>NC_064626.1:1136285976-1146285976 GCF_023864275.1 Schistocerca cancellata | reverse complement strand
GAGCCACTAATAGCTTGCACAGTGCCTGTTGAAAACCTGGGTCCGTGGCTTCGTACAGCCTACCCAACATTCGACCCCTACCATTGGGCTACCTTCGGGACTCATCTGACCACGTTACGGTTTTCTAGTCGTCTAGGGTCCAACCGATACGGCCACGAGCCAAAGGGAGGCGCTGCAGGCGGTGTCGTGCTGTTACCAAAGGCACTCACGTCGGTCATCTGCTGCCATAGCTGATTAACGCCATATTTTTCCGCACTATCCTAACTGATACGTTCGTCGTACGTCACTCATTGATTTATGCCGTGATTTCTCGTCTGCCCACCCGCGGGAAGGCAATATTAGAAAGAGTGGTCCGTTTGTCCCCTTTTGAGGACTAAAGGGGGGGAGACAAAGTACATCTGTGGTTCGAATTGCTTCTTTCCCATCCCAGCTTACCTACGGGTTTATTCGACTCTGCCATGCCTGTGGAAGTCTAAGGCACCAATGACTGTACTGTTTAAAATGCAAGGCACTAAGACCTGATCCATTCTCTCGCCTGCCATAATTACTATTACTAGACTCACGTGTGAGAGGTACTCTAAGAAAGAAGAAAAATTCCTTTTGCCTTGTGGTAAGAACTAGTCAATTGCATAACGAATTCCTGCTCATCTGGAAGCTGTAACTTACGTAAATTTGTTTTTATGTATATTTGGCTATAGGTGAGCAAGGTTGTTAATGTACGCCGTAGTGGATTTTTTATATTGTTTCTAGACAGCAAAAACTGCTGTGTGTTTTTCCAATTCAGTACCTTTTAAGGCTTTTACTCAACGTGCTTATGTGTTTTATACAGGTAGTTGGTTATTAGTGTGTTTACTTGCCATGCAAAAGTTCGCCATTTCATTACGGGTAGAAATTGTTGCCTTGAAAAGAGAATATTGTAAGAGTTCGCACGTTCTACCTGGTGAGCGTGTGTGTTTGCCGTAAGTTAATTGGCAGAAATTTTTAGAATTTGTTTTTTTATATATTTTGGAAATGTTAATGTTATTAACTGTGAGTGTCCCCCGTGTGCATGACTCATGTGGTTTTTCTATTTTGAGAACTTTGTAAACAGAATTATCTTTATATGTTGCAGACTAGTTAGATTCTGCGCCATTTAATGAATGGAGGGAAAATTACCAGTAATTTAGCTGAGCTTGAAATATTATACAGCGTCGCGTTGTATATGTTAAATTGCTTCCCTGTACTTGTCTTTTACTGGCGTGAAATTTTTTTATAATAATTTAATAATTTAAAAGTTCTTTCCTATCGTAAATTGTGACTTATTTGTTAAATGATTTTTTTAAATATAGTAAAGTCTTGCACCAAATTTGAATAAAAAGTGTTACTCAAAATTGTGTATAATTTCACCAGTTATTCCTTGGCACCTACTTCCACTCTACATTTTATGTGTTGATTGAGATTAATAACCTTTGGTGAACCAGTAGTAATTTTACGGTTCACTGCCCATGAAATTCAACGTGATCTGAAAAAGGCGCAGCAGCATCCATGGCCAGCACGATAGTCTGGCAAGTGTCTCCAATGATCCCTTGTCGTATGCGGTGGGACGATAAGTTGCACATGCGGTTGTGCTTGCTAAGAAGGATGTTTCACCATGGGTACATACCTAGTACCTCAGAACCGAATCACCTCAGCACTCTTCTGAGTGCTTTGATGTGACCCACCACGAATTCCTCTCGTGTGCCAACCCCTGCATCTGAGAGTAGCACTTGCAACCTGAGTCCTCAACTGATTGTTGGGTTTATGCCACTCTCTTTCTCTCCCTACAGTTTTTAACCGCTACAGTTCACTCTGATATCATTGAGGATATTCACTGATATCTTAAAACATTTCCTACCTTTATTTACCTTCTTCTTGTCATTGTTTTCCGTGTCTCTTCCTTTGGCGGTTCTCTGGAGAATCTCCTTGTTGCTTATCAGCCCAATCAATTTTCAACATACTTCTCTGGCACCACACCTCTAACGCTTCGCCTTCCTTGTGTTCCTGTTTTCCTACTGTTCATATTTCAGAATCATACAATGCTGTGCTCCAAAAGTATAGCCTTAGAAATTTCTTCCTCAAAGTGAGGTAAACTAGCCAGGTATGCCTTCTTTGCATGTGCTAGTCTGCTACTACCGTATGATTGTGCCACGTGGAAGAAGGCTTTAGTAAATAGTTTCTGAAACGGCACACCACCGTCAGTCGAGAACCGATACCGAAAATGTAATTATGTGACGCAGTACTATGTATTAGGGCACTGTATATGATATGTTAACTTAATTCTAAATGTTTCTAAATATTTTTTACTCTTATTGTCATGTGTATGTTGAGCTTGTACTTTCATGGCAATTGTATGTGATTTGGCAGATTTTCTGGAAAGGGGTACACCCGAAGCGCGTCACTAAATGTTGTGTGTAACAACAATCGATTTCTTGATTTTAGTGGTCCAACAAAGCAGTGGCACAAGACATGCTCAGTGTTTACATAATGATAAGGTAAAATCTCCTCTTAATTTTTTGAGCCCCAGTGGTTCCTGCCCCTAACCACCATTTCATTGATTTTGTTTTGAAGTACCAGAGGCTTTTGCATGAAACCACTGATGTTATGGCAAGAGAGAGACATTTAGTGCTTTACTGAGGTACAGCGCTCATAGCAACAGTTGGTCCGGAGATTACGTTACATGTGACTGTACGAGGCTGTGATTTTTTTGTAGTGGTCATGTTGAGATCATTCTCAGTGAAAGGACATATATCTAAAGTTATTTTAACATGAATTTGAGTTTATACTTCCGCTTTTATAAGTGGTTTGTAAATGAAACCAACTAGTGCAGTCTGTACGTTTGATATAAATTTTCCTTGTTGCTTAGGACTATAATTCGTTTTAGGCATTATGGGATCAAGAAATTTGAGAGATGTGGGAATATGTCAAGGAAAATTGCAAAATTGGTTCCAAATATATCACATGTAATGACTGGTGGTCCAGAGCGATACATCGCAGTGGTTGCAAAGTGTAGCCATTTCCTTAAAAGAATGTATTGTTTACTTTTTGCCAGATTCTCCTTGTATTCGTAGCTCACTATGATAATAAAGGTAAATTTTGTAAATAATTTTAAAATAATTTATTTTTTCATGTTCTTGGGACTGAATGGGCTCAGCAACTAACAAGGCGCGTAAAAGTCATTGTAAACGAGCAGATTCTAAAGACGTTATGAGTCAGACGGAAACAGGTTGCGTATCGTGTAGGTGAAGCTAGTGGAGGATGATCAGAAATCTCATCCCAATGGCTGAGACGTCTTCGCCGAACTTCATACAGTTCCGACCTCCTAACCACGCACTCTTCGCCTGCGCTACTTCGGCGATGCAACCCGCGTGACGTGCCTTCAGGTCGCCTGCAGTCTCTCTCTCTCTCTCTCTCTCTCTTCTCCGTGCCCGGGAATCCGGGACACTCGCGGATTATTGGTTTCCTCCCCCACTTGCCGTCGCCACCGCGAACTGCGTCTTGCAATCTGATTTTTTTAATTAAAGACAACGGGTGCTGGAGTGAAAAGGGACCGTTCCTCTGTAGAAGGAAATATTATATATAATGTATTATTTTTCTTGTCACATTTTCCGGTTCCTCTGCCGCTTGCGGAGGACAGTCTTCCGGGCTGGAGTAGGCGGCTCCTGCATCTCTCCCCTCCCCCTCTCCACACCCCCCTCCCCGTGGCCTTCCTTCCGCTACCCCTCACACTCCTTAGCGTGCTACGCGAACCTTTATGAAATATTAAAGTTTCGGGGCTGCCCCGAGACGGTTAGCGTAAAGGAGCGGAAAAGAGAGCACTTCGTTCTGCGTCGAAGGAAGTGAGAGAGGGAGTGGTGTGGCGGAAGGAGGGTGGGAGGCAAGGCTGCATTAATATCACAGACAGCAGCAGTCTGGCCGTATGTAGCGTCTTCCCTCCTTCGTCGCCCCTGTCGCAATCCCACCAATCTATTCGCCTAATTCCTTACAAATCGCGATACATCCATATGTATGAAGTTTCTCGCGGGAATTTAAAAAAAAAAGATAATAGAATAACAAAAAAAGTAAAAGGAAGGCGAGAGAGGAAAAAAAAATTGAGGTAGAGAAAAGACGAGGCCTCGCGGGCGCAAGGAGACGTGAACAGAGACAACATTCAAAATTAAGTTTCGGATTTGACGCAAGCAAACTGGTGCGGCGCACTTGATGGAATTAGCCGTGCGCTGTCGGCGCGGATTACCGCCGTGAGCTCCAGGGATTGAGTTAGCAATCACAAGGAGAGCGGCGAGCCGGGCCGGCGCGAGGGAAGGAAAAAACTTGGACGGGATTAGCGTAAGAACAAACCCGCCGCGACCCTGCCGATAAATCTGGCCACCCCGATGGAGCGGCACGCCGAAGAGCCAGCGAGGAAGGGCAGCCGCGGGAAAAAAGGAGGGGCGGAGGGGTAGGAGGGGGGGGGGATGTGTGAAGACGGGAGCCCTGCCAGATATCCCCGCCGAGGCCTCGGACCTCCGCGTGTGACGTAGCGAGCAGCAAGTAGCGGTTGTGTGTGCTTAGCGGGCTGCGTCTGCGCGCCGCGTAAGGCGTAATCCTTTCTCTGCTGATCCGCTCGTTCTCGCAGCCCGCCGGGCTACTGAGAAAACTTTCGCTCCTCCTACCGGGAACCAATATACCAAATTGGAACAAGTGTGACGTTTTTCGCGGGAAGGGCAGCGTTCGGAGACTGTCGGAAGATCCCGTCGACATCTCGTATAGGGTTCGCAAATGCGACTCAAAAACTTAGCGATGAAGCGCTAGTTCCGAGCATCATCCAAAAAATATTACAGTAACACCATGTAGTTGCTGTTAGCTTGGGGATGATATTCTTTGTCGATGTAACTTTTCGCATAATGTTTACACAGCGTCTTCCATAGTAGAGTGTTCTACCTAAGATGATACCTAGGTATTTTCGGGTTCTGCGGATTGTGTTTTGGCATAATTTCTTGTGATCTGATTGCCCTTGTAATAGGTGCCAAGCTAGCGTGGAATCAAGCGAGGTTCTCTCCCAACCGCCACACACAGCCAATCGCTGTGCCCGTCGTGTGCGCTAAGAGAGTAGCGGTGACGTCACAGCTAGTTGTGCACTCATTTTACCGTCGTTAAAGAACGCTTCTGCAGTAAATACGTTTTCCATTTGCGGGACGTACTAAGGAAACATGTTCCAAAAGTTTCTTCAAAAGCAAACAATTTTGGACACTTTGGTGTTTCTTGATGTGTTTATGATCCCTTGGTCATAGCGTTAGGCCTAATTCGACAGCAATGTGTATTTCAGATGTAACGATCATTCCTCATGTGCATTTAGAAATATGGTTCAAATGGCTCTGAGCACTATGGGACTCAACATCTTAGGTCATAAGTCCCCTAGAACTTAGAACTACTTAAACCTAACTAACCTAAGGACATCACACACACCCATGCCCGAGGCAGGATTCGAACCTGCGACCGTAGCAGTTCCGCGGTTCCGGACTGCAGCGCCAGAACCGCTAGACCACCGCGGCCGGCTTTAGAAATATCTTTCAAAATGATCATGTTATTCTGAAATTAACGATTTCACTAAACATCGTAAAACCTATTTGGATCAATTACATTTCGTTTTAATCCCACAAAGGAAACACCACCAGCATAACCTCATATTTTAGGGACAGAATACTGCGCTTGCAAGTTATCTGCTCCAGAAATCTATCCTCCTCAAATAGTTAGGGCATAATTCTCAACGTATGCAGTAACGACTTTCTGAAAGTACAGCTTTTATACTTTCACGTGCACCAGTTGTTTCTCACTCGTTCCGCTCTATTGCAGCTTCCCAGAGCTGTAAAATTACAGTAGGTTCCCGTAGACTGCCATAAGCAAGCGTAGACTACGTCAGTTTTCCTAGTACAGTAGTTTCCTAGTAGCTTTGGTCAATTAAGGTCGTACCCGCGTTACCGGTAAGTCGGATGTGTTGCATAACTACCAGGCGTTACGTTGTAACAATAGCTTTTTGTACATATGGGATCAGTGTCTTGCTAGATTCCGCTAGAAACCGAAAGCGATGAACCGTCCAGAAAGTGAGTGAGGATATATAAAGGGCTGGTAACCTATAGAACATTATTGTTCTGCATAGTTGTACTCCTGTCTTTTACTTAAGAATAAACAGTGTTTATAGCAAAACTAAAAGTCGTTGTTTAATTCAGGTTTAATTCGAAAATTGCTGATTTGTAACGTGAGACAGAGGGACGTTGTAGAAAACAATACACATTTACCATATAGCACAAGTTAAAATAAAAAAATAACGCAAAAACAAAACTTAATCAAACATTGCTTCAATTCTTCATAGAACTTATATAAAACATGTTTTCGTTGTTCATAAACAACTTTCGCATTTATCAATAGTAACAAGAAACTCTTGCCTTGGGCCATGATGAAGAAGTTCTATTGAGTACAAAAGATGATAATTATGTAGTTTTTTACGTTTCTGCACATAAACTGTACTTCCATCAAAAGTAATTGCTTTGGTTACATAAAAGAGCAGAAGTTACGCGCTCAAATAACTTTTATTATTTATAAAACACAATTTATATTCAGTGAGGATATAAAATACACTATGGACCATTATGTACAAAAGAAAGGGGAAAGTGTTCGGTTCCCATTTTCTCTCGTACCCAATCATTCACGTTTCTGCTTTCACAACCAATACTATCAGTAATCCTGCAATTTACTACGTCATTTATGTAGTGTACCAAAACTAACGAAGCCTAGTTCTGATAGAGCGCAATAGTTGCTTAGTGATCAAGCGTGAAGCACTGTACAGAGTGGCAACCAGAGCTCTCATATGCGAGGTATGTAGAAGGCAAAGGAAAAGCAGGGAGGAGGTGGACACATCTGGCCATCATGATTTGGAACTTTGTTTAAAAGCGTACGCTGTCCTACGCGAAATGTACTAAATAATATAGCATTATGTCAACCTTGCCCACATAGACGTTCAATGTTATTATAATAATAATCTCGTACCGATATTCTGCAGCTGTCAACAAACCTCAAAATCGAAACAAATAATCCTAAACAACTTAATAATTATTACGAAGTGACGTTCATCATTTTGGATTTACGATTTAATCATGTAGTCACCCGCTCAGCTAGGCGTGTGTTAAAGTTTGTGGAGGTGCGCCGACCCTGAATCCAATACATTCGGCGGCCGTGGCGGCCAGCCTGGATGCGGTTTTTAGGCGGTTTGCCACATGCTACTAGGCGAATACCGGGCTTTTACCCACGTCCTGCCACAGTTACACGATTCGAAAACTTATTACAGAGCTCTCGCTCGCTTTCACATGGATAACACTTCACGAAGGCAGCTGGGCCACATGTATTCTGTCCCGGGGGCTAACGGCGTGGCAACAGAATCCCTCGAACTACCCATGCCAAATCCGTTAAATAACCGTGCCGAGCCTACCCCGATGCGGAACAAAGGTACAAGAATAAAGAAAAGGAATTTAATCACGCCAATCACTTTGAAGAACACAGCATAGCCTGCAAATGCACTTCACTTTAACAGTGACAGCTTTAAAAATCCAAATAAAATAACGCACGATAGCGATGTTAATAACGAAGTAGTCCTACACTATTTCTTTAATAACACACTCATTCGTTTCACTCATTTACGCTGCATGTACGAATAGCAACATATAAATGCTCAAGGCAAGAAGAATCTCTGCCACCAGATGCAGTTCAGAAACGGCGCAGTTTGACACAATGAGCAAAGCTTGTTACCAGTGTAACAGCTGCATTTCCCCAATCCTCTTACTCACTGCAATGTACAGTACTGCATGATCAGGCATTAAGGGTCTGCAGTCGGGTGGAATGAATGACAACTGGTGGATGAGCATGTCGAGAGGCTGTACGCTGAGAAAGTGATAAACTCGTACCATTACAATTACACTGAGGTGACAAAAATCATGATACAGCGATATATACATATACAGAGTGGAGAAAAATTGTGGCAATAAATTATCACCCTGGATAGCTGATGCCAGTAGGAACAAAAATTTCTAATGTTGTGTAGGTCGACAACGCACAATTTTTAAACTACGGAAACTGGTCGCTACGTGCTCCGATTGGCCGCGGGATTGCCCTGTTGCCGGATGCTCTGGACAAAGCATGACCGCGAATGCCTTGCCTGCCGGAGATCGCGATGTATCGAAGGCGGCCCCCACGCTCGGTGGTAGTCTGCCATTCTTCCACTCTGTGGGCTGGGGTCACATTCGCTGGGGTCCCGACACATCCATTGTAGTTTCATGATGAGACGTACAGGGAACAAACTCGACAACAGCTGCTAGTTCGCGTACAGAAAGTCTTTTACAAACTGTGTCGGCCCTGGAAAGGGATTTTTTTGTTTACTTAAAGCATGTTCTTGAACTGGGGACCCTCTGACGCGACAAAAGCTAGGTAACGTCGAACGGTGTTTTGCCGAACTCTGTCAAAGATTCCTGGCATTGCCCTGATGTGATCGGCGGCATGTTGAATGCGATCCAATAATTCCTCTTTGTTTCTAGGTGGTTCGCGTCCGGGTGGGTGAACTGGATACTTGAAGAATCCCAACAGGAAAAAGTCCGGTGGCGTAAGGTCTGCTGATCTCGGGGGCCTACGAGCACCTCTGCCAATTACCAGGCAGTCGAAGAGTTCATTTAAATATCCGAGCACAGCACGGCTGTAATGTGCGGGCGCCCCATCAAACTGGAACCACATACGTAGCCGTATGTCCAGGGGAACATCTTCCAGGGGGACGGGTAGAGTTTCTTGCAAAAAGTGAATGTAATTTGCCCAGGTAAGACGAGGAGGTAATCGGATCAGCACAATCAGATGGTCAGAAACAATGCCTGCCCAAATGTTGAGCGAAAATCTTTCCTGGTGTCCTTGGACGTACGTGACGTGAGGATTTCCCGTTGCCCAATAATGAAGGTTTCGAGTGTTGTAAAGGCCATGCCGATGAAAGGTGCACAATGGCGAGGAAGTCGGGATCTCGTGCAACACGTCGCAGAAACCACCGGTAAAAGCCTAGCCTGTGTTCATAGTCCGCCACAGGATTTAGGTCTTGGACAGGGTGGGAACTAAACGATGCTGGCCGTCATCCCTCAAAACCTCGCAGACTAACCAATGAGTGACCCCCGTGTCGTGTCCAACCACCCGAGTATTTGTCGTAGGTGTTTCCTCGAAGCGCTCGAGAACAGTCTCTTCGAATGCAGCATCCCGTCGTAGTCGAGGTCTGCCAGCATCACCATGATATCCCGCTAACGAGTCTGTTTCACGAAGTCGTCGGTGAATTGCTGTAAATGTTTGCAAGTGTAGGTAGCGTCTTGCTGTGTACCGCTTGTCATACAACCGTCGAGCTTCATGAGCATTACCGTCGGCTAGTCCATAAACAAAATCCATATCTCGTTGTTCAAACGAATACTGTGCCGCCATGCTTACTGTATGACTAAATCGCAGGTGACGTGGGTGTGCTCCGAAGCGAAGCTTACGTATGAGTGCCTCTGACGTGAGGTGGAGACAAACAGCAAGACCTATTCGACACGTGTGCGTATCACGTTGGGGCAGTGGCGGGGCGGAGGACGTTTGTATGTGTGAACCGACGACCATAGCGCTGCCCGCCAACCGACGAACGGCAACAGGGCAATCCCACGGCCAATCGGGGCGCGTGGCGCTAAGTTTCCGTAGTTTAAAAATTGTGCGTTGTCGACCTACACAACATTAGTAATTATGTTTCTTACTGGCATCAGCTATGCAGGGTTAAAATTTCGTGACACAGTATTTCTCCACCCCGTATAGAGATGGCACTAATATCGCGCACACTAGGTATAAAAGGGCAAAGCATTGGCGAAGGTGCCATTTGGACTCAAGTTTTTCATGTTTCCGACGCAATTATGGCCCCACGGCGGGACTCAATAGACTTTGAAGGCGGGATTGTGCTTGGAGCTGGACACATAGGACATTCTATTTAGGAACTCATCATGGTATTCAGTATTCAGAGATCCACAATGTCAAAGAGTGTGCCGAGAATACCAATTTCAGGTTTTACCTCTCACCATGGACAAAGCAGTGGCCGACGGCCTTCACTTAACGATCGAGAGCAGTGCCAGAATGAGATTTTCACTCTGCAGCGGAGTGTGCGCTGATATGAAACTTCCTGGCAGATTAAAACTGTGTGCCCGACCGAGACTCGAACTCGGGACCTTTGCCTTTCTGGCAGAAGTAAAGCTGTGAGTACCGGGCGTGAGTCGTGCTTCGGTAGCTCAGTTGGTAGAGCACTTGCCCGCGAAAGGCAAAGGTTCCGAGTTCGAGTTTCGGGAGAGCAGTGCCGTTTACGTAGAGTTTTCAGCGCTAAAAGGCAAGCAACACTGTGTGAAATAAGCGCAGAAATGAATATGTGACGTACGACGAACATATTTGTTAGGAAAGCGCGGCAAAATTTGGCGTTAACGGGTAACAGCAAGTAACGACCGACGCGACTGCCTTTCCTAACAGCACGACACCGCCTGCAGCGCCTCTCCTGGGCTCGTGACCATGTCGATTGGACCCTAGAGTACTGGAAAACCGTGGTCTGGTCAGATGAGCCTCGATTTCAGTTGGTAAGAGCTGATAGTACGATAGAATGAGGCGCAGGCCCGACGAAGCCATGAACCGAAGTTATCATCTAGGTTCAAAATGGCTCTGAATACTATGGGACTCAACATCTGAGGTCATCAGTCCCCTAGAACTTAGAACTAATTAAACCTAACTAACCTAAGCACATCACACACATCCATGCCCGAGGCAGGATTCGAACATGCGACCGTAGCGGTCGCGCGGTTCCGGACTGTAGCGCCTAGAACCGCTCGGCCACCACGGCCGGCCTGTCAACTAGGCACTGTGTAAGCTGGTGATGGCTCCATAATAGTGTGGACTGTTTTTACGTGGATTGGGCTGGGTTCTCTGATCAAACTAAACCTACCATTGACTGGAAAAGGTTATATTCGACTATCTGGATACAATTTGCAGCCCTTCATGGGCTTCACGTTCCCTTAACGACGACGGTATTTTTATGGGTGACAACGCGCCATGTCACTGGACCACAGTTGTTCACGACTGGTTTGAAGACGATTCTGCGCAATTCGAGCGAATTATTCGGCTACCCAGGTCGCCCGACATGAACCCCATCCAACATTTGTGGGACGTAATCGAGAGGTGTCTGCCCCCGGTAGCTGAGTGATCAGCGCGACAGAATGTAAATCCTAAGGGCCCGGGTTCGATTCCCGGGTGTGTCGGAGATTTTATCCGTTCAGGGACAGGGTGTTGTGTTGTCCTAATCATCATAATTTCATCCCCATCGACGCGCAAGTCGCCGAAGTAGCGTCAAATCGAAAGACATGCACCCGGCGAACGGTCTACCCGACGGGAGGCCCTAGCCACACGACATTTACATTTATCGAGAGGTCACTACGTGACCAAAATCCTGCACCGCTAGCACTTTCGCAGTTAAGGACGGCAGTAGATGTAGCATGGCTGAATACTTCTGCAGGTGACTTCCAACGAGTTATTGAGTCCATGCCACGTCGAGCTGCCGCACTACGCCGAGCAAAAGGTGGTCCGACACGGTATTCGGAGGTATCCCACAACTTTTTCCATCTCAGTGTATGGTCCAAAGTTTCACGCGGGAACGATTGCAAGAGGGTGTTTTTCCCCGTAAAATGTGAGGACAAGTTGGTGATGTTTCCTTGTCGATAAAAAAATTTTGATGTTCGCGTATGTAGATATTCGTAGGGATGAGTGGTTTCGGAGCAATGTAAAGTTATTAGTCCAATCCTTCGGATTATGATGACGGTCAGTGTGGCGGCAATGACTGGGTGTGATTTTTGTGGGCTGGTACCCAAGTCCCGCTTCAGTTACACGATTCGCAAGCATTTAGAAAACTTTCGCTCACTTTCACATGGATAGCGTTACAGAGTCCATATCCGATCAAGGCTCACCTTTAATAAATTTCTGTCTCTTTGTTTTGTACACTAAGGTGATACTTGTGCTGGGTTTCACGCAGAATAAGATCCACAAACGCTAAGCTATGAAGCTATAGCAGAGACACAAATAAGAATGTTATGATCAATCTACTTGGTCAGATCAGCCATATTTTTCCCGGGGCGAAAGCAGCCACTGGCGAGCTGAGGGCGGATGGAAGCCACATGAAAGCTGCGTCTCTTATGCACCAGTAATAGAGGGACAGCCATCGTTGTGCTAGTCCGCGCTGTGGTGCGTGAAACGTGACGTGTGTGAACTTTTGCTTTCATCATGGCAGATGGCAGACTTGCGAAGAATTGACTCAGTTGATTCCAGGTAGTAAATATTGTTGAGAAGCTGAAGCAGTGTAAACATTATAAACTGTTTCTCGTCTAATGTCGACAGATACTACCCCATGATGACTGGATTCGTTTCATATTAAGGAACTTAACCGAATTAAAATGCACTAGACTTGGCTAGCTTTTGGTCTAAGACAGTAAAGCATATCCAACGGAGAATTGTCAATATTGAGGGATATGGCAGAAAAGCTCATTTGAAGCAAAAACCTTCAAATGGACATATGCCCTATTCCGTTTGGTTTCTGAGACAGAACATATTTAAAGTATATTTCTTTTTGGGTTAGTGACACGCACTACGTGTCTTAACCACACACCTTCTTTGACGTTTTATTCTACCCCAGCCTGTAGCGTTGCTTTCAACGTCTTTGTTCGGGATTTCATTCTGCTGTTTAAGTAGCCCGTTGAACGCGCACTTGTCCGTGGTGTGTTGTGAGTGAGGGATCGAGAGTGTACGATCATCCTTGGAGGTGAATTTGTTCAAAAATGGTTCAAATGGCTCTAACCACTATGGGACTTAACATCTGAAGTCATCAGTCCCCTAGAACTTAGAACTACTTGAACCTAACTAACCTAAGGACATCACACACATCCATAGCTGAGGCAGGATTCGAACCTGCGAACATAGCAGCAGCGCGGTTCCAAACTGAAGCGCCTAGAACCGCTCGGCCACAGCGTACGACCTGAATGTGTTAAAAATTCATATTTTTCAGTCGACACTTTTTGAACTTTTGACGGTGTTGACTGGAATACTCACTTTCAAATTCTGAAGGTGGCAGGAGTAAAATACAGGGAGCGATAGGTTCAGTGGCTCAGAAGATAGTGAGGCAGGGTTGTAGCCTGTCCTCGATGTTATTCAATCAGTATGCTGAACAAGCAGTAAAGGAAACCAAAGAAAAAATTGGAGTAGGAATTAAAATTCAGGGAGAAGAAATAAAAACCGTAAAGTTTGCCAACGACATTGTAATTCTGTCAGAGACAGCAAAGGACCTGGAAGAGCAGCTGAACGGAATGGACAGTGTCTTGAAAGGGGAATATAACACGAACATCGAGGATAATGGAATGTAGTCTAATTAAATCAGATGACGCTGAGGGAATTAGATTTGGAAACGAGCCACTTAAAGCAGTAGATGAGTATTGCTATTTCGGGAGCAAAGTAACTGATGTTGGTCGAAGTAGAGGGGATGTAAAATGTAGACTGGCTGTGGAAAGGGAAGCGTTTCTGAAGAAGAGAAATTTGTTAACATGGAGTATAGATTTAAGTTTGAGGAAGTATTTTCTGAAAGTATTTGTATGGAGTGTAGCCATGTATGGAAGTGAAGCATGGACGATAAATAGTTTGGACAAGAAATGAATAGAGGCTTTCGAAATGTGGTGCTACAGAAGAATGCTGTTCTGAGGCATCATGGAATCACCAATTTAGTACTGGAAGGCAGCGTGGAGGGTAAAAATCGTAGATGGAGACCAAGAGATGAAAACACAGAACAGATTCAGAAAGATGTAGGTACTTGGAGATGAAGAATCTTGCACACGATATCTAATGAGTACTGAGGCCGCTGATATGGAGTACCTGCCAGTAGGTGGCAGCGCACTGCACCTAATATGGAAAACGTATGTTTTTGGGGGTGTTCGGATAATTTTGATCACATAGTGTATCTGACATTTCCTTCTCCGAAATTCCAAATGTACAGTCAGCATCACCTTCACTAGAAAGGCAACCTTCAGCATCTAGTAACTTAAAGTTAAGTAATTCAGAATGCAGTTATTCAATACCTGAGGTATTTTCCTGCTCAGATATTTCAGTGTACTGCCAGTATCACTCACAAGGACAAACAAACATTCAATACTTGCTAACTTAAATGTAAGTAATCCGGAAGACAATGATTATTATAGATTCGGGTAAAAATTATGACCAGTTGGAAATAAAGCGGTAATACATAATCAGAATGTAAGGAAAAGATGAACAAGTAATCTCCCTGAATAATGCAGAGGAGCATGCGCCTATAAATGAAGGTAAAGCAAATCCTCCTGTATGGAAAAGAAATGGAAGCAAAATTCCTAAGTGAAAGGCGAAGGATATAAAAGTACTGTGAGTAAGCAGAAAGGAGAACAGATCGAAATAACAAGACAACATAAGAAAATGGATCCACGAGGCTCATCGAAATTCTGTTGCAAATTAAACGTCAAGAGAATGTGTTCTTCAATACCTAAAGATAACCGTTGTCACGTATTTCTTACATTATGGTCAAGTATGAATTGGGAACAACAGAAAGAGTGAGTTGCTACCCTAGTTCATAGCAAAAAGTTAAATAAAAAAATACGAGATTAGAATGAAGAAAAAACCGTAGCCTTCAGTAAAATTTTGAAGTACAAGATGACGTGGTACCCATGTCGAAAGAAACATTCCTTTCAACTTTAGCAAGTGGTGAATGGTCATTCAGCAGTTGGGTTAAATAAAGCAAAGAAGACGATTTTTCTCAAAACAGGAAGTGAACGTAAGAAGAAACTAATTCACCGGAAGACAATTTTCGTAAACATTTGGATAAAATTTGTAAGTTTCCATCCTATTATTACCGAGTATCTACTTCCAAGCTTCATTTGGAGCCACATTTTTCATCATCTAGTGGACTATACAGAGCGTTCAAATGTGACTGCATTAGCAGTTATATTGGAGCAACTGTTGGAGACGAATCATTTGTAAAAGAAATGCGAGGACGTAACATTGTTTTACTCCACCCAGAGAAAGACAAATGTGATCTCTGTTTTCTTACAAGTTACGTAATATGTTAGAGAGTCAGTACAGTGTTCATTAAGAAAGAAAGAGAAGGCAAGACAGAGGAGATGAAATGATGAAAAGGCAGCTGAAGCAGCAGAGTACTGGGGATTTACGAGTGTGCGAACAGTGCAGTTAGTGCCAACAACCCGGACCTGTTGCCTTTATTTTAAGCAGGAGCTGGCGTCTCACATTTTCACCGTTTGTAATTTAGAGCGTGGATCAGTGATACGTTATATTTAGCATGAAGGATGAGGAGGGCTAGACGTTAATGTGTTTGCAAGAGGCTTTTTAGACACAGAAATAAAAGACTGTGACCAAAGTAAAACTGAGATATTTTGTAGCGCTGGGTGTTGTACTCTGAACCAAAATGTACTGAAACGGCCGCTAAACCCGCTGGGCGTTATGGAAAGGGCCAAACAAGGTTGGGGTCAGTTTCACTTTCTAATTGTAATTTATTGTAATTTAATAACACATTTACAACCAAAGCGGCACGTAGCCGAACCTTTAACAAATGCAATTCTTTCGTGGCTGAAGGCCTCCAAACATGAAATCTTAACAAATCAAGAAGATAAAAGCCAATTAAAATAGAATAAAATAATTTTAAAAAAATCTATCACAGCTAGGTGGAAAGCCTCAAAGTAGATAGATCAAACATATGCAAGGTGTAATACAAATGACTGAAGGCCACAATTAAGTTTCAAAATTTTAGAATATATTACCATAGACTTTTAAAAGCACAAGGCCACAATATTTAGAAACAAGAAATCTTAAAAATTAAGAAGAGAAAAAATGCAATTAAAATGCAAATAAAATAAATAAAAAAACATATCACGGCTAAGTGGAAAGCCTCAAGGCAAAGCAGATAGGACAAACAGATGCAAGGTGCAATACAAATGGCTGAAGGCCACAATTAAGTTTCGAAATTTTAAAATATATTACCATAATCTTTTACAGGCAGAAGGCCGCAAAGTTTAAGCTTAAAAGATAATTTTAAAAGTAAGGTTGCAAGACTAAAAGTCAACAATTAATTTTGCAAAATTTTTAAGAAAAAAAAGAAAGAAATAACCATAAACCTTAAAATTTAAGTAGCTAAAAACAGATAATTAACACCGGTGGGAAAGACAATAAAGACAACGGCACTCAGAAGCCTCCAGGGAGGTCGGTCCGCCCTCGTTCACTTCGGTGAGACAGGTGGTGAGCCCAACTACACTCGATCCGTCGGACCGACCGACACAACGACTTGCTTTCCATCTATCAGTACATGAGAGCTCAATCAGAAAAGTTTACCAACGTATTAACCCACAATGGAGTATGTATTAGCTGTCAAAATGACACACCATGTTGGACAGCGACAACAGGTGCGGAAAGGACGCTGCCTGAAATTACGTTAGTGGCCAGGGCAGGTAACCGGAACACTAACGGCCATTAGGCAAAAAATTCCGCTGGTACACTTGAATTTGAAACACGGTAATACAGTTAACTTCACCCAAAAGAACACCGTCTGAATTTACGTCAGTGCCCAGGACAGGTAACCAGAATACTAACGGCCACAAGGCAGAAAATTCCACCGGTGCACTCGAATTGTAGTCAACCAAAATAGTTAATTGCACCGCATAACTGCTAAATTTCAGCGATAGAAACACTCGGTGTTGCTCACAGGAAAACCTCCCCAACAGCCAAACACCGAACGAACCACCACAACATGAATGGACGTGGCTTGGGTAGTTGAAACCACTACTCAACTTTGACGTCCTGGGTCGGTGAACCACGAAGCTCGTACACTGTGCAGGGGCTGCCAACGGACCTAGCCGACTGCAGCGCGCGGAGATAACTTCCCTGGTCCGCAGCAGCCGACCGCCTGCCCTCAGAATGTCGACAACATCTAAAGTAGTTCTCAGTGGAAATAACGCCAACTACACACACAACCTGACAAACACTTGCACGAAGACCTGAACGATACCCAACAGTAACTAAGTACGCACGAAGACAAATCGGGAGCCGATGTGCGCTCACACACACACACACACACACACACACACACACACACACACACACAGCCGCCTCGTGAATGATGGGCGAGCCGAAACACGTCGTCCGGTAGGACGACCGACAGACGATCCACCAAGGCCGTGGCCCAGCTGAAGTGATGCGTGGCGGCAACGGTCGTGCGAGCCATGTCGACGTAGACCTCACTGCTCTAACCCGACTGCACTAGCGCCGCATCGCAACTCCCCTACTGGCAGGTCCGGACTGCGCTCCAGACACATTCCAACTGACTGGCAGACACGAACTCGCGACCCGAAGTCGCTTACGACAGACAACGACCGGAAAGTAATACTTCCTGGAAATTGAAATAAGAACACCGTGAATTCATTGTCCCGGGAAGGGGAAACTTTATTGACACATTCCTGGGGTCAGATACATCACATGATCACACTGACAGAACCACAGGCACATAGACACAGGCAACAGAGCATGCACAATGTCGGCACTAGTACAGTGTATATCCACCTTTCGCAGCAATGCAGGCTGCTATTCTCCCATGGAGACGATCGTAGAGATGCTGGATGTAGTCCTGTGGAACGGCTTGCCATGCCATTTCCACCTGGCGCCTCAGTTGGACCAGCGTTCGTGCTGGACGTGCAGACCGCGTGAGACGACGCTTCATCCAGTCCCAAACATGCTCAATGGGGGACAGATCCGGAGATCTTGCTGGCCAGGGTAGTTGACTTACACCTTCTAGAGCACGTTGGGTGGCACGGGATACATGCGGACGTGCATTGTCCTGTTGGAACAGCAAGTTCCCTTGCCGGTCTAGGAATGGTAGAACGATGGGTTCGATGACGGTTTGGATGTACCGTGCACTATTCAGTGTCCCCTCGACGATCACCAGTGGTGTACGGCCAGTGTAGGCGATCGCTCCCCACACCATGATGCCGGGTGTTGGCCCTGTGTGCCTCGGTCGTATGCAGTCCTGATTGTGGCGCTCACCTGCACGGCGCCAAACACGCATACGACCATCATTGGCACCAAGGCAGAAGCGACTCTCATCGCTGAAGACGACACGTCTCCATTCGTCCCTCCATTCACGCCTGTCGCGACACCACTGGAGGCGGGCTGCACGATGTTGGGGCGTGAGCGGAAGACGGCCTAACGGTGTGCGGGACCGTAGCCCAGCTTCATGGAGACGGTTGCGAATGGTCCTCGCCGATACCCCAGGAGCAACAGTGTCCCTAATTTGCTGGGAAGTGGCGGTGCGGTCCCCTACGGCACTGCGTAGGATCCTACGGTCTTGGCGTGCATCCGTGCGTCGCTGCGGTCCGGTCCCAGGTCGACGGGCACGTGCACCTTCCGCCGACCACTGGCGACAACATCGATGTACTGTGGAGACCTCACGCCCCACGTGTTGAGCAATTCGGCGGTACGTCCACCCGGCCTCCCGCATGCCCACTATACGCCCTCGCTCAAAGTCCGTCAACTGCACATACGGTTCACGTCCACGCTGTCGCGGCATGCTACCAGTGTTAAAGACTGCGATGGAGCTCCGTATGCCACGGCAAACTGGCTGACACTGACGGCGGCGGTGCACAAATGCTGCGGAGCTAGCGCCATTCGACGGCCAACACCGCGGTTCCTGGTGTGTCCGCTGTGCCGTGCGTGTGATCATTGCTTGTACAGCCCTCTCGCAGTGTCCGGAGCAAGTATGGTGGGTCTGACACACCGGTGTCAATGTGTTCTTTTTTCCATTTCCAGGAGTGTAGCAGTCGAGCAAAGATACGAGAGGGGATATATCATGGAGGTAAAAATAAGGGGAGATGGCGCTACGTATCCCAGCCGTACTACGTTTTGAAGCCATGGGGGCGTGGCTCGCTGCCATGACACTCTGACCAAAACATTGCCAGTGTGCTATAGCGCTGCGTGTATTACAGTCGCTAATTGCACCATATACGCATGTAACGTCATCAGATTGGTTGTTTCAAAGTTTTTGTTTAAAATAAAATCTCGTAAAGGCGAAATTCCGCGTTTCTTCTGATTAAGAATAGTTTTTAATGTAATATTACGAATAGCTAGCCTTCAATGTAAACGATACAATTTTGTTAATTCAGTAATAAACGTGTATCACAAACTAAATAATAGAAACTGAAAACTAAGTTAGCTATACCTCCCTCCAAAGCCCCATAAATACATCTTGTTTGTTATACGTACTGGGACATTTCAGTTACGTTACACTACTGGGAAACACTGTTCATTACCACCAATATTTACTGAAATACGGTACATAGAATGGCAAATCTACACAGTGTCCTGTTTAGCCCTATACTTTACGCCAGTTAATGTAGTGTTAGCTTTTAATTTGGTACATGATGAAGACAAAGTGAGTTACTCAACACTTCGATTATCGACGATACGTACGTATTATACTGAAACGTGAACTTGAAAACTAAGAATTTAATTCTTTGAATTAACATACCTTTTGCAAATGTTTTGGGTGTGTAGGGAAAACTGATGGTACAGCATTTTCTCGGAGCCTTACTGTTGAAAGGGAAGTTCGGTCTATGTCCTCTTTTCGGAAATGCTGAGAACATATAGTGCTCCATTTAGACTCACGTCAATTCTTCCTCCTCACGGCATTCTACCACAGAGCTTTCCGACTTTCATTTTTAGGAAATCTAAAGTCATACAGGAGAAAAACACGCTATAGTACAAGTACCGATGTAGCACACGTTCATTCACAATGAAGTTGTAAAATCACACTTAACGAGACAACTTACACATGAAATGTTATTCCCTTCGATTTCGCATCACAATCAGAACGATTCGTACATCCGAACACCACACAAGTCACCATAATAGTGCAAAATCCTTCCAAAAGCGAGCGACAAGCCTATGCACACAAGCTTACAGCAGCAATGTTTTGGTCGGATTGAGATGGCTACCCTCGGCTTCACATAGCTTCACAGCTGTGACGTCACGGCGTCTCCCTCTATTCTTACATCCATGGGATATATTGATACGCGCTGCTAGCGCCGCTCACGGTCAGGCAAAGCAGCAACTCAGTGACACCAGTAATTTAAATTAACGTAGTGAGGTGGAAGTACGTTAGGGTGTAAAA
Source organism: Schistocerca cancellata (assembly GCF_023864275.1). Lineage (NCBI taxonomy): Eukaryota > Metazoa > Arthropoda > Insecta > Orthoptera > Acrididae > Schistocerca > Schistocerca cancellata. The sequence goes on along the minus strand of NC_064626.1, from coordinate 1,146,265,683 downwards.
TACACGATAACGGGAACATGAGCCACACACGACTCATGTACTTTTATCAAATGTGTTGCGACATTATAGCAAAGCAAGTGGTACACCGATCCTTCAAAAAAATTTACCTAGAGGACACACGCAAATGGAATGCGACGGTGTACATTCCACAATTGAAAGCAAAAAAAGAAATAGGGTGCTCTGTTCCCCGGACAACTGTGTTGATGTGATGAACAGGACGGCTATAAGGTAACGTATGTATCTCATGATGTATTTTAAAGATTTCTCTAAAGTTGTGTAACATAAATCAATTAGGGAATAATGTAAGAGAGACATGTGTTACAGACATAACCGGCTCTCAGGTATAATCCGTCTGTGGGTATTGAATACGAATTGGGGTTTTGAACGGTATTGGAAATTACCTCAGAGACGCCACAGTAGAGACGTCGGAAACATCTATAAACAGAACCAGATCAAATTTCTGCAGAAAACTATAATGATTAAATGTCTTTAAAATCAGTTATTCCAAGAGATCATCATCCATTCTACAAAGGCCTTCTTTACAAATAACGTCAAGCAAATTGAGAGGAGAACTCAACGAACTATTCAATAATATTTACTTTTGTGTGAAAAGGCTTTAAATTTATATTAAATTACTTGTTTGTGTTTCTATTCCCAGTTCTGATAACAACGTTAAAAATCTATTTGAGGACAAAATCCGTAACTTGTAGTGTGGTAACAATGCTTTGTTCCAAAGCCTTGTATCTTTTTAAACGAGGTCACTCACATCATAACCAAAACCATAAAATTGTTGATTAATATGTGCAGCAGATATTATTATTTTAGTTAAATTTCTGATACTGAGAAATTATAAGGCTAGATCTGTTTTACATGGCTATAGAGACACTTTTTTTATCAATTATTACTTTGGTTTATGACTCAGCATTTCTTTAAATTAGTAAGACTTCTCTCAGTTAAAAATTGTATGTATTTGAAAGTTTTTTGTTCCTGTTGTATACGTAGTTTCCAAACAAGTGGTTTTTCTAAAATGGCTCTGAGCACGACTTAACTTCGGAGCTCATCACTCGCCTAGAACTTAGAACTAATTAAACCTAACTAACCTAAGGACATCACAGACATCCATGCCCGAGGCAGAATTCGAACCTGCGACCGTAGCGCTCACGCGGTTCCAGACTGAAGCGCCTAGAACCGCACGGCCACACCGGCCGGCGTGGTTTTTCTATCTTAACGATAATAGGCTGTATGATCCTAAGCTGAATACCTTCAGACAAAGAAGAAAGCAAGACGAATCAGTAATAATTACCGAGAGAGGTTGCCAACGGGGACAGGAATGTCAGAAGTCTGAACGTGATAGGGAAGTTATAAAATCCGAGAAAGCAAATGTAAAAACAAAATCTAGATGTAGTAGAGATCAGTCAAATGAAGAAAAAGAAAGAAAAAAGAGATACAGGCCTGCGATCAGGCGAATATAGCGTTATATCAACTGTAGTAATAAAATTCATTACGAATAATAAAGATGGGACACAGGTTGAATGACCGTGAAGAATTTAAAGCTAGGTCTGCGCTAACCAAAATCATAGTCCAACGAAGTCCAACAAATACAATTCAGGTATTTATGCACAGGATATACATTCATCGTAAAACAAAGAAAGACCGAAATAATGAGAAGTAGCGGAAATGATTTTAGCAGTGAACCTGACGTCAATATTAGGAACCTGCGACCTTGGGATGAAAATAAAACACTAGGACGAAGCAAGGAGGACATAACAGGCAGATTAACACAGGGAAAGAGGACATTCCTCACCATGAGAAGTCTCCTGACGTCAAAAATAGGTCTTAATTTAATGAAGATATTTATAATATGTATCTACGCCACATAACTGTATAGAAATGAAATATGGGATGTGGGAAAATCAGGGTTCTGAGATGTGCTATAGAAGGATGTTGAAAATTAGATGGACTGGTGAGATCAGAAATGAGGTTTTATGCAGAATCGGCTAGAAAAGGAATATGTGGAAACCACTGACTAAAATAACGGAGAGGAAGATGGGACATGTGTTCAGACATCAGAGAATAACTTCCACGCTAATAGAGGGGGCAGTAAAGGGCAAAAACTTTAGTGGGAAGCAGAGTTTAGAATATACCCAACAAATAACTGCGTTTGTCGGGCGCCAAGTGCTACTCTGAGACGAAGATGTCGGCACAGGAGAGCTGGGGCCACTTCGCAAGCAGACGATGACGAAAATCTAATAATTATCGGGGATGAATTGCGGCAGACTTATGGTAGAAACCGGACTCTCCACCAGGAATGGGAAGAATAAAAGGGTACTTGACGTCTGTAATTAACTTTCTGCTAGTAATAGTAAATACAATGGTTGAAAATCTCGAGAGGAGGAGGCATACTTGGAAAAGATCTGGAAGTAGCCAGCGGCATTACATCCTGATCAGACAGAGATTGTGAAATTAGTTACTAGATTACAAGGTGTAGGCAGGAGGAAAAACATACTCTGATAATAATTTATTTGTAGGTTGAAATTTAAGAGAATCGACAGGTACAGTCAACGCTGAAGGAAGTGGGATACTCAAGTGCAGTGCAACAGTTAAAATATCAGGTGGTTATAATTAAAACGACGATGTTCCGAGAGCTACAGTGTAGGCTGTATACATTGCAGAACGCTGAAACGTCGTAGGTGTGTTAATTAATCGGTACTCTCAAGGAGTATGCTTAAAAAAAATAGTAATTCCACTTTCTGCTTCGAGCTGAAAATATGGCGCTATAAGCGGTCAGAATGTGCTACGGGTGCAGGAAAAGGGGAGATCCGATCGAAAACGTAAAGCGTCTGTTCTGGGGTGTTTATTAGGCTATGCTCATAGGTTACAATATATGTTCAGTATGGGCTTCCGACTCAGCAAAATGCTGCATCCGTAACGCAGCATGCTTGTCAGTTTTTCGCAGCATACTCGGTTTAATCTGAGCGATATGTCACTGTAAAAGTAAGCTAACTGCTAAATTCTAGAATTAACCCGTGAAACCTAAGATTTACCATCGCGGTGTGGTAAAAGTCCGAAATTTCTCATTACATGCATAGATTTCGAACTTTTACCAAGAGACGTTGGTAAATCTTAGGTTTTAACAATGCAAACTGGTAAATGCTGGATCGAAGACTCCTGCCTCCGACCTGCAAGTTCAGACAAGTTTAATTGTTGCCAATTTTGTGTTCAGATAAGTTTCTTTGTTGGCAATTACGAGTTCTCATTCTGCTCACCACTGCGCAGTTACAGTCACTGTCGAGCGTCGTGCGTAAGGTCATCTTTGCAACTCGTTTTAGAGGATATGTGTTCTGCAGATTTACATAAGACTGAGTAGTGTTGCCCGTAACAGATTTTATGAACTTTTAAGTGAATCAGTGAATAAGAAGGACAACAATTTTTATGTAACTGCTGAGCAATATGATATTCTGTAAAGTGAAGTGAAAAATGCAAAAATCGTTTCCAATAAAAATTCTGTTCACTACAGACGTTTGAAGCGATGTGATGTTCTCAGCATCGGAGGTGAAGAGAAACTCAGAGCACCAATGTCTGCTGGAAAAGAAGAAATTCGTTATTACGTTCGTTTTGATGAACTGTTTAACGTACTACATGAGACCCACATTGCTATAGGAATAGCGGCCGAACACGGATGATTGTGGAACTGAATCGCAAGTACAAGAATGTGACTGTTGAATCAATCGTTACTTATGTGAGATTGTGTGAACAATGTCGGGAAAAAACCATTGAAATGGGTGCTGTAGTGAAACCTATCATACACAGTGAAATGAATTCACGATGCCAAATTGACTTAATCGACATGCAGGCAAACCCAGGCAATAAGTCAAAGTTCATATTTGTATACCAAGATCATTTGACAAAAATTGTTATCCTCCCCGCAGTAGCTTCGAAAAGGGCTGATGAAGTAGCATATCATCTTTTGGACGTTTTTACCATCTTTGGTGCCCCAGGTATCCTTCATTCTGACAATGGTAGAGAGTTTTGTAACCAAGTCATTCAAAGTTTATGTCTGTTGTGGAGTGATATAAAGATAGTCCACGGGAAGCCAAGGTACAGTCAGTCTCAGGGATCAGTCAAGTCATTCAAAGTTTATGTCTGTTGTGGCGTGATATAAAGAGAGTCCACGGGAAGCCAAGGTACAGTCAGTCTCAGGGATCAGTAGAAAGAGCAAATCAAGATATCGAAAATATGTTATCAACTTGGATGGAAACAAATGAAACTTCAAAAAGGTCTGAAGGGCTGAGGTTTGTACAAGCAATGAAAAATAGGGTTTATCATGAAGGGATCAAATTTTCACCAGATGAAGCCATGTTTGGGGTTCCAATCAATATGGGCATTGCGACATCAGTTGTTCCACGTGATTTATTAAAAAGTATAAACACCGAAGAAGACTTGGAAACAATATTAAACACCACTTCTACTAACTCACAGGAAATTGAAAATGACGGCCAAAGAAATGATGCCAGTGTATCAAGTACTGGAACAGAAGGAACGGAGATAGAAAATGCGGCTGCAGCAGGTGAGGAAGCACCAGAGACACAGGATTTGACGACAGTTAACAACGACACAGCGGCACCAGCTGATGCTTGTGACGAGACACTGACAACTTCCAACAGTGTTAATAAAGTGAAGCGAATCCGAGAAGTTGCCAGCGTAGGTCTTCAATTGCAGGCAAAGAAAATGAGAGCAACCTCGTGTAACAAAATTCCAAAACCTTCAGATGGGTAGAATGTGATTAATAAAGTACCGCATGCAGACAGGGCAAAAATGGATGCAAAATCTATAATAGCAGTAGTGATAAATATTCAGGATGACGAATTTTATCAACTTGGTACCAAAACTGGTAAACTGAAGTCACTGTACAGTGGGGTTCACCCCGATAGCTGAGTGTTCAGCGTGACGGATTGCCGTCCTGCTGGCCCGGGTTGGATTCCCGGCTGGGTCGGGGATTTTCTCCGGTCAGGGACTGGGTGTTGTGTTGTCTTCGTCATCCCCATCCGGCGCGCAGGTCGCCGCGTCGACTGTAATAAGACCTGCACCAAGGCGGCCGGATCTTCCCCGTAAGGGGCCTCCCGGCCAATGACGCCAAACGCTCGTTTCCATTTCCATTGTAGAGTGGGAATCAAGTTACACTGTGCAAGGAAAATTTTATCAACGTCGAAGAAGTAGCAAGAGAAGAAATTAGTCCACGGGAAGTGGTTGCCAAACACTCTTTTGTTGGAGGACAAGGGTTCAAAAAGTGTAATTGTTTAAAAAAGTGTTCAACTAAAAATGCTTGTGTAAATCGTCTTCCATATTATGTAATTAGAAATGCCACAATAGTCAGCCCTGTTGTAACAAAAATTAACCTTCACAATGTATCATTTTTTACAACATTTTTGACTAATATGGAATATTGCTCATTATAACCACATTGGAACTCAAGAATGTTTAAAATACATAAATTTGCAATAAATACAAAATGTTTCAATAAACTGCTATCCTTATGTTTTAATGAGTACTGTTTTACCAGTTGGTATGGGTACATCCTAAATTTACCAACGTCTCTTGGTGACAGTTCGAAATCCACGCAAATAATAAGAAATTTCGGACTATTACCATACTATGATGGCAAGTTCCACCAGTTAATTCTAGGATTTATCAATCATCTTACTTTTACAGTAACAGATACATCGTTAAATGCTATCCTTCAGAGCAGAAAGAGTCCCGATACATCCATGGTAAAGACGGTCTCTCAGATATCCCCGCAGCCAGAAGCCACATGGATTTATGTCGGGGGATCTGGATGACCACACATACTGAAATTTGCTAGAGGTGATGCGGTCAGTACTGAAGGTTTCTAGAAGTAAATCTATCACCTGGCGAGCGACATGTTGTGTCGCCCCATCTACCAAGAAAACAGTGGTGTGGACGCAGCTGCGTTCTTGCAAGGCTGGAATCATTTGTTGCACTAGGAGGCCTTCATAATGTGCAGATGTCGCCGTACATCTAGCAGGCCTGCCAGGTGTCGTCTCGGAGTATGACGGAGAGTGGAGGGGCTTGTCAAACCACACCACAAAGTCACATTAGCTGCGTTAGTGGATGTTCCTGCACAACAAGCGGCTCAGTAGAATCCCATATGCGACATATCTGTACATTTACGGCTCCTTGCAGAGTAAAATGTGCCTTGTCTGTCCAATGAATGTTTCCCGACCACATGTCATCCGTTCCATGCGTTTCAAAAAATCGAAGGGCAAAGTCACGGCGTCTAAGCCTATCTTGCAGTTTTATTTGGTGCACAGTCTGTATCTTGTAGGGATACCGGTGTACAAAAGACCGTAAAATCCTTTGAACCGTTGACCATGGGAAAGAAAATTCCTGGGACACATCTCGAGCACTGGCTACAGAATCTGAGGCGTGTGCTGCACGGTCGGCTATAGCTACAGCAACATCATCAACAGCCCGCTGCACCACCTAATTCACCTGTTTCTTCAAATTTATCGATCATATTCTTTAGCCCATTTATTGACGTGGACCTCTTCACAGCTGTTTCTGTTGGCGATATTCCCTGAGTGCAGCGCTGATATTGCTGCGGGTCTGATAGAACAACTTTATCAGCAGCGTAAGATCTTTCATCTCAATAGCCATTACGTTTCGTACGGAAAACTTCAAATCTCATAATCGTTTACACTAACAGTCATTTCACAAAAGAAATCAACACGCGTCTCCACGCGAAAAACAGCATACTGACGTCAAAATAATAAACATTTCACATTCTGACTGTTTACAGCACAATATGTTCGCCTGGTGGCAGAAAGTGGAACTCCTGTTTTCTTTGGCATACTCCGCGATTGCATCGATTAATGAACGCAGCTACCATATTTCAGGAAACCTCTTGCAATATATACAGCACGCACTGCAGTGCTCGGAAGACCATCAGTTCAATTTATAACCATCCGGTACTATCGTAGCTTGTTCAGTTCAGGAGAAAAGGACATTTGTAGAAAGCGTGATCTCAGAAGGTGGATCGACAAACATAACTACAAGGAAGGAAACTGCAAAGCAGCTTTGAGTAAGAGAAGAAACACTTAGATTTTTCTCTGAAAGAAAGAAGCAGGAAAACCTTCAGGAAAAGAGAAGGATACAGTCACTGTATGTCACTGGGGACTAAATTCATCAGAAGCACAGTGAATCTAAAGGGAAGTGACACGAGGAAAAATGTGAACAGTCTCAAGCGAGATGCAGGTTAAAAGTATGTATTTAGCATAAACAAAAGCCAAAATGATTTTTGGAGATTTTAAAGTAAAGATGTCGACTGAAGATACAAGCCAAGACGGACTCTTACAAATAAAAATAAAGATAATAAAACTTGCTCCGGCTTCTAGCCGCCTCAAGTGGTTTAAAATCCACGAGCTTTTGGCCGAGTACTCCTCGGCCATTGTCAAGTGGTGACTGTCTTCTGGTTGCTGCTGCCGTCAGGGTGGTCCATTGATCGTGACCGGGCAAAATATTTCACGAAATAAGCGTCAAACGAAAAAACTACAAAGAACGAAACTCGTCTAGCTTGAAGGGGGAAACCAGATGGCGCTATGGTTGGCCCGCTAGATGGCGCTTATAACACTCCTGTCTGCTACTGCTATACCATAACCTCGAAACTGAAGGCAGTTTGCAAACAGAATTATTTTGTTAGAGTAATAATGGTATAAAGCAACAGAGCAGTGCTACCCTCTGAGAGGAATTTTGTTATGTTGACCGTGTTGTACCTAACGGAGGTGGCTTATTGGAAGTGAAAGTCAGAATTACGTAAATATTTGAACAGTAACAAACAAAATTTTGCCTATCTGCACTGTTTAACTGATAAAGAAAACGGTCGCCAGCCTAACTAGGCAAGAGAATGATTAACGCTCTCGTTCAAGAAAATAGTTATTAGTAACTTTAATGGATAAACACAAGCTATACTTTGTCACACGCGAGTGCAGTGAACTCTGACACATATGTTTACGGTAAGATTGAAGCTAACAACTGGAGCAGCACAAACTATTTGCAAAATTATAAGAGATTCCGAAACACACTATTACTTTCAGGACTTACACAAAGTGAATGGTCTTTATAACATTACTATTAATATGCACTTCTAATACACAAGAGAGACAAACACTTAGCAATCATGAACATATAGTTTCCTACTATTGCAGTTTCCTACTTTTACTACAGTGAAACATAAAGTTGACAAAATTGCAAGAAACTGACTCACCTTTTAGAATTTACTACAGACAACCATGTGATCATTTACTTTATAAGCCTCAGTCTTAAGAACTTTTAATTTTGAAGTTGGCAACAGCACTTTAGTAAGCAGTTTTAATAGGAATATTTTCAACAAACAACATTTACTTTAACTCACTCTATTGCCACATTAACTTTAACTTTCTTTTTACTAAGTTCAAGAGGCATTAATTAGCAAAACTCTAGGCTTTAATTTCTTTTAGTAAGGACACTCGGATATCACTTTAGCTCAAACGGAGAGGAACCTGAGAGGTGTTATGATGACGAGAAAAATCAAGGTAGGTACATAAATTCAGATACAAATTACCTTATATTTCAGCACATTAGCACGTCCATTAAGCTGATCCTTCACTGTACATCATTATAGTATTACGTTGCAATGATTGCGCATTGTGGTGGCAACTGCATGTTGGTAGGTGGAATCGTAGGCAGAATTGCTGGACTCTGTCATTTCTTGGTGGCGATGATAGATACAAACACCAGAATAGTTCCAGCTATTTATCCATCCATCCGAGGCCTTGGAAAGAAGCAGGAAAAGCCTCTCTCGGAATCAGCACGATATGCATCTTTTACATGGTAGTGCACGGACTCGTAGCTCGTCTCCGACTGGTAGCTCGTCCCCGACTGGTAGCTCGTCCCCGACTGACTATCAGTTCCACCTTTTCTACGTAGGCCAACCACAATTTGCGCGCGCTACACAGTTCCGTTCCCGAGGAGAACCAGTACATCATTTACATACAAACTAACTAAGAACCCTAAGTGAGGATCAGCAATTTACATAACAGCAACCAAATACATTAAACAAGACAGAACATTTGCACATATTGACATTTCTACAAAAAATTATTCACACAAAATTACAATTATATACAGTAAGTTTTGTTCCCTCCAAATGGGACAAAGAATTTTAAATTACAGATACACTACTTTGCATAAAATCAAATCACGACATCAAAGGTTTGACAAAGAAAAGAGTATACAATTTTATGTTATCGACTCTAACACATTTACAGACGATCAACAATGTAACATTAAATAAAGCAAAAAAACAAAATAAATCCATACAGCATAAGAGCTGTGGTGTTATACGCTGCCATAGGTCAAACTGATATCAACTGCGTTTTTTAAAATAGGAATATTCGTGTAGTACGTAAAAAAATATGAATGTTTTAGTTGGACCACGTTTTTCGCTTTGTGATAGATGGCACTGTAATAGTCACAAACGTATAATTACGTGGTATCACCTCACATTCTGACAGTGCGGACGGCATTTGCTTCGTGATACATTACTCGTGTTAAAATGGACCGTTTACCAAGTGCGGAAAAGATCGATTCGTGTTGATGTACTGGCTATTGTGATCAAAATGCCCAATGGGCGTGTGCTATGTATGCTGCTCGGTATCCTGGACGACATCATCCAAGTGTCCGGACCGTTCCCCGGATAGTTACGTTATTTAAGGAAACAGGAAGTGTTCTGCCGCATATGAAACGTCAACTACTACCTGCAGCAAATGATGATGTTCAAGTAGGTGTTTTAACTGCTGTCACGGCTAATCCACACATCAGCAGCAGACAAACTGCGCGAGAAACGGGAATCTCAAAAACGTCGGTATTGAGAATGCTACATCAACATCGATTGCACCCGTACCATATTTCTATGTACCAGAAATTGAATGGCGACGACTTTGAACGTCGTATACAGTTCTGCCACTGGGCACAAGAGAAATTACGCGTCGATGACAGATTCTTTTGGACGCGTTCTATTTAGCGACGAAGCGTCAGTCACCAACAGCAGTAACGTAAACCGGCATAATATGCATTATTGGGCAACGGAAAATCCACGATGGCTGCGACAAGTGGAACATCAGCGACCTTGGCGGGTTAATGTATGGTGCGACATTATGGGAGGAAGGATAATTGGCCCATCGATGGCAATCTAAATGGTGTAATGTATGCTGATTTTCTACGTAATGTTCTACTGATGTTACTAGAATATGTTCCACTGCGTGACAGAATGGCAATGTACTTCCAACATGATGGATGACCGGCACATAGCTCGCGTGCGGTTGAAGCGGTATTGAATAGCATATTTCATGACCGGTGGATTGGTCGTCGAAGCACCATACCATGGCTCGCACGTTCACCGGATCTGACGTCCCCGGATTTCTTTCTGTGGGGAAAGTTGAAAGATATTTGCCATCGTGATCCACCGACAACGCCTGACAACATGCGGTAGCGCATTGGCAATGCATGTGCGAACATTACGGAAGGCGAACTACTCGCTGTTGAGAGGAATGTCGTTACAAGTATTGCCAAATGCATTGAGGTTGTTGGACATCATTTTGAGCATTTATTGCATTAATGTGGTATTTACAGGTAACCACGCTGCAACAGCATGCGTTCTCAGAAATAATGGGCTCACAAAGGTACATGTATCACTTTGGAACAACCGAAATAAAATGTTCAGACGTACCTACGTTCTGTATTTTAATTTAAAAATCCTACCTGTTACCAACTGTTCGTCTAAAATTGTGAGCCATATGTTTGTGACTATTACAGCGCCATCTATCACTAAGCGAAAAAAGTGGTCCAACTAAAACATTCATATTTCTTTACGTATTACACGAATATGTAATAAAAAATGGTGGTTCCTATTTAGAAAAACGCAGTTGATATCCGTTGACCTATGGCAGCGCCATCTAGCGGGCCAGCCATAGCGCCATCTGGTTTCCCCCTTCTAGCTAGTTTTTTTCGTTTGACACTTATTTCGTGAGATATGTGGCCCGGTCACGATCAATGGACCACCCTATATAGCTGCGCTGCCTTCAGTGACGTCACCTGGTCCCACGCTGTGCTTAGCTGCAGCCCGCCGTCTCTATTGAGCGTGTTGTCAAAAAATTTTATTTCGATCGATTTTAAACCACATGACGCGGCTAGAAGCCCGAGAAACTTTTATTAGTACATATCGCCGCGAAACTATGCACTCCTATAAAACTAAAGATATCAGCATTAGAAGTATGTGGAAGGAGTTCCACTTTCGAACGCAGAGGAAGAGAGCGGAGTGTTGGAACGCATACACTGGTGACCCTTGCATGATGGATGGACTATTTTCTACATTGACAGAACAAGATATAAGTGTCGATTTGAAGAACATAGAGAAATTAGTATTACAGTCGTTGTTTGATACAGCTTTGGACGAGCAGTGATCAAATGAGGCACAATGGATAGATAACACTTTATGTACAAAAGGGTTAAGATCACTAAACTTTATTTAAATTTAATGATCGGTTTTGTCAGTGTCTAAGTCACTTTCAAACGTAAACATAAAATATAGGAGGTGTACTGTTGCCTCAGGCGTCAGCTGGTCACGTGGTTACGTCAGGATGTTTACATCGACTTATCAGTTCATATTGTTGTTCATAATATTTACATCGGGCAACAGAAATATTCAGAGAACTGTGACAGCGTAAGGTATAAGACTAATTTTACAAAACACAAATTCTCACAAAAACAGAAAAAGATAGTTATGAATTACAAGTAGAAGTTTCAACGATGAACACGGTATAGAAAAGAAATGGAAGAAAGTATAGGTATTAACATCGGCGCTGTCGTTAGAAACGGAGGAGACACTCGGATCGGCAAAGTTATTGTTGTAGTTGTTGTTTTTGTTCTTGTCTTCGGTACGAAGACTGGTTTCATACAGTTAGTCTAATCTGATCAAGCCTCTTTATCTCTGCATAACTACTGGAACCTGCGTCTATTTGAACCTGCTCTCTGTATTCATCTCTTGATCTTCCTGTACAATTTTGCCTCCCCTCCCCCACATATCCCTCTATTACCAAATTTACTGTTCTTGATTCTTCACGATGTGTCCCATCAATCTGTCCCTTCTTTTCTTCAAATTGTGCCATAAATTCCTTTTTTCCCTAGTTGGATTCAGTTCCTTCTCATTGCTTTTTCTATTTACCCATATAGCCTTCAGCATTCTTCTGTAACACCACATTTCAAAAGCTCCTACTATCTGTGTCTGAACTATTTATCGTCCACATTTCACTTCCGTATATGGCCACACTCTATACGAATACTTTCAGCAAATAGTTGCTAATACTTAAATTCATATTCGCTGTTGAGAAATTCCTCTTTTTTACTGGTGTTTTCTTCCCGTTGCCAGTCTGCTTTTTACTCGTGTATCGTCTTTAATTCGGCCATTATCAGTCCTTTTGCTGCCCACGTAGCGAAACACACCACTAGTATTAGTGTCTCATTTCCTAATACAATAACCTCAGCGTAGCCGGATCTAATTTGACTACATTCCGTTATATTTATTTTACTTTTGTTGACGTTCATCTTAGATCCTCCTTTCAAGACAATGTCAATTGCATCCACCTGCTCTTCCAAGTCCTTTTCCGTCTCTGACAGGATAACAATGTCATCGGCAAACCTGTAAATTTTTTGCTTCTCCCTGAACTTTAATTCCGTTTCCAAATTTCTCCTTGGTTTCCTTTACTGCCTGCTGAATGTGCAGATTTAATAACATTTGGTACAGGTGTTAACCTTGTCTGTCCCACTCACTTCCCAACCACCACTTTCGTTCCATATCATTCGACTCTTACAACAGTCGTGAATAAACATTCGCTCCCTGTATTTTATCCCTTGAGAATTCCAAAAGGTGTAATCCACTCAATATTATCAAAAGCTTCCTTTAACTCTACAGATGCTATAAACTTACGTTCAGCTTCTTCAAGGTATCTTATAAGTAGTAGAGTTCATAGATTTCCCCGAGGTTGGCCTCTACTAGTTTTTCCATTCTTCCACAAATAATTTCCGTGTGAGTATTTCACAACTATGACTTGTTAAAATGGTGGTTCTATAATAATTGTGCAGGTAATAGACCGTGTCGTTATCAGAGCATCTCATCCAGACATTTGCCTTAAGCGGTTTAGGGAAACAGCGGAAAATGTAAATCTGGATGGCCATGCAGGGATTCAAACCGCTGACCTCGTGAATGCGAATCTAGCGTACTAATCACTGTGTCACGTCGTTTTGCGCAAAACAGAACACTACGAGTTTGCAAACGTAAATAACCAAAGAGATAAATAGGAAATAAGGATGCGGAATTTTTGTGTCTTCTGTAGCAAACTAAATTTTCAGCTGTTTTAAAGAAATTAGTGTTAATTATTAAGAAGAACGAGGTACAGCACCGTTATTATCCTTCCAAAATACACTGAGTTCAAATAACTATTGTAACATACTTGATTGTAATTACTAGAGCGCCCATACGTATTTTAAACAGCCGAGAGTTTTCTTAAAGCAGTTGATGAAATAGCATAAAAACGTCGTTCATTATATCTCTTTTTTTTCAGGTTACGTGGAACCATTAGCATCAAAAGGTATGCGATCACGGACGTAGTCGCTACGTACATTAATACACGAAATGCTGTATGAAAACCCAAATACGGAAACAGCGTTTCAGTTTCGATCTGAAAATCTGAGGATTGTCACTCGATTTCTGCAGTTCTACCAGAAGCCTATCCGAAGCCTGAAAGTTGTAACAGGACAAGTCACTTCTCTGTAGGCCTACTGGAATACAATATGGTCGGGTGCGAAGCCTGAATTACGCGCGTGCACGGCATGCGAGGGAAAGGGGCTGCGCACGCCGCCTGCGTCGAATGCCGGACATTTGCCACGCCGGACATTTGCCACGCCGGACATTTGCCACACTTGCCCCTTCGCCAGGTAGCGTCCCTCAGGTAAGGGACGCCCTTCCTCGTACTACTTCTGTCCGCTTTCAAACCGCCGTCTCCACATCTTACTCGATACAACCAGTACGTAAGGGACCTTCTTCTTCGAAATCTTGGCCAAATACAAAGCTTCTTTTCCGAAATCGAAATATTTATAACTTTTGGAAAACGAAAGCAATACCGACGATTATGTCAGTATGTAATTAGTTCTGCCAAGTACAAATATAGATTCCTCTGTCTGTACGGTAGCTTTCTTTCACGCTTACTGATTGCGATACAAACAGTCCATCGCCATGGAAGCAATAAAAAAGGAACGATGTAAAGAGAATGCGAATGTACGCTAATCATTTCTGTTTGATCACTACATTTGAGCCTACTTTAATTACTACAACTGCATGCCCAAAAGACAACAAGGAAAGAAGAAATGGGTATGTGAATGTTTGAAAAGAAGAACGACATACTCCTTATTAATTTACTCTCTAAAATGCGATATCCCTTGCGGCGAAACATTAGTTAATAAAGTGTAACGGGACAATGTTCAAAACATGACTGAAAATAAGTTCACTAAATGGAGATAAGAACATCTATGATTGACATGTCATCTAAAGTCGACGTATAATTTTAAAATGTTAGAAATAAGGAAATGAAGTAATACAGAATGCTATGCTTGTAACTTACGTTGTTGTTCTACAATGTTTAGCTCTGGTATTTACAAAGTTACAGAGAAAGCATCCTAGGTTTTGAAGGAAAAAGCCGTAGTTGTAATGATCTGCACTACAACAGAAACAAGATGCACAACTTAAGGAAAAATAATGTAATGTGTGTTGCAGCTCACAAGCGACATTGAAGCAGGGAGTTCCTGTGACTTAGTATGGGCAGAGGGTATATTCGACAACCGGAATAAATTAATAACTGGCTCCTTTTACCGATCCACGGTCTCAGAAGAAACAGTTGCTGAACAGTTCAAAGAAAACTCGAGTCTCATCACAAATAGATACCCTACTCATACAATTATAGTTGGCAGTGACTTCCATCTACCTTCCGTATGTTGACAAAAAATACATTTTCAGACCCTATTGTAGATAGAAAACAACTTCCGTAATTATTTTAAATGCTTTTTTCAAAATTATTTTGATGAATTAGTTCACGAGGCCATTCAAATTTTAAATGGTTACGAAAACACACTTGACCTCTTAGCCACAAATAATCTTGAGCGTCACGACGGATACAGGCATTAGTGAAAACCCAGTCGTACCGAGGCTCAATTCCGTAACAAAGAAATTCACCAAAATTAAACGCGAAATATATCTATTTACAAAAGCAACTAAAAATTCGGTTGACGTCTTTCTAAGAGACAGTCTCCCATCCTTCCAAACTATGTAAGTGAAGACCATATGTGGCTTAAGTTCAAAGAAATAGTATCAACAGCACTCGAGAGATTCATACCAAATAAATTAATAAGAGACGGAACTGATCCCCCATGGTTCACAAAACACGACAGAAAGCTACTGCAGGAGCACCGAAAAAGGCAAGTATAATTTAGACGAACGCAAAATCTTCAAGATTGCGAAGTTTTACTGAGGCTCGAAATTTGGTGCGGAATTCAATGTGAGATGCATTTAATAGTTTCCACAACAAAACTCTCTCTAGAAATGTGGCGGAAAATCCAAAGAGATTCTGGTCCTATGTTAAGTAAATCAGCTGAAATGCTCAGTAAGCGATGGGGAGGGGGAGGAAGAGGAGGAGGGGGAGACAAGGGACCCAACCCTTCAGAGCAGGTAAAATCGTGGCAAATGTCCGGCGTGGCAAATGTCCGCACACCGCCTGCGTCCACTGGCCAGTGTTCGATTTGTGCTTTTACCAGTGGGGGGGATGTCTTAGGGGGTTAGTATAGTTATATATGTTACTAGCTTGGACCGTGGCGTTACCCATGGTTAAACAGTTATTTATAAATAGCTGTTAATGCCGAAACTCACTATTCACTCGTAAGCACGATCAGAAAAGCCATCCCTTGTTATATCTTTAAAAGTACATTATAGGTAAAGCCTATTTACAAAATCATCTACATACAGGTATACGAGGGGAATCCAAAAAGTAAATGTACATTTGTGAAAAGCTGTACTTATTCTGATGATAGAAAACTGAAACATGTGTTATCTTTCTACGTAACCTCCCTGGACTTCAATGCAGTTTTCCCGACATTTTACGAGTTTTTTTTATTTCATCAGAAAATACGTTTATCGGTTGCATCTGTAACCAATTTTGCACCGCAGCAATGACGTCTTCATCACTTTCAAATCTTCTTCCCTGTAGTGCTTCCGTTAAGGGTCCAAACATGTAAAACTCGCTTGGAGCCAGGTCTGTACTGTATGGTGGATGTTCCAGCACCTCGAATCTCAACTCCTTTATTGCATCGGCTGTCCGTTTGTTAGAATGTGGGCGAGCGTTATCTTGCTGGAGGATGACAGCTCTGCACAGTTTTCCTCTAAGTTTGGATCTGATTGCAGGTTTTAGTTTCGTACGCAACACATCACATCCACCATACAATACAGACCTGGCTCTAAAGCCTCGTTTACGCTGGGGCGACGTCTTGCAACATTGCGGCATGCTACGGAAATGTTGCGTGCGTCGGCTTGTTGTTTAGTTCTAAATGTTTTGAAATGCTTACCTACCATATAACACTTTGTCAAAATTAATAAGCAAACATATTAATAGTGAGACTGTATTAAAAACTTTCAGTGTTCGGCTCCACAAATTTAAATTATATATAAAGTTTTACTCCAGTGCGTGGGAAATAAACATCTCAGGTTGGGATGCATAAACTAAAACCAGAGGAGGGGATGGTCTGATGCAGAGGGGGGAAATCCCCCCCCCCATCACCCTCTACAAATCGCACACTGCCACTGGCCGAGGGATGAGGGCTGAGGGTGATATGTGCTCTGCTGGGAGCCGCGGGCTGCGTGGTCGCCACGAGGTCCGTGCACGTGGTGTAGAACAAAGCGCACCGGACCCGGCAGTGACGTCAGCAAGCCGTTGACGGTTACAGAGAGCATACAAGTATTTGTTCGCGTTTGCGTACGTGCAGCACAAACCGTACTGTGTTCAGTGACACACGAGGTGACATATGAAAGGGGATTTAATTACGCAGCTAATGATATAAAGGCAGCATCTGACTGTACAAACGAAGTTACACAGATAAATAGATATACTTATAACATACGCCTATGCACTTGATCATTTATAAACTCTTAGTGTAATCACGCTACCGAAGAGGTTCAGCAATCACACTGTTGCTTTTGATAAGATGCACCGACTGACATAATCAAATGATCCAAATCTCTAATAATTAAGGTGAGTTTAATTAAATTCACCATACCTTATATGGTGTTTCACAATTCACGTCACACACTTCTAGAGGCTGTAGAGGGGACTTAGTAGATCAAATTTTACATAAGGACTCATATCCGCAAACGTTACCCAACTATGCCAAAGTTATAGGTTCCGGAGCCTGTAAATGTATGTATATACAGGGTGATCATTTGATGATGTTACAATCTTTCAAGCATGATGTAGACGGATAAATGTATCAGTTTGAGGCGTGGGTCCCACCCAGTTCAGAAATGAACGAGTCGAAAGTTATGAGCGAAAATCGTTCTGATACCTCTGACAATGGAATACGTGTAACGGTAGTTTTGTTGCTTAGAATGTAGGAAATGCAAGTCTCAGGAGTGGTAGTATGGATCAAGGCAAGAGACAAATGCCTTAGTAAACATGGGCTCTAAAACGCATACCTTTAGAGCTATGAGCACTTGTCCAATAGAAGAGATGTGTTCCAAACTAGCGAGGATGGGGAAGTGATCATAGCTCCTCAGGTATGCATTTTAGGCCCCATGTTTACTAGACAGTTTTTCTTACCATGGTCTCGGAATGTTGCATACCCATAGCGTGAGCAACGAAACTATGTGTATTCCACTGTCAGAGGTACGAGAATGATTTTTCGCAATTAACTTTCAACTCGTTCGTTTCCGGTACACGGACCCATACCGCATATAGATTCATTCCATATGCATCATCCTTGAAAATTAAGTTTGTAACATCAGCACGGAATCACCCTGTATACAACCTTTAGAAGTCTGTAACATGAATCGTGAATCACCCTGTGTACGAAGACAGATACACTGACAGCATTACAGTATGTGCTGGCAGCCAATAGTAGTAACTACATACATATTTTAGGTCGTAAGACTGTTATTTTTATAACCATTGCACTTTTAGTGATAAATTTACATAACTTCGCGCGTAGTTTGAATTCTATCAAAGACACTCAGATTCAGATGAAAGTCGTGTATTATTAGTAACTCTAAACTAAATAGCAAAGACGCCACGACCATAAATGATTTTCGTAATTGAAAGATTAAACTCCGAATAGTAAAACTCTGATTTAGAGACCAACTATGGTACTTAGAAATTATTATCATACATGTTTTTGAAGTAGAAATTTAGCGCGCATCTAATGGCGCAATCGGAATTTCAATTAAATGTGTATGTAAAAAGTTATACACATAAGGGGCCTGTCAGACGTCATTGGTGCACTTTACGTGGGTGGGAGCCTTTAAGACTTAAAGAAGACTTTTCGATCAAGTGAGGAAGTTCCTCGTGGTCTGTCAGTCTGTGTTCCTCGTGGTCTGTCAGTCTGTGTTGGTCCGTCTGTCCATCGCAACCTTGTGAGTTTGGGGTTGAAGATGATTGTTTCGAGCGGTGGTCTACCTGCGAAATTGGTGTTTGAAAATATTTTGCGTTTCTTGAAGACTCTGACGAATTTTGACCAGTTTTCGACTTAGTTTCTGGCACAATCGCAGGACGTAGAATTATTCGGGATCAGTATGAACTCTGATAATTTTACAGTGTGCCACAGCAGTTAGCGGGATCGTTTTTTAAATTCAATATCTAATCGATCTGCAGGTTAATACATCCGTGTGTCGGTTTGAGTGAGAATATTTTATCGCAATTAACAGCTATGAACACAGCCTCGTGTTTTCTAGGTAGTTCATTAATTTATAAAATTTATGGTGCATTGTTATCCACCATTGGGGGCTCGTGTTGTAGTATTTATCGCTGCACAATAGCTTGTGTTGATTACCAGAAAACTATAACATGTGTTGAGTGGACAATAAATTTGATTTGTGAAAACTTAAACCACTCCTAGTTGTGTTATCGATTTATAAAGATACATCTATGTTTCAGCCTAGCAGTTAGTGGAATTCTGACCAGCTATCAGTAAACATTCTAGGGTTCTATTTTAAATTAAAGAGACGCGTTTTAGTAAATAAAGTCTGTCCCTAGACTAATACAAGCACAGCCCAGTTACACACAGTCCGTCGTGTCGCAAAGTACAACAGTGAAACGTTTGTGTACAATCGGTAAGAACTCGTTATGAAGCTCCAAATGCTTTGGCTACCTAGTTTCCCCGAATAGAGGTAGAAACAGTGTGCGGGACCTCCAGGGGTTGACTGCATAAACATCGCTGAATGCAGATCTATTTTGACGTTAGTTCGGAAACTGAACTCTGTTGAGGGTTCGTCTCTATTATATAATGCTAAACTAGGATCCACCGAAGGACGTGCTGTGTTGATCTACGTTAGCACCCGCCGCTACAATCGGCTGTCGACACTATTATCACTATTATCGCGCTTAAAAGGGAGACGTTAATCGGACGTCGTAGATACACAGTTTTTATTATCGACGGTGTCGTGTTACAAAAATACAGGAAAGTAAAGAGAAAACGGCCGTTCTCCAAACTTGTCGCCTCACGAAAAAAATTGTTGCTGGAAATCGTACTGGGCCAGTATAAGGGCACGCACGCACGCACACACACACACACACACACAGATATATATATATATATATATATATATATATATACTCCTGGAAATTGAAATAAGAACACCGTGAATTCATTGTCCCAGGAAGGGGAAACTTTATTGACACATTCCTGGGGTCAGATACATCACATGATCACACTGACAGAACCACAGGCACATAGACACAGGCAACAAAGCATGCACAATGTCGGCACTAGTACAGTGTATATCCACCTTTCGCAGCAATGCAGGCTGCTATTCTCCCATGGAGACGATCGTAGAGATGCTGGATGTAGTCCTGTGGAACGGCTTGCCATGCCATTTCCACCTGGCGCCTCAGTTGGACCAGCGTTCGTGCTGGACGGGCAGACCGCGTGAGACGACGCTTCATCCAGTCCCAAACATGCTCAATGGAGGACAGATCCGGAGATCTTGCTGGCCAGGGTAGTTGACTTAAACCTTCTAGAGCACGTTGGGTGGCACGGGATACATGCGGACGTGCATTGTCCTGTTGGAACAGTAAGTTCCCTTGCCGGTCTAGGAATGGTAGAACGATGGGTTCGATGACGGTTTGGATGTACCGTGCACTATTCAGTGTCCCCTCGACGATCACCAGTGGTGTACGGCCAGTGTAGGAGATCGCTCCCCACACCATGATGCCGGGTGTTGGCCCTGTGTGCCTCGGTCGTATGCAGTCCTGATTGTGGCGCTCACCTGCACGGCGCCAAACACGCATACGACCATCATTGGCACCAACGCAGAAGCGACTCTCATCGCTGAAGACGACACGTCTCCATTCGTCCCTCCATTCACGTCTGTCGCGACACCACTGGAGGCGGGCTGCACGATGTTGGGGCGTGAGCGGAAGACGGCCTAACGGTGTGCGGGACCGTAGCCCAGCTTCATGGAGACGGTTGCGAATGGTCCTCGCCGATACCCCAGGAGCAACAGTGTCCCTAATTTGCTGGGAAGTGGCGGTGCGGTCCCCTACGGCACTGCGTAGGATCCTACGGTCTTGGCGTGCATCCGTGCGTCGCTGCGGTCCGGTCCCAGGTCGACGGGCACGTGCACCTTCCGCCGACCACTGGCGACAACATCGATGTACTGTGGAGACCTCACGCCCCACGTGTTGAGCAATTCGGCGGTACGTCCACCCGGCCTCCCGCATGCCCACTATACGCCCTCGCTCAAAGTCCGTCAACTGCACATACGGTTCACGTCCACGCTGTCGCGGCATGCTACCAGTGTTAAAGACTGCGATGGAGCTCCGTATGCCACGGCAAACTGGCTGACACTGACGGCGGCGGTGCACAAATGCTGCGCAGCTAGCGCCATTCGACGGCCAACACCGCGGTTCCTGGTGTGTCCGCTGTGCCGTGCGTGTGATCATTGCTTGTACAGCCCTCTCGCAGTGTCCGGAGCAAGTATGGTGGGTCTGATACACCGGTGTCAATGTGTTCTTTTTTCCATTTCCAGGAGTGTATATATTCAAAACTGATAAGCAAAACTGATACAGCCCACAAGAGAAAAGTGTAACTCTTTTTATGTAAATGCATTGTTAATAAATTCTGCACTCATTGTATTGGACTGCTGTTAGCTTCATTTCCTGTTAGCACTGGAATTTCTTCGTAGACGGATGTTTATCCCGAATCCCGAATTTATATGACGTACCTCGCACACATTATAATATACTCTAAATAACCTTAGCGTCTGACATTGCTTGTGTGTTTAACTCAAACATCCCGTGACGTTTCGTAAATATCACTGCACTTTCGCAGCCAGGAGACTTCATGGTGATATGGGTACAGTGAGCTGCGCATAAATATCCAGGTAAACAGGCTACCGATACGTGATAAATATCACACTGGGTTTCTCTAACGCCATTTTCTTCAGTTGGTATTTTTATGAATTCTTTCTTCAGTGAGGCAATGCAGGCCGGTGTATCGTAGACAGCATCGCAAGATATTTATAAGACATCTGAAAGCTTCCGGTGGCGCAAGACCTGAATGTTAAAAGTGGCATTGGAGTCAGAAGCTGGTATCTTTTGCTTTGTTTCAGAAGGTACTCAACGGTCCTGTGTTCTCAACCTTAGTTCTAACTCCTGCACGTTATTTTTCTCCAAGCGAAATGACAGCTTAACATCTACATCTACATGATTACTCTGCAATTCACATTTAAGTGCTTGGCAGAGGGTTCATCGAACCACAATCATACTATCTCCCTACCATTCCACTCCCGAACAGCTCGTGGGAAAAACGAACACCTAAACCTTTCTGTTCGAGCTCTGATTTCTCTTATTTTATTTTGATGATCATTCCTACCTATGTAGGTTGGGCTCAACAAAATATTTTCGCATTCGGAAGAGAAAGTTGGTGACTGAAATTTCGTAAATAGATCTCGCCGCGACGAAAAACGTCTTTGCTTTAATGACTTCCATCCCAACTCGCGTATCATATCTGCCACACTCTCTCCCCTATTACGCGATAATACAAAACGAGATGCCCTTTTTTGCACCCTTTCGATGTCCTCCGTCAATCCCACCTGGTAAGGATCCCACACCGCGCAGCAATATTCTAACAGAGGACGAACGAGTGTAGTGTAAGCGTCTCTTTAGTGTACTTGTTGCATCTTCTAAGTGTCCTGCCAATGAAACGCAACCTTTGGCTCGCCTTCCCCACAATATTATCTATGTGGTCTTTCCAACTGAAATTGATCGTAATTTTAACACCCAGGTACTTAGTTGAATTGACAGCCTTGAGAATTGTACTATTTATGGAGTAATCGAAATCCAACGGATTTCTTTTGGAACTCATGTGGATCACCTCACACTTTTCGTTATTTAGCGTCAACTGCCACCTGCCACACCATACAGCAATCTTTTCTAAATCGCTTTGCAACTGATACTGGTCTTCGGATGACCTTACTAGACGGTAAATTACAGCATCATCTGCGAACAATCTAAGAGAACTGCTCAGATTGTCACCCAGGTCATTTATATAGATCAGGAACAGCAGAGGTCCCAGGACGCTTCCCTGGGGAACACTTGATATCGGTTCAGTTTTACTCGATGATTTTCCGTCTATTACTACGAACTGCGACCTTCCTGACAGGAAATCACGAATCCAGTCGCACAACTGAGACGATACCCCATAGGCCCGCAGCTTGAGTGTTTTACCAACACAGTGACGTCACAAAACGCATGGGATTGCGATATGCACATATACAAATGGCGGTAGTATCGAGTACACCGGACATAAAAGGGCAGCGCATTGTCGGAGCTGTCGTTTGAACTCAGGTGTTTCATGCGGAAAAGTTTCCGACGTGATTATGGCCGCACGACGGGATTTAACAGACATTGAACGCGGGATTGTAATTGGAGCTAGAGGCTTGGGACATTCCACTTCGGTTATCTTTAGAGAACTCAATATTCCGAAATCTACAGTGTCAAGAGTGTGCTGAGAATACCAAATTTCAGGCATTATCTCTCACCACTGACAACGCAGTGGCCGACGGCATTCACTTAACGACCGAGAGCAGCTGCGTTTTTGTCATTTCTAATAGACAAGCACTACTGCGTGAAATGAAAGCAGAAACCAATGCGGGACGTATCAGTTGAGACGGTGCGCCGGTATGTGGCGTTAATGGGTTATGGCTGCAGACGACCGAAGCGACTGCCTTTGCTAACAGGACGACATCGCCTGCACACCCTCTCCTGGGGTCGCGACCGTATCGGTTGGACCCTAGGCGACTGGAAAACCGTGGCTGGTCAGATGAGTTTCGACTTCAGTGTGGCGCATGTCCGACGAAGCCATGGACCGAACAACAATTCACTGTACAAGCTGGTAGTGGCACTATAATGCTGTGGGCTGCGGTGCACATGGAAGGCACTGGCTCCTCGGTTATGTTCAGCAATTCGGAGACCATTTGTAGCCATTCATGGGCTTCATGTTCCCAAACACCGATGTAATTTTTATGGGTGACAACGCGCCATGTCACCGAGCAACAACTGTTCGTGACTGGTTAGAAAAACATTCTGGAGAATTCGAGCGAATGATTCGCCCACCCAGTTCACCCGACATGAAACCCACTTAACATTTATGGGACATAATCGAGAGGTCAGTTTGTGCACAGTATCCTGCACCGGCAACACTTTCGCCATTACGAACGGCTGTAGGGGCAGCATGGCTCAATATTTCTGCAGGGGACTTCCAGCGACTTCTAGAGTCCGTGCCAAGTCGATTTGCTGCACTAGGCCGGCCAAAAGGATGTCCAACATATTAGGAGGTATCCCATGACTAAAGACACGTCAGTATAAATTCCGAAAATGGATTCGTTCTATCTCGTCGTCAGCAGACATGTCGGAATACTCAGATATCTGTAAAGTTAACGAAAGTTTTTATCTTCCCACAAACTTAAGGGAACAGTAAAAATTAATCGCGTAAACAAGCACAATGCTGCCGACATCAGTGGCCAAGAACGCTCGGAAAACGGGAAGTACACTACTGTTTCAAAACACAGAGCAGTTTAATTATCTGTACGATCAGTGCAGTAGAGAAAGTAGTATCACAGGGGAAAATGTCCCACATACTGAAGGGAGGATCGAAGCTGAAATCCTCTGCATCGTACCCCACAACACAAACCCTTTTTTTTTTTCTTCTGCAGTTTGTTCGTCATTGTTCTCTTCATTAGGTCTGGGCGGACGTCACGTGGCACCCCTCAAATTGTCGTTGAGTACTTCTCACAGTTTTACATACAGGGTGGTCCATTTATAGTGACCGGTCCAAATATCTCACGAAATAAGCATCAAACGAAAAAGAAAACAACGAAACTCGTCTAGCTTGAAGACGGAAAACAGATGGCGCTATGGTTGGCCCGCTAGATGGCGCTGCCATAGGTTAAACGGATATCAACTGCGTTTTTTAAAGTAGGAACCCCCATTTTTTATTACATATTCGTGTAGTACGTAAAGAAATATGAATGTTTTAGTTGGACCACTTTTTTCGCTTTGTGATAGATATATAAGTACGTGGTATCACGCAACATTCAGCCAGTACGGACGGTATTTGCTTCGTGATACATTACCCGTGTTAAAATGGACCGTTTACCAATTGCGGAAAAGGTCGATATCGTATTGATGTATGGCTATTGTGATAAAAATGCCCAACGGGCGTGTGCTATGTATGCTGCTCGGTATCCTGGACGACATCATCCAAGTGTCCGGACCGTTCGCCGGATGGTTACGTTATTTAAGGAAACAGGAAGTGTTCAGCCACATGTGAAACGTCAGCCACGACCTGCGACAAATGATGATGCCCAAGTAAATGTTTTAGCTGCTGTCGCGGCTAATCCGCACATCAATAGCAAACTGCGCGAGAATCGGGAATCTCAAAAACGTCGGTGTTGAGAATGCTACATCAACATCTATTGCACCCGTACCACATTTCTATGCACCAGAAATTGCGTGGCGACGACTTTGAATGTCGTGTACAGTTCTGCCACTGGGCACAAGAGAAATTACGCGACGATGACAGATTTTTTTCACGCGTTCTATTTAGCGACGAAGCGTCATTCACCAACAGCGGTAACGTAAACCGGCATAATATGCACTATTGGTCAACGGAAAATCCACGGTGGCTGCGACAAGTGGAACATCAGCGACCTTGGCGGCTTAATGTATGGTGCGGCATTATGGGAGGAAGGATAATTGGCCCCCATTTTATCGGTCAGTCTAAATGGTGTAATGTATCGTGATTTCCTACGTAATGTTCGATCGATATTACTACAAGATTATTTCACTGCATGACAGAATGGCGATGTACTTCCAAATAGATGGATGTCCGGCACATAGCTCGCGTGCGGTTGAAGCGGTATTGAATAGCATATTTCATGACAGGTGGATTGGTCGTCGAAGCACCATCCCATGGCCCGCACGTTTACCGGATCTTATGTCCCCGGATTTCTTTCTGTGGGGAAAGTTGAAGGATATTTGCTATCGTGATCCACCGACAACGCCTGACAACATGCGTCAGTGCATTGTCAAAAAAATGTGTGTGAAATCTTATGGGACTTAACTTATAAGGTCATCAGTCCCTAAGTTTACACACTACTTACCTAACACACACACCCATGCCCGAGGGAGGACTCGAACCTCAGCGCATTGTCAATGCATGTGCTGACATTACGGAAGGCGAACTACTCGCTGTTGAGAGGAATGTCGTTACACGTATTGCCAAATGTATTGAGGTTGACGGACATCATTTTGAGCATTTATTGCATCAATGTGGTATTTACAGGTAATTACGCTGTAGCAGCATGCGTTCTCAGAAATGATAAGTTCACACAGGTACGTGTATCACATTGGAACAACCGAAATAAAATGTTCAAACGTAGCTACGTTCTGTATTTTGATTTAAAAATCCTATCTGTTACCAACTGTTCGTCTAAAATTGTGAGCCACATGTTTGTGCCATTACAGCGCCATCTATCACAAAGTGAAAAAAATGTCCAAGTAAAGCATTCATATTTCTTTACGTACTACACGAATATGTCATAAAAAAGGGGTTCCTATTTTTAAAAAACCGCAATTGATATCCGTTTGACTTATGGCAGCGCCATCTAGCGGGCCAACCATAGCGCCATCTGGTTTCCGCCTTCAAGCTAGACAAGTTTCGTTCTTTGTAGTTTTTTCGTTTGACGCTTATTTCGTGAGATATTTGCCTCGGTCACGATCAATGGACCACCCTGTATATATATTAGAGGGGGCAGTCGGCCCTCTGACCATCAGCTAGCGAGACAGTGTAACAGACACTGAACATCAAAGTGCGTGTGGTTATTGGACTATTTTACGCACGTGTTCGATAGCTACAAAGTTGATATGCATGGCATAGTTACTGCTACTCGAGCTGGAGAGGGAGAACACATTTATAAGTGATGTTCACTCATCACTGCTGCTGTCAAAATCAAAATATCACGGCAAATATTTGTAATTTTGCTTTCTCAATACGCCACTGATTATCTACTAATTGCCTTTAAGGTAACTGACGTCTCCGACAAATTTTATCCGCATCCATTTCATACATTCAGTCTGGAACCGCGTGACCGCTACGGTTGCAGGTTCGAATCCTGCCTGGGGCATGGATGTGTGTGATGCCCTTAGGTTAGTTAGGTTTAAGTAGTTCTAAGTTCTAGGGGACCGATGACCTCAGATGTTAAGTCCCATAGTGCTCAGAGCCATTTGAACCGTCTTTGATCACGAATTTTCGTCGGTCAAAGTTGATCCTACTTCACGGCGATTCAGTCTGGGATTAACATTTATGTAACGCAGGTTTCCGAGTTAAGCTCGATCTGAAGTCATTTTCCGTGTTAATCTAAGGTCAAATGCTTTATATAATCGGCCCTAAGAAGCTTCAACGGTAATTTACGTGATGTTTGTGACCTGACAGACAGCAGCTTCACAACTGTCAGTACGCTGACTAGGATTACTTTCACGGTATACCGTCCTGCGTAATTAACGATTTATCTCTACGTGAAATGTTTCGTGGTGTTGTGCAATTACGTGTGTTTATTTTCTGTTTGTTTGAGTGTTACATTCCACCTCCCTGAAAGTCCTCTTCCTGATGAAATACGCAGAAGACGTGTGCGTTGTTGTGTGTTATGGGCTATACGCCAGCGTCGACAGCGCTGCGTGTGGTGCTGCGCTCTGTAGGCTGCTCCTTCAACTATACAGTTCAGGCGTTAGCCGGAAGATCGTAGCACAAGTCCGTGTGACGTACGCTGCTTTCGTGTGGCGCCAAGTTGTGTAAACGCAGACAAGTTGCCTTTATTGTTCATGAAGGCAAAT
Source organism: Schistocerca cancellata (assembly GCF_023864275.1). NCBI lineage: Eukaryota > Metazoa > Arthropoda > Insecta > Orthoptera > Acrididae > Schistocerca > Schistocerca cancellata. Next base: position 1,146,237,931 of record NC_064626.1, on the reverse strand, counting down.
GTATGCTACTCGTCTCCGTGTACTTGGTCTGATTATTGGCTAATCGCTGGTGTGAGGACAAGTAATAAGTGGTATGACACGAAGAGCATGAGTATGGTTTAGAAGTATGTTCTTGCCTCAGCAAATGTGTTCTTGGAACATTGTGTCTGAGAGATTCCCTGCAGTTGTTGGAGTAACTACAATAATTACTATGTGTTTTGAGAAACGTGCTTTGTGTATACTTTAATTAGTAATTAGCTTCGTAAGTATGCTTCGTGCGTTTGAGCTTATGTTCTTTACGGCTGTCGGGAAACTTTATTAAGAGCAATGATGAACTGAATTTGGTATCTATCTTGTGGTAACAAGAAAAAATTTTTAAAATATTCATCGATAAGTGCGTAAACAGAGCAAGATATTTTGACAGCGTTTTTGACCGCGTTTGACGTAAAGTATTATCTCCGAAACTGACGACAGCTCTTCTGTTGTACGATGTTAGACTGGCGTCCCAAATGATCTCTACTGAATTCCATGTCAGCTTCAGTCCACACTTGTCCGTTAGATTTGAACTTAGTTATTAGTCAATGAATGCGGGAAAAAATTGCTAGATCTCTCAACCGTACAGGAGTAATGAGGGAAAGAATTTTCTCGTAAACACTAGGGACGAAGAGAGACTACATTCCTCGCCAGCTCGAGTAGAGGAAAACAGAAAAACTGATCAAATCTGCTATCGTCTGCGTTTTACGAAGAAATTGTTCATAGCTTTCAATTGCTCCTATCACTGCTTTTATTATTTTTTTAATTCTGTATGTTGCTGCCACTTAGTTTTGACGTGTTACACACCGACCGGGACAGGTGACGACTACACAGTATTAAACTGAAGCCCCGGATCTACGATATTTCCGAACCGGGGAATTAACTTGATAGTGTCCTCCGTCCCTCTAGCGTCGAGCGTTTGAAATAGGACGTCAAAAATTTAAAAAAAATCGATTTTTAAAAAATATGTTACTTTTATAGCCCACGTCTTTCTAAAGAGTTTAACATAAGTAAAACATGTATGTTCGATGGAATGTAAGATTTCTTATTTGGTCTTAAGTGTGCCAAAGTGCAGTGCCACGCCTCTTCACACAGCATGCTTCTACCGCACTTCAGTGTATTTCGCTATGTGGAATTCAAACGTGTATCCTTTGTAATGGAAGCCATCAAACCTATATTCAGGAAAATGGAAATTAAAATGTCCTGTGGCGCCTCTCCTGTACAAATGGTCCTTATTAGTGTAGCGGTCTGGCAAAAATATTCTGTCAAAATTTCAATTTCGTGGACACTGAGAAGATAATATGTAATCTTTCTTACGTGTTAGTCTTTTGTTTTCATTCTGGTAGTCTAAATCTATGGATTTCGATAATAATCATATCAACGATGGTCATTGGCACACCCAGTCAACCACATAAACAATCAGCGTTTGGCAATCATGTGTTCGGGTTTATTCGGCTAAGCTCGTATAGCCCCATCCCCTTTTGTCTGTCGGAAACTTTTTTGTTTCTAGATGCAGTGGGGATTCCCCTGGCAAAGGCACCACGTACACTACGCGCGCATTCAAAAAGCATCTTAATGATTCGTTCAGAAATCAACTTAGACTGTGTTCAGAAACGTTCAAAAACCAAGAGAGATACGTTCAAAATAAAATGAATAATCAGTAGTCCAAAGTGCGCTGGATGCTAGGCGCTTTGTGAAACGTTTATCTCTTCAAGGATCTGAATTTGGCGCCCCCCCGAAATTACCGTCCGGGGCAGACACTAGACACCTCGCGGTTCTCCCCCCACCCCCCCTCCTCAAGATCCGCGCCTGCTAAATTGTAAAATACTTAAAATATGGGTACTTCTGATGCTAAGTGTTTTAAAGGAAGTTCAGCTTTATATACCTGGAAACTTAAAAAACGAAGCGTAAATGTTTAAAATTAGCAATTTAAGTTCAAATGGCTCTGAGCACTATGGGACTTAACATCTATGGTCATCAGTCCTCTAGAACTTAGAACTATTTAAACCTAACTAACCTAAGGTCAGCACACAACACCCCGCCGGGAATCGAACCCGGGAACCCAGGCGTGGGAAGCGAGAACGCTACCGCACGACCACGAGCTGCGGACTGCAATTTAAGTACTAAGCAGTAAGGAGAGAGTTCAGATGTTATGAAACATCCCCTTAGAAAAATTATACAAGACTGTGCTTAAACTGACACACAATATTTTTGGCGCAACGCAATCTGACTTTCAGAAATCCCTACAAAAGAATGGCCCTGACTAACATTAACCTATACCTTTCACAAATCACTTACCTCACAAAAATCTTCGTTACTCAAGCTACAGCAATACAGCGAGCGCCACTACTGCCAGCTAAATAAAAGATTCAAACTACGGAAGGCACTAACTACTAATAGGTATAGTTAGCAAATGAAAGATTTTAATAGAGAACAAACAATGTATTTACCTCAATACTGTTCAAAAGTCATAATGTATATAGCAGTTCATAATATCCAGTATTACAAATTTCAAAACTCCGCCATCTCTCTCCCCACATCCTCCACTGCTGGCGGCTCACCTCCAACTGCGCAACACTACGCGCTGTTCACGTCCAGCTGCCCAACACTACAGTGGCAGACAACAATGCAAACTAGCCACAGACTGCACACAGCACAGCCAGTGATTTTCATACAGAGCGCTACGTAACGTTGCCAATAAGAAAACATAAACAGCCTACTTACAATGTGTCGTCACCGTCTCTAGAGCTAAGCCGGCCGAGGTGGCCGAGCGGTGCGAGGCGCTACAGTCTGGAACTGCGCGACCGCTATGGTCGCAGGTTCGAATCCGAGGCAGGATTCGAACCTCGGGCATGGATGTGTATGATGTCCTTAGGTTATTTAGGTTCTAGGGGACTTATGACCTCAGAAGTTAAGTCCCATAGTGCTCAGAGGCATATGAACCATTTTTTTTTCTAGAGCTAAAACTGACTTCCAGGATGCGACGGCGTTCAGTACTCGTTGCCAGCGTGCGGGCCCATCTGCACTGTATGGGCGATCTGCTGCGTGAGTCCAAAACGGTACGAGAAAGATTTTGTTCATGGCGTATAAGCGACGCCAGAGCAGTAACTACGGTGGCAGCCAAAACTAGCAACTGTCAACCACAGATGTTCATCCAACCAGTCAGTTGTGAGCTGGCAGTGGAGGTGCTACCGTAGTGTGTCGACGTTGTTATGGCACACATCGTAGCGGTGCAACGAACTTCTCGCAAATTGCTGAGGGAGCACATACTGATGCACTTTATGTTCAAAAAAGAAGACGCATATGACGACAGGCAAAAGTTAGTAGAAATTCAAGCGTCTGTATAAAGATCAATGCGCGAAGCATAGAACTATTGTCACAGTCATACATTAGAAAATCGTCTTGCCGAGAACAGGTGAAAATTGTGGTCCTAGGTAAAACTGATAAGTGGGCCGAAGGCTTCTGTCCAATCACTCGTTGACTAGTCTGATGTGGCAATAGAAGACGGCAAAAGGAAATGCGATGTTTTAAATCTCGCGTTCAAGAAACCGTTCACGTAGGAGAATCGTACAAACGTACCGTCATTAGACCGCCCCGTATGGAAGACACATAGAAATAGGCGTCCCAGGCGTAGAGAAGGACTGAAAGACTTGAAACGAATAAGCCGCCAGGTCCGAATGGAATCCCAGTTCTGTTCTACAAAGAGTAGTCTGCGGCCCCTTACTTAGCTCGCATTTATCGCGAATCACTCACCCAAAACGAAGTCCCAAACGACTGGAAAAAACGCACGTGACTCCTGTGTATACGAAGAGTAAAAGAACGTACCCGCAGAATTATAGACCAATATCCTTAAGACAGGCTTGCTGTAGAATTCTGTAACTTATTTTCAGCTGCTATGAAATAAATTTCCTCGAAACGGAAAAGCTTCTGCCCAGGAATCAGCACGATTTTAGAAAGCATCGCTCGTGGGAAACTCAGCTTGCCCTTTTCTCAGATGATATACTGCGAATTGTGGATGAACAGCAACAGGCTGAAACGCATTTCTAGCTTTTCGGAAAGCTTTTTACAGTGCGCCGTTGGAGACTGTTAACGAAGTGTAAGTAGGTTGTTTAGGTTTTTATGTTGGTAACGCCACGTAGTGCTCTGTATGAAAATCGCTGAGTGCGCTGTGTGCAGTCTGTGGCTGGTTGGACTCATTGTTGGAATATTTGCTTGTGTAGTGTTGGGCAGTTGGGCGTGAACAGCGCGTAGCGTTGTGCAGATGGAGGCGAGCCGCCAGCAGTGGTGGATGTGGGGAGAGAGATGGCGGAGTTTAGAGCGGACGATCTGGACGTGTGTGCGTCAGAAAAAGGAAATTTGTTTAATTGGATGTAACAAAATTATATATGTTTTATGACTTTTGAACGGTATTAAGGTATATACATTGTTTGTTCTCTATCGAAATCTTTCATTTGCTAACTATGGCTATCAGTAGTTAGTGCCTTCGGTTGTTAGAATCTTTTATTTAGTTGGCAATACTGGCGCTCGCTGTATTGCAGTAGTTCGAGTAACAAAATTTTTGTGGCGTAAGTGATTCATGACGGGTATAGGTTATTGTTAGTCAGGGCTAGAGATGGGCAAATGTTTCGAAACAAATGAAACAGTTCAATGTAATGTTTCGATACGGTGTTTCGAAACAGTGAAACAGTTTGTGTTTTGTAATCTAATAAACCTACACATTTTATCATCTTGAATGTCTACTGTATAAGTATGTCCATATAAACACAAATGAGGTGCGAGACCGCTAATCATAACGCAGAAAGTATGAAACTATCACTTAGGCGTCTTGGCAGTTTCGTATTTCCTGCAGCAAATGCGCTGCTTTTGTGTCATGTGACTTTCATACTTTTAAATTTGCTAAGGAAAGCCTTAGCTGAAGACAGAAGAACCACGAACGGAACTGGAGGTGGGAGCAAACTGCAGAAACAACAGATATGCTACTGGGATTCCAACATTCCATTAGTATGGCTAATATACCCATCCTGCTAATTTCCATGCACACAAAGGGAATCATTGTGGATAATAGACACAGTGACTATAGACTCACAAATAACGCCAAATAATTCGAATAAATAACAAAATATAACAGAAAAAAATTTTGTGTTTCAAGGTGTTTCGAACCGTTACTATAAATTTACGATGCTTCCCGTTCACCATTACACTATCAGTGATACGTCAAACAGATTGCTTGCAATTATACCTACATCAAATTTATGTACATGTCTAATAACTGTCACTCTACCCCTTTTTTATTTAAAATGTAGCCTTACTTGCGTTTCTTAATATGATTACTGTACATGAACAGAGAAGCGTATGTTATAAAAAAAAGTGTAATTTAACTGAATGATTTTCACATATTTATTATTTTGAATGCGAATAGTATGCGTTGTTTTATTGTTTGGTTAGTGTTTATAAAGCAGATGTTACGCCATTTCGGAATAGGACAGTCAGCTAAAAACGAAGCTTTATTTTCGGATATCTTAAGCTTCATGCTATTGCTTATCAAAAGATTTCGACACTCTTGAAAGTGTTTCATGAAGTGGTATGTTGTGTTTCAGTACCTGTGCCGAGCCCGAATCTCGTCCGACACAGAGCGGAATGAAACATCACTGTTTCGATACAATTAGTCCGTTCCAGGCGCAGGTGGACTGAAACAGTCTTATTTTGAAACAACGATACAGTTTCTGTGTCTGGCTCGAGATCCGAGACAGGGGCGGAATGAAACACCACTGTTTCGAAACAGTGAACCATAGCCGTTCCGAAACACTGAAACAGTTCCAGGTATCGATACACTGTATCGAAACATAGAAACAGTAGCCAAGTCTAGTCAGGGCTATTCTCTTGTAGGGATTCTTGAAAGTCAGATTGCATTGCGCTAGAAATATTGTGTGTCCGTTTAGTGATGATCAGAAGAAAGACAACGCCAGGAACTGTGATAGGACAGCTGCTGTTCTTTATATTCATGAATGTCCTGACTGACAGCGTGGTGAGCAATCTGCGGTTGTTTGCTGATGACGCCGTGGTGTTCGGGAACGTGTCGCCGTCGAGTTTAGGAGGATACAAAACGACTCAGAGAGAATTTTTCTAGTTGCTGTGACGAATGGCAAGTTGCTATGAATATAGGAAAATGTAAATTAATGCGGATGAGTAGGAAAAAGAAACACGTGATATTGGAATACAGCATTAGCAGTGTACTGCGCGACACAGTCACGTCGATTAAATATCGTCGCAACGAGCACGAAAGGATAGAAGTAGGGAAGGCGAATGGCCCATTTCATTTTACTGGGAGAATTGTAGGGAAGTGTGGTTCACCAGTAAAGGAGGCCAGCTAGAGAATACTACTGCGACCTATTCTTGAGTACTGCTCGGGCGCCTGGGATGCCCACCAGGTCGAATTAAAGGAAGTAATCGAAGCAATTAGCATTTGTTCCCGTTAACTTCGATCAACAATCGAGTATTACGGAGATGAGTCGGCAATTCAAGTGGGAAACACTGGAGGGGAGACGAAGTTTTTTTCGGGGTACGCGACTGAGAAAATTAGTGAACTGGGATTTCAGGCTGACTGCAGAACGGTTCTAATGCCGCCAACGTACATTTCGCTTAAGGACCTTGAAGATAAGATGAGAGAGATTAGTGTTCATACGGTGGCGTACGCGCAGACATCTTTGCCTCGCTGTGTTTCCGACTGGAACAATAAAGGAGGTGACCAGTAGAGGTACGAAGTATCCTCCGCCACGCACCGTACGGTGGCTTGCGGAGTATATCTGTAGACATAGATGTAGATCTTTAAATCAAGTGTTCGAGACATTTTCCAGAACGTGTTGAAGAAGAGAAAAGTGTGTGCAAAATTTGTTCCGCACGCCTTGAATCCCGAACATAAGCAACGACGCGTGGAAGCCTGCCGCGATTTGATTGAAATTAAAAACGAGGATAATTCTTTTCCTTGAAAAAAAAAAAAGAATCATCACAGGTGACGAAACTTGATCCTATCGGTACGAACCTGTCACAAAACGACGATGTGCATAGAAACATTCAAGCCGGTGCGGCGCGCGAGTTGGGCAACATTCCAAAGAAGGACTTGTGTGACAGATTCAGGTGGTTGTATGCACGATCTGTGCGGCGTACTGAAGTGGGGAAGGACTGTATAGAACATCTGGAACATTAAAAAAACGATTTCAGTTTTCATCTTTTGTATTTCTGTCGCCCTCAGTTGCGTATAATATTACAGCATATTGATAATTATTAGACGAGAAAAAGTACTACCACAGCTGTATCTTGGAATGTCGTTATTGTCTCACACGACTAGTTTCGGTGGCACATTACCGCCATCCTCAGGCCCCACCGCTGTCAAAAGAGTATTCGGTTTCCTTGGCACATTTACTGTGGGATCCTTGTTACTAGCACACGTGAGTTAGCTTTCCTCAGGAGTCTCTTTTCTACACCTTGTTGTCTCCAGTGTCAAAGAGACAACACGGTGTGGAATAGAGATTCCTGCAGAAAGCTAGCCCACGTGTGCTAGGAACAACGATCCCACAGTAAATGTGCCAAGGAAATCGAATACTCTTTTGGCAGTGGTAAGGTCTGAGGATCGAGAAACAAGCCATTTGAGACAATAACGACATTCTCAGGATACGGCTGTGGTGGTACTTTTTCTCATGTATATCATCAGATGAAGTCCCTCGTCCATGCGAGAGGATGGATATCCATAAATTGATAATTATTACATTGGAGCCGTGCAATCACAACTGAATAAAACACAATTTCTGTGCCGCACTCGGTTCGCCTGTATTGTGTGAAAGGCACCCTCAGTGGCCTTGAATATTCAGTATACATATTTCTGTTCACACTATTTATTTTACATTTAGGACGTTGTATCTATAGGCTGTAAACAGTTCTGGAACTTCTTGCATTTCTATCGTGTAGTAATAATTTAAAGTTCTAGTTACAGATTTCTTCGATGCTGATCTACATGTTGTGTTCTTGTTCCATTGTTACAGCCGTTCTTCGTCTGCTTACTGTCGTTTGAAACTTCGTTTTCACACCTCACAGCACTAGGATTTGAACAGACGTTATGATATGTTTTGGATGGTGTTGCCTAGTGTCGTATGAATGTTATTGCCAACCGTTGAATGTCTTTTTGTGAAATACGTGATAACTATTTTTCAACACAAGGTCCCCTGCAACAGCCTCATAAGCTTTTCAGAGTGTTTTTGATCACACTGTATAATTAAGTGTGTGTGTGTGTGTGTGTGTGTGTGTGTGTGTGTGTGTGCGAGAGAGAGAGAGAGAGAGAGAGAGAGAGAGAGAGAGAGAGTACAGGTATAGGTATATCGTTTTTCATACACACTCACGAAAAAAATTACATTCCTGCATCTAATTCTACCAGAGCAAACATCAGTTCACACACGCACACACACACACTTTTTTGACACATTGGTGTAGACACCCACCTATGGCGCCAGGATTCTAGGCGGAAATCCAGAATATATAAATTTCAACAAATGCAATTTTCTTAGGTCTTTATTAATTCTGTCACCTACCTGACATTGTATAGAAATAATACACTTGAGGTGTTTCAGCGGTTCTAAAGTTTCACTTCAGAACCTTCACAGGCAATACGACGTTCTTACGACAAAACCTATTTTTTGGAACTAGTATTCAAAATAGACTGTTCGTTTGCTCAAGTCTGAACTCCGTGTGGCCGTTTGAAAACAAAGTCACACCATCTACAGGGATGAAATATGGTGCAGTCCAAAAAATGCAGGAAGGTAGAATTTTTTGATTACAAAACAAAAGAGTTAAAACTGAAACCTGTCACTTCAGACAGATGCCTGAGTGTAAAACTTCGTAGGGATGTCAAAAGGAACGATCATAGGCTCAGTCATGGGCAAAGCAGGTGGCTGACCTCGGCTCATTGGGGGGGGGGGGGGAGGGGGGAAGAACGCAGCCAGTCTACAAATGGGATTGCTTACAAGTCACTTGTGCGTCTCATCTTAGAATATTGCCAATTGCGTGAGACCCATACCGAATAGGAAACCAGGGGATGCTGGACGCATACAGAGAAGAACTGCACGTATGGTAGTTTGAATTAGTCAGTTTCATGTTCCATGGATCATTTGAACGACGAGTCGTAATGATGTCGAGTGAATTATTTTACATTAACACCACATATTAATTTTTAAATATGGCTACATGCTGTATATGTATAAATTTATTTCTTTATTTTTAAATACATATGTGAGTTACTAATTCCTCCAAACCACGTTTTACACAAGTACAGTCATCACCTTTTACACATTAAAATCACCATCTTTTACATACTGCAGTAGTAGAAATTCTTCTACGAAATGGAAGGAGTTGTCGAGGAGTTTCCAGTTTGGTTTCGAACTTCGTTTTGCTGTCCATCAGGCATTTTTTCTCACTGAGTAAGCGATCATAAATTTTTGTTGCAGCATTGTGCACCTTATTGTGCTTTAATGTGTGATTTTTCCTTCTGGTATTGTAATTATGTACATCATTGTTTCTTTTGAACTGCAGTGGATTACTCACAACAAAGTTCAAGAGGGAATAAATGTACAATGAAGCAATAATCAGAATACCCAACTCCTTAAAGAGATGTCTACAAGATGCTCCTGGGGGAGCACTACATATTTTTCTTACAGCATCAATAAGGATACTTAAAAATTTGATAGATCTACCCTATTTATTACTTTCTCACCATGCGCTACACATATCATTGATGTAGTACTTCTATATGTGCAGCACTGAATTATAGTCTTTTTAAAACTGAAAGTGAAGCCCTTGGCAGAAAACCATGTCAATTTTACTTTTGACAACATTGGTTATCATTACTTCTGTTGCTGGATGTGTGCTTGGACTGATTACGATAACAGTGTCGTCCACAAAGAGAATTAATTTAGCTTTTTGTGTATTAGACGGAAGATCCTATAGAATGGTGAACCTAGGATTGAGCCTTGGGGGAACCGAATTCGTGATTCATCTACATCTTCGTGATTACTCTGCTATTCACGACGGAGTGCCTGGCAAAGGGTTCAATGAACCACCTTCAAGCTGTCTCTCTACCGTTCCACTCTCGAACAGAACAGGGGAAAAACGAGCACCTAAATTTTTCTGTGCGAGCCCTGATTTGTCTTATTGTATCGTGACTATCATTTCTCCCTATGTAGATGGGTGCCAATAGAATGTTTTCGCAATCGGAGGAGAAAACTGGTGATTGAAATTTCGCGAGAAGATCCCGTCGCAACGAAAAACGCCTTTGTTTTAATGATTGCCACTCCAATTCACGTATCATGTCTGTGACGCTATCTCCCCTATTTCGCGATAGTACAAAACGAGTGGCCCTTCTTTGAACTTTTTCGATGTCATCCGTCAGCCCCACCTGATGCGGATCCCACACCGCACAGCAATACTCCAGAATAGGGCGGACAAGTGTGGTATAAGCAGCCTCTTTAGTAGACATGTTGCACCTTCTAAGTGTTCTGCCAATGAATCGCAGTCTTGGGTTTTCTCTGCCTACAACATTGTCTATGTGGTCGTTACAATTTAGGTTATTTGTAATTGTACTCCCTAAGTATTGAGCCTTCAGATTTGTGTGACTTATCGCGTAATCGAAATTTAGCGGATATCTATTAGGACTCTTGTGAATAGCTTCACACATTTCTTTATTCTGGGTCCACCTAGTGGAAGAATAAAAATGTTGCCAGTGCGAAAAACTGTAGTTTAAGACATACTCCACATTTCTTTGGAATGATTTCAACGAAGTTTTACGACATGGAAAAATATATTGTGAGGAGATGAACCACCACCCTCCTAATAGGGCCAGCGTAACAATGTGGAGTCAGAATGGTGCCAGAGAAGGTGGACAGACAAAGGGTTCTGTCAACAAAACGTAGTGTATGATTCGCCTTCCCCACAACTTTTCCTATGCATTCCTTCCAATTTCTTGTTCGTAATTGTATTTCGTAGGTATTTGGTTGAATTTGCGGCCTTTAGATTTGATTCATTTATCGTGTAACCGACCTTTAGCGGACTCCTTTTAGCATTCATGTGGATGACCTCACACTTTTCATTATTTAGGGCAAACTGCCAATTTTCGCATCATACAGATATCTTATCTAAACCGTTTTGGATTTAGTTTTACCTTCTGATGTCTTTACTAGACAATAAACGACAGCATTACCTGCAAACAACCTAGGAGAGCTGCTCAGATTGTTTCATAAATCGTTTATATAGATAAAGAACAGAACAGTGCCTATAATACTACCTTGGGGAACGCCAGAAATCACTTTTCTTTTACTCGATGACTTTTCGTCAATTACTACAAACTGTGGCCTCTCTGACAGGAAATTACGAGTTCAGTCGCATAACTGAGACGATATTCCATAAATACGCAGTTTGATTACAAGCCGCTTGTAAGGTACAGTGTCAAAAGTCTTCTGAAAACGTAGAAGTACGGAACCAATTCGAAATCCCTTATCGGTAGCACTCAGCACTTCACAAGAACGATATTCTCTAAATCCATGATGAAAATGTGTCAATGGAGCGTTCCCTTCTTCTTTAATCATGCAGCTAAAGATACCAAGATATCATCTGAGTGTTTTATACAAATGCAGTTACAGAGAGTAACAAATTTATAATAATTTATATCTACTTTATATCTAAATAATTTATATGCAGTCATGGAACCAAAGAGTTGGAACAATGAAGTTGCTGCTTTTGATGAGCGACATCGATTGAGATAATCGTATGATCCATAACTCCAATAATTAAGAAGAGAGATCAATTTAACTTTAAATTAATTAAATTGAGCACAATTTGTATGCGAAGACAAATACAATGGCAGCCTGGCGATATATGTTGGCAAAGAATACTAGGAATTACATCCAATGTTTAGATTGTGAGATTGTTGTAATTGTTTTTGTTGTCGCTATTATTGTTGTGGTCTTCAGTCCAGAGAATGATTTCATGCGGCTCTCCAAGCTACTCTATCTTGTGCAAGCTTCTTCATCTCCGAATAACTGCTGCAGCCCACATCCCTCTGAATCTGCTTACTGTATTTATTTCTTGATCCCCCTCTACAATTTTTGCCTCCACACTTCCCTTCAATACTAAATTTGTTAACCCATGAAGTCTCAGAACGTGTCATATAAACCGATCGCTTCTTTTAGTCAAGTAGTGCCACAAATTTCTTTTCTCCGCAGTTCTGTTCAGTACCTCCTCGTTAGTTTCGTCATCTGCTCACCTAATCTTCAGCAATATTCTATAGCACCATATTTCAAAATCTTCTGTTCCCTTATTGTTTACACTGTTTATCGTCCATGTTTCACTTCCATACACGGCTACACTCCATACAAGTAATTTCAAAACAGACTTCCTACACTAAACTCAGTATTCAATGTTAACAAATTTCCTTTCTTCAGAAACGCTTTTTTTGCCATTGTCATTCTACATTTTATGTCCTCCCTTCTTCAGCCATCATCAATTACTTTCCTGCCCAAATAACAAAACTCATCTGCTACTTCAAGTTTCTCGTTTCCTAATCTAATTCCTTCACCACTACCTTATTTAATTCGACTATTTTCCATTACCCTTGTTTCGCTTTTTTTTAAATTTTCATCTTATATCCTCCATTCAAGATACCCATTCCATTCAAATGCTCTTCCAGGTCCGTTGCTGTCTCTCACGGAACTACAGTGTCGTCGGCAAACATCAAAGTGTTTATTTCTTCACCCTGAACTTCAAATCCTACTCCAATTTTTTCTTTTGTTTCCTTTCCTGCTTACTGACTGTACAGATTGAATAACGTCGGTGATAGGCCACAACTCTGTCTCACTCCTTTCTCAACTACCGCTTCTCGTTCATGCACCTTGGCTCTTATAACTGCCGTCTGGTTTCTGTACAAGTTGTAAATAGCCTTTCGCTCCTTGTATTTTACCCCTTCTGCCTTAAGAATTTCAAGAGAGTATTCCAATCAACATTGTCAAAAGCTTTCTTTAAGTCTACAGATGCTAGAAACGTAGGTTTGCCTTTCTTTAACCTATCTTCTAAGATAAGTCGTTTTTCCATTCTTCTGTAAAGAATTCGTGTAAATATTTTGCAACCATGACTTATTATACTATCAGCATCTCAGCATCTGCTTTCATTGGAATTACAAACATTACAGTGTTTTTGAAGTCTGAGGATATTTCGCTTGTCTCATACGTCTTGCACACCAGGTGGAAAAGTTTTGTCATGGCTGGATATTCCAAGGATATCAGTTGTTCTGACGGAATGTCGTCTATTCCCGGGGCCTTGTTTCGATTTACATCTTTCAGTGCTCTGTCAGATGCTTCTCGCGGTGTAATATCTCCCATGTCATCTTCATCTACGTCCTCTTCCATTTCTACAATATTGCTACATCTCCGTTTTATAGACCCTCTGTATACTACTTCCACCTTTCAGCTTTCCTTCTTTGCTTAGTACTGGTTTTCCATTTGAGCTCTTTATATTCATACAACTGCTTCTCTTTTCTCCAAAGGCTTCTTTAATTTCCGTATAGGTGACATCTTTCTTTCCGCTTTTAAATTCTTTCATTTGTCCTTTAGCCATTCTTGGTTAGCCATTTTGCACTTCATATCAATCTAATTTTTTAGAAGTTTGTATTCCCTTCCCTCCGCTTCATTTGCTCCATTTTTATATTTTCTAATTTAATTAGTTAAATTCAATATCACCTGTTATCCAAGGGTTTTCACTAAGCCTTGTCTTTGTACCCATTTCATTCTCTGCTGCATTTCACCATTTTATCTCTCAAAGCTACCAATTCATCTTTTACTGCATTCCTTCCCCCTGTTCTAGTCAATGGTTGCCTAATGCTCCCTCTAAAACTCTCGACAACTTCTGGTTCTTTGAGCCTATCCGGACCTCATCTCCTTAATTTCCTACCTTTTTACAATTTATTCAGTTTTAATCTATAGCTCATAACAAATAAATTATCGCCAGAGTCCACATCTGCCCCTGGAAATTTAAAATACGATTTCGGGATCTCTATTTTACCATTGTGTAATCAATCTGAGACTACCGGTATCTCCAGGCCTCTTTCATGCGTACAGCCATTCTTCTTGGCTCTTAAACCAAATGTCAGTAATGATTAAGTTATACTCTGCGCAAAATTCTACTCGGCAGCTTCCTCGTTCCTTCCTTCCCCCCCCCCCCCCCCCCCAAGTCTAAATTCACCTACAATTTTTCCTTCCCTTTCTCTTTTCACTATTGAATTTCACTGCACCATCACAATTAAAATTTCGTCTTCCTTAACTATGTGAATAATTTATTTTACCTCATCATACACTCCTTCACTCTCTTCGTCATCTACGGAGCTGGTTGGAGTACAAACTTGTATTTCTGTAGTGGGTGTTGGCTTTGTGTCTGTCTTGATTGCGATAACGCGTTCACTACGCTGTCCGTAGTAGCTTACCCACATTCCTAATTTCTTTTTCATTACCAAACCTACTCCTGCATTAACCCTATTTGACTTTGTATTTATAGCCTGTACTCGCCGGACCGGAAGTCTTGTGCTTCCTCCCACAGAACTTCACTAACTCCCACTATATCTAACTTTAACCCATCCAATTCCCTTTTTAAATTTTCTAACCTACCTGCCCGATTAAGTGATCAGACATTTCACGCTCCGAATAGTCGAACGCCAGTTTAGTTTTTCCTGATGACGGGGTCCTCCTGAGTAGTCCCTGCCATGAGATCCGAGTGGGGATGTGTTACGTCCGGAATGTTTTACCCAAGAGGATGCCATCATCATTTAAACACACAGCAGAGCTGCCTGCCCTCGGGAAGAAACTATGGTTGTAGTTTCCCCTTGCTTTCAGCTGTTCGCAGTGCCAGCACAGCAAGGCCATTTTGGTTGATGTTACAAGGTCAGATCATTCAATCATCCAGATTGTTATTCCCGAAACTACTAAAAAGGCTGCTGCTCCTCTTCGGGAACCGCACATTTGTCTGGCCTCTCAACACATACCCCTCCGTTGTGGTTGTACCTACGGCACGTATATCTGTATCGCTGAGGCACGCAAACCCCCCAACCAACGGTAAGGGCCATGGTTCATGGATGGTGGATCATATGATTATTGTTTTCTATTAACCATTTCTTTTGTTAAATACTAAATTAACATAGTTTTGCCCGTAGTTTGAACTTCATCAAAGATATTCTGAATGCAGCAGCCTGGTGCAAACGGAATACCATTTGTAATTGTAAACTAAATAACAAAGATGCATATACAATAGCGGACATTGAAACTTCAAACTGTCAATGATTAAACTCTGATTTGTGGGCAAAATATGTCTCTTAGAAATTATTATGAAATGCATTTTTAAATAAAATTTATTGTCGGCCGGGTGTGGCCGAGCGGTTCTAGGCGCTACAGTCTGGAACCGCACGACCGCTACGGTCGCAGGTTCGAATCCTGCCTCGGGCATGGATGTGTGTGATGTCCTTAGGTTAGGTAGGTTTAAGTAGTTCTAAGTTCTAGGGGACTGATGACCTGAGAAGTTGAGTCCCATAGTGCTCAGAGCCATTTGAATCATTTGAAATAATATTTTAGCACGCAGCTAATGGTGCAGTCCAAATTTCAATTAAATGTATGTATCAGAAGTTGTACATTTATATTATGATCACATGCGTGACCTCTGTGACTTAACTAGATACACTTCTGGCTGGTGTGAGACATTGGGAGTTAGAGAATGGAGGGAGTGACCGAGGATTTAAAAGTCCACAGCTCATGGTCTAGTGCCTAGCATTGCTGCCTGTGGATCACGGGGTCCCGGGTTCGATTCCCGGCCAGGTTGGGGATTTTCTCTGCCTGGGGACTGGGTGTTTGTGTTGTCCTCATCATTTCATGATCATCATCATCATCATTCGTGACAGTGGCTAGATCGGACTGTGTAAAAAATTGGATTGTGGAAAAATTGGGACTATGTACGGGCGCTGGTGACCGCTCAGTTGAGCGCCCAACAAACCAAACATCATCATCAAGAATTTAAAAGGTCTGCTGCCAGCAGGTTCCTTGTGTTCGGTCTGTCTGTCTGTTGCAGACTCGTGGATTGGCGGTCGGTGTTTGGGGGACCGTGACGAACTTTGTGCAGTATCTCGACTTAGATTCTGACAAAGTCACAGCAGTTAGAATTACTCGTGCTCAGTTTGGACTCTGATAATTTTGCAGTGTGCCACAGCAGTTCAAATGGTTCAAATGGCTCTGAGCACTATGGGACTTAACTTCTAAGGTCATCAGTCCTCTAGAACTTAGAGCTACTTAAACCTAACTAACCTAAGGACATCACACACATCCATGCCCGAGGCAGGATTCGAACCTGCGACCGTCGCGGCCGCGCGGTTCCAGACTGTAGCGCCTTTAACCGCTTGGCCACCACGGCCGGCGCCACAGCAGTTAATGGAAGACAGTATTTGAATTCCGTATCTAATCGACCTACCGTAAAATACATTTTTGTAGCGGTTAGCTGAGTAAGGACACTTTTCGACCCACTGTATTAATTTTGTTAAATTTATGGTGCGTTGTTGTCCACCATTGGGGACTTTAGTCAAATTATTTATCGTTCCACAGCACCTTTTGTTAATCACCAGAATGCTATATAACCTATGCTGAATGGACAATAAATTTGATTTGTGAAAAAAAATAAATCACTTGTAGTTGCGTTAGTTACGTTTCAAAACAGCAGTTAGTGGAATTCTGAGTAGTTTCGGTATCCATTCTCCAGTTACATTTTAAATAAAAATGACGGATTTTAGGTTTAAAAAAAAACCACCACACCTAGATGTATAGAATGAGATACCAGGTTTAAATTAAATTAATTTAATTCATTTTACCATGATGGCATCGCAAGGAGATGGGCAGAGAGAAGTGGAGGGGGAAATTGAGAAAGAGAGGTGGAAGGGAAATTGACAGAGAGAGGGGAGGAGATGGACAGAGAAAGCAAAGAGGAGGAGATGAAGAGAGACTCGGGGAGTAAGAGATAGGCAGAGAAGGATAAGATGAACACAGAGAAGGGGAGGAGGAAACGGCCTTGGCGGTGACTGGAGTTCAGTTTGCTGTCCACTCCAGATCGGGTGTTCCCTCTTTGACCCGTGGGCTTGTGGAGCACTTTCGCACCGCTGCAGGTGGTCCCCATTCCGTCCGCACCCGTTTCGGCAGTCTCCTGCAGCAGTGGCCACATCATGGTGTTCGAAATTTGGTATTCCGTAATGTGGGTGTAGACGGGACGGTGCAGAAGCGCGCCTAGTGGCACGGACTGAATGCAGAACACCAGGAAATTGATAGACAGCCATAGTGCGCGCAGACAGCATAGGGAACAGCTGCAGTGTTGCAGAAGTGTGCGTCAAGGGTGTGGACCGAAGAGGGAACGTCGATCCGGTTTAAATGTGAGACACATCACATCCCCATCAGGGAAGGGAGGGAAAAGATTAAAAAAACGAAAAAAAAACGCCATGCCGCCAGTCTCAGGGAACGCCTGATGAAGGCTTTGAGTTACGGCATCGAAATATCGTTTTGGGAAGGCGTGAACCACCAGCAGAACAACAGACGTGAACAATTTTGTTGCACAAGTCCGATTACTGTCAGCAGTAAAGTGCGAATAGAGAAAATGTTTGACGCCACAGCCACTGTATTAGGCTACACTTACACTGGATGCGGGATTCCCCAACAGAAGGAGGTTCTTACTCATTGGTGAAGATGACCACAGTAGTGGCCGAAACCGGTCACCGTAATAAATAAATTGTGATCAACACTGTTTTTGTTAGTAAATATTTGTAGGAAAAATAGTCAGCTATGTTAACAGCGTTGTTTGGGGAAAACTTTCTGCTGAGCATCTAGCAGTGCGAGAGGATAAAAAAAGGGACAGAAATTGCAAATGGTACAAAGAAAAATGGAATTTCCCAAATGCAGCGGGTGGTATAGATGGGAACCATGTTAAGATTAACTGTCCTACTAACAAGGGAACCTCCCCATTGCACCCCCTTCATATTTAGTTATAAGTTGGCACAGTGGATAGGCCTTGAAAAACTGAACACAGATCAATCGAGAAAACAGGAAGAAGTTGTGTGGAACTATGAAAAAAAAAGCAAAATATACAAACTGAGTAGTCCATGTGCAACATAAGCAACATCAAGGATAATGTGAGCTTAGGAGCGCCGTGGTCCCGTGGTTAGCGTGAGCACCTGCGGAATGGGAGGTCCTTGGTTCAAGTCTTCCCTCGAGTGAAAATTTTAATTCTTTATTTTCGTAAAGTTATGATCTGTCCGTTCGTTCATTGACGTCTCTGTTCACTGTAATAAGTTTAGTGTCTGTGTTTTCGCGACCGCACCGCAAAACCATGCGATTAGTAGACGAAAGGACGTGCCTCTCCAATGGGAACCGAAAACATTTGATCGCAAGGTCGTAGGTCAACCGATTCCTCCACAGGAAAACACGTCTGATATATTCTATACGACACTGGTGACGGCATGTGCGTCACATGACAGGAATATGTTGTCGACCCACGTAACTTGTACACTTGGCGAATGGGCAAAAAGATTCTATTACCTTGCCCGATTTAGGTTTTCTTGTGGATGTGATAATCACTCCCAAAAAGTGATGAAAACATAAGAGTTTGTCACATAAACTGCAACAAATGAATGCAACAGTTTCACAGTCGCAGTTTTCCCTGTGCTCTGTCAAAACATATGTTTTTAACGTTTTCAAATTTTTCCGTGTGTAGACTGTCAAATCCTGCATATGTGCAAGCAAATCTGAACATGTCCTGGAATTTTGGAGAGCGAAGTTGATTATGTGTGAGTGCCTGAACTTTGATAATTATCTGAAAACAAAAGATCAAACTTTTCACTCGAGGGTAGACTTGAACCAAGTACCTATCGTTCCACAGGTACTCACGCTAACCACGGGACCACGGCGCTCCTAAGCTCACGTTATTCATGATGTTGCCTATCTTGCGCATGGACTACTCAGTTTGTATATTTTGCCTTTTTTTCATAGTTCCACACAACTTCTTCCTGTTTTCTCGATTGATCTGTGTTCAGTTTTTCGAGGCCTATCCACTGTGCCAACTTATAACTAAATCTGAGGGGGTTGCGATGGGGAGGTTCCCTTGTAAGAAGGAGCCCTTTGAGTGCGAGGTCGCAAAAGACGACTGATGTTTACGGCATTCGACGCCCCACATATTGTGTACCATGCGACCACAATATTGGCTGCTAAGGCAACAGGGGGCGGGGATGGAGGCACTAATGGTGAGCACTCAGCATGAGGCTATGGAGCGTATTTGAACTGCTTAGTCGACCAGTAACTCACAACAGTGCTACGGTGCTAGTGATGGCGATACAAAGCAGGGAATGACAACGATAAACACCGAAAACATCGCATTATATCTACAACAGTAGCCGAAGTTGACATTTCGTCAGAAAGGAACCAAACGAATTTCGCAGACTGAGAAAAAAGTGTGTAAGTAGGCTGTTTAGGTTCTTATGTTGGTAACGCCATGTAGCGCTCTATATGAAAATCACTGACTGTGCTGTGTGCAGTCTGTGGCTGGTTTGCATTGTTGGAATTTGCTGTTGTAGTATTGGGCAATTGGATGTGAACAGCGCGTAACGTTGCGCAGTTGGAGGTGAGCCGCCAGCAGTGGTGGATGTGGGGAGAGAGATGACGGAGTTTTGAGAGCGGATGATCTGGACGTGTGTCCATCAGAGACAGTAAATTTGTAAGACTGGATGTCATGAACTGATATAATGAACACTATTAAGGTAAATACTTTGTTTGTTCTTTATCAAAATCTTTCATTTGCTAACTACGAGGTGCATTCAAGTTCTAAGGCCTCCGATTTTTTTTCTAATTAACTACTCACCCGAAATCGATGAAACTGGCGTTACTTCTCGACGTAATCACCCTGCAGACGTACCCATTTTTCACAACGCTGACGCCATGATTCTATGGCAGCGGCGAAGGCTTCTTTAGGAGTCTGTTTTGACCACTGGAAAATCGCTGAGGCAATAGCAACACGGCTGGTGAATGCGCGGCCACGGAGACTGTCTTTCATTGTTGGAAAAAGCCAAACGTCACCAGGAGCCAGGTCAGGTGAGTAGGGAGCATGAGGAATCACTTCAAAGTTGTTATCACGAAGAAACTGTTGCGTAACGTTAGCTCGATGTGCGGGTGCGTTGTCTCGGTGAAACAGCACACGCGCAGCCCTTCCCAGACGTTTTTGTTGCAGTGCAGGAAGGAATTTGTTCTTCAAAACATTTTCGTAGGATGTACCTGTTACCGTAGTGCCCTTTGGAACGCAATGGGTAAGGATTACGCCCTCGCTGTCCCAGAACATGGACACCATCATTTTTTCAGCAATGGCGGTTACCCGAAATTTTTTTGGTGGCGGTGAATCTGTGTGCTTCCATTGAGCTGACTGGCGCTTTGTTTCTGGATTAAAAAATGGCATCCACGTCTCATCTATTGTCACAACCGACGAAGAGAAAGTCCCATTGATGCTGTCATTGTGCGTCAACATTGCTTGGCAACATGCCACACGGGCAGCCATGTGCTCGTCTGTCAGCATTCGTGGCACCCACCTGGATGACACTTTTCGCATTTTCACGTCGTCATACAGGATTGTGTGCACAGAACCCACAGAAATGCCAACTCTGGAGGCGATCTGTTCAACAGTCATTCAGCGATCCCCCAAAACAATTCTCTCCACTTTCTCGATCATGTCGTCAGACCGGCTTGTGCGAGCCCGAGGTTGTTTCGGTTAGTTGTCACACGATGTTCTGCCTTCATTAACCTGTCGCACCCACGAACGGACTTTCGACACATCCATAACTCCATCACCACATGTCTCCTTCAACTGTCGATAAATTTCAATTGGTTTCACAACACGCAAATTCAGAAAACGAATGATTGCACGCTGTTCAAGTAAGGAAAACGTCGCCATTTTAAGTATTTAAAACAGTACTCATTCTCGCCGCTGGCAGTAAAATTCCATCTGCCGTACGGTGCTGCCATCTCTGGGACGTATTGACAATGAACGCGGCCTCATTTTAAAACAATGCGCATGTTTCTATCTCTTTCCAGTCTGGAGAAAAAAAATCAGAGGCCATAGAACTTGAATGCACCTCGTATGCCTATCATTAGTTAGTGCCTTCAGTAGTTAGAATCTTTTATTTAGCTGGTAGTAGTAGCACTCGCTGTATTGCAGTAGTTCGAGTAATGAAGGTTTTTGTGAGGTAAGTGATTCATGAAAGGTATAGGTTATTGTTAGTCAGGGCCATTTTTTTGTAGGGATTATTGAAAGTCAGATTGCGTTGTGCTAAAAATATTGTGTGTCAGTTTAGTGTTGATCAGAATAAGTAAAGAGAGAAATGTCTGACGTTCAGTTCTGCTCAGCTGTTTGAAAATCAATTAACCTAAGAGTTTTATCAGCACAGTAATTCACTAATTTTTCTAAGGGGGCGTTTCAAGTGGCTTATGAAATATTAACGTTTCTGTAAGATGAGTAAGCGAAATGTGTGGAGTCGTGTACGCTCGAGTGTGCGGACAATGTACATGAGGAGAACAATGATTAAGATTCGAGATTATGAAGTAAACGTGATACCGAAACAGGTGTCGAGCCATGTAGTTCATCATCCTTATCGGACAGGGAGCCACAATTCCCGTCTCCAGTGAAACATAGTCAAGGACAACCGTTTCCAATGAGCGGGTACTAAACTTAGTTACATACAGGAAAGCTTATCCGCAATATCGTAAAAAAAAAAAAAAAATGAACAGATTTAGAATAAATCTACACCAATACGACCGTGTAGTGCATAAGAACAACTACGATATTCAACGAAGGACAAGGCACATTAGTTATAAAAACTGGCGTTTGCGCGTTTCATGGGTGCTCCATACGATTTACAAGATGTGCGTGCTAGTGACCTACTACGATATGTACATCAAATTGTGCACAACATAGATTACAGTGATTTCAAGAGAAGCAGTGGATGGTTGTATAGCTTCAAACAATTCTGTAGAATTGGATGACAGAAGATACCGAAATTTCAAACAAAGCGCCAACTCTCGATGCACAGTAAGCTGCTGTATCGCACCGAGAATTTGTAGATGAGATAAACAAACTTGTCCCGTTGTTCAGTAAGGCATTTGTTTCCAACTCCGATCAACCGCGGTTTAAAGAGTAAGTGCATATGATAGGTACTCTGGAAATTAGAGGTACCAAGAGAGTTGTATTGGGATCAGGCAACATCAATGCCACAACGCATTCGAATACAATTATATCGACTGCTAATCTGGATGGTAAATTGGCTGGAAAGTTATTTATTGTGCTGTGTGAAGTTGGAGGTGCTTTGCCCCCTATGATTCTTTCTCGTGTGCGTGATCTTGCAAGTATAGTAAAAAAAAAACATTTATGTCACAGGAAGCAAAAGTGGGTTAATGGGCATAAGCGAACTACAGCTATGGTATGAGCACTGCTTCTGGCCAGTAGCTGGTATAGCGTCCCCAGTGAAATAATAAGAAAATACTTAAAAAACAGTATTTATAAAGAAGAGACATTTAAAATTTGAATAATAAGTGGACACCAGCCGCTCATTCAAACATACATTTTTCTCCGTAGTACAATCAAAGAAATATAACAAAATGATCTAAAGAGACGACAAGATACCCTCTTTTGTTAATTTTTTAGTCATCACTTCTTCTCTTGTCTTGGTCGCGCGTAGACGGACATCTTGCGAGTGCTGGCAAATTTAAGCTTATTTGTAGTAATTAAGCAGATAATATATTGATTTAATATTGTTTTTCACTTTTAATTTGTAAGAGGTGATCCCGATTTCATGTCCGCCTTCCTTGAATTAACCTGCATTCGAGTAATTTACAGTGCAACAGTCGCAGCGGCCGATGCAGTAACGACGCCATTACGTGGTGATATTAACTTATAAAAATTGGTGGAAGCGAAAAATTCGCCCGCTATTAACATAATATACATTTTTCTCCACAGCCGCCCGACGTTGCAGAAAATACGTAGCTTTAAGATTTTTATTTTCAGTACCACAGCCAAGAGCCACAGCCAGGACTCCGACTACAATGCAATGGTTAACGGAGGTAAGAAAAAATACTCACGCGCGTGTCTGGGCCGCAATTGTAATTAATAACTAAAGATTTTTTGCTTTAAAGTGAGCTGACTAGCCGAGGAAATTAATATGAAAAGTTTATTCCATTGTTCAACTTATATGCTCATGTTTTAAGATTCAGCGAGTCTAACGTTCATTAACGTAACAAATAATTCCCACTGAAGATTAATATTGTTAAAAAAAGAGAACTTCACAAAAGCATTTAATTGTAAATCAAAATTGAATGAAACATCATTTTGATTAAGGCGCACCACGTAAGTCCGCAACAGTCACTCCTACCAATAAATTTCTGTAGTAAACAATAAATTAAACTACGACGGCAGACGGACGCGAGACTGGTCAAAATAACTTGCCTTTGTTTGAGTCCTGGTCTGCGTGTAAAAATCATACTTCTTTAGTGAAAACTATCCCTCTTGAAAAGTGTTGAAGCTGTAGTTCATATCACATGGAACCACTAGGCAAATTCAGGCTCTGGATTTTTTTCTCGCGCCTATGAAACATGTTATTGCACCATCTGCAGCTACGCCTTAAATCCTTTAAGTCGATAAGCCCCACGACAGACTGTATCACACTCGGTTATATGCCGTCACATTCCATCACTTCTCATTGCCCCGTTATATCAATATGATTCTATATGCATTCTTTAAGAGTGGATACCTAGCTGAACATCCAGCACGGTTTGTAGCTCTCAAGGGGTTCGCCTCCGATCTTGATGGTGCGAACCTTTGTGATCACTGTGGTGGGCCATTTTTCATTCAGTGTTCACGGTGCAAGTTAGTGGTTTGTTTTGAACATTTTTCGAATGTTACTAAAGACTGAACTTGCGATCTCGTAAGAGTGGAACTATGTATTATAACTGCAAAAACTTTTTGCTCTTCTATTTTGGAAGATGTCGCAGATCACAACTATAGATTCACTTTAATTAACACTGGCAGATACGGGAAACAAAGCGATGGAGACACTTTTTCGGCCTCCAGTCTGTGTGAGTTTCCTGGAAACTATGAAAAAACATTGCTATTGCCTGCTAGCAATTGCTGCAGAAAGTGCAGGTGGTATGTCATTTGTTTTACTCAGTGATGATGCGAGCCTACTGAAAGTGCGTCTCATGAAACCGTTTTTTAAGCAACAGCATTCAGATGAGGACAAAATATACAATATCGTCTTTGAAGAGGAAAGAGGACAGTCGGATGTGCATTTGGTATTATGAGATTATTGACCAAAGCATAAAAACCACTGCCGAAAAAGCTGAGAAGATCGTAAACATGCATCTCTTTACTGCACAACACATACAGTGACGAAGAAGGAAGTTTATCGTTATCAGTAATGCAGACGGCTTTCAAGGAAAGCAGAAAGGAAAACAATATCTCAAATGTTCAGTCGATCAACCTGTGCCTCACAAGATGCGAGAGAGTCTTTCAGGTGGTACTTCAGTGGTGCGAATGTTCATTTGCGTGGAAAAACCAGTATGTAAATATTCGGACGTGATTTTTGTTATTATTATTATTATTATTAATTTTCAAGTGATCTGTGAAAATTCCATTAAGCTAGAGTTTCAAATTGTAAAATGACTATTTATAAATGTACTGTTGTATTTAATAAAGGAAAAACCCATATCTGATACATTTAACTGCTTTCCTGCATTTTCACAGAGTCCTGGTTTGAGATCACAGTTGTGACATTATTGGTCATATTGATCCCAAATTATTTTCTCACTTCGCACTAACTCTATTTAAAGCTTTTTTATCCATTTTCACATGTAAATCCAACTACCACAGCACTTTTCACTACTGATGCTGAAAGAAACACATTTGGTCGGCTCAGACCCTTCGCAGGTAGTCAGCAAGACCTAGCCTGTCCCAAAAGTCGGCGATGGTTTTGTTGTAAACCCGCCCATTCACAGACCAATCACGACCAATCTGTCAACCACTTCCTCCCCCTGCGCCCCTCGAACTCTGCCCAACTGAGCAGGTCACCGACTAGTCTGGTTGTGTGGGGGCTCACTGCGACTGAGTGACAGACCCAGTCTTGTGTGGCCAGTCACGTGAAAGCTTTCACCATGCCAAAACAGAAGGGAAGAGGACAGAGTGTGGGATGGCAGGCAGCAGAAGGGGCTAGCAGGTAGCAGTGTGCTAGTGGAGCCGACCCACACAGACTACCGACCTGACGTCTATGACATCGCCCAAACAAAAGCGAGCGTATTGTGGGGAGAGGGGTGGTGAGGAGGGTGAGAAGGGGGGTGTTTGAGAGGCCAGTCAGCTTCTGAATGGGCAGCTTAAAGGTACGTTGTCCAAGACGCGACGCACACTAGCGACTGCGACGGGTCGCTACGTGACGTCAGAAGTTGCTTGCTCGCGCATGCGCAGTTCGAGTTTAGGATGCGACGCGCGACTGCTGCGGCAGCTGCCGCAGCACTGCACCAGTGAGCAGTGTTGCGACGGGAGTCGCACGACACAAAGACGTACGGCTGCCAGAAAGATGTCGAGCCAGTCAAGGAAAACTGAAATGAGCCACTCACAGGATGTGATGCTCTGTGAGCTGGTCTCGCGACATTTGAAGAACCCTAAATATAGAGACACTAAACTAGAGACACTACGTTCAGAGACAGAATTTGCGAAGAAATTGGTGCACAGTTGAAACTGGCAGGTGAGTGAAATATATAATATTTTCCCATTAATGCAAATTTTTCAGGCCTGTTATGAAAATCAGTACAATACATGCAGATGTAGAATTAGAATGATGAAAATGAACTTGAAGGTCAATTTTCGCATTACTCTTTTTTGTGACGATAAAAATTGAAAACGACAAGTACAATATAAAATGAACAATCTAAAGTACAACGAGAAAGTTACATTTTACAATACCTTCACTTTGAAAGTAAACGGTAGATTGGTGTCTTGATGATACCTTCTAGTTGTGAAAAACCACCACCAGATTGTTGTACAGCTTTCTGTAATCAATAGATGCTCGTTTTTGAGGAAGGCGTTTCTCAACAGATTGCACAAACAGTATGCTGCAATAAGTAATTTGTCACATTCACTTCAATTCATTGGTAGAAGATGGTGCTCAAAAAACTTGTGCCAAAAGTGCACTACTGTTTTACAAGGCCCTTCTGGTCTGACACAGTTCACAATTGAAATTTGTCTTTTGTAAATCCTGGAGTCATCTTTTGAGTGCAGCTTGGTAAGATTAAATGTTCATGTCATCCATAACGATGTATGCTGTCAGAATATAAGAATATGGAAGTTCATTTGGATGGGAATAAAGACTCAGTCGGCTATGAAAGTTGCCTTAGCTTGTTCCAAAAGTTTCTGCATGAGAGAAACTGACAAGTATAATTTGGGGAAATTTTGTGAACAAGCACGGACATTATTTCTTCCACATTTCTGCCAGTGTATACTGTAGACGTTCAGAATGAAAATTCTAGAGATGTTTAAGGTGTAACCCTATCTTGTTGTCAAGAACTTGAAACAATGCAATGACGCAAGCGTGCGCTTATTGTTAATAACCTTATCTTTCATTGGAATTTTAGGTGAAATGTGCAAAAACAGATGGAGGAATATTCGGGACTCGTATCAGAGAAATAAACGAGAAAGAAAGCTTGGAACAGGTTCAGATGCCTCAGCAAAACCACGAAAATGGGTTCTGCTTGATCACTTGGGTTTAAGAAACCTACATTTCGTGGCATTTTAAATGAAATTGTCAAGAGCATATGGAGAAATATTAGTAACTCATACCAGAGAAATATGACATAAAATGGTTTCATTAGGTCCAAATGTGTCAGCGAAACAAAACAAATGCATTCTCTATCGTGTGATGACCACACGATTCTCGTTGCGCGTCGACAGAACTGGCGGCTAGTCGCGATATATGAGCCCAAATCTCGGTAACGGAGTTCGATATCATTCTGATCTCAACTTTAAAAATAATTTCGATATGTTAGCTTCTTTTCATCGGCGACGATGTATGACCTAACGTAAACCATACGTAAAGTAGCCAGCGACCACATTTTTCACTGTACACAATTCAAATTTTGTGCAGTAGGTTACTTGTAAATTAAGTATCGGGATAACTGTGACGAATATCGGAAAAATAGACACCTCATTATCAAGCTGCGATGTGAAACTGTAAGATACGCAAACATCAATTTTTTGTGCCTTTTACTTTCCTCACAATTGATAGAGAAGTAATATACAGCGAAAAAAACACGCAAAACCGGAAGAGATACTCTTCAATTTTTTAAAGTAAAAGGAGCATCTGTATCGAAAAACTAACTCTGGGAGCCGATGTAACTTTGTTGCATTAACATACAGTATTTTTTACATCAAGAAAATCGGAATTCTTATTTTTCTTATGTATATGAATCCGCCGCCGCCGACCGGAGCTTGGGAAACGGCGACGACTCCAATCGTCTTGCGGCCGTGTCGCCGTCTGCCAGGGTGGGAAAAGAGGAGGGGGCAGCGTCGCAGTCGCAGCCAACTGTCGCGTCTTGCACAACGTAACTTAAGAGCCCGATAAGCTTGTTTGTCTTACGGTCTCCCGACAGTTGGCCCTGGTCTGAGCAGAGAAGTCATGTCGAGTGGGCTCGGCTCCGGCACCCAGTGTAAAGCTGCCCATTTACAGGCAGACAGACCAGTCCACTGAACTCCCCTGCTGAGCAGGTCTGCCCCGACATGTCCACCTTTGTGTGGGCGATTGTATAGCAGTCGTGTCCACGGTCTGTGTGCATTGGCTGCATTGGCGCACTACCTAATAGCCCCGACTGCTACCAGCCACCCCCGACTCTGGTCTTTTCCCTTCTGTTTTGCCACGGCTGAAGCTGCCATGTGACTGGGCACATGTGGGGTCCGCCCCACAGCCACAGAGCTCAGCAGGCTGGTCAGCCTCTGAATGGGTCGGCTTAAGTGCAGCCTATTTACTAAGCAACTAACCCTGGGCATGACAACCTATTCTCAGTCAGAGTTTCGCTATTTGACGGCTTCCAGAGGCAACAAAAATGTGATTTTTAATACACTACTGGCCATTAAAATTGCTACACCACGAATATGACGTGCTACAAATGCGAAATTTAAATGACAGAAAGAAGATGCTGTGATATGCAATTGATTAGTTTTTCAGAGCATTCACACAAGGTTGGCGCCGGTGGCGACACCTACAACGTGCTGACATGAGGAAAGTTTCCAACCGATTTCTCATACACAAGCAGCAGTTGACCAGCGTTGCCTGGTGATACGTTGTTGTGATGCCTCGTGTAAGGAGGAGAATTGTGTACCATCACGTTTCCGACATTGATAAAAGTCGGATTGTAGCCTATCGCGATTGCGGTTTATCGTATCGCGACATAGCTGCTAGCGTTGGTCGAGATCCAATGACTATTAGCAGAATATGGAATCGGTGAGTTCAGGAGGGTAATACGGAACGCCGTGCTGGATCCCAACGGCCTCGTATCAATAGCAGTCCAGATGACAGGCATCTTATCCGCATGGCTGTAACGGATCGTGCAGCCACGTCTCGATCCCTGAGTCAACAGATGGGGACGTTTGCAAGACAACAACCATCTGCACGAACAGTTCGACGACGTTTGCAGCAGCATGGTTCAAATGGTTCAAATGGCTTTGAGCACTATGGGATTAACATCTATGGTCATCAGTCCCCTAGAACTTAGAACTACTTAAACCTAACTAACCTAAGGACAGCACACAACACCCAGCCATCACGAGGCAGAGAAAATCCCTGACCCCGCCGGGAATCGAACCCGGGAACCCGGGCGTGGGAAGCGAGAACGCTACCGTGCAGCAGCATGGACTATCAGCTCGAAGACCATGGCTGCAGTTACCCTTGACGCTGCATCACAGACAGGAGCGCCTGCGACGGTGTACTCAACGACGAACCTGGGTGCACGAACGGCAAAACGCCATTTTTTCGGATGAATCCAGGTTCTGTTAATAGCATCATGATGGTCGCATCCGTGTTTGGCGACATCGCGGTGAACGCACATTGGAAGCGTGTATTCGTCATCGCCATACTGGCGTATCACCCGGCGTGATGGTATAGGGTGTCACTGGTTACACGTCTCGCTCACCTCTTGTTCGCATTGACGGCACTTTGAACAGTGGACGTTACATTTCAGATGTGTTACGACCCGTGGCTCCACACTTATTTCGATCCCTTCGAAACGCTACATTTCAGCAGGATAATGCACGACCGCATGTTGCAGGTCATGTACGGGCCTTTCTGAATACAGAAAATGTTCGACTGCTGCCCTGGCCAGCACATTCTCCAGATCTCTCACCAATTGGAAACGTCTGGTCAATGGTGGCCGAGCAACTGGCTCGTGAGAATACGCCGGTCACTACTCTTGATGAACTGTGGTATCGTGTTGAAGCTGCATGGGCAGCTGTACCTGTACACTCCATCCAAGCTCTGTTTGACTCAATGCTCAGGCGTATCAAGGCCGATATTACGGCCAGAGGTGGTTGTTCTGGGTACTGAGTTCTCAGGATCTATGCACCCAAATTGCATGAAAATGCAATCACATGTCAGTTCTAGTATAATATATTTATCCAATGAATATCCGTTTATGATCTGCATTTCTTCTTAGTGTAGCAATTTCAATGGCCAGTAGTGTAGTTCATCTAATTATCAACCAAATTCCAGAATTTAAAATGCTCTCTACACCTGCTCGTTAAAAAGTTATTATCTTACATTAAAGGTGTAACACAGCAAGACAAGTATTACACTCAGGAACTGTGTATATGGCTTAAAGCTGCAAGAGTCACAACATGCAAGTACACAGACTATATCCATCCAGAATGTAGGAAAGAGAGCACTTAATAACTTCCAGCAAACTTAACACATAGTTTTAAACCTCATTGGAAGTTTTTCTCGCGGATACCCCCAACAAAATAATGAAAAAAGTCTATCGTTGCCGGTATTATATTTTCACTGTTAATGTGGTAAAACATTGGCATCAAGCATGTTGTTCTTACTGTTGTAACAGTTATGCCCTCTATGTATGCTACTTGCACTTTATCTGTTTTCTTGCCAATAACGGCCTATGCGCTATAAGGTTTGAAAATTTAGGGCCCCGACGACGACGAAGTAATTACAGTCCGAGCATCTACATCTGCATCTACATCTACATCTACGTGTACACTCTAAAACCACTTTGGAAGTGCGTTGCAGGGGAGTCTTCCATTTGTACGGCGTAACAGGAATTTTTTCGGTTCCATTCACCTATTAAGTTCGGGAAGAATGACATCTTAAATATTGTGTCCAACAGAACGCACACCACATATCAGTAAATATACGAGGTGGTCCATTGATAGTGACTGGGCCAAATATCTCACGAAATAAGCGTCAAACGAAAAAACTACAAAGAACAAAACTTGTCTAACTTGAAGAGGGAAACCAGATGGCGCTATGGTTGGCCCGCTACGTGGCGCTGCCATAAGTTAAACGAATGTCAACTGCGTTTTTTAAAAATAGGAACCCTCATTTTTTATTACATATTCGTGTAGTACGTAAAGAAATATGAATGTTTTAGTTGGACCACTTTTTTCGCTTTGTGGTAGATGGCGCTGTAATAGTCACAAACGTATAAGTACATGGTATCACGTAACATTCCGCCAGTTCGAGGGTATTTGCTTCGTGATACATTACCCGTGTTAAAATGGACCGTTTACCTACTGCGGAAAAGGTCGATACGAGCTGTAGTATGGCTGTTGTGATCTAAATGCCCAACGGGCGTGTGCTACGTATGCTGCTCGGTATCCTGGACGACATCATCCAAGTGTCCGTACCGTTCGCCGGATAGTTACGTTATTTAAGGAAACAGGAAGTGCTCACCCAGATGTGAAACGTCAACCACGACCTGCAACAAATGATGATGCCCAAGTAGGTGTTTTAGCTGCTGTCGCGGCTAGTCCGCACATCAGTAGCAGACAAATTGGGCGAGAATCGGGAATCTCAAAAACGTCGGTGTTGAGAATGCTACATCAACATCGATTGCACCCATACCATATTTCTATGCACCAGGAATTGCATGACGACGACATTGAACGTCGTGTACAGTTTTGCCACTGGGCACAAGAGAAATTACTGGACGATGACAGATTTTTTGCACGCGTTCTATTTAGCGACGAAGCGTCATTCACCAACAGCGGTAACGTAAACCGGCATAATATGCACTATTGGGCAACGGAAAATCCACGATGGCTGCGACAAGTGGAACATTAGCGACCTTGGCGGGTTAATGTATGGTGCGGCATTATGGGAGCAAGGATAATTGGCCCCCATTTTATCGATGACAATCTAAATGGTGCAATGTATGCTGATTTCTTACGTAATGTTCTACCGATGTTATTAAAAGATGTTTCACTGCATGACAGAATGGCGATATACTTCCAGCATGATCGATGTCCGGCACATAGCTCGCGTGCGGTTGAAGAGGTATTGAATAGCATATTTCATGACAGGTGCATTGGTCGTCGAAGCACCATACCGTGGCCCGCACGTGCACCGGCTCTGACGTCCCCGGATTTCTTTCTGTGGGGAAAGTTGAACGGTATTTGCTATCGTGATCCACCGACAACGCCTGAAACATGCGTCAGCGCATTGGCAATGCATGTGCGAATATTACGGAAGGCGAACTACTCGCTGTTGAGAGGAATGTCGTTTCACGTATTTCCGAATGCATTGATTTTGACGGACATCATTTTGAGCATTTATTGCATTAATATGGTTCAAAAATGGTTCAAATGGCTCTGAGCACTATGGGACTTAACTTCTGTGGTCATCAGTCCCCTAGAACTTAGAACTACTTAAACCTAACTAACCTAAAGACATCACACACATCCATGCCCGAGGCAGGATTTGAACCTGCGACCGTAGCGGTCACGCGGTTCGACTGAAGCGCCTATAACAGCACGGCCATATGTGGTATTTACAGGTAATCACGGTGTAACAGCATGCGTTCTCAGAAATGGTAAGTTCACAAAGGTACGTGTATCACATTGAAACAACCGAAATAAAATGTTCAAACGTACCTACGTTCTGTATTTTAATTTAAAAGACCTACCTGTTACCAACTGTTCGTCTAATATTGTGAGCCATATGTTTGTGACTATTCCAGCACCATCTATCACAAAGAGAAAAAAGTGATCTAACTGAAACATTCATATTTCTTAGGTACTAGACGAATATGTTAAAAAAATGGGGGTTCCTATTTCAAAAACACGCACTTGATATCCGTTTGACCTATGACAGCGCTATCTAGCGGGCCAACCATAACGCCATCTGGTTTCCCCTTCAAGCTATACAAGTTTCGTTCTTTGTAGTTTTTTCGTTTGACCCTTATTTCGTGAGATATTTGGCCCGGTCACGATCAATGGACCACCCTGTGTATGTGCAAGGACAGAACTAAGTACTTTCAGTGTCGATGCACCATAACTTCCGAACCACCGTGGGACAGGAGATCTACGAGCAGTGGCGCTAATAGATTAGGGGTGCTACTTGCGCGGACAGAGTGAGACTATGGGTTGTCCGGATGGTCGATGAGATTAAAGCAACTGTTCTAGAGAAGCAGAGCACTCGGGTCCTGGTCCCATACAAATTTTCAACCTACGCCACTGATTTATTTCAGTGCTCGTAGGCGGCTGAAGTCCTGGTTTCCCGTAGTATTATGCTCTCTTAAATGCCTTTATGCTCGCTGTGATTAGTGCAGTTTAGTATTCGCGGTCCCTGTGGGAGAGTTGTTTATTCCTAGACACTTCGATACTGATTCTTCAAACTTCGTAATTAGCCTTTCCCGGAAAGGACCTGTATCTCCAAGCGTCTACCTATTCTTGTATCCATGACGCTCTCTTGTGAGGCAAATCAAACGTATGACCGTTAGTGACTCCTTCTCTGTATACGTTCAATATCACCTCCTAGTCCTATTTAGTACGGATCTCACTCGCTTGAGCAATATAAACTAAAGTCTGCTGCATGCTTTACCCACATCATCATTACATTTCATACGTCGAGCATAAATTCGAAATGGTGAAATTGGGACTTGGAAATCGGCCAAGTCGTATCCAAAGGAACAGTCCCAGCATTCGCCTTAAATGGTTTAGAAAAATTACGAAAAACTCATTTCTGAATGACTGGGCAGAGTTTTGAGTACCCACGCTTCCAGAAATAAACTTTCGTATCTCAACAACCGCGACAACTCGCGAGTTGATTCTTTCAAAAATATTAACCTGGTTGTACAGTCGTACACAGGAAATGTAAACCTGTCAGTCCACTGAATGTATCAGAAATTCTTTTTCGCTGAAACATGAATGTATGAATTCTCCGCCCTGCGAACTTTCCGCCCCACCAGAAATCTGCGAACTCTCCGCCTCGTATCTGCGTCCATTGTGTCCCGTCCTACCTGCAGCCGGACCTCCTATTCACCTGGCTCTACCTGTTCCCTGGACTCGCCAGAACTCCGCCCGCTCAGTTCCGTCTGCCTGTTAGTATCGCTCTAGTTTTCGCACACTTCACATCGTGCTAATTGGCTATTACCATCTCAGTAGTTGTGATATGGAGGTTTCAACAACAATTCGTGGTAAGCCTGGTTGCCACAATGAAGATTATTATTACATAGCGAAGAAAACGAAGGAAGATGGGACTGTGATTTGGCGCTGTTCAAAACAGAATGAGAAGAATTGCAGAGGAAAGCTTAAAACCAAAGATTCTACAGTGCTCTTTTCGCACGAGCATCAGTATGGAGCTCCGGATGACGCAAGGTTGGAAGTACAGAGGACTCTGAACCAGGCGAAGAAGAGGGCACGAGAGGAAAATGCGTCTGTTTCCAAAATCTATTCGGAGGAGTTAGGTAGCTTGCATAATCAAGGGTACTACTTTGTGACAGAAATGCCAGAGCAGCGAACAACAAACAGAATGTTATACAAGCAATGGGAAAAGTCGCAGGAAGTTGGTGGATCCAGAGACAAGAGAAGAGATTGAACTTAAAGCAGAGTTATTAACAATGAATGATGACAGCAGTTTCCTGTTCAGCGACGATAAATCAGGAGACAGGATAAAAGTTTTTTATGAAAGAGTAGGGAGACAGGTTCTAAGAAGTAAGCGAGAATTTTTTATGTATGTTACGTTAAAGTGCTGTAGCAAACAGTTTTCACAGATATATACAATTCATGCAAATTTTGGAAGTAATAAAAATGAGACTAATATCTACCCAGTTTTACATTATTACCAAATAAAAGGAAAGAGACCTGCATCCGACTTTTCAGAAATGTGCTGGAAAATATTCGAGAATGGAACCCTGCAAGTGTGACTGTAGATTTTGAGTCAGCAGCGATTTCTGCAATTATACATATGTTACCAACTTCCTCAGTGGATGGATGCTATTTCCATATGAGAAAGTCTCTCTGGAGGAAAGTACAGGATCTTGGACTCACTCGCGAATATAAAGAAAATGAAGAAGTGAGACAACAAATTAGCATGTGTGCTGCGCTGCCGCTTCTACGGCCTGAAGATGTATGTGATGGCTGGCTGGGGATACATTCACAGGCACAGGATGTTCCTAGGCTTTCTGACTTTTTCGACTGTTTTGTAGAGAGATGGTTGGAAAATGGAGAAAATCCTATCAGCGTTTGATGCCGCTACAAACGGCTCCATCGAATAACTGACTCCGTAGAGGGCTGGCATAACAAAATTTCCAAACCAAATCCCAAAATTAGTGATGTAATTACCTGCATGAAAACAGAAGCAGAAAATTCAGCATGCGCGTTAATGAGAACAGAGCTGAGTACGGAAGGTAAAAGAAAGAAAACAGTGTACGTGAAACGGGATGAAAGGCTGGAGAAAATGTTGAAAACGTACGAGGAGGACGGTGAGATAAGGGCTTGCTTGAAGGCAATCTCCTGGCTTCAAAACCTAGACTAAGTAATGAATTAGAATATGTATATAAACTAAAAATATATGAAATGTAAATAGCCATCTTAAAAAATACAAAAAAACAACAACAAAAGATAAAAAATTGAAGAAGCTTACAAGCTGATTTTAAACACGCATAAATGACAATAAAATTACTTTTACCATTTAGCCAGTCCAAAGCCTGGACAAAGTGCGATGGGAATCATTATTTTTAAAAGTGTAGGTATATGATTTCTAATGCATCCAAACCAAAAGCGCCACTAGTCCAATGCCTCAGTAGTATTTACAAATGAACAATGCCGGCCATTTGTGGCCGTGCGGTTCTAGGCGCTAGTCTGGAGCCGAGCGACCGCTACGGTCGCAGGTTCGAATCCTGCCTCGGGCATGGATGTGTGTGATGTCCTTAGGTTAGTTAGGTTTAATTAGTTCTAAGTTCTAGGCGACTGATGACCTCAGCAGTTAAGTCGCATAGTGCTCAGAGCCATTTGAACCATTTTTGAACAAATGAACAGTTAAAATTAAGCTACACTACACATGTGTGAACATAATGCCACTTAATATTTCCGTTTATTTAATAAGTGCACTTTTATGAAAATATATCTATTGACAAAGACTGCTGTCTAGTGCTGTAAAAGAACCGAATCTTCTTTATGTACTGAAATATTCTAAAGCCTCTGTGAGGTCTTATTTTGTTCAATCTATTGTCTGTTTGTTGTTTATCGTACCAAGCGAGGTCAGTGCAGTGGCTAACCAGGGCTCAAATCATCAGACCATCCATAGTCTACTGTATTTGGTTTTCCTTGTTTAAGCAAATGCTGGGAAGGTTCCTTAAAGAGGTCATGGTAGCTTCCTCCACCCCCCTCCCTCCCCCCCTCCGGCCACACCTCTCCAGTAACCAACAATCCGAGCGCAATCTAAATCTCTATAATGACCACAGCTGTGGGCGTGACATGAAACACCAAACGCAAAACTGAATTTCTGTAGGTTGTAATGATGAATGATCATATACTGAGCTAAAATTAAGCATATCTTTGGAATGTAAACTTGATTTTTGTGAGTTCGCATTCACTTTACAAAGACGCGCACTAATGACGCAAAGATGAGACTACTGAGCTATTTAAATATTAAGTTATTGAATGGTTTGGCGATATTTGCCGTGATCAATTTCGAGCTCTCACAGAACTGTATTAATTTCCTTTTTTGTTACCTACACGTGAAATATTTTGTTCTGCTTCAGACTGACGGTTCCACGCTGGCTTAGCTAGGTATTTTGGAACCCAATTCGGACTTCTGTCATCCTCACCAATTACCATCCTCAAAATCATTTATTTATTTACTGATTCCTATAGGACCATTCTTCTGTTTTAGCTGCTGTCTAGGTAAAGTATTCCTGTTCACAGTTGGACTTGTTCCTAACGTTTTAAGTTTTAAAAATTCAACCACGCTTGAAAAGTTCTAAGAATTTTATACGCGTTGTTCAAACTCATGCCTGTGGTAAAGAGACTACAACAAGAATGGTACAAACTGTTATTTTTAGTTGAATGTGCCATCCAAGTTCTAAAAACACGCTGTGGCTGATGTAGAAGGAGTCGGACGTTAACAGTTAGCTAACGCTTTTTTATCTGATTGTCTGTTAAACAAAAATGAATGAGTAAAGTTTGTTTTTAAAGTTTTTATAACTGTTTTGATGATTCAACTGTTAGATTTCCAAGACAGTCAAAGGTCATTGACAGATGTCAGAAAAGAAAATATTACTACTGCTTTCATTGGATTCTTCTTCATTTGCTCTTTCTTCAACTAATACACTGTCTTCTTTTGCATGGCAGTTATGTGCAAGATATTCTACGTTTCCTGTAAGTCCTTCAGTTTTATCAAGAACCACCTCCTTAATAGGGTCTTAATTTTTGTTCGTCTCGTCAATTTTTTGATCTTCTACAAATGCACTCTTGAACTATCATATTTTTGCGCCTTCTTTCGTGTACTTTGGGTCGAGTGCTTCTCTGACGTAAGTTCATAAATTTCAGCATTAAACCAACCAACAAATGGCCCTTGAAATCCTGACCGCAATTTACTTGTTTGTTTATTTATTTACTTCTTTTGTGCTCCACTTGGGCAACATCGCTATGTATCTGTTCTAAACCAAATTTCTGCATACATTAATTGTAACATGTTCTCTTTTTTTTGCTTTTAATCAATAAGAACTCTCTACGTAAAAACCTGTACATATCAACATATCAGAACTAATAACACTGAAATTGTTACATGCAACATATAGTATGGCTAGTACCGTACGGCTTGAGCATGCTAGCTCTCGTCCCCAGGGGATCATTGGGCCCTTCCTCGACATTTTCTGGGCGGAAATTTCACAGGGCGGAGAATACACGACACCCTGAAACATATGACATGTTTAATACTTTCGTGCAAATATTATTTTTGTAAAAATATTTTTGTAATCTCGAACGTATCTGATAGAAGCTACATTATCGATGCCTCATAATTCTAGATATTACAAAAGAAAAAATAGGGTCAACACGTGTATTTCCCCTACACAGCCATGCCTTTCTGACACAATTCAAGTCATACTCACGTATTCAAGAACGTGGATGAAAAGTAAAGTGCTTTAAATAGTGGTGGCGAGGAACGTGTGGGCTATTTGCTGCGGAGACTTCGTTCTGGTGCCGTCCAACAGATGTCTCCAAAAGCAAGATGAGGCGCACGAGGCGAATGGCTATACGGCTGAGCTGGTAGTTCCGACTTCTGTCGACAGATGTCGTGCGTGTTAAGCGTGGGAAAACCAAGACCTTGTAAACGATCAAACTTATTTCTCAAATTTGTTCTCTGCCCACGGATTTGTCAAACAATCCGTAAACGTAACAACAAAGTTTGTAAATACAACTTCACTTTTGCAGCAGACGCTGTTCGTGTGTGCTGTATTTTGACGCTACTGGAAAGGGCTACAAATGCAGGTAAAAGCATTGCTAACAATTACTCTGGCACTGAGTTGAAAAGAAGAAGCAGAAGCAAAAAAAGACGCTGGTACATGGAATGGCGTAAAAAGAGAGAGAACAACTCATGAAACCTGTTACACGAATGTTACACTCGGATTCTGATGACTACATGAACTTTCTCCGAATGGACAGTGAAGCTTTCAATAACGCATTTAGAGTTACGTATCCCTCATATTGAAAAATAAGACACAAGTATGCGAAAATTTATTCTTTTCTATTTGCTCCTATGATGTTCATTACAATACCACAAAGTGGGAACATATAGCCAAGACTGTCCGTGGAACAACTGGAGAACTTCGATTTTTTTTATCGCATTGTATTCCCTCTTGTATGCTGTGCTTATAATACTGATTTTCATCTTAATCTCTTCTTCCATAAAATGTGGTTGGGAAACATACGACACCTCTACTACTTTGCTAATTGCCAATGCTGTTTTGTTTTTATTCTTAACCAACTCACGATGAGGTGAGGTAAATTGTAATGAAACTATTTTTCACTAAATATTTGTGACGAAAATCAACACAAACAACGTTCGCCACCTTGTCAAATTTTCCGTTTATCATTTCAAATTTCCGGCAACAGTGTTAAACACGCTCTTTGACAAACACGTCAAATAGCACCATACACAGTCAAATATTTGGCAAACATAGTAAAATTTGACAAATTGTTTCATAGTTTATGGGTGCCTTAAAAGGAAAATATGGAAGGAAAAGGGTGCTTTGAAAATCACGCTAGCTCCTGGTCATCTCAGACGACCCAATTTATTAAAAAAAAGAAACCTGTTAAGGAAATAATTACACCATTCGTGTATACCAGACCCGTTTCTGCCTGTTTGTGTTTGTGAGTACAACACTGTTCGATGCGACGGAATGGAGAAAGTGGATGATTACGCTTCTGCGTACTAGATCTCATCCAGTAATGTCGGAAGTTTCGGAAGTATGTTGGTCCGTACTGCTCTTCGGATATACTCACGATGGCAAACATATTGATGTACGACACGCTCACGTCAGAATTACGGCCGAAGAACTAATTTAAATGCGAAGGCTAGCAGGTTTTAGTTGCCAATAATCGTTTCCCTGCGGAAGACCAGTGCTGAAAAATGTCAGCGCTTGTTCAGCCCGACAAGTTTCCCACTAAGTAATCTAAGAAAAGTGTATCACTGATATTTCGAACAAATGTGCTCGTTTCGGTACAGGGAGTTGTTCGATTATAGCCGAAAAGAGTGCACTAGTAGACGGTAGAGAAATCAAATGAATTTAGAAACCTGTGAAACATCCCCCTAGAAAAATTTATAAATAACAGTGCTGGAAAACCTCTACGTTATTTGATTTTCAAACAGCTGAGCAAAACTGATCGTACTCAGACATTTCTCTCTTTACTTATTCTGATCAACACTAAACTGACACACAATATTTTTTTTTTTTAGTGCTATGCAATCTGACTTTCAATAATCCCTACAAAGAATGGCCCTGACTAACAATAACATATACCTTACATGAATCACTTACCTCACAAAAATCTTCGTTACTCAAACTACTGCAATACAGCGAGCGCCAACACTGCCAGCTAAATAAAAGATTCTAACTATTGAAGGCACTAACTACTGATAGGCATAGTTAGCAAATGAAAGATTTTGATGGAGAACAAACAATGTATTTACCTTAATAGTGTTCAAAAGTGACAATATATATATCAGTTCATGACATCCAGTCTTACAAATTTCCTTTTTCTGACGGACACACGTCCAGATTGTCCGCTCTCAAAACTCTGCCATCTCTCTCCCCACATCCACCACTGCTGGCGGCTCACCTCCAACTGCGCATCGCTACGGGCTGTTCACATCCAACTGCCCAACACTACAATAGAGAATATTCCAACAATGCCAACCAGCCACAGACTGCACACAGCACAGTCAGTGATTTTCATACAGAGCGCTACGTGGCGTTACCAACATAAAAACCTAAACAGCCTACTTACACCTGTTGCTACTTTCCTTATGGGTCAGTAAACACCATATGGAAGTGTAATACAAATGTTGAGGAACTTTTGAAGAGAATCTTTGGAGGGAATCTTAAGTTGTCCTTGTGAAGGGCTCTTGGTAAATTTAGGGAATATTGCGACTGTTCTGCTAGCACTGTAGTAAAAATTACTTAGGGATCATGAGACTGTCCTTTGCACAACACCCAAATGAAATGGAGAAAATAACGAAGCTGGTAAAGAATATCTTGCAGCATATACAACACCTAAGAACATGTAAAAATATGAAACTTCCTGGCAGATTAAAACTGTGTGCCCGAGCGAAACTCGAACTCGGGACCTTTGCCTTTCGCGGACAAGTGCTCTACCAACTGAGCTACCGAAGCACGACTCACGCCCCGTACTCACAGCTTTACTTCTGCCAGTACCTCGTCTCCTACCTTCCAAACTTTACAGAAGCTCTCCTGCGAACCTTGCAGAACTAACACTCCTAAAAGAAAGGATATTGCGGAGACTGTTGGTAGAGCACTTGCCCGCGAAAGGCAAAGGTCCCGAGTTCGAGTCTCGGTCCGGCACACAGTTTTAATCTGCCAGGAAGTTTCATATCACCGTACACTCCGCTGCAGAGTGAAAATCTCATTCTGGAAACATCCCCCAGGCTGTGGCTAAACCATGTCTCCGCAATATCTTTTCTTTCAGGAGTGCTAGTTCTGCAAGGTTCGCAGGAGAGCTTCTGTAAAGTTTGGAAGGTAGGAGACGAGGTACTGGCAGAAGTAAAGCTGTGAGTACCGGGCGTGAGTCGTGCTTCGGTAGCTCAGTTGGCAGCCGGCACGGTAGCTCAACGTGTTCGGTCAGAGAGCCGGTTGGCCTCTGTAATAAAAAAACTGAGTGAAAGGATCAACAAAACGAACTTGACTGGATGTCATGTGACGGCGGAAAAAAAAAAAGTTGGTAGAGCACTTGCCCGGGAAAGGCAAAGGTCCCGAGTTCGAGTCTCAGTCGGGCACACAGTTTTAAACTGCCAGGAAGTTTCATATCAGCGCACACTCCGCTGCAGAGTGAAAATCTCATTATGTAAAAATATGTTAAGATGTGAAACTGTAACAAAAGAGATTTTTTCCTTAGTGGTAATGATGAGCCCCTGTTGTTGCCGGGACAAGTCATGTCACACACCACAACTCAGCCATCCCAAAGCAAACTGTAATATGTAGGTTGTTTGATTTGAGATGGTGGCGTACAAATATGGATCTGTAATTGGATTCGTTAAAATGGGCCTGTGTATCCAACATAATTAAAACTCTGAAAAGTCAGACGAATAATAGAGGAGTTCGATATGTACAAAATTTAGCAAGGATCTCAGTTAATCCAGTTTATTACATAAAATGCTAAAGAAATGGTTTAATTGACAATGCGGAGCTAAAGCCTCGGCATACCTGGACTAGGATTCTGTTATGTGATTCAAATGAACACGAATCTGAGTAAAACAGCTTACATTCGCGCGCGTCGTAGCTACCATGGTTGCCAAAAGACAGTGCGTAAAGACAGAAAGCGCTATAGAAGGGTATGTGTTTACATCTGTGGTCGGCGATGAAAGAGTATTGAACGTCTAACTGCAAGGAAGTGTTCAGAGTGAAGACTAAAGTTACTGAACACCTCTAAAAGTGACTCGACTTTCCCTACAGTTCGCCTCCGGCGGATGCTCGGATGTCACTGCCGAAGTGAAGTCTGCCCAAGGTGAGGTGTGGCTGCCAATAAGCCTGTCTGTCCAGAAACTTTCTGCAGTGTGCTCGGTTCTCTCCTTTTTCTTGCGTCAAATAATTGCTTGGTTGAGCGATAAACATTCGGACTGCCGACAAGTAGGTAGCTATTTTAAAAGACGCCAGTCTCACTGTCTTATGCTCATTGCAGGTGCTTAACCAGTTTCTAAAAGACTTGTCGGCACAAACGTCTGTCCCACTCTCTCCCTCCTCTGTCTACGTTTGCGTCTCGGCCAATAAGCGTGGACCACTGTAAGCATAGCTGTGTGACTTACTCCCAAATCTAGACTGTCTGGTCAACCAATGGCAGCAGTTTTTTAATTTCGCTAAGCATTTTTTCTTGTGTGAGTGTGTGGTGGTGCCGACCAGAGTGGTCGAGCGGTTCTAGGCGCTTCAGTCTGGAACCGCGCGACTGCTACGGTCGCAGGTTCGAATCCTGCCTCGGGCATGGATGTGTGTTCAACCCGGTTTCTAAACTGAAGGGAACACTTCACGGCATTCGCTTCAGAACTGCTACACATTCGTCGGGCAATAGACCTCGCCGCTCGAACTGTCAACACAACTGGCACTGCTAAGAGTATCCTACGACTTCCACATCGCTGGAAGCAGGTTATACACAACGCTGGTGACTACTTTGAAGGTCAGTAAAACTTTGAAACACGTCTACATTGTAAGAGCTGTAAATAAATAGTTGCCATTGTTAAAGTTTCAACCCTCGTATATTATTCTCCACTCTTTTGGCTACAAAACCCTATAGTTCAATTCTTTTATCTTGGCGGTTCGCGCATGCCCGCCCAGACGCGGGAGATTGCTGCGTTGCCAGTTGTGCGCGCCAAGAGGAGCAGCGCCATAGTATAGTTCGCAAACTTACGTTTAGAGGGGAGCGCGCAGTTTATGAAGTAAAGCCACCACGGCCGCATTAACCCTTTCGCTGCTACAGAGACGTGCTCCCCGCATTCCACGATGTGCGCGATTTTGTCATCATTGCACTGTTCGCCTGTGCAGACACATGGTGTTTCGACTGCTTTGAGACACTTTATCATTCGATTTCACAAAAACTATTTGACCCAAAAATTTTTTTTACACACCATCTTGACTGATACCTTCCCCCCATAAATGACGTAATTTTGTTTCGATGTTCAACGCAGTTATTGTGCAGCATTAGATGTAGTAAACCATTGCACGAAATTTTGAAGAGTTTACAGAGGTAAAAGTCCATAGCGTATACTTTCCGTATGGTCGATTTTAGTTGCCACTAGAAATTTCAAAAAATTACATTTAACGAATAAAATTCATGAAGTAAGACACTTCGATATTGTTTTTAAAATAAAGAAAACAGTAAGTACTGATCAAGGTTAGAAATCAGAACCTACCGCTTAGCAGCCAGACACTTTAACCATTACGCTAACGCAGCTCATCGTTCAATGAATCTCCGAGAGGACTTTAAAACATCACGCAAAATACCGACAAACACTGTTGGTATGATTACGAATTACTCACGTTTCGTCGAAGTACAATAGGAAATAAACAATTACCGTTGATCTTTATTGCGAAAAAGCGGTTAGTGAGAATGATACAAACACCTTTCCTTGCTATCGCCTGAATTAGGGGGCTTATTGCTTGTTTGGTTTAATTAATTAATAGAATATGGAGCAATTGGTATAAAGAATGCTTTTTCCAAACTTTGTATAAAAGAAAGTCTGCTATCAAGACATTGCTTTTGTTCAATTACTTTATTTATGACTGAACGTTTCTAAAACTGAAGACACTCATCCGTGCTCTGCACTGCAATCGAGCTCTGGCAACGTCGTTCTCTGTTCATTGGCTGACTGTGTTTTGTGACGTCAGATGTGCAGAACGAACCTAAACTCGGCCGCCGTCATAAATGACGCGCACTTTAGTGTTCAACATAATCTCCGCTCAATGCGACGGGCTTAGTCTACCTTGCTGTGATGACCTGTCTACTCGCATGGTACCACATGTTTCACGTGGAGTGTATCCTTCATTGGGCCAAACAGGTGGAAGTTGAAAGGTGTGAGGTCAGGGCTGTAGGGTGGGTGAGGAAGAACAGTCCAATGAACTTAGGATCTCCTCTCGGGTGCACAGACTTGTCGATGCCTTGCATTGTCGTGGAAGAAGAAGTTCTGTTGCATTGATTTTTCAATTTTCTGAGGGTAGCATAACGCATATTAGAGTTGATCTTTGCACCATGATGGAGGACATCAAACAGAAGAACGCCTTCGGAGTCCCAGAAGACCATCGCCATTACTTTACTGGC
This sequence comes from Schistocerca cancellata, assembly GCF_023864275.1. Taxonomy (NCBI): domain Eukaryota; kingdom Metazoa; phylum Arthropoda; class Insecta; order Orthoptera; family Acrididae; genus Schistocerca; species Schistocerca cancellata. Next base: position 1,146,193,756 of record NC_064626.1, on the reverse strand, counting down.
TGGAGGTATGGCTTAGAACGTCTTCTCTGGAGGAGAGGCGGTGTCGCTCTCTCCATGTTTCTGGTTCGATGTGATGAGCCCATGTTTCATCGTCTGTGACGATGTTCGTTAAAAAAGTTTCACGATCAGCCTCGTAAGGGACAACCAATTCCACACAGATGGTCCTTTGTTTCTCTTTATGGTCTTCCGTTAGGTGGCGAGTAATCCATCTGGCACACTCCATTGAGTACCCCAACTGATGAACGAGCGTGTCAGCGCTACTAACACAGACGTTCAGTTGAGCAGCGACATGCTTGATTGGGGTCCATCGATCACCTCGAATGAGAGTGTCCGTACGTTCCAGAACTGCAAGAGTCACAGCTGTGTGCGGCCGGCTGGCACGCGGAAGATCGGACAGGTTTGCACGACCTTTCTGCTGTGATGACAACCACGCCGCCCAACGACTCACCATGCTCTTGTTCACTGCCAGGTCTCCGTAGGCAATCTGCAAGCGCCTATGAATATCTGCGCTGCTCTGGTTTTCCGCCAAAAGAAAGTCGATGACAGCTCTCTGCTTGGAACGTACCTCCGTTACAGACGTCCTTACCCCTTCTGAAGGCTACGTATAGCGTTGGCACCTATCAGAACTTCATCGAATAGCAGCGGCTGAAGCGGAACTATTTCACAATGTTTCACAAACAAATTTCCCCCTTTTTTTTTCAACCGAAACTGACCGAGACAAAAAATGTGTTGCATTACCTATAGAACACCCCTCGAACTTACTTGAGTACTGGAAATCACTCGTACTGATTCATATGTCATTTATCAGTGGAGGATTAATCTATTCCAATTTGATCTGTCTTTTTATTTAGAGTATCACTTCATTTACGGGATGGTGTAATATCCACGCATATATTTATACAGAAAATACGACATCTGAGTGAACATTCTCGTGATATTAATAAAAAAGGACTTCATCGTTACTAAAATAATAAATAATTACCGTCAGTGACACAATTTAATAATCGTATCTCAGACAATACCTATGGAAAAAGATAATGAAAATCTCGATCTTTTGCTATCTATGATTCTTCTAGAATAATCCTTCTTCTTGACCGAACTGTTGTACTGCTCGGACGTGATTGATGTCTTGTAGCACTGAGGTCTGTAAAAAACTGCCTTATGTCATTAAGTAACATTTGAAAAATAGAGTTTCTGTGTAACTGAAATCAATACCTGTGTTTCAATTTTTTTATCTTAATATGATTCTCGTCCTATATAAATGTTAAGTTTTCTGTTCAGCTACAATGGAGCGCAGCCATTAGAGCTATTGATCTACAGCGCGGTTTATTGGTAAAATGCTGAATAATAAGTGATTAACATTGAGAAATACTTTTAAATGTTAATCCATGTAGTAAAGGTACAGAAAAGATTTAATATATATTACTTTTTGATAGTAAAACAATGCCTGAATCAGATTCGATAAGTGATTGTCTTATGTTAGCCGCCATCTTAGTGAAATATTGCAGCGTCAGTTGGAAATCAAATTTTTAAACAGACATAAATCTTGATGGTCAATTTTTACGATAATAATTGTCTATTGGTGGTCCAGAACCCATTAAGAGGTACTACATTCGACTTAGATTGTGAATAATCTTTAAACATAGTGCAAACAGCATCTTACGTGATAAAACTGTTAATTTATATTAATATGTATGAACCTTGATTATTTCGTAGGAACTTTTATGAAACATTTTGGCAGGAAAGAATACATTAGTGTTGTGCGCATGTGGTATCGTGTGTAAAAACTGTTCATTTTGCTTAAAAAAAGTGTTACCACCTCGAATACAGTAGTGGTAAACTGCGTAAGATCGCTTTGTGCATGAACGCAGTGCCATTTACATTGCTTAACAGACAACATTGCTACACGTTCCCAGGTGGAGATTTCCTTAATAAAATAACTATCTTTATCCCAGAGAAGCAGCTATTAAATAAAACCTGATGTTACGCTAATAATACTAAGTAATTGGTTTTGTTGTAGTCCTGCCCAAAACTGTACAACACGGCGATGCCACTGCACGCCACAACGGCCTGGCAATAACGGCGACATAAGGGAAAAAAAATCATATTATATCGTTATACCGACTGTGTACAACGAAGTAATATACTGACAAGGAAACCTCCCCATCGCACTCCCCTCAGATTTAGTTACACGTTGGCACAGTGATTAGGCCTTGAAAAACTGAACACAGATCAATCGAGAAAACAGGAAGAAGTTGTGTGGAACTATGAAAAAAACAAGTAAAATATACAAACTGAGTAGTCCATGGGAAGATAGGCAACATCATGGACAATGAGATTTAAGGAGCGCCGTGGTCCCGTGGTTAGCCTGAGTAGCTGCGGAAGGAGAAACCCTCGGTTCTAGTCTTCCCTCGAGTGAAAAGTTTAATTTTTTATTTTCAGCTTATGTGACAAACTCTTATGTTTTCATTACTTCTTTGGGAGTGATTATCACATCCACAAGAAAACCTAAATCGGGCAAGGTAGAAGAATCTTTTTACCCATTCGCCAAGTGTACAAGTTAAGTGGGTCGACAACATATTCCTGTCATGTGACGCACATGCCGTCACCAGTGTCGTGTAGAATATATCAGACGTGATTTCCTGTGGAGGAATCGGTTGATCTATGACTTTGCAATCAAATGTTTTCGGTTCCCATTGGAGAGGCACGTCCTTTCGTCTGCTAATCGCACGGTTTTGCGGTGCGGTCGCAAAAGACAGACACTAAACTTATTACAGTGAACAGAGACGTCAATGAACGAACGGACAGATCATAACTCTGCGAAAATAAAGGAAGTAAAATTTTCAGTCGAGAGAAGACTTGAACCAAGGACCTCTCGTCCCGCAGCTACTCACGCTAACCACGGGACCACGGCGCTCCTGAGTTCACATTTTCCTTGATGTTGCCTATCTTGCTAATGGACTACTCAGTTTGTATATTTTGCTTATTTTTTTCATAGTTCCACACAACTTCTTCCTGTTTTCTCGATTGATCTGTGTTCAGTTTTTCAAGGCCTATCCACTGTGCCAACTTATAACTAAATCTGAGGGGGGTCCGATGGGGAGGTTCCCTTGTGAGAGAAATATAATTTTGTTATGTGTTCCAATTGTGTTGTGTTTATACTAAATGCCAAAAGCTCTCACCTTTTCACGAGATGTCTACCAGCTGTTTCTCAAAGCCGTGTTATACGCACAGTGTGTAAACGAATAATACTGTCCGTATTAGCTAGGCTGACACTTGGTGCGATGGATCATGGGAGTGACGGTAAAGGCATTCCCATTCATGGTCCCTTCCACCAGCAACCGCACCGAGTGCCAGCTTGGATTGCCTGGACGGTATTTATATTACTATTTCATTTGACATAAATAAACAACAAACTCAAAGGACTACTGTTCGACCACATTACTGGCGACAGACAACTGTAAACATTAAGTTCGGTGTCATAACAAAGCTAGGGTCAATCTAAAGTGGAGAGATCTAAAGTGGAATGACCGCATAAAACAAACAGTAACAAAAGTAGATTCGTGCTCATGTTCATTTGGTGAATCTTGCGGAAATGTAATTCATACAGGAAAGAAGTGGTTTAGATAACACTTATTCGACTGATATTCTTATGTGTTGTTCATCAGTGTGGGGCCCTTACCACGTAAGACGTACAGAAGATTAAGTAAGACGTACAAAAATTTGATATACTGAGATGGAGAAAATCCAACGAAACGTACCGCGCTTTCGTCACGGGATCGTTTGCTCGGCGATAGAGAGTTATGGGTACGCTCGACAAACTGGCGTGACAAGCGCCACAAGAGGCTTTGTGCAATACAGGCAACTTTAGTTTTCATATTTCGGAGGCTACATAAATTAGATGTTATACAGAGCTTTGCCGACAGCTGCTCTTCCCCTCCCTATTCGTGAACCGAACAGGAAACGGGGGAGAAAGATGTATGGGATGTACCCTCTGCTACACACATTAAGATGTCTTGTGCAGTATTCATTCAGATTTGACTACAGTCAGCACTCTGCATTAAGATGTCGTGTCGTATGTTGCACCAGCAACCGACGCGTGTAAATATACTCAAACAAAGTTAACAATCTGGCAATGCACATTGGAAGCCCACGAAAAACTTCAACATTATGCCAATACAACAGCCTATACAAAACCCTGATCGGGCAGCGCCTTGTGGAGCGGCGAGTTTTCAGTTACTTTTACTGCTATGGTGGGTGTACGGTCTTTATTGGTTGCTAAATCCAGTTTGCTTAAGTCTAACAAATAGAGCGATTTTTAAACACCATTACCTTTTGCAAGAGTCTGAGAATTATTTGTGCAGTCAGCCAGAAGTCCTTGGAGAACGGAATGCCCATAATCTCCAGTCTAGAAGCCCACTAATCAGCTCGTCATAACTGAAATAAAATGTGCTAACCGTATACTTATAATCCAGAGGAGTCAGAAACTACGACGATAAATAAAAGTCGGCTGTCGCTTAACAAATTGGCGCATTCAATAAAAGTTCACACGCACAGGTAATGCTACAGCAATTCACTAAATTTTTCCCAACTTAATCAGCACTTGATACAATTCAGGGACGACCTCCACTCGAAGTTCCAAGTATAGTTAATTATCGCTCCATCTGTTAATTAAATACCGTAAATTGCTCGCCCTAAAAGTGGTGAATAAGCTACGCCTCTTGCCACGAGGTTTTCTCCAACTCTACGGACGGCACACAAAACGTAAACACCTAAACTGAGACATAAGGTTTCCAGTAAGTTAATAATCCACGAATGTTCACTTTTTACACGTTTACACTAAGCATGCGAGATAACTCATTAGACCAAAAAACACTCAGTCGTGTTCAATGCCATCCGAGACTTAGTGCACACAAACGCTGACAGAATTAGTGCACATTCTGAAACGTAGCGAGATACATCATGCACGACTGCCGACGATCGATTTACCTCCAGCAGTTTTTCTTCCTTTACTGTTGTTTCATCCCCCTCGCCCCAAATGTTCGGGGGGTGGGGTGGGGGCGGAAGGAAGGACGGAGTGGACCATTAGCGGCACAATACACTCACGTGACAGAAGTCATGGGATATCGCCTAATATCGTGTTGGACCAACTTTTGCCCAGCATAGTGCAGGAACTCGACGTGCCATGGAGTCAACAAGTCGTTTGAGCTTCCCTCCAGAAATACTGAGCCATGCTGCCCTTATAGCCGTCCATAGTTATGAAAGTAATGCCGGTGCAGGATTTTGTGCACGAACTGACCTCGGTATTATGTCCTTTAAATATTTGATGCGATTCATGTTGGGCGACCTGGGTCGCCAAATCATTCGCTCGAATTGTCCAGAATGTTCTCCAAAACAATAGCAAATAACTGCGGCCCAGTGAAATGAAGCATTGTCATCCGTGAAAATTACATCATTGTTTGGGTACATCCAGTCTGTGAACGGCTGCAGATGGTCTCCAAGTAGCCGAACATAACCGAGGACCCAGTCCATTCCATGTAAACAAGGCCCACACCATTATGGTGAGCCACAACCAACTTGCACAGCGCCTTGTTGACAACTTGGGTCCATCGTTTCGTGGGGTCTGCGCCATACTCCAAACCTACTATCAGCTCTTACCAACTGAAATCGGAACTCATCTGACCAGACCATGGTTTTCCAATCGGCTAGGGTCCAACCGATATGGTCACCAACCCAGGAGAGGCGCATCAGACGACGTCATGCTACTAGCAAAGGCACTCGATTCGGTCGTCTGCTGCCATAGCCTTTTTTTTGGGTCATCAGTCTTCTGACTGGTTTGATGCGGACGGCCACGAATTCCTCTCCTGTGCTAACCTCTTCATCTCAGAGTAGCACTAGCAACCTACGACCGCTATTATTTGTTGGATGTATTCCAATCTTTGTCTTCCTCTAGAGTTTTCGCCCTCTACAGCTCCCTCTAGTACCATGGAAGTCACTCCCTCATGTCTTAACAGATGTCCTGTCATCCTGTCCCTTCTCCTTATCGCCGGCCGGAGTGGCCGTGCGGTTCTAGGCGCTTCAGTCTGGAACCACGAGACCGCTACGGTCGCAGGTTCGAATCCTGCCTCGGGCGTGGATGTGTGTGATGTCCTTAGGTTAGTTAGGTTTAACTAGTTCTAAGTTCCAGGGGACTAATGACCCCAGAAGTTGAGTCCTATAGTGCTCAGAGCCATTTTGAACCTTCTCCTTATCATTGCTTTCCACATATTACTTTCCTCTCCGATTCTTCAGAAAACCTCCTAATTCCTTACCTTATCAGTCCACCTAATTTTCAACATTCGTCTGTAGCACCACATCTCAAATGCATCGATTCCCTTCTCTTCCGGTTTTCCCACAGTCCGGGTTTCACTACCATGTACTCCAGATGTACATTCTCAGAAATTTCTTCCTCAAATTAAGGCCGATATTTGATATTAATAGACTTCTCTTGGCTAGGAATGCCATTTTTGCCATTGCTAGTCTGCTTTTGATGTCCTTCTTGCTTCGTCCATAATTGGTTATTTTGCTGCCTAGGTAACAGAATCCCTTAACTTCATCTACTTCGTGGCCATCGATCCTGATATTAACTTTCTCGCTGTTATCATTTCTACTACTTCTCATTATCTTCATCTTTCTTCGATTTACTCTCAATCCATACTTTGTACTCATTAGACTGTTCATTCCACTCAGCAGATCATGTAATTCTTCTTCACTTTCACTCAGGATAGCAATGTCATCAGCGAATCGTATCACAGATATCCTTTCACCTTGAATTTTAATTCCACTACTGAACCTTCCTTTATTTCCATTATTGCTTCCTCGCTGTGCAGACTGAACAGTAGGGGCGAAAGACTACATCCTTCTCTTACTCCCTTTTTAATACGAGCACTTTGTTCTTGGTCGTCCACTCTTATTATTCCCTCTTGGCTGCTGTACATATAGTCTATGACCCGTCCCTCCCTATAGCTTAACCCTACTTTTCTCAGAATTTCTAACATCTTGCACCATTTTACATTGTCGAATGCTTTTTCCATGTCGACAAATCCTATGAACGTGTCTTGATGTTTCTTTAGGCCGTGCAGAGTGGCCGCGCGGTTCGAGGCGCCATGTCACGGACTGCGCGGCCCCTCCCGCCGGAGGTTCGAGTCGTCCCTCAGGCATGGGTGTTTGTGTTGTTCTTAGCATAAGTTAGTTTAAGTAGTGTTAACTCTAGGGACCAATGACCTCAGCAGTTTGTTCCCTTACGAATTCGCACACATTTGAACATTTTTTTTTTTTTTAAGTTTTGCTTCCATTATTAACCACAACATCAGAAATCCCTCTCTCGTGCCTTCCTCCTTTCATCGATCAATTGAAGTATTTCTTCTGTTACCCATGGTTTATTCGCAATTACCTTCTTTGTACCCATGTTTTCCTTCCCAATTTCTGCTATCACCCTTTTTAGAGATGTCCATTCCTCTTCCACTGGACTGTCTGCTGAGCTATTATTGCTGTATCTATAGCCTTAGAGAACTTCAACCGTATCTCGTCATTCCTTAGTATTTCCGTGTCCCACTTCTTTGCGTATTGATTCTTGCTGACTAATGTCTTAAACTTCAGCCTACTCTTCATCATTACTATGTTGTGATCTGAGTCTATATCTGCTCCTGGGTACGCCTTACAATCCAGTATCTGCTTTCGGAATCTTTGTCTGACCATGACGTAATCTAACTGAAATCTTCCCGTATCACCCGGTCTTTTCCAAGTATACCACCTCCTCCTCTTGTGATTCCTGAACAGAGTATTCGCTATTACTAGCTGAAGTTTATTACAGAACTCAATTAATCTTTCTCCTCTCTCATTCCTTGTCCCAAGCCCATATTTTCCTGTAATCTTTTCTTCTACTCCTTCCCATAAAACTGAATTCCAGCTTCCCATGACTATTAGATTTTATCTTCCTTTACACACTGTATTAGTCTTGCAATATCCTCATACACTTTCTCTGTTTCTTCATCTTCAGCTTGTAAAGAAACTGGTTCTCTACTTCTGAAAAAAAACCTTTTAAATAATAAAACATGATCTATACAAGGAATCTGACTACCCCTGTTAGTCATGGACGAAAAAAAAATTTGGCATAGTCTTTGCCAGAACGTGCAGAATCTTATGTGGGGCCAATAAGAGGTCAGTTTTAATGTAAATATGGTATGTCAATGTTTACGTAATAAAAAAATAAATTAGGTAATTCAGTACAATTATTATATAGATGCGATAAATCACTTTAATAGGAGCCAAATGATCAATTAAAGTCAATATAATTCCAGTAAACCAGCAAAAGTAAAAAAAAATTATTGTAGGGGCCTACATAGACGTTGCGCATCTGCTAGATGCTCACGAAATACGTAATTTTGTTTTGAAGCTGGCAGCCAATAGGTGCAAAAATACTATTGGTCAGTTTCCAAGCAGTAATGGTGGACTGCATTAGCTGGTAATACACGTAATTTTATGGTAACTAATTTTACTGCACAAAAAATAAAATATGTAATCCCTCCAAAAGAAGTTACACACAAGCATTAAAATAAAATTATGATGAGCAACAAAATGTCTGAGAAGAATTTTGAAAGAAAATTATTAATTGAACTTTAATTTGGCGGGTTTTCAACACAGTCAACAAGACGAAATAACGGAAAGAATATTTATTGGAACCAAACAAAATTGAACCTTGATATTGTGACAGTATTTTTAAAATAGATAATTTAACTGCAATTGTCTTTAAATTTGAAATGAGAGAGTGCGTAATAATTTTCTTTTAATGTCTTAAGTGTTGCTGCAGGCAGTGCGATGACGTCAGCGGTGGTCCGCACGGACGACCTGTGAAGTTAATCCTGGTTCGTGGTGTGAAGATAATGATGGATGCTCCTGTTTCATTAATATTCCAGTTACGGCGGTGGTCCACGTCTCCATTGTAGTCGAATCAGCTGGCAGCAGTGGCGCGTTAATAATAGTTCCAGTGTGTGCGTTGTCGTTACGCGCGCTACGTTTTATTATTAAAAGTTTATTAATCACGCGGTCCGGGTAGGTCGGAATTATGCAATGTCTTCAGTATTTATAATATATAGCCGGTTAATGCCAATACTTCGCACAGTTCTTTCACCGTGTTTCCATAGGAAAACAGTCACATGTGTTTATGACTATAACATCCGTTAAACATCAATTCAATTTACGTCGTCGTCTTTAAGACGGTTTGGATGATATAATAAATGTTTCTTGATCAAATCACAGCACTGTTCTTTTACTTAACATTTTGGTTTGTTCCACTTTCACGCAATTCTAACAGTTAGTGTCTCCACACGACAATGGTGTCTGGTTCAGGGCTAATTGTCACAAGGTCACACAGTATGTAAGATCGTCACCGCAAACACTCGATATACTTTTCAGGTTTTACTGTTCACTTAATAATGCACTATCTCCTATTAATACAGCGGACGCACTGTAATTAATTGCTCCTCCGCGTTTCACCGTCTTTCACGCCGAACTTTGCAACGTTTCTCCAGCCGCGAACCGGCCACGATACCACAACAACTCGCACGCTCTCTATCGATAGTCGTTCGCTCTCTCTCTGACACAGTACTTCTCCTAGCCTAACCAAAGATTTACAAAGCATATAAAACCAGAACAATTCTGCGTGGAGGTTTTCATCATCCGATATTATATGCGCACAAACAGCCGGTGTTCTCAGTACCTTAATACATCGAGCGCATATAATATCGGATGATGAAAACCTCCACGCAGAATTAGAACACTTGGAGAAGGTTTTCAAGGAGAATGGCTACACTTCTCGCCAAATAAGGAAGGCCATGCGCAACTATCATAACAAGAAGCAACGCACTGAGGACGCAGATGATGACTTTAAATCAACTGCGTTCCTTCCATACGCCGGGAATGTGTCGTCGAAAATAGGCCGATTACTGAAGAAAAATAAAATCAAGGTTATCTTTCGTCCACCAGCAAAGAACCGGGCCCTGGTTGGATCCGTTAAAGACGATTTACAACTGAAGAAGGCAGGCGTCTACAAAATTCCCTGTGAATGTGGCGCTGCATATATTGGCCAGACGACAAGAACTGTCCATGAACGATGTATAGAACATGAAAGATACACCCGTCTGCGGCAACCGTCAAAATCGGCAGTAGCAGAGCACTGTATTTCTTTGGGACATTCAATGGAATACAATGTAACAAAAATTTTATCCCCGGTTTCCGGTTTTTGGGATTCCGTAATCAAGGAATCAGTGGAAATACGTCTTGCCAATAATCTTATAAATCGTGACAACGGCTTTCAGCTGGATAAAAATTGGAATCCTGTTATTAAAATTATACAATCACAGCGGAATCGACAGTGTCATTCGATACTCAATGACTAGATGAACCTTTATTTCCACCACCGAGGGCAGCACGTACAACTCGGCTATGCTGCGCATGTCAACACCTGACGCATGCGCTGTAGGATGCCAGTACATTTCACATGCGCGAGATTCGGCATAAATACCGCGACTGCACCTGGGCTCTTCAGTAGTTGTGTACTCACCTGATGATGGCCGGACGTCTCTGGGCCGAAATATCGTGGCAGAATGTCGACGGGATCCGGCTGCATACCCGGAAATTATTAGAAGAAGAAATACGCCGGGAAAATTTCAGAAGTCACAAGAATAACCCTATCACTGAACTGTTCACAGTAACACACTCTCTGCCCTATCTTCCTATTCATAAAGAATCCTACTCCCCTTATTATACCATTTTCTGCTGCTGTTGATATTACCCTATACTCATCTCCAGAAATCCATATTTTCTTTCCACTTCACTGACCCCTAATATATCTAGATTCAGCCTTTGCATTTCCCTTTACAGATTTTCTAGTTCCCATACCAGCTTCTGACATTCCACGGCCCGACCTGTAGAATGTTTTAGTTCGACGCCCTGTCCTAACGGATACGCTAGTTGTTGATTACTCCGGTTATTTCACGCAGTGTTGCTTTTCTATTATCACTGACAACTCTGCTCAAGTGCCGCTGCTCGTGGTCGTTAAGTGAAGGCCGTCGGCCACTGCGTTGTCAGTGGTGACAGATAATGCCTAAAATTTGGTACTATGCTTCAAGACCACCATAATCTGCTTGATTGCCCCATACAACAGCAAATGTCAACCAGGTACTACCTCCAAACATTGCTTGTAAATCACAGGTAAAGTTCAGATGGAGTCCACGAAAAACATTTGGACGTCCAATCAATTGCTGTTTATTAAACTGCACAGCCAAGTCAATATCAATCGCCTTCAAACTGCGATACACAGGTACGCTGCGCCGCCAGCGACGACGGTAACCACGTCGCACAGGCATTGCTGTAGCACGGAATATTTAATCCCCTAACGTTTTCGAAAAGGAATGTCCTATGCTTCTAGCACCAACTACCAAATCTGAAGAACGTGCAGGAGATAGAACGATTTAGGGAGAAGAGGATATTTTCCATAGAGGATAGAGGTTGAGGAATGTGGATGGAAATGACAGTGGTCTGTTTCATAGAAATCTATGGCGATGAAGGTAAGTATTGGCGGAGGGGGGGGGGCAGAGGGAGGGATAGTGAGAGTGCGGCCATAATCACGGCCGAAACTTCTGCGCGTGTATCACCTGAGTACGAGTGAGAGCTCAGCCAATGCACTGCCCTTTTATACCTTGTGTGTGTGATTCTAGCGCCGTCTGTATATGTATCTCTACCCCTAGACTTTTTTCACCTAAGTGTATTAAGCTCTTCAGCCATGAGAGTTATAAGACTACAGAAAAAGATATAGGTTATGTGAGCAGAGAAGAAACGTTACACATAGTTTTAAAAACAATAAACAGGATGAAATTGTTCGCACTGATGTCTTTTTAAAGTTAAAATGTCAAAGGACGAACAGCTAAAAAACTAAAATGTATACAATTTAAAAGAAAAGAAAGATGTAATTCCCCCTTTCCCTTCAAGTCTGAAGAACGTGCACGAGATAGAACGATTTCGGAAGGTTCCATAGAGGTTGAGGAGTGTGGATAGAAAAGACAGGGGACTGTTTTATAGGAAACTATGGCAATGAAGTATTGGCAGGGAGGGGGGGGGGCGGGATAGTGGGGGTGGGGAAAGAGAAGGCGCAGAGGAGTGGTGTGTGGGTACAGTAGTAATATTACGAAGACGGAGGTAGGGACAGATGGATAGGGATAAGAAGCCCTGATGTGGAGTAGCATAGGTGGGCAAGAGTTTACATTGGCAGGAGGGATAAATATCGAAGCGGATCTCGTTGTCTGGAAGAGTGTTTTGGTTGAAATTTGTTCGGGGGGTATGTGGAGGATGTATAGGTGGCAGGATTGGTGGGATGTGTCTTTACAGTCGCGTCAGTGTACGAGAATTGTAAAGATGACGGGAAAGTGTGAGAATGTTGGAGTCCAGCTGGAGGATGTTGTAGGATATTCAGAGGTGTGCGGTGTGAGTGAGAATAGGTGTGATGAAGTGTTAAGAGAATCCACGTGGGGGGTAAGCGGATGCGGAAAATGAAGTGGAGTGCATCACGTTCAAGGATCTGGAGTGACTTGGTAGGAGCAGAGATCCATGCAACATTCACATAGCAAAGGATGAAGAGGATCGTAGTTTTATAGGTGTGGAGGATAGTGGATCGGTGCATTACCCCAATGTGACCAGTTAGTAGTTACAATATGTTGTGGGCTTTCTGTTGGATGGATAGTAGGTGAGGCTTCCATGTCAGTTGCCGAACAGTAGTTGGTCCAGAATATTTTAGTGTGTTAATTGATAGGACGATAGTAAGCGGCAAGGTATAAGTCATGGAGGCGGAAGGCATGTCGTAATTAGTGCCTGGGCTTTGGAATGGTTGACCTTAAGGAGCCGATGGTTGCAAAGGGAGGTAAACAGATTGAGGTGGATTTAGAGGGGTCGTTGGAATTTCTGTATCGTAGGGTACAGTATGGGAGAAGCGATGTCACCAGCACAGTGAAGGAGGTGGACTGGTGGAGGTGGTTTGGGCACGGAAGCAGGTAAAGGAGACTCCAACATCAACTGCAGTGCTCCTATTATGCCTTCGGTGCTGTTCCAGACCGGACGACACACAGAACACTTGTAGTTAGAGCGCCTGCAGCAGTTCTCATAAGGCAACCTTTTTGATTACAAAATTTCACATATTGGTTCAGGACTAACAATTATCCCAATTCTTCTATGAACAATCCTGTACTCCATGCATGTTCTCTAAAACATTTAGTACACAAATCTTAAATGACGAGTTCCAGAATTTTGCTAATGGAACCGCTGTGTGATTTCTGAACTCTCTCTTCTAGTGTTTGTATCTCAACAAAGTCAAACGAATGACTTGTAATTAGGTACAGCGCCACATTACTTGGTATAAACATAGGGCTGTAGTTTCATCATTTTTAACTTTTTTCTAAAGACTAGTTCATGTGTCACGTTTTTATCAGTTTTAGTACAAAATCAGCCTTTACTGAATAACTCGAAAATAAAAACGGGTAACTCCACAGAAACATCCCCATTCTATCATTAATATTATGCTGTTTTGAAATGTCTTGAAACGTGTATTCTTGCGGAAATCATTCAGCACATCACGCCGAAACTCAGAATGCATACATAACCTTGGTACTGTCAAATGCGCCCGCCACCGCTGTTACGTAGCCGCAGCGCTTGCTTCCCCACAAGCCGTCCTTTCAGAGCCTCTTTGTTACCCCTCTGTGCCTTCTAATCTAGAAATATTTACTACGAACATAAGTCCAATCAAATGACCTTGTACAGGCTCAGTACGCGGTTAGCACTGTTAGTAGAACAGTACTAAAAAAATCGCACTCGACGAAATAGGAAATACGTACTACACCTCACTCTATTAGCTACTAACACCATTGCAGTGTGATTTTGCAATTTCATATTCAAGCATACACCCTCGAAACACTGTCAGATAATTATTTGTCTTTACTGGTAACAAGTCTGCAGCTCGTGGTCTTGCGGTAGCGTTCACGCTTCCCGCGGACGGGTTCCCAGGTTCGATTCCCGGCGGGGTCAGGGATTTTCTCTGCCTCGAGATGACTGGGTGTTGTGTGTCATTCATCATCATTGACGCGCAAGTCGCCGAAGTGGCGTCAACTAAAAAGGACTTGCAATACGGCGGTCGAACTTCCCCGTATGGGGCCTCCTGGCCAACAGTGCCATACCATCATTTCATTTCACTGGTAACAAGATACTGAAAATGCATTGAGCAAACAAAATAAGGTATGGTGTGTATTGCGTCTATCTTTATTCTATCTTTATTGATCCTGAAAATTTTAAAACGGAAACTGTTCACAGTCTTTATGCAGAAATCATGAAATTGATACGAGAGGAGTTGATTTGGTCAACGGTGGGTATGTAATTGGCTGTATGTTACCAAAATACCAGTTGCACACATTTATTCATTTAGCGACAGCAAAAATTTACAAAATACGCTGACCGGAATAAAATCACGACACCAAGAACGAGTTGTGCGAGCTAAACGAAAGTTGGTAGACATGTTTCTACATCTGGAAGATGATGTCTCTTCAAATTTCCCGCCGGCCGCACGAGAGTGACGCTAGTAGCGCCACTATGAGGATGCAGATCAGGCTGAATTCTTCATGCTTGCTTTAAATACACACCGTAACGGCATGGTGAGTTGATGTTAGTCAAGAACGCCTTTAAGGCGACAAAGACGAGGTTATCAACACTTCACTGAATTTCAACGAGATCGTGTAATACGGCTACGAGAAGCTGGATGTCCCTTCTGCGATATTGTTGAAAGACTTGGCAGGAATAGGAATGCAGCCACTGCACATGATAGCTGGCAGCGGTGGTCACGAGAATGTAAGGTGGCAAGAAGACCGGGCTCCGGACAGGCTGTCGCCTAAGTCAGGGCTTCACAACATACGTGCTCGCGGAGCAAGCTGTGAGCAGCAAGGCGCGAGCACGAAGCAGCGCGAGCACGCTACCTCCACTACCGGACCAGAGCGGAGAGTGGGGAGAGTCACGTGGGGCACACAACAGCTGCCGCCAGTCAATGTAAATCCGCGGCGACCTGCAGGGATATCACTCACGAATTATTACTGCGACAAGTGAAACAAATAAAGGAGAATGTACACGTGCCACATAATTTTATTAGTTTAGTGTACGCCTCTACATTCGCATTAATTTGTGAACTGTTACACAATAAAAGGTGTCACTCAAGTGTGGGATTCTCGGTTACCTTGTACTTTTTGCCCTTTACAATTGCGTCTATGTTTGGAGTAATTGTTCTTGTGCATTTTAGGCGCAGCGTGCAGTTTAAATTTCGATCAGACAATGCGTTTCTCAGGCGCGTCTTGTTACATTTCATTGTAGAGAACAGTTGTTCACAAACATACGTGGAACCGAACATTGATATTATTGTAGCCGCCAGTTTGTGCAAACGAGGAAATCTATCCTGACGGAAGTGTCTGTAGAATTCCAAAATGTTTTTCTTGTTCTGAAATTTGTCTCTGTATTCTCTGTCACACTGCAGGTCAATAATTTCTTGCTGCAGCTCAGGACGAATCTCTGAAATATTCGCTGAATATGGAGAGAACAGATCAAAATCACTGTCTAGTGGTGTCAGATCTTGAAAGCGCTGATCAACTAAACTATGTGAATAACGTTCACAGTCTTTGTGAACATCTTGCATGGATGATAATTTAGGAAATTGAGCTAGGTTTCCTGTCTCCAGCTGACTCAACCAAAGTGTCAATTTCATTTTAAAAGCTCGTATTCGATCTATGAAATGAGTAAATAGCAGATCTTTACCTTGTAGTAAAATGTTCAAAGCACTCAGATGGCTAGTTAAATCTGCTAAGAACGCGAGATCACATTCAAGCGTGCGCGCGCATTTCCCCTCCCTCCCTACTCCGCGACCTTGCACCCGCTCGCGAGCACGTGCCTGAGCAGACGCGAGTACTCGCGCTCAAAACCGGCCAGTTGTTAAGTAAGCCCTGCGCTACGGAGAGGGAAGACCATCGTGTTCGGCGTGTGGCTCTGGCGCATCGTACTGCATCTGCAGCAGGAATTTGAACAGCAGTTGGCACCACAGTGACAGTCCGCCCCGATAGCTGAATGGTCAGCGTGACGGACTGCCGTCCTAAGGGGCCCGGGTTCGATTCCCGGGAGGGTGGGGGATTTTCTCCGCTCGTGGACTGGATGTTGTCTTTATCATAATTTCATCCCCATACGGCGCGTAGGTTGCCCAATGTGGCGTCGAATGTAATAATACGTGCACCATGTAAGGGGCCTCCCGGTCAATGACGCCAAACGCTCATTTCCATTTACCACAGTGACACAACCAACTGTTACAAACAGGTTTCTTCAAGAACAGCTCCGAGCCAGGCGCCCTGTGGCGGGCATTCCACTGACCCCAAACCCATTTCAATAGTGTCAAGCGAGAGCCCATCGGACGGCGGGGTCGAGGTCTGTTGTGTTTTCTCATGATAGCTGGTTCTACCTGTAACCTCCCCCTCACTTATCGACCTTAATGACAGTGAAAAATTGAACCGTGTGTACCTAATGGAAATTTAGGAAAAGCAATCGTCACCGAAGTTAATTTGTCGGTAAAGAAGGAGGAAAGGGTTACATCTAAATGAAAGGAAAAATCCTAATGAAACAGGTGGAAATTAATTTTGAAAAGGGGTAAAGTTAATAAAGAAAGTAAATGTGCGGCCGTTACGTTAACAATCAACTAGCGGTAATTAGATATTTGAGATTTGGGGGAAATTACAGTCGCCAGTCCTAAGGACAATTGCTATAGTAACTGAAAAAGAAAGGTTATTACACATATAATTAGCACTAGAAGCGTGGCAACTGAAGGTTGACACGTGCAGTGTGAAAACTGAAAGCTAATGCTTCCCGTCCGCGACACCGTGTCAGAAACTATCACAGCAAGTCGAGCGCAATTACATGCTGCCCAACCCCGAAAGCGCGGCAACTCGCGGGAGCGTCACACAACACGAGGCAGACTTAACACTACCAAAGATCCTACACACTTTGATTCTTCACACGACCTATCGATGTAATCGTTCGATAGCAGTTTTCCCTAGGCAAGACCCAGCGTAAAAATACAAATAATATTTACAAAACAATCAATTATACATCGACATAAATGCATATATATATATATATATATATATATATATATATATATATATATATATATATATATATATATATATACAAATAGTAAAACAATTACAATATACAAAGACACAGAAATGTTATATCTTCAGGTAACAAAATAAGGAAAAAAATTGCAGTGCAATAGATGGAAATAGGAGGATATGCATTTCCGGCGTTACATACCTCAGTGCCAGTGATGGCCTTATGTTGGATAGGAGGAGGCCAGTTGAGGGCACCTGCTGTTGTGGCATGGGGTGTGACAGTAGAAGCGTTCTCATGGTTATCCCACGCACCCTGACTCCAGATTTACTTCAGTCAGCTGATTGGACCTGTAGTGCTGCCATTCATCAACAATACTCCAAGGGGGCGTTTTCCAACATGATAACGCTCGCCCAAAGGATGCTGTCGTAACCGAACACGCTCTATAGAGTGTCGTCATGTCGTCTTGGCCTGCTCGATCACTATATCTGTCTTCAATTGAACACTTACGGTACATCATCAGACGACAACTCCAGCGTCATCTACAAACAGCAGTAGCCGTCACTGTATTGACTGACCACGTGGAACAGGCATGGAACTCCATCCCATAGACTGACATCCAGCACCCATACAACACACAATGCGTGCACGTTTGCATGCTCGCATTCAACATTCTGGCAGTTACACGGTTATTAACGTACCAACATTTCGTATTTGCAATGGCTTATTTCGCGCTTACATTTAGCTGTGATCTTGCTGTTTTAATCACTTAAGTATGTTCTCTAAAAAATGTATTCCCGAAATTTCCTTACTCTACATTAATTATTTTTTGAAGCGGCGAGTTTCTTCCGTCAGTGTATATGCAAGTAAGAGCCTCCTAATGCTCCTGAAGGTGCCTGAAAATGAGCAATAAATCTCGTGATATCGCCTGCAGCCGTCGGTCGATTGAATCCCGCCAAACAAGAGTGATTTACCAAACAATTTCAACCGATATTTCTAAAGCCAGTGTCACGTCCAGTTCTGCCATGGAAAACAAACTGCTATATCAAGCAGCAGGGGCGGTACGTCCACTAAAGCTTGCAAAAAAAATGATAAAAGACTGGGAGACGAAATTCATTGAACATGTTTTGGAAAGCTTGTGAACCTTGTACAGTTCTACAGAATAAATTGAATTTTTGATTGCCACCAACTGTGTTGACTACATCTTTCGAGTTTGAGTTTCCTAAATACAATCCTAGAATTTCTCAAGTCCTTTTTCATTTATTAGTCTTGTAGTTTATCTACAGCTATTTAACCATTGTCTTTGCAGTCTTGACGTGTGTGTGGGAATGTTGTCAACTGCAGCAGTATTGGTTTCTGGAAGCATTATTGCACATTTTATGGAGGAGAATTAGATTGTTCATTATGTGATCAAAAGTCCAGGACACTGTGTTACAGGACAGTTAGGGAGAGACCAGTATACACCATCTTAATTGACCGTAAAAAGTCTGCAACATAATAATGATGCGTCAGCCGTGCAATTCAGCTAGCATGAAAGAAATCAACGAGAATCATGAGATTTTTCAGGTAATGTTTTATTTTAAACAGCAGCATAGCTACATACTGGTAGTTATCCATTTCCATTGACAGTTATTGCGCTTTTAGTTTTTAATAAAAATAACTACAGAGCTTGAGCTAACTCACTCCGTTCCCTCTTGTTGCACTTTCCCTGTAAGTTCTTTGAGTGCTTAAGCAATTTTCTATCAGTCACATTTCTTTTCCTTCGGTCTTTGCGCTATGGATCTGTTTGATGCCAGAAGCACCTACAGGATCTATACCGGGCTTCACTCCCGAGAGTCGTCAGGTGGTTTTGCCTGGTGTTTCAGCAGATATTTGTAAATAAGTTTTTGCATTGTGTCAGCCCAAACAAATAGTGCTCTTTACGTCTATCTCGCGAAGCTCATCTAGACAGAAACAAAATGATTTTTAAAACGGTATTTTGCGTGTCCGTTTGATAGAGTGGTTCCAGAGTACGCTAGTGCTATATTCGCTTTGTGGACATGTATTAACAGGGACAGCAAAACACGATAAATAAACAACAACCCACCAGCGACTGAGTAGCGCTGCATGCTTGTTGGCAGCAGACAGCGTGGGTCAGGGCGGTGCTGTTGCTGCTGGGGTACTCTTATTACATACTGGTAAAGCAAAGAAAAATTCGGAGGAGGAATTACAGTTCCGGAAGAAGAAACAAAATCCTTAAAGTTTGTCGATGACACTGTAATTCTGTAAGAGATAGCAAAAGACGTGCAACAGCAACTGGACGGAATGGCCAATGTCTTGAATGGGGGATATGAGATAAACACCAACAAAAGCAAAACAGGGGTAGTGGAATGCATTGGAATTAAACCAGGTGATGCTGAGGGAATTAGATTAGGAAACGAGGCACTTAAAGTAGTTCATCAGTTTGCTATGAATAAAATAACTGCTGATGGCAGAAGCAGTGAGGATATAAAATGGAGACCGACAATGGCAAGAAAAACCTTTGTGAAGAACAGCAATTTGTTAACATCAAATACAGATTTAAGTGTTAGGAAGTCTTTTCTGAAGTTATTTATCTAAAGTGTAGCCATGTATCAAAGTGAAACATGGACAATAGACACTTTAGATAAGAAAATCACAGAAGCTTTTGAAACGTGGTGCTACAGAAGAATGCTGATGATTCGGTGGGTAGATCACGTAACTAAGGAGGAGGTTCTGAGTAGAACTAAGGAGACAAGAAATTTATGGCACTACCTGACTAAAAGAAGGCACAGATGGTAGAACATATTCTGAGACATCAAGGGATCACCAATTTGGTATTGAAGAGAAGTGTGGGGGGTAAAAATCATAGAGGGAGAACAAGAGACGAATATATTAAGCAGATTCAGAAGGATGTAGGCTGCAGTAGCTGTTGGTGATGAAGAGGCTTGCAAAGGACAGAGTAACATGGAGAGCTGCATCAAAGCAATCTTTGGACTACAGACCACAACAACGACAACTAAACAAATACGGCGCTAGACCAATCTGTGTCGGAAATATCGAATGACCAGATAAATTCCACTTTAAAAACCAGTTTGGGAAAGAAACCGGTGCCTCCGATAGACACTTCGCGTCACATGAGAGATGTGATGAGCACTACTTGTTTGGGCTGACTCCGGGAAGTATTCAAAAAACACGCCACACGACTATACAGGAACTCGAGACACTCGAACAATCCTTTCATCCTCACTCTGAGAAACTACGATCACAACCGTAGGTGGAAGCAAAAGCGGCCAAAGACACTACTAGCTAGGTCATAGGCACCTATAGCAAGCTAACACACACCAACAAGCGACAAACATCGGCAAGCCCCTGCATATCAGCAACACCGACTGGAAATTACCAGCTGCTATTAGAACCGAGCAACAGGCCACAGCAGCGAAACCGACGAGCTCGCCCACTGACGCACAAATAATTCGCCAACATTACCCTACACTGTGCATCCGATATAAGACCTATCGGACACAAAAACGATGATAAACCTAACTGTTGCAGGTTTGCTGACGCTGATCGAGAGTTCAATACCGGCACCCAGCGGCAGCCGCCGAGCGACAGCACAGCACAACGTCTAAGGTATCGACATGCATGATAAACACTACTAACAAAGCCAACCCTTGCACGATCTATCGCTGGCAGCAAGACATCCGCTACTGCCCTTACCACCCGACCTAACTATCGCAGAGGATTTTTTCCCTTGGTTCTTGTTTTGGCACGTTTTTTCCTCTGCCCTTCAAACCGGTACCCTTCGTTCGACTTCGACCCAATCTATCTACAGATGAGCCAGAGGTACGCAAACACCGCAGTGCCCACCTCCTGCGACACCTCACTCTATGAAAGCTAACCCTTACGGCAGTAGACCTTTTGAGTTGGCCATCATGCCGGTGTGGGCGTGGAGGGGCTCCAACTCTGTTAAAAAGGTACATAATGCAGAAACGAAATTTGCAAATATCTGTCGAAACACCGAAGAAACTGAGGCTGGCGACCTTTAGGAGATACACCCTGTACACTGTTATTGGCAACATCATATTACCGAAAGAGGTGGCGCAGTTGTCAGCACAGTGGACTCGTCATTCGGGAGGACGACGGTTCAATCCCGCTTCCGGCCATCCTGATTTAGGTTTTCCGTAAATCCCTAAATCGCTTCAGGTAAATGACGGGACGGTTCGTGTGAAAGGGCACGGCCGACTTGCTTCGCCGTCCTCCCTAATCCGATGGGACCAATGAGCTCGCTGTTTTGTCCCCTCCCCCTGAATCAACCAACCAACCAACATCACATTCTCTTCGGACGACTATCGCTCACTCAACTCATGTAAACAAGAGAAGTACACAAGGCGTTCTGTGCTCATAGTGCCAAGCTAGTGGTAAGGAATTTTCCTTTGATGGTTCGCTAAAATACAGCCAATGGGACACTGGCGAATACTAGCGAATACGAACCGAGCGCGACCGGATACAGTTGGCTTGCGCTCGCCTATCGCATGCACCAGTGTCGCGCTTTACCGCGTCACATGGCCGCAACGTCACCAGCGGCATTCCATTTCGCGGTATGCAGTGGCCGTGATGTCTCTGCTCGTTTGTGTACATCGACTGTGTGCAGCAACTGACGGAAGACATGTTTCTGCAGGTAGCAGGCCGTTTCGTTCCTCCGCTCTTTATGTGTGCGGCGAGGAGCAGCAGCGGACAGCAAGTGTTGGGCCGGTATACGGATGCGGGCGAGGCGTCCCTCTGTGCGGAGTTACGGCGGAGAACGGCGCGCCCTGAGGAGGCGACCAATTTGCCGCGGCACGGCAGAGCAGCCGCCGGAAGCGAGAGTTCGTTGCCGGTCCGGCGGCTGGAAAATCTCGTAAAGACCCACCGCCTTCCATTCTTTCTCCCTCTCTCCCACTGCTTTCCGATCCCCGTCCTATTCTCCGCTCACAGAACGCGGCTAAAAGCGATCTCTCTGCGACCCGAAACGTACTGCTCGCAATCACTTCACCCGGAGTTGTTTTTCAGGCTTTTTGCCTAGTGAGCTTGTATGGGTGAATTTTTTGGGAGATTTATATGAAATAAATTAATAAAAGATGGTACAGATCCACCATGGTATACAGGACAGGGCGGAACACCGTTGCAGAAGCAACCAAAAATGCATGCCAAATTTAAAAGAACGCAAGATCTCCAAGACTGACGAAGTTTTACTGAAGCTCGAAAGTTAGCGCGGACTTAAGTGAGAGATGCTTTTAATAGCGTCCACAATGAAACTCTGTCTTGAAATCCGATAGAAAATCCAAAGACATTGTGGCTGTATGCAAAGTATGCCAGCAGCAAGGTACAATCAATACCTCCATTGCACAATACATATGGTGATATTACCGATAACAACACCACTAAAGAGGAGCTATTAAACACAGGTTTCCAAATTTCCCTCAAAAAATGGTTCAAATGGCTCTGAGCACTATGGGACTTAAATTCTGAGATCATCAGTCCCCTAGAACTTAGAACTACTTAAACCTAAGGACATCACACACATCCAAGCCCGAGGCAGGATTCGAACCTGCGACCGTAGCGGTCACGCGGTTCCAGTCTGTAGCGCCTAGAACCACTCGCCCACAGCGGCCGGCAAAATTCACTCATCAAAGAAGATAAAGTAAATGTTCCGAGATTTGAATTACGGCCAATATGAGTATTTTAGTAGTAGATGCCCTCAGTGTAGCGAAACAACTTGAAGCACTTTGTAAAAGCAAGTCTTCCAGTTTAGATAGTATGCTAATGACGTTCATTTCAAACCATGCTCGTACAATAGCCCCATACTTAGCAATCGTATACGATAGCTTGCTTGACGAAAGATCCGAACAAAAAGACTGGAATGTTGCACAACTCACACTAATACGAAACAGGAGTAATCCGCTGAATTACAGGCCCATATCATTAACCTCAATTTGCAGTAGGATATTAGAACATGTAGTGTTATTAAATAATAAGAATTAGCCGCGCGGGATTAGCCGAGCGGTCTAAGGCGCTGCAGTCATAGACTGTGCGGCTGGTTCCGGCGGAGGTTCGAATCCTCCCTCGGGCATGGGTGTGTGTGTGTTTGTCCTTAGGATAATTTAGGTTAAGTAGTGTGTAAGCTTAGGGACTGATGACCTTAGCAGTTAAGTCCCATAAGATTTCACACACATTTGAACATTTTTTGAATTACCTAAAAAAAAGACGATTTATTGACAAACAGCCAACACGCATTCAAAAAATGTTCTTGCGAAACATAGCTAGCTCTTTATTCTCATGATGTAAAAATTGATATCGACAAGGGATATCATGTTAATACGAAATATATAAATTTCGTGAAGGCTTCTCACACTGCTCCTCACAAGAGTCTTATAACAAATTAAAATGCGTGTGTCTACGGAGTATCGCTACAGTTGTGCGAGTGGATTCTTGATTTCCTGTCAGAAAGGTCACAGTACCTAGTAATCGACAGAAAATCATCGAGTCACACGGAAGAAATATCAGACTTTCCCCACGGAAGTGTTATAGGCCCTCTGCTGTTCCTGATCTACAAAAACTATTTACGAGACAATCTGAGCAGACTTGTTAGATTGTATGCAAACGATGCTCTCATTCACCGTCTTCTAAAGCCACCAGAAGATCAAAACCAATTGCAAAATGACACAGACGCGATATCTATATGGTGCTAAAAGTGGCAATTTTCTTTTGGTAATGAAAGCTGTGAGTGCAAAAGAAACCCGTTACATTTATGTTCCACTATAAATCATGCAAATTTAATGGCCGTCAATTAGACCAAATACCTAGGTATTACTAATAACTTAAATTGAGGCGCCAACGGTCTTGATGGTGAGGTAACACTGGTTCCGTTCCGATGACCGCAGTTTTGCGCCGTCGGGCTTGGTTAGGACTTGGAAGGGTGACCGTCCGGTCTATCGAGCGCTGTTGTCAAGCAGGGTTGCATTCAGCTCTTGTGAGGCAAATTGAGGAGCTACTTAAGTAAAATGTAGCGACTCCGGCCTCGTAAACAGACAACGGGCGGGAGAGCAGTGTGCTGAGCACATGCCGCTCTATGTCCGCATCCAGTGACGGCCTTAGGCTCAGGATGACACGGCGATCGGTCAGTAGCGTTGGGCGTTCGGATTCATGTGAGAACAGAGTGATCGTTTTTAAATAGAGACTATGACATAGATAATGTTGTGGAGAAAGCAAACCGGAGACTGCGTTTTAATGGCAGAACACTTGTTGTTGTGGTCTTCAGTGCTGAGACTGGTTTGATGCAGCTCTCCATGCTACTCTATCCTGTGCAAGCTTCTTCATCTTCCAGTACCTACTGCAACCTACATCCTTCTGAATCTGCTTAGTGTATTCATCTCTTGGTCTCCCTCTACGATTTTTACCCTCCACGCTGCCCTCCAATACTAAATTGGTGATCCCTTGATGCCTCAGAACATGTCCTACCAACCGATCCCTTCTTCTGGTCGCGTTGTGCTACAAACTTCTCTTCTCCCCAATCCTGTTCAATATTTCCTCATTAGTTATGTGATCTACCCATCTAATCTTCGGCATTCTTCTGTAGCACCACATTTCGAAAGCGCCTATTCTCTTCTTGTCTAAACTATTTATCGTCCATGTTTCACTTCCATACATGGTTACACTCCATACAAATACTTTCACAAATAACTTCCTGACACTTAAATCTATACTCGATGTTAACAAATTTCTCTTCTTCAGAAACGCTTTCCTTGCCATTGCCAGTCTAAATTTTATATCCTCTCTACTTCGACCATCATCAGTTATTTTGCTCCCCAAATAGCAAAACTCCTTTACTACTTTAAGTGTCTCATTTCCTAATCTAATTCCCTCAGCATCACCCGACTTAATTCGACTACATTCCATTATCCTCGTTTTGCTTTTTTTGATGTTCATCTTATATCCTCCTTTCAAGACACTATCCATTCCATTCAACTGCTCTTCCAAGTCCTTTGCTGTCTCTGACAGAATTCCAATGTCATCGGCGAATCTCAAAGTTTTTATTTCTTCTCCATGGATTTTAATACCTACTCCGAATTTTTCTTTTGTTTCCTTTACTGCTTGCTCAATATACAGATTGAATAACATCGGGGAGAGGCTACAACCCTGTCTTACTCCCTTCCCAACAACTGCTTCCCTTTTATGTCCCTCGACTCTTATAACTGCCATCTGGTTTCTGTACAAGTTGTAAATAGTCTTTCGCTCCCTGTATTTTACCCCTGCCACCTTTAGAATTTGAAAGAGAGTATTCCAGTCAACATTGTCAAAAGCTTTCTCTAAGTCTACAAATGCTAGAAACGTAGGTTTGCCTTTCATTAATCTTTCTTCTAAGATAAGTCGTAAGGTCAGTATTGCCTCACGTGTTCCAGTATTTCTACGGAATCCAAACTGATCTTCCCCGAGGTCGGCTTCTACTAGTTTTTCCATTCGTCTGTAAAGAATTCGTGTTAGTATTTTGCAGCTGTGGCTTATTAAACTGATTGTTCGGTAAGAACACTTACAAGATGCAAAAGGTTTACTACGACTGTTCGTCCTCGGATAGAGTATTGTGCCGTATGGGATCCTTGACGGATACGATTGACTGAGGACACTGAAAAAGATCAAAGAAGGGCAGCTTGTTTTGTATTGTAGCGAAATAAGTCAGCGAGCGTCACGGATATGGTGAGTGAGTTGGGATGGTAACCATTGAAACAAAGACGTTTTTCGTTGTGGCGAGATCTTTTCACGAAATTTGTAAGTAGACTGTTTATGTATTTGTATGTTGACAGCGCTATAGACTGCATTAATATCGCTGACAGCGCTGTGCGCCCTCTGTAAGAGACTCTGTGGCTGGTCGGATTCACAGTTGGAAGTTAATAGTTAGTAGTGATGGAGGTGTTATGTGTTAGCGCGAGCGGACGGTTTGGACGTGTGCGGCTGGTCCTGACGGAGGTTCGAGTCGTCCCCCGGGCATGGGTGTGTGTGTTCGTCCTGAGGATAATTTAGGTTAAGTAGTGTGTAAGCTTAGGGGCTGATGACCTTGGCAGTTAAGTCTCATAAGATTTCACACACATTTGAACATTTGGTTTGGATGTGTGTCCTTCATGCAGATTTAGTATTGGTTGGAAATGGATTGTAAAATGATGATTGGTGATCCTGCTAATCTTTGGAAAATGAAATTATTGATGATCATATAATTTTTTGAACTGGAGGTCACACGAATAAGATAAAATTTGCTAAATACATTGTGTGCTCTGCAACAAAATCTTTTCTTTGCGAACCACATGCCTCCTAGTAGGTAGAGCCTATAGTAATTAGAATCTTTTATTTAGCTGGCTGTAGTTACTGTTTGTTGTATTTGCTGTAGTTCGTGTCATGAAGATTTTCTGTGAGGTAAGTGACTTATGAAATGTATGGGTTATTGTTAGAATTTCTTCTGATTCAGGGACATTTTTTGTGTTAATTATTTGCAGTCAGATTGCGTTGCGCTTGTATATGGTGGGCAATAAATGAATAGAATAAGTTCGAATTGTATTTGTCAGGGAAAATTCTATAGGTCAGTGCTGAAATGATTAAAACAAGTAAAGAATTCAGCAGTTGAAGCAGGTTCAGTTCCATTCAGCAGTTTAAGTAAAACCGCAGAAGTTTCAAATTTCAATTACCAACTTTCTCCTCTGAATGTGAAGATAGTTTACTGTGGCCAACCTGCATAGGAAGACATGATCATCGTAATAAAGTAACAGAAATCAGAAGTCGTACGGAAAGAATTAAGTGATCATTCTTCCCAACAACTACAGGGTTATTACAAATGATTGAAGCGGTTTCATAGCTCTACAATAACTTTATTATTTGAGATATTTTCACAATGCTTTGCACACACGTACAAAAACTCAAAAAGTTTTTTTAGGCATTCACAAAAGTTCGATATGTGCCCCTTTAGTGATTCGGCAGACATCAAGCCGATAATCAAGTTCCTCCCACACTCGGCGCAGCATGTCCCCGTCAATGAGTTCGAAAGCATCGTTGATGCGAGCTCGCAGTTCTGGCGCGTTTCTTAGTAGACGAGGTTTAAACATTGAATCTTTCACATAACCCCACAGAAAGAAATCGCATGGAGTTAAGTCGGGAGAGCGTGGAGGCCATGATATGAATTGCTGATCATGATCTCCACCACGACCGATCCATCGGTTTTCCAATCTCGTGTTTAAGAAATGCCGAACATCATGATGGAAGTGCGGTGGAGCACCATCCTGTTGGAAGATGAAGTCGGCGCTGTCGGTCTCCAGTTCTGGCATGAGCCAATTTTCCGCGGGCTACGCGTGAAACTTGCCCGCACGCGTTCAACCGTTTCTTCGCTCACTGCAGGCCGACCCGTTGATTTCCCCTTACAGAGGCATCCAGAAGCTTTAAACTGCGCATACCATCGCCGAATGGAGTTAGCAGTTGGTGGATCTTTGTTGAACTTCGTCCTGAAGTGTCGTTGCACTGTTATGACTGACTGATGTGAGTGCATTTCAAGCACGACATACGCTTTCTCGGCTCCTGTCGTTATTTTGTCTCACTGCGCTCTCGAGCGCTCTGACGGCAGAAACCTGAAGTGCGGCTTCAGCCGAACAAAACTTTGAGTTTTTCTACGTATCTGTAGTATGTCGTGGCCATATGTCAATGAATGGAGCTACGGTGAACTTATGAAATCGCTTCAATCATTTGTAATTGCCCTGTATTATAGTGTGGGACGATGCAGAAATAATCTTCGGAAATGTGCTTCTGGAGGAGGACTACAAAAACGAGCTGGAACAAATGGCAGAAAAGGAAATAAGACGGCTCTACAAGAAGTAGGAGAGAAGACAAAACTACTGAAAGTTATAGATCAACGCAAAGCAAAACTTACTACACTACTGTCGATTCAAATTCCTACACCAAGAAGAAATACAGATGATAAATGGGTATTCATTGGACAAATATATTATACTAGAACTGACATGTGATTACATTTTCACGCAATTTGGGTGCATGGATCCTGAGAAATCAGTACCTAGAACAACCACCTCTGGCCGTAATAACGACCTTGGATACGCCTGGGCATTGAGTCAAACTGAGCTCGGATGGCGTGAACATGTACAGCTGTCAATGCAACTACAGCACGATACCACAGTTCATCAAGAGTTGTGACTGGCGTATTGTGACGAGCCAGTTGCTCGACCACCATTGACCAGACGTTTTCAGTTGGTGAAAGATCTGGAAAATGTGCTGGCCAGAGCAGCAGTCGAACATTTCCTGTATCCAGAAAGGCCCGTACAGGACCTGCAACACGCGGTCGTCCATTATCCTGCTGAAATGTAGGGTTTGGCAGGGATCAAATGAAGGGTAGAGCCCCGGGTTTTAATACATTTCAAATGTAACGTCCATTGTTCAAAGTGCCGTCAATACGAACAAGAGGTGACCGAGACGTGTAACCAATGGCACCCTATACCATCACGCCGAGTGATACGCCAGATGCGATGACGAATACACGCTTCGAATGTGCGTTCACCGCGATGTCGCCAATCACGGATGTGACCATTATGCTGCTGTAAACAAAACTTGGATTCATCCGAAAAATAACTTTTTGGCATTCGTGCACCCAGGTTCGTCGTTGAGTACACCATTGCAGGCGCTCCTGTCTGTGATGCAGCGTCAAGGGTAACCGCAGCCACGGTCTCCGAGCTGATAGTCCACGGTGCTGTAAACGTCGTCGAACCGTTCGTGAAGGTGGTTGTTGTCTTTCAAACGTCCCCATCTGTTAAACTCAGGGATCGAGACATGGCTGCACGACCTGTTACAGCCATTCGGATAAGATGCCTGTCATCTCGACTGCTAGTGACACGAGGCCGTTGGGATCCAGCACGGCGTACCGTATTACCCTCCTGAAGCTACCGATTCCATATTCTGCTAACAGTCATCGGATCTCGACCGACGCGAGCAGCAATGTCGCGATACGATAAACCGCAATCGCGATAGGCTCCAATCCGACCTTTATCAAAGTCGGAAACGTGATGGTACGCAGCCGGCCTGTGTGGCCGAGCGGTTCTAGGCGCTTCAGTCTGGAACCGCGCGACCGCAACGATCGCAGGTTCGAATCCTGCTTCGGGCATGGATGTGTGTGATGTCCTTTGGTTAGTTAGGTTAAATTTCACGTCTGTAGCAGTTCATCTTCGTGGTATAGCAGTTTTAATGGCCAGTAGTGTAGATACTAAAACGTTGCGCGATCGATAGGTCGTGCTGCAAACTTTTGGACGCGTGGGGCGCGTACCGGGGAAGGAGCGTGCTGTGTGCTCCAGCAGGACCTGGAGGAGAGCGGCGGACCGCCGCTGTGTTGAAGCTGTGTGTCGGCTCCAGGCTGTCCTTCCTGGATCGCTGTACGGATATGTCTGGTGAGCTTCCGATTTGGTTTATGGGATGCGAGTGATCCGAGCATCGGCAGTAACCTCACTTATAATAACCACTTCCTGTACCAGTTCTGTGAGTGTTATTTCGCTAGTTTTCTCGTTGTTTGTTCGAGGTTCACATTCGGTTCCATTTCAGACTTCTGGTTATTGTTCCCGCCTATGTCTCTAGGCAGGAAATTTATGTATGTGCTCCTGTAAAGCTACTGAAGTTCTTTCTCTAATGCTCCAGTCTCAGTACCATTTTCCACGTTCGGTCTCAACTTCCTAGTTGGCTCCTGTAAGGCATAGGATTTGTTGTGAGAACTTTATTCTGCCTTTGTTGCTACTATCTTATACGCGGCTGTAATATTATTCAAAACGTGATGTTTTATGTGCTATTAGTCAGTGGTTCGTTAGCCAACCGAACGCGTTAACTAGGTGTTTTGTTCTCCGTTCTGCATGGGAGTTACTTGTTTATCCTCCGTCCACGTGGTGCAAGTTCGGTGGCAGACGAACTTTCTGCTCAGTAACTGTATTAGAAACTGTTTTCTGATTTTGGTCGTCTTGTAAGTTTCATTGATTCGAAAGTGGCTCAAATGGCTCTGAGCACTATGGGACTTAACATTTGAGGTCATCAGTCCCCTAGAACTTAGAACTAACTACTTAAACCTATCTAACCTAAGGACATCACAGACAGCCATGCCCAAGGCAGGATTAGAACCTGCGACCGCAGCGGTCGCGCGGTTCCAGAATGAAGTGCCTAGAACCGCTCGGCCACTGCGGCCGGCCATTGATTGGACTTCATTGCCTTACTGAAATATTATTTACTGGTTTTTGTTGTTGCTGTAATTCTGACAGTTGTGCGGCGGCGTTCGGTCTATAGTAGGTGCCTGGCCCAATTCCTCTACTAAATTCTGTATTTCTCTGGTAATTAGGCTACCATTTGTGTTTCTTTTGGTGGGACTTGGGTGAAATTTTCTTGGTTAATAGAGCAGGCGCAGCGTTCAAAAGCGGAGCCACGTCCGCGCTCAACCTGATGGCCAGCCGGTTGCAGGTGGTTCTGCACCATGGAAGGAGCCTACTGGGTACACTTGTATGCGGCACCCGAATATGACAATAATATTAATGTAAATTAAATTGAAACTAGTATACTATAAACAATGTATATCAGAATGAGATTTTCACTCTGCAGCGGAGTGTGCGCTGATATGAAACTTCCTGGCAGATTAAAACTGTGTGCCCGACCGAGACTCGAACTCGGGACCTTTGCCTTTCGCGGGCAAGTGCTCTACCATCTGAGCTACCGAAGCACGACTCACGCCCGGTCCTCACAGCTTTTACTTCTGCCAGTATCTCGTCTCCTACCTTCCAAACTTTACAGAAGCTCTCCTGCGAACCTTGCAGAACTAGCACTCCTGAAAGAAAGGATACTGCGGAGACATGGCTTAGCCACAGCCTGGCGGATGTTTCAGGAATGAGATTTTCACTCTGCAGCAGAGTGTGCGCAGATATGAAACTTCCTGTCAGATTAAAACTGTGTGCCCGACCGAGACTCGAACTCGGGACCTTTGCCTTTCGCGGGTAAGTGCTCTACCATCTGAGCTACCAAGCACGACTCACGCCCGGTCCTCACAGCTTTACTTCTGCCAGTATCTCGTCTCCTACCTTCCAAACTTTACAGAAACTCTCCTGCGAACCTTGCAGAACTAGCACTCCTGAAAGAAAGGATACTGCGGAGACATGGCTTAGCCACAGCCTGGGGGATGTTTCCAGAATGAGATTTTCACTCTGCAGCGGAGTGTGCGCTGATATGAAACTTCCTGGCAGGGCACACAGTTTTAATCTGCCAGGAAGTTTCAACAATGTATATGTCTGAAAGGATTTATAATGCGGATCGCTGACTGTGTACGACCTCAGAGCCAAAGACACTGCTTGTGGTCTGAGATAGTAGTATTGGAGAAAGAGAGCGCTTGGCGCACAGTTGTAGGTAGCTGTCTGTGAGTGAAAGAGGATGGTGTATGAGGTTTTTGTGGTGAGCTCTGTGAAGCCACCAAGTGTTAGATTAATGTAGGTATGTCAATATTGTTGAATATGAAAGCAGAAGTCTTCATGTATGCAAGGCAAAGATGTTAAAAAATTATGATTTTTGTTTTGCCAGCGCGCAAGTATAGATGAGTTGGCTAATAATTTGTAATTGTTGAGTAACGTATTGGTAAAATGATTTGATAAAAAGGCTAGTTAGATATTTCATTTTTGTAATGTTTCCACGATTTGTTAATAGAGCTGTATGTAATTTGATGATTTGCATTTATGCTGGTTTAGTGAGGGTAGATAATACTTGCTGTATATATCCCATTGTTTGTGGATCAATTAGTAAATATGATATATTATTCTAACCAATGTAACTTCAGTTGTAGATGTTTTTGAAAAGACAAAGTTAACATCATCATCATCATCATCATTTAAGACTGATTATGCCTTCCAGCGTTCAGTCTGGAGCATAGCCCCCCTTATACAGTTCCTCCATGATCCCCTATTCAGTGCTAACATTGGTGCCTCTTCTGATGTTAAACCTATTACTTCAAAATCATTCTTAACCGAATCCAGGTACCTTCTCCTTGGACTGCCCCGACTCCTCCTACCCTCTACTGCTGAACCCATGAGTCTCTTGGGTAACCTTGATTCTCCCATGCGTGTAACATGACCCCATCATCTAAGCCTGTTCGCCCTGACTGCTACATCTATAGAGTTCATTCCCAGTTTTTCTTTGATTTCCTCATTGTGGACACCCTCCTGCCATTGTTCCCATCTACTAGTACCTGCAATCATCCTAGCTACTTTCATATCCGTAACCTCAACCTTGTTGATAAGGTAACCTGCCCAAACCACCTCCACCAGTCCACCTCCTTCACTGTGCTGGTGACATCGCTTCTCCCATACTGTACCCTACGATACAGAAATTCCAACGACCCCTCTAAATCCACCTCAATCTGTTTACCTCCCTTTGCAACCATCGGCTCCTTAAGGTCAACCATTACAAAGCCCAGGCACTAATTACGACAACCCTTCCGCCTCCATGACTTATACCTTACCGCTTACTATCGTCTTATCAATTAACACACTAAAATACTCTGGACTAACTACTGTTCGGCAACTGACATGGAAGCCTCACCTACTAGCCATCCAACAGAAAGCCCACAACATACTGTAACTACTAACTGGTCACATGCACCGATCCACTATCCTCCACACCTACAAAACTACGATCCTCTTCATCCTTTGCTATGTGAATGTTGCATGGATCTCTGCTCCTACCAAGTCACTCCAGATCCTTGAACGTGATGCACTCCACTTCATTTTTCACATCCGCTTGCCTTCGCCCACGTGGATTCTCTTAACACTTCATCACATTCCCACCTATTCTCACTCACACCGCACACCTCTGATTATCCTACAACATCCTCCAGCTGGACTCCAACATTCCCACACTTTCCCCTCTTCTTTACAATTCTCGTACACTGACGCGACTGTAAAGACACATCCCACCAATCCTGCCACCTATACATCCTCCACATACTCCCCCGAACAAATTTCAACCAAAACACTCTTCCAGACAACGAGATCCGCTTCGATATTTATCCCTCCCGCCAATGTAAACTCTTGCCCACCTATGCTACCCCACATCAGGGCTCCTTATCCCTGTCCATCTGTCCCTACCTCTGTCTTCGTAATGGTTCAAATGGCTCTGAGCACTATGGGACTTAACATCTCAAGTCATCAGTCCCCTAGAACTTAGAACTACTTAAACCTAACTAACCTAACGACATCACACACATCCATGCCCGAGGCAGGATTCCAACCTGCGACCGTACTGGTCGCGCGGTTCCAGACTGAAGCGCCTATAACCGCTCGGCCACCAGCGGCCGGCTGCCTTCGTTATATTACTACTGTATCCACACACCACTGCTCTGCGCCTTCTCTTTCCCCACCCCCACTATCCCGCGCCCCTCCCCCCTCCCCCCTCCCCCCCCTCACCCCAATACTTACCTTCATCGCCATAGTTTCCTATAAAACAGTCCAATGTCTTTTCTATCCACACTCCTCAACCTCTATGGAACCTCCCGAAATCGTTCTATCTCGTGCACGTTCTTCAGATTTGAAGGGAAAGGGGGAATTACATCTTTCTTTTCTTTTAAATTGTATACATTTTAGTTTTTTAGCTGTTCGTCCTTTGACATTTTAACTTTAAAAAGACAGCAGTGCGAACAATTTCATCCTGTTTATTCTTTTTAAAACTATGTGTAACGTTTCTTCTCTGCTCACATAACCTATATCTTTTGCTGTAGTCTTATAACTCTCATGGCTGAAGAGCTTAATACACTTAGGTGAAAAAAGTCTAGGGGTAGAGATACATATATAGAAGGCGCTAGTATCACACACACAAGGTATAAAAGGGCAGTGCATTGGCTGAGCTCTCACTCGTTCTCAGGTGATACATGCGCAGAAGTTTCGGCCGTGATTATGGCCGCACTCTCACTATACCTCCCTCTCCCCCCCCCCTCCGCCAATACTTACCTTCATCGCCATAGTTTTCTATGAAACAGACCACTGTCATTTCCATCCACATTCCCCAACCTCTATCCTCAATGGAACATATCCTCTTCTCCCGAAATCGTTCTATCTCCTGCACGTTCTTCAGATTTGGTAGTTGGTGCTAGAAGCATAGGACATTCCTTTTCGAAAACGTTAGGGGATTCAATATTCCGTGCTACAGCAATGCCTCTGCGACGTGGTTACCGTCGTCGCTGGCGGCGCAGTGTACCTGTGTATCGCAGTTTGAAGGCGGTTGATATTGACTTGGCTGGGCAGTTTAATAAACAGCAATTGATTGGAGGTCCAAATGTTTTTCGTGGACTCCATCTGAACTATACCTGTGATGTACAAGCAGTGTTTGGAGGTAGTACCTGGTTGACACTTGCTGTTGTATGGGGCAATCAAGCAGATTATGGTGGCCTTGAAACACAATACCAAATTTTAGGCATTATCTGTCACCACTGACAACGCAGTGGCCGACGGCCTTCACTTAACGACCACGAGCAGCGGCACTTGAGTAGAGTTGTCAGTGATAATAGAAAAGCAACACTGCGTGAAGTAACCGGAGTAATCAGCAACTAACGTATCCGTTAGGACAGGGCGTCGAACTACAACATTCTACAGGTCGGGCCGTGAAATGTCAGAAGCTGGTATGGGAACTAGAAAATCTGTAAAGGGAAATGCAAAGGCTGAATCTAGATATATTAGGGGTCAGTGAAGTGGAAAGAAGATAAGGATTTCTGGAGATGAGTATAGGGTAATCTCAAAAGCAGCAGAAAATGGTATAATAACGGGAGTAAGATTCTTTATGAATAGGAAGATAGGGCAGAGAGTGTGTTACTGTGAACAGTTCAGTGATAGGGTTATTCTTATCAGATTCGACAGCAAACCAACACCGACAACGATACTCAGGTATACATGCCAACGTTGAAAGCTTGTAAAGACATTGCTTTCCCCGAAAGTCGATAATATTTTTTTTTTCTTTTGTGCATTACCTTGTCATAGTACGTATGTATCATTTATTTCAACTATTCTTTATTTGTTAATATGTCACATTGTTTCTTCATTCATTTTGCTACTGTTTAATATTTTATATTGTACGAATATGAATGTTCTGGTTTTATATGCGTTGTAAATCTTTGGTTAGGCAAGGAGAAGTACTGTGTCAGAGAGAGAGCGAACGACTATCGATAGAGAGCGTGCGAGTTGTTGTGGTATCGTGGCCGGTTCGCGGGTGGAGAAACGTTGCAAAGTTCGGCGTGAAAGACGGTGATACGCTCAGGAACATTTAATTACAGTGCGTCCGCTGTATTAATAGGAGATAGTGCATTATTAAGTGAACAGTAAAACCTGAAAAGTATATCGAGCGTTTGCGGTGACGATTTTACATACTGTGTGACCTTGTGACAATTAGCCGTGAACCAGACACCATTGTCGTGTGGAGACACTAACTGTTACAATTGCGTGAAAGTGGAACAAACCAAAATGTTAAGTAAAAGAACAGTGCTGTGATTTGATCAAGAAACATTTATTATATCATCCAAACTGTCCTAAAGACGACGACGTAAATTGAACTGATGTTTAACGGATGTTATAGTGATAAACACATGTGACTGTTTTCCTGTGGAAATACGGTGAAAGAACTTTGCAAAGTATTGGCATTAACCGGCTATATATTGTAAATACTGAAGACATTGCATAATTCCGACCTACCCGGACCGCGTGATTAATAAACTTTTAATAACGACAACGCACACACTGGAACTATTATTATCGCGCCAGTGCTGCCAGCTGATTCGACTACAATGGAGACGTGGACCACCGCCGTAACTGGAATATTAATGAAACAGGAGCATCCATCATTATCTTCACAGGTCGTCCGTGCGGACCACCGCTGACGTCATCGCACTGCCTGCAGCAACACTTAAGACATTAAAAGAAAATTATTACGCTCTCTCTCATTTCAAATTTAAAGACAATTGCAGTTAAATTATCTATTTTAAAAATACTGTCACAATATCAAGGTTCAATTTTGTTTAGTTCCAATAAATATTCTTTCCATTATTTCGTCTTGTTGACTGTGTTGAAAACCCGCCAAATTAAATTTCAATTAATAATTTTCTTTCAAAATTCTTCTCAAACATTTTGTTGCTCATCATAATTTTATTTTAATGCTTGTGTGTAACTTCTTTTGGAGGGAGTACATATTTTATTTTTTGTGCAGTAAAATTAGTTACCATAAAATTACGTGTATTACCAGCTGATGCAGTCCACCATTACTGCTTGAAAACTGACCAATAGTATTTTTGCACCTATTGGCTGCCAGCTTCAAAACAAAATTACGTATTTCGTGGGCATCTAGCAGATGCGCGACGTCTATGTAGGCCCCTACAATATTTTTTTTTTTTTTACTTTTGCTGGTTTACTGGAATTATATTGACTTTAATTGATCATTTGGCTCCTATTAAAGTGATTTATCGCATCTATATAATAATTGTACTGAATTACCTAATTTATTTTTTTATTATGTAAACATTGGCATACCATATTTACATTAAAACTGACGTCTTATTGGCACCACATAAGATTCTGCACGTTCTGACAAAGACTATGCCAAATTTTTTTTTCGTCAATGACTAACAGGGGTAGTCAGATTCCTTGTATAGGTCATGTTTTATTATTTAAAAGGTTTTTTTTTTCAGAAGTAGAGAACCAGTTTCTTTACAAGCTGAAGATGAAGAAACAGAGAAAGTGTATGAGGATATTGCAAGACTAATACAGTGTGTAATCATCATCATCATCATCATCATCATTTAAGACTGATTATGCCTTTCAGCGTTCAGTCTGGAGCATAGCCCCCCTTATACAGTTCCTCCATGATCCCCTATTCAGTGCTAACATTGGTGCCTCTTCTGATGTTAAACCTATTACTTCAAAATCATTCTTAACCGAATCCAGGTACCTTCTCCTTGGACTGCCCCGACTCCTCCTACCCTCTACTGCTGAACCCATGAGTCTCTTGGGTAACCTTGATTCTCCCATGCGTGTAACATGACCCCATCATCTAAGCCTGTTCGCCCTGACTGCTACATCTATAGAGTTCATTCCCAGTTTTTCTTTGATTTCCTCATTGTGGACACCCTCCTGCCATTGTTCCCATCTACTAGTACCTGCAATCATCCTAGCTACTTTCATATCCGTAACCTCAACCTTGTTGATAAGGTAACCTGAATCCACCCAGCTTTCGCTCCCATACAACAATGTTGGTCGAAAGATTGAACGGTGCACAGATAACTTAGTCTTGGTACTGACTTCCTTCTTGCAGAAGAGAGTAGATCGTAGCTGAGCGCTCACTGCATTAGCTTTGCTACACCTCGCTTCCAGTTCTTTCACTGTGTTGCCATCCTGTGAGAATATGCATCCTAAGTACTTGAAACCGTCCACCTGTTTTAACTTTGTTCCTCCTATTTGGCACTCAATCCGTTTATATTTCTTTCCCACTGACATTACTTTCGTTTTGGAGATGCTAATCTTCATACCACAGTCCTTACATTTCTGATCTAGCTCTGAAATATTACTTTGCAAACTTTCAATCGAATCTGCCATCACAACTAAGTCATCCGCATATGCAAGACTGCTTATTTTGTGTTCACAAATCTTAATCTCACCCAGCCAGTCTATTGTTTTCAACATATGATCCATAAATAATATGAACAACAGTGGAGACAGGTTGCAGCCTTGTCTTACCCCTGAAA
Source organism: Schistocerca cancellata (assembly GCF_023864275.1). Classification (NCBI taxonomy): domain Eukaryota; kingdom Metazoa; phylum Arthropoda; class Insecta; order Orthoptera; family Acrididae; genus Schistocerca; species Schistocerca cancellata. The sequence goes on along the minus strand of NC_064626.1, from coordinate 1,146,155,742 downwards.
CAACTCTGAACCAAAGTTAACTTGCAATATAATTTTGCCAAAAAAAAAAAAAAACTCAGTGTTAGTAATTCACCACAATCAGTATAGCCAGCATTGCACACCGCTGTGCCTGTAGCTAGCATATTTATATCTTTTTTGTTTATATCTTTTTTCGTGAGGGACCACAATATATCGCATTCCACCGTTGCTGCTTTAGAGGTAAGACAATTTAATTTGTTGTTACGTGCACGGGGACCAAGGTTATCTGTTTTGAAACGTGCCACAGGATTCAGTGTCTAATGTATTTGGCAGTGGCTCTATTTCTTTATTGGTACTGAGAGTTGCAGTGCCCAATCAGTTCGTATAAAGTTTTTCTAACAGTAACGCAGGGTAAGCACAACATTTGCAGCTACAACACGTCACACGATAATTCGAGTTTAGTATCCATTCCACAGTTCAGACATTCATTCAACTGAATCTAATCAAAGAATTATATTTTTGAAGAACGTTACAACCACTTAATGTTTCTGAGCCCACTGTACCTTGACAAGAGAGGGTTGTACGGCACCTTGATGCATTTATCACCGTCTTAATAATTGCGCTCCTACTGGTACAGTTTTTCTAAGGAGTCAAGACCACTGGAGATGTCTTTCCAGTAGTTGCTTAATAAACCTAGGATAGTTTGTTCAGTATCTCTTTGGGTCTGTCCTTCCTGCCACAGACAGTCTGACGCAGGTACTGCGTTCCACTCAGAACCACGCACTGCTGCCATCATAAGGTGGTGCCATCACCAGGTGTTGCTGCAATTGCTAGACGATCCAGCATATCGGAAAATCAACACAGACCCGACCAGCAGGATACAACAAAGCACCGCCACCTTGCTGAAAAATGGCGCGCTCGAGGACAAGGACATCAAAAGACTTCGCCAACGTTCGGCGGTAGCTCCGAGGATATATGCTCTCCCAAAAACGCACAAAGAAGGGATGCGACCCATAGTCAGCAACATAGGGGCACTGACGTATCTTTTGGCGCAGCACTTAGCGGGCATGCTAAGACCTTATGTGGGGAAATGTGCGCATCATATCCGGAACTCGACGGACTTCATTGGTCGCCTGAAGGAGATGACAGTACAAGGATTCGACATCATCGTCAGCTTGGATGTCGTCTCATTATTTACATGTGTCCCGCTGGTAGATTCTCTCCACTTAATCAGTGAGAAATTCGGGCCTGAACTGGCACAACTGTTCAGGCACGTGTTAATATCTACGTACTTTGTTTTCAATGGCCAATACTACGAACAAACCGACGGAGTAGCCATGGGGAGCCCGCTCTCCCCAGTGGTGGCCAACCTGTTCACGGAGAGTTTCGAAGAGGAAGCACTGGAAGCCGCCGAACTGAAACCTGTACGCGAACAGCTACAGATTTTTCTACTACATCTGAATTCGGTGCACAGTAACATTCGGTTTACCATGGAGACTGAGAAAGACGGAAAACTACCATTTCTTGATGTCCTAGTGGAACATAGGTCTGATGGCTCACTGGGTCACAGTGTGTACCGCAAGCCTACACACACTGACCTGTACCTACACGCCTCCAGCTGCCAACAGCCGGCGTAGCTTAATGGAATGCTCAACACCTTGGTACACAGAGCACACTCGATCTCTGTCGAACAGAACTTGCCAACGGAACACAAACACCTTGAACCGTGTTCCGCAAGAATGGGTATGGCAACCGCCAAATCCAAAGGGCCTTCCGACAACAGAAGTGCAGCAAGAGCCGAGATGAAGAACAACCCGAAGAAGAGAAGCAAGCTCTGGCCTTTCTGCCGTTTGCTACCAACGTGTCGTCAAAAATAGGGAGACTGTTAAGACGACGCAAGATTGACACAGTCTTCCGACCACCAGCAAAGATTCATGACATACTAGGAACGGCAAAAGATGACGTAGGCCTTAAGAAAGCGAGCGTATACAAAATCCCGTACGGCTGTGGCAAACCCTACATCGGCCAAACAGTTCGCATGGTCGAGGACCGATGTAAGGAACACGAACGTCACACCAGCTTACGCCAACCCAGCCATTCGGCCCTAGCAGAACACAGCACTGAAACCGGACACACAGCGAATTTCGAAAAGACAAAAATCCTGACGGCCACAAATACCTACTGGGACAGTATCTACAAGGAGGCCATAGAAATTCGAGTAACAACCTGAATGAGGTTTTCATTCTGCAGCGGAGTGTGCGTGATATGAAACGTCCTGGCAGATTAAAACTGTGTGCCGGAGCGAGACTCAAACACGGGACCTTTGCCTTTCGCGGGCAAGTGCTCTACCAACTGAGCTACCCAAGCGCGACTCACGCGCCATTCTCACAGCTAAGCTGTGCCGTCTGCGTCACTTCTGCTGTGCAGCGAGCTACGTTAATTTAAGTATTAACTGCATTTTTCTTACTTGTCACTTCTTCTTCCGTGTGTTTTTGCTTTTAGGAAGCTTTAATTGTCGAGTGCTAGTAATAGTGTTCCATAGATTTCGTGTTTGTTTTGAATACAGTCAGAGAGAGTCCCTTTAGTCATCCATAGTGCCAGTAGTGTCAGTGTCGTCGTACCTGCCGTCTGCCTCACGTCTGCTGCGCAGCGAGCTACGTTAATTTAAGTATTTCTAACATTCTGCGTGGTGTCTGTTGTTCTATGTCGTGTCTCCCTACCACTTTCGCACAACGACGCTCTGAGCGTGTTTTTTTAGGGAATTGACTAGTTTGAACCTGGGACCTGTTGCTGGTAAGGAGACGCCAGACCACACATGACATGTAGAGTTCAGAAGAGTTCAGTGACACTAGCGATGATATAACCAAATACTTAATGATTTCAGCGTCAGCTCCACTGCACTCCCTGTAAAAGAATCTTAATACTAACTAAATTTAGTGGAAGGGGTTCAAGGCTTTCCTATTTTTAGTTAGCTGGTAAAATAACGTCGAAAAAGCAGTTAAGTATACCACTGGAAATTTTATTCTTCTCACAAAACATTGTTTATAAATTGCACTGTTAATAAAAGGAAATGTTTTAATACATGATGATAAAAACCAACTGCGTTCAACAAAAATGTGAACGAATATTCCCTGAATGGGTTTACAAGTTCTACAATGGATCGAAAGATGACCTATGCCATATCACATCTATAATCTAGGTTTAAATTAAGTTTCACAAAAGAGAAAACTATCAAAATGGTCTACAGTGACCCTCAATTACCTTTAATTACTTACCTAACTTGTCGCAAATTACAGTGGCTGATGTGGCTTCTCAATAATTATATAACAGAAAAATCATCGCGTTTCAGATTTTAACTTACGTAGCAAATGTGAATACCATGAGCTTTAATTGATGATCGACACTAGTATTACGCAAAACGGGGGTGTAACAGATGAGACTTCTGCAGTTCTGAGTGAAGCTTTATGCGCTGTTATGCGGCATCGCGTGCGTTCATTACCTTGTCGTTGGTTAGGCAGTGTCAGGGGGCGTCGGTCGGCACAGCTCCACGCACCTCGCCGACTCGGAAGCAACTCCCTCCTAACTTCTCCTTACTACAATTTACCGAAGTTGGTTAAAAAAAAAACTATCTGGCTGTGTTTTCATCTGACCAATCAGGGTCTCAATGTTAACCTACAAAAATTCTGTCTATCCTATGAGAAACGTTATACTTTTCGTGGTGGGGCAATGTTTTTAACGTTTGCAACGTAACAGATACGCGAAAAAGTCTCACGCTAAAACTTGCGGCTGGTGTGGCCCTTTTAGTGTTATCGTAAGATCTATACTGTTCTTCTGGAGGGCTCTAGCTTTTAACATGGGCTGGGGGGTGGTCCTGTCGGTGAGCTGGCGACGTGGGTGTCCGTCCCTTATCGTAGGGCCTTCTAGCTTAACACGGTTCTGCTCTCGGCTTCTGTTCTCGTTTCTCCCCTCGGAACTGCGTCTGTCTCACAGTGGGAAGGTATGACATGCATTTAGGCATTCCTGTGTTAGTCTGTGGTATTCCATTTGCTCACTCGTTACTCGTATTACTTTGGTTAATTTAATGTCACGATTTGTTCGGAGCTATGTGACATACTACTGGATTTGCTTATCATGTCAGGGTTTTCATGGAAGGTGTTGGATATGCCTGCCACCTTATATATCACCATCCTTCGAAGTTAATTTTTGCACTGAAGTTAGGCAATGATTGAATCGTTGTCTAAGTCAGTCAAAAATTATTCCTTTATCTAAATTTTGTTGCCTACTGTTCAGTCACGTTATTCTGGTTCTATGCTAGCTTGTATTACTAATTTATATTTTTATATTCTTCCACAGTATTCTCCAAAATATGTTTATATTGACAAGAGAAGAATATTTTTATGCTATTATTCATTTTTAATTATTTTCTTTCTTTATTTAAGTGTGAAGTTTGTTTTATAAGAAGTTTGTTATTGAAAGTGAGGAGTCTTTCATATCGATTTTCTTAGAAATATTTTTTTTTTATAAATGTAGTAATTAAGTAAAATCTATTCCTAACACATTTTCTAAACATCATGTACAAGTAAAATGTTTTTGTTTCTAGACACTCATTTCAACATTGTTACACTAACAAATAAGAACTATTTCCAAGAATTGCTTTGACAAGGAAATATACATACACAAGTATTGAGCCTAACAAATGGTACAAATGTTAAAAAAAGGGGAAAACATCCAACAAGATAATTTTTTATTCTTTGTTTTTATAAGGAGAAAATAAATAAAATATAGTTATTCTTTTATTTTTATGAGGAGAAAATAAGTGGCATATAGTTTTAGTGTTTATTATGCCTTACTTTTGTTCTTTATGTACTGTCCATTTCAGAACTAATGACTTATTTTTATCGATAGTCTATTTTTTACTTAAGTCCATAGTCAAAGACTGTTATTTTGTAGTTTATTAGCTGTCTGGTGTGCTTGACTTATTTAGTTTTTCACACATTTCTTTTGCACAATTCCTACATCACATAATTTGATTTCACACATTCACACAATCCTATGAATTTTTAAGCGTGAGGTTGGCGAATGTTTTTGCACAAAGGTGATGGACTTGAGCGAGACGGATGTGGGGAAGTATTTGATGTACAGCTTCATTCGTTGCTTTGCAAGTGTGTGTTGCTGTTGTGGAGGTCCCATAATAGAATGGAGCTGTGAGTGCAGAATCTCATTGTTTACTGGCTTTGTATGTGTGAAAGTCATCGTTATGTGTCGCTGAAAGCGGTCGTTTTTCGTTGTAATACTTCGCAGACGACTAGTTTACAATAGGATAGGGATTTGGGAAGGTATGTCTTCTATTCTTCACCCATCTTCTTTCTTAGTCTCAATCTTGCGAATCTTCAACTTCAGTTCTTCCTGCTTTTTCTCTGCTTCTTACTTGCTTCTTGGTTCTTCTCTGGGCAGGATATGGAAATATTTATTGATAACTAGTCACTTTGAAGCTCTCCTCTTAGTAACAGTTTGATAAATTGTTTGGGCATGTTATTTTTACTTTGTGGATGTTTTCTTCAGTTTCGTGCATCAGCGTGCTGTTCAATAGCAGTAGTGTGACTTTTACACATATTTTTTTGCCAGTGGTGGCTTGCCCAAGCGGTCTTCTCGTCGGGCCGTTTTTTGCTTGCTCCGCTGAGTTGGGGCGTTCCAAGACCCTCTAGGCCTCCCGTGTTCTGTTCCAGCAGGGTTCCGCCACTCTGTGGTTCCGTGTTCTGTCCCAGCAGGGTTCCGCCACTCTGTGGTTCCACTTGGCAGCAGATTTACTGCCCACTTCGGCTACAAGAGCCCTCTGTTGGTCTCGCTGTCCTTTCCCTTCTCTCGACGCTTCTGCCTTGTAGGAATCGTGTCTTGCTAATTACATCCTTTTCTATCTTGATACTTCTCGCATTGCATCTTGTGGGTCGTTGCATCTGTTCTTTGCTGGAGTTTTTACAATGGTTCTTACAAAAAGTTTTACTTATAATCATCTAACATATGTCTAGTACCTACATTGTTTTACGTCTTCTTAAAAAGCTTTACAAATTTCGGCGCTCTTTCCACGTTACAATTATAAGATATTTTGAGTCTTAACTTTTACATGAATCCTCAAATTCGTTTTTTATTTTGTGTAGTGTCGTGGTGTATAGCATTTTAGTATTTCATGCTGTTAGACTATCTACGCTCTATCCCTTCACCTTAATCTATGGTTCTATTGGTGTTATTTTTGTTTTTGTTTTTATTGAAACTACTTTCTTTTTCCCACCTTCCTCTCTCTTCATTCTTCTTTCTCCTGATGGTCTTATCTGCACCATAATCTTGAAATATTGTGCTCATTATTTACCAGTAATAAAATTAATCTTCAAACTTTTTGATATGGCTCACATGGTGATGTCCTAAGGCTTTGCCTGTTTTCGGGTTCATTAGTTCCACAGCATTATCATGAGCAATTCGGCTAATTATGACAGGTCCTTTGTATGCAGCATAAAACTTTGTGTTTCTGTTTGCTGGAGAGATGGTGTGTTTCTACAAATACTTTCTGGCCTACTGAGAATGTTCTTTTAATTGCTGTTCTGTATCCTCTTTCTTTTCTTTTAATGGCTGCCTTTCTGATGTTGGAGAGTGCTGTTGTTATGACTTGTTTGTGCTGTCTACATGGTACAATAGGAAATCTAACATTTTCTCTGGTTATGTTTGGGGGTTCAATATTTTTAAGTACAGTAACTGGAGGTAGTAGTGTAGTGCTATGTGGCATTTCATTTATTACTTCTTGAAAATCTTTAAGGTATATATCCCAGGTGTTATGTCCTTTGCCTGCATATAATCGGCATAAAGTGCCTATGTCCTTCATAGATCGTTCTGCTGGAATTACGCTAGGTTTGTACTTAGATATGTAGATGGGTTTTATTTTGTGTTGTTTTAATGTGTTCTGCCATTGCACTGATTTGTATTGTGGGCTATTATCCGAAATTATTCGTTCCACTTGACCTACTTGTCTGAGAAAATCTTGTCTAAATGCTTTACTTATAGAAGACCTGTTGCCCGTTTTAATGGTGTCAAGGTATCATATTTTTTGAAGTAAGTTCCAAAATGACAAATATGAAAATATATCCATTTTTTTGTGCGTGGGAGGGGCCTCATCAAATCTGTTGCAGCTATTTGTTTTAATTTTTTAGGGATTATTGGAAACATAGGTGGTTTGGTTTGGAAAGTGACGTGTTTAGCCCTCATACTTTTTTTGCATTTGACTAATACTGTTCTAATTCGTCTTTCCTTATAGGAAAATGGCTTGTTTGTTTTATTTTTAAAAAGCATTTCTTTGGCCCAAAGTGGCCATTACTTAAATGTGTATACCATATGTACTGATTAATTAGTTCATCTGGAACATAAATTAACCATTCATTCGTTGCAACATTTCGTCTAAAAAATAAAACATTGTTTTTTACGAGATAGTGCTGTCGAATGTCTGGAAAATCCTTACTTCTCCTCTTGTGTTTGATTCCTAGTATTTCAGGATCCTTGTCCTGTTCTTTGCCTATGTTTTTCAATGCTGTCGTAATGTAGTTTTCGAAAGGTACTTGTTTCATATAGTACATTATAAACTGGTCTTCTGCTGCTTCCAAACCTATGTTATTGGATGCACCCTGTGGACATCGTGATAAAGCATCTGCTAATACATTCAGTGCTCCTGGTATGTGTGTAATAGTGAATCAAATCCTTGTAGTATTAACATCCATCTGGCTAACCTCCCATGAGTTAGTTTGGCGGATAACAGAAATTCTAATGCTTTGTGGTCAGTGTATACTTTTGGTTTTCTTCCGAATAGGAAGTATCAAAAACGTTGGAAGCCCCATACAATGGCCAATGCTTCCAGCTCCGTGACTGAATAGTTTTTCTCGCTTTTTGTGAGTACCCGACTGGCAAATGCAATTGTTCTATATGATCTTAGCCCTGCCTGTTCGTATTCTTGGAATAAAACAACACCTGAACCTGTTTTCAGGCTATCAGTGGCCATACAAAAATTTTGTGTTAGATCAGGATGTTCTAAAATCGGTGCTGTTGTTAGTGCGTTTTTCACTTTTAAAAATTCTTCATTGGCTTGTTGATCCCATACCCATGGCGTGTTTTTTCCAGTCAATGCACATAGGCGTGGTGTTGCGAGAGAGTCGATCCAAATAAATTTTTTATAGAATTCGGTGAGACCTAGAAATCCTCTGAGAGTTTTCTTATTATATGGAGTACAGAATTCTTTGATTGCCATTAGTTTTTCTGGGTCGGGCATTACCCCTTTCTCTGGAATTATGTGTCCTAGAAATTTGACCTCTCGCCTTCCAAATTTGGATTTTGTTATATTTACTGTGACCCCATGCTCTTTCATGATCTGTAAAAACTGATTTAATGTGTCGTTGTGATGTTCCCAAGAGGGTTCTGCTATAATCACATCATCAACATAACAAGTAATTTTTTGTAAAATTTCAGGACTGAGTATAGTATTAAATCCCCTAATAAACGCTGCTGATGATATGTTTAAACCAAATGGCAATCGTTTAAACTGGTAACATCTATCGAATACGATAAATGCTGCAAATTTTCTACATTCTGGGGCCAATTCTATTTGCCAGAAAGTACTCCATAAATCAATTGATGAAAATATCTTAGCACCGTGGAAGTTTTGTATCAATTCCTCTAATTTTTCTGGGCGATCTGTCTCAGTGATTATGATTGTGTTGATCTGTCTGGAATCAAGCACTAACCTGATGCTCCCATCTCGTTTTTGTACAATATGGAGCAGGCTGTTATATGTGGAGGTAGCTGGTTCAATTATATTATCATCTAACATTTTAGATATCTCCTGGAATACTTTATTCCTGTAGCTTAATGGGATTGTATAGGGTGGCACTCTAAATGGTTTGTGCTGTTTTACTTCAAACTTGTACTGAAAGTGTTTAATACTGCCAGTCTTAGGTAAAAATACCTTTGGTTTATGTAGTAAAATACCCTCTAATTCTCTTTTACTGCGTTCCGAAATACCTTGAACTTCTTGCAATTTTTCGTCGATTTCTTTATGGACTTCTAACATGAGTTGAGGCGATTCCCCCTTTTGTGCATACCATTCTAATTCTTCATCCTCTTTATCTCGCGTCATTCTTAATTGTTTGTTTATAACTGGTATTTCTTCTAATTTTAGCTTTTGCTGAAAGAGAAATGTGACATTCCCGAATGTAACGCTACCTTTCCCCATATCTATTATCTCTCGTCTCTCATTTAAAAAATCTGCACCTATAATCAAATCTATAGTTAGCTTAGGTATAATCACGAAGTTGGCTTCGATATTTTGACCTTGACACGAAAGAGTTAACCTTGTTTGTCTCGTAACTTCCGCAGCATTGTTTCTAATAGGACCTCTTACTTTAACCTTACTTGTTTTCAGAACTGGCAATTCCTCATTGGCATTACACTGCATGAATAAATTTTCTGAGATCGCAGTCAGTTCACTTCCGCTATCAATTACAATATTGACTGGGATATGCTTTACCATGGCCTTCACAATTGGTTGAATTTGAAAGGGTTCGTTCTGTTCTTCTCCTTCTTGCATCAACGAATCCTCCACAGAATCATACATGAGTCTTTTCAGGAATTTCCCTTGTGAATTCGAACTTTCTGTAGGATAAACTTCGACTGCTACTTCTCTCTCTTTTATTTCCTCTTCTCTATTTCTTCCTTCATTTACGCTTTCTTCAACATCCTCTACTTTTTCCTCATCCTCGTCTATCTTCTCCTTCTTTGTCGCTACTTCCACATAATCGCATCTAAATGTTCTAATTATCACTTCATAACTTCCTTCATTATATACGTTGGGTTGTGTGCCCACTAGTAACTTATTTTCAACTTCTGTCGACTGCGCATTATCCTCATTGAATGCGCTTTCCCTGGTTTCCATCTCAAATAGCTCTGCAATACTCATTACTTCGTCCTTTCCTCCTACATTCGTTGTGCATGCCTCTGGTAATTCATCTTCCTCGTCAGTATTCTCCCAATTAATTTCAACCCAACACGATATTGTTATTTTCCTGTCTTCGTTTTCATCTGGTCCCTGCTGATTTGTTTCTTCCTTCTTCTCTTCTCGTGATAAGGTATTTACTTCTCTGTTCAAGGTGCTGCAATTGTCCTGGGTCGGTGCGTCATTCTCTTTGGCATGGGCGCTTAGCTGTCAATCCGAACGTTTATCGGGGTTTGGTGGTCTTACCTCCACCTCTTCTATCTGTATTCTCTTTTCTTGTTCTGGTTGTTGATAGTGGTTTCTTTGTTGATAATTTGTCGGTCTATTGGTTCTTCAGTACCCGTTCCGGTTGTCGTTATTCCCTCTGTAATAGTTGTTGCCGTTCCTGGGTGAATTACAGTTATTGCCATATTCTCTTCTAAATCCATAACCGGTTCTTTGTCGAAATCTATTGTCGTTTCTTGGTGCGAAGTTATCACGTGGTTCGTAATTATTGTTTCTTCGTGCTGTGTCTTGTGGATTCCACTGCTTTTTGCTTTCGTTTTCACGTGCGCTTCGTCTTTTTCTTGCGTCATCTTCCGAAAATATGAACGCTAGTTCCCTTTCGACGTCATTGCCTCCGCGACCTACTAATGATTGCTGGTATTTCAATGGTAACTTCATCGCGCATAACTTAATCAACTCTCCGTCACTGTATGGTACAGCTAAGCATTGATTTTTCTTTGCCATTAATTCGAAAAATTTCTCAGAACTCTTCTCTCCTGAATTTTCAAAATATGGGTTGTGTAATAATTCGTACTTCACTCTGTTCTGTGCTTCGGTGGACCAATATCGTGAGAGAAACTTCTCTCTGAAATCTTCGTACGATAGGCATGTGGCTGCAACATTCTGCATGGTTTCTGCGACTGTTCCTGACATGTGTGCTCATATAAAGTCTAATTTGTGTGCTAGCGTCCAGTGCTGTGGTAATCCTACTCGGAATTGATCAATAAAAGTTCGTGGATGTAATGCGTTTCCTTCTCGTAAGTGTTGAAATTTTTTGACTGTGAGGAAATGATCGTTGTCGTACTTCGTCATAGTTCCATATGAAATTCGCGATTCTTCGCTGCTTTTGTTTCTGATCATTTCTCCCGTCGTTCTTTCCGATTGTGGTAGATCCATTGGATATTGTCCACTGTAACTTTCGCGTACCCTTGCGTAGTATCGTTGGAGTGGTACGCAATAATTTTCTTCCATCGGTTGTGAACGTGTAGCTGAATGCATTGCACTGTACTCTTCGCGACCTGGCTTTCCATTGTCATGTATTGGTTCGGTATCTTGTCTGGCTAACCTTGCCGCTTCATTGCACGATCCAAACTGTCTTGACACATACATTTGTGGTTCTGCATGTGTTTGTGGTGCCGTTCGTTCATCAAGAATTTCGAAACGTGCTTGTTGCGGTGCAGGCTGTCTGATTTCACGTATGTTATTTTCCGCCTGTGATTGGAATCGAAAATGCATGATATCTTCGTTAATTGCTTGTTTTTCCGGTGCTGTTACAGATACGGATGTGGTTGTAGACTCAGTGCTTGTTCGATCTTGTTCACTACGCTCTTCAATGGTTTGCAACAACTATGTTCGCAATTTGTGAAATTGTTGCTTCGTTTGCGCTTCTATTTTGACTATGCGGTTATCATATCTTTTCAGCGCTGCTTTTGTGATACGTTTGTGTAGCACACTGTTTTCAACAATTTCACGCGCTGTACCTGCTGCTTGTCTAGTAATTACGTTTATCTGTTTCTCTAGTTTCTTGACTTCTCCCTGGGTGTTGTTACATAATGTTTTGATCTCGTCCTGAGTGTCATTACGCAATGTTTGTACGTCCGCTTGTACCTTGTCAATGTCTGGGATGATGATGTTTGGTTTGTGGGGCGCTCAACTGCGTGGTTATCAGCGCCCGTACAATTACCCAATCTTTGCTCAGTCCAATTTCGCCACTTTCCTGGATGATGATGAAATGATGAGGACAACACAAACACCCAGTCATCTCGAGGCAGGTGAAAATCCCTGACCCCGCCGGGAATCGAACCCGGGACCCCGTGCTCGGGAAGCGAGAACGCTACCGCGAGACCTGTTACTAAGTTTCCTATCACTTCTCGAGATTCTTTTGCCTCGTCTTCAATATGACTTAGGTGTAACTGGATTTTTTTGTTTTGTTCTTTAATCTCACGCATTTGTCTCGTGGTTTCTGCAATTTGGTTCGTCGTTTCTGCATTCTGAATTTTAATTTGGTTCGCAATTTCTTTATTTTGTCTTGTCATAGTTTCCGTCATTAATTGTAATAATTCTGCCAGACTGGTGGGTCCTATTGCGTTTCCTTCCGACGTCCTACGCTCTGTGTTTTCGCCCATGTGTTGGTTTGCAACCGATTGCATTGAACTGTGTGGCGACACGTTTCTGCTCGAATTCCTTGTACTCTGTGGTGAGGGAGCTCTGATTACTTGTACTATGGGTTATACGAATTCAAGACGCAAGTTAGAATTCTCATCGGCTGTCTCTCTACTTTCCTACTCCTCTATCGTATGCTGACCTAGGTTTTCTGTGCCTTGGCGTACATTATCCTCGTTATGGTGCGTTATCTGTCCTATTTCTCGCGATACTGCATCGTCTGTTGTACTGTCCTCTATTCTCTGTCCATCTTCATGTTGCGCCATTGCCAATCTTTCCGAATCCCTTATTTTCTGTTTTAAAAGCAATTCACGCGCCCTACTTCGCGTTAACATGCGCTCATACGATCTCACGCGTTTCATAAACTGTTTGCACACACGACTTGACAATCCATTCACTTACTTGTTGGGTCAGAACCAACTTGTCAACGATGTATCCGCCACCTGTGCGCTTGCATTGGAGAGAAAACTTAATTCTAACGATATTAAAGTTCATAACTTAATTATGCTATTGTCTCTGCTAGAATGTCTCACGTTTTATTGAATACTTTCTTACTATCTATCGCTGCAGCTACTGTTTTCGACTATTTATAACTTTAGGAAAAAAAATTAGTTACAAAAATTTTTCAACAAGATATTTTTCTGACCTAGTTAGGCATGTGGTCGACCTTCAATCATGGTATTTTACCATCCTGGCAGGATCGCCATTCTCTAACATTCTACGTGGTGTCTGTTGTTCTATGTCGTGTCTCCCTACCACTTTCGCGCAACGATGCTCTGAGCGTGTTTTTAGGGAATTGACTAGTTTGAACCTGGGACCTGTTGCTGGTAAGGAGACGCCAGACCACACATGACATGTAGAGTTCAGAAGAGTTCAGTGACACTAGCGATGATATAACCAAATACTTAATGATTTCAGCGTCAGCTCCACTGCACTCCCTGTAAAAGAATCTTAATACTAACTAAATTTAGTGGAAGGGGTTCAAGGCTTTCCTATTTTTAGTTAGCTGGTAAAATAACGTCGAAAAAGCAGTTAAGTATACCACTGGAAATTTTATTCTTCTCACAAAACATAGTTTATAAAGTGCACTATTGATAAAAGGAAATGTTTTAATACAGGATGATAAAAACCAACTGCGTTCAACAAAAATGTGAACGAATATTCCCTGAATGGGTTTAAAAGTTCTACAATGGATCGAAGGATGGCCTATGCCATATCACATCTATAATCTAAGTTTAAATTAAGTTTCACAAAAGAGAAAACTATCAAAATGGTCTACAGTGACCCTCAATTATCTTTAATTACTTATCTAACTTGTCGTAAATTACAGTGGCTGATGTGGCTTCTCAATAATTATATAACAGAAAAATCATCGCGTTTCAGATTTTAACTTACGTAGCAAATGTGAATACCATGAGCTTTAATTGATGATCGACACTAGTATTACGCAAAACGGGGGTGTAACAGATGAGACTTCTGCAGTTCTGAGTGAAGCTTTATGCGCTGTTATGCGGCATCGCGTGCGTTCATTACCTTGTCGTTTGTTAGGCAGTGTCAGGGGGCGTCGGTCGCACAGCTCCACGCACCTCGCCGACTCGGAAGCAACTCCCTCCTAACTTCTCCTTACTACAATTTACCGAAGTTGGTTAAAAAAAAAACTATCTGGCTGTGTTTTCATCTGACCAATCAGGGTCTCAATGTTAACCTACAAAAATTCTGTCTGTCCAATGAGAAACGTTATACTTTTCGTGGTGGGGCAATGTTTTTAACGTTTGCAAAGTAACAGAGACGCGAAAAAGTCTCACGCTAAAGCTTGCGGCTGGTGTGGCCCTTTTAGTGTTATCGTAAGATCTATACTGTTCTTCTGGAGGGCTCTAGCTTTTAACATGGGCTGGGGGGTGGTCCTGTCGGTGAGCTGGCGACGTGGGTGTCCGTCCCTTATCGTAGGGCCTTCTAGCTTAACACGGTTCTGCTCTCGGCTTCTGTTCTCGTTTCTCCCCTCGGAACTGCGTCTGTCTCACAGTGGGAAGGTATGACATGCATTTAGGCATTCCTGTGTTAGTCTGTGGTATTACATTTGCTCACTCGTTACTCGTATTACTTTGGTTAATTTAATGTCACGATTTGTTCGGAGCTATGTGACATACTACTGGATTTGCTTATCATGTCAGGGTTTTCACGGAAGGTGTTGGATTTGCCTGACACCTTACACATTAACTGTATTTTTCTCACTTGTCACTTCTTCTTCCGTGTGTTTTTGCTTTTAGGATGCTTTAATTGTCGAGTGCTAGTAATAGTATTCCATAGATTTCGTGTTTGTTTTCAATACAGTCCAGAGACAGGTAGTGCTATTTTCATTGTTTTCTACAAGAAGTGTCTAGTAACCACAGTTTAGTCAACTATCAGCCGCCTTTTAGTGAATGAGCAGTCTAGTTAAAAGTTGATTAACTCTCTACAGTAAATTGATTTCTTAGGATGGATAGGATGTGTGACTGCTGTGTACGGACTCAGGAGGAGCTGGCCACTGTTCGTGAACAGCTGAACGTGCTGATGGCCGCAGTCAGCCGGTCTTCAGGCTGCTGCCTCGGAGTGTAGCGGCAGTGGGGAGTCTGGTGTGTCGCAAGGTACACCCCAGGTGTTACATGCTTCGCCCACTGTCCCTGCTGTCGAGACATCTTCGCGGGTACTGGGCGCGGTTGGGCCACCCTCTCCCCAAGGGGAGTGGCGGGTTCAGCGGCGTTCGCGGCGCACGAGGCGGAGGGTCAATGTGGAGGCTGGCCATGTGGCATCACCTGCTCTGCCTGTGAGTGGACAAGTGGCTGCTCCTTCAGCAAGGTCCGAGCAGGCACACGGGGGGAGGGGTTTGTTAGTTATTGGGAGCTCCAACGTTAGGTGGGTGATGGAGCCCCTTAGGGAAATAGCGGAAAGTTCGGGGAAGAAGGCCAGTGTTCACTCTGTCTGCTTGCCTGGGGGGTCTCATCCGAGATGTGGAGGAGACCGTACCGGCGGCGATAGACAGCACTGGGTGCACCCGACTGCAAATTTTTGCTCATGTCGGCACCAGTTACTTCTGCCGTCTGGGTTCAGAGGTCATCCTCAGTTCGTACAGGCGGTTGGCGGAGTTGGTGAAGGCGGAACGCCTCGCTCGCGGGGTGGAATCTGAGCTAACAATTTGTAGTATCGTTCCCAGAACCGATCGCGGTCCTCTGGTTTGGAGCCGAGTAGAAGGCTTAAACCAGAGGCTCAGACGATTCTGCAGAGATCTGAGGTGCATATTTCTCGACCTCCGCTATGGGGTGGAGAAATGTAGGATCCCCCTGAATAGGTCAGGCGTGCACTACATGCAGGAAGCGGCTACAAGAGTAGCGGAGTACGAGTGGAGTGCACATGTGGGTTTTTTAGGTTAGAGAATTCCCTCCCTAGGCCAGACAAGACGCCTCCTGAGACGCGGCAAGGTAGGAGTAGGCAAAATGCAACAGGGAATAACAATATTAATGTGCTAATAGTAAACTGCAGGAGCGTCTATAGAAAGGTCCCAGAACTGCTCTCATTAATAAACGGTCACAATGCCCACATAGTACTAGGGACAGAAAATTGGCTGAAACCAGACGTAAACAGTAATTAAATCCTAAACTCAGATTGGAATGTATACCGCAGAGACAGGCTGGACAGTGAAGGGGGAGGCGTGTTTATAGCAATAAGAAGTGCAATAGTATCTACGGAAATTGACGGAGATCCGAAATGTGAAATAATTTGGGTGAAGGTCACGGTTAAAGCAGGCTCAGACATGGTAATTGGATGTCTCCATAGGCCCCCTTGCTCAGCAGCTGTTGTGGCTGAGCACCTGAAGGATAATTTGGAAAATATTTCGAGTAGATTTCCCCACCATGTTGTAGTTCTGGGTGGAGATTTTAATTTGCCGTATGTAGACTGGGAGACTCAAACGTTCATAACGGGTGGCAGGGACAAAGAATCCAGTGAAATTTTTTAAAGTGCTTTAACTGAAAACTACCTTGAGCAGTTAAACAGAGAACCGACTCGTGGCGATAACATATTAGATCTTCTGGTGACAAACAGACCCCAAATATTTGAAACAGTTAACGCAGAACAGGGAATCAGCGATCATAAAGCGGTTACTGCATCGATGACTTCAGCCGTAAATGGAAATATTAAAAAAGGTAGGAAGATTTTTCTGTTTAGCAAAAGTAACAAAAAGCAGATTTCAGAGTACCTGACAGCTCAACACAAAAGTTTTGTCTCAAGTACAGATAGTGTTGAGGATCAGTGGCCAAATTCAAAACCATCGTACAAAATGCGTTAGATGAGTATGTGCCAAGCAAGATCGTTAGAGATGGAAAAGAGTGGTACAACAAACTAGTTAGAAAACTGCTGCGGAAGCAAAGAGAACTTCACAGCAAACATAAACATAGCCAAAGCCTTGCAGACAAACAAAAATTACGCGAAGAGAAATGTAGTGTGAGGAGGGCTATGCGAGAGGCGTTCAATGAATTCGAAAGTAAAGTTCTATGTACTGACTTGGCAGAAAATCCTGAGAAATTTTGGTCTTATGTCAAAGCGGTAGGTGGATCAAAACAAAATGTCCAGACACTCTGTGACCAAAATGGTACTGAAACAGAGGATGACAGACTAAAGGCCGAAATACTAAATGTCTTTTTCCAAAGCTGTTTCACAGAGGAAGACTGCACTGAAGTTCCTTCTCTAGATTGTCGCACAGATGACAAAATGGTAGATATCGAAATAGACGACAGAGGGATAGAGAAACAATTAAAAACGCTCAAAAGAGGAAAGACCGCAGGACCTGATGGCATACCAGTTCGATTTTACACAGAGTACGCGAAGGAACTTGCCCCCCTTCCTGCAGCGGTGTACCGTAGGTCTCTAGAAGAGCGTAGCGTTCCAAAGAATTGGAAAAGGGCACAGGTCATCCCCGTTTTCAAGAAGGGACGTCGAACAGATGTGCAGAACTATAGACCTATATCTCTAACGTCGATCAGTTGTAGAATTTTGGAACACGTATTATGTTCGAGTATAATGACTTTTCTGGGGACTAGAAATCTACTTTGTAGGAATCAGCATGGGTTTCGAAAAAGACGGTCGTGTAAAACCCAGCTCGCGCTATTCGTCCACGAGACTCAGAGGGCCATAGACACGGGTTCCCAGGTAGATGCCGTGTTTCTTGACTTCCGCAAGGCGTTCGATACGGTTCCTCACAGTCGTTTAATGAACAAAGTAAGAGCATATGGACTATCAGACCAATTGTATGATTGGATTGAAGAGTTCCTAGATAACAGGACGCAGCATGTCATTCTCAATGGAGAGAAATCTTCCGAAGTAAGAAGTGATTTCAGGTGTGCCGCAGGGTAGGACCGTTGCTATTCACAATATACATAAATGACCTTGTGGATGACATCGGAAGTTCACTGAGGATTTTTGCGGATGATACTGTGGTGTATCGAGAGGTTGTAACAATGGAAAATTGTACTGAAATGCAGGAGGATCTGCAGCGAATTGACGCATGGTGCAGGGAATGGCAATTGAATCTCAATCTAGACAAGTGTAATGTGCTGCGACTACATAGAAAGAAAGATCCCTTATCATTTTCTACAATATAGCAGGTCAGCAACTGGAAGCACTTAATTCCATGAATTATCTGGGAGTACGCATTAGGAGTGATTTAAAATGGAATGATCGTATAAAGTTGATCGTCGGTAAAGCAGATGCCAGACTGAGATACATTGGAAGAATCCTAAGGAAATGCACTCCGAAAACATAGGAAGTAGCTTGAATACTGCTCAGCAGTGTGGGATCCGTACCAGATAGGGTTGATACAAGACATAGAGAAGATCCAACGGAGAGCAGTGCACTTCGTTACAGGATAATTTAGTAATCGCGAAAGCTTTACAGAGAGGATAGATAAACTCCAGTGGAAGACTCTGCAGGAGAGACGCTCAGTAGCTCGGTATGGGCTTTTGTTGAAGTTTCGAGAACATACCTTCACTGAGGAGTCAAGTAGTATATTACTCCCTCCTACGTATATCTCGCGAAGAGACCATGAGCATAAAATCAAAGAGATTAGAGCCCACACAGAGGCATACCGACAATCCTTCTTTCCACGAACAATACGTGACTGGAATAGAAGGGAGAACCGATAGAGGTACTCAAGGTACCGTCCGCCACACACCGTCAGGTGACTTGCGGAGTATGGATGTGGATGTAGATGTAGATGTAGACACCCGAGAACCTTGGATACAGCACATTCGCCGGAAAAGCCTCAGATCACATATTATCTCTGAGGTTCCTCTCCATTTGAACTATGATTACCGAGTGTCCTTGTTGTGGAAAAAATAAAAGCCCCAAAGCCAAATAGTTAATTAAATAATGTTGCTTGATCTTTGGTAAGAAGGGGGTATTCAGATTTACTGTGGGTTTGGTAACATTGTGGGAGGTAGTAAGTGTAGCTTTGTGAAAGCCTCCCAACGATTAAAACAGTCCAATTTAAAGTTTTGTTGACTTTCAAAGTTACTTATTTAATCATCGATTTGAAAGTGGAAGACTGTAGTAATAAAGACAATTTGCTGTTACTTTTAAAAATTAAAAGTTCTTAAAACTGAGGCTTATAAAGTTTTGCTTGGTTAATGATCATAGTGCTGCCTGTTGTAAATTTTAAAATGTGAGTCAGTTTTTTCACAGATTTGTCAGTATTGCGTCTGACTGGAGTAGAAGTCGTGAACTGCATTTATGGAAAGTTATATACTACTGTTTGCTAAGTGCTTGTCTCTATTGTGTACTGGAAGTACATATTAATGGTTTGTTGTGCTCATGCTAGATAACGATTAACAGAAAGACCGCTATCTATGAAAATAGTAACTTCTTTATTCAAAAGACAGTGAGAAGTCGTTTGTTAGTGAACTCCATTTAATTTTCATTTTAAGTAGAAAGATGTTTAGTAGTGAGAGACTCAATCTATGCACAATAACTAATTTTGCTGTGAACCATATCCATATTTCATGTCAGATAGGAATTTGTTTGAAAAGTGATATTAAACCAATGTACAATTTACGATTCTACAGTGAATATTAATAGTAACGTTATTGAAACCATTCAGTTTGACTAAGTCCTCAAGGTAATAGTGTGTTTTGTTATCAATTATATTTATGCAAATAGTTTGTTCTGCTCTGTCAGCTCTAACCTTAACGTGAACATACCGTATGCAGGTGCCAGAGTTCACTGCACTCTCGTGTGAAAAAGTATAGGCGGTGTTTGCCCATTGAAGTTACTTATTTTCAGTTTCTTGAACAAGAATGTTACTAATTCTTATGGCTAATTAGGCTGGCGACCGTTTTTATTATCATTTGGACGCTGTGGATAGGTAAATTATTGTTTGTTACTGTTTAAATATTTACGTAATTCTGACTTCCACTTCCGATAAGCCACCTCCGTTAGGTACATCACGGTCAAGACTACAAAATTCCTTTCAGAGGGTAACACTGCTCTGTTGCTTTATACCATAATTGTTTTAACAAGATAGTTTTATTTCACGACCTGCCTCCAACTTTAAGGTTAAGGTATAGCAGTAGCAGGCGGCAGTGTTATTAGGTCGGCGCGACACTTGTAAGTAGGCTGTTTATGTTTTCTTTATGTAAGTAGGCTGTTTATGTTTTCTTATTGGTAACGCCACGTAGCGCTCTGTATGAAAATCACTGGCTGTGCTGTGTGCAGTCTGTGGCTAATTTGCATTGTTGTCTGCCGTTGTAGTGTTGGGCAGCGGCAGCTGGATGTGAACAGCGCGTAGCGTTGCGCAGTTAGAGGTGAGCCGCCAGCAGTGGGGGATGTGTGGAAGGAAATGGCGGAGTTTTGAAATTACATATATTATGACTTTTGATGATATTAAGGTAAATACATTGTTTGTTCTCTATTAAAATCTTTCATTTGCTAACTATCCCTATCAGTAGTTAGTGCCTTCCGTAGTTCGAATCTTTCATTTAGCTGGCAGTAGTGGCGCTCGCTGTATTGCAGTAGTTCGAGTAACGAAGATTTTTGGCGAGGTAAGTGATTTGTGAAAGGTACAGGTTAATGTTAGTCAGGGCCATTCCTTTGTAGGGATATCTGAAAGTCAGATTGCGTTGCGCTAAAAATATTGTGTGTCACTTTAGTGAATGTTTGAGTACGTTCAGTTTTGCTCAGCTGTTTGAAAAGCAAATAGTGTAAGAGGTTTATCAGCACAGTAATTCAGAAATTGTTCTAAGGGGACGTTACACACTGAGGAGAATTCCATAAACTTGCAACCAATGAGACGGGCAATTTCGGTCAACAAGTAAAAAGAAATAAAATTATTCTATTCAGATCACGATGAACCAGGAAACATATGACGCGATGGAATTTGTATATGATCAGAAGACTACATTTCACCTACACTCATCAAGCTCACAATATCCAATATATTAAGACACATTTTAATTTGGATACCAGTGTCACGACATGTAAATCATATAACCGAAGACGTACGTGCAACACAATACAAATAATTTTCTTGTAACAAACATTGTACTTGTATGTACAGTCAATATAATTGTCTAATATTGTATTTATTTTGCGTGTAAAACCAATGGAATGTAATTCGATGGATAACCGTGAGTGAAATTAATCCAGAGAAATGAGAAAACGATTCATGTCGGCAAACGGCAGTCTGCGAAAAGTAGTTGCATTACCAGTTCTATATCTGCTGACTCTTGTAAAGGGTGTAGACGGTAATTGTTAGTAGTAGAAAGGCATTTTCCTTTCGGTAGATTAGTGTAGGTACCAAAAAGAAATTTTTGTGTGAAATACGTGTGTAACATCGTCTAGCCAGAATTGACACTAGATTGATTTTCACTACGTGCTATTGTAGACTAGAATGCAAGGACACAAATTTTTCAGAACATTGAAAATCACTCAGAATTAATTAATATAATTATTCTGCAGTGGATAAAACAATCTTGAAGCGTAATTTAAATTTTTAAGGTATTAACTAGAAGTCAGTACAAAATGGCGCATCAGGCGGAACAAAATATTCAGCATCCAGGCGATGTGCAGGACATTGGTGATTCTAGAACTTTAGTATTGGCATACATTCAACAACAGTCACGTGATTTTAAAACCGAACTGCTGACTACCAAAACCTCTCTGCAAAGGAAATAAAAAACGAACTGGAGACTAGTCAAACCGCTTTGCAAAACAAATTACAGGCTACTAAAACCACATTGCAAAATCAGATGCTTGAATCGCGGATTGTGTTTAACAATGCCATCCAAAGTTACTATGGCACAACAAAGCTTAACCACAGAATTGCAGACTTCTGGGACCAGCAAAACATTTGCCAGAACATTCTGAAATTTTTTAATCAGAATATAATATCGTAAAGCAAGGCCAGCCACAACTGACTAACACGGTCGTCGAGCTGTCGGAAACTGCAGAGAATATTACACTCGGACAACATGACGTTATACACAAAGTCGCACTGCAGACAGAGCAGCTTTCCGAAGTATTTCAGCCGTGATTGGACCAGAAAGATACCCAATTAAATAATATTGTTGAACAAAAGTTACAGGCAACGGTAAACGGATCCAGTGTCGAACGTGAAGCTGTCAACCAAGGAGTTATTTGAGGTTTGGAAGAGATGTAAAACCAGCTTGGTGACGAATTGTCAGAGTGGAGAGCTAGAATTGACAGACGCTTAGCCAATGTCAGTCAGCAAGTCCGTGATATCTCACATTATACTCAATCGCTCTTGGCAGATAAAGCCGGCCGGGGTGGCCGAGCCGTTCTAGGCGCTACAGTCTGGAACCGCGCGACCGCCCTGCCTAGGGCATGGATGTGTGTGATGTCCTTATGTTAGTTAGGTTTAAGTAGTTCTAAGTTCTAGGGGACTGATGACCTCAGAAGTTGAGTCCCATAGTGCTCAGAGCCATTTGAACCATTTGGCAGATAAAGATGATGATGATGATGTTTGGTTTGTGGAGCGCTCAACTGCGCGGTTATTAGCGCCCTTGCAAATTCCCAACGTTTGCTCAGTCCTACCTTGCCACTTTCAGGAATGATGAGGCAGATAAGGAGCGTGTGACGCCAAAAAGAAGCCCGTATCTTGGACAACAATATTTAAAATCAGACGTCAATCCACAGCTAGCAGTATCCCATTATTAAACTGTAGTGCGTGATACTATGAGTTATTATGCGGCATTGTGCATGGAAGAGAAATTGATCATACATAGACTGAGATGATGATGTTTGGTTTGTGGGGCGCTCAACTGCGTGGTTATCAGCGCCCGTACAATTACCCAATCTTTGCTCAGTCCAATTTCGCCACTTTCCTGGATGATTATGAAATGATGAGGACAACACAAACACCCAGTCATCTCGAGGCAGGTGTAAATCCCCGACCCCGCCGGGAATCGAACCCGGGACCCCGTGCTCGGGAAGCGAGAACGCTACCGCGAGACCACGAGCGGCAGACTCATACATAGACTGTTTACATATCTTATTCTGACAAAGAAGACTGTTCGCACGGTTGTCTTTATGAAAGAATTTGAAGGCGCTCAGCTAAGAATATGGACAGATGGCCAGAAAATGGCATATCTCAGTGGACATATTTTAGGGAAGGAGCTTTGTGGGTAGCGGATGCAGATGAATCGTGTGACACTTATGCACAGTTTGAAAGCGCCATAGCGAAATACTGGTTTGCTGTCGTACAAGAGAGACTGCGAAAGCAAGTTTATAATTCTCAACCGTACAATCCATGAGTATGTACGCTGCGAAGGTATTTCGAGCATTACCACAAGAAGACAAAGTATTTGACTGAACCTATATCTGCAAAGGATCTTGCGCAGCCATTACAAGCCAAAAATTGGCATTAGACATACGTACAGCAAAAGTTACTGCATGTCAGTGACGTCAGTTCCGAGGATTTCTTAAGTGCAGTTGATGCTGTTGGTATGTTAACAGAGGACGCAAAATCCAGAAGACATAACAATAATACTGGGCAAAACTATAAAAACAGAGACGCACAAAAACCATCCACAACAGTCGCATGACAGGACAAACCAAAAAACAGATTCTAGTGACATCCATAATAATAATAATAATAATAATAATAATGTCCCATACAGTGACAGCTGGGGTAACAACAACAACCGCCATTGCAGAAACAAGATTCAAATGGTTCAAATGGCTCTGAGCACTATGGGACTTAACATCTTAGGTCATCAGTCCCCTAGAACTTAGAACTACTTAAACCTAACTAACCTAAGGACATCACACACATCCATGCCCGAGGCAGGATTCGAACCTGCGACCGTAGCAGTCCCGCGGTTCCGGACTGCAGCGCCTAGAACCGCAAGACCACCGCGGCCGGCACAGAAACAAGAGAAATGATAGAAAATACCAGCAAAATCCCGGACCTTCACGTTAGCAAGGGAACCAAAACCCGCCAAATCCGAATGGCAGTAGTAAGAGGAATGTTCAGATGTTCAAATGTGTGCTGTTGCCCTGGGTCGTGGTGACAATGGGACACCCGAGGTGAGCGCTTTTGCGCCTCTGGAACCTGTAGCATCGCCTGGGATCTCTGATGACACTGCACCCTCGTATTCGGACGTTCCTGCAGGTCGACACTTGCCTGACGGTGACTGGCGAACCGTGACGCGGTAGCGATTCCCTGGGGGGAAGGCGAAAGTTGGGTGCTCGCCGCAAGGTTGTACCTTTACGCCTCCGTAATAGGTTTGAGGTACTGCCCACTGATGAAAGTACTTCTGAGCCAGCAAGGGCGGCCTCGCCTGTTGCGTCAGTGGCCGGTCTTCCTGAGAGGTCCGGACAAGCGCAGAGGGCGGAATTGCTTGTAATTGGGAGCTCAAATGTCAGGCGGGTGATGGAGCCCCTTAGGTTCAAATGGTTCAAATGGCTCTGAGCACTATGGGACTTAACCTCTGAGGTCACCAGTCCCCTAGAACTTAGAACTACTGAAACCTAACTAACCTAAGGACATCACACACATCTATGCCCGAGGCAGGATTCAAACCTGCGACCGTAGCAGTCGCGCAGTTCCGGACTGAAGCGCCTAGAACTGCTCGGCCACATCGGCCAGCGAGCCCCTTAGGGATATTTCAGCTAAGGACGGGCAGAAAGCCAATTTGCACTCCGTGTGCATACCGGGGGGAGTCATCCAAGACGTGGAAAGGGTGCTTCCGGATGTACAGGGTGCAGCCAACATCAGGTGGTGGCTCATGTCGGCACTAATGACGTGTGTCGCTATGGATCGGAAGAGATTCTCTCTCGTTTCCGGCGGCTACCGGAGTTGGTGAAGACTGCCAGTCTTGCTAGCGAGATGAAAGCAAAGCTTACCATCAGCAGCATCGTCGACAGGGCCGAGTAGAGGGTCTGAATCAGAGGCTCAGATAGTTCTGCGACCGTGCCGTGTAGGCTGCAGATTCCTCGACTTGCGCCATAGGGTGATGGGGTTTCGGGTTCAGCTATATGGGTCAGTTGTCCGCTGCACACAGGAGGCGTCTACACGGGTAGCAGGGGCTGCGCGGCGTGGACTGGGCGGTTTTTTAGGTTAGGCAGTCTTGGGAAAGATCAAAAAGGGCTCCAGTCTCATAGGGTGCAGACCAAAGGAACGACGAGAATCGACCTAGCAACAGTCGGTATTGTAGTTGTAAATTGTCGTAGCTGTGTTGGAAAAGTACCAGAGCTCCAAGCGCTGATAGAAAGCACTAAAGCTGAAATCGTTATAGGAACAGAAAGCTGGCTAAAGCAGGAGATAAATTGTGCCGAAATTTTTACAGGGGCTCAAACCGTGTTCAGAAAGGATAGATTAAATAAAGTAAGTGGTGGTGTGTTTGTGTCTGTAGGTAGTAGTTTATCTTGTAGTGAAGTTGACATAGATAGTTCCTGCGAATTACTATGGGTAGAGGTTATAGCCAACAGCCGTACCAAAACAATAACTGGCTCCTTCTACCGACCCCCCTCACTCAGATGATATAACAGCTGAACGGTTCAAAGAAAACTTGAATCTCACTACAAATAAGTACCCCACTCATACAGTTATAATTGGTGGAGACTTCAATCTACCCTCGATTTGTTGGCGAAAATACATGTTCAAAGCCGGTGGCAGACAGAAAACATCTTCCGAAATTGTACTAAATGCTTTTTCTGAGAATTACTTTGAACAATGAGTCATGAGACCACACGAATTGATCTTTGCGAGAACACACTTGACCTCTTAGCCACAAATAATCCTGATCTAATAGAGATAGTCATGACGGATAGAGGGATTAGTGAACATAAGGTTATTGTAGCGAGGCTCAAAACCATATCAACCAAAACCACTATAAATAAACGCAAAATACAGGGTGATTCAAAAAGAATACCACAACTTTAAAAATGTGTATTTAATGAAAGAAACATAATATAACCTTCTGTTATACATCATTACAAAGAGTATTTAAAAAGGTTTTTTTTCACTCAAAAACAAGTTCAGAGATGTTCAATATGGCCCCCTCCAGACACTCGAGCAATATCAACCCGATACTCCAACTCATTCCACACTCTCTGTAGCATATCAGGCGTAACAGATTGGATAGCTGCTGTTATTTCTCGTTTCAAATCATCAATGGTGGCTGTGAGAGGTGGCCGAAACACCATATCCTTAACATACCCCCATAAGAAAAAATCGCAGGGGGTAAGATCAGGGCTTCTTGGAGGCCAGTGATGAAGTGCTCTGTCACGGGCTGCCTGGCGGCCGATCCATCGCACAAACACCCATTCTCTGTAAACTGTTTATACCAACGTTTAATACACCACCTATCAGGAGGTTTAACACCATACTTCGTTCGAAATGCACGCTGAACAACTGTCGACGATTCACTTCTGCCGTACTCAATAACACAAAAAGCTTTCTGTTGAGCGGTCGCCATCTTAGCATCAACTGACGCTGACGCCTAGTCAACAGCGCCTCAAGCGAACAAATGTACAACTAAATGAAACTTTATAGCTCCCTTAATTCGCCGACAGATAGTGCTTAGCTCTGCCTTTTGTCGTTGCAGAGTTTTAAATTCCTAAAGTTGTGGTATACTTTTTGAATCACCCTGTATATCTATTTAAAACAGGAGATAAAAATTCGCTTGATGCCCTCCTGAGAGGGAGTCTCCATTCCCTTCAAGCTAATTATGTAAGTATAGACTAGATATGGCTCAAATTCAAAGATGCAGTACCGACAGCAATAGACAGATTCATACTGCATAAGTTAATAAGAGACAGGACTGATCCACAAAACACGTTAGAACACTGTTGCAGAAGCAATGAAAAACGCATGCCAAATACAGAAGAACGCTAAATCTTCAAGACTGGCTAAGTTTCAAGAAAGCCCGAAATTTAGTGCGGACGTCAATGCGAGGTACTTTTAATAGTTTCCCCAGTGAAACATTGTCTCAAAATATGGTAGATAACCCAAAGAGATTCTGGTCGTATGTAAAGTACACCAGTGGCAAAAAACAGTCAATACCGTCACTGCGAGATAGCGATGGAAATGTTACCGATGATGGTGCCACTAAAGCGGAGTTACTAAATACAGTTTTCCATAACTCCTTCACGAAAGAAGACGAAGTAAGTATTCCAGAATTCGAAACTAGAATAGCTGTTAACATGAGTGACATAAAAGTAGATATCTTAGGTGTTGCGAAACAACTCAAATCACTTAAGAAAGGCAAGTCTTCCGGTCCAGATGGTAAACCAATCAGGTTCCTTTCAGAGTACGCAGACACAATAGCGCGTTTCTTAACAATCATATACAACCGCTCACTTGACGAAAGGTCTGTTCCTAAAGACTGGAAAGTAGCACAGGTCACACCAATGTAAAAGAAAGGAAATAGGAGTAACCCATTGAATTACAGACCCATATCGCTGAGCTCAATTTGCAGTAGGATTTTGGAGCATATACTGTACTCGAACATTATGACTCACATTGAAGAAAATGACTTATTGGTACATAACCAACACGGATTCAGAAAATATCGTTATTGTGCAACACAGCTAGCTCTTTATTCCCATGAAGTAATGAGTGCTGTCGACAAGGGATCTGAGATCAATTCCATATTTCTAGATTTCCAGAAGGCTTTTGATACCGTTCCTCACAAACGACTATTAATCAAATTGCGTGCATATGGAGTATCGTCTCAGTTGTGTGACTGGATTCATGATTTCCTCTCAGAGAGGCCACAGTTCGTAGTGATAGACCGTAAATCATCGAGTAGAACACAAGTGATATCTGGCGTTCCGCAAGGTAGTGTCATAGGACCTCTGCTGTTCCTGATTTACATAAATGATCTAGGTGATAATCTGAGCAGCACCCTTGGATTGTTTGCAGATGACGCTGTAATTTACCGTCTAGTTAAATCATCAGACGATCAATTCCAATTACAAAATGATCTAGAGAGAACTTCTGTATGATGCGAAAAGTGGCAATTGGCACTAACCAAAGAAAAGTGCGAGGTTATCCACATGGCTACGAAAAGAAGTCCGATAAATTTTGGTTATAAGATGAATCGCACAAATCGAAGGGCTGTCAATTAGACTTAATACCTATGAATTACAATTACGAGCAACATAAATTGGAAAGACCACATAGATAATATTGTGGGGAAGGCGAAACAAAGACTACGCTTTGTTGGCAGAACACTTAGAAGATGCGACAGACCCACTAAAGAGACAGCCTACAATACACTTTCCGTCCTCTGCTGGAATATTGCTGCATGGTATGGGATCCTTACCAGGTAGGATTGACGGAGGACATCGAAAAAGTGCAAGGAAAGGCAGTTCGTTTCGTGTTATCGCGCAATGGGGGTGAGACTATTACTGATATGCTACGCGAGTTGGGTGTCAGTCACTGAAACAAAGGTGGTTTTCTTTACGGCGAGATCTGTTTA
Organism: Schistocerca cancellata; assembly: GCF_023864275.1. Lineage (NCBI taxonomy): Eukaryota > Metazoa > Arthropoda > Insecta > Orthoptera > Acrididae > Schistocerca > Schistocerca cancellata. The sequence goes on along the minus strand of NC_064626.1, from coordinate 1,146,127,365 downwards.
CGAAATTTCGGTCGCCAACTTTCTCTTCCAAATGCTAAAATATTTTGTTGACACCCACCTACGTAGGGAGAAATGATCATCATAATAAAACAAGCGAAATCAGAGCTCGAACGGAAAGATTTATGTGTTCCTTTTTCCCACACGCTGTTCAGTATTGGGATGGTAGAGAAGTAGTATGAAAATGGTTCGATGAACCCTCTGCCAGGTACTTAAGTGTGAATTGCAGAGTGACCATGCAGATGTAGATGTAGATTTTCTAAGGGACCGTACTGCTGAGGTCATCTATCCCTAGACTTACACACTATTTAAAACTCAGAACACACACACACTGATGCGTGAGGGAGGACTCAAACCTCCGACGGGAAGGTCCACGCAATCCGTACATGGCGCTTCAAACCGAGTGGCCACTCCGCGCTGCCTCAGAGGAATCATTAGTCAACTATTGCAGATGTTACAGATGAACAATGCTCATCTCCCAACCAAGGATAGGAAAACAAATTACGACGAATTTTAGCCCTGAAAGGCTCATCAGTAGTAATGAATGTGGCTGTGACGGTAACATTAAGACGATAAATTTTAGTGAAGGCATTGACATAAGGATGAATTGCTTCATGGTGATCCATCTTACAGTTTTTCACCTCAAAGTTTTCCACAAGCAGCCGTCAGTGTTAAGATTGCAGTAATTTATGTTTTGGTTATTCTGGACACTGGTGCCAGAGTGAACGTGATCTCCATGGCTCCTTTAAAGAGGTTACAGGATTGAGCAGAACTGCTGACATTACTCACGATGAACTGCAAAAGAGTGGGTGCTGAAGGAGAGCGCTCTCGTCCTATAAAGCTACAAACAAGACTAATTATGAACCCTAGTAATGGAGCAATAGAATGCAAGTGCCTAGTCGTTGCCAGTATTGTTGTAGATCTGATTATTGGGCGGGAGCTGCTGAGAGAAATGAATGGTATATAGACTTTGCCTCTGGTAGGCTTGCATTGAACAACAGGGAGCTCCAATAACACTTAATTTAGGGAAGAAACAAGAGTTACAGGGATGCTACTGCCAACATACTGCAACAAAAGTAATTAATGGTGTAAGGTGGTGTGGTCTCCTGACCTTCATTTCTTACACATTTCGTCCTCACAATCGTATTCTGCACATCAAGACGCTTCATTCGAACCCAAACTCGATAAGGTAGAGTCAATTTTCTATGAATTTATGTAAGCAATATGCAAATCTAATAAGTAAATCGCAAGTGCGCACCGAGGTTGAAAATGTCGAGGCTGGCATACACAACACGACGGCAACAGGAATTTTCGTTCTAAAGAGGCAACCAGCCCGCTGAGAGGCCTGTCCTTTCAGAGGGCTGAGTCAACACACCTACTTCGGCTGGAGCGACCACCCAGAGAGAGGAAAGCTTTTGCACAGAGTGAAGAGATAACGACCCCCATGTTTGACTTAAGAGCAAATTCCGCTACATTGTGTGGGGGCGCCCAGAAGACGCATTTTTTGATGGACCGACTGCGTAGTTACGGAGGTCTAACAGGAGGACAGTATATGCCTAACGGAGATGCTACATATTTCCACAATGGTCGACTTAAACGAAACGTCATTCTCCCGTTTAAAAGAGCAACGTTAATTGGCGGAATATTTCTGACACAGAGCCAGAGGAGTGAGGGAAGACAGTGAATGATATACCCTTGCAATTTTTCCAGAAAAAGGAGCCGTTCCGTTGTCGCTCTTGGAGCGGGAACAACTAATGAGAGCGAGTGCGCTCGTACGTGTACACAAAGAGCAAGGAACAAAGTCTCTCCTCAGTACTTCACTGGGAGAGCACCTCTGTCATTAGCGAATTGGAGTGATACTCTATATTGAGTTGTTCACTGGCTTAAATGGTTCAAATGGCTCTGAGCACTATGGGACTTAACATCTGAGGTCATCAATCCCCTAGAACTTAGAACTACTTAAACCTAACTAACCTAAGGACATCACACACATCCATGCCTGAGGCAGGATTCGAACCTGCGACCGTAGCGGTCGCGCGGTTCCAGACTGAAGCACCTAGAACCGCTCAGCCACACTGGCCGGCCATGGTTCACTGTGTTGGTCACCACACTTATTGTGCAGTGTCAACACGGACAGAGTACTAGTTAAATGCCTGCAAGCGAATATTAAGTGGGGTCACTGTGGACTGGTTATCTGACCTGTGTACCATGCCAATAGTTAGACTAGGGGCAGACAGGAGTCCTTGACTTCATCAAGGCATAGGGAGAGTTTGATTGGTGAAGGTCAATCCAGATAGAAAGAGATAGTTGTGTTATTTGTCAGCAGCAAGCGACGCAGCAGCAGTCGTCGCAGCTCACAGTATTGTGCGCTACAGTGTGTGTGAGCCCCATGTGTCCTCCATAACAGTATACTCCATTATATTTCTCTCACAACAGCCTTAACCGTACCTAGAAAAGTTACTCAAGTTGTGTAGGCGTGGCTCTCAGCCATTCTGACGAGTAAATAACATTCTTAAAGAAAAGGGAGAAAAGAAACTTTCCATACTTTGTAAAATAATAGCATTCCTATCCGTAAGAGGCAATCTAATGTTCCAAAGATAATCTGGAAATTTATTATTTTATAAGAAAAAGTTTCACTTTTTTTCTCAGAATTTTTTGCAATAAATAATACTTTTCGTTCGTTTGATGTTTATCTTACTCTAACTAGCAATACTCTGGTACCGAAGTATTCCACTAGTTACAGAGGAATATATAATATTTTTGTGTCTTTTTCTTACAGCAGACGACTCCAGAAGAGATTTGTAGCTGAATGTTTTTCGAGCAGTTCTTGTTGGTACATTAGGAGCATCTGTCTGACTTCTGTAGTAGTGTGAGGTGGAAACTGTTTCTTGCAGGAGCCAAAAGGTACTTGTTGGATCAATCCATTGCGCAACTTGACAAAATAAAACACACACACTCACAATGGGCATACTTACAGAAGGAGCAGCTACTCATGTGACAAGTTTCTGAGTCTCAGTATATCAGAGCAAATCAAACAAAAGTTAGATGAAACAAGAGCCCTAATACTTAAACAATCTGTGCAGTTATAGAAACTGCTTCAACAGTGTGCCACAGTATTTGATGAAAAGCGAGATATTATCAGAGATTACTTTTGCTACCTTAGTGTTGCACCTCAGAGCACATACTGTCAAATATTACTCCTTTCACCGGCTCACTAAATTCAATCACTGACCGAGGAATAAAGCCTGGAGCATTAGTCGTCAAAATGTGAGTATTATAGTCCATTGCTTGTGGTACCAAACTCTGATGTTTATCTGATTCTCGACGGCTGAGAAATCAACAAAATTATCCTCCCTGTAAGGACATGACCTCTGAACATAGAATAGTTAATTTAAAAACTTTACCACAATTAATCTAAGATCGTCGTTTTGGCAAGCGCCATTACAAGTAGAATAACAGAAGTACACTATATTTCTTTGCTAAAGATGTAGCTGCCAGTTCACTGTCTTGCCATTCGGTCTTACTATCAGCTCAGGCACTTTCATTCCAACATTAGGCACAGTGTTGGCACCCGAGTTACGTGATTTTGTTGCACCATTCTAGATGACATGCTGATTGTGATGAAAACATGGAAGCAACATATGGGTATTTTGCAGCGTGTACTACAGCAATTTCAACATGCAGGGGCCACTGCAAGTTAAAGGAATCAAAATTTGTCTTCAAAAATATCATCTTTCTGGGACATATGATTTTCTCATATGTTATTTTATCTGCAAGTAACAAAATCAGTGACATAGAGAATTCACCACCACCATGTAATAGGCCACAATAAATTGATGATTAGGATTGGCTTCATTCTACCAAAGGTTCATGTCAGATCTAGTTTTAAACTCAGACATTGTTAACTCTTTTAAAAAAGTATGTCTCTTGTGCACTGATATTACACCATCCAGGCATTGCATTAAATTTCAGTTTAATGAGTGACACATCTTCATATGGACTAGGATCTTGCCTATTTCAAATTAAGATAGTTAAAGGGTCACCTACATTTTGTGTTATAGCGAGCTGTGAATGTGCATATACCACCACAGAGTTGGAAGCATTGGCAGTGGTGTGGTCATTCGGCAATTTGCACTATTATCTGGCAAGTTCATACAGGAATGTGTATTTCGATCACCAAACACTGAGTTTCTTTGATAATTGTAAATTGTTACATTCACGATGTGAATGTCCATATACCATCAGAGAGTTGGAAGCATTGGCAGTGGTGTGGTCATTCCGCAATTTGCACTATTATCCTTCAAGTTCATACAGGAATGTGTATTTCGATTACCAAACACTGAGTTTTTTTGATAATTGTAAATTGTTACATTCATGATTAGGCAGATGGACTCTGATTCTACAAGAATAACGTTTTGAAGTGATTTGTGTGTACTGTGAGGAGAATATTATCGCGGATGCCTTTTCTAGACTGCCGGAAGGACTAACAGAGGCCACTGACAGCAACCTGCAGAGTTTAAAGTCTTACTTATGAAGGATATTGAACACCGAAAGATGTATCTGAAATGCTCATAAACATGGCAAATTTGCAGCACAAAGGCTATCGTTGGAGTTATGTTATATATCCGATTCAAGCAGGAAAAAATCAAGAATAAAGGAACTTTCGTAGACATACACAGATGTTTTATTTTACAGGAGACATCGCACATCAGATAATTGGTATGTTTACATTCCACAAGAATATATGCAGAAACACTAGTCTGACATATACACGTAGTATGTGGTTCCTGTGGAGCACGTAAATATTCAGAAGAAATAGGAAAATATTACCATTTGCGAAGTTCAAAAAATGGCTCTGAGCACTATGGGACTTAACATCTATGGTCATCAGTCCCCTAGAACTTAGAACTACTTAAACCTAACTAACCTAAGGACATCACACAACACCCGGTCATCACGAGGCAGAGCAGGTGCGAAGTCTCCAAAGATGTGTACAGTAAATTCTGAAAATATGTTATATTTGTCAAAAACCTTCAAACCACAGCGCCAGAGGAGTCTTACATCCTATAGTTACCAAAGAATCATTACAGACTGTAACTGTTGATGTAACGGGACGTGTAGCTCGTGCCAGAGGAAACGTAAAAGTTTTGTGGGATTCTGTGATTTATTCACCAAGTGTGTAAAACTGTATCCAATAAAAACGAGTTCTGCACAGCTACCTACCAACAAAAACGCAGGCGACTACATTCCGCGCATCGGAAAACCGTGCGGATTGTTGTCAGATAACGCTACCAGCTTTTCAGATTATCAAGAGAGGAAGTTCTTGTGAGATAACAAAATAAGACAGATCTTGATTTCGAGATTTCATCAAAAGTAGACCTCATTAGATTGTTTCGGGAGTTAAACAGATATACCCAAACATACTACCAACGCAAGCAGACATTGTGGGTGGAATACTGGAAGTCAATTGAAAAAGTTTACAGCAATTTATATCACACTTCAATAAAAGCTGTGCCAGCAGAACAGATAGAAAATAATGAACGAATGCATTGTCTATCGAAATACCAACTACTGAAGAGTCTAGGGAGACCAAGGGATGACCAGCGTTAGTTGCGATTAAGTCCAAAGCACAGCAAAGGAAAAGAAATTACGATGGACAATTGAGGAGGATACAAGTCTCCCTGTCGGGACCAAAGTGCTATTAGAACGTCACCTGAAGTCGTCACTCATTAAGATGATGATCAAGAAATGGCAACTAATGTGCGTGTGAACTTTTCAGATAATGGCTATACCAAACCCTGATGCATACATAATGTGGTATCCTACCACTGGGAAGGTGAAGGGAATGTATCTACACCATGACTTAAAACCTTATTATCTCAGATACTGATTCAGTTAACGAAAGAACTATTAATTTTTATAGTTAGTGATAAGTTGTGTCACTATTTCTCCTGTGTGAATTCAGTTTTTCTCAGCCGACAAATGCGTGACATAAAGTACTTGAGCTGTAACTTTGTCATGATTATTTATTTATTATTATTATTATTATTGTTATAAACTGCACAGTTTAAACTCTTACTTATGAAGAATTACTATGAATAGCGTTAGTAGCACAGACGTAGTTAATTTAAAACGTATGCATGATGCAGCGATTTTACACGAATCTCATTGTTTGTTGACATAGCTCCTGAACTACAATAGATAAATGGTTCTTACCTCCACAATGATTGTTCCCGGACAGTTAGGGGTGTGTGTGCCAAGTTTGGTTGAAATCGGTCCAGTGGTTTAGGAGGAGATGTGAAACACACACACACACACACACACACACACACACACACACAGACACACAAACACACGCACACACACACAGACGCAGACACTCACACAAACACAAACACACACACATCTATTTTTATAATATGTAAGGGTTCTTCCAACTCTGAAGTAGTTGTATCCCTACATAAGTCTTTTTATTTCCAACGTAATCTCGATTTAGCTCTGGCATCTTCTCGTTCTTACGTTTTTTTGGTCTGTGTGAACGTAAATCCCTAGCTGTTTTGATACAGCACGGTCGGAGAGTGAATTAACAAGCTCGCAGCGAAGCGACGTTGGCTTCTTGTTGGGATAAAAACGTTTCAGCAGGCGGGTCTCGTTTCAGGGAGGGAGAGAGACTCGCCTTTCAGCAGCGCCTGCCAACATTACAGGCATTCCGCCGCTGAAGGCGCCCTTTGAGATGCGAGAGGTAGACCAGGCACTTCGGCGGAGGTGTCAGGAGTTTGCGTATAGCGTAGACTTTTGAAGTTAGTCTTAAGCGCTAGAAAGACAGCTGCTTCCAAAATGGAGGAGCCTCACCTGCGAAATCCGCTAATTACTGAAAACTGAAGTGTGTAAAAGCTCTTGATCTCAAGCGTTCAAAATTAACCCTTTTCGGCCGCATGTAAACTTATACTCTCTGTAGGTACAAGTTTCCTTCATGCTCAAGTGAATCATATAAGCTCCTACACGTAGGATGCAGTTCCCTCTCCAATTTCCACTTTACTATATTTAGTAGTTTTCCCTCATTGCTTTTTGAAAGCATTTGATCTCAACTAATCATCCTTTTCTTAATTCGGAGATAACAGCCATTACTATTCGGGCGATCTCTTTTGAAGATGAGATAATTTCGACCTAGTGGCTGTTTAAGCTAAGGCACTCTGTCTCTCTGAGATATTAACTCTTGACTCAAATTTCAATCGTCAGAAAAGTGTACTGTGATCGCCGAAAGATTTTTCTGCTTAATGAGTAGAATCACACTCGCTATCATTTCCTCTGAAGCACATTCTACTCTGACTTAATGGTTTGTAATTTATTCACCTATCCTTGGATATTGCATCAGTTTCAAGTCAGCTGAAAAGTACAACACACACAACGTCTCCACCACCAAGAACTCGCCGCCTACTAATTTGAATGTGACTTGCTGGTATCAATGTGCATTAATATTCCACTTGAAACTGCCCCAACTAAAGATTCTGCCTACGCAGAATAAATAGAGCCCAAAGTAAATGATATTATTACGCGATATGACTGTGCTCAGTAATGATTCGTCACGGACACGCGTACATAACGCAACGGAGATTGTTTTCGCATCTGAAATGATTTTGGAAATGTGTGGTATCTTCTTATGGGACCAAACTGTTGAGGACATCGGTCCGTAAGCTTACACACTACTTAATCTAACTTACACGAAGTACAACACACACACACCCATGCCCGAGGGAGGACTCGAAGCCGCGCGAACCGTGACGTCAACCGTGACGTTACCCCACGCGGCTTGAAATCATCTACTATTGATTATCACCTAGTAACGTAACTTATTCACGGAACATAATAACCAGACGGCAGAACAGGTGCTAGTTGAACACTATCGAGGTAAACTTACCGTCTGTAATCTTAAAATAATTTAGTAATGGTAAGAAAAGCTTAACATTTGAAATAAGTACTCGGAGTACAAGTAAAGGGCGCGAATATTTTTGTAATTACTTCTGCATAAGGCATTAGTCTTGTTTACTCAATAGTATCGTGTTGAAAATTTATATCTCGTTTAAATAAAATTGACGAAAGAAACGAATCAGCAATAAAGACAAGAGATTTTATTTTTAACTTCTGGTTTATTATTTGATTCCGAAAAGCACAACAATTCTACACGGAACAATCAAGGTTTCCGCAGTAGATTTGAAAAGCTTGTAAGTAGCAGAATCTTTTGATGAAATACTGGTTTGCTAAGTTTGATCACAAATCAGAAATAAAACGGAAGGAAGAGTGAGTTTAACGTGTCGTCGACATCGAGGTCATTAGAGACGGAGCACAAGCTCGGATGGTGTCAAGGATGAGGAAGAAAGTCGGCTATGCCATTTGAAATGAACTGTCCCGGCATTTGCTCGGAGCGATTTAGAGAAATCACGGAAAATCTAAATCTGGATGGCCAGACCTCCGTTATATCCTTTATTGGGTTCTGTGTGATTTACCGAAGCCGCCAAACAGTTAATTATCATGAATATATGACGGTGTGCTTAATGGATGAAAGGCCATCGGTTTCTCTGCTGTGGTTTCGGGGGTATTTCAACAGAGTGTGGCTATTCTGAGAAGGAAAGTTTTTCTATTATTAAAGATCACAAAGGTTGCGATATACAAACTAATATGTATTTTCTATTAACACACAAATTCTGAGGCAGTTGCTACCTTCGCCTTACACGTTTAACTACGGTTATATCTCTTATTGGTTGCTGATTTTAAGTACTTCGTCACACGCAATGACGATGATTAACATTCAAAATAATCCTCACTGCAATCCATGGTTGTTAATGGCCGACGCGGTTGGCGCGAAACATGTAATTCGGCATTTGTCACTTTTTGTTTTATATCACTCGCGAATCGGTATTGATGAGGGTCAAACCCAAGACGATAAGGGGACGCGCTTATTTGTCACACTACGGTGAATTTACAATTTACTCCTCACTCGGCACATCCGCCATTGACACCGTACTCAGCTCGACCGCCATTTTTTATTTTTGCGTCTTTCCTGTACTGCTTTCACCCAACACTAATCTCACTGGCTCCCGCAGCGCTCGACAATCGACTTCTGTTTGCTATCGACCTGGGTTTCGGGTACTAATATCTATGTTCGTGGGATCACGGATCAGAAACAATACTTTAAGAGAGTGAAATCTGCCCTACTTGAATGTACCTGCGAGTGTCACGACAATATTAATTCAGTAATATTGGCTAAGCAACCACACCGTCCCAATGTAGCTTGGCAGGTTCTAAAATGAAGAAACAGTATTTTATGTTGCAGAATAGGAGCGTAGAGAGTGTAGGCACCTTTGCATACAGTCGGTATGTCTGTTGGGAACTTGTGAAGCACATTATTAGAGTTCAATCATTTATTCGCCATGTTTACAATTCGTTGCTCTCCCTCACCAGCCTTGGCTGCTGATTCATTCAGCTGCGTGTTGGCTTCTAGCAGACACCTGTCCAATCAGCTCAGGCCATACAACCCTGGACGATGATTTTAGCGATCTCGGCGCCACTGCAGTTTGCTGTCGAGCAGGTGCGTCCGTTGCCCAGCAGGAAGAGGTCTCACACTGGCTGCTGCAGTGTCCTCTGTCCTATTCTGAATTCTGTGACCAAACAGCGATGTACCTGGTGTCGGTAGTCTTACGGTCAGTTGATCTCCCCTCTACCAGCACCCAGATGTGCTTGAGTGTTGAGCAGGAATGTGGACCCCAAGGGACACTATTTCTGGCTTCCACAATAAAGTTCAGCGCTGGCATCACCCTGCAATGTGGTGTTGTCGAAAGATAGTCAGTTCCTCCATCTGTAGATGGTGAGCAGTGTGAAATTCCCTAGGTGAAAACCATCATCTCAAGTACATCTTTGGCTAGTTCATGTACTGTGCTGGAGCTTCTAGGACATAGATTCACTGCAGTATCGTAACCATAGAATCAAGTGCAATTACTGTGACTACTTCGTTCCCAATGCTCGACCACGGCAGGTGGAAAACTGGGAGCCAGTTCAAGGCTATGACATGCAGTTCGATTCATAATGTCCACATGTGTCCGCCTTCCTCTGCCATATTCACTTAATAGGTTTTTAACTGCCGCATTGGGTCCTCGCTACATGTTCTTGTGTAAGAGATAGAGCTCCTTGCACCATGTCTTTTGAGCTGACAAATGTGCCTGTCTCACTTCCCTTTGTTTTCTGCCACCTTCTTCTTTGTGCTGAATGCATATTCTCACTCGGCAGATGATGCTGTCATGTGTCAAAGTCCTGATACACTTGCAACACAATGGCTTGTTTCCTCCTTCTGCATCTGCCTCTGGCTTAATTAGACACTGTCTGTGGCAATGGGAACGAGTTTTAATAAAAATTTCTTATTTCCTACCTCTTACTATTCTGTACTTTGACACATCCCTCCTATCTAAGAAATTCGTCACAAATTTTCCCTTTTTCAATTATTACTAATTAGTGTACACCTGCCTTCTATTTAAAAATTTACCTTACAACAGTTTTCTGGCCTTTTTCTCAACCTATGTCTTGAATCTTAGTTAGCATACGTTATTTATATATTCTGCTTCCATTACTTATTAACTAATAGTTTTTATCCATTCCATAGGTACCTTTCATACAAAAGTAAACTGGACAAATAAACACTAAAACCAAAATTATGCTTGTGGCTGATACAGTGAAAATAAATGCATTTTGTCTACATTTCTCATGATGTTTTTCCACATGTTGCAATATTCGACTGATTGAAATTTGTCTTTTTTCGTCTAGAGATTGTAGAAATGTGGAATGTTAAGTTAACATTAATTTAATTTAGGTTTTTCTTAGGTACTAAACCTACGTGCGGTGGTTCCTCCAGCCAATACAACATTGTTTGGGATCAATCAATCATTGTTGTGCCATTGATGGCAGCTGGAAGGTGAAACTGTCTCTCTGCTGTTTCACATCTGCTTCCATTTATTAACAATCCATTGCCCTGTAACTCTAGTTTAATTATTCCAGTTGGGTTACCATTTTTGGAGCTAGTGATAATTACTGTTTGAGGCATAAATATGGCATAAACCCAATGATCTCCAACTTCCTGTCATTCTGGATGAGCTAAGACTTTTTCCTCGCACTCTACTGTTTCTATTTTCCATAAAAGCAACTGCATTTCACATGGCTGGTTGTTTGTTTGCATCTCCATTGTTAGACAAATAATATTTTTTCTAATACAGTCTTTCACATTTACTACAGACATAATTACATGAGCATCTCTTGATAAAGAAACTAATAACGCTTCAAGAATTTGTATTTATATCCATTTCCCAATCATATTCCATTTAACGAAGTATAGATGTACGGTGTAACACTGGTATTGCACGTTTAGTGCCTACTACTGGGAATTGTGTTTTAATGTGCAATCTAGCTTGATCAGTATTCACTGTTTCATCAGACTTGTTATAAAATAAAGTTAGATTCTTACCTGTTATAGACATGACGTGTTATAGTCCACATGGAGAGTCTCTTTGTGCTTTCTGTAATGCCATCAAAATTGGATGTGGATTTAATAAAGTTGCACTCAAGCGATCATGAGTAGCGTGATGTACTGCTTAGTGGAAAGTTTCGACGTTGATTCTTACGTCATCTAATCTGTCTGCTAAGGTTTGTAACTTTCTCACCTATTTTCCTTAACTGGGTTTGTATTTTCCTTAGATCACTATTTGTGACATTCCTGGTGTTCAGCAAACGTTGTCCTGATTCTCTTGTTAAGTTTAACACTGAGTATTCCCTGCTCCATGTTTGATATCTATGTCATTTGTCAATCTACTTTAGCTTTTGTAGCTTCCACTGATTCTAGTACATTTGCAGCTGTTCTGTTTGAATTCTTGATATCCTCATTAACTGCCGTTTCAAATACAGTTTTTAAATGCATCTAACCAATCCATGTGTTATTATAGGTGCTGTACTGAGTTTCTCATACAAGAGTTTTTATTCTTGATATTCGCTCTGCGTATCTTCCAGTAACTCTTATTTCTCAGTTTCTTTTTGTAGAGTTGTAATCCTATCCTGTAATCTTTTTACGCCATTCCTTATTTCCAAAATAATGAACATAAACACTACTGACAATCTGTGAGTTGTTAGTAGAATATTTGATTCTCTAACAATTAAAATTCTATTGTACAGAGGTTAATTCGGAATCACATCTCTTGTGTTATTAGTATAGTAGTAGTATGCTCAGAAAAAGTTTTCTGGGCAACACATTTGTACGCCACCTGAGAGGAAGGGGAGTACCGTGAAACCCCTCCCTCGTATAACAAGGTCTAGATCACAGAACGTGGCAAGTAAAGAAATTGAAGAGTAACCTAGGTAATTAACAAATACCACGTGTGCATTCGATCTGAGAATTTGCGCTATTTACTCCTAGACCTAAGCCCATAAGGTACGTTTCACTGATGTTCCGTTTTCCTTGGTAATTCTTCCCTTTCTGCAATGCTTGAAGGAAACTGTGGCAACGCATCAATCTCATCCCTAAACGGTTTTACTCTACTCACATGGACTATAGATGCTCTAGTTGGCAATTGTAATTTTATGTTGACTGGCAAAGTCAGTTCGATAACTCTGTGAAGTCCATAATATTTCGTTAAAATTTTTTCGTTTTGTCCTTTAGGGTATATGGATTACTAGTAATGCCCACTGTCCTATTCTGCATTGTGACAGTTTACTCTTCCATTGCCCAATAAGCTCTTGCTTCACTCTAGCTTTTGCGTTGGCAGGCTTTACCTTTTGCCAAATTTATTTCGATTCCTTCACAAAATTTTTCACAGTTGACCCAGTAACTACATCCAAGGGTGATGGAATTTTCCGCCCATAAATTACTTCATAAGGCGAGAGTCCAGTTTATAACACTACTGGCTTTGTGCGCTACCTGTCTCCTAATAACTGAACTTCTAAACCTTCACAGGAAAGCCAAGTACAACGCAACCGCGAAATGTGAAATGCCACAAATGACCTTAACATGCAGCAAGCGTTATCCTCTGGGAGGAATTTTGACCACGCATTAACCTAACGGACAGAGGGAATCGGACGTGAATTTCGTAAGGGTGGCAATTAGTAGAAAGCAGAAAGATTATAATTTAGGAAATAATGAAAGTAGAGAAAATTTACGTAAATGAAACAAAAAACCACGTCGTCAGCCTAATTAGACATAATAATGTGCAAACATTATTCTCAATGGATTTATATATACTCTTGCAAAAGGAACTTCCATTAATTCTTTCTTAGTAAAGTGCAATGAACACCTATAACGATCAGACTAACTACACATTGAGTAGCAGTAGTTATCAATAGCAATCACAGAAATTAAAAGAAATTTTACCCCTTTTAACTACAATCATCACCTCAACCTTTGACTAATTCAGCGCAAATTTTTTTTCCCAAAGACAACACGAGACTAAGTAGTACATGACAAGAGTTAAAGTTTAACTAACATACATATACAAATCACAAATGCAATAATATGACAATGAAATAACACATTTCATATTCATACCACAGTGTACTAATGTTTTAGATTTCGTTAGCAAAACCAGATTCAAATTGACTTTCTGCTGCTAGTAAAGGTTAAACTGGGGGCTCTTAAACTGTCCCTTCATTTTTAAGTAACTATGCTCACATTTAAGAAACAACTTGCATCACATAAATGCTGAACTACAATCCCACTTAAGATTATTTAGCCCTCAATTTCTTAAAAAAATTACACTAACAATATTCTTAATAAGCTTTGGAAATAAATTTAGATTCAAGTTAAGTTTCAAATAGGATCAAAATTAAGTGCCTCATAACACCACTTGTGAAGCAAGTGATTTTAACTAACCACATTTATGTTCATTAGTACTAAAACTTCAGCACTTTAAAAGTAAATGCAGTTCATAGCAAATTAAAACTTTTCATAAGTTTAATATTATGTGCCTCTTTTACTACTTGTGAAGCAAGTAGTTTTAATTAATAACATTTATGATCTTCAGCACTTACATTTAAATTAAAAACAAATTATTAGTTCTTCACAAACAGGGTACTCGGTCTTCAGCACTTTGAGGATAGGACCCCACTTGGTATCATTAAGTGGACAATTTCAATGGTCAAACACAAATTTTGCAACTCTTGAATTATTATTGCAACGAACACACACAAACACACTGGTTCATACTGCTATACATATCTGTTTTCCATAGTTGTTGATGCATTTGCGCAGTCGGCCGCCGAGCGGTTCTAGGCGTTTCAGTTCGGAACCGCACTGCTGCTGCGGTCGCAGGTTCGAATCCTGCCTCGAGCATGGATGTGTGTGATGTCCTTAGGTTGGTTAGGTTTAAGTAGTTCTAAGTTCTAGGGGACTTATGACCTCAGATGCTAAGTCCCATAGTGCTTACAGTCAAGCAGCTGCGCAATATTGGTGGGAAGCAGGTGGTGGTTATCAGGTTTATCAGGTCTCCCTCTTGTGGATTTTAAGCTCTATTTAATTCTTCTTGGCGGCGTATTCATCATCTTTAGAGCTTTTCCTAATACGAGAGCACCCTTTTTACAGCCGGAACCACATCCGAGGCCATTCCATTATACATTTGATTACAGACCACCTCACTTGGCACCTATAGTGTTGACTATGCGACTGCTGGCTACTGACAGCCTAACGTGCTTCCTGTTTTGCCGCCCAGATAGACCGCCACTTCCACCTTTTCTTGCGTACCAAGCCCCTCCCTAATGAAGGGTGATCCTTACGCCTTTCAAGTTACATCATGTAATTTCCCTAAGTATGAACCATTTTTCTACATACAATTTTGTTTTTACGAACATACGTATTTTATAAAATTCCATTATTTAAGCACACTATTAAGTTAAGCAAATGCTATATCACAAATTTCCCTTTCCCTCCTACAATTCAATGATATTAACTCATACAGAAGAAACACTTCATGATAAATTTACGCTGTACCAATTACTCACAATCGATAATGGTGTTACAAGTTCTGGCATGAACTTTTGAATTATATGCAGTAACGACAAAACTAAATATATTTCTCAACAGAATGCTGCGCATTCATGTAGTGGCTTAACATTTTGGATAATGTACGGTGAACTAGATCTGTCTGTCCATTCATTTGGGGATGGAAAAGGCTGGTACATAAATTCTTAATTTTCAACAAGCGACATAACTGTTCATTACTTCTGTTCATTACTTAATATGCAAAGTAAATTCTTTGCTCTATGATAATGTTTTCTGGTATGACAAATTTCAAAAACCAGTTGTTTAGAGTTGCTTGTGCTACTGCACTTGACTTCTGACCTGGGATGGCTACCATAATTAAATATCATGAAAAATGATCTAATGTCGGAAGGACATATTTATTACCAGCTTGTGTTCTATTAAAAGGTCCTAAGACATCTAATTCTAGCATTGAAAATGGTTTGTCATCTTCGGGTAGTCTCTGCAAATTAATTTTCTGATGATGCCAATTTGCTATTTTTGCACATGGGATGCAGTTTCTGACAAATTGTTGTACATCACTGCGATGTCTTTGTCATCAGAATCTTTTAGCTACACGTCTATTAGTTGTTCTTTTCTATCTGTTTGATAATGCGTGGTCATATGTTTCACATAACACCTCCACTCTCAGCATTGCAGAAAGTACAATGCGAGATCTGCAGTTTGTAGATTTGCGTAGCAAGGCGTCATGCATTCCAAACTGAGGCTGTACGCAACACAATTGACACTCACAGTCAGCTGATTGTGCCTTTGTCCAGTCCGCCTGGCTTCCACCTACTACTTATAAAACTGCTATCGTCCTTCTGGGCTTATCAGCATTAGTATGCTTCAATCCCGGTTTAGGAATTACTTCATAAGCTAACTCAATTTTAACACCCACCTTGCTAATTGACCTGATGAGTCATTCAACCCTAATAACCGTTTTAAAGACATGTGGTCTGCAATCACTTTGAGTTTACGACAGAACAAACAGCCATGAAAATACGAGATTCCGTAAATAACTACTAACAATTCCTTTTCAGTGTCAAATAATTAGTTTAAGTCTTCTTTGTCTGAAGGTGTATGTCACCGGATGTTTTGTCTCGTCAACATTCTGACGTAAAATACGACCCGAATATTAATGCTGATATCACATGAAAGTATGAATTCCTGTGCAGAGGGCCGGCCGTTGTGGCCGAGCGGTTCTAGGCGCTTCAGTCTGAAACTGCGCAACCGCTACGGTCGCAGGTTCGAATCCTGCCTCGGGCATGGATGTGTGTGATGTCCCTAGGTTAGTTAGGTTTAAGTAGTTCTAAGTTCTAGGGGACTTATGACCTCAGATGTTGAGTCCCATAGTGCTCAGAGTCATTTGAACCATTTTTGAACCTTTGCAGAGTCAGGGAGTATTAACGCAGGCTAATATTAGTACCGCCTAGATTTTCTGGAATGCTTCATGACGGTGTAATGTCCACTGAAAACTAACACCTTGTAAAGTATTCTTCGTCAGGCAGCACTGAACAAATGTGAAAATGACAAAGTTACATGAATCTCCTCAACAGTATGCAATGCATGAATTAAAGGCTGGTCTTCAGACGG
The DNA here is from genome assembly GCF_023864275.1 of Schistocerca cancellata. Classification (NCBI taxonomy): domain Eukaryota; kingdom Metazoa; phylum Arthropoda; class Insecta; order Orthoptera; family Acrididae; genus Schistocerca; species Schistocerca cancellata. Next base: position 1,146,110,732 of record NC_064626.1, on the reverse strand, counting down.
AGACATCACAGAAGTGATAGCATGGTGTATTGGATTTACATCCTAACTTCTGAAAATATTCATTCTCTCACTTAGTATTACGTGAAATCCTGTAAGAAAAATGAAATGGCTGTTGCTTACTAATTGGTGATCCTATCAGGCCTTGAGTGCTGAGGAAGGTACCATTGTTCGCTACGAAAATTAAACGTCAAAATTCGTACTTCAGATTCCATCTTAGTAGTAGTAAAACTTAATCGGACTTCGTACTTGAAGATCTACTGCTGTCTGGAATATAATGCTCAAACAGCAAGACACGATCCGTGATCGGCCTGATTGCTTTCGAAAACTATGTGGTGCCCTTCCTGACACACCGTCTCTAAAAGAAAAAATATATATAGAATAAAAAAAAGGTATATATGGAATCTATAGGTAATAACATTAAAGGAAGACCTTTCATAAATACAGCAAGTTATTATTCAAAACAATGTAAGGAACAGGTTTTTAAAAGAATAAACCGCCATTTCACCGTGTATTATTATATTTATACACTGAAGAGACGAAGAAACTGATGCACCTGTCTAATACCGCGTAGGGCCCTCGCGAGCACGCAGAACTGCCGCAACACGACGTGGCATAAACTCGACTAATATCGGAAGTAGTGCTGGAGGGAACCGGCACCATGAATCCTGGAGGGCTGTCCTTACATCCATAAGAGTACGAAGGAGTGGAGATCTCTTTTGAACCGCAAGTTGCCAGGATCCCAGATATACCAGGTACCAGGTTGAGATTCATTGGGAGAGTCCTTAGAAAATGTAGTCCATCAACAAAGGAGGTGGCTTACAAAACACTCGTTCGACCTATACTTGAGTATTGCGCATCAGTGTGGGATCCGCACCAGGTCGGGTTGACGGAGGAGATAGAGAAGATCCAAAGAAGAGCGGCGCGTTTCGTCACAGGGTTATTTGGTAACCGTGATAGCGTTACGGAGATGTTTAACAAACTCAAGTGGCAGACTCTGCAAGAGAAGCGCTCTGCATCGCGGTGTAGCTTGCTCGCCAGGTTTCGAGAGGGTGCGTTTCTGGATGAGGTATCGAATATATTGCTTCCACCTACTTATACCTCCCGAGGAGATCACGAATGTAAAATTAGAGAGATTAGAGCGCGCACGGAGGCTTTCAGACAGTCGTTCTTCCCGCGAACCATACGCGACTGGAAAAGGAAAGGGAGGTAATGACAGTGGTACGTAAAGTGCCCTCCGCCACACACCGTTGGGTGGCTTGCGGAGTATAAATGTAGATGTAGATATACTCCATAATGTCTCATGTCTGGGGAGTTTGGTGGCCAGGAGAAGCGTTTAAACTCAGAAGAGTGTTCGGGGAGCCACTCTGTAGCAATTCTGATTTGTGGGGTGTCACATTGTCCTGCTGGAATTGCTCAAGTCCGTCGGGATGCACAGTGGACGTGTATGGATGCAGGTGATCAGGCAGGATGCTTACGTATGTGTGACCTGTCAGTCGTATCTAGACCTATCAATGGTCACATACCACTCCAACAGCAAACGACCCCAACGACCCCCCCCCCCCCCCCCCCGCCCGCATCTCGTGGTCGTGCGGTAGCGTTCTCGCTTCCCACGCCCGGGTTCCCGGGTTCGATTCCCGGCGGGGTCAGGGATTTTCTCTGCCTCGTGATGGCTGGGTGTTGTGTGCTGTCCTTAGGTTAGTTAGGTTTAAGTAGTTCTAAGTTCTAGGGGACTTATGACCACAGCAGTTGAGTCCCATAGTGCTCAGAGCCATTTTTTTGCAAACGACCCACACCATTACAGAGCCACCATCTGCTTGAACAGTCCCCTGGTGGCATGCAGGGTCCATGGATTCATAAGATTGTCTCCATACCCGTACACGTCCATCCGCTCGATACAATTGAAACATGTTTCCAGTCATCAACAGTCCAATGTCCGTATGTCCGTGTTGACGGGCACAGGCGTGACGTAAAGCTTTGTCTCGTGCAGTCATCGAGGTTACACTAGTGTGACTTCGGCTCCGAAAGCCCATATCGATGATGTTTTGTTGAATGGTTCTCACGCTGACACTTGTTAATGGCCCCGCACTGAAATCGGCAGCAATTTGTGGAAGGGTTGCACTTCTGTTACGCTGAACGATTCTCTTCAGTCGCCGTTGGTCGTGTTCCTGCAGAATCTTTTTCCGGTCGCAACGACGTCGGAGATATCCACGGTACACTCGTGAAATCGTCGTACGGGAAAATACCCAGTTTATTGCCACCTCTGAGATGCGCCGACTGTAACACCAGTTCAGACTCACTTAAATCTTGATAACCTGCCTATTGTAGCAGCAGTAATCGGTCTAACAATATTTTACAATTAGCATACCTATGTCTGCCTTCCAGAATGGGACCAATTAGAGCGATTGATGGGAAGGAGCTTCTTCCCTCAACAAACGTCTACTCTTTATGAACTGACAGATACTTTTACACAGGGTGAGTCACCTAACGTTACCGCTGGATATATTTCGTAAACCACATCAAATACTGACGAACCGATTCCACAGACCGAACGTGAGGAGAGGGGCTAGTGTGAGTGTTTAATACAAACCATACAAGAATGCACGGAAGTATGTTTTTTAACACAAACCTACGTTTTTTTAAATGGAACCACATTAGTTTTGTTAGCACATCTGAACATATAAACAAATACGTAATCAGTGCCGTTTGTTGCATTGTAAAATGTTAATTATATCCGGAGATACTGTGACCTAAAGTTGACGCTTGAAACCTCCGACGTTCAGTTGCGTGTTGTAACAAACAGCTGCAACATACATCGCGTTTCTACAGAATGATCTGCCAACGTTGCTCGAAAATGTCCCACTGGAAACGCGTCGACGTATGTGGTATCAGCATGATGATGCACCTGCACATTCCGCAATTAACACTAGGCTGACCCTTGACAGGATGTTCGACGGCGTTTCATAGGACGTGGAGGACGCATAAATTGGCGGGCCCGTTCTCCTGATCTTACACCTCTGGACTTCTTTCTGTGGGGTACGTTAAAGGAGAATGTGTACCGTGATGTGCCTACAACCCCAGAGGATATGAAACAACGTATTGTGGCAGCCTGCAGCGACATTACACCAGATGTACTGCGGCGTGCACAACATTCATTACGCCAGAGATTGCAATTGTGTGCAGCAAATGATGGCCACCACATTGAACATCTATTGGCCTGACATGTCGGGACACACTCTATTACACTCCGTAATTGAAAACGGAAACCACCTGTGTACGTGTACCTCACCCCTCATGGTAATGTACATGTGCGTCAGTGAAAAAGACCAATAAAAAGGTGTTAGCATGTGGACGTAATGTGCTGTTCCAGTCTCTTCTCTACCTAAGGTCCATCACCGTTCCCTTTGGATCCCTACGTAATTCGGTGCTCTCCGATACACATGATCGAACAGCGGAGGAGTGGTACTCAATCGTCAACTTTACGTTACAATATCTCCGGATGTAATTAAAATTTTACAATGCAACAAACGGCACTGATTACGTATTTGTTTATATGTTCAGATGTGCTAACAAAACTAACGGGGTTCTATTTAAAAAAACGTAGGTTTGTGTTAAAAAACATACTTCCGTGCATTTTTTTATGGTTTGTATTAACCAATTACACTAGTCCCTCTCCTCACGTTCGGTCTGTGGAATCGGTTCATCAGTATTTGATGTGGTTTACGAAATATATCCAGCGGTAATGTTAAGTGGAGGAGGATATTAGTGTTTAACGTCCCGTCGACAACGAGGTCATTAGAGACGGAGCGCAAGCTCAGGTGAGGGAAGGATGGGGAAGGAAATCGGCCGTGCCCTTTCAAAGGAACCATCCCGGCATTTGCCTGAAGCGATTTAGGGAAATCACGGAAAACCTAAATCAGGATGGCCGGAGACGGGATTGAACCGTCGTCCTCCCGAATGCGAGTCCAGTGTGCTAATAATGTTAGGTGACTCACCCTGTATATCCATATATTTATCTGAATTTATTCACTTACACTGTCTTAGCTTTTTTACTCTTATTCATGCGTCTATTTTATTTTTATCTTACGCCATTATGGGTGTACATTTTATTATGACAGTATGGATAAATAATAAAGAATTGACGCCCCCCCTCCCCCCGCCCGTGAATCGTGGAAGTTATGGTTACAAATGACCTCACTTCTAGGATTCAGCCAATTAAACGGGGTTCGTCGTTCACTTGAACTGATATTACGGTTGTGGGATTCGGTTGGGAGATTAAGGGCTTCCCTGCTGAGCAGACTGGTGACACGCCAGAGAAGCTGAATATTGGACAGTAGTTTCGTATGTTCGAGGAGAAGTAATATTCACGGAAGAAACACAAGTTCGTTGATTAAGTTCGTTTATTTCCTTTGACACTTCAGGACTAAAGTTTGTAACCGGGAGATTAGTAAATAGCCCTTCATGAAAGTAGGAACCATTTTTCCTGCAGATTTTAGGGGTTATGTCCGCAATCAACTGGAGGTGTGACGACACAGGATTGTCGCTTACGACGTTTACGACGAACTATTCTGAGTGCCGTTTTGCCTGCGACGACGTAGCGGCGTGTAATTATGGTGGTTTTGATTCTACGACGAGAGTTCTCATTTTAACGACGATTATCAGTATCAGAGAGACGCAAAGAGAAATTTAAACGTGACGAAAGGAGAAGAAGACGACGCAAAAGAGGAGAAAAGGCAATGTTAGGTGGAATCGGAAAAAAATAAAAATATAAACTCTGCCGCAGTTAAAACTATCAAATCTATACATAAGTTAATTTTCTGCACAGTTCCAGATGACAGAAGAAGTCGGAAACGATTGAGAGAATTTTCTGGTTTCACTTTTCAACCATTAGCTGGCGAACTTGGAACTAAGAAGTCAATCATTGAAGGATCATTATCAGAAGCAGAGCTAGGAGCATTCTGTAATATGTTGTGTATAGGTATTAGGAAAAACAATGAAACGACTGAAGAGATTTGTTCTTATGTAACCAACATTGAGAAACTTGTGGAGAAAATTAACGACGACATAGAATGTGAAGAGAACGGATAAGGCACCGATGTTGTAGGAGAGAATGCAATCTAAATGTGTAGAGATAAACGACCGAGATCACTCGGAAAAGGGACGGAAAAAATTCCGATTTAGAAACAGGCGATAAAATCAAAACACGATTCTCACCACATTCACAAGATCAATGTAAATTTCCCCTGTCATTTCGTGACGTCGAGGGTGCTCTAAAGTCATTTACCGGCGGTGACGGACATGCAGTTAAGAAGCGGATCATGCACTTCGAGGAAATGGTGTTTTTAATGGGTTGGAGTGAACTGAAAATGCTTGTTTTCGAAAAAAAAATCACTTCAAGGTTTGGCTAAGTTGTCTATTCTCGGTGAGAAGGGTGGGCTGCATTTGAGGAAGTTTTGTAGGAAGAATTCGACGCGTAAACAAGTGCTGCGAAGATCCACCAACTGCTGCCTCGACTAAAGAAGAAACAGTAAGAGCCTCTGCAAGAATATTTTCTTGTAATGAAGGAAACTGACAGCTGTGCTGATTTTGATAATGACTCGCTATTTCAGTTTGTGAGTGACGGTATAGAAGACGACTCAGGCACAGAACTGCTGCTTTATGATGCTGGGAGAGTGGAAGAGTTTAAGGAAAAATGAACCATTTACGAAAGAGCTGTGAATTCATTGCTGAAAAGAAAAAAACAAAATTTACAGTAATAAAAATTTCTACCTCAGTAAGAAAAATGCCAAAGACTCAGGTAATAGAAATACTAAAAGAGCAGGCCGTGGCTAAGCCATGTCTCTGCAATATCCTTTCTTTCAGGAGTGCTAGTTCTGCTAGGTTCGCAGGAGAGCTTCTGTAAAGTTTGGAAGGTAGGAGACGAGATACTGGCAGAAGTAAAGCTGTGAGTACCGGGCGTGAGTCGTGCTTCGGTAGCTCAGATGGTAGAGCACTTGCCCGCGAAAGCAAAGGTCCCGAGTTCGAGTCTCGGTCGGGCACACAGTTTTAATCTGCCAGGAAGTTTCACTAAAAGAGCAGCTTTGGGTCCACAGAAAAAGTGTTTCAGTTGTGGTGCAAGTTGTCACAAGTCAAGTGATTGCAACTACAAGAGCAAGGAAAAGAAATGATTCAATTGCAACGAGTTTGGCCATATCTTATCTGAATCCAAAAAGGAGAAGTACAATCAAAAGGCGTCTGCGGACGCAAACACTGTTCAAATGGTTCAAATGGCTCTGAGCACTATGGGACTTAACTGCTATGGTCATCAGTCCCCTAGAACTTAGAACTACTTAAACCTAACTAACCTAAGGACATCACACAACACCCAGTCATCACGAGGCAGAGAAAATCCCTGACCCCGCCGGGAATCGCAAACACTGTCAAGAAGAGTATTAACAGCAATAAATTTAAAAATGCACAAATAAGTAAACGAGAGGTGAAGGCGCTAATTGACTGTGGCAGTCAATTTATTACGACGGGATATTTATGAGATTTTGGAAATTTGGAAATGTGTGATAAGGTCTTATGGGACCAAACTGTTGAGGTCATCGGTCCCTAAGCTAACGAACTACTTAATCTAACTTCAACTAAATTACGCTAAGGACAACACACACACACACACACACACACACACACACACACACACACACACACACACACCCATGCGCGAGGGAGGACTCGAACCTCCGAGGGGGGAGCCGCGCGAACCGTTGCAAGACGCCCAAGACCGTGCGGCTACCCCGGTGGCGCTATGAGATTGTGGATGCTCCAGGTTTGCAAAAAATAGATGTTCCGAGTATGTACTGACAGATCTTCAGAAAATACAAATTATACCTAGTGGTTCACGAACACATGGTCATTGCCTTCTTTCTTCAAACTTTGTACGATTTCCAAACTTTGTACGATTAGTGCAAGGTAGGACAAAATACTTTATAAGGGGAACCATAGTTCTTTTGTCCCTAGATTGCATCCGAAGTACAAAACACTTCCTCGATTCTCTTCCAACTCCTCCGCAAACCCAAATGTGTTCGACTTAGTTTTCGAGCTACCGCCCTCTTCCGTAATTACGAGTCGTGATATGTGCCTCGTCAACTTCCACTACCTTATGCTCACCTCCGATAGAGACACTTTCGCTTGTGACTGTCACGTTGCATATCTTACGACAAAAACTATAATAACCACGCGCTGTCTTGACTAAGGCCTCAATTTCCGAAGCTTTGAGTTGTAGCGTATAATCTTTACCTCCAGCAGGACACGATAATGATGCTCTGGTCAATGCCCAAGTTGAAACTATCGAACCAAGAGTTCCTTTTTATCGGAGTCCTTTTCCTGCATTTGGTACAATATAGCTCAAACGGAAATTGTACATTGGTAGTTTACCTGCATCGTTTCACGCAGCATTCACCGCGACAGTCGACGCAGTTTTTGAGTGCTTGGTTCGGCAACAACCCAGCTTGCCAACGGAACTCCGAGCATGTATCTCTGCTACACAAATGTTTAAATAAATTCAGACGTTCGGTATATATTGCTCGAAGTGAGATTCTGACATCGATTCCCAACGAATCTTTCAAATTACCATCGCTTCCAACAAGCGCTCCAATAAATCCTCTCTTACTTTCCCAGTTAAGAGGTCCTGCGGCTTTCAGGTTAACTGCTTTTGCTTTCCAATGAAATTCCGCTGCGAAAGGCAATAACCTAAAGATCTCTCCACAGACTCCAACGACAAATCGTCACATTCCGCCCAACACCCCAGCACTGGGTCCAGTTACTTGTTGAAAGGCCTCTGAACTCACAAACTCTCCCGGTAGACACTGGTCAACCAGCCACGCCACACTTCCCGTTTCACTCCTTGCTCTTCCAACGGCAGCCAGCCAAACACTAATTCTTCTCAGTAATCCTTAACTGCGCCTTCTTCTTCCTTTCCTATGCCTACCAAATCCTCCATATGATGTGCATAGTGGGAATATCTGGCTTGTAATCTCCTAACCTTGTTCACTGTTCGAACATTACCTACTCCTACATTTTCTTACATCTCTTCGAGCTTAGCGAAAATAGCGGCGCTAGCAAAACGAACCTCTTTGTTGATGATTTTCTTTGTTACGGGGAGCTGCATATTTTTTTTCAATAATTCCAATAAATCTGCCGTGGAACGCCCTGACACATTAAAACTGTGCGCCGGATCGAGACTCGAACGCGGGACCTTTGCCTTTCGCGGGCAAGTGCTCTACCATCTGAGCTACCCAAGCACGACTCACACCCCATCCTCACAGCTTCACTTCTGCCAGTACCTCGTCTCCTACCTTCCAAACTTTACAGAAGCTCTCCTGCGAACCTTGCAGAACTAGCACTCCTGAAAGGAAGGATATTGCGGAGACATGGCTTACCCACAGCCTGGGGGATGTTTCCAGAATGAGATTTTCACTTCGCAGCGGAGTGTGCGCTGATATGAAACTTCCTGGCAGATTAAAACTGTGTGCCGGACCGAGACTCGAACTCGGGATCTTTGGCTTTCGCGGGCAAGTGCTCTACCATCTGAGGTCCCGAGTTCGAGTCTCGGTCCGGCACACAGTTTTAATCTGCCAGGAAGTTTCATATCAGAGCACACTCCGCTGCAGAGTGAAATTCTCATTCTGGAAACTCTGCCGCGCTGCCATGCGGGTCCAAGCCTCTTCTCTGTATTTCGTCATCAAGTCACCCCTCCGCTGAAAGGCTGCGTCCCTGAGCATTCTACAACAGTTAAAAGACAGTATCAGATACCAAATAATACTTATACCACAAAAAAACTCTACTATAACTTCACTATTGATTATATCCCCATCTGGCCACAGTCAACCAGGCTCTCTGTTAGCAATGTTTGTGCTGTTAGTAAAATTAAGCACCCTACCCAAACTGCCGTGGCTGTTGGGGTCGTGAGAACAGGAGTACACCCGAAGGCATCTGTAATTCACTTATAGAGTCTGTTTTACTTAATGTGCATGTAAGATAGTATATTCATTCCAGAAAGCAAATACCGCTCCAAAATTAACACACATCAATATCTCGTTGTTCAGAAACTATACAACCAAGAAGGTCTTAACATCAACGTAACAGTACAATCCTCAGATACTAGACAGTATCTCAAACAATTCATATCTTGCAATAACTCAGAAAAACTCCCACAGTGTCTTAACAACATTAAAAAGTTATTACAGTAGATTTCCAATTCAAGATTTAAAACAAGAAGCATAAAATATAACGTAAAACCGCAAAAACATTAGGTAAAGCCTGTTCAGTTCTGTTAATGAAGTACTAAACCATTTAGTAATACAATAACAAAGGTTACAAAAACGGCAGGCTGGCTGCAACGCAATATGATGTGTCGAAATCACAGCAATCTTTTCGTGATACATTCCATATCTGCTGATCATCTCTTAACTGACAGTGGGGCTACTTACGTCTCGTTTCACTACAACATAAACCAGTTTCATAGTCTCCTTTGTACATTTCCTGAAACATGCATACTTTAGAAACAGGTTGTCGGTAGACCATACAAGGGCAAGAGACTGACAGTGGTCCTCGCTGGGCGACAGTGACGTTTTAAATCTCGTCCAAGTAAAGTGGTAACATCAGTCCTTTAAGACGAGGCACAATAGTTTCAATAAACCATAATAAAACCCAGTGAGACATGCAATGTCCTTCTTATCTCGCCTCAAAACATATTTAATGAAACCTCAGCCTTAACACAGGGTTACGTTTACTTCTACATCTACATCTACATCCATACTCCGCAAGCCACCTGACGGTGTGTGGCGGAGGGTGGTGAAACTTGACAAGTTTCATGCTAGCCGCCACAGTACAAATCTGAGACCACCATTTTACTTGGGGCCTCATATAGGTTAAAAATCAGTAATATTGAACAAAATGAACTCGACCTAACAGCCATAATCCTTGTGTATCTCAAAGCAAGCAGAAATAATTACTATTCAGATTACAACTGTAACGATGGCATAAATCTTTCAGACTAAGATGCACAAGCGCAAGTGTACACAGTAAATGTCAGTAATACGTGACCATAGAGTACCGCGAAAGAGCCTCAAAACCAACACACCATCGTCACATCATGCAGTTCAGCTCGCTTCGATAGTTTTGGTGCAGTATATAAATGACATAGTAAATGGTACTATTACCTACCCGGTAGCATTGGTGGCGAAAGAAACGTAAATGATTGTGTGGGAGGGACAGAAAATGGGAGCTGACGACTTCTCTTTGTTTTTTGTTTGTTTGTTCGTTTAAGACGTAATTGGAACCGCACATCGTTCAGTGTTAGTCTACACAGTATGTTTTCTATCCTTACGAAATATAAATTGCATTTCATAAGTAATAAAAATTAGTTGACCACATAACTTCTGCGCTTTTATGTGAGCAAAGCAATTACTCTTGATGCAACTACAGTTTACAAGCACAAACATAAAAAATCTCTATAATTATTATTGTTGTTTTGTACTCAGTGGAACGTTCTTCATCATGATCAAAGGCAAGGGATTCCTGTTATTACCGATACGTGCGAAAGTTGTTTATGAATATCAGAAATATGTTTTATACAAACTCAACGAAGTATTGAACCGATGTCTGATATGGTTTTCTTTTCTGTTTTTTTTTTTAATTTTACCTTTCTTTTGAGGAAATTGCGTTTTCTAGCGCTATGTGATAAGTCTGCATTTTAATTTTTTAAATTTTTACAACATCCCTCTGTTTCACTTTTAAAATTGAAAATTTTCGAATGAAACCTGAATTAAACACTGACAGTTTCAATTTTGCTATAAATGCTGTCTATTTTTAAGTAAAAGATATGAGGATAACTATGGAGATCACAGATGTTCCACAGGTCGTGTGACAGTCCCTATATCCTCACTCAGTTTCTAGACAGTTCACCACTTCCGGTTTCTGGGGGCTTGTAATAAAACACTGTCACATACGAAAACACAGGCATCCAAATGAGGTAACGCCCAATAGGTATGCAGCACGCCTAACGTACAGGTAACGCGATTATAATGTTAACTGGCCTAGGCTACTAGGCAAACTACTATTCTCTACGCTTACTTATGACAGCCTCCGATAGCCTACGGTAGTTTCAGCTCTAGTTGTATGCTGCAGCACGTATCTGGAACGAAATGATTCCCACCTACGAACCACTCGTATATAATTGCAACACCAGCAAGTATTAACCAGGAGCCTGTGAGCTGAGCGGCACTGTTCGTCGATGCTGGAACCGTGTAACGTTCTCTGAGAGCTAACAGCCTGCCCTCGACACCATTTCCGTCTAAGCGGCTCCTAACCGCAATACCGCCGTTTTAGTCAGAACGCCTACCTCCGTTCGCTGCCTGTCCATTACTCCACACTCCTCCAATAACGTGTGGAATAGGTTGCTTGACTATCTTCCACACGGCCGCGGTCGGCTGCAATGGTGCCAACCACCGGTACGAATTACTTGAGAGAAGGTAAACCTCTTACTGGGACATGTGGTGGCGTTATGCATCTTACCCGTGAATTTAATTTGTTTACTAGCTAGAGCTTCTAACGTTTTTTATATTGGTTTAACGTGTTGTTAACTCTTTCGCTATCCTTTAATATCATCGTGAGGAGTACATACGTTTTAAGTTGTAGACCCGTGGAAGGCAATGTAGTCACAGATAGTGAGTCCGATATGGACTGTCATATTGTCTAACTGTTGGTTCAAATGGCTCTGAGCACTATGGGACTTAACATCTTAGTTCATCAGTCCCCTAGAACTTAGAACTACTCAAACCTAACTAACCTAAGGTCATCACATACATCCATGCCCGAGGCAGGATTCGAACCTGCGACCGTAGCAGTCCCGCGTTTACGGACTGCAGCGCCTAGAGCCGCACGGCCACCGCGGCCGGCTCCCTAACTGTTGTTATTACATGAATTGTTATCAAATGGTTCAAATGGCTCTGAGCACTATGGGACTTAACATCTTAGGTCATCAGTCCCCTAGAACTTAGAACTACTTAAACCTAACTATCCTAAGGACATCACACACATCAATGCCCGAGGCAGGATTCGAACCTGCGACCGTAGCGGTAGCACGGTTCCAGACTGGAGCGCCTAGAACCGCTCGGCCACAGCGGTCGGCAATTGTTATCCACTGTCCACTATCACTCTAATTATTTTATTATTTACATACGTGGTAATTACTTGGGTTGTCTTCCGCAGTGTAGATCGCTATCCAAATGACACAGCGAAAGCTCACATTGCAACTTTACTTCAGCGTATTGTTATAATTTTTATAACTTTACAATTATAACTGCAGTTTTTATAAATTACAAAAATATTGTCATGTCGAAATTTATTGTATATCAGCTTGTGGAAACTGCACCAACCTGCAAAGCAGCTTCTACATAGACGCACTTGTGCGAGCGAACGTAACAAGAATGTGGGTAATGGAGAGCGAGCGTGGTAATTACGACGGTAAATAATCACTCGCACTCCCGTCACTCACTATGGAAACTTTTATTCTCGCAGCGTACACACAATGCGTGTAGCATAGAGCGCGTACTGCAGAGCACTGATCTGGCAAAGATACAGTCGTTCTTGCTACGGCAGAGCAGCGATATTATTGGGAGGGGGGGGGGGGATACAGTCGGTGGTTCTACGTCCGCACAAGAATAATTTTTAATTTCTGTTTTAATAACTATTTTACAACAATATTAAGAAAGGTGATAAGGAGACTTATCAAATCAAGGGTAATCATGCTATAAGTAAGAAGTACACGAATACACTAGCGACACCTGAAGGTTCCTATCGCCAGTTTTCCGGCCAGTGCTGGGCAGCAAACGTCAGCCCAGCGCCGCCCTCGCTGCAGTGAAGTACTGAGCACATTGAGCACATTTAGTGTGCGGTATGGGGCACGAGCATATGGCGAATTACTCTGCATACGAGGTCTGTCAAAAAATTCCGAAACATTCGTAATTTCACGCCGGTGATGTGTCGAAGTGAAATACGGTTGGCGTCCCTACGCATTCCTGTTTAATGTGTATCTGACAGAATTTTCATTGTTGTATGTCTCTTAGTTACTGCTGAGTGCTGTACTGAGTAGAACGTTGTGTCGCATAGTTTGCGAATTTCGAGAAGGCAGAGGAGCATGTTATCTGCATTAAATTTTGCGTCAAACTCATGAGAACCTTTATAGAGACACCCTAAATGATGCAGGAAGCCTACGGTCATCAGTGCTGAAACCGTACTTGATGTTACGAATGGTTCACACAGCTTAAAAGTGTGCCCGTTCAGGACGTCCTTCGTCGTCTATCGACGACGCCCAGCCAACCAAACTGTGCGTGCCAATCGAAGTCTGACTGTCCGAAGGGTTCCATGAAAAAAAAATTCAGTTGGCTCATGTCATGAAATTCTTACACAGCATCTTGGAATGCATCATGTTGCCGCCAAGTTCGTCCACGGCTCACGAGTCAAGACGAGAAAGGCATTCGCCTCGCAATCTGTGAAGAATTCTGGATCGCGCAAATGAGAACGAGATGTTCATTAAGAGAATCATAACTGGTGATGAGACATGGGTCTACGGTTACAATGTTGTGACCAAGGTTAAATCGTCTTCAAAATGGGTCTGGAGAGGTTCTCCAAGACCAACAAAATCTCGTCTGGCCAGGTCAAATGTCGAATCCAAACTGATAGGTGTCTTTGACTTTGAACGATTAGTTCATCATGAATTTGTGCCACAGGAGGACGTGTTGTGACGCCTGCGAGAAAATGAGAAGGAAACGGCCTGAAGTGTGGCGAGACATTTCGTGACCCTTCCATCACGATAACGTACACGCACATTCATCCCTGTTGGTGCGTGACTGTTGCACAAAAGACGAAATCACTGTTCTGCCTCATCAAACCCCGTTGAAAGGACGAACTTTCGCAACGATATACGAGAGAAAAGAAAATTCGCAGACGGCCCTTCGAGCGATCCAGCAAGAGTCGTACCAAGACTGCTTCCGGAAGAGAGCACGGCGTTGGATCGGTGTATCAATTGTGGAGGACAGTATTTCGGAGGGGGCCAATGCACAATGAATAAAAGGTAAGCGTAGAAAAATGTTGCGGGCAAAGTTCTGGAATTTCGTGAACAGACCTCGCATTGTGATTTTCACCTTGACTTGCCGTTCATCTCGTCCCTCGGATACCTGGCAATGTTTTAGAAAGAGCTCTTGGCTAGCTGGTACAGGAGACATGTAATAACCATTTATCGATCTATATTGAAACACGGTTTTGCTATCGCAACGCCCCTGCGTTGTATACTTAATTTTATCTCTCTGTAATTTCATATTTTATGAATGCATTGACAGATCTATAGATGGTAACTAGAGATGGGTCGTTCGCGAACTAAAGGGTCCAATTGAACGGTTCATCAAGATGAACGGGACGAGCGGTGAACGAATTCTAAGGAACAGTCTTTCACAGTTCACTTCGCTCGTGCTTTCTACTTATAGTTCCCGGGAACGGGAAACGATCGGTCTCTTTTCCGCACCGGCACGTCGGCCAGTCTCGTTCCAGCCTCCGTGGCGTTCCCATCTGCCTCGCTTTCGCTAGGACGGACTCGTCCTTCTCGTGGCCACTCGTCGCAGTTCCGCTGCCGACTGCTCATAGTTAGTTCAGTATAGAGTTGTTCGCTTCGTTCGCTGCGCACGCTCATTCTAGATCTGTTTCAAACCTTTTTTGAACTCTGAACTGTGGTTCTTTTCGTATTCTATTCAGCGTCCATGAACGGTAATTAAAATGTGCTGGCCGGAATGGCCGAGCGGTTCTAGGCGCTACGGTCTGCCTCAGGCATGGATGTGTGTGATGTCCTTAGGTTAGTTAGGTTTAAGTAGTTCTAAGTTCTAGGGGACTGATGACCTCAGCAGTTAAGTCCCATAGTGCTCAGAGCCGTTTGAACCAATTAAAATGTATTTTATAATTGCGAAAATTACGTAAACTTACGTGGTATGTAATACGTACATCTTTTCAGGTAACAAAACGGCATATCAGTTTACTTCACGATTTCGATAAACAGCAGAAGAAATACTTGTAAAAAGGCAAGATTTTTTTGTTACTACACGTACAAAGCAAGTCGGCACGGCACGCACGAGTGGCCATTTTCCGTCTTTTTTTGATCCAAGGTAAAAGAGTATGTTCATTGTTGCGGAAGGCAGACCGAGTTACAGCCGAATGAAGTCCTCGTTCCATAATCGAGTGTCTGGTGTCACATTTTGTAAAGAGAATATGATAGCTTCTACAATATTATTTCAGTGGTGCACGGTGGCGCACGAAAAGTCGGCCCCGAGTACTAGACTGCTCATTGTCGGCTACCAATCGTCATCTATTGTTTCGAAGTTGTTGTTTGCATTAGTTTATTTATTATTTCTTCGCTGCCTAATTATGTTTATCTATTCTGCTCGTAGCGGTCAACAAATCCTACGTAATTGGCTAGCAATCTGTACTCGGGGCCGGCTTTTCGTGCGCCACCTTATATTACTTCACTGCGATCAGCCACATAACGCTACAGTTGGCTAAACGAGAGGTTTTGCTGAATCACGAAAAATACAAGTAATCCTACGTAATTGGCGAGCAATCTGTAGTCGGGGCCCGTTTTTCGTGCGATCAGCCACATAACGCTACAGTTGGCTAAACGAGAGGTTTTGCAGAATCACGAAAATTACAAGTGTGTGAGAATTCTGTTATGAATAAAAACTTTGTACTACAGGGCAGAGGCAAGTGCCCCCTCTTGGCGCTTTCCATCTTCAGTCACCTATGCTACTAATTTTCAATTTTTCACAAGAACCATATACCAAGCACCAATGAACGGTGAACGAGTAAAAATGAACGGTTCCCAAAAAAGAGCGATCACTAGTGAACTAGCTCCTAAGGATGAACGAGTTTGCCTATCTCTAATGGTAGCCACGCTTACCGAAACCTTATCGGGAATAAAGGTTGTTCACAAAAACTCTCTTGCCTAAAAAGTTTACCTTCTCTCAAGTAATAATTAAAGATCGTACTTTACCACTCAGGATGAATAAACTAACCGGCACAAATATTCGATGCCATATACAAATACGAGCATCTCTGTTACGAATGAGTTGCTACGAGTTTATGACTTCAGTCTAATTAAAAAACAAAATATTAAATCGCTGCGAGTGAAACGAGTAGCAGTGACATTTGGATTGTGTGTTGTCTCAAATATTTGGACGATTTTGACAAATATGTTGCGATTTCCGAGGGTGTGGTTAGGCATTTTCTCCTCACGAAAATTTGACTGGTTTTTCTGAATATGCTGCGACTTCTGAGGACGTGGTTAGGTAGAAAACTAAAAGTACAAAGTAACGAGTGAAACGATCAGCGATGACATTTTATCCTTTCTTGCCACAGATATGTGGGTGTTCATTTCCTAATATCTCGCGAATTCAGAGGGGGTCGTTAGGCGGGAACCAAAGAGCACCGCTTAACGAACAGCTATGATAAGTATTTTCTCGCTCTTGACAAATACTCGCAATATCAAAGAGACAACCTAGATTTCACTCAAGAGTGTAGTTCCACCCCAATATCGACGCGACATGTCACCACGGAACTCGATAGCGGTCGACAACCGTGCACCGTCAGTTTGACGTCCTTTCGCATTAAGAGTCGTGTGAAACGAACGTCTCCCGGGGCACGACAACTGCGAGCGAACCGGTCGTCTGTTTGCCTCCAGTGTCTAGAGCAACCACGCGCTAGCTTCATTTCTGCTTAAATTTTCCGAGCGAGTAGCGCGACTTAGTGCCGGGGAAGGCTGGCACAAGCAAGAAGAGACTTTTGGGACCAAATGCAGTTCAGTGTCACACGAGGAATGTTACGTCCAACTTGTGGGAGTAGGTAGCTACGAAATTAGAACGGACAGGTAATTTTCTTTAGTCTCGTCTGTTTCGTGACCAATGAAGACGGTACTGTAAATACGGTTTTCCTCGGTTTTCCCTACATTCTTAAAAGCATTTTTTGGTATATCTAAATAAATATCGCGTTAGCAATTCTTGGTTATGTTGAGGGGCAGGTTTAGTCTGAAAAGTTCTCTTCCCCTGTCCTGTAAACTGACCTAACTAAAGCAGGAGGTGGGGTGTGTTGGTGTCACATGCCAAACCCAAAGACTAATAAGCGAGTTGAGATTAATTTTCAAATTATTTCTTAAGCCCTTTATGGAGAAATTTGATAAGTTTTGGCTAAAACCCTTTTTTTCTAGACCATACAACACCAGGAAATTTTATGATGATATAAATGAAGACAAAGTAAAATACTGTTTAATTTTAATTAGAAGATTCGTTTACATAAGCAATCTACTTACGTAATTGTAGATTGTAAAAGCATTGCTAATATCCTTTGCGGTGTTCCATCACAGTTATTTATTTCACGTATCGGCAAATAAGTATTACTTTACAGTACCAAACGCGTATAAATGATGGCAGTATTAATTAATAACACAGTACATTGTCGACTGCCTGATACTTGGGAGTATAATATTAAGTATTCATTGCATGGTCTTGTCGACAAAAAAAAAGTTGTAATCTTATCTCTCACCTCAGATGCCACGGTAGTAATTCGTCTGTACAGATTATTTGTTTCAGCCAATATCGTTCGAAAGTCTTACGAACTTTCTTTTGTTTATTAATGATGCTGTGTAGCAAAATAATACATTTTACAATTCCTTTGCATTCTTAGGTCCAACTTCAGTTTCTTAAGTAACAGACCCCATTTATTTGTCGTTATTCCGTAAGCACATTCGGCCACTCGCCCTGCATGCGACAATCGTTTCTTGGATAACTCACGCTGATGTGTTAAATTTGTGATGTGATACGGTCGCATGAGATACATCTTCAACGGGATATTTCCGTCGTCTAGCAAGGCGTTTGGTAGTATCTTTTTCACTTCCAGGAAGCTGTTTCTCACTGCTAAATTTCAGAGCACCACGTTAGAGCAGTTTGCATAAATTTTGGTTCTCGAATGCTTCACCGTTATTCTGTTTGTCATGGGCCCCAAAGTCGACATGGAGAAACTTGTAGTCACCTCCCACTACAGCTTGCAACACAATTCAGAAACACTGCTTGTGGTTGCAGTACGTACTTTGTAACCTCCCCCTCACTTACCGACCTTAATGACAGTGAAAAATGAAACCGCGTGTACCTAATGGGAGTTTTGGAAAAGCAATCGTCACCGAAGTTAACCTGTCGGTAAAGAGGGAGGAAAGGGTTACATCTAAATGAAAGGAAATGTGCTAATGAAACTGGTGGAAATTAATTTTGAAAAGGGGTAAAGTTAATAAAGAAAGTAAATGTGCAGCCGTTACGTTAACAATTAACTAGCGGTAATTAGGTATTTGAGATTTGGGGGAAATCACGGTCGCCAGTCCTAAGGACAATTACTATAGTAACTGAAAAAGAAAGGTTATTACACATATAATTAGCACTAGAAGCGTGGCAACTGAAGGTTGACACGTGTAGTGTGAAAACTGAAAGTTTGTCAGAAGTAATAAATTTCGCTACATCCTGACTTAATTTAGCAAAAGAATTAATAAAACCGGAAAATCGAAAGTTAATTTAGTGACTGAAGTTAATAGTGAGCTTTCTTTCTGAAGCACATCGAAATTCAGTAAAACACGGTTAGTCTTGGACTACCTCAACAATCATTTCAAAAGCTACTTGAATCTACGCAATTTAGAAATAAGAGATTTAACTTTGAACTTGAATTAAATGATTCTGAACAATTAACAATAGAAAAATTTAGTACGTACCAAGCTGAGCTGCAGTCACAGGTAAGCTAAAATATGGTAACAAAACTCGCACTCTTAATTTGTGCTTGTGTAATCTGAATATTGTATCCAGCTAACTGAACTTTGAAATTAAAGCAGTGAAATGATGTTACTTTAATGCTGGCGTCTGAATTTCAACGACACTCGGGTTCATTCCGGAAAAGGAAGGGACCCTGCTTGGCATTGCAATTGGGACAATGAGCAACAAAGGTTCATGCTAAGTTGCTGTAATTATAGTTACGAAAATGGTACAGTTTGAAAAGCTGAGGTCTGCCATACAGTTCTAAAACTTTACTTGCGTCCAGTCTTCCTTGTCGGTTGATTGAAGGTTTGAAGCCGTCGGTCGAGGAGGTGGCGACAGTCACTCATTGTCGGCCGTCGCTGTTGCAGAAGCTGGATGTTGGCGCGCCTTCTTCTCGACACGGTCACCAGACGAAACGGGCTCTTGATGTGCGCTAGTTAATGTTTCCCGTCCGCGACACCATGTCAGAAACTATCATCGCAAGTCGAGCGCAATTACATGCTTCCAAACCCCGAAAGCGCGGCAACTCGCGGGAGCGTCACACAACACACCTGCTCCACTCGCTACTCCAGCCAGACTCCTTCTCTCAGCCCGCGCTCCACGCGGCAGAGTTAACACTACCAAAGATCCTACACACTTTGATTCTTCACACGACCTATCGACGTAATCGTTCGATAGCAGTTTTCCCTAGGCAAGACCCAGCGTAAAAATACAAATAATATTTACGAAACAAACCAATTATACATCGACATAAATGCATAAATATACAAATAGTAAACAATTACAATATACAAAGAGACAGAAATGTCATATCTTTAGGTAACAAAGCAAGGAAAAAAATAGTACAATAGATGGAAATAGGAGGATATGCATTTCCGGCGTTACACGTGCCCCACATTGTCTGAGGATGTTCGTGCAACGTAAACCCAAAAAAAGAAACAGCGGAAATGCATATGCTCAAAACATAACAAAATTTAGCATTCGTCTAATTAATCGTAAACCAATTTTGAGACGATAATAATTGAGTGGAGACACTCCTAATCTTATTCCACTCTGTCATCTTGCACAAAATAAAACAGGTTGACAACATATCAAAATTCATAGAAATCATAGAAAATGGTTTAGCTATTCCAAAATCATTAAAATTCGTAACACTATAAGAAATGGAATACTATTTGCAAAATTAATTAGAGTACATGGTCATAAAAAACAGGTATATCAAAATACGCAAACTAATAATTAATTACATAGAATACACATTTTTATGTAACCTTTTCATAATTAATATTCTCGTCATGTCCAATTAACGCTAAACAAGAAAATAATATACAGCAGATCGAAGAAAACATAAATATTGACAGCAGAATTCTTTCACATCAGCTGCCCGGGTAAGAAAAGCAACTCCACATTCCGTACTCGCGAGTACAAAGAATGCCGACAGCGGCACAAATGCCGACAGCGACACAAGAGCCGATAGTGGCTTCGCCTCGCAAGTATTGTTGCGCCCGCCTGTGCGGCACGCTTGATCTCACCTGCCTGTGTGACGGCATTTCCAGAACGTCCGTTTCACTGAATTCTTTAGGAAAAACTCACTCCCGAGTAATCTCAAGGAGTCCCTTAATACTATCACAGTGGATAACTCAACACTGTCCATCATCACACGCATGTACTAGCCTGAAACTTAAAACAGCGTCTAAGTACATCGGCAATGACTAATAAAAACACACATTCATGAAATATTACAGAAAGTTACAAAATCATATTTACATTGCTTAATCTACTGTGACTCAGCTGAAAACTTAAACTAGCAGCTTGGATTTTTCAGATGATTACTAATCAGTTACTCTTAAATCATTTAGTCAAAATTAATTACTTATTAATTACAACTTCTTTAATGACCTCTAGGTCAGGCAAAAGCATCGTAACATGGCACATCCTTAAATCTTACACTCTATATTTACATACTGTACAAATTACCCATTGTGTGGTATTAATCGATCCTAGGTTGGTACAATTTCAAGTCTACAATATTCCGTATACCTAATCGTTTTCCAGAGCTTGGATACTCTAAGCAATAAGCATTTGTGTGAGGTATACCAATGACTTTATATGGTCCATTATAAACAAACTTAAATTTAGAGATTTCATTGTCTATCTCGCTCGATTTCTCATGAGCTTTTACAAGTACTAAGTCTCCGATTGCAAACTTAGCAAAACGCGTTTTAGCGTCATGACGACGTATGCGAGCATCGGCTTTTAGCTTCATTACTTCTCGCAAACGATCTTTTTTCACACCAATACTAATGTCAATCCGTGGAGGGAATTTGATTATCTCTTCCACTAAACTTTTACTTCTGTCATCCAACAGGATTTCCTCTGGAGAAAATCCCGTCGATTCATGTCTCAAGGTGTTCATAATTCTCTCAAATACTGCTACATATTTGCCCCATGCCCTATGATTGTGATGGCAATAGGTACGGCAAAGTCGGCCTAGCTCGCGCATATACCTCTCAACGGGATTCCCAGCCGGACAGTAAGCTGAAATATGGATCACCTCGACCCCATTACTTTCCATGCCTTCATTCCACAACTTAGAAGTAAATTGTGCCCCATTATCTGATAGAATCGCCTTGGGCTTGCCAATATGAACAAAATAATCGTTCACAAGCTTGCTATAGACCGCTTTGGCTGTAGCTTTCCTAATAGGGTATAGTTTGATGAACTTGGAAAAAGCTTCTAGCACTACTAAAATGTAGGCAAAGTTTCCTGATGACTTGGGCAAAGGTCCGTACAAGTCCACGCACAGTAATTCAAAGGTGTCGTTAGGCCTTATACTTTGCATAGGACCACGACTCGTACAGTTGGTAACCTTCACCTTCTGGCATAAATCGCAAGTTTTCACTCTGTCAGTAACGCGTTTTAACATGTTGTTAAAATGCACTACTTCACTCAGCTTTTCCGTGCATTTCTTAGGTCCACAGTGACCATACGCCAAATGGTAGTAGTCTATTATTTCCGTGACGTATTTGGTGGGCCAGCATACCCGCCAAATATTACTATCTTCACCCTTACGTATGTACAAGATATGGTCGTATATCTTGTAATACTTCCTTAATTTCTCTCCTTCTGGACTCCTTTCGTCATATCGGGTTTTCACCATATTTAAACAACCATCCTCGTTCTGATGACGACGTAGATTCTTACAGATGTTCACTATAAATTTACGTCCCTCAACTTCTTTAAAATAGTATAATTTGACCACTCCATCTGACTCATCTTTCAATACATCTTGATTAGACTCGGGCAACCGCGACAGCGCATCCGCTACGCAATTGTCGGTCCCTTTTACGTAACAGATGTCATAGTTAAATTGCTGTAAATACAGCGACCACCTAGTCAGTCTTTCGTGAAGTAGTTTACAATCCTTCAGATAAGTGAGCGCCTTATGGTCCGTATGAATAATCACCTTACGGTCCCATAGGTAACCCTTGAACTTCTTGAATCCCCACACGATAGCGAGACACTCTTTCTCAGAAATCGTGTAGTTTCGCTCACTTTTTGATAGAGTTCGACTCGCGAACGCTATCGTCCGGTGTTCCTTATCCTCTCCTTCACCAACTTCTTGGAACATTTCTACCCCCACCCCGTAATTCGACGAATCCGTTCCCAGATGGAAGGGTAGCGATAAATCAGGATGAAATAGTATATTAGATCTTACCAACTCGTCTTTTAATCTCTCGAAAGCGGCCTGACACCCGTCAGTCCACACAAACGGAACGTTTTTGCGTAAGAGGTTATTCAAATTTTCATCATTAAACACTTGTCCTTTTACAAATTTACGATAAAATCCTGTTAACCCTAGAAAACTTTTTAACTGTTTCCTAGACTTGGGTGGAGGACAATTCCTTATTGCCTCTAGTTTCTCTGGGTCCTTCGTAATACCAGCAGTGGTAATTACATGCCCTAAAAATTTCAGTTCCTGCTTCACAAATTCGCATTTCTTTAACTTTAGAGTCATTCCGCCACGGCGCAATGCTCTAAGAACTTCATCTAACAGGTCACAATGGTCATGCCAAGTGGCATTGGCCAACAATAGGTCGTCAACATATACAGTTAATCTTGAACTCAAAGCCGGTCCTAGCACTTTATCTAGGGCCCTGATGAATACGGACACAGATATATTAAGTCCAAACGGCAGTACTCTATACTGATAACACCTGCCCGCAAACAAGAAGGCGGTGTATGGCCTAGATTCTTCTTCGAGTTCTATTTGCCAGTAACTAGCCGTCAGATCGAGGCTAGTCATGAACTTAACGTCATGAAAACGTTGCAAAATCTCCTCCATACTCTCTGGTCTGTCTGTTTCGCGTTGAACGACCCTATTCAACGTGCGTGCGTCAATCACAATACGCACACTACCATCCCGTTTTGCTACAATGACCAAACCGTTGTTGTATGGACTCGTACTTCTTTCAATCACTCCCCATTTGATCATCTTATCTATCTCCCGTTGCACTGCTTCCTTTTTGGACAGCGGTATAGCATACGGTCTCACGAAGAATGGTTCGTGAGGAATTACATGCAATTTGCATTTATATCCTTCCACAAGTCCCGGTATGTCTGAAAACACACTCTTATTCCTCATTATTACTTCATACAGACCTCGTCTTTGTTCGTGTGTTACGTTTGGCACACCGTCTACAATACTTTCCAATTCACTTTCTACACTATTGTCAATTCCGAGATTCCTCACATTACAGTAGTTCAAATTCGTACCTACGTCAATAGCATCCGGCCAGTTAACAATGTGTATAGGCTGGTATTGCCTATGCACACCGTCTCCTGCCTCGTCAAAACTAACTACTATTGTTTTATCTTGTGACGTACATGTCAAAGTTTTGCTTTCGCAGTTAATCACTGCACGGTACTTTAATAGCCAATCTAACCCGATAATTACTTCCGTAGTCAAGTCTGGCACGACGACAAACTCTTGTTGAAATCGTGCCCCACATATCTCGAAGTTGACAAAAATCTGTTTTGTGACCGGTTTACTGGCCTTCCCAGTAGCACCGATAATTTTCACTCCTGTTACTGGCATAACTACGATGCCAGGTCTGTCTTTCAGTAACTCAAATATTTTCCCAGATACAGCACTCAATTCTGCACCGGTGTCAATCAACACGTTTAGTTGTAGGTCATGTATATTAACAGACACTACTATCTGTCTACACTTGTCCTCGACTGTTTCTTTATTTTCCCACAGTAAATCCTCGTCTATATCCAGGTCATTCCAGAAAAAACCATCCGGCTTTGATCCTAAATCCGGCTTATCTGGCGGCTTTTTCAGCCTCTGTTCACATACAGTTTTAATTTCAACACGTTTGTCCTGAGGCTTAGTCTGTAGCTTCGCCTCCAATACCGAAACCTTTTCCTGTAACTCGTCAACTAGTGAGTGTTGCTTTGCTATCAATTCATTAATCGTCACCTTCGTTGATTCCACTTTGGTCAGATTAATCTCATCCGCCAATCTACCTGGAGGAATGTGTCCAGTAGTTTCTGCAATTACTTCCGCTAGATCTGCGCAACCCACACTGCTATCGTCTGACCGTATAATGTCAGCTCTAACCTCATACACGCTGCAATCTATGTGGTTTTCTACCAATCGTGTCCGGCTATCACTAAAATTTTCGTAATCTTTCTCCTTAATACTCTCGCAATGTTTAAACTGGAGGTTTGCGTCGGATGGGTCGGCTACTTCTACCACTATGACCTTCGGTAAGGTCTGCCGGTTAGGGCCAGAACTTTCCGTTACTACTTCAACATCTAACTCCTGCGGGACGAAACACGACGAATCTTGCTCGTGCTCCCCATTAACATCAACTATTTCTGGTAAAGTCTGCCGGTTAGGGCCAGAACTTTCTATCACTTCACAAACACTATCTTCCTGCGGGACGAGACGCGGCAAATCCTGCACGCGCTCCCCATAAACACTTCTCCCATACAGACCCCTATAATCTCTTAGTTCGTCGTATAAGCGACCGAACTGCCTTAACCAGACCTCATCCCTCTCTGAATCACCTCGCTCGATGACGGACGTTTTATCCGACATCTGATATTCTCTCAACACTTGCGAATCATTCTTAAACTCAATCTCCAGTTCCGCTGTGGGTATTACAGCTGCCACTTTATAATCGATTTCCGGAACACTACTTAAATTGTTCTCACTGACAGTGAATGTACTACCTACTGCCGTGTATACAGCTGATCTACTACTTGTGGGCGCACTCCTTTCTCCTAACACTGGCACACACTCCCGCCGTTGATTATTCCACACGGAATTTTCATAATGACGATACCTGGGTTTTCTCCTGTTATTGGGCCGCCAAAATTTCTCCACGCCCGCTCGGCCCCTCACCGGCGCGGCTAATGGTTTCCCTGTCTCGTCCCAGCAGATACGCTCCCCGGATGCTGCTGAGGCGGCTGATCACACCCTCTGGCGTTATTACTATTCTGTGAAGCCCGTATCACGTTAGTATGATACTGGTTTCTGTCATTCCTGTTATTATTTGCATTGTACCGATTGTTATTACGGTCCGAACCATTATTGTTATTGCTGCGGTATGCATTATTCCCATGGTTATCGTTGTTATGGTTGGGGTGGTACCCGTTTTTGTTACCACGGCCTCTACCACTGTCGCGATTATTGCGCCAATTGTCCTCGTCCTCAACTCTTTCCAGGAAATCATTGATTGTCCTGTAATCGCTTCCTACGTAGCGTTTTGTATCATCTGGAAGCTTCTTGTAGAGTTCCCAGACTATTTCGGATTCCGTGCGGCGATCACGCAAATATTCCAACTTGCGGATCCAGCCCTCACAAAACTCCCTCATCGAACCACGCGAATTCGCATCGAAAGGCCTCGATACGACAAATTCGCGCCAGACACTTTGCTGTTTTTGCTCTGACCAGTATTCAGCCAGAAACAAATTTTTAAACTCGTCAAAAGTCAGGTTCGTAATGTTGAGGTTTAAGCCCCAACGCTTGGCATCACCAGCCAGCACATCAATAACCGCATTAATTTTTCTCTCACTTGTCCATGATCTGGGTAAAACTCTTTCACAATTTTTAATGAAATCCGTCGCGTGTATACCGCCTTTTTTCAAGGGGTCGAACCGCTCCTCTTTCGTCAACAATTCCGAACTATGTGCACAGATTGGCACATAGCTCTGTTTTTCGTCAAGTTTCTTTTCTAATTCCGACACTCTCGTAATTACTTGGCAAGTGGTTGTCGCAAGCGTTTCCACTTCCCTCTTTTTCTCTTCGCAGGTATTAGCCTGCTCCCTCACTTTAGTGTCTACTTCGGACACTAAAGCCTTTAAAGTTTCCACCTTCTGTTGATCCTCTTTTTTCACTAATTGAATTTGTTCCGTCACCTTATTCTCGATGATCGGAGCAACTGCTTCTCCTACACTTTTCTCGATTCTGCTAATTTCGGAATCAAAACGAGTATTTATGCTCGCAATTTCCGCCTGAACGCCTATCATTTCCTGTTTAAGATTACCGATTTCGGTATTAATTACAACAATATCTTCTTTGATTTTATCAACTTTTGTATTAACAACTCCAACATTGTTGTTAACAACATTAATAGCTTTGTTCTGATTGTCTAGCTTTCGTTCAATTTTTTCAGACTGAGCTTCTTGCTTGGCAGACAGAGCTATAATTTCTGCCGATTGACTCTTGATTTCATTAATCAAAACATTCAATAAATCAGTTAAATTCCCGGAGACTACCGGTTTTACTTCCGTAGCTGGTTCCTCTATATATGTTCCCCCGTATTCATCATCAAGGGGTACAGATTTGATTTTCGCTTCCGATTCCGAAACATTTTCTAAAGTTTGGAATTCCATTTCTGCTCGTTGTTGCGTTTCGGCGGTCGCGTCTTTCATGCTAGCCGCCTGCCCCTGAACAATGGGAACCGCCGTGCGCGTTTCCCACTGTTCGACCGATTGCTCCGTATCCAAGTCTACCAAATTTTGGTAATTGTTGCCTTCACTCATTTTAATAATTTTCAATATAAATGACAAATCTCAAATATAATTAGGATTACTCCCACTACTTATTCTCGCTGACGTAACGGCCTGTACGTAACCAGTACTTCGTTACGAGATTTGCACAATGCAAAATTCGTGTCCAGAACAACCTCAAATCCGAAGATTGTCCTGTCACGGTCGCCACGTGTAACCTCCCCCTCACTTACCGACCTTAATGACAGTGAAAAATGAAACCGCGTGTACCTAATGGGAGTTTTGGAAAAGCAATCGTCACCGAAGTTAACCTGTCGGTAAAGAGGGAGGAAAGGGTTACATCTAAATGAAAGGAAATGTGCTAATGAAACTGGTGGAAATTAATTTTGAAAAGGGGTAAAGTTAATAAAGAAAGTAAATGTGCAGCCGTTACGTTAACAATTAACTAGCGGTAATTAGGTATTTGAGATTTGGGGGAAATCACGGTCGCCAGTCCTAAGGACAATTACTATAGTAACTGAAAAAGAAAGGTTATTACACATATAATTAGCACTAGAAGCGTGGCAACTGAAGGTTGACACGTGTAGTGTGAAAACTGAAAGTTTGTCAGAAGTAATAAATTTCGCTACACCCTGACTTAATTTAGCAAAAGAATTAATAAAACCGGAAAATCGAAAGTTAATTTAGTGACTGAAGTTAATAGTGAGCTTTCTTTCTGAAGCACATCGAAATTCAGTAAAACACGGTTAGTCTTGGACTACCTCAACAATCATTTCAAAAGCTACTTGAATCTACGCAATTTAGAAATAAGAGATTTAACTTTGAACTTGAATTAAATGATTCTGAACAATTAACAATAGAAAAATTTAGTACGTACCAAGCTGAGCTGCGGTCACAGGTAAGCTAAAATATGGTAACAAAACTCGCACTCTTAATTTGTGCTTGTGTAATCTGAATATTGTATCCAGCTAACTGAACTTTGAAATTAAAGCAGTGAAATGATGTTACTTTAATGCTGGCGTCTGAATTTCAACGACACTCGGGTTCATTCCGGAAAAGGAAGGGACCCTGCTTGGCAATGCAATTGGGACAATGAGCAACAAAGGTTCATGCTAAGTTGCTGTAATTATAGTTACGAAAATGGTACAGTTTGAAAAGCTGAGGTCTGCCATACAGTTCTAAAACTTTACTTGCGTCCAGTCTTCCTTGTCGGTTGATTGAAGGTTTGAAGCCGTCGGTCGAGGAGGTGGCGACAGTCACTCATTGTCGGCCGTCGCTGTTGCAGAAGCTGGATGTTGGCGCGCCTTCTTCTCGACACGGTCACCAGACGAAACGGGCTCTTGATGTGCGCTAGTTAATGTTTCCCGTCCGCGACACCATGTCAGAAACTATCATCGCAAGTCGAGCGCAATTACATGCTGCCAAACCCCGAAAGCGCGGCAACTCGCGGGAGCGTCACACAACACACCTGCTCCACTCGCTACTCCAGCCAGACTCCTTCTCTCAGCCCGCGCTCCACGCGGCAGAGTTAACACTACCAAAGATCCTACACACTTTGATTCTTCACACGACCTATCGACGTAATCGTTCGATAGCAGTTTTCCCTAGGCAAGACCCAGCGTAAAAATACAAATAATATTTACGAAACAAACCAATTATACATCGACATAAATGTATAAATATACAAATAGTAAAACAATTACAATATACAAAGAGACAGAAATGTCATATCTTGAGGTAACAAAGCAAGGAAAAAAATAGTACAATAGATGGAAATAGGAGGATATGCATTTCCGGCGTTACAACTTCCGGAATACTTTGGACACTTGATTTTAATATTGGTGTGTCTGTCGTCAATGCAACCAACATCTACATCTACATCTACATTTATACTCCGAAAGCCACCCAAAGATGTGTGGCGGAAGGCACTTTACGTGCCACTGTCATTACCTCCCTTTCCTGTTCCAGTCGCGTATAGTTCGCGGGAAGAACGACTGTCTGAAAGCCTCCGTGCGCGCTCTAATCTCTCTAATTTTACATTCGTGATCTCCTCGGGAGGTATAAGTAGGGGGAAGCAATATATTCGATACCTCATCCAGAAACGCTCCCTCTCGAAACCTGGACAGCAAGCTATACCGCGATGCAGAGAGCCTCTCTTGCAGAGTCTGCCACTTGAGTTTGTTAAACATCTCCGTAACGCTATCACGCTTACCAAATAACTCTGTGACGAAACGCGCAGCTCTTCTTTGGATCTTCTCTATCTCCTCCGTCAACCCGATCTGGTACGGATCCCACACCGATGAGCAATACTCAAGTATAGGTCGAACGAGTGTCTTGTAAGCCACCTCCTTTGTTGATGGACTACATTTTCTAAGGACTCTCCCAACGAATCTCAACCTGGTACCCGCCTTACCAACAATTAATTTTATATGATCATTCCACTTCAAATCGTTCCGCACGCATATTCCCAGATATTTTACAGAAGTAACTGCTACCAGCGTTTGTTTCGCTATCATATAATCATACAATAAAGGATCCTTCTTTCTATGTATTCGTAATACATTACATTTGTCTATGTTAAGGGTCAGTTGCCACTCCCTGCACCAAGTGCCTATCCGCTGCAGATCTTCCTGCATTTCGCTACAATTTTCTAATGCTGCAACTTCTCTGTATACTACACCATCATCCGCGAAAAGCCGCATGGAACTTCCGACACTATCTACTATATATATCTACTATATATCTACTATATATATTGTGAAAAGCAATGGTCCCATAACACTCCCCTGTGGCACGCCAGAGGTTACTTTAACGTCTGTAGACGTCTCTCCATTGATAACAACATGCTGTGTTCTGTTTGCTAAAAACTCTTCAATCCAGCCACACAGCTGGTCTGATATTCCGTAGGTTCTTACTTTGTTTATCAGGCGACTGTGCGGAACTGTATCGAACGCCTTCCGGAAGTCAAGAAAAATAGCATCTACCTGGGAGCCTGTATCTAATATTTTCTGGGTCTCATGAACAAATAAAGCGAGCTGGGTCTCACACGATCGCTGTTTCCGGAATCCACGTTGATTCCTACAGAGTAGATTCTGGGTTTTCAAAAACGACATGATACTCGAGCAAAAAACATGTTCTAAAATTCTACAACAGATCGACGTCAGAGATATAGGTCTATAGTTTTGCACATCAGCTCGACGACCCTTCTTGAAGACTGGGACTACCTGTGCTCTTTTCCAATCATTTGGAACCTTCCGTTCCTCTAGAGACTTGCGGTACACGGCTGTTACATAATTAGTAAATTTCCGTTCTTCCTAGAGTTTTATCGCAATGTATACCAATCTACTGGCAATAAGGTCTGACATGCTGAGAACGTGTTCCACGATAATATATCGCTCCTCGTACAACCTTGTAGGCAACAGTTGGTCTAACGCCTAATCCCTGAGAGGTGTTGACGTTTATGGATCCCAATTCTTGTGCTGATGATGGAAAAGGGGTGCGTTAGTTTTCTAAAACGTATCAGGCGACATGTTTCTCGCACAATCCCTCCGACTGTAACATTACACAGCCGATATGAGTAGCCCAAACATTTTTATTGACGAGCCGGGTGCGAGATGCCTGTAAAAAGCCATAAATTGCGTCAGTAACACAAGTAACAGACCCACAACGGTATTATCAGAATGAGATTTTCACTCTGCAGCGGAGTGTGCGGTGATATGAAACTTTGTGGCAGATTAAAACTGTGTGCTGGACCGAGACTCGAACTCGAGACCTTTGCCTCTTGCGGGCAAGTGCTCTACCGTCTGAGGCAAAGGTCCCGAGTTCGAGTCTCGGTCCAGCACACAGTTTTAATCTGCCAGAAAGTTTCATATCACCGCACACTCCGCTGCAGAGTGAAAATCTCGTTCTGTTAACATCCCCAGGTTTTGCCTAAGCCCTGTCTCCCCAGTATCCTTTCTTTCCAGGAGCGCTAGTTCTGCATGGCTCGCAGAAGAGTTTGCTGAAATTTGGAAGGTAGGAGACGAGGTACTGGGAGAACTGAAGCTGTGAGTACGGGCTGCGAGTCGCGCTTGAGTAACTCAATTGGTAGAGCACTTGCCCGCGAAAGGCAAAGGTCCCGAGTTCGAGTCTCGGTCGAGCACATAGTTTTAATCTGGCAGGAAGTTTGAACGGTATTATTTTATTGCAGTGAAGAAGAGATGACATTACCTTCAAAGAGAAGGGAAAAAGAATTTTACGATAATACTTCTAAATCGTGATCGCTCTTCACTGAGATGATGTTCCTGACAAACGCCATCAATCAAACAACGCTCAGAGCAGGATTAACGATGAAACGCAAAGCACTACTTATATTGAGGAATGTATGAGGAATTATGAAGTTGACTCAAATGTAACTTGTCGAAGTGAATAGTAGTTTACCAATAATGGAGATAATGTAGATGGTATTCAGAGATAAGCATCACAACCTGAAACTCAGGCAGTGCCTACAGTGCAAGACAAAAGCTTTAGGCGGCCGTGCAGAAGATGAATTATGATGACAACTTGCTTTAAGTTGAGAGTAAACAGCTTTCCTTTTATCAAAATTAGGCCGCACTACGAGGAGATGGTGATAATCATTTTCAATGAGTATGTTACCACATATGTGTGAGGTTCGTTCACAAAAGAAGTTGGGAATGAACGTCCTGATAACGGAACAAGAGCAGCGGATCTTCCTTCAACAGTATTCAAGTTAGTCATCAGAAACTTTCATATCTTCTGGACACACCACTACGGACGACAACATTATTACATGCTGTTGCTATGGTGAATTTAATCCTCTGCAAAAGCATCGTTTTCATAAAGTCGGTTATAAAGTCACATATATCGTTCAGTAACCCTTAGTCAAATTAAATATTTTTACAAACAAGAGATTTTGAGGCAATATCTTGACTGCTGAAGTTATATGACAGTTCGGAGTATTTTCACCACCTATAACGCTTTCCTATCAACTGCTAAGCTTCATCCCTGTGGCGAGTTGTTTTGCGTCAGTTGGTTGTTGAACTAACCAGTTAACAATGGAAAGCGCCCTATGGAAACATCAAAATTAACAGCGTATCACTAATAATTACACTGTACTTGTGATTCATGAATAGTTTCTGCTGCGCATGACGAACCTCTTTGTATGTTCTGGATCTGAATTAAAAACCCAGCGGGACTCAAACCGAGCACCTATGGTCATTGCTGACAAGGATAAACTTTCGTGCCTGACCGAGATTCGATCAAAGGAACGCTGACTACACATAGACAGGCGTGAAATATTGAAGATTTCGGCAGAATCAGTTACAAAGTCTGAAAATTAAAATAAATGACGAAGTTTTTTCTGCTGGTCTAGGAACTCTATCAATTCCCTTATCACTCTGTTAACTAACCACGAAAGACGTTTAATGTAGTTTCATTCACAGGTAACAAGGTGTCTTGTTTAAAACTGAAATGCCATGATATAAAGTTCTGCGACGGGGAATCGAACCCAGCATCTGATCGGGTTGTTAACTACGTAACATTAGAAGTTAGACATCGAATTTTGTCACCAGTGACGAGGTGATTGAACATGTAATGTCGACACAATTTTTTTAGCCTGAATGGGTTTCGAACCCGGCACCTACTCCCTAGCTGCGAACAGATGTTAAGTCTCAATTGTTTGTTCACCAGTCG
This sequence comes from Schistocerca cancellata, assembly GCF_023864275.1. Lineage (NCBI taxonomy): Eukaryota > Metazoa > Arthropoda > Insecta > Orthoptera > Acrididae > Schistocerca > Schistocerca cancellata. The sequence continues at coordinate 1,146,078,147 of NC_064626.1, read as the reverse complement.
CGACATGTGCACATGTCTGACTATAAATAACAAGACGAAAAGTTTTGTGCTGGCTGCGAGTCCAACTCTGCAGACATGGTCACAAAGACATCTTAACTGTCAAATTCTTTAACACCAGCAGGTAGGAGTGGCATGTTTGAACTCGAGATGATATGATGAAAAGTTTGTACTTGATACAGTGTGCTGAAAAGTTCATTACTTGGCTGGAAGTTGAAACAGGCACTTATCGTTGTTGTCGATATCACGGGGAAAAAAGGAAAATTACTTTTCATCAGTAGTTCAGTGTTCACATGCTAGGGCTTGAAAGGAAATGTTGAATATTTTGAGCTGGACGAGGATTAGAACCTAGGTACGTGTCTTTCGTGGATACCTAGAAGAGTTTACAATCTTAGGAAAACCAATGGAAGAATAGAACTGCAAGGCCCAAAGAGGATCAAATACCGTGAAAATGGATATTCCAAATTGAATACCAGTCCAACACCAAACATTTCACTGTCTCAAGTTCATAACATAGGAGCCTTGTGACCTTCCATGACCACTGGTTCATTAAATAAAATAAAATTACTAATGTAAGAAAGCGTACTGGTGACAGGGTTTCTGTTATTCGCGACTTCCACCTCTGTCATTGACCAGGCTAAAACAGGATCTGCACCAGTCGGTAATGAAGGAATGTCACGAATAAATAATTTATAGGTGTACAAAATAGCTGCTTTCTGATATAGGAAGTTCAGGGGAAAGGAAATTTAAGGAGACTACACCAGCTAAGGATACTGAGAGATGCGGAAGAACTGGTTGGACAGAAGGATGTACAGGGATAACGTGTGCGTACAGGAATAGTGGTAATTATTGTTATTGTTTTAGTAGCTCTGTCATTAAATGTTTTCTGAAGCTGGAGATGTTCTTAAGTTCTTAAATATAATGCGGGACAATATTTCAGAGTCGGGTTACTGCTACTGGTAAAGAGCTCCAGAAAACGGCTGAATGATGAAGGGGGACAGAAAGAATTTTGCTTTCGTGTGAATGGGTGTTTCCGCCATGTTGTTCAGAGAAGAACGTTAAGGTCAAGAAGGGATATTAAAACGAGCTTACAAATTAAGACACAGTGAAGAGGAACCTGCTCTCCATTAACTGATTATCTCCCAGAAAGCTTTTGACACGGAAATTCAGTGGAAAGTAGAGACGCTTCTTGCCATTACAGCCCCCGTTCGAAGCCGTTTGGAAAATTTCACTATTTCAACAAATTTCTTATTTTGAGGATTGCCACTACAGGCTATGAAGTTACCAGATTATTAATCTTGCAAGAAGCGTTTAATGCTTTTTGATCATTTTTAGAAGCAGTTGCCCCAAAGCAGGTAAGTGTTTAGTTCTTTCCATACCTAGGGAATAGTTTTCTAGTTGATATCGGACAAGACGTTACATGATAATAGAAATCCCTTTGTACCTATCAACGGCGCTTGCAAAATTCTAAAACTGACGGTAAATACTAATTAAAACCCAGAGGATATTAATGTCTTCTGTTGAATGTTATGGTAATTCTTTTCAGATAATCTGGTCGTCATAATTTATTTTAAGTAGTATAAGAAAGAAAATAATGCGAAAGATCAATTGTTTTCGTTACAGTAAACTGAAATTTTAGCGTTCTCCCTTGTCCAAGATCACGTTTTCGCGGAATTAATTTAAATTTAGTATCCACGTCAACGTTGCAGAGAAATATTGCAGAGTTGGAAACCCCAGATCCGATACACTGACAGTAGCTGTGTGCTCGTACTGCCTATTCCGTGGCTAGTTTCACATGAATTTTTAATCACTGAAATAAAATCACTTAACCTCCCAAAGTGAGAGACTTCATTTCGTTTTTCCTTTCCTTCTGGGACTTTTTTTCTTTTGTTGTGTGTGTGTGTGTGTGTGTGTGTGTGTGCGTGAGAGAGAGAGAGAGAGAGAGAGAGAGAGAGAGAGAGAGAGAGAGATTTTCCCTTTTAACCAGCCAAATGCCGCAAAATGGGGCCAGTAACAGAATCAATAGCTGCTCTTCAGTACTGTTAAGGAAACTGCTTTTTAACGGTCGGCGCATGTGGAACAGTTTACTTTCGTTTATAAACGTCTTAAGCAAAAACAAATTTCCCGAATAAGAAAAGCTCATTACCCAGATAGCAAGAGGTGTAAAAGCAAAGTCGGAGCAGTTTGAGCCAAGTTGATCTTCTCGTCTGATAGCTCTACGTAAGTATTTTGCCTAACGGATATCAGAAGTTGTGTTCCTGTAGCTGTGGAAATCATTAGCTGAAACAGTGTTTCACATGTGAGGGTGCGGTCCTGCTAAAAATACAAACCAATATCAACCTAAAACAAAGTTCATCCACTAACACAGACGTATTTGTAATGTGGAGATTAGTAGAAAGTGTTTGTCCTTGCCTTCCTTCAGCGAGCGTTGGAAGCCTTATACAGAACGTTATGAATGATTTGTGTGGATAGTGCACTTAACTCTCATATCAACCGAGATGTTGAAACAAGTACGAGTTTCTAATAAGCAATCGTGTAAGCTACTTTTGACATTGCCCTCCTAAACTAATAATTCTTTGTTTGCAGCGAATTAAAATTTGTACAAGTCAAAGAATTCGAACTGGTAACGGAATTTTATGAAGTTATCTTTGCAACCACTCCAGTACGCTTTCATTTGCGCACGTTGCTGTTACCGACTTGTGTAGTACTGTAACTCAGCAAGTTATTACGAGATGACATTCGCTGCAGTAAGGTATTTTTTTTGGCCCTGCTCACAGCACAGCTGACGCTGCCTGCCGTGAGAACTGCGTAGCGTAACACTCACTCGATACGAAGATTCGTACCCTCTACGAATCTAAATAATCCATATTAGTTATTATCCGATTTTGTTCAAATTTGGTACACAGTCTTTTGTTGTTAATGGAATGATGCTGTCAAAATTTCACATTTTTATTTATTATAGTTCCGGAGATAAAGAGAATTATCTAAAAGTCCTAAAACCTACGCTTGTTTTTTAAAACCAAGTTAGGAACAATAAAAATTGACTTTCATTATCATTTGAAGCCATTACAAAGTTGTCAGTGCATAAAAGTCAATTAATTATAATTTTCTTTTTAGAAATTTAGTCACATTGCATTATGTAAAAAAAAAAATCGGTCAAAATTGCTATTTGATTATATTTTGTTGTGTGATTGTGTTAGAATTATTGAGAGAGTGTATGTGGGACATACGTTAAAATTTAATACTTCATTTTACGCAAAACCTTGTACAAACGAACCGTGGGAAAGTTATGTTGCGACCACGGTTCAAGTGACGTATGTCTGTATGTCTGTGTGAGCATTCTTTTGTATAAAAGCAGGCAGAATGGAAGTTAGCGGCGGCATAAATTATTTCTCAATTTGAAGAATATTTCGCACTTTGCTTATTTTGATTAAACATAATACAAGAAATTGAAGTTTTGCTGACATTAATTACTATCAAATTAGTGACTGGATAAGGCAAGATTTGCTGCGAGAATGATCAAGAAGGAACGTTCTGATTGGTCGTTTAGCTCGACAACAAATCAGAATTAACCTGTTTCCGCGCCAATAGAGGAGTGGGCAGAGAGGAGAGTACCTCTAGAGAGTCGCTTGCTAGCCGACCTACGGATAACACGATGTCAGATAGCTCCTTAAGAATACTCTGTAAGATGAGGAAATGGTGAGCTAATTTCGGTTCGAACATATCATGACAGAAGCGACTGGAGTTACGAACATTTTAATGAAAGTTTGGTGTTTCTAAGTTAAATAGTTTGAGAGATTTGAGCGTGCGAACATGCTGGTCGTAGTAACAATTCCGCGTCTCGTGTTTCGGGCTCTGTACGTAATATTTTGGAGAGCACTTCTTACGAAGAAAACCGGTGACACGACCAAATGTTTAACTCGCGAATAGTTATGGGTCTGTGACTGGTAGAGCGTGAAAATTAGTCAGGTCGGACTTACTAAAATTCTGGCTGCTTTTCGAGTGAATATTTGTTATACAGATAGTGAATTTTGAATGATAACGTATGGCCATATTAAATACGGACTTGATAGCCATATCATGTGTTTCAATATGAATAAAAAACAGAGTTAATCTAATGTTAAACGCTTTTCTGCAAGTAGACCGACTATCCCGAACGCCCCATTTCTTAACCATGAACTTTCAGGAACTGACTCAATATTCTTTAACTTCGACTGACTCTGCTGTGGACCATTACCTGTCTGCATGTCAAGAGTCAGCATTATCTTTCCGTTGGAAGGACAACACTACTTCTTCAAGACTGCATGGAAATCCACTACTTCCGTGTGCATTTTCTTTTACTGCTCACACTTTGAGAAAAAAACTGCAAACGCTACTGTGACGAATGATCAGGACTGTCTTTATGAGAACAATTTTTGCTTTTGACAAACAGTGCATCAATAAGTGTGTGCATTTGATATCTTTGTTGCTGTAATTATGAAAAATTTTATCAAATCATTATTGGCCACTGTCCAAAACAATGTGCAAATTTTTTTGTGGGGAGCATGGGGGCTATGTAAGTAGGCTGTTTAGGTTTTTATGTTGGTAACGCCACGTAGCGCTCTATATGAAAATCATTGACTGTGCTGTGCGCAATCTGTGGCTGGTTTGCATTCTTGAAATATTCGCTATTGTAGTGTTGAGCAGTTCGATTTTAACAGCGCGTAGCGTTGCGCAGTTTGACGTGAGCCGCCAGCAGTGGTGGAAGTGGGGAAAGAGATGGCGGAGTTTTGAGAGAGGATGATCTGGACGTGTGTCCATCAGAGACAGTAAATTTGTAATACTGGATATCATGAACTGATATATATATATATATATATATATATATATATATATATATATATTATGACTTTTGAACACCATTAAGTGTGCAACTACAAGAAAAAATCAGAAGATTCCAGTGAGGTCCCCCCAGGGGCTCAGCATTCATTTGCTGAGTACGGGCTTGGCGACCCCGGGGTCCTGAGCTGGGGACTGGTCGGCGCCGCCAGTTTCCTGTCACCGTAACCCCCGGACATGCTTCAGCGACCACTGTATGGCGCGGCGGTGGAATGTTGTGTGCTGCGGGGAATGGTAATCTTGGCTTGACCGCCTGGATTGCGAGGAAGGACAACCTCTATAACAACCCCTCAATCTTCCGGTGTGCTCCGCGCCTATGAGATGCATGGCTGTTGGGGTGGAACAGTCGCAAGCGGGCAACCTCTGGGGCACCTGCCGCACCCCAGTTGTATCAGGCTTACTCAGGCACGCGGGGCTCTGTCTGAGCGGACCTTTAGTTCCCTAGCTGCTCGTGGGACCACAATGGACCCTTCGACCTCTACGTTTCCCCCTACCAGTGGATTGGGTGGGCCACTGGTAGGAAAACACACCCAATCGAAAAAGCGACTTCGTGCTGGGAGTCCTCCAGCGCCTGGTGTTGATCGAGATTTATCAGACTGTCGTAACAGAGCATATGCTGATAATCAGAATGTGTTTTTGATTATTAAACGGAAGGAGGGTAGCTTTGAGAGGGTTTCTCCCTTTTACATCCACAAGGGTCTTGAGGGGATTGCAGGAACACTTAAATCTGTGAAGCGACTTCGCAATGGGACTCTGTTAGTTGAGACTTCTAGTTCCCGTCAAGTCGCTTCTCTTCGGAAGGCAACCTGTCTTGGAGAGTACGCTATCGAGACCGAGCTCCACTCCACTCTGAACTATAGTAAGGGTGTTGTGACATGTAGGGATTTGGTGGATATCCCCACGGATGAGTTAAAATCTGAATGGGCTGATGACGGTATTGTTGACGTGCAGCATATTATGAAACGAGTCGATGGGAACCTAGTCAAATCCGACTCGTTTATTCTCACGTTCAGTTGCCCGAGACTCACAGAGCATGTTAAAGCGGGGTTCTTACGGTTGCCAGTAAGGCCATATTTCCCCAACCCCATGCGCTGTTTTAAATGTCAGCGCTTTGGGCATACTACGTTGGGGTGCAATGGGATAGCCACTTGTGGTAAATGTGGTCAGCCTGCCCATGAAGGAGCCGATTGTTCATCGCCTGTGAAGTGCGTGAATTGCTCTGGGAGTCACCCTGTCTGGAGCCGGGTCTGCCCCATCTATCTCGAAGAACGGAAGATACAGGAGATTAAAACATCTAAGCGCATCCCCTATGGTGAGGCCAAGAAGCTCTTTAAGGCCATGCAACCTCCTGTGTTTACAACGTCTTTCGCTTCCGCTCTGAAGAAACCGGTACAAATGGCCACTGTTGCTACGCAAACGGAGGTTGCTAGTGTTAGCACTAATACCTGCGTTTGCCAGTGCACTTGTGCTGCTGCGGTTGTTTTGCAACCTGCGGCTCTCCCTGCAACATCGGACAAGGCTGTGGTTGCTGACATTGGGGTACTTCCTGCCCCTCCCTCTATGGCGCCTTCTGCCCAGGCGAGTAAAGTTCCACCTGTTGACAAGGCTGTGCATTCTAAGCCCTCCAAGACAAAGACGCCGAAGGTGAAGGTTTTGCCACCTGAGGAGACTAGTCAGGGTCGGTCCGATGACGAGGCCATCGTACTGTCTGACATCTCCCGTGGGTCGTCATCGGAGCTGATGGACATCGATGTCGACCGGGGGCGATCTTCTCGCCCCAGGAATAAATCTCCAGCGGGTACGGGCTCTCCTCCGAAGCCCAGAGGAAGGGTGAAAGTTCAGCCACCCTAATCACTGGCTCCCATATTACAGTGGAACCTGAATGGGTTCAGGACGCATGTGGCCGAATTACAACTCCTTGTACGAGAGGGCCCTTTGTGCTTATGTCTCCAAGAGACACATTTTCGGGCCACTGATGCTCCTTCTTTACGGGGCTATACCGTATATCGGAAAGATGATCTGACGGGGCAAAGGGCAAAGGGTGGTGTTGCGGTTTTTGTCCATGACCTGCACCCCTCATCTGAGCTCCCTCTCGTTACAGACTTGCAAGCAGTTGCAGTTGACCTTCTTGTGGGTCGGAGGCTCACAGTCTGTTCAGTCTACTTACCTCCTCAGGATGTGATAGACTCTGAGGCTCTCACAGACCTTATTAGCCAACTCCCCCGCCCATTTCTTCTGCTGGGGGACTTCAATGCTCATAATGTCTTATGGGGCTCTCCGACTACTTGCCCCAGGGGTCGCATTCTGGAAAGCCTCATGATGTCTGAAGAACTGTGCATCCTCAACTCTGGTGCCCCCACTCATTTTTGTACTGCTTCCGGGTCGTCGTCGGCTATTGACCTTTCCTTTTGCTCTCCAGCACTCGCGGCTTCTGCTCTGTGGGAGGTTGTTGCTGACCTCCATTCTAGTGACCACTTCCTCAGTGGCACCTCTGCAGAGCTGACTGGACGCTTTTCAGCCAACTGGCTGTTTTGGAACACCGTGCCAGCGTCCACGAATGGGTAGACCATGTTACAGCCGTGATCTCCCATGCTGCTGAATTGTCCATTCCACGGTCATCCGGTAATCCCAAGAGGCGTCCTGTCCCCTGGTGGACCACTGAGTGCCGCTCCGCCATCCGAGCCCGCCGTGCAGCTCTGCGCTGCTTCAAGTGCCGTCCCTCAGCTGACAATCTTGCGGCCTTTCGGGTGGCGAGAGCCAAAGCGCGGCGAGTGATTAAAGAGAGCAAACGACGGTCATGGCAATTGTTCTTGAACTCCATCTCCCGCTCCACTAATTCTACGAAAGTATGGGAAGCCATCAGGAGGATTTCTGGGCAACGCAGCCCACTACCTGTCACGGCATTGCTGCATCAGGGATGTCTCCTCACGGCGCCGAGAGACATTGCCCAGACACTGGCCATGCATTTTGCGGAATCTACCGCCACAATTAACTGTGATCCAGATTTCTGCCGCTACCGAACTGCCATCGAGAGGGGTCACTTGGACTTCCGGTCTCCAAATTCTGAACCCTACAACTGCCCCTTCACAATGTGGGAACTGGATTCGGCGCTGTCTGTGGCTCATGATACTGCGCCTGGTCATGATCAAATCCGGTACAGCATGCTGCAGCACTTGTTGCTGCCATCCAAGGAAGTTCTCCTGAGTTGTTTAAATATGATATGGTTATCCGGCACATACCCTGACTCATGGAGGGAGGCGGTTTTGATTCCTCTCCTCAAACCGGGGAAGGACCGAACGCATCCCAGCAGTTATCGCAGTATTGCTTTGACGAGCTGTGTCGGGAAGACGTTGGAACGCATGGTCAACCGTCGCCTGGTTTGGCTGCTCGAGACCAGGCAGCTCCTTAGCCCCTCTCAGTGTGGCTTTCGGCGATGTCGTTCCACTATCGACAATTTGACCCTGCTTGAGGCGGCCATCCAGCAGGCCTTCCTACGTAACCAGCATTGTCTTGGTGTCTTCTTTGACATTCATAAGGCGTATGACACTACTTGGCGCCGCCATATCCTCAATCAACTCCATGAGTGGGGCTTTCGTGGCCGTCTCCCCATCTTCATTCGGTCCTTTCTTTCCCACCGCCTCTTTCGTTATAGGGTTGGTAATGTGCTATCTGATTTGTTTGTGCAGGAGAATGGTGTTCCTCAGGGAAGCGTTTTAAGTGTCACCCTTTTTGCTGTCGCCATTAACAGTATCACGTCCACTATCCGGAGTCCTGTCCAATGCTCCTTGTTTGTGGACGATTTTGCTGTTTTCTGTTCTTCCTCCAGTCTTGTCACTGCTAGTCGGCAGTTGCAGCTTACGATACAGCGATTAGAGGCATGGACTGCGAAGACGGGTTTTACCTTTTCTGCAGAAAAATGTGTGTGTGTTCATTTTAATCGTTCTCGACGTCTTTTTACCTCCCCTGAATTGCGTCTGAGGGACACCATTCTTCCTTTTAGCGACACTGTGCGGTTCCTGGGCCTCACTTTTGATTCCAAGTTGTCGTGGTTGCCTCACCTTAAAGACCTCAAGGTGCGGGCCCTGAAGGCACTGAATATTTTGAAGTGTCTGAGCCATCGGTCCTGGGGAGCAGATCGGGCGCGTTTGCTGCAGTTCTATAGGGCTTTCGTCCGGTCGCGTCTTGACTATGGTTGCACCGTGTATGGGTCAGCAAGGCCTTCGTATCTGAAGGTTCTTGATGCCGTACACCATGAGGGTATCAGGCTGGCCACTGGTGCCTTCCGTACCAGTCCCATCCCCAGCCTGTGTGCTGAGGCAGGGGAACCGCCGCTCGCCATCCGGCGGCAATTCCTCATGGTGCGACGGGTGTGTCAATTCCTTGCCTGTCCTACCTCCCCTGCGTACCCTACCGTTGCCCGACCGCCTATGGAACGTCTCTTTTCCAGTCGTCCCAGGGCAACGAGACCATTTGGGATTCGTGCCAAGCGTTTGCTTGAGTCCCTTGGTGTGGAGCGTGTGGCCCCCCAACGACAAGGTTTTACTCGCCTGCCTCCCTGGTTGCTCCAGAGGCCCAGCGTCCTTTTAGACTTGTCGGAGTACCGGAGGAGTTGCACTCCTGCGTTTGTTTTTATCTCCTTGTTTTATGATATTTTAAACCAGCATCCCGACCATGTACCAGTATTTACGGATGGCTCTAAACAGGGGGACTCTGTTGGTTGTGCTGTTGTTTTCCCTGATCGAGTCGTGCAGTTACGGCTTCCTGCGGCGTTTACCATCTTTGATGCCGAATTGTTTGCGATCTTGCGGGCATTGGAGCAGATGAGGTGTGTTCCCGGTCTTAAGTTCCTCATCTGTTCTGACTCCCTGAGTGCCCTTCAGACCATGCAACACTTGTACCCAGCGGATACGGTCGTCCAGAACATCCATGATGCCCTCCTCCACCTGCAACGGCAGGGGAAGGAGGTGTCCTTCTGCTGGGTGCCGGGGCACGTGGGTATTAGGGGAAACGAACTGGCGGATGTGGCTGCCAAAGATGCATGTTCCCTCCCTCATGTTGTTGAATGTGCCGTCCCCCTCCATGCTGTTACCTCCCTCCTGCGTTTTCGTGTTATGCGTCAGTGGGAAGAGGAGTGGCTGGCAGTCGGTGACAAGAAGCTGCGTCTGGTCAAGGCTACCACGCGGCCATGGCGTACGTCCTACCAGTCATGCAGGCGGGATGAGTTTCTCCTCACTCGCCTCCGCATCGGGCACAGTCCATTAACACATGGTTTTTTACTCCGGCGGGAGGACCCCCCAATCTGCAGTTCTTGTGGCGTCCAGATTACTGTCCGCCACATTTTACTTGACTGTCTTTTATTCTCTAACCAGAGGGCGGTGGTTTCCTTGCCACCGGATTTGCCCTCTATTTTACAAGATGACGCAACGACTGTAGTTAAGGTCTTACGGTTTTGTGTCCTGTCCCATTTGTTGCCTCGGATTTTAGGGAGAGGGTTTTAATGTGCTGCTGGGTGACTGGCTCACCCGGGTTTTAGGTAAGAGGTCAGCCAGTCACGATTACTTCCTTGTTTCCCTTCGGTTTCTGTTCTCTTTCCCTTGTGTTTCCTTTCCTTTTTAGTGTGTCCCTTCTCCTCTCGTTTTACCTCTGTGTGTGAGGATTTGTAACTGCGTCAGGTCTGTGTGTTTTAGCCGTTCTCCTTGTTCGCTGTTTGTCTTAGTCCCTTCGCTGCATGTGTTCCTGTTTTTATGCGTTTGGGCGCTGATGACCACGCTGTTTAGCGCCCGTAAACTTCAAACACACACACACACTCCAGTGAGGTATCCTCGGCTAAGGGTCGACATAAGAATAGACATAGAAAAATTTATTAATGATTGTGCTGATAAACCCCTTACATTATTTGATTTTCAAACAGCTGAGCAAAACTGAAAGTGCACAGACATTTCTCTCTTTCTTCTTCTTCTTTCGATTTCGGCCATCTTTGGACCACGTTCAACAATTCACTTGCCCGGCTTTTTGATCTTTTTTTCTCTCTTCCCAATATTTCCTCATCATTTTCGAGTGGTTCCTCCTCCGCTCTTCCGACCATTTCCTGTTATTATTCTTTAGTTTCGTTTCTTCTGGAAAACACTTAATTTCGTTCACTATTTGTCTAAACTTTTCCCTGTCCCTGATTGACTCACGGGTGACGTTAAAATAGGCCAAATCCTTTTCACCATCTGTATCCATTTATTGTTGGTTTTTTCGTTCCTGTTACTATGTTCAAACACTTTTCTTGTTAGTCTGTTTCCATCCATCCTCGACAGGTGACCATAAAACGTTAGTCTGCGTTTACGCATTGCCTCACTCACTTTCTCAATAGTTTTGTATATTTCCTTATTACTCTTTAGCTTGTACTCTTCTCCAATCTTTCTCGGTCCTAATATTTTTCTCAAAATTTTCCTTTCTTTCTTTTCCATGTTTTCTATTTCCCCCTTTTTGTTAAGAGTTAGGCACTCCGATGCATACAGGCATTCTGGTCTAATGACAGTTTTATAATGTCTTAATTTAGCTTGAATCGAAATGTTTTTTTTTGTTATATATGTCTTTGGTTTTTTGAAAAGCAAATTCCATTTTCCTTGCTCTCGCCTGGTTTGCACTCTTGTCTAAACCATTCACTTGAATTATTTCACCTAAATACTTAAATTTTTCTACTCTCTTAATATTGCCGTATTTAGTAATAAGATTTTTCTTGTTATTTCTATGATTAGACATATACACGGTTTTTTCAAATGAAATCTGCAGTCCAGCTCTGGCCGAAACTTCTTGTAGTTTCTCCAAGTAGTTCTGAGCTATTTCTTCGTTTTCTGTAATTATTGCCAGATCGTCTGCAAAAGCTAAACAGTCCACTTCTATTTTTTCTTTTTTTGTTCCAATTCTGATGTCATTCTTGGTGCCTTTGAGTTCTTCTTTCCATATTCTCAATATCTTTTCCAGTACGCAGTTGAAGAGGATTGTGGATAAACCATCACCTTGTCTAACACCTGTTTTAATTTCGAACTTCCTTGAAATTTCACCCATAAATTTAACTTTGGCCTTACTGTTTGTTAGCGTCTGTTTGATAATTTGAATTGTTTTCTTATCGACCCCAAATTCTTCCAATACTTTCAGTAATGTTTCTCTATCTACCGAGTCGTATGCTTTTTTGAAATCTACAAATACTATTGCAAATCTCTGGCCTCTTGAGATTCTGTAACGAATTAGTATTTTCAGGTTAAATATTTGTTCAACACAGGATCTACCTTGTCTAAAACCTGCTTGATATTCACCTATTTTTTTATCCAGAACTGGCTCCACGATTTGAAGTAATTTCCTTGACAAAATTTTGTATCCTACTGGTAGTAGCGAGATCCCTCTATAATTATTAACATTCATCTTATCCCCCTTTTTGTGTAGTGGGTGTATCAGGGCACACTGCCAGTCTTCAGGAATTCTTTCTTCGTCCCAGATCTTCTTAAACATATGTTCCAAAACTTGTGGGAGGTTGGTATCCATTATTTTTAGGATTTCTGGTACTATGGAGTCTTCACCTGGGGCTTTATTGTTTTTTAGACTGTGTATTATGTGTTTTATTTCTTCAGCGTCTGGAGGTTTTGACTCGGTATTAGTATTTCGGTGGTTTTCAAAACTCATTTTATCTTTGGGTGGTTCACAATTTAGTAGATTCTCGAAATATTTTGCTAATATTTCACAATTAGTCTTGTTTGTCAAACCTAGCTTGTTCTCTTCATCTTTAAAACATAAATTTGGGGATTAGTATTTGGTTAGCTGTTTTCTAAAAGTTTTGTAGAAATCTCTAGAATTATTTCTTTTAAAGTCTTCCTCAATCTGTTCTAGGTTATCCTGAAATTGTCTTCTTTTTTTATTACGGAAAAGCTTAGCTGTTTCTCTTCTCTGGATTTTAAAATTGTCAAGATCTTGAGGATCTTTTGTGGAGTTCCATTTCTGCCACAATTTCTGTCTCTTCTCTAGGTTCTCATCACATTCATTGTCCCACCATGGATGTCTTCTTACTCTTTTCACGAGACAATTTTCTTTTGCTATTTCAACTATTTCGTTTTTGATCTCCTCCCATCCCGCTTCCTTATTTATTGTGGATATGCCATCGCTATCTTTGTGCAATGCTCTTTGAAACCGTTGTTTAATTTCTTCATTTTTTAAAGTTTCTGTGTTATATTTTGGAATTTTGTAAAAGGTTTTCTTCTCTTTTCGAAATGGGAGTGGTCTGAATTTAATCGTAGTCAAATAGTGGTCTGAATCAACATCAAGGCTTTTCAGCACTTTAGTGTTTTGAATTTCTTCTTGACAATGAAGTGAGATAGCCACATGGTCAATTTGGAATTCTCCGAGAAGTGGATTTGGTGATCTCCATGTTTTAGTTTTTCGGCTCAGCTTTTTGAAATGTGTTGTCATTATTTTCAAGTTGAAATGCCTACATACCTCTATAAGCCTTTCTCCATTTTTTGAAGTTCTTTTGTGACCTGGGAAGAGGCCTACTGTTCCATGGTATTTTTTCTCCCTTCCTATTTGTGCGTTAAAATCGCCTACTAACATTTTTATGTTCTTCTTTGAGCATCTATCCAGTTCCATTTCAAGTATCTCCCAAAATTCTTCAACTTTCTCCGGGTTATTTTTGTTGTCCTGGTTTATGGGTGCATGGCAGTTGATTATAGAGTATCCTTTGTTTTTACATTTAATCTCAAGAATGGATAGTCTCTCAGAACTCGAGTCGAAGTTAGTAACTGAATCTAAAATTGAGTGATGTACCAGAAATGCTGTTCCCAGGTATGGCATTTGTTTCATTAAGATTTTACCTGGTTTTCCTTTAAATAAACGATAGTTTTCAAAATCTAAAGCAGTTTCTTGCAATGCACATATCAAAATTTCTTTCTGGTTCAGCTTTTCAATCAATAATTTTAATTTTCCTACTTTAATTAGAGAGTTTACATTTAGGGTTGCAAACATAGTTGCTTTCTTAAATTTCAGTGTTGAGGGCTGCATACATGTTGGTTGGGGTCCTCCAAAATCCTTTGACCCCTTTGCATTGTTTCTACGAACAACGGAGGATTTGCCATTCGGTCTACCTCTTGGTGTAGTGTCTATCTTTGACGACGTTCCCATCATGCTTTGCAGTAATTGTTGGATAATAAATTGGGGGATCGGGTTGCCCCGAATCCGAAATTAAAACCAAGGTAGTAAGCCCTGGAGTTAGCTCTTCCGCTCTCTCTGCCGTTGGGAAATTGTTCCTCTTCCGCCATTGAGACCGTTGGCTGGGTTTCTCTCTTTACTTATTCAGATCATCAATAAACTGACACACAATATTTTTTGCACAACGCAATCTGACCTTCAATTTTCCCTACAAAAGAATGGTCCTCACTAACAATAACCTATACCTTTCATGAATCACTTACATCACAAAAATCTTCGTTACTCGAACTACTGCAATACAGCGAGCGCCAATACTGCCAACTAAATAAAGGGCATAGTTAGCAAATGAAAGATTTTGATAGAGAACAAACAATGTATTTACCTTAATGGTGTTCAAAAGTCATAATATATTTATATCAGTTCATGATAACCAGTATTAAAAATTTACTGTCTCTAATGGACTCACGTCCAGATCATCCGCTCTCGAAACTCCGCCATCTCTCTCCCCACATCCACCACTGCTGGCGGCTCACCTCCAACTGTGCAACGCTACGCGCTGTTCACATGCAACTGCCAAACACTACAGTAGCGAATATTCCAACAATGCAAACCAGCCACAGACTGCACACAGCACAGTCAGTGATTTTCATATAGAGCGCTACGTGGCGTTACCAACACAAAAACCTAAACAGCCTACTTACAACTTTTAACTAAAGTTACGCGGCCTCTGTGTGGTAGGTATTAGCTGGTGGTTTCATCAACCCTGCTTTACACTGCCTGGCACGTATCTGCTGTCACAGAGTGAAGGGACATCGGCGAGAATCCTATCGAGGTAGGTGGACTGAGCGATAGCATTAACAACACAGACGACCGTCCACGCCCCGCCGTAATACGTTAGGTAACACATTTGCCTAAGAAAAGTCTCAAGGTGAAGCAACATGACCTAAATCACCATGTGGTTCCAATTCTACTTTACACACTGAAAATACTATTATTATTACTATGTTTGATATTTAGAGCGGAAATACATTATCACGACTTTCGAAATAGAGATTGCGAGCATTTATGCAATATTTTCAAAGCATGGAATAGGGAATTAATTTGAATTCTGCGCCGAAGTTAGTTTGCTCTCCACCCTGTATGACACTTTGGTTCCTGTCCGCTCTCGTACTGTGACCGAGTTATATTTACGGACGAGAAGGTGATTTCTATTGCACCAAACAGTTCTGCTCACGTATATCGTCCACGTGGAATGAGATTCGACGTTAAATATGTCCATCAGAGGCGAAGTTGTGGTCGAACATTTGTCGCTGTTTGCTGTTGAGTATCAACAAATAATTGCGGCGTTTTGTGTAACTGGACCGTCCTCCATCTAGAGATGACTACTGACAAATACTAGAGAACGTAATGCTTCCTTCCGTTCGTCAAACATTTTCGGAAGGCAGACTACTCTTGCAACATAAACCATTCCCAATCCACCCAGTAAGCTGTGTAAACACGCTGGCTCCAGATGAACGGTGATTTTGTGATGTGTTGGACTGGCCTCCAAAACGTGCTGACCTCAACCTTCTAGAGAACGCAAGGGCAGAAATGGAAGAAATTGTTACGAGCAGAAGACCAACAAGCAAGACACCAACAAACAAGGCAGCTCTGTCCGAAGCAGTTCAGCCTGCATGTGAAGAGACGTCGCGGAACAACATATTCATCGGAAATTTGTTGCTTCTGTTCCCCTGCGGCTAAACGCACTTTTAGAGGACAGAAACTGAAGCGTTCTAATAAATATGTATGATAAGGCCGCGCAGAGGATCGTAATAGGGGATGAAAAGTTTTTGGATTAGCCGGGTCTAGTTACCACTCGTATATCCCTAGAGCATCTGTCCCACTGTAGTTACGTTGCGGTATAATAAGAACAGTTTGACCGACGAACCGGAGCTGGCGCCCAGGCAGATTGTGCGAACCCATTATTTTCTTTCCCTACCCACACTATGTGATCGAAAGTATCTGGACACTTGGCTGAAAATGACTTACAAGTTCGTGGCGCCTTCCATCGGTAATGCTGGAATTCAGTACGGTGTTGGCCCACCCTTAGCCTTGATGACAGCTTCCACTCTCACAGGCATAGGTCCAATCAGATGCTAGAAAGTTTCTTGGGGAATGGCAGCCCATTCTTCACGGAGTGCTGCACTGAGGAGAGGTATCGACGTCGGTGAGACCTGGCACTAAGTTGGCATTCCAAAACATCTCAAAGGCGTTCTATAGGATTGAGGTTAAGTCTCTGTGCAGGCCAGTCCATTACAGGGGTGTTATTGTCTTGTAACCTCTCCACCACAGGCTGTCCATTATGAACATGTGCTCTATCGTGTTGAAAGATGCAATCACCATCCCCGAATTGTTCTTCAACAGTGGGAAGCAAGAAGGTGCTTAAAACATCTACAGGGCGAAAAGTATTTAAACCGACAAACTCTTGGAGGTCGTAGGGGACATCAAAACAAATATTTTTCCCTTGTGTCATTTTTTCCTATGAGGTTTATTTAAACCGGTGAAGGCCGTATTAGTATCTTCAATTGTTAGAGGGCGTATTACGCTCTTCAGTTGTAGGCAGCTGCTGTCCACCAGTGTAGTAGTGCATTGTCTCTGTTTACTAATGGAGCGATACACCTGGAGTGAGTACACTGATATGGTTGGTGCTTATTACGTAGCGCACCACAACGGACGAGCTGCACAGCAAGTTTATCAACAACAATATCCTAATCGCCGTATCCTGCATCATACGACTTTTGCTGCTGTGTACCAGCGTCTGTGTGAGACCGGGTCATTTAGCAGATTACCTGGACAGGGACGCCGTCGCACGGTAAGAACGCTGCAATTTGAGGAAGCTGTCTTTCAGCATGTGGAGCGGGATCCTTCAATCAGCATTCGTGCAATTGCACGTAACATGGGGATGAGTCAGACGAATGTAAGAACAGTCCTTCGAGAGCAATTGTTACGTCCATTTCACTTACAGCGTGTGCACAACCTGGAACCAGTTGATTATCCACCCAGAGCACAGTTTTCGCAGTAGTACCTGTAACAGCCTGAAATGCATCCTACATTTCCATCCTCTGTGTTGTTTGCCGATGTAGCTACGTTCGGCAGTGAGGGAATCTTCAACCTCCACAATTCGCATGTTTGGAGTGAGGATAACCCACATGCCACATTTACTAGCGCTCATCAAGTGCGGTTCTTCGTTAATGTGTGGGTCGGTGTTGTTGGGGACTGTTTAATTGGGCCGTATCTGCTACCTAGGCCGTTAAATGGCAGGCACTATTAAAATTTTCTCGCCAGAGCATTGCCAGAATTGCTGGAAGACGTCCCGCTCCCTACAAGACAACGCATGTGGTTCCAACATGACGGGGCGCCGGCACATTTCGGTTGTCGTGTGCGTCGATTCCTGGACCGACGGTTCCCAGAAACGTGGATTGGCGGATATGGTCCTGTACCATGGTCTGCTCGATCCCCAGATATGTCCCCTCTGGACCTTTTTGTGTGGGGAGAGATGCGCAACCTTGTTACGCAACTCCTGTTGCATCAGAAGAGGATCTGGTTGCTCGGAAAGTAGCAGCAGCAGGAACAATTCAGAGTACTCCTGGGGTTTTTGCCCGTGTCAGACAGAACATGATCCGACGGTGTAACCTTTTATTACGTGTACGTGTCAATGGAGGCATTTTTGAAAATCTACTGTAACTGAAATTGGGTTGTGTTAATGTGTTGTCTCTTGGTCATAAAAAAAAATGGAAAAGTGTTTGTTGGTTTAATTAATTTGCCGCCAGAGAAATCTTCCTCTGCCGGTTTAAATCCACCTCATAGGAAAAAACGACATTAGGGAAAAATATTTGTTTTGATGTCCCCTACAACCTCCCAGAGTTTGTCGGTTTAAATACTTTTCACCCTGTATGTAGGCCTGTGCTGTGATAGTGCCACGCGAAACAACAAGGGGTGCAAGCTCCCTCCATGAAAAACGCGACCACACCATAACACTGTCGGCACTACAAATGCTGCCAGATGACGTTCACCGTGCATTCGCCATACCCACACCCTGCCATCGGATCGCCACATTGTGTACCGTGATTCGTCACTCCACACAACGTTTTTCCACTGTTCAGCCGTCCAATGTTTACGCTCCTTACGCCAAGCGAGGCGTCGTTTGGCATTTACCTGCGAGATGAGTGGCTTATGAGCAGCCGCTCGACCATGAAATCCAAGTTTTCTAACCTCCCGCCTAACTGTCATAGTACTTGCAGTGGATCCTGATACAGTTTGGAATTCCTGTGTGATGGTCTGGATACATGTCTGCCTATTACACATTACGACGCTCTTCAGTTGTCGGCGGTCTCTGTCAGTCAACAGACGAGGTCGGCCTATACGCTTTTGTGCTGTACGTGTCCCTTCAAGTTTCCACTTCACTATCATATCGGAAACAATGGACCTAGGGATGTTCAGAAGTGCGGAAATGTCGCGTACAGACGTGTGACACAACTGACACCCAATCACCTGACCTCGATCGAAGTCCGTGAGTTCCGTGGAATGTCCCATTCTGCTCTCTCACGATGTATAATGACTACTGAGGTCGCTGATATGGAGTACCTGGCAGTAGGTGGCAGCACAATGCACCTAATAGGAAAAATGTATGTTTTTGGGGGTGTCCGGATACTTTTGATCAGATAGTATATGTTAATTACGCTGAAATTAATGTTCAGCTAATGGTACCTTTTGTATGTGTACCGTTAGGATTTTACGTGCAGAAATAGTCACCTTCGATCGCGCTTCATTTGCAAAAACAATCACCCTTAAATAACTCCGAACTGAGGTGAAACTGATGGTTCAAATTTGATTCATCGGTTTATCGGTCCTGGGAAAAAGATAAGTTTTAATAGTTTGAAAACATCTAGCTTCGTTTGGATTTTAAGTGCAAAGAACATGTTTTTCTGGTAGGTTTTTGAAGCGCACCACTTCTATACTTTAATCGTGTACGAATTAGTTCAAACTTTGCATGAGGGTAGATAAATAGATAAAGTCAAAACGAATATTTTCATCTAATAATCGTAATTCGCTATCGATATACGGTGGATTGAAGTCGAGCTATATGTAGCACATAAAATTCGTTCTTACTGAATGCGCGGAAACAGTTTAAAGTGAATCAAATGAATAGAATAAGCACTTTTTAGGATAAAATTGAAAACCCTCTTTCAAAAATAAAGCATTATTCGGATTTTAAGTGCAACAAACACGTTTTTTGTTTACTATGCTCAACAGTTCTGTTTTTCATACTTGTGTGAAGTGGTTCAAATTTTGTAAGGAAGTAGACAAATACATGTAATTAATGGTCGTCTTGTTGTTTTGTGAAAGCTTTATCTGTTGCCACGATATAACAAACAAAGTTCGAGAGACAGCAAAAAGCCTCTACCGTATCAGTCGTCACCCACGTTAACAAAAAATACATCGGGGCCAAGCTATGGCAGTCTAATGTCAAAATTATGGCAGAACAAAAGTTTGGAACTAGAATGAAAAATGCTCTAATCGAACAAAAAAAAAAATGGTGGGTGTATACTGGGCAGAGTTAGGGATGTAAAAGAAAGCAACTACCTTTTCGACTTACTTGGCGGCGTCAAAAAAATGTAAATCAAAACCCTTTTACGTATTCACGCTTGTTTACAAGTTAACCCACTTCCTCTGCAGTGAGCTGTCTTAGCTGCAAGGTGTTGGCACACCTGCATCTTGCAGTTTATAGGCTAAAGTCGTGATCCAGTGCCCAAAATCCACAAGATTCGCAGTCATAGTAAACAAGACATGTTGGCATGTGTAATGTTATAGGACATTGCATCATGTATCATATTATTTTACTTGATACGATGCATTCATTACATGACATGACATAGGTACTAATACTAGACGTAAAAAAGCGTGAATTTGTCAAGATGTTTTGATTTAAATGCTTTTGTAGCTTGTGACCTTCATGCCACATCAGTGCCTTCGTTAATTACATTTTTTGTTGCTATGTTTTAATACACTTAATAATGCCTAACCAGAGAATAAACGCGAGATAACGAAACCGGTGGTTCTGGCAGCGTTGGTGAAGTTAACCGCAGAATAAGTTTTGACAATGGCAGGAATAGTTTCAGAATAAGTGAAGCCAAGATTGTTTGTTAGAACGAGTAAGGAAAAGAAAAGGAGCAATCACACAAATTAGCTGGCGGATACGACAAGTCCAAATTTCTACAAAAATTTTGTACTATTACTACGTTTAGATCTTATGCTTGAGAAAGAGGGGCGAAAGAATGAAATGTGAAACGGTTTCCAAAAATAAAACTTTTTGCTTGTAGTAGGCGTAATAGGCGTTTGATATTGGTACTTCGTGACTTATATTCTGTCGTGCTATTAATGTAAATGAGGTAGATCAAAACGACCATTTGTGCCAAAACAGTCTCGCTTATTTGGCGTGTGTTACATCTGCTGCAATATTAGAAAGGCGTGTTTCGTTTAATCTAGGAGACATTGACAAAATAGACGTAATTAAGTCGAGAAACCATATGTCTTCGCTACTATTCGTATTAACAACTTTTTCAGTATTAGACAACGAAATTTTGATTTTTCATGTAGCAAAATGTTTGAAGACCTTTGATGGGGTAATAGATTCTTTCGCAGAAAGGAAAGCACGCCATGTAAAGCTGCAGCAAGGTTAGATTGAAAAAAAAAAAAAAATACTGGGACTTAGGTACTGAAGAAATGTGTACTGTCTTGCTTGTCTCTTGTCTTTACTGGTAGTATGTTTCCTTTATTTAATTTTGTGTCACACAAAACAAAGTTATTAGCTAACAGGAAATAAAGAGTGCAAATTTTCTGAAGAGTTCGTATTCTACCGGTTACAAATAATACCACACAGTATTAACTGTATTTTTAAAAGGGGGTAGGATGTCAAAGCGGCCGACTGGGAGGAGGAGAGGCACCACAGGACATTTTTATTTCCACAGTCCTGAATATATGTTTGATGACATCCATTACAAAATATACACGTTTGAATTTCACAGACCGAAATACAGTGACGTGCGACAGAAGAATGCTGTGTGGAGAGGCGTGGCATTACACTTTGGCACACTTAAGACCAAGTAACATGACTTACATTTACTCGAACATATATGTTTTGTATTTCAAACTGTTCGCAAGGAGGTGGCCTTCAAAATGAACATACACTACTGGCATTTAAAATTGCTACAACACGAAGATGGCGCGCTACAGACGCGAAATTTAACCGACAGGAAGAAGATGCTGTGATATGCAAATGATTAGCTTTTCAGAGCATTCACACAAGGTTGGCGCCGGTGGCGACACCTACAACGTGCTGACTTGAGGAAAGTTTCCAACCGATTTCTCATACACAAACAGCAGTTGACCGGCGTTGCCTGGTGAAACGTTGTTGTGATGCCTCGTGTAATGAGGTGAAATACGTACCATCACGTTTCCGACTTTTATAAAGGTCGGATGGTAGCCTATCGCGATTGAGGTTTATCGTATCGCGAGATTGCTGCTCGCGTTGGTCGAGATCCAATGACTGTTAGCAGAATACGGAATCGGTGGGTTCAGGAGGGTAATACGGAACGCTGTGCTGGATCCCAACGGCCTCGTATCACTAGCAGTCGAGATGACAGGCATCTTATCTGCATGGCTGTAACGGATCGTGCAGCCACGTCTCGATCCCTGAGTGAACAGATGGGGACGTTTTCAAGACAACAACCATCTGCACGAACAGTTCGACGACGTTTGCAGCAGCACGGCCTAACATCTCGGAGATCATGGCTGCGGTTACCCTTGACGCTGCATCACCCGCGGGAGAGCTTGGGTGCACGAATGCCAAAACGTCATTTTTTCGGTTGAATCCAGGTTCTGTTTACAGCATCATGATGGTCGCATCCGTGTTTGGCGACATCGCGGTGAACGGACATTGGAAGCCATACTGGCGTATCACCCGCTGTGATGGCATGGGGTTCCATTGGTTATACGTCTTGGTCACCTCTTGTTCGCAATGACGGCACTTTGAACAGTGGACGTTACGTTTCAGATGTGTTACGACCCGCGGCTCCACACTTATTTCGATCCCTGCGAAACTGTACATTTTAGCAGGATAATGCACGACCGCATGTTGCAGGTCCTGTACGGGCCTTTCTGGATACAGAAAATGTTCGAATGCTGCCCCGGCCAGCACATTCTCCAGGTCTCTCACCAACTGAAAACGTCTGGTCAATGGTGGCCGAGCACAACTGGCTCGTCACAATACGCCAGTCACTACTCTTCATGAACTGTGGTATCGTGTTGAAGCTGCATGGGCAGCTGTACCTGTACACGCCATCCAAGCTCTGTTTGACTCAATGCCCAGGCGTATCAAGGCCGTTATAACGGCCAGAGGTGGTTGTTCTGGGTACTGATTCCTCTGGCTCTATGCACCCAAACTGCGTGAAATTGTAATCACATGTCAATTCTAGTATAATATATTTGTCGAATGAATACCCGTTTATCATCTGCATTTCTTCTTGGTGTAGCAATTTTTATGGCTAGTAGTGTACTTTGAAAAATCGATTTTGTACAAATTTTGATGTTCTATCTCGAACGCACAGGGTGGGGGGGGGGGGCAGGGAGGGGGGGAGGGTTGGGACGGCCCCACTGTGAAGTTTGTTCCTCGATTCGGAAATATAGTAGATCCGGAGCTGGTATCCGGTGTTTGCGTGCTGCCTAACGGCGGATGGCTGTTTCTTCGTGCTGGATGCTCCAGAGGCGCTTCTCGTCTGAGGAAGCCCTGTGTTCCAGTTCCAGCTCCAGGTGCGAGCCGGCCGCGGCGGATCAACAGGTATTTAGCCGACCGGGCAGTTGCGGCCGCGGCCGGCGGAGGCGCTGCGGGCGTCGGGGGGTGGCGCGACGCCCCGCTGCCCCCGGCGTGCGCCGCCGCCGCTGCCGCCGCCGCCGCTGCCTCCACCGCCGCCAGTCCAGTCCAGTGCGCAGAGGCTGCTCCGCCGGCTGCCACATCCGCCGCCCCCGCAGCGCGCTTCACTACTACCGCCGCCTCCGCCGCCGCCGCCTCCACCTCCGTGCCCGCCGCCCCCTTCGCTTCACCGGTCCGATACCAGGTAAACGCTCGGCTTGTAGCAGCGGCAAACTTCCAACTGTCTGGCGCGAGCGTCTCCCAGTGGAACCACAGTTTCCGAGTTCGCACTGAACTCACCGACTGTACATTACGCATCATATCCTGCTCCTAGCCCTGGCTATCATAACTGGCGCAAGAGTATTAAAGCGAGACCGCATTTCCGGGCTCGCACGTAACTGAGCTGTGGATCATATTCGGCGCTCCACTCATGATAACAATTCGTGGAAACATAAAACTCTTAAGTTGCACCCACTATATTATAAACCCGTTATCATCTCTCAACAGTTCTACCATACTTCAAATAGTGGAACCTCATTTGATGATCTGTGATCTAGTACACACAATCAGGTTGAGTCACGTAACACGCCTTTCATTTCGTGAACGCTTCTGGATATCGAACCGAGGTTTTCCGCAATTTACAGTTCGCTGACTGGCAACTAATGTTTTTTAAGGATAATGCTCTCAACTCTGGTATCAACCGAGATATCGAAACAACTACGGATCTTTTTTACTGCAATCGTGTACATTTTATAACTTCATTCAGCTACTCTTGGAAAGATATTTACAGTGATGCAGTGACGCTCAAACTATTCGCAGAAAGATCCAACAAATATACTAAAACTGGAAAGAAATGTGGCCAGAGTCGCCTATTGCGGTGTTTACACCGCCAAGCAGAGCACTCACGCTACGCACCGTTGTTATATTCAACAAGACAGGCTTACACTACTAAGATAAAACCTCATTTCCCACACAACGTAGACAAAGGGTTAGCTACGATTTTTTGTATATGGAACGACGGTGTACGCTAGCCTCCGGCGCATCAGATGGGTCTTAGGAAAACTGTCTCAAATGTGTGTGCGTTTCCAGGTTTTTGGTGGAAACAGCTACAGTTTCGTCAGGCTGTTTGCCGTTTAAACCCTCCCAGTTGCTGCGTACTTGTCAAAACCGAAACAGAAATCTACATCATTTGTACTTAATAGTGATAAACAGCCCTATTCAACGAAAAAAGAAACTGCTGTATTAACTTTCTTACAATTGAAATAATGATGGTAATAATAATACCTGACCTGCCTTTGCCTGGAGAAACTTGAATGCTTCTTAAGGTAAAGCAACTGCTATCGATAAATACGTCTATAGATACTTCTCGAAATTGTAATCAGGCAGAATACACTTTAATCAAACAATTTATTCAGAATAACTCATGACATGTCACCCACAGATTAAATACTTTTCTTAGCAAAACGTAGTTTTACACTTTTCTTATGCATGTACTCAAATCGCTTACCGTCGACTGCAAGACACATTGGGAATCGCTGTTCAAGAGAAAGATGAAGACATGAAAGTACATTGTCGATAAGCCGTTGTATGTTGGGGCGATTCAACGGCGCATATCGTCTGTTGTAGATGGGGCAACATGATAAACTGCTCCTTCAGAGATCCACATGGAAAGCGATCAACAGGCGTCAACAAAGACACCTGGTGGCGAATGTTCTGCAGCATTCTGTCCTGTCCAACGGCCAGGAAACTTTTCATTTACTAGTTCGGTTGGAACGGTGGAAGGATCAGCTGGACAGCCGTCGTGTTGGAACCACATACACTGTCGCTTATACAGTGGTACCTCTCCTAGAAGAACAGGTAGAGTGTTTTAAGAAGGTGTGCTTGCGTATTTCCGTTTAATATCCCTGGGATGAAGTAAGGTACGGCAATGAATTTCCCATGATGCCGCACGATACGTTTACGCGTCACTGTCGTTGCTTCTGTACCTGGCAGTGGATTTTCAGCTTCCCAGTAATGCATGTTACGCAAATTTAAGTTACCGAGTTTCGTAAACGTTGCTTCGGCAGTAAAGATCTCACGTAGGAAAAACTTTGTGTCGCCTTCCAGGTGCTGCAGAATAAACAGACAAAACTCTATACGACGTTTGAAGTCACGTCCCCGCAGTACCTGATGCAGCACCAGACCTTAGGTGTGGAATTCACGCCGATGCAAGATGCGAATGACGCTCGTATGGCCGACCCTTCATTCCCTGGCAATACGTCTCGTGACACCACGCCGACCAATAAGCGTCGGAGCCAGGACGGCTTCTTCATGTGCTCTGTCTGTTGCAGTCTTCGTCCGCGTCCTCTGTTTGACATTGAAGGCGCCTGTTCGCATTATAGTGCCCTAAGAGTGCGTGCAAGTGCCTGGCACGACGGATAGCGACGATCGGGATAGACATTCCTGTATCCCTATACCGCCGCACCGTCTATACAGCATTTCTTTGACGTTTGCCGTATAAAAATAGCACGTCTACCTTCTCCTCTTTGGTGTACATGACTGTAAGGAACGTTGAAGCAGAAATGCCCTGTTGATAGTTCCTGCTATTTCTGCAGTGCAGACAAGTAAACACAATAGCCGATTCTGGCGGACTTGCCTGTCAATTTTAAAATATTTCAAGGATTTCTTCGTGGAGAGTTTAACCTAAAAAGCAACAAGCATTGTACCAGAGAGTTTAACCTAAAAAACAACAAGCATTGTACCATTGTACTCGTCTTTTCAAGCGCTTACGGATGGCGTTAAAAAGTACATTTTTTTACTTAAAAAATCTTACTTGCTTGATCGAGACAAGAGTTGACAAATTTTAAAATTTGTGGTAAGGTCTTATGGGACCAAACTACTTAGGTCATCGGTCCCTAAGCCTACACACTACTTACTCTAACTTTAACTTACGTTATGGACAACACACACACCCATGCCCGAGGGAGGACTCGAACCTCCGACGGGGGGACAAGAGGTACACTCTTTATCATATAACAAAAAGTATTTGCGCCTTAGCGTGCTATCATTTGCCGAAAACCTCGTTTCGGCATGTGGAAACATTGGCGAAGTAAAAGGGATTTTCGTCTTATGTGACTCAGCTATATATAGCTTTTACAATCGTGTCATAAAGTGAGAGTCTACTATCTACAGTCTTATAGACCTCTTAAATTGTAATAACGAGCTGGATTACACTATATGGTTGAAGGTTACGAAATGCTACTTAGAGGGAATTTTATGTTTTACTGATGTATTACGACATATATTTGTGTAGCATCGCTACTATCGTTTCTGTGACAGTCTCCCCGTGAAAAGAACGCGTGGAGTTATATCTGATAATAAACGTTCAGTTCAGTTCGGTTCTATTGAAAGGTCTCTTTCATGTTAATTTCTTAAATCTCTTGTCATTTACGGCATACATTCCACTTCTAAACTTACTGTGGTGTTTCTGACTCTATCTGGGAGGAGACTGAGCAGTGGAACGTGTTACTTTTAAACAGAAACAAGAACGATCTGTGACACTACTACACTTTAAAACACAGTTTATATGTAATTCATGTCACACACAGTCTCATACGAAACCTACATCCGCTTTCTTTTATATACTGTCATCCCCCTTCCCTTCTGTGTGAAAGGATGAATGAGCAAATGTATTTCTAGTTGCATGCTTGATGGTAGCAGACAAGCCTGTCTGCTAGAGAACAGTAGGACCAACGTCGGAACAGGTAGCTACGCTTTCTAAAAGCAAAGAGGTTTCTATCCTTAGTATGGTCCTGTCCGTCCCTTGTCATGTTGGTACAGGAAGCTCCCTCTCTCTGGTCACTTCCGTTTTGTATCTGGAAGCACCCTTGGTAGGGGCCCACGGCAGTCTGTCCGCGGCGAGCGTCTGAAGTAAGATCTCCGGCTAAGCGCGTCTCTGCTAAGTCCGTAGGACAATGGATTTCTTAAGTTCAGCCTAATTGAAAATTTAATCACCTTTATTTCAGGTTTAGATCTAAAATATATAATGTTATCTTAAATTGCAACGTAGTGTAATTCGAGTGTGAAGTTCAGAATGTCTTCCAGTAGTTGCTTTGTCACTACTTTGTGAGTAAAGTGGAACCACGTGTGGATGATCCGTAACTCTAACTAAGATCATCAATCTTAAATGCGATGTGCGTGAGATTATAACATCTCGTCTTGACAATATTTTTCAATATAGCAACTTCTCTTTATGTTCAACGCACATGGGGTGTACTTTGTGAGACCAGTACCATGTGATTACACAATTGTTTGACGTATCAGGTTAATAGTAAGACGATAGTAACCAGTTCGAGGTTTTTCTTTTGTAATTTGTGTTTCGATGTAATTTATTTTAATTATCAAAATTATTGTGGAGTTGCGCTCTTTTTGTAAACCAAGTTGACCACATGAAGCATGTAGTGTAATCATCAAAGTAGCCCTCAGCTATTCTTTTCGGGAAGATTTCACAGAGAGTTAGTATGAATTTAGTATACCAGTGTGCGGTAATTTCATGACGGACAGGATTGCGCTACGAACGTAACTTCTTTGGGTGAAAATTGAATCGATTGGTTGTGGTTAATTTCCTCTTGCATATGTTTCAACGTTTTTCGTGTGTTATCTTATGAATGCAGTGTTGTATGCAGTCTCCCAATCTTGGCTCCATATTTGATGTGTTCCGTAAGATTACAAACTCACATTTTCACAATCCTAAATAAGGCACCAGTTTAGTTATGAATCAAGTTTAATATGCCGAAATTTTAACGGAACAATGAACAATGTTAAAATAAATGTCCAAATATAAACTGATTTATTTCTTTTTATTTAAATTGTCTTTTTATATGTATATATCACCGGTTATCGTAAGATGACAACTAAAAGATTATAATTAATGTTAGTCTGGTTGGATATTTGGTAAGCTAGATGGATACCTGGTGAAACAGTTGCTCAGTAATGCAAGGTTAACTTCCCCAGATAGCTCACAGCTTTTAACCCGCTTTTATTGTCTTGAATATCAGCACCGCTTTCAGAACAATGTAATGCATCAACATTACACTATATAAGGTTGGGTCTTCCGTGAGCAGGTATTGTGTTTACTATGCCTGACAAGGGGATCCTCCAAACTGTAAATCACGGATTTTGATGCGCTTCAAATATGTTGTAGAGGCACTTACGCCGAGTACTTGGCTATCCGGCTTTCTAGCCGCGAGCCTTGGTTTTTGAGAAAATCGATTTTGAAGTTCATTGCGAGCTTTGTATACCCGTAACATTACACGTATTCGGAGCAAGTCAGTGTAGCGCAGCGGTGAAAGTTCACGGCTCGCGCTCTGAAGGTACCGTGTTCGAACTCCTGCTCGTGTATCGTGTACTTCATTTTCAAAATCGACCGAATTTTTTAATTTTATTTCAAAGAATATCAACAAACAGTGTGAGGTGTGCGAAATTATAAAGATATATTCAGTCCCACCAAAGTGCACTCCTTATTGCCAGTCCTGCGATGTTTATTTTTATCGACAGGTAAAAATCTTCACGAAAATATTCAGAATGCTCCCGACTTGATGAGAGGCAATAGAGAGATCGCTTCTAGGGAAGATTCGATAAAATTACATTCGCTAATCCTACATCAATTCAGCGGACCTAATTTTGAAAGCATGATTAGATACGTATGGTTCGCATCGAAATTAGCGGATGGAACATAAATCTTTTTCAATGCAAAAGAATTTTGCTTCCCCGTATCGCTCATGAAGAAACGGTGCGCTTGCAAGACGGCTGCTTTCGTAAAATGCCCGTGGTACTGCGAAAATTTGTGCTTCGGTTGTTTCTATGATGAGTATCACCCACAATATTGTTCTCGCACATCAAACAATGGCTACAATGAAGAATAAGATTTTGTAATATTGTATGACAGATAAAATTAATAACTGAATATGTCTTTATAATTTCGCACACCTTACACTGTTTGTTGATATTCTTTGAAATAAAATTTAAAAATTCGGTCGATTTTGAAAAAAATGTGCACAAGCAGGATTCGAACACGGTACCTTCAGCGCGGGAGCCGCAAACGCCTACCGCTGCGCTACGCTGACTTGATCCATATACGTGTAATGTTATGGGTATACAAAACTCGCAATGAACTTCAAAATCGATTTTCTCAAAAGCCAAAGCCTGTCCCTAGAAAACCGAATAGTCAGGTTCTCGGGGTAAGTGCCTCTACAACATATTTGAAACGCATCAAAATCCGTGATTGACAGTTTGGAGGGTCCCCTTGTTAGTGCGAAACTGTAGAGTAAATCCATTGATAGTGTTGTGTACTACTTTCAACGTACAAACAGCACTGCCAGAAAATCAAATCCGAAACAGAATTGAGCAGTACTCAATACTAGCTTGATGTCCGAGAGTAAAGATGGTGTACCGTCGTCAGTAACAAGTACCGTGTGTGAGCGGAGCGAGTTTATCTCCAGAGATGGCACGCAGCGCATGCCGTACACATTTGCATTGTTGTGCAGATATTTTCAGGTCAATACAGGTACAAAGATGAATTGGTGCAAGAAACCAGAGAAAATGCAACTACTCTGGAAGGAACTACTGGAGACCACGCATTAGTTTTTCCAAAATGCCCATAAAACATCCCTGAACATCCTCCCAAATTACATCGGTTCCGCTCAGATTCACTATATACAGGTTCAACTGAAATTCACGCACTGGAATACCAAAGAGCAATTAATTACATGGCAGCAGTACGAAAATGTCTGTAATAGTATTTCGTCGTGCGCATGTTTTCGGTAGAAACTGTACGTCAGCTGTGCAACAAGTATCTCTGCAGCTGTGGTGCCCATGTAGTGCAGTGAATAGAGTTTTGAGCTAGATTACTCAAATTCGAGAATTCGAGTCCAGGTCTAGGAGCAATTTTTTTATTTTTTTTTTTTTATTTTTTGATTTTAGAACGCTTAATATGTTATCTGGCTTCGTAATCGTTATACCGCTATTACAGCAGCTGTTCTACGAAAGACATGCAAGTATATACGACAAAAATTACCAACACAGATGTATCTTGAGAATGTGTTCATTGTATCACACGATTAGTTTCGGCGTGTGATAGAATAAAGACATTCTCAAGATACGCCTGTGGTGGAACTTCTTCTCATATATATCGTCAGCTGAAGTTTCCCGTCCAAGCAATAAAATGGACGTCCGTAAATTACACATGCAGTTATTCAATGGTAACACACTAATTAGAGTACAATCGCGTTTATCATTCCACTTTCAAAGACGTATTTTGTCTTTAAACATTTATTCTGGTCTCTTCCACGCACTGCATCCCTCCATTCTGTCACTGATAGTGTATTTAGAATATTACAGCTGGCCCTTCTTATTGAAGGTAGTATCTATGTTTAACAGCGCCAAATTTATAGTTTTGTAGTTGTTTCTTTTCTATGAGAGATAATTTATTTTTAATTGACTTTTACACTTCACGAATATTTCTGACACACATGACCCACGATTATTATGTTCAACGTTGAAAAAACTGTATCATTTAAGAAACAATGTATTCTACAGCATTGTTGGACATATCAAAATAACAAAATAAAAGAAAATTACACCTACACTCTGGATTTAACCCTCGAACTAGGGTATTCTAATGCAAAATATAACGCTAACCGCAGCAACACATCTACGGAACATTGAATTGTGATACGTGTAGTGCATATGGTTACAATGTTGCCATATTGCCTTTTCTTGACGATTTTCTGCCAAAAATACGATCGCGGCGCAATTTTCTTAGACATTTGTGGTACCGATAGTACGCAAGGAATCGCAGTTTGGGATCTGAGGGTGCGAATTTTGGTTATGTATATGCAAAAGCGAACTTATTGTGTATAGCGGAGGCTATTCATTGTACCAGATTAATTCTGAACATCCCCTTTTCATTCTTAAATGATACGCGAAGGAAGATCTGTGGTTCCCTTTGTATAGAAAAGGATTTCTATAATTTTACCGTTATCATCATTACGTTAAATGAGAAATCCATCCTCTATGGATTGCATTGTAAGAACTTCTACTGCCAAATAAAATAAAAGCTGAACATCTTTTGAAGACGATTGACGTTGTAAGTGCAGCATTTTTTGCAGCACATGAATGGAGCTGTTTAATTCTTTTGTTAGTAGTACCGGTTTCGGGTTAGGGCATCATCACTGGATGAAATTTCGAATATTAATCACATCTGATATCATATCAATTAGGCAATCCACACGATTACTAACCCATCCGAACTTATGAACGCTACAGAACCAAATAGGCATCCTTTGACAAGATGTGGTGTGTCGAACTTGAAATCACGTTATAGCTGTGATTAATAGATGTGATTTTCCACCGTGATTAAGGTGTAAACCGAAACCGGCAATTATAATGAAAGATAATTAAATAGCTGCGTGATATGTCTTATAGAAAGAGAGTTTTGACTTTACTTCAGAAGCAGATTTTTTTTGATTTTACGAAATGTGTCTTGGGAATTGTTATACGATTCATGATTTTTTTGGAACGGGAGATCTCTGAAGGACGTCCGGAGTGGCCGTGAGGTTCTGGGCGCTGCAGTCTGGAGCCGAGTGACCGCTACGGTCGCAGGTTCGAATCCTGCCTCGGGCATGGATGTGTGTGCTGTCCTTAGGTTAGTTAGGTTTAATTAGTTCTAAGTTCTAGGCGACTGATGACCTCAGAAGTTAAGTCGCATAGTGCTCAGAGCCATTTGAACCAAGTTCTCTGAATCGTGTGAACGAGGGCTTGCACTTCTTGTAGTGTTGTCATGTTACCGACTGCAATTTGTCGTGACCATTCCTATGATATTTTCAGGTCGACAAAACGAATCGCGGGGGTCTGCGCTACGCTACTCTTCGCTAGGTTACCTCTATCTCTTCCTTTAATTCAACTCTGTAAAAGTCCCAGTAACATTAATAATAAGAACTGGCGAGCGGGTCCTTGTACTTAAACTTTATCGAAACGTGACATCCGTTTCCTTAGGATTCTTGTAGTAAATTTTATTCATACATCTGCGTCCTCCACGACTAGAATGATGTGCTCGTTTCGTCCTAAATTACTCTGTATAGGTAGTTGAAGCTTTCGAATGATTCCATTGAGTATTAGGCTCATTGACCAGTCAGACGATATCGGGAATTTTCGTCTATTAACGAGCACTGCATTACGTTTATTCACGCTGACGGTCAACTGTCAATTTTTAAACATGTGCTGATCGCCGCAACTAGTTTCCAAGGCCCCCTCTACACCGAAGTGAACACAAGCGAACGTGTAACAACGAAGGAGAATTCCCTCTGGTGTAAACGCCAGGCGCTCTTAAGCAAATGGGAATCGCTCGTGTTCGGTTCGCATTCGCTAATATTCACCGAGCGAGGTGGTGCAGTGGTTAGCACACTGGTCACGCGTTCGGGAGGACGACGGGTCAATCCCACGTCCGACCATCTTGATTTAGGTTTTCCGTGATTTCCCTAAATCGCTCCAGGCAAATGCCGGGATGGTTCCTTTGAAAGGGCACGGCCGACTTCCTTCCCCGTCCTTCCCTAATGTGATGAGACCGATGACCTCGCTGTTTGGTCTCTTCCCCCCAAACATTAAAACCCAACGCTAATATTCGCTCGTGTTCCGCTGGTTGGCGTTGTTTTGTGGAACCATCAAAGGAAATTCGCGAATTTTCCGATTCGGCGTTAGCAGTAAACGGAGCTTTCGTCTGCTATCTTGTCTACATTTGTTGTTCTAAGCCAGGGAAAAGCGTCAACTGATGTATCTGCAAAGTCTTGGAATAATGTTAGTGAAAATGCAGCTGTAATTCAGGGTGATCAGTCCACTACTTCCACGCGTCTGACCTTTACTTACAAACGGAGACACGTAAATTCTTCGTGTTCTGAACGCCGTTTTGCTTATTTTGTCAGAAGCAGAGTGGAAATGTAATCCTCTCTGAATATCAAAGGTTTGTATGGTGGCACTAACTGCACAGTATTTAACAGGTTTAAGTGCAGATAATTTTATTGCTGACTGAGGACAGCGTACTGAGCAACATCAGTCTTTCTTTCTTTTGCTACTGCCTTTATCCCGCGTTGTGCGCAGGGTCGGCAGGGTTAAGTACGGATTTGGCATGGTTAAGGCTAAGGGGTGCCAGATACCCATCCTGCCGCCACCCCATACCCCCTGGGACGGAAGTAGTGTACCCCAGATGTCTGCGTCTAGTGTAAATCGTGAAAGAGTGTGAATGTGTTTCAAATGTCTGCGAGTCCTGTAACTGAGGCGGGACGTGGGGACCAGCCCAGTATTTACCTAGTAGGACGTGGAAAACCGCCTAAAAACCACATCCAGGATGGCTGGCACACCAGTCATCGTCGTTAATCCGCCAGGCGGATTCGATCGGGGGCCGGCGCGCCTACGCGAGTCCAGGAAGCAGCACGTTAGCGCTCTCTGCTACCCTGGTGGGCCTACTGAATAACATCAGTATTTACATAATTTTAAGACTAATAATTACAGCCATTAGGACTAGTATGATTTTAGATTGGTTAGTATCTCCAAGTACATGTGGCGAGACCAAGCGATTAAAGCTTAATTTCGCCTGGGCAGCAGGTCACGAGCTGAAGTGTGGAGCAGTGGAGGCAAAATGGTTAGTCTATATTGATAGGCTGAGTGACTTATTGGTGTTGTTGCGTATTCAAGTAAAGAGATATATAAACAGGCAGAATAAGGCGTTGCGGTGGACAACGCTTATGTAGGACAACAAGTGTCTGGCGCTGTTGTTAGATTGGTTACTGCTGCTACAATGACACGTTATCAAGATTTAAGTGAATTTGAACGTGGTGCTACAGTCTGCGCCCGGGCGATGGGACACAGCATCTCCGATGTGGCGATGAAGTACGGATTCTCCTGTACGACAATTTCACGAGTGTGCCGTGAATATCAGAAATCCGGTAAAACATCAAATCTCAGACATTACTGTGGCTGGTAAAAGATCCAACAAGAACGGGACCAACGACGACTGAAGACAAACGTTCAACGTGACAGAAGTTCAATCCTTCCGCAAATTGCTGTAGATTTCAACGCTGGGCCATCAACAAGTGTCAGCGTGCTAACCATTCAATGAAACACCATCGATACGGGCTTTCGGAGCGGAAGACTCACTCGTGTACCTTTGACGACTGCACAGTACAAAGCTTTACGCCTCGCCCGGGCCGGTCAACACCGACATTATACTTATATGGATATGGTGTCTGTTCTTTCGGACATGTCTTTCGGACCACTGATGACCTACAGTTGTCTAGAACGAAATTAGTATATTAATACCTTCAGCTGCTGAAGGGCGTTGATATATATCAACGGGACAGGTGAAAATGCGTGCCCCGACCGAGACTCGAACCCGGGATCTTCTAGTTACAAGGCAAATGCTCTATCCATCTGGGCCACCGAGGGCACAGAGGATAGTGCGACTGCAGGGAATATCTCGCGCACGCCTCCCGCGAGACCCTCTAACATTGTATGTTCACACACTACATTCGTAGTGTCCCAGCCCAACACACTCATTACTCGTGGAAGACATTCTTACGAAGTTAGGGGAATATGTGTGCATCCGCACAGAAGAAGAAGGTCATGGCCGGTATTGCCAGAAATATATACTTATATGGATATGGTGTCTGTTCTTTCTGAGCCGGATTAAAATACAGGGTGGAAGCATATCGGTGATGAGATTCGCTGAAGACAAGGTTATCCTCAGTGATACTGAGGAAGAATTGCAGCACCTTTTGAATGAAATTTGCGGTCTGATGAACACACTCTGTTATTTGCAAGTAAACCGGGGAAGGGCAGAAGTAATGAGAAGTAGCAGAAATGAGATTAGCTGTAAACTTAACGTCAATATTGGGGACTACGAAGTACGCGAAGTGAAGGAGATCGACTATTTTTGGAGCGAAGTAACAGATGACGGGCAAAGGAAGGAAAACGTAGAAAGGTAGACCAGCTCAGGCAAACAGGCACTCCTGGCAGAAGAAAATGTCTGCTAATGTTGGCTTTAATTTGAATAAGAAATTTCTGAGAGTGCACATTTGGGGCACAGCATTCTGTGGACGACAATCGTGGTGTGTTTGAAGTCTGGAAAAGAAGAGATTAGAAGCATTTGAGATGCGGTATTGTAGAAAGATGTTGAATATAAGGTGGACTGATAAAACAGGCAATTAGGAGGTTTTACGTGAAGTCGGGGAGGAGAAGAACATATGGAAAAAACGGACAAGGAGGAGGGACGGGATGACGGGATATGCGTTTAGACATCAGGAAGTGACTTCCACGGTACTAGAGGGAACGATAAAGGGTAAACACAACAGGGAAAGTTAGATATTAGAACACGTCCCGCGCATAATTGAGGACGTAGAGTGCAAGTGCTGCTCCGAGACGAAAAGGATGGCATGGGAGAGGAAAATTTGGAGGGCGACATCAAATAGATTGATGAAACCTCCTCCCTCTAAAAATATGGTCCGTAACTGAAATGAGGCGGTTAAAAGTAAAGTGGTGTGAGAGAATCACGATTCTGAGAAAATGAGCTTCAAAGTTTGTATCAGATTAAATATTCTGTATTCTTTTGCTATATTGCCTACAATAACAGTTATATGCAGTGGCAATTGATGACGCTATCAATACAGTACCAGTGAAGTAAATGTAAAATATTTTGCTCGGTAATGCTTTTATCAATAATCCAGATAGCACTTATACCCGTCTGCCTCCAAGGATGTCACTTACATAAATAAAAGGTTGCGAGCGCTAGGAGGCTTATTTGATTTAACTATGGCGTTTGATTGTTTTGATCACAAAACATTATTGCAGAAGTTGGACCACTACGGAACAAGGGGAGTAGCTCACAGTTGGTTCACCGCTTACTTTAACAACAGACTGCAGAAGGTCATTCTCATCAGTACTGAGAGTGGCTATGATGCACAGTCCCATTGGGGCACAGATAAGTGGGGGTGCACGAGGGGTCAGTACTGGGACTGCTACTGTTTCTTATTTGTGTAGCTCATACGAGGTGCGACAATAAAGTGATGAGACTGATTTTCTTTGCAAGACGTGGCAACCCTGCAGGTTTGTGTAGGCAGAATATCTTTGACCTTGGTTTATAAGCTGCTTCTAGTCCAAGCAGCACATCGACGCATCTGCTCAGTCGTGAGTTGTGCTGTAATAAGTTAACATGTCTTTGTGTCTCTTGTCACGGAAATGGAATCGCATAATATTGCGCAACGGCATGACATTTCTTTTTACATTAAATTGGGTGAAAACGCGATGACAACCCACGGTAAGTTCCAGAAGGCTTTTGGAGAGGAGGTTATATCAAGAGCTCAAGTTTTTCGTTGGCATAAAATGTTTAGTGTAGGCAGAACGAATGTTGAAGATGAAGACCGCTGTGGACGACCATCAGCCTCACAGACTGATGTCAGCTTCATAAAGAGTGGGTGCCTTCTGCACAGACAGATAACCAATATTACTACAAAGAAATTTTAGAAAGACTTCGTAAAAGAGTTCTTCGTGTCAGTGCCAACATTGCTGATAATTTCTATTATGCATCAGGATAATGCTCCATCCAATACTGCTCTGTCAGTAAAGTCATTTTTAACCTCAAAACAAATTTCAGCCACCTTATTCATCAGATATCGCTCCCTGCGACTTT
Source organism: Schistocerca cancellata (assembly GCF_023864275.1). Classification (NCBI taxonomy): domain Eukaryota; kingdom Metazoa; phylum Arthropoda; class Insecta; order Orthoptera; family Acrididae; genus Schistocerca; species Schistocerca cancellata. The sequence continues at coordinate 1,146,041,428 of NC_064626.1, read as the reverse complement.
TTTTCTATTTCCAAGAGTCAATACGGCGGTCAAGGGACACCATTTACAAACAACACAATATGTCAAAAAAGCTGTGACGAGGATCTTGGAGGATATTACAGAAGATGAGTTCGAGAAATGTTATCATCAATGGCAGAAGCGCTGGAAAAAATGTGTGCAATCAGAAGGGAACTACTTTGAAGGAGACAGCACTAAACTTGACTAAAACAGTAAGCAACATTTTTTTTCACATTAGTCTCATTACTTTATTGTTGCACCTCGTATACTTTCTAGTATGTCAGCTGGTTCTAAAAAAATTCTGTTTCCTGATAGTGAAGGATGTTGTGTGCAATGCTGACACATTATCAAATAACGCAGTTGAAGATAAGTTCCTGACATGTAGAAAATAAACTTATACTAAATCACAGTAAGACTCTGTTTTTACTGTTCCTAACGCACAATTAAAGAAGAACTGATTGAATGGGCATATGACTAGTGAGACTGAATAGTTCATGTACCTAGGCGTTGAGATAGATAGTAAGCTGTCATGGGAAGCCCATATTCAGTATCTTGTTTAGAAACTAAATGCTGCTTTATTTACCACTAGCATATTATCTGAAATAAGTGATAGTACGTTTACTTTGTTTGTTTTCATTCGTTTATGACGTAAGGTATTATTTTTTGGCGTAACTCTTCTGGTTCAAAAAGGGTATTTTTGGCTCAGAAACAGGTGGTTCCTGCAATATCTGGTGTAAATTCGCGGACCTCTTGTCGACACCTGTTCAGTCTGGTCAGTAGTCTGAGAATTTCGACATTGGCCTCTCGCTACGTATTTTCTTCAATGTGCTTTGTCATCATATTCCAAAGAGTTAGCAGCTTTCACTAAGTTAATACTGGGCAGAAATCCAATCTGCATTCGGAACGAACCTCCTTGACTCTCGTGCAGAACGGCGAGCAGCGTTCTGCGGCATCCATTTTCAATAAGCTGCGACATGAATTCAAAACTCTTAGCAGTAATCCACGCGATTTCGAGTCTGAACTGGTTTCCTCTTGGTTCATTCCTTCTATTCTGTCGAGGAACACCTAGAAAAATTAAAAAATTTAGCTCATTCCGGTGTCATGTTGTTGATTATGTTTATTTAAATTATGGCTTGTCGTCTCCATAGGATTCGTATGCGTTTTATTTCATCTATAAGTACTCCTCTATAATAATTTCATGTACTGACTCTTTCTATGACGCTGGAAACTTGCTGCTCACTTTGGTCCTGCGGAACATGTCGCATAAAATATAAAGAAAAAATAAAAGTATACACCCCTCCCAGTTACACGTTTTACATTAATCCACACACATAACTTTTATTGGTTGTAAACACTCGGTCGAATCACATTAATGTGACCACCTGTCAAAAGTCTGAACAACCACCTTGTGCCTCGTGGATCCTCGAAAGATGCAGGAAGAAAGTCAGTGGGGTCCTGGAAGAAAGCGACAAGGATCTGGATCCATGCCGATTCCAGTGCTGTTGCCAGCTTTCGACAAATTACCAGATGAAATAGAATGTCTGACAGAGAACAGTAATAGTTTCAAAAATAAATCGAATCATGTCTCCTTGAAAGTTCCTTCTATACCATATATGAATTCTTGAAAAGGAATAAATAAATCTATAAATAAAGTATATGCATTTGGTGCCATTTAAGGGAACGGGCTAAATAATAGAAATATTAATCTTTAACTCTGTACCATTAAAATTGCTACACCAAGTAGAAATGCAGCTGATAAACCGGTATTCGTTGGACAAATATAGAACTGACATGTGATTACATTTTCACGCAATTTGGGTGCATAGATCCTGAGAAATCAGTACCCAGAACAACCACCTCTGGCCCTAATAACGGCCTTGATGCGCCCGTACATTGAGTCAAACAGAGCTTGGATGGCGTGTACCGATACAGCTGCCCAAGCAGCTTCAACACGATACCACAGCTCATCAAGAGTGGTGACTGGCGTATTGTGACGAGCCAGTTGCTCGGCCACCATTGACCCGGTGTTTTCAGTTGGTGAGAGATCAGGAGAATGTGCTGGCCAGGGCAGCAGTCATACATTTTCTGTATCCAGAAAGGTCCGTACAGGACCTGCAACACGCGGTCGTGCATTATCCTGCTGAAATGTAGGGTTTCGCAGGGATCGAATGAAGGCTAGAGCCACGGGTCGTAACACATCTGAAATGTAACGTCCACTGTTCAAAGTGGCGTCAATTCGAAGAAGAGATGACCGAGACGTGTAACCAATGGCACCCCATACCGTCACGCCGGGTGATACGCCAGTATGGTGACGACGAATACACACTTCCAACGTGCGTTCACCGCGATGTCGCCAAACAAGGATGCGACCATCATGATGAGGTAAACAGAACCTGGATTCAGCCGAAAAAATGACGTTATTCGTGCACCCAGGTTTGTCTTTGAGTACTCCATCGCATGCGCTCCTGTCTGTGATGCAGCGTCAAGGGTAACCACAGCCATGGTCTCCGAGATGATAGGCCGTGCTGCTGCAAATGTCGTCGAACTGTTCGTGCAGATGGTTGTTGTCTTGCAAACGTCCCCATCTGTTCACTCAGGGATCGAGACGTGGCTGTATGATCCGTTGCAGCCATGCGGATAAGATGCCTGTCCTCTCGACTGCTAGTGATACGAGGCCGTTGGGATCCAGCACGGCGTTCTGTATTACCCTCCTGAACCCACCGATTCCATATTCTGCAAACAGTCATTGGATCTCGACCAATCTCAAAGTCGGAAACGTCATGGTACGCATTTCTCCTCCTTACACGAGGCATCACAACAACGTTTCACCAGGCAACGCCGATCAACTGCTGTTTGTGTATGAGAAATCGGTTGGAAACCTTCATGTCAGCACATTGTAGGTGTCGCCACCGGCGCCAAGTTGTGTTTATGCTCTGAAAAGCTAATCAGCATCTTCTTCCTGTCGGTTAAATTTCTCGTCTGTAGCACGTCATCTTCGTGGGGTAGCAATTTGAATGGCCAGTAGTATATTATATATATATATATATATATATATATATATATATATATATATATATATATATATATATATATATATATATATATGCTCCTGGAAATGGAAAAAAGAACACATTGACACCGGTGTGACAGACCCACCATACTTGCTCCGGACACTGCGAGAGGGCTGTACAAGCAATGATCAGATGCACGGCACAGCGGACACACCAGGAACCGCGGTGTTGGCCGTCGAATGGCGCTAGCTGCGCAGCATTTGTGCACCGCCGCCGTCAGTGTCAGCCAGTTTGCCGTGGCATACGGAGCTCCATCGCAGTCTTTAACACTGGTACCATGCCGCGACAGCGTGGACGTGAACGGTATGTGCAGTTGACGGACTTTGAGCGAGGGCGTATAGTGGGCATGCGGGAGGCCGGGTGGACGTACCGCCGAATTGCTCAACACGTGGGGCGTGAGGTCTCCACAGTACATCGATGTTGTCGCCAGTGGTCGGCGGAAGGTGCACGTGCCCGTCGACCTGGGACCGGACCGCAGCGACGCACGGATGCACGCCAAGACCGTAGGATCCTACGCAGTGCCGTAGGGGACCGCACCGCCACTTCCCAGCAAATTAGGGAGACTGTTGCTCCTGCGGTATCGGCGAGGACCATTCGCAACCGTCTCCATGAAGCTGGGCTACGGTCCCGCACACCGTTAGGCCGTCTTCCGCTCACGCCCCAACATCGTGCAGCCCGCCTCCAATGGTGTCGCGACAGGCGTGAATGGAGGGACGTATGGAGACGTGTCGTCTTCAGCGATGAGAGTCGCTTCTGCCTTGGTGCCAATGATGGTCGTTTTCGTGTTTGGCGCCGTGCAGGTGAGCGCCACAATCAGGACTGCATACGACCGAGGCACACAGGGCCAACACCCGGCGTCATGGTGTGGGGAGCGATCTCCTACACTGGCCGTACACCACTGGTGATCGTCGAGGGGACACTGAATAGTGCACGGTACATCCAAACCGTCATCGAACCCATCGTTCTACCATTCCTAGACCGGCAAGGGAACTTGCTGTTCCAACAGGACAATGCACGTCCGCATGTATCCCGTGCCACCGAACGTGCTCTAGAAGGTGTAAGTCAACTACCCTGGCCAGCAAGATCTCCGGATCTGTACCCCATTGAGCATGTTTGGGACTGGATGAAGCGTCGTCTCACGCGGTCTGCACGTCCAGCACGAACGCTGGTCCAACTGAGGCGCCAGGTGGAAATGGCATGGCAAGCCGTTCCACAGGACTACATCCAGCATCTCTACGATCGTCTCCATGGGAGAATAGCAGCCTGCATTGCTGCGAAAGGTGGATATACCCTGTACTAGTGCCGACATTGTGCATGCTCTGTTGCCTGTGTCTATGTGCCTGTGGTTCTGTCAGTGTGATCATGTGATGTATCTGACCCCAGGAATGTGTCAATAAAGTTTCCCCTTCCTGGGACAATGAATTCACGGTGTTCTTATTTCAATTTCCAGGAGTATATATATATATATATATATATATGTGAATTTTTTTGTTCACTTAACACGTTCCACATCATAAAGGCTACCGTAGCGTATGATTGATCAATGGAACACGCAACCGACTTACTAACCAACTAGCTGCGCTAGGTTTCTCACAAGGGAACATCCCCATCGCACCCCCCTCAGATTTAGTTATAAGTTGGCACAGTGGATAGGCCTTGAAAACCTGAACACAGATCGATCGAGAAAACAGGAAGAAGTTGCGTGGAACTATGAAAAAATAAGCAAAATATACGAACTGGGTCGTCCATGCGTAAGATAGGCAACATTAAGGGCAATGTGAGGCGAGGAGCGCCGTGGTCCCGTGGTTAGCGTGAACAGCTTCAGAACGAGAGGTCTTCAGTTCAACCAAAAATTTTAACTTTTTATTTTCAGTTTATGTGAAAAACTCATGTTTTCATCACTTTTTTTGGAGTGATTATTACATCCACAAGAAAACCTAAATCGGGCAAGGTAGAAGAATCTTTTCACCCATTCGCCAAGTGTACTAGTTAGGTGGGTCGACAACATATTCCCGTCATGTGACGCACATGCTGTCACCAGTGTCGTATACAAAATATCAGACGTGTTTTCCTGTGGAGGAATCGGTTGACCTATGACCTTGCGATCAAATGTTTTTGGTTCCCATTGGAGAGGCACGTCCTTTCGTCTACTAATCGCACGGTTTTGCGGTGCGGTCGCAAAACACAGACACTAAACTTATTACAGTGAACAGAGACGTCAATGAACGAACGGACAGATCATAACTTTGCGAAATTAAAGAAAGCAAAATTTTCAGTCGAGGGCAGATTTGAACCAAGGACTTCTCGTTCCGCAGCTGTTCACGCTAACCATGGGACCACGGCGCTCCTCACCTCACATTGCCCTTAAAGTTGCCTATCTTACGCATGGACGACCCAGTTTGTATATTTTGCTTATTTTTTCATAGTTCCACACAACTTCTTCCTGTTTTCTCGATTGATCTGTGTTCAGTTTTTCAAGGCCTATCCACTGTGCCAACTTATAACTAAATCTGAGGGGGGTTCGATGGGGATGTTCCCTTGTCAGCTGAGGATCCATGGCGCAATGAGCCCGACCGATGTGATCTCACAGATTCTCACTCGTGTTTAATCTGGGGAGTCTGGTGGCTGTGGATATACGTCAACTCATCCAGGCGCACTTCGAACCACGCACGTAAACTGCGAACTGTGTGGCCTGTTGCATTGTTCTGTTGGTAGATGCCATCGTGCCGAGGAAAAAACTAACTGCATATATGGGTGGATGTGGTCCCCAAGGATGGCTACATACTTTCTTTATTCATGGTGCGTAACAGAATGACCTTGTCACTCAGGAAACGCTACGAAAACATCCACAGACCATAACGCTGTGACTCGACGAACTTCGTTTACGAGAGGAGGATTTGGCTGCGAGAGGTGTTTGAATGGCGCGCGCTTCATAATGTAGAGGCTTTTGTGTGTGTGTGTGTGTGTGTGTGTGTATGTAAGTAGTCGGCTGCGGCACTGGTCTGGTCCGTGCGCTAACTTGTGTCGCCCCCTTTCCACGTGCATTCACCGCTGTTCTGTGTCTACACCAGGGGTCTCCAAACTTTTTAGTCCGCGGGCCACATTGACTCCTCCACAAAGACATAAGCGCCAACATCTACCTAGTGGCATTGAAGCACCCTAGCATTCCATGATCACCGTAATGTAAGGCTAAAGGAAAGATGAAATCGCAAAAATGTAAGGTTGTGGGAATAGCTAGCACTGAAACGAATTAAGATTTTTATTTAATTACATAATTTTGATTGGTGGACGTACCTGGCCGAAATTCTGGCGTATTTGATTCTGGCGAATTTCACCGACAAAAAAGTATGTCACTGCACTTTCTTCACGAAAGCGTCCTGCAAAGTTAACGAAATCTCAAAATCATTGTTAGCAACACTATTACTGCAAGACGTAACAGACGTAGAGTATGTCAACGCATTGTTATTTCAAGCGGCGCAACAATAAGTTTAGTTATGTAGTCTTGTAGCGAGTAGCAGAGCCAATGTCGCGGTGTATTGGTCGCGATAGGCCTCGAAACTCAATTGTTGGCAATATAGGTACCACCTCAAATATTTGGCGGGCCGGATGCCAGGGTTGTCCGGCCAGCTAACGCGGGCCGGTTTATCGGCCCTCGCGGGCCGGTTCCGGCCCCTCGGGCCGTAGTTTGGAGACCCCTGGTCTACACTGTGCGTCCCTGTCAAAGCTGAAATAATACGGACATAACGTCAGCACAGGCGTCGAACGCACAGCGGCAGCTAACTATTATTCACGTCTGCGCTCATACAGTGCAAATGGTTAGTCGCACAATCATGGACGATACGTCATATGAAAGAGGGCAGCCCAATGATTCTGCCAATTTGCAGATCTTATTGTATATAACACGATACAGCATCGAGAAGTTTTCCTGTAACCGCCAATAAAAAAAAATGTAATAATTTCTTTACTCATTAATGTACAGTGAAGATCAGACAATCAATTCGTAGCTCCTTGTGAGGCGCTTCCACTGGTACATTCGCAAGATTTATAGTGTAATTAATTCAGCAATAATATAGATTTTAATTGGAATTAATTGAAACTTGATATAATATCTGTCGCAAAACAAGTACACATACAGCAAGGCAGTATCCATTCAAATGGCTCTGAGCACTATGAGACTTAACTTCTGAGGTCATCAGTCCCCTAGAACTTATAACTACTTAAACCCAACTAACCTAAGGACATCACACACATCCATGCCCGAGGCAGGATTCGAACCTGTGACTGTAGCAGTCACGCGGTTCCGGACTGAAGCGCCTAGAACCCGCTCGGCCACAGCGGGCGGCGCAGTACGTATTGTCGGAGGTCATAGCACACAATTTACAACCGTGACTTCGTTAGATTTACAATTTTTATTGTATCATATTCCCGTCGGTAAATAATGAACTTGTGGTGTCACCGCCAGACACCACACTTGCTAGGTGGTAGCCTTTAAATCGGCCGCGGTCCGTTAGAATACGTCGGACCCGTGTGTTGCCACTATCAGTGATTACAGACCGAGCGCCGCCACACGGCACGTCTAGAGAGATTTCCTAGCACACGCCCCAGTTGTACAGCCGACTTTGCTAGAGATGGCTCACTGACAAATTACGCTCTCATTTGCCGAGACGATAGCATAGCCTTCAGCTACGTCATTTACTACGACCTAGCAAGGCGCCATTACCAGTTACTATTGATGCTGTAAAACATGTACCGTCAAGAGCGATGTTCACCAATTATGGATTAAAGTTAAGTATTCCAGCAGCTACGTACGTTTTGCTAGTCTCATTTACTTGTCCTGTTCCAGACCTCACGCCAGCCTGCGTGAGCTTAAACGCGTGCCTTTCGGCTTCCTGTCCTAGTGGGTTGGCTGTCTTGCCAATCCACAACAGATCTACTAAAAAGACGTAAATTATGAGCAGTACAAAGGAAAGAGCAGTAAAAATCCGTTAAGGAAATGATGCCACATCAATAAATGTAATAAAATTTAACGCCACAGAGTGAAAAAACCCTTTTCGAGCACTGCAACGATGTTTGCAGTTATTCAATTTTAATTGTTGTGGACGCGTAGGCAGTGGGTATCGGACTAAGTTGGACTTTATCTCAGTTTTACCTCTGAGAAACAGTGACGATTTTTGCTACAAATCGGCACTTCCAATTTACCGTTGTGTGTCGGTTTGACTGTAATTATGTCTGCGTTAGTCTGTGTTTATTCTCCTTTAATGATTAGCAGTGAACATAGTTGATGTTTTGTGGCAGTTTTTGAATTTATTAAATTTTGTACAGGGAGCTTACTTGGCGCTATACTAGGGCTCGACTCACTATTAACCACTGGCTGAAATGCCAAATTACACAACCTTCAGCCATCTAGTTTCCAACCGTATTTTATTTGCGAACCAGTTTCAGAGTTTTATTACACCATCTTCAGGCCTCTGACCGACGTACAGGAAGATTCTAACTCGGTTGTGATCAAGACAGGGGCCAGCAATACTGGTCTTAGTAGATTTTTGCTATAGCGATCACTTCAACCATCATCTGCCACAACCGAGGTAAATCTCCCTACACATCGGTCAAAGGCCTGAAGATGGAGTGGTAAAACGCTGAAACTGGTTGCCAAATAAAATAAGGTTAGAAACTAGAGCTGAAAGGTGTTTAATCTGACATCCTGTATCGAAGAGCGGAATCCCGCAACCATCTTTAAAAAGATGGACATACAGAGACTTTTTGAAATAATTGGTTTCACTAGTCTTTGAGTGTGTGTAAACATTTTGAAAACTACAAACGTTTATTAGTGAAAATTGAAACCACTTGTTAATAGAAGCGATTAATTGTCTTACAGGTTAGTCTGGAACCGCGCGACCACTACGTTCGCAGGTTGGAATCCCGCCTCGGGCATGGATGTGTGTGATGTCCTTAGGTTAGTTAGGTTTAAGTAGTTCTACGTTCTAGGGGACTGATGACCTCAGAAGTTAAGTCTCATAGTTCTCAGAGCCATTTGAACCAATTCTTACAGGTTAAAATTATCAGGGGTATGTTAACTCGCTTTATTTGTTCATGAGACCCAGAAAATATTAGATACAGGCTCCCAGGTAGATGCCATTTTCCTTGACTTTCGGAAGGCGTTCGGTACAGTTCCGCACAGTCGCCTGATAAACAAAGTAAGAACCTACGGAATATCACACCAGCTGTGTGGCTGGACTGAAGAGTTTTTAGCAAAAAGAACACAGCATGTTGTTCTCAACGGAGATACGTCTACAGACGTTAAAGTAACCTCTGGCTTGCCACAGGGGAGTGTTATGGGACGATTTCTTTTCACAATATATATAAATGACATAGTAGATAGTGCCGGAAGTTCCATGCGGCTTTTCGCGGATGATGCTGTAGTATACAGAGAAGTTGCAGCATTAGAAAATTGCAGCGGAATGCAGGGAGATCTGCAGCGGATAGGCACTTGGTGCAGGGAGTGGCAACTGACCCTTAACATAGACAAATGTAATGTATTGCGAATACATAAAAAAAAGGATCCTTTATTGTATGATTATATGATAGCGGAACAAACACTGGTAGCAGTTGGTTCTGTAAAATATCTGTAAGTATGCGTGCGGAACGATTTGAAGTGGAATGATCATATAAAATTAATTGTTGGTAAGGCGGGTGCCAGGTTGAGATTCATTGGGAGAGTCCTTAGAGAGTGTGGTCCATCAACGAAGGAGGTGGCTTACAGAACACTCGTTCGACCTGTACTTGAGTATTGCTCATTAGTGTGGGATCCGTACCAGGTCGGGTTGACAGAGGAGATAGAGAAGTTCCAAAGAAGAGCGGCGCGTTTCGTCACAGGGTTATTTGGTAAGCGTGATAGCGTTACGGAGATGTTTAACAAACTCAAGTGGCAGGCTCTGCAAGAGAGGCGCTCTGCATTGCGGTGTAGCTTGCTGTCCAGGTTTCGAGAGGATGCGTTTCTGGATGAGGTATCGAATATATTGCTTCCCCCTACTTATACCTCCCGAGGAGATCACGAATGTAAAATTAGAGAGATTCGAGCACGCACGAAGGCTTTCCGGCAGTCGTTCTTCCCGCGAACCGTACGCGACTGGAACAGGAAAGGGAGGTAATGACAGTGGCACGTAAAGTGCCCTCCGCCACACACCGTTGGGTGGCTTGCTGAGTATAAATGCAGACGTAGATGTAGAAGAGAGCAGGTGAGGAGGGCGTCTGATCGGTTTGGAAGCTGCCAGCAGAAGAGAGCGAACGGCGTGTCCGCTCCCGGCAGCTGGTCGCGATTCCACCCCTACTTGAGCACCTCCAAGCCTCCCTAATGGTCGGACAGTTCGTAAGACGCGTAGTTCGGCAGCGTTACCTCGTCAGCAACACGTGAGTTTAGCTGCTGATCGTTCAACACCTGAGTTTCATGGTGATTCTATCCGGTTCTGGGCAACGTGACTGAGACGGTGCAACTTACCCCCAGGCAGAAGGCGCTGACGAACATCAAGTGAAAAAATAAAAATCAAACTTTATACTAAAAAATCCATTCAGGATCGGCCCCCACTGTACAGTAGTTTTATTTTATAATTTCAATCGATAATGCCCACGGTAAATGGAAACTGCATTTATGATCCCCAGAGGTGACAACGAGAGCCAACGGATTGTAATTTACAGGCTGTGAGAAGTCACACGCTGATGGAGCGTAAAACGTGTTTCATCTTAAAAGGCCACCTGTCGCTGGTCGGTGGACGTCCAGCTGCGGTATTGGAGTACAAACTGCAGCCTTCTTTGCCGATGACCACGAGTGAGCGTTGGTGCGTGAATCAGGTACCTGCTGCGGAGGCCCGAAGGCAGCAACTTTCGCTGAACGGGCGTTGAGGAGACACTGTTGGTAGGCTCTTGAGTCATGTGGGCGGTGAGTTTCTCAACAGTTGCACGACCATTCGCATGTAGACGCCTCCCCTGTCATTTATGGCCCCTGGCGGATCGCAGTTGCCTCGGCACCGGTTTTGGGTAGCCCCATTTTGCCATGCAGGTTGTAACCTCCCCACAAAAATTTTAAAGGAAAAGACAATATTTAATAAAAATGGGAGCCAAGTGAAACCTTCCCACAAAAATGTAGACCGGACAATAATTTGAATGTTAACAAGAATACAACCTAGTGTAACCTCCCCACAAAAATTTTAAAAGAAAAGACAATATTTAATAAAAAATGGAACCAAATTTAATGACAATAAAATGAGAATCGCAATCTGACCCAAGTATAAGCTCCTCACAAAAAATGAAAGTCGATTCAATGATAAGAAAATCTCAGTGATAATGATAATTCAATTAAACCGAAATATCGGTCTTTGGCCCTGTGCAAATAAGAATTAAATTCTTACCTCAATGTAACTGCTAGTCAAATTTCTGCTCTTATTCTTGCGCACAGCTTGGAGGAACTGCATTGCAAATAATAATAATATTCCTTTTTTTTATAATTTAACTATAACTTTTCTTTAAGGGAAGTGGAACGAAATCGTTAATTCAATTAAATAAAATTTTTTTTTGTAAAATTGCTTTGAAATCAAAATTATTATTGGGGCACTTGTTGGAAATTAATTACAATAAATAAACTTTACATTATCTGATGATTACCTTAATTAACAATATACCTCATTCAGCATCTTGACCAGTGTTGCCGACAGACTACATCACACAACCGCACTGGGCTGCTACTACTGACCGACCGCTCTGCATGACGACTACTAGCGTACTGCACTACATAACAACTACTGTACTGCTCTACATGACGACTACAACAGAACTGCTTGCAACACTCGCGCGGTCAAGCGCAGACTAACTACGATTATAGGCTCTCTGGTCAAAGATTTTAACGTGCCTCACCATCGCTGCTATGTTACATACGTGTTTCAAGGTGTATTGGAACCACGGTGCCAAGCGAAGAGTTTACAAACTTGGCCATTTCTTAAATGCTTTCACCCTTGGCCCGAAAGCCTATAATCATATCTATTTGGACGTCAGATAAATCGCTTCGTTTCTGCATTACGAAACGACTGCACTGTTTTCCACATCTCCCCGACACGCTTTATATGCCCTCCACTGCTGGTGCTGCTGCCTGCCGTCTGTGACTGGCTATTGTACGTTGATGTCTAACATAGGCGGTGGTTACATTACTCTAACTAGTGCGTTTGTAATGGAGTGGATAAGGCAGTGAATAAACAGTGTTACAAACAGGAATATACATTTTCAGCCGGCCGGGGTTCTAGGCGCTACAGTCTGGAACCGCGCGACCGCTACGGCGCAGGTTCGAATCCTGCCTCGGGCATGGATGTGTGTGATCTCCTTAGCTTAGTTAGGTTTAAGTAGGTCTCAGCCTAGGGGACTGATGACCTCAGATGTTAAGTCCCATAGTGCTTAGAGCCACTTGAACCATTTCATTACCACATGGTAAGCTTGGTCCTCCACTTGCTGATGATATATACGATTTGGAAACAGATGTTTTTTATTTATACCTTTAAAAATGGAAATTGTCGTATGGCATTGTTGGCCGGGAGGCCCCATTCGGGGGAGTTCGGCCGCCGTATTGAGAGTCCTTTTTAGGTGACGCCACATTGGCGACTTGCGAGTCAATGATGATGGACACACAACACCCAGACCCCTGTCGAGAATCGAACCCGGGCCCCCTGCGTGGTAGGTGGTAACGCTACCGCTAGGCTACGGTGGCGGACATTTATACCTTTGATTTATATAGGATGGATCCTCTATGATATGACAGGTGCTGACAATCTATTCAACTGTATTATTGCTGAACTCCGACGTCCTAGGTTCCGTCTCCTGAAGTCAATGGAATCAAAGTTCATGTCATCGTTGACCGTAGTCTTATAAAAAAATCTTATAAAGCATTACATAAGCGATTAGTTTGAAATCAGGAAGTTGCGCTCAGTTGCCTACAGTGAGTCATACTTTGTGACATACATCCGAAAGTTAATGATGTTCCTTCTCGTTCCGACGTCTACACTATTAAAATGGTTCAAATGGCTCTGAGCACTATGGGACTTAACTGCAGAGGTCTTCAGTCCCCTAGAACTTAGAACTACTTAAACCTAACTAGCCTAAGGACATCACACACTTCCACCGCCGAGGCAGGATTCGAACCTGCGACCGTAGCAGTCGCGCGGTTCCAGACTGTAGCGCCTAGAACTGCTCGGCCACTCCGGCCGGTCCTGTACTATTACCAAAGGGAATGAGGGTCATTAAAAACTGAGGAAATCGTTTCACATACCTGAACAAACTATCACTATTTCCATTCTTACTGCCTGTCTGTTCATTGAGTGTTCTTAATATGTTCACCTTCTTCCGTTCTTATACTCGTATTTTCATCAGCATCTACAATGATATTCTCCAAATTACACTTACGTGCCTGACAGAGGATTCATCGAACCAGTTTCACAATAATTCTATATTATTCCAATCCCGAACAGCGCACGGAAAAAAACGTACACTTTTATCTTTCCGTGCGAGGTCTGATTTCTCTTATTTTATTATGATGATCGTTTCTACCTTCGTAGCTCGGCCTCAACAAAATATTTTCGCATTCGAAGGAGAAAGTTGGTGATTGAAGTTTCGCGAGAACATTCTGCCGGAACGAAAAACGCCTTTGTTTTAAAGATGTCCATCCCAAAATCCTGTTTCATGCCAGTGACACTCTCTCCCCTATTTCGCGCTAGTAGAAAACGTGCTGCCCTTCTTTGAACTTTTGATGTACTCCGTCAATACTGTCTGGTAAGGATCCCACACCGCGCAGAAGTACTTCAAAAGAGGAGGGACAAGCGTAGTCTAGGCAGTCTCATTAGTAGATCTATAACGTTTTCTAAGTGTTCTGTCAATAAAAGGCAGTGTGTGGTTTGCCTTCCCCACAACATTGGTACGTGCTCTTTCCAATCTTAAGTTGTCCGTAATTGTAATTCCTAGGTATTTAGTTGAATATATGGCCTTTAGATTTGACTGATCCATTGTGTAATCGAAGTTTAACGGATTGCTTTTAGAACCGATACGATGACATCACACTCTTGATTATTTAGGGTCAATTTTCAATTTACGCACCATTGAGGTATCTTTTCTAAATCGTTTTGCGATTTGTTTTGATCTTCTGATGAGTTTACTCCACGATAAACGACATCAACTCCGAACAACCTAACACGGCTGTTCGGATTTTCTGCTAAATTGTTTGTGTAGATAATAAAGAGCAAAGGGCCTGTAACACTGCTTGGGGAACGCGAGAAATCACTTCTGTTTTACTCGATGACTTTCCGTCAATTACCTCTTTAATGATTTGAATGCGGAAACAGCTTCTAATCTGCAAAATTTTAATGCGTCACATCATCTGATCACAACTGTTCGCAAAATAGTTGCAACCAACGGCTTGTATATGCACTCGTATCTCTTTGCATCCAAAGGGAAAACACTTCTTCTTAAGTAGTTCGCCGATCAGCCGAGCGGTCTGAGGCGCTGCAGTCACGGACTCCGCAACTGGTCCCGGCGGAGGTTCGAGTCCTCCCTCGGGCATGGGTGTGTGTGTTTGACTTAGGATAATTTAGGTTAAATAGTGTGTAAGCTTAGGGACTGATGACCTTAGCAGTTAAGTCCCCTAAGATCTCACACGCATTTGAACATTTTTTAAGTAGTCCTCCAAATAACTGATAGGAAGCACTTCCGAATACCTTATACACATGTATCTCTCTCCCACCAAATATATCGGTTCGTCCACTACAATATGATGCACGTATCTCCAAAAATTCGGTTTTGCCACTTACACCTCCTTTGCTTCTAACCACCTCAGATGGGGACACAAAAGATCCAAAATAGTTTCCCTATACTCTCAGTTTCTCGTGAAGCCATTGCAATGGCGTCTCGTTGCATTTAGGTGTACGTACAAGTACCTTGGCGTCACCCTTGACCATCGCCTCTGCTCGACCCCCCATCTCCAGACTATCCAAGCCAAGGCACGCTCCCGACTCTGTCTCCTCAAGCTCCTTTCTGGCCGCACATGGGGTCTGGACCCCCTCCACCCTCCTCCACACCTATAAATCCCTTATCTGCCCTATCCTCTGTTACGACCATCCTGCCTGGATCTCCGCCCCCCTACCTTTTATACATCCCTTCAGATCCTAGAACGCCATGCTCTCCGCCTCGCCTATCGCATCCGTCTCCCCTCCCCCACGCGGATCCTCTATGACCTTATTCCGTTCCCGCATCTCCTTCTTTTCCTCGAATGGATACGAATCCTCTACACCTCCCGCAAACTTGATCCCCCTCATCCGCTTGTCTCTCCCATCTTCTCCCACTCCGGTCCGCTGCCGCGCCTGCATCCCCACATCCCACCTGCTCTCCATCTCTCCACTCTCCATACCCTCGCCCAAGTTGGCTTCCACCAACTCCCCCTCCCTGATGATGCTCTCATCCCCTCCATCTACCCCTCCTACCACCTCTCTCCCTTCTCTCCCTCCTCCCTTCCTCCATCCGTCCTCTCCCCCTGGCTTCCCCTGCCCCCCTACCTTCTTTCCTCCCCCTCCCATCTCCTCTGCCACTGGCATCTACACACTCCTGTCTCCCTCCTCCCCCCCTTTTTCCCCTATTGGCAGGTCCCTGGACTCACACACGCATAGTGAACTTTCGCGCGCCGTAGTAATCGCCTAGTGTTTGTGTGTGCCGTCGTCTTCGTGCTCAAGTGTTCCAGTGTTTATTCGTTTGTGCTCCAACGTTCGCGTGTGCCATCTGTCATCTCTGTGCGTATCCACGTGTCTGAACATTTTTGTTTTGGACTCTGCGCCCGTGAACGGCTCCGTGTGTTTTAATTTTGTACGTCTACGTTTCTATAACCACCCTGTCTGTTCTGCGATTATCTTCTTCTGCATCATTATTTTTATCTGTGGCCGAAGAGCGCCGTAATGTGCCGCTGCTGGCTTACCTGTATCATGTGTGAAATAATCAATAAAGAAAAAAAATATGTACGCACACACGCGTATGCGTTTGTGTCTATTTCAGTTGCTGACGAGAATACTTTGCAGTGGTGACTGTGCTGCCTTGTACAATACCCGGCCATCACCGTGTGAACACAAGCGAGGCTCAACTGAAAAGCGGGCGCCCGATTTTGAGTGACACCAAACCAACACACAATCCTGAAACACAACTCGTTTCGCGGCCCCCCGAGAACGAACAGTCGCGCAGAGGCGGACCCGTTCCGGCAGGAGTGCCGTTCGTGTAACAGCTCGCCCTGCCGGCTGGACTTGGCGGACCCCAAGCGAGGCGGGACCGGATCGATCAGACAGCGTGTAATTTCCCACAGCGATTAGAGCGAGTGCCGCGCCGCTCCGCTGCGACCCGTCGCAGGTTTCGACCACAGGACTCGCTCCTCGGCCTTAGAGGGCGCTTTAAAAATTACGGCGTATCTTCTCCACTCTTGAAGTCATCACTCCTTCACTTCCTTGGCTGCTGCCGCAGTATCTTTCTGTTCCGCTTTAATTACCTCATCTCTAATAATAAGCCCAGTGCTCTATTTTTATATTATACTTAACGCAATTGTCTGCCTCTCCATTTTAATCTTATCTTCTGCTCCATCCATCAACCGATTATTCTTCTTATCTACACGCACTAACAGTAAACTCGTGAAGGTGTCAACTATTTGTCTCGATGACATATTGTCGGTTTACACACCATATACTGATTGCAGACCACAGAACTGTATATAAATTAATTTTACCGGCCGCTGTGGCCGAGCGGCTCTAGCCGCTTCAAGCCGGAACCCCGCTGCTGCTACGGTCGCAGGTTCGACTCCTGCCTCGGGCACGGATATGTGTGATGTCCTCAGGTTACTTAGGTTTAAGTAGTTCTAAGTCTAGGAGACTGATGACCTCAGACGTTAAGTCCCATAGTGCTTAGAGCCATTTGAATCAAATAAATTTATTGTTCATAACAAAATTTAGCTGGGACTTACACTCAGTTTAGAATTTCAGTTTTGGGAGCGAGCTACACTTTGGAGGGAAACCACGGTGCATCTGATACATGTACTCAAAACCTACTAGTGGCAGCGACTTGTGCGTGAATTTGTTGAAAAGCTATCATTCTCACTAGAAGCGTGGTGGTTCTGAAAAGCGCAGTTGTACCGCAATTTTGTGCCTGTGTATACCATGGTTTCACTTATTTATGCTGTTAATAAGAAGGAAAAAACAATCGTGTGATCTTCGAAATTCAGCGTTAGTAGTGTGCTCCTTCACGCAGTCACTTCCATTAAATATCTGAGAGTAACGTTGCGATGCGGTATGAAATCCTTAGACGATTGTAGGGAAGGGAGAGAGTACATCATAAAAATAAGGGTGAACATAGCGAAAAGTGTGAAAGAAAGAGTTCGGAATATAAAATTGTGCTTATGTTTCGGAAATGAAGTGGTAGTGCGACTTCCAGACGAGATGAGAGGAACCGCAGAGGCCAACAAACTGTAACTAATTACTTATTTACATAAAAAACGAGACGTGAACTCTTAATCTAAAAATAACACATCGTTCTACATTCCACTGAAGATGCCTTACAGTAAAAAAAGGCGAAACACTTCTGGCAAAAATAAATTACATTTACAGCAAGAAAAGGAAGTTTCATTTGCAAAACAAATATTTCTGTGCTTGCTGCGGAGAATGGCATCGCAAACGAACCTGAAATTTTAAGAAGTTTTGCTCCTCTGCCAAGGAGACCGCGTATTGGACAGTAGTGCGACCAATTCTTGCGTTCTGCTGAAGTGTTTGGGACCCTCGTCAAACCGAATTAAAGAAAGACATCGGTGCAATTCAGAGGCGAGCTGCTAGATTTGTTGTCTTTAGCTTCGAGCGGCACGTAAGCGTTACAGAGATGCTTCATGAATTCAAACGGGAATCCCTAGAGGAAAGACGACGTTCTTTTCGCCAAACACGATTGACAAAATATAGAAAATCAGCATCTGAAGCTGACTGCAGAACGATTCTACTGCCGCCAACGTAAATTTCGCGTAAGGACCACGAAGATAAGGTAGCAAAAATTTGGTCTCGTGAGGAGGCATGCATAAAGTCGTCCTTCTCCCGCTCTGTTTGTTACAGGAACAGGAAAGAAAATGAGTAATAGCGGTACAGGTTACACTCCGCCATGCACCATATTCTGGCTTGCGGAGTACGTATGTAGATGTAGGAGCGATATGAAATGGGACGATCACGAAAAACCAGTATTAGTAGTTGCTGGAAGAGTTCTGGGAAAATACAACACATCGTGTAGAAGATGATAGTGCGACCAGTTCCAAAGTACTGTTCCACTTGTTGGGGGCCATGTCTAGAAGGCATGACGGTAGACACGGAATGAATTCAGAGGCGCACTAGTAATATCGTAACAGCTCCGTAAAGACCATACAAAAGCGTAACACAGACGCTTGCAGAAAATAAATGGGAATCTTTGGCAGAAAGGCGACGAAGTTTTCTTGAAATACTGTTGGGTACATTTAGAGAACCTTTGTTCGAAGAAGATAGTGCGACCGTCATGCTGCTATCATCGTATACATCATGTAGGGACCAGGAGGATAAGATAAGAGAGATGAGGGCACGTCCATCTTTGTTCTGAATCTTCTAACTGGTTTGATACGTCCCGAAACGAATTTTTCTCCTGTGCAAACCTCTTCATCTCAGCCTGAATTATTTGTTGAATGTAACCCGCTTTCTGTCTTCCTCTGCAGTTCTTACGCTCTACAGCTCCCTCCAGCACCATGGAGTTTATTCCTTGATGTCTTAACACTTGTGCTATCATCCTGTTTCTTCTTCTTGTCAGTGTTTTCCACGTATGCGTTTCCTCAAAGATTCTACGGGCAACCTCTTTATTATTTGCCTTATCAGTCCAACTGGTTTTCAACATTCTTCTGAAGCACATGTAATAAGCTTCTATTTTCTTCTTTTCTGGTTTTCCCACAGTTCATGATTTACTTTGGTACAATGGGGTGCTGCATACATACACTCTCAGAAATACCTTTCTCAGGTTGAGGCCTATGTTTGATATCAGTAGACTTCCCTTGGCCACGAAAGCCCTCCTTTCCTGCTTTCCTGTGCTAGTCTGCTTTCTTTGCCCTCCTTTTTACGTTAATTACGGGTTAATTTGCTCCCAAGGTAGCATAATTCCTTAACTTCCTCTACTTCGTGATCACTGCTCTTGAAACTTGGCATAGCTGTGCTATTGTATGAATGTAATTTAGTGTTGTAATTCGATTTTCATGGAAAATTTGGTTTTTAGTAAATAACTCCAAGTAAACAAATCCTATGAATGTGCCTTGATTTTTCTGAAGTCTAGCTTTCGTTATCAAGCGCAATGTCAGTGTGGGGCGGCGGGCGAATAATCAACTGGCCGTTTGATTCGTTAACTTCGTTGCGAAAGGATACTTACATTGTCTGTGTGTGCTTTAGAACTACCTCCGCCGTTTACAAGAGCCTGAAAACTATTTTTGCAGTCAGCCAGAAAGCGATGGAGAACATACTGACCATAGTTTCCAGTATGCAAGCCCAATCTTTCTGCTCACTGAAAAAAAAAAGTTTCTAATTGTTATTTACTCTGCGGGATCAGGAAATAACTCTATAAATAAAAAGTTTTGGTTTTAACTGTTTGATACATTCTGTAAATGTTCACATGCACAAAATGTAATAAAATCTCTGATGATAATAATATCCGTATCGGAAACTGCACTATTAACAGTTCAGAGGCTATCTCTACGGGAAGTTCCAAGTGAAACGGTCTATCGCCCTGGCTTATAGTCACCAAAAGTTATCTGGTCGCCTTAAAAGTGGAAAATAATATCGCCACTGGCCACGCGACTTTGAGAACATTACCGGGCGGCACACAAACAGTTACTCCCGTGAAATATAAGCGATCCAGGAAGGTGTGCAGTCCTCGCGAGTTCACGGGTGCAGCTGACCGCCAAACGGAACATCTGCTACGAACCGATCTAGACACAAGTAGCAGCGTCTAAATGGCCCCTTTTACTCGGAAAAGTATTAATTAATAGCTTTGACGTTCAACAGTTTACTATCTTCTTAATGTTTACATAAATAGAGTTAAGTTCGCTTTAGTTACTGAAAAGGTTGTACCTCAACTGTATTTAAACCTTTCTGGCTAGAATTTTTGAATCCGAACCAATAGTAGAACATGACCTCTGAACTGCCTATTTAAGATGCCTTGTAAACATAGTTATTTACAATACAGTCTTGAAACTTAGCACAGCTGTATTATTCCATGAATGTAATTTAGTGTTGTAATTAGGTTTTCATGCCAAATTTGGTTTTAGTAAATAACTTGAAAACTAGTAGATGTAGCTTATTGGTGCCAGACAGTTAATGTTTTTGCATGTAACTGAGATTACATACGAATTTTCATCTTTCTGAGTCTAATATTTAGCGCCTTCAATTTTTCGGAGAAACGTCGATTTTGGCCTAAATATTGCTCTAATCAAGTTGAGACTTGTGACTTCTGATTATGACATACTTTTGCGAATTCTGAACAAATTTTAGCTCTCTAGTTTTATTATTTAGCGCCACATAGTTTTTTCTTGAGATCGCATATTTTGCCTATCATATTCATTAGTTCATTCTGAGAACTAACACACAACGTTAACCTTAATATGCTGAAACATACTCTGACGAAGTCTGGCAAAGTTGTTTTAATTTTTAATTTCAGTCTTAGATTACGTCGGAATCCTTTGTATGTTAAAGACAGGCACGTTATGATGACGTGGCACTGGCAGTTGTGAATTGTGGTATGTCCAGGCACACTCGCTCGCCTCTGTACCTCGTACAATGGTACAGCGCTTGTTTCGCCTCTTCAGGACTGCCTTTAGCTTTCCTAAAGTCAAACTGATGGTCATTCAACAATTTCTCAATTTTGTTTTCCACCCTTCTGTGTAATACTGTAGTCAGCAACTTGGATGCATGAGCTCTTAAACTGATTGTGCGAAACTTCTCGCAGTTACGTGCCCTTGCTCTCTTTGGAAGAGAATGGGTGATGCTTTTCTGAAATTCTGGTGGTCATTCGCCAGTATTATAGACTCTTCAATCCAGCTACACAACTGGTGTGATATTCCGTAGGTTCTTACTTTGTTTATCAGGCGACTGTGCGGAACTGTACCGAACGCCTTCCGGAAGTCAAGGAAAATGGCATCTACCTGGGAGCCTGTATCTAATATTTTCTGGGTCTCATGAACAAATAAAGCGAGTTGGGTCTCACACGATCGCTGTTTCCGGAATCCATGTTGATTCCTACTTTTGCCCGCATCTCGTGGTCGTGCGGTAGCGTTCTCGCTTCCCACGCCCGGGTTCCCGGGTTCGATTCCCGGCGGGGTCAGGGATTTTCTCAGCCTCGTGATGGCTGGGTGTTGTGTGATGTCCTTAGGTTAGTTAGGTTTAAGTAGTTCTAAGTTCTAGGGGACTGATGACCATAGATGTTAAGTCCCATAGTGCTCAGAGCCATTTTTGATTCCTACAGAATAGATTCTGGGTTTCCAAAAACGACATGATACGCGAGCAAATAACATGTTCTAAAATTCTACAACAGATCGACGTCAGAGGTATAGGTCTATAGTTTTGCGCATCTGCTCGACGACCCTTCATGAAGAGTGGGACTACCTGTGCTCTTTTCCAATCATTTGGAACCATCCGTTCCTCTAGAGACTTGCGGTACACGGCTGTTAGAAGGGGGGCAAGTTCTTTCGCGTACTCTGTGTAGAATCGAATTGGTATTGTGTATTGTGTAGCTACCAGTTTCGGCGCTTCATTTAGCCATCTTCAGGGCTTATTAAATGCTGAATGGGTTATCACGATCCATATATATGATGCATCAGTCGCCTCATCAACCATGGTTGATGAGACTCACAATTACAGATAGTCTGCGTAAACCATTTATGTTGGGCAGGTCCCGGCGGAGGTTCGAGTCCTCCCTCAGGCATGGGTGTGTGTGTTTGTCCTTAGGATAATTTAGGTTAAGTAGTGTGTAAGCTTAGAGACTGATGACCTTAGCAGTTGAGTCTCATACGATTTCACAACATTTTTTTATGCTGGGCACTGATGCGTGGTGTACAGGTAGCGACTTTGATTGATTCAAATTGTGCTGGGTCCCGGGTTCGAAACCCGCCACCACTTAAACTTAGATTAATAATCAGCATTGTCGGCCGAAGACTTCCGGTATAAGAAGTCACCCTCATTCTGCCAGCGGCCTTGTCAAAGAGGGCGGAGGAGCGTACAGAGGTCCAGGGCACACTTTTGTCCTAGGGGTGGGAAATTGCCCCTAAAGGAGGAACAATCA
Organism: Schistocerca cancellata; assembly: GCF_023864275.1. NCBI lineage: Eukaryota > Metazoa > Arthropoda > Insecta > Orthoptera > Acrididae > Schistocerca > Schistocerca cancellata. The sequence goes on along the minus strand of NC_064626.1, from coordinate 1,146,018,992 downwards.
GCAATAATCAAAGGCATGAGGATCCAGAAGGCAAAAGAAACTACTGCATTAAAGAGACGTAACGTGTATCTACAGGGCACGTGGCCTGTAATTGAAAAGTGTGGTGATGATCTCCCCATTGGCAAAAGATCCTGGAACAGTTCCCCATTCGGATCTCCGGGAGGGGACTGCCAAGGGGGAGGTGACCATGATAAAAAGACTGAAAACCAACGAAAGGATAACGGTCTACGGGTTGGGGCGTGGAATGTCAGAAGCTTGAACGTGGTAGGGAAGCTAGAAAATCTGAAAAGGGAAATGCAAAGGCTCAGCCTGGATATAGTAGGGATCAGTGAGGTTAAATGTAAAGGAGGCAAGGATTTCTGGCCAGATGAGTAGAGGGTAATATCAACAGCAGCAGAAAATGGTATAACGAGAGTAGGATTCGTGGTAGATAGGTAGAACAGAGAAAGCGTTACTGTGAACAGTTCAGTGACAGGGTTGTTCTTATTAGAATCGACAGCAAACCAACACCAACAACGATAGTTAAAGTCTACATACCAACATCGCAGCCTGAAGATGAAGACATAGACGAAGTATATAAGGATATTAAAAGGGTGATACAGCACGTAAAGGGAGATGAAAATCTAACGGTCATGGGGGAATTCAACGCAGTTGGGGAAGGAGTAGAAGAAAAGGGCACAGGAGAATATGGGTTTGGGACAGGGAATGTAAGAGGAGAAAGATTAACTGAGTTCTGTAAAAAATTTCAGCTAGTAATAGCGAACACTCTGTTCAAGAATCACAATAGGAAGAGGTATACTTGGAAAAGTCCGGGTGATACGGGAGGATTTCAGTTAGATTACATCATGGTCAGACAGAGATTCCGAAATCAGATACCGGATTGCAAGGCGTACCCAGGAGCAGGTACAGACTCTGAGCACAACGTAGTAGTGATGAAGAGTAGGCTGAAGTTCAAGAGATTGCTCAAGAAGAATCAGAACACAGAAGTAGTAAGGAATGACGAGATTGAAGTTCTCTAAGGATATAGATACAGCAATAAGCAATAACTTAGTAGGCAGTACAGTTGAAGAGTAATGGACATCTCTAAAAAGAACACTCACTGAATTGGAAAGGAAGCCATAGGTACAAAGAAGGTAACTGCAAAGAAACCGTGGGTAACAGAGGAAATACTTCAGTTGATCGATGGAAGAAGGAGCTACAAAAATGTTCAGGGAAATTCAGGAATACAGAAATACAAGTCGCTGAGGAATGAAATAGGAAGTGCAGGGAAGCTAAGACGAAATGGCTGCTTGAAAAATGTGAAGAAATCGAAAAAGAAATGATTGGCGGAAGGACTAATTCAGCGCGTAGGAAAGTCAAAACAACATTCGGTGAAATGAAAAGCAAGTGTGATTACACGAAGAGTGCACTGGGAATTCCACTGTTAAGTGTAGAGGAGCACTGACCAAGAGAAGGGATAGAATGATAGGACGCGTGTTAAGGCATCAGGGAATAGCTTTCATGGTACTCGAGAGAGCTGTAGAGGGCAAAAAGAAAGACATAGGCTGGAATACATCCAGCAAATAGTTGAGGACGTAGGTCGCAAGTTCTACTCTGAGATAAGAAGTTGCCACAGGAGAGGAATTCGTGGCGCGCCGCATCAAAGCAGTCAGAAGACTGACGACCCATATATATATATACGCAGGGTGTCTCACGTAACGCTGCCACCTCAAATATCTCTGGAACAACAATAGACATTCGAAAACGGTTTTCACCGGCATGAACGTACGGCAGGGGCTTAGGAAACCAAATACTATGCGAAATTTTAAAACATAAACAAATGCTATTTTCAACACAAACTTGTGTATTTTTAAATAGACTCCCCCTATTATTTCGTATGCAATCAATAGCATGAAAAATCACAAAAATAATGGCGTTGGTTGCATCGCAATAAATCAATTATATCCAGAGAAATTACGAAGCGAAGTTGGCGCTTGAAATAAATGGAGTGCACAGCTAGCGCACCTCCTGAGATTCAAGCGTGCACCTCACGCTGCCGGTAATCGTGATGTGATTGACGTACTACGTCAGTGGAGTGTTAATGTATGGTGTCGTATGACATCATTGGCCCATATTTCATTGAAGGCACTCCTAAAGGGGGATAGTTTGGCCCCTTCTTGAACTGTACCTTACTTGAACCGCTCCACCTCTTATAATGCGTCAAACAATGCTGTATCAGAATGCAGAATGCGCATAATGTTCATTGTTTTGAAATGACAACTAGAGCTACAATTTGTTGTAACACACTTGGTTTCACGTTTCTAAACCTCGTAATTTCTGAAATATGTCGCCTGTAAAGGATAGCGTCGGCGTCACAGTTCCTGACGTAATGCATGCATTAGTGTACAAGCGTCTCCTAATCTGGTCTGCCGAACTGCTCTCATTCTGTAACGTAATTCACATACGTTGCCACATTAAAATTTGTTTTCTTGTGGTTTGTTACATTTGCCGTCATCAAGTCGATATGCCGGCCTTCAGTAATGAATGAAAACTAGATATTATTGTAATTTATGGCGAATGTCACAGAAATGTAACCGCAGCTGTGACACTGTATGCTGAACGCTACCCAGATCGGCGGTGTCCGTCACGTCGAACCATTGGCAACATCTGCAAGACACTCACGTAAACAGGAAGCTGGGCTCACACAAAACGTCGACGTACAACGCCAGCGACTGGCAATGGAAACGAAATTCCTGTTCTGGCTGCTGTAGAAATAGGTGCAGGTTCAAATGGTTCAAATGGCTCTGAGCACTATGGGACTTAACTTCTGTGGTCATCAGTCCCCTAGAACTTAGAACTACTTAAATCTAACTAACCTAAGGACACCACACACATCCATGCCCGAGGCAGGATTTGAACCTGCGACCGTAGCAGTCCCGCGGTTCCGGACTGCGCGCCTAGAACCACTAGACCACCGCGGCCGGCGAGGTGCAGGAATGAGCCACAGCAGTATGTGTAGAATCTTGCATCGGCACCGGTTTCATCCGTTCCATATCTCACTGCACCAAGAACTGTACGGGAATGACTTTGTATCCCGCATTGCATTCTGTCATTTTGCACTTCAGCAGTTGCAAGGTAATCCAGTAATCCCAAGCTATACGTTGTTTACGTTAGAAACTTCATTTAAAAATCGTGGTAATGTGAATCTGCGGAACATGCACTACTGATCCGTGCAAAGTACCCATTGGATTCGCCAAGTTGCTCATCAACGGCAGTGGAGTGTCAATGTTTGGTGCGGTATCATTGCTAACTGTGTTGTAGGTCCCTACTTTAACCGCGGAAGATAGAATGGATAGCGATATACATCATTTCTTCAACATACACTAGTGCTCCTCATGGATGGCCAGCACGGTCCCCCGACTAGACGCCATTAGACTTTTTTCTCAGGGGCGCAGTGAGAGACACGAGTATATCAAGAACCCCCAATGACAGTAGAGGATATGCAACATCGTATTACTGCGGCGTTTGCGGCAATATCTGTAGAAACTCTATACAATCTGTGCAACACTCTCTCGTTACCCGTCTGCAAACGTGTATTGATGTAAACGGAGTGCACTTCGAACATATGTTGGCGTGAGACAGTTTCATTTGTCAAGATGTGCGTATATTTTCTATGCTGGATGTAAGGCACAATACAGTTTCTGTGGGCGACAGGGCGCTAGTAAATGTGTTTAGCAAAGTGAATTCAAGTGTGTTATGGGACCGATGACCTAGTAGATTGCTCCCTTCGACCCGCCACCCCCCACCCCCCCCTCTTTTAAAACAACCATCCAACCAACCAACGAAGTGTGTTGTCTCTAATTGTAGCTCCTCTAGTTGTCATTTTGATAGAATAAACATACATGTACAATTTGAAAAACGTAACTTTGCGTTGCACGTGTTACTTGTTTATTTTTGTGGATTGTGCATACCTTCCTATTGTGTGAGGCCCTGACACAGGCAGCGTGAGGTGCATTTCAGTCTCAGGAGGTGCGCTAGCTGTGCGCTTCATTTATTTCAAGCGTCAACTTCGCTTCGCAATTTATAGGGACGTAATTGACGTATTGCTATGCAACCAACGGCATTATTTTTGTGATTTTTCAGGCTGTTGATTGCATAAGAAATCGTAGGTGGTGTCCAATTAAAAATACACAAGTTTGTGTTGAAAATAGTATTTGTTTTCGTTTTAAAATTTCACATAGTATTTGGTTTCCTAAGCCCCTGCGGTAAGTTCAAGCTGGTGAAAACCGTTCTTGAATGTCTATTGTTATTCCAGAGATATTTGAGGTGGCAGAGTTAGGCGACACCCTACACACACACACACACACACACACACACACACACACACACACACACGTTATATATACCAGGTAATCAAAAAGTCAGTATAAATTTGAAAACTTAATAAACCACGAGATAATGTAGATAGAGGTAAAAATTGACACACATACTTGGAATGACATAGGGTTTTACTAGAACCAAGAAAAAACAAAGTATGGCTAGACGTGTGAAAGATCTCTTGCGCGCGTCGTTTGGTGATGATCGTGTGCTCAGCCACCACTTTAGTCATGCTTGGCCTCCCAGGTCCCCAGACCTCACTCCGTGCGATTATTGGCTTTGGGTTTACCTGAAGTCGCGAGTGTATCGTGATCGACCGACATCTCTAGGGATGCTGAAAGACAACATCCGACGCCAATGCCTCACCATAACTCCGGACATGCTTTACAATGCTGTTCACACCATTATTCCTCGACTACAGCTATTGTTGAGGAATGATGGTGGACATATTGAGCATTTCCTGTAAAGAACATCATCTTTGTTTTGTTTTACTTTGTTACGCTAATTATAGCTATTCTGATCAGATGAAGCGCCATCTGGCGGACATTTTTTGAACTTTTGTATTTTTTTGGTTCTAATAAAACCCCATGTCATTCCAAGCATGTGTGTCAATTTGTACCTCTCTACTACATTATTCCGTGATTTATTCAGTTTTCAAATTTATACTGACTTTTTGATCAACCGGTGTATATATCGTGACAACCCCTTCACTATCAACTAAAGTCTGAAGACGGCCCAGTGAAGCCCGGAAATTGGTAGCTACACAGCAAATAAGATCTTAAGGACTGCTGTATGCGTTTCATTTTCTTACAATAGTGAAAGGCCATTTTCGCGCAGACCTCTGGTCAAAAGGATGGACGTAGAAAAACTTGAACAGTTTTTTCTTGCCACTTCCCATAGTTGTTTTAGGGCAAGTGCACTTGCATACAGACGGCTATTTTTCGCTGGCTCAGAGTTGAACGAAATAGGAAAGCAGACCGATAACACTGATACGATGTACCCCCCGCCCCCCTCCTCCCCCGCCACGCACTTTATACGGGCTTTCGTGACATATATAGAAACTGATGCAGATGCGTGTTACGGGCAACTAAACAGTGTTAGGATTAAATTGGTGTTGCACTCCCTTCATCGCGCAACAGCTGGTAGCCAGAGTTTGCGCGGAGGATTACCTGTTAGACACAGTTTTATGTTAGACCATTTCAGCCTCACCGTTAACAACTTTGTGTTTCAGCAGGAGGGTGACGAGTTGCGACGTAAAACAGGGCGGCGAGTTGCTCGCGTGAGCCCAGCGGGATTGGGGTTCGCTCGTAAAATTTACATACCGAAATTATCCGTCCAGCCGCGAAGATTCTAGAGAACTGTGTCCCAACTTCGGAACTAGATTCGCACGCAGATCGCAAGAACTACCTGTAAGTCCTGGAAGAAAAGGGAGAAGAAAATTTTTTTATCACTGTTTCTTCGCTTAATCTAGCACTTACTTTCTTCCCGTCAGAATGCAAAAACGATTCACAAATAATTTTGATCGGTAGGGTGGCTGGTTTTAAACCCACAGTGTGTTGCAGAAACCTGGTCCAAACTCACACTTCTGTTCACGGAATTGATACTAGAAGCAGGAAAGAAATCTACACAGACAGTTAAAATCAATAACTTTCGTAGAAGTCGGAGTTCGTTATTGGGGAATACGCGTTTTCAGTAACTTCTTGGCAATCATAAAATGTTCAGTTCCCAATGAAATACAATTTAACAGGGGCTAAAGGATTTGATGCTAGCCAACTGCTTCCACTACATTAACGAACTTCTTACCAGAACTGAGTGATGCCTTGTATCGTCTCAATTGTACGACTGGGTTCGCGATTCCCTACCAGCAAGGTTACATTTCGTAGTAATTCACGGGAAGTCGCCGGGTCAGACAAAAGTGATATCCGGTGTTCCACAAGGGAGTGTTACAGCCCCACTGTTCTTTTCAGTTTATATAAACGATTTAGGAGACAATATGAGCACCCTGTCAGATTGTTAGCAGATAATGTTGTCGTTTACTGTTTAGAAATGACATCAGAAGATCAAAACAAATTGCAAAATGATTTAGAGAAGATACCTGTATTGTGTGAGGAGTCGACTCTCAATAATGAAAAGTGTTCAAATAATCCACGTAAGTACACTACTGGCCATTAAAATTGCTACACCACCAAGATGACGTACTACAGACGCGAAATTTAACCGACAGGAAGAAGATGCTGTGATATGCAAATGATTACCTTTCCAGAGCATTCACACAAGGTTGTAGCCGGTGGCGACACATACAATGTGCTGACATCATGAAAGTTTCCAACCGATTTCTCATACACAAACAGCAGTTGATCGGCGTTACCTGGTGAAACGTTGTTGTGATGTCTCGTGTAAGGAGGAGAAATGCGTACCATCACGTTTCCGACTTTGATAAAGGTTGTAGCCTATCGCGATTGCGGTTTATCGTATCGCGACATTGCTGCACGCGTTGGTCGAGATCCAATGACTGTAAGAGGAATATGGAATCGATGGGTTCAGGAGGGTAATACGGAACGTCGTGCTGGATCCCAACGGCCTCTTATCACTAGCAGTCGAGATGACAGGCACCTTATCCACATGACTGTAACGGATCGTGCAGCACGTCTCGATCCCTGAGTCAACAGATGGGGACGTTTGCAAGACAACAACCATCTGCACGAACAGTTCGACGACGTTTGCAGCAGCATGGACTATTAGCTCGGAGACCATGGCTGCGGTTACCCTTGACACTGCATCACACACAGGAGCGTCTGCGATGGTGTGCTCAACGACGAACCTGGGTGCACGAATGGCAAAACGTCATTTTTTTCGGATGAATCCAGGTTCTGTTTACAGCATCATGATGGTCGTATCCGTGTTTGGCGACATCGCGGTGAACGCACATTGGAAGCGTGCTTCGTTCTCGCCATACTGGCGTATCACCCGGCGTGATGGTATGGGGTGCCATTGGTTACTCGTCTCGGTCAGCTCTTGTTCGCATTGACGTCACTTTGAACAGCGGACGTTACATTTCAGATGTGTTACGACGCGTGGCTCTACCCTTCATTCGATCCCTGCGAAACCCTACATTTCAGCAGGTTAATGCACGACCGCATGTTGCAGGTCCTGTACGGGCGTTTCTGGATACAGAAAATGTTCGACTGCTGCCCTGGCCAGCACATTCTCCAGATCTCTCATCAATTGAAAACGTCTGGTGAATGGTGGCCGAGCAAGTGGCTCGTCACAATACGCCAGTCACTACTCTTGATGAACTGTGGTATCGTGTTGAAGCTGCATGGGCAGCTAGCTGTACCTGTACCCGCCATCCAATCTCTGTTTGACTCAATGCCCAGGCGTATCAAGGCCGTTATTATGGCCAGAGGTGGTTGTTCTGGGTACTGATTCCTCAGGATCTATGCACTCAAATTGCGTGAAAATGTAATCACATGTCAGTTCTAGTATAATATATTTGTCTAATGAATACCCGTTTATCATCTGCATTTTATTTTTTGTGTAGCAATTTTAATGGCCAGTAGTGTACTAAGAGGTACCTGTGAAATTTCCGTCACACGATAAATCACACAAATATAAATACCTGTGTATGCCGATTACAAATACCTTGATTTGGAACAATCACATAGAAAATGTTGTGGGAAAGCCAACCAAAGACACTCGTAACATACAACAGACCTACTAAGAAGACTGCGTACAATACGCTTGTCCGTCCTCTTCTGGAATACTGCTGTGCGGTGTGGGATACGTACCAGACAGGATTCGCGAAATATCTAAAAAGTTAAAAGAATTAGGGAAGAGAGTGGCAGTTATTGAAACAAAAGCATTTCTCGTTGCGGCGAAATCTTTCCATGAAATTGCAATCACCAACTTTAACCGTTGAGTGCAAAAGTATTTTTATGACGCAACCTACATAGGGAGAAATGAACGTCATCATAAAATAGAGTAATTAAACATCGAACCGAAGGATTTAAACATTCGATTTTCTCACTCGCTGCTCGAGAGTGGAACGCCAAATGGTTTGAATGTAGTTCGATGAACCCTCAGGCAAGTACGCAAGTATGAAAGGCGGAGGCGTCGTGTAGATGTAGCTCTTGTGTTAGATATAGCCGTATGTAACGAAGAGAGGAAAAAGTAATTTGTGCGCAGTTCGGGTCCGCGGCGTAAATTTTTCGTGAAAACGTCGTGAAATAATGATAAAAGTCTTTGACAATAATATGTAATTTAGCTACAAATCTCTTTAACACAGTGGTCAGAGTAGTATAATAGTGATAGAGTAGATAAATTTCACGTTCGGACTTCGTTGGCCGTTGTATGTCCAATGGGTCGAGAGCATAATAGCTTCATACCGTTTTTCCACGGTACCAAAGCTCCTGCGTTAGGCCGGCTCTGGAATGTTTAGGCTTTTTGGATTCCTTTGGACGCGAATCTTCCTCTACCTTGCGTTTTCTATAATTCCTAGCCTATTTACGAGCCAGATGAGACAGCTTTCATAACTTTGTAGTTTTTAATTTAATAGAGAATTTAGCTCGTTTTCCGGCCAATATTTTTATCGTCAGGCTTTGGACAGTGTTCTGCGCTCTTCACAGTGACACTCGAACGAATCTCCTACTTGAACGCATTTTCACCGTACGCTCTTTTGTAATTGAAATCTAATTCGCAACGACCACAAGCATGCACCCCTCCTGATAAAATGACGTCACTGTCAAAGCAAATGCTTCGCGACAAACACGCACAGACACGGTCTATTCGTCGTGAGCTCAGCCATTGTTTACGCGTCATTAGTTTCGCAGCTATTACCGATTATGACGGTATTTTGTCACACAAGGAAGTTAGACCGACGAGCTCAACAGACGTTTTCAAGTGCAAAACGACCCCGTAATAACGCCAGAGCAGGGTAGGGGGCGTCGAATCGATCAGAAGTTTCTGAATATGCGTCATTTCGGAGCAACGTCCGCAAAACGACAGCCAATCAACAGCGGAGGAGGGGGAGTTTGTTGGATAAGCGAACGTGTCTGGGAGTGCCTAGCACTGCAATTTTAACTTACTAAGTTGCTGCTGTGTCATGATGTGCTTGCTATCAACTTTGTAGCGATGTTGGCGGAAGCACTTTCGGGCATTTTCTGTAAAATATGAGATCTGAAAAAAGTGGTTTAAAAGTTTCTGTTTTCTTTTTCAGCGTTGCCTTAGTCCACACTTATTGATCTACTGTGCTTTATACAGTAAAAGTTCATTCATAATCTCAGTACAGTAACAAAACTAAAACAAGTGATCTTTAGGTTTCATTATAGATAACACTCCACCCTACAACAGCACATATCGACTGTCTTATTGTCTTTTGACTTAAACCAGTGGTCTCCAAACTACGGCCCGCGGGCCGGCAAACCGGCCCGCTTTAGCTGGCCGGACATCCCCGCTATCCGGCCCGCCAAATATTTGAGGTGGTACCTATATTGCCAACAATTGAGTTTCGAGGCCTATCGCGACGAATACACTGCGACATTGGTCTGCTACTCGTTACAAGACTACATAACTAAACTTGTTGTTGCGCCGCTTGAAATAACAATGCGTCGACATACTCTACCTCTATTACGTCTTGCAGTAATAGTGTTGCTAACAATGATTTTGAGATTTCGTTAACTTTGCAGGACGCTTTCGTGAAGAATTTGCATTGACATACTTTTTTATCGGTGAAATTCGCCAAAACAAAATACGCCAGAATTTCGCTCACGTACGTCCACCAATCAAAATTATGTAATTAAATAATAATCGTTGTTCGTTTCAGTGCTAGCTATTCCCACAACCTTAGATTTTAGCGATTTCATCTTTCCTTTAGCCTTACATTACGGTGATCGTGGAGTGCTAGGGTGTTTTAATCCCACTTGGTAGATCTTGGCCCTTATGACTTCGTGGAAGAGTCACTGTGGCCCGCGGACTAAAAGTTTGGAGAACCCTGACTTAAACAGTATGCTGTCCTCGACGGCGAGTGTTCATCAGAGACAAGGGTATCGTTAGGAGTGCCACAAGGAAGTGTGGTAGGGCGCTATTACTCTCTATATACATAAATTATTTGGCGTACAGTGTGGGCAACAGTCTGTGGTTGTTTGCTGATGATGCTGTGGTGTACGGTAAGGTGTCGAATATGAGTGACTGTAGGAGGAGACAAGATAACTCAGAAAAAATTTCTAGTTGGTGTGATGAATAACAGCTAGCCCTAAATGTGGAAAATGTAAATTAATATGGATGAGTAGGAAAAACAAACCCATAATGTTCAGATACAGCATTATCAGTGTCCTGCTTGACACAGTCACGTGGTTTAAATATCTGGCCATAGCGTTGCAAAGCGATATGAAATAGAACGAGCATGTGGGGACAGCGGTAGGGAAAGCGAATGGTCGATTTCTATTTACTGGGAGAATTCTAGGAAAGTGTGGCTCACCTGTAAAGGAGACCGCATATAGGACGCCAGTGCGACCTGAACTTGAGTACTGCTCAAGTGTTTGGGATCCGTACTAGGTCGGATTAAAGGAGGAGATCGAGGCAGTTCAGAGGCGGGCTGCTAGATTTGTTACCGATAGGTTCGAACAACACGTAAGTGTTACGGAGATGCTTCGGGAAGTCAAATGGTAATCGCTGGAGGCACGGCAGCGTTCTTTTCGAGAAAGACTATTGATAAAATTTCGAGAACCGGCATTTTAAGCTGACTGCTCAACGATTCTACTGCCACCTATAAACATTGCGCACATTGCACGTAAGGACCAGCAATACACGCTACGAGAAATTGGGGCTTTTACAGAAGCACATACACTCCTGGAAATTGAAATAAGAACACCGTGAATTCATTGTCCCAGGAAGGGGAAACTTTATTGACACATTCCTGGGGTCAGATACATCACATGATCACACTGACAGAACCACAGGCACATAGACACAGGCAACAGAGCATGCACAATGTCGGCACTAGTACAGTGTATATCCACCTTTCGCAGCAATGCAGGCTGCTATTCTCCCATGGAGACGATCGTAGAGATGCTGGATGTAGTCCTGTGGAACGGCTTGCCATGCCATTTCCACCTGGCGCCTCAGTTGGACCAGCGTTCGTGCTGGACGTGCCGACCGCGTGAGACGACGCTTCATCCAGTCCCAAACATGCTCAATGGGGGACAGATCCGGAGATCTTGCTGGCCAGGGTAGTTGACTTACACCTTCTAGAGCACGTTGGGTGGCACGGGATACATGCGGAGGTGCATTGTCCTGTTGGAACAGCAAGTTCCCTTGCCGGTCTAGGAATGGTAGAACGATGGGTTCGATGACGGTTTGGATGTACCGTGCACTATTCTGTGTCCCCTCGACGATCACCAGTGGTGTACGGCCAGTGTAGGAGATCGCTCCCCACACCATGATGCCGGGTGTTGGCCCTGTGTGCCTCGGTCGTATACAATCCTGATTGTGGCGCTCACCTGCACGGCGCCAAACACGCATACGACCATCATTGGCACCAAGGCAGAAGCGACTCTCATCGCTGAAGACGACACGTCTCCATTAGTCCCTCCATTCACGCATGTCGCGACACCACTGGAGGCGGGCTGCACGATGTTGGGGCGTGAGCGGAAGACGGCCTAACGGTGTGCGGGACCGTAGCCCAGCTTCATGGAGACGGTTGCGAATGGTCCTCGCCGATGCCCCAGGAGCAACAGTGTCCCTAATTTGCTGGAAGTGGCGGTGCGGTCCCCTACGGCACTGCGTAGGATCCTACGGTCTTGGCGTGCATCCGTGCGGTGCTGCGGTCCGGTCCCAGGTCGACGGGCACGTGCACCTTCCGCCGACCACTGGCGACAACATCGATGTACTGTGGAGACGTCACGCCCCACGTGTTGAGCAATTCGGCGGTACGTCCACCCGGCCTCCCGCATGCCCACTATACGCCCTCGCTCAAAGTCCGTCAACTGCACATACGGTTCACGTCCACGTTGTCGCGGCACGCTACCAGTGTTAAAGACTGCGATGGAGCTCCGTATGCCACGGCAAACTGGCTGACACTGACGGCGGCGGTGCACAAATGCTGCGCAGCTAGCGCCATTCGACGGCCAACACCGCGGTTCCTGGTGTGTCCGCTGTGCCGTGCGTGTGATCATTGCTTGTACAGCCCTCTCGCAGTGTCCGGAGCAAGTATGGTGGGTCTGACACACCGGTGTCAATGTGTTCTTTTTTCCATTTCCAGGAGTGTATGTAGCTGTTACAGTATATATGTAGGTGTTGAAATGCTATCTGATTTAATAATCAACTCTTACGCAGCAAATTTCGTGGAAAATATTGGAGCCCAACGTAACCAGTCATATGTGATAGGTATTTAATTTTGTGTCGCTTTGACTGTGGAGCTGAAGGTATATGTTCGTATTTACGTACTTCCAGCATTCCGTCAGAGTTGGATGTAATATTTTATTAGTCTCTAGTTTAGAGCATTTTCGTTTATTCTCAGACCATTACCAGCGTTAGAAGTTGGAATGTTATTAGCATAACATGAAAAACATTTTCCAAGATTCGTGTGCACTGATTATAATAGCACACTATATCTTTTATGATATACCTCCATGTTACTTATCTCTTTTACGGTTGTCTTGGTACATCATTTGCGAAGCACAGAACATACAGCAGGTGGTACTAAAAAGAGTACGAAAATTTTACACGTAGCATCTAAAGCATGCCGGCCGGAGTGGCCGTGCGGTTCTAGGCGCTACAGCCTGGAACCGAGCGACCGCTGCGGTCGCAGGTTCGAATCCTGCCTCGGGAATGGATGTGTGTGATTTCCTTAGGTTCGTTAGGTTTAATTAGTTCTAAGTTCTAGGTGACTGGTGACCTCAGAAGTTATGTCGCATAGTGTTCAGAGCCATTTTTTTGAACGTAAAGCATGAAGCTACACATATCTGAAGAATAGGAAATACATAAACGGAAGATAGAGGAGCCGGAGAAATTGTCCGAATTTAAATATGATACTTTTATTCAATCTTTAAAAATGAGTCGTGAATCAATAACGGTGTTAGCCGATGACATATCAGTGAATTGTAAAATAACGACAAAGTCTGAGACCTTTATAAATACAGTGTCTGTGTATTTAGTTTTACCATTATGATCTCTGGGAGACGGAACATATGAACACATAATAAACAACTAAGAGCGGCTGTCAAATTTTTATATATGAATCAACTGAAGACGCTTATCGAATTTAAATTGTACCAATATAACCGTAAAACAGTCAAATAACTTTTTGTATATTGATCTGATGCAAAATTAGGTCTGTTATGTAAACACATACATTGATAACGTAGTGATGTCATGAATGATGCATTTTTCTACTATAATACAGGGTCATTACAAATGATTGAAGCGATTTCACAGCTCTACAATAACTTTATTATTTGAGATATTTTCACAATGCTTTGCACACACATACAAATCCATGAGCTGTTGCAACCGCGCCGAAAATTCAAAGCGTTTGACTTTGTCATTGGGTGTCAGGGCTTGTAGCAATTGTAAACGGTAAGGCTTCTGCTTTAGCCTTTTCCGTAAGATTTTCCAAACCGTCGGCTATGGTACGTTTAGCTACCTGCTTGCTTTATTCGTCAACTTCCGCGGGCTACGCGTGAAACTTGCCCGCACGCGTTCAACCGTTTCTTCGCTCACTGCAGGTCGACCCGTTGATTTCCCCTTACAGAGGCATCCAGAAGCTTTAAACTGCGCATACCATCGCCGAATGGAGTTAGCAGTTGGTGGATCTTTGTTGAACTTCGTCCTGAAGTGTCGTTGCACTGTTATGACTGACTGATGTGAGTGCATTTCAAGCACGACATACGCTTTCTCGGCTCCTGTCGCCATTTTGTCTCACTGCGCTCTCGAGCGCTCTGGCGGCAGAAACCTGAAGTGCGGCTTCAGCCGAACAAAACTTTGATTTTTTCTACGTATCTGTAGTGTGTCGTGACCATATGTCAATGAATGGAGCTACAGTGAATTTATGAAATCACTTCAATCATTTGTAATAGCCCTGTATGTGACCACAAAAAATTTAAAAATTTTGTCTTCAATGTTTTGTTATAACATTGGAAATTGTAATATAGATCATGGTTTAAGAATGAACGAAAACGTTCGAAACTTATCACCCATGAAAATACTATATCTAACCCTGCCGAAAACCTTAACTATTATCTTTGCGGTAAATATGCAGGCCAAGCGACGTATGAATATATATCATAGATGTTTGAGACTTGAAATGTTCTCTGAAGTATTATATTCAGCTGACTATTTAGTAACTGTGCTCTATAGCATAACAAGTTTAAATACAAAACAAACAATGCATGAGTACGTCTAATGATGAGTAAGAAAATAGGAATGCAGCTAAGCTACTACGAACAGCATAGTCAACGCATTATTATAGCAAGGATGGGGACGAAGCCAGTATCCAGCAGAGTAGAACAAATTTATATAGCAAGTAACTCGGCAGGCAAAGGCGAGATTGAATGTCTGTATTATGACATAAATATTATTGGATAGTTAAGAGAGAAGAAATTTTAAGTGTGGTGTGGTACTGGCATTCGACAGTACGAAAAGGAAGTGAAGGAAAAATTGTGCCTTTTATTTTCGAGATACCTACATATATTTCTATGTGTGGCCTAGGTGATCTCGTTTTCTACTTTGTAGTGGACCAGAAATTATTTTCCTTATTGCTCATGAACCTCAGTAAGCTCCACAAATTCTCCGGCAGTTCTGGGGGAATATAAAATACCACTCTTTTGAGAAAATCGTAAAATAATAAGATTTTCTGATGGTGTTCATAAACTGGTTTCTATGGCTGTTTATCTCCTATTCGTTTCTTCTACACGTCAGCTCTAACTAAATAAGGTAAACTGTTTGACAAGTTCAAATGGTTCAAATGGCTCTGAGCACTATGGGACTTAACTTCTGAGGTCATCAGTCCCCTAGAACTTAGAACTACTTAAACCTAACTAACCTAAGGACATCACACACACCCATGCCCGAGGGAGGATTCGAACCTGCGACCGTAGCGGTCGCGCAGTTCCAGACTGTAGTGCCTAGAATCGCACAGCCACCCCGGCCGGCTGAAAAGTAATTGTATTAGTTCCCATGCGGGAAAGTCACAAATACTGCCACCACTTTCATACTAGATAACTTATACACTTTTCAGATACACAGTTTTTGGTGTACTTTGATATTTAACAATATCATTTACGATTCAGTTGACTCAAAATGGTTCAAATAGCTCTGAGCACTATGGGACTTAACATCTGACTTAACATCAGTCCCCTAGAACTTAGAACTACTTAAACCTAACTAACCTAAGGACATCACACACATCCATGCCCGAGGCAGGATTCGAACCTGCGACCGTAGCGGTCTCGCGTTTCCAGACTTAAGCGCCTAGAACCGCTCGGCCACAACGGCCGGCTTAAGTTCACTCGTTCCATACACAGCCGCCGACAGCATTCACGTAGAACCAACAATCTTCTGTTTAGGAAAGGCAACAAAATCTGTCTGCTAACAGTCAAATGTTTCGTGGTTCCCGTTCCCGCAAACATCGGCAGTCCTCAGATCATAAAGTACGGGTCTTGCTGCAGTCCCAGCAATGCGGAAACCACGTTCTCACTCTAACGGGTAATTTAGTTGTGCCTTAGTTAAATTATTATGGGTTAATCACTCTTCAGCGAGGTACAGTCCTTACGCGAAAGTCAACGGCTGTGCCGAGGTGGATACAATGAAGTTCAGCGCCGTCGGGCGTCGCTACCACCTGGATGGGTGACCGCCCGGGCAAGACGCGTGGTGTTGTCTATTTTCCCTTCGCCTTAACGTCAGAGGCCACAGGAGGGGTGGTGGCGTAGAGTCGCTGGTCACCAGTCTTTGCGCCAATGTCCTGAATTAAATTTCGAACCTCTCCGCAGTGTGTCATGACACTGTTTATGGTGATCCGTCCTTCAGATGGGGACGTCTTGTGTGGCGGCCCCCTACGTGCTCCTCCAGAGTAATTTGCTACTTGCCGTTATCGGGTTTCACCGTCTCCCTCGTCTCGTCGTCTCCAATACGAACGTGACACTACGCTATAGACACACGCCCACTAATTTCACCTACACCTATGCAAACAGCTCTCTTAATTCCAGAAGGGAAGACCCCTCCAGGCGCAGAGGATAGGGAAAACCTTTCCAACTAGACGGCAGAACCTACCCTTCGGGCTCTCCCAGACTTTCACGCTATACGACTTTACTTTTGTTATGTGAAACGTTGCACAATACGTCACACGTGGTTACGCGCTGCAGCAAATGTGCATTTTTGAGTTTAGCCGACAGAACACTGAGAGTAATCGCCCATATTTTATAACAGTGACCACGTCTGCTTTTATACCACCCGCTACCACAGCACTTCCAACACGTTTCATAGTTTTTGGTGGGAAAAACGAATTCGAACTGTCGAATGGTGCTAGATGTTTAGCCGGCCGTTGTGGCCGAGCGGTTCTAGGCGCTTCAGTCTGGAACCGCGTGACCGCTACGGCCGCAGGTTCGCATCCTGTCTCGGGCAGGATGTGTGTGATGTACTTAGGTTGTTTAGGTTTAAGTAGTTCTAAGTTATAGGGAACTGATGACCTCAGATGTTGAGTCCCATAGTGCTCGGAGCCATTTAAACCATTTTTTGCAACCCACCTGGGTGACGTCGTAAACTGTTCACTATACTACAGGAAACAGACTCACTGGTATCTTCAGGCTGGAACCGGCTGATGATGGCAACGACTCCATTTGTCGAAACATCGAGGAGAACTTACGACGCGAACCGGGTGAACACCCGAGAATTCTACAAGTCAGAAATGCGCCGGGAAAGCATCAGACCTAACAAGATATTAAACATTGTCAGAAAAATAGCAGTAAACTGTAGCGGCGGTCGTTAATATACAATATACACAAGAACCAAGAGGGAAGAAAAAGAATGTCTAGAACGAAATGCTCGGATCAGAAGGGGCGTAAGTCTGGGGTGTATGTTTTCTCCTCCTACTGTTCAATCTATACACCTACACCTTGATGAAACAATGAAGCAAATAAAAGAAATGCAGAAGCGTGGCGTTAAAATTTTGAGTGAAAGCATATCGTTGATAAGATTCGCTTATGACACTGCTATCATCAGTGGAAACGAGGAAAAACTACAGGACTTGTGGAATAGAACTAACATTCTAATGAACACACACTAGAGATAGAAAAAGAAAGACGACGGTAATGAGGAAAAGAAGTTATGTAGTTAACGATAACCTTAACATGAAAATTAGGGACATCCAAGAAGACAAAGTGAAGACACTCTGCTACCTTGGAAGCAAAATAGCACATGACGGACGAAATAAGACCTAGATAGAAAGGAGACTAGCACTGGCGAAAGAAATGTACTAATATGAAACATAAGTCTCAATCTGAAGGAGAAATTTCGGAGAATGTACGCCCGGAGCACAGCATTGTACCGTAGTGAGACATGGAGTGTGGGAAAACCTGACAGGAAGAGAATCGGAAGCATCTGAGATGTAGTAATACAGAAGAATGTTGAAAATTAGGTGGACTGATAAAATAACAAATTAAGAGGTTCTCCTGAGAATCTGCGGAAACTGCAGAAAACGTCGGCAAGAAGAAGAGACATGCGTTAAGACAGCAAGGATTAACTTTAATGGTAATTGATAAAGCTGTGGAAGGTTCGGAAAGAGAGAAGTTGAAATACATCCAACAAACAACTAAGAATGTTAGCTGCAAATGATACCATGCCATGAAGAGGATGGCACAGGAGAAGATTTTGTGGCGGCCTCATCGAACCAGCCAGAAGATTGAAAAGAGAGAGAGAGAGAGAGAGAGAGAGAGAGGTAGAGAGAGAGAGAGAGAGAGGTAGAGAGAGTAACAAGAGACGTGTCCTTTCTCTGCGAAAACTACACTACTGGCCATTAAAATTGCTACACCAAGAAGAATTGCAGATGGTAAACGGGTATTCATTGGGCAAATATATTATACTAGAACTGACATGAGATTACATTTTCACGCAATTTGGGTGCACAGATCCTGAGAAATCAGTACCCGGAACAACCACCTCTGCCCGTAATAACGGCCTTGATACTCCTGGGCATTGAGTCAAACAGGTACAGCTGCCCATGCAGCTTCAACACGATACCACAGTTCATCAAGAGTAGTGACTGGCGTATTGTGACGAGCCAGTTGCTCGCCCATCATTGACCAGACATTTTCAATTGGTGAGAGATCTGGAGAATGTGCTGGCCAGGGCAGCAGTCGAACATTATGGTCGTACATTAGTCTGCTGAAATTTAGGGTTTCGCAGGAATCGAATGAAGGGTAGAGGCACGGGTCGTAACACATCTGAAACGTAACGTCCACTGTTCAGAGTGCCGTCAATGCGAACAAAAGGTGACCGAGACGTGTAACCAATGGCACCGCATACCATCACGCAGGGTGATACGCTAGTATGCCGATGACGAATACACGCTTCCAATGTGCGTTCACCGCGATGTCACCAAACACGGATGCGACCATCATGATGCTGTAAACAGAACCTGGATTCATCCGAAAAAAATGACGTTTTGCCATTCGTGCACCCGGGTTCGTCATTAAGTACACCATCGCAGGCGCTCGTGTCTGTGATGCAGCGTCAAGAGTAACCGCAGCCATGGTCTCCGAGCTGATAGTCCATGCTGCTGCGAACGTCGTCGAACTGTTCGTGCAGATGGTTGTTGTCTTGCAAACGTCCCCATCTGTTGACTCAGGGATCGAGACGTGGCTGCACGATCCGTTACAGCCATGCGGATAAGATACAAGGCCGTTGGGATCCAGCACGGCGTTCCGTATTTCCCACCTGAATCCACCGATTCCATATTCTGCTAACAGTCATTGGATCTCGACCAACGCGAGCAGCAATGTCGCGATACGATAAACCGCAATCGCGATAGGCTACAATCCGACCTTTATCAAAGTCGGAATCGTGATGGTACGCATTTCTCCTCCATACACGAGGCATCACAACAACGTTTCACCAGACAACGCCGGTCAACTGCTGTTTGTGTGTGAGAAATCGGTCGGAAACTTTCCTCATGTCAGCACGTTGTAGGTGTCGCCACTGGTGCCAACCTTGTGAGAATGCTCTGAAAAGCTAATCATTTGGATATCACAGCGTCTTCTTCCTGTCGGTGAAATTTCGCGTCTGTAGCTCGTCGTCTTCGTGGTGTAGCAATTTTAACGGCCAGTAGCGTACATCTTGACTTCTCAGTAGTTCCTTCTCACAGCCAGTCTTCAGTATCCAACAAGTGAGAGTGCGCAATCCCTTCTGATTGGCCGAGAGAAACTGAGCGCTGTATCTGCCCTTGTCTAATTAGGCACTTCCCCTGTTCGGACAATCAGAAGGCTTTAATTTCAGTATCGCAATAACTGGGTGTTGAAGAAAGACAAATCAGCCTTTAGACGTCTAAGGACTGAACTAAATACACTATTTTCAGTATACAAATGTCTGCTTGTGTTACAGTTCATATTTCAAACAGCGTGTGTGATCCTTTACATGATTGCACAGTGCTACGTACACCCTCATAGATATTAAAATACAATTTTAAGCTTCCACTCTTCATTCACTCCACAAAACGTTCTAAACGTGTAACCAATGTTTGTTATTAAGCAAATATATCTTCAGACGAAAAGAATTTTACAAAATATTTGCAATAAGATTGTTCTTACTTTTTTCGTCAAACCCGTATTTAGACACTTTGACTGTATATTGTTTGGCTATACTTATCTCAATAATAGTTATGCAATGACCTACGAGTGTATCAGGAAGTGATACCTTACGCAAAGCTGATAATTTCGAGTTTTAACGAAATGTATAGAAAGTTTCGCAATACTTGAAGTGTCAAACTTAATAACGCATGCACTTGTTTTTTGTTGTATGAACGTAAACTAACCACGTGTTCTTACGTCAGATTACACATATAAAGGACAGCCGCTTTCGCTAGCGCGGGTAGCACCATGCCGTAAATTGTATAGCGATTTCTTTTCGCCAAGACCCTAAGCTGCAAAACGACGATGCAGTTTCTCAGAAGTAGTGACGGAGAGACAAGATAACTTTCTACAACATAAACTATCCATTCTTGAAAGCCTTCGAGTCAGACATTGGCTGCGAAGAACACTTCACCTCTCAGTTTAGCGCCAATATCTTCCTTTTTTTTATCTTAGACTGCCGTCTTTGATCCTGTAACTTGACTAACTCTTCCTTGAACATGTTTCATTATTTTCTATTCCCTTGCAAAGTATCCTCTCTTCAATAAAATAATAATTTGATGTATGTTTCAAGAAGAGAGCAGGCAAGATTATAGACTGATTTCTCTGATGAAGCTCTGTAACGTACCTCAGTGCTAAAGTAAGTTAGTTGCAACGCTTACCGTTGCATTAATTATCTTCGCTAGTGAGGTATGATGGCTCCAAATGGGTCGAGACCAGTGTACTATATGAGCACAAGCTTTTGGCAGCTAAAGACAATAATTCTTTCTGTTGCAAAATGTACGGGTAATAAGCACTTCTCACTACGCAAGATATTTCAATAACACGCTAATTCTCTCTAACGATGAAAATCGCTAAAATTCATCAGACAGGCTAATGAAATTCAAAAATGCGTCATCAACATAGGCCGAGTAGGAAAAAACCTACACATAAATGACACATTAAACCTTATAAGTGCATAATCAGATCAACGGCCAACGATACACGTAAGCGTTCACACTGTCTTTGACAGCTAAACGAATGTGGCGTCACACCATCTTTTAACAACGCTGACGTCACGGAAATATTGGCCAAACAATGAGGACATACTGTTTGTTGGTGGTTAGCACTAAATTTATTCTTCTGAAGCTCATATTAAGCTTGACAGTAGACTTATTAGATCGAATTTTGGCCCACTTTAATTACACCTTACTGTGTGACGTGCGCCGGCCATTAGTGGCCGAGCGGTTCTAGACGCTTCGGTCTGGAACCGCGCGACCGCTACGGTCGCAGTTTCGAATCCTGCCTCGCGCATGGATGTGTGTGATGTCCTTAGGTTAGTTAGGTTTAAGTAGTTCTACGTTCTAGGGGACTGATGGCCTGAGATGTTAAGTCTCATAGTGCTCAGTGCCGTTTTGTGTGTCGTGCAAGATGCATTGTCTTCATTTCCCCCATTTTCCATTCAACTCGTAAGTAGTGTACGGTATACTATACAATCTTTGATTATAATCTCCAGTTTCTGAACTTGCTTGATGACGTCTTCCTTTTATTCCCATCTTGCGCTATTCCATTCATTTTGGCATACAAATACCTACATAATGCGCATGGCACATCGTACTATTTTTTAAATTCCCGTCATCTACTGCTCCTTCTATTAACGTCTGCCTTAGTAGAAGTTCGAAAACCGAGTTTCTTGTTTTGGCAAGGATTTTTTTATCCTCTGCTTCCCTTGCCTATTATTTCTAGTTCCTAACCAATACGTATTTCATCGATACAGTCAATAATTTATCATTTTTGTGCTAACATATTTAAAATTCTATCCGTAACATTCAGACTACCGTAACGAACACGTATGCTGTGCCCTCCATGAGCTGTTTCAGCAAGGTTTCTCGCTGTCTTGGGACCGCTTTTATATAAAAAACTTTTCTTTGCCTGCCTCCACAGACTTATGAACTTTTTCTTTTCTTCCTGCATGAATTCTTTTATCCTTTACAGTATCTCCCAGAAACTTGGTATTCAGGGCGTCACAAAGCTCGTGTCTGCTATTTTGTTTCTCTTTAGTCGCTTAGCTTGATTTATTCTCAACGAACGTTCCACACAAAATATGATGTCTATGCGACAATTTCTGTTAGAAGTATATCTACATCTACATCTAATAGATATTGTGCAAATCACATTTAAGTACCTGGCAGAGGGTTCATCGAATCATTTTCACAATTCTCTATTATTCCAATATCGTATAGCGCGCGGAAAGAACGAACACCTATATCTTTCTGTACGAGCTCTGATTTACCTTAATTTATCATGGTGATCGTTTCTCCCTATGTAAGTCGTTATCAACATAATATTTTCACATTCGGAGGAGAAAGTTGGTGATTGGAATTTCGTGAGAAGATTCTGCCGCAACGAAATACGCCTTTGTTTTAGTTATGTCCACCCCAAATACTGAATCATTTCAGTGACACTCTCTCCCCTATTTCGCGATAATACAAAACGTGCTGCCCTTCTTTGAACTTTTTCGATGTACTCCGTCAATCCTATCCGGTAAGGATATCACACCGCGCAGCAGTATTCTAAAGGAGGACAGACAAGCGTAGTGTAGGCAGTCTCCTTACTAGATCGGTTACGTTTTCTAAGTGTCCTGCCAATAAAAGGGAGTCTCTGATTAGCGTTTCCCACAACATTTTCTATGTGTTCCTTCCAGTTTAAGTTGTTCGTAATTGTAATTACTGGGTATTTAGCTGAATTTACAGCCTTTACATTTGACTGATTTATCGTGTGACCGAAGTATAACGGATTCCTTTTAGCAATCGTGTGGATAACGTCACACTTTTAGTTATTTAGGGTCAATTTCCAATTTTTGTTCCATACAGATATCTTTTCTAAATCGTTTTGCAGTTTGTTTTGATCTTATGATGACTTCACTACTGGACAAACGATAGCGTCATCTGCAAACCTAAAACGGCTGCTCAGATTGTCTCCCAAGTCGTTTATGTAAATACTGCTCAGCAAAGATCCTGTAACACTACCTTGGGGAACTTCACAAATCGCTGCTGTTTTACTCGATGACTTTCCGTCAATTACTACGAACTGTGACCTCTCTGACAGGAAATACCGTCTCATAATGAGATGGTATTCCATAAGCACTCAATTTCACTAAAAGCAGTTTGTGTTGTACAGTGTCATAAGCCTTCGGGAAATCCAGAAATACGGAATAAATTTGAAATCTCTTGTCAAAAGCACTCAATACTTCATGCGAATAAACAGCTAGTTGTGTTTCACAACAACGATGTTTTCTAAATTCGTGTTGACTGTGTGTTAATAGACAGTTTTTTTCGAGGTAATTCATAAAGTTCGAACACAATATACACTCCTGGAAATTGAAATAAGAACACCGTGAATTCATTGTCCCAGGAAGGGAAAACTTTATTGACACATTCCTGGGGTCAGATACATCACATGATCACACTGACAGAACCACAGGCACATAGACACAGGCAACAGAGCATGCACAATGTCGGCACTAGTACAGTGTATATCCACCTTTCGCAGCAATGCAGGCTGCTATTTTCCCATGGAGACGATCGTAGAGATGCTGGATGTAGTCCTGTGGAACGGCTTGCCATGCCATTTCCACCTGGCGCCTCAGTTGGACCAGCGTTCGTGCTGGACGTGCAGACCGCGTGAGACGACGCTTCATCCAGTCCCAAACATGCTCAATGGGGGACAGATCCGGAGATCTTGCTGGCCAGGGTAGTTGACTTACACCTTATAGAGCACGTTGGGTGGCACGGGATACATGCGGACGTGCATTGTCCTGTTGGAACAGCAAGTTCCCTTGCCGGTCTAGGAATGGTAGAACGATGGGTTCGATGACGGTTTGGATGTACCGTGCACTATTCAGTGTCCCCTCGACGATCACCAGTGGTGTACGGCCAGTGTAGGAGATCGCTCCCCACACCATGATGCCGGGTGTTGGCCCTGTGTGCCTCGGTCGTATGCAGTCCTGATTGTGGCGCTCACCTGCACGGCGCCAAACACGCATACGACCATCATTGGCACCAAGGCAGAAGCGACTCTCATCGCTGAAGACGACACGTCTCCATTCGTCCCTCCATTCACGCCTGTCGCGACACCACTGGAGGCGGGCTGCACGATGTTGGGGCGTGAGCGGAAGACGGCCTAACGGTGTGCGGGACCGTAGCCCAGCTTCATGGAGACGGTTGCGAATGGTCCTCGCCGATACCCCAGGAGCAACAGTGTCCCTAATTTGCTGGGAAGTGGCGGTGCGGTCCCCTACGGCACTGCGTAGGATCCTACGGTCTTGGCGTGCATCCGTGCGTCGCTGCGGTCCGGTCCCAGGTCGACGGGCACGTGCACCTTCCGCCGACCACTGGCGACAACATCGATGTACTGTGGAGACCTCACTCCCCACGTGTTGAGCAATTCGGCGTACGTCCACCCGGTCTCCCGCATGCCCACTATACGCCCTCGCTCAAAGTCCGTCAACTGCACATACGGTTCACGTCCACGCTGTCGCGGCATGCTGCCAGTGTTAAAGACTGCGATGGAGCTCCGTATGCCACGGCAAACTGGCTGACACTGACGGCGGCGGTGCACAAATGCTGCGCAGCTAGCGCCATTCGACGGCCAATACCGCGGTTCCTGGTGTGTCCGCTGTGCCGTGCGTGTGATCATTGCTTGTACAGCCCTCTCGCAGTGTCCGGAGCAAGTATGGTGGGTCTGACACACCGGTGTCAATGTGTTCTTTTTTCCATTTCCAGGAGTGTATGCTCCAGAATGCTGCTACATATCGACGATGATGACATGGGCCTGTAATTTAGTGGATTACTCCTACTACCTTTCTTGAATATCGGTATGATCTGTGCAACTTTCCAGTCTTTGGGTACTGATCTTTCATCGAGCGAACGGTTGTATATGATTGTTAAGTATGGAGCTATTGCATCAGCATACTCTGAGAGGAACCTCACTGGTATACAATCTGGACCAGAAGACTTGCTTTTATTAAGAGATTTAAGCTGCTTCACCACTCTGAGGATATGGACTTCTACGTTACTCATGTTGGCAGATTTTCTTGATTAGAATTATGTAATGTTCACTTCGTCTGCTTTTTTGAAGGCATTTCGGAAGGCTGTGTTTAGTAACTCTGCTTTGGCAGCACTGTCTTCGATAGTATCTCCATTGCTATCGTGTCGAGAAGGCATTGATTTTTTCTCGCCGCTAGCATACTTCACTTATGACCAGAATCGCTCTGGATTTTCTGCCAGGTTTCGAGACACAGCTTCGTTGTGGGAACTAATATAAGCATCTTGCTTGGAAATCCGCGCTAAACTTCGAACTCGTGTAAAAGATCGCCAATCTTTGGGATTTTGCGCCTGTTTAAGTTTGTTGTGTTTGTTTCGTTGCTTCTGCTGCTGTGTTCTGACCCGTCTTGTGTACCAAGGAGAATCAGCTCCGTCGTAGGTTCATTTATTTGGTATAAATCTCTCAATTGCCGCCGATACTGGTTATTTGAATTCAAGCCACATTTTGTCTACACTTATATTGTTAATTTGGAAGGAGCGGAGGGCGTCAAGTGAATTGTTATCTGCTTTTTTGAATAAGTATTTTTTGGTGTATTTTTGAAGGATTTGGGGGATTACAATATTCAGTCTCATTACGACAACCCTGTGTTCACTAATTCCTGTTTCCGTTTTGATGCTCGTTATGAACTCAGGATTAATTGTTGCTAAGAGGTCAAGTGTGTTTTCACAACCGTCCACTATTCACGTGAGCTCATGAACTAACTGCTCGAAATAATGTTCAGAGGATGCGTTTAGCACAATTTCGGATGATGTCTTATGCGTACCTCCGGATTTAAACATATATTTTCGCCTACATATCGAGGGTAAATTAAAGTCACCACCAACTATAATCGTATCAGTCGGGTACGTGTTTGAAATCAAACTCAAGTTTTCTTTGAACCTTCAGCAATTGTATGGCTGGTTCAAATGGCTCTAAGCACTATGGGACTTAACAGCTAAGGTCATCAGTCCCCTAAACTTAGAACTACTTAAACCTAACTAACCTAAGGACATCACACACATCCATGCCCGAGGCAGGATTCGAACCCGCGACCGTAGCAGCAGCGCGGCTCCGGACTGGAGCGCCTAGAACCGCACGACCACCTCGGCCTGCAGCAATTGTATCATCTGAACTGGGACGTCGGCAAAAGGATACAATTATTATTTTACTCCGGTTGCCAACAGTGACCTCTGCCCATACTAACGCACAAGAAGTATCTACTTCAATTTCGCGACAAGATGAACTACTTCTAACAGCAACAAACACGCCACCGCCAACCGTGTTTCGCTTATCCTTTCGGAACACCGCTAGGTTTTGGCTGAGATTATCTTCTGCTTTAGCCAGACTTCAGTGCCTATAACGAATCGAGCATCAGTGCTTTCTATTAGCACTTGGAGCTCTGGAACTTCCCCAACACAGCTACGGCAATTTACAACTGTCAGAGCGATGGTTTTTGAAAAAAAAAATCTTTGGAGAAAAGTAATCGACGTATTACACGCTTCTTAGTTTACACATAATCACAGAGCATAATTGTAAACATTATCACTTTTGATCATATAAGGGTCTTCTTTAGAGTCAACAAGCATCTGTCACATCTGTAGAATCTTCAATATCCTCCTATTTTCTTTTATCATACCACATTCTCCCCTAATTCTATATTTGTGTCATTGCCCACTACTGCATTACAAACACCCCAGCAATAAGATTTCAGTCACGCACTTTATTCACATATTTTCTGTATCATCATCGGTCTTTGAAGTAGGCACCTTAGACTGTCCAATACTGACAAGCGTTGACTCCTCGTCAATTCCGAGAAGAACGATTACGTTACTTCGTTTAATGTAGTAACTAACTTTGGTGCTTACATTCAAGATCAGAATTTGCAAAAGGTATCAGAATGAAGGCTTTCACCACCGGATGATAATGACGCTGGTAAAACTTTCGGAGTATAAGGTCATGGTCCATGAAACTCTTCTGTTCCTAGCGTTTCGTGCAGATCTACGCTGGACATCTTCAGGGGCGTTGATCGGCAAGACTCAACGGAGAATCAACGCCTCTGAAGGTGTCCAGCGCAGTTCTGGGCGAAACGCTGGGAACAGAAGAGTTTCGTGGACCACGACCTTATACATGGAAAGGTTTACCAGCGGCAAAAGGTGTTAGCCCGACGCTGATACGTTTGCTATTACGTTAAAAACGTCTGCCCAGGAAGATTCTTTTTTTGTATTTTAATTGAGGTTATCCATTCGTAACCTATGGGTCTTCAGATTTTACATTTTTCCATGCAATTTAGGAACTTAAGATTTGACACGCAACGGTTAGTAGAAGACAGTCTTATTCACTACACTCCAGATACCTGCTCAAGCCAATGGGCGGCTAGTGTACCTATATAATTTTTTACAAAGACATGGCACCTTCAGAACATTCTGGAAGAGGCTGCGTGCTTCTCGACAGGTGATACTGACCGCGACGCTTAAACGACGGTGGTACCCTGAAACAACATGAGGTTATCTCAGCTGGTTATCGGCATTACCTGCCATACACTCACATTTTAAGGATACGTAGCAGCATTGATAGGATGATTCGATTACTTTCCTATTTCTTTATATCCCAACAGCATTCCTAAAGTGGGATATGCGAGGGTTGGAACTTAAATAGTGGCAACTATTTATACACAACCGATACAAAAGAGTTACATATTTACACCTGTTACTGTCCTTCAAATTAGTCACCAGCTTTGTGTAGAACCCATTGCCAGCGATGTGGAAGGCGTAGTATATCGTTAGGAGAGCCTGTACTGCTGATGGTGCGAATGGAGCGGTCTACTGCCACGACCTGGTTCCTTCATCTTCAGAATCTAATCGAAGTCGCAAGGACTTAAGTCGGGGGAGTATGGTGGATGGTACAGTACTCCGCAGTCCCATCGACAGAGAAGCTACAGTTTGCGCTGTATGCCCCTGCTCATTGTCGTGCTAAATGATGGCTGGGTTGCGCAGAAAGTGTCGCCTCTTCTTTCGCAAAGCTGGTCGCAGGTGATGCTCCAAAAACGAACAGCAATAATGTGCACTGACGGTCCATCATGGAGGAACGTAATGCGTTAGGATATCACCGTCACAGTCGTACAAGAGAAACACCATAACTTTCACAATACTGGGGCTCTGACGCACTTTCGATTTCCGCGACGATCCATAATGACGCCATTCGTTGGACTGGCGTTTCAGTTTTGGCTCGTACGATATGGGCCATGTCTCATCCAGTGTTTCGATATGGCGTAAGAAAGCCTCTCCTTCGCGCTCATAGCGCCCCAAGTGCGTCTGAGCAGCGTCGTAACGCATCCATTTCTGCATTTCCTTGAGGTCATGAGGAACCCATGATGCAGTTTTTCGCATGCCCAGGCGTTCCTTCAGGATGCGAAGCACAGTCGTATGCGCTAATCCGATTTCGTGGGCGAGCTCACGAATCGTATGGCGTGGATCACTGTCCAATAACGCGGCAACAGCATGCACTTCTTCATCAGAGACGCTAGGACGAACTGCCCGATGCATATCTGCCACAGTTTGCCGACCTCCGTTGAAGGCTTTTACCCAACGTGCCACTGTTCTGTAAGGCAATGCCGATACCCCGCGCACCTCTTGAAGACATTGATGACACTGTCGTGCTGTACGACCGCTAGTACATTCAATCTTGATCCTGCTGCGTTGTTCCTGTTTGAAAATATAGTGACACCGTTACGTTCGACAGCTCGCTCACAAGTGACTGTTTTTCCCTCGATTGTGTTCACGTCGGTGTCGTGGGAGGGCCGAGTCCATTTGCTCGGAGGTAAGGTAGGTATTTCAACAACGTGTGCTATCAGCGAGAATAGTAGATTCCAATGCATAGTGTCCCCACAGCAGTGTTGCCGTTATTTAAGTTCCCACCTACGTACTTGTATAACACAGTGTCAACGGCGAACAGCGTTAGAGGAATATTAACGTTCTCTCCTGGAAATTGCACAGTTCCTATTGACACTCTTCTGGATGTTGTAGAGAGGCACACACTGATGACCAAAATATTACGATCGCCTGCTGGTCAGCAGGTTGTTCCAACTTTGTAACGAAACACCGCAGCAATTCAAGTCCTTGGCAGGTTTCCGGAAGTAGCACCACATGTCGACGCAGTTCCCGTAGATCACGGACCAGCACTCTCTTGGTGCGGGGTTGGTACCGCACAGCGTCCCAGATGTGTTCCATCGGGTTCAGATGAGACAAATTTGGCGGTCGAGGTATCAACAACGAGAAGTTATAACTATATCAGTTCACTACCACGGTCCTCAAACCACTGGAGCACGATTGTGGTCCTATAATGCTGACAGTTGTCTGCTGGAAGATGACATCGCCGTCGTGAGAGTGTGAAATGATGCAGGTGTTCCGCAATAATATTCACGTAGTTCTTCATTACTACCAGAATTCCCAAGGCAGCCCAGGTGAATGTCCCCCATAGCATAACACTGTTCACCAACGGCCTGTGATTGTGTCAAGCAGACAAAGCCGGGATGACGGAGTGCGTGCTCTCGACCATCGAGTTGGTGTAGACAGATACGTGATTCATCAGATCCGGGGCTACCATGCCATTAATGTACGATACAATCTCGATGGTCCTGTGTCCACTACAACCGTAACTGACGATGTCGTTAGGTCAACGTGGGAAAACGTAGGGGTCATCTGCAGTGGATCCTGCTCTTCAGTAATCTAGCGTGCTCCTAAACACTTGTGTCTGCACCAGCGTTGTCGTCAAATCTGCCACAGATCGCCACCTATCGGAACCTACAGAGCGAGAAAGCCTCTCCATGGGTCATGAATACGATATTTCATAATGATGTGGAACGAGTCAAATTTTCCAATACATGACATAATTAAGTTTATTTAACAACATAATTAAGTTAATATAACAACTATTTTATTTTGTTGTTTTTTTAAATTGATTTTATAATTTTTTGTTTGGTTTTTCTTCTTTTTTTCTTAATTTGTATCTAAAAATTCCTCTATGGAGTAGAAGGAGTTGTCATTCAGAAATTCTTTTAATTTATTCCTAAATATTTGTTGGTTATCTGTCAGACTTTTGATACTATTTGGTAAGTGACCAAAGACTTTAGTGGCAGTATAAAGTCTTTGGTCACTTACCAAATAGTATCAAAAGTCTGACAGATAACCAACAAGTTATCTCTCGGATACAACCACACTGTAAGCGAAATATTCGTTTCCAGCTGCAAGGCTATAATAAACCACCTTCCGGCCCGTACTGTTATTAGAATAATTAACTAAACTGCCACTAAAGTCTTTGGTCACTTACCAAATAGTATCAAAAGTCTGACAGATAACCAACAAATATTTAGGAATAAATTAAAAGAATTTCTGAATGACAACTCCTTCTACTCCATAGAGGAATTTTTAGATACAAATTAAGAAAAAAAGAATCAAAAACCAAACAAAAAAAATATAAAAAAACAAAAAAATAAAAAAGTTGTTATATTAACTTAATTATTTTGTTAAATTAATTTAATTATGTCATGTATTGGAAAATTTGACTCGTTCCACATCATTACGAAATATCGTATTCATGATCCATGGAACTAGTATTAATCTAATCTAATCTCCGAAATTCACATTTTGTGATGTAGTGTGACCGTCCAAATTCTCGTCACATACTCGTCGTTTCACCGTCTTTCAGCCACTCTCCACAGATGCTTACGACAGCAGCACAAGAACAGCCGACCAACTACACTGTAAGCGAAATATTCGTTTCCAGCTGCAAGGCTATAATAAACCACCTTCCGGCCCGTACTGTTATTAGAATAATTAACTAAACTTTTTTCTTTATTGTTGTTTCATCCACTTCTCCCCTTATGGGAGAGGGCTAGGCACTCCGCGGCACAAACATTATATGTTTCAGCTAAGGGCAACACATACATGCATCTGAAGGTGAAATATTTTCACACAATTTAAAAACTTTCAGGAGGATGGATTTAGTGAAGTATTTTATGCAAAATAAACTTAGTTTTCTTTATTTAAAAAATAAAACAGAAAAAGTTAAAAGATAAAAAAATGATGGATTTAAAAAAATGTTTTTATAACCGAGATCGTTAAAAAAAGCAGCACTGCACTTTCGTTAAAAGTTGAACGACCTGTACTGGCAGAAAAATAATCTGATTTAGTGGGTATAAGTATTAAGGTCTGTTGGGTAATATCGACGCAGAAGGTGCAGTATTGGATGTTGGCGAGACAGAAAGGAGAAGTCGGTAATATGGGTAGGACTATAATATGAAAGGGAAACGGGGTAGTGAAAGATGAGGAGTAAGGAGGAAAGGGGCTAAGAAAAGATGGGGAGGGAAGGGAAAAGGGAACAGCCTGAGTGGAGTTGAAAAGGTGGGATGCATTTATGTTTGGAAGGATGGGTAAATAATGATTATTCACATGTCCCTGCTCCACTGATATACGAGTGTTGGAACTTAAATGGTGGCAAATATTTATTCACAACCGATACAAAAGAGAGACACGTTTGAACCTGTTACTGTCCTTCGAAATAGTCACCAGCATTGTGTAGAACCCGTTGCCAGCGATGAGGAAGGCGTTGTATACGGTTAGCAGAGCCTGTTCTGTTGATGGTGCGAATGGAGCGGTCTACTGCCTGTCGAATCTCTGGAACTGTTCCGAAGCGAATGCCACGAAGTGGTTCCTTCATCTTCGGAAGCAAATTAAAGTCACAAGAACTTAAGTCCGGGGAGTATGATGGATGGTACAGTACTTCCCAGTCACATCGACCGAACTGAGCAGCCACAGCTTGCGCTGTATGCGCCAGCGCATTGTCGTGCAAAATGATGAGTGGGTTGCGCAGAAAGTGTCACCGCTTCTTTCGCAAAGCTGGTCGCAGGTGGTGCTCCGAAAACGAACAGTAATACTGTGCAATGACGGTCTGCCGTGGAGGAACGTAATGCGTTACGATAACACTGTCACAGTCGTACACGAGTATCACCGTAACTTTCACCATACTGGGGCTCTGACGTACTTTCGACTTTCTTGGCCACCCATTGTGACGTTCCATTTTGGCTCGTACGATGTGGCCCATGTCTCATCCAGTGTGAGGATAGGGCATAAGAAAGCTCATACAGCGCAAGCTGTGGCTGCTCTGTTCGGTCGGTGGGACTGGGCAGTACTGTAGCATCCACCATACTCTCTTGTGACTTTGGTTTGATTCCGATGATGAAGGAACCACTTCGTGGCATTCGCTTCAGAACTGTTCCAGAGATTCGACAGGCAGTAGACCGCTCCATTCGCACCATCAACAGAACAGGCTCTGCTAACGGTGTACTACGGCTTCCACATCGCTGGAAACGGGTTCTACACAAAGCTGGTGACTACTCTGAAGGACAGTAACAGGTGCAAACATGTACCTCTTTTGTATCGGTTGTGAATAAATAGTTGCCACTATTTAAGTTCTAACCTTCGTATAAGGTACGAGTGAAAAAGTTATGTGAATGGTCTCAGTAAATATAGGAAACAAGATTTACAAACGATATACCTTTACTGGCCTTTAAAGTAATCACCAATAGCTACGCCACAGTTCTGACATAGGCTGTGAAGGTGTGTGAAACTGTCGGTGGAATTTCTCGAAGGACAATGGTCACCCTTTGATGGATATCGACATCCCTGACATGAGGCCTGGTGCTACCAGTACGGTCCTGTGACCGATCGGTAGTCAATGGTATGGTGTTGAACGTCTTCTCCGCCACCGTCGGGTAGAAATTCGTGATGCATCAAGCCCTTGCTTTCAAAAATGACAATCGACCTCGCTTCAGTCTCGCCTTTTGTCAGCTGACTTTTATGGAAGGAGGGGAAGACGATGAATACCATGCCGCTGACAGTCCCTTGGTCTCCAAATGGTCTTGTTAGTTCCAGGCCTCACATCCTGTAAAGGTGCGGATGTCCATCAAGAGGTGACCACGCCGCTTCGAGCGATTCCACTGCCAGTGTCCCACA
Organism: Schistocerca cancellata; assembly: GCF_023864275.1. NCBI lineage: Eukaryota > Metazoa > Arthropoda > Insecta > Orthoptera > Acrididae > Schistocerca > Schistocerca cancellata. The sequence continues at coordinate 1,145,985,730 of NC_064626.1, read as the reverse complement.
GGTTTTCAGCCGATGTCAGAGGAGTGTCATAGTTGATGGTGACTGCTTTAAAGGCCAGTAAAGGTATTTTGTTTGCAGCTCTTGTTTACTTAATTTTCTGAGATTATTCGCGGAAATCTTCAGACGCAAACTGGTTCAAAAAATGGCTCTGAGCACTATGAGTCTTAACTTCTGAAGTCATCAGTCCCCTAGAACTTAGAAATACTTAAACCTAAGGACAGCACACACAGCAGGATTCGTACCTGCGACCGTAGCGGTCGTGCGGTTCCAGACTGTAGCGCCTAGAACCGCTCGGCCACACCGGCCGGCAAACTGGTTCCTTCCATACCATGCCACGTGCCCCTCCAAGTTACCAGGACACCTTTACTCTCACGTAATAAAATGGAACGCATAAAACCATCCTTTCGATGTTATTTGTTACATGGCTATCGGTTTCGGTGCTTCAGTACACCATCTTGAGGTCTTGACTGACGTTGAGGGGGTTGACTCCAATCGCATACAGGATTCTTCAGAGGCCAACATCTATGAACTGGTTTTCGCAGACTACCTATAACAACGACACTGTGTCTCCATTCATCAAGTAGTTGATAGCTGGAGACACAACGTCGTTGTTACAGGTAGTCCGCGAAAACTAGTCCATAGATGTTGGCCTCTGAAGAATCCTGTATGCGATTGGAGTTAATCCCTCAGCGCCAGTCAAAGCTTCAAGATGGTGAACTGAAACACCGATACCGATAGCCATGTAACAAAGAACGTCGAAAGGACGGCTGTAGGTGTTCCATTTTATTACATACATGAACGGCAGAAGTCCCTCAAACCTCCAATCGGAAGAATGGACAAAAAGTTTACTCTCGCGGTGGACAGTGGTCTAATGGTTTCACTCAGTATTTTACGTCCTGAAGATGACCGTTTCTGTCTCAAACAAAACTAACTCTCGCGATAACAGTGACGTTACTCGCATAATTTGTCATTAGTAGACAACAGGTCGAGACGAACCATATTCGTTGCCATTAAGGTCCCAGAATTTGACTCTTTTAGACATTTACTTGTGGGTACACTCAAGAAGTTTCTTTGCAAGTCCCCATCACAGTAAACGAAAGTTATGTTTTTACCGGTTAGGTGCAGTGATTACTGGTTCTAGGTGTTCGTATTTTTGCGAGTGTTCGTTACAGTACATATTGCAGAGATAAAATGTCATGTCACAAGACTGTAATTGTAGGTGGTGATACTGTACATTTTTGCTGTTGTTAGTTACGTAATAAACATCAATATTAGCGCAGCATATATTAAGTCCGCCGGTCGTTTTCGCTTTTGCAACATTAGCAGAATAAATGGAGGAGCTCTGAAGTGTCAGCTTCGGGGCGGGGTGGTAAATGTCACTTGGGGCGGGTGTGAGAGGTGGTGTGGGAGGGGAGGCGGAGTGGGTTGCTAAAACGTCTGACTGACGCCGAACATTACCTGTCATGACGCCAGCAATCACTCACCCCTTTTGCGACCTTTCCAGACCCATTAGCTATAAAAGCAATAGAATTTTCAATTAGAACAGTAAGGAAAGGCGCTAAAGGTACCACGCATCTCAAAGAATCCTGTACGATCCATTACGAAAGGAAAAATTGCAATCGGACGCATTAGCAAAAAGCACGAACTCTGCATAAGAAAATGAAATAAACATGAAAAACAAAGCTCCAAAAGATATGAATCATAAAAATACCGTTCTTAGTTCGCTAAAGGTGTTGTCATAACATTAAATTCTGTCTAAAAAACCGGGCCTGGTAATTGTCAATGTAAGATACAAATTGTGTGTTATTTAAGTAGTAGATGAACACCAATTAATATTAGTACAACATGCAGGGGAAACAATTACCTACTTTCAGTTACAAAAACGTGACCAATCTCGTTCTTTTTGTAGCCATGATCTCTCCCTAGCGTGACCGCAAAGTTATTTAGTGAAGTGGTGCACTATGCATGGAGAAAAATATTTCTTCATAGTGATTACGCGTCACTAGTCTACGTCACTATTTCGGTGCAAGAGAGGAATACAGCGCTACCACATTAGATTCCATAAATGTTGTAATAATCCTTCTCGTCAGCATGGCTTCAATCTCAATAAAGTTTGAATTTCTTAGTGTTTTTGAGGGTAGTGTTTGCGAGTGGCAAGAGAACAACGAACCTAGTTCGACAAATGATTAAAGGTGTCCGTGGAACGCAATGGAAGCACGGTGTGTCGTTACATTGAAGAATGCTGCAAATGTAAATTGTCGATCACGTTTAATTTTAAATGGAGAAGAAAAGTAAATACTTGAAAGGTGTTACAATTTTATTTTTTATTGATTTATTTCTCACAATGAAGCTCATTGTTCTGTATCTTAAATGGGCCAGGTACTACAAAATATAACCGTCCTTTAATTACAGTATTAGGCAATGTATTGTACATTATATTGATTCAGACTGGAACCAGAAGACTTCCCATTGTATTATACTCTGGTATGCGAAACTTAAGGTCGAAAGTAACTTTCACATCACCTGTCACTTGCAAGTAAAATGGAACTCAGACCAGACTTTGAAATAACTGCTGTAGTGTACTACAGAAGGTAACTGTGACAAATACACAATGACACGAATAGGAAAGACACTTTTGTTCAAGACAATAACTATACTGAAGTCACCGCGACTCAAGATGGTCGCCTGAACATGAAAAAACGCGACACATGGTTCTTAATAGGGTATGTGATGACCACGGACGACAAGTCCATGCTCTGCGACGTGCTTCCATGCTGGGCGAAAGGATGGTGAGGAGTTCTTACGGAAGGACGTTCCATTCCTCCTCCAGTGCGACTGTCCGATGGTCGTTGGTACATGTGGAGTGCTACAATACATCTCCCGAAAACATCCCACACGTACTCGATGATACTTAAGTCGGGGTACAGGGCAGACCAGGCCATTTGCCGAATACTCTCTGTCAAAAATGATTCAAATGGCTCTGAGCACTATGGGACTCAACTGCTGTGGTCATTAGTCCCCTAGAACTTAGAACTACTTAAACCTAACTAACCTAAGGACATCACACACATCCATGCCCGAGGCAGGATTCGAACCTGCGACCGTAGCGGTCGGGCGGTTCCAGACTGTAGCGCCTTTAACCGCTCGGCCACTTCGGCCGGCTACTCTCTGTCCTTATGCTCTTGGCACCACAGCGAACGGTGCTGCCGGTGTGCATGTGTCAACGGAATGAAACTTATTGGTCTTCTGCCAAATAGACTACCTCCCAATGAAGTCCCCGTGCCTCTGTGGAGTGTCGAGCTAGCATACATTAAGTCTTGTTAATGTGGTTGCTACTGCCCCGGAAGTTTGACGTGGGTCCCTACCTGCCTGTTGAACAATGTAGCGCTCATCTGCTGCTGCAGTTGACCCTGGTCGACCACCTCCTTTTCTTCGGGCAGCAGAGACTGTGATTCCGAACGCCCCCCATGCGTGTGAAACAAAGCTGTGAGCAGTACCAAACTCCTGGGCTATACTCTCCACACTTCGTCCTTTTGGTTCTTCCGCGTGTGAAATACAAATGTTTCTTCGAGCCATGTTGTAATAAAGGGCACAACCACAGTGCACAGTAACTGCTCTCTGATTCACATGCACTGCCTTTCCGCGTTCCTTCATCTGGCCCCTTTTGCGGGGCCAGCCCCATTTGGCGCTATAGTCACGCTGACCTCACGTCACGTGACATCCAACTTTCTGTGCTCCACTAGCAGACCTCTGGCAACACGCTCCCGCACACTCACTGATTTCTACCCAGTTGTTAATGCGTTATGTTACTTTATCTGTCTCGACTTCGAGTTTTGCAGAGAAGCGTATACATGCACCTTGAGATCGGCATTCCATTTTAAATGCGAACATTTTAGGTTAGGCTTTACCGTGACTGTTATTGACATTTCACCTGATACTATAAACAAGTATGAAGTTTAAGCTATTTTAACATTTCACTTGCTTGTATAAAAGAGTATGAAGTTTCAGCTACTTTAATTTGTCAAAATCGTGTTTATATACCAGCTGAAGTATTTGTTCCAACGCACGTACTCAACACCTCAGAATAAACACTTACAAATCCTAAAAAATGTTTCTGTAATAATGTTGTTACGATGTATATTCTCTGTACTTTTTACATCTCTTCTGTTATACGATCCTTGCACCCAAAACTTTCCAGACGCCATATTTGTTTGCAAAATATGACAATATACATGTGATGTGTTACGACAGTGAAAGGAACCTGTGACCACGGGAGGTACTCTGTTTTACTTATTTTATGTTTACCGTTGGATACACGTTTAATTTTTGTCAAAAGAAATCCAAAACCATGTTCAGAAATAGTGTTTTGTTTCTCCACTAGACAGTGCCACAAGTCCTTCCAAAAATCGTAACACAACACACACTCAAACATCATACTAACAAATGTAAATCCACCTGATGATGGAAGTTTAAACCTTTGAAACGCGTAATGGAGATAAATAAACAGTAAACTTGTTTCATTTAATAGGCATTCTAGCCTACATCATAAATCACAGGTGTGGTTTATATAAGTTGGGTTTCCAGTTTAAGGTGTGTGAAATATTTTCTAGCAGAGTTTCCTTTTACCCACAGTGTATGTAGGTGAGTCGAAAGGCCAGAAAATTCTAGTGGCATGCAGAAAGCTGACATACGATCGATACCTGATGCAGGGAAGAGCATCTGATTTTCAACATAAACATACAGGGTGCTCTAAAATTCTCTTTACTGACTTCTGGCACTTGTAGAGGAGACTGAGTGAATAACAATCTGACTGGAAGCTATGCCAGGAAACGTACCGTTTCCGTGCTAAAATCATTAGAAAACCAGTTTGCTACGTAGGTATGCAACAAGGTAGTGATGGTGAAGGGTGCTTATGTCGGGTCTCCTGACGTCACTTGACGTCTGTCCTACCTGTCTGACCTGGTTCGAACCTCATTCATGTCTGTGATAGCTAAGAACGATACGACTGAGTACACATTTGCAGAACACACCGACATGAATCTTCTGTATGGCGAAGCTCATCGGAATGGAGGAGATGCTCGTCGCCTTTATAAATATCATTCGTAGGCAGAGTGGGTGCACTGAACGTGATTGTCGCTGCATCCTACCTTACTTGTTGCAGATCAGAATGCTGACACTCCTTTGTGAAGACAACGGATTAAGTTTAACTATAAACAACAGTTTTGTGAAAACTGGGTATGTTTCCTTTTTCTTTCTTTGGTTCTTAATGAGTGTAGTTGTAAAAGAAGTAATGCACTCGTAAAAGTAGTCGCGTTACCAACATGCTTTCAAGTGGTCGTAGCTCGTAAACAGTACGTTTATGGATATGGATTCCAGTTCAAAATATTGTCGACTCAGACCCATCTACGACTCCTAGAAGTTTGTAAGGGGAATTTCACAGCACCTTCTATAATTATAAAACACAAAAATATCGTTCGTAAATAAGGAAAAGACCAATGATTGTTCGAAAACACTATTGGAAAACAGTAGAAATCGTTAAAAGCCCGTAAGTATCCGTCTGGATCGATCCTGAAGTGGGACGAGAACAAACTAAATGTGAGAAAATCAGACGATAAGCTGGGCTTCACACTTGTATTTACAAGTAATTGTTTGACCCTGTCAAGAGATGGCTTATATGACGTTCAAGTCAAAGTAGTCTTATGCGCAAGGAATGAGCTCAGAGGAGCAAATGTAAGAATCTTTCACTGCCGTTCTTGACAAGCTCCTAATGGAGGTGGTTTCGCACTGCCTTCCTCCGACCTGTTATGAAGTGTCGAGCGTGAATCTCTGAAATATGGATGTTTGTAATGTGTGCTAGTGAAGTGTTGTGTTGGGTTTGTACTGTCATAGATGAAAGGAACGTGTAACCTGCTTGCACTCTCCAGTAATTAACGACACATGTACCTACTGTTCTGTAATTTTCGGAAAAGAGATTAATTCCAAAGAAAATGCTAACAAAATATGTTGCTCTAATGACCATCGAGCTGGCCGGTGTGGCCGAGCGGTTCTAGGCGCTTCAGTCTGGAACTGCGCAACCGCTAGGGTCGCAGGTTCGAATCCTGCCTCGGGCATGGATGTGTGATGTCCTTAGGTTAGTTAGGTTTAAGTAGCTCTAAGTTCTGGGGGACTAGTGACATCAGATGTTAAGACCCTTAGTTCTCAGAGCCATTTGAACCATTTAACAACGATCGACAACAAAAAAAGTAGATTTGTTGCTGGATTAATTAGGAACTTCAAATACAGCAAACCCGTACTTTTGATGAAATAATGCGGCCGCGAATCTCTGTAATGCTAAAAGATATGAAACTGATCAATATTTACTTGAAACTGAATTTACGGAATTGTTACTGGATCTTCTGGAGGCGCAAACGGTCAGAACACGTGCATGAACTCGACTGATAATGCAAGAACTTATAAAATGCTATCGTGAAACTGACCAGTTTACAATAATTCAAAATCAACGTAATTTAGTAATTGCAACACGTAACGCTGTGATAGCTGAAAAATGTTACTTCACTATAATGTTCATTATCTTTAGGTTGTGCTAATCAGTTCTTTCTAATAATTAAACTCTCAACCAGAAACATAATAACTTAACACTGAACACCTCAAAATTAGCGCCAATTGCAACAGCTAAGGCCGAAAACGCCTTAGACAAGACCTCATAGCACATGAATACATGCGTAAAATTACATAATACTGTTGAATTATGTTTGAGAGACAAAATACATATTTTTCATGTTTGGTTACTTTCTTTCTCACAACAGTAATGAATGTACTTAAAACTGTAAAACTGAAATAGTACTTCGTGTACGCTCTCGCGTACCATTGATGTTTGTTCATTCCGACAGTGTCTTTGGTTAAAGATCGTTGTCATACATTGCAATTTCCCTGACTTTACCAGCGTGTCTTACAACATTGCTTTTAATAGTTTGTAATAAGTTTAAAATCCTCCAAGTAATTACTATTGCAAGAAAATAATAAAATATATACATTTATAATCTGAAAATAATGATGAAAATGTGAAAAGAAATAATGTAATAGTTATGAAGTACTGTGTTCTGCTGATATAAACGGAGAGGGTGAAATCCGATGCCGGCACATAGCTACTCCTCTCTTCTCGTGTAGCACCGAGGGGCCACCGAGCGCAATCTCCCCATCCGAGGGCGGTTAACCACCAACAGTATCACATGCCTTCACTTCATGAGACACTGCGGAGAGGTTTGGAATTTAATAAGCACATTGACCCGAAGACTGGTGATCAGAAATTTTATGTCACTACCTCTCCTCCATTTGCGGCCAAATGCTGGCAGCCAAAATTTCATCCACAACCACGATTCGAACTGGCGTATCTTCAGCCGGCCTGAGTGGCCGTACGGTGCTAGGCGGTACAGTCTGGAACCGAGCGACCGCTACGGTCGCAGGTTCGAATCCTGCCTCGGGCATGGATGAGTGTGATGTCCTTAGGTTAGTTAGTTCTACGTTCTAGGCGACTGATGACCTCAGAAGTTAAGTCGCATACTGCTCAGAGCCATTTGAACCATTTGGCGTATCTTCAACACACGTGCCACCCCAGGCGCGTCCTTTAGCAACCCAGATTACGGAGGCGAGTTGCAAGATGTTCGTTCGACCGATTCCTTAGTATTTTTGGTCATTGTGTAGGCCATCCCAGGTTTAATATGAGTGTTATAAAAAAATTGGACACCGTGAATTAGAGTCAGCGTCTTTGCCTGGTAACCAAGGTATCCTGGATCTGATACCAGCCACAGCTTAAATTCTGGATAGGAATCATCACCAATGGCGGCCGAAAACTTCCAGTATAAGGATTCAAAGAGAACGAATGGAGGACTCAGAGAGGACGAATGACAGGACAGGGGTTTTGGGCTCCCCCTTCATGTGGAAGGCGGGAGAATAGGGGATGGCTACACGGGAGCCAATGGAAACCACTGCACTGAAGAGAGATACGGAGAGTAGTGTGGGGCGGCGGGTGGAATTATATTTGGTTTATAAATTTTTTGTTTGTTTGTTCTTCCCGGCCGATGCACCATATGTGGGGCGGCGGGTGGAATTATTGTTATTTAAAATAATGTATTGTTTGTTTTTCCCGGCCGATTAGCAACATATGTGGGGGGCGGGTGGAAATTACTGTTATGTAATAAAATGTAGAATGTAATGTAGAAAAGATGCATTTCCCGTCCGATGCACCATATGTGGGGCGGCGGGTGGAATTAATTGTTTATATATGAAAATGTAGAATGTAATGTAGAAAAGATGCATTTCCCAGCCGATTAGCAAGATATGTGGGGCGGCGGGTGGAATAATTGTTATTATAAAAGTTCCTATTATTTTTTTAATGCTGTTGTTTGCCGTTCTCAACACTGGCTCTCTAACTACAATATTGGCAACCAGAAAGTGATTAGCAAAACGTGAAGCCTGTAATTAGAATTCCTAGTGCCCACTTCACATGATAAATACACTTATAGCTACAGCTTATAGCTCTGAGGAATTAGGAGATTGTTTGGGATTCATAATCAAAAACAATTCTGTCTAAAATGTTCATTATATTCTGAAAGTCACAGACCAAAAAAAGAATCCACACAATCCAACTACCAGAGCAGTTCAGAGTCTAATGCGCTAATGCAACTATAACTGTTCAAATTAAATGTTTAAGTGAATGCTCGCCATAATTTGATGATAATGTTCATCAAACGTCACACTAAATAATGGTAGAATGTCTGTCCCGCGGCGGCACGTGAAATACGACATATGCAAACTGAAGATAGATCATTAAAGTCATCCCAGAATTAACACTTTACTCGAAAACGATTTCATGGTTACGCGTATCCCGAGTAACATATTACGGCATCCGAGGCTGTTTATAGCAATGATACCGACGCGACGCGACTCCCGGCACAGGTGGTGTGCTATTCAGCGTCTGAAGAGAACTGGGGCCTTCTTCTCTCGCGCAGCGTTCTTAAATATAAAGCCGCGGTGCGGACGGCTAAGGGAACGCTTGATCAATTCCGCTCTCCCAACTAGCCGCTGGGCTAACTTTAAATTATTGAATAAATCATTGCTTCCTTTGCTGATGGCCGATGAAGCTCTCAATTTAAGTGTGCAATCAGCACACAGGTAAGTAATCATAATAAAAGTCTGACGTGGCTAAGTCAATATTTTGGGCGAGAGAATTAATTTAATTACACTACACACAGTAGACGAGCTCTGAACTTGCTCTTTGGAGATACGCTACACCTATAATTTTATAGTTGTTATGTTGAAACTTCTCACATATTTATGATTATAGCGGATCTCCCTTCTACTTAAATTTAAACATCCTAGCCTTATTTATTAGCCTATTTAATCTATCTTGCTTCCTTAATTTTTAAGACAAAAACCAGAAAATCATGAATTTCAACTAAAATTTTAATTTGTGAGATCTAGAATCCTGTTTCCACTAAATTATTATGCAAAAGGAATTTAAATATAAATTTTTAAGTTTCTAGCTCTTTTTTTACAGAAAAACGTCCAAATTTCGAAAATGGTTGAAGTTATTGAACTGACATTCAACACACATTGATTTAGTATTACTCCTGCCATGCTAGAAACGTTTCAGGTTATTTACTTGATTTTTAAAGTATTGCGCAACATTTATGACGTCAGAGCTAGTTACAGCGGACTAGGCTGGCACACAATGGAAAGACTGATGTGAATTTTATACGGCGTGAGTAGGCTGCTTCCCTACAGTAGGATGATGATGATGATGTCCCATAGTCCTTCACAGAGCGTAGGGGACGATGCGGGAGACCCGCTCCGCCATACTAGGCAAGGTCCTAGCAGAGGTGGTTTGCCATTGACTTCCTACGACCTTAATGGGGAGGAATTATTATGACGAAGACGACACAACAACACCCAGTCATCTCGAGGCAGGTGAAAATCCCTAACCCCGCCGGGAGTCGAACCTGGGACCCCGTGCTCGGGAAGCGAGAACGCTACCGCGAGACCACAAGCTGCGGACAGGGAGAGTGTGCGAAGGAACTAAACGGGTAACTCTGTATGTGAAGGGAAATGAGTTCTAGAAAAAGGGCTTCGTGCTAGTAATCTCTGAGATTTCAATGTCATTTACTCCAATACTTTCAGTTTTCACACTTTTATTTTTCCGCAGGTAGACAGTTGCATTACCTCACTGTGGTATTAATGAGCTTGTCCGACTGTCTGACATACGTCTAGTTGAGGCGTATTTACTTACGTGGCCCAGCATATCAATCAAAGATAAGGTCGAGTGGAATGTTGTGTAGCATTTCCCTGACGTAGCGCACGTTCTCACGCGACTTTTTGGTAGCTCCATTTATACTTACTAGCAGCATTAATAATTTGACATACACTGATAATACAGTCACCTACTTTACACTTTGCATTTTACTGTTATTAATGTTACACACGATAGGATTTTCGTCATCCTATTATTTGAGTGTCCGACCGCCTGCAGGGTAGAGTAATTCAAAACTGTATACGTTTAAAAAAAGCTACACGTCCCCTTAGATAAATTGAGAATGACACTGCTGGAAAAACTCTTACGTTATTTGATACAGAAACAGCTGAGTAAAGCTCAACGTACTCAGACTGCTTTCTCTTTTACTTATTCTGGTCATCACTAAACTGACACACAATATTTTTTTAGCGCAATGCAATCTGACTTTCAATAATTCCTACAAAAGAATGGCCCTGATAAACAATAATCTATACCCTTCATGAATCACTTACATCACAAAAATCTTCGTTACTCGAACTACTGAAATACAGCTAGCGCCAGTACTGCCAGCAAAATAAAAAATTCTAACTACTGAAGGCACTAACTACTAATAGGCATAGTTTTATATACAGGGTGATTCAAAAAGAATACCACAACTTTAGGAATTTAAAACTCTGCAACGACAAAAGGCAGAGCTAAGCACTATCTGTCGGCGAATTAAGGGAGCTATAAAGTTTCATTTAGTTGTACATTTGTTCGCTTGAGGCGCTGTTGACTAGGCGTCAGCGTCAGTTGATGCTAAGATGGCGACCGCTCAACAGAAAGCTTTTTGTGTTATTGAGTACGGCAGAAGTGAATCGACGACAGTTGTTCAGCGTGCATTTCGAACGAAGTATGGTGTTAAACCTCCTGATAGGTGGTGTATTAAACGTTGGTATAAACAGTTTACAGAGAATGGCGATGGATCGGCCGCCAGGGAGCCCGTGACAGAGCACTTCATCACTGGCCTCCAAGAAGCCCTGATCTTACCCCCTGCGATTTTTTCTTATGGGGGTTTGTTAAGGATATGGTGTTTCGGCCACCTCTCCCAGCCACCATTGATGATTTGAAACGAGAAATAACAGCAGCTATCCAAACTGTTACGCCTGATATGCTACAGAGAGTGTGGAACGAGTTGGAGTATCGGGTTGATATTGCTCGAGTGTCTGGAGGGGGCCATATTGAACATCTCTGAACTTGTTTTTGAGTGAAAAAAAACCTTTTTAAATACTCTTTGTAATGATGTATAACAGAAGGTTATATTATGTTTCTTTCATTAAATACACATTTTTAAAGTTGTGGTATTCTTTTTGAATCACCCTGTATATATAACATTTTGTGACATCAAGTTTTTGATGTCACAAAATCAATTTTTGACGGACACACGTCCAGATCGTCCGCTCAAAACTCTGGCACAAAACTCTGCCCACATCCACCACTGCTGGCAGCTCACCCCCAACTGCCCAACGCTACACGCTGATCACATCCGACTGCCCAACACTGCACAAGCGAATATTCCAACAATGAGTCCAACCAGACACAGCCTGCACACAGTGCAGTCAGCGATTTTCATACAGAGCACTACGTGGCGTTACCAACATAAAAACCTAAACAGCCTACTGACAAAAGGACAAAGGAATGAACGAGAGTAAAACACTGCGTATTTGGTGTAATGGTTGATTTTGCGGCTGTTTGTAAATCTGATTGGAGGCATCTCCGTCGGCGATTGACAAATGTGATTTCAGTAAATGAAAGTTGATTGAGGCGCGCTGCAGCGGTTGAGGTACCGGACTTTCACTCACTAGTACTCTGTGGTGGAGTGTTCGTCGCTGTTAGTAGTAGTTTATCCTGTAGTGAAGTAGAAGTGGATAGTTCCTGTGAATTATTATGGGTGGAGGTTACACTCAACAACCGAGCTAGGTTAATAATTGGCTCCTTTTACCGACCCCCCGACTCAGCAGCATTAGTGGCAGAACAACTGAGAGAAAATTTGGAATACATTTCACATAAATTTTCTCAGCATGTTATGGTCTTAGGTGGAGATTTCAATTTACCAGATATAGACTGGGACACTCAGATGTTTAGGACGGGTGGTAGGGACAGAGCATCGAGTGACATTATACTGAGTGCACTATCCGAAAATTACCTCGAGCAATTAAACAGAGAACCGACTCGTGGAGATAACATCTTGGACCTACTGATAACAAAAAGACCCGAACTTTTCGACTCTGTATGTGCAGAACAGGGAATCAGTGATCATAAGGCCGTTGCAGCATCCCTGAATATGGAAGTTAATAGGAATATAAAAAAAGGGAGGAAGGTTTATCTGTTTAGCAAGAGTAATAGAAGGCAGATTTCAGACTACCTAACAGATCAAAACGAAAATTTCTGTTGCGACACTGACAATGTTGAGTGTTTATGGAAAAAGTTCAAGGCAATCGTAATATGCGTTTTAGACAGGTACGTGCCGAGTAAAACTGTGAGGGACGGGAAAAACCCACCGTGGTACAACAACAAAGTTAGGAAACTACTGCGAAAGCAAAGAGAGCTTCACTCCAAGTTTAAACGCAGCCAAAACCTCTCAGACAAACAGAACCTAAACGATGTCAAAGTTAGCGTAAGGAGGGCTATGCGTGAAGCGTTCAGTGAATTCGAAAGTAAAATACTAGGTACCGACTTGACAGAAAATCCTAGGAAGTTCTGGTCTTACGTTAAATCAGTAAGTGGCTCGAAACATCATGTCCAGACACTCCGGGATGATGATGGCATTGAAACAGAGGATGACAAGCGTAAAGCTGAAATACTAAACACCTTTTTCCAAAGCTGTTTCACAGAGGAAGACCGCACTGCAGTTCCTTCTCTAAATCCTCGCACCAACGAAAAAATGGCTGACATCGAAATAAGTGTCCAAGGAATAGAAAAGCAACTGGAATCACTCAACAGAGGAAAGTCCACTGGACCTGACGGGATACCAATTCGATTCTACACAGAGTACGCGAAAGAACTTGCCCCCCTTCTAACAGCCGTGTACCGCAAGTCTCTAGAGGAACAGAAGGTTCCAAATGATTGGAAAAGAGCACAGGTAGTCCCAGTCTTCAAAAAGGGTCGTCGAGCAGATGCGCAAAACTATAGACCTATATCTCTGACGTCGATCTGTTGTAGAATTTTAGAACATGTCTTTTGCTCGAGTATCATGTCGTTTTTGGAAACTCAGAATCTACTATGTAGGAATCAACATGGATTCCTGAAACAGCGATCGTGTGAGACCCAACTCGCTTTATTTGTTCATGAGACCCAGAAAATATTAGATACGGGCTCCCAGGTAGATGCTATTTTTCTTGACTTCCGGAAGGCGTTCGATACAGTTCCGCACTGTCGCCTGATAAACAAAGTAAGAGCCTACGGAATATCAGACCAGCTGTGTGGCTGGATTGAAGAGTTTTTAGCAAACAGAACACAGCATGTTGTTATCAACGGAGAGACGTCTACAGACATTAAAGTAACCTCTGGCGTGCCACAGGGGAGTGTTATGGGACCATTGCTTTTCACAATATATATAAATGACCTAGTAGATAGTGTCGGAAGTTCCATGCGGCTTTTCGCGGATGGTGCTGTAGTATACAGAGAAGTTGCAGCATTAGAAAATTGTAGCGAAATGCAGGAAGATCTGCAGCGGATAGGCACTTGGTGCAGGGAGTGGCAACTGACCCTTAATACAGACAAATGTAATGTATTGCGAATACATAGAAAGAAGGATCCTTTATTGTATGATTATATGATAGCGGAACAAACACTGGTAGCAGTTACTTCTGTAAAATATCTGGGAGTATCCGTGCGGAACGATTTGAAGTGGAATGATCATATAAAATTAATTGTTGGTAAGGCGGGTACCAGGTTGAGATTCATTGGGAGAGTCCTTAGAAAATGTAGTCCATCAACAAAGGAGGTGGCTTACAAAACACGCGTTCGACCTATACTTGAGTATTGCTCATCAGTGTGGGATCCGTACCAGATCGGGTTGACGGAGGAGATAGAGAAGATCCAAAGAAGAGCGGCGCGTTTCGTCACAGGGTTTTTGGTAACCGTGATAGCGTTACGGAGATGTTTAACAAACTCAAGTGGCAGACTCTGCAAGAGAGGCGCTCTGCATCGCGGTGTAGCTTGCTCGCCAGGTTTCGAGAGGGTGCGTTTCTGGATGAGGTATCGAATATATTGCTTCCCCCTACTTATACCTCCCGAGGAGATCACGAATGTAAAATTAGAGAGATTAGAGCGCGCACAGAGGCTTTCAGACAGTCGTTCTTCCCACGAACCATACGCGACTGGAACAGGAAAGGGAGATAATGACAGTGGCACGTAAAGTGCCCTCCGCCACACACCGTTGGGTGGCTTGCGGAGTATAAATGTAGATGTAGATGTAGATGTCTGCACATTGTCTGATGAAAAGCATCCGGAAGTCCCTATGTAATGTGCAATTTGACCACTAGGTGCGACGGGAAAGGAAGTCAGGGTTTAACGTCCCGTCGACATCGAGATCAATAGAGACGGTGCACAAGCTCCGATTGTGCCGAGGATGGGGAAGGATATAAACCGCGTCCTTTCAAAGGAACCATCCCGGCATTAGCCTGGACCCGGTTGGGGAAATCACAGAAAACGTAATTCAGAATAGTCGGACGCGGGTTTGAAACACCGTCCTCCCGACTGCGAGTCCAGTTGGTAAACACTGCGCCAGGTGCAGCATCAGGGACATTTAAGTTATCCTAAAGCGTCCCAAGTCGACTACCGGTGATGCGATATTAAAGTGGAACACGAAGGAACAACCTCAGTTAAGCCGAGACCACGTAGACGTCACGTAATGACGGACGGGGACCGTTGAGCACTGCGAAGGGTGGTTCTAAAAAATTACACGAAATCAACGGAAGGAGTCACTGTGGAGTTTGAAGGTGCTACCAGCAGTCCAATTGCCACAATGACACTTCGAATGGAGACGAAAGGAATGGGGTGCAATGTCAGCGCAGCTGGCCATTTCTGTGGTCAGTGCTAAGAGAAGCTTGACGTGGATTAAAGAGCGACGACACTGGATGGTATATTACTTGAACGAGCGAGGCAGAAACAGCAGTATGGGTCGGTGGGAGAGTGTAGTGACTTCGAACGTGGACTACTCACTGAATGTCACTTAGCAGATCTATCAGGGACATTTAAGTTATCCTAAAGCCTCCCAAGTCGACTACTGGTGATGCGATATTAAAGTGGAACACGAAGGAGTATGGGTTGCAGAGCGCTACCTGCCGCTTTGTGTTGTGTCAACAGTGAAGTACATAGGAGGTTTACCATGGTCTGGATTCCGTCCTCTTACTCCACTCAAGTAAACGCTAAATGCGGAAGGGTATGAACTTATTTTGCAGCATTGAGTACTGCGTACAGTAGAGGAAGTTAGAGGAGGATGACTGTTTGTATCAACATGACAATTCACTCTATCGTAAGGCATCTGTGAGGCAACGGTTTGTCGACTACAACAAACATGAAATGCTATATTGCTGTTATTTGATTCATGGGCATAGTTAAGAGAAACGTGTGTTGGACTACGGCCTAATACACATAAACCAAATATCAGCACAAGTACCGGCCGTGAAAGCCTGCACTGTACATTTGCTCCAGACGCCAGCGTCCAGCATCTCTATCTTTCTCCAGTTTCGGCTCTTGAGGAAGAAACGCGAAAACTGACGACGGCCGAAAGACCGGTCTGCTGACCACATGCCCTCCGTACCTGCATCCAGCGACGCCTGCGGCCTGAGGACGACACGGTGGCCGGTCGGTAACGTTCGGCCTCAAGGCCTGTTCGGACGGTGTCCTTTTTAATATTCGTCCATGTAGTGGACTGACCCGACAGCCAATCCTCTATGACTTGTAGCCGAATAGCACGCGTTTAAGCTCACGCAGACTGGCGTGAGGTCTGGAACAATTAAAGGAGTTGAGTCTAATAAATAAAGTACGAAGTTGATGTAGTACTTAACTTTAATCCGTAATTGGAGAACATCGCTCCTGTTGATACATTATATAATCTCAATATAAACTGGTAATGGCGCCTTGCTAGGTCGTAGCAAATGACGTAGCTGAAGGCTGTGCTAACTATCGTCTCGGCAAATGAGAGCGTATTTGTCAGTGTAGCATCGCTAGCAAAGTCGGCTGTACAACTGGGGCGAGTGCTAGGACGTCTCTCTAGACCTGCCGTGTAGCGGCGCTCGGTCTGCCATCACTGACAGTGGCGACACGCGGGTCCGACGTATACTAGCGGACCGCGGCCGATTTAAAGGCTACCACCTAGCAAGTGTGGTGTCTGGCGGTGACACCACACTCCAGTTACTGAGAACGAGAGCAATTACTGACCTCCAATACAACCCGTACGAAATTTTTTTCCCGCCGATATCCCAAAAAAATGATGAAAGGGGACAAAGTTTGTTGCTTACTACCGTTACACTTACCCTCAGACTTCAAGAAGAATATAGTAATTCCAATCCCAAAGAAAGCACGTGTTGACAGATGTGAAAATTACCTATCAGTTTAATAAGTCACGGCTGCTAAAATACTAACGCGAATTTTTTACTGACGAATGTAAAAACTGGTAGAAGCCGACCTCGATCAGTTTGGATTCCGTAGAAATATTGGAACACGTGAGGCAATACTGACGCTACGACATATCTTAGGAGATAGATTAACGAAAGGCAAACCTACATTTCTAGCATTTGTAGACTTAGAGAAAGCTTTTGACAATGTTGACTGGAATACCCTCTTTCAAATTCTAAAGGTGGCAGGGGTAAAATACAGGGAGCGAAAGGCTATTTACAATTTGTACAGAAACCAGATGGCAGTTATAAGAGTCAAGGGACATGAAAGGAAAGCAGTGGTTGGGAAGGGACTGAGACGGGGTTGTAGCCTCTCCCCATTGTTAATCAATCTCCATATTGTGGAAGTAGTAAAGGAAACGAAAGAAAAATTCGGAGTAGGTATTACAATCCATGGAGAAGAAATAAAAACTTTGAGGTTCGCCGATGACATTGTAGTTCTGTAAGAGACGGCCAAGGACTTGGAAGAGCAGTTGAACGGAATGGACAGTGTCTTGAAAGGAGGATATAAGATGAACGTCAACAAAAGCAAAACGAGGACAATGGAATGTAGTCGAATTAAGCCGGGTTATGCTACAGGAATTAGACTAGGAAATGAGACGCTTAAAGTAGTAAATGAGTTTTGCTATTTGGGGAGCAAAATAACTGATGATGGTCGAAGTAGAGAGGATATAAAATGTAGACTGGCAATGTCAAGCAAAGCGTTTCTGAAGAAGAGAAATTTTTTAACATCGAGTATAGATTTAAGTGTCAGGAAGTCGTTTCTGAAAGTATTTGTATGGAGTGTAGCCGCGTATGGAAGTGAAACATGGACGGAAATAGTTTGGACAAGAAGAGAATAGAAACTTTCGAAATGTGGTGCTACAGAAGAATGCTGAAGATTAGATGGGTAGATCACATAACTAATGAGGAGATATTGAACAGAATTGGGGAAAAGCGGAGTTTGTGGCACAACTTGACTAGAAGGGATCGGGTGGTAGGACATGTTCAAGAGCATAATCGGATCACCAATTTAGTATTGGAGGGCAGCATGGAGGGTAAAAATCGTAGAGGGAGACCAAGAGATGAATACACTAAGCAGATTCAGAAGGATGTATGTTGCAGTCGGTACTGGCAGATGAAGAAGCTTGCATCAAACCGGTCTCAGGACTGAAGACCACAACAACAACAACAACACCCTTGCACTGTTCATGCAGTCAAACCTCAGCATCCAGCATGACGTTTTTATTCGTTATTTCTTTACTATTAACTCCATTCCCACCTGGAAAATAATATCATTTTCTGACATGTAGTTCAGATGATATGACGTCACATTGTTTGAAGTGCGTGAAGAACTAGCTTTGCTTTAATTGGAGGCAAATTTCCCAAACCGTAGTCATCCAGTGTTTGATAATGAGACCACTTAGCATTCTCCAACAAATTTTAAACAATTTAGAACCTCTTTCCGACTTTTTCTCACTTACATGCTTGACGTCAAAAATTTGCCTTATTGGCTCATTTGTAAAGTAATCAGAAATTTGAAGCTGTGTTATATATGGGAGCACAATTATTAAAAGAGTCGGGGTTTACTGGTCTAATACTCACAAAGAATTGGAGTTCAATCGTTTTTATTACATCACATGCAAAGCGTGGCGTTTTATTTGTGTCAGTTCGATGTTGATGGTTGTCCCAGTCTGGTTGACATGGAAAAGTGTTCGTCGATCGCGACGACTACGATCTATCACTGTTAAAAACAAACACTTCGCTTGGTTGATTAGTTTCAGACACTATCTCCCTTGGACTGATATCAGCGTATCGATGGAGCAGCACGCCGGAATGAGTAAGCAGCCGTTGTTTAAAATTGAAGCACTTGTGGTAGAAGTCTGTCGGTCTTCTTTACTTCGAACCCACAGCGACTGCACCACTCGGTACCGCAACAACTCCCTTGATCTGAAATAATTAACCAAATATGCTTCGCGTGTTCGCGACAGACTGATAACCTTATGCGAACTTGATAAATGCAGTTCTTATGCCCGGTTTGCGAATGAGTTCTCAAAAGCAGATAATAGGATATCGTGAATTATAAAGTCGATCACTCAAACTGATACCACATCATAGTTTTGCGGGGACGTTGATTTATTAATTAATATAGCCTCGTCAAGGCGTCGCTACGGTGTTAATTAAACAACTAATACGACGTAATTCCAGAAATAAAATACTCTTCAGACAACGTTCAGAAAGGGTCGTATTTCGGTGTAAACTTGCTGTTCACAATTAAGAAAATCACTAAATCACCTTTAACTTCTGCGTTCTCTCAAGAAATAGTTAATTTCACAATTACACAGTAAATTTCCATTAAATGACGTAGCCGACACGAAACATTGAGGTTCTATTGGAGTTTACTGAGTTCGTAATTATTTAAACCTGCACTGAAAACGCACTGATCTGTCATTCAGGGTCTTGAATCTATTTGCATCAGCGATTCTGACATTGATTTCAACTTCCGACAACACGGCGTAACTGTAAGTTCTTCGTGATCGCGTGTTACTGTTTCCTACTCAACGCTAATAATAGAGTTTATGTCGGCGATTGGTATATTGCTGTGTCCCTTGACGTTCGTGACAATCAAGGATCACGACGGCTAAGTCCCAACGTTAAGCAGGTATCACACGATTTACTTTTCTTTCACGTATTATAACTGCTCCGTTGTCTGGCTAAACCGTAAATGTTATTTCCCTTCAGTTCCAAATTCCGACATACGTTAAGTCGATACTGGAAAACTTTTAAAACTTCGTATCGGTTTGAAACAATCTAGGTAGCGTTCAATAAGCTTACTACTTCTGCGACGTCTACAAGAGAGACTGAAATAACATCTCCATTGCAGTGTTACATTGTAATCGCAGCGAACTTACAGCTCGATGAGGCTACAACTCTCTTCTTGGATAAATGTTATCTCTGATCTGTTTATGGTCTGGGCTTTAACCTTCGTAAAGAATATATTTTGAATCATTTATTTAAAGTTTCAGGATTCGTATCATCTGATAGTCTTTCATTCAGTCCTTTCTTTATAATAAACGTTCTTAGCCAAACTTGCAATTGTGTTAATTTTGTTGTCAGTAGCTCCCGTCAATGTCAGGATCACTAATTTGGCTATTTCTTTACTACCAAAGGGCTTTCATTAGGGGTTCCATATTTGGGGTGTTACAAAAGACGTATTTTGCGTTCGAACGTTTTCTCTGTTGTCTCCCACGTGCTGCACATCGACATGCTTCTCAGTCCACTGACATCCTGTCACTGATAGCACGTTCAAATGTAGCTTACGTCCTCTGATACGGAATTGGTACCTCCGTTTATGATCTCGACACTGATACGTTTTGTATTTAGTTCCGCCGTACGACAGGTAATTAACTGAACTGATTGCTACTCTTCATGAATGTTTCTGACGCGTGTGACCACTAATCGCTGTGTTCCACTTTTCTTTATAAAAAAAAGATCTCTAGTTGTACGCACGTACCATCTAAGAAACAGTGTTTACTACTGCATTACTGGACCGATAAAAATCAGAATATAGAGAAGATGTATCCACATAGAGAATCGAACTACCAAAGTCGAGTATTCTACCGATATTCTACCGAGCGAGCTGGCACAGTGGTGAACAGAATGAAGCCGCACTCGGAAGAATGACGGTTCAAATCCGCGTCCATTCATCTAGATTTTCTCTGATTACCCTAACACGCTCCAGGCAAATGCCGGAGGGGCTACTTTGAAAAGAGAACGGCTGATTACCTTACCCATCCATTCGTAACTTAGCTTGGGCAGTAGACGGAATGTGAAACTTTTAATCATCCTTCCTTCGAATGTTTTATAGCTGAAATTCACCCCCTACACTAATTGCGCTACAGAGCTACACAGTATTCATTACGCTGTTGCCAAACTGCCTTTCTTCGACTTCCATCGTCTGTAGAAAAAAAAGGTACTGGACGAAATTTGGATACAAACATTTTTGTATCGTTAGTATGCAAGGAATCTCACTGTGCTGCCAAAAAGCGTTAATTTTAATTCACCCTGTATAAACACACATCTCAGGTAGATTTTGCGCCTGTAGGTTTGTTACGAGTCACCGTACAACCAAATTATGGTTTATGTAGTATCATGAAGCGTGGAAGATACACTTCGAATTGTGTTAACGTATCTGGAATTAACATTGTCTGTTACGTTCTTATGTTTGACCAATAACAAACCGCATACTTCTTTAATTTCGTTATAATTAAGAAGTGTATACATGTAGAACTTAATGCGTAAAATAAGTGAAAAGCACCAGCATGTACTGAGAGGGGGTCACAGCTACCAGCCAGTGTCCCGTGTACTTCGCCTAGCAAACTCAACCTGCTGGAAGCCCTGGAAGTTAACAAACATCTTACTCACAGTCCAGACCTAATCCTAAACGACCAGACACAGCTCAACACTTCCCCTCTCCTAAACTTCATACAGTCATCTCTATTGTTCATTACTTTCCACACTGTTCCTACATATTCACATTTTCCTGTATTCATGAAGTTCTTTTGATTTATTAAAGTTGTCTATGTATTCCATATAGACTATAGTTTCAATTGTTAAGGCTTTCTTGTAACTAGTGCTTGTATTACTTCCACACTGTTCCCACATATTCACATTTTCCTGTATTCATGAAGTTCTTTTGATTTATTAAAGTTGTCTATGTATTCCATATAGACTATAGTTTCAATTGTTAAGGCTTTCTTGTAACTAGTGCTTGTATTACTGTCCATGTTTGACACCTCTTGTAGTTGTCTCATCAAATATTGTTTATATTTTACTTGGTTCATTTATTTAATGCAAACTGTTACATAGCCATAGTTTTGAATATAATGTTAATGTTAAAATGCAGTACCACCACACTCTCAAAGATTGCATTTACTGAATCGTCCCTCAAACGCCTCCATTTTCTTGCATTTATTTATTTCTGTTTATGTTATTGACATTGCTTAAGTTCCTTTCGTATTCTGTAGTTATACTGACAGTTTTTTCTTCTTTTAGATGCTTTTTGTATCACTCTCCTTGTTTTATACCTTCTGATGTAGACTTGTCAAGTACTAATTTTATTTTATTTTACTAGTCTAGTTTATTAACACAAACTATTATTTAGGCATGCTGTTTCTATTTTGTGTCAAAGTTATTCCTGTCTACTCTATTTTTATTTATTTACTGTTCAATTTTTTAATTTTGCATTTCATTACCACCACACTTTCAAAGATATTACTAACTGTATGTTTCTGCTTCAGTCTAGACGTGTTATTTCTTTTCCAATGTTGTTTGTAAACATTGTAACTTCTTTGGTGTCAGTACTCAGTAAATGTCTGAAGATGGCTTTGTAAGCCAAAAACCGGTTAACACAATAAAAGTAATATTGTAGAACAAAAGCAAACTGCTGCTTTTCATTTATTATACTATTGTTCTACCAAGAACCGACGGAAGACTCTGTTAACATAACAATGTGTAAAACTTCAAACACAACGGTAAGAAGAAGTTGGCTACAGTGTGGTGCAGCAGCTGTCGTCATATGTAGGCTGGACGGGAGCAGAAATGATCAGCTAACAAGATGACACAGTAAACAGGAGATTTGTTTAACTTGTAAGTTTCCAAGCGTGCAAAGACTCATTACGAATAATGCAGACGGCGGCCTTAGTCCAGAGCTGGTGGAGGCTTGGCTCACCATGCGCGCACCACTGGGTCCATCAGATTCTGTGCGACTGCTATTGGCGTGAGGCGGAAACTTGCTATTCCGTAGCCAACTGCGGAACGCCAATAGGGTGGTATCGATACGTGATTTCACAGAACTAACACGCTGCTGCTAAACCAGTTCCATATAATGGCTGTTATGTTTCTATTCTCTTTATTGTGAATTGGATAATATAGCAGCTGTAAGTTGTTTGCAGTAGGGAACGTAGGTTTGACACGAGAAAAGGTACTGACCTCGGTTTACAATTATGTATGTGTCACTTCATATGAATGTACATACTAAAGTAATTTTCTTAGATTACTCGATGATTCTATGAATACTGACGTGATGTAGAAGTAGAAACAAGTGAAAAATTTTTTGTGCTATTCCTTTGGCTGACACGTGGACTTTATTGTCTTTTGTGAAGTCACCTTCAAAGCTAAAATACACACTTGTGCCATTTAGTCATGATTGTCTTCTAATATACGATACATTCATGTATTTCGTATCTGCAGGCACTTTATTAGAAACACTATTCTAGACCTTCCTGGGAATGTATCCATTGTAACAAGCATATTCGTGTGTGCTGCATATTATACGACTGCTGTATATTTCTGGCACATCGCTCGATGTGAAATAACCATTCTTTATGACTAACAAGGAGACCACATGGCAGTGGGATTTTTATAACTTTTTTATATTCATGGTGCGTGAAGTTCAAACCCCCACCCCCACAACAATGCGATACAGCTCTCAAAAATTCTCGGGAAAATCGACTTTGAAGTTTTCCAAGCGTTTTTAGTACCCTAAAGTAAGGGCGGCTATTTCGATAGGCAGCGCGTCGTTGTGGTAGAATGCTTTCCTCCAACGTTGGCGCCTTCCATACGATATGTGGCTGTGGTCAATTTGTAACAAAAGGTGAACGTTTCGTGAGCATTTTCTTGAACTGTAAAACACATAAGTATTAAAAAATCATTAGCAATGTTATTTTTTAAATTTAAACAACCCCTATAAAAATATTTTATAAAAGATCAATAATTAAGAATTTATGTTCGCGATGAAAACTGAATTTTTGTGTGCAACATATATCTAAAAATAAGAAGACGTGAATTTTCCACACTAAATAACAATTACATACATGTTAATCATTTATTATATTTAACGAATTTTATATTTAAATGACGTAGATATTAGATCTGCACGAAAGAAATGAAAAAGTATTGACTGAATTTAGATTTGAACCAGTAATTATCAATCTCAAGCATTACCGTTTTTTTCGATCTGTCCGTATTTTACGCTTCACGGAAATGCTAGTAGAATGTGTAGGACATGTACCTTTGTTTCAGAATCTTCACTCAGCAAGGAATCGAATCCATAACTCTACGTGTCAGGTGAGCGTTCTACCACATAGCCACGTAGCCTGTAGAGAAAAGTCGATCTTTCTTTATGGTATTAAAGGAACTCGGCAAACGTCGGAGTCAATTTTCTTAAGATTTTTTTAGAGTTGCTTCGAGCTGCTATACTGATTGATATTCTCGTTCTGAAATTCAGGTACCACAAATATAGTAAAAAATTACAAAAATCCGATTGCTGTGTGGCCTCCATGTAAGGATGGGCTGGCAGAGGAGAAGCAAGTTCCATGGCGACAACGCACCCCCCCCCCCCCCAAACACACACACACACACACACACACACACACACACACAAACACACACGCACATACACAGTAATTGGCACTTTACTCTCTGCGAAGCATCCAAATGCTACCAAACGGCTGTTCTAACTAGACAGACGCTTCAACAATTCCTGGAAGCCTATCAAACTAATTAACCGTGAGTTTTGAAAGATCGTTGAGTTTATACAGTGTGGGGGAAACTAAAAGTCGCATGGAAAAATGTTTCATTCACCTTAAAATAGGCAACCCAACTTACACCATCCCCCCACTTGGGGATGATAAGAGCTGATTTGCCTATCTTAAGGTACAGTACTAATTTGCGCATTCTGTATGTGCACAGATGTGCCAGATTTTAAACACAACTATTTTCTGATTTGAAGACTTGAAAAAACCCTTTTTGTTCTTAATGTACCATTATATCGGGTGATTTAGAAAGAAAGATCAGATATCAGTTGTAAATCTTCAGGCTTTTCCGGCGAGATCTTGACGTGTGGAATAATCGGGTCTACTGCCGGATGTTTGTGTCGCTCTGGCACAATATTTCGGCACAAACATCCGGCAGTAGACCCGATTATTCCAATGTCAGATACCAGTTGTTTATTACAGAGGAACTATAAAAGATAGAAGCACAGTGCGCATGTCACTGGTTAGAAGAAGGCTCAGAGTCTTCAGACAGCTGCGCTGTTGTTTGTTTCTAGCAATATGGCGACTTCACCACAAGAGGAGTCATTTTGTGTGTTGGAATCCTGTGTCAGTCCTGTGTTCTGGTGCAACCTGCATTCCGCCGTCGATTCGGCAAGGAGCCGCCTTTGCACAAGCAGATTTATGACCGGCGTTCAAAATTCTTGGAAATTGATTGCTTACGCGAAGGGAAGAGCACTGGTCGGCCAAGCATGTCTGTTGAAGATGTCGAGCATATCCGAGATGCGGACACGCGGCTCCTTTGAAAGTCCACAAGACGGGCAGGCAAGGGATTTCAGCTTCCTGAAAGAACGGTGTAGCGTGTAAAACTTTTAAATATATATATTTTTTCCTTGGACTTAAATAACTGAGAAGGTGAAGCCTTCTACGTTATTACCGAAATTGCTTAATGCAACTGAACCTTCTAAAACTGCCGAGTGAAACAGAACGTACTGTCACTTTGCTTCTCTTTATCGTTTCAACACTGACGTACAGAATTTTCCCTGCCAAATACAACTCAGACTTATCCTATTCATTTATTACTCATAGTATACAAGGATAACGCAATCTGACTGCTCAGATAATTAACACAAAATAATGGCCCTGAATAAGACAATAACCTGCACTTTTTCATAACTACTGATAGGCATATTGTTATCAAAGGAGAGATTTTGTTGCAGAGCAAACAAAGTATTTAGCAGATTTTACTTCAATCATGTGACCTCCAGTTCCAAAAATTATATAATCGTCCGTGACATCCAGTTCCAAAAATTATATAATAGTCAATAATTACGTTACCTACATTTTAGAATCCATGTCCAACTAGGGTTGCCATACGTCGCGGATTTCGCGGACAGTCCGAGATTTTATGCTCGAAGACGGGTGTCCTGCACGAAGAAAATGTCGGCGAAACAAGTGGCTAGTAAGGAAAAAAAATTTTTTACGCAAGTTTATCCACTGGCCACCGATCAAGTGTTTCATAACTTCTGCAAACTTGACGATAGCCGTTGAAACCTGTGCTGATATTCCGTGTGACTTCAGAATCGCTCGGCTATTTTCAGAACAGTCTGTGGAAGCAGGGCTCAGAGAAATAGGACTGGTTTAAAGCGTAAAGTGAAAGATATATATCAATTGTTGCAGCATGATTGTGTACATGTTAATAATTTGTGTTCAGTGCTTTAATTAAAAAGTTATTTAATGTCAATTGCAGTTAATTTTCTTCATCATTGTCCACTCCTCTATAGACACCATTAATGCTTGGATTAATTTTCCTTGTTAATTACAACTTCTTTGCTGACAGACTTACTGTTTGAATTATGGTAATTATGAAGATTTGGCTGACGTGCAGAAAGGTGAAAGGACATTGTGTGATTCCAGGTTTCAACCACATCTGCATAATTACCACTGTAAAGTAATGATGAAGACTCAACTGAAATGCAAACCAATGGTCACTTGCACAACATTTCAGTCCGTGTTTCAACTACATCTTTATAATCACTGAATTTTATCCTTGATTTTCGTCCTTGGATTATGGCAACCCTATGTCCAACCAATATTAAATCTCCATCATGGACACACGTCCAGACCTTCCGCTCGCGCTAACACTGCTGCTAACCTCCATCACTGCTAACTATCAACCTCTAACTGCGAGTCCGACCAGCCACAGAGTCTCTTACAGAGGGCGCACAGCGCTGTCAGCGATATTAATGCAGTCTAAAGCGCTGCCAACATACAAGCATATAAACAGGCTACTTACACGTGTTCTGAAATGACAGCTGCATATGAAGCCTTACAATTTGCTGTTACTGTAGCATTTGCGTCCCGGCGACCATAACAGAGGGTACGGATTTTGCATTTCAGTTGTCCAGCACATGGCAGAGGACACATTTTCCAAACGACTCATCTTTTCGGACGAGTCGACGTTTCATGCATCGGGTAAAGTAAACCGCCATAATTTTGGAATTTGGGGGTCGCAAAATTCTGACATCGTCGTCGAACACGAAAGAGACTTCCCGAAAATGAATGTGTTTTGTGCCGTTTGTGCTCACAAAGTTCATGGACCTTTCTTTTTGCGAAGAACACAGTGACAGGCATGAAACTTCCTGGCAGATTAAAACTGTGTGCCGGACCGAGACTCGAACTCGGGACCTTTGTCTTTCGTGGGCAAATGCTCTACCATCTGAGCTACCCAAGCAAGACTCACGCTCCGTTCTCACAGCTTTACTTCTGCCAGTACCTCGTCTCCTCCCTTCCAAATGGTAGAGCCCACAGTTTTAATCTGCCAGGAAGTTTCATATCAGCGCACACTCCGCTGCAGCGTGAAAATCTCATTCTAGTGACAGGCATGTCATACCTGGACATGCTTCAATATTGATTGTTTCCTCAACTTCACGAAAATTCCAATGGTTTCGTTTTTATGCATAATGGGATCCCGCCTCAATTTCACCCTGAAGTGCGGCGTTATCTTAACATCATCCCACGGTGTTGGGCTGGAAGAGGTGGGCAACAGGATCTTGATCATCGGTTTTGGCTTGCCAAGACACCATACCTCACACCTTGAATTTTTTTTCTGTCGGGGTACATAAAAGGCAGTCTTTGTCCCATCTAAGGCAGATACTCTTCAAAAACTGAAAAATCGAACTGTTGACGTCGTCGATTCAGTAAACAGGGACCTGCTGATTCGTGTGTGGAATGAAATAGAGGACCGTTTCGACGTTTTTCGAGCAACTCACGGTGCATGTTTTGCGTGTATGGTATGGAGTCTCTGCAAACATAAAACTTCGGGCCGCGCGGGATTAGCCGAGCGGTTTGAGGCGCTGCAGCCATGGACTGTGCGGCTGGTCCCGGCGGAGGTTCGAGTCCTCCCTCCGGCATGGGTGTCTGTGTTTGTCCTTGGGATGATTTAGGTTAAGTAGTGTGTAGGCTTAGGGACTGATCACCTTAGCAGTTAAGTCCCATAAGATTTCACACACATTTGAACATTTTTTAAAACTTCGATACTTACTCTGTCCAGTGACGTGCGCAATGTTACTTCTCTCTTTCATGGCTTGCCTGTAATAAACAACTTAAATCTGTTCTTTCTTTTTCAATCGCTCTGTGCAATGCTCTTAGAGTAACACCTAATAAAAGGGATGCTTTTCAAATAGTATCTTGTTTAGAGTATACCGTTGCTCCTGATTCCCCAAATTTTTTGATACACCGTGAGTATTGTGTAGTGTTAAATCCAACAACTTATTAAGAGCTATATCATTATAAAATCTGTAATATTTTTGGGGTTTCGTTCATGTAATTCTTTGATACGGTTTCGGGTCAAAAACATGCGGGCGTTGTTCGTATTAATAGATGCAAGCTGAGGAGGCTGGGGTGGCTTGCAGAGGAAATTCATTTCCTTACGAGTTGCCAGCAGCCCCCCAGGAAATTGCAATTCATAGAGTGCCCTAGCAATCTCATGAATGGGAACTGCTTCGTGTCCTCCTTCTTTAAATTTTTCTGTTCCGCTTGCCACACTTTCATAAAAGGACATGATAAAGCGGAAAGCTCCCGTACTCCGAATTCCGTTCTGCACTTGTTTTAAAATGCAACTTTCCGCAGCGGCGACTGCAGAGGATGTTTCCGGCAGGTGGAGACACGCTCAGTTCCCTGTCGTATTCGGCGCCGACAAAGCAGGCCGTCATCAACAGGGTTTAATGCTCGCACCCATTCCAGCGGACTCTTGTGTTCCCTAATTTAATAAGCCCTGCGCCACGATAAAAGTATTACGGTGACCTCCCCCGCCTCGATGGTAATGGGGTATTATGGCAACTTGAAACATTCGCGTGGCGCGAAGGCTCCGAGCGGAGGGGCTATTAAATCGGACGTAACACGGCTCTTCATTTCGCTAACTGCGGCATTACGCTCGCTGTAATTTGTCGGCTGCAATCCGCCGGAGTCTTAAAGATGGCGGCGGCTATCTCCCGCGGCGCCTTATCGCGATCTGACTCCGGTGGTCTCCGCAGACTGGCGGGGGGGTGCAGCGAGATGGTGAAGATGGGCGAAAGAGAGGGAGGGGGAATGCGAGGGGCGATGTACCCACACAGCGCGGTTGACGGCGGAATCGTTATAGGGGGGGAAGCATTTGGCCGTAAGAAAGTGATCGACGTAAAAAGGCGACATCTGGGAGGCGTCGTTATTGTACAGGAAGGTGAAGCAGTTTAGTGACAGCTGCAAGAAATTTTATGTAGGTGTACGTCACGTTTCGAAGCTAAACATAAAGTCGTTTAGCGTGAACGTACTACGGGAAATCCATATTTAATGAAGCAGACGAAAAGACGTTCAACAGTGACCTTTTTTACTCTGGAAAAATAATGAAAGATTTTTTTAATGAAAAAGCCTATGCGAAGCTTAGGTATTACGATAATGAGCAATTGAATTAGGTCGGCCAATCTGTACCTACAGGGTGTTTCAAAAATGACCGGTATATTTGAAACGGCAATACAAACTAAACGAGCAGCGATAGAAATACACCGTTTGTTGCAATATGCTTGGGACAACAGTACATTTTCAGGCAGACAAACTTTCGAAATTACAGTAGTTACAATTGTCAACAATAGATGGCGCTGCGGTCGGGGATCTCTATAGTACGATATTTTCCACATATCCACCATGCGTAGCAATAATATGGCGTAGTCTCTGAATGAAATTACCCGAAACCTTTGACAACGTGTCTGGCG
This sequence comes from Schistocerca cancellata, assembly GCF_023864275.1. Taxonomy (NCBI): domain Eukaryota; kingdom Metazoa; phylum Arthropoda; class Insecta; order Orthoptera; family Acrididae; genus Schistocerca; species Schistocerca cancellata. Next base: position 1,145,955,999 of record NC_064626.1, on the reverse strand, counting down.
GAATGGCTTCACATGCAGATGAGATGTACTGCTTCAGCTGTTCAATTGTTTCTGGATTCTGGCGGTACACCTGGTCTTTCAAGTGTCCCCACAGAAAGAAGTCACAGGGGTTCATGTCTGGCGAATAGGGAGGCCAATCCACGCCGCCTCCTGTATGTTTCGGATAGCCCAAAGCAATCACACGATCATCGAAATATTCATTCAGGAAATTAAAGACGTCGGCCGTGCGATGTGGCCGGGCACCATCTTGCATAAACCACGAGGTGTTCGCAGTGTCGTCTAAGGCAGTTTGTACCGCCACAAATTCACGAAGAATGTCCAGATAGCGTGATGCAGTAATCGTTTCGGATCTGAAAAATGGGCCAATGATTCCTTTGGAAGAAATGGCGGCCCAGACCAGTACTTTTTGAGGATGCAGGGACGATGGGACTGCAACATGGGGCTTTTCGGTTCCCCATATGCGCCAGTTCTGTTTATTGACGAAGCCGTCCAGGTAAAAATAAGCTTCGTCAGTAAACCAAATGCTGCCCACATGCATATCGCCGTCATCAATCCTGTGCACTATATCGTTAGCGAATGTCTCTCGTGCAGCAATGGTAGCGGCGCTGAGGGGTTGCCGCGTTTGAATTTTGTATGGATAGAGGTGTAAACTCTGGCGCATGAGACGATACGTGGACGTTGGCGTCATTTGGACCGCAGCTGCAACACGGCGAACGGAAACCCGAGGCCACTGTTGGATCACCTGCTGCAATAGCTGCGCGTTGCCCTCTGTGATTGCCATACGCGGTCGCCCTACCTTTCCAGCACGTTCATCTGTCACGTTCCCAGTCCGTTGAAATTTTTCAAACAGATCCTTTATTGTATCGCTTTTCGGTCCTTTGGTTACATTAAACCTCCGTTAAAAACTTCGTCTTGTTGCAACAACACTGTGTTCTAGGCGGTGGAATTCCAACACCAGAAAAATCCTCTGTTCTATGGAATAAACCATGTTGTCCACAGCACACTTGCACGTTGTGAACAGCACACGCTTACAGCAGAAAGACGACGTACAGAATGGCGCACCCACAGACTGCGTTGTCTTCTATATCTTTCACATCACATGCAGCGCCATCTGTTGTTGAAAATTGTAACTACTGTAATTTCGAAAGTTTGTCCGCCTGAAAATGTACTGTTGTCCCAAGCATATTGCAACAAACGGTGTATTTCTATCGCTGCTCGTTTAGTTTTTATTGCCGTTTCAAATATACCGGTCATTTTTGAAACACCCTGTAGTAGCGTGAAGATGTGCTGAAATCTATACGTATTATTTTATGATTTACAACAAAATACTACTCATTGATCTTGTCAAAAGCCGAGAAGCGATTCTTCTTGGTGTTTTAGCTCTCAGGGGCACTCTGGGATGCTCTCTGGGGGCAATCTGGGATGTTTTCTGGGCCCTCAGCCATGTTCTCTGGTTTTCTTTTACGATCCCATTTTTATATAAACTTGTTTATTCTTAATTGTTTAGCATTTAATTCATTGTTCCACTTACAGTTACGAAGCATCCTTATCTATCCCCTGAGATTTTTTTTAAAAGAACTAAAATATTGATTATTTATCAATTAATTTTCTATATATACATGATTTTTAATGATCTGATGGGTGCGGGAGTTCCGACTCCTGGGGAGGTGGGTGGGTGTTATAGCATGGCTGTGTCGGTAGGCCTGTATATGCTGCTCAAGGCGGATGACCTTGAACGGGACTTAGCCGCTGCACGAGGCGCCTGGCTGGATGTATGTATGTGTGTGTGTGTTCCACATCTCCTCCTAAACCACTCGACAGATTTAAACCACACTTGGTATACGTATCTCTAGCCGCTCGGGGTAGCCGCGCGGTCTCGGGTGGCGTGTGACGGTGCGTGCGGCTGCCCCGTCGGAGGTTCGGGTCTTCCCTCGGGCATGGGTGTGTGTGTTGAAAAGTAGCGTAATTTAGTTTAAATTAGATTAAGTAGTGTGTAGGCTTAGGGATCGATGACCTAAGTACTTTGGTCCCATAAGACCTTACCACAAATTTCCATATCTCTAGCGTCAGGCAATAATCGTCATGGGGGTAAATGAAATGAAATGTAGTGTGACGAGGGCCTCCCGTCGGGTAGACCGTTCGTCATGGGGGTAAGAACCACCATCACAGTTCAAGAGACATGAGGCATAAACAAGGAAATTCCTTCAGTTTTAATACATTTATTCCTTATTACAAAGCCACTCCTCCATTTGAGTCAAATCCTGACAGCTGGCAGCGGTTTTGACTGCTTTCAACAGTGAGAAGCAAACGGCCGTAGCCGAAAACAGTTGCCGTCTATACAACTAGAAAATGGTTTTGTCATAGACACGTTTATAACATCGCGTTGTAGACACCCGAAGCAGCTGTACTTTTACATTTGCGGATTATGCTTATTTCTTTGTATGATAGTTTCATAATTTCAAAGGAGTTTTCACATATATATCGAAATGAATTTTTGTCGATATTGCACCACATTATTTGTTTTCTTTTCTAATAGGAAACTGGCAAAATGCAATGTCCAGTTTGTCACCTAGTTGATACGTAGATCTGCTGCATCTACCGGTAGTTCAAAAAGTCCCCGTACACAAACAATTTTCCACTTTGCAATTTATTTCAAACTTCTTGCCAGATTAAACCGGTGGGCCGTATCAGGACTCAAATCTGGGATCTTTGCCTTTCGCGGGCAAACTCTCTACCGGCTCTACACGACTCATAGTACACCCTCACAGCCTTACTTCCGCCAGTACCCCATCCATTGCGAAGTGTGGAAGGTAGGAGGCGAGGTACTACCGGAAGTAAAACTGTGAGGGTGTACTGTGAGTCGAGTTTGCATAGCTCAGCCGGTAGAGCAGTAGCTCGCGAAACGCAGTGATCTCAGATTTGAATCCCGGTCCAACAGGCGATTTTATTCTGGCAGGAAATTTCAGTCCTCGTTCTCCCTAAGAAAAGGCGGCAGGGAACGTGTGCAACTGTCTCTCTATCAGTTGAGAAATCTCCAATGAAATCCATTGGAAAAAGACCAATTGAACCTCCGGTACCGCGGTGAACAGTGCATAACTACGCAAAAAATGGGTTTGAAAGTGAATGGAATAGGAGCAACGTTTGTGAATGAGTTATCCGGAAACTGAGGCTAGCGAGATGCAACCTGCTGTGAATTGCGGCAGCAGTTTCCAAACGCTGTGTCTCGATCAACAGTGCTACTTTTGGTCCAAAAGGAATCCACAATATGTGCAAGATTAGGAAAGAACACTGCCTCATGTTATGAGTGGGTATGTAATTAGGATACCAGCCCGGACTTACCACGCCAGGCAACTCATTATGGGGAATAGTGAAGTCCCAATCAAGCTATCTACTGCTTCTTAATAACTATAGCCGACATATTCGTCTTGAGAGATTCAACAACTGTATTGATATTTAAGGTAATTCACAGTTATTATTCCGTCTCAGTTGCCCATTTTTAATTAGATTACATGTTTCGGTCTTTCAGGGTCATCTTCAGATATGAGTAGTTGCATCAGTAATCCGTCTTGTCTACTCAGAACCACATATGAGAATACTCTTAACAACAACTCACAGTACTCTGACATGTCATTCTGAGTAGACAAGACGGGTTGCTGACGACACTGCTTATCTCTGAAGATGATCCTGAGTGATCGAAACATGTAATATGATTAAAAATGGGCAACTGAGACGGAACAATAAATGAGAATTGTCGTAATCATTGGCACTTTCATAATTTAATTAAGGTACTTGTTTTCTAGTTCAACATATGAGAGCCACACTGCTTTCTCCCTCCATCGTCGTTCCTTTTTATTTTTATGATTTCCGAATAAACCCATCAGGACAATGCAAAGTACTTAGAGGCAGACATTTGCAATTCTTTGCGCCCACATTCATTTCATTCTCTTCCTGTGGCCTTCCTTTCTCTCTCTAAACGATATTTTTTCAGTCTCATATGGTTTTCCCTCGTAGTCATCTTGCCATTTGTGAATTTTGGACGCCAAGATTTCACGATACGTGCCAGTTTCTGGTCAGTTTCGATCTCGCCAGATCACTTCATCTCATCCCTTTTGACTTTACTCCTATTGTCAAAGAATTAGACTATTTGTTTTCTAATCCTATCTGCGTTCGTTCTTTAAGGTATGCTTAGAACCCCAACCTGCGTTTTGTAGTGTCACTATGGATATTTATGTATTGTTTCATTCTCCGTTTGTCTCTTATTTGGTATTGGTTGTCGACAAGTTTCGGACGAACAATTTTTCTTATGATCTTCCGTTCTTTTTTTCCTCAGTGTCTCCAATCTCTATTTTCTTGCGCAAAATTACCTAACGAGTTTGTGCAGTGGTTAGTACTCTGTACTCGCATTCGGAGAACAACGGTTCAAATCCGCGTCAGGACATTCTGATTTAGGTTTTCTGTCATTTCTCTAAATCGTTCCCAGAAAATGCCGGGATGGTTCCTTTGCAGGGGCACGTCCAGTTTTTCCCCCATTGTTGTTGTTGTGGTCTGAAGTCATTTGTTGTGGTCCAGAGACTGGTTTGATGCAGGTCTCCATGCTACTCTATCCTGTGCAAACTTCTTCATCTCCCAGTACCTACTGCAACCTAAATCCTTCTGAATCTGTTTAGTGTATTCATCTCTTGGTCTCCCTCTACGATTTTTACCCTCAGGCCTGCCCTCCAATGCTAAATTGATGATCCCTTGATCGCTCAGAGTATGTTCTACCAACCGATCCCTTCTTCTAGTCAAGTTGTGCCACGTATTTCTGTTCTCCCCAATTCTATTCTATGCCTTCTCAATAGTTATGTGATCTACTCATCTAATCTTCAGCATACTTCTGTAGCACCACATTTCGAAAGCTTCTATTCTCTTTCTGTCTAAACTATTTATCGTCCACGTTTCACTTCTATACATGGCTACACTCCATACAAATACTTTCAGAAAAGACTTCCTGACACTTAAATCTATACTCGATGTTAACAAATCTCTCTTCTTCAGAAACGCTTTCCTTGCCATTGCCAGTCTACATTTTATATCCTCTCTACTTCGACCATTGTCAGTTATTTTGCTCCCCAAATAGCAAAACTCATTTATTACTTTAAGCGACTCATTTCCTAATCTAATACCATCAGCATCACCCGATTTAACTCGACTACATTCCATTATCCTCGTTCTGCTTTTGTTGATGTTCATCTTATATCCTCCTTTCAAGACATCGTCCATTCCGTTCAGCTGCTCTTCCAGGTCCTTTGCTGTATCTGACAGAATTACAATGTCATCGGCGAATTTCAAAGTTTTAATTTCTTCCCCATATTTAAGCTTTTATGGGGCGTGATAGTAACAGAAACATCCCCCAGCTTATCACAGGTGAGTAATGCCGGTGACTGGACAGAGGATGCTGTTTTTATCAAGACTGAATCAGACCGCATTTTACACAAGCTCTCCAACTCCCCAAACTTGTCCTCTAAATGCTCCACAAAGAACTGAGGCTTCATGGACACAAAGGATACCCCATCAGCTCTCGTACATAGTAGGTACCGTGGCGAATAAGCTTCGCTGCCATTCTTAGCCTTTCGTTCCTCCCATGGGGTGGCCAGGGAGGGAAACGATTTGGGGTCATGCGTGTTTGCATTAAATTGAACCCTGATACGCTTAGAGACTGCTGGCGGCTGGCCACCAACAAGAGAAGATGCGCCACGCTTCATTGCGTGTCGTCCGCACTGATGCCACCCAGTCCGACCACGGGCGCCACCCAGCTGCAGCAAGGGCCACCTGGCAGGATGGCCATTGCCGTGAGTCCCGATGCCCCAGGGAGATGGGCGTCTACTCCTTGGCATATATGGGCAGTTAACGGCGCAGGCGTCAGCAGAGCGATCCCTGTGTTGTCAGGGGGCTACAACCAACAGAGTGCATGGCGGCCCTACCACAACGGACTGGCTACCGTGCTGGTTATGAGGTGCAGAAAAAAAAACCATATAGTGGATGGAGGAAAACGCACCCAGGAAGGTGTCCTCGTCAAGGTGGAGAATGAGCGGGACTGCAATGCGACGACGAGAAAGTCGGCGAAAGATCTCAATGCGCGATGTAAGGCGCCCTTCCCCAATTGGCTCGCTCTTCAGGAAAATTTGGAAATATGGAGGTAAAACCGTACAGGGGATCATCACATAAAGGCCGAAACGTGTGAGACTCCTTTTAGTCGCCTCTTACGACAGGCAGGAATACCGCGGGCCTATTCTAACCCCCGGACCCGCAGGGGGGACTGCAAGCGATTGGTTTGCTGTTTAATTTTCTCTCCCCTTCGCAGAATCTTTTCATTCCTTCTCTGAGGTTCCTCCTCCATTCATCTGTGCTGATGATCTTGGTCTGCTTACTTTGCTCTTCCTGGAACCTCGCGAATTTGTCAACGTTCCTTCGAAATACCTGTTTGGCACAAATATCGTTCTGATTAATCGGGACTTACTCCACGTCTTATTTCCTCACTCTATTTTGAGGTTGCATTTAGTTTGTGATACAGTTGAAGATTTTCTTTGTCAGTCCACATCCGCTCGTTCTGACGAGTTGCCCATAAGGGTTCCGCCGCCTCCTGAACTAAAACTTTGATCCATGATGGACGAGGATCACCGCGACTGTGATGGATAAATTACTGCATCCAGTAGCCTTTTGTTTTGTTCTTCAATTTTTATTTCCCCATTACCGATTTCGAACTGCCTAGAGATTCATCATCAGACGGTACATATTTATTGATTGTCTGCAGCAGTGTAGAAGTCGTGTAGCTGTGGCAAGATGTAGAAACGAAACATACACTCATGACACTGTAATAAAATAAACTCTTTGCTGTGCAAGCTATTATTCTTTGAAATGGTTTAAATTGCTTTGTGGCTGCTGCTATGTAAAAAGACACGAGATGTTTTGTAATATTTGAAATTGCCGAGTAATGGCGGCTGATTGTTGGTCACCTGCGATGTTCTGTTTCCTGGCGGCGCGGCAGCTGTAAGTTGCTAGAAATGGTTCAAATGTTCAAAACATTGACATGAGGGATCGGAAGGTTACTTTCAATAATAATAATGAGCGTCTGGCATTGATGGCCGCTCCCCCTCGCGGGGTGGTTCGGCCGCCGCTCCACAAGTTCTTTAACGCCACTACGGCGACTTGCGAGTGAATGAGGATGAAATGATGATGAAAGACAGACAACGCCCAGTCATCTCGAGGCAGAGAAAATCCCTGACACCGCCGGGAATCGAATCCGCGACCCCGTGCGCGGGAAGCGAGAACGCTACCACAAGACCACGGGCCGCGGACGTTACTTTCAATAATAACAAAGCTAACATTTTCTACATATATTAACAATTACAGGACCGATGACTGGTAGTTTGGTCCCTTCCCCCCTGTTTTAAACCAACCATCCAACCAACAATTACAGCATAAGCACCTCCTCAACGTAAATGTCTCTCACTCCAAGAACAGCGAAAACTAAACTAAGACACAAAAAACGTAGGGGCCATTACCAATGCTTCTTTTATAGAACAAGAAGAGATATTATTATTTATAATTGCAGTTGTCAGGGATGATTGCTATATTGTTCAGATTATGTTTCGGAAGAAAAATGACTAGTGTACACTTCAGACATTTTAATAATAAGTTATAAAAATCACGCAGTCTTTAATGTCCAGACTTGGAGGCGCTATGTGCTATTTACCACGCGTACCATTTAGATGTTAACATTTATTATTTTCTTATTCTTTTTTATTGTTTTATGGTAAATTTTCGTAGTGCTGTCTGTAATTTAAATTTCATTATCGATAAATGAGCTCTAATGACAGCAGTGGAAAAGGAGACAAAATACTATAAAGTCCGTGGCACACAGAAATATTCTTCCACTGTTTGGATTCTGGTTATTTTGCACAGTGTGTCACAGATGGAGTTGTGGAGACTTCAGTAAAATTTCTTAACTGTTACATATTGAGAACAGTAAATTATGTCGGTTGGTCAGTATACTGGTGAGGGTATTTCGGTGAATTTATAGCCTGTTCTCCAGATAGTTTATGGTGCAATGTTATCCGCTACTGTGGTGTCGAGTCATTTTATTAATTCAACTTAATAACTTGTGTTGATCAACAGCCAACAGTTTAATGAATAATTAATTGGACAATAAACTATCTATGAAGACGTGAATCATATTTAGTTGGTACGTACGTACAACCTAGCAGATACTGGAGTTATGAATGGTCATCATTAACTATTTTACAGTTTTTTTTAATTTAAAGCGTCGCAACGTAGGAAGAAGAAGTCTGCCCCTTAGTAACATAGAGAGATCGCCGCTGTTTCTACTGTTCAGCTTTTTAATAAGTTGAATCGCTCCGCCCCGTAATGTGGAAGTTTTGGGCTAGTTACTGAGTTGGCAAAAGCAAAAGCGCACTCAGTCTGTAGGTGTGATTACGAGAGATGTATACATGATCTGTAACTAGCTTTCGCGATGCTACGAAGAGCTTTAAACGCAAACCTATAAAACCGAGTACACCGAGAGTAGCTGCATTTCCTTTTTGGTCTGGTCTTCCAGTAACAAATTTCCGTGTCGGCCAGGCGTGGCAGATTAATGACGTTCATTCCCGAAGGCGGATTGCGCGCAATTAGTCATGTGATCGATTGGACAGGCAGTTGCTCGCGCACACAGGCGAGCCGACCTGTTTAGCCACACAAAACGTTTAAACGGCGCGCCGGGCGATTCATGCCGCTGGAAAACAAATGAACCGCTCCGTGCCATCTCTCACCCAAAGATATCGCCCTACAGCATCCGAACTACGATCTGTGAGCATGGCAGTATTCCAGCCTGTCGCGAGAGTTCAACAAATGCGTGTGTCTTTTTCCGCCTTATCGTAAATTAAGGTTTCACGGATTGCTTATCTTATAAGTTTGTTGCCTCTGATCTCTGATTGAGTTTCTGCAAATACCTGGGAGAAGGATGCGTGGAACGGTTCTGTTTTATTTCGTTTGAAAGCAGCAACCCCTTTTCTTGATCTTACACGCGCGGGATGTCTACCTCTACGATACGGATGCGCGAGTGAGTGTTTTTTAAATGTAGCGGGGTACATTAGAGAAGTTTCATTGGTTAGGAGCGCAGAATATCAACCTAAATGTTTCCGGTTCACAGATGTGAGAGAGGAGAGAGACTAATTGAGTTATACAATAAATTTCAGCTACTAATAGTGGAAACTCTCTTCAAGAATCATAAGAGGAGGAAGTATACTTGGAAAATGCCAGGAGATACGAGAAGATTTCTGTTGGATTACACCATGGTCAGGCAGAGAATCCGAAATCAGATAGTGGATTGTAAGGTGTATCCAGGAACAGATAAAGACTCAAATAACAACCTGGTAATGATGGAGGGCAGACTGAAGTTTAAGAGGTAGTCAGGAAGAATCAATATGCAAAGAAGTGGGATACAGAATTACGAAGAAATGACGAGAGACGCTTGATGTTCTCTATGACCGTAGAGACTGCGATAAAGAATAGCTCAGTAGGCAGTTCAGTTGCAGACATCTCTAAAAGGTGCAATCACAGAAGTTGGAAAGAACATAGGTACACCTAAGGTAACTCTGAGGAAAACATGGGTAAAAGAATAAATACTTCATCTGTTCGACGAAAGAAGGAAGTACAAAAATGTTGAGGGAAATTCAGGAATACAGAAATGCGAGTTATTTAGAAATGAAATAAATGGGAAATTCACGGAAGCTTAGGCGAAATGGCTGCATGAAAAATGTGAAGAAGTCTGAAGAGAAATGACTGTCGGAAGGACTGCTCAGCATGTAGAAAAGACTACACAATCTTCGGTGAAACCAAGAGCTGTAACATTAAGCATGCAGCGGGAATTCCACTGTTAAATGTTAAATGCGGGGGACAAAGTGGAACAGTGGAAAGAGAACACTGAAGGCCTCTGTGAGGGGAAAGACTTGTCTGATGTGATAGAAGGATAAACAATTGTCTATAGGGAGAAAATAGGAGAGCCAGTATTAAAATGAAAATTTAAAAGAACTTTTGAAGACTTAAGATCAAATAAGGCAGAGGGGCTAGATAATTTTCTATTGTATTTTCCCAAATGGATGTGGGAAGTGGCAACAAAACGACTGTTCACGTTGGTGCATAGACTGTATGAGACTATCGATAAACCATCAGACTTTCAGAAAAACATCATCCATACAATTCCGAAGATAGCAAGAGCAGACACATGCAAGAATTATCGTACAATCAGCTTAAGAACTCATGCATCAAAGTTGCTGACAAGAGTAATACATATAAGAATAGAAAGAAAATTGAGACGATAGGTTTGTTTATAAATAAATCTTCTGCTAGCAGTCACGATTTTTCTTTATTTTACTTTTCGCACCACGCGTTTCGGGAAATGATTCCCATTTTCAAGTGCGTTTTTTGTGACTATTAAGCCATTTCTACTAATGTCAGTGCGTGAGAGTCTGCTTCATTTCTTGACTTTTACTGCAATATTTAAGAAATACACGATTTTTTAGTTGGATATCGATTCTTTTGGTGAAGTTAGTGGCGAAATTTAGAAGAATCTGTACTTACAGTCTTATAATGGTCCATTTGTGCAGAGTCTCACACACACACTAAACATCACACACAACTTGTTGTACACTTTACACGTCGAAAATATCTTATATAAACAAAACAGTTATAAAGATCTTCTTACAGGTAGTCCACAGAGATAACATTATAAGTCTTCCATAGATTATGATATGCTTTTGTACAGATGTTACAATGTTTCCATGGTTGACACAAACCATTTATAATGGATCAAATCAGAAAATTGAGGATGTGTTAGATGACGATCAGTGTGGGTTTAGGAAAGGTAAAGGCACCAGAGGGGCAGTTGCAACCTGGAAGCAAGACTGAAGAAAAATCAAGACACATTCGTAGGATTTTTCGATCTGCGTTCGAAAACGTAAAATGGTGCAAGACGTTCGAAACTCTTAGAAAAATAGGGTAAGCTATAGCGAAAGACGGATAATGTACAATATGTAGAAGAACCAAAAAGGAAAAATTAAGACTGGAAGAACGAGAACGGGGTGTACGAATTAAAAAGGGCGTAAGACGGGGATGTAGTCTTCCATCTCTGCTGTTCAATCTTAACGTTGAAGAACAGTGACGGAAATAAAATGTTAAGATTCGCTGACGACATTGCTATCCTCAGTGAAAGTAGTGAAAGTGAGGAAGAATTACAAGATCTGTTGAATGGAATGAACAGTCTAATGTGTACAGAATATGGACTGAGAGTAAATCGAAGAAAGACGAAAGTAATGAGAAGAAGCAGAAATGAGAACAGCGAGAAACTTAGCATCAGATTGGTGTTCACGAAGTAGATGAAGTTAAGGAATTCTGCTGTCTAGGCAGCTAGATAACCCTTGACGGACGGAGCAAGGGGGACACAAAAACCAGACAACATTGGCGAAAAGGGCGTTTGTGGTCAAGAGAAGTCTACTTCTATCAAACATAGGCCTTAATGTGAGGAAGAAATTTCTGAGAATGTACATTTGGAGCATAGCATTGTAGTGAGACATGGACCATGGGGAAACCGGAACAGAAGAAAATCGAAGCATTTGAGATCTGGTGGTAGAGAAGAATGTTGAAAACTTGGTGGACTGGGAAAGTAAGGAATGAGGAGGTTCTCTGAAGAATCGTCGAGGAAAGGCAGGGAGAGGAAGGGAGAGGATGGTTGGACATGTGTTAAGACATCAAATGGTTCTAATGGCTCTGAACACTATGGGACTTAACATCTGAGGTCATCAGTCCCCTAGAACTTAGAACTACTTAAACCTAACTAACTGAAGGACATCACAACATCCATGCCCGAGGCAGGATTCGAGCCTGCGACCGTAGCAGTCGCACGGTTCCGAACTGGGCGCCTAGAACCGCTCGGCCACCGCGGCCGGCAGTTAAGACATCAAGAAAGGACTTCCATGGTACTAGAGGAAGCTGTAGAGGTCAAAAACTGTAGAGGAAAACAGAGATTTTAATACATCCAGCACATAATTGAGGACGAAGGCTGCAAGTGCTACTCTGAGATGAAGAGGTTGGCAGAGGAGAGAAATTCTTGGTGGGTCACATCAAACCAGTCAGAAGATTCACGGGGAAAAAAGTGTCCTCAACAGTAGCATGGTGCAAATCGGGACCATTCCAGCTTTAGATGTGCACTCCATCGGCTAGCGCAGGGGTACTCAAACTTTTTTTCACCTACCGCCCACTTATGTAACATGTGAGTTGTAAAATTTTTCTAACCGCCCACCGGTTCCACAGTAATGTGACTTATAAAGTGGGGGAAGTAACTTTACTTTGTAAAGTTTATGCAGCAGAACTGCAGCAGTTTAAAGTGATTAATAATAATTATTACCATATATTTTTCGTCAAAATTTTATAAAAAGTAATGATTTTTTTAACAATCCCGCACTATCAACCGCCCACCTTAATGCTTTTTGTGTCACACATGAGGAAAAATTTGGAAATTTGTGGTAAGTTCCTTTGGGACCAAACTGCTGAGGTCATCGGTCCCTAGGCTTACACACTACTTAATCTATATTAAACTAACTTACGCTAAGGACAACACGCACACTCATGCCAGAGAGAGAACTCTAACCTTTGACGGGGGCAGCCGCGCGAACCGTGGCAAGGCTCCTGAGACCTAGCGGCTACCCCGCGCGGCCATTGTCCTGAAGTGAGTATGCTTGTTCTACTGGAACGTGACCTGGTCTAAACCGTGTTGCTTTGTGCAGGCTAGTATTTCAATAGATGTGAGTACATCAGCGTTTCCATGACGAGTTGGTAATTATTAATACTTTAATGAGGATCTCACTTTCAGCTTAATTATATTTGGGTGCTGCACGCGAGACTGCAGATCCGTTACCGACGACGTAGCTTTACTACGTTAATTGTTGCTAAATTACAAGTATTTAATGTTCCGATATGATTGTTGAATGCCAGTGTAAAACAGGTAATTTGCTAGGGCATGCAACATGACTGATTTTTATATTTTGACTAAAGTTCAGTCTTGATCACTCATGTATGTTTTAATGATATAGGTATCCGGTTTCGGTTCTTTCTACAGAACCATCATCAGACCCATGGCTCCCTTAGGATGGTAGGCGGAGCTCTCCTCGCTGCTACGCAGTCAACTGATCAGTTGTGATCAGTTGACTGCGTAGCAGCGAGGAGAGCTCCGCCTACCATCCTAAGGGAGCCATGGGTCTGATGATGGTTCTGTAGAAAGAACCGAAACCGGATACCTATATCATTAAAACATACATGAGTGATCAAGACTGAACTTTAGTCAAAATATAACAATTAATTGATCACTGCTTTCCAAAAATGTTTACCAAAAATGACTGATTTTGTTCCGAGGTACAGTCCTGCTTTTGTATCGTTGGTGTTAGTTCAATGTTCGGTCCTTTTGTATACCAAATTTTTACTTGCTACTCTTTCATCTGATCACCTTCAGCGATCGTTATGCTCAAGTGCGGCCTTTAGATTTCTTGTTGCCATATTTTATACCCGGGAGTTTCAATCCGCACTTATTGTGGCACAGTCCATCACGTGGTTTCGAATGTTGGCTTACAGTTACAGATCCTTTCTATTAGAGACCGCAAAACTCACCGTTTGTACCGAATCCTTGTATGCATTCCTACGCTTTTCAGTAAATTGATTTTATTGGTATTCATGTATTTTACTTCACGGAGTTGCACTGTACTCTTCTTGTCTGTCCATAGGCTCCCTCTTGAATCGCGTGGTAGTGATTACACTGAGTATAACGAATCCCTACATGCATGATAGTCGTTCTTTGGTTCAGATTTTATTGAAATAATTGAGTTTTGCTACGAGCCACAAGCTAAGTATTTCATCTACCTACATGTGACTGATTAGTCGCGGCGAATTAACCCTGATACCTTTATCAACTTTCAAAGCACTGAATCCCACAGTTCTTGCAGATAATTTAATTAGACAAGTCCTTCCTTGTGTAGGGGTTCGTAGTGAACTTACATTTATTCGTGATGTAATGAATCTTCTCATTGTGGTGAAGCAATGCTATGTAATAAATGCTCAATTGCTGAAACTGATTCCTCGTTGATGCACAATAAGAGAACCTGAGGAACATGCTGCCTATTAGTATGAGAAATGAACCTTTAGAGAAACGGTGCTAGCGTGGGGTTGTACAGAATTCCAAGTGTTTTATGTGTTGCATGACTAAGTGTCTTTACTACCAAATTATCCAGGGGTTAGACTTCCATTGAATGTTGGTTCACTACAACCTTGTACAAACGGAGGAAGGTGATATTATTTACATTAGAGCGATAGAAGTGTAACATTTTATCATTTGAGTTACCTCTGTGTTAAAACGATGTGATGAAAGAGGTAGCTGCATCAGCAGGGTAGTTAACTATTACGAAAAGTAGAAGCCAATGTTAATCACCCGCAGGTTACGTTTATGCAAGTACTAGCAAATAGGAAGCTATTTCGCCCTGACAATCGTTAATGAGGTCGTCTCCAAAAAGTAACGGACCTCTTTTGCAGATAACTATGACGTATACTCTTAGAAGTGCAGTCGTGCAGTTACTGGCTACTACAAAATATTTTTTTCTTCTTCCGTTCACATACGAACACCAGTAAGAAAACAAGTGAAGTGGGACTGCACTATTCGGTAAACATGACAAGTACTGCTCGTGCTCCTCTAGCAACTTCAGAGGCAATTGTAAAAGAACGGAACATTCACTAAAAAGAACTCGCAACGAAGGATTCATCTGAGAGGAAAGGAAATCGTTAGGTGTAATGTACATATACAGACACACAAGTAATTATAGTTTCATAAAAACTATCTGATTTTCTCGAGAGAAAGAGCTCCAAAAACTGAGCAAGTCATTAAAACATTGGTCCATCTCTCACCCTTATGCATGCAGGTATTCGGCTTGGTATTGATTGACAGGATTGTTGGATGCCCTCATGAGGGATAACGACCCAAATTCTATCCAAAAAAATGGTTCAAATGGCTCTGAGCACTATGGGACTCAACTGCTGAGGTCATTAGTCCCCTAGAACTTAGAACTAGTTAAACCTAACTAACCTAAGGACATCACAAACATCCATGCCCGAGGCAGGATTCGAACCTGCGACCGTAGCGCAAATTCTATCCAACTGGCGCGTTAGATCGTCAGATTCCGACATGGTTGAACGGCCCTGCCCGTAGTGCTCCAAACGTTCCCAATTGGACGAAGATCCAGCGATCTTGCTGGCCAAGTTATGGTTTGCCAAGTACGAAGACAAGCGTTGCAAACTCTCACCGTGTGCGGGCGGGCATTGTCTTGCTGAAACGTAAAGCCAGCGTGGCTTGCTATGAGGAGCTGCAAGAGTGGCAGTAGTATATCGTCGAAGAACGGACGTGCCGTAGGGGTGTCGTGGGTGACAACGAAGGTGGTCCTCCTGTGGAAAGAAATGGTACCCCCAGCCCATCACTCATGGTTGTCGGACCGTACAGCGGCCGACAGTCAAGTTGATGTACTGCCACTGAGGGACTGCAAACACGTCTTCGGCCTAGGATCTCACTGGAGTAGTCTCCGGTGATGAGTCCAGCTTCGAACAGAGCCCCGATGACCACCGAAGACGTGTCTGGGGACGGTCCAGACAGTGGTGGGCTACCAACCATTCGCTCGTCATACGGCCCGTCAGCTAGGAATGATGGTGTGGGTTTCCATTTACATTCCAGGAAATGGAAAAATGAACACATTGACACCGGTGTTTCAGACCCACCATACTTGCTCCGGACACTGCGAGAGGGCTATACAAGCAATGATCACACGCACGGCACAGCGGACACACCAGGAACCGCGGTGTTGGCCGTCGAATGGCGCTAGCTGCGCAGCATTTGTGCACCGCCGCCGTCAGTGTCAGCCAGTTTGCCGTGGCATACGGAGCTCCATCGCAGTCTTTAACACTGGTAGCATGCCGCGACAGCGTGGACGTGAACCGTATGTGCAGTTGACGGACTTTGATCGAGGGCGTATAGTGGGCATGCGGGAGGCCGGGTGGACGTACCGCCGAATTGCTCAACACGTGGGGCGTGAGGTCTCCACAGTACATCGATGTTGTCGCCAGTGGTCGGCGGAAGGTGCACGTGCCCGTCGACCTGGGACCGGACCGCAGCGACGCACGGATGCACGCCAAGACCGTAGGATCCTACGCAGTGCCGTAGGGGACCGCACCGCCACTTCCCAGCAAATTAGGGACACTGTTGCTCCTGGGGTATCGGCGACGACCATTCGCAACCGTCTCCATGAAGCTGGGCTACGGTCCCGCACACCGTTAGGCCGTCTTCCGCTCACGCCCCAACATCGTGCAGCCCGCCTCCAGTGGTGTCGCGACAGGCGTGAATGGAGGGACGAATGGAGACGTGTCGTCTTCAGCGATGAGAGTCGCTTCTGCCTTGGTGCCAACGATGGTCGTATGCGTGTTTGGCGCCGTGCAGGTGGGCGCCACAATCAGGACTGCATACGACCGAGGCACACAGGGCCAACACCCGGCATCATGGTGTGGGGAGCGATCTCCTACACTGGCCGTACACCACTGGTGATCGTCGAGGGGACACTGAATAGTGCACGGTACATCCAAACCGTCATCGAACCCATCGTTCTACCATTCCTAGACCGGCAAGGGAACTTGCTGTTCCAACAGGACAATGCACGTCCGCATGTATCCCGTGCCACCCAACGTGCTCTAGAAGGTGTAAGTCAACTACCTGGCCAGCAAGATCTCCGGATCTGTCCCCCATTGAGCATGTTTGGGACTGGATGAAGCGTCGTCTCACGCGGTCTGCACGTCCAGCACGAACGCTGGTCCAACTGAGGCGCCAGGTGGAAATGGCATGGCAAGCCGTTCCACAGGACTACATCCAGCATCTCTACGATCGTCTCCATGGGAGAATAGCAGTCTGCATTGCTGCGAAAGGTGGATATACACTGTACTAGTGCCGACATTGTGCATGCTCTGTTGCCTGTGTCTATGTGCCTGTGGTTCTGTCAGTGTGATCATGTGATGTATCTGACCCCAGGAATGTGTCAATAAAGTTTCCCCTTCCTGGGACAATGAATTCACGGTGTTCTAATTTCAATTTCCAGGAGTGTATTTTCATAGCAGGATCCCTTTGGTTCCATCCGCGGCATCCTTACAGCACAGCGGTACGTCGCGATATTCCGCACCCCTTTTTATTGCCATTCGTGGCAAGCCACAATTCTGGGCTTACATCTCAGCAAGATAATGTCCGCACGGAAGTTCAAATGGTTCAAATGGCTCTGAGCACTATGGGACTTAACAGCTGTGGTCATCAGTCCCCTAGAACTTAGAACTACTTAAACCTAACTAACCTAAGGACATCACACAAATCCATGCCCGAGGCAGGATTCGAACCTGCGACCGTAGCAGTCGCACGATTCCGGACTGCGCGCCTAGAACCGCGAGACCACCGCTGCAGCCGCACGGAAGTGACGAGGGGTTTTACTGCTTGTCTTGTCCAGCAAGTTCGTTGGATGTCTCCCAGACTGAGAATGCTTGGAGCATTATGGGCAGCGTCCTCCAACCAGCTCGGGATTTTGACGATCTAACGCTGCTGTTGGGCAGAATTTGACACGACATTCCTCAGGTGGACGTCCAACAACTCTGTCAATCAATTCGAAGCCGAACAACTGCACTTTCACTTGAACAAATGATCCACTAATTCTGAGATGGTAATTATTTGTTTGTCTGTACATGTGCAATACATCTACTGATTTTCTTCCCATTCGGATATAATCCTTCGTGGTGCGTCGTTTTTTTTGTCTTAGTGTGTATGTCTAAGAGACAGCAAGTTTTAGCTGCTGCAAAGGATGCGGAAACTATCGGTCAGGCACTAAAGGCTAACAAAGGGTGTGGAGACGCAGAACTTATCAGCGTATATGGCCCGCTGGAATGCTGCTCGGAGGAGACCACCGAAGGGCGGGTGCCTAGGGAACCAGGTGATCAACTTGGGGTGAGAGCCAATCGTCGAGACCGCCTCGCACCCTTCTACATCTGCATCTACATCGATACTGTGCAAATCACATTTAAGTGTCTCGCAAAGGGTTCATCGAACCACCTTCACAATTCTCTATTATTACAATCTCGTATACCGCGCGGAAGAAACGACCACCTGTATCTTCCCGTACGAGCTCTGACTTCCCTTATTTTTTCTTGGTGATCGTTTCTGCCTCGGCGCCAACAAAATATATTCGCATTCAGAGGAGAAAGTTGGTGATTGGAATTTCGTGAGAACATTGCTCCGTAACGAAATATGCCTTTGTTTTAATGGTGTCCACTCCAAATCCTGTATCATTTCAGTGACTGTCTCCCTATTTCAAGATTATGCAAAACGTGCTGCCCTTCTTTGAACTTTTTCGATGTACTCCGCCAATCCTATCTGGTACGGATCCCACACCGTGCTGCAGTATTCTAAAACAGGACGGACAAGCGTAGTGTAGGCAGTCCCCTTGGTAGATCTGTTACATTTTCTAAGTGTCCTGCGAATAAAACGCAGTTTTTGGTTAGCGTTCGCCACAACATTTTCTATGTGTTTCTTCCAATTTAAGTTGTTCGTAATTGTAATACCTAGGCATTTAGTTGAATTTACGGCTTTTAGATTAGACTAATTTATCGGGTAACCGAAGTTTAACGGATTCCTTTTAGCACTCATGTGGATGACGTCAGACTTTTCGTTATTTGGAGCCAACTGCCAATTTTTGCACCATACAGTTATCTTTTCTAAATCGTTTTGCAATTTGTTTCGATATTCTGATGACTTTACTAGTGGATAAACAACAGTGTCATCTGATAATAACCCGAGACGGCTGCTCAGATTGTCTCCCAAAACGTTTAACAAAATAAGGAACACCAAAGGGCCTATCCCGATACCTTGTGGAACGCCAGAAATCACTTCTATTTTACTCAATGACTTTCCGCCAGTTACTACGAACTGTGACCTCTCTGACAGGAAATCACGAATCCAGTCACATGATGTGACGATATTCCACAAGTACACACGCAATTTCACTACAAGCCACTTGTGTGGTACTGTGTCGAAACCCGTCCGGAAGCCCAGAAATACGGGATAAATTTGAAATCCTTTGTCAATAGCACTCAACACTTCATGCGAATAAAGAGATAGTTGTGTTTCAGAAGAACGATGTTTCCTAAATCCGTGTTGACTGTCTGTCAATGGACCGTTTTATTCGAGGTAATTCATAATGTTCGAACACAATATATGTTCCAAAATCCTGCTGCATATCGATGTTAATGGTATGATACGACCCTTAAAAATTACCAGAGTCTGCCAAAAACTGAACCAACACATCACAGTCCTACATTTAAAGTGTGTGTGTCCTCTTTAATATAAAAATGTTTCCTACATTCTAGACATGTAGACAAGTCGTCTGAAAACATGAATTACTTTCTCAAAGCTGCTATTAATATAAAATGACATTAAAACCTTAAGCGGCGTGAAATCAGTTACCAGCTCCGTAGAATGGGGTGAAGTGAGACAGATTTTCAGTTTTTAGTAACTTCTGTTTGCAAACTTTATGAAACTTTAAATATAATGTTTGGGTTCATATTTTTTAAATATGTTAGATGGAGGGACTGTTTAAGTGCTGAAATGTGTGTCCCATTTCACCCCATCTGGGGTGAAGTGGGACAGGCATTTATTTGTGTTCAAAATACTCTCAAGTTCACTATGGAGGTGAAGCAGGACAGGGAAACAACACGAATGAGTATGGTAAGCAGAAATTCTTTTTATTATATGCTATCGTATAAAAAAGCTTTGTAGAGAAAACCTTTTATTTTAAATTCAGGAACTTTTTCTGATAATAAGACTATTTTAATGCACTGTAACATGATAATAATATTCTTACAAATCTATATGCAGCTTTGCTTTACTGTTCATCGCTAATTTTCACTCATCGGAGTTTTGCAATGTCAACAGTCTTGGACCGGTTGATGTGGCCGAGCGGTTCTAGGCGCTTCAGTCTGGAACCGCGCGACCGCTACGGTCGCAGGGTCGAATCCTGCCTCGGGCATGGATGTGTGTGATGTCCTTAGGTTAGTTAGGTTTATGTAGTTGTAAGTTCTAGGGGACTGATGACCTCAGAAGTTAAGTCCCATAGTGCTCAGAGTCATTTTTTTTGACAATCTGGGACAGTGTTGGGAAGAGAAATCTTCCTCTTCTGATGTCTTGATACACGTCAATTTTACAAACAATGTCAATGTAGAGAACATCTTGGATGTCATTCACTTAAGGGAAATGGAACATTGATACTTTTTTCCTTAGAATTTTTATTTCCATTGTATTATCCTTTGGTACGCCAATGATTTCTCCCACGTATAATCCTTTCTGGAGGAATGTCTTTCAAATTAGCTTAAAAGTTTTTCAAATATCTAGTAAGGCAGTCTTCATTAACAGCAGCTCTTGAACTTTTCACATTTTCTGAAAGACGAAATGTGAGATTAGGATGTCGAAGAAAAAGATTCTGAATCCAATCTCTCCAAAGTCTATTGTCTTTCAATTTTTTCACATGATAGCCAAGTCGATCAAGAAAAGGTTTACTGTGTTCTTAACATCATCACTTTGAAGAGGAAACCCCCACTCTGCACAGGTTAAAATTCCTGCCATATTGAATTTTCGTGCTCCTCACTTAAACCTTGTTGACCTCCATGTTGCTTCTTAAATTTTTCTTTTGCCCTATTTGCCAGCATAGTTTTTGGAACACCATATTCCTCAGCTATGATCCTTAAGCTTCTGCTACTACTCCTGTAGTCTGCAATAACATTTTGCATCGCATTTTCATCATATTCAAGGAGTCCACCACTCCCTGCAGCTTTTTTATAGTTTCGCACCGTATCCCACTTCACTCCCGAAAATGGCAATCATTTAAACAAATTAGTCTCAAAAATACATTAATGACAATAACATCACGACAATTTGTATACAACATAACCTCAATACTAGTTCTGAGACTATAGGTTAAGCTGAGAATTATATTAATAATCAAAATATCCACGGGTGTACTGCCGGTCTACAGTGTTCAACGTGCACAATATTTCGGCGATCATACATGTCGCCATCATCAGGTGAACTGACGGACTGAGCTCAGGTTGGATGAGTCAGATATGGTGAGTTTTGACGTCGTTTCCTTGTTCACGAGGGTACCCCTGCGAGAGTCACTAGAACTGACTAGTCAGAAGTTTGACGAGAAGATCACTGGACTTTTTAGGCATGTCTTGACTTCCACGTATTTTCTTTTTAATGGAGAATACTACGAACAAACGGAGGGAGTCGCCATGGGTAGCCCACTCTCACCGGTGGTAGCGAATTTGTACATGGAGGACTTCGAGGAGGAAGCCCCGTCGTCATCCGAATGGAAACCTACTTGCTTTTTCCGTTACGTGGACGACAAGTTCATCATCTGGCCACATGGTATGGATAAACTCCTTGACTTCCTCACACATCTAAACTCCATACACCCCAACATCAAATTCACTATGGAGACTGAAACGGAGCGTAAATTACCTTTCCTTGACGTCTTGGTCAAGAGAAGGGCTGACGGCACCCTAAGTCATGGGGTGTATGGGAAGACAACGCACACTGATCTGTATTTGCACGCAGACAGTTGCTACGGTCGCAGGGTCGAATCCTGCCTCAGGCATGGATGTGTGTGATGTCCTTAGGTTAGTTAGGTTTAAGTAGTTGTAAGTTCTAGGGGACTGATGACCTCAGATGTTACATCCCATGATGCTTAGAGCCATTTGAACCATTTGAACTGTATGTTTGCGGCAGTAGAATCGTTCTGCAGTCAGCTTGAAATGCCGGTTCTGTATTTTTCTCAATAGCATTCCTCGAAAAGATTGTCGCCCTCTCTCCAGGGTGTCGTCATTTGATTGCCGAAGCGTGTCCGTAACACTTGCGTGCTATTCGATCGTACCGGTAACAAATCTAACAGCCTGCCTCTGAATTGCTTCCTTTACTCCGACCTGGTGCGGATCCAAAAGACTCGAGCAGTACACGAGAATAAGTCGTTCCGACGTCCTACATGCTGTCTCCGTTACAGATGAACTGTACTTTCCTAAAATTCTCCCAATAAACCGAAGTGGATCATTCGTCTTCCCTACTACATTCTCACATGCTCGTTCTACATCTGCATCTAGATTTACATAGATACTCCGAAAGCCACAGTGCGGTGAGTGGCGGAGAGTAACCTGTACCACTTCTTGTCACTTCCTTTTTTGTTCCATTCCCAAACAGGGCGAGGGAGAAACGTCTATCTGCATGCCTCTGTATGAGCCCTAATTCCTCGAACCTTATCTTCGTGGTCATTATGAGCATATATGCTGGCGGCAGTATATTCGTTCGGCAGTCAGTTTGAAATGCCAGTTCTCCGAATTTTCTCAATAGCGTTTCTCGAAAACAACGTCGCCTCCCTTCCAGGGATACTCATCGGAGATCCTGAAGCACCTCCGTAACACTTACGTGCTGTTCCATTTCACATAGCTTTTCAACTTCAAGCCTAGTTACTTAAACGACGTGATTGTGTGAAGCAGGACATTAATAATGCTGTAGCCGAGCGTTGTGGGTTTATTTTTCCTACTGATCCGCATTAACTTACAGTTTTCTGCGTTTAGAACCTGTTGCCTTTGATTTCACCCATAAGAAATTTTCTCTAACTCATCTTGTATCATCCTACAGTCTCCCATCTTCGACAACTTCCCGTACAGCACAGCATCATCCGCATACAGCCGCAGTTGCTGCCAACCCTCTCTGCCAGATCATTTATGTTGTTGTGAAACTTCCTGGCAGATTAAAACTGTGTGCCCGACCGAGACTCGAACTCGGGACCTTTGCCTTTCGCGGGCAAGTTCTCTACCATCTGAGCTACCGAAGCACGACTCACGCCCGGTACTCACAGCTTCACTTCTGCCAGTATCTCGTCTCCTACCTTCCAAACTTTACAGAAGCTCTCCTGCGATTTATGTTGTTGTTGTTGTTGTTGTTGTGATTTTCAGTCCAGAGACTGGTTTGATGCAGCTGTCCATGCTGCTCTATCCTGTGAAAGCTTCTTCATCTCACACTACTTACTTCAACCTACATCCTTCTGAATCTGCTTAGTGTAATCATCTCTCTACGATTTTTATCCTCCACGCTGCCCTCCAATACTAAATTGGTGATCCTTGATGCCTCAGAACATGTCCTACCAACCGATCCCTTCTTCTAATCAAGTTGTGCCACAAATCTCTCTTCTCCCCAATTATGACTTGTGATTGGTGTAAAGAATGGCAGCTAACTCTAAATATAGATAAATGTAAATTAATGCAAATGAATAGGAAAAAGAACCCTGTAATGTTTCAATACTCCATTAGTAGTGTAGCGCTTGACACAGTCACGTCGATTAAATATCTGGGCGTAACATTGCAGAGCGATATGAAGTGGCACAAGCATGTAATGGCAGTTGTGGGGAAGGCGGATAGCCGTCTTCGGTTCATTGGTAGAATATTTGGAAGATGTGGTTCATCTGTAAAGGAGACCGCTTATAAAACACCAATACGACCTATTCTTGAGTACTGCTCGAGCGTTTGGGATCCCTATCAGGTCGAATTGAGGGAGGACATAGAAGCAATTCAAAGACGGGCTGCTAGATTTGTTACTGGTAGGTTTGATCATCACGCGAGTGTTACGTAAATGCTTCAGGAACTCGGGTGGGGGGAAAGGAGGCGTTCTTTCCGTGAATCGCTACTGAGAAAATATAGAGAACCAGCATTTGAGGCTGACTGCAGTGCAATTTTACTGCCACCAACTTACATTTCGCGGAAAGACCACAAAGATAATATAAGAGAGATTAGGGCTCGTACAGTGGAATATAAAGAGTCATTTTTCCCTCGTTCTGTTTGGGAGTGGAACAGGGAGAGAAGATGCTTGTTGTGGTACGAGGTACCCTGCGCCACGCACCGTATGGTGAATTGCGGAGTATGTATGTAGATGTAGATGTGTTCAATACCTCCCCATCTAATCTTCAGCATTCTTCTGTAGCAACACATTTCGAAAGCTTCTATTCTCTTTTTGTCTAAAACATTTATCGTCCATTTTTCTCTTCCATGCATGGCTACACTCCACAAAGATACTTTCAGAAACGACTTCCTAGAAAGTAATGGCGGTCCTATCATACTTCGCTGGGGCACTCATGACGATGCCCTTGTCTCTGATGAACGCCGGCCGCGGAGGACAACGAAATGAGTTTCGTTACTTAAGAAGTATTCGAGCCACTAACATATCAGGGAAACTTCTTCCTCAGCACTCACGAACTAGCTGATGGGTTTGACTATGGTGAACATTGGTGAGATACAGTGTATGATAAAAAGTATTCGAACACATACGTAATGTGAGACCTCTTAGCCACAAACAATCCAGAGCTGATAGAGAGCATCATGACTGATACAGGGATTAGTAATCACAAGGTCGTTGTAGCTAGGCTCAATACCGTTTCTTCCAAATCCACCAGAAACAAACGCAAAATAATTTTATTTAAAGAAGCGGATAAAGTGTCACTAGAACCTTCCTAAGAGACAATCTCCATTCCTTCCGAACTGACTATGCAAATGTAGACGAGATGTGGCTAAAATTCAAAGATATAGTAGCAACAGCAATTGAGAGATTCATACCTCATAAATTGGTAAGAGATGGGACTGATCTCCCGTGGTACACAAAACAGGTCCGAACGCTGTTGCAGAGGCAACGGAAAAAGCATGCGAAGTTCAGAAGAACGCGAAATACCGAAGTTTAGCTAAAATTTACAGACGCGCGAAATTTGGCACGGACTTCAATGCGAGATGCCTTTAATAGGTTCCACAACGAAACATTGTCTCGAAATTTGGTAGAAAATCCGAAGAAATTCTGTTCGTACGTAAAGTACACAAGCGGCAAGACGCAGTCAATACCTTCGCTGCGCAGTGCCGATGGTACTGTTACCGACGACTGTGCCGCTAAAGCGGAGTTATTGAACGCAGTTTTCCGAAATTCCTTCACCAGGGAAGACGAATGGAATATTCCAGAATTTGAAACACGAACAGCTGCTAGCATGAGTTTCTTAGAAGTAGATGCCTTAGTGGTTGCGAAGCAACTCAAATCGCTTGATACTGGCAAGTCTTCAGGTCCAGATTGTATACCGATTAGGTTCCTTTCAGATTACGCTGATACGATAGCTCCCTACTTAGCAATCATATACAACCGCTCGCTCACCGATAGATCTGTACCTACAGATTGGAAAATTGCGCAGGTCGCACCAGTGTTCAAGAAGGGTACTAGGAGTAATCCATCTAACTACATACCTATATCATTAACGTCGGTTTGCAGTAAGGTCTTGGAGCATATACTGTATTCAAACATTATTAATCACCTCGAAGGGAACGATCTATTGATACGTAATCAGCATGGTTTCAGAAAACAACGTTCTTGTGCAACGCAGCTGGCTCTTTATTCGCACGAAGTAATGGCCGCTATCGACAGGGGATCTCAAGTTGATTCCGTATTTCTAGATTTCCGGAAAGCTTTTGACACCGTTCCTCACAAGCGACTTCTAATCAAGCTGCGGGCCTATGAGGTATCGTCTCAGTTGTGCGACTGGATTCGTGATTTCCTGTCAGGAAGGTCGCAGTTCGTAGTAATACGCGGCAAATCATCGAGTAAAACTGAAGCGATATCAGGTGTTCCCCAGGGAAGCGTCCTGGGACCTCTGCTGTTCCTGATCTATATAAATGACCTGGGTGACAATCTGAGCAGTTCTCTTAGGTTGTTCGCAGATGATGCTGTAATTTACCGTCTAGTAACGTCATCCGAAGACCAGTATCAGTTGCAAAGCGATTTAGAAAAGATTGCTGTATGGTGTGGCAGGTGGTAGTTGACGCTAAATAACGAAAAGTGTGAGGTGATCCACATGAGTTCCAAAAGAAATCCGTTGGAATTCGATTACTCGATAAATAGTACAATTCTCAAGGCTGTCAATTCAACTAAGTACCTGGGTGTTAAAATTACGAACAACTTCAGTTGGAAAGACCACATAGATAATACTGTGGGGAAGGCGAGCCAAAGGTTGCGTTTCATTAGCAGGACACTTAGAAGATGCAACAAGTCCACTAAAGAGACAGTTTACACTACACTCGTTCGTCCTCTGTTAGAATATTGCTGCGCGGTGTGGGATCCTTACCAGGTGGGATTGACGGAGGACATCGAAAGGGTGCAGAAAAGGGTAGCTCGTTTTGTATTATCACGTAATAGGGGAGAGAGTGTGGCAGATATAATACGCGAGTTGGGATGGAAGTCATTACAGCAAAGACGTTTTTCGTCGCGGCGAGATCTATTTACGAAATTTCAGTCACCAACTTTCTCTTCCGAATGCGAAAATATTTTGTTGAGCCCAACCTACATAGGTAGGAATGATCATCAAAATAAAATAAGAGAAATCAGAGCTCGAACAGAAAAGTTTAGGTGTTCATTTTTCCCGCGCGCTGTTCGGGAGTGGAATTGTCGAGAGATAGTATGATTGTGGTTCGATGAACCCTCTGCCAAGCACTTAAATGTGAATTGCAGAGTAGTCATGTAGATGTAATGCGGAATTTACCACTGGGTGCCAGGAGAGGCAGACCTGCTGGTATAAAAGGGGGGCAGGGAGTACTGTGGACTAGCCATTGGGCGCCATTTGAGTAACAGATCTATGAGGAACATTTCGACCATTCTAAAGCTCCCAAAGTCGACTGTTGGTGAAGTGAATGTGAAGTGGAAATGGAAGGAATAACCACACTAGACCAAGACCAGCCACACTTGGTGTACTAACGGGCAGGCAGCTTTAAGCATTGCGGAGGGTGACTGTAAAATATTAGCATGAAATCAGCGGAAGGAATCACTTGTGAGCTCCAAAATACTATCAACAGTCCAGCTAGCACAGTAACTGTGCTTACGGATTTAAGACGACGTGACGACAATGGTCAAGCGGTTCCTCACAGCCTACACATCCCGGTAGTGAAAGCTAAGCAGCTCTTGGTATGGTGTAAAGCGCTTTGCTACTGGACAGCGTATGACTGCGAACGACTGCTTTGGAGAGATGAATCGGGCTGTGGCAATCCGATTGAAGAGTTTGGGATTGGTGCATTCCAGGACAGCATTACCTGCGATAGGTATAGGGCTAACAATGAAATACGGAGAAGAGGGTGCTACGGTACTGGGGGGGGGGGGGGGGGAGGGGGGGTTCAGATTTTTGTGGTTAGGTGAGTGCGTAATTGCGCTTAAGAAAATCCTAAATGGGAAAGTGTATGAACACTTCTTACATAAATGTGTACTGCCTACAGCAGAGCAGCAGTTTATCAGCATGACAATGCACCCTGTTATGAAGGAGCGTCTCTGAAGCTTGCGGGCAGTAAAATTCTTGACATGGTGCGCCCTGCCCAGAGTTCCGATCTGCACGCCGTGGAACGCCTTTGGGGTGAGTCCTTCGTCGACTTCGCTCAGTCTCCAGTTGACCAACATCACTACTTTCTCTTGATCAAAGAAGGACTGACTTTCCCCTGCAGGTATCCAGACACCTTATTGGAAGTGTGTCCAGCAGCGTCTCAGCCGTCGTAAAGGCTTTATCCTAGACTTCAGATGAGTCATGATTCTCAAGATTTTTCTTATACTGACTTTTTTTCGTTGCTCATTACAGTAATTTTCGTGATTCACTTATAACGCGCACTGTGCATTCATAAATGTAAAGGAGATATATTTTGAGGAAAACCATCAGAAGTGTGTCATTCATTTTTCTAAAGCATCTTTGTTATGTATCGGCAGACTGAAATGTAGTGATTTTAATAAATGAATCAGCAGTTGTTTTAACTTTTTTCACCAAGAGGACGTATTATAATTTCCGGAGACAAAGTCTAACATTAGGGAGAAAAGAACTACTAGTAAAAACACGCTATTACTTAACTACTACGGCAGGTATTCACAATACATTTTGGTAATAAAGTACAATAAAAGTTGTCCACAGGCCTCCTCTATCTTCGAAATGTATGTCTGTACCACAAAAGAAATACAATATCTCTTACGAAAACCTAGGGAACTTCCCCCCTTCGGAAGTGAAAAAAAAAATCGCAAAAATTTACTTCCCTCTTTCCACTTAGTTATTCCTAATACAACACCACAAGCGGCGATAGTTCACATAATCGAATATGAAGATCAATTTTATTCGATTTAGTAACACTTAAAACTTACGAAAGATATACTTATATATATAGTAACAACAGGAATCAAATTTTCACTACGCAGCGGAGTGTGCGCTGATATGAAACTTCTTGGCAGATGAAAACTGTGTGACGGACCGAGACTCAAACTCGGGACCGTTCCAGTTTGAGGGCAAGTACTCTACCAACCGAGCTACACAAGCGTGACCCACAAGCCGTCCTCACAGCTTCAATTCAGCCAGTACCTCGTCTCCTAACTTTCAAACTGCAGAGTGAAAATCTCATTCTTGAAACATCCTCCGGGCTGTGGCTAAGCCATGCCTCCGCAATGTCCTCTCTTCCAGGGTTAGTAGTTCTGCAAGGTATGCGGGAGAGCTTCTGTGAAGTTTGGAAGGTAGGAGACGAGGTACTCGAAGACCGAATCTGTGAGGACGGGTTCTCGGTCATGCTTGGGTAGTTCAGTCGGTAGTGCACTTGCCCGCGAAAGGCGGAGGTCCTGACTCCGAATCTCGGTCCGGAAGAGGATGTAGATAAAGATGAAATGGGAGATATGATACTGAGTGTAGAGTCTGACAGACCACTGAAAGACCTGAGTCGAAACAGGGCCCCGAGAGTAGACAACATTCCATCCTACGAAAAGTGGCAGTTGACCCTAAATAACGAAAAGTGTGAGGTCATCCACATGAATACTAAAAGGAACTCGTTAAACTTCGGTTACACGATAAGTCAGTCTAATCTAAAAGCCGTAAATTCAACTAAATACATAGGTATTACAATTACGAACAACTTAAATTGGAAAGAACACATAGAAAATGTTGTGGGGAAGGCTAACCAAAGACTGCGTTTCATTGGCAGGACACTTAGAAAATGTAACAGACCTACTAAGGGGACTGCCTACACTACGCTTGTCCGTCCTCTTTTAGAATACTGCTGCGCGGTGTGTGATCCTTACCAGGTAGGACTGACGGAGTACATTGAAAAAGTTCAAAGAAAGGCAGCATGTTTTGTATTATCGCGAAATATTGGAGAGAGTGTCACAGAAATGATACGGGATTTGGGCTGGAAATCATTAGAAGAAAGCCGTTTTTCATTGCGACGGAATCGTCTCACGAAATTCCAATCACCAACTTTTGCCTCCGGATGCGAAACTATTTTGTTGACACAGACCCACACAGGGCGGAATGATCACCACGATAAAATAAGGGAAATCAGGGCTCGTACGGAAATATATAGCTGTTCATTCTTTCCGCGCGCTGTACGAGATTGTAATAATAGAGAATTGTGAAGGTGGTCCGATGAACCCTCTGCCAGGCACTTACATGTGATTTGCAGAGTATCCAAGTAGATGTAGGTGTAGAGTAGAACAGCTGATAGCCGTGGGCGAGCCAGTACTGACAAAACTCTACCATCTGATGAGCAAGATGTATGAGACAAGCAAAATACCCTTCAAGAAGAATATAATAATTCCACCCCAAAGAAAGCAGGTGTTGATACATGTGAAAATTACCGAACTGTTAGTTTAATAAGGCACAAATGCAAAATACTAACACGAATTATTTATAGACGAATGGAAAAACTGGTAGAAGCTAACCTCAGGGAAGATCAGTTTGGATTCCGCAGAAATGTTGGAACACGTGAGGCAATACTGACCCCACGACTTATCTTAGAAGATAGAATAAGGAAAGGCAAACCTACGTTTATAGCATTTGTAGACTTAGAGAAAGCTTTTGACAATGTTGACTGGAATACTCTTTCAAATTCTGAATGTGGCAGGGGTAAAATACAGGAAGCGAAAGGCTATTTACAATTTGTACAGAAACCAGATGGCAGTTATAAAAGTCGAGGGGCATGAAAGGGAAGCGGTGGTTGGGAAGGGAGCGAAACAGGGTTGTAGCCCCTCCCCAATGTTACTCAATCAGTACATTGAGGAAGCAGTAAAGGAAACAAAATAAAAATTCGGAGTAGGAATTAAAATACATGGAGAAGGAATAAAAATTTTGAGGTTCGCTGATGACATTGTAATTCTGTCAGCAAAGGACCTGGAAGAGCAGTTGAACGGAATGGACAGTGTCTTGAAAGGAGGATATAAGATGAACATCAACAAAAGCAAAACGAGGATAATGGAATGCAGTCGAATTAAATCGGGTGGTGCTGAGAAAATTAGATTAGGAAATAACACACTTACAGTAGTAAATGAGTTTTTCTATTTGGGGCGCAAATAACTGATGATGGTCGAAGTAGAGAGGATATAAAATGTAGACTGGCAATGGCAAGGAAAGTGCTTCTGAAAAAAAGAAATTTGTTAACAACGAGTATAGATTTAAGTGTCAGGAATTCTTTTCTGAAAGTATTTGTATGGAGTGTAGCCTTGTATGGAAATGAAACGTGGACAATAAATGGTTTAGATAAGAAGAGAATAGAAGCTTTCGAAATGTGGTGCTACAGAAGAATGCTGAAGATTAGATTGATAGATCACATAACTAATGAGAAGGTATTGAATAGAACTGGGGAGAAGAGGAGTTTGTGGCACAACTTGACTAGAAGAAGGGATCGGTTGGTAGGACATGTTCTGAGGCATCAAGGGATCACCAATTTAGTACTGGAGGGCAGTGTGGAGGGTAAAAATCGTAGAGGGAGACCAAGAGATGAATACACTGAGCAGTTTCAGAAGGATGTAGGTTGCAGTAGGTACTGGGAGATGAAGAAGCTTGCACAGGATAGAGTAGCATGGAGAGGTGCATCAAACCAGTTTCTGGACTGAATACCACAACAACAACAGAAGTTTAATAATAATAACTGTTCGTTCTTACCATGACTGAGCGATAACTAAATAGTTATCCTATGATAAGATAAAAATAAATATTACTTAAAAAGCAACTTTGAAAGAATTATAGTGTGGAAAATGTGAAAACTATGAAATACGGCCACACACGCCAAATGTGGTAAAATAATTGTCGCTCAACTATTCCACTTGTCCTCTTTGGAACTCTATGTAATAGCTGTGAACGCGTTTTTCGTGTAGTCAGTTTCAGTGAAAAATATTATGGTGCATTCCGTACGGTCTGTTACTCGAACGTTCTGCTGTATGTGCTCATATTGTTCACTGCTTAGTAACTGTCTTATCGTATACGATCTATTAATTTGAGTCCTTTGGAAAATTTTGACTTTGTATAAATAATTGCTGATGCTCTCTAGAATGGCTAGGATTAATACCACATCTAACACAGAACAAAGACTGAATGAATTTGTTGAAATAAATGCACCCATTAATCAAAGTAATGTCACTATTAGGGAAACCACACAGGTTAGCGAAACTGAATCCACACTTTGCCAGCGGTATAAAATTTCACAGGCAAATGATGAGTCAAATCTAGCACAAAATCCTATTGGAACAGACGAAAGAACAAATCACGTAGCAGGTGACTTATTGTCACAATCACTGAATGAACCTTTTTTTCTCTCAATGGACTTGACGAAGGATTAGCGCGGGGATCGCCGACACACAGAATGAGTAACGATTAAGAGAAAATTCGTCACAAGTTCTGGCTGATGCAGTCTAAAATCAGCCAGGTAGTGAAAATTTGCTACTCCAGAATCAGAATATTCAAACAGTGTTAAGCTGACAAGAGGTTGTGGCCAGTGAGTTTGCTCGGAATTGCCTCGAAGAAAACGGTCTATTAACACACAGTCAACACGGATTTAGAAAACATCGTTCTTGTGAAACACAACTAGCTTTTACTCGCGCGAAGTGTTGAGTGCTACTGACAAGAGATTTCAAATTGATTCCGTATTTCTGGATTTCTAAAAGGCTTTTGACACACAAGCGGCTTGTAGTCAAACAGCTTGCTTATGGAATATCGTCTCGTTATGTGACAGGAGTCATGATTTCCTGTCAGAGAGGTCACAGTTCGTAGTAATTGATGGAGAGTCATCGAGTAAAAAAGAAGTGATTTCTGGCGTTCCCAAAGGTAGAATTATAGGCCCTTTGCTGTTCCTTATCTATATAAACGATTTGGGAGACAATCTGAGCAGCCATCTCAGGTTGTTTGCAGATGACGCTGTCGTTTGTCGACTAGTTAAGTCATCAGAAGATTAAAACAAATGATTTAGGAAAGATATCTATTGGTGCGGAAAGTGGCAGTTGACCCTAAATAACGAAAAGTGTGAGGCCATCCACATGACTGTTAAAACTTGTCCGTTAAACTTCGGTTACACGACAAATCAGTAAAATCTGAAGCCTGAAAATTTAACTAAATACCTGGGAATGACGAACACCGTAAATTGGAAAGAACACTTAGAAAATGTTGTGGGGAAGGCTAACCAAAGACTGCGTTTTATTCGCAGGACACTTAGAAAATGTAACAGATCTACTAAAGAGACAGCCTACACTACGCTTGTCCGTCCTCTTTTAGAATACTGCTACGTGGTGCAGGATCCTTACTAGATAGTATTGACGGAGTACATCGAAAAAGTTCAAAGAAGGGAAGCACGTTTCGTATTATCCCGAAATAGGGGAGAGAGTGTCACTGAAATGATACAGGATCTGAGTTGGATGTCTTTAAAACAAAGGGGTTTTTCGTTGCGATGGAATCTTCTCACTAAATTCCAATCACTAACTTCCTCCTCCAAAAGCCAAAATACACTACGTGATCAAAAGTGTCCAGACACCCCCCAAAAACATACGTTTTTCATATTATGCGCCTTGTCTCCTCACGTCCTCGTGAATTAGATCAATTGAGTCCAGTAAAGATAGGAAATACTCTAAATCTGTTTCTGGCCCAGTAACCATTTTTTTCACAAATGCTTTGGCGGTAACTTCCTCTCAAGAGTTCGGAGGACATCACGTAAAAACTGCATTGGCTTGCTCCAATACCTTATATTCTTGATGCAACGCTTGAAGTACTTGCGTAAGCCCCCTTGCTTACTAGTAAACGGTTCGGGGTTAAATAGCTCCCTGGTAAGACATTCTTGGACTTGATTAGACCAGAATTTGTCCAAAAATTCTTTCTAAATTGTGCCTATGTATGACATAATTCAGCTATGTCTGCAGGCTACAGTACAGGTTTACCTTGAATAACGTCTACTACGCAACATGGCGTCTAGACTTCGGTCCGATTACGAGGTAGTACATTACCAAAAGAGCTTGTAAAGACCATAGGGTGTATCTTTTTCTGTCTCAGATGAATCTGAAATTAGCAGTGTTTCAGTAAACGCTCTTAGAATAACATCGATGAAACCGGAGGCTCTGCCCCCCAGTGATACTCGTAATATACTAGGTTTCTTGGCACCATCAGTAAATAATTGCACTTGCTATCATCTCCCTCTCCACCATTGTGTATCGATGGAGAGGAATAAGGACTGTCCTGTGTGTGCCAAAACTCTGTATACATTCCCAAGATCAAGTTGGATGAAGCTAGTTACGAACATATATTTTTACCGCAACTTTAATATCGTTGTCCACTTCCATAATAATTTCGGATATCAACTTGTCAGTCCCTTCAAGACGAGTTAGATGTTGGTGTACAACGTTTTCAGCAAGCATAGTATCGCTGTCAAAACCACCTACCTCAGGACGATCGTTAACTTTCTTTTTATCATCATTAATACGTTTCTACTCAAGCTTGAAAACACCTACTTCTGACAGTTCTCGTACCTTATCGCGATGTTTGCTGCAAATGGAATGTTGTTCAGATACCTGTGTTTAAGCCCGGACACATGTTTGCCATTTCGTCATGAGCGATTTGTAAAGTGTTATTATTTTATGTAAGATATTCTAACCTGCTCTTAACCTGTTATCCATCTGCTCGAACTGCTGAGAAAATTTATTCTCCATCTGCTTGAGCTGCGGAATCAATTTGAAATCTCTTGTCAGTAGCACTCAACACTTCGTGCGAGTCTCGTTAGTTGTGTTTTACAAGAACGATGTTTTATAAATCCGTGTTGATTGTGTGTTAATAGACCGTTTTCTTCGAGGCAACTCATAATGTTCGAACACAATATATGTTCAAAAATCCCGCTGCATATCGACGTCAGTAATATGGGCCTGTAATTTAGTGGGTTAGTCCTAACTTCCTTGAATATTGGTGTGACCTGTGCAACTTTCCAGTCTTTGGGTACGGATCTTTCGTCATCAGATGGCAAATATATTCGTTCACATAGGTGTTCTGATCAACAGCATGTTGTTGGTTTCACATATATATTATATTTGTGTATTTAGTGCTGTTTTATCAGTTGTTCCATTGACAAAGAATTTGCTAAGTTGCTTATATATATATACAGAAGGTCCTAAAAAATGTATCCAATGTTTAAAAGTCCATAACTTGCAACCTAATTGACGGAGTTGTCTCATTTTTGGTGACCGTGTAGCTTAAAGTCCAACTTAAAGATATCACTGTAGTTGTTCGAAATGGTTACCATTAACATCCACACACAAACTATGTCGCCTAACTGCAGCACGAACTACTGACTGCAACGTGTTCAGTTGGATATTTGCACATAAATGTACGATGGATTCTCGAAGTTCATCCAATATGCGTGGCTTTTGTCGATAAACGACGTCCTTTAGTGTTCCCCACATGTAAAAGTCCAGAGGAGTTAGGTCTGGGGAACGTGGCCTATCCATCTTCCTGGTAGATTTTCGTCGAAATACGCCCTAACACCATCTTGGTAGTGGGCTGGGGCACCATCTTGTTGAAAGTAAACTCTTCCGTCTACATGAAAGTCTCGGATGGTAGGTAAAATGGATGTCTGAAGCTTCTGAAGGTACACCTCACCGGTAACTGTGCTGGTGGAAGAGGGATAGGTTGTAGAGGTGCTGTGGAGTATCCACCACGTTCCCCAGACCTAACTCCTCTGGACTTTTGCTTGTGGGGATCATTAAAGGACGTCGTTTATCGACAAAAGCCACGCACATTACATGAACTTCGAGAATCCATCGTACATTCATGTGCAAATATCCAACTTGTTGCAACCCTTACCCACAGTACGAGCAGCCATTAGCGGCTCGTCATCTGACAGAGTGTTCATGACGTCGCCTTTCCGGCTGAGATCTTTTTTAATATGTGACTTGTAAGTACTGCATCTTTTCGAGTCAGTACAAACTTTAATTTTATTAATGTACTATATACCTAATGTTTTAGTACAGTCAGTCTAATTCTGAAGACGACGCTCATAGTAGCGTCGAAACCAGGTCAATTTTGACTTAATATTTGTGACCGAGGGCTTATTTGTTACAATACCAACAGAACACGTTGCAGTCAGTAGTTCGTGCTGCAGTTCGGCGGCATCGTTTGTGTGTGGATGTTAATGGTAACCATTTCGAACACCTACAGTGATATCTTTAAGTTGGACTTTAAGCTACCCTTTCACCAAAAATGAGACAACTTCGTCAATTACTTTGCCAGTTATGGACTTTTAAACAGTGGATACATTTTTTGGACCCCTCTATATATATATATATACATATGAGGAATATCCATCCCCTTTAGATGTGTTACGGATTCTTTTCGTCAGATAAGTATTCAGAAGAACATGAACTTAAGATGCCACATCTCATGCGACAGAATTCTTGAGTCGAAAACTGTTCTGATCTGAGGACAATTCGGCAGCACTGCCTCGCTTCTAAGGAGCGCAGGAGCGCCCTTTACGACCTACAGTTGACAGCCTCGGGTGAAACAATTTTCTTTCCGGCAATTGCATTTATCAGCAACAATGCCTGAAATGTCGAAAAAACAACTTGAGGAGTAATTTTTCAGAGCGCAAGACGAATAGCGTATCAAATATACTGGGAAGCAATTACTGGAACCCGGACGGGCACAGACGTTGCCGAGCGGTTAAGTCTTTAATTCGGATGAAATTACGACACATCGGCTCAGCGTGAGCTTTTGCGGACTTTAATCTCTTTCCGCTGCGTCGAAATAGAGTTATTTCTATGCGCCAAAGTTACAGCAGCGCCTCTCTGGTTGATGAAACGTGCTTCGTTCCAGGGATTAGCTTCCGTATTACGTTGATGGAATTTTCCGTTGGTGGTCGTTTCTTAAAGGTAACACAATATTTCCCATAAACTACGAAACCTCCTGCGACCACATGTGACGGACGTTAAAGAGATTAAGTTCTTAGGATTGTTTCGTGTTTTACATAATATAATGAATTTTTCGAAACTGTTATTAGAAACAGAGCACGCAGTACATTAATCGCTGTTCAAGGACTTCCTAGAGTTATCTATTTTTTTAATTAACCAGCGAATTTGGTTTCGGTTCATATTTACCTCTGCGTAACTATTTCTAGCGTGGCAGTGCGAAATCGTTAGTTGGACGTGAAACTTTTAGAAAATTATGATGCTGGAGGGTTTGCCAACCGTGATGTGTATGTTGGCTTACTCATGGTAACTCATTTCCGTTTTTGGGTGTGACGATTTTGATTCCAAAACTAGTTACACTATTCGCTAAAACTACTAATGGTAT
The DNA here is from genome assembly GCF_023864275.1 of Schistocerca cancellata. Classification (NCBI taxonomy): domain Eukaryota; kingdom Metazoa; phylum Arthropoda; class Insecta; order Orthoptera; family Acrididae; genus Schistocerca; species Schistocerca cancellata. The sequence goes on along the minus strand of NC_064626.1, from coordinate 1,145,919,190 downwards.
TCTATAGTCGCCAGACTTTTCCTTTCCACTTGACTAATCCTCCCTTGTTTCAGTCCATCGGTGTGTTCAGATACTACAGTTTCCTTTAACATTATAACGTTCGATTCACCTATTTCCTCTAAAGTTATCATTTTTCATTCGTTTTACATACCTAAAGGTGGCAACCCTGGATTCCCAACAAGAAGCAATTTGCCTTCGCGGGTATTGTTAAAGTTGTTCTGCTGTTGAATGTGTAATGCAGTTACAGCTTCACCTTTGAACTCTTATAAGTCATGTCCCGTTATTTTACTAAATTTTGGACGTATGTTACTAATGATTTGCTTACACTATCGGACTCAAAGTTAATTATTTGTCTTCGAAACACACTATAATAAGTATGCAATAGAATGTGAATTGTGAAACGTGTCTGTTGGATTACAAACAACTGTTGTTACTGGTTGTTGCAAGGTAATATTACCGCTGCCAGTCCAAATCTATCATACCTTTTAGTAAACAAGCTAACTGAAAACTTTAAACACGAAATTTCAGTATGTAAGTAAATTTCTTCAATAATGCTTTCATGAAAAAAACTATTTCTTGGAATGAACTTTGCGTAGTAGTAGTGATTTTGAACTTTACTGTAGGGCCGGCCTATGTGGCCGTGCGGTTCTAGGCGCTTCAGTCTGGAACCGCGTGACCTCTACGGTCGCAGGTTCGAATCCTGGCTCGGTCATGGATGTTTGTGATGTCCTTAGGTTAGTTAGGTTTAAATAGTTCTAAGTTCTAGGGAACTGATGACCACAGATGTTAAGTCCCATAATGCTCAGAGCCATTTGAACCATTTTGAGGCTTTACTGTAGGACATTAGTAAACAAGAAAATCTCTCTCACTCATTAGTGATTTTGAAAATAATCTGGATGGACCTGAATAAATTAACTTCTGAAGTTATCACGGAAGTTAACCTGAAGGCATACTTTCCTTGCATTGGTATTCTGTTAGCACAAGTACACTTTCCACACAAAATAATGAAATGGTAAAGAAAAATTAAAAATTTGTGTTAAATGTTGGCTGGGTAGAGGTGACAGAATCAAGTTATAACCAAACTGTTAATTAACTGTTTACGAAATTTAAATTTTATTTGAATATTGCACAATAGCTTACCTGAAATGTTCCTAACTGTACTCAACCAGCAAATCAGTTCTCAAGCATTTAGTAACGTCTCACAGTCTTTGTTAGGATAAATAAGACCATTTTTACATTACAATTATGAACCTAACGTATATTTTAGGAATCATATGAGGACCCTACAATAAGTAAAGTGACTTGGGTCAATATCTGTCTGGCTACACAGTTAAATTAAATTTTGTGTATGTATTCACTGAAGAACACTCAATAAACACTGGCCCAGGTGCTTGTACAATACCAAACGAAACACTACTTTGCCTGAAGACGATGTTTTAGCGTCGGTGAGTATTACAAAGTACAATATTACATAACAATAAGTACATTACTGGCCATTAAAATTGCTACACCACGAAGATGACGTGCTACAGATGCGAAATTTAACCGACAGGAAGAAGATGCTGTGATATGCAAATGATTAGCTTTTCAGAGGGTTCACGGAAGATTGGCGCTGGTGGCGACACCTACAACGTGCTGACATGAGGAAAGTTTCCAACCGATATCTCATACACAAACAGCAGTTGACCGGCGTTGCCTGGTGAAACGTTGTTGTGATGCCTCGTGTAAGGAGGAGACATGCGTACCATCACTTTTCCGACTTTGATAAAGATCGGATTGTAGCCTATCGCGATTGCGGTTCATCATATCGCGACGTTGCTGCTCGCGTTGGTCGAGATCCAATGACTGTTAGCAGAATATGGAATCGGTGGGTTCAGGAGGGTAATACGGAATGCCGTGCTCGATCCCAACGGCTTCGTATCACTAGCAGTCGAGCTGACAGGCATCTTATCCGCATGGCTGTAACGTATCGTGCAGCCACGTCTCGATCCCTGAGTCAACAGATGGGGACGTTTGCTAGACAACAACCATCTGCACGAACAGTTCGACGATGTTTGCAGCAGTATGGACTATCAGCTCGGAGACCATGGCTGCGGTTACCCTTGACGCAGCATCACATACAGGAGCGCCTGCGGTGGTCTACTCAACGACGAACCTGGGTGCACGAATGGCAAAACGTCTTTCTTTCGGATGAATCCAGGTTCTGTTTACAGCATCATGATGGTCGCATCCGTAATTGGCGACATCGTGGTGAACGCCCATTGGAAGCGTGTATTCGTCATCGCCATACTGGCGTATCACCCGGCGTGATGGTATGGGGTGCCATTGATTACACTTCTCGGTCACCTCTTGTTGTCATCGACGGCACTTTGAACAGTGGACGTTACATTTAAGATGTGTTACGACCCGTGACTGTACCCTTCGTTCGATCCCTGCGAAACCCTGCATTTCAGCAGGATAATGCACGACCGCATGTTGCAGGTCCTGTACGGGCCTTTCTGGATACAGAAAATGTTCGACTGCTGCCCTGGCCAGCACATTCTCCAGATCTCTCACCAATTGAAAATATCTGGTCAATGGTGGCCGAGCAACTGGCTCGTCACAATACGGCAGTCACTACTCTTGGTGAACTGTGGTATCGTGTTGAAGCTGCATGGGCAGCTGTACCTGTACACGCCATCCAAGCTCTGACTCAATGCCCAGGCGTATCAAGGCCGTTATTACGGCCAGAGGTGGTTGTTCTGGGTACCGATTTCTCAGGATCTATGCACTCAACTTGCGTGAAAATGTAATCACATGTCAGTTCTAGTATATTTGTCCAATGAATAATGGCTCTGAGCACTATGGGACTCAACATCTATGGTCATCAGTCCCCTAGAACTTAGAACTACTTAAACCTAACTAACCTAAGGACATCACACAACACCCAGTCATCACGAGGCAGAGAAAATCCCCGACCCCGCCAGGAATCGAACCCAGGAACCCGGGCGTGGGAAGCGAGAACGCTACCGCACGACCACGAGCTGCGGACAGTCCAATGAATACCCGTTTATCATCTGCATTTCTTCTTGGTGTAGCAATTTTAATGGCCAGTAGTGTATTTACGTAGCTGACACACGGCTCTTCTTCTAATTACGAATTGCCATGGAACACTATATAATCATTCCACATCATAAAATACAGAAGCAACATCCATCCGAATCTGCAATGACTTGTAACTGGAGATACTTTAGCGACATATCCACACCGGGATGTGTAGCTTCTGCGGACTGGAAGCTGTTAGGGCGCCCTCTTTACGCAGTCCCCCTACTCCTTTGGCGCTCTTTTGTCTCTCTAATACAGAGGGACTTCCCTCCCGTTTTTCCTATTCTGTTGACACTGTACATGGACCTGTAAACTACACTGGGTGATTTTTTTCACTGGGTCCAAACTCTAGGGTTTGATCGACGAGAGGATACGAAACAAATGGTCTAAGAACATATTTCCGGGCGCCGGTCGGTGTGGCCGTGCGGTTCTAGGCGCTTCAGTCTGGAAGCGCGTGAGCGCTACGGTCCCAGATTCGAATCCTGCCTCGGGCATATATGTGTGTGACGTCCTTCGGTTAGTTAGGTTTAAGTAGTTCTAAGTTCTAGGGGACTGATGACCACATATGTTAAGTCCCATAGTGCTCAGAGCCATTCGAGCTCTCTTACAGAGACTGCGGTCTAATACGCGCCGTACCACCCAGCCGCAGTTACAGTTTGTGTTGGAAATGGTTTCCAAGTGCCTTAATGCTTGCGTGTATGCGCCGTATTATGTTCTGTTTCACACGGTCACGTTGGCCAGGCTGCATCCGAACAAAGGCGGCATGAATATGGTTCCTTTGAAAGGGCACGGCCGACCTCCTTCCCCGTCCATCCCTAATCCGATGAGACCGATTACCTCGCTGTCTGGTCTCCTCCCCAAAACAACCCAACCACCGCAGCATGAACACGCTGTTGCACTGTCTCGACGTCTGGAATGAGCTCTGCATACACGATGCATGAACCATGAACCATGGACCTTGCCGTTGGTGGGGAGGCTTGCGTGCCTCAGCGATACAGATAGCCGTACCGTAGGTACAACCACAACGGAGGGGTATCTGTTGAGAGGCCAGAGAAACATGTGGTTCCTCAAGAGGGGCAGCAGCCTTTTCAGTAGTTGCAAGGGCAACAGTCTGGATGATTGACTGATCTGGCCTTGTAATATTAACCAAAACGGCCTTGCTGTGCTGGTACTGCGAACGGCTGAAAGCAAGGGGAAACTACGGCCGTAAATTTTCCCGAGGGCATGCAGCTTTACTGTATGATTAAATGATGATGGCGTCTTCTTGGGTAAAATATTCCGGAGGTAAAATAGTCCCCCATTCGGATCTCCGGGCGGGGACTACTCAAGAGGATGTCGTTATCAGGAGAAAGAAAACTGGCGTTCTATGGATCGGAGCGTGGAATGTCAGATCCCTTATTCGGGCAGATAGGTTAGAAAATTTAAAAAGGGAAATGGATAGGTTAAAGTTAGATGTAGTGGGAATTAGTGAAGTTCCGTGGCAGGAGGAACAAGACTTCTGGTCAGGTGACTACAGGGTTATAAACACAAAATCAAATAGGGGTAATGCAGGAGTAGGTTTAATAATGAATAGGAAAATAGGAATGCGGGTAAGCTACTACAAACAGCATAGTGAACGCATTATTGTGGCCAAGATAGATACGAAGCCCACACCAACTACAGTACTACAAGTTTATATGCCAACTAGCTCTGCAGATGACGAAGAAATTGAAGAAATGTATGATGAAATAAAAGAAATTATTCAGATAGTGAATGGAGACGAAAATTTAATAGTCATGGGTGACTGGAATTCGAGTGTAGGAAAAGGGAGAGAAGGAAACGTAGTAGGTGAATATGGATTGGGGCTAAGAAATGAAAGAGGAAGCCGCCTGGTAGAATTTTGCACAGAGCACAACTTAATCATAGCTAACACTTGGTTTAAGAATCATGATAGAAGGCTGTATACATGGAAGAACCCTGGAGATACTAAAAGGTATCAGATAGATTATATAATGGTAAGACAGAGATTTAGGAACCAGGTTTTAAATTGTAAGACATTTCCAGGGGCAGATGTGGACTCTGACCACAATCTATTGGTTGTGACCTGTAGATTAAAACTGAAGAAACTGCAAAAAGGTGGGAATTTAAGGAGATGGGACCTGGATAAACTGAAAGAACCAGAGTTTGTACACAGTTTCAGGGAGAGCATAACGGAACAATTGAAGGAATGGGGGAAAGAAATACAGTAGAAGAAGAATGGGTAGCTTTGAGGGATGAAGTAGTGAAGGCAGCAGAGGATCAAGTAGGTAAAAAGACGAGGGCTAGTAGAAATCCTTGGGTAACAGAATCAATATTGAATTTAATTGATGAAAGGAGAAAATATAAAAATGCAGTAAATGAAGCAGGCAAAAAGGAATACAAACGTCTCAAAAATGAGATCGACAGGAAGTGCGGAATGGCTAAGCAGGGATGGCTAGAGGACAAATGTAAGGATGTAGAGGCTTATCTCACTAGGGGTAAGATAGATACTGCCTACAGAAAAATTAAAGAGACCTTTGGAGATAAGAGAACCACTTGTATGAACATCAAGAGCTCAGATGGAAACCCAGTTCTAAGCAAAGAAGGGAAAACAGAAAGGTGGAAGCAGTATATAGAGGGTCTATACAAGGGCGATACACTTGAGGACAATATTATGGAAATGGAAGAGGATGTAGATGAAGATGAAATGGGAGATACGATACTGCGTGAAGAGTTTGACAGAGCACTGAAAGACCTGAGTCGAAACAAGGCCGCCGGAGTAGACAACATTCCATTGGAACTACTGACGGCCTTGGGAGAGCCAGTCCTGACAAAACTCTACCATCTGGTGAGCAAGATGTATGAAACAGGCGAAATACCCTCAGACTTCAAGAAGAATATAATAATTCCAATCCCAAAGAAAGCAGGTGTGGACAGATGTGAAAATTACCGAACAATCAGTTTAATAAGCCACAGCTGCAAAATACGCACGAATTCTTTACAGACGAATGGAAAAACTAGTAGAAGCCGACCTCGGGGAAGATCAGTTTGGATTCCGTAGAAATACTGGAACACGTGAGGCAATACTGACCTTACGACTTATCTTAGAAGAAAGATTAAGGAAAGGCAAACCTACGTTCCTAGCATTTGTAGACTTAGAGAAAGCTTTTGACAATGTTGACTGGAATACTCTCTTTCAAATTCTAAAGGTGGCAGGGGTAAAATACAGGGAGCGAAAGGCTATTTACAATTTGTACAGAAACCAGATGGCAGTTATAAGAGTCGAGGGGCATGAGAGGGAAGCAGCGGTTGGGAAGGGAGTGAGACAGGGTTGCAACCTCTCCCCAATGTTATTCAATCTGTATATTGAGGAAGCAGTAAAGGAATCAAAAGAAAAATTTGGAGTAGTATTAAAATCCATGGAGAAGAAATAAAAACTTTGAGGTTCGCCGATGACATTGTAATTCTGTCAGAGACAGCAAAGGACTTGGAAGAGCAGTTGAACGGAATGGATGGTGTCTTGAAGGGAGGATATAAGATGAACATCAGCAAAAGCAAAACGAGGATAATGGAATGTAGTCGAATTAAGTCGGGTGATGCTGAGGGTATTAGATTAGGAAATGAGACACTTAAAGTAGTAAAGGAGTTTTGCTATTTGGGGAGCAAAATAACTGATGATGGTCGAAGTAGAGAGGATATAAAATGTAGACTGGCAATGGCAAGCAAAGCGTTTCTGAAGAAGAGAAATTTGCTAACATCGAGTATAGATTTAAGTGTCAGGAAGTCATTTCTGAAAGTATTTGTATGGAGTGTAGCCATGTATAGAAGTGAAACATGGACGGTAAATAGTTTGGACAAGAAGGGAATAGAAGCTTTTGAAATGTGATGCTACAGAAGAATGCAGAAGATTAGATGGGTAGATCACATAACTAATGAGGAAGTGTTGAATAGGATTGGGGAGAAGAGAAGTTTGTGGCACAACTTGACCAGAAGAAGGGATCGGTTGGTAGGACATGTTCTGAGGCATCAAGGGATCACCAATTTAGTATTGGAAGGCAGTGTGGAGGGTAAAAATCGTAGGGGGAGACCAAGAGATGAATACACTAAGCAGATTCAGAAGGATGTAGGTTGCAGTAGGTACTGGGAGATGAAGAAGCTTGCACAGGATAGAGTAGCATGGAGAGCTGCAGCAAACCAGTCTCAGGACTGAAGACAACAACAACAATACACGATACTTCTGAGATGACCCCATAACCAGAGACCGCACGGGTTGAGATCCAGTGAAGGAGTAGGCCAAGCAACTGAACTCCCTCCTGCTATTCACTGACCATGGAAGACACGCTTGAGATGCATCCGCACGTTAACGGCGAAGTGGGCTGGAGCACCAACATGTTGCTGCCACATAACCCTTCGAATCATCAGTGGCACTTCTTTCAGCAGATGAGGCAAAGTCACCCGCAAGAAACGCCGATAGTTCCGGCCTGTTAGGCGACGTGGATCTAAGACTGGTCCCCCAAATATGGTCGCGAATTATCCCAGCCCACACGTTGCGGCTGCACCGATGCTGATGATTCGCTGTCTACATCTAAATCTACTTCTACATTTATACTCCGCAAGCCACCCAACGGTGTGTGGCGGAGGGCACTTTACGTGCCACTGTCATTACCTCCCTTTCCTGTTCCAGTCGCGTGTGGTTCGTGGGAAGAACGACTGCCGGAAAGCCTCCGTGCGCGCTCGAATCTCTCTAATTTTGCATTCGTGATCTCCTCGGGAGGTATAAGTAGTACCTCATCCAGAAACGCACCCCCTCGAAACCTGGACAGCAAGCTACACCGCGATGCAGAGCGCCTCTCTTGAAGTGTCTGCCACTTGAGTTTGCTAAACATATCCGTAACGCTATTACGCTTACCAAATAACCCTGTGACGAAACTCGCCGCTCTTCTTTGGATCTTCTCTATCACCTATGACAACCCGACCTGGTACGGATCCCACTCTGATGAGCAATACTGAAGTATAGGTCGAACGAGTGTTTTGTAAGGTACCTCCTTTGTTGATGGACTACATTTTCCAAAGACTCTTCCAATGAATGTCAACCTGGCATCCTCCTTACCAACAATTAATTTTATATGATCATTCCACTTCAAATCGTTCCGTTCGCATATTCCCAGATATTTTACAGAAGAAACTGCTACCAGTGTTTGTTCTGCTATCATATAATCATACAATAAAGGATCCTTCTTTCTTTATATTCGGAATACATTACATTTGTCTATGTTAAGGGTCAGTTGCACCAAGTGCCTATCCGCTGCAGATCTTCCTGCATTTCGCTGCAATTTTCTAATGCTGCAACTTCTCTGTATACTACAACATCATCCGCGAAAAGCCGCATGGTACATCCGACACTATCTACTAGGTCATTTATATAGGTATATTGCGAAAAGCAATGGTCCCATAACATTCCCCTGTGGCACGACAGAGGTTACTTTAACGTCTTAGACGTCTCTCCATTGACAACAACATGCTGTGTTCTGTTTGCTAAAAACTCTTCAACCCACCCACGCAACCGGCCTGAGTGGCTGAGCGGTTCTAGGCGCTACAGTCCTGCCTCGGGCATGGATGTGTGTGATGTCCTTAGGTTAGTTAGGTTTAAGTAGTTCTACGTTCTAGGGGACTGATGACCTCAGAAGTTAAGTCCCATAGTGCTCAGAGCCATTTGACCCATTTGAACCACCCACACAGCCGGTCTGTTACCTGTAGGCTCTTACTTTGTTTATCAGGAGACAGTGCGGAACTGTATCGAACGCTTTCCGGAAGTCAAGGAAAATAGCATCTACCTGGGAGCCTGTATCTAATATTTTCTGGGTCTCATGAACAAATAAAGAGAGTTGGGTCTCACACGATCGCTGTTTCCGGAATCGATGTTGATTCCTACAGAGTATATTCTGGGTTTCCAGAAATGACTTGATACGCGAGCAAAAAATCATGTTCTAAAAGTCTACAACAGATCTATGTCAGAGATATAGGCCTATAGTTTTGCGCGTCCTCTCGACTACCCTTCTTGAAAACTGGAACTACCTGTGCTCTTTTCCAATCATTTGGAACCTTCCGTTCCTCTAGAGACTTGCGGTACACGGCTGTTAAAAGGGGAGCAAGTTCTTTCGCGTACTCTGGTATCCCATCAGGTCCAGTGGACTTTCCTCTGTTGGGTGATTTCAGTTGCTTTTCTATTCCCTGGACGATTATTTCGGTGTCAGCCATTTTTTCGTTCGTGGGAAGATTTAGAGAAAGAACTTGTTGTGGATTGGCAAGACAGCCAACCCACTATGAGAGGAAGCCGAAAGGCACGCGTTTTAGCTCACGCGGGCTGGCGTGAGGTCTGGAACAGGTCAAGGAAATGAGACTAGCAAAAAAAGGACGTAGCTGTGGAATACTTAACTTTAATCCATAAATGGTGAACATCGCTCTTGACGGTACATGTTTTACAGCATCAATAGTAACTGGTAATGGCGCCTTGCTAGGTCGTAGCAAATGACGTAGCTGAAGGCTATGCTAACTATCGTCTCGGCAAATGAGAGCGTATTTTGTCAGTGAACCATCGCTAGCAAAGTCGGTTGTACCACTGGGGCGAGTGCTAGGAAGTCTCTCTAGACCTGCCGTGTGGCGGCGCTCGGTCTGCAATCACTGATAGTGGCGACACGCGGGTCCGACGTATACTAACGGACCGCGGCCGATTTAAAGGCTACCACCTAGCAAGTGTGGTGTCTGGCAGTGTCACCACAGAACTGGAGTGCGGTCTTCCTCTGTGAAACAGCTTAGGAATAAGGTGTTTAGTATTTCATGGTCACTGTGCCATGGGGCTTCTGAATACTGTCCCACAGATGGCTGTTATGAAAGCTGAAGATACCACACCGCGTAAAGGTGCCTCATCTGTGAGTAGGATGGATGACGGAAATCCCGGAATCTTGGTTGTCTGTAGAAGAAACCAGTGGCAAAACTACTCCCGATGTGGAAAGTCTGGCGCCAGTAAGCCCTGCACACGCCCTAAGTGATGAGGGTAGTAACAGTTGTCATGGAGAACGTTCCACACGGTAGTCAGCTTATCCCGTACTGGCGAACCAACTGTCTGCTACTGACACGGCGATCGTCTTCCACAGTGTTAATCACATTTTCCTCGAAGTCCGGTGTACGAACACTTCGGGTGTATCCTTCACGATTTCCTGCTTCCTGAAACGATCCTGTCTCAGACAAACGGTGAAACACTGTTGCGAACATTGAATGCTGTGTTTGTTGTCGGTGGGGACCGGTTTCCTGATACAACCTTGCTACCAGCCACCAGTTGCCATTTGTCTTTCCCTAAGTAAACACCATGCCGGCAAGCATTGTGTACAACGCTGTATCACATACACTACAAAGTGAGTCAGCAAGAGAAGTGAATCGGACACAACATTAGTAATTACTATGGGAAGAGAGGGTGCGAGGGTATGACGTATGAGGAACAGTACCACCCTCTAGGAGGGCACCATGCATATTCTAACTGTGGCCGCATGGTACAGCGCATATTAGACCGCAGTCTATGTGACAAAGTATGATTGAATAAATGGTCTCTGCCATGGCAGCCACGCATTTCCGGACATAAGTTCGCGTTTATTATCACGTTGATGCAAGCTGGTTTTCTATAAATTCTGAAAATATGTTTATCTTGTTTTCTGGTTACAACTAAGTCCAGAAAGTTTTCATGCTCTGCTTCAAGAGTGAACATGATTGTCGGGTGCATGGAACTTACGTTTTTTGCAAAGTTATCTGTGTTTGCCTGACTGCCTTTAATGAGGAGAATCGTAACATCTACATACCATTTGTTATACACATTTTTTAAGATTCTTATATTTCTCAAATAAAGTATTCTCCAGATCACTGATAAATATTTCTGCCGGTGTGCCAGTTAAGCTATTGCCTCTGGTAAGACCCTCTTTCTGGTGACACACCTTACCACTGAAGGTGAAACAATAAAATATAAAACCAGTTCTAAAGGTTCAAGTAGTTCAGTTATTTGTCCAGAACTAATCTTTTTTAATCTATGAATGCAATTGTTTCTTTCGCTGTCACGTTACTGCCTAAATTTTCTATGTCTAAAGACGCTAATATTGCATCACACTTTCCAGGTTGTTGCTCAAAAGCATGTTAAGCTTATAACACGGACATGACATATGATTCGCTGCAAGGTGAATATATTTTTCTTGCTTGTGAATTTTAATTTGGGATCTCAGTTCTGGAATCTGTGTCTTCTCTTTACTCCCAGACACCGAAACAGTGTCTTCTAAAGTAAAAGTGTTTTCACATATGAGCATAAAAACAGCTGCGAATTTGCTACAGCTGTCGAGAACACAGAAATTCCAGATGATGGCAATGTTAGCGTCTGTAGACATAGGAAATTTATATATCAATGTGCCAGTGAAAAAAAACTATTTAACTCATAGAGAGAAATTTATTAAAACAGAGGAAGATGAGTACTGCAGAAATAACTGAACTAGTTGATTTTTAGAACTGCTAAGACTGTGCAACTTGAAATAAGTTTACCTTAACAGTTAAGAATCTTTGGGATGTGAATGATGCAGAAAGTGTTAAGCGATGGCGATGTGTCTGTTACTGTGCCCTGTGTGCACAGTGCACTGACAGGCGTGGAGGAGTGTGTTGAAAACAAAAATAAAAAAAAAAGGAATGAGGTGACCACTGGACTATAGCGGTTACAGAAAGATGCTGGGAAAACAGGACTAGATGGTGAGGCTGGAAACTGTTCAAGATGATGATGATCATGATGTTGATGATAATGACGATGACTGTATCATAGGCAAATAAATTTCCTGCGAAAATGTATGTGAAGACGTTAATGACGTTATTTAAATGTCGAACTCATCAAGGTTATCACTAAAGTAAATGAACTGTGCTGTACTTAAATTTCGGTGCATAACTTCGCTGAAGTAGAGAGCTATTATTTCTCATCACACCTGATGATGACAGCATGTGGCCGAAACGTTGCATCCTAATAAACACTGAAGCAGCAATAGTGTTCATAAACTTGTAACTCTTTACTGACTTAGTCAATTCCACACCAGATGGACACATTTAAGTGAACTTTTGATATCTACGTCAAGCAGACTAGTAAAAAAGACAATTTGGGGAGATTTCTGACTTGCCTAATTTATAATCCAGTTAAACTATTGTGGAATTTTTGCGTCTTTGTCATTTTCTTCTTCTTCTTCTTCTTCTTCTTCTTCTTGCACGAAATCCGGCCAACTGTGGACGATCTAAAACCCACAGAGGAGTTGTTCTTTCGGATGAGAGTATTCTTCCTGTAGTCCCAGTATCTTTTTGTTCGTTCCCGGGTGAAGATCCCTCCACAATTCCCTGCTTTTTTTTCTCGAAAAATTTTGTTTTGGGTCAAATTTTTTTCATTGTTGTGAACGTTTTGTTCAGTTACCTTCATCTCTTCTAGGTCCTTTTGAGTATCTTTGACCTACAGATATTTGTTCATTTGGTTACTGAACTACTGGAAGATACTTTAAGTTAATTTACTCCACCATTCTTTTCAAATGTCCAAAGAATTATATACAATCACTCGGTCACAGAAAGATACGTACCTAAAGACTGGAAGACTGCTCAAGTCACTCCAATATCCAAAAAGGGAAGTAGGAGTAATCCGTTGAATTACAGGCCTATATCACTAACGTCGATTTGCAGTAGGGTTTTAGAACATATACTGTATCCGAACATTATGAAGTACCTCGAAGGAAACGATTTATTGACATAAAGTCAGTACGGATTCAGAAAATATCGTTCTTGTGAAACACAACTAGCTCTTTATACTCATGAAGTAATAAGTGCTGTCGATAGGGGATGTCAAATTGATTCCATATTTTTAAATTTCCAGAAGGGTTTCGACAGCATTCCTCACAAGCGTCTTCTAATCAAATTGCGTGCTTATGCAGCATCGCCTCAGTTGTGCGACTGGATTCGTGACTTCCTGTCAGAAAGCTCACAGTTCGTAGTAATAAAAAATGGTTCAAATGGCTCTGAGCACTATGGGACTCAACATCTTAGGTCATAAGTCCCCTAGAACCTAGAACTACTTAAACCTAACTAACCTAAGGACATCACACACACCCATGCCCGAGGCAGGATTCAAACCTGCGACCGTAGCAGTCCCGCGGTTCCGGACTGCAGCGCCAGAACCGCTAGACCACCGCGGCCGGCTCGTAGTAATAGACGGAACGTCATCGAGTAAAGCAGAAGTAATATCCGGCGTTCCACAAGGAAGTGTTATAGGCTCTCTACGGTTCCTGATCGATATTAACGACATAGGAGACAATCTGAGTAGCCGTCTTAGATTGTTTGCAGATGATGCTGTCATTTACTGTCTTGTATAGTCATCATCAAAACGACTTGCAAAATGATTTAGATAAGATATCTGTATGGTGCGAAAAGTGGCAATTGACTCTGAATAAAGAAAAGTACGAAGTTATTCACATGAGTACTAAAAGAAATCGATTACGCGATGAGTCACACAAATCTGAGGGCTGTAAATTCGACTAAATACTTAGGTATTACAATTACAAATAACCTAAATTGGAACGATCACGTAGATAATATTGTGGGTAGAGCAAACCAAAGACTGTGATTCATTGGCAGAACACTTAGAAGGTGCAACAGGTGTACCAAAGAGACTGCTTACACTACGCTTGTCCGCCCTATTCTGGAGTACTGCTGTGCGGTGTGGGATCCGCATCAGGTGGGACTGACGGATAACATCGAAAAAGTACAAAGAAGGGCAGCTTGTTTTGTATTATCACGAAATAGGGGAGATAGTGTCACAGACATGATACGTGAATTGGAGTGGCAATCATTAAAACAAAGACGTTTTTCGTTGCGACGGGATCTTCTCATGAAATTTCAATCACCAGTTTTCTCCTTCGATTGGGAAAACATTCTGTTGGCACCCACCTACATAGGGAGAAATGATCATCACGATAAAATAAGAGAAATCAGGGCTCGCACCGAAAAATTTATGTGCTCGTTTTTCCCGCGTGCTGTTCGAGAGGGGAACGGTAGAGAGACAGCATGAAGGTGATTCATTGAACCCCCTGGCAGGCACTTTATTGTGAATAACAGAGTAATCACGTAGATGTAGAAACTAACCTGCCTTCTCCGGATTATGTCTGAGGTTCGGGGACTTTCTAAACCACAGATAATTTGTTTAGTAATGGTGTTACAACAGATGAGTTCTTAGCTATTTGCAATATTAGGCATACGCTTACCATTTAAATGTTGATAGAAACGAAGCCTAACACTAAATGTTGCACGAACTTCCGCCTGGTCCTTGTCAAAGTTCCCGCATTACCACGATAATGTTGTCTTCGAGGACAGCAAGTCCGTCCGGTTTATTTCTGTAGACACTGTCCTTGAGAAAGTCTTAAAGAAAAAAACAGAGGCCGAGAGATCCGCATATCTCGACGGCCAACTAATGTTTCCGTTACGAGACGTGAACCGAATAGAAGGCATTTCTTGAAGAACTGCTGTGGTTTGTAGAGCATTATTGCAGACTGCACAGTCTTGCTGATACCGTAATTAATCGTTTTTCATAACCAATAATGGTCTCAGAAAAGTGCGCTGCATCTCTTCGTATCAGTATAAGATCTCTAAGTATTCAGTATTGAGTACCACTTGTTACATCAGTTTTGGAAAGTGCTTCACCAGAAAATTACTGGACACTATGTGGCTCATGAATTAAAGTTAGACGGAGAGGCTGTCTGGTGTCATGATGGTAGACAATGATTGAGAGTTGCCTCACTTCTGATTACTATTTCGCTATACAAGCGAATATGGCCTGTAAATGACTGGAACTACAAGGGTAATAAATTCATTAATGCGTCTGTGTGATTTTTCAACAGTCTTAGAAAAGTGTTTAACCTGTCGTGGCAACATTCACCTTTCACAGCGACAGTAATCCACGCGGAATTTTAAAACAAATAACAAATGTGCGTACACATTATGTGACATTATTCCATACCACACTATAAGACTTTGCTCTTCTTCATGGGTACATACTGGTAGTTATGTGACCAAAATGTGGCATTTATGTTTATTGACAAAGCCACTGATGTCAAAATAGGCTTCATGGTAGTTTATAAGTTTGTCTTGGAAATTGAGTTTTTCTGCGAATAAGAGAAATTCATTTTCAAACTGCAGTCCTTTTGGCAGCTCAGTAGGCAATATTCTTCGCTATATCAAAATGTTATAGAAATATTTGTGCAATACAGGTTTTAAAAGTCAATATAACGAGGATTTACATGTGACAAATTTTCGAGACCGACGCCCAAGTGAGTTTCCGAGACTGCATACAACCGATGGTTGGGTGTTGTCGATAATCACTGCGTTTCGCGAGGGTTTTGGACGTCTCACTTCTGAGTCTACGGGTAATGTTACCGGTGTCACGGAACAGATTCAGGTGTCTTCTCATGAGAGGTTCTGATGATGCAGTACAAACATTAATTTTTTTTTACAGCAATAAACTGCTACAAAAGAAAAGTTTATAATTAGCGCATTAATGTGCAAAACGTAAGGAAGAGAGCAAGTTCCGCGTGATGTGTCACTGCCAAATAACACAGCTCCATAAAACTTGGCCCATAGAAAGAAATGCTACAGTAAAGAAGGTAACTGAAAGAAATATGCAATGAGAAGAACAGAAATGGCACTTTTAATCAACGACTGTACTTACATTGAACTGACCCTGATTCATCATGGTCTTCTGAACGCTGCAAAAGGCGCGAAATGGTTCTTAATAGGGTGTTGCGACCGTACTGGTCGTATGGGAATGTGGTTGAGGTGTGGATGACGAAATAAAATACAATCTCTCTTATCAACTCGCCGAAAATCAAAGCTCTAAACTACTCACAAGTTCTATATGAACTAGGAGACCCCATGTGCTACTGCGCGAAAAGATTTACCCAGATATTACACATCACACACACTTCAATGGGTCCCTGTGAATGTGGTTGGACTTAAAAGTTTGGCTACATTTCGTCTATGCGGTGCCAACTCACATTCGTCGCAATGTACCGAATGTTCCACAAAAACATTTAATACAAATGCAGGCAAAAATAACGTAAGGACTCAAGTATTTTTTAAAGTTTCACAAATTCGAGTTCATTTCCAACAGGAACATAGAAAAATCGGAAGTCACAGTTCACAATGAATGAATTTTCGTCTGATCGAGTTTCTTATGATCTTATAGGCGGTTCAATAAACCACAGTTATTTGCGAGAGTTACCTGTAGAAAACCGTTATAGTTCCACAGTATATCAAACTATAAATTCCTCACTGAAACGTTCTAAGTGTGGCTTGCATCACAGGTAACCTGAAGAATAACAAGTTTGAAAGTAGAAACTCTCACACACGAATGAATTAGAGGCTGTTTAATTGTTCACCAGACAAAACATCCTGGAAACAAAGGAAAACAACGCCTGACCGCCTCCAACAGCATCCGAACATAGACCCCCCCCTCCAAAATGCCGCTGTTTACGCAGGAAACCTCGGTCTAGCACGACTGAAGTCAAACTACTAGACATTAAAAACCCTGAAATTTCCTTTACTTCCTTCCTGAAATTCTTAATTTTAACTTTTTATACACTTATGATACATGAAATCACACGGAAATTTTCCGAGAAATATTGTGCTGTTATCTGTTTTCTTTTGTTTGTCATAATTTATGTAAAAGCAATAATTTCTACGGTTTTCTCCATTTTCGGATTTATAAGTGTAAGTATTAACAAACAATTTAAATCATATATTAAATAATTCTCCTATATATCTAACGTTTATAGTACTGCCGCTACTTTTAATATTCCTCTATTTATTTAGTAAGAAAGTTGTTTTTAATTGCAAGAAATCCACTTTTCGGCCTCTCATTTCAGTAAATCTACTATCACAGTCCGATACAGTCCTACGACATGTATCCGTAGACATATCGTTTGTAGCAATCGTGTAATGCGTTGCCTAAATATTCGCTTTTATAGTTCAGCAATTATTTACGATATTTAACTTACAGCAACTTACAAGCTAATGCTGGTATCGATGGCGCGTCTTCGCAAGCGTAATCGTCCATGTTTTCCGCTTAAAATGAGCCTACTGGCTCTTCAGTGACGCATATGGTTCAATCGTCATTGATTTTGGACTAAGCTTTAATTTTGCACTGGACGCTAAAAGCGGCCATGAGAAACGAGCACCGATTGTGCTGCCAACGGGCGGGTTTTCCCATTGACGAGGTCGCCTTAGAAGCAAGCCAGTGGAAGTCCAGAGACAACCCCATCTGCAGAGCATAGTGTGAAACTGGCCCTCCACTTGCTCCTGTCAAGCTGATCTCAGCTGTCAACACGAATATGACTCTATCTTCGCCGCCGCCGGTGCGTCCGCGGTTTCGTGCCTGTAACTGAGTGCAGTGTGTTACCTGTTCAGCAGGCTGCCGTGTTACATTGTAATCACTGCAACGTGCTCCCATGTTAGTCACAAGATTCGTAACGAGTTACGGTGGTAGAGCGTTCCATTCCCCCATTTGTGCAGCTGACAAGTGCTGGGTGATCATTGGTGCTCTGCCGCCAGGGCTTACGCCAGTCGAAATCCTGGGAGAACCTATCCCATGGAGTGGCGAAATACCTAGGGCTTTCCCTAGACCGCAGGCTCACCTGGAAGCATCACATCCGTGATGTGAAAGGGAGAGCAATAGGAAGCCTTCGCGCTCTGTATCCGCTGCTAAACCCGTAGTCGTCATTGCCGCCGCAACACGGCATCACGCTTTACCTAACATTGGTTCGCCCACTGTTAGAGTATGTGGCCGTGGTTTGGGGGAAAGCGGCAGACGCTCACATTGTGACTCTGCAGCGGATAGAGAACCGCGCCCTGAAGACTGCCATGCATCTTCCGTGGCGCTTCTCGACGCGCCAACTCCACGAGGACACCGGGATCCTGCCTCTCCGAGACAGGTTTCGCGCCATCGCCAGGAAGTTCTACGAGAAGGCGGGACGCTCCCGTAACCGGCTCATCCGTGGACTGGGCCAAAAACTTCATCACAGGCCAACCACGCGTTGGCCTGACCTGTGAGGGATTAAGTATTACTTATCCCCCACCAGAGTGTGTTTCTCTTTTTCAGGTTGCACTAGCGAGGACCAATCAACAAGAGTGGTCATATACCTTTCTCTCTTTTACAGGAACCGCAGGAATGACAATTTTTGTCCAAAATGCACCACCTCGAGCCAAGGATAGGCTCGTCTTTACAGCGTCAGCGTCGGTGCATTGGGACGTGCTATTAAGCGTCTCTGCAACGCAATCCAAACGTGCTCGGGAGGACTTAAGTCGTGGGAGCGGGCAGGCCGGTCCATTCGCTGAATATCCTCTCGTTCCAACAGCTCCTCCAATCTGTGCCCTTCGAAGCGGTTGTGCATTGTCATCCAGAAAAAGGGACATCAATGCCGAATGCAGCCCTGAAACGACATATATGGGGAAGTAGTGGAGTTGCCACAATAACACTGATTGGTCAATCTACTGTGTTCAAACAGCTGAAGGCCAGTAAGCCCGTGCTACATTATGCCTCCTGACACTGTAACATCAGGACCACGAAAACGAACAAGTTTACAATATTCGTGAGTGCATTACGGGTCCCCATCTCTCAGTATATGAGGGTAAGTCCAGAATGACTACTCAGACTGAATCTGCTCTCATCCGAGAAGAGGACGAGACGTCACTCCACGTTGGTCCAGTCCGAGTGCTCTTGGCACCATCACAAACAGTGCTGCCGATGTGTGAGTGTTGGTTCAAATGGCTCTGAGCACTATGGGACTCAACTGCTGTGGTCATAAGTCCCCTAGAACTTAGAACTACTTAAACCTAACTAACCTAAGGACAGCACACAACACCCAGCCATCACGAGGCAGAGAAAATCCCTGACCCCGCCGGGAATCGAACCCGGGAACCCGGGCGTGGGAAGCGAGAACGCTACCGCACGACCACGAGATGCGGGCTGATGTGTGAGTGTCAATGGATCACAACGTACTGATCGTTGGACAAAGAAACCAGCATCACGTAATACCACTGCTGAGCATGAGATTGCTTGTCTTGCAGTCCCATTGAATGTGGTTCCAATTGCACCCACTGTGTGACGTGGGTGCCTTCTCATCTGTTATACTATGTGGTGGTCGCCTGCTGCTCTAGTTGACCGTCGTGGACCACCTCCTGTTCTTCGTGCAGCAGGGGCTCTGGTTCGGAATGCTCTCCATGAGCCTGAAACAGTCCTGTGACTCATTTCAAACTCCTGGGCTACGCTCGGCACACTTGTCTCCTTTCTGTTTCGCGATGACTCTTTCTCATATTAAGTCATCCAAATGTCGTCTCCGGCCATGTTGTAATGAGCAACACCACCACAGTGCACTGTAACTACTGAGTCGTGTGCGGCTCGCGTTGGTGCTGTTGGTAGGTTGGCATCATGTAATAGGGACAATGGCATCTCGTTTTCTTCTTGTGTTTACTGGCGCCATTGAGTTTGCTAGCGTTATCTGTCCGCGAGTTGCAGCAGCAGCTGTTATCGATATCTAGTACCCTAGTACTATCTTTGGAAGGGCGTTAAGTGTTTTCCGGATCGGAGTGTGTCGGGTGGTTCAGTTGGGACGGAGCAGCAGTGAGGTCCGATAGGGCAGGACATGCCGGGACCGCTGGCGGCACACAGGCACTGCCGGATCGAAGGGTAGTTCTGAGGGCCACAACCTCGTTCTCCTCCGGACCCAGGAAGTTAGAGTTGAGTGAACATTAACCCAGTAGTGAAACCTCCACTATTTTGAGATCACGCCGTTTGTTCGCATGTTGCTACTCACAGGGGTGCTGAGGCAAAGAGCAATGAGTGGAGTGTTTGGAGTTGACGAAACTATTTGGCCATCCTCCACCTTTTATTATTAATCATTGAATTCCTTGTGTTTATTGATGAAGTTCAACCCGCGGTATTTTTCTGCCTAGAGGCCGCTAACGCCCCAGTCACCTGCCCTGGAAGTTAGCGTATTTTCACGGCAGTGTACCTTTCCTCGACTTTCCGCTGCTATCCGGTAAGGCGTGTAGTTCGACAGCCTCCTTGATTCTGTTTCGGATGTTTGTTTCTTTTGGACTCCTTTGGTCGTAGTGGGTCCTTTTGCTTCTGGATGTTCTAAGCACCGGATTCTGAAGACGCAGTGCTGTCTGCCGGTTCCGCCTTGCCTGGGTTATTCAATCGTTGTGTTGGTTATCAGACACTAGGTAGATGTCGCAAGAGTGTTGGCCTGCGTTTAAACTGTCACTAGTTTGAGTTGCCATCTGGTTAAGTGAATACAACCCTTGGCTGCCTGTCTCATCGTTTACGAAGTTGAGCGATTTTCCCAGGTCGATCCTTGGAGCACTGTTTGAGGACCACTTCTCTCTTGATTTGGTCAGATTGTGATAATTGTCAATAAGACCTTCAGCCGTGAATGCAATTTGTCTTAAGAATTTTTAATTAGATATTGTCCCTTAATAGTCAAAATTTGTTGATTGTCCTTTTTTATAATATTTTAGTATCTCTTGGAGAAATTTATTTCGTTCTTAAGAATTTGCTATCCAGGCCTTCAGCCATGAAATTGTTTTTGAGTTATCACTACTGGGGCCTTCAACCGACAAATAAGTTGAATTTCTGGTCAATAAGGCCTTCAGCCGTAAGTGCAACTTGCTTAAGAAATTTTTTATTAGACATTGTATCTTAACAGTCAAATTTGGTAACTGTTCCTTATTGTCAACCTTATTTGCAATTTTCAGATAAAGTGTACGTGATTAAAAAAGAAAAAAAACTGAGGAACCAACGGTAACTGAGTACGGCCCGTCCACAAGGAGTCCTGACTTTTCCTAAATACCACGTTTCAACTACTTAGTAATAGGGACACACGCTGCTTTTCCCCGTTCCTTCAGCTACCACGAGTTGCCAGGTCAGCTCCACTTTGCGCTATAGTTACGCTACGCTAACGCTGTATTACATCCATCTTCCTGTGCATGAGTGGGAGGCCTCTGGCAACATGCTTCCGCACTTCCATTCACTTCCACCAGGTAGTTAAAATGATATGTTTCTTTATCTACCTCAACCATCAATTTTGAATATCGGTGTTACTCGCGTTTCAAATTGTAACCTGCCATCATAAAAATAATTATAATTATACAAGTGTAATCTCCCAACAGTTTAAAAAAATAAATATAATATTCACATTCAGTGTATCCTCCCAACAGTTTATTATTCCGTTGTTGTTGTTGTTGTTGTTGTGGTCTTCAGTCCTGAGACTGGTTTGATGCAGCTCTGCATGCTACTCTACCCTGTGCAAGCTTCTTCATCTCCCAGTACCTACTGCAACCTACATCCTTCTGAATCTGCTTAGTGTATTCATCTCTTGGTCTCCCTCTACGTTTTTTACCCTCCACGCTGCCCTCCAATACTAAATTGGTGATCCCTTGATGCCTCAGAACATGTCCTACCAACCGATCCCTTCTTCCAGTCAAGTTCTGCCACAAATTTCTCTTCTCCGCAATCCTATTCAATACCTCCTCATTAGTTATGTGATCTGCCCATCTAATCTTCAGCATTCTTCTGTAGCACCACATTTCAAAAGCTTCTACTCTCTTCTTGTCCAAACGGTTTATCGTCCATGTTTCACTTCCATACATGGCTACACTCCATACAAATACTTTCAGAAACGACTTCCTGACACTTAAATCTACAGTGCTATTACAAATGATTGAAGCGATTTCATAAATTCACTGTAGCTATATTCATTGACATATGGTCACGACACACTACAGATACGTAGAAAAACTCATAAAGTTTTGTTCGGCTGAAGCAGCACTTCAGGTTTCTGCCGCCAGAGCGCTCGAGGGCGCAGTGAGACAAAATGGCGACAGGAGCCGAGAAAGCGTATGTCGTGCTTGAAATGCACTCACATCAGTCAGTCATAACAGTGGAACGACACTTCAGGACGAAGTTCAACAAAGATCCACCAACTGCTAACTCCATTCGGCGATGGTATGCGCAGTTTAAAGCTTCTGGATGCCTCTGTAAGGGGAAATCAACGGGTCGGCCTGCAGTGAGCGAAGAAACGGTTGAACGCGTGCGGGCAAGCTTCACGCGTAGCCCGCGGAAGTCGACGAATAAAGCAAGCAGGGAGCTAAACGTACCACAGCCGACGGTTTGGAAAATCTTATGGAAAAGGCTAAAGCAGAAGCCTTACCGTTTCGAACTCATTGATGGGGACATGCTGCGCCGAGTGTGGGAGGGACTTGATTATTGGCTTGATGTCTGCCGAATCACTAAAGGGGCACATATCGAACATTTTTGAATGCCTAAAAAAACTTTTTGAGTTTTTGTATGTGTGTGCAAAGCATTGTGAAAATATCTCAAATAATAAAGTTATTGTAGAGCTGTGAAATCGCTTCAGTCATTTGTAATAACCGTGTATACTCGATGTTAACAAGTTATTCCGTAACCTCGCAATAATAACGTGACTAACCTCCCAATAAAAAAATATGACTCATGTATAACTTTTCAATAATTAACTGACTGTGAATCTAAACTGGTAAATTTGGACGTCAGCAGTGCTGCGTCATGGCCCTGAAAAATATTCTGAATAAATTGAAAATTCTTACCTCAATGAAGTCGCCGGATAACGAATATATATCTGCTCCTATAAGAAATTTTTGTGGCACAACCCAGTGCAATACTGGCCGGTAGATTTGTCATGTATAAAAAGGAACACATGATTTTTCTTTAGTTCGCATCTCTTGGTCGTGCGGTAGCGTTCTCGCTTCCTACGCTCGGGTTCCCGGGTTCGATTCCCGGCGGTGTCAGGGATTTTCTCTGCCTCGTGATGGCTGGGTGTTGTGTGCTGTCCTTAGGTTAGTTATGTTTAAGTAGTTCTAAGTTATAGGGGACTGATGACCATAGATGTTAAGTCCCATAGTGCTCAGAGCCATTTGAACCATCTGATTTTTCTTTAGGATAATCGTGATGGCTATGGATTGCAGAAATTAGTAAATTCTTTAAATTCAGATGAATGATTGTCAAAGAGTGAATTTTATAAAAAAATTATTATTAAAAGATTGTTTATTTAAACATTTACATGGGACTTGATATAACAATAGTACAAATTTAGTTGTAACTAACTACATATGCGCGCGGCTGCTTTTACCTTTTACTTCATCGCTCAGGCACCGCCATCGCTCCCCACGACCGGCCCTGCCAACTCCATACACCCGACTGCTAGCTACTACTTAATCCTACCTGCTGCCGGAGCTGCAACTACTACTGCTGCCGGCACTGCTCTCTGGGCTGCGACTCTCTTACAGCTTACATATCGCAGGCAGCGCGTGAGCAACCTATCGAAATTACACCTGCTCTAGTGCGCTAGCAATAAATTCCTTGGTCATGGACCTCTTACAAAATGGTTACACTATTTTTGAGACACCCTCTAGTCGCCACTTCCGTCTACGTCGGCTGGCAGAATTTTTCGAAGGATTCTCGTTTCCTTTCCTTCTGCTGGCTTTTTACTTTGCCCGGCAGCGTTCCTTGCAGCTGCGAGCGGCACGTGGCCAGATTAGCTGCAGGCAGACTCCCTCGGCTTTCTCGGCCGACTTAATTCTTATTCCGGCGCGCAGGAGGCACCCCCTTCTCCCCGCACGCCATGCCGAGGCTGTCGGCTCATCCCGTATGTGTGGTGCGGCGCGGCGCTGGCCCCACCCACACCCACCCCCAGCGCCAGCCACCACCTGATAATAATTCGTGGCGGCGCGCGGTTCGCCGTCGGCGAAATTCTGCTGTGGACTGCCCCGCCGCGCGCGCTCCCAACTTATCCCTCAAGCCCACCCCCCCCTCAGACGAGCCAGGGGCACGAATGTTTGCCCTAAGCCGGCCTGCGATGAAAAAGAATGGGGGATTACCGTTAGCCGACCCTTCGGCGACGAGGTCTGCATCTTCATCTGCAGGTATGCTCCGGAAGTCACCTATTGGTGTGGGGCGGTGGGTACTTGTGTACCACTGTTACTACCTCCTCCCAAAAAAAGACGCTCGTGTACGTTATGTGGCGGCATAAGTCACGGAGCACAAAATACCCAACAATCTTCGTCCAGCATTTGAGAATGAAAACACTTGCTGACTTCTGACAAACTTTACATGATTTGATTCTTTTTTCACTGACTGCCTCCTCCTCCTCCCCTCTGCACGAAATCATGAAAGGAAGAAAAGTTAACCGCTTACTATATTCTCGCTTTCCGTGCGGTAATAACGTCAGCATCACACTTGATGTTGTAAGTTATTACTTCCTCGTTACTAGCTCCTGTCGCAACACATTCTGCAGACAGTACCCACATTTACCACTGAACGTACCTGCAAAATTATATCACTGTACGACACATGGTGACTGAAGAAAGGCAAAGCTACAGTTATGGGCTCTGTTGATTTAGAGAAAGCTTTTGACAGTGTTGAATGTACTGAAATTCTGAAGGTAGCAGGGATAAAACGCAGGGAATAGTTTACAATTTATGGAGAAACCACACTGCAGTTATAAAGAGTCTGAAGACATGAAAGGGAAGCTCTTTTCGAGAAATGAGTGAGACAGATTGTGACCTACCCCCTATGTTATTCAGTGTCTGTTCGTTGTGCAAGCTTTGAAGGAAACCGATGAGAAGTTTGGAAAGGGAATAAAAGTACACGTAGAAGAAATAAAAAATCTGAGCTCTGCTGATGACATTGTAACCCTGCCAGAGACAGGAAAGGATTTGAAAGAGTAGCTGAACAGTATCTTGAAAGAAGGTTGTAAGGTGAACACTATAAAAAGTAAAACAAATGTAAAGGAATATGGTAGAATTAAATCAGGCGGTGCTGAGGGAATCAGTTTACGGAATACGACACTAAAAGTAGTAGGATAACACTACACAGTTTCAAATGTATATAGGTTGCATAAAGATGAAGAAAGTCTTCATACTGAAGACCACAAAACAAAAAAACGTTTGCACGTTTGGGTACTAAAGGATACACAATTTTGACATATATTGGTACACTTCCAAACTAAATAAACGTATCCACTTCTAAAAGAAACAATAACTGAAATTCTGTGCACATCTTCATGGTTTTCAAGTGCATTTTCAAAATGAACTTATCACGAATCTTTGAAAGATTCCTTATTGGCACCAAATAAAAGTTATACATTAATTCAATTTATCGCCTTTAAAACTATGCACCTTATTCTACTTTAGCAGTTTTATTATTAGTGGACTAATATTGTTGTCATTGTTCCATTTTTATTGTTAGTTAACTAGTATTGCTTCCATTGTTCAATTATTATTGTTGATGAACTAGCATTGGTTTCACTGCTTCATTTTTATTACTTTAGAGGAATATGTTCGTCTTTACTGAAGACTTTTATTTTTTAATGTCAATCACATATGTTTCACCAGACTAATCGATGTCGTTTGTTTGCAGGTAATCGTCTACGATGTCTTGCTGAAACTGATGCATGGTTGAACTATTACGACTACAGCCCCTAAAAACTCGTTAACGGTAAGAATATACCACGTGCAAGAGATAAATGTTATTTCAGAAGGTTAATGTCTGTGCACAACAGTAGATTGAATAACACGGGGATAAACAATGTAATTTACATGAATAATGAGGTAGAAACGACCGAAATGATCAAAGTAATAGCGGAAATTTCACAGTAACTACGATCTAGTCATATAATAAATCTGCAGTGAAAAGTGATGTCATAGCCCATATATTCACAGATTTCTCGTTGATGCTGGTGATATAGACAAAGTCCCTTAATTTTATAGGGACAAGATACAATGTGGATAATGTACCTACTGCACATAAATTGCTCGTTCAGAAGTAAATCCAAACATTGAATCCAATGTGCAATGAAATCTGCGTAGATCGACGTCAAGAAAAACTGGAAGTTCTTTCTATTCTTGTGTATTACAACACTTACACTTCCTTTTGTGGAATTTTAAGTTTGTAACAATACATCGTGAAGTCTATAACAATACATCGTGAAATCTACAATGCATTATCCATAAACTACGATTACTTTCTCTTCCTAGCACTTGTACGTTGAGCTCAGATCTCTCACCATATTCCAGAACAGGAAAATGAATTCAGCGCTTACTGAGAAAGTACGTTAGTCATCCTCCATAACGAAAACAAAGTACTTCATCATAGGTCATGTAACCGTTCTACACTGACGGAAAAAATTAGTACACCTTTTTAGAGATTTTCTGTTCACTTAAGATTTATTATTGCAACAGTACATACGGATTATATGAAATGATTACATTTACAGAACAATAGCACAAGCGGTCCTGAGGTACCAGGTACCCACATATGGCGAAACACCCATGTTAATACGTGGTGGAACCTCCACAGACGACAGTGCTGGAGCTGATTCTGGCATTCAGTCAATCGAACACAGTCCTGGGATACATTATTCCAAGCTATCGTGTAACCTTTTGAAAGAAGAGAAAAATGTTCCGTTAATCTGGAATGAAAATGTTTTGATAAAGAAAATTTCTTTTAAGTTCATTAAAAGCTACGGCTAAATATTATTTCTCAGGGTGCTATCGCCAGAAACATCATACGCATTCCAACGAGAAGACATCCGTCTTACTCACGATGGATAAATAAAAAAGGATTTCTTTAGTGTTACATGATAAGGAAATTAAATATGATACTCAAATAATAATTTTTCTCTGTGAGCTTTGATGCTCCAGCATAGCTGCCTACGTGCAATGGCAGTGTACACAATTAAAATAATTCTTTTCAATAAAACTTTACCTCTGGCCTAAAATGAAATGGAAATTATTATCAGACGCCGTTTTACATTTATTAAGATTATATCACTTCAATATTTCCAAAATTAAACGCCTATTAAGAAGTTTTTGTCAATTTTAACAGCAATGGCGTCGCTTCAACAAATGGCCAGGGCAACATTTAATTGTTACGTAATTAATTAAATAAAGTGGACAGGGAAAGTACTTTCTTGCCACTAACAAAAACACACACTGCATTAGATATTGACATATATATTTAGCAGATATTCTAAATACACTACATTCACTACTGCCCATTAAAACTGCTACACCACGAAGAAATTCAGATGATAAACCAATATTCATTGGACAAATATATTACACTAGAACTGACATGTGATTACATTTTCACACAATTTGGGTGCATAGATCCTGAGAAATCAGTACCCAGAACAACCACCTCTGGCCGTAATAACGGCCTTGATACGCCTGGGCAATGAGTCAAACAGAGCTTGGATGGCGTGTACAGGTACAGCTGCCCATGCAGCTTCAACACGATGCCACAGTTCATCAAGAGTAGTGACTGGCGTATTGCGACGAGCCAGTTGCTCAGTCACCATTGACCAGACGTTTTCAGTTGGTGAGAGATCTGGAGAATGTGCTGTCCAGGGCAGCAGTCGAACATTTTCTGTATCCAGAAAGGCCCGTACAGGACCTGCAACACGTGGTCGTGCATTATCCTGCTGAAATGTAGGGTTTCGCAAGGATCGAATGATGGGTAGAGCCACGGGTCGTAACACATCTGAAATGTAACATCCACTGTTCAAAGTGCCGTCAATGCGAACAAGAGGTGACGGAGACGTGTAACCAATGGCACCCCATACCATCACGTCGGGTCATACTCCAGTATGGCGATGACGAATACACGCTTACAATGTGTGTTCACCGCGATGTCGCCAAACACGGATTCCACCATCATGATGCTGTAAACAGAACCTGGATTCATCCGAAAAAATGACGTTTTGGCATTCGTGCACCCAGGTTCGTCGTTGAGTACACCATCGCAGGCGCCCCTGTCTGTGATGCAGCGTCCAAGGGTAACCCCAGCCATGGTCTCCGAGCTGATAGTCCATGCTGCTGCAAACGTCGTCGAACTGTTCGTGTAGATGGTTGTTGTCTTGCAAACGTCCCCATCTGTTGACTCAGGGATCGAGACGTGGCTGCACGATCCGTTACAGCCATGCGGATAAGATGCCTGTCCTCTCGACTGCTAGTGATACGAGGCCGTTGGGATCGAGCGCGGCGTTCCGTATTACCTTCCTGAACCCACCGATTCCATATTCTGTTAACAGTCATTGGATCTCGACCAACGCGAGCAGCAATGTCGCGATACGATAAACCGCAATCGCGATAGGCTACAATCCGACCTTTATCAAAGTCGGAAACGTGATGGTACGCATTTCTCCTCCTTACACGAGGCATCACAACAACGTTTCACCAACAACGCCGGTCAATTGCTGTTTGTGTATGATAATCGGTTGGAAACATTGCAGGTGTCGCTACCGGCGCCAACCTTGTGTGAATGCTCTTAAAAGCTAATCATTAGCATATCACAGCATCTTCTTCCTGTCGGTTAAAATTCGCGTCTGTAGCACCTCAGCTTCGTGGTGTAGCTATTTTAATGGCCGGTAGTGTACGAGTACATTAATTAATTACATACAGTGAGCCATGTGCGACCTTCAAGTAGGACGTCGGAGCCAAGAAGACGAAAGAACAGCAGAGAGAACAAAGAAACAAGGTTTCTTGCTTTTATATTCTCAGAGCACATATATCGCTGTCGTTTTCGAATAATGTCGATTATTATATTTTATATTCCTTTTTTCAAGAAGTGATGCTATAAAGCCTGCTAAATCTGTTCTCGTAATTCTGTAAGAGTTGTTTGTTGACGAACTGCACGATTCACACCTCGTGCCATCATAGCCCACAAGTGCTCGATTGGTGACAAGTCCAGAGATCGTACTGCCAGGAAAGTAGCTGCACGTTGAGTTTCAAGGGCAGTGTATGGGCGAGAATCATCCTGTTGGAGCAGCACCTCACCTTCCTCTTGCAAGAACGACAAGAGAATGAGTCTAACAACATTCTGCACATACCGAGCGTCCCCTCCAAAAATATCAAAGGTGTGCAAGGCCATAAGGGCTGGGGCGGGGCCACTGTGTCGTGGACGAATGCACTGGACGAGACAGCGCTCACAAGGTCTACATCGGGTCTACATCGTACGCGCAAACCACTATCACCTGCGTGGAGGCAGAATCTGCTTTCATCGCTGAAGACCACGGCGCGCCATTCCATCTACCAAGCGATCCTCTTGAAACGTCCCCTTAGAAAAATTTATGAATTACTGTGCTGAAAAAACTCTTACACTATTTGATTTTCAAACAGCTGAGCAAAACTGAATGTACTCAGACATTTCGCTCTTTACCTATTCTGATCAACACTAAACTGACACAATATTTTTTAGCGCAACGCAATCTTTCAATAATCCCTACAAAAGAATGGCCCTGACTAACATTAACCTATACGTTTCACAAATCACTTACCTCACAAAAATCTACGTTACTCGAACTACTGCAATACAGCGAGCGCCACTACTGCCAGCTAAATAAATGATTCAAACTACTGAAGGCACTAACTACTGATAGGGATAGTTAGCAAATGAAAGATTTTGATAGAGAACAGACAATGTATTTACCTTAATAGTGTTCAAAAGTCATAATATATATAGCAGTTCATGACATCCAGTCTTACAAATTTACTGTCTCTGATGGACACACGTCCAGATCATCCGCTCTCGAAACTCCGCATTTCTCTTCCCACATCCACCACTGCTGATGGCTCACCTCCAACTGCGCAACGCTATGCGCAGTTAACACCCAACTGCCCAACACTACAATAGCAACTTCCAACAATGCAAACCAGCCACAGACTGCACACAGCACAGCCAGTGATTTTCATACAGAGCACTACGTGGCGATACCAAATTAAAAACTTAAACAGCCTACTTACATAGAATTTCCAATTACTTTTGTCAATATATACACTCCTGGAAATCGAAATAAGAACACCGTGAATTCATTGTCCCAGGAAGGGGAAACTTTATTGACACATTCCTGGGGTCAGATACATCACATGATCACACTGACAGAACCACTGGCACATAGACACAGGCAACAGAGCATGCACAATGTCGGCACTAGTACAGTGTATATCCACCTTTCACAGCAATGCAGGCTGCTATTCTCCCATGGAGACGATCGTAGAGATGCTGGATGTAGTCCTGTGGAACGGCTTGCCATGCCATTTCCACCTGGCGCCTCAGTTGGACCAGCGTTCGTGCTGGACGTGCAGACCGCGTGAAACGACGCTTCATCCAGTCCCAAACATGCTCAATGGGGGACAGATCCGGAGATCTTGCTGGCCAGGGTAGTTGACTTACACCTTCTAGAGCACGTTGGGTGGCACGGGATACATGCGGACGTGCATTGTCCTGTTGGAACAGCAAGTTCCCTTGCCGGTCTAGGAATGGTAGAACGATGGGTTCGATGACGGTTTGGATGTACCGTGCACTATTCAGAGTCCCCTCGACAATCACCAGTGGTGTACGGCCAGTGTAGGAGATCGCTCCCCACACCATGATGCCGGGTGTTGGCCCTGTGTGCCTCGGTCGTATGCAGTCCTGATTGTGGCGCTCACCTGCACGGCGCCAAACACGCATACGACCATCATTGGCACCAAGGCAGAAGCGACTCTCATCGCTGAAGACGACACGTCTCCATTCGTCCCTCCATTCACGCCTGTCGCGACACCACTGGAGGCGGGCTGCACGATGTTGGGGCGTGAGCGGAAGACGGCCTAACGGTGTGCGGGACCGTAGCCCAGCTTCATGGAGACGGTTGCGAATGGTCCTCGCCGATAACCCAGGAGCAACAGTGTCCCTAATTTGCTGGGAAGTGGCGGTGCGGTCCCCTACGGCACTGCGTAGGATCCTACGGTCTCGGCGTGCATCCGTGCGTCGCTGCGGTCCGGTCCCAGGTCGACGGGCACGTGCACCTTCCGCCGACCACTGGCGACAACATCGATGTACTGTGGAGACCTCACGCCCCACGTGTTGAGCAATTCGGCGGTACGTCCACCCGGCCTCCCGCATGCCCACTATACGCCCTCGCTCAAAGTCCGTCAACTGCACATACGGTTCACGTCCACGCTGTCGCGGCATGCTACCAGTGTTAAAGACTGCGATGGAGCTCCGTATGCCACGGCAAACTGGCTGACACTGACGGCGGCGGTGCACAAATGCTGCGCAGCTAGCGCCATTCGACGGCCAACACCGCGGTTCCTGGTGTGTCCGCTGTGCCGTGCGTGTGATCATTGCTTGTACAGCCCTCTCGCAGTGTCCGGAGCAAGTATGGTGGGTCTGACACACCGGTGTCAATGTGTTCTTTTTTCCATTTCCAGGAGTGTATATCGATACGTTTCCTCTGTATACAGACTGTCAATGATGATATTTCTTTAATTATCGATATATTGGGTCTTCGATATGTCTAAAAATATCAACAGTCCTAATATTTGTAGCGTGCTGCTTCACACAATCATGTCGTTGCAAAGACATATGAAACGGAACGAACGCGTAAGGATGTAGAACATCAGTGTGACCCATTTTTTAGCACTACTCGAGTGCCTAGGATCCCCACCAGGTTGAAGCAATGGAATACACGAAGCAAATCAAAGTCTTACGGCTAAATTTGTTACCGTTAGGCCCATAACAGAACGTATGTCTTACAGAGATTGTAATATGCTCAGTGACACATCATCTGCAGTAATGCAGAGGAGGTAAACGAGGATGATCGTTATTAACAGCAACAATCAATTCATTCTTCCTTTCTTGTAGTAAGATGCTTCGTGAACTCTGGTGGGTATCGGTGGAAGAAAGACTACTGAGAAAGTTAAGAAAAATAGCATTTGAGGCTGACTGGAACGATTCTACTGCTCCAAACGTACGTTTCGCCTAAGGTGTGCTATCGACAGCAACGATACCACGGCGTGGGTGCAAGTTCATAACTTGGCACTACGAGACACCGACGAAAGCGCCTTCTAGCCGGCGTTGTGGAGCTCTACGAGCGTCGCTCCAGGTTCAGCTCATCTGATGAAGAGCAGACGACCTGGAAACATCGCTTCAACCTCAGAGGGTGTTGGCTTGCTATTGAGACTATGTACTACTTACGACGGGTCTAAGGCTTTGCTCATCACTGCAAAGTTGTGTAACCATTTATTAATTTGAATGAGATTTTCACTCTGCAGCGGAGTGTGCGCTGATATGAAACTTCCTGGCAGATTAAAACTGTGTGCCCGACCGAGACTCGAACTCGGGACCTTTGCCTTTCGCGGGTAAGTGCTCTACCATCTGAGCTACCGAAGCACGACTCACGCCCGGTACTCACAGCTTTACTCCTGCCAGTACCTCGTCTCCTACCTTCCAAACTTTACAGAAGCACTCCTGCGAACCTTGCAGAACTAGCACTCCTGAAAGAAAGGATATTGCGGAGACATGGCTTACCCACAGCCTGGGGGATGTTTCCAGAATGAGATTTTCACTCTGCAGTGGAGTGTGCGCTGATATGAAACTTCCTGGCAGATTACAACTGTGCTAGTTCTGCAAGGTTCGCAGGAGAGCTTCTGTTTTCAGGAGCAGACCCACGCGCCGACTTCCAGGTGGGAATACAAAATAATGACCTCGAAGATAACAGAAATAAGGGCTCGTACGTAGGCAGAAAGACAGTCGCTTTCCCTCGATTTATTTACGATGATGTAGATGTACATGTAAATGTAGACGTAATAATAACTCGCTAGACTAACAAATTTGTTCACAGTGTTTCTGTCTCTGTCGATCATTTACCGAGCGAGGTGGCGCAGTGGTTAGCACACTGGACTCGCATTCCGGAGGACGACGGTTCAATCCCGCTTCCGGCCATCCTGATTTAGGTTATCCGTGATTTCCCTAAATCGCTCCAGGCAAATGTCGGCATGGTTCCTTTGAAAGTGCACGGCCGATTTCCTTCCCCGTCCATCCCTAATCCGATGAGACCGGTGACCTCGCTGTTCGGTCTCTTCCCCCAAACAACCAACCATCTCTCGATCATTTCTTTCACAAGTGCACTATTATTTCGTCGCTCGTCCAGATGGACGCTTAACGAGAGTATCCCATGCAACGCGTTTGGAGGATGGCCCTTATCATGCGATGAATAACACTGAAAATTACTTGCACGGCTTCAAGCGTGCGTTGCGAGAATTGCAGAGAGGAATGGCAACATGTGTGTGGTGCCGTTGTCGCAAGCGAAACCTTGTGCGCGGGCGACTGACGAAACGCAGCGTTACGCACAAGTGAGCACATTTCCCCTCCGACTCGCCGGTGCATTCGATTGGACGGACGGTCCGGTGTAAGTGCGGCGGCGTCCGCCGTGCCGTGGACGCACGCGGCTGCCGTCCGTGTTTACTGTGGGACAGACGTATCACCTGGCAGCACGCGGCGGTGGCCGCTCCAGCGAGCGTTCGAGAGCACAGTGCTGCAGCGTGCGTGAAAATGGCGGCGCGGTGGCGGACGAAGCAGTTGCAGTCCGTGGTTCACAGCGCGCGGCGTGATTCAAATGGAAACTATAGCGAATAGGAAAATACTGTCTAAAGGCGGACGGAAAGTAAAATTAATGACGAGGTAATTAAAAAAAAAAAAAAAAAAGGAACCAATTTCAGGAAATACAAGCTACAACACAGTTGCGAATAAAAGCAGTGCTCCTGCAAGTACAGAATTTATTCTTTAGTTTCAGTCGATCATCACAAAACCGTCGTCATATTATCGACTTTAGGCAATGATGACCGTCCTAAGATCCGTCATGAAAAGAGAAGCCAAGCGGAGTCTGCATC
The DNA here is from genome assembly GCF_023864275.1 of Schistocerca cancellata. Classification (NCBI taxonomy): domain Eukaryota; kingdom Metazoa; phylum Arthropoda; class Insecta; order Orthoptera; family Acrididae; genus Schistocerca; species Schistocerca cancellata. The sequence goes on along the minus strand of NC_064626.1, from coordinate 1,145,885,263 downwards.
TTGCAAACAATAAGTTATGAAGAGAGGAAGTTCGAATTTCATGTCTATTGGGCGATTCACGAAGATGTCCAAATATTTTAATATGTTATTCTACAAGTACAACTAAAGAAAAAAGTTCATATAAACTTAGGTCCGCAAATGTTTGGTTACGGAGTTACGGCTAATAAAAAATTTTGCCTGAAAATATGAAGCAATCACAAAACTGTACGAGGTTAAAGTAAAGTACGATTTCCATTTATTTTGTTGTTGTTGGTCTGGTGAATCTAATAAAACATGTCCCAGACGTGTATCTGCAATGGCTTTCCAGAGAAGCAATTTCGTGAAATTTTTAATTTATTAACTACTTGGCCAATTTCTTTTTTAAATTCCAGACAACTGCACCAAGTTTTCAACAGAAGTTCTAGAGAATTTAATTTTGGAAAAATGATGGGAATAACTTTAACTGAAACTGTATGAATATGTCAGATAATCTGCTTCTATTAATACCATAACACATGTGAATTCATGTTAAACCGCAAAAAACAAAACTCAATTTTGAGGAAGTTGCACAGTGTACAGTGTACATACAATTTCACAATACCTCAACAATAAATGTTTAACACTGCCTCCACCGCGTTGAATGCAAGTTCAATGCATTTAGCTGCACATGTATGAACAGTTTCACAGGGTTGTCCTTAATTTTGCCTATTGCACTCACAATGCGAGGAAGTACTGCCTCACGTGTATTGACTTTGTCCTCATAAACTATGTCTTTCATCCATCCCCCTGCACGAAATTCCATTGGTGTTAAGTCGGGCCATAAATAAAAACCATATCGGAGTATTCCTCTCTCGTAAATGTGAAAGGCATCCCTATTTCATAAATAATCTACAAACTACAACAGTCACTATTTGGTTTCACTCAAATACACTATCGTTTTATGTTCTTTCACTGAACAATACAGATAACTAACTCGTTTCAAGGTTAGGAAACGACAGAAACAACTCACTAACGGTTGCCAACAATGACATAAACGTTTCTACATTCTTAATGGAAAGTAAACAAATTTACTTGTATAATAATCTTTGCCTTTCTGGACGTCCTGGAAAACCACTGCAGACACACGTCTGGAACATGTTTAGTAGATTAACCAGACCAATAACAACAATATAAATGGAAATCGTACTTTACTTTAACTTCGTACAGTTTTGCGATGGCTTCATATTCTCGAAGTTGCTACATTTCAGGCAAAATCTTTTATTAGCCTAACTCCGTAACTAAACACTTGTGGACCTATGTTTATATGAACTTTTTCTTTAGTGTTAGTTGTAGAATAACATATTAAAATATTTGCATACCTTCGTGAATCACCCTGTAGGAGGCAAAAATGAACTGAAAAATGTGGTAAAACATACCGGATTAAAGCAGACGGAGCCTTAACCAATGTGGCATCGTCAGCAGATATTTAACGCAACTGATGTGCTTTTTCTTGACATCTGGAGTCTTGTTATTCCATTCATCCCCCCACCCCCCGTCCAGTGTAATCGTATTTCTTCTCTGCCACATATATGTGCTTCACACAGTCAAAGAGAAAGACTGAAAGTGAGCGTGATAAAAGCACAAAAAGTACTAAGGATCCTTCACACAGTGAAAGTACAATAATGTTGTACTGCAGTTTCGAAAGAACAATTTCAAATATTTACCGAACATTGCGAAAAAAATATAATATAAAATAAAGATATCGGAACTCGATATTGCCACTTCGATATCGATATATCCATATACCGGGAAGAAATATCGTTTCTGGAAAAATATTAATGTATCGACAGTTTATCAACAGCCCTAATGAATGCTGTATCCGAACATTAAAGGATTGTGGTTCCTACTCATCGGCATTAACTCGGATTTTTCTGCCTTTAGAGCAAGCTGCCGTTTTTGTCAACAACTAGAAATTCTGTATACGCCATGTTGTATTGACCTACAGCCACTCAACGATGCCACCTTCCCGTACACCATAGCGTAGTCAGGAAATTACTGAGTCAGGAAATTACAGACAATAATAACGTATCATAACACTGTCCTAACTGCTGTCATCGTATACTGTGCGAGCGCTTGGGGCACAGACTTTACTTGTAACTACAGCGTGAGTGTAACGCGGAACGATTCTTCGGTTACCGGGAATTTTTGACACGTGTCAGGTGCGGCGGTCCTCATATATGAAAAAAAGCAGCGATGTATTGGCTGAAGAAAGAAGAACATTACGAAGTTCACAATATACTGGGGATACGGTCAGAAAATTCATAATAAGATCTTCCTCTTATTGCAGAAACGATGGTATGATGCCCAAACAGCGAGACGCAGCTATGGCTTTCTCCCGGACATGTAACAACGACTGGGAATGCCGCATCTGAATCCCAGAGGAAGCCCGAAACGTTTCGTGACTGGTAATGGGTGTTAAGCCACATACTGACGTAGCCACATACTGACATCGAATTGAGCGAAGACAAACTAATGAACGTTACAAGCCAGAACACACTGCCTGGAGGTTCAAATGGTTGAAATGGCTCTGAGCACTATGGGATTTACAATTTGAGGTCATCAGTCCCCTAGAACTTAGAACTACTTAAACCTAACTAACCTAAGGACATCACACACATCCATGCCCGAGGCAGGATTCGAACCTGCGACCGTAGCAGTCGCGCGGTTCCGGACTAAAGCGCCTAGAACTCCTCGGCCACCACGGCCGGCGAATAACTTAGATAAAGATACCGTAATGCAGCGATTACGCTCCTTTCAGAGTATGCTGATACAACATCTCCATACTTAGCAATCATATACAGCCGCTCGGCCGCCGAAAGATCCGTACCTAAAGACTGTGGAGTTGCACAGGTCGCACCAATACCGAAAAAAGGAAATAGGAGTAATCCGACGAATTGCCGAAATATATTACTAATGTAGACTTTCAGTAGGATTCTGAAACCTATACTGTGTTTGGACACTATTAATTCCTTCAGAAAGAAAAAGATTTACAGACATATAGCCGACGCACATTCAGAAAATGTCGTTTTTGTGAAACAAAACTATCTCGTTATTCCCCCGAAGTAATGAATGCTATCTACATGGGATCTCCAATTGAATCGAAATTTCTAGATTTTTCACAATACTTTTCATACCGTTCCTCAAAAGCGGCTTCTAATTGAATTTCGTGGCTATAGGGTGTCGGTTCAGTTGTATTCATGATTTCCTGTTAGAAAGGTCACAGTTCGTACTAACTGAAGGAAAGTCATCGAGTAAAACAGAAGTAACACCTGATATTCCAAAAAAAGTGTTATAGGCCCTGTGCTGTTCCTGATACATAAACGGCATAGGAGACAATCTGAGAAGCCATCTTAGATTGTTTGCAGATGATGCTGTCATTTACCGTGTTGTAAAGTCATCAGATAACCAAAACCAACTGCAAAATGGTTTAGATAAGATGTTTGTATGATGTGAAAAGTGCAATTTTCTCTAAATAATGAATAGTGTGATGTCGTCAACATGAGTAGTAAAAGGAATCCGCTAAATTTCTGTTGCATGATAAATCACTCCACTGTGAATTCATCCAAGGACTTACGGATTACAATTACGAATAACTTAAATTGAACGATAACATGGATAATGTTGTGGGGAAAACAGACCAAAGACAGCGATTTATTGTCAGAACACGTAGAAAATGCAACAGGTCTGCTAAAGAGACTGCCTGCAGAACGCTTCTCTTCATCTACATCTACATCTACATTTATACTCCGCAAGCCACCCAACGGTGTGTGGCGGAGGGCACTTTACGTGCCACTGTCATTATCTCCCTTTCCTGTTCCAGTCGCGTATGGTTCGCGGGAAGAACGACTGTCTGAAAGCCTCTGTGCGCGCTCTAATCTCTCTAATTTTACATTCGTGATCTCCTCGGGAGGTATAAGTAGGGGGAAGCAATATATTCGATACCTCATCCAGAAACGCACCCTCTCGAAACCTGGCGAGCAAGCTACACCGCGATGCAGAGCGCCTCTCTTGCAGAGTCTGCCACTTGAGTTTGTTAAACATCTCCGTAACGCTATCACGGTTACCAAATAACCATGTGACGAAACGCGCCGCTCTTCTTTGGATCTTCTCTATCTCCTCCGTCAACCCGATCTGGTACGGATCCCACACTGATGAGCAATACTCAAGTATAGGTCGAACGAGTGTTTTGTAAGCCACCTCCTTTGTTGATGGACTACATTTTCTAAGGACTCTCCCAATGAATCTCAACCTGGTACCCGCCTTGCCAACAATTAATTTTATATGATCATTCCACTTCAAATCGTTCTCTTCCGGAGCATTGCTGCACGGTATGAGTTCTTTACGAGATAGGACTGACGGAGGACATCGTGAAAGTTCAAAGAAGGGCAGTTCATTTTGTATTATCGCGAAATAGGTGAAAGATGGTCACTGATATGATACGCGAATTGGGGCATCAATCAGTAAAACAGAGGCGTTATTCGCTGTGCCAAGACCTTAAATATTTTGTTGCTCTCCACATACGAAGGGATAAATATTCATCGTAAGTTCGCACATAAAGATGTAAGCGTTCGTTTTTCCCGCGATTTGTTCGACAGTGGAACGGCAGGGAAGGTAGTTCGATGAACCCTCTCCCACGCACTTAAGTGTGATTTACGGAGTAATCATGCAGATGTACGAGCGGCGTTTGAAAAGTCCGCGCAAAGTTCAAGAGATGGCACTACCGGCGCTTATCGAGGTCATGTTTAGTTAGTAGCATCCTTGGAAAATACGCACACCACGTTTCAGCCAAATTGCTCTTTTTCTTTGTGCTTGGCATTCGTGCGAATCAAGGAAGTCGAGTGATTGTCAAAAAATGGATGAAAAATAATTTCTTGTGGTGATTAAACATTACTTTATGAATGGCAAAACGCCCCAGGAGACTAAAGAGAAGCTTGATAAACATTACGGTGACTCTGCACCTTCTATTAGAACAGTTTATAAGTGGTTTCAAAATTTTCGGAGTGGCCATATGGGCACAAGTGACGCTCAACGTTCTGGAGGCCCTATGGAGGTTACAACTACAGAAATCATTGATAAAATCCATGATATGGTGACGGATGACAGAAGAGTCAAGGTGCGTGAGATTGATGAGTGCTGTGGGCATCTCGAATGAACGTGTACATAATATTTTGCATAAACATCTGGACTTGAGAAAACTATCCGCAAGATGGTTTCCGCGATTGCTCACGCTTGACCAAAAACAGAATCGTGTGAAGTGTTGCAAGGATGGTTTGCAGCTGTTCAGGAAGAATCCGCAGGACTTAAAGCGTCGTTTCGTCACTGTGGATGAAACATGGATACATTACTATACTGCTGAGACCAAACAACAATCTAAACAATGGGTAACCAAGGGAGAATGTGCACCAAAAAAGGCGAAGACTGTTCCTTCGGCTGGAAATGTTATGGCGACCGTCTTTTGGGATTCGTAAGGGATAATCCTCATCGACTATCTGGAAAAGGGTAGAACTATTACAGGTGCATGTTATTCATCGTTATTGAACCGTATGAAAACCGAGATGCAAGAAAAACGCCGGCGATTGGACAGCAAAAAAGTCCTTTTCCATCATGACAATGCACCAGCGCACACCACAGCAGTTGTAGTTGCAAAATTAATGGAAATAGGATTCCAACTCATTTCATATCCCCCTATTCTCCAGACTTGGTTCCCTCGGACCATTATTTGTTGCCCAATTTGAAGAAACGGTTGGCGGGACAAAGATTTTATTCAAACGAGGGGTTGATTGCAGCAACTAATAGCTATTTTGCATACTTGGTCAATTCCTATTATTCGGAAGGGATCAACAGATTAGAACCACGTTGGACGAAGTGTATAAGTCTAAAAGTAGACTACGTTTACCCCGAACACGTAAGTAGTTTTTATTTTTGCACAGACTTTTCAAACGCCCCTCGTGGATGTAGACTCGCCGCCCAAGAAACTGGAAGCTGCAGTGGGATGACGTGGCCGGCTGGAGGCTACACTTCTCACCGGAACAGGGGAGTCGTTCGTTCTATGTGGTCAGGGAGCCGCCAGATAATGCAAGAGGCGGACAGAATCGTAGCGCCCTCCGTAGCGCATCAGGAACCGATAGGGCGTGCCCGCGGACTGGGCAACGATACAGCGGTCGCGGAATGACGTTACCTACCGTTCATAATCTACTAACTGACAAACTCAGCATTGAGCGCGTATTTATTTTGCCAATTTCCTGCTAGAAACGAAAAAAAAAAAAATGAACTGCGTTTGTACAGAAGCATCGAAAGATTTCACTTTCACGTAATCGTGAAAACAGCTTTGAAATTAAGAAACAGTCGTACAAAGAAACGTGCATGATGTACAAATGTGTTAGTCCAGTACTGGAAATGAATGGAAATGAACGTCTGGCGTCTTTGGCCAGGAGGCCCCTTACGGGGCAGGTCCGGCCGCCTTGGTGCAGGTCTTATTACATTCGACGCCACATTGGGCGACCTACACCCCGGGTGTGGATGAAATGATGATGAAGACAACACAACACCCAGTTCGTGATCAGAGAAAATCCCCGACCCAGCCAGGAATCGAACCCGGGCCCCTTAGGATGGCAGTCCGTCACGCTGACCATTCAGCTATCTTTTTTTTTAAATTTTTTTAAATCTCATTTTGTTCGTTTTCGTTCGTTGTATCTGCTCTGGGCGGACGTCGAAAGACACCCGTTTCAGGTTGTTGTTGATCCATTAACTCAGTTTTTTTTATTACAGAGGGCAGCTAGCCCTTTTTTTTTTTTTTTTTTTTTTTTAAATCTCATTTTGTTCGCTTTTGTTCGTTGCATCTGCTCGTGGCGGACGTCGTAAGACATCCGTTTAAGTTCGTTGTTGATCGATTAGCTCAGTTTTTTTATTACAGAGGGCTGCTAACCCTCTGACCGAACACGCTCAGCTACCGTGCCGGCAGCTATCGGGGCGGATAGCACAGTACTGCGACGTTACCTAACCGTTACTGCTCTTCTAAAAACATACCATACTAGCAAATCAGTTGCGTCTCTACTGTGGTTACTCGTACCTTGGGTACGACTCTGTTTAAAAAGAATAGCGTGATGTTGTCTGCTTTTCATGCCCCCCCCCCCCTTCAGTCCCCCCCCCCTCCCCACGCCACAGCTAATTCGCTGCAGTTGACAACCTGTAGCTGTGACGCTGCAGTCAGTTAATCTATGGATGGGACAGAGTTGCGAGTTATTAAAATAGACAGAAATATAAAATAAAATACCGGTATGGTGGTGATTGTGGTGTCATCACAAGAGAATAACTCAGGCGTCGTAAAATATTATTCGTGGTCCCTTCCATATTCTTAGAAAACACATGAAAATCGACACCAAGGCCTGAAACAAGGCATTAGTGCCCACAATTAAGAACAGTTTTAGCAGCCGAGGTAGTTTCGTTTACCGATATCTCTTGCTTAAATTTACATGCTGCCCACTGCGTACCGCTGTGATGTGCTTGGGCCGAACGAGGAAGGCGTCCAGGTAGCGCGCAAAAGAAAGTCTCGCCGAGACGCACTTGCGTTAGTACCGCGTTCCGTCACGCAGGCTGTTGTCCTATATCTCTGCAATCCCTATCTCCTCGTTAATAGTTACAGAACATCCAAGCGAAGTCCTCTCCCTCCGTTACAGAAACGAGTGAGGCATATCGAGTGCTTTACGTAGCAGCAGATTTGTTAAGGTAGCCAAATCCCAGGATATTTAAAAAGAAGCTACGTGTGACTGGAAGTGCGATAGCTTTATAAAGCAATATGTAACAGAAAAGGCACCTCTCCACTTACAGTGCACTTCTGCACCTGTACCCGGCACAAAAACTGAGGGAGCCGAACTGACCAAAATACCTTCCCACACTCGCCTGTAGCTGAACTATCAAGGCGGCACAAATTTCTGTACCTTTGCAGAGCAATTGATAAACGTAAGGAAATACTCACCTCAAAGTGGATGTTACAAATTTGCACATAAAACAACCTTTCATATTTGGAAAATAAAAGTTAGTCACGCAAACATTAAACAATAAAAATTGTTAATATATATATCGTTACCCTTTCATCATTAACTTTTGGTTGTGTTGTTGTGGTCTTCAGCACAGAGACTGGTTTGATGCAGCTCTCCATGCTACTCTATCCTGTGCAAGCTTCTTCATCTCCCAGTACCTACTGCAACCTACATCCCTCTGAATCTGCTTAGTGTATTCATCTCTCGGTCTCCCTCTACGATTTTTGCACTCAACGCTGCCCTCCAATGCTAAATTGGTGATCCCTTGATGCCTCAGAGTACGCCCTACCAAGCGATCCCTTCTTCTAGTCAAGTTTTGCCACAAATTTCTCTTCTCTCCAATTCTATTCCATACCTCCTCATTAGTTATGTGATCTACACATCTAATCTTTAGCATTCTTCTGTAGCACCACATTTCGAAATCTTCTATTCTCTTCTTTTCTAAACTATTTATCGCCCACGTTTCACTTCCATACATGCCTACACTCCTTACAAATACTTTCAGAAACGACTTCCTGACACTTAAATCTATATTCGATGTTAACAAATTTCTCTTCTTCAGAAACGCTTTCCTTTCCAGTCTACATTTTATATCCTCTCTACTTCGACCATCATCAGTTATTTTGCTCCCCAAATAGCAAAACTCATTTACTACTTTAAGCATCTCATTTCGTAATCTAATTCCCTCAGCGTCACCCGATTTAATTCGACTACATTCCATTGTCCTCGTTTTGCTTTTGTTGATGTTCATCTTACATCCTCCTTTCCAGACACTGTACATTCCGTTCAGCTGCTCTTCCAGGTCCTTTGCTGTCTCTGACAGAATTATAATGTCATCGGGGAACCTGAAAGTTTTTATTTCTTCTCCATGGATTTTAATTCCTACTCCGAATTTTTCTTTTGTTTCCTTTATTGCTTGCTCAATATACAGATTGAATAACATCGGGGAGAGGCTACAGCCCTGTCTCACTCCCTTCCCAACCACTGCTTCCCTTTCATGCCCCTCGACTCTTATAACTGCCATCTGGTTTCTGTACAAACTGTAAAAAGCCTTTCGCTCCCTATATTTTACCCCCGCCACACTCAGAATTTGAAAGAGAGTATTCCAGTCAACGTTGTCAAAAGCTTTCTCTAAGTCTACAAATGCTAGAAACGTAGGTTTGCCTTTCCTTAATCTATTTTCTAAGACAAGTCATAGAGTCAGTATTGCCTCACGTGTTCCAACATTCTACGGAATCCAAACTGATCTTACCCGAGGTCGGCTTGTAACAGTTTTGCTATTCGTCTGTAAAGAATTAGTGTTAGTATTTTGCAGCCGTGGCTTATTAACCTGACTGTTCGGTAATTTTCACATCTGTCAACACCTGCTTTCTTTGGGATTGGAATTATTATAGTCTTCTTGAAGTCTGAACATTGTTCGCCTGTCTCATACATCTTGCTCACTAGATGGTAGAGTTTTGTTAGGCCTGGTTCTCCCAAGTCTGTTAGTGGTTCTAATGGAATGTTGTCTACTCCCAGAGCCTTGTTTCGACTTAGGTCTTTCAGTGCTCTGTCAAACTCTTCACGCAGTATCATATCTCCTATTTCATCTTCAGCCACGTTCTCTTCCATTTCTATAAAATTGTCCTGAAGAACATCGCCCTTGTATAGACCCTCTATATACTCCTTCCACCTTTCTGCTTTCCCTTCTTTGCTTAGAACTGGGTTTCCATCTGAGCTCTTGATATTCATGCAAGTGGTTCTCTTTTCTCCAAAGGTCTCTTTAATTTTCCTATAGGCAGTATTTGTCTTACCCCTAGTGATATGTTCCTCTACGTCCTTACCTTTGTCCTCTAGCCTTCCCTGCTTAGCCATTTTGCACTTACTGTTTATCTCATTTTTGAGACGTTTGTATTCCTTTTTGCCTACCTCATTTACTGCATTTTTGTATTTTCTCCTTTCATCAATTAAATTCATTGTCTCTTCTTTTAGCCAAGGATTTCTATTGGCCCTCGTCTTTTTGTCTACTTGATCCTCTGCTGCCTTCACTATTTCATCTCTCAAAGTTAGCCATTCTTCTTCTACTGTATTTATTTTCCCAATTCTTGTCAATCGTTTCCTAATACATTTCCTGAAACTTTCTGCAACGTCTGGTTCTTTCAGTTTATCCAGGTACTATCTCCTCAAATTCCCACCTTTTTGCAGTTTCTTCAGTTTTAATCTACAGTTCATAACCAATAGATTGTGGCCAGAGCCCACATCTGCTCCTGGAAATGTCTTACAGTTTAAAACCTGGTTCTTGAATCTCTGTCTCACCATTATGTAATGTATCTGAGACCTTCCAGTATCTCCAGGGTTCTTCCATGTATACAACCTTCTTTCATGATTCTTGAACCAAGTGTTAGCTATGATTAAGTTATGCTCTGTGCAAAATTCTACCAGGCGGCTTCCTCTTTCATTCCTTACTCCCAGTCCATATTCACCTACTATGTTTCCTTTTCTTCCTGTTCCTACTATCGAATTCCTACTATTAAATTTTCGTCTCCCTTCACTATCTGAATAATTTCTTTTATCTCATCATACATTTCATCAATCTCTTCGCCAACTGCGGAGCTAGTTGGCATATAAACTTGTACTACTGTGGTAGACGTGGGCTTCGTATCTATCTTGGCCACAATAATGCGTTCACTATGCTGTTTATAGTAGCTTACCCGCATTCCCATTTTGCTATTCATTATTAAACCTACTCCTGCAGTACCCCTATTTGATTTTGTATTTATAGCCCTGTATTCACCTGACCAGAAGTCTTGTTCCTGCTGCCACCGAACTTTACTAATTCCCACTATATCTAACTTTAACCTATCCATTTCCCATTTTCTAACCTACCTGCCCGATTAAGGGATCTGACATTCCACCCTATGCAAAGAGCTGAAGATATAGACTAAAGTGTAGGGTTCATCTCTCTATCATACTACAGGACGGTTACGTCACCACCATAAATGAACTAAGGTTTGAAATTAACAGTTTTCGCTGCCGTATTCAGTACATTTCCAGTAACGGATATTCTATTAACTTAGGTTCATAACATTTACTGACTGCAGGTGGCAGCTACGGTGGACTGAATACAAAACATCAAACGCTGAATCCGAGTGCCTTGTTGGGCGATTTTCAGGTAACATTGGTCTGATGGTAACTTACACTACGGTCACTTGTTTATGAGGAGACAGGAAACATTAGACAACGATATCGTATTGCTTGTTTGCGATGTGGTAGTAAACACTACACGACCATGTCATAAGGGCAGCTGCTGCCGTTGACCGTCGAAACTTTAAATTCTTTTTACGGAGGACTCAAATGAGATGCAATAGTAATTACGCGAATCACGCTTAACTAAGTACGAACTTCCAACGTTCAGAAAGGAAGGTTGTTCTATGTGGGGACATACATGCTCATCTCCCTCTCTCTCCCTCCCCCCCTCTCCCTCTTGTGTGTGTGTGTGTGTGTGTGTGTGTGTGTGTGACAGAGAGAGAGAGAGAGAGAGAGAGAGAGAGAGAGAGAGAGTCATTGTATTTTGATTGTCTTTTCGTTAGCAACCACAAACGTAAGCAATACAGCACTGTTATAGACCTGGAGACATACAGTAACGTCGGAATGGCAAACATTTCTCGCACATGTCAGTCTACGGGACGCAACACAGAACAGGCACAAATTCGGTATCAACAGACATTTCCAATTCAGTGGATATGGATATCTGTGGGAAAACAGTTGCGCTAGATCGGCGCGTTTTCTGTGAAATGGTGTGTGACACCCGAGCGCACAAAGCGATGTCAAGAGCAGACAGCTTCCAGGAGAAATTGGAGCGCATCGCCACTGTGACATCAATTAGAACGCCAGGGAACTGTCGTCCAGTGCGTGGGAGTCACAGAAATGTGTCGAGTATCCTCCCTGCAAAATGTCTTTAATTGTCCTTTCATTCATGAGGTAGTGTGCTAAATCCTTTCCACGCAAATATTAATTACCTACTTATGAGTTAGTTTGGTATAGCAGCTAAGAAGTGTTGTGGGAACATTTCTGTGTATTTCGAGTATTTTATTATTTTGGTGAGGTGGGCACCAGTAGTAGTAGACTACATTTGACTGTTATTTGCTCCACATAATACAGTTCGTTTCTAAATCTTAATAAAAGCTTTGCTTTAGGTGCGTTAGTTACGCCAACCCGGTTATGTTCTAAATGAATATGTTCAGGTGACCTGTAGTTCAACGAGGCAAGTGAAAGGCTTATAGAACGTATGTCATATGTAGTACACACATCGAAAATTCACCAACAGTCTACGTTACTAATTCTATCAAAGTGGCAGAAATGTGCCGGCTCATGACTCATAAATGTACAACCACCATCCAAAATGCTAAAAGGCACATTCTGGAACACGACAAGAACACTTAGCCGACCGAGAACATTTACGTTATTCAGCTGTGGAGGCACAAAATGATCAAGATGACAATTCATGTAATTGACCAGTAACCAATGGTACGAGTTATGGCTGACCGTTTTTGGAAGTGCAATTGTTTGGCATGCTTGCAAACTGATGAAGATTCCTAAAACTAATATCACTGTGAGATTTCACATCTGTCTTTTATGCAAGATGACTAACTTGGGTTATGCTAAGAAAATTCAGTTTACCTAGGTAATGGTAGGTAAACCGATACACCTCATTAAGACATCTCATGTGTAAACAGCTCGAACTATGTTATTGTTATTCTGGAATTCGACTTTTTTTGTAGGTAACAAAGATTTAATTTACTGTTTTGATCTGCTAATAAACAGTTACACAGTACATCATCAAAATGTTTAGTACTGCTGTCAAGGTGCAAAGCGAAAGAGAGAGAGAGAGAGAGAGAGAGAGAGAGAGACAGACAGACAGATAGACAGAGAGAGAGAGAGAGAGAGAGAGAGAGATAGAGGGAGAGACAGAGAGAGAGACAGAGTGTGAGAGAGAGACAGGCAGAGAGAAAAAGAATGAGAGAGATATGGGGAAAAATGTGGACACACGAATACTCTGCGTTGGGGAAGTTGGCAAGACTGCCTGCGAGCAGACCCCTCATCACGGGGGAGTCCCCGGAGCCCCTGAATGGGCCGTGTCACCTCCTGGGGGAATCACGGCCCCACCGCGCCCGGTCGATGGCGCTCGTGTCTCTCGCTGGGATCTGGACGTCCGCAGTGCAGCGCAGACAAAGCTAAAAAGGACCGCTACGTTTAACTGCAGCAGTGCGATATTCGTCTCGATGTTCCATTTCATGTTCTCAAAAGAGTCTCTGATTCTGAACTCGGTATCTGGGTAATATTTATTCTAAATCGATACCTGTAAATTTTGTGTTACGACCAGAACCAGAAAATGGTGTCAGTGATTGTCAGATGTCTTAATCGTTTGTAGAGGAGACTGTTATACCTGGAGGATAGTACATCTAGAAACACAGAATAAGAAGACTATTCGAAAAATAAGGTCCGATCGGTCGTGAAATGGAAACCACAGTGAACATCAAAAATTATTTTATTTGCGACATTTTAGTACTCCTCCCAGCTACTTCTCTACAAGGTCGCTGGTTCGACTTAGACATTTGTCATGGCGCTGTACCAGATTTCCAATACCCCCTTAATAGAAGGCAACCACCTGTGCTCTCTGCCCATATCCCCACTGGTCCTCAGCTCATTGTCTGTGTCAAAATTTTGTCTTAATAGCGAGCGGTTCATGAGAGCAGAGATGAACATCAGAGGGAGCAAAGTCCGTACTGTGTGGGGAACGTTTTGCCATCGAAAACGCTGAAGGGTCGTCCTCATTGCTCCTGCAGTGTGTGGCCGAGATGTGTCAGGAAGTAGGAAATGCCTGACAGGTACGTTATGTGGGATTGCAGGAAATCAGGCGGGAGACGCTATTGTTTTAGGCCTTCACGTCATCACTGTTTACTCAGATCTGAGAAGAGTGACGTGACACGGTCGACAGGCATACTACAGACACTGCCAAACACATCTGTGCAAAGCTTGATCGCTTTTTCACTGTCGTTTCCATTTACCGATCTATCGGGTCTTAATTTCCGAATGGGCCTTATATTTTATGGTCGGTGTTGTAATCTAGTGACTGATTTTACATTCTCATAAACGAAGGCACACTATAGACCGCCATAATTCGTTTCCAACATTTCGTACTCTTTTGGTGTTGTGCGACATAAGGCCTTGTTTTGTGCAATGTTTATAAATACTACGAGTTCTGTATGTTTAAGTGCTGTATAATATATAAATGCTGTTTGAAGGATATTATTAATTCTTCACTTACAGAGCTACTTAATAAGTAAAATTATGTACATTTTTAAAACTACATAATGTTCGTACATTTAAGCCATAGTTCGTCAGTTGTGCACCATCTTGTACATTGAAATGGAAGGTTCTTTCCACCTTGGAACATGTGAGTTCCTTTAATGTCTTAATGATTTTCCCCATCCGGAAAACGGAAATTTGTGTTAGTTGCCAACAGCATCTGTTTTAAAATGGTTTTAACTATTAACTGGTTGTTGACAATACTTTTTCATAATTTGATTTCACTTGCTCATTGCTTACTATTAAATACAGTATCGACACGATTTTCTCGATTGAAACACCTTTATATTTGATAAGAATACCTGTTCCTAGCTAGATGGCCATGTTGCATCTTGGAATAGCTTTTTTCGCGTTTGATAAAAAATCTTACTTTCCCGGAGTATTTTTTGTAATTTTGGAAAGAGACTGCATCACACACAGTGCGAATGCTATCATTTCAAAATGGAAAAAGGAAATTTCTGTCACAGCGTTGGCTACAGGCAAAACTCAGGAAAGTGTTCCAAAGTACACCGTCCCTTGTACCCAAGCACACTTTCTTATCAGAGCGAAATTGTTTTTGTCACTAAGTTGTTTCTTGCCAGTTTCCAAATGGATTCCGGTGGCCTTCTATGTAAAAGAGTTGGAAAATTTGCACAGAACCGTAGAGTAACAGAGAGAATTCGTCTATACTTGCCAGGTTACTGACAAAAAGGACTTTCCCTTATGAAAAATAAAGTTTATTTAAGTCAAATGCTCACATTAACTATTTTAATGACTACACCGGTTTTCACTTGTCATTTGCAATATCACAAGGAATCGGGCTTTGTCGTAATATGTCGGGCGTCCCAGCGTGTGTGAGTCTTCTTCCAGGAAACTGACTGTTAAAAGGACGAGTATGGTGATGGTGGACGTGTGCTGATGTACCAAATAATATGACCGTCTGTTTTAGCGCTATGGCCCAGCTGTGGAACACAACACAGCACCTTCTCTCCACGACAGGCATTCGACAAGGCCCTGACAGGTTTTTGGAGCTATGTGGCACCAGGTATCTAGACAGAGGTCACACAACGCTCATAAATTACGGTCTTGCAGGTATTGAAATGAATCCGTACGTTTGTATAGATTTTATGAAGTTTCTATCTGAAGTAACAAGCGTACAAACGTGTTCAATTAATGTTGGGAAGAATGATTATAGATAGCCACCGCCTATGTTGACTGCAGGAATGAAGAGTGGTTAGAAAATTGTTCTCATCTTGAATTCTTCATGTCGTAGACAATGGCTCAGCTCGTTGTCCTGTAAAACTAAAGAGGTAATGTTCTCTGAAGAGCCCAAGGTCTTGACGTGTTTTACGAACATAATATCTTCCCTGATAGCGATGATTATTTATAGTGCATTCATGAAACTATTAACTTAATAATCAGGTTCAGCTTACTTTCGAAAAAACGCAACTGGATTGACTCTTTAAATTAAATACTCCTGTTTGAGAACCACTTCTCTATATTTCACCATCATCAAAATCAAAACACACATGAATATAAACATGTACCATATGTCGTCGAATCTTTGTGTGTGCATATTACGTAATACATTAGAGAGAAGTCCATGACTTGACTCCCCACGTCTGTTCTCAAAGTTCAAATGGCTCTAAGCACTATGGGACTTAACATTTGAGGTCATCAGTCCCCTAGACTTAGAACTACTGGAACCTAACTAACCTAAGGACATCACAGACATCCATGCCCAAGGCAGGATTCTAACCTGCGACCATAGCAGCAGCGCGGTTCCGGACCGAAGCGCCTAGAACCGCTCGGCCACAGAGGCCAGCCGTCTGTTCTCAACGAACCACTCTCACAGATTGCACCTTTCCAACTCTTTCCATAAAAATCAAAGTTAACAAAGATGTTACGTTTCGATAGTAGAAAGAGTTTCGTGGATATCAATGTAGTCAGACTGCGGTACCCTTTCTGTAGAAAATCAAACAATGGAAAATCCAGGATGGAATGTAACCATGTTATGATAAAGAATGTTGCTATAAACCATATAGCGGAAATGCTGAGTCGCAGAAAGGCACAACAAAAAGACCCTCACAATTACAGCTTTGGGCGATAAGGCCTTCGTCAACAATAGACAGATGCACACACACACACACACACACACACACACACACATACACGCAAGCGCAAGTCACACACACGACTGCTGTCTCAGTTGCCTGAGACCTGCAGTCGTGTGTGTGTGTGTGTGTGTGTGTGTGTGTGTGTGTGTGTGTGCATGTGCGTGTGTATATATCTGTCTGTTGTTGACGATGGCCTTAAGGACCGAAAGCTATAATTTTGAGAGTCTTTTTGTTGTGCCTTTCGGCGACTCAGCACCTCCGCTATATGGTGAATAGCAACTTTTCTTCTCATAATGTTTCTGTAGAAAATATTCGAAATACAAAAATGTTTTGTAAGGAATGAATGATTTCTTAATCATACATATAATTTGCAAATGTGTGTGAAATCTTATGGGACTTAACCTAAATTATCCTAAGGACAAACACACACACCCATGCCCGACGGAGGACTCGAACCTCCCCCGGGACCAGCCGCACAGTCCATGACTGCAGAGCCTCAGACCGGTCGGCTAATCCCACGCGGCCATATAATTTCTACAACGAATTTTTAATGATTTGTGTACTGCTAAAAGTAAGTTACTTGACGGTAACTGGCAACAGTTACAAATCTGACTTCAAACGATAGTACCGAGCGAGGTGGCGCAATGGTTATCACACTGGACTCGCATTCGGAAGGACGACGGTTCAATCCCGCGTCCGGCCATCCTGATTTAGGTTTTCCGCGATTTCCCTAAGTCGCTCCAGGGTGGTTCCTTTGAAAGGACACGGCCGACTTCCTTCCCCATCGTTCCCTAATCCTATGAGACCGATAACCTCGCTGTTTGGTCTCTTCCCCCAAACAACCAACCAACCAATCAGACGATAGTAAACTTTTTTTTTAGAGATAAAGCCAAAATACAAAGAAACAACTGCAGAAAAAGAATGGAATCGAAATTGAGCAGAATTCGGCACGATATCCCTCAGGAGGACACATAACAACACTTTCAATCAATGCGAACCTGAATGACTGCTTGCATAAGGGTGAGATGTGGACCAACGTATTGTTGTCTTGCTCAATTTGTGAAGCTCTATCTCTCGCATAAATCGCAGAATAGTTCTGAAATTGTAATCGTTTGTTTGTCTGTACATGTAGATCACATCCACCGATTTTTATCCCATTCGGATACCTCCTTCATGGTGGGTCACTTTTTTCTCTCTCTCTCTCTCTCTCAGAGTGTACGACGCTGCAACCTGCAGGCATGGCTAGCATCTGCATTTATGTTCAAGCTTGGATTTCTCGCTATGTTTCCATAATTTTGTCCAACTCATGTATCACAGGCTGATGAATCAAATCGTTATGAGCCCGGGTTTAACAGCGCTGTGTTCCACTGATGCAGCGCAATGCAGTAACGGTTCGACAAGTCCTCGGTACGTTTCCGGAGGTTCGCACCAGACGGGCCGGTGGTTTGTTGACAACGAGCCGTCTCTCAGTGCCATAGCAGATGCGTTCCACTGGGTTCAAGTGAGGTAGACTTGGTAACCACCGAGAAATCGTGTCCAGTTCAATATCACGCTCCTGGAACCTCTGTGGTACAACTCTGACTACATAACGCGGACGGTTATCGTGCTGGAACATGCGATCGCCCTCGGGTAAGACATTGTAATGTTATGAGTGCCTCATTGCTTTTTTATCTTTAACTAATTTGTGCCTGATTTTATTCTGAGAAGCTTAGTAATGTATGTAAATACCGCAAATGTAAATGTGATTCAAAAAGTACTTGAAGTGAAGTGAAGCGCAGCTGGACAGCAAGAAACTCTTTAGCGCACAACCCCCGCAACGATAGTATTAGAGAATCTTTGAGTATGGACTCAAAAAAAAAGTTGATTTTATTAGAAAAAAGACTGTTAATCTGTATCTTGTGGAAAGAGGACGTGTTGCTAGGCCGTCGCTCAGAACGTATTGTTACATTTAATGAAAATTGATATTTTAGTGATAAAACCGAGTGAAGTATGTGTAAGAGTTGCCAAACATTTATGTATACAAATTTTCTGGAAGTGAAGAATAGAAATATCGTGTTTTTGGAAAAGGAGGTGAACTTCATTGTCGTCGCCGGCTATCAATCGACAGGATTGTAAGTGTACAAAGTTCACTAAAATACGGGAAAAGAAATGCATTCTCTATAGTTTTCATTCAATAAGTAACAACCTCTCATAATTTCTTAGTTACAGTAATTGGATTATGTTCTTGTGCAGTAGTATGCTGCTGAACTCCATTGACCAATTTTGATGTAGCAGGACGTGTAGTTTGAAGGAAGTTTGTGTGCTAAGCAATCTCCTTTTCTCACTAAAAGCAGATTGCTGTTTGATCTTATTTACTTTCAACAGTGGTCCCTTAGGTATGAAAAGCTACGAAACCTTGGTCTCAAAGCTATCTGCAATACGGCCAAGTAACTAACAGAGTCGTATTTTAAACCTTAAAGAACAATAACATCCTCCAAATTGTAACACGTCATTCAAGGAGGCAGCAACCAAAATTCAGGTACCAGTTACGGCTTAAAGTAAAAATCTCAACCAGAAATTAATCTCTCTCTCTCTCTCTCTCTCTCTCTCAAAACACATATATAAATATTCATATTACTAAGATAAAAGTCATTTTATAACATCAAAAATGAAAGGGTGCAGAGGGTCTGGAAGAAAGTTTCCGTAGTCTGCAACTATCATTGTGCCTTCATCACTACCACAATTCCAAGATGAAAGTGCCCATAGCATATAACATAACATGGCCTTCACCAACCTGCGATCTGTGGAATTATGTAAAATTAAGAAGCCCTCTGTCCCTCATTTACCAAAAATGGATTGAAAAACATCGCGTCTATCGATTTCCATCCAATTCGGATAATTCTTTCGTGGTGTGCCTTTTTTTATTTAGTGTGTTTGGAGTGTAACCTGATACTGAAGCGAAGAGTGGACGAAAAACAGCTGAACCAACAAGAGAATAGAAGGTTTTGGAATGTGGTTCGATGCTACTATACAAGAATTATGAAAATTTGACGCGTAAGTCGTATAACTAATTAAGGCATTCTGAATGGAATCGGGTAGTAAGGAAATTAATGGCACTACTTGAGTAGAAGAAGCTATCAGTTGATAGGACATTTCATGAAGCATTCAGAAACCGTGATTCATAATGGGGGGAAGTTTGCAGTATACAATAGTGGAGGGAGATCAAGGTTCAACTACAGTATGCAGGTTGAGATGGATGAAGGTTCCACAGGCGAAGTCTCAAGAAACGCAACATCAGCAATAGACTCACAGAGGCTGTAACGTATTATAGAAGACAGTAATCCTGACTGTGATTTAAACTGTCATCTTTTATACCTGCTGTACATGTATCAGAATCATCATCGCGAATTCATTGTTTCGATACGATCTTGTATACATTGTAAAACTACGAGGGCGTGCTGAAAAGTAATGCTTCCGAATTTTTTAGAGGAAAACTCATAAAACTCGTTAAATAAAAAAAACATTGTTAACGTTCTACATCCTTCATGTCTCCACATTTGCAGCCCTCTGCAGCTACAGGGCTCCGAATTGGAGGGTATAACATGGCGGTGTAGCGTGAATAAATCAGTGTATGAGAAACCGCGAGCTGTAATCGAGTTCGAATTCAGAGAGTTAGTCCACCCATGGCATGACAGTGCCAGGGAATATACGCGCACTGGGACTTCTGCAACAATCCGACACCTGAGGTTCCCTGTCAACGGTCATTCACCATACAATTCCAACTTGGCCCCATTGGATTTTCATCTGTTTCCAAATCTTAAAGAACACCTTCGAGAACTTTGACAATGATGAGGCGGTGAACGCCGAGGTGAGGTTGTGCCTCCGTCAACAAAGTCAAACATTCTACAGTGACGATATCAAGAAATTACTCTCTCGTTGAGAGAAATGCACTACTGGCCATTAAAATTGCTACACCAAGAAGAAATGCAAATGATAAACGGGTATTCATTGGACAAATGTGTTATACTAGAACTGACATGTGATTACATTATCACGCAATTTGGGTGCATACATCCTGAGATATCACTACCCAGAACAACCACCTCTGGCCGTAATAACGGCCTTCATACGCCTGGGCATTGAGTCAAACAGAGCTTGGATGGCGTGTATAGGTACAGCTGCCCATGCAGCTTGAACACGATACCACAGTTCATCAAGAGTAGTATTGTGACGAGCCAGTTGCTCGGCCACCATTCACCAGACGTTTTCAGTTGGTGAGAGATCTGGAGAATGTGCTGACCAGGGCAGCAGTCGAACATTTTCTGTATCCAGAAAGGCCCGTACAGGACCTGAAACATGCGGTCGTGCATTATCCTGCTGAAATGTAGGGTTTCGCAGTGATCGAATAAAGGGTAGAGCCACGGGTCGTAACGCATCTGAAATGTAACGTCCATTGTTCAAAGTGCCGCCAATGCGAACAAGAGGTGACCGAGACGTGTAACCAATGGAACCCCATGTCATCACGCCTGGTGATACGCCGGTATGGCGATGACGAATACACGCTTACAATGTGCGTTCACAGCGACGTTGCCAAATACGGATGCGACCATCATGATGCTGTAAACAGAACCTGGATTCATCCGAAAAAATGACGTTTTGCCATTCGTGCACCCAGATTCGTCGTTGAGTACACTATCGCAGGCGCTCCTGTCTGTGATGCAGCGTCAAGGGTAACCGCGGCCATGGTCTCCGAGCTGATAGTAACGTCGTCGAACTGTTCGTGCAGATGGTTGTTGTCTTGCAAACGTTCCCATCTGTTGACTCAGGGATCGAGACGTGGCTGCACGATCCGTTACAGCCATGCGGATAAGATGCCTGTCATCTCGACTGCTAGTGATACGAGGCCGTTGGGATCCAGCACGGCGTTCCGTATTACCCTCCTGAACCCACAGATTCCGTATTCTGCTAACAGTCATTGGATCTCGACCAACGCGAGCAGAAATGTCGCATTACGATAAACCGCAATCGCGATAGGCTACAATCCTTCCTTTATCAATGTCGGAAACGGAATGGTACACATTTCTCCTCCTTACACGAGGCACGACAACAACATTTCACCAGGAAACGCCGGTCAACTGCTGATTGTGTATGAGAAATCGGTTGGAAACTTTCCTCATGTTGACCCGTTGTAGATGTCGCCACAGGCGCCAACCTTGTGTGAATGCTCTGAAAAGCTAATCATTTGCATATCACAGCATCTTCTCTCTGTCGGTTAAATTTCGAGTCTGTAACACGTCATCTTCGTGGTGTAGCAATTTTAATGGCCAGTAGTGTACGTTCATCGACATGGTGACTGTGTTAAATAATAAATACGTAGGCATTAAGAATAAACGTTTAGAATGCTAATAACGTTTGTTTTATTTAAAAAGCTTTAAGGAATTCAGCGCGACCTCGCAGTATTGACGTCATCATTTCACCAAAATACTCCAGCATCAATATCAATGCGCCAGGACGGCACCATAATCGTAAATTTACGTGTTTCTATCCCCATATTTTACACCTAGAGTCCTTCGTTGCACCTTTTCTAATGGCTTCTATGTCGACGTGACGTTAAACCTTAATCTTCCTTCTATGTTCCCAGGGGACAGCTTTTTGTGTACCTTGTTTGATAGAACGAAGCAACGGTCTTCACACAGTGGATACACCGGTTCCCGTGCGATTACCGAAGTTAAGCGCTGTCGGGCGTGGCCGGCACTTGGATGGGTGACCATCCAGCCGCCATGCGCTGTTGCCATTTTTCGGGGTGCACTCAGCCTCGTGATGCCAATTGAGGAGCTACTCGACCGACTAGTAGTGGCTCCGGTCACAGAAAACCATCATAACGACTGGGAGAGCGGTGTGCTGACCACACGCCCCTCCTATTCGCATCCTGAGCTGAGGATGACACGGCGGTCGGATGGTCCCGATGGGCCACTTGTGGCCTGAAGACGGAGTGCTGCTGCTGCTGCTTTGATGGAACACCATTGTCGATTATTTCTGTAATAATTCCTCTGCTTCGAGTTATTACTGAAACGAGCTTTGCTTCAGTGTGTAAAATCTAGATGAAAGAAGTGTTAATTATCACACGAATAGAAAGCACTTTAAAACAGTGTAGTAATCTTCGATTTTCATTTGTACGGCAGTCTTCTACAATATTTGCTAGTTACAGACAATTGTTATTGATGATGATGATGATCCTTCAGATTTTGTTATTTTGGTGATACACAGCCTCCAGATACTTAACGTAAGCACGGGCCGTAGTAGTTTATTTACTCGAGCTATTAGCTAATTTCGACTAAGCATCATCGTCTGCACAAGCAGTCGGATCTATGCACAACAAGATGTCGTTGTACATAGAGCAGAGTTCAGAATACGACCTCAAAAGGTGTCACTGTAGTGTGAATCCTTTCGTAAAATGACGGAATGTGGCTACTGTAACATCCACGATATATATATATATATATATATATATATATATATTACGAGTGGAATATGAACGTGTGGAAAATTATGTAACTCAATAATATTCATTCAATTATGTAATTATTTCTTAAAAAGATGATAATTATGTAAAACAGAGACAATATTTGTCTCACATTCTTTGTTAATCTATGTCATTCATTTCTTTTGTTTTGTACCCTTTTGTCGTCTTCTTCTGATGTACGTCGCCGACGCAAGACGCGAATCGATTTGAGGTCTGTTGAATGAAAAACATTTAACGTAAAATTATTGTACTTTCATTTTCATTTGCTGGTAAAAAACAAATAGAGCCAAATGCGTTAAAACTATTTATGATGAATTATTGAAAAATCACTTCTTCTTTTAATTATAATTTTGTATTAATTGTTTTATCATAGCTGCAAGAAGCGCAGCCATTCTTAGTTGCCTTCGTCTATACTTCTGGTCGAAATATCAAGGTTTTGTGTTAAACTAATTTGCAAAACTGTATTAATAATTTTTTTGGTGGCATCAATTTATCCTTTCTTTCAGGAGTGCTAGTTCTGCAAGGTTCGCAGGAGAGCTTCTGTAAAGTTTGGAAGGTAGGAGACGAGGTACTGGCAGAAGTAAAGCTGTGAGTACCGGACGTGAGTCGTGCTTCGGTAGCTCAGTTGGTAGAGCACTTGCCCGCGAAAGGCAAAGTTCCCGAGTTCGAGTCTCGGTCGGGCACACAGTTTTAATCTGCCAGGAAGTTTCATCAATTTAAATGATTGATTATTTATTGAGCAAAGCAAAAATCTTAATTAAAACAGTAATCCTCTATCTTTTGTTGGCCGCCATCTTAACTTTTATCTCGGCGGCAAACTTAAATTACTTGAAACTGCAAACAATATTCCGATGTGTAAGAAATAAATGTGCACCGGTGGTAATAATCTCTATTTATAAAAGAAAAAATTAATCGAATTATTGAACGCAGTTTTCCGAAATTCCGTCACCAGGGAAGACGAATGGAATATTCCAGAATTAGAAACACGAACAGCTGCTAGCATGAGTTTCTTAGAAGTAGATACCTTAGGGGTTGCGAAGCAACTCAAATCGCTTGATACGGGCAAGTCTTCAGGTCCAGATTGTATACCGATTAGGTTCCTTTCAGATTACGCTGATACAATAGCTCCCTACTTAGCAATCATATACAACCGCTCGCTCACCGATAGATCTGTACCTACAGACTGGAAAATTGCGCAGGTCGCACCAGTGTTTAAGAAGGGTAGTAGGAGTAATCCATCTAACTACAGACCTATATCATTAACGTCGGTTTGCAGTTGGGTCTTGCAGCATATACTGCATTCAAACATTATGAATCACCTCGAAAGGAACGATCTATTGATACGTAATCAGCATGGTTTCAGAAAACGTCGTTCTTGTGCTACGCAGCTAGCTCTTTATTCGCACGAAGTAATGGCCGCTATCGACAGGGGATCTCAAGTTGATTCCGTATTTTTAGATTTCCGGAAAGCTTTTGACACCGTTCCTCACAAGCGACTTCTAATCAAGCTGCGGGCATATGGGGTATCGTCTCAGTTGTGCGACTGGATTCGTGATTTCCTGTAAGGAAGGTCGCAGTTCGTAATAATAGACGGCATATCATCGAGTAAAACTGAAGTGATATCAGGTGTTCCCCAGGGAAGCGTCCTGGGACCTCTGCTGTTCCTGACCTATATAAATGACCTGGGTGACAATCTGAGCAGTTCTCTTAGGTTGTTCGCAGATGATGCTGTAATTTACCGTCTAGTAAGGTCATCCGAAGACCAGTATCAGTTGCAAAGCGATTTAGAAAAGATGGCTGTATGGTGTGGCAGGTGGCAGTTGACGCTAAATAACGAAAAGTGTGAGGTGATCCACATGAGTTCCAAAAGAAATCCGTTGGAATTCGATTACTCGATAAATAGTACAATCTCGAGACTGTAAATTCAACTAAGTACGTGGGTGTTAAAATTACGAACAACTTCAGTTGGAAAGACCACATAGATAATATTGTGGGGAAGGCGAGCCAAAGGTTGCGTTTCATTGGCAGGACACTTAGAAGATGCAACAAGTCTACTAAAGAGACAGCTTACACTACACTCGTTCGTCCTCTGTTAGAATATTGCTGCGCGGTGTGGGATCCTTACCAGGTGGGATTGACGGAGGACATCGAAAGGGTGCAAAAAAGGGTAGCTGGTTTTGTATTATCACGTAATAGGGGAGAGAGTGTGGCAGATATGATACACGAGCTGGGATGGAAATCATTACAGCAAAGACGTTTTTCGTCGCGGCGAGATCTATTTACGAAGTTTCGGTCACCAACTTTCTCTTCCGAATGCGAAAATATTTTGTTGAGCCCAACCTACATAGGTAGGAATGATCATCAAAATAAAATAAGAGAAATCAGAGCTCGAACAGAAAGGTTTAGATGCTCGTTTTTCCCGCGCGCTGTTCGGCAGTGGAATGGTATAGAGATAGTATGATTGTGGTTCGATGAACCCTCTGCCAAGCACTTAAATGTGAATTTCGGAGTAGACATGTAGATGTAGATGTATGAGGCCAAAATTGAACTACGCACGAATCACGGAGAAAAATATTTCTGGTAGCATACGTCAGTGTTGTGTGCGAGTGGTGTTCTGTGGTTCCTTTTCTTGATCAGTTTGCTAAGAATAATTAAATCCGTCGAAGACAAAAATTGTAAAAGCTCTGATGTACGATCTGTAATTTTAGTGATATGAACACAACTTACAGTCAACATTATTACACTATCTCAAAGGAAACTCTTGTGCAATTTGAACAAAATAATTATCCGGGAGAAGTTGTAGTATGAATAATGCATTATACATGTGTATAATATTGTCAGTATCATTTACAAAATCAAATCAATGCAACTGCTAAATATCAGAGTGAATTCAAACCCCAGAATACCATATCATATCATCCATATTCATTGCATTTGTCCATGTTGATGATACGCAAAACCGCCAAACTACTTTTTACTTGTAATAAAGATTGATTTCAAGATGAGATGAAATACAGATATTACAAATGTGTCTGACAGTGACGCTTAGTCGAAATTAGCTAATCACACGATTAAATGAACATTGTATTACAGCCTACTACGGACCATCGTGAAGATCACTGGATTTTTAGAGTATTTGCTATTCAGATACAGTACTTTTAATCTAATCTGAGCTCTAAATTTCGAAACATTCCTGCCGGAACTGAAACGTCACTGAAGAGGTTTCCAGTCACTAGAATGTGTATTGCGAATATAACCGATCGCACGACGAATTAAAAAGCGAAATATATCGTATGTGAAACGCAGAAATTTCAGAAACGCATTAGAGAGAGACTGTAATTCCGAAATTTATCGCGATAATGCGGCAAATGATGCAATTCACAGTTGCTGAAATCAGCGGGAACTGAACGAGGAAAAAAAATCCAATACGGTATCCACCAATTAGTTGCATAAAAACGAACTCCATCAAGCAATTTAAAAGGACGGCTCGATATGAAATATCATTTTGCGCTCGCTAATGGAGGTGGCAATTTTAAATGACCGGTTTCTCTGCACTCGTGATAAAAAATGACTGATGCATTGAAGCTGGTGGTGTTTTGCCTTTCGGTGTTTCAGCTCGGAAGAGACGTATTTCCCTGACAAGCACACTCAACTCGATTTCGCCATGTTCGCGAATGCTCTTGTTACGTTTCGGAACTACCACTAAAGCTGACAGAGCACGAAATATAGCTGCACTCAGTGTTGAAGCTTTTACTGTGAAGGGGATAACGTTGCTTCATTGAATTTGTGCGCAGTTAAGCCAGCTGTAATCTGCTTTTCAGTGTCGGTGTTATTTAATACGGAACCAGTATGAAAAATTTCATCTGATAGCTGCTCTTATGAAACAGTACTACCACATTCGCACTCTTCAGTGTCTCTTCCTGTTTCCGAGCGGTTCGCAACCTCTTAATCTCGAGCAGAGTTCACTGTCGATTGAATGACCGGAACCTGTAGGGAGCAGTTTTTTACGTGGTTATTCTGTGCTCACATTTACACCTGTATTTGGTGCAAGGCGGCTCTGGTCACTTCATGTTGAACTGTACAAGTCTGAGTATTGTCGTCTCCATAACAGTGAGCTCTGGGTATTTCTGTCCCTAGTAATGGCTGGAATGTGACCATTCTTCTCCTGCCCAACAGAACTTCCTGGCTCTTCTTGCAAAAGAGATGCATTTGCTAGCCACCGGTGGTTCTGGTACTCACCTTTGCTGCGATCAGATTCGCCACCGTGATCCCGAATTGCTTTGCCTGATTTGCAGAACTTTGAAACATGCTCTAGAACGCGGCGTTTGCTACATCTTGACACAATCTTTGACAGAAAGACAACTGTTGTCGGTGTATACCCATCGTGTCATTACAAAAATTCTTGTTTTATTACGTTATCAACTGTATTTTGTTAAAATAGTAGGTTCATAATACACTCCGGATGCATGTAAGTCGGATTCGTATCCTCTTATAAAAAAGTCATGTTCAGGAAAAACAGAACACCTTGAACGCCTGAAGGACGTTGATATTCATAGGACACGTACATTAGTTGTTCTGCAGATATGATTGGCACTTCAGTCACCTCAGTTCAGAAACTTCCTGGCAGATTAAAACTGTGTGGCGGACCGAGACTCGAACTCGGGAGCTTTACTTTTCGCGGGCAAGTGCTCTACCATAAGCACGACTCACGCCCCGTCCTCACAGCTTTACTTCTGCCAGTACCTCGTCTCCTACCTTCCAAACTTTACAGAAGAAAGATTTTTTTATAAATCCGTGTTGACTGTGTGTCAATAGAACTTTCTCTTCGAGGTAATTCATAATGTGCGAATACGATATGTGCTCCAAAATCCTGCTGCATACCGACGTTAATGATATGGGCCTGTAATTTAGTGGATTACTCCTACTACCTTTCTTGAATATTGGTGTGATTTGTGCAACTTTCCAGTCCTGGGTACGGATCTTCCTTCGATCGAGCGGTTGTAAATGATTTTTTACGTATGGACCTATTGTATCAGCATATTCTGAAAGGAACCTAATTGGTATACAATCTTAACTGGAAGACTTGCTTTTATTAAGTGCTTCACTACTTCGAGGATATCTACTTGTGAGATACTCATGTTGGTAGCTGTTCTTGATTCGGATTCTGGAATCTTTACTTCGTCTTCACTGGTGAAGGAATTTCGGAAGGTTGTGTTTAGTAATTTTGTTTTGGCAGCATTGTCGTCGATAGCATTTCCATTGCTGTCGCGCAGAGAAGGAATTGATTATGTCTTGCCGCGAGATTACTTTACATACGTCGGGAAGCTCATTGTATTCTCTGCCAGGTTTCGAGACAAAGTTTCGTCTGCAAACTTATGATCATAAAGTGCATTATAGATCATTTCTTGTCTTTTGCTTAATACGAGCTCATTGTACTTCTGAGCACCCGATGTTTAAAAGATACCGTCAGCTCAGTGAGGACTGCATTGTCATATAAAATTGTGAATGGAAAAAGCACTATTTTTTATCGAAGGTATAAACCTATCTTGGTGTATGTGGAACGTGAGTGCTCAGGATGCTTCAGCTGGAGCTGCACTTCAGTTGAGATATACTGATGATACATTCACGCGCCTGGGTGGCACATGTACTGCGGGCAACGCTCCCATTACGCCGACACAGGCAATGTGAAATAGTGAGAGGACGTTTTCGCGTCGCCGATACGGTGGACGGGACCCTGCCCAAAGTTACTGTTTTTCTGCCGCCTGCAACGCTGGAGAGCGCCGTCGGACGCGCGTACATTTTCATAAGCTCTCCTATAAATCGGCGCACTGCGTCGCCAGTAACGCCCCATTCGCGCTGCGCGCCGCGCGCGTGGATTACCTCATTTGCGCAACGCGAAGCCGCCCGCGTGAAATATCGCAGCGTTGGCAAGACTGTTAGCTGACGCCAGCGCTGCCTGGCGGCGCGGCGCGGCGTTATGAGTGCTAATTAGGCGCGTAATGCGATGTTTCGCGCGTGATCAGGTAATACGCCGCCGCCAGTTGAGATTAATACGTTAATCCCGCATCGCATTGTGAAATATTAGTGGCCTGCGCTCGCAATATATGGCTCCTCCGCTGCTGACGTTGCGGTGCTGCCAACGAAACGCTGTTGGCGGTGAGCTGGGCCGGTGGATTACTTCAGAGTAACACTTTCGCTACGATGTCCTAAATATGGTTTGCAATGGAGCGAACGCGAGCCAATGAGCGTGAGCGAAGGAGAATTCTTTCTGGTGTGAGCGGTAAGGGAGCAGCAACGAACTGCTTTCAATCGAGATGGGTTCGCGTTCGCCAGTGTTCCATTCGCTAGTGTTTCCTCGTGCTTCGCTGGTTGTGGATCTTTTAGCGAACTATTGAAGGAAGTTAGTAATTTCTCCGCTTTGGCACCATCTCGTCTGCTTGTGTTGTTGACATGAGTTGCGTGCTCGATAGAGAGGCGTGAACAGAATGTACCAGGAGTAGAAGTATGAAACCGGAATTTGGTTGCAATAAATACACGTCTTCTGTTTGAAACTGATAAACAATATTTTATTCAAAAAAATCTCCTTTGTTATTTATACATTTCTCCCACCTCTCCCGCAGGCTATGAATACCACGCCAAAAAAACAGTTCTTTTGAAGCGAACCAATCAACGGGCCGTTTTTGTACATTTTCATACGAATTCAAGCGATGTTCAACGAGAGCGTGTCTCAGTAATGATATTCGGACGGAGCTAAGTATTTCCCAACTGAAGGCCTCAATCGTTTCCCTGACCCGTTTTGCTGCGTGTGATGGGGCGTTATCATGGAGCAATACGACTCTGTCTTGCCTTTTTGCATGTTACGGTCGTTTTTCACGTAATGCTCGATTTAAATCGATAATTTGCTGTTGGTAGCAATCAGTGTTTGGTGGAATCACCAGGTTTTAGTAGCTCATAATAGATGACACCCTTCTGATTCTATCAAACACAGAACATTGTCTTCTTGCCAAAGCGATTTGGTCTTGCAGTGGATGTCGGCGGTTTGCCTGGATTCACCCATGATTTATGGCGTTTAGGATTCCCAAAATATATCCATTTTTTGTCACTTGTCACTATTCGATGGAGAAAGTTCTTTCTTTTGTATCTGTCGAGCAGCATTTCACAAGTGGTCTTTCGATCTGATTGCTGTCTTTCATTCAGTTCATGCGGAACCCATTTTCCCACTTTCTGCACCTTTCCCATAGCTTTCAACCGAAGAGAAATGAGTTTCTGCGTCGCATTCCTGTTGAGTTTGAGTATCATCTTCATCCAATAACTGCAACTCGTTGTCTTCGAACTTCTTCAGTGGTCACCTGGAGGTGAAAACTCGAATTCCCATAGCGAAGGAGGCATTCGGTAGTAAGAGGAGACTACGTGGAAAATTAGGTAAAGGTGTAAGGAAAAGGCTTGGCAAATGTTTTGTCTGGAGTGTGGCACTATGTGGGGCAGAAACATGGACGCAGAGACGAGAGGATGAAAAAAGGTTAGAAGCATTTGAGATGTGGATCTGGAGGAGAATGGATAGAATAAGCTGGATGGAAAGAGTGAGTAATGAAAGAGTATTGGAAAGAGTTGGTGAGAGAAGATGTCTGACGAAGGTTGTAAGAGAAAGGAAAAAGAACTGGTTGGGACATTCACTGAGAAGGGAGTGCTTGCTAGCAGATGCTTTGGAAGGATTGGTTTGTCGGAGAAGACTGAGAGAAAGAAGGAGATACAAGATGTTAGACGACATAAAGGGAAGAGGAAATTACAGGGTGTTACAAAAACGTACGGCGAAACTTTCAGGAAACATTCCTCACAGACAAAGAAAAAAGTATGTTATGTGGACATGTGTCCGGATACGCTTACTTTCCATGTTAGAGCTCATTTTATTTCTTCTCTTCAAATCACATTAATCATGGATTGGAAACACACAGCAACAGAACGTACCAGCGTGACTTCAAACACTTTGTTACAGGAAATGTTCAAAATGTCCTCCGTTAGCGAGGACACATGCATCCACCCTCCGTCCCATGGAATCCCTGATGCGCTGATGCAGCCCTGGAGAATGGCGTATTGTATCACAGATGTCCACAATACGAGCACGAAGAGTCTCTACATTTGGTAACGGGGTTGCGTAGACAAGAGCTTTCAAATGCCCCCATAAATGAAAGTCAAGAGGGTTGAGGTCAGGAGAGCGTGGAAGCCATGGAATTGGTCCGCCTCTACCAATCCATCGGTCACCGAATCTGTTGTTGAGAAGCGTACGAACACTTCGACTGAAATGTGCAGGAGCTCCATCGTGCATGAACCTCATGTTGTGTCGTAAAGGAATATGTTTTAGCAGCACAGGTAGAGTATCTCGTATGAAATCATGATAACGTACTCCATTGAGCGTAGGTGGAAGAACATGGGGCCCAATCAAGACATCACCAAAAATGCCTGCCCAAACTTTCACAGAAAATCTGTGTGATTGACCAATTGCGTGCGGATTCTCGTCAGCTCACACATGTTGATTGTGAAAATTTACAATTTGATCACGTTGGAATGAAGCCTCATCCGTAAAGAGAATATTTGCACTGAAATGAGGATTGACACCCTGTTGGATGAACCATTCGCAGAAGTGTACCCGTGGAGGCCAATCAGCTGCTGATAGTGCCTGCACACGCTGTACATGGTACGGAAACAACTGGTTCTCCCGTAGCACTCTCCATACAGTGACGTGGTCAACGTTACCTTGTACAGCAACTTCTCTGACGCTGACATTAGGGTTATCGTCAACTGCACGAAGAATTGCCTCGTCCATTGCAGGTGTCCTCGTCGTTCTAGATCTTCCCCACTCGCGAGTCATAGGCTGGAATGTTCCCTGCTCCCTAAGACGCCGATCAATTGCTTCGAACGTCTTCCTGTCGGGACACCTTCGTTCTGGAAATCTGTCTCGATACAAACGTACCGCGCCACGGCTATTGCCCCGTGCTAATCCATACATCAAATGGGCATCTGCCAACTCCACATTTGTAAACATTGCACTGACTGCAAAACCACGTTCGTGATGAACACTAACCTGTTGATGCTACGTACTGATGTGCTTGATGCTAGTACTGTAGAGCAATGAGTCCCATGACATCACAAGCACCGAAGTCAACATTAACTTCCTTCAATTGGGCCAACTGGCGGTGAATCGAGGAAGTACAGTACATACTGACGAAACTAAAATGAGCTCTAACATGGAAATTAAGCGTTTCCGGACACATGTCCACATAACATCTTTTCTTTATTTGTGTGTGAGGAATGTTTCCTGAAAGTTTGGCCGTACCTTTTTGCAACACCTTGTATACAGACCTGAAGAAGTTGGCAGAAGACCATACAGCCTGGAGAGCTACCATGTGAAAACCTGCCTTTTGGTAGAGCAATGATGATGACAATCCCGCGCTCGTCGTTTCTTACGTCAAAATCACCACTTTTGAATTTTTTTACCACTTAAAACACTGTGTTTTTCCCAAGAGCATGTTCGCCGAAAGCTTCGACAAACATTCCATGTGATTCTGCAGCAGTCTTCTTCAAATGATGACAGAAAACCGATGCTGTCAGAAAACCGTAGTTCGTAGGCACAAAACTCGACATGTTTATGGGTTTGAAACAGATACCGATGTATGGAGCTTGTGTCACTGTGTGTTGACATTCGTCGTCAGCCGTTACAGGAAGCAGATGGCGATGTAGACTCGGTCTCACGGGCGCAGCACTGGCGCTAGCACCGTCTATAGGGAAATTCCGGTTTCATTCTTCTCCACCTGGTAATGTTTGCTGACAGAAGAGTATACACAGGGCGTAACAAAAATGTACGGCACAAATTGCAGGACGCATTCCTCGCACTTATACGAAGAAATTATGTTATATGATCATTGGTCTGGAAATGCTTTGTTTCCATGTTACAACTCATTTTCTCCAACGGGTTTCAACGGTGTCAGATTGTAAATTTAAAGAGTCGGCGTGCACGAGCACACGTCCTTCCTCACGTAAATGTTGAAGCAACTCATCAACAAAGATTTTAATGTCTGTGTTTGGACCGGCATTGTTGGTGACTGGTAGAGTCTCACTTTCTTCCACCTATGCTCGATGGACAAAGTTATCATAATTTCGCAGAGAATGTTCTACCTTATCCGTTATCAGATGTGCCTTTAGCTTTTCGACGAAACATGTACTTCATACACGATGGAGCACCTCCTCATTTTAGTGTTAGCGTCCGTCAGCTTCTAAGTAAAAGATTCGGTGACAGATGGATAGGTAGAGATGGACCAATTGCCTGTTCGCCACGCTCTCTGGACCTAAACCCACCGGACTTTTATTTGTGGGGGCATTTGAAAAGTCTTCTTGTAACTTCCCCCTCACTTATCGACCTTAATGACAGTAAAAAATGAAACCGCGTGTACCTAATGGAAATTTAGGAAAAGCAATCGTCACCGAAGTTAATTTGTCGGTAAAGAGGGAGGAAAGGGTTACATCTAAATGAAAGGAAAAATGCAAATGAAACTGGTGGAAATTAATTTTAAAAAGGGGTAAAGTTAATAAAGAAAGTAAATGTGCGGTTGTCATGTTAACAAGTAATTGGCGCTAATTAGATATTTGAGATTTGGGGGAAATTACGGTCGCCAGTCCTAAGGACAATTACTATAGTAACTGAAAAAGAAAGGTTATTACGCATATAATTAGCACTAGAAGCGTGGCAACTGAAGGTTGACACGTGTAGTGTGAAAACTGAAAGTTCGTCAGAAGTAATAAATTTCGCTACACTCTGACTTAATTTAGCAAAAGAATTATAAAACCGGAAAATCGAAAGTTAATTTAGTGACTGAAGTTAACAGTGAGCTTTCTTTCTGAAGCACATCGAAATTCACTAAAATACGGTTAGTCTTGGACTACCTCAACAATCATTTCAAAAGCTACTTGAACCTACGCAATTTAGAAATAAGAGATTTAACTTTGAACTTGAATTAAATGATTCTGAACGATTAACAATAGTAAAATTTAGTACGTACCAAGCTGAGCTGCAGTCGCAGGTAAGCTAAAATACGGTAACAAAACTCGCACTCTTAATTTGTGCTTGTGTAATTTAAATATTGTAGCCAGCTATGAATACTTTAACTGAACTTTGAAATTAAAACAGCGAAATGGAATTGTATTAGTTTAATGCTGGCGTTTGAATTTCAACGACGCTCGGGTTCATTTCGGAAAAGGAAGGGACCCTGCTTGGCAATGCAATTGGGACAATGAGCAACAAAGGTTCATGCTAAGTTGCTGTAATTTTGTGATGCAACAATTTTAAAAGTTTGAAAAGCTGAGGTCTGCCATACAGTTCTAAAACTTTACGTGTCTCCAGTCTTCCTTGTTGGTTGATTGAAGGTTTGAAGCCGTCGATCGAGGAGGTGGCGACAGACACTCATTGTCGGCCGTCGCTGTTGCAGAAGCTAGATGTGGGCGCGCCTTCTTCTCGACACGGTCACCAGACGAAACGGGCTCTTGATGTGCGCCAGATAATGCTTCCCATCCGCGACACCATGTCAGAAACTATCATCGCAAGTCGAGTGCAATTACATTCTGCCAAACCCCGAAAGCGTGACAACTCGCGGGAGCGTCACACAACACACCTGCTCCACTGCACCACCCCAGCCAGACTCTCCCTCTGCCCGCGCTCCACGCGACAGAGTTAACACTCCCAAAGATCCTAAACACTCTGGTTCTCCGCACGACCTATCGACGTATTCGTTCGATAGCATAGTTTTCCCTAGGCAAGACCCAGCGTAAAAATACAAATAATATTTACAAAGCAACCAATTATACATCGACATAAATGCATAAATATATATATACAAACAGTAAAGCAATTACAATATATAAAGAGACAGAAATGTCATATCTTGAGGTAACAAAACAAGGAAAAAATTATTGTACAATAAATGGAAATAGGAGGATATGCATTTCCGGCGTTACATTCTGCATCGAACCCCATCACAACTTGTTCAGAGTCTCGGTGCCCCTATCACGGAAGGCTGCGAAACCATACGCAACACTCCAGGGATACACCAGATTCACTGCGGCGGCTGGTTGTTGCATTTACCAATGCCCACACTGGTCTTACTGAACATCTCCTGTGAGAAAGAGTGGCATATGCTAAGGCGGTGTATTCTGTTCTTGTATATTTCCCACGATTAACGAGTTGGAGACAATGAGTTGTAACATGGAGATAAAGCGTTTCCAGACCCATGTCCATGAACATAATTTCTTCGTCTAAGTGTGAGAAATATGTCCTGAAATTTGTGCCACATACTTTTTTTACACTCTGTATATCATTCTTCTGAAAGCCAACTGATCCACAGCACACAGTGTATATAGGTGTCAGGGATTGCCGACGCTCGCGCAGGATTAGCCGAGCGGTAAGGCGCTGCAGTCATGGACTGTGCGGCTGGTCCCGGCGGAGGTTCGGGTCCTCCCTCGGACATGGGTGTGTGTGTTTGTCCTTAGGATAATTTAGGTTAAGTAGTGTGTAATCGTAGGGACTGATGGTTTTAGCAGTTAAGTCCCACAAGATTTCGCACACATTTGAACATTTTTTTGATTGCCGACGTATTTATAAGTCCAAATGCGGACGTGACAAACTATACATTCATTAGATGATTAAATCGGCGTAATGGAGTCAATAAGCACAAGCATCGTATATCTTTTTATGAGAAAGGAAAAACACGAAGAGTAGAATGCTGTGCCTAGAGCAACACACGATGCCTTTTTTTGTTACTGTTTCTTTTTTTGTCGGTTCTTTAGTGGCTGATTGTGGAATCGGTGAGATAATGTGCACTTGAGGCAGTTCCTGCTATTTTCTACAGTTTGTGAACTAACATCCCAAAGATGTTCGGGCTCACATGCGGTTCCTCTTCGTCGAAATGTCTTGGCTCCAACTCGTCTAGGGGTTGAATCGCACGTGTCGCATTACACGCCCTAAATTAGACACTTGTGACCCTTTGGTAAAATTGTCTGGCTGATGGGAAGTTTGCGAAACTTTATGAAAGATACAAAGTTAACATGGCATATAATAACAGTAATAATAATATCGGGAATTAAATTAACGACCCTTAAGTAATGTAGCTCCGGCAGTAGACAACATTCAATTAGAACTACTGACAGCCTTGGGAGAGCCAGTCCTGACAAAACTCTACCGTCTGATGAGCAAGATGTATGAGACAGGCGAAATACCCTCAGACTTCAAGAAGAATATAATAATCCCAATCCCAAAGAAAGCAGGTGTTGACAGATGTGAAAATTACCGAACTATCAGTTTAATAAGTCACGGCTGCAAAATACTAACACGAATTCTATACAGACGAATGGAAAAACTGGTAGAAGCCGACCTCGGGGAGGATCAGTTTGGATTCCGTAGAAATATCGGAACACGTGAGGCAATACTGACCCTACGACATATCTTAGAAACTAGATTAAGGAAAGGCAAACCTACGTTCCTAGCATTTGAAGACTTAGAGAAAGCTTTTGACAATGTTGTCTGGAATACTCTCTTTCAAATTATGAAGGTGGCAGGGGTAAAATACAGGGAGCGAAAAGCTATTTACAATTTGCACAGAAACCAAATGGCAGTTACAAGAGTCGAGGGGCATGAATGGGAAGCAGCGGTTGGGAAGGGAGTGAGACAGGGTTGTTGCCTCTCCCCGATGTTATTCAATCTCTATATTGAGCAAGCAGCGAAGGAAACAAAAGAAAAATTCGGAGTAGGTATTAAAATCCATGGAGAAGTAATAAAAACTTTGAGGTTCGCCGATGACATTGTCATTCTGTCAGAGACAGCAATGGACTTGGAAGAGCAGTTGAACGGAATGGATAGTGTCTTGAAAGGAGGATATAAGATAAACATCAACAGAAGCAAAACAGGGATAATGGATTGTAGTCGAATTATATCGGGTGATGATGAGGGAATTAGATTAGTAAATGAGACACTCAAAGTAGTAAAGGAGTTTTGCTATTTGGGGAGAGCAAAATAACTGATGATGGTCGAAGTAGAGAGGATATAAAATGTAGACTGGCAATGGCAAGGAAAGCATTCCTGAAGAAGAGAAATTTGTTAACATCGAGTATAGATTTAAGTCTCAGGAAGTCGTTTCTGAAACTATTTGTATGGAGTGTAGCCATGTATGGAAGTGAAACATGGACGGTAAATAGTTTGGACAAGAAGAGAATAGAAGCTTTCGAAATGTGGTGCTACAGAAGAATGCTGAAGATTAGATGGGTAGATCACATAATTAATGAGGAAGTCTTGAATAGGATTGGGGAGAAGAGAAGTTTGTGGCACAACTTGACTAGAAGAAGGGATCGATTGGTAGGACATGTTCTGAGGCATCAAGGGATCACCAGTTTAGTATTGGAGGGCAGCTTGGAAGGTAAAAAGTCGTAGAGGGAGACCAAGAGATTAATACACTTGGCAGATTCAGAAGGATGTAGGTTGCAGTAGTTACTGGGAGATGAAGAAGCTTGCACAGGGTAGAGTAGCTTGGAGAGCTGCATCAAACCAGTCTCAGGACTGAAGACCACAACAACAACAACAACAAGTAATGTAGGCCACACAGTCGCAATTAGGTTAGAATAATGTTTCTTGAGAAAGCAAACTAATAGCGAAAGTGGTCGTATTTAGAGTCAATACTGTTACTCTCGAGCGCCTATCCATTTGACACAGTTCGATCATTCAGAGTTACATGGCAAAATACAAGTCCAATACTCCACCTCGTTAACTATGCGAAAAGTTAGAGTTCACACCAGGTGCGCAGCTGCTCGCCGATCAGAGACTAAGCCCCGCGATACCACACAACGCGAAATTTTCTAAGTCGTTTCAGTTCCTAGCTGCCTAAAGACCGACTGTCTGCTTTCATGTCTCAATTCGAACTGTACCTTTGGAGTCTATACCAGAACTGTCCACTTTGGTGCCTCCAGCAGAACTTTCCTCTTTCGCATCTCCACCAGCACTGTCCCTCTGCCCGTCTCCAGCCGCGTCTCCCGCGTGCCAAACATCTTCGCTCAACTGACTAGTGCAGTTCCCTTTCCTGAAGCCGTCCTTCTGATTGGCTACAGCTTATTCTACATTATTTTACATTTTAACATATTTAAATAATCTAAGCTTGACCACTTTCACGTTCTAAATAAAGTAACAATAATATCCATTACGTAATAAACGTTAAATTCTTTTGCATAAAACCAATACAATTTCTTTCTTAACTTTGAAGTCACGGCCAGTAGCGTTTAACCAATGTGCTCTCTGATAAATAAATCAAGAACAAAAGTAACCATTATGCACTAAAGTTTGCAACAAATATTCTGTTACTAATGATTCAATGAGGTGTCATGCTGTCATCGTTCAATGTGTTTTGTGTGGAGGAAATGATGATCTGAATCTTAAGTGAAAATACTGATAACTTAAGTTTACTCTATCTATTAAACAAATAAAGTTACATCGTTGATATTTACAACATTTGTCATTTTAATGATGGGCTTCTGTATGAAATGTCGATCGTTAAGTTCGATCGAAGCGTTCAGATTTTAGCGTTCAGGTCTTTTTTTTAGAAAACTTGTTAATTTCAATTTAACAGTAAATCCTAAACTGCTATAGATATTATCAATATGCAAGTATTATTGGGATCACCACGAAAACTTAATAAAGATGGTAGATTGAAATTACTGTGGCTTCATTCCCTGAATTGTTACAAAATTAAATAGTTTTCATAAATGTTTTCCTTTATCGCCGATCTTAGGTCCGCCATATTTAACACTGCTACAAACAGCTCCTACGTGGTTTCCCTACAACTTGGAACTACTTAAACCTAACTAACCTAAGGACATCACACACATCCATGCCCGAGGCAGGATTCGAACCTGCGACTGCAGCAGCAGCGTGGTTCCGGACTGAAGCGCCTAGAACCGCTCGGTCACAACGCCCGGCAAATTTTCTATGGCTCTGCATTCCATCGCCGTCGTTTTGCGGGAACAAATCTGCAGAAATTAGAATCGGGTGTAGATACAAGAAAACATTTTCCGAGACCACCCAAGATCTGCACTGAACACTTCCCCCAGTGGAATCGATACATACAGATATAAACTACACAGTAAACAATTGATTTACAGCGTTTGCAGGATGCTTGTAAATTCTTCAATGATTCTGGCACGTTATTCAAGCCCCACTAGAGATATGCATGTCGTGACAAGATTCCCAATCGACTTCATCGACAAATTAATATTTCCTTTTAATTTAAATAACTCCCTCAGACACAAAACTAACAACAAATATGAACAAATCTCAACCCTCGTTTAATTCCGTGCAGTGAAGCTGCGTACACAAAGCGTTACTCCATACAACAATAAATTATTCTCCCCAAAATATTCTCAGATAAGTAGGTAAACATCCATCTGTCTTCCTAGGTAAGAATTATTAATTTTCATTTTCCAAATTTCTCCGACCTCCATGCACCCAAATTTGCGTGTCCTTAAGTTATAATTTGGAAATTGCAACAAACATAAAATCATCCAAAAACTTAGGCCTAACACATCCATACACATAAATAAATCCCTTATATACCCCCAAAACCTAATTTATACGCATACTGTGCACTGATTGTTTACTTGATACCGTTCACCAAATAATCGATTTCTCCGACCTCCTCGCACCTAAATCTGCGTCTAAATTATCTCTTTGTGGTTGCACAGATCTTGTGGGAAAAAAAAAGAAAAAAAAAGAAAGAACCTTCTTACGCGACGATACAACTAACACAAATTACCCCTCCAAATAATCTTATGATGTAAACACAGATACACTTATTTCTTAACCTACTTCCCTAGGGTGCGGACATTCTGCCATTACAAATGGTCCATAGTACTGCTCAAACAACTCTTATTTCTTCATCCACTTCGACGGACTTTTCTTTCGTATTTTCTGGGACCTTGTCTCCTATTTTGTATTTAATTGGTTTGTACCGCCCAACATGCGGTTTCTGACTTTCCGTTGCCAACTTCTCCATACGGGAATTTACCGACTGCTCCCTCTCAGGGGCCGACTCAGCTTGACGCTGCGGGAACTCCACAGTTTCCGTTAGTAGAAATTTCGGTTTGAGTCCCGTCATCACCTCCAAGGGAGAACATCCAGTTGCGTTACTTTTCTCGCCGGGTGATACACGGATATTTTAAAGTGTTTTATACCCTGTCGTTCATAAATTTGTTCCCATCGTTCCATGTAAGCTGAGATCCGTTGTCAGATAACAGAATTTCTGGTTTGATTACATTTTTAAAGAAATCCTTTTCTAACTTGGCTATCAGCGTCTTGTTGATAGCTTCCCGTATCGGATAAGGTTTAGTAAATTTTGAAAAGAGGTCCACAACAACAAATACGTACTTTATACCGCCACGTCCTGTGGGCAGAGGGACAAAATTGTCAACCGCCAGTAACTCTCCTACCTTGGTCGGTACTATACTTTGCATTCCCCATGTTGAGTTGTAATGCAATATTTTACTCGCTGACTTCGATCACAAGCAGCCAGCTGTGTACGTACTCGTGTGGTGAGGTTATTAATGTGGATGTATTGCTCTATAAATTCCGTGCACTTTTGGGCCCCGTAATGACCGTGACTTACGTGGACGTAATCCATTAGCTGTTCCACATATTTGTCTGGGAAGCACAGTCTCCAGTGATCCGTCTTCTCGTCTTTTCTGCGAAACAGTACACCCTTTTGGATCTTGAAATAGCGGGGTATTTTTTCGTAGCCCTTGCTGTCAAAGCTGATTTTGATATTCTTCAGTTCAGGGTCATCATTTTGCGCTTTCCGCATCTCCCTGCAGACCGCATGAATTTCCTTTTCCCCCGGGACTCCTTACATGTACAGCAGCTGAAAATCGTTCTTTGTCTCCTCCCCTTTATTTTTTTTCCTCTCCAACGGGTAGCCGCGACAGAGCATCGGCAATACAATTCTCGGTCCCTTTAATGTGGCGTATCTGGTAACTAAACAGCTGCAGGAACATTGCCCAGCGCACCAAACGGTCGTTTAGTATTCTACAGTCTTGCAGAAAGCTAAGGGTCTTATGGTCGGATAGCACTGTTACCCCTCTACCTTCCAAATACATACGGAACTTTTTGAATCCATCCACGACTGCAAGCAGCTCCTTCTCTGATATGCTGTATCCGCGTTCGTGTTTGTTGAGTATGCGGCTGGCGAAAGCCAGACTCCGGTGTTCTATCTTCCCGTCGATTTGTTTTGCCCGTAATGTGAACTGTACGACCACAAACAGAACGGAAGTGTCATGTCGGATAATAGAGCATCTTGCTCGCACACAGTTTATCCTTTATGTTCTGAAACTCTTTTCACATTCCTCGGTCCATTTCCAGGATGCGTTTTTCTTTAATTATTTACGTAAGTTTGGGTTATTCATTCTCCCATCCCCCTAGAATTTTCGATAAAACCCACATAATCCGAGGTACGATTTTAATTGCTTTCTGTTGGTTGGCCTTTTACAATCTGTGATTGATTTTAGTTCCTCGGTACTCGGTAAAATTCCCTCAGATGTAAGAGTGTGTCCTATAAACAAAATTTCCACTCGGCCAAATTTGCATTTGGCTGTTACTTTAAAGATTGTTCGTGATAAAATCGTTTCATCCGGAATCATGCTTTTTGCCCTGGAATACACTATATAGCAGATGTCATGAAGCGGTCAATGTGACAGGCCGTATGTATATTTCACATTTCATTGATTACTTTTTATTGGCATTACCTTCGTTACGCTGTCTTTAGTAAAATTCTTTAAACGCTTCGCATATGCCACTGCAGACATGTAGCCGTTAGTGAAATGCATAATTATTATTAACGTAAATGTCTCCAGTTGGTAATAACCATAGTTTTACGTTAGTCCTCAGTAATTAATGTTCTACCTTTAAATACATCTACATGGATACTCTGCAAAACACACTTAAGTATCTGGCAGAGCGTTCATCGAACCACGTTCACAATAATTCTGTTATTCCACCCTCGCGCAATGGCCTTGCAGCAGTGGCTACACCGGTTCCCCTCAGACCACCGAAGTTAAGCGCTGTCGGGCGTGGCCAGCACTTGGATGGATGACCATCCGGGCCGCCATGCACTGTTTCCATTTTTCGGGGTGCACTCAGCCTCGTGATACCAACTGAGGAGCTACTCGACCGGAAAGTAGTGGCTTCGTTCAAAGAAAACCATCATAGCGATCGGCAGAGTGGTGTGCTGACCACATGCCCCTCTTATCAGCATCTTCATTGAGGATGACACGGCGGTCGGATGGTCCCGATGGGCCACTTGTGGGCTGAAGACTGAGTGCTTCCACTCTCGAACAACACGTGGAAAAAATAAACACCAATAACTTTCCGTACGAGCGCCGATTCCCCTTGTTTTCTTATGATAATAGTTTCTCCCCATTTAGCTCGGTGTCAACAAAATATTTTCGCATCTGTGGATTCTTTCCAATTTAAGTTGTTCGTAATTGTAATTCCTAGGTATTTAGTTTAATTTACGGTCTTTATATTTGAGTTATTGATCATTTAACCGCAATCCTCTTAACACTCATATGGATGACCTCACACTTTTCATTTTTAGGGCTAACTACCAATTTCTCACCATACAGATATCTTTCCTGAATCGTTTTGCAATTTGTTTTGATCTTCTGATGAGTTTACTAATCGATAAACGACAGGATCACCTGCAAACAATCTACCACGGCTCCTCAGATAGTCCCCTAAATCCTTTATATAGAGAATGAGCAGCAGAGGGCCTGTAATACTACCCTGGCGAAGGCCAGAAATCAATTCTGTTTCACCGGATGACTTTCCTTCAATTACTACGAAATGAGACCTCTCTGAAAGGAAATCAC
Source organism: Schistocerca cancellata (assembly GCF_023864275.1). NCBI lineage: Eukaryota > Metazoa > Arthropoda > Insecta > Orthoptera > Acrididae > Schistocerca > Schistocerca cancellata. The sequence goes on along the minus strand of NC_064626.1, from coordinate 1,145,842,319 downwards.
GAATCCTCTTTATTTGTAATGAGAAGCTAGCGATAAATCGCGGCCGACTTATGTTGGAGTACTGCTAACGAACGTGAGCGTTAAGTCTGCTGCCTCCACCCATTTTTCACCTACATAGGAATTCAGACACCTCAATTCCTACACCACTTCGCTTACATCGTCAAGAACAGAGCGCCCCCATTACGAAAAAATTCTGTCCGAATGTCAGATTTTTGCATCGTGGCTCTAGCTGTATAGGGTCGTATCCTGTGTCCCGATTTTAATTTTTAAATCATCGGTCTTCTGACTGGTTAATGCGGTCCGTCACGAATTCATCTCATGCGCCAATCTTTTCATCTCAGAGTAGCTCTTGCAGCCTACATCCTCAGTTATTTACCAGATGTTTTCCAGTCTCTGCCTTCCTCTACACTTTTTATACTCTACAGCTCCCTCTAGTACCATTGAAGTTACTCTCCCTGATGTCTTTAACAGATGTCCTACCATCTTGTTCCTTCTCCTTATCAACGTTTTCCAGATATTTCTTTCCTCTCTGATTCTGCGTAGAGCCTCTTCATTCCTTACCTCATCAGTCCACCTAATTTTCAGCATTCGTCAGGAGCACCACATCCCAAATGCTGCTATTCTCTTCTGTTCCGATTTTCCCACAGTCCATGTTTCACTACCATACAATGCTGTGCTCCAAACATACATGTTCAGGAATGCGTTCCTCTAATTAAAGCCTATGTTGCACACTAGTAGACTTCTCTTTGGCAGGAATTCCTTTTTGCCGGTGCTAGTCTACTTTTTATGTTCTCTTTTCGTGTTTGCTTTCTACTAGCAGAATCCCTTAACTTCGTGATCCCCAATTCTAATCTTAAGTTTCTCACTGTTCTTGTTTCTGCTACTTCTCATTACTTTTTTCTTTCTTCGATTTACTCTCAGTCTCTATTCTATACTCATTAGACTGTTCGTTCTGTTCAGCAGATCATTCAGTTGTTCTTGACTTCCTCTAAGGATAGCAATGTCATCAACGAATCTTATCACTGATATCCTTACACCTTCAATTTTAATTTCATTCTTGAACCTTTCTTTTACGTCCGTTATTGCCTCTTCAATGTATAGTTTGAACAATAGGGGCGAAAGACTACATCCCTGTTTTATATCCTTTTTAATCCGAGCACTTCATTCTTAGTCTTCCAGTCTTCTTATTCCTTCTTTTGTTATCTACGTTTTATATATTATCCATCTTTTCACATAGCTTACTCCTATTTTTCTTAGAATTTCACATGTCTTGCCCCAGTTTCCACTTTTTTTTCAGTTCGACAAATCCTAGAACGTGCCTTGATTTTTCTTCAATCTTCCTTCTATTATCTAGTGCAACGTCAGAACTGCCACTCTGGTTTCTTAACCTTTCCTAAAGCCAACTGATTGTCATCTAAAAGACCCTCAGTTTTCTTTTCCTTTCTTCTGCACATTATTCTCATCAGCAGTCTGGATGCATGAGCTGTTAAGGCGATTGTGCGATAATTATCGCATTCATCGACACTTACTGTCTTCGGAATTGTAGGCATGATGTTTTTCCGAAAGTCTGATGGTATTTCGCCAGGTCTCATACATTCTACACACTAACGTGACTAGTCAAATGGTTCAAATGGCTCTGAGAACTATGGGACTTAACTTCTAAGGTCATCAGTCCCCTAGAACTTAGAACTACTTTAACCTAACTAACCTAAGAACATCACACACATCCATGCCTGAGACAGGATTCGAACCTGCGACCGTAGCGGTCGCGCGGTTCCAGACTGTAGCGCCTAGAACCGCTCAGCCACCCCGGCCGGCAAACGTGACTAGTCGTTTTGTTGCCACTTCCCCCACTGATTTTGGAAATTCCGGTGGAATATTATCTATCCCTTCACCCTAATTTGATCTTAAGTCGTCTAAAGCTCTTTTAAATTCTGGTTCTAATACTGGATTCTCTAACTCTTCTCTGCCGATTCCTGTTTATTCTGTCACGTGCTCCAACAACGATTATTAGCTCCAGTAAAAAATAACGCAGCTTTCAGAGCCTGTGCTCGCTATCCTATGTTCTGTTCCGACCCATCTAATGCAAACCCATATTCACAGATACAAGCAAATGGTGGTGAAAACTGCCGAATTGTCTGCGAATGTTCCTTTGCCTGAGTTCACTTCCATTCGCTCCGGTGTATTGCCGCTAGAGGCATCCGACTGAATAAATCCTCGACTACAAAAATGGTACTTCTAAATGCTTCGCGAATTGACTGTTTTATAAGTGGCAAGAACACTTGCAAGCACATAAAGGAAAATTTCGAGCGTCCCACATGTTGTCGAATGCGTTAAGTTAGAGAAGATTTATCCACAGCGGTAGGTCAAATTAGTGAATGTAAAAGAACCATATAACTGCATTCAGTATTGATGCAAGTACACAATGCAAAAGACCTGAGCAGAATAAGTCTCTACATCTGGTTCAAATCCTTTCTGGTCGGAAACACATCCCATACGGTTCCACATTATCACCTAACAACTAACGGCCCTGCCTCTGAGTATTTAAAGAATCGAACTCCCACGTATAAAAAGGCTTCAAACGTCTGATTACTTTACAAATGATTTACTGGTTTAAATATTTGACGTAATGCATGAAAAAACTTTATAGTTAATGACCCAAATCCATATTTATGTTTTATTATTTTCGTGTTATTCAATTTTATACTAATGAAAAAGTCAAGACAAAAATTAAAACGATACTATTGATGTTGAAATTTTACCACACGGACAACCAACATTTAGTAATCGAGAAGCTGTGTGCACATAATAATATACAGAAGAATGGAAAAGATAAATGAGGATGGGTTGGATGACGATCAGTTTGGCTTTAGGAAAGGTAATGGCACGAGAGATGCAATTCTGCCATTGCGATTGATAATGGAAGCAAGACTAAAGAAAAATCAAGTAACGTTAATAGGATTTGTTGACTTGGAAATGCGTTCGACGATGTAACATGATGCAAGATGTTCGAAATTCTGAGAAAAATGGGGGAAGCTACAGGGAGAGACGGGTAATATGTACAAGCGCCAAGAACGAATAACAAGAGTGGACGACCAAGAATGAAATGCTTCAATTAAAACGGGTGTAAGACAGGGATGTGGTCTTTGGCTTTAGGAAAGGTAATGGCACGAGAGATGCAATTCTGCCATTGCGATTGATAATGGAAGCAAGACTAAAGAAAAATCAAGTCACGTTCATAGGATTTGTTGACATGGAAAACGCGTTCGACGATGTAACATGATGCAAGATGTTCGAAATTCTGAGAAAAATGGGGGTAAGCTACAGGGAGAGACGGGTAATATGTACAAGCGCCAAGAGCGAATAACAAGAGTGGACGACCAAGAATGAAATGCTTCATTTAAAAAGGGTGTAAGACAGGGATGTGGTCTTTCGCCCCTACTGTTCGATCTGTACATCGAAGAAGCAATTATGGAGATAAAAGAAAGGTTCAGGACCTGAAATAAAATTCATGGTAAAATGATATCAATGATACGATTCGCTGGTGAACTTGCTATCCTGAGTGACAGTGAAGAAGAATTACATGATCTGCTGAATGAACAGTCTAATGAGTAAAGAATATGGATTGAGAGTGAATCGAAGAATGACGAAAGTAATGAGGAGTAGCAGAAATGAGAACAGTGAGAAGCTTGACATCTGAATCGGGGATTACGAAGTAGATGAAGTTAAGGATTTCTGCTACCTTTACAACAAAATAACCAATGACGAACGGAGCAAGGAGGACATCAAAAGCAGACTAGCTTGGGGAAAAGGGCATTCCTGGCCAAGAGAAGTCTGCTTGTAACAAACATAGGCCTTAATTTGAGGAAGAAATTTCTGAGAATATACGTTTGGAGCACAGCATTGTATAGTAGTGAAACATGGATTGTAGGAAAACCATTTCAGAAGAGAATATAAGCATTTGAGGTGTGGTGTTACAGACGAATGCTGAACATTACGTGGAATGATAAGGAAAGGAATGAGGAGGCTCTACACAGAGTCGGAGAGGAAATGAATATGTGGAAAATACTGACAAGGAGAAGGGACAAGATGATAAGACATCTGTTAAGACATCAGGTGTAACTTCCGTGGTACTAGAGGGAGCTGTTGAGAGCAAAAACTGCGGAGGAAGACAAAGATTGGAATACATCCAGCAAATAATTGAGGACGTAGCTTGCAAATACCACTCTGAGACAGGTTGGCAAAGGAGAGGAATTCGTAAAGTTAGTTGAAAATGTCTAAGTGCTCTTATTATCAAAGACTGGATGAGCGTAGTTCGCGTGATCTGCGCCCCATTTTAAACAAAAGCATGATTTAGACGCATCTAAATGTTTATGACGTCATCATTCGTGGACTACGCGTCGCTCAGTGTCATGCTTTTGGACGCACATCCAGCGGTATAAGTGGATACTGCTTGCAGAATGTGCTGGGAGTGAAGTTAGCAGTAGCTAAGTAATAAAATAAAAATCATGCCTTGTGCTCAAGTTTTACTGTAGGAACAGCGAAAATGTAGTAAGCAATGAACTTCTTTCCATATCATTATTCTGCGGGAGAGGGGGGGGGGGGGATATGAAGGACCCCATAAAACTAAAAGACAGACATCATACTAAAGTGCATTGCTCCAATACTCAGGAAGCGGAAGTGACCGATGAGTAAGGTGTTAAAATGTATGGAACGAGTTGGAAGACGCAAAAACGCTCTCGACCTGAAATAGTGGATCAGTGTACTCTGGGTATTTTTGCGATCCGTGAACTCCACTGCCTTAAGACATGTGTACTCTTTCTAACATTCTACTTGTGTTATTGTTTTAAACCTTTAACATAAGAATATACCTCCTAATGAGTAAATTATGACAGCACTTTTAAATATTTAAATTCCGTGAGTAAACATATGGACTACTGAAAATCAAATTTCGTTGGTCCTGGAAGAAGTTAGAAACGCAATCTGTAACTGGACTGGTTTTCATTCTAGCTGTTTAATAACAGAAATCAACAAAACAGTAGCTTACGAAATATGAGAATAGTACTGTGATAGTATTGACTTATTATTTGCTTATGAACTTCAGCATGCCTTTCTTTCTGGAAGGAAACTTCAGACGTGAAACTAGCTTCCAAGGGACTGTCATAGGGCGAGTACTGTTCACAAAGTATATTAACAACCCAGTGGGTAATGTCGAATGTTCGTGGCGCTGTTTGCAGATGATGCCCATGAATACAGAGGTTAAACCTTAGAAAATTGTAGCCAAATGGAGAAAGGGCTGCAGAGAATGGACGTTTGGTGCTAGTAACGACATAGGCCCACAACGTAAACGAATGTGACATATTATGTAGAAACAGATAGAAAGATTATTGTTTGAATACACGACTGTAGACCAGTCACCAGAAACAATCATATGCATTAAATATCAGAAAGCAAGCGTACGGAGAGAATGAAAGTGGAATGACCACATAAAAATAATTTCAGGAAAGGCAGACACCAGACTAAAGTGCTTTGCTCCAATACTCAGGAAGCGTAATTGACCTATGAAGAAGGGTGAAAATGTTATACAGTAAACAAATTTAAAGGGAAAAACCAGAGAAACATTAACAGTAAAAGAAGATTACGTCTAAGGGATGAGTACAGTATCAACAAACTGAACTTTTTCAATTACGTTACCACTACAGTGTTAAAGATAACATGTACTCTGTGTTTGTACCTTAGTCTAGTTTGTAATATTTTTTTTCAATGCTGTTCACGAATATTGTACCCTGTTTGAGGAGGAAAGATAGACTGATCATGGCTGCGGTATCCGCACCTACACTCCGGCCGTTAGGCAACCGCAGCACAGGCGTGTCTCGCGGGCGGCCTTGCTTCAGGCGTTGTCCGCTAATCGCATAGCAGTCTGTAGGCCAGCAACGACAACGGTTTCCGGGTAACTAGCCAGCACAACAGCAGCAAACACCATGCGGCCTCTTTTCGCGGGAACTCGAGGTGCCACCACTGCAGACATTCCTGTAACACGGGAGCTGCAGCCACTGCGAGAGTGTTCCCCTCCGCACGTCACGTACCTCAGAATCGCCGCGCTGTGTACATCCGCTTCAGTAGTACTTTGGCTGGCGCAAGGCCGCCGAGAAGTCATTCATCTTCGGTATCTAAGCCGGGAAATTTCGCAGAACACCCCTCGGTTCCTCTTTCGGAGTAGCTTCGGTGTGACGTTTTCTGATCTGGTGAATCTTTCTCTCGACGCACACTGATCAACTCGCAGACCAATGGTTTGAGGTGTGTCATTGTTACCGCCCCATGATGCGCCTTTAACGGAGTTACAAGCCTTGTAATATCTATTTTTGTGACTCCCAATGTTGTTACTCACAACATGTTATTTTTACTGTAAATGTAGATCTATATTGGACTGCACACATAACTGAAATGTGCAAGGAGGCATCAGCATCTCTCCATGTGTGGCGAAACAAGCGCTGTATCATTTAAGATGTACAGAGGTGAGCGAGTGTGCCGGGTCTTATCCCAGTTCACAGCTACTAGTGCCACGTCGTCATAACGCGCAATACGAGTATTGCGCCGTAGTTTAAGGATGAAATTAAAAATTGAAGATACTTTTCCAAACTTTGTCAACATATGCTTCAGTATATTAAAGATTGAATTGCCAAATCTCAGAGGTTGAATATTTTTAGCATGGTGCAACAGAGTCAGCAACTTTAAAATGTAATTATAATAAATTTCAGCCTCCAGTTGCAGAAGAAAAGAACCTTTACCTAGGTTTCGGCAATAATAATATAGCCTTCTTCAGAAATGTCACAATATAAAATTAAAATCTGGCATTTTTAATTTAATTTTATATTGTGATACTTCTGAAGAAGGCTACATTATTATAGCCGGAACCTAAGTAAAGTTTCTTTGCTTATTCAGCTGGGGGCTGAAAATTAATAAATATCTCAGAATGATCAGATGAATATCTTTCCTTAAATACATCGTTTTAAGAAAGCAATAAGTGGCGCTAAATAGTAAGCCTAGAAGGACAAAAATTCGTATGAAGCCTCAGTTCGACATATAAACATTAACTATGGGATCCCATTAAACTTCCTCTAATAGTTTTCGAGTAATTTACTGAGAACTAAATTTGGAGCAGTAACGTCCTTATTTGTAGTAGATTAAGTACCATTTATATTAATGACAGAAAGTTTTGATTGGAGTACCTGGTGAAACCCATTAAACAATAGAGCTATAACAAGTTTTAAGAGTTTGATGCAAATACCAATCAGTAGAAGGTTCCTTTTAGATGTAGATCAGAGATCATGTTCTACTGTTTGTTCCGTTTTAAAGATTCTGGAAGGCATATTTTAAATGCAGGCGAGTTAAAACTTTTTCTGTGATTATAGCCATTTAATTTGCATTTATACAAAAATTAGGAAGATGGTAAAATTATACGCAACAGCGTTATAAAATGATATGTGTCCGAGAAAGCGCCCATTCAGATGCTGCTACTTTGGCATAGAGCGGATGACGACAAGTGTTCTCTTCGGCCGTCCGCTGCGCCCATTTATAAATACGGCCTGAGAGGCAGAGAGCGGCACGACTTCACTTCACTTCGCATCCAGCTATCAATCGGTTCCCGTCAGTCAAACGCCGGCTTACGCGCTGCCTCGGGCGACGTCACAGCCAGGTTGCAACTAAACGCATGTTTTTTGCACAAACAGGAAGTGAACTCTCGAGGACTGTACACCGTCCTGAATCGTTCAGATTTCGCGGAAGTAACTGTCTGTGCGACGCCCGTAATGCTAACAAAAGCGCATGGTAAGTGGTGATATTGTTTTTCCATTTATGTGGCGAGCAATTAACTTAGATTATCAGACGTCAGGGCGAAAGACCATTTAATGGGAACTTACCGTAGAAGTCACCTCTGAACTGCTCATAGTGCTGTTTATGATAGAAACCATTATTACTGTCAGGAATATTACTACGTATGTTGTGCGTGTGAAATTTTCTTAAATACAAATTTATCAATTATAACTCAAAACTTATTTATAATCATAGTTCCTAATCCTTTTGAGTATATGAAGAGTAGAAACATTTATTTCAGTGAACAAAAGAAGGATGAGGACATGCAGACTGGTAACTGTGGTCAGTATGTTCTCTATCCCTTTCTGGCTGACCACAAAAATAGTTTCCAGGCTGTCGTCAAGAGACGGTGCCGCTGCCCCACACATTCCCTACAAAAATATAAAAAGCTATTCCCTCTTGACCTCAAAAAAAAAAAAAAAAACTTGTACAAACAGTTATACTTCCAATTACTGATTACAGCAAGGTTATCCTGCGAGGCCTTTCAGAGGAGAGCTCATGGCACCTAGAACTGGTTACGAATGCCTGTGTTCGTTATATCTGTGATGAGCGACTCTTTGATTGTATTTCACCATCACATGCACAGCTACCCTGGCTGCGTGCAGACAGTCGCAGAGATTTCCTTACCCTCTGGCTTTCCTACTGTCTTACCTTGTCAACGAACACTGTCCTCCGTATCTCTCCACGATCGTAACACGCTTCTCTGAACAACATGGCAGAAAGACACGTTCCCATCAGAGAAAAACCCATACTGTCCTAATCCATCGATGACTGGGTGTTGTGTGATGTCCTTAGGTTAGTTAGGTTTAAGTAGTTCTAAGTTCTAGGGGACTGATGACCACAGATGTTAAGTCCCATAGTGCTCAGAGCCATTTGAACCAGCCAGCCTAAACCATCGTTCAACCACTTTCTCAAAGTCCTTCTCAATAGCAGGAACCGATTCTGGAATAACCTCCTGCATTATATCAGATAGCAGAATAACATCTCCAGTTTCAGGAGACAATGACATATCTTCTGAAGCAACAATAATGATTACCATTGTCTTGGTACGCACTCGTTACTCTCACAAATCCCTTATTCCAACCAGATGATCCTCTGTTCTAACAAGGGAACCTCCCAATCGCACCCCCTCAGATTTAGTTATAAGTTGGCACAGTGGATAGGCCTTGAAAAACTGAACACAGATCAATCGAGAAAACAGGTAGAAGTTGTGCGGAACTATGAAAAAAATAAGCAAAATATACTAACTGAGTAGTCCATGCGCAACATAAGCAAATACAAGTAAAAAGCAAGCTCGTGGGTGTCGTGGTCCCGTGGTTAGCGTGAGCAGCTGCGGAACGAGAGGTCCTTGGTTCAAGCCTTCCCTCGGTTGAAAAGATTAACTTTTTAATTTTCAGTTTATGTGACAAACGCTTATGTTTTCATCACTTTTTTGGGAGTGATTATCACATCCACAAGAAAACCTAAATCGGGCAAGGTAGAAGAATCTTTTTACCCATTCGCCAAGTGTACAAGTTAGGTGAGTCGACAACATATTCCTGTCATGTGACGCACATGCCGTCGCCAGTGTCGTATAGAATATATCAGACGTGTTTTCCTGTGGAAGAATCGGTTGACCTATGACCTTGCGATCAAATGTTTTCGGTTCCCATTGGAGAGGCACGTCCTTTCGTCTACTAATCGCACGGTTTTGCGGTGCAGTCGCAAAACACAGACATTAAACTTATTACAGTGAACAGAGACGTCAATGAACGAGCGGACAGATCATAACTTTGCGAAAATAAAGTAAATAAAAATTTTCATCCGAGGGTAGACTTGAGCCAAGGACCTCTCATTCCGCAGCTGCTCGCGCTAACCACGAGACCACAGCGCTCCTGAGCTCGCACTACCCTTGATGTTGCTTATCATGCACATGGACTACTCAGTTTCTATATTTTGCTTATTTTTTCATAGTTCCACACAACTTCTTCCTGTTTTCTCGATTGATCTGTGTTTAGTTTTTCAAGGCCTATCGAATGTGCCAACCTATAACTAAATCTGAGGGGGGTGCGATGGGGAGGTTCCCTTGTAAGTATTCGTAGCTGGTGCAGTCCTCTACTCCTGTCGGGTGCACGGACTTGTGTGAGATCTAGGTTGTTGTGGAGAAGAGCTTCTGTTATGCAGCCAGGAGTCCAGTAGGCACACTCCTCTGAGAACCCCAGTTGGTCGATGGATGCGCCAGCACCAGCTACAGAGACGTCCAGTTGAGCAGTAAGGTGTTTCATTGTGATTCGTCGATCAGCTCAGACGAGAGTGTCCGCACGTTCCAACACTGCTGGAGCCACAGCTGTGTGCGCCGGCTGACACTCGGGAGAACGGACTGGTTTCCGTGACCTCGTTGCGATGATGACAGGTAACTCGCCCAATGATTCGCCGTGCTTCTGTTCACTGCCGGGTCTCCGTGCACTTTATAGAAGTGCCTATGAATATAGGCGCTGCTCTAGTTTTCCGCCAAACGAAACTCAATGAGAGCTCTCTACATGGAACGCATCTCCTTTACGGACGCTATTTTGAAGGCTACGTATAGTGACGCCGCCTATCGACACTTCATTAAACCGTAGGGGCTGAAGCGGGAATATTCTTCCATGTCTCACAAGGAATTTCGCATTTTTTAACCGAAATTGGCCAAAAATAAATGTTTGGCGCTACTTATTGACCGCCCGTCGTAAATGGTAATTGCAGTTACACACCGCAATGCGATGTTCGATCATTTTGTTTGCTCATTTCTGGTTGTATATGAGGAAGACATAAGGCCGGCTAGCGCTGGAGAAATGTTTCAGTCCGTCTTGGTGGGAAGCGGATGGGCTGAGTGACCGCGTAGCGGTCCTGGCTAGACACACAGAACGTCCGCCACAAAAGCTGTGGTGGAAGGAAGCAGGTCTCGCGGGCACTGCTTTTCGCAGAAGCGTTTGCAGTAAGAACCTGGCCGTCCGTTTGAGCTCCGAATGCTACTTTCTCCTTTGAAGGCAGCTGGCGACAACCTCCAGAATTTATCTTCCTGAGCGCTGGTCGCAGAAGAAGCCGACACGGCATAGCTAGCCCACTGTGGGAAAATTCGTCGCCTCCGCTCCAAAATTTTGCAGTTCAATTGTATGAATCGTTTCCGTCACCGTGCTTTGGCGAAAAAGTGCTCGAATAGTGAGTGGAACGTGATTAGCGGGTAATGCCAACCTTCGGCAAATCGGAAAGCGTTATGTGAGTGAAGAATTGGGAAGTTGTGCAGGGTTCTGCTGCATTCTGGAAAAGCATGCGAAATTATAGGTCTAGGGGTAGCGTCTTTGATTAGTAATCAGAGCGTCCTCTATTCCGGGTTTGAACTCCGACATCACTTAAATTTCGAACAATTTTCGGGCGAAGACCTCCGGCATCAGAGGTCATCCTCATGCTGCGAACGACCTTGTCGAAGAGGGCGGAGGAATGGACAGGGCATTCGTCTGCCATTCGGGTGGGAAACTACCATTTAAGAAGCAGGACTCAGTAACGATCTACGGCACGAGGATGTAGAGCGCAAGGGACCCCACTGCATTAAAGATGCATAATGTGTATGCAGAGTGTGGTGTCACCGCCAGACACCACACTTGCTAGGTGGTAGCTTTAAATCGGCCGCGGTCCATTAGTACATGTCGGACCCGCGTGTCGCCACTGTCAATAATTGCAGACCGAGCGCCACCACACGGCAGGTCTAGAGAGACGTACTAGCACTAGCCCCAGTTGTACGACGAAGTTGCTAGCGACTACACTGACGAAGCCTTTCTCTCATTTGCCGAGAGATAGTTAGAATAGCCTTCAGCTAAGTCCATGGCTACGACCTAGCAAGGCGCCATTAACCATTTCTGGTGAGAGTCTCACTTGTATCATCAAGAATGCTGTATACAAATGATGGAGTAAAGTTAAGTATTCCTGGAGCTACGTACTTTTCTTTATAGCATTCATTACGTATCCTGTTTCAGACAGCAGCAAGCATACTTGAATTTAACGCGTGCATTTCGGCTACTTCCGAGTGGCGTGGCTGTCTTGCTACGCCACAACACAGAGGACGGGGCCTGGAATGTCAGAAGCTTGAACGTGGTACGGAAGGTAGAAAATCTGAAAGGGGAAATTCAAAGGCTCAACCTGGGTCAGTGAAGTGACATGAAAGAAGGCAAGGGTTTCTGGTCAGGTGAGTATAGGGTAATACCAACAGCAGCAGAGAGAGTGAGAGTGTTAGTGTGAGCAGTTCAGTTGTAGGGTGTTTCTCATCAGAATCGACAGCAAACCAACACCGACAACGATTGTTCAGATTTACATACACATGTCTCAAGCTGAAGAGATAGAGAAACTATATGAGGATATCGAACGGGTAATGCAGTACGTAAAGCGAGATGAAAGTCTAATGGTTATGGGAGACTGTAATGCGGTTGTAGGGGAAGGAGTAGACGAAAGGGTTGCGCTTGATACTAGGAATGAGACAGGAAAAGACTAATTCAGTTCTGTAACAAATTTCAGCTAGTAATAGCGAATACTCTGTTCAAGAATCACAGTTGAAGGAGGTATATTTTGAAAAGGCTGGGAGATACGGGGAGATTTCAGTTAGATTACATCATGGTCAGGTAGAGATTCTGAAATCAGGTACTAGATTGTAAGGCGTATCCAGGAGCAAATATAGACTCAGATCACAATTTAGTAGTGATGAAGAGTACGCTGAAGTTAAAGAGATTAATCAGGAAGAATCAGTACGTGGAAGTGCTAAGGATTGAAGAGATACCTTTAAAGTTATCTAAGGCTATAGATACGGCAATAAGTAATAGCTCGGTAGGCAGTACAGTTGAAGAGGAATGGACATCTATAAAAAGGGCAGTCACAGGAATTGGAAAGAAAAACTTACATACAAAATGGTAACTGCAAAGAAGCCGTGGGTAACAGAAGAAATAATTCAGTTTATAGATCAAAGAAGGGAATACAAAAATGATCCGGGGAATTCAGGAATACAGAAATACAAGTCTCCGAGGAATGAAACGAATAGGAGGTGCAGGAAACCTAAGACGAAATGGCTTCATGTAAAATTCAAAGAAATCGAAAAAGAAATGACTGTCGGAAGGACTGAATCAGCATAAAGGAAAGTTAAAACAACCGCCTGTGAAATTAAAAGCAAGGGTGGTAACATTAAGAGTGCACCGGTAATTCCACTATTAAAAGCAGAGGAGAGACCGTATAGGTAGAAAGAGTGCATCGAAGTCCTCTATGAGGGGGATGATTTGTCTGATCTGATAGAAAAAGAAACAGGAGTAGATTTAAAAGAGATAGGTGATCTATTTTACAGCTTTACTGCCTTCTGAGCTTTTCCTTATTGCAGTATCTAAAGTCTCAGAGAACTTCAAAGGCCGCGTGGGATAACCGCGCAGTCCGAGGCGCCTTGCCACGGTTCGCGCGGCTCCCCTCGTCGGGGGTTCGAGTCCTCCCTCGGGAATGGGTGTGTGTGTGTGTTGTCCTTAGCGTAAGTTAGTTTATGTTAGATTAAGTAGTGTGTAAGCCTAGGGACCGATGACCTCAGCACTTTGGTCCCATAGGAACTTACAACAAATTTAAATTTTCAGAACTTCAAAATTACCTTTTCATTCCTTTGTACTTCCATATCCCATTTCTTTGCTTACTGATTCTTCCAGAGTTATCTTTCAAACTTCAGCCTACTCTCAACAGCTTTGGAAGACTCAAGATCAAAAAAGGCAGAAGGGATAGATAATATTCCATCAGTCTTTAGGGGAAAGTGGCAAGAAAAGACTATTCACGACGGTTTGTAGAATGTTTGAGTCTGGCGAAAAAACATCTGACTTTCGGAAAAATATCATCCACACAATTCCTAGGACTGCAAGAGCTGAAAAGTATGAGAATTATCGCACTATCACCTTAACACGCCATGCAACCGAGTTGCTAACAAGGATAACACAGAAGGAAAGGGAAATAGGGGTAAAGTAGAGGGAGAGACGGGTGATATACAACACGTACGAAAGCCGAGAGCGCGTAACAAGAGTGAACGACCAAGACCGAAGGACTCGGATGGAACAGGGTGTAAGGCAGGGACGTACTCTTTCGCCCCTACTGTTAAATCCGTACATCGGAGAAGCAATTATGAAGACAAAAGGAGGCTCAGGAGTGGAATTAATATTCAAGGTAAATGGGTATCAATGATACGATTCGCTGATGACATTGCTGTCCTCAGTGACAGTGAAGATGAATGACACGAACTGCTGATTGGAATGAAGTCTAATAAGTAGAGAATAAGGAGTGAAAGTCGAAAGTAATGAGAAGTAGCAAAAATGAGATCAGGGCGAAACTTAACGTCAGGACTGATTGTCACGAAGTAGATGACGTTAAGGTATTCTGCTACCTGGGCAGCAAAATAACCAATGACGGACGGAGCAAGGATGACTTAAAAAGCAGACTAGCAGTGGCAAAAAGGGCATTTCTGGCCAATAGATGTCTACTAGAATCAAACGTAGGCCTTAATTTGAGGAAGAAATTTCTGAGAATGTACGTCGGTTCAAATGGTTCAAAGGGCTCTGAGCACTATGGAACTTAACATCTGAGGTCATCAGTCCCCTATAACTTAGAACTACTTAAACCTAACTAACCTAAGGACATCACACACATCCATGCCCGAGGCAGGATTCGAACCTGCGACCGTAGCAGTCGCGCGGCCACACCTGCCCGTTGGGAGCACAGCATTGTATGGTAGTGAGACATGTACTGCGGGAAAACCGGAATAGAAGAGAATCGAAAAATTTGAGATGTGGTGTTATAGATGAATGTTGAAAATTAGGAGGACTGGTAAGGAATGAGGAGGTTCTGCGCAGAATCGGAGAGGAAAGGAATGTATGGAAAAGAAGAAGGGACAGAATGATAGGACACTCGACATCAGGGAATAACTTACTTCATACTAGAGGGAGCTGTAGAGGGTAAGAACTGCAGAGGAAGACGTAGATTGGAATACAGCCAGCAAACAATCGAGGACGTATGTTGCAGGTGAAAAGATTGGCACAGGAGAGAAATTTGTGGCAGGCCGTATCACACCAGTCAGAAGACTGATGTCTTAAAATTGTGGCAATAGCTGGACTTCTTCCCCTCTATGAAGAATTTTTGACAAATTTGGAGCTAGTTTGAGAAGAGATTCTGCTTTGAGGCTTGCCCTGGGGAAACCATCTGGATCTCCGCTGATCCAAAAGACAATGGCGAGAGTCTTTCTCTGCCACCACCTCTGCTGTTTTGATTCTGTTCTCGGTTGTGCGTTGTGGTGTACGTTCGCCCACTTCCAAGTAAGTTCTGAATTTCGCAATTAGCGCTGTCTGTTATCTGAGCAGCTCACGATATCAGTGAGTCTTGCGCTCGTTAACTTAACATCTGCGAGCTGCGCAGATTAAGAAAGCCTGTAGTACTTCAGAAGCAGTCTTCCAGATAGATTTTATGTATCCTGCAATATAATACTGACTCACTCACATGCAATTAATCTTCTTGTGAGCCATAGTGCGCTGTTAATGTTCAGGGAACTGATGTTCGCAAGCAGGCAACTGCTTAACAGTAATTTTTATTGATTCGTATAGAAAGTGTAGAAATCTGATCAACATAAATCGATATTGTCCAGAGCACACTTGCTTGGCAGTTATAGCCCCGATTGTCCTACAGTGAACTCTGGCTATGTGACGCTTAAATAACGATTATAGTCAGTCATTTGCAGATCGAACCTGTTGTCTCAGTGTGACGGTGTTTCCATTGTAGAACAGATGTCCTTGCATCGGAGATTATTGTTAATTTGTTTAACTAGTGTATAACGAGCATTTCACTCGCTCTTGTAGCGTTTTGATGTTAAAGTCGTTGGTGTGGTAGGCTAACAGCACACGCAACTGCCAACCCCAACACGACTTTGACATAACCATTCATCGGTAGCTTGATCGCAAGCAAAACAAGCTGCAAATTTCAACTGTCATTATGAATAAAGGTACCACATGTAAGATTCTGCATTACGGTCGATTTCCTATCCTATTCTTCCCCAACCAAGGCTTGTGATCAGTCTGCATATTTTTCTATGATCAACACAGAAGCGACTTTTTCGACTGAAATTATAGCGATTTAAGAATGTCTCAATAAGCTCATACAGCGATGAAGAGACAGAGATTTTCACATCTTTGTTGCGTATAGGGGAAAGTTGGGTAGATTCGGAATGTCGCTGTTTCTAAACTCTAGCGCTAGTGGCAGCTGATCGCGTTCGCTGCATTGTGAAATGTGGAGCGGCAGGGCAACTCAGATGATCCCGAAACAAAACAATAGCGCGTTCCGAGTGGCAACAAGCTGTCGGCCCCTAGTAAGTTTCTCAGTGAATGAACTATGCACTGAGTCCGCCTGATAGGTGCGCGCATTGCTAAGAGAAGGGGTCCGGGTTGGATTCCCGACCGGATCGTAGATTTTTTCCGCTCTGGTACTGAGTGTTGTATCGTCCCTACATTCGTATCATCAGAATTGGCATTACAGTGTTGATATGGCTAAATAGGTACACACTGAAAGACAAAAAATGAATTTAAAACAAAAACCTTTTCAGTGTTGTGTTTTGTTGCAAGTAAGTAAAATTACGTTTTTATTTTATATTTAGATGCGACTGAT
This sequence comes from Schistocerca cancellata, assembly GCF_023864275.1. Classification (NCBI taxonomy): domain Eukaryota; kingdom Metazoa; phylum Arthropoda; class Insecta; order Orthoptera; family Acrididae; genus Schistocerca; species Schistocerca cancellata. The sequence continues at coordinate 1,145,825,780 of NC_064626.1, read as the reverse complement.
ATTACACTTTATTTCTAGGTGTAACAATATCTAGCCCAAATGTGAAGAACGAGAATGTTAAATTAACATTGCGGTACTCTCGTGTTGTAAGCTGCAAAGCAATTTCAGATTGCATCGGACAAAACAAATTGCATAAAAACTTAAATATATACGGTTTTTTTTCCTTTTACGTACAAAGATGGAAAAGTCAGAACATAAGTGGCATGAAAATAGCGTGAAGGAAGTCATAGTAAAAATTAGACCTTGATAACCGGAGAAGTAAATGAGAAATTTTTAGTTCCAAGAAGTCGATAGTCCTAAACCTTCATGAAAATACAAAGACGTGGCAATGAAACCTCTTCTAGGAAATAATTAGTCTCTTTCCGAGAACTTTAAGTGATGAACAGGAAGCAGTATTGTACGACTGTGTTCAATATGTATGTGGTCTGTTTATGGCTGCGAGAACAAATGAGTTCTTAAATCTGGTGTAAAATACGCAGAGCGGTTGAGAAAAAAAGACATCGTTTCAGTAACATAATTATAAATGCCGGTAAAAAGTTTTACTGTCATTTTATGAAAAGACTTGAACCCTGAAGGCTGAAGTCAGGTATGTGGACGAGCATGCAGAGAGCACAAGGTTTCAGCAAAGAACAAGTTGACATATTCTTTGACGTATTAGGTGAACTGAATTTTATAAACATTTACGATCCGATGAAAACTTTTTTGCGGAAAAATGATTTCTTCACGCATTAATATTTCACGTCCGATACAACACTCCAAAAATGCAAAATGTGGAAAAAATATTAAAAAAAATCAGAGATCGTGTTCTCATAATATCGAATTTTATAATTTTGTTTAAGTATTGTATAACAGTAATGTTTAGTGTGAAGCATGTTCCGATATAACCTTCAGAATATGTAATGATTTCGAGAAAGCTTACGTGTCTAATACCAACCAGCTTTTTTTAGTACTTCACCAGCTAAAAGAAATAGCCTGACGCGTTCTTAGCACGGCGTCTAGATTTCCTTGCAGCGGTTGTTTTTCGCGCAGAGAACTGCAAACGCTGACATCTAAAACCTCTTGGAGGGGCACCGCGTTGGCTTTCAGACTTCCCGTCCGCTTTATGGTGACCAACCGCTCCGATGTAATGGCCTCTGTCCTATAAACCCTTTTGTGGGGCGAATAAAAAGGGAGGATCTATCTGCTGCCTATTACGTCACGTCCCTAACTTAACGGCAGTGGGGGAGGGAATGCAACGAAGAGGTGGTGAGGCAAGCGACGGAAAGTACTTGAATTCAGGACGGATGGATTTCTGTCCAGACAAGACGATTTCGACATTCCTTTAGTTTTTCAAATACGCTGCCTTAAAAAAAAATGGAAGCACCTAAGAAACAAGAGACATGGTTGGATGTGAATGTCATTTCGTACACGTACGTACTATCGTCTCGTACGTAAATCATTAGAGATTAGAGATGCAATTCTCTGTGACATTTAGATATGACACCAGAGAGCATAAGCGTTGTTTGTGTTAAATGTTGTTACAAGGTCTGGTAGAATATACACTCCTGGAAATGGAAAAAAGAACACATTGACACCGGTGTGTCAGACCCACCATACTTGCTCCGGACACTGCGAGAGGGCTGTACAAGCAATGATCACACGCACGACACAGCGGACACACCAGGAACAGCGGTGTTGGCCGTCGAATGGCGCTAGCTGCGCAGCATTTGTGCACCGCCGCCGTCAGTGTCAGCCAGTTTGCCGTGGCATACGGAGCTCCATCGCAGTCTTTAACACTGGTAGCATGCCGCGACAGCGTGGACGTGAACCGTATGTGCAGTTGACGGACTTTGAGCGAGGGCGTATAGTGGGCATGCGGGAGGCCGGGTGGACGTACCGCCGAATTGGTCAACACGTGGGGCGTGAGGTCTCCACAGTACATCGATGTTGTCGCCAGTGGTCGGCGGAAGGTGCACGTGCCCGTCGACCTGGGACCGGACCGCAGCGACGCACGGATGCACGCCAAGACCGTAGGATCCTACGCAGTGCCGTAGGGGACCGCACCGCCACTTCCCAGCAAATTAGGGACACTGTTGCTCCTGGGGTATCGGCGAGGACCATTCGCAACCGTCTCCATGAAGCTGGGCTACGGTCCCGCACACCGTTAGGCCGTCTTCCGCTCACGCCCCAACATCGTGCAGCCCGCCTCCAGTGGTGTCGCGACAGGCGTGAATGGAGGGACGAATGGAGACGTGTCGTCTTCAGCGATGAGAGTCGCTTCTGCCTTGGTGCCAATGATGGTCGTATGCGTGTTTGGCGCCGTGCAGGTGAGCGCCACAATCAGGACTGCACACGACCGAGGCACACAGGGCCAACACCCGGCATCATGGTGTGGGGAGCGATCTCCTACACTGGCCGTACACCACTGGTGATCGTCGAGGGGACACTGAATAGTGCACGGTACATCCAAACCGTCAACGAAACCATCGTTCTACCATTCCTAGACCGGCAAGGGAACTTGCTGTTCCAACAGGACAATGCACGTCCGCATGTATCCCTGGCCACCCAACGTGCTCTAGAAGGTGTAAGTCAACTACCCTGGCCAGCAAGATCTCCGGATCTGTCCCCCATTGAGCATGTTTGGGACTGGATGAAGCGTCGTCTCACGCGGTCTGCACGTCCAGCACGAACGCTGGTCCAACTGAGGCGCCAGGTGGAAATGGCATGGCAAGCCGTTCCACAGGACTACATCCAGCATCTCTACGATCGTCTCCATGGGAGAATAGCAGCCTGCATTGCTGCGAAAGGTGGATATACACTGTACTAGTGCCGACATTGTGCATGCTCTGTTGCCTGTGTCTATGTGCCTGTGGTTCTGTCAGTGTGATCATGTGATGTATCTGACCCCAGGAATGTGTCAATAAAGTTTCCCCTTCCTGGGACAATGAATTCACGGTGTTCTTATTTCAATTTCCGGGAGTGTATGTCAGAGTCGTCATACATACACTACTCATAATGCCACTTGATATTATATTCCTTGTAAATAAAACCGTTTTGTAACAAATTAAACGCAACTCTTTCTTTGTTTAATTCAGTAAATAAATACTGATTTGTTCATCAGACTTGAAATGATGTGCCTTGCGTCGAAACTATTCTTTTCTTCTTACTATATTCAGAAGTCGTAATCACTTCAGTTTTACCCAGACTCGAAGAGAGCTGGAAAACCAAACAATGCATAGCTTAACACAATTAACACACTATTAGACAGTAATCATCGACTGAAAGCTACTTTGTCAGTATTGTTGTTGTGGTCTTCAGCTCAAAGACTGATCTCATAGTGCTATCCACACCAGTCTATCCTCTGCACGCTTCTTCATATCTGAATAACTACTGCAGACTACAGCCATTTCACACAGCTTACTTTATGCATGCCCAGTCTCAGCCCTCAATATTTACCCCCCACGCCCCCCTCTAATACACACACACACACACACACACACACACACACACACACACACACACACGCAGACACACACATTCATACACACGCTTCCTTCGTCGCTAAATTGACTATTCCTTGATATCTCAGGATGTGTTCTATCGATGAATCCCACCTTTCAGTCAAATTGTGCCATAAAATTGTCTTTCCAACAATTCGCTTTAGTACTTCCTCATTAGTTAATCTATCTATCCATCTAATCTTCAGCATTCTTATGTAGCGACAAGTGATGTTATTTAGTAGGTGATAAAAATTTTGGGAAAATTGGTCAGACCAGGAGTGTACATTGATCAGCCAGAACATTACGACTACCGACCTATTATCGATAGAAACCGGTCCAGACGATAGCAGCGCCACCTGACGACGACTGAGTACTAGTCACACACACGCACTGTGCATGTAGTGTGCTGTCTGTGTGTAGAACGAGTAAGGCGCGCGATCTATCTGAGTCTGACCTCGGGCAGACTATGGTGGTCCGGAGGCTCGGTAGGAGCATTTGGCACAAACTGAACGACTTGTCGCGTGTTCGAGGAGTGTCGTGGTGAGTGTTTTCAACACATGGTGAAACCAAGGTGAAACCACGTCCAGATGACGTGGAATTGGGTGGCCACCTCTCATTACAAATGTCAGTCGACTTAGGCTGGGCAAACTGGTAAAACAGGGCAGGCTGCGAAGTGTGGCGGAACTAACATCAAACTTTAATGCTGGGCAGAGTACAAGTGTGTCTGAACATACAGCGCACCGAACGCCCCTACTGATGAGCCTCCGCAGCCAACACCCACGCATGTGCCAATGTTAACATCACGATAATGGCAACTACGACTGAAATGGGCACGTGACCATCGGCACTGGACGTTGGCACAGTGGCAGAGTGTTGCATCGTCTGATGAATCCCGATACCTTCTTCATCATGCCGACGGGAGTGCGCGAATCCGTCATCTTCCAGGAGAACAACTCCTTGACACCTGTACTGCAGGACGGAGACAAGCTGGCTGCAGCTCCATTATGCTCTAGGGAACGTTCACGTGAGCATCTATGGCTCCAGGGGAGCTCGTGAAAGGCACAATGATGGTGAAGGCATATCACATACTGGTTAGAGAACCACGTACACTTCTTCATGACGATCATGTTCCACAACTTCCATGCCATTTTTCAACAATATAATGCGCCATGTCATGAGGCCGTGCATGTGGTTAAGTGGTTCCACGAACACAGGGCCGAGTTACAATTGATCTGCTAGCTCCCTTCCCCTCCCACCCCCCCCCCCAACTCGCCAGATCTGAAACGGATTGAACACATCTGAGATTTGTTTTAACGTGGCGACAGAGTTCATCGCTGCCCTCACCGGAATTTAAATAGGTGACAGCACTCCTACGCAATTTTTGTATTCTCTGCCAATGACTAGTGGGATAAGGATATCATGTAGAAAAAAGTGGGAGTTATAGCAAAATGTTAGGCATAGTCACAATAGCCCATTACAGACAGTACTTTTAGGTGCTAAAAATGTTAATAGGAAGCCAAACAGTATGTGATACCCAAATAGAATAGCTAATTCACAAGATATCATTAAAACCATGTGGTCAGCCGTGAAGGAAGTGTCTGGTCAGCAGCAGATGGTCGACGATATAAAGTCAGTTCCTAGTAACAACGTTTCTCTTACTGATAAGTCAGATATATATACAGTATTTAACAATCATTTTCTCAGCATTGCTGGTGAATGAAATAAAAACTTAGTTTCTGTAGGGAATCATATATTTCTCTTGGCAAATCCTTTCCGATACTGATATAAGAGTTACTTCTCTGTGATACTGACAAGGGGAAGGTAGAGTTAATAATTAAATCACCGAAGGCTAACAACTCTCATGGATATGATGGAGTACTTAGCACAATATTAAAGTACTGTGCTGCACATGTTAGTCCTGTTCTTAGCCACATATGCAATTTTCTTTCAGGAATGGTCAGTTTCCTGAACGATTAAAGTACTGAGTAGTAAAGCAGCTTCATACAAAGAAAAAAAAAGAGATAATATTGACAATTTTAGATCTATTTCTATGCCATCAGAGTTTGCTAAAGTTGTTAAAAAGACTGTATATATAAGGGTAATTGATCATTTTATTTCACATAATTTGCTAACAAATGTACAGTTTGGTTTTATAAGTGGTTGAAAACCGAAAATTCTATGTACTCTTTTCTCTGTCATGTAATGGACGGATTAAACAAAAGGTTTCGAACGCTAGGCGTCTTTTTTATTTAGCTAAGGCGTTTAATTGTGTTGGTCACAAAATATTGCTCCAGAAGCTGGACCATTATGGAATATGGGGAGTAGCTCACAATTGATTCACCCCTTACTTTAACAACAGACAGCAAAAGGTCATCCTCCACAGTACTGTGAATGATTGTGATGTGGGATCCGAATGAAACACAATTAAATGAGGGGGGAGGGGAAAGGGGGGGGGGAGGTGGTGCCCCAGGGATCAGTGCTAGAGCCAGTCCTGTTCCTTATTTATATAAATGATATGCCCTCTAGTATTACAGGTGATACTAAAATATTTCTGTTTGCTGATGACACTAGCTTGGTAGTAGAGGATGTTATGTGTAGCACTGGCACTGTTCCAAGTAGTGAAGTTCAAGACGTAAGTCTATGGTTTGTATAAAATAAACTAACGCTAAATCACGGAAAGGCTCAGTTTTTACATGGTCTAAGATACAATTCAACAAAACTTAAAGTTTTAATTTCAGAATGGGAATATGATTATTGAAACTGAACATTTCAGAATTCTAGGTGTTCAGATAAACAGTAAACTGTAGTGTAAAGCCCACGTTCTGGATCTTATCCAAAGATTTAATGCTACCATTTTCAGTGTTACGAACGATGCCTGAGGCAAGTGATAGTTCGAAGCGAAAAGTTTTCATTAGTCTGGGTATTCTGATACACACACACACACACATGTATATATATATATATATATATATATATATATATATATATATATATCACTCATACGGAATTTCAGGCTTCATTTGGTTCGTACTTCGTTGACTCTTGTTCAGAATGACGTGTAGTATACAGCTGCATCCAATTCCAATGAGCTACCATAAAAATGTAAAAATCTTAGCAGTAATCCACTCGCTTTCAAATAAAAACTGAAAAGTTTCCTCGTGGGTCACTCCATCAATTCCGTTGAGGAATTCCTTGAAAACCTAAGCTGATTCCTGTGTTATATTGTTGATTACGTTTGCATAAACTTATGGCTTGTCGTTTTTTGGATTCACGAAGATTTTCTTTTATCTGCTATTACTTTTCCGATATTGCAGTTTCATGTACCACACGTTCCATGACATTGGAGATTTACCCCTCCTGCGTAACTAGACGCGTAAAATAAAACATATTGCTTTTCCTAACTTTCCCTAAAAACATTAACCCAGAGTAAATGCATCGTAATACAGAATAATTTGTACAGTTTAGGACACATATTACATTTCCAATTATCACATAATATCTATAGGTTTACAGAATAAAACACTACATCATTTTCATAATAAACATAATTGGCAATAATTGTTAGATAGCACATCTGTATTACAGTATTCAACAAGACATGTGTTAAGACATCAGGGAATGACCTAAACAAGGTAGTAGACGGAGCTGTAGAGGGTAAAAAGAGGAAGACAAAGATTAGAATACATCCAACAAATAATTGTGTTTGTGGTTGCAAGTGCTACTCTGAGATGAAGAGGTTGCCACCGGAGAGAAATTCATTGTGGGCAACATCAAACTAGTCAGAAGATTGATTACTTGGAAAAAAAATTCAGCCTTACTGTCAAAGTGCCCCCAGATCAAAATAATTTGCTTTTCATACCGCAGTAAGATTGTTAATCCAGACTGGCTCAGTCAGTATTGTCAGAAGACGTCTCATAGTACGTTCGATTACCTTAAATGAAGAGCCTTACGTCTCTGGACTCCAAATATCTAATGGAATATTTTCTTACATTCATAATTATAGGAAGCGGAGAATAAAACGATTGACTGAGAACATTCATTAAAGAATCGCAAACTGTATAGATTATTACCAAAATCATTACTCATCATTTAACTACACCATCCAGTTCTAGAAGCTACCTGCATGACAAATAACAAAATTAATCGCTTCACACTGAAACTTTACGACCGTCACAGCGCAGCGATGGTAGTTGTCCCGAAAAGACGTCAGCGACTGTGGCCGACCAGCACTAGGTTGTAGCCAACACCAGGCGCAACACGTGCGAAAGAGACAAAAACAATCACAGTATCAAAACACTAAAAGCCAGCAGTAGCTGCAGTAACACAATAAATAATCTGCGTCTAAGCCAGTCGATAAACTTACAGCACATGTCACAAGGAATAACAAAAATACGATCCTCACAGTGTACTCCGCTCATCGTCTTTAGTCCGCTATTTACGGCACTCACTGCGAGGAAATAACGGTGTCTTCCGCTCCTGAGAATCGAATTTAATGTTGGATATGAAAGATTTGTAGCACTTGTTGAAAGATATTAATCTCAGAACTTTCCTTGCCTAATGAAAGAGATCTCGTGCTACCTACAGCTCATTTCTAACATTTTAATGAAAAAAGGAGCCTCGAAATTGGTTTTCATTTCTGCGTGTAATGTATCTCTCTCTGTCGCAGGCGTCGTGGATTACGCCGGCCGGCAAGTATTCGTCACAGCTGACGTAAATGGTGGGGCAGCACGAAAAGCAATTTCTTTTCCTACAAAATTTTCCTTTCTCGTTTCTTTGCTCTGTTAGTAGCTTAAAATATTTTGATTTATTTTCTGGGTATATACGGTCTCCAGTAACGATCAGCCTCTCGTGTATCATGTGTGGTGAATCTACTGCGTTGTCTAGAATGAAAGTCATGTGACTCCTTCGTATGGTGTTGCCACAGCGGATACGGAAAAGTGACACATGTAATTCTGTATGTTTGTCATTGGACCACGTAAGGAAGTGGTACGCTTTCGGACATGATTCCCTTCTGAAATGGTTCCGCTGGGTGTCCAGCGAAAGAAAAACACACTGTAGTACCAACTGACATTAATTCTTATAAGCACTTTTCGAGTAAATATGGAAGAAACTTTTTAAAATGTTTGCATTATAATTTTTATACTTCGAAACACGTAAATACAACTCTTATGGCCGCATCCTTTTCTCTCTTCAGTGGAAGACTCTGCAAGAGAGACGCTCAGTAGCTCGGTACGGGCTTTTGTTGAAGTTCCGAGAACATACCATCACCGAGAAGTAAAGCGGTATATTGCTCCCTGTATATCTCGCGAAGAGACCATGAGGATAAAATCAGAGAGATTAGTGCCCACACAGAGGCATACCGACAATATTTCTTCCCACGAAAAATACGAGACTGGAATAGAAGGGAGAACCGATAGAGGTACCCTCCTCCAGACACCGTCAGGTGGCTTGCGGAGTACGGATGTAGATTTAGATGTAGATGCGTCACGCCGAGATTGAATAATGGATACTGGAGATCGTTTTGATGAAAATTTCCCAGTTGTTCATTTTCTTTCCCCCCCCCCCCCTCTCTACTAAGTTAATGAATAGGAAGAACAAACCTGTAATGTTCGGATACAGCATTTGTAGTGTCCTGCTTGACACAGTCAACTCTTTTAAATATCTGGGCATAACTTTGCAAAGCGACTTGAAATGGAACGAGCATGTGAGAACTGTGGTAGGGAAGGTGAATGGTCGACTTCGATTTATTGGGAGAAATCTAGGACAGAGTGGTTCATCTGTAAAGGAGACCCCATATAGGACGCTGGTGCGAGCCATTCTTGAGTATTGCTCGAGTGTTTGTGATCCGCACCAGGTCGGATTGAAGGAATACATCGAAGCAGTTCAGAGGCGGGCTGATAGATTTGTTACCGGTAGGTTAGAGCAACACGTAAGGATAACGAAGATGGTTCGGGAACTCAAATGGGAATCCCTGGACGAAAGGCGCAGCTCTTTTCTAGACACTATTCAGAAAATATAGATAACCGGCATCTGGAGCTGAGTGCCGAACGAATCCACTACCACCATGTGGAGCGTATAAGGAGGACGAAGGGAGGTATGAGAAATTAGGACTCATACGGAGGTATATAGACAGTCGCTTTCTCCTCGCTCTATTTGCGAGTGGAACCGGAAAGCAAATGACTAGTAGTGGTACAGGGTACAATCCACCACGCGCCGTACGGTGCCTTGCGGAGTATCTATGTAGATGTACACTGAAGAGCCAAAGAAATTGGTACACCGGCCTAAAATCGTGTAGGACTCCCGCGAGCACGTAGAAGTAGCATGGAGTCGACTAACGTCTGAAGTAGTGATGGAGGGAATTGACACCATGAATCCTGCAGGGCTGTCCATAAATCCGTAAAAGTACAATGGGGTGGAGAGCTATTCTGAACAGCACGTTGCAAGGCATCCCAGATATGCTCAATAATGTTCACGTCTGGGGAGTTTGGTGGCCAGCGGAAGTGTTTAAACTCAGAGGAGTGTTCCTGGAGCCACTCTGTAGCAATTATGGACGTGAGGGGTGTTGCATTGTTCTGCTGGAAATGCCCAAGTTCGTCGGAATGCACAATGGACATAAATCGATGCAGGCGAACAGACAGGAAGCTTACGTACATGTGATCTGTCCGAGTCGTATCTAGACGGATCAGGGATCCCATATCACCCCAACTACACACGCCCCACACCATTACAGAGCCTGCTGACATGCAGTGCCCATGGATTCATGAGGTTTTCTCCATATCCGTGCACGTCCATCGGCTCGATACAATTTGAAGCAAGACTAGTGCGACCAGGCTACATGTCTGCAATCATCAACAGTCCAATGTCGGTGTTGACAAGCCTCAGTGAGGCGTAAAGCTTTGGGTCGTCCAGTCATCAAGGGTACACGAGTGGGCCTTCGGCTCCGAAAGCTCATATTGATGATCTTTCGTTGAATGGTTCGCACGCTGACACTTGTTGATGGTCCAACATTGATAGCTGCAGCAATTTGCGGAAGGGTTGCACTTCTGTCAGGTTGAACGATTCTCTTCAGTCGTTGTTGGTCCCGTTCTTGCAGGATCTTGTTCCAGCCGCAACGACGTCGGAGATTTGATGTTTTACCGGATTCCTGACACCCACGGTACACTCGTGAAATGGTCGTACTTCATCGCTACCTCGGAGATGCTGTGTCCCATCGTTCGTGCGCCGAATATAACGCCACGTTTAAACTCACTTAAAACTTGATAATCTGCTATTGTCGCAGCAGTAACCGATATAACAACTGCGCCAGACACTTGTTGTCTTATATAGGCAATGTCGACCGCAGTGCCATATTCTGCCTGTCTAGATATCTCTGCATTTGAATACGCATGTCTGTACCAGCATCTTTGGCGCTTCAGTATAGATTTACTGTATTTGTAACTGACCGGACTTTCATAAGGCAGTAAATGTGTTTTTCCACTGGAGTTAGGATCGACAGAACAGGCGTGTGTGTGTGTGTGTGTGTGTGTGTGTGTGTGTTTGTGTGTGTGTGTGTGTGTGTGTGTGTGTGTGTACAGCCAAATATCACGCTTTGTATGACATACGAGTATTTCAGCAGAAGTTTACAACAGTGTTATTCATTACAAAGTGTCGATCGGCGGCTATTACCTTGTTACAAAGCGCTGGCTATCCGCAGAATCGGCTTGGAAAGGATATTGTGGGCAACGCTGACTGGAAAAATAATAAGCGTGTTAGGGTACGTGTTTTCAGGGAAAAACTTTCATGCTGTTAGAGGAAGCTATAAATTGCAAAACCTGTATAGGAAGACAAACATTGGAATAAGTTCATCAAATAATGTAGGATAGAATGAAATTTTCACTCTGCAGCGGAGTGTACGCTGATATGAAACTTCCTGGCAGATTAAAACTCTGTACCGGGCCGAGACTCTAACTATTGACCTTCGCCATTCCTAGGCAAGTGCTCTACCAACTGAGCTACCCAAGCACGACTCAGAACCCCTCCTCACAGCTTTACTTCCGCCAGTACCTCGTCCCCTACCTTCCAAACTTCACAGAAGCTCTCCTGCGAAACTCTATGTAATCGCAGGAGAGTTTCTGTGAAGTTTGGAAGGTAAGTGACGAGGTACTGCGGAAATAAATCTGTGAGGAGGGGTTCTGAGTCGTGTTTCGGTAGCTCAGTTGGTAGAGCACTTGCCCAGAAATGGCTAAGTTCCGTAGTTCGAGTCTCGGTCCGGCTCAGAGTTTTAATATGCCAGGAAGTTTCAAATAATGCAGGATATTTTGCGTAAGTGCTATTTGAGATGATGTTGACACAATGAAGGCCTGAGTGAAACCAACCTGAAGACTTTTGTTCCCTAGTATGTGTACGTCAGTTCCATTTACTCAAGTATAAGTCGTCATTAGTTAAAAAAGAAACAGAGCTTTCATTCGTCTACGTCACATTTGAAATTTCTGTGAAGTGTACCGTTAATGTCACTAACCTTCCTGTGATAAGCTACTTTAACTAATAACAGATTCTTAGGTAGCTAAAACATTTTCGGGAAGACTGAGCACGTTTTTCTGTGGGTTCAGTATGAATTCTTTGTAGCCTCCAAATGCCACTGCTTTAATCTTTCCGCTTGGAATACTACGACTGTTCTAAGGCTGTGCCTCCAAGTGGGGTTCATGGATTAGTGTTTGTAAGGCTTCTTCATTACCAGCAATTATGATCAGGAAATGCAACATCCGTGAAATATTTAGTTGTTTCTAAATTGAGTCTATAACTCTTGATTTTTATCAGCCATTGCCGAAAAATGTCGTAGGGTATTTTTAACTGGGGTCTAGTCGCGGTAACCAGAAGGATCTTTATGTGCACTAAACGGGTACCTTTTCTTTGCAGAGAGTGAATGCTGTCTCTGTGTTGAGTGCTTATGCTGTGCAGCGTGGTTTGTGTGACTGATGACGTTGAATGGGAGTCCGATGGCTACACATTGCTCACTTTCTTCGAATGTGCTACCGTCGATCTTATCGTTCGCATCCGAACGAGGGATCAACGTCGAAAGTGTCACATATGCTCACTACATTACACACTGCGAGAAGTTCGGAATTTAATCCAGGACGTTGACCTGAAATCTGCGATCTGGAAAAACGCATCATCTTCTTGCATTCCACGTAACATTCCAAGCAGTGGCAATGAAAAAATTTTATACTAATAAAACTTGAACTACCTACCCCCTGAATATAATAACACAGCGCAAGCATGTTGCATTGCCCTCGGCTAGGAAAACTGAAACACGTCAGGTGTTCGTAAGGATACAGTACACTTTTCTGGTTCAGTCATTTTCTTCTTAAATATTAATTTCCAGGAAGAGTTACTCGAAATTCTTCTATTTTTATTGCTTGTCTCAGTTCTAGCACCAGTTTTCTGAATTATCAACGATTGCTTCTGTTTGTAGCTCTATGTAACTCTCTTGTATAGCCAATAAGCACAGGGTGTTTTGACTATTATCCTAGCACACATAGATCCGGAAATAAATAATTTCCCGGACACGACTACATGTCATACCTTTCCGAATGGTTCAAATGGCTCTGAGCACTATGGGACTTGACATCCGCGGTTATCAGACCCCTGGACTTAGAACTAGTTAAACCTAACTAACCTAAGGACATCACACACATCCATGCCCGAGGCAGGATTCGAACCTGCGACCGTTGCGGCAGCGCGGTTCCGGACTGAAGCGCCTAGAACCGCTCGGCCACAGTGGCCGGCTACCTTTCCGACTTTCGCTTCCTCCAAGACAAGTTAATCATCTATTTGGATGATGTTCCTTACGATCAAAGGACGCATACATAGTAGATACATGATGGTGCGCCGGCACACTTCCGTGTCGTTGTTCAGAAATACGTAGCAAGACTCTTTGACAAGTGTATCGGTTGTGGCTCCCCAGTACCATGACAGCCAAGATGAATCCGTTTGATTTAATAGCTTTGGTGTATTCTAGACCCGCTGACAGTGTTGATCAACTCTGGGAACGTACTGTGGATGGTTGTCAGCGCAGTCAGAGCACGCCTGAGGTTATTGAACATGTACAGGCATAGGGGAAAGGGCATGCGGGAGCCTGTCTTCAAATGAACGGTGCCCACGTGCAACACTTGTTGTTTCAGTCAGTTGACAGTTCGAGTGACAACATTGCGGTTTCAGTCTGCGAAAACCAGGTATAGATGTTGGCCACTGATGCATCGTGTGTACGGATGGTGTTGGGTTCCTCTGCATCAGTTGATAGTTGATAGTTGGAGAGACAACATCGTAGTTAATCATTTGTAAACAAAAATCAGCTCGTTATTCTTTATCACTTTCTCTTAAGGCTTGCAACAGTTCCAATTTGCAGAATTTGAAAGGCAGGAATTTCCGTGATACCTTGTACAATGTAATACTAGGCATAGTTAGTTTTAAGCTGGCACGTCTCGTTGATAGTGTGCCGCACTTGTTCAACTACTGCTTCAGAGGCTGCTGGCGACCCTGTACCGGCGTCCTATGTATTACAGTCAGTTTGTCTTTGAGCTGGTGGCTTGCGATATTTAGTCCTGAATTGCCTCTGAACTGTACTAGCGGATTTGCTTTCCATAAGCCATAAGCAACGCTGCACACGTTCTGTACCGTTATACGACTCCAGGATTCGCGCATACCACCTGTCGGGAACTGGCAGTGTTAGGCGGGAGTAAAACTTGAAGATGCACTGCGTTCAGTGCTGTATCAATCATATCTGTAAGTTATTTACCCTTTTCACAATCAAAGGTTACTTTTGTATACCTGATTTATAATCATCCTGTTTATAAGCTTGTTTACCTTATACCAAAACGTGTTCAACGTGACTCTCATTAGTTATGCGTCACACATCACATCTGAAGTTTTTTGCAGCAGAATATCAGGTGCGAATTGCTGAATTGTAGGTATAATCTAGCTCTGGGGCGGGTAGGGCAGCCAGTAAGGACGAAAAAAAAAAACGCTGTATCCTTGAAGAATTCGCGAAAGATAATTTCAAGACTTCTCAGGTCCCATCAATGTGGGTGCTATGCAACTGACGCACTTTGACCATCCATTTACCTGGAAAGCGGTCATTTTGGAAATTCCGGACGTCCGAAAGGTAGTGCTGAGGTGGTGCTTCATCTTCATAAACTGAACACTGCATTCCTGGTCACCAACCACAACCTCGGAGAGTAAAAAGTTTTCCAGCGTGCCTATGTACACTGTTCTACTGATAACTTTCTCATGGAGAAAGGAAAGTCCATAATCTTTGTTCTTGCTCAATGCACAAAACACATTTAATTTTGGGCTGTTACGTTCACGTTCCAGAGAGTTTCATGGACCTTCTTCACTGCCCAAATCCTACAGATGTGTTTATTAACTTTACCATTTAAAAGAAAAGTCGACACATCACTAAAGGTAATAAATCCAACGAAATTTTATCTTCGCCCAATCCATATAGCGTTTTTACACGAGAGTCCTTACGAGTAAGCCTATCAGTGTTTTCTAGTTCTTGCAACTTTGTAAAGTTTTACGGTTTGAGATGCAACCGTTTTCTTAACACACGTCAAATAGTCACTTGTGGGAAGTCGATCTCCCAAAAAGAACGCCAGGTCGATTTTTTATGACTGTTGCCGAAGCTTTGCCTCACTTGCACTATTATGTGATCATACACGCAAGGGAAGAACTGAGAAATTCTTGTATCTTACGAAACATACAATTTCAGTACATCACTTACGCCATTAATAAATGGTAGGCCTCCTAGGAGGATCTTTATCATACTCTGTAAGAAAATTACGTTGATCACTTGTCACAGACTTCTTCACTTCAAACCAAAACACACAGCGAGCACGCTAGGAACTGGCAAAGGCAGTCATCTTGGTAGAAATAGCTGCTACCACTTGCACTGACACGATTCTGACCTAGCGTACCACGTGAGTCAAGACTTTCCTTAACAAAGACAGTCCGACTAATTCCTTCATATCAGACACACTACAATATAAATACAAGATCGATAAAAGAAGTTAGATCTATACAGTGAAGAGAGTACACCTGCCTAATATCGCGTAGGGCTCCCGCGAGGACGCAGAAGTGCCGCAATGCGACGTGGCATGGGTTTAACCAATGTCTGAGGTAATGCTGGAAACCATGAATCCTGCAGCGCTGTCCATAAATCCGTAAGAGTATGAAGGGGTGGTGATCTCTTCTGAACAGCACTTTGCAAGGCATGCCAGATAAACTCAATAATGTTCATGTCTGGGGAGTTAGGTGGCCAGCGGAAGTGTTTAAACTCAGGAGAGTATTTCTGGAGGCATTATGTAACAATACTAGATGTTTGGGGTGTCGCTGTGTCGTGATGGAATTGCCCAAATCAGTCGGAATGCACAATGGACACGAATGGATGCAGGTGGTCAGACAGGATGCTTACGTACGTGTCACCCGTCAGAGTCGAATCTAGACGTATCGGGGATTCCATATCACTTCAACTGCACACGCCCCACACTATCACAGAGCCTCCACCAGCCTGAACAGTCCCCTGCTGACACGCAGGGTCCGTGGATTCATGAGGTTGTTCCGTACCCGTCCACGTACACACGCTCGATACAATTTGAAACGAGACTCGTCCAACCAGAAAACATGTTTCCAATCATCAACAGTCCAATGTCGGTGTTGACGGGTCCAGGCGACGTGTATAGCTTTGTGTCGTACAGTCATCAAGGGTACACGAGTGGGCCTTCGGCTCCGAAAGCCCATATCGATGATGTTTCGTTGAATGGTTCGCACGCTGACACTTGTTGATGGCCCAGCCTTGAAATCTGCAGCAATTTGCGGAAGGGTTGCACTTCTGTCACGTTGAACGATTGTCTTCAGTCGTCGTTGCTCCCGTTATTGCAGGATGTTTTTCCAGCGGCAGTGATGTCGGAAATATGATGATTTACCGGGTATCTGATATTCACGGTACACTCGTGAAATGGTCGTACGGGAAAATCCCCACTCCATCGCTACCTCGGAGATGCTGCGTCCCATCGCTCATGCGCCAACTATAACACCATGTTCACACTCACCTAAATCTTGATAACCTGCCATTGTAGCAGCAGTAACCGGTCTTATGACTGTGCCAGACAGTTGTTATCTTATATAGGCATTGCTGGCCGCAGCACCGTATTCTGCCTGTTTACATATCTCTGTATTCGAATATACATGTCTATACCAGTTTATTTGGCGGTTCATTGTATACGTACAGAATTCGATAGGACGTATCCTCCTCTCAGTTTATTATTAGAGTTACTTTTCCTTTAATCTTATGCATGGAAGAGGGAAAAAAATTACAAGCGCGGGAGCGTAAAATGGAACCGTACTGTTCATATGGGTTAAAACCTGAAAAATGGAAAGGCTGAAGCAGCAATTGGCACAGGTGACAACTTGGGCGGCTGGCGGTGTACGAATGCACGGAGCAGCGCAGCGTCGCGACGCCGCCGTGACGCCGCTGGGTCGCCGTGGCAGTGACGGATGGAGGCGCCGGCGCCCTCGTGTCGCCGCGCCAGGGCCCTCCGTGCCAGGCACAGGTGGTTAGGCTTGGCGGCAGCCCAGCAACACTTCACGTCGCCCACCTGCCTCCCTTCCATCCGACATTGCAGAAATGGCCTCCCTTCCGCTCCGATGTCAACTGGAGCACGCTGGGAGCTCTCTTATTCCGTGCAAATACCAACAGCAACATTTCTCTCAGAGCTAAGCTTGTCAGTATGCGTTTACCTACATCTCCTGGAGTTTTCAAGGGGATAAAGCACTTCAAACTCTACTATTTCACAGCCCACCACTCCTCGATCATCGTCCACTGGCAAACGCGACTGACATTTTGTTGAGAGCACTGTCATTATGCAGCCGCGGAAATGGGTCTTACATAAGTTATACCTACTCCATTTTCATTTGAGACACTGTTCTAATTCCTTACTCACTACAGCTGCTTCAACCTCATGATGGTTGGTCCCAAGCCGCACACATCTGTAAGTCATCGTCATTAATAAGCTTGCTATCTGTTATTTTAATTTCCATACTGCGGGAGAATTTACCCTGATAAAACTATCCCACCTGGTGTGCAAGATGTATCAAACAAAGTACTACATATTTAGAGTGTAATAGTCCTAGTTCCAAAGAAGACAGGTAGAAGTATTACTGAACTATCAGTTTAATAAAACATGGTTGCAAATTACTGATACACTTAATATACATATGAACAGAAGTTTGGTAAGAGTCACACTCATGACAGATCAGTTTGGGTTCTGGAGAAATGTAATAGTATTTATAGATTTACAGAAGGCTTTTGTCAATGAAAACTGGAATACAAATTTAAACCTTCCATAGTGATGGAAGGCAGGAATTCAGTCGTATAATGAGTAGAAATTGTAAATAAATAAGCCTCTGGCTGCTGGCGAGCATGGAGGTGTCATTTTGGTTTGAGGTTGTAGATACAAGTTTGATGTAGATCCTGAAGAAGTTCCCCTTAGTTGAATGTGATGCAACTATGCAATCCAGAGGCTATCAGTTATATATATATATATATATATATATATATATATATATATATATATATATATATATAATGATGTTTGTATGTGTGTATGTCTGAGATTTCTTCCCAAACCCTTTGATCGATTTTAAACAAATTTGATACAGAAAGAGCATGCTACAACAGCATATTCACTGTGGGATTTATAAGCTCCTAGCTCAATTAGAAGCAGAGATGCAGGCAGAAATGTATTTTTACCAACCCCTCATGTATAGGCTGGCCTGCATGATACATATGTTGTGTGGGAACAGTATCAGCCTGTCATGTCAACCTATGTTGCAGGACAGTCTACACATCAGGGACAAGAAACAGTTCTCCACAACCTGACGTGCAGGCTCCCCTGCATGACATGCATGTTGTGCTAGAATAGTACTGGCCTGCATTATCAGCTTGGCTTGCACGATGGCTGTACAACAGGGGCCAACAAATGATATTCAAGCCCCTGATGTGTAGCCTACCCTGCATGAGTGGGAAGCTGTAATAGTAATATTGGTCTGCTTTATTTAGCTTTATTGCAGGGGCTATGCAGATGAAGATGGTTGGGGACAGGTTGAGGTGGATAGAAGAGGGGATGGAAAGAGTGAGAATGAGGAGGAAATGGCGGAGGTGGAAATGGGTACAGAGAGGGAGGAGGGGGAGATGCATGAGGCAGGGGGAAAGTGTAGCAGGGTAGTTGGCAGTTGGACAAGGAAGAGATAGAAAGGGGGAAGAGGATATGGTCAGAGTGAGGGGAGGAACAGATGGTCATAGAGAGAGAGAGAGGGTGGAGGAAATGGGTAAAGGGTGGTGGAGGAGGAGATGAAGAGACAGAGCAAATGGGGAGGGGTGACCAACATAGAGGTGGGAAGATGAGGTGGACAGGCAGTGGAAAAGGTGGACGCAGAGAATGGGACAGGTAGGATTAGGATTGAGGAAGGCAGGAGGAAATGGACAAAGGGCGGGCGGGAAGCGTGGGCAGGAGTGGAAACTCTCTCTTAGAAACGCGTCAAGCGAATTTTTGTCTGCTTAATTCAGCTGGTGTACCTTTCTTTTATTTTTGGTGGGTTTGAATGTCTACGGTATTCCGTCTCGCTACAACAATATTGTAGTCACTAATCCCTGTATCCTTCATACTTACATTATGATATTACCTATATTTAACTTCAGTTACCGGAGTAGCTTGAAGGGAAAAATCTGAAAAGTCTACCAATGTCTAACGCTCTCCCCTACAAGAAAAATGGGAAGCAGCAATGAAAGAAGAGGAATCTAAGCTGTCACTTGAACCTAGATAATATGAAGATAAAAAAATCTCCTTAAATAAATTTGCATTCATGCAAACACTAGGTTTGTTCACAAAACGAGGCCATCTCCGATTTGCTTCCAAACTCACGAATGATCTTTTCACTGTGTCCAACTGTAGCGATTACAATGAGTGTTATACCGGAGCCGAGGTAGCCCCTGAGGGCCGGCAACCCATATTACACCACAGAGGACGAGGGGTACCAAACGCACCATGGTAAACACTGGCTATTTACATACAAGATAATGGAAACAGACATTCCGAGCACTATTTGCTGCAGGGGGAGCTCGCGCCATGGCCTGCAGGAAGTATCACTACGCCAAAACCTGATTGGCTGGAGACAGCTATTTAGGGCTAGAACCAGCCCCAAAGTTCAGTTCACGCCAGATGCCGACCTCGTGTACTGCGACCGTTGAAGATTACGACTTCGTCACTGAATTGTACTGTTACTAGTGTGTGTGTGTGTGTGTGTGTGTGTGTGTGTGTGTGTGTGTGTGTGTGTCCACGAACCTTTTTGGAAAACTAGAAGTGAACTTTTGTTTGCCTCAATTACGAGACTTTTACTGGCATCATTATTGTTACCTTTCGTTTGTTGTTCAGTCATCAAACTTGTGAACTTACATCAATAAAAGTTGTGTTTGTGAAAAATTGCGAATTGTCAGTCACAACAGTGAGGATCCAAATTCTGACATTCCTGCTTGCTCTAACGTTTGTTTTTTACACTGAGGTGAGAAAGTCATCGGGTAATCATATGCCCTTGTGTGTCTCACCATGGACGATGCAGTGGCCGAAGGGCTTGAATTAACGACCGAGATCAGCGGCGTTTGCAAGGAGTTGTTAGTGCTAACAGGCAAGCAACTCTCAGTGAAATAACCGCAGAAATCACCGTGGGACATGAGAAAACGTATCCTAAGGATAGTGAGGGGAAATCTGTCGTTAAGAGGATGTTTACTATCTTTGACCCGAAAAACGCATGTTCTTTGAAATTTTTTTCTGGGGATATGTTATAGACATCAATGTCAAATTTGCTCAAAATATTTATTGATATTTCCTCTACAAACTGAAATTTATTAGACCGGAAATATCGAAGAACAAAGGCGGAAGTGACGTCGGAACGAAACAAAATTTCGATGTAGACCTCCACGCGCGGTATGTGACATGTCAGACGGGTCCTCTGAAATCAAAATTAAGTTGACGTTAGCGAAGTATATAAGATTCTTTAGGATTGTACCTCGCTTAAGTTATTTGGGCCATAGGAAAAAAATGGCGGCCATTTGAAAAAAATGGGGTTTTTTCATTGATTTTTCAACTTCGTCGGCCAAGTAAAAATATTTATAGTTGATGGATCGGAATAAAAGTGGTACAACTCCTAGACAATTTAGTTATCTTCGTCGGAAACAAAGAATCATGGCAATCGGTTCAGTAGATTTGAAGTTACCATACCGCGCGACAAAAAAAGTCATTTCGAGAAAAACGCGTTTGAAGCTTTGACTATATATAAATGCAATACTAGCCTATGCAACTTACGTTCAATGTGCTATTCCGGATCCATAAACTAGTCCTTCCTCTTCCTCATAGAGGGCGTTCTGCTCGATCTGGGTCATCCTGCACTGCTCCAAGCGGCTCGTACGGCCGATGACAAGCGGTTTTCGGCCGCTTGAATCCGGTGGTCGTCCGAATGCTTGGCGAACTGCGTCGAGTAGAGTCCCAGGGTGACATCCATCGTTGTCATGGTCTTGAAAATTGCTGAATACCCATCGTTGAAGATGCTCACTGCCAGGAATGTCGCAGTCTCAACAGCCTTCGCGCCAGAATGCAAATGCTTGAGGGCTAACTTCGAAACACACGCGTCCAAACTTTCATTTGAATTTTGTGTGTTTCCTCCCAAGCACCGGTACAATAACTCGTCCTCCGAAAGAGAAAAACTGGTGCGTGAAAAAGGCCGATTTTAGGCAGGTGCCTTTTTTTCTTCAACCGCGAATAACAATCATTTCCGTTCCGTATTCGGGAAAACCGTTTCAGGGGTGGATTCTAAACACTTTAATGAATCTAAAAATGCAATAAAAAATCGATTTTTTGAACCAAAAGATAGTAACCCTCCCCTTAATGGGCTGTGGCAGCAGACGCTCGATGCGACTGCCTTTGATAACAGCATGACATCAAAGGCAGTGCTGCTCCTGGACTCGTACCATATCGGTTGGATCCTACAGTACTGTGAAATCCTGGCCTGGTCAGATGAGTCCAGATGTCAGGTGGTAAGAGCTGACGGTAGGATTCGAATGTGACGCAGACGCCAAGATGCCATGGATCTAAGTTGTCTATAAGGCACTGGGCAATCTGGTGTTGGCTCCATAATGGCTAAGTTCATATGGGATGGACTCTCGTCCAATTGAACCGATCATTGACTGGAAACGTTCGGACACCATCTCCAGCCATTCGTCAACCTCATGTTCCCAACCAACGACGGAATTTTTATTGATGACAGTGCGCCATGTCACCGACTTACAGATGTATCATGATTGGTCTGAAGAACGTTTTTAGCAATTCGAGCGGATGATTTGTTCACCCAGATCGTCCGACGCCAATCCCATCGAAAATTTATGGTAAGTAATCGAGAGCACCGGCAACTCTTTCGCAATGTGGACGACTATACAGGCAGCATGGTTCGATATTTCTGCTGGGGATTCGACTCCTTGAGGCCATGCAACGACGAATTATTGCAATATGCGGGGCAAAAGAATATATTAGGGGGTATTCCGTGTCTTTTGTCACCTCAATGTGTATAGTAACATTCCTGTTATGTGTAGCAGAGCTGTTCACGGTGCTGCGCCTATTCTGTAGAACATCGTACTGCCACCAGCTCCAGTATAGGTGATGACGAGAGACAGATGGACGCAGAGTACCGTGCAGGGCAGCTGGTGAGTTTTCAACCAGAAGTTTGCCGTCGCATCACCTCCCTGTCTGCCTCGTGTGGGAACCACTGCGTCTCGGACGAACAGCGTGGGGACGTTCGTAAGACGGCGCGTCTTGGAAGCTGAGGAAGAAGGCGGAGGAGAGAGGAGGAAGTGAGAAGCAGAGAAAGGAGGCAATAAAGAAGAAGAGGAAGAAGGCGAAGCAGCGACAGGAAGGGGGCGCCCAGGGAGCGCTTAGGCGCGGCGGGGCGGAAGCTGGCGGCGATGAGGGCGGCGGAGGCGGCGGAGGCGGATCGATGGCCGACCGGTGACGTCGCGCGCGAGGCGCTGCCGTCCGCCGGCGCTGAGTGGCGTCTCGCTTTAATAACACACACTTAGTGCGCTCATCGGACACTTAGGCGCTGCCGTCGGCTCCTGCTAAGAGGGCGACAGAGAGAGAGAGAGGGAAAGAGAGTGAAAGACAGAGAAAATTACGCCGGCGTGGCGGCACTCGAAGCGGCGCGGGGCGACTTATATCGCGCCTCGGCGTTTATTTTAACAGGGAAGCACTCCTGGAAGTGTTGGCAGTGGTGGCACTGCCACCCAGGAGATGCCGCTCTGTCTAAACCAGCGGCGCCTGGGCGTTGTCGACTGGCTCCCGAGCGACAATGTAGACAAATCAGCAGTAGACCTCTAGAATATCGTATGTGCACGGTTGTTCGCGAGTCTTCCGGGTTGTACGGTCGTGGTCCTTGAAGTTTTCTGTTCCCACAGTTCCGTCCACAGGTCCGCTCGATACCTTCAGAGGTGCCCTGATTCGTGTTTCTGCTGAGTTTTGCCGACTGACAGGTTGGACGAAGCAGAACGACATTAATACTGTGAAAAAGGGACGTGCATGCCACAAGCTTACATGCCTTCGGCAGAGGTAATTCATGTCACAGATAAAATTTAACCATCGAACTATTGTTAGTCAAAGATAAAATTTATTTATCGGCCCTGTAATTCTTTTCTGCTGAAATTATCCCCATGCTTATACTCGTATACTTGATACGTGGAACTCAGGGAAGGCAGGGAAAGGTGCGGACGAGGCCTAATCGGTTACCGTTGGTTGCACAGTAAACACGTACAATTTATTTAAGGAAATAATTCTTTAAAAACAATCATTTAAAAAAATTGACAGTAACGCAAGCTACACTGACGGCTGAAGGCTTTATTAAGAAAGAATTCAAATTATTTGTCGAGCAATACTTCAGAACAAGTAACGGCTGAAGGCCTGAATTACAAGTGAAGAAGACAACTACACGTTGAAAATACCAAGATAATTTTTAAAACAATCATTAAAAAAACTGACTGTAACACAAGCTACACTGGCGGCTGAAGGCCTTGTTAAGATAGAATTCAAACTATTTGTCGGCTGAAGACCACAAGCAATACCACAGAACGATTAACGGCTAAAGGCCTGAATTACAAATCAGGAAGACAATTACAGTTTGAAAAAATTAAAATAAATTTTAAAACAATCATAAAACTACTGACTGTAACATAAGCTACACTGACAGCCGAAGGCCTTATTAAGAAGAATTCAAATTATTTGTCGGCTAAAGGCCACAAGCAATAGGAATAATTTAAACAAAACATTACTTTTAAACAATTGACACAATCAGACCAAATAAAGAAGGGAGTGATCCACTGGCAGTGCTCCAAGGATCGACCTGAGAAAAGTCCCTACAGCTGCGTAAGCGATGAGACAGGCAGCCCAGTGTTATACTCACCTAACAGGATGGCAACTCAAACTAGGGACAGCTTAAACGCCGACCAGCCCACTCGCAAAAACCACCTAAGATGCTATAACCAATACGACGATAGAATAACAGTGACATGACAAGTTGGCTCCACCAAATCCTAGTACGCAGAGTTAAGACCAAACTCCCTATTCAAAATCTGACTAGATGCACATGGAACCGCAAAAGACAATTCCACAAACAACTCAAACAATGCTAAACAGTCATTATACACCAACAGGACGGATTGCACGTAGACATGAACGTTAAGAACACAGAAACGGTCCGCAACTCGTGGTCGTGCGGTAGCGTTCTCGCTTCCCACGCCCGGGTTCCCGAGTTCGATTCCCGGCGGGGTCAGGAATTTTCTCTGCCTCGTGATGACTGGGTGTTGTGTGGTGTCCTTAGATTAGTTAGGTTTAAGTAGTTCTAAGTTCTAGGGGACTGATGACCATAGATGTTAAGTCCCATAGTGCTCAGAGCCATTTGAACCATTTTGCGTGAGCGAGCATTATTCTGTTGGAATGACACGTCACCTTCCTATTGCAAGAACGGCATAAGAAAGGGTCTAAGAACGATCATTAAGTACCGTGTCCTAGTTTGGTCCCCTCTAGAAACACCAAAGATGAACGAGGGTTGTATCTTATCGCACCCAAGAACTTAGGCTTCGGCTGGGGCCACCGTGTCTTGGACGAAGGCACTCTACGAGACACCTCTCACCAGTTCTACGTCGTACGAGCAAACGACTATCACTTGCTTGCAGGCGGAATCTGCTTTCATAGGCGAAGACCGTGGCACGCCATCTTACAAGTCATCCTTTGAGGGCACCACTGGAGCCGCGCACGTTGAAGCTGTGGCGTGATTGGATGACAAGCTAGAGGTGTGCCTGCCCATAACCCCAGTGCCAATAACCGGCTCGCAAAAGTTCGTGTTGATGCTCCTGGGATTACAAGCCGCTGTGACACGTGTCACAGCTGCCCTAACAATACGACTATCCTGCGGCGTCTGTACTGCGTGGACGTCCAGAACCTCGTCTGCGTGTGCGAGGATGTTCACGTGACTACATCTACATCCACGTCTACATGGATACTCTGCAATTAACACTTTAAGTGCCTGGCAGAGGGTTCATCGAACCAGTTTCGTACTACTTCTCTACCATGCCACTCTCGAATGGCGCGTGGGATAAAGGAACACCTAAAACTTTCCGTTCGAGCTCTGATTTCTTTTATTATGATGATCATTTCTCCCTACATAGGTGGATGTCAACAAAATATTTTCGCATTCGGAAGAGAAAGCTGGTGATTGAAATTTCGTAAATACACTACTGGCCATTAAAATTGCTACACCACGAAGATGACGTGCTACAGACGCGAAATTTAACCGACAGGAAGAAGATGCTGTGATTTGCAAATTATTAGCTGTTCAGAGCATTCACATAAGGTTGGCGCCTGTGGCGACACCTACAACGTGCTGACATGAGGAAAGTTTCCAACCGATTTCTCATACACAAACAGCAGTTGACCGGCGTTGCCTGGTGAAACGTTGTTGTGATGCCTTGTGCAAGGAACAGAAATGCGTACCATCACGTTTCCGACTTTGATAAAGGTCGCATTGAAGCCCATCGCGATTGCTGTTTACCGTATCGCGACATTGCTGCTCGCGTTGGTCGAGATCCAATGACTGTTAGCAGAATATGGAATCTGTGGGTTCAGGAGGGTAATACGGAACGCCGTGCTGGATCCCAACGGCCTCGTATCACTAGCAGTCGAGATGACAGGCATCTTATCCGCACGGCTGTAACGGATCGTGCAGCCACGTCTCGATCCCCGAGTCAACAGATGGGGACGTTTGCAAGACAACAACCATCTGCACGAACAGTTCGACGATTGCAGCACAATGGACTATCAGCTCGGAGACCGTGGCTGCGGTTACCCTTGACGCTGCATCACAGACAGGAGCCCCTGCGATGGTGTACTCAACGACGAACCTGGGTGCACGAATGGCAAAATGTCATTTTTTCGGATGAATCCAGGTTCTGTTTACAGCATCATGACGGTCGCATCTGCATTTCGCGATATCGCGGTGAACGCACATTGGAAGCGTGTATTCGTCATCGCCATACTGGCGTATCACCCGGCGTGGTGGTATGGGGTGCTATTGGTTACACGTCTCGGTCACCTCTTGTTCGCATTGACGGCACTTTGAACAGTGGACGTTACATTTCAGATGTGTTACGACCTGTGGCTCTACCCTTCATTCGATCCCTGCGAAACCCTACATTTCTGCAGGATAATGCACGACCGCATGTTGCAGCTCCTGTACCGGCTTTTCTGGATACAGAAAATGTTCGACTGCTGCCCTGGCCAGCACATTCTCCAGATTTCTCACGAATGGAAAACGTCTGGTCAATGGTGGCCGAGCAACTGGCTCGTCACAATACGCCAGTCACTACTCTTGACGAACTGTGGTATCGTGTTGAAGCTTCATGGGCAGCTGTACCTGTACACGCCATCCAAGCTCTGTTTGACTCAATGCCCAGGCGTATCAAGGCCGTTATTACGGCCAGAGGTGGTTGTTCTGGGTACTGATTTCTGAGGATCTATGCACCCAGATTGCGTGAAAATGTAATCACATGTCAGTTCTAGTATAATATATTTGTCCAATGAATAACCGTTTATCATCTGCATCTCTTTTTGGTGTAGGAATTTTAATGGCCAGTAGTGTAGATCTCACCGCAAAGAAAACCGTCTTTGTTTCAGTGACTGCCACCCCAACTCGCGTATCATATGAGTGACACTCTCACCTCTATTGCGCGATGACATGAAACGAGCTGCCCTTCTTTGCAGTTTTTCGATGTCCTCCACCAATCCTACCTGGTAAGGATCCCACACCGCGCAGCAATATTCCGGCAAAGGACGGACAAGTGTAACGTAGGCTGTCTCTTTAGTGGGTTTGTCGCATCTTCTAAGTGTTCTGCCAACAAAGCGCAGTCTTTGTTTCACTTTCCCCACAATATTATCTATGTGGTCTTTCCAATTTAAGTTGCTCGTAATTGTAATTCCTAGGTATTTAGTCGAATTGACAGCCGTTACATTTGTGCGATTTATCGTATACCCAAAATTTATCGGATTTCTTTTAGTACTCATGTGGATGACCTCGCATTTTTCTTTGTTTAGCGCCAATTGCCACTTTTCGCACCATACAGAAATTGTCTGTACGCCATTTTGTAACTGGAATTGATCGTCTGATGATTTTACTAGACGGTAAATTACAGCATCATCTGTAAACAATCTAAGGGGGCCGCTCAGATTATCACCTAGATCGTTTATGTAAATCAGGAACAACAGAGGGCCTATGACACTACCTTGAGGAACGCCATATATCACTTTTGATCTACTCGATGATTTCCCGTCTATCGCTACGAACTGTCACCTCCCTGACAGAAAATCACGAATGCAGTAACACAACTGAGACGCTACTCCATATCCACGAAATTTGATTAATAGTTGCTTGTGAGGAACGGTATTAAAAGCCTTCTGGAAATCTAGGAATACGGAATCGATCTGAGATCCCTTGTCAACAACACTCATTAATTTATGCCCAAGAACGATATTTTCTGAATCCGTGTTGTTTATGTATCAATAAGTCATTTTTCTTCAAGGTGATTCATAATGGTCGCGTACAGTATATGCTCCAAAATCCTACTGCAAATTGAGGTCAGTCATATAGGTCTGTAATTCAATGGGTTACTCCTGTTTCCTTTCTTGAATATTGGTGTGACCACAGAAACAAGCGTCATTGCACAAGTGACGCAGCACGTCCAACTTGGGTGGTAATTTCCGAAACGACCATCCCACCACTCGGAAGGCCACAATTTGATCTCTTTCAAACTCGCTCAGTTGGCAGTAGGAAGCACGAGTGTGTCTCCGTGGAACGGTTGCCTGCTTGCTTCACACGTTTTCACCACACTGAGCCTCATGGCTGTGAGCATTCCCTACTAAAGGTAGCTATACCACTACGCTATCCGTTACCGGACGACGTTGAAACCATTATCAGTACATCTACTATCCCACAGATGGTACATCCCGTCATCGTGTCGAAATCGACATCGTCTTTCCAGGTACACTAATTTTTTCCCGGAAATGTGTAGATCGTTGGATTCTCTACATACACTATGTGATCAAAAGTATCCGCACACCTGGCTGAAAATGACTTACAAGTTCGTGGCGCCCTCTATCGGTAATGCTGGAATTCAATATAGTGTTGATCCACCCTTAGCCTTGATGACAGCTTCCACTCTCGCAGGCATATGTTCAATCTGGTGCTGGAAGGATTCTTGGGAAGTGGCAGCCCATTATTCACGGAGTGCTGCACTGAGGAGAGGTATCGATGTCGGTCAGTGAGGCCTGGCACGAAGTCGTCGTTAGAATACATCCCGAAGGTGTTCTATAGGATTCAGGTCAGGACTCTGTGCAGGCCAGTCCCATTACAGGTATGTTATTGTCGTGTAACCACTCCGCCACAGGCCGTGCATTATGAACAGGTGCTCGATCGTGTTGAAAGATGCAATCGCCATCCCCGAATTGCTCTTTAGCAGAGGGAAGCAAGAAGGTGCTTAAAACAATAGTTTAAGCCTGTGCTGTGATAGTGCCACGCAAAACAATAAGGGGTGGAAGCCCCTCCATGAAAAACAGGACCACTCCATAACACCACCGCCTCCGAATTTTACTGTTGGCACTACACACGCTGGCAGATGACGATCACCGGGTATTCGCCATACCCACACCCTGCCATCGGATCGCCACATTTTGTACCGTGATTTGTCACTCCACGCAACGTTTTTCCACTGTTCAATGTCCAATGTTTCGCTCCTAACACCAAGCAAAGCGTCGTTTGGCATTTACCGGTGTGGTGTGTGGCTAATGAGCAGGCAGCCGCTCAACCATGAAATCCAAGTTTTCACACCTCCCGCCTAGCTGTCGTAGTACTCTCAGTGGATCCTGATGCAGTCTGGAATTCCTGTGTGATGGTCTGGATAGATGTCTGCCTATTACACATTACGACCCTCTTCAATTGTCGGCGGTCTCTATTAGCCAACAGACGAGGTCGGCCTGTAGGATTTTGTGCTGTACGAGTCCCTTCAAGTTTCCACTTCACTATCACATCGGAAACAGTGGACCTAGGGATGTTTAGGAGTGTGGAAATCTCGCCTGCAGACGCATGACACAAGCGACACGCAATCATCTGACCACGTTCGGGAAGTCCGTGAGTTCTGTGGAGCACCCCGGTCTGCTCTCTCACGATCTCTAACGACTTACTGAGGTCGCTGATGTGGAGTACCTGGCAGCAGGTGGCAGCAAAATGCACCTAATATGAAAAACGTATGTTTTTGGGGGTGTCCGGATGCTTTTGATCACATGGCTGTGGATGATTGTTCGACATTGTAGATATAATTTTTCTGACGAAAAATTTAATGATTTTCATGGCTTAATAGCATACTATGTTACAGCTGATTTTTGTACTTTCCTTTGTCGGCAAAGAGTTTTATGTTGGTTCACTCATGTGACAGATGTCAGTATTTGAACACTGAAGTCGTCGATACAAATTACCTGGGAAGGCGCTCTTGCTGCCCGCTTTGAAATTCTGCTGGTTGTGTTGTCTGACAAGAGGCACCAGCTAATTCGATCTGACGATATGCAACGTATGACTTTATATGCCTGCCACCAGTGTATCTACGCCCCACAACACGTGTTACGAATCGATACCTGTAAAAATGATGTATCCACTGACATGGGTAGTTTTATGTTTGTTATTTTGTTTCATGTTCCATGGATCATTTACGCAACAAATGGTAATGAAGTGGACCATTTTATATGCACATCATAAACTGTTTGGTAAATGTGCCTAACTTAGGACAAATGTTTTTATATCACAGGGTAAGTGATAAAAAATTTTCGTTGTAACATTGTGAAGTCCTTTACTTGTTTATGTAGACGGGACCAAAATTTGCATAGATTCTTTCGATTATGATGCAAAAGTTTCGCTGGGAAGTCTTAGACACCCTCCATACAGTCCTTACCTCTCCAAATGCAATTGTCATATTTGTGGAGCCCTGAAGAAAAACATTCGTGGCCTCGATTTGCTTCGGACGAAGAGGCAATCATGGTTCCGCAAACACATATCCATGAAGGCATTGAGGGTTTGTCTTACAGTGGGATACATATATATCAACGGTTATGTCGATTACTTCTGAAATAATAAACACTTCAGTTACTTTTTCCCATCAGTATCGTTTTCACTTGACTGCTCCCTATAAACAACCCTGCATTCACTACTGGGCAACGAACATTCCACGAAAATCAAAGCACCAGTTGCATATTCCATCATACGTTTCGTTACTGGTGTGTTGGATTTTGGAACATACACTCCTGGAAATGGAAAAAAGAACACATTGACACCGGTGTGTCAGACCCACCATACTTGCTCCGGACACTGCGAGAGGGCTGTACAAGCAATGATCACACGCACGGCACAGCGGACACACCAGGAACCGCGGTGTTGGCCGTCGAATGGCGCTAGCTGCGCAGCATTTGTGCACCGCCGCCGTCAGTGTCAGCCAGTTTGCCGTGGCATACGGAGCTCCATCGCAGTCTTTAACACTGGTAGCATGCCGCGACAGCGTGGACGTGAACCGTATGTGCAGTTGACGGACTTTGAGCGAGGGCATATAGTGGGCATGCGGGAGGCCGGGTGGACGTACCGCCGAATTGGTCAACACGTGGGGCGTGAGGTCTCCACAGTACATCGATATTGTCGCCAGTGGTCGGCGGAAGGTGCACGTGCCCGTCGACCTGGGACCGGACCGCAGCGACGCACGGATGCACGCCAAGACCGTAGGATCCTACGCAGTGCCGTAGGGGACCGGACCGCCACTTCCCAGCAAATTAGGGACACTGTTGCTCCTGGGGTATCGGCGAGGACCATTCGCAACCGTCTCCATGAAGCTGGGCTACGGTCCCGCACACCGTTAGACCGTCTTCCGCTCACGCCCCAACATCGTGCAGCCCGCCTCCAGTGGTGTCGCGACAGGCGTGAATGGAGGGACGAATGGAGACGTGTCGTCTTCAGCGATGAGAGTCGCTTCTGCCTTGGTGCCAATGATGGTCGTATGCGTGTTTGGCGCCGTGCAGGTGAGCGCCACAATCAGGACTGCATACGACCGAGGCACACAGGGATAACACCCGGCATCATGGTGTGGGGAGCGATCTCCTACACTGGCCGTACACCACTGGTGATCGTCGAGGGGACACTGAATAGTGCACGGTACATCCAAACCGTCATCGAACCCATCGTTCTACCATTCCTAGACCGGCAAGGGAACTTGCTGTTCCAACAGGACAATGCACGTCCGCATGTATCCCGTGCCACCCAACGTGCTCTAGAAGGTGTAAGTCAACTACCCTGGCCAGCAAGATCTCCGGATCTGTCCCCCATTGAGCATGTTTTGGACTGGATGAAGCGTCGTCTCACGCGGTCTGCACGTCCAGCACGAACGCTGGTCCAACTGAGGCGCCAGGTGGAAATGGCATGGCAAGCCGTTCCACAGGACTACATCCAGCATCTCTACGATCGTCTCCATGGGAGAATAGCAGCCTGCATTGCTGCGAAAGGTGGATATACACTGTAGTAGTGCCGACATTGTGCATGCTCTGTTGCCTGTGTCTATGTGCCTGTGGTTCTGTCAGTGTGATCATGTGATGTATCTGACCCCAGGAATGTGTCAATATAGTTTCCCCTTCCTGGGACAATGAATTCACGGTGTTCTTATTTCAATTTCCAGGATTGTATATTGTGTTCCAACATTATGAATTACTCGAAGAAAACGGTCTGTTCACACACAATGGACATGGGTTTAGAAAACATCGTTGCCATGAAACACAACTGGCTCTTTATTCACGTGAAATGTCGAGTGCTATTGACAAGGGATTTCAGATCGATTCTGGATTTCCGGAAGGCTTTTGACACTGTACCACACAAGCGGCTCGTAGTGAAATTATAGAATACCGTCTCAGTTATGTGAGTGGATTTGTGATTTCCTGTCAGAGAGGTCACAGTTCGTAGTAATTGACGGAAAGTCGTCGAGTAAAACAGAAGTGGTTTCTGGCATTCCGCAAGGTAGTGTAATAGGCCCTTTGCTTTTCCTTATCTATATAAACGATTTTGGGGACCATCTGAGCAACCGCGCAAGGTTGTTTGCAGATGACGCTGTCGGTTATCGACTAATAAAGTCATCAGAAGATCAAAACAAACTGCAAAACGATTTATAAAAGACGTCCGAATGGTGCGAAAATTGGCAGTTGACTCTAAATAACGAAACGTGTGAGGCCATCCACATGAGTACTAAAAGGAATTCGTTGAACTTCGGTTACACGATAAATCAGTCTAATCTAAAAGGCGTAAATTCAACTAAGTACCTAGGTACTACAGTTACGAACACCTTAAATCGGAAGGAACACACAGAAAATATTGTGGGGAAGGCTAACCAAAGACTGCATTTTATTGGCAGGACACTTAGAAAATGTAACAGATCTACTAAGGAGACTGCCTACACTACTCTTGTCAGTCCTCTTTTAGAATACTGCTGCGCAGTGTGGGATCCTTACCAGATAGGACTGACGGAGTACATCAAAAGAAGTTCAAAGAAAGGCAGCACGTTTTGTATTTTCGCTAAATATGGGAGAGAGTGTCACAGAAATGATACGCGATTTGGGCTGGAAATCATTAAAACAGAGGCGTTTTCCGTTGGGACGGAACCTTCTCACGAAATTCCAGTCATCAACTTTCTCTTCCGAATACGAAAATATTTTTTTGACACCGACCTAAGTACGGAGAACCGATCACCACGATAAAATGAGGGAAATGAGACCTCGTACGGAAAGATATAGGTGTTCATTCTTTCCGCGCGCTATACGAGATTGGAATAATAGAGAATTGTGAAGGTGGTTCGATGAACCCTCTGCCAGGCACTTAAATGTGATTTGCAGAGTATCCACGTAGATGTAGGTGTAGATGCTGTCTTATTACATGAAAATTCGTGGCCAGTTAGTTCATACAACAACAGTTCGTTTCGGTGCGCCTAGTGGGCACCGGGTAACGACACGAGACACGCTGTTTATGCTGACTCAGAGTAGGTGGTAGCGATACGGAGTAAGGAATACGTACCACAGTGCACGAAGCACTGTGATTCAATTACTCTGAAACGTAACAAACTCTTCTTCTGAACTTTTCGTCACCAGTAACAAAGTTTTCTCAGTTGCCGACAGCAGCAGACGATAACATCTACCTGCATTTGGTCCAGATAACGTTTCTTTAACACCTCCAACTGATGAAAAGCATACAGCAGTGTGAAAACTATTTAATGGTACGGAAAATAAATCGCTTAAAAAATTAAAAATTGTGGCTCGTCGCATATAATACTAAAAAAAAATCATCAGTTTAAATAACAGTTGCAGTTCGCCATCCACAATGGATATATTGAATGCAGAATTTTGTTCTGTGTTCGCGTGTTCGCTCTGCAGAGTTTTAACGGAATGTTCTGATTGCTATGAGTTCATTTCGAAGCCCATGGTCATTTTCAAGTTATACCCTTAGCACATCGTTATTGCTGCTGCTGTCGAAATGTTAATATAGGTGGAGATGTATTGACCTTCAGTTTATGCAGGTACTGCACACTATTTGTGAGTTGGTCAATTACTTTTGTACTTGGAAGTTTCTTTTGACAGATTTTAATGATATATCCATAGTACATCGTTTAAAGTATTTTCAGTATCTAATATTCTTACGCTACATGCCCACGAGAAGTAAAAATACTTAAATGTTGGCTTCGTTCATTAGATTATTTCTTTGCATAGTCACAGTAACTTTGCGAACACATTAATTTCCAATACAGCCATTATTGCAAACAATTTCTACCAGTACTAATGAGATAAAAGTTAAACAGTTTTGTTTCTTTCCATTCTCTTTTTAATTGACAATACCTGTTTATTTATGTGTTTTGTAAGTGTTTATCTGCATTTGTATGTTTTGTTGTTTTGCATTTAATCTCGTGTGGATTACTGTGATGTGCCGTTGGAGTTGGGGCGCTATGCATTATCCGCCATTGCATTAGCAGCCAGCAGCACGGAACGAGTTGTTCAATTTGTTTAGGAGAATATTTTATCAGTGCTAATCTGTTTGATTTGGGCTAATGGGTGATCACTCGTGACGTTATAGTTTTTGGGTAATTATTTGCACGTGTGAGTGTAATATTCGGGTAAACTGAGGAGAGAGTATTCCTGGTTTCGGTTAGCTTTAAGTTTCCGGGTGCGAGAAACTGGAAGAGACAAATCGGGGTTTTGCCAGTTCCAGTCATTGAACACGGTTGGTTCTGTCTCACTTGATGTTCGATGAGGTACTGTTTTGGTTGACACAGCTACAATGTGTGATACCTCTTATCCTTTATTTTTACACTATACACGCTCTATTCATGCAGTATATCTAAGCAAAAGAATGCAGAAAGTTGTACTTACTAGTAATTCAACCCACAGAATACAGGAAGTTAATTCTGACTGGGGAGAAATCACGTATGGGGTTCCCCACGGCTCGATCTTAGATCCACTACTGTTTCTCATATATCCAAATCGTCTACCTTCTAATGTACAACAAGCAGAATTAGTTCGTTTTGAAGATGACACCAGTATTGTTATCACTCCCAGTATACATACAGAAATGGAGAAAATGGTGAACAAAATTCTCAAAAGTATCATCGACTGGTTTTCTGCAAATGGTCTCACCCTGAATTTCACAAGGACACATCGTATTCAGTTCTGCACCTCTATGGGTAGTGGACAAGTGATAAGTGTTACACATGATGATGAAATAATACATACGGTGCTAACTTCAAGCTTCTTAGTTGTCCATATTGTTGAGAAATTAAATTGGAAAGAAACACATTTTTTAACTCCTAAATCAACTTAGTTTGGCCAAATTTGCAATTAGAATCATAGTAAATTTTGGGGAGAGAGCAGTCAGAAAGTTGACATATTTTGCTTATTTTCATTCAGTAATGTCATATGGAATAATGTTCTGGGCTAACTCATCTTTAAGAAAGAAGGTCTTCATTGGCCAAAAACGTGCTGTAAGAATAATATGTGTGCTGTAAGAATAATATGTGGTGCTCACCCGTGATCAGCTTGTAGACATCTGTTTATGGAGTTGGGCATTCTGACTACTGCTTGACAGTATATTTATTTCCTCATGAAATTTGTTGTAAATAATCCACTACAGTTCAAAAGGAACGATGAGGTACATAATTACAACACTAGAAGAAAAACTGACATTCGTTACTCAACATTAAGGTTGTCTTTAGCACAGAAAGGGTTGCACAAGGCTGCAACAAAAATTTTTGACCACTTGACCAGTGATATAAAATGTTTAACAGACAGCAAGGTAAAATTTGAAAATAAATTGAAAAAGTTTCCCCTTGACAACTCCTTCTTTTCCGTAAAAGAATTTCTATGTTTTTAATGTGTAAAAGGTAGTGGGTAGGATTTTCTAACTCAATCTGCATATCTTTTTTTTTTCATTCCAGGGAGGAAAATATATATGGCGATGTTTAGAGTACAAATAGATGTACAAATTAATTTGCAATATGAATGCAAAATGTCTCGTTCCACATCATGGGGATTTATGGAACATGAATGTAACTAACTAACTAACATATTCACTTCCAACAGACTTTACATAAAATTTCAATCCTTTTGAAACGTTTTTTCGTTGTTACCTCGCAGAAAATAACGGAAGGAAAAATGTTTATCGTCAACTACATTTTCGCTGTTCATGCAGTAAAACTTCTGCACCAAGCATAACGCTTTAATTTGTTACTTCCTTACTATTCGCAAGAGATTTTGCAGACAGCTTCTGCATACAATAATGAACGTACCCTCAAACTCACATCATTCTACCACATATAGTTGAGCCGGTATGACGTCACTAACATTGCAGTGCGTCAAAAACTATATCTTCAGCCATAATGGTTTTACATGCTTGATATTTAACACATTTACTCATTCATAACGTAATCAGACGTTTGAAGCTGTAATGTACACGGGAATTCGGTTTTACAACACTTCGTTTTGACAGACGTTTTCTTCCTTCAAAACAACACAAGCAGAATGCGTTGAACAACGACTACAGGAGTTCGTCCTATCAGACGTAGCTATGGGAGCGTTCTGTTCAACGAATAGAGGGGGAACTCCAAGGAGAACAGGGTTGTAAATCTGCATAAAGGCCGAATTACTGTCCCAGGCTGGCATTATCATATAGACGAGATTTCCATGGAAACCATAATTTCATAAGCGTCGAGAATGATGCGTACTGCTGAATTTACAATCAGGCACGGGATGAACGAAAGCTTGAGGAAATGGTGTCGCTTTCTGAAAGGAGCTGTCAGTTTTTAACATCAAAGAGTATTCCGGAAGAGTGTAGCAAACGAGATGTAACAGTTTGCTGATACGATTAATACAGTGCTGAATTTTCCTCATAAAATAAGTCTTTAAGGACTTATTATTATTATCATCGATGTTTCAGTGTATGTTACGCAATTACGCAGCAGTTAAACGGCTGAAAACGTAATACTAGACACCAGTTTAGCGCGTCTAACTGCTCCATTCCATTCAGGAAACGTTGTCAGATATCTTCGTGTTCATGAAGACAGGATCAGTTCGAGCCCCTGCCCTAAGGAAAATTGTGGGAAAAAAGTGTTAATACTCAAGGGTAGACTTACGGTTTCGAAGGCTATGACAAGCTACAAAGGGGTACTAACTCAGAAATTGCTGAGGAGAAAAGGATACCATGATCTGGACGAGAATCATTTTTATTGTTAAATTTTCAATTTTGAAACGACTGGAGAGACTATCTACATTCGTATTCTGCAAACCACTGTGAAGTGCATGGCAGAGTGTGCTTCGCACGGTTACAGTTATCAGGGTTTCTTCACGTTCCATCCATGTGCAGTACACGGGAAGAATGACTGTGTAATTGTCTCTGTGTACCGCTGTAACTGAAGACCTCGTCTGTAACCAATGAGAAGGGTCAAAATGGCAGTTTTGAGAAGTTCCACTATAAAGTGTCAGTAAAATATGAGAAATAAGACATGCCAAGTATATGCAATGTGCTTTCACATCCAGTAAAGCAGTTCCTATGTTGTAACAGCACACAAGTGGGTGATCCTTCTTAAATATGTGCTTTGTTAGTAGACAGTTTTTTTTGTACATGTACGAGTGAAACCTCATGGTTCAGAGAATTCGGCTTATAAATTCCGCATCCTAACGTCTTATGTGCAAACTGAACGTGCTGCCCATAACGTTGTCATTACTTAGCTATATAAAAGGTCGGCTAGTATTGTGATAATTTCTGTATTTACTAAAAGTCAAAAGAGCCGGAAATGACGTAGTTTGTACGTAATCAACATCTACATCTATCCTTTAGACATCCTGAAAATTTTGACAGTAGCATTTCGTATAATCGTTTTTCCCTAACTTAAGTGTTATTAGCAATTTATTTCGATTAATTTAGCTTGCAAGTGTCACATGAATCGTATTTCTTATAGTTGCCTGAGACCTACATTTGTATGATTTCCAAATAAGTCGTTTTTATTGAATTTCAGCTGTTCATCGTGTAATTAGACCGTCTGTCTATCTCTTAATATTGTTTGACTATCTTACTGGTAACGCTGATAATACCTCGACGGTCTGTAGCAAATCGACAGATTTATTGCCTGTTTCAGAAAGGGAATTACAGAAAGAAGGAACGAGCTGTTAAATCGCATTGCTACATTTTACGATGTGGTACCGGATTTGAAGCAGTGGCATTTCTATAATTGACAGAGGCTAAACTGTTTGCAGCACTTTCGTGTTGCTACCGCCTAGTTAGCCAGCAGCCAATAGCTCAGAAAGCGAGGAAACTAGAGCGTCTACAGAATAGCGGGAAATTGTACGTCAATTACTTCCGCAGTGTCAGCGTCGATGGAAGGGAAATGAAAGTCCTTATCGACCCCCAAGCATTCTTTTTTGGAGCCCAATTTACTAAATTACGGTTCACGGTTCCTTTCATTATCGTGTCCGGGAAACACGAAAATCGCCAACGAATTAGAAACAATTTTCTTTCCGTAAACACTATCCACAACGCCTGCAAAGTAATGTCAGTAGCAACGTGTTTGGCACGTTCGCTGGTTCATCGATGGCCTTCAGTTTGTTTCAGAAATAATAATGTAAGTAATAAAGCATGACGTGTTCGAGGACTCTATCCCCAGTTTCAAGCCCTGCGAGTGATTCTGTTAGTACGAATGTGATGTCTGCGTATGTGCTGATTTTTCTTTCTTTCCTTGCAGACGCCGTTTTATGATCTTACTGTATTGTCCCTCGGCGATCACAGCATCTCACACACACACAACATGTCATTCAGACCCCTTATGCTAACTGAATGACGTGTTGCGCTTGTGTGATTTTCTGTGTAAATAAAGAGGCACAGCGCACACATATAATGGGCTTTAGAAATAATAACGCTCACTACTTTTGAAAATGGGAATACGTTCTTGAAATGCGTCGCGCTATGCACGAGAAAAACGTAACACGTGTGGCACTTTATTAATTTAATCTTTTTTATGATGGTGAAATTAGGAAAGACAAATAAATAGTGCCTCTGTCGATAATCATGTAAACAGAGTGTATCACATTACTTTTGCGGTTTAACCAGATGGCAAAATTTCACGTTGAACAACAGAGAATTGACACTTCACTCCATTTCTGTTTTCTGAATAACAGATGATGAAATTCCCAAAGGCACATGTAGAAGATAGCAGAGATAAACATAAGTTACAGTTAACGTAAATAATGAATTAACTTAAAAGAGCTGCTATTCAACATTACGTATCTAAACTAAACGACCAGAAAAAACTGTTTTTAAGAAATAGTTACAATAAATTTTCTATTAGAAGCATTAATAAATCCATTTGGTTAAAAACAAAATAAATTCAGTTCCGAAAGGCGATTGTTAATTATTCTTCTTCTTCTTCCTAATATTCACGTTCCGGCGCTATTGGAACAAGCGATGAACAACACAGAATATTTCAGCGTATTGTTTCAGCTGTTCGTAATGTGAAAACGTCTCTTTTCCGTTATTCTGAAGTCTTCCTGGCAGGTCAACTTCCCAGAAGAGATTTTTTGCCAAACATCTTTTCTGTTGTGGTATTCCGTTTGTTTTCAGAACCTCTGTCACTGCACCGATCAATTTTATTAATTCAGTTTTAGCTTTACTGCGACGTTTGTAGAATTTCACAATCTCTTTGGCTAATCGTATTGGTTGAATTCGTTTCATACGCCCATAGAATTTTCGGCTGCATTGTTATGTGCCCTAGTAAATGATGGAATGCTTACCAATTTCTTTATTTGCTCTTGTTTGTGTGTTCCTACTTCTGTATAATTTGGACCTAAAATTTTGCTGGTTACTTTTCGTTCTTACTTTCGGGTTTATTCAATGTGTCTCTTTCCGTTTGAAATGAGTAGTATATCGGCCCGTTGAAGACTAGTTTGGTAACAGTGTGGTACTCTCTTAGTTATGTGTATTTTGAGATGCATTCTTTGTCACATATATATTTTGTAAATCTGAAAACTGTTTCCATTTCGTGGCAGTATTTTGTAACTAGTCTTTTTATGAGTGGTGTACCCCAAATATTTGGGATGGGGAAATCTCTCTGTTTTCCCATATTTATTTTTTAGAATAATGGACGCAAGTTTCATGTCATTTTTTTTTTCTTTTCCAAATGATGTTTGCAGACCTACTCTTTCTGCTGTCTCTCTTTCATAACATCGATAACATAAAATGATGCTATGCATTAATTTGATTACTATAAAGTGATATTGTCCATCTAAGCCAAAGCTGTTTATAAATTTAAGCTGTTACATGCCAATTTTTCTGTTAGGATCAATTTTCGGGGTGGCATATCTGCGGTCCTGTGACACTTAAGACTGCATGCTGGTAGACGTATTAGGTTTCACTTCCGTGTTCACGAGATGGTAATTAGTTAGGTAGTTCAGGCTCTGATAGCCTGGTAGGGTAAAGATGAGGAATTATTATTTGTATTTTTACGCTACAGGTCATATTTATTTATTTTATGTTTAATATAACACAATAAAATCCGTGTCAAGCAACTTTCATTCATCATTAGGCCTTTATGCTTACAGACATTAGGTAAAGATAAAATGTCTTAGTCCGAAATAACATAGAATTTTTTTTTCGCTGTCCTGCTGCTCTAATGGCTAAGGGGGTATTTGGAGGGGGGGAGGGGGAGGGCGAGGACGGACAGTGAGTGACCAGAAGTCGAAATCCCACCTTGTCTTCTGCTGACGTGCAGCTGTGTGTTGTATCGTGGTTGGCACCACAGCTGGAGCGTGACGCAGACAGTTTTGCGTCAGTTGTTATGGAGTGGTTCAAAAATGTCTCTGACCACTGTGGGACTTAACTTCTGAGGTCATCAGTCCCCTAGAACTTAGAACTACTTAAACCTAACTAACCTAAGGACATCACACACACCCATGCCCGAGACAGGATTCGAACCTGCAACCGTAGCGGTCGCGCGGTTCCAGACTGTAGCGCCTAGAACCGCTCGGCTACCCCGGCCGGCTTATGGAGTGATAATCGTATATACGTGTTACATGTCGGTTGTTCACAGTAATATTGAGTCCTGCAGCAGAACAGGGAACAAAATCAGTTATAGGTTACTTTAGGCTGACATTTTAGAAACCTCTATGATGAGCAAAACGTGCTTTAAACGAGTTGCAATGTGTTAAATTAGACAGAAATTAAATAAATGTGACTGGTAGCAGAAAAATAAAAATAATTGCCCCATAGAGTCGCAGAGGATATAAAATATAGAATATAGACTGGCAATGGCAAGGAAAGCGTTTCTGAAGAAGAGAAACTTGTTAATATCGAGTATAGATTTAAGTGTCAGGAAGTCAATTCTGAAACTATTTGTATGGAGTGTAGCAAAAAATTGTTCAAACGTGTGTGAAATCTTATGGGACTTAATTGCTAAGGTCATCAGTCCCTAAGCTTACACACTACTTAACCTAAATTATCCTAAGGACAAACACACCCACCCATGCCCGAGGGAGGACTCGAACCTCCGCCGGGACCAGCCGCACAGTCTTAGGCTGCTCGGCTAACCCCGCGCGGCGGAGTGTAGCCATGTATGGAAGTGAAACATGGACGATAAATAGTTTGGACAAGAAGAGAATAGAAGCTTTCGTAATGTGGTGCTACAGAAGAATGATGAAGATTAGATGGGTAGATCACATAACTAATGTGGAGGTATTGAATAGAATTGGGGAGGAGTTTGTGGCACAACTTGACTAGAAGAAGGGATAGGTTGGTAGGACATGTTCTGAGGCATCAAGGGATCACCAGTTTAGT
Organism: Schistocerca cancellata; assembly: GCF_023864275.1. Classification (NCBI taxonomy): domain Eukaryota; kingdom Metazoa; phylum Arthropoda; class Insecta; order Orthoptera; family Acrididae; genus Schistocerca; species Schistocerca cancellata. Next base: position 1,145,784,252 of record NC_064626.1, on the reverse strand, counting down.
ATTGGAGGGCAGCGTGGAGGGTAAAAATCGTAGAGGGAGACCAAGAGATGAATACACTAAGCAGATTCAGAAGGATGTAGGTTGCAGTAGGTACTGGGAGATGAAGAAGCTTGCACAGGATAGAGTAGCTTGGAGAGCTGCATCAAGCCAGTCTCAGGACTGAAGACCACAACAACAACAACAGAGTCACAGTTCCTAAACTTATCCGGTACGGCCACATTTAATAGTAATAATAATAATAATAAGGCTGAGGAAGTTGGTTCAAAGTAATCATCCTGTCGCGAATTTTCTCTTAATCGAATTAGGAAAACCATGTACGCCGTTAATCAAAATAACAGGACGAAGATACAGGGACAATAGCCCTCTCCTTCTGAAAGGGTGTCCATTGTATCAGCTATTGGGCTACCTCGCTCGGTCCTAGGCAAGGATTCCAGGACAGCGTTAGCGTCACACTAAGCATCTAATGTACTACATTTCTAGACGCCACAGTCCGTGTCTGTGTGTGTCTTGAATATAGAAACAAAATAAAAAACGTGTCTTCCAACGATTTTGAAGGCTAATTTGGACTTTCCCGTTTCCAGTGCGTGTGAGTTAATGCTCGCGAATTCATACAGTAATGTTCCCCAAACTGCAATAATATCAGCAGTTCGATATAGTAATTTTCCGAAATATGCACTACCTGTTCAATGACAATGGTACTTTGTTTTCTTGGTCCTGGTTTAGAATTATAGCGGAATTATAAAGCGGGCGTAAACATTAGGAGTGACAGAGGAATATCAGAAAAAATGGCTCTGAGCACTGTGCGACTTCACTTCTGAGGTCATCAGTCGCCTTGAACTTAGAACTAATTAAACCTAACTAACCTAAGGACATCACACATCCATGCTCGAGGCAGGATTCGAACCTGCGACCGTAGCGGTCGCCCGGCTCCAGACTGTAGCACCTAGAACCGCACGGCCACTCCGGCCGGCGGAATATCAGAGACAGTCGCAGACGGCAGGGCGGATAGGTGGAAAGAGAGCACACTGAATATCTCTAACAGTGGGGAACTGTCTGATGATGTGATAGAAGAAGAAGTGAGAGTCAGTATGGTAAACATAATGTTCACTACTAGAATCGAAGGAGGGTTGTGAAGTTCTGAGATAAATTAAGGCAGAAACCATAGATAATAAAACTTCGGAATTTCTAAAAGCGTTGGGGGAAGTGACAACCAAATAAATATGAAAGATGGTTAGTGGAAGCTGTGAGACCGTAAAGTAGACATACCATCGGACTTAGAGAGAAATATCTACACAAACACGAAGACAGGAAGAGCAGGCGAGCTTAACAATTCATATAGCCAAGTTGCCGCCAGGAATAATGTACAGAAGACTACAAAAGAAGATTGAGACCTGCTAGGTGGTGCTTAGCTTGGCTTTCTGAAGTGTAAAGGGACCAGTGGAGCAGTTCTCCCTCGGGATGGCGGTTTTCGCTGAAACAACCGGTTTTCCATTACACCGGCTGTTTTCGTTTCCAGTCTAAGCTGGCTGTTGAAACCGCTCAAAATAACAGGTTTCTGAAATAACCGATTTTCGGTGTTTCTTTGCTAATAATCCTAGACTTCGAACAACGATTGAAAAATTCTAATTAAGGGAAACGAGCACCGGATCACGATCGTTATGGAATTGATGCAGCAGAAATCAGTCTCATTGTCTCCAGGAAAGACTGAGAAAGTGAAGGAAACGGGCACGACGACAACGGGAGAAAAAGATCACAACTTGATGTCTTCCCTATATCATTACTTTTGGATCGTATCAACTTTTCTCCATGACGTAACCATAAAATTAAGCGTTCAGTTATTACCCCAAGTTTGTAGCACGTCAAAAAATTATAAGTACATCAATGAAATTTGCCTTCACTTTCAAGGAACAGCGGGCCGTTGTAGACGAGCGGTTCTAGGCGCTTCAGTCCGGAACCACGCGGTTGCTACGGTCGCAGGTTCGAATCCTGCCTTGGACATGGATGTGTGTGCTGTCCTTAGGCTAGTTAGGTTTAAGTAGCTCTAAGTCTAGGGGACTGATGACCTCAGATGTTAAGTCCCACAATGCTCAGAGCCAACAGAACCATTTTTTTTTCAAGAAACATTGTGGATGTTTTCTCCTTATATGATGTCGCAAGTTTGTTGTGCCTCCTTTCGTTTTAATCTTTTAAAGCAAATGGAGCATTTTACTTCATTGCTATCGCAGTTCGCAAAATACTTCCAAACGAGAAATGGTGACATTCTGCAATCGAACCGATATGCGAGGACGACAGCGAGAAGCTTACCCCATAGATCAGGTGGGGACCAGTCTTGCACACAACATGCACACACACACACACACACACACACACGCACACACACACACACCGTCTATGCCACACCGCAGAAAGTACATTATTGTCTCTAGAGTGCTGTATCGATTTTTTTGTCACGTGTTTGATTCTAATTTCTAAATGCAGGCGGTCTTATTAAAATGATGATCGCTTTTTCCAATTTCTGTAACAACAAAGTATTTCAAAGAAATGGACGTTTTTCGAACAAGCATAACCCGTTTTTTTTTCAAAAAAGTTTTATTTAAAATCTAGAAATTTTAGCACTGCAGCTACGGAAAATTGACATGTCGGGTTTTTTACCTGGTTATTAATAGTAAAGCATCAAAAATATCTGTTACAACCGAGACTAAAAAAAAAAAGTACCGATTATTCAGAACTAAAATACCAGTATCGGTTTTACCTGTCGGTTTTCCCATCCCTAGTTTTCAAGTTGAGCTTCATAATGGAAGAAAGACTTAAGGAACACAAACACATAATGTTTGTTGGGTCTAGAAAAATCCTTCTACAACGTTAAAATAGTGGAACATGTTCACAGTTGTAAGATAGTATTGTATTAGTATACAGTATTTACAAGAGCCGACGGTGTAAGACAGGAATGTAGGCTTTCGCCCTTAGTCGTCTGGAAATCGAAGAAGCAATGAGGAATTAAAATTAAAGTTCAGGACTGGGATTAGAATTGAGTGAGATGATATAAGTGGTAAGACGGGTACATACCACGATGACGAAAATAGACGAACGTAAAGGGCAGCACTAAAAATAAAATTAGCGATAAACTTATATAAATTTCGGACGGCGAAGAAGATGAACTGAAGGAAGTCTGCCGTCTTGGAAGCAAAATTATACATGACGGACGATCAAGGTGTGGTGTCACCGCCAGACACCACACTTGCTAGGTGGTAGCCTTTAAATCGGCCGCGGTCCGTTAGTATACGTCGGACCCGGTGTCGCCACTATCAGTGATTGCAGACCGAGCGTCGCCACACGGCAGGTCTAGAGAGACTTCCTAGCACTCGCCCCAGTTGTACAACCGACTTTGCTAGCGATGGTTCACTGACAAAATACGCTCTCATTTGCCGAGACGATAGTTAGCCTAGCCTTCAGCTACGTCATTTGCTACGACCTAGCAAGGCGCCATTACCAGTTACTATTGATACTGAATCATGTACAGTCAAGAGCGACGCTCATCATTAATGGATTAAAGTTAAGTATTCCACCAGCTACGTCCGTTTTTTCTAAATTCTAATTTCCTTGTCCTGTTCCAGACCTCACGCCAGCCTGCGTGAGCTAAAAGGCGTGCCTTTCGGCTTCCTCTAGTAACACGGTGTTGGCTCTCCTGCCAACCACAACACAAGGAAACTGTTGTATTCCAGTCTCTGTCTTCATCTCCGCAATTTTTGCCATCTGCAGCTCCTTGTAGTACCGTGTACCACGTCTTAAAACATGTCCTCTGTCTTCATCTCCGCAATTTTTGCCGTCTGCAGCTCCTTCTAGTACATCTACATCTACATTTATACTCCGCAAGCCACCTAGTGGTGTGCGGTGGAGAGCACTTTACGTGCCACTGTCACTACCTCCCTTTCCTGTTCCAGTCGCGTATGGTTCGCGGAGAGAACGACTGCCGGAAAGCCTCCATGCGCGCTCGAATCGCTCTAATTTTACATTCCTGATCTCCTCGGGAGCTGTAAGTAGGGGGAAGCAATATATTCGATACCTCATCCAGAAATGCACCCTCTCGAAACCTGGACAGCAAGCTACATCGCGATGCAGAGCGCCTCTCTTGCAGAGTCTGTCACTTGATTTTGCTAAACATCTCCGTAACGCTATCACGCTTACCAAATAACCCTGTGACGAAACGCCCCACTCTTCTTTGGATCTTCTCTATCTCCCCTGTCAACCCGACATGGTACGGATCCCACACTGATGAGCAATACTCAAGTATAGGTCGAACGAGTGTTTTGTAAGCCACCTCCTTTGTTGATGGACTACATTTGCTAAGGACTCTCCCAATGAATCTCAACCTGTCACTCGCCATATCAACAATTAATTTTATATGATCATTCCACTTCAAATCGTTCCGTACGCATACTCCCAGATATTTTACAGAAGTAACTGCTACCAGTGTTTGTTCCGCTATCATATAATCATACAATAAAGGATCCTTCTTTCTATGTATTCGCAATACATTACATTTGTCTATGTTAAGGGTCAGTTGCCACTCCCTGCACCAAGTGCCTATCCGCTGCAGATCTTCCTGCATTTCGCTGCAATTTTCTAATGCTGCAACTTCTCTGTATACTACAGCATCATCCGCGAAAAGCCGCATGGAACTTCCGACACTATCTACTAGGTCATTTATATATATTGTGAAAAGCAATGGTTCCATAACACTCCCATGTGGCACGCCAGAGGTTACTTTAACGTCTGTAGACGTCTCTCCATTTAGAACAACATGCTGTGTTCTGTTTGCTAAAATCTCTTCAATCCAGCCACACAGCTGGTCTGATAATCCGTAGGCTCTTAATTTACTAATCAGACGACAGTGCGGAACTGTATCGAACTCCTTCCGGAAGTCAAGGAAAATGGCATCTACCTGGGAGCCTGTATCTAATATTTTCTGGGTCTCATGAACAAATAAAGCGAGTTGGGTCTCACACGATCGCTGTTTCCGGAATCCATGTTGATTCCTACAGAGTAGATTCAGGGTTTACAGAAATTACATGATACGCGAGCAAAAAACATGTTCTAAAATTCTACAACAGATCGATGTCAGAGATACAGGCCTATAGTTTTGCGCATCTGCTCGACGACCCTTCTTGAAAACTGGAACTACCTGTGCTCTTTTCCAATCATTTGGAACTTTCCGTTCCTCTAGAGACTTGCGGTACATGGCTGTTAGAAGGGGGGCAAGTTCTTTCGCGTACTCTGTGTAGAAACGAATTGGTATCCCGTCAGATCCAGTGGGCTTTCCTCTGTTGAGTGATTTCAGTTGCTTTTCTATTCCTTGGACACTTATTTCGATGTCAGCCATTTTTTCGTTCGTGCGAGGATTTAGAGTAGGAACTGCAGTGCGGTCTTCCTCTGTGAAACAGCTTTGGAAAAAGGTGTTTAGTACTTCAGCTTTACGCGTGTCATCCTCTGTTTCAATGCCATTATCATCCCAGTGTCTGGATATGCTGTTTCGATCCACTTATTGATTTAACGTAAGACCAGAACTTCCTAGGATTTTCTGTCAAGTCGGTACATAGAATTTTACTTTCGAATTCACTGAACCCTCCACGCATAGCCCTCCTTACGCTAACTTTGACATCGTTTAGCTTCTCTTTGTCTGAGGGTTTTGGCTTCGTTTAAATTTGCAGTGAAGCTCTCTTTGCTTTCGCAGCAGTTTCCTAACTTTGTTGTTGAACCACGGTGGGTTTTTCCCGTCCCTCACAGTTTTACTCGGCACGTACCTTCTAAAACGCATTTTAAGATTGCCTTGAACTTTTTCCATAAACGCTCAACATTGTCAGTGTCAGAACAGAAATTTTCGTTTTGATCTGTTAGGTAGTCTGAAATCTTTCTCCTATTACTCTTGCTAAACAGATAAACCTACCTCCCTTTTTTTATATTCCTATTTACTTCCATATTCAGGGATGATGCAACGGCCTTATGATCACTAATTCCCTGTTCTGCGCTTACAGCGTCGAAAAGTTCGGGTCTGTTTGTTATTAGTAGGTCCAAGATGTTATCTCCACGAGTCGGTTCTCTGTTTAATTGCTCGAGGTAATTTTCGGATAGTGCACTCAGTATAATGTCACTCGATGCACTGTTCCTACCACCCGTCCTAAGCATCTGTATCACGTCTTAACATATGTCCTATCATACTGTGTAGTGACTTCCACATGTGCTTTTCTCGTCGATTCTGCGAAGAAATTTCCCACTGGTTATCGGTCCACCTGGTTTCCAACATCCTTCAGTAGCTTTACGTTTTCCCAACAGTCAATGATTCACTTCCATACAATGCTCTGCTCCAAACGTACATTCTTGAAAATGTCTTCCTCAAACTAAGTTCAATGTTTGATATTAGTAGACTTCTCTCGGCAAGGAACGCCCTTTTTGCCTGCAGTAATCTGCTTATTACGCTCTTGCTTCGTCCGTCATGCAGCCGAGATATTGGAATTCCTTCCCTTCATCTACCTCTGGGAACCAATTCTGATGCTAACTTTTTCACTGTTTAATTCTGCTGCTCCTCATTACTTTCGTCTTTTTCCGTTTTACGTTCAGTTCCATTTTATACATGGTAAACGGTAACGCTGATACCACACTCCCTTGAGGTACTTCTGTAATAGACTTTCAATATTTTGTGAATATAACCGATTAGGTTTCTTATTAAAATTTCTTTATTTATTACGCCATTTCGATTGTTACCATCACAAGATGAATGTTAATTGCATCAAAGGAACGTAAAGAGAGACACAGGCGTTTGTTGTACAACAAGCTAGCAAAAGATAATAAATTAAAAAGTTAAAAAGTTAAGAAATATTGTTACAGATACACTCATCAAAAGGTCGGAACTTACGAAAGAATGTTCTGTGCCAGTACTAAAAACTGAGGATAATTGGGGCATCAACCAACACCTTGGTTCAAAGAATTTTACATAGATGTAAGTTTTGAAGTTTTGAGCGAAAGATGGGCAAGAAGTAAAATGGAATGGAAATCGTTTGCTGTGATGTACAAGTACAGACAAACATATAAATACAATTAATAATTACAACTTCAAAAAAATTGGATGATTTATTCAAGAGGAACAGCTTCACCAATTGAGCAAGTCAAAAGCGCATTGGTCCACCTCTGGCTCTTATGCTGTTATTCGCCTTCTCATTGATTGGCAAAGATGTTTCATGTCCGCCTGAGAGATATCCCGCCAAATTCTGTCCAATTGATGAGTCAGATCGTAAAAATCCCGATATGGGCCCTGCGCGTAATGCTCCAAACGTTCTTAATTGGGTATAAATCCGGCGACTTTGCTAGTCAAGGTGGGGTTTGGCAAGAACGGAGACAAGTAGTAGAAACTCTCGATGTGTGCGGGCGGGCCGGCATTATCTTGCTGAAATGTAAGCCCAGGATGGCTTGCAATGAAGGGCGACAAAACGGGTCGTAGAGTATAGTCGACGTACCGTTGTGCTGTAAGAGTGGTGGTGGATGACAGCCAAGGTGGTCCTGCTACGGAACGAAGTGGCACCCCATACCGTCACTCTTAGTTGTCAGGTTGATATTCCACCGCTGTCCGGTGCACCTCCGTACAAGTCCTCGCTTGTGAGCGAGACTCAGTTCGAAGAGAGACTCATCACTGAAGACAATTCCACTCCGCTCGATAAGATTCCAGATCGCCGGATCTCTGCCCGGTTGAGAACGTTTTTAACATTACGGACAGGGCCCTCCGACCATCTGACGCACCAACCAGACAATGTTTGGTGCGATATCCCCCAGGTGAGGGCCAGAGGTAGTCCAATGAGTTACTGACTTGCTTAATTTATGAAGCTCTTTCTCTTGGATAAATCATCCAATTTTTTTGAGGTTGTAATCGTTTGTTTGTCTGTATGTGGTAAACCAGATGTACCTAATTCCGTCACTTTCGGATAATTCCTTCGTGGTGCATCGTTTTTCTTAGGATATATGCATGTGTCTTCATCAAATGGTTCAAATGGCTCTGAGCACTATGGGACTTAACTGCTGAGGTCATCAGTCCCCTATAACTTAGAACTACTTTAACCTAAGGACATCACACACATCCATGCCCGAGGCAGGATTCGAACCTGCGACCGTAGCGGTCGCGCGGCTCCAGACTCAAACGCCTAGAACCGCTCGGGCATTCCGGGCGGCGTGTCTTCATCGCTATAAAAAAAGAACAGATCGTGTATAAAAAATGAACTTTCAAAATCAAATTATAAAACACACTGTAAAGGAGTATAATAACATACTTGTCAATTTAGCTACTCAAATAGCGGCAGTTAGCCAAGTTTTTGAACGAACTGATACTTGACGTCCATGAGGTAGGGTATTAGTACTGACACAGAACTTTCTTCTATACGCTTCAATCTTTTTGGTGAGCGTAACTTCAAAAATGTCCTTAAACTTTTCAATTTATTATCTTTTGTTTGCTTATTGTTAAACAAATGCATGTCACTGTGTGTGTTCCTTCCGTTTTAAATGCAGATAGCTTTTGATGGCAGTAGCCGAACGTCATAAAAATAAAAAGTATTTTTTAACTTTTTAATTTATTATCTTTTTTTCGCTTGTTGTGTAACAAATGCCTATCACACTGCATGTTCTTTTCGTGTTAGCTGCAAATATCTTTTGATGGCAGTAGACGAAACGGCGTAGTAAATAATGAAACTTTGATAAGCGATGTAGGCGGATTTATTCACAAAACGTTCACAGTGATCGCAAATACATAAAGAAAATTTATTTTCTTCATTAATAAGCCTTTACGTCTGTTGATTCTGGTCTTTTAGCACTAGAAGTACCGGACTTCGCCGTACCCCTAGAAGTACCATATGGGTCATTTTTGACCCATAGAAGAAAACCACCGCTTTATTCGTATTTGCGTGGTGTTTCGAGTGTCTTCATGTTAACAATAAGTCTCTAAAATGCATAGTACACTGTCAAACATAAATTTTAAGAAGTAAATTTTTTTCATTTTAAATTTTACTGAAGAAATTCCACAAATTTTCGTCAATCGTCGTTAAAACAAGTAAGTAAAACATTGTTATAATGTTTTTCTTTCTAAAAGATTGAAACAAAATCAAAAGACATTGCTTATGTATTAATTGTATTTTTTACTTTTATAGAAAAATAAGGTAAGCACCAAATATTCGTGAAGGATTCTAAAGTGCAGCAGGTGACTAAATGCCCTGCGTGCTTTCTTGCTTATTGCAATCAAAGAACTAAAACATAAGAACAATAACTTCAGCCTGTAATTATAAATATTGGCAAATATTTAAGAACAAGGACTTGATAAAACTGTCTAACATGGGATTCAGACATTCAACAAAAGTTTCGGCTCGGCAGCTTTTACATACATACTTGTTGTACTTGAAGCACGCTCTTTATGTATTATTTCCCTTTGCTGTTTTGTTGTTAGCAGGAAACTTGAATTTGACAACGCCTTCTACTTCCATACTTGCCACAGCCGGTATCGAGGGTCTGAAAGGGGAGACTGGTTCCTCTCTGCAGTTTGCAAGAGGCAGCGAGCTCATCTGCCACTCTGCGAATAAAGTCCTGAATATGACAACGCCTTTTCCATATTGGCCAGCGCCAGTATCGATTGCCTGCAAGGGGAGACTGACTATTGTCAGCAATTTGTAGAGGGCAGCAAGCTCATTTGCTACTCTGAGGATAAAGTCCCGAGGTGATATCTTCTAAGTAACTTAAAAATTGTGTCAGCGTCAAGAATATTGTAAAAAACTCGCACAGGTCATCGGTGGGTGCCAGGTCAGACATTGTAGTGTCGAGCCATTTGGTCAACTACATCGACTTCATCCTTAGTTTCATTATAAAACTTCACAGTTTCTGGAAGTTTCTTCTCAGTATTCTCATTCATCTGACATCCGGCAAGCATGTTACTCAGGATATGGATAGTTTTTCCTTTTTTCCTTGGTATGCTGTGAGAAGATTGTCTCCTGACTTGTAAATGTGTTGCATACAATGCGTCGTCTCCACTTCGCGATGCAGGAAGGACCTCCCTGAGTAATCTCCGCAGAGCGCCAACTAAACTTGTTCCTTTTTGTTTCAACTCATCTTCCAGTTTCACGGAGGTGAAGAAGTTGTCAGTTGTGACGTTCCGTAAGTGCGATCTGACATCTGCTGTCGTGTAAGAGAACTTGAGCAGTGCCCCAGACAGCTGTGTAGAAGAGGATGGGGGGGAGGGGGTTCCCCATTGTTTAATATGTTATTCTGTAGATTTCCAGTGCCACTCCCTAGGTTTGCATGTCGCTAGTCCACGGAAAAGGGAAAGCCGCGCCGATATATAATGTCATCCGACCTACGAATACTTCGTATTGCACGTCCTTTATGACCTAAAGTATCATAATACTCTCTAACATATCGTGAATAGCGTCGGGGCCAGAAACTATTTACTGTCTGAAAAACAATGTTACTGATATCAAATGCGTTAAAATGCGTATGGGTCAAATATGACCCAAATGGTACTACTGGTATAACGCGTAAATTTTTCGTATTGTAGGTGAGCTAGGAGGATGAAATTTTGATGTGTTGTACAACCCCACAAATGATGAAAAGTCACGGGAGCGTTTGATTCTGCGATGATTATGGAGGGGTTACGGCCCTCGAAAAACCATCGTTGGTCAAAAATTACTCACATGGTACTTCTAGTTTTAAGAACGATATATTGCGTTCAACCGGTGTGGAAGCCCTGAATCCAGTCAGATGTCTGGTCCGATACTCCGTGGCGTTCTGCATCTCATGGATTAGCGGCCTCATGGACGAGCGGCAAGTCCGCTAAGTGTTGAGCGGCGTGTGTGTGGCTGGCAAGTCATGTGGTCGTCTTGTGGTCGGGCTAACTAGGACGCACTTTGCGATGGGCAGAACGCCCAGGCTATTGCGGCACTCATGCTGTTATCATTTTCTGTTTCCAATCTGCGAGGACGAACTGTCTCTGAGAGCAATGTGGTTGATCTACCTTCTATTTCAGCAGGCAATTCAGCTCTGATCTCACGACCTCCCCCCATCACAGCCCCCTCCCAAAACGCCTACAACAAGTGCACGGGCACCTCCTTTACATGTGTCACTTTTCGCAGTTAATTATGGTGTACCTTCTATACATTGCGGATAAGTGTGGCCTGTGGCCTTGAACCGCAGCCGGCAGGCCGCACTGTTGAATCGCTCGTTATTGTATGGCGGCTGTCACACAGGGTGCGGCTCTGACGCATCGGCATGCGGCCTGCCGCACCGGCCGCTGCCGGGTTGTCACAGATTACAGATTCGCCGCAAGCCGGAGCGGCTGCTTGCCTCTGTTGGCGCACTCAACCGCTCTGCTGTCACACTGGAAGCAGCGGCGTGAGGCGGTTTTTGTCTTGTAGCTCGTAGTGCATGCATCATGGACACAGAAAGACTTACAGAGGAAGTGAGAGAATACAACTTTTTGTATGATACACGCGATCCTGCCCCCCATGAACCATGGACCTTGCCGTTGGTGGGGAGGCTTGCGTGCCTCAGCGATACAGATGGCCATACCGTAGGTGCAACCACAACGGAGGGGTATCTGTTGAGAGGCCAGACAAACATGTGGTTCCTGAAGAGGGGCAGCAGCCTTTTCAGTAGTTGCAGGGGCAACAGTCTGGATGATTGACTGATCTGGCCTTGTAACATTAACCAAAACGGCCTTGCTGTGCTGGTACTGCGAACGGCTGAAAGCAAGGGGAAACTACAGCCGTAATTTTTCCCGAGGACATGCAGCTCTACTGTATGATTAAATGATGATGGCGTCCTCTTGGGTAAAATATTCCGGAGGTAAAATAGTCCCCCATTCGGATCTCCGGGCGGGGACTACTCAAGAGGACGTCGTTATCAGGAGAAAGAAAACTGGCGTTCTACGGATCGGAGCGTGGAATGTCAGATCCCTTAATCGGGCTGGTAGGTTAGAAAATTTAAAAAGGGAAATGGATAGGTTAAAGTTAGATATAGTGGGAATTAGTGAAGTTCGGTGGCAGGAGGAACAAGACTTTTGGTCAGGTGATTACAGGGTTATAAATACAAAATCAATTAGGGGTAATGCAGGAGTAGGTTTAATAATGAATAAAAAAATAGGAGTGCGGGTTAGCTACTACAAACAGCATAGTGAACGCATTATTGTGGCCAAGATAGACACAAAGCCCATGCCTACTACAGTAGTACAAGTTTATATGCCAACTACCTCTGCAGATGATGAAGAAATAGATGAAATGTATGACGAGATAAAAGAAATTATTCAGGTAGTGAAGGGAGACGAAAATTTAATAGTCATGGGTGACTGGAATTCGTCAGTAGGAAAAGGGAGAGAAGGAAACATAGTAGGTGAATATGGATTGGGGGGAAGGAATGAAAGAGGAAGCCGCCTTGTAGAATTTTGCACAGAGCATAACTTAATCATAGCCAACACTTGGTTCAAGAAACATAAAAGAAGGTTGTATACCTGGAAGATTCCTGGAGATACTAAAAGGTATCAGATAGATTATATAATGGTAAGACAGAGATTTAGGAACCAGGTTTTAAATTGTAAGACATTTCCTGGGGCAGATGTGGATTCTGACCACAATCTATTGGTTATGAACTGCAGATTGAAACTGAAGAAACTGCAAAAAGGTGGGAATTTAAGGAGATGGGACCTGGATAAACTGAAAGAACCAGAGGTTGTAGAGAGTTTCAGGGAGAGCATAAGGGAACAATTGACAGGAATGGGGGAAAGAAATACAGTAGAAGAAGAATGGGTAGCTCTGAGGGATGAAGTAGTGAAAGCAGCAGAGGATCAAGTAGGTAAAAAGACGAGGGCTAATAGAAATCCTTGGGTAACAGAAGAAATATTGAATTTAATTGATGAAAGGAGAAAATATAAAAATGCAGTAAATGAAGCAGGCAAAAAGGAATACAAACGTCTCAAAAGTGATATCGACAGGAAGTGCAAAATGGCTAAGCAGGGATGGCTAGAGGACAAATGTAAGGATGTAGAGGCTTGTCTCACTAGGGGTAAGATAGATGCTGCCTACAGGAAAATTAAAGAGACCTTTGGAGAGAAGAGAACCACTTGTATGAATATCAAGAGCTCAGATGGAAACCCAGTTCTAAGCAAAGAAGGGAGGGCGGAAAGGTGGAAGGAGTATATAGAGGGTTTATACAAGGGCGATGTACTTGAGGACAATATTATGGAAATGGAAGAGGATGTAGATGAAGACGAAATGGGAGATAAGATACTGCGTGAAGAGTTTGACAGAGCACTGAAAGACCTGAGTCGAAACAAGGCCCCGGGAGTAGACAACATTCCATTTGAACTACTGATGGCCTCGGGAGAGCCAGTCATGACAAAACTCTACCATCTGGTGAGCACGATGTATGAGACAGGAGAAATACCCTCAGACTTCAAGAAGAATATAATAATTCCAATCCCAAAGAAAGCAGGTGTTGACAGATGTGAAAATTACCGAACTATCAGTTTAATAAGTCACAGCTGCAAAATACTAACGCGAATTCTTTACAGACGAATGGAAAAACTGGTAGAAGCCGACCTCGGGGAAGATCAGTTTGGATTCCGTAGAAATGTTGGAACACGTGAGGCAATACTGACCTTACGACTTATCTTAGAAGAAAGATTAAGAAAAGGCAAACCTACGTTTCTAGCATTTGTAGACTTAGAGAAAGCTTTTGACAATGTTAACTGGAATACTCTCTTTCAAATTCTGAAGGTGGCAGGGGTAAAATACAGGGAGCGAAAGGCTATTTACAGTTTGTACAGAAACCAGATGGCAGTTGTAAGAGTCGAGGGGCATGAAAGGGAAGCAGTGGTTGGGAAAGGAGTAAGACAGGGTTGTAGCCTCTCCCCGATGTTATTCAATCTGTATATTGAGCAAGCAGTAAAGGAAACAAAAGAAATATTCGGAGTAGGTATTAAAATTCATGGAGAAGAAGTAAAAACTTTGAGGTTCGCCGATGACATTGTAATTCTGTCAGAGACAGCAAAGGACTTGGAAAAGCAGTTGAACGGAATGGACAGTGTCTTGAAAGGAGGATATAAGATGAACATCAACAAAAGCAAAACGAGGATAATGGAATGTAGTCAAATTAAGTCGGGTGATGCCGAGGGAATTAGATTAGGAAATGAGACACTTAAAGTAGTAAAGGAGTTTTGCTATTTAGGGAGATGAATACACTAAGCAGATTCAGAAGGATGTAGGTTGCAGTAGATACTGGGAGATGAAGAAGCTTGCACAGGATAGAGTAGCATGGAGAGCTGCATCAAACCAGTCTCAGGACTGAAGACCACAACAACAACAACAACGCGATCCTGATTCGGAGGTAGAATACTTCTGCCCTCGATATATTCTTGATAGAAAGCTGAATTCTCAGAAATAGTGTTGTCACTGTGACGTCCATAACTTCCAAATGAACTACTGTAAACTCCGTAGTGTGGCTCAACGATCGCCAGGAGAACAAGTGAAAATAACTTTGTAACAGAAGAACTGGGATCCAATATCCTTCGGTCATTTTACCATGATATGCTTTCCGTCTATGCTTCCAAGGCAGTCAGGAAACACCCAAAGTTCTAGAAATCCTTCTTCAGGTTTCTTTCACATCTCTGTTGTAGGAGTAGGTAAATACTTGAGCTGTAGCTGTAGAACAGTCCATATTGCCTGGCACACTTCTTTCACAATATCTGAGACTGTTGAACGTCCTAACCGAAAAGAAAAAGCTACGGTCTGGTGACTGTCGCCTGTAGTCAAGTATCTGGAAAAGATTAAAATCTGTTATGCCGATAGAACGAATGGATAAGTTAACGACCAAAGATATGTTTGTTTAAATTCAATAACAATGTTATGAATACAATGAAACAAAACAATCTATTAAGTAGAAAGTTCTCTCTAATGGGGCATACGGAACTAGATGTTACTATCGTTTGCTGTATTCGTAAACACTGCAAATAAATTTATCACTCCACTCTTAACTACGTTGTGGGATAGCAGTTTCTTCCGCCGAACCTTTCATATGATGCAGCAAAACTGAAATGGAATAATTTATATGACTTCTTTTTGAAGCGCAAAGAGGCCACAAACGGTAACACTTACCTCAAACAAATGGCTAGTCTGTGCCTTGTATCAATTGGCTTTCTCCAGTTCGTTGTGCACTTCTCGGTGCTACCTTTTTATCAGGCGATGCATTTCCTCGAAACATTCTCGCGACATACGAAAATATTTGAAGAACCTATCTTCGTCAGACTCTAGATCAATACACAGACGATGGTATTCTCCTAAGCTTTGTCTCTTGCTATTAATGTTGTGCACCCAACATCTATTCTTGGTGCCATTCCGTATCGCTAATGCGAGTTACTCATTTCTGCAATAAAAAAAAAATAAAAATAAAAATAAACTCGAACAAAGTTAACGTGTCCCGCGTGAGGATTCCAAATCGTCTAACGCCAAGACAATCGCGCTACGTATGCAAGCTTAGTAATGGGGTTCGGCCCCTTCCACAGTGTAACACAGCTGACGCATCAAGAGTCACTGCTGCGGCCGGCCGTCGCCTGTGTGGCGTACCTGGCCGCTGGCGTCAGCTGTGTTACACTGTGGAAGGGGCCGAACCCCATTACTAAGCTTGCATACTAAATGCTATTTCAATATTTGATGTATAATGTATAGCTAAAAATAGTCCAGTTACGATTTGAATTACCAAGCATAACCGCGTAGCGCGATTGTCTTGGCGTTAGACGATTCGGAATCCTCACACGGGACGCGTTATCTTTGTGCAAGTTTATTATTATTATTATTATTTTTATTGCAGAAATGAGTAGCTCGCACTAGCGATACGAAATGGCACCAAGAGGAGGAAATGTTGGGTGCACGACATCAATAGCAAGAGAGAAAGCCTAGGTGAATACCATCGTCTGTGTATTGATCTGAGAGTCTGACGAAGATAGGTTCTTCAAATATTTTCGTATGTCGCGAGAATGTTTCGAGGAAATGCATCGCCTGATAAAAAGGTAGCACCGAGAAGTGCACAACGAACTGGAGAAAGCCAATTGATACAAGGCACAGGCTAACCATTTGTTTGCGGTAAGTTTTACCGTTTGTGGCCTCTTTGTGCTTCAAACAGAAGCCATATAAATTTTTCCATTTCAGTTTTACTATATCATATGTTGGTTCGGCGGAAGAAAGTGCTATCCCACAATGTAGTTACGAGTGGAGTGATAAATTTATTTGCAGTGTTTACGAATACAGCAAACGATAGTAACATCTAGTTCCGTATGTCCCGCTAGAGAACACTTTCTACTTAATAGATTGTTTTCTTTCATTGTATTCATACCACTGTCATTGAATTTAAACATATCTTCGGTCGTTAACTTATCCATTCGTTCTATCGGCATAACAGATTTTAATCTTTTCCAGATACTTGCCTACAGGCGACAGTCACCAGACCGTAGCTTTTTCTTTTCGGTTAGGACGTTCAACAGTCTCCGATATTGTGAAATAAGTGTGCCAGGCAATATGGACTGTTCTACAGCCCAAGTATTTACATACTCCTACAACAGAGATGTGGAAGAAATCTGAAGAAGGATTTCTAGAACTTTAGGGGTTTCCGAACTGCCTTGGAAGCATAGACGGAAAGCCTATCAGGTTAAAATGCCCGAAGGATAGTGGATCCCAGTTCTTCTGTTACGAACGGTTCTTTTAGCTAGTTCTCCTGGCGATCGTTGATCCATACAACGGAGTTTAGAGTAGTTGATATTGGAAGTTATGGACGTCACAGTGACAACACTATTTCTGAGAATTCAGCTTTCTATCAAGAGTATATCGAGGGCAAAAGTATTCTACCTCCAAATCGCGTGTATCAGACAAAACGCTGTATTCTCTCACCTCCTCTGTAAGTCTTTCTGTGTCCATGATGCATGCACTATGAGCTGCAAGACAAAAACCGCCTCACGCCGCTGCTTCCAGTTGAAACGTCCCCTTTGAACAATTATACATGACTGTGCTTAAATTGACACACAATACTTTTAGCGCAACGCAATCTGACTTTCAAAAATCCCTACAAAAGAATGGCCCTGACTAACATTAACCTATACCTTTCACAAATCACTTACCTCACAAAAATCTTCATTACTCGAACTACTGCAATACAGCGAGCGCCACTACTGCCAGTTAAATAAAAGATTCAAACTACGGAAGGCACCAACCGCTGATAGGCATAGTTAGCAAATGAAAGATTTTTGTAGAGAACAAACAATGTATTTACCTTATTAGTCATAATATATATATATATCAGTTCATGATATCCAGATTACAAATTTCAAATCTCCGCCATTTCTCTCCCCACATCCACCACTGCTGGCGGCTCACCTCCAACTGCGCAATGCTATGCGCTGTTCACATCCAGCTGCCGCTGCCCAACACTACAATGGCAGACAACAATGTAAACTAGCCACAGACTGCACACAGCACAGCCAGTGATTTTCATACAGAGCGCTACGTAACGTTGCCAATAAGAAAGCATAAACAGCCTACTTACATAGCCCCCACGCTCCGCACAAAAAATTTTCCAAATTGTTTTGGGCACTGGGCAATACATATTTGTTAAAATTTTTCATAATTACAGTAAGAAAGATATCAAATGCACACACTTATTAATACAATGTTGGTCAAAAGCTAAAATTTTCTCACAGTCCATAAAGACAGTCCTGATCATCCATCACAGTGAAACTGCCGTTTTTCTCAAAGTCTGAGCAGTAAAAGAGAATGCACATGGAGGTAGTGGATTTCCATGCAGTCTTGAAGAAGTAGTGTTGTCCTTCCAACGGAAAGACAGTGCTGACCCTTGACATGCTGACAGGTAATGGGCCACAACAGAGCAAACCCACAGCAGAGTCATTCGACGTTTTGAAGAATATTGGTAGCTAGGTCATCACAGAGCAGACCCACTGCAGTCCTGGTAGAGATTACGGTACTGGTGAGCCACCAGAGGTGCAGACCCACTGCAGTCCTTGTAGAAATAATGGTATTGGTGGGCCACCAGAGGTGTAGACCCACTGTAGTCCTTGTAGAGAGGGCCAGCAGACATCTGTTGCGACTGTGCAGGTGCACAATCACCATCGAAGAGTCTTGCAGATAATATAGCAAGTCCATAACCCACCACTTGTGCACTCAAAAAAAAATTATTATTTTTTTTTTCATTTCACATCCAGCTGCCGCTGCCCAACACTACAATGGCAGACAACAAAGCAAACTAGCCACAGACTGCGCACAGCACAGCCAGTGATTTTCATACAGAGCGCTACGTAACTTTGCCAATAAGAAAACATAAAAAAACATAAACAGCCTACTTACACAGTGTGACAGCAGAGCGGTTGAGTGCGCGAACAGACGCAGGCAACCGCTCCGGCTTGCGGCGAATCTGTAATTGTGACAACCTGGCGGCGGCTGGTGCGGCAGGCCGCATGCCGGCGCGTCAGAGCCGCACTCTGTGTGACCGCCGCCATACAGTAACGAGCGATTCAACAGTGCGGCCTGCCGGCTGCAGCTCAAGGCCACAGGCCGGACGGCCAGGCCGCATGCCTGGCCAGACAGAATCCGGCCTGCCGCTGAGACGGACGGCGCAGCGGGAGGCCGGGCCAGACAGTGGCCAGGGACGCCACACAGGCAACGGCCGGCCGCAGCGACTGTTGCTGCGTCAGCTGTTACACTGTGGAAGGGGCCGAACCCCATTATTGAGCTTGCATGGGTAGTGCGATTCTCTTGGCGTTAGACGATTTGGAAGCTTCACGCGGGACACGTTATCTTTGTGCGAGGAAATGAGTAGCTCGCACTAGCGATACGAAATGGCACCAAGAAGAGGAGATGTTGGGTGCACGACATTAATAGCAAGAGAGAAAGCTTAGGAGAATACCATCGTCTGTGTATTGATCTAGAGTCTGACGAAGATAGGTTCTTCAAATATTTTCGTATGTCGCGAGAATGTTTCGAGGTACTGCATCGCCTGATAAAATATGGCACCGAGAAGCGAACAACAAACTGGAGAAAGCCAATTGATACAAGGCACAGACTAGTCATTTGTTTGAGGTAAGTTTTACCATTTGTGGCCTCTTTGTGCTTTAAACGGAAGTCATATAATTCATTCCATTTCAGTTTTGCTGTATCATATGAAAGGTTCGGCGGAAGAAAGTGCTATCCCACAACGTAGTTACGAGTAGAGTGATAAATTTATCTGCAGTGTTTACGAATACAGCCAACGATAGTAACATCTAGTTCCGTATGTTCCGCTAGAGAGAACTTTCTACTTAATCGATTGTTTCATTGTATTCATAACATTGTCATTGAATTTAAACAAACATATCTTTGGTCCAGAATAAGAGCACTTGCCCGCGAAAGGCAAAGGTCCCGAGTTCGAGTCTCGGTCGGGCACACAGTTTTAATCTGCCAGGAAGTTTCATATCTTTGGTCGTTAACTTTATTCGTTCTATCGACATAATTTATTTTAATCTTTTCAACGTACTTGACTACAGGCGACAGTTTCTTTTCGGTTAGGACGTTCCACAGTCCCAGAAATTGTGAAACAAGTGTGCCAGGCAATATGGACTGTTCTACAACCCACTTATTTACCTACTCCTACTACAGAGATGTGGAAGAAATCTGAAGAAGGATTTCTAGAACTTTGGGGGTTTCCGAACTGCCTTGGAAGCATAGACGGGAAGCATATCAGGTTAAAATGCCTGAAGGATAGTGCATGCCAGTTCTGTTACAAGCAATTCTTTTCGCTGCTTCTCCTGGCGATCATTGATCCATACTACGAGTTTACAGTAGGGGCCTAGTTGATATTGGAAATTATGGACGTCACAGTGACAACACTATTTCTGAGAATTCAGCTTTCTATCAAGAGTATATCAACGGCAAAAGTATTCTACCTCCAAATCAGGATCGCGTGTATCATACAAAAAGTTGTATTGTCACACCTCCTCTATAAGTCTTTCTGCGTCCATGATGCATGCAGTACGAGCTACAAGACAAAAACCGCCTCCAATGTGGCCACAGAGCAGTTGAGTGGGCCAACAGAGGCAAGCAGCCGCTCCGGCCTGCGGCGAATCTGTAATCTGTGACAACCCGGCGGCAGCCGGTGCGGCAGGCCGCATGCCGGTGCGTCAGAGCCGCACCCTGTGTGACAGCCGCCATACAATAACGAGAGATTCAACAGTGCGGCCTGCCGGCTACGGCTCAAGGCCACTGGCCGGACGGCCAGGCCGCATTCTGTCTGGCCAGGCCTTAAGGCCTGGCCAGACAGAATCCGGCCTGCCACAGCGTCGGACGGCCCAGCGGTGGGCCGGACTCGTCAGCGGCCAGGGACGCCACACAGGCGACGGCCGGCCGCAGCGACTCTTGATACATCAGCTGTTACACTGTGGAAGGGGCCGAAATCCATTATTAAGCTTGCTTGCATAGCGCGATTGTCTTGCGTTAGACGATTTGGAATCTTCACGCGGGACACGTTATCTTTGTGCGAGTTCTCTCTCTCTCTCTCTCTCTCTTTTGAATTGCAGAAATGAGAAGCTTGCACTAGCAATACGAAATGGCACCAAGAAGAGATGTTGTGTGCACGACATTAATAGCATGAAAGAAAGCTTAGGAAAATACCATCGTCTGTGTATTGATCTAAAGTCTGACGAAGATAGGTTTTTCAAATCTTTTCGTACGTCGCGAAAATGTTTCGAGGAAATGCATCGGCTGATAAAAAGGTAGCTCCGAGAACTGCACAACGAACCGGAGAAAGCCAGTTGATACAAGGCACAGACAAGCCGTTTGTTTGAGGTACGTTTTACCGTTTGTGGCCTCTTTGTGCTTGAAATAGAACTCATATAAATTATTCCATTTCAGTTTTGCTGTATCATATGAAAGATTCGGCGGAAGAAAGTGCTATCCCACAACGTAGTTACGAGTGGAGTGATAAATTTATTTGCAGTGTTTACGAATACAGCAAACGATAGTAACATCTAGTTCCGTATGTCCCGCTAGAGAGAACTTTCTACTTAACAAATTGTTTTCTTTCATTGTATTCATACCACTGTCATTGAATTTAAACATATCTTTGGTCGTTAACTTATCCATTCGTTCTATCGGTATAACAAATTTTAATTTTTTCCAGATACTTGACTACAGGCGACAGTCACCAGACCGTAGCTTTTTCTTTTCGGTTAGGACGTTCAACAGTCTCAGATATTGTGAAATAAATGTGCCAGGCAATATGGACTGTTCTACAGCCCAAGTATTTACATACTTCTACAACAGAGATGTGGAAGAAATCTGAAGGAGGATTTCTAGAACTTTGCGGGTTTCCGAACTGCCTTGGAAGCATAGACGGAAAGCGTATCAGGTTCAAATGCCCGAAGGATAGTGGATCCCAGTTCTTCTGTTACGAACAGTTCTTTTAGCTAGTTCTCCTGGCGATCGTTGATCCATACAACGGAGTTTAGAGTAGTTGATATTGGAAGTTATGGACGTCACAGTGACAACACTATTTCTGAGAATTCAGCTTTCTATCAAGAGTATATCGAGGGCAAAAGTATTCTACCTCCAAATCGCGTGTATCAGACAAAAAGTTGTATCCTCTCACCTCCTCTGTAAGTCTTTCTGTGTCTTTCTGTGTCCATGATGCATGCACTACGAGCTGCAAGACAAAAAGCGCCTCACGCCGCTGCTTCCAGTGTGACAGCAGAGCAGTTGAATGAGCCAACAGAGGCAAGCAGCCGCTCCGGCTTGCGGCGAATCTGTAATCTGTGACAACCCGGCGGCGGCCGGTGCGGCAGGCCGTATGCCGGTGCGGCAAAGCCGCACTCTCTGTGACCGCCGCCATACAGTAACGAGCGATTCAACAGTGCGGCCTGCCGGCTGCGGCTCAAGGCCACTGGCCGGACGGCCAGGCCGCATTCTGTCTGGCAAGGCCTTAAGACACCACAATAATAAGCGACTCCAAGATCGTTTGCCAACAGGGAGTGCGTTGCAATGGAAGCACTAAATACCTGGACAGACGCGCCGTAACGGATCTCTCGCAATTACTCGGCGCGTGCTGAGGATAGAGCTCGCCCGCCATTCCGCAACGCCAGAGCTAAAGGTACGGCGGCCGGGTCAGCCGTCCGGGGCAGTACAGTGCAGTGGTAATCTGCGGTGCTAACACAGCCTTCTCACAGGCCAGTTTAATAACGGCCGCTTAGCGCGCCTGCCCGCTGCCGTAGTCCCGCGACCGTTAAGCTGCTAGCGGAGCAGACAGCCGGTCGTGCATTAAGCTACGGAGTGTGGGGTGGGGGGAGGGGGCGAGGGGGACCGCGGAACAAAAGCCGCGCCTCGTCACCGCCTTCTGAGGCGGCAACCCGGCCAGTGCTCGGTGTCTCGACAGTACGTCGCCGACACAGGCGCGTTGCCCAGTACACGTGTACATGCGATGGATGTTCAAGAAGTATCGAGAATTTTCATTGCTTGGAACTAATTTTATTTATTCGTCTACATTACTGTTATTTCCTTCAAAGTAGTCCCCATTAGGTGTTATACACTAATGCCAGCGCTTCTTCCGATCCCCGAAACACTTCTAGAACCGAGCGGTTCTAGGCACTACAGTCTGGAACCGCGCGACTGCTACGGTCGCAGGTTCGAATCCTGTCTCTGACATGGGTGTGTGTGATGTCCTTAGGTTGGTTAGGTTTAAGTAGTTCTACATTCTAGGGGACTGATGACCTCAGCAGTTAAGTCCCATAGTGCTCAGAGCCATTTTGAACTTCTAGAACTCGGAATAGCAGTTTGTTCAAAGATGAGCTTATAATCTCATCTGAATTTGTGTAACGACAGCCCTTGAAGGTTCTGTTTGTTTTCGCAGCTCGTGGTCTTGCGGTAGCGTCCTCGCTTCCCGCGCATGGGGTCCCGGGTTCGATTCCCTGCGGGGTCAGCGATTTCCCATGCCTCGAAATGACTGGGTGTTCTTATCTCGTCTTCATCGTCATCATTCCTACCCATTACGGTCGGAGGAATGCAATGGCAAACCACCTCCGCTAGGACCTTGCCTCGTGGGCGGTGCGGGTCTCCCGTATCGTACCCTACGCTCCTCGGAGTATGGGACCTCATCATCATCTTATTTTCGGAAACAGAAGAAAGTCACACGGGACCATATATGGCGAATATGGAAGTTGGGGCATCATGAAAGTGTTGTTTTTCGGCAATAATTCGCGAACAAGCAGTGCTTCTCGTGATGCTAAGGCCATTATTTCCCCTCAAATCCGGGCGTAATTTTTTTCTTCGGACTGCTTCCTGTAAAAGGCGTTGAACTTTTAGGTAATAATTCTTATTAGTCATTTGACCTTTCGCACAAAACTCATGATGTACTACGCCTCTAAAATCTAAGAAAACAACGAGGAGAACTTCTACATTCACCCATGTTTGCCAAGTTTTTATCGGTCTTGGCGATCCAGAATGCCTCCACTGGGACGATTGTGCCTTAGCTTCGACGTCATATCCGTACATCCATATTTCGTCACCTGTTACGACACGTTTCAGTGGTTTTGCAACGTGGCTGACTTCATTTAGCGACTCCTGAGCCAAAATTCATTCGCCGCTGTTTTTGATGGAAATTCAAAACCTTTGGCACAGATTTTGCTGTTTCATACCCAAAACATAGCTAACAAATGTAACGTTCTTGACAACTGACGACAGGTTAAAGATCCAATGTGGCTGCCAGTGCACAGATACATTTAAGACAGATTTACCAACACGACAACGAAAATGTTCAAATGTGTGTGAAATCTTGTGGGACTTAACTGCTAAGGTCATCAGTCCATAAGCTTACACACTACTTAACCTAAATTATCCTAATGACAAACACACTCATCCATGCCCGAGGGTGGACTCGAACCTCCGCCGGGACCAGCCGCACAGTCCATGTCTGCAGCGCCTTAGACCACGACAACGAAAAACCGTGCAAATCGGACTAATACAGTCAGAAAAATTACGAAATTCCAGATACTTTTTGAACAAACTTCGTGCATTCTGGCCGCAAAATTCCTACCGATATCAGAGCTTCTACATCCTACTCTACCCGTATTATGAATGAAGGAAAACCATGTATGAAGGGCAACAGGTGGATTCCATATTCCTACGTTTCCGGAAAGTGTTTGACACGTTGCTCCACTGCAGACTGTTAAAGAAGGTCCGAGCATCCGGAATACGTTTTCAGATACATGAATGGCTCTAAGACTTCTTGTGTAATAGAACCCAGTACGTTGTCCTCAACGACAAAAGTTGATCTGAGACAAGGATACCGTCAGAAGTGCCTTCGTGATATCAGGTGTGACAATGCCGCCCTTATTCTGTCCGCTCACGACAGTGCACAGTACCAAAATATTCCACAAAGTCGCGCGGTAAAATGCATTTTTTCAGAGGTTAATATCTCGGGTTCTATTGATCACAGAGACAAGTGGTCAAGTGTTTTGGATCGCCCTTGCCCTATGACCATTTGTATTACTATGAGAAGAACGAACATACTGTAGCTATCCTACAGTCAGTACAGAGTCAAAACTTAGACACTACACACTTCCTCCAAGGCAGGCAAATTGAGCAAATAGGTTGGTTCTTTTGCATTAGTTGTGGTCTGGGGCGATATTAGGCAGCTTATAAAAGCACCATTTATTCATAGGTGCTTGCTGAGAAAACCCCGATAAAGCACTTTTTTTGTGGGGGGAGGGGGGGGGGTACCGAAAGTACCAGTTGTGGGAATGACCTTTCTACCATTTTTATTTACTGCAAATCGTTGAAATTGTTACCCTATGTTCTTAAGATGATGTTCTCGGGGAATCTTGAAACTTTTTTCAGTATCATTAAGCGTTACCGAGATCCATAGGTTCAAAGTTACTGTACTTACGTACGTGAAATATGCACGTAATATCCAGTCTGAGATAAAAACGTAGTTTTAACAGACGTAGTGAAAAATGGCAAAGATTCTGGAGTCATTGTAAGGGTTCTTAGGTCACCAAATTATATTTTAGTCACAATTTTTAAGCCAATAAAACTTTATGATGTGCTGTCTGTGTTTAATGTGCGCTTCACATCTATACAATCTATCTGGACCTCGTGATTATTCATTGGTGCCATCTAGCGCCGTAAGTACCCTACAAAGAATAATTTTGTCATACGAAATTATTTATTTGAATTTTTTCGAGCACAGTAGGTGTAGCGTAAAGATGTTACACATTTCTATATGAAGTAGCATAAAGTGAACTTACGTTGGATGGGACAAGGTTTTGTGTTAACACTGTGCATTATATTGTATTTGTTGTTTGTATGTGTCAAAGCACGTAAATGTATCGAGGTATACAAATGAAGTGTCAAAACTTCGCTGACCGATAGAACTTGTTTTATATACTCAGCATACCCTGCTGTAACAAGAAAAAAAGGGAACACGCTGAAAGACGCTCTTCTCGCAGCACAAAGAAGGCGAATACGCTCCTCTTTAAAATACTCTTATAGGGAAATGGGGAACCAGCTGCGTCAGTCCTCATCGCACGTTCCTCGCCATAAATGTGGCATACATATACATAAATGTTCTGCGACTGTTTGCTGATAATGTTGTGGTGTACGGAAAGGTATAGTCGTTGAGTGACTTTAGGAGGATACAGGATGACTTAGACAAAATTTCTGGTTGGTGTGACGGATGGCTCTCTCTCTTCAGTGTTCATCCCTGAGGTTGGTTTGCAGCAGTACGCCATTCCTGTATTCAGTCTACCTTCCTCTTCATTTCCGCGTATGTAGTACATCACACGCCATTTATAATCTGCTGTGTGTGTGCTATCTATCCTTGGTCGTCCCCGTTGATTTCTTCCCTCATTAGCTGTTTATGATATTGCTCTAAAGATGTGTCTTAATATGGTAGCTTGCTCCAAATGCAGAAAAATGTAAGTTAATGGAGGTGAGTAAGAGAAACAAAGCTGCAATGTTCGAATACAGAATTAGTTGTGAGTTGCTTCACACCATCACGTCGATGAAATATCCATGCATAACGTTGGAAAGCGATTTTAAAATCAACGAGCTCGTAAGGGTGGTTGGTCATCGGGAAGACAAATTGTCGACTTCGGTTTACTGACAGAATTTTAGGAAAGTGTAGCTCATCTATAGAAGAGACTGCGTATACAGTGGTACTGCAATTCAGAAGCGTGCTGCTCGATCTGTTACCGGCAAGTTCAGTAAACACACGAGTATTACGGAAAATGGGAATCGACGGAGGGAAGACGGAGTCCTTTTTGCGAAGCACCATTGAGAAAATTTAGAGAACCGGAATTTGAAGCTGACTGCAGAACGACTGTACTGCCGCCAACGTATGTTTCCCGTAAGGACGACGAAGATAAGAGAGATGTTTTAATTTAATGACTAGACTGTTTTGTTCTTTGTAATTTGCCATAGAAGTGTACGGAATTTAATTTGTTAATTGAAACTATGTTTTAGTTCACGCGGAAAGCTTCTTATTTATCAGTTGCACATAAATATATCAGCAGTATTACTTTTATAGTCGCTACATCATGCTTATGTAAAAAATATAAAGGCTACTAAACTTCATGCTGCTGTGTAGTACATTTAATGAATACTTGTTGTTAGTTTGGAGAACTCCGTGTGGTCTAATTGGCGCCATCTGAATACCTAATTTGACAACTCATTTAAATCATACTTTTTTTGTAAGTACGAAGAGGCGTAAAAATATTTAAATAATAAAATGAAATTACATTTGAAGGCAGCACACCCAACACTAGCGCCACTGTCGGACTTAACTTACACCTTTGTAAAATTTTTCAAACCAAGCTATTAGCTGAGGCCCGGATTGGGTACAGTTTTTAATACTGACACAGAACCTTCTTTTATAAGTTCTAAACTTTTTGGAGAGTTTACCTTGAAAAATACTTTTTAATTTACTATCGATTGTTAGCTTGTTGTTGTATATCAAACACCTACCTTTCTCCCTATGTTCTTTTCTCCTTAATTGCAAGTATCAGATGATTTCGCTCAAAGATCATGAAGATAAGATGCGAGAAATTAGGGCTCTTATTGAGGCTATTAGGTAGTCGTTTTACCCTCGTTCTATTTGTGCGTGTAACACTGTAGTGCTACAACGATGAAAATTAATATTACGACGATGTCAAACCTTATTTTCATGATTTAAAGAAGTATTCATGATATTAAAAATGTAATTATAATTTTATTATTTTCATTTTTGTGCTCAGTGTATCAAAGACTTTCTAATGCACGGAATAAATTAGCATTGTTTGTACTACGAAACCATATATGATTGTTAAGGGTTAAGCATGTAATAATTCGATGTAAGACATTTTGTTGAGTCTCAATTTTGTTCTCGTACTGGTCGGTAGAGAAGGAAAAGTTCATTAATCGGTGTGAAGGTATAAAGGCTGTAAAAAGGAGAGAGAGAGAAGGTAAATACAAGTTCTTCAAAACAAATATCTCTAAAGTGTAACGTCTTGTGATTTCCTATAACTAAAAATTGCAAGGTCTAATCTGAGCCTGTCCTGAATAACAGCGAAGAACATTTATGTTATCATATATTTTCTTCGTTTGATCACGGTTGTGATTCGCATGTTTCTTTTTGTTACGCGACGTGTTATGAATATTTTCATTATACGCGCAAAAGTGCACACAGCTGTAATCGAACCTGCGTCTTTCGGAAACGATAACTTTTCATCAGTACAATTACGCGAATACCGTCTAAATCGCAACCGTAATCGCAAAAGTGTTTCCTGGACCAAATAATTCTTATAAAATGTGTATTCTCCAAAGCGAGCAGCATTGCACTATCGCTGACTCGCAACAATCGAAAGAGTAAAAACAGTGCTTAAATAAAATTGCCACCTTTTAATAATTATTATTATCCCATTAAATAAATAAATAGCAATTCAGTGGCTATCCAATCAATAAACAGAGAGGGCAATTCAACACGTGAGAAAATGACTAGTAGTTCTACTTTGTTTGAGGAAGAGAAACTCTCTCTCAACAAATCTGAGAGTAAAAACTTCCGTCTGAGTTGAACATTTTTTAATTACATTACATGTTTCAATCACTCTGGATTCTCTTCAGATCTACAAGAAAGT
Organism: Schistocerca cancellata; assembly: GCF_023864275.1. Classification (NCBI taxonomy): domain Eukaryota; kingdom Metazoa; phylum Arthropoda; class Insecta; order Orthoptera; family Acrididae; genus Schistocerca; species Schistocerca cancellata. The sequence goes on along the minus strand of NC_064626.1, from coordinate 1,145,756,048 downwards.
AAAACTAAATACGTATCACCTAATATTTCGCAATAAGCAGAAAAGAAAACAACTGTACATAAATGTAGAATTTACTTAAGTGGTTACGTTAGCAACACGTCTTGTCTACTCAGAAATAAATATCAGAGTACTGTGTTTAGCAACTGTGGTCAATGTTTTTAATAGGTATATATTGGTGGTAGTGGGAAGGGGAAATAGAGGAGGCTGATTGGGGGAGGGGAAAGGAAGCATGGAGGGGGTGGTGGGAATGTCATGAGTTTAACAAGAGAGCTCATGCCAAAACTAGAGAACGTATAATTATGGAAACATTAATAGTGTAGAACAATGGGTATGTAAAATATAAATGGCTTAAAATAGTGAAACTGTAAAGTGGACTGAGGAGGACTGAGAGGAGGCAAAGAAGTCAAGGGAAGGAGGGTGGCGAGGAGGGATTAGTGGCAGGAATGCTGTGGGTTTATCAAACAGGGACTTATACTAAAATTGAGAATAGTCGATAATGTAAAAAAACCTTGTGTTAAGATACAGGAGTGGATGCATATAACTGTAAAACAGGGATAAATAGTATATTGTAAAAGTGTAAATAAAATGGCGAAACCTGAGTAAGTACCTGAAGATATTCAAAGAGTAAAACTTTGAAAGAATTAAACCCTAAATTCTTACTTTGAAAATATAAAATAAAATTGTACAATACTTTCTTCTTTAAAATATTAAACGTATAGGCCTAGAACAATGAATGTATAAATAGTGAAATACATAAAGATCGTAAAATTACAAAAGTGGGTATTGTGTAATGGTCCTAGAGCTGCATGAAGTGGCATCAAATATTAAGAATTTTAAGTAAAACGTTGAAGTACAAAGGTGTAAAAAGTGCAAAAGAATAAATTATAAAATTGAAAGTAGGATCATCAACTAAAGTCATAGGGAGCAGGGTGTGCCAGTTTTGGTTAATTACATTTGCTTCTGCTTGGTGGCATTGTAAAGCGCGCGGGTTTCCAGTATGTACAGAAGACAGTCCGCAGGCCAGCCTACTGCAAGGACGGTGTGCGAGCCAATGTGCTGCTGCTGTCTCTTCTGGGTGACTGGTGCTGCTGATCACACGTGTGCTGCTATTTAAAACACTGACCTCAGTTGCAAAACACAGTACTCTGATACAGGGTGTTTCAAAAATGACCGGTATATTTGAAACGGCAACAAAAACTAAACGAGCAGCGATAGAAATACACCGTTTGTTGCAATATGCTTGGGACAACAGTACATTTTCAGGCAGACAAACTTTCGAAATTACAGTAGTTACAATTTTCAACAACAGATGGCGCTGCGGTCTGGGAAACTCTATAGTACGATATTTTCCACATATCCACCATGCGTAGCAATAATGTGGCGTAGTCTCTGAATGAAATTACCCGAAACCTTTGACAACGTGTCTGGCGGAATGGCTTCACATGCAGATGAGATGTACTGCTTCAGCTGTTCAATTGTTTCTGGATTCTGGCGGTACACCTGGTCTTTCAAGTGTCCCCACAGAAAGAAGTCACAGGGGTTCATGTCTGGCGAATAGGGAGGCCAATCCACGCGGCCTCCTGTATGTTTCGGATAGCCCAAAGCAATCACACGATCGTCGAAATATTCATTCAGGAAATTAAAGACGTCGGCCGTGCGATGTGGCCGGGCACCATCTTGCATAAACCACGAGGTGTTCGCAGTGTCGTCTAAGGCAGTTTGTACCGCCACAAATTCACGAAGAATGTCCAGATAGCGTGATGCAGTAATCGTTTCGGATCTGAAAAATGGGCCAATGATTCCTTTGGAAGAAATGGCGGCCCAGACCAGTACCTTTTGAGGATGCAGGGACGATGGGACTGCAACATGGGGCTTTTCGGTTCCCCATATGCGCCAGTTCTGTTTATTGACGAAGCCGTCCAGGTAAAAATACGCTTCGTCAGTAAACCAAATGCTGCCCACATGCATATCGCCGTCATCAATCCTGTGCACTATATCGTTAGCGAATGTCTCTCGTGCAGCAATGGTAGCGGCGCTGAGGGGTTGCCGCGTTTGAATTTTGTATGGATAGAGGTGTACACTCTGGCGCATGAGACGATACGTGGACGTTGGCGTCATTTGGACCGCAGCTGCAACACGGCGAACGGAAACCCGAGGCCGCTGTTGGATCACCTGCTGCACTAGCTGCGCGTTGCCATCTGTGGTTGCCATATGCGGTCGCCCTACCTTTCCAGCACGTTCATCCGTCACGTTCCCAGTCCGTTGAAATTTTTCAAACAGATCCTTTATTGTATCGCTTTTCGGTCCTTTGGTTACATTAAACCTCCGTTGAAAACTTCGTCTTGTTGCAACAACACTGTGTTCTAGGCAGTGGAATTCCAACACCAGAAAAATCCTCTGTTCTAAGGAATAAACCATGTTGTCTACAGCACACTTGCACGTTGTGAACAGCACACGCTTACAGCAGAAAGACGACGTACAGAATGGCGCACCCACAGACTGCGTTGTCTTCTATATCTTTCACATCACTTGCAGCGCCATCTGTTGTTGAAAATTGTAACTACTGTAATTTCGAAAGTTTGTCCGCCTGAAAATGTACTGTTGTCCCAAGCATGTTGCAACAAACGGTGTATTTCTATCGCTGCTCGTTTAGTTTTTATTGCCGTTTCAAATATACCGGTCATTTTTGAAACACCCTGTATGTGGTTCTGAGTAGACGAGATGGATTGCTGACACAACTACGACTGTTAATTCTTTCCTGCACAATTCTTTATTTATTTATTCATTTATTGTAAATTATTAGATGGTACACATTTAGTTTCACTTTTTTTAGATCTAAATATGATACAGAGTAATCGAATGTAATCTAATTAAAAACGTGCAACTGAGGTGGAACAATAAATGAGATTTGTCTTAAATATTTATACAATCGCTGAATCTCTCAAAACGATTACGTTGACTACAGTGAAAAACTACAATAATGCAACGAATAATTATTTAAATAAAAATAAATTTTTAACATATCACGTTTTTAAATGGCACTGAAAATTGTGAAATAATTTGTTCTTGTCCCATACAGAACCCTAACTCCGTTCAGATAATTCTGAAGCTTTATAACTGTGAATTTTTAATAGGTAATAAAATAACTTGTATGATTGAAATCGGTAAATGTGGGGCACATTTAACAAGTAACAGTAAGGAGATGCATCAGTTAGAGAGTAGTGCAGTAGTAAGGATCTAAACTATTTATGCTTCATTTATGAACTGATTGCGCCTCATGTTTAAATAGTACAAGTGTTTTGACAACTAATAAAAATTCACATTCACAAATTTTCAGAACTATTTTCTGCTTTGAGGCATGTGTGTGTGAAATTTATCGATTTCAAATATTTTGATGAGATTACCAGAGATGTGTGGTAAATTTCAGTGCTATTTCAGTTTGTCCTCATACGATTCAACCAGTACATTGCTTCCTCCTACGTATCTTTCGTGAAAACGCCATGAAGGTCAAAATTAGAGAAATTCCAGCACCCACAGAGAGCTACTAGTAACCGTTCTTCCGATGAACCATTCACGACTGGGACAGAAAAAGTGGAAAATGACAGTGGTCCACAAAGTACTCTCCGCCACACACCAGACAAGAAAGTGAGTTAATATTGTATTGTCATCCATTTCTAAGCTATGTTTTAAATTCCAAGTCTGTAACTCATCAAGAAGTTAAACTCTATTGCAAAACTTTGTACCAGATCAACAGACAGGCAATAAAGCGATGTCCACTTCCTCTCGCCCCCCTTACCCCGATCACCCATGCTTGTCTACTTGCTTGCCTCCTACAATGCTCTCCAATACAGTCAGCAAAACATGCCAGTCGTGCAGGACAGAATAGATATCAGGTACTACCAAAAATTTTCACTCCTGTGGGAGCTACGTGAATCAAACAGACAAGAAAGCGAATTAATATTACATTGTCTTCCAGTTCTAATGTATGTTTAAAATTTTAGGTCTCTAGCTAATCATGAACTTAGTTTAAAATCACTTGCAAATTTGTACTGAACAGATGGGCAGACAGATAGACAAGAAACCAGCCTATTACAAACGTGATAAAAAAACTCGACAAAGAGTACATAAGATATGTATTTTCTCGTGTACTTACTAGAAAGGTGTAGAAGATGAAAGCTAGCCAGTGAATGAACGGATCTGAGGTAATGACCGCAATATTTTCTTTTTTATCATGAAATATAAAATCGCGCATATAGGGCAGGTTGGCCTTCCGCTGCAACCACCTGAGAGATTTAGCGCTGTTTATAGATCCCCTTAATGCCGTCCATAAATTCTGGTGAGCTGACGCCGTAATGTTAGTGCCGCGGGCCGATATGGCGTTGGCCGGAACATCCGTTCAGTTTACCGCCGAGTATCTCCCGACTCCCAGCTGGTGCAGCCACTGCAGGCACAAAAACAGCTGAGAGTTTCAGACGTTAAACACAATTAAGGTTATTTCTACACTTTCATGATTGCTTAAATTTGACCTCTTCCCACCTGAGTTTGTTTTTCCTCTAAACATACTGCGTCGCAGCCAACAGTAGGTTTGCCGCATTTCATCGATAAGCATCTTAAAAGTACGAAACATATAAATGCATTTTTCAAATTATGAGGGCTGTTTCGAAACTAAGGTCCGATAGGTCGTGAAGTGAAAACCACTGAGAAAATCCGATGGAGCTTTGCACATATGTTTTGGGCAGTGTCTCTAGTTTTCCTGCCGATTTCGTAACGTCGCTCTTTTCTGTTCTGCACACACAGTGACCATGTAAAGAGGCCTTTAAACAACAGTGCCTCCCGCCAAGTATGGGTGCCTGCTGCAAGCTTTCGCCTGATTTCGTGCAACCCCACAGAACATACCTGTCATGCGTTTCTTTCTTCATGACAGTTGCTGGCCACACTCTACAGGGGCAACGAGGATGCCCCTGCAGCGTTTCCGATGGGAAGTGTTTGATCACCCACCATACAGTCAGGACTTGGCTCCCTCTTATGTTCATCTCTGCTCACATGAACCGCAAGCTATGAAGACAAAATTTTGGCACAGGCAAAGAACTGTAGTCCAGAGCAGAGATGTGACAAAAAAAGCACAGGTGGTTTTCTATGAGGAGGGTATTGGAAAGTTGGTAGAGTGCTATGACAACTATCTAAGTCGGAGCGACGACTATGTAGAGAAGTAGCTGGAAGATGCAGTAAACTGTTACAAATAAAATATTTTATGTATTCACTGTGGTCTGCAACTCACGGCCAATCGGATCTTACTTTCTGAACAGCCCTTGTAATAAAAATACTGTTGTACACTGATGATTTATTAGTTTGGCGGTTGCCAGTTTCTTCAAGGGGCATTTCGAAAGACAAGTGTTGGACTACACTACTTGTATACCTCCTACGTCATATGGAGAGGTGATGTGGGACAAATCGATGACTTTCTAAGACACCTGAAAAGTCTCCATTCCAACATAAAATTTATTACAGAGGAAGGAAAGGACCAACAACTACCCTTTCTAGATGTGCTAGTAACGAGGAATGGTGCATATCGAAAAGCAACACACACGGACCGACACCTGCACAAACTATCAAATAATCACCTGATCGAGAAAAAAGGGGTTTAATTATACTTTCGTGACGAGCACATGACAAAAATGTAAGCCACAGCATCTCTGACACGAGATGCAAATACCTGGACTGTGTTCTGAGGAGAAACGATTAGTCCAGCGGTTGTATAAGAAATGTCACGGCGAGATAGACCTTTCTGTCATACATCGGCTGAATATTGCGCAGTCATGGCGTAAAGAATATTTACAAACTGACGAAGAACATCAGAGAGTGTCTCAAATCGGCAAAGGACGAAAGGCACATACTCGCAGTGTCTGAAATATACCTCATACCCTGTACGTGTGGAAATTTCTATGTTAGAATGACCTAATGAGCCATCAGTATAAGAATAACCGAACATAAACGTCATTGCAGTTTGGGATAGGCGAAAACTGTCGTGGCAGAGCACGCGCTGTGTGAGACTGACCATATTTTAAAAGTAGCAACACGGAAGTTTTGGCTGTGGAGAAGGGTTATCTTGCCCATTAGTTCAGGGAAGTAAGAAATTCACGAACATGACAATAGTTTTAACAAGAAAGAAGAAGGAAGTATTAAGATAAACGGAATATATCGTTAATGGTTGAATGGTTGAGTTACAGAATTTTATGGGAAGTAAAAGTTTATATATCTTTAAAACTTGTCATACAATACGTGGCCGGTAAGCCATATTTCTTTGGTTGCGCACCATCTCATTCTTTGAAACAGAAGGTCTTTTACCATGCAAAATGTGACATTTGAAAATTAACTGATTTTTCGTTGATGTCTTAATAATTTTACCTGTCTTGACAATGGAAATTTCTGTAAATTTCCAATAGCTTCTGTTTCAAAATTTACTTATCTGGCAACTGGTTTTTGATAACATTTAGCAAAATTTGATATCAGGCACTGAATATCTTTTGCAGTAGTGTAAATTACGTCAGACAGACGACTGAATACGGTATTGCTGAGATGTTCTCGACTGTAACGCGTTTACATGTCAACAGCATCTTTGTTACTAGGCACGTGACCAGCTTGTGTAATTTTTTAGAAGGACTGTTGCGCATAACAGGCGAATGCCATCGTTAAGAATGGAGTAAGGAAATATATTAAACTTCTGTTATAGGGCTGACTAGAGGCGAAAGTCTGAGAGGTGTTACGATATACCCTCGGCCCTATCCACTACCCATAACCACTTCTACTCCTTTCCGCCACCACAAATGGAGGGCGAACCTCTGACAATGCAAGCCATCTCCAACATCATTAAAGAAACTTCGAGCGAAGATCCCGAGGTAAAAATCCCTCAGACGGCGTCCTTGATCTAGGTCACGGCATCATATGTTGTCGTCCATTTCTACGTTTGTCTTGCAGTCTAAAAAAACTATATAATCACAATTGCTTTTCTGACACCCCAGTGATACCATGTGTGTATGTGCTGCGTCCTACGAAAGAGACGGCATAGAGTAGCGCCGAGCTGCCTACAACTCAGGGGCACCACAGCTACGGTTGGTCTCCACATAGAGCGCAACAAGGCAAGCCCTCTTTCATGATTCCGCCCTACGTCTACTCTAATAGTGGACATCCCTCTGCCAAGTGTAGATACAAGTCGGCACACGGCTGCACTCAGCGTATGTCAGCAAGGTATTCGTAGTGACAGCACACAGTATGAATTGCGCCTCAATGTCGCATCAGTCCCATATCAACGGACATCGCCAAGAAGAGTCCAAGCGATCGTAGTTATCGTTCACTGGTTCAGTACTTACGAAACCAGATGAGACTTAACTTACATAGAATCAAAGCTATAGGTTCTAACTACATCTTTTTGTACTGTAGCTACCATCATCATCGACTAGGACACTGTCTACCAACAACACTAATAATCCACCCTTGCTTCCCTCTGTCTGTTGTCGGTGTTGTGGTCATCAGTCCTAAGACTGATCTGATGCAGTTCTACATGCTACTAAATTGGTGATCCCTTGATGTCTCAGAATGTGTCCTATCAACTGATCCCTTCTTTTGGTCGAGTTGTGCTACAAATTCTTGTCTCCCAATTCTATTCAATACCCCATCATTAGTTACGTGATCAACCCATCTAATTTTCGAAATTTTTCTGTAGCACCACATTTCGAAAAATTCTATTCTCTTTTTGTCTCAAGTGCTTATTTTCCATATTTTACTCTCATACATGGCTACACTGCATACACACACTTTCAGAAAAGACTTCCTAACACTTAAATCTATACCGGGTGTTAACAAATTTCCATTCTTCAGAAATGCTTTTCTCGCCATAATCAGTCTGCATTTTATATCCTCTCTATTCCGAACACCATCAGTTATTTGGCTGCCCAAATAACAAAACTGATCTACTACTTTAAGCGTCTCATTTCCTAATCTAATTCACTCAGCACCACCTTATTTAATTTGACTATACACTATTATTCTCGTTTTGCTTTTGTTGATATTCGTCTTTTATCCTCCTTTCAAGACACCGTCAAACCGTCCACTCCGTCCAACTGTTCTTCCAGATTCTTTGCTGTCTCTGACAGAATTACGTCCTCATCGGTAAATCCAAAAGTTTTTTCTCCCTGAATATTAATTCCCACTAAAACTTTTTCTTTGGTATCCTTTGCTGCTTGCTTATTGTATAGATTTAATAACATCTGTGATAGGTTATAATACTGTATCGCTCACTTCTCAACCACAGAAACCCTTTCACGCCCCTTTACTCTTATAACTTGGTTCAAATGGCTCTGAGCACTATGGGACTTAACTTCTAAGGTCATCAGTCCCCTAGAACTTAGAACTACTTAAACCTAACTAACCTAAGGACAGCACACAACACCCAGCCATCACGAGGCAGAGAAAATCCCTGACCCCGCCGGGAATCGAACCCGGGAACCCGGGCGTGGGAAGCGAGAACGCTACCGCACGACCACGAGATGCGGGCGCTCTTATAACTGCCATCTGGTTTCTGTAAAAGTTGTAAATAGCCTTTCAGACCCACTATTTTATCTCCGCTACCTTCAGAATTTCAAAAATAATATTCCAGTCAACACTGTCAAAAACTTTATCTAAGTTTACAAATATTATAATGGTTAAGTTTGCCTTTCCTTAACCTTTCTTCTACGATAAGTCGTAGGACCAGTACTGCCCCTCGTATTCCTACATTTCTGTTGAATCCAAACTGATCTTCCCCGAGGTCATCTTCTACAAGTGTTTTCAGTCTATTGTAAAGAATTCGTATTAATATTTTGCAAAATTCATACTTGTTCGCAAATGCTTTCTTTGGAATCTGAATAACTGCATTCTTTTTTAAAGCTGAGGGTATTTCACGTGTTCCATACATCTTGTTGGTTACGGCGGAATCTTCTCATGAAATTTCTGTCACCAACTTTCTCCTGCGAATGCGAAAATATTTTCTTCACGCCGATGTGCATAGGGAGAATTATCATCATAACAAAATAAGGGAAATCAGAGCTCACACGGAAAAATATAGGTGTTTGTTCTTTCCGCTCAATGTTCGAGAGTGGAATAATACAGAATTATTATGAAGGTGTAGAGAATTATTGTGAAGGTGGTTCGATGAACCCTCTGCCAGGCACTTAAATCTGATTTGCAGAGTACCCATGTAGATGTAGATGGTATGACGTAATCGACTTAGATCTTTCAACGTGTGACTTGCGCTTAAACGGTGTTTGTGAAATGCGTGGAGACTTGCGCTATATCCCGATGGCTAAAAGAGCCACACGCAAATGGAAATGCTAGCTGACATTAAAATCATAGTAAAAGATTGGGTCACCACCAACTCTAGCCATACGACAAACAGGGAGTTCGACTGAGTTGGAAAATTAAATAATTTAGTCATAAGAAAAACCTCATGAAAGAACATTCGTTGTAATTTCATTTATAAAAAATGGGATGTAATTATTAATAGGATCCAGGGATTGTCCACATGAATCAAATATTAAAATATAGTAAAAAGTGTGTGAACACTCTGAATAAGAGCAGCTTGCAGCAACATTTCTGAGAACAAGATCTATTCTAAATAATTTGTCTTAAATAAAACGGGAACACTAATTATTGGACCTGTGCGCATGGAAACGCTATGGGTGTGCTAATAAGGAAACTACAGGGTAAATGTCGTACATAAAAGAGACGTAACATCGGTACACTGGATAAGACGTGAAACAAATTATTTATTTCTTAAGACATTGATATAGGACATCTGTGTAACTGCTGTTGAATGGTAACTACGTACGATTGCTTGTGAAACGCTATACGATTCACAACAGAATCTCTTAATTTAGAATCGCAGTCGTAATTAGACGGGGACGGGAAAGTTTTAATACTCACATTCAGACCCACATTCACTCAAAGAACAGCAAGGATGGCCCCAACACCAACATGCAACGAAGCTAGGAGGTTTGTTCTGCTGAGTTGAGAAATGATTAAATAAAAGAGTAAATCTGAATATCACGGTAGCATTTAAAGTTGAACCTCAGTTTTGAGAAACAGCCTCAATGAGGGCCACACATACACGCTTACGCGCTTAACATGAAATAACACACCACAAATACAATTGAATATTCCGGTCGGGATAAGTTTAATATTCCAAAAGCAGAGCAATAAGTAAACTCTAGGACAAAGACCAAGAGCCACAGGAAAATTAGGCTCACAGTTAACTCGTGTGGCCACATGGTCCTCGGAAACACAATTTCTACGTACTGTGGCCAAAGTTTAGCAACATTAAACCACGGAGCCGCGATCAATTAACATTTTACAGAGGTCACATTTGAATAGGCATAGGGTAATGGCAGAGGGCCAACAAACTCTAATAATAACCAACGTGGATGGTTTGCAACTGACATATAGTAATGAAACAAAGAATTCACAAAAAGGTAAAAATTATCAAGATTCGGAAAAGATTAGAATGTATACACACACAGTCGCAGGCGCACAAACATTCACACTAAACTGAAGGCGCACTTCCTACGTGAGATCGCTTTAACATACGCAACACCTTTGTGCTACGTTCTTCTTCCGGGCCAAAGTCTGTATCAGGAATCAAACTGAAAATCTGCAAAAGCCTTGCATTCCTTGCTGTGACCCAGAAAAACAATCATTATATGAGAAGATGCGAGGCCAAAATCTGCACAAGGTACAAGTTCAGCGAGACTGAATTACAGAAAGTTCCCCTCTCGCTATGAGACCAAGTGCCACGCGGTCAAATCGAGTCACCCTTCTTCGAAGAGACCTCGGCTGCAGACCCTCGGAGAGCCGGAAGCAGACTGCCCATCTCACACTAAAACTTCTCCCACACAACCCCGTGGCCAGGAAAACCCAGAGATGAGTCTTCCGCCACCAACCTAACACCGATAACTTTCACACAAAGGGAACAAACCTGTTTGCCTACCTGAAAACTACGAGGGTTGGACATTCTGTACGACTACCGCTGATATTCTGCAGCAGACTAAATCACCGTACAGCAAAATGAAACACACCCACATTCGTTCACTCATGCATGCCAGAGGGTTTTGGAATAGGAAAACAAGGGATAAACATTTTATGGAATCATAGTCGTGATTTGGGTTACATATAAAAGCATGGAAGACATATAATGGCATTATAGACGCATTTGCAAGTCTGAAAAGAACCAACATAACAGGCATATGAAGCGTGCAAATCGTAGAAAGAAGTAGGCTACGTCTAGATTGAATCATAGCTCAGTCTCCTCTGGTACGAGATTTAGCAACGAAAACACCCGAATTGTTCTGTAGGATGCAAAGTGCACTGGAAAGCAAATAAAGTGATAATGAAAGGGGGCTATAGGACCCATTCAAACACTCTGTCAAACTCTTCTCTCAGTATCGTATCGCCCATATCATCTTCGTCTGCGTCGTCTTCCATATTATAATATTTCCTGCAAGTACTTCTCCCTTGTAGAGACGTTCTGTGTATTACTTCCGACTTTCTGCTTTCCCCTCTTTGCTTAGGACTGGTTTTCCCTCTGAGCTCTTTATATTCATACAGCTGGTTGTCTTTGCTGTAGGCGGTATCTTTTTTTCCCTTAGTGAAATAAGCTTGTAACACCTCACGTTTGTCCTCTAGCCATTCATTCTCAGCCATTTTGCATTCCTGTCGATCTAATTTTTTAAATGGTTCTATTCACTTTCGGCTGCTTATTTTGCTGCGTTTTATATTTTCTCCTTTCATCAAATTGAATATCTTCTGTGTTAGCCAAGAATTTCTGCTAGGCCTGGTCTTTTTAACTTTTTGATCGTCTGCCACCTTCACTTTTCATCTCTCACATCTACTGATCCGTGTTCTACTGTATTCCTTTCCCCTGTTCTAGTCAACCACTGCCTAAGGCTTCCTCTGAAACTCTCAATAACCTTTGGTTCTTTCAACTTATCCAGATCGCATCTCCTTGATTTCCTATCTTTGTCCAATTTTTTCAGTTTTAATCTACACTTGATAAATAAATTTGGTCAGAATCGACGTCTACCCCTGGAAATATCTTGCATTTAAAATCTGGTTCCGAAATCTCTGTCGTACCATTATATAATCAATCTTACACCCTCTGATGTCTCCAGGTCTCTGCCATGTACGAGTATACAACAGTCCTTCATGATTCTTAAACCAGGTTTCAGTGATGATTGTGCTCTCTGCAAAATTCTGCCAGGCGGCTTCTTCTTTCATTCCTCCCTTTCGCCAGTCGATCCAACCTACTATTTTTCCTTCTCTTTCTTTTCATACTATCGAATTCCTGTCACCCATAACAATTAAGTTCTCGTTTCCCTTAACAATCTAAATAATTCATTTTATATCATCACACATTTCTTCAATCTCTTCTTCATCTTCGGAGCTAGTTGGCATATTAACTTGTACTACTTTGGTTGGTGTGGGCGTAGTGCGTATCTTGGTTACGATTATGCGTTCACTGTGCTGTTCATACTAGCCTACCTGCATTCGTATTTTCTTATTCATTATTAAACCTACTGCTGCAGTAAACCTATTTGATTTTGCATTTACAAGATAACCGTGTATTCACCTGACCAGAAGTCGTCTTCCTCCTGCCACTGCACTTCGCTAGTTCCCAATGTGTTTAGCTTTAACCTATCCATTTCTCTTTTTAACTTTCTAACCTACGGATTAAAACAGTTATCTGACAATCCACACTCCGACCCGTAGAACGTCAATTTTGTTTCTATTGAAGATGAGTAGTTCTCGTCCAGAGATCCGAATGGGGACTATTTTACGACCAGAATATTTTACCGAAGAGGATGCCATCATCATTTAGCCATACAGTCGGTGTGCATGTGATGTTACGTGACCAGATGTGTCAATCATCCAGACTGTTGTCCCTGCAACTACTGAAAAGGCTTATGCCCCTCTTCAGGAACCACACGTTTGTCTGGCGTCTCCGCTGTGCTTGCACCTACGGTACGGCCATCTGTATCGCTGAGGCACGCAAGCCTCCCCACCAACGGCAAGGTCCCTGGTTCTGGAGCCGGGCATTATGTGATTGTTTCGAAGAGTAGTCAGGAGAATAGTGTCACTGCGATAATCTGCAACAAGAATCAAGCGAGAGTGAGAGGCACACCACGTTTAAAAAATTTGGTAACATTTTCAGGTAACAGCGATCTTGTAATCTATATAAAATTAGTATAGGCCGAAACCGGTCATTTTAATAAAGTACCATCGTGATCTAGACTGTTTTTTCAGTGATTTTACACACCGTCTTTGCTTAATCTCGTAGGTATGTTACAAACGGCACAACAGCTTGCTGAACTGTCCGCTTAAGACAAGAGTGGACAAGATTTCGGCGTGCGGACCGTAACCGAGCTCGAGTGCAAAAGCCGTCAGCCTTGTTTCACATGTGCCCCATCTGAGCGCAAGGAGGGGGAGGACTGGGAAAACTGCTTATGTGCTGAATTTAAATGGCAGTGCAATCGCACTGCACACTATTTGGTTTTATATTTCACATTTCTCAATAACTTAGATAATGAACAAAACAAATTTTCAGTAGTGTTTCATTATTTTTGACGCGGTCAAGACATAATTTTTATGTGGTACATATTGTCGGGATACGGACAGACGCAAGCAGTTTCACAGAGTTTCGAACTCAAGTAGCCACGTCATCGTGACTTATTTGGTTTCATCATCGAAGAAAGGTATTTCACACTAATATGTGGATCGAAATACCGTAGCACTTTTGCAACATCATTATGGAGCATTGGAGGAAAGTATTGTAGACGTCCTGTACAGTTTTAAAGAAAAAACATTTTTCATTAAAGCTGCAGGTAAATCAGTTACATCTTGACACACACAGGGACACGTTCAACTGAAACCGAAAACCGTCTAAAAACAGCTCGTTAGCTGATGTAAAATTGAAAGATCTCAAAATCTTTATAAACCTGTCCTTTTCATTTTTTAAGGCAACAAAGAATTGGACTTCGCGTTTTCTTTAACGCCACTGAAATTAGGGAACTAGACTGTCTTTGTCAGAGTATATCCATTGTACTACGCCATTTTCTTTTTAAATGCATCTCCATCAAATCAGAAAGAAGTTACCTTGCTATGTCTTACTGTGCGCAGCGTGCGGTCAAGTGCACTTAAAATGTGAAGTCTGGAATCCCTTCCAGATGTTCTTGTTTTCGTTCCTGTACTCCTTTTTCCTTCATAAATTAAACAGTGGTAAGTTTCAAATCGAAAAATCGTTCCCCCTGACTTAAGTACTTTGCAAAAATATGAAGTCTCCATACTCTTCGTTCCGTTTCATTGAAAATTATTGCAACTGACAATGGAATAATGCGTGCGACTTCAGAAATTTTACTATTCGTGACGCGAATTTCTTCACGTGGTCCAGGCCTGCAAATTTAGCACAGAGTGATTTTTGATGTACAGGAAAATGAATTTCGTCTGTCGATCGTTGTAATTTTACATTTTGAACTAAATCTTCTTTACATTCTTTCTGCATGGAATTATACTGCCGTTTCATGGCAAATATACAGTACCTGTCGCTTATGGAAATTGAGAATTCTCATCCTTCTCTTCTATCATTCGAATTCATTTTAAGGAATTGTGACGATACATCGCTAGACTGCCTCCTTTTGTGCAAACAGCCTCTCGACCTGTGAACGTCCGCCATACTGTCAACAAATACTGGAGGTTGGACAGCGCTGACGCCACGATTCTGCCGAACTCACAGAGTTGTGCTGACCGCAAAATGCCGCACCGCAACGCTAAATGAAACTTCGAGCTGTTCCGGGTACTCCCGCGCCTGGGTTCCCGGGTTCGATTCCCGGCGGGGTCAGGGATTTTCTCTGCCTCGTGAAGACTGGGTGTTGAGTGATGTCCTTAGGTTAGTTAGGTTTAAGTAGTTCTAAGTTCTAGGAAACTGATGACCATAGCTGTTAAGTCCCATAGTGCTCAGAGCCATTTGAATCATTTTTTTTGTTCCGGGTACTTCCGAGAAGGACCGAACAAACCCGAGTGACAGACTGGGCTTTGGCGGGCACACGCTACGCGCGTGTAGTTTGGCAAGCTCTGTCCGGCCCTGGTTTAAGATGTCTAACGGAACGTTTAGTAGGCAATAGAAACAGCATACTGCCGACAATATTGCTCTGCGGCCATGTGTTTGGCAGCGTTGCCGGCCAGTTGCAATGTCAGTACGTTTCCGGGTCGCAAGTCTTTAGACGGGCCACTGTACTACCTCGAAATGGACAAAAGTGAGCTATCCTGTATTTGTATTTCACAACAAAAGAAGTAAGCAAGAAGAAGAGAAACAGAGCTGTGTGGACCCATTCTTCTTTAACGAAGCGAAGTGCTTCCGAAACGTTAACCCGTGAACTGATTCTAGATACACACCTTGTCCTGAATTTTGAATCTCGCTTTCGAATGCTGGTACAACGCAAAAGGTCTTTATCTGAGAATTGGTAATACCACTACTAATAGGGAAGACTTCATAGAAAAATATCATCGAGGTGATTAGAAATAACAATCAGATGTTAATGTTAGTATTTTACTGCGGATCACCAGTCCAGTGAGGGAACTATGAATTTTATAAATGTGATAAAAGTATTATATGATGAGAAAAGTATAGTATATAACAATTATAACAAAGGAAAAGGGAAGTAGGCAACCCGATGCCGAAGATACTTGGCAAAATTAGAATTAAGAACCTATGTACACTAGTGTGTGAAAGTTAACGACGAAAGTAGCCAAGTAACATAGCTCGGTGAAAATTGGACCATACAGAGAAATAACTGCTACAGTACAGTTCACAAGGTATGCGAAATAAATAAGCAGTGAGAAGTAAAGAAATTGCACTTTCATCGTAAGACAATAGTTACAGTCAAGTAACCGCGATTTGTGATGTTTCCTTAGGCATTACAAAAGGCAGAAAATGGTTCTTAATAGTGTATGCGGTCCCTTGCTGACGCAAGGTTCTTAAGTAGGATTTTTCTTTTGTTTTTCTTTTTGAGCCATCAGTTTTCTGACTGGTTTGATGCGGCCCGCCAAGAATTCCTCTCCTGTGCCAACCTCCTCATCTCAGAGTAGCACTCGCAATCTACGTCTTCAATTATCTGCTGGTGTATTCCAATCTCTGTCTACTTCTTCTTCAGTTTTTGCCCTTTACAGCTCCGTCTAGTAGCATGGAAGTCAGTCGCTGATGTCTTATCCGATGTCCTATCATCCTGTCCCTTCTCCTGGTCAGTGTTTTCCACATGTCCTTTTCCTCTCTGATTCTCATTCCTTACCTTATCAGCCGCCTAATTTTCAACAATCTTCTGAAGAAAAACATTTCAAATGCTTGGATTCTCTTCTGTTCCGGTTTTCCCATAGTCCATGTTTCACTACCATACGATGCTGTACCCGAAACATTCTTCCTCAGAAAGTTCTTCCTCAAATTGAAGCCTACGTTTAATACTAGTAGCCATCTCTTGGCCAGGACTATCCATTTGCCAGTGCTAGTCTCCTTTTGATGTTCTCCTTTCTCCGTCCCTCACAGGTTATTTTTCTGCCTTAACTTCTACTACCTTGTGACCAGCAATCCTAATGTTAAGTTTCTCGCTACTCTCATTTCTGCTACTTCTCATTATTTTCGCCTTTCTTCGATTTATTCCTTATCCATATTCAGTACTCATTAGACTGTCCATTCCATTCAGCAGATCATACAGTTCTTAGTAAGTTTCAGTGAGGATAGCAATGTCACCAGCGAATCTTATCATTGATGTTTTTTCGCCTTCAATTTTAATTCCACTGCTGAACCTTTCTTTTATTTCTATCATTGCTTCTGCGATATATAGATTGAACAACAGGGGCGAAAAACTACATCCCCGTCCTACACCCTTTTTAATCTGGGCACTTCTTTCTTTGTCTTGGCTCTTGTACATGTTGTATATTACCCGTCTCTCCCTACAGCTTACCCCTATTTCTCTCAGAATTTCGAACATCTTTCACCATTTTACATTGTCGAACACTTTTTCCAGGTCGAGTAATCCTATGAATGTGTCTTGATTTTTCTTTTGTTTTGCGTCCATTAACAACTGCAACGTCAGAATTGGCTCTCTGGTACCTCTAGCTTTCCTAAAGCCAAAATGGTCATCTAACACCACCTCAATTTTTTTCTCCATTCTTCTCTACATTATTCTTGTCAGCAACTTGGATACATGAGCTGATAAGCTGATTGTGCGATAATTCTCGCACTTGTCAGCTCTTACTGTCTTCGGAACTGTGTGGATATTTTTCCGCGCTTTAAACAATCGAGACATTCACAAAACGTCCGTTCTAATAAATCGAATTACTGCAGTGACCATTGTCAATTAAAGTTCTGTTACTGAGTGCTCGGGAAAGCAAATTTATATATGTGTAACTTGAAACAAAGAGACGAATGCTGATTGATGGATAACCAATAAAGTAACTGTATTAACAAAACTTTACATCACTAAGACAAAATATTTTAACACTTGACATATTAAAAATTCACTTTACATTAATAGTGGAAAAAGCTGAACAAATTCTCTTTACTTTCCCACAAATACGTATGCTACCCATCTTTTAAGAAAAATCAGTAAATCACACATTCTTACATTATCATAAAAATCTCCAATTCTAAATGACTTAACAAAATAAATGCTATTACAGTAACTTTTGAAGTCTTCTGAATGAGTCTGAACAATATCTCTCCATAAATGAAAAATAAACCCATCTTAATCCATCACAAGATAGAAACAGGACTCCTCATCCTCCTCTCTCTCTCTCTCTCTCTCTCTCTCTCTCTCTCTCTCTCTCTCTCTTTCTCTCTCTCTCCCTCTCTCTCCCCAAGACCGCACTCCACTCACTAGCAAACGTTCTACTAACAGTCTCTCGCAGCGCAACCTCTTTGGCACAGATGTTGCCTACTATTACTCAGGTGCCATTGAAGCTTTACTTTCGCGCGTGACATACAAAATATTACCAGAAATACAATTTTCTGTGTATAACGGAACCATTACACCATGTGCGTCTTTTCAGAGGTTATCCGGCCCTTACTTCACTTTTATGGATGGCAGTGAGGAACTGAATCGAACGGCAAAAGTGGAAAAGCACTTGAAACCAGAAAATTTTCGGAAAGTGTACTGGCCGACCATTCCCGTAGTTAAAATCCCATCCAGCACACGCGGGATGCGTTTGGAAGACACCCTGAAGCACGCCCACGTGCAGGAAAAACCACGCAGCAGCTGGCGGGGAAGTGGGACACCCTACGAAAAGGCCACTGTAAGAGAAGAAGAAACAGGGGTCGGTTTAGAACAGCCACTATTAGAATCAGAATTTAAGAGAGCTTTTGGATAACTTAAGATCAAATACGAGGTGCATTCAAGTTCTAAGGCCTCAGATTTTTTCTCCGGACTGGAAAGAGATAGAAACATGCACATTGTTTTAAAATGAGGCCGCGTTCATTGTCAATAGGTCCCAGAGATGGCAGCACCGTACGGCAGATGGAATTTTACCGCCAGCTGCGAGAATGAGAACTGTTTTAAATACTTAAAATGGCGACGTTTTCCTTACTTGAACAGCGTGCAATCATTCGTTTTCTGAATTTGCGTGGTGTGAAATCAATTGAAATTCATCGACAGTTGATGGTGTTATAGATGTGTCGAAAGTGCGTTCGTGCGTGCGACAGTTTAATGAAGGCAGAACATCGTGTGACAACAAACCGAAACAACCTCGGGCTCGCACAAGCCGGTCTGACGACATGATCGAGAAAGTGGAGAGAATTGTTTTGGGGGATCGCCGAATGTCTGTTGAACAGATCGCCTCCAGAGTTGGAATTTCTGTGGGTTCTGTGCACACAATGCTGCATGACGACCTGAAAATGCGAAAAGTGTCATCCAGGTGGGTGCCACTAATGCTGACGGACGACCACACAGCTGCCCGTGTGGCATGTTGCCAAGCAATGTTGACGCGCAACGACAGCATGAATGGGACTTTCTTTTCGTCGGTTGTGACAATGGATGAGACGTGGATGCCATTTTTCAATCCAGAAACAAAGCGCCAGTCAGCTCAATGGAAGCACACAGATTCACCGCCACCAAAAACATTTCGGGTAATCGCCAGTGCTGAAAAAATGATGGTGTCCATGTTCTGGTACAGCGAGTGCGTAATCCTTACCCATTGCGTTCCAAAGGGCACTACGGTAACAGGTGCATCCTACAAAAATGTTTTGAAGAACAAGTTCCTTCCTACACTGCAACAAAAACGTCCGGGAAGGGCTGCGCGTGTGCTGTTTCACCAAGACAACGCACCCGCACATCGAGCTAACGTTACGCAACAGTTTCTTCGTGATAACAACTTTGAAGTGATTCCTCATGCTCCCTACTCACCTGATCTGGTTCCTAGTGACTTTTGGCTTTTTCCAACACTGAAAGACACTCTCCGTGGCCGCACATTCACCAGCCGCGCTGCTATTGTCTCAGCGATTTTCCAGTGGTCAAAACAGACTCCTAAAGAGGCCTTCGCCGCTGCCATGGAATCATGGCGTCAGCGTTGTGAAAAATGTGTACGTCTGCAGGGCGATTACGTCGAGAAGTAACGCCAGTTTCATCGATTTCGGGTGAGTAGTTAATTAGAAAAAAAATCGGAGGCCTTAGAACTTGAATGCGCCTCGTATGGCGTAAGGTATCGATAGCATTCCACCAGAATTTCTAAAATCATTTGGGGAAGTTACAACAAAAGGACTATTCAAGTTCATGTGTAGAATGTATGAGTCTGGCGACATACCTCGTTTATAGTAGTTTGAATTTTTATTCTTTAACTAGCATAGCAGGAGCAGCTGCGGTAGTTCGGAGATTGCAGCAGCACAGCATATTTATTCATTGCACAAATAGACAACCCATTAATAATTTTTTTCTGATGCAACTAACATTTCGAAAGTGAAAATGTTAAAAAAAAGGGAAGATGCTACTCACCATATAGCGGAAATGCCTAGTCGCGGATACGCACAGCAAAAAGAGTGTCACAAATAAAGCTTTCGGCCATTAAGGCCATCAACAATAGAACACACACACACACACACACACACACACACACACACACACACGCAACTCACCCACAGAACTGCAGTGTGTGAGTTCCGTTTGTGTGAGTGTGTGGAGGCATGTGTGTATATGTGTCTATTGCTGACGGGCCTTAATGGCCGAAAGCTTCATTTGTGACACTCTTTTTGCTGTGCGTGTCCGCCACTCGGCATCTCCGCTATATGGTGAGCAGCATCATCCCTCTTCATAATATTGTTACATTCCATCCTGGATTTTACATTGTTTCATTGCAAGAGTGAGATACTGTTCAGACAGAGCATCTTTGGTAGTTATTTAAATTTCATATTTTTTTCTCGCAGTCAGATGGCTTGCATTGTTGTTTACGGGACAGTTTTGTGCACAGTTCAATGAGTCATTCATCACTGACTTTTGCATTGCTGATCACTTTTCAATAACTGTGAGATTAGTTACGAACTTAAATACGAGCTTAACTGTTTCTCTTATCATGAGTTGAACTTCACATTAGCATACAGACAAAATAGCAGTAAATATAACTATACAATACCATAAAGCAGGGCTAAGTAGCCGCTCTCAACGGGAGGAAGTACAGTGTCACAATAACTTTGACCGACGACTGAACCGTGCCCAAAGATTTTGAGGTACGCACACTTACGCAGTCTTGCGGCTCTCCGCAGCGTAACACCCGGACCACCAAAACGGCCATAACTGACGATGTTCCTGGGTACATTACGTGTTCCACCTCTCGCCTTTAGAGGATATTATTCCTTCTTGGGCCAGTCCCTACGCTCTTGGAAGCAGCGTAAACGGTGGCAGTCATGTGTGAGTATCAAGAACAGAAGGCAACATACTGGTCGTTGGGCAGAGAGACCACACCGCCATGCAGTTGCTGCACCTCTGTGGAGCGTGAAATTGCGTACCTTGCATCCCTGCTGAATGTGGTTGCAACTGCAACGCGCTGTTTGTCGTGGCGCTTTCTTACCTGTTGCTGTAGTTCACTTTGGTCGACCACCCCTTGTAACAACACAGTTTAATACTGTAAATAATTTGTATTGATTTATTATGAGTAATGTAAAGCATATATTCTTCAATATGTAATGTCTTTGATCTACTTTAAAGAAATGTATAGGTTTTGTGACATGTTTACTCTTTGCAAGTCAAGTTCTTTGTATTATTTGGAGGAGAGTAGCATTTAATTATGTTTATTTCTGTTGACTTCTTAATATGCTTAAATATGTTTGTTGGTAACTACCTACATTGTAACTGGTTCATAAATGGGAACTCTGCTTTATATAAAAAAGAACCCAATGTATTTCCCCTCTGCAACGGAAGCGAGTTGGCGCGCTAAGAAAAGGCGGATGTGGCGCTCGTCTGGGCGCCAAACGAGAGAGCACAGTAAGCAGTCGACAGCAAGTAACTGACGAGCAAACAGCGCAGGTGCCGAGTGAGGCTTATAGTATTACTAATAGAATGGCCTCGGATTTAATATGTGGCTGTAAAATGGTGCTCTCGATTTGGGAAAAGCTCTAAAATTATTATTAACAACGCCAAGAAGAGGTAAATAGAGCTTATTTTTGCCATTGGAAAGACCACCTAGTTGCCACATACTCGCCACCTCGATTTCGCAACCACTTTGTCACACTCACGAAAGGTCAGGAATGTAATAATGTGTGAATCAGTAATGTAAAGTTTGGTTCTATGGAAATATAATCCTAATGTTCAAAAATGTGTTTGAACAAAGTGTCCATCCTATGCACTTTTCCAAGCAGGATTCTCTCCATTAAGTAATGAAACCCGAAAATGTCCTTTGCATAAAAAGCATTAACAATTCTATGGTGCATTTTTATGATGTGTGGCAAAGTTTTATGCCAGAACACTTAATCTGCTGAGCAAGAATTACTTGTTTCTCATACTATAACAGTGACTATCCATGTCTGAATGTTTTGAAACTTAACTAGAAAATGAACTTAAAAATCAGTTTAGGAAAGAGTATTACTTGGAAAAGAGAGTACTAATGTTTACTGATTTAAAATTGTTATCAAAACTAACTTGTTTCACAAGTGATACTATTAAAATTTTCTCTAGAGGTTGTTTGAAGTAAAATTTTACTGGAAATTGTCTCTGTTTTGTAGAGGTTATTGTCTGGGTAACGAGTGTTAAAACAGTACAAACTTAATGATCTCAAATTGAAAAAGTAATCCAATCCTACTTTAATGATATATAAATTTGAAAGTGCATACAATTTTGTTGTTACAATGAAAGGGCTAATTTGTGGGATGACATTTTTTTCTATCATAAAAAACGAATAAATCAACTTAGTAGGTTTCTAGCTAATGATTCTTGAAGTAATCACTAAGAAACAAAGATAGATAGTTTGTATACTGTGTGTCCTTTTTGCTTCTGTATAGTGAATGTGTGTATTAACTGTACTTGACTATTATTATGTGGTATCTGGTCTTGTGTGGTTAGTGAAGAGCAGGTTTAAGCAATATTAGTTAAAGACAAAAGTAATGATTAAAGTGAAGAAGAGAAGGGCTCATTTACATATCTCGTGACAACTTAACTACTAAAGAGACAACTACTGCTACCCACTGTGTAATTTGTCCAGTTGGGCGTGTTCATTGTACTTCATAGAACAGTAGTTAATGAAAGCTCGCTTTGAAGTAGTAAAAACAGGTTCTTGATGAATAATTCTTTTACATTATTATGCCTAATTAGGGTGGCGACCATATAACAACTGTTTTTCATTTAATAGTAATCAGTTACAGTTACTCCTGGCAAAATTATTTCTTTCTGTCATCTACATACAGCTATTCTTATGAAATTAAGGTTCGATTCCAATTTTCCGTTAGGTAAACTCGGTCAAATTTCTAAATTCCTGTCAGATGGTGACATTTACTGCAAGTTTAGGCCACATTCGGCAAATTTACTACCGCTGTAGTGTTATACGTGGCTGCCTTGTGACAAAAATAAACCTTGTCGTCACTAGGTAAATTGCGTGTCTGTATAACGAGCGGAGCAATAGTGTTCTACTCTCTCCTTTGGGCAGAAGTGGTTCGAAACACTCTCCGTGCACGAGAAACAATGCTGTGAACAATACCAAACCTCTGGGCTACAGTCGACACACTTCGTCCTCCTTCCATTTTCGCGTCGAATGTTCCTCCAAGTGAAGACATCCACATTTTGTCTCCTGGCCATATTGTAATGAAGAACACCACGTCAGTGAACCGTAACTACTTATTGACAGAAACACACACACACACAAATACACACACTCACACACACACTCACACTGTCTTCTTCCATTCCTGCATCTGCCTCGTATTGCGAGGCCAGACCCATTTGGTGCTATAGTCACGTTATGGTCACGGCATTTGACGTTCGTTTCCTGTACAGGACTGGGAGACCTCTGGGAAAAATATTCTTAGAAATTCAGTAAAATTTTTCTGGGTTTGTGACGGCATTGTCAATATGTAAAACTACCGACGTTTCGGTTCCTGTTGCAAGTGACCTTCTTCAGTGTGTTCTTGTTTAAACAAAAACACACTGAAGAAGGTCTCTTACAACGGGGAACTAAACGTCGGTAGTTTTACATATTGACAATAGGGTCACAAATCCAGACAAATATTACTGAATGTCACAATGGCCACGGAAGCTTACGCTTGTATCCTTAGAAATGTCCAGTGTGTAATCATATGTACAAATTAATTTGCGATATGAATGTAAAATGACTCGTTCTATATCAGTATCTATCGTGCAAAATAATCCAGGTAACTAACTAACTAACTTACTAGCTCCCGCACTTTCATCCACTTGCGTTGAGTAGATTATACGTTACGTTACTTCATGGAGCTTGTCCTTAAGTTTGACAGAGCAGTGTATAGTACGTTAATGAGTGAGGCCGTGCTCTTAATTACGGGACTAGAAGCGTCAACTGCAGCTTCGTCATCGCAGTTGTCTTGGCATACGACGCCTTCGTAATTACGGGGCTACGAACGTCAATTGCTGCTTCGTCATCGCAGTTGCCTTGCTATACGATGCCTTTGCTACATATGCAACACATACGAGTGTTCCAGGTTGATTACGAACTTGAACCATTGACCTAAAGTCACTTAAGTGGTAGAATAGAGTGGGGTTTAATTAAAGCTATATATCTCATCTTGTTATTTCACCCCGGAGCTTTTTTATCCTGTTAATTGTTTTGCAGTTAGAGTTGATTAAAAGTTAATTTTGTCGTAATACAAGTTTTAGCGCACACAAACTGGCTAATCTGAAACTTAATTAAACCTATTAGCCAAGCGTGCAATTTCCAAATAACGCGCTCGCTGCTGTTTCAATTATTAATACGCCAAATACACTACGCTATTGCGGTTGACCTAACGACATTTCTATGTAATCTGAATTGAAACAATTACGTTTATCGCGAGATGTCGGTATGAATGAGTTTGCACTCTGCTGATAAGAATGCGACTATTCTCGGTTGTCTGTAATCCTTTCCGACCTGAATTTTTTTTCTGGAGGAAAAAATTTTTTTTAATGATCTAACGCTCTTAGGTGATTTTTTTAAATGATTTTAGATGCAAGGTTTTAAAAATATGCTTTGTGCACTTGGCTTCTTTTTATGGATTAAAATAATTAATTTCGAAATATTCATTGTTGTAATAAATAAACTGATCTGCAATAATTACCATGCAAGATAACAATAATAATATTTAATTATACAGTGAAATGCAACTGAGCAACCACTTCGTTGTATTCTGGCGGCCACAAGTTGCTGCGTACTGCTACATTCACTTGTTGATATTGTTACAGCTATGCTCAACAGGCGTCAGCGCTTGTGCGTGGTGGAAAGACTGAACATTCACAAATGTGTGCATGAGGTTCCCATTAAGGAAAAATATTTCTGATGCAGCTAATCCACATCAAACATTAATGTACACAGTTGTAGCCAGGAGGGCTCAAAGGGTTAACTTGTTTATTGATTAATCCTTCAATGCTAATTCACCCTCGATAGACAATGTTCATCTCATGGAGTGTTCTTTGAAAGTGTTTTTAAGTTATATTACGTTTATTTTGGAAGAGAATTAAGTCGTCGTTAGTAATTATGATTCGGCTGCCTCTATCCAAAATAATAGTTTATCGCTACCGCAATCGGTTCCATTTCTCTTTTGTCGGATTATAGTTCTTCTCCGCGGTGGGACTAATATTCGAACAATGTAGCCAGCACTGTTGTTTACTATGATAACACTTCAGTGCAGGCAAAAATTCAACAGTAGAGCACGTAACGACAATATATCCTACAGCGCAGTAAAGCGACGTTTATCGTATCTTCCGTATACAGATTCCACATGCTCTCTTATAGACCATTCTCGCTTCTTCAAAAATGGCTTGCACAGCTAGCTTCTCACGCTTATTGTTAAAGTTTTTCTCTCTTTTTCCTCTTCTTCTCTTTATTTCTTTTTAATTTTAACTCATCAAACTGAATTTCTTCATGTTTAGAAACGGAGAACGGAAGAAAATACCCCTTCGTCTCGATTTCGTTAGTCTTTCTGGCCCAGTGCGCCATACCACCTAGACCAAATACCCGCAGAGTATACGCAAAACTTCTGATCCGTTATCCGAAATGTATTATGATTGTCATGGTCTAATAATGCGGCCCCCTGAGAAAAAGTTGAGTTATGGTACCGCTGTGTGAAGACATGGTATCCATATCTATATGGGCACCCAGGTCGTATCAATGTCAATGTTTACCATGCGCTTTTCCCCATTGCAACGTCTGGCTTCTGACACAGAATTTTAATACCTCCTTTGTAAAAATTGTAACTAATGAAATGTTTTGTTTCCTCTTGTTCTCAGGTAGGTGTTCCCTACTACGAGTACGCTGTGGAACTGGCGAGGGGACTAACGTCATAGCCCGCTATCTGACCTCAAGGTCAGTGTTCCATCAATGCTTGCTTGTGTCTGTAAACTGTATTTCCCGCCACGGATGTGAGTTCTACACATCACTTACGTAGTTGAAAATAATAATCATAAGACTAAAGTGAAGCAAAGGAAACAACAACTGATCTGCAGACCACGTTTTATTGAAATAATCTACATGAAATCTTACAAATTATTTTATCAATGGAATCTTCTGAAACAACAATGGCAGCATATATCACGAAGGAAGAGCATTTCCCAACACTACAGAATATGTCGCATTTTTGTCTAACCGCGATGGCAACTCAGGACGTCGTCTGCTGTTTACAATGGCCTCAAGTTCATATCACGGAACGCCTATCCCGTTTAAGTCGTTTCACGTGCAACAGTGCCCTCCGCAGACAGGTTTATAATGTCACTCTGCCTCCCTGTTTTACCTAGAGCCAGTAAATTTATATCAAGTAATAATATTAATCAAACTTTGGTCATCAGACTTAGTGACAAAAGATGTGAGACGCCCGCTAAAGCCGCAGGGAAGAACAGGTGATTAGGATTGTGGAAAGGGCCAAATAAGGTGTCGGTCAGGTTCACTCAAAATTGTAATTTATTGTAATTTAATAACGCCTTTAAACCAAAACGGCACATAGCCGAACCTTCAGAACTACGAGTTTCAAAAAGTCAATTATTTCACAGCTGAGGCCTCACAACAAGACATCTTAAAAGTCAACAAAGTAAGCAAATAAAATAATTAAAATATATATGGTATGACAGTTGGGCTGGAAAGCCTCAAGACAAAAGTAGATAGAACAAACATATGCAAGGTGCAATACAAGCAGCTGAGGGCCACAATTAAATTCGAAAAATTTAACATATATTACCATACTCTTTTAAGGCAGAAGACCGCAATGTTTTTGCTTAAAGGGTAATTTCAAGAATAAGGTTTTAAGCGGCTTAAGGCCCACAATTGATTTTCCAAAATTCAAAATACATAAAGTCCAGCAAAAACAAGAATCTTTGAATCATTGGCTATGATAGCTTATAAACAGAGAATTAAACACTGGTGAGAAGGATAATGAAGAAAACGGCACTCAGAAGCCTCCAGGGAGGTCGGTCTGCCCTCGTTCACTTAAGTGATGTAGGTGGTGAGCCCAAATAAACTTGTTTCGTCGGAACCCAACCAGGGGACAGCCACGGACCGACCGACACAACGACTTGCTTGCCACCAATCAGTACATGAGAACTCAAACACAAAAGATTATGAACGTGACTGTCCACAATAAAAAAAAGTATAAGCTGTCAAAACTACACACTATGTTAGACAGCGACAACAGGTGAGGAAAGGACGCTGCCTGAAATCATGTTAGTGGCCAGGGCACTAACGGCCACAAGGCAGAAAATTCCGCTGGTACACTCGAATTTGAAATACGGTAAGGAACACTGCCTGAATTTACGGCAGTGGCCAGGGCAGGTAACCAGAACACTAACGGCCACAAGGTAGAAAATTCCGCTGGTGCACTCGAATTGTAGTTAACCAATATAGTTAATTGCACCGCATGGAGGCTAAATTTCAGCAATAGAAACACTTGGTGTTGCTCACAGGAAAACCTCCCCAAATGCGAACCACCGAAACGAACCACATAACATGAATGGACTTGGCTTGGGTGGTTGAAACCACTACTCAACTTTGACGCCCTGGGTCGGTGAACCACGAAGGTCGTAGCGATCAGACAGCTCCATACACGCTCCGATACTGCGCAGGGACGCCAGCGGACCCAGCCGACTGCACCGCCTGGAGATAACTTGCCTGGTCCGTCGCAACCGACCGACTGCCTGCTGGTCCGTCTGCGACTGCTGCTCCTTCGAGACTGCACTGCTCGTGCGTCTCCCACTCACTTCCAGACAAACGACGGCGGAAATATTGGCTCCGACCCAACCATGCAGAGGAAACACACCCCCTGCACCAGGGAAGGACCGACCCAAGTTCCACAAGATGGTAATTGAAGGGGACCAGAAGCGCTCATAGAACCAATTACGCGTCGCCAATGAGTGGGAGCACTGCCCTCAGAATGCCGACAACATCTAAAATAGTCGTCAGTGGACATAACGCCAACTACACACATAACCTGACAAACACTGCACGAAGACCTGAACGATACCCAACAGTAACTAAGCATGCACGAAGACAAATCAGGAGCCGATGTACACACACATAGCCGACTCGTGAACGATCGGTGAGCCAAAACGCGTCGTCTGGTAGGACGACCGTCCGACGATCCACCAAGACCGTGGCCCGGCTCAAGTGATGCGTGGTGGCAATGGTCAGGTGAGCCATGTCGACACAGACCTCACTGCTCCAACCCTACTGCACTAGTGCCGTATTGCATCTCCCCGACTGGCAGGTCCGGACTGCGCTCCAGTCACGATCCAACTGACTGGGCCGGCCGGTGCGGCCGAGTGGTTCTAGGCGCTTCAGTCTGGAACCGCGCGGCCGCTACAGTCGCAGGTTCGAATCCTGCCTCGGGCATGGATGTGTGTGATGTCCTTAGGTTAGTTAGGTTTAAGTAGTTCTAAGTTCAAAAATGGTTCAAATGGCTCTGAGCACTATGGGACTTAACTTCTGAAGTCATCAGTCCCCTAGAACTTAGAACTACTTAAACCTAACTAACCTAAGGACATCACACACATCCATGCCCGAGGCAGGATTCGAACCTGCGACCGTAGCGGTCGCGCGGTTCCAGACTGTAGCGCCTAGAACCGCTCGGCCACCCCGGCTGGCTAGTTCTAAGTTTTAGGGCACTGATGACCTAAGATGTTTAGTCCCATAGTGCTCAGATCCTATTGAACCATTTGAACCAACTGACTGGGAGACTCTCAACCCGAACTGCTTACGACAGACAACGATTAGGAAGTAATAGCAGTCGAGCAAAGATACTGCAAGAGGGGATGTATCGATATGCTCACGGTCTCGCAAAATATCAACTCAGTGAGAGTAGTAATTTAAATTAACGTAGTGAGGTAGAAGTACGTTAAAAACAGGGTGTAAAATAGATGATGGCGGGAACATGACCCACGCACGGCTCAAGATGCAGGTGCTAAACTGTGTCACGAAAAACAATCACGAAACTGAATATCGCTATAAATTACGCGTACCATATAAAAGTACGAAGCGAAGCACTCTGTAAATGAAAAAGCAAATAGAGCGGAAGGCTCATTATTTCAATTATATTTGAAAATCTGAAGGCTATTAATTTGATTTCATCTGTCTCAGAAGGCGATACTGCAACTCAGTCGTTAAAATCTGGATTCAGGTTGATTATCATTATCATTTAAGAACACGCACGTTTTTAATATAATCCATTGTGGAGTCGAGGTAGCAGTTGTCGTTATACTGGTTATCACTGTTAGCATTCAACCGCGATTCTTATACATGTATTTTAACAACGCGTTTCAAGAGACAATGCTCCCATCATCAGGTTGTAAAATCTATGTCATGAAATTAAACGGACTAAACGTGAGGACATTGAGGAAATAGTAAAAAAGTTCAACGACGCATATAATAAAATATAATTTACCGTGGAGTATGAAACTGACAATTGACCAGAATATAAAAAACCAGGGCAACAAACATGCGTTCTCCGTTTGTAGAAAACAAACTACGACTGATGCCGTGATCCCGAACGATTCATACCATCCGCAGGCTTATAAAGAAGCTGCTTTCCGTAGTCTCGTGCATAGGGCAATGAATATACCTATGAGCGAAAAAGATAGGGAGACTGAAATTAATACCGTTAAGAGAATAGCGATGAATAACGGTTACAGAATAGATATGGTTAAAAAACTGTTGCGGAAAAGTAATAAGCGCAAAAAGTATAAACCTGATGGAGAGTAAGTGAAAATTATCACGATGCCATACTACGGAACAGTCTCACAAAAGATAGCAAATATTTTTAAGCCATACGATGTTAAAATAGCTTTTCAGACTAATAACCTAGTGAGGTATAGCCTTAAGCACGATATTGGCGAGAAGAGAAATAAGTTTGATAGATCGGGAGTATATAAGATACAGTGCAGAACTTCTGATGCAAAATATATAGGGCAGACAGGAAGATCATTAGTGATCCGGTATAAAGAACATAAAGAAGGCGCCCAATAGCATAGCGATACCGTCAAGCACACGGCTGTAACCACGCCACGACACATAGGCACGTCAGTCCACAACAGCTCCCGAGACGGCACAGTGCGACAGCATATTTGGTAGCTATGGGACGGCCATCGACTGGTGATGATGATGATGTTTGGTTTGTGGGGCGCTCAACTGCGTGGTTATCAGCGCCCGTACAATTACCCAATCTTTGCTCAGTCCAATTTCGCCACTTTCCTGGATGATGATGAAATGATGAGGACAACACATACACCCAGTCATCTCGAGGCAGGTGAAAATCCCTGACCCCGCCGGGAATCGAACCCGGGACCCCGTGCTCGGGAAGCGAGAACGCTACCGCGAGACCACGAGCGGCGGGCCATCGACTGGTGTCAACAACTTCAATGTAAGACGAGGACCCACAGTCCAATATACTTTTAATTCTGTTTTACTCTATGGACTTCCCAACTATTTTTGGTGGTATTTTGTCTTTTTAGTCCGTTTAATTTCATGACATAGATTTTACAACCTGATGATGGGAACATTGTCTTTTGAAACGCGTTGTTAAAATACATGTATAAGAATCGCGGTTGAATGCTAACAGTGAAAACCAACACTTTTTATTATTTATTTAAATATAACACCTGAACAATCGCAATGACATACCTCGTGAAGTGATCGTGAAACTGATTACAACACGAAGTGAAAGAAGTGGGACTAGAATCTCTGTTAAGCGTTGTCTTATAATACATAAAGAACCAACGAGTCCGCACCGGTATTTAACTTTACATTGCCGTTATATAGGGTCTCTTTGGATGGTGGCCGCTCGCACAAAATACCTCTATCGTGCTGCTTGCTCGCTTCTACAAAACGTAAATACAGTTTTATACAGGAAGTAAAGGATACATCACAGATGGAACACCTGTTGCTAAGACTATAAGGCATTGCTTATATTCTTTGTTTATTTACTCTACTAACCTATATTTTATTTACTGAAAGTGTCGCGGTCCTGGTGGAGCAAATTTCCACTCAGTTATCGTAGTTCCAGGGATAAGTAAACAAATCAGATTTTATCTGCCACGCTGGTATTACTGTGTATGGCAAATCTTTGTGCTTGCTGTCCTAACAACGGCAAACTAGTTGCTAGAGTCCGAATTCTTAAGGGAAGTTCCTACTCTTTCGTAGATCAAACATCATAGAACAAGATAAAAAGTTTTAGCTAAAGTTGATAGTACTAATAACTGCTCATTTCGACGGCAAACTAATTGTGTATTTAATAGTAATGTAAATAGGGTTTTAGGAATATTGGCACAAATCGTTCCCAGCTTCATTTAGCGAAACACATCCAATTTGAATGACTAAGTAGTAGTGGGAAAACCTATGCGTCAAGACACGCTGCATTGTTGCCAAATTTATTCAAGATGCTGGCATGTAGACTTGGCAACATCGCATGACGTCATCCAAGATGGCGGCTATTGGCGGGGAAAATAGGCCAATTGTGCTACATCCACTAACCTAACCTTCAGAAAAAATGGCGGGAATTTTGAATTTTGGCGGGAAAATAGCCCAATTGTGCTATGTCCACTAACCTAAGCCTCCAAAAGAAAAAAGGCGGGAAGTTTGAATTCCAACAGGATAATGCATGCAGAAAACCATCCTTTTCTTTATTATTATTGATTATCATTTATTAACATTCATTGTCATTTATTATCATTCATTATCATTTATTATTATTATTATTATTATTATTATTATTTATTATTATAGGTCTACCTCCACTAGAAAATTGCCCCAAATTCAAATTCCAACACGATAATGTCTCGAAAACTGTACTTCTATTTATTGTTATCATTTATTATTTATTCAAGATGTCCGATTTTCTCGGCGAGAAAACCATTTTCCTTACATCCATAACAAAAATCTATCACAAGTTCAAATACCAACACCATAATTGATCACACCTACGAACTTTCTCCGTCACTTATCGTTTTTCACTGGTAGCCTATCATAATCGCGTCAAATAATAAACTGCACTTACAGTAACGTAAGTCACGTCGTTTGATTTTGAAGGGGGGAAGGGACTGAAGACTTTATTTCAAGCAGTACGGTCATCACTTGTTCTCCAACACAATGAGCACACACATCTTTGATATCGCAGTGCAGTCACCACGACGTCCGCGCTCCAACTGAATTAGTTCCAACCCTCGCCACCTCCTGGCCAGCGCGCGGAGACACTGCCAATGCCTGTCACGTGAGGCGGCCGCCCGCGCTGGGGGCGAGCCCAGCGATCGCTCCCACGTCGCAAACATGTTTTCGCTGGACACGCTGGAACTTGCCGAGTTTGACGTCACAGCGATCCCTTGTCCGCTCACCACATGTATTCGTCACCTCCACACGTTTCCCGCCAAAATTGTTTGCTTCGGAGCTGAATCACACAATGGTCGGCTGTTCCCTGCTACACTTTTGACGCCAAAGTTGTTTTCCTGGGCACGTTCAAACCTGTCGATGCCGACCGCTCACCGTCCACCACGTGTCCTTGTGCGATCGAGAACGCAGTGCTACACTTTTGGTGGCAAGGCTTGCTCGACAGTGGAAACCACCATGATTATATAACAGCACGTTTGGTCCGCACTAGAAAGCTCGCTAATTGACTCGCTCTCGCGCGCGCGTGATAACTGTACAATCGCTGCGCCGCCGCCCCGCTTACGTCACACACCCTCCATACACGCGACGGACATAGTCTTCTGTAAATACCTGGAAAATTACTCTTTATGTAAGACATTACGGTCATGCAGGTGTGTCCCAACTGACTTCTCCATGCTCACACAGCGAAACTCAGAGCGCAGCTGACGTACGCGCGCCCGGCTGAGCCCGCTCCATCAACAGCTCCCTGGCCGGCTGACGTCAAGCGACCAGCGGTGCCCGCACAGCCCCCACGGCCAGCGCGGCAGGTAGGTGGTGAGTGGCGCCTCAGGGTCCAGCCACAAACGGTCAGCCGCGCTCGCCTCAGACTCCGACTACGTAAACATCTTTCCGCGCCTCGCGAGCACTTAACGCTGGACAGGATGGAACCTGTCAACCACGTGCTGGACAAAGGACACGTTCCGCCCCAAATCTATTTTTCTGAAAAGGTTCGAACCTGCTGATACCTAACTCACACAACCGTCCGAGATGTTTTGAAAGTTCTGTCATGTGACACGCTAAAAGCTATATCGGTCCTAAAGTTCGCAAATTCTCAGCACTGACGCACAGGAACCGACACGCTTGCTCTGTCCAAACCACCCTCACGCCATATACCGCCCCACCAGCACGTGTGACGGAGCACAAAGGACGCCCCACCCCCATCAACTTTGCAGTTCAAGACCGATAGAGAGGAACCGACTCGCTCGAACTGGAATGTTTTTTCCTACCGTGTTGCAAACTTCCTTGACGTCACAACGCGTGATCGACAATGGGGCTCTGTCGGACAAAGAACGCACTCACTAAGTTAACTGATCACCTGATTCTCATTATTCAGCCCACATGCTTCGATTATCTAATCCAGGATCTTGGCGAAAAGACACGTCCATACACATGAGCCATCGCTTGCACCTAGCTTAGTACCCAAGTGAATGTAACAAAGTCTGCATGAATATTTAATTAATCTGATCAGTTAATTAACCTCTCTGATGCGGAAAACTCCCACGTCTACCTAGACTTGGAAATTGAAATAAGAACACCGTGAATTCATTGTCCCAGGAAGGGGAAACTTTATTGACACATTCCTGGGGTCAGATACATCACATGATCACACTGACAGAACCACAGTCACATAGACACAGGCAACAGAGCATGCACAATGTGGGCACTAGTACAGTGTATATCCACCTTTCGCAGCAATGCAGGCTGCTATTCTCCCATGGAGACGATCGTAGAGATGCTGGATGTAGTCCTGTGGAACGGCTTGCCATGCCATTTCCACTTGGCGCCTCAGTTGGACCAGCGTTCGTGCTGTACGTGCAGACCGCGTGAGACGACGCTTCATCCAGTCCCAAACATGCTCAATGGGGGACAGATCCGGAGATCTTGCTGGCCAGGGTAGTTGACTTACACCTTCTAGAGCACGTTGGGTGGCACGGGATACATGCGGACGTGCATTGTCCTGTTGGAACAGCAAGTTCCCTTGCCGTCTAGGAATGGTAGAACGATGGGTTCGATGACGGTTTGGATGTATGGATGTACCGTGCACTATTAAGTGTCCCCTCGACGATCACCAGTGGTGTACGGCCAGTCTAGGAGATCGCTCCCCACACCATGATGCCGGGTGTTGGCCCTGTGTGCCTCGGTCGTATGCAGTCCTGATTGTGGCGCTCACCTGCACGGCGCCAAACACGCACACGACCATCATTGGCACCAAGGCAGAAGCGACTCTCATCGCTGAAGACGACACGTCTCCATTCGTCCCTCCATTCACGCCTGTCGCGACACCACTGGAGGCGGGCTGCACGATGTTGGGGCGTGAGCGGAAGACGGCCTAACGGTGTGCGGGACCGTAGCCCAGCTTCATGGAGACGGTTGCGAATGGTCCTCGCCGATACCCCAGGAGCAACAGTGTCCCTAATTTGCTGGGAAGTGGCGGTGCGGTCCCCTACGGCACTGCGTAGGATCCTACGGTCTTGTCGTGCATCCGTGCGTCGCTGCGGTCCGATCCCAGGTCGACGGGCACGTGCACCTTCCGCCGACCACTGGCGACAACATCGATGTACTGTGGAGACCTCACGCCCCACGTGTTGAGCAATTCGGCGGTACGTCCACCCGGCCTCCCGCATGCTCACTATACGCCCTCGCTCAAAGTCCGTCAACTGCACATACGGTTCACGTCCACGCTGTCGCGGCATGCTACCAGTGTTAAAGACTGCGATGGAGCTCCGTATGCCACGGCAAACTGGCTGACACTGACGGCGGCGGTGCACAAATGCTGCGCAGCTAGCGCCATTCGACGGCCAACACCGCGGTTCCTGGTGTGTCCGCTGTGCCGTGCGTGTGATCATTGCTTGTACAGCCCTCTCGCAGTGACCGGAGCAAGTATGGTGGGTCTGACACACCGGTGTCAATGTGTTGTTTTTTCCATTTCCAGGACACAGCTCCAGATAGATAGTACGCAGCAGATCCATACTAGAACGCTAACTCGGGTATTGTACGATGTGGATCTGCATTCGAATACAGCTTCCTTTCTTGCGTGAGGCGGATCCACCTTCAAACACTATCCTGTACGCCGCATATTGTTGCCCCCGACATAACACACGGCGGATCCACATTCTAACGTTAACCCCAGTGTACCGCCGCTCCTGTTGAGGGGGAGCGATCGCCGAATTTGTGGAACACTTCTGAGAGGGACTTCCGTCCGTTGATGCAGAAGGGCTGATTACCACTGAGTGTGGCGTGTGTAGAAAGAAAGAGCAGGTTCCCAGTGCTTCCTTAGGAATTGAGAGAATTGGGGCATGTAATGGGTATTGTAAAGTTAATGTAGCTTACATTTTGTAGGGTTTGTATATATTGGATTGTAAAGTTAGTATTGCTTATGTTATGGGATGAGTAGAGGGGATGACCGTGTGTGTGTGTGTGTGTGTGTGTGTATAGACTGAAGGGGCTGTGGAGGTAATTTAGCGAGCTCTATAAAAGTAAGCATAGGAAGCCTCAGAAAGAAAAGCAGGATGGTACTTCGATAACGGGTCCTTAGGAAACTAGGCCAGTAAATTCGATAAGAAGGAATAAGAATGATTAATCAGTTGTGCTGGGATATAGGAGGGTTGAGAACATCTGCATATGTTGAGAGCTGGAAAGGTTGACTGGGCTCTCATTTATTTATTTATTTATTTATTTAATTTTCAAATGGCGAGCGCACTCAGTATTATTTTGGTGAACAAGTTATGTTAGGGTAAGAATTTGAATTTACAAATAAGCTGAGAAAACACGAAAGCGAGCGTTAACTATTTTTGGGGGCACTATACAATTTCGGAGAGGTTGACTGGGCTCTCATTTATTTATTTATTTATTTTTTTAATTTTCAAATGATCTTTTTAGAATGTGAGGGGAGAGAAGCGCTGGGATGTGTGCGGACGGTGTGGGTGTGAACTCGCTCTCGGCTATTCTGACAACAGACGTGAAAGTGGAGATGTTTCGCATATAGGCCAGCAAGCAATGGAATGCGGCCTTAACATGTGTGTTGGACCACACTGAGTTAGGACGGTGACAGACGACTCGCGTGGCCTGGCTTGGATACTCATGTTCGGCGTGTATGTGATACGAATTTATCAGGTGTTAGGTGTGAATGCGGCTGTCATCAAGTCATGTTTGAAGGGTCGAACAGAGGCCTTTGAGCGAATTGAGAGCTGTCGGACGTGTGACTTAGTGTGGGACAGGTTGATTGCACGTGTCTGTTGAGTTACTTTGCTGTGCGTTACTTGGACAGATTACGAGTACTGATGGTGTTTACAGTTATGTGTACTGCATTATTTAGGAGATGTTTGATATTGTGCACTGAAATCAGGAGCTGTTTGCGTGTCTGCCGACTGTGCAACATGACACCAGGTATATCAGGGCGAGTGTTTTTTGTATGAGAGTGATAGGTATACTCGATGCGTAATTAAAATGTAAGTTAAGTATTTGTGGGACGATATAGATTATGAGAGAGTTCGAGTTGGTTGTTATTTTTTCTACTTGGAGGTTGAAATGGTTCAAATGGCTCTGATCACTATGCGACGTAATGTCTGAGGTCATCAGTCGCCTAGAACTTAGAACTAATTAAACCTAACTAACCTAAGGACATCACACACATCCTTGCCCGAGGCAGGATTCGAACCTGCGACCGGAGCGGTCGCTCGGCTGCAGACTGTAGCGCCCAGAACCGCACGGCCACTCCGGCCGGCCTACTTGGAGGGTTTGTTAGATCGAATTGCTGAGGCGAGTAGCTACGAGAGCGCGAGGGTGTGATTTGCAGCATATCTCCGTCTCTCAACGGTTAACTAAAGATGGGGCGATCAATGTTCTCGGCTTAGGTACTGGGGATGTGCTCTGGCCATGTGCTAGACCGTGTGGATTGAACAACAGTATTAGAGTCATAGTTTAGCTACAATGTTTATAGAGGAGTATGTCCGACGCGAGTACAAAGGTCCGGACTGTGATGTGGGTGGTCTCACGCTCGTGGTGTGTGAGAGAGGCAAAGCAGACGATTTTGAGTCATCACAGGTGATTTAGGTTAGTGGCTCCGTTAGCCACAATTTTCTTGTGTTTGGTAGCGAAACACGAACTGACCATCAGAATTGAAGCTTGGCTTATTTGTATAGACAGAATGTGATATAAGTTAATGTAGATTAGTACACATTAGTGCACGTTAGTAAACGGAAACAAGGATTAGTACATGTTAGCCAACGAACATGGGTCGGTAAAAGGACGTGGTGGTTGGTAGTGACTTTGAGTATTTCATTTCAAGTCCAGGTGGGTGTAGCAGTGGCGAAAATTGATTCCAAGTCTAGGTGGACGTGGGAGTTTTCCGCATCAGAGAGGTTAATTAATTGATCAGATTAATTAAATAGTCATGCAGACTTTGTTACATTCACTTGCAGAGGTACTAAGCTAGGTGCGCACGATGGCTCATGTGTATGGACGTGTGTTTTCGCCAAGATCGAAGATCGAAGCATATGGGCTGAATAATCAGAATCAGGTGACCAGTTAACTTAGTGAGAGCGTTCTTTGTCCGACAGAGCCACGTTGTCGATTGCGCGTTGTGACGTCAAGGAAATTTGCAACTCGGTAGAAAAAAACATTCCAGTTCGAGCGTGTCGGTTCCTCTCTATCGGTCTTGAATTGCAAAGTTGATGGGGGTGGGGCGTCCTTTGTGCTCCATCACACGTGCTGGTGGGGCGGTATATGGCGTGAGGGTGGTTTGGACAGAGCAAGCGTGTCGGTTCCTGTGCGTCGGTGCTGAGAATTTGCGAACTTTAGGACCGATATAGCTTTCAGCGTGTCACATGACAGAACTTTCAAAACATCTCGGGCGGTTGTGTGAGGTAGGTATCTGCAGGTTCGAACCTTTTCAGAAAAATAGATTTGGGTGGAACGTGTCCTTTGTCCAGCACGTGGTCGACAGGTTCCATCCTGTCAAGCATTAAGTGCTCGCGAGGCGCGGAAAGATGTTTACGTAGTCGGAGTCTGAGGCGAGCGCGGCTGACCGTTTGTGGCTGGACCCTGAGGCGCCACTCACCACCTACCTGCCGCGCTGGCCGTGGGGGCTGTGCGGGCACCGCTGGTCGCTTGACGTCAGCCGGCCAGGGAGCTGCCGATGGAGCGGGCTCAGCCGGGCGCGCGTACGTCAGCTGCGCTCTGAGTTTCGCTGTGTGAGCATGGAGAAGTCAGTTGGGACACACCTGCATGACCGTAATGTCTTACATAAAGAGTAATTTTCCAGGTATTTACAGAAGACTATGTCCGTCGCGTGTATGGAGGGTGTGTGACGTAAGCGGGGCGGCGGCGCAGCGATTGTACAGTTATCACGCGCGCGCGAGAGCGAGTCAATTAGCGAGCTTTCTAGTGCGGACCAAACTTGCTGTTATATAGTCATGGCGGATCCCACTGTCGAGCAAACTTTGCCACCAAAAGTGTAGCACTGCGTTCTCGATCACACAAGGACACGTGGTGGACGGTGAGCGGTCGGCATTGAAAGGTTTGAACGTGCCCAGGAAAACAACTTTGGCGGCAAAAGTGTAGCAGGGAACAGCCGACCGTTGTGTGATTCAGCTCCGAGGCAAACAATGTTGGCGGGAAACGTGTGGAGGTGACGAATACATGTGGTGAGCGGACAAGGGACCGCTGTGACGTCAAACTCGGCAAGTTCCAGCGTGTCCAGCGAAAACATGTTTACGACGTGGGAGCGATCGCTGGGCTCGCCCCCAGCGCGGGCGGCCGCCTCACGTGACAGGCGTCGGCAGTGTCTCCGCGCGCTGGGCAGAAGGTGGCGAGTGTTGGAACTAATTCAGTTGGAGCGCGGACGTTGTGGTGACTGCACTGCGATTTCAAATATGTGTGTGCTCACTGTGTTGGAGAACAAGTGATGACCGTACTGCTTGAAATAAAGTCTTCAGTCCCTTCCCCCCTTGAAAATCAAAGGACGTGACTTACGTTACTATAAGTGCAGTTTATTATTCGACGCGATTATGATAGGCTACCAGTGA
Organism: Schistocerca cancellata; assembly: GCF_023864275.1. Lineage (NCBI taxonomy): Eukaryota > Metazoa > Arthropoda > Insecta > Orthoptera > Acrididae > Schistocerca > Schistocerca cancellata. The sequence continues at coordinate 1,145,716,635 of NC_064626.1, read as the reverse complement.
AAAACGATAAGTGACGGAGAAAGTTCGTAGGTGTGATCAATTATGGTGTTGGGATTTGAACTTGAGATAGATTTTTGTTATGGATGTAAGGAAAATGGCTTTCTCGCCGAGAAAATCGGACATCTTGAATAAATAATAATAATAATAAATAGAAGTACAGTTTTCGAGATATTATCGTGTTGCAATTTGAATTTGGGGCAATTTTCTAGTTGAGGTATGCCTATAATCATAAATAATAATAATAAATGATAATGAATGATAATAAATGACAATGAATGATAATGAATGTTAATAAATGATACTCAATAATAATAAAGAAAAGTACGGTTTTTTTGCATGCATTATCCTGTTGGAATTCAAACTTCCCGCCATTTTTTCTCCTGTAGGCTTAGGTTAATGGACATAGCACAATTGGGCTATTTTCGCGCCAAAATTCAAAATTCCCACCATTTTTCTGAAGGTTAGGTTAGTGGACGTAGCACAATTGGCCTATTTTCTCCGCCAAAAGCCGCCATCTTGGATGATGTCATGCGATGTTGCCAAGACTACATGCTGCCATCTTGGATGACGTCATCGCTGCCATCTTGAATAAATTTGGCAACAATTCAGTGTGTCTTGATGCATAGGTTGTCCCACTACTCTAAGTAACTGCACTAGATCCAGTAAGAAAGCCGCGCCGGTTAGTCACTGATGGGGGATAATCCACATTAAAGTACTGTAAGTTTGCAGAACTACAGTCAGTTAGGATGGAAACCTGAAATTTTCTATCAGCTTTCTCCAGGAATAAAAGAGAGCACTCGCTTGTTGGACTTGAAATGAGTTCTGCAGGTTAGCTAACGAATGTATTTTTTTTTTCTTTACTTTTCATTCATTTCCCCCAGCCTATAACGACGGCGAGAGGGCTGTCAGTGGTATAAACGTCCCGCTGTTCAGGCAAGTACTTGAAGACAGATACCATACCATTTGAAAAGACCAGTTAATATTATAGAAGTGGTTTTATTGATGGTAAGAGTGTTTAAAAGTTGGCGTCCTTTTCTTGGTATTTTAAACTTAGGGAAAATGCGCACACACACACACACACACACACACACACACACACATATATATATGTGTATATATATATATATATATATATATATATATATATATCTATATATATATATATATATATATACTAGTGGCCATTAGAATTGCTACACCAAGAAGAAATGCAGATGATAAATGGGTATTAACTGGACAAATATATTATACTAGAACTGACATTTGATTACATTTTCACGCAATTTGGGTGCATAGATCCCGAGAAATCAGTACCCAGAATAACCACCTCTGGCCGTAATAACGGCTTTGATACGCCTGGGCATTGACTCAAACAGAGCTTGGATGGCGTGTACAGGTACAGCTGCACATACAGCTTCAACACGATAGCACAGATCATCAAGAGTAGGTTAGGTTAGGTTAGGTTAGTGGTGTTTAACGTCCCGTCGACAACGAGGTCATTAGAGACGGAGCACAAGCTCGGGTTAGGGAAGGATGGGGAAGGAAATCGGCCGTGCACTTTCAAAGGAACCATCCCGGCATTTGCCTGAAACGAATTAGGGAAATCACGGAAAACCTAAATCAGGATGGCCGGAGATGGGATTGAACCGTCGTCCTCCCGAATGCGAGTCCAGTGTGCTAACCACTGCGCCACCTCGCTCGGTATCAAGAGTAGCGACTGGCGTATTGTGACGAGCCAGTTGCTCGGCCACCATTGACCAGACGTTTGCAATTGGCGAGAGATCTGGAGAATGTGCTGGCCATGGCAGCAGTGGAACATTTTCTGTATCCAGAAAGGCTCGTACAGAACCTGCAACATGCGGTCGTGCATTATCCTGCTGAAATGTAGGGTTTTGCAGGGATCGAATGAAGGATAGAGCCACGAGTCGTACCACATCTGAAATGTAACGTCCACAGTTCAAAGTGCTGTCAATGCGAACATGAGGTGACCGAGACGTGTAAACAATGGCACCCCATACCATCACGCCGGGTGATACGCCAGTATGGCGATGGCGAATACCAGCTTCCAATGTGCGTTCACCGCGATGTCGCCAAACACGGATGCGACCATCATGATGCTGTAAACAGAACCTGGATTCATCTGAAAAAATGACATTTTGCCATTCGTGCATCCAGGTTCGTCGTCGATTACACCATCGCAGACGCTCCTGTCTGTGATGCAGCGTCAAGGGTAACCGCAGCCACAGTCTCCGAGTTGGTAGTCCATGCTACTGCAAACGTAGTCGAACTGTTGGTGCAGATGGTTATTGTCTTGCAAACGTCCCCATCGGTTGACTCGGGGATCGAGACGTGGCTGCACGATCCGTTAGAGCCATGCGGATAAGATTCCTGTCATCTCGACTGCTAGTGATACGAGGCCGTTGGGATCCAGCACGGCGTTCCGTATTACCCTCCTGAACCCACCGATTCCATATACTGCTAACAGTCATTGGATCTCGACCAACGCGAGCAGCAATCTCGCGACACGATAAGCCGCAATCGCTATAGGCTACAATCCGACGTTTATCGAAGTCGGAAACGTGATGGTACGAATTTCTCCCCCTTTACACCATTCATGACAACAACGTTTCACCAGGCAACGCCGGTCAACTGCTGATTGTGTATGAGAAATTGGTTGGAAACTTTCCTCATGTCAGCACGTTGTAGGTGTCACCACCGACGCCGACCTTGTGTGAATGTTCTGAAAAACTGATCGTTTGCATATCACAGCATCTTCTTCCTGTATGTTAAATTTCGCGTCTGTAGCACGTCATCTTCGTGTTGTAGCAATTTTAATGGCCTGTGTGTGTGTGTGTGTGTGTGTGTGTGTGTGTGTGTGTGTGTGTGTGTGTGTATGGTGTCCCAGGAGAATTGGTCAATATTCAGGGATATGTCAGGAACGATGATTCGAAGGAAAAAAAGTCTAGAAATGCATACTTCGAGAGGTATGAGTACTTCATCTTCGCCAGTATGAAACAAATCTCTTCTGCTGCAAGCTCTTTGCTTCCTATCTTTTAGCAGAAGGTAGTATGGTCCAAAACAAGAAAAAATTGTCGAGCCAATATGGGGGTTAAAATGCATGTCTCAAGAGCTACAAGAACTTGTTCACTAGAAGAGATCTGTTTCACAGTTGTGAAGACGAACAAGTGCTGATAGATCTGAGGACGTTTTTGCTTCGAATGATTGTTCTTGCTGTATCTCTGACTGACATTCCTCCTGGGAGGGTGTTAGGGATACAGGTCCAGATGTTGTGATGACTGGTACCTTAATATGTAACAACCTGTTTTTTCTCTGCGTCAAACAGTCTTCCCACAGACACATCAATTACTTTACTGCCTGATGGTTTCTGCGCTAACATAACTATGCCATGAAATGGATTACGCCCGTCAGTATAGACTATTCTTTTTCCTCCACCCATCCACATTTCAATACCTGACTTGCTGCCCAGGGGCAATAAATATTAATAGCGCTTGTGGCACCCGTACTAGCCAGTCTATAAGCAGGCTGCTCGCAATAGCAGCCTAAAACAGGCTATTCCTAACCGCTATAATTATTAGTCTACAAATGAAGTAAATTGTGATGTAACGTTAGATCTGAGTTTCTCCCGGCGTATACAATGTCCCCTTACGGCAATAAAGAGGGTTACGTCATTGACAATCGCTGATATTTCGACAGTAGCACATCATACCGTTTTCAGTGTATAACTGCAGTTGTCGACGACGTCACCTGGCTGCATTTCCGTAAGTTATTTGAACTCATATTGTAGTTATATGAACTCATGTAACGTTATTTAATACATTGTCCTCAGTGATTACTTGAACTATCTGCATTTATACGCCTAAGACACACACACACACACACACACACACACACACACACACACACATACATACATACATACACACACACACACACACACACACACACACACACACCGGCACGCGCGCGCGCTTATATATACTGTAGATACGCACAGGGTGTTTCAGAAATGCTCAATAATTCACGCATGGAATGTACAGGCCCAAAGTAGCTACAAAGCGCCAATAAACTTGGGTCCACAAATCAACCATTGTCGAGATACAACATGTTTTCTGTTGCGGTTCATCAGTGTCTAGGAACACATGGCATCTCTAAATGTTAAAGTAGGTGCTCGAAATATTGTCCATGCGTCTGAATGCAACACTGAACTTGTCTCTGAAATGAGTTGCGAATCCTTTCAGTTAGTCCTGGGGAATTCTGCAAATGCTGGAAGGCTGCTTCAATCCGCAAGCGTAAATCCTCAAGAGAGCTGACCTCGGTACCGTAGACCAGACTTTTGGCACGACTCCACCCTGACAAATCCAAGGGATTTAAATCCGGAGACCTTGGAGGCCATGGCACAGACCCTTCTCTACCTCTCCAATGTTGACCGTACGTCCGAGTTAAAAGCCGGCGCACCCGTAAATGAAAATGTGCTGGGACAACGTCATGCATGAACTACGTGTTGAGGCGTTGGTTCAGTGGGACATCATCATGTACATCTGGAAGTGCAGACCGCAGAAAACTCATTTACTGCTGTCCGGTTAGTCTCTGTGGTATGAAGTGTGGTCCCAGTTATGCAGTCCCCGAGTAGACCAGCCCAGACGTTCAACGAATACTGCTGCTGATATGATACGTGTATTGCACTAGGATTGACATCGGTACAAATGTGACAGTTATGAGAGTTAAAAATACCGCCACGAGTAAACCGAGCTTCATCCGTGAACAGACTACTGCTTACAAACAGGGGATTCAGGGGGTACACTGTTGTTGCAACTAATGGCAGACATTCTCTCTAGGAGGGAAGTCCGCATTGTCGAGGGCCTGCAATCGCTGGAGATGATATGGATAGAGCACTTGCCGATGTAAAATCCGCCACACACTGCTGTGACGCGGGACACGCTCTTGGGTAGCAATCCTCCTTGTTGAAGTATACGGAAGTTCGCGTACAGTGCGTAAGACCCATTCCTCAACATCGGATGTTATGAATCTGGGTAGACCTTCTCCTGCATTGTGTGCAAAACTCCCGGTTTCTCTAAGGCGCTGGTATAACCGGCTAAATGTACGCCTATCGGGCTGCCTGCAGAGAGGAAAAGCTTCGTCATATGATCGTACAGCATCAAGGGCACTGGCGTTCGCTTTGCCGTACACGAAGTGCATGTCAGCGGACTCTTCATTAGTGTAACCTCTGTCCATGGTGCCTCCACGTTCGTAACTGATTGTGAGGCCGGTACCGCACAGTGCTCGGAGGGGGAAAGGGAAGCAGTTGCGCAAGCGTAAACAAACAGATAGTCGACCCCAAACCTTGAGATACCAACGTATACACCGTGGTATCCAGGGGTGTTTACAGTTGGTTCCCAACTCGATTTAATGCGATACCTCCGCAAGGGGTGATTTGCGGCCCCATATTTATTGGAGATTTTCAGCTGTTTTTGGCCCGCACTTTCCATGTGTGAATTATTGAAACACCAGGTAGTGAGAAGGCGGGGGGGAGGGGGGGTTGGAGGGTAGTATTTGCAAAGTCCAACATTTTTAAAAATCGGTATAGGTAAATGGCTAAACGTAACCTAACGATACAGTACGTAGAAGATAAACTATTTACGTTTTTCTTGAACCTGGTGCTGGCTAGTTAGTTCGAAAGCAGCCACCAAGCGTAGTTTCTAATCCGATGATTAGTAAGTGTATAAAAACCTTTCAGTGGCATGTTTCACAAGACACCACCAGTTTCTACCGTATCTTCCTTCGCCGTCGGCATTGTCGTTGTTACCGTGAGACACCGTTATACCAAGAGGAAAGGCGCGTCGATCTTAGAGCATGAGATATGATGACCTTAAGCCACTGACAACACACAACGGTCACGGTAGCACCTGATTCCAGAATAGCTGCAGTAGTTAGGATCTACGAACTATCCCCTCTTGACCAGGTCCCCAAAACTTAACTCGTAACGAGATCCCTTCAAAGCAAATTGTCATAACGATCGTCTATAAAGGCTTCGTACAACGAGAAGAAATGTTACAGTTTATGGAATATTAACAGATACGACCAAACTGTCTTGTCTCTTCTGCTTTATTTAACATAACTTCGTTCACAGTTTCATTTCGCATTCACCACTCATTCACCGAAACCCTTTGATGAACAGTTTTGGTTGCTTGACACCAACAGTCAATGATAATGATACAGCTTTTCTCCTTTTTTATAAATTGAAGCCCGCTCTCCGCGATATAAAAAAAAAACGGTCTCAATACCGCGTCCCTTGTGAGATGCAAATAGACTTATCCCGGAATTGACCGCCCTGTAGGTGTACTCAGTTTAATGACCACACTTCGCTATCCGCTATTTCTCGTAACTGAATGTCCATTTGTTAGTCTGATTATACACTGTAACTATTTAAAATTCGCCCCTATATTTTTCACAACCCACAATTAGCACTTCTTTACTTGTTTATTTCTAAGAGTAAACGAAAAAAAAGACGCCGTATCATCGGCTTAGTCGATATAAAGCTAAACACTTTAATATGCCCAATTTTACCTCTTCTTATAAGATCGGCTACCTGACTCATTAATTTACTACATATTATTTCCAATAACACTAAACAGGTATCGCCGTTATATTTTAATTGTATTAAAAGCATGTTACTACTATTATGACCGACCAAATCGTAACAAATCGCGCGGCGTGCGTTTTTAACGATAACTTTACGCTATTCAAGTTCCGTCACAGCTATCTTGACTCGTAATGTTGCAAGTTTACAACGTCAGGTTGCGAAGACCCACAAAGTACGCCTCTGAGCTAGTGCAAAATTGAACATATCTCGGCCGACAATGTTGGAAATTTCATCATGAGCAATTAAGAGTGAAGCCGAGCAAATAGCAGTCGCTGCAAGCCACAGGCCGTGTTGCGGCCGTTAACGTGACGATTCTCGAGTGTCCACCACTGTCACCCGACTTGATGCCTCGCTATCTTTATTTGTGACACCAAGATAGCCTTGATGTTCCACTTCTGCCACAGAACCTCAAGGAAGGTTCAAACCTATGGACGAAAATAGCTTTCGTATGATGTGTCACTGCCAAGTAGCACAGCTCGATGAAACTTGGACGATATACGAGGGTTATTCGGAAAGTAAGGAACGATCGGTCGCAAAAAGGAAAATGCAGTGAAAATGTGATGAAGCTTTGCACAGATGCGTTGGGCACTGTGTTTAGTACGCCCATCGATCGCATCATGTCGCTCTTTTCAGTTGTGAGCTCACAGTGAGAACGCAAAGATGGCTAGAAATTTGCGTGTCCCACCAAGTATGAGCGCACGGCGAAAGATTTCGCCTGAAGCTGTGCAATCCACATAACATAACTGTCATGCGATTCGTTGTATACGACAATTCTCGGCTGCACTCTGCAGGGGCTATGAGGATGCTCCAGTAGCGTTTTCGATGGGAAGTGTTTGATCACCCACAACACAGCCCGTAATTGGCTACGTCTGAGGTTCATCACCGCTCAAATGAACCGCTGACTATGAAGACATTATTTTGACACAGATAATGTGAGCTGCAGTCCAGAGCAGAAAATTGTCGAAAAGCACTGGCAGCTGTCTCTATAACGATGGAATTGAAAAGTTGGTACAACGCTACGACAGATGTCTAAGTCTGAGCGGCGACTGTGTAGAGAAGTAGCTGGAAGGTGTAGCTAACCGTTGCAAATAAAACAGTTTTGATTTTGACTGTGGTTCCCATTTCGCGACCTGTCGTTCCCTACTTTCCGAATAGCCCTCGTATAATAAGGACTGGTACAGTACAGTACGTAAGATACGAAAGAAGAGAGACACGAATGAGTAGACAAACAGAAGTGTCTCATCACCACGGGCGACAATGCATGCATGATCTGCAACGTGCTCCCATGCTGGACGCAAGGTTGGCGAGGAGTTCTTCTCGTAGGGCCTTCCATTCCTCCAGCAGCGCGGTTGACGGATGCTGGGTGATCGTTGGTGCATATGAACGAGCTGCAGTATTTCTCCTCAAAGAATCCCACAAGTGTTCGATGAGGTTTAAGACTGGGGAACGGGGTGGACAGACCACCGCATATCCTCTCGTCCCAAGAGCTCCTTCACCTTCGCCGTTCGATGCGGCAGCTTGTAATCTTACCCAACCACACATTCTAAAGGTGGCAGGGGTAAAATACAGGGAGCGAAAGGCTATTTACAATTTGTACAGAAACCAGATGGCAGTTATAAGAGTCGAGGGGCATGAAAGGGAAGCAGTGGTTGGGAAGGGAGTGAGACACGGTTGTAGCCCCTCCCCGATGTTATTCAATCTGTATATTGAGCAAGCAGTAAAGGAAACAAAAGGAAAATTCGGAGTAGGTATTAAAATCCATGGGGAAGAAATCGCCGATGACATTGTAATTCTATCAGAGACATCAAAGGACTTGGAAGAGCAGTTGAACGGAATGGACAGTGTCTTGAAAGGAGGATATAAGATGAACATCAACAAAAGCAAAACGAGGATAATGGAATGTAATCGAATTAAGTCGGGTGATGCTGAGGGAATTATATTAGGAAATGAGACACTTAAAGTAGTAAAGGAGTTTTGCTATTTGGGGAGCAAAATAACTGATGATGGTCGAAGTAGAGAGGATATAAAAAGTAGACAGGCAATGGAAAGGAAAGCGTTTCTGAAGAAGAGAAATTTGTTAACATCGAGTATAGATTTAAGTGTAAGGAAGTATTTTCTGAAAGTATTTGTATGGAAGTGAAACATGGACGATAAATAGTTTGGACAGAAAGAGAATAGAAGCTTTCGGAATGTGGTGCTACAGAAGAATGCTGAAGATTGGATGGGTAGATCACATAACTAATGATGAAGTATTGAATAGAATTGGGGAGAAGAGGAGTTTGTGGCACAACTTGACAAAAAGAAGAGACCGGTTAGTAGGACATGTTCTGAGGGATCAAGGGATCACAAATTTAGCATTGGAGGGCAGCGTGGAGGGTAAAAATCGTAGAGGGAGACCAAGAGATGAATACACTAAGCAGATTCAGAAGGATGTAGGTTGCAGTAAGTACTGGGAGATGAAGAAGCTTGCACAGGATAGGGTAGCGCGGAGAGCTGCATCAAACCAGTCTCAGGACTGAAGACCACAACAACAACAACCACACGTCACCATTAATTTTCTGTTAGTCTCTTCATTATTTTCAAAAGCTTCGAGAGACGTAAGATGTACAAAAGAAAAACTTTTTACTTATCTTCATTATCTCCTGTTGTTGGCTCCAAGACTTGCGTCTAGGGGTGCATTCTTGCGGCTGAAGTTTGATTGAACATTGTGGGTTCCTGATGACTAAATAACTGATGAAGATTTAGCTGTATACTTCTTGAATATTATTCTTTGTCACATTATTAAATGTCACACCGTTTTTGCATTTTCCACATAGTATTCCAAATTACATCGTTGTAGACAAAATTAAAAAACACGTGCGTTTCCATCAGAGACATGCCCATTATTACTTACATTCTGCGGTGCTCATAACATTCAAAAGAGTTTACAAAGCGAAAGAGTTTACATACAATCATGACAAAAAGATAATCTTCAAGTTGTATCATTATTTTATAAATGAGTCCAGAAATAAATTTAACAATTCACGTTAGATTGTGCAATTAATAATATGAATTTCAAAAATGCCAAAATTTCTAATTTCAAATATTTCTAGAGGAAAAATAATTTTAACCGTTAATACATATCGACTGTAACAAATTAATTTCTTTTCCTTCATTTTAGCTTGAAATATAATACATCGTGTACAAAATGATAAGAAATTCTTTCAGAGAAACAGCTGAGAATGTTCACTTATAACAGATTCGGGATTAATTCTGATATCGGCTACGTCTACGAGAGTAATCCCAACAGTAAGCTCTCCTATTTTTATAAGTACATAGACCTGTTTATTTCTACAATGGTTTACATCAGTTTCCAGCTTGAACATTTAGCTATTTTTCGACATAACCACCATTTCTGTCGATGCATTTTTGTAGACGCTGTGGCAGTTTTTGTATGTCCATGTCATATCAGTTCGCCGCCATGCTCTTCAGAAAGTTATGAACCTCTTCTTTCACCTCGTCGTCGTAGCTGAATCGCTCTCTGGCTTTTATGTTCTTTTAATCTAGGGAACAGGTGATAGTCCCTGGGCGCCAAGTCAGGACTACAAGGTAGGTGGGTGATTAGGTTCCACTGAAACAGTTGCAGGAGAGCAACGGTTTGCCGAGCGATGTGTGGGCGAGCGTTGTCATGGAGACTGTGTACGCCCTTGCTCAACATTACTCTTCTCCGGTTCTGAATTGCCCGTTTGTATTTTTTCAGAGTCTCATAGTAGCTGTCGGCGTTAACTGTGACCCCAGCGATTCAGCTTCGGCGACGACGTGAAAGTGGAGGTTCATAACTTTCTAAACAGCATGGCGACGAGCTGGTATGACACGGGCATACAAAACTGCTAGAGCGTCTACAAAAATGCATCGACAGAAACGGTTATTATATCGAAAAAAAGCTAAATGTTCAAGTTGTAAACTGGTGTAAGCCATTGTAGAAATATACAGGTCTATGCACTTTTTAAAAAATAGCACACCTTACTTTTGGGATTACACTCGTATAACAAAAAGATAATGCTATAGGAGGGTGTCCCATTACAAGCTCATTTCCGTCGATATAAATGAAGTCGGTGCAGAATCTACCCCTGAAAAGACACACCAGGGATCACGATAACGTAATTTGGTTAGTGTGCCGTGCTGAAAGATTTGGAAGTCTGCAAGTCGGAATGCTCACGCAATGTTATGCCTCCTCACACCGTAGCAACTGGATTACAAAATCGGTCACGTTCGACAACGCTGGACGTACTCTCATATAGTGACAGGTGGGAACACGTAAAGCACCCAGGAACAACGATCGTTTTCCTTACGGTGGGTACTTTTGCTTGTGAAGAGAGAGAATTGAACGTTGACGAACGTGTACTTCGCCCGAGTCCGACACGAAATGCATGCGGGGAAAGCAAACATTGTGTGTGCCAAAATGTACTCGGTATTACGAGCTATAGTTCAATTCTTTTATCTTGGCGGTTCGCGCATGCCCGCCCAGACGCGGGAGATAGCTGCGTTGCCAGTTGTACGCGCGAAGAGAAGCAGCGCCATAGTATAGTTCGCAAACTTACATTTAGGGGGGAGCCGCATTAACCCTTTCGCTGCTACAGAGACGTGCTCCCCGCATTCTGCGATGTGCGCAATTTTGTCATCATTGCACTGCTCGCCTGTGCAGACACATGGTGTTTCGACTGCTTTGGCACACTTTATCATTCGATTTCACAAATACTATTTGGCTCAAAAATTTGATTTTTACACCTCTTCTTGACTGATACCTTCTCCCCATAAATGACTTAATTTTGTTTCGAAGTTAAACGCAGTTATTGTGCAGAATTAGATGTAGAAAACCATTGCACGAAATTTTGAAGAGTTTGCAGAGGTAAAAGTCCATAGCGCATAGTTACCATTAGAAATTTCAAAAAATTACATTCAAATGAATAAAATTCATGAAGTGAGACACTTCGATATTGTTTTTAAATAAAATATTAAGCACCGAATAAGATTAGAACTCACATCCTTTCACTTCGCAGCCATACACTTTAACCATTACACTAATGCAGCTCGACATTCAATACATCTCCCAGAGGTTTAAAATATCACGCAAAATATCGACAAACACTGTTGGTATGACTATGAATTACTCATGTTTCGTTTAAGTACAATAGGAAATAAACAATTACCGCTGTTCTTTATTGCGAAAAAGCGGGTAGTGAGAATGATACAAACACCTTTCCTTACTATTGCCTGAATTAGGAGGCTTATTGCTTGTTTGGTTTAATTAATTAATAGAATATGAAGCAATTGGTATAAAGAATGCTTTTTCCAAACTTTCGATAGAAGGAAGTCTGCTATCAAGACACTGCTTTTGTTCAATTACTTTATTTATGACTGAACGTTTCTAAAACTGAAGACAATCGTCCGTGGTCTGCACTGCAGTCGAGCTCTGGCAACGTCGTTCTCTGTTCATTGGCTGACTGTGTTTTGTGACGACAGATGCGGAGAACGAACCTAAACTCGGCCGCCGTCATAAATGACGCGCACTTTCGTAACGAATAAGAAATCTGAAGAATATGAAAACTAAAGTTTCGGCATTATCGTGCAAAAAAAAGAAACAGACGAGTAAAAATACCGGGTTTTCCCGAATCGGCCACGAACTTTGAGGGGAAGACAACATGTGATTTACGTAACGCTTCGGGCAGTAACGAAATGGCTCTTGGAGTCTAGCAGAACACTCGTTAATTAGTAACAGATACATACGATATACAGCAGCCCCAGTGCGGAGGCTCCGCTAACTTTGTACAACATTAGGGGGTACAGCAGGGGCACAACAGGTGATGCGGACAGCCGGACAGCGACGTGATGTGCAGCTGATGCTGCGCGCAGCTGCCGCTGTTGCTGCGGCCGTATTTCGATGGTGACGGATGGCTGTCATGGCGCCCCCTGCCCCCCTCCCCCCCCCCCCCCCTTTGCACCTGCCGCTGTGCGCAACAGCTGTCGGATTTATCGGTATACTCGTTTCTCTAAATGTACAGCGTGTGTGTCGGATCGACAACAGCCAACGGCTCCTAGCTGGAAAACTGGCAGGTAACCTGTGGGCAGATCCACCTGTACTCTCTGTTATAAACTGCCGGCCATGACGACTACACAGTAAGTTGCTTTCTTCGTAACAGTTAACTTAAAATGGGGTGAATAGACAATACTATAAAAGTTTTATGCTATTGTGTCAAACGGCACGTGGGGCTATCATACAAAGATCTGTTTGTCTAAGTTGGTGCTGAACGAATCTAACAGGAAAATTATGAATTTCAAAGTTGGCGACACAATGAGCTGTTGTTTTGTCTACTCAATGACTAGCATCGAATGCGGTGCTGAATTAGCTTACTTCGAATTCTAGGTACCAATGTAAATTGTGTTATTTTACTTTGAGCGTATGGTGAGCAAATATTCAAGTCCGTTTCGTTAAAAAAAAGTTCACTCTTAAAGTACACTTTAATCTGACGTTTGTTTCGGCTAGTTGAAGGCGTAGGATTATGTTTTCGGAATTTATTACGAGAATAGAAATAGTAATCGCCAATGGTTCATACACGGACATGGCTCTGAGCACTATGGGACTTAACTTCTGAGGTCATGAGTCCCCTAGAACTTAGAACTACTTAAACCTAACTAACCTAAGGACATCACACACATCCATGCCCCAGTCAGGATTCCAACCTGCGACCGTAGCGTTCGCTCGGTTCGAGACTATAGCGCCTAGAACCGCTCGGCCACCCCGGCCGGCAATCGGCAATGTTTCTCCTGATGCAGACCAAGAATTTGAAGGAAATGAAGAACCACCTGGCACTGTTCTCGACCCAGGAGATTATTGTGTGATTCAAGTATATGGGAAAACTAAGCAGTCATTTAGACTGTACGCGTGTAAAATTTGTTATTTAGAAGGCAATGGCTATGTTGGAAATTTTACTGAAAAAATCAAGAACGATTAAACACGTTTATTTTAACAAATCACGAGTCATATTTTAGTCAAACAGACCTTGTTCGAAAGCTCTCCGATACTTCTGGCGGTACTAGCGAGTTGGGAAAAAAAAAAAAACCATGAGCATTTTGTACGATAACTGTCGGTAGGGGTACGATGAAACTACGTTACATGAATCGCAAATACTGTCGTATTTTGGCAGCTTTGCTTTACTCTATATTCAGGACGGTGTGTCCTGGACTTATACCCATATATACTCTCTGGTAATTCCTATGCGCACCTTAACCTCTTACTGTATACTGGGGTTCTTGGTAAAGCGGTTTCAACACCCCGATTTTAATTACATTTACTGATTGTAAATGAAGCTTGAAATATAATCAGTTTAACAATACAACGATTGACGCTAGCTGCACCTTGAACCGATACATTCAGTTGTCTTATCATGATATTGCGTATATTTCATGATGACGTATCATTAAAGCTTTATTCATTCTTCTTGCAATTCTTTTTTTTCGCATTTCAAATCATTTTTTGCAGTGGGGCTCAAGACAATCTGCATTAAGCAGGAAAGTGGAGTGGGATCCGATTATATTTATCTCAAAATGTGGATCTTTATAATTATCTGCATTTATTGGGCTAAAAACTACATTCAACATGACATTATATGTAGAACATTGATTCTAGGTATGATAATCACGCTTCATTTTACGCTACTTCCTCTCAAATGTAGAAGAGAACTTTAGTCAGACTATAACGTAACGGGCATGCATTAACTTCAGTGTTGTTGCACGTAGCATCTTACAGCAACACCACATTCACACAAGATCACGTAAAAGGTAGGGCCTTGCGCGTGGTAGGTATTCCAAATAATTGGGCCGGTTGCACTGTCGGAAAGCAAATCAAAACTGAGATCCTTGAGGGGTTTTGCATAACTGCGTGTTGATGAATACACAAATTATGACTCATTTTACTAAGGTCTGAGGCTCCTCTTTTCGTTCTTCGGTGTTTGCGATATAAAAACTGGGTTATTTTGGAAATCAGCCTTGAACAAACACAATTAGTTTATTTTTACATTTACTCAGACATGTTTCGACACCAATGTGTCATCTTCTTTGAGTCATATTTTTATTTCTGTAACGTACAACATCACATTTGTAATAATTTAACTGCTATAGGCCTAAGAAATGCAATATTTACAATCTGCTTCGTTTGGTTTAGAAAGCAACCAAACGAAGCAAATTGGGGTAACCAGGACCAAAATAGTTGATACGTGGTGCTACAGAATGGTGTTGTGAATTAGGTGGGCTAATAAAAAATGGGCAGTTTCGAGAGAGAGGAGGAGAGAATTATGGGGGAAACATTAGTGACAAGAAGGGACAGGTCGAGAGGACATGTATTATGACATCAACGAATAAACTCCAAGGTACCTGAAGGAGCTGCAGCGGATAAAATGTGTAGGTAAAGACAGATTTCAAAATACCCAACAAAGAACTGAGGACTTGAGGTGAAAGTGCAACTCTGGGGTGAAGAGGTTCTCACAGGAGAGGTGGGCCATGGTGGGAAAAAAAGACAAACTGTAGCACAGTTTCCTTACACCAAAACAAGAAAAAAAGACGTTAAGCAGGGGCTCTAAAGCGCATTCCTTAAGAGATATGAGCACTTGTTCATCTGTAATACTATGAAACACGTCTCTTCTACTAGAAGCTCTTTGCTTTTCATATTTTAGGAGGAAGTAGTATCGACCAAAACAAGAAAAATGTATAGTAAATACTGTGCCTAAAATGGATACTTTAGGAGCTATGAATACTTTTTCAGTGGAAGAGCTGTGTTTCATAATAGAGAATGTGAACAAGTGCTCACAGCTCTTTAAGCATCTATTTTAGGCCCAGTGTCTACTACACTTTTTTTCTTGTTTTGGTCAATATTTCCTGTTGCCAATGAATGGCGAGCAAGGGCGTTGCAGCAGAAGACATCTGTTTCACACTATCGAAGAAGAACAAGTGTTCACACCTCTTAAGGTATGCATTTTAGAGCTCTTGTTTACTAAACATTTTTTACTTATTTCTGTATAAGGAACCTGTACTTAAAAAAGCAAAACAAGGATAATGGGTTGTAGTGGATTTAAATTAGGTGGTGCTGAGGAAATTAGATTAAGAAATTAGACACTTAAAGCAGTAGATGAACTTTGCTGTTTGGGGAGCAAAATAACTGATGATGGTAGAAGTCGAGAGCATATAAAATGTAGACTGGCAATGGCAAGGACAGCGTTTCTGAAGAAGAGAAATTTGTTAACATAGAATATACACTTAAGTGGCAGGAAGTCTTTTCTGAAAGTATTTGTATGGAGTGTAGCCATGTATGGAAGTGAAACATGGACAATAAATAGTTTGGACAAGAAGAGAACAGAAGTTTTCGAAATGGGTGCTACAGAAGAATGCTGAAGATTAGATGGGTAGATCACGTAACTAATGTGTAACTGAATAGAATTGGCAAGAAGAGGGATTTGTGGCACACGCGACTAAAAGAAGGGATCGGTTGCTAGGACACATTCTGAGGCATCAGGGGCTCACCAGTTTAGCATTGGAGGGAAGCGTGGAGGGTAAAAGTCGGAGACCAAGAGATGAATACGCTAAGCAGATTCAGAAGGATGTAGGTTGCAGTAGTTAATCGGAGATGAACAAGGTTGCACAGGATAGAGTAGCATGGAGAGCTGCATCAAACCAGCCTCTGGAATGAAAAGCGCAACAACACAAGGAACCTGTGCATAAAGTCTGTAGGTGTTTTTTTTGGGACACCCTCTATATCCATACAAATTATAAAAATGAATTTACATACGAATGTATGTAAGTATGTTTGTTCCAGATCTCCCACACCACTGGACCAATTTCAGCCAAAATTAGTACACATGTCATTTACTGTCTAGAAAGAGTCGCACTGGAGGTAAGACCCACCCACCTATCAATGGGGTGGGTTTCGGGCTGAAAATGTAGTGTATCCCAAGACGCGAGAATACCCGTACTTCAATCTCCAGTATTTGAGAATGAGAGCAGTTAGAAACTTGCAAAATCTTTACACATAATTTCAACCCTTTAAGAAACCTTTTTTCGCTGGCTGCCCCCAAAAAATGATGAAAGAAAAAAAGTTTATCCCTTACCACATTTTCGCAGCCCATGCAGTAAATCTGTTACATGAAACATGAATTTTATTACTTCTATCCTACTAACTGCATTCGTGACACTTTTGCAGAAAGTTTTCACGTATACCAGTGAATGTACCACAAAAATTGTATCATTGTACGACACGTAGCTGAAGAGGTACAACGTCATAACCACTGAATGCTTGAAAAACTACCGTATCATGCAAAACGTTTATGTAGGTATGGTTTGGGGATCTAATGGTCGCCCAACGGCGAGGTTATCAGCGCCCTAACAGTGATTAAAATAAACGAATGTGGATAAGAACGAAAACTGTCGTACACGCATGCACACGAAATGATCACACAAGTACTCTATCGCACAGGCACTCCCACATGCACTAAAACCAATGAGGAGGCAAGATAGCCAATCAAGAAATTAAAACAGAGGGAAAAAAAACAATGAAGAGCTAAAAGAACAGCACAGGAAAATGTGGCTTGCTGACCACTTACAAAAGACTTGGGTGAGCCAGCCACCCTGTTGACACAGTAAAAATATCTCCCCAAAATCATGTTAAAAACGTGCGACAGTTCACAAAACTTTCAAACGCGAATTATTTCGTTGCTACTATATTCGCAACACTTTGCACATGAAGTATCCACAATTGCCGCTGAATGTACAGTCGTGGACAAAACGAGCGAGACCCCCCGCCTTTTCGTTATGCTGATCCGCACGGCTTTAAAGTCTGCTACACAGCATAACAGGCTAGGCGACGAAGTGCTACCAACATACTATGCACAGGCGTGAAATTGACAAACTATCTGAACTTTTTTAGACTGTTTTCAATAATTTGTAAGACTATATTAACGCTGGTTAGTGTGTTAAACACGTAAATATAAGACAGAAATGAAAGAAGAAACGCTAATTGGTGTGAACTGTACCAATAAAAATGAATTTCAACTTACCGACATATCATAACTGTTTTAGTAACACAAAAAACCCCAGATCGTTACGAATTAGCGAAGTATTATCCGCATTCAGCCGCGAAACGGTCTGAGTCAACGTTCAGACCAGTCATACTGGATTACCGTTGCTGCCCTACCATGAAAGTGTGCAAATTTAGCAATGCGTGAAGATTCATAACGAAATTCAGTTAAAAATCATTCAGTACCACACTTAAGTCAATTCCATTATTGACAGAAGCGGAAAAAGTAGGCAGTAACATGTATTAAATTCTATAAGAGTGTCATATTTACATCCACAGGGCGCCAGTACAGAATAAAAGTAGCGATAAAACGTATTGGGGGTGCGATAACTTCTTAAAATTGCTTTTCTGTTATTCTACCTGCCTCCATAGAGATTAGAACCGAAAAAAAACCAGTCCTTCCTTTCACTACACTAGCAGACAACCCAGGCAAACAGCCCTCTGTTATTACCCCAGACATGAATAAGCCGGCAATTTCGCAATGAAAATAGCAAAATAATCTGCAGTTTCTGTTGCATAGAGCTTTCTGGAATTTTCTACCTTTACGTCACCGCTTATGTGACAGTCATTCGGGATGTTTATCGAAATAACGAAATACTGTTCTTAGCGAGTAAATTTAGTAGGATAATTCTGCAGCTCACCAGGAAATAAACGGCTACATAGCTGCCAAACGTATTCTACAATGTTTCGAATTTTCCACTAGGCTCGCCACAGCCAGAAAATGTTCATTAGCCGAAGTGTTTCTTAAGCTAGCTAGCACTGGGAATGTTCGCACTTCTAAAACGCGGTGGAAGTAATACTGGGATGTGAATTACCACTTGTATAGGCAATTGGATTCTATTTGCATTCCTGTAAACGTGATTTGGATCGAAAGCGTAGCTACGATGAATATGCTGATGTATCGACAGCAACTAGAACATTTCGAATAAAGAGTAGGGGGTGTTTTTTATGCGGCCCTCATCTTCAGTAACTGTCGTAGCTGTTTTCGTTGTTAGGATTTCGTCACCTAAACCGGTAAAAACGGAACCCTACTAGTCTCACTTTCTTGACCGTCTATCGGTCTACCCAACCCCTAAAACCCGTTTACCTGGAGAACGGGTAGACATAATAAGCGGAAATGTATCGCACTTCTTGCGGTAACCGGTCCCTTGGTGGTGTAAAAAAAGCGAGCTTCTATGTCAACGCAATCTAAAGATACGGTCGTTTATGTAAAGAAAATTTACGTGAAAGGTTAAAAAATGGCTCCAAGAACTATGCGACCAAACTGCTTAGGTCGTCAGCCCCTAGACCTAGAACTACTTAAACCAACCTAACCTAACACCCATCCATGCCCGGGGAAGGATTCGAACTGACGGCGCAAGCAGCCGCGCGATCCGCGATATGACGCCGTTGAAAGCACGGCTAACCCGGGACGGCAAGCTGTTAATATCATCTGATGTTGCTTAGAAGTTATTTACTTCTGGTGACTGATTTTCTGCGCAGTTCGTTTAAGATAGAATAACGAAAATATATTTGATGTTACGGAAGACGAAGAACGCCTAATTCATTTCACTCACTTTATATATGATGTTAGATTCGCAATCTGAGCATACGTATTATGCATAACCACACTTTAGCGCCACACAAATATGTGAATGCAACACATTGGCGTACACTTGAGATATTTCGTTTCCTATGGAGTGGTGGCAGACGATGCTGTGTCATCTTCGAAGCGCGAGCTTCGTCAGTGCAAGATCTCAGCACAGCTGAGCGAACGTTTTCTTCCTGCTGTTAGTCTAATGGACAATGGCAATACTGTAGAATACTTTTGACAACTATGTGACCATCGATTTACGTTCGTGAGTGGTTCATAATTATGTTACTAAATTCACTCGATATTTTTATGTTCTTTAAATTACATTTGCTACATGATTCGCATTGAAGACGTAGGAAATGTATGTTATTTGGTCCAGGAAGCACGTTCCAACGGAAATTGATGCTTACATTGACATTTATGTTGCGAATTAGTCGTCTTATCCATCACATGGATAACGAGGATGTTCCGTTTTGCTACAGTTGTTTCGTAGCTTACAAGGGAACCTCCCTATCGCACCCCTCCTCAAATTTAGTTATAAGTTGGCACAGTGGATAGGCCCTGAAAAACTGAACACGGATCAATCGAGAAAACAGGAAGAAGTTGTGTGGAACTATGAAAAAAATAAGCAAAATATACGAACTGAGTAGTCAATGCGGAAGATGGGCAACTTGAAGGACAGTGCGAACTCACGAGCGCCGTCGTCGCGTGGTTAGAGCGAGCAACTGCGGAAGGAGAGGTCCTTGGTTCAAGTCTACCCTCGAGTTTAATTTTTTATTTTCAGACAATTATCATCTGTCTGCCCGTCCGTCCGATGCGAGGTAACTGCGCCGTAGTATGGGGACGCTTACACCTAAACAAACGTCGAAACACACGACGTCAGTCGACTACAGCGCACGGAAGAGAGAGTACTCCTGCGAACGAGGCTCCCTGGCTGGCAGTTGACTGTTTACTACTTTGGACGAGAGTGCTTTAAATACGTGAGATGTATTCCGTGGGCAATATGAATCCAGCAAATATAGCTCGGGACGTCAATAACAAAGGTCAATGAATATTTTCCGAACTGTAAGGAATCGGAAAGTTCCTTAACGGATCGAACGGTCGTCGAACATTTGTATGATTATTTCCTACATTTGTTGATAAACAGTACGTGTGGTGATGATTGTCTGAAAATAAAAAATTAAACTATTCGCTCGAGGGAAGACTTAAAGCAATGACCTCTCGTTCCGCAGCTGCTCACGCTAACCACGCGACCACGGTACTCCTGAACTCACATTCTCCTTGATGTTGCCTATCTTCCGCATGGACTACTCATTTTTTATATTTTTTGCTTATTTTTTTCATAGTTCCGCACAACTTCTTCCTGTTTTCTCGATTGATCCGTGTTCAGTTTTTCAGTGCCTATTCACTGTGCCAACTTATAACTAAATCTGTGGGGGTACGATGGGGAGGTTCGATTGCTAGTGGTATTGTGTGTTGGTGGCGTTGCCAGTTTACATACTGCATGTAACACACAATAAATGCGTTGGATGCCTCCTGTGAACAGTTTACTTGAAAAACGTTTGTTGTCATCGTAATTTATGTAACTGGCTCTTCGACTTCCAATTTGACAATTTGTGGAAAAATTGTGACTCTCAGGCTTTGTTTATCTTGCTAGTCCTAGTTTCAAACATTGTCTGACAGAAAACGTAGGCATGAAGGAGTCAGTAGAAGCAGTTTTTCGCTATTATAGCAAACTTTTGATTCCACTGGGCACTTGAATTCTCTATATTGATTGTGAGAGTTTTGTTATTTCTCTTGTTATTTACTGTCTCAATGTCATCCGTGAGAATAAAATTAAAGGCAGTTGGGTTATGTTCCTGATCTATAAACTATGATTTAATATTCTACGCTGCTAAATAAATTTTGACGGTTACATTCTTTACGTAAAACAGAGTATCGGTTTCAGTCCTAGGATCGTCAATAAACTTCAGAAATACAATTACAGAATAGTGGCATATCGATTATGGGTCCTCACCATCAACAACAGTTGTTACCCATTGTTTCGTATTCGCTATTTGACCGTCGTTATCCTTTAGAGACCAACCTCATCTTTCCACAATGCCATTTTTGACTTGCTTCTTAATATGTCCTACAACTACAGATTTGTTGAAAATATTAACTAATAAATACGCTATTCCACAAATTAAAAACTTCCAGTTATTCTTCATTTCTTGAAACTTACTACCGTTCACTTTCACTGAAGAAAAGATACATAATAATAAAATGAATCAAAGATTAGAATGTCAAAGCATAGTGTGAGTGGTTAAAATGAAATGAACTAAAAATCATCTTCTTGTCTAAAACACGTTACTGTTCCAGAGAACTTCGGCACCTCTCAAAATTTTTTTCACCTCTGATGTTTAGCCACATGTGGACAAATAGTGGGTCTCATGATGCAGCACTGTTTAGCCGTCACAAAATAAAGCCTCAGAAATCAGTAAATAAAACTATTCTTCTACTGTTGCTCCGAATCGCATATACCAACCGCCCTCTGCTGCGACAACGACTCAAAGTCTATTGGGTATTTTTCACTGCTTTTTCGGGCCTCCTTACCTCTCCTTCTAGCCCAACCTTTGTTCTCTTTCATCGGCGAGCTTCAATAATCCGTACAAAAGAATGGCCCTGACTAAATTAACCTATACTTTTCACAAATCACTTACCTCACAAAAATCTTCGTTACTCGAACTACTGAAATACAGCGAGCGCCACTACTGCCAGCTAAATAAAAGATTCAAACTACTGAAGGCACTAACTACTGATAGGCATAGTTAGAAAATGAAAGATTTTGATAGAGAACAAACAATGTATTTACCTTAAAAGTGTTCAAAAGTTATAATATATATAGCAGTTCATGACATCCAATATTACAAATTTACTCTTTCTGATGGACACACGTCCAGATCGTCCGCTCTCAAAATTCCGCCATCTCTCTCCCCACATCCACCACTGCTGGCGGCTCACCTCCAACTGCGCAACGCTACGCGCTGTTAACAGCCAACTGCCCAACACTACAATGGCGAATATTACTCCAACAATACAAAACAACCAAAGCCTTCACACAGCACAGTCAGTGATTTTCATATAGAGCGCTACATGGCGTTACCAACATAAAAACCTAAACAGCCTACTTACATAGCCCCCATGCTCCCCACAAAAAATTTTACAAATTGTTTTGGGCAGTAGCCAATACAAATTTGAAATTTTTTTTCATAATTACAATAACAAAGATATCAAATGCACACACTTATTGGTCCAATGTTGGTTAAAAGCTAAAATTTTCTCACAGTCCATAAAGACAGTCCTGATCATTCATCACTGTAAAATTGCAGTGTTTTTTTTTTTCTCAAAGTCTGAGCAGTAAAAGAAAATGCACACGGAAGTAGTGGATTTCCATGCAGTCTTGAAGAAGTAGTGTTGTCCTTCCAACGGAAAGACAGTGCTGACTCTTGACATACAGACAGGTAATGGTCCACAACAGAGCAAACCCACAGCAGAGTCAGTTGACGTTTTGAAGAATATTGGTAGGTAGGTCATCACAGAGCAGACCCACCGTAGTCCTGGTAGAGATTATGATACTGGTGGGTCACCAGAGTTGCAGACCCACTGCAGTCCTTGTAGAGACGGACAGCAGCCATCTGTTGTGACTGTGCAGGTGCACAGTCACCATCGAAGAGTCTTGCGGACAATATAGCAAGTCCATAAACCACCACTTGTGCACTCACAAAGTTTTTGGAATTGTCCTTAGAACCAGCAATGCTGTTAATCACTCCCTTGCTGAATTATTAACACACATGCAAACACTAACAGTCCCAACTTCTCATCTATTGTGCATATACTATGACCAACACAAACAGTGTGCAGTGAAATGTAAGTTAATTTGATGAACTGGTGTCTATGCAATTATAAAATTACAACATAAGAATACAATTACAAAGGTACAAAATACATCATTAACGAACATAATAGTACAGATAACATTCGTAGTAATACAGGTTTTACAAAAGAATGGAAATAAACATGTACATCAGTGTTACAGGAATTATGACATAAGTAAATAAATAAAATAATGAAACAGAACAGAATTAATAACGTCTAAACATCTTTACAAAGTAAATAACATATTATTAATGCAAATTATATTTGAGGATAACAGTATTCCTCATCATAGTAAATGTAGCTGAGTATTAGAAAAATTCTACAACATAAATCGTATTAGATAAACACATAAAGACAGGAAGAACGCAAATACACAAGGGTACACAAACATATAGCGGAATAATACAAAAGGAAAGGACAGGGTTTGTTTTACTCCAGTATTTGTAATATTTCATTTGCAAACAAAACTTTCTTTACTTCTTGGAGATCTCCCTTCATTCATCATTATTCCCAAAAAGTCCTATCTATACCTGTTGTCCCTAAACCCTACTGTTTTGTTCATATCCTCTTTCTAAACAAATTTTTCTCATTGTACAATACCCATTTTTGCCCAAATATTTTTCATATAACCTCTCAATGCATTCTTTCCCTATTCTTCATAGTTTCTTATATAGTCTACCCCCTCTTAAGCTAACTTAAATCTACTGAGCTCAGATATATATACTAAGGGACAAGGCAATGCAGCAGCACAAAACAATTAACACAAACAGCAATGACAAAAAAAATGCAAATTGGCAAAGCAAGCAGCAGTACATCTAAATTGGCATAGAAAATGCAACATTACAACTAATATGAACCAATGTGCAGCAACAAGAAAAATAAATCAGTAGTAAAACTGGCTCAATAGAGTAATACAAAGTGAAATTTAGTAGCACTATGCCTGGGAAACAGCAGCAGCAAATGCCATAACTTATATCTAAACATGACAAAGCTCAAGCAGAAAAAATATTACAGTAAAAATGGCCATATTTAATACCTATGTCACATCTTAACACTAGAGTGATGCATCACGATAACTTACTCTAGCAGACAAGTTACCAAATCACAAAAAAAATTATTTATGCAATTCCTGTGAAGGGAAATGTCTATTTGTGCTCTCTTTTCTAAGAAAGTACATCATAAAAGTATTCTTTACTGGGTCTGTAGACAGAAAATATCTGTGTTAGTACATCTATTAAATTTTATTTTAACCAACGCTGCAGTGCAGCTAGAAACTAGATATTAAACAAAATGAGCAATCACTCAACTAGAAAGACAATAGATGTAAAATGTTTCTCATCATTTCATTAGGCATTTTAGTAAATATCATAAATTAAGAGCTCCATAGTATAATCATATGTTTTCAAGTTTGAGCGTGTCATAATTGCGATGCTTTCTACAAAGAAATGTCAATAGCGAGGATAATGGCCTCTTTTTTTTCTCCACCTAATGGATTTCTTTTTTCATGCGGCTGGCACAACTGGCCCCTCACAACGCATTACATCAAGGTCACTTGGCTTTCTTTACTGAAATATTTATGGCAGCAGTTTCCACTACAGTGACAGTCTCATACAAAATAAAAAAATCAAGGGTTAGATTTTTACATTAGAAGTGTGTAGAAACAAAATCTCATATATAACAGTGTCCAAAAAATTTTTGCCAGCATTGGGATACATTCACACGTTTACACACATTTCATAATTCTTAAAGTATGATTCTTGGTTTCCAAAATCCTTTTTCACAAGTCAGAGTCCCTAACCACTATTCATTATTCCTTAACTTATTACACATATACATATTCGTCGACGTTCTTCAATATTTCATCATTATAAATATGTGGCATAATCATCAGCTTATTGATCATAAACATACCTCAACAGCATAATACACATCGTCATCGTAATAATAACAGCATAACACCTCAGTCAAATCTCAAAATCGTCGTAGCTTGCTCCAATAATTTCAAAACCTAAAAAAAATTCTCTGCTCATTTCAATAGTGTCATCTACCTCAAACGTACTTTAAAAATCATGATCCCCTACCAAATGCATCATTCAAAGCTCTCATAGTATCACAATGGTTCTGAAAAAATATGAACAGTTCACATAGTACAGACAAAATACAATTTCATAATTGTGAAGTTATCCAACTGTGTAATTGCGTAAACATCTGTCACTGACATAGTAAAAAAAATATTTGTTTCTCTGTTAAATAATCAGATAGCTATGTAATTCTGTGTTAGAGAAATATGGTACCAACGTGTAAAGTTGTATAAGCAAATACCATATTAGCGAGGGCTCCTTATGCTTGCCAAACACATGGTACACAAAGTAAGCGTGTACCCCCCTGATGATTAATGTATTTATACCCTCATGCGTTACAGATTACAGCAATGGAATGAAATATTTCTTCTCTTAGCAAATTAAATATTACATATCTTGCATGAATTAATTTGTTTGTCCACATTCCACTTACTGCGTTTCCTTGAAATTATATAAAATATACGTCTGTAAAAAAAAAAAAAAAGAATCTGCTGCAGCTGATTGGTGAAGGGCTGAAAAAAAAAGCACCTCTGCTGATGCTGCTTAGTATCGCATATAGCCTCCTTCGGCTTCCAAAACAGCTCGAAGTCTGTTGGGCATTGAGCCAACAACTCGAGCCACATAACTAGGAGATTCAAGTAACTCATTCCAAGCGTCAGGAATCACATCAGAAAGCTGTCGGCGAGTCGACGGTGCCTGCCCCTTTTCTCGTATTACTCTGACCATTTCTGCCCATATATTCTCAATGGGATTCATGTCAGCTCCTTTAGATGGCCATTCCATTACAGTAATATTATTATGGTCGTCGAACCACCTCTTAACCACATGTGCCATATGAAAAGGCGAGCGATCTTGTTGGAACATGATCTGATCATCGCCAAATCTTACTGTCACAGAAGGCAACATCACGTTCTCCAGAATTGATATGTAATTGCGCGCATCGAATCTTCCTTCCACTTCCCACAAGAGCCCACACCCTTCGGCCGATATCCATGCCCATACCGTTACCGACTCCCTGCCACTCCTTCGGCAACTGTAAATATATTTTCGATTATACCTAGCACCTTTAGGTCGGTAAACAAGTACTTTTCCGGTTGATGACGTAGAGAAAACTTTTTCGTCCGTGAAAATCACTCGCCTCCAAAACTGGAGAGGTTTGTCGACATATTCAGCAGTAAAAGCAAGGCGAGCTTCTCTGTGGGAAACTGTCAATGTCTCTTTCACAGCAGTGCTTCTTGCTCTCAATCCACCTTCCCTTAGACGACGAGTGATGGTCTTACTGCTAACATTGAGACCCAAAGTCTGCTGAATTTGTCGTGCGTTGACAAATGGGTGGTTCTCACTGAAACGGCGTATCTGCTGATCCTGAGCTGCTGTTGTTTTGCGGCGACGGCCATGAGGCCTCCCATTCAGGTTACCACTCTCTTCCTTTCGTCTGAACCACCTGGCTACCGTCGACTTGTGAAGACCCATAGTTCTTGCTATATAGCCATTTGAAGATCCCTCTGCATGGAGTGCTATTATAGCACCGTTGTCTGCCTCAGCCAGATGGGCCATTTAGCATTGACTGAATGATTCGTCGCGGTTAATATCTGCTGCGGAAACAGCACTAGCAGGAAACAGACTGCCTCCTACACGACGGCAGCCACAACGCAGTGGCCAAGTATGTGTAACACGGAAATCGATGGCATAAACAAGAGATCGCAAGCCCGTACCCGTGTCATTACATAGTGGAGCAACTTAGAATCTGTAATTTTTCTCAGAAGGGGCTGGTCCACTCTTGTCATGTCTTATCCTGATAAATATTACATGAAATGAAATGTTTACGTTTTGCATACGCGGCAGGCCTAACGCAAGAAACAGTTCTGATATATCTGCGACAACCTGAAGACACTTCGTGAATTTCAGCTGCCTTATAAGAAGAAAACGTGTTTATCCTCGCTCGCCGTGTTTCCAAGTGGCGCAGTTTACTCTGAGGCATACATACTTCTCGCCGGGCGTAAGAAGCGACTCGTCTAAAGAGGGGAACTCGCCAGGTGTCATAGGCTGATTGTCCGGAAACTTTGCTCAGTGAAGGAGAGGACAAAATAAGCGAACCTGTTGTTCAGCTTATATGCAAACACTCGACCGTTTCCGAGAAAGCGACGGCCAAAGTTATCAACGCGCTGTTGCTCTAGTGTAGATACGTTCTGCAGCCGAGAACGCAATTGAAGCGATGGCTCAGTGGCTACCGTCGTTCCTTCTTAACTTTGATTCCCATGTTCGAGACCATATTAGGTATTTTTATTATTATTTTTTCCTGCCTCTCTATCAAAATTATCTACGAATGTTTGTTTCTAATTTATGTTGAAATAATAATGTCGTTATTCGCGAATTAACTTTATGTGAAATTAATGAATTTAAAAAAATAATAAACGAATGAAACAAGCTGATCTAAAATCATCTGGTCTGCTTCATGTATCATTAAATCCAAATGGTTTATAAATGTTAATCTACATTCAGATCCGATGATGGCACCTTTGGTATGTTGAAACCGGTTATCCAGTAAACAGTATTTAAGCGCTCTTGGCTTCTGAATTATTTCTACAACAGAGTGATCGCCCCACTACGCACTATGTGTTCCCTTTTTAACTTCTTTCTTTACACAGTAAACTAACTGACGAATAACGACAACATTGTATCAACATAAATTGGAATAAACATTCGTAGATAATTCAGAGAGTGAGGGAAAAAAAAGGAAAAACCGGGTTTCGAACTCGTAGCGCAAAGTCCCGAAGTCGCGATGGTAGCCACAGAGCCACCGCTTCAGTTGAATCCTTACCCGCTAAGAGGTATCTACACTATAGCAACAGCGCATTGAAAACTTTGACCGTTGTTTTCTCAGAAGCGGTAGAGTGTAAGCAGATAAGCCGAGACTCGTGTTCGCTTATTTTGTCCCCTCTTTCACTGAGCGAAGTTTCAGCAAGATCGGGGTATGACACATGGCGTGTTTCCTCGTAAGAGGCGTGCGTTGCGATTCAGTAGACAGAATGCGTCCACTTTCCTCGACTACTCGTTCACGTGTTTGAAAACTTTCTTTCTTGTAGTGGCACTTTGCATTATGAGGGCTGGTTTTCCTGATAACGATCTATTAATGGACTTTGCTCCTAATTTACGTTACTGTGTAGTAGACCTACTGCAACTACTTGAACCGGAAATGTTTGTTTATTTGGATACTCTGCTTCTTAGTTGCTACATTTCGCTATAATATTTTCCTTTGTTTCAAAACGGCAAGTTTAGATGACCACTGAAACTTGGTAACAACAGTAACAATTTAATACTTTGAAACAGTTATGTGTGGTGTACGAGGAGTGTACTATGTTGAATGAGGAATACATTAAACACGAAAGCTGCGTCCTATAACAATAATTAACTTTCGGTTACATGACAAAACACAAGTCGAAGCACTGTCAGTTCATCTCTGTACCCAGTAAGACTTAAACTGGAACGATCGAAAACATACAATTGTGGGGAAGGCAAACGAAAGACTGCGTTTTATTGGCCGCACACTAAGAATACGCAACAGGCCAACTGAAAACACTGCCTACACTAGGTTTGTCCGTCCGCTGCTATAATATCCTTGACAGACGTGATTGACTGTGCACGCAAAAACGTCCAAGGAACGGTAGCACGATTTGTAATGTCACGAAATAGGGGAGAGAGCGTCCCAGATTTGATAATCGAGTTGGGGTAACATTCATGAAAACAAAAGCGTTTTTCGTTGCTGCGAGATCTTTTCACGAAATTTCAATCACCAACATCTGTTCTGAATGCCAAAACATTATTTCCTCGGGAACTTACACAGGAAGAAACCACAGTAATAATGTAATTCAAGGCTCGTAAGAAAAGATTTAAGTGGTCCATTTTCCCGCACACTGTTAATGAGTGGGACGGTAGAGAAATAGTCCAAACGAACTTTCTGAAAGGCACGTAAGTCTGGATTGCAAAGAAATCCTGTAGATGAAGTCATGTATTTCTAACAACGAAATTATGTTTTAATTGCGACATGTGAGTTACATTTGATTTGAACATCGAAGTTGTTTGCTGTTTATTTACTTTTTGATCATTATTGACAGCCATATACAAACACCTAGGCGCGTTAAATTGGTACTGAAATAAATTTTCATGCATGGACCAATAACAATAAATTCTAACCTACTTGTTATGGTACTGCAGTATCTGCCAGCGTCTTCAGAAGTGGATATCGCATACGACGTTCCTAGGGTGTTTATAAGTGGATATTGCAGACGACTTCGAACAAAGTTTGAATGTAGCTTCGTAAAAGTTCCGTGATCAAACGATCTGAGTTGCTGGCGAATATAGTTTATCCTCACTAGAAAGTATATATTATCATTATACATGAGGTGAATAGGGTTTCGCCTGGTGCGGTGGACGAGCGGTTCCAGGCGCATCAGTCACGAATCGCACGGCTGCTTCAGTCGCAGGGTGCAATCCTGCCTCGGGCATAGATGTCTGTGATGTCCTTAGGCTAGCTAGGTTTAAGTAGTTCTAGGTCTAGGGGACTGATGACCTAAGCAGTTTGGTCGCATAGTTCTTGAAGAAATTTTTGCACCTTTCGCGTAAATTTTCTTTACATAAACGGCGTATCTTTAGATTGCGTTGACATAGAAGCTCAATTTTTTTACACCACCAAGGGACCGGTTACCGCAAAAAGTGCGATACATTTCCGCTTATTATGTCTACCCGTTCTCCAGGTAAACGGGTTTTAAGGGTTGGGTAGACCGATAGACGGTCAAGAAAGTGAGACTAGTAGGGTTCCGTTTTTACCGGTTTAGGTGACGAAATCCTAACAACGAAAACAGCTACGACAGTTACTGAAGATGAGGACCGCATAAAAAACACCCCCTGATCTTTATTCGAAATGTTCTAGTTGCTGGCGATACATCAGCATATTAATCGTAGCTACGCTTTCGATCCAAATCACGTTTACAGGAATGCAAATAGAATCCATTTGCCTATACACGTGGTAATTCACATTCCAGTATTAATTCCACCGCGTTTTAGAAGTGCGAACATTCCCAGTGGTAGCTAGCTTAAGAAACACTTCGGCTAATGAACATTTTCTGGCTGTGGCGAGCCTAGTGAAGAATTCGAAACAGTGTAGAATACGTTTGGCAGCTATCTAGGCGTTTATTTCCTGGTGTGGTGCAGAATTATCCTACTAAATTCACTCGCTAATAACAGTATTTTGTTATTTCGATAAACATCCCGAATGACTGTCACATAAGCAGTGACATAAAGGTAGAAAATTCATGTTTTTGAGTCCAGAAAGCTCTATCCAAAAGAAACTGCAGATCATTTTGCTATTTTCATTGCGAAATTGCCGGCTTATTCATGTCTGGGGTAATAACAGAGGGCTGTTTGACTGGGTTGTCTGCTAGTGTAGTGAAAGGAAGGACTGGTTTGTTTTCGGTTCTAATCTGGATGGAGGCAGGTAGAATAACAGTAAAGCAGTTTTAAGAAATACTCGCGCCCCCAATACGTTTTATCGCTACTTTTATTCTGTACTGGCGCCCTGTGGATGTCAATATGACACTCTTGTAGAATTTAATACATGTTACTGCCTACTTTTTCCGCTTCTGTCAATAATGGAATTGACTTAAGTGTGGCACTGAATGATTTTTAACTGAATTTCGTTATGAATCTTCACGCATTGCTAAATTTACACACTTTCATGGTAGGGCAGCAACGGTAATCCAGTATGACTGGTCTGAACGTTGACAGAGACCGTTTCGCGGCCGAATGCGGATAATACTTTGCTAATTCGTAACGATCTGGGGTTCTTTGTCTTACTAAAACAGTTATGCTATCTCGATAACTTGAAATTCATTTTTATCGGTAGAGTTCATACCAATTAGCGTTTCTTCTTTCATTTCTGTCTTATATTTACGTGTTGTGTTTAACACACTGATCAGCATTAATATAGTCTTACAAATTATTGAAAACAGTCTAAAAAAGTTCAGATAGTTTGTCAATTTCACGCCTGTGCATAGTATGTTGGTAGCACTTCGTCGCCTTGCCTGTTATGCTGTGCAGCAGACTTTAAAGCCGTGCGGATCAGCATAACGAAAAGCGAGGGGTCTCGGTCGTTTTGTCCACGACTGTACATACAGGACTTTCAATTTATTATTTCCTTACTATTAACTCTATTCACCACGCATTTCGCGGACAACAGACGCATAGGCCACTGGTTGGTCGGTTTGTGAGAGGGGACTATACACCGAGGATATCGATCCCATCGGATGGGAGAAGGAAATCGGCCGTGCCCTTTCAGAGGAACCATTCCGGTATTTTCCCGAAGCGATTCAGGGAAATTAAGGAAAATCTAATTGAGGATGTTTGGACTTAGGTTTGAACCGTCGTCATCCAGAATGCGAGTCCAAACTAGTCACCATTGCCCCACCTCACTCGACATAACACTGGATATTCCCGTAAAAATATTCTGTACCGCAGGACGATTCAGGAGATACGTCATTAATATTAAGCTTCGTGAAAAGGAAACTACAGGACGTAATTCGCTAGATATACAGGTGAAATATGTTAAGTATGTGTACAGTATATATGACATTTTCGTAAGCGTGCAAAGCCACTGGTTAAAAGTTCCTCCTAAACACATGGAATGATTTAAATGAAATTTGGTACACGTACACTACTGGCCATTGAAATTGCTACACCACGAAGATGACGTGCTACAGACGCGAAATTTGACCGACAGGAAGAAGATGCTGTCATATGCAAATGATTAGCTTTTCAGAGCAGTCACACAAGGTTGGCACCGGTGGCGACACCTACAACGTGCTGACATGAGGAAAGTTTCCAATACACAAACGGCAGTTGATCGGCGTTGCCTGGTGAAACGTTGTTGTGATGCCTCGTGTAAGGAGGAGAAATGCGTACCATCATGTTTCCGACTTTGATAAAGGTTGGATTGTAGCCTATCGCGATTGCGGTTTATCGTATCGCGACACTGCTGCTCCCGTTGGTCGAGATAAAATGACTTTTAGCAGAATATGTAAACGGTGGGTTCAGGAGGGTAGTACGGAACGCCGTGCTGGATCCCAACGGCCTCGTATCACTAGCAGTCGAGATGACAGGCATCTTATCCGCATGGCTGTAACGGATCGTGCAGCCACGTCTCGATCCGTGAGTCAACAGATGGGGACGTGTACAAGACAACAACCATCTGCACGAACAGTTCGACGAAGTTTGCAGCAGCATGGACTATCAGCTCGGAGAACATGGCTACGGTTACCCTTGACGCTTCATCACAGACAGAAGCGCCTGCGATGGTGTACTCAACGACGAACCTGGATGCACGAATGACAAAACGTCGTTTCTTGAATGAATCCAGGTTCTGTTTACAGCATCACGATGGTCGCATCCCTGTTTGGCGACATCGCGGTGAACGCACATTGGAAGCGTGTATTCGTCATCGCCATACTGGTGTATCACCCAGCGTGATGGTATGGGGTGCCATTGGTTACACGTCTCGGTCACCTCTTGTTCGCATTGACGGCACTTTGAACAGTGGACGTTACATTTCAGGTGTTTTACGACCCGTGGCTCTACCATTCATTCGATCCCTGCGAAACCCTACATTTCAGCAGGATAATGCACGACCGCATGTTGCAGATCCTGTCCGGGCCTTTCTGGATGCAGAAAATGTTCGACTGCTGCCCTGGCCAGCACATTCTTCAGATCTCTCACCAATTGAAAACGTCTGGTCCATGGTGGCCGAGCAAGTGGCTCGTCACAATACGCCAGTCACTGCTCTTGATGAACGGTGGTATCGTGTTGAAGCTGCATGGGCAGCTGTACCTGTACACGCCATCCAAGCTCTGTTTGACTCAATGCCCATGCGTATCAAGGCCGTTATTACGGACAGAGGTGGTTGTTCTGGATACTGATTTCTCAGGATCTATGCATCCAAACTGCGTGAAAATGTAATGACTTGTCAGTTCTAGTATAATATATTTGTTCAATGAATACCCGTTTATCATCTGCATTTCTTCTAGGTGTAGCAATTTTAATGGCCAGTAGTGCATTAGCTACAACCTGGAAAGGAATACTGTTACAGTAAGAACCATCGGCCTCCTACCTATTGGGGTGAGAGTTATAACGGGGAGAGAGAAGGGAGGACGAGGAGATGGACGGACAGTGAAAGGGAAGGAGGTGGATAGAGAAAGGAAAGAGGAGGGGAGAGACTGAGACAGGGGGAGGAGGAGACAGGCAGATAGTGTGGGGGGGTGAGGAAATGAATGGGGAGGAGGAAGTGGGCAGAGACAGGGAAGAGGAGGAGGCAGACGGAGAGAGGATAGAGGAGGAGATAGACAGAGAGACGGGGTGGTGCACAGAGAGAAAGGAAAGGAGGAAATGGATGAAGGGATGGGGGAGGAGCAGATTGGCAGAGGGGGAGGTGCACATCGACAGAGAAAAGGGAGAGAAGGGGAGAGCGATTGAGGAGGTGGACAGAGAGATGGTGAAAGGAGAGGGGATGGACTGATAGAAGACTGGAATTAATACATAGCTGAGGAATGCCGGGTAGTGTTCTGATACGGCAACGCACACTGCACATGTTGAAAGGTGGCAGTATGAGAACAAGGATTTTTTCACTCTAATCCATGCATATTATAAAAATGTGTGTATGTATGTGTGTATGTTCCACATCTCCTCGTAAACCACTGGACCAATTTCAAACAAACTTGGCACACATACCCTTTACTGTCAGGCAACAATCACTGTGGCGGTAAGAACCACCTATACATCATATCTGAGGACATATGTCGTCACAAACAGTGAGGTGCGTTAAAAACTGTCGCATCGTACACTACCTTTCAATTTATTACTTATTTGGTACTACCTCTGTTCCCAAAGTATTTCGCTGGCAGTATCCACATACGCCGTTGAAGGTACGTGCACAAATATGTCATTGTGCGACACATGCTTCAAGAGATATGACGTCATACACACTGAGATATGTGAAAATATGCCTCATGATGAAAGCAGTTTTAATAAATATATACTTTATTACTAAGTCTCTCCTACAGTTGGGACAACTTAAGGAAATCCCTGATATACGGCAGCGCTTTTAATAGTTTCGAACTGCGAAGCGCGAACGGCTGCAGGCGGAAACGATAGCCGTCTATTGACCTATGAAAAGTCGTTGCCATAGAGACGATTACAAAAACGTGTTGTAAACACGCGAAGCAGCTGTGCCCAGCGTACCCGAAACTATTTCATAAATTCAAGGGTGTTTTCACAGATACATGAAAACAAATTTTTTCCAGTGTTACATTACAGAGATCATTTTTTTGTTTCCGTTTCTAATAAAAAATTGGCAGTATGAATAGCCGAGCATTGCCGCGTTTATCAGCTAGTACTTAAGACAAACTAGAAATACTGTTCGGCCAACGGCTTTGCTGCAGTGGTAACACCGGTTCCCGTCAGATCACCGAAGTTAAGCGTTGTCGTGCTGGGCTAGCACTTGGATGGGTGACCTTCCGGTCTGCCGAGCGCTGTTGACAAGCGGGGTGCACTCAGCCCTTGTGAGGCAAACTGAGCAGCTTCTTGATTGAGACGTAGCGGCTCCGGTCTAGGAAACTGACATACAACCGGGAGAGCGGTGTGCTGACCACATGCCTCTCCATATCCGCATCTAGTGACGCCTATGGGCTGAAGATGACACGGCGGCCGGTCGGTACCGTTCGGCCTTCTTGGGTTGTTCGGGAAGAATTTAGTTCAGTTTAGAAATATTGTTCCCAGTGAGTTAACGGATCTACATGACCAGGTAAGCAGATGTTTACTGCTTCTTGTCGGCATATAGCACGCGTTACACAGCACTCTGACATCAGGACCTGCTGTGCAGAATGCTACGTTTCGTTTTGGGTACTTTGCAGTGACTTTCATAGCTTCCTGAGAGTTTCTGTTCAAGGTAGTGGTTAAAAAAAGTGCTTTCTTTAGAATGCATCCATTTCCCGTCTTGTACGTTCTAAAACACAGAATATGAAAGTGGTGTTTACGATCTGATGATTACGCCGTCGATTACGTTAACTGTACCGCTCATCGGAGGATAATTAATTTAGAGACGTCCGCTTCAGTTGTACTAAATATTTATTCAAACCACGACCGGATTCGGGATTTTAAAATCCTGTCTTTAGGTGTTTGAAGTTATTGTATTTGGTAAAACATAACATGTGGTCAGGCCAATCAGTGCAAGAACCCCAGTCACTGTGTGTTGGCGGTAACTGTCCACCGCCTCACAGCCAGACGGTAGGTACGGCTGGCCTATCAGCTGGGAATGGCCTACATACCAAATCTTGTGTGTCGGAAGATAGCTATTCACTAGTTCTTATACTACTGCAGTTTAAGTGAATGTTAGCGGTTTTCCGTTTTTCTGTAAAACTGGCGCTGTGTACGATAAAGGTGAATGTTGGCGTAGGTTATTCAGTCTGGGGGAAATATTTCAGGACTATGGGTTGTCTTTTCGGCTGGGGTACCACATGAGCATCTACCATGTAATTGCATCTACCCAGGGGAGGTCACAAAATCGTGGAACAGGAAAGAAAGATTTGTGGCCGTCACTCGATTTAGAAATAGCTTATTATGATTTAGATAGGCTTGAAGGAGAAAAGAGACAGTGGGAGCTGGGAAAAGGTGAAGAAAAAAATAGTAGACGTCGGATATAACGTTTCAAATTCCCGTTAACAATCAGCTGGGCTTGTTACCCGTAGTAGAAAAAAGGGCCTCAATCAGTTTTTAAGGAAAGTAGAGTGCAGCTGACCTGGAAGAACATATTTAAGGCTAGATTTGTAGAAAAGTCATGGGAGGGTTATAGGCCCAATGCTACAGGAAAACCTAGGTATAGAATACCAGGTCACAAGCAACGTGACACCTTATGCCAAGCTTAGCCAGGCGACAGAGAACATAGGATCTGTGTGTAGAGATTCTATTAAAGGTGACGTGGAGAAAAGTGTAACAGCGACAGCAAACAGATGCATTCACAAGCTAGGCAGTATTGAATACGGCCGTCACCTACCACACTTCAAATAAGAATGCATCAGACTGCTCAGAGACAAAAAACTGTGCTACAACCTTACCAATGATTGTTTAATAGTAACGGAACTTGCTCTCTCTCTCTCTGACGTGCACATCGATAACATACAAAAATCAAAGTGACATGTACACCGTACAATCTGTAACGACGTCCTAGTGCGAAATTCAGTATATTCCACAGTAAGTATACATCAGTATCTTCCTTCCCTAAAATTGTATCCAGAAAGTCCATTACAGGACTGTACACCAATAAAGTCGTTTGGTGACATGTAATGGTGGGAGTTCCTTATACCATAACTCACTCGAACGCAATGAAGACGGATATTGATAGCAGAAATCTGGATATGCAGGAATAACAAAAACCAACAGGATTGAGACTGCTTGCTGTACTCCTATCTTTCCTCATAACAACATACAGTCGGTGTGCACAACTGTTCCGTTTAGACTCAAGTTGATGAAATTTTCGAGTATTAAATAATCCTGAGTGATTACAATAGGGGAGGGTTCTGGCCAGCAAACATTTGGAGCGAGGCTTATAAATATTTGAAGTACTGTGTATTTGTATGGAGGTAGGAAAGAAGTGTAGTGGATCTGATGGTAAAAATCTGATGGTGTACTCCAAGTAATTCTTGACGGATGTGGTTATCCCATATTTTTTAATATAGAAGATCAACTTCCTGTGAGAGGTCACAGTCATTGTGAATGTTTCGAGAATAAAACCGTCAACATCGTTTATTTAAAATTTCTTTATCTATTACGAGGTTTCCGCCACTACCATCTTCAGATATCAAAACGCTTGCTGTTATTGTGGTCTTCAGTCCAGAGGCTGGTTTGATGCAGCTCTCCATGCTACTCTATCCTGTGCAAGCTTCTTCATCTCCCAGTAGCTACTGCAACCTACATCCTTCTGAATCTGCTTAGTGTATTCACCTCTTGGTCTCCCTCTACAATTTTTACCCTCCATGCTGCCCTCCAATACTAAATTTGTTATCCCTTGATGCCTCAGAACATGTCCTACCAACCGATTCCTTCTTCTAGTCAAGTTGTGCCAAAATTTCTCTTCTCCCAAATTCTGTTCAATACCTTCTCATTAGTTATGTGATCTACCCATCTAATCTTCAGCATTCTTCTGCAGAACCACATTTCGAAAGCTTCTATTCTCTTCTCGTCCTAACTACACTCATGCCCATAAATTAAGGATAATTGCAAAATGTGGTGCCACACAACGTGGCACTACACAAAACTGGCGCTAACAGCATAGGAACATAGGGAACACACACGACACAGATCTGTAAGTCCACGGTATTGGTGATAAGTTGAGAAAACCGTCACGAAACACACGTGCTACAAAACGCCACTGTTTCCTGCACATGTACCCCGACATCAATATGGGATATGATCACCATGCACACGTACAAAGGCCGCACAACGGGTTGGGATACTCTGAATCAAGTGGTCGAGCACCTGCTGGGGTATAGCCTCCCATTCTTGCACAAGTGCCTGTCGGTGCTCCTGAAGTGTCATAGGGGTTTGAAGACGTGAAGCGATACGTCGACCGAGAGCATCCCAGACGTGCTCGAAGGGGTTTAGGTCTGGAGAATAGGCAGGCGACTCCATTCGCC
Source organism: Schistocerca cancellata (assembly GCF_023864275.1). Classification (NCBI taxonomy): domain Eukaryota; kingdom Metazoa; phylum Arthropoda; class Insecta; order Orthoptera; family Acrididae; genus Schistocerca; species Schistocerca cancellata. Next base: position 1,145,678,567 of record NC_064626.1, on the reverse strand, counting down.
TGATATCTTCTGTTTCAAGGTACTCCTCCACAATGCCAGCTCGATGGGGTCGTGCGTTATCATCCATCAGGAGGAAGGTGGGACCCACTGCACCGCTGAAAAGGCGGACATACTGGTGCAAAATAATGTGCCGATAAACCTGACCTTTTACAGTACCTCTGCCAAAGACATGTAGGGGTGTACGTGCACAAATCATAATCCCACCTCACACCATCAAACCACGATCTCCATACATGTCTCTTTCAAGGACATTAAGGGGTTGGTATGTGGCTCCTGGTTCAGGCCAGATGAGAGCCCGGCGAGAATCACTGTTCAAACTATACCTGGACTCTTCCGTGAACATAACTTAGGACCACTGTTCCAGTGACCAGGTACTGTGTTCTTGACACCAGGCTTTACGGGCTCTCCTGTGACCAGTGGTCAGTAGAATGCACCTTGCAGGTCTGTAGACTGTGTGTCTGGAGACAACTGTTGCAGTGGTTGCAGTAAGGTCCCGAGCAAGGCTACCTGCAGTGCTCCGTGGCCGTCTGCGGGCACTTCTTGTGGTGTTGTACACTGTGGACGTCCCGAACTGTAGCGCCTGGACATTTTTCCTGTCTGCTGGAATCGTTGCCATAATCTTGAGATCACACTTTGTGGCAAACGGAGGGACCGTACTATGACCTGCTGTGTTTGACCAGCCTCCAGTCGCCCTAGTATTCTACCCCTCACAACGTCATCAATATGTGTTTTTTGAGCCATTTTCAACACACAGACACCATTAGCACGTCTGAAAACGTCTGTACACTTACTCTATGCACCGTACTCTGACATGCACTAACACACATCTGCGTATGTGGACTGCTGCCAGCGTCACCGTGCGACGACTGCAGGTCAAATGCACCGCATGGTCATACCCCGAGGTGATTTAAACCTGCAAACCGCACACCACATATTTGTTTCACCATGTATCAGTATTATCCTTAATTTATGAGCATGAGTTTATTTATCGTCCATGTTGCACTTCCACACATGGCTACACTCCATAAAAATAATTTCAGAAACGACTTCCTGACACTTAAATCTATTAAAACGTATGAAAGAAGGTTCTAATGTCAGCACTAAAACTATGCCCTTAATAAGTGATCTAGACGGTTTTATTCACAAAACACTGCATATTTGTCGTGATGTTGTGTTACTGCCATTATGTAGCCAGGTTGCTTCCTCCACTTGAGAGTTGTTTGTCACTGCTGACTTGCATATCCAGCACATCAGCATTGACAGCTGATTTTTTGTCACCACCAGTCTTCTGACTTGTTTGTGGTGGCCTGCCACGAATTCAGTTCCTGCGCCATCCTCTTCATCTCAGAGTAGCACTTGCACCCTACGTCCCCAATTAATTGCTGTGTGTATTCCAGTCTCTGTCGCCCCCTACAGTTGTTACCCTCTGCAGTTCCCTTTAGTACCATGGAAGTTATTCCCTGAGGTCTTAACACGTGTCGCATTAGTGTTATGGAAGTCATTAGATCTCGCCCAGTAGTACCTACTTCTCCTCGTAGTTAGAAGCTGGGGACATCGAGATTTTCGGTACAAAGGATTCTGGAGGAACGAGAATGGCATCTCTTTAAGCTGCACCTACACCAACAACTACATGGAAACGATTTCCATAATCGGGTATCGTTCTGCAGACGTCTCATAAATAAAGTAGCCGTAAATCCGGATTTCATCAGGCAGAGATGAATGGTATTTCGTCAATGACTCCACTGTCAATAGATACAATCTACATTACTGGGCTCCTGCAAATCCTCGCAGGATAAGACCACATCACGTGCAAGCGCACTAGGGGTGTTCTACATCTACATCTACATCCATACTCCGCTAGCCACCTGACGGTGTGTGGCGGAGGGTACTTTGAGTACCTCTATCGGTTCTCCCTTCTATTCCAGTCTCTTATTGTTCGTGGAAACAAATATTGTCGGTATGCCTCTGTGTGGGCTCCAATCTCTCTGATTTTATCCTCATTGTCTCTTCGCGAGATATAGGTAGGAGGGAGCAATATACTGCTTGACTCCTCGGTATGTTTTCGAAACTTCAACAAAAGCCCGTACCGAGCTACTGAGCGTCTCTCCTGCAAAGTCTTCCACTGGAGCTTGTCTATCATCTCCGCGAAGCGCACTGCTCTCCGTTGGATCTTCTCTATCTCTTCTATCAACCCTATCTGGTACGGATCCCACACTGGTGAGCAATATTCAAGGCGTGGGCGAACAAGTGTACTGTAACCTACTTCCTTAGTTTTCGGATAGCATTTCCTTAGGATTCTTCCAATGAATCTCAGTCTGGCATCTGCTTTACCGACGATCAACTTCATATGATCATTCCATTTTAAATCACTCCTAATACCTACTCCCAGATAATTTATGGAATTGACTGCTTCCAGTTGCTGACCTGCTATTTTGTAGCTAAATGATAAAGGACCTTTCTTTCTAAGTATTCGCAGCACGTTACACTTGTCTACATTGAGATTCAATTGCCATTCCCTGCACCATGCGTCAATTCGTTGCAGATCCTCCTGCGTTTCAGTACAATTTTCCATTGTTACAATCTCTCGATATACAGCAGCATCATTCGCAAAAAGCCTCAGTGAACTTCCGATGTTATCCACAATGTCATTTATATATATTGTGAATAGCAACGGTCCTACGACGCTCCCCTGCGGCACACCTGAAATCACTCTTACTTCGGAAAACTTCTCTCCATTGGCAATGACATGCTGCATTCTGATATCTAGGAACTCTTCAATCACACAATTGTTCTGATAGTCCATATGCTCTTACTTTGTTCATTAAACGACTGTGTGGAACTGTATCGAACGCGTTGCGGAAGTCAAGAAATACGGCATCTACCTGGGAACCCGTGTCTATGGCCCTCTGAGTCTCGTGGACGAATAGCGCGAGCTGGGTTTCACACGATCGTCTTTTTCGAAACCCATGCTGATTCCTACAGAGTAGATTTCTAGTCTCAAGAAAAGTCGTTATACTCGAACATAATACGTGTTTCAAAATTCTGCAACTGATCGACGTTAGAGATTTAGGACTATAGTTCTGCACATCTCTTCGACGTCCCTTCTTGAAAACGGGGATGACCTGTGCCCTTTTCCAATCCTTTGGAACGCTACGCTCTTCTAGAGACCTACGGTACATCGCTGCAAGAAGGGGGAGGGGGGCAAGTTCCTTTGCGTAATCGAACTGGTATCCCATCAGGTCCAGCGGCCTTTCCTCTTTTGAGCGATTTTAATTGTTTCTCGATCCCTCCGTCGTCTATTTAGACATCTACCATTTTCTCATCTGTGCGACAATCTAGAGAGGGAACTACAGTGCAGTCTTCCTCTGTGAAACAGCTTTGGAAAAAAGGCATTTAGTATTTCGGCCTTCAGTCTGTCATCCTCTGTTTCAGTACCATTTTGGTCACAGAGTGTCTGGACATTTTGTTTGATCCATCTACGGCTTTGGCATAAGACCAAAATTTCTTAGGATTTTCTGCCAAGTCAGTACACAGAACTTTACTTTCAAATTCATTGAACGCCTCTCGCATAGCCCACCTCACACTACATTTCGCTTCGCGTAATTTTTGTTTGTCTGCAAGGCTTTGGCTATGTTTATGTTTGCTGTGAAACTCCCTTTGCTTCCGCAGCAGTTTTCTAACTCGGTTGTTGTACCACGGTGGCTGTTTTTCATCTCTTACGATCTTGCTTGGAACATACTCATCTAATGCGTATTGTACGATGATTTTGAACTTTGTCCACTGATCCTCAACACTATCTCTACTTGAGATAAAACTTTTGTGTTGAGCCGTCAAATGCTCTGAAATCTGCTTTTTGTCACTTTTGCTAAACAGAAAAATCTTCCTACTATTTTTAATATTTCTATTTACAGCTGAAATCATCGATGCAGTAACCGCTTTATGTTGGCTAATTCCCTGTTCCGCGTTAACTGTTTCAAATAGTTCGGGTCTGTTTGTCAAAAAAATGGCGCTGAGCACTATGGGACTTAACTTCTGAGGTCAGCATTCCCCTAGAACTAAGAACTACTTAAACCTAACTAACCTAAGGACATAACACACATCCATGCCCCAGGCAGGATTCGAACCTGAGACCGTAGCGGTCGCGCAGTTCCGGACTGTAGCGCCTAGAACCGCTCGGCCACTCCGGCCGGCGTCTGTTTGTCACCAGAAGGTCTAAGATGTTATCACCAAGAGTCGGTTCTCTGTTTAACTGCTCAAGGTAGTCTTCAGATAATGCACTTAAAAAAATTCACTGGATTGTTTGTCCCTGTTTCCCGTTATAAATGTTTGAGTCTCCCAGGCTATATCCGGCAAATTAAAATCTCCACCCAGATTATAACATGGTCGGGAAATCTACTCGAAATACTTTCCAAATTTTCCTTCAACTGCACTGTCACAACAGCTGCTGAGCCAGGGGGCCTACAGAGACATCCAATTATCATGTTTGAGCCTGATTTAACCGTGACCTTCACCCAAATTATTTCACATCTCGGATCTCCGTCAATTTCTTTCGATACTATTGTACTTTTTATCGCTATAAACACGCCTCCCCCTTCACTGTCCAGCCTGTCTCTTCCGTATACATTCCAATCTGAGATTAGAATTGCTTTACTGTTTACATCTGGTTTCAGCCAACTTTCTGTCCCTAGTACTATGTGGGCTTTGTGTTACGTATGGTGTGGCATTCTACGAGACCACATCAATGGATCAGTTTATTTCGCTCCCAGCCTAACTACATGACTGTATTTGTAATTCAGGCAGAATGAACTAAATCTTGGGCACCTCCTAGAAGACATCCCACTTCAGTTACCTGCGAGGCACTCGATTCACCACGATGGTGCACCGCTCCATTATTCTAGAGGGATTAGAAAATATCTCAACAACGTGTGCCCCGAACGGTGGATAGGTTGTGGTCGCTGCATTAGGTGGCCAGCAAGATCGTCTGATTTAACGCCCTCGGATTTTTTTCGTATGGGGTTATATCAAAGCCAGGGTTTACGAAACGTAACTGGAAAACACGGATGTGTTAAGAGAACGAATACGTCATTCTTGCCATTCAGTATCTGCAGAAATGTTAAGAGGAGTCCGTGCAAATACCGCGAGGCGCTTACATCAGTGTATCCAACAAGGCGGACATGCATTTGAACATTTGTGTAATGAATAATGCAATTATAAATACCTGGCAGTCCATAACGTAGGTTTAAAGGAACATCATTTATATGCTATTCATTATTTCATTGTTCTGTGTTGCAATCAAAGATATGATAGCAGTAATGTAATACTACCAATTGAAGAGCATGAATTGGTGCATTATGTGTTGTTAATAAATTAGCTGTCATATGTTGATATGCAGTGAAACAGATAATTAAAATGCTTTGGAACGTATTGTTTTGGTCAGGGATAATCATTCTTCTAGACAGACGTCTTTCTCTAGCCCAGGAATCGAACGCGTCACCCCTACTGCAGGAAGAAAAATTTCTAGTGACAGAGCTGTATCACCAGTTACAGCTGTAAAGTATTTGTTTTCAAGCGCTGGTCTTACGATTAGCAGTGTATCCTCCCCTGTTGGTAAGGTGTCCCCTACACTATTCTGCTTAGTCATCTGTGGTATCCGGTATTAGCTAACGTCAGCGGAGGAAGGCGTGCATAGGCCACTTCAGGGAGCACTTTCAATTATTTGTTGCACAAGAACCAAACATTGTAAAGATATCATATGTATGTCACTTTGAAGAGAAATCCTGAAAGTTTTTTTTCCATGTATACCGCCACAGCGTAGTTTGGTAAATTTGCCGATAGTCAGCACTAGTCGCAGACAAGGCGAGTTCAGGTGCGTAGCGAGCTTTCTGTATGTTGGAGTTCGACAAAAACAAGTGTGCTACAGCTGTTCAACGGATGTTTCCAGAATGAGATTTTCACTCTGCAGCGGAGTGTGCGCTGATATGAAACTTCCTGGCAGATTAAAACTGTGTGCCCGACCGAGACTCGAACTCGGGACCTTTGCCTTTCGCGGGCAAGTGCTCTACCAACTGAGCTACCGAAGCACGACTCACGCCCGGTACTCACAGCTTTACTTCTGCCAGTACCTCGTCTCCTACCTTCCAAACTTTACAGAAGCTCTCCTGCGAAACTTGCAGAACTAGCACTCCTGAAAGAAAGGATATTGCGGAGACATGGCTTAGCCACAGCCTGGGGGATGTTTCCAGAATGAGATTTTCACTCTGCAGCGGAGTGTGCGCTGATATGAAACTTCCTGGCAGATTAAAACTGTGTGCCCGACCGAGACTCGAACTCGGGACCTTTGCCTTTCGCGGGCAAGTGCTCTACCAACTGAGCTACCGAAGCACGACTCACGCCCGGTACTCACAGCTTTACTTCTGCCAGTACCTCGTCTCCTACCTTCCAAACTTTACAGAAGCTCTCCTGCGAAACTTGCAGAACTAGCACTCCTGAAAGAAAGGATATTGCGGAGACATGGCTTAGCCACAGCCTGGGGGATGTTTCCAGAATGAGATTTTCACTCTGCAGCGGAGTGTGCGCGGATGTTTGGAACCAAGTACAAAATGAAGCCACCAACAAGGAAAGCCATTTACCACTGGCACAACAAATTCGACACGTCGTGTTGCTTCTGCCCTGCAAAGAGAATCGGAGGTCCCAGTGTGAGTGAAGTGATTGCGGAGCGCGTTCGAGAGACATTCGTAAGGAGTTGTGGGGTGGCGGGTGGAATAATTGTTAATGTTTCTATTATTTATTTAATGCTGTTGTTTGCCGTTGTCAACAATGGCTCTCTAACTACAATATTGGCAACCAGAAAGTGATTAGCAAAACGTGAAGCCTGTAATTAGAATTCCTAGTGCCCACTTCATCTGAGAAATACATTTATAGCTACAGCTTATAGCTCAGAGGAATTGAGAGATTGTCTGGGATTCATAATCAAAAACCATTCTCTCTAAAATGTTCACTATATTCTGAAATTCACAGACCATACAGAATCCACACAATCCAACTACCAGAGCAGTTCAGAGTCTAATGCGCTGATGCAACTATATCTGTTCAAATTAAATGTTTAGGTGAGTGTTCGCCATAATTTGATGATAGTGTTCATCAAACGCCACGCTAAATAATGGTAGAATGTCTGTTCTGCGGCGGCACGTGAAAATACGACATACGCAAACTGAAGATAGATCATTAAAGTCATCCCAGAATTAACACTTCACTCGAAAACGATTTCATGGTTACGGGTATCCCGAGTAACTTATTACGGCATCCGAGGCTGTTTATAGCAATGATACCGACGCTATGGGACGCGACTCCCAGCACAGGTGGTACACTAATCAGCGTCTGGAGAGAACTGTGGCCTTTCTTTTCTCGCGCAGCATTCTTACATATAAAGCCGCGGTGTGGACAGCTAAGGGAACGCCTGATCAAATCTGCTCTCCCAACTAGCCGCTGGGCTAGTAATGCACCACTTTAAGTTATCGAATAAATCATTGCTTCCTTTGCTGATGGCCGATGAAGCTTTCAGTTTAATTGTGCAATCAGCACACAAGTAAGTAATCAGAATAAAAGTCTGACGTGGCTAAGTCAAATATTTTGGGCGAGAGAATTAATTTAATTACACTACACACACTAGACGAGCTCTGAACTTGCCCTTTGGAGATACGCTATAGCTATAGTTTTATAGTCATTCTGTTGAAACTTCTCACATTTTTATGATTATAGCGGATCTCCCTTCTACTTAAATTTAAACATCCTAGCCTTACTTATTCGCCTACTTAATCCTATCTTCCTTCCTTAATTTCTAAGACAAAAACCAGAAAATCATGAATTTCAACTAAAATTTTAATTTGTGAGATCCAGAATACTGTTTCTACTAAATTATTATGCAAAAGGAATCTAAACATAAGTTTTTAAGTTTCTAGCTCTTTTCTGTTGCGCCAATGATTTTTACAGAAAAACGTCAAAATTTCGAAAATGGTTAAAGTTATTGAACTGATATTCAACACATATTGATTTTGTATTACTCCTGACATACTACAAACGTTTCAGGTTATTTACTTCATTTTAAAGTATTGCGCAATATTTATGACGTCAGAGCTTGTTACAGCGGACTAGGCTGGCACACAATGGAAAGACTGATGTGAATTTTATAAGGCGTGAGTATGCTGCTTCCCTACATCACCCTCTACTTAATTTTTTGGAATGTAAATGAAAAAAATTAATTACAAAAAGGGAAGCAAGAGTACAGATTAACTCCCTATGAAAATTAAAATTGAAATGTAAACATATAGAAATATGAAAAGAAAACTTATTACCTACTTCAATTATTTAAATTGCTGGCATGTTCACTGCCTCTTAAGCAACATTATCACTCAAAATTTAAGCAAAATCAATGAAAAACTTTGGCATACATATTGCCTTAGTCAGACAAATACATAAAAATATGTAAAATAATGAAAACCTTAAATCCATTAAATTGTCTGTAAATATATTTATATACACAAATTCGAAGAAAATAACACAGTTATTCATGATACATAAACAGATAATTATATCTTAGCAGTCTTTTCTAAACCTGAAAGAAAATTTCACTAATCATGACAATTTCATGTGATTACGTAAGCTTTCCCGGCGTAATAAGTCTTGAAAGTCTTTTCGGGTTTGCTGCCGGATCCTAAAATCAACTTGACTCGATATTTCGGCGATCCAACTGTTCGCCATCTTCAGGAATGCTGCTTCTGCTGATGAGTCCCGCTGAGAACTGACGCAAGATTGCAATTCAACGTCCTATATAGGCCACCGTTCAGTACACGGCGCATGCGCCGCCCATCACGGTTTCTACCTTTCAAAACAGGGAGGTGGCGCCGCCCTTGGTGAAACATTGCTGGCAGCGATATATCGCAATCCATGCCGAACCGAAGAACGTTCAGTTTTGATGCGAGATAATACGGGATTCCACGTTTTGCAGAGAGGAAACCCATTGTCTCTGTTGATTAAATTATCAGCTAACCTAATTTCAATCGCCTCTTTATAGACACTATCCCAAAATCCGGAAATGTTGGCAATCACAACAGTTTCCTCAAATTTCATTTTGTGTCCCTCATTTAGGCAGTGTTCTGCTACGGCCGATTTTTCCGGCTGTTGTAGCCTCGTGTGACGGTGATGTTCCACACACCTGTCATGCACTGTGCGAATAGAACGGCCAACGTAAGCTTTCCCACATTGACACGGGATTTTATACACTCCGCGTTTCCTAAGTCCCAAATCATCCTTCACAGAGCCGAGAAGAGCCCTAATCTTAGAAGGTGGACGAAACACACTCTTAATGTTAAAATTCCTTAAAATTCGTCCAATCTTAAACGATAAGCCTCCAGCATAAGGAAGAAAGGCCACAGACCTATGTTCCTCTTCGTACGCCTCCGGAGATGGTCCAAATTCCATAGCCCGACGAATCTGTTTCTCTGTATATCCATTTTCCTTAAAAACAGTCATCAAATGCTCAAGTTCTTGGGTTAAGCTGTCTGTGTCGGAAATGGCATAGGCTCTCCGTACCAAAGTCCTAAGGACGCCACTACGTTGGTGTAGTGGATGAAAACTCTTAGGGTGCAGATACCAATCTGTATGTGTCGGCTTTCGGTGAACACTGTGTCCCAAAGTTCCATCTGGTTTTTTATAAACCATTACGTCTAAAAATGGAAGCATCCCATCATTTTCAACCTCCATAGTAAATTTGATATGGGGATGAAGACAATTGAAGTGGTCCAAAAATCTGTTAAGAGCATCACGTCCATGCGGCCAGACGAAGAATGTATCGTCCACGTATCTCCAAAAGCACGTTGGTTGCAAAGCTGAAGTCCTCAGTGCCATGGCCTCAAAGTCCTCCATAAATAAATTGGCGACTATGGGTGACAAAGGACTACCCATAGCCACTCCGTCATTCTGTTCAAAAATGTTACCGTTAAATAAAAAATACGTGGAGGTCAGCACATGACGACAAAGCTTCACCAGCTCTTCATCCAGTCTTTCACTGATCAAGCTAAGGGACTCTTCCAGAGGAACTCGTGTAAATAGAGAGACCACATCGAAACTCACTAACAGATCTGAAGGACTCAACTTCAAAGATCCCAATCGTCGAATAAAATCCACGGAACTAGATATATGGTGCTCACACTTGCCAACAAATGGACTGAGGACAGATGATAAGTACTTTGCCAGGTTATAAGTTGGTGCACCCAAATTACTAACAATAGGGCGTAGAGGAACCCCTTCCTTATGCAACTTAGGCAGGCCATACAACCTAGGTGGAACGGCAGCACCAGGATGAAGTTTTTTACGTAAATCATCTGACAACGAACTCTTTTTCAACAGTGAAAGTGTCTTACGTTTGATCCTTTCTGTGGGGTCATTAGATAGTCTTCTGTACGCCGTGTCGTTGAGAAGTGAATCCATTTTTAGGACATAATCATCCCGCGTCATTACGACTGTGGCATTCCCCTTGTCAGCTGGTAAAACTACTACTTCGTCATCATTCTTAAGGGAACGAATGGCTGCCCTCTCTGCGGAAGAGATGTTATCCCGCGGTGGTCGAGCCCGACGTAATGTATGCGACACTTCTTGCCTTATTTCCTCTGCTTGATCTTCGGGTAGGCTGTGTACTGCTTGTTCTACAGAGCATATGAACTCTGAGATAGGAAGTCTCTTGGGAGTGGGCGAAAAATTTAAACCTTTCTCCAATATCGACACTGTGGGCCCATCCAACGCCTTGTTAGAAAGATTAATCACAGTACGCCGACGTTTATCCACTTGTGATGCTGCAGAACGAGAAAGAAGCCGTTCAAATTTCGAGGATTGTCTGGTAACGGCGCTCCTATGTGTCCAATCTGATAGCGCCCACGTGGAATCATCAACCCACTGCCAAACATCCCTTGAAAACTGCGAGGACAAGTTCAAATGTAAATAAAATAAATCTTTGGAAACAATATCCAGCTGTCTACGGGTAAAACGAATGCGTTCTCTTAAAAGTGCTTGGCTTGCACGTTCCTTAATCCTATTGGCTCTCTTACTATTAATAAAATGAATAAATCTGGCGAAATTAGGAATAATACCTTCGTCATGGCATCTCAGCAAGAAGGCGAGTGTACTCAACAGCTTTCGTTTCTTCCTCCGAAGTTTATCTAACTTCTGTATAAGTTTCACCATCTCCTCCCCGTAGAGGTACTTGATGTGATTACGTAAGCTTTCCCGGCGTAATAAGTCTTGAAAGTCTTTTCGGGTTTGCTGCCGGATCCTAAAATCAACTTGACTCGATATTTCGGCGATCCAACTGTTCGCCATCTTCAGGAATGCTGCTTCTGCTGATTTTATTAATAGTAAGAGAGCCAATAGGATTAAGGAACGTGCAAGCCAAGCACTTTTAAGAGAACGCATTCGTTTTACCCGTAGACAGCTGGATATTGTTTCCAAAGATTTATTTTATTTACATTTGAACTTGTCCTCGCAGTTTTCAAGGGATGTTTGGCAGTGGGTTGATGATTCCACGTGGGCGCTATCAGATTGGACACATAGGAGCGCCGTTACCAGACAATCCTCGAAATTTGAACGGCTTCTTTCTCGTTCTGCAGCATCACAAGTGGATAAACGTCGGCGTACTGTGATTAATCTTTCTAACAAGGCGTTGGATGGGCCCACAGTGTCGATATTGGAGAAAGGTTTAAATTTTTCGCCCACTCCCAAGAGACTTCCTATCTCAGAGTTCATATGCTCTGTAGAACAAGCAGTACACAGCCTACCCGAAGATCAAGCAGAGGAAATAAGGCAAGAAGTGTCGCATACATTACGTCGGGCTCGACCACCGCGGGATAACATCTCTTCCGCAGAGAGGGCAGCCATTCGTTCCCTTAAGAATGATGACGAAGTAGTAGTTTTACCAGCTGACAAGGGGAATGCCACAGTCGTAATGACGCGGGATGATTATGTCCTAAAAATGGATTCACTTCTCAACGACACGGCGTACAGAAGACTATCTAATGACCCCACAGAAAGGATCAAACGTAAGACACTTTCACTGTTGAAAAAGAGTTCGTTGTCAGATGATTTACGTAAAAAACTTCATCCTGGTGCTGCCGTTCCACCTAGGTTGTATGGCCTGCCTAAGTTGCATAAGGAAGGGGTTCCTCTACGCCCTATTGTTAGTAATTTGGGTGCACCAACTTATAACCTGGCAAAGTACTTATCATCTGTCCTCAGTCCATTTGTTGGCAAGTGTGAGCACCATATATCTAGTTCCGTGGATTTTATTCGACGATTGGGATCTTTGAAGTTGAGTCCTTCAGATCTGTTAGTGAGTTTCGATGTGGTCTCTCTATTTACACGAGTTCCTCTGGAAGAGTCCCTTAGCTTGATCAGTGAAAGACTGGATGAAGAGCTGGTGAAGCTTTGTCGTCATGTGCTGACCTCCACGTATTTTTTATTTAACGGTAACATTTTTGAACAGAATGACGGAGTGGCTATGGGTAGTCCTTTGTCACCCATAGTCGCCAATTTATTTATGGAGGACTTTGAGGCCATGGCACTGAGGACTTCAGCTTTGCAACCAACGTGCTTTTGGAGATACGTGGACGATACATTCTTCGTCTGGCCGCATGGACGTGATGCTCTTAACAGATTTTTGGACCACTTCAATTGTCTTCATCCCCATATCAAATTTACTATGGAGGTTGAAAATGATGGGATGCTTCCATTTTTAGACGTAATGGTTTATAAAAAACCAGATGGAACTTTGGGACACAGTGTTCACCGAAAGCCGACACATACAGATTGGTATCTGCACCCTAAGAGTTTTCATCCACCACACCAACGTAGTGGCGTCCTTAGGACTTTGGTACGGAGAGCCTATGCCATTTCCGACACAGACAGCTTAACCCAAGAACTTGAGCATTTGATGACTGTTTTTAAGGAAAATGGATATACAGAGAAACAGATTCGTCGGGCTATGGAATTTGGACCATCTCCGGAGGCGTACGAAGAGGAACATAGGTCTGTGGCCTTTCTTCCTTATGCTGGAGGCTTATCGTTTAAGATTGGACGAATTTTAAGGAATTTTAACATTAAGAGTGTGTTTCGTCCACCTTCTAAGATTAGGGCTCTTCTCGGCTCTGTGAAGGATGATTTGGGACTTAGGAAACGCGGAGTGTATAAAATCCCGTGTCAATGTGGGAAAGCTTACGTTGGCCGTTCTATTCGCACAGTGCATGACAGGTGTGTGGAACATCACCGTCACACGAGGCTACAACAGCCGGAAAAATCGGCCGTAGCAGAACACTGCCTAAATGAGGGACACAAAATGAAATTTGAGGAAACTGTTGTGATTGCCAACATTTCCGGATTTTGGGATAGTGTCTATAAAGAGGCGATTGAAATTAGGTTAGCTGATAATTTAATCAACAGAGACAATGGGTTTCCTCTCTGCAAAACGTGGAATCCCGTATTATCTCGCATCAAAACTGAACGTTCTTCGGTTCGGCATGGATTGCGATATATCGCTGCCAGCAATGTTTCACCAAGGGCGGCGCCACCTCCCTGTTTTGAAAGGTAGAAACCGTGATGGGCGGCGCATGCGCCGTGTACTGAACGGTGGCCTATATAGGACGTTGAATTGCAATCTTGCGTCAGTTCTCAGCGGGACTCATCAGCAGAAGCAGCATTCCTGAAGATGGCGAACAGTTGGATCGCCGAAATATCGAGTCAAGTTGATTTTAGGATCCGGAAGCAAACCCGAAAAGACTTTCATGACAATTTCATTTTTACACACGTGGTTGTAGCCGCTTTGGCTGGCGTTCTACACATCCATTCACAAGGGTAGAGGAGGGGAAGTTGCTATGGTGTGCGTCCTTCACATTCACTCTAAATTATATGGGGAAAGGGGAGGGGTCACTGTGAGTTGTGTCCAAGTCACTCAACGCTTTCACGCAGCTACCAGGCTGCCATTATCTGGTTTGTCCTGTAGAACAAACAAAAAGAGTGCCTCAGACTCTGTTCACTTAATATCTAAAGGTGGGTCACAATGAAATGGGGATATATACATTTTATCTTTCAATATGTTATTGGAACAAAGTTAACAGAACTTTTTCAATTTTACTCTCGCAGTTACTTAACTGTCATAAAATCGGTAAACAAATGGCTCAAAACGCTGTTAGTCACGTACTAGAGAAAATTTATGCTCGAGGCATACAATCATAAATACTGTTTAATCTCAATTTATTATTTCTGGGCCGGAACACTGAACCAATGCTCAGTACATTCCTGACAAATCTGTATTTTATTTACTTAACTGACTCATCTTCGATTACCTTATTCTTAGAGATAGTATGAGTATATTTGATTAGCAGTTGTCTTCTCAGCCTCTTTGTACGTGTGAGTAACTTGTGGTAATAGTACAGTTCTGAGTGTTCAAAACACACTACGTTTAGTTGACCATTAAATCCACTTATTGGTCCTCTGCTGCTGTGTCAGTTCCACATCTGCAATTATGTACTTACTTCCTCGAAGTGTATTTATGCTGAGCTATAAATAATGTTTCACGTCTGCTATTATGTTACTCAAATAGGTTGCTAGTGTATGTACTTATTTAACACTCACTCTATTAACATTTAACGCATAGGATAGCACATTTATTTCATATCTGTAGTGTATTGCAGGTGATTAGTTTGCTCACGTTGCAATCCATTTCCACTTGATTGGATGCTGAAATCACAGGTAGTCTCTCTCGACCTACCATTAAAGTGCATAAATTAATTATGGCCGAGCATAATGCTAAATTCCTTAAACCTATAGGACACCATGAGCTGCTCTGTCTCATCTAACATAAGGGTACCTAAGGTCGCATTCATGCCTCCAACTCATAACCTCAATACGTGTAGGTGTGTCCTGTCACACACTACACCAAATAACGGCCAGCTCCAACCTTATAAATATTTCAAGGACGTGTCCTTCACGTCTCAACCACAAACACTGTTCAATTCTATTACACTGTCATTCCTTGCTACACAGGGTGAGTTCATTCTTGCAACTAATCTGCATATTTTTCATAACACTAAGCAATCTCTTTTACTATTAATTAGTTAGCTCTACAGCATACAATAGGTTTCCCTGCCACTTCCGATCCTGCTTGTACACAAATTTGTATACCTTTTTAAATTACTGTTGGTGGACCATTTCCATTAAAACATCAACTTTATACTTATAATATTACTAGGGTTCTATACATACTTGTTACTCAAATACCTTTGTATCTTAATTACATCATACTTCTCTGTTGTTTATGTCACTGTTAGGTTTGTCACATTAGGTATTTTCTTCACTAATCGGTGGATAGAATGGTTACAGAACTCATGGCTTGATAGCCATGACGGAAAATTTTTGTATTGCAAAGAAGAAGTCGAAACTTTGGTGGATAGGAAAGATGAAGAATGAGTGAGACCTGAAAAGGAAAGAAGATCTCACACAGCTGGGACTGCACAGCTGCCACACTGTGAAGAGGTTACAGAACAACCTCCTCCCTACAGAATTCATTAGCTTAATGCTGGCTTGATAGTCATACCGGAAGATTTTAGTATTTGAGAGCCGAAACTTTGGTGGATAGGAAAGATGAAGATAGAATGATATCCGAAATGGGAAAGAAGATCTCACACAGCTGGGACTGCACAGCTAGCACACTGTGTAGAGGTTACAAAACAACCTCCTCCCTAGAGAATTCATTGGTTTCAGAAACTTTTCGTATTGGAAAGAAGGGGTCGAAATTTTTGTAGATAGGAAAGATGAAGGATGAGTGAGCCCTGAAATGGAAAGAAGATCTCACACAGCTGGGACTGCACAGCTGCCACACTGTGTAGAGGTTACAGAACAATCTCTACCCTACAGAATTCATTAGTTTATTATTGGCTTGATAACCATAACGAAAAATTTAATGTGTTGGAAAGAAGAGGTCGAAATTTTAGGTGGATAGAAAAGATGAAGAGAGAGTGAAATCTGAAATGGGAAAGAAGATTTCACACAGCTGGGAGTGCACAGCTGCCTCACTGTGTAGAGGTTACAGAACAACCTCCTCCCTACAGAATTCATTCACTACCTATGAACTTCTTTAGGTCGATCACGTTACTGAGACCGATTAGCTTTTTACTCTAGCCTATATGCATTGGCATGTGGTTTTCCTATGATCCTGAAAGGTCCTTGGTATACGAACATGAATTTCTTTGTTTCTGCATTTATTTTCTTTGATTTTTTCCTTGGTTTTGACAAGGACTAACTGACCTATTTCAAAACTGGTGGGTACAGCTTTTGCATCATGACGCTTCTTTCTTTCTTCTGTGTTTAGCTTACTTTTACTAATATTAACAGCTTCGTCCCAATATCTCCTATTTTTCAGAATTCGTATAGGTAGCTCCCAAGATTCATCATTAGTTACTACATGTTTATCAATAAAAGGTACCGTAATTACTCCGGTTATCGGCAATTTAACTGGCTTCTTTCAAAGTCAACAGCACTCTGATATTTTGACAAGGAATCTATGCCAATTTAAACCTCAATACTGAGATTATTTACAATTAAGCATGGATGATCAATTAAATTACCATTAATGTTAAAGGGTAGCAAAGCTTCTTGTTTTACCGTTTTTGACACCTTGCCAGTAGCACCAATTATTCTTAGTCCTGATACCCTCATTACGGTAAGCTTGTCTTTACTAGGTAATGCATCAAAGAAGGACTGAGATATCGCACTCACCTCACTTCCACTGTCTAAGAGACAACGTACATTGATACCCAACATATTCACTATTATTATAGGGTGGCTTATTCTAGGTTGTATAGGTAGTTCCTCAAACTCATCCAATAGTTCCTTTTGGATTAGTCTCCAACTAAAGTGATCGACATCTGTCTTCATTACATTTAGGTCAAAGTGTGTAGGGGTTTCCTGAATTACATTTTCAGCTGCCTTTTCCAGTCGGTCTATTAATTTTAAATCGAAACACCGCACGACTTCATTACATTTAGTTTGCTGAATATGACCCAAATTACTGTAGTCTGAGCGATTCTGCGCCTCCAGACCGGGCATAACGCTAGTTACAGGTAAAGCACTTTCACTATTATCATCGGGTTCCTTCTCAAGTGACAACTGGTCACAGCTACTGGGTTCATCGACCGACAACAGGCTATCCTCTACATTCTCACTTACCTCCTGTCCTAAATCTACTAGTACAGTATCAACATCCTGCACAGGCACTTTAGATAAGAGCACATCATCCTTATCGTAAGTATAAGAACGAATTTCTTCTGCTTGTTCACCTGACAATTCAGTATTTTGTAGCTCTTCCCTACCGTTACACTGCTGCGCCTTCTCTTTCTCTTCCCGCTTAGAAAGCGTCTCTAACACGGTATCTATCAAATACTGTGAGTGATCTAATATTTCGGCTGTATCCTTAGATGCTACCGACCCCTCATCCACATGTTCAGTCTGAGTATTCTGATCTGTCTTACTAATTACTGTAATTGCTGGCTTAGGAAAAGTAACCGCCTGGTGAGCGCCAGTGTCCTCATAGACGGGAACTAGTTTTCCTGCCCCGGCCTACTACTGTTTCCTTTATTTCCATTATAGTTAACTAGCACAGCATTGCTTTCCGCTCTGTTGTTTACTTGCATAATTTTGTTCGGAACAAAATTACTATCATTTGGATGCCATTGTTGGTTCTGATAATTATTTCTCCAATTCCTACCTCTCTTAGGATGGCGAACACCTACTGTTCTGATGTTTACATTGCCATTCTGCTCGTTCTTAAAATTACTACTAGTGTTATTACCATTTCTGTTATTACGTGCTTGCTCCTCATTGGCAGCAACACGCTCTACACGTTCCAAATACTCAATGAAACGATCAAGATTGTCTCTAGGGGCAGATATAATTCTAGTTTGCCAATACCATGGCAGTTTGGCTTCAAGACCTAGTATTATCATTTCAGATTTCAGCTTTTCCGCCAAATGTGAAAAACGTGAAATCCATGACCTAGCAAACTCCTTAACAGATTCCTTGCCTGCATTAAAGCGTTTTCCACTCCAAAATTCTCTCAAAACTTCATTTTGCTTATTGCTAGACCAATACTCATTAATGAAAGCTGTTTTAAATTCCGCTTCAACATAACATCAGCTGACCAACGCATGGCGTCACCTGCTAAATGGCTTCTAATAAATGAGATTTTCTCTCGTTCAGACCAAGTTGGTGGACTCACATCTTCAAAATCGTTCCAGAAATCTAGCGGGTGGATATTTTTATCTGGATCGAACCGCAAGAACGGCCGACATCCGATGAATGCGGCGTTTGCAGCTACAACTCGTTGTATACTACCATTACCAGAAGTTACTGAAGCCACTTTACTCTCAATGTTAGCAATGTTAGTACTAATATTTGCTACTCTCATTTCAACATTATCTACTCTTTGCACAATATGAGTTGTATCAGTTTTGATTGCATGTACTTCTGCATGACATATGTTTACTTTTATATTAACATCTTTAAACTTATCTGAGCACAGTTCAGATTCTGCCTCGATCTTTTCTGTTAACTTGTGCTCCAGCTTCGCATCTTCCATTTGGAAGTCTTTGCGATTCTCAGCAACTTCGGATTTTACTGTTTTATATATTTCAGAAAATTGTTGAGCAACCTTTTTCTTAATATCCTCATGACTGTAATCAATTTTATAATCCAATCTGTCCAGATCCTCTTTGAAGGTATTGTCCATTACCTCCAATCGCTTATTAAAATTAGTTTGGCTGGCCACAATCTCATACTTTAATTCAGCATTACTGCTTTTGACCTCAGTTATTTCAGACTTTAATTCAGCTGTCATTTTAGCACTACTGGTAGCTATTGCTAGTAATATAACATTTAAATCAATAGCCCCAGTACCTAACTCATCAGATAAACTATCATCCAATAAATTAACAATTTCTGATTTCTGCTTTCTGCTTTACTACAGGGGTCTCTGTTATTGAATCATTGCCCCTTTTCACACTACTGTCAGGAGACTATACTTCATATTTAACTTTAACATTACTATTTTCATGCATATTTACACTTGAACCGTTGTCTGGTTTTACAGTTCCCTCAATAGACATAGATTCTGATTTAAGTTTAATCTCAGTTTCTTCTGGCGGTTCTATCGCCGACAGTCTTTTAGTGCAGGTTAATAAAAATTTTAACAGCTTTTCACTTAGTTAGTTCCTTCTGCACGACGTATGGCGTTGCCGGCGCGGCGTACCAGGATTACTGATGCGACGCAGCGCGTTGAACTGCAGACGGCACTCCGACAGCTGCTGTGTGTTTGCGTGGCCCGCAACTGCAGGCGCGGCTCCGGTTGCTCCGGCGGACGACTGCGGTGAGGCGAAACTGGCTTCTCGCGCTACCGGCAGCGCCGCTACACTCAGTGCCAGCTCCGTCAATCCAGATGCGTTGTTAATCTAATTGCGTCGTCCACATGCACACGTAACACTATCACCTATTACTCAGTTGCGTGTCGCATTTCACTCCCGAATCCGAATATTTAAAAATCACATTCACATTTACTCAGTTTCTTTCCCGGCCAATGCACCATATATGGGGCGGCGGGTGGAATAATTGTTAATGTTTTGTATTTATGCCGTTGTTTGCCGTTCTCAACAATGGCTCTCTAACTACAATATTGGCAACCAGAAAGTGATTAGCAAAACGTGAAGCCTGTAATTAGAATTCCTAGTGCCCACTTCATCTGAGAAATACATTTATAGCTACAGCTTATAGCTCAGAGGAATTGAGAGATTGTCTGGGATTCATAATCAAAAACAATTCTCTCTAAAATGTTCTCTATATTCTGAAAGTCACAGACCATAAAGAATCCACACAATCCAACTACCGGAGCAGTTCAGAGTCTAATGCGCTGATGCCACTATAACTGTTCAAATTAAATGTTTAGGTGAGTGCTCGCCATAATTTGATGATAATGTTCATCAAACGCCACGCTAAATATTGGTAGAATGTCTGTTCTGCGGCGAGAGATCCAGAATACTGTTTCTACTAAATTACTATGCAAAAGGAATCTAAACATAAATTTTTAAGTTTCTAGCTCTTTTCTGTAGCGCCAATGATTTTTACAGAAAAACGTCAAAAATCCGAAAATGGTTAAAGTTATTGAACTGATATTCAACACATATTGATTTTGTATTACTCCTGACATGCTACAAACGTTTCAGGTTATTTACTTCATTTTAAAGTATTGCGCAATATTTATGACGTCGGAGCTAGTTACAGCGGACTAGGCTGGCACACAATGGAAAGACTGATGTGAATTTTGTAAGGCGTGAGTATGCTGCTTCCCTACAGAGTCCAAATAAATCGCTGCATCGTGCACGCCGTGAACCCGAAATGGCTCCAATGATAGTGTGGAAAGTCCTGCGACAGAAGCTGTCTATGAAACCATTCAATGTGGAGCTCGTGCAGAAGTTCAATGACGACGACAGACACAAGTGTTTTGAATTTTGTTCGCAGTATCAACAACTGAATGAGGATACGGATGGCGTTGATGATCGCTTAATTTTTAGCGTCGAAGCCACTTTTCACACTAATGGGAAAGTGAACAGGCATAACTGTCAAATCTGGGGTACAAAGCACGCACACGGATGCTCTGAATTGGAATGTGATTCCCCAAAGGTAAATGTTTATTGTGCCTTGTCACATCGAAAACTGTACGGGCCATTATTCTTCATCGAGAGCACTTTCACTGGATAGTCCTACTTGGACATGTTCCAGCAATGGCTGATGCCTCAAATGGAATCGGACTCGCCGTTCATCTTTCAGCAGGATGGGACTCCAACCCATTTTCATCGTGAAGTTCGTGGGTACCTGAACACGGAGCTACCGCATCGATGGATCGGCCGTCCTACAGAAGGAGATAGCTGTTTCATGAAATGGCCTTCCCGATCACCAGATCTCACTTCGTGTGACTTTTTTCTGAGCGGACACATTAAAGATCTGGTGTATGTACTGCCTCTACCACGTGATGTAGCAGAGCTCCAGGAGGAAATAGGGGAAGCAACAGCCACAGTCTATGGGTAAGGACAGAATTTTAAAAAAATGTTCTAATGTGTGTGAAATCTTATGGGACTTAACTGCTAAGGTCAACAGTCCCTAAGCTTACTCGCTACCTAACCTAAATTATCCTAAGGACAAACACACACACCCATGCCCGAGGGAGGACTCGAACCTCCGCCGGGACCAGCTGACAGTCCATGACTGCAGCGCCTAAGACCGCTCGGCTAATCCTGCGCGGCGACAGAATTCGATTACCGTATTGACGTCTGCCGGGTCACTCATGGTTCGCATATCGAATGTTTGTAAAAAGAACTTTCAGAGTTTCTCTTCAAAATGCAATATGTATGGCATCTGTACAATGTTTAGTTCTTGTGCAATAAATAACTGGAAGTGTTTCCGAACTTTATGTACACCGTGTATATATAAAACAAGCAGCTTAGATGGATTATTATGAGAATAGTATTCATTTCATACAGTGGTAGACTTGTTTTGATCGGGAGTGCTCTCTTTGCCTACGCTAGTCTGTTTTTATGTCCTCGTTTCGTCTGTCATGTGTTATTTTCCTTCTAAGATAGCAGAATTACTTCATTTCTTCTTCATGGCCCTCCAATTTTTATCACTGGTTGCATTTCTGCTACATCTCTTTCTTTGGTTCACTCTCAACCCATGTTCTGTGAATCTTCAATTGTTTATTCCTTTCAGAATGTCCTACAATTCTCCTCAACGTCGTCATCAAAATTTGTTATTGATACCCTTTCACCATGAATTTTTAATCTCGCTCTTATCACTGTTTGTCCCTTCGATATTAAGTTGGCAGCCACTTAAATGGGAACCGAATGTGTGAAGCTGTGACACCCAGGAGAACAGCATGGAATTATCTGTGCACTGTTGCTGTGTTAGCACCACATGATACAAATGGCTCTAAGCACTACGGGACTTATCTGAGGTCATCAGTCCCCTAGACTTAGAACGACTTAAACCTAACTAACCTAAGGACATCGGAGACATCCATGCCGGAGGCAGGATTCGCACCTGCGACCGTAGCAGCCGCGTGGTTCCAGACTGAAGCACCTAGAACCACTCGGGCTAGCACCACATAGAGGACACGTGCAGGGTACGTTAGAGTTGAGCTCACAGACCTTGAGAAACTTTGTCCTCAGTTTGACAACAAAGGTATTCTTGAAAATTCCTCCCCGGCGAAATATCCACTAAATACCTGCGTTTCATTCAGACTGTTGCTCGCAGCAGCTGAGACAGACGTCAACGTTGTCTTTCCCGCTCCTGAAAGTCGCGCTGCACTCGCCAAGATAAACGCACAGAGCTGAAGCAAGTTGTTCTTTCCTTTTTGTGATTCCGCCGACGTTCTCTCCCTCGCCTCCTTAGCTCCAGGTCGTCCACAGGCCTTGCGAAGCGTGGAGCGTTATCTCGCGCTACGGGAGCGGCAGCCGTTCCGATTTGAGACACTCGCGCCGGTAATTACATTTGAATAAACGCTGAGGAGTCGCCTGCAGAATTAAGCCACCGGAGCGAGGAATACGGCCCGTCCTCATTAAGCGTTGCCACCGAGCCCGTCTAGATCCGCCCTGTTGTCAGTTCCGACACGGCGAACAGCAGAACTGTGCCAGACAACTTGTGCAGGAGCTCATGTGTGCTGTGGACTATCAGCTTCATTACAGTGAACAGCACTTATTGCTTCTGTGTAATGTATTAAGACGAACGCAGACAAATAGGCAGAATAGAGTTTAAAGTCTTGACAGAAAAGGAAAGACGGAAGAGGAGTTAGGTATATGCTTGACGCTTTTAGACTATGAGGGACGTCTTGATATCTAGATCTCCTATTACACTGTGTAAAGCCGGAAATGCATATCCTCCTATTTCCATCTATTGTACTATAGATTTTTCCTTATTTTGTTACCCGAAGATATGACATTTCTGTGTCTTTATACACTCCTGGAAATTGAAATAAGAACACCGTGAATTCATTGTCCCAGGAAGGGGAAACTTTATTGACACATTCCTGGGGTCAGATACATCACATGATCACACTGACAGAACCACAGGCACATAGACACAGGCAACAGAGCATGCACAATGTCGGCACTAGTACAGTGTATATCCACCTTTCGCAGCAATGCAGGCTGCTATTCTCCCATGGAGACGATCGTAGAGATGCTGGATGTAGTCCTGTGGAACGGCTTGCCATGCCATTTCCACCTGGCGCCTCAGTTGGACCAGCGTTCGTGCTGGACGTGCAGGCCGCGTGAGACGACGCTTCATCCAGTCCCAAACATGCTCAATGGGGGACAGATCCGGAGATCTTGCTGGCCAGGGTAGTTGACTTACACCTTCTAGAGCACGTTGGGTGGCACGGGATACATGCGGACGTGCATTGTCCTGTTGGAACAGCAAGTTCCCTTGCCGGTCTAGGAATGGTAGAACGATGGGTTCGATGACGGTTTGGATGTACCGTGCACCATTCAGTGTCCCCTCGACGTTCACCAGTGGTGTACGGCCAGTGTAGGAGATCGCTCCCCACACCATGATGCTGGGTGTTGGCCCTGTGTGCCTCGGTCGTATGCAGTCCTGATTGTGGCGCTCACCTGCACGGCGCCAAACACGCATACGACCATCATTGGCACCAAGGCAGAAGCGACTCTCATCGCTGAAGACGACACGTCTCCATTCGTCCCTCCATTCACGCCTGTCGCGACACCTCTGGAGGCGGGCTGCACGATGTTGGGGCGTGAGCGGAAGACGGCCTAACGGTGTGCGGGACCGTAGCCCAGCTTCATGGAGACGGTTGCGAATGGTCCTCGCCGATACCCCAGGAGCAACAGTGTCCCTAATTTGCTGGGAAGTGGCGGTGCGGTCCCCTACGGCACTGCGTAGGATCCTACGGTCTTGGCGTGCATCCGTGCGTCGCTGCGGTCCGGTCCCAGGTCGACGGGCACGTGCACCTTCCGCCGACCACTGGCGACAACATCGATGTACTGTGGAGACCTCACGCCCCACGTGTTGAGCAATTCGGCGGTACGTCCACCCGGCCTCCCGCATGCCCACTATACGCCCTCGCTCAAAGTCCGTCAACTGCACATACGGTTCACGTCCACGCTGTCGCGGCATGCTACCAGTGTTAAAGACTGCGATGGAGCTCCGTATGGCACGGCAAACTGGCTGACACTGACGGCGGCGGTGCACAAATGCTGCGCAGCTAGCGCCATTCGACGGCCAACACCGCGATTCCTGGTGTGTTCGCTGTGCCGTGCGTGTGATCATTGCTTGTACAGCCCTCTCGCAGTGTCCGGAGCAAGTATGGTGGGTCTGACACACCGGTGTCAATGTGTTCTTTTTTCCATTTCCAGGAGTGTATTTGTACACTCCTGGAAATGGAACCTGACACGGTGTCGCGGACGGGAAGCGTTAGCTGGCACACATCAAGAGCCCGTTTCGGCTGGAGACCGTGTCGAGAAGAAGGCGCGCCCACGTCCAGCTTCTGCAACAGCGACGGCCGACAATGAGTGACTGTCGCCACCTCCTCGATCGACGACTTCAAACCTTCAATCAACCAACAAGGAAGACTGGTAGCACGTAAAGTTTTAGAACAGTATGGCAGACCTCAGCTTTTCAAACTGTTAAATTTTTCTCACTAAATTACAGCAATGTAGCATGAACCTTTGTTGTTCATTGTCCCAATTGCATTACCAAGCAGGGTCCCATCCTTTTCCGGAATGAACCCGAGTGTCGTTGAAATTCAAACGCCAGCATTAAAGTAATATCATTCGATTTCACTGCTTTAATTTCAAAGTTCAGTTAAGGTATTCATAGCTGGCTACAATATTTAGATTACACAAGCACAAATTAAGAGTGCGAGTTTTGTTACCGTATTTTAGCTTACCTGTGACTGCAGCTCAGCTTGGTACGTACTAAATTTTACTATTGTTAATTGTTCAGAATCATTTAATTCAAGTTCAAAGTTAAATCTCTTATTTCTAAAGTGCGTAGATTCAAGTAGCTTTTGAAATGATTGTTGAGGTAGCCCAAGACTAACCGTATTTTACTGAATTTCGATGTGCTTCAGAAAGAAAGCTCACTATTAATTTCAGTCACTAAATTAACTCTCAATTTTCCGGTTTTATTAATTATTTTGGTAAATTAAGTCAGATTGTAGTGAAATTTATTACTTCTGACAAACTTTCAGTTTTCACACTACACGTGTCAAGCTTCAGTTGCCACACTTCTAGTGCTAATTATATGTGTAATAACCTTTCTTTCTCAGTTACTATAGTAATTGTCCATAGGACTGGCGACCGTAATTTCCCCCAAATCTCAAATATCTAATTACCGCTAGTTAATTGTTAACGTAACGGCCACACATTTACTTTCTTTATTAACTTTACCCCTTTTCAAAATTAATTTCCACCAGTTTCATTTGCATTTTTCCTTTCATTTAGATGTAACCCTTTCCTCCCTCTTTACTGACAGATTAACTTCGGTGACGATTGCTTTTCCCAAATTCCCATTAGGTACACGCGGTTTAATTTTTCACTGTCATTAAGGTCGATAAGTGAGGGGGAGGTTACAACTGTACCTTTTCATCACAGGGACCGTTTCTGTTTTTTACGTCAGTGATAGAGAACACGTTTTACTGAATTTGTAGTTGAAATACATTTGAAGCATTTGTACGTTGTACCACTTACATTCTGTGCGTACTGTACACTTAACAGACAAAAGTCATGGGATACCTCTTAACATCGCGTCGGGCCTCCTTTTGACCAGCGTAGTGCAGCCAGTCGACGTGGCGTGGACTCGACAAGTCGTAAGTTCCCTGCAGAAATAATGCCTCTATAGCCGACCGTAATTGCGAAAGTATAGCCGGTGTGGGATATTGTGCGCGAAATGACCTCTCGATTATCTCCCATGTTGGGTCACCAGGGTGGCCACATCGTTTCCTCCAATCGTTCAGAATGGTATACGGAAGTAGCGCACAGCTCATGTACTTAGCTACCTAAATAAACCCGATAGCTTCCAGCTGCCTTTAATGCTAACCCACCTATTACCGATAAATGTAGCTGGATTCAGTATAAAATCTTTATTCCGTGAGACGAGGGTAATTCTCTAATTGCGACTCATCGTGGCATTCTGACTGCTGATTTATCGAAGACCCAACATCGTTTCAACGGATCGGCGAACTATCCTAATAAGCAACAATGGAAAATGCACAGCAATATGTCGAAGTAAACAAACTACTATCCCGTTCACTTATATCTGCCACACACAAATTAGTATTTAAAAACACACTGGAATGCAGCGGCAATACAAGATACCCAGAAAACCCTTTATAGACAGGGAAGACTAACCGCTAATAAGGACACGTCGATACAAATTACGAGTGAAACTCCTTTGTTAAAGTTAAATTTAACGTTATATTGTTATATAAGTTTGAATAACAAGTGTACTCTTTTTGATCTACTGATTTTTGTTTGTTTGAAACTAGTTTCGGCTTTTTGAGGAATCTTCAGGAAACAACATTAGTTTGCTGAAGATGTTGCATCTATTCTTTAGTTTGAAATAAAGAATAGAACAGTAGAACAAAAACAGTACAGTTGTTATTCAACCTTCAACATGGAATTTTTCTACCAAGAAGTAACGGCAGAATCAATAAATAAGGTCACATTATTAACTTAATGACCTACAACTGCTTATTCCATATATTAACCCAGGTAGCGGCTAAAATTTTGTTAAGTGTGTTTAACATTTCAGTAACTCGTAAATTTTCCTGGAAACTGTAACGGAAAGCTGCAGATCTTCCCGTCCTATAGCAAACAGAGCCCCTTTCTCCCAACCGAAAACTAACTACAGCGTGTTCCTTTTGGCACTGTACTCCAGTCTTATAGACGGCGTCTCTCTAGCTGCATGTCCCAACCTTTTCTTTCGTGCAGTGGACCCACTACTGCCTTAACGTCTCTCGTCCTTCACACTCACTAATACACCCTTGGGCGTTAAAAACCAGCCTAACACAGACTGATTGCATTCCAGCAGCCTCACCCCGGCACACATTCTCGACCTCTTCACTCTTACAGACATCCCGACATTGAACGCTCGAATCCCTTCTAGCCCAACCGCCTTGCTTGCTCCTCCCTTGGTAATTTCCCTGTACAGCCATCGTCTGGAAATCGCAAATATTATCTTTAACAGGAAAGTAGCACTTCTCAGCTGCCGACCCACATCCGCACGGTGTTCGCAAATAGCCTCGGTATTTACAGAGCCTCAACGGTTTCGGAACAACTCCAGGCGTCGCATAGACTTCGTGGCAAACATGGATCGAGATAACTTTACTGTGTCCGCCGTTCCGCCGTTCCGCGGGCGCTTGTACCTGAGTATGTAGGTTGCCTTGCCTTCCGGATGCACGAGGACGCGACACAGTCCACATCTACATACAGATATACATCTACGTCTATATAAACACCGCAGTCTACCGTATGGTGCATGGCGGAGGTTACCTTGTACCATTACTAGTCATTTCCTTCCTTGTTTCACTCACAAATACATCCCACGTTTCTCTTATCTTATCTTTGTGGTTCCTAAAAGGAATATAGCTCGGCAGCAGAAGAAACTTACTGCTTTCTAACTCCTACGCTTCTTTCCAGTCGCTTGCGCTGGGTGGGAGTTCAAAATCCGGGTCTCTGAATAATCTCAATAGTGCTTCGTGAAAAGAACGTCTTCCCTCCAGAGAGTCCTATTTGAGATCAGTAAGCATCTTCTTAGTACCCGCGTGCTCATCGAAACTATTGGTAAAAATTCTGGCAGCATGCCTGAGAATTACTTCGATGCCTCTTTTAATGCGACATGATGTGGGCCGCAAACACTCGATTGTCCTTAAGAGAGGGTAGATTCAAACGGCTCCGAGCACTATGAGACTTAACATCTGAGGTAATCAGTCCCCTAGAACTTAGAACTACTTAAACCTAACTAAGCTAAGGACATCACAGACATCCATGCCCGAGGCTGGATTCGAACCTGCGACCGTAGCGGTCCCGCGGTTCCGGACTGAAGCGCCTAGAACCTCTCGGCCACAGCTGCCGGCTCAAGAGTGGGTAGCACTGGTCGTTTATAAGTGGTCTCCTTTATACATGAACTACACTTTCCTAAAATTCTTTCAATAATTGAAAGTCAATCATTCCCCTTCCCTGCTACCGTCTTTAGATGCTCGTTCCATTTCATATTGCGAAGCAATGTTACGACCAGATATTTAATCGACGTGCCGGCCGCGGTGGTCTCGCGGTTCTAGGCGCTCAGTCCGGAACCGCGCGACTGCTACGGTCGCAGGTTCGAATCCTGCCTCGGGCATGGATGTGTGTGATGTCCTTAGTTTAGTTAGGTTTAAGTAGTTCTAAGTTCTACGGGACTGATGACCACAGATGTTAAGTCCCATAGTGCTCAGAGCCATTTGAACCATTTAATCGCCGTGATATGGCAAGCAGGACACTACTAATGCTCTATCAAAGTATTTGGGATTGCTTTCCCTACTCTCCTGCATTAATTTACATTTTTATATATTTAGAGAAATGTACTACTCATTACAGCAACCAGAAATTATGTCCGTCATCTTGTATAATCCTACAGTCATTCAAAGACGACACCACAGAACCATCAGCAAACAGCCACAGTTTTGTGCTCACCCTGCCCGTCAGATCATTTATGTATATAAGGAATAAGAACGGCCCTGCCGCCTTCCCTGGGGCGCTATTGACGATACCCTTGTCTCTGATGACCACTCGCCGTTGAACACAACATACTGGGTTGTAATACTACTTAAAATGTCTTGCAGCCACTCACATAATTAGAAACCTATTCCGTCGGCTTCTACCTTCCTTAACAGTATGCAGTCGTGCACCGTGTCAAACTGTTTCGGAAAATCTGTGAATGTGGAATCTGCTTGTTGTCTTTCATTCATGATTCGCAGAATATCGTACGAGAAAACGGTAAGCTGGTTTCTCGCTAGGGATACTTTCTGTATCCGTGCTTATCTTTGGACAGAAGTATTTACGTCTTAAGTAAATTCATTATATTCGAATTGACAATATGTTCAAGAATTCTGTAGCAAACCGATGTTAAGGATATTGGTCTCTAATGTTGTGGGTACTTTCGTTTACCCTTATTACATACAGGAGTCACCTACGTTTTTTTCCATCGAGAATAGTCCAGAATGTTCAGAATGTCCTTCAGACCAGTAACGAACAACTGTGGCCTGGTAACATGGCGTATTGGCAGCCATAAAAATTCCTTTATTATTTGGGAACACGAATTCCATTAATGGCCTCAAATGATCTCCAATTTCCAGTCTATGATCGGTTTAGTTAGACCAGAGAACACAGTCCATTCCAAGAAAGTACAGCGCACTCCATTACGGAGCCACCACCAGCTGGCACAGTGCCTTGTTGACAACTTGGGTCCATCGTTTCGTGGGGTCTGCGCTACACTCGAACCCTACAGTCGGCTATCACGAACTGAAATCGGGCCTCATGTGACGAGGCCACGGTTCTGCATTCGACTAGGTCCCAGGCGACACGGTCACGAGCTCAGGACAGGAGCTGCAGACGATGTGTTGCAATCAGCAAAGGCACTCGCGTCGGCCGTCTGCTGTCATAGCTCATTAACACTAAATTTTGCCTCACTGTCCTACCAGATAAGTTGGTCGTACCTACCACGTTGATTTCTGTGATTATTTCACGCAATGTTGCATGTTTGTTACAAGTGACAACTCTACGCAATCGCCGCTGCTCTTTCGTTAAGGGGAGCCGGAGGTGCCTATGCTACCCATGTTAAAATCGCTAAGTTTGAGGAACATTTATGAATAAACTACCAAATAGAAAAA
Organism: Schistocerca cancellata; assembly: GCF_023864275.1. NCBI lineage: Eukaryota > Metazoa > Arthropoda > Insecta > Orthoptera > Acrididae > Schistocerca > Schistocerca cancellata. Next base: position 1,145,648,545 of record NC_064626.1, on the reverse strand, counting down.
TTTGAATTTTTTTTACATACAGAGTGGTTTAGTACTGCAGTTATGACAAAGGGATTTTGGAGTATCTTTTCTAGTTTCCTTCCAATTATTTTTTTTATTAATGACCCAAATTTTTTTTACAAATAATTGCTTTATAATTAAACTGAAATGAAACTACTGAACATATTGCAAAATGGCTGTGTTACAATGTAAGTTTGACCATTAGGAGTGCTGTATAAAAATTTCATCTCTCTAGCTTGAGTGGATTTTGAGAAAATGTTCCTTATATTCGAAAAATTCTAATTTACGGGAAATGGCTATTAAAGTTTCTCAGTACATTCTTGCACTATAGGATGGATTATCAGGGTCTTCTTCTTCATCCTGCAAAAGCTTCCTCTTCTGTCTTCTTTTCTAGCCTGTTGTTCCATCATACTTCATATGCCTTTCTCTTCTTTCTGCTCCTCTTATCCTTTCTCTGTCAATATTTCTTAGTGCTTGTACAGTGTTCACCCCAGCTGTAAATCCTAATGCCTTTAGAACTTCACACTTCATACTGTTCCCTTGGTTGTAGGTTGCTATTGCATCATAAATGCCAAAGTGCAGTGTTTTTATGCTTACAAACACCCTTTTAGGAATCACTTTCCAAATCAAATTGTTTACGCTCTCATTAGGATTCTGCGTCTTTCCGTGTAGACATTTGTGTAACAATTCTGGCTGTGCTAAGTCATGAAAAATTGGTTTTATTGCATTTATCACAGCTGCTGGCAAACCATGTTTGTGATCATAGTCCTTTTTTGCATTATATTTGCACCAGGAATCTTTTGGGCACAGGCTGTGTTGAGGGTATTAATTGGAAGAGGCAGTATGAAGGAACAATGCCCACACTGCTTTTCGCATGTCACTAACATTACTAGTATTTTGCCTTATAGCATACCCATAGTATCTCTGTAGACGTTCAGTCACCTCATCAGTAAGCCTGCCTCTCCCTCCTATTGTCTTTCCATCACTGAGCTTATTGAACCCAAAGTTAGTTTGAGCCTTCGAAGCTGTGCACCCATACGCTTTTGCACATGCACAATGCATTCCAACTTTTCAACTACAAATTCATTTCCATATCGTTTCAGTTCCTCTATAGTCTTGAAACCTTTGGAGTCACCATCCCCGAGGTAGTATTTGCTAGAAGATGTCACAGGGCTATGGCCAGCCATGTGTTGCTTAGCAGAAGAAAGCACTGTTTCAGTAATTGTAGTATCGCAACTAGGTATTAGTTTTAATTTTCTTTTCCCTACGTTCTTCATCTTCTTATATACACGGTTACTAAAACGTGGCATCGTAACCAGAACAACGCTTTACACAAGAAGTATAATACTACCAACAACAGGCGCAACACTGAACTAATTCGAAATGGTAAACAGCAAAGAGACGATGTTCCGCGCTCTTAGTGCTTCATTTGTCACAGAAAACAATGTAGCCAACCCTTGCACACTCGTTGTACGCGTAACATAAGGCGCTGTATGCGTAACAGGCCGAGAAAATCCCAAGCAGTTCGCCAGGAAGTCACGAGAGGGTGTTAGATGCATTCAGCGGCCACCCATTTCCTCTGCAGGCGTGGGGGAAAATGGTAATAACTCCACTTCTAGGGCGAGCAGAACAATAATTCAAAGTTTACATTAAAGAGGAATGCTCCAATTAATTTTCGGTAGCAAAAGAAAAAAATCGTAATTTTTTGGATTTGACCACCTCCGGCTCCCCTTAAATGGAGGCCGTCGGCCACGGCATTGTCCGTGGTGAGAGGTGATGCCTGAAATTTGATCCCTCGGCACACTCTTGACACTGCGGTTCTCGGAATACTGAATTCCGTAACATTTTCCGAAAATTAAAGTCCCATGCGTCTAGCTTCAATTACCATTCAGTGTTCAAAGTCTTTTGATTCCCGTCGTGCGGTAATAATCCCGTCGGAAACTTTTTCACATGAATCACCTGAGTACAAATGACGGCTGCGCAACTGCACTGCCCTTTCATACCCTGTGTAAGCCATACTACGGCCATCTGTATACGTGCATATCGCTATCCCATGACCATTATCATCTCAGTGTATGTCTGTGCAGTGTGTTACGATTTCTTTCACAGGCCTACATTTTACATCAAACGTATGAGTGCGAGTGTCGTAAACTTTAGCTGCCCCTGACTATCGAATATTAAAGCAAAGTCCATCAAGACCAGCATCTACAGACTCTGTGGCCGAATCCAAATTTATGTTACCCAAATTCTATTTTTCTTTACAAAATGATTCAAATGGTTCTAAGCACTATGGGACTTAGAATCTGAGGTCATCAGTCCCCTAGAACTTAGAACTACTTAAACCTAACTTACCTAAGGACATCACACATATTCATGCCCGAGGCAGAATTCGAACCTGCGACCGTAGCAGCAGCGCGGTTCTGGACTGAAGCGCCTATACCAGTATAACATTGCTAATTGCTTCCTGATTGCACAGAGATCATATGAACCTTCTGAAATTGCATTTTAGGTTTCATGTATGGAAGTCCATATTTGGATTGTTGAAAGGAGTTTAGTATCACACATTTTTCTACGAAGAATTGAAGATCTATAGCAACTACAGGTCATAACAGAGTAATAGGTTTGATGGGGGACCTATTTCTTTGGCTAATTAAAAAACTGTGTCAAGTATAAAAGAGAGAATTTACGTTGTAGTTGTGAAATTAAGTTAAACGATCGTTTTGAAATGTAATGTTCTTTCAAGCAATGCTGTAGAATGAGAGATTACGTTTCATACATACATTTGCAATCTAAGGGCGTCAGGTAAATTAATGTCAATAAAATATTAATCATAATTCTAAATTATTCATAACTTCGTAAATATTACAGAAAGGTTTTGTGATCAGCACACAAATTCCTTTAAGATAAGACACTTTGCACGTCATTTTACAGTGGTTTCTAATTTCGTAAAAATTAAATTAAATTTATTTTCCTGTGTTAGCTGAACGATTTATGGAAGTAACAGATGATTCAAATATTGGTCCTACCACATTAATATTCAATACGATTAATTCAGTATGCAAACAATAAACTTTATATATAAAATCACATGTAAATTCACGTAGTGCTCACCACCAGGTGGGTTGTAACCTCCCCTTCCCTAATCGGCCTACTGGTTTGCGATATAACTGACAGTGATCGTATATGCGTAATGAAATTTTACAGTGAGTAGGGCTTTCGTTACCGAAGGAAAATAACACCGATTAGTTGGAGGAAAGTGAACAAAGACTCTTCTGAAAGAAGAATCTATTCTAAATTTAAGTTAAAATTTAGTTGATAATTTTGAAATGGGTGGAACAAAGCGCAATCTCTCATCACGAACCGCACGGTGGGGGGGGGGGGGGGGGGGTGAAGAACGGTACCAGGCAATATTTACTACAAAAATCACTGATTACACAAAGAAAACACTGATTAGCTAACAAGGGGATAACTGAACGGTCGCCAGCACGCTAGGGCAATGAGTCTGCAGAATCTTAAGAAAGGTTCCTTCATCTTCGGAATCAAATCAAAGTCACGAGGACTTAAGTGACCACTGGTATAGAACTTTTAAGTGTTACAGGGTTTAGGTTAGCATCTCACTTTTGTAGATCAGAAATGGAGAAAGGAGGAGTTGCCACATTCATCAGGAACTGTCATAAATTTAAGAACATAGACATTCATAAATTTTGCCTAGAACAGCATATGGAAGCATGTGCAACAGAATTAGATTTTCACAAAAAATCTTTCATAATATTAAGTGTATATCGAGCACCTGCAGGTAACTTTAATCTGTTTGTAAACCACCTTGAAGCTGTACTGGCCCATTTAACAACCAAAAACAAAGAAATAGTGGTTGCTGGTGATTTCAATGTAGATTTCCTTAAAGACTCTCCCAATAAGAACTTATTTGAGTTAGTAACACTATCATTCAACTTAATTCCCACAGTAAAGTTTCCCACTAGGATAGCCACTTGCTCACAAACAGCCATTGATAATATCTTTATAGAAAAGTCAAATGTACAAAATTATATTACAAAACCAATAGTCAATGGCCTCTCAGACCATGACATGCAGTTCCTTCTGTTAAATGTTAATACTGAACAGGATATAAAATCTGTTAAATCTGAGCTCAAAAGGGTAATCAGTAAGCCAAAAATTGATTATTTTAGGACACTCCTCAGAGTCATTCACTGGACTGATGTTTACAGTGCTCATGGCATGAATGAAAAATATAACATTTTTGCTAATAAAGTGCTTACCTTATTCGAACACTGCTTTCCCCCAAAACTTACCAAGGTTAGAGCAAAGTCTACAAAGAAGCCATGGATTACTCGAGGAATAGGGGTATCTTGTAAAACCAAAAGAAAACTGTATCTGTCAATCCGAAACATTTCCAATGTTGATGCTATAGCACATTATAAGAAATACTGCAAAATATTAAAGACTGTAATACGTATGTCAAAGCAAATATATTACAAGGAAAAGCTAGTCATATCAGATAACAAAATAAAGACAATATGGGATATAGTGAAGGACGAGACCGGTAGAACCAGACATGAAGAGGAACAAATAGCATTAAGAGTAAATGATGCATTGGTGACAGATGTGTATAGTGTTGCAGAACTTTTTAACAAACATTTTATAACTGTTACTGAAAAGATGGGGTTGTCAGGTTCGGTAGATGCTGCTATGGATTACCTTAGACCAGACATTTCAAGTAACTTCCATAATATGAATTTGACCCTCACTACCCCAACAGAAATAATGTCCATCATAAAATCTTTAAAATCAAAAACATCTAGTGGGTATGATGAAATATCAACAAAGTTAATTAAAGAATGTGATTCTGAGCTAAGTAACATATTAAGCTATCTGTGTAACCAGTCGTTTATCAGTGGAATATTTCCTGAATGGCTGAAATATGCTGAAGTTAAGCCACTGTTTAAGAAGGGAGATAAAGAAATAGCATCAAATTTCCGTCCAATTTCACTGTTGCCAGCATTCTCAAAAATTTTCGAAAAAGTAATGTACAGTCGTCTTTATAACCATCTTATCTCAAATAACATACTGTCAAAGTCACAGTTTGGATTTCTAAAAGTTTCTGATATTGAGAAGGCTATCTACACTTACAGTGAAAATGTACTTAATTCATTAGACAAAAAATTGCAGGCAACTGGTATATTTTGTGATCTGTCAAAGGCATTTGACTGTGTAAATCACAATATCCTTTTAAGTAAACTAGAATATTATAGTGTAACAGGAAATGCTGCAAAATGGTTCAAATCTTATATCTCTGGCAGGAAACAAAGGGTGTTATTAGGAAAGAGACATGTATCAAGCTATCAGGCATCATCCAACTGGGAGTTAATTACATGTGGGGTCCCACAAGGTTCCATTTTGGGGCCCTTACTTTTCCTTGTGTATATCAATGACCTTTCATCAGTAACATTACCAGATGCCAAGTTTGTTTTGTTTGCCGATGATACAAACATTGCAATAAATAGCAAATCAAGTGTAGTCTTAGAAAGATCAGCCAATAAAATATTTGTGGACATTAATCACTGGTTCCTAGCCAATTCTTTGTCACTAAACTTTGAAAAAACACACTACATGCAGTTCAGAACTTGTAAGGGGTGTCCCAAGAGTATATGTCTAACATATGATGACAAGAAGATAGAAGAAGTGGACAGTGTTAAATTCTTGGGATTACAGCTTGATAATAAATTCAACTGGGAGGAGCACACCACAGAACTGCTGAAGCGTCTTAACAAATCTCTGTTTGCAATGCGAATTTTGTCAGACATAGGGGATATAAAAATGAAAAAGCTGGCATACTATGCTTACTTTCATTCCATAATGTCATATGGGATTATTTTTTGGGATAATTCATCAAGCCAAGCTAAAGTTTTCCGGGCACAAAAACGTGCAGTAAGAATTATATGTGGTGTGAACTCAAGAACATCCTGCAGAAGCCTGTTTAGGGAACTAGGGATACTAACTACAGCTTCCCAATATATTTATTCCTTAATGAAATTTGTCATTAAAAATATATCACTTTTTCAAACCAACAGCTCAGTTCATGGAATCAATACTAGAAATAAGAATAATCTTCACAAGGATTTAAAGTCACTTAGTCTTGTACAAAAAGGTGTGCATTATTCAGGAACACACATTTTCAATAACTTGCCAGCAGCCATAAAAAGCTTAACAACCAATGAAATTCAGTTTAAGAGAAGCCTAAAGGATTTATTGGTGGCCAACTCCTTCTACTCCATTGATGAATTTCTTAGTAAAACCAACTGATTTGTATATAAGTACAACATAACTTCTGCACAATTTCAGTGCAGTAATGTGTTCACTGAAAATTTGTGTGTCTGTGTCTGTGTGTGTGTATGTGGTTGTGTGTAAGTATAATCTAACTTCTGCACCATTTCAGTGCAGTAATGTGTTCATTGTAAATAAGTATTTCAGTAGTTGTATTACATGTTTATTACCTTATAAATAAATAAAAAACTTTTTTATTTTAAATTCAGTGCATTAGTATTTGTAAAATGACTCTTAGTGTTCATTAAAATATGACGATCATTCCACTTGGGACCTGTGGAATGGTACATTAGCTTATTTGTTTTAGTTGTAAATATTTGTCATGTATTGTTGTTTTTCTGACATGTTCCCCATCCTGGAGGACCTCCTCACTACGGATCAATTGGAATGAAAGTAAATCTAATCTAATCTAATATGGTGGATGGTACAGTACTTCCCAGTCCCATCGACCGAACAGAGCAGACACAGCCTGCGCTGTATGCGCCCGCTCATTGTCGTGCAAAATGATGGGTTGCGCAGAAAGTGTCGCCTCTTCTTTCGCAAAACTGGTCGTTTTTGGAGCATCACCGGCGACCAGGCGGTGATGCTGGCATCAGATCCAGAAATTTATTTCTGTTGCAGAGAAATAACCCGGACCAAATATTCTGTTCAAATTTAAAAGTATTGCAATCGAGAAAATCTTATCACTACTGTATTTAATAGCCTACATGTTACGTTATTACTCTTCTACATAGCACTAATCAGTGAGCGAAATCAAATCACGAAGAAGTATTATTGAAAATCAAATACAAGTTAAAAACATTGAGAAATGGAAGCCATGGTAACTAACACAGTCTTCTATTTTCGAGACAGGGAAAATAGCAAAGGTATTAATGAAAATCAGTTCATTAGCAAAATATCATGTGCAGCATGGTACAGAGCTCTTCCATTTCAAGATACAACATAGCACACGATTGATATAGTTTAGCTTAACCGCCACAACGTCAAGCAACTTGCTCCAAAAATTTTACACGCCATAAAGCATGGTAACTGAAGAATTAATAACGTATTCAAAATAGCTTTAGTATATTTCACAGCACTTAACTACACTGCTGAAAATAATTAGTACATCCTTTTATAGGTTTCATTTTCACTCACGATTTATTGTTGTAACGGTACATTTGGAGACATCAAATGATTACAGTTTCAGACGAACAGCACAAGCGGTTCTGAGGTACCAGGTATCGACACAAGCTGAAACATCCACATTAGTACCTGTACGGGGTGTCGCCTCTACCGGCGGCAATGCAGGCGCTCACTAAGGGATCCAAAAGATTGTACAGATGGTGAATACAGTCCTGCGATACATTATGCCACGCCTGCTCCACCTGTTCACGTAGTTCTGTAAGACTTGTTGGTTGACGAATCGCACGAGTCACTTCTCGTCCCATCACGTCTTACACGTGCTTGTTTAGGGACAAATCAGAAGATCGTGCTGGCCAGGGAAGTTGCTGCACGTCTTGAAGAGAACGTTGACTTTCACAGGTAGTGTGTGTGCGAGCGTTAACCTGTTGGAATAACACATCACGTTTGTGATGCAAGAACGGTAAAAGAACGGGTCTAACAACATTCTGCACATACCGAGTCCTGGTTAGCGCCCCCTCCAGAAACACCAGAGCCGAACGACAGTTATAGCACCCTAGACGACAAGGCCTTGGTGGGGCTAGTGTGTCTTGGACGAATACACTCTACGAGACTGCACTCACCAGGTCTACGTCGTAAGCGCAAATGAACATCACGTGCATGGAGGCAGGATGTGCTTTCATCGCTGAAGACTGTAGCGCGCCATTCCATCTTCCAAGTGATCCTCTGACGGCACCAATCTAGCAGTACACGCCAATGCTGTGGCGTGAGTGGAAGACGGGCTAGATGTGTGCGTGCCTGTAGTCCCACTGCTAATAACCGGTGCGCAACAGTTCGTGTTTACACGTCAGTGCTCACAATCCCTCTCATCTGTTCAGTGGTGGCTGTACGGTCTGCCACTGCTCCCCTTACAATACGGGGTTCATTCAAGTTCTAAGGCCTCTGATTTTTTTTCTCCGGCCTGGAAAGAGATAGAAACATGCGCATTGTTTTAAAATGAGGCCGCATTCATTGTCAATACGTCCCAGAGATGGCAGCACCGTACGGCAGATGGAATTTTACCGCCAGCGGCGAGAATGAGAACTGTTTTAAATACTTAAAATGGCGATATTTTCCTAACTTGAACAGCATGCAATCATTCGTTTTCTGAATTTGCGTGGTGTGAAACCAATTGAAATTCATCGACAGTTAAAGGAGACATGTGGTGATGGAGTTATGGATGTGTCGAAAGTGCGTTCGTGGGTGCGACAGTTTAATGAAGGCAGAACATCGTGTAACAACAAACCAAAACAACCTCGGGCTCGCACAAGCCGGTCTGACGACATGATCGAGAAAGTGGAGAGAATTGTTTTGGGGGATCACCGAATAACTGTTGAACAGCTCGCCTCCAGAGTTGGCATTTTTGTGGGTTCTGTGCACACAATCCTGCATGACGACCTCAAAATGCGGAAAGTGTCATCCAGGTGGGTGCCACGAATGCTGACGGACGACCACACGGCTGCCCGTGTGGCATGTTGCCAAGCAATGTTGACGCGCAACGACAGCATGAATGGGACTTTCTTTTCATCGGTTGTGACAATGGATGAGACGTGGATGCCATTTTTCAATCCAGAAACAAAGCGCCAGTCAGCTCAATGGAAGCACACAGATTCACCACCACCAAAAAAATTTCGGGTAACCGCCAGTGCTGATGCTGTCCTTGTTCTGGGACAGCGAGGGCGTAATCCTTACCCATTGCATTCCAAAGGGCACTCCGATAACAGGTGCATCCTACGAAAATGTTTTGAAGAACAAATTCCTTCCTGCACTGCAACAAAAACCTCCGGGAAGGGCTGCGTGTGTGCTGTTTCACCAAGGTGCACGTGCCCGTCGACCTGGGACCGGACCGCAGCGACGCACGGATGCACGCCAAGACCGTAGGATTCTACGCAGTGCCGTAGGGGACCGCACCGCCACTTCCCAGCAAATTAGGGACACTGTTGCTCCTGGGGTATCGACGAGGACCATTCGCAACCGTCTCCATGAAGCTGGGCTACCGTCCCGCACACCGTTAGGCCGTCTTCCGCTCACGCCCCAACATCGTGCAGCCCGCCTCCAGTGGTGTCGCGACAGGCGTGAATGGAGGGACGAATGGAGACGTGTCGTCTTCAGCGATGAGAGTCGCTTCTGCCTTGGTGCCAATGATGGTCGTATGCGTGTTTGGCGCCGTGCAGGTGAGCGCCACAATCAGGACTGCATACGACCGAGGCACACAGGGCCAACACCCGGCATCATGTTGTGGGAAGTGATCTCCTACACTGGCTGTACACCACTGGTGATCGTCGAGGGGACACTGAATAGTGCACGGTACATCCAAACCGTCATCGAACCCATCGTTTTACCATTCCTAGACCGGCAAGGGAACTTGCTGTTCCAAGAGGACAATGCACGTCCGCATGTATCCCGTGCCACCCAACGTGCTGTAGAAGGTGTAAGTCAACTACCCTGGCCAGCAAGATCTCCGGATCTGTCCCCCATTGAGCATGTTTGGGACTGGATGAAGCGTCGTCTCACGCGGTCTGCACGTCCAGCACGAACGCTGGTCCAACTGAGGCGCCAGGTGGAAATGGCATGGCAAGCCGTTCCACAGGACTACATCCAGCATCTCTACAATCATCTCCATGGGAGAATAGCAGCCTGCATTGCTGCGAAAGGTGGATATACACTGTACTAGTGCCGACATTGTGCATGCTCTGTTGCCTGTGTCTATGTGCCTGTGGTTCTGTCAGTGTGATCATGTGATGTATCTGACCCCAGGAATGTGTCAATAAAGTTTCCCCTTCCTGGGACAATAAATTCACGGTATTCTTATTTCAATTTCCAGGAGTGTACATTAGTTAACACACTGGCTATGCGCAGTTACATTTTCGTCTATGTCCTGTGGCGACTATAGTTGCGTAAGTCTCTGTTTTATTACTTCTTCTTACTTTGCCCTGCCGGCCGCGGTGGTCTAGCGGTTCTGGCGCTGCAGTCCGGAACCGCGGGACTGCTACGGTCGCACATCGAGCTAACGTTACGCAACAGTTTCTTCGTGATAACAACTTTGAAGTGATTCCTCATGCTCCCTACTCACCTGACCTGGCTCCTAGTGACTTTTGGCTTTTTCCAACAACGAAAGACACTCTCCGTGGCCGCACATTCACCAGCCGTGCTGCTATTGCCTCAGCGATTTTCTAGTGGTCAAAAGAGACTCCTAAAGAAGCCTTCGCCGCTGCCATGGAATCATGGCGTCAGCGTTGTGAAAAATGTGTACGTCTGCAGGGCTATTACGTCGAGAAGTGACGCCAGTTTCATCGATTTCGGGTGAGTAGTTAATTAGAAAAAAAAATCGGAGGCCTTAGAACTTGAATGCACCTCGTACGACGATACTGCTGGGTGTCTGTGCTGCTTGGACGTCCAGAAACTCATCTACGGGTGTGAGAATGATCACGTGAACACTGATATCAGCTGATGTAGAGTGTCCAGTTTGTGTGGCAAATCTCCGAAAAGACCATCCCGCCAATCGGAAGGTCACAATTTGACGACTTTCAAACTCCCTCAGTTGGCAGTGGGAAGCAGTAACGCGTCTCCGTGTCATGGCTGCCCGCCTGCCTGCTTGCTTGCTTCACACGTTAGCACCACACTGAGCCTTCTGTCTGTGTGCATTCTCTACTGAAGGATAGACACAGATGGCGCTCTGATAGCTACGCCACTACGCTATCTGTTTGAGGACGACTCTGAAACTATTGTCAGTACATCTATCCCCCAGGTGGCATATGCTTTCATCGGATCAAAATCGGCGTCGTCTTTGCAGGTGTATTAATGTTTCTTGTTGCAATGTACGTAGAACTCGTATTGTTTACAAACGGTGCGCAATACATGGCCTCAAGTTTTAAAACAACAAAAACAGCAGAAAGTGGTGAAAACTGCTAACGGCGGTCTATAGTGCGCTTTCTTTCATGCGATTCTAAGATCGGTCACTACACTGAAACATCGACCACGAAATATCTTTTTTTTTTCCTAGCTATACTGTCTTCCAGGTACAAAACGTTTACCTACGTTTTTTAAAAGAAAAGGGAACCTGCGTCCACGATATTTAGATTTAGATTTTTAAAGTTCTTATTGAGGAAATTGTTGAAAAAAAAACAGCAACCAGTTGCACAAAAAAAGATGTTTATTTCAGGCAGCTAGTGCCCTTCCGCAGAACACTGCACAGAAAAAATATGCCACAAATAAGTTCAAGCTAGAGAAGAGAGAAGAGTATTCAGCATTTAAGGAGGAACGTGTTTAGAATTAGCGCATTGTTAATGAGAAAAGAAGCAAGTGCATGCATCACAGTACTGTACTCCTATGTAAATAAAAGAACAGTGGGTAATATAATAACAAAATGCGTTAAACGGAAAGAGCTCATTAGTGCTTAAATATGGATCATAGTACCTGTACGAAATGTGGCGTAAGGACGCCGAACAAATGCAGACATCGTGCAAGAACTGGAGTTAATCAGTTAATGAGATGTATATCTTCAGGTTGTCCTCAGAGTAGCGGGCAAAGTAACAAAAAAATGGCTCTGAGCACTATGGGACTCAACATCTTAGGTCATAAGTCCCCTAGAACTTAGAACTACTTAAACCTAACTAACCTAAGGACATCACACACACCCATTCCCGAGGCAGGATTCGAACCTGCGACCGTAGCAGTCCCGCGGTTCCGGACTGCAGCGCCAGAACCGCTAGACCACCGCGGCCGGCAGGGCAAAGTAAGAAGAAGTAATAAAACAGAGACTTACGCAACTATAGTCGCCACAGGACATAGATGAAAATGTAACTGCGCATAGCCAGTGTGTTAACTAATGTACACTCCTGGAAATTGAAATAAGAACACCGTGAATTTATTGTCCCAGGAAGGGGAAACTTTATTGACACATTCCTGGGGTCAGATACATCACATGATCACACTGACAGAACCACAGGCACATAGACACAGGCAACAGAGCATGCACAATGTCGGCACTAGTACAGTGTATATCCACCTTTCGCAGCAATGCAGGCTGCTATTCTCCCATGGAGACGATCGTAGAGATCCTGGATGTAGTCCTGTGGAACGGCTTGCCATGCCATTTCCACCTGGCGCCTCAGTTGGACCAGCGTTCGTGCTGGACGTGCGGACCGCGTGAGACGACGCTTCATCCAGTCCCAAACATGCTCAATGGGGGACAGATCCGGAGATCTTGCTGGCCAGGGTAGTTGACTTACACCTTCTAGAGCACGTTGGGTGGCACGGGATACATGCGGACGTGCATTGTCCTGTTGGAACAGCAAATTCCCTTGCCGGTCTAGAAATGGTAGAACGATGGGTTCGATGACGGTTTGGATGTACCGTGCACTATTCAGTGTCCCCTCGACGATCACCAGTGGTGTACGGCCTGTGTAGGAGATCACTTCCCACAACATGATGCCGGGTATTGGCCCTGTGTGCCTCGGTCGTATGCAGTCCTGATTGTGGCGCTCACCTGCACGGCGCCAAACACGCATACGACCATCATTGGCACCAAGGCAGAAGCGACTCTCATCGCTGAAGACGACACGTCTCCACTCGTCCCTCCATTCACGCCTGTCGCGACACCACTGGAGGCGGGCTGCACGATGTTGGGGCGTGAGCGGAAGACGGCCTAACGGTGTGCGGGACCGTAGCCCAGCTTCATGGAGACGGTTGCGAATGGTCCTCGCCGATACCCCAGGAGCAACAGTGTCCCTAATTTGCTGGGAAGTGGCGGTGCGGTCCCCTACGGCACTGCGTAGGATCCTACGGTCTTGGCGTGCATCCGTGCGTCGCTGCGGTCCGGTCCCAGGTTGACGGGCACGTGCACCTTCCGCCGACCACTGGCGACAACATCGATGTACTGTGGAGACCTCACGCCCCACGTGTTGAGCAATTCGGCAGTACGTCCACCCGGCCTCCCGCATGCCCACTATACGCCCTCGCTCAAAGTCCGTCAACTGCACATACGGTTCACGTCGACGCTGTCGCGGCATGCTACCAGTGTTAAAGACTGCGATGGAGCTCCGTATGCCACGGCAAACTGGCTGACACTGACGGCGGCGGTGCACAAATGCTGCGCAGCTAGCGCCATTCGACGGCCAACACCGCGGTTCTTGGTGTGTCCGCTGTGCCGTGCGTGTGATCATTGCTTGTACAGCCCTCTCGCAGTGTCCGGAGCAAGTATGGTGGGTCTGACACACCGGTGTCAATGTGTTCTTTTTTCCATTTCCAGGAGTGTATATATGAAATTGTTTGTATTAATGGCAAATAAAATAAGGTAATACAAACGATATTGGCGTTATGGATGAAGTTTAGGAAATAATCGGTGGAAAAGACTCTTCATATTAGCTAATGACTGAGAATCGTTTCTCCACTTACTCCAATTGTAGCTCCCGGTCTGGTGATGCGCTCCGCACTTTGTTTCCGCCGACTGGTTCCCTGGTAGCAAGCTACTGACCTGACTACACCTGTTTCGGCAACTAGTTTCTGAACTTTCCGTTCATCGCCCTACATGTCGTTACGTTAACTTACTTTACTTTTAATTAAAACGTTGGATTATGTGCATTAGTTAATATGCTGATTATGCGCGATTATATGTTTGTCTATGTTTTACCTCAACGATAGTTGCGCAAGTTTTTTTTTTTTATTACATCTCCTTACTTTTGCCCCCTTCTTCTGGGACCAACCTCTAACCAGTACACTAAGGACATGAATGTAAACAAAAGGTCCTTTTCAGAATCAGCCATGAGAATGACTTCAGTTAACACTGCAGGTTTATCTGCTGAAAAAGATCTTTTCCTCACTGACATGTATAGCAAATGCAAATTCGATATTTTAATGTTGCAGGAAAACCACAGAGGATCCACTAGCCTCAGACCAAAAATGAAATTCATGGTATTAGCTTCAGAAATGCACCATGAAAATAAGGGAGTGCAATATTCACAAAGCGCAGCCTTACGGTTCGTTCAAGGGCGATGACGCACAAAGAAAATACAGAAATTTTAACAATCGAATTGAAGACATACGCAGTGACCTCCATCTATAAGTCATGTGGAACAGATTTCACGTTCAGAGATCCAACTGGAGTTTTCAATAGAAACAGCACAAAATGGAGCTACCAAGAGACAGACGCCAGTGGGGAAGAAGACGAAAGTTGGGAACAGAGATCTGGTTTATAGCGTACACACAATCTCAGATTACCAGCCTCTTCCCACAGAGGACGATGTGGACGTGTATACAACCCTGACACCATATTTGTAACAGATCGAATAGCTCTGCAGTCAGTTAAGTCGGTAGAACACGCGCTACCAATGACTCAACATAGACTCTCCACACTGACCGTAAAAGTTGTCGTGTGCCCAGATACCGTGTCATTTAAAAGGCAGTTCAACTTCAAGAATGCACGTTGGAGTTTTTACACAGAAGAACTGGGTGCAGAGATTGATGAGATATCTCCAGTCGGTAGCTCCTATGACGCATTTATACAGCTCACCATACGAATATCGCGGGAACACATCCCAATATCCAGCCGGAAAGAATAGCTGTCTGTGCTCAATGACAACATACAAATTACTCTAGTAAGTATAGATAGCTGTATAATACAGATGCATTTTTTGAACCCACCTTAGAGACTGAAGTGGACCTGCTCTGAGCGTTAATCGCTCACAGACGGGCGAAGTGACGTGACTTAGTCTCATGACTGTATATGAAACGGAACAGCAGACAAACCTGGAATCTACTCAGGAGTCTCAGCAATGACCCAGCAAGTTCCAAAATCCTTCAGACTAGTGTTTCACCAAACCAAGTATGCTGTCAGATTCTACTCCGTGGGAATATTATCCAGAGATTTCTGACACAAGACACCTGGGAAATGAACACCATTCACTTGGGTCATATTGCACAGTTGAACAGCTGCGGATGGTAATACACGTACTGCAAAATAATAAGGCAGCCAGCGAGTGTGATTTAAGGATCGAACAAATTAAACACTTTGGGCCAAAAATTCAAATATGGCTATCTGACCTAATGAACAACTGCATCAACATAATGCAGGTCTCCAGTGTTAGGAGAAGAGCAAGCGTGGCAGCCCTGTTAAAAGCAGTGAAGGATCGAATAAATGTTAAGAACTTTCGCCCAGTATCTCTGCTGTGCCCTCTGTTCAAGGGCTTCTAGAGAACTATGTTGAATACAATATTCACACCTGAACAAGCCGGCTTTAGATCAGGACGCTTAGGCACTGAGCAAATTTTAAATCTAACTTATCAAACTGAAGGTGGATGTGAAAGAAAGTAGGTGACTGGTGTGGCTTTCGGTGATATGCGCGCAGCCTATGATACAGCTAACCATAGCAGACTGATACATGAGGTCCACCTCTGAACTAAGGATCGTGGATTTTCAAGAGTTGTGTAGCGTGTACTGCAAATCAGGCGCTTCTATGTTGCCATGCAATGAAGAAAATGATGAATGGGGAAACCAAAAAAATTGTTCACCTCAGGGCAGTGTATTAGCTCCGTTGCTTTTCAACATACACACCAACGACCAGCCAATGCATCCAGATGGCAAAAAGTTAATGTACGCTGATGAGACGACAGTGGATGACGCGGGGAGCACCTTTGAGGAAGTGGAGGAGAAGTTAACTAGCAGTCTTGAAATATTGCGGGATTACTATCACCAAAACCACTTGAAAACAAACTCTCAAAAGACGCAAGTTTGCAGCTTCCACCTAAGGAATAAACAAGGCAAAAGAAAAAAAAATGTGAGTTGGAAACGGCAAGAGCTATGACACTGCTACACTCCCAAATTCTTATGCGTGAAGTTGGACAGAGCTCCGTCATTTAAACAGCACTGTCTGGGCAGTAAACAAAAGGTCAAATCAAATGGTTGCTCTGAGCACTATGGGACTTAACTTCTGAGGCCATCAGTCCCCTAGAACTTAGAACTGCGTAAACCTAACTAACCTAAGGACATCACACACATCCATGCCCGAGGCAGGATTCGAACCTGCGACCGTAGCGATCGCGCGGTTCCAGACTGTGGCGCCTAGAACCGCTCGGCCACCCCGGCCGGCAAACAAAGGGTCAGTGCTAGTAATAATACCTCGGGGTGCGGACCCAAAAGTGTTTCGAACAACTGCCATTGCACTCAGTCTGTCGACAGCTGAATATGCCGTACGTGTGCGGAGAATTTGGCCCACGTGAAAGGAACTGATGTGGCCGTAAATGAGCCATCCCGCATCTTATCAGAATGTCTGAGACCCACGCCGACAGAGGAGATCTAACCTCTCATAGGGATAGCTCCCCTCAGTATACAGCAGCAAGTAGCTGCCGTTGTGGAGAAGTAGAAACACGTGACACATAATCGTCACCCCCCTACACGGCCATCAGCAACAGCTCAGGCCGCTTATCTCGAGAAAGAGCTTCATTTGGACGTCAGAGCCAATCAACGCCACCGTCGAAGGGGGGAAACTTCAGTTACTGAAGGAGGCAACACCAAATTCTGTCGTGGACTTGCATCTGGAAGCAACAAATCCTTCACAACTTGGCTCTCAACAGGCTGAGGACTAGGGTATAAAACTGCCCGACTGGGCTACTTCGATGCGGAACCACAATGTGACTGTGGGAACGTCTAAACGGACGGCCACCTACTGGAGTGCCGAAACCTCAGCTCAAGCTGTACCCCACTAGGTTTACAGCTAGCTAATGACAAAGTCCTCTGAGTAGCTGGTTACCAGGCAAAAAATATTTAAACTTTACATTTTATCGTAATCGAATTATTCTAGAATTTAGTGTATGGAGTTCTGGAAAAGGAAAATAAACGAAGTCCATTGCATAGTTGAATAACATATTGTTCTTGTATTTCTACAGCACTACAGTACTGCGGCATACACTGCTTATTCTTCATGCTCGCTAATTATGCGATTATTCTAAGACTGTACCATTTCTTTATCTCTAAATTTTTAAACTTTTCCTTCTTAAGTTTTCTAATATTGTTATCTAGCTCGTACACTCAAGCGCCAAAGGAACTGATGTAGGCATACGTATTCAAATACAGAGATATGTAGACGTGCGGAATACGGCACTGCGGTCGGCAACACGTATATAAGACAAAAAGTGTCTGGCGGAGTTGTTAGACAGGTTACTGCTGCTACAAAGACAGGTTATCAAGGTTTAAGTGAGTTTGAACGTGGTGATATAGTCGGCGCACGAGCGGTGGGACATAGCATCTCCGAGATACGATGAAGTAGAAATTTTCCCGTTCAACCATTTCACGAGTGTACCGTAAATATCAGGAATTCGGTGAAATATCAAATCTCCGACATCGCTGCGGCCGGAAAAAGATCCTGCAAGAACGGGACCAACGCTAACTGAAGAAAATCGTTCAACTTTACGTAAGTGCGACCAAACCTCAAACTGCTGCAGATTTAAATGCTGGGCCACAAGCAAATGTCAGCATACGAACCATTCAACGAAACATAATCGATATGGGCTTTAGGAGCCGAAGATCCACTCGTGTACCCTTGATGACTGCACGACACAAAGCTTTACTCCTCGTCTGGGCCCGTATACACCGACATAGGACTGTTGAAGCCTGGAAACATGTTTATTGGTCGGACGAGTCTCGTTTCAAATTGTTTCAAGCGCACGGACTTGTACGGGTATGGAGACAACTTTATGAATACATGGATCCTGGTTGTGAACAGGGGACTGTTCAAGCTGGTGGAGGCTCTGTGATAGTTTGTGTGCAGTTGGAGTGATATGGGACCCCTGATACGTCTAGATACGACTCTGACAGGTGACACATACGTAAGTATCCTGTGTGATCACCTGCATCCATTCATGTCCATTGTGCATTCCGATGGACTTAAGCAATTCCAGTAGGACAATACTGCTACAAAGGCAGGTTATCAGGGTTTAAGTCAGTTTTTACGCGATTTTGTAGTCGACGCACCAGCGATGTGACACAGCAATTCCGAAGTAGCGATGAAGTGGGGATTTTCCCGTACGACCATCTCACGAGTGTACCGTGAATATGAGGAATCCGGTAAAACATCAACTCTCCGACATCGCTGCGGCCGTAAAAAGACCCTGCAAGAACGGGACCAACGACGACTGAAGTGAATCGTTCAACGTGACACAAGTGCAAGTCTTCTGTAAATTGCTGCGGATTTCAGTGCCGGGTCATCAACAGATGTCAGAGTGCGAACCATTCAACGAAACGTCATCATTCTGGGCTTTCGGAGCAGACGAGACACTCGTGTATCCTTGGTGACTGCACGCCACGCCTGGGCCCGTCAACACCGGCATTGGACTGTCGATGACTGGCAACATGTTGCCTGGTCGGACGAGTCTCGTTTAAAATTGTATCGAGTCGATAGACGTGTACGGGTATGTAGACAACTTCATGAATCCATGGACCCTGCATGTCAGCAGGGGACTGTTCAAGCTGTAATGGTGTGGGGCGTGTGAAGTTGGAGTCATATGGGACCCCTGATACGTGTATATACGACTGTGGCAGGTGACACGTACGTAAGCATCCTGTCTGATCACCTGCATCTATTCATGTCCATTGTGAACTCCGAAGAACTTGGAAAATTTCAGCAGGACAATGCGAGATCTCGCAAGTCTAGAATTGCTACAGAATGACTCCAGGAACACTCTTCTGAGTTTAAACACTTCCGCTTGTCACCAAAATAACCAAACATGAACAATATTGAACAAATGTGGGATGCCTTGCAACGTGCTGTTCGGATGAGATCTCCACCCCGTCGTACTCTAACGGATTTATGGACTACCATGCAGGATTCATGGTGTAAATTTCCTCCGGCACTACTTTAGCCATTAGTCGAGTCCATGCCCTACACGATATTAGGCAGGTATACCAGTTTCTTTCGCTCTTCAATGTACTTATTTGTGGTATATTTTTCTGTAGAGTCTTCCGAAGAAGGGCGCTAGTTGCCTCAAATCGGTAAAGAAGTATTTTTTTATGCAGCGGGTTGCTGATTTTTCAATGACTGTAGTTACAATTACTTACTGAAAACCGAAAAAGGGTAATTTAAGTCGGATGTAGGGGGTGGTGTGGGTCGAAAGGGACGCCTGGGGATTGTGATATTACAACGCTTGCGTGGAAAAAATGTTCTCGAACCGGCCAGGAGCGAAGCGAAATCCGCGTCGGTGGAGCGATGTGCTTCCACAATGGTAGCGGTTTGCAACCATTTTCGGGGAGGCGCCGCGGGCGTCGGCGTGTGGTGCCCGCGGCCCGCCAGAGCCTGGTTGTGACGTCAGAGCCCCATTGACGTCACACCCATCCCTCCCGGCGGCCGTCGGCAGTCCCGAATCTGCAGGCGGCGCACAGATTAGGCCCAGGCGAGCCGGGCACGGCGCAGAGGCAGAGGCAGAGGCAGAGGCTCGGGGGGCCAGTCGATAGCCGCGCCGTTCGCGCCGTGCCCGCCCTCGGCACTCGTGAGCGGTGGCCTCCTGCCAGCCCCGCGCCCTCCCTTGTCGGCGCGCCTGCCTGGGAGGATCTCTGTCGCGCCGCTGTAGGGACACGTGGCTACAGGGAGCGGCCTTCCTTCTGCAGAGTGGGCTCTAGACGGGCTGTCGTATGTGATGTAGCGCAGGATGACCTACCGTCTGTGAAGAGTGTTAAAGTGGCGCAAGGAAGGACCATTAGTAATAACCAATTAGGCTGGTGCATAAATGTGTAGCGTTTTTGTTTTGCATGTTTGTATTCCAGTTGCTACGGGTTTATTTATCGACGTCGTTTTTACACTACTGGCCTTTAAAATTGTTACACCAATCAGAAATGCAGATGATAGACGGCTATTCATTGTACAAATATACTAGAACTGACATGTGATTACATTTTCACGCAGTTTGGGTGCATAGATCCTGAGAAATCAGTACCCAGAACAACCACCTCTGGCCGTAATAACGGCCATGATGCGCCTGGGGATTGAGTCCAACAGAGCTTGGATGGCGTGTACAGGTACAGCTGCCCATGCTGCATCAACACCATACCACAGTTCATCAAGAGTAGTGATTGGCGTATTGTGACGAGCCAGTTGCTCGGCCACCATTGACCAGACGTTTTCAATTGGTGAGAGATCTGGAGAATGTGCTGGTCAGGGCAGCAGACGAACATTTTCTGTATCCAGAAAGGCCCGTACAGGATCTTCAACATGCGGTCCTGCATTATCCTGCTGGAATGTAGGATTTCGCAGGGATCGAATGAGGGGTAGAGCCACGGATCGTAACACATCTGAAATGCAACGTCCACTGTTCAAAGTGGCGTCAATGCGAACAAGAGGTGACCGAGACGTGTAATCAATGGCACCCCATACCATCACGCCGGGTGATACGTCAGTATGGCGATGACGAATACACGCTTCCAATGTGCGTTCACTGCGATGTCGCCAAACACGGATGCGACCATCATGATGCTCTAAATAGAACCTGGATTCATCCGAAAAAATGACGTTTTGCCATTCGTGCACCCAGGTTCATCGTTGAGTACATCATCGCAGGCGCTCCCGTCTGTGATGAAGCGTCAAGGGTAACCGCAGCCACGGTCTCCGAGCTGATAGTCCATGCTGCTGCAAACATCGTCGAACTGTTCGTGCAGATGGTTGTTCTCGTGCAAACGTCCCCGTCTGTTCACTCAGGGATCGAGACGTGGCTGCACGATCCGTTACAGCCATGCGGATAAGATGCCTGTCATCTCGACTGCTAGTGATACGAGGCCGCTGGGATCCAGCACGGCGTTCCGTATTACTCTCCTGAACCCACCGATTCCATATTCTGCTAACAGTCATTAGATCTTGATCAACGCGAGCAGCAGTGTCGCGATACGATAAACCGCAATCGCGATAGGCTACAGTCGGACCCTTATCAAAGTCGGAAACGTGATGGTACGCATTTCTCCTCCTTACACGAGGCATCACAACAGCGTTTCACCAGGCAACGCCGGTCAACTGCTGTTTGTGTATGAGAAATCGGTTGGAAACATTCCTCATGTCAGCACGTTGTAGGTGCCGCCACCGGCGCCAACCTTGTGTGAATGCTCTGAAAAGATAATCATTTGCATATAACAGCATCGTCTTCCTGTCGGTTAAATTTCGCGTCTGTAGCACATCATCTTCGTGGTGTAGCAATTTAAATGGCCAGTAGTGTAGTTGTAGTTTAATTAAGCTATTTGAGTTTACGTATTGTGATTTTGTGCTTTGGAGATAGCGAGTAGAGTATTGAACGCTACAAGATGGAGTGTCAAATGCTGAAATCGGAAGGTTTTCGACGCATTCTTCTGTTTGAGTTCAGAAGAGGGGTAACAGCAGCGGAGACAGCCACGAACGTTTGCGCCGTGTATGGGGGTAATGCCATTGGACTGATCACGGCAAGAAAATGGTTTTCTCACTTCAAGGAGGATCGTTTTGACATCAGTGGCACTCCACGTTGAGGAAGGTCTTCGGGGATTGACGAAGATCGTTCAAGCGCATGATACATGTCAGCGTATACGGGGAGTGCCGAATGTGATGATCTGTGATCATTCCAGCACCGTGCGACATTTGCATGCAGTGGGAAATGTTCGAGAATCGGGTGTATGGATACCGCATGCTCTAAGCGAAATTCACAAAAATCGGTGGGTAACGATATGTGTATCTCTGCTTGCTCGTGATCAGTTTCCTAGTGAACAACACCGACAATCCCTATCCTATATCGTTACTGGTGACGAGAAGTGGTGTCTTTATGCTAATAGGAAAATAATGGAATGTTTGGGAACAAACAAAGCAGCAACTTGTAGTGGAACAATGACGGTGCGGTGTACTACAAGTTGTTTCCACGAAGTGTAGCCATCATTGCTGGCATTATTGTCAACAAAAAAAAAAGTTCAAATGTCTGTGAAATCTTATGGGACTTAACTAAATGGTTCAAATGGCTCTGACCACTATTGTACTTAACATCTATGGTCATCAGTCCCCTAGAACGTAGAACTACTTAAACCTAACTAACCTAAGGACATCACACAACACCCAGCCATGACGAGGCAGAGAAAATCCCTGACCCCGCCCGGAATCGAACCCGGGAACCCGGGGGTGGGAAGCGAGAACGCTTCCGCACGACCACGAGATGCGGGCTGGGACTTAACTGCTAAGGTCATCAGTCCCTAAGCTTACACACTACTTAACCTAAATTATGCCCGAGGGAGGACTCGAACCTCGCCAGGATCAGCCTGACAGTCCATGACTGCAGCGCCTTAGACCGTTATTGTCAACAACTGAGACGTCTTGCAGACGCAGACCAAGAACAACGAACAAAACGAATGCGTGCAGAGATGCTATGAGACGCTAATGCCCACCCGCATACTGCTAGACTGACAAAAAACACTGTACAGGACTTGGATTGGGAAATCATTCCGCGACCACCTTACCTACCTCATCTCGCGCCCTCAGATTTTCACCTTTTCCACTATCTGTCGAACAACGTCAAAGGAACTTCCTTTCCGTACGAAAATGCGCTCTGAACATGGCTCGACGAGTTTTCCACCTCAAAATCACATGATTTCTACTGTCGTGGAATCGAAAATTTGCCCCAGCGTTTGGAGACTGTTGTAACTAGTAAGGGAGAATACATTATTGATGACTTAAGTCTTTGTTTGTGTATGTGTTGCGTTTATTATACTAACTGGAAATCGCTACGAAATTATGCAATAACGCAATATAATAGTAAAGTAAGATAATAATATAAAAATATTTAGTAAAATAACAATATCAATGTTTAAATGTCTGCTCAACCAGCTATTTACAGAGTAAAATAAAATAAAGTAAATTAACGCATTTCGAAGTTCAAGCCTTCATCCTAAGAATAACCGTTCAGTATAAAACATAAGGGTACTGACCGGCCGCCATGTCATATTCAGCTCATAGGCATCATCATCGAATGCGGATATCGAGGGGCACGTGCTCAGCACACCGCTCTCCCTGCCGAATGTCAGATCGGAGCCGCTACTACTCAATAAAGTAGCTTCACAGTTTGCCTCACAAGGGCTGAGTGTACCCCGCTCTGCAATAGCGCTCGGCAGACCGGACGGTCACCCATCCAAGTGCTAGCCCAGCCCGACAGCGCTTAACTTCGGTGATCTGACGGTGTTACCACTGCGGCAAGGCCGTTGGCTCAGCATCACTGTCAACAGACAAATATTGTTGACGAACATATTAAGAGGACGTGACAGCAAGAGCTGTAGCCACGTTATTTCTTCATTATTTCTATTGTTCTTGCTTACGTTTCATATTGGACACGTTTAGAGATTCTTGGACGGTTATTCTGGAAACAAATGCTTGACCTTCGAAACGCGTTAAGTTCTGCTGGGTTTAAGTAACTGGTTGAGCTGATATTTCAACACTGATTTTTACAGCAACGACATCTTATCCACTACGGAAAAAATCAAAATAACAATATAAAAAATAAGAATAAAATTTTATTAGGGAAGGAAATCAGTGAATGGAGGAAAATAATAGAAGGAATTCTAAAAAATTATAATTGGTAGAAAAGGAGATACTGTGAGAACTGAGCGTTTGACTTTTTCAGACGATCTTGCCATCTTAGCTGAATCTATAGAAGACGCAAAAATGTAGATAAATCTCTTACAAGAGACAGCATCAAAATAAGGCCTATGTACTTCTTTTTAAAAAATATAACAAAATAAACTAAAATAAAAAATAAAAAACTGAGTATATGACAAACGGGAAGAAGGCACTGAAATACATTGAAAATGATTATTAAGAGCTACGGCTACAAAACGTAAATATCTTGGTGAAATAATACAACGAAAAGGCTTAGACCAGTGGTGTCCAACCCGCGGCTCGTATTACGTAGTACGGCCCAAGAAGAAATCATTGGTCATACGATTGGTGAAAGAAAAAAAAAAAACCTCCGTTTAAGTAAAATTACGATAAATTGAATATTTCAGATTTGAAACTTCCACCACACGATGCTATACTCTCATTAGTCCATCTCGTTCTCTCTCCTTCTCCCCCTCCCCCCCGCTGCCACATGTTTCTTTGTTTGTCCCTCGGCGGTTATTGTTAGCGGTAACTATATTATGTGTGTGGGGGGCCGAAAATGCTCGTCTTCTTTCAATATAACCCCGGTAAGCTAAAAGTTTGGAGACCCCTGCTTTAGACAAAGAAGGTAACATAGATGTAGCAAGAAAAGTGGCAGCGGCTTTTCAACTAAAGAAAATCCCGTATAACAAAAACGTCTATTACCATAGGTGAGTATAACTCCACCGTTAAAACGCTGCCATTAGAGGAGAATGACTTCATACTTCAGAATGCCTTTCGTTGAATACAATCGACAGTTAGGTGAAATAAAAAAGAACAAAATAATCAGGAAAATCATGATATCAAAATATGACAGAGAGAAATGGAAGCTGAGAAGTAATAAAAAGAACAGAAAGAGTATTGGACGCTGTGAGGAAGAGAAGAGTTGTATTATGTAGATCCTTAAAAAGGCTAGATGAATAAAGAATAACAAAAAGAATTTTTCACTTTTTCGACGGAAACCCAAAAAAGTCAATGACGTGAATCTACTAAGTTAAAGCATATCTGAGGGAAATTGAAATAAGGGAAGTAGAAGTAGAAGAAAGAGTTCAGAGCAAAAGTAAGAAGTTTCAAAGGCTTCCAGCAGAGAACAAAGAAAAAAAGAGAGGCGTTACATGAACAAAAGTAACAAGAGAAAATCACCAAAGAATGAAAAACTGCTGGAAAGAAAGGAGAAAAGGAAAAAAGACATAAGTTATTTCATGTGGTCCTTAATACATCAAACCAACAAAAAACCTGAAAGAGAATTTTCTGACTGGAACAAAAAAAGAAACCCAGTACTATAACTTTCGTGCATGTTCCTACCATGTATTTTATCATTCAGAACTAGCAGTGCCCAACTATTTAAATCGTGTTGTTGTTGTGCTCTTCTATCCGGATACTGGTTTGCTGCAGCGATCCACACTAGTCTATTCCCTCCTAGCCTCCCAATAACTATGTCAGCATACATCCTTTTGAACATGTCTGTTTTCACTCTTTGTTCTTCCTCTACATTTATTGCGCCCCACACTTTGCTCTATTACTAAACTGAAAAATCCTTCATACATCAGGATGTGCCCTGTACACCAACAATTCCTTTAGTCAGTTGTTCCATAAATTTCTTTTTATCTCTATATGAGTCTCTCATTTGTTACTGAAACTATATTGAGCATTCTTCTGCAGCACCACATTTGGAAACCGTTTTTTCTCTTCTTGTGTGAACTGCTCGTTCATGTTTTCCTTCCATACAAGGCGACATTCCACACAATTACCGCAATAAAAGGCTTTGTAATGCTTAAATTTTTGTGACTTTCTGAGAACCTGGCGTTGCCCAGGAGTACATTCATTCCAATCTTCTGTTAATCTCCTTCCTCTCTATCTGTCCATTCCTCCTCCTTCCCCTCTCCTTGTACATCTTATCCTCTCCCTTATATCCGTCTTCCCTGTCCGCCATCCATCAATCTCCTCCTCCCCCCTGTATATACTTCTCATTACTCTATGTCCATCTTCCCTCTGCCCATATCCTCCTATCCTCCTTCCTTTTCTCTTTTTCTATCTTCTCTTCCCCCCTCCCCTCGCTGTCCATTTCCTCTACCCCTCTCGGTGTGTCCACATCATTCCTTTCTCTGTCCGTCTTCTCCTCTCCTGTCTCTCTGGCCGTCTCCACCTTTACCATTTCTGTCCATTTCTCCTTCCCCTTTGCTCTGTCCAATCCTTCCTCCCCCTAACCGTGTCAAATGCCTCCTTCCTACTCTCTGCCTGGGCATTTCCTCCTCTCCTCTTCTCTCTCGGCGTTATAATCATAGCCCCAATTGGAGGCTGCTGTTTTTTACCTCCACAGTATTTCCTTCCAGACAGCAAATAGTATGTGCACCAAGTTCGGGCGAAGTCAGCCCAGGAGTTTAGGAGCAGCTCTTTATCCGCAGCTCTCCCTGCATCCACACATTTCACACATATTTAAAATATTTCAAACGTATTTGTACACATAGTTCTCCCATAACTCCAGCGAATTTCGCCCTCCAGTTTCGTTTTCACGCATTCAATTTTTATGATGTCACATCTCCTAAACTGTGTGTCATACAATGTTATAACTTTGTAGGTACATTGTGCGACATGTGTTTCTAGTCGAGTTAGAGCAAAGAATTTATAAATTTGATCGCCAAGCATGATGTGGCAGTTTTTCAATGGATATGACGTCATATCTGGTGAACTGTGTGTCTTAAAATGATGTAATTCAGGAGGCACATTCAGTGTTATATGTGAATACTGCCTGCAAAATGTGTCAGAATTACAGTTAGTAATTAACTAATAAAGCAGAACATGTATAATACTGTGGTTTTACTGAATGAACAGCACAATTGTAGTAAGCAATCAACTTTTTCCTTTTCATCATTTGGTGGGGGTCGTCAGCGAGAAAAAGTTTAATATAGGAATGAAATTGTGTATAAAGTTTGTTGCAATTCACTAAGTGCTCTTGATCTCAAATACTGAATAATGAAGTCTCGGAATTCGCGTGTTGTGCGCTACGCTACATGTTCACCGGCATCCCCACCCTTTTGATAGGAAAGTTCTTCTTAGCCCCACAGGAATTCTTTCCATACAGTAAGTGACGCGTGTACCAACTTTGATTGAAATCGGTCAAGTGTTTTAGGAGAAGTCCAGCATACATACACACATACGTAGATACATGCGTACGTACCTCGATTTTTATAGTATTTACGTATTGATATTAACAAATTTCCCTTTTTCAGAAATACTTTTCGTACTACAGCCAGTTTGCATTTCATATCCTCTCTACTTCCACCATCACCAAGTATTTTTGTATGCAAATAACAACTCGTCTACTGCTTTTTATGTCTCAATTCATAATCAAATTCCCTCAGGATCATTAGATTTAATTCTGCTACATGTCATTACTCTTGTTTTGCTTTCATTGACGTTCATCATTAACTACTTTTGAGCGCTATCCATTGCATTCAACTTCCGAGTCCTTTACTGTCTGTGACAGAATTACGACGTCATTGGCAAACCTCAAAGCCTTTATTTCTTCTCCCACTTCTTTTTCTCCTTACGGATTACCTTCAGCCGGAACCATTAATTTCTATCCTGTCTTTCCTCAACTCCTTGTTTACATTGCCTCCTGCACGTCGCTTGCTAGTTGCGCCTTGGGCGACATCTTTCCTTCCACTGTAATGTATCCATCGTAGTATCCTATGTAACATCATGTCTTCATTCACCCTGTTCACGCGGCCAGACTACATCAGCTGTTTTTGCTGGATGTCATCACAGATATAACCTAACTCCATTCGAACAGGCCTTGGAAGGCCCAACGGTACCGACTGGCCGCCGCGTCATCCTCAGCCCACAGGCGTCACTGGGTGCGGTTATCCCTACTCATTTTCACCCTTTGTCGGATTATGTCATTTTCTGTCCTATCCAACTTAGCACAAACTGATCTCCGCCTTAATCCAGTTCTGTGGTCAGCTCGTCCGTTATTAAGCCTTCTATTTATTTCGTAATGACTTGTGCCCTGTTTATTAAATAATACCTCAAGGTATTTTACTCACCTACAATTACTTCTCCATCTATCTCTAAATTATTTGCTTTTCGCATTCCAACAGCCAAGTACTCACTTTTTTCTTCGTTTCCGCCTTCTGGCGAGCCTAATTGTATTGCTCTTTATGCTCTCGTACCAAACAGCTGACAACAGTTTCCTGATAATATCACCATGTCGAATGCAAAGTATAGGCTAAAAATCTTGTTTGCTGTGCTCTAGTGTCACTTCTATAACCTGGCATTTTTCCATGCCAAATCTGCAGGATCGCTCCTAGGTAGAGCTTAAAGAGGGTCGGTGGCACCCCACAGCCCTGTCGCAGACACTTATTCATCTCGAAATCTACTGTCCGACTGTTCCCAATCCTTTCTCTCACTTTGCTGTTTCTGTATAATTGCATAGCAGCCATTAGCAATCTTTGATCCAACTAAATCTGTTCCAAATTTCCCCACGGTACACTGATGTGTACATTAACATATGCCTTTTCTAGGTCAGCCGATCTGACGAGTCTCCAATCCAAACTTGGCGCGTTTTCCACATAATAGTTTTATTGTGAAGATGTTGTCAATCATCGACTTCCTTTCTTGGAATCCTGCTTGCTCTTCTTAATGCTTGTGTTTTCTTTCTCCGCCAGATCTTTAAGAAGCTACATTCGAGAACAGTCTCCCTATGAAAGGGATCACAGTCAATCCCTTATAATTATTTGGTTTATTACGTGACCCTATCTTATAAACCGGTGTTATGTAAGATGCTGTCCATTCCCATGGATCATCTTCCCAATTTAGTACGCTTTGACACCGCCTCCTTGGCTTCTCTAACAATTTCGGTGGTCCAAATGTAGGGAAGCAGCCTACTCACGCTGTATAAAATTCACATCAGTCTTTCCATTGTGTGCCAGCCTAGTCCGCTGTAACTAGCTCTGATGCCATAAATGTTGCGCGATATTTTAAAAATCAAGTAAATAGCCTGAGACGTTTCTAGCATATCAGTAGTAATACTAAATCCATTTGTGTTGATATCAGTTCAATAACTTTAACCATTTTCAAAATTTGGACATATTTCTGTAAAAATTATTGGCGCGACAGAAAAGAGCTAGAAACTTAAAAATTTATATTTAGATTACTTTTTCATAATAATTTAGTAGAAACAGTATTCTGGATCTCACAAATTAAAATTTTAGTTGAAATTCATGATTTTCTGGCTTTTGTCTTAGAAATTAAGGAAGCAAAATAGATTAAGTAGGCGAATATATAAGGCAAGGATGTTTAAATTTAAGTAGAAGGGATATCCGCTATAACCATAAAGATGTGAGAAGTTTCAACAGAACAACTGTAAA
Organism: Schistocerca cancellata; assembly: GCF_023864275.1. Lineage (NCBI taxonomy): Eukaryota > Metazoa > Arthropoda > Insecta > Orthoptera > Acrididae > Schistocerca > Schistocerca cancellata. The sequence continues at coordinate 1,145,619,061 of NC_064626.1, read as the reverse complement.
ACTATAGCTATAGCGTATCTCCAAAGAGCAAGTTCAGAACTCGTCTACTGCATGTAGTGTAATTAAATTAATTCTCTCGCCCAAAATATTTGATTTAGCCACGTCAGACTTTTATAATGATTACTTACCTGTGTGCTGATTGCACATTTAAATTGAGAGCTTCATCGGCCATCAGCAAAGGAAGCAATGATTTATTCGATAACTTAAAGTGGTGCATTACTAGCCCAGTGGCTAGTCGGGAGAGCAATTTTGATCAGGCGTTCCCTTAGCCGTCCGCACCGCGGCTTTATATGTAAGAACGCTGCGTGAGAAGGAAGGCCCCAGTTCTCTCCTGACGCTGATTAGCGCACCACCTGTGCCGGGAGTCGCGTCGCGTCGATATCATTGCTATGAACAACCTCGGATGCCGTTATAAGTTACTCGGGATACGCGTAACCATGAAATCGTTTTCGAGTGAAGTGTTAATTCTGGGATGACTTTAATGATCTATCTTCAGTTTGCGTATGTCGTATTTTCACGGGTCACCGCGGGACAGACATTCTACCATTATTTAGCGTGGCGTTTGATGAACATTATCATCAAATTATGGCGAGCATTCTCTTAAACATTTAATTTGAATAGTTATAGTTGCATCAGCGCATTAGACTCTGAACTGCTCTAGTAGTTGGATTGTGTGGATTCTTTTTGGTCTGTGCCTTTCAGAATATAGTGAACATTTTAGAGAAAATCGTTTTTGATTATGAATCCCAGACAATCTCCCAATTCCTCAGAGCTATAAGCTGTAGATATAAATGTATTTCTCAGATGAAGTGGGCACTAGGAATTCTAATTACAGGCTTCACGTTTTGCTAATCACTTTCTGGTTGCCAATATTGTAGTTAGAGAGCCAGTGTTGAGAACGGCAAACAACAGCATTAAATAAATAAATACAAAACGTATATAAACAATTATTCCACCTGCCGCCCCACACAAACTTCACCAGACCTGTATATATTTATCCAGATCCTGGTGCATTCATCACCTTATGGCTTATCACCGCCGCTTGAGAGCTTCTGTTTCAAAAGGCCATAGCTCCTGTTGCATCCCCACGTCACATGTATGTGAAAATTCAGGCCAATTTTCCTGAAGTAAATCATTAAAGTACTTGGTCCACTGACCGTGACTTAAGTCGTTACGATGTTAGCAGTTGACTCTCGCATTGTCTTGGTTGTTCCAGCGCTCCGACAACCAGTCTCCTCCCTCTATCTCCTGATATTTAACTTCTCCATCGCTGTGGTTACTTGATGTTCAGAAAGGAACAGAACATCTACCGCTCCAGAATTTTTCACATCTTCTAGGCATCCAAGAAACTCAACTATTTTTTCCAATCCTCCAATGCTCTGATGAAATAAATTAATTTTATTTTTCTGAATACGATTACACAGATTATGATCCTGGTCTACTCTAAGTACTGACTGTCTGTAACCTGATTCTAACCTGAAAAATGTGCCTCTATGAGTCCAGTAATCACAGGGATTTCATCTTGCGTGCTTGTGCCGCCCCTTACACTTTCTACAAGGTGCTCACCTAATCTTTCCTTCCCACCCGCACCCCAGGGCGGAAATGATATTTATGTTGATTTCTATTGCTATTTTCTGTACAGGTTCCGGAACTTTCGCGACCGGGGTGATACAAAACTTTTTTTGATGTGTGTATATACTCGCCGTTGGTGTACGAAATTATATCGACGTTTCCACGTAGAAACAACTCCGCGAATCTAAGAGAAATCCAGTGTACTATAAGCCCGAAGCGCAAAGTCGAATTTATACTGTGTCACAGAACCTTGAAAATCACATTTGGTGCGTAAATTCTTTTGCAATATTTAGGTCTACTCAGTGTTTTCGTATGGCATCATATTTTGGGATATTTCATCATTAAGAGATAAAGTATTCGTTGCACAAAAGCATGGAACGGAAATAATAGCTGGAGCCCACACAAGACCACCTTGCAGGCATTAATTTAAGAAACTCGGGATATTAACCGTACTTTCACAATACATGTATTGCCTTATGAAATTTGTTGTTTATAACCGGTCCCATTTCAAAACTGATAGCAAAGTATATAGCAACAATACTAGAAGAAAGGATGAGCTTCAATATTCTGGGTAAAATCTTACTTCGGCACAGAAAGGGGTGAATTATGCTGCCTCAAAAATCCTTGGTCATTTATCCAATAGCATTAAAATTTTGACAGATAGCCAACTAGCATTTAAAAATAAATTAAAATCATTTCTGAATGACAACTCCTTCTGGTCAACAGATGACTTTTTAGATATGAAGTAGTAATTGTAAAGATACTGTGTTATAAGTAGTTACAGAAACCGGAAGCTCTTGTTCGTCGCCTGTGTAAATGGTGATTATTACTCTTAAAATAAACAGAGGCACAACATTTCCAATTTGTGAAATTATGATTAACCAAAAACTACCAATGCTTACATAAGCACTAGCCAAGGAAGGAGCAGTAGGCTAGCTTAAAAAAATAAAGAAACAAGTGTCTAAAAACGAGTGATGAAGAACTTACAAAAATTCAGACATTACATTCTGTTGGTTTTTATAGCAGTTACTGATATGTATTTAGTTTGCCTTCTCTGGTGTTGAGTATAACAGATCATTAAATTACAGATTCCTAATAGCATCTATAGTACAAAATATATAGAGCTTTACAAATCAGTTGATGTATTGTTTCAGATTCTACTGAGAGTAGCAATCTCTTCGGTGAATCTTATCGTCAATGTTCTTTGACCCAGAATTTTAATCCCAGTCCTGAATTTGTCTTTTATATGTGATAAATGTGATTCAAACATTAGTAAATAGTTTCTAAAACCTTTATTTCTGAATTTTGTGTATTTTTCGATAAGTTGTGGATTACACATATCCAACATAATTTGGTTATTTTAAATACGTTTTGACAGAAGCGAGGAAACAAAAATGTGAAAAGACTGATCCTGAGCTCGGATCTTACTGATTGTTTACTGATACTCTGAAAGACCCTGAAAGACATCATGCCTATTGGGCATGTCAGTCTTGTGGCGCCCTAGCAGGCATGACGTGTGGTCATGTGGATGCAATGTTGAGGCGGTTTGTGTACACAGTAATTTTACAGGGTGTTTCAAAAATGACCGTTATATTTGAAACGGCAATAAAAACTAAACGAGCAGCGATAGAAATACACCGTTTGTTGCAATATGCTTGGGACAACAGTACATTTTCAGGCAGACAAACTTTCAAAATTACAGTAGTTACAATTTTCAACAACAGATGGCGCTGCGGTCTGGGAAACTCTATAGTACGATATTTTCCACATATCCACCATGCGTAGCAATAATATGGCGTATTCTCTGAATGAAATTACCCGAACCCTTTGACAACGTGTCTGGCGGAATGGCTTCACATGCAGATGAGATGTACTGCTTCAGCTGTTCAATTGTTTCTGGATTCTGGCGGTACACCTGGTCTTTCAAGTGTCCCCACAGAAAGAAGTCACAGGGGTTCATGTCTGGCGAATAGGGAGGCCAATCCACGCCGCCTCCTGTATGTTTCGGATAGCCCAAAGCAATCACACGATCATCGAAATATTCATTCAGGAAATTAAAGACGTCGGCCGTGCGATGTGGCCGGGCACCATCTTGCATAAACCACGAGGTGTTCGCAGTGTCGTCTAAGGCAGTTTGTACCGCCACAAATTCACGAAGAATGTCCAGATAGCGTGATGCAGTAATCGTTTCGGATCTGAAAAATGGACCAATGATTCCTTTGGAAGAAATGGTGGCCCAGACCAGTACTTTTTGAGGATGCAGGGACGATGGGACTGCAACATGGGGCTTTTCGGTTCCCCATATGCGCCAGTTCTGTTTATTGACGAAGCCGTCCAGGTAAAAATAAGCTTCGTCAGTAAACCAAATGCTGCCCACATGCATATCGCCGTCATCAATCCTGTGCACTATATCGTTAGCGAATGTCTCTCGTGCAGCAATGGTAGCGGCGCTGAGGGGTTGCCACGTTTGAATTTTGTATGGATAGAGGTGTAAACTCTGGCGCATGAGACGATACGTGGACGTTGGCGTCATTTGGACCGCAGCTGCAACACGGCGAACGGAAACCCGAGGCCGCTGTTGGATCACCTGCTGCACTAGCTGCGCGTTGCCCTCTGTGGTTGCCGTACGCGGTCGCCCTACCCTTCCAGCACGTTCATCCGTCACGTTCCCAGTCCGTTGAAATTTTTCAAACAGATCCTTTATTGTATCGCTTTTCGGTCCTTTGGTTACATTAAACCTCAGTTGAAAACTTCGTCTTGTTGCAACAACACTTTGTTCTAGGCGGTGGAATTCCAACACCAGAAAAATCCTCTGTTCTAAGGAATAAACCATGTTGTCTACAGCACACTTGCACGTTGTGAACAGCACACGCTTACAGCAGAAAGACGACGTACAGAATGGCGCACCCACAGACTGCGTTGTCTTCTATATCTTTCACATCACTTGCAGCGCCATCTGTTGTTGAAAATTGTAACTACTGTAATTTCGAAAGTTTGTCCGCCTGAAATTGTACTGTTGTCCCAAGCATATTGCAACAAACGGTGTATTTCTATCGCTGCTCGTTTAGTTTTTATTTCCGTTTCAAATATACCGGTCATTTTTGAAACACCCTGTAGCTTTTACTTTTGACGTGCTAACACATCATTCATTTCATATCTTGTGCATCTGGAGATTTAATGGAAAGATTTTGTTTACATTTGGGACAAGATGTTTATAACAACCTGTATGAAGATCTGATGATGGTAACATTATTTTACCGAAACCGGTTATCCACAGTACAGTGCTTCATTGCGATCTTGGCTAAGAAGATTTTCTTCTCCTAAGAAAGTAAATACAGATCGCCCCTTGATACTTAGTATGAGTAAACTAATGCATATATTGGTGTTTCACATCATATTACGAAATTTTATGTAAATTGTGTTCTTTCTCTTGTTTTGAAGGTAAAGTGTGCAATATTTCATCAAGATCGGAATAAAAGCGTAGATTTGTGTGAACTGCAAACAAACGGACACTCTCCTTCATATACGCTATGCAGATAATAACCCTCGATCGTTTTCCTTTTTCTGACAGAAAAAAAATGTGAGACTAAAGGTAGCTCACCTTGTTACACGATGTAGTTTCTCTATTCTGTCTCTTTGTTCTAGGCAAATATCGGAGTTCAGCAGTATGCAATTAGTTGAGCTACTCGTTTGCATTTTTAGAGAAAACCAACTTCCTTCTGTATTTGCAGTTGCGAAAGTTACACATTTAACAACTACATTTTTATTCATTTTATCCACTGAAAACGTTTTGACAGACAAAACTGTTCCACTGCTGTCTGAATAACTCTATTCCTAGTGGATGTACAATTTCGGCCACAAAAACATTGAGCGACTGAGTTCTCTTTACGTGTGAAAATTAGTTATGCTGACGTCAGCGTTGTCAACGGCATACTTTTGATTAGATAGTGAATATGTCTGTATGTACACACGCCTGAAGGTAAGCAAAGTGTACTCGAAACGGCAGATGCAGAAAATGAATTTTTCATCAATCATTCACTTTTCTGTTCCACTCGTAAATGAAGTGAGAGGAAAATGACTGACTACATGCCTTGTTTTCGCGGTTCTTACGCCATATCTACGTTGTCGGCAGCTGAATCTTCATCAAGTGAGCGGTTCTCCAACTTTTCTGAATAGAGTTTCGCAAAAAGAAAGTCGACTTCCGTCCAGGGATTCACATTTGAGTTCACGGAACATCAAGGTAATATTGGCATATTGATAGAACCTGCCACTAACAAGCCGCCTGCGAATAGTTTATATGTCTTCCTGAATCCCATGCGGTGGGTATCACAAATACTCGAGCAGTACTGAAGAATGGGTAGCACTAGTGTTGTATAATGTCTCCTTTATAGGAGATCTGCGCTTCCCTGCAGTTTCCCAATAAACCGCCTCTTCGCCCTCTGTTCTAGAACCTAAAGTGTTCGTTCCATTTCACAGCACTTTGCACGACCAAGTACTGGATTATATTACTGAAAAAGTCTTCCAGCCACTCACTAATCTGAGAACCCATTTCGTGAGGTCGGAATTTTGATAACAGTCTGCAGTGCAGCACTGTGACAAACATTTCCCATAAACATAAGAATGTGGAATCTGCCTGTTTCCCTTTATCCATGGTCGCAGGATATCGCGTGCGAAAAGAGCAAGCTGAGTTTCGCACTAGCTATGCTTTCTACATCAGCGCTTGTGGACGGAAGCTTTCCCTCTCAAGGCAATTTATTATATTCGAACTGAGAATGTACTCAAGAAATCTGCAGCAAATCGATCTTAAGGGCACTAGTCTGTAATTTTGCGGATCCGTGCTTTCACCCTTCTTATATCAGGTTGGTGCACAAGTTCGTAGCGTTTTTGTTTTGCTTACTGGTGTCCCGGTTGCTTTGTGTTTATTTATCGATAGTCGTTTTCTATTTGTAGCTCACTGTTGCTATTGGAGTTTACGTAATGTCATTTTGACATTTGGAGATAGTGAATGGAGTTGCGGACGCTAGAAAACGGAGTGCCAAGTGGAGAAATCGGAATATTTCCGACATATTCTTCTGTTAGAGTTCAGTTGACGGGTTGTAACAGCGGATGCAGCCAGAAACATTTGCGCCATGTACGGGGATAATGACACTGGACAGAGCAGGAGAAGGAAGTGGTCTTCTAGTTTTAAGAAGGATCGTTTTGACATTAGCGACTCTTCACGTTCAGAAAGACCGTCGGGGTTTGATGAAGATTGTTTAAACGCATGAATTCACAATGAGCCTCGTCAGCGCACTCGTGAACTAGCAAATGTAATGAACTGTGATCATCCCACCTTAGTGCGACATTTACTTGCGTTGGGAAAGGTTAAAAATATCGGATGTATGGATAGTGCATGCTCTAAGCCAAAATCACAAAAACGAGTGTGTAACCATATGTGCATCTCTGTTTACTCGTCATCAACTGGCTCGTGAACAACGCCGACCATTCCTGTCCTGTATCGTCACTGCTGAGGAGAAATGGCGTCTTTAAGCTAACGTAAGGAAAAGAAAAGAATGATTGAGCCCAAACAGGGTAGCAACTCCCCGTACGAAGACATGAGCTAGTTCACAGAAAATAATACACTCCTGGAAATTGAAATAAGAACACCGTGAATTCATTGTCCCAGGAAGGGGAAACTTTATTGACACATTCCTGGGGTCAGATACATCACATGATCACACTGACAGAACCACAGGCACATAGACACAGGCAACAGAGCATGCACAATGTCGGCACTAGTACAGTGTATATCCACCTTTCGCAGCAATGCAGGCTGCTATTCTCCCATGGAGACGATCGTAGAGATCCTGGATGTAGTCCTGTGGAACGGCTTGCCATGCCATTTCCACCTGGCGCCTCAGTTGGACCAGCGTTCGTGCTGGACGTGCAGACTGCGTGAGACGACGCTTCATCCAGTCCCAAACATGCTCAATGGGGGACAGGTCCGGAGATCTTGCTGGCCAGGGTAGTTGACTTACACCTTCTAGAGCACGTTGGGTGGCACGGGATACATGCGGACGTGCATTGTCCTGTTGGAACAGCAAGTTCCCTTGCCGGTCTAGGAATGGTAGAACGATGGGTTCGATGGCGGTTTGGATGTACCGTGCACTATTCAGTGTCCCCTCGACGATCACCAGTGGTGTACGGCCAGTGTAGGAGATCGCTCCCCACACCATGATGCCGGGTGTTGGCCCTGTGTGCCTCGGTCGTATGCAGTCCTGATTGTGGCGCTCACCTGCACGGCGCCAAACACGCATACGACCATCATTGGCACCAAGGCAGAAGCGACTCTCATCGCTGAAGACGACACGTCTCCATTCGTCCCTCCATTCACGCCTGTCGCGACACCACTGGAGGCGGGCTGCACGATGTTGGGGCGTGAGCGGAAGACGGCCTAACAGTGTGCGGGACCGTAGCCCAGCTTCATGGAGACGGTTGCGAATGGTCCTCGCCGATACCCCAGGAGCAACAGTGTCCCTAATTTGCTGGGAAGTGGCGGTGCGGTCCCCTACGGCACTGCGTGGGATCCTACGGTCTTGGCGTGCATCCGTGCGTCGCTGCGGTCCGGTCCCAGGTCGACGGGCACGTGCACCTTCCGCCGACCACTGGCGACAACATCGATGTACTGTGGAGACCTCACGCCCCACGTGTTGAGCAATTCGGCGGTACGTCCACCCGGCCTCTCGCAAGCCCACTATACGCCCTCGCTCAAAGTCCGTCAACTGCACATACGGTTCACGTCCACGCTGTCGCGGCATGCTACCAGTGTTAAAGACTGCGATGGAGCTCCGTATGCCACGGCAAACTGGCTGACACTGATGGCGGCGGTGCACAAATGCTGCACAGCTAGCGCCATTCGACGGCCAACACCGCGGTTCCTGGTGTGTCCGCTGTGCCGTGCGTGTGATCATTGCTTGTACAGCCCTCTCGCAGTGTCCGGAGCAAAGGTGGGTCTGACACACCGGTGTCAATGTGTTCTTCTTTCCATTTCCAGGAGTGTACATATGGTGGAGCAGCGACTGTGTGGTATTCTAAGAATTGCTTCCCAAAGGTGCAACCATCACTGATGATATTTATTGTCAACATCTGTGACGCCTTACAGACGAAATCAAAGAACAACGACCAGGAAGACTACGTGAAGTGAACTACTACTACACAATAACGCCCGCCTGCATTCTGCTAGACTGACAAAAAACTAAGAGTAGGGTTGGGAAGTCATTCCCCAATTTATTCAACTGTTGTTATGCCCTCACAGTTTTTTCCCTTTTTCGCTCTCTATCGAACAACCTTCAAGGAACTTCCTTTCGTAGTGAAAATGCGCTCTGAACGTGGCCCGACGAATTCTTCGCCTCAAAACCACCTGCAATCGAAAAGTTACCCCAGCGTTGGCTGATTGTTGTAAATAGTGAAGGAGAATATATTACTGATGACTAAAGTCTCTGTTACGTGTATCTGTTGTGTTTATTAAACTTGAGGAAAAACGCTACGAAATTATGAACCACCTGATTACATAGGAGTCACGTGCGCTTATTTGGGACTTTGCGCTGGACTAGAGATTCGCGATAAATAGCTAACTCCGGAATCACGGTCGAAGAGTGTTCTCAGTGAACTCGAATTACAGTATGATATTCCACGTCATCCAATGAGCTATTTTGTTCTGGAGACCTATAGCGGCGTGCTGCGATGCTTTGACGCGGGGTTTCAGTGTAAGTCAGGACTGCATACAGACAGCTAAAAACGAACAAGTTGACTAGATACGCAACTTTTTCGAGATGTCAGTTAAAACTTTATGACCACTCCTTGTACGTAGGACGCCGCTAGAGACTTCTGCTGCTGTATATATCGCGAGTACTCATCAGCGGAAGAGGTTCTCTGCTGCCGCCGTGATATTGCAGTCTGGTTAATGCGACGCCAGGCGTCTTTTCCATTCCGCCGCGCCGTCCGCTTTTGGTGATGACTTCCTCCGGCCTAGAGCCGGTCGCGCATCTAAAACAGGCATATCGCCGTAGAGGAGTTTCGTAGGTTCCGTGGAAATAGCGACCTCACTAACGTCATTTCTCAGTTCAACATGCAGCGTGTACAATGAGGAACAGTTACTAGCGGGGACGTTTTCGTACGTCGAAGAACCAATTGTAAGTAGGCTGTTTATGTGTTTGTATGTTGGCAGCGCTATGTAGCGCTCTGCATTAATAACTCTGACAACGCTGTACGCACTCTGTAATAGACTATGTGGCTGGTCGGACTAGCAGTTGGAAGTTAACAGCCAGTGGTGATGGAAGTTGGGAGTGAGTAGTCAACAGTGATGGGGGTTAAAGGTTAATAATTAGCAGTGTTGGAGGTTTGCAGTATTAGCGCGAGCAGACGTTCTGAATGTACGAGGGCTGTTCAGAAAGTAAGCTCCGATTGATCGCGAAATGGGAAACACAGTGAAAATTAGAAATGTTTTATTTTTAACAGTTAGCTACACCATCCAGCTACTTCTCTACGTAGTTGCCGTTCTGACTAAGACATTTGTCGTAGCGTTGTACCAACTTTCCAATACCCTCATCATAAAAGACAGCCGCCAGTGCTTTCCGCCAATTCTCTACGCTGGCCTACAGCTCGTTTTCTGTGCCAAAATGTTGTATTCATAGCCAGCGGTTCATGTGAGCAGAAATGAAACGCAGGGGAAGTCAATTACGGGCTGTATTGTGGGTAGTCAAACATTTCCAATTGAAAACGATGCAGGAGCATCTTCATTGCCCCTTCAGAATGCGGCTGAGAATATTGCCTTGTAGAAGAAACTGCACGACAGTTATGTAATGTTGGCTGTATAGCTTCAGACGAAATTTCTCACCAGGTCCTCGTACTTGGCGGGAGACACTATTCTCTAGACAACTTTACGCGATCACTGTGAGCTCAGAAATGAGAGGAGTGACGTGATGCTATCTAGGGTCATACTAGAGACACTGCCCAACACATCTGTGCAAAGCTTTATCGGATTATCATAGTCGTTTCCATTTCGCGATCGATCGGAGCTTTTTTTCTGAACAGCCCTCGTATATCCGACATTGAGATTTATTACTGATGATTATATAATTTGTGAACTGGTTGTCACATTCGTAAGGTAAATACATTGTTTGCTCTGAAACAAAATCTTTCCTTTGCTAACCACATGCCTATTAGTAGTTAGAGCCTACTGTAGTTAGAATCTTTTATTTAGCTGGCTGAATTGGCGTTGCTGTATTGCAGTAGTTCGTGTAACGAAGATTTTCTGTGAGGTAAGCGACCTATGAAATGTATGGGTTATTGTTAGGATTTCTTCTAATTCAGGGCCATTCTTTTGTATTAATTATTTGAAGTCAGGTTATCATTTTTGAGTAGTGAAATTGCGTTGCGCTAGGATATTGTGTGGCAGTGTTGAGATGATAAAGAATAGTAAAGACACAATATAGTCAACTTCACTCAGCAATATAAGCAGAAAAGTTAAATAAAGAATTTTCGGAATGAAGGAAATGTAAGGAAATTGTCGAAGAGCAGTAGAAGAGCAAGGTGACCAGATACAGGTGTCAGCTAAAGAAATAAAGCCTGTAAATGAGTCTGGGATCATGTTATGGCATTTTATTTGTAAAGGCCCAACGTGATCAAACAGATAGTACAATTCACACTTACTTGTTTTGGCTATTACCATTTTCAGATCTGTTACAAGTAGAAAACAGTGGTGTAAACAACTAAGTTTAATTAACTCAACCAAAAACGTTTTCTAAGGCCAAGATCACGTAAAGAGGTCTCTATTTTCATCAACCGATTTCGACAGACTTTACAGTCATCTTCAGGTCTTCAAAATATTTGTTAAGACCTAAAGATGACAGCGAATTTTGTCGAAGTCGGTTGTTGCAAATAAGGAATATTTATGCGATTTGGTTTTAGAAAGTTTTTTATTTTTTTTTGCCAAATAAAACAGTACTCTCCTTCTTATTTCTCAGCATGAGAAAATTCAATTCAACTGAAGTAAAATCTGTAACATACCTAGCGATAAATAAGAGAAATAAAATATATTAATATGTTTAACAGCCATTCATACCAGCCCTACATACCGTAAAATGTTCTAATGTAGCTATCAACATCATAATTATCTATATAGGCACATAGGAAGTTCTGGTGATCGGCTTGATGCGTACAGTATTTATACAAGTAACTGAGGCCAGTAGAGGACACTATAGGTAGGTTAAATGAGTAACCAATATAATAAAAATCAATAGTTAAAGTGCCATGTTTTAATGGTATGTGTGATTGGCATGCATGGCTGTTAATAATGTTAATATTTTCATTGTTCGAAATTCCGTGGAAAATAGAAGTAAGCTACAGGGAAAAATGAGTAATGTATTTTTTTTTTCTAAATGGGGATATTTCCATTTACGTTTCTTATAGCGATTGAAAACTTTTATACTGACAATACAAAAATAACAATCATTGTGGTGGTTTTTTTGCTCTCGCCACATAATTGGCTCTCCTAAGTTTAAACCCCTTCGTTTACCATTAGTCCAAAGTTGCAGAGGTACGTTCAGTCAGGTGCTGGAAGGTTTCTTGGAGAATGGCAGCCTATTCTTCAATTCTTCACGGTGTGCTGCACTAAGGAGAGGTATCGGTGTCGATCGATGAGGCCTGGCACGAAGTCGGTGTTCTAAAACATTCCGAAGGTGATTCAGGTCAGGCCAGTCCATTACAGGGATGTTATTGTCGTGTAACCACTCCGCCACAGGCCGTGCATTATGAATAGGTGCTCGATCGTGCTTGAAAGATGCAATCACCATACCCGAGTTGCTCTTCAACAGTGGGAAGCAAGGAGGTGCTTAAAACGTCAATGTTGGCCTGTGCTGTGATAGTGCCACGCAAATCATCAAGGGATGCACGCCCCCTTAATGAAAAACGCGACCACACCCTGACGCCACCGCCTCCGAATTTTACGTTCGCTCTACACACGGTGGCAGATGACGTTCACCGGGCATTCGCCATACCACACCCTGCATCTGATCGCCACATTGTGTACTGTGATTCGTCACTCCTCACAACGTTTTTACACTGTTCAGTCGTCCAATGTTTAGCTCCTTGCACCAACCGAGGCGTCGTTTGGCATTTACCGTGGTGATGTGTGGCTTATGATCAGCCACTCGATCATGGAGAGACGTCTACAGACGTTAAAGTAACCTGTGGCGTGCCACAGGGGAGTGTTATGGGACCATTGCTTTTTACAATATATATAAATGACCTAGTAGATAGTGTCGGAAGTTCCATGCGGCTTTTCGCGGATGATGCTGTAATATACAGAGAAGTTGCAGCATTAGAAAATTGTAGCGAAATGCAGGAAGATCTGCAGCGGATAGGCACTTGGTGCAGGGAGTGGCAACTGACCCTTAACATAGACAAATGTAATGTATTGCGAATACATAGAAAGAAGGATCCTTTATTGTATGATTATATGATAGCTGAACAAACACTGGTAGCAGTTACTTCTGTAAAATATCTGGGAGTATGCATGCGGAATGATTTGAAGTGGAATGATCATATAAAATTAATTGTTGGTAAGGCGGGTACCAGGTTGAGATTCATTGGGAGAGTCCTTAGAAAATGTAGTCCATCAACAAAGGAGGTGGCTTACAAAACAGTCGTTCGACCTATACTTGAGTATTGCGCATCAGTGTGGGATCCGTACCAGATCGGGTTGACGGAGGAGATAGAGAAGATCCAAAGAAGAGCGGCGCGTTTCGTCACAGGGTTATTTGGTAACCGTGATAGCGTTACGGAGATGTTTAACAAACTCAAATGGCAGACTCTGCAAGAGAGGCGCTCTGCATCGCGGTGTAGCTTGCTCGCCAGGTTTCGAGAGGGTGCGTTTCTGGATGAGGTATCGAATATATTGCTTCCCCCTACTTATACCTCCCGAGGAGATCACGAACGTAAAATTAGAGAGATTAGAGCGCGCACGGAGGCGTTCAGACAGTCGTTCTTCCCGCGAACCATACGCGACTGGAACAGGAAAGGGAGGCAATGACAATGGCACGTAAAGTGCCCTCCGCCACACACCGTTGGGTGGCTTGCGGAGTATAAATGTAGATGTAGATGTAGATGAAATCCAAATTTTCTCACCTCCTGCCTAACTGTCATTGTACTTGCAGTTTGGAGTTCCTTTGTGATGGTCTGAATAGACGTCTGTCTGTTAACATTACGACCCTCTTCAACTGCCGGCTCTCTCTGTTAGTCAACAGACGAGGTCGGCCTGTACGCTTTTGTTTTATACGTATCCCAACACGTTTCCACTTCACTATCACATCGGAAATGGTGTACCTAAGGCTGTTTAGGAGTGTGGAAATCTCGTGTATAGACATATGACACAGGTGATACCCAATCACCTGACCACGTTCAAAGTCCGTGAGTTTCGCGGAGCGCCCCATTCTGCTCTCTCACGATGTCTAATGAATAGTGAAGTCGCTGATATGGAGTACGTGGCAGTGGATGGCAGCACAATGCACCCAATATGAAAAACGTGTGTTTTTTTAGGGTGTCCGGATACTTTTGATCACACAGCGTACAATGTGTTAATTATAAATGTGATGTATGTTGTTATTTGTGTAAATTATTTTGTATGATGTTGTATTTGTTCTGGGTCAATGCCGTTAAGGAAAGCTAGGAAAAGCAGTGTCGTTGGCAGAGGGTAAAGACTTGTGTTGTCTTGTGACAGCCAGAGCGAGAGCACCAGCAGCAGCGAGTACTGTTTGTATAAAGCGTTTTTGTACTTATTTGCTGCGCTTAGCTTTTAAATAGTTTTTCTGGGAAAACCTAGCGTAGTTTTCGCGTCTCGTATTTCAGTGAGTGTTTCTTGATTATCAGAGTAGCTCATCAGAAGATTATCTTGGGAATTTGTCATCGTATAGAGTAGGGTAAACATAGTCATGTGTAGGGACTGTGATTGTTGTGAGCGGACGCAAGGAGAATTGGCCACTCTTCGGGGGCAGGTGGAGGCTTTGTCTGTTAGGCTCATCGAGCTCGAGGCGCAGGCGTCGGCTCGTAGTGGCGTTGGGGCAACTGTGGTGAGACCTATGCCTACTTCGGTGGCCTTGGAGTCACATGGAACCCCTGATGTCGCTGCGTCTTCCGGCAGTGAGCATCTTACCGGTCAGCCATCACTCCAGGGTGAATGGCGGACAGTGGTGGGCTCGCGCGTGCCTGGCCGAAAGGCGAAGGTGGGATCTGGCCGCGTGGCAGCTGCCTTACCCCTTTCCAACAGGTACGGGGTGCTTCCTAGTGGTGACGACATCGTTTCCGAGCCACCACAGGATGCCTCGCCTGTTGGGCCAGTGGCCGATTCTCCGGCAAGGTCCCGACAGTCACAGAGGGCGGGCCTATTAGTTATAGGGAGCTCCAACGTTAGGCGGGTTATGGAGCCCCTCAGGAAAATAGCGGGTAGGTCGGGGAAGAATGCCAGTGTGCACTCGGTGTGCTTGCCGGGGGGTCTCGTCCGTAATGTGGAGGAGGCCCTTCCGGCAGCTATTGAACGCACTGGGTGTGACCGGCTGCAGATAGTAGCACATGTCGGAACGAATGACGCCTGCCGCTTGGGTTCTGAGGCCATCCTTGGTTCCTTCCGGCGGCTGGCTGATTTGGTGAAGACAACCAGCATCGCACGCGGAGTGCAAGCTGAGCTTAATATCTGCAGCATAGTGCCCAGAGTCGATCGCGGTCCTCTGGTTTGGAGCCGTGTGGAGGGTCTAAACCAGAGGCTCAGACGACTCTGCGACTATAATGGTTGCAAATTCATCGACCTCCGTTATTGGGTGGAGAACTGTAGGGCCCCCCTAGACAGGTCAGGCGTGCACTACACACCGGAAGCAGCTACTAGGGTAGCAGAGTACGTGTGGCGTGCACACGGGTTTTTTTTTAGGTTAGAGGGACCCCCCCTTGGGCGAAACGATAAAATACCTGACGGCTTACCAGAGAGGACATTATCATCGTTGATAAAGAACGTCCGTCCTCAGAGACCAAAAACAGGAAAAGTTAACGTAATATTGGTAAACTGCAGGAGTATCCAGGGCTAGGTTCCTGAATTAGTATCTTTTATTGAAGGAAATAGTGCGCATATAGTATTAGGAACGGAAAGTTGGTTAAAACCGGAAGTGAACAGTAACGAAATCCTAGACACAGAATGGAATATATACCGCAAGGATAGGATAAACGCCAATGGTGGAGGAGTATTTATAGCAGTAAAGAATTCAATAATATCCAGTAAGTTATTAGCGAATGCGAATGTGAAATAATCTGGGTTAAGCTAAGTATCAAAGGTGGGTCAGATATGATAGTCGGATGCTTCTATAGACCACCTGCATCAGCAACCGTAGTAGTTGAGCGCCTCAGAGAGAACCTGCAGAACGTCGTGAAGAAGTTTCGTGATCATACTATTGTAATAGGGGGAGACTTCAATCTACCAGGTATAGAATGGGATAGTCACACAATCAGAACTGGAGCCAGGGACAGAGACTCTTGTGACATTATCCTGACTGCCTTGTCAGAGAATTACTTCCAGCAGATAGTTAGAGAACCAACTCGTGAAGCTAACGTTTTAGACCTCATAGCAACAAATAGACCGGAACTTTTCGACTCCGTGAATGTAGAAGAGGGTATCAGTGATCATAAGTCAGTGGTTGCATCAACGACTACAAGTGTAATAAGAAATGCCAGGAAAGGAAGGAAAATATATTTGCTTAACAAGAGTGATAGGGCACAAATCGCAGAATATCTGAGTGACCACCATCAAACGTTCATTTCTGAGGAAGAGGATGTGGAACAAAAATGGAAAAAATTCAGAAACATCGTCCAGTACGCCTTAGATAAGTTCGTACCGACTAAGGTCCAAAGCGAGGGGAAAGATCCACCGTGGTATAACAATCATGTACGAAAGGTACTACGGAAACAAAGAAAGCTTCATCATAGGTTTAAGAGTAGTCGAATCATAGCTGATAAGGAAAAGCTGAACGAAGCGAAAAAGAGCGTAAAGAGAGCAATGAGAGAAGCATTCAACGAATTCGAACATAAAACATTGGCAAACAATCTAAACAAGAACCCTAAAAAGTTTTGGTCGTATGTAAAATCGGTAAGCGGATCTAAATCCCCTATTCAGTCACTCGTTGACCACGATGGCACCGAAACAGAGGACGACCGAAGAAAGGCAGAAATACTGAATTCAGTGTTCCGAAACTGTTTCACTGCGGAAAATCGTAACACGGTCCCTGACTTCAGCCGTCGCACGGACGCCAAAATGGAAAATATTGAAATAAACGATATCGGAATTGAAAAACAACTGCTATCACTTAGTAGCGGAAAAGCATCCGGACCAGACGAGATACCCTTAAGATTCTACAGTGATTATGCTAAAGAACTTGCCCCCTTTCTATCAGCAATTTATCGTAGATCGCTGGAAGAACGTAAAGTACCTAGCGACTGGAAGAAAGCGCAGGTCGTCCCCATTTTCAAGAAGGGTCATAAATCAGATGCGAATAATTATAGGCCTATTTCGCTTACGTCAATCTGTTGTAGAATAATGGAACATGTTTTGTGTTCTCGTATTATGACGTTCTTAGATAATACAAATCTCCTTCATCATAACCAACATGGATTCCGCAAACAGAGATCATGTGAAACTCAGCTCGCCCTATTTGCCCAAGAAATTCACAGTGCCGTAGACACTGGCGAGCAGATTGATGCCGTATTCCTGGACTTCAGGAAGGCATTTGATACGGTTCCGCACTTACGTTTAGTGAAAAAAATACGAGCTTACGGAATATCGGACCAGGTTTGTGATTGGATTCAGGATTTCCTAGAAGGAAGAACACAACATGTCATTCTTAACGGTTCAAAATCTGCAGATGTAGAGGTAATTTCGGGAGTACCGCAAGGAAGCGTGATAGGACCTTTATTGTTTACAATATACATAAATGACTTAGTTGACAACATCGGTAGCTCCGTGAGGCTATTTGCAGATGACACGGTTGTCTACAAGAAAGTAGCAACATCAGAAGACTCGTACGTACTCCAGGAAGACCTGCAGAGGATTAATGCATGGTGCGACAGCTGGCAGCTTTCCCTAAACGTAGATAAATGTAATATAATGCGCATACATAGGGGCAGAAATCCATTCCAGTACGATTATGCCATAGGTGGTAAATCATTGGAAGCGGTAACGACCGTAAAATACTTAGGAGTTACTATCTGGAGCGATCTGAAGTGGAATGATCACATAAAACAAATAGTGGGAAAAGCAGGCGCCAGGTTGAGATTCATAGGAAGAATTCTAAGAAAATGTGACTCATCGACGAAAGAAGTAGCTTACAAAACGCTTGTTCGTCCGATTCTTGAGTATTGCTCATCAGTATGGGACCCTTACCAGGTTGGATTAATAGAAGAGAGAGACATGATCCAGCGAAAAGCAGCGCGATTCGTCATGGGGACATTTAGTCAGCGCGAGAGCGTTACGGAGATGCTGAACAAGCTCCAGTGGCGGACACTTCAAGAAAGGCGTTACGCAATACGGAGAGGTTTATTATCGAAATTACGAGAGAGCACATTCCGGGAAGAGATGGGCAACATATTACTACCGCCCACATATATCTCCCGTAATGATCACAACGAAAAGATCCGAGAAATTAGAGCAAATACGGAGACTTACAAGCAGTCGTTCTTCCCACGCACAATTCGTGAATGGAACAGGGAAGGGGGGATCAGATAGTGGTACAATAAGTACCCTCCGCCACACACCGTAAGGTGGCTCGCGGAGTATAGATGTAGATGTAGATGTTGTGTAGGAGGGCTGTCTGTGGACGCGAGTGTGACGCAAGAGCAGAGCGCACACATTGGTAATGAGAGGTAAGAGCGAAAACACGCAGGTTGCGTGGGCTGTCGGACATGTGTAAGGCACAGTATAGTCACTAGCGAGGTCCCCATAGCGCGGCGAGTGTGGACAGATTTAAGTGGCTCCATTAACACACCAAGATGCTGCCGCGTGATTGGCCACTGTTACTCAAGGTGTTCCCACAATATTACATGGAGAAATAGCAGCATTGTCGATGACATAGGAGACGACGGCTTCATATCTGCAACGAACTGTAAGATCGTAGATTGTTTCATCTCTGTTAAGGTCAGAAACTTTGTGAGGCATTACCTAGTGACATTCCCAGTTAAGTTTTATTTCAGTGGTAAGTATTGTACTTAAAGAGTGCAGGTAACTGATCTTGTCATTATCCTGTCATCGTCACCTACTTAGGGGCCCATTCCTTTCCAGTTATTGAATACCCGAGTGTCGTTATTTAAATAGTTAAAAGAAATGTGATGTAAGACTACCATTGCTAATTTTGTTTGTTAAAACAAAGCTAACAGTGTTGTTCAATATTGCTCCGTAAAATCATTCTTGCTAATTGACTGAAGATAAAGTAAATTAAAGTCAATAAAATTAAACTAATTCTGGCAATCTAAGCCGGCCGCGGTGGTCGAGCGGTTCTAGGCGCTTCAATCCGGAGCTACACGGCTGCTACGGTCGCAGGTTCGAATTCTGCCTCGGGCATGGATGTGTGTGATGTCCTTAGGTTAGTTAGGTTTAAGTAGTTCTAAGTTCTAGGGGACTGATGACCTCATATGTTAATTCCCATAGTGGTTAGAGCCACTTGAACCAATTGGCAAACTCAAATCAAAGGAAAGAATAAATTACATTCACATTTTTCATATCTGTGCCTGTTGTAATAATGCTGCTTTATGGTGGAATAGTTCGTTTTTTGATGTTGTCAATCTGTTAAAAGCCAACGGTTGCTTATTTGATCCAGTAAATATTCGTTGTAAATATATTCTACTCAAGGCACGTTGCTTGGCATAGCCAGGAAACTAGAGTATGTAAGTAAACGTTAATCTGAGGTTAGTAGATTATTGTCGTAACAAATGAGCTACCTGCAGTAAATCATTGACTTTTCAACGAGTTCAAAATATCTTTTACAATTTAACGTACGTGAGTATTAACCATAGCTTTCATTATTCATTATTATTTCGTAACGCACTGCGTTGCCAGAAACGTGTGTCAACCTTCTTTTGCCACACATAGAGCCTAACCGTTACATATTCATTGCTGTCCGCATTATTGATCGGATAGTGCAGATACAGTGCCCAACTGGGCTACTGAGCGTATTAATTAATTTCCGTATTATTTCAATTAGTTTTGTTGTTGCTCTTTGAGTCAAGTGTTATCTGTTTTCGTTTCGTATTTAATGTGAGCTATGACACTGTTTTAGGTACTAAACAAAATCCAGATAAGTAGAAAGAGTAGGAGTAAGAATACATTACAACTTTTTGTACATTTCTCTCCACTAAACGGGAAAATATTTTTCGGAGACGATACCTTTGCCGAAAATCAAATTCATTAGGCATACGCAATCAGAGTCATATCATCGCATTAACCTATTATATCAGCTTCGAAATGTGTCGATGAACCATCATGTAAGTACCACTTTCCCTACGTTGCTCAAGGCGATCATCCTCCAGTATTCCTGGAAGATCCTGCCCTTATCCATCGAGCTTCCTTGCAAGTGCATGTAGCTCAGCGACACCATCAATAAGTACCCCCGCACACATTCAATGAGAAACGTTGCTTATAGCTAACTGTAAACAGCACGTGTATTACGAAACTCAGAATTACATCACGTAAGATCTTAGATGTAAATCAGTAGTTGACTGCAGCCAGTTACTGCAACCACCAACAAAATCTCACTCTAGTTCTGACATGCCATTCATTGCGTCACTGAAGTGCTTGGAGATTATATGTGCACAGTGAACTAGAAAATTAAATTTACCATACACTTTAGTGACATTGTCCAGATACTTGTTCAGTTGTTCCCGTTGTTGAAGTTTCTGGAGACACTCGCACTGATTCCAAACCATACTCAACTTCGGATTCAGGTGTATCGGTGATAGGCGCAAGTCTGTTAATTAACTATTCGATACCGGTTTTCACGTACGCTTTCAGATAATAACATGGTGCTATTGACCTCGTGGAAGTAATTATTGCTAGTACTGCAGATCGAGATTAAAAGAAGCTTTCCTTTTGTTTCAAAATGGTTCAAATGGCTCTGAGCACTATGGGACTTAACAGCTGAGGTCATCAGTCCCCTAGAACTTAGAACTACTTAAACCTAACTAACCTAAGGACATCACACTCATCCATGCCCGAGGCAGGATTCGAACCTGCGACCGTAGCAGTCGCGCGGTTCCAGACTGAAGCACCTAGAACCGCTCGGCCAGCGCGGCCGACTTCCTTTTGGTCCATTCAACACTCCACAAGATGGTGTTACAAGCCCTCTGCTGTTCTTGATCTACATAAACTACTTAAGAGGGAATCTGAGCAGCCCGCTCAGATTGTTTGCAGATAATGTTGTCATTTACCGTCTTGTAAAGTCATAAGATGATCAAAAAACCAATTCCAAATGATTTAAACAAAATATATGTGGGGTGCCAAAGTTGGGAATTGACTATAAGTAGTGATAAGTGTAAAGTGATCCACATGAATACTAAAAGGAATTGGCTAAGTTTCGGTTACACGATAAGTCATACAAATCTAAAGGCTTTAAACTCAAATACTTAGGGACTTCAATTACGAATAACTTAAACTGGAAAGACACATAGGTAATATTGTGGGGAAAGCAAACCAAAGATAGCGATTTATTGGTAGAAAACTTAGAAAATGTAATTGGTCTGCTAAAGAAACTGCTTACACTACGCTTGTCAACCTTCCTGTGGAGTACTATGTGCAGTGTGAGATCCGCAGCAGATAGGATTGATGGAGGAAATAGAATAAGTCTAAAGAGGGGCATCTCATTTTGTATTATGACGAAATAGGGGAGGGAGTGCCATGGATATGGTACGTGAATTGGGATAGCAATCATTAAAGCAAAGGCGTTTTTCGCTGCAACACGATCTTGTAATGAAATTTCAATCAGCAACTTCCTCCTCAGAGCGCGACAATATTTCGTTGTCTCTGACCTACATAGGGAGAAACGATCATCATAATAAAATAGAAATCAGAGCTCGCACGGAAATATTTAACCGTTCGTTTTTCCTGCGCACTGTTGGCGAGTGGAAGGTCGAAGAAATAGCTTGAAGGTCGCTGAATGAACTCATTGCCAGGCAGTTAACTGTGTGGTGCAGAGTAATCATGCAGATGTAGATATATATGTAGATTCAGCTACACGGGGAGAGTACCAAGAGTGACACATAATTATCTTGTGTAGCTAGCTAATTTGGGATGGAGCCGTCCAATTGGACATCTCTTCCAGGATTTTTATACGTCGTACGGTTTTTTGGGAGTCTACTTTACATCATATTTGCCATCAGTACTTAATATTCAAGCATCGATTGCACACAATAGCAGAGTTGCTAAAGATAAATTACCTTGGTGGGTGGACGACCTAATCCCCCCTCCTTCTTTTCTATTTCCATCTGCGGCCCACATTAAACAGTGTCCAGTCGAAGCAAAGTCTTTTACGATGATTTGAGAGGAGCGAAGGTTACAGTAAACTTACTAGTTTACTTAGTTTGTCATGTTGAGATGGCTCCATTTCTTCTTGTCTAGGAATCTGATTCTTGAAACTGAAAATGTCGGATCAGGTCCTCACGATTGATTTGAACTAAATAAATCTGAAGATTGTTGTTGAAGCATTTTTTTACGTAAATATATTTTCTTGCCTTTTGGCACATGATACAATATTTTCATTTTTCACATTAACAAAGCCGAAATTACATTGTTCGCGCGAAAATACGTCCGATCACATCAGAGGCATACTTACGACTCTCACAGTCTGCGAAAATAACAATATTCTAAAGGGTTTACAATTTTTCTTAGCAAATGAACTTCTACTAGATTCTGTTACATTTTTTGTTTATTTGCGAACTGACTACTTCGGATCAGGCTAGAATTTCATTTGTTCATCGCCTGAAGTTTCCTCTTTCTCCAGTACTCTTTCATATGGACGTTGTGCTGTTGTTTCTCTTCATCTGTTCAGGCTCTTTTTGTCTTCTGTGTTCTTTTGACTTGCAATCCTTACAAATTTTGAATCATGGTCCCAAATGGATCGCTGTTAAACATTTGAACTCGTCAATGTTTAATCTTTCCAGATCCTTACGAGCTTCCTTAATCCATTTCGTTGTTGTCTTCCTTTTCCACAGGTAGTCGAATATTCGTTTGGTTAGTCTGGTTTTGTCCATTCTGTACTGGCGTCTCCGAGATTTTCTCCACCTTTTTGTAGATTTCATTGTTGCTCCGAAGTTTCCAGCCAGTTTCAATATGGGTTGGACCCATGATTTTTCGCAGTCTTCTTCTTTCTATTCTCTCCAGCTGTCTGTTATATTGTTAATTTCGATTATTATTTCATAAATGAATCCAGAAATAATACGTAGTAAACAGTACAGGATTGCGTATTTAAGGATAGAAATTTTAAATATGCAAATAATTCGTTATTTCGAACGTTTCTAAAAAAAATAATTTTTACTGTACATTCAGATTAAAATATTTTATAAAGTAATTCCCTTTCATAAATTTTAGATTGAAGTATAACATACCGCGTATAATATTATATGAAAATTTTCAGAAAAGGCACTGGTATTATACTGATCTGTCCAAAGGTCGAAAAATAATACTGGTATCGTCAGCTACTGTTGAGGAAAATTAATGCTGGAGAGGGATGTCCTGTTACAGCGAACAGACACATCTCGGTATTTCAAAATCATTTTTATTCGGATTTAGTTAGTTCACGTGCGGTGGTTTTCTCTAAAGAGACATGAGTCAGTATGACGCACTTGGGAAACGGGGTGCAGATACGAGGTTGGAGCAGGTCGCAGCAAGTGTTGGAGGCGGCCCACGGCTGGGCAGACGCCGTCTGGACAGGTGCCCAAGTAGAGCGCACCGTCCCCCCCCCCCCCCCGCCTCCCCTCCTACCACACGTGAAACATTGAGAGCGGGCCGCGTGAATAAGTGACGCCGCGTGGTCACCGCAAAGGGGTGGGGGGGGGGGGGCGGTTGAACTGCTCCCCAGGTGGCGCATTACGTCGACCGACTTAAAACTGGGGCAGCAGTCTTTGGTGCGGCGACTGCTTTATGGTGCACTGTGTGACGCACGCAAACTCTATGGTTCAAATGGCTCTGACCACTATGGGACTTAACTTCTAAGGTCATCAGTCCCCTAGAACTTAGAACTACTTAAACCTAACTAACCTAAGGACATCACACACATCCATGCCCGAGGCAGGATTCGAACCTGCGACCGTAGCGATCACGCGGTTCCAGACTGTAGCGCCTTTAACCGCTTGGCCACACCGGCCGGCACGCAAACTCTACCGCTCACCACCGGAGTCACCGTACGGCTTCATTACAGACGTTCTCTGCGAGGCGTAGTCATGATTGCTGAAAAAACTCGTGCTGCGACTATGAAATTAACGACGTTGTGAGTGTCCTCTACATTCTGGATAGGGATGGGAAAAACTGACCAGTTAAAACCAATACCGGCATTTCAGTTCCAAATAACCAGTATTTTGCGGTATTTGTTTGGACTCTGTTATAACTGATGTTTAAAATTTGTTACTAATAACCGAGTAAAAACACCCAAATACCAATTACCCATAGCAGAAGTGCTAAAATTTTTCGTTTTTAAGTAAATGTTTTCTAAAACTGAATAATTTTTAATCGTAAAATTTGCATTGGTTTGAAATACATTTGCCATAAGATTTGCTACAGCACTGCTGAGACATTAATACGCTTATTGTCGTGTATTGTGACGTAAGGTACGTCAGCATGTGCAGTGTGAAGGACTTGCCACCATTATTGTCTGTACGGTAGCTTCTCGTTGTAGACGCCAGATATCCATTGTATTGCACAATGGCACCAGCCCTAGTCTGGAAATATTTTTTATGAAGTGAGCCAGCAGTCAAGTACAGTGGTTCATTTACTTTAAAAGATTAAAGCTCTATCTGCCATTACTATGAAATAATAAAAGTTAAAAACTTAACAACAATTCATTCACAGTACACAATAAAAATAGAAAGTAGCTGATTTGCTGCCAGGGTCTACAGAATGTGCCTCTGTCTGCTTGTGGCCCTGAAAATGGACAGATTAGCACGAAAAATAGAGTTCTCCAATCTCAGTTTTCACCCTTTAGCACTGAAAACTTGTAATTCCCAAATAGTGGTATGATCGCCGATTACAACATTATTTTTGAGTAGCGTTTCATAAAATTAGATTTTATTTTTTTTTTAGTATTCAACCAATTATCACTTTAAGAGAAAAGCAGCGAACGGTGGACGGACTAACTTTTCTTTTGTTTGCCTGAGAGTTGAAAAAATGTGTCACATGTCCGTACAGGAGGTATTACTCGTAAAACCTGGAAGAAAAGTTTGTATATATAATTGTTGGGGAAGAATATGTAAACACTCCGAGAGATGCATGCTTGAGCAAAATGTGACAACAAGCGCCGCAGTCATCAATTAAATATTACACCAAGGTCTCATACTCCCAAAGATAATACACAGCAAAGCTATACCTAACCATATCAATATACCCCTCGGCTTTTGGCAAGACCACTTTGTGGTATCAAGGGAGGCCCTATGAACCACGTAATATTCTGTGGTATAGATTATAGCAGTATTTCATCTGAAAAACCTATATGTATTACATCACATATGGATAAGGGTATTGCGTAACGAAATATACAACTAAGCGACTCATAGCCGGAGTCCTCGTACGTATTGACGTTTTGTATTGTGTCGGCTACTGTGGGAGTCAGCACAGACACAAACAAGGAAGAAGTTGCATTGGACGGTGGCAGGAATCCAAAGTGATCTGTACGTAACACTTGCAGATTAATAGAACATTTCTAAAAAGGAAAGGAACATAACTTCTTGGTATGGGGTGGCTTTCTGTGACTCCTACATGCAATTACTTTCACACACTATTACTACTCGCAGAACGATGATGTTTGGTTTGTGGGGCTCTGAACTGTGCGGCCATCAGCGCCCGTACAAAGTCCCAATTTTTACACAGTCCTATCTAGCCACTGTCACAAATGATGATGATGATGTTGAGAAAGTTATGAGGACAACACAAACACCCAGTTCCCGGGCAGAGAAAATCCCCAACCCGGCCGGCAATCGAACTCGGGACCCCGTGATCCAGAGGCAGCAATGCCAGCCACTAGACCAAGAGCTGCGGACTGCTCGCAGTACACAGGCTACGTATCGTCTTCCTATTTCTCAGAACGTATACTCTCAAAGTCTCTGACCGAACTGGGACCGACCAGCGATAGGCGGTTGGTTAGATCAGCGTTGACAGGGGATCTGTCTTCCTGGAGGTGTGGCGCTGCCCGCTCTTTCCATTGGCGTACGGGTCAACGCCTTCTTCATGCCCTTTCGCGGCACAATGCTGACTGGTGCGCAGTCTATGTTGTAGGAGTGCACATTTTGGACTGTTGCTTACACTAAGGGGATTGTTATATGTACGATGGCTCTGAGCACTATGGACTTAACATCTGTGGTCATCAGTCCCCTAGAACTTAGAACTACTTAAACCTAACTAACCTAAGGACATCACACAACACCCAGTCATCACGAGGCAGAGAAAATCCCTGACCCGCCGGGAATCGAACCCGGGAACCCGGGCGCGGGAAGCGAGAACGCTACCGCACGCCCACGAGCTGCGGAATTATATGTACGAGAATGAGATGAAACACTCATATAATTTATACTACAGTGTATTATGTTGTCCAAGGGTTCTCTCTTATTACTACACAATAGTGTTGCCAAAAGCTGAGAGTGGTATGGATATGATTAGTTATAGCTTTGCTCCCCGTCGGAGGTTCGAGTCCTCCTTCGAGCATGGGTGTATGTATTGCCCTTAGCTTTAAGTTAGTGTAAGTTAGATTAAGTAGTGTGTAAGCTTAGGGATCGATGTCTTAGCAGTTCGGTCCCATAAGACCTTACCACCACAAATATAACGTTGCTGTATGTTGTCTTTGGAGTTATGTGACCTTCGTGTATTCTTTAATTGATGTCTCCACCGTTCCAGATATAGGTGAACAGAACGTACATCTGTGCTGATAATACCGTTTGGTATATTGCGAGTAACTGGTAGAAGATACTTATAATTGAGAAGTATTTTAACAGGTGCTAGCAAAATTGTTAACATCACATATTTTCAATCGATTCATCATAATCATTTGAAGCCAACGAAACTAGGTAAATTTGATGAATTATATCATGTTTCAGCAGTTAAAGTTGTCTTGTTATATAATCGTAGTTAATGAAATTGGTCGTTGAAGAATCCGCATTTATTTATTGTTGGACCTACAAATATCGGGATGACTTTTTTTAGTTGCTAGAGTGCTAGTGTTCCACCACGAACGGCAGAAATCCAATGTCCGCAATTCAAGTGTCTGTCATGTTCAGAACAGCGTTTGTACAGTTGTCGGTGCATTATGTCCAAGTTAAATTAATTAGAATATGTGCAAATTGAAACTTCCTGGCAGATTAAAACTGTGTGCCGGACCGGGACTCGAAGTCGGGACCTTTGCCTAACGCGGGCAAGTGCTCTATCAACTGAGCTACCCAAGCACGACTCACGCCCCGTTCTCACAGCTTTACTTCTGCCAGTACCTCGTCTCCTACCTTCCAAACTTTACACAAGCTCTCCTGCGAACCTTGCAGAACTAGCACTCCTGAAAGAAAGGATACTGGCAGAAGTAAAGCTGTGAGGGCGGGGCGTCAGTCGTGCTTTGGTAGCTCAGTCGGTAGAGCACTTGCCCGCGTTAGGCAAAGGTCCCGAGTTCGAGTCTCGGTCCGGCACACAGTTTTAATCTGCCAGGAAGTTTCACATCAGCGCACACCCCGCTGCAGAGTGAAAATCTCATTCTATGTGCAATTTGTTAGTGCACGTATCCTGGGTGCTTCCGTAACCAAGGACGCTGAAGTGTTCGCTGTTTCTAGAGGCACCGTATCTACATCTACAGTGAAGATTTATACCACTTACAGGAAAAGCGAGACAACGTCATCCGCTAAGTCTCCACGCAGAGGAAATCGCGTGTAGAGTGCTAATGACAGACGCTCACTGAAGAGGATTGTGACGAAAAGTAGCTAAAGGTCGTTCTCGTGATCCTTGTCATCACCAAAACAACAAGAATGGAGTCCAGGCGAACAGGAACTCCAAAACCACCCGTCATTGACGCAAATGCCCGTAACACGGAAACGTGGCACCGATGTCATGTAATATGGACTGTGGAACAATGGAAGAAAGTGTCGGTCGGCTGAGTCTCGTTTCGCATTGTTTCCTACTTCCGTCTGAGTTTACGCCCCAAGAGGGAAACATGGCGCGGTTCGGTGATAATTTGGACAGTCATACCGTGAAAGCCAGTCTCAGTTTAAGTATTGGGTGTTTTACCTGCCACTAGTAATTTGCAGTACTCTGTTTCACAAGAGGTAGCGTAATAAAGTTACACAATTCCCGTGTGGCGAGAGTTGTAGATCCTTGGGAAATCATGGAGGTGTGGCATCAGGCTCGATCGTACGTCAATGAGGGCACGAAAAGCACAGATGCCAGGCATCAGACTCGGTTCAGTATCAACATATGGGGAGGAATTGTGTGTGAAAAACTCATAGGGCCATACACTTTGCCAAACAGATTAGCAGGTGTTGCGTATCACCGATTTCCGCGCGCTGGATTACCAGCGCTATTGGAGAACGTTACCTGTTTGTAAAGACAATGACTGTGGTTTATGCGTGACATGGCACTACCACATTTTCTACAGATCATGAGACAATACCTCACCGCAAAGTTTCATCGGCAAGAGATTAGTCGCGAAGCTCTGCCAGAACGGCCACCCCGTTCCCAGGACCTGAATCCTTCGTACTCATAGCTATTGTGAACATTTAAAGGCACTGATCTGTACCCAGCCTATCGGAAATTTGTAGACGTTACCACTGCATGTGATGTTACCCGAATGGAAGGGGGAAGGAAAATTTAGAGTCTAACGATTCATCGATAAGGATGGTAAAGGATCATATCCGCATCCTCAACAAAGGAACCATCCAGGCATTTCCTTCATCAATTTACGAAAATCAGAGAAAACCTTATAATGGACGGCCGTACGGGTATTTGAACCGTCGTCCACCCGAATGGAAGTCGATTAGTTCGCCTGTTAATCCGAATGGAGCCTGGTGTGTTTAAAAAGTATCTGATTCATCGCGAAGAAGGTCGGAACGGTGAATCAGAGTGCTTGGTAACCACATCCAGCACTATCTACAGCGTCTACATCTACGTAAAACACAGGTTCACTCGTATCACTGCCGGCCAGTGTGGCCGTGCGGTTCTAGGCGCTTCAGTCTGGAGCCGCGGGACCGCTGCGGTCGCAGGTTCGAATCCTGCCTCGGGCAGGCATGTGTGTGATGTCCTTAGTTTAGTTAGATTTCAGTACTTCTAAGTTATAGGGGACTGATGACCACAGATATTAAGTCCCATAGTGCTCAGAGCCATTTTTTTAACTCGTATCACTACAGGTACTGATTTCTGGACATATCATTATAGGAATTTTCTCGTACTTCTGAACAACAATTCCTCCTGTAAGAGTATGTAACACTTTTGTTTAAGCACATCTAAATGCGACACATTTTTCCCAACGGTGGATCACAGGGCAGAGAAATGGTTCAAACGGCTCTGAGCACTATGGGACTCAACATCTGAGGTCATCAGTCCCCTAGAACTTAGAACTACTTAAACCTAAGGACATCACACATATCCATGCCCGAGGCAGGGTTCAAACCTGCGACCGTAGAGAACACGTGGTTCCAGACTGAAGGGCCTCGAACCGCTCGGCCACTACGGCCGGCCAGGGAGGAGATATTGGCTGCAGAGGTCGTGGGTAGCTCCACAGATGGAAAACGTTTCTACCAGTTAAGTACCTATACTTCGAGTTGGAATGTCTGTCTGAAATTTTTTATTAACTTGTGGTGGTTATTTATTAAAGAACATTGTGAGATTACAACCACACTGAGCAACACTTTGCTCTATGACTGGCGGGCCTTCGCCTTTTTTGGCGATGAAAAATCCACAAGTTTCCACTTCTTGCTTGACTCTCTCGTCAGCTACAGAAATCTGCGCTGGTCTGACACAGCTGCAACAACTGCGCTGCTACCAACCTTCAGTGGACTTTTCAATGGGTGTGAGCCGTCACGGAACCCAGCAGGTGGCGACATCCATCATGTTCGAAATGAAAGCTGATACACGACTGTCTGTCATTTGCTCCACTGTCGCCTCTACAGTGACACGCCGGCCTTCGCGCACCGCTTTTCTTGCTATTTGCAGTTGGCCACAGAAACAAAGCTTGCATTCACACGTATCTGGCCGCAGTGGAAGGGTCTGCACCACAAACGTGCCGCACTCTTGCTCTACCCATGCACGAACTCAGCAATAACTGTTGCCACATTATCCCGTTTCAAACGCAATAAATGAATCACCGTACAATAGTTCACTTTATCAATGGTCTGCGTCATTTCGTTTTGTCTCTTCTAGCGAGACTGTAGTCGTACTTGCTAAGAAATAAGAATTAATTACTTAACTTCATTTTTTCTATACGAGTATTCAAACTTTACTCTTCATGTGTTGCAATCTGCAGCAAATTATACTATAAGGAAGATTATACAAAACCTAACTGCCTTGGCAACAGGAAAATGTTATTCATACATGCATATCTGAAAGAACAGACACTGTTGACTATCCACGGCTGTACGCAATACTTCGAAATTAATTCACTGACTGGCTCATCAACAGTGTCTGTCCTTTCAGACATGTATGTAGGCATTACAAGACTGTACGGGCACATGACAACAACATTAGGCTCGATTCTTTATTTTCTTATTCTCCATACTTCAGAAATCCAAGTAATATGGCGAACGTTAGATTATGGACTACAATAGAAGGGTGTAGGAAGTGTGGATGGTCCGGGGAGCGTGCACGGATAGCCGAAGTTGCTTACAAGGGAACCTCCCCATCGCACCCCCCTCAGATTTAGTTATAAGTTGGCACAGTGGATAGGCCTTGAAAAACTGAACACAGATCAATCGAGAAAACAGGAAGAAGTTGTGTGAAACTATGAAAAAATAAGCAAAATATACAAACTGAGTAGTCCATGTGCAAGATAGGCAACATCAAGGATAGTGTGAGCTCAGGAGCACCGTGGTCCCGTGGTTAGCATGAGCAGCTGTGGGATGAGAGGTCCGTGGTTCAAGTCTTCCCTTGGGTGAAAAGTTTACTTTCTTTATTTTCGCAAAGTTATGATCTGTCCGTTCGTTCATTGGCGTCTCTGTTCACTGTAATAAGTTTAGTGTCTGTGTTTTGCGATCGCACCGCAAAACCGTGCGATTAGTCGACGAAAGGACGTGCCTCTCCAATGGAAACCAAAAACATTTGATCGCAAGGTCATAGGTCAACCGATTCCGCCAAAGAGAAAACACGTCTGATATATTCTATACGACACTGGTGGCGGCATGTGCGTCACGTGACAGGAATATGTTGTCGACTCACCTAACTTGTACACTTGGCGAATGGGTAAAAAGATTCTTCTACCTTGCCCGATTTAGGTTTTCTTGTGGATGTGATAATCACTCACAAAAAAGTGATGAAAACATAATAGATGGACAGATAGTAATTGTCTGAAAATAAAAAATTAAACTTTTCACTGGAGGGAAGACTTGAACCAAGGACCTGTCGTTCCGCAGCTGCTCACGCTAACCACGGGACCACGGTGCTCCTGGGCTCACACTATCCTTGATGTTGCTTATCTTGCGCATGGACTACTCAGTTTGTATATTTTGCTTATTTTTTCCTAGTTCCACACAACTGCTTCCTGTTTTCTCGATTGACCTGTGTTCAGTTTTTCAAGGCCTATCCACTGTGCCAACTTGTAACTAAATCTGAGGGGGTTGCGATGGGGAGGTTCCCTTGTTAGAAGGCCCCGCGCGACAAGTGGGAATCCGTGTTCCAGTCCAGGTGAGGCACAAATTTTTGTGTGTCACTGTTGGTTAGTAGATCTACACTTAATACAGCTGATGTCAAGAAATTCACTGTCAGCGAATTAATTTCGAAATAATAGAATGATCTTAATAGACGTAAAACGATTTTAGACCCAAATTTCTTTTCAAATATTCTTGCGTAAAGCGTTTTGCTTTTTAAGATGCAAATAAGACATGCCTCCTCACGGCCTACCACATTATGATGGTTAGCAAGTTTATTACAGTGAGCTATAAAGTTACGTTAATGGGAGCTATGTTCCCGGTAGTGTCACCGACGCCGTATTGGTCAGTACGTCAGAGACCAGACAAAGAGTAAACTCCCCCCCCCCCCTCCCACGAGGGGCTCCCTTCTTCTCCCTTCTTGCATGTGGGCGGCAGTCATATGACGCTTCAGCTAGGTCTCACGTTGCTTCCACTTACTTGTGTCAAACTACTTCTGTTTTCTCTTCTATTGGTCTGTCTTGGACAACTCCTTGTTTTTTCTACCCCGACGGTATAAGATTGCGAGACCCGAGAATGTCTTCCATTGTCATTCTCTAGTCTTATGGAAGATGCAGCTGTCGATAAAAAGACCGGGTAGAACACGCTCATCAACCGTGGAGAAGTTAGTGTTCTAGAAGAAGCGACTCTGAAATCAAACGCTGTGTTTCCAGTAGGTGGTTGTTCGGAGTGCTGGTATCTCTCCAACCTAAAACAAATTACACTCCGTCGTTTGACGGTATGCAGCCAGGCGAATGGCGAACGGAAATATTAAGAGGACTGGGCATAGATCTTGAATAAAAGATACTTTACAACTCGATAAAGGGAATGTGAGTGGAGTAAATAGGAAACAGCAAGAATCAGAAGGAAAACTATAGAGGAATGATAGAAATAGCTATTGTAATTTAAACAAAAAATAAATTAGAAGGTACGAGAAATTTGAACCAATACACAGTGATACAAAAAGTGGAAACTACTCGGCGTGTGCAGTAGCCATATTAAAAATCAAAAATAGAACAAGAAAGCCGGCCAGTGTGGCCGAGCGGTTCTAGGCCCTTCAGTCTGGAATCGCGCGACCGCTACGGTCGCAGGCTCGAATCCTGCCTCGGGCATGGATGTGTGTGATGTCCTTAGGTTAGTTAGATTTAAGTAGTTCTAAGTTCTAGGGGACTGATGACCTCAGAAGTTAGGTCCCATAGTGCTCAGAGCCATTTTAGAACAAGAAATCAAAGAGTTGGTTCAAATGGCTCTGAGCACTATGGGACTTAACATCTGAGATCATCAGTCCCCTAGAACTTAGAACTACTTAAACCTAACTAACCTAAGGACATCACACACATCCATGCTCGAGGCAGGATTCGAACCTTCGACCGTCGCGGTCACGAGGTTCCAGACTGTTGCGCTTAGAACCGCTCGGCCACTTCGGCAGGCAAATCAAAGAGTTATTCCTATACATGCGAAGGAGTGGTAACAGCACGATTTCAACTAGAATGCCTGACGAAGAGAAAAAAGATGAAACAAAACAGTATTACAAAATCCTGCAATATGTAATATGTAACTATACCAAGAGCGACGAACAGCTTATCAGTGGAGATTACAATGCTCGAGTAGACATGGTACCTATGCCAAATGTTGCAGGCACTTTCGGAGCAGTAGCACTGAATGAAAATGGCGAGGAACATAGGCAATTTGCAACTTTCAACCAGTTGAAATTAGCAAATACCTACTTTCGCAGGATTCGTAAATTTATATGCCGTAGCCAAGATTGTGGGAAACACCGGTTATAGATCATTAATCAATTATGTAGTAGTCAATGACAAGCTAACTTCCATGGTACTGCATGTTACAGTACACACACGCAGCGATGTACCCTATTCGGAGCATCTTCTAATGTTAAAAATTAGAATTGTCGTAAAATGAAAGAAAAGTAAACTGAAAGAAGAATGAAGAATCATAAAGAGTAAATCCTGCTAGAAGGAAAGTTAAGAACTCTTCATGAAAATAGACTTACAGGATATCTTACGCAAAAGTTCACTGATGACGATATAAATAAATAATGGGAAAGTATAATACAGGTAACGTATAAAATTGCAAACGAAGTTTTAGGTAAAAAGAGAAAAAAAAGAAATGAGAAAGGATTTTGAACATGGAACGAAGAAGTAAGACAACCAACATAAAAGATTGAAGGCATACAAGATAAATTTAAAGGAAAACAGATGTATCCTATGAAGTGTATAGAGAAAGGAATAATTGCCAAGAGAATAACCAGAAAGGCTTACGAGGAAGTGTGAAATAATTTTATATGTGGCGTAGACAATGATGTACATGGGAGGCAGCTAACTGTATAAAAACTAATTAAACAGATAAATGAGGTACTCATGATTAAATACACTCCTGGAAATGGAAAAAAGAACACATTGACACCGGTGTGTCAGACCCACCATACTTGCTCCGGACACTGCGAGAGGGCTGTACAAGCAATGATCACACGCACGGCACAGCGGACACACCAGGAACCGCGGTGTTGGCCGTCGAATGGCGCTAGCTGCGCAGCATTTGTGCACCGCCGCCGTCAGTGTCAGCCAGTTTGCCGTGGCATACGGAGCTCCATCGCAGTCTTTAACACTGGTAGCATGCCGCGACAGCGTGGACGTGAACCGTATGTGCAGTTGACGGACTTTGAGCGAGGGCGTATAGTGGGCATGCGGGAGGCCGGGTGGACGTACCGCCGAATTGCTCAACACGTGGGGCGTGAGGTCTCCACAGTACATCGATGTTGTCGCCAGTGGTCGGCGGAAGGTGCACGTGTCCGTCGACCTGGGACCGGACCGCAGCGACGCACGGATGCACGCCAAGACCGTAGGATCCTACGCAGTGCCGTAAGGGACCGCACCGCCACTTCCCAGCAAATTAGGGACACTGTTGCTCCTGGGGTATCGGCGAGGACCATTCGCAACCGTCTCCATGAAGCTGGGCTACGGTCCCGCACTCCGTTAGGCCGTCTTCCGCTCACGCCCCAACATCGTGCAGCCCGCCTCCAGTGGTGTCGCGACAGGCGTGAATGGAGGGACGAATGGAGACGTGTCGTCTTCAGCGATGAGAGTCGCTTCTGCCTTGGTGCCAATGATGGTCGTATGCGTGTTTGGCGCCGTGCAGGTGAGCGCCACAATCAGGACTGCATACGACCGAGGCACACAGGGCCAACACCCGGCATCATGGTGTGGGGAGCGATCTCCTACACTGGCCGTACACCACTGGTGATCGTCGAGGGGACACTGAATAGTGCACGGTACATCCAAACCGTCATCGAACCCATCGTTCTACCATTCCTAGACCGGCAAGGTAACTTGCTGTTCCAACAGGACAATGCACGTCCGCATGTATCCCGTGCCACCCAACGTGCTCTAGAAGGTGTAAGTCAACTACCCTGGCCAGCAAGATCTCCGGATCTGTCCCCCATTGAGCATGTTTGGGACTGGATGAAGCGTCGTCTCACGCGGTCTGCACGTCCAGCACGAACGCTGGTCCAACTGAGGCGCCAGGTGGAAATGGCATGGCAAGCCGTTCCACAGGACTACATCCAGCATCTCTACGATCGTCTCCATGGGAGAATAGCAGCCTGCATTGCTGCGAAATGTGGATATACACTGTACTAGTGCCGACAATGTGCATGCTCTGTTGCCTGTGTCTATGTGCCTGTGGTTCTGTCAGTGTGATCATGTGATGTATCTGACCCCAGGAATGTGTCAATAAAGTTTCCCCTTCCTGGGACAATGAATTCACGGTGTTCTTATTTCAATTTCCAGGAGTGTATAATAAGACAACAACAAAGGATAAAACATTATAAGCAATTATGACATAATGAGGAAGTGATTGGAACAGAAATAGGGACCTCCCATGGAAATTAAGTCCTAGAACAAGACCCTGTAAAAAAATAAGAAGGCACCTGGGTTAGATGGAATGAATATAGAACTTATTAAACATTGTAATGTGTTATGCAAATTAACAATTTTTCGTCTGCTCAGTAAATATTGGCAATACTCTCATACACCTCTTTCTTGCTCAACAGCTTTAGTCAAAAATCTGTTCAAAAGAGGAAATCGTAAAAATTGTGAAAATTGTAGTAAACTTAGTCTCCTGAGTACAGGATATAAAATCAAATAAATAATAAATCTAGCAAATACTAAATTAAAGGCTATTGCAAAAAAAAGAAATGGTTCAACTGGCTCTCAGCACTATGTGACTTAACTTCTAATGTCATCAGTCCCCGAGAACTTAGAACTATTTAAACCTAACTAACCTAAGGACATCACACACATCCATGCCCGAGGCAGGATTCGAACCTGCGACCGTGGCGTCGCGCGGTTCCAGACTGTAGCGCCTAGAACCGCTCGACCATCCCGGCCGGCAGCTATTGCAGATTGTCTGTTACGAGAAGAGCTAAGTTAATTTCGGGTAACTTTTTAACCATTAGACAAATAAGAAAACAAAGACGAGAAAAAAATTGACAGGGAAAATCAAGTAAAATTATGGCAAATACTAGAAAATGGGGGCTAACGAGCACACGTAGCTTGAACCATAAGAATTCTATAGAAAAACTCATTTAATTTTAAATAGAGGATTAAGTGAAATGAACGGCTACTCGTTATATAGGCGCCTTACCACGGTTCGTTCAATTTGATCATCTGAAAATAAAAGAGTATTTGAATAGACACTGTTTGCTAACTTAATTCATATATATATACACTACGTGATCAAAAGTATCCGGACGCCTGGCTGAAAATGACTTAGAAGGTCGTGGCGCCCTACATCGGTAATGCTGGAATTCATCATTCCCACCCTTAGCCTTGATGACATCTTCCACTCTCGCAGGTGCTGGAAGGTTTCTTGGGGAATGGCAGCTCATATTGAATTAGTACACAATAAAATGTTAAAGAACAGACGCAACTGGACCAACGCTTTACAAAAAATACTGGACAACCCTAGGCAGCGTAGGATTTCATGCCGAGGGGGAGGCGATGGAGACAAGTGTGAAGCCAGAACGGGTACAAATGCCTAAAACATGACGTGGAGTAAAAGTATAAATAAGTGACCCACTAATGATGGGACAAGTGTACAGAAACAGGTGTAAATAAGATTGGTGGTTTCCATAGTAGGCGGAGCCGAATTCCCAGGATTTAGCTGCTGTCAGGGCATCAGAGAGTAAATTATGAATGTATCATATATCATTTCTTTCCTGAATGAGACTTTCCCTCTGCAGCGGAGTGTGCGCTGATATGAAACTTCCTGGAAGAGTAAAACTGCGAGCCGGACCGAGACTCGAACTCGGGACCTTTGCCTTTCGCGGGCAAGTGCTCTACCATCTGAGCTACCCAAGCATGGCTCACGCCTTGTCCTCACAGCTTTACTTCAGCCAGTACCTCGTCTCCTACCTTCAAAACTATACAGAAGCTTTCCTCGTTCCCAGGAGAACTTCTGTAAAGTTTGGAAAGTAGGAGACGAGGTACTGGCTGAATTGAAGCTGTGAGGACAGGTCGTGAGTTGTGCTTGCGTAGCTCAGATGGTAGAGCACTTGCCCGCGAAAGGCAAAGGTCCTGAGCTCGAGTCTCGGTCCGGCTCACAGTTTTAATATTCCAGGAAGTTTCCTTTCTTTCCTGTTCATTCGCGTGCGGGTCGTGGAAAGACAGAAGCTACGTGCGAGTTGTTTTTAACCAACTTTCCTTACTGAATAAAAACGTAGTAAGCTGAAAAGTGTTAATGGTTTAGCCCTTGAATAGTGGTTCTTTCAAGTTTTTCTAAGATGGTATTCTTCCTCGAGTGTAGAGCGATTAAGGTTTTGTATTTCCTCCCTGCCTCGCAAGTGAAGTCTGCCTGTGAGTACTATTCTTTGTATACGATCGATGCCATCGTCACCCTCACCTAGTGTCTGTTCCCCACATTTGAACAGTACACAAATATGGGGTGCATTATTGTTGAAGGTGAGCTGACGTTCCCCAGTACTGTACCAGTGAATCGCAGTTTGCTTTGTCTACAACTGAGCATGTGTGGTCCCTCCCCTGCATGGCTCTACACGTTGTTACTTCAAAGTCCCTCACAGATATGCCAAGCGTCCAGAAGGGAAGGAGGAAATGAAATGAAGCGTCACTGGTTGAGAGAGTGTGTCAAGTTATTTCAGTGATTATGAAATCAGTCTGATTTACGAAGAACTTGGCGGAATGAGCCAAGTCAGGAGTATGACGTTGCACGCATTCTACCCTGGATGCACTTATTCGACTATGAATTGTGCTAATCGAGCTGGCCCACAGCTATTGAACCAGTCCTCGGTATGCTGCCTACTGGCATTGGGACGCAGTTAACCCCCGAGCTGATCCCGCACATGTTCTGTCAAGGTCAGATCTGGGTATCTTGATGGACACGGGAGTACCTCAGCGGAAGACACACTGTTCATATAGACTGATGCCAAGTGTGGCCGAGCATTGTCCTGTTAGAAAATGCAACAGAATAGTGTCACATGAGAAGTAGCTCATGAGGATGCAAAACGTTCCCTTAATTGGTACCAGCCGCGACCTGAATTAATACCTTACGGCTCCCCACAGCTCGACACCAGAGGTAAAACTGCTATGCCTCTCCAAAACTTTGGAAGTACTGGGTCTCTTCCCAGGTCGTCGTCATACTCACTGATGATGGTTACCCAAGGCAGTACGGAACCTCCATTTATCGCTGAACACAGTGTGGTCGCCATTCAAAAGCAGTGCATGCTCCCCGGTCAGGGCACCAAGCCCAGCGCAGCAGTTTGTGGTGTGGCTTTACCTGCAGCCTGCGCACGGGACGGTCTGGCTTCTGATAGTTTCCTACCACTGGTGCTGGAAGATACAGGATGTTTCGGGGAGTCCATTACCTGTTCTCAGATGGCAGGCGGAGATGTGGTAGATAGACTTGGTCCATCGGGTTATTAATATTTGTGATTGATACTTAATAGCATAAAAACTTTACCGTGTGTAAGCATCTATGTACAAGATGAATGAACGAATCCGTAATGAATAAAACATCTATGTCAGATACGTCGGAATTAATATTTACAGGGTGTTTCAAAAATGACCGGTATATTTGAAACGGCAATACAAACTAAACGAGCAGCGATAGAAATACACCGTTTGTTGCAATATGCTTGGGACAACAGTACATTTTCAGGCAGCCAAACTTTCGAAATTACAGTAGTTACAATTTTCAACAACAGATGGCGCTGCGGTCTGGGAAACTCTATAGTACGATATTTTCCACATATCCACCATGCGTAGCAATAATATGGCGTAGTCTCTGAATGAAATTACCCGAAACCTTTGACAACGTGTCTGGCGGAATGGCTTCACATGCAGATGAGATGTACTGCTTCAGCTGTTCAATTGTTTCTGGATTCTGGCGGAACACCTGGTCTTTCAAGTGTCCCCACAGAAAGAAGTCACAGGGGTTCATGTCTGGCGAATAGGGAGGCCAATCCACGCCGCCTCCTGTATGTTTCGGATAGCCCAAAGCAATCACACGATCATCGAAATATTCATTCAGGAAATTAAAGACGTCGGCCGTGCGATGTGGCCGGGCACCATCTTGCATAAACCACGAGGTGTTCGCAGTGTCGTCTAAGGCAGTTTGTACCGCCACAAATTCACGAAGAATGTCCAGATAGCGTGATGCAGTAATCGTTTCGGATCTGAAAAATGGGCCAATGATTCCTTTGGAAGAAATGGCGGCCCAGACCAGTACTTTTTGAGGATGCAGGGACGATGGGACTGCAACATGGGGCTTTTCGGTTCCCCATATGCGCCAGTTCTGTTTATTGACGAAGCCGTCCAGGTAAAAATAAGCTTCGTCAGTAAACCAAATGCTGCCCACATGCATATCGCCGTCATCAATCCTGTGCACTATATCGTTAGCGAATGTCTCTCATGCCGCGTTTGAATTTTGTATGGATAGAGGTGTAAACTCTGGCGCATGAAACGATACGTGGACGTTGGCGTCATTTGGACCGCAGCTGCAACACGGCGAACGGAAACCTGAGGCCGCTGTTGGATCACCTGCTGCACTAGCTGCGCGTTGCCCTCTGTGGTTGCCGTACGCGGTCGCCCTACCTTTCCAGTACGTTCATCCGTCACGTTCCCAGTCCGTTGAAATTTTTCAAACAGATCCTTTATTGTATCGCTTTTCGGTCCTTTGGTTACATTAAACCTCCGTTGAAAACTTCGTCTTGTTGCAACAACACTGTGTTCTAGGCGGTGGAATTCCAACACCAGAAAAATCCTCTGTTCTAAGGAATAAACCATGTTGTCCACAGCACACTTGCACGTTGTGAACAGCACACGCTTACAGCAGAAAGACGACGTACAGAATGGCGCACCCACAGACTGCGTTGTCTTCTATATCTTTCACATCACTTGCAGCGCCATCTGTTGTTGAAAATTGTAACTACTGTAATTTGGAAAGTTTGTCCGCCTGAAAATGTACTGTTGTCCCAAGCATATTGCAACAAACGGTGTATTTCTATCGGTGCTCGTTTAGTTTTTATTGCCGTTTCAAATATACCGGTCATTTTTGAAACACCCTGTATATCTGCATACTGTACTTGATCCAAGAGGTGTAATACGGAGTATATAAAAAAATTATCCTATTTAAGAAAATCATAAGTATAATGATATTTGAGACATGTGCGTGAACAACGTACTGTTGGAAAGAGAAAACTCTCGAGTTTTACAAGGTTTCCGCCAGGTAACAGTAGTGAGCGCCCACTTCACTTCTAGTAAAAATGATGTCGGGGTAACAGAAAGCGTTTTGTGTTCTACGTTTTGCGCAGTGCGGGTCAGTAGTAACTTATCAGCGAGACTTTCGCACCAAGTATGATGTGGATCCTCCTACAGCACAGAGCGTTAGACGATGGCATGAACAATTCCGAGAAACAGGTTGTTGGTGTAAAGGCAAGTCGCCGGGCCGTCCCCGAGTGTCTGACACAGGCGTCGAACGCATCCGCCACAGTTTCACAAGGAGTCCGCTGAAATCAGTTCGCCGCGTAGCTCGACAGCTCGAAATGCCCCCAATGTCCGTCTGCCGCGTGTTGTGACAACCATTACACACGAAACCATATAAAATTCAGGTACTGCAAGCTCTTCATGAAGCTGACAAACAACAACATGTGGAGTTCTGTAATTTCGTTCTTGGTAAGATGGAGGATGACAGTTTTCTTCCATGCTTAGTGTTTAGTGACGAGGCAACATTCCATTTAAATGAAAAGATGAACCATCGTAATGTGAGAATATGGGGTACGGAACATCCACATAAAGTTGTACAACATGAGAGAGACTCTCCAAAATTTAATGTGTTTTTTGAAATTCCACGGGAAAAGGTGCATGGTCTATTTTTCTTTGCCGAGAACATCGTTATAGCTGGCCGGTGCGGCCGTGCGGTTCTAGGCGCTTCAGTCTAGAACCGCGAGACCGCTACGGTCGCAGGTTCGATTCCTGCCTCGGGCATGGATATGTGTTGTGTCCTTAGGTTAGTTAGGTTTAAGTAGTTCTAAGTTATAGGGGAGTGACGACCTCAGATGTTAAGTCCCATAGTGCTCAGAGTCATTTGAACCATTTGAACATCGTTATAGGGAGCACATATCTCGATATGCTTCAGAATTTTCTTTCCCCACAGCTGGAGGCTGATTTGAATGGCGTCATTTATCAACAGGATGGGGCACCGCCGCACCGGCATCTGGAAGCGCGGGATTTTTTAGACCCAAGAATTACTGAACGATGGGTCGGTCGTACTGGACCAAACGATTCAGCCTTACATTACTGGCCTCCAGGGTCACCGGATCTGAGTGTATGCGATTATTTCTCGTACGGATTCATGAAAGAATCTGTTTATGTGCCTCCGATACCAAAAACAATGAATGAACTGAGACATCGCATAACAGCAGCTGTGGAAGCTCTATCTTCAAGACATGCTCGCTGTAGTATGGGATCAATTTGAATACCGCGTTGGCATATGCCGTGCTCCTCAAGGGGGGGAGGGGGTGTATTGAACACCTTGAAAGGGTATGAAAAAAGACTTTTTGAGTTTCCCGTTTATCAAAAACCAAAATTCATTGTTTATGTTTATTAGTTTCAGAAATATAGACGTGCCAAATCGGATGATTCTCTTTGATACACCCTGTATTTTCCGCAGTGGGATAAATTATGGTGTCAATATAGAGTGTTAGTTGATCACCATGGGATACACAGCAAGATCTGCAGTTGGATAGGAAATGACCCTACATTTTAATCATAAAATGAGATACCTTTCTGTGAAACACCCATTGTAGCTGATTTTGTGCATGTTACTGTCCCTATCTATGTTGCGATGAGATGAATGCAGGCGCGGAATATGCAACTGGATAGCAATAAGTTGGATGATGTGCGAGCGTGAGAAATTCAGAACAATGCTATGTCACAGTGTACGGCAAGAAAAATCGGACTTCGTATTTAGCACAAATAAGACTGCAGGTTCCAAAATAAATGAATTCATTAATGATGTAATAGTACGCAGATGGGGCGTACACATCACATCAACGAACTTAAACTTCACAGAAGCAGTAGCTGGAACATAACATGCGATTATGGAAATAATCATGAGTACAGGACGGATATACAAAATAAATGTAATCGCACAATATGCCAAAATTATTGTAATTATTACCAACTAACTTAAGAGTAACATAATAAACGTCTTACTTTCCAGACAGCAGAAGACAGAAAGAAAAAAAGGTCTTTAAATTAGTGCTTGGTAGCTCTTTTTATAACATAGTAGATAATATGATCCGTGATGAGTGAATTATTATCTGCACGTAAGAAAAATTATGGTGCACGGAGAGGAATCGACTCAATTCGTCAGTACAATAAACACCGAGAATAAATGGCCACATTCTTCAGCTCTATTCCACGCTCGCTAATACAAGTGTGGAAAGAGGCAATAGAGACCCTGCAGAGGGAAATGTATACTTTGCGTAAGTCTGAAAGATTCGAAGATGACTCACTTGCTTTTTAGAAGAAAAAAGACGAATGAAACTGGAGCAAAGATTCAAAAGAGATATTGAATCGATAAAAATTAATATATTGTAGAGGTCAAAATTACGTTTCAGTACAATTCCCAGTGATGAGCATAAATAAAAATTATAAATTTCTGTCCGTCTATACACATAAAAATTCATCTTCGTGGCAAACATATGTAAACTAACCAAATAATATTTTACTGTTATGTCAATAATTAACGTCGTGACGGTACTCGTGGTTCTGTTATTTACTACATTATAAAAAGAGATGCGAAGCACTAATTTAAAGAACTTAATCTTTCTTCAAAACATTCTATTTTTCCTTGTCGGTAATGGCATGTAAAAAAAAAATGTTGAAGAAAGAAAAAAAGGTCTTTAAATTAGTGCTTGGTAGCTCTTTTTATAACATAGTAGATAATATATTCCATGATGAGTGAATTATTATCTGCACGTAAGAAAAACTATGGTGCACGGAGAGGAATCGACTCAATTCGTCAGTACAATGAACACCGAGAATAAATGGCCACATTCTTCAGCTCTATTCCACGCTCGCTAATACAGGTGTGGAAAGAGGCAATAGAGACCCTGCAGAGGGAAGTGTACACTTTGCGTAAGTACATTCGCTGCTGAATCGAGGCACAAGCTTTTAAAATACCAGGCGCTTTGCGGAGTTGGACCGAATGCAAATACATTTTTCTCTCAGTCCGATATCTACGGCACACGGCGGGCGCGCCGAAATCCTCAGCAAACAATGGATCCCTCCGCCAAGTTGAGAAACTTTTCGCCGACCCCGCCGCGCGAGGAAGCGTCCGAGTACAAGCGGGCGCAGGAGCACCGGCGGAGTGTTATTGCCTCCTAAACGGATTCTCAGGGTACTGATTTCATTTCAGACTTTACTCGTTATCGGTACAACCTCAATTGTTACAATAATATAACTTACATACCGTCTTCTCCGGCTGTAATCCTGTATTTTAAAGCATCTTCAGTAGCCATTGTAACAATGTAGTTTTTCTACATAACGTAAATTACTACTGTTTAACAACAGGGGAGTAATGTAT
The DNA here is from genome assembly GCF_023864275.1 of Schistocerca cancellata. Taxonomy (NCBI): domain Eukaryota; kingdom Metazoa; phylum Arthropoda; class Insecta; order Orthoptera; family Acrididae; genus Schistocerca; species Schistocerca cancellata. The sequence continues at coordinate 1,145,575,240 of NC_064626.1, read as the reverse complement.
GATGGGACACTTATCAGAGTTTTACCGCTAACCAGCCCGGTAAAAAAAGTTTAATACATTCTCCTATTCTTTTTTTAAGTGAGGGCATTAACTTCTTATGTGCAGTATTGTTTGTCTGAAATTACAAAAGTTACTGCGGAAAATTAAGGTTTTCCCAAATGTGAAAACATTTTCCAAGGTACGATATGGCGATGTATCTAGGAACAAATATTCGATTGAAATTTAAAATCGTTGCAATCAAGAAAATCTTGTCAGTTCTGTGTTTAATAGTATACTGTACTACATATTAATCAGCAAGTGAAATCAAATTAGGCAGAACTATTGGCAAAAATGAGTTACGGGTTGAATATATTTTGAAATAAACCCTACTGGAAATTGACACAAATTTACATTTTCAAGACTGGTAAAAATGTTATGAGATTAAAGAAAGGCAGTTCATTTGCAAGTAGCACGTGTTCCATGGTAAAAGACCTTCTGCTGTTTGAAGGCTCAGTATGGTGCACGTCCGACGAAGAATATGCTATGAAGATGGCATCTGTTCTTTCGGACATGTCTTCATATCGTTTAGGGCAAACCGGCTGATGACCGTCTTCAGTGCGGATGCACACAATTTGCCTGAACTCTTACGGGACTCGGTGGACTGTCTGCCGCGAGTAATGGGTATAGTGGCAGCGCACTACGAATGTAGTGTGTGGACTATAGGTTGAGAATGTGGGTCTCGCGGGGAGCGTGCCGGCGATAAATCCCTGCAGTCACACTATCCTCTGTGCCCTCGGTACATCCGCCACGAACAAATTCAATGAACAATGCAGAACAAAATGAGACTAAAAAAAAAGATGGACAGAGCGTCTGCCATGTAAGCAGGAGATCCCGGGTTCGAGTCCCGTTGATGTATATCAACGCTCGTTAGCAGCTAATGGTATTGATTTAATTGTAATGTCAAGTATAGTTTAGGTGTCTACAGGTTTTATGAGTAGTTTCAAAGGATGTATAGTATTTTACTCACCATAAAAATCTGTACGTGAAGAATTGACAATACATTCCAAATAGTTTTAGTAAATTATACAACACTTGAATATGCAGAACGTGAAATATTAACAAAAACTGCGGAAACACAACCTCTTGTCTAACAACTGTAGGAAATAAATGACGGAAACTGCTTATGGCGTTCTGTAGCTAGCAATCCTTAATGTGGTTTTAAAATCGGTCACTAGACTAAAGTACAGACCAAAAAAAACATCGTGTGTTCCTAAGTACACTGTCCTCTAGTTACAACACTCTGCCCTATGAAATTACTATTATTATGCACGGTTCTGTTGTTTTCTTTTTAATTTCTAATGATCTTCTGCACATAAGTGTTCAATTTTAGTGCAATCATGTTCATTGATACGGGATACATTTTTGTTTTCTTGTTTTGTTCCTCCGCTTATCTGTACCCATGGTCAAAACGTCTTTGACTATTAATCAGAAAGTCGTGAGTCCCGGGTTGTATCCCGGCCACCGCTTAAATTTTGAAGAAAAATTGACGGCCGTGGTGGCCGTGCGGTTCTAGGCGCTGCAGTCCGGAACCGCGGGACTGCTACGGTCGCAGGTTCGAATCCTGCCTCGGGCATGGATGTGTGTGATGTCCTTAGGTTAGTTAGGTTTAAGTAGTTCTAAGTTCTAGGGGACTGATGACCTAAGATGTTAAGTCCCATAGTGCTCAGAGCGATTTGAACCATTTGAAGAAAAATTATCAGCAAGAGCGACCAAAGACTTCTGGCATAAGAAGTCAACAACGGCCTTGTCGAAGGGAGCGGAAGAGCGGACAGAGGTTCAGGGCACTCTCTTGCCGTTCGAATGGGGAACTGCCCCTAAAAGGAGGAAGAATCAGCAATGATCAATGCCAGGAGAATGCAGAAGGTTAGGGAAACTACTGCGTTAAAGACACGTAATGTGTATCTACAGGAACGTAGCCTGTAACTGAAAAAGTATGATGATGATGTCTTCATTGACGAAAGATTCCGGACTAGTTCCCCATTCGGTAATGTGGGAGGGAACTGCCAAGTGGGAGGTGACCATAAGAAAAAGACGGAATAACCAACGAAAGTGTAGCGTTCTATGAGTCGGGTCGTGGAATGCCAGATGTTTGCACGTGGTAGGGAAGCCAGAAAATATGGAAAGGGCATTAGTAAGGTTCAATCTAGATGTAGTGGGTGTCAGTGAAGTGAAATGAAACGAAGTCAAGGATTCCCGGTCAGTACAGGATAATATCAGTTGCAGCAGAAAGTGGTATAACGGGAGTAAGAATTCGTTATGAATAGTGAGATAGGGTAGAAAGTTAATTGCTATGAACAGTTCACTGATAGGATTGTTCTCATCAGAATCGACAACAAACCAACACCGACAACGACAGTTCAGGTAAATGTATTCCGATGTCGCAAGCAGAAAATGAAGAGATAAAGTATATGCGGTTATTGAACAGGTGATTCAGTACCTAAACGGAGCTTAAAATCTAATAGTCAGGGGAGATTGTAATGCAGTTGCAGGGGAAGGCGTAGCAGGAGGAAGAGTTACGGCAGAAAATGGGATTGTCAGTAGGGATGAGAGAGGAGAGAGACTAATTGAATTCTACAGTAAATTTTGGCTAATAATAGCGAATATTCTGTTCATGCACCAGAAGAGGAGGAGGTATGCTTGGAAAAGGCGAGGTGAAATGGGAAGATTCCAGTTGCATTACATCGTGGTTATACAGAGATTTCGAAATCAGTTACTGGATTGTAAGGCAGATGTAGACTCAGATCACAATTTAGCTATGATGAAGAGAGGTTTGAAGATCAAGACACTAGTCTGTCAGTAGTCATGCACAAAAAAATGGGATACGGAAGTACTAAGGTATGTACAGATACGCATGAAGTTCTGTGAGGCTGTAGACACTGCAATATTGAACAGTTCAGTAGGTAGTTCAGTTGAAGTGGAATGGGTATCTCTAAAAAGGGGAATAACATATGCTGGAAAGAAAAACACAGGAGCAAGTATGGTAGCGTCGAAAAACGATAGTTGTAGGTGTGTTGTCTGACTCCTACAGTAGACAAGAGAAAGCCGGGCACTACGCGGTGGTGAGGACCTAGTTGCGCTCGTGGGTGCCACGAAAACATCATTGATAAAAACACAGTTATTGAGCAGTACTACAGATTGTCTTCCAGAGCGAAGCACCTCAGTCGGGCTGGCGAGCAGCGCCTTGTCAGCAGTGGGAGAGCTAGTGCGGGCTGGACTTGCACTCGTGGTACGACTAGCACAGTGAAGCGTTGAGTGGCGGCTGCTATGCCGAGGGGCAGCCGGTGACCGCGGACTTCAGCGGCCTCCAGCTCTGCGTATCGGGATGAGTAGCAGCAGTGCCCGCTCTTTCGAAGATGGTTGATGCTGTGTGTCCAGGTCAACGCAGGTCAATCGTCCAGCAGGCCTGCAGGGCGATGGCGACTTCTGCGCCCCATCAGGGTCACTTCGCTAGTTGGTAGAACAGCTGGCAGCAGCAGCGTCCTTCAGACTCGTGGTTCCATAGACCATAGACGACAGCAAGGGCAGTTGCAAGTGGCACAAACTGACACTAAGGCCCAGAAGCATTGGAGCATATACTGTATTCAAACATTATGAATCACCTCGAAGGGAACGATCTATTGATACGTAATCAGCATGGTTTCAGAAAACATCGTTCTTGTGCAACGCAGCTAGCTCTTTATTCGCACGAAGTAATGGCCGCTATCGACAGGGGATCTCAAGTTGATTCCGTATTTCTAGATTTCCGGAAAGCTTTTGACACCGTTCCTCACAAGCGACTTCTAATCAAGCTGCGGGCCTATGCGGTATCGTCTCCGTTGTGCGACTGGATTCGTGATTTCCTGTCAGGAAGGTCGCATTTCGTAGTAATAGACGGCAAATCATCGAGTAAAACTGAAGTGATATCAGGTGTTCCCCAGGGAAGCGTCCTGGGACCTCTGCTGTTCCTGATCTATATAAATGACCTGGGTGACAATCTGAGCAGATCTCTTAGGTTGTTCGCAGATGATGCTGTAATTTACCGTCTAGTAAGGTCATCCGAAGACCAGTATCAGTTGCAAAGCGATTTAGAAAAGATTGCTGTATGGTGTGGCAGGTAGCAGTTGACGCTAAATAACGAAAAGTGTGAGGTGATCCACATGAGTTCCGAAAGAAATCCGTTGGAATTCGATTACTCGATAAATAGTACAATTCTCAAGGCTGTCAATTCAACTAAGTACCAGGGTGTTAAAATTACGAACAACTTCAGTTGGAAAGACCACCTAGATAATATTGTGTTGAAGGCGAGCCAAAGGTTGCGTTTCATTGGCAGGACACTTAAAAGATGCAACAAGTCCACTAAAGAGACAGCTCACACTACACTCGTTCGTCCTCTGTTAGAATATTGCTGCGCAGTGTGGGATCCTTGCCAGGTGGGATTGACTGAGGACATCGAAAGGGTGCAAAAAAGGGCAGCTCGTTTTGTATTATCATGTAATAGGGGAGAAGGACTCCAACCCGGCCAGGAATCGAACCCGGGCCCGCTGAGTGCTAGGCAAACACGTTACTACTCAGCTAAGTAGGCGGCACTGTTAAGGGAATTTCAGGAATACAGAAACAAAAGTCACTTATGAATGACATAAATAGGAAGTGCAGGGATTTGAGGCGAAATGGCTGCAAGAAAAATGTGAAGATATCGAAAAAGAGCCCCGTCACGACTCTTGTAGTTTGTTGTGCAATAAATGAATATTTTAGCAATGGTGATTCCATATCGATACGTCACGCATCTATTCGCCACTCCACTGTTGCCCCGCCAAGTGTGGCGAACTATGGCCTCCTCACATATGTCAACTTGGTTCCACCACTAATCTTAGAGGCGCGCCAATCTGTCCTCTGTAGGTTGTGACTATAGAATTCTTTCCAAAATAGATCTTTCACACTATAGCCGAATGCGAACCGTTTCGAGCTAACTAGCAGTTTAAAATTATGTCTGCACTAGGACTCTAACCCAGAACATCCCTTGCTCCAGGAGTAAGGGTGCCGCGAAGTATACAGAAGAGCTCCTGTGAAGTTTGGAGGGCACGTCATTGACGACCATATGTCGCACAAGCTTACAACAAATTCCGAGCTCTAATATGAGGAGGTATATCGAACAGTACGACCCCGTCCATGGCAACCAGAGTGGATTCCAAAAGGATGATCATGTGAATCTCAGCTTGTGCTCTTCTCGTTTGACCTCCAGAAAGCCATTGACTTGGGAAAGGCATTTGACTGAGTTGCAGACATTAGATAGCTGTCAACAATACGATCATATAGAGTATCAAGAGACATTTGTTATTGCATTGAGGATTTCTTGCCTGGAAGGATAGAGGATGTTTTGTTGGAGGTAGACTCATCAACAGATGTAGAAGTAACTTTAAGTGTGCCACAGCGAAGTGTGTTGGGCCCCTTGCTGTTCACGTTGTAAATTAATGACCTTGCGGACAACATCAATACTAACGTCAGATTTTCCGCCCATGATGCAGTTATCTACAAAATCTTCAGAAATATTCAGTCAGACCTCGATAACATTTCGAAGTTCAAAAACACTGGCAACGTTTAAATATACAGAAATGATAAATTTAGCATTTCAAAAAACGGAAAAGGTAGTGATCATCATACGACTACATTATCAGTCGATCACAGTTTCAAGAGGCCATCTCCTGCAAATACCTGTGTGTAACAGTTCGTAGCGATATGTAATGGAACGACAACGCAGGTAAAGCAGGTCCTAGGGAAAGCAGCAGACTGCGTCTGTTGGTAGAATACTAGGGAAACGTAATCAGTTTTCAGAGGGACTGGCTTACAAATCACTGGTCCGACTGGCGCTAGAATAATAAGTGTGTGAAACCAGTAGCAATTATGACTAACAGAGGATATTGAACTTATACAAAAGAGGAGAGCTAGATTGCTCACTGAACTTGCAAACTATTGACAATAGATGCATACTATCCTGACAAAGCCTATTTACGATGTTTCCAGAACCAACATTAAGACATAAATCTAGGAATACACTACAGCCCCCTACATTTCGATCCCATAGCTGTCACGAAGGCAAGATTAGAGGAATTACAAGTGTTTAAGGACTCGTTCTCTTGACAGTGATTAACACGGAATGGATGTAGGTGTAGGCTGTATGGAAATGTCCGTAAATATGAATTATGTCTTTTTCCTGTTCTTAAATTTTAAAATGATGAGACGTCCAATGTCTTTGTAAAGTGATCCAAGGATGAATAAAACCACTGCAGCTACTGACGATGAAATGTGAGTCGTCAGCCGACGTCAAATTCCACTTCACACTTCACAGCTTGACGTTTCAAACCCTCTGCTAGGATATTCTTCAGGGTTCCACTAGTGGACGGCTGAACGCTCTCGAAAGAGAGTGCGCACACTCCTAAAAAGCTATTTTCCCGTGCTTTTTCGGAGGAGTTACTGTGTAAAGCTCATCAGGCTACCATGCCGGCCGCGGTGATCTAGCGGTTCTAGGCGCGCAGTCCGGAACCGCGCGACTGCTACGTTCGCAGGTTCGAATCCTTCCTCGGGCATGGATGTGTGTGATGTCCTTAGGTTAGTTAGGTTTAAGTAGTTCTAAGTTCTAGGGGACTGATGACCACAGTAGTTAAGTCCCAAAGTGCTCAGAGCCATTTGAACCAATCATCAGGCTACCGTTGCTGGGCTGTCGTCATTCATAACCACTGAAAGCAGACGCTAATAGAGAGGTGATCAAATATATTGATTTTTGTTGCACCACCTCGGTTGTTCCCTCTATTACGGGAGGTGGGGATGGCTGGTTGTGCGCGGCAATGCCCTGCCGACGATGAGTCCATATGTACAGCAACTTCTTTGTTATTTCATGTTTAGAAACGTTGGACTTTCCGCCTACAAGCTTCAGTGGCGAGCGTTCAGCGTCTCACAGTGCACTGACCTCCGGTACATCTGCATCTACATCTACCTCCATACTCCACAAGCCACCTGACGGTGTGTGGCGGAGGGTACTTTGAGTACCTCTATCGGTTCTCCCTTCTACTCCAGTGTACATAAGAGCCATGAGCGTGCATCTCCACTGGCAGCTGCAGCATCCACTAGCCCACATCACCCAGTCTTGGCATAGCTGCTCCACGGTTAATACGGCACACTGCAGCACGCCCAGTGGTGCAGGACATGGAAGATTCTCGGTGATATCAAGGCGAGCGATGGCTGTACCCCTGGGTCGTAATCCCGAGATCTTGGCCTTGTGCCTGAGTGCCTGGACGCTCAGACGACGGTAGAGATGGCCGCGTCATCGACGCACTGCTGGAGAACACAGGCTGCACATCACATTGCTGCTCAGCTGTTTGAAGACGATGCCTGGTATGGGAGCGGTATCACCGCTGCTGCACCCTGCTGAACTGACTTTGCAGTAGCGGCTGTTTCCATGTCATACTGTACGATCTACAACAGAGGTACTCTCTAGGGTGGCTGTATTAAACGGCAGCATGCAATGACAATTTCGAAGTTCGTTAAGCTGGAGCGGCTTTTTGAGGGCTGGCCCCAGGACATTGGCACCTATAACAGTGTCATAGGAGCGTCTTGCTGATGCTGAGGAATGCTCATCAAGCAGGTGCGATGGTTGGGAGCGGCCAGCGTCCGTACTCTGGCACTTGCGATATCCCACCCAGTTCTCTCCTTATATGGATATGTTTTCGCCAATAAATGACCGCGATTGGTGATCGGACTCACTGTGGCCGAGCGGTTCTAGGCGCTTCAGTCCGGAATAGCGGGACTGCTACGGTTCCAGTTTCGAATCCTGTCTTGGGCATGGATGTGTATGATGACCTTGGGTTAGTTAGGTTTAAGTAGTTCTAAGTTCTAGGGGACTCATGACCTCAGATGTTAAGTCCCAAAGTGCTCAGAGCCATTTGAACCATTTGATCGAACCCATAATTACAATGGGCGGACCTGGGTGTTGATTTCTCTTATCGCTCTAAGCACTGCAGAGCTAAGCTCTCACCACGCAGTCTTTAATTTTGTATAGCTGGAATCGATATAGTAAAGTGACAAGCAACAAGGGGGAGGAGAGCACACAATATGAGTCGTAACCACTTTGAAATAGCGGCATACACTGCATATGGACAATATTGATCATACACATGTGTTACTTTCATTACTGCAGCAAGAGACACTTTCATCAGTACAGAATAAATTTATTTTAAAGTCGAGCACTTTTATGTAAAATAACAGTGAAGTCTTGAATGAAAAGATCCTGCTAACTACTGAAGGCGGATATCTACTGTGGTGGTGTTATTTGTAATTATTTGGAACTTATAAACATTTTTCTTTACCATTATCTTTGCACAGAATTGACCACTGATTGAAAATTAGTTTTTACACAGATCTTTCATGATAATTTTCAAGGTGAAGAATTTTTGAACTAATAGTACTTCAATGCAGCGTAATAAAAACACTTTCGTGCACTTTTGATGAAACGTAAATTTAGTTTGTCACACACCATGGATCAGTAAAATCGTATGTTCTGAACACCACAGTAGTAATCTTTTTTGTAGTAATGAAAATGTGCACAGTACCTTTTGTTGTCTTCTTCTGCAACTGCTTTTATTATGCTTGTCAATGTAATAAAATATCTGGCACTTTGTACACAATCTGATGCTTTGCTTAATATGGCAATAATAGTTTTAAGCACTTTATATAGGCCAACTGATAACCAGCTTACGATCTGAAAATGTTGCTGATTAAATATCACAGTATGTGAAAAGGACACACTAAACATCTACTGGAATAACAACACTGTGATGAAGCTTTTTCCTTTTACACTTAACTTGTATTACTTAACATGTACAAGAGGACGACGAATTATGGCTTTTACGATATGCCCGTCACTATAAAAAAATACAACACGCTGAATTTCACCATAGAAAGAAATACTTCAGTCCTTTTGTGGTGCTGAGCAACTTATTGCAGCCTCAGACGAGATTTTTGCTACCGATGGATGGTTTAGCAGCTTTTACACAGTGGCTTCGCAGCCGTAATTCCCATCGTAATATTTGGCCAGTACAGCGGGTAATGCTGCAAGGTAATGTCTGCCTCCTTCACAGCTAACACCGACATCCCACTGGCCCTCGTAATAACACTGCCACTTCTGTCTGGTTGACAAATAGCTGCTTAATACTGTAGAATTATGTGTAGCAACAATTTCCCTTCCATCCGTGGCCGTTTAACACTGATTGTGCTACTTTTAACCACCACACAATACAGCATGTGGGCATCGCACCACAAGCTACTTTGCAACCCTTCCGACACACAAAGAAAATTGTTCTGGAACTTTCTGTTCCAACGTTTCTCCCGTTTTACCCTTTCGCGGGGAATTCCCTTTAGATATTAACTTAGGCCTAAAGTTATGATGTGTCACAGCTTTAATTGCAGAGGTTCATAGTACTTTTAAAACTAAGATCTACTTAACAGTATACAGAGATTAATACAAAAAACATTATTTTCAGCTATAAATTTAAACACAGTTACAGATTATTGCTTGCGTACTTCACAGGACGGTGGCAGCACCTTATAGCGGCGAGCTGCCTTACTTTACCCTGGTCCTGTTAGATGGCATCTCACTGCTTGCTTTATACAGATTTTTACCACTCTGCTGTTAATGATCGCATATTTTAAGTTATGACAGACAATAACGAAACAATTTTTACGTGATGAAATGGAACAATTTCTAAACTGTGTGACGTATACTTGTGTTGTTACACACTCAGGTCTTGGCTCCAAGCTCTGCTTCACTCTGTCCCGTTACATCTGGTAGGTTCCCTGCTCACCATGCCTGGATGTTTATTTCCGCGAAAGCGGGTAGACATGAAGATGGAAGCCCGTAGCCGTTACCTCTATTGAAATTGTACCCATTCTTCTATTGCTTCACGGACTTACACCTCTATATGCTTAAAATCTACAACCTGGTTGCATTATTTTTGGTGCTCCCCTACCACTGATTTCATGTTCGTTCTTAAATGTGCAAGGTGCTCGTTCTTCAAATGGTTCAAATGGCTCTGAGCACTACGCGACTTAACTTCTGAGGTCATCAGTCGCCTAGAACGTAGAACTACTTAAACCTAACTAACCTAAGGACATCACACACATCCATGCCCGGGTGCTCGTTCTCTTTGAAGCGGCACTGGTAGTACACTTCACTACTTTTGCCGATATGCAAATGATAGAATGCAAATTAGGTAATGTTTACAATAATCTATGACATGAAAAGAGTATTTCTTCTCTTGTAATCACAAACCTCCGCCAGTGGACAGGTAAATATGCAGGACTGTGTTTTATTTCCACAAGTACTCCTATGTGTCACACTTCCTCGTCCTGTAGTATGTTTGAGGGCAAGATGTGAGAATATGATGAGATGCAGGTAGATGAAGGATTAACCCAAAGGTGATCAGAAAGCAGTAGACCTATTAAAGCATAGAATGAGAACGCTAAGCACAGAGCTTGTCCCAGAGGGCTACAGAAAGATCGATTCGGACGAGAATAGAGGGCGCAGGTTGGCCTTAAGCCAATGGGGGACCAGCTGTTTGAATGAGAGACCGCTGTCTCGGGACAGCAGCCATGTTAGTGCATTACTGCTAACGAGGACGAGCTGAAGAGACGTGCTGTGGCTAAGCTCCAGTTTGTACGTGGTAAGAAGTTACAACATTGTGGATACAACTCTCAATGTGCTAATTAGGATTGATCTGGTTAGTGAAGTGTCAAATGTCGATGTAATTGTTATTATTTTGGCGGAGTAAGATGATGAGTGAGCGGCAGTTGCAACCATCTTTGTACTAGTGCTGACCATCCGTCTTGCACCTTACGGGACGAGCTTGAGAGTGCTAAATGGTCGTGTTTACGAAAGCGGATGAAAATATTTCCATGCTAACATCATTTTCTCGACTGGAGGTAAATTTTGAAGTAGTATTCTGTGCAATGAAGTCTTAGGCACTGGTTCGCGCCATTCCTCGCATGGTACAATAACTGAGGAAAATTGATAGATTTGAAAACTCAGGCCGGCCGGTGTGGCCGTGCGGTTCTAAGCGCGTCAGTTTGGAACCGCGTGACCGCTACGGTCGCAGGTTCGAATCCTGCCTCGGGCATGGATGTGTGTGATGTCCTTAGGTTAGTTAGGTTTAAGTAGTTCTAAGTTCTAGGGCACTGATGACCTCAGTAGTTAAGTCCCATAGTGCTCAGAGCCATTTTTTTTTTTTTTGTTTGGAAAACTCTCAATCGTAGCGAACATTCAGGAAAGGTAATAGAAACCGGACTAGAATGTTTTTAGTTAATTTTTGGACGAATTCGCGGCACTTTCTTGGTAGCGACTTGCGAAAGAAAGCAGTAACGGTCAGAGTATCATGAATGGTGAGCGTTTAACTTTAGTCATTGATTGTTAAAAATGGCTCTGAGCACTATGGGACTTAACATCTGTGGTCATCAGTCCCCTAGAACTTAGAACTACTTAAACCTAACTAACCTAAAGACATCACACACATCAATGCCCGAGGCAGGATTCGAACCTGCGACCGTAGCAGTCGCGCGGTTCCGGACTGAGCGCCTAGAACCGCTAGACCACCGCGGCTGGCCATTGATTGTTAGAGGTCGTGTAAATTGAAGGGTAGATATTTTACTCGATTAATTTGAATGTTGGGTTGACTCTCTTTCTGGTTCGTGGAAGATGCTGCCCGCATGCCTGCAAGCGGTAAGCAGTGTCCTAAAACGTATTTAACCCTTTCGGTCACGAATTATTTTTTTCCTAAAAAAATGTGGCTTTTCTATCCAGTTCTTCGAATTAAATTATGTTTTTTCAGCTGTACAAAATATTCCGAGGTGCCCCCCAAGGGGGGATACAACGCGTCCCCAAATGGGGACATTGTGTTCAAGTGGGTGCAGTGTAAGTCGAAAACTCGAAGTATTTTATTTGATTTTATTTCATCAAAATGCATAAATTACTCAACGCTTACTTAATGATTACATAAATAAACTCTGGTTCTACACTTGTGAAGAATGATAACCAAAGAAACAATTCTTTTTCTATCCAGACATAAGTGAATGTTACATTTTACACAACAAAATTTGGTTTTGTCTTTGCAACCCGGTTTCTTGCACCTGTCAAATGACTTTTTGTCACTGACCACTGGAAGATGCCCAACGTTGTCCAAACGAACATCAGCTTATGGACGAACTTCCGCATTGGCTCGTTTTAAAGTACTTGGACTCTCACTAGTGGGATGGCCCCTTTTCCTAGCAGCTTGTTATCTATTTGTATCAGCACTTTGACCACACTTGCCCTACAGTGAAGCAAATCAAATGTCTTATCTTTAGGAATACTTAATTCTGATGCGTTTTTCTTGTACTCAGTCCATGCATTTACACATTTAATATCAATTGCATGAACAAACACGGCTGTCGAAAATCGTGTTCGGTTTCAAAAGCAGCGAACTGCAGTTGTCCTTGGGTGCAAAGCCCAATAGGTGTGGCTGTCGCCCTGCCGTGTGCGGACACAAAGCACGTGAACAGACATCAGACTTACCAGTCTGGACATTGAAAGCTACCTTTCAGTCTGTTACGATTAGAATGGGTATTTTTCTTATTCAGTTTTAGGCTGACTGCGCTGTAACAAATTCGTACGCAACAATAACTTTCTCGCTGTCAATGCGTTGTCGTTTGGATGGGAAGAGTGTTTCGTGATTATCTCAGTGTCACTAACCATGCAGTTAGCGGGCTTTGCGTCTAGGTTACTCAACTTACAGTATACCGTATGGTATAAAACGTCCACCATTACTTCCATCATTGTCCTCTTGTTCAAAATTATCTCCAGGATCCTCGGATGGATCGTCAATTTCAGATGAATTAAGGAACTCTATAACTACTACTTCTGTAAGTGGCCCTCGTCTATCTTGGACTCGGGGAATTGTGAAATCACCGTAAGATGACTAAAACGACAGCGAAATAATGTCCTAAATTTCTATGCTATTTCAACCTTTCTATCACATTGTCCTCATTTGGAGGCATTTATAAAGTTATAAATATGTCACTTACCTTTCGTTCTGAAAGACACCTTTAGTTTTCACCTTCAAGCTGCTGCCCCCGTCGGAGGTTCGAGACCTTCCTCGGGCGTGTGTGTGTGTGTGTGTGTGTGTGTGTGTGTGTGTGTGTGTTGTCCTTAGCGTAAGTTAGTGTAAGTTAGATTAAGTAGTGCGTAAGTTTAGGGGCCGATGACCTCAGCAGTTTGGTCCCATACGACCTTACCACAAATTTCCAAAATTTTCATCTTCAAGAATGCATCTTACTACGCACAAATTAATTTTTTTTACCTAAACTCAGAACAACGAAATTCAGTTTTCTTCTGTGGTACCACAGATTGATAGGAGATGTCGACGCTATTCTCAAATAAACTCTCAGCTTGTGACACTATGAGGACAACAACTACAAATGATAAAATTTGACGAATTTTAATATACTATGCATTTATTTGGTATGTCCTTATATGAGGACGCCATGACCGAAAGGGTTTAAGTAATTTGGAAAAACTTTGATATTGGTTTTATGTGAATTTTGTGTAATTTTTTAATTGTTTCTATTTGAGGGAGAGACAGCGGTGTGCTTACCAGTTATCCACGTGGTACCTGTGCCTATAGCTTTTCATTTAGTGTTCCACCCCCCCCCCCCTTTCAATTTCAGTATCGTAATTATAATGGCTTTCATACTTGGGTATGTGGTCTGTGGTATATGGTAACAACATCCATGCGCATTTTAAGAGAGTGGTAGCAGCTCTGAGTGATCCCGCCAAATGCGCATAATGCCTTGTGTATGCCTTCACTATTAGTTCAAGTGATAAAACATATCCTATATTATTAATCGTAATCAAAGCCTCCTCTCGGAACATGTATTTGCTTATTAATTCGATCTTTTCCACTCGCTTACGTAAATAATCTACCCTGAGGCGTCTTTGATGCAGAGATTTCGTATGACGTACGCTAACGCAATTAGTTTTGTGAGTAACGCGCGGCTGCTTACGATGTCCGTACCCGTGAGTGTCATTGCATGAAAACGCTGTGTTGTTCGGAAAGCGTTCTCCCTCTTGCCTGCCTGATAGTGTGACTAAGGCTAATTTATGGGTAAGAGACCGATTAAGAGAAGTTCATTTACTAGTAATTCCATGTAACTAAAGTTTACGTTATTCCGATTTAGCAATAATGTTGATTAAAGGCCATGTAGCTCAAATTCAAACAGAATGTTGTTTGATACAAGAAGAAAGTTCATTCATGTTAATTACGTGTCGCTCATGACGATTCCTAACACCTGTTCATTACAACTTTGCAATACAGAAGTCTTGATCCCACCATTCTTTATTAAGCGTTACGTGTTTCGAAATTTCATCGTCAGACAGAAGCTGTGGAATGAAGTGTATAAGAAATGCATCTAAGTATTTCAATACACAGAAATTCCAAATAGTAACGTACTTATATAAAAATCAAATTTTAGTACAAATCTCACGAAAGTGTTCACATAAACTGAATATAATATGAATCTTCTCTCATGTAGGCATATTTTCATACTTGACAGTGCCGTCGTCTGTCGAATAGAACCAGCGCCAAACTGAGTGTGGCGACTGTACTATCAAAGATGTAAACGATGGTCAGATGAACATTACATTTCTGTCGATTTGAACCACTACCAAACTGAGTGTGGCGATTGACTTGTCAAAGAGGTAAACGATGGCTAGTGAGTGGCGCTAAAATTGGCCATAGAAAGAGAGTCAAAGAGTATCTTTGACTTGGTTTCCATAGTGAATGCTAGCGTCTCCTACCTGCCATCGTTTATCTCTTTGACAAGTCAATGGCCACACTCATACTGGCACTGGTTCTGTTTGATAGCAATGTAAAGTTACTCTTTGCCTCTCTCTCTATGGTCAATGTTAGCGTCACCTATTGAGCATCGTTTACCTCTTTGATAAGTCAACCGCCACACTAAGTTTGACATTGGTTCTATTTCATAGTAATGTAATGTTCATTGTCAAGTACAATCTTGTGGCATTCTCTTGTCAGTCACCCTAGGAAAACGATCCCCCCCCCCCCCTGCCCAATCCGTTTGATCATCAAGTTGTGTTACTTAGAGGAGGGAGGAGGCGTCCTCTGTTTGCAAGAGAAACATGCAAAAATGGGCCATCCTTTCGACTGATGGAGACGTGTCTTGCGAATGCAGAATAACAAAAGATCCGGTCCAACTGCTGTAATACCCAGGACTGGAACAACCTTGTCCAACACACGACTTCATGGAGGTAATAACGAGGCCATGATCGCAGTTGCTGCATCCTGTAAATACTGACTTGAGAGGGACGTGAATGAGCAGAACTCAGTGTTATGCTGTCCAGTGTCTGCCAGTCTTGAAGAGAGAGAGCTTTCGTCAGAGAAAAATGCAACTTAAAAAAGACAGAGGTGACTTACAAGTGCTGAATTGCCCCTCTTGTAAAGCCAACTACGAATGTCGCTCAATAAGTATTGTAATATATTTTTTCTCGGCAAATTCCGGTTGAAGGAATGCGGAATTTGCTGTGGGGCGTTCACGCTTCAGGCCCTGTAGTTTCATGACATTTCGATAGGTGACATTTGTGTTGGTAGGCTTCAAAATGGCGTCTGTAATGGCGCTGTCTTTCAAGCAGAGCTGTCATGGAGTTTCTTTCGGTGGAAGATCAGAGCATCACAGGTATTCATAGTCACTTACAGAACTCTACGGGGACCTGGCAGTGAAAAAAATCACGGTAAGTCAATGGGCGAGGCATCTATCATAATCGCAACACGGTCGCGCAAACCTGTCCCATCTGCTGCGGGCAGGCTGGCCGCCCTTAGCTATTACTGCTGCAGTGTTGGAACGTGCGGACACTCTCAGTTTGATCGATGGACCGCAATCGAACACCCTCGCAGCACAACTGGACTCTCTGTTGATACTGATGAGACACTTATAGGTGTGTGCCCGATGGACTCCTCACTGAACCAACAGAAGACCATAAAAAGGAACAAAGGAACATCTCTGTGAAATTGCTTGCACTTTACGACACTGACCATTTGTCGAATAACAGGTGATGAAACATGAGTTCATCACTACCATCTGAGAAAGAAAACTTCAATTAATGGAGTGGCCCCACATGACCTCTGCACTGAAGCAGTACACTACTGGCCATTAAAATTGCTACACCAAGAAGAAATGCAGATCTACATCTACATCTACATTTATACTCCGCAAGCCACCCAACGGTGTGTGGCGGAGGGCACTTTACGTGCCACTGTCATTATCTCCCTTTCCTGTTCCAGTCGCGTATGGTTCGCGGGAAGAACGACTGTCTGAAAGCCTCTGTGCGCGATCTAATCTCTCTAATTTTACATTCGTGATCTCCTCGGGAGGTATAAGTAGGGGGAAGCAATATATTCGATACCTCATCCAGAAACGCACCCTCTCGAAACCTGGCGAGCAAGCTACACCGCGATGCAGAGCGCCTCTCTTGCAGAGTCTGCCACTTGAGTTTGTTAAACATCTCCGTAACGCTATCACGGTTACCAAATAACCCTGTGACGAAACGCGCCGCTCTTCTTTGGATCTTCTCTACCTCCTCCGTCAACCCGATCTGGTACGGATCCCACACTGATGAGCAATACTCAAGTATAGGTCGAACGAGTGTTTTGTAAGCCACCTCCATTGTTGATGCACTACATTTTCTAAGGACTCTCCCAATGAATCTCAACCTGGTACCCGCCTTACCAACAATTAATTTTATATGATCATTCCACTTCAAATCGTTCCGCACGCAAACCCCCAGATATTTTACAGAAGTAACTGATATCAGTGTTTGTTCCGCTATCATATAATCATACAATAAAGGATCCTTCTTTCTATGTATTCGCAATACATTACATTTGTCTATGTTAAGGGTCAGTTGCCACTCCCCGCACCAAGTGCCTATCCGCTGCAGATCTTCCTGCATTTCGCTACAATTTTCTAATGCTGCAACTTCTCTGTATACTACAGCATCATCCGCGAAAAGCCGCATGGAACTTCCGACACTATCTACTAGGTCATTTGTATATATTGTGAAAAGCCATGGTCCCATAACACTCCCCTGTGGCACGCCAGAGGTTACTTTAATGTCTGTAGACGTCTCTCCGTTGATAACAACATGCTGTGTTCTGTTTGCTAAAAACTCTTCAATCCAGCCACACAGCTGGTCTGATATTCCGTAGGCTCTTACTTTGTTTATCAGGCGACAGTGCGGAACTGTATCGAACGCCTTCCGGAAGTCAAGAAAAATAGCACCTACCTGGGAGCCTGTATCTAATATTTTCTGGGTCTCATGAACAAATAAAGCGAGTTGGGTTTCACACGATCGCTGTTTCCGGAATCCATGTTGATTCCTACATAGTAGATTCTAAGTTTCCAAAAACGACATGATACTCGAGCAAAACACATGTTCTAAAATTCTACAACAGATCGACGTCAGAGATATAGGCCTATAGTTTTGCGCATCTGCTCGACGACCCTTCTTGAAGACTGGGACTACCTGTGCTCTTTTCCAATCATTTGGAACCTTCTGTTCCTCTAGAGACTTGCGGTACACGGCTGTTAGAAGGGGGGCAAGTTCTTTCGCGTACTCTGTGTAGAATCGAATTGGTATCCCGTCAGGTCCAGTGGACTTTCCTCTGTTGAGTGATTCCAGTTGCTTTTCTATTCATTGGACACTTATTTTGATGTCAGCCATTTTTTAGTTTAGGATTTAGAGAAGGAACTGCAGTGCGGTCTTCCTCAGTGAAACAGCTTTGGAAAAAGGTGTTTAGTATTTCAGCTTTACGCGTGTCATCCTCTGTTTCAATGCCATCATCATCCCAGAGTGTCTGGATATGCTGTTTCGAGCCACTTACTGATTTAACGTAAGACCAGAACTTCCTAGGATTTTCTGTCAAGTCGGTACAAAGAATTTTACTTTCGAATTCACTGAACGCTTCACCCAAAGCCCTTCTTACGCTAACTCTGACATCGTTTAGCTTCTGTTTGAGAGGTTGTGGCTCCGTTTAAACTTGCAGTGAAGCTCTCTTTGCTTTCGCAGTAGTTTCTTAACTTTGTTGTTGAACCACGGTGGGTTTTTCCCGTCCCTCACAGTTTTACTCGGCACGTACCTGTCTAAAACGCATTTTAAGATTGCCTTGAACTTTTTCCATAAACACTCAACATTGTCAGTGTCGGAAAGAAATTTTCGTTTTGATCTGTTAGTTAGTCTGAAATCTGCCTTCTATTACTCTTGCTAAACAGATAAACCTTCCTCCTTTTTTTCATATTCCTATTAACTTCCATATTCAGGGATGCTGCAACGGCCTTATGATCACTGATTCCCTGTTCTGCACTTACAGAGTCGAAAAGTTCGGGTCTGTTTGTTATCAGTAGGTCCAAGATGTTATCTCCACGAGTCGGTTCTCTGTTTAATTGCTCGAGGTAATTTTCGGATAGTGCACTCAGTATAATGTCACTCGATGCTCTGTCCCTACCACCCGTCCTAAACATCTGAGTGTCCCAGTCTACATCTGGTAAATTGAAATCTCCACCTAACACCGTAACATGCTGAGAAAATTTATGTGAAATGTATTCCAAATTTTCTCTCAGTTGTTCTGCCACTAATGCTCCTGAGTCGGGGGGTCGGTAAAAGGAGCCAACTATTAACCTAGCTCGGTTGTTGAGTGTAACCTCCACCCATAATAATTCACAGGAACTATCCACTTCTACTTCACTACAGGATAAACTACTACTAACAGCGACGAACACTCCACCACCGGTTGCATGCAATCTATCCTTTCTAAACACCGTCTGTGCCTTTGTAAAAATTTCGGCAGAATTTATCTCTGGCTTCAGCCAGCTTTCTGTACCTATAACGATTTCAGCTTTGGTGCTTTCTATCAGCGCTTGAAGTTCCGGTACTTTACCAACGCAGCTTCGACAGTTTACAATTACAATACCGATTGCTGCTTGGTCCCCGCATGTCCTGACTTTGCCCCGGACCCGTTGAGGCTGTTGCCCTTTCTGTACTTGCCCGAGGCCATCTAACCTAAAAAAACCGCCCAGCCCACGCCACACAACCCCTGCTACCCGTGTAGCCGCTTGTTGCGTGTAGTGGACTCCTGAGCTATCCAGCGGAACCCGAAACCCCACCACCCTATGGTGCAAGTCGAGGAATCTGCAGCCCACACGGTCGCAGAACCGTCTCAGCCTCTGATTCAGATTAACGGGTATTCATTGGACAAATATATTATACTATAATTGACATGTGATTACATTTTCACGCAATTTGGGTGCATAGACCCTGAGAAATCAGTACCCATAACAACCACCTCTGGCCGTAATAACGGCCTTGATACGCCTGGGCATTGAGTCAAACAGAGCTTGGATGGCGTGTACAGGTACAGCTGCCCATGCAGCTTCAACACGATAGCAGAGTTCATCAAGAGTAGTGACTGGCGTATTGTGACGAGCCAGTTGCTCGGCCACCATTGACCAGACGTTTTCAGTTGGTGAGAGATCTGGAGAATGTGCTGGCCAGGGCAGCAGTCGAACATTTTCTGTATCCAGAAAGGCCCGTACAGGACCTGCAACATGCGGTCGTGCATTATCCTGCTGAAATATAAGGTTTCGCAGGGATCGAATGAAGGGTAGAGCCGCGGGTCGTAACACATCTGAAATGTAACGTCTACTGTTGAAAGCGCCGTCAATGCGAACAAGAGGTGACCGAGACGTGTAACCAGTGGCACCCCATACCATCACGCCGGGTGATACGCCAGTATGGCAATGACGAAAACACGCTTCCAATGTGCGTTGGCTTTGATGTCGCCAAACACGGATGCGACCATCGTGATGCTGTAAACAGAACCTGGATTCATCCGAAAAAATGACGTTTTGCCATTCGTGCACCCACGTTCGTCGTTGAGTACACCATCGCAGGCGCTCCTGTCTGTGAAGCAGCGTCAAGGGTAACCGCAGCCACGGTCTCCGAGCAGATAGTCCATGCTGCTGCAAACGTCGTCGAACTGTTCGTGCAGATGATTGTTGTCTTGGAAACGTCCCCATCTGTTGACTCAGGGATCGAGACGTGGCTGGACGATCCGTTACAGCCATGCGGATAAGATGCCTGTCATCTCGACTGCTAGTGATATGAAGCCGTTGGGATCCAGCACGGCGTTCCGTATTACCCTCCTGAACCCACCGATTCCATTTTCTGCCAACAGTCTTTGGATCTCGACCAACGCGAGCAGCAATGTCGCAATTCGATAAACCGCAATCGCGATAGGCTAGAATCCGACCTTTATCAAAGTCGGAAACGTGATGGTACGCATTTCTCCACCTTACACGAGGCATCACAACAACGTTTCACCAGGCAACGCCGGTCAACTGCTGCTTGTGTATGAGAAATCGGTTGGAAACTTTCGTCATGTCATCACGTTGTAGGTGTCGTCACCGGCGCCAACCTTGGGTGAATGCTCTGAAGAGCTAATCATTTGCATATGACAGCATCTTCTTCCTGTCGGCTAAATTTCGCTTCTGTAGCACGTCATCTTCGTGGTGTAGCAATTTTAATGGTCAGTAGTGTATTTCAAAGTGGCATACTCAGCCGATAAAGTCATGGCGATGGGTCTTCTGGGATTCTGAAGGAGTTAAGCTGTTTGATGTTCTCCTTCATGGTGCAACGATCGCTCTGAAGTGTATTGCGCTACCCTCACGAAATTGAAGAATGGACTTTCTCCCTCTCCATGACAACGCAAGATCTCACACAAGTCCGTGCACCGGACAGGAACTCACAGAACTTCATCGGACTGCTCTTCCTCATCCAACCTACAGCTCGAATCTTATGATTTCCATCTGTTTGGCCCAGGGAAGGATGCAATCTGGGGGAACCAGTACGTGAATGATGAGGGGTTTAATGATGCAATAAGACGTGGCTCTGATGTCGACGAGTAGAGTAAGTACCATGCTGGCATGGAGAACCTGCCAGTAAGGTGGGGTTAAGCCGTCGCACCGAATGGAGAATCTTGAAAAATAGGGCTTTGTAACTAAAAGAGTGGTGAATAACAGGGTGCATTGAAATCCTGTTCAAAACCAACCTACTACTCTAGCTAGTGTTTGTGTTTGGGACACTTTGCGTGTGAGGCTCGCCCTGGAAGCAGACAGTCATTGAGGCAGTGGCAGCTGCCGGCCGACAGCCTCGGCTCAGCGCTGGTCCGGAGCCGCTGCCGCCCGGCTGGCTCCTCCTGGGCCCCCACTGTGCGCTCGCCAGCCGCGCCGGCAGCATTGATCCGCCGGGCAGAGCCGCGCCGGGCGCCCAGCTGCCGCCGTGCCGTGGCACGCACCTCGCACCTCGCGCTCCCCACCGCTCCTCCCTTCCACCCCACACCATCCCCCACCATCACACGTGCCGATGTTGCGTGCGTGTGGTGCGAGCACCAGCCACGGAGCTGCACTACCGCCCCCCCCCCCCCCCCCCCCGGCCCCAATCAGGGCAGCATTCTAGGCCGTGTGGCCGTCAGCAGCTACCAGCTCACTTCGGCACGTCGGACACACAGACCACACCAACCACCGGGACAGCCATTGGCATCTTGCTATGAATTGCCTTAAGGCGGGTAGGACGTCAAACGGGCCGACTTGGAGCAGGAGATGCACCACAGGACATTTTATTTTCTACTGTCTATACATTTACAAATAAATTCATGAAACTTTGTCAGCATGACCAGGAAGGATTCAGGATTCACACTCATAGCAGTGGACGTGCAAAAACATAACAAAATAATTTTTTTTTTTTTGATCTGAAATTTCATCATTTTTTCACTTACTGTTGGCTGCATTTGTTGCTATAGGTACGTTTTTCTTCACAAGTAAGAGAGATTCTTTGATGAATTTTGCACAGCATACAAACCATACTTACAGGTGTATGAAACTCTATAATTATCCAAATCTATTAAAAACTGTCGTAAAAATTGGGATAATTAACTACAAAATTTGATTTTTTCCAAACATAAAGTTTAAAACTTAACAGATCATTCATTTTTTCGTAAATTAAATAGATTCTAGAGTTTCAGACACCTGTAAGTATGGTTTGTATGCTGTGCAAAATTCATCGAACAGTATCTCTTACTTATGCAACAAGCAAAAAATGCAGCCAACAGTAAGTGAAAAAAATGATGAAATTTCACATGTAAAAAAAATTATTTTGTTATGTTTTTGAACTTCCGCTGCTACGAGTGTGAATCCTGAATCCTTCCTGGTCATGCTGACAAAGTTTTATGAATTTATTTGTAAAAGTATAGACAGTGGAAATTAAAATGTCCTGTGGTGCCTCTCCTGCTGCTGGCCGCGGTGGTCTAGCTGTTCTGGCGCTGCAGTCCGGAACCGTGGGACTGCTACGGTCGCAGGTTCGAATCCTGCCTCGGGCATGGCTGTGTGTGATGTGTTTAGGTTAGTTAGGTTTAAGTAGTTCTAAGTTCTAGGGGACTTATGACCTACGATGTTGAGTCCCATAGTGCTCAGAGCCATTTGAACCATTTGAACCTCTCCTGCTCCAAGTTGGCCCGTTTGACGTCCTAGCCCCCTTAACAAATATTCCATAATAACGGTGTAACAACTTCTGCTATTGTATATGATAAAGACATGAAAGCTGAAAGATATATGTAGTAATGCACAAATGACGATTTACTCATTTAAAATGTATTGCATGACTGGCTGAATGCCGTCGAAAACTTGATTTCATATTCTACACACACTCTATCACACCGGTGTGCAAAACAGAAAGGCGAAGCTAATTTTCGCGTGATGTACCACTGCAAAGGTGTCAAGTGTAAAATACAGGGAGCGAAAGGCTATTTACGACTTATATAGAAAGGAGAGCTTCTCTAAAGTTTGGAAGGTAGGAGACGAGGTACTGGCAGAAGTAAAGCTGTGAGGACGCGGCATGAGTCGTCCTTGGGTAGCTCAGTTGGTAGAGCACTTGCCCACGAAAGGCAAAGGTCCCGAGTTCGAGTCTCGGTCCGGCATACAGTTTTAATCTCCCAGAAAGTTACAAATCAGCGCACACTCCGCTGCTGACAAGGGAACCTCCCCATCGCACCCCCCTCAGATTTAGTTATAAGTTCGCACAGTCGATAGGCCTTGAAAAACGGAACACAGGTCAATCGAGAAAACAGGGAGAAGTTGTGTGGAACTATGAAAAAAATAAGCAAAATATACAAACTGAGTAGTCCATGCGCAAGATAAGCAACATCAAGGATAGTGTGATCCCAGGAGCACCGTGGTCCCGTGGTTAGCGTGAGCAGCTGCGGAACGACAGGTCCTTGGTTCAAGTCTTCCCTCGAGTGAAAAGTTTAATTTCTTATTTTCAGATAATTATTATCTGTCCGTCTATTATGTTTTCATAACTTTTTTTGGGAATGATTATCACTTCCACAAGAAAACCTAAATCGGGCAAGGTAGAAGAATCTTTTTACCCATTCGCCAAGTGTACAAGTTAGGTGGGTCGACAACATATTCCTGTCATGTAACACACATGCCGTCACCAGTGTCGTATTCCTGTGGAGGAATCGGTTGACCTATGACCTTGCGATCAAATGTTTTCGGATCCCATTGGAGAGGCACGCCCTTTCGGGTACTAATCATACGGTTTTGCGGTGTCGTCGCAAAATACAGACGCTAAACTTATTACAGTGAACAGAGACATCAATGAACGAACCGACAGATCATAACTTTGCGAAAATAAAGGAAGTAAAATTTTCACTCGAGGGAAAACTTGAACTAAGGACCTCTCGTTCCAGAGCTGCTCACGCTAACCTCTGGACCACGGCGTTCCTGCGCTCACATTATCCATGATGTTGCCTACCTTGCGCATGGACTACTCAGTTTGTATATTTTGCTTATTTTTTTCATAGTTCCACACAACTTCTTCCTGTTTTCTCGATTGATATGTGTTCAGTTTTTCAAAGCCTATCCACTGTGCCAACGTATAACTAAATCTGAGGGGGGGTGCGATGGGGAGGTTCCCTTGTGAGTGAAAATCTCATTCTGTATACAGAAACCAGATTGCAGTTATAAGAGACGAGGGGCACGAAAGTGAAACAGTGGTTGAGAAGGAGTGATATAGGATTGTAGCCTATCCCCGATTTCATTCAATCTGTATACTGACCAAGCAACAAAGGAAACACAAGAGAAATTTGGAGTAGAAATTAACGTCCATGGAGAAGAAATAAAAATTTGAGGTTTGCCGACGATATTGTAATTCTGTCAGAGACAGCAAACGACCTGGAAGAGGAGCTGAACGGAATGGACAGTGTCTGAAAGGAAGATATAAGATGAACATCAACAAAAACAAAACGAGGATAATGGAATGTAGTCGAATTATATCAGGTCATGCTGAGAGAATTAGATTAGAAAATGAGACACGTAGAGTAGTAGATTAGTTCTGATATTTGGAGAGAAAAATAATCGATGACAGTCGAAGTACAGAGGATATAAAATGTAGACTGGCAATGGCAAGGAAAGCGTTCCTGAAGAGAAATTTATTAACATCAAGTGTCAAGAAGTCTTTTCTGAAAGTATTTGTATGGAGTGTAGCCATGTATGGAAGCGAAACATGGGTGATAAACGGTGTAGACAAGAAGAGAGTAGTAGCTTTCGAAATGTGGTCCTACAGAAGAATGTTAAAGATCTGTTGGGTAGATCGCGTAACCAATTAGCAGGTACTGAATACAAATGGAGGAAAAGAGAAATTTGACTAGAATAAGAAAAGAAAGGATCGGTTCGTTGGACACATTCTGGGACATTAAGAGATCACCAAGTCAGTATCGGACGGAAACGTGGAGGTTAAAACGTAGAGGGAGACCAAGAGATGAATACGCTAAGCAGATTGAGGATGTAAGTTGCACTAGTTATTCGGAGATGAAGAGGCTTGCACAGGGTAGAGTAGCATGGAGAGCTGCGTCAAACCAGTCCCTGGAATGAAGACCACATCAGCAACATCTCTCGCAATAGAATTTTCCCATTATAAGAGTACTGAAGGGCGATCTGTTGCACTTGCTACAATCCATTCAAAAGCCAAGATCACACGAAATATTTGTTATTCAAGACAACCGACTTCCACTGTCTTAGCTGTCACCTTCAGGTCTTAAACATTTTTTAAATAAAACTTGTTCATTTTATGCTGCCTCATGCACAAGATGTCAAGTGGATAAAACTCAACACATTATAAACGTTTTTCGTCCCTAAAATATTTAAAAACACTCAACATCTTCTCCAAAAGGCGATGCCAATGTACATATTGCTCATAGATGCTTGTTACATGATCAAATCCACTTTAAATGGGGTACGAGTTACCTGTCAGTTGTACCTTGTACACCATTTAAAGTGGATTTGAACTGTTTGGTATGTGTACAGCATATTTATACAGATATGCTATTGTGTACCATGTAACAAGCACCTGTGTGCAATATGTATATGGACATATCTGAACAAGTTGCTGTGTTTTCAAATATTTTAGGGATGAAAAACGTTTATAATGTTCTGAGTTTTATCAACTTGACATCTTGTGAATGAGGTAGCTTGAAATGAACACGTTTTACCACAAAAAAATGGTAAGACCTGAAGATGACAACTAAGGCTGTTGAAACTGGTTGTCTTGAATAAAAAAATGTTTAGTGCCATCTTGGCTTTTGGATGGTTTCTGTCATTGCCACGTAACACAGATCGATAAACCTTGCACAATACATACGAAAAACTGCTACAGTACAGTGCAGCTGACTGAAGGAAATATTCAATGAGACGAACAAATTTGACACTTTTATTAAATATAGGTGGATAAAAAATTCATATGTGAAGATCGCTAGCTGTCTTCACATAGGAATTTTTCTCCACATATTTCAACGTAAAACATCGCCTGTTCTCCTATTCAATGATGTCAAATAACATATTTTGTTCATGTGCAATAACTATACTGGAGTGACTGCGATTTACGATGGTCCCCTGGACTTTAAAAAAGATGGGACAGGGTTGTTAACGTGGTATGTGATCAAGATGGATGGTAGTGCATGCTCTGGAACGTGCTCCCATGCTGGCTACAAGGTTGGTAAGGAGTTCTTGTGGTGAGTTATTCCATTCCTTCACTATCGTGTGGACCTGCTGCAATATTTCTTTGTTTACTGCATATACAGCCTAACTGGATTGAGCCCCTCTCTTATATCTGACCAGGATCAACAGACACAAAAACATATTGCATAACAACCACAGTAATAATAATTCCCATTATTAATAAAAATAACAATTGGCAACAATAATAATAGTAACATTAAAGTGAGGGTAAAATAATGAAGCACAAAGAATGATACTGATTAGCTATGATATAACAAAGTCAATAACAATAATTTGCTTTATTAAAATAATTGGAGTTATTAATACAAAGTAATTGGCAATAATAATAATAATAATAATAATAATAATAATAATAAAGTCGTAGAGAACAGAGAATAAAATTTATTATTTTAGCACTTTTAAGGCTTTCTTTGGTACTGGAAGAAGTGGAAGGCGCAATGACAGATGAGACGATTGAAATAAATGTGACGATGTCTGCTTAGAAAGAAGAAAGTTTCAATAGGTACCACTGTAAAGAAGGTGAGCAAAAGTGGAGCGGGAGGGGATGGGGTTGACGAGAGTGCCCTGCAGAAGAAGTCATATGATGGAACGTGGATGATTAGCTGTCTTTTGAAGTTTGAAGGGATTTTAATTCCTCTGATGTACTGAGGAAGATTGTTCCGAACTCGAGTTCATCAGACAGAAAGTGAGTTAGAGAACATGACACTGTTATGTAGTGGTACAGAGTGAATATTACTTCGTTCAGAACCAGTATTAGAGAGCGAATGTTCCTGCCTTTTATTCGCGTTTCGCCAATGAATCTCACACCTGCTCGATGGTATTTTAGTCGGGAGAACGGACAGGTCATCCATTCGCCGAATATCCTCTCGTTCCAAGAGCTCTTCCACTTGCGCTGTTCAACGCAGTCGAGCATTCTTATCCAAAAAAAATGAAGTCACTGCCAAATGCACCCCTGAAAAAACGAATATGGAGGAGGAGTACAGCGTCATAGTAACGTTCACTTGTGAATGTACCCCATTCAGATATTTGTAGGTCAGTATGCCCATGCAATATTATGCCTCCCCACACTGTGACACTTGGACCATCAAAACGATCCTGTTCGACAATGCTGGACATACTCTCACACGGCGAGAAGTGGGAACACGTTAAGGACTTTGTAGCATTGTCCTCTTTGTGGCCTAGGTATTATGGTGTGGAGAGACATAACGTTCCATGGGCGTATTGACCTCCCAATATTTGAACACCATACACTCACTGGATAACACTATTGGGCCACTGTACTTCTTCCCCATGTCCGTCTTTTGCAGGGTGCATTCAGCCCTCACTTCATTTTTATGGATGACGATGTGTAACCACAACGAACAGAGCAGGTGGAGGAGACGTTGGAGCAAGAAGATATTCCTCGAATGACGAGTCGGTTTGTGTGGCCATCCTCCGCAGCGAGCCCAGAAATATTTGTTTCGTAACTACACTCGTGGAAATGGAAAAAAGAACACATTGACACCGGTGTGTCAGACCCACCATACTTGCTCCGGACACTGCGAGAGGGCTGTACAAGCAATGATCACACGCACGGCACAGCGGACACACCAGGAACCGCGGTGTTGGCCGTCGAATGGCGCTAGCTGCGCAGCATTTGTGCACCGCCGCCGTCAGTGTCAGCCAGTTTGCCGTGGCATACGGAGCTCCATCGCAGACTTTAACACTGGTAGCATGCCGCGACAGCGTGGACGTGAACCGTATGTGCAGTTGACGGACTTTGAGCGAGGGCGTATAGTGGGCATGCGGGAGGCCGGGTGGACGTACCGCCGAATTGCTCAACACGTGGGGCGTGAGGTCTCCACAGTACATCGATGTTGTCGCCAGTGGTCGGCGGAAGGTGCACGTGCCCGTCGACCTGGGACCGGACCGCAGCGACGCACGGATGCACGCCAAGACCGTAGGATCCTACGCAGTGCCGTAGGGGACCGCACCGCCACTTCCCAGCAAATTAGGGACACTGTTGCTCCTGGGGTATCGGCGAGGACCATTCGCAACCGTCTCCATGAAGCTGGGCTACGGTCCCACACACCGTTAGGCCGTCTTCCGCTCACGCCCCAACATCGTGCAGCCCGCCTCCAGTGGTGTCGCGACAGGCGTGAATGGAGGGACGAATGGAGACGTGTCGTCTTCAGTGATGAGAGTCGCTTCTGCCTTGGTGCCAATGATGGTCGTATGCGTGTTTGGCGCCGTGCAGGTGAGCGCCATAATCAGGACTGCATACGACCGAGGCACACAGGGCCAACACCCGGCATCATGGTGTGGGGAGCGATCTCCTACACTGGCCGTACACCACTGGTGATCGTCGAGGGGACACTGAATAGTGCACGGTACATCCAACCCGTCATCGAACCCATCGTTCTACCATTCCTAGACCGGCAAGGGAACTTGCTGTTCCAACAGGACAATGCACGTCCGCATGTATCCCGTGCCACCCAACGTGCTCTAGAAGGTGTAAGTCAACTACCCTGGCCAGCAAGATCTCCGGATCTGTCCCCCATTGAGCATGTTTGGGACTGGATGAAGCGTCGTCTCACGCGGTCTGCACGTCCAGCACGAACGCTGGTCCAACTGAGGCGCCAGGTGGAAATGGCATGGCAAGCCGTTCCACAGGACTACATCCAGCATCTCTACGTTCGTCTCCATGGGAGAATAGCAGCCTGCATTGCTGCGAAATGTGGATATACACTGTACTAGTGCCGACATTGTGCATGCTCTGTTGCCTGTGTCTATGTGCCTGTGGTTCTGTCAGTGTGATCATGTGATGTATCTGACCCCAGGAATGTGTCAATAAAGTTTCCCCTTCCTGGGACAATGAATTCACGGTGTTCTTATTTCAATTTCCAGGAGTGTATAACTATAGTTGGCGTCAAAATAAATAATGCGATTGTGACTGTCATTTTGAATAATTGATTATAAGTAAACTAAACTCCACACAACTATGTTGTCTCAAAATTTATGTTTGACCTGAGGCAACATAACTGACTGCGTGCAAATACCCGGACTATGTGCATCATTTAGCGACTTCCAACAAGCTTCACACCTAACTACAAACTTTTTCTCGTTGGCACCCTCTCACGAAATGATGAAAGAAAAAAAAAGTTTATCTCTTGCAATATTGCCGGCCGCGGTGCTCTAGCGGTTCTAGGCGCTCAGTCCGGAGCCGCGCGACTGCTACGGTCGCAGGTTCGAATCCTGCCTCGGGCATGGATGTGTGTGATGCCCTTGGGTTAGTTAGGTTTAAGTAGTTCTACATTCTAGGGGACTGATGACCACAGACGTTAAGTCCCATAGTGCTCAGAGCAATTTGAGCCATCTTGCAATATTTTCGCTGTTCATGCAGTCACATTTCAGCATCAGGCGTGAAGTTTTGATTTAATTACTTCTGTACTACCAACTCTAATCGCAACGCATTTTGCAGACAGTCTCCACATATACGCCTGAATGTACCTCAAAAATTATATCATTGCACAACACACAGCTCAGGAGACGTTACGTAATAAACATTTAGAAGCGTGAAAAAGTAGCCTTTGCGTAAAATGGAGCGCAAATTAGGTAGACTATTTTTATCCAGTGTTGCAATAACCTTTGAACCTTCCCTAACTTTTTCTTCCTTACATTCTTAGAGTCAAACATTCAACATATTAACTCACGTATTAAGTAATGAAACATCTGAAACTGTTTTATACGTGGGATTTAGATTATTTAAAGAACTGGGTGGTTTTCTGGTTGTACTAGAATCGAAGAGCAAGAGCGATTGTTTTCGGATTGGCGAGGGTGCAAGACATTCTTAATTAATGATTGAGGGAGATTTCCTTACACCCTTTACAAACCGAAAACTTCGCACCTGGTTTTCTCTGAGAGCAGCGCTGCCTAAAGCAAAAGGAAATAAAGCCCCAAGTTCAAGAAATATACGAATGGAACTTTTTAAATGTGGAACAAGTCTCGTGATAAGATATCTACAGAAACTTTTTGGAAAAACAGAGGCGGAACATCGATCTGTGGAATGGAATTTATCATACATCTCTCGATACAGAAATAAAGTGTGACGGGTGCATGCACAAATTATAGAGGAATAACGGCTAAGCTTTTCTCTAATATTTTGAGTAAGAAAATACATAAGGATGTGTCATCGTTAAGTGAAGAGCAAAGTTGTTTTAGGAAAGGACGATAACGTCTTGATAACACTCCCTGTATCAGCTATTGGCAGATTTCAGGAGTAAAAAGAGTCATATACATGACCTTTGTGGACCTCTAGAAAGTGTATGACAAAGTCCCTAGAATAAAATTAAGGGACGCACCGAGAAGGATTAATGTGAGAGAAATCTAGCTAAAAAAGTTACACAATGACACATAAGTAGTCATTAAAATGGGAAACAACATTACCCAAAATATTTTCGTGACGAAGGTCTAAATAAGGATGTGGAATTTAACCTATTCTGCATTTATTGAATCCACGTTCCGATTAGATGCCTCATTTTATTACTGTGTTGTGATTGGCTGGAGAAGAGGGGGGAGAGTGAGAGGGTGAGGATGGGGAGGGGGTGAGGCTTGAAGACCTCATGCATTCAACGTTATTTCCTCTGCTCCTGTGTGTAGAGAACTCGCACTTTTCAGGGTCATTAAAGTGCAGAGGGAGTTGGGCAGTTGTTATAGACACTACTATTGAGAGCTGTCAGGAGAATATGGGGCAGAGGCAAAACTTGAAAGCGTAAAGAAACAGCATGTGTGACTGAACGAGCTACGGGCAGAGACCTCCCCTTCAACAGCTTCCCGTGACGCTCCGTCTTGATAGCCTGCCGCAACCTCACTAAAATATTTCCTTACTATGTTCCTGTGACAGTTCGCCAATTGCAGAAATATCCAGGAAAACGCGCAGAAACTCTTCGCTCTATGATGTTTGGGTCTTGATCTATCTCGGTGATGATGAATACAGTGTTCCCACTGCTTGCACTCGTGGAACCCAGCGGATGGTGCTCATCCTCTTTTTTTTTTAGTGTAGTGCAGCATGTCAGAAATCAATGCGTGACTGTGTCGTGTAGATTGAGACATGCCAATCGGCGATCACTAGGACCTCTATTTCTCCTGCGATTCTCTGTTCTTCACAGGCATGTGGCATACCGTTACATCCTTTGTCATTCGAGCTCGTTTGATCAATCTGGAAGTGTTACCTTGATACTTAAATTAATGACTACCACCCTCTTTATGCTTTGATGTGAGAAAAACTGCTCTATTATTTATTTATTTTTATTTGGCCTTCATCAGCTGACGGTCAGAGAAATAATTGACATGCAGTGCAAAACTAATTGATGAGATAATAAGAGGGCATAGTGATAGCAGTATATCGAAAGGCTACAAGCCTACACTGGAAATGTTGGTAGCCTGTATTAAAGTAACTACACATATAAAACACACATTAACACGAAACGGCGGCTGACATTTTTCGCAGTGTCGCGTTATCACTACAAACATATCTTGGCAGCTTGTAAAGTCTTGAAAAGCTTTTTATTATATGCGGGATTACTCAAGAAACTAGAATGGTGGGACTCTTAGGAAACTTTACTTTTAGCCGATGTAGTTACTGCAAAAAGGTTGTCTGCGCCTGTCTCCTTCTGCACGTGCAAAGACGGTGCAACTGATGTCACTTTCTGTAGTGTTAGTGCAGTACAGAATAGAGATGGATTAATTATCATGAAGTGAAGGGGCATCAGAAAACTTCCGTGGTTGATTCGCGTATGACAGACGGTAGATGTCAGCCATTTTGGTAAAACACTTCGAAACCAATGCTTACATGATGTTACGATACAGCGTTCTTAATACTGCTCCATAACCTTATTAACAAACCATTATTTCAGTGAGGATGCCCAATGTATTTAAATTATTAATGCCGTATGTAACGGCAAATTAAACCTAATGCCAATGGTCGCAAATCTAAGTAGTACTATTTCCTTTAATTCTGCATGGTTCCGCAGCTAGGAACGACTAACCAGCTATCAGAATGACCAAGAGCTCTCATGGGAGCAGGGCACGCAGACTGTAAAACCATTTCAGCTGAACGCCAGGACTCAGTCGGGTACTAGAGTGCCCAGCACATTGTAAGCTTGTTCGGGATTCTGTCACAGTTCTTTCAAGACAACTGTGTCAGAAGCCCGATCAACAGGTGACTGACGCAGTAGAACATCCACTGATATGATGAAATGGTGCATTGATAATGGCTAGGCACTAGCCGAACTCTAGATTCACCGAATAACACCTGGAAGAAAAGGACGACTGTTTTCTGTGCTCTATCATTTTGAAAGTCACATCACAGTCGCTGAGTACCATTCCTAGTGGAAGGTAAACTGATAACCGGTTTTTTACGTCCTTTTGGAAAACTAATGAAGCAATCAAAGTGAAACTTTTTGCACATTATATACAGATTCTTGGACAAAATTATTTGATGTTTTTTTTTTAAAGAAAGTCAGTTATCATTAAGTCCCCCAACCACTTGCACTGTCGAAAATGAGCTGTGCCCTTGATTAAAGTCCTATAGTCTGTTAATCTTATCTGAAATAATCTAGGCACTCAGTCCGGAACCGCGCGACTGTTACGGTCGCAGGTTCGAATTCTGCCTCTGGCATGGATATGTGTGATGTCCTTAGGTTAGTTAGGTTTAAGTAGTTCTAAGTTCTAGGGGACTGATGACCACAGATGTTAAGTCCCATAGTGCTCAGAGTCATTTGAACCATTTTTTTGAAATAATCTATAGCATATTGCGCGCGCAGAAATGACACAGCTTTTTGAGGTTTGAAGAAATAATAAAATTGTGGACTTTTGAAGCAAAGATGTGGTTCTGTCGTGTGTTTTTGGTAACTTACTTGCAGTAACTAATGAATAAATTAAAATAAAAAGAATCAGCCTATTATTCCTTGCGGAAATGCCCGAGGAGCAATTCAGCCATATTTCAGAAATATATTGTTAGCAGTGTGCCTGCAATCCATTCCGTCAGCTTGGGGTAGTATTTAAAAAAAAAGTGTGCTATTACTCCGTGAGCAACATCCTATAGATTACGGAGACTGTTTTTTTGATTTCACGTAAGATCTGCAGACCGCAAGACACCCATCACGGACACATCTCATTTTGGACAGGGCAGTTCTAGCTCCTCTTAAAGAAAAAATCGGGAAATGATGCCCAAGAATCAATAAACAATGTGCAGAAAGATTTACGTGCTTCGTTAGTTTTTCCTAAAAAAACTGTAATACGGCTTTTCCTTTAATTATTCAGAATCAGTTTTAAATACAGCAATCCAATACTCACTGTGAAGCACTGTACTGAAGACACAAGTTCTCTTTCAGCGTTCAAGCGTTATCCGAAACCCCCAGGAATGTACAATCTGACGTTTAACTATCTGGCGGTGCTGTATCTGACCTGCATGCTTCCCATGAAATTGCGTTAAAGGGAGATGTATTAACGTGCCCATCGCACATTAATAACCGCCCTTGCTGCGCAACGCGCACTTCATTAGAATAGCAATAGATGCCGGCCCTCTGGGTAGCTGTTTGCTCGCGGCCTGCTTGAGCTGCAAATTCATCTGGCCCTCTCACTTCGCACGGTCACTCGATCGTTTATAGCTCACTCTCTAGTACACTTTAAACACGCTGTAAACTAGATTACTCTTTGCTGTGTGGAGATCAAAATGGGATGAATTACCAGAAAACTCCGTCCATTGAGGAACTCGTTTTTACGATGTTTCTTCAAACGAAGGTCCAATACATAGTAACTGTGCAGCAATGACATAATAGGCCTAAGTATTCTATATTGCCTTTCAGAGATTTGTATTACATAACAATAACTGAAAGGAATATTTGTTTCGATAGGTAAGCTTAAGGAACGTTAGTCTTTCTGCAGAATTTCAACATATTGTCTAGTTATTTTCCAGAGAATTGTAACAACAAGCTATAATTCTTTTTGAATAAAACCTTATTTCTGTTTCTTATGTAGCTGGCGTATTTAAACCAAACGTGTGCAAACCAGCTTCAATGAAATTTCTCTCAATTTTAGTTTGAGAGCTAAAAAAGTTCACAGTTTTAAGGAGATGATGCGACACGCTACATATAATTGACCATTTTTAGATGGATATTCTGGCAGCGGAATGTGAGATGTTCAGACTAGAGCCCATTTTCCTGAATGAGCAACAGTTGAACTTCTAAAGACTTGCAGACGAGATGTGAAGATTCTGCCGTCGCAGAGTGCCAAAATTTCTCGATACATTGCTTGAAGTTGTTCTTAGATTGCAGAAAGTGTCCTTACACTGCTGTATACAAGATATGTCAGAATGCACAAACAAGTAATGTTAGTCTGCCAGGGCTATCGATGTGGAGTGAAGGATGCCTACACATCCGACATTTGCTGATAAGATCTCAGTAAAGTAGCCACGTCTTTTGCCGGTAGATTCCTGGTCCAAGGTAGTTTAGAAGGCGCACTGAGTTATGCAGCCAGGAATATGGACACTACATCTACATCTACATTTATACTCCGCAAGCCACCCAACGGTGTGTAGCGGAGGGCACTTTACGTGCCACTCTCATTAACTTCCTTTTCTGTTGCAGTCGCGTATGGTTCGCGGGAAGAACGACTGTCTGAAAGCATCCGTGCGAGCTCGAATCTCTCTAATTTTACATTCGTGATCTCCTCGGGTGGTATAAGTAGGGGGAAGCAATATATTCGATACCTCATCCAGAAACGCACCCTCTCGAAACCTTGCGAGCAAGTTACACCGCGATGCAGAGCGCCTCTCTTGCAGAGTCTGCCAATTGAGTTTGCTTAACATCTCCGTAACGCTATCACGGTTACCAGATAACCCTGTGACGAAACGCCCCACTCTTCTTTGGATCTTCTATATCTCCTCTGTCAACCCGACATGGTACGGACCCCTCACTGATGAGCAATACTCAAGTATAGGTCGAACGAGTGTTTTGTAAGCCACCTCCTTTGTTGATGGACTACATTTTCTAAGGACTCTCCCAATGAATCTCAACCTGGTATCCGCCTTGCCAACAATTAATTTTATATGATCATTCCACTTCAAATCGTTCCGCACCCACACTCCCAGATATTTTACAGAAGTAACTGCTACCAGTGTTTGTTCCGCTATCATATAATCATACAATAAAGGATCCTTCTTTCTATGTATTCGCAATACATTACATTTGTCTATGTTAAGGGTCAGTTGCCACTCCCTGCACCAAGTGCCTATCCGCTGCAGATCTTCCTGCATTTCGCTACAATTTTCTAATGCTGCAACTTATCTGTATACTACAGCATCATCCGCGAAAAGCCGCATGGAACTTCCGACACTATCTACTAGGTCATTTATATATATTCTGAAAAGCAATGGTCCCGTAACACTCCCCTGTGGCACGCCAGAGGTTACTTTAACGTCTGTAGACGTCTCTCCATTGATAACTACATGCTGTGATCTGTTTGCTAAAAACTCTTCAATCCAGCCACACAGCTGGTCTGATATTCCGTAGGCTCTTACTTTCTTTATCAGGCGACAGTGCGGAACTGTATCGAACGCCTTCCTGAAGTCAAGGACAATAGCATCTACCTGGGAGCCTTTATCTAATATTTTCTGGGTCTGATGAACAAATAAAGAGATTTGGGTCGAACACGATCGCTGTTTCCGGAATCGATGTTGATTCCTACAGAGTATATTCTGGGTTTCCCTAAGTGACTTGATACGCGAGTGAAAAACATGTTCTAAAATTCTACAACAGATCGATATCAGAGATATAGGCCTATAGTTTTGCACATCTGCTCGACGACCCTTCTTGAAAACTGGAACTACCTGTGCTCTTTTCCAATCATTTGGAACCTTCCGTTCCTCTAGAGACTTGCGGTACATGGCTGTAAGAAGGGGAGCAAGTTCCTTCGCGTACTCTGGTGTCCCGTCAGGTCCAGTGGACTTTCCTCTGTTGAGTGATTCGAGTTGCTTTTCTGTTCCTTGGACACTTATTTCGAGGTCAGCCATTTTTTAGTTTGTGCGAGGATTTAGAGAAGGAACTGCAGTGCGGTCTTCCTCAGTGAAACAGCTTTGGAAAAAGGTGTTTAGTTTTTCAGCTTTACGCGTGTCATCCTCTGTTTCAATGCCATCATCATCCCGGAGTGTCTGGATATGCTGTTTCGAGCCACTTACTGATTTAACGTAAGATCAGAACTTCCTAGGATTTTCTGTCAAGTCGGTACATAGAATTTTACTTTCGAATTCACTGAACGCTTCACGCATAGCCCTCCTTACGCTAACTCTGACATCGTTTAACTTCTGTTTGTCTGAGAGGTTTTGGCTGCGTTTAAACTTGCAGTGAAGCTCTCTTTGCTTTCGCAGTAGTTTCCTAACTTTGTTGTTGAACCACGGTGGGTTTTTCCCGTCCCTCACAGTTTTACTCGGCACGTACCTGTATAAAACGCATTTTACGATTGCCTTGAACTTTTTCCATAAACACTCAACATTGTCAGTGTCGGAACAGAAATTTTCGTTTTGATCTGTTAGGTAGTCTGAAATCTGCCTTCTATTACTCTTGCTAAACGGATAAACCTTCCTCCCTTTTTTTATATTCTTATTTACTTCCATATTCAGGGATGCTGTAAAGGCCTTATGATCACTGATTCCCTGTTCTGCGCTGACAGAGTCGAAAAGTTCGGGTCTGTTTGTTATCAGTAGGTCCAAGATGTTATCTCCACGAGTAGGTTCTCTGTTTAATTGCTCGAGGTAATTTTCGGATAGTGCACTCAGTATAATGTCACTCGATGCTCTGTCCCTACCACCCGTCCTGAACATCTGAGTGTTCCAGTCTATATCTGGTAAATTGAAATCTCCACCTAAGACTATAACATGCTGAGAAAATTTATGTGAAATGTATTCCAAATTTTCTCTCAGTTGTTCTGCCACTAATGCTGCTGAGTCGGGAGGTCGGTAAAAGGAACCAATTATTAACTTAGCTCGGTTGTTGAGTGTAACCTCCACCCATAATAATTCACAAGAACTATCCACTTCTACTTCACTACAGGATAAACTACTACTAACAGCGACAAACACGCCACCACCGGTTGCACGCTATCTATCCTTTCTAAACACCATCTGTGCCTTTGTAAAAATTTCGGCAGAATTTATCTCTGGCTTCAGCCAGCTTTCTGTACCTATAACGATTTCAGCTTCGGTGCTTTCTATCAGCGGTTGAAGTTCCGGTACTTTAACAACGCAGCTTCGACAGTTTATAATTACAATACCGATTGCTGCTTGGTCCCCGCATGTCCTGACTTTGCCCCGCACCCGTTGAGGCTGTTGCCCTTTCTGTACTTGCCCGAGGCCATCTAATCTAAAAAACCGCCCAGTCCACGCCACACAACCCCTGCTACCCGTGTAGCCGCTTGCTGCGTGTAGTGGACTCCTGACATATCCAGCGGAACCCGAAACCCCACCACCCTATGGCGCACTTCACCAAAATGAACATTCCATCACCAGAAAACCCATCTTTCAAACAGTCAGTTCTGTACAGTACATACCATTGACAGAAACTTAATTTGAATTACACTGAAGGGCCAAAGAAACTGGTACACCTGCCTAATAACGTGTAGGGTCCTCGCGAGCACGCAGAAGTGCTGCAACACGACGTCGCATGGACTCGACTGATGTCTGAAGTAGTGCTGGAAGGAACTGAAACCATGAATGCTACAGGGCTGTCCACAAATTCGTAAGAGTACAAGGGGGTGGACATCTCTTCTGAACACCACGTTGCAAGGCATCCCAGATATGCTCAATAATGTTCCTGTCTGGGGAGTTTGGGTCCGCAGCTCGTGTCGAGCGGTAGCGTTCTCGCTTCCCACGCCCGGGTTCCCGGGTTCGATTCTCTGCGGGGTCAGGGATTTTCTCTGCCTCGTGATGACTGGGTGTTGTGTGATGTCCTTAGGTTAGTTAGGTTTAAGTAGTTCTAAGTTCTAGGGGACTGATGACCATAGATGTTAAGTCCCATTGTGCTCAGAGCCATTTTGGGGAGTTTGGTGGCCAGCGGAAATGTTTAAACTCAGAACAGTGTT
Organism: Schistocerca cancellata; assembly: GCF_023864275.1. NCBI lineage: Eukaryota > Metazoa > Arthropoda > Insecta > Orthoptera > Acrididae > Schistocerca > Schistocerca cancellata. The sequence continues at coordinate 1,145,536,891 of NC_064626.1, read as the reverse complement.
CCTTTAGCCACTCTGTAGCAATTCTGGACGCGTGGGGTGTCGCATTGTCCTGCTGGAATTGCTCAAGTCCGTCGGAATGATCAATGGATATAAATGGATGCAGGTGATCTGACAGGATGCTTACGTACGTGTCACCTGTCCGAGTAGTATTTAGACGTATCAGGGGTCCCATATCACTCCAACTGCACACGCCCCACACCATTACAGAGCCTCCACCAGCTTCAGCAGCCTCCTGGTGAAACGCAGGGTTCACGGGTTCATGAGGCTGTCTGCATAGCCCTACACGTCCATCCACTCGATACAATTTAAAACGAGACTCGTCCGAACAGGCAACATGTTTCCAGTCATCAACAGTCCAATATCGGTGTTGACGGGCCCAAGCGAGGCGTAAAACTTTGTGTCGTGCAGTCATCGAGGGAACACGAGTGGGCCTTCGGCTCCGAAAGCCCTGTCGATGATGTTTCGTTGAACGGTTCACACTCCGATACTAGTTGGTGGCCCAGCATTGAAATCTGGAGCAATTTGCGGAAGGGTTTCACTGCTGTCACGTTGACCGATTATCTTCAGTCATCGTTGGTCCCGTTCTTGCACGTTCTTCTTCTGGCCGTAGCGATTTCGGAGATTTGAAGTTTTACCGAATTCCTGATATTCACAGTACACTCGCGAAATGATCGAACGGGAAAATCCCCACTTCATCTCTACCTCGGAGATGCTGGGTCCCGCCACTCGTGCGTCGACTATAACATAACTTTCAAACTCACTTAAATCTTGATAACCTGCCACTTTAGCAGCAGTAACCGATCTAAAACTGCGGCAGGCACTTGTTCTCTTGTACAGTCGTTGCCGGCTGCAGCACCGTATTCTCCCTGTTTACATATCTCTGTATTTGAATACGCTTTCCTATACCAGTTTCTTTGGCACTTCAGTGTATTTTTTACACCATTTAAATACTAAATACATCAGCTATATGATTGAAAAACATACTTTCGTTCTAAAAAAATTAATAACTCGTTGCTGGAATTATCTGGTGAACAACTAAATAAAATACGTAACTACGTAGAGAGTGAGAGACTAAACTGTACACTTAGGATCAGTTTTCTGAAATATTCTATGATTTACGTTGTTTAATTATGCGACTACTGGAGGGAAAGTCAAATGTTAGCGCACTGCTATATAAAGAAAAGGCGTCTTACATGCCTGTCTGGGAACCTATCCATTATTAGATCGAAAGAACGCATAGTTCGAATCTCAGGCATCGCATTTTTTTATGTTGAATTTCAATATCACCCACGCAAAAACTTTAGCTAATGATATTTCTTTTCTTGTTTCCAGGTAGGCGTTATTGTGGAACAGACGAAGAACTAATTTCATACTTGCCTTTCTGGCTTCAAGGTTAGTGTTCCATTAATCATAACTCGTTATTGTAGCTCTTTGGAAAATAGCTCAATTATTCTTGGTTCTTCCCTGGGCGTGTCTTCAATCTTAGAGCTGTGGCTTTGAATTCACGTTTCTGTGACTAAATATCTGAAAGTCAAATTTATTTCTTTAGTCTTTATCTTGGCAATATGTCACTGCCTCAAACTCTTTCTATACAGCGCTGTTTTGGTAACAGCACCTTCTATTCGTTAACGCCAGCTAAAGATGCAGTCGACTATTTCCCCGATTACGATGTCATTCCCACTGAAAACCTACGACAAATGTTGCAAAAAACCGAAAAATTTGAAAAATGTGAAGATCTCAAAAACAAGGCAGAACTGGTTAGCTCTCAGTGACTGGAAAGTAACAACAGAACATCTTCCAGTTTGATGATTTTTTTTCGTTCCTGGAGCCACGCCCACGTAAAATTTTCGAAAATATATTTCCACCGTTTGACTGTATATAACGTGTTTGTTTTACTATCTATGCCTAAAGCCGAAATCTAGATAAACACGTTATATACGGTCAGATGACGGAAATATCTTTTCGAGGTTCTTCCAGTTTGTTTAGAATATCTATTTACTTCATTACTCCTGTAGTGTTATACATAGTTCAAGCGAAACGATTTGCTCCTCTTCATATGTAAATATGGCTATATGCTGACAGCTTACAAGTATGTTTTTATTTGTTTTAAGCACGGGTCTGGATTAGTAATACCTGTCTACTACCTTTTACACATTATAAAAACTGAAATTCATATACAGAATATAAGTAGATATCAAGAAGAAACTTCTTCGATTTATTTTTAAACTTAATTATCTGTCTGTCACAAATTATGTATCTTTGGGTAAGAGACCGATAATTCGGTTGCAGCATTGTGCACCCCTATTTGAGAGAAAAACTACCTTAAAAGTGGAGTAATGAATGTCGTTTATTTATTCTGGTATGGCAATTATGGACATCATTGTTCCTTTTGAAGTGCAATAGTTTCTTTACAACTAACTTTATGAGTGAATAAATTTAGTGCAGACCAGTAGCCAAAATACCTAACTACTTAAACTACGTTGATGAGCACCATATTTTATTCTTACAGCATATTTTTGAATAGTTTTGTTTCTTCGTTAGAGATAAGTTACCTCACAACATTATCCCTTATGACATTATTTATCAAAATAAGTATAATGTGTTAATTCACTAGTATGGAATGCTTCCAACTGTATTTAAATTCTCATCAACATGGACACTTAAAAAATTTGAATTCTCCAAACTATTATTATTATTATTTCCACAGCATGTGTTGATTTAGTACCTATAGAAGTGCAGAACTGCATATGTCGTGTCTTGGTGAAATTGAGAGTGAGACCATTTGCAGAAAACCACTAAATAATAGTTTCAAGAACTTCAGTTACCATTCCTTCTGCTGTTGTATTTGCGTTCTTTCGCAAAGCTGGTCGCAGGCGATGCTCCAAAAACGACCAACTTTGCGAAATAAGCGGTGGCACTTTCTGCGGAACCCACCCATCACTTTGCAATGCGCGGGCGCAGAGATTCGACAGGCAGTAGACCGCTCCATTCGCACCATCAACAGAACAGGCTCTGCTAACGATGTACTACGCCTTCCACATCGTTGGAAATGTGTTCTACACAACGCTGGTAACTACTTTGAAGGACAGTAACAGGTGCAAACACGTAACTCTTTTGTATCGGTTGTGAATAAATAGTTGTCACTATTTAAGTTCCAACCTATGTATTTTTCTCTAGATCAGATGCTTTGAACAAACTTGAAACGTCTTCAATGGCATATTCTCCACAGCGATGTGTCTGAAACAGTAATTCCTATCAGCTACAGCTACTGGAAGACTCAAAAGGAATAATCGCTGATCACTGTATTTGTTTCAGACATGTCACTTTTCACTAAGAAAAATAGTTTTTCGAACGAACTAACTGATATTCGATAAGATAAAAAATAAACTATATCAATGTATTCTCTCACAAAAGCAGATTGCCCCTCGTCGACTTCTCACCATTTTTGGTCGTCTGACTGCCAACGCCTGATAGTTTTGCCTGGTGTCTGTGGCTGCGTTTTTGCCAACATGAATCCCCTGGGAAAATCGGACATATGCCTTACCAGCTGACCGAGCGAGGTGGCGCAGTGGTTAGACACTGGACTCGCATTCGGGAGGACGACGGTTCAATCCCGCGTCCGGCCATCCTGATTTAGGTTTTCCGTGATTTCCCTAAAACGCTCCAGGCAAATGCCGGGATGGTTCCTTTCAAAGGGCACGGCCGACTTCCTTCCCCGTCCTTCCCTAATCCGATGAGACCGATGACCTCGCTGTCTGGTCTCCGTCCCCGAACCAACCAACCTTACCAGCTCGTGACTGTATTGGGAAAGGGAGAAAGTGATACCAGTGGTACCATCCACCACACATCACAAGGTTCCTTGTTAAGTAGATGTTCACACAGATATTCAGGGAGTATCGTACTTGTTACCGACATTGAACAGAGGACAAAGTAATGCGTTCCGGAGCTCGAAAGTCTCCCACAGATTTAGCATTAGCTCTAGCCGATGTAAACAATGGATGGCCAGTTCGGTGCTTAGTGCGACAGGTATAGTCGAACTACGCTCGCGTGCAAAAGCGAGGAAAGTAACTTTGCGTGATGCCAGTTAAATCAGCTCGATGAAATCTGGGTCGTATATAGAAAGAGCTGCAGTATAATACAGAAGGTAACTGGAAGATGCACTCAATCAGATGAACAGGGATGACACTTACATGCAAGTACACTGAAGAGACAGCATTTTATGATGGGCCCCTGCACATGTGTCTTAATAGGGCGTGTGATCACCGCGGATGGCGAAGCATGGTCTGCTACGTGCTCCACTGCTGGCCTCGACGTTGGCAACGAGTTCCTGAGGCAGGGCCTCCATTCCTCCACTAGCGCCGCTCACAACTACTGTCTGGTCGTTGGTGCACGCACACGTGCTGCAATATTTCTCGCCAATACATTCTACATCTGCTCGGCGGAATTTAAGTCGGGGAAACGGGCAGGCCACTCCATTCACCGAATACCCTCTCGTTCGAAGAGCTCCTCCACTTCCAAAATATTCGATAATGTCGCATTATTTCAGCCGTAAAAGTGAAGTCAGGACGGAATGCTCTCCTGAAAAGACGCACATGAGGAAGGAGTACACTTCAGCATACTGTTGACTGGTGAGTGTACCATGTTCAAAGATTTGGAGGTCAGAACGACCGTGCAACATATTAGGTCTCCACTACATTATACATGGACCTCCAAATTGATCACGTTCCACGATGCTGAACGCACCTTCATTTGGAGAGAGGTGGGAACACGCAGTACATCCAGGAACATTGTCCAGCATGATCGTTTTGGCAGTCCAGGTGTTATGGTGTACGGAGGTATACTGCAGTGTACTGTCCCCGATATCTTTGACACCGTACTCTTTTCAGGGGTGCATGTAGTGACTTCATTATTATGGGCGGCAATGCGGGACGGAATCAACCAGCGCAGGTGGAGGAACTCTTGGAACGAGAGGATATTTGGCGAATGGACAGGCCTGTCCCTGCCCTTGACCAAAATCCAATTGAGCACATATAGGATTCCTTGGTAAGGAGTGTCACAGTACGTCCTGATGCACCACCAACCTTACAGCAGTTGTCAACCGCACTGGTGAAGGAATAGAACGCCCTACCACAAAACCAACGTTGTGACCAGCAATGGAGCACGTTACAGACCATGTATTGTTGTCCATGGCGATCACAAACCCTACTGAGGTGTACCGCTTCTTGTGCTGCCCAGGGGAACATCATAAATGTCATTTCTGTTCGTCTCGTTGCGTATTTTTTATATTTTTTTCAGTTACTTTCCATACTATACTGCAGCAGTTCTTTGTCAGTTTAATAAGTCATGGCTGCAAAATACTAGCGCGGATTCTTTATAGACGAATGGAAAAACTGGTAGAAGCCGACCTCGGGGAAGATCAGTTTGGATTCCGTAGAAATATTGGAAAACGTGAGGCAGCACTGACCCTACGACTTATCTTAGAAGATAGATTAAGGAAAGGCAAACCTACGTTTCTAGCATTTGTAGACTTAGAGAAAACTTTTGACAATGTTAACTGGAATACCCTCTTTCAAATTCTGAAGGTGGCAGGGGTAAAATACAGGGAGCGAAAGGCTATTTACATTTGTACAGAAACCAGACTGCAGTTATAAGAGTCGAGGGGCATGAAAGGGAAGCAGTGGTTGCGAAGGGGGTGAGACAGGGCTGTAGCCTCTCCCCAATGGTATTCAATGTGTATATTGAGCAAGCAGTAAAGGAAACAAAAGAAAAGTTCGGAGTAGGTATTAAAATCCATGGAGAAGAAATAAAAACGTTGAGGTTCGCCGATGTAATTCTGTCAGAGACAGCAAAGGACTTGGAAGAGCAGTTGAAAGGAATGGACAGTGTCTTGAAAGGAGGATATAAGATGAACATCAACAAAAGCAAAACGAGGATAATGGAATGAAGTCGAATTAAGTCGGGTGATGCTGAGGGAATTAGATTAGGAAATGTGACGCTTAAAGTAGTAAAGGAGTTTTGCTATTTGGGGAGCAAAATAACTGATGATGGTCGAAGTAAAGAGGATATAAAATGTAAACTGGCAACGGCAAGGAAAGCGTTTCTGAAGAAAGGAATTTGTTAACATCGGGTATAGATTTAAATGTCAGGAAGTCGTTTCTGAAAGTATTTGTATGGAGTGTAGCCATGTATGGAAGTGAAACATGGACGATAAATAGTTTGGACAAGAAGAGAATAGAAGCTTTCGAAATGTAGTGCTACAGAAGAATGCTGAAGATTAGATGGGTAGATCACATAACTAATGAGGAGGTATTGAATAGAATTGGGGAGAAGAGGCGTTTTTGGCACAACTTGACTAGGAGAAGGGATCGGTTGGTAGGACATGTTCTGAGGTATCAAGGGATCACCAATTTAGTGTTGGACGGCAGCGTGGAGGATAAAAATCGTAGAGGGATACCAAGAGATGAATACATGAAGCAGATTCAGGATGATATAGGTTGCAATAGGTACTGGGAGATGAAGAAGCTTGCACGGGATGGAGTACCATGGAGAGCTGCATCAAACCAGTCTCAGGACTGAAGACCACAACAACAACATGTTACCTGCCAGTGACAGACCAAGCGAAAATTACTTTCGTGCTTAAGTTCTGCACACCCGCATATTATGTTTTACGACGGTAACCTCCAGGGAAATCTGACTTATAACGCCATTTTGTGTTAAGGATGAGGAGAGGGGAGTGTGGGGGGGGGGGGGAAGGCCATCGGGGGGGGGGGGGTACCCTCGCTGTGGAAGTCGCCAGCTGACGCTGCAGCAGCAGCAGCAGCAGCAGTAACAGCCGGTGTGTCCCGAAGACGTGGCAAACAGCCCGTGAAACGACGGCCGCAGCTGCTGCCGCGCGCCTCCACAGTACCAGCCAGCCGAAGCACCGATGTAGGCGACTCGCTTCAGGGCCGAGGAGCGGGGCGTTATCTCGAGGCAGCTGCTTAACGTACCGCTGTTTTAACACTCCCTGTTTCTCAAATATCTCTCAGTACCTGAAATTCCTACCAACTGCCGCTCTCAAGATGTGACGTCGTACGATCTTTTCGATAACTATATGGAAGATACCTTGTAACCTCCCCCTCACTTATCGACCTTAATGACAGTGACAAATTAAACCGCGTGTACCTAATGGAAATTTGGGAAAAGCAATCGTCACCGAGGTTAATCTGTCGGTAAAGAGGGAGGAAAGGGTTACATCTACATGAAAGCAAAAATGCAAATGAAACGGGTGGAAATTAATTTTGAAAAGGGGTAAAGTTAATAAGGAAAGTAAATGTGCTGCCGTTACGTTAACAATTAACTAGCGGTGATTAGATATTTGAGATTGAGGTGACACTTTGTCATTGACAGACAGGTGAAAGAAGATTCAGGACTAGTTATTTATTTCCATAACTTCAGTGTGAAAACTGAAAGTTTGTCAGAAGTAAAAAATTTCGCTACACTCTGACTTAATTTAGCAAAGGAATTAATAAAACCGGAAAATCGAAAGGTAATTTATTGACTGAAGTTAATAGTGAGCTTTCTTTCTGAAGCACATCGAAATTCAGTAAAATACGGTTAGTCTTGGACTACCTCAACAATCATTTCAAAAGCTACTTGAATCTACGGAATTTAGAAATAAGGGATTTAACTTTGAACTTGAATTAAATGATTCTGAACAATTAACAATAGTAAAATTTAGTACGTACCAAGCTGAGCTGCAGTCACAGGTAAGCTAAAATATGGTAACAAGACTCGCACTCATAATTTGTGCTTGTGTAATCTAAATATTGTAGCCAGCTATGAATACTTTAACTGAACTTTGAAATTAAAGCAGTGAAATGCTATAATATTACTTTAATGCTGGCGTTTGAATTTCAATGCCACTCGGGTTCATTCCGGAAAAGGAAGGGACCCTGCTTGGTAATGCAGTTGGGACAATGAGCAACAAATGTTCATGCTAAGTTGCTGTAATTATAGTTACGAAAATGGTACAGTTTGAAAAGTTGAGGTCTGCCATACAGTTCTAAAACTTTACGTGCTTCCATTCTTCCTTGTCGGTTGATTGAAGGTTTGAAGCCGTCGATCGAGGAGGTGGCGACAGTCACTCATTGTCGGCCGTCGCTGTTGCAGAAGCTGGATGTTGGCGCGCTTTCTTCTCGACACGGTCACCAGGCGAAACGGGTTCTTGATGTGCGCCAGCTAATGCTTCCCGTCCGCGACACCATGTCAGAAACTATCATCGCAAGTCGAGCGCAATTACATGCTGCCAAACCCCGAAAGCGCGGCAACTCGCGGGAGCGTCACACAACACACCTGCTCCACTCGCTACTCCAGCCAGACTCTCTCTGCTCAGCCCGCGCTCCACGAGGCAGAGTTAACACTACCAAAGATCCTACACACTGATTCTTCACACGACCTATCGATGTAATCGTTCGATAGCAGTTTTCCCTAGGCAAGACCCAGCGTAAAAATACCAATAATATTTACGAAACAAACCAATTATACATCGACATAAATGCATAAATATATATATATATATATACAAGTAGTAAAACAATTACAATATGTAAAGACACAGAAATGTCATATACTCAGGTAACAAAAATAAGGAAAACAAATTTGTAGTAGAATAGATGGAAATAGGAGGATATGCATTTCCGGCGTTACAACCTTTCTCAACGAATTGCCACCTTCACTAAGAGACAAAACATTACGGTCATCGACCACCACGAGGCTTCAAGCCGCGTGAAGGCGGAGATGTGACACTAATTGCATTGAGCATATGAACAGTGCAGAAGCGAATGAGGAAACATTACAGCTAAGACATGGGTTGGAAATGGCGGAATTACATTGCCATGAGCGACCTTGATAACGGAAGTATTGGTCCGCAGCTCGTGGTCTAGTGGCTAGGGTTAGTGCCTTTGGATCACAGGGTCCTAGTTCGATTCCCGGCCGGGTTGGGGATTTTCTCTGCCCGAGGACTGGGTGTTTGTGTTTTCATCATCATCATCATCATTATTCGTGAATGTGGCTAGTTTGAATCGTGTAGAATTGGGCGCTTATGACGCGGAGTTCAGCGATCCACAAGCCAAGCATCATCAATGGACGTATTGTTAATGCACAGCGCCAGGGAACAAACACCTTGAAAACGGCGAAGCTAGTTGGTTGTTGGCGTCCCTACTGTAAGCATTTAAGGAAAGTGGTTCACGGACGATGGAGTTACGAGTAGGTGAGAGATCCTGGCCGTCCACGCCTTATTACAGAATGTGGAGAACGGCTGCCAGCCTGATTTGAAAAGCAAGATAGGCAGCTCTCTGAGGCAGATGTGACAACAATGTACAATGCTGGTGCAGGCACTGCCCGAGGACTGGGTGTTTGTGTTTTCATCATCATCATCATCATCATCATTCGTGAATGTGGCTAGTTTGAATCGTGTAGAATGGGGCGCTGATGACCGCGCAGTTCAGCGCTCCACAAACCAAGCGTCATCAATGGACGTATTGTTATGGCACAGCGCCAGGGAACAAAAACCTTGGAAACGGGAAGCTAGTTGGTTGTTGGCGTCCCTACTGTAGTAAGCATTTAAGGAAAGTGGTTCACGGACGATGGAATTACGAGTAGGTGACAGATCCTGGCCGTCCACGCCTTATCACAGAATGTGGAGAACGGCTGCTAGCCCGATTTGAAAAGCAAGATAGGCAACTCTCTGAGGCAGATGTGACAACAATGTACAATGCTGGTGCAGGCACGCGATTGCAGAACAATCACTGGAAGGAGTTACTCCCAGGAAACATCTAGGAGCACGGGTATGCAGCGATCTGAAGTGGAACGATCACATAAAAGAAACTCAGGTAAGGCAGTTACCAGTCTGGAGTTCATTGGAAAAATCCTCTGGAAATGTAGTGCTCCAGCAAGGGAGGTAGCTTATAAAATAGTACCTGGAACAATACCTGAATATTTCTCGTCAGTCTGGGATCCTTAACAGATAGGACACAAAGAAAATACAAAGAAGAGCAGCGCGTTTCGTCACAGGTTCATTTAGTAAGCTCAGTCAACTCCAGCGGCATACGTTTCAAGAGAAGCGTTCTGTGTCGAGGTGTACGTTCCTAGAGCAGTCAACCAATATGAAACGCCCTGCTTAAGCCGCAGGACAGGACAGATAGGATTAATTTGTGGAAAGTGCCCAAAATAAATGGCTCTCAGTTACATTCGAACGTAAACAATGCTAACGACAGTGACTGTACAATAACAGGGACAAATCACGAGTCGGCACACACAGCCGACCCATAAGCGATCGCCGGCCAAGTACACGTCGTCCGGCAAAACGACCGACCGAAGACCAACCAAAGTCGTGGCCACTCCAGTCATGTGTGTCGGCAACCGTCGGGCGAGTCATAGTGGTCCGGACCTCACTGCTGCAGCGACCCGACTGAACTTGAGCCGCGTGCCAACTCAAACACTGCCAGGTCCGAACTAACTGCTGGCACGTTCCAACTGACTGGTCGACACACGACGACCGGGAAGTAATAGCAAAAAAAAAATGGTTCAAATGGCTCTGAGCACTATTGGACTTAACTTCTAAGGTCATCAGTCCCCTAGAACTTAGAACTACTTAAACCTAACTAACCTAAGGACATCACACACATCCATGCCCGAGGCAGGATTCGAACCTGCGACCGTAGCGGTCACGCGGTTCCAGACTGTAGCGCCTTTAACCGCTTGGCCACACCGGCCGGCGGAAGTAATAGCAGATCAGCAAAGATAACATAGCAGGGCTTATATCGATAAGTGCTGCTGCTGCCGCTCACGGGCAGGCAAGGCAGCAACTCAGTGACACCAGTTATAGAAAATTAACATAACGAGGTGGCACTACGGTAAAAACATGGTGTTAAATAAGAAATGGCACGAACACGAGCCACGCACGGCTCACAATACATTACTTATACAGGGTGTTTCAAAAATGACCGGTATATTTGAAACGGCAATAAAAACTAAACGAGCAGCGATAGAAATACACCGTTTGTTGCAATATGCTTGGGACAACAGTACATTTTCAGGCGGACAAACTTTCGAAATTACAGTAGTTACAATTTTCAACAGATGGCGCTGCAAGTGATGTGAAAGATATAGAAGACAACGCAGTCTGTGGGTGCGCCATTCTGTACGTCGTCTTTCTGCTGTAAGCGTGTGCTGTTCACAACGTGCAAGTGTGCTGTAGACAACATGGTTTATTCCTTAGAACAGAGGATTTTTCTGGTGTTGGAATTCCACCGCCTAGAACACAGTGTTGTTGCAACAAGACGAAGTTTTCAACGGAGGTTTAATGTAACCAAAGGACCGAAAAGCGATACAATAGAGGATCTGTTTGAAAAATTTCAACAGACTGGGAACGTGATGGATGAACGTGCTGGAAAGGTAGGGCGACCGCGTACGGCAACCACAGAGGGCAATGCGCAGCTAGTGCAGCAGGTGATCCAACAGCGGCCTCGGGTTTCCGTTCGCCGTGTTGCAGATGCGGTCCAAATGACGCCAACGTCCACGTATCGTCCCATGCGCCAGAGTTTACACCTCTATCCATACAAAATTCAAACGCGGCAACCCCTCAGCGCCGCTACCATTGCTGCACGAGAGACATTCGCTAACGATATAGTGCACAGGATTGATGACGGCGATATGCATGTGGGCAGCATTTGGTTTACTGACGAAGCTTATTTTTACCTGGATGGCTTCGTCAATAAACAGAACTGGCGCTTATGGGGAACCGAAAAGCCCCATGTTGCAGTCCCATCGTCCCTGCATCCTCAAAAAGTACTGGTCTGGGCCGCCATTTCTTCCAAAGGAATCATTGGCCCATTTTTCAGATCCGAAACGATTACTGCATCACGCTATCTGGACATTCTTCGTGAATTTGTGGCGGTACAAACTGCCTTAGACGACACTGCGAATACCTCGTGGTTTATGCAAGATGGTGCCCGGCCACATCGCACGGCCGTCGTCTTTAATTTCCTGAATGAATATTTCGATGATCGTGTGATTGCTTTGGGCTATCCGAAACATACAGGAGGCGGCGTGGATTGGCCTCCCTATTCGCCAGACATGAACCCCTGTGACTTCTTTCTGTGGGGACACTTGAAAGACCAGGTGTACCGCCAGAATCCAGAAACAATTGAACAGCTGAAGCAGTACATCTCATCTGCATGTGAAGCCATTCCGCCAGACACGTTGCCAAAGGTTTCGGGTAATTTCATTTCAGAGACTACGCCATATTATTGCTACGCATGGTGGATATGTGGAAAATATCGTACTATAGAGTTTCCCAGACCGCAGCGCCATCTGTTGTTGAAAATTGTAACTACTGTAATTTCGAAAGTGTGTCCGCCTGAAAATGTACTGTTGTCCCAAGCATATTGCAACAAACGGTGTATTTCTATCGCTGCTCGTTTAGTTTTTATTGCCGTTTCAAATATACCGGTCATTTTTGAAACACCCTGTACCAAAGTACATCTCGCGAAAAGCCCACGAAGATAAAATTAGAGAGCTTGTAGTCCACACGGAGGCATACCGGCAATCATTCTTGCCGCGAGCTATACGCGACTGGAACAGGAAAAAATGGGAGTCACTGTGGTACGCAAAGTACTCTCGGCCACACACCGTAAGGTGGCTTGCGGAGTATAGACGTAGGTGCAGATGTTTCGGAGCACTCTTTCAGGGGACGACCCAAAGTTTTCCCATGTTGACCCAGTGACATCGTCAATTACGATACCTTTGGGCTCGAGATCGTCATGATAGGACAGCAGATGAATGAAAACGTGTCGCCTGTACGGATGGAACAACACGAGTGTCGTGTCTGCATATGCCATCATCTACACGAACGCCCACTGGAAATATACACGACGCCATGGACGCAGGGCGCTAAAGTACAGCATTGCGCTATGGGGATTCACCCGGCTACCATGGGACCTGTGGAAGTAATCGCAAGGCCACATGACAGCTGTGGACTATTGCCGACCACCAGCATTCATTCATTCATGCTTGATGTTTACATTTTTTAGAATTTTTTTAGATATTATTCGCACACTGAGGATATCTGCGGGTGACATTCTTGTTAGCTTCGATGTGAGATCGTTATTTACTAACGTCCCAGTATCAGATACAATGTAGATCATAAGAGAGAATGTTGCTCCAGATGTTTGTGACTTAATTGAATTATGTTTCCACTCGAGCTGTTTTAAGTACAATGGTTAATTCTATGAACAGGCTGACGGCCTTGCTATGGGTTCACCCATTTCGTCAGTTGCAGCTGACGTTTTTATGGAACATTCTGAGCAACAGGCGTTAAGCAGTGCTCCTTTGAAGCCTTCTTGCTGGCTCCGCTACGTGGACGATACATTTGTTATATGGCCACACGGTGAAGAAGAACTTTATGCGTTCCACAATTTCTTAAATGGAATTCACCCCAAAGTAAAATTCACCTTGGAGGTTGAGAGTGAGGTCGGTCTCCCGTTCCTAGATGTGTTGGTATACAGATGATCTGATAACACTCTAGGTCACAAAGTGTACAGAAAGCCGACTAACACAAACAGGTATTTAGATGCCACTTCGCACCACCACCCAGCCCAGAAGCAAGCAGTACTCAACACTCTGTCTTCACGTGCCTTCCGTATCAGCGATGACGACAACTTGGAATCTAGGTTGAATTTTTTAAAGAAGACATTGAAGGCAAATGGGTATGATAGTTATTCAATCGACAGGGCTTTTCGGCGGAATATTAATACCGCTAATAAGAATGACGAGGAACCGCCTTCTCACTCCGTCAGGTTACCGTTCGTTTCTGGGGTCACTGACAGCATAAGCAGAATTTTAAAGAAAAACGGTATTCAGACATCTTTCTTTAGTCAAAACAAAATAAAATACTTTTTCCGACGGAAAACGGATGCACCTGATTACCTCCACAACGCAGGCGTCTACCAAGTGTCATGTGGCTGCGGCGAAGTGTATATAGGCGAAACGGGAAGAACTGTTAAAGAACGCATTAAGGAACACGAACGGCACAGGCGGCTAAATCAAAGTCCAAAATCGGCAGTAGCGGAACATCACGAGAACTGTGGCTCTGACATCGATTTTAATAACGTACGTGTACTGGCTAAAGAAACAAACATTTATAGAAGAAAGGTCCGAGAAGCTGTTGGAATTTCTAAGAATTCATCTAATTTCAATAGAGAGGACGGCTATAGGCCTCCGGTATCGTGGCTCCCCGCCATCAAGGAAGTAAATACGCGGCCGCGGTGTGTGAGCGGCATAAACAACGCGCTGCAAGTCACCTTGGCGGACAATAATATTTTGGGTAAACATTCCCCCTCTCTTGCTCTGTCCGTTTCGAATCTAGCCACTGATGACGACCAGCCAGTAGCGGTAGCAGGCATTTCAACCAATAACCCTTCTCGAGCATAAGTGTGGAACAGCGCCTTTCTATCCAATGACGATGACCGCCAATGGTAAACGCAGGAGATGAGCTACCAAACACTCCTTCTTCTGTATTAGCCTATGACTATGGCCCACTAATGGTAGCCACATATATTTTAACCAATACTATCACTTCTCCAGCACGAAAGCCAGAAAATTCCCCCTTTATAAGTGGACGCGACACTCGTCTCTGACAGTGTTCTAGCAGTAGTGGACACCAAAAGATCCTGAGGAAGATCCCAGCAAAGGGGTCGAAACGTCGAACATTTTAGAAGAAACATGACGCGGCCTAATAACCAAGAAGATTTTAACTTCAGTGACAACGGCCACGAAAGCCTGCAGACTTATATAGTACACACCATGTCTTAGCCACCAAATTCTCCTGATCTGAATCCGATGGAGAACATCTACGGCGCATCAGCTCGTTATTTCACGAGAATTGCGTGACCTGCGTTACCTCCAAAAAGCTAGCAATGACTTGTCGAATCCATGCCACCCAGAATCACTGCTCTATTGCGTTCCAAATGTTGACAAAAACCCCTACTAAGTTGGTTGTGTTAACCTTCTGGCTGGCCATTGTGTGCGGTTGTGAGCTACAGCGACGAATGCTTGGTAGTTTTCGAGAACCGATCATATCATTACTTAATTTAATGCAGCAAAATATTTGGCCCAACGCTTAGTTTCTTGTAACGGTCTGTACTACTCCTTATTTGGATAAAATGTCAACACAATGAACATTTAACAATACATAACGCTGTTTATTGAGACTGAAATAGATACAATTAGAAGAACCATTGGGAAACTTTTATGCTTCTGCGGTTTTAAATAATGACAGTATTTTTAGTAAGTGTGTACATACTCCACAAGCCACAGTATGGTGCGTGGCGGAGGGTGCCCTGTACCACTACTTGTCATTTCCTTTCCTGTTCAGCTCGCAAATAGAGCGGGGAAAAACGATTGTCTGTATGCCTCCGTATGAAGCCTCATTTCTCGAATCTTACCTTCGTGGTCCATACGCGCAATGTATGTTGGCGGCAGTAAAATGGTTTAAAATGGTTCCAAAAATGGTTCAAATGGCTCTGAGCACTAAGGGGCTTAACATCTGAGGGCATCAGTCCCCTAGACTTAGAACTACTTAAACCTAAGGACATCACACACATCCATGCCCGAGGCAGGATTCGAACCTGTGACCGTAGCTACAGTGCGGTGCTGGACTGAAGCGCCTAGAACCGCTCGGCCACACCGGCTGGCTAAAGCAGTTTGACAGTCAGATTCAAATGCCGATTATCTGAATTTTCCCAACAATGTTTCTCGAAAAGAAGGTCGCCGTACCTCCAGGGATTTGGTTTGCAAAAGCATCTGCGTAACACTTACGTGCTGTTAGAACCTACCAGTAACAAATCTAGCAGCCTGCCTCTGAACTGGTTTGATGTCTTCCTTCAATCCGACCTAGTACGGATCCCAACCACTCGATCAGTAATCAAGAATAGGTCGCACCAGAGTACGAGGTGCATTCAAGTTCTAAGGCCTCCGATTTTTTTTCTAATTAACTACTCACCCGAAATCGATGAAACTGGCGTTACTTCTCGACGTAATCGCCCTGCAGACGTACACATTTTTCACAACGCTGACACCATGATTCCATGGCAGCGGCGAAGGCTACTTTAGGAGTCTGTTTTGACCACTGGAAAATCGCTGAGGCAATAGCAGCACGGCTGGTGAATGTGCGGCCACGGAGAGTGTCTTTCATTGTTGGAAAAGCCAAAAGTCACTAGGAGCCAGGTCAGGTGAGTAGGGAGCATGAGGAATCACTTCAAAGTTGTTATTACGAAGAAACTGTTGCGTAACGTTAGCTCGATGTGCGGGTGCGTTGTCTTGGTGAAACAGCACAGGGCAGCCCTTCCCGGACGTTTTTGTTGCAGTGCAGGAAGGAATTTGTTCTTCAAAACATTTTCGTAGGATGCACCTGTTACCGTAGTGCCCTTTGGAACGCAATGGGTAAGGATTACGCCCTCGCTGTCCCAGAACATGGACACCATCATTTTTTCAGCACTGGCGGTTACCCGAAATATTTTTGGTGGCGGTGAATCTGTGTGCTTCCATTGAGCTGACTGGAGCTTTGTTTCTGGATTGAAAAATGGCATCAACGTCTCATCCATTGTCACAACCGACGAAAAGAAAGTCCCATTCATGCTGTCGTTGCGCGCCAACATTGCTTGGCAACATGCCACACGGGCAGTCATGTGGTCGTCAGTCAGCATTCGTGGCACCCACCTGGATGACACTTTCCGCATTTTCAGGTCGTCATGCAGGATTGTGTGCACAGAACCCACAGAAATGCCAACTCTGGAGGCGATCTGTTCAACAGTCATTCGGCGATCCCCCAAAACAATTCTCTCCACTTTCTCAATCGTGTCGTCAGACCGGCTTGTGCGAGCCCGAGGTTGTTTCGGTTTGTTGTCACACGATGTTCTGCCTTCATTAAACTGTCGTGCCCACGAACGCACTTTCGACACATCCATAACTCCATCACCACATGTCTCCTTCAACTGTCGATGAATTTCAATTGGTTTCACACCATGCAAATTCAGAAAACGAATGATTGCACGCTGTTCAAGCAAGGAAAACGTCGCTATTTTAAGTATTTAAAACAGTTCTCATTCTCGCCGCTGGCGGTAAAATTCCATCTGCCGTACGGTGCTGCCATCTCTGGGACGTATTGACAATGAACGCGGTCTCATTTTAAAACAATGCGCATGTTTCTATCTCTTTCCAGTCTGGAGAACAAAATCGGAGGCCTTAGAACTTGAATGCACCTCGTACTACAAGCGGTCTCCTTTACAGGTGAACCGCTATTTGCTAAAATTCTTCCACCACAGTTGTCACACGCTTGTTCCACCTTTCCAACGTTACGCCCAGATACACTATGTGATCAAAAGTATCCGGAATGGCTTACAAGTTCGTGGAGCCCTCCATCGGTAATGCTGGAATTCAGTATGGTTTTGGACCTCCCTTAGTCTTGATGACAGCATCCACTCTCGCAGGCATACGTTCAATCAGGTGCTGGAAGGTTTCTTGGGGAATGACAGCCCATTTTTCACGGAATGCTGCACTGAGGAGACGTATCGATGTCAGTCGGTGAGGCCTGGTAAGAAGTCGGCGTTCCAAAACATCCCAGTGGTGTTCTGTAGGATTCAGGTCAGTGTTTGTTGGGCTCTCCCGAAGACGCGGTGTGCAGTTATGATCGCGCCTGTGTAGACGCTCCTACTTCTTTAACCCGCGACTATTGAGAGGAGAATAGGAGCGGGCAGGCGGAGGAAGCTGCAGTTCTATCTATTACTTGTCCTGTAATTATCTGTGGCACAGGAGACGACTCGGGATTCTCAGACAGCAGCAACAACAACAACGGCAGCTCAGCGCTGTCGTCGGCTACATTCTTCGTCGGCCATACAGCTACAACATCGTTAGATTGTTAACTGACAAACGTAGTAATGTAGAGGCTTTGCCCAGCAACATTTCTCTCACAAAGTATGAATAACTTGAACAATAACTTCCTATAGTTAAAGCTTTTAGAGCACCTGTGTTATCATTGTCCTCACACATTACTAGCAAGCAGCGTCCCTTTTCCTTTCCATGCCAACAACGAGGGTCGTAAGAATATGAAAATTGATTAACTGTTTACTGCCAGCTTTGTGTGTTTGCTAATGACCAGTTTCAGCCTAAATTTTCTGCCTCAGTAACTGTTCATTCTTGTATTGCATAACAGTCGCCAAACCACTTTGCAGATTTTAGTATTAACTTCATATACTTAAAGTAACGCAAAACTTCACTGGCAAAACTAATAACTAAAGATACAGCACAAATTAAGTGAGCGCAACTTCATTTATCCTTTATTTAGCTTAGTGAGTGACTTCTGCTGGCTTGGTATGTATTTTATTGTTGTTATTTTAAAAGTAAAAACAGTTGTTCATTTGCTTAAAGTAAACTCACTTCCATCTTTCAATCATCAAAAGTAAATTGCCTTTTTCTAAATTTTGCATGACGTTACACTGAGGCCTACTGAGTCATTTTTTTACGCAACTAAGTTTAAGTTAAGCCAGTCATTTATTTAACCAGTAATTCCATTCAATTTTACTTTCAAAATTTATTATTTCAAAATAAGTAACTGCATACTCAGTGCTTTCTGATTCATTTATGTTTTGTGTACTGTTGCGCTGTTGAAAAGCGTGACAACCTTCTGTTACCACGCCAGTGACTACCTTCTTAAATTTCTTTGCCATTACCTTTCTCAATATTCTGGAGATTCATTGTCCTAGCGGGCTGGCGACGGTTTAATCATCCATTTTTCTATTTACTCAAGGTTTTATTTGTACTATCAGTAAGTTTTTGTAGTAAATATTATGAGGCTCCCTTTCCCCCTCATGTGCGGTTCGTGAGCGACTGCACTATATTCCACCCATTTCAAAATTATCATCAGTATTTAGCTTAAATTGAGAATATATTCTTCCTTCAAAAACTGCCTCAAATGGCTCTTAGCACTATGGGACTTAACTGCTGAGGTCATCAGTCCCCTAGAACTTAGAACTACTTAAACCTAACTAAGCAAAGGACATCACACACATCCATGTCCGAGGAAGGATTCGAACCTGCGACCGTAACGGTCGCGCGGATCCAGACTGTAGCGCCTAGAACCGCTCGGCCACTAAACCGGCTATTCTTCCTTCAGAAGGGTCTGTTGTAAACTTTCCTTCAACTAACCGGTGTTATTTTCCTTCGGTAACGATAGCCTTACGCCCTGTAAAATTTCATTAGTCATATGCGATCACGGTCAGTTATATCGCATTCCAGCAGGCCGATTAGGAAGGAAGAGCTTGCAAATTCCGAAAAATTTGAGTCGTAGAGACAGTGCTTTTAATTAATGTTGCAAAAGTATATTTTTATGGTGACAACAGTTGATCTTAGACGAAGTTAGTGTAATGCACAAAGCTTACTTTGCATCTCACGCCATTATTCAACCCGTTGACGGTATGTTGGACGATGTTGATTGTCTAATTGCATACTGTCTCTGTTTTGTTAACAGGTCGAGCCGATGATCTTGTGGTCGTCACTGTGATGTTAGCTAATTTCGTGTCATGGAAAGTATTGTGTGACTTAATGCCAGCAGACATAGAACCATCCTGGAGTTTTATTTCATACTCTCGCGTGACAGAGGTTGACTGTGGCCGAGCAACAACGTTACGGTAATTTTATATGCGAGTAGCTATTTCGATAAATGATGAAGCGTCTTCATAGCTAGAATTAGTTTTCGGTCGCTTAACCTGCGAGAATTCTGACTAGTGCTTCTTGTTGCTTTGCATAATTGTTGTAACTAATGGAGTACCGGGGGTCCCATATCACTCCAACTGCACACGCCCTACACCATTACAGAGCCTCCTTCAGCTTGAATAGTTCTCTGCTCACACGCAGGGTCCATCGTTCGTGAGGCTGTATCTATACACATGCACGTCCATACGTGGCATTCAATTTGAAACGAGACTTTTCCGGCCAGGTAATATGTTTCCAGTCATCTACAGTCCAATGTCGGTGTTGATGGACCCAGACGAGGCGTAAAACTTTGTGTCGTGCAGTCATCAAGGGTACACGAGTGGGCCTTCGGTTCCGAAAGCCCCACACCATTACAAAGCCTGCTTCGGCTTGAACACTTCCCTACTCACACGCAGGGGCCATGGATTTATGAGGTTGTCCCTGTTGTGGGTTGGCAGGAGAGCCAACACCGGGTATGAGAGGAAGCCGAAAGGCACGCGTTTTAGCTCACGCAGGCTGGCGTGAGGTCTGGAACAGGACAAGGAAATTAGACTTTAGAAAAACGGACGTAGCTGGTGGAATACTTAACCTTAATCCATTAATGATGAGCGTCGCTCTTGACTGTACATGACTCAGTATCAATAGTAACTGGTAATGGCGCCTTGCTAGGTCGTAGCAAATGACGTAGCTGAAGCTATGCTAACTATCGTCTCGGCAAATGAGAGCGTATTTTGTCAGTGAACCATCGCTAGCAAAGTCGGTCGTCCAACTGGGGCGAGTGCTAGGAAGTCTCTCTACACCTGCCGTGTGGCGGCGCTCGGTCTGCAATCACTGATAGTGGCGACACGCGAGTCCGACGTATACTAACGGACCGCGGCCGATTTAAAGGCTACCACCTAGCAAGTGTGGTGTCTGGCGGTGACACCACAGTCCCAATACACCTGCACGTCCATCCGCTCTATACGATTTGAAACGAAACTTCTCCGACCAGGTAATATGTTTCCAGTTATCTACAGTCCAATGTCGGTACTGACGGGCTCACACGAGGCGTAAAACCTTGTGTCGTGCAGTCATAAAGGTAACACGAGTGGGCCTTCGGTTCCGAAAGCTCATACTGATGACGTTTCGTTGAATGGTTCTCACGCTGATACTTGTTGATGACCCACCACTGAAATCTGCACACATTTGCGGAAGGGTTGCACTTCTGTCATGTTGATCGATTCTCTTAAGTCGTCGTTGGTCCCATTCTCGCTAGATCTATTTCCAGCCGTAGCGATGTCGGAGATTTGATGTTTTACTGGATTCCTGATATTCACGGTACACTCGTGAAATGGTGGTAGGGGAAAATCCCCACTTCGTCGCTACCTCGGGGATACTATGTCCCATAGGTCGTGCGCCGACTATTACAACCACGTTCAAACTCACTTAAATCTTGATAACCTGCCATTGTAGCAGCAGTAACCGATCTATCAACTTCGCCAGACACTGGTTGTGGTATAAAGGCGTTGCCGAGCGCCGTATTCTGCCCGTTTCTTTGGTGCTTCGGTGTATGAATAATGAATCTGTAAAGACGACGTCAGCTGCGCGTTCAACAGCATTGGACGGCGAACGGAGAATTAGACATTCTCGGCTGACGCTGTCTAAAGCCACTGATGACGTAGATGTTACTGCGAGTAGTAAAGTCTGACCGCAAATGATTCCTCAAGGGTGATCCGTGTTTTGCGGTTGTTTCCTGCAGTTTACATTTACGAATAATGATGGACTTTTCATGGTAGTGGTTGGTTCCCTGCGGCACTTGTGCGGTATCCTGTTGATACAGTGAAGGTCTGGAGAGTTTTAATAGCAGAGACGTGATTGTTTGTCACACCTTTCAAATGAACGAGATGTACAACCGGGACTGAATCAGTAGTATTTTACGTCTACAATCCCATTTGTTCTTAATAAGCGAAATGTCGATTATGGTAGTTCCTATGCAGGTTAGCATCAACATTGCTAAATAAATTAAATTGATAACAGAGAGAAATTAAAATGTTCTATGCGGAATTTATGAGAAGAGAAACGTTGACAAGAAGAAGGGACAGGATGATAGGATAAGTGTTAAGGCTTCAGGGAATAACTTTCACGGTACTACAGGGGGCTGTAGAGGGTAAAAACCGCAGAGGAATGCAGCCATCAAATAAATGAGGCCGCAGGTTGCAGGTGGTTCTCTGAAGTGAAGAGGCTGCCACCGGAGAGAAATTCGGGACGGGCAGCATCAGGCCAGTCGGAAGACGGATGACCAAAAAACATCCCTGATTAAGTACACGTCCTAATCTGCAGTATTTCATGTCTAAAACTTCTTACAATGCTCCTGCTGCTGCTGGATTAAAGGCTTTTGAATACCTTAGGTCGTTTCTCATCAATTCTCCACTTCTTGCTTCTTCCACGGAAATCCTTCCTCATTACTCTTTCTACTATCTCATAATTTCAATGTTCATGTATCCATTTAATTTTTCAAGTCCTTGGGAAATCGACTATCCTATGACCGTATTTGTTGTGTCTTGAATTTTATGATTTTCGGTGTTCTATGCAATCTGGTGGCATAATTGTTATCCTTTTCACATACAGGATTCGTTTATGGTTACTGAAGTCATTAATTTAAAATATTGTGCTGATGTGTGACAAATTGGACTTATGCAAGGTACTTAAAGGCTACCACCTAGCAATGAAGTGAGGTATTTGGAAGTAACGAAAACTAAAGCTGTAAATGCAGTGACTGAAGGAATATAATGAATGCTGTTACCATTAGGACATCATTCCAGATGCAATGCACTAGATGTTTCAAAAATTCAAATTTTGTTCTCCATCTTGGTTATTCAGGGAAGTAATAGAAACTCTTGCCATTATCATTCAAATTTAATTCAACCTGTTTCTGCATGTCGCGCTGTCGTAGCACTCCGTCATGACGGTTGCTGTGCTATGTTCGTCTGAAGCAACATACTGTTTGTAATATTATTGTACTTTCTGTCGTATGAAAGCTATAAGTACGCTTGGAAAGGCATTCACCAAGCTACGTATTAAATGATCAACTTATGAGACCTATTCTTTTGATTTATATAATTTACGTAACTGGAAAGATGCGCATCCAGCGCAAACGTTAATACATCGACTGCGCAGTCAGAGAAACATTTTAACAGAAGCTGAACCGAGCGTTCCGCTTCGATCTAAATAAAAAATATGACGGCAAAAACTTTTGTAGATCTTCTGATTTTATTGCACTTCTTCTTGTAATATGAAAGGGTAAAAAAAGGTGATCGTGAGCCATAAAAATGAGCGATCTTGTCAGCGTGCAGACAACAGTTATTAATTCGTAAAATTCAAGTAATTTATGTTCGATACTGTAAATCGGCAAGTTATTGTTATAAAAGTGTTGAACAGTGAAAGAATTGCATCGAAAGAAGGAGAAAGATAATGAGTGTAATTTTTGATATAGACGTGAACCAAGAAGCGATCACAGGACAGGCACCAGCATAGTCAGAAAATTACTTATGTAAGTTATACTGTTTATAAATAAGCCCTAATTGCTTTCGAGAATTATTTGAATATATTTAGTGTTTACCAGAAGTCTTATTCTATTCTTTTCCTTTTTTTACCTCCATGTTATATTATTTTTATAAACGTCAATCAGTCTTTACCACAGCAGAGAATGCTGCGGCATCCTGGTCGTAGACAGAAGGCCGTTCCTTGTTTTCTATACAACTCATAGCCGCCCCATTTATTAATCATTTCATTTGCATATGCAATTTTTGTTGTTCATTGTTAAAGGTCCCTTAGGTAATTATAAAACTCATGCTGATTACGTAAAGGAATCCGGGTTGTTCTTTTCCAAATAATAGAAGCCTTTGCATAATCAAAAACTAGCCTCCTTCTGACAACGATCAGGAGCCGACAAGAAGACGGACGTCTTCGGCCTCTTTCGTGTTTCCCGTGGCAAAGCTGTGCCAAACTGGGAACACGACATTCTAGTATGAAACACAACACATATATGAGTATTATATTAAAATCGAAAAAATGAAATATATCAATATTTTATTTAATTTTTTTAACATATTAGAAGTTCCCGTGTTGTCAGAACGAGACAGTGACAGACATTCACAAGAGGTGAAGAAGATGTGTGGGAATGGCGCTGTTGAACGGAGTGCAACAGTGCAACTAGTAGTTGACCAGCAGCATTTCTGGTGAAAGTGGGACCTCTCCCATAACGGCAAAACGAGCAGTACACAGACAATATGTGGCGTGCTCACCAGTCTTATTTTGGCTGACGAACGCATAAAAGTGAGCGAACTGCAAGCCCGAACTGAAGTACAAGGAGCCATTGAGTCCAAAACGTTGAGGCAGTTGAAGTTGATAAACGATTGGTGCCAGCCAGGTTAAGAGATTTCTGAAGGATGCCCACAACGAAACACGGAAGACAATATACAGCGAACTTTTGGAATAGGGCGACAATTCTGAAGACGACTTCCTCAAAATAACTGTAACCGAGAACCGGTTGCATCAGCTGGAAACGGAGACTGCTAAACGGTGTCCGAAACGTGCTGCTTTGGACTTCTACCGTGCACGTGTACAATAGATTCGCGGTCGCGGTAGACAGTTGACAGGGACGGAGATGATGTGGAAGAACTATATTTTGTATATGCATCTACATTTTGTATATGCATCTACATCGATACTCTTCAAATCACATTTAAGTGCCTGGCAGAGGGTTTATCGAACCACCTTCACAATTCTCTATTATTCCAATCTCTTACAGCACGCGGAAAGAACGAACACCTACATATTTCCTCATGAGCTCTGATTTCCCATATTTTATCATGGTGATGGTGTCACCCTACGGAGGTGTCAACTGATATTTTCGCATTCGGAGGAGAAAGTTGGTGACTGGAATTTCGTGACAAGATTCCGATGCAACGAACAAGGCCCTTGTTTTAATTATGTCCACCCCAAATCCCGTATCATTTCAGTGACACTCTCTCCCCTACTTCGCGATAATACAAAACGTGCTGCCCTTCTTTGAACTTTCCCGAGTACTCCGTCAGTCCTATCTAGTAAAGATCCCACACAGTGCAGCAGTATTCTAAAAGAGGACGGACAACTATAGTGTAGGCAGTCTCCTTAGTAGATCTGTTACATTTTCTAAATGTCCTGCCAATAAAACGCAGTCTTTGGTTAGCCTTACCCACAACATTTTCTATGTGTTCCTTCCAATTGTTGTTCGTCATGGTAATTCCTAGGTATTTAATTGAATTTACGGCCTTTAGATATGAATGATTTATCGTGTAACCGAAGTTGAACGGATTCATTTTAGCACTCATGTGGGTGGCCTCTCACTTTTCGTTATTTAGGGTCAATTGCCAATTTTCGCACCAAA
Organism: Schistocerca cancellata; assembly: GCF_023864275.1. Classification (NCBI taxonomy): domain Eukaryota; kingdom Metazoa; phylum Arthropoda; class Insecta; order Orthoptera; family Acrididae; genus Schistocerca; species Schistocerca cancellata. The sequence continues at coordinate 1,145,511,696 of NC_064626.1, read as the reverse complement.
CAGATATCTTTTATAAATGGTTTTACAATTTGTTTTGATCTTCTGATGAATTTATTAGTCAATAAACGAGAGCGTCATCTGCAAACAACGTAGGACGGCTGCTCAGATTGTCCCCTAAATCGTTTATATAGATAAGGAACAGCAAAGGCCTATAACTCTACCCTGGGGAATGCCTGAAGTCGCTTCTGTTTTGTTCGACGACTTTCCGTGACCTCTCTGTCAGGAAATCACGAATCCAGTCACAAAACATATCAGTATCAATAAACTGTAAAATTGTGAAAAGTATCGAAAATAAATCCAATGTTTAAAGAAACGTTGTGCATTTTTATTAATAACCCTCGTATTTCTAAATCAGATACACATTTTGTACCACGCTTAAATTGGTGGTGGCTACGCATTACAAAGTTGCTGGGAATGTATTATGGTTCAAATAGCTCTGAGCACTATGGGACTTAACTTCTGAGGTGATCATTCCCCTAGAACTTAGAACTACTTAAACCTAACTAACCTAAGGACATCACACACATCCATGCCCGAGGCAGGATTCGAACCTGCGACCGTAGCGGTCGCGCTGCTCCACACTGTAGCGTCTACAACCGCTCGGCCACCCCGGCCGGCCGGGAATTTATACATTATTTCGAACTGCAACAACAAACAACTTTGCGTCACAAATCGAAACTTTCCTTTAAGAAAATAAAATAAAAACAAAACAAAAAAATAAAAAATAAAAAATAAAAAAGCGCTACGGCTTCGGGAGTGTAGTCATCCTTGGCATATATTTCTGATGAAAACTTATCTGTGATGCATTTCTATTTATTCGTGGACCATGTCTATTATTCACCATTATCATTTAAGACTGATTATGCCTTTCAGCGTTCAGTGTGGGGCATAGTCCCCGTTATAAAATTCCTCCATGATCCCCTATTCAGTGCTAACATTGGTGCCTCTTCTGATGTTAAGCCTATTACTTCAAAATTATTCTTAACCGAATACAGGTACCTTCTCCTTGGTCTAGCCCGACTCCTCTATTATTATAATAAAATATTCCTTCATCTACAGAAATCGGTGACGTTGTCGAGAGCTTGCAGACCAGGAATCTTACAGATTTCTTTCCATTCGTATAGATTTTTATCTGTAGGGAATGTAAAAGCCGAGGCCTTTTTACGTAAATCTTCTGAACTTCTGCATGCAATGTGCAATGACGTGACACAAGTCACGGGACAGCGGTATGCACGTATTCAGACGGTCGGTAGTATCGCTTACACGAGGTATGGAAGGGCAGTGCATTGGCGGACCTGTCATTTGTACTCATGTGTCTTATGTGTTTCCGAAGTGATTAGGGCCGCGAAACGGGAATTAATAGACTTTGAACGGGGAATGGTAGTTGGATCTAGAAGTATGGGACATCCCATTTCGAGAATCATTAGGGAATTCATTGTTCCGAGATCCACAGCCTTAATAGTGTGCCGAGAATACCCAAGTCCAGGCATTACCTCTCGCCAAAGACAACTCAGTGGCCGACGGGCTTCACTTAACGCCCGAGTGTAGATCAGTATGCGTTGTCAGTGCTGTCAGACAAGTAACACTACGTGAAAAACCCACAGATATCGATGTGAACGTACGGCGAACATATCCGTTAGGGCAGTCGGTGAAATATTACGTTACTGGGCTATGGCAGCAGACGGCAGGCGTGACAGCCTTTGGGAACAGCACGACACCGCCTGCAGCGCCCATCATGGGCTCGGGACCACATCGGTTGGACCATAGCGGCACTGAAAAGCAGACTCATAACTATGTACGCTACTGCAGTGCCTACGTCCTTCATGGCATCGTACTTTTGAACAACATGGGCACTGTAATGACGAATTTATCTGCCGATACCGGCCAAACGAGTTTAAATTAAAACGTCTCTCATGTACGGAAGTATACATAATGATTGTACGAGAGCGGGCTGTAAATAGATGGTTGACGACATGCGGAAGTTTGGGTCTGGCAATGGGCTGTGCTTGGATAGGAAAATGATAGGGCGATAGCTTGTGACAAGCGGTTTCGAGTCTTGATGATGATGATGATGATGATGTTTGGTTCGGGGCCCGGCGCTCAAGAGCGCGGTTATCAGTGCCCGTACAAATTCCCAACCTTTTCTCAGTCCAATCTCGCCACGTGCATGAATGATGATGAAATGATGATGACAACACAAACACCAAGTCATCTCGAGGCAGGTGAAAATCCTTGACCCCGCCGGGAATCGAACCCGGGACCCTGTGCTCCCGAGTCCCGAGCCGGCTCGAATTTTCATTGCCGTCATTCCACTATGGACTATGGTTGACCATATTCGCAAATGCGAATACATTTCATGTCATCACGGTGTAGATCAGAATGAATTCTTTCCTTGGCGATTCAACAGACTTCCTGATGACTACAGAGGGATCAATAGACTACATTCGTGGCCTATGTACTAGTTTTAAAATGAGATAATTGTAAATAGCAATTTCAGTAATGTAGCCACGTGCTAAATAAATAAATATATGTCAAAGGTATTGTGAATTGGCAGGAGCCAATTCACGGGGTTTGGAGGAAGCCGAAAGGCACCCGTTAAAGCTCACGCAGACTGGCGTGAGGTCTGGAACAGTTAAGGGAATGTATAGTAGCAAATAAAGTACGTAGTTGATGTAATACTTAACTTTAATCCATAATTGGAGAACATCGCTCTTGTTGATACATGATTTATAATCTCAATATAAACTCGTAATGGCGCCTTGCTAGGTCGTAGCAAATGACATAGCTGAAGGCTATGCTAACTATCGTCTCGGCAAATGAGAGCGTATTTGTCAGTGTAGCTTCGCTAGCAAAGTCGGCTGTACAACTGGGGCGAGAGCTAGGACGTCTCTCTAGACCTGCCGTGTGGCGGCGCTTGGTCTGCAATCTCTGACAGTGGCGACACGCGGGTCCGACGTATACTAACGGACCGCGGCCGATTTAAAGGCTACCACCTAGCAAGTGTGGTGTCTGGCGGTGACACCACAAAAGGCTTCTGATTACGTGTAGGTGCAGTGTCACAACTGTTACTTCCTAGTACTTTTTTTTTCTCTCTGCGGCAATGCTGCAGGAACTTTGAAGCAGGACTTACAGACGTTCACGATGCAGGCGGTCAGGGACGGAAGCGTCAACTATTCACCTCGTTCAGCGAATGGATCAGGCGATTCGAGAAAATCGTCTACGCAGGACAATTCAGAAAGAGCAAAGAGGAATGTCGTCATCAAGCATTGTCCTTCATAACAATCCTCAGTCGCACACAACAGCAGCAGCAAAGACGTTCATACCGCGCTTTTGATAACAAATGTTTGACCACCCACCATACAGTCCGTAATTGGCTCCCTCCGAATTTCATCTTTTCGCTCACATGAACCACTAACTACGAAGACAGCATTTCGACAGAGGCAACGAGATGCAGGCCAACGTAGAGAATTGGCGGAAATCTACGACGAAGGTGGTCGAACCGACAATAGTCTAAGTCGGAGTGGCGATTACGCAGAGAGGTAGCTGGAAGATACAGTTAAATGCTGAAAATAAAACTTTTTTGATACTCACTATGGTTTTCGATCGGACCTCGTATAGTCATGCTATGCGTGATCTCTACAAAATTAAAATGTGTAAGAGTACACAAATATCCATAGCATGAAGAGATAATTTTTATTAATTTCGTTGACCAATCAATACAGCGTATCAGAGACGTCAGGTGGATCTTAATTGAAGTAACAGTAAGAGAGTTGCAGTTTTGCGGCAGAAAAATTATCTCACACTTGTAAAGATTGTTGTCAGGCAACAGCTGTCATCAAACATGCGTACTTGTACTCTATGAAATCAAAACACGTCTGTGGTAATAGATATAAGTTATGTCTGTTTTTGAGTAATGCTCATCTTGTTTTAAAATTTAAAAACAAGTTTAACTATTCTGAGGACAGGTTATTCTTACTAAAGGAACCGAACATTCATTTACATTGAGGATGTCGTATCCATGCTGTCTTGTTTATTTTCCCGTTTCTCGTTTCCCTTAGGCTGTCGGATAATAACAAACTGTAGTTGCAGGTCATAAATTTATGTCATAAAGTAAACTAGTAATAACGCTCCCTTTGACAGATTTATTGCTAGTTCTACGCTGATGAAATGTAACGTATGTCAGTCGCCTTTCATCACTGGAAACAGAGAAGAGTATTTGTGAGACGTTTGTGAGTAAATTGCATTTTTACTTCAGCGTCGAATTCTTTGCCTGCAGTTTTCATCTGCTGGTTGTAACGGAAAGAAGAAGAAGAAGAAAAAGGAGACGTGTTGCTGAAGTCTGGAAATTGGAGCCGTCAGTTGAGGGAAGTACGCCAGACCAGAGAAATTAAAGACGAACGAACGCAAAAATGCGTCCGCTTCGCTACCTCTATTAACTCTGGAGATGTTGGCAACGTTCCGCGGTATTCAATTCTATGTACTCGTTCTGTCTCAAAGCCATCCAAGAAAGCTAAGAGGAAACTTTTCAGTGAGTGTCAAATAAGAACTTCGGTCTGTGAAGATTAAACACGAAGAACTTCGTTTACACATTAAGCAAACTTCGTATCATACCTGGATGCACCGAAAATGTAGTATCATACATTTGGCAGCAAGAAAAAAGAAAATCAAATAAAAATAAAAAAGACTTATGTTTCAAAGAAAATTGCTGAGTTGTTAGGAAGCCTAATATAAGTAATACTGCTCCGGTTGCACGAAACGGAAGTGAAATTTCATTGACATAGATGTAATTGTAATGCTGTCTCTCAAATTTTCACAAGACAACAAAAATTAAATCACAATAGTGAAGCCAATGTCCTAGAAAGTACAATACAACACAGTTGATTAATTTACTAACTGGTATCGTAACTTTGCCTGTTTGAGGTATATTGCAATGAAGGTTTAGGTAGTCAGATGAACCACATGTAGACAGAAAGTAACAGCAAAAGAAACATTGCCCGTTCAACACTTTCTGGGAGGTTTGCTGTTCGAATATTTACAGGTCGTTGGGTTCTGTCTGCTTAACTTCACGGCAATAAATATACCCAACCTATCTTTGTGCTATGTATTTCACGCGTAATTTGAGTTTTCGCTGATATTTCTCAGTGGGTACTGGAACTTCCTGTACAAAGTATTTCGTGCACGCAACTGCAGTAAATTAGCGAAAATAATTCTTTTTATTTAGGCTGAACGCTTCTGAAGTTGTTTTGTATTCATTAAGGCAGTCAGGTTCTCATGACACGTATCTGTATTTCCGGCACGGCCAGCTGTATGAATGCAAGGTGTATGTTCTTTCGGACATGTCCGAAAGAACAGACACCATGCGGAATCCGAAGCTGTGATAGATTATACAGGATGTAAATTTTAAGTTGACAAACCAGAATAACTCGAAAAATAAGCTTCACAAGAAAAATATGTCTAGAATCCAAAGTTGATTATTTTCGAGGGGGACATCCGCTGGTGCTAAAATTAGCCCGCCACCCCAGCCTCCTGGGAGTGGGGCGGGAGGTAACTTTAAAATTTCAAATGGGAACCCCCAGTTTTTATTGCAGTATCAGATTCTACATAAAAAATTACATACATTTAGTCTTAAATACTTGTTTTCATTCTTGCTAGTTGGCGCTGTAATTCAGGAAAATCCATGTTCTCATTTTAGGGTGGAAAATGGTTGTGGATAAATAAAAAGTACTTATTTGCTTCGTACATTTTGATTCGCTAAAACTAAAACTCTTCCTCTCTCCCTATAGGTCAACATTTTACAAATGCTGAATCTGCGGAAAAAATTAATATGTGGGTCAACATTTGTAAAACTCTAATTCCTCTCTCTGGAACCCCACCCTATGGAGAGAGAGAGGGAGAATCTTAGTTTTAGCGAATAAAAATTTACGATGTAAATCAGTATTTTTTATTTATCCCTAACCATTTTCCACGCCAAAATGAATTTTCTTGAATTACAGTGCCAACTACCAGGAATCAAAACAAATGTTTAAGACAAAATGTGCGTAGTTTTCTATGCAGACTCTGATTCTGCAATAAAAAATGTGATTTCCCATTTGAAATTTTAAAGTTGCCTCCCCCCAGTGGGCTGGGGTGGCGGGCTAATTTTAGCACCAGCAGATGTCCCCCTCGAAAATAATCAACTTTGGATTCTAGACATTTTTTCGAGTGAAGCTTATTTTGCGAGGTATTCTGGTTTGTCAGTTTACACCCTGTACGTAAAGTGATGGTGGAGGGGGTGGGGTGGGGGGAGAAAAGAAAGAGTAAGGTTTACTGATATCAGCCGCATCGGGACATTAAGCAGAATCAGCAGCGACGAGTGAAAATGTGTACCGGACTGGGATTCGAACCCATATCTTCGCATCACTAGGTAGGTGCGCTAACCACTGCGCCATCTGGGACACATTGCGCAGACTGCCTCGGCACGCCTCACCGCCGACCCACATTCCCACCAACTGCAAATAGGTGGCGCAATGACTATAACACTGTGTCCAGATGGTGCAGTGATTAGCACTAGCACACCTGCCTAGTGATGAGGACATACTGGGTTCGAACCCCCGGTCCAGTACACATTTTCCCTCATCGCCGCTGATTTAGTAGCAGACATCAATAAACCCTTTCCTTTCCATTCTACGCCCCCTCCCCACCCTTGCACATTCACTTTACATATACGTCCAATTGTACTACAGGGAATTGGTATCGTTTGAAAATAAAAACTCGTTATGACTGATAGCTCTAGTCTGCAACTGTCTTTTTAGCCCAAAACAAGTAAAAAATTTAAAAAAAGCACGCCATTTGTAAGTTGAATTGTCAAATATTAGTTTTGTCTTCAGATGGCAGTGTTTATTATTTTGGTGGGAAGGCGAGATCTAGGACACACCCGAACGAATGTGTGCTGTGTGTTATGTGATCCAATAAAGTTCTTCGATATATCTTCGGAGTCTACAGTTAAAACAGCAGTAATTTTACTTGTGAAGGAGCAAGGAAATGGTTGGCTTGGGAGAATGCATAAAATGTGTGACACTTTTAATAATTTATTAATCTGACAGACATGAAAGTTAGCACAGTGGTAGTTATTGGAAAGAAAAATAAATCTTGTTATTCAATCCAAAAATTTGTAAAATTTTAATAAAACGTATTAAGTAAAGTTTTTGGATAATTTAATAAACAAGCGTTTGTTTTCTGGTTCGAGGAAATAAGATTACGACGCCAAAACACTCAGGCCAAGATTCCTGCCCTACATGTATATGTAAAGATACTGAAAACTGCAGCAATGAAAACATTGGCCTTACGGTGGGCCTCTGCTTGAGATGACGGGGATACAGTAAAGTGTCTTAGGACGCCAGTTGCAAGGAGCTGTGCGACGAAGCTGAAGAGCAAGGCAGTATTAAGTTCTTTAAACTCTAGTTTCCCACCAAAACTGCCGCCACAGTCAACCTTCAGCGCAACAATCGTCTTTGAATAAAAGTGTCGTTCCTCTTGGTCTCATTGCTTTCAGTTATCTGCAGTATTATTTTGTAGCATACTTTCCATGTACGAGGTCTGTTCAAAAATTTCAGAAACTTTGGCCAGTGCATGGTCTCCTTCGAAATACTCTCCCCCACAACTGATACACCGCTCCCAATGCCACTTCAGGAAGCAGTCTTGGTATGCCTCTTAAGCGCCGTCTGCGTATTTTCTTTTATTTCGTCTATCGTTGCCAATCTTCGTCCTTTAAACACTGGAAATAAAAAAAAAAGTCCACAGGGGGCAGGTCTAGAGAGTACGCAGCATGAGGAAGATCAGTCGTTCCGTGTTTTGTGCAATAGCCACACACCAACAGGGATGAATGTGCGGGTGCATTATAGTGATACAAGAGCTACGAATTGTCTCGCCGCATTTCAGGCCGTTTCCTTCTCACATGTTCTCGCAATCGTCGCAACACGTCCCGATAGTACCATCGATTAGCAGTTTATCCCTGTGGCATAAATTCAAGGTGAACTAATCCTTCGAAGTCAAGGAAAACCATCAGCTTGGCTTTGACATTTGACCTGACCTGACGAGTTTATTTTATTTTTTTTAACGTTGGAGAAAATAGAAAATTTCCCGACTTACTGTGAAGATCGAACCTTGGTCTCAGCATCATAAGCGTAGACTCAAGTCTCATCACCAGTTACGATTCTCTTATGGAACATCTCGGTCTCATTTGCACGATCCAAAAGCTCTTCACAGACTGTGAGCGAAGATCGTTCTGGTCTTGACTCATGAGCCGTGGGATGAAATTGGCGGCAACACGATGCATTCCAAGATGATGCGTCAGGACCTCATGACATGATCCAGTTGAAATGTTACATTCTTCTGGAACCTTGAGAGTAGTCTGTCTTCGATTGGCAAGTACAATTTCGTTGACGTTCCTGACATGAGCGTTCGTCGATAAGTTTCGAAGGGCGTCCTGATCGAGGGTCATCTTTAAACTCCGTCAGGCCATTGTTAATCCGTGTCAACCATTCGTAACACCGAGTAGAGCTTAAACACTCATCACCGGAGGCTTTCTGCATAATTTGGCGTGTCTCTGTAAGGATTTTCTTGAGTTTCACTCAAAATTTAATGCAGACGCGTCGCTCCTCTAACTCTGCCATCTCGAAATTCGCAAACTGCGCGACACAGTGTTCTGCAGCACTGAACAACACCTAACGACATACAAGAATGAAAGTTCCGGCAGTTATACGTTAAACACAGGCGTGTGCAGGGATGCCAATCGCATTTCTTTCCAATACATAATTGGCGCGAAATGACGAATGTTTCGGAATTTTTTGAGCAGGCCTCCTACGGTTTAATCGAGCTATGCTACTTTTCCGTGACACATCATGCAAAAGTTATTCTCGTCCGTAAGTTTTGTACACTAGTATACAGATGGCGACATAGATGACGGTGAAGCATGTAATTTAATGTGTGGCACTTGTAAGAGGTCCGTAGGCCCTTACTACAACTTTGCACTCGGCACAGGTCGATAGGGCGAACAATCGATTGTGACGTGTTGCGAGAGCGAGTGTCGAGATGCGCCAGAGTGGTTGGCGGGAATGGTGTGTGTGTGGAGGCCATTATTGGAATGCAGGGTTTTTAACCAAGAAGGGTGTCACCATCGCCGTGGTTAGACCCCTAAATAATAAATAAATACCGGGAAAGTGATGAAGTGTATTTATAAAAGTGGCCAATGACGTTACTAGTGCCGATATTTAGTTTCGCGTCTACCGCGCCGGCCTAACCTTGGATTGCAGTGTTGGATGCAGAGATGGATTAGCGTGTGACGATAATGGCAAATGAAGAAAACCTGTGCTGAAATTAGCTGTGATTAGATGTGTATGACGAAGGCAGTGGGTGTCTCCTTTTTGTGTTTTGAGAAGAATATAAATTCGTAATTAGTAAAACTGTGCTGGTTTTCCTTTTTATCATACATTCAGTATTATAGTATTGAACAGGACGAACTGGAAAGTAACAGCTTCTGTAGCAGTCTATTCCGATTACCAGCCCCATTAGGTTCGCGGTCATGTTAATAATAAATATTGGGCTGCTATTCGATCAGATCAGGTCGGGATAAAAACGGAGGTGTTACACACTTTGGGTCGCAAATGTCAGGAAATACTCAAAATGTGGATGATAAATGTTGGAAATGCGACGTCAACGGCGGTTGAGTCTATCGGTTCCTCGCACCTGATCACACTAACGAAAGCCAGTTTTTCAAGCATTCGGTATCACTGTGGGCCTACTTGCGCGACTTTAGAGGAGCTGGTCAGTGTTCAAATCTTGTATTTGCGGGCAACATTTTTCCCATTGTGTAAGACGGTTATGTGATTACACTGAAATAAGTTTTATTATTTTATTTACCGGTCCTGTGGTCTCCGCTGGTCTAATGTAAAGCACAAGGCAACAAAAAACTTCCGTATTGCGTCACAAGTACACTGAAATGTCGTGAGACAGCGATATGCACATATGGAGATGACGGTAGTATGGCATACACAAGGTATAAGAGGGCAGTGCATCGACGGAGCTGTCTTTTGCACTCAGGCGACTTATGTGAAAATGTTTACAACGTGATTATGGCAGCACTATGAGAACTAACACATCTTGGATGCGGAATGGTGTTTGGGGCTAGAGGCATGGAACATTCCATTTCCGAAACCGTTAAGCCGTCGGCACACGGACCGTGCATCCGAACGTTGAGCGTTGAGTGTGCCTAGTTTCTCACGTCACAGCGTGGAACAGTAGGTTCGGGAGTCTTTCCGAACGTGCAGAGCAATATCTGTCATGTCAGATGTTCTGAGCGTGCGTCTGAGCGTTGACCAGTGAGGTGGCAGAACGCCACCTACGTCACACGCACGCCGTCTCCCTTCAGAACAGGGTTGTGAGACGCCATATTGGCATTCATTTCAAGCCTATATGCATCTATGCCGTTTTTGAACACCAGCAAAATTGAGAATCACTGGAAAACCCATTCTTAACTGTGTGATTCGTTCCAATAAAATAATGAGAAACATCATATTCGTGACAAAAGAATTACTGTAACTTGCCAATTATGAGAGTAGGCTATTTTAAGCCAGCGACACACTGAAGATCCACCCAAAACGCATTGTTCTTGGTACAATTTGTTATAATTAAATTTCAATTTGTAACATATCTGCGATTAAGGTTTTCAGGAAGGTGTAATATAATATGACTAGCTTCTATGCGGGTGTCGTTGGTTTAGCATAATGAGTAGCGCTACTGTCCAGTAAATAGCCGGCACAGTAGCTCAGCGTGTTCGGTCAGAGAGCCGGTTGGCCTCTGTAATAAAAACACTGAGTAGAAGGATCAACCACCGAACTTGAACAGTATGTCTTGCGACGTCCGCAACGACCAAACACAACAATCAATAACGAACAAAAAAAAAATTGGTAATCTTCGTGCATTCTAAACTTATGGTCGCCTGTTCGCATCCAACTGTTTTTAAGAAAAAAGAAAAAAAAAGTAATGAGTTGTTTGTTGTGGTGATGGTTCGTGCCTTGACACTTCCAAATTCTTTTTCCTAACATTCGCGTTTTTATTAGGTTCTGATACCTTATTATTAGTTTAATGTAAGTATATACTATAATATTTGATGTTATGTAAATATAAGTTCACCTTTTTTCGGGGGGGGGGGGGGGGGGGACTTTACTGGACAGCTTTCGCAACGTCTATAAAGACATTTTGCTCCTTTTTCTTTTACGCTTCGTAATTGACATGTTGCAAAGATTCTGCTACTGGGTAGGAACAGTGATCAAGTAAGACTGAGCTTGGGATTTTACTAAAATGTGGGAATGATGAAATAATGTTTATCTTATGTGGAGAAGTATTGCAAATTTGTACCGCACTGTTTCTAATGGATCTTTTATAAGCATGTGTACTTATTGATTGGACATGGGACTTTCCTTTTCGTGGACGATGGAGGAAACGTCCGTTTTAATAGAGCTAACCTGGGAATTTTACGCGCGCCCGTTGAGTAAACAGTGTGATTTAGCAACCAGAAACATCCCTGCCGCTGGAGAGCGTTGCGATCGCGTATACCACGTTGGGGCCCACGTACCGTACGCAGAAGTCGCACCGTTCCCGAGCGTTCAGCAGCACGTTGAACTTGACACGCTCAACGTTCACGTTTGACAGCACGGTCCGTGAGCCGACGGCTTTAGGCAATTCAATATTCCGAGATCCACAGTGTCTAGAGCAGGGGCGGGCAGGAATCCTGCACGTGTGCGGTGCACTTGCACGCGTGCGGTTAACAGGTGTTCTGCGTGCACACAGGGGCAAGCTGGCCACCTGCTTACCTCCCCTCCCAACCGTACCTTCTGTCCACTCCTTCCTCTGTAATGCGTTTTGTTTTTCTAGCTTGCGTTATTGAATGATGGAATAAGGTTAGCAGGAGTGCTTGAAATAAATCACGGTTTGAAAGAGTACCTATTAACTACGATACGTTTTATTTAATTATCACAGGTGGAGTTTACAATACGTTTAATATCTGGAACAAAATTTCTACATACAGACAAACGGAAACAGTTACGTCAATTTTCATCACTTATGTTTGCTCTTAACCGAGGCTTATTAATTCAGCAAATGGTTTTCCAGCTCTCACTATGTTAAGCGCAATTTTATAGCTTGCACGTACCGCTGGGCTATTATTGTTGTCGTCCTGAAAAATTGAAAACAGTGCTCCATAAAATGTTAAATCAGTTAGATGAGAGACATGACGAGAGAAAGTCGCAGATCTCTCGTGACAACGGCAACTAGGACAGATGCATCTAATATCGTCAGGTCGCTCTTCTTAAGCTCAGTCAATTTTCCCATCCGCTCAGAATCCGACAATAAATTGTACTCGTCGTTGTGAAATTTATTATAATGGCCCTCAATACTAAACTTCCGCTGACCATAGATACATAGATACTTTCATTTAACTGTTCCTTCCATCAACAAAACAGTTTTTAGTGTGACTTGTGGGTACGAGGTGTACATTTTTTTTCTGTAGCTTTTTCCGGTTGAGAACTGCATTTAAGTAACTTCAAGGAGGCATGTATGTGGGAAGCGATTCATCATAAGCGGAGTAGAACTTTATACACACCGCGCTGCCGCAGGGGCCTTCAGGCATTGCGGAGGTGCTTGTGGAAAATGGGATGAAATCATTGGAAGGGAGCACTTGTGAGATCCAAAGTGCTACCATCTTTTCAACTAGAACAGTGGCTGTGCTTATGGAGCTAAAAAAGAATAGGGTATAATGGACGAGCAGCTCCTCGTAATTTATTTAGTCAGTGCTAAGATACACTTGAGGTGATGCAAAGAACATGCTACTGGTGAGTGGAAACAAGTAATATGGTACTGTGCCTTGCGGCAGTGCGATGGAAGGATGTGGGTTGTGCCTCCTATCATATTTAGGGACAACAATGAGATACAGACTATGTGGTGTTACCGTCTAGGGGTGTTTATTATGACTGGGGCGTGGTGCCCTTATTGCACTTAAGGAAATACCAACTGCGGAAGGATGCCTACTCTACACAGCTTCTATTCCAGTCTCGTATTGTTCGTGGAAAGAAAGATTGTCGGTATGCCTCTGTGTGGGCTCTAATCTCTCTGCTTTTGTCCTCATGGTCTCTTCGCGAGATATACGTAGGAGGGAGCAATATACTGCTTGACTCTTCGGTGAAGGTATGTTCTCGAAACTTCAACAAAAGCACGTACCGAGCTACTGAGCGTCTCTCCTGCAGAGTTTTCCACTGGAGTTTATCTATTATCTCCTTGACGCTTTCGCGATTGCTAAATGATCCTGTAACGAAGCGCGCTGCTCTCCGTTGGATCTTCTGTATCTCTTCTATCAACCCTATCTGATACGGATCCCACTCTGGTGAGCAATATTCAAGCAGTGGGCGAAAAAATGTACTGTAACATACTTTCTTTCTTTTCGGATTGCATTTCCTTAGGATTCTTCCAGTGAGTCTCAGTCTGGCATCTGCTTTACCGACGATCAACTTTATATAATAATTCCATTTTAAATTACTCCTAATGCTTACTCCCAGATAATTTATGGAATTAACTGCTTCCAGTTGCTGACCTGCTATATTGTAGCTAAATGATAAAGGATCTTTCTTTCTATTTATTCGCAGCACATTACACTTGTCTACATTGAGATTCAATTGCCATTCCCTGCACCATGCGTCACTTCGTTGCAGATCCTCTTGCACTTCAGTACAATTTTCAATTGTTACAACCTCTCGATACACCACAGCATCATCCACAAAAAGCCTCAGTGAACTTCCAATGTTATCCACAAGGTCAATTTATGTATATTGTGAATAGCAACGGTCCTACGACACTCCCCTGCGGCACACCTGTAACCACTCTTACTTCGGAAGACTTCTCTCCATTGAGAGTAACATGCTGCGTTCTGTTATCTAGAAACTCTTCAATCCAATCACACAATTGATCTGATAGTCCATATGCTCTTACTTTGTTCATTAAACGACTGTTGGGAACTGTATCAAAAGCCTAGGGGAAGTCAACAAACACGGCACCTACCTGGGAACCTGTGTCTATGGCCCTCTGAGTCTCGTGGACGAATAGCGCGAGCTGGGTTTCACACGATCGTATTTTTCGAAACCCATGCTGATTCCTACAGAGTAGATTTCTAGTCTCCAGAAAAGTCATTATACTCGAACATAATACGTGTTCCAAAATACTACAACTGATCGACGTTAGAGATATAGGTCTATAGTTCTGCACATCTGTTCGACGTCCCTTCTTGAAAACGGGGATGACCTGTGCCCTTTTCCAATCCTTTGGAACGCTACGATCTTCTGTTACCGTCCCTCAAAGCAGTCACCAGCGATGCGCAGAACCAGCTGCCAGCGATGCGGAAGGCGCAGCACACCGTTAGGTGTGATTAGGGCGTGGTCCCCTTATTGCACTTTAGAAAATGCCAACTGCGGAAAGATGTCTATTGTACATATCTCGTGGTCGATAACTGTATCAGCGTGACATTGCACCTTGTCGTAAAGCAACATCTGTTTGGCTGCAGTTTGTAGACAGCAAAATTTCTGAAATGGACTGGCTTACCCAGAGTCGCGACGTGAACCCCGTGGAACACCTTTGGGATGGGTTTCGAAGACTGACTTTTCTCCAGAACCTTAGCCTCTCTGGTTTCAACTGACGAGGAGGAGCCATTCCGCACCTTTTTGATCGTTTGCATGCGGGTATATACGCCTGCGTTGCCGTCAGAGGGGACAGTACTGTGTACCGATGCGACTATTTGGACACTCTTTACTGCGTCGTGTTTGTTTCATCTGGTCTGAAATTCCAGAATGAGATTTTCACTCTGCAGCGGAGTGTGCGCTGATATGAAACTTCCTGGCTGATATGAAACTTCCTCCCAGGCTGTGGCTAAGCCATGTCTCCGCAATATCCTTTCTTTCAGGAGTGCTAGTTCTGTAAGGTTCGCAGGAGAGCTTCTGTAAAATTTAGAAGGTAGGAGACGAGGTACTGGCAGAAGTAAAGCTGTGAGTACCGGGCGTGAGTCGTGCTTCGGTAGCTCAGATGGTAGAGCACTTGCCCGCGAAAGGCAAAGGTCCCGAGTTCGAGTCTCGGTCGGGCACACAGTTTTAATCTGCCAGGAAGTTTCATATCAGCGCACACTCCGCTGCAGAGTGAAAATCTCATTCTGGAAACATCCCCCAGGCTGTGGCTAAGCCATGTCTCCGCAATATCCTTCCTTTCAGGAGTGCTAGTTCTGCAAGGTTCGCAGGAGAGCTTCTGTGAAGTTTGGAAGGTAGGAGACGAGGTACTGGCAGAAGTAAAGCTGTGAGTACCGGGCGTGAGTCGTGTTTGGTCTGAATTTGTTTCACATACTCCTACAGTAATGATCTACGACTCAGCTCACTTCTTAACAAAATGTAATCTTTGTCCTCTGAGTATGTATAAAATGCTCAAATAAACTTCAAATAGGACAGAGGGATGCTAGTAGCTGAAAATAATATGGGTACAACGAGCTCTCTCGAAAATAAACTGAGATATGTAGGAATTTACAACAGGTATCGGTAATTTCAGTTCACATAACGGGTGCCGATGGATGCAGTAAAGATTGCAAGGCATCAAGCTGTTTCGTTATAGCGCCATCGCTGCTGCCGGGACAGTATCCTGTTTAGCATTTCCATCAACTCAGCTCTTCAAAATCGCGCCCTTCTGACGTAATTTCGTAATTTTCTACAGAGAAACGGTGACTATGGGCGAGGTGTAAGGTACGGTAATTTAGCGCCGCAGCCGGGAATTTAGTAGAGCTGATGCGGGGCAGAGCGCCGGAAAATGGAGGGTTATGCGTGGGGGGGGCTTTGCGTGACGGAGCGAGTGTATCAGGCGGCTTTCTGAAAGGGCCCGGCTTCCCGGCTGACGGCGGGCATTATTTCGCGGGCGCGGCCGCCATTTCTCACGATCGGCGGCTGCAAGGCGCAGATAAGGAGCGCGTTTTACAGCGGGCGCCGCCGCGGCGCCCGGCGTCTCCGGGAGCGGCGCGCTATCGCGACGCCAGCCCAGATAACGGCGCGTGACGCCGCACCGGCGGCCTGCATTGTCACCGCCTCCCCCCCCCCCCCCACACAACAACCCCCTCCGTTGCTCACAGCGTCCTTCTCCGCCGCCTCTCCACCAGTCGCCTCTTCATGAGCATCTCTGAAGTAATAATGTGTCTGGCAAGGGAATGTAAACTACCATTATCGAAGTAGACGATACCAACGTTTATTGAAGCTGTCGATACCTAGCTTCATCTGAATTATGCGATACATGTTCTCACATGTAAGTAATTATTTCGTTCATGATATCTGTATGTAAACGATCTGGCGCATAACGTCGGAACTTCGCAGAGGATGCTGTTGTACATATAGTAGTCACGACGATGGAAAATTGTAGCGAAATACAGGGAAGTTGCAGGTTGCCTTGCTCTTGGGGGGCGAAAAGAAAAAGAAGTGTTATTTTATATTTTTTGAAAAATGTCGAAAAAGTGAATAATTTGGTGGGCCACTTGGCAACAGAATCAGGGATTGATTACACTATTATAATAACATACGTTGAGCATTAAATACCTGGTTGGGTTATTTTGAACAAGAGCAGCAGATTGTTTTATTTTGAGATCGTTCGAAAGAAACATTATCATTTCTGTGCATTTTTATAGTCGCGATGTAGTCACACCCGGAACAACACTAAGGGACCAGAAGATTTATAGACTTTAAAAGAAATGCAACACTAGACAATTAAAAAAAAAAGAGTTGGTTCAGAAATAATGAGAAGCTGCGTTCGGCCCATCAGCGTGATCGTAATTTCTGGTGATGAACTAACACAAAATAATTATCATTCAAGTAAATGAGGAGATGGAGATCATCAAGCTTAATTTACTAAAATAAGCACACTTATCCTTAACACACGTTTATTTTATGCTACGTACCTTTTCATATTAAATTACAATAGATGACCATTGTTGGTTAAATACTTTATCCATAACATTCAAAATGTCCTCTTGATGCTGTCTGTTCGTAATCAATTACAAGAAACTACATTGGAAAAATTACAACTAGCATATTCACTCAATATTTTCACGTAAAATATAAAATACCGATGCGGAACGCAGCAAGTCTGCGTCCGCCTTTCATGGAATACAAAAGAGTGAAAGGTGAGGCACCCAATGCCTCATTTGTCTTGAAACAACAGAATTCTTTTTTATGTCATTAACCGATACATGTACATAGAGATATACAGGCACCGCGCAAGAATGCCAAAGATAAAAAATAATAGATTCTGTCGCTACTATGCGATGGTTCATTTCTTTTCCTTTATAATTGTTCGATAACTTAAGGCCATCAGGCGTGTACTATTGAGCATATATTAATGTTTCTTAGGCGAAATTTACTAATATTACAGAATGTCGCTTGGTGCAGGGGATGTTACTTGACCTTCGACATAAACGAATGCAACGTGTTGTGAATACATAGACAGGAGAACCAGTCATTGTATGATTACACTATAGCAAAACAATCACTGGAAGCAGTTACTTCTATAAAACACCAAGGAGTATGCATGCGGAGCGATTTGAAGTGGAACGGCCACGTAATGTTAATCGCAGGAAAAGCAGGTGACAGACTCAGATTCCCGGGTTCGATTCCCGGCGGGGTCAGGGATTTTCTCTGCCTCGTGATGACTGGGTATTGTGTGATGTCCCTAGGTTAGTTAGGTTTAAGTAGTTCTAAGTTCTAGGGGACTGATGACCATAGACGTTAAGTCCCATAGTGCTCAGAGCCAAGCCATTTGACAGACTCAGAAATGGCTCTGAGCACTATGGGACTTAACTTCTGAGACCATGAGTCCCCTAGAATGTAGAACTACTTAAACCGAACTAACCTAAGGACATCACACACATCCATGCCCGAGGCAGGATTCGAACCTGCGACCGTAGCGCCTAGAACCGTAGCGCCTAGAACCGCTGGGCCACTTGGCCGGCGTGCCAGAATCAGATTTATTGGAAAAGTCCTTAGGAAATGTAGTCGTTAA
Source organism: Schistocerca cancellata (assembly GCF_023864275.1). NCBI lineage: Eukaryota > Metazoa > Arthropoda > Insecta > Orthoptera > Acrididae > Schistocerca > Schistocerca cancellata. The sequence goes on along the minus strand of NC_064626.1, from coordinate 1,145,493,600 downwards.
CAATACATTCGTTCCACTAGTACTTGAATATTGCTCGTCAGTGTGGAAACCGTACCAGATAGGACAGATAGACGAAACAGAGACGATGCCAACGAGAGGTTAGCTGTGTAAGCTACGAGCTCACTGTATGTCGGATCGGAAGCTACGAACGTCACAAGATAGATCTTTCTGGAAATTCAAAACTATTGTATGTAGTAAAACTGAAGATACAGTATGTGATCAGAAGTATCCGGACACCTGGCTGAAAATGACTTACAAGTTCGTGGCGCCCTCCATCGGTAATGCTGGAACTCTGTATGGTGTTGGCCCAACCTTAGCCTTGATGGCAGCTTCCACTCTCGCAGGCACACGTTCAGTCAGATGCTGGAAGGTTCCTTGGGGAATGGCAGCCCATTCCTCACGGAGTGCTGCACTGAGGAGAGGTGTCGATATCGGCCGGTGAGGTCTGGCACGAAGATCTGTAGGATTCAGGTCAGGACTGTGTGCAGGCCCGTCCATTACAGGGATGTTATTGTCGTGCAACCACTCCGCCACAGGCCGTGCATTGTGAACAGGTGCTCGATCGTGTTGGAAGATGCAATCACCATCCCCGAATTGCTCTTCAACAATGGCAAGCAAGAACGTGCTTAAAGCATCAATGCAGGCCTGTGCTGTGATAGTGTCACGCAGAGCAACAAGGGGTGCAAGACCGCTCCATGAAAAACACGACCACACCATAACACCTCCGCCTCCGAATTTTGCTGTTGGTACTACACACGCCGGCAGATGACGTTCACCGAGCATTCGCCAAACGCACACCCTGCCATCGGATCGCCACAATGTGTACCGAGACCCGTCACTCCACACTACGTTTTTACACTGTTCAATCGTCCAATATTTACGCTCCTTACATCAATCGAGGCGTCGTTTGGCATTTACCGGCGGGATGTGTGGCTTATTGAGCAGCCACTCTACCGTGAACTCCAAGTTTTATGTTTATATCTTCTGCACCTGACATAATTCTCACCGCAAATACAGACTTTTTCAGGTGCTTCACTAATTCTGCGGTATGTCCTTCCCAGCTGAATTTATTGTCGAGCTGTAATACTAGAAATTTAACACTGTCAACCTCTTCGATCTGCATGTCTTCATGCTATGTTCAGAATTTGTTGGAAGGAAATCTCTTACAGGTTCTGAACTGCATATAGCGCGTCTTCCCAAAGTTTAATGATGGTCAATTAGCTTTAAGCCATTTATTAACGTCAGTGAAAATTTGATTAGCAGCTATTTCTAAATCTGTACTTGATTCCCACTTATTGCAATGGATGCCCGCATGGATCACTCGGGAGCCCCATTTTCTGGGATGTCAATACGGATCTGCTACTCTACAACTTACAGAGGAACATCGCCGTACTGAGGGTTGTGGCTTATGCGGATGATCACTGGTGCAAGGAGGTAGCCCGACTGAGCTAGAGCTTCGAATGGTAGCGAGTGTGGATACGCTAATGGCATGGTGTGATAAGTTGAATTAGAAGAAATACAGTAGGAGAAGAACCAGTAGCTTTGAAATATGAAATAGTGAAAGCAGTAGTAGAACTCCTAGGGTAACAGAAGATATATTGAATTTAATTGATCAAAGGGGAAAATATAAAAATGCAGACAATGAAAAAGGCGAAAAGGAATACAAACGTCTCAAAAATGAGATCGACAGGAAGTGCAAAATGGCTAAGCAAGGATGGCTAGAGGAGAAATGTCAGGATGTTTTGGCATATATATCACTAGGGGTAAGGTAGATACTGCCTACAGGAAAATTAAAGAGACATCTGGAAAAAAGAGAACCACCTGTAGGAATGTCAAGAGCTCAGATTGAAAACCAATCCTAAGCAAGGAAGGGAAAGCAGAAAGGTGGGAGGAGTATATAGAGAGTCTATGCAAGGCCGATGTACTTGAAGGCAATATTATGGGAAGGGAAGAGGACGTAGATGAAGATGAAATGAGAGATATGATACTGCGTGAAGAATTTGACAGAGCACTGAAAGACGTAATTCAAATAAAAGCCCCGAGAGTAGACAACATCCCATAAGAATTACTGATAGCCTTGGGAGAGCCAGCCATGACAAAACTACCATCTGGTGAGCAAGATGTATGAGACAGGTGAAATACCCCCAGGCTTCAAGAAGAATATAATAATTCCAATCACAAAGAAAGCGGGTGTCGATAGGTGTGAACGTTACCTAACTATCAGTTTAATAAGTCATGACTGGAAAATACTAACACGAATTCTTTACTGACGAATGGATAAGCTGGTAGAAGCCAACCTCGGAGAAGATAAGTTTGGATTCCGTAGAAATGTTGGAAAACGCGAGGCAATACTGACCCTACGACTTACATAGGAGATACATTAAGGAAAGGCAAACCTACGTTTCTAGCCTTTGTAGACTTAGAGAAATCTTTTGACAATGTTGACTGGAATAATCTTTTTCAAATTCTGAAGGTGGCAGAGGTAAAATACAGGGAGCGAAAGACCATTTACAATTTTCTACAGAAACCAAATGGCTGTTATATGAGTCGATGGGTATGAAAAGGAAGCGCTGGTTGAGATGTTAGTGCGACAGGGTTGTAGCCTATCCCCGATGTTATTCAACCTGTCTGTTGAGCAAGCAGTAAAGGAAACAAAAGTAAAATTTGGAATAGTAATTAAAATCCATGGGGAAGAAATAAAAAGTTTGAGGTTTGCCGATGACACTGTAATTCTATCAGAGACAGCAAAGGACCTAGAAGAGCAGTTGAACAGAATGGACAGTGTCTTGAAAGGAGGATATAAGCAAAAGCAAAACGAGGATAATGGAATTTAGTCAAATTAAATCAGGTGATGCTGAGGGAATTAGATCAGGAAACGAGACACTTAAAGTTGTAGATGAGTTTTGCTATATGGGGAGCAAAATAACTGATGATGGTCGAAGTAGAGAGGATATAAAATGTAGATGGGCTATGGCGAAAAAGAATTTCCGAAGAAGAAAAATTTGTTAACATCGACTATAGATTTAAGTGTAAGGAAGTCTTTTCTGAAAGTATCTGTAAGGAGCGTAGCGATTTATGGAAATGAAAGATGGGCAATAAATAGTTTAGACAAGAAGTGAGTAGAAGCTTTCGAAGTATGGTGCTACAGAAACATGCTGAAGATAATGTGGGTAGATCGCTTAACTAAGGAGGAGGTACTGAACAGAATTGGGGAGAAAAGGAAATTGTGGCACCATCTGACTAAAAGAAGGGAGACCAAGAGATGAATAAGCTACGCAGATTCGGAAGGATGTAGGCTGCAGTAGTTACTCTGATATGAAGAAGCTTGCAAATAATAGAGTAGCATGGTGAGCTTCATCAAACCAGTCTGTGGAGTGAAGACCACAACGACAAGCCAATTATTTGCTAATGAAGGGAAATTGACACCAGATCCGATAGTAACGATCGGTGATTCATTTGTGCGTAAACAAAGTAGCGTCAGATACCTGGACGTCTACATTGATGAGGAGTGGACCTTTGCACCTCACATACGTCAAGTTTCGAACAACACTATTGCCTTGTTGACTAAGATAATAGTTATAGGTCGAAGGCAGTTTCGCCTACCTCTAGAGGCCACAAAGCTATGTCACAAATGTGCATTGGCAGCAGTTGTTCGGTACGGGTGCAGTGTATGGGCCCACAGACTCACTTTGGTGAGGTCGATTATGATGGTGACGCGAATTCAAAGAAATGTGATCGTATGATGTATGGTATCTTTTGGAACCACTCCCACTGATCTGCTGTTTATAATAATGGGGCTCTGTCCTTTGGATCTTCTACTGAGTCAGAATGCAACCATTCAGTGACTTAAGATTAGTGATCCAGATCTGGCAACACCATTTGGTCCAGTTAAAGATATTAAAATTACAACAAGAGAGTTGTGGCAGTCGCAGTGGCAGACGTCAGACACAAGCCGGAGAGTTTTCGACTCCTTTTCGAGCATCGATGACGGGCTGGAAATTAAACACTTGAACGCAACACAGGGAGAAATACACTTCCTTACTGGACATAGTCCATATCCCCAGTGTTTACACAGAATAGGAAGAAGGCCGACTCCGGAGTGTGGCTGTGGAACTCGAATAGGAACACCCGAACATGTCATACATGACTGCCCAGATTTTGCACAGGTCGCCTCTAAGAAGAGGAGACTTCCCGGGACAAATGTGACTCGGAATATTACTCTTTAACAAGAGAAATACTTTGTATTTCAGGGGCTGGTTAATAAAGTCTCATAGCACGCTAAACAGATATTCGTGCAGAACAACTGATGATTGAAACACAGGAGAAAAAAGCCTCACACCTCAGCATGGTCTCAGGTGTGCTGGCATCCAAATCGAATTCAAAGTTACTAGAGGTTGTCGCCAATAGCATGGCGGGTCTAGGTCCTGCCCACCCCTGGTCAAGTTAATACTCGGTTGGGTCAGGGCAGTGTAGGGAGCAAGGTGTCTCTGCTGGTGAAACTCCTCTGTCTATTGGGAGATAGATAAGGAGGATGTCTCCTTAGTTCCCCACTGACGGTTGCCTCCGCACTAGTCCACACTACCGCCAGTGGACACGTGAAAACAGGCCAACCTTAACATGTAAAGAATGAAGACGTAAATCATATTTCGTAACTGTGTAAGCAGAAGTATCTTGGTTGTTTCAGTTACTTGTCACTGTACTTGGTCTGGGCGCCTGATATGTTGACGGTATTTAAGGGAGCGCTAGCTACGCACAACAAGTAGACATTAAGCCGTGCTTAATGCGTAGCTGGAGGTCACACGAAGTAGTGCGTATGTCTGTGCCTGACGTTCAAGAGCGGGACGAAATAATTTTCCTATTTCCTGTTCCTATGTTATTATTTTATTTCTTTGTTATAGAGAGTTGGCTAATCAAATTGTAAGAGCCGTTACTGGGCAAGTGGTTACCTAGGTCAGTGCAGCTTGGGTTCATTGGTGTCGTGTATAACCAGTTGGGCAGGTATGTTTACTCCAGAATGTTGTCTGCAGCTGATGTGTTTATGTTCTAGATAATTGGCAGAGGTCTACGCGAGCAAACTCCGATCGGGATATCACGCTGTAAGAGGGAAAATTAAGGACCTGAATCGGTGTCTGTGGTTACGTTGTTAGTGTCCTGCAATTCCGGTGGAGCGTTGTGGTTTTTTGGAAGCTTATTTGTAGCCCAAAGTTGAATATAGTTCCATTTTACCTTCTCGTCCGTGAATCTCCTCTATCTGGTAGTACCTTACGGTCTGCTCGCGTCCATCACTAATTTTCAACGTAAAAATTGTAACGGCTCCATGTTAAGACTATTTAATATCCTATTATTATATTCTGGCCACGAGATGTATGCGAACCTCGTAGCTGTAAGTAATACTAAAGAGGAGCTTAGTCGGGTGCATTAATCTAATAATACCTTTAATTTGTTACAATAGCTTAAAATCAGTCCATGGAAGCAGTTTTAGAATTTGATATGGGTTGTGTGAAAGCCAGTTCCTATGTAAGTCATGAAGCCTTCAGTTATGTCAGTTAAATATTATTAATGGAGTTTTATGAACATTGTTTTAGTTAATGCATTAATGTCCCAGTCTGAGTACTGCTGCTGGTTCTGTAGGCCAGGTGCCTTTTATTATAATCGCGTTACGCTTGGTTTCAGTAACAGCATGTGTTTGTAATAAATAAGTGTTTGGCAACTACAAACTGGTTATATGGTTAATTTCGATGTGTCGAAAGGAATGACGTATCAAAAAGGTGCTAGCATACGCAAAAAGTACAAAAATTGTAAATTAAGTTTTTTCGTTTAATTGGTTATGGTGTAAAGTAGGTATTGTATTCATTTAAAGTTGGTGGAGGGAACTATAAAATTAAAATTAGTAACAGTGGTTAATAGATAGTAGCCGCCCGGATCCACGTGGCCAGAGACGGGCAATGGTGTTGTTCCTTGCATTGTAACCGAGTAACTTATTTAGTTCTCTGTTATAGAAGAAGAGTGTTCCACTTCCCCTGCACCTTGTTCTTTCGGCAGCCGATGGTGCATTTGCCATCCATGCCGAACCTATATTAGAAGTACAGTAGTATTCACGGTCTAAGTACAATTCGTTTAGTTGCACAGAAATGCCCGCTAATAATGTACTTTGGTGGTGGCCTTGGTTTGGAAACTAGCTTGGGACTTGGAGACCCAGCATTAATCCAGCCAACGTATTGAGCGAAACTATTAAACTGCGAATTTTTTTAATATTTATGGGTGTTGTATGTATTGTATGTTAACCGGAGACCTAGAAACGACGGAGAGGCTCCGCCCCCGCCGCAGCCGCAGTGGTCCACAACCCCACGACGACTACCGCAGTCCACTTCACCCGTCCGCCGCCCCACACCGAACCCAGGGTTATTGTGCGGTGGACCCCCAGGGAACGTCTCACACCAGACAAGTGTAACCCCTATGTTTGCGTGGTAGAGTAATGGTGGTGTACGCGTACGTGGAGAACTTGTTTGCGCAGCAATCGCCGACATAGGGTAGCTGAGGCGGAATAAGGGGAACCAGCCCGCATTCGCCGAGGCAGATGGAAAACCGCCTAAAAACCATCCACAGACTGGCCGGTTCACCGGACCTCAACACAAATCCGCCGGTCGGGTTCGTGCCGGAGACCAGGCGCTCGTTCCCGCTCGAAAAGCCGTGCGTTAGACATATTTATGGGTACTTTTTTGGAATTCTGGCCCAGTGTGTGGCGGTACAATCATCGCGATGACACGGGCACTCACATTTTTCCGCACAGCATCTGTCACTACCTGCATTTCCCGTCACTGTACTGCGACTAACGACGCACGCAGCCGTAGCGGCACACCCAGTGCAGCAAGCTGCCGCCGTCTGCCTCTCCGCGCGCTCTCGCCGACTGTTTCCCGTGTTTGTCCTGCGACGCGCCGCGACGACGCAATATTCGCCGCCTCCGCCTCCGCCGCCGCCGTCTCGACGCATGCAATATCCTGGGGCCGGCGCCGGGGGCAGGACTAGGACGAGCACTGTCCACCAGCGCCGAGCGAGCGGCCGCCGCCACGTCATATCGCCCTCCCTCGAGAGCGGCCCCCATTCGGATACAGTATTCATGAACGCCGAATTTTCTTAGCTACATGTACCACTGTTTTAAATATACACCATAAATCAGTTAAAGTGAGCGCAGAGGTGTCTCGTGAGTAGTGTAGCATTTGCAGAGACCAGTTATGATAAATTACACGTCGACTGTAGAGTTTTGCACCAGGCGAAGGCAGGGAGAGGATGTTGTTTGGTGGCCACTATCCTCTTTCTGTAACACAACTGCACACATGAATAGTTGGGGTTCTTTATTCAGAAGAACAAGGAAGCTACTTATCTTTTAAGAGGGGTAGGACGTCAAACGGGCCGACTTGGAGAAGCAGAGGCATCACAGGACATTTTAATTTCCAGTGTCTATACTTTTACAAATAAATTCATAAAACTTTGTCAGCATCACCGGGAAGGATTCAGGATTCACACTCATTGCAGTGGAAGGTCGAAAACATAAGAAACTAATTTTTTTTACGTGTGAAATTTCATCATTTTTCACTTACTAATGGCTGCATTTGTTGCTATAGGTACAATTTTCTTCATAAGTTAGAGAGATTCTTCGATGAATTTTGTACAGCATACATACCACGCTTACAGGTGTATGAAACTCTAGAATTTATTTAATTTATGAAAAAACGAATGATCTGTTGTGTTTTAAACTTCATGTTTAGAAAAAAAACACAAATTTTGTGGTTAATTACCTCAATTTTTACCACAGTTTTTAATAGATTTAGAAAGTTCTAGAGTTTCACACACCATTAAGTATTGTTTGTATGCTGTGCAAAATTCGTCGAACCATCTCTCTTACTTGTGAAGAAAAGTGTACCGAAAGCAACAAATGCTGCCATTAGTAAGTGAAAAAAATGATGAAATATCACATGTAAAAAAATTACTTCATTATGTTTCCAACTTCCACTGCTATGAGTGTGAATTCTGATCCTTCCTGGTCATGCTGACAAAGTTTTATGAATTTATTTGTAAAAGTATAGACAGTGGAAATTAAAATGTCCTGTGGTGCCTCTCCTGCTCCAAGTCGGCCCGTTTAACGTCCTACCCCCCTTAAGCTAGACCTTGTGTTATGGAACAAGCTCTTCCTTATACAGGGTGGTCCATTGATCGTGACAGAGCTAAATACCTCACGAAATAAGCGTCAAACAAAAAAACTGCAAGGAACGAAACTTGTCTAGCTTGAAAGGAGAAACCAAATGGCGCTATGGTTGGCCCGCTGGATGGCGGTGCCATACCTCAAACGGATATCAACTGCGTTTTTTTAGATAAAACCCCCATTTTTTATTACATATTCGTGTAGTACGTAAAGAAATATGACTGTTTTAGTTGGACCACTTTTTTCGCTTTGTGATAGATGACGCTGTAATAGCCGGCCGGAGTGGTCGAGCGGTTAAAGGCGCTACAGTCTGGAACCGCAAGACCGCTACGGTCGCAGGTTCGAATCCTGCCTCGGGCATGGATGTGTGTGATGTCCTTAGGTTAGTTAGGTTTAAGTAGTTCAAAGTTCTAGGGGACTTATGACCACAGCAGTTGAGTCCCATAGTGCTCAGAGCCATTTGAACCATTTTTGAACGCTGTAATAGTCACAAACATATTGCTCACAATTTCAGACGAACAGTTGATAACAGGTCGGTTTTTTTAAATTAAAATAAAGAACGTAGGTACGTTTGAACATTTTATTTCCCTTGTTCCAATGAGATACATGTACCTTTGTGAACTTATCATTTCTGAGAACGCATGCTGTTACAGCGTTATTTCCTACATACCACATTAATGCAAAAAACGCTCAAAATTATGCCCGTCGACCTCAATGAATTTGGCAATACGTGTAACGACATTCCTCTCAACAGCGAGTAGCTCGCCTTCCGTAATGTTCGCACATGCATTAACAATGCGCTGACGCACGTTGTCAAGTGTTGTTGGTGGATCACGATAGCAAATATCCTTCAACTTTCCCCACAGAAAGAAATCCGGGGACGTCAGATCTTGTGAACGTGCGGGCCATGGTATGGTGCTTCGACGACCAATCCACCTGTCATGAAATATGCTATTCAATACCGCTTCAACCGCACGCGAGCTATGTGCCGGACATCCATCATGTTGTAAGTACATCGCCGACCGGCCGTTGTGGCCGAGCGGTTCTGGGCGCTTCAGTCCGGAACCGCACGACTGCTACGGTCGCAGGTTCGAACCCTGCCTCGGGCATGGATGTGTTTGATGTCCTTAGCTTAGCTAGGTTTAAATAGTTCTAAGTTCTAGGGGACTGATGACCTCAGATGTTAAGTCCCATAGTGCTCAGAGCCTTTTGAACCATTTTTTGAAGTACATCGCCATTCTGTCATGCAGTGAAACATCTTGTAGTAACATCGGTGGAACATTACGTAGGAAATCAGCATACATTGCACCGTTTAGATTGCCATCGATAAAATGGGGGCCAATTATCCTTCCTCCCATAATGTCGCACCATACATTAACCCGCCAAAGTCGCTGATGTTCCACTTGTCGCAGCCATCGTGGATTTTCCGTTGCCCAATAGTGCATATTATGCCGGTTTACGTTACCACTGTTGGTGGATGACGCTTCGTCGCTAAATAGAACGCGTGCAAAAAATCTCTTATCGTCCCGTAATTTGTCTTGCGCCCAGTGGCAGAACTGTACACGACGTTCAAAGTCGTCGCCATGCAATTCCTGGTGCATAGAAATGGGGTACGGATGTAATCGACGTTGATGTAGGATTCTCAACACCGACATTTTTGAGATTCCCGATTCTCGCGCAACTTGTCCGCTATTGATCTGTGGATTAGCCGCGACAGCAGCTAAAACACCTACTTTGGCGTCACCATTTGTTGCAGGTCGTGGTTGACGTTTTACATGTGGCTGAACACTTCCTGTTTCCTTAAATAACGTAACTATCCGGCGAACGGTGCGCACACTTGGATGATGTCGTCCAGGATTCCGAGCAGCATACATAGCACACGCCCGTTGGGCATTTTGATCACAATAGCCATACACCAACACGATATCGACCTTTCCCGCAATTGGTAAACGGTCCATTTTAACACGGGTAATGTATCACGAAGCAAATGCCGTCCGCAATGGCGGAATGTTACGTGATACCACGTACTTATACGTTTGTGACTATTACAGCGCTATCTATCACAAAGCGAAAAAAGTGGTCCATCTAAAACATTTATATTTCTGTACGTACTACACGACTACGTAAAAAAATGGGGGTTCCTCTTTTTAAAAAAACGAAGTTGATATCCGTTTGAGCTATGGTAGCGCCATGTAGTGGGCCAACCATAGCGCCATCTGGTTTCTCCCTCCAAGCTAGACGAGTCTCGTTCTTTGTAGTTTTTTCGTTTGTTGCTTATTTCGTGAGATATTAGGCTCGGTCACTATCAATGGACCACCCTGTAGTGCACGTTAGCCTCACTGCTGGTGAAGTTAAAGTCCTGCTATAAACACTACACTCTCATAGCAGATGACATGAACTAACGGATGCCAACTAGAATAGTAACTGAGCTAGTAAATGAGGTGACTGTGACTGAGACCGGCTGGGCGGCTGTCTGTGACTGACTGGGGCCTCCAGTCCACGGCGGCCATTTAATTACTGGCGGTCGAGAGGGCGTTGGTGGCGCATTGCTTGCGAGTCTGTCTTTGGCCTCTTGATTCAGCGCCTGATTAGCCGACTGGGGTGCTCGCTTCAGCTTACGCCAGCACACCACACACACTAGTATACGTCCTCCACTAGTACGCCTACTTCACTATGTGTTATGGATTGTTCGTCGACAAACGGTAGCACAGTCCGTCTCACTATTCCATTCACAACTGGTGCGTAGGCAGAATGTTAAGGTGTCGGCACATGGGACGAGGAGGCTGACGTTGAGATATAGGTAGACGGGATATCCAACGTCACGAGACAAAGCATCGTTAGCACACTGGACGTGCTGCTTAATGTGGTTTTGCACTCTAAGCGCTCTCCAGCGTCAGGTTTCGGCTCCATTTGGCTCGCAAACCACATTTGATCACGAGAATGAAAGAGCATAGAATTTTATATCAGCTGTAATTAAAACGCACTTTTCCTTTCTTGAAGTAGTCAGCTTGCTCTGTCTGTTGTATATATAAATAAAAACTTCAATATCTGTCAAAGTGTATAATAAGACAAAATAAAAGTTACATGTCGTCTCAATAAGGACAAGACCATCAAGCCGAACAAAATCAGTCCTGCCACAGAGCACACTTATATTTTAAACATCAGATATTAGAGAAATAATTTCTGTCAGTTTCATAGGATACTACCATAACCTTTTAGGAAACGAAAAGGTGGAAAAAATTTGATACAGCGGGAAGCAAACCCACTTCCGATCCGCACTAGGTTCCAGATTGTGCTGCTTCCGCCACATACGCTATTGTGAAACGCAGCTTCCAGTAACCGCTTATTTTATGTTAATAGTGTTCTAATGGCTTTAATCATTGAAATATTATTGACGTTTAATTATCACAACCTCAAAACGCCTTACTCTTATAACACATGACTCACAACACGAAAATAACTAAATACGTAATTCTCTAACCTCTAATACAACTTTTCTGTTACTTTTGTACATCAAATCGCACCAGCAGTGATTCGTTCTTGTGACATTCAATGATCTGGTACTTAGAAACAGCATATGTTCATAGGGTGTAAAAAAGCACTCCGTCTTCAGGCCACAAGTGGCCCATCGAGACCATCCGACCGCCGTGTCATCCTCAGATAAGGATGCGGATAAGAGGGCGTGTGGTCAGCACACCGCTCTCCCTGTCGTTATGATGGTTTTCTTTGACCGGAGGCGCTGCTATTCGGTCGAGTAGCTCCTCCATTGGCATCACGAGGCTGACGGCACCCCGAAAAATGGCAACAGCACATGGCGGCCTGGATTATCACCCATCCAAGTGCCGGCCACGCCCGACAGCGCTTAACTTTGGTGATCTCACGGGAACCGGTGTAGCCACTGTGGCAAGGTAGTTGCCCGTAGGGTGTAAGGTATTACATAAAAGCCGGCCGGAGTGGCCGAGTGGTTCTAGGCGCTACAGTCTGGAACCACGCGACCGTTACTGTCGCAGGTTCGAATCCTGCCCTGAGCATGGATGTGTGTGGTGTCCTTAGGTTAGTTAGGTTTAAGTAGTTCTAAGTTCTAAGGGACTGATGGCCTCAGAAGTTAAGTCCCATAGTGCTCAGAGCCATTTGAACCGTGTAACATAAAACGCACCGAAAATGGGCTTCTACTGAGCACGACAAATAGAGTACGGCTTCTTGTTTTCTGCTCGTGACGTAGAGAGAGTTCTTGCTTACTATTGGCTCTACTTTACGTGGCACGTTGCCGTAATGTCGCAGAACTTATTTTGTGTATAACGTGACGAAGTGGGTCCTCAAGGTGAAATAGCAACGGGACCAGCGAGATACACAGGCCCGGAAACGAACTTGTGACGTCACACTAGTCGGATTGTCCGCCACACTTCACGAACTCTCGGCTCCGTGCAGGGCCCACGGGAAATCAACGTGTAGTTGGAAAGGTAGCCACTAAAGCTCTTATCTTTGTCGTGTACTATCGAGCGCTTGCAATCATACACGGTGTCATCCCCGAAGTAGTTACTCGCTCCCCATCGTAGACGGCTGTGGCGCTGCAGTGTCACGTGCTGTGAGGTATGCGTCAAGGCCTTCGAATAGCAGGAAGTGAGGTCACAAAACTCTTAGTGCGCCACGTCAACGTCAGCTAATTCGACCCGTGTGTCGACGGCCTTCGTGTGCACGTCACCGAAGCAACATGAACATTTCTATCCTAACGCACGTCGTGATACGTACAATGGTTGACATACATAACACACCGATCTTATTTATCAGTCTGTTTTTAAAAGTATCTGCTGTAGCTGCACTCTTTGCCGGATTCCAAGAGTGTGACGATAACGATATGCGATAGTGTTACTTGAATCTGTGTTGAAAATAAAGATTCAATACCTGCTCCAGATAGCGATATGACTACAGTTCTGTCAGGGATGTCGTCAGAATTGCAATTCCAGATGGCGCACAATTCGAAATACACGAAACAGACTTATTTACCTCAGTATAATTGTCCATACGATTCCCTACTCGGTGTCAGGTCACTGAGCGACGTGACGCAGCTCAAGGTCTATTAAATGAAAGCACCCTCCGCCCCCACCTAATGCCCAAATCTGGTATAGCGCACAGGCATTGTTTTCCCAGGGACCCACTTATTTTTGAGATATAGTCCTGTTGAATGCCTACGATGTAAATCTCCACGTCAGAGATAATATAATAAGCTGCAGTCACAAGTACATTATCAATTCTCTTCGCCAAAGCTTGCCATTGTAGCGAAATATGACTGATAGAAACTAGGATATTAAGAGGATCACCCGTGACGATTCTGCTAAATATTATGTGAAGAAATTTCGTTCATTTTACGCTATGGTGCATGAAAATCTTAAGTTGTAAGCATTTATTTACAGATTATCAAAAAAATGGTTCAAATGGCTCTGAGCACTATGGGACTTAACTTCTAAAGTCATCAGTCCCCTAGAACTTAGAACTACTTAAACGTAACTAACCTAAGGACGTCACACAAATCCATGCCCGAGGCAGGATTCGAACCTGCGACCGTAGCGGTCGCGCGGCTCCAGACTGTATCGCCTAGAACCGCTCGGCCACTCCGGCCGGCACAGATTATCATTCCTGTAATAATTTTGTATCATAAAATCAGTTACTTATTATTTTCAATTAATAAAATAAACATATGTGAAACGGTAACCTAAAAGCATGAATGTAAAACGTAAAATAGCAATTTAAAACATAAAATAAATGTAAGTGGAATAAACAACTAAACTAATAATGAATGTTCCGATATTTTAATTAGGTATATAGACAATACTGTGACAGCACATTGTGTGCAGCTTATTTTCCAAAACTGATGTTTCCGAAGCGAGCTATATTACACATGGATGTATGTGACTTGAAAGGTTATTTATGTTGTAACAAAAGTGTTGTAACAAAAGTTTTCATCTTTCAGAACTAATTATTGGTGAATTCGTATTTTGCAAAATATCAAATTATTACAAAATTCGATTATACAGTTTTCAAGAACGTTAACTGCATATCAACTTTTATATGAGAAACATTTTTTACATATCATAGGTTCGAAGATATTACCCGCAAACCTAACATCCCAAATTACCTTTCAGGGTGTGTTTTACCCCTTAAGAGTGAAACTGGCCACAAACAGAAAGATATGTGTTGCAGTCTTTCGCCCCCTCTGCACACTCTCCAAGTTTAATCAAGATCGTTTCTTGAACTTGGGAATGTTCCCACATTCGTTGCTACATGAATGACAGCACAGTTTACAGTTTACTCAAAATCGATCACTGTCGTTCTGCATTCGTCATTGACATACGCATATATTAATTTAAATGTTTTAGCCATACCTTCAGACACGACAGTTTCTCATAACCCGCCAGCCATGCCATCTCGTCAAGTACAATCCTCTCTCTCGTCAGTGAACACACCCGTCGATTGGTCAGAATCGGTACTCGAAACTGGCTGTTTTGCAGAAAAGATACATGAAGGTGCAATGACACATCTATGTTCAGGTGGAGGATTGTAATATTGGAATGCAATGAGTTTTGTTACCATATATAATGAATAACAAAAAGTAATAAAAGAGAAACTAATTATATGTATGCTCTCTAGTACATTACCTTTAGAATCTGAATAGTCTTACTGTGAGGCGGCGGGAGGAATTAATTGGTTTATTATATATGTTCCTATTATTTATGCTGTTGTTTTGCCGTTCTCAACACTGGCTCTCTAACTGCAATTTTGGCAACCAGAAAGTGATTAGCAAAACGTGAAGCCTGTAATTAGAATTCCTAGTGCCCACTTCATCTGAGAAATACACTTATAGCTACAGCTTATAGCTCTGAGGAATTAGGAGATTGTCTGGGATTCATAATCAAAAACGATCGTGAAAAAACGTTCTCTGTATTCTGAAAGTCACAGATGAAAAAAAAAAAAAGAATCCACACAACCTGACTAACAGAGCAGTTCAGAGTCTAATGCGCCGATGCAACTATAACTGTCCAAATTAAATGTTTAAATGAATGTTCGCCATAATTTGATGATAATGTTCATCAAACGCCACGCTAAATAATGGTAGAATGTCTGTCCCGCGGCGGCACGTAAAAATACGACATAAGTAAACTGAAGATAGATCATTAAAGTCATCCCAGAATTAACACTTCACTCGAAAATGATTTCATGGTTACGCGTATCCCGAGTAACTTAATACGGCACCCGAGGCTGTTTATAGCAATGATACCGACGTGACGCGACTCCCGACACAGATGGTGTGGTATTCAGCGTCTGGAGAGAACTGGGGCCTTGCTTCCTTGCGCAGCGTTCTTGTATATAAAGCCGCGGTGCGGACGGCTAAGGGAACGCCTGATCAAATCGGCTCTCCCAACTAGTCGCTGGACTAGTAATGCACCACTTTAAGTTATTGAATAAATCATCGCTTCCTTTGCTGATGGCCGATGAAGCTCTCAATTTAAATGTGCATTCAGCACACAGGTAAGTAATCATAATAAAAGTCTGACGTGGGCGAGAGAATTAATTTAATTACACTACACGCAGTAGACGAGCTCTGAACTTGCCCTTTGGAGATACGCTATCGCTATAGTTTTATAGTTATTCAATTAAATATTTTCACATCTTTATGATTATAGCGGATCTCCATTCTACTTAAATATAAACATCCTAGCCTTATTTATTAGTCTACTTAATCTATCTTGCTTCCTTAATTTTTAAGACAAAACCCAGAAAATCATGAATTTCAACTAAAATTTTAATTTGTAAGATCCAAAGTACTGTTTCAATTAAATTATTATGAAAAAGGAATCTAAATATAAATTTTTAAGTTTCTAGCTCTTTTCTGTTGTGCCAATGATTTTTACAGAAAAACGGCCAAATTTCGAAAATGGTTAAAGTTATTGAACTGATATTCAACACATATTTATTTAGTATTATTCCTGACATGCTAGAACCGTTTCAGGTTATTTACTTGATTTTTAAAGTATTGCGCAACATTCATTACGTCAGAGCTAGTTACAGCGGACTAGGCTGGTACACAATGGAAAGACTGACGTGAATTTATTACGGCGTGAGTAGGCTGCTTCCCTACATTACGATCACATGAGAGTCCCCGATAAGTAGCCATGAGCTGAGAAGCCAGCTCTGTTGCGCGGTCGATACGGAACCTATTAGGCAGGGCCTTCAGGTTAGTGACCTTGCTTTTGTGAGCAGGCAGTCTTCCCATACTTCATTTTATAGTACAAAGGGGATTTCCTTAAGCCACAGTACCAAAAGATCCGTTGCTACGAAAATTACATCGAAATCGCCTTGCAGCGACACACCAATCGTCCTTTACATCCTCCACTTCTCAACGTGTAAAATGAAAAACGGTGCGTTAAGTAGTAACCTTAAACTCAATCGTTGACTTCCATAAGTTGAAGAAATATTTTGTTATTACAGGCTTTGTTATATGGGTTAATTGAAAATTACACTCACGTGCAGAGAAAACAGAACACCTTGAACGACTAGAGATAGGACTATCATATTCATAGAACATGAAGATTATTATGTTCTGTAGAAATGATTAGTATTTCAGTCACTTCACGTCAGCATGTATCCTGTTGCCTAGTAGGCACAGGTTCTGCCATGGGCCCTATGACTCGTTCGATGCGTGATGGCATCGACGTGTGTAAGTTTCAAATGGCGTCCTGTGATATAGCCATCCATGTTGCATTCACCTTGTTCCAAAGTTCATCTGTGGTGGCTGGCATTGGGTCACAGCACTGCATCCATCATCTCACCATATCCCACAAATTTTCGGTTGACGACAAGTCTGGTGATATGGCGGGCCAGGGCCAAAGGCCGACATCCTGTGACACCAGGAAGGCACGTGTTCATGCAGCAACACGTGGTCGTGCATTGTCTTACTGAAAAATGCCGTCTAGGGTGTTGTGCAGAAAGTGTATGGCTACGGGTCATAGAATGTCATTCACGTAGGTCAAAGTGGTCGTAGTGCCCTGTACACGCACCGGCTGTGGTTTGTGGTTGTACCCAATAGCACCCCACAACATAAGGCTTTGAGTTGGCGTTGTATGTCTAGTGTAAAAGTAGTCACTGTGATGCCGTCCCCGTGTCTGCAGCGAACCAAAATGCGGCCATCATTTTCCAACAAAAAGAACCCGCAATAGAATCTGATGCCATTCCTGTCCCCTAAGACGTCGTTCCATACACCATTGCCGTCTAGCATGTTTCTCCACATTCGTCAAAGGTAGGCGGAGAAGTGGACGACGCGCAAGTAACCCGTGCCGTAATAAACGGCGACAGACTGTCACTTCTGACAGTGTACGATGTGTTCCTCTGTTGCGCCAGAGCCGAGGAGGACGCAGGTCTGTCCTGCAATGTTATTCGGATGAGGTGCCGATCTTCTATGGCAGGGGGAGTCTGGGTGTTGTGACCTCACCCATGTCGTCGGGCTCTACGGCCTTCCGTGAACCATTCTGCACACACCCCTTGCACTGCCGAAACAATTCGTCCCACATGACCAGCAATTTCCCGGATGGATGCATCACATTCTCTCATGACAGTAACACGCTATCTTTCAAACTGGCTGATCTGACGGTACAGTTCGCGCACACGTCTACGAGGCAGCCACCACGTCTGCTCAAGTCCCACTGATCCATTACCTTCGGTTTATAGCTACAACGAGAGCTGCAGGGGTATTTTGCAGGTTGGTGGTGTTGCGCCACGATATCGATGTTGACCTCGAAACCGCGGGCCGACATAGTTCAAATGCTAATCATTTCTGCAGAACGTAATAATGTACATGTCCTGTGAATATGAACATCTCCAGCCGTTCAAAGTGTCCTGTTTTTTTTCTGAACATTAGTGAAAAAAGTTCGTAATAATTCCTGTCTCACATGTCTAACATGCATATCAGGAAATAAATACAGTTGGCAGTTGACAAATGGGCAGTTTTACTTGTACTTCAAGTTCATTACTCATTCGCTATCGGTTGTGGTGATCTAATTACATAATCCGCTGACAGTGGTGTACAGTAGTAAAAATCAGTGTGAGGGAACGGTTAATGCGAAAGCAATAGTGCAATGTCTGTAGATACAGTATCGATTTTATTATGTAAGTAGTAGATATATGTAAGACATAAACAATCATAGAGGAAGTACATAGTTTCCTTCATAAGACGAGTAACCAAATAAGCCGCTTGCATTTCCTGAGTGGAAACTGTTATAAAGACACTCACTGTCCTGTTGTGTTACTGCACTGTTAGTACTTTGTCCAACCTCCGGTCTTTCTTCGGCATTGATGCTGTAAGACTTTGTTCAGTCATGCTCATAAATTAAGGATAATTGCAGAATACGGTGCCACACAAAGTGGCACTACACAAAACAGTCGCTAATAGCATAGGCACATAGGGAACACATACGACACAGATCTGTATGTCCACGGTACTGGTGATAAGTTGAGAAAACTGTTCCGAAACACATGTGCTACAAAACGCTACTGTTTCCTCCGACATCAATATGGGATATGATCACCACGCACACGTACACAGGCCGCACAACGGGTTGGCATACTGTGGAGCAGGTGGTCGAGCAGCTGCTGGGGTATAGCCTCCCATTCTTGCACCAGTGCCTGTCGGAGCTCCTGAAGTGTCATAGGGGTTTGAAGACGTGCAGCGATACGTCGACCGAGAGCATCCCAGACGTGCTCGATTTGGTTCAGGTCTGGAGAACAGGCAGGCCACACCATTCGCCTGATTTATTGTTTCAAGGTACTCAGTGGGGTCGTGCGTTATCATCCATCAGGAGGAAGGTGGGACCCACTACACCCCTGAAAAGGCGGGCATACTGGTGTAAAATGACTTCCGATACACCTGACCTGTTACAGTTCCTCTGTAAAAGACATGCACGTGCACCAATCATAATCCCACCCCACATCATCAAACCACGACCTCCATACAGGTCCCTTTCAAGGACATTAAGGAGTTGATATCTCGTTCCTGGTTCACGCCAGATGAAAACCAGGCGAGAACACTGTTCAGACTATACCTGGACTCGACCGTAAACATATCCTGAGGCCAGTGTTCCAGTGACCATGTACTGTGTTCTTGACACCAGGCTTTACGGGCTGGCCGGCCGAAGTGGCCGTGCGGTTCTAGGCGCTGCAGTCTGGAACTGCGAGACCGCTACGGTTGCAGGTTCGAATCTTGCCTCAGGCATGGATGTGTGTGATGTCCTTAGGTTAGTTAGGTTCAATTAGTTCTGAGTTCTAGGGGACTAATTACCTCAGAAGTTGAGTCCCATAATGCTCAGAGCCATTTGATATTTTTACGGGCTGTCCTGTGACCGGGGGTCAGTGGAATGCACCTTGCACGTCTCCGGGAGAATAAGCCATGTCTGTTCAATCGTATGTAGACTGTGTGTCTGGAGAGAACTATTCCAGTGGCTGCAGTAAGGTCCCGAGCAAGGCTACCTGCAGTACTCCGTGGGCGTCTGCGGGCACTGATGGTGAGATATCGGCCTTCTTGTGGTGTTGTACACTGTGGACGTCGCGTACTGTAGCGCCTGGACACGTTTCCTGTCTGCTGGAATCGTTGCCATAATCTTGAGATCACACTTTATGGCACACGGAGGGCCCATGCTACGACCTGCTGTGTTTGACCAGCCTCCCGTCGCCCTAGTATTCTACCCCCTATAACGTCATCAATATGTGTTCTTTGAGCCATTTTCAACACACAGCCACCATTAGCACGTCTGAAAACGTCTGCACAATTACTCGCTACACCGTACTCTGACATGCACCAACACACCTCTGCGTATGTGGACTGCTACCAGCGCCACCGTGCGACGACCGCGGGTCAAATGCACCGCATGGTCATATCCCGAGGTGATTTAAACCGCAAACCGCCCGCCAGAGCGTTGTTTCACAATGTATCAGCATTATCCATAATTTATGAGTATGAGTGTAGATGATGCAGTGAAACCGTCGCCCACTAATTCTCGTATCGCAATTTTCAGCTCACATAAACTCTCAAATTGCCTTCCATGGCGATGAACACGTCTTGCAGGTATTCTCCAAAGGTTTAACACGGGGTTCATATGCGGGCTACGAGCAGGCCACGGCAAGACATCGATGTCTTTGTCCTCAGTCCACTTTTCGTTGTAGCAGAAACATGCACAGACGCATTACATTTTTGAAAGATTAGACTTTCGTTCCCTAGGTCGTCATACGTTATAATCAGTTCTGTCTCTAGTACCTCAGTGTGCATGCTAGAGTTCACTGTAGCTTTCAGCCATGCAGTGAGTGATTTACCTCCAGCGCAGAAGTTCCCGAAATCATAACACTTCACCACCAAAATTTCTACTCATTCTTACCTGCTGCTTTGTTCTCGAATCATGCCAATAATATTTAAATACATCCAGCCCATGTAAATTAATGTTCTTGTCACTACTGAAGACCCCTTAATCTCATTCTGAAGTCCAAAATAAATGTTTTTAAGCAAACTCGAGCTTAGCCTATTTATGTTTGGATGTTAGAGCAGGTTTCTGCAGAAGTTTCTTGAATGCAACATGTTTATCATTTGACAAAATTTATCGTGCACGTCTCACAGTTAGTGACAACTGTGAATCAGCAACAAGTTGGCAAGAATGGCGATTTGTGGCCCTTGCTAATCTCACAAAAGCAACCGTTTCGATGTCTCCAATGATTTTCTACCTAGCCCATATTTTACATTCCGTCCATGTCGTGCACCATCTAATGAAATTAACAATCACTGTAGGCTCTGAGCACTATGGGACTTAACATCTATGGTCATCAGTCCCCTAGAACTTAGAACTACTTAAACCTACCTTACCTAAGGACATCACACAACACGCAGTCATCACGAGGCAGATCAATCACTGTAGCTGAACTGCTTGGGGATTTACCGGTTACAGAGTTCCATTTCCTAGTACGCACCAATATTTGGTTTTTCATCTCACTGTTTCCGCGTGGCATTTTCGCGATCTCGGTTTATGTACACAACAAGCACTGTCACTTAACGGTGTCTGTTTCCTCCTGCAGTAAAGGCACATACGCACACACCAACACCACATAGAGCCGACTGCCTTCATACTGAGCTTCGCATTTTACCACATGAAACGTTGATGCCTTGTTATATATTCTACTGCTGAAACCAAATGCGATCCATTTGACTGCATTTGTCGGTATACTGCATATGAATTGTATACAACTATTTCAGCCGGCAATGTTAAAAATATGTGTGTGAAATCTTATGGGACTTGACTGCTAAGGTCATCAGTCCCTAAGCTTAAACACTACTTAACCTAAATTATTCTTGGCAAATAGCTCTGAGCACTATGGGACTTAACTTCTGAGGTCATCAGTCCCCTAGAACATAGAACTACTTAAACCTAACTAACCTAAGGACATCATACACATCCATGCCCGAGGCAGGATTCGAACCTGCGACCGTAGCGGTCGCGCGGTTCCAGACTGTAGCGCCTAGAACCGCTCGGTCATTCCGGCCGGCGTAAATTGTCCTCAGGACAAACACACACACCCCTGACCGAGGGAGGACTCGAACCTCCACCGGGACCAGCCGCACAGTCCATGACATGTTAGTTTTCCTACAAAAATCCATACCTTTGTACTGATTCCCACTACTGTATAGGTCGGATAGCAATTCTGCAGATAACATTCCGAGGTAATGTTATAATAGTATCGGAAAATTGATAGAGATTAAGTGCAGGGTAAACAACATAAATACCGAAATTGGGTCCTGTTTTTCACTGTCGGATATAGCACCCATGGTGCCCTGCTATTATTCATTTAGTCAATGGTTCCTAAAGTTCTTTTCACCAAAATCAAAATCAGTCATGAGCTGCACAAAACGTTGAAATTCTCTTTACCGGTTCCAGCAGGTTACTGTCTCATCCTCAGACGTTCGTTACAGGCTTAAGATCGTAGGTAAGCCAACTTCAAACAAGAACCAAACAATATGGACGAGTTAAAAAAATAAGCAAAAATATAAAAAGGTAGTTAAAAACAATAGCTTAGCATCAGAAGAGTATGTTAAAACGAATATACAACAGGTGATGATAGAAAAAACATGTATCTTCGTTATAGAAAGGTAAACTAACGAAACTATGTGATCTTCTTCATGTTCAAATATTGTACATGCGCTTTTAACAAATTTTTATACTTTTATGATGCACAGCTATTGTTTTCAACAGACTTTTTCTATTTTTCTTTCTTGGAAGTATTTGAACGTCGTCGTATCTATGATTTAAGCCTGTGTCAAACTTCTGGGGACAAGACAGTGATGTGTTGAAAGCAGCAAAGGAGAAAAAAGTATGCAGGTGAGGACTGAGGTTTTGTGTGTGTGTGCGTGTGTGGAAGAACACTTTCCGAAGCCGCTGATTAATGATCAACAGTAATAAACAACATCATAAAGGTCTGAAGGTTTTTGCATACGCTGTACGTGCATGGAAAACGAGGAAGGAAGATTAGATACAGCTTGAAGAGGGACATCACCACTTTTATTTGTCACGTTTCGTACACTACTAGCCACTAAAATTGCTACATCAAGAAGAAATGCAGCTGATAAACGGATATTCATTGGACAAATATATTATACAAGAACTGACACGTGATTACATTTTCACGCAATTTGGGTGCACAGATCCTGAGAAATCAGTACCCAGAACAACCACCTCTGGCCGTAATAACGGCATTGAAACGCCTCGGCAGTGAGTCAAACAGAGCTTGGATGGCGTGTACAGGTACAGCTGCCCATGCAGCTCCAACACGATACCACAGTTCACGAAGAGTAGTGACTGGCGTATTGTGACGAGCCAGTTGCTCGGCCACCACTGACCAGACATTTTCAATTAGTGAGAGATTTGGAGAATGTGCTGGCCGGGGCAGCAGTCGAACATTTTCTGTATCCAGAAAGCCCCATACAGGACCTGCAACATGCGGTCGTGCATTATCTCACTGAAATGTAGGGGTTCGCAGGGATCGAATGAAGGGTAGAGCCATGGGTCGTAATACATCTGAAATGTAATCCCACTGTTCAAAGTGCCGTCAATGCGAACAAGAGATGACCGAGACGTGTAACCAGTGGCACCCCATACCATCACGCCGGGTGATACGCCAGTATGGCGATGACAAATACACGCTTCCAATGTGCGTTCACCGCGATGTAGCCAAACACGGATGCGACCATCAATATGCTGTAAAAAGAACCTGTATTCATCCGAAAAGAAGACGTTTTGCCATTCGTGCACCCAAGTTCGTTGTTGAGTACACCATCGCAGGCGCTCCTGTCTGTGATGCAGCGTCAAGGGTAACCGGAGCCATGGTCTCCGCGCTGACAGTCCATGCTGCTGCACACGTCGTCGAACTGTTCGTGCAGATGGTTG
Source organism: Schistocerca cancellata (assembly GCF_023864275.1). Lineage (NCBI taxonomy): Eukaryota > Metazoa > Arthropoda > Insecta > Orthoptera > Acrididae > Schistocerca > Schistocerca cancellata. Next base: position 1,145,469,933 of record NC_064626.1, on the reverse strand, counting down.
TTGTCTTGCAAACGTCCCCATCTGTTGACTCAGGGATCGAGATGTGGCTGCACGATCCGTTACAGCCATGCGGTTAAGATGCCTGTCATCTCGACTGCTAGTGATACGAGGCCGTTGGGATCCAGCACGGCGTTCCGTATTACCCTCCTGAACCCACCGATTCCATATTCTGCTACCAGTCATTGGATCTCGACCAACGCGAGCAGCAATGTCGCGATACGATAAACCGCAATCGCGATAGGTTACAATCTGACCTTTATCAAAGTCGGAAACGTGATGGTACGCATTTCTCCTCCTTACACGAGGCATCACAACAACGTTTCACCAGGCAACGTCGGTCAACTACTGATTGTGTATGAGAAATCGGTTGGAAACTTTCGTTATGTCAGCACGTTGTAGGTGTTGCCAACGGCGCCAGTTTGTGTGAATGCTCTGAAAAGCTAATCATTTTCATATCGCAACATCTTCTTCCTGTCGGTTAATTTTCGCGTCTGTAGCACGTCATCTTCGTGGTGTAGCAATTTTAATGGCCAGTAGTGTAATACTTACAGTAAGTACACAGTAGTGTACATTGCGATAAAGAACTAGTTGCCTTAGATGAAACTTTAACTTTTATTAATAAGTTATGTACGAGTTCCTCGAAATTTGACATTGTCGAACTAAAGCAGGAGGTGTATTTGGAATTTTCTTTTTTTTTTATCATCTCTTGTGGACTGATGGTAGTTTACCCTTGTCGACTCTTATCAGTGATCATCGAAACTAAAAATCCTGAAAAGACGAAAGTGAAAAATTACTATTAAATATAAAAAATCTTAGAAATATTAAAACTGTAATAAAAAGTAAAAAAGAAAAAACACCATTACAGCAGCGCATGAAGTGGTTATCTAGCTGACATCGTGTTCTCTAGAGATGAACTGTTGTGGCTGCTCGTGTGTTGTACCTACAAATGAAACAGTCATGTTCGAAGGCGGTGCGTGGACATGTTCGCTCGCGTGTGGAACAAGCATAACTAAAAAAATTATGTTTAAATAGTTACAACGTGACCTTTATTTTTCATCTTTTGAAGTTTACTCATACAAAAGCAGGAATGAAGATCGAAGAATAATACAGAATCTTGACCAAAATGAAACAGCTGTTATTGGTGGAAGGCCTAACCAAGTAGAAGTGCAGATATGAAAAAGGGTCCGAAAAGGCCGTGCATTGTCAGGTATTATCTTTTACCTGTACATAGAATAGGCACTAAAAAATGTAAATCTCACAACGGCCATTACTAGTAACATGACCATTGTTCACAGCAATACAGTCGTCATAACATGTGTCCGCACAATTCCTCCCTACATCGATCGTTCAAGGAGATTAACTTCGGAAGCCTTTACAAGAGCTTGCAGCTTGCCAGACAATGCCCAAGGATCTCCAGCTTGGCGTCGATACCTTTAAGTTCCGGCGACGTCTACATCTACATGGATACACTGCAAATCACATTTAATTGTCTGGCGGAGGGTTTATCGAATCACTTTCACAATAATTCTCTGTTATTCCAATCTCGTACAGCGCGTGGAACAAACGGAAACCTATATCTTTCGGTGCGAGCTCTGATTTCCTGTATTTTATTATGATGATCGTTTCTCCCTACGTAGGTCGGCGTCAACAAAATATTTTCGCATTCGGAGGTGAAAGATGGTGATTGAAAATCCGTGAGAATATTCCACCGCAACGAATACCGCCTTTCTTTTAATGATGTCCATCCCAAATCCTGTATCCTTTCTGTCCCCTATTTCCCGATAATACAAAACGTGCCACACTTCTTTGAACTTTCTCGATGCACTCCGTCAATCTGTTAAGATCCCACACTGCGAGGAAGTATTCTAAAAAGAGAGTGGACAAGTGTAGTGTAGGTAGTCTCTTTGGTAGATCTGTTACATTTTCTAAGTGTCCTGCCAGTAGAACGTGGTCTTTCGTTAGCCTTCCCTATAGCATTTTCCATGTGTCCCTTCCAATTTAAGTTGTTCGTAATTGTAATTACTAGGTATTTAATTGAATCTACGGCCTTTAGATTTGACTGATTTATCGTGTAACCGAACTTTAACGGATTCCTTTTAGCACTCATGTGGATGACCTCACACTTTTCGTTATTTAGTGTCAATTGGCAATTTTCACACCATACAGATATCTTTTCTAAATCATTTTGCAATTTGTTTTGATCTTCTGACGACTTTACTAGAAGATTAACGACAGCGTCATCTGCAAACAACCTAAGACGGCTGCTAAGATTGTCTCCGAAATCGTTTACATAGATAAGGACCAGCAAAGGGTCTATAACACTACCTTGGGGAACGCCAGAAATCACTTCTGTTTTACTCGATGACTTTCCGTCAGTTACTACGAACTGTGACCTTTCTGGATGGAAGTCACAAATCCAGTCACATAACTGAGACAATATTTCATAAGCTCGCAATTTCACTACTAGCCGCTTGTATGGTATAGCCTTTTGGAAATCTAGAGATACGGAGTCAATTTGAAATCCCTTGTCAATAGCACTCAACACATCGTGTGAGTAAAGAGCTAGTTGTGTTTCACGAGAACGATGTTTTTTAAATCCGTGTAGACTACGTGTCAATAGACCGTTTTCTTGGAAGTAATTCATAATGTTCGAACACAGTATAGTTCCAAAATACTGCTGCATACCGATGTTAATGATATGGGCCTGTAGTTTAGCAGATTACTGCTACCACCTTCCTTGAATACCAGTGTGACCTATGCATCTTTCCAGTCTTTGCGTAACGCTCCTTTCGTCGTATACTGTGTTGGTGCAATTACTAGATTACTGGATGTGCACTTTGTACTCCCAGTTCTTATACAGGTCCCCTAACACGACAGTTCAGGATATCGGTCGTATCTTTACCAAAAGTGGGTTTGTACACAGCTGCTGTATACTGGTAATTACCTACCGCATCAAAAAGATTCACTGATCAGCGCTAAGCTACAATTTTTCCCGTATCGCTGCCTCGAATGTGCAATTTTAGCAATAACGATTCGTTGCGCTCCGCCTTCGTTATTGGCTAACACCCTCTCTCTCGTGTTACCGTATCGTAAGTCTGTTCTTTGCAACGTATATTTGAAATCCACTTCCGCTACCTGCATCTTTCTTCCTTTTTTTTTCTCCTAGAAAGCACTTCCCGTGCATAAAACACGATCTCATACGGGCTCGTTATTAACTTTTCGCTAGGAAAACCCCCATAAATTCACATACCCGATATCCATAAAGGTGAATTTACTGCCGCGTACGTGACACCGCGGTGCGATATTTGCAAATTAGGAAGATTTATGTAGTTTGTTTCTGATAGTGGGGAAAAAAATATAATGGGGATTCAGAAATCCATCGTAATTTATGACCTCCAGGGGGCCTTCGAGATCTTTTTGCAAAAGTTCATTTTGTAATGTGGTTATCACTTTACCAATGCCTTTAAAACAGCTTCTTCTGAAATCGGAATTTCCTTGAGGCAAATATCGTACCTATGACATCATCTACATTTCAGTACATTTTACGTTCGTGCTGATAGCATCCACAATGCATTTATTTACTCGAAAGTAATCTTTTTGGCACTCTTTCATGTTTTTAATTATAGATGCATTGATCGTCTTGACTATGTGGGACTTGTAGAGAAATCTACCTGTTCTGATTTGCAGTACTGATACGGCGTGTACTGCTTCCTCCAGCTAGTTCTCACTCTTTCGGCATATACAGTATTTAGCATGAGAGACTACAACGTTCGATTATACACGGAATGCTTGTTTCTGCATTCGCAGAACATTGTCTTTTCCCGAAATATTGCTCGATTTTGTATTTGTCTTTCACAAGTGTCCACATTCTTGCTCTTTATACAGCCATTTCCGGCTTTACACTGAAGAACCAAAGAAACTGGTATGAACATGAGTATTCAAATACAGAGATGTGTAAACAGACAGAATACGGCGCTGCGGTCGACAATGCCAACGCAACAAGTGTCTGACGCAGTTGTTAGATCGGTTACAATGGCAGGTTATCATGATTTAAGCGAGTTTGAACGTAGTGTTATAGTCGGCGCACGAGCGATGGGACACAGCATCTCCGTGATAGTGATGAAGTGGAGATTATACCGTGTGACCATTTAACGAGTGTACCGTGAATATCAACATCCCGGTAAAACATCAAGTCTCCGATATCGCTGCGGCCGGAAAAAGATCCTGCAAGAACGGGACCAACGGGACTTCAGAGAACCGTTCAATGTGACAGACGTACAGCCCTTCCGCATCTTGCTGCAGATTTCAATGCTGGCCATTAACAAGTGTCAGCGTGCGAACCATTCAACGAAACATCATCGAGATAGGCTCTCGGAGCCGAAGGCCCAGTCACATACCACTGATGACTGAACGACACGCCTCACCTGGGCCCCTCAACACCGACAATGGACTGCTGATGACCGGAAACATACTGCTTGGTCGGACGAGTCTCGTTTCAAATTGTATCGAGCGGTTGGACGTGTACGGGTCTGGAGACAACCTCATGAATCCATGAACCGCGCATGTTAGCAAGGGACTGTTCAAGCCGGTGGAGGCTGTGTAATGTTGTGGGGCGTGTGCAGTTGGAATGATATGGGACTCCTGATACATCTAGACACGATTCTGACAGGTGACACGTACATAAGCACCCTGTCTGATTACCTGCATGCATTCATGTCCATTGTGCATTTCGACGGACTTGGGCAATTCCAGCAGAACAATGCGACACCCCACAACTCCAGAATTGCTACAGAGTGGCTCCAGGAACACTCTCTTCTAAGTTTCAACACTTCCACTTTCACTGGTCACCAAACTCCCCAGACTAGAACATTATTGAGCAAATCTGGGATGCTTTGCAACGTGCTGTTCAGAAGAGATCTCAAACCCCTCGTACTCTTAATGATTTTTGTTCCCTCCAGCACTACTTCACACATTAGTCGGGTGCGTGCTATGTCGTGTTGCTGCACTTCTGGGTGTTCGCGGGGACCCTACACGATACAAGACAGGTGTACCAGTTTCTTTGGCTCTTCAGTATATGTAAGGGAGAGGAGTGCAACCTACTGGACAGTGTACATAGGAACACACGGTGTCTTTGGTCGGTACTTCAGACTAGTTACTGATATTAGAGCCACACGAAGGAATGTCCACTACAGACCGCTATAAGCAGTTTCGGCCATTTTCCACAGGTTTTGTTGTGGTTAGACATGAGGCTGCGTTTTGTTCAGCGGTTGTAAATATTTCGCTTTCTACACTTTTATGTGCTGTATAATGCATTAAAGCTATTTTTAATACATTGTTAATTCTTCAGCCACAGCATTTTATTGTGAGTATAATTCCATATATTAAGCGGCTTCCGCCTTTGCTAGCACTTGAATGGGAAACCGTCCGGGTCTGTCGAATGTGTTGGTGAGCTGGATGCACTCAGCTCTTACGAGAGCAACTGAGGAGCTACTAGACTAAAAAGTAGCGACTCCGGTCACGAAACCTGACAAGAGACTGGAGAGCGGTGTGCTGACCACATGCCCTTCCACGCTCGCATCCAGTGACGCCTAGCGGCGTAGGATGACACGGCAGTCGGTGGGTTCTGAGGGGGCTTCCCGAGGTCTGTTCGAACGAGTCTAGTTTTAGTTTATAATGCTATGTAGATTTCAAAAGTATTTATGTAACATCTAGTTACTTAAGCCGTACTTTATCGGTCGTGCACCATATTGTACCTCAAACAGAAGGTCTTTCATCAAGGAAGGAAGGAAGACTGGGTTTAGCGGCCCGTCGACATCGAAGTCATCAGAGACGGAGCGCAAGCTCGGATAGTGCGGAGGATGGTGAAGGAAATAGGTCTTGTGCATTCAAAGAAACCAACCTGGAATTTCCCTGGAGTGATTTAGAGACATTACGGGAAACCTAAATCTGCATTGTTGGATAGGGGTTTGAACCGTCGTCCTCCCAAATGCGAGCTTTTTTATATTATTATTTCGTTTGCCATCAAGGATACATTACTTGAATTGAACAGCAATGATGTTACTGGTAACACAATATGCATATACTACAAATAAAATAGATTACATTCATTTATGGTAATAAAAGTCTTAGATTAGATCGATAAATCAATTATATACATATGGATAAAAACACTAGGATGAGTTACATGTTGTTGTTGTTGTGGTCTTCAGTCCTGAGACTGGTTTGATGCAGCTCTCCATGCTACTCTATCCTGTGCAAGCTTCTTCATCTCCCAGTATCTACTGCAACCTACATCCTTCTGAATCTGCTTAGTGTATTCATCTCTTGGTCTCCCTCTACGATTTTTACCCTCCACACTGCCCTCCAATGCTAAATTTGTGATCCCTTGATGCCTCAAAACATGTCCTACCAACCGATCCCTTCTTCTAGTCAAGTTGTGCCACAAACTTCTCTTCTCCCCAATCCTATTCAATACCTCCTCATTAGTTACGTGATCTACCCACCTTATCTTCAGCATTCTTCTGTAGCACCACATTTCGAAAGCTTCTATTCTCTTCTTGTCCAAACTAGTTATCGTCCATGTTTCACTTCCATACATGGCTACACTCCATACAAATACTTTCAGAAACGACTTCCTGACACTTAAATCTATACTCGATGTTAACAAATTCCTCTTCTTGAGAAACGCTTTCCTTGCCATTGCCAGTCTACATTTTATATCCTCTGTACTTCGACCATCATTGGTTATTTTACTCCCTAAATAGCAAAACTCCTTTACTACTTTAAGTGTCTCATTTCCTAATCTAATTCCCTCAGCATCACCCGACTTAATTTGACTACATTCCATTATCCTCGTTTTGCTTTTGTTGATGTTCATCTTATATCCTCCTTTCAAGACACTGTCCATTCCGTTCAACTGCTCTTCCAAGTCCTTTGCTGTCTCTGACAGAATTACAATGTCATCGGCGAACCTCAAAGTTTTTACTTCTTCTCCTCGAACTTTAATACCTACTCCGAATTTTTCTTTTGTTTCCTTTACTGCTTGCTCAATATACAGATTGAATAACATCGGGGAGAGGCTACAACCCTGTCTTACTCCTTTCCCAACCACTGCTTCCCTTTCATGCCCCTCGACTCTTATAACTGCCATCTGGGTTCTGTACAAACTGTAAATAGCCTTTCGCTCCCTGTATTTTACCCCTGCCACCTTCAGAATTTGTAAGAGAGTATTCCAGTTAACATTGTCAAAAGCTTTCTCTAAGTCTACAAATGCTAGAAACGTAGGTTTGCCTTTTCTTAATCTTTCTTCTAAGATAAGTCGTAAGGTCAGTATTGCCTCACGTGTTCCAACATTTCTACGGAATCCAAACTGATCTTCCCCGAGGTCGGCTTCTACCAGTTTTTCCATTCGTCTGTAAAGAATTCGCGTTAGTATTTTGCAGCTGTGACTTATTAAACTGATAGTTCGGTAATTTTCACATCTGTCAACACCTGCTTTCTTTGGGATTGGAATTATTATATTCTTCTTGAAGTCTGAGGGTATTTCGCCTGTCTCATACATCGTGCTCACCAGATGGTAGAGTTTTGTCATGACTGGCTCTCCCGAGGCCATCAGTAGTTCAAATGGGATGTTGTCTACTCCCGGGGCCTTGTTTCGACTCAGGTCTTTCAGTGCTCTGTCAAACTCTTCACGCAGTAACTTACCTCCCATTTCGTCTTCATCTACATCCTCTTCCATTCCCATAATATTGTCCTCAAGTACATCGCCCTTGTATAAACCCTCTATATACTCCTTCCACCTTTCTGCCTTCCCTTCTTTACTTAGAACTGGGTTGCCATCTGAGCTCTTGATATTCATACAATTGGTTCTCTTCTCTCCAAAGGTCTCTTTAATTTTCCTGTAGGCAGTATCTATCTTACCCCTGGTGAGACAAGCCTCTACATCCTTACATTTGTCCTCTAGCCATCCCTGCTTAGCCATTTTGCACTTCCTGTCGATCTCATTTTTGAAACGTTTGTATTCCTTTTTGCCTGCTTCATTTACTGCATTTTTATATTTTCTCCTTTCATCAATTAAATTCAATATTTCTTCTGTTACCCAAGGATTTCTATTAGCCCTCGTCTTTTTACCTACTTGATCCTCTGCTGCCTTCACTACTTCATCCCTCAGAGCTACCCATTCTTCTTCTACTGTATTTCTTTCCCCCATTCCTGTCAATTGTTCCCTTATGCTCTCCCTGAAACTCTGTACAACCTCTGGTTCTTTCAGTTTATCCAGGTCCCATCTCCTTAAATTCCCACCTTTTTGCAGTTTCTTCAGTTTCAATCTGCAGTTCATAACCAATAGATTGTGGTCAGAATCCACATCTGCCCCAGGAAATGATGAGTTACATGTAAAAGAGAAAATGTGGTTTTTATAAACAGTAATATTGACAAACAGAGCTTCAAGTTGTAATAAAAACTATAGGTTAATATCTAAAGTATCCAGCCAGGAGATTGCTTCCTCAGAGACCTCATGTATGCTGGTCAGAGTTCCAGCGTATTTCCGTAGGGGACACTCTGTGACTATGTGGTGTATTGTTTGTCGTTGGTGTCCGCAGTCACACTTGGCACTTTCAGCGATTCCCCACTTATGCTTCAAGTCCTGACCGTGCTTGGTGCGTATGCGATGTAGGGTGGTCCACGACCTCCTAGGTAAGTGGAATCCAGGAGGGACTCGTGTAGGATCAGCAATGAGACCTGCAGAATCGGGATTGGCTGAGAACCATTCTTCCCGCCATGCTCTTTCTGGTTGGAATGCGAGCTCAGTATGCCAAACACTACGCCACTTCTCTCGATTTTTACCACAGAACTGAGTTTACTTAATATCTCAACATTTTTTCCTGTCTTGGAAATGGAAATTTCTGTTAGTTTCCAATAGGTTCTGTTTCAATACGTATTTTATTTAGAACTGACTTTTGATAATAATTCCGCTTAATTTGATTTCACTTTCTGGTTATTGGTGTGTAGAAGAGTAATAATATCGCATGTGGATGACTAAATACAACACTGACAAGGTTTTTCGATTACAGTGCTCTGAAATTTCATTAGAATATATATTCCAAGGTACATTACCTTGTTACACCTTGGAACATGTTTTTACAATTGGAAAAATCTTAATTTTGCAGAATAATTGTTGTAATTTAGGAAAAAAAAGTAGCACACAGAAAGTGAAAGCTGTCACTTAAAAATAGCACAGGAAAGTATACGAGCCGTGTTTTTAGGTAACTACCGTTTTGCAATAACAATAAAATTAGTAGATTTTTCTTAGAAATATTACTTTTACATGAAAACCTGTAATTTAATCTACCTTCCCACATAAATCCCAACAATATTAAAGTACTTATAGTGTCGTACAACTAACTTTGACTATCGTCCTCGCAGAAATCCGACACCTGAGCGTAACTTTTGATAATTTAAACGTTCCGTAACAACTGCTTAAAGCACATTTGTTGACGCTTACGTGCAATGGAATTGCACGGAAGTTAGTGAGAGATTTCAAAGACGGCCGTAAGAAATTGCGTGAGGAGGAAGGAAGTGGGCGACTTTCAGTCGTTACTGACGATATGGCGCAGAAAATTAACGAAAAAGGGAGAGAGAACCAACGCTTTACTATATCGACGTTATGTGATGAGTTTCCTCAAGTGTCAAGAAGTGTGCTTTATGGAATTGTTACAGATCGTTTCAGTTATCGAGATTTGCCTTTAGTTGGCGGTTTTCTAAGAGGATGATATTCAAAGCTTGTTCTACGGAACAGTAAGTAGATTAATATTTGTGGGAATTATATAGAAAAATAGATTAAATTACAGGTTTCCTGGTAAAAATAAAATTGGTAAAAAATCTACCTATTTTACTTTTATTTCAAAACGGTACTTACTTTAGAAACACGCCAAGTGTTAAACTTCTATTACAGACGAATGCCTGAAAAGTGTCCGGATTTAAAACACGTTCCCCTATCATTCGTGTCAACTTACGCTGTGAAGCACTTTGCAACAGGCAGACCTCTTACGGTGATTGTGCTCACACAAATTTCCCCCGCACTATGCAGTCTTTTGTAGTCGGCAGGTGGCACCGCACGAACTTAAACTGTCCACAGCGGCCCACGCCGTGCCGGCGTCCCAGGAAACCGCCGCCTTCCCGGCAAACACGCACAAAGCTGATTAAACAGTCCACCTTCCCCTGGCCTCGCCGCAAACAGCGAACATCGTATTCCGTAAAAGCGTGCGCGCTCTTCATCTGTGCTGTTTGCATTCTGTGGGCGCCACTGCCGCCTCCAGCCCGCAGAAAACCCGTCGCGGCCTGGCCTCCGCTAACGAACCCCCCACCCCACTGGCCGGCCTCACCCCACGCCCCCTGCCACCCGCACCCCCGCCCCCAACCCTTCCGTTCCCGGCATCGGGCAGGGCAGCCTAATAACCGACCCACAGCGGCCCTGCGCGTCAATCGAATTAGGACCCGGGCCCGCGTCCGCCGATGTTGGCAGGCCTGCGCGGCCGAGGCGGGTGGCCGTCCTGCGGACTCATCGCGTATGCATTACTCACGGCGGCAGGGCCGCCAACTGTCGGGGACTGCCCCGCCGTGCCGCCGCGGCAGCCGGCGTTCTTCAATTCCCCACACCCGAACACGAGTCTGCGCACCGACAAGCGACGAGCGAGATGGTGTGCTCTGTTTATGGCGCTGGAGTGAGAGCGGCGTTCAAATACCAGTGTTGGCCAACCTCATTTATGTCTGATGTGTTTTCGCATCTCTATGCGGTTAGGCCCAGGTCTCGAGAGCGTCGACAGGAAATATGTTCCTTTGCTTTGTCTGTAAAACAGAATCAGGAATAACTGCTATCTGTGTGTTTATACTAGTATTCAAAGTTATAAAGCTGATTATAACATGTTGTTTATACTGTTTCACCTTCACTTGGTCAAGAGAATTTATTGCTGATGTGTATTCAATAATTGTTGTGAGAAATATAATTTGTTATTCTATTTGTTTCCAAGGGCTCAGTGGTTTCCACACCCAGATGCACACGTCGTCACATTTCAACAATCCCAGAAGTTGTTCGATTGTTGCAACAACTTGGTGTCATAATGGTATATCCGTCGCAGACGCAGTTTTCTAGCACAGTGAACTTCATTTCGTTAGCATTGTCAGTGAGTTGTTTATGCTCGGTGCATCTCTCCTGTACTGTCCAGATAGTCTGGCCTACATACATTTTCGCACAGTGGCAGTTGACTCACGCTTTCTGCAGTGCTAGGCCATGCTTCCCTATTCCCAATAATCTTTTAGTGTTGTGACAGTACCTAGTGGCTATGAAGCTGAATAATAGCGCTCTAACCAAAATTTCCTAACAGGAAACCAATTGCGACATTACCTGACGTTGTCCGTACCTTAGGCAATAGGGCTAGGCATGGTTCTGTTTAAAAAAAAATAGCTCGATAAAGTCGTAAGATGGGGTCACAAACGTCTGCTTTGATGTCCTGCAACTAAACTCTCTGCAAATAATAAAATATACCTGTTATCCTGTAGCCAAGTCGTCTGTGCATTGCCTAGAATTGGGAAATAATAAACAAATCAGACATATTGAAAAAGAGATAGATGAATAAAAGGGTTTTATAGTAACATCTGAAACTGATATAGATGACACCAGAGAATGGTGCTGAATAATGTTTGCTCAAGCAAGCCATTTCAGATAAGTGTCAAGTGGTCGTACAATTAATAATTATTATACAAACGGAAATACAACTTATTTGAAATACAATAAAGTTGTATTAAGAACATTAGATGAATGGTAGAAGAATCTTCAAGTTGAATTGTCATCCAAGACATGTGAAAAAGTAAGTCCATTTTGTGGTCGCAATAGCGAAATATTCGCCAGCTCAATATAATTAAGAGTTCAGCTTGAAGATTTACACATCAACACACAAGAGCCGGCCGCGGTGGTCTAGCGGTTCTAGGCGCTCAGTCCGGAGTCGCGCGACTGCTACGGTCGCAGGTTCGAATCCTGCCTCGGGCACGGATGTGTGTGATGTCCTTAGGTTAGTTAGGTTTAAGTAGTTCTAAGTTCTAGGGGACTGATGACCATAGATGTTAAGTCCCATAGTGCTCAAAGCCATTTGAACCATTTTTTGAACACACAAGAGATAAACAGAATATACTCATGCATCCGTCTAGTTTTAATTTCGTAACCGAAGCGAAAAAAATTAAAGTTCTGAACTGCAACACATTCAGACTTTTCAAAAGGTGAAGTCCCTTTAATAGTTAAAGTATTCAAGCGGCCGTTCACCGCCCTGAATCTATCATATACACAACTGAATGTCACGTGTTACGTCAGGCAGAGCTTCCAGATCTCGACATAAGTGTTCCGCATGCTCCCTTGAATGCACCACTCAAAAACTGCCCATCTTCACTTGACCCCAATAATGTTCCGCCACTGCCTAGTTCACAGAGGCTGAGAAATGCATCGCTCTTCTGCTCTGCAGACGTGATGTGACTCAACTTGATCACTTTCTGCACTAAACTAATAGATTACGAAAATATTTAATAAAAAGAATGTTATGAACATTCAAAGCAAAACGAGGATAATGGAATGTAGTCAAACTAAGTCGAGTGATGTTGAGGGTATTAGATTAGGAAATGAGACACTTAAAGTAGTAAAGGAGTTTAGCTATTTGGGGAGCAAAATAACTGATGATGGTCGAAGTAGAGAGGATATAAAATGTAGACTGGCAATGGCAAGGAAAGCGTTTCTGAAGAAGAGAAATTTGTTAACATCGAGTATAGATTTAAGTGTCAGGAAGTCATTTCTGAAAGTATTTGTATGGAGTGTAGCCACGTATGGAAGTGAAACATGGACGGTAAATAGTTTGGACAAGAAGAGAATAGAAGCTTTTGAAATGTGGTGCTACAGAAGAATGCTGAAGATTAGATGGGTAGATCACATAACTAATGAGGAAGTATTGAATAGGATTGGGGAGAAGAGAAGTTTGTGGCACAACTTGACCAGAAGAAGGGATCGGTTGGTAGGACATGTTCTGAGGCATCAAGGGATCACCAATTTAGTATTGGAGGGCAGCGTGGAGGGTAAAAATCGTAGGGGGAGACCAAGAGATGAATACACTAAGCAGATTCAGAAGGATGTAGGATGCAGTAGGTACTGGGAGATAAAGAAGCTTGCACAGGATAGAGAAGCATGGAGAGCTGCATCAAACCAGTCTCAGGACTGAAGACCACAACAACAACATGAACATTCAGTCACACTCAGACCGTTTACAATAAGTTTAAATAGTAGTTTCTTCATAAATAAAAAAGCCAACATTCTTATGCTTGTGTACTGATGTTAAATGACAGTACAACATGGTTAAATATGTATTAAACAATTACTTGGGCCTGCTTCACAGAAACATCTTTCGAAACTTTTTTCAATCTTTCAAAATGGTAAAGAGTAACAATCTGTCGTCCTTTCCATTCTAGCTTTATTGGAGAAGATCCAGATTTCGGCTAGTAACTAACCATTATCAATGCAGAATTGTGGAGTTGTTATACATGTTGTAGTACGTCTACACCAGTTGGTCAGGCTCTTGTCACAGTTCATTAAAAACTACCGTGTAATGAACTGTGACAAGAGCCTGACCAACAGGTGTAGATGTACTACAACACGTATAACAACTTCAAAATACTGCACTGGTAATGGCTACTTACTAGCCGAAGTCTGGGCCTGCTCCAATAAAGCTATAACGGAAATGACAACTTATTGATGCTCTTTACCATTTTGGGAGTTATATCACAGTCACGGAGCATATTTTTCTTTCCTAACGGAAAGTAATTCACTCTATTCAATGTTCATGCCACCTAATACATACGATGGTCCACTTTTGAATTATAATGGTTTTTAATATCAATTGTAATCAACATTTAAATAAAGTTACTGGGAAAAAGAGTAAAATATTTATTAAATAACTAAGCAAGTACGACAAGATATGAAGCATTCAGCTGAATACAGTTGCAATGATATTATGGAGAGTATGGTGTTCTGACAGATATTTGTGCAACGAAAAAATATAAAAACGTAATAAATCAATAAATAAAACAAATACAGATTATAGTTTTCGGTGATGATAGCTACAGTGTCATGCTATCACTGTGTTAGAATCTGAGACACTGTTTGTTGAAATCACAGAAAGCATTTCAAGGTTGTTAATTTCAGTGTGCACTGTGAAGATATTCAGTCAGTATAAATTATTAAATTTTGTAGTTTTTAAGATATTGCAAATATTATAGTTTCACTGGATGCACCTCAATTTTCTTAGATCACAGATTTGCTTCATAGTGGAATCGTGATTTATTATTGAATATCTAAGAGCTGTATGCAGTCATATTTCAGACTGCCTTATACACTGTCTTTATTGGTACATCTTCTGCACTTGCTGTCCAAATTCTTCCTGCTCTTGGGTTACCCATGTCTGGCCACATTGTAATCGCCTTTGTACCTCACCTCTCCTACAGCAGCCGAGTGGCCTCATTGCCCTAGTGACTCGCAGCCATCCAAGCAACGAAATTTCCTTCTCCGCAGTACCAATCCTAGATGGCCAAATAGCTCGCCTAAATATGTACAAAGCTACAAGAGTGACCCAAACATTACCTCTTCCGTAAGTTAATACTCCACCTCCATACCTGAGCTTCCTAATGCACGCCTGTCAGTGGCACTTGACTCGGAGGTAAGCTAGGTCGAATCCTTGAGGTGGAAAATTTTCACTGCCAGTTTTTGGCCAGCAAGGGGAGGGGAGGAGGTCGTATAAAATTTCTGAACAACAGTCTTTGCGCCAAAATCCTGTATGAAACTCCAAAACTCTCTGCAGTGTCCTATAAAGTGAGGGCAGATGACATTGTCGACGGTGATCCATCGATGAGACGGGTACGAAAAGCTCGGAGACCTTCGAGGTGCTAGTCACGAGGAGTAGGCTACAGTCTTCAGGATATTGTGAGGAAAGGCAGAAAGACCGTGAAAAAATTATACCTCTTTAAATGTGGATAAGTTAATGCCTGTAAAATGAGCAAGAACCTAAAGATAACTGATTACAAGATTTGTGACAAACAAGTGGAGCACATCACAGCATGTAAACATTTAATGGTATTACTAAGAAGTGGTATGAAATTGGACAGTGAAGTAAAATCAGTATTCAGGAAGGCAAATGGAAGACTTCTATTTATCAGAAGATTTCTGAACAGGTGTTATGCAACTGCGCAAGAAATTGCGTAAAAGACGCTGGTGTGACCGATTGTATTGGTCTAGTGTTAGAATCCTTATCAAGCAGGCATGGCGGTTGATGTCGAGAAGATCAGGAGATTTGCTGTTAGGGTTGTAACCAATTAGTATTTCTTGTACAAAAGTGTAACAAAATTGTTCTTCACGTTTAAATAGCAACCTTTCCAAAATATGGCCTGTATTCGAATAAGACAGAAGTGCGACCATTATACCACTGTCACTGTGTACCTCATCATGTCAATAAAATAAGAGAGGAGGTATTACACTCTCCTCTCCCGGTACATGAATGCAGTAGTACTGAAAATCGATATTATTGTGGCGAAGTACCCTCCACCATGTACCGTACAGCAACTTTATATCTCGTCTGCAGGTTGTTTAGGTGGTTCAAATGGCTCTGAGCACTATGGGACTTAACTTCTGAGGTCATCAGTCCCCCCGAACTTAGAACTACTTAAACCTAACTAACCTAAGGACATCACGCACATCCATGCCCGAGGCAGGATTCGAACCTACGACCGTAGCAGTCGCGCGGTTCCAGACTGAAGCACCTAGAACAGCTCGGCCGCACCTGCATATTGAGTTGATCATTCAGGGAAATGGACGCTTATTTCAACAGTTCACTTAAATGAACATTCGGCCAACAGAACATCCACCAGAAAACAGACAACACTACAGCATGTTGCATCCATACCTAAAACACCTAAGATTTATCCAGATTTGATTTTACTTGATTTTTACCTACCTACACAACAGAAATACTCGTAAAAATAACTTTATATTTAAAAAAAATGGTAACTCATTGCTGTAACTAACATGTCTGCCAACAGTGGCGCAAAAATGATCCAGGCAGCAATGACTGATTAAGTTTACTTATCAAAGACTAATAGCATATCTACTCTAATGTGGGTTGAAACAAACATCAGATAAGTCACTTCCCGATTTAGACAAAAACACTTCTGGCAGCTGAAGGCCAGTTAGATTGTCACTAAATCTACAATCATGAAACACACACTTTATAAAAGTCAACTTCCTGGAGGACACTTATTATTACAGCACAAACTGAAAGAAGAAAGTCTAAGTCCTGTAGGGAGCAAAATTGTCTATGTCCAACGTGTAGCCGTTTGAAAGTTAAACGGGAAGTAATTTCCAGGTATACAAGTCAGCCATGATGACCGAACCTCCATCTTCTTCAGCGAGGACCCCAGAAACACTTAAGTCCACAGCTGGCAGCTCCCGAGATCACGAAGTCAGACGTCGTGGAAGCACCCTTCAAGTGAGAACGCTGGTTGATTAGAACCCTTGATGACTTGGCGCATGGCCCAGGAGAATTCACTTCGAGCAAATTATATGTTCTGCCCCCGCCCCAAATACTACTCGGCGCTAAAATACAGCCAGGACCGTTTTCAATCACTAGTCTTGTGGAGGAGAATACGTAGGACCTCACTCCCCATAGCCTCTAGCGACGCTAGGGTTGCTACCTGACGGACGTCTCATAAAGAGCACGGCCATCTGTCTTCTGGCGTCTTCGAAGCAGTGATGTGATGTTGGTTGCAGACACTGCAGGCGTTAAGCCTCAGTACGGCAGTAACTCTCTGGAAAATAACTACATAAGTTATGTTCATAACTGTACAGGAATAACAACGTTTCTTACGTTCACTAATCAAAACACATGACTCACCATCTCATCATTCATATAAAGGCCGCACAAAATAAATGTGGCCAAGTAAATATTTCATGCGTCTTGAGATAGCCAACCCAACTTACACTCCTGGAAATTGAAATAAGAACACCGTGAATTCATTGTCCCAGGACGGGGAAACTTTATTGACACATTCCTGGGGTCAGATACATCACATGATCACACTGACAGAACAACAGGCACATAGACACAGGCAACAGAGCATGCACAATGTCGGCACTAGTACAGTGTATATCCACCTTTCGCAGCAATGCAGGCTGCTATTCTCCCATGGAGACGATCGTAGAGATGCTGGAACGGCTTGCCATGCCATGCTACCTGGCGCCTCAGTTGGACCAGCGTTCGTGCTGGACGTGCAGACCGCGTGAGACGACGCTTCATCCAGTCCCAAACATGCTCAATGGGGGACAGATCCGGAGATCTTGCTGGCCAGGGTAGTTGACTTACACCTTCTAGAGCACGTTGGGTGGCACGGGATACATGCGGACGTGCATTGTCCTGTTGGAACAGCAAGTTCCCTTGCCGGTCTAGGAATGGTAGAACGATGGGTTCGATGACGGTTTGGACGTACCGTGCACTATTCAGTGTCCCCTCGACGATCACTAGTGGAGTACGGCCAGTGTAGGAGATCGCTCCCCACACCATGATGCCGGGTGTTGGCCCTGTGTGCCTCGGTCGTATGCAGTCCTGATTGTGGCGCTCACCTGCACGGCGCCAAACACGCATACGACCATCATTGGCACCAAGGCAGAAGCGACTCTCATCGCTGAAGACGACACGTCTCCATTCGTCCCTCCATTCACGCCTGTCGCGACACCACTGGAGGCGGGCTGCACGATGTTGGGGCGTGAGCGGAAGACGGCCTAACGGTGTGCGGGACCGTAGCCCAGCTTCATGGAGACGGTTGCGAATGGTCCTCGCCGATACCCCAGGAGCAACAGTGTCCCTAATTTGCTGGGAAGTGGCGGTGCGGTCCCCTACGGCACTGCGTAGGATCCTACGGTCTTGGCGTGCATCCGTGCATCGCTGCGGTCCGGTCCCAGGTCGACGGGCACGTGCACCTTCCGCCGACCACTGACGACAACATCGATGTACTGTGGAGACCTCACGCCCCACGTGTTGAGCAATTCGGCGGTACGTCCACCCGGCCTCCCGCATGCCCACTATACGCTCTCGCTCAAAGTCCGTCAACTGCACATACGGTTCACGTCCACGCTGTCGCGGCATGCTACCAGTGTTAAAGACTGCGATGGAGCTCCGTATGCCACGGCAAACTGGCTGACACTGACGGCGGCGGTGCACAAATGCTGCGCAGCTAGCGCCATTCGACGGCCAACACCGCGGTTCCTGGTGTGTCCGCTGTGCCGTGCGTGTGATCATTGCTTGTACAGCCCTCTCACAGTGTCCGGAGAAAGTATGGTGGGTCTGACACACCGGTGTCAATGTGTTCTTTTTTCCATTTCCAGGAGTGTACGTAGACACACCCAGTTGCAGGTAATGTAAGTTGGCTTGCCTATCTTAAGATATATGACATGTTTTCTGAGGCACATTTTTTCTGTCTATCCTGTAGCTCACTATTCTCTCTTGTGTTCTGGTGATTATGCATCCTGTGCAGACACTAACCTTACAGTAGATTTCCACAGCATTTTCGCTATAAACACATTGCAGTGCTGGCAGCCTCCACTGTGTTATTTGAGTTTGAAACCATAACACCAATCCAAAAACTCATCATTTTTAATACATGTAGCCCTAATGTGAATTCAGATTTCAACCAATTATGCAAAACAATGCAATAGTTTAATAGTCTTGGTACGAATGGCTCTGAGCACTATGGGACTTAACTTCTGAGGTCATCAGTCCTCCAGAACTTAGAACTACTTAAACCTAACTAACCTAAGGATAGCATACACATCCATGCCCGAGGCAGGATTCGAACCTGCGACCGTAGTGGTCGAGAGGTTCCGGACTGTAGCGCCTAGAACCACTCCGCCACCTCAGCCGGCTTTAATAGTCTCTTCAATAATGCAATAAGTGCAAGAGGTTAGCACACTGGACTGACACTCAGGAGGATTACAGTTCAAATCTGTATCCGAGCACTCTGATTAAGTTTTCCACGTGTGCCCCAAATCACTCCTGGCAAATGTGAAGATAGTTCCTCTGAAAGGGCGTAGCCGAATTCCTGCCCCATCCGTGAAACATTCCGAGCTTGTGCTCCATCTCTAGCGACCTCTATGTTGACAGGATGTAAACCTTACTCTGAATAAATGTACGTTGGTGGGAAGGAGTTTCTTGACGTAGGAAAAAATTTTCAGGTGCCACTACAATTATTCTGTTTTACTGATTATGGATAAAACAGTTTCTGTTAGGCAGGCATAGGAATCTCAATGTCGGTATGATTGTGCTTGGAGTGTTATTTTTTATCTGCATAGGTTTTGTTACGATTTAGTTTTGCAAAAGCCATTGGAGCACTTAATTTGGGGGACCACAGCAATGTTTTAGCCATCCAGATGTGTGTGTGTGTGTGTGTGTGTGTGTGTGTGTGTGTGTGTGTTAGCGAATAATGTTGTGACACATGACATAAATTTTGCATTTTGTGTTAGTGACATATTTTTACAGATGTTTTAGACGTTGCATTAACATTGTGACAGTGGAAAACTATCATAGAAAAATTTTTGTCGTAGAAAAATATTAAATCGAAGGTTCGTTATGCATTATGCGAAGTGTGGCACAGAGATTGAACGATGGATTTTCAGAAATGGTGTTTAACCTGTAAATTCATGACAAATATGTTGTATGTGTGTGTGATTTTCTCATCACGAAATACATATGTCTCAGATTCCGAAATACCGCAAGTTACGCACCTGATATAATTTTTTGGATAATCACTTTTGAACACTGTGCAATACTCAAATCGTTTGTCGTGAAGATGGAATCTCTGAGGCTACGTTTCTACTGCCTGTTTCACTTTAATGTCTGCGAAAATGCTACACAGTGTTTTGCTGATTCATTTTAATGGTGGGTAAATACTAGGCTCTGATTGGGGGTGGGGGATGGTTTACAGGAGGCAAAAATGAGAGAAATAATGACATCATAGAAGGGGGGAGTGGCATGTCATGTGACGATGATGACGTCATCGATAAGGAGTGCGTGGCATGTGACGTCATTGCCCCTACGTATAGGCAACTGGCATGGATCTTATTGAGCGGGACGTGTTCTCGAATTGCCAGAGCATTGAGGAAAGACTAACTATTAGGTCGATGCAGAAATTCGTAGCGTTTTTTCATATGTTTAATAAACACAGCAGATACACACAACAGAGACTTTATTGATAAATAATGTATCCTCCTTCACAATTTACAACAGTCTGACAATGCTGGGGTAAACTTTCGACCCCGCGACTGTAGAACTCACATGGTTTTGAAGGGCCTCGTCAATCCGTGCTGGGAGCGCATTTTCATCCAGAAAGGAAATTCGTTGAAGGTTGTTGGATAGAGAACGGAAAAGGTGAAAATCTGGGGGTGCAAGATCAGGCGAATAAGGTGGATGTGGAATGACTTCCCAACCCTGCTCCTGTATAGTGTTTTCTGTCAGTATAAAAACGTGGAAGAGCAATCTTCTTGGTTGATTTATTTGTTTATTTACACGTCAAGTTCCGTAGGACCAAATTGAGGAGCAACTCTCCAAGGTCATGGAACGTGTTAGTACATGAAATCACAACATTAAAGAAATAACATAAAAATAAATATTCATGAACTTGAAAAAAGTCAGTCCATAAATTTAAGTAAAAGCTATCAGCAATACAATAAGAATCAGCTTAATTTTTCAAGGAACTCCTCGACAGAATAGAAGCAGTGACCCACGAGGAAACTCTTCAGTTTCGATTTGAAAGCTCGTGGATTACTGCTAAGATTTTTGAATTCGAGCGGCAGCTTACTAAAAATGGATGCGGCAGTAAACTGCACACCTTTTTGCGATAGAGTTAAGGAAGTCCGATCCAAATGCAGGTTTGATTTCTGCCGAGTATTAACCGAATGAAAGCTGCTTATTCTTGGGAATAAACTAATATTGGTTACAAGAAACGACAATAAGGAATATATATATTGAGAGGCCAATGTCAAAATACCCAGACTCGTGAAGAGACGTCGACAAGAGGTTCGTGAACTAACATCACATATTGCCGAAACCGCCCGTTTCTGAGCCAAAAATATCTTTGCAGAATGGGAAGAGTTACCCCAAAATATAATACCATACGACATAAGTGAGTGAAAATAAGCAAAGTAGACTAATTTTCGTGTCGAAGTATCACTCACTTCTGATACCGTTCGAATAGTAAAAATGGCAAACTTTGCAGAAGCTCTCCTGCGAGGAGACGAGGTACTGGCGGAAGTAAAGCCGTGAGGCCGGGCGTGAGTCGTGCTTGGGTAGCTCAGTTGGTAGAGCACTTGCCCGCGAAAGGCGAAAGTCCAGAGTTCGAGTCTCGGTCTGGCACACAGTTTTAATCTGCCAGAAAGTTTCATATACTGAACACGTTTGGGAGGTCAGGGAAGCCAGCATGTACCTGGGCGCCTGCATCCATCACGTTCTGGGTTTCGTGGACGAACAGAGTGAGTTAGGTTTGTCACGATCGTAGGGGGACTGATATCCTCAGATTAAAACCTCAGTAAATGAGCCCACAAAAGATTACGGGTTATGCTTTTAGAGTAGTTCGCGGTTACCCATTTACGCAATCCTCAGGCCCTTGTTACGTGGTTGAAAGAGAGATCAGGCCAGTCACATAATAAACATTTCATATAACACCACTTCTTCATTTGTTCGTGGACACGCATCAAATCAAATGGTTCAAATGGCTCTGAGCACTATGGGACGTAACATCTATGGTCATCAGTCCCCTAGAACTTAGAACTACTTAAACCTAACTAACCTAAGGACATCACACAACACCCAGTCATCACGAGGCAGAGAAAATCCCTGACCCCGCCGGGAATCGAACCCGGGAACCCGGGCGCGGGAAGCGAGAACGCTACCGCACGACCACGAGCTGCGGACTTGACACGCATCAGTACGTTTAAAACAGGATTTCGCAAACGTGGCAAGAGATTATTCTGTCTATGTTGTTCCGTTTTTATCGGTGTCCAACCACCCCGCCGAAGCGGAGGGCCGCGCAGCGCAGCGCTGCAGCACAAACAGCGTCGACAGAAATAGCCGCGGCGCTCGTATAGGGCAGCGCAGGGCGGGGCGACGCCGTCGGAAGAGCAGATTGAGCCGTTCCGCGTGGCGGGACGCCGTGGCGAATTGTATTGCGGTGGACGCGCCGCACCGCTGGTGCCAGCATTCAGCGCCAGCAGGCCGCAGGCAGCAGCTCTGCTCCACAATGCGCTGGCGCCAGTGTCGATGTTAAACGTCCACCGCCACGGCAGAGCGCGCCGCCCGGAGCACTTGTCGTCGAGGGTCACGCTCGGTCACTTCTGTAGCGCGACGTACATCGACCCACACTAAAGGCTTTTCAAAATTATGTTAACTGAAATTTTCGTCGGTTCTTGGTGCAACATGGTTAAAATAAATGAAAAGCTCTAGTTTGATTTTATTCTACAGTATTACTGTATTTGTGCTGACCGGTTTTCTGCTTACATGCCCATCTGCGCACGTTTACTGACTATCTCTGTTGGTCCATCATGGCCAGGGGACATCGGCTGGTTAAGTAAATGTCAATGTCAATAAAATTCACCAACAGCAGTGTGCTTTAACAGATTATTTTATTTTGAATGCTACGAGTGTCGGCATTTCATTGTGCGATCTTCAGACCCCATACGCATCTATCCAAATAAACGACATTGTCGCATATCGCCATAAATCACTGGATGTCGTGAATTCAGTCGTTATACAATTGCTTCATTCGAAGAGGTGATAACAATAGTGGAGTTGCCATCACGTCTTCGAATGAAGCAATTGTATAACGATTGAATTCACGACATCCAGTGATTTATGTCGCTATACGACAAGCTCGTTAATTTGGATAGAAGCATGTGGGGCCTGAAGATGGCACAATGAAATACCGAAACTGGTAGCCTTCACAATTAAATTAAATAATATGTTAAAGCACACTGCTGTTGGTGAATTTTATTCACATTGACATTTACTGCCTATTGTCGGCATAGACGTTACTACGTTTGTAATCGACAATGGAAAAGAAGTTACAAATCTAGATTGAAGCAGAAACGTACAGTAAATGACGTCTTTCACAGTGTGGTGGTAATGCAATGTAAAAAGTAAGAAGATGAACAGTAAATAAATATAAAAGGAGAAAACAGGAAAAAAGTTAACACAAAACAGGATTAACAAGCTACATAACAGTTTATAATAATACAGGAAACCAATAAAATAAAATTCGTACTGTTTCAGGAGCTGCAAAACATGGAGAATGATATACAAACGAATTTAGAGAAGGAATTATCAATGTAACTACCGAATATATGATGAACGTAAGCAATATCCATAAAAGCACTCCGTCTTAAGGCCACAAGTGGCCCATCGGGACCGTCCGACAGCCGTGTCATCCTCAGCTAAGGATGCAGTTAGGAGGGGCATGTGGTCAGCACACCGCTCTCCCGGTCGTTACGATGGCTTTCTTTGACCGGAGCCGCTACTATTCGGTCGAGTTGGCATCACGAGGCTGAGTGCACACCGAAAAATGGCAACATGCATACGGCCACGATGGTCACCCATCCGAGTGCGGGCCATGCCCGACAGCGCTTAACTTCGGTGATCTGACGGGAACCGGTGCATCCATTGCCGCAAGGCCGTTGCCGATATCCATAAGATAAACAGAAATGGATAAATGCAGGAAAATGGAGGAGTGTTTGGGGACCATACAGTAAATGCCATCTCTGACAGTCTGGTGGTAGTGCATTTTAACAAGTAAAAAGTTGAACAATATACAAATATAAAAGGAGCGAACAGAAAAAAACATTAACACTGTACTCAAAACTGTGCCTATGTAATAGTTCGGTGAAGTAAATGAACCAAACAAAGTAAAAACAGTATTTCATGAGACAACTTCAAGAGGTATTAAACATGGAAAGTAATAAACGTAGCAGTTAAAACAAAAACTTAACAATTGTATCTACAGGCTATTTGAATTACATAGGCAATTTCAATAAAATAAAAGAAATCAATTAATAAAGGAAAATGAGGGAATATATAGGGACAAACAGTGTGGGAAGTAACGAAAACCATACAGGAATATGTGAAGTGAGAGGGGACAATAGTTAGTGAATGTCTGAAGAAGCCCTTGTAAGCTGAAAACCGGTTAACACGATAAAATTAATAACGTAGAACAAACGCAGGCACTGAAAACTACTTCAGCACTGACATTTAGGCAGCAGGCAGACGCTATCAGTTCCCCACAGAACACATGCGAAGTCTTACGTTTCGTTCCACTCATCTCAAACTCGCAAAGCATTCACTATGCAACGGTGGAATCGGTAATAGTGTATTCTGGAACAGCTGCGCTATGTTTTTAATTTCATGTGTCGCAACAATTTTTTAAGGCGATGTAAGGAAAGTTTACAAATATCCCTTTCCTGACGACACTATCCAATTTTCGACACCCAGGGAACTTTTTTGTTAAGTGAATTTAGGTGAGCACACTATGCGAACGAAATCTTAAGAATACATCAAATTTTATCTATTCGAAATCGGAACTATGCCGGAGTCTTCTAATACGAGATAATTTGTCTTGAACGTGGAGCATGATGTTAATCTCTTGTTTCAGAAACTCAGAGGTCTCCAGTTCGCCTTATTGCTAGAAGCAGAGAGTTTGGTTTATAATTAACCTATTATTATTTTTTCTAAGCAAATTTTCTATTTAACAAATTGTTGATGGTGTACAGCAAGCAGCCACAAATGGGTTTCAGGTTCCTTTATTTAAAAAGTGCCGTTACCGATTTCGAATTTTTTACATTTCATCATCATCAGACGGTTTTTTCATGGTTCAAATGGCTCTGAGCACTATGGGACTTAACATCTTAGGTCATCAGTCCCCTAGAACTTAGAACTACTTAAACCTAACCAACTTCAGGACATCACACACATCCATTCCCAAGGCAGGATTCGAACCTACTACCGTAGCAGC
Organism: Schistocerca cancellata; assembly: GCF_023864275.1. Classification (NCBI taxonomy): domain Eukaryota; kingdom Metazoa; phylum Arthropoda; class Insecta; order Orthoptera; family Acrididae; genus Schistocerca; species Schistocerca cancellata. Next base: position 1,145,444,811 of record NC_064626.1, on the reverse strand, counting down.
TGCGCGGTTCCGGACTGATGTTCAATGTGGTGGCCATCATTTGCTGCACACAATTGCCATCTCTGGCGTAATGTATGTCGTACACGCCGCAGTACATCTGGTGTAATGTCGCCGCAGGCTACCACGATACGTTGTTTCATATCCTCTGGGGTTGTAGGCACATCACGGTACACACGGTACATCATGGCCACCACATTGAACATCGATTGGCCTGACACGTCGGGACACACTCTATTCCACTCCGTAATTGAAAATGGAAACCACGTGTGTACGTGTACGTCACTCCTCATGGTAATGTACATGTGCGTTAGTGAAAAATACCAATAAAAAGGTGTTAGCATGTGGACGTAATGTGCTGTTCCAGTCTCTTCTGTACCTAAGGTCCATCACCGTTCCCTTTGGATCCCTACGTAATTCGGTGCTCTACGATACACACGATCGAACAGCGGAGGAGTGGTACTCAAGCGTCAACTTTAGGTTACAATATCTCCGGATGTAATTAACATTTTACAATGCAACAAACGGCACTGATTACGTATTTGTTTATATGTTCAGATGTGCTAACAAAACTAACGTGGTTCCATTTCAAAAACGTGCGTTTGTGTTAAAAGACATACTTCCGTGCATTTTTGTATGGTTTGTATTAAACAATTACACTAGCCCCTCTCCTCACGTTCGGTCTGTGGAATCGGTTCTTCAGTATTTGATGTGGTTTACGAAATATATCCAGCGGTAACGTTAGGTGACTCACCCTGTATATATAAGTACAATATAACTTCTTCGCAATTTCAGTGCAGTAATGTGTTCATTGTAAATGTGTGTGTGTGTGTGTGTGTGTGTGTGTGTGTGTGTGTGTGTCTGTAAGTACAATCTAACTTCTGCACCATTTCAGTGCAGTAATGTGTTCATTGTAAATAAGTATTATAGTAGTTGTATTACATGTTTATTACCTTATAAATAAATAAAAAGCTTTTTTATTTTAAATTCAGTGCATTAGTATTTCTAAAATGACTTTCATATAGTGTTCATTAAAAAATGACGATAATTCCACTTGGGACCTGTGGAATGGTACATTAGCTTATTTGTTTTAGTTGTAAATATTTGTCATGTATTGTTGTTTTTCTGACATGTTGCACATCCTGGAGGACCTCCTCACTACGGATCAATTGGAATGAAAGTAAATCTAATCTAATCTAATCCTAGTCGAGCACAGAAAACTGCACGCGACGTGACGTGAGTCTGCGTGATGAACCAGACACACAAGGGAGTTGAAGAAACGGCAAAACGACAGTGCGGTTCAATCACCGAGCAGTTACTGAACACTGTGGACGTGTTCTTCTTTACAATATGGTCCGGAGATCTGGATGATTTCACACGGGGAAGAATCATCTGGAAACTAGGAGGAGGACGAAGTGTGACATGTACAACCCTGGATAATACTTATGATCCGTCTTGATTGCAAAAATGTTTATTCACATGACCGGTTTCGGCTGCTCTAGAACCATCTTCAGATCTGCACTTTCGGTTACAGGAGTAACCCGTCCATACACAGCAGCCTTCACATGCTGCGTCACCTGTGACGCAGCATGTGAAGGTTGCTGTGTGTGGGTGTTATGACGTCTAGTTTCGGAATATCACTACGAAGTCGATTACCAAAGACACTAAATATGGTAGCAGGTCACTAAACACTGGTGCGCAAAAGTTAAGGAAGAAAGTAACTTTCGCATGGTGTGTTACTACTAAGTAATTTAGTTCGATCAAACATGGAACAAACATATAAAGAACTGCTACAGTATAGCACAAACAGTAACCGAAAGAAATACGCAGTGAGAAGAACAGAAATGACACTCTTACTCAAAGAGAGTAATTATTTCTGAAATCATACTGATTTACGATGGTCCCCTGAACATTCCAATGGATGGAAACAGTATGTGATCACTACGGACAGGAATGCATGCTTTGCAACTATGCTGGCCATAAAGTAGGTAAGGAGTCGTTGCTGCATGTAAACATTCCTAACGCTTCTGCTTCGACAATACGTCTCCCCAAGGCACCCCATTCGTGCTGGATGGGATTTAGGTGGTGGGAGCGGGCAGGCCAGTCCATTCGCCTAATATCCTCTCGTTCCCAGAGCCCCTTCACATTCCCTCGTGCATTGTCATAAAAAAAAGTGAAGTCTGGTCAGAATGTACCCTAACAGACGCACATCGAAAAGGAGTACAGTGTTACCATAACGTTAACTTTTGTATGTCCATCCTTCTGACTGGAGGTTTGAGGGACGTGCGCCGTTCACTAATAAGATAAAATGGAACACCTTCAGCAGTCCTTACGATAGTATGTATTACATGCCTACCAGTTTCGGTGCTTTAGTACACTGTCTTCAGGCCTTAACTGACGCTGAGGGGGTTGATTCCAATCGTATATACGATTCATCAGAGGCCAACAACCATGAAATGGTTTTCGCAGACGATGTCGTGTCTCCAGCGATCAACTACCATACTTGGAGACACAACATCGATGTTACAGGTAGTCTACGAAAACCTATTCATATATGTTGGCCACCGATGGAATCGTGTGAACAGATGGAATCAATACCCTCAGCGTCAGTTAACGCCTGAAAATGGTGAACTGAAGCACTGAAACTTGTAGACATCTAATAAACAACATCGTAAGGACGGCCATTAACGTCAACTGATGAGTGTACAGTATTCGTAGATTTGGAGGTCAGTAATCCCATGCAGCATTCTACGTCTCCACACCACAACACCTGGACCTCCACAACGGTCAAGTTCGAGATGATTCTGGACGCACCTTCACATGGTAACGCCGCGTGGCTAGGGCTTCTCGTCGGGCAAACCGTTCGCCTGGTGCAAGTCTTTCGAGTTGACGCCACTTCGGCGACTTGTGTGTCGATGTGGATGAAATGATGATGTTAAGGTCAACACAACACCCACTCCCTGAGCGGAGAAACTCTCCGACCCAGCCGGGAACTGAAACCGGGCCGTTAGGTAAGACATTCCATCGCGCAGACCACTCATCTACCATTGGCGGACACCCTCACATGGTGACAGGTGGGAACATGTAACGCGCGTGATTGTTTTCTAGGTGTAGTTGTTATGATGTGCAATGGCTTTATGTTGCACTGGTATACTGACCTCCACATACAGGGTTATTACAAATGATTGAAGCGATTTCACAACTCTACAACAACTTTATTATTTGAGATATTTTCACAATGCTTTGCACACACATACAAAAACTCAAAAAGTTTTTTTAGGCATTCACAAATGTTCGATATGTGCCCCTTTAGTGATTCGGCAGACATCAAGCCGATAATCAAGTTCCTCCCACACTCGGCGCAACATGTCCCCATCAATGAGTTCGAAAGCATCGTTGATGCGAGCTCGCAGTTCTGGCACGTTTCTTGGTAGAGGAGGTTTAAACACTGAATCTTTCACATAACCCCACAGAAAGAAATCGCATGGGGTTAAGTCGGGAGAGCGTGGAGGCCATGACATGAATTGCTGATCATGATCTCCACCACGACCGATCCATCGGTTTTCCAATCTCCTGTTTAAGAAATGCCGAACATCATGATGGAAGTGCGGTGGAGCACCATCCGGTTGAAAGATGAAGTCGGCGCTGTCGGTCTCCAGTTGTGGCATGAGCCAATTTTCCAGCATGTCCAGATACACGTGTCCTGTAACGTTTTTCTCGCAGAAGAAAAAGGGGCCGTAAACTTTAAACCGTGAGATTGCACATAACACGTTAACTTTTGGTGAATTGCGAATTTGCTTCACGATTGCGTGAGGATTCTCTACCGCCCAGATTCGCACATTGTGTCTGCTCACTTCACCATTAAGTAAAAATTTTGCTTCATCACTGAAAACAAGTTTCGCACTGAACGCATCCTCTTCCATGAGCTGTTGCAACCGCGCCGAAAATTCAAAGCGTTTGACTTTGTCATCGGGTGTCAGGGCTTGTAGCAATTGTAAACGGTAAGGCTTCTGCTTTAGTCTTTTCCGTAAGATTTTCCAAACCGTCGGCTGTGGTACGTTTAGCTCCCTGCTTGCTCTATTCGTCGACTTCCGCGGGCTGCGCGTGAAACTTGCCCGCACGCGTTCAACCGTTTCTTCGCTCACTGCAGGCCGACCCGTCGATTTCCCCTTACAGAGGCATCCAGGAGCTTTAAACTGCGCATACCATCGCCGAATGGAGTTAGCAGTTGGTGGATCTTTGTTGACATTCGTCCTGAAGTGTCGCTGCACTGTTATGACTGACTGATGTGAGTGCATTTCAGGCACGACATACGCTTTCTCGGCTCCTGTCGCCATTTTGTCTCACTGCGCTCTCGAGCGCACTGGCGGCAGAAACCTGAAGTGCAGCTTCAGCCGAACAAAACTTTTATGAGTTTTTCTACGTATCTGTAGTGTGTCGGGACCATATGTCAATGAATGGAGCTACAGTGAATTTATGAAATCTCTTCAATCATTTGTAATAGCCCTGTATTTTAGCATGGTACACTCACAGGTCAACGCTAGTGTGACGCTGTGCTCCTTCCACATGTGCGGCTTTTCCTGGATGCATTCGGTCTTGATTTCATTTCCATGGATGTCAACGCGCGACCACATCGGCCAGCGCACGTGTAGTAGTTCGTGAAGCATGAGGATATTACATGAATGGTGTGAACAGCTCTGGATTTCTTTGATGGGGAGATGTTTGTTATTTCCACAGTTGTCTTTGCCGTTTGCCCTCGGGCTCCAAACCCGTGGGACCACGTAAGGCCATGATGACCTCCATCTTCGACTGCTGGAGTCTTCTGTTCGTCGAGTTCCTCGGCTGTGGAACCACGATCAGTGTGCAGCGCTAGGAAGTCACTTTGCAGGAACTTCAGCGCACCGTAACGTTAAAACACCCAGAAGTGTGTCGGGCTCAATCATCCTGTTGCGCGGTTACGTCTGGTCGCACTCAGCCAATTGGTTGAAGGCTACGCATAGCGATTTGGTTTGGGAAACACTGCAACACCGTCCGTACTGCCCGGATGTTTCACCGTTTGATTTTAACATCTGTGGCTACCTGAAGAAACATATGAGCTTCAGTCGGTAAGGGAAGCGCAACAGTGGGTGCGGTTGTGAATCCGTAAGCGGCTGACCGCATTCTACGAATCAGTAGTTGATCGTTACATCTCCCAGTGGGATAAATGTCTTAACGCGTAGCGGTTTTCCATCATTATAATGTGTGGTGTCACCGCCAGACACCACACTTGCTAGGTGCTAGCTTTTAAATCGGCCGCGGTCCGCTAGTATACGTCGGACCCGCGTGTCGCCACTGTCAGTAATTGCAGACCGAGCGCCACCACACGGCAGGTCTAAAGAGACGTACTAGCACTCGCCAGAGTTGTACAGCCGACGTTGCTAGCCAAGGTTCACTGATAACTACGCTCTCATTTGCCGAGACGATAGTTAGCATAGCCTTCAGCTACTTTTGCTACGACCTAGCAAGGCGCCCTTACCAATTGATATTGTGATTATAAAGCCTGTACAGTAACGAGAGATGTTCTACTAATGTGGATTAAAGTTAAGTATTCCAGAAGCTACGTACTTTTCTTTATAGCATTCATTACGTATCCTGTTTCAGACCTCACGCCAGCCTGCGTGAGCTTATAGCGTGCATTTCGGTCTCCTCACACAAAACAGTGTTGGCACTTCTGCCGACACTTCATAATGTCCTGGGGAAAACACTCTCCTTGCTCCTCACTAACATCTCCAATATTGTCTGGGAAGTACTCAAGGTGACTTCAAAAAGTGAGCTTTCAGGCTCATTGAACATCATAAAGTTTTAAACTTCTTTAACGTTGTTGTTGTAACAGAAACATATTCTGGGTCTTTGTAATGTCCTAAGGACTTTTTTAATGACTTGTTTCAATGATACCCATGTTTCTTTCTCATTTAAGGTTATTGTGGATTCAAAGTTAACATCAAAAATCAACTTTCTAATGTCAGGTCCGACAAAGACGCCTTCTTTTAGTTTAGCTTCTGAAAGGTGTGAAAACGTTTGGCAGAGGTAATTAAAACAGTCTGTCCAACAGATATAGATGCATACATGTTACCATTGTGTAATAAAAAAGCCTTTACTTGTGAATGGCACCATTCCCTGGTCTTGTTGTGGAAGGCGTTCGGTTTTCATTTCATTGCGCCTTATATTATGGATGACTTCGCACTTTACTTTGTTATTTGTCCAAAACCTGTGTCTGATATTTGTTCCTGTGGAACTTTTTCTACTTTACAGGACAGTTTTCCTAAAAATGGCGTATCTGCATACTTTGCAGTCAGCTGTGGTGTACTGTTGTTCATTGTTGGTTTTTATTTATGGTTCGTCACGTGGGAACATATTTTAATATTTAGCTCATGTATTAATTTTGGAGTATACCCATTATTGTTTGGAACTGCTTTACTCGTTTTCAGTTCATCCACTTGGTCGCCTTTTTATAATGCGATTTTGTGCATTTTGGTGAGGATTGCCTTGTATGAAGCCATTTTGAGCTTGTTAGGATGGCAATAGATTCTGCTGATTTTGACATCTATGGGTGTGCTGGTTTCCTGTGTACTTGAAATTGATGTGTGTTCTTTGAGGTACTTGTGGAGAGATTCAGGTTCAAAAATGGCTCTGAGCACTATGGGACTCAACATCTTAGGTCATAAGTCCCGTAGAACTTAGAACTACTTAAACCTAACTAACCTAAGGACATCACACACACCCATGCCCGAGGCAGGATTCGAACCTGCGACCGTAGCAGTCCCGCGGTTCCGGACTGCAGCGCCAGAACCGCTAGACCACCGCGGCCGGCAGAGAGATTCAGGAAATTTAAATCTTTGCATGTTTGGTGCACAACAGTGAAGACGATACTCTGATGCAATTTATTCATGTAAATACATAAAACTGAAGGAGTCACTTTTTTAATAGTTATTTATTATTCCCTGAGCCGGTTTTCGAACCTTTTCAGATTCATGTTCTGATAGTTTTCTGGATGTTACGTCACTATTTCTAGCATAATGCTGGGCGCTGGCTCTGTGACAAGAAGATGTAACAATCTTTAATGTATCCCCGTGACTATTGTTTATTTGTCGATATGGATGCAAAATTTAGTTTTGTACTTACAACGACAGCGTAGGCGGGTTTTTTTCCCGTTAGTGTCCATCTGTCTGGTTTCATTTTGATGGCCAGTTGATACATCACTTGACACCCTTTTACACAATCTGTATTCTTTTACACTGTGACAGCGAAGCTTTGCCAGTATCCAGCATGTGCTATACAACTGTTGCTTGTAACAAAGATCTTGACAAAAAGATATGGCAAAGGCCTATTTCGCTCAGAGATGTAATGTGTTCTTGTTTACCTGTATTACAGACGATATAAGGGCAAATATTTTAATCAGACTGGCGATAACATGAGAGCACAAAATAAAATGAATAAATAACTGAATTACTGCAAGAACAAACTTCAAGTGAACTGATGTCTTATTTCTATTCGTATAATAACAAATAACAGTCAATTTATGAGCAAATACTTTAATGAAGATTGGCATTAACATAAATACCCATGTATAAGGTAATACAGAGTTATAGTATCTGCAACGAGATGCAGCTGTTTGCATGACCATGGATTTTATATTTAAATTTAAACAATAACAAACCTTCAAATGGACATTGAATTACTAGTCAAGGATTCTAAAATAACGGTAATGAATAAGCTTAAGTAATTTATTCATTTCGCTTGCAAGATCTTCAACTTCATCTGTTATACAATCTAATATGATTAGTATATCATCGAAGTATCTTCCATAGTATACTTCCATGGTACAAGACGGAGCCAAATGGAGGAATGTAGACAAAAAATAGCTAAGGGCGTCATGTTTAAGCGCTACTCTGAGAAGAGGAGATTGGCGTCTGAGAGGATGCTGTGACGGGTCGATTCAAACGAAACACGAACGTCATGATGCCATGAAAACAAAGACGCAGCGTGCTATTTTACTGCCATCACTTGTTTTTATTGTACCTCTTTTTTGAATACGGCTCCTAATCCCTGTTAGTGGTTACACCTTAAGAATCATCCTCGTTTCTTACTCTTCCATCAAGATTTGCGCCCGCTGGAAATTGCCTTTGCTAAACCTGATGAGCTGCTGCTATTGAATTCTCGGATGCGGAAATGGAAGGACGCACTCAGATCTCATTTTGCTGATACGACGGGTTCGATGAAAGCACCATCTAACAACGGAAGGGAAGGGGGGGGGGGATACTGACAGTGCTAGGAGGAATACGTTCATTCATTTAGATCAGCTCCCAGTGCAGAATACTCTTGACAGCTCTACCACTGTAAGTATCATCAGTCTTCCCGACTGGGAACTCCCGACCACTGACGCCATATGCTTATTTCCATTTCCCTCTTCTCTTTGATCACCTACAATGGATTGGGGAAGGAATTATTTGGGCTGAAGTTAGTCATATTGTAAGGTTAGGCACGCCTATCTTATTGAGTAAAGTCGTCGAAGTATTCGAAACTAAATTATCAGGATTTTTAATTATACGATTTTGTATAGCTGGCGCACCGGTAGTAAGTAAGATCGTCAGATGTGGAAGTATTTTCGGGAGCAGCGCTGGGGAGTTTTAACGACATATATACATAATCTGGCGGACCAAGTCGGAATCTTCATTGACCCAGTCCGCGGTTTATAGTTATACTAGAGCGTTCTAAGGTGGAACGACCTCGTACAGTTACACTGCTCTGAAAAATTCAAGGACGCGGTAGATAAAGTATTATAACAAATAAAATAGTCGGTGGACATGAACAAAAGTGTGGAAGTATGTTGCCAGAGGTCTCCCAGACGTGCACAGAAAGCTCGACGCCTCATGGCGTGACCTCAACGTAGCTGAAGCGCCAAATGGGACTGGTCCAGCAGCACGAAGCAGTTGAAGGAATGGGAAGCAACTCTTGTGTGTCAATCAGCGAGGAGTTGTCCGCCCCCAGTAGCTGAGTGGTCAGTGCGACGGAATGTCATACCTAGCGGACCAGGTTCGTTTCCCGGCTACGTCGGAGGTTTTCTCCCCGCAGGAACTGGGTGTTGTGTTGTCCTTATCATCATCATTTCATCCCCATTGACACGCAAGTCACCGAAGTAGCGTCAACTCGAAAGACTTGCACCAGGCGAACGGTCTACCAAACGGGAGGCCCTAGACATAGGGTATTTCCATTTTACTTTCGCCATTGCGTTGACACTGCCTCTCTTACTGTTCTCTGTTATTCCACTGTTTTCTGCGTGGCTGTAGCACCCAACAACATTCACAAATCGTCCTACCTGTGCAATGTAAGAGGGCTTCCCTACTCTGCGTCAGTATGTCGATTTGTACATTCTAGAGGTATAAAGAGGGAACCCGAGATCAAGCAACAAAATTTAGTTGGGTTTTCATCGATATTTTATTAATATTCAGGCATAAGCGACCCGGAATCCCCAGTGAATCGTTACAGAGAAAATGTATAGCATACAGCAAGCCGAGAAGACTTGCTTCATTACATAGTCATTACATAGTTATTGCACCAGGCGCTATGTTAAATGTGTTAGTGTAATGGTTTAGAATTTTAGCACATAGCCTACGTTAGCATAAAAATACACACAGCTTATACAACACACATGAACAGTAATCCTTTATGGCACAGTATACAAACACCATGTAGAACCAAGAATAAAGTAGACTAGCATATCGACATATCTTCGTAAGTAACCTAGGGAGACACTGCACAGGGATGAAGGGCTCGAGGTCACATTTCGAGGACGTCTACCACTCGATCTTCCTGTCTTCTTCATCTCTCTTCTAAAACAATTTTTTCTCTTTTATAATTTCCTACTTCCAGTCTGATGTGTAACACTTTTATACGCGTAATACACCTGCCATCGACACAAGGAAAGAAGAGACAAGACTTCCAAGAGCCCTCAGCTACTTGCGCGCTGGTTGGTTGATTTGGGGGAGGGCACCAAACGGTTAGATCATCGGTCCCATCGGATTAGGGAAGGATGGGGAAGAAAGTCGGCCGTGTCCTTTCAAAGGAATCATCCCGGCATGTGCCTGAAGTGATTCAGAAAAATCACGGAAAGCCTAAATCAGGATGGCCGGATGAGGGTTTGAACCGTCGTCCTCCCGAATGCGAGTCCAGTGTTCTAACCACTGCGCCATCTTTTTAACCTTCCCGGCGCCCAAAGGGAGGTGTGGTGACGAAATGGGCAGGGGTCGCAAGCCGAGACCTGACCACCATGTCCCGTTCCCACACTCCAGCAACCAAGGAAAGTGTAGGGAACGTGGAGTAGACGTACAATGAAATCGTTTATTTATTTTTCTTTTAGTTCTTTTCTATTTTTATTTATTTTTGTCATTAATACAACGGAGAATCCGCGAGTCTATTAGGACACAGCTATGACGTGACTCTACAGTTTTAAACATAAGTGCGGACCGCTTGTAACTCGCTCCTCTCCACTGCAGCAGCTTAAAACCCATTGTCCACCAGAGTGAACGAGAGGTTTGTGAAATACTGCTGTGTCGTTGGTAACATGCTTCGTTTATTGCGTCAAAATGCGAGGTTTCTAACCTGTATCTGGCGCCAGAGATTTATTTCCCTGTGAACATTTTCATGTAGCGAATCAGAAATGCAATCTAAGCAAATGAAACGAGTGAGTGTGTCATTAAAAAAGTAGCGGAGCGCTATTTAATTATTTATATCTCTGTTCTGCGTTCTTTTCTTTGGATTTTAAAACTGGCACAATTAGAGTGAAGTACGTTTGCTGGAGATCACCCGTTCTTCGACGTGACTGGCTCGATTATATTGTAAACATAAAGTCATTAACTTCATTTCATAATAATTCTTCGGTTGCTTAGGTTTATCCATTTAGGTGTTGAGGTTTATATATAGCGGCAGAATATCAATACGTGAACGTTGTTAAAATAGTATTTGAACATACATTAACGAAAAAAAGTCGCAGCGCGAAAAAATACACTACTGGTCATTAAAATTGCTACACCAAGAAGAAATGCAGATTATAAACGGGTATTCATTGGACAAATATATTATACTAGAACTGACATGTGATTACATTTTCACACAATTTGAGTGCATAGATCCTGAGAAATCAGTACCCAGAACAACCACCTCTGGCCGTAATAACGGCCTTGATACGCCTGGGCATTGAGTCAAACAGAGCTTGATGGCGTGTACAGGTACAGCTGCCCATGCAGCTTCAACACGATACCACAGTTCATCAAGAGTAGTGACTGGCGTATTGTGACGAGCCAGTTGCTCGGCCACCATTGACCAGACGTTTGCAGTTGGTGAGAAATCTGGAGAATGTGCTGATCAGGGCAGCAGTTGAACATTTTCTGTATCCAGAAATGCCCGTACAGGACCTGCAACATGCGGTCGTGCATTATCCTGTTGAAATGTAAGCTTTCGCAGGGATCGAATGAAGGGTAGAGCCACGGGTCGTAACACATGTGAAATGTAACCTCCACTGTTCAAAGTACCGTCAATGCAAGTAAGAGGTGACCGAAACGTGTAACCAATGGCACCCCATACCATCACGCCGGGTGATACGCCAGTATGGCGATCACTAATACAAGCTTCCAATCTTCGTTCACCGCGATGTCGCCAAAACGGATGCGACCATCATGATGCTGTAAACAGAACCTGTATTCATCCGAAAATCTGACGTTTTGCCATTCGTGCAACCAGCTTCGTCGTTGAGTACACCATCGCAGGCGCTCCTGTCTGTGATGCAGCGTCAAGGGTAACCGCAGCCACGGTCTCCGAGCTGATAGTCCATAAGTACTGTGTTGGAGACATTTCTGGTGGTCGAACATTTCAAGACAACATGTCGATTTTCTGTAGAGCTTGTTGGGCTATAACAGTGGCATATGTGCGAGCGTTATCGGGTTGGAAAACACATCCTGGTACGCCGTCCATGAATGGAAGCTAAACAGGTCGAATCACCAGACTGATGTGCAAATTTTCATTCAGGATGGGTGGGATAACTACGAGAGTGCTCCTGTTGCCACACGAAGTCTGACCTCAGATCATAATTCCAGGTGCAGGTCCAGTGTGCTGCAGACAGCCATCACTGGCACCAAAGCAGAACCACGTTTCACCAGGAGACGTGCACCCTGCCCTCCAGTGAGCTCTCACTTGACATCACTGAAGTCGCAGATGGCGGTGGTTTGGGGTCAGTGGAGTACACGCTGCAGGGCGTCTGGCTCGGATGTGTCCATGAAGCAACAGTTGGTTGTGTCACTGTGGTGCCAACTGCTGCTCAGTTTACTGTTGCAGATGCAGTACGATGCGCCAGAGCCACACGCCGAACACGACTGTCTTCCCTCTCTGTAGTGCCACGTGGACATTCAGAGCCCGGTCTTCTTGCGACCATACATTCTGGTAATCACCGCCGCCAGCAATTGTGCACGGTGGCCACATTCGTGCCAAGTCTTTCTGCAGTATCGCAGGAGTCACACTCAACATTCTGGTAATCACCGCCGCCAGCAATTGCGCACAGTGGCCACATTCGTGCCAAGTCTTTCTGCAGTATCGCAGGAGTCACACTCAACATTCTGGTAATCACCGCCGCCAGCAATTGCGCACAGTGGCCACATTCGTGCCAAGTCTTTCTGCAGTATCGCAGGAGTCACACTCAACATTCTGGTAATCACCGCCGCCAGCAATTGTGCACAGTGGCCACATTCGTGCCAAGTCTTTCTGCAGTATCGCAGGAGTCACACTCAACATTCTGGTAATCACCGCCGCCAGCAATTGTGCACAGTGGCCACATTCGTGCCAAGTCTTTCTGCAGTATCGCAGGAGTCACACTCAACATTCTGGTAATCACCGCCGCCAGCAATTGTGCACAGTGGCCACATTCGTGCCAAGTCTTTCTGCAGTATCGCAGGAGTCACACTCAACATTCTGGTAATCACCGCCGCCAGCAATTGTGCACAGTGGCCACATTCGTGCCACGTCTTTCTGCAGTATCGCAGGAGTCACACTCAACATTCTGGTAATCACCGCCGCCAGCAATTGTGCACGGTGGCCACATTCGTGCCAAGTCTTTCTGCAGTATCGCAGGAGTCACACTCAACATTCTGGTAATCACCGCCGCCAGCAATTGTGCACAGTGGCCACATTCGTGCCAAGTCTTTCTGCAGTATCGCAGGAGTCACACTCAACATTCTGGTAATCACCGCCGCCAGCAATTGTGCACAGTGGCCACATTCGTGCCAAGTCTTTCTGCAGTATCGCAGGAGTCACACTCAACATTCTGGTAATCACCGCCGCCAGCAATTGTGCACAGTGGCCACATTCGTGCCAAGTCTTTCTGCAGTATCGCAGGAGTTACACTCAACATTCTGGTAATCACCGCCGCCAGCAATTGTGCACAGTGGCCACATTCGTGCCAAGTCTTTCTGCAGTATCGCAGGAGTCACACTCAACATTCTGGTAATCACCGCCGCCAGCAATTGTGCACAGTGGCCACATTCGTGCCAAGTCTTTCTGCAGTATCGCAGGAGTCACACTCAACATTCTGGTAATCACCGCCGCCAGCAATTGTGCACAGTGGCCACATTCGTGCCACGTCTTTCTGCAGTATCGCAGGAGTCACACTCAACATTCTGGTAATCACCGCCGCCAGCAATTGTGCACGGTGGCCACATTCGTGCCAAGTCTTTCTGCAGTATCGCAGGAGTCACACTCAACATTCTGGTAATCACCGCCGCCAGCAATTGTGCACAGTGGCCACATTCGTGCCAAGTCTTTCTGCAGTATCGCAGGAGTCTCACTCAACATTCTGGTAATCACCGCCGCCAGCAATTGTGCACGGTGGCCACATTCGTGCCAAGTCTTTCTGCAGTATCGCAGGAGTCACACTCAACATTCTGGTAATCACCGCCGCCAGCAATTGTGCACAGTGGCCACATTCATGCCAAGTCTTTCTGCAGTATCGCAGGAGTCACACTCAACATTCTGGTAATCACCGCCGCCAGCAATTGTGCACAGTGGCCACATTCGTGCCAAGTCTTTCTGCAGTATCGCAGGAGTCTCACTCAACATTCTGGTAATCACCGCCGCCAGCAATTGTGCACAGTGGCCACATTCGTGCCAAGTCTTTCTGCAGTATCGCAGGAGTCACACTCAACATTCTGGTAATCACCGCCGCCAGCAATTGTGCACAGTGGCCACATTCGTGCCAAGTCTTTCTGCAGTATCGCAGGAGTCACACTCAACATTCTGGTAATCACCGCCGCCAGAAATTGTCCACAGTGGCCACATTCGTGCCAAGTCTTTCTGCAGTATCGCAGGAGTCACACTCAACATTCTGGTAATCACCGCCGCCAGCAGTTGTGCACAGTGGCCACATTCGTGCCAAGTCTTTCTGCAGTATCGCAGGAGTCACACTCAACATTCTGGTAATCACCGCCGCCAGAAATTGTCCACAGTGGCCACATTCGTGCCAAGTCTTTCTGCAGTATCGCAGGAGTCACACTCAACATTCTGGTAATCACCGCCGCCAGCAATTGTGCACAGTGGCCACATTCGTGCCAAGTCTTTCTGCAGTATCGCAGGAGTCACACTCAACATTCTGGTAATCACCGCCGCCAGCAATTGTGCACAGTGGCCACATTCGTGCCAAGTCTTTCTGCAGTATCGCAGGAGTCACACTCAACATTCTGGTAATCACCGCCGCCAGCAATTGTGCACAGTGGCCACATTCGTGCCAAGTCTTTCTGCAGTATCGCAGGAGTCACACTCAACATTCTGGTAATCACCGCCGCCAGCAATTGTGCACAGTGGCCACATTCGTGCCAAGTCTTTCTGCAGTATCGCAGGAGTCACACTCAACATTCTGGTAATCACCGCCGCCAGCAATTGTGCACAGTGGCCACATTCGTGCCAAGTCTTTCTGCAGTATCGCAGGAGTCACACTCAACATTCTGGTAATCACCGCCGCCAGCAATTGTGCACAGTGGCCACATTCGTGCCAAGTCTTTCTGCAGTATCGCAGGAGTCACACTCAACATTCTGGTAATCACCGCAGCCAGCAATTGTGCACAGTGGCCACATTCGTGCCAAGTCTTTCTGCAGTATCGCAGGAGTCACACTCAACATTCTGGTAATCACCGCCGCCAGCAATTGTGCACAGTGGCCACATTCGTGCCACGTCTTTCTGCAGTATCGCAGGAGTCACACTCAACATTCTGGTAATCACCGCCGCCAGCAATTGTGCACGGTGGCCACATTCGTGCCAAGTCTTTCTGCAGTATCGCAGGAGTCACACTCAACATTCTGGTAATCACCGCCGCCAGCAATTGTGCACAGTGGCCACATTCGTGCCAAGTCTTTCTGCAGTATCGCAGGAGTCTCACTCAACATTCTGGTAATCACCGCCGCCAGCAATTGTGCACAGTGGCCACATTCATGCCAAGTCTTTCTGCAGTATCGCAGGAGTCACACTCAACATTCTGGTAATCACCGCCGCCAGCAATTGTGCACAGTGGCCACATTCGTGCCAAGTCTTTCTGCAGTATCGCAGGAGTCACACTCAACATTCTGGTAATCACCGCCGCCAGCAATTGTGCACAGTGGCCACATTCGTGCCAAGTCTTTCTGCAGTATCGCAGGAGTCTCACTCAACATTCTGGTAATCACCGCCGCCAGCAATTGTGCACAGTGGCCACATTTGTGCCAAGTCTTTCTGCAGTATTGCAGGAGTCACACTCAACATTCTGGTAATCACCGCCGCCAGCAATTGTGCACAGTGGCCACATTCGTGCCAAGTCTTTCTGCAGTATCGCAGGAGTCACACTCAACATTCTGGTAATCACCGCCGCCAGAAATTGTCCACAGTGGCCACATTCGTGCCAAGTCTTTCTGCAGTATCGCAGGAGTCACACTCAACATTCTGGTAATCACCGCCGCCAGCAGTTGTGCACAGTGGCCACATTCGTGCCAAGTCTTTCTGCAGTATCGCAGGAGTCACACTCAACATTCTGGTAATCACCGCCGCCAGAAATTGTCCACAGTGGCCACATTCGTGCCAAGTCTTTCTGCAGTATCGCAGGAGTCACACTCAACATTCTGGTAATCACCGCCGCCAGCAATTGTGCACAGTGGCCACATTCGTGCCAAGTCTTTCTGCAGTATCGCAGGAGTCACACTCAACATTCTGGTAATCTCCGCCGCCAGCAATTGTGCACAGTGGCCACATTCGTGCCAAGTCTTTCTGCAGTATCGCAGGAGTCACACTCAACATTCTGGTAATCACCGCCGCCAGAAATTGTCCACAGTGGCCACATTCGTGCCAAGTCTTTCTGCAGTATCGCAGGAGTCACACTCAACATTCTGGTAATCACCGCCGCCAGCAATTGTGCACAGTGGCCACATTCGTGCCAAGTCTTTCTGCAGTATCGCAGGAGTCACACTCAACATTCTGGTAATCACCGCCGCCAGAAATTGTCCACAGTGGCCACATTCGTGCCAAGTCTTTCTGCAGTATCGCAGGAGTCACACTCAACATTCTGGTAATCACCGCCGCCAGAAATTGTGCACAGTGGCCACACTCGTGCCAAGTCTTTCTGCAGCATCGCAGGAGTCACACCCAGCTTTTCGTAGCCCTATTACACGACTTCGCTCAATCTCAGTGAGGTGTTCATAATGACTTCTATGTCACCTTAAAACTATTATTGATTAACACCAACTCACCACATCGTATCTCAAACATAACTAACGCTCACGACCGTTTCAGCGTGCATTTAAAGCAAACCTGATTTGCATCGTCATGCGATTGGCGCGAAATTTGAACAGACATCATCTTCCACCGTTTCATGCCCTTCAGTTCTTGTAAAGGCAGTCTGGTTTGGGCCCGCATCTCGTGGTCGTGCGGTAGCGTTCTCGCTTCCCACTCTCGGGTTCCCGGGTTCTATTCCCGGCGGGGTCAGGGATTTTCTCTGCCTCGTGATGGCTGGGTGTTGTGTGATGTCCTTAGGTTAGTTAGGTTTAAGTAGTTCTAAGTTCTAGGGGACTGATGACCATAGATGTTAAGTCCCATAGTGCTCAGAGCCATTTGAACCATTTTGAAGTCCGGTTTGGGTAGAACCTTTCGCTCCTTCAAATTTACCCGTGCTTCGTCCAGAATTTCAAATTCTCAAGAGGTTTCTCTAAAACAACCAATACTAGGGTTGGTTTCCCGTTGATTAAGCTATCTTCCAAGCTAAGCTTAATATTTTTCCCATTCCTTTGTAAATAGTTCTTGTCACTATTTTGTTGATGTAGATAGGAGCGATAATGTATATACACTAACATGTCTAGCCAAAACAACACCTTCTGCCACTCAATAACAACCATGTTCCGTTCTAATCATGTCTGTTAAGGACTGAGAACAACACAGCCTCTTATTCGTCAAGGACACGATTTGCATTACGTAGAACAAATTTTCACCGTGTTAACAGCGAAGGCAGTTTGGTAGCCTTCAACGACTCAAATGTTTCCTTAATTTTGCAGTATACTATTGTTCCTTTCCTTCATTCAGCTCTTCCAGATTTATACTAACCAGCATTACCAGTTTCATTTCCAATATAGCAGTGGAAGGAGAATGGCAGACTGCTGGTCAGACAACAAATTGAAGAGCTTCAAAAGAGAACTAGATAGTGAATCTCTGGTTCCATCTCTACAGTCAATAATAGGAACAAATGAAGTAGATTCAGAAGCGTGTTTGCAGCGTCTGTTTTTTACGGAAGACGTATAAAAACTTAGTGCTACTACGACCGTTAGCTGCAGGGAAGATAGAGTATCGTCGCATATCGGAAAAATACGGCAACGTTACGGTACGTACCAGGTCGTGATGGACACGAAATAATAAAATAAATCACAGTTGTCTGTATGTTTGATTCCCAAGCGGCCGACGACACGAATGCATCCATAATATATTGTCTAAGCTGCAGGACATTTTTCTTGCCACTCGAAGACGAACGAACGTTCTCCGTATTCGTGTCGCAGTGCGAAAGGGCAACTGTTAATGAGATACAGACATAAGCACTACTTCTAGAAAGAAAAAGAAGAAAAATAGACTTCCCTATTTTTCCTTCCTGCTCCAAGGAGAAATTCGTAACCATTACATTCAGATTCACTCTAAAACTGATTATACCTCCATTTCTTTCTACTTTTTTATGGCCACCATGCGAGGTACTGTCACATAAGGATGCTTGTCTTTATGAACGAATGTGAACAGCGTGACCTTTATTGTGTGACAGGTCCTTTCACTGGTTTTATGTCGCCCGCCACGAATTCTTCGCCTGCGCCCATCTCTTCCGCTCCGAGTAGCACTTGCACTCAAAATATTCGATTGTTTATTGTTCCAGCTTCTCTCTTCCCCTACAGTCTTTCCCAACTACAGCTCCCACTAGAACAAGAAGGTTACTCTCTTATTTCTTAAGCTATATCCTGTTATCCTGTCCCTTCTTCTTGTCAGTGCTATCCAACCTTCCTTTCTTCGCCGCTACTGCGGTCAACTTCCTCATTCCTTATCTTCTCCTCCCGCCTAATTTTCAACATCCTTCTATAAAAAAACATCAGATTCTCTTGTGTTTCGGGTTTTCCCTTAGTCTAGTCACTAGTCTTAGTCACTACTCCAGATGCACATTTTCTGAAACTTCTTCCTCAACTTAACACCGATGTGGTAGTATGAGACTTTATTTTCTCCATGAATACGCTCTCTACCTGTGGTAGTCTGCTTTTTAAGTCCTCCTTGCTTCGTCCGTCATGTATTGTTTTCCTTCCAAGGTATCAGAATTTCGTGCACTCTGCGGTTATCATTTTTGGTATGAAATGAAATGATCGTATGGCATTGTTGGCCGGGAGGCCCCATGCGGGGAAGTTCGGCCGCCGTATTGCAAGTCCTTTTCAGTTGACGCCACTTCGGCGACTTGCGCGTCAATGATGATGAAATGTTGATGAACACACAACACCCAGTCATCACGAGGCAGAGAAAATCCCTAACCCCGCCGGGAATCGAACCCGGGAGCCCGTGCGCAGGAAGCGAGAACGCCACCGCAAGACCACGAGCTGCGGACATTTTTGGTATAAAAGTTTATCGCTAATTCATTTCAGCTGCTCTTCACTACCTTCGTGTTTGTTGGCTTTGCTGTCAATCCACAATCTATGGACATTAGACTGATCATTCCATTTAACAGATCTTGCACTTCTTCCTCACTGTCACTGAGGAATCTTATCATCGATATCTTGTCGCCCTGAATTTTAATCTCACTCCTGGACCTCCCTTTTATTTTCGTCATTGTTTCTTCTATGTAAGATTGAACAGTGTGGCTGAAAGACTACATCCCTGTCTTTACACCATTTCTAATCCAAGTCCTTAGTTCTTGGTCTGCCATTCTCATTTTTCCCTCTTGGCTCTTGTATGAATTTTTTATTACCAGTCGTATGACATGCCTTATCAAAATTTAATTGAGGTTCCATGCGTACGTATGGTTAGAATTTGTGCTTTCTGCTCACTTATAATTAATAATTACTGACTGTAATTTCAATATATCCATTATGGATGACGAACTGCAACTGAGATTTAAATTGGCGATTTATCGGGATACGATTATTCAGACAGTCGCTTATTTGGATTTTAGATACTTTTTACTGTATCATTAACTAGTTTTCGAGCCATTGCAGTCTCACCATCAGATGGATGTTATTTCGTGGAACAAGTGTACCTAGACGCCATGGTGATGGCGCTGGCGAAAATGTCGGATTTTTAGTTACAATGGAAACGTTGTTACGTTTTCGGTACATACAGTGTATCGCATCGTGGTTTCTGTAACAAGTCATTTCCGATGACGTACATTATCAGGTGCACACAAAAATACACACAGTGCTCAGCAGCACTCTGTTTCGCCGTTATTCAGATACTGTAAACACTGGATGTAAACACAAAGAATATGTAAACAATAGGTATAACATTTTGCTACATCATTATCTTTGGCCTGAGATGCATTGTACTACAAAATAAATATTTACAAGTACAGATAATATACAGGGCTATTCAAAAAGAAGGAACAGATTCAAAAAAATTATTGCTTCCAAACTACAAAGGATAGAAACACATGTCCAACGTTACTGGATAGAGAAAAGTTCAAATTTTTATGCATTCAATGTGAGCATCATGTGTTACACGACAAAGATCAAAGCGGTGGCTCATTTCCCGTCACAAACGAAGCAGCTGGTCTCTCGTTATTGAATACACAACTTCAACAATGCGATGTCGCAGACTTTCAAGAGTGTCAGGCGTAGGGGCGATAAAAAAAAAGCGGTCTTTTACGGGACCCCACAGACAAAAGACACAAGGTGTGAGGAGTGCTGGAGACCCTGGGAGGTCACCAGCGATGAAGTTCATCTTCTCCTTCTCCAACCCAACGTCCTGGAATGGCGTCATTCAGGTAGCGTCGTACGTGCTTAGAGAAATTCAGGACGCCTTTCACTCTTGAAAGTCTGCGACATCGCTTTGTTGAAGTTTTGAATTCAATAACGACAGACCAATTGCTTCGTGTGTGGCAGGAAATGAGCCGCCGTTTTTATCTTTCTCGTGTAACACATGGTGCTCATACTGAATGCAAAAAATTTTTAATTTTTCTTTCCAGGAACGTTGGAATTGTGTTTCTATCTTTTGGAGTTTGGAAGCAATAAATGTTTGAAATCTGTTCCTTCCTTTTGAATAGCCTGTATGTAAGTGAATTTTGCTAGCTGCAGGTGTGTCCTTACACTGACATTATACAAGGAATATAGCTTAAAAAGATAAAAAAATAGAGTGGTGGAACAAAATCCAAAAAAGCGATTGGTTCCATATTCATATGCATATAAATCGCCAAATACTAACTATTTTCATGTTACCACCCCACCCCACCCCCTACACCCCTCACCGGTAGGGTTCTTCCACACATAGTATAATGCTGTTGGTGGTCAATTTGCTTTTCCCTTTTTTTTCTTTACATCTACATCTACATCTATACTCCGCGAGCCACCTTACGGTGTGTGGCGGAGGGTACTTATTGTACCACTCTCTGATCCCCCCTTCCCTGTTCCATTCACGAATTGTGCGTGGGAAGAACGACTGCTTGTAAGTCTCCGTATTTGCTCTAATTTCTCGGATCTTTTCGTTGTGATCATTACGCGAGATATATGTGGGCGGTAGTAATATGTTGCCCATCTCTTCCCGGAATGTGCTCTCTCGTAATTTCGATAATAAACCTCTCCGTATTGCGTAACGCCTTTCTTGAAGTGTCCGCCACTGGAGCTTGTTCAGCATCTCCGTAACGCTCTCGCGCTGACTAAATGTCCCCATGACGAATCGCGCTGCTTTTCGCTGGATCATGTCTATCTCTTCTATTAATCCAACCTGGTAAGGGTCCCATACTGATGAGCAATACTCAAGAATCGGACGAACAAGCGTTTTGTAAGCTACTTCTTTCGTCGATGAGTCACATTTTCTTAGAATTCTTCCTATGAATCTCAACCTGGCGCCTGCTTTTCCCACTATTTGTTTTATGTGATCATTCCACTTCAGATCGCTCCGGATAGTAACTCCTAAGTATTTTACGGTCGTTACCGCTTCCAATGATTTACCACCTATGGCATAATCGTACTGGAATGGATTTCTGCCCCTATGTATGCGCATTATATTACATTTATCTACGTTTAGGGAAAGCTGCCAGCTGTCGCACCATGCATTAATCCTCTGCAGGTCTTCCTGGAGTACGTACGAGTCTTCTGATGTTGCTACTTTCTTGTAGACAACCGTGTCATCTGCAAATAGCCTCACGGAGCTACCGATGTTGTCAACTAAGTCATTTATGTATATTGTAAACAATAAAGGTCCTATCACGCTTCCTTGCGGTACTCCCGAAATTACCTCTACATCTGCAGATTTTGAACCGTTAAGAATGACATGTTGTGTTCTCTCTTCTAGGAAATCCTGAATCCAATCACAAACCTGGTCCGATATTCCGTAAGCTCGTATTTTTTTCATTAAACGTAAGTGCGGAACCGTATCAAATGCCTTCCTGAAGTCCAGGAATACGGCATCAATCTGCTCGCCAGTGTCTACGGCACTGTGAATTTCTTGGGCAAATAGGGCGAGCTGAGTTTCACATGATCTCTGTTTGCGGAATCCATGTTGGTTATGATGAAGGAGATTTGTATTATCTAAGAACGTCATAATACGAGAACACAAAACATGTTCCATTATTCTACAACAGATTGACGTAAGCGAAATAGGCCTATAATTATTCGCATCTGATTTATGACCCTTCTTGAAAATGGGAACGACCTGCGCTTTCTTCCAGTCGCTAGGTACTTTACGTTCTTCCAGCGATCTACGATAAATTGCTGATAGAAAGGGGGCAAGTTCTTTAGCATAATCACTGTAGAATCTTAAGGGTATCTCGTCTGGTCCGGATGCTTTTCCGCTACTAAGTGATAGCAGTTGTTTTTCAATTCCGATATCGTTTATTTCAATATTTTCCATTTTGGCGTCCGTGCGACGGCTGAAGTCAGGGACCGTGTTACGATTTTCCGCAGTGAAACAGTTTCGGAACACTGAATTCAGTATTTCTGCCTTTCTTCGGTCGTCCTCTGTTTCGGTGCCATCGTGGTCAACGAGTGACTGAATAGGGGATTTAGATCCGCTTACCGATTTTACATATGACCAAAACTTTTTAGGGTTCTTGTTTAGATTGTTTGCCAATGTTTTATGTTCGAATTCGTTGAATGCTTCTCTCATTGCTCTCTTTACGCTCTTTTTCGCTTCGTTCAGCTTTTCCTTATCAGCTATGATTCGACTACTCTTAAACCTATGATGAAGCTTTCTTTGTTTCCGTAGTACCTTTCGTACATGATTGTTATACCACGGTGGATCTTTCCCCTCGCTTTGGACCTTAGTCGGTACGAACTTATCTAAGGCGTACTGGACGATGTTTCTGAATTTTTTCCATTTTTGTTCCACATCCTCTTCCTCAGAAATGAACGTTTGATGGTGGTCACTCAGATATTCTGCGATTTGTGCCCTATCACTCTTGTTAAGCAAATATATTTTCCTTCCTTTCTTGGCATTTCTTATTACACTTGTAGTCATTGATGCAACCACTGACTTATGATCACTGATACCCTCTTCTACATTCACGGAGTCGAAAAGTTTCGGTCTATTTGTTGCTATGAGGTCTAAAACGTTAGCTTCACGAGTTGGTTCTCTAACTATCTGCTCGAAGTAATTCTCGGACAAGGCAGTCAGGATAATGTCACAAGAGTCTCTGTCCCTGGCTCCAGTTCTGATTGTGTGACTATCCCATTCTATACCTGGTAGATTGAAGTCTCCCCCTATTACAATAGTATGATCACGAAACTTCTTCACGACGTTCTGCAGGTTCTCTCTGAGGCGCTCAACTACTACGGTTGCTGATGCAGGTGGTCTATAGAAGCATCCGACTATCATATCTGACCCACCTTTGATACTTAGCTTAACCCAGATTATTTCACATTCGCATTCGCTAATAACTTCACTGGATATTATTGAATTCTTTACTGCTATAAATACTCCTCCACCATTGGCGTTTATCCTATCCTTGCGGTATATATTCCATTCTGTGTCTAGGATTTCGTTACTGTTCACTTCCGGTTTTAACCAACTTTCCGTTCCTAATACTATATGCGCACTATTTCCTTCTATAAGAGATACTAATTCAGGAACCTTGCCCTGGATACTCCTGCAGTTTACCAATATTACGTTAACTTTTCCTGTTTTTGGTCTCTGAGGACGGACGTTCTTTATCAACGATGATAATGTCCTCTCTGGTAAGCCGTCAGGTATTTTATCGTTTCGCCCAAGGGGGGGGGGGGTCCCTCTAACCTAAAAAACCCCCGTGTGCACGCCACACGTACTCTGCTACCCTAGTAGCTGCTTCCGGTGTGTAGTGCACGCCTGACCTGTCTAGGGGGGCCCTACAGTTCTCCACCCAATAACGGAGGTCGATGAATTTGCAACCATTATAGTCGCAGAGTCGTCTGAGCCTCTGGTTTAGACCCTCCACACGGCTCCAAACCAGAGGACCGCGATCGACTCTGGGCACTATGCTGCAGATATTAAGCTCAGCTTGCACTCCGCGTGCGATGCTGGTTGTCTTCACCAAATCAGCCAGCCGCCGGAAGGAACCAAGGATGGCCTCAGAACCCAAGCGGCAGGCGTCATTCGTTCCGACATGTGCTACTATCTGCAGCCGGTCACACCCAGTGCGTTCAATAGCTGCCGGAAGGGCCTCCTCCACAT
Organism: Schistocerca cancellata; assembly: GCF_023864275.1. Lineage (NCBI taxonomy): Eukaryota > Metazoa > Arthropoda > Insecta > Orthoptera > Acrididae > Schistocerca > Schistocerca cancellata. The sequence goes on along the minus strand of NC_064626.1, from coordinate 1,145,420,411 downwards.
TACGGACGAGACCCCCCGGCAAGCACACCGAGTGCACACTGGCATTCTTCCCCGACCTACCCGCTATTTTCCTGAGGGGCTCCATAACCCGCCTAACGTTGGAGCTCCCTATAACTAATAGGCCCGCCCTCTGTGACTGTCGGGACCTTGCCGGAGAATCGGCCACTGGCCCAACAGGCGAGGCATCCTGTGGTGGCTCGGAAACGATGTCATCACCACTAGGAAGCACCCCGTACCTGTTGGAAAGGGGTAAGGCAGCTGCCACGCGGCCAGATCCCACCTTCGCCTTTCGGCCAGGCACGCGAGAGCCCACCACTGTCCGCCATTCACCATTGGATTTATATCCTCCCCCTCTCCCCCCTCAGAGTGGAGGCGGACTGGCAGCAGCACAATACGCTGCTCTGCAGCCTACAGAAAAATTAAAAAAAAACAGAATTAGGAGATATCATAACAATAAAGGCAGGTGATGAAATGGCGACTGTTAAAAACTGAAACATGGCGAAAGAGTTGCGAAGAAAATATAAAAACAAAGGCTTGTTGATGCTGATTAAAACACGTAGTGAATAGACAGGCACAATTACAAAAGACACAGCGACAGTCTGGTTTCTGATCGCAACAGTTAAAAACACACCAGCGACAGTATGGTGGCTGTTCATAAAACTTAAAAAGGGCATGCACAACACTGAACATTTACAGAAACACTGCACTATAGGGTACGAAGGTATATGGGGAGAGGGGGGGGGGGGGGTCCCGGACAGGTGAAGGCAAACAAAAAGGGGGGAGGAAAGACAAAAAAGGTGGGAGCCGATGGAGGGACAGGACACAGAAAAGGGGGGGGGGGGCAGGGCGAACGCAAGGAGGAGTGGGAAAGGCAGTATAGGCGAAAAGATAAAGGAGTCAGGGGAGAGAAAGGAGTCAAAGAGAAGGTAGGTGGGGAAGAAACAGGATGGATGTGGGGAGAGGGAGCCTGGAGAAAGGACAGAGGGAGGGACAGGGAGGTGAAGATCAGAGTTGATAGGAGGGATAAATGGAGGGAAGAGGCCACCATCTGGAATGAGAAGTTGACGGAAGCCACCTTGGGAAAGGAGATGAAGGGTGTAGAGGTGGAGGATAGGAGGGTCACAATGATGAAGGCACAGAAGTGTGCAGGGGTTGGAGAGGAGAGGAGCAACCAGGGGATGGGGGGGGGGGAATCGAGTCGGCGGTAGGTGTAGAGGACTTGGATATGTTCGAGGAAAAGGAGCAGATGGAGGAAGGAATCAGGTCATAGAGGAGCCGCGTCGGGGATGGGTGGTGTATCGGAAGTCGAGGCAGAGTGCATGGCGCTCGAGGATCTGGAGGGACTTACAGAATTTGCGGGGGAGGGGGGGACAGATATCCAGGCACGGCTGGCATAAGAGTGGATAGGACGGATTAAGGATTTGTAGTTGTGGAAGAAGGTAGAGGGGTTCAACCCCTATGTCTGGCCAGAGAGGAGTTTAAGGAGGCAAAGGTGATTGTGGGCTTTGGATTGGATAGAGTGGAGTTGAGGGATCCAGGTGAGGTGACGGGCAGTGGTGAGTCCAAGGTAGGTGAGGTGGGGGATAGGCGGACAGGACAGGCGCAGATGGTAAGGGAGAAATCAAGGAGCCAGAAGGAGTGAGTGGTACGACCTATGATGATTGCCTGGGCCTTGAAAGGATTGATTTTGATGAGCCACTGGTTACACCATGTGGCATAAAGGTCAAGGTGATTCTGGGGAAGGCGTTGGGACCATTGAAAGGTGGAAGCGAGGACAAGGAAGGCATTGTCATCGGCATACTGCAGAAGGTGTACTGGAGGGGTGTTGGGGCATATCGGCCATGTACAGGAGATAGAGGAGAGCGGAGAGGACAGAGCGATGGGGCACACCTCCAGAGGAGTAGAAGGTGCGGGAATCAGCGTTATGGATAGTAACGTAGGAGGGGTGGCGGGAGAGGAAGGAGGCAATCAGACGGTCATAGTTGATAGGAAGGGCATAGATCTGGAGTTTAAACAGGAGACTGGGAGGCCATATATGGCCGTAAGACTTTTCGAGGTCTAGGGAGACAAAAATGGCCGACCGACCAAAGTTAAGATGGGCTTTTTCCTTCGGATGTTGCTTCTTTCTACAGCTTGTAAGTACGAGTACGTATCTTTTGTCAATGTCAATGTTGATTAGCTAATACTTGTATGCATCATGCAAAGTACAACGACCGGCATCCAGAGTCAGGGTAGTAAAAGCTATGGTTTGCCTGTAGTCTTTCTTATTTTCCTGTAGACTGCCTTTCTGCTAAGCAGTGCTCGTATCTTGCTAACACTCGCTCCTTCATAGGGGCTGAATAGTACAACCCTTACCTGTTGTCACAGGTTGTGTTAATGAACCTCGTCTATCCTGATGGACATGACACCCGTATAAAAGTACGCTGATAGTAAAGATTTGTTAACTGACCATCTTAGGACTTTCCAAGTTTCTTGTGCGCTCCGCATCGTGTTGCTTCCTTGTTTTTCTTCCACTGACATTCACCATTAGTCAGCACCTGTAGGGCCTAATTATCTCGTACCAAGGGGGTTTGTAAAATTCTGAAAATAAACAGTATCAAGTCTGATACATTTGCAGAAGTCTCAAACCTTCACGGTAAAAATTATACAGACGGCAGAGGGCGGAGTACCGAGCAGAGTTTCAAGGCACTCTCCTGACCCTGGGGTGGGAAACTGCCCATAAAAGCCGCAAGAACCAGCAATAATCAGCAGCATGGGGATGCAGAAGCCAGTGGAAACAATACATTCACAAAATGTATATCCACAGGACATGTTGCCTGTAACTGAAAAGTGTCTTGATCTCTCCACTGGCAAAAGATTCCGGAAATTTGACATTCGAGTCTCCAGGAAGGACTGCCAAGGGGTAGGTGACCACGACAAAAAGATTGAATAACCAACGGAAAGACAACGTTCTACGAGTCGCGTTGTGGAATGTCAGAAGCTTGAATGTGGTAGGGAAGCTAGAAAATGTGAAAAGGGAAATGCAAAGGCTCGATCTATATGTATTGGGGGTCAGAGAAGTGAAATGGAAAGAAGGCAAGGATTTCTGGTAAGAACAGGACAAGGTAACAACAGCAGCAGAAAATGGTATAGCGGGAGTAGGATTTGTTACCAGTAAAAGGGCAGGGCGGACAGTGAGTTACTGTGAACAGTTCGGTGATAGGCCTATCCTTATCATACCCGATAGAAAACCAACGCCGACAACGATATTTTAAGGAATACATGCCAACGTCGCAAGCAGAGAGGAAAGAGATAGAGAAAATATATGAGAATATTGTACTGGTAATTCAGAACGTAGAGGGGGGATGATAATCTAATAGTCATGCGGGACTGGAATGCGGTTGTACGGGAGGGAGTAGAACAAAGCGTTACAGGAGAGCGGCGAAAGACTAATTGACATTCGCCATAAATATCAGATAGCAATACCGAATATTGAATTCAAGAATAACAAGAAGAGGAGATATACTTGGAAAGGCTGGGAAACAGGGGAAGGTTTCAGTTAGATTGCATTATTTTTAGCCAGAGATTCCGAAATCAGGTACCGGACTGTAAGGCGTAGCCAGCAGCAGTTACAGACTCAGATCAAAATTTAGTAATGAAGAATAGGTTGAAGCTTAAGATACTAGTCAGGAAGAATCAATGCGCAAAGAAGTTGATTACAGAATTGCTAAGGAATGAAGAGGTACGCTTGAAGTTCTCCGATGCTATAGATACTGTGGTAATGAGTAGCTCAGTAAATAGATCAGTTGAAGAGGAATGGACATCTCTAAAACGGGCAATCACAGAAGTTGGAAAGAGAAACGTAGGTACAAGGAAGGTAACTGCAAATACACCATAGATAAGAGCAATAAATAGTTCAGATGAGCGACGAAAGAGGGAATTATAAAAACGTAGAGGGAAGCTTTGAAATAAAGAGATTCAACTCACTTAGAAATGAAATAAACAGGAACTGCTTGAGAGCTAAGGCGAAAGAGATGTCGAATCAAAACGCCTTGAGCCGTCTAAATTTACAATTTTTATTTTGTTTGAGCAACCAGTTTCAGCGATATATTACGCCATCTTCAGCCCCTCTGACCGACTTGTAGGAAAATCCGCGCTTCTGATCCAGTCAGAATAGGGGCCAGCATTCAATCAAGACTTATGACACAGCGATCTCTTCGATCATCACTTTGGCCATCGTTGAGCTGTTTACAGCACACCTACAAAAATTTGCAGTCTGTCATCCTCGCAGATTAAGACAATTTTCAAGACTATTAGCGACATGTGTTCTGGAGGTGACTTGTTTTTTTTTCATGGTGTGCTTACGTTCGGAAACTGTGGGTACAGATTACCATTGCCGTACACTTCATCGGATGCCTGAAAAGGTGTTGTTCATCAAGATTTCCTGTGTGACCTTTGCCCTTTCAGCTGGGCAACTTTACTCTCGCAGAAAAGAGACCTGGCGGAATTATTTATTGCATCCGTCAGATGGATCACAATCAACAGTGTCACATGCCCTCGCTTCTTCGCGAAATCCTGCGGAGAGGATGAATCCAGGACACTGGCGCAGAGACTGGTGGTCAGGGACTCTACACCAGCACCCTTCCGTAAGTGATCACTCTCTCTGGCCAAGAAAACTTTAGGGCTCTCGTCAATTAAATTATCCGTCTTGATCGTTAATTTATATCTTTATTTTTTTTTTACCTTACATCTTACACCTTAACGTGTTTTACCCACAGCCCTTATAAGAATCACATTTAAAAATCTCGATACATTTAGGACTCTTTTCCAATACCACTCTTCAAAAGCCTGTAGTGTTTTCCATTCTGGTTCGCCTACAATCCATCTCTCTGAGCCATACGGAGCAACACTCCAAACAAGTTTTTACACACTTTCTTTGGTGTTTAAACTACGAATTTTGGGGTATTAATAGCTTGTTCTTCTTCTTGATGAATGGTGTTTTATCTTATGCAACTCTATATTTAATCTCCTGGCATGATCTACAATCCCTTGTTATTCTACCACTTACTTCGGATTGTCTCAATCCAGATGTAAATTTGCTGGTGTTGGAAATGCAGTACATACAAGGATGTGTCGTTACTTCTTATTAATTTTAATATTATATCTTTCTGTTCAATCTCTACGTCCAAGAAGCAATGACGGAAATGAAAGAAAGGTTCAGGAGTAGAATTAAAATTCAGTTGAAAGGATATCAATGATACGAATCGCTGATGACATTACCATCCTGAATGAAAGCGAAGAAGAATTACATGATCTGCTTAATGGAATGAACAGTCTAATGAGTACAGAATATGAATTGAGAGTAAATCGAAGAATGACAAAAGAAATGACAAGTAACAGAAAAGAAAACAGCGAGAAATTTAACTTCCGGATCGATGGTCTCGGTGTAGATGAAGTTAACCAATTCTACTACCTAGCCAACAAAATAACCCATGAGGGACAGAGCAAGGAAGATATCAAAAACAGACTAACAACGCCAAAAAGGGCATTCCTCTCCAAGAGAAACTAACTAGTATGAAATATAGGCCTTAATTTGAGGAAGAAATTTCTGAGAATGTACGTTTGGAGTACAGCACTGTATAGTAGTGAAAACTGTACCTTGGGAAAATCGGAATAGAATAGAATCGAAGCATTTGAGATGAGATGCTACAGACGAATGTTGAAAATTAGGTGGACTGATCAGGTAAGGAATAAGGAGTCTGTGCAGGATCTGAGAGGGAAGGAATATGTGGAAAACACTGACAAGGAGAAGGGACAGGATGATAGGACATCTGTTAAGACATCAAGGAATGACTTCCATGGTACTAGAAGAAGCTGTAAAGGACGAAAACTGTGGAGGAAGACAGATATTGGAATACATCCAGCAAATAATTGAGGACGTATGTTACAAGTGCTACTCCGAGAACTCGTGTGGGCCATATCAAACCAGTCAGAAGACTGATGACTAAAAGAGAAACAAATACTATTTCTGAAAATACTTTTTTCTGGCTGCTGTGGTCTTTTGGAACTGTTTTCATATTTGGCTAACATTACTGTATTATCTGCAGATCTAAGCTTTTTTAAAATGTTTTCTCCATTTGTAGTCAACATATGTGTCTCGACATTCGTTCATTGCATCCTTACTGTACGAAGGTTGTTCGGAAAGTAAGGAGCGATCAGTCGCGAAATGGAAACCACAGTGAAAATCAAAACTGTTTTCTTTGCACATTTAGCTACACCTTCCAGGTGCTTCTCTACATAGTCGCCGCTACGACTTAGGCATTTGTCGGAGCGTTATACCAAATTTCCAACACCATCGTCATAGAAGGCAACCGCCTGTGCTTTCCGATAATTCTCTACGCTATAGCACGTAGCCTGCTCCCAAGTATTGTCTTCGTATCCAGCGTTTCATGTGAACCTAGGTGATACTCAGGACAAGTCAATTAGGGCTGTGTAGTGGGTGATCAAACACTTCCCGTCTAAAAGGCTGCAGGAGCATCTTCACTGCCCCTGCAGAGTGCGGCTGAGAATAGCCATGAAGAAGGCAGTGCGTGGCAGTTGTGTCAGGTGGGCTGCATTCATTAAGGCGAAGCCTCTGGGCAGGCCCTCCTACTTGGCGGGAGACATTGTTGTTCTAGGCACCTTTGCTCGCTCACAGTGCGCTCACAACTAAAAGAGCGTCTTGATGCGATCGACAGGCTTACTAGAGATACTGCCCAAAACGTCTGTTAAAAGCCTCGTCAGATTTCACAGTGATTTCCATTTCGTGACTGAGCGTTCCTCACTTTCCGAATAGCCCTCGTATCTCTATTTGTACGTTGAAAAGTAATGGGGGAAGGCTGCAGTCATATAGAACACCTGTACGTCCGTTGCCAATAAGGGTAAATAAGCTTTCAAACTTTATTGTGAGGCAGTATCAGTCTGTAATCTGTCCGGCATCTTTCGTCAAATTACCCTTTCGAAAGGACGAATGTAATTTCCATAATCTTACGTTCTGAGCTGATGCACGTTCCTTTTCATTTCATTCGATGTTAGATAAGATTTACAGTAACATTTACTTTCATTTTACTGTGCACCGACAACCGACCTCTCGCATTTGGCAAGCAGCAAAAATTCTCGGTATTCACGCGCAGCTGAGGACTTAAATTACGATCATTTTCGAGCATACTCTGCATAATATTACGCTTCAAAGGCAGGATGTCAAACGAATAAAAGGCAGCGAATGCTCAGACACAAAGCATTGAAATGCAGGCCCTTCTGATGGCGACCATCTTTCGCGCCAAATGGGCACATTTAGATCGGCAGCACCGTTGGTGCTTTTCGGCGTGACATGGCTCCCTTCCAGAATAGTCTTTGTGGCTCACTTCTCCCTTCATTCCTGTTTTCACCACTCTCTTCTCTTTTTTTATGCCGTTCTCCTTGTCTGTTGATTCCTACTTTCACTACCTACTTTCCTTTTTTATGGCAACATTATTTCAACTTCTACATCTACATTCTACATTTCTACTCCGCAAGCCACCCAACGGTGTGTGGCGGAGGGCACTTTACGTGCCACTGTCATTACCTCCCTTTCCTGTTCCAGTCGCGTATGGTTCGCGGGAAGAACGACTGTCTGAAAGCCTCTGTGCGCGCTCTAATCTCTCTAATTTTACATTCGTGATCTCCTCGGGAGGTATAAGTAGGGGGAAGCAATATATTCGATACCTCATCCAGAAACGCACCCTCTCGAAACCTGGCGAGCAAGCTACACCGCGAAGCAGAGCGCCTCTCTTGCAGAGTCCGCCACTTGAGTTTGTTAAACATCTCCGTAACGCTATCACGGTTACCAAATAACCCTGTGACGAAACGCGCCGCTCTTCTTTGAATCTTCTCTATCTCCTCCGTCAACCCGATCTGGTACGGATCCCACACTGATGAGCAATACTCAAGTATAGGTCGGACGAGTGTTTTGTAAGCCACCTCCTTTGTTGATGGACTACATTTTCTAAGGACTCTCCCAATGAATCTCAACCTGGTACCCGCCTTACCAACAATTAATTTTATATGATCATTCCACTTCAAATCGTTCCGCACGCATACTCCCAGATATTTTACAGAAGTAACTGCTACCAGTGTTTGTTCCGCTATCATATAATCATACAATAAAGGATCCTTCTTTCTATGTATTCGCAATACCTTACATTTGTCTATGTTAAGGGTCAGTTGCCACTCCCTGCACCAAGTGCCTATCCGCTGCAGATCTTCCTGCATTTCGCTACAATTTTCTAATGCTGCAACTTCTCTGTATACTACAGCATCATCCGCGAAAAGCCGCATGGAACTTCCGACACTATCTACTAGGTCATTTATATATATTGTGAAAAGCAATGGTCCCATAACACTCCCCTGTGGCACACCAGAGGTTACTTTAACGTCTGTAGACGTCTCTCCGTTGATAACAACATGCTGCGTTCTGTTTGCTAAAAACTCTTCAATCCAGCCACACAGCTGGTCTGATATTCCGTAGGCTCTTACTTTGTTTATCAGGCGACAGTGCGGAACTGTATCGAACGCCTTCCGGAAGTCAAGAAAAATAGCATCTACCTGGGAGCCTGTATCTAATATTTTCTGGGTCTCATGAACAAATAAAGCGAGTTGGGTCTCACACGATCGCTGTTTCCGGAATCCATGTTGATTCCTACATAGTACATTCTGAGTTTCCAAAAACGACATGATATTTGAGCAAAAAACATGTTCTAAAATTCTACAACAGATCGACGTCAGAGATATAGGTCTATAGTTTTGCGCATCTGCTCGACGACCCTTCTTGAAGACTGGGACTACCTGTGCTCTTTTCCAATCATTTGGAACCTTCCGTTCCTCTAGAGACTTGCGGTACACGGCTGTTAGAAGGGGGGCAAGTTCTTTCGCGTACTCTGTGTAGAATCGAATTGGTATCCCGTCAGGTCCAGTGGACTTTCCTCTGTTGAGTGATTCCAGTTGCTTTTCTATTCCTTGGACATTTATTTCGATGTCAGCCATTTTTTCGTTTGTGCGAGGATTTAGAGAAGGAACTGCAGTGCGGTCTTCCTCTGTGAAACAGCTTTGGAAAAAGGTGTTTAGTTTTTCAGCTTTACGCTTGTCATCCTCTGTTTCAATGCCATCATCATCCCGGAGTGTCTGGATATGCTGTTTCGAGCCACTTACTGATTTAACGTAAGACCAGAACTTCCTAGGATTTTCTGTCAAGTCGGTACATAGAATTTTGCTTTCGAATTCACCGAACGCTTCACGCATAGCCCTCCTTACGCTAACTTTGACATCGTTTAGCTTCTGTTTGTCTGAGAGGTTTTGGCTGCGTTTAAACTTGCAGTGAAGCTCTCTTTGCTTTCGCAGTAGTTTCCTAACTTTGTTGTTGTACCACGGTGGGTTTTTCCCGTCCCTCACAGTTTTACTCGGCACGTACCTGTCTAAAACGCATTTTACGATTGCCTTGAACTTTTTCCATAAACACTCAACATTGTCAGTGTCGGAACAGAAATTTTCGTTTTGATCTGTTAGGTAGTCTGAAATCTGCCTTCTATTACTCTTGCTAAACAGATAAACCTTCCGCCCTTTTTTTATATTCCTATTAACTTCCAAATTCAGGGATGCTGCAACGGCCTTATGATCACTGATTCCCTGTTCTGCACTTACAGAGTCGAAAAGTTCGGGTCTGTTTGTTACCAGTAGGTCCAAGATGTTATCTCCACGAGTCGGTTCTCTGTTTAATTGCTCGAGGTAATTTTCGGATAGTGCACTCAGTATAATGTCACTCGATGCTCTGTCCCTACCACCCGTCCTAAACATCTGAGTGTCCCAGTCTATATCTGGTAAATTGAAATCTCCACCTAAGACCATAACATGCTGAGAAAATTGCTTGGAATCGTCGTTTATCTCTTCCCATCATGCAGTAATCTTTTCGACTCTACATATCTAGTCCACTTTACTTTAAAGATACTATGTTTACCTTTCGCCGTCTGTCTCCTTCTTCAATATTTTTTTCTAATGTTACATACAGGCCTACATTACTGGATGCCTTGGTGAATACCCCAATAAACTGCCCCATCCGTTTCCATTGTTACCTGGTCTTTTCTTAACAGTACGTTCTTCTGTTGCAGCTCACTTCACATGCTTTTTATAACAATGTTCTCCAGTTTCTTGTTGCAAACGTAGTCTTTCACAAACTCCGATAAAACAAAAAAGTCGTGTACCTTTGAGAGCAGGAGAGCTTGGAGACCAATGGCACAATTCCAGATTCGTAGGTTTCCACGAGCTTTCCTACCGTGGTGTTTCGGATCCCTTTGTAGGTTCCGTAGGTGCCGTGAGACTTCCGGCCAATGTGATTTGACCCGTGGTAGTTCTGAATACATCCTCCCACATTGCTGCGGCTTCCTTTGACGCGGTTAGAGAGAGATTTATCGTCACCACTCGCAGCAATTTGATCTTCCGAACTGATATTCTTATTACTAAACGGTCGAAAAAGTTACGGCTACCACAAACCAATTTTGCACCGTGGTTTATCCGACCAGAACCTCCCTATTACAGAGCTTGCTTTCACGATCGTAGAAGCCACGGCTTAAGTATTTGTGACGTCACGAATTACAACGTCCAAGGTCTGAAAGGCCACGACGCCATCTATACGACCCTTACGGCCAGGTCATTGCTAAGAAATGCTCTCATATGCAGGTAGTAGTGATGTCATGTCCGGACCTGTCCAAAATTTAAAATTCTGGGAGAGGCCAGGTCTCAGTTCAAGTATAGATTTCCATAAAATTAACAAAAAATGAACAGCAGGTCAATCAATAATTTATCGCCTATGGTTGTTTACAACTTCTTCCCAATGCTGTTAAATGCCTTCACGTTAGAGATAACATGGTTTTCACGCGAAGATGCCATCCAGTCAGCCCATCAATTCATGTCATTATTAAGCGAAACACCACGCAGTTCATTCGAGAGATATCTGGAGAGATGGAAATCCGAAGGCCCCATAGCGAGATGAGCAGCACGTTCCAGCCAAGCGTTCGAATGGCTTCGTTGGCGAAGTGGGGGCGTTGTCGTGTTGCAGCAGAAAGCCATGTCGCCGATGACACCGTTTTTGCTGGATAACGTTATTGGGGCTGTGCATTTGTTGGATGTGAAGTTGCGCATTCGCTGTTTGGTTCTCATCAAGCTCTTCGTGGTGGATCATGCATTTCCTTGAGATCTAAATTGCTGTATTTGAACCATTTAAACCGATTTGGAGACGCCCTACGAGGCGTTGCTTCTTCGCGATTAACGTCAATGATCTCGCGGTCAGTTTCTGTGACTTTGGCGCCTCGAGTAAACACAGAAACCAGAAGGTGTTCGAAATGCACTTTCGTGCCGGACTGATACACCATCTTAATGACCTGAAAAGAACAGAAACTATAGGAGCATAGAAAAACTAAACACATTATTTTGTAGAGCACAGAATTTTCTACCGAATAACATAAAACGCATTGCGAAAACATTTTGTTTTTGACGTAAGATTATCACTTAAAGAAGCGCCAAGACTTACAGGCAAGCCCAATATTTTCTTGAAGCAAGGTTAAAAGCACACGAAGCTTTGAAATCCATCGTGCTCGACTATTGTGTGTGGTAGTATTCCCAGGAGACGAAATTTCTATCCATCTCCACGGCCAGAATGAATTAACAAACCTTTACTGGTCGTTCACTATCACCATGATGAACCACCTGTTACAGCTCAACCCAGTATGATCTGAAACACTAATGTAGCCACAAAACATGCCAGACAGATGCATAAGGAATGGCTACTTTTCTGCTGACACGTCTGGTGTTTACTTCTGTGAGGCACTTTCAAAATTGTGTTGAAAGCGCTCTACATCTACAGCGAACTCGCGGTTGTGGGTTTCTATCTACATAAACAACCGACGTCTTTTAATGATTTGTGGCTCCTGGATGGATGAGGAGAGGGTGGTATGAGATTTAGGTGGCCGGTTTCCTCTCACTACAACACAAAATGCACACGTGGTTGAGATACACTTTACTACAGGAACAAATCGGGTACTTAACTTCATTGATGTCCAATCTGAATTTCTGTGGTTAACAACAGACAATAACATGTACTAATTATTGAATCTTGTCCGTGTCCATACCACAACTATATACAGGGTTATTACAAATGATTGAAGCGATTTCACAGCTCTACAATAACTTTATTATTTGAGATATTTTCACAATGCTTTGCACACACATACAAAAACTCAAAAAGTTTTTTTAGGCATTCACAAATGTTCGATATGTGCCCCTTTAGTGATTCGGCAGACATCAAGCCGATAATCAAGTTCCTCCCACACTCGGCGCAGCATGTCCCCATCAATGAGTTCGAAAGCATCGTTGATGCGAGCTCGCAGTTCTGGCACGTTTCTTGGTAGAGGAGGTTTAAACACTGAATCTTTCACATAACCCCACAGAAAGAAATCGCATGGGGTTAAGTCGGGAGAGCGTGGAGGCCATGACATGAATTGCTGATCATGATCTCCACCACGACCGATCCATCGGTTTTCCAATCTCCTGTTTAAGAAATGCCGAACATCATGATGGAAGTGCGGTGGAGCACCATCCCGCTGAAAGATTAAGTCGGCGCTGTCGGTCTCCAGTTGTGGCATGAGCCAATTTTCCGCGGGCTACGCGTGAAAATTTCCCGCACGCGTTCAACCATTCATTCCTTCGGTCACTGCAGGCCGACCCGTTGATTTCCCCTTACAGAGGCATCCAGAAGCTTTAAACTGCGCATACCATCGCCGAATGGAGTCAGCAGTTGGTGGATCTTTGTTGAACTTCATCCTGAAGTGTCGTTGCACTGTTATGACTGACTGATGTGAGTGCATTTCAAGCACGACATACTCTTTCTCGGCTCCTGTCGCCATTTTGTCTCACTGCGCTCTCGAGCGCTCTGGCGGCAGAAACCTGAAGTGCGGCTCCAGCCGAACAAAACTTTATGAGTTTTTCTACGTATCTGCAGTGTGTCGTGACCATATGTCAATGAATGGAGCTACAGTGAATTTATGAAATCGCTTCAATCATTTGTAATAGCCCTGTATAAGGACTAACGTTCCCACACAGATAGCTAAGGTGCGAGGCGACGACTGTCACTGTGGAGCACTACGGCACAGTGCGACGTATTGAGGCGCAATGCGAATTGAGTCCCGATGCGCCGTACTGAGATGCTGAGGTTGAGAGACTGAGACAGCCCGGCCGGCGACGGCGGCCCGCATGCACGCTGCCCAGGGGACGTTATCGGCGATTAGCCTGGGGGCGTGTCATGGCCTTCTCTTGTAATAGGCGCGCTTAGTTTAGCGCCTGTTATACAATGTTTCCTAGTGTCGACTGGTGAGCTGGCGAAGGTGTATGCCAGGACATGCTCTACATCTAGAACGAGCTCACGGTTGTGGATTTGCCCTACATAAACAAACAGTACCTTGAAACATATTGTCAGCGCGACTGCTACAGTCGCAGGTTCGAATCCTGCCTCGGGCATGGATGTGTGGGATGTCCTTAAGTTAGTTAGCTTTAAGTAGTTCTAAGTTCTAGGGGACTGATGACCTAAGATGTTAAGTCCCATAGTGCTTAGAGTCATTTGAAATATTTGGTGCCGTGGTCCAACGCTTTAAATTAGGAGGTGCAGAGCCTTACCCTTGGCAAAAATCACGTCCCAAAAATATAACTCAGTCACACCTACAAGTTCATTTTCGTGGTTATTTTCCTTAACAGCTATGCAAATAATCCTTTTCAACCTAAAAACGCATTTGTCTTGCGGCAGTTTAATGTTTATTTACATTCAAGATCCATTTCGTCTTTTGTATTAAAGGCATCTTCAGTTTTCACTTGCTTATGGGTTAGAAAACGGTCCATGCTATAATTTTTACGTGAACACAATGTTACTTACAATTCTCTGCGTTTGCTCTCAGATGGTCATAGGTTAGATGTCTCTCTACGCTTATGTCAATAGCTGCATTCCTGTGTTTCCATTTTCGTAATATACCACGTGTGTTTATTCGAGTTTCGTAAGTCCGACAGTGTATCGCTCTTGTCATTTATATTTTGTTTTTGTGACTGTAGTTACATTTGTGACTCATGCCCCAATTACGATGATACAGCTACCAGAAGATTGTTTGTTGCTGAAACCTGTAGTTCATACGTTCAACTGTGTGTGAATTGCTATGGGACCAAACTGCTGAGTTCATCGGTCCTTAGACCTACACACTACTTACACTAACTTAAACTAACTTACGCTAAGTACAACACACACACCCATACCTGAGGGAGGACTCGAACTTCCGGCGGGAGTGACATGGCGCCTCCAACCGCAAACCTGTAGTTCGGTAAAAGATCCAAATACGGCTTTGTGTTACGAATTTCGTGAAACACATCGTTCACAGTTCTCAGGAAACAAACCTGATGGTGTCCCCTTATCAGTAGTGAAGTGTTTCACATTATTTAGTTTATAATAAACGAAGTGTTAAAACTACAAAACAAACAGATCTCGATGCGAATACGTGTAGATTATTCACAATTGTGTTGGAAGTGCGCCCTCTGTTATATGATGGAATGAGAGGAAACGTAGATTTTAGCAAAGATAGAGGAGTAACTTGTAAGCTTCGTTGTTCGGGAAAAATTATTGTGTGAAATTTTTCCGAATCTGTAAGTAAATCAAAACTGTATTTTCCAGCAAAAATCCCCTAAACATGCCTCTAGTATTAAAGACGAATACCAGCGTGGAATGTTAACCAAATGAAGTTTTCAATTTAAAAACGAAAATGAATTTCATCTGTTGAAACGGAGAACGCATAATGTCTTTTGTTACATTATTATTGCCGTCTATACATACATTGATTTACGATCAAGAGAGCCAATAAGCTAGCAGCGCCAACGAAACTGCTACCGGCAACCGTATGAACAGGCAACTTGCAACTGATATCAGAGCAAACTTTTAGTTTCAATGCGTAATTTTAAGTTCACCATGCATTTCTCCCTACATTAACGTTCAATTTGTAGTCCTGTGAATGGGCTAATGTTTTTGAAACGCCATTTCGATATATTAGAACGCAGTAACTTTTGTTTCTTGAAAAAAGCCTGCCTACTTTGGTTTACGACCTTTCCTGTTAGACAGCAGACATTTTTTAGGTGTTCTCCACCGTAACTGTAGTGTAGAGTAATACGCGTGCAGTGGGTCTGAGTTTTCAAAAATAAATGGCTCTGAGCACTATGGGACTTAACTGCTGACGTCATCAGTCCCCTAGAACTTAGAACTACTCAAACCTAACTAACCTAAGGACATCACACACATCCATGCCCGAGGCAGGATGTAACGGTCGCGCGGTTCCGGACTTTAGCGCCTAGAACCGTTCGGCCACTCCGGCCAGCGAGCTGAGTGTGTGAATACTTTCGCAATATAATACACTGAGGTCACATAAGTCATGGAGTACCTCCTAATATCGTGTCGCACCTACTTTCGGCACAGTGCAGGAAGTCGTCGCGGCAGGGGCTAACAAATCGTTGGGAGTCCGTTGCAGAAATACTAATCCACGCTGGCTCTATACCCGTCCATGACATCGACAGTGTTGCCCGTAAAGGATGTTGTGCACGAACGGACGTCTCGACTACGTCCCATAAATGTTCGATGGAATTCATATCGGGTGATTTGGGGGGCCAAGCCATTATCTCGAATTGTCCAGCATGTTCTCCAAATCAATGGCGATCAATTGTGTCCCAGTAAAAAGGCGCATTGCCATCCATGAAAATCCATCATTATTTAGAAACACGAAGTCCATGAACGACTGAAAATGATCTCCAAGCAGGCGAACATTACTATTTCCAGTCAATGAGCGGTTCATTTGGGTCAGAGGACCCAGTCCATTCCATGTAAACACTGACCACACAAGTATGGAGCTACAACCAGCTTGCACAGTGCATTTTTGACAACTTGGGTTCGAGACCTCGTGGGGTCTCTACCACACTCGAACCCTATCAGTTTTGTTTTTCTGAGTTATCACTCTTCTGACTGGTTTGAAGCGACCCACCACGAATTCCTCTCCTGTGCCAAGCTCTTCATCTCAGAGTAGCACTTGCAACCTACGTCCTCAATTAGTCGCTGGATGTGTTCGAACTCTGTCTCCTGTACAGTTTTTCGCTCTACAGCTTCCTCTAGAACCATGGATGCCATTCCCCGATGTCTTAATCCATCTCCTACCACCCTGTCCCTTGTACTTGTCAGTGTTTTCCACATATTCCTTTCGTCACCGACTCTGCGCAGAAACTCCTCATTCCTTACCCTATCAGTAAACCTAATTTTCAACATTCGTCTGTGACACCACATCTCAAATGCTTCGATTCTCTTCTGTACCGGTTTTCCCACAGTCCATGTTTCACTACCGTACTATGCTGTGCTCCAAATGTACATCCTCAGAAATTTCTTCCCCAAATTAAGGCCTATGATACTAGCAGACTTCTCTTGGCCAGGAATGCCCTGCATTGCTTGCTGCGTCCGTGATTGGTTATTTTGCTGCCTAGGCAGTAGAATTCCGTATCTTCATCTACTTCGTGACCGTGAATCCTGATGTTAAGTTCCTCGTCGCTCTCTTTTTTTCTGCTTCTCATTCCTTTCGTCGTTCATCGATTTACTCGCAGTCCATAATCTGTTCTCATTGGACTGTTCATTCCGTTCAGCAGATAATGTACACTACTGGCCATTAAAACTGCTACACCAAGAAGAAATGCAGATGATAAACGGGTATTCATTGGACAAACATATTATACTAGAACTGACATGTGATTACATTTTCACACAATTTGGGTGCATAGATCCTGAGAAATCAGTACCCAGAACAACCACCTCTGGTCGTAATAACGGCCTTGACACGCCTGGGCATTGAGTCAAACAGAGCTTGATGGCGTGTACAGGTACAGCTGCCCATGCAGCTTCAACACGATACCACAGTTCATCAAGAGTAGTGACTGGCGTATGGTGACGAGACAGTTGCTCGGCCACCATTGACCAGACGTTTGCAGTTGGTGAGAAATCTGGAGAATGTGCTGATCAGGGCAGCAGTTGAACATTTTCTGTACCCAGAAAGGTCCGTACAGGACCTGCAACATGCGGTCGTGCATTATCCTGCTGAAATGTAGGGTTTCGCAGGGATCGAATGAAGAGTAGAGCCACGGGTCGTAACACACCTGGAATGTAACGTCCACTGTTCAAAGTGCCGTCAATGCGAACAGGTGACCGACACGTGTAACCAGTGGCACACAATACCATCACGGCGGGTGATACGCCAGTATGGCGATCACTAATACACGCTTCCAATCTTCGTTCACCGCGATGTCGCCAAAACGGATGCGACCATCATGATGCTGTAAACAGAACCTGGATTCATCCGAAAATCTGACGTTTTGCCATTCGTGCACCCAGCTTCGTCGTTGAGTACGCCATCGCAGGCGCTCCTGTCTGTGATGCAGCGTCAAGGGTAACCGCAGCCACGGTCTCCGAGGTGATAGTCCATGCTGCTGCAAACGTCGTCGAACTGTTCGTGCAGATGGTTGTTGTCTTGCAAACGTCCCCATCTGTTGACTGAGGGATCGAGACTTGGCTGCACGATCCGTTACAGCCATGCGGATAAGATGCCTGTCATCTCGACTGCTAGTGATACGAGGCCGTTGGGGTCGAGCACGGCCTTCCGTATTACCCTCCTGAACCCACAGATTCCGTATTCTGCTAACAGTCATTGGATCTCGACCAACGCGAGCAGCAATGTTGCGATACATAAACCGCAATCACGATAGGCTAAAATCCGACCTTTATCAAAGTCGGAGACGTGATGGTACGCATTTCTCCTCCTTACACGAGGGATCACCACAACGTTCTACCGGGCAACGCCGGTCGACTGCTGTTTGTGTATGAGAAATCGGTTGGAAACTTTCCTCATGTCAGCACGTTGTAGGTGTCGCCACCGGCGCCAACCTTGTGTGAATGCTCTGAAAAGCTGATCGTTTGCATATCACAGCATCTTCTTCCTGTCAGTTAAATTTAGCGTCTGTAGCACGTCATCTACGTGGTGTAGCAATTTTAATGGTCAGTAGTGTAATTCTTCTTCACTCAAGACGGTAATGTCATCAGCGAATCGTATCATAGGTATCCTTTCACCCTGAAGTTTAATTGCATCCCTAAAGCTATCTTTTATTTTCATCATTGAGTCTTGATTTTTACCAATTGGAATCGGGAGTCAATTGATCAGGTCGCGGTGTTCCAATCGGCTAGGGTCCAACCGGCAGGGTCACGAGCCCAGGAGAGGCGCTGCAGTCAATGTCGTGCTGCTAGCAAAGGCACTCGCGTCGTTCGTCTGCTGCCATAACGCAAAAAGTGGCTCTGAGCACTATGGGACTTAACATCTGAAGTTAGCAGCCCCCTAGGCTTAGAACTACTTAAACCTAACTAACCTAAGGATATCACACACACCCATGCTCGAGGCAGGATTCAAACGTGCGACCGTAGCAGCCGCGGGGTTCCGAACTTATGCGCCTAGAACCACTCGGCCACAGCGGCCGGCGCCATAACGTGTTAACGCCATATTTCGCCGCACTGTCCTAACGTTCGTCGTACATCTGACATTGATTTCTGCAGTTATTTCACACAGTGTTACTTGTCTGTTGGCACTGATAAATCGCTGCTGCTCTCGATCGTTAAGTGAAGTCCGTCACCACTTCGATGTCTTTGATGACAAGTAATGCATGCAGTCTGGTATTCAAGGCACGCTCGACACTGTAGATGGCGGAATATAGAATTGCTTAACGATTTCCGAAACGGAATACAGTCCACTCCACACTGTTCCCCGAAAGCTGTAGACAATGTAATGCTCTGTTTAGAAAAATGAACTAACGGAAGGTCGTAGCAAACCAGTAATCAAATAATTAATGCGAGAGAGAATATTGTATTGTATTTTCCTGAGTCTGGGATCTCGTTCCATCATTTGGAGACATCTCACATCTGTCGTATTAGCTGGGTGTTACACGATAAATGCATCAAGACTAGACTATGGTGATGCAAATATTTGGAAAGATCGTTTCGCAGTACCTGTCACAGGCAAAATGTCAGGCACGTGTGGGGTGGCCCAGTTAAACATGAGTCGTGTCAACGCATTTAATCCGCAATAAATCCACTGGAAGCCGTTATATATATTGTGTGCGTTCGCTGCGGTCCAACCCGGCAACGCATCGCTGACGCACCTGTGTCGTACTTTGTTCTCGAAAATTCTACACGGATATGGTGGTACTTTGAAAAACAGTTGCAGCGATTGGGACACTTAAAAAATATTAAACTTTACGATTTTTCTCTGCAACTTTTCCTAGTATAGTTAGCGTCATTTCTAGCACAATGCCATCAATGCCACTTCGACCATAATTCGTCGCGAAGCAATATGTTAGATTAATAAGTTAACCCATGATTGTGCACACGATTTTTTGCTTAGTTCTGAAGTCATCGGATCTTTTCTTTTCTTCCAGTAACGGCACTACAGATTAAACGAATGCGAATATAGTCTTTGACAGTGTTCAGGTAACCTGGGACACCGGAATGAGCTGAAGAAGGTGCCACATGAAGAGTCGAAACATCGATTGTAAAAGATCAAATCTGTAGAAGAACATGGCGTTGCCTAACAACCTAGAAACAGAAGGGTACCAATACTATTTCTTCCTGTGTATCATACTCTGAGGTTTGCAGACGACATTGTAATTCTGTCAGAGGCAGCAAAGGAACTGGAAGAGTAGCTCAACGGAATGGACAATGTCTTGAAAGGAGGATGTACGTAGGTTGGATCTTAAATAGTGGCAACACTGCTGTGGAGATACTACGTATGGAATCTACTATTGTCGGTGACAGCATATGTTATTGACATACCTCCCTTACGTCCGAGCAAATGGACTCGCTCGGCTCACGCCACCGGCGTGCGCACAATGGAGGGAAACAAAGCCACTTGTGAGCGAGCAGACTAACGTAATGGTGTCACTATGTTTCCGAAACATGAACAACGGGGACCGTCAATGCACAGTATTACTGTTCGTTTTTGGAGCATCACCCGCGACCAGCTTTGCGAAAGAAGCGGCGATACTTTCCGCGCAACTCACCCATCATTTTGCACTACAATGCGCGGGCGCATACAGCGCAAGCTGTGGTTGCTCTGTTCGGTCGATGTAACTGGGAAGTACTGTACCATCCATCATACTCCCCCGACTTAAGTCCTTGTGACTTTGATTTTATTCCGAAGATGAAGGAACCACTTCGGGGCATTCGCTTCAGAACTGTTCCAGAGATTCGAGAGGCAGTAGACCGCTCCATTCGCACCATCAACAGAACAGGCTCTGCTAACGGTATACTACACCTTCCGCATCGCTGGCAACGGGTTCTACACAACGCTGGTGACTACTTTGAAGGACAGTAACAGGTGCAAACATGTAACTCCTTTGTATCGGTTGTGAATAAATAGTTGCCACTATTTAAGTTCCAACCCTCGTAAGATGAACATCAACAAAATCAAAACGAGAATAATGTAGTCACATTAAATAAAGTTTATCCTGAGGGAATTAGATTAGGAAATGAGGCACTTAAAGTAGTAAATGAGTTTTGCTTTTAGAGAAGCGAAATAACTGATGATGCTCGAAGTAGAGAGGATATAAAACGTAGACTGACTATGGGAAGGAAAGTGTTTCTGGAGAAGAGAAATTTGTTAACATCGAGTATAGATTTAAGTGTCAGGAAGTCGTTTCTGAAAGTATTTGTATGGAATTTAGCTATGTATGGAAGGGAAACAGTTTAGACAAGAAGAGAATAGAAGCTTTCTAAACGTGGTGCTGCAGAAGAATGCAGAAGATTAGATGGGTGATCACAAACTGACGAGGAGGTACTGAATAGAATTGGGGAGAAGAGGAATTTGTGACACAACGTGACTAGAAGAAGGGATCGGTTGATAGGATACAATCTGAGGCATGAAGAGGTCACCAATTTAGTATTGGAGGGAAGCGTGGAGGGTAAAAATCGTAGAGGGGGAGCAAGAGATGAATACTATAAGTGGATTCAGAAGGATGTAGGTTGCAGTAGTAATTCGGAGATGAAGAGGCTTACACAGGATAGAGTAGCATGGAGAGCTACATCAAACCAGTCTCTCAGGACCACAACACGAACATCATTCTCGAAATGAACAAGAATTATTCGCATATGTGTGACGTTTGTGGATTTAGAACGCTCAAGGGCGAGGTTATTTGTGACGCCAGCAACTAATGCGGCCAACTTAATTAATGACATTTGTATTTAGATACGCAATCGGATGTAATTCCTGTTTCTGACTGCGAAAAGTCATGAATCTGACAGTCATTGCTCTGATGCAGTACGTAACGACGAACTATAATACCACGATTTTCAGGACACGAAACTTTTCCAAAAAATCGTTTAGTGCGGTGCCAGTCGTAAACTCTGACCTTTCCTAATTTTATAATTTTCCTAATTTCCTGTCAGGAATGGGCATTGTATGGCAAAGAAACCACTTTCTGTAAACTTCGAATTTCTATGATTTTTCCCATCATGGTCGATTCGAGGAATGGGCGTGGCACATAGTACCGTAATTTGTTGCATGAATTTTCTTGAAAATTCTGTCGGAGTTCCGTGAGGCAAAACACCTCTCTTGCGACGTTTGGCAGTGCGACTTCATGGACATGCATTCGCTGCAAGAACTCTCTGTCTTCCCTGTCTTCTTTGTAAACCCCACCTTTTACGGACCCCAGACTGACAATGAAGAAACAAGAAACAGCCTAACAGGGGTCTTGTTACCATCTTCCAGCCAAAGGGGGACCTTCCTTTTCTTTAATTTCTGATGTAAGGAAATGTTATTATTATTAAGCATCAGATTGAGAAGGGGAAACAACATATACTTGCGTGGCTCCCTTTCCTGTTTAGAAAGTACCGCGTACCATTGTGGAACAGCGAGTCTTTGTGCGAGCGATGTGCGGTTGGAGAAGTATGCTAAGAGAGCGGGGTGGCGCAGTGGTTAGACACTGGACTCGCATTCGGGAGGACGACGGTTCAATCCCGCGTCCGGCCATCCTGATTTAGGTTTTCCGTGATTTCCCTAAATCACTCCAGGCAAATGCCGGGATGGTTCCTCTGAAAGGGCACGGCCGACTTCCTTCCCCATCCTTCCCTAATCCGATGAGATCGATGACCACGCTGTCTGGTCTCCTTCTCCAAACCAACCAACCAACCAAGTATGCTAAGAAATTCCCGGACGTCACTCACACTGAAAATGTTCCTAAGGGCCAGTTTAAAACTGAGTTTGAAGAATATTACATGGGTGAGGGGGGGGGGGGGGGGGGAAATATAAGCAGTGTGTTAACGTCGGCCTCGACAGTTCTGTCCGCACAATGACTCGTCGGACACAGTTGGCTCTGTAAAAATAGTTGGCACATAGAAAGTAAATGATTAAGCAAACACAAATTTATAGTAATTGGCACTATAATTACGAACTTGGACGTTAAGTCCATATAACATGTTAACACTTACGTCAATAACAATGGCAGAGATTGAGTCGTTTGAAATGTTTAGAAATCACGTAGAAATGTCCATTCAGTAACCACTCTGCGTTTTTCACACATGCTAGTCCGACATGCAACAAAATGACAGGGTTTAACAAATTACTAGTCTGATAATGATGCCTATGTGATGGTGCGTCCGTATTATACAGGAGATAAGAAGGGAATGATAACGTACGGCAGTGGACGATGGGTTGCGCGCTAGTTTTTTTTTTTTTTTGTAATATTCAAATGTCTTCAGAGTCTGTCTTTAATATCGATGTTTTTATATGCGCGCTCAATTAGTCTATAGTTTCTTAGACTCGTCAATGGCGCTGAATTCATTTCTCCTTGTAAATCATCAAAATACATCATTACAATGCTTAGTTAAATATTACACATTGGCAAATAAATGGCTCATGGTCTCTTTCGTTACTCAAATCAGTGTTTTATGTGACGAGATGTGGCGGTGTGGAAATACAACGTCTCAAATTACACAGGCGCGCACAGCTTAAGGACGAATGTAACTGTCGCATTATGTGCCGCTGCCAAGAGTCATAGCTCGGTGAAACTTGGACCACACGTAGAACTGCTACAGCAATGCCTAAGTTTCGGAACGCTCCCCATGCACATGGATCGATGCTGCGAGCAAAAACAAACTTTCGCGCTGCATTCGACACACTTCGTTCTTCTTCCTTTTTCCCAATGATTGTTTCCCGTGTGAAGTCATCCAAACGTTGTCTCTGGGCCATGTTGTAATGAAAAATACCACCACAGTACACCGTAACTGCTCGGTAAATGACAATGGCTTGTGGCTAGGGCCTCCCGTTGAGTAGACAGGTCACCTGGTGCAAGTCTTTCGAGTTCACGACACTTCGCCGACTTCGTGTGGATGGGAATGAAATGATGATGATTAGTACAACCCAACACCCAGTCCCTGAGCAGAGAAAAATCTCCGACCCAGCCGGGAATCGAACCGGCGCCGTTAGGTATGACATTCCGTCGCAGTGACCACTCAGCTACAAGGGCGAACAACTGCTCGTTGACTGACACACACGAGTTGCTTCCCATTCCTTCAACTGCTTCGTGTTGCGGGGCCAGTCCCATTTGACGCTATAGCCATGCTGAGGGCATGTCACGAGGCGTCGAACTTTCTGTGGACGTCTGCGAGACCTCTGGCAACATTCTCCCGCACTTTTATTCTTTTCCACCAACTAGTTAATTTGTTATAATACTTTATCTACCTAGTCCTTGAACTTTGCAGAACAATGTAACTACATGAGGTGGTTCCACATTAGAACGCTCTAATATAACTATAAACCGCAGACGGGGTCAAAGAAGATTCCGGCTTCGTCCGCCAGATTATGTATGTATGTCGTTAAAACTCCGCAGCGCTGCTCCAGAAATTACTTCCACATCTGACGATTTTACCTCCTGTCGGTACACCAGCTATACGAAACCGTATAATTAAAAATCCTAATAATTTATTTTTTAATAGTTCGACGACTTTACTCAATAAGATAAAACGTGCCTAACCTTACAGTGTGACTAGCTTCAGGCCAAATAATTCCTTTCCCAATCAATCAAGGTGATCAAACAGAAGAGGAAAATGGAAACGATGACGTCAGTGGTCGGGAGTTCTCAGTCGGGAAGTTCGGCCGCCAAGTGCAAGTCTTATTGAGTGCGACGCCACATTGGGCGACTTGCGCGTCGACAGTGGGGATGAAATGATGGTGAGGACAGCACAACACCCAGTCCCTGAGAGAAGAAAATCTCCTCCCCAGCCGGAAATCGAACCCGGGCCCCCGTGCGTGGCAATCCAACGCACTGACCGTTCAGCTGACGGGGCGGACAGAGAAGAGGAGTGAAGATAAAATACAAAACTTACACGGGGTTGATGGATGTGGGAATTTTCGCTTGATGACCCAAGAGAGGCATAGGTCATGTCGACAAATGTGTTTGCTGATGCTTCCACTTGCAAACAAGAAGCGATAACAGACTGTGCATCCGAAAGCAAGCTGTGTGTCAACAGAATTGTTTTACTTGCTAATACAGCGAGGTGAAACTTGTGCAGTTTACATTCATTAACGCGTTACTGTCCGCTGATAATGTGGCGTTGTTAATTATCGAAACACAACATTCATAAGCTTAACGAGACAGGAAAATAGCGCAGAAAATACACTTCAGTACGGCCGTGTCGACAATAATTGCATGTAGAACCACATGGCCCGGATTTGAGTTTATGGGCGCTTATTCAGCCGCGTATGCATCGGATGGTGGAAATAAAATGTACCAGAATAGATTACACCTCAAAATCTATTTAAGAGATCGTAAAGATGTATGATACTACACTGGAAGAAGTTAGATATTGAAAAAACACGTTCTCGCGATAAGAAAAGTTAGATTATTTCGCCTGTGGCTTTTGAAATATTCCGACACGTCCAAATTCTTGCTTTGTTCGTTCGTGAAACTTCCAAATCCAGACTACTCTGCTCTGATAGCACACGCCTTGCTTCGGGTTATGTCGAGTATACTGCTGTGCAGAACTTAAAGGTAACATAGATAAAGTATCACAACAAATTAAGTAATGGGTGAAAATTAATGCAATGCAGGGGCATGTTGTCAGAGAGCTCCCAGTCGTGTATGTCATGGAACACAACGCAGCGGTGGTCGGACACGAAGACCACCATCAGGCAGTCGGTACGGCGCTGTAAACTGGAGCAGCAGATCATCGCAACATTGTGTATCAGGCAAGAAGGTAACTGCATCATATAGTGGCTGCAATTGCGACCTAATTTAACAGGACTACACCTATTGCGATGGTGCCAAGATAATATGCACTGGACGAAGGAGAAGTGGGGTGATGTGCTCTTCTCGGATGACGCCAGACTTAGTGTAACAACAAGATGTTCGTAGCTGTGGGATCGACATTTTTGAAACCATCTATATGGTTATGTATGTTAAGATCCCAGGTATCACACACTGCAGCCATTCACCCTGTTGGGCCTTCGTTTGCGAA
The DNA here is from genome assembly GCF_023864275.1 of Schistocerca cancellata. Classification (NCBI taxonomy): domain Eukaryota; kingdom Metazoa; phylum Arthropoda; class Insecta; order Orthoptera; family Acrididae; genus Schistocerca; species Schistocerca cancellata. The sequence continues at coordinate 1,145,394,763 of NC_064626.1, read as the reverse complement.
TAATTCAGGGGGAAAAAAAATTTCGGAATTTTGTGTGACAGTCAGTAGCATTAAAAAAGATTACAGTCAATAGTGTGGTTACATGGTGGAATGGATGGGATAGTAGCTTCGAGAGGTTGAGGGTTAGAATCTGGCGTGGTGCAATGTTATTATTTATTTTTAAATCTTTAATCAAATGAGTTTGATCATCATTTTTATTCATTTAATTGATTAAGTGTAATTTTTTATTTCCGTTCCTTTGTCACTTCATTTTAATCGTAAATCACCCTCTTCATTTGCTCTCATTTTCTTCCTGTCACTCTTTACTCACTTGAAATATTGGGATATGTGTTTTAATTAATTTTATCTATTAATTTCGATTTAATTTCTTTTGTTTTATAACCCTATTTTTTCGTCCACATTTTTGCGTTCATTATATCTATTTCTCATTCCGTTTGAATTTCATTACGCATATAAACCTTTCTTTCATTTAAATCTTCGTTTGCATTATTTTGTCCGTAGTGTAATAAGTCTTTAGGTCATGTTTTAAATGTTTGTGTGACGATTACCTTGCAAAAGAATTGCACATCTGGTAACGAAAAATACAGTTTTCACACCACTGCATAGTCACTATAAATAGATTACGCAGGCCAACGATGGAAAAACTTTTTTGCTGAAAACACTTTAATCTTATGTTTTTTAGGATGGGAAATCTAAATATGATACTTAGAAAAGCTGCATCACCCACTATTTCTTCACATTTTACAGTTAAATAACTGAATATTATAACAGATAAATGTAATTCAATTCATATTCACAAAAAATCCTATTGGGAAGGGAAAAAAATGAAAAAATCAAAAAGTTCACACGGTGACTAAAATAATGTGACAAAGCAATATAAATGGAAATTATATTTAAACTAGTTAACTGAGTAAATATAACGATCAAAGTCATTTCGTTAGAGATTTAAAAACAAATGAAAACAGTGCATCTGACGAGGTTCGAACCCACAGCCTCTTGCATGGGAAGGCTATTATCCAATCGATTACATCACGCACCAGCACATTGTAGTAGGTCTCTTTTAAAGTTATTAAGAATCACGAAATATTACGAAATGACTACAGGGTGTGATACCTGGGATGTTAACCTAAATGACCATATGTTTGGCTTCAAAAAGTCGATCCCACCGCTGGGGACCTCTCGTTCTAAGTAGTGATTCTGGACGTACACTTGTGTGTTCAGAGGTGGGAACATGTAATGTACCCAGGAATGGTGTCGACATGATCGTTTTGGTGGTCCAGGTGTGATTACATCGGAAGACACAAAGCTGCATGGACGTACCGATCTCCAAATCTTCGAACAAGGTACAATAAACAATGCTATTGTGACACTATTATCCTTCAAAAAATGGTTCAAATGGCTCTGAGCACTATGGGACTTAACTGCTGAGGTCATCAGTCCCCTAGAACTTAGAACTACTTAAACCTACCTAACCTAAGGACATCACACACATCCATGCCCGAAACAGGATTCGAACCTGCGACCGTAGCGGTCGCGCGGTTCCAGACTGTAGCGCCTAGAACCGCTCGGTCACCTCGGCCGGCTTATTCTCCTTCCTCGTGTGCGTCTTTCCAGAGGTGCACTCGGCCCTGACTTCATTTTAATTGATGGAAACGCGCGAGCGCATCTAACAGCCTAAGTGGAGGAGTTCTTTGAACGAGAGGACATTCGGAGAATGGGCTGGGTTGCCAGTTTAGCCGACTTAAATCCTCTCGAGCGCGCTTGGGATGCTCTGGGAAGACTGCACGCAGCACCTCCATGTGCACCCAAGATCATCAAGCTAATGTAAGCCGCGCTGCAGGACGAACGGAGCCCCCTCATTCCCCGATAAACTCCGTCTGAGCAGACCTTGAAGTCCCAAATGTACCGACGACCGCCATGTCACCCTCAGCCCATAGGCGTCAGTGGATGAGGATATGGATGGGCATGTGGTCAGCACATCGCTCTCCCGACCGTTGTCATCTTTCGTGAGCGGAGCCGCTCAAAGGGGTTGAGTGCACCCCATCTGCCAACAGCGGTCGGCAGACTCGGACGATGACCCATCCACGTCATAGCCAAGCCCGACAACCCTTAACATCGGTGATCTGACGTGGATAGGTGTTACCACTGAGGTAAGGCCGTTGGCTGAGGTGTTAAGTGATGTGTTTTTGTGTCTGTTCTACAAGCAGCGCCTGAATTTATACTGTATATATTGCTCTCCTCGCTGATTCTGCAGAGAACCTTCTCATTCTTTACATTATCGGCCCACCTAATTTTCTACGTTATTCTGTCGTGCCACGTGTCAAATGCTTCTAATGCCTTACGTTTCGGTTTTCGCACAGTCCACATATCAATTCCTTACGTGGCTGTACTCTAAACGTTCATTGTCAGAAATTTATTTCTCAAATTTAAGCCATTGTTTGATGCTAGTAGACTTCTCCTGCTTCTTCTGTTTGACTGATGAAGTCTCCCATTTGCAAGGTATGCGACTTGGCATGTAGTAATTCCATGGAAACATCTTAACTGCTAAAAAACTTCTTTTATGACGCGTTTCGAGTCTTCATCAGATTAACTATGCTAAAATTTACATAGAATACAAATTAAAAAAGTTAATACATAATCATTACCAGGCCAAAGTAACATCAGGAACGGAAGTACATAGTAAAATGTTCAAATGTGTGTGAAATCTTATGGGACTTAACTGCTAAGGTCTTCAGTCCCTAAGCTTACCCACTACTTAACTTAAATTATCCTAAGGACAAACACACACACCCATGCCCGAAGGAGGACTCGAACCTCCGCCGGGACCAGCCGCACAGTCCATGACTGCAGCGCCTGAGACCTCTCGGCTAATCCCGCGCCGCGGAAGTACATAGTAGATACATGTGCTTACAATATGCTTACAAAAGCTCTTATACGTGGGCAATAAAAGAAAAACGTACAGTCTCATATGCAGTTGCGGTTAGGCGATATTTGCAAAAGATGTGCATGTGAAGTCTCCAAATAATATCTAATGTTCTTTTGTGTGAATTTTATCACAGTTATCTCATAATGATGATTCGAAACGCGTTAGAGATAAAGTTTTTAGCTATCAACACGTTTCCGTGGAGTTACTCACAGGGAGGCGTACAGATAGTCGTTTTTCCCTCGCTCTATTTGCGAGTGTAACAATGACAAGTAATGTAGAGGGTACCCTTTGCCACGGACCTTCGGTGGCTTGCGGAGTATCTATGTAGATGTAGATGTAGATGTAGATGTAGATGTAGAATTACTACATGGCAACACTTGTCTTGACCAGAAATACTTTACTGAATTTATTTAGAGACGAAACCTCGTGAATGACATGAATCTTTACGTAAGGTCACGATTTGGAATTTTAAATTAATACCAACAAAAGTTGAAATACTAATTCTTTGTTGCTGATATCTTGTGGTGGTAATAAAGAACTACATTAATTTAACTATTTCACCTACGTTTTGCGTACATGTAGGTCATATCAACGTAGCAAAACGGTGTTTGTTACAGTTTTGGCCATCTCTTTGGGCCTCTGGCTCCACTGCGCTATGGTCCGAAACCCCGGGAACGGTGGACGTGGGGTGGGGGTGAGGGGAGTACGGTGGAAGGGAGGTAGGGAAGAGCGAAGCGTCAGAAGGGATGAGGCGGGACTCAGGGTTCGACGGTGGAGCGTGGCTTATGTCACCGGCCACGGGCGTCCACTAAGAGGCTTACTCGTGGTCTGCTTGGGGGGGGGGGGGGGGGGGGCGCACTGCCTGACAGCTCTGCCCATCTCTGGTTCGGACCACGCAACCCTACCTCTGTGCTGTGGTGAGTCGAACAAGACGAGGGAAAAGATTCTACCTTTTCCAGTTTCTGTCACACTGTTGCACTCAGAAATTTTTATCAGTGGTCACTATTCTCCAAACGTAGCCCTGTTCGTAAGCCAGAGCACACATGTATGTTTACGAAAACTATGCTGGAGAATGAGCGATGTAATCCGAAACTAGCACCAGAAATCAAAACTTTTGAGTGCAACGTTGTGACGGAAACTGCAAACAAAAGAAAATTCGTAATCCGAGTTGCTTGTGCTCGCTCCTACATTATGTCCGAACTTAATAAAGTCGCAACGTTGGTGGAATTGTGTCTGTGAGGAGGACGTAGAAATTTGAGAGGTCGGTCCCGGAGAACGTCGCAGGAAATGCGGCGAAAGAAAAGGCGCCTGACCGACACGTCCAGGAACGGCAGACAGCCGCCCTTCTCCAGTTGCATCGTAAATTTGATATTCTCGTAGAGAGAATTCAGATCCTGCAAAAGGCGGGCAGTTCTTCTTCACCGTGGAGACACACTACTAAAGTATCATCCACACATCGCCAGAAGATTTTTTTCTGTCCAGCCTTGTGATTGGAGATCTAAGAGACTTCGGCCGTTCACTTTTGTAAAAAACACCTACAGCCGTTCTTATCATGTCGTTTATTTTATGGATAACAGTTTCGGTACTTCAGTCCACCATCGTCAGGCCTTAGCTGACGCTGATGGAGTTAACGGCATCCGTATACACGATGAATTGGTGGCCAACATATATAACTGGTTTTCGCAGACTAACTTTAATGACTATGTCGTCTTTTCAACCATCAACTATCATAGTTGATAGCTGCAGAGACAATAGTTGATGGCTGGACAGACAACGTAGCTGTTACAACCACCCTGCGAAAACCAGTTATAGATGTTGTGTATACCGATGGTGTTTACCCCATCAGCGTCAGCTTAGGCCTGACAATGGTGCTCTGAAGCGCCGAAACTTCTTTTTAATTTCATTTTTATTTTTTATTTTTTTTTTTTTTAGTCATCAGTCTTCTAATTGTTTTGATGCAGCATGCAGCCCGCCACGATTTCGTATCATGTGCCAACGTGCCAACCTCTTCGTCTCAGAGTAGCGCTTGCAACCTATATCCTCAATTATTTGCTGGATGTATTCCAGTCGCCCGCATCTCGTGGTCGTGCGGTAGCGTTCTCGCTTCCCACGCCCGGGTTCCCGGGTTCGATTCCCGGCGGGGTCAGGGATCTTCTCTGCCTCGTGATGGCTGGGTGTTGTGTGCTGTCCTTAGGTTAGTTAGGTTTAAGTAGTTCTAAGTTCTAGGGGACTGATGACCATAGATGTTAAGTCCCATAGTGCTCAGAGCCATTTGAACCATTTGTATTCCAGTCCCTGCCTTCTCTACAATTTGTGCCCTCTACAGTTCCCTCTAGTACCATGGAAGTCATTTCTTTCAACTTCTCAGTGCTTCCCACAAATTCGTTCCCTCTCTGATTCTGCGCAGAATCTCCTCATTCTTTACCTTATCAGTCCATCTAATTTTCAGTATTCGTCTCTAGCACCAAATCTCAAATGCTTCGATTCTCTTCCAGTTTTCCCACAGTCGTTGTCTCACTACCATACAATGCTGTGCTCCAAACATTCTCAGAAATGTCTTCCTCAAATTAAGGCCTGTGTTTGATACTAGTCTGTGGGTTTTATTTTGTCAAGTTGCGCAATGGATTGATCCGACAAGTACCCTCTGGCTCCTGCAAGAAACAGTTTCCGCCTCACACTACTACAGCAGTCAGACACTCCTAATGTACCAACAAGAACTGCTTGAAAAACGTTCACCAACAAATATCTTCTGGAGTCGTTCGCTGTAAGGAAAAAACACAAAAATATTCTATATTCTTACGTAACTAGTGGATTACTTCAGTACTGGAGTATTGCTAGTTAGTGTAAGAAAAACATTAAACGAATGAAAAATATTATTTATTGCAAAAAATTCTCAGAAATCAGGTGAAACTTTTTCTTATAAAATAATAAATTTCCTGGTTCTTTTCGGAACAGTAGATTGCCTCTTATGGATAGAAATGATATTATTTTACAAAGTATGGAAATGCTCTTTTCTCCCTTTTCTTTAAGAATGTTATTTACTCGACAGAATGTCTGAGAGCCGCGCCTACACAACTTGGATAACTTTTCTAGGTACAGTCAAGGGTTTCGTGTGAGAAATGTAGTGGAGTGTACTGTTACGGAGGACAGGTGGGGCTCGCATACGCTGTATCGCACACTGCCGTGAGCTGCGACGACTGCTGCCTGCATTGCTCGCTGCTGACAAATAACACAACTATCTCTTTCTATCTGGATTGACCTTCGCCAATCAAACTCTCCCTACGCCTTTATGAAGTCAAAGACTCCTATCCACCCCTAGTCTAACTATTGGCGTGGTACACCAGTACACCGCGATGCCACTCAATACTCGCTCGCAGGCTTTTAAGTAGTGCTCTGTCGATGCTCACACCACACAATAAGTGTGGCAGCCAACACATTGAACAACGCTTAATCGCGAGCGACTCAATATAGAGTATCACTCTGATTCGCTAACGACAGAGGTGCTCTCCCAGTGAAGTACTGAGGAGAGACTTTGTTCGTCGTTCTTTGCGTACATGTATGAGCGCACTCGCTCTCGTTAGGTGTTTCCGCTCCAAGAGCGGCAACGGAACGGCCCCGTTTTCTGGAAAAATGGCAAGGGTATATCATTCGCTGTCTTCCCTCACTCCTCTGGCTCTTTGCATCAGAAATATTCCGCCAATCAGCGTTGCTCTTTTAAACGGGAGAATGACGTTTCGTTGAAGTCAATTAATGCGGAAACATGTAGCATCTCCGTTAGGCGTATACTGTCCTCCTGTGAGAACTCCGTAACTACGCAGTCCGTCCGTCAAAAATTGCGTCTCCTGGACGCTCCCACACAATGTAGCGGAATTTGCTCTTAAGTCGAACATGGGGGTCGTTATCCCTTCGCTCTGGCAAAAGCTGGAGTGCACCCCGCTTGCCAACAGCGTTCGGCAGACCGGATAGTCACCCATGCAAGAGCTAGCCCAGCCCGACAGCGCTTAACTTCGCTCATATGACTGGAACTGGTGTTACCACTGCGGCAAGGCCGTTGGAAACCTTTGTTTTCTACTTTGGAGAAAAGGACGCGCGATCGCTGTCCACTTGCACCTTCGTTACCTGTATTTGCCACTACATTATTCTGCAGGGAGAATAGTACAAAATTCCCTTGGAAACGATACAGGGACTGTATTTACCCATCCCTGGACGACGGAAACTATCTTCAATGACAGTGGGTTTCCAACAGTGCGATAGCACTGTAATGTGGTGCATTATTGGTATCCCCATATTTTTGTCCACCCCATGTGTATCCAATATGCTACTATATAAAAGTTCACGCAGTTCTTACCTACTGGGTACTCATTTTTCTTGATAGTGCAGTGAGTGTATATTTCGTTCTTCGTACGACGTCAGAAATTTAAAAGTGTAGCATCCTCATTTGCCATTTTTCTGAAGTACAAGGTACAGTCTTCTAAAATCTACACAAGAAAGATGTTGTAGCACTGACATGTAATCACCTCAGAGCCATTGTGTGTCAAAATAATTTCGTAGTGAACTAGTAATTCTCGCTAAACGTCTAATCTAATGAGCAGCCCGTAGACTAAGCTTCAAGAACGAAGTTGCTAAAATACGGGGTCCAGATGCTTTCTTTCTTCTCTTTTGCATCCGCCATATTTCCCTTATGATTTATGATACTATTACTCATCTTTTTTATTGCCCATTCAGGGTGCAAGCTGTAGTAAATTGCCAATTAATTTTTGCGTCTGAGTTAAATGTTTTATTAAATGGTGAACGCAAAAAAATTAAATACATACCACCTGAAAAATATGAAATATAGCGTTCCAGAGAATTCAATTACCGGTTTTAATGAAATATACATGGAACGTACAGTCAAGAGATAATGGAACATTTACCTTCTATTTACGGTCATCTTGTTCAGGCAATTAAAGGCACTTCATTTGTTCAAATTATTTTGATTTAGAGCTGTGGGCTGCGTAAGCACATAAGTTCCGCCTTCATCTCACGGATGTTGTTAAATGTGCAGTGGCGGGTGGAAATGTCGTGCTCAAACGTATAATACAGCCCTGTGGTACGAGGTCTACTTTCCTCTTCGGATGACGGCGTATTTTCAAGAAAATCGTCTGTTCATCGTTTTCGTTTGCTTACCCGTTATTCTCCAAATTAGAAGGTTTTGAGTCTGACAATGTGGTCCAGTACACAAAGGTATTGGTTACCTGTAAAAATAATCTCGGTGGTATTGATTATAATTATTACCCGACATTGTCAGGATGGAGGAAAGCGATCTCAAATATACTTTTATATATAAATTTATTTCAAATAATCATTAAAAAAATTTAATTGTCTAGATCACAATTAGATAATAATAGTTAGATTTAATTATAATCTAATTGCGATCCAAACTATTAAGGGCTTGAAAATAATTTTTTTAAAAACTTGTATATAAAAAAGTATTAATTATAGAGGAAATCATTAATTTTAGTGGTTCTCTGTCACGGGAAAATAACCTGGACCTTCATACTTTTTCTATTTCTTTATTGTTTCAAACGAGAAGTTTCCACAAAGGATGAGCAAAATAAGTTTGTCTTTCCTGGGTGGTTTGCATCGACATCTACATCTACATACATACTCATACATACTCGGCAAGCCATTATATGGTGCATGGCGGAGAGTACCCTGTACCACTGCTAGTTATTTCTGTCTTGTTCCACTTGAAAATAGAGCGAGGGAAAAATGACTGTCTCTGCAATCTTATCTTCGTGATCCTTGCGCGAAATGTACCTTGACGGCAGTAGAATCGTTTTCTAGTCAGCCTCAAATACGGGTTATCTAAATTTTCTCAATAGCGCGCCTTGAAAAGAGCGTAGCCTCCCCCCCCCCCCCCCATCCCCCCCAGGGATCCCCATTTGAGTCCCCAAAGCATCTGCGCAACACTCGCGCATTGTTCGAACCTACAGGTAACAAATCTTGCAGCCCGCCTCTGAACTGCTTCGATGTCTTGCTTTATTCCGACCTGGTATAGATCCCAAACACTCGAACAGGACGCAGCAAGAGGTCATTCTTATGTCCTATTTGTAGTCTCCTTTTCAGATAAATCACACCTTCCCAAAATTCTCCCAATAAACCGAAGTCGACCATTTACTTTCACTACTACAATCCTTACATGCTTATTCTATTTCTTATCGCTTTGCAACGGTACGCCCGGATATTTAATCGACTTACTTGTATCAAGCGGCACACAATGCTGCATTCGAACATTACGTGTTTGTTTTTCCTACTCATCTGTATTAACTTACATTCAGAACTAACTGCCATTTATCATGTAAGTAGGCTGTTTATGTTTTCTTATTGGCAACGTTACGTAGCGCTCTGTACGAAAATCACTGGCTGTGCTGTGTGCAGTCTGTGGCTAGTTTGCATTGTTGTCTGCCATTGTAGTGTTGGGCAGCGGCAGCTGGATGTGAACAGCGCGTAGCGTTGCGCAGTTGGAGGTGAGCCGCCGGCGGTGGTGGGTGTGGGGGATGAGATGGCGGATTTTTGAGTACAGAATGGATGTTATGAACTGCTAAAGACTGCATGGAAATCCACTACTTCCGTGTGCATTGTCCTTTACTGCTCAGACTTTGTAAAAAAACACTGAAATTTTACTGTGATGAACAATCTGGACTGTCTTTATGGTCTGTGAGAAAATTTTAGCTTTTGACCAACATTGTATAAATAAGTGTGTGCATTTGATATCTTTGTTATTGTAATTATGAAAAAATTTTCCAAATCATTATTGGCCACTGCCCAAAACAATTTGTAAAATTTTTTTGGGGAGCATGGGGGCTATGTAAGTAGGCTGTTTATGTTTTCTTTATGTAAGTAGGCTGTTTATGTTTTCTTTATGTAAGTAGGCTGTTTATGTTTTCTTATTGGCAACGTTACGTAGCGCTCTCTGAAAATCACTGGCTGTGCTGTGTGCAGTCTGTGGCTAGTTTGCATTGTTGTCTGCCATTGTAGTGTTGGGCAGCGGCAGCTGGATGTGAACAGCGCGTAGCGTTGCGCAGTTAGAGGTGAGCCGCCAGCAGTGGTGGATGTGGGAAATGAGATGGCGGATTTCTTAGTACAGAATGGATATTATGAACTGCTCTGAATATTATGCTTTTTCAACACTATTAAGGTAAATACATTGTTTGTTCTCTATTAAAATCTTTCATTTGCTAACTATGCCTATCAGTAGTTAGTGCCTTCCGTAGTTTGAATCTTTTATTTAGCTGGCAGTAGTGGCGCTCGCTGTATTGCAGTAGTTCGAGTAACGGAGATTTTTGGTGAGGTAAGTGATTTGTGAAAGGTATAGATTACTGTTAGTCAGGGCCATTCTTTTGTAGGGATTTTTGAAAGTCAGATTGCGTTGCGCTAAAAATATTGTGTGTCACTTTAAGCACAGTCGTGTACAATTGTTCTAAGGGGACGTTTCATATGGCAAACAAAAGCTACACTAAATACACAAACTACAAGAAAAAATCAGAAGATTCCAGTGAGGTATCCTCGGCTATGGGTCGACATATGAAACGTCCCTTTTTAACAATTATACAAGACTGTGTTTAAACTGACACACAATATTTTTAGCGGAACGCAATCTGACTTTCAAAAATCCCTACAAAAGAATGGCCCTGACTAACATTAACCTATACCTTTCACAAATCACTTACCTCACAAAAATCTTCATTACTCGAACTACTGCAATATAGCGAGCGCCACTACTGCCAGCTAAATAAAAGATTCAAACTACGGAAGGCACTAACTACTGATAGGCATAGTTAGCAAACGAAAGATTTTAACAGAGAACGAACAATGTATTTACCTTAATAGTGTTGAAAAAGCATATATACATAGCAGTTCATAACATCCATTCTGTACTCAAAAATCCGCCATCTCTCTCCCCACATCCACCACTGCTGGCGGCTCACCTCCAACTGCGCAACGCTACGCGCTGTTCACATCCAGCTGCCGCTGTCCAACACTACAATGGCAGACAACAATGCAAACTAGCCACAGATTGCACACAGCACAGCCAGTGATTTTCGTACAGAGCGCTACGTAACGTTGCCAATAAGAAAACATAAACAGCCTACTTACAATCACACCAACTAGAAATTTTGTCTACGTCATCTTGTGTCCTCCTACAGTCACTTAACGTCGACATCTCGCCATACACCATATCGTCATCCGCAGACAACCGCAGACTGCTCCTTACCCTGTCCGCCAGGTCATTTATTTATAAGGAAAATAGCAGCGGTCCTGTCACCCCTGGGGCACTCATGACAATACCCTTGTCTCTGATGAACACGCGCCATCGAGGACTACAGACCGATTTCTGTTACGAATTCCTCTATCCATTCACATATTTCAGAATCTATTCCGTCATAATGTAAGTAGTCACTATCAATTTCAAGTGCAAAAACAGCAGATACTGCTGTATTTTACTCTTCCAGAGTGTACACTTTAGCAAGGAGGTTTCCTAGACGTCAAAGTACCAGAACATTTGATAACATGCGTAAAGATGTTCATATCAGCTGTGCCAAGCGGTTAGGACTAACACAACAACTGAGTGACTGTTTAGAGACAAAATTCACACTGCTACAATCTTCTCGCGTTGACAGTCGAGTCAAGGGGTTGTTCTCCGGCAACGTTTCAGCAAGTTTCTTACCTGCCATCTGCAGGCCAAGTGTCGGGTTCACGTCTCGCCCGGATCTCAACAGACGCCGGACCACGGGTTTCTCTGCACCCTCGGCGCCTGTAGGGCCAATCAGACGCGAGCAGAATCTGCGCGGTGGTGGGTGGGGAGGAAGGGGGGGGGGGAGCCGCGGGCGCCCGGTCCTGTCGTCTCGTCTCGGTGCGGCCTGTTTATTCCATCCGCCGCCACCGACCCGCCTCCATCGGTGCGCTCTCGTCTTATTGTTGATAATGCTGTGTTCCACGCCGTGCTGAGTTGGAAACCACTATCCCGGTTGACCAGGTTATCACTGACCGGTTTTTCCACTGCCTCTTTAATAACAGAGTCCCAGAAACCTTTCGCTCTACAGAGTCTCTTGGTTTCTTCAAACTGAAACGTGTTTTCTTCTCTGAGGTTGTGCTCCGTTATCGCGAATTTTTCTTTTCGTCCGAGGCGAATGCTTCTCACATGTTCAGAGACGCGTTGTGTGATGCAGCGCTGCGTCTATCCACACTCACAAGGAATGCTGTAGACACCTGGTGTTCTTAGACCCCAAGTTGTCCTTCATTGAGCCCAGCATATTGCTGGTTTTTGCTGTAGGTCAGGAGATGGTTTTTATCTTGTTCTTCCCCAGTATCGTGGCAATCTTGGCAGTGGGCGACCCCGTGTACGGGAGGAACGCCAGAGTTTTGTTGTTCTCTTCTTCCTGAAGGTCCTCCTTCTTCATCTTGCGATCGCGTCTAATGTGTGTTTCGGTGTATCTATTCTTCAGGAACGTTTTCTTCAGGTGCTGAATCTCCTAATAAAGAAGAAAACGGACGTCATAGACCTGTAGCTCAACGCCAACAGCTGCCATCACCCAGCACAAAGGAAATCCGTGCTGACTACCCTTGTCTGCAGAGCTCATGATATATGCGACAGGGACAGTTTCTCTACTGAGACGCAGCACCTGAAGAAAGCCTTCCAGAAGAACGACTGCACCGAAACGCAGATTTGACACGATCGCAAAATGACCAACAAGAAGAAGGAGGAGGACCTTCAGGAAGAAGTGTAAAACAAGGGTCTGGCGTTCTTTCCGTACGCGGGGCCGGCCACGGCCAAGATTGAAAGGATACTGGAGAAGAAATATATAAGAACAGTCTTCCGACCTCCAGCAAAAATCAGGAATATGCTGGGCTCAATGAAGGACAACTTGTGTCTAAGAACACCGGGTGTCTATAGCATTTCCTGTGAATGTGGGAAACAATATACTGGACAGACGCAGAATTGCATGACACAACGCATCTCTGAACATGTGAGAAGCATTCGCCTCGGAAAAAAAGAAAAATTCGCGGTAAAGGAGGACAGTCTCAGTGAAGAACACACGTTTCAATTTGAAGAAACCCAGTAATGGTCCCCCCATTCTGTCGCATAGGTGTGAAATTTGGCTCAAACGTGCCTTCAACCTTCTTCTATAATGGTACAAAAATGTGGCGCTCTGTGACGTCATCCTTGGGGTCAGCAAATCATCAAACAACGAGGTGAGCCGCAGCTCAGGAGATCACACAAGCTTTAGGGTAGATTAATGGCGTCACATTGGCACCAAATTTCACCACAATTCTGTCAATGCCACCGTTGACGTGTGACACAGTAAGAAGATCGTCACACCCTCTCTTACCCAAAGCCGGGCGGAGTGGCCGTGCGGTTCTAGGCGCTACAGTCTGGAACCGCGAGACCGCTACGGTCGCAGGTTCGAATCCTGCCTCGGGCATGGATGTGTGTGATGTCCTTAGGTTAGTTAGGTGTAAGTAGTTCTAAGTTCTAGGGGACTGGTGACCTTAGAAGTTGAGTCCCATAGTGCTCAGAGCCATTTGAACCATTTGAACCTCTCTTACCCACATTTCATCCCTTCTCTTGACGTCTTTGTGTTGAAATCACGCGATTTTCTTGTGGATGACTGAGGAAAACATTTCTGACAAATTGCCGCTCAGAATCGACACGAAAGAGCCTCAGGGGGTGGCATAAATGGCGTAATGAAACCATTCCTCCCGTCGAGGCGTTGGTTCCCACACATTTCGCTGTCGAAAAACACGGTCTGCGATGTGATGAGCAACAGGGCGATGTTATTGGCAACGTTACACACAGCAGCCAACCACTGGGGCGTTTCAACGCCGTACTAAGGTTAAAGTCGGGCTGCAACCCCACTTAACGTTATCTCACCCTAAGAGTGTAGTGAGACCACAATTTTTTCTCTAGTATACTGTGTGGAACTAGTAGGGACAGCTCAGAAGAATTCGACGAAATCTGAACTTGATCCGAAGCAGTAAAGCTCCTGTTTCAAGCCCCCCCCCCTCTAAGATCCCAGCTCGGCAAAACCCTCGGGGCTCCCATTCACATTTATTGAGATTTGCAAAATGTATCTTTACAGAGAAAACCTACAAAATAGCCGAAGGCTCCTGCAGGTAGGCTACCACTTTATCGCCTCCGAGGAGGAGGTGGATAGATTAGTGTTTAACGTCCCGTCGACAACGAGGCCAATAGAGAGGTTTCACAATCTTGGATTAAGGAAGGATGGAAAAGGGAAGCGGTCATCCCTTTAAGGAACCATCCCGGCATTTGCCTGGAGCGATTTAGGGAAATCACAGGAAACCTAAATCAGGATGGCCGGACTCGGGTTTGAACCGCCGTCCTCCGAAAGCGAGTCCAGTATGCCACGTCACACAATATCACCACCGACGCCAACTGCCTGCCATGTTTATTGTTGCTGGATTTTACACACTATCTATTTCGAAGCCAGATAGCTTTTTCTTCTCACTCCTTGACAAGACACATCAATCATTCAAGAGCGACAAACTTACACCATCATACCTACACGCTCCCAATCTGCATGTACGAAATTTACTTGACAAATGATGCAACTACAAGACCTCTCACAACTGTCCAGTAGTTTATAGTCATATCATTTTACACATGAAGTTGATACATGCAGAACCCGAGCGTACACCAAATGCTTGTACGGGGTAGGACACATTCCTCTGTCCCAATTGATTTATGAATCTTTCCAATGCATTTAATGATGAGAGAATCTAGTTTAGAATTCGAGAGCATGTAAGATTAACAGCAGTAAATACTGATCAATGAATGGATAAAAATTTTGCCGTTTGTCAATATTGGATAGCTGCAGTCGTTATATATCCTGCCAACATGAAAGGTAGACATATACATTAATGATTCCTCCCCAGTCTCAGTTTTAGTCAGATATCAAACAATGTTCTTTCTCCCCATTCAAAAATGTTTATTTAGATTTTACACATGTGAGAGATAATAGTGCACACATCAGAGAAAGCAGGTCTATAAATCTCGACATCCAAGATAGAACATATGAGAAATTGCTAGGTTCCTCCAAATCGTTAAAAACAGATTTTGGAAAATCTAGAGAAGTTTACAAATTTAACACCTCATAAAATCATTGAACCCCAATGGACTGATCAAACATCATAGAAGTAAAAAATTAATCTTCATTAATGCGAAAATTATATACCATGAAACAGTTACCAAACTCCCCATACTCTGCGCATCTATAGATTTGTAAGTAATAAATATATCAAAAAATTCGAAAATTCTTAGAAACAATTCGGAGAATGTGAATCAGTTTCTTGAAACATGTGAGAAGAATAGAGAGCAACAGATTAATTAAAGGTATCTTTCAATGTTTCAGTAATAAAAGTAACGAAAATAATTGCATCAAGGGTACTCAAAAAGGCTCAGAAGAGATGAACGTAGCTGAATAAGATATTCAAAGCTGAAAAAAATGGGAAGGAAAATAAAAAAACTTCAAGGGTTTTCGAGAAGAAGGGAGGAAACGTGGAAGAATGTTCACCCAGGTACAAAAATAACAGCGGAGCCAGAAAATGAAAAAGTACCAAGAAGAACCTCATTCGAAAGAACACCTTGTCTTGCTTGATACACAGTTGGCCACATGAGTAGCAAGACGAAGTGCATAGAGGAGTGATCTTGTGCAAATAAATCTCAGACTGAGTTGAGTGAAAAAAAAAAACACCTTTCCGTCATACAAATAATTGGATTAATTATTTTCACTCGTGAAAAATAATAGTGGTCTTAGAATTGAATCTTGTGGAACCAGTTTACTGATTTCATTTTTGTTCAGCGTACATGGAGCCTGAAAAAAAAAGAAATCTCCTTTCTGGCAGGAAAATGGTTTTGTAAGCAGCACGGATGGCTTTTCCTGGCAGATATTCCACACGCGCTTCTAGAGTTTCGCAAGAGGTGTTTCCGCACAGCGCGCGCAGGGAATGTCCGTACTTTTAGCTGCCTGTGCATTATAACTGTCGCACGGAGCAGCCGTGGCACCTGCAGCACAGCGCAGCACAACGGGCCAGATAGCGACTCCCCTCCCCTCCCCTCCCGCTGCCACTGCCACTGCACCACGCCACCGAGCGCCTATCAGTGCTGTTATGGCCTCCGCATTTGTACTGCCGCCAGCGAACACAGCCGCTTACGGCAGCGGCCACGTTATCTGGCGCTGGCGCTGGCGCGGTATCTGCCGGAAGAGTCGGCCAGGTCGACCGCGGCGCCGAGTCGATCGCGCTATCGCCGCCTCCCAGCGACACTGTGGCGAGCTACTGTGCGCCGCTGCCGCCACCTCGCACACTTGATGACGGGCGTCGTAAGGTGGAGGAGAAAGAAAACGGCGTTACAGAAAAAGAGTCTGTGACACAGCAGCCATACTTTACATATACCGGATGATCAAAAAGTCAATATAAATTTGAAAACTTAATAAACCACGGAATAATGTAGATAGAGAGGTAAAAATTGACACACATGCTTGGAATGACATGGGGTTTTATTAGAAAAAAAAAAGTTCACAAAGTGTCCGACAGTTGGGCCTGGACAGCAGATTGCGCTGGACAGCAAAACATCAGTGACTGCGCATTACAATCGTGTATAAAAGGAGCTGTAATGAGAGAATCAGATGCGCCAGCAGTCACAGCGTGTTGACGTTACCTGAAAAGGCGCTCTTAGTGAAGCTGTATTATCAGAATGGGGAATGTGCTAGTTCAGCGTTACGATCCTATCGCCATAGCAACGGGATTCGAACGGGTAAAGGTCCGTTGACAAATGCAGCTGTGGCGAGAATAATTTCGAAGTTCGAAGCCACGAGTTGTTTAGACGATAGACCCCGTAGTGGCCGACCGAGCACAAGGCGCAATGCTGCTGAGACAGTTCAGGAAGAAATGGAGACTGTAGCGGGTTCGTCTATGCACGGGGAAATCAGCGCTCGAGCAGTCGCACGTCGCACCCGCATTCCATACACTACAGTTCAATTGCCACTTAGGTGTACCCTCCGATGCTATCCGTACAAAATTCATCGGCATCATGAACTGTTACCTGGCGATTTAGTGAAGCACAGGGCATTTGCGGTATGGGCGCTTCAAAAGATGGCGGAAGATAACGATTGGTTGAGTAACGTGTTGTGGACCGACGAAGCTCATTTCACGCTCCGAGGGTCTGTCAACTCCCACAACTGCAGAATGTGGTCTACTGAAAATCCTAGAACTGTCGTGGAAACTCCATTGCACGACGAGAAAGTCACGGTATGGGTTGGATTTACCACATCTACCGTTACGGGGCCTTTTTTCTTTGAGGAAATGCGTGATTCTGGTTTTGTAACTGCTACCGTGACGGGTGAGAGGTACGCCGATATGTTACAGAATCGCATCATCCCCAGCCTGGCTGATAAACACCTGCTGGAACGTACGATGTTTATGCAGGATGGCGCTCCACCCCATATTGCTAGACGCGTGAAAAATCACTTGCGCGCGTCGTTTGGTGATGATCGTGTGCTCAGCCGCCACTTTCGTCACGCTTGGCCTCCCAGGTCCCCAGACCTCAGTCCGTACGATTATTGGCTTTGGGGTTACCTGAAGTCGCAAGTCTATCGTGATCGACCGACATCTCTAGGGATGCTGAAAGACAACATCCGACGCCAATGCCTCTCCATAACTCCGGACATGCTTTACAGTGCTGTTCACAACATTATTCCTCGACTACAGCTGTTGTTGAGGAACGATGGTGGACATATTGATCATTTCCTGTAAAGAACATCATCTTTGCTTTGTCTTACTTTGTTATGCTAATTATTGCTATTCTGATCAGATGAAGCGCCATCTGTCGGGCACATTTTGAACTTTTGTATTTTTTGGTTCTAATAAAACCCAATGTCATTCCAAGCATGTGAGTCAACTTGTACCTCTCTATCTACATTATTCCGTGATTTATTCAGTTTTCAGATTTATACTGACTTTTTGATCACCCGGTACATAGTGTGTTGTCGAGATCTGACTTGACTAATTAACGATTACCTACTATTGATTGTATGGCGAGACATGCGAACATACCACCTTACACATGATCGGAAACACCGCGCGACTGCTACGGTCGCAGGTTCGAATCCTGCCTCGGGCATGGATGTGTGTGATGTCCTTAGGTTAGTAGGTTTAAGTAGTTCTAAGTTCTAGGGGACTGATGACCTCAGATGTTAAGTCCCATAGTGCTCAGAGCCATTTGAACCATTTGAACCATGATCGGAAACACTCTGGAAAGCTTGTAAGTGAGCACTGAAGTTAGCCAACCAGCTAGCTGCGCGTGCAAATTGAAGCACTTGCACCCGCTAAAATGCGGTGCGTCCGTGAGGTACCACGTGTTCAAATGCCCATTACATCGTTAAAATGTGTATTTTTTGGAAGTGGTAAATTTAAGCTAAATTTGTTCGTCCTGATTGGGTTTCTTCAATGTTAATTAACTCGGAAGCTTTTGCAACGTAACCAATTTTTTTCCTGACAGTTATTTCTCAGAACAGCCTAGGCGCGCAAAACACTTGCAAGTTTCTGAGATTGCTTCTGACCACTCTGTACAAACAAAAACGTAAACGTTAATTTGCTCAAATCTTAAGTCTCCAAAAGTTCCTGGCTTTGAAATTTTAACACAACGTTTGTCATTTGAATACGTGCCTGTTTTTCGTACCTACACAATCTCATAATATATAGATGTATACTTAATAAAAAAAGGGGAAAACTTGTTAACAAAGATCTTACAGTTACATCTTATTAACTGGATTATTTGTTATTTTTCGACATAATCACCCTCGTTATCCAAAAATTTGTTAAGTCGGTGCACAAGCTTTGTATCCCACAGTCATAGAAGGTGGCAGCCTGTTGTCGGAACCACGTTTCAACTTCATCTTTGGTCTCGTCATCGTCGTGGAATGATTTTCCACCAAGATGTGACTTCAGGTAACGGAAGACATGGAAGTTGGTGGGCACAAGGTCCGGGCTGTATGGCGGATGGTCCAATACGTCCCATTTGAATTGTTTGAGTAGTGCTTTGGTTACGGGCGCTGTGCGAGGCCGAGCGTTGTCATGAAGCAAGCGGACTCCACTTGTCAGCATTCCCCTGCTCTTGTTTCGAATTGCCCTTCGAAGACGTTTCAAAGTCTGGCAATATGCAGCAGCGTTAATTGTCGTTCCAGGAGGCAAAAATTCCAACAGAAGAATGCCTTGTCTGTCCCAAAAAACCGAAGCCATGATTTTCTTCGCTGAAATCGACGATTTGCATTTCTTGGCTTTTGGAGAATTCGAATGGCGCCATTGCATTGATTGTTACTTGGATTCAGGTGTATGGTGATAAACCCACGTATCCTCACCTGTCACAATGTGAGGAAGTCGACTGCTAAGCCCATCCTTTTCTTTTTGTGTTCTTCCGTTAACAGTTTTGGAAACCTGCGCGCACACAGTTTCCTGTACCGTAGCTTAACAGTCACAACGTCATAAAGAGTTGTCATTGATGCGTCCGGTATGATCTGATGTAATTCTTTCAATGTGAGACGTCTATTCGCACGAATTGCTTCCTCCGTTCTCAAAGATCACAGATGGCCGACGTCTTCTTTGTTCGTCACGAAGATCGGTCCTACCTTCAGGGAAATGACGACACCATTTCGTTACATTTTGTCGATTCATAATGTTCCCATAAACAGAAACAATTTCTTTGTGAATATCCGCTGGTCGCTGACCCTTTGCATGAAGAAAACGTATGACGGAGCGCACTTTGCATTTGGCGGGATTCTGAATCGCCGCAGCCATTTTAAACACGACCTACTCCAACCAGAAGCAACGTTCAACTGCCGAACGACCGCGAAGAGAAAGCTAACGGTTCAAGGTTAACACCAGTGTTTGCCAACTTGCTCGCCAAAACTCTTCTGCTTCTCTGGCGTACGGTGTCTCTTTACTTTCCGAAATACCCTGGTATTTATGTAATAAATAAATATGTATACTATGCACCGAAGAGCCAAAGAAAATTGTACACCTGCCTAATATGATGTGGGGCCCCCGCGAGCACGTAGAAGGGCCTCAACACGACGTGGCAAGGATTCGACTAATCTCTGAAGTAGTACTGGAGGGAATTGACACCATGAATCCTGGAGAGCTGTCCATAAATCCGTAAGAGTGGGTGGAGATATCTTCTGAACAGCACGTTGCAAAGCATCCCAGATATGCTAAATAATGTTCATGTCTCTGGAATTTGATGGCCAGCGAAAGTGTTTAAAGTCAGAAAAGTGTTCCTTGAGCCATTCTGTATCAATTATGGACGTGTCGGGTGTCGCATTGTCATTCTGGAATTGCTTAAGCGCTTTGGAACTCACAGTGGACATGAGTGGATGCAGGTGATGAGACAGGATTCTTATATACATGTCACCTGTCAGAGTCGTATCTAGACGTATCCGGGGTCCCATATCACTCCAACTGCACACGCCCCACACCATTACAGAGCCTTCACCAGCTTGAACAGTCCTCTGCTGACATGCAGTGTCTGTGGACTCATGAAGATGTCTCCATAGCCGTACACGTCCATCCGCTCGATACAATTTGAAACGAGACTCGTCCGACCAGCCAATATGTTTCCGGTCATCAACAGTTCAATGTCGGTGTTGACGGGCCCAGACGAGGAGTAAAGCTTTGTGTCGTGCAGTCATCAAAGGCACACGAGTTGGCCTTCACCTCCGAAAACCCATATCGATGATGTTTCATTGAATGGCTCTCACGCTGACACTTGTTGGTGGCCCAGCCTTGAAATCTGCCGCCATTTGCGGAAGGGTTGAACTTCTGTGACGTTGAACGATTCGTCGTTGGTCCCGTTCTTGCAGGATATTTTTCCGGCCGTAGTGATGTCGTAGATTTGATGTTTTACCGGATTCCTGATATTCACGGTACACTCGGGAAATGGACGTACGGGAAAATCCTCACTTCATCGCTACCTCGGAGATGCTGTGTCCCATCACTCGCCCGCCGACTATAACAAGCATTTAAACTCACTTAAATCTTGATAACCTGTCACTGTAGCAGCAGTAACCGATCTATTAACTGCGCCAGACACTTGTTGTCTTATACAAGGTGATTCACGAAGATAGCGAATATTCCAATATGTTATTCTACAAGTAAAACTGATGAAAATAGTTAATATAAACATAGGTCCGCAAACGTTTAGATACGGAGTTACGGCTAGTAAAAAGTTTTGCTGAAATTTAGCAACTTCGCTAATATGAAGCCATCGCAAAACTGTACGAGATTAAAGTGAAGCACAATTTCCAATTATTTTGCTGTACATCTAATAAAACATGTCACGGCGTGTATCTGCAGTAGTTTTCCAGAACATCCAGAGAAGCAAAGAGTATTATAGAAGTAAATTTGTTTACTTTTCATTAAGACTGTATAAGCGTTTATGTCATTGTTGGCAACCGTTAGTGAGTTGTTTCAGTCGTTTCTTAACCTTGAAAAGAGTTAGTTTTCTGTATTTTTCAGTGAAAGAACATAATAACTATAGGGTATTTAAGCGAAACCATGTGAAATTAAGAACAACCAACTGAAACGGGCCATAAAATCTGTTCATAAACGTGCAGCTAAACGCACTAAACTCGGTGGAGACATTTTTAAACATTTATTGTCAATGTATTGTGGAATTGTATGTACACTGTACAACTGCCTTAACACTGAGCTTCGTTTTTCCGGTTTAACACGAATTCACGTGCGCTATGGTATTAGTAAAAGCAGATTATCTGACACATTCATACAGTTCCAGTTAACATTATTACCATCATTTTTCCAAAATTAAATTCTCTACAACTCCTGTCGAAAACTCTGCAGTTGTCTGGACTTTAAAAAACAAATTGGGCTAAGAAAATAAATGAAAAATTTTACGAAATTACTTCTTTGCTTTTCTGGATGTTCTACACACATTTTTCTTTCTTCCTTGCAGTCGGTTATAACAGAAAATAGGCAAGTTGTATTTATCGTTTATCAGCGTTTGATCAGAATACCACTACTGAATTGGAATTTGCAGTAACAGTAAACACGGCAACAACTCTCAAGTAAGAGAGAGGACAAGGAGTACATGGACCGAGAATGGGGGGGGGGGGGGCTGTGGAGGGGAAGAGGGAGTAAAAGGGACGTAGATAGGGGGAAGGAGGAGACAGACAGGTAGAGGTGTTTGAGATTAGGGCATGTATTCAATACTCACACATATTTCGCAATTGTGAAGCATTGCTGGCTTCACTACTTGCAAAAATATGTTTGGAATAGGAAAACTAATCAATTTGTAAAGTCTGAGATTTTCCTTAGAATGTTATAATTTATAAAACCATACAATTCTGCCAAAGAAATGAGAAAGCCATTAGGCCTGAGCACGGCCGAGCTTTTTCACTTGTGTCTCGTTGCGTGAGCGCCTTTTCTACGAAGAAAAAATGCGTAGTAGGCTGATCTAGCAGACAGCGTTGATGTAGGGTGAGCCTTGTGGCTTTCGTTTTGTGAACACCTTTGAAGTGGATCTAAATCTGTCGTAAGCGGACTGAAATGTGGAATATTGGCACAAAAGGAAGAAGGCAATAATTTGCATTTCTGCATTAAAAATTCGTCTCTTGTAAACTGTAGTCGTGCATGGGAAACATTTCCAGGCTAAAATGTGATATTGCAATAATTACACAATCTTACTTAAAGAACGTTCCTCAAAGGTAGGCATTTGCCACCTTCAAAAATAGTTCAAATGGCTCTGAGCACTATGGGAATAAACATCTATGGTCATCAGTCCCCTAGAACTTAGAACTACTTAAACCTAACTAACCTAAGGATATCACACAACACCCAGCAATCACGAGGCAGAGAAAATCCCTGACCCCGCTGGGAATCGAACCCGGGAACCCGGGCGTGGGAAGCGAGGACGCTACCGCACGACCACGAGATGCGGGCTGCCACCTTCGGTGAATACAATTAGTAAGAGACGTGACGAATCTGCAGAAGTATATTTTGGACCAGAGTCTCAACTACAGTGCTTCTTACAAAACGGACGGTATATTTCTAAATTCATGAAAAGGAAAGGCAGACCCAGTTTAACTTAAACTCTGTGATGAGCGCTTTTGGTTCAGTATACTGTAAGTTAATAGTAACCGGTGTCATCATCTTACTTAAAATAATTTTCATTACTTTGATTAAATTCATTCTCAGGATTACCTTTTACTGCGCGAAAGCCTGTGGTTGTGTGGTTTATTAGAGTAGGATATTAGAGACACACAAAATTGTTAGGTCACTTCGTTACAACAACTGCTTAAAATTTATTTGTCTGAATTTGGTTACAAATAGTCTTCAGATTAAAGTAATTTCAGTCTATACAGAATTACTAACTTCATTTTCTCTTTGCAAATTTCGTAAAGTTTCAAAATGAAACCATTTAATACCTTGTTAGTTTCTTTCTGGTACAAAAAAGCTATAATTACGTTTCTGGAATAATAAATTCATTATATGTCATAAGTTTAATGAATAGTACTTTCTAAATTTGACCCTTCACGACGTGCCGACCGGTATTAACAAGTAGAATTATCGATTTTCGGGAAGAAAATTCTCATAATGGGTTAGCATTGTTTGCTGGCCCTGTGGTGAATTCGGTCTTCGTACTTTAGTGGGAAACATTAATTATCAGTGCAATAATTACAGGTAAGTGTAGCCGGCCACGGTGGCCGAGCGGTTCTAGGGGCTTCAGTCCGGAACCGCGCGACTGCTACGGTGGCAGGTTCGAATCCTGCCTCGGGCATGGATGTGTGTGATGTCCTTAGGTTAGTTAGATTTAAGTAGTTCTAAGTTCTAGGGGACTGATGGCCTCAGATGTTAAGTCCCATAGTGCTCAGAGCCATTTGAACCATTTTTGAATTATGACACACCCTGCATAAACTCGACGATGTATTGAAGCGATGTTTGATATATTTTTGTTTATTTTTTTATTTTACCTTTTCTTTGAGGAAATTGCGTTTTCTAGCACTACATGATAAACCTTTATTTATTCCATTATTTTTCTTACAACATCCTTCTATTTCACCTTACAAATCGATAACTTTCGAATGAGACCTGACTTAAACACTGGCAGTTTCGATTTTTGTATAAATAGTGTTTATTTGAAGCAACATACGGGTGGATATCTATGCAGAACAATAACGTTTTGTAGGATGCCCTGCCATTTATCCTCAGTCAATTTCCAGATGGTTGACCACTTCCGGCTTCTAAGGGAATCAGGTAACACACTGATCGCGTACAAAGCTTTGGATAAATATGTAGAACAAAAATATTCTATAGGTTACCCGACCATTTTTCCTCAGTCAGTTTCCAGATGGTGCACTACTTTCGGGTTCTAATGGAGTCTAGTAACACACTGATCGCATATGCATACAAAGCAAGCCTAATTTCTTAGGTACCGCCCGGTAGGTATGCAACGCAACTAACGTACAGATAATGCGGTTACGATCTTAACTGGCGAAGGCTACTACGAAAAACAACCGTAGTCTGTGCTTACATATGATACTCTGCTGTAGCCTACAGTAGTTTTACTATTCTGATAATGACCAAACAGAGCTTACTCTGAGTACGCCTCATATTCTCCTATATTATCCTGTGCTAGAAAGAGAGACAGATGTCGGTGAGAAATGAACTGAGTGCATCGTGAAACGAAATGGCAGCGATCGACAGAGCAGCCTCGCAGACGGTGGCAGGTATGCGTGGAATTCTCTTCGGCGCGCTCCCTGGGGGCGCTGACGGCGCAATACGTGTGTGTCGCCGTAATGGAGACGGACGGACGAACGGACACCCGCCCGCCGCCATCTGTCAGCACCGCACTTTGCCGAGTAATGCCCGCATTTGTTGCCGCGGCGGCGGCGAGCCAGATGCCAACTGGCGACCGTCTCCTCCATCTTGCTCCACCAGTGGGGTGGGGGGGGGGGGGGCAGGGGGGCAGGAGGGGGCTGGTGGTGCGTCCTCCTTATCTGCCTCGCGTTTTCCTTCCAGCTCCATCTGGTCACAGCCGCTCGTCTGTTCCCGCTTTAGGTATTACCTACGTGGACATTCCGACCGCGATGTTTCTGGCCGTGGGCCGCAGGCACCGTGATACTTCCGACCTAGTAGGTTGGCACCGTGTGTTTTCCGACTCACTGCTGATTTTGCCAGTCGTTCGTCAGAAGCGGGTGAATTGTCACAGTCCGTCAGGCAGTGACCTCATTGATAGCCTTCGTTTCCGTATAGTTTCATATGCCTAAACTACTTGAGTTCTACTACACAAACACTATAAACGGAGCTGATAAAACCACGGGATACCTCCTAATATCATGTCGGATCTCCTTTCCCCCGGGATAGTGCAGCAGTTTCACGTCTCATGCACCCAACAAGTCGTTGGAAGTTCACTTTAAAAACAATGAGCCATACTGCATCTATTGCCGTCCATAAATTCGGAAGTGTTGGCGGTGCAGGATTTTGCACACGAACTGACTTCCCGATTATGTCCCATAATTGTCCGATGGTATTCATATCGATCAATCCGAATGGCCAAATAATTCGTTCCAATTGTGAAGAATGTTCTTTAAACCAATCACGAACAATTGTGGCCTGGTGACATGACATTATTGTTTGCGAACATGAAGTCCATGAAGGGCTGTAAATGCTCTCCAAAGTGCCGAACATAGCCCTTTCCAGTCAGTGATCGGTTCAGTTGGCGGAGATGACCCAACTCATTCCATGTAAACACAGTCCACTCCAGTTTGGAACCACCACCAGGTTGCACAGTGCCTTAATCACAACTAGAGTCCGCCGGCCGCGGTGGCCGTGCGGTTCTAGGCGCTCCAGTCCGGAGCCGCGCTGCTGCTACGGTCGCAGGTTCGAATTCTGCCTCGGGCATGGGTGTGTGTGATGTCCTTAGGTTAGTTAGGTTTAAGTAGTTCTAAGTTCTAGGGGACTGATGACCACAGCAGTTGAGTCCCATAGTGCTCAGAGCCATTTGAACCATTTGAACAACTAGGGTCCAGGGCTTCTTGGAGTCTGCGCCACACTCGAATCCTACCATCAACTCTTACCAACTGAAACTGGGACTCATTTGACCACGCCGCGGCTTTCCAGTCGTGTAGATTCCAAGCGATACGGTCTTGAGCCTAGGAGAGGCGTTGCGGGCGATGCCGTGCTGTTAGCAAAGGCACTCGCGTCGTTCGTCTGCTGCCATTGCCCATTAACGCCAGATTTCGCCGCACTGTACTAATGGCTACGTCGTAGTATGTCCACATTGATTTCTGCGGTTATTTCATCCAGTGTTGCTTGTCTGTTAGCACTTACAATTCTACAGGAACGCTGCTGCTCCCGACCGTTAAGTGAAAGCCGTCGGCCAGTCTCTTGTCCGTGTTGAGAGGTAATATCCGAAATTTTACATTCCCGGCACACTCTTGACACTATGGATCTATGAATACGATTTACGAAATGGAATGTCTCATGCGTCTACCTCCAACAGCCATTCCCCGTTCCAAGTCTGTTAATTACCATAGTGCGTCCATAATGACGTCGCAAACCTTTTCACATGAATCACTTATGTACAAATGACATCTCCGCCAATGTACTGCCCTTTTATACCTTGTGTACGCGACACTACCTCCCTCTGTATATCTGCATGTAAGTCACTCATGAGAGCCGTCACCTCAGTGTATTACTGTCCGCCCCCCGATAGCTGTGAGTGGTCAGCGCCACAGAATATCAATCCTAAGAGCCCGGGTTCGATTCCCGGCTGGGTCGGAGGTTTTTTATCCGCTCAGGGACGAGGTGTTGTGTTGTCCTAATCATCATCATTTCATCTCCATCGACGCGCAAGTCGCCGAAGTGGCGTCAAATCGAAAGACTTGGCGAACGGTCTACCCGACGGGAGTGTATTACTGCACTTGGTCTCCCGTGATCGTAATCAGAAACAAGCGGGGACGTTACAGAAAACAAGTACAGCGATGACTAACGGAAACGCATCGCACTGTCAATGCTGTCAGGCCAGTTGTGGACGCAGTATCAAGTGGATCGGCGTCTCGTTGCGAAAAATCGTCAGTAGGGCAGTGCGGTGTTATCCGTAATTATGAATAGGTTATGCCTGAGAGCGGAAGACATAGGAAGATGGCGCGGAAGTGGACAGATTTTGGTGGTAAAGAGCTCATATTCAAAGTTGTACAACTTGCCAGAAAAAAAGCAGACTCATTGTAATGACGCCTCTGCAGAAAGCAATCTTCGGGCGATAAAATTGGTAGGGAAGTCAGAAAGAACAGTAAAATACATTTTGAAAGACTTGAGGATAGGGAAGAAAGCGCGGAATAAGTTAAACCTCCAGGAAAACAAAGGCATTCTAGAAAATAAGCACTCACTCGAATATTATGAGCAGAAGAAAGAAATCCAACGTTGAGAAAGCTGCTTATATATTAAAAAACGGAGATAAATTCTTAGGGAAGAAGGAAATATTTAGGAAAATTTTGAAAGAGGTGGGATTTGGTTTTAAAAAATGTAAAAACAAGAGAACGATCCTAACAGAACTTTCCGAAATTATTTCAAAGCATGCGGAATACTCGAGAACAATCAGAAAGAATGAAAATGGATCAAATAAATCAGTGGTGTTCACGTACGAAACGAGGGTGCACAAGCATTATACCACTAAAAAGTGTTGGCAGCACGAAGAAGTTCCGGTTGTAATGATTAATAGCAGCGAAGGCCAATGAGCTATTGTAATTCCCGCAATGGGCTTCATATAGGGAGCGAAGCTACTTTATGATTCGAGATCTAAGTCCCAAGATTATCACGATGATATGAATGCGGGTAGTTATCACAAATAAGTTAAAAGAGAAACTGATTCATAACATCCCAGGTGGTAGTAACACCGTATCATACTATTCAGACAAAAAAAGCCCCCGTTACTGCAACCCGCAAAATGGACGTAACTGAATGGCTCATTCAAAACAAAATCGGTTTTGAACTGAGCTTAACAATAAATGAGCTTTTACAATTGTGGCTTAGCCACAGCCTGTTTTTAAAGTGTAAGGTATGTGGTATTTTCTCAGGCCTCTCATACCGGGTTGGCTCTCTTGCCAATCCACATCATCATCTATATTTTTCTTCTATTCTTAATTTGTTTCTGTTGCCTTTTTATAGCACTATTGTCGTCACGTTATATAATTTTTTTGTAAACAAAAATTCGCTATTTTGCTCTTTGACTAGCGTTTCTAGATTACTGTACTATTTTTCGAAAAATGAAATGAACACATTTAATGCAATATTTTCATTATCAAATTTAATATCATGTTGCTAATGGTCAGATTGTTGTCGAAATTCATTCTTCTGGATTGAATTTAGTCATTTGTATTCCTTTGGTGTCTTGTTGCCCTTTGATTTCGTCGAAAGACAAGAAACATAGCTTACCATCCAGTAACCCACAAATTTTGTGCTCTAATAACAAAACTAAGAAAAAGTTCCCCATTGAACTATCACCTTGTTCAAACGTACCCTGATGTTGAACTTCTAAACATACACATTCCTCATAAATTCTATCCAGTCCCCACTTTGGCGAGGGCCGCAATACATCTCTATCTCAAAAACACTCCTTTGCCATGAACGAATATACATATAATTTTCTGCACAGAAGTACCTACCGACTAAGAACAAAGATAACAACCCATGAAATAGCAGTGTTACCTATCATATATCAGATTGCAGTCCCTCCAAGAAACAGTCAACCCAGTACAAAGTACACTGCTACCCTCTCAACTTTTACTCTACTATGCTAAGACATTCATTTCTCTTTGATGTCTGAGTTTCATTTAACCTATGACGGTGCCTCCCAGTACTCGCACAGCTTCTTCACAACTGTTACTTCTCATTTACTAAGAACATGAGCATTCTTAAAGAGGGCCTCATTCATTTTCTGTTTGATTAATTCTAATCTAAGACAAAGTGCCATATCTAATGCACAGAGAACACAGCATATTCATACAACTCCAAACGATGTTATTGTAATACAAAATAGTGTACCACTCCTTATGCACAGAGAACATGGCATAACCATGCAACTCCAAACGGTACTATGCACTGTAACTTGTTCACTTCTTCACAAAGAATACTAATGCCATGAATTTCAGTTTAACGAGGGAAAATGACTGTATTAAAATAAATGTAGAAGGCATCTCTATAGACTGTGTAAGAAATGCAAAATTTCTAGGAATGAATGTTGATTCTCAGTCGGAATGGTGTGAACTCATAAAGGTACTTTCAAACAGAATGTCATCAGCATGTTATGCCCTTAGAATCCTATCATCAGTGTGTAACATGCAGTGTCTTTTAGTTACATACTATTCATATGTACACTCAATTCTTACCTACGGCATTCTTTTCAGGGCAACAAATGCTCAAAACATGATACACTTTTTTTCAAACACCAGAAAAGAGCCATAAGAATAATAACCAAAAATAGCAGTCGAGCTCATTGTAAAGATCTGTTCAAAACACTGTGGATTTTAACTGCTACTTGTGAATACATTTACCAGTCAGTTGTACACATAAAAAATAACGTTGGTAATTAGTTCACAAACAGCTCTGTCCATGACCTATGTCCACTTACATTTACCAAGAAAAAATAAACATAAAACTCAAAACAACATTTTCTACCTAGGAATAAAACTGTACAATAAATTACCGAAAGAGATTAAAGAAATTGCAAAAATACACCTATTTAGAAAGGTAGCTAAAAAGTACCTCTTATGCAATACATTTTATATATTGAAGGATTACTTAAATAAAACGGAGTAGAGGCGTGATAAAAAAAAGTTACACAAATAAATAACAAAAAGATTATAAAACATCCATCATTCCACATAACACCTTCACTTTATGTTTTTTTCCCTTTTTTTTCCTATTCTAGAAAAACTTACCCTCAAGCTAAGCATAGCACAATACTAACTCCTCTTCCGATTTCTGATCTCAACATCTCACCCATTACAGAGGGATGCTGATTCACTTTTTCAGGATAGCAAATGGGAAGTTGTGGTACAGAAAATGGCCCACAGATCACTGTTGTGTGTGTGTGTGTGTGTGTGTGTGTGTGTGAGTGTGTGTGTGTGTGTGTGTGTGTGTTTGTGTGTAGTGAGTGAAGTGTTACGAAACAACGTGTGTATAGTGTGTGCAGTGACTGATAGTGAGAGATGAGTGAACAGTGTGGCATTACATTATTTAATAAGTTGTTTGCAAAAAACGTATCGTATACCAGGAGTAACTCTAATGATTGTCTCTAACCAGAAGTCTGTAAATGCATATATGTATACGAATTAGCATATTTTAAATTGTTCTATACTTGTAAATACCTTGACATGTCTTATATCCTTGTAAAAAGAGATCTATGGATGAATAAAGCTACTACTGCCCACTACTACTACTTACACTCCCCGTTTCTGTCTGAATAACATCTTAATTTGTATACACTGCTCTTTCTACAACAGAAGCTCATATCTTATTCTAAGAAGGGTTCGATGTGGCTAATGTGGTGGACACCAATCGATTTCCTCAACTGTTTCCATCTCAAACGTGTTTGCACAAACAATTCTCCCTACCATAAATGTACTGTTATACACAGAAAAGAATTTATGAATAAGCCTCTTTTGATTGTTTTACAGTGTGAAAGATATGACTAGTACTTTCTAACCCTCATGATACTCTTGCAGACTAGCCTCTTTGTCGGTACGCTCCATTCACTTGTATCCTGCACCTCCTATTCCACACAATGCCTGACCGCCGAATTCTTTGTGCTGTGGTCGCCTCCATGACGTAAAATATACTACTTCTCTCGTCCCTGAATTGTCCTACGGGTGTCTTGGCAGCCTGCACACTCTAAATTTTAGTGTGAGTGTGTTCTTACTATCTTAATTGTTATGGAACATTTAGATTGATGTAAAGTGTTTAAAATTGATTGTCTCATCCTCTCTTAAACATGACCTCACACCTGTTTTGACGTTCTCATTATTTCTTCTGGTTGAGACTTTTCTCGAGAGTTTTCACTGTTGTTATGTCCAGAATTCCATTTGCTTTCTCTGAGAGAGAGATTTGTCCTCATTGGTATACAGTTATATGTTTTACTAGCCTCTGTTTCCATTCCAACCGCTAGCTAAACCATCATTTTAAAATTTCCTGTGAATTTTATCCAACTCCTTGTTTCCTCTCTGCTGCCTTTCATTTAACCTTTCCTGTTTGTTCTGAAATGTACCTGCTGCTAATCTGCTGCTGATGTGGGATTAGTAACATCTGAGTCTACACCAGCTTTCGGTATCTCCTCGTCTATTATCTCACACTTGTGAAATTGTAATTGATTTGTGGCGTTTTGTAGCTACATTTTGATGTATCCTTCGATCCCCTCAAACCACACATCTGTCTTGTCCAGCAGCTTCCCTTACCTTTTCTTGATGCTCATCCGACTTTGATCTTGTCACAAACCCATAAAATTATTTTGTTCGTGTTACGTGTTTCCGATTCTACCGGTTAATTTCTTCATCTCTTCCTACGATTCCTTTAATTTTTTTCGCGTTTCGGTGATCGATCGCTGTTTTCTTGGTTTCTTGCGCTTCTTTCAGTATGTGGCCTGTCATAGACTCAGATTTCTCTCCTATCTTTCTGTGTTTCCTTTTACATTTCATCTGGATGTCTCTGTATTTCATCTGCCCATTTCTGCGTTTCTTTTATGTTGTTACGTATTTCATCTGTCCATTCCCTTAGCTCATCTCCTCTCTTCTGTGCATCGTTGGAAGCACATCGTAGACGAATTAAATCAGACCATGTCGATGGAATTAGATTAGAAAATGAGACACTAAGACTAATAGATGGATTTTACTATTTGGGTAGCAAAATGAGTGATGATGGCCGAAGTAGACAGGATGTACAATGCAAACTGGCAATTGCCACAAATTGATTTCTGAAAAAGAGCAATTTATTAATATTGAATACAAATTTAAGTATTGTGAAGGCTTTTCTGGATGTATTTATCTAGAGGGTAGCTTGTACAGATGTGAAATGTGGATGATAAACAGTTCAGAAAGTGAAGAGACGCTATTGAAGAATGCTGAAGTTTAAATGGGTACATCGCGTAACTAATGAGGAAATAGCAAATCGAACTGAGGAGCAAAGAAATTTACGGCACAATTTCGCTAAATGAAAGGAAAAGTTGGCAGGAGACATCTTGAAGCATCGAGTTATCGTCAGTTTGGTACTGAAGAGAAGTATGGATGGTAAAAACTGTAGAAGGAGACCAAGACATGAACACAGCCAACAGGTTCACATAAATGTTAGATAAGGTAGTTATTGAAGAGACTTGCATGTTAGAGACCTGTTAGAGACAGAAGAAAAGTTTCAGATACATTGCTATAGTTGAAAACTGACTATATCTGCTTCTAAAAGAAATAATTTCTGGAGGTTTGTGCACATAGTGGTGCTTTTTAGGTGTATTATCATGGTTAACTTATCATGGGTTTTTAAAACATTCCTATTGCTGCCAAATCAACTTAAGCCAGTAGTTTATTTGATTTTTACTTGATTAGCTTTACAACTGAGCCCCTCACTTAACTTTTTTAATATAACTGTCATTTAACTAGTATTGCTAACATTATTTTATTGTTATTACTTTAGAGGAATGTTAATCTTTTCTTAAGATTCTCATATTTTACGTCAATCATGAATGTGTTTCTCTTGCAGGTAATGCAAACGTCTATGACGTCCTGCTGAAACCGATGTCGTGTTGAACTAAAGCTGAGCTTCTTCAGACTCATTAACGGTAAGAATAAGTCATGTGTGTGGCTCTGCTTGAAGATACCTCTAAGTTTCACACTCGAAACAGCGGAGGATGAAATGTTGATGTCCAAGAAGCATGTCTCCAATAGGTCGAAAATTTTATGGATAACATATTTGTGCCGCCACAGCGGTTGATACGTTAACATATACGTAACCCAAAATCTTGATAAAAATTTCCGTTGTGAATGCGTAACACACATACACTGAATCGTCTAAACGGATCTTTATTTTGTATGTGGATGTTGTCAGACATAGGTGATATATAAAACCAAACTGGCATACATCGCTTACTTTCATTCCATCTTGTCAGTATATAGATTTGCACCTATAGATGCAGCTGTAAGTACCTAAGAATAAAAGGACTTTACAGCTGAAACGATTTTATTTCTCAACGTCATACTTCGGGGCAGGGGGGGGGGGGGGCGGCTCACTATATCGAGAAAAAGCTTTCTCTGTCCAAAAGAGCGTAGTGCATTTTTCGTGGTGTGAACTCAAGAAATTTCTCCAGAGACCTGCTCAGGGAACTGGAAATACGAACTACTGTTTCCCTGCATATTTATTCCTTAATGATATTTGACATAAATAATTCATCTCTCTTTCAGTCCAATAGCTCAGTTTGTAAAATAAATACTAGAAATTATGATATTTCCGCCTTACGCAAGACATCCTTTCATAATTTTGTTATTACCCAAACATCATGTTTCAGAACATTTTTTTGTCTAACTTCTTTCTGAAAATTTGTTTTAGATGTTAACCTCTTCTGTATGTTATATGAATTTCTGGGCCACACCAATATTAAAGAGCAATTATTGCATGCCAAATATTTTACATTAAATTACGTTTGGTATACAGTTCAGACATTTGTCACTGAGTTGTGGCATTTTAAGTTGTTAAGTTACGCCAGATTAAAGATTTAAGTCTATGATATTAAATTTGCAAATAACACGATGATGTATTTGTTCAGATACCTCTCATGCTGCTATTGGTTGTGTACGGTGACTTCTTTATATGTAACATACATTCATCAAGTTATCACCTGCAAAACAATGATTTTTGTTCGATTTTTCTGCTTTTCGCTCATTTCACAACGAGAATCGCTATCCACAACGTTATTTAGCATGTTACTTACGGTTTATTTGATGTTATGGTCTTGATTCCCTACTTTATGAAGTGTTACAGTACTTATTTCTTTTGCTGTCGCCATTTCTTGCTGTTACATATTTTATATAATTTATCAGCAAACTACAAGTTGTCTGCCAGAATTTCGCGAGTTGTTACAACTATGTGTGGTGATCACTTGTTTCGTTTAGAGGTTGTTTGGAGAGTGGCTTGTGGTTTAGAAATGTTGTTGGCGTTTGAGATTGTGTTGTGTGTGTGTGTGTGTGTGTGTGTGTGTGTCGCTATCGGTACTTCTGTTCCAATTCTGTCGAGGCATCGATACAGTCTTAGATATTGGTATTGGGAGCCCCCGGTATTGGAACGCCCCTGCTTTTGCAAGCTTCGCTACGCGTGTGGTGGTGATACGAAATGTGTATGAACGGGGAAACTCCACTAGCATATGGACACAGCGGCTTCAAACGAGATTTGCGGCAAGTTCTGCACCGACATCCCGCAAATGCGGAGCGCTCTTTCTCTCTCTCTCTCTCTCTCTCTCCTTTCCCACCAATGAAATACATCAATTAATTTACAGCATAAAGGGGATGCGGATTAAGTAAGCCAAGGGGGATCGAAATGCGAGTGAAACTAACAAAAGGAGCGGATTTAATTCGGAGCTTTTGTCCGCAGTACGGCAGTCAACAATTTGGAGGGCTCGTTCTGAGTAACAAAAGACGTCCGGGCTTCAGCAGTCTCTCGAGTCGCCTTTGGTTCTGGCTCGAGGGCCGAAAGCATTTCCGCGGTAGCTGTTTACTGCGCCTCAGATTCCGGCTGCGAAAAGCGCTGCACGCCCCATTAGTGCGACAGATTTTCGATAGCTTAATACTTTTATTTTGGCTTCACCACGTATATTTTCTTTTTTGGATTATTTTAACATTTTTCTCTCCACTCTCTGACGGAAGAAAGCGGGGCTGCTTTGAGGCTTGTTTATTGTCCTTTTAAGCCACCTCAGATTACAAGTTTTATTTTGAATTTATTACAATTACTCCGTTGAATTTAAAGTGCTTATAAATTACTTTAATGCAAAAGTTAACAAAAAGCATTTTTCCCACCCAAGATTCTTTAAGCAATCGAAAATCCATGTGTAAAACAGATTCGAACATCTGATTATTTTACAAATGAGTTGTTATGAAAAATATTTGTCGTTAAGCGGATGAATACTTTATTGTTGAAGAGGTAAAACCTTAGTTTCGTGTGTTTAGTTTTTGATTGGTCACCTTCAGACTAATGAAGAAGTAAAAGCTAGTTTTCCATATATCGCAACATTTATGACATCATATCTCCTAAAATATGTGTAGTACAATGACAGAATTTGCAGCTGCGTTCAGAGACACATGCTGATACTACAGTATCCACCGCAGGTGGTCAAACAAAATAAGGTCTAGGCACAAAATAAATAAGAGCTTATTTGAATCAATTGAACACAATTTTCCTTCCTAGCAACAAGTCTTGAGGGAAGTCCTGAACAAATTAAGGTTGAACAGTACTTCAGGAGGAACGCCTGGCAATAAGTTGTGATGTAAAAGTTCAGGTATACATGCCGACGTCGCAAGCTGAAGATGAACAGACAGAGAAAGTGTATGAGGATATTGAAAGGGTAATGCAGTATGTAAAGGGGGACGAAAATCTAATAGCCATTGGCGACTGGAATGCAGTTGTAGGGGAAGGAGTAGAAGAAAAGGTTACAGGAGAATATGGTCTTGGGACAAGGAATGAAAGAGGAGAAACTATATAAGACGGTAGTATCTGTTCCCTAAAGAACAATTACCGTGGGTGACCATGCAGCTTAGCTAGAAATGAAATGATAATTAAATGGACACCCTAGCTGCAAACAGGCGTTGATGTACTTCACTGGGGACATGTTGAAAATGTGTGCCCCGACCGGGACTCGAACCCTGGATCTCCTGCTTACATGGCAGACGCTCTATCCATCTGAGCCATCGCAGGCACAGAGGATAGTGCGTTTGCAGGGACTTATCCCTTGCACGCTCCCCGTGAGATCCACATTCCCAACATGTCCACACCACTAAATTCGTAGTGCGCCTAATAGATGTTTTCCCATCATGTAAGCAGGAGATCCCGGGTTCGAGTCCCGGTGGGGCACACATTTTCAACATGTCCCCAATGAAGTACATCAACGCCTGCTGTTTGCAGCTAGGGTGTCCATTTAATTATCATTTCATTTCTAGCTAACCTGCATGGTCATCCACGGTAACTGTTCTTTCGGGATCAGATACTACCGTCATATATAGTTAAAATATGGCTTCCCGGCCATTGACCTACTTGTGCGAACGCACACGCTCTGCCCGAACTCGTAGATTAATCTGCCACGAGTAATGAGTATGATGGGCAAACATCTATTAGGCGCACTACGAATGTAGTGGTGTGGACATGTTGGGAATGTGGAGCTCACGGGGAGCTTGTAAGGGATAAGTGCCTGCAGACGCACTATCCTCTGTGCCGGCGGTGGCTCAGATGGATAGAGCGTCTGCCATGTAAGCAGGAGATCCCGGGTTCGAGTCCCGGTCGGGGCACACATTTTCAACATGTCCCCAATGAAAAACATCAACGCCTGCTGTTTGCAGCTAGAGTGTCCATTTAATTATCATTTCAAAGAGGAGAAAGACTAATTGAGTTCTGTAACAAGTTTCAGCTAGTAATAGCGAATATCCTGTTCAAGAATCACAAGAGGAGGAGGTATACTTGGAAAAGGCCGGGAGATACGGGAAGATTTCAATTAGATTACATCATGGTCAGACAGAGATTCCGAAATCAGACACTGGATTGTAAGGCTTACCCAGGAGCAGATATAGACTCAGATCACAATATAGTAGTGATGAAGAGTAGGCTGAAGTTCAAGACATTAGTCAGGAAGAATCAATACGCAAAGAAGTGGGATACGGAAGTACTAAGGAATGACGAGATACGTTTCAAGTTCTCTAACGCTTAGATACAGCAATAAGGAATAGCGCAGTAGGCAGTACAGTTGAAGAGGAATGGACATCTCTAAAAAGGGCCATCACAGAAGTTTGGAAGGAAAACATAGGTACAAAGAAGGTAGATGCGAAGAAACCATGGGTAACAGAAGAAATACTTCAGTTGATTGATGAAAGGATGAAGTACAAACATGTTCCGGGAAAATCAGGAATACAGAAATACAAGTCGCTGAGGAATGAAATAAATAGGAAGTGCAGGGAAGCTAAGACGAAATGGCTGCAGGAAAAATGTGAAGACATCGAAAAAGATATGATTGTCGGAAGGACAGATTCAGCATACAGGAAAGTCAAAACAACCTTTGGTGACATTAAAAGCAACGGTGGTAACATTAAGAGTGCAACGGGAATTCCACTGTCAAATGCAGAGGAGAGAGCAGATAGGTGGAAAGAATACATTGAAAGCTCTATGAGGGTGAAGATTTGTCTGATGTGATAGAAGAAGAAACAGGAGTCGATTTACAAGAGATAGGGGATCCAGTATTAGAATCGGAATTTAAAAGAGCTTTGGAGGACTTACGGTCAAATAAGGCAGAAGGGATAGATAACATTCTATCAGAATTTCTAAAATCATTGGGGGAAGTGGCAACAAAACGACTATTCACGTTGGTGTGTAGAATATATGAGTCTGGCGATATACCATCTGACTTTCGGAAAAGCATCATCCACACAATTCCGAAGACGGCAAGAACTGACAAGTGCGAGAATTATCGCACAATCAGCTTAACAGCTCATGCATCGAAGCTGCTTGCAAGAATAATATACAGAAGAATGGAAAAGAAAATTGAGAATGCGCTAGGTGACGATCAGTTTGGCTTTAGGAAAAGCGAAGGGACGAGAGAGGCAATTCTGACGTTACGGCTAATAATGGAAGCAAGGCTAAAGAAAAATCAAGACACTTTCATAGGATTTGTCGACCTGGAAAAAGCGTTCGACAATATAAAATTGTGCAATCTGTTCGAGATTCTGAAAAAAGTAGGGGTAAGCTATAGGGAGAGACGGGTCATATGCAATATGTACAACAACCAAGAGAGAATAATAAGAGTGGACGATCAAGAACGAAGTGCTCGTATTAAGAAGGGTGTAAGACAAGGCTGTAGCCTTTCGCCCCTACTCTTCAATCTGTACATCGAGGAAGCAATGATGGAAATAAAAGAAAGGTTCAGGAGTGGAATTAAAATACAAGGTGAAAGGATATCAATGATACGATTCGCTGATGACATTGCTATCCTGAGTGAAAGTGAAGAAGAATTAAATGATCTGCTGAACGGAATGAACAGTCTAATGAGTACATGGTATGGTTTGAGAGTAAATCG
Organism: Schistocerca cancellata; assembly: GCF_023864275.1. Classification (NCBI taxonomy): domain Eukaryota; kingdom Metazoa; phylum Arthropoda; class Insecta; order Orthoptera; family Acrididae; genus Schistocerca; species Schistocerca cancellata. The sequence goes on along the minus strand of NC_064626.1, from coordinate 1,145,356,466 downwards.
GAGAAAGACGAAGGTAATGAGAAGTAGTAGAAATGAGAACAGAGAGAAACTTAACATCAGGATTGATGGTCACGAAGTCAATGAAGTTAAGGAATTCTGATACCTAGGCAGTAAAATAACCAATGACGGACGGAGCAAGGAGGACATCAAAAGTAGACTCGCTATGGCAAAAAAGGCATTTCTGGCCAAGAGAAGTCTACTAATATCAAATACCGGCCTTAATTTGAGGAAGAAATTTCTGAGGATGTACGTCTGGAGTACAGCATTGTATGGTAGTGAAACATGGACTGTGGGAAAACCGGAACAGAAGAGAATCGAAGCATTTGAGATGTGGTGCTATAGACGAATGTTGAAAATTAGGTGGACTGATAAGGTAAGGAATGAGGAGGTTCTACGCAGAATCGGAGAGGAAAGGAATATGTGGAAAACACTGATAAGGAGAAGGGACAGGATGATAGGTCATCTGCTAAGACTTGAGGGAATGACTTGCATGGTACTAGAGGGAGCTGTAGAGGGAAAACTGTAGAGGAAGACAGAGATTGGAATACGTGAAGCAAATAATTGAGGACGTAGGTTGCAAGTGCTACTCTAAGATGAAGAGGTTAGCACAGGAAAGGAATTCGTGGCGGGCCACATCTACATCTACATCTACATCTATACTCCGCGAGCCACCTTACGGTGTATGGCGGAGGGTACTTATTGTACCACTATCTGATCCCCCCTTCCCTGTTCCATTCACGAATTGTGCGTGGGAAGAACGACTGCTTGTAAGTCTCCGTATTTGCTCTAATTTCTCGGATCTTTTCGTTGTGATCATTACGCGAGATATATGTGGGCGGTAGTAATATGTTGCCCATCTCTTCCCGGAATGTGCTCTCTCGTAATTTCGATAATAAACCTCTCCGTATTGCGTAACGCCTTTCTTGAAGTGTCCGCCACTGGAGCTTGTCAGTAGACTGATGACAAAAAAAAAAGTTCTTTGAACTATTGTGGCAGAAAACGTCGTATCAAAATGTCTCAGGACACTAAGTCCAGTTAATGTCTGAACAAAGTAAAATCTTTTTGTCCTAGCACAAACAGTAAAACAGGCAGAAGGCGTGGTAAAGGAAAAAGCAAAAGTTCTGAGATAAAGTTCTTAACGCACTTAATATATAAGCAAAATCCGATGAATCTTCTGGACACATGGAGCATAGAACCCGATTAAAGGTTCTTGACAGTCGTAGGGAAGACAAAGTCCGATTAAAATTCGGGGCACACTAGTGCCACAGTCAATGTTTCGCTACCATACAATGCTGTAGTCCAGACTTACATCCTCAGAAATTTCTTCCTCAAATTAAGGCCGGTATTTGATACTAGTAGACTTCTCTTGGCCAGAAATGCGGGAGAGAATAGTTATAGTCTAAGCTCCGACGGCGAAAGCTTCCAATCCGGTGAAATGTTCAAATGTGCGTGAAATCTTATGGGACTTAACTGATAAGGTCATCAGTCCCTATGTTTACACACTACTCAACGTAAATTATCCTAAGGACAATCCCCCACACCCATGCCCGAGGGAGGACTCGAACCTCCGCCGGGGCCAGCCGCACAGTCCATGACTGCAGCGCCCCAGACCGCCCGGCTAATCCCACGCGGCCCAATCCGGTGAAACCGCATTAAAGACACTCACAGAAATACACTACTGGCCATTAAAATTGCTACACCAAGAAGAAATGCAGATGATAAACGGGTATTCATTGGACAAATAGATTATTCTAGAAATGACGTGATTACATTTTCACGCAATTTGGGTGCATAGATCCTGAGAAATCACTTCTCAGAACAACCATCTCGGGTCGTAATAACGGCCTTGATACGCCTGGGCATTGAGTCAAACAGAGCTTGGATGGCGTGTACAGATACAGCTACCCATGCAGCTTCAACACGATACCACAGTTCATCAAGAGTAGTGACTGGCGTATTGTGACGAGCCAGTTGCTCGGCCACCATTGACCAGACGTTTTCAACTGGTAAGAGATCTGGAGAATGTGCTGGCCAGGGCAACAGTCTAACATTTTCTGTATCCAGAAAGGCCAGTACAGGACCTGCAACATACGGTCGTGCATTATCCTGCTGAAATGTAGGGTTTCGCAGTGATAGAATGAAGCCACGCGTCGTAACACACCTGAAATGTAACGTCAACTGTTAAAAGTGCCGTCAATGAGAACAAGAGGTGACCGAGACGTGTAACCAATGGCACCCCATACCATCACGCCAGGTGATAAACCAGTATGGCGATGACGAATACACGCTTCCAATGTGCGTTCACCGCGATGTCGCCAAACACTGATGCGACCATCATGATACTGTATACAGTCTAACATTCTGCGTAGTGTCTGTTTGTTCTATATCGTGTCTCCCTACCACTTTCGTGCAACGACGCTCTGAGCGTGTTTTTTAGGGAATTGGCAAGTTTGAACCTGGGACCTGTTGCTGGTAAGGAGACGCCAGACCACACTTGGCATGTAAAATTCAGAAGAGTTCAGTGAGACTAGCCATAATATAACCAAATACTTAATGATTTCAGCGGCAGCTCCACTGCACTCCCTGTAAAAGAATCTTAATACTAACTGAATTTAGTGGAAGGGGTTCTAGGCTTTCCTATTTTTAGTTAGCTGGTAAAATAACGTCGAAAAAGCAGTTAAGTTTACCATTGGAAATTTTATTCTACTCACAAAACATTGTTTATAAATTACACTACTGATAAAAGTAAATGTTTTAATACAGGATGGTAAAAACCAACTGAGTTCAACAAAAATGTGAACGAATATTCCCTGAATGGGTTTCCAAGTTCTACAATGAATCGAAGGATGACCTATGCCATATCACATCTATAATCTAGGTTTAAATTAAGTTTCACAAAAGAGAAAACTATCAAAATGGTCTACAGTGACCCTCAATTATCTTTAATTACTTATCTAACTTGTCGTAAATTATAGTGGCTGATGTGGCTTCTCAATAACAATATAACAGAAAAATCGTCGCGTTTCAGAGTTTTACTTCAAGTGGCAAATGTGAACACCATGAGCTTTAATTGACGGTAGACACTAGTATTACGCAAAAAGGGGGTGTAACAGAAGACTTCTGCAGTTCTGAGTGAAGCTTTATGCGCTGTTATGCGGCATCGCGTGCGTTCATTACCTTGTCGGTGTTCGTCAGCGGGCGACGGGCAGCACAGCTCCGCTCACCTCGCCGTCTCGGAAGCAACTCTCCCCTAACTTCTCCTTACTACAATTTACTGAAGTTGGTTTAAAAAAACTATCTGGCTGTGTTTTCATCTGACCAATCAGGGTCTCAATGTTAACCTTAAGCTCCGCCTACAAAAATTCTGTCTATCCAATGAGAAACGTTATACTTTTCGTGGTGGGGCAATGTTTTTAAAGTTTGCAACGTAACAGAGACGCGAAAAAGTCTCACGCTAAAACTTGCAGCTGGTGTGGCCCTTTTCCCGTTATCGTAAGATCTATACTGTTATTCTGGAGGGCTCTATCTTTTAACATGGACTGGGGGGTGGTCCTGACGTAACAGAGACGCGAAAAAGTCTCGCGCTAAAACTTGCGGGTGGTGTGGCCCTTTTTGTGTTATCGTAAGATCTATACTGTTCTTCTGGAGGGCTCTAGCTTTTAACATGGGCTGGGGGGTGGTCCTGACGTAACCAAGACGCGAAAAAGTCTCACGCTAAAACTTGCAGCTGGGGTGGTCCTAGCGGTTAGCTGGCGACGTGGGTGTCCGTCACTTATCGTGGGGCCTTCCAGCTTAACACGGTTCTGCTCTCGGCTTCTGTTCTCGTTTCTCCCCTCAGAACTGCGTCTGTCTCACGCTGGGAAGGTATGACATGCATTTAGGCATTCTTGTGTTAGTCTGTGGTATTCCATTTGCTCACTCGTTACTCGTATTACTTTGGTTAATTTAATGTCACGATTTATTCGGACCTATGTGACATACTTCTGGATTTGCTTATCATGTCAGGGTTTTCATGGAAGGTGTTCGGTTTGCCTGACACCTTACATATCACCACCCTTCGAACTTAATTTTTGCACTGAATTTAGGCAATGATTGAATCGTTGTCTAAGTCAGTCAAAAATTATTCCTTTATCTAAATTTTGTTGCCTACTGTTCAGCCACGTTATTCTGGTTCTATGCTAGTTTGTATTACTAATTTATATTTTTATATTCTTCCACATTATTCTCAAAAATGACAAGAGGAGAATATTTTTATGCTATTATTAATTTTTAGTTATTTTCTTTCTTTATTTAAGTGTGAAGTTTGTTTTTTAAGAAGTTTGTTATCGAAAGTGAGGAGTCTTTCACATCGATTTTCTTAGAAATATATTTTTTTATAAATGTAGTAATTAAGTAAAATCTATTCCTAACACATTTTCTAAATATCATGTGCAAGTAAAATGTTTTTGTTTCTAGACACTCATTTCAACATTGTTACACTAACAAATAAGAGTTATTTCCAAGAATTGCTTTGACAAAGAAATATACATACACGAGTATTGAGATATTATCCTAACAAATGGTACAAATGTTAAAAAAAAGGGAAAACATCCAAAAAGATATTTTTTTTATTCTTTGTTTTTATAAGGAGAAAATAAGTGAAATATAATTATTCTTTTATTTTTATGAGGAGAAAATAAGTGGCATATAGTTTTAGTGTTTATTATGCCTTACTTTTGTTCTTTATATACTGTCCATTTCAGAACTAATGACTTATTTTTATCGATAGTCTATTTTTTACTTAAGTCCGTAGTCAATGACTGTTATTTTGTAGTTTATTAGCTGTCTGGTGTGCTTAACTTATTTAGTTTTTCACACGTTTCTTTTGCACAATTCCATGAGAAGTCCGTTGGAAACTTTCCTCATGTCAGCACGTTGTAGGTGTCGCCACCGGCGCCAACCTTGTGTGAATGCTCTGAAAAGCTAATCAGTTGCATATGACAGCATCTTCTTCCTGTCGGTTAAATTTCGCTTCTGTAGCACGTCATCTTCGTGGTGTAGCAATTTTAATGGCCAGTAGTGTATTATAGATCTGGAGGTCGGTCACAGCATCTGGGCCGCATCTTCTTCTAGATGGCCAGTATGCAGGATTTCGGGAGAGAAACTCGGATTGTGGTGACAGCGAAGCGACGGCTCTTGACTGTAGAAACGCGTCTGCATTCTGTGCGTGGCACACGAAGCCCGTGCACCGGAATAAGTACAAACTTTGGCGCCAGGGTACATTAGGTCCTGCATGCTGTCATGTGGCTGGGGTAGGAATGAAGTCCATGGAGCCAATGACCTCTACAGCTGCAGGAGAGCCAGCTATCTGCGTAACTCTGATGTAATGTTGGTTGCAGGCAGAGTAGGCGTATTCCCGTGATACTGCAGATACTGTCTACGATTTTCTTTTTCTGCGAATAGACCCAGTACCTAGTAATAAAGAAGTAATATATTGAAACGTCATGCCTGAAGCTGAAGTATTACTGACATGAACAGCGAAAAATGTAGAAAGCGATAAACTTTCTTCTTTTCACCATTTTGTGAGGAGCGATGTCAGGGAGAGTGAATTTCAAAAGGGTTTTGATATTTCGCTTCTCATTCTCAGATGCTAGATGATTACAGTTTGGATAATTTGCGCGACATGAGTTACGCTACCTCAAGAAATACAGTTTGTAACTTTAATACCTGACTTATAGTCTTAAAGCATTTAACGTGAGATTCTACCTCTTAATGAGATTATGATGGCATTTATACTTTAAATTCGGTCAATAATAATATGAAATGCTGAAAACGAAATACACTCCTGGAAATGGAAAAAAGAACACATTGACACCGGTGTGTCAGACCCACCATACTTGCTCCGGACACTGCGAGAGGGCTGTACAAGCAATGATCACACGCACAGCGGACACACCAGGAACCGCGGTGTTGGCCGTCGAATGGCGCTAGCTGCGCAGCATTTGTACACTGCCGCCGTCAGTGTCAGCCAGTTTGCCGTGGCATACGGAGCTCCATCGCAGTCTTTAACACTGGTAGCATGCCGCGACAGCGTGGACGTGAACCGTATGTGCAGTTGACGGACTTTGAGCGAGGGCGTATAGTGGGCATGCGGGAGGCCGGGTGGACGTACCGCCGAATTGCTCAACACGTGGGGTGTGAGGTCTCCACAGTACATCGATGTTGTCGCCAGTGGTCGGCGGAAGGTGCACGTGCCTGTCGACCTGGGACCGGACCGCAGCGACGCACGGATGCACGCCAAGACCGTAGGATCCTACGCAGTGCCGTAGGGGACCGCACCGCCACTTCCCAGCAAATTAGGGACACTGTTGCTCCTGGGGTATCGGCGAGGACCATTCGCAACCGTCTCCATGAAGTTGCGCTACGGTCCCGCACACCGTTAGGCCGTCTTCCGCTCACGCCCCAACATCGTGCAGCCCGCCTCCAGTGGTGTCGCGACAGGCGTGAATGGAGGGACGAATGGAGACGTGTCGTCTTCAGCGATGAGAGTCGCTTCTGCCTTGGTGCCAATGATGGTCGTATGCGTGTTTGGCGCCGTGCAGGTGAGCGCCACAATCAGGACTGCATACGACCGAGGCACACAGGGCCAACACCCGGCATCATGGTGTGGGGAGCGATCTCCTACACTGGCCGTACACCACTGGTGATCGTCGAGGGGACACTGAATAGTGCACGGTACATCCAAACCGTCATCGAACCCATCGTTCTATCATTCCTAGACCGGCAAGGGAACTTGCTGTTCCAACAGGACAATGCACGTCCGCATGTATCCCGTGCCACCCAACGTGCTCTAGAAGGTGTAAGTCAACTACCCTGGCCAGCAAGATCTCCGGATCTGTCCCCCATTGAGCATGTTTGGGACTGGATGAAGCGTCGTCTCACGCGGTCTGCACGTCCAGCACGAACGCTGGTCCAACTGAGGCGCCAGGTGGAAATGGCATGGCAAGCCGTTCCACAGGACTACATCCAGCATCTCTACGATCGTCTCCATGGGAGAATAGCAGCCTGCATTGCTGCGAAAGGTGGATATACACTGTACTAGTGCCGACATTGTGCATGCTCTGTTGCCTGTGTCTATGTGCCTGTGGTTCTGTCAGTGTGATCATGTGATGTATCTGACCCCAGGAATGTGTCAATAAAGTTTCCCCTTCCTGGGACAATGAATTCATGGTGTTCTTATTTCAATGATGTAACGCGAAATGTGGAACAATTACTCTTAGAAAAAGCTATTTTGACTCTTTGACCTTTGAACTGCATTGTATTCGTGGAAGTGCTTTCATTAATTAATTATGCCCTACGTAACACAATTCAACGTAATGAATGTAATGTTTATAAACCCTCAAAGTGTTTAATCTGTACTTACAGACAAGCTCCCTGCATTTTAGCCACTGAGCATCAGGCGTATCTTACAGTTCCCGAGACGCTTGAGGACTCACAATGACGGTGTCATTTAAATTCTGTACGACAGAAAGACATCTGACCTAAAACATGCAGTACGAGGTAGGCAGATGACGTTCTTGCATCAACAAGTATTATAACATATGTGCTGCACCAAACTAAGAATTGCTTATTTTCTTTCTTCTTCGAGTTAGTATATTTGTTATTTCTTCACGCTGTATCGGCTGTCCGCATTTTGATGAAGTTTGTAATGGAGATAGCCTATACTCTGGTTTAACACCTGGTCTACCTTTTATTCTGACAAAGAAATCACTATTCTCTTGGAATAGTCAACGTGACTACTATTCCCGTGGGATAGGTAACGTGACTAAAATGTCATACATGAAATTTAACCCTCAAATGAATGCAATGAGCTTAGCGTAGAAATTAGTTTTGAACTGTTTTGACAAATGAAATATGTACACATGTAAATGTGGGACAGCAGAAATATTCCTGTAGGAAAACACCATCACTAATCTCTGTAACAATGTAACTTACGTGCATGAAAATATTTCACAACACGCAGAATGTTTTGAAAGCACATCGGATTGAGATATTATTGGGATTCTTAAACAGTAACTTGTATTTTTTGTTTAAATTTGAATGATGACTGAAGCATTAATGTTGAGTATTTGGATTCTGAAAAATAAGTTGAATGTGACATGTATTTAATCCGCTGCTCCCACAGTCTCAATTTTTTTTTCGATGTTCAAGAGGTAAGTTCTGTGATGACGCATTAAGCGCATATAGCAAGTTTTGGCATAAACTTTTCTTTATAAATAACAGTTTAACCGTGGGTAAGACTACGGAACGTAGCTAGAATGAGAAGAAAATGATCATATTATATTGAGAAGGCACAGTATAATAAGGTAAACCAGGTTTCTAACTCATAAATCCTATGAGTAGCTACTGTTGCAGTGTATAGAGAACTGAAGAACAGAGCACATCATTAAATTATATTTGTGTGCCAGTTCTACCCAGTATCTCTTCTTTAGTATTTTCTCACGAAACGCCACAACAGACTGCAATCACATCGTCTGTAACGACGATACTACATTTTCCAGATTGTCACCAGTACACAAATGTGGGACTGCCTGATACGATACATCCCATAACGTGTATCAGTACACAGGATGTAGTGATCTGGTCTAGCAAGTATGGACAGCTAAGGTGCATGGTGCTGTCGAGAAACTCTTCTATGTCTACAAGTTGATGTGTACGAATTTTGCCGTCTAAAAACTTGCAGGAGATGCCAAAATTTCTGATCTCCATGGACTTTCTTTCCAATCTGTTCTTTGTTCACGGCATTGTCGCGTAACTTCCAGGCAACGACCTGTTCACTTCCGTTCTGAAAAAGTGTAATTTCGGCGTTAACAGAGCTAGTTACCGAATACTATGATATTGCTATTTGCTAGATTCTTCTTGGCACATCGTATACGCTTACCTAGAGGATTTCAAAGTTCTAAGAAGTTTCAGGGTGCGAAGTCTTGCGTTAACACCTCAAGTATGTCATCTCCATGACGCCCTGTTTTGTGATAACGTGTCTTGTAACGTTTGGCTGAATGCTAACTTTCGTTTTTCCGGAAACGCTTTCCAGCTTATCACTGAACAATAAATTTCAAATCAGCACCTATCGAAGTGACTAGCTCCCTCAAAAATCAGTGTAAATCTTTTGTTACGAGTATGTGTGTGTGTATCTACTCCCGGTTTCTAGGCATATTGTTGCTGTCGTTAGTGTTGTTGTTGTCGTCTTCAGCTCGAAGACTTATTTGATGCAGCTCTCCACGCCAATGTACCCTATGCAAGCTCATCATCTCTGCATGAGTACAACAACCTATATCCATTCTCTCCTTCTACAATCTACCCATCTAATGTTCAACATTCTTCTGGAACACCACATTTTAGAAACTTCTTTTCAGATAAATGCCTTCACAATAGACTTTCTAACTCTGACCACTATGGGACTTAACTTCTGAGGTCATCAGTCCCCTAGAACTTAGAACTACTTAAACCTAACTAACCTAAGAATATCACACATATCCATGCCCGAGGCAGGATTCGAACCTGCGACCGTAGCGGTCGCGCGGTTCCAGACTGTAGCGCCTAGAACCGCTCGGCCACTCCGGCCGGCTCCCTTTCTTAGAAAGGCTTTTCTTGCTGTTTCCATTCTGCATTTTATATCATCCCTGCTTCGGTCAGTGACACTTATTTTGCTGTCCAAGTAGCACAACTCATCTGCTAATCTTAGTGACTAATTTTCTAATTAAGTCTATCAGCATCGCTTGATTAAAATAGATTACATTCGATTACACTTGTTCTCTTCTTCTTACTTAGTTATGCCCAGTCAAACTTGCTAGCTTCGTCTGTCAGCTTCTTTTTATTCTTATATTCTCGAAACCTCTTGATCAATGTGCTGTGTTGTTTCTTGCCTTCCTCCGTCCACTGTACTGCAGTTTTTTTTTTTGTTTTCTTCTCCGAATGTGTGATTTGCAATTAGGATTCCCAAGGTTCTGCCTTCTGTGATGGTATCTTCTTTGACATTCATTTCTCATTCATTATAGTAAGAGCTATTTTTGTTATCCTAGTGCTGTCCATTCTGCAGATGTAAGCATAGAACTTCAAATATCTGTTACGTATTTCATGAGTGAAATTGTCTACCACTGCGTGTAGGTTTCCGTTTAATCCATGTTCCATTTGTATTAATGGGACCATAAATTTTTCTCCCTTCCTCGCAGTTTCATCATTTTTAGAGTTTTTTTTTGCTTTTATTGTATTTTTTATTAAGAAACTTGGCCAGTTATATACCGCTTAGAGCCTAAGGCTATCATAGAATGGTTTTGCTCTTACCTTCTCACAACTTCTTCATGCGTTGGCTTATGGTCTGCCTCTGTTCAATTGACATTACTCACATACATTGTTATTTTTATTGTTGTTCTATTGATCGGTAACGTTTTCACTATCCTGTATGGTGTCTTTCTGTGAGGCTGTTTTCTGAAATCCCTTCTTGTCTCTTCCAGCCAACCAGTTAACTTTTTAAATTTGAGAATTAGATTGAAAGTTTTCTTGGTTAGCCTGTTGTTTCTCACGCTGTGAATGTGGCCGTAGTACTTTAATCTCGTCTTCATTATTGTTTGTGTGACTGTTTATTACTGTTGAAATCTTCATTTCTCTTTTCGTCCAGTTGTTGCCTTTGCACTTCTATGGTTCTAAATATTTTCAAGGTATTTTGCCTTCTTTCTTTTTCATTTCTTATCGGTCACCTCTTGTATTAAGTGCAATGCATTCAGATCCATACGGCGCTTCCAGCTGGACTACTGTTACTTAGCGTTTAATTTTTGCCAGGAACGATACTGATCTTTTCTTATGTCGGTTTATGGTGAGACTATATGCTAATTGCATTTTGTTTCGCCTTTCTTTACTTGTGGTGTTATCTAATGCATCTTACTGTATCCATTCTCCCAAATAGTTAATCTTATCATCTCTTTTGGTGTTTCCCTTTTTGTGTTTGTAGATTTTTTTTTCCTGTCATGCTTACGTTCAATGTATTCCGTTTTCACATATGATATTTGTAAGCCGGTTTTACTGCAGGTTTGTGACTCGCTTCTATCCTCTGAAATTATTACAATATCGTCAGCAGCTGCGAGACATTTGAACTCTAATCTTCCTCTTCCCTGTCGTGAATCTATATCTTCGACGTTTTTTCTTGTAATTCTTTATCCCACTCTCCCATGAACACGTATAACATCAATCCGAAGAGAATCGGTGACAGTCCATCGCCCTGTTGAGCTCCTGAGTTAACTCTGGGGGATTCAGGAACGTCTTCTAGGATTTTAGGAATTTGTGTACATATAGTTTGACCATAACAATTTATTTTATAAATCATTCACGATGAGCCCATTTTTACATGTACATGGATACTTTGCAGATTACATTCAACCCTGTCAGAGGGTTCATCGAACCACCTTCTTTTGTGAAGGCGTTTCGGAAGGCTGTGTTTAGTAACTCTGCTTTGGCAGCACTGCCTTCGATTGTATCCCCATTGCTATAACGCATATTGCTATCATCAGGTGCTCTGTAAATACATAAGTAAGCGATGGTCTTAATATAATGGTCTGTAACTATGATCAGAAAAGTTATAATACAAAATTAGGTGTTTTCACCTTACATGTAATATCGTTGCTGCCATGTCCTATTATTTTTTGGAATTATTAGTTTCTAGATGTACGCTGGAGACGTCTTCTGACTTCAGTTGGTTTTTATGTATGTTGTTTTTCTCTTGGCAGCTTGGATGACAGTAGATCAGCGATATTTTATGTTTAAATAGTTACGATTATAAATAAGTGGTGTGGGTGAATTCGACGGTTTTTTCTTTATAGTTTTGGTTTTAATTATGTTTTTGTCTGGGATTTGTTTTGGTTTTGTTTGTGATATTTATGTTATATTTTTATTTTTCGTAATAACTTTGTTATTGTCCATTATTTACGATGTTTCCTTGGTGTTATATCTTTGTTTTATGCTCTTCATATTCTTATCGCTGTTACTATCGATCTATGTTATTTAGTGTCTCTGATTTATTACTTTACCCGTTTTCGTGATTTATGATGTGAGTATAATTTTCTATGTACTTTTTGTGCTTTAGGTCGGTTTGTTCATTCATTTAACTTGTGAGGTAGCTGTATGTATGTGAATACATTTCTATTGCCTCAAGGATGTTCATAAATGCTCTCTTTTGCGGAATATGAAGGATTTCTAGTGCTCCGTTTATGGGTTTTACGTTGCGTTTTGCTGTTTGTAGATGTTGAAAAAGTGTGGATGGGTTGTTTACACTTTCTCTGGTGTGCTCTTTATACCTAATTTTGAAGTTTTTACAGCATTGTCCTATGTAGAATTAGTGGCATGTGTTACACGAAGTTTTGTAAACGCCGGTGTGATGGGTATAGGAAGTTTTGAGCTGGTATTCGTAATAATCGTGCCATTAGAAGACATATTTTGCACTGCGGGTCCCAGAGAAAAAAAGTATAATACACCTTGTTGTTAAAGCACTATCCGTAAATAAGACGAAGGTGTCCACAGTTTCCATGCAGTCGGCCGTTGTGGCCGAGCGATGCTAGGCATTTCAGTCCGGAACCGCGCTGCTGCTACGGTCTCAGGTTCTAACCCTGCCTTGGGCATGGATGTGTCTGATGTGCAGTCGGCCGTTGTGGCCGAGCGATTCTAGGCGTTTCAGTCCGGAACCGCGCTGCTGCTACGGTCTCAGGTTCGAACCCTGCCTTGGACATGGACGTGTCTGATGTCCTTACGTTAGTTAGGTTTAAGTAGTTCCAAGTCTACGGGCCTGATGACCTCAGATGTTAAGTCCCACAGTGCTCAGAGCCATTTGAACCTTCTGAAGTTTCCATGCAACTCTGAGCTTCTAGCTTCAGTATTGTATGGAAGCAGTAGATGGAAGGCACCAGCAAACGGCAGACAAATAATGCTTTTGTGCTCGACATTAAGCGATCGGGGGGGGGGGGGGGGGGGGCGGTGGGGGGGCTGCTCATCGGAATAGAAAATTACGTCTAAGCTTTTTGAAGTGGACAACGGAAACTCAGAACCGGAAACGTCTGCTCCCGATCTTGCAAAACCGGAGCCCGCCCACTCACTGCGACTCTTGCGGCAGGAGCAACGAAGTGAAAGGTTGATTAGCAGCGCAGGGCAGCGAGCGCTGCAAGGTGGCGCCAGCACAGCGGACTCCTCACTGGAGGCGGCCAATCAGAGAGCGGGCGAGCTTCGGCTGCCGTCAGCACTGGTAATTAACGACGTCATTCTCCGGCGGTAATTGTCTCTATTCATCTCCCTAAACGTAATCATTTAATCAGGAGGCGGAGAGGTAGGCCCGACAGAATCCTCTGCAAGAGGACTGACCTCTAGAGTCACACTGCCGATGGCAGCTGTCGGTGTGCACTTTGAAGGCCGAGAGGCTTAGGAGCAGAACTCAGTCGTCGCAAACTTCCCTCATCGCCCGAACAGTAGTCACTGCACCCTCAATCTGCACTGAAGGCTCAAAGAAACAGGTACACCTGCCTAATATCGTGTAGGGCCCCGTGAGGACGCAGAATTTCCGCAACATTACGTCACATGGACTTGACTAATGTCTGAAGTATTGCTGGAGGGAATTGACACCAATAATCGCTCAGGGCTCTCCATAAATCGGTAAGAGTATGAGGGAGTAGAGATTTCTTCTGAATAGCACGTTGCAAGGCATCCCAGGTATGCTCAACAACGTTCATGTCTGAGGAATTTGTTGGCCAGTGGAAGTGTTTAAACTGAGAAGAGTGTTTCTGGAGCTACTCTGTAACAATTCTGGACGTGTGGGGTGTCACATTATCCTGCTGCAATTGCCGGATGCATGTTTACGTACGACATGCAGCGTACGACATGCATCGTCCATGGATTTATGAGGCTGTCTCGATATCCGTATATATCCATCCGCTCGATGCAATTTGAAACGTGGCTCGTCCGACCAGGCAACAAGTTTCCAGCCATCAAGAGGACCACTGTCGGTGATAATGGGTCCAGACGAGGCGTAAGGCTTTGTATCCTGCAGTCATCAAGCGTACTAAATGGGCCTTTGGCTCCGAAATATCATATCGATGATGTTTGCTTGAATGGTTCGAACACTGACACTTGTTGATGGCCCAGGATCGAAATCTGCAGCAATGTGCGGAAGGGATGCACTTCTGTCACGTTGAAAGATTCTCTTCAGTCGTCTTTGGCCCCGTCCTCCCAGGATATTTTTTCGGCCCCAGTGATGTCGGACATTTGATGTTTTACCGGATTCCTGATATTCCTGACACTCACTTAAATCTTGATAGCTGCCATTGTAGAAGCAGTAATTGCTACAACAACTGCGCCAGACACTTGTTTTCTTGTATAGGCGTTGCCGACCGCAACTCTGTATTCTTCCTGTTTACTTACCTATGTATTTGAATAATCTTGCTTATGCCAGTTTCTTTGGGGCTTCAGTGTACATCTGCATTAAAGGGACACGAGCAGATGGTGAAGACACAAAGTGTAAGAGTTAATAGGACTAGTAATTCATTATGTAAAGGGAGATGGTTAATGATCATAATAGACAGAAACGCGGTAGAAGGGGAAGCAGTAGAAGACAGAGGTGCGGAAGAATCACTTGCTAGAGGAAATAAACTGAGTTCTGCAACAAATTTGAGCTATAGTCCGATTAAAATTACTTGATAGTTGACATCTGTCACTTGCCCCTATAGTGTTGCCACATCCTTTGCCTGCTACTGCTCTTTTGGGGGAACTCACAAATTTATAGCGCGTAGCAATGTTCAAAGCGGCAGCTGCGAGGTATCACGCAAATGAAAGATGCTCTGTTGAGAGCTGCTTTTAACTGACAAATGACTGAACTGCGCTGGACGAGGCACTTTGTAGCCCTGAATTCGATCTCATGTCCTAAACTAACCACGATGATGTTATGTACGACGATCAACAGTCTGCAGCAGAAATATAGTCGCGATCGCTATGTTCACGGAATTTAAGGCTGATCTGCTCGGCCAAACCCCAGAAAGAAAAGTTTCTGTTTCAGCGGTAAAAGGAAACTGGTATTTCTCGTCATTGGTTATCCTGAGACTATTCTCACACCAACTACAATGGCCGCCTCGTTTCCAAACGATGAACAGTCCTTGTTGGTACTTGGTTGCAGATTATAGGTGACACAAGCAGATTCCTAACGAGAAAAGAGTGGTAGGAAGAGTAATATGAGGGGATTAAAAAGTCAGTGTGATGATGAAAATAACATGGCAAAGTATTAGAAATAAAAGAAAATACATTTAAACCAATTAAATGAATAAAAATAATAAAGTCTTTTGATCAGATGTTTGAAAATGTAAAAATAACATTGGTGATTTGATGGATTTCGGACCAATACCCTTCCACACGTCAAGTTCTTACGCTAACTACTGCTCTACGCCACTATACTCGTGAAGCTCGTTGCGTTTATGAGTCTGATGACCCAATCGCAACGATTAACTGCAGCCTTCCAAAATTCGGCTTCACGGAACATCATGTGAAGCTTATTTGATGTAAGCCGATCTCTTCGTTTATAACAAGTATGTATGTGAAGCTGAATCTCGGTTGTTCTGAAGGATCCAGTAGTGTTTGGTTAGTGATGTTTTGAAACGTTTGTATTTCGTCAGCGTCGTTGGTTTGAGTGTGTGTGTGTGTGTGTGTGTGTGTGTGTGTGTGTGTGTGTGTGTGTGTGTGCGCGTGTGTGTATGTGTGTGTATGGGGCGGGGGGGGGGGGGGGAGGGTGCGTGAGTGTGTCTGTTGTTTTTGGTGTGGTTATCACGTGTGATGAAGTACGAAATAAAAGTGCCAAACCCAAGATTAGGGATCCAAATACATCAAGAAAGAAAGCGAGACAAGGGATTGGAAGTAAACTGAGTAATTGTTGTGACAGTTTGGCAACGGCGAACGGTTCAAGCGTGATGTTGAGCGTTCTGATTGGAAGAGACCAGCTACAACGACTGAAGTGTCAACTGTCGAGTAATTTTGCAAAAATAGACATAATGTCTTATGGGATAACAGCAATCGGTGATTTTATAATGTTGCTTAAAATCCGTCTTGATTGCAAATTTTTTATTCATATGACCGGTTTCGGTTCATTCAGAACCATCTTCAGATCTGATATTTCAGTTACAGGAGTAACCCGTCCAAATCCAGCTGGATTGCAAATTTTTTATTCATGTGACCGGTTTCGGTTCATTCAGAACCATCTTCAGATACGATATTTCAGTTACAGGAGTAACCCGTCCAGCTGGATTTGGACGGGTTACTCCTGTAACTGAAATATCGTATCTGAAGATGGTTCTGAATGAACCGAAACCGGTCATATGAATAAAAAAATTTGCAATCAAGGCGGATTTTAAGTAACATTATCGAGTAATTTCAATCTCACTATAGTAACAGTGAATGTACTGTTCGTAAATCGCAACTTGAAGAAGTATAAGGCATGTAAATACAGGAAGACGCAGCTGGATTAAATCGTGATCAGAAAGATATTTCGAAATCAGATATTGGACTGCAATGCGAATCTACAAGCAGATATAGACTCCGATCACAATTTGGTAGTGATGAAGGGCAGTCAACAGTTTAAATGACTCGCCCAGAAGAATCAGGGTGGAAAGATGTGGGTCACTGAACTACTAAGGATTTGTGAAATCAATTTGCATTTCTCTCAAGCCGTAGACAGTGCGATAACGAATAGCCCAGTAGGCAGTTCAGCTGAAGAGGAATGAACATTTCTAACAAGGGAATGGTCCCAACCGACATGTCGGAACCTACCCTGAAATGTTTCACACTAGAAGAATACACCGAAAGAAGTACACTGTCTAAATTTTAGCTGCTAAGGCGCACTGAATGTATTCTTTTAAAACTACAAAGTTACTCATTTTTGTCGCAGGAAGAACCTCTCATATTTTTACAGCCCTTGCTGCCAAGCGCACGAGTCAGCTAATAAGCAGACACAGTCGTGACAAAAGACCGTAGCACATTCTAGCACGAAGTGTAGAGTGCACGAACGTTAATTTTGAACACCTAAACCACACCCAAAATGTTTCAAATCACTAATTTTTTGAATAACTTGAAGTTTATATAGGCTGCTAAACTGTTGCGGATGTAATTGTTACACAAATGAGTAGCAGAGGAAAGAAAATCGAGGCAGTGTATGTTGTTACATTACAGACGACTTCCATCTGTCAGGAGTTTAATTTGTTGATGTGACATATTTTATAAAAATTCCTGTAGCACAGTTCTTATGTTACATTTTGAATAATGTACATTTTACTAACAATGAAACAGTTCCTTGTTTATTCCGTGTTCTCGTCACAAAACATGCGCAGTGTCTATTGGGTGATGAAAACAAACATTTTCCTTACACCAGGCGCACTAGATAAGGGAAAAATTTATACATTCAAGAACTTCACAGTTTTATTTAGCCAAAATTGGAATGGAGTAAGAAATTGTTGTAGCCATTGTTCTGTATACTATGCTGCGTAGTACGCTTACTTGACAAAATTCGTAAAACGTGATGATGCAAAATTACAGTGCAGAAATGACTGAATTTTCAAAATACTGCTCCGACGACGAACTTGAAATAAGAAAGAGCTCGCGGAAATTATATTCTTCAACAGTATTCTGGAAAACACATTACGTTGTGTTTATGGAGATGTTGAATCACGTTGTTAGTTCCGGGTGGAAACTAAATTACGTTAATAGTGTTGAAGAAGGCTGGAAAACAGTAACGTTCGTCTTACCTGCAATTCAGGCGGCCCATCGTCATAAATCTCCCTTGGTTACGGTGTATTGACTCTCACGAGTAGCTCTAAATCTTTCGAATAGTTTTTCTTTCACACGATGTTAATTATTTTCTATATCCCATCCAAGAGACCAACAAAAACAACACTATTTACTTCAGCTACCATGAAGGCGTTTCGGATGTAATATTCAAAACTGTTCCCTCCCATTTTTCCAGATTTTGTTTCATCAATTTCAAGATTTTTGCAACTAAACGGTACTTTTTTTTAAAAAAAAACTTTCGGTGCTAATGTACCTTGAGGTTCCTGAAGACAGATTTAAGGCAGCGGAAACAGTAATCCACCGATACTTATCACTAGCATTGTTGTATACGAATGTGACAAAGCATGCATTGACTGCAAAAACTTTTTCTTGCTCGAAATGATAAAGTGTGGTTTGCAGGCAGTTCTTGGACGAAATCTCACTGATCGTCTTCGCGTCAGTTTTTCTTCTATTTATTAGTAAGAGCGGCAAAGTTTGGGGAAGCGTTGGACAAGCATGGAGTTGAAATATTCTTTCATCTTCTTGGTGGGTCTGAAGGAAAAGAGCAACCAAAGATTCTTTGGATACTCTGGGTGCATATAAAATTCCCTGTTGTGAATGTTTTACCACAAAAAGAATTATTAACACCTTCTTAGTTGAACACTTTTCTAGTTGAACATAAGAGGAATTGCCGTCTGGGACATACGGATAAATCGGCAGTAGGAGAACACATTTACCAAAATGATGATCATAAATAAAATACAGTGAAACGAGCGTCGTATCGAAAACATCGCATTATCGTGAGTGCATGTTTGGAGAGGATATTGAGATCTTTGAACACAGTAATAATTTTTACAGAAAAGAGGAAGGTGTCAAATAAGATAAAATTTGGATGTCGATTTTACACCGACAGAACTACCAGAGACAGCCTGGTAGCGGACGTCATGTGATGGACTCTGATGCCCCCATAGCGTGCTCCATCGATTTCTGATTGCAGTTCGCCGGTTCGCCTCAGAGGACTTCTCCCGCAGCTGGAGGCGAAACGTTAGAGAAAGTTTTGCTTATAGATCGCTGTCTGTCAGTCTCGAAGTTTTAAGTGAAGTTGCCATTTAAAATTTTCAGGTGTTTTTTCTGCACCTCGTAGACAAACGCTTACGATTCTAGCAGTGTGACTCAGCTTTTGCTGTCTTGTTGTTTGTGAGAGCCCCTTGATAAGGTTTCCAAGCGTTAGAATAACACTCTGGAATGGTGGCGGTAGCATCTTGTGTGCGATTAGCTGCACTCTCCGAGAAGTTATCCAACAGACTAATGTTCTCCACTCGCCTTCCACAATACTGATCCCATGACAAGCCCAGGGCTACTGTAAAACGATTCATACTTTTTTAAGACTTTATAACTTCCAAAATATTACATTTACTAATATGACTGATACATGGATAGTAGCTTAAACCAAGTAAGTTAGCATTTTGCACTCTGCTAATGTTTTATGAGCGCCGCTCGACTTGCACGACACGCGTGCAAAGTTTGTTCTATGCTTTATGTAACACAATCCATCCAGCAGTCATCACGACAGCATTGATGTGTTCTCTGAGCTGTTCCTGTGTTCCTGGGAGTGGGAGGGCGTAGACACAGTCCTTAAGGTTTCCCCAAAGAAAGAAGTCATATGAAGTTAGCTCAGGCGACGTGGGGGCCCAAGGGAACAGTGCCACATCGTCTTCCCAACTGTTCCGAATCCTGCAATGCCGAAGTTCACCGTTTATGTAGCGACAATCATCGATGCTCGAATGAGGGGACTGTCTTGTTGGAAGATGAAATTCTCGAAATCAGCAGGCAATTGTCAAAACAACCCAACTTCAACGTGTCACGCTCTCTATTGCTGCTTCTGGCACACTTGGCCGAGCGGTACTCTTCTGGTTACAGAGACAACCAGCACCCTTAAATTCTCGATTCCAACACACAATACTCTGTTTACATGGCGATTCTTTTCCATAATTCCTTCTGTATGCACGCTGCAGTGGTGAAACATGTAAACATTCGCATATTTCAAATGAACGGCGCGGGATGACTGGTGGGGCCAAAGTTATCGGCGTCAATACGTGACCACACCTGTCTGTTGTCCCTGGCTGGTGCTGGTATATGTATGGTGACCTGCGCAATGGCTGCTTACCCAGCTCCCTGTGATGCAGACGGCAGGCCCATGGATGGTCGGCTACCTTTAGAAGCCACGGCTATCGATGTCAGTGGCGCACTACTTCCCTCGGCTTTGTGGGAGCCCGACAGACCCTCGCTCCGCTTGTGTCACAGCAATGGCGGGCGATGACGGCTGTGCCTGGGGTGCGACTTCCCACCATCTGGCAGGAGAGCCAAGTCCCTCTAGGAACACAGCACCGGCGGCACCTGGCACGGGGGTAGGTTGACAGGCTGTGGCTGAAGGGCACAATGCTGACAGCAGGCGCAGCCAGGACTCCATCCCACGGCTACTGCTGGTGGCGCCCATTCTTCTCGCTGTCTGGCGTAGCTCTAGCGTTGTGGTGGTGCTGCTAGTTTCCAGAAATGAGATGTGATCCCTGCCTCCAGACTTATTTGTATGAATCTGGCTCAATTTGTTTCACTAAAACATGGCACCTAGTCACACTCTCCATAACAAGAGACATGCCCTGGTGTGGTGAGATCGCCATTCTTGGTGTGCACGGTTACCCCTGTGCAGAACAGTTTTCTGCTGCTCTCGGCTATCCTGGTTTCATTTACGGCTCTACTGTTGCATCAATCATACTTGTAGGTGTAGTACAGGGTGAGTCAGTATTGCTGATGGTTCTTGAATGTGTAGTACACAGAGAAATTTTATAGTATTGCGAAGTATTTTATTTCAAAAAATACACAATGAATAACAGTTTACGTATTATATGTTAATTTTGACAGAAAGTAATTATTTATGAAAGACAATGTCCTTCAAATACCGGCCCTCTTTTTCAGCATTCTTGTCGACCCTCTGTGTGAAGTTTCCCATCACTTTCTCCAAGATGTTACGAGATATAGCACGTGCTCTCACTCAATGGTATTCTTTAATTGAAGCATAGTACGTGGCTTACTGATATACACTCTGTTCTTGAGATAGCCCACAAGCAAAAGTCACTTGGAGTAGTGGAGTAGAGTGGCCAGTCAACATCTCCTCTGTTGGATACCACTTTCTGTGGAAACAGCTTCCGTACTTCAGACATACAGACACTGGAAGTGGGAGTTGTTGCACTGACCTGTTGAAACCAAACATTTCGACGATTTATGCCTCGGCGACAACATTATGGGCAAGAATTCACGCATCATGGTCAAATATCGCTCCGAGTTCACGGTGATCGCTCTTCAAT
Source organism: Schistocerca cancellata (assembly GCF_023864275.1). NCBI lineage: Eukaryota > Metazoa > Arthropoda > Insecta > Orthoptera > Acrididae > Schistocerca > Schistocerca cancellata. Next base: position 1,145,335,290 of record NC_064626.1, on the reverse strand, counting down.
TATCTTCAAAGGAAAATAAGGCGCCTTGACACCAAATTTCCCTAACCCGACCGCACTACAATCGTTTCACAATGTAGTGGACGCTGCAACAGTTGCTGTAGTGTTGTTTGGCTAGCAATAACAACAGTTTCATTCATTGCCACTGCCGTTTAGGTATAAAATGAGCCTCATCTGACATTAAAATCACAATTCCAGATTCAACCTCCAACATCTACTTCACTGCTTCAGCTAAACGTCTCCTTCTCACAAAATCTTCAGGCTTCAACTTCTGAACAATCGCAGTTTTGTAGAGATGAAAATTAAGACAGCGTAAAATGCGTCGAATGCACGAATTTGATAACCCAAGAGATTGTGCATCTCCTCTTGCAGATCGATTGGGGCTCTGTTGAATTGCATGACTCACAACTTCAGCCTTTCCAGCTGACGTGACAGTCCTTGCACAGCCTCCCAGTTCTTTCTTCAATGTAGAACCTGTCTCATGGAAGCTCTTAATCCATAGCACTATGGTATTTCGGGTTGGAATTGCACCATTATGAGGAAAGTCGACTTGGAGACGGAACTACCTCTGAGTGTTGGTCACAGATTCTGCATTTTTAAAGAACGTCGTCTCTATGGCGAACACACTGGTCCTGTAGGGGAATGCAGTGAGCGCAGGCATGCCCCCCCCCCATTACGCTGACTCACACGTTACTGCTCGAGTCAAAAACATCAGCCTGTGCTTTATAAAATTTAGAACTTTGAAAACGAATGAATGATTCGTAGTAGTCCTTTATATTACAAGAAACTCTCAATTTCTCTGTTATTTTTTAAATAGGGTACTATTGGGGTCTTTATCGGTGTTGCAGGCATTTTCTTGCATTTATCAACGTTTACCGAAAGCTTCCATTCACAAAACCAAACTGAATTTCCGTCAAGCTATATACTTCCCACAAGATGTGCACCAAATATACTTTTCTGTGGACAGAAGCGTCGTTCGCATTGTGTTTGGGTCTATTGCCATCTTGTGTCTCGTTGTGATGATAGTTTTTTTCCCGCAGATAAGTAGGTCTGTGGTTTGTGGTTGACGTACTGCTTCTTAGTGCTCTCTGCTTGTGCCACAGCTCTGCCTTTTTAATATCTGTTGCACTACAAGAGAGGTATCTCCTGATATCTTTTCTAGTGGCATGTTCCTACACGATGTGGTCGAGAATGCCAATTTCTCCACTTCATATGAGTCTGTGATGCGTCGGCCTATTTCTAGTCAATAGGTAGGATGTCTGCAATTCCCTGTCAGATAATATATTGCACGCTCACTCGGTAATAAGTACGACATTCTTGATCGTCCTTTGGTACACATTTGTTTGGTAGAGGGTTCGTAGAACGACTTCTAAGATGGCTATTTATTGATGATGTTGTTGGATGTGTTAATATTTGTACGAGAAAATGATTTATTTGAAGAGTTGTGGTCAGCGAAACATTTGTAAAAATGTAAATGTCGTGTCGCTAGGGCTTCCCGTCAGGTAGACCGTTCGCCATTTGCAAGTCTTTCGATTGGACGCCACTTCGGCGACTTGCCGAAATGAAATGATGATGATTAGGACACCACAACACCCAGTCCCTGAGCGGAAAAAGTCTCCGACCCAGCCGAGAATCGAACCCGGGCCCTTAGGATTGACATTCTGTCGCGATGACCACTTTTTTTTTCATTTGTTCGATACAGTTCGTTGCGTTTGGTCTGGGTGGACGGCACAAGACATCCGTTCAAGTTGATCGTTGATTCGTTGACTCAGTTTTTTATTACAGAGAGGATGCAGCCCTCTGACCGAACACGCTGAGGTACCGTGCCGGCGACCACTCAGCTCCCGGGGGCGGACAGAAACAGTTGCTAGGCGAAATTATCTGTGTCTGCGATCGCAGCACTGTCTAGTCGTAGAATCTTTGACAGTCTATTGTGGATAGCTGCTGTGTGCAGCAGGTGGGGTTTCGTTGAGTGTACAGTGTAATTCATGGACACACTTTTGGAATTAGGTGAGTTTCAGATTTATTACGAGGAGGAATGATGTCTCAGAACAATGGTTGGATAGCATACAGATATATGAAAGGTTTTGAAATGGAGAAAAGGTTATTATCTGACTTGGTAAAAAGTTTATTTTTATTTTTGGCGACTTGTTTTGTTAGTTCGCTTCACCGTCGCCACAGTCGCGTTTTTGACAATTATTCTATTGGGTGATCTTCTGAGTTAATTTACTGTACCATGGAAGTTGTTAGATGAAATGAATTTTCATATTAGAGTCTATAATTTTTTTATAAGTTCCTCCCTAACTGAAATTTCAGAACATGTGTTTCATTGCCATTCTGTGTCGAGATTATGAATCCATTTTCCCCAGACCAAATGTAGTTTCTTTTTAGAGGTATTTTTTAGTTGTTTCCGAGTCTTGTTGTGTTGCTGTTTCTGCCAGTACTTTATTTTGCAGGTCAGACTCATAGTACGTCATAGTTTCGTTTCCTTTGAGCAATGTAGGTTCTGTCAGTTTCTTTATTTAACCAGGCCCACACGTCAGTGAAGAAATTTTAGTGTGTTTCATGTTACATTCTCATACAGGTCGATATTACAGTTTTTTTAAATACAGTTGCATTTTTTTGTCAATCAGTTCCCACTGACTACGTCTACTGAGCGTGAAATTATTGGTTTGCTTATTTATTTTCAAATAAATAAGATTGGTTTTTCACACAGAGGATTCTTTTCAGTTTCATGTAAGTGATGTGGCTTTGAGCTCAGTAGCACATTTAGGTTGTCAGTTGACATTCCCAGTTTGTATTTACGATGACACACACAGACATGTAATGGCTGCTCATTTGCACACTTTTAGGCAGTTTATCGACCGTTCCAACTTCGAATAGAACATGGGAAAAATTAAAACCTAAATCCTTCCGTGCGAGATCTAATTTCATTTACTTTATTGCGATGGTGACTTCCTTCGATGTGGGTGCGAGTTAACAAAATATTTTCGTGCTGGAAGGAAAAAGTTGGTGATTCAGATATCGTGAAAAGATCTCGCTGTAAAGAAAAACGCCTTTGTTTTAATCATTGCCATATCATTTCCATGAAACTCTCGCCCCTGTTCGCTAATACAAAACGAGCTGGCCTTGTTTGAACTTTCTCAGTGTCCTCCTTCAGTCCTATCTGCGAAGAGTTTCGTACGACGCAGCGGTAATCCAGAAAAGAAGGAAGCAACATATTCTCTATAGATTTGTGTCACCTTGTAAGTGCTCTGACAATAAAACACCGTCTTTCATTTGCCTTCTCCACAACACTTTCTGCGTGATTGTTCCAATTTAAGTGGACGGTAATTGCATTCCTAATGCATTCAATTGAAACACCAACCTCTATATTTGTGTGATTTGTTATTTTAAACGAAATTAGCGCCTTTTTGCATTACTCGTGTGGAGGATGTCACACTTGTTACTGCCTAGGGTCAATTACAATGCAGGTATCGTGAGAAGGACAAATCACCAGCTAAGGCGGTACACCCGCTCACACCATGAAACCTTTGGTTATGTAATACACGTCAAACTACCAGCGATGAAAATTGCAGCCCCTACCAGGATTCTAACCGACTAATGCAGAATCGAACACCATTTCTCAGGAGTGTGGAAACTTAAGATGGCTACAGGACTTTACTTCAGTGGTGGGAGTGGGGTGGGGGTGGGGAATGGGGCAGAGAGGAAGGCTCTGTCCTTCATAGTAGAATTTCTAAAGGCGTTTTGGGTCGTGTGAGGACTGTAACAGGCATCCTGGAACTCAGCTGACCAACTGTTTGCCGGCACTGAGGGGAATCATCATGCTCCACCCAAGCCACACCGTTTGCCGTCCCCCTCCATCCCCCCCCCCCCTCCGCTTCTCTCCTCTTTTTCATTTTGTTGGAAATAGGCTAATTAGAAAGGTTCTAAGCCAATTGCAGTACACATATTTCGCCCGGTTGCAGCTAAGCATTTACCTGCTACAGCCTATCCAACCATATCTGTCCACTCCATCTTTAGCCACGCCCCTTCCCAAATGGCTCTGAGCACTATGGGACTTAACATCTATGGTCATCAGTCCCCTAGAACTTAGAACTACTTAAACCTAACCAACCTAAGGACATCACACAACACCCAGTCATCACGAGGCAGAGAAAATCCCTGACCCCGCCGGGAATCGAACCCGGGAACCCGGACGTGGGAAGCGAGAACGCTACCGCACGACCACGAGCTGCGGACGCCCCTTCCCACCTTTTTCCACTTTCTTTCTTAGAAATACGCCAATCACAAAGCTTCCTACATCAAGGGTGGGAGAGAAAATTCCGAAAATAAACCATATGTATCACAATATGCCGTCCTTCTTGTCCAGTGGTGATGGTAAGCGGGTAATGTCAGTGTATTAATTGTCCACCAGAATTACGCTTTGCTTGTATGCACACATTGAAGTCTTTACAAATGTCTTTTGTTAGACAATAAGCCATTTCATGAAAGTTATCACAAGACAATTTCCGCCTCCGTAGCGTAGCGGTAGCGTTACGGCCTACCACGCAGGGGGCCCGGGTTCGATTCCTGGCAGGGGACTGGGTGTTGTGTGTCCTTCATCATCATTTTCATCATCATTGATTCGCAAGTCGCCGAAGTGATGTCAGCTAAAAAGGACTTGCAATACGGCGGCCGAACTCCCCCGAATGGGACCTCCCGGCCAACAATGCCATACGATCATTTCCATTTTCCATTTCCATCTAGGCAATTGTGTAAAAGCATAAAAGAATGCTACCTCAATTGCAGGTCTAGATCACAAGAAAAACAATTAGTTGTTCACTGAGGTGACAAAAATTATGGGACAAGGACACGAAGATATAAATATAGCGGTAGTATCGCGTACACAAGGTATAAAAGGGCAGTGCGTTGGCAGAGCTGTCATTTGTAATCAGGTAATTGATGTGAAAGGTTTGCGATTTTATTATGCCTGCACTAAGAGAATTAACAGACTTTGAACGTAGAATGGTAGTTGGAGCTAGAAGCATGAGAAATTCCATTTCGGAAATCCATAGCGAATTGAATATTCCGAGATCCACAGTGTCACCAGCGTGCTGGGATACAAAATTTCATGCATTACCTCTCACCGAGGACAACGCAATGGCCGATGGCCTTCACTTAACGACCAAGAGCTGGGGAGTTTATGTAGAGTTGTCAGTGCTAACAGACAAGCAACGCTGCGTGAAATAACCGCAGAAATGAATGTGAAACTTACGACTAACGTATCCGGCGAAATCTGGGGCTAATGGCATATGGCAGTAGACGACCGACGCGAATGCCTTGCTAAGAGCACGACATCGCCTGCAGCGCCTCTCCTGGGCTCGTAAGCACATCGGCTGGACGACAGAGGACTGCAGAACCGTGGTCAGTTCAGATGAGTCGCGATCTCAGTTGGTAAGAGCTGACGGTAGAGTTCGAGTGTGGCGCAGGTGCAAAGGAGCCACGGATCAAAGTTGTCAACAAGGTACTGTGCAACCTGGTTGTGGTTTCATAGTGATGTGGACTGTGTTTACGTGGAATGGACTGCGACCTCTGGTCTAACTGGATCGATCATTGATTGGAAATGGTTACGTTCTACTACTCTGAGATAATTTGCAGCCATTCATGGACTTCATGTTCCCAAACCACAATGGGATTTTATGGGTGACAATGGGCATGCCACTGGGCCAAAACATTTGCGACTGCTTTGAAGAACATTCCGGATAATCTGGGGCAAATGATTTGGCCACTCAGATCGCCCGACATGAATCCCATCGAACACTGACGGGACATATTCCAGAGGTCAATTCGTACACAAAATGCTGCACCGGCAACACTTTCCAAATTATGGACTGCTGTAGAGGTAACAGGGATCAATATTTCTGCAGGGAAGTCCAGAGACTTCTTGAGTCCTCGTCACGTCGGGAAAAACGAGGTCCGACACGATATTAGGAGGTACCCCACGAATTTTGTCACCTCTCTGTGCAGCTTAGTGTGTTATGGAAGTTTTCGTTACAGTCTCATGATATATCTACTAGGAGTATGTTAAGCACTTCCACTATATGCCTACAGCACAATTACATTTTCATAATACACCTACAACGCAAAGGTTACAATAACATTTTCTGAATTCATCCATAACTAGCATGTTACACTTAGATTCTCATAATATATCCACAACATATGCTTCACAATTTCAGTACATTAAGTCAACATCACATGTAGGCAACAATTTCAGTTTACGTCCTTCCTGCGTGTACTACAGACAGGTAAAATTTCAGAACAATACATTTACGTTCACTACATTATGATTTGATTAGTTTTACTGCTAAATAATTTTGACATACGACTTGTCTTAGAAAACAGATTAAGGAAAGACAAACCTACGTTTCTAGCATTTGTAGATTTAGAGAAAGCTTTTGACAATGTTGACTGGAATACTCTCTTTCAAATTCTAAAGGTGGCAGGGGTAAAATACAGGGAGCGAAAGGCTATTTACAATTTGTACAGAAACCAGATGGCACTTATAAGAGTCGTGGGACATGAAAGGGAAGCAGTGGTTGGGAAGGGAGTGAGACAGGGTTGTATCCTATCCCCGATGTTATTCAATCTGTATATTGAGCAAGCAGTGAAGGAAACAAAAGAAAAATTCGGAGTAGGAATTAAAATCCATGGAGAAGAAATAAAAACTTTGAGGTTCGACGACGTCATTGTAATTCTGTCAGAGACAGCAAAGGACTTGGAAGAGCATTTGAACGGAATGGACAGTGTCTTGAAAGGAGGATATAAGATGAACATCATCAAAAGCAAAACGAGGATAATGGAATGTAATCGAATTAAATCGGGTGATGCTGCCGGAATTAGATTAGGAAATGAGACACTTAAAGTAGTAAAAGAGTTTTGCTATTTGGGGAGCAAAATAACTGATGATGGTCGAAGTAGAGAGGATATAAAGTGTAGACTGGCAATGGCAAGGAAAGCGTTTCTGAAGAAGAGAAATTTGTTAACATCGAGTATAGATTTAAGTGTCAGGAAGTCGATTCTGAAAGTATTTGTATGGAGTATAGCCATGTATGGAAGTGAAACGTGTACGATAAACAGTTTGGACAAGAAGAGAATAGAAGCTTTCGAAATGTGGTGCTACAGAAGAATGCTGAAGATTAGATGGGTAGATCGCATAACTAATGAGGAGGTATTGAATAGAATTGGAGTGAAGAAAAATTTGTCGCACAACTTGACTAGAAGAAGGGATCGGCTGGTAGGGTATATTCTGAGGCATCAAGGGATCACCAATTTAGTATTGGAGGGCAGCGTGGAGGGTAAAAATCGTAGAGGGAGACCAAGAGATGAATACACTAAGCAGATTCAGAAGGATGTAGATTGCAGTAGGTACTGGGAGATGAAGAAGCTTGCACAGGATAGAGTAGCGTGGAGAGCTGCATCAAACCAGTCTCTGGACTGAAGACCACAACAACACAATTTTAAATTGGCTGCTACTGCTACTAGCCCTGTCATACTGTGACACAATGGTCCTTTTTTTTTTTTTTTTTTTTTTTTTTTTTTTTTTTTTTTTTTTGGGAACTTGAAGATGGAGCTGAGACCCTGGAAGCAGTGTGTGTAACAAACTTGAGTAAAAATGTTACTCCATCTGTGGTGGTTTTTTCAGTCATGAACAGTTCTTGTTCTTTTAATTTCCTCCACGAACCATGCCACAGCAAAATAGCTGTCGGTTGATTTCCTAGGAAGAATTGGAAGAGGGAGAGGTGCGGACTGTTCAGAGGGCGTTGCTTTGGAAAGGAAAGATACATGATAATGTCAAGTGTTTCCCCTTGCATCTAAGGAACTCGGCGGTCAGAGGTTAAATTTGATGTAAAATGTGGGTGAAATCTTATGGGTCATAACTGCTAAAGTCATCAGTCCCTAAGTTTACACACCACTTAACCTAAATTATCCTAAGGACAAAAACCCACACCCATGCCCGAAGGAGGACTCGAACCTCCGCCGGGACCAGCCGCACAGTCCATACTGCAGCGCCTCAGACCGCTCGGCTAATCCGGCGCGGCGTTAAATTTGATCCAGAATGCCTGTTGCTCTCCTCCTATGGTGTACAGTGACTATAGATTACCTACTCTTAAATTGCAGCTCATCACACTCTCACCAAAATCGTTGGCGCTAGCGGTCTGCTAAACAACTTCTCAAGGAAATTCGGTAAAATATTCCCGGAAACTAAAATTCTTTTTTAAATCGAAAATCTTCTTGAAAACTATAATTTTTCTCCAAACCTGAAACTGTTGAAAAAAAACAATATTATTCCTCAAATCTAATATCTTTTAGGTAGTAAATTTAGTTCAGCAACTAAAAATTTTTTGAAAGAAAAAGATCTTCTTGTTAACAGAAAATCCTTTGAAATCTCAGAATCTTCCAGCCAACTAAAATTTTCTTTTTCAGTCTGGAATATAAAATAGATGTTTAGTAACACGAGTGGAAAAATCTGAGCGAAACTGAACCAAAATTTAAATAAAAATTCTGTCCTGTACGTCAAAGCAAAAGCAGTGTGTTTATACTTAGGGGGTTATAGGGGTTATTGTCGGGAGAAGCAATTATAAATCGATTTAAACTGAATACCTGCCGTTCCCACCATTAACAGGACCAGGAATGACCATCCAATTACGCAATCCACTGTGATATCCATCAGAGATTCCACGAAATCTTCTTTTAATGCCGCGAGAGAATAACACCGCAAAGATTTATCTAATGACTGATAAATGTTCTGATAATTCGTAATGGCATCGCGTGCGAACATTCCTCGTCGACGCAAAACACAATAAAGGGAAAGCGTGATGTGATGTACAGTTGCTGATACTGATCACGAAAACGACAAATTAGATAAAATTTGGTTTCGAAAGTAATGCCCACCATTTCCCTTAACTACGACTGGTCCTAATGACAGTGTGCAGATAACCGTGATTCTGCATTAACGCAGAACGCCTTATTTTCTGCGGTATACTTTTAAATAGGTGTAGAGTAAGCACCGCAGTATGAAAACTTCCTTCAAGCCCTTCCGAGTGCGTGTAGATGAGAGAGTCTAATATTCAGAATTGCAGATTGATAACAAATTCATTTCGTAGGGAAATACCAGTAAGCTTCTAAAATGGGCAAAGAAATCATTACTTACAATGCAGATGTTGTCAGACTTAGATGCACAAAAAACATACTTTACATGCTTTCATTAATCATTAGTGTGCAAAACTTTGTGATTTGTCACTACGACGTAACATAATTAGATGAAACGTTGACCACACAGAGAAAGAACTGCCACAGCAAAATATAGCGGCTAACTGAAAGAAATACGCAATGAGATGAACAAAAATGACATTAATCGGACTGAATTTACATTGGTGCACCGGACATTTCAAAATGCGTGGCATGATCTTAATACGCTGACTGATAACCACGTGTGCAGTGCCTTAGGGTTCCGTAGAAACTTCATTATACATATAGATGGTTCAAGCCTCCGGGCAGTCGATAGTTCGACGTTTTTCACCTGTTAACGATATGGATACCGACAAAATATCGATACTAGGAATTCGCAGACTTTCGAGGATGTTTCAGTTTTAAGTTGAATTATATACTCAAAATTTCTTCTTAACTCAGTCTACTATTAAGAAGATACCAGTATCTGTACAGCAGTTCCTGAGACTAACCTGGACATACAAAAAGAAGCAAACAGGTGTCTTTGGTTTGTGCATGTACAGAGAGAAGATTCAGTAAAATATTTTTTATTTACTTCCTAAAATATACAGTAATTTTTTTTCTATTATGCTTTTGACGGATGATGAATGCAACGTAAGTTCTAGTGGCAAAAAGATATTTTTGTATCATATAATTACAAACTAACAATTTTCTGCTTTGTCTTTTACTTGTACGTTCAATCCTTGCTTCCTGCCAAATTTCGTGAGTCTAGGGCAACAGTAAGTATCCTATCGGTTTTGATGAGTGAGTTGGGTGTTTCTGACATAAATCACCTTATCTTTTGATTTGATTAACTTATAAATATAAACCTTTTACATCTCCAAGGAACCGCAGGCCTTTAATATGTGACATGAATTTCAAATTGGTACGCCCACCCGTTCCAGAGAAAAAAAAGTTTTTAACGGATGGACTGGCTCACAGCCTGATCACAAATGAGAAAAAAATTTGTTTGTATGATATAACAAAATAACAATTTTCGGATTTTTTTTCCTTTACTTGTTCTGTGAATCCTTGCTTCTTGCCAAATTTCATGATTGTAGGTGAACGAGAAGTAGCCCAATGTGAGTTTTCAGTTATCAAAATGTGTGCCATACACCGAAGCGCCAGAGAAACTGGTATAGGCATGCGTATCCAAATACAGAGATATGTAAACGGGCAGAATACGGCGCTGCGGTCGGCAAGGCCTATATAAGACATCAAGTTTCTGGCGCAGTTGTTAGATCGGTTGCTGCTGCTAAAATGACAGGTTATCACGATTTAAATGAGTTTGCACGTGGTGTTACAGTCAACGCACGAGCGATGAAATGGGGATTTTCCTGTACGACCATTTCACGTGTGTACCGTGAATATCAGGGATCTGGTAAAACATCAAATCTCCGACATCGCTCTGGACGGAAAAAGATTAAGAACTGGACCCACGACGACTGAAGAGAACCGTTCAGCGTGACAGAATTGCAACCCTTCCTCAAATTTCTGCAGATTTGAATGCGGGGCCATCAACAAGTGTCAGTGAGCGAACCGTTCAACGAAACATCACCGATCTGGCCACACGTACAAATTAGAAAAGCAGTTTACTGTTTGTACTATTTGTAGATATTTACAAATTTAAGCGTAGTGTGATTATTTTACTCAGAACTTACTTGAAGATACCAAGAAGAGCATGCTCATGTTAACGACGATATATAACAATTAAAATCGCTCAAAAGAGGAAAGGCCGTTGGACCTGATGGGATACCAGTTCGGTTTTACACAGAGTACGCGAAGGAACTTGCCCTCTCCTTGCAGCGGTGTACCGTAGGTCTCTAGAAGAGCGTAGCGTTCCAAAGGATTGGAAAAGGGTACAGGTCATCCCCGTTTTCAAGAAGGGACGACGAACAGATGTGGAGAACTATAGACCTATATCTCTAACATCGATCAGTTGTAGAATTTTGGAACACGTATTATGTTCGAGTTTAATGACTTTTCTGGAGACTAGAAATCTACTCTGTAGGAATCACCATGGGTTTCGAAAAAGACGATCGTGTGGAACCCAGCTCGTGCTATTCGTCCACGAGACTCAGAGGGCCATAGACATGGGTTCCCAGGTAGATGCCGTGTTTCTTGACTTCCGCAAGGCGTTTGATACTGTTCCCCACAGTCGTTTAATGAACAAAGTAAGAGATATGGACTATCAGGCCAATTGTGTGATTAGATTGAAGAGTTCCTAGATAACAGAACGCAGCATATCATTCTCAATGGAGAGAAGTCTTCCGAACTAAGAGTGATTTCAGGTGTGCTGCAGGGGAGTGTCGCAGGACCGTTGCTGTTCACAATATATATGAATGACCTTGTGGATAACATGGGAAGTTCACTGAGGCTTTTTGCGGATGATGCTGTGGTATATCGAGAGGTTGTAACAATGGAAAATTGTACTGAAATACAGGAGGATCTGCAGCGAATTGACGCATGGTGCAGGGAATGGCAATTGAATCTCAATGTAGACAAGTGTAATATGCTGCGAATACATAGAAGAAAGATCCCTTATCATTTAGCTACAATATAGCAGGTCAGCAACTGGAAGCAGTTAATTCCATAAATTATCTGGGAGTAGGCATTAGGAGTAATTTAAAATGGAATGATCATATAAAGTTGATCGTCGGTAAAGCAGATGCCAGACTGAGATTCATTGGAAGAATCCTAAGTAAATGCAATCCGAAAACAAAGGAAGTAGGTTACAGTACGCTTGTTCGCCCACTGCTTGAATACTGCTCACCGGTGTGGGATCCGTACCAGATAGGGTTGATAGAAGAGATAAAGAAGATCCAACGGAGAGCAGCGCGCTTCGTTACAGGATCATTTAGTAATCGCGAAAACGTTACGGAGATGACAGATAAACTCCGGTGGAAGACTCTGCAGGAGAGGCGCTCAGTAGCTCGGTACGGGCTTTTGTTGAAGTTTCGAGAACATACCTTCACCGAGGAGTCAAGCAGTCTATTGCAGAGACCACGAGGATAAAATCAGAGAGATTAGAGCCCACACAGAGGCATACCGACAATCCTTCTTTCCACGAACAATACGAGACTGGAATAGAAGGGAGAACCGATATAGGTACTCAAGGTACCCTCCGACACAGACCGTCAGGTGGCTTGCGCAGTATGGATGTAGATATAGATAGTGTATACAACTTTGTAACTTACGTTGTAGGATATAATCATTAAAATCTCGAAAGGGGTACAATTAAGGGAACTCTTCCCTATGTGCAGAAACCTAAGATCGGCACGTGGGGCAGGTGTATCATGTGGCAGTAATTAAAGCTGTGTCAGGAGAAAGTGGCGGATGGGGAAGGGTCTGGTACGGACCTCGCCGCTCACACGAGGTACGCAGCGGAGGCTTCGGCCAGCCAGGCAGAAAAGCTGCCGATGCAGCAGCGTCACCCCAGCAGATGCCCCGGCCAACGCAGCAGCCGCCCCCCTACCTCCCCCTGGACCCTGATCACTGATCGCACCCTACCACACTACAGTAACGTGCAGCGGGCACAACGGCGTGTTAACTGCGTAGAAGCTCGCAATCCTGAGCGCCGGGATTTCGCTAAGACAGCATAAAGCGCGAGCAAAGTCCGCTTTATCCGCTAAGCGGTTGGCAGTAATTGCTGTTATCTCGCAGAGGGTGTGTGTGCTCGTGTTTCGCAATAAATCTCAGGTTCTCTAGCCCACTCTGCCAGCGTTAATCATCTGCAGCGTAACAAGTGTGCCACCGAACGTGGGCAGCCACGACCGTACACAAATTAGTAATGATACTGTGTTTATGTTAGCAGTAGGGGCGGTCCGGAAGTAGCGGACACCGGATTGTATTGGGCAAGAGCTATTTGTAAACTGTAGGTCTAATCTATATCTATATGTCTACATCTACATGGATGCTCTGCAAATCACATTTAAGTGCCTGGCAGAGGGTTCATCGAACCACCTTCACAATCCTCTATTGTTCCAATCTCGTATAGCGCGCGGGAAGACCGAACACCTATACGTTTCCGTACGAGCTCTGATTTCTCATATTTTATCGTGGTGCTCGTTTCTCCTTATGTAGCTCGGTGTCAACAAGATATTTTCACATTTGGAGGAGAAAGTTCGTGATTGGAATTTCGTGAGAAGATTCCGTTGCAACGAAAAACGCCTTTCCTTTAATGATGTCCAGCCCAAATCCTGTATCATTTCTGTGACCCTCTCTCCCATATTTCGCGATAATACAAAACGTGCTGCCTTTCTTTGAACTTTTTCGATGTAACCGTCAGTCCTATCTGGTAAGGATCCCACACCGCGCAGGGATTTCTAAAAGAGGACGGACAAGCGTAGTGTAGTAGATCTGTTACATTTTCTAAGTGTCCTGCCAATAAAACGCAGTCTTTGGTCAGCCTTCTCTACAATATTTTCTATGTGTTTCTTCCAATTTAAGTTGTTCGTAATTGCAGTACCTAGGTATTTAGTTGAATTTACGGGTTTTAGATTAGACTGATTTATCGTGTAGCTGAAGTTTAACGGATTCCTATTAGCACTCATGTGGATGACCTCACACTTCTCGTTATTTAGGGTCAACTGGCAAATTTCACACCATTCAGATATGTTTTCGAAATCGTTTTGCAATTTGTTTTAATCTTCTTCTGGTGACTAATAAACTCGGGTTGTTTGCAGACGGCGCTGTCGTTTATCGACTAATAAAAAACAGCGTCATCTGCAAACATCTTAATACGGCTTCTCAGATTGTCTCCCAAACCGTTTATATAGATAAGGAAAAGCAAAGGGCCTATAACACTACCTTGGGGAACGCCAGAAATCACTTCTGTTTTACTCGATGACTTTCCATCAATTACTAGGAACTGTGACCTTTTTGACAGGAAATCACAAATCCAGTCACACAATTGAAACGATATTCCATAAGCAAGCAATTTCACTACGAGCTGCTTGTGTGGTACAGTGTCAAAAGCCTTCCGGTAATCCAGAAACACGGAATCGATCTGAAATCCCTTATCAATAGCACTCAACACTTCATGTGAATAAAGAACTAGTTTTCCACAGGAAGGATGTTTCCTAAACCCAGGTTGACTGTGTCAATAAACAGCTTTCTTCGAGGTAATTCATAATGTTCGAACATAATATATGTTCCAGAATCCTGCTCCATATCGACGTTAATGATATCGGCCTGTAATTTAGTGGATTACTCCTACTACCTTTCTTGAATATTGGTGTGACCTGTGCAACTTTCCAGCCTTTGGGTACGGATCTTTCGTCGAGCGAACGGTTGTATAGGATTGTTAAGTATGGAGCTAAAGTATCACCATACTCGGAAAGAAACCTAATAGGTATACGGTCTGCACCAGAAGACTTGCTTTTATTAAGTGAATTTAGTTGCTTCAGTACTCCGAGGATATTTACTTCTATGTTACTCATGTTGGCAGCTGTTCTCGATTTGAAGTCTGGAATACTTACGTCGTCTTCTTTTGTGAAGGCATTTCGAAAGGCTGTATTTAGTAACTCTGCTTCGGCAGCACTGTCTTCGGTAGCATCTCCTTTGCTATCGCGCAGAGAAGCCATTGATTGTTTCTTGCTGCTAACGTACATCACATACGACCAGAATCTCTTTGGATTTTCTGCGAGGTTTCGAGACAAAGTTCCGTTGTGGAAATTTTTATAAGCATCTCGCATTGAAGTCCGCGCTATATTTCGAGCTTCTGCAAAAGATCGCCAGTCTGGGGGATTTTACGTCTGGTTAAATTTGGCACGTTTGTTTCGTTGTTTCTGCAACAGTGTTCTGATCCGTTATGTGTACCAAAGAGGATGAGGATCGGGCTTAGTCGTCGTCAAGTTCCCAGTGGTCGAGGTCTCTCCACTGCAAGGGAGGGTGACTGTGTCGTGCACTTTCACCTTGTGCACCCGCCCATCTGAGAACAAGCAGTGGACACCCTGCGACACTCTGCTTCATCCTGCACCACTGGGCGCAGACTAGCAGCAGTCCGAGTAGCGAACTACCGCCTCACGCGTAAGCTGTCGTGAAAAATAGCGCAGCACAAACGGCTGCGGTTGAAATGGTGCCATGAGCGGAAAGCATGAACTGCAGATAGATGGCGTCGCTGTGTGCCCAGCGAGGCGTCGCTGCTCTGCACATCCTAGGATGACCACCATCGGCAAGTATGGTGGCGCCCTGCGTCCTTCAGTGTATGGAGAAGAAGAACCGCAGCTAGTACTGGTGTCGTTATGTGCGTTGTTGTTATGATGGTGATTTATGGGTTAGGCCGCTAAACAGTACGCTCATCAGCGCCCTTGGTTGAATTAAACGCATACGAGTGTAGAAAAAGTCTATTGAAAATAAAAATAAAGTGTAAAATAAAACTGTATCCACACATAAGAATTGACAAGCTAAACCTGTTCTGTTAAGCGTGATCAAAGATTTCTTTATATACCGGGTGATCAAAAAGTCAGTATAAATTTGAAAACTGAATAAATCACGGAATAATGTAGATAGAGATGTACAAATTGACACACATGCTTGGAATGACATGGGGTTTTCCTAGAACCACAAAAATACAAACGTTCAAAAAATGTCCAACAGATGGCGCTTCATCTGATCTGAATAGCAATAATTAGCATAACAAAGTAAGACAAAGCAAAGATGATGTTCTTTACAGGAAATGCTCAATATGTCCACTATCATTCCTCAACAACAGCTGTAATCGAGGAATAATGTTGTGAACAGCACTGTAAAGCATGTCCGGAGTTATGGTGAGGCATTGGCGTCGGATGTTGTCTTTCAGCATCCCTAGAGATGTTGGTCGATCACGATTCACTTGCGACTTCAGGTAACCCCAAAGCCAATAATCGCACGGACTGAGGTCTGGGGACCTGGGAGGCCAAGCATGACGAAAATGACGGCTGAGCACACGATCATCACCAAACGACGCGCGCAAGAGATCTTTCACGCGTCTAGCAATACTTTTTTTTTGTTCTAATAAAACCCATGTCATTCCAAGCATGTGTGTCAATTTTTACCTCTCTATCTACATTATTCCGTGGTTTATTAAGTTTTCAATTTTATGCTGACTTTTTGATCACCCTGTATATAAATCCATCATTTGACTGGAGGTGTGGGGAACCACGGCCGTTCATGTTGGCGAGACGACCTCACAGTTACAGATAGTCTGCGTAAAGCAGTTATGTTGGCCGCTGATGCACTGTATACATGGATCGTGATAAACCATTCAGCTTCAACTAAGATGCCGCACAGAAGCGACGAAACTGGTAGCTACACCATAAATAAGTAAAACAATAAACTGGTAACCAAAATCGCAGAAATTCTTTCTTTCCATGATTACCGGTTTCGGCGAATCTAATGCCGCCATCACCGGATCTTATGACACATACAGGTTACAACATCAGGGCAAACAATGGTGATATTAATAGTTGCCTATAATACGCAGGCCTTACAAAATTGTCGTAAGTAGCACGTAGGCGTCCAAGAGAGATGACATTATAAATGTTAAGTGTTTCCATCACATACTAGCACAAGCTAGGTACTACCGCAACTCCGGCTCTGTCCTTACACTACCGGCCGCGTCGCGAGATGGCGGAAGCAGAAGAGGCGCCAGTGAATGTTTCAGCTCGCGTCATAACAGGCTCTGCGTGTGTGGTAAGCACAGCAGAATAAAAATATTAATTCAAGGATAAAACACCAGTCCAGACACGGTTAACAGGTATGACCGAGCTACTCTCTGACACATTAAAAACTCACGCCGAATGTTTTGGGAAGAAGTCTAGACATCACACAAGATCTCCTCAGTATCAGTTAAAATACGCTGATACAGCGACGCTCGTGTTACAGATACTTAATTTTTTACTAAAATAGATTTTCGTCGTAAGATTATGGTGGTAAGTTGTATTTCATCTGCGTTGGTATACTGTCGCATATCTAAAACAGTCTGACAATGTTTAGGTAGTTCACCGATTCAACGCCTGTATAAACCTACTGCTCCTGAGTTAAACGTGTCGTCAAATCAGGTCTGAAGTGCTTTTTCGTCCGGAAAAAAGTTTTCCTGGTGGTTGTTCGACAAGGAGCGGGTAAAGTAAACATTTGAGGGTATAAGATCAGAATAATAAGTGCGTGAGGGATAACTTCCCAAACAACCTTCTGGATAACTTTGTTTATGAAATCAGCAGAGTGTGTTACGACGTAGTAGCGACACGCGATGCAGTTTTCTCTGTAATTTTTCTTACATGCGACAGAAAAGTGTCTCAGTTCTTGGCGACAGGTACAAAAAAAAAAGGTTCAAATGCTCGGTCACAACGGCAGGCGACAGGTACCAGCTGCTATGGGCACACACCCCTGGGTAGAAGTTCCTAATGCACCCTTTTTCAGCCAACAGACGCAAAATATGTTCATACTGATCTGCGATCTTGTTACGGCTTAGGCGTTAATTTCTTCCTAAAGAGGTAGGATGAAAGTATTCTGCCGACCGGAGTGGCCGATCGGTTCTAGGCGCTACAGTCTGGAACCACGCGACCGCTACGGTCGCAGGTTCGAATCCTGCCTCGGGCATAGATGTGTGTGATGTCCTTAGGTTAGTTAGATTTAAGTAGTTCTAAGTTCTAGGGGACTGATGACCTCAGATGTTAAGTCCCATAGTGCTCAGAACCATTTGAACCATTTTTTGATTAAAGTATTCTAACACACCACCAGTAATAATATTGCATTGGAATACTCATTATATGAACTGATGACGTTCAAGGAAAAATGCAGTAATAAACACTGCTTTGATTTTTGTACAGTACCCCTACAGTCGACTTATGAACTTTGCCTACTGAATGCAAATGTCGCACGACGCTTAAATGATCGCATTCATCACATATGTCAGCTACGGAGACTTCTTGAATGTGGAATATCATCAATGCCAGAGCAATAATTCTTGAAACAAGAAAATCCTTTTATGACATGTTTTGATCAAAGGCACTCGCCTTGCCCCATATACAGTACAAAGGTTCCGAGATGCCTCAGCCGTCTTCACTCCTCAATTAAATCCAAAACGAATAATAAGTCGCAAATCTTCGACCTCTTTCCATTTTCGAGTCTATTTTACAACTCTTGAACTACGTTCATAATTTTCTAGCAAGCAAAATCCAATACGCAACTGGAGATAAATACTACAGCTTGAAATAAGAAGATAGCGGTTGATGAATACACTCACAGTGCCGCGCCATATTCGACTGGTCAGACGGAGCCTGGCGTATGGTCGGTAGCCGGTGGCCATTGGCCACGGTAGGGAGAGGAAACTTTCGAGTGTGAATTATTCTGATCTTAACACTGGCACGAGCAGTTTCGGGGAATAGTTTCTGGAAGTTTTTGCTATTACAGGTGGGTTAGACAGTGAAGCGAATTATGTTTGAGGTTCGACAAGACTGAGAACTTTAACTAGCAACTGAAATGCAATTTAAGAATACAGGGAACAAGTGCACTCGGATTCGAGACGTCATATCTACCTTGCGCGACGCTTACCACTTCTTTTAAACTTGTTTTGTTCATTATTGTTCTCATCATTTGGTCTGGGCGTACGTCACATGATGCCCCATCAAGTTCGTGGTTGAATACTCAGTTCATTATTATTATGATTGTGATTATTATTATTACTACAGAGGGCAACCAATCATTTGACTGAACACGCTGAGCTACAACCAGCGAACACTACACCACGAGCTGATACGGCACTGTAACAGCTCCTGAACAACGACAGTACTTCCTCCATATACTTCTGCATCCTACAGTGTTGCCAAGCCGTGCATATAGTCGGACTTCAATTCTGAGGGGCAGCCAGTTATAGTGGCCGCTTTAACTTAACGACTCCGTCGTAGTCTCTGTGGCGGCTGGTTGGAGGCCAGGTTTTATGTCTAAGACTCTACATACTGCGCATGAATATACACTCCTGGAAATTGAAATAAGAACACCGTGAATTCATTGTCCCAGGAAGGGGAAACTTTATTGACACATTCCTGGGGTCAGATACATCACATGATCACACTGACAGAACCACAGGCACATAGACACAGGCAACAGAGCATGCACAATGTCGGCACTAGTACAGTTTATATCCACCTTTCGCAGCAATGCAGGCTGCTATTCTCCCATGGAGACGATCGTAGAGATGCTGGATGTAGTCCTGTGGAACGGCTTGCCATGCCATTTCCACCTGGCGCCTCAGTTGGACCAGCGTTCGTGCTGGACGTGCAGACCGCGTGAGACGACGCTTCATCCAGTCCCAAACATGCTCAATGCGGGACAGATCCGGAGATCTTGCTGGCCAGGGTAGTTGACTTACACCTTCTAGAGCACGTTGGGTGGCACGGGATATATGCGGACGTGCATTGTCCTGTTGGAACAGCAAGTTCCCTTGCCGGTCTAGGAATGGTAGAACGATGGGTTCGATGACGGTTTGGATGTACCGTGCACTATTCAGTGTCCCCTCGACGATCACCAGTGGTGTACGGCCAGTGTAGGAGATCGCTCCCCACACCATGATGCCTGGTGTTGGCCCTGTGTGCCTCGGTCGTATGCAGTCCTGATTGTGGCGCTCACCTGCACGGCGCCAAACACGCATACGACCATCATTGGCACCAAGGCAGAAGCGACTCTCATCGCTGAAGACGACACGTCTCCATTCGTCCCTCCATTCACGCCTGTCGCGACACCACTGGAGGCGGGCTGCACGATGTTGGGGCGTGAGCGGAAGACGGCCTAGCGGTGTACGGGACCGTAGCCCAGCTTCATGGAGACGGTTGCGAATGGTCCTCGCCGATACCCCAGGAGCAACAGTGTCCCCATTTTGCTGGGAAGTGGCGGTGCGGTCCCCTACGGCACTGCGTAGGATCCTACGGTCTTGGCGTGCATCCGTGCGTCGCTGCGGTCCGGTCCCAGGTCGACGGGCACGTGCACCTTCCGCCGACCACTGGCGACAACATCGATGTACTGTGGAGACCTCACGCCCCACGTGTTGAGCAATTCGGCGGTACGTCCACCCGGCCTCCCGCATGCCCACTATACGCCCTCGCTCAAAGTCCGTCAACTGCACATACGGTTCACGTCCACGCTGTCGCGGCATGCTACCAGTGTTAAAGACTGCGATGGAGCTCTGTATGCCACGGCAAACTGGCTGACAGTGACGGCGGCGGTGCACAAATGCTGCGCAGCTAGCGCCATTCGACGGCCAACACCGCGGTTCCTGGTGTGTCCGCTGTGCCGTGCGTGTGATCATTGCTTGTACAGCCCTCTCGCAGTGTCCGGAGCAAGTATGGTGGGTCTGACACGCCGGTGTCAATGTGTTCTTTTTTCCATTTCCAGGAGTGTAGATTATGTTGTACATCCATACCGAGCGAGGTGGCGCAGTGGTAGCACACTGGACTCGCATTCGGGAGGACGACGGTTCAATCCCGCGTCCGGCCTTCCTGATTTAGGTTTTCCGTGATTTCCCTAAATCACTCCAGGCAAATGCTGGGATGGTTCCTTTGAAAGGGCACGGCCGACTTCGTTCCCCATCCTTCCCTAATTCGATGAGACCGATGACCTCGCTGTTTGGTCTCTTCCCCCAAACAATCCAATGTACATCCATGCAGCAGCAAGAAACCATGCCTCTGTACAAGCACACTACATTTTGCTGCTGCACGTCAGTTTACATGATTTCAAAGAAGTAATTCCTTTACCCAAATATATAACAGCTTTGTTCTCATTTTATAAAATGAAATGTAGCAGATAAAATGGAAATAATTGTGGTTACATGTCATATAATAAATGTATTCGACGCTTTATTAAATAGACCCCTATGTTAGCGCTTTTTGCGCAATCGAAACAATTTAATTACAGAGAGAATTACGGCTCACTAAGGAAAAAATTATCAAACGAGGACAATGCGCTCACACAATACGCTCACAGGCGGGAGCTTGCAATAAACCACGGGCATAACAGTGAAGTGGAATAAAAATGTCATTGGACGCCACAGCGTCACTGCCACACAATATCCGTACAAGAATCATAACTAAAAAGTATCAGTATCTTATAATAGGTGTTAGAAAATTAGGCAGGCTAAAAAAGATGTGGTATCACATGTGCCGAATCAGGAATCCCACGACACTGTACAATATAACTTTTCATGACACATGAAATGTTTGGCTCGTTATAAAATCATTTTTTTTTCAGTGGGGAAGCTACATTCATGCATTCCGCTGTTACTATGACACAGGTAACTTAAAGACATATTTGGCAAATCGCGCTTTTATTCAAAAAAGAAATTGTGACTTCACATGCAGTCATTGAATTGGCAAAGAGGAGCCTATCAGCTGACATACATTTGTAGAATCCATCCTTCGCAACAGTTAAGTAGAACACTTACTATGAAAAATCTTCGAAAAACATTTTTAATAAAAGTTATTTTCTTGTTACACTTTATGTTTTATAAGTAGATAAGGAATGACGAAGATTTTGTGTTTAACGACATTTTAATATTTTATCGTTTCTTTGGAAGTCGCTTTGGATTGTCAAAGCACAGTAGTATATACGTTCGATGTGTGTTCGTTGTTTTCTTTATCACGGTAGACAGTTTCTTTTTCCCTCTTTTTTCCTCTATTTTTTCTTTTTGTCTATTGCAATACTGATTGCTTTGTACAAAGATACTGTGCATAGTATACAAAGTTGTTTGTCTTATTTAATAATAAAAAAACTACGTATGGTCACAAGAATAGAAAATACTGTTTCGCAGTAACGTTTCTATCGTCGTCCCGTTGAACTGCTGTGAACCATTTTACAAATTCTTGATCAGCACGTGCAATGCACGAATGTACCCTGTCCAGTAAAAAAAACTGTTTTATTTAGGAGCCTAACATCTGAAATTACATAACATTTTTATTATATTTTACTGTTCCTTTATTGTGAGCTCCCGTCTGGCGGACATGTTGCGTGAGCGCATTGTCCACATTTGATAATGTTTTCGCTAGTTAGCTGTAATTCTATCTGTAATAAAATTGGATCGATTGTGCGAGGAGACTATGTAATCTTCTAACTTAAGAGTTTGTTTTAAAGAAGCGTTCTTCCCCATTACATTTACTATATGTCGTGTAAGTAGAAGAATTTCCGTTTTATCTCCTACACTGCCTTTTATAAATTGTGAACTAAATTTTTCCATACTTAAGTATAAGGAAAGTTCTTAGTACTGACTTAGCAGAAAATCCTAAGAAATTTTGGTCTTATGTCAAAGCGGTAGGTGGATCAAAACAAAATGTCCAGACACTCTGTGACCAAAATGGTACTGAAACAATGACAGACTAAAGGCCGAAATACTAAATGTCTTTTTCCAAAGCTGTTTCTCAGAGGAAGGCTGCACTGTAGTTCCTTCTTTACATTGTCGCACAGATGACAACATGGTAGATATCGAAATAGACGACAGAGGGATAAATAAACAATTAAAATCGCTCAAAACAGGAAAGGCCGCTGGACCTGATGGGATACCAAAACTGGTTCAAATGGCTCTGAGCACTATGGGACTTAACAACTATGTTCATCAGTACCCTAAGGACATCACGCAACACCCACTCATCACGAGGCAAGAAAATCCCTGACCCCGCCGGGAATCAAACCCGGGAACCCGGGCGCGGGAAGCGAGAACGCTACCGCTCGACCACGAGCTGCGGACTGATGGGATACCAATTCGATTTTACAAAGAGTACGCGAAGGAACTTGCCCCCCTTCTTGCAGCGGTGTACCGTAGGTCTCTAGAAGAGCGTAGCGTTCAAAAGGATTGGAATAGGGCACAGGTCATCCCCGTTTTCAAGAAGGGACGCCGAACAGATGTGCAGAACTATAGACCTATATCTCTAACGCCGATCAGTTGTAGAATTTTGGAACACGTATTATGTTCGAGTTTAATGACTTTTCTGGATACTAGAAATCTACTCTGTAGGAATCAGCATGGGTTTCGAAAAAGACGATCGTGTGAAACCCAGCTCGCGCTATTTGTCCACGAGACTCAGAGGGCCATAGACACGGGTTCCCAGGTAGATGCCGTGTTTCTTGACTTCCGCAAGGCGCTCGATACAATTCCCCACAGTCGTTTAATGAACAAAGTAAGAGCATATGGACTATCAGACCTATTGTGTGACTGGATTGAAGAGTTCCTAGATAACAGAACGCAGCATGTCATTCTCAATGGAGAGAAGTCTTCCGAAGTAAGAGTTATTTCAGGTGTGCCGCAGGGGAGTGTCGTAGGACCGTTGCTAATCACAATAGGAGGAGGAGGAGGAGGAGATTAGTGTTTAACGTCCCGTCGACAACTAGGTCATTAGAGATGGGGCACAAGCTCGGATTAGGGAAGGATGGGGAAGGAAATCGGCCGTGCCCTTTCGAAGGAACCATCCCGGAATTTGCCTGAAGTGATCTAGGGAAATCACGGAAAACCTAAATCAGGATGGCCGGACGTGGGATTGAATCGTCGTCCTCCCGAATGCGAGTCCAGTGTGCTACCCACTGCGTATTCACAATACACATAAATGACCTTGTGGATGAAATCAGAAGTTCACTGAGGCTTTTTGTGGATGATGCTGTGGTATATCGAGAGGTTGTAACAATGGAAAATTGTACTGAAATACAGCAGGATCTGCAGCGAATTGACGCATGGTGCAGGGAATGGCAATTGAGTCTCAATGTAGACAAGTTTAACGTGCTACGAATACTTAGAAAGAAAGGTCCCTTATCATTTAGCTACAATATAGCAGGTCAGCAACTGGAAGCAGTTAATTCCATAAATTATCTGGGAGAACGCATTAGGAGTGATTTAAAATGGGATGATCATATAAAGTTGATCGTCGGTAAAGCAGATGCCAGACTGAGATTCATTGGAAGGATCCTCAGTAAATGCAATCCGAAAACAAAGGAAGTAGGTTACAGTACGATTGTTCGTCCACTGCTTGAATACTGCTCAGCAGTGTGGGATCCGTACCAGATAGGGTTGATAGAAGAGATAGAGAAGATCCATCGGAGAGCAGCGCGCTTCGTTACAGGATAATTTAGTAATCGCGAGAGCGTTACGGAGAAGATAGATAAACTCCAGGGGAAGACTCTGCAAGAGAGACGCTCAGTAGCTCGGTACGGGCTTTTGTTGAAGTTTCGAGAACATGCCCTTCACCGAGGAGTCAAGCAGTATATTGCTCCCTCCTACGTATATCTCGCGAAGAGGCCATGAGGATAAAATCAGAGAGATTAGAGCCCACACAGAAGCATTCCGACAATCCTTCTTTCCACGAACAATACGAGACTGGAATAGAAGGGAGAACCGATTGAGGAACTTAAGGTACCCTCCGCCACACACCGTCAGGTGGCTTGCGCAGTATGGATGTAGATGTAGATGTAGAATGTACTTATTTGAACTCATGTAAACTGACGCGCAGCGGCGACATTTAGAGGTTTTGGATGCAGGTGTGTTCCTTACCGCTCGCTGCATGGCTGTATAACTCAGTTTCTCTTCCCCTGCAGTATGAACGCTTCATTTTTTGATGAAGCAGAAATGGCTAATGATTCTGACTGCACCATCACATGTAACAGCGTGATATGTGTAATGTAACATGGTTTTACTCGTCCATGGATATGTTGTATAATGGTTTTACAGTTGTTTTCTGCTTTACATTCGTATAGTTAGGAAAGTTTTGTAAATTACCTCTATGTGTTTATTTTCTAGGTCTGAAGAAGGTCAGTATCGACCGAAACTAATGACCTGATTACAAAGAAACATTGTGATCCAAGACTGGTATTACAATAAAGTAAATGTTTTAATGGATTGCTGAAAACTTTTAGTAACTGTGTCACAACTTGTTGATCTTTCCTTTGTCAGCGTCACTCGCATCAGTGTATTTGCCGTTTTCGGCCGGTATCGCCGCTAGAATTCTTCCCACTGGCCTGGAAGGATAAGGACCGAAACAGGTCGTGTGTGTACATGGCCGGAAATGTACGTACTTGAAGGTGGTGAGAACTGCTGTTTCATATTGTAGGTTTTAGTGACTGAAAACACACATTACAACAAAACAGGCAAGTAGAAATTTACAGTCTCTGTTGGTGTGTCAGCTCCACACTCAAGACTGCAGTTGTCTGCCCTTGACGGTGGTGGACCCTCACATCGGTCCTGACGTGCGTCTATTTCACTGCTCTTGCCGACACACTCTGTTGTGATCGTGTGTTGTTTAGGGAAGCTCTGAGAGACGATGGCCAGGTGTTCCGATCAGAAGCAGGCCTACATGATCTTTACACACGGACAGGAAAATGGCAGTGGGTAGGTGGCAGCACGGATCTACAGTGAAAAGTACGAGGTCTGTTCAAAAAATTTCAGAACATTCGTAATATTGCGACAATGGCGTGTTCGACCGAAATGCGGTTGGCACCCCTGCACACGACTGTGTTTAATGTGTAACTGCCGGAAGTTTCATTGTTGTATGTCTGTTATTTATTGTTCAGTGCTGTGTTGAGCAGAACGTTGTGTCGCACAGTTTACGAATTTCGAGATGGCAGCGTTAGAGGAACAACGCGTCTGCATTAAATTTTGCGTGAAACTCAAGAAAGCCTGCACAGAGACACGCCAAATGATGCAGGAAGCATACGGTGACGAGTGCTTAAGCCGTACTCGGTATTAAAATGATTCACACTGTTTAAAAATGGCCGGACAGAAGTTAAAGATGACCCTAGTTCAGGACACCCTTCGATGTCTACCGACGACGCTCACGTTGTGGACGTCAACGGAATTTTGGGTGCCAATCGAAGACAGACTGTCCGGGAGAATGCAGAAGAATGTAACATTTCAGTTGGATCATGTCATGAAATCCTGACGGAGCATCTTGGAATGCATCGCGTTGCCGCCAATTTCGTCCCACGGCTCATGAGTCAAGGCCAGAAAGACTTTCGCCTCGCAATCTGTGAAGAGCTTTTGAATCGCGCAAATGAGAAGTTCCTAACGAAAATCATAACTGGTGATGAGATGTGGGTCTACGGTTACTATATTGAGACCAAGGTTCAACCTTCACAGCGGATCGGGAAAGGTTCTCCAAGAGTAAAAAAATGCTCGCAGGTCAGGTCAAATGTCAAAGCCATACAGATAGTTTTCTTTGACTTTGAAGGATTAGTTCATCATGAATTCGTGCCCCAGGGACAAACCGTTAATCGATGGAACTATTGGGTCCCGGGTTCGATTCGCAGCCGAGTTGGGGATTTTCTCTGCCCATGGACTGGCTGTTTGTGTTGTCCTCATCATTTCATCGTCATCATTCGTGACAATGGCCAGATTGGACTGCGTAAAAGTTAGACTGTCTAAAAATTGGGACTTTGTATGGACGCTGATGACCACGCAGATGAGCGCCCCACAAAGCAAACATCACCATCATTGAGGGAACTATAGGGACGCCTGCAAGAAAATTTGAGAAGCAAACGGGCTGAAATGTGGAGTAACAATTCATGGCTCTTGCTTCATATAAAGCACCCGCACATTCATCCCTGTTGGTGCGTAACTATCACCCAAAGAATGAAATCACTGTGCTGTCTCATCCTCCGTACTCCCCAGACCTGGCTCCTGCTGACTTATGCTGTATTTCAAAAGCTAAACACCCCGTGAAAAGGACGAATATTTGCAACGGTAGACGACATTAAAAAAAAAATCGCAGACGGCGCTTCTCGCGATCCAGTAAGAGACGTCCCAAGACTGCTTCCGGAAGTTGAAACAGCGTTGGAAACGGTGTATCAGTTGTGTTGTGGAGGGGAGTATTCCGAAGGAGACGGTGAACAATAAGTAAAAGGTAAGCGTACAAAAGTTTTGTGGACAAAGTTCCGGAGTTCGTTGAACACACCTTGTACGCTGCCGTCAGCGAACGCATCATAGACTGTTTGCAACAGTGTTTCGTCTTTTGTGTGGGGCAAGCTTGTTTTAAGAAATCAGTAACCAAGAAAAGCCGGTACGTTCTCGAGCTTTGGAGTAACAAGTGTTGAACACTGTAGGATATAAAGCTGGTATCAGCATCAGGCAGGTGGTGTGCTAGGGTGGAGTAAGCCAGACGATCGTGTGGAACATTCTCCACGACAGCTGCCGCTACTCTTATCACTTACAACGCGTGTAGGCCTCATTCACTACAGACTTGCCTCTCTGGCGATGGTTTTGTCGCTAGTTCATCTCACGGGGGATTATAGGTGCTGGGATTCCTGTCATCTGTCCTATTCACAGATGAGGATATCTTCAAAATCTACAACACGCTCCTGTGCGCTACGGAGAACGTCCACTATGATGGCAGTGAACCACCAGTACGGGTTCAGCCTCAGTGTGTGGGCGGGACTTTTTCATGACCACCTTGTGGGAACAGTCATCCCCCCACAGTGCCTCATATCTGCACTTCCTGCAGGAGGTAGTGCCTCCCCATTACTTTAAAACTTGTTCAATAGGTCATGTATACGACATTTCGTAATGATGTGGAATGTGTCAGCTCAACGTAAGTTTTCTTTACATGAATTTTTTTTCTACTTCATGTATAAAAATTCATTCTTTTTTACAATAACTACTTCACATCAAAAAATTTATCTATTGAGCAGAAGTATTCACTCAGAAATTCCTTTAATTTGACTCTGAATGCTGGTTTGTAGTTATCACATTGGACTCGCATTCGGGAGGACGGCGGTTCAAACCCGCGTCCGGCAGCCCTGATTTAGGTTTTCCATGATTTCCCTAAATCGTGTAAGCAATATCCAGTACCCAAGTGTTTCACTAGTTACGTAAGAATATAGAATATTTTTGTGTCTTTCCCATACAGCGGACGACTCCAGAAGATATTTGTTGGTGAATTTTTTTCAAGCAGTTCTTATACATTAGGAGCGTCTGTCTGACTTCTGTAGTAGTGTGAGGTGGAAATTGTTTCTTGCAGGAGCCAAAGGGTACTTGTTGGATCAATCCATTGTGCAATTTGACAAAATAAAACCCACACACTCGCAATTACGTCACGCACATGCCGGGATGGTTCCTTTGAAAGGGCCCAGCCGAGTTGCTTCCCCATCCTCCCCTAATCCTATGGGACCGATGAACTCGCTTTTTGGTCCTCTCCCTCAAATCAACCAACCAACCAAATACTGGTTGGCTGTCTGTCGGACTTTTAATGCTATTTGGTAAATGACCAAAGATCTTTGTGGCTAAATAATTCACCCCTTTGCGTGCTAGAGTGAGACTGCACCCAAAAGAGTGAAGATCAGCTTTCCTCCTAGTGTTGTAGCCACGCAGATTGCTATTAGTTTTGAACTGGGATGGGTTATTAATAACAAATTTCATAAGTGAGGCTTCTGCTGGAAGACGTGCCTTGGTGATACAAAGGGTGGTGTGGGAAACTGCATGATGGTGCTCCAGCTGAATTCCAGGTTTCCTATCAAAGGTATCTCAGAAACAACATCTGTCTCAACAGGTGCTTCGTACGAGATGGTCTAGGCACATGGCCCGCCCGTTCGCCAGAATTTTAGAATTCTAAAAATTTTTTGAAAAATTGTTCCAGTAAAAACAGCCATCTTTATACTAGTCATATTGTAACTTATTTCAATACACACAGTCGTGATCGCATTTAAAGTCTTTTCTTTTAATTTCTAGATTACTGGTTTAGATCCAAGACATCATCTTCAGATTTTACATTCCTTGCTGACCCTAGGGACCGTTGGCGTGAAGCAGGTCCATCTGTGTAGGTAGAAGTGTCCTCCGCGCATACACATATGGACCTGCTTACGCCAACGGTCCCTAGGGTCAGCAAGGAATGTAAGATCTGAAGATAATGTTTTAGATCGAAACCGGTCATCTAGAAATAAAAATAAACAACTTAAATGCGATCACGACTGTGTGTACTGAAATGAGTTACCTGTACAGTCTTACCCGGGGGGAGCGC
Organism: Schistocerca cancellata; assembly: GCF_023864275.1. Lineage (NCBI taxonomy): Eukaryota > Metazoa > Arthropoda > Insecta > Orthoptera > Acrididae > Schistocerca > Schistocerca cancellata. The sequence continues at coordinate 1,145,306,086 of NC_064626.1, read as the reverse complement.
GACACCAGTAAGGAGAGTATGAAAAGGCGATACCGGACGTGCAGACTGTGGAACAAGACATTCACGCTGGCTATGGTGCCATTCGGTTGCTGGACGCCACATTTGAACAGCCTGTTCAGTCGCTGCTGCGTCATGTTTGCGCATGCCCAGACGCCCGTGTGAGCTACCTCGAACACCTTATCCGACGGTGGTCTCTCCACAGCATGTCGTGCACTGCATCTGACTGTGCAGGCGTGATGAATTAATAAATACGCTGTAGCATAGACACCTTGCATTTCCGGCCGTATATCCTTGTCACCATTTCTGCTCCTTAGTGTTCATGGGATCGTGTCCTGGAGATTGACCTCTGCATGTCTCAGGCAGTGGTCGTTACTCACCTTGTGACCGTAGCATCACTTTCGGATATTTTAATAACACATGTGATCTCAGTCTCTGTTGATACATTGTGGATAAGAGGCAGCGGCTGGTCAAATATTTAACAATGAAATTCGCCAAACAGCCGCGCAATTGAAATCTTATTTTATTTTATTTTTGTTACCAGTTTCGGCAGCTCTTTATGCCGTCTTCAAGCCCAATATGGACCTCTCAAACATAACCGATATTACCATAGCTGGACAATATGTTTTTCTGGATTCCATGAATTTTTAGCTCGAGTGCTTCCTTTCAAAACTTGACTGGAACTCAATTCGGCATAGTGAATTACCTAAACTGATAGGAAAAATAGAATAACATCTCAATTGCACGGCTGTTTGGCGAATTTCATTGTTAAACAAAATGTATGATCTCAGGTTCTGTAGTGTCCAGAAGAGGCACCACTTTCGGAGAATAATTTGACCAAAAGAATGCAGACGGATGTACTACTGATGGTTAAAGCACAAATAATTATACTGTACACCAAAGACCGAACACATGTAATTAGCCAAGTTTATAAGTAATTACGTAACGGATATTGAGTGAAATCTTAATTATGGAATGGTAATACACTCTAAGACAAAAAAACGGCGTAACACGAAGTAATTATCCGAATAGAAATCCGTAGATGTACATGCACAGATAACGAAATAATTACAATTTCAGAAAAATTGGATGATTTATTCAAAAGAACGAACGCCACAAAGCCAGCCGTTGCGGCCGAGCGGTTCTAGGCGCTTCAATCTGGAACCACGCGACCGCTACTGTCACAGGTTCGAATCCTGCCTTGGGCATGGATGTGTGTGATGTCCTTAGGTCAGTTAGGTTTAAGTAGTTCTAAGTTCTAGGGAAACTTAGAACTACTTAAACCTAACTGACCTAAGGACATCACACACATCGAGTATAGATTTAAGTGTTAGGAAGTCATTTCTGAAAGTATTTGTATGGAGTGTAGCCATGTATGGAAGTGAAACATGGACGGTAAATAGTTTGGACAAGAAGAGAATAGAAGCTTTTGAAATGTGGTGCTACAGAAGAATGCTGAAGATTAGATGGGTAGATCACGTAACTAATGAGGAAGTATTGAATAGGATTGGGGAGAAGAGAAGTTTGTGGCACAACTTGACAAGAAGAAGGGATCGGTTGGTAGGACATGTTCTGAGGCATCAAGGGATCACCAATTTAGTATTGGAGGGCAGTGTGGAGGGTAAAAATCGTAGGGGGAGACCAAGAGATGAATACACTAAGCAGATTCAGAAGGATGTAGGTTGCGGTAGGTACTGGGAGATGAAGCAGCTTGCACAGGATAGAGTAGCATGGAGAGCTGCATCAAACCAGTCTCAGGACTGAAGACCACAACAACAAACAAAGTTCTAGGGGACTGATGAGCTCAAATGTAAAGTCCCATAGTGCTCAGAGCCATTTGAACCAATATTGGTTTTGAATGGTTTATGGTAAACATACATTACCGTCCTTTAATGAATCATCATTGCCAATAAAACAATAAAATACATACATTTATACTCAGAAAATATTACCGAGATTGCAAAATTAGACCTAGCGATGCTTACGAAGTATTGTCTTGTTATGTCATAAGCTGTCGTCCAACTCAGAATCAACGATTCTTAAGACGATGCCTTCAGGTGAGACTTCAATTGGAAACGCCAACTCTTACGAAGAATATTTGTTCAAAAGCCCACACAGAAATTCGATGATCCATGTGTAGACATACCAGACAAAAGAGTTAAATCTCTAGCTTAATTTTGCCGCTTTTATTTCGTGATTTAGATCTTTAATGGGTAGAAATGTTATGCTTCCCAAACGAAGAAATGCGGCGACTATTTATTACGTAAAGATCGCCTAATTACTGCAATTTTCACACTATCAGAAATTTACTGTCATCTTCAAATGTGATAAGTAGTCTAGCAACAGTTTTGTCATGATATATAAATTCTTATGCGCATTCTCAACATCACGTAATGGTATAAATATGTCAACGTAATATGCATCATATCGTCACTTGATGAAAGGTACCGAAGTTAGAGTTGTGCCGTGTGCTCATTTGTAGTGCTTGTAGAAAGAACAGATACGGGATACAGGGGCAGAGAGGAAACTAAGGCCATAGGTGAAGCAGGGCAAATAACAGCGAACTCTACAGCCACTGATATTTGCTATATGCGATTTTTAAACATTTACGCCTTAAACCCATAAGCAACGGTAAAAGAAGAGATAACAATTTTGAAAGCAAAAGTCTAATGTGAAGAAATATGCCGTCTCCCTCCAATTTTCGTTCCCTTCTTTCACAAGTCCTACATTTACCATGTGACGATATGATGCACAGTTCATTGCCATATTTGATACCACTTCATGACCAGAATGCATATAACTTGAGTTCATCTACATCTGCATCTGCATCCATACTCTGCAAGCCACCTGACGGTGTGTGGCGGTGGGTACCTTGAGTACCTCTATCGGTTCTCCCTTCTATTCCAATCTCCTATTGTTCGTGGAAAGAAGGATTGTCGGTGTGCCTCTGTGTGGGCTCTAATCTCTCTGCTTTTATCCTCATGGTCTCTTCGCGAGATATACGTAGGAGGGAGCAATATACTGCTTGACTCTTCGGTGAAGGTATGTTCTCAAAGCTTTAACAAAAGCCCGTACCGAGCTACTGAGCGTCACTCCTGCAGAGTCTTCCACTGGATTTTATATATCATCTTCGTAACGCTTTCGCGATTACTAAATGATCCTGTAACGAAGCGCGCAGCTCTCCGTTGGATCTTCTTTATCTCTTCCATCAACCCTATCTGGTACGGATCCCACACCGTTGAGCAGTATTCAAGCAGTGGGCGAACAAGCGTACTGTAACCTACTTCCTTTGTTTTCGAACTGAATTTCCTTAGGATTCTTCCAATGAATCTGAGTCTGGCATCTGCTTTACCGACGATTAATTTTATACGGTCATTCCATTTTTAATCACTCCTAATGCCTACTCCCAGATAATTAACTGCTTCCAGTTGCTGACCTGCTATATTGTGGCTAAATGATATAGGAGCTTTCTTTCTATGTATTCGCAGCACATTACACTTGTCTACATTGAGATTCAATTGCCATTCCCTGCACCATGTGCCAATTGTTGCAGATCCTCCTGCATTTCAGTACAATTTTTCATTGTTACAACCTCTTGATATACTACAGCATCGTCCGCAAAAAGTCTCAATGAACTTCCGATGTTATCTACAAGGTCATTTATATATGTTGTGAACAGCAACGATCCTACGACACTCCCTTGCGGCACACCTGAAATCACTCTTATTTCGGAAGACTTCTGTCCATTGAGAATGACATGTTGCGTTCTGTTATCTAGGAATTCTTCGATCCAATCACACAATTGGTCTGATAGTCCATAGGCTCTTACTTTGTTCACTAAACGACTGTGGGGAACTGTATCCAACGCATGCGGGAGTTAAGAAACACGGAATCTACCTGGGAACCCATGTCTATGGCCCTCTGAGTCTCGTGGACGAATAGCGCGAGCTGGGTTTCACACGATCGTCTTTTTCGAAACCCATGGTGATTCCTACAGAGTCGATTTCTGGTCTCCAGAAAAGCCATTATACTCGAACATAATAAGTGTCCCAAAATTCTACAACCGATCGATGTTAGAGATATAGGTCTATAGCTCTGCACATCTGTTGGATGTCCCCTCTTGAAAACGGGGATGACCTGTGCCCTTTTCCAATCTTTGGGAACGCTACGCTCATCTAGAGACCAACAGTTCACCGCTGCAAGAAGGGGGGCAAGTTCCTCCGCGTACTCTGTGTAAAAGCGAACTGGTATCCCATCAGGTCCAGCATCCTTTCCTCTTTTGATGGATTTCAATTGTTTTTCTATCCCTCTGTCATATATTTCGATATCTACCATTTTGTCATCTGTGCGACAATGTTACACGAACTGTTTGTTAATTAATTCTTACATCTGAAAATGAAAATAAACTGCCGAACACGGTTCCATAATTACTGCAGTAACTATGCGACCCTGACGCAATAAATTATCACTTAAAAGTTTAAAATGTCAAGTGTTTCGATTTGGAAAGATGTGAGTTCTTAGGAACTGTAGCAGTTGACAACTTTGGTGCACTAGAAATTAGCCACCATAACTGAAATCAAGTATGCCAGGATAATTGTATATAAAAATCAGTAAAATTCACCCTGTTAGCTAATAATTGTAAAGACCATAGTGAAGTAAGAAAACATATACATGTTGTTTTATGGAATTTTTTTGATCCCTGTTTCATGCTAAATATGTTCCATCCTTCCTCCGCTCACTTCACAAGTGTAGTCGGTAAGGCGTGCCACCACCAAAAAAATAATTTTTATAAACTCCTCATGAATCGTGACTAGCACTGGTGTGAAAAGTGAAGGGATTGGAGCGCGGTATTGACGCAGGGCTGGAGGCAGGTGAAGAGAGGGAGATGGGAGAGCACGCCTGGCTGTCAGCGCAGGGCCTGATTTTCTGCCAGCCTGCCGCGAAACTTTCTCGCGGCGCCTTTGCGGCCCTCTGACGCGTGTATTTGCAAGTCAAGTTGAAAATCTCATTTCACTCCCGGCCGTGTGTACATTTCGCAAAACAGTACACTGCGAGCGGCACGGAGTTTTTAATGCGATGCGTTTTATGAGAAGCACCAGAGTTTTGGTACAGCGCCCCAGAAGCTTACGAATGTCGTTGGCGCTGTTCTCTCTTTTGTTTCTTTATTCATAATTTTATAGTTACGCACAACATCAGAAATCAGCAGGACATGTAATGTGTACGTCGTTCTGAAACTGTTAGTAAGAGGTTTATAAATAATAATATGTAAATCTATATAGTTTGTATAGGATCTACAACCTGATCAACCTACAATGACGGCTATTATTTCATTCTAGTATTCAAATGAATAAATCTTTTCCACGTAGAATACTTGCAGCCATGTCTGTTCTACCAACAAAATTTGTTTTATGCTTCAATTTACTATCTTTATTGTCTAAAATGTAACTACAATTTCACTGACGGCCATGTAAAAAGTAATTTGTGTAGAAACTACACATTCTAAGACTTCCATTTGCATATTTTGATGGATTTTTTTGTACAAAGTGTGAGTTAAAAGATGATTAACCAAGTATTTAAATAGCTTAGAGGATATTTGTGAAAATTCCAGTGACTGAACAACTCGTGAACTTAATTTTACTGCATTAAAGAACATAAAAAATTCAATTAAGGTCAACTCTAGGTGAAAACAGACGGTCAAATTAAGCTTTCTTGGTGATAGAATACGACACAGCTACTAAACTTGACTTCAGTGACATAATTAAAGGGTTTCCACATCAACATCTCCATCTATACTCTGCAAATTACCCTGAGGTGCATGGCAGAGGGCACATCTCATTGTTACAGTTATTAGGGTGTTTTCCACTTGCATGCACGTATGGAACGGGGAAGAATGATTGTTCGAAAGCCTCTGTGCCTGCAGGAATTGTTCTAATGTTATCCTCACGATCGCTTTGTGAGAGATACGTAGAGGGAGGAGGAGGAGATTAGGGTTTAACGTCCCGTCGACAATGAGGTCATTAGAGACGGAGCGCAAGCTCGGGTGAGGGAAGGATGGGGAAGGAAATCGGCCGTGCCCTTTCAAAGGAACCATCCCGGCATTTGCCTGGAGCGATTTAGGGAAATCACGGAAAACCTAAATCAGGATGGATGGAGACGGGATTGAACCGTCGTCCTCCCGAATGCGAGAGATACTTAGAGGTTTGTAGTATATTCCGAGAGTAATCTTTTAATCCGGTTGTTGAAACTTTGTTTATAGACTTTCTCGGGATAGTTTACGTCTGTCTTTATGAGTCTGCCCAGTCCTATCTCGTACAGATTCCACACACTTGAGCAGTATTCTAGGACGGGACGCACAAATTATTTGTAAGCAGTCGGTTTTGTAGACTTATTGCACATCACCAGTAGCCTACCAATAAATCGAAGTCTACCGCCGGCTTCACCCAAGATTGAACCTATGTTATCATGAGATTTCATATCCCTACGAAGTGTCACACGCAGGTATTTATATGATGTAGTCGATTCCAGCAGCGACACATTGATGTTACAGTCATAGCATACTACTTTTGAGCCGTGTGCGGCTTGCGTTGCTGCCGTTCATAGCTTGGCATCTTGTAATAGCGATAGTGAAGGGAACCTCCCCATCACACCCCACTCAGATTTAGTTATAAGTTGGCACAGTGGATAGGCCTTGAAAAACTGAGCACAGATCAGTCGAGGAAACAGGAAGAAGTTGTGTGGAACTATGAAAAAAATAAGAAAATATACAAACTGAGTAATCGATGTGCAAGATAGGCAACATCAATGATAATGTGAGCTCAGGACCGCCGTGGTCTCGTGGTTTGCGTGAGGAACTGTGGAATTAGAGGTCCTTGGTTCAAGTCTTCCGTCGAGCGAAAATTTTAATTTTTTTATTTTCAGACGATTATTATCGGACAAACTCTAAAGTTTTCATCGCTTTTTGGGAGTGATTATCACATCCACAAGAAAACATAAATCGGGCAAGGTAGAAGAATCTTTTTACCCATTCGCCAAGTGTACAAGTTAGGTGGGTCCACAACATATTCCTGTCATGTGACGCACATGCCGTCACCAGTTTCGTATAGAATATATCAGACGTGTTATCCTGTGAAGGAATCGGTTGATCTATGACCTTGCGATCAAATGTTTTCGGTTCCCATTGGAAAGGCACGTCCTTTCGTCTACTAATCGCACGGTTTTGCGGTGCGGTCGCAAAACAGAGACACTAAACTTATTACAGTGAACAGAGACGTCAATGAAGGGTCGGACAGATCATAACTTTGCGAAAATAAAGAAAGTAAACTTTTCACTCGAGGGAAGACTTGAACCAAGGACCTCTCACATGGCAGCTGCTCACGCTAACCACAGGACCACGGCGCTCCTGAGCTCAGATTATCCTTGATGTTGCCTATCCTGCGCATGGACTACTCAGTTTGTATATTTTGCTTATTTTTTCATAGTTCCACACAACTTCCTGTTTTCTCGATTGATCTGTTTTCAGTTTCTCAAGGCCTATCCACTGCGCCAACTTACAACTAAATCTGAGGGGGGTGCGATGGGGAGGTTCCCTTGTTAGTGCCTTCCCTGGCGCCGCTACATTTGATCACCTTGTCTGTCTGTGAGTGGCAGCAGCAGCGCTTATCGATAGCGTGTACTGTGGTACCATCTTTGGAGCGACCACTAGTATTTCCGGGTCGTGTGTCGAGTTAGTAAAGTTGGGACGGAGCGGCAGTGAGGGCCGGACAGCCAGTACTCGCCCGATTGCTGGCGATACACATGCACTGTCCGACGGAAGGATGTGGTCGTGACAGTGCACGACCACGTCAAGGACCGGAATCGGCGAGTTTTAGTTGAACGGACCGTGATATTCGAGTGTGCAACTTTCACTTGTGTGTGTGCGTCCGCCCGTCGAAGTGACCTCATGGCAATAAGTTGTCAGTCGACGATTTATACTGGGATCTTTCCCGCGCCTGACTTGAGTGGGGACGACCGTCGGTTGGTCGTTCGGTCGGTCGTCGTAGCGGACGACTTGCATTTCGTCTTCCGACCGTTTCTGGCTTCTCTGTGTTTGTGCCGACTTATAATTAGTCCGTGTTGTTTCACAGTGACTGGTTTTAGTATTGTGAGTTGTTGGTGGAATTGTTTTCCCGGTTCCGTGTGTATCTTGTGGTTTTGAATGAGCAGTTATTTTAATGCTGTCTGCACACTGGATTTGGGGAGGGGTTTTGCGAACGGACATCAGTTCGGCTTTGGACGGAGCAGCTAGGAGGTCCGCAGCGCGGTACTGCTCGCAGCGTGCACGCACTGTCGGACCGAGGGGCTGTAGCTGACGACCGAACCCAGGACGTTTGAAGTCCAGTGCTGAAACCTCCAGATCTCGCTGCTGTTTTCGTGTTTCTGCTCCCAGGGTCGGTGAGACCAACCGCAACAAGTGGAGTCTGTCAGGTTGGCGGAAGCTATTAGCCACCTTCTGCTCCTTGATGTTAGTTTGGATTTAGTATTATTCTTATTAGTGAAGTACAAACCACCGGTATTTTCTGCTTTGTGGCCGCTAACGCCCCATTTACCTGCCCTGGAGGTTAGCGTACTTTTCCGCCAGTGTACCTTTCCTCGTCGTGTTGATGCTCTCCGACACGGAGTGTAGTTCGACAGCTTCTTGAATTGTACTGTGCATACGTTTTTGGGAGGTCTACCTTGGTTCTAGTGTTTCCTTCGGCCTTGGGTGTGTTTCCGAAGACGTGGTGCTCTCCGTCTCTTCGCCCTTGCCTAAAAATATGCCACAGGACGTTAGCTGGATTGGTTAGTTGGTCGGTCGGCGCTTAAGCTGCCCCTAGTTTGAGTTGCCATCCTATTACGTAAGTATGACTCTTGGCTGCCTGTCTCACCGCTTACACAGCTGTAGTTACCTTCCTCAGGTCCATCCAGGGAGCACTGTCTGTTGATCACTCCGTCTTATTTGGACAAGTTGTCATAATTGTTTAAATTTACCCTAATGTTTTAACATGTTATTGCCTTCCCCACTTGTAATTCCGGCCTTCAGCCGTTAATTGTTTGTAAGATTGTTTGTGGCCTTCAGCCAACATAACTTGCAATTCTTCTCATAAGGCTTTCAGCCACCAGTGTAGTAAAATCTTTAAACATGATTGTTGAGAATTTTTTAAAAAAATGAAGTGTATGTGTTTTCTGTGCAACCAACGGTAACTGATTAGGCCCCGTCCACACCTTTCCTGCCTTCCCTAAGGCCCACGTTTCAATTTTGTTTCGTTTTGTGAAATGCACAATTTTACACTTCTGAACATTTGCCAGAGTCGGAACTACGTTGAAATCTTATCAAGATCTGACTGAATATTTACGCAGCTTCATTATAGATAACTGCATCATCTGCAAAAAGCCTGATTTTACAATTAATACTGTCTGCAAGGTCGTTAATATACAACAAGAACAGCAACGTTCCCAACAGACTTCCCTGGGGCACAGCCGAAGTTACTTCTACCTCTGACAATGACTCTCCGTCCAAGATGTGTTCACCTACAAAGAAGTCCTCAGTCCAGTCACAGATTTCACTTCATACCCCGTATGATCGTCCTTTTGACAATAAGCGCATGTGCGGTACTGAATCAAAAGCTTTTTGGAAATCAAGAAACATTGCATCTACCATTGCTTCGCTTGAAGCAAGGAAATACAGAGTAAAACTGTAGTAAAAACACCATTCTTGGAAAAGGATACTTTCACTTCCCTTAATTGTAACCCTACAACTTATATAAGAAGATAGATCAAGGAAAGGCAAACCTACGTTTCTATTATTTGTAGACTTAGAGAAAGCTTTTGACAATGTTGACTGGAATACTCTCTTTCAAATTCTGAAGATTGCAGGGGTCAAATACAGGGAGCGAAAGACTATTTACAATATGTACAGAAACCAGATGGCAGTTATAAGAGTCGAGGGGCATGAAAGGGAAGCAGTGGTTGGGAAAGGAGTAAGACAGGGTTGTAGCCTCTCCCCGATGTTATTCAATCTGTATATTGAGCAAGCAGTAAAGGAAACAAAAGAAAAATTCGGAGTAGGTATTAAAATTCATGGAGAAGAAGTAAAAACTTTGAGGTTCGCCGATGACATTGTAATTCTGTCAGAGACAGCAAAGGACTTGGAAGAGCAGTTGAACGGAATGGACAGTGTCTTGAAAGGAGGATATAAGATGAACATCAACAAAAGCAAAACGAGGATAATGGAATGTAGTCAAATTAAGTCGGGTGATGCTGAGGGAATTAGATTAGGAAATGAGACACTTAAAGTAGTAAAGGAGTTTTGTTATTTAGGGAGTAAAATAACCGATGATGGTCGAAGTAGAGAGGATATAAAATGTAGACTGGCAATGGCAAGGAAAGCGTTTCTCAAGAAGAGGTACTTGTTAACATCGAGTATAGATTTAAGTGTCAGGAAGTCGTTTCTGAAAGTATTTGTATAGAGTGTAGCCATGTATGGAAGTGAAACATGGACGATAACTAGTTTGAACAAGAAGAGAATAGAAGCTTTCGAAATGTGGTGCTACAGAAGAATGCTGAAGATAAGGTGGGTAGATCACGTAACTAATGAGGAGGTATTGAATAGGATTGGGGAGAAGAGAAGTTTGTGGCACAACTTGACTAGAAGAAGGGATCGGTTGGTAGGACATGTTTTGAGGCATCAAGGGATCACAAATTTAGCATTGGAGGGCAGTGTGGAGGGTAAAAATCGTAGAGGGAGACTAAGAGATGAATACACTAAGCAGATTCAGAAGGATGTAGGTTGCAGTAGATACTGGGAGATGAAGAAGCTTGCACAGGATAGAGTAGCATGGAGAGCTGCATCAAACCAGTCTCAGGACTGAAGACCACAAAAAAAAAAAAAAAAAAAATAAAATGTGGTTTTCTCATCATACTTGCGTCACACACTTAGTAAAAATTAGGTTTTTATGTTGCATCATTAAAGTTAAAGCAGCAACAATAATAATAATTAAGTTCGCAGTAATAAAGTTTTTGGTTTGAAAGCTTCTTCTGAACAAATGTTTTTGAGATAATAAATAAATACGACTTTATAGCACTCTATGTCTTTTCAAATGGAGAGGCACCGCTTTTCCTACTGAGCCAAAATGACCCACAACCCACTTCTTTATTTTTTTTTTCGAAGAAATCAAACTAGCAGGTAGTGCAAATTGGAAACAACCAAACTTAAAAATAATTAGAGCCTTCCTAAATGTAATGTTTTGTGTATGAAAGATACACGAAAATCGTTTTATATGAATTTTCTTACACTAAAAATTAAGCAAATTATTGAAAGTTAGTTGCTAAATCAAGTCGATGAAACCAAAAAATATATGAATAACAAAAAATCTTGCCTTGTTATGTCTTCTGCTGTTCATCGATATAATGAAGTGAGCTGATATGCCCTTTTGTTACCTGAAAAGACGTACCTATTGCACACAACGTAATTTTTATGTAATTTACATAACTATAAAATATTTTTTGATTACTGGTCGTGGACGCTGAATAGCCAGACCCAAGTGCAAGAACAGTTTGGAACACATGTAAAATGGGCGAGCTCAGTGAACGAAACGAACTGGATACTGAACTAACTAGGAGCAGTCGGCAGTGGAACTGAGACAGGTGGTCATGCGAAGAACGACGAGTGCGGCCGACGGAGACCGAGACTGAGACGAGCACGCGACCGAGGCTGGAGCGAGAACTGCCGAAGTGACCGCCGCGACCGAAGTGAACTAGAGAACTATGAACCGATCGTTCCTCGTTCCCGGGAACTATAAGTACACCGCCGCGACCTAAGTGAACTGTGAACCGATCGTTCATTGTTCCCGGGAACTATTAGTAGACCGCCGCTACCGAAGTGAACTATGAACCGATCGTTCCTTGGAATTCGTTCCTCCGTCCTTTGGTTCATCTTGGTGAACCGTTCCTTTGCACCCATTCGTTCGCGAACTACCCATCTCTAGTCCTGAGTCGGCGAACCACGAAGCTCATAGCGATCGGACAGCTCTACACACGCACCAACACTGCGCAGGGACTGCCAGCAGATCCAGCCGACTGCACCGCGCAGAGAACTTCCCTCGTCCGCAACAACCGGCCGACTCACTCCGGACCCCCCTTGCCGGAAACTATATGCACCAAACCGCAGGTGGTAAACGGCGCAAATATTGATACAAATCACTGCTGCCACATGTAGAAGGAAGAAGAACCGTGATATAACCGCGACAAGGGCGGGAAACCAAACACAGATTGACAGCGACGTTCAAGAAAACGCATAGTTGGGAGAGAGCAAGGCTCATCCCGTGTAAATTCGAATTCCGTAATAAAAGAAGAATTTCGAGATTTTTCGACAGTGACCCTGTCGTTCGCCCCTTAAGCGCCATAATTTGAATCCGTTGCGTCGCGTCCCTGCTGCAGTGTTGCCGCTATCAAAAGCTCCAGCCCTCGTAATTACGACGACGCAAACTTGGCTGACCTGTACGCCTTGGAACAGCGCGTAGTCCTGTCATAAAAAGCGCAGCGAGAAGTGCGTGTGTGCTGCTCCTGCGGCGGGCCACAAACACGTGTCTGTGCCCGTCAATCCCCCGCCCCCGCTGCAGCGTCCGCCGAGCGCCCATCATACGCACAGAGGCGCGCGGAAAACAATACGCCGGCCCGGCAGTCATCCGCGCGGCATTCTGCGCCCTTTGAATAGCGGCCCGCGCCCGGGGCGCGCGTGGTCTGTGTGTGGGTGTGTGCTCGCGCTGTGTGTGTGTGGGCCCCCGACACAATGTCTGGCGGCTGGCTGCGGCTGCCTGGTGGTGGCGGTGCGCGCCATCCCCACTGCACCGCCGCGCCACACCACGGGACACACTCATCCGGCGGCCGCCATTGTTCCGCGCTTTGGCTCCATTACACAGGCCGCCCTTAATTTTCCGCCCTTGGAGGGCGCCTCCTAGTTGTTCTTCACCCCTCTCCAGCCCCACCTCTCCGTTACCTGTCCCATCCACTCTGGTCCCGTCTTGGACTCATAGTCCACTCGCCCAGTAGTCTCCATATCACTCGGAGGTTAACCGTGGCTTGAGTGAAGCCTCTAAAAAACGACGCATCACAAAGGTACACCCACTACCCTTTTCTTTTTCCAACAGGAGTTTGGAACATGCTGTGTCCGCCAGTAGCTACGGTATACAGTCATGAATACAGTACTGGCCACTATAATTGCCACACCAAGAAGAAATACAGATGATAAACGGGTATTCATTGGACAAATATATTCTACTAGAACTGACATGTGATTACATTTTCACGGAATTTGGGTGCATAGCTCTTCAGAAATCAGTACCCAAAACAACCACCTCTGGCCGTAATAACGGCCTTGATACGCATGGTCATTGACTCAAACAGAGATTGGATGGCGTCTACAGGTACAGCTGCCCATGCAGCTTCAACACGATACCACAGTTCATTAAGAGTAGTGACTGGAGTATTGTGAAGAGCCAGTTGCTCGGCCACCATTGACCAGACGTTTTTAATAGGTGAGAGATCTGGAGAATGTGCTGGCCAGGGCAGCAGTCGAACATTTTCTGTATCCAGAAAGGCCCGTACAGGACCTGCAACATGCGGTTGTGCATTATTCTGCTGAAATGTAGGGTTTCGCAGGGATCGAATGAAGGGTAGAACCACGGGTCGTAGCACGTCTGAAATGTAACGTCCACTGTTCAAAGTACCATCAATACGAACAAGACGTAACCGAGACGTGTAACCAATATCAACCCATACCATCACAACGGGTGATACGCCAGTATGATGACGAATACACGCTTCCAATGTGCGTTCACCGCGATTTCGCCAAACACGGATGCGACCATCATGATGCTCTAAACAGAACCTGGATTCATCCGAAATAATAACGTTTTGCCGTCCGTGCACCCAGGTTCATCGTTCAGTACGCCATCGCAGGCGCTCCAGTCTGTGATGCAGCGTCAAGGGTAACCGCAGCCATGTTCTCAGAGCTGATAGTCCATGCTGCTGATAACGTTGTCGAACTGTTCGTGCAAATGGTTGTTGTCTTGCAAACGTCCCCATCTGTTGACTCAGGGATCGAGACGTGGCTGCACGATCCGTTACATCCATGCGGATAAGATGCCTGTCATCTCGACTGCTAGTGATACGAGGCCGTTGGGATCGAGCACGGCGTTCCGTACTACCCTCCTGAACCCACCGATTCCATATTCTGCTAACAGCCATTGGTTCTCGCCCAACGCGAGCAGCAATGTCGCCATACGATAAACCGCAATCGCGATAGGTTACAATCCGACTTTTATCAAAGTCGGAAACGTGATGATACACATTTCTCCTCTTTACACGAGGCATCACAACAACGTTTCACCAGGCAACGCCGGTCAACTGCTGTTTGTGTATGAGAAATCGGTTCGAAACTTTCCTCATATCAGCATGTTGTAGGTGTCGCCACCGTCGCCAACCTTGTGTGAATGCTCTGAAAAGCTAATCATTTGCATATCACAGCATCTTCTTCCTGTCGGTTAAATTTCGCGTCTATAGCACGTCATCTTCGTGGTGTAGCAACTTTAATGTCCAGTAGTGTATACACACACAGTCCAACGCGTGGCGGGGCCAATCTCCAGTGCGACGCCCCATACACTGATCAGCTAGAACATTAAGACCACCTACATAGTAGCTGGTATGTCCATTGTTGCCACCGATAACAGCAGTCATAGTGCCTTACACGCCCGCCCTCGGTCGATGAGTGGTCAGGGCGACAGGATGTCAATCCAAAGGGCCCTGGTTCGGTTCCCGGAGATTTTCTCCGCTCAGGGACTGGATGCTGTGTCGTCCATCATCATTTCATCCCCATCGACGCCCAAGTCGCCGCAGTGGCGTCAAATCGAAAGACTTGCATCCAGCGAACGATCTACCAGACGGGAGGCCCTAGTCACACGACTTTTACATCTATTTTGTCCCTTACACGAGCTCCACTGGACCATTAATAACCACGTGAATGGTCCCCAGAGCATAATGGAGCTGCCATCAGCTTCTCTCTGTTCCGCAGCACAAAGAGCCGTTCCCCTGGAAGACGATGTATTCGCACCCTCCTATCGTCATGATGAGAAATGTATCGGAATTCATCATACCACATAACGCTTTGCCACTACACCAACATCCAGTCCTGATGGTCATGTGGCCATTTCAGTTGTAATTACCAGTGTTGTGTTAACAGTGGCACATGCATGGGTCGTCGGCTGTGGGGACCCATCGTTAGGAGTGCTCGGTGCATTGTTTGTTCAGACACACTTGTGCTCTGCCTGTCGCTACAGTCTGCTGTTAGTTCCTCCATAATTCGCCGCCGGCAGGGGTGGCCGAGCGGTTCTAGGCGCTACAGTCTGGAACCGTGCGACTGCTACAGTCGCAGGTTCAAATTCTGCCTCGGGCATGGATGTGTGTGATGTCCTTATGTTAGTTAGGTTTAAGTAGTTCTAAGATCTAGGGGACTGACAACCTCAGAAGTTAAGTCCCATAGTACTCAGAGCCATTTGAACCATTTGAACCTTAATTCGCCGACTGACCTGTTTTACCAGTCTGCCCGCCTACCCGCCTACGACGTCTGACCGCTCCAACACCTGTAATAAGGGATGGCCACCTTAAACCCATTGCATCTGGACATGCTTCCAGCTTGGTTTCATCAAGACACCACAGCTCTCCTCGAACACCAGTCAAGTCATACAGTTGCTGAAATGCTCATGCCTAGCCTCGGGGTCATCGCAACCTGCCCACAGTCAAATTCAGATAGATCACGTTTGGGGCGGAGGGTGGAATTAATTGGTTTGGGAATGTTATGTAGAAAATATGCATTTCCCGGCCGATTCACCATATGTGGGGCGGCGGGTGGAATTATTGTTGTTAAGTGTTCCTATTATTTATGCTGTGGTTTGCCGTTCTCAACACTGGCTCTCTAACTACAATATTGGCAACCAGAAAGTGATTAGCAAAACGTGAAGCCTGTGATTAGAATTCCTAGTGCCCACTTCATATGAGAAATACACTTATAGCTACAGCTTATAGCTCTGAGGAATTAGGAGATTGTCTGGGATTCATAATCAAAAACGATTCTCTAAAAATGTTCACTATATTCTGAAAGTCACAGACCAAAAAGAATCCACACAATCCAACTAACAGAGCAGTTCAGAGTCTAATGCGCTGATGCAACTATAACTGTTCAAATTAACTGTTTAAGTGAATGCTCGCCATAATTTGATGATAATGTCCATCAAACGCCACGCTAAATAATGGTAGAATGTCTGTCCCGCGACGGCATGTGAAAATACGACATACGAAAACTGAAGATAGATCATTAAAGTCATCCCAGAATTAACACTCCACTCGAAAACGATTTCATGGTTACGCGTATCCCGAGTAATTTATTACGGCATCCGAGGCTGTTTATAGCAATGATACCGACGCAACGCGACTCCCGGCACAGGTGGTGTGCTATTCAGCGTCTGGAGAGAACTGGGGCCTTTTTTTCTCGCGCAGCGTTCTTATATATAAAGCCGCGGTGCGGACGGCTAAGGGAACGCCTGATCAATTCCGCTCTCCAGACTAGCCACTGGGCTAGTAATGCACCACTTTAAGTTATTGAATAAATCATCGCTTCCTTTGCTGATGGCAGATGTAGCTCTCAATTTAAATGTGCATTCAGCACACAGGTAAGTAATCATAATAAAAGTCTGACGTGGCTAAGTCAAATATTTTTGGCGAGAGAATTAATTTAATTACACTACACGCAGTAGACGATCTCTGAACTTGCCCTTTGGAGATACGCTATTGCAATAGTTTTATAGTTATTCAATTGAAACTTCTCACATCTTTATGATTATAGCGGATCTCCCTTCTGCTTAAATTTAAACATCCTAGCCTTATTTATTCGCCTACTTAATCTATCTTGCCTCCTTATTTTCTAAGACAAAAACCAGAAAATCATGAATTTCAAATAAAATTTTAATTTGTGAGATCCAGAATACTGTTTCTACTAAATTATTATGCAAAAGGAATTCAAATATAATTTTTTTTAAGTTTGTAGCTCTTTTCTGTGGCCGGCCGAAGTGGCCGTGCGGTTAAAGGCGCTGCAGTCTGGAACCGCAAGACCTCTACGGTCGCAGGTTCGAATCCTGCCTCGGGCATGGCTGTTTGTGATGTCCTTAGGCTAGTTAGGTTTAACTAGTTCTAAGTTCTAGGGGACTAATGACCTCAGCAGTTGAGTCCCATAGTGCTCAGAGCCAAAAATTCTTTTCTGTGGCGCCAATGATTTTTACAGAAAAACGTCCAAATTTCGAAAATGGTTAAAGTTATTGAACTGACATTCAACACATTTTGATTTAGTATTACTCCTGACATTCTAGAAACGTTTCACGTTATTTACCTGATTTTTAAAGTATTGCGCAACATTTATGACGTCAGAGCTAGTTACAGCGGACTAGGCTGGCACACAATGGAAAGACTGATGTGAATTTCATACAGCGTGAGTAGGCTGCTTCCCTACAACGTGCCTTCCCCATTATACACCCACAGCACGCACACTGATACTAAACGCACCGTGCGTGTGTTTGGCTACCAGTCATTTCTCACCAGGTGACGCTGCTATTGCCTGGACGGGTTTCTATCGATAGTAGGTCGGTAGTCATAATGTTCTGGCTGATCAGTGTACATTGCCAGAAAAAAAAATGCAATGTACTCAAAGACTTCATTCAGGGGCACCAGAACATAATATGTCCATACTGCGGGGTCGTTGTGTTACTGTTTCGTCTGTCACGGCCATCAACAATCAGGAGTTCTGTCTGTGCACCTCTTTTATGACTGTGTGCGCAGTAACTGTGCTGAGTGATCACCGTTTGCAACATTTATTATGGGGTACAACGAAATGCCACCAACGAGTACGTGCTCCTGTTGAACAGATTCAGCAATTTGAACAGGATCATATTGCAGGCCTGCACTATGCTGGATGGACGTACCGACGAATTGCTGCACATGTTGGGCCCAGTGCGTTAGTTATGAGCCCGTGGTTTCACCAATGGTCTGTGGGACATCCCCACACCGGTAGACCAGATTTATTCATGTTCGTGTACTACAGATGCCTATCAGGATCAGTGCATTGTGCGAGCAGTGTTGCCTGAATGAGCACCAGTCAACGAAGAAATCAGAGTACATGCTGCACCTGCTCTGCCACCAGGAACCATTGCCACCATCTGCTTGCAGCAGAACTACGATGATGAGTGCCTCTGGTCGGGATACTGGTGGCACCAAGACCACCAAGCGCAGTACACTGGTGTCAAGAAAAGTCGACTTGAGAGTGGGATTTCGCTATATTGTCTTCAGTGACAAGGTTAGATTCTATGCAAGTGCGAGTGATGGACGTACAAATGCATGACATAGAACTGCCTAGTCTGGTATCCTTTCACCCATGAGACATATGTTGCGTCAGAGGCTTCATGGTCTGGTGGACAATCAGGTTACATAACGCAGTCACATTTTATGTTTTTGCAGGATAAAGTTACCAGTGCCCACTATCTTCGAGAGTAAGATAATGCGCTTTTTCAGCAAGACAATGCATGGCCACAAGTGGCTGCTGTAACACAACGGCAGGGTGCCATTTGGGATGTTTATGATCGTTTTTATGCGGGAATACACAACTGTCTTGCCACCAAAGAGGGGGGGAGGGGCTGCACTTGGGAGTGATGCGACTGTTTGGCTATGCATTATTACAGGGACAGTCAAGAAATCAGTTCGCGGGTGCGCTCATGTATGTGTGGCAATCGCTCCCGCTCCAGACCACACTCCCCCCTCTACCACGCCACCCTGTCTGAGCGTAAAGAAAGGGCAGGGAGGAAAAATGCATATGACGTGTGGCTGCGTTTTATATGTCAAATTTCTCAACAACATAGATCACAAAAAATACAATATATTTTTATTTTTTGACTATTTTAGCGTTCTGAAACCATAATAAAATATACATCTGGCATAAACAGTCAGCATACAGACAATTTCGCAAATTTTCACTGCCCGAACAACAACGACACCCACATCACCCGCAACAAGTCCACGCAATGCTTGCGACTGACTTTGCCGCATGGGTTGCATTGTGTCAGTGGTTGCTCCTACAATAGTTTGATCGACCAGAATTCCTACAAATTTAGCTGACGACGCCACATTTGATAGTGATGGTATTCCTAACAGCTAGAATAGCCATGTGTGGGATAAGGAAAACCCCCATGCTGTAATAGAGTCACACCATCAAGTATGTTTTGCTGTGAATCTCTGGGCTGGCACTGTAGGCGACAGTCTCATTGGGCCATACCTTCTACCTGCCCGTCTGAATGGCCACCTGTGCTGGAAGTTTGTGCAAAGAGTTCTTCTTAAGTTGCTGGCCGGCCGGTGTGGCCGAGCGGTTCTAGGCGCGTCAGTCTGGAACCGCGTGACCGCTCCGGTCGCAGGTTCGAATCCTGCCTCGGGCATGGATGTGTGTGATGTCATTAGGTTAGTTCGGTTTCAGTAGTTCCAAGTTCTAGGGGACTGATGACCAGAGCAGTTAAGTCCCATAGTGCTCAGAGCCATTTGAACCATTTGAACATGTACCTCAAGTTTTTTTTTTGAGTTGTTAGAGAGCGTACCTTCATGAGAGGATACGGATACAACATGACAGTGCACTGTCTGTAAACATCTCAGTGCTGTATTTCCTGGATGCTGGATTGGAAGGGGAGGTCCAATTCCATGGCCTGTGAGGTCACCTGACCTGAATCCCCTTGTTTACTTCCTGTGGGGATATCTAAACTCACTTGCGTATGAGACCCCAGCAGATACAGAGACAGAATTAGTTGCCAGAATAGTAGCTGGCTGTGATGTCATTCGAAATACACCAAGGATATTTGTCAGGGTGCGTCAGAGTCCTGTCCGCCGATGTCTTGTTTGCACTGAGGTTAATGGCCGTCAGTTTCAGCACATTTGTATGATACAGTACAAATGGTACGTTCATTGTGTCAATGCTGGTATTTGCACATAACAGTAACTAATGTAAATAAAAAGTACACGGTAATGTGATTTTACTCCTCCCAGGTCCTTGACCCCAAATTGTTCAGTGGAGCATCCTCTATTTCCTGTCAAATTTTTTCACGTGCTTATGGAAACACCCTGTGTAATATAGCAAGCAGCACACTAAACAGAACATCAGCCCGCCCGGTTAGCCGTGCAGACTAACGCGTTGCTTTCCGGTCGGGAAGGCGTGCCGGTCCGCGACGGATTAGTATCGAAGTCCGGCGTGCCGGCCAGTCTGTGGATGGTTTCTAAGGGTTTTCCCATCTGCCTCGGCGAATGCGGGCTGGTTCCCCTTATTCTGCCTCAGTTACACTATGTTGGCGATTGCTGCGCAAACACTGTACCTACGTACGCGTACACCATAATTACTCTGCAACGCTAACATTTGGGGTTACACTCGCCTGCTATGAGACGTTCCAGGGGGTGGGGATGGGGTGGGGGTGTTTACTGGGGGCCGAACCGCACAATAACCCTGGATTCGGTATGGAACGGTGGGGTGAGTGGACTGGTGTAGCCTATTGTGGAGTTGTGTACCCACTGAAGACTACGGCGGGGACGAAGCCTCTCCGTCGTATCTAGGCCCCCAGTTCAGTACAATACAATACGAACAGAATACCGAAAACAAAACGTCGGCTTTCCAGTCAAACGATTAAATGGCTCTGAGCACTATGGGACTTAAAAGCTGTGGTCATCAGTCCCCTAGAACTTAGAACTACTTAAACCTAACTAACCTAAGGACAGCACACAACACCCAGCCATCACGAGGCAGAGAAAATCCCTGACCCCGCCGGGAGTCGAACCCGGGAACCCGGGCGTGGGAAGCGAGAACGCTACCGCACGACCACGAGATGCGGGCTATCGCTGTTAGCTGAGGCTTACATTGATCCCAGTCTTTCTCTAAGAAAAGGTATACTCTGTTTACATTATGCAAAATTCTCAGCGTGATAACTGCTGAACTGTAGTTTGCATAGTTTATCAAGCGGAACGGACAGCATATAACGGCCTCTGAACTGTCTCTTTCAAATTTCTGTATCTTCATTGAATTACAGTGTCACAGCTAAAGTTCGTACATTTTCATAACTAACTCGGTCGAATACATTGTTGTCATTATAGGTTTGCGTCTTATTTCCTAAAGAAAGTTAATCAACTCGTTTTTCCAGCTTTTGGCATGAAAATTATTTTTTCACTTTATAATTAACGAAGTGCAGGAGGTAGCTTCTTGAAAATGTCTATCATATGTTTTTATAACCAACTGCACGAAATATCAAAAGTACACGATTCTAAGTTGTTAAAATTTCGTAAAACCTGGGTTTTGAAGAAACTAATTATCATGCTGAGGCTCGAAACCTTTGCAGCTGGTTTCGTTTCCCATAATGTGGCCGAGTTTTTGTAACAATATTAAACATTTATTTTCACATAACATTATTGGGTACGAATAAGGCGTTGCCGTTTTCACCTTGGCCAAGTGGTGGAGAGAAACCAATATCTCGCCCGCCAGACTAGACATTATGATAAGTGCCTGCTTGCCTGAATTTGTGTTTCGTATACTCCAACAGTGATGAAGTACCTGTCACAAAACTTGTCAATAAAATGGCCTTGTCCTTGAGGATTTTACATGTCTTTCCCGGCTGTGTAGTTATTATCAGATGCCATAGAGGCATAGGCGTCTCAACGGGGAAGTGGAGAGGGGGGGGGGGGGGCAGGGAGCACTTGCTCCTTTTGAATCTGGTTACAGCTTTTTTATCCGTCACAGAATGCTCTTGAATTACCAGCAATGACTGACTGCAACGCCTCTAAACTGCAAAACAATGCTAGTCACTTATGCTGCCTCAAGACATATCCAGTTTCTAACCATAATACGTTACTAACTCTGTTAAACCTTTTACATAAGATTATACATTTTAATGGGCTGATTATCACACGATTTTAAATTCGGCTAATGTTTATGTAATGATAATCATACACCACCGAGCGAGGTGGCGCAGTGGTTAGACACTGGACTCGCATTCGGGAGGACGACGGTTCAATCCCGCGTCCGGCCATCCTGATTTAGGTTTTCCGTGATTTCCCTAAATCACTCCAGGCAAATGCCGGGATGGTTCCTCTGAAAGGGCACGGCCGACTTCCTTCCCAATCCTTCCCTAATTCGATGAGACCGATGACCACGCTGTCTGGTCTCCTTCCCCAAAACAACCAACCAATAATCATACACTACTGGCCATTAAAATTGCTACACCAAGAAAAAATGCAGATGATAAACGGGTATTCATTGGACAAATATGTTATACTAGACCTGGCATGTGATTACATTTTCACGCAATTTGGGTGCATAGATCCTGAGAAATCAGTACCCAGAACAACCACCTCTAGCCGTAATAACGGCCTTGATACGTCTGGGCATTCAGTCAAAAAGACTCGGATGGCGTGTACAGGTACAGCTGCCCATGCAGATTCAGCACGATACCACAGTTCATCAAGAGTAGTGATTGGCGTATTGAGACAAGCCAGTTGCTTGGACACCATTGACCAGACGTTTTCAATTGGAGATCTGGAGAATGTGCTGGCCAGGGCAGCAGTCGAACATTTTCTGTATTCAGAAAGGCCCGTACAGGACATGCAACATGCGGTCGTGCATTATCCTGCTGAAATGTAGGGTTTCCCAAGAATCGAATGAAGGGTACATCCAAGGCCCGTAACACATCTGAAATGTAACGTCGACTGTTCCAAGTGCCGTCAATGCGAACAAGAAGTGACCGAGACGTGTAACCAATGGGACCCCATACCATCACGCAAGGTTATACGCCAGTATGGCGATGACGAATACACGCTTCCAATGTGCGTTCACCGCGATGTCGCCAAACACGGATGCGACCATCATGATGCTCTAAACAGAACCTGGATTTGCCTTTGATCCAAATAAATACAGTTTCATTACATGATAACTTACGTCTACTACGTGTATATAAAGTAAAGGGTGAAGGTGACATATAAGTAGATTTGCCGAAGTCTTTATTAGCATTTTCAGTAACATGATAGGTTCTGTATGCGATGACATCACGGTCGACAAAGCTTTCGAGGCCGGATACATTTGGCACTCCTGAACCACCACGTACAATAGCGACGGTTAACCATCCGTTGCCATGTGTGAAGGAATCATTGATGTCAATGCTGAAGTTTAGACTGCATCCACAGAAGACTGCTGGTCCATCCAGTAGAGAGTGTGCAGCAACAGATTTTATAGTATTCTTCTTCTTGTCTGCAGCAGACGTTGTCATTTCCTAATTTGCTAATCGTGCACCCAGGTTCGTCGTTGAGTACACCATCGCAGGTGCTTCTGTCCGTGATGCAGCGTCAAGCGTAACCGCAGCCATGGTATCCGAGCTGATAGTCCATGCTGCTGCAAACGTCTTCGAACTGTTCGTGTAGATGGTTGTTGTCTTCCAAACGTATCCATCTGTTGATTCAGGGATCGAGACGTGGCTACACGATCCGTTACAGCCATGCGGATAAGATGCCTGTCTTCTCGACTGTTAGTGATACGAGGCCGTTGGGATCCAGCACGGCGTTCCGTATTACCCTCCTGAACCAACCGATTCCATATTCTGCTAACAGCCATTGGATCTCGACCAACGCGAGCAGTAATGTCGCGATACGATAAACCGCCATCGCGGTAGGCTACAATCCGACCTTTATCAGTGTCGGAGACGTGATGGTACACATTTGTCCTCTTTACACGAGGCATCACGACAACGTTTCACCAGGCAAAGCCGATCAACTGCTGTTTGTGTATGAGAAATAGGCTGGACGCATTCCTCATGTCAGCACGTTGTAGGTGTCGCCACCGGCGCCAGCTTTGTGTGAACGCTCTGAAAAGCCAATCATTTGCATATCACTGCATGTTCTTCCTGTCGGTTAAATTGCGTGTCTGTAGCACGTCATCTTTGTTGTGTGGCAATTTTGATAGCTAGTAGTGTATTAGACTATATATAGCCTGTTCTCCTCCGCATGTTTATGAGAGTAATGTATAAGAATCTGAGGTAAATCAATCAAGAAATTTGAGATTTTTGCTAAGAACGTTCCCCCTTTGTATATAATAGAATTATATTTGTGTATTACATATTTTGGAAGTATATAGCCCTGGTCCTTCTGAATATTAGAGCGACGTGTAAAATTTTGAAGTAAACGTTTCAAGAACTTATCGAAAATATTTTTTTTTGTTTGGAACAAGCTTTTAGTCGTTCCGACTTATTATGCAGTATATGTAAGTACAGAGCAGGGCCGGCCACGGGGTGCGAAACTTGACGCGTACAGCGTGTGCGCGTCGCAAGCAGGGCAAGGTCCGGCCGACCGCTCGGCTTTGTTCGGCTCTTCTCGGAAGTTGTTGGAACAGCGTGACATTTCATTTAGCATTGCGCTGAGGCATTTGTCGGACGGCACGACTCTCTCATTTGGCAGTATCGTGATGCCAGCACTGATTATTGTTCACTATTTGTTCGTAGTATGAGGGATATTCAAACGTCTCGCCGTCCTCACAAAAAGAAGCATTCTAGCGATCTGTCGAAGCCTTTAAAGCGAATGGGAGTGACAGAAGAGAGGGATGAGAATTCTCAATTCGCGTGAAAGACGGGTACTGCTTATTTGCTATGAAATGTCATTACAGTGTTAAGCAGAAGGAATTTAAAGATTTATTGGCAATGAAAGAGCAAAGAAACTGCAACGATCGACAGACGGGATTCATTGTTCTGTACGCCAAGCAACACTTTCTGCTAAATTTGCAGGCATGGGGCATGTGAAGACGTTGGTGGCACGAACGGTAAATTTTCTGAAGTCGCACACGTTATTCCAGTGGCAGCTGCTACAGTTTTCACTGAACAAAAGCTGTGGAGACATATTTTAGTATAAAGTACGTTGGTTACATCAAAGGTCAAATGTGGAACTATTTTTCGATTTAAAATTCGCAATTTTTTAATTCATGACGGAAAAAGGAAAGCAGGAACGAAAATTATTTATTGATTTCCATTTTTATTGATTATTTATCCTGACCATATACAGCCTAAAGACTCTCTCTTATATCTGACCAGGAACAGCATTTACCAAAGATTTCACACAAACGTTCAATGTAATAATAGTCATAACAATATTAACAATGATTAGAGCAATAATAGTAATAGATGACACTAATAATCATAATAATAATAATAACAATAATAATAATGGCCGGGCGGTAGGGCCGTGCGGTTCTAGGCACTTCAGTCTGGAACCGCGTGACTGCTACGGTCGCAGGTCGAAGTGGCACACGTTATTCCAGTGGCAGCTGCTACAGTTTTCACTGAAAAAGGCTATGGAGAGATATTTTAGTATGAAGTACGTTGGTTAAATCGAAGGTCATCTGTGGATGGATGTGTGTGATGTCCTTAGGTTAGTTAGATTTAAGTAGTTCTAAGTTGACCTCAGAAGTTAAGTCCCATAGTGCCCAGAGCCAATAATAATGATGATGATAATAATAGTGAATGGCATAAGAAATCATATAGATTAATGTAGCACATTTGAGCCTATGATTAGAGTTATTAGGAGTGAAAAGAATATAGATAAAGGAGAAGATTGAAATGACAGTGCCAGTAGAAGAAAGGAAACAATAAAATACAAATGGAGAACTCTGCTGACAAGAGGGCAGATCTGAGTACATGACAGATGGCTATTGTGATAGAAGGTGGGCCATTAGCTGTCTTTCGAAGCACGGAAGGGATTTGGTTACTCTACATTGAGTGAATGTTTGTTCCAAGTCGGGTTTCTTAAACGGAGAATGATTTAGAGAATATGGCAGTGTAATGTGATGGTACAGAGAGGATTTAACTGTGTTGAGAGCAGGTGTTTCTGCTGTCCAGTTCAGATAGTAGCGTAAAAATTGACGATAAATGAGAGGGAGTGCAGTGAGTGAGAAGACGATAGAGCAAGAATAGGGTACGACAATCTCTACGCTTATTGGCATGTAGTCATTGTAATTATTTGTAGGCAGGAATGATATGGTCGAAGAAGAGAAATGTGTCGTGCAGAAGCATTCATCGATATTTCCAAGCTGCGTGAGCTTTCATATGAAACTGCTTGGAGAACAGCCCCACCATATTCCAGTATAAGTGACTCTACAAGCTTCTTTTTAAGCACGAAAGGAAACACTTTCTTATAAAAAAATGTTCAAACGTTTGTGAGATCTTATGGGACTTAACTGCTAAGGTCATCAGTCGCTAGCTTACACACTACTTAATGTAAATTATCCTAAGGACAATGACACACATCCATGCCCAAGGGAGGATTCGAACCTCCGCCGGGACCAGCCGCACAGTTCATGGCTGCTGCCCCTAAAACCGCTCGGCTAATCCCGCTCGGCTTTCCGCATCTGTCACGTTGAACGATTCTCTACAGTCATCGTTGGTCCCGTGTCCCGTTCTTGCAGGATCTTTTTACGGCCGTAGCGATGTCGGAGATTCCATGTTTTACCGGAGTCCTGATATTCGCAATACAATCGTGAAATGGTCGTACGGGAAAATCCCCACTTCATCGCTACCTCTGAGATGCAGTGACCCTTCGCTCGTGTATCGACTGCAACACTAGGTTCAAACTCAAATTTTGGTAACCTGCATCCGGCTTCTGTGTCCAAGCGGTTCTAGGCGCTTACGTCCGCCGCTACAGTCGCAGATTCGAATTCTACCTCGGGCATGTATGTGTGTGATGTCATTAATTTAGTTAGATTTAAGTAGTTCTGAGTCATGGGGACTGATGACCTTAGATGTTAAGTCCCATGGCGCTTAGAGCCTTTTGAACCATTTGATAACCTGCCGTTGTAGCACCAGTAACCTACCTAACAAGTGGCCCAGATACTTGTTGTCTTATATAGGCGTTGCCGACCGCAGCGCCCTATTCTACCTGTTTACATAGGTCCGTATTTGAATACGCTTGCCTATACCAGTTTGTTTGGTGCTTCAGTGTACATAGTGCACGAGATTCTTATAGAAGTCAGTGATCATCCTTAGCACTTACAAACAGAATGTGTCTAGAGCGCAATGTATGTTACACTGTGACGGGTTTCGGCCTAAACAGTTATCAGATCAAAATAAAATCTAAAGCATAGTCTGGCACTTAGGACTGTAATGCACAATACAGTTGTTATAGTGATTCATTCTACTTATATGCGGTTCAGGTTTTGTTTTTATCACATAATGTCCATGGCCGAAAGTGGTAATAAGCAGTGATAAACCCGTTGCGCTCTAGACACATTCTGTATGTAAAGCTCTGCGGTATGCTGGTCAGTGTTACTGCATCAGTCGGTCAAAACTTTACTCGCAACATTCCATTTAACTGTACAGCGAAGTTTTCAACAGCGTCGATATATATAGCCACAAAACGTTTACCCCCACATATCTGCAACAGTGTTTTTGCCAGCAATGCATCCAATCGCGAAATATTTTCTGCGAGAGACGTAGAGCAGTTTTGCGATTGATTCGGCACATTTCCATCACAGAATTCTGGTCCGGTATTGGCTGTCCGGACAAAAACTGGATGCCAGCGAATAAAGCACAGCGTGTGGCCCGCAGCCATAGAATTCATATCCAGCAAAACGTCGTTTTACAACACCAAAAAGCTGTAGGTCGGCGGATATCTGCAAAATTTCTATAAATAAAAATAGAGGCTACACATTTCTCGCAAATGCTAGCTCAGATGTAAATTACGAAGAATTCTTGTTTATACGAGAGCGTGCTGAAAAGTAATGCCTCCGAATTCTTTTATATGAAAACTCTTAAAGCTTTTTAAATGAAACAAATATTATTACATTCTACATGTTTGTTCTTTATGTCTACATGTTTATTTTCTAGTGTAGTCACCCAGGTGACGAACACATTTCTCACAGCGAGAGACCCTTACGTTGATAGTGAATGTTTGACTTTGTTTAGAGGGCCACAATCTTATCTCTGCTTGCACTGGTTTATTACCGTCAAAGTGAATTCCTCCAAGGTATTCGTTAAGTTTTGGAATGAAACTCGGATGGCACCAAGCCGAGACTGAATGGACTATGATCGGTGACAATGAGCCCGAGCCATCTGATTGTTCCAGATGTCGCAGGGCTCGTGTGTGGCCTGGCACTGTCGTGCTGAAAGAGATGGTGCTTCATATGTGAGCTAACTCTTCGAATTTGTGCTTTCACATTTCTAAGGCCTTAGAGCACGCTATTTCTCGAGCGCCCACGTACTTACGTTACATGTCACCGGTTCCAACTCGCGTCAGCGAAACGGGAAGACGGTTCGGTAATACGCAGAACGTATAATACCTCAACCTATGTTGAGAACAGAATAAAAAATTTGAAGGCTCTACATTCCAGAGAATGGAAAGCCTTTGGTGTCCTCGGTGCAAATCACACATTTATAGTGAAAGCTAAAAAGAACACTGCAACACAGTGGACAGCTGAAAGCAAGGAACAGCAAATTCGTGAAAAGATTTTGGCGAAAGAAGAAGAATAGGAAGCTTTCAGACAAAGCTAACAAGTTCAAACGCGCTGTTCACCTGCGCATCACGAAAAATGGAAAAAAGGAAGGAACCGCTGATTCGATGAAGCAATCACGAGGTCACAGTGGCAGGTTTACCATCTAATGGTTTTCGGGGACAAAAAAACAATCCAAGACAAAAAAGGACGTACTACGAAGGAATTACCGAAATGGGATGGAAATCGGTAGATGTGGTGTATACATTACAGACAAACAAATTATTGCAATGTCATAAAAACCGGATGGTTTGTTCAGGAGAAAGAGCCTCAGAAACATGAAAGTAACTCACTCGTCCGCCTCTGTCCCTCGTGTAAGCAGTTAATCAGCTTGACACTGACTGACCTAAGTAATATCGTGGCCAAATCCGGCGCTATTGGCGCGTTAGATCGTCAAAGTCCTGAGATGGTTCGAGGACACTCCCCACAATGCTCCGAACGTTCTCAGGTGGGGAGAGATGCGGTGAGCTTCCTGGCCATTGTAGGTAAGCACGGAGAACAGTAGGAGAAACTATTGCAACGTGAGGGTGCTTGCCTTGAAGGGCCTTGGTTTCCTGCCCTTTGGTTGTCATCTGTGTCATACTTACAGCATAGAGGTACGTCGACGATATTCTACGCCCCGTTTTGTTGCTCTTCATGGGAAGCCTTCTTAGGCTGACATTTCAGCCCGCACACAGAGACACTTTGGAGGTGCTTCTCAGACACCACGGAGTGTCCCAGGAGGAATGGTAAATATCAGGGGTATCAAAGGATAATCATTCGAAGCAAAGAAGTCTAGTAAACGTATACCTTAAGAACTATGAGCACTTACCCAGTAGAAGTGTTTCACTGTAGCTAAAGTGAACTAGTATTCGTAGATCTTAAGATATGCACTTTAGGTCCCATTGTTACTGGACATTTTTCTCTTTTTTTGGTCCACATTGCCACCTCTCAAAATATAGAAAGCAAAGAGCTTGCAGCATAACAGCATAAGAGATTTGTTTCACAGTATCTACGATGAAGTAGTATTCATAGTTTTTAGAGTATGCGTTTAAAACCAGAGCGTTAACAGAAGTTGTGAACGATACACGTTTACAAAGTACTACAGTGCTATACAGGAAGTCCAGACGGACAGTTTCATATGGGACACTTGTGGTCTTTCAAGTCGAGAAACCGGCCTTAGCTTAGTCGGTTACGATTAGACTTTTATTATTTCGTTAACAATTTAACAATAGTCACTTTTTAACTTTCCCTTTAGTAAAATGAAAGAAAAAACTACTTTTCTGATCGTAATGAAAAAACTGATTATGTTTACAATTCGATCTCAACATATCCCCTACAAGCACAGCAGTCTCGCCGAAAGAGTGCCAGAGAAGCAAGCTAATTAATTGTTAAATTTACTGTTCGCAATCCGCAAAATTTTGAGGTAAAGTTTATGCAAACGACAATTTTACTAATTTTATTCAAGGATGATTTTGGTGACAAAAAGAAATGATCTCCAGATTGTTAAGACTGACTGACAGCCGGTGACGTAAGAGGTTCACAGGATACTCGAAACGCCGCTGGGGATGTTGTGTTACAGACTGGATGGCTTTTCTTGACACGTTTGAGGCTATTTCCCGACTTGACAGCTCATAGCCGTCCTAACTGTTCGTCTCTACTTCCCTCAACACTGTGGTACGCTCTAAACAGTTATCCTTATCCTCACAGCAGTCATTATCTGTGTAGTGCCCTCTGTTGAAAGCTGGGTGCCAGTTCTGGATCAGAGTCGAGGAGAGTTAAAAAACAAATTTTTGATCATACAAAATATCGAGTGCAGTGCTCGTTCTTTTCTCTAAATTCTTAATGTTACTGGTGATTGAATTTGGTCACTGTGCACGATGATAACGCTGTCACAGTGAGAACAACACCCATAGTTACGCACCAGGTTACATTTATTACTGTTGGGTCGCCTAACCGTCCACAAGTTGTAGGGCAGTATAAAAAATCTTGGAATCTAAGTAAAGACCCAATTGACAGATATTTATTTCCTCTAATGAGAGACAATAGTCACTCCGTCTTCAGGCCACGAGTGGCCTACCGGGACCATCCGACCGCCGTGTCATCCTCAGAGGAGGATGGGGATAGGAGGGGCGTGGGGTCAGCACACCACTCTCCCGGACGTTATACGAGGTTCATTCAAGTTCTAAGGCCTCAGATTTTTTTTCTAATTAACTACTCACCCGAAATCGATGAAACTGGCGTTACTTCTCGACGTAATCGCCCTGCAGACGTACACATTTTTCACAACGCTGACGCCATGATTCCATGGCAGCGGCGAAGGCTTCTTTAGGAGTCTGTTTTGACCACTGGAAAATCGCTGAGGCAATAGCAGCACGGCTGGTGAATTTGCTGCCACGGAGAGTGTCTTTCATTGTCGGAAAAAGCCAAAAGTCACTAGGAGCCAGGTCAGGTGAGTAGGGAGCATGAGGAATCACTTCAAAGTTGTTATCACGAATAAACTGTTGCGTAACGTTAGCTCGATGTGCAGGTGCGTTGTCTTGGTGAAACAGCACACATGCAGCCCTTCCCGGACGGTTTTGTTGCAGTGTTCATCAAAACATTTTCGTAGGATGCACCTGTTACCGTAGTGCCCTTTGGAACGCAATGGGTAAGGATTACGCCCTCGCTGTCCCAGAACATGGACACCTTCATTTTTTCAGCACTGGCGGTTAGCCGAAATTTTTTTGGTGGCGATGAATCTGTGTGCTTCCATTGAGCTGACTGGCGCTTTGTTTCTGGATTGAAAAATGGCATCCACGTCTTATCCATTGTCACAACCGACGAAAAGAAATTCCCATTCATGCTGTCGTTGCGTGTCAACATTGCTTGGCAACATGCCACATGGGCAGCCATGTGGTCGTCCGTCAGTATTTGTGGCACCCACCTGGATGACACTTTTCACATTTTCAGGTCGTCATGCAGGATTGTGTGCACAGAACCCACAGAAATGCCAACTCTGGAGGCGATCTGTTCAACAGTCATTCGGCGATCCTCAATAACAATTCTCTCCACTTTCTCGATCTTGTCGTCAGGTCGGCTTGTGCGAGCCCGAGGTTGTTTCGCTTTGTTGTCACACGATGTTCTGTCTTCATTAAACTGTCGCACCCACTAACGCACTTTCGACACATCCATAACTCCATCACCACATGTCTCCTTCAACTGTCGATGAATTTCAATTGGTTTCACACCACGCAAATTCAGAAAACGAATGATTGCACGCTCTTCAAGTAAGGAAAACGTCGCCATTTTAAGTATTTAAAATAGTTCTCATTCTCGCCGCTGGCGGTAAAATTCCATCTGCCGTACGGTGCTGCCATCTCTGGGACGTATTGACAATGAACGTGGCCTCATTTTAAAACAATGCGCATGTTTCTATCTCTTTCCAGTCTGGAGAAAAAAATCGGAGGCCTTAGAACTTGAATGCACCTCGTAATGGTGTTCTTGACCGAATCCGCTACTATTCGGTCGAGTCGCTCCTCCATTGGCATGATGAGGCTGAGTGCACCCCGAAAGATGGCAACAGCGCAGGGCGGCCTGGATGCTCACCCATCCAAGTGCCGACCATGTCCGACAGTGCTTAATTTCGGTGATTTCACGGGAACCGGTGTATCCACTGGGGCAAGGCGACAGACAATAGTCACAAAACATATTAGGAATAACAAAGATCTATAAAACTGAAATAAAATCACAAAACGACGCTAGCACTGTGAGCAGATACCAAAAAGTGTGGAAGACTGTATGGAGTAAACTTAACTAGATTTGGTCATCCAGGCAGCTTGCGAAATCACAGTTCATGATACAACAAAATGTCCCAAACTGTAACGAAATGAAGCAACCCAATTTCCATGGCAAAGTAAGCAAGTAACAAGTCGTTCAGAATTTGGGTCATGCTACCGAAATACATTTCCCCAAACTGCGCAAACCGTGGTCCCATCGACACCAACTGGCGTGCTCGAGACAGTGGGCCGCAAGGTAGGTGTCGGTCGAACGACGACGAAACATCTCTCTCATAACTCTCCACTTAAAAAATAACCCCTGTATGGAAGGGATGATTCAACGCTGTTGGCAACGTGACAGATGAGCATGTTGCTTACATCATGAAAAAGCATGAGTATGCTGCAGAAATTTCCCACGCTTGGTGTAAAAACCCTACTTCAACAAATAGGAGGTTGGCACTGGGATGGAGCAGCGTCCCATCGATTGGTGGGCTTCTTCACGCCAAGCATTACGTCAGGGCGACTCAGTTTCATTGGGTACACCTAACTTTGGTGTGAAAGGATTCCTCTTTTCCACACTGGTCGGTGTCTCGATGTCTCGTTGTCTGATGTCTGAACAGAATAGGAAAAAATGTCATGCTCAGTTATTGTCTGGGGACGACAGTGGTGGCAAGGTGCCTTCCTCTCAGAGCTGGCACGATCCATACTTTCCGTGAAAACTGTCCAACTCCTTCCTAATGAGAGTCACTGACCGCCTATTACCAACAAGGAGGAGTGGAAAGTTCCGTTGAAAACAGTATTGTCTGCACAGCATCATCTGTTGCAGATTTACGATAATCTGCTGGTCAGATCGAGACGAGTGACCTATACTCTATGCCAGGGCGGCCAAGATTTCGGATTGTGGATCGTGTCCAGGCACGAATACTGAAGCGCTCAGCCTCGCTGCACATTTCCCCCACTGCCACGCCATGCTGCTTGCGCACAAGGAGGAGGGAAGACTGCGGACGCGCTCTATTTAAATGGCAGTGCAGATTTCACATTTGTCAAAGAGACAGATCACAAACATAACATACGTTCAGTATTATTTAATTACTTTTGGCATCCTGAAAACGTAATATAATTTTTATCTGGTACAAACTGTCAGCGTACGGACAGCCGCAAATAATTTCACAGATTTTCGCATTCAAGTTGTCACGTAATCGTGACTTATTTAGTTTCATAATCGAATAAAGGTCCTTCATACAATTTTGCGACATACTTATGGCGACATGGAAACACTAGTTCAGGAAAGCAATGTAGACGCTCTGGACAGTTTAAACGTAAACACATTTGTCCTCAGAACTGGAATTATCTCCCAGGTCAATCGATTACGTCTGCTCATGCAAAGGGGCCCTTACAAATGAAATTGCAAACGGTCTCGAAAGAAGCTCAAAAACAGATGTAAGATTGACAGCGTTGCAAAACCTTTATAAAACTATTCTTGTATTTATTTCAAGGTCACAATGAATTCTTCAGACTTCACGGTTTCTTTAATGCTAGTGAGGTTAGGGAACAGGACAATTTTTGTCAAAATGTTTCCCTTCTACAACGGCATTTCCTTTTTAAATGCATCCCCCATCAAATCAGAAGGAAGTCACGTTGCATTACTGGGGGCAGTGTGCAGTCACATCCACTTAAAATAGATAGTCTCCAATCCATTTCAGATCCCTTAGTTGCAGTCTGTAAGAAGGTGTCAGCGTCACTTCATTCGCCACAGAAATATAAGAAAGTGTACCGCGCGGGATTAGCCGAGCGGTCTGAGGCGCTGCAGTCATGGACTGTGCGGCTGGTCCCGGGTGAGGTTCGAATCCTCCCTTGGGCATGGGTGTATGTCATTGTCCTTGGGATAATTTAGATTAAGTAGTGTGTAAGCTTAGCGACTGATGACCTTAGCAGTTAAGTCCCATAAGATCTCACGCACATTTGAACATTTTTTTATAAGAAAGTGTTTCCTTTCGTGCTTAAAAAGAAGCTTGTAGAGTCACTTATACTGGAATATGGTGGGGCTGTTCTCCAAGCAATTTCATATGAAAGCTCACGCAGCTTGGAAATATCGATGAATGCTTCTGCACGATACATTTCTCTTCTTCGACCATATCACTCCTGCCTACAAACAATTACAATGACTACATGCCAATAAGCGTAGAGATTGTCGTACCCTATTCTAGCTCTATCTTCTTCTCACTCACTGCACTCCCTCTTATTTATCGTCAATTTTTACGCTACTATCTGAACAGGACAGCAGAAACACCTGCTCTCAACACAGTTAAATCCTCTCTGTACCATCACATTACACTGTCATATTCTTTAAATCATTCTCCGTTTAAGAAACCCGACTTGGAACAAACTTTCACTCAATATAGAGAAACCAAATCCCTTCCATGCTTCAAAAGACAGCTAATGGCCCACCTTCTATCACAATAGCCATCTGTCACGTACTCAGATCTGCCCTCTTGTCAGCAGAGTTCTCCATTTGTATTTTATTGTTTCCTTTCTTCTACTGGCACTGTCATTTCAATCTTCTCCTTTATCTATATTCTTTTCACTCCTAATAACTCTAATCACAGACTCAAATGTGCTACATTAATCTATATGATTCCTTATGCCATTCACTATTATTATCATCATCATTATTATTGGCTCTGGGCACTATGGGATTTAACTTCTGAGGTCATCAGTCCCCTAGAACTTAGAACTACTTAAACCTAGCTAACCTAAGGACATCACACACATCCACGCTCCCAGGCAGATATTCGAACCTGCGAACGTAGCAGTCACGCGGTTCTAGACTGAAGCGCCTAGAACCGCACGGCCACATCGGCCGGCCATTATTATTATTGTTACTATTATTATTATTATTAGTGTCATCTATTACTATTATTGCTCTTATCATTGTTAATATTGTTATGATTATTATTACTGTGAACTTTTGTGTGAAATCTTTGGTAAACGCTGTTCCTGGTCAGATATAAGAGAGGGTCTTAAGGCTGTAACATGGTCAGGATAAATAATCAATAAAAAAGGAAATAAATAAATAATTTTCGTTCCTGCATTCCTTTTTCCGTCATGAATTCAAAAATTGCGAATTTTAAATCGAAAAATAGTTCCACACTTGACCTTTGATGTAACCAACGTACTTCATACTAAAATATGTCTCCACAGCCTTTGTTCAGTGAAAACTGTAACACTTGCCACTGGAATAACGTGTGCGACTTCAGAAAATTTACCGTTCGTGCCACCAACGTCTTCACATGCCCCATGCCTGCAAATTTAGCACAAAGTGTTCCTTGGCGTACAGAACAATGAATCCCGTCTGTCGATCGTTGCAGTTTCTTCGCTCTTTCATTGCCAATAAATCTTTAAATTCCTTCTGCTTAACACTGTAATGACATTTCATAGCAAATATGCAGTACCCGTCTTTTACGCGAATTGAGAATTCTCATCCCTCACTTCTGTCACTCCCATTCTCTTTAAAGGCTTCGATAGATCGCTAGAATGCTTCTTTTTGTGGGGACAGCCAGACCTTTGAATGTCCCTCATACTACGAACAAATAGTGAACAGTAATCAGTGCTGGCATCACGATACTGCCAAATGAGAGAGTCGTGCCGTCCGACAAATGCCTCAGCGCAATGCTAAATGAAATTTCACGCTGTTCCAGCAACTTCCGAGAAGAGCCGAACAAAGCCGAACGGCACGCCGGACCTTGCCCTGCTTGCGACGCGCACACGCTGTACGCGTCAAGTTTCGCACCCCGTGGCCGGCCCTGCTCTGTACTTACATATACTGCATAATAAGTCGGAACGACGGAAAGCTTGTTCCAACAAAAAAAAAAAAAAAAAAAAAAAAATTCGATAAGTTCTTGAAACGTTTACTTCAAAATTTTACACGTCACTCTAATATTCAGAAGGACAAGGGCTATATACTTTCAAAATATGTAATACACAAATATAATTCTGTTATATACAAAGGGGGAACGTTCTTAGCAAAAATCTCAAATTTCTTGATTGATTTACCTCCGATTCTTATACATTACTCTAATAAACATGCGGAGGAAAACAGGCTATAAATAGTCTAATACACTAGTAGCCATTAAAATTGCCACACCACGAAGATGACGTGCTACAGACACGCAATTTAACCGACAGAAAGAACATGCAGTGATATGCAAATGATTGGCTTTTCAGCGCATTCACACAAAGCTGGCGCCGGTGGCGACACCTACAACGTGCTGACATGAGGAAAGCGTCCAGCCTATTTCTCATACACAAACAGCAGTTGATCGGCGTTGCCTGGTGAAACGTTGTTGTGATGCCTCGTGTAAAGAGGAGAAATGCGTACCATCACGTCTCCGACACTGATAAAGGTCGGATTGTAGCCTATCGCGATGGCGGGTTATCGTATCGCGACATTGCTGCTCGCGTTGGTCGAGATCCAATGACTGTTAGCAGAATATGGAATCGGTGGGTTCAGGAGGGTAATACGGAACGCCGTGCCGGATCCCAACGGCCTCGTATCACTAGCAGTCGAGATGACAGGCATCTTATCCGCATGGCTGTAACGGATCGTGCAGCCACGTCTCGATCCCTGAATCAACAGGTGGGGACGTTTGGAAGACAACACCCATCTACACGAACAGTTCGAAGACGTTTGCAGCAGCATGGTCTATCAGCTCGGAGACCACGGCTGCGGTTACCCTTGACGCTGCATCACAGACAGAAGCGCCTGCGATGGTGTACTCAACGACGAACGTGGGTGCACGATTGGCAAAACGTCATTATTTCGGATGAATCCAGGTCCTGTTTAGAGCATCATGATGGTTGCATCCATGTTTGGCGACATCGCGGTGAACGCATATTGGAAGCGTGTATTCGTCATCGCCATACTGGCGTATCACCCGGCGTGATGGTATGATGTGGCACTGGTTACACGTCTCGGTCACTTCTTGTTCACATTGACGGCCAGATCTCTCACCAATTGAAAACGTTTGGTAAATGGTGCCGAACAACTGGCTCATCACAATATGCCAGTCACTACTCTCGATGAACTGTGGTATCGTGTTGAAGCTGCATGGGCAGCTGTGCCTGTACACGCCATCCAAGCTGGTACTGATTTCTCAGGATCTATGCACCCATATTGGGTGAAAATGTAATCACATGTCAGTTCTAGTATATTTGTCCAATGAATACTCGTTTATCATCTGCATTTCTTCTTGGTGTATCAATTTTAATGGCCAGTAGTCTACTTCCAAAATACGTAATATAGAAATATAATTGTGTAATATACAAAGTGGGAACGTTCTTAGCAAAAATCTCAGAAGTTATTGGTTGCTTTACTTCAGTTTCTTTTACAATACTTTAATAAACATTCGGAGGGAGACAGGGCATATTTACTTTAATATATGCAATTAGCAAACTGCGACATTGTTCACGACGTTTAAATTTATTACTTCTTTTCTACTAAATCTATAAATAACACATTTCGCAGAGAGTATCTACATACGCCACTGAATGTACCTACAAAATTGTATCACTGTATGACATATAGGTCAGGAGATATGACGTCATTAACACTTAGATGCATGAAAAACTGCCACCACATGCATGACGTTTAAAATTATTACTTCTTTGCTACAAACTTTATTCGCAGCTTTTGTCAGGGAAAGTGTCCACATATGTCACTCAATGTAATTACACAATATATCTTTGTACGACGCATAGTTCAATAGATATGATGTCATAAACACTGACACTGAAATACGTGAAAAAATATCGCATCATGCATGGAGTTTTAATAAATTTTTCTTCACTATAAAGACTCTCCTACAGTCGAGTGAGCTTAAGGAAATACCTGACACCGAGCGAGGTGCTGCAGTGGTTAGCACACTGGACTCGCATTCGGGAGGACGACGGCTCAAACACGCGTCCGGCCATCCTGATTTACGTTTTACGTGATTTCCCAATATCACTTCAGGCAAATGCCGGGATGGTTCCTTTGAAAGGGCGCGACCGACTTCCTTCCCATGTTTCCCTAATTGATGGGACCAATGACCTCGTTGTTTGGTTCCCTCGCCTAAACCCACCAACCAACCAGATCCCTGACACCTGACACCGCTTTTGACAGCGTAAATGG
Source organism: Schistocerca cancellata (assembly GCF_023864275.1). Classification (NCBI taxonomy): domain Eukaryota; kingdom Metazoa; phylum Arthropoda; class Insecta; order Orthoptera; family Acrididae; genus Schistocerca; species Schistocerca cancellata. The sequence goes on along the minus strand of NC_064626.1, from coordinate 1,145,267,535 downwards.
TTTTAGGCGAAAACGACAGCCTTGTATAGAGCTATGAAGAGGCGTTCCCAAAGAGGCAAAATCGCGTTGTAGACACGCGAAGTACCTGCGTTCAGCGTACAGAAATTATCCAGGATCATGTGTCTTAATACGGATACTGTACTTATACGTTTGTATATCGTGCACATTTCTTTGTAAGACTGTTACACAGCTTCTAACGTCTTTTTACGAATACACGTAAATGAAACTTTTTCAGTACATAACTACACAGTGTTCACTCTTTATTTTCGTTTCTAATAGAAAATAACAAAATGAATCCCAGGGTAGTGCCGGGTTTGTCAGCTGGGAGAAAAGTTTTTAGTAAATATTTCGAAAAGTACTTGTCTGATTTACTTCAGATTTTTACTCGATATTCTAACAAACAGTGAGACGGATATAGGCTGCATATTCTTTAATAAACATATAACATTCAAAGATATTTCTGTAATATACACTGAAGAGCCAAAGCAATTGGTACATCTGCCTAATATCGTGTAGGGCCCCCGCGAGTACGCAGAAGTGCCGCAACACGATGTCCCATAAACTCGACTAATATCTGAAGTATTGCTGGAAGGAACTCACACGATGAATGCTGCAGGGCTGTCCATAAATCGATAAGAGTACGAGGGGATGTAGATGTCTTCTGAACAGCACTTTGCAAGGCATTCCAGGTATGCTCAATAATGTTCATGTCTGGGCAGTCTGGGGACCAGTGAAATTATTTAAACTCAGAAGTGTGTTCCTGGAGCTAGTCTGTAGCAATTCTGGACGTGTGGGGAGTCGCATTGTCCTGCTGGAATTGCCCAAGTCCGTCGGAGTGCACAATGGACATGGCTGGATGCAGGTGACCAGACAGGACGCTTACGTACGTGCTATATGTGAAAGTCGTATGTAGATGTATCAGGGGTCCCAACTGCACACGCCCCACACCATTACATAGCCTCCACCAGGTTGTACAGTCCCCTGCTGACATGCAGGGTCCATGGATTCATGAGGTTGTCTCCATACCCGTACACGTCCATCCACTCGATACAATTTCTGAGCAAGCATGTTTCCAGTCATCAACAGTCCGATGTCGGCGTTGATGAAGCCATTCGAGGCGTAAAGCTTTGTGTCGTGCTGTCATCAAGGGTACGCGAGTGGGCTTTCGGTCCCGAAAGTCCATATCGATGGGTTGAATGGTTCGCACGCTGACACTTGTTGATGGCCCAGCATTGAAATCTGCAGCAACCTGCGGAAGGGTTGCACTTCTATCACGCAGAACGATTCTCTTCAGTCGTTGTTCGTTCCGTTGCTGCAGGATCTTTTTCCGGGTGCAGCGATGTCGGGGATTCGTTGTTTTACCGGATTCCTGGTATTCATGAAACACTCGTGAAATGGCAGGAAATGAACAGGAAACTCCCCACTTCATCGCTACTTCGGAGTCCCATCGCTCGTGCGCCGACTGTAACACCACGATCAAACTCTCTTAATCTTGATAACCTGCCATTGCAGCAGCAGTAACCGATCTAGTTACTGCGCCAGACACTTGTAGTCTTATTTAAGCGTTGCCAACTGGAACGTGGCATTCTGCCCGTTTACATATCTCTGTATTCGAATATGCATGCCTGTTGCAATTTCTTTGGCGCTTCGTTGTACATATGGGAAACATTGTTAACAAAAATCTGGAAAAATTATGTGTGATTCACTTCAAAGTTTTACGCGATACTCTAGTAAACATTCGGAGGAAGATAAGATTATATATATATATATATATATATATATATATATATATATATATATATACTCCATAGTTTTACACAATACTTTGATAAATATCCAATCGTACGTAGGCTACGTATTTTTTTAACATCTGTGATACAAAAATTATTCATGTAATATATAAAGGTGAAACATTGTTAGGAAATATATTTCTTAAGCAATGTACTTCAAATTTTGACGCGGTACAGTATGCACTTATCAAAAGAAACTGACGCCGACGTTATTCATTCACGACGCACTACAGCTCCTCTGCCAAGGACCCGTCCCTCGAGCGGACAAGGCAGCACAGAGGCCCTCGCCGCCATACTGGGCGGCCGTTTCGATCTCTGGGCCTCCCCCCGCCCCCCCCCCCCCCCCGAACACGGTGGCCTTTCCCCCGGGCCATCCCCCCCGTTGTGACCTACAAGCCGAGGGCAGTCCCCGCTTGTTGCGTGACCCACCTGACGGAGCGTTCCCTGCACGGACCTGACTATGAAGGAGGGCGCTCTAGCACGCTTTGCACAAATCAGCAGCGTTTTCTTGCCTGTTAAGGAGGAAAGGATAAACAACATTAATCTTCCAAACAAAGATACTGTGTGCTTCCCATAGGGAAGTATCATTTTAGAATTTTTACACAGCGTGAATCCGTCTTTCACTGAGAAATTTCGGCCTCTGTTCAGGTACTCCTTGTGAGTAGTGAGGTAGAACCATCGCCCAGTCAGGTTAATGTCTCATGCACCTAAGTTTCTGACAAGAATAATGTGCAGAAGAGTGGAAACGAAAATTAAACATCTGTGCGATAATGATCATTTTGACCTTAGGAGAGGTGAAAGCACTGGAGAGGCAGTCCTTTTCTATGCGCTTGATAATAGGGGAAATGTTAAGAAAAGTCGTGATGCCTTGATATGATTTGTTGTCCTAGAAAAAGTGGTTGGCAATGTAAAATCGTGCAAGATGTTCGAAATGCTGCAAAAAATATTATGTTGGTGCACAAATTCGTAGCGTTCTTGACTTGCAAGTTGTTGTTCCGGTTGCTGAGGATTTATTTATCGACTGCCATTTCTTATTTATAGTTCACTGTTGCTATCTGAGTTTATATATTGTCACATTGTCAATTGGAGATAGTGAGTGGAGCTGTGGGTGCTAGAAAACGGAGTGCCAAGTGGAGAAATTGGAAGGTTTCCGACAAATTCTTCTCTCTGAGATCTGAAGAGAAGTGACCGCAGCAGACGCAGCCAGAAACGTTGTCGTGTCCCGGCACAGCCTCACTATACCAGAATGAAGTAAGTGTGAACTGCATAGCGCAATCAGGACGTCAACGACAGTAGGTTAGTTATAAATTGCTGTCAACGTTTATATTGGAAATGAGAGGGAGAGAATCTCCTTGATTTGAAGCAAATAAGTTTCCTGAAAATAGGTTACAGAATTGCTATAGGCAGAAAAAGATTGGTTAGTTTCTATCAAGTTTATTCTCACATACACTTATGTGAGGTGTTGGACTTTAAACCCCTTAATAAGATTCAGTCTATTTATTTGGACTTGCTACTTCAAAGCTAATTGCCGGTACATATAAGAAACAAGTACAAAGCAATCACTTGTTCTCGGTTGGCACTGAAATCACTCTAAGTAATTGAGACAAAGACTGACAGCCTCTGTTCAACACTATTCCAATGAAACTCTAAAAATCGTACTTGACCTGCAGTTCCCGAGTGTTCACCAGAGCCGGCCAGAGTGGTCGCGCGGTTCTAGGCGCCACAGTCTGGAACCGAGCGACCGCTACGGTCGCAGGTTCGAATCCTGCCGCAGGCATGGATGTGTGTGATGTCCTTAGGTTAGTTAGGTTTAATTAGTTCTAAATTCTAGGCGACTGTTGACCTGAGAAGTTACGTCGCATAGTGCTCAGAGCCATTTGAACCATTTGTCGACCAGGATCTATCACAATCTTCTCGTAGTTGAAGTCTTTATCGGCTGTATCGGCTGCTATGGGCGTACTCGGCCTCGCTGGCGTCTCACTGCGGAATATCCAAACTGCCGGCACTAGTTAATTTGTTTCACATGACCATTTCATTTCTAAGTGATCGGATTGCACAAGAATGCCTATGGTTCCACACGACACTCTCGTTTCTAATTGGTCGGCTTGCGCAAGAATGCCTTCGGTTCCACACGACACTTTCATTTCAAGCTGCACGAAACTTCATTTGGTTTCACATGAGTCTTTTCCACACGTGACTGACACTCTCTCTTGCTGTGTTATCGCCCTGGTGTTTGCGTCTTCCATTGCGCAAGGCCGGCCGGAGTGGCCGTGCGGTTCTAGGCGCTACAGTCTGGAACCGAGCGACTGCTACGGTCGCAGGTTCGAATCCTGCCTCGGGCATGGATGTGTGTGATGTCCTTAAGTTAGTTAGGTTTAATTAGTTCTAACTTCTAGGTGACTGACGACCTCAGAAGTTAAGTCGCATAGTGCTCAGAGCCCCCCCCCCCCCCATTGCGCAAGTTTGATCCATGCTGCTTCCTCTGGCAGAAGTCAAACACTAAGTTATTTGATCAATAAGCCATACTTGACAGCCTCCGCCACTTATCTTGTCCCTATGTCCTGGTGGACTATTTCTTAATGTCAGCTGACTGTTTACCTATGGAGCCTGGACTCTTATTATGGACACAAAAGCAAGAATAAAAATTAAAATTTTCTACGGTCACAACAACGTTTGCACCGTGTGTGGGGATAATGCCATTGGACAGAGCACGAAAAAAAAAATGGTTTTCGCATTTTAAGGAGGATCGTTTTGGCGTTAATGACTCCACATTTAGGAAGAACATCGGGACTTGATGATGGCCGTTTAAACGCATTACCCACAATGATCCACGTCAGTGTACTCGAGAATTGGCAGATGTGATGAACTGTGATCATTCCACCATAGTGCGACATTTGCATGCAATGGGGAAGTTTCAAACATCGGGTGCATAGGTACCACATGCTGTAAGGCAAAATCACAAAAATCAGCGGGCGACCATTTGTACAACACTGTTTCCTAGTCATCAACTGGTTCGTGAACTGCACCAACTATTCCAATCCTGTATCGTTAGTGGTGACCAGAAATGGTAGCTTCATGCTAACATGAAGGAAACAAAGAAATGGTTGAGCCCAAACAAACAGAGACTTGCGCGCATCCACAAAAGATAATGTTGTGCATCTGGTGGAACAGTGACTACCAGTGTGGTGTACTACAAATTGTTTGCTTGGGGTGCAACCATCGCCACTGACGTTTATGGTCAACAACTGCGACGTCTTGCAGACTCAATCAAAGATAAACGACCGGGAAGACTGGGTGATGAGATGGCACTCCACGATAGCGCCCGCCCGCATTTTGCTAGACTGACAAAAAAATTGTTCAAATAGCTCTGAGCACTATGAGACTTAACATCTGAGGTCGTCAGTCCCCTAGAACTTAGAACTACTTAAACCTAACTAACCTAAGGACATCACACACATTCATGCCCGAGGCAGGATTCGAACCTGCGACCGTAGTGGTCGCGCGGTTCCCGACTGAAGTGCCTAGAGCCGCTCGGCCACAACGGCCGGCGCTAGAGTGACAAAAAACACTATACCGCACATGGTTTGGGAAGTCATTCCACACCCACCACATTCACCTGATCTTGCACACTCGTATTTTAACCTTTTCCGCTGTCTATCGCACAACCTTCAACGAATTTCCTTTCCGGCGAAAATGCGCTCCAGACACTGCTCGGCGAGTTCTTCGCCTTAAAAGCACCTGATTTCTACAGTCGCGGAATCAAAAAGTTACCACAGCTTTGGCAGACTGTTGTAAATGGTAGAGGACAATATATTATTGATGACTGAAGTCTCTGTCATGCGTATCCGTTGTGTTTATTAAACTAACGGAAAATCGCTAAGAAGTTATGCACCAAGCTAATAGAAGTAAGTTATAGGGAAAGATCGATGATATAAAACATACGACTGTAAAAGAGCCAAGAGGGAACAAGAAGAAAGGAAGCACAGGAACGAAGAGCTCGGACAAAAAATTATGCAGACCTTCATCTCTTAGTCCTTTCTCTTTACAACAGCTCAGTCGTTTGGAATCGTGCAGAAAATTACTTTCGAAAGGGAAATATGCCTATCAAGATACACCAGCATATTAATTATGTATGCACTCGGTACGTGATTGTGATCGTTTGGTTCATAATCTCGTCTACAGTTTGAATCTGTGCTTCGATTTTGTATTCCTACCCTCTTTCTTACTAAGGGCCGGACGAATTGGTCTTTGGAATCTCTCCAAATGAGAGTCTCATCTTCACAATGCCCACACCGGTCCACACCTTCTTTCGTTTTCGTATTGGAATTATTAAATCCTCCGTGAGTCCTGAGGGTATATACTCTCTCATACGACGCGCATATCAATTGGAACAGTGTGGGTAATATTCTCAACGACGTTGACAATTCTGAAGGAATGATGTCCAATCTACTTACCTTGTGTGGATTCCAGTCTCTCTGTGTGATCTGTCAGATTCGTATGTGCAGTTACATCTCCAAATCTAATTTTCATCCATTATATCATCCCTTTCCACAATGAAGAGTTTTTCACATCATGAGCGAACTCAACGACTGTACTTACGAGAACACGCCAAGTGCCATAACATGAATGCCCAGAAATTTCGTTCAGCGGAAGAGAAGCCGAAATAAGCGAACACGTGTCATACTTTTTCCGTAAATACACGACCGTTTTTTGAAAAAACCACGGACAAAGTTTTCGATGTATTTTCAAGGCACTTTACGTGCCTTTACCATGCGATATCCTCAGACGAAATGATAGCATGGTGGTTAGTGCCGCGGTTTTTTTTTATTTTGAACCCCATTTTCGAAACCCGATTATTACTTTTCATTTTGTTTTTCATTTATACACTCATTTATGTTCTTTATTACTGATTTCCAATGTACACTGATATAATGTTCTTAATCGTCTACTAATGGTATGTCAGATTAAAGAATTTTTAAAAATGAGAAAATTATTTGAAATTGTTTTCAGTGAAATTCGTGTAATGTATCTTAATTTATAACCAATTGCAAGGGCCAGTTACAGGAAAAGTGCTCTGTTACGCATGGCTTGCCGCGAAATTATAGTCAACGCACAAAATCTTCACCAGTGTTTAGCGACGTTTCTTTCCAGAGTGAGATTCTTACGAAGAAATGTCGCTGTGGCAAACATGCGTTCGCACGATGCTCATGGTGATAGGAAGATCTGTGTTTCGACCAGTATCATCTAAGGCAACGCACCAAATCTTCCTGAAGAGTAAACATGTCAATAAAATACGAGAATTAACATAAGATTTGGTATGAGGATGACATATCAGAATATGAGAATTTAAAAATATTGTAACCCCTCAATGTACCATACACATATTACGCAATGAATGTGTGACACTTACAGTGAAACCCAGTTGTAGTTTGCAATTAATATGACTCCCTTATATCTCCTAACGTGGTAAGAAACATTTCTGTAGTAGCGTTCTACGGACATGGGTATATATATATATATATATATATATATATATATATATATATATATATATATATATATAGTAATCGGGTTTCGCACACGGGGCGACCTAGCAACTGACCCACCATTTCGTCTGAGGGTGTCACCCGGTAAAAGGCACACAAAATACCTCGAAAATACAAACATCATAAAAAGTTTTGCGGCCGGCCGAAGTGGCGAGCGGTTCTAGGCGATACAGTCTGGAACCGCGCGACCACTACGGTCGCAGGTTCGAATCCTGCCTCGGGCATGGATGTGTGTGATGTCCTTAGGTTAGTTAGGTTTAAGTAGTTCTAAGTCCTAGGGGACTGATGACCTGAGAAGTTAAGTCCCATAGTGCTCAGAGCCATTTGAACCAAAAAGTTTTGCATCACCTCTGTTCCGAGAGTTCCGGAACCTGTACAGAAAATTGGAACAAATATCAACATAAACATCATTTCCACCCTTTTTATTGCTCATGAAAACCACAAATTACATGTTGTACCACCATACAGCGAGATCTTCAGACGTGGTGGTCCAGATTGCTGTGCACACCGGTACCTCTAATACCCAGTACCATTAATTCATGCCTGTATTCGTCGTTGCATACCCACAAGTTCATCATTGCACTGTTGGTCCAGGTTATCACACTCCTCAACGCCGATTCTGCATAGATCCCTTAGATTGGTTGGTGGGTCACGTCTTCCATAAACAGCCCTTTTCAGTCTATCACAGGCATGTTCAATAGGGTTTGAAACGTCCCCTTTGAACATTTATTCAAGACTGTGCTTAAACTGACACACAATATTTTTTTTAGCGCAACGCAATCTGACTTTCAGATATCCCTACAAAGGAATGGCCCTGACTGACATTAACCTGTACGTTTCACAAATCACTTACCTCACAAAAATCTTGGTTACTCGAGCTACTGCAATGCAGCGAGCGCCACTACTGCCAGCTAAATAAAAGATTCAAACTACAGAAGGCGCTAACTACTGATAGGCATAGTTAGCAATTGAAAGATGTTAATAGAGAACAAACAATGTATTTACCTTAATATTCATAATTGACATCCAGTGTTACAAATTTCAAAACTCCGCCATCTCTCTCCCCACATCCACCACTGCTGGCGGCTCACCTCCAACTGCGCAACGCTACGCGCTGTTGACATCCAGCTGCCGCTGTCCAACACTACAATGGCAGACAACAATGCAAACTAGCCACAGACTGCACACAGCACAGCCAGTGATTTTCATATAGAGCGCTACGTAACATTGCCAATAAGAAAACATAAACAGCCTACTTACATAAAGAAAACATAAACAGCCTACTTACATAGCCCCCATGCTCCCCACAAAAAATTTTACAAATTGTTTTGGGCAGTGGCCAATAATGATTTGATAAAATTTTTCATAATTACAATAACAAAGAAATCAAATGCACACACTTATTGATACAATGTTGGTCAAAAGCTAAAATTTTCTCACAGTCCATAAAGATAGTCCTGATCATTCATCATAATAGGAATTACAGTTTTTTTTTTTCATCAAAAGTCATAATATATACAGCAGTTCATGACATCCATTTTTACAAATTTCAAAACTCCGCCATCTCTCTCCTCACATCCACCACTGCTGGCGGCTCACCTCCAACTGCGCAACGCTACGCGCTGTTCACATCCAGCTGCCGCTGCCCAACACTACAGTGGCAGACAACAATGCAAACTAGCCACAGACTGCACACAGCACAGCCAGTGATTTTCATATAGAGCGCTACGTAACGTTGCCAATAAGAAAACATAAACAGCCTACTTACATAAAGAAAACATAAACAGCCTACTTACAGGTTCATGTCTGGAGAACATGCTGGCCACTCTAGTCGAGCGATGTCGTTATCCTGAAGGAAGTCATTGACAAAGATGTGGGCGATGGGAGCGCGAATTGTCGTGCATGAAGACGATTGCCTAGCAAGTACGCTGCCGATGTGATTGCACTATCCGTCGGACGATTTCATTCACACATCGTACAGCCATTACGGCGCCTTCCGTGACCACTAGTGGCTTACGTCGGCCCCGCATAATGCCACCCCAAAACGGCAGAAAACCTCCACCTTGCTGCACTCGCTGGACAGTGTGTCGAGACGTTCATCGTGACCGGGTTGCCTCCAAACACGTCTCCGACGATTTTCTGGTTGTTGGCATATGCGACACTCATCGGTGAAGACAAAACGATTCCAATCCTGAGCGGCCCATTCAGCATCTTGTTGGGCCCATCTGCAGAGCGCTGCATGGTGACGTGGTTGCAAAGATGCACCTCGCCATGGACGTCGGGAGTGAAGTTGCGCATCATGCAGCCTATTGCGCACAGTTTGAGTCGTAACAAGACGTCCTGTGGCTGCACGAAAAGCATTGTTCAATGTTGTGGCGTTGCTGTCAGGGTTCCTCCGAGACACAATCCGTAGTTAGTGGTCATCCACTGCAGTAGTAGTCATTGGGCGGCCTGAGCGAGGCATGCCATCGACAGTTCCTGTCTCTCTCCATGTCCGAACAACATCGCTTTGATGCACTCCGAGACGCCTGGACGCTTCCCTTGTTGAGAGCCCTTCCTGGCACAAAGTAACAATGCGGACGCGATCTAACCGCGGTACTGACCATCTATGCGTGGTTGAACTACAGACAACATGATCCGTGTATCTCCTTCCTAGTGCAATGACTGGAACTGATCGGCTGTCGGACCCCCTGCGTCTGATAGGCGCTGCTCATGATGGTTGTTTACATCTTTGGGCGGGTTAAGTGACATCTCTGAACAGTCAAATGGACTGTGTCTGTGATACAATATCCACAGTCAACGTCTGTCTTCAGGAGTTCTGGGAACCGGGCTGATGCAAAATTTTTTTTGCTGTGTGTAGTAGAAACAAAAATATGTACATATTCTAGGCCGCTGAATATTCCTTGTTAAGAATGAAGGCGATACGCTTACGGCACGAAAATTGTGTTTCATTCAGTTGCGATTAGACGGTTCCAAAGTAAAAACTATCGACATACTGTAACAGAATAAAATGAGTCTGTTCTTAACTGTAAAAACCGGAAAAATTGTATTTTTTTTAAAATTTGTAGCGCCATCTAGCACAAATGGAAAACAACGTTTTGAGTAAATCCTAGGAATGTTTTGCGTATAATCTAAATCTGCAATAAAAAATGTTTCTCACTTGAAAATAGTCTGGAACCGCAAGACCGCTACGGTCGCAGGTTCGAATCCTGCCTCGGGCATGGATGTTTGTGATGTCCTTAGGTTAGTTAGGTTTAACTAGTTCTAAGTTCTAGGGGACTAATGACCTCAGCAGTTGAGTCCCATAGTGCTCAGAGCCATTTGAACCATTTTGAACTTGAAAATAAAAAGTTGACCTCCTCGAAGAGGGGTAGGGTGGAGGTGGGGTTAGGAGTTATCAATTTTAGTATTGACAGATGTCCCCTTTGAAAATACTGACCTTTTGTCTGGAATACTTTTTTCGTACGATGGGTATTTTTCGAGGTTTTTTAGTTGTTCCAAGTTAAAACAAACCCGCTGTATAGGTATGCCTCAGGGCTACTTTCTACTGTGCCATGAATTTCTAAATGAGAAGTGGTGCAAAACTTTTGTTTATGTGTGTAGATGAAGTACCTAACGACCTACTAAACTCTCCTGACGTTGTGGGAGGAGGAAGTCGTCGAAAGCTTGAGCCTGAATAGAAATCTGACGTGGAAGAACTCCTTGAAGTATTTAGTCAAATTTGATGGATGCTTAATATCGTCTTCATGTATCTTCCCTGTCTTGACAATAAAGACGATCAGTGAACCACAACCAACTAACGACGGACGAGACTTGAGCTCCACCTCGATAACCGCTTTATCGCCGGCCAGGCACTGCGTATGACGGCAATTTGACGTAACCACACAGCCTGCGGAGCTGAACGCGGCAATCTAAAGCCAGCCCGGCGGACGCGGCGTTTGATGTCGCCGCCGACTGACGCCTGTCCGCAAATATTTACCAGCGCCGTCGGCCGCTGCGAGCGGCCTGGTGGCTCTTCAGGGACGGACAGACAGGCAGCTGCAAGTGTGTGGCGGTGCAGCACAGGTTAGACGCGTCAAACACATGCCAGCACCACGCTCCAAAATCACTCCAGGCAGTTTGCCGTGGGACAGCTGTAACACTACCGCAACTGCGGGGGCGTACAGAGCTTTCCTTTCCTATCGTTATTTGATTTTTTATTGGCTTCTAACAAACATACCTTCTAGCCAGCCTAAATTGTCCCTCGCATTACGTAGCGGGTTTCTATGACTATCCCTGCGTGACTTTGCCCCATAATGATTTTATCTGAAGAGCTACAACAAGTGAAACTTCCTGGCACATCAAAACTGTGTGCCAGACCGAGACTGGAACTCGGGACCATTGCCTTTCGCGGGCAAGTGCTCTACCAGGAGTGCTAGTACTGCAGGTTCGCAGAAAAGCTTATGTGAAGTTTGAAAGGTAGGAGACGAGGTACCGGCAGAATTGGAGCAGTGAGAACGGGTCGTGAGTCGTGCTTAGGTAGCTCAGTTGGTTACCTCAACACTGCGCATCACAAGTGGATCTCTGCCCACACCAATCTGACGGGCACGCTGATGGCTGAAGTAGTACCACATTCTCTGCACCCACCGGTTTCTTTAGGACACATTTCACCGGCACTCGCCCATATCATAGAGTTCTTGATTTACCTCAGCTACTTACGATCAGACCTTCCGACAACACGTATGCCCAGCACGAAAGACTATTATCGCCTTTACCAACAGCAGCAACCTATCAACACGGTTGCATACAGATATCCCGAAGTTGGGTGGGAAACGGTGTACAGACGCCTTTTGTACCTACGGCGATGCGTTCACTGCGGTACGCGGTTGTGCTACTCGTCAGAGGCTACATTCCATTCACCTGACGGACGACCACTTCTGTCCGACATGCTCAGTCATCGACTCGGTTGCACACCGCCTGACTTGTGCCGTGGGCAGCAAGTGCTCGCTACTGACGCAGCGCATGCTAGCATTACTCTTGCGGCGATTGCTGGAGTCTGTCTCCTCTGATGATATATTGCGCCCCGTCGACGTATACTTTCCACACACCAGGACGAAAGCCGTTAACTGCCGAAAAGCCGTGACCTTTAATTACGTATTTCGTGATGCTCACAAAGGCACACTCGACTTTTGGTCCCTACTGATGACGACATATGCAGCTTTGAGCCGCTACGACCCACTTTGCTAAATATTTAGGTTCATTATTTGCTGACCCTACTGTTCGCTGGGGCGTTCCAGGTGTGAGATGCTGAAACTCAAGAAGAGTCCTGGAGCATATTGATCCACTACGGACGAAACAGGGGGAACCCCTACCGACAGACGATAAGACGACTCTGGACGCTCGGCTACGGCAGTTGTAGGATCGTTTTTAATAAAACAAAAATATATCCATAAATACAAACAATAAAATAAAATTAACTTAAATTAAAAAATAAAAAATAAATAAATAAAACAACATAGTCAAACCCGCTAGATCCTCTCCTACGTTGCGTGGGTACGGCGACTGGATGACCAGGCCTCGGATGTCGACCCCTACCCTCATCTCAATGTTATTCATCCTACGTGGTCTACTCTGGAGAGAGGGTCGCTTGATCGCTATCCATCTTTATCATTCTTACCTGGACTTGCGACTGCCAATGGCCTTGCCGCAGCTTTAACATCGGTTCCCGTCAGATCACCAAAGTTAAGCGCTTTCGGGCATTTGGTTGGGTGACCATCCGGTCTGCCGAGCGCTGCTGCCAAGAGGGGTGCACTCAGCCCTTGTGAGGCAAACTGAGGAGCTACTTGATAGAGAAGTAGCGGCTGTGGTCTCGTAAACTGACATACCGCTTGCACAGCGATGTGCTGACCACACGCCCATCCGCGTCCAGTGGCCCCTGTGGGCTAAGGATGACACGGAGGCCGGTCGGTACCGTTGGGCCTTCAAGACCTCTTCAGGCGGAGTTTAGTTTTTTAGTTTATGGCTTCCGAATACTTTGCAGGAAGAATAGTATAAGATTGCCTTCAAAACCATACAGGATCCGTATTTATCCATCCTGAGACCAATCGAAGCTGTCTTGAACAACTGTTTGCCTACCCCATACTAGGTGTTCCCATGTTTTTGTCCACCCTCCGCATTAGGGGTTTTATGAATTTGTCCTAAAATGATTGGTAATGTATTCAAACTCGTGACTCACCAATTTTTTTGTTTTCGTTTCTATAGGTCCTGTTGACACCGTATATTGAGACTACTCTGCGTGGTATGAATATTATTATTGTCTTATTTGTAAAAAAATACCTTACGAAATATTTCTCTCATGCCTGTTCGTTATTTAATTTGAGCATCAGTCAGTTCCAATAACAAATAAATTTCGAAGGAATTTTTGTCCGAGAGAAAGGAAGAACTTCATTCTGCAATGTTTGGTTTCGGAAATCACATGACTATAGTTTCTTATATTGCAAAAAGGCGTCAGCCGGCAATCTTACTCTCTACTCAGCATCATCAGACGCCAGTGAGTGGTGAAGAAACTGAATTTGTCCGCCGCTCGTGGTCTCGCGGTAGCGTTCTCGCTTCCCGAGCACGGGGTCCCGGGTTCGATTCCCGGCGGGGTCAGGGATTTTCACCTGCCTCGAGATGACTGGGTGTTTGTGTTGTCCTCATCATTTCATCATCATCCAGGAAAGTGGAGAAATTGGACTGAGCAAGATTGGGTAATTGTACGGGCGCTGATAACCACGCAGTTGAGCGCCCCACACACCAAACATCATCATCATCATCATCATCGAAACTGAATTAAGGCTTCAAATCATATTGCTCTACTGCAATATGAAGAGTGTCATAGGTAATAGAGACAAAATGACAAGATAATACAGCTGTGTCAGAGTATCCAGCCGGTGGTCACCAAGTATTTTCGTGGAGATGATAGATATTGCAGCACTGAATGTATATATTCCGTTATTGTGAATGGTAAGATGGTTCAAATGGCTCTGAGCACTATGGGACTTAACAGCTGAGGTCATCAGTCCCCTAGAACTTAGAACTACTTAAACCTAACTAACCTAAGGACATCACATACATCCATACCCGAGGCAGGATTCGAACCTGCGACCGTAGCGGTCGCGCGGTTCCGGACTGAAGCGCCTAGAACCGCTCGGCCACACCGGCCGGCTGAATGGTAAGAGAACATTCCGAGAGGACGGAAACTCTTCATGACGAACCTCACGTTTGGATTCATCAAAGGCAATGTGGAGCAGAAAGCAGGGTGGAGTCACTATCGGCCACCTTAAGCACATCACCGTCTGGACACAACCCCTCCTCAATGATCCCACCGAACACCTTATCCTCAAGGTCTTCTTCCCCTCCCTCACCATTACCTGCGCCACCATCTATGTCCGCTCCACTGCTACTATTCCCTATGACTTCATCTCCCACGTTGACCGCACCTTCTCCACTATGTGATTGCCGGCAGTTTTAGCATCCATAGCCACTCCCCTACAACCCTTCGACGGTGGTATCAGTTCCTCCTCACGATCCAAGGCGACCTTATTCCTCTTCCCCAGGACACCCATCCCAAAAGCAACACCACCCTCAATGTTGTCATTGCCTCTTCCAACCTCCTTGACCCCACAGCTAGCGACCACCACCCCATCTGCCCACCACCCCCGTCCAGCTCCCCGCCCTGCACCCACTCACAAGGTAGTCCATGACTACTGTC
Source organism: Schistocerca cancellata (assembly GCF_023864275.1). Taxonomy (NCBI): domain Eukaryota; kingdom Metazoa; phylum Arthropoda; class Insecta; order Orthoptera; family Acrididae; genus Schistocerca; species Schistocerca cancellata. Next base: position 1,145,252,467 of record NC_064626.1, on the reverse strand, counting down.
GTGCCAACTGGGATGCTTACTGGGAATCCATCGCCACCCAGGTCGAAAGTCACACTCTTACCTATCACTATTCTGACGACATCATCCATGCCTCATCCTTCCTTGAGAAGTCCAGTACTGACGCCATGGACGCCCATGTTCCTTCTAAAACCATCCACCCCCACCGTCCCACTCTCCCTCCATGGGCTGTCCTCCTCCTCCGCGAATCCCGCCACCTCTATCGCTCCTTCCTGTGCACTCATGACAGGAATACACTCCAACGCCACTGGCAAATACAGCAACACGTTTGTAACCTCATTACAGCAAAGAAACGCCGTGACTGGCGCCAGACCTGTACATGACTCAACGCCACCCTCCCTATAAACTCCTCCAAGTACAGGTCAGCCTTCCATCGCCTTATTGGTTGCTATTCTGCACCCCATTACCCCCTTCTCCATAACGACCGCACCCTTTCCGACCGCCTCGGTAACGCCAGCCACTTCGATTCCCTCCTTTCCGAGGTCTTCTCCGTCCATGATGATCCCCACTTTGATTATTCTCTTTTCCTCACTGTCATAAAACGTGCTCCACTTCCTCCCAGCCTCCAGTACTTGTGGCAGTTGCCCCCTCCAATATAAACACTTCAATCACAGCACATGACATTAAATGTACCCTCCAGTCAAACGCAACATGGCCCCTGGGCCGCCCAGAGTGACCGAGCAATTCTAGGCGCTACAGTCTGGAACAGCGTGACCGCTACGGCCGCAGGTTCGAATCCTGCCTCGGGCTTGGATGTGTGTGATGTCCTTAGGTTAGTTAGGTTTAAGTAGTTCTAAGTTTTAGGGGACTGATGACCTCAGAAGTTAAGTCCCATAGTGCTCAGAGCCATTTGAACCTTTTGAACGGCCCCTGGTTCAAATGGCTCTGAGCACTATGGGACTAAACATCTGTGGTCATCAGTCCCCTAGAACTTAGAACTACTTAAACCTAACTAACCTAAGGACATCACACACATCCATGCCCGAGGCAGGATTCGAACCTGCAACCGTAGCAGTCGCGCGGTTCCGGAGTGAGCGCCTAGAACCGCTAGACCACCACGGCCGGCCGGCCCCAGGTCATGACTGTGTCACCTACCGACACATCTGAGAACGCCCCTTCTCCTTCCTGACTGTCCTTGCCAATTTATACACCGTCATCCTCGCTACTGGCTTCTACCCCGACCTGTGGAAGACTTCCCACATCCTCTTATTCTTCAAACCGAACAAACACCCTTCCATCGCCTCTTCCTATCATCCCATCTGCCTCACCTCCGTCTTCAGCAAGGTCTCTGAATCCATCCTCTCCCGTAATGTCTATCACCACTTCAATCAACACCACCTCCTCCCCCTTACCCAGTGTGCCTTCTGACCCTCCTTCTCCACCAGAGACCAACTCCTTAACTTCGTACACCTTCTGTCCCTCCAATTTAACTCTCATCGCTCCGCCATTTTTGTTTCCCTCGACCTCCAAAATACCTACAACTGCATATGGCATCCCAGTCTCCTCTTTAAACTCCGAACCTACGACTTGCCTATCAATTTTGTCCATCTGGTCCCTTCCTTCCTCTCACGCCATCCTTCCTATGTCATCCTCCATGACATCAATTCCTGCATCTTGTATCCACTGCTGGCGTCCCCCAGGGTTCCATCTTCTCCCCTTTCCTCTATCTCCTGTACACCACAGATATACCCAAGCCACTCACCTGTCCTTTTCCTCCAATATACTCATGACACCATCTTCCTGGCTCTCTATCCTTCCCTTCAATGGTTCCAATGCACCCTCCAAACCCACCTTCATCAGTTCACCACTTGGTGTAACCAGTGGTTCCTACCTATCAACCTGTGCAAAACCCAGGCAATCTTCATAGGCTACACCATCTGCTCCTTCTGTCTCTATGATTTCTACCTAATGATTTATGGTTGTCCCATCCAGCTCATCTCCACCCTGAGATACCTTGGCCTCACCCTCGACCGTCACCTCACCTGAGCCCTCCTCTCCTGACCATCCAGCAGAAAGCCCATTCCTGCCTCCGCCTCCTGAAACTCCTGTCTGGACGGACATGGGGGTTGCATCCTTCCACCGTGCTCCACACCTACAAATCCCTCATTCATCTTTTCCTCTGTTATGTTAGTGTTGCCTGGATATCCGCCCCACCCCCCACTTTTAAAAGGCCCTCCAAATCCTAGAACGCCATGCACTCTGCCTTCCTTCCCCCACATGACTCCTGCATGACCTCATCCCTTCCTTCAACTCCTCCTTTTATCCAACATCTCCACATCCTTTACACCGTCTGCAGGCTTAATCCCCCCCACCCCCTGGTTTTCTCCTTCTTCTCCACTCCCCGCCCATTTCCACACCTCTATCGCTGTATCTCTCCCTCTCTCCACCTCCACACCCTCCATCCTTTCATCAGGGCAATTTCCAGCACCTCCCTCTCCTAGATGTTGAACTTTGCCTTGACATCTACCCTTCCTACCAACTGTAGCCTGGTCTTGTTCCCCCCTCCCCAAGGCCCCCCTTTTCCTTTCCCCTCTTCCTCCCAGAGCGGATTTTCCTCCTCCCCCCCCTCTGAGTCTCTGCACCCCCTCGGCTGTTTTCCTCTCCCATCCTTCCCTCCCCAGCCCCCTTTGGCGTGCCCTCCACCTCATCCCCCTTTCTCTCCTTCTGCCTCCTTTTCCCTTCTCCCCCACCCTTGGCACCTCCTTCCATGTTTTTATTCATCATCAAGTGCGCTGCGTTCGCGTTGTGCTCGGTGCCGTTATACAGTGTCATCAAGTGGGAGGAAGAGGGGAAAGGAAAAGGGGGGCCTTGGGGAGGGGGGGACAAGACCAGGCTACAGTTGGTAGGAAGGGTAGATGTCTAGGCGCGGTTAGAGTCGCCGGGCGGCCACTCCTGCCGGAGGTTCGAGTCCTTCCTAGGGCATGGGTGTGTGTGTTGTCTTTAGCGTAAGTTAGTTCAAGTAGTGCGTAAGTCTGGTGACCGATGACCTCAGCAGTTTGGTCCCATAGAACTTAACACACATTTCAACAAGTGATGTAGTTTTAATTGTGTGCTCGACCCGTATGTAGTTTGCTATCCATGATTGTTTCGTGCTACGCCGTCCATTGCGTGGCTGTTTTAATCGTTCTGCGACTTTTTATGCTCCGGCTATACTTTGCCTGGTGCCTTTTGGTCCTCACAGTGTATCAAAGGTTGAAAATACCGCTTCAGTTGTAAATTTCTTTTATTATCACTACCGGTTTCGGGCTCTCATAAGCCCATCCTCAGGTGTCGCACTGGAAATAACAAGAGGCGGGAGATAATTTTTACACGTCGCAACACATATATAAAAAAAATTCATGAAAAGTTTTAAAAAAGTTTAAAAACATTTCGAAACCGCCGGTCGGGCTAGTTGCTGCGAAACCTATGTCATTGCGAAAGTGACACCAGACAGTACTACGGACGGTTGCCTGGGTAGAGAATATATACAAATAACACCAGGACACTTACACTGTGCTGTGTCCCCCTAGCGCCGCGGTGGGCGTGTACTAGGCACGGAGTGCTACCTATGAGCGCAGAGCAGGGAGTAGGTGGTGCGAACGAGGAGGCAACTTGGTAAACCAGAGTGGCAAAAGTGCTGCCATCTGTTGACGGAGAGGAGAACGCGGGGCCACTAGTCCGGCCCGTCACAATTTGAATCAGTGGTTTACATTGAAAATCAAGAAAAAACAAAAAAAAATACATAAAAAGTACAAGAAATAAGTTAAAAGTACATTATGCGGAATGAAGGAGCGTATTGAACAGGTCGGTACAGAACTGTGGTAAGACTGAGTGGAAGCTGCGATATAAGATTATTATACAAACAGTAAAGCGAAATGAAACTTTTTTTTACATGATTGGCAAACAAGCTGTAAATTTAGTGGGATTATATAAGTGGCAATGTGGAACAACACGCTACAGTCATCAGTTAAAAAAACATACATATGTGCCACTCCTGTTTGCTCTCGTTACTGATCAACAGGGAAAGTAGCGAAACCTTACAGTCTATGCTGTCAGAAAGTAAGATGCCAATTAATAGCTAGCAGCAAAAGCACTAGAAGGACACAATAAAAGTGGTGTCAATTTAAAACATGCTAACCAACAGTCGACAACTAATCGAGGCTTACATGAGATAAGACCTCAGAACGCATTTTATATCATGAAACACAGGTAAATTTTTTAATTACTGAGGGCACGGATAATGCACCAGTATTATAATGTGCCACAGTCATAGGATAAAATGAAAAACATGCAAACTTTTACTAAGAGAGGTCAATTTTTACAGCTATGTAAAATGAACTAGGTGGACCTTGCGGACCTCACTATAGGAAATAGGCATACGCCGTACATTCGTTAAGCCTATTAAAGGCCGCAAAAAAAATGGCAAAAAAACAATGACCCAATTAAGAAGTACACATGATTGGCGTACAGTAATCAGGGACCAAAAAGAGAAGGATAGGAGACTGGACGCTGCTTCAAAAAAGAAAAGTTATTCAGCAGGACTGTGTGCTTAGGCGTAGTTTGCTCGTTCAAACTGCCAGACGGATCACGGCAAATGCTGCGGATGATTTCTATTTCTTCTAAAATTCTGAGACCTTACATTGAATATGTAGAATGCTGCAGTTTGTGTTTATATTCGAAATGGCATGGTTATGATCCTTCAGGTGGTTAGTATGAGCGGATTTGTAATTGATAAGATCCTGATGCTCTTTGAACCGTATGTTAGAGGAGCGGCCAGTTTGGCCTATGTATGCGCAAGGACACTCACTACACTGGATGCGATAGACGCCCGATTGTGCGTGGCGATTGTCTTCTCTGGTTTCGCGATGCTTCAATAGGCGCCCGGCCTTATGGGGGTGTGGAAGGCGGGTATAGCCCCCTCTTTTATAAGCCATTTGCCAGTCCTGTCAGATGTAACACCTACATATGGGATCCTGCAACAAATTTTTTTAGAATTATCATTGTTAGTAGTCGACAGGTTAATCCCGTACAGATCGTTGGAAGCGCATTTCGATTGCATTTGCTGATGTAGAACATCAACAACATTTGGCTGGTGGCCATTAGCATGTGCTATGAAGTTAATGGTATCCACCTCGCGCTAGCAATTTTCTTTTGAGAGAGGGACTCTGGCCGCGCGGTAAAACATAGCACGAATAGCTGCCATTTTTGGGTGAAATGAAGGGCGATGAATAATAGAACTAGTCGTAGTTGGTTTTCTAAATATGTTAAAGTGAATATTACCGTCCAGTAACGAAATTTCCAGATCTAAAAATGGTAGTGTAAAGCCAGAGTGGTATTCTATCGTACACTGAATTTGGGGTGCGTTTTCTTAAAGTAGTGTTGAAAAAGTTGCAGCCGGGCGTCGGTCCCATTATATAAAAGTATGATGTCATCGACGTATCTTTTGTAGCATACTACTCTTTGAAGGTGTTGTTTGTGGGTTGAGAAAAATTGATGTTTTATGTAAATGTTAGCTATTATACTGGCAATGGTGGATCCCATAGCTAATCCATCAGTTTGTCCATATATGGTGTCTTTGAAGACGAAGTAATTATGGCCCAGTAAAATGCTGAGCATTCCGAAATGTTTTTTATAAGTTTTTTAAAAACTTTTTATGAATTTTTTTGTTTTTTATACGAGTATGTGTTGCGGCGTATAAAAATGATCTTCCGCCTCTTGCTATTTCCAGTGCGACACCTGAGGACAGACATATGAGAGCCCGAAACCGGTCGTCAAAATAAAAGAAATTTAGAACTGAAGCGGTATTTTCAACCACTGGTGTACTGCTCAGTTGCGGGTATTCTTCCAACAGGATGCTTACAGCGTGTGTTTTTTTTTTTTTTTTTGGGTACAGCACTTTTTTTACATTTTTACCTCCGTTTTACAGTCGCTGCTTTTTGTATGCTTTCTTCTCTTATGTTCCGCCTTTTTTTCTATTTTCCGCCATGTTTTCTTCTTTATATTGTTTTAAATGTCTTCTTGTCTACTTGTAATGTCTCTTGGCTGAAGAGCAGCGCCTATGCTGCTGCCAGCCCGCCCCGGATGGGGAATTGAAAATACAATATACAGCAAAGGAAAAAAAAATAAAACGTCGTCAGTCTTCGATGGCTCACCTGAAGATGACTGGCAGATGTCCAGTCGAAATATCGTCGAGTGAAGTTTACGATGACCGGCTGCAATCCCGAAATCTCTTCCAAAACTTAATTCGTCGGGAAAATTTTAAATTTTACTGTTCAAAAATGCTTTTTATTATTTTGAGGATAAGTAGCAGCTCGGCTGAACCAGACAAATTGCACAGATATGTATTACGTTCAGATTAAGAACTTTTAATAATTTGAAAAACCGTATTTCAGCACTAAACAAAGCTATTCCTTCGAAATAATGGAATCTAAAAACAAATATTACATCAAATCGCAAAACTTTATCGGATCTTTGTTGGTCCGTTGTGGACAAGGGACATCGGCTGGTTAAGTAATAGTCAACGTCAATGAAATTCGCCAACAGCCGTATAACTTAAGACATTATTTTATTTCGTTTTGAAGGCTACCAGTTTCAGGATTTCATTGTGCCATCTTCAGGCCCCACATGTACCTCTCCAAATGAACGAAAATGCGATATACAGCCATAAACCTCTGTATGCCGTGAATTCAATGCTTACAGTAGTGCGTCATTCGAAGACTTGTTGGATCCAGTTGTCATCAAGTCTTTAAATGAAGCACTAGTGTAACGACTGAATTCACGACATCCAGTGATTTATGCCTGTGTATCAAAATTTCGTTCATTTGTGAAGGTGCATAAGGGGCCTGAAGATAGTGCAATAAAATGCTGTAACTGGTAGCCTTCAAAATAAAATAAAATAACATCTTAAAAGGCCTGCCGCCGTGGCCGAGCGGTTCTAGGCGCTACAGTCTGAAACTGCGCGACCGCTGCGGTCGCAGGTTCGAATCCTGCCTCGGGCATGGATGAGTGTGATGTCCTTAGGTTAGTTAGGTTTACGTAGTTCTAAGTTCTAGGGGACTGTTGACCTCAGAAGTTAAGTCCCATAGTGCTCAGAGCCACTTGAACCATTTGAACCAGAGCCTGCACGAATGATTGCCGAATCGCAAGAAAAGGCGCTGGATGCTTGGGACAACGTATCACAGGATGCCGTTCGGCGGCTTTGTCATCGTTTTCATGCGAGAATACTTTCTGCGCTGCCGCCAGAATGTACAGTGCGCACTGGTGCGACTTTTCGGGCACCCTTCCCTACGACGTGTGTTTAATTTGGTCTGAATTTGTTATCATATGATCGCAAAACGTTGAACTGTCTGTCAACTCACCTGTCAATAAAATGACCTTGTCCCTGGAGGGTTCTGCATTTTTTCGGCTGTGACGTACTAATAGGAGGACTGGTTGTTGTTGCAGGGAATGCTGTGAGCTGTCCCCGTCGACATCGCCTTCGCCATGGGTAAAGGAGACAAGAGGGGCATCGCGCAGCGAGCAGACAGTGAGTAGAAACAGCAGCCTGAGTAGAGCAGAGCACACCTGCCCCGCTTCCTGTCAACAACACTCTGTCTTGGTCCACCAAACGCCGCAACAGCTGACACTGCATCGCCGTAAATAGCCTCAGTTTGGCACAGTGCTACTCCCTCATCCAATACCTTTAAGTAATAATTTAATAATCGTCTGTTGGACGTTGATGCTACTCTTCCTTTCCATGTTTGCTCAAAAATATTGCAGAGTGATTATGCCTTACTGAAGACCGTTTGTTTCCGTTTATTCAGACATGTTTCAGCATTTCTTTTTGCTGGCTTCAGATGGACTCTTTTACTGTTGAGACTGAAACTTATTATGATGTGGTAATATTTAGACTTTAACTTAAAGACATTTATAGATGTATAGGTATGGCAATCAGGCGTCAAATGATTTATCGCTGGCTTACATATACTTAATCGTACATGCAAAATATTGGTATAGTTTTCCACATACCTCACGTGAAGCTGACAAGTTGTTTTGTGCTGGAAGCTTCACACGTACCACACATTTTACAGACTATCGCCTGCAAAAACGGTATCTATTATCTTTTCCTCTTTAATAAATTTCAGACGGGACATTGTGTTATTTATCATTTTATTTACAATTTTTGATTCTTTAGTCTTCTTTCTAGCTATTTTTCGCGTACTAAGACACTTATTTCCTTTGTTAACGGAACTTTTTTATGGTTACACAAGTATTTTTATTAATTTGGTCACAAAAACACAAACGTTTCAGACGTCATCTAACGTGTTATTGAGACTGTATCATATTTATTTGTTTCATTGCGGCATTCTGCAAATAAATGCACAACTAAATAAATTAATACAGCTGCAATAACACTCTAGATGGAGACTGAAGCCTTGCGTTTTTGAGGTGATGTAAACAAAAATATGTGTTTAACCACCAAAACCTCCATTAACAAAGAAAATAAGTGTCTTAACATATCGAAAATAACGAGAAACTAGCCTACAGAAATGTAGATAACATGGTAACGTTCCAGGCCTCGTCTAACTTGTTATTAAGACTGTATAATGTTTATTTGTTTCGTTGTGGCATTCTGCAAAGAAATGCATAACTAAATAAATTAATACAGCGGCAATAAGATTGTAGATGGAGACTGAAACCGTGCGTTTTTGTGGTGAAATACATAAAAAAGTGTTTAACCACAAAAATTTCGATTAACAAATAAAATAAGTATCTTAACACATCGAAAATAACGGAGAACTAGCCTACAGACTCAAAAATTGTAGATAAAATGCTAAATAACGTGATTTTTAGTCTAAAATGGCCTACTTTTCGTCATAGCATGAACACAGAATATTTCGTCTCTCATGTAACTCGTGTCGACATACAGGGTGAGGCAGAACTCCACCGACAAACTTTCAGAGGTGGTAGTATGGACCAAACAAGAAAAGAATGTCTAGTAAACATAGCCTCCAAAATGCGTACCATAAGCGTTGTAGGCATTTTTTGACCTTCTCTACTGTTAGGCTCGTCTATTCTACCACAAGTTCTTTGTTTTCCATATTTGGAGAGCTGGTAGTAAGAACCAGAACCAGAACAGGAAGAAAAGTCCAGTGAAGATGAGCTCTAAGAAGACCATCTTAAAGAGTCATGATCATTTCTTCATCTTGGCTACTATGAAATACATCTCTTCTACTGAACAAATGCTTACAGCTATGCAGTAGGTATTTGAGAGCCTGTGTTTACTGGATTTTATTTCTATTCTTTTTGGTACATAGTATCTTCTCCGAAAATATTAAAAGCAAAGAGTCGCAGTTGAAGAAGATTTGTCTCGCCGTATCGAAGATGAATAAGTTCTCATTAGTCTTGAGGTATGCAGTTTATAGCCCATGATTACAACACTTATTTTTATTAATTTTAATTTTAATAATCAACAGCCTCAGTTGCACCGTTTGCCTAGAGTTTACTTAGGTTTCAGTCGGGATAACCCAACATTCCTCAGAATAACAGTAACTACCATTTGTCTATAGTGGACATCGTCAAGCTAAAGTTAAGCTAAGTTCAATGGCAGTGGTCACCAGGCCCGAATTATGATGGCAGTGGTCCACACACAATTTTTACAGTATGTGTGTGAATCACCTCCATGAAGGCAATGTGAGTACCCCATTGCCGCCACATTATCCCCTACTACAGTGTTTTCTGCAACTCATAACCATAACTTCGCCAAGAAGCTCAATCATGCACGTGCAGTAGTTTTTTATTTGATTCTGGACCATTTCAGGTCAAATATAATCTTGAATAATGACCATCTATTTTATATGACCCATATTTCCGGATGTTACAGATTACATACAGACTTGTTCATAAGTTCAATCGTGACGATTTGTGTGCTAAGTCAATAGGATGTTCATGCGTTGTAACCATAGCTAAGCAAGTGCTTAACAATTACGTCTTAAAAATTTCTAGACCTAATCGTAATATCGACGATTTTGGCTTTATATTATCCTTCCAACTCCTAAGTTCTTTTTAGGTGATTAAACTTCGTGCTTAAGCACAAAAATTTTCCTAGATAGGCCATACCTTGTAAGTACATGATGTCTTCCTCATATCATGACCAATGAACACTTCAAAAATGTTAAGACAGTCGATCTAAGCACGTTCTGCACAGGATAGCATATGCGCCCTTTTTCTCAGCTATACCTTTTATTTCACTTTACTAGTAAATTCAAGGTCAGGAGTTAAGTTCGTGTCTTGTCCCTACAAGTAACTATCATACAGTTTACGCGCAGGCGGAAGGTATTGTGTCCGACTAGGCGGGCCTCATGGCGCTACGGTCAGTTCCAGTACAGCACTCGCGGCTGCGGCATTGCGGTCGCGAAGTGGGACCGAGGCAGTTTCAGATACGTTTTATAGTCTGACGATAATTTATCGATTTGTAGTTTTGGCATGACGATGCCCACTCTAGACAAACGGTAGTTACTGTTATTCTGAGGAATGTTGGGTTATCCCGACTGAAACCTAGGTAAATTCTAGGTAAACGGTGCAGCTGAGGCTGTTGATTATTAAAATTGAAATTAATATTTATACAGTTGCTGACAGGGGCGAGAAATGTTGAAGATATTTAAACACTTATTTTTCTTGTTTTGGTCCGTACTACCAGTTCTGGTGGAGTTCTGGTTCACCCCACATGTTTAAACCTACGAGAACTTTTGACACCTAACAATAACATATCTGTAAATAACTGAGTTGAAAGTAACTGAAGATGTCGCAAAAAACGATGAAACGCGTTTGGATAAGGAATTAACAAACACTGACTTGCTTGTAATAATTTAAGCTGAAATAACGTTGAAACCACCAAAATTCTGTGTAATAACCTAAGACGAAACAGAGGTCACACTTTCATCCGCCTACGGTTTATTCCTCGACATTTTCGTACAAAAACAGCCACCAAAAGGACGCGTTTCACAGGGCTCTTAAGGCAGCTTTTACATCAAGGCATTATATTTTCTTTGGTAGCAAGTTAAATACGCAGGGCTTTTAAAGCAGCTTTTATATCAAGGCATTATATTTTCATAGGTCACAAGTTTAAGTACAAAAACTGCCAAAGACGGGCCCAGTAGCTTGTAAGCATACTGTCGTTCCGACGTGGCTTCATCTCTGAACATTTCAGGTGACGCGTTCACACTGGTGAGTGCAGCCAGGCGCTTTCTCGGATGCTTTCGGCTGTTAGCCGATTAAGTGCCAGCGTTCTGGATCATAATGGATGCAGGATTCTCTCGAGTTTCAAGAACTTGTGCCTCATTTCCATGCCAATATCTGACAGAAACAAAGCTATTTCATTGGAAGAATCAGCTTAATTGATCCGAGCCCAACTACTCCTCATAACTTACCTACTTAAGTTATCCTGAATAATCCTGCTTGATAGACAGGAGAATTGTTTCACATCTGCCAGCACATCTGTCTCGCTGCCGGATGCCAGATAAGTTGTTATTTTCACTCCTGCCATTCTTCGTCATTTTAGTATTTGCTCTGTTTCTCCATAAATCATATTCGGTGCTAAATATGCATTCAGTTCCTTTCAGCAGGTCTTCTGCCTTCCATACACGCGGCAAGAAAATTTGAACCTTGGCAATGAATCAACAGCTCCTTCCACTTGTATTCATTACTCGAAGAAACACAGCAATTAACCCATCCAATGATGCTTCATTTTACGTCAGGACGCTTTCAGGTTTTCACTCGTGTTCATTAGGCATATTTTCATCTTCATCAACACAATGTTTTTCTTGAACACTGCTGCTGCCTTACTCTCAAAATGCAGTCGACTAAAATGTTGTAGATATAAATGTACTACGCCAACTGAAAAAAAAGAGACCGAAATGCGTATTGGCAAAAATAAAGCTGCCAAAAAGTGGCTGTTTGCAGGTAATTCTTTAAATAATTTAACCCACAACCAAAGACCTTAATTACCATTATCTTGGATAAATTAAGGCTTTTATTCTGTGATCTGCAAAACAGCTTCAAACTTATCACATCATACGTCAGAAAATATTTAACTCCGTGAAATACCATCACGTGCTGAATATACCAGCCTGCAAGATGTCACAGGTTTGAAAAAAAAAATGTTCTTCACTAACTTTTTTATGTTGATTTCAAAACTGTTCTTAGTTTTCTTCTAGCACGTACTGATTTTTTTCGTAATGAAATAAAGTTAATTTTATTTTTAATTATAGGAATTTTATTAGGGGAGAAAGCTGGGGTGCATAAACATGGCCTGCTTTTTTGTACGAGTGGAGTAGATGGACAAAGTGAAAGCAATGGATTTGAAATATTTGCCCAGACTGAAGACATTTTGTAGCTGGGACGAAAATCATCTTGCATGAACCATTTGCAAGATCACAAAAAAATATTGCTTCCACCACTATATATCAAATTAGGCACCATGAAGCAGTTTATAAGGTCTCTTCCACTATACGAATGCTATTTCAAGTAATTTCTATGAAATTTCCCTTCATTTGTTAAAAAATTTACAGCTGAAACTCGTTTTGATGTTCAAATTCACACATTGGTGAATACGAATATTAGAATACAATCAATGTTAGAGAAAAATACGCATGAACTGCCTTCAGATCTGTTATTGAAAACTTTCTAGCGAGTAAAAAACATCGAAACACAAGAACATCTGCAAACTATGTTGAAATATTTTAAGAAGTTGGACTGTAAAAGTGTAAAATACGACTTCCTACATTCACATATTTATTACAACTCTGAAAATTTGCGCCATTACACTTAAGATCACGAAAACCACTTCCACTAGGACATTAAGATGGAGAAGAGATGATAGGTAAGATTGAATCAAAATATTATGCCTGACTATTGTTGGATTTTGACGAGGGACAGAAAAAATTTCAAGCTTCTGCAGGGAAATAAACAAAGAGAAAGTTTCAAAATTTAATGTATCAGAGTATTCGTAATGTTACTGCGAGAACTGTTTGTAGTAGTTGTTGTATATGCCTAAAAATAAAACAATAGTAGTAAACACGTAGACCGTGATCGAAATTTTGTTTTCATATTGTGTTTCAGTTAACTAAATATTCAAAATAAGAGATATTATTTTACGAAAACTCCTGACGCATAGTAATAAGCTGAAAGTAATGTTCAGAATCAATATTACGAATTTAGTCTAGCACACCTCTTTTTTTCAAACCCTCTGCCAAAACTCTTTCAAATGCAGGCTTTTGTTACCTAAGTATCTAACTCGATAAGGGATTTTTTACAAAGTTGCGTATGGTTTCGCTTTTATAAGTAAAAGCTTCGGACAATTTTCTTTCAATTTTGTCACTATTTAACTGGTAACAGGTAAGAACTTCAAAGTCACTTTTCCTACAATTATGAATATAAAATTCTGAAATTCTTAAGTTTTATAAATATCTACAGCATCTTTACATACTTCAAGAACGTATGCTCTTAGTATTACTTAGACTCGGAGTTACGTTTAATCATGAAGTAGGCGAATATGTCACCTCGGGAAAGTGTTCTATTTGAGAACTGACAGGCATAGTAAGTTGTCAGCGAAAATGTCAACACCGTGGGAGTCGACAGCGACAGTGAGACTCCGGTTGGTTTGTTGCTGCAGGGAGCGCGTCCGGCACGACAGCTGCCAAACGACAACTAGACAACTACGGTAAATGTGACTACAGACTGTGCTTTGTTTATAAAATTGAACTTCAAGATGATTCTGATTTAATATATTACTAAAATTGGCTCTAAAGCTTATAGGTGTTTAGGGGACAGTCAGAGGACGTGTTCCCTTATACTCTATACCCAGTGGAAAATTCGCAAATTCATGAAATCTTGGAGCAGCGATGCATCTCTTTACGACAAACCGATTGAGACTGTTTCCACATTAAACAGTTTCCAAAAGTGTTATTAATTTAATGATCTTGCATTGATTTATCGTCATTCGCCTTCTTCCTTCCCATTACAACGTTGTAAAATCTGAATTACAACCACTTAATTTTTCATACTCCTTTAAATGCTATTTATTCATGATCGAACCAATCTTGTGACACAGGACACATTCTGGAGACAACATGATGGAGATTTTATGCAGGTGGACAGCCAAACTGTCATACCCAGCAGTTATGCGGAATATGTCTACTGGTTCTGCCCTAGGTCCATCAGCCGCTACCGTGACGTCCATAAGGTTTTTCCAGATCTTTCCTTCACATGGAATTTTACTGGATCGTTTTAATTCTTATTGGAATGTGTTGTTAATAGTGCATTTCACTGCAAAATAAGACATGTTAATTTTTCCAGGCTATTCAGTTTTTTTGCTCTTTTTGGCTACAAAATCTGTTTTTCAAACCTATCTAAGCTACTGTGAAATTGTGTCCACTGGACTGTAATTGTCTTGTTCTCCTGTTGTAGACATTTAATTGTTTCTTCAACTTCAACTATTTTAAGATCTTATGTGTTGATAACGGCCGTTGTGGCTGCTCTGCAGTCGTAAAATACAACTCATGTGTCGAATGTGTGTAAATAGCTGTTTACCTGACTTGTAATTCTGATGGATTCAACTTCCCATTCAAAATCTGAGTGGGGCGGTCCCAATGTCTGACAGAAAGAGAAAACTTTGCTGTTTATTCCTACGCCTACGTTTCCTTCTTCTTTTATTACAGAACGATTGAAACTTCTTTATTTAAACGTGTGAATCTGTACTTAAATTGCTGAGTGACTGAGAAGATGAAACTTCTAAGTTATTTGATTCTGAAACAGCTGAGTAAAACTGAACGTACTGAGCCTACTTTCCCTTTAATTTTTCTTTTCATGTCAACACTGACCCTCAATATTCTAGCGCAACGCAATCTGACTGCTCAGAAGAAATTACAACCTGACTTCAAATAATTAATACAAAAGAGTGGCTCTGCATAAGAAGCAATCCTGATAATAACCTATACATCCATTAAGCACTTACCTCATAAAAATCTTCATTACGCGAACCACTGCAATACAGCGAGTGTCAGTATTGCCAGCTAAATAAAAGATTCTAATCACTAAAGACACTAACTACTAATAGGCATGTGCATAGCAAAGGAAAGATTTTGTTGCAAACCAAATAATGTATTTTTTACCTTAATAATGTGACATCCAGTTCAAACACGAGTATAAATCGCCATTGACATCCAGTACAAAGATATATTATCATGAATAATTTTCAATCTCCAGGTCGGATACTTCCAGATCGTTAGCCTACGCTAACACTTCAGACCTCTACTCTCCATCAATGCTAACTTCTCACATCTAACATCCATCACTGATGGCTGTTCACCTCCAACTGCCCAACAGTACTTCTATCTTTGCTGGCGACTAACTTCCAACTGCCCAACACGACTGGCGATTAACTTCCAACAACGAGTCCAACCAGTCACAGAGTGTCTTACAAAGAAAGCGCAGTGAGAGATCCAATGAAAAGCGCTACACAGCGCTGCCAACACAGAAGCAGCCCACTTACACAATGTGTGTAAATGTGGACTCATTTACCCTCATGTTATCTCAGATTTATTGTTTTCAATGCAGTATCACTCATTACTAACTTATCTGATTCATTTTTTTTTTATAATTTTCTAACTGGTAGTGCAACTGAGGAAGCAGAATTCGTGAGGACGAGAAAATAAATATTTCATTATCAACTTTCGGCAGTTGATTTTGTCTTCTTATGTCTTCTACTTTTTGGTTGAAACGTCTGCTATTCTTGTTACAGGAATCTTTATACGAGCGGCGTTCAGTAATGCAGTACATTTTTGTCTCGGCCCATTTCGGTTGAAAACAATGCGAAATTTGTTGTGTGACATCGTGGAGTGTTCCCGCTCAGCCGCTATAGTTTCGTGAAGTTCCGATAGGTGGCAGCGCTATATACAGCCTTCAAAATGGCTTCTGTATTGGAGCTGCGTTCCAAGCAGAGCTGTCATTTATTTCTTTTGGAGGGAAACCAGAGCATCGCAGATATTCGTAGGCGCTTCCAGAATGTCTACGGAGACCTGACAGTGAGCAAAAGCACGGTGAGTCGTAAGGCCAGGTGTCTCTCATCATCGCAACAAGGTCGCACAAACCTGTCCGATCTACCGCGTGCATCCCGGCTTCGTGACCAATAAATCAAACGAACTTCTGCTTCCCCATGCCAACACATGGCCTTACACGAGGCGGTACACCACAGAGGAGCTCAAAAAACTTCAACCTTACAGCCCGAATCTCAAAACTGCCTTCTGTTTGTCCCAATGAAGGATGCACTCCGCGATAAGCAGTACGTGTATGATGGGGAGGTTACTGATGCAACAAGACATTGGCTCCAAGGTTTACCAGTAGAGTGGTACCATGCGGTTACACAGTTCCTCCCAGGAAGGTGGCGTAAGGCCGTCGCATTGAACGGAGATTATGTTGAAAAATAGATTTCTGCAGCCCAAAGACTGGGGAGTAATATGGTATGCTGGAATCCTGAATAAAAACTCGCTTTCAGAAAAAAATATGCTACATTACTTGCTGAACGCTGCTCGTGTTTTACCCATTACCGTGATTCGGTAGACGAAATGCTTTCTCATACTGAAGGCATCCTATCTTTTGAATTGTTACGTTGTAGGTTATAATCCAGTTTGAATTCGCGCGGATGCTAAAGGTGTTGAATTTGCTCCAGCAGTTACGAGGGCTGTTACGAAAGTAAGGTCCGATCCGTCGCAAAATGGAAACCAGAATGAAAAACCGATGAAGTGTCAAGTCCACGTCGATAACGTCATGTCACTCTTTTCAGTTCCGAGCCCACAGTGACAACCTAAAGACGCCTCGAAAATAGTGTCTCCCTCCAAGTATGAGGGCCTGGTGAGAGATTTCGCCCAGTATCATGCAGCCCACATAACATAACTGCCATGCGTTTCCTTAATGACAATTCTCGGCCGCACTCTGCACGGGCAATGAAGATGCTCCCACAGCGTTTTCGATGGAAAGTGTCTAACCACACACAATTCTTTTTTTTTTATCATCAGTCTTCTGACTGGTTTGATGCGGCCAGTCACGAATTCCCCTCCTGTGCTAACCTCTTCATCTCAGAGTAGCACTTGCAACCCACGTCCTCAATTATTTGCTATCTCTGTCTTCCTCTACATTTTTTGCCCTCTACAGTTCGCATAATACCATGAAAGCCATTCCCTCATGTCTTAACAGATGTCCTTTCATCCTGTCCCTTCTCCTTGTCAATGGTTTCCACATATATCTTTCATCTCCGATTCTGCGAAGAACATCCTCATTCCTTACCTTATCAGTCCACCTAATTTTCAACATTCGTCTGTAGCATCACAACTCAAATGCTTCGATTCTCTTCTCTTCCCACAGTCCATGTTTCACTACCATACAATGCTGTACTCCAGACGAACAATCTCAGATATTTCTTCCCTTAATTAAGGTCGATCTTTGATACCAGTAGATACCAGTAGACCAGCAGTGCCCTTTTAGCATTGCTAGTCTGCTTTTGATATCCTCCTTGCCCTGTCTGTCATTGGTTATTTTACTGCCTAGGCAGCAAAATTCCTTAACTTCATCTGCCTCGTGACTATGTTCGCTGTTCTCATTTCTGCTTCTTCTCATTACTTTCGTCTTTCTTCGATTTACTCTCAGTCCATACTCTGTGCTTATTAGACTGTTCATTCCGTTCGGCACATGTAATTCTTCTTGACTTTTACTCAAGACAGCAAGCAATGTCATCCACGAATCGTATCATTGATATCCTTTCACCTTAGATTTTAATTTCACTCTCGAACGATTCTTTTATTTCCACCATTGCTTCCTCGATGTACAGATTGAACAGTATGGCCGAAAGGCTACAGCCTTGTCTTACACCCTCTTTATTCTGAGCACTTCGTTGTTGGTCGTCCACTCTTATTATTCCCTCTTGGCTCTTGTGCATATTGTATATGACGCGTCTCTCCCTATAGCTTACCCCTACTTTTTTCAGAAATTCGAACATCTTGCAACATTTTACATTGTCGAACGCTTTTTCCAGGTCGACCAATCCTATGAACTTGTATTAATTTTTCTTTAGTCTTGCTTTCATTATTAACCGCAACGTCAGAAATGCCTTTCTCGTGCGTTTACCTTTCCTGTAGCCAAACTGATCGTCATTTAGCGCCTCCTCAATTTTCTTTTCCATTCTTCTATATATTATTCTTGTAAGCAACTTGAATGTATGATGGTTCAGAAGGCTCTGAGCACTATGGGACTTAACATCTGAGGTCATCAGTCACCTAGAACTTAGAACTACTTAAACCTAACCAACCTAAGGACATCACACACATCCATGCCCGAGGCAGGATTCGAACCTGCGACCGTAGCGGTCGCGTGGTTCCAGACTGTAGCGCCTAGAACCGCTCGGCCACACCGGCCGGCTGGGATGAATGAGCTGTTAAGCTGTTAAGCTGATAATTAAGCATCATCCACACATTGTGTGGATGATGCTTTTCCGAAAGTCATATGTTATGTCGCCAGACTCATACATTCTACACACCAACGTGAATAGTCATTTTGTTGCCACTTCCCCCAATGATTTTAGAAATTCTAGTGGAATGTTATCTATCCTTTCTGCTTTATTTGTTCTAAAGTCCCCCAAAGCTCTTTTAAATTCTGATTCTAATACTGGATCCCCTATCTCTTCTATGTGGACTTCTGTTTCTTCTATCACATCAGACTAATCTTCCCCATCATAGAGCCTTTCAGTGTATTCTTTCCACCTATCTGCTCTCTCCTCTGCATTTAACAGTGGAATTCCCGTTGCACTCTTAATGTTATAATCCTTGCTTTTAATGTCACCGAAGATTGTTTTGACTTTTTGTATGCTGAGTCTCTCCTTCCGACAATCATTTCTTTTTCCATGTCTTCACATTTTTCCTGCAGCAATTTCGTCTTAGCTTCCTTGCACTTCCTATTAATTTCATTCCTCAGCGACTTGTATTTCTGTATTCCTGATTTTCCCGGAACATTTTTGTAGTTCCTCCTTTCCTCGATCAATTGAAGTATTTCTTCTGTTACCCATGGTTTCTTCGCAATTACCTTCTTTGTACCTATATTTTCCTTCCCAACTTCTGTACTGACATTTTTTAGAAATGTCCATTCCTCTTCAACTGTACTGCCAACTGAGCTATTCCTTACTGCTGTATCTATATCCTTAGAGAACTTCACCTATATCTCGTCATTCCTTGGTACTTCCGTATCAAACTTCTTTGCGTATTGATTCTTCCTGACTAATGCCTTAAACGTACACTACAATATTGTGATCTGAGTCTATATCTGCTCCTGGGTACGCCTTACAATCCAGTATCTGATTTCGGAATCTCTGTCTGACCATGATGTAATCTAACTGAAATCTTCCCGTATGAGCAGGCCTTTTCCAAGTATACCTGCACCTCTTGTGATTCTTGGAAAGAGTATTTGCTATTACTAGCTGAAACTTGTTACAGAACTCAATTAGTCTTTCTCCTTTCTCATTCCATGTCCCAAGCCGATATTCTCCTGTAATCTTTTCTTCTACTCCTTCCCCTACAACTGCGTTCCAGTCCCCACGACTATTAGATTTTCATCCCCCTTTACATAGTGTATTATCCTTTCACTACCCTCGTACACTTTCTCTATCTCTGCATCTTCAGCTTGCGACGTCGGCAAGTATACCTGAACTATCGTTGTCGCTGTTGGTTTGCTGTCGATTGTGATAAGAACAACCCTGTCACTGAACTGTTCACAGTAACATACCCGCTGCCCTACCTTCCAATTCATCACGAATCCTACTCCCTTTATATCCTTTTCTGCTGCTGTTGATATCACCCTATACTCATCTGACCAGAAATCCTTGTCTTTTTTCCACATAACTTCACTGACCCCTACTACGAGGGCTATCCACAAAGTACATTACGTTTTGGAATTAAAAATAAATAAAGTATTGGAAATTTTTTTTATTATATACAGATATAAGCCACACTTAAATACTACTTTTCTACATAGTTGCCATTTAAATTAAGGCACTTATCGGAGCGATGGACGAGCTTGGAAATTCCTTCGTCGTAAAATTCGGCCTCCTGCGCGTTCAACCACGTGGTTACCTCTTCTTGAAGCTGTGCGTCGTCATCAAAACGCTGCATAGCCAACCACTTCTTCATTGCTGGGAATAAGTGGAAGTCGCTCGGTACCAGGTCGGGACTGTACGGTGGATGAGGAAACAACTCCCACTTAAAAGATTCGAGAACTTCACGAGTGGCATTTGCCGTGTGGGCCCGGGCGTTGTCGTGAATCAGCAAGATCTTTGAGCCCAACTTTCCCCTGTGCTTGATTTGTATTGCTCTTCTGAGGTTGTGCAGAGTTTGGCAATACCTTTGAGAGTTTATTGTATTGCCTCTTTCCAGGAAATCCACAAAAATCACACCTTTTCTGTTCCAAAAGACAGTCGCCATCACCTTCCTTGCCGACAATGTCTGCATGCATTTCTGGGTTTTTGGGGGGAATTTGTGTGCCCCCACTGCATTGACTGCAATTTTGTCTCGCATTTCACGTGTTTAACCCATGTTTCGTAACCAGTAACGATGCGATCGAGTAATGAATCGCCATCTTTCTCGTAAGCGTCCAAAAACGTTAACGCTGCAGCCATTCGCTGATTTTTGTGAATCTCTGTCAAGATTTTTGGTATCCATCTTGCACAAAACTTGTGGTAAACAAGCTTTTCGGTAATGATTTCGTGCAACAAACTTCATGAAATTTGTGGAAAACTCATAGAGAGTTCCGTTATTGTGAAATTACGGTTTTCACGGACCGCGGCATCGACTTTTTCGACAAGTTCGGCAGTCACTATGCTGGGTGTTCCAATTCGCTCTTCGTCGTGAACGTTAGTTCGGCCATTTTTAAATTTTATGACCCATTGACGCACTCCACCTTCAGTGATTATGTTGTCCCCATACACTTCACAAAGGTGCCGATAGATTTCTATCGGTGTACAGTTTTTTGCAGTCGGAAACCTTATTACAGCACGCACTTCACACTTCGCGGCATTTTCAATTAACGCTGACATTTCAAACTGTCACAGTAACTCAACGGAGTACACCACGAACCTCTCACTAGCACGGCAGGATGCCGACTGAGTGGCGGAATGCCATGACACCAAGATGGCCGCGCTATCCCCGCCCCTAACGGACACAAACGAAAACGTAATGTACTTTGTGGATAGCCCTCTTATATCTAGATTGAGTCTTTGCATTTCCCTTTTCAGATTTTCTAGTTTCCCTGCCACGTTCAAGCTTCTGACATTCCACGCCCCTACTCGTTGAACGTTATCCTTTCGTTGATTATTCAATCTTTTTCTCACGGTAACCTCCCACTTCGCAGTCCCCTCCCGGAAATTCGAATGGCGGACTATTCCGGAATCTTTTGCCAATGGAGAGATCATCATGACACTTCTTCAATTACAGGCCACATGTCCTGTGGATACACGTTACGTGCATTTAATGCAGTGGTTTCCATTTCCTTCTGCATCGTCATGTTGTTGATCATTGCTGATTCTTCCGCCTTTAGGGGCAATTTTCCACCCCTAGGACAACAGAGTGCCCTGAACCTCTGTCCGCTCCTCCGCCCTCTTTTGACAAGGCCGTTGGCAGAATGAGGCTGACTTCTTATGCCGGAAGTCTTCTCCAGCCAATGCTGGTTATTAATCAAAATTTAAGAAGCGGCAGGATTCGAACCCGGGACCGACGACGTTTTGATTATGAATCAAGGACGCTACCCTTTTTTTTTTTTTGGAAAAAATCTTATTTTGTTCTATATTGTTCATTGAATTTGTTCTGGGCGGACGTCCGATGATACTTGTTCTAGTTCTTCGTAGATCCGTTCACTCAGCCGTTTTATTACAGAGAGTAGCTAAAAACCCTAGACCAAGGGTGACATACAATAGAGCCCGTAATTACCTCCCCCAGCGTTTCATTTCTGCTCAGATGAACCGCTGGCTATGACGACATTTTCGCAAACACAACGAGCTGTAGGCCAGCGTACAAAATTGACGGAAAGCAAAGTATTGGAAAGTTGGTACAACGCTATGACAAGTGTCTGAGTCTGAGTGGCGACTTCGTAGAGAAATAGCTGGAAGTTGTAGCTAAATCCTCCAAATAAAATATTTTTTATTTTCACTGCGGTTTCCATTTCGCGATCAATCGGACCTTACTTTCCGAATAGCCCTCGTATAATTCTTAATGCTTTGTTCGAGACTTTTTCTAATCTGACGATGTTTCTGGTAATGTCAGAAAGAAGTGCTTCGGTACTACACTCCTGGAAATTGAAATAAGAACACCGTGAATTCATTGTCCCAGGAAGGGGAAACTTTATTGACAAATTCCTGGGGTCAGATACATCACATGATCACACTGACAGAACCACAGGCACATAGACACAGGCAACAGAGCATGCACAATGTCGGCACTAGTACAGTGTATATCCACCTTTCGCAGCAATGCAGGCTGCTATTCTCCCATGGAGACGATCGTAGAGATGCTGGATGTAGTCCTGTGGAACGGCTTGCCATACCATTTCCACCTGGCGCCTCAATTGGACCAGCGTTCGTGCTGGACGTGCAGACCGTTTGAGACGACGCTTCATCCAGTCCCATACATGCTCAATGGGGGACAGATCCGGAGATCTTGCTGGCCAGGGTAGTTGACTTACACCTTCTAGAGCACGTTGGGTGGCACGGGATACATGCGGACGTGCATTGTCCTGTTGGAACAGCAAGTTCCCTTGCCGGTCTAGGAATGGTAGAACGATGGGTTCGATGACGGTTTGGATGTACCGTGCACTATTCAGTGTCCCCTCGACGATCACCAGTGGTGTACGGCCAGTGTAGGAGATCGCTCCCCACACCATGATGCCGGGTGTTGGCGCTGTGTGCCTCGGTCGTATGCAGTCCTGATTGTGGCGCTCACCTGCACGGCGCCAAACACGCATACGACCATCATTGACACCAAGGCAGAAGCGACTCTCATCGCTGAAGACGACACGTCTCCATTCGTCCCTCCATTCACGCGTGTCGCGACACCACTGGAGGCGGGCTGCACGATGTTGGGTCGTGAGCGGAAGACGGCCTAACGGTGTGCGGGACCGTAGCCCAGCTTCATGGAGACGGTTGCGAATGGTCCTCGCCGATACCCCAGGAGCAACAGTGTCCCTAATTTGCTGGGAAGTGGCGGTGCGGTCCCCTACGGCACTGCGTAGGATCCTACGGTCTTGGCGTGCATCCGTGCGTCGCTGCGGTCCGGTCCCAGGTCGACGGGCACGTGCACCTTCCGCCGACCACTGGCGACAACATCGATGTATTGTGGAGACCTCACGCCCTACGTGTTGAGCAATTCGGCGGTACGTCCACCCGGCCTCCCGCATGCCCACTATACGCCCTCGCTCAAAGTCCGTCAACTGCACATACGGTTCACGTCCACGCTGTCGCGGCATGCTACCAGTGTTAAAGACTGCGATGGAGGTCCGTATGCCACGGCAAACTGGCTGACACTGACGGCGGCGGTGCACAAATGCTGCGCAGCTAGCGCCATTCGACGGCCAACACCGCGGTTCGTGGTGTGTCCGCTGTGCCGTGCGTGTGATCATTGCTTGTACAGCCCTCTCGCAGTGTCCGGAGCAAGTATGGTGGGTCTGACACACCGGTGTCAATGTGTTCTTTTTTCCATTTCCAGGAGTGTATATGTTAAGTTCGTTAAAGTTAATTGCTTAATTGTGTGCTTCTGGGTGTTCTGTCGATGTTTTATTTTCATTTCGCGCATTTCATACTTTGACAACCGACAAAACCGTCCTCTTCAAGTGTTGCAAATTTTTCTGCCTGGTCTCTGACAAAAAACTATGGTCAGTTATTTGTGTCGTGCCGCTATTTAAGGCGAATTCGATTCCCTACGCCCAAAAAATAATGGTTCAAATGGCTCTGAGCACTATGGGACTTAACATCTGAGGTCATCAGTCCCCTAGAACCTAGAACTACTTAAACCTAACTAATCTCAGGACATCACACACATCCATGCTCGAAGCAGGATTCGAACCTGCGACCGTAGCAGCAGCGCGGTGCCGGACTGAAGCGCCTAGAACCGTTCGCTCACAGCGGCCGGCCTATGCCGACATTTCGTGTACCGCAAATTCTCTCTGTTTCGCCGCCCTGTCGAGTTTGACCGCCTGCTTGCAACAATGCCACCTTCACTGTAGTCGCTGATACTTCGGCTTTCACGAGACCTCTTGCGAGACAACCGTGGCACTAGTTTCGACGAGCGTCTCTTTTGCCAGGCGCGTCCTGCCGCCGGCTGACATGCGCCGCCGTGTAGCACGCGTCCGCCTGGACAGCCGTTATTCGTCCCGCACCGCAGCGCGTTTACCGTACCTTTCCCGCGTTCCGCGGCCCGTGTAGCTGTCCTGGCTACTGTATTGCCCCGAGAACACGCCGTTCCGCCACAGCTGGCCGCTACGGATACACCGCTCTCCCACGGGACCCAACCTGGTTGCCTGTAGCAGATTTGCAGCTAGTCTAGCCTAGTGCTGCGCTAGTCCTGCCCCTAGTCTAGGGGCGTGCTAGTTTCCGCGGATATCGCTTCGCCATGCAAATGCAGCGCCGTGGCTCCAATCCAGCTCTGCCCGCCTTGGGCGCAAATGGGTCTTAATTAAGAGCGGGCGCTTCGTCTGGCTGAATATCGCAATAGACATTCCCCTCGGGAGCTCTTATCACTCACCGATAAGACACGCTAAAGACGTACAGCCAACCTTTTCCTCCGAGTCGTGCCGGGGGGAATCGACAGACACAAGTGCGCCGGCAAGGGATATTCAACGATTAAAAAATATGTAGCGAGTTTAGACATTGATGTTTCATAAACAAACTAAGTCTTTGCTCTTTGTATGGAGTGTAGCCATGTATGGATGTGAAACATGCACGATAAACAGTTTAGACAAAATGAGAATAGAAGCTTTTGGAATGTGGGGCTACAGAAGGATACTGAAGATTAGATGGGTATAGTCTATAAAATTCTTCTGGGTTTGAGGCCGCATTGTCATCTATAAAATTGCTACGTTTCGGCGACTGTTGCAAGGCGCCTTCCTCAGGGTGTATTGCTAACTGCTGAATGAACACTAGTTTGGTTACTTATACAGGGCGGTCCATTGATCGTGACAGGGTCAAATATCTCAAGAAATAAGCGTCAAACGAAAAAACTACAAAGAACGAATCTTGTCTAGCTTGAAGGGGGAAACCAGATGGCGCTATGGTTGGCCCGCTAGATGGCGCTGCCATAGGTAATACGAATATCAACTGCGTTTTTTTTAAATAGGAATCCCCATTTTTATTACATATTCGTGTTGCACGTAAAGAAATATGAATGTTTTAGTTGGACCACTTTCTTCGCTTTGTGATAGATGGCGCTGTAATTGTCACAAACATATGGCTCATAATTTTAGACGAACAGTTGGTAATGGGTAGATTTTTTAAATTAAAATACAGAACGTGGGTACGTTTCAACATTTTATGTCGGTTGTTCCAATGTGATAGGCGTACCTTTGTGAACTTATCATTTCTGAGAACGCATGCTGTTACAGCGTGATTACCTGTAAATACCACATTAATGCAATAAATGCTCAAAATGATGTCCGTCAATCTCAATGCATTTGACAATACGTGTAACGACATTCCTCTCAACAGCGAGTAGTTCGCCTTCCGTAATGTTCGCACATGCACTGAAAAATGCGCTGACGCATGTTGTCAGGCGTTGTCGGTGGATCACGATAGCAAATATCCTTCAACTTTCCCCACAGAAAGAAATCCAGTGAACGTGCGAGCCATGGTATGGTGCTTCAACGACCAATCCACCTACCAAGAAATATGCTATTAAATACTGCTTCAACCACACGCAAGCTATGTGCCGGACTTCCATCATGTTGCAAGTACATCGCCATTCTGTCATGGAGTGAAACTTCTTGTAGTAACATCGGCAGAACATTACGTAAGAAATCAGCATACATTGCACCATTTAGATTGCCATCGATAAAATGGGGGCCAATTATCCTTCCTCCCATAATGTCGCACCATACATTAACCCGCCAAGGTCACCGATGTTCCACTTGTCGCAGCCATCGTGGATTTTCCGTTGCCCAATAGTGCATATTAGTCCGGTTTACGTACCGCTGTTGGTGAATGACGCTTCGTCGCTAAATAGAACGCGAGCAAAAAATCTATCATCGTCCCGTAATTTCTCTTGTGCCCAGTGGCAGAACTGTACACGACGTTCAAAGTCGTCGCCATGCAATTCCTGGTGCATAGAAATAAGGTACGGGTGCAATCGATGTTGTAGCATTCTCAACACCGAAGTTATTGAGATTCCCGATTCTCGCACAATCTGTCTGCTACTGATGTGCGGATTAGCCGCGAGAGCAGCTAAAACACCAACTTGGTCATCATCATTTGTTGTAGGTCGTGGTTGACGTTTCACATGTGGCTGAACACTTCCTGTTTCCTTAAATAACGTAACTATCCGGTGAACGGTCCGGACACTTGGATGATGTCCAGGATACCGAGCAGCATACACAGCACACGCCCGTTAGGCATTTTGATGGTCCAAAAATGGTTCAAATGGCTCTGAGTACTGTGGGACTTAACTTCTGAGGTCATCAGTCCCCTAGAACTTAGAACTACTTACACCTAACTAACCTAAGGACATCACACACATCCATGCCCGAGGGAGGATTCGAACCTGCGACCGTAGCGGTCGCGCGGTTCCAGACTGTAGCACCTGGAACCGCTCGGCCACCCCGGCCGGCGGCATTATGATCACAATAGCCCTACATCAGCACGATATAGACGTTTTCCGCAATTGGTGAACGGTCCGTTTTAACACAGGTAATGTATCACGAAGCAAAGACCGTCCGCACTGGCGGAATGTTACGTGATACCAAGTACTTATACGTTTGTGGCTATTACAGCGCCATCTACCACAAAGCGAAAAAAGTGGTCCCACTAAAACATTCATATTTCTTTACGTACTACACGAATACGTAATAGAAATGGGGGTTCCTATTTAAAAACGCAGTTGATATCCGTTTGACCTATGGCAGCGCCATCTAGTGGGCCGCCAATCATAGCGCCATCTGGTTTTTCCTTACAAGCTAGACGAGTTTCGTTCTTTGTAGTTTTTTCGTTTGATGCTTATTTCATAGGATGTTTGGCCCGGTCACTATCAATGGACCACCATGTATACTATGGAGGAGTGCTGTCATTGGATGTGAGGGTGGAGAGGAAGGGTATTAGGAGTTCATTTTATTGGTCCTTGAATTGCACGTTGTCATTGGCGGAAATAGGCGTTTTCCATTGGAGTTTCCTTTACTGCTTGCCATTGGTGGAAATCGGCGAATAGGAAACCGAGCGGCGACTACAGCGTAGCGTTGTTCACTAACTGCCTAGTATCGACTGGGCCACGTTAGCGCTCTGTGTACCCTCGACCGCTGTGGCCTGTTGCTCTGCGAGAGATGTCCTTCCGCAGAGCTGTCACTGACAGTGCGGCCTGAAACCCAGCAGAATTTTATAGATTGTGACAACGGCCGCGGAAGCATACGTTTGCATTATATGGGTAGATCACGTAACTAATGAGGAGGTACTGAATAGAATAGGAGTAAGAGGAGTTTGTGGCACAACTTGACTAGGAGAAGGGATCGGTTGGTAGGACACCTTCTGAGGCATCAAGGGTTCATCAATTTAGTACTGGAGGGAGGCTTGAGGGGTAAAAATCGTAGAGGGAGGTCAAGAGATGAATACACTAAGCAGATTCAGAAGGATGTAGGTTGCAGTAGGTATTCGGACAATAAGAGGCACGCACAGGATAGAGTAGCATGGAGAGCTGCATCAAACCAGTCTCTGGACTGAACACTGCAACAACAAACAAACAACAGGTCTTTGTAGCATCTTAATGTCGATGTTAATGACAAGATATCCACCTTCGATACAGGCTAAAAACCAGGCTGCTTGTTACCACTGTCGCCGGCCGTTGTGGCCAAGCGGTTAAAGGCGCTACAGTCTGGAACCGCGCGGTCGCTACGGTCGCAGGTTCGAATCCTGCCTCGGGCATGGATGTGTATGATGTCCTTAGGTTAGTTAGGTTTAAGTAGTTCTAAGTTCTAGGGGACTGATGACCTTAGAAGTTAAGTCCCATAGTGCTCAGAGCCGTTTGAACCATTTTTGTTACCACTGTCAATAATTTCTACGTTATTTAAACGAATCGTTTCCAAAAGATGTCTGCAGAACGGTGCAACAAATCTATGGCTTTTTAAACGTGACTATGTGACATTGTGGGTGGGGGGGGAGGCAATATTTTTGAGCGAACCAAGGGAGGAAGGCTGCATACTGTTGTAGCCTAGCGTGGAGCACATCTACATCTACATGATTACTCTGTAATGCACAGTGAACTGCCTGGCTTAGTGTCATCGAACCATCTTCATGCTATTTCTCTACCGTTCTACTCTCGACAAATGTGCGGGAAAAACCAACCTTTAATTCTTTCCGTGCAAGCTCTGATTTCTTTTATTTTGTTTTGGTTTTCATTCTTCCTTGTGTAGGTGGGCAGCAAAAAAATATTTTGACGCTCTGTGGAGGACGTTGGTGATCTTAACTTCGTGAAAAGATCCTGCCTCAATGAAAAACGCCCTTGTTTTATGATAGCCACCTCAATTTACGTATCACATCCGTGGCACTGCTCCACTATTTCGCAATGATAAAAAACAAATTGCCCTTCTTTAAACTTTTTCTATGTCCTCCGTCAACCCTATCCGATGCAGACCCCACGCCGCACAGCAAAACTCCAGAAGAGGGCAGACAAGCGTAGTGTGAGCGGTATCTTTGGTAAACCTGTTACATTTTCAATGTGTTGCGCCAATAAACCGCAGTCTTTGGTTTCCTTTCCGCACAACATTATATACGTGATCGTTCCAATTTAAGTTATTCCTAAGTGTAATCCCTAAGTACTTTGCCGAGTTCACAGCCTTTGGATTTATGCGATTTATCGTGTAACCGAAATCTACACGGATTCTTTGTAGTGCTCATGTGAATTGCTCATTCGATTCGGTTTCGTGCTGTCAAGTAGTTGATACGTTATCCGAAAGCAGAAGAACTAAATTTCATTTATGGAGCGAACACTGTCAAACAGCACAAGAAAAAGGTAATTTTTAAACTGGAACAGAAACGAATCTAATATCACAAGTGAGCTATTATTTCAAAGATAGTCTTTTAGGTCTTAAACAAGTACCATTACAAGCATGGAATGACATCATCGGTACTACCTATCCAAAGCTGCAAAGAACTTCACTTAAATATTTCAGCTGTGTAGCAATATCGTCAGCTTCTGAAAAAGTGTTTAAAGTAAGAAACTCTCTCTGTCTCTCTCTCTTGTCTCTCTCTCTCTCAATAGCGCAGTACACCGAAGGAGAAACTTTTCTCCAAAATGTCATTTTATAGTCTGTAGACAAAAGTTGTGGGATGTGTAAAGTTAATTATTGCCATATTCATCGGCTGACTAATATGATATTAGATCTACTTCATTTTCCTTTTAACACCTTTCTATAAAACAACACTTAACACCTGTGTTATATGCATTGATGTTAGTAACAACGATCTTTTGGAGTCGATTACTACCGACCATCAACGTTTAAACGTTGTGATGCAAACGGAATCAGCATGGATGATTTCCCAAGCACACACATTACCCGTACCAGCTGCAAGTTCCGACAACCTGTAATTCTGTACAGGGCGGCGGTCGATGAAAGACATTCGAACTCTGACCGATGTACGCTGCAGTTGCTGTTTATTGCCCTGATACCCCCTATTCCCAATTAGCAGACGGAGGGAAGCTTAGTGGGACATCTGTTACGGCATTCTACATTTACATCCAAACTTAACAAGCCACCGTATGCTGCTTGGTGGAGGGTACTTTGTACACCACTGTGTTTATCGTAAATGAACAGCAAAATGTGTTGCATTAATTATATAACGCCCCTCGTAATTATCAACATAATCATCCCATAGTCAATAATCGGGTATATTTCCTTTCTGTGTTCAGTAGGCGTCCCGAACTACAACTTAAGAACAACGCTGTTACAAAAGAAACTGACATTATCATCTAAGTTGGTATGGCTAAAGGATATGCCGATAGCTTTATTCGAGCAACGGGAGATAAAATTCTCAACAGGCGAAGATCACCTGCAATACTGTCTATTGGGGAAACTAAATTAACTTCCTCATTTACTTTGGCCCTGTTCAAAAATGGTTCAAATGGCTCTGAGCACTATGGGACTTAACATCTGAGGTCATCAGTCCCCTAGAACTTAGAACTACTTAAACCTGACTAACCTAAGGACATCACGCACACCCATGCCCGAGGCAGGATTCGAACCTGCGACCGTAGCAGTCACGCGGTTCCGGACTGAAGCGCCTAGAACTGCACGGCCACCACGGCCGGCCTTTGGACCTGTCTGTGACGAAATAGGCTATACCTTCAAGAAAGGTAACGTACAAATAGGCGTTCGTACAGCAAAAATAAATAAATAAATAAATAAAAAATTAATGACAGGACAGACAAATTTAAAAAATGTGGCATATACTACATTAATTTTGGCTTGCGTGATATCGTTCACACAGAGCAGACTGCAAGAGATTTTGCCATACGTTTTAGGGAACACATAAAAAGAACAGCGCCTTCGGTTCACATTTAAAAAAACAAAAGCCATGTACTATCCTCGATTAACGACAACATGGAAATCTTGCATACTGAGCCCCAAAGGAGTCAGTTTGGATAGTCTTGAGGCACTTTAAATTTATACTCATCGTTCTAACAGCTGTTCTAAAGTGGTCAACGAACATATAGGGTTGGCTCACCAATGGTTTTTCGAAGTATTTGATGGCCTGTTGCTTGCGCAGATTGCCTGGTTCCACTAATATCCTGCTTACTATTTTTCCTGTTCAGGTTCATCCTTTAAACATGGTACTTGTGCCTCTTTCCCCCCCCCCCCCTCCCCCTCACGACACCATTTTTGTATGATGTACGTTGTGACTCTACTTTACGTTTAAAGTTTTTCAATTAAGTTCTTTTCTGAACTTCCCACCCTCTGCTCCTTTTTTTATATTTACTCTTTATTGAGATCCTAAAATTCACAAAATATGTATACAATCTACGTCAACATACTCTGGATTGCATTCTATTGCCATTTTTTAAAATGTATATAAATTTCGCGGTGGTGTAGTTCTACCAGCACTTTGGTAACATTTTGCCATTATTAAAATTTTGGCGTTATATGTGCAAACTATTAGTCCTAGTAAAAATGCATAGGACATTTTATAGGAAATTTCACGTAGTAAAATTTTGTACAGACATAAATCTTCGCTGAAGCCACAGTTTTTCCGTTATTCAAGAAAATGCGTTTGAAAGTTCCTGTTTATAAGTTATTCTTGAGCAGCTGAAAAATTTTGGCCTTTGGGGAAAACTTATCCAAGTACAAAATTTACCTGCAGTAAATTTCCTACGAAAAGAACATGTTCATTTTTTATGTGGAACGGATACTTTGTGTGTAGTGTGCGACAGAATACGAAAATCTTGGGAGTGGTTTTTGAAGGCATTGCGGGTTGCATAAAACCCATGGCTTGAATCACCCTGTATGTATTTCCTTTTTTTATGTAATACGACGCATGACTAACGTGCCACGTAGCTTTCATCCGTTTTGTTCCCATGCCTGCCATTTATCTTCGCTTTCGTTTTTGTATTTATTGTTATTCCCTTGTTTTTGATATATTGTAACGATGTACTGCATGGCCTTTGCTTTACGACATCCTGTTTAATATGCTTTGTTCGCAAGTGCCTTTCCATCTGTATTTGGCTTGCTGAATGTGTTCAGCGCTACTTGTGCTGCTATTCACGTCACCTAGTGCCCAATGTTTGTTACCTTGAACGTAACATAATATTTTTGTTTCTCAATTGTTGGATACATGAACATGACCCCATACCGTGTGTATGACGATCCCTACCATTTTTGGTATGTTCACGTTCTTCTAAACTACTGTCAGTTTTATTATTTGGTAATTAATTCAAAAAAGCTGTGTTCCTCATGATATTTGTAGCCTTTCTGCACGCATTCTGAAGATGAATGTACTCGAAACGCGTCAGTAAACTGAGTTGCTTCGTACGAAGTGACTAAACTTTTTCTCCAGCGACCATAACAGCAGTGTGTAAAAACTTTGCACAGTTACAATTATCGAACATGGCTGTTGAAGTTTCTACATGTATATTCCTTTTTTCTAAGTCAACAGGTCCTATGAAAGTGACTTGATTTTTCTTAAGTCTTGCTTCCATAACCAAATGGAAAGTCAGCTCTGCCTCGCAGCTGCCTTTACCTTTCCTGCACTGGTTGTCACATAACTCGCCATGTTCAAGTAACCAACAACTGAGAAAAAAATATATGACGTTACGTACAGGTGGCGTGAATAGTAGTGCAAGGTAGCGCTGAACACATTCGCCAAGTCAAATACAGATGAAAAAATATTTGCGAACAAAGCATACTAAATAGGATATCGTACAGCAAATGCCATGCAGTGCATCGTTACAATATATCGAAAATAAGTGATTAACAATAAATATAAAAAGAAAAGCGAAGTTAAAAGACAGGGATAGGGAGAAAACAGATGAAAGCTAGGTGGCACAGTACTCATGTGTCGTATCACATAAAAAAAGGGAAATACATACAGGGTGATTCAACCCATCGGTTTTATGCAACCCGCAATGCCTTCAAGGACCACACCCAAGATTTTCATATTCTATCGCAAACTACGCACAAAGTATTAATCCTACAGAAAAAATAAGCTAGACCTTTTTGTACGACATGTAATGAAGTTAAATCTTGTACTGAGATACGTTTCCGCCAGAGGCCACAGTTTTGAAATTATTCAAGAAAAATGTACAAAAGTGACCGTTCAAAAGTGACCGTCAAACGCGTTTTTCTTCAGCAACACGCACACGAAGTTTCTTTTCCCGCTCTTTTGTTTAGAGCGGCAGGCTTTGTTTCTGTTATGCGACAATATTTCGCGGGCGGTGACGTCTAGCGTCGTGCGGCCCTATGTATAAATGAACAACGCCGCCCTTAATGACGCGGACACGACGCCCCCGTCCATTACTTGCGCGGGGGCAGGCAAATTGCTCGCCATCGGGATGGCGTTAAAGTTTGAAAGCGCGGCGTGCGAGCACTCGCCGCGGCGGTCAGTGTTGACCCGTATCGGGAACGAGTCCCACGGCGATCACCGGACGTACCACTTACGTTAGCGCCGATCTCGGGGAAGGTGGCAGGCACTACGCATTACACATTCACGAGCAGCCATTCTGTCGGACGGGGTGGGGGGGGGGGCATGGGCGGACACGGAAACATCGGCGCCAGAGACGCCGCCCACGATAATTCACTTAGCTGGCCTGTCCACATATGCCCCCAGGCGTCCTTCAGCTGTCTCAGTGTTCTGTAGTGGGAACTGCCGACGGTGCTGACGTAATACTGCTGTAACCTGAGCCCAACTTACCGCTAGGTTTTCCTCAAAGTACTGGATACCCGTAGTTGTTTATACATTGAAGCGACAAAGAAACCGATATAGGCGTGCGTACAGATACATGTAAACAGGCAGAATATGGCGCTGCGGTCGGTAAGGCCTATACAGGGTGTTACAAAAAGGTACGGCCAAACTTTCAGGAAACCTTCCTCACACACAAATAAAGAAAAGATGTTATGAGGGCATGTGTCCGGAAACGCTTAACCTTCTGTCGGGCGCGGTGTTTGTCGCAGCGAGATCGGGCGCGGTGTATCAAATTGATCACACCGTTTATTCACGTGATCATTTATTAAATTCTGTTCACAAAACATATTATAAGCGCCAAATATATTTAAAGAAAGACAAAGATGACATACGAGAACAACTACAGTAGAAATATTCATCATTCAGATTTCTTATCGCCAATGTTGGGCTTTGGTAACAAATGATAAAAAAGGTTTTTCATTTGCTTCTTTATTATATTTCACTTTTAAAACACATTACAAATGACAATTACCTTTACAGAAAGGCTATTATGACACTGGAGCAGAAAAAGAATGATATTACAACGCATTCATTTGTTTCATCGTCACTTTTTGACTGTGGTAACAAATGCGGAATTTTTCCGCATTCAGAGCAAAAAGGTTCAATGTGTATCAAACAGATAGGCTTCTGACACATTTTGCAACAATATTTTGTCAGTCTTTTTTTCTGTGCACGTATTACACCTTTTCCTCTTGATCCCAGTCCCTTGTTCTTCGTTTCTGCTTGTGTTTTCTGCTTCTTCTTCACACGTTGGCCTATATTTTTGTAGCCGAAGTTGAAGATCTCTGTGAATTCCTGACGTGTCCAAGCATCTATGAACCAAGTGAGGTAGAACTAACGCATGTGAGTGTTGCTTCAAGAATCATTTTCTTCGGATAAAATTCTCGTTGTTGCCATAGTAAATTATTTGTGAATTGATTCCACTCATATAGATCATTACAAAAAATATGACGATGGGCCAATGGCACACATTTCTTCCTACATTGTATGAAGCGGTCAACGTATCTCTAGTGTCGATTCCACCTTTGGTGCTATTGTAAAATGTTACAATGGATAGCTTCTGTTTATCTCCAGTGTCAGCATCTACTGAATCATCTTCATGCAGACTTGATGCCAAGATAACACACTTCCCCCTTTTAGGAACGCAGGACACTAGAGTACAGCCTTTCTTGAAGCCAAAAAGTGAACTCTGGACAGCCCTGCCTTTACTGGTAGCAAACTCCAGAGGAATCTCACCCTTGTTTTTCTTCATTGTCCCAACAAAAGAAAGATTTTTTCTTCTTAGCTCTTCTATCAAACCAATACTAGTAAACCAATTGCCTGCTGTCACATTTCGACCTGACTGATAAATTGGTTCACATAGTCGCAGAACAACATCTGAAGGTTTATTGCTAACGTGGTACAATCCTTCTGGCTGCAGCCCAGCGTATATTTCCAGATTATAGAGATAAAATACTTGGGAATCCACGAGAGGATATATCTTAATTCCATATTTGTTTGGTTTGCTAGGTATGTATCGCGAAAACTGCACCTTCAAGTTTCTCATCTACTGTAACGTTTTCTCCGAGGGTGTAGGTTTTTTGGCAATTCTGTACAAACAGAGAAAATATTTCCCGAATTGCTGTTATCTTGTCTAATTTTCTCCTTTCATCGCGAGTCACACGATTGTCAAATCTAAGGCACCGGATGATGAATTTGAAACGTTTTATGTTCATAACGAGACGAAATTTTTCAATTCCATCCTCATCACTTCCCCACACATCTTCTAAGCTTTGTCTGTTACTTTTGTTAACACCAGCCAAAAACAGAAGGTTTTACGTCTCTCTCTGGCTGCAAAGAAGATTTAACGCTCTCAATATACTGATTGGTATACAGAACTATATTCGACAAACTGTCGTCATCTATGAGGCAATTCCAACATTCCAAAGGCGTTCTCAATGCTTTCGACGCACCTATAGGTCCTGATAACTTTCGAATAATATTGTGGGCCCGGAAACGTACTCTCTGCGATGGTGGAACTTTATTCCATTTTCTCTCTTTGTCCCTTCCAGTATAATAATGCTGGCTTTCTTCAAGTACTTCCTCGTCGTTTCCACTGTCATTTTCCTCTGCTTCTGAATCTTCCTGCCGAACTTCAACTGCGTCATCACAATCTGTGTCTACTTCATCTTCAAAATCCTCTTGGGCTTCATCATTATCCTCTTCGAACAACATTTTTTGTATTTCTGCAACATGATTTGGGTCAAGGAGGTTGTACGTCTTACTGTAGCCTGCCATTATCAAGTGTCTCACACCTAAAATGATAAAATTCCTTTAAAATAACGCAGTCAGGCGCAGTGTATCAATTTGATACCTGATACTCAAACATTCTTAACTGACGATTAAACGGTCCAAAAAGAAAATAAGTGCATTACACATTGTATATTACAATTGTACTACTTACTAAGTTATGTTGATAACCAAAGAAATGAATTGTTGAAATGCAACACGAACGGGCGCAGTGTATCAAACTGATCAATCAGCACGTATATCGACAACAGAGCATTCGTATCGACACTGAAGAACACAACAATGACAAGCGTTCGGAAAACGCTAGCTACTAGTGAGTAGGCGTCAGTGGTGCCACTCGTTGACAAATAATTGACAGTAAACTTCGAGGTGTATCAATTTGAACAGACGCGCCCGACGGAAGGTTAATTTCCATGTTAGAGCTCATTTCAATTTGTCAGTATGTACTGTACTTCCTCGATTCACCGCCAGTCGGCCCAATTGAAGGAAGGTAATGTTGACTTCGGTGCTTGTGTTGACATTGCTCTACAGTACTAGCATCAAGCACATCAGTACGTAGCATCAACAGGTTAGTGTTCATCACCAACGTGGTTTTGCAGTCAGTGCAATGTTTAAAAATGCGGAGTTGGCAGATGCCCATTCGATGTATGGATTAACACGGGCCAATAACCGTGGCGCGGTACGTTTGTATCGAGACAGATTTACAAAACGAAGGTGTCCCGACAGGAAGACGTTCGAAGCAATTGATCGGCGTCTTACGGAGCACGGAACATTCCAGCCTATGACTCGCGACTAGGGAAGACCTAGAACGACGAGGAGACCTGCAATGGACGAGGCAATTCTTCGTGCAGTTGACGATAACCCTAACGTCAGCGTCAGAGAAGTTGCTGCTGTACAAGGTAACGTTGATTACGTCACTGTATGGAGAGTGCTACGGGAGAACCAGTTGTTCCCGTACCATGTACAACGTGTGCAGGCACTATCAGCAGCTGATTGGCCTCCACGGGTACGCTTCTGCGAATGGTTCATCCAACAGGGTGTCAATCCTCATTTCAGTCCAAATGTTCTCTTTACGGATGAGGCTTCATTCCAACGCGATCAAATTGTAAATTTTCACAATCAACATGTGTGGGCTGACGAGAATTGGCACGCAATTGTGCAATCACGTCACCAACACAGATTTTCTGTGAACGTTTGGGCACGCATTTTTGGTGATGCCTTGATTGGGCCCCATGGTCTTCCACCTACGCTCAATGGAGCACGTTATCATGATTTCATACGGGATATTCTACCTGTGCTGCTAGAACATGTGCCTTTACGAGTACGACACAACATGTGGTTCATGCACGATGGAGCTCGGGCACATTTCAGTCAAAGTGTTCGTACGCTTCTAAACAACAGATTCGGTGACCGATGGATTGGTAGAGGCGGACCAATTCCATGGCCTCCACGCTCTCCTGACCACAACCCTCTTGAGTTTCATTTGTGGGGGCATTTGAAAGCTCTTGTCTACGCAACCCCGGTACCAAATGTAGAGACTCTTCGTGCTCGTATTGTGGACGGCTGTGGCACAAGACGCCATTCTCCAGGGCTGCATCAGCGCATCAGGGATTCCATGCGACGGAGGGTGGATGCATGTATCCTCGCTAACGGAGGACATTTTGAACATTTCCTGTAACAAAGTGTTTGAAGTCACGCTGGTACGTTCTGTTTCTGTGTGTTTCCATTCCATGATTAATGTGATTTGAAGAGAAGTAATAAAATGAGCTCTAACATGGAAAGTAAGCGTTTCCGGACACATGTCCACATAACATATTTTCTTTCTTTGTGTGTGAGGAATGTTTCCTGAAAGTTTGGCCGTACCTTTTTGTAACACCCTGTATAAGACAAGTGTGTGCCGCAATTGTTAGATCGGTTACTGCTGCTGCAATGACAGATTATCAAGATTTAAAAGAGTTTGAACATGGTGTTATTACTCGGCGCACGAGCGATCGGACACAGCATCTCTGAGGTAAAAATCAAATTGGGATTTTCGCGTACGATCATTTGACGAGTGAATATCAGGAATCCGGTAAAACATCAAATCACCGACATCGCTGCGGCCGGAAGAAAATCCTGAAGGAAGGGACCAACGACGACTGAAGACAATCGTACAACGTGACAGAAGTGGAACCCTTCTGTAAGTTGCAGATTTCAGTGCTGGGCCATCAACAAGTGTCAGCGTGCGAACCATTCAACTAAGCATCACCGATATGGCCCACTCGTGTACCCTTGATGACTGCACGAAACAAAGCTTCGCTTCTCGCCTAGGCCCGTTAGTACCGACATTGAACTGTTGATGATTGGAAACATGTTGCCTGGTCACACGAGTCTCGTTTCAAATTGTATGGAGCGGATCGATGTGTACGGGAAGGGAGATAACCTCATAGATCCATGGGCCCCCAGCATGTCAGCAGGGGACTGTTAGAGCTAGTGGAGGCTCTGTAATGGTGTGGGGCGTGTGCAGTTGTAGTGATTTGGATCCCTGATACGCCTAGTTACGACTCTGACAGGTGACACGTACGTAAGCAGCCTGTCTGATCCCTGCATCCAGTCATCTCCAGAGTGCATTCCGACGGACTTTGGCAATTCCTGCACGACAATGCGACACCCCACACGTGCAGAAATGCTACAAAGTAGCTCCAGCAACACTCTTCTGAATTTAAACATTTCCGCTGTCCAGCAAACTCCCCAGACGTGAAGATTATTCATCATGTCTGGGATGCCTTGCTGTTCAGAAGAAATCTCCACTCCCTCGTAATCTTACGGATTTATGAACAGCCCTGAAGGATTCGTGGTTTCAGTTCCCTCCTGCACTACTTGAGACATTACAGTCCATGGCACGTCGTATTGCGGCACTTCTGTGTGCTCGCGGGTGCCGTACACGGTATTAGGTAGGCGTGCCAGTGTCTTTGGCTCTGCAGTGTATATGAGTCATGATGCAAGAGGACATTTGTAATTAAATGTATTCAGGAGTTCCTCGCAAAGGTGGGTGGCTGCTCAGCTGTGAATTTCACGAACCATTGCATGTTTGGATTTCGAAGTGACCCCAAACGAAGGCAAGGATGGGCCATAAATGGCCGCAGGCACAACTGGGGATCAAGACCTAGCGCCTAATTGTGAACTGTGGGCGGATGTTAATAAAAGTAGTTGTAAACATGAAACCAGTCATTTACATTTGCGCTTCTCCCCCCAGTCGAAAACTATACTGAAGCCGTTCGTCTCAATATTTTTCGATACGTGAGATATTTTAGCAATTGGCAATGTAGAGAGGAATTTTATTGTTGAAACTTCCTGGCAGATTAAAACTGTGTGCCCGACCGAGACTCTAACTCGGGACCTTTGCCTTTCGTGGGCAAGTGCTCTAACAACTGAGCACCGAAGCAGGAGAGCTTCTGTAAAGTTTGGAAGGTAGGAGACGAGATACTGGCAGAAGTAAAGCTGTGAGTACCGGACGTGAGTCGTGCTTCGGTAGCTCAGTTGTTAGAGCACTTACCCGCGAAAGGCAAAGGTCCCGAGTTCGAGTCTCGGTCGGGCACACAGTTTTAATCTGCCAGGAAGTTTCATATCAGCGCACACTCCGCTGCAGAGTGAAAATTTCATTCTGAATTTTATTGTTATTTATTTATTCGTCATTATCATAAACATACATACAAACACAAACTCGATAATACTGAACCCCTATTTCCTAGACATGACAAAGATATTTTTGTAGCCGATTGG
Organism: Schistocerca cancellata; assembly: GCF_023864275.1. Lineage (NCBI taxonomy): Eukaryota > Metazoa > Arthropoda > Insecta > Orthoptera > Acrididae > Schistocerca > Schistocerca cancellata. The sequence goes on along the minus strand of NC_064626.1, from coordinate 1,145,212,713 downwards.
GCTCTAGGATTTATTTTCTTATTGACAACTGAAGGATTAGCCGGACTCGTACTAGCAAACTCATCCTTTGACACTTATTATACAGTAGCACACTTCCACTATCCCGTTGTGAGTGAAGCTGCACAAGTAAGATAACCTATCATGTAGTCGCGCGGGGTAGCCGCTCGGTCTAGGGGTCTTGCCACGGTTTGTGCAGTTGCCCCCGTCGGAGGTTCGAGTCCTCCCTCGGGCATGGGCGTGTGTGTTGTCCGTGTAAGTTAGTTTAACTTAGATTCAGTATTGTGTAAGCCTAGGGATCGATGACCTCAGCAGTTTGGTCCCATAGGAACTTACCACAAATTTCCAAAGTTTTTTCCTATCATGTAGTAGGCAAACTGAGTACTGATTAAATGATAGATGAAACTATTAATAAAAATTCGTTACACTCTAACATGAAACAATATGTCCAATAAAAATGCCGCATATCTTAAAGTACTTACTTGTTAAAAAATAATCACTTTTGCAAGGTCCTATATACGGGGAAAAACTAACAAACAGGCACAGGTTGTTCCTGCATAACAGTCATATTTAAAGACGGTCGTACCGAGTTCTTACCTCATTGCATCAAACATTTACAAACTACTACGCAACGTCCAAGCATTCATTTCTATAGCCATATAATAGTATATTTCACTTTTGCCGTTATATAAAAAGGGCACTCTAAATGTCTCTACACACACATTAATTACTGTTCAGGGCACTTTTTATATGCAGTACCAAATATTTTATAAAATTTTTTGTAAATACGTGGTTGAATAGATTAACCACTCACAAGATACACATTGCCGAATCCTCATAGCGGATGATTCAGGCTATAATGTAGGGTCTCTACTCCGGGACGTATACACAACAATCGAGACAGGTTTGTAACTTTTACCGACCCATGAAAAAAATACATGGTTCAAATGGTTCTGAGCACTATGGGACTTAACTTCTGAGGTCATAAGTCCCCTAGAACTTAGAACTAATTAAATCTAACTTACCTAAGGACATCACACACATCCATGCCCGAGGCAGGATTCGAACCTGCGACCGTAACGGTAGCGCGGTTCCAGACTGTAGCGCCTAGAACCGCTCGGCCACCAGGACCGGCGACCCATGAAAAAGGTTCGAAATTTCAGGAAAATAGGTGTAAGATACAGGAAATGACTGTTGATATACAGTATGTATAAAAACATAAAGCGAGAAATAGGAATGGAAGATCAAGAACGAAGAGCTAGGATTAGTAAAGGTATAAAACAGGGTGTAGTCTTTCAACCCGACTGTTCAGTTTATTAACTGAAGAAGCAGCTGCAGAAGGAATACGATTAAAATTAATTGTGGAAAGATACCAATGAAACGATTCGTTGATGACTCTGCTACCCTCAGTGAAATCGAGGAGGAATACAGGAGCTGCTAAATGTAGTGAACAGTGTAATGAATACAGAATATGGACTGAGAGGAAACCGAAGAAAGATGAAAGTGATGACGACGAGCAGGAATGAGAGTAATAGTAAACATAACACCGGCATTAGTGACTACGAAGTAGACAAAATGCAGGAATTCTGATACCTTGACATCAAAGCAACGTACGGACGAAGGAACAAGGATATAAAGAGGGCATTCCTAGCCATAACAAGTCTACAGTAGCCTTAATTTGGAAAAGAAATTTCTGATAACGTACGTTAGGAGCACAACATTGAACGAAGGTGGCTCACGGAAAAGCTGAGGGAAAAGCTGAGGGAAAATTGTAAAAGAAGAGAGTCGAAACATTTTAGGCGTGGTGCTAGGGAACGATTTTTAAAATCAGATGGAATGATAAGGTAAGAAATGAGGAGATTCTCCGCAGAATCGACGAGAACAGGAACGCATGGAAACATTGGCAGAAGCAGGGATAGGATGACAGGACGTGTGCTGAGATATCAAGGAAAAACTTCCATGGTACTGGAAGGAGATGTAGAGGGTAAAAACTGTAGAGGAACACAGAGATTGGATCACATCCAATGTATAATTGAAGACGTAAGGTGTAATTGCTGCTGTGAGATGGAGAAGTCGGCGCAGGAGAAGAACTTGTGGCGGGGTGCATCAGACCAGTCAGAAGACTGACGACCAAAAGAAAAGGTACTTCTTCCCGTTGACACAGTAATTTCCCAGGCCGCAGGCGCAGTACGAGTATGAAGTAAACTCGATTGGCCATTTCTAGCAGCAGTATGATACGCCGCCAGTTCTGATAATTTCCTTTGCTATTCGCTACTCGACATATTAATAAAGTTCTACCTGCGCTTTTGGCAGCTTTTTGTATACAGACTGTATCACAATTAATAAGTAGACGATACTGTAGCGCCGGCCAGTGTGGCCGAACGGTTCTAGGCGCTTCTGTCTGGAACCGCACGACTGCTACGGTCGCAGGTTCGGATCTTGCCTCGGGCGTGGATGTGTGTAATGTCCTTAGGTTAGTTAGGTTTAAGTTGTTCTAAGTTCTAGGGGACTGATGACCTAAGATGTTAAGTCCCTTAGTGCTCAGAGCCATTTTAACCATTTGATACTGTAGCAAAACGCCACTAGGAATAAAGCATAACAGACGCATCAAGAAAGACAGAAAATAGGCTGGCGCAAACACTGAGAACATTCCCCGTAAAATGTAACCTATTCCATATTTCGGCATCGCTTAAAAGCTGTTCTGCACCGGCGCGAACACTAGCGAACCGGCATCAGTGGACGAGGATTCCCTCTGACGTGGCGGTAAAAGCCCGGACAAGAATATACAGTTCATCCACGGAGCTAGAAACAACGATGCATTATTGTTTTTCGACGTAGAGGTTTATAGAACTGATGATGGTGCACTGGGACATAAAATATACCGGAAGCAAACTAACGCAAATGACACTGACAACACCAAAGAAGAATTGAGGGAGCTACACGACACGTTTGGCACCAACGGTCATAATAACAGCATTATAAGAAAGACAACAAAGGCCGTCCTGAATAAAACAAGAGAAGCAGGTAAGGCAGAGAAGCTTCCCTTACTAGACTTACCATATGTGAAGGACACCTGTGAATGGCCAGGCAACGTCGAGGTTTCAAAACGATCTTCCGGAGCAGCCACAAGATGTACGATATGATAGGTTCCACCAAGGATGCAGTGAACAAACTAAATACTGCAGGAGTGTGTGAACTACGTTGTGATATACTATAGGCGATTGAAATTCCTCAGCAACCTGACAACATCAACAGAGGGGATGGCTACAAACTTCCAGTGTCGTGGTTTCCGTCTATCCCAGTCAAACAGGCCACGAGCGGTAGCGGGGCAGAGACCTCACCAGCCACGGACAAGACAGCGCCAACAAACCGCTGTAAAGCAACTGTCAGAGTATTTCCAAGCAGACCAGGAACAAAACGTGCCCACCAGAATACAATCTCTGATTTGCAGACTGTCGCCACTGTCTGACAAACCGGATGGTCTACAAATATCTTCTTTCCTACCCCCTACGGCCATTACTAGCTTATTATATTCTAGGGACAACAAAATTTCAGATGACGTATCGACACCGACAATATGCAATACACAGAGCCACCTTTCCTCATCCAAGGCTAGTCTTGCCCTAAGGAAGACCGTCGTAATACAGTCGAAACGTCTGGTTTATGGTTTATAATTAAAGTATTTTATACGATGACATGGTAAAACTCCAGAAGAATTTTGATCATCATGGCACCGCCCCCGGAACCCTAAGCAGCTATGTCAAATCTTAGGTATCTTATCTTCAGCTGAACAGTTTTTCTGTGGAACATGTTCAGAATCATGGAATTCATTATGGAACTAGCGTAGGCTGTCTACTATTTTTTTTCTTTTTTTTTTTGGGTCATCAGTCTTCTGACTGGTTTAATGCGGCTTGCCACGAATTTCTCTCGTGTGCCAACCTCTTCATCTCAGAGTAGCACTTGATTTGCAACTTACGTCCTCAATTATTTGCTGCATGTATTCCAATCTCTGTCTTCCTCTACAGTTTTTACCCTCTACATCTCTCTCTAGTGCCATGGAAGTCATTCCCTGATGTCTTAACAGATGTCCTATCATCCTGTCCCTTCTCCTTATCAGCGTTTTCCACATATTCCTCTCCTTTCAGATTCTGCGCAGAACCTCCTCACTCCTTGTCTTATCAGTCCACCTAATTTTCAACATTCTTCTGTAGCACCGCATCTCAAACGCTTCGATTCTCTTCCGTTCTGGTTTTCCCACAGTCCATGTTTCACTACCATACAAACGTACATTCTCAGAAATCTCTTCCTCAAATTATGGCGTATGTTTGATACTAGTAGACTTCTCTTGGCCAGCAATGCCCTTTTTGCCAGTGCAAGCCTGCTTTTGACGTTCTCCTTCCTCCGTCCGTCATTGGTTATTTTGCTGCGTAGATAGTAAAATTCCTTAACTTCATATATACTTTGTGACCACGAATTCTGATGTTAAGTTTCTCATTGTTCGCGTTTCTGATACTTCTCATTGCTTTCGTCTTTCTACGATTTACTCTCAGCCGATATTCTGTATTCATTAGACTGTTCATTCCATTCACCAGATCATGTAATTCTTCATTTCCACTGAAGACACCAATGTCATCAGCGAATATTATCCTCTCACCTTGAATTTTAAATCCACTCCTGAACCTTTCTTTACAGCGTGTATGGTTTGTACCCAAATTCATCACCAGCCTCTTGATTACTTGTCGGGGATCTGTTGCACTCTGAAATGTGCCACTAGTAACTTTAGACTCTCCGAGGACTCACCGACCATTCTAATTTAGCATTTCATTAAATCTGAAAAAAATACTTTTAACTTTTCATTGATAAACCATGCAGGCTGACATGTCGAACACGTCAGAATACACGTAGGTTGGAACTTAAATAGTGGCAAATATTTGTTCACAACCGATACAAAATAGTTACATGTTTGCACCTGTTACTGTCCTTCAAAGTAGTCACCAGCGTTGTGTAGAACCCGTTGTCAGTGATGTGGAAGGCGTAGTATACCGTTAGCAGAGCCTGTTCTGTTGATGGTGCGAGTGGAGCGGTCTACTGCCTGTCAAATCTCGGGAATAGTTCTGAAGCGAATGCCACGAAGCCAAAACTGAAACGCCAATCCAACGAATGGGGTCATTATGGGTCGCCGCTAAAGTCGAAGTGCGTCAGAGCCCCAGTATGGTGAAAGTTATGATGATTCTCGTGTACGACTGTGATGGTGTTATCCTAACGCATTACGTTACCTCACGGCAGACCGTCAAGGCACAGTATTACTGTTCATCTTTGGAGCATCACCTGCGACCAGCTTTGCGAAAGAAGCTGCGATAATTTCTGCGCAACTCACCCATCATTTTGCACGACAGTGCGGGCGTTTACAGCGCAAGCTGTGGCTGCTCTGTTGGGTCGATGGGACTGGGAAGTACTGTACCATCCACCATACTCCCCGGACTTAAGTACTTGTGACTCTGATTTTATTCCGAAGATGAAGGAACCACTTCGTGGCATTCGCTTCAGAACTGTTCCAGAGATTCGACAGGCAGTAGACTGCTCCATTCGCACCATCAACAGAACAGGCTCTGTTAACGGTATACTACACCTTCCACATCGCTGGCAACGAGTTCTACACAATGCTGGTGACTACTTTGGAGGATAGAAACAGGTGCAAACATGTAACTATTTTGTATCGTTTGTGAATAAACAGTTGCCACTACTTAAGTTCCAACCCTCGTAAAACCTTCTAAAGCCAAAGCATGGCTATTCTGTTGATATGCTGAAAGCCGTCCTTGTAATCCGCCATATTTAATGTATTTTACGTAGCTTCTTCTAGCGAGCCAGTTTCTTTGCAACCATATTGTGACACACTGATCGACTTCCACGTCTTCATGGCTGCTACGGCTACGCGAGCGTTATCTGCCCAAAGTCTTTGAGGAGAGATTGGCTTCGGAGTATGTATAGTGGCGGTGTGGTCGCACACATAGCTTGTTTGCTTTGAAGGAAGGAAACAGGGAGATCTGCTTCAGTCTACTGCGTTTGGGCTTCTCTGTAGGGAAGATGTGTATTGCTCGCAAATGATATGGTGTGGCTGCATCTTCATATACTGAGAAAGAGGAATACATGTAGGAAAACAGCGCTGGACTCGTATCGACGAAGTTATCAAAACCAGAACTTACATCTCCTCTATATGCGCCTATTCTGCAGCGCAGGGTAATGCGTTTCTTTATTTTACGAACTGGCGAGCTATACCGGAATAGAGTGGTGGCTTAGGGAATGCTGTCGAACGAGTAGCACAGGTGAGCTCGCTGTTATAATCAATGTGAGGCAAATCACTTTCTGTTTGCCTGCTGTTTTTCATTCTTGATCGGCTTTAGCAAGCCGATATCTCATACATCAACAGGTTTTGCATGGAGCAGATCTCTGCATTATTGCTCTCTCAGCGCAATGTAAATGATGCAACATTACTCTGATTGTTATGTTTGGGATCAAACAACAAGCCTGAAGTTAAAAATTAAATCCCCTTATCTTCATTGTTATGTCGTTTCCTTCATCAGTTTAACTAAAAATTATGAAACTACTCTTGCAAGTCACTAGCACAAAATATTCACGGAGCTTGCACTGATGCCCTAGGCAGAGGTAATTACAGGACTATTACGGTGCTTTAATTCGATCGATAGTTCAATTGGAACAACTTCTGATCCGAGCAATTTAGTCACAAATCAAGCATTTCTGAGCATTAGTAAATTATCATCAGATCACAGAACGTAAGTTTGCGACGAGAGTTCCAGGGCAGCAGCTGTTCGTCGTCTCATTAAGTTCCGTGACAACGTTACACTACTACGTTGTCGTAATCAGTAGTAGATCATTTCTCATTCCAGGAGAATTTCCCCTTTATTAGTGTGCATGCAAGTGATGAATTATTTCTGAGGATAGTCAAGTCGCGTGATAATAATATTTCCCTTGGGCTTTATTCAAGTGTATGAGAGCATAATTAATCAGGCAGTATCAACTGGAAATATAATGTCCACAGCTACCAGAGAAGTCACGCCCAATATAGCAATGCCGAATTCTACACCTTTTATAATCAAGACACGCCCACTTTTCGTAATGTGCCATTGGGTAGATCACCTTTAAATCCACCCGACTTTTATCTTTTCTTAATCATTTGACTTTTCTTCACAACAACCTAGTATCAGGTATAATTTTTTGGTGTTGCACCGTAACGTGTAATCTTAGCATTTCGTGTCCTGTTATGGAAAATATTTATGTATCTATTTTATGCATTAACAATGGCATTTCAGATCCACTTGATAATGGCCTGAATGTGCAGGCTAAAACCAGCCCTGGACTTAAATAATGTTTGTATCAGCAACTGGAGCAGACTTCCGTTAAACTTTGACTACCAATTTTATTAAAAAAAACCTTAATGAATGGTTATTTTGACTACTGTCTTAGTCATAAATAATAATATGAAAAGAATGTTTCCCGCCGTTTCGTTCTCCAAGAATGTTGTGGGTGGGGGGCAGAGGGAGGGGGGGCAGGGTAGGACCTACAGGATTACAGGATTATTCATAAGCACGTCCAGGGACTCACAAGACGACTGCGTAAAAACTAAAAGATATACTCCAGATGCCAATTAGAGGATGCAGGTTGTTGACGCAATGTGTCCAGGAAGTCGCGAAGGCAACCCGCTTTGCAAATCTGGTAATTTGGTTGCCTATCTACAGGTGCGAACTAATTCGATGTGGCTATACGGAGACGAGTTAATAATGGAACCTGGGATAGAGAACAACCTACAGGTGCAATCTGTAAGTACAAGAATCCTGCTAACCTTTAGTAGGCTTCCCTTTACCAGTAGGACACTGATAAATAGCAGTAACATGCAACAAATTCCGATTGGCTCTCTGATAACCTATGGTGGGACACATGCGTCCCGTTATTTTAGTCAAAGGGTTAGAAGTATTTTTACCGTGACGTTAAGACTGATGATAGCCTGGGATTTTTGTGTTATGCGTTCGGTTTACTGCATTCTGCTCATCAGTGGCGGAGAGTTTCATACACGATTTCGACCTGTGGCCTGTTTTCACGACGCAGTACGTATTCCGCCACTGAGTGACGAGAAGGCACAGAGGCGTCCATCGTCATTTCCGCTGTGTAGGCAGCCGAAAGGGTAGGCGCGTGCGGCGGGTAGCGGACGGCCGGTCTGCAGGCGCTGCGGCAGGTAGGAGCGGTCGTAAACGTCTGCGCGCGCTGTGCCGGCGCGCGGCGTCTGATGGGAATTTATGTGCGCGGTATTTCAGACACTGCAACATTTTCCGGGCTCGCGCGGCCTCCATGGTTCGCAGTTCGTACCGCTACCGTGTTCCCAACCTGCCCGGATATAACTTTAGGAATATACGGCTGCAGAACTCAACCCGCTGCAAACGTCGTAGTAATCTGCTGCAGAGTGGAGTTATAGTTATATCTGTTATCCTAATTAGACCTTTAAGGGAGAAAATTTAAGTAACGAACGTCTTTTGATATGCGTAATACTTGCAAAATATCGCTCACCTCTACTGAAAAATGTATTTCCGTTGTGAGCATATGTATGGAGAGTTTCGCTATGAGCGCTGCTGGTTTTACAGGTCCGATCGGTCGCGAAATGGGAACTACAGCGAAAATAAAAATGTTTTATTTGAAACATTTAGCTACACCGATGCTATCATCGTAGAAGGTAGCTGTCTGTGCTTTCCGAAAATCCCCTTCACTGGTCTGAAACTGGTTGTTTGTGCCAAAATTCTGTCCTCGCAGCCAGCGTTTCACGTGAGCAAAGAGGTGATAATCAGAGGGAAACAAGTCAAGACTGTGTGGTGGACGATCAGAAACTTCCAATCGAAAAAGCTACAAGAGCGTCTTTGTTGCAACTGTAGTGCGTGACGAAGTATTTGTTATGAAGAAGGACAGTGAGTGATGACAACATTCTTCCTTGCTTATTCTGAATTGCCCTTCTCGAATCGCCTGATCCACTGGCTGAACAAGATCATCGATTGACAACCTCTTCCTTCCATGACCACCTTCATCGTGAACGTCCGTACGTTCTGTTTCGAAGCCCCTATACCATAGCCATACCTTTTTGTCATGCATGAGCGTTACGTTGTGTGGGCTGCATGAAATCAGGCGAAATCCCTCAACAAGAACAAATCGAATGACAGCACTCACCTCGCGTTTTAATGGAGACACAATTGTTCTAGGTGCTCTTCTGTGTTCACTGTGCCATCAGTAACAAAAAGTGCCACGTAACGTGATCGAATGGCATACTGGAGACACAGCGCAATACATCTGTGCAAAGCCTCATCGTATCTTCTCTGTGGTTTTAATTTCACGATGAATCGGCCCTTAAAAAACAGCCCTCATACTTGGAAGTTCACTGGACAAAGTATGAATAACCCCCTTAACGGGTCGTTTCGAAGCGTAATAAAATGATATCGAAGTGGTACCATGCAGTGATGTGAACCTCCAGGGCAATGAAGGGATGTTTATGTGGCTTCCAGTTGTATGGAATCAGAGGATGAACTTCGGGTTGTGACAGAATGGTAGAAATTAGCTATCCTATTTGAACATGCCCATGAGCACACGTTGAACATAAGCCATTACGTTGGAGTATAAGTGCGGACTGTCTGACGTGTCTACCAGAAACGGTGCGCCTTTCGCAGTGGAGTAGTAGTGTGTAAGAACAATGGTATTAAAGAGATCTCAACCAACAAGCCCCACAGAGGAGTGTGACGCATTGTCAAAAATTGGTTTCAAAGCAGACGGGGATAGCTACTGGCTGTGAATTCAGGGGTGCATCTCAAATAACCTTCGACCGAATATTGCGAAGCGAACTTCCAGCAACGAACATTAGAAGTCGGTACCCCGAAAGAGGCCTCTGTTCAAAGCGGCACGCGAAGATGCACGCCTGCACTGGGCCAAAAACACAAAAACAGCACAGTAACTTACCGGAAGCGGGTAGCGTGGCCCGACGAGAAGCGATTTTGCGTCTTTTCAAATGAGACAAAATGTCTGGTTGCGGTGCCACAGTTCCTTTTCTTGTAATTATTCTTTTCCTAATTATGAAATAACTACATTTGTCTTTGCGGCATCTGACTCTGGAATGATAACGATCGTGTGCGGTAGCTGCTCGGAAATACTGTCAACAGGGTGCACTTCGTTACACGACTGTGCATGCAAGCTATCCCTCATATGCATACAATTAATTCAAATTTTGGTAGCGTAGAGGAGGAATACTACATGAACTGTTAGCTGTTTCATTACTTTGAGACGACTGGAGGAGGAACCTTAACATAACGCACTGAAAAACGTAATAAAATCACTTGACTCTGTCTGTACTTACAAACGCACAAATCATAAAATACTTATAAGACTCTTCATATTTTGCTGCGCGTATACATAACTAATATACAGAAATTGATTATTGGATTGGACTGAATGCTCAAGGCGCACTGTGGTTGCTGGTGTTTCAATCACAAGTCTGTAATACATTTGTTTATAACTTGTTACAGTGTGGAAAAGTAGGTAAAACTTCACTTAATCGTAATGATGTGAGAACAGTTAATCGGCGGAACGTAATTTCAACAATCTGCCTTCGAGTTTAAAAGACTCTTGCGTTTCATCGAGCAAAAAAACAAATGTACTGTTTCACTGTCTATGTTTTTTAATAGAGAATTTAGCACACTAGCTTGTCACATCAACTTCTTGGCGTAGTTGACAGCTAGATCATATTTTAAATAAAGAAAAATAGATAGTTATTCTAATGCTTCATTACGATCTTTTGATTTTCGAACGTGCTTTCCCATGGTACAAATTTGATTTAATGGCTGTAGAATATGGAAAACGATACTATTAAAAGAAACAGACTTGGAATCACTCATACTTTGTGAATAAAACTGCGTGTCATACTGTCTTGATGTTAATGAAATAATTCCTCAAAAAATTCACGTAACATAATGGAGACAAATTGGCTCACAACTTAACATTCACTAACTGCTACTGCCCAATTGTTCACAAATTACAATAACAATCACAATTAACGAACTTAGATGTTCAGTTGCTGTAGTGAGCTTCAAGTTTGCCTGCGTCTATAATGCTGTATAAGTTTACAAACAGTTGTACCAGTTATACATGTGACTCTTGAAGATGGCTTGCACCACATAGAAGCTGCTGAATCCTGAGGAAGAAGTACCCGGCAACATCCATTAGAAATCATTCGGTGTCCATATCAACGTCTTAATGCTGGCTTTTCCTTACACAGAGCCACACCTAATCCACTTCGACGATGTACAACTACTTCAGAAGCAAGGTTATTAATACAGTTATACAAGTCTGATCACTCACTCTTACAAAAGCAACTTCCCTGTACGACTTTTCTACAGAAGTACTCCATAAGCAAGACTCACAAAGACGAATAAAAAGTGCTGGTTCGCATAGCGTCCTTTATTCCGCAGTGCTTTCCCTTACTTACGTTACATCCAATTAATCCCAGGTATTTCTCTCTCTCTTTAAAGACACATTGCTTTTTGCTACATTATTCAGTTCTTTGTTTGATGTACAACTGTAGAACAAAATCTAAATATTCAACACTTTTACAGTTAATTACAGTACAGAAATTTACAGTATAGAAAGAATGTCTTATACTAATATACAGTATATTTTTTCCGCTAGGTTACAGAAACTTCAGTTTTTTTTCTTTTCTTTTAGGTAATGATAATCAATAAGCATTCTTTACAGCGTGCACTGAAGACCAAAGCAAACTTTTTCGTAGTCTAACTTGGGACCGCTTTTACAGGCTACCGTGAACATTAACCATGATGATTATTTCCAAATTTTCTGTGATAGGTTTGTTACTCTTTCTTCTAAGCCTTAGTGATGAGTGACCTGCGGACACTCTGTCAGGATGATAACAGCCGTCTTCACACCATAGCAGGCATCTGTTGCTGGTTTAAAGAACACCATGAGTGGCTCCCTAAGTCACCCGATACTAATACTCAAAACTGAAAAAAATTAAAAAAAGGTACGTGATTTCAATTTGGAAACACTGCTATCATTTATCGGTTCTGCAAGAGCATTTTATCGCATTCATAAAAATTTTTTATCAGTAATTGAGAAAACAGGTTTCCCCAGGCACCTGATAAACGTCTGCCACTGTTCAACAGTTACACCGACGAACTGTTCACGGAATGGATAAAGGAGAGAACACGTCAAAGTGTAATAATTTGGCATCCGATTCAGGTCGGATTAAAAGAAAAATGGAAGCAATTCAGAGGCGGGCTGCTAGATTTTTTACCTGTAGATTCGAACAACAAGCAAGTGTTACGGAGATGCTTCGGGCGTTCAGGTGGGAATTCCTGGAGGAAAGGTGACGTTCATGTAGAGGAGCACTGGTGAGAAAATTTGGAGAATCAGCAGTTGAAGACGGCTGCAGAATGTTTCTACTGGCGTCAACGTACATTTCGCATAACTATCACTAAGATAAGACAAGAGAAATTAGGGTACGTACGGAGGCATATGGCAGTCGTTTTTCCCTCGCTCTGTTTGCAAATGGAACAGGGAATAACTAGTAGTGGTCAACTGTACCCTCCACCACGTACCTTACGGTGGCTTGCAGTGTATGTATATAGATGTAGAACTGGGATGTATAAATTTCTAAATACAATTCTTTCTTCAGACGACCAGGTAGTCACAAAGGACAGTGAAGACAAATTACAAATAGCGTATACAGGGTGGTCCATTGGTAGTGACCGGGTCAAATACCTCACGAAATAAGCGTCAAACGAGAAAACTACAGAGAACGAAACTCGTCAAGATGACGCTATGGTTGGCCCGATAGATGGCGCTGCCATAGGTCAAACGGATATCAACTGCGGTTTTTTCAATAGGAACCATCATTTTATTACATATTCGTGTAGTACGTAAAGAAATAGGAATGTTTTAGTGTTTTAGTTGGACTACTTTTTTCGCTTTGAGATAGATGGCGCTGTGATAGTCACAAACGTATAAGTACGTGGTATCACGTAACATTCCGCCAGTGCGTACGGTATTTGCTTCGTGATACATTACCAGTGTTAAAATGTACCGTTTACCAATTTCGTAAAAGGTCGATATCGTGTTGATGTATGGCTATTGTGATCAAAATGCCCAACAGGCGTGTGCCATGTATACTGCTCGGTATCCTGGACGACATCATCGAAGTGTCCGGACCGTTCGCCGGATAGTTACGTTATTTAAGGAAACAGGATGTGTTCAGCCACATGTGAAACGTCAACCACGACCTGCAATAAATGATGTTTTAGCGCCTGTCGCGGCTAATCCGCACATCAGTAGCAGACAAATTGTGCGAGAATCGGGAATCTCAAAAACGTCGGTGTTGAGAATGCTACATCAACATCGATTGCACTCTTACCATATTCCTATGCACTATGAATTGCATGGCGACGACTTTGAATGTCGTGTACAATTCTGCCACTGGGCACAAGAGAAATTACGGGACGATGACAGATTTTTTGCACGCGTTATATTTAGCGACGAAGCGTCATTCACCAACAGCTGTAACGTAAACCGGAATAATATGAACTACTGGTCAACGAAAAATCCACGATGGCTGCGACAAGTGGAACATCGGCGACCTTGGCGGGTTAATGTATGGTGCGACATTATGGGAGGAAGGATAATTGGCCCCCATTATATCGATGGCAATCTAAATGGTGCAATGTATGCTGATTTCCTACGTAATGTTCTACCGATGTTACTACAAGATGTTTCACTGCATGACAGAATGGCGATGTACTTCCAACATGTTGGATGCCCGGCACATACCTTGCGTGCGGTTGAAGCGGTATTGAATAGCATATTTCATGACCGGTGGATTGGTCGTTGAAGCACCATACGATGGCCCGCACGTTCACCGGATTTCTTTCTGTGGCGAAAGTTGAAGGATATTTGATATCGTGATCCACCGACAACGTCTGACAACATTCGTCAGCGCATTGTCAAAGCATGTGCGAAAATTACGGAACCCGAACTACTCGCTGTTGAGAGGAATGTCGTTACACGTATTGCCAAATGCATTGAGGTTGACGGACATCATTCTGAGTATTTATAGCATTAATGTGGTATTTACAGGTAATCACGCTGTAACAGCATGCGTTCTCAGAAATGATAAGTTTACAAAGATACATGTATCACATTGGAACAACCGAAATAAAATATTCAAACGTACCAATGTTCTTCACTTTAATTTAAAAAACCTATCTGTTACCAACTGTTCGTCTAACATTGTGAGGCATATGTTTGTGACTATTAAAGTGACATTAATCACAAATCGAAAAAAGTGGTCCAACTAAAACATTCATATTTCTTTACGAACTACACGAATATGTAATATAAATGAGGGTTCCAATTTTAAAAAACGCAGTTGATATCCGTTTGACCTATGGCAACGCCATCTAGCGGGCCAACCACAGTGGCATCTGGCTCCCCCTTCAACCTAGACAAGTTTCGTTCTTTGTAGTTTTTTCGTTTGCCGCTTATTTCGTGAGATATTTGGCCCGGTCAGGATGAATGGACCACCCTGTATATAGTAAACAATGTAAGCTTAAATTACAAACTGAGGATAATAACTAAAACGAAAACAATTGCCTTTTTTAAAAATTAGTAACATAATAAAACGGGTGTCCCATCTCCAGAATCTAGGAAGGGCCACAACGTTCGCAGGAGTGAAAGTCATACAGTCTGTTAAGTTGTAGAGCGTGGTCGGAAATACACGCGATGGTAAAAGACATCGTTTTAGTACTTTCACAGCTCAACTGTGGGAAGCTTTACCCTTTATGCAGTGTCCATAAAGTATTAGTTTACTTTGAATTCTTGACTGAGAGACGGAAGAAGAGACAGAAGCGCAGCTTACGTGTGACGTTTATCAAAGATGTTTGATGCCGCCTGTCAAACGTTGGTTTATCGACAAAAATTAAGACTTGATATTGCCGGAGGACAACGATCCAAAGCACCCCAGCAGGCTTCGCCGGGAGTAGAAAAAGGAGAAAGGTGTGCAGGTACTGGATTGGCCCTCACAGTCGCCTAATGTCACTGCTATTGAAAACGCATGGTCTTGTATCAAAAAGAAGTTGCTACAAAAAGGATCTTCGCTTTGAAACAGCCATCGACGCAGATTCAACCCTTTTTGAGGTCTATCCCAAGTGAACACACGGAGAAGTTGGTTTCAACCATGCCTGGGAGATGTCAAGCAATTCTCGACGCTGCGGGTGACAGGACGTATTATTAATGGCATTTTCGTTTTTCTTTTGTTCATATACGGTGTATGTAAATGTTTTAGTTCGTTACCAAATACATTTTTCCACTGAGTAACCCTAGTATGAGCTTACTTAACATACCGTAAACAAGAAAATTAACATCTCTCAAAATACGTGTGGCACGATAATAACGTTGAAGGGTACAACGAGAAGGGAAGCCGAAATGAAATTTTATTGAATCATTGCAGTATGTACAGTGTTACATGGAGCAGAAAGCTAGACATTACTTTCACAAGTCCTAAGACAGCTTTGAAACAGCATACATAAAGTTCCTTAAATCCGTGAGAAGTTGCACCAGAGAAGACATAAGAAATGAATAAAGAAGGGAAGAACTCTGGGTTCAACGATTAACTGAAAAGTAATCTAACGAAAGCAAACGGAATCCCTCAACAAGCTTTGGAATAAACTCCTATTAGTAGAAGGAATGTGGGGAGACTGAGGAAGAGACGTTGACTCCGAAATAGCATACACGGCCTAATACTGGATTAGAAGAAGAAGAAGATCAGTGCTAAACTAAATGTCACGAACTATTTGAAACAGAGGGTCAAAATCAGCAGTCAGTGTAAGCAGTTTTCTACATATACACAATTTAATTGTTCTTCAACGAGAGGCTTTAGTAAAGAATGGCATGCTGAACAAACTTGTGGTCTCTCCAAGTACAAGCCGCTATAAAGCTGTAACACAATCCTAACGTGATATCTTGTGGGACTAAATAATGTTACACACAGAGTGTTAAGGTTATAAATACATACATTTTGATAATTGGTACCTTTATACGTATCTACTTCTGTGTGTTACTTGTTTTTCAAAAAGTGGTTCAAATGGCTCTGACCACTATGGGACTTAACAGATGAGGTCATCAGTCCCCTAGAACTTAGAACTACTTAAACCTAACTAATCTAAGGACATCACACACATCCATGCCCGAGGCAGGATTCGAACCTGCGACCGTAGCGATCGCGCGGTTCCAGACTGAAGCGCCTAGAACCGCTCGGCCACACCGGCCGGCTATTTGTTTTTCCCTGTGCCCACCAGTCTTCCAACAAACACATCACATGATATACTACGGTAGCTGATGTTTTCTCCACAGTCGTAACTTTGCCACGAAGTGGATTACACCTGTCAGTATAGACCAACAGCTCTGCGTCCACACCCACACTTCAGTACCTGACCTGCTGCCCACGGGAAAATGAACATTAATGGCTTTTTTGTGCTAGGTGCACTTGGAGGTACTACCCAAAATAAAAACATACCACGCATACAGCTATAATTGTTAGCCAGCAAATGAAGTAAATCCGATGTAACGTATTTCAGTACACTGCCCTCAATCATAAATAGAAATATCTGCGCTTATCTCCCTAGCACGCTGTATCTGGCAATGTGCCGAACGTCAAATCGAGCAAAATTTTTCCAAGTACCCATAGCTTGTAGATGCAGCGTTTTGAAGCTACAGTCGAGGCTCAGAAGTTGTCTGGGAAACGAAAGTGTTTGGGCGTGTGACCTGGGTTTCCCCACGTGTTTACAACATTCAAATAACTCACAGGCCATGCAGCTGTGTCACGTCGATAACCGCTGGGTCGTCGATAACCGCCAATATTTCGATACGCCACCACCCTGTCATTTTGCAGGCAAATTGCTGTCTTGTTATGCTGCGGATGCTGTCAACATTGTAACGATGTTGGTGGCAGAAATTCCCAGCATATGCTGTGAAAGAAAATGTGATATGTAAAAAAAGAAAAGTGTTTACAAATTGCTTTGTTTTCTTTCCCACATTTGTCTTAGTTCACAATTACTTATCCACTATAGTTTTTTAATTGAAGATTAATTCATGCTCTCCATATATTTTCGATAACTATAACACGTGGCCCCTAGATTTAATTATTGATAACATTGTATCTTATAGTACCTCATGTCGAGTGTCTCACTGCGGTGCTAATGGTGCAATACAGCTTATATGGAAGAAAACGACTTTTCGTTTTAGATGACGGATTGACTTAGTATTTTAGTATAAAGCTTTTTTTTTTTTTTTTTGACACAACATAGTCGGTTTTGCCCACGATGGCCACATTCAGATGTTGTAAAAAGCTTCTATTAAAATCCTGTCGGCCTTGTGGCCGAGCGGTTCTAGGCGCTTCAGTTCAGAACTTCGCGACTGCTACAGTAGGTCGCAGGTTCGAATCCTGCCTCGGGCACGGATGTATGTGATGTCTTTTGGTTGGTTAGGTTTAAGTAGTGCTAAGTTCTAGGAGACTGATGACCTCAGACGTTAAGTCCCATAGTGCTCAGAGCCATTTGAACTAAAATCGTAAGCCAAGTAAATTATTATACTGGGTCTACTTGTGAACTAAGTAAAGTACTATTAAAATACCCGTGGATCATACCTAAAAGCGGCATTAGGTGAGCACATATTCATGCGTTATCAAACTGAACGTAAAACCAAATATCAAGGGCAAAACTTAATGTGGTGTCACCGCCAGACACCACACTTGCGAGGTGGTAGCCTTTAAATCGGCCGCGGTCCGTTAGTATACGTCGGACCCGCGTGTCGCCACGATCAGTGATTGCAGACCGAGCGCCGCCACACGGCAGGTCTAGTCTAGAGACTCCCTAGCACTCGCCCCAGTTGTACAGCCGACTTTGCTAGCGATGGTTCACTGTCTACATACGCTCTCATTTGCAGAGACGACAGTGTAGCATAGCCTTCAGCTACGTCATTTGCTACTACCCAGCAAGGCGTCATATTCAGTTACTATAATTACTTCAAGAATGTATTCTGAACACATAATATTGTGAATCATGTACCGTCAAGATCGACGTTCATCATTAATGGATTAAACTTAAGTACGAAACTAATTACGTCCGCTTTCTGAATTCTCATTCCTTGTCATATTCCAGACCTCACGTCAGTATAGTTCTTCCTTCCTCATGCCAGCCTGCGTGAGCTAAAACGCGTGCATTTCGGCCTCCCGTCGTAACACGTGTTGGCTCTTTTGCTAACACAAAACTAAATGCCCTTTTCTTTCCCTACTCTTAGCACTAGAGCACGCGGCCTTTGTAGAACCATCTTTTCTTTTTAAAGTCATGAAATATAATAAATGAGTTTGTCGTAATATATCAAAACAGAGTACATGTCGCTAAATCAATAAAACTATATTTAAGAACAGAGTAAAGTCCTTACAACAAGAGAAACAAATGAGCAGTCCTTACAGGAGGAGCGTTCAATAAGTAATGCTACTTTTTTTTCTTTAAATCAGGTTCGTTGTAATCGGGATTCAAATACACCATCCTATTCCCCACTCTCTTGGCTGGGAAACTCTGTTTTTCAACATAATATCCATTTAATGGGATGGCCATATGTCATTTTACTGGGAGGCCCTCTCTGCCTCCATGACACGACTCTGCTGGTCGACATCTCAGGCAACGTCTTGCTTCATCTTGCTGCATCCTTCATTGGGCAAACAGATGGAAATCTGAAGGTGCGAGATACTAGCCATAAGGTGGATCAGGAGGAGCAGTCCAATGAAATTTTGTCACTATGTTCGACAAAAAATTGGCACGATCAGCCCCATAAAATGCAAGCAGTTTCTCATAGATGGTACTTCGTTGCTCTTTATGGTCATCTGCCAGGGTGCTAGGAACCCACCGGACACAAACTGTTGAGAACCCCAACTCGTGGGAGGATATGTCATCACCACCAACAGAGACGTCCAGTTGTGCAGCGAGGTATTTGAGATCCATCCATCACCTCGAACGAGAGTGTCCGCACGTTCCCACATTGCATACGTCACAGTTGTGTTCGGCCGGTGGCACACGGGAGATAAGGGATGGTTTGCGCAACCTTGTTGCGATGACAGAAGCCTCGCACAACGACTCACCGTGCAGATCTCCATGCTACTCTATCCTGTGCAAGTTTCTTCATCTCCCAGTACCTACTGCAGCCTACATCCTTCTGAATCTGCTTAGTGTATTCATCTCTTGGTTTCCCTCTACGACTTTTACCCTCTACCCTTCCCTCCAGTACCAAGTTGGTGATCCCTTGATGCCTCAGAACATGTCGTACCAACAGATCCCTTCTTCTAGTCAAGTTATGTCACAAACTCCTCTTCTCCGCAGTTCTATTCAGTACCTCCTCATTAGCTACATCATCTATCCATCTAATCTTCAGCATTCTTCTGTAGCGCCACATTTCGAAAGCATCTATTCTCTTCTTGTCCAAACTATTTATAGTCCACGTTTCACTTCCATACATGGCTACACTCCGTACAAATACTTTCAAAAACGATTCCCTGTCACTTAAATCTATACTCGGTCTTAACAAACTTCTCTTCTTCAGAAACGCTTTCCCTGCCATTGCCAGTCTACCTTTTATATCCCCTGTCCTTCACAATCACCAGTTATTTCGCTCCCCATATAGCAAAACTCATCTACTACTTTAAGTGTCTCATTTCCTAACCTAATTCCCTCAGCAACACGTGATTTAATTCGACTACATTCCATTATCCTCGCTTTGCTTTTGTTGATGTTCATCTTATGTCCTCCTTTCAAGACACTGTCCATTCCGTTCAACTGCTCTTCCAGGTCCTCTGCTGTTTCTGACATAATTACAATGTCATCGGCAAACCTCAAATTTTTTATTTCTTCTGCATGGATTTTCATTCCTGCTCCAAATTTTTCTTTTGTTTCCTTCACTGCTTGCTCAGTATATTGATTGAATAACATCGGGGATAGATTACAACTCTGTCTCACTCCCTTCGCAAAACTGCTTCCCTCGACTCTTCTAACTGCCATCTGTTTTCCATACAAATTGTAAATAGCCTTTCGTTCCCTGTATTCGACCCCTGCCACCTTCAATATTTTCCAAATTTTTCTCTAAGTATACAAATGCTAGAAACATAGGTTTACCTTTTCTTGATATATCTTCTAAGATAAGTCATAGGGTCAGTATAGTCTCGCGTGTTCCAAAATTTCTACGGAATCCAAATTGATCTCCCCCGAGGTCAGCCTCTACCAGATTTCCCATTCATCTGTAAAAAATTCGTGTTAGTATTTTGCAGCCGTGACTTATTATGCTGATAGTTCGGTAATTTTCATACATGTCAACACCTGCTTTCTTTCGGATTGGAATTATCATATTCTTCTTGAAGTCTGAGGGTATTTTGCTTGTCTCATACGTATTGCTCACAAAATGGTAGAGTTTTGTCACGGTTGGCTCTCCCAACGCTATCAGTAGTTCTAATGCAATTTTGTCTACTCCCGGGGCCTTGCTTGGGCTTAGGTCTTTCAGTGCTCTGTCAAATATCTCACATTTCATCTTCATCTGCGTCCTCTTCCATCTCCATAACATTGTCCTCAAGTACACTGTCCTTGTGTAGACCCTCTACATACTCCTCCCACCTTTCTGCTTTCCCTTCTTTGCTTAGAACTGGATTTCCATCTAAGCTCTTGATATTCATACATGTGGTTCTCTTTTTTCTAAAGGTCACTTTAATTTTCCTGTAGGCAATATCTATATTATCCCCATTGACATACGCCTCTACGTCCTCTACGTCCTCTAGCCATCCCTGCTTAGCCATTTTGTACTTTACGTCGATCTCATTTTTGAGACGTTTGTATTCGACTTTTCCTTCTTCATTTACTGCATTTTTGTATTCTCTCCTTTCATCGACTAAATTCAATATGTATTCTGTTACCCAAGGATTTCTACTAGCCCTCGTCCTTTTACCTAGTTGCCCCTCTGCTGCCTTCACTATTTCATCTCTCAAAGCTACACAATCTTCTTCTCCTGTATTTCTTTCCCCTGTTCTTGTCAATCGTTCCCTAATGCTCTTTCTAAAACTCTCTAGAACTTCTGATTCATTCAGTTTATCCGGGTCCCATCTCCTTAAATTCCCTCCTTTTTGCAGTCTCTTCAGTTTTAATCTACAGTTCAGTGGTCAGAGTCCACATCTGCCCCTGGAAATGCCTTACAATTTAAAACCTGGTACCTAAATCTCTGTCTTACCATTATGTAATGTACCTGAAACCTTCCAGTGCCTCCAGGCCTCTTCCTGTGGTATACAACCCTCTTTCATGATTCTTAAAACAAGTGTCAGCTAAGTTACGCTCTGTGCAAAACTATACCAGGCGCCTTCCTCTTTCATTCCTTACCCCCATTCCATATTCGCCTACCATGTTTCCTTCTCTTCCTTTTCATACTGTCGAACTCCAGTCCCCCATGGCTATTAAATTTTCAACTCCCTCCACTATCTGAATAATTTCTTTTATGTCATCATACATTTCTTCAACCTCTTCGTCATCTGCGGAGCTAGTCGGCATTTATACTTGTACTACTGTGGTAGGCGTGGGCTTCGTGTCTACCTAGGCCACAATAATGCGTTCACTATGCTGTTTGTAGTAGCTTAACCGCGCTCCTTTTCTTTTGTTGATTATTAAACCTACTCCTGCACTACCCCTTTTTGATTTTGTATTTATAACCCTTTATTCACCTGACCAGAAGTCTTCTTCCTCCTGACACCGAACGTCAATAATTCCCACTATATCTATATTTAATCTATCCATTTCCCTTTATATATTTTCTAACCTACCTGCCCGATTAAGGGATCTAACATTCCACGCTCCGTTCAGCATAATGACAGTTTTGTTTCTCCTGATAACGACGTCCTCTTGAGTAGTCCCCACCAGGAGATCCGAATTGGGGACTATTTTATCTCCGGAATATTCTACGCAAGAGGACGCCATCATCATTCAACCATACAGTACAGCTGCATGCCCACGGGAAAAAATTACGGCTGCAGTTTCCCCTTGCTTCCAGCCGTTCGCAGTACCAGTACAGCAAGGCCGTTTTGGTTAGTGTTACAAGGCCACATCAGTCAATCTTCCAGACTGTTGCCCCTGCAACTACTGAAAAGACTGCTTCCCCACTTCAGGAACCACACTTTTATGTGGCCTCTCAACAGATACCCTCCGTTGTGGTTGCACCTAAGGTACAGCTACCTCTATCGCTGAGGCAAACAAGCCTCCCCACCAACGGCAAAGTCCATGGTTCATGTGGGGGGTTGATAAATAAACCCAATTCCAACATGTAAAACAAGACAGCTACGAACCTATACAACACCCCAGCAAATTGGTTGGTGAGATCTACCACGAGTGAGGTCTGGCTCCAGTGAAATTTCCCTTGCAGAATAAAGCTTAGCTTAAAGTACCCTTGTGGTGTTTTTTTCCGTCAGTAATGCCCCATCTCCTTGCAATATGCGTCTTTCAGCAGCGCTTGAGATGTTCTGAAAACCTAAACTTCTAGAACTAAAGATGTCTCTGAAGAAGCTACTTTATAAATGTCGAGAGCTCGGATGGCAAACAAAGAAAAAGAAAAGGCTGAAAGAGGGAAGGAAGGGCTACATGAAAGAAGGAAACCTGAAGACAATGTTATAGAAAGGGGAGTCGAATCAGATCTAGGTGAATAAGATCCGCTATCAGTCACGACTGAAGATGATTCATTTGAGACACGACCAGTTTCGGGCTTGTGTCCATCTTCATGTGATTATACATTTATTTTCATGTGTCCATCTCTAACTGTTGGAGAGCACTGTATAAATGAAATGAAAATCACGTGATACTGACTATTCAGGCCCAATCGAAAGAATTGGAAATGGCGATGTGACGTGTGTTGAAAATATTCGCTGATGTATCCAAATCGTAATTGCCCATTTGCCACATTTTTCACAAAAACATTTTCGGTATCAAGTAATTTACCTTCTATTTAAACCGTGAACTTCAGCATTGAAAGTTAGAAACATGAAAATCAATGTATATTCACTTGAAGATGGGCAATAGGCCGAAACCAGTCGTGTCTTTTATGAATTACCTTCAGTTGTAACTGGGAGCAGATCTTATTCTATAAACTATAAAAAAAAAACAGTCACGAAGTTGAACAGCATCCATTATGAATAAAATTGGCTTAAAGATCAACATGAGGTAGGCCACTGCGAGTAAGATGGAAACACCCAAGTGGAAACCATGTATCTAGAATAATTTCCTCAAAATTACTGAGACAAAACTGCTGCATTTGGCATTTCACACATACACATTTTACTTACGTATTCAGTACAGCAGAAAGGATACATGATAACTTGTAGGTGATTCGTCGGTATGCAGGGTGCAAAACTTTAATCATGCTAGTAACTGTCGCATAGTGTGTTACTGCCAAGTAGAATAGCTTCACAAAACTTTGACCATACATACAGCATGACAATTATTGAACTATATGAAATAAAATTGTCATAACTTCTGAACGGTTTGGGTTAGGACGTTCAACTGCACGGTTGGCCGTGGGGCATGATGGGAATTAGTAAGCGTATTTATGGTTTAGTTTAGCAACAACGCCGACTTTCATTTGGATGGGTTCGTCAATAAGCAAAGTTGGCGCATTTGGGGGACTGAGATTCCGCCCTTCGCGATGGAGAAGTCTTTGTGATGTGCAGCGTCCAATCATGGAATAATCGGTGCGATATTCCTTGAGGGCACGGCGCCTACCGCATGGTAGGTGAAGGTTTAGGAAGCTGATTTGATCCCCAATATCCAAACTTATTAACTTTATTTTCTCCCTTACGGCAGGTCTGGTCATGGGGGAAGCCTCGTCAGAGGGGTCCATCGCATGAGCGTCTAGGGAAGTGATTCCAGTGGTGGCTTCCAGTTGCCGTCCACTGATGAGAATGAAATGATATTGAGGATAACACAACACCCAGTCCCTGAGCGGAGAAAATCTCCGACCCATCCGGGAATCGAACCCGGGCCCCTTGGCGTGACAGACCTATGCGCTGACCACCCAGCTATCGAGGCGGACCCAAAATCCAAAGCGACCCTAATTTCGACAAGATGTGGAGCTCGACCCAATCGAAGGAGGAGAGTGTTTGATGTCCTGGAGGGACATTTTAGGGATTCCAGAATGAGATTTTCACTCTGCAGCGGAGTGTGCGCTGATATGAAACTTCCTGGCAGATTAAAACTGTGTGCCTGACCGAGACTCGAACTCGGGACCTTTGCCTTTCGCGGGCAAGTGCTCTACCATCTGAGCTACCGAAGCACGACTCACGCCCGCTACTCACAGCTTTACTTCTGCCAGTACCTCGTCTTCGCAGGAGAGCTTCTGTAAAGTTTGGAAGGTAGGAGAAGGACGGTAACGGCACACCATCTCCAGTAAAACCATGTCTAGTGGAGCACTGTGGTATTCAAACCTTTCTTCGTTTCAATTACAGCTTTGCCTTTTTGTACATGATCAAAACTATTGTTAAATACAGATTCAAATTACAAAATCACTCATAACACTTCGACAGCCATTAAAAATATACTCAATTTTATCATGACAACACACCATTGTGGTTTGACTTTCAACGTGGATAACTTCTGAAAGCTCGGACTCCGTAATGGCCCTCATACATCATGGAAACGTAATCACTATAAACCTGAAGATGCGTCTATACTGACGCGAAACCGGTAGTTGCAAATAAAGCACCTTGATAGAGCTATGCGGATTTTTGAATCAACAACACTTCCATAATTCGCATGCATGAATGCAATGCAATAATTAGATACTTTATAGCATCACTAAAACTCATGAAGGACCAGCTTATTAGTGATCCCATCATTTTATTGAAATTTTCCTCTTTTATTTAATAGTTGTGATGGATCTGTTGCCTTGGGGACGTAAGTTGACAAGTTTGTACTCACGTTCAAAACATTTGTGTGAATTCCTGAGGGACCGAACTGCTGAGCTCATTGGTTCCTAGACTTAAACACTACTTAACCTAACTTACGTTAAGAACAACAGACACACCAATGCCAGAGGGAGGACTGGAAACTCTGGCGGGAGGTGACATGGCGCCTCAAACCGTGTACTCGTGTTGATAATGCAACGCAAATCTAACGTAATCGCCTGCATCACGGGCATTTAGGCTATCTGCTGATGAGCAGCGCTTGTTCGAAACCTTTAACTGCATACTGAAATCCCTTCTGTAATTATTGTCGCAAGAAAGATGTCTTTTTATCCAAAAGACACCACAGTTTCTACTGAAGGCGTTTCCTGTTGGATAATACGCAACGTCCGATTGTGAAGAACTATCCTAAAATGTACAGGGTGTTCGGATATCCCCATTACAGAATTCGAAGACTTGTAAAGGGGAATGTGTACACAATATTTTGAATAGAAGCCAATGTCCCGCTTTTAATTCAGATGTGAAAGATGACCGGGCCGGGATGACCCAACGGCTTGGCCGCCGCGGTCGTTGGATTAACTCCTGTGGACCACTTCTTGTGGAGTCGTATGCAAAGTTTAATTTACGAGACTCCTAGAGAGACAGAGGAAGATCTAATGGTAACGAATTCTGGCCGCTGTACTAAAAACAGAAGAGACACCAGGTGAGATGGAGAGCGTGTACCACAACACGCTTCAGAGATACAGTGTCTGTAACAACGTTCGTGGTCGCCACATCGAGCCGCTGTTGTAATGCGTTAGTACTGTGCTGGGTTCGTTTTTGTTTTGGAATAATGTAAACACGCAGTTTTTAAGTGTTAATACAAACAAATGTGCTTAAGTGATAAGTGGCTGTTTTGTCACGTTTCGTTTCGAATTATTACCTAATGATAGTATTGCGTCTCTCCAAATTCAATACCTGAAGCTGAAGTTATAACTCTACCGGCTACTACTAAATTAGCAATTCACTGCTAATGTTACTCCTGTAAAAGGTACTTACTTAACCGTGATCGAGCGTAACGGAAAGGTATCGGACTAGTTTTGTTTCTCTGAAGATTTCTATAGAAAGGGAACAGTAGAAGAACAAACGGGAATCGAACCAAGCTTGTATTAGTAATAAATTAAACTGTAGTTACGCAAAAGAAAACAGTTGACAGCCTAATTAGGCACAGTTGTTCCAGGTACTAGCATGGTTCATAAACAAAGTTAACTATTGGGACTGACTTCACTTGATACTGAAATTCTGTTTTGCTGATAAGATACAAGACAATAGCATAGTTTAAAAAGTAAGGTACCAGTGATTTTATGTGAGCTACACAGGAGGAGTAGTAATACGTTTAGGCAACAATCGACTCTTAACAACACTTACTATCTGTACATTACAATACGAAATAATGATCTTCATAAGTAAGCGATTATTAATGGTGGAGCACTACTAACTTGGACAGGAGACTCTTTTGTGAGTTTAAGTATTAGAAATTACTACCACTGAAATAGTTTTCATGTAATTCTGATTATCATTTGTACTCTCAAGGAGCTACACCATTTAGCTCAGATGCGTCATGTGATGCCTGAATGCCGTACAGTTTGAACAGTTGTAGCTATTTGCTTACTGGATTACATACAAGATATAAGAATGAAAGATGTACTTCTTGAGTACTGTTACTGAAATATGAAATCAAAATATGGCTCAATTATTAGCATGAGAACCCTGAAACCAGACTCGGATCTAGGCTGAACACTTTACTCATAACGCAATTTCAAAAACACTGTGCTATATCACACATGAAATAATAAACACTCTTATTTCAATAAGAGGAATCTTTAAACTGAACACTTTAAATCTGTTCTTAGTATTTGTAATTTGTTGAAACTTTATATATCCTTTTGCCAAAATTACGCGGAGTATTTCAAAACTTATGCTCACTAAATAATTATGAACTTTACAATGATTATGTACTTTACAAGTTCATTAATTTTTGTTGAGGACGGTAACTGCTTTTTAGTTCAGTAGAATGGAAGACTCGGTATTGTCGTAGCGCTTGGGACAGGACCATGTCCAGGTAAACGACTAAGGCTAAAATACTGTGGTTCAATGCAAAGTTTCCAGAACACAAACTTACTATTAAAAAAGAAACCACACAACTGTTTCACGGAATTATACAGCACTCAAGTGATAATTTTAGATGAAGGTGGTGGCAATGTCGGTCTCCTGTGCTATTCAAAAAAGACAGCAGAAGTATCCATGGCTCTTGTTGTGTAACTAGCTTTGAAAATTCTCTCCTTAGCGTCGGATTTTAGCAGTAAAGAGGCATCCAAACTATGCTAGGAATAATAAATCAAATCAAGTCCACATGCGAGGCTATATTATATAATCTTGCTGTTGTTCTCCCCTCATCCGGTTCACAAGATGCGAAGCGGTTGCCCGCTATTCATCGACTGAATCATGGCACACAGAATCCTTGCAGTTCGACCGCCAGATCCACCTTTCCTATTACCATCTAGCCGTTGCGGAGAGACTTGATTCCAAGTTTTACATGATTTAAAATCATCTTCCACTATTAATGAACCAGAATTACGTGTAAAGTTTCAACGTTTTTTCAGTACATTATTTTTGAAATTACACCCATAGATTTATTATCATTACATAAATCGTGACAAATAATGAGTAAAACCGTCACACAGATGTTACATCAAAGACATTGCTGATATAGAAGTCATGTTGAGTAAAAACAGGCAAAGAAGTTAGGTAAGACAGTTACAGGTAACATCGATTATAGTGTAACAAGGAGAATGAGTTAAACATCTGAACTGAAACAGAGGTAGAACAGAAACATCATCCTGTAGTTTCGTAGAGGATATCGGTGCCATAAGAATCATAAGGATTAGATAAGGAACTTCGTTGCGGCCTTAGAGGCCAAAATTTATTTTTTCCGAGCTCGATACGTAAACTTGGTAGAAACTAAATCGTTATTAACTGGAGCACTTATTCGTTAGTTAAATCGTATTCTTTTGCTCATGGATGTACTTTCAAATCGAATATAATGTACCATAATGATTCATGCTTGCCATAACAGAAAAGGGCACATTCTTTTCATCAGTGGATTTGACCTAATAGCCAAGGGAGTCATGGTTTATTTCAGCTGTCGTAAATAATGCTTGTAGAAAGTCTGCCTTTGTGTTAATAATGGTTTAAATAATGAAGTTACTGCAATGGTTACTTTTCCGCGTGTGAAATGAAGTATCTCAAGAATTTTTATTCATTCTCAAGTGGTGAAGGAGTTCAAATTTCTTTTCTTTTTTAATATGGTGTCTACACGTAGTTCAGTCTCTGAGTAGGACACTCTGTCAGAAATTTTCTCTATAGACCATGTGAAAAACGCCAAGTTGTTCCATTGTTTGTAGATCCGACGCTAAGCTGTAGATCCCAAATTCATTATTAGCTGGGTGAATCAGCTTAGAGGTGGGAGGAAGGGAACAACGTACCACATCCAGTAGGACAAATTCCGTAAAAAGAAAAAATATTTTTGTGGTTATTGTCGCTAGAAAATAGCAGAAGACTAGTAGCCAATCACTTCTTCTCCGGTGCAATTGACAGTTGCCTCTTCATTCGTCAAACATTTCGTTTTGACCCAATGCATTTTGCTTTAAAAAGGTCGCGACAGTCATCTTTGCAATACTGTGCGTATCTCTACAATATTCACCGAGCGAGGTGGCGCAGTGGTAGCACACTGGACTCGTCGTGTTCGGGAGGACGATGGTTCCATCCCGCGTCTGGCCATCCAGATTTAGATTTTCCGTGATTTCCCTAAAATCGCTCATGGAAAATGCTGGGATGGTTCCCTTGAAAGGGCACGGCCGACTTCCTTCCCTGATCCAATGAGACCAATGGCCTCGCTGTTTGGTCTCTTCCCCCAAACCAACCCAACCCAATCCCTCTACAATATTCAGCTTCAGTTGATCGAAATAGGCTTTTTCAGCAACTTCTTGGCATATCCTCAGACACTTCCGCATCTTTGGGAGGTCCGGTTGTCTTTTAGTCAATGGAAAGCTTCCGCAGTTTGAAGCTACGGGTTGTTTCGTGTTTGAACGGGCTTTCACCATTCTGGTTCTGTGCAGTTCTGATGACAGTTTTGCCTCGGGAGGAAGATTCGCTTTGACTGGTGTCGATCGGTGCTGGTTTAGAGTTTCTGCAATGATGAAGAAAATTGGTGATATTGTTTGAAGTACCTGCCGTGCTGAAGCTTAGGTGCACTGGTTAGATTATTTCGGAGCCACCTACTAAATTTCTGCACATTTTTATAGCGATTACTCCATTCCTCCGCTTGGCGAAATGGAACTTCACGGGTTACTCGAATTTGACCAGATCGGAGCTGATCACAGTGACGAAAGGTATATTTCTAATCTGTCTTGCCGTAGATTCAAAGTTATACTCTCCTGAATTACAAAAGAGTTGCTGTCTTATTAAACGCTGTGGACTAAGATCACTGCGAAATTCACAGTAGTTTGTACAACTTTCAGGACCCACGTCAACTTTCAAATCAACTAGATTTTTTCGTAGCAAACAGCAGGAAAATTAGAGAGACATTTGGAGAAATCAGAATCACCTGTACGAATATCAAGAGCTCAGATGGTAAACCAGTCTTAAGCAAAAAAGGGAAAGCCGAAAGGTGGAAGGAGTATTTACAGAGTTTATACAAGGGTGATATACTTGAGGGCTGTATTATGGAAATGGAAGAGGAAGTAGATGAAGATGAAATGAGAGATGTGATACTCTGTGACGAGTTTGACAGAGCACTTATAGACCTAAGTTAAAAAAAGGCCCCAGGAATAGACAACATTACATTAGAACCTCTGATAGCCTTGGGAGAGCCAGCCATGACAAAAGTCTACCATCTGGTGAGCAAGATGTATGAGAAAAGCGAAATGCCCTCATACTTCAAGAAAAATATAATAATTCCAAATACAAAGAAAGCAGTCGTTGAAAGGTGTGAAAATTACGAACTATCAGGTTAATAAGACACGGTTGTAAAATACTGACCTGAATTCTTAACAGAGTAATGGAAAAACTGATAGAAGCAGACCTCGGGGAATATCTGTTTGAATTCTGCTGAAAAGTAGGAACAAGTGAGGCAGTACTAACCCTACGACTTGTCTTAGAAGATAGATTAAGGAAAGGCAAATCTACATTTATAGCATTTGTAAACTTAGAAAAAGCTTTTGAAAATGTTGACTGGAATACTCTCTTTCAAATTCTGAAGGCGGCAAGGGTAAAATACAGGGAGCGAAAGGCTATTTATAATTTGTACAGAAACCAGATGCTTGTTATGAGTAGAGGGACACGAAAGGGAAGCAGTGGTGGAGAAGGGAGTGAGGCAGGGTTGTGGCCTATCCCCGGTGTTATTCAATCTGTACATAAAGGAAACCAAAGAAAAATTTGGAGTATGAACTAAAATCCAAGGAGAAGAAATAAAGACCTTGAGGTTCGCCAATGACATTGTAATTCTCACAGAGACACCAAAGGACTTGGAAGAACAGTTGAAGGAACGGACAGTATCTTGAAAGGAGGTTATATAAGATGAAATTCAACAAAAGCAAAATGCGGATAATGGAATGTAATCGAATTAAATCAGGCGTTGCTGAGGGAATTAGTTTAGGAAATAAGACACTTAAATTAGTAGATGAGTTTTGCTGTTTGGGCAGCAAAATAACTAAGGACGGTCGAAGTAGAGAGGATATAAAATGTACACTGGCGATGGAAAGGATATCGTTTCCTAAGAAGAGAAATTAGTTAACATTGGTTATAGATTTAAGTGTGAGGAAGTCTTTTCTGAAAGTATTTGTACGGAGCGTAGCATGTATGGATGTCAGACACGGGCGATAAACAATTTAGACAAGAGGAGAATAGAAGCTTTCGAAATGTGGTGCTACAGAAGAATGCTGAAGATTAGATGGGTATATCACATAACTAATGAGGAGGTACTGAACACAGTTGTGGAGAAGAGGAATTTGTGGTACAACTTGGCCAGAAGAAGGGATCGGTTGGTAGCACAAGTCCTGAGTCATCAAGGGATCACCAATTTAGTACTGGAGGGAGAGGTGGAGGATTAAAATCGAAGAGGGATACCAAGATATGAATACAGTTAGCAGATTCAGAAGGATGTAAGTAGCAGTAGTTACTCAGAGATGAAGAGTCTTGCACAGGATAGAGTAGCATGGAGAGCTGCATCAAACCAGTCTCTGGACTGAAGACCACAACAACAGCAAGATATGTATTCACTAATGAACTTCTTCCTGAATTATTTCCGTTTAAACGAAGAGATTTCCTTGTTATTCGTCCGCGATACGGTGCCGTCCTGCTTTCACTTGTTGATGATAATCACGGCCCGTGAATATTCTTAGCCTGGCGGTTCTAGGCGCTACAGTCTGGAACCGCGCGACCGCTACGGTCGCAGGTTCGAATCCTGCCTCGGACATGGATGTGTGTGATGTCCTTAAGTTAGTTAGGTTTAAGTAGTTCTAAGTTCTAGGGGACTGATGGCCTCAGAAGTTAAGTTCCATAGTGCTCAGAGCCATTTGAACCATTTGAATATTCTTATTTGATTACAGTCGGTTGTAACGGTCTCGTAGCTGTTGGGAATCGCAGTCGAAGACGAAGAATAGAGCATACGTGACGGAGTATGTATGGTATGTAGGACAGTGAGCTACATGATGCAGACCTGCGCGACCGTCCGTTTGTTGACGCTGCTCCGAATCGGAACATCGATCCTCGTTAAGCGGACTACGCAGTGCGGCGATGTTAATTGAGCGCGACTATCTGATGGCAGCCACGCAACAACAGCGCTGACGTAACACGTGGACACAGCGAGAAGGAAGCGCAGCCTGCACAGTGCGTAAACCAGGGTCACGTGTTTACACTAACACAAGCTGCTGGCCGCTTAAAAGAGCAACGTGATGAACGTGTGTGTGTGTGTGTGTGTGTGTGTGTGTGTGTGTGTAGTACACTTTCTCGTATTGCAATCGTCATCGTCATACGAACGGATCACTTAGAATGGTGGTATGGGGTGTGCAACACGACGGGTTACTATTCAAATATTTACGTAATTCTGACTTTCATTTCCGATAAGCCACCTCCGTTAGAAACAACACGATCAACATAACAAAATTCCTCTCAGAGGGTAACACTGCTCTGTTGCTTTATACCATAATTGCTATAACAAAATAATTCTGTTTTGCAAACTGCCTCCAGCTTCGAGGTTAAGGTATAGCAGTAGCAGTTAGGAGTGTTATAAGATGCTCTCAATTACTGAACGCTGCGTACTCAACGTCGACTTCCAACCCGGAGGTGAAGTCCAGAATCGTATAGGTTCGGAACAGTACAGTTCCTAACTGTTCTAACAATAAACTCTACTGAGAGCACAGACAGCAAGTCCGTCTGAACCAACAAAAGCTGATATCGAGCGACCGTCACACACAGGTGCTCACAACGGAAGACCACGTCTCTCCAGCGCTGGCTTCCCAGCAAGGCTGGACTCCCCACCATCGTAATTCCGAAAACGAATCATACTCCAGAAACCACAGAATATTCTCCCTCTCTACAGATTCTTCCGAATGCCGACCAACCATATTTTAGTCTTTTGTCGTCCAGCGCGGAAAGTTTGCGAGGAAAAACCTATACTCGTACAATGGTACGCTTCTAAGTAAAAATCCTTGGAAATAACGCAGCCTGTGTGGTTGCCGGGTGCCGCTTCTTCGTTCCTCTCACCTGCGTCCAAGATTTTCAGCGTTCGGAAGTATTATCCGGTTATCCTTCCGGCCCCTACTACAATAGCGTCCGGCTCTCACCCTATTGCGCTCCAGAGCTCAGGTGCCACGACGTCTGACTAGCTAGTTCCTGTCTTTAAGCAGGACCAACACCTGTGCAGGCCTTCCACCCAGAGCTTGAATTCTACCTGCCGTTTCATCTCCACTGGCGTTCCAATCTCTAGTAGTATAGGCAATCATTCATTACGCCGTTTTTTATAATAAAGACACCCCGTCACCCTTCATGCAATTGTTGTTGTTGTTGTCTTCAGTCCTGAGACTGGTTTGATGCAGCTCTCCATGCTACTTTATCTTGTGCAAGCTTCTTCATCTTCCAGAACTTACTGCAACCTACATCCATCTCAATCTGCTTAATGTATTTATCTCTTGGTCTCCCTCTACGATTTTTACCCTCCATGCTGCCCTCCAATGATAAATTTGTGATCCCTTGATGCTTCAGAACATGTCCTACCAACCGGTCCCTTCTTCTTGTCAGGTTGTGCCACAAACTCCTCTTCTCCCCAATTCTATTCAATACCTCCTCATTAGTTACGTGATCTACCCATCTAATCTTCAGCATTCTTCTGTAGCACCACATTTCGAAAGCTTCTATTCTCTTCTTGTCTAAGCTATTTATCGTCCATGTTTCACTTCCATACATGGCTACAATCCATACAAATACTTTCAGAAACAACTTCCTGACACTTAAATCTATACTCGATGTTAACAAATTTCTCTTCTTCAGAAACGCTTTCCTTGCCATTGCCAGTCTACATTTTATATCCTCTCTACTTCGACCATCATCAGTTATTTTGCTCCCCGAGTTGCAAAACTCATCTACTACTTTAAGTGTCTCATTTCCTAATCTAATACCCTCAGCATCACCCGGCTTAATTCGACTACATTCCATTATTCTCATTTTGCTTTCGTTGATGTTCATCTTATTCCTCCTTTCAAGACACAGTCCATTCCGTTCAACTGCGCTTCCAAGTCCTTTGCTGACAGAATTACAATGTCAACGGTGAACCTCGAAGTTTTTATTTCTTCTCCATGGATTCCTACTCCAAATTTTTCTTTTGTTTCCTTTACTGCTTGCTCAGTATACAGATTGAATAACATCGGGGAGATGCTACAACCCTGTCTCACTCCCTTCCCAACCACTGCTTCCCTTTCATGTCCCTCGACTCTTATAACTGCCATCTGGTTTCTGTACAAATTGAAAATAGCCTTTTGCTCCCTGTATTTTACCCTTGCCACCTTTAGAATTTGAAAGAGGGTATTCCAGTCAACATTGTCAAAAGCTTTCTCTAAGTCTACAAATGCTAGAAATGTAGGTTTGCATTTCCTTAATCTATTTTCTAATATAAGTCGTAGGGTCAGTATCGCCTCACGTGTTCCAACATTTCTTCGGAATCCATACTGATCTTCGCCGAGGTCGGCTTCTACTAGTTTTTTCATTCGTCTGTAAAGAATTCGCGTTAGTATTTGGCAGCTGTGACTCATTAAACTGATAGTTCGGTAATTTTCACATCTGTCAACACCTGCTTTCTTTGGGATTGGAATTATTATATTCTTCTTGAAGTCTGAGGGTATTTCGCCTGTCTCATACATCTTGCTCACCAGATGGTAGAGTTTTGTCAGGACTGGCTCTCCCAAGGTCGTCAGTAGTTCCAATGGAATGTTGTCTACTCCCGGGGCCTTGTTTGGACTCAGGTCTTTCAGTGCTCTGTCAAACTCTTCACGCAGTATCGTATCTCCCATTTCATCTTCATCTACATCCTCTTCCATTTCCATAATGTTGTCCTGAAGTACACCGCCCTTGTATAGACCCTCTATATACTACTTCCACCTTTCTGCTTTCCCTTCTTTGCTTAGAACTGGGTTTCCATCTGAGCTCTTGATATTCATGCAAGTGGCTCTCTTTTCTCCAAATGTCTCTCTAATTTTCCTACAGGCAGTATCTATCTTACCTCTAGTGAGATAAGCCTCTACATTCTTACATTTGTCGTCTAGCCATCCCTGCTTAGCCATTTTGCACTTCCTGTCGATCTCATTTTCGAGACGATTGTATTCCCTTTTGCCTGCTTCATTTACGCGTTTTTATGTTTTCTCCTTTCATCAATTAAATTCAATATTTCTTCTGTTACCCAAGGATTTCTACTACCCCTCGTCTTTTTACCTACTTGATCCTCTGCTGCCTTCACTACTTCATCCCTCATGAAATAACCATTAACAATTATTTACAAGATGTACATGACAATGTCCGTCTCCTTTATGTATTCATATATACGATGTACAACCTATCACATGATGCCTAATTGCGTTTGTAAATCATGGCAAAGTATTTGGATGGTTCTTGTAAAGAGCGAAATTATAGCCACCTTACAACATGAGGGAATGACTTCCATGGCACTAGAGGGAGATGTAGAGGGCAAAAACTGTAGAGGAAGACAGGGATTGTGAAAAATACTCAGTATTGTAGAACACTCAGTATAATGTCGTTTATTGAAACTGAGCTACACATCTCGAACGACCACAATAGACACACAAAAACAAATAACTTGTAGACGACCATTCATCAAGAGCGTCAGTGAGGTCCGTCGTAGCTGGTCCTAGCTCGGCGAGGAACTGGATGTACTGCTGCTGCGCTAGCCTTATAAAGCTGGAGGAGGCCGGCGGAGTACTCCAACTTCCGCTGTATCTGTGAGGCGACCTCTGCAGTAAAAAGGTTCGCATTAGTCTCTAGCAAGTTCTGTTTGTTTTGGAGAATTGTTTTCCTCTTGGTTGCGCTTGCAAGTGCTTGTGTATGTTGTATGGTAGACAGGGGTGTCTTGAGTGTAGTCTGCCTGGCAGGGGCCGCCTGTGGCAGACATAACAGATTGGAATATATCCAGCAAATAATCGAGGACGCAGGTTGCAAATGATTCTCTAAGATGAAGAGATTGGCACAGGAGAGGAATTTGTTGCGGGCTGCATCAACCAGTCAGAATACCGATGAGTGAAAGGAAGGGGGGGACCTTTGGGACGCTATGCACGGAACGCAGTTCGCGTCTGAGCTCCCGGATGACCGATGCGCCCAGTCGGGAGCGGCGGAGGACAAAGGTAGGCCGCGGAGGGTGGCGCCCCTGCGGGGCAGTTAGCGCGGCGGCCCGCTGGTGGCGTGGCGGCGCTTGTCGGCGCCTGTCTGACGTCAGCCCAGCAGGACGGCTGCGCCCTGGGGACGCCTTAACCCGGCGGCCACCCCTGCTGTCTTCGTGGCTCCCCTGGGGTGGCGCTGCGTAAACTCCCGCCGGCTGCGGACGACGCGCTCCGAGCTCTCGCACCACAGCACTGCCAGCGCCTGCAGACCGCAGTCAGTGTCTCGCTGCGAGGGCCCGTAACGAACACCCTCGCGGCACTGACTTCTTACACTGACTTCTAACGTGAAGTCGCTACCCGGCCTCTCACGGGCCGTAGAAGCACAAGTGGGCAAGCTACTAGCGACCACACAGTTAGGAACTACATTACTGGCCATTAAAATTTCTACACCACGAAGATGACGTGCTACAGACGCGAAATTTAACCGACAGGAAGAAGATGCTGCGATATGCAAATGATTAGCTTTTCAGAGCATTCACACAAGATTGGCGCCGGTGGCGACACCTACAACGTGCTGACATGAGGAACGTTTCCAACCGATTTCTCATACACAAACAGCAGTTGACCGGCGTTGCCTGGTGAAACGTTGTTGTGATTCCTCGTGTAAAGAGGAGAAATGCGTACCATCACTTTTCTGACTTTGATAAAGGTCGGATTGTAGACTATCGCGATCGCGGTTTATCGTATCGCGACATTCGTGCTCGCGTTGCTCGAGATCCAATGACTGTTAGCAGAATATGGAATCAGTGGGTTCGGGAGGGTAATACGGAACGCCATGCTGGATCCCAATGGCCTTGTATCACTAGCAGTCGAGATGACGGCCATCTTATCCGCATGGCTGTAACGGATCGTGCAGCCACGTCTCGATTCCTGAGTCAACAGATGGGGACGTTTCGAAGACAACAACCATCTGCACGAACAATTAGATGACGTTTGCAGCAGCATGGACTATCAGCTCGGAGACCACGGCTGCGGTTACCCTTGACGCTGCATCACAGACAGGAGCGCCTGCGATGGTGTACTCAAAGACGAACCTGGGAGGACGAATGGGAAAACGTCATTTTTTCGGATGAATCCAGGTTCTGTTTACAGCATCGTGACGGTCACATCCGTGTTTGGCGACATCGCGGTGAACGCACATTGGAAGCGTGTATTCGTCGTCGCCATACTGGCGTATCACCGGCGTGATGGTATGGGGTGATATTGGTTACACGTCAGGGTCACCTCTTGTTCGCATTGACGGCACTTTGAACAGTGGACGTTACATTTCAGATGAGTTTTGACCCGTGGCTCTACCCTTCATTCGATCCCTGCAAAACCCTACATTTCAGCAGGATAATGCACGACCGCATGTTGCAGGTCCTGTACGGGCCTTTCTGGATACAGAAAATGTTCGACTGCTGCCCTGGCCAGCACATTCTCCAGATCTCTCACCAATGAAAACGTCTGCTCAATGGTGGCCGAGCAACGCCAGTCACTACTCTTGATGAACTTTGGTATCGTGTTGAAGCTGAATAGACAGCTGTACCTGTACACGTTATCCAATGTCTGTTTGACTCAATGGCCAGTAGTGTACTTTTCGAACCGTGAAATGACGAATCTGGCACGTCAGGTTTTTACCTCGTCGAGAGGAATGTGCCAATGTGATACGACAGCATCACAAGCAGAACTTACAGGGCCAGCGATATATATATGGGCGCTGCAACAAAATTATGACGTCACGCTATTGGGCTTAGTGGCCCACGGAAAGGTCAGGCCGAGGCGCGTAGGTCACTGCACGTTACACTGGAGGTCTTACAAGAGCTAGCAGCCGTCTCCAAAGTACAGCGAGTTTCATAATTCCTGACTGCGCGCTTAAATGAATGCAAGTTCTCGATAGCACACGACAAAATTAAGAGCTTCAGTAGGTGCCTTTTCAACTGCCTATTAATTTCCCGCACGGAGCCGAGCGTCCGCGAAGTGTGGCGGATAAGCCCACTAGTGTGACGTCACAGGCCCGTACATCTCATTGGCCGCGAGTCGCCTTGTCTGCCATACTTCGCGAACGCTTAGCTCCGAGCACAGCCCACCGGAAATAGATATGTAGTTCAAAACGTCCCCACTAAAGCTCTTAATTTTGTCGTGTGCTAACGAGAATTTGTAGGCATTTACATGGACAGTCAAGAGTTATTAAACTCATCTGAAATAGTCACTCGCTCCCAGCCGGACACAGCTGCTGATGCTCGTGTAAGACGTGCAGCGTCGCGTGCTGTGAGCTGCTCGCCTCGGCCTGTCCTCCCAGTGGGCGTCGGTGCACGGTCAGAGTGCAGCCGATCTCATCGCCCGAACGTTCACACTTCGGACGAAAATCGATGAACGCCAAGTCAGTTTCTTTTCCTCGTTCGAATAGGTCGACGTTCTCACACACGAAATACGGACTTCGGGAAAATGACAAGTTTAGTGCAGGAAAGGAGTTTGTGACATTTTAGGTATGAAAAATATCGTAATCGTGATATAGCTCCTAGTCTATTGACTAGAATCGCAGAATTATAGGAAACTACTGGTAGGCAGGCAAAATTTTTATCGGAAATTTTAGTTGTAAATTATAACCTCAAAATCAGTTCGCTGCCGCGCGGGATTAGCCGAGCGGTCTTAGGCGCTGCAGTCATCGACTGTGCGGCTGGTCCCGGCGGAGGTTCGAGTCCTCCCTCGGGCATGGGTGTGTGTGTTTGTCCTTAGGATAATTTAGGTTAAGTAGTGTGTTAGCTTAAGGACTGATGACCTTAGCAGTTAAGTCGCGTAAGATTTCACACACATTTGAACAGTTCGCTCAAGTGGGATGGATTACGTTTCTTATCCTCAATGTTGCTGTAGTGCAACTATTTTGGGTTGTGGTAGGTGGGCATTAGTTGTTTACGAATTATAATTGCTGTTCACAAGCGTTTTATGCCAGTACGGTGCTAATCCTGTTACACGTAATGGTTTGCGAATGTGGTGTGTATGTTTCGATATTTCAGTGCTTTAGCTATTCAGAGAATCTTATTCTATAATTTTTGTTTGTCATTCACTCATACGCTGCATGACAGACAGTGAAGGTTAACTGACGTATGGCTGGCTCTGAGCACTATGGGACTTAACATCTATGGTCATCAGTCCCCTAGAACTTAGAACTACTTAAACCTAACTAACCTAAGGACAGCACACAACACCCAGCCATCACGAGGCAGAGAAAATCCCTGACCCCGCCGGGAATCGAACCCGGGAACCCGGGCGTGGGAAGCGAGAACGCTACCGCACGACCACGAGATGCGGGCGCTGACGTATGTTTACGACATATGTTTACGTCCGTATTTGGTGTGTTCAAAAAATGGTTCACATGACTCTGAGCACTATGGGACTTAACTTCTGAGGTCATCAGTCCCCTAGGACTTAGAACTACTTAAACCTAACTAACCTAAGGACATCACACACATCCATGCCCGAGGCAGGATTCGAACCTGGGACCGTAGCGGTCGCGCGGTTCCAGATTGTAGCGCCTAGAACCGCTCGGCCACTTCGGCTGGCATATTTGGTGTGTTATTATTATTATTATTATTATTATTATTATTATTATAGAGTACCCGGGTTGCTTATAAGCTGTTTAGAAAAATCAGCCAACTGAGTATATCTCGAAAACGCGTCATTTTAGCTCGATTTGTTACAATAAAGTGACAGGAAACTTCTTTTAGTTAGTTAAAGGCTTCCCATGATACATGCTTCCAGTGTGATAATTCTTGGCTATGAAAGTATACAGTTTCAGTGCTATGGTGCAATGACTTACCAAAAGAGCGTCTTATTGTAACAATCATCATAGTTAAATATCAAATAATGACCTTCACAAATACAGCCTTTACGCAGTCTGCACCACAAACGGAGATATTTCTACTGCGTAGAGTATTCCCTACACCGAGTCAGAAGTGAGAGTGCCCTGCAATCTCTCACAACAATATTGTTGCTCATAGCGTTTCTAGAATACAGACAGGCAAACAAATTGCCAAAAACGAATTATTAACTGACTCGAAAGGTGCATCGAGGTAGATGGATGGATGGTTGACAGGGACCAGAACAGATCACTGCAACACCTAGTGCT
Organism: Schistocerca cancellata; assembly: GCF_023864275.1. NCBI lineage: Eukaryota > Metazoa > Arthropoda > Insecta > Orthoptera > Acrididae > Schistocerca > Schistocerca cancellata. Next base: position 1,145,172,554 of record NC_064626.1, on the reverse strand, counting down.
AGGAAGGAGATGATGATGGTTGTAATGAGTATGTATGATAATGCGGATGTGTGGGAAGAGCAAACCGGTACAGTATTACTAGTGTCCTGCTTGACACAGTCGAGTCGTTTAAATAACTGCGCATAAAGTTGCAAATGCAACGAGAATGTGAGAACTTCCGTTTATTGGGAGAATTTTAGGAAAGAGTGGTTCGTCTGTAAAGCAGACCGCATATAGGACGCTGGTGCGACCCATTATTGAATACTGTTCGAACGTTTGGGATTCGTCCAAGGTCGGATTGAAAGAATACATTGAAGCAATTCCGAGGCTGGCTGCTAGATTTGCTACCGGTAGGTTGGAACGACATGTAAGTGTTACGGAGATGCTTCGGGAACTCAAAGGTGAATCGCTGCAGAGAAGGAGAGCTTCCTTTCAAAGAGTACTATTGAGAAAATTTAGAGAACCGACATTTGAAGCTGACTGCCGAACGATTCTACTCCGGCCAACATACATTGCGCGTAAGGACTGCGAAGATGAGAGACGAGAAATTAGGGCTCTTACGGAGGAATAGAGACAGTCGTTATTGCTTCGTTCTATTTGCAAATGGAACAGGAAAGGAAATGACTAGTAGTGGTCGAGGAAGCCCTCCACCACGCACCGTAAGGTGGCTTATGGAGTGTTTATGTAGATGTAGATAGAAAACAAAACTGCCGTACGAAAGTTAGAGCTGCCGCCCCACTGAAAGAGAGTCGATGGTTTCACTACTGCACCACCTCTTTTGTTACTATGACCAGCTTAATGCTTCGTACGTAACCACCGTCATATTTCAGGTCGTCAGCACACTGTAGACATCTAATCATTAGAATTGTGTGGAAGAAGGCATCGCGCCAGCAACCTCTCCGTCTACAAGTCGAGGGGAGTGGCGCCGACTTTATGGCCACCACTAGGTCTGTACGCAGCCAGTAAACGTGTAAACGGAGGGAGCGGCGCAGAGCTTGCGGCGTTGCGTGCTTCAGAGGAATCGGGCGTTGATGCCGTCGGGAGAAAGAAACTAGGTTTAGGAGGCTGTAATTTATCGGATTATACGAGCGCGGCGAGGCAGCCGCGCCAAAATGCTGTTACGCTCCGAGGCGCCATTCGGCATACTGCTCGCCGTAACGCGCGCCGATCTACTTTGCGATGTTTTCGGGACGAGGCGCTCGCCGCTGAGGTTTGCCGCCGCACTCAGGATTACCGTCGCTTATTCTGTATGCCTGCAACATGATAGCCACCAAGCGCACTACTTGTCCAGAAGACTGAACTACGATGAAGGAAGTGTGAAAAAATAAGTATGAAACGGAACCCCCGCCTCTATACTTAATGGCTATACTAATAAACGGCTGGGTGGCGCAGTGAACGGTGGGAATGGAAAGTAGCCGAGGGTTATGTGCGCGACAATACTTCAGAACTTTTTAATAACGTAATTCAACATATCATCTACATCGTCATCTACCTCTATATTCTGCAAACCACTGTGAAGTGCATGGCGCACCTTACGTCCTATTTTACCAGTTACAAGGGCTTTTTTCAGTTCCGTTAATAACATAAGTCAACAAATAATCTACTTCTACATCTACCTCTGTACTCCGAAAACCACTCTGAAGTGCATGGCAGAGCTTACGTCAAATTTTACCAGTTACAAGGGCTTTTTCTCGTTCCATTCACGTATGGAGGTCGTGAAGAACGGTTCTTTGCGTTCTGTGATTACTCTACTCTTGTCCTCACGAATCCCAGCAGAGCGATACGTAGCGGGTTGCAACATATTTCAACTCAACATTTAAAGCGGCTTCTTGAAACTTTGTTTTTAAGCCTTTTCGGGACAGTTTACGTCTATCTTCAAGTGTCTGCCAATTTTGTTACTGATATGGATATGTTAAATGTAAGTGGATATAAGCTCTCTGCACATGTAATTAGAGAAAATATGCAGAAAGGGGGAGTTGCCATATATGTCAAAAGTTATCATTGTGCAAAAAGTATAGAAACAAAAAAGTTTTCTGTAGAAAAACATATAGAAGCATGTGCCTGTGAGCTTAAATTAAATAAAGGCACATTTATAATTGTAAATATATATAGGTCCCCATCAGGAAATTTTCATCTATTTCAGAAAAATTTGGACTCCTTGTTGTGCTATCTGTCAGACAGGGGGAAGCAAATTATTATTTGTGGGGACTTCAATGTAGATTCTCTGAAAGAACGTAATAGGAAAAATGCCCTTGAAGTATTACTCGGTTCTTTCAATTTGACACCCGTTATTGATTTTCCTACTCGGGTGTTAAAGGATAGCAGCTCACTGATAGATAACTTCTTTATAGACCAAGATAAGTTTATCCAGGTAAACGCTCAGCCTGTTGAGAATGGTCTTTCTGATCATGGTGCACAGCTAGTTACAATATATGACATAGCTCCATTCAGCAGTATTAAACAGTGCTCCAAAGTAGTACCTTCAGTCAACGATTTAACAATTGCAAATTTCAGGGAAAGAATACAGCAGTTAGACTGGGATGAGGTGTACTATGAACCTTATGCCAATTTAAAATATAATTTATTTCATGACACTTTTGTAAATGCATTTGAAAACTGCTTCCCCAAGAAAATAGTTAAATATACTCATAAGAAACCATGTAACAAACCATGGCTTACTAAGGGTATAAAAATATCTTGTAACCAGAAAATGGAAATGTATCAGACAGCAAGAAAGAGTAGTGACCCAGAAACTATCAAACATTATAAAAACTACTGCGCTATATTAAGAAAAGTTATTAAAAAATCCAGAAGTATGTGTATCATGTCTGAAATCAGCAACTCTGATAATAAAATTAAAACAATTTGGAATATTATTAAAAGAGAAACAGGTCAACCAAGAGCACAGGAAGACAGTAGTACCATCAAATTGAATGAAAACTTTATGAACAAAAAGTCAGAAGTTGAAAATATTTTTAATAATCATTTTCTAAATGTTGTGGATATAGTAGGATCCAGATGTTCATTAGAAGATGCTAGGTTGTTAATGGAGGAGGCCATACCTATGCAATTTGATACAATTGAAATCTCACCCACTTCTCCCTCTGAAATTAGGAAAATAATAAACTTGCTCAAAAGCAAAAACTCACATGGAATTGATGGCATTTCCAGCAAAATACTAAAATCTTGTTCTTAACAGGTAAGTAAGATTCTCAGCCACCTGTGAAATAGCTCTCTGGAACAGGGTATTTTCCCTGATAGACTGAAATATGCTATTGTTATACCTTTTCATAAAAAAGGGGATAGATCTGATGTCAACAATTACCGTCCAATCTCCCTTCTAACAGCTTTATCCAAAATTTTTGAGAAAGTAATGTATTCAAAGTAGCTTCACGTATCTGTAAAAATGAAGTACTAACAAAATGTCAGTTTGGTTTCCAGAAAGGTTTTTCAACAGAAAATGCCATATATGCTTTCACCAATCAAATTTTGAATGATCTGAGTAACCAAACACCACCCATTGGGATTTTTTATGATCTCTCAAAGGCTTTTGATTGTGTAAATCATGAAATTCTGCTAGACAAGCTCAAGTATTGTGGCATGAGTGGGACAGTGCACAAATGGTTTAATTCGTACCTAACTGGAAGAGTGCAGAAAGTTGAAATAAGCAGTTCTCATAATATGCAAAGATCAGCACATTCCTCAAACTGGGGAACTATCAAGAATGGGGTTCCACAAGGGTCGGTCTTGGGTCCTTTGTTGTTCTTAATATATATTAATGACTTGCCATTCTATATTCATGAAGAGGCAAAGTTAGTTCTTTTTGCTGATGATACAAGTATAGTAATCACACCTGACAAACAAGAATTAACTGCTGAAATTGTCAATAGTGTCTTTCAGAAAATTACTAAGTGGTTCCTTGTAAACGGACTCTCACTGAATTTTGATAAGACACAGTACATACAATTCCGTACAGTAAATGGTATGAAGCCATTAATAAATATAGACCTTAATCAGAAGCATATAGCTAAGGCGGAATATTCAAAATTTTTAGGTGTGTCCATTGATGAGAGATTAAATTGGAAGAAACACATTGATGATCTGCTGAAACGTTTGAGTTCAGCTATTTATGCAATAAGGGTCATTGCAAATTTTGGTGATACACATCTTAGTAAATTAGCTTACTATGCCTATTTTCACTCATTGCTTGCATATGGCATCATATTTTGGGGTAATTCATTACTGAGGAATAAAGCACTTATTGCACAAAAGCATGTAATCGGAATAATAGCTAGAGTCCACCCAGACATTTATTTAAGGATCTAGGGATATTCGCAGTAGCTTCTCAGTATATATACTCTCTTATGAAATTTGTTATTAACAACCATACACAATTCAAAAGTAATAGCAGTGTGCATAACCACAATACCAGGAGAAAGGATGATCTTCACTCTTCAAGATTAAATCTAACTTTGGCACAGAAAGGGGTGAATTATACTGCCAGTAAAGTCTTTGGTTACTTACCAAATAGTATCAAAAGTCTGACAGATAACCAACAAGTATTTAAGAAGAAATTAAAAGAATTTCTGAATGACAACTTCTTCTACTCCATAGAGAAATTTTTAGATATAAATTAAGAAAAAAAAACAAAAAAATTATTAAAAAAATAATGAATAATAAGTTGTTATATTAACTTAAGTATGTTGTTAAATTAACTTAATTATGTCATGTATTGGAAAATTTGACTCGTTCCACATCATTACGAAATATCGTATTCATGATCCATGGACCTAGTATTAATCTAATCTAGTTCTTTCATCATCCCTGTGACACTCTCGCTCGTGTCAAACAAACCTGCGACTATTAGTGCTGCCCTTCTCTTTATTCGAATAACAATGACGATAAAGAATTTTGCCAAATGAGTGGCTGCCAGATACATAAACAGGTATAAGTTTGCCCTTGAGACAATAATTCTGATACAGATACAATCAGTAAAAGCAGAAAACTAGGATTAAAAAACAATTCTTTGAACAGCTTGTCGTTGTAGCCACAACTAGTTACAATCGAACGGCAGCAGCCAATTAACACTAATGCAAATTTAATGTCATTATTTTACCATGACTAACAGTCGTTACAGATCAAATGGCAAAAGCCAATTTATTTTAATGCAAATTTCAGGGGATTATAGCAATGCTTTCAATGTTAAGCAGCTCGAAGACTGAAGTGAAGAAAAATTTAACAGTGTCAAAACTGGCTAACAGGCAATATAAATGACACGCTTGGCAAAAACATTCGTAACTGAACAATTAGAATAAGCAACTTAAAACATTCAAGTCTTTCATCTGAAACACAACTAAGCTACCGCTTGAAAAGGAGAAGCAACAATACAGCAACAATATACAGAAATTCTTTTTTAAGTTTATGAACCGTGGACCAGTCAACAACACTTATGTTATAAATATAGCTGAGCCCCGTGCACCAACCGGGACACGAACACCGTACACAACAGGCAGAGTGGACTATGACCAGTTCTCCCGCTCAACCACCAATTGTCGGCCCTACTAATAGTGCGAGGTGTGCACGTCTCAGGCCGACTTTCTCCCACATGTGCTCCCTCAAACAGCATGAACTTCACATCCTGCAACTGTTACAGTGTGTGCCGGCCGGAGTGGCCGTGCGGTTCTGGGCGCTACAGTCTGGAACCGAGCGACCGCTACGGTCGCAGGTTCGAATCCTGCCTCGGGCATGGATGTGTGTGATGCCCTTAGGTTGGTTAGGTTTAATTAGTTCTAAGTTCTAGGCGACTAATGACCTCAGAAGTTGAGTCGCATAGTGCTCAGAGCCATTTGAACCATTTGTTACAGTGTGTAGCTGCAACATAAACCGAATGTTAGGATCTACTAAATAAGAAAGACACGCAAGAGCCCGAGGGCGTAGTCAAACCCACGATACAGGCGTAGAGATACAACAAATCGGAAGAAATTATGATCCAATAAATCGCACTTAGAATGCTATAACGAACACGCTAAAGCGAAATTCCATAAATAAATAATCCTATCCTAATAAACCCAAGGCAATGCACTTAGAACAATATTAGATAAAACAACATCAACTAGCACCAAAAAGAAATTAAACAAATTGTCACTGCCTCCAAGCAGTAAGCAAACCATACTCAAACAGATGATTGCATCAAGCAGTTCAGATCACTCTAAGATTACCTCAAGGAAAGGCATAAAATGATAAATAGACTTACAGTAATTACATGTCCTTGATAAACCCAAACATTCGAGACTCCGCAGGAAGATCTGGGTAATGACCATAGATTGGTGCATCGGTCTGTTCAATGATACACAGTGCTTTCTGAAACAGACTGAACACTAAGATTAAGAAATAATACACAGTAATACCAAGTCTGAAATGGTAAACCAGAATATCGACGCAGTCAGATGTGAATACGAATTACTACAGTCGGAATGGCACAACAAGTTTCGCAGAGGCGAACCACAAGATAAATAGTGCACAGAGTTTTGTGATTGAGAATCAACCACTAATCTGTCTCACGTTCATCACACTTGCAACACAGAGCGCAGAAACTGTGTCTCCAACAAACGATGTAAATACAACGATATCACCTTATTACGTCGGTTGAAGTCCGTTTCCTACAGCAACGGAAAGGTAGGTCACAAGTCAGGACCCAGAACAGCATATAATCGGCCAACGACCACCGTACTTCTTCGCTATGCAGTTCATCCCAAAACACGCTCAATACGGCCAGCGCCGATCGGAATGGACGTTTTCATCGCGACAGCATCTACATCTACATCTAAATCCATACTCCGAAAGCCACCTGACGGTGTGTGGCGGAGGGTACTTTGAGTACCTCTATCGGTTCTCCCTTCTATTCCAGTCTCGTATTGTTCGTGGAAAGACAGATTGTCGGTATGCCTCTGTGCGGGCTCTAATCTCTCTGATTTTATCTTCATGGCCACTTCGCGAGATATACGTAGGAGGGACCAATATCTTGAGTCCTCGGTGAAGGTATGGTCTCGAAACTCCAACAAAAACCCGTACCGAGCTACTGAGCGTCTCTCAGGCAGAGTCTTCCATTGGAGTTTATCTATCAACGCCGTAAAGCTTTCGCGATTACTAAATGATCCTGTAACGAAGCGCGTTGCTCTCCGTTGGGTCTTCTCCATCTCTTCTATCAACCCTATCTGGTACGGATCCGATACTGGTGAGCAGCATTCAGGCAATGGGAGAACAAGTGTACTGGAACCTACTTCCTTTGTTTTCAGACTGAATTTCCTTAGAATTCTTCCAATGAATCTCACTCTGGCATCTGCTTTACCGACGATTACTTTTATACGGCCATTCCATTTTAAATCACTCCTAATGCCTACTCCCAGATAATTTATGGAATTAACTGCTTCCAGTTGCTGACCTGCTATATTGTAGCTAAATGATAAAGGTTCTTTATTTCTATGTATTCGCAGCACATTACACTTGTCTACATTGAGATTCAATTGCCATTCCCTGCACCATGCGTCAATTCGTTGCAGATCCTCCTGCAGTTCCGTACAGTTTTCCATTCTTACAACCTTTCGATATACTACAGCATCATCCGCAAAAAGCCTCAGTGAACTTTTGATGTTATCCACAAGGTCATTTATATACAGGGTGTTTCAAAAATGACCGGTATATTTGAAAAGGCAATAAAAACTAAACGAGCAGCGATAGAAATACACCGTTTGTTGCAATATGCTTGGGACAACAGTACATTTTCAGGCAGACAAACTTTCGAAATTACAGCAGTTACAATTTTCAACAACAGATGGCGCTGCGGTCTGGGAAACTCTATAGTACGATATTTTCCACATATCCACCATGCGTAGCAATAATATGGCGTAGTCTCTGAATGAAATTACCCGAAACCTTTGACAACGTGTCTGGCGGAATGGCTTCACATGCAGATGAGATGTACTGCTTCAGCTGTTCAATTGTTTCTGGATTCTGGCGGTACACCTGGTCTTTCAAGTGTCCCCACAGAAAGAAGTCACAGGGGTTCATGTCTGGCGAATAGGGAGGCCAATCCACGCCGCCTCCTGTATGTTTCGGATAGCCCAAAGCAATCACACGATCATCGAAATATTCATTCAGGAAATTAAAGACGTCGGCCGTCCGATGTGGCCGGGCACCATCTTGCATAAACCACGAGGTGTTCGCAGTGTCGTCTAAGGCAGTTTGTACCGCCACAAATTCACGAAGAATGTCCAGATAGCGTGATGCAGTAATCGTTTCGGATCTGAAAAATGGGCCAATGATTCCTTTGGAAGAAATGGCGGCCCAGACCAGTACTTTTTGAGGATGCAGGGACGATGGGACTGCAACATGGGGCTTTTCGGTTCCCCATATGCGCCAGTTCTGTTTATTGACGAAGCCGTCCAGGTAAAAATAAGCTTCGTCAGTAAACCAAATGCTGCCCACATGCATATCGCCGTCATCAATCCTGTGCACTATATCGTTAGCGAATGTCTCTCATGCAGCAATGGTAGCGGCGCTGAGGGGTTGCAGCGTTTGAATTTTGTATGGATAGAGGTGTAAACTCTGGCGCATGAGACGATACGTGGACGTTGGCGTCATTTGGACCGCAGCTGCAACACGGCGAACGGAAACCCGAGGCCGCTGTTGGATCACCTGCTGCACTAGCTGCGCGTTGCCCTCTGTGGTTGCCGTACACAGTCGCCCTACCTTTCCAGCACGTTCATCTGTCACGTTCCCACTCCGTTGAAATTTTTCAAACAGATCCTTTATTGTATCGCTTTTCGGTCCTTTGGTTACATTAAACCTCCGTTGAAAACTTCGTCTTGTTGCAACAACACTGTGTTCTAGGCGGTGGAATTCCAACACCAGAAAAATCCTCTGTTCTAAGGAATAAACCATGTTGTCTACAGCACACTTGCACGTTGTGAACAGCACACGCTTACAGCAGAAAGACGACGTACAGAATGGCGTACCACAGACTGCGTTGTCTTCTATATCTTTCACATCACTTGCAGCGCCATCTGTTGTTGAAAATTGTAACTACTGTAATTTCGAAAGTTTGTCCATCTGAAAATGTACTGTTGTCCCAAGCATATTGCAACAAACGGTGTATTTCTATCGCTGCTCGTTTAGTTTTTATTGCCGTTTCAAATATACCGGTCATTTTTGAAACACCCTGTATATATTGTGAATAGCAACGGTCCTACGACACTCCCGTGCGGCACACCTGAAATCACTATTACTTCGGAAGACTTCTCTCCATTGAGAATGACATGCTGCGTTCTGTTATCTAGGAAATCTGCAGTCCAATCACACAATTGGCCTGATAGTCCATATGCTCTTACTTTGTTCATTAAAAGACTGTGGGGAATTGTACCGACCGCCTTGCGGAAGTCAAGAAACACTGCATCTACCTGGGAACCCGTATCCACCGTCAAGGTAGCCCCTCGTGTCCCCTATCAACTACATGCCGTTACTAACTGCCCCTCAATCCGCACGTTCGCTCGGCCGATCCTCTATCGTGCGCGCCACCTCGCGACCGAATCACGAGCGCCTAAAGGCTAGGATCTGTGGAGGAGAATGGATAGGACGAAAGCCGGCACGCCTCAAGGGGGGTAAGTTTGACCACACAAAATAACCTTCACCCCACGCAAGAGTTGTAACGGTAAGCCTTTTTGTTCCATTAATATTGTCTATCAAAGAGTGTCTACATTTTTCTGGACCCCTCTGTAGATGACATGAACGGAAAGAGCAGTTTCATTCGACAAATGCCGCTGGAACGAAAAATCAGCCGACTGGAAACCAGTTTTGCTGTGGCCTTCTCCACCAGACATCACGGCGCCTAGAGTGTCGGCAACCACACTGACAGCCAGCAGCCGCGGTTTGCCCGCTTCGCAGGCATACCGAAGCACTGCACAACTGACAGACAATATTAATGAACGGCCACAGCAACAACCACATCAAAAACACCACAGCAACGACACCAGAGGCCACCAGGGACCACTACCGGGCCACGTAAACATAAGGAAGGGGTCGCTGTAGGTCCCGAAACTATTTTCACACGTCAACCACGTGATGGAAAATAGTTCCGAGGTACTCATCTGCCGAAGCGCTATAAAGGCCGGAGCTCGGCCGCACATAGGCAGTTCGACGACCGCCAGCAGACCTGGATAACTGCCGCCCCGGCAGCCCAGCTTGGATCTTCTTGCTGATCTCTGGATTAGGCTTGGTATATCGGAGAAGTCTCTGGCGGAGACTAGTAGGAAATTATTTCAGTTGTTTTCTATATTATTCTTGCATGTATTTGTGATTCGAAGACGGATCACTGTTTTGTGTTGGTGTTATACTTGGAGAATTTGTTTTGGTTAATTGAACAGTCCAATAAATTGTTTTCGGACTTTGATCGTTAGTTTCTTCTGCTTACGCAGACATATCAAGTGTGTAGTTGAAACCATTCGGTTGCTGCATCGCACCTCTAGAGCGCAGCGGACCGCGACCAGCTGGGCAGAAGAGGGGCGCGTGTTGCCTACCGGCTAGGGGTCCCTAGCCCCACTCGCTGGCCGTGGCCTGCGGGTCGTCTATCCGCTGGCCAGCCGCGCTCGATAAAGCCGCATAAATGGTCCCGCCTCGCGTCGTCCCGCCACGGCAGGGCAGGTCGATACCACACACCGCTACCCTCACCACACCCCCACCCCCAACCCCCAGCCCCCGACACCCCGCTGACAATGCTGCGCACAGCCGATTCCGTTCCGCCGCACGGGCAGCGCCGATACCGGCACGCCGACACCTCGCTTCTGAAGCTCTCGAGGCCTCGGCATCCGCCAGCTTCTTTTGTCTCCCTTTGCATTAACCAATTAACTCACATTTCATCGGTTTCCAAACAGCGCAGCACTGAGGAGGTCCTGCCCTCCTGGCACAACTGCCAAATCTGCGGCACTTCCCCCCGCCCCCCCCCCCCACATTCTTTTACCATGTAATAGTACCTTTCATGCATTTTTTTTCTATGTCCGGATTAAGGATGGAAACAACTGATACTTTATTTCTGAACAGCCGCTATTTTTCGGTATGTCGGTTGTAACAGTGCTTTTTTTCTTTTTTTTTTTTTTTTTACTAATAACCAGGCAAGAAAAACCGGTATAGCGTAGTTTGCGGTTACGGAACATAAAGGCAACAAAGAGGCACTTCTGATGTTGCGGTTGCAGTGGAAGCAACAATAACGAAAAAAAAATCAAGACACGTTTACAGGATTTCTCGACCTGGCAAAAACGTCGACAGTAACAAATGGTGTAAGATGTTCGAAATTGTGCCGCGCGGGATTAGCCGAGCGGTCTAGGGCGCTGCAGTCGTGGACTGTGCGGCTGGTCCCAGCGGAGGTTCGAGTCCTCCCTCCGGCATGGGTGTGTGTGTTTGTCCTTAGGATAATTTAGGTTAAGTAGTGTGTAAGCTTAGGGACTGATGACCTTAGCAGTTAAGTCCCATAAGATTTCACACACATTTGAACGTTTTTTGTTCGAAATTCTAAGAAAAATAGGAGTAAACTACAGGTTAAAATGGGTAATATATAACTTGTACGGGAGCTAAACGGGAACAATAAGACTGGAAACCAAGAACGAACTGCTCGAATTAAAAAGGATGTAAGAGAGGGATATTGCCTTTCACCTACATTGTGCAATCTATACTTGGAAGAAGGAATGACGGAAATAAAAGAAAGTTTCAAGAGTGGCATTAAAATTCAACGTGAAATTTGCTGACGATATTGCTATCCTTAGTGAAAGTGAAGAGGAATTATAGGATTTGCTGAATGGAATGAACAGTTTAATGAGTACAGAAATTGGATTGGGAGCACATCGAAGAAGGACAAAAGTAGTGAGTGGTAGCAGAAACGAGAACAGAGAGAAACTTAACATCAGAACTGATGATCGCGACGTAGACGAAGTTAAGAAATTCAGCTAGGCAGCAAAATATCACATGACGGACGGAGCAAGGAAGACGTAAAAAGCAGGCAAGCACTGGCAAAATGAACATTTCTGGCCAAGAGAAGTCTAATAGTATCAAGCACAGGTCTTAATTTGAGGAAGAAATTTCTGAGAATGTACTGGGTGATCAAAAAGTCAGTATAAATTTGAAAATAAACCACGGAATAATGTAGACAGAGAGGTAAAAATTGACACACATGCTTGGAATGACATGGGGTTTTATTAGAACAAAAAAAAAAAAAAAACAACGTATTGCTAGACGCGTAAAAGATCTTTTGCTCGCGTCGTTTGGTGATGATCGTGTGCTCAGCCGCCACTTTCGTCATGCTTGACCTCCCAGGTCCCCAGACCTCAGTCCGTGCGAATATTGGCTTTGGGGTTACCTGAAGTCGTAAGTGTATCGTGATCGACCGACAACTCTAGGGATGCTGAAAGACAACATCCGACGCCAATGCCTCATCATAACTCCGGACATGCTTTACAGTGCTGTTCACAACATTATTCCTCGACTACAGCTATTGTTGAGGAATGATGGTGGACATATTGAGCCTTTCCTGTAAAGAACATCATCTTTGCTTTGTCTTACTTTGTTATGTTAATTACTGCTATTCTAATCAGATGAAGCGCCATCTGTCCGACATTTTTTGAACGTTTGTATTTTTTTGGTTCAAATAAAACCCTTTGTGTGTCAACTTGTACCTCTCTATCTACATTATTCCGTGATTTATTCAGTTTTGAAATTTATACTGACTTTTTGATCACCCGGTACATTTGGATCACAGCATTGTATGGTAGTGAAAAACGGAGTTTGGGAAAACCGGAACAGAAGAGAATCGAAGCATTTGAGATGGTGTGCTACTGAGGAATGTTGAAAATTAGGTTGACTGGTAAAGTAAGGAATGACGAGGTTCTGCTCAGAGACGGAGAGGAAAAGAATATGTGGTAAACACTGACAAGGAGGCGGAACAGTATGTTAGGGCATCTGTTAAGACATCGGGGAATGACTTCCATGGTACTAGAGAGAGATGTAGAAGTAGACAGCATCCATCAAATAATTGAGGACGTAGGTTGCAAGTGCTACTCTGAGTTGAAGAGATTGGCACAAAAGAGGAATTCATGGCAGGCCGCATCAAACCAGTGAGAAGACCGATGTATCAAAGAATATATAAAAGCGCCTACAGTTATAAACTAGCAATAAACACGTAACAGAAGAATCGGTGTGGCATTGCAGAGACAAGAATGCACCTGTTGCCGTGTGGCGTGGCCTGTTAGACGGACGCCTGTACGTGGAGTGTGCAAGACGTGACCCCACCTGGTCTAAATGGAGATCATCCCTAGTTTGAAAGTATTATACCTAGTGCACTAGCAGTTATGTACAGTCCTCCATTTGCTTTAAAAGATTAAAAAGGGAGGAGGCACGACAAATTTGTGACGTCATGTAAGCCCAAAAGATGCACATTCTACCTTGTAAAAGAAGGTAAATTTGATTCACGCACCTATAATTTCACTGATGTGCTGTAAACACGGGACAGTAACTGAACCCTCAATTTTGTGGTCGTTTCAGGATGAAAACTTGATATCATCCAAAAGTGACGATGCGGGGAATTTATCAACTTGCTTCCCTTCGCTTTCTCCGCGTTCATCTCCTTCTCTTCGCCATCTTTGCTGAACACAATGAGACCGATTTCTACCGCAACCGCAACCCAGTACCGACCGTGAGATCCTACTATTTCTCCTTCACTGCAATTTTTCAATCTTTGTTAGAAATCCACTTTTATTGCTGGAAGTAACAATAAAAAAAACCGGTAATTGGTTATTTCATAAGCCGGTTATTTTGAGCGGTTTTAGCGCCCAGGTTAAACTGAAGACGAAAAGAACCATTGTAACCGAAAACCGGTTGTTACATCCATAACAGCCATTCCTAGCTCGGATACGTAATACCAAAGATACATCTGGTACCAATGACAGGCTCAGTGAGTATGCATCTTTTGGAACATTGTATCTAGGAAATAGTGATCAAAAATTAAATAAAAAAGTTTAATTAAAAACAGTCTAGGACAGAAAGTAAGTTGTTAAAATTGGAAATTTATTAATCTGGTGTCTGGTTTCGGTTGTGATACACTCATCATCAGACTCTTAAAACTTCATGATTACAACTCGAGAGAGTCGCAAGAAACAGTTTTTAATGGTCTGATGAAGATCGTACCATTGTCGAAACCGGTAATTTTATTAATAAATTTTTAATTTTATTAACTTAAGTGTGTCCATAGACTATTTTTATTTAAAACTTTTATTCAGTGAAAATGACTGTCGAATACACATCGGCGGTTAATTACAATTAATAGATTAATAGTTATTATTCTTGCAATAAAGTATTCCAGTATTTCTTCAACGTCATCTAAGACACATAATTGATGACCCATAACATTAACTATTCAATTTTTCCTTTCGGTTGTGGTACACTAGTCATCAGACTGTTGAAACTCCATATCACATATCGAGAGGGTGGCGAGAAGCAGAGTTTTTATGATCTGATGAAGATCGTACCACGATCGAAGCCGGTCACTACATTAATAAATTTTAAATTTTAACAATTTACTTGCGATCATAGACTGTTTTAAATAAAACCTTTTTTCAGTTAAAATGACTGTCGAATACAGATGGGGTGTTAATTAATCAATTAATCGAAATTATTCTTGTAATAGATAATGAATGATATTCCAATATTTCTTCAACGTCAGTTAATATTACATAATCCTTAAGATTATGTATTTCAATTTTTTCTTTGTTCTTTTAAAGCATGTTGACAGTTGAGCTGCTGTGTAAGCTCCATTACGGAAAGAAATTCGTCTGATCCCTTGCACTCATTATAAAGTCTGCGCAAATCGAGGTACATTGTGTCGACTGCGTTCTGTTTACGACGGCTGCCAACGTCAGTGGTATAACACAAGTGGCTCTTAAGTGGCGCGGCGAAGTCTTCTGTTGTGTGAGTCAGTTCAGGAGTAAATAGATAAATAATGAGTGTGTTTGAACATGAACATCTGTATGATGTGCTTTCAACAAGTCGTGTTACTTCTATAGCAATTTACTCCATAACTGCTGATTGGTAAGAGGCGCCTGACCCCGTGAGTTGTCAGCGCTCGATGGAAATAATTAAACATTCCCCGTTTCACATCCCCTCTCCACAGGACAACAGTGTCACGCTTTCTGCTCGCCTGCATTTTTATGTATACCTTTTATTGTTGATACCTTTGTGAGTACATATGAAAACTGTTTCCCTAAGAAGACAGTGAAACAAATTGTAAGAAACCATCTAAAAATCCATGGCTTGCTAAAAGGGATAAACATAGCTAGTAAACTTAAAAGGGAAATGTATCTTATAGCTAGAAGGAGTAATGTCCAGACACAGTCAAACATCATAAAAACTATTGCACTCTACTAAGAAAAGTTATTAAAAAGTCCAGAAATATCTGCTTTAAGTCTGAGATTAGCATATCTAATAATAAAATCAAAACAATTTGGAATATTGTTATATGGGAAACAGGGCAACCGAGAGCACAGAAAGACTGTTTTTCTATCAGATTGAAGGAAAATTGTGTTAACAAAAAATCGGAAGTAGAAAATATTTTTATAATCATGGGATCCAGTTATTCATTAGAAAATGCAAGGCAGAATATGGAAGAGGCAATACGTATGCAATTTGATAAAATTGAAATTCAGCCCAACTCTCCTACTGAAATTAGGAAAATAAAAAATTCACTGAAAAGTAAAAGCTCGAGTGGCAATGACGGCATTTCCAACAGAGTAATAAAAGCTTATTCCCAACAGGTAAGTAGGATTCTCAGCCAAGTATGTAGTAGCTCAGTGAAACAGGGCATCTTTCCAGATAGACTGAAGTATGCTATCGTTAAACCACTGCAAAAATAAGGGGATAGGTCTGATGCTAACAAATACCGCCCAATCTCAGTTCTGACAGCTTTATCCAAAATTCTTGAAAAAGTAATGTATTCAAGAGTAGCTTTACATATTTGTAAAAATGAAGTGCTAACAGTATGTCAATTAGGTTTCCAGAAAGACGTTTCAACTGAAAATGTTAGATATGCGTACCCTGATCAAATATTAAATGCTCTGAATAACTGAACATCAGTCTTTGGGATAGTTTGAGGTCTCTCAAAGGCTTTTGACTATATGTATCATGAAATTCTTCTAGATAAGCATAAGTATTGTGGTATGATTCATACAGTGCACAAATGGTTTAATTCATATTTAACTGGAAGAATGCAGAAGGTTGAAATTAACAGTACATATAGTCTGCAAAAAATCACCAGAGTCCTCTAATGGGGAGGTATCAAGAATGGTGTCCCACAGGGTTCAGTCTTGGGTCCCTTATTGTTCTTAATATGTATTAATGACTTGCTGCTCTGTATTCATGAAGATCCAAAGCTAGTTCTTTTTGCTGGCGATACAAGCATAGTAATCACAGCCAACAAGAAAGAGTTACCTGAGAAAATTGTAAATAATGTCTTTCAGAAAATTATCAAGTGGTTCTCCGCAAATGGACTCTCACTAAATTTTGAGAAAATACAGTTCAGTACAGTAAATGGCATAACATCATTGCTAAAGCAGATTGTTCAAAATTTCTGGGTGTGTGCATTGATGAGAAATTGAATTGGAAGAAATGCATTAATGATCCGCTGAAACGCTTAGGTTTAAGTACTTATGCTACTAGGGTTATTGCAAATTTTGGAGATAAACGTATCAGTAAATTAGCCTACTATGCCTATTTTCATTCGCTGCTTTCATGTGGCATCATATTTTGGGGTAATTCATCATTCAATTCGTAGGTCTGCACAACCAAATGTACCAAGTGTAAACAGTACGACTGTAACTAGATATATGAACGAACTGAGCACTCAAAAAGGCACAAGTGAATCAAACGCAAGAAAAGAAAGTGTTAATAGTGCATCTATGGATAAAAATATGAACAAACTATCCACACGAAAATATACAAGTGGATTAAACGGAGAAAAACACAAGGTAAATATTCGTAAAGAAAAAAAAGTAAACAACCACGTTATGCATAAGCAAGGACACAAGCAACAGACATATATTTTTGCAGATAGTCATGGGAGAGGAATTACGGAAATTATGAGAAGAAATCACCCAGACCTTAATCTAACAGGCATCATCAAACCAGGCGCGCCATTACGCGAAATTCTGAAAAACAGTGACAACATATTAACGACCGGTAACAGCTGCATCATAATAGGAGGCGCAAATGATGTTTACTGTAATGAAACTTTGTGTGCAACGAGAATCCTAAAGGAAACAGTCAAAAGGATGCCTCGAGTGCATTTCTACATTGTTAGTATCCCCAGGAGACACGATCTGATGGAAAACTCGTGCGTAAACATCGAGATTGTTACAGCAAACAGGCTATTTGAGAAAATATGTAGAGGTTTCCAGAATACGACTTTCGTAGAGATAAACAGTGTTCACAGAGAGCACTTCACAAGACATGGTCTCCACATGAACGTAAAATGGAAAAAGATTATTAGTGCCGAAATACTTAAATTTGTTAATGAGTCATCTGTAATGGAAGTGTCTCCAATCCCAATTCCGCCAAAACAAGAGTTGTCTGTAACAGTGGAACCATCATTATCTGCAGTAGAGCTACAACAAACACCAGTAGCAGCAGCAAAGGCTCAGATATTCTCAGCAGCAATGTCAGATAAACCAATAGCAGCAGAATCACCACAATCATCAGCAGAGCTGTCGTCATCAGCAACAGCATCCAGAACAGCAGACCCCATAATACTACCTCAAGGCAATGAAAATTCATGTGAGGGAAACATACAAGGTTCATTAGACGCAGCAGCTAACAAAGAAGGGCAGTCACCAAGTCGGGGAGTGCAGGAGCCACCAGCAACAGCAAACACACAGAAGAGGTACCTGAGGCCTGGGAGATCAACAGCAGAAGCAGCTTCCTATCAAGACAGATGCCTGAGAACTAGGAGACCTGCTACACTAAGTGAGGATTTTTTATGGTACCGAGTAAGCAGAAAGAGAGCATGGAAAAAGATGTAAGTAAAACTGTCCATCTTAAATACCAGTGTGACAATAGTGAGAGGGACATAAACACCGGACAAAGATACGATCCAGGTTTAATGACACAAACTGAAAAAAAAACATTGCATAGTACCAGAAGCAAAGGGAGCAAGTGAAGTGCTTAGTATATTACAGGAAGGGGAACTATTACATTTAAAGCCAACTGTTAGAATACTTCACCAAAATGTTCAATACATAAACAACAAAACAGAGGAACTAGAGGTAATATTACAGGAGTATAGGCCAAACATTCTAGTAGTTACAGAACATGGGCTAAAGGAAAATCACATAGGAATGTACAACTTGAAGAATTATGTGAAAGTAGCCAGTTTTTGCAGAACTTCCTATAAAGGTGGTGGGGTTGCCATTTTTTCTAACTATAAATCAACTAAAGCCATAAATATAACAAAATATGCTATAGAATTGAGCTTTGAAGCTACAGCACTGGAAACTAAAATTGCTGGGAATTTATGTTGTGTATTAGGTTTGTATCGATCACCAAATGGTATAATCAAAACCTTCTTTGAACAGCTGGAAGATATAATCCAACACCTCTCAAAAACATATGCTTATTTGATAATTATAGGAGATCTGAACATAGACACAAGTAAAAATACAGACAATACCAAGACCCTATTGGACATATTGTGCATATACAACCTAAAAATAAAAATAGATAAACCAACCAGAGTAACAAAGCATAGTGAAACTATAATTGATCACGTAATAACAAATATTCCTACATGCTATTGTGACACACAGGTAATAAACTCCACATTAGCAGACCATTTTGCAGTCATGATAGACATAAATATAAAGACTAGTGAGTTAGTGCAGAAGATATGGGAGATGAGAAGACAGAACTACCCACATAACATAAATCTGCTAAAAAAGATGTTAGAGGCAGAAAACTGGGAAACAATATACGCAGCTAAAGATGCAAACACCAAATGGAACCAGTTTTTTTCTTTATTCAGTTATTATTAAGATGTTACATGTCCTGTTAGTAAAAGGCTTGTCAGACAGCAACAAAAAAAGAAAAGCAGGGTGACTGGAGAAGTAATCCATGCCAGAAATAATCTGAGAGTGTATTATGACCTCTCCAAACAAAAAAATACTGAGGCCTACAACACACTGTATAAAATAAAAAAGAAAGAGTACTGTAGTTTTATCAGAAAAACTAAAGCATCATTCATCAGGATGTCTATAGATAAGGGAAAGAACCACTCAATAGGTTTATGGTCGTTCATTAATGAAGAGAGAGGAAAAGTAACAAATCGGGCAGAGGACATCTGCCCACTTATGAGTGGGAAAAGCAACGCAAACCCTCTAGAAGTAGCCAATACTTTTAACAGATATTATATTACTGTAGCAGACGAATTAATAAGTCAAAATAAAACAAATGTAGCAAGTAAATTGTTAAACCCCCCACATACAAATCATACTATGGTTTTCATACCTACAACGGATGCAGAAGTGTCAAACCTAATAAAACAACTTAAAATTAAACATTCATCTGGCTTGGATGGTGTCACATCACATCTCATAAAGGAATGCAGAGAATGTATATTAAAACCATTGACACACATGCTGAATGCTGCGATAGAAGAAGGTATATTTCCAGATTCACTGAAAGTAAGTAAAGTGAAGCCAATATTTAAGAAAGGGAACAGGGATGAATTAGGAAATTACAGGCCAATATCATTGATCTCAACATTTGCTAAAATCTATGAAATGATAATAAAGAATAGAATTGTAAGTTTTATAACAAAGTACAGTATACTGCATTCATCACAACATGGTTTCAGAGAAGGGAAGTCAACAAAAACAGCATCAACAGATATAATTGAGCACATTCTTAATTTACTTGACAGGCAACAAAAGACTTGTGGGATTTTTATGGACCTATCTAAGGCATTTGATTGTGTGAATCACTCAAAATTAATGATGAAATTATATCAGTATGGAATTAGAGGAAAATGCTATGACATACTTAAATCATACATTACAAATAGGAAACAATGTACAGAAATCAGACATACTAGTGGGGGAAATATAACAAACTACAGATCAGAATTACAAACAGTTAAACACGGTGTGCCGCAAGGGTCTGTGCTTGGGCCAATACTATTTATACTCTACGTAAATGACTTCCCTAGCTATATAAATCAGAAACTTATAATGTATGCTGATGACACAACAATCATTTGCACAGCTGACACAAAGGAGGAGCTTGAGAAGGAAGCACTCGTGACTATCGAAAATGCAAATAAATATTTAACAGAAAACAACCTGTTTATGAATCAGTCTAAAACAATGAATGTAGTATTTCAGACCAAGCATAGTGAAAATTATAATATAAATGTTAATATAAATGGAAAGACTATTAAAGAAGTAACCAGCACAAATTTTCTAGGAACTATAATAGACAAACATTTGGCATGGGGGGAGCACATCGATGCACTGTGTAAAAAGATAAACAAACAGATCTTCATCATGCATAAAACAGCTAAGACTGTGGATGATAAAGTCCTCAGATCAATGTATTATGGACTTGTCTTCCCACATTTGTCTTATTCAGTTCATATATGGGGAAGTGCACAAGCTGGCTACCTAAAAAGAATATTCACAATTCAGAAAAGGGCAGTGAGATGCATTGCAAAAATACCACCAAGACAGACCTGTAGGCAAGCTTTTGTATACTATAATATTATGACAGTATATTCACTGTACATATACCAAAGCATAATGGCGGTAACGTCAAGTGATAAACACCTCCTAAATAAAGATGTACACAAACACGGTACAAGAGGAAATGAAAATTACTACATGATAAACAGAGATCTAAAACTGTCTATGACTGCCCCAGAAGAAGCAGGCAAAAGGTTTTTTAATAAACTCCCCAAAATCATTAAAAAAGAAACAGACCTAAAATGTTTTAAAAATCATTTGAAACTATATCTCACAGAGAAATCTATATACAGTTTGAGTGAATACTAAGATGGTGTTTAATATGTTATATCATTAAAATTATCATGTATGTTGTTTGGATTTGTATGTACATATAAAGTGAAACATGTAATACCTTTGTATGATTATGGACTATTTCTGTTTAATCATTTGTTTCATTTATATATAATGTAATCAAGTTTGATGTTAATAGCCTATTGTATGACACACCCAATACTCTCAGCTGGATTTTCAGTTGGAGTCCATGGGCAAAGAATAAATAAATAAATAAATAAATAAATAAATAAATTAAGAGAAAGTATTCATTGTACAAAAGTGTGTAATCAGAATAATAGCTGGGACCCAACCAAGATCAACTTGCTGACATTTATTTAAGGAACTAGGGATATTCGCAGTACCTTCCCAATACATAAATTCACTTATGAAATTTATTATTAATAATTCATCCAAATTC
The DNA here is from genome assembly GCF_023864275.1 of Schistocerca cancellata. Taxonomy (NCBI): domain Eukaryota; kingdom Metazoa; phylum Arthropoda; class Insecta; order Orthoptera; family Acrididae; genus Schistocerca; species Schistocerca cancellata. The sequence continues at coordinate 1,145,151,026 of NC_064626.1, read as the reverse complement.
AAAAATAATAGAGAAGTGCATAGCTGCAACACTAGAAAGAAGGATGATCTTCACTATAATGGGTTAAATCCGACTTTGGCACAGAAAGGGGTGAATTATGCTGCCACAAAAATCTGTGATCACTTGCCAAATAACATTAATAGTCTGACAAATAGCCAACCAACATTTGAAAACAAATTAAAATAATTTCTGAACGACAACTCCATATATATATATAAACAGAGAAGGAAAGTTGCTACTCGCCATATAGCGGAAATGCTGAGCCGCAATAGGCACAACAAAAAGATTCACACAATTAAGGCTTTCGGCCATTAAGGCATTTGTCAGCAGTAAACACACACACACACACACACACACACACACACACACACACATACGTAAACCCAACTTGCACACACATCTGCAGTCTCAAAGAGCTGAAACCGCACTGCTATGCTATGCTATGCACTTCAGTGTGGTTTCAGTTCTCTGAGACTGCAGATGTGTGTGCAAGTTGCGTTTACGTGTGTGTGTGTGTGTGTGTGTGTGCGTGGGTGTATGTGTGTTTATTACTGACAGAGCTGAAACCACACTGAAGTGCATAGCATAGCATAGCAGTGTGGTTTCAGCTCTCTGAGACTGCAGATGTGTGTGCAAGTTGCGTTTACGTGAGTGTGTGTGTGTGTGTGTGTGTGTGTGCGTGGGTGTATGTGTGTTTACTGCTGGGAGAGCTGAAACCACACTGAAGTGCATAGCATACCAGTGTGGTTTCAGCTCTCTGAGACTGCAGATGTGTGTGCAAGTTGCGTTTACGTGAGTGTGTGTGCGCTTGGGTGTATGTGTATCTACTGCTGACAAAGGCCTTAATGGCCGAAAGCTTTAATTGTGTGAATCTTTTTGTTGTGCCTCTCGCGACTCAGAATGTCCGCTTTATGGTGAGTAGCAACTTTCCTTCTCTGGTATTGTTACATTCCATCCTGGATTTTCCATTGTTTGATAGATCATCTCTAATAATAGAATTCATCTATTGTGCAGAAGGTGTTGTCAATCAGAAATTCTTTAAATTATGTAACTCGCAAATAATTCCATAAGTATAACCGTCTGAAGAAGGGCACTAAGTGCCCGAAACCGGTAAGGAAATCAAATTTCTGTTATGTAACTGGTTGCTTATTATTTCGTTTATGGAGACTATTATTTCTGCTTTTGAGCTGAGCAGATGATCAGGTCAATTGCTCCTTAAAAGAGAGTGCCGTATCTAACACAATCCCAACCTAATTTTACGCATGTCACAAAACATGTCATACATTTGGTCAGTTGGTGTAGTTCTTATAGATGGTAGAGTTAAATGGAGCACCCTATACAAAGTAAAAATAATATTTTTTTCTACTTTACTGGAGAGATGAGACTACACTGGAAATGAACCGAGGGGGATTCCTTATTTGAAAGAACGAGCTGCCGCGAATTGTTGAAACCTAATGTAGTTGATTGGATTGAGTTCCGGATTCGGGTAAGGTTTCTTTTTTTTCATGAAGGCATCAGACGGAGATTACTGGGCTCTGGACGGACGTACGGACAGAATCTACGGCCTCAATTTTGGCGCAGGGCGTCGAGCAAAGCCGCAGGGCGGACTGCGCGCGGTCTTCCTTTTTCCGTGACTGCGCCGGGCGGGGCTAAGACGGCGGTAATCCGCTTGTTCTGGCGGGCTGGCCCGCTTCCAGGAGCGCGTGGCGGCGAGCCAGCGGCGCGCGGCGATAAAACGCTAATGAGAGTATTTCACAGATCGTCGTGCGGCCCCCGGGGGCGGGCCGCCCCCGGCGCGGAGCGCGGACAAACAACCCCCTTCGCCGGGCGATTAGTCGGCGCGTTCTGTTTCCGCCACTAAATTGGCTCTTGTTACGACCCGAGCGAGAGCCGTGCGCGACGTGAAAAATAGTGCGGCAGCGGGCAATCGCTCGGGCAAGGCGGGTCGCTGTTAAAACGCGAAAATTTATGGCCGCCACAGGTCACATCCCTCCCGGCTCACACGAAATCCGCATCTCTACCATACGCGACACCCGAAGTCCACAACTGCAGAACCAAACCAAAAGATATCAATACTGCGATAGGTCCAGACGACTGGTGATTTGTTTTCAGTCAAACGATGGGCCCAAAACCTTAAACTAAATGCGAAAAATCAGAGATGCGACAATACTATTTTTACCCTCCACGCTGCCCTCCAATACTAAACTGGTGATCCCTCGATGTCTCAGAACATGTCCTACCAATCGATCCCTTCTTTTAGTCAAGTTGTGCCACAAGCCACTCTTCTCCTTAATTCTATTCAATAGCTCCTCATTAGTTATGTGATCCACCCATCTAATCTTCAGCATTCTTCTGTAGCACCACATTTCGAAAGCTTCTATTCTCTTCTTGTCTAAACTATTTATCGTCCACGTTTCACTTCCATACATGGCTACACTCCACACAAATACTTTCAGAAAAGACTTCCTGACACTTAAATCTATACTCGATGTTAACAAATTTGTCTTCTTCAATCCTACAGTAAAGCTGCTTGCCCACGGGAAAAATTACGGCTGTAGTTTCCCCTTGCTTTCAGCCATTCGCAGTACCAGAACAGCAAGGCCAGTTTGGCTAGTGTTACAAGGCCAGATCAGTCAATCTTCCGAACCGTTGCCCCTGCAACTACTGAAAAGGATGCTGCCCCTCTTCAGGAACCACACGTTTGTCTGGCCTCTCAACAGATACCACTCCGTTGTGGTTGCACCTACGGTACAGGTATCTGTATTGTTGAGGCACGCAAGCCTCCCCACCAACGGCAAGGTCCATGGTTCATGGGGGGGTAGAGGGAGATCAAGAGATGAATACACTAAGCAGATTCAGAAGGATGTAGGCTGCACTAGGTACTGGGAGATGAAGAAGCTTGCACAGGATAGAGTAGCATGGAGAGCTGCATCAAACCAGTCTCAGGACTGAAGACCACAACAAGTACTATTATAAATGTAAATAAGTACTAAGTAAATTTAGTATCGCATCGGTAAGGTACAAGCAACCCCACCACAATTCTTTAAACACTCGAAGTTCATGTACGAGGACTGTTCGGAAAGTAAGTTCCGATAAGGCCGGAAAGGGCAACCGCAGTGAAAATCCGAAGAAGCTTGTAACGTATTACTATCTTTACGACGTTTCTCATCGAGCCACATACGTTATCTCGCATTTCTAGCTATTTCTCTCACACAAATAATGATAAAAATTCAGGGTAGCCACCAGCCCAAGCCCTTCCTAACCATTAATTAAAAAACGGAGCTGGAAAATTATTAGTTTAATTACTTTAATAATTAATTACAAGTATGCAAATTTCTTTAAGTAGCCAGATAAATAGCACTCCATGTCATGAATGAATCAACTTGATTAATTCAGGATTGGAAATCGGAGGAAGTGGGTAAGATCAATGCCACAGAATTTATCTTTCACGTAGATTATTTATTCTATCTAAGTATTTGGTTGCACATCCTAACTACACATAGCTGGTGCCCGACTAGAAATATTTAAGTAAGAATTACGTGGGAATGTAACAGAGCACAATTTAACTACAGCAAGAAGAAACACAGAAAACCGGGGGTGGGAGACAATGATACTATCATCTCCTTTGCATTCATATCATAAAAATATCTCAGCGAGATTTGCATTACGATTCTACGCATGCACTATTCTGGACAGAGGTTTAACCAACGCATGAGGTTGTGCGATAATTATTCAACATACTAACTGCGTCTGCTGCTTGCAAACGGCCGAACTAGAGCACGTGGTGCATTCCGCATCAAACTGTTGTGCTGCTTTGTAGAAAGCGCACGAAAGAACAGATATTCTTGCGGAAAATATAGCTCATTAAACAAGCTAACTGTTAAAATAAAGCCTATGGCGGTGCCGTGGTGGACCAGAAGGGTCACTGATTACCAAACGCGTGGCAGAAAATCGACACACAAAGACAAAAGCAACTTCCACCAAATATAAGATTAAAAATCATTAAAAATCATACTCGCTTCGACACAATATTACACTCACGTACGGTTGAAATGATCCTAACCAGCTTTTCCTAATCAGATTTACCGTTTGAAATGTTGCTTCATCATTGTTCAAAATGAACCAAGTAACTTCCACACTTTTAACTCAAACACGAAAACTTGGCTATTTAAAGCAATATAATTATGGCAGTTCTGAGCGCACTGTGAGCACGTAAAGATGCCTAGAAAATACTGCCTCCTGCCAAGTACAAGGGCGTGGTGAGAGGTTTCGCCTGATGCCATGCAGCCCACATGACGTTCATGTCATGCGTTTCCTTCATGACAGTTCTCGCCTGCACTCTGCAGGAGCAATGAAGATGCTCGTGCACCATTTTCGATGGGAAGTGCTTGATCACTAACAACGCAGCCCATAATTAGTTCCCCTGAGTTTCTCGCTGGCAATGGAGACAACATTTTGGCAGAGACGACAAGCATGCAGACCGCATAGAGGATTGGCGGAAAGCACAGGTGGCTGACTTCTACGACGAAGATATTCAAAAGTTGGTGAACGCTACGACAAATCTCGAAGTCGGAGCGGTAATTAAATAGAGAAGTCGTGGGAAGGTGTAGCTAGCTGCTTGCAAATAAAACAGTTTTGATTTTAACAGTGATTTCCATTTCGCAATCGATCGAACCTTATTTTCCGAGTAGATCTTGTATAAAACAGTTTCAAACGTCTGAATACTTTGCAGGTGTGTTAGTGTGTTAAATATTTTTTGTGAACAATTTTTTGTACAATGATATAATTCTGTGGGTATCTTCAGTGGTATACGTCACCAAAACTGGTAGTGAATAAGGGCAGCACTAAATAAATAACTTAAAAGTTCGTGCTTGATCCTGAAATTTTACCACATGAACTACGAAAATGTAAGCGATAAACAGTTTTCCTTTCATTATATTGTGGTGCTGTAAGGGATAAAAAGTTTCAAAAAGATTTGAAGTTCCATTGAAAGTTAATTTTCGGTAAGTGCTCTCTACATCTACATACATACTCCGCAAGCCACCGTACGCTACTCTTTACCGCTACTCGTCATTTCCTTTCCTGTTCCACTCGCACATATAGCGAGGGATAAACGCCTACATATGAGCCTTAATTTCTCGTACCTTATCTTCGTGGTCCTTATACGCATTGTATGTTGGCGGCAGTAGAATCGTTCGGCAGACCGCCTCAAACGCTGGTTCTCTAATTTTTCTCAGTAGTGTTTATCGGAAACAACATCGTCTTCCCTCCAGGAGTTCCCATTTGAGTTCTCGAAGCATCTCCATAGCACTTATGCGTTTTTCGAACCAACCAGTAACAAATGTAGCAGCCAGCCTCGATGTCTTTCTTCAGTCCGACCAGGTAAGGATCCCAATCACTCGAGCAGTACTCAAGAATAGGTCGAATCAGCGCCCTAAATGCGGTCTCCTTTACAAGTGAACCACTCTCTCCTAAAATTCTCCCAATAAACCGGAGTCGACCATTCGCCTTCCCAACGACAGTTCTGACATGCTCGTTCCACACCATGTCGTTTTGCAACGTTGTGCCCAGATATTCAAACGACTTGACTATGTGAAGCAGGACACTAGTAGTACTGTACCGAAAAAATTACAGGTTTGATCATCCTACTCATCCGCATTAACTTACATTTTTCCAAATGTAGGGCTAGCTGCCATTCATCACACCAACTAGAAATTTTGTTTAATTCATCTTGTATCTTCCTACATTCACTCAACTTTGCCGCGGAGGACAACATACTGGGTTCTATTACTTAAGACGTCTTCGAGCCACGCACCTATCTTGAACTAATTCCATATGCTCGTACCTTATTTAAAAGCCTGCAATGGGGCACCATGTCAAATACTGTCCGGAAATCTAGAAATATAGAATCTGCCTTTTGCCCTTCGTTCATAGTTATCATGTGACGAAAGGTCAAGTTGAGTTTCACACGAACGATGCTTTCTAAAACCATGCAGACTCGTGCACATAATCTTCTCAGTCTCAAGAAATTTTTTATATTCGAACTGAAAATACGTTCAAATACTGAATGAATATGGTCTGGGTAATTTGCGATGCGTTTTAAGAAAAGCACAATGTTTTTGAAGTCGTATCTCCCGAACTATTTGTCGTGCAATTATATAATTTCACATTCAGTGGTATATCCGGATACTGTCCGCAAAACGTTTTGCGAATAGAATTATTTGCAAAGAAGAAAAAAATTAAAACGGTATGCATGATGCTAGAGTTTTACTGCACTCGGAGTGGTACGTGATAAACTTTTTTTCCTTTCAAGATTTTATGGTGGATCACAGCGACGAAAAGTTGCTGAAAGTTTTGAAATTCTATGTAAGGTTTGTAGCAAGTTGCTAATGCTCTCACTCTGAAATATTGAGTGAATAGTCAGGGTCATAGCTGTCTCAATATACGTACATAGCTTCTGAATTTAATAGTTGACTCACTTCGTTAAATCTGTAACGTAAGATTACATTTCTTAATGAGTAGAGGTTTAAATACCTGAGACAATGACTGGACATAAATCTTTCCGAAAGTACGACTACTGTATTGCGCCCTACGCCTACTCTGCCGGCAACCCACACTGCAGTAGAGTTACACGGGCAGCCGCCTTCCAAGCAGGCGACACACGAAGGCTGCGACGCCGCGACGGCCAGCAGACGGCAAATCAAGCGCCGTTACAGGTCGGTGCCCCCAGGGACCTTTTCCTCACGCAGACCACGTGACTGGAAAGAGAACCAGCTGTATCTTGGAGCCCGGGCCTGGACTTAGACAAGCGCACGGGCGCTGCTCAGCCAGTTCACTCCGAATGGGCTTCCTGGGCCAAGTGCCGAATGCAGTTACATTCATTCCATCAATCAGGAACTCTGGGGCGCGTAAGAATTCTGGGCTTTGTTTTCATTAGCGATACACTGCACATGACTGTATTTTCATCATAATGGAACTTTTGTATTCGCCTATTCTTCGGGTACTTTAACTTGAACTGAGTCAGCTTTCTCAACATTTGAACTAGGGGCTGTGCTGTCGGGACTTCAATTTTTTAATAGCGTAGTGCTTTGTGTACTATTAAGTTAGTAACCTTTCCCAACAATATTTTTTCTCTCTAGAGCCCTTCTGCCTTCGGATTATATTTATGTTCTTTTTTGCCACCGACTGCGTCAAACTTAGTTTTGGACTGAGACTTTCCTGCTCAATTCTGGACTCTAAATTCTGGCACTTTGTGTTTGTGAAGATTTTTAGTTATGAACTTTGTTTGGTTATTTGAAATAACACCTGCCTTCAGCCGCAGTAACTGTTTAGTATTATCTTTACAAGGTTTTGTTTTGTTTGGTTACCAGTTACAAGCTGATCACACCGGAGATTGTTGTGCTCTGTCTAAATAAACTTGAGATTCATTGTATATCTGAGCTTTCTTCTCTTGGCCATACCTTTTGAGTAAGCAAACTCTAACTGGTGTACCAACTGGCTCAAATAACCTGTAACAAGAATTGCCTCTGCTGTAACGCAAACTTGAAATATTACGTCGTTCATCCTGAAGCCCTATAGCAAAGTGCTGAGTGTTGATCACAGATACACACAGATTTGCAGCCCAGGAGATAAAGATAACGAGGAAGATAGTGGGATCAGGTGACGAATTAAAAGACGAGCAAACCAGGAGCTTTTCAAACACTGTAAAACTGTCACGGATGCGGCTAGGAAGATACGTCTGGTCCCGTATGGACATGTCTATTGAGTGTATCCCAGCAGGTTGAACGGTCGGCTTCTCGCACACTGTCAGAAGACTGAGACCAAGTCACCATGGTTGATGGAAGTGGTAAATGATCCGCAGGTACAGGAAGTGATGCAAAGAGAATGGAAATCTCTCAGAACAATGCTTAAGTACGTGACATTCCAGGACAAATCATCAAGAAAGAGAACAGAATCCATTTGGACAAAGGAGAGGAAGAAACTATACATCCAGAGGATGCGAAACACCAAAACCCATTCTTAACACAATCGTTGACTGTTGTGGGTCTTAGTTGACCAATATGAAATAAGAAGAAAGACATTCAGTTGCAAGTACTTTCATTCAGGACATATTTTAAGCCAATGATAATATTTAAGCGTGGTACAAAGCAACTACAATATGTGCAGTTCAATATTTTGGCATTGTACGAATTTTTTCTGGATAAATGCTTGCGATTTTATATATACAACAAGGAACCATAGCCGATAGTAATTATCGATTGTAACAGTCTGTTTGTAGGGCAAAGTGTTGACCTTGGAACACTTTTCAGACTTCGACCTAATACAGTCTATAAACCTACCATTAGTATTGTAATTTAGTATGCTTTTACCTAAATAACATAAACCCTGTCTCTATGTTGCCAGAAGCGCTATACCCCAACAGAAAAAAAGAGTCCTGACACGGGAAAGGCACGTATAACCCTCTTACTAAAATGTAGTTAAGCTTCCAAGTAAAGTACACTACGGGAGGATAGTCCTGTTTATAGGAAAAGCGAATCAATAGAGTTACCCTTTTTACAAGATTTGACCGTGTGTTGTGTCTAATCGATATGTAAATCAGACCATTCACTTCCTTTCCGAAGATCTTACCTAGCGGTTAGATAGAAACGCATTATGAATAATATAATATTGAAGCTAGGAATGCTCAGTTCCAAGTTCATCTGGTGGTTTAAAACATGTATGAGTACTAATGGTCGCCAGCCTATCCAAGCAATGAAACAGTGAAGTAATGGAAAGCAGATATATGAATTTTGCTTACTTTATTGCTACTATTTAAATTGGATTTTCAAATATATATAACTGCACGTAAACAATGTAGGACTACATTACGTTTTTAAAAGAGAAAAAGCCCAGTTGATAACTTCAAGAAAGCTAAAAAATTTGGCCAGGGGGCACCTTTAAAAAAGCACTTTCCATAACCAACAAACTTAAATACTAAAATACTTAGATACTAAAGCACACACTTTTTATGCTGAACATTTCACTTCAAGAAAGCCTCTTTCTTTCCGAAATTTGCTTTCAAAAGCTATTACTTTATGAACTAATTCTGTACAGTCATTTAATACAGTCTTGGAAATAGAAATAAGAACACCGTGAATTCATTGTCCCAGGACGGGGAAACTTTATTGACACATTCCTGGGGTCAGATACATCACATGATCACACTGACAGAACCACAGGCACATAGACACAGGCAACAGAGCATGCACAATGTCGGCACTAGTACAGTGTATATCCACCTTTCGCAGCAATGCAGGCTGCTATTCTCCCATGGAGACGATCGTAGAGATGCTGGATGTAGTCCTGTGGAACGGCTTGCCATGCCATTTCCACCTGGCGCCTCAGTTGGACCAGCGTTCGTGCTGGACGTGCAGACCGCGTGAGACGACGTTTCATCCAGTCCCAAACATGCTCAATGGGGGACAGATCCGGAGATCTTGCTGGCCAGGGTAGTTGACTTACACCTTCTAGAGCACGTTGGGTGGCACGGGATACATGCGGACGTGCATTGTCCTGTTGGAACAGCAAGTTCCCTTGCCGGTCTAGGAATGGTAGAACCATGGGTTCGATGACGGTTTGGATGTACCGTGCACTATTCAGTGTCCCCTCAACGATCACCAGTGGTGTACGGCCAGTGTAGGAGATCGCTCCCCACACCATGATGCCGGGTGCTGGCCCTGTGTGCCTCGGTCGTATGCAGTCCTGATTGTGGCGCTCACCGGCACGGCGCCAAACACGCATACGACCATCATTGGCACCAAGGCAGAAGCGACTCTCATCGCTGAAGACGACACGTCTCCATTCGTCCCTCCATTCACGCCTGTCGCGACACCACTGGAGGCGGGCTGCACGATGTTGGGGCGTGAGCGGAAGACGGCCTAACGGTGTGCGGGACCGTAGCCCAGCTTCATGGAGACGGTTGCGAATGGTCCTCGCCGATATCCCAGGAGCAACAGTGTCCCTAATTTGCTGGGAAGTGGCGGTGCGGTCCCCTACGGCACTGCGTAGGATCCTACGGTCTTGGCGTGCATCCGTGCGTCGCTGCGGTCCGGTCCCAGGTCGACGGGCACGTGCACCTTCCGCCGACCACTGGCGACAACATCGATGTACTGTGGAGACCTCACGCCCCACGTGTTGAGCAATTCGGCGGTACGTCCACCCGGCCTCCCGCATGCCCACTATACGCCCTCGCTCAAAGTCCGTCAACTGCACATACGGTTCACGTCCACGCTGTCGCGGCATGCTACCAGTGTTAAAGACTGCGATGGCGCTCCGTATGCCACGGCAAACTGGCTGACACTGACGGCGGCGGTGCACAAATGCTGCGCAGCTAGCGCCATTCGACGGCCAACACCGCGGTTCCTGGTGTGTCCGCTGTGCCGTGCGTGTGATCATTGCTTGTACAGCCCTCTCTCAGTGTCCGGAGCAAGTATGGTGGGTCTGACACACCGGTGTCAATGTGTTCTTTTTTCCATTTCCAGGAGTGTAGATTATAGTAACTTGGCTTCGCCCTGATTGAATTTTACGTGAGCAAACTTTTATTATAAAACTTTGCAATAGTTAAGAAAACTTTATTATTTACACAAAAGGAATCTAAATGGTGCCTCTTTATACTAACTTGGCACTTCGTAAGTCTGTAAAACAGGATACTTGGATTAATCAAACACCAGGAAGCAACCCTGTATGAATTAACAAGGTGAACCAGTTTCTTTAAAGTTCAAGAATGATTATTGAAACAAAGTTTAAATTAATGATTCGCGCTGTACAAAAGTGAAAATACAAAAACATCTCATCTGATGGCTGTAGACTTGGGTGTGACGAACAATTATGACGGCTACTCTACCCACAGTACGGCCTGCAAGTATCTTGCTGTATGGGCTCAATTTCTCTTCTGGGCGTCGTTCAGTTTTACATACAGTAGCCCAAAAACTCGCAACTATGCCGTAAGCCGTTTGCAGTCTTCACCGGAGGCATTTTTGTGCAAATTTTCAGGCAAATCTTCTCCTGCTCCTCAAGAGCGTTGCCTCAATCACGGCTGCCTACGCACTGTGTGTCTTACTTCCAACTCTTGCTCTAGGTAGCGGGCCAATTCACCCTCGCCATCTATTCCACTCTCCAGAGCCACTTTCATTTTAAACAAAAGCACACTGAATTTTGCATAAAAACTTTTTCTTACATTGTCTCTGGGCGTGACCATTTCTTAAATTGTCAAATTTACATCAACAACAATTTACACACTCAAATATTTTTAATTACAAAAGTCATCAGAAAATTATTTAACGTAATAAACAATTTGCATAGTATTTTTACATACATTACTCACATACATTGCAAAGGTTTTCAAACTTCAATATAGCAAGCTTTACTTTACATCTGCAGAAAATATAGTACCTATATGCGAAAATTTTAAAGCAAAAAAAATTACAAAAATTTAAATGAACCATAAACAAATAATGTTACAAGCCGTAAAATATACGTTTAATGGAGTGCGCAACACAATTAAATGGTCATTTTTGAAACACTTTCTTTTTTCCCATTTGACACAGAAGTTCGAAATTTGGTTCGAAGATGCCTACGGCCTTCGTCTGTAATGATGCGAAAGCGTCGCGCCCTGCGGCGTCATCCTGGATTTCGGCGACTCTTCAAACAGCGACGTTTCAACGCGTGAGAGAAAAAGGCCGGGTCTCAGAAGTCTCTTGAGACATGTGAGGTGAGTTAATGACGTCACATAGGCACCGAATTCCACCACAGTTCCGTCCAGTATAGTCATGGACTTGTCACAAGGCGCGAAGGTCGTCGCCCACATCCCCCCACCCCCTACTCGCATCTCACCCTCTCTCTTGACTCCTCTGTGGCGGAGGTCAGAACAAAGAAACCCAGCGTTTGAATCACGCAGTTTTCTTATCGATGGCCGAGGAAAACATTTCAGACACACCGCCGCTCAGAATATATAGGAAATGGGCTCACGGGATACTATAGACGGCATCAGTGAAACCACTCCTTACTTTGAGGCGTTCATTTACACACATTTCTTTGTCGAAAACGACAGTTCCCAGCGTAATGTGCAACAAAACACAGTCCTTGACAACCTTAAGGTATTTCTGACGCACTCCGGACGATTCAATCATTCTCTAAGGATATCGTGGGTTCTCCATAGACGCAGAGGATTCGTCTGTCGACATATACGAGTACGTACGCGATCTTCTGCGCCGCGAATAAGTTTGCTCAATTCGCGTGGAAGCAAGCAAGCATTTCTCTAACTTTCCAAATTGCGGAGTTTCTGTGCACCCACTACCCCGGAATCGATTTCCGTAGGAATTTAGTATAATTTAACAACGAGTTTCTCGTGTTTTGCTAGTTTTCTGGGCTACGTTCCCATTTCTCATTAACACAACATTACTAAGAGCGAACCGGCGGTTTTATGTGCTGCCATCAGTGTGCGCAATGCATGACCTAATTATTCGTTGGCTTCTCTGGTTTTCCCCGGAGGTAGAGGGATTAGCGGTTGACACTAGCTCACCGTTTTCAGGGTACGCCCGATTGTGTTTTCTCTACAATAGCGATTTGTGGATGCGCCTTGCATGCACAAGGGAGCATTATTTCACCTATTCTGTGTAACACGTATGCAAAAGAACCCTCACACCAGCCGAGAATAGAAAGATTCATATATGCAGACGACACCGCCATTTCTGATCAGAGAAGAGGTTGAAACAAAACCGGCAGAGTCTTTGGACATCTTTGGAACTACTATGAAGAATGTCACCTGAGAGCTAATCCTCAAAAAAAATTCAAGTATGCACATTCCACCTGCATACTAGAGAAGACACTAGACAATTGGAAATAGAATGGAGAGGAGTTATACTACACTACTGAACCAAACCGAAATACTTGAAAGCCACCCTGGACCGTACATTGGCATTTAAAAAACACCGCAGTGAACTTACAAGAAAAAATATGTCCAGCAAACAATAGTAAAAGCAAACTGACTAGATCAACATCGGGAGCGCAGCCGGAAATTCTTAATCATCATCAGCTTTATTTTGGAGGCGGAGAATATGCAGCCCAGTATGGGAGGCGTCTTGGCACTCCAGCATTCCAGACAAACGGACGTCACTTTAAATGAGACTTTCGGGATCGTCACCAGATGCCCGAGCCTGTCCACGTAACTTCCCGATCTGCTGCCATAGCACCTCGAAATATCAGATGCAAAGTAGCCAGTGAAACAGAGAGGAGAAAGCAGCAAACCGACAGGGCTCAACTGTGTGTAAGAGAAAGTATCATTTTTTGGACAAAATTCACTTGAAAATTGGAGAAGCTTATGTGTGATGCAATTTATTTAGGAAATTTAATTGCAACGAACTCTCACGACTTTGATGATTTCTTAATTTACGCGGTCTAATTCAAGGTGTGCACTCAGCATCATGAATATATCTATAAATACTATGACAGTGAACTAAGATCTGTAGGCATAGCGAGCGTGTAAATGGAGGATGCCGTCGTATAAGAAACCTCAGATCCCTGGCATTAATGTAAGGGTGTCGTAATTTTCTCCTTTCAGAAGTCCAGTACGACGACTTCCACATTGTCAGCTTGTTGAATACTGATTCGTGCATACCGAATGCATGTTCTTGCAAGGAGATGGTCTGCGTTGGACTCCCTATGACGTCGCTTTGCTGAGTCGTCACTTCAGCGAGTGGAGCCATGGCTCAACATCCTCCCAAACACGGCATATTATCTGCCGGCTGGAGTGGCCGAGCGGTCCTAGGCGTTTCAGTCTGGAACCGCGCGACCACTACGGTCGCAGGTTCGAAACCTGCCTCGGACAGTTGTGTGATGTCCTTAAGGTGGTTAGGTTTAAGTAGTTCTAAGTTCTAGGGCACTGATGACCTCAGATGTTAAGTCCCGTAGTGTTCAGAGCCATCTGAACCATTTTGAACCACAATGGCACATGAAAGCGAGGCACTTATTGTTATGACTCTATTGCGTCAATCGTCATTGTATTGCTGCACGTGCTGCAGCATCTGCTCCATGGGTGCATCATTTCTGCGTTGCAGGCAGTTCATCCAGGGAATGGAGAAGGTCAGGTTCCAAGGTGTTGCTTAAGAAATCTCGATTCCGAAATAGTTTCTTATTTATTTAATTTCTGACGAGTTTCACTCTCACAGGAGCATCATCAGACATCTGGGGGGGGGGGGGGGGGGAGTTTCCTCAGTACAAATTTACGAGCCAGGAATCAGCTATAAAGTTACATTGTCAGTTACATAAAGCAACTGGGAAACCGCGACCTGAATTTCGGAAAGATCGTAACCAAAGACAAACTCACCTGGTAAAAATACTCAAGGACCACTGACAAGTGCACAGAAAGTTAAAAATTTCAGGGTTATTATGCCGCGTCATGTTTCTTCTAAAATGATCGACGTTTCGACCCCTCTGCTAGCAGTAGTGGACACCAGAAGATCCTGAGGAATATCTCAGCAGAGGAGTCGCAACGTTCATCATTTTAGAAGAAATATGACACAGCCTAACAACCCATAAGATTTTAACTTCAGTGACAACGACCACGAAAGACTGCAGACTTACATAAAGTGTACAGAAAGACGAAGATCACGAAAAATTGCACGTCATTAATTAAATAAGTAAGAAACCACTTTCCACCCGCGACTGCCTGTCTTTATTGAAAATCTCAAAAGGTTGCTGTACCATTAGCCAATAGATGGAGTGATGTAATTTTCAGGGGCTGTTTAGGTAAGTTAGTTTCCCGGCGGGAAAGACCTCCAATGGATTATCTGGCTACTACAACCATGGCAGATTCACATTGATGATAATGGTCCCAGTGAGCAGTGAGGAGACGAAAGGCTACTCCTGCGATATCACATATTAGCCCATTGACGAGTAACTCGCTACCTCGTAGTCCACTCTCATCATCCACTTAGATCGGAACTTTACAGATTGAGAGTGTAGGTGGTGTTACTTCAGTGGTTGCAACATTGATCCAGATTTACAAGGAGCTGGGCAGTGTGATCCCATTGATCAGTACGATGTAACAAGCTCTTTGGTCTGGATGCATGCACTGATAAGGTTGGGAAGGACATAATACAGCCAGAGACCAACTAATCTGCAACTGCTGCAGTTGGTTCTCGATACCCTCTAGCCTCAACTGGAACGAGTTGATGTCTGAGCTAATCCCACACATGTTCTATCTGGGGCAGATCTGGTGATCTTGCTGGCCACCGGAGTACCTCAGCATCATGCAGACAGTTAATCGAGACAAGTGTCATCTGAGGATGAGCATTGTCCTCTTGAAAAATGACCCCACGGTACTGTCGTATTGAGAATTAGCACATCAGGGCGCTGTCAGCGTTACTTCATCACTGTCGGCTATGATCTGACCTAATACTTGATGGCTCTCCATACTACGGCACCAGGGATAAGACCGCTGTGCCTCTACAAAACACTGGAAGAATGTGACCTCTTCCCAGGTCACTGCTGCGCTTACCGATGATTATAAACCACCGTGAAAACAATGCAACTCCATTCAACAGCTGTCCATCCTAATCTGTCATGGCACCACTCCAGATGCAGCCGTTTATCTAGTGGTCTTAAAGACAGCCTCCTCATAGGACCATGATTGCCTTGCCCGTCTCCTGCTAGTCTCAGAGCAATGGTGCAAAATATTTCAGGGACTCCATTTACTGCCGGCCGGGGTGGCCGAGCGGTTCTAGGCGCAACGGTCTGGAACCGCGCGACCGCTACGGTCGCAGGTTCGAATCCTGCCTCGGGGATGGATGTGTGTGATGTCCTTAGGTTAGTTAGGTTTAAGTAGTTCTAAGTTCTAGGGGACTGATGACCTCAGAAGTTAAGTCCCATAGTGCTCAGAGCCATTTGAACCATTTTGAACTCCATTTACTTGTTATCAGATTGCAGGAGAAAATGCGAAGAGCTTACCATGTTCTTGGCGCACAGTACGGCGATTCTGCCTTACAGCTGTCGTACATGTTCGACTGGAACCTTGACGACGAGCATGACTTCACTTGATTTTCCGTTAAGTCCAATAGTGAGTCGCTGTCACATCACAAATCTGGTTAATGATAACGCTGTCTCACATGCGTACGCAGCATCTCTGTGTCCTCCACAATGATCAGTCAATGTCTAATGCTGTTCAGCCAGCGTCTGTACTCTGCCAGGCCTGGTAAAAACACTAAATACGAACAAAAATAGTGCACACTCGTGGCTAGGTCACAGAGAACTGCTACTCTAACTGTAAACATAAGCGCCGACGGTTGTGTACGTGTACAATGTTACACTGACATTAGATCGTGTATTCTGGAAGCTTCACGTGTTTCGTGGTACTTGTTATGTGCCTTAATCAAAAGTAAGATCACATTATAGTTAAATTCTTTTATCTTGGGGGCTCGCGCATGCCCGCCCAGACGCGGGAGATTGCTGCGTTGCCAGTTGCACGCGCCAAGAGAAGCAGCGCCATAGTATAGTATAGTTCGCAAACTTACGTTTGGGGGGGGGGGGGGGGGGGAGCGCGCAGTTTATGAAGTAAAGCTACCACGGCCGCAATAACCCTTTCGCTGCTACAGAGACGTGCTCCCCGCATTTTGTCATCACTGCATTGCTCGCCTGTTCAGACACATGGTGTTCCGACTTATCATTCGATTTCACAGAAACTATTTGGCCCAAAAACTTGATTTTTACACATCTTCTTGACTGATACCTTCCCCCCCATAAACACTTAATTTTGTTTCGATGTGAAACGCAGTAATTGTGCAGTATTAAGTGTAGTAATCCATTGCACGAAATTTTGAAGAGTTTGCGGTAGAGATGGGCGATCCGCTCTTGAACTAATTCATAGAGTTCAATCTTTCAAAGGAGTGAACAATCAGTGATTCAGAAAAAAAGAACGGTAGCTCCAAACGTTTCCCACGGCAGAGAGAGAGAGAGAGAGAGAGAGACGGAGCATATCAGCAGCGCCTCTGCTGGTCACAGCACAGTGCACGCCACACAACACAGCCAGCGCCGGCCTCTGCCCTGCTTCTACCTTGGCTGCCTGCATTGTGCAGTGCCCCATTGGATTTTGTGTTTGACATATGCCGTGGCGTCTCTGTGTGTCGTCTGCCGCGCAGTAGTGTAACTTCGCATCGCACTCTGTCGGCGATCGTTTCAGTCGCACGTCCTGCCCTCTGGGCAGTTGATGCGAGCAACAGGACAGAGAGCCACCTAGCGGATAACATAGGAACTACTTGCAAACACCCGCTCGCAAGGGAACGAACTATTTGTCTCGGAGCGGGTGAGTTCACCGCTACCCCCTCCCTCGGAACTCGCCCGCTCAACGCTCGCCCCACAGTCTCGACTCTAGCCAGAGCGTCGAGCAAAGCGACTCAGGTGTCACTGTGGTCTCTGCGGTCTCAGCTCACGCAGTAATACAGCTCGCGGCTCGACCTGCTCGACTCAGCGCCTCTGCATCGGAGTTCGTCCCCACTGGATATTGTTCTTCGTAGTAATGCCGCTATGTATATTACATTATTATGTTATGTATACATCAATTGTTTTTATTTTATTTTTATTTGTTTAAACTGATTAGATTAGGTTCCTGATGACTCCTCTTACTATAGGATTTTTATTATAGACACTCGAATTTACGCTTTA
This sequence comes from Schistocerca cancellata, assembly GCF_023864275.1. Taxonomy (NCBI): domain Eukaryota; kingdom Metazoa; phylum Arthropoda; class Insecta; order Orthoptera; family Acrididae; genus Schistocerca; species Schistocerca cancellata. Next base: position 1,145,133,332 of record NC_064626.1, on the reverse strand, counting down.
ATTACGAGCGAACCGATAAACGTATCGCAAAATGTGATACACCAATATTTTCCTTGTTTTATTCTGCGTAAGGCTATATGCAGCACTTTCGTTTTACAGTCAAATTTATATTTTTTTTTCTTATTCTGGTACGGATTTTGCGATTTTAGGCGTCTTCGAAAGGAAACGTTCACTTTAAAAATATATGACTTGCGATGTATTTGTATGAGGTTAATGAAATTTTAATACGTTATAGCCAAATATATTGTTAATGTAAATCTCAAGTTACAACATTTTCCGATCACCCAAAAAACCACGATAGTGCAAAATAAATCAATAATCAAAAACTTTGTCATATAGTGGAAATTTCAATAAACAATACAAAATTCTTACTCATTATCTGTGTTACTTCAAAATAGGATCAAATAAGATCAAAATACAGGTATAGTACTGGAATAAACCAAGTTTAAAGGGCAATGTGCCTTCCATTTATTTTATATTGTAAATGAGTGGTGAGTCATGAAAAAGAGCTAATTCATTTCAGGGAGTGAACAGTTCTGATCCAATCTCTGAAAAGAACAGTTTTGCCCATCTCTAATCGTCATCGATTGTTTCGCCATTGTTGCTTGAATTAGCTTGTTATTTCTTCACTGCCTAATTATTACATGTTTGTCTGTTTGTTGTATCTGCTCGTAACGGGCAACACATCGTCCATAATTGGCGAGCAGCCTGTACTCGGGGCCGGTTTTCCGTGCGCCACCCTATATTATTTCCCTGCGTACTCCAGGGGGGAGGCAAGCGCCCCCTCTTGGTGCCCTCCATCCTTCAGTGACCTACACTACTTGTTTCCAGTTTTTCATAAAAACCATATACCAAGCACAAATGAACGGTGAACGAGTAAACATGAACGGTTCCCAAAAAAGAACGATCAGCAGTGAATTAGTTCCCATGGATGAACGAGTTTGCTCATCTCTAGTTTGCGGAGGTAAAAGTCCACAGCGTACACTTTCCGTATGGTCGATTTTAGTTGCCACTAGAAATTTCAAAAAATTACATTCCAACAAATAAAATTCATGAAGTAAGACACTTCGATATTGTTTTTAAGTAAAGAAAATATTAAGCTCTGAACAGTGTTTGAACTCAGAACGTTCTGCTTAGCAGTAAAACATCTTCACCAGTACACTAACACAGCTCAGCATTCAACAGACTTCCTTGAGGACTTTAAAGAATCACGCAGTATACGAACAAACACTGTTGGTATGACTATGAATTACTCACGTTTCGTCGAAGTACATCAGGAAATAAACAATTATCGCTGTTCTTTACTGCGAAAAAGCGGTTAGTGAGAATGAATTTCCTTGCTATCGCCTGAATTAGGAAGCTTATTGCTTGTTTGGTTTAATTAATTAATAGAATATGAAGCAATTGGTATGAAGAATGCTTTTTCCAAACATTCTTTTATAGAAAATCTTCTATCAAGACATTGCTTTTGTTCAATTACTTTATTTATGACTGAACGTTTCTAAAACTGAAGACACTCGTCCGTGCTCTGCACTGCAGTCGAACTCTGGCAACGTCGTTCTCTGTTCACTGGCTGACTGTGTTTTGTAACGTCAGATGCGCTGAACGCACCTAAACTCGGCCGCCGTCGTAAATGACGCGCACTTTAGCGTCAGTGAAATGTTTTTGAGTGACAGGAGATACACGAAAGAAATCGCTGGTGTACCAGGTACGAGAAATTTTTGCCGCGAGACGTTCTTGTGTATGTTGTCTGAAGGTCATTCAAGGCTTTTGTCATTAAAGGTAATCAACGACACCGTGCACACAACGCTGTGCGATTGTGTTAACTTCTGGTTCATTTATAAATATCCACGGAGCCACTCGCTAACAGGACACATACACCTATTCTTGAAATGAGCCCTTTTGTTCTGGCACAGCTCTCTGTTGGGATAACTCGAGACTACGAATGCCTGGCTCGTGCTCACCCGTCCGCCACATTAAACCTGAGAATACTTTCGTCCCCCTGGTGATAGTTTCAACAGTAGCAGGGACACGGCCGCTGCTGAGAGACCGGTTTTAGACGCAGCGCTTATCCCAGGTGACTTCATTACCAGCGGAGAGCGGAGCAGTTAGCTTTTACTGCCAATGAGCGAGCCGTCCCCCCCTCCCTTCCCCCCCCCCCCCTTTCCTTCGTCTGCTGTGTACTCCCACTTGGTTTCTGCCTCCTTACTCGCCGAGGAGGGATCGTGCGATCGAAGAGAAGTTCGTCCACGAGGAACAGGGAGTACGTGGCAGCCGACAGCTCTCAGACGACGTTTAAGCAACAGTCGTAACTGACGTATTTTAGACTATTAATAACGTAATAGAAGGTAGTTCTGGCATTTTGGAAGACTAAGAACGTGACATTGCTATCCTGAGTGAAAGTGAAGAAGGAATTAAATGATCTGCTGAACGGAATGAACAGTCTAATGAGTACAAAGTATGGTTTGAGAGTAAAACGGAGGAAGACGTAGGTAATGAGAAGTAGTAGAAATGAGAACAGCGAGAAACTTAACATCAGGATTGATGGTCACGAAGTCAATGAAGTTAAGGAATTCTGCTACCTAGGCAGTAAAATAACGAATGACGGACGGAGCAAGGAGGACATCAAAAGCAGACTCGCTTTTGGCAAAAAAGGCATTTCTGGCCAAGAGAAGTCTACTAATATCAAATACCGGCCTTAATTTGAGGAAGAAATTTCTAAGGATGTACGTCTGGAGTACAGCATTGTATGGTAGTGAAACATGGACTGTGGGAAAACCGGAGCAGAAGAGAATCGAAGCATTTAAGATGTGGTGCTATAGACGAATGTTGAAAATTAGGTGGACTGATAAGGTAAGGAATGAGGAGGTTGTACGCAGAATCGGGGAGGAAAGGAATATGTGGAAAACACTGATAAGGAGAAGGGACAGGATGATAGGACATCTGCTAAGACATGAGGGAATGACTTCTATGGTACTAGAGGGAGCTGTAGAGGGCAAAAACTGTAGAGGAAGACAGAGATTGGAATACGTCAAGCAAATAATTGAGGACGTAGGTTGCAAGTGCTACTCTGAGATGAAGAGGTTAGCACACGAAAGGAATTCGTGGCGGGCCGCATCAAACCAGTCAGTAGACTGATGACCAAAAAAAAAAAAAAAAAAAGAACGTTAATGAAACCACCGCTTCACTTGGGATAATGATTCCCACACATTTCGCGGTCGGAGACGACAGAGGGCAGTGTGATAACAACAGGACGACGTTCTTGAGAAAAATGGTCATAGCTGCCAACTCCTGGGCGGTTCGGTCTCATCCTAAGGACATCAAAGGGCTGCAACCGCACTCAAAGTGTTCTCACTCCTTTGGAGTATAGCGTGACAGCACTTTCTCTGTGCCATACATAGTGGAACCACTAGTGACAGCTCAAAACCATGCAAAGAAATTTAAATATGATCCGAAGCAGATAAGTGTTTTCACCCCTCCTTTTCCGCGCCCTCTTGTAGCATCATCACAGGAGGGCTCGGCATCGTCATATGAGTGAGTAAAATGGCAAAAGTGTCCTCTAAGAGCCCTACAATTCGGCAACATTACCGATACCATCCACACACCTTTGTTGAGCAATTTGAAAATGTACCTTTCAGAAACTCTGACACCAATTCAGTATCGCGGCTGCCCTAGCGCCTTAAGATAGCCAGACATCACTCGAGGGGACCATACTGTGGTTCAGGTCGAAAAAAAATCGATTTTCGGTTTTCATCATATTTCGATAGATTAAGGTTTTATTTAGGTACACTGAAAAGGATTTTGCTTAAAAAAATTTTTTTCGAGCATTTACAGAGCATTTTCCTACCACATGTGTTTATGTACCACGCCCACTTTTCTGTCACCCACTGTCAATCCACCCACTGTCAACTCTAAGCCACATGGAGATGCCATTATTAGCAAAATAGAATGTGTAGGCCATGTTCAAAAACGTTTGGGAACAAGGCTGAGAAAAGTAACTGTTGATATGAGAGGAAAAAAAAATTAGAAAATGGAAAATTGTTGACCGCACAGGGTCGGTTAACTAAAATTGAAATAGAAAACTTGCAGGTATACTATGGGCAGGCAATTAGGAGAAATAAAGAAAATCTGGAGGCAATGAAGAGAGATGTTTGGGCCATATTCTTCCATAAGTCCTCTACTGATGATAAGCCATGTCATGGTTTGTGTCCATCAGGAGAAAATTCGTGGTGCAATTACAATAGGGCCCAGGCAACTGGAGAATCTTATTCTCACCAGCATTCTCTTCCTGCTACTGTTATTACAGAATTAAACCTGTTTTCAGAGACTTGGCTCATCCTGACCTTCTGAGGAAATGTTTGCCTGGGCAGACACAGAATCCAAACGAATGTTTCAACAGCGTAATTTGGAACCGCCTTCCTAAAACTGTACTTGTAGGCATGCATACAATGAAACTAGGAGTTCATGATGCTATTATTACGTTCAATTGTGGTAATATTGAAAAGTGTTGGGTCCTGAAAAAACTGGGAATTAATCCTGGTGAAAATCTGATGACTGGGATGCAACATTGCGATAAAATGAGGACAGCCGATGCAGACAGGCCAAGAAAGCAAGACAAACATCCGGGAAGGTGAGAAAGAAGCTGGAAGACCTGCCAGAAGCCAAAGAAGGGCCATCATATGCAGCAGGACAGTTTTAATTAACCGTAAGTAACAAATTTCAAAAGTTTTTTCTTTAAAGTCAATTTCCCACACACTAAAATTTTCAGTGCATATGCCCATTATATCAGAAACTATCACAGATAAATGAATGAAATTTTCAGAGACTCTGCATAACATAAAAATCCACGTCTGGTACTATATTCATTAATATTCCTCAATTAGGAAGTTAACAAAAAATATTTTCAGCTGAAAAAACTTAATATTTTTGTTAATAAATTTAAAAAAGTATTTCGTAAGAACTATAAAATGGATAATGTAGATATTAGTCCACTTGACTATTAGCATCATGTAACATACAGTAAAAATATTAAGGTCCTGCATCAAATAGTTTTTTCAGAAATACTTGCCTAAATTAACATGGGTTAGATAGGCAGGGTGTGGTCTCCTTAAGATTAAGGAAGGCGTTGCCTAACCGATTCTGCGCGGCGGTGCGTCTAAAATGTTTTCCTCAGTCACGCGGAAAGAAACCGCGTGATTTCAAAGCTAGATGTCGCGGTTCTAACGTCCACTGTAGAGGCATTAAAAGAAGGGGTGAAATGGGCGTAAGACCTTCCCACCGGTGACGCAGTGGGTTAGGCAGAATTGAGGCGAAATTTGGTGCGATTGCAACATCATTAACCGACTTTGCAGCTCACATGAACTTCTTAGCTCTGGCTTTTTTTTTTCGTAGGTGTTGACACCTTACTGTTTGAAGTGCCACCAAGCAAGCTTTTGCATCGTTACAGAGGAAATTTGCAGACACCTTTGACACAAATTTCAAACTGATGCATTTCAGTGGGAGACAATTACGGGGTTTCGAATAAGTGATTTTTTAATTTTGGTGCGCAAGTGTATATATTTTGAGGCAGCATAAGTCGTAGCGCACAAATTACCCGCACTATACAGGGTGATTTTTCCCACCGTGTGCAAACTCTAGGGATTGATCGATGAGAGGATACGGAACAAACAACGCGTTATGAATGAAATTTTCACTCTACAGCGGAGTGTGCGCTAATATGAAACTTCCTGGCAGATGAAAACTGTGTGCCGGACCGAGACTCGAACTCGGGATCTTTGCCTTTCGCGGGCAAGTGCTCTACCAAGTGGCGGAATTTATGCTGTGAGGCCGGGGCGTGAGTCGTGCTTGGGTAGCTCAGTTGGTATAGCACTTGGCTGAAAAAAGGCAAAGGTCCCGAGTTCGAATCTCGGTTCGGCACACAGTTTTAATCTGCCAGGAAGTTTCATATCAGCGCACACTCCGCTGTAGAGTGAAAATTTCATTCTAGAAACAACCCCCAGGCTGTGGCTAAGCCATGTCTCCGCAGTATCCGTTCTTCCAGGAGTGCTAGTTCTGCAAGGTTCGCAGGAGAGCTTCTGTGAAGTTTGGAAGGTAGGAGTCGAGGTACTGGCGGAATTAAAGCTGTGAGGACGGGGCGTGAGTCGTGCTTGAGTAGCTCAGTTGGTAGAGCACTTGCCCGCGAAAGGCAAAGGTCCAGAGTTCGAGTCTCTGTCTGGCACACAGTTTTAACCTGCCAGGAAGTTTCAACGTGCAATGAACTTACGTCCGGAAATGCATTGTTTCCATGCTAGAGACCATTATTCAATCATACATAGCTAAAGGCTGCGGTCTAATAAGTGCTGTACCGTGCAGCCACAGTTACAGTATGTGTTGAAAATGGTTTCCATGTGGGTCAATGCACGCTCGTACACGCCGTAGCACGTTCTGTCTCACACGTTCACATCAGCCAGGCTGCATCCGAACAGTGTCAAAGGCAGTACGAATACGTTGCCCTAGCGTCTCGACATCTGGAATGGGCTCTGCATACACGATACTTTTGAGATGGCCTCTAACCAGAAATCGCACGGCTTGAGATCCGGTGAACATGCAGCTGGGCCCCGTCGTCCGATGCATCCACCAGGGAAGACACGACTGAGCTGCGTCCGGACGTCAACGGCGATGTGGGCTGAAGCACCGTCATGTAGCAGCCACATAGCCCTTCGAATCAACAGTTGCTCTTCTTCCAGCAGGGCAGGCAAAGTCACCCGCAAGAAACGCCAATTGTACCGGCCTGTACAACGTGGAAAGAAGACTGGTCCCCCAAATATGGTCGCCCACTATCCTGGCCCACACAATGCGGCTGCACCGATGCTGATGATTCGCTGTCGGCTTACAATGGACGTTCTGCATACTGTCCCACAGATGAGTGTTAAGAAAGTTCACATACCGCTCAGCGTAAAGGTAGCCTCATCTGTGAATAGGATGGATGACGCAAATCCCGGAATCGTGGTTGCCTTGTGAAGGAACCAGTGACAAAACTGCTCCCGATGCGAAAATTCTGTCGCTAGTAAGCCCTGCACACGCTGTAAATGGAACTGTAGTAACAATTGTCATGGAGAATGTTCCACACTGTCGTCTGGACTACGCTGCACTGCCTGGTATTGACACGGCGGCCGCCTTGCACAGTGTTAACCACATTTTCATCTAAGTCTGGTGTCCGAACATTTCGGGTACGACCTTCGTGATTTCCTACTTCGTCAGACAAATAGCGAAACACTGCAGTAAATGTTGATTGCTGTGGTAGTTGTCGCCGGGGATAAGTCTCCCGATACAACCATGCTAGCCGCCGCCCATCGCCATTTGCCTTTGTGTAAGTCAACACCATGTCGGCAAGCTCTCAATTCGAATACGGAACCATTATGCACAAGGCTATATCACATCCATCACAAGGTGAATCAGCCAATTACTGTGGCCGGAGAGGGCGCTAGGGCGTGACGTATGAGGAACGGTACCACCCTCTAGGAGGAAACCATGCACATGTGACCGGCCGCGGTGGCCGAGCGGTTCTAGGCGATTCAGTCCAGAACCGCATGACTGCTACGGTCGCAGGTTCGAATCCTGCCTCGGGCATGGATGTGTGTGATGTCCTTAGATTAGTTAGGCTTTAACCTCAGATGTTAAGTCCCATGGTGCTGAGAGCCATTTGAACCATGCACGTGTAACTGTGGTTGCGTGCTACAGTGTGTCTTAGGCCGCAGTCTCTGTAACAGAGTATGATTGAATAAATGGTCTCTAGCATGGAAACCATGCATTTCCGGACATAAGTTCATTACACGTATTTTGCTCCATGTCCCCTCATCGATCAATCCCTAGAATTTGTACACAGTGGAAAAATTCACCCTGTATTTACCCAGTATTTGAGAGTGAGAGCACTTACACATAAATTCAAATCTTTTCTAAACATTTTCATTAATTTTTTGGGTGGATATTTCGAAACTAATGAAACTAAAATAATTAAGGGTTTTCAGTCTTCAGTGATAAAGGTATCACATTCTCAACGTTAAGTATTTAACCCATTAGTACCATTTGTAAAGTAATCGGACGTTCGAAGCTGTTTTATAAGTGGGATTCCTATTTCTGCAAGAAACAGGGGGTATGGGGAGAGGACTGTTACTGGTACTTTCATAACATGCAACTTACCATACAGAAACATCCAAATACGATAATTCTTTAACTACCAATACGTTGTTTCCCGTCGTATTATTACATCAAATCGTACCAGAAACTATGCATTTTCGAGAGATCATGACTCTGCTGCTGCTTTGAAACAGCATATCACATTAAGGCGGTGAAGATATAATATAGAACATAACAAATATGGGCTTCCAACTGCAAACGACGTTATTCAATATAGCGTCTTCCAAGTTCTGTTTGTGACAGAATGCGACCTTGTGTCTGATTGGCGACGTTCCTCTATGAAGCAAAGTCTGGCCTATTCAGTCTTCCCCGCATCAGAATTCTTAATGCGTAAAATTCCACATTATTACGCCACAAAACTCGTCGAGCTCCACATCCACAAACGCTTTCGAGTTCCGTGCGAGGAAGGCTTTAGTGTAGCTGGCAAGAACCTGTTTGAGAAATGACTTCCAGTCTCACTGCGACCATTCGTACCGCCACCTTCATATATCTTCATCTACATCTACGTGATTACTCTGCTATTCAGAATAAAGTGCCTGGCAGAGGGTTCAATGAACCGCCTTCAAGCTGTCTCTCTACCGTTCCACTCTCGAACGGCACGCGGGAAAAACGAGCACTTAAATTTTTCTGTGCGAGCCCTGATTTCTCTTATTTTATCGTGATGGTCATTTCTCCCTATGTAGGTGGGTGCAACAGAATGTTTTCGCAATCGGAGGAGAAAACTGGTGATTGAAATTTCATGAGAAGATCCCGTCGCAACGAAAAACGCCTTTGTTTTAATGATTTCCACTCCTATTCACTTATCATGTCTGTGACACTATCTCCCCTATTTCGCGATAATACAAAACGAGCTGCCCTTCTTTGTACTTTTTCGATGTCATCCGTCAGTCCCACTTGATGCGCATCCCACATCGCACAGCAATACTCCAGAATAGGGCGGACAAACGTGGTGTAAGCAGTTTCTTTAGTAGACCTGTTGCACCTTCTAAGTGCTCTGCCAATGAATCGCAGTCTTTGGTTTTCTCTACCCACAATATTATCTATGTGATCGTTCCAATTTAGGTTATTTTTAATTGTACTCCCTAAGTATTTAGTTGAATTTACAGCCTTCAGATTTGTGTGACTTGCCGCGTAATCGAAATTCAGCTGATTTCTTTTAGTACTCATGTGAATAACTTCACACTTTTCTTTATTCAGGGTCAACTGCCACTTTTCGCACCTTACAGATGTCTTATCTAAATCATTTTGCAAGTCATTTTGGTTATCTGATGACTTTATAAGATGGTAAATGACAGCACCATCTGCAAACATCTAAGACGGCTACTCAGATTGTCTCCTATGTCATTGATACAGATCAGGAACAATAGAGGGCCTAAAGCACTTCCATGGGAAACGCCGGACATCACTTCTGATTTACTCGATGACTTTCCGTCTATTACTACGAACTGTGACCTTTCTGACAGAAAATCACGAATCCAGTCGCACAACTAAGGCGATACTCCGTAAGCACGCAGTTTGGTTAGAAGGTGCTTGTGAGGAACGGTGTCGTAAGCCTTCTGTAAATCTAAAAACATGGAATCAATTTGACATCCCCTGTCGATAGCACTTTTTACTTCATGAGTATAAAGAGCTAGTTGTGTTTCACAAGAACGATATTTTCTGAATCCGTGCTGACTATGTGTCAATAAATCGTTTTCTTCGAGGTACTTCATAATGTTCGAATACAGTATATGTTCCAAAACCCTACTGCAAATCGACGTTAGTGATATAGGCCTCTAATTCAGTGGATTACTCCTACTTCCCTTTTTGGGTATTGGTGTGACTTGAGCAATTTTCTAGTCTTTAGGCATGGATCTTTCTGTGAGCGAGTGGTTGTATATAACTGGTAAATATGGAGCTATATTATCATCATACTCTGAGAGGAACCTGACTGGTATGCAATCTAGACTGGAGGCCTTGCCTTTATTAAGTGATTTAAGCTGCTTCTTTACTCCGAGGATATCTACTTCTATTCTCATCTTGGCAGTTGTTCTTGATTGGAATTCAGTAATATTTACTTAGTCTTCTTTGGTGAAGGAGTTTCGGAAAACCGTGTTTAATAGCTCTGCTTTAGTGGCACTGTCATCAGTGACATCACTGTTGCGCAGTGAAGATATTGATTGCGTCTTGCCACTGGTGTGCTTTGTGTATGACCAGAATCTCTTTCGGTTTTATGCCAGATTTCGAGACAGAATTTCGTTGTGGATATCATTAAAAGCATCTCGCATTGAAGTACGCGCTGTATTTCGAATTTCTGTAAAATTTTGCCAATCTTGGGGATTTTGCGGTTTTTTTTAAATTTGGCATGCTTTTTTCGTTGCTTCTGCAACAACGATCTGACCCGTTTTGTGTACCATGGGGAATCATTACCACTACATATTAATTTATGTGGTATATATCTCTCAATTGCTGTCGATATTATCTCTTTGAAAACATTCCACTAATTTTCTTCAATTACATGATGAGATCGGAAGGAGTGAAGACTGTCTCTTAAAAAGGTGTTAAGAGTATTTTCATCAGTTTTTCTTAAATAGATGTACAGGGTTATTACAAATGATTGAAGCGATTTCACAGCTCTACAATAACTTTATTATTTGAGATATTTTCAGAATGCTTTGCACGCACATACAAAAACTCAAAAAGTCTTTTTAGGCATTCACAAATGTTCGATATGTGCCCCTTTAGTGATTCGGCAGACATCAAGCCGATAGTCAAGTTCCTCCCACACTCGGCGCAGCTTGTCCCCATCAATGAGTTCGAAAGCATCGTTGATGACAGCTCGCAGTTCTGGCACGTTTCTTGGTAGAGGAGGTTTAAACACTGAATCTTTCACATAACCCCACAGAAAGAAATCGCATGGGGTTAAGTTGGGAGAGCGTGGAGGCCATGACATGAATTGCTGATCATGATCTCCACCACGACCGATCCATCGGTTTTCCAATCTCCTGTTTAAGAAATGCCGAACATCATGATGGAAGTGCGGTGGAGCACCATCCTGTTGAAAGATGAAGTCGGCGCTGTCGGTCTCCAGTTGTGGCATGAGCCAATTTTCCAGCATGTCCAGATACACGTGTCCTGTAACGTTTTTTTTCGCAGAAGAAAAAGGGGCCGTAAACTTTAAACCGCGAGATTGCACAAAACACGTTAACTTTTGGTGAATTGCGAATTTGCTGCACTAATGCGTGAGGATTCTCTACCGCCCAGATTCGCACATTGTGTCTGTACACTTCACCATTAAGAAAAAATGTTGCTTCATCACTGAAAACAAGTTTCGCACTGAACGCATCCTCTTCCATGAGCTGTTGCAACCGCGCCGAAAATTCAAAGCGTTTGACTTTGTCTTCGGGTGTCAGGGCTTGTAGCAATTGTAAACGGTAAGGCTTCTGCTTTAGCCTTTTCCGTAAGATTTTCCAAACCGTCGGCTGTGGTACGTTTAGCTCCCTGCTTGCTTTATTCGTCGACTTCCGCGGGCTACGCGTGAAACTTGCCCGCACGCGTTCAACCGTTTCTTCGCTCACTGCAGGCCGACCCGTTGATTTCCCCTTACAGAGGCATCCAGAAGCTTTAAACTGCGCATACCATCGCCGAATGGAGTTAGCAGTTGGTGGATCTTTGTTGAACTTCGTCCTGAATTGTCGTTGCACTGTTATGACTGACTGACGTGAGTGCATTTCAAGCACGACATACGCTTTCTCGGCTCCTGTCGCCATTTTGTCTCACTGCGCTCTCGAGCGGTCTGGCGGCAGAAACCTGAAGTGCGACTTCAGCCGAACAAAACTTTATGAGTTTTTCTACGTATCTGTAGTGTGTCGTGACCATATGTCAATGAATGGAGCTACAGTGAATTTATGAAATCGCTTCAATCATTTGTAATAGCCCTGTACTTTGCGTTTCTTTTTGATGGTTGTAGGTGTTACGGTATTCACAGTTTTCCAGGTGACCGACTTATCTCTCTCGTCCCTCGATGGAAAAGGTAAAAGGTTTTGTTCCGTCGCATAAAACAGAAAATGCACTTCCGGACCGACGATTCCAAGATACGAACATCAGCGTGGAAATAATGATTACGGTATTGGTTCGAAGGTATGTAGAAGTGAGTAAAATTTAAAGGCGACTATTTTGAGAAATAATAAATCAGTTTAGGGCAAAAACTGTTTTTTGCATTGTTTTTGCAAAAATAAATAAAAATGTAAAATGTGTCCCTTGTATACCAATATTCTTGCTGTGTCCATCTCAGTACACTTGCAGTGTCCTCAGTAAACCCCACTCACTATCATCCAGTTATGCTAAGCTCTCAATTCTGGGAGTAATACCTGTAGCGTATCGCGAACCATAAAAGCGCTCAACACGCGGCCTCATCCCAACGACATACATGGTATCTCGCTGTACTCAGCGCTGATTGCACTGAACGACCTGGAGCGATCTTCGCCTCGCAGTTCAGATAAACCTGCCACCATCGCGTATGAAAAACTCCCCCCCCCCTCCGCTCTCTCTCTCTCTCTCTCTCTCTCTCTCTCTCTCTCTGTGTGTATTGCTCCCTCGCTCTCTCTATTCCCTGGTATGATTCCCATTTCAGCGACCCACGTATGATGGGCACTCACTTATCTAGGATTAGCAGTTGGAGTATTTCACTGGCTTCATGCGATATCTGTTGCCGTATCGTCACCTACGCTAAAGTTAGAGAGAAAATCGTGTACAGTATCCACATACGAATCGCTTAAATTCTGTGCTGAGCATTTTTGTGCTTTAACTGCTGTGTATAGTTGATATGTGTGAAATGAGGGATCAGCCCGCCATTTACCTAGATGGAAGTGTCCAGTACGAAATACTGGCAAACACGAGGGCCACTGAGATTATTCGGGCAGCACGCCTTTGGTGCTTATAACGCAGCCGTCGAGATTTACTGTTTAATTATCATTCCTAGTGATCAGGAACGTATCGGATTCCAGTGCTGCGTTACAACAAAAATTTTATAATGCACGAATAAAGGGAGTACTTCGCTTTTGGGTTCACGATACTAAAAGTGCTCACACGATATATTCTACAAAACTGCATTTGCGTAACACCAATATAGCACACTAATAATCCACGCACCTATTCATACAAACTGCATTACTGATGATGACAATACACCATTATGCTGTGCAGCTAATAAAAGGTAATCAGAAAGATTTCAAGAAATGAATTTAAATAAATTTCAGCGCCAAGTAGTATCACTGATTCGAATTTGTCCTTCCATAGCAAATTAATGGCTGCTACTTTGTCAAGATAGATTAATTAAGATTAATAAAGGTTAAGATGAACTTAGTAAAGGCAGTTTCGTCTTCTTTAGGATGAATTTGTCTTATTAGAGTGGAGGAAGGGGGGAGTGGAGAAATATAATAAATGTTAAGATTGACTTTAACAAAGGCGGTTTCGTATACTTCAGACTCAATATGTCTAATTAGGGTGGGTGGGGAGGAGGATACAGTTATTAACCAGGGAGTAAGCCAAGAGCGTGTATTATCACCCACTCTTTTTAACATTTGAACGGACGGTATCCCACACATCTGAAGAATCTCAGGTACAACCTGAAATTAAGTAATGGAGGACCATTTTAAACGTGCCAACTTATGCTGATGACATAGTGATTGTGCTAAACACTGAAGACGATTTTCAAATAAGTATTTATCTACTACAAACGATTTGTAAAGTATGTAACTTTCAAATTTCTACTTCTAAAATCCATAATCATGGCAGTCCAAGGCACACATTCAGTAGGAGCAAACATTACTTTGGATGACAGAATTCTAGAACAGGTTCAAAATTTTAGTAGTTTAGGCCACGATATCTCGTGTGATTACAATAGGGATATAACTGCCTATTGGCATCTGCCTCGGGTTCTTCGGGCGACGTTCATCTAATGATTTTACTGACGTTTCGCCAGCACGAGTGGCTGGCATTGTCAAAGTTTCACCCTACATTGACGGTGGTGAAGCTTTGACAATGCCAGCCACTCGTGTTGGCGAAACGTCAGTAAAATCATTAGATGAACGTCGGCCGAAGAACCCGAGGCAGAGCCCAATAGGCAGTTTGTCAACAAGTGGCCACGAAAGCCTTAACAATTTTGTAATAGAGATATAGATAGTATATTAGAAAGATACCAGACAATGTGCAGAACTATTCGAAGAACGCTGAAAATGGCGTGGTCCGAAACACAGTTGAAACTGTAGAAGATGAGGGCAGTGTCGGTTACCCTACGCGACAGTGAAGCGCGGACACTAAGACAGGAACACCACACCAACACAGCTGCCACAGAAATTAAATTCCTTATAGTTCTGCTGGAACGCACATGCCTTCATAAAGTAAGAAACCAAACCAGCTTATCGGGATCAGTTACAAATATTTGCAACACGGGAAAAGATAGACGAATGTAAAGCAAAGTGGGAACAACGCTTAGAAAGAATGAATAATGCAAGGATTCCGAAAAGTAGCGCTGCCATACAGACCTGTTGACCGAAAAGACCCAAGAAGACCAAGGAAAAGTTGGTCTGAGCCCAGAACAGGCCGAAAGGTATAATCCCTGAAAGGATGGATTAAATATAAGTAATCAGCAACTACTTCTATAAAACGAATTTTATTTCCTTGACTGGTTTCAGGCACTTAGTGCCCTTATTTATAAGGTTATAACTATCGAATTATTTGCGAGTGTCAAAAACAATATTCATGCAGCGTACTGCTGTGATCGTGTGGTTCTCGGTGCGTGTAGTGAATCACATGACCACTTCAGTCTTGTTTTTGACACTGGATGGATGGGGTGAGGGTGCGATGCAGGACAGAGTCATGCAAGAAGAAGACTGGCAAGATAGGAAGAGATGGCCACATTGAGTAAAAAACTGGCAGAAAGAAAAGAAGACTGAGTTTCGCCGTGGACAGCTTGTCGTATTACATGACCACAGATAAAACTAGTAACGAACAGCCATTATTAACGGGGTCCCCTTACATTGTGACATAATTGGTAACGTTAGAAATAAAAGGCAAATTTGTTTCCGCGACTTCATGGACTTGGGTTGCTGAATCGCGCCGGAGACCACTGTCGCTGCCACGTCCCTCGCTCCCACGTTCCAGTGCCAGTCTGGAAGCTCGCACGCTGCTCAATTGCGCCCTCAGTCTGTAGGAGGAGTTGTGGAGACGGGGGGGGGGGGGAAGGGGGAGGGGGATAGGGGGGCGCTTTGCCGCACCATTGAGCGGTGCGTTCGCGGCGTGTGATTTGAGGGTAGTCGCCCCGCGAACGCTCCAGTAGGGGCGCAGCCGTCTGCATTCTGCTCTGTTCCACGACCGTATCTGGCGTGCTGCAGGCATTACTTGCGCCACAGAACGTCGCTATCTCGCTTGTCACGAGGGGAGTCGGCCAGACAGAATGTACGGAGTATTTTTCTCATCACTAGAAATGCTAGGAAGACTGAGAGCGCTGTCACTAATTTTTCGAAAGTAACGAGGGTAACGTGGATATAAGGGGGCTCTTCAGTAAGTAATGTAACACACTCTTTTTTTCCGTCAGTTTCGGTTGAAAAAAAATGCAGAATTTGTTGTGAGACGTCATGGAATACTCCTCCTTCAGCCCCGTTTGCTTCATAGGGTTTCAGATAGGTGGAGGCGCTGTAAGAAGCTTTCAAAATTGCGTCTGAAATGGAGCAGCGTTCCAAGCTGTCAATGAGTTTCTTTCACCGGAAAACCAGAGCACAGTGGACAATCGTAGGCGTTTGCACGATGTCATCGAAGACATGTCAGTGAACAAAAGCAAGGTGAGTCGTTGGGCGAGGCTTCTGTCGTTATCATCGCAACAAGGTCGTGCAAACCTGTCCAATCTACCACATGCCGGTTGGTCGCACACAGCTGAGACTTCAGTAATGTTGGAATGTGCGGACAGTCTCATTCGAGGTGCTCGACCGATCGCAATGAAACACCTCGCTCCGCAGTTGCACGGTACTCAAAGGCGTGTCCACAGTGTTCATCGCCACCTAACAGAATACCATAAAGAGCGACGAAAGACAATCTGTGCTGAACTGCTTCCCGCTGCGAGGCTGATCATGAAAATTTTTTGTCGAACATCGCCATGGGTGATCAATGGGTGCGTCAGTTCGAACCGGAAACAAAATTGCAATCCATTTCTGAAGAAAAAGTTCAAAGCCAGACCCTCAGACGGTATAGTCATAGCGACGATCTTCTGAGACTGAAGGGGTTATTCTGTTTGACGTCCTCCCTCATAGTGCAACAGTCAACTAAAAAGTGTATTTTACCACACTCAAGAAATGGAAGAAACGACTTCAGGGTGACCGTCGCCAAAAATGTCCAAATGAACTTCTTTTCCTCCGTGACAACGCAAGGCCTCACACAAGTGTGCAACGTCATTGGCCTGTTTTTTCTCATATACCCAACAACCTGGATTTCGTACCTTCCGACTTCCATTTGCCTGGGCCAATGAAGAGTGCTTTCAGAGAGAAGCAGTATCTGGATGATGGGGAGGTTATTGAAATGAGGTCGACCAGTGGAGCGATAACATGCGGGCATCCTCACCCCCAATAAGGTACTGTAAGGCCATCGCATTGAACGAAGATTAAGTTGAAAAATAAGTACTTGTAAAAAAAAGAGTGGGGAATAATAGGGTGTACTGGAATCCTGGCGTATTGTGACGAGCCAGTTGCTCGGCCACCATTGACCAGACGTTTTCAGTAGGTGAGAGATCTGGAGAATGTGCTGGCCAGGGCAGCAGTCGAACATTTTCTGTATCCAGAAATGCCCGTACAGGACCTGCAACATGCGGTCGTGCTTTATCCTCCTGAAATGTAGGGTTTCGGAGGGATCGAATGAAGGGTAGAGCCACGGGTCGCAACACATCTTGATTGCAACGTCCAGTGTTCAAACTGCCGTCAATGCGAACACGAGGTGACTGAAACGTGTAACCAATGGCACCCCATAACATCACGCCGGATGATACGCCAGTATGGCGATGACGAATACACGCTTCCAATGTGCGTTCACCGCAATGTCGCCAAACACGGCTGCGACTATCATGATGCTGTAAACAGAACTTGGATTCATCCGAAAAAAATTACTTTTTGCCATTTGTGCACCCAGGTTCGTCGTTGAGTACACCATCGCAGGCGCTCCTGTCTGTGATGCAGCGTCAAGGGTAACCGCAGCCATGGTCTCCTAGCTGATAGTCCATGCTGCTGCAAACGTAGTCGAACTGTTCGTGCAGATGGTTGCTGTCTTGCAAACGTCCCCATCTGTTGACTCAGGGATAGAGACGTGGCTGCACGATCCGTTACAGCCATGCGGATAAGATGCCTGACATCTCGACTGCTAGTGATACGCGGCCGTTGGGATCCAGCAAGGCGTTCCGTATTACCCTCCTGAACCCACCGATTCCATATTCTGCTAAGAGTCATTGGATCTCGACCAACGCGAGCAGCAATGTCGCGATACGATAAACCGCAATCGCGATAGGCTACAACCCGACCTTTATCAAAGTCGGAAACGTGATGGTACGCATTTCTCCTCGTTACACGAGGCATCACAACAACGTTTCACCAGGCAACGCCGGTCAACTGCTGTTTGTGTATGAGAAATCGGTTGGAAACTTTCCTCATGTCAGCACGTTGTAAGTGTCGCCACCGGCGCCAACCTTGTGTGAATGTTCTGAAA
Source organism: Schistocerca cancellata (assembly GCF_023864275.1). Lineage (NCBI taxonomy): Eukaryota > Metazoa > Arthropoda > Insecta > Orthoptera > Acrididae > Schistocerca > Schistocerca cancellata. Next base: position 1,145,115,434 of record NC_064626.1, on the reverse strand, counting down.
AGCTAATCATTTGGATATCACAGCATCGTCTTCCTGTCGGTTAAATTTCTCGTCTGTAGCACGTCATCTTCGTGGTGTAGCAATTTTAATAGCCGTCTTCTTCACACTCACACCAGCGACAACCACATCTGAGACCTTGTCATTTAGGCCGTTACTATGTTGAAGAAGCTTGAAATTAAAGAGTAATCTTTACCTTCAAGTATTAACTTTGAATTTTCGTTCTCAGAATCGATTAGGCCGGAAGTTATTTATGTCCTCGGGGGCTTGCATTTTCTGTGTACAGAATTGATGTTGTGATTTTTCCAACGATTGTCTCAAAACGAAAGCTATTTCGTCTCTTTTGAACAGAGGACGTCACTCCTCGCCCAATATTGACTGCAATATTTGCAACCCCTGAGGATATGTGCTGTCAGCTATTATTGTTTACCGACGTGCCGTCCGTCTGTCTGCAGCCCATCTATACTTTCGGCGTTAACCGTTTTCCGACTGCAGTCACACAGCAAAAATCGTTTCCTGCAAAGTCGCCGCCGCTGACAGCGGTAAATCATCCCGGGGGCAGCGGTGTCATTCTCTGACAGGTAGAGCTGCGGTTTTTAAAGCGCAGTTCATCTGCCCAGTTTAGACCCGAGGGAATACCACAACAGCTATGGCGGCGCGGCCAACTGTGCCACTCACACAGCACTTTTATGTACATTTCATATCGTTCAAAATTTTCCGCCTCGGCTGTTATTAAATGTTCCGTGTAATCATAACGTCGATGAAACCCTTCCAAGGACATCACACATATCCATGCCCGAGGCAGGATTCGAACCTGTGATATTAACGGTCGTGCAGTTCCAAACTGAAGCGCCTAGAACGGCTCGGCCACAGCGGCCGGCATCTAAAGACAAACTCTAAACTTTTTTTACAGGTTTCATAAACATTCTGTGCGTCCACCCTTCGCCACTCGGTAAAGACTAATCGGTAGTCTAGTTCTGCCCAAACCGAACGCAGGAGTAACAGCAAGAAAAGATTCTGCGACGCAGTCTCGCAAGTGTTCGTGGTTCTGCGGTAGAAGTTGTAACATCCCCCTTCCTAATCGGCCTACAGGACTGCGATATAACTGACCGTGATCGCATATGCCGAATGAAATTTTACAGCGAGTAAGGCTACCGCTGTCGAAGGAAAACAACACCGGTTATTTGTGAGGAAAGCGTACAATAGACCCTTCTGGAGGAAGAATATGTTCTAAAACTAATCGAAATACTGATGATAATTTTGAAATGGGTGGAATATACAGCATTCGCTCGCGAACTACACAGGGGGAAAAGAGTACCACGTAATATTTACTACAAAAATCGCTGATAACACAAAGAAAAAACTGGTTAGCTAAAAAGGGTATAATTAAACGGTCGCCAGCACGCTAGGGCAATGAATCTCCGGAATCTTAAGAAAGGTAATGTAAGTAGGCTGTTTATGTTTTCTTATTGGCAACGTTACGTAGCGCTCTGTACGAAAATCACTGGCTGTGCTGTGTGCAGTCTGTGGCTAGTTTGCATTGTTGTCTGCCATTGTAGTGTATGGCAGCGGCAGCTGGATGTGAACAGCGCGTAGCGTTGCGCAGTTGGGGGTGAGCCGCCAGCAGTGGTGGATGTGGGGAGAGAGATGGCGGAGTTTTGAAATTTGTTATACTGGATATTATGAACTGCTATATATATTATGACTATTAAGGTAAATACATTGTTTGTTCTCTATTAAAATCTTTCATTTGCTAACTATTCCTATCAGTAGTTAGTGCCTTCCGTAGTTTGAATCTTTTATTTAGCTGGCAGTAGTGGCGCTCGCTGTATTGCAGTAGTTCGAGTAACGGAGATTTTTGGTGAGGTAAGTGATTTGTGAAAGGTATAGATTAATGTTAGTCAGGGCCATTCTTTTGCAGGGATTTTTGAAAGTCAGATTGCGTTGCGCTAAAAATATTGTGTGTCAGTTTAAGCGCAGTCGTGTACAATTGTTCTATGGGGACGTTTCAGTAATAGCAAAGAAATTTAAGCAAATAATCACTGGCGTGGAAACAGAAGGTTGTCACGCTTTCCCACGGCACAATAGTTGACGAGAAAATAAATGAATCAGAAAGAACTGAGTTTGCTGTTACTCATTCTGAAATACTACGTTTTAAAAGTAAACTTACATGAAGCTGCCGGTTAAATAAATGTAACTAAAAAATTTTTATGTAAAAAAATTACTTTCAGTAATCACAGTGTTACGTAATGCAAAATATAGAAAGAGGCAAGCAATTCACTTTTGATTATTGAAAGACTGAATAGAATTTCCTTGAAGCAAATGAAGAACTGATTTCACTTTTAGTATAACAACAATAAAATACATACCGAGACAGCAGAAGCCACTCGCTAACCTAAGTACAGAATATACGATATCGCGTACTCTTAAATTGTGCTGTATGTTTAGTTATTAGTTCTGCCAGCGAAATTTTAAGTTACTTTCAGAGAATCAAGTTAATATTCAAAATTACAAATTATTTAAGCCTCTGTTATGCAACACAAGAATGAACATTTACTGAGGAAGAAAATTTAGACTGAAACTGGTCATTAGCAAACACACAAAACTGGCAGTAAATAGTTAATCAATTTTCATAATTTTACGACACCCTGTGATTACCTGGAAGGGAAAGGGACCCTGGCTGACAATAATGTCTGAGGACAATGAGAACACAGGTGCCCTGCAAGTTTCAATTATTGCAGGTTATTATTCAAGTTTGTCATACTTTGTGAAAGAAGCGTCTCTGGATCAGTTAGCAGTCTGACGATGTTGTAGCTGTGCGGACGAAACAGAACGTAGCCGACGACACTGCTGAGCGGCCGTTGTTGCTGCTGCTGCTGGATGAGAACCCCGAGTCGTCTCCAAAGCCACGGATAATTACGGGACAGGCAGCAGTTAGAAGCGCAGCTTCCACCGCCTGTCCACTCAAATACCGTGCTCTCAATATTCGTGGGTTACAAACCAGGCGCGCCTACACTGGCGCGAGCATAGCTGCACACCGCACTCTTTCATCACCAAAGCTGCTCTGCCTCCTCTCTGCTCGCAGCAGGACAAAGACTCTGCATACTCAAAGATAAACAACGGCACAGCTACTGCCATTTCGTAGTTGCTATCGATGCATGTAAATAAAGATCCCTTGGCTATTACCCAGCAATTTACAATATTTTCATTGTAATTACAATCAATTATATACAGGGTGAGTCACCTAGCATTACCGCTGGATATATTTCGTAAACCACATCAAATACTGACGAATCGATTCCACAGACCGAACGTGAGGAGAGGGGCTAGTGTAATTGGTTAATACAAACCATAAAAAAATGCACGGAAGTATGTTTTTTAACACAAACCTACGTTTTTTTTAAAATAGAACCCCGTTAGTTTTGTTAGCACATCTGAACATATAAACAAATACGTAATCAGTGCCGTTTGTTGCATTGTAAAATGTTATCTACATCCGGAGATATTGTAACCTAAAGTTGACGCTTGAGTACCACTCCTCCGCTGTTCGATCGTGTGTATCGGAGAGCACCGAATTACGTAGGGATCCAAAGGGAACGGTGATGGACCTTAGGTACAGAAGAGACTGGAACAGCACATTACGTCCACATGCTAACACCTTTTTATTGGTCTTTTTCACTGACGCACATGTACATTACCATGAGGGGTGAGGTACACGTACTCACGTGGTTTCTGTTTTCAATTACGGAGTGGAATAGAGTGTGTCCCGACATGTCAGGCCAATAGATGTTCAATGTGGTGGCCATCATTTGCTGCACACAATTGCAATCTCTGGCGTAATGAATGTCGTACACCCCGCAGTACATCTGGTGTAATGTCGCCACAGGCTGCCACAATACGTTGTTTCATATCCTCTGGGGTTGTAGGCACATCACGGTACACATTCTCCTTTAACATAGCCCACAGAAAGAAGTCCAGAGGTGTAAGATCACGAGAACGGGCTGGCCAATTTATGCGTCCTCCACGTCCTATGAAACGCCCGTCGAACATCCTGTCAAGGGTCAGCCTAGTGTTAATTGCGGAATGTGCAGGTGCACCATCATGCTGATACCACATACGTCGACGCATTTCCAGTGGGACATTTTCGAGCAACGTTGGCAGATCATTCTGTAGAATCGCGATGTATGTTGCAGCTGTTTGGGCCCCTGCAATGAAGTGAGGACCAATGAGGTGGTCGCCAATGATTCCGCACCATACATTTAGAGTCCACGGTCGCTGTCGCTCTATCTGTCTGAGCCAGCGAGGATTGTCCACGGACCAGTAATGCATGTTCCGTAGATTCACTGCCCCGTGGTTTTTGAAACCCGCTTCATCGGTAAACAGGTAGAACTGCAACGCATTCTCTGTTAATGCCCATTGACAGAATTGCACTCGACGATTAAAGTCATCACCATGTCCCTGCAGATGCTGCTCGCCGACCGTGGCCCGTGTTTGTTACAACACGCAACTGAACGTCGGAGGTTTCAAGCGTCAACTTTAGGTTACAATATCTCCGGATGTAGTTAACATTTTACAATGCAACAAACGGCACTGATTACGTATTTGTTTATATGTTCAGATGTGCTAACAAAACTAACGGGGTTCCATTTTAAAAAAACGTAGGTTTGTGTTAAAAAACATACTTCCGTGCATTTTTTTATGGATTGTATTAACCAATTACGATAGCCCCTCTTCTCACGTTCGGTCTGTGGAATCGGATCGTCAGTATTTGATGTGATTTACGAAATATATCCAGCGGTAACGTTAGATGACTCACCCTGTATAGTCAGAAATAAATACACAATTACATCGATAACGTATTAAATACAGTTTCTGTAATAAAGCTTACAGATTCAGAATCTACGGCGCAAAAGCCATTTAATCTGCATTTTCGGTTTTTCAATGTGGAACAAAATCACTGTCCCTGATGTAACTCCCAAGAAAAAATTGCCAGTCCAGCGACGTGGCGACGTCTCGTTCAGGTAGTCCCGTACATACCTGTTGAAGTTCCCAGGGGCACCTTCTGGTTGACAGATGAAATCCCCGCTATGAGTTTCTCAAGTTGTGGCATTAGCCGCATACAGAGACGGAAGTTAGCATCGACAATTCTCTCATCGAAGAAGAAGGGTCCGTAAACTGTCTTCTTGGACACAGCACATAACACGACAACTTCCCCGGAATTCCGGACGTGTTCCACAGTTCGATGCCGATTCTCTGTCCCTCATATACGTGTGGTGAATCGGTTGAGCTTTCACGGAAGACGAAAAATAGCTCCCTCGCTTAAATCAGTTTGGCTGCGGCGTCATGACTTTAAAGACGGCTGCAAGTATCAGCAAGTAATCGCAGACGGCACAATTTGTCGTCATCATTTACAGCTTCCACGGGCAGCTATTTGTTGGGCTTCACTCTTCATCGCTTACGAAGGATTTTCCCCTATGTTGCCTGAGACATATTCAGTTCTTCTGTATCTCGGCAGGTAGACTTCGTGGGACTTCGCAACATCACATCCCTCAGTCGGTGCACTGCATATTCTCAGACGCCCGCACAGACACGCCTGGAACGAACAATTATCCCCTCGAATTTCTTGTACTACTTCAGTACTTTACTGTAAACTGGTGGTGTCTTATGAAGCTTTCCACGGAAATCTCTATTTGCATAATCACTACCGATCGACAATGAGCGAATTCTAGGGCAAAATTTGCTTTCTCTGGCTGGTTCACCGCCATACTCAGCAAATCTTGTTGGTGGGGCCCGCTTCGCCCGGTTTCCAAAGTAACTCACCAGCACCACAACGTTAAAAAAATAAAAATATGAATAAAATTTAAAAAATACTTTTTTTCTTCCATTTATCGTATCATTTTCACCTTTTAGCCATTTACATATACAGATTTGTAAAATGCTTTTGGTGGACTTCATGATTACCCTGCATTTATTCAACACGATCGCGAGTTTCTCAAATTTCAGCTCACTAGGAAGTGCAATAAGCGCATATCGCTACTTTCTAGAGAACTCGGACCTCGTCTGAACCCCGTTTACATATTTCATGTTTCTATTACAATTTAGACATTGTATAAAGTTGGTGCTTCAGTTCGTAGCGTTTTGCATGTTGTTATTTTGGTTGCTATCGCTTTATTTTTCGATTTTTTATTTGTAATTCGCTGTTGCTATTTGAGTTCACATATTGTCGTTTTGTCATTTGGAAATAGTGAGTGGAGATGTGGGCGCTAGAAAATAGTGTCAAGTGGAGAAATCGGAACATTTCCGACATGTGCTTCGGGTCCAGCTCAATGGAGGGGCGTCAGCAGCGGAAGCGGCGAGGACCATTTGCGTCCTGTATGGGGAAAGTGCTACTGGACAGAAAATGGCTTTTTTTTCTTTTAAGAGGTATCTTTTTCACATTAGTAACTCTCTCCATGTTCAGGGAGACCTTCGAGGTTTCATGAAGATCGTTTAAACGTATTGATCCACAATGATCGACGCCAGTATACTCGAGAAGTGGCAGATGTGATTCCACCATCGTGCAACATTTCCATGCAGCGGGGAAGGTTCAAAAATCTTTTTGTGGATACCGCACGCTCCAAGCCAAAATTAGTGGCTGTCCATATATGAATCTCTGCTTGCTCGTCATGGATTGACTCGTGAACAACTGCAACCATTCGCATCCTCTTACGTTACTGGTGACGAGAAACGGTGTCTCTATGCTAACATAAGGAAAAGATAGGAATGGTTAGGCCCAAACAAAACAGCAGCTCCCCGTAAAAAGACCTGTGAGCATCGATAAAAGATAATATTATGTATCTGGTGGAACGGCGACTGTGTGGTATACTACGAATTGCATCCCCCGAGGTGTAACCATCGCTGCTGACATTGACTGAGGTATAACCATCACTGCTGACGTTGACTGTCAGCAGCTGAGAGGTCTTCAAGAAGCAGTCCAAGAACAACGACCAGCAAGACAGCGTGAAGTGATGCTACTCCAAGAGAACGGTCGCCAGTGTCCTGTTAGACTGACAGAAAACACTACAGGAGTTGGATTCGGAAGTCTTTTCCGCATCCACCTTATTCACCTGATCTTGCGCCCTCAGATTTTCCGCTCTCTATCGAAAATGGCTCGACGAGTTCATCGCGTCAAAACCAAGTGATTTCTACAATGGCGGGAGGAAAATATATTATTCATGAATAAAGTCTCTATTATACCTGTTGTGTCTATTAAACTTATGGAAAAAACGCTATGGACTTATACAGGGTTATTACAAATGATTGAAGCGATTTCACAGCTCTACAATAACTTTATTATTTGAGATATTTTCACAATGCTTTGCACACACATACAAAAACTCAAAAAGTTTTTTTAGGCATTCACAAATGTTCGATATGTGCCCCTTTAGTGATTCGACAGACATCAAACCAATAATCAAGTTCCTCCCACACTTGGCGCAGCATGTCCCCATCAATGAGTTCGAAAGCATCGTTGATGCGAGCTCGCAGTTCTGGCACGTTTCTTGGTAGAGGAGGTTTAAACACTGAATCTTTCACATAACCCCACAGAAAGAAATCGCATGGGGTTAAGTCGGGAGAGCGTGGAGGCCATGACATGAATTGCTGATCATGATCTCCACTACGACCGATCCATCGGTTTTCCAATCTCCTGTTTAAGAAATGCCGAACATCATGATGGAAGTGCGGTAGAGCACCATCCTGTTGAAAGATGAAGCCGGCGCTGTCGGTCTCCAGCTGTTGCATGAGCCACGCGTTCAACCGTTTCTTCGCTCACTGCAGGCCGATCCGTTGATTTCCCCTTACAGAGGCATCCAGAAGCTTTAAACTGAGCATAGCACCGCCGAATGGAGTTAGCAGTTGGTGGATCTTTGTTGAACTTCATCCTGAAGTGTCGTTGCGCTGTTATGACTGACTGATGTGAGTGCATTTCAAGCACGACATACGCTTTCTCGGCCCCTGTCGCCATTTTGTCTCACTGCACTGTCGAGCGCTCTGGCGGCAGAAACCTGAAGTGCGGCTTCAGCCGAACAAAACTTTATGAGTTTTTCTACGTATCTGTAGTGTGTCGTGACCATATGTCAATGAATGGAGCTACAGTGAATTTATGAAATCGCTTCAATCATTTGTAATAGCCCTGTACACCCACCTCTGATGCAAATACAAACATAGCAGTTTACTTTCTCCGGAACACGATGTCCACTTTATGCCATTTTCACATTTGTTTCATTGTTCAGGTGCCGCTGTTAGTTCAGCTGAGAATGCGCATCAGTTACTCCGACGAGTTTTTACTAATGTAACGGGTTCGCTGGAGGCGACACCGTTAACACTGAAATAAGACAAGATTTGGGGTTGACATCATTAATACAAAGGCGGTTTTCGTTGCGGACGAATCTTCACACGAAATTTCTCTATCGAATGCGAAAATATTCTGTTGACGCCGACCTACATAGGAAGAAACGATGACCATGATAAAATAAGGGAAATCAGAGCTCGTACGGAAAGGTAAAGGCATTCGTTCTTTCCGCGCGCTACACGAGATTGGAATAATAGAGAATTGTGAAGGTGGTTCGGTGAACCTTCTGTCAGACACTTAAATGTGATTTGCAGAGTATCCATGTAGATGTGGATGTAGGGTGGTTGTCGAGATGGCGTGATTAAGAATTTTTTTGAACATTTAGGAAAACAATTTTCATTGCAAATGATTTTTATTTTGCCAATGTCAATGAAACTCACCAACAGCATGTATCTCAAGATGTTATTTTATTTTACGTTGAAGGCCACCAGTTTCAACATTTCATTATGCCATCTTCGGGTCCCATATGCATGTCTCCAAATAAACCAAAATGTCATATACAGCCATGACGCCTTGGATGCATTGAACTCAATCGTTACACTAGTGCTTCTTTCGAAGACCTGATAACAACTCCAGTCTTCGGATGAAGCACTACTCTAACAACTGAATTCACGACATTCTGAGATTTATGGCTCTATACGACATTTTGGTTTACTTGGAGAGATGGCCTGAAGATGGCACAGCGAAATTCTGAAACTGGGAGCCTTCAAAATAAAATAAAGTAACATCTTATGATACACCCCTGTTGGTGAATTTGATTGACATTGACAATTACGTAACTAGCCGGGATCCCTTGTCCATGTGGAGCAACAGAGACTGGATGTTTATTTTGGTTGGAAACCGGTTTTGGTCTATAACGAGACCATCAGGCCGTAGGCGCCATGACAGGGGTTGGTGCCGGCGGGCGGAGAAAGATTCACAACACGGACGTCAACTGCAGTCGTTCCGTCCACCGTCACCTGCCGTCGTCATGGTGCCTGACCGACACCCCCGGGATAACAAGGCCGTCCAACAGTGTTAGTGACGTCACACTAAGCGGCCCATAGCCGACGCAGCAGTCCACGGACACCTCCTACAGCCGCGCCTGATGCTAACGATCTTCTGTCCGTCATACAGAAAGGAGCCAACTATAATTCGAACCAAAGACCAAATTATATATATTCTTGTAAACAGCATAAAGGTTCATAACGAAATACCGATTACATATACGGGCAGGAATAAGTTTAATCGATTGAGGAACTTTGCCACTATCTTATAATTGTCAGAACACTATTTAGCTTTAAAACTCGCATACAGGTGGTGACAAATGCCAACTGACAGCAGGACTTAACATTTTCAAGCTATTACACTGAAAGTAAATTATCTTAAGCACTGTCATACATAGCAAAACCCTCACAACTTTCGTTTACAATAAGGTAACAAGAGTTCGCTTTATCTCATAAAACACATGACTATTGTGAATTTACTCACATGTTCACGGTGACAGCCCTTTTCAAGACAGAATCTTGTGTTCAGTGATGTCTATGTTAAAGGAGAATATTTGATATCTATCTTTTGTTTCCATTCTTTATTACTGGGGATACACTTGTAAAAATTCTTGAAAAGGGCTGTCACCGTGAACATGTGAGTAAATTCACAATAGTCATGTGTTTTATGAGATAAAGCGAACTCTTGTTACCTTATTGTAAACGAAAGTTGTGAGGGTTTTGCTATGTATGACAGTGCTTAAGATAATTTACTTTCAGTGTAATAGCTTGAAAATGTTAAGTCCTGCTGTCAGTTGGCATTTGTCACCACCTGTATGCGAGTTTTAAAGCTAAATAGTGTTCTGACAATTATAAGATAGTGGCAAAGTTCCTCAATCGATTAAACTTATTCCTGCCCGTATATGTAATCGGTATTTCGTTATGAACCTTTATGCTGTTTACAAGAATATATATAATTTGGTCTTTGGTTCGAATTATAGTTGGCTCCTTTCTGTATGACGGACAGAAGATCGTTAGCATCAGGCGCGGCTGTAGGAGGTGTCCGTGGACTGCTGCGTCGGCTATGGGCCGCTTAGTGTGACGTCACTAACACTGTTGGACGGCCTTGTTATCCCGGGGGTGTCGGCCTGACCATGGCTTAAATTAAACACTCATGCTCATAAATTAAGGATAATGCTGGTACATGGTGAAACAACGCTCTGGTGGGCGGTTCGCGGGTTTAAATCACCTCGGGGTGTGACCATGCGGTGCATTTGACCTGCGGTCGTCGCACGGTGCGCTGGCAGCAGTCCACATACGCAGAAGTGTGCTGATGCATGTCAGAGTACGGTGCAACGAGTAAGTGTGCAGACGTTTCCAGACGTGCTAATGGTGACTGTGTGTTGAAAATGGCTCAAAGAAATATTGATGACGTTATGTGGGGTAGAATACAAGGGCGACTGGAGGCCGGTCAAACACAGCAGGTCGTAGCACGGGCCCTCTGTGTGCCACAAAGTGTGATCTCAAGATCATGGCAACGATTCCAGCAGACAGGAAACGTGTCCAGGCGCTACAGTACGGGTCGTCCACAGTGCACAACACCACAAGAAGACCGATATCTCACTATCAGTGCCCGCAGACGGCCACGGAGTACTGCAGGTAGCTTTGCTCGGGACCTCACCGCAGCCACTGGAACAGTTGTCTCCAGACATACAATCTACAGACGACTGAACAGACATGGTGTATTCGCCCGGAGACACGAAAGGTACATTACACTGACTCCTCGTCACAGGAGATCCCGTAAATCCTGGGGTGCCAGCGGGGGTGGCTGAGCGGTTCTAGGCGCTGCAGTCTGGAACCGCGCGACCGCTACGGTCGCAGGTTCGAATCCTTCCTCGGGCACGGATATGTTTGATGTCCTTAGGATAGTTAGGTTTAAGTAGTTCTAAGTTCTAGGGCACTGATGACCTCAGCTGTTAGGTCCCATAGTGCTCAGAGCCATTTGAACCATACTTGAAAGCCTGGTGTCAAGAACACAGTACATTGTCATTGGAACAGTGGTCCCAGTTTATGTTCACGGACAAGTCCAGGTATAGTCTGAACAGTGATTCTCGCCGAATTTTCATCTGGCGTGAACTAGTAACTAGATACCAATCCTTTAATGTCCTTGAAAGGGATCTGTATGGAGGTCGTGGATTGATGGTGTAGGGTGGAATTATGACTGGTGAATGTAGAACCCTGCATGTCTTTGACAGAGGAACTGTAACAGGTCAGGTGTACCTGGACGTCATTTTGCATCAGTATGTCCGCCTTTTCAGGGGTGCAGTGGGTCCCACCTTCGTCCTGATGGATGATACGCGCGGCCCCACCTAGTTGCCATCGTGGAAGAGTACCTTGAAACATAAGATATCAGGTGAATGGAGTGGCCTGCCTGTTCTCCTGAACTAAACCCCATCGAGAACGTCTGCGATGCTCTCGGTCGACGTATCGCTGCACGTCTTCAAACCCCTAAGACACTTCAGGAGCTCCGACAGGCACTGGGAGGCTATACCCCAGCAGCTGCTCGACCACCTGATCCAGATTATGCCAACCCGTTGTGCGGCCTGTATACGTGTGCATGGTGATCATATCCCATACTGACGTCAGGGCGCATGCGCAGGAAACAGTGGCATTCAGTAGCACATGTGTTTCGGGACGTTTTTCTCAACTTATCACCAATACCGTCGACATACAGATGTGTGTCGTGTGTGTTCCGTATGTGCATATGCTATTATCCCGAGCTTTGTGTAGTGCCACGTTTTGTGGCACCACATTCTGCAGTTATCCTTAATTTTTGAGCATGACTGTAGACCGAAGCCGGTGGCCAACCAAAATAATCATATGTTGCGATCGAGACTATTTTACTAAATTTCTAAAGTGTTTTACATTGATTGCTGCCCACTCCCCAAGGAAAGAATGCTTACCTAAATTTTAGGATGGTGTGTGCAGAACGATGGGCTGCATACTGCTCGCTTCCCGGTAGTCTTGGAATCAGAGGAGCTCGAGTAGCAACATTCTTTATTTAGTAAGAAACGGGTGGCATCCGTGGACCCCCGTCAGGCAGCAGCCGTAAGCATAATACACGGCAGCTTGGTTGCGGTAGTGCGACGGCTCCGAGCAGGTGTGGCTTGCGGAGTATGTACGTATGTATGCATGTAGATGTATATGTAGATGTGGTGTCGCCGTAGGGGGTTAGGAGTGGCTGTTGAGACCTCGCAGATGCAAGACTGCCATCAGGCATCCAACAGGTGGCAGGCAGGTGTGCCGCACAGCAGAGCACTCCGGCAGTACGCAGGTGCGAACCAAGGAACCCTCGTAGAGGTGACCAGACATCCACTGACGTCACCCTGGTAGTGGTCCGCTCTCCATGGCACAGACTCTAGACCTGGAATGGTCATGTCTATTAGAGGCTCATAGATCAGCAACTGGTGGATGATACGGTAAAACGTAAACGAAGCCGACTGGCCCTAGTAGCACGGACGCCTAGCGTGGAGTAGCATCGGCCATAGTCGAAGGTCTATTTACAGTTCGTCTGCCCAGTTTCGTTGTGACAGTATGAGGAAATTCAATTCACCACTGCTGTGGAGTGGGGTCCCGCACTATCCTGTTTCAGCAATATTCCAAACGCAGGAGCAGGACTGCACTGAAATTAATAGGATTATAAAAAGTTTAAAAAAAAGCTCGTACGGTGTTGATGGAATTTAAAACATGTTTCTGAGAAGCTCTTGTAACTTAATAAGTGATATTCTTGGTAATAAAAAAGTAGTGCAACACGGACACAGGGAATTTTTCTATACAGGTTACAATCAGTGGCGGCTATTATGTAAGAGTACAAGAGCACGTGAACACCCTAACTTTTGACGCCTTGTGGATTTATTAGTTATTTTTCTAGGATGTTGTTAAACGTAACACACACCGTGTGATCAAAAGTATCCGGACACCCCCAAAAAATACGTTATTCATATTAGGTGCATTGTGCTGCCACCTTCTGCCAGGTAATCCGTATCAGTGACCTCAGTAATCATTAGACATCAGGAGAGAGCAGAATGGGGCGCTCCGTGGAACTCGCGGTCTTCGCACGCCGCCAGGTGATTGGGTGTCACTCGTGTCACACGTATGTACGCGATATTTACACACTCCTCAACATCCCTAGGTCCACTGTTTCCGATGTGATAGTGAAGTGGAAACGTGAAGGGGCACGTACAGCACAAAAGCGTACAGGCCGACCTCGTCTGTTGATTGACAGAGACTGCCGACAGTTGAAGAGGGTCGTAATGTGTAATAGCCAGACATCTATCTAGACCATCACACAGGAACTCCAAACTGCATCAGGATCCACTGCAAGTACCGTGACAGTTAGGCGGGAGGTGAGAAAACTTGGATTTCATGGTCCAGTGGCTGCTCATAAGCCACACGTCACGCCAGTAAACGCCAAACGACGCCTCGCTTGGTGTAAGGAGCGTAAACATTGGACGATTGAACAGTGGAAAAGCGTTGTGTGGACTGACGAATCACGGTACACAGTGTGGCAATCCGATGGCAGGGTGTGGGTATGGCGAATGCCCGGTGAACGTCATCTGCCAGCGTGTGTAGTGCCAAGAGTAAAATTCGGAGGCGATGGTGTTATGGTGTGGTCGTGTTTTTCATGGAGGGAGCTTGCACCCCTTGTTGTTTTGCTTGGCACTATCGCAGTACAGGCGTAATTTGATATTTTAAGCACCTTCTTGCTTCTAACTGTTGAAGAGCAATTCGGATATGGCGGTTGCATCTTTCAGCACGATCGAGTACCTGTTCGTAATGCATGGCCTGTGGTGGAGTGGTCACAAGACAACAAGACAATGACATCCCTGTAATGGACTGGCCTGCACAGAGTCAAGACCTGAATCCTATAGAATACCTTTGGATGTTTTGGAACGCCGACTTCGTGGCAGGCCTCACCATCGATTACTCTGCTCAGCGCAGCACTCCATGAAGAATGGGCTGCCATTCCGGAAGAAACCTTCCATCACCTGATTGAATGTATGCCTGCCACACTGGATGCTGTCATGAAAGCTATGGGTGGACCAACACCACATTGAATTCCAGTGTTATCAGTGGAGAGCGCCACGACCTTGTAAGTCATTTTCAGCCAGGTGTCCGGATACTTCTGATCACATAGTATAGATGCTGTAATCTGAAATACATGACACTAAATCTACCGCACTATGCTACGTTGTTACTCCTATAGACTCCGTGAAACTTCTCATCTGGGGCGTAAGCACAGCTTTACATTTGCACGTTTTAAAGATATTTTGCGCATGCAGAACTGGTGTGACGTAATTGCCTTACCGGCGAAATACATGGAGATTTGATACACAACGTGCGCCGTTCACGGTATGTACAGTTAGGCCTTACTGCTCAACTACAAGTTTATGTCTGTGTCACTAGATGGTAGCATACTCCTTGGCATAAATCTCGCTAGACGGCTGCGTATTCCTCAGATATTCCAGGTCACTCACTATATAGCAAAATTAGATCGAAGGTCAGTATATGTTACAGTTATGCTGATAAAAAACTTATTTTGTGGGCATATATGACGGTAGTATCTGTTCCCGAAAGAACAGTTACCGTGGATGACCATGCAGCTTTGCTAGAAATGAAATGATAATTAAATGGACACCCTAGCTGCAAACAGGCGTTGATGTACTTCATTGGGAGATCCCAGGTTCGAATCCCGGTCGGGGCACACATTTTCAACATGTCCCCAATGAAGTACATTAACGCCTGTTTGCAGCTAGGGTGTCCATTTAATTATCATTCTATTTTGTGGGATTCTGAATGAGATATAGTTAAAAAGTACTAACTATTATGTTATTTGAGATATGTAATAACTGTTCAGCGTTACTTTCGTACTTGGTATGGTGTGGATCCTCCTACAACACACAGCATTAATGAACAATTCCGAGAAACAGGTTGATAATGGGGATGAAATTATCTTCCAAAACCTTCACATACCATTCGGTAGTCACAGCGCCATCAAGGAATATCGGACCAATCATTCCGTGACTGGACATTGCACACCACACAGTCACCTGTGGAGGGTGAAGAGACTTCTAGATCACGAAATGCGGGTTCTCAGTCCCGCAAATGCACCAGTTTTGCTTATTGAGAAACACATCCAAATAAAAGTGGGCTTCGTCGCTAAACCTAACCATATAGCGCATACTAATTCCCATCATGCCCCGCGGCCAACCGGGAAGTTTGAAACTCCTAACGCAAACCGTTCAGAAGTTATGAGGAATTTATTTCGTATAGTTCAATAATTATTACCCTGTACATGTGACTGACAAACCACTTAACATTCAACAAGCAAAATTGTTAGTCATAGGCTACATTCATTTCTCTACAGTAAACATTCACATCAAGAGTTGATGTAGACGTGAACGGGAGGCAAGAAACAGGATAAAATTCTGCAAATTTTTGGGTGTAGATATTGATGAAAACTTGAACTGGAAGAAATTTATTACTAGTCTTCTCGAACAGCTAAGTTCCGCTACTTTACTGGAGAAAATGTCCGCACAAGTTGCACTTTTACTACGACAGCCTTCGGCCCCCAAGCAGCTACCTAATGGTTCACGTCAGACATTCTGATACGGCACAGATCCACTACTTTTGCTCTTTTTACAATTGCTGGTATTGCAAAGAAACGAATTAATCTAATAAATTTTCCATATTTCCACCCAAATCATTCCTTATGGAATACATTTCTAAGACAGGCACCACTTAGAGGGAAAGTACTGACTGAACAAAAAAGTGAGCAGTAAGAATAATACGTAGTGTTCATCCGCCGTTGTCATATAGGTATGGTACCTCTTCAAGGAGTAAACTGCATCATCAGAATACGCATATTCGCTAGGAAATTCATCCTAAATAATCCATCACAATTATAAGTAATAGTAATCCCAACATCTAAAAGCAAAGAAATTGTATCGACGACAACTGACAGATTTATACCAAATAAATTAACAAACAGAGAAGCTGATCTCCCTTTGTACGTAAAACAGGTCAGAACATTGTTGCAGAAACAACGTAAGAAGCATGCCAAATTTAAGGAACGCAGAAATCCCCAAGATTGGCTATCTTTTATAGAAGCTCGATATTTAGCGCGGACTTCAATGCGAGATGCTTATAATAGTTTCCACAACAAAACTTTGTCTCGCAACCTCACACAAAATCCAAAAAGATTCTGGTCGTATATGAAGTATGCCAGCACACAGTCAATGCCTTCTCTGCGTGATACCAATGGAAATACTATCGATGATAGTGCTGCTAAAGCAGAGTTATTAAACAGCCTACCGAAATTCCTTCACCAGAGAAGAAGTAAATATTCCAGAATTAGAATCAAGGTTGGTTGGTTGTTTGAGGAAGGAGACCAGACAGCGTCACCATCGGTCTCATCGAATTAGGGAAGGATGGGGAAGGAAGTCGGCCGTGCCCTTTCAGAGGAACCATCCCGGCATTTGCCTGATTGAGGGAAATCACGGAAAACCTAAATCAGGATGGCCGGATGCGGGATTGAACCGTCGTCCTCCCGAATGCGAGTCCAGTGTCTAACCACTGCGCCACCTCGCTCGGTCAAGTCGAATCAAGAACAGCTGCCAACATGAGTAAGGTAGAAGTAAATGTCCTCGGAGTAGTGAAGCAAGTCTCCTGGTCCAGACTGTATACCAGTTAGGTTCCTTTCATCAGACTATGCTGACGCAATAGCTCCATACTTAACAATTAGGAATATCTGCCAACATGAGAAACTTAGAAATAGAAGAAGAAGTAGTGAAGGAACTTAAAGCATTTAACAAAAGCAAGTCTTCTGGTCCAGGCTCTATATCAATTAGGTTTCTTTCGGAGTATGCTAATGCAATAGCTCCATACTTAACAATCACGTACAACCGCTCGCTCGACGAAAGATCCGTACCCGCAGACTGGAAAGTTGCACAGGTCACACTAATATTCAAGGAAGGTAGTAGGAGTAATCTACTAAATTACAGAACCGTGTCATTAACGGCGATAAGCAGCAGTATTTTGTAACGTATACTGTGTTCGAACGTCATGAATTACCTCGAAGACAACGGCCTATTGACACACGGTCAACACGGATTTAAGAACCTCGTTCTTCTGAAACACAACTAGCTCTTTTCTCAAATGAAGTGTTAAGTGCTGTTGACAAAGAATTTCAAATTGATTCCGTATTTCTAGATTTCCAGAAGGCTTTTGACACCGTACCTCACAAGCGGTTTGTAATCAAATTTCGTGCTTATGGAATATCGTCTCAGTTATGTGACTGGATTCAAGATTTGCTGTGAGACAGGTCACAGTTCGTAGTAAGTAACAGGAAGTCATCGCCAAAAGTGCCGCGCGGGATTCGTCAAGCGGTCTAAAGCGCTGCAGTCATGGACTGTGCGGCTGGTCCCGGCGGAGGTTCGAGTCCTCCCTCGGGCATGGGTGTGTGTGTTTGTCCTTAGGATAGTTTAGTTTAAGTAGTGTGTAAGCTTAGGGACTGATGACCTTAGCAGTTAAGTCCCATAAGATTTCACACACACACACACACACACACACACACACACACACACACACACATCGACTAAAGCAGAAGTGATTTCTGGTGGTTTCCAAGGTATTGTTATAGGCCCTTTGCTGTTCCTTACCCATATAAGCGATTTAGGAGACAATCTGAGCAGCCATCTTAGGTTGTTTGCAGATGATGCTTTCGTTTATCGACTATTAAAGTCATGAGAAGATCAAAACAAATTGCTAACCGATTTGTAATAGGTATCTGTAGGGTGCGAAAATTGGCAGTTGACCTTAAATATTGAAAAATGTGAGATCATCCACATGAGCGCTAAAAGGAATCCGTTAAACTTCGCTTGCGCGATACATCATACATCGTAAATTCAATTAAGCATCTAGGAATTACATAAGGAACAACTCAAATTGCAAAGAAGACATAGAAAATATCGTCGAGAATGTCAACCAAAGACTGCATTTTATTGGCGGAACACCTAGAAGATGCAACCGATCAAGTAAAGAGTCTGCCTACACTACGCATGTCCGTACTCTTTAGCAGTACTGCTGCGCGGTGTAGAATCCTTACCAGATAGGATTAACGGAGTACATCGAGAAAGTTCAAAGAAGGGCAACACGTTTTTTATTATTGAGAAATAGGGGAGAGAGTGTTAATGCCATGATACAAGATTCTGGGTGGATGTCATTAAAACGAGTTTCTCGTTGCAGCGGGATCCTTTTAAGAAATTTCAATCACCAACTTTCACATCCGAATGAGAAAATATTTTATTGATACCGAACTACACAGGGGAAAACGATCATCATAGTAAAATAAGGGAAATCTGAGCTCGCACGGAAACATATAGGTCTTCGTTTTTTCCGCGCGCTATTCTAGACTGGAATAATAGAGAATTATTGTGAAAGTGGTTCGATGAACCCTCTGCCAGGCACTGAAGTGTGATTTGCAGAGTATCCATGTAGATGTCAAAAATCTTCTTGAAATCTACAAATACGGAATCAATTTGTTGTGGATAGCACTACAATTCGTGTGAAGAGCTAGTTGCGTTTCACAAGAACGATGTTTTCTAAATCCGTGTTGTCTGTGTCAATAAACCATTCTCTTCGAGATAATTCATAATATTGGAACACAGTATATGTTCCAAAATCCTGCTGCATAACGACGCCAATGATATGGGCCCGTAATTTAGTAGATTACTCCTATTGCCTTTCTTGACTGTTGTGACCTGTGCAATTGGTATGACCTGTGCAACTTCCCAGCCTTTGGGTACGGATCTTTCGTCGAGCGAACGGTTGTATATGATTGTTAAGCAGGAGCTATTGCATTAGCATACTCCGAAAGGAACCTAATTGGTATAGAGTCTGGACCAGAAGACTTGCTTTTGTTTAGTGGTTTAAGCTGCTTCAGTACGTCTACTATTTCTAAGTTTCTCATGTTGGCAGCTGTTCATGATTCGAATTCTGGAATATTTACTTTGTCTTCTTTTGTGAACGAATTTCCGAAGACTGTGTTTAGTAACTCTGCTTTACCAGCACTGTTATCGGTAGTATTTCCATTGCTATCGTTCAGAAAACGCATTGAGTATGTCTTACCGACCAGAGTCTCTTTGGATTTTCTACCAGGTTTCGAGAAAAAGTTACGTTGTGGTAACTGTTATAAACATCTCGAATTGAAATCCCCGCTAAATTTTGATCTTCTGTAAAAGATCGCCAATCTTGGTGATTTTGCATTCTTTTAAATCTGGCATGCTTCTTTCGTTGTTTTTTGCAACAGTGTTCTAACCTGTTTTGTGTACCGTGGGGAATCAGTCCGTCGTTTGTTAATTTATTTAGTACAAATCTCTCAATTGCTGCCGATACTATTTCTTTTAATTAAGGCCACATTTGGTCTATACTTACAGTGTTCATTTGAAAGGATGGAGATTGTCTCTCAGGAAGGCGTCAATTGAGTTTTTATCTGCTTTTTTGAACAGGTATATTATTCATTTATTTGTGGAAGATTTTAGAATTACAATATTCAATCTCGCTACGACAACACTCTGTTCACTAATTCCTGTAACCGTTTTGGTGCTCTTTGTTATCTCAGGATTATTTGTTGCTAAGAGATCAATTATGTTTTCGCAACCGTTTACTATTCGAGCGAGCTGATGAAGTAACTGCTCGAAATAATTTTCAGAGAATGCGTTTAGCACAATTACGGTTGGTGTTCTGTGCACACTCCCGGATTTAAAAATGTATTTTCTCCAACATATCGAAGGTAAACTGAAGTCACTAGCAACTATAATTGCACGAGTTGTGCACATGTTTGAAATTAAGCTCAAATTTTCTTTGAACCTTTAAGCAATTGTATCATCTGAGTTGGGAGGTCGGTAAAACGATCCAACTGTTATTTTATTCCTGTTACCATGAATGACCTCTATCCATACTAACTCACAGGAACTATCTTCTTCAATTTCGCCTCAAGATAAATTACTTCTGACAGCAACAAACACGCCACCACCAACTGTATTTAGCTTATCCTTTCTCAACACCGATTGGTTCTTCGCAAAAATATCGGTTGAATTTACCACCGGCTTCAGCCAGCTTCCTGTGCCTATAACGATCTGAGTATCAGTGCTTTCTATCAGCGCTTCGAACTCCGGTACTTTCCCAACACAGCTACTGCAATTTACAAATAAAACAAAGGCTCTGAGCACTATGGGACTCAACATCTGAGGTCATAAGTCCCCTAGAACTTACAACTACTTAAACCTAACTAACCTAAGGACATCGCACACATCCATGCCCCAGGCAGGATTAGAACCTGCGACCGTAGCGGTCACGTGGTTCCAGACTGAAGCGCCTAGAACCGCACGGCCACACCGGTCGGCATTTACAAATACCCATGCTTCCTGTATCTACGTTCTTCCTGTGTTCAGCCTGCACCCTTTGTGACTGAAGTCCTTTCTGTGTTTTCCCGACACCCTCTAACCTAAAAAACCACCCGGTCCACGCCACACAGCCCCTGCCACCCGTCTGTAGCCGCCTCTTGCGTGTAGTGGACTCCTGACCAATTCAGCGGAGCCCGAAACCCAACCACCCTTTGGCGCAAGTCGAGGAAGCTGCAGCCTAAGCGGTCAGCGGTCGCAGAACCGTCTGAGCCTCTGATTCAGACCCTCCACTGGGCTCTGTACCAGAGGTCCGCAATCGGTCCTGTCGACTATGCTGCAAATGATGCGCTCTGCTTTCGTCTCGCATTCCAGACTGCCGGCCTTTACCACTTGTAATAGCCGCTCGAAACCAGGAGAATCTCTTCCGATGCAAAGCGACACACGTCATTGGTACCGACGAGAGCCACCATCTTGCAGATGGCTGCACCCTGTGCTCTTCATGGCATCCACGTCATTTCGATAAGTAATTGTTCAAATGATGTATGGAAAATGTAACTAACGAACTAACTAAATTAAATGTCATATAATATTTAACCTCCCTCACGATTCGAAAATATCATCACAACTTATGAGATCCTGTAGCTGATATGGTGTGTCTGACTTTCACATGAAGTGCAGCAGAACTACCTTCTATATTCACTAGGTAGTTAAGCCCGATGGTGACTCTAGTACACAACATTTAACTTATTTTTGTCGTATTTCAGAGTTAGCAGACGACTCGTAACTGGTCCTTAGGTAAACTGAACCTAAAACCTGTGGGTCAGTGCAGAAATGAAATGCAAGTGCTAAGCTAATAAAGGAAGTTGTACTGTCTTAGCAAATACATAACCAACAACCCACTATTCACTTAACCCTCAATATAAAAGTGGTTTCTTCTAACAGCTGAGTCTAAATACTGCACTTAACTGTGTGTTGTTGTTGTTGTGGTCTTCAGTCCTGAGACTGGTTTGATGCAACTCTCCATGGTACTCTATCCTGTGCAAGCTTCTTCATCTCCCAGTACCTACTGCAACCTACATCCTTCTGAATCTGCTTAGTGTATTGATCTCTTGGTCTCCCTCTACGATTTTTACCCTCCACGCTGCCCTCCAATGCTAAATTTGTGATCCCTCGATGCCTCAGAACATGCCCTACCAACCGATCCCTTCTTCTAGTCAAGTTGTGCCACAAACTTCTCTTCTCCCCAATCCTATTCAATACCTCCTCATTAGTTACGTGATCTACCCACCTTATCTTCAGCATTCTTCTGTAGCACCACATTTCGAAAGCTTCTATTCTCTTCTTGTCCAAACTAGTTATCGTCCATGTCTCACTTCCATACATGGCTACACTCCATACAAATACTTTCAGAAACGACTTCCTGACACCTAAATCTATATTCGATGTTAACAAATTTCTCTTCTTGAGAAACGCTTTCCTTGCCATTGGCAGTCTACATTTTATATCCTCTCTACTTCGACCACCATCAGTTATTTTACTCCCTAAATAGCAAAACTCCTTTACTACTTTAAGTGTCTCATTTCCTAATCTAATTCCCTCAGCATCACCCGACTTAATTTGACTACTTTCCATTATCCTCGTTTTGCTTTTGTTGATGTTCATCTTATATCTTCCTTTCAAGACACTGTCCATTCCATTCAACTGCTCTTCCAAGTCCTTTGCTGTCTCTGACAGAATTACAATGTCATCGGCGAACCTCAAAGTTTTTACTTCTTCTCCATGAATTTTAATACCTACTCCGAATTTTTCTTTTGTTTCCTTTACTGCTTGCTCAATATACAGATTGAATAACATCGGGGAGAGGCTACAACCCTGTCTCACTCCTTTCCCAACCACTGCTTCCCTTTCATGCCCCTCGACTCTTATAACTGCCATCTGGTTTCTGTACAAATTGTAAATAGCCTTTCGCTCCCTGTATTTTACCCCTGCCACCTTCAGAATTTGAAAGAGAGTATTCCAGTCAACATAGTCAAAAGCTTTCTCTAAGTCTACAAATGCTAGAAACGTAGGTTTGCCTTTTCTTAATCTTTCTTCCAAGATAAGTCGTAAGGTCAGTATTGCCTCACGTGTTCCAACATTTCTACGGAATCCAAACTGATCTTCCCCGAGGTCGGCTTCTACCAGTTTTTCCATTCGTCTGTAAAGAATTCGCGTTATTATTTTGCAACCGTGACTCTTTAAACTGATAGTTCGGTAATTTTCACGTCTGTCAACACCTGCTTTCTTTGGGATTGGAATTATTATATTCTTCTTAAAGTCTGAGGGTATTTCGCCTGTCTCATACATCGTGCTCACCAGATGGTAGAGTTTTGTCAGGACTGGCTCTCCTGAGGCCATCAGTAGTTCTAATGGAATGTTGTCTACTCCCGGGGCCTTGTTTTGACTCAGGTCTTTCAGTGCTCTGTCAAACTCTTCACGCAGTATCTTATCTCCCATTTCATCTTCATCTACATCCTCTTCCATTTCCATAATATTGTCCTCAAGTACATCGCCCTTGTATAAACCCTCTATATACTCCTTCCACCTTTCTGCTTTCCCTTCTTTGCTTAGAATTGGGTTGCCATCTGAGCTCTTGATATTCATACAAGTGGTTCTCTTCTCGCCAAAGGTCTCTTTAATTTTCCTGTAGGCAGTATCTATCTTACCCCTAGTGAGACAAGCCTCTACATCCTTACATTTGTCCTCTAGCCATCCCTGCTTAGCCATTTTGCACTTTCTGTCGATTTCATTTTTGAGACGTTTGTATTCCTTTTTGCCTGCTTCATTTACTGCATTTTTATATTTTCTCCTTTCATCAATTAAATTCAATATTTCTTCTGTTACCCAAGGATTTCTATTAGCCCACGTCTTTTTACCTACTTGATCATCTGCTGCCTTCACCACTTCATCCCTCAGAGCTACCCATTCTTCTTCTACTGTATTTTTTCCCCCATTCCTGTCAATTGTTCCCTAATGCTCTCCCTGAAACACTCTACAACCTCTGGTTCTTTCAGTTTATCCAGGTCCCATCTCCTTATATTCCCACCTTTTTGCAGTTTCTTCAGTTTCAGTCTGCAGTTCATAACCAATAGATTGTGGTCAGAATCTACATCTGCCCCAGGAAATGTCTTACAATTTATAACCTGGTTCCTAAATCTCTGTCTTACCATTATATAATCTATCTGAAACCTGTCAGTATCTCCAGGCTTCTTCCATGTATACAGCCTCCTTTCATGATTCTTGAACCAAGTGTTAGCTATGATTAAGTTATGCTCTGTGCAAAATTCTACAAGGCGGCTTCCTCTTTCATTCCTTCCCCCCAATCCATATTCACCTACTATGTTTCCTTCTCTCCCTTTTCCTACTGACGAATTCCAGTCACCCATCACTATTAAATTTTCGTCTCCCTTCACTACCTGAATAATTTCTCTTATCTCGTCATACATTTCATCTATTTCTTCATCATCTGCAGAGCTAGTTGGCATATAAACTTGTACTACTGTAGTAGGCATGGGCTTTGTGTCTATCTTGGCCACAATAATGCGTTCACTATGCTGTTTGTAGTAGCTAACCCGCACTCCTATTTTTTTATTCATTATTAAACCTACTCCTGCATTACCCCTATTTGATTTTGTATTTATAACCCTGTAATCACCTGACCAAAAGTCTTGTTCCTCCTGCCACCGAACTTCACTAATTCCCACAATATCTAACTTTAACCTATCCATCTCCCTTTTTAAATTTTCTAACCTACCTGCCCGATTAAGTGATCTGACATTCCACGCTCCGATCCGTAGAACGCCAGTTTTCTTTCTCCTGATAACGACGTCCTTTTGAGTAGTCCCCGCCCGGAGATCCGAATGGGGGACTATTTTACCTCCGGAATATTTTACCCAAGAGGACGCCATCATCATTTAATCATACAGTAGAGCTGCATGTCCTCGGGAAAAATTACGGCTGTAGTTTCCCCTTGCTTTCAGCCGTTCGCAGTACCAGCACAGCAAGGCCATTTTGGTTAATGTTACAAGGCCAGATCAGTCAATCATCCAGACTGTTGCCCCTGCAACTACTGAAAAGGCTGCTGCCCCTCTTCAGGAACCACATGTTTGTCTGGCCTCTCAACAGATACCCCTCCGTTGTGGTTGCACCTACGGTACGGCCATCTGTATCGCTGAGGCACGCAAGCCTCCCCACCAACGGCAAGGTCCATGGTTCATGGGGGGGCTTAACTGTGTAGGCATCGCTAAATTGGTTTTTCTGAAGACAGTGATCTTGACATTACCATTATTGATTTTTCATATCTTATTTTCTGCTCCAGCTACTACTTTCTGAGTTTTAGTATGCTGTACATAAAAGTCTAGTTGTTATGTCTAAGAAATTTTGAACTTTAGCACTATATAATTTACTGTTCAGCACGACCACTACTAATTAATCCTGCTATGCATAATGTAAATGATTTTGAGTTGAAACGGTAGTGGGAATTAAAACACAATTTTATTTAGAGGATAGAGTACCATTTTATTACGAACTTACTTACAAACTAATGAAATAATCACTTAAAAAGAAAGCGCTTTTAATTCTTGCAGGCATGATCTCGCACAAAAAAACACTTTTTGCTCTCACAGTTGTAATCGTAAATAATATCACAGCTCTTATAGAGTGTCACAAAAAAGATAAAAATTTGTACTAGTTAAGGAACAGGAATATATTTGATATGTACTACAGGTCTGAATTTATTTATTTAGTCTTAATAATAAAAACTAATTTACTCCTCAAACTTCTGATAATTCAGACATTCATTGTCTTGTGGACTGTAATCTATTATTAGCTTTGGCAATTTATGGCTCCCAAAACTTGGACTTATGTCAGTTTAGATACTTAACAAAACTAAATTATTTAATTCTACTGAATTATTTAATACCACTGGGTGCCATAGAATTAATCAGTTGGTGTGTATCTCATATTTCCTTAACTGGCACTGTTTATCAATAAATTTTAAAAATACAACAAAATTTTTCACATAAATAAATTTAAGACTATTTCTGCGTCTTAATGTCTTTGCGTCAAACAGTATAACAATAAATTTACCATCAAATTAAAATGCTGAAGGTTTAACAAACAACAACTCTCAGCATTAATTGTTACTGTTGTAACAGCGTTGAACTGTCTTTTCCTGAAGTATATAATTCAATATAAGTATCAGTAATACAAATGTTTGCTGCATTCAATACGAAAACATTTCATCAAACATGTAGCCAAATAATCTTATTTTCTTCAGCTGAAACAAAAGCTGCTACAGAACAAGACTAGAGCAAGCTTAATATGTGAGAAAGCAACAATTATTTTCAATGAAAATGTTCATATATTACTAAAAATTAATTTGGAAGACAAAAAAGTAAAAGCTACTTGTATTAGAAGTTAGGATAGGATTTTAACCTATAAAATATTACTATCCAGTCCAAACTGTGTTCTTTTCATTTTGAAATGAGTGCGTTAAGGAAATGATTTACAGCAGTAAATTTTGATTTTATTACAAAAGTATCAATATTGGCAAACACAACAGTTGTATTCTTCGTACTCACTAGACTCTTTTGTATTTACTTGGTCAGAAAAAGTTTCGGAAAAAAATTGTTTCAGAAGAACTATTATGAAGAAACGTTATATATATTCTGTGAAAGAACAGGTATATTTCAGCATCTAGCGAGCACAGAGATTTTGTTGGCAGACGCCTTTGTGGCGTTCTCCTTACAGATACTTAGCACAAACAAGCAGAAGGAGAACTTTGACAGTCACTGAAACCCACAAAGCAGCGAGTCTGTACAGGCATCGAATCTTGACTTTGTCTCTGCTCACAAGACCAGCCCGATTCAATGTGACCTTTTGCTTTCCACCGGTTGACTTTTTTTTTTAAGATTTTGCCGAAAACCATTAGAAGAAAGTAGAAACTTCGTCACACGTCAACAATAAAGTGAGAGCACTAGAGAGAGAAACTAACTGCAGTAAGTTTCTAATCGCCCAGAAAGTCGTACGTGCTGGACGTGAACGTATGTGTCACTGAGATCACAATATGTCATCCACTGTCATTACAGACACAGATTTTGACTATGCAACATAGAGCTGCTGATATTATAATCTTTCAGAGGAAGCATTTACAGAAGGGCAAGAAGAATGAGGACGATAGAATCAATAGAATGAGAAAAACGCAGATAACAAGTTACGATTGTGCGCCAGATCGTGATTTGAAAACATATACCTAGTGTACCAGTAAGATTTCGAAGTGATGTTTTTTGCAAACCCATACAGTCGAATAGGCGTAATACTGCTGCTTCCTCTATGCCGAGTTTCATTCCTTTGAACTGGGCTCAGTAGAAGAAGTTCGTGAAAAGTATAGAGGGAACTTGATGGTTTTTGCCAGAAATGAGACTCGGTCCATTTACTAGCGTGTTTCTCGCAGTCTTACTGTACATAACATGCTACATTTGGAGTAGTTTATATCAGAAGCCTTGTAACAATTAAGCGATCGATTTTGCGGCACATTCATGAGGTGTTCACACTGTTTATCTTGTACAGTTTGTGCCGAAATTAACTAAAATCAATCCCCATCTGCCATTTCCTTTGATTCCAAGGCCAGTGTGAGAGCTAGAAATCTCCTTCCAAATATTCCCAATGGGTACTCTCTCTGCCGCAACGCCATATCATTACTCGAACAACTGGCCCTACCTGGGGAATGAAAAGTTTTAAAATGATAAAAAACAAAGAGACCTCAGCAGAAATAGGAACACATGAACTACTAAGCTAAGGTGCGCGGAGAATAACTCGGCTTCTACCTGTGCGAGCGGCATGACTGGAGAGATGACAGTAGTAGTGGGGGGGGGGGGGGGGAGCGTCCCGTCGTAAATGGCCACGGCACAGTAGGGAAGGGGAGGGGAGGTGTTGATCGACAGCTGAAGGCTATACACAAAGTCTTCCATATCGGAACTTCTAAGCTACAGTCGATAAGTGTTCGTTTTAGCATGTTATATCAGTACAGCCAACAGTTTGACAAGTACAGACATTTAAAATCATTAGCGTCAGAGTAGAATACCAAAAAAGAAAAAAAAAGAAAAGGAAACTGGGCTGCTCCTAATGGCCGAAGCACACAATGAAGGAAAGAAGGAAGTGCAAAGCGTCTTTGGCACAAAGAGATGGAGTCGTCCAGGCCTGAGATTATGTTTCTGAACATAGGCCAGATTACTTTGCGTGAGTTCTACTTCCCTTCTCCAAATCGGCCCCTGGCATCCGTCGTTCGATGGAAGCAGCCGAAGACTGAACTGTAGACATTACTCCACAGTGCAGAGGACTGAGAGAAAGTGTAAATTTGTGGGTGCAGCAGGACAGGTACACGAGGTGTTTAGCTCTTGGCCAGTTCCCCATCACTCCTCCATTTGGCCAGCGGAAAACAGAACCTGCCACTCTGGCACTCACAATAGACGAAGTGCCGCTGCTGAGGAGTCTGGGACCGTGGTGGGTCAGCCTAGAGGTAAAAGTGGAGGGCGGCCTCGAGCGCAGAGCTGGTGATGTGCCGCTCGCAGGGACTGGTGTCCCAGAAGGCGCCGTGGCAGCCGGACTGCTCGAAGCAGCCGTAGCGCACCGCCTTCGAGTTGGGGCTGCAGCAGGTCACGATGGCCCACACGCAGCGGGACATCTGGGGCTCGTCCAGCACCGAGTTGCCTCTCCCGAACACCTGCGAACACAGTGGCATGCGTCACCTCTGAGATGCCTCTAGGAAAGCAACAACACTGTCATATGACGGCACCGCACATCCACACTTGCACTATCTTATCTAAAGCATCCGGACATCTCCACTCGACGAACTGACCACCAGACGTCTCGACAGGCGGACCCGCCAGTATAAAAGGAGATGGGGACTAGTTGCTGGTACAGAAGCAGTAACAGTAAAATGGGTGGGCCAGAGGGAACTCAGCCACTTCCAACGTGGGATGTCACCTGAGGAACAGATCTACATCTACATCATACTCCGCAAGCCACCTAATGGTGTGTGGCGGAGGGTACGTTCGGTACCACTATCTGATTCCTCCAACCCTGTTCCACTTGCGGATAGTTCGTTGTATTGGCTCTAATTTCTCGAATTTTCTCCTCGTGGTTAGTACACGAGATGTGTGTATGTGTGTGTGTGTGTGGAGGGGGGGGGGGGGAAGTAATATGTTGTCAGACTACTCCTGAAAAGTGCTGTGCCAAAATGTGGATGTGTTACATTTCCTTAAGACTCTTCCGATGAGTCTGAGTCTGGTATCAGCTTTTCCCACTGTCTGTTTTATGTGGTCATTCCACTTACGGTCGCTCTGTATAGTTACTCTTAGAAATTTTACGGTAGACGCTGCCTCCAGCTGTTCGTCATCAATAGTGGATTTCTTTTCCTATGTGTGCGCAATGTTACTTTTATTTACGTTCAGGATCAACTACCAGAGCCTACACAGTTCATCAGTTCTCTACAGGTATTTCTGCAAATTCTTACTGTCTTCTAGCGTTACTACTCTGGCATAAACAACTGCATCATCTCCAAATAACCTTGAAGAGCATCCGACGCTTTCTACTAGACCATTTATATATATTGCAAACAGCAAAGGTCCTATCACACTTCCCTGTGGTACTCCTGATATTACCTTTACATCTGTCGATTTTGTTCCGTTAAGAGCGACGTGTTGAGTTCTATGTGCAAGAAGGCCTTGAATCCAATGGCAAGTCCGCTCCGATACTCCGTAAGCTCGTATTTTTTCTTCATTAAACTGCAATGGGGGCGTCAAATGCCTTACTGAAATCAAGGAACACGGCATCAACCCGAGCGCCGTTGTCCACTGCGCTGTGGATCTCATGGAGAAACAGAGCGAGCTGAGTTTCACAAGGATCTGTATTTGATTTTTATAGAACAGATGTTCATTTTCAAAAAAGTCATAATTCTTGAGCATAAAACATGTTCCATCGTTCTACAACAGATCGACGTCAACGATATAGGTCTACAAATGTGTCGATCTGCCTTCCGGCCTTTCTTAAAAACGGGAATGACCTGCACTTTTTTCCATTCGTTAGGTACCTTTCGTTGCTCAAGTGATCTATGACAAATTAGTGCTAAAAGGGGAGCACGTTCTTTCACATAATCTTTATAGAATCTTATAGGTGTCTCATCTGTTGCTGACGCTTTTCCACTACTGAGCGATTGTAACTGCTTTTCAATTCCGAGATCGGTTATTTCAATATCTGCAAGTATAAAAGGAGGTGGTGAGTAACTGTTAGTACAGGAACAGTAACAGTAAAATAATACGTGGGTCAAAGGGTGCTCAGTCACTTCCAACGTGGGATACTCATTAGATGTCACCTGAGCTACAGATCCATTGGAGACATATCAACCCTTCTGCAAGTGTCCAAATCAAGTTGGTGATGTGATTGTGAAGTGGAAACGCGAGGGAACAATCAAAACCAAACCAAGGTCACGTAGATCTCACATACTGATGGACAGCGACCGCCGAGCATTCCAAGGCTGGTAGTAGAGACAATAGGATGAAAACAACGGAAGGAATCACTCGAGAGTTCCAAAATACAGTAGTTCAGTTAGCACAATGACTCTGTGCAGGTAGTTAAGAAGAATGGAGTACAATGGTCAAGCAGCTCTTTCAGATCCACACATTTCTGGTCTCAGTGCTAAGCGACGCTTGAGGTCGTGCTAAGAGCGACACTACTGAACGGTGGATGACTGGAAACTACTGATTTGGAGTGATGAATCACGTTATATCCTGTGGCAATCCAATGGAAGATTTTGGGTTTGGCAAACGAATGGAGTGCGTTACCTACCATAGTGTACAGTGCCAATGGCGAAATACGGAGACGGTGGTGTCATGGAAAGGGGGGGGGGGCGTTTACCGTGATTAGACTGTGGTACTCATATTAAGCTCCATGAAGCGATAAATCCAGAATTTTACAGCAGGGTAATGCGCAGTAGAGGAACAGTTTCGAGACGGTGGCTGGTCGTATCGGTATGACAATGCACCCTGCCATAAAACAGCATTGTTTATGGACAATAACATCCATAAAATGGACTGGTCTGTCAGTGGCCTAGGCATGAACCCAATGGAACACCTTTGATATGAGTTAGAACGTCGAATTTGCTCCAGACCCTAGGGTCCAACACCGTTACTTTCTCTGGTTTCGACTGTTAAAAAGAGTGGGTTCCTATTGCTGCACAGGCATTCAAACATCTCAATCAAAGTGTTCTTGGTAGAGTTCACGCCTTTATGAAGGCGATGAGCGTCCGGATACTTTTGATTAGAGATTACATTAGATTTGTACTTGTTCCATAAATCATGAATACGACCCTTCGTAATGATGTGGAACGTGTCAGGTTAGAAAAAGGTGTCTATACAAGATATTACATTACACAAAATATTACATGACACTTAATTTTTTTTGGGGTGGGGGGTGGGGAAATTACCCACTTACTATATCCAAAAATTCATCTAATGAGTAGCAGGAGTTGCCATTCAGAAATTCTTTTAATTTCCTTTTAGATGCTATAAGGCTATCTGTCAGACTTTTGATGTTATTAGGTAAGTGACCAAAGACTTTTGTGGCAGCATAATTTATCTCTCTTCTGAGCCAAAGTTAGATTTAACCTTGACTAGTGAAGATCTTCCTTTCTCCTAGTGTTGTAGACATGTACACTGCTATTACTTTTGAATTCGTTCGGATTGTTAATAACAAATTTCATAAGTGAATATATATATTGGGAGGCTACAGTGAAGATCCCTAGCTCTTTAAAGAAGTGTCTGCAGAATGATCTTGGATGAGCTCCAGGAATTATTCTGATTACACGCTTTTGTCCAATGAACACTCTTTTACTCAATCATGAGTTATCCCAGAATATGATGCCATATGAAAGCAGAGAATGAAAATAGGTGTGGTAAGCTAATTTTCTGAACGTATATCGCCAATGAGAATGACCAGATAGTCTATACTACGCAAGTCACTTTATGATGTGTGGCGGAGGGTACTTTGTATACCACTCTAACGTCTCCCTCCTTTCCTGTTCCAGTCACGAATGGCTCACGGAAAGAAAGATTGTTGTTTAGAATCCGTTTGAACTCGAATATCTCTAATTTTACCTTCAGGTCCTTTCCGCGAGAACGTAGAGAAAAGAACTCTTTTATACGAGAACGTACTCGGAATTCTATCAGTAGGCCACACCGGGATGCGATGCAAAATGCCTCTCTTGCAGTGTCTGCCACTGTAGTTGGCTTAGCATCACCGTGACGCTTTCGTGCCTCCCCCCCCCCCCCTCCCCCCCCCCCCCCCCCCCCGACGAGAGGCGCTGCTATTCTTTGCATCTTCCCTACTTTCCTCTATTTTTATCATTTGTACCTGATCCCAGAGTGATGGACAATGTTCAAGTACTGGTTGAAGAAACGTAGACTACACTTTCCGAGGATTTTTGTAATTTATCTCAGTCTGGTATCTGCCTCATCTGCGATTAGTTTTATGCGGTCGTTCTACTTAAAATCGATACTCATGCATATTTCCATATACTTAACGGATACGATTGCTTACAGTGATTTTTTTGCAGTCATGTAATCACATAATGGATTTTTCTAAAGATCAAATAAGCGCGTTTATAGACTTTTTATTTATTAGGAACCGGTTTCGGTCTTTTCCCCAGACCATCTTCAGGCTTTTTACCGCTATTACGGCTGCCGCTGCTGGTGGCGGACGGAGCGCGATCCGTAGAAGTAAGGGTGTCACTGACATAGTTACTTACTGACACCCTTACTTAGCGACATCCTTACTTCTATCCGTCAAGCTCCGTCTGCCACCAGCAGCAGCCATAATGGCGGGGAAAAGTCTGAAAATGGTTTGAGGAAAGGGCCGAAACCAGTTGTAACAAGTAACGAATCTGAAAAATGCGACCGAGACTGTTTGTATTTGATTTTTAGCATTTTATACCGATCCCTGTGCTCCAAGAATGCTTTCTAAAATTTTAAGTGGACTTTTCTGCATATTTGTGCGCAGTGCGTGAAATTTGTTCTGTTGAGGGCCAACTTCCAACCCCCAGCAATTAATGTCGATCCTCTGCAGGTCTTCTTGCGTTTCGATACCGTCGCGACTTCTCTGTATATAACAGCATCATCCTGCATCATCTGAGTATATCCTCTGTGTCGTTTGGATATATTGTTCATATGTGTGTGAAATCTTATGGGACTTAACTGCTAAGGTCATCAGTCCCTAAGCTTACACACTACTTAACCTAAATTATCCTAAGGACAAACACACATACCCATGCCCGAGGGAGGACTCGAACCTTCACCGGGACCAGCTGCACAGTCCATGACTGCAGCGCTTCAGACCACTTGGCTAATCCCGCGCGGCGGATATATTGTGAAAATGTAATGGTCTCATAACAGTCCCCCGGTGTATGACCGAAGTTATTTTTACATGCTAAGATTTCTCTCCATCGAGAATGACAGAATCATAAGAAAATTTTTCCTGACTTGGCCTACGTCGCATTGCCGAGCTATTGACAACTGAGACTTCGGAGTAGTGAATTAGTAACGGCACTGAACTGTCGAAATCTCGTGAAGGCGAGAAGGAATGATTGTGTCTAACTAAGACAGCGAGAGGGTGAAAAGATGAGCGTTACTTGAGTATTCTGGGATCAGGCCACTTAGCTTGGCCTGTCTATACCACATTTATTGAACAACGCTTGCAATGAGCTGGTGAGGGATCCAGCAAAGCTGTCTGTATATGCCATCAGAGATGAACGTGTCATTTGTCAGTCCAACTACACCAATGAAATATTACTTGGTGTAATCGCACATGCTAACTACATACAGCACATATCTACGAGACACAATAAGTGCCCAGCCATTGGATGTTCCACAGCATGCATGTAATTGATAAAGGACATCTCGAAACTTCCTGCCAGATGAAAACTGTGTGCCGGACCGAGACTCGAACTCGGGACCTTTCCTTTCATGGGCAAGGTAGGAGACGAGGTACTGGCGGAATTAAAGCTATGAGGGCGGGTCGTGAGTCGTGCTTGGGTAGGTCAGCTGGTAGAGCACTTGCCTGCGAAAGGCAAAGTTCCCGAATTCGAGACTCGGTCCAGCATACAGTTTTCATCTGCCAGGAAGTTTCTTATCAGTGCACACTCCGCTGCAGAGTGAAAATTTCATTCCAAAGGACATCTTGATGCATACCTCAGCTACAAATCAAAAGGAGAGGGTGGGCAAAACAGAACTGGCCGGAAATTATCTAATGCGCCGTAAGATAGGCAAACCAACTTACATCATCAGATCCAGGTGCAGATAGAAGTTGCGTTGCCAATCCTAACGTGCGTGAAATGTTTTTTGGGGTAATTTTATATCAACTAACCTTTGTAAATGGAATGAGACTGCCAGGTAAATGGATTTAGTTGAGGTTTTTGTCTCTCCCTGCCACCATGGATACATGTATAAACTGAATTCATATCACTCACATGACACTCATAAAGATAATGTTGCATGAAATCGTTATTTTCAAAGTGACATGGAACTTAACAGCAGTGAGCAGATATACAGTTCTCCAGTGTAATGGGCGTGTCGTGACTAATAACGCTTGAAGATGGTATGAGGAAATGGCCAAAACCGGTTGCTAACGAATAATAAAAATCTGAAAACGCGATCAAGACTATTTTTATTTGATGTTTAGAATTTCTGAATAATTGTACGCCTACTAATATTGATGTCGTACCCAACTATTTGTAACTGTGCTGAGCGAATATTTTAATTTAATATGAATGCCTTTCATTCTCTTCCTTGCAACTAACTGGTTGCCCCATAATTAACAAATATCGTCAGTACATTTCTGAACTGAGGTCTTGCCGTGACGGTATTTTTCTTTGTACGAGGCGCATTCAAGTTCTACGGCCTCCGATTTTTTTTCTCCGGACTGGAAAGAGATAGAAACATGCGCATTGTTATAAAATGAGGCCGTGTTCATTGTCAAAACGTCCCAGAGATGGCAGCACCGTATGGCAGATGGAATTTTACCGCCAGCGGCGAGAATGAGAACTGATTTAAATACTTAAAATGGCGACGTTTTCCTTACTTGAACAGTGTGCAATCATTCGTTTTCTGAATTTGCGTGGTGTGAAACCACTTGAAATTCATTGACAGTTGAAGAAGACATGTGGTGATGGAAATATGGATGTGTCGAAAGTGCGTTTGTGGGTGCAACAGTTTAATGAAGGCAGAACATCGTGTGACAACAAACCGAAACAACCTCGGGCTCGCGGTCTGACGACATGATCGAGAAAGTGGAGAGAATTGTTTTGGGGGATCGCCGAATGACTGTTGAACAGATCGCCTCCAGAGTTGGCATTTCTGTGGGTTCTGTGCACACAATCCTGCATGACGACCTGAAAATGCGAAAAGTGTCATCCAGGTGGGTGCCACGAATGCAGACGGACGAGCACATGGCTGCCCGTGTGGGATGTTGCCAAGCAATGTTGACACGCAACAACAGCATGAATGGGACTTTCTTTTCGTCGGTTGTGACAATGGATGTGACGTGGATGCCATTTTTCAATCCAGAAACAAAGCGCCAGTCAGCTCAATGGAAGCACACAGATTCACCGTCACCAAAAAAATTTCGGGTAACCGCCAGTGCTGAAAAAATGGTGTCCATGTTCTGGGACAGCGAGGGCGTAATCCATACCCATTGCGTTCCAAAGGGCACTACGGTAACAGGTGCATCCTACGAAAATGTGTTGAAGAACAAATTCCTTCCTGCACTGCAACAAAAACGTCCGGGAAGGACTGCGCGTGTGCTGTTTCACCAAGGCAACGCACCCGCACATCGAGCTAACGTTACGCAACAGTTTCTTCGTGATAACAACAATGAAGTGATTCCTCATGCTCCCTACTCACCTGACCTGGCTCCTAGTGACTTTTGGCTTTTTTCCAACAATGAAAGACACTCTCCATGGTCGGACATTCACCAGCCGTGCTGCTATTGCCTTAGCGATTTTCCAGTGTTCAAAACAGACTCCTAAAGAAGCCTTCGCCGCTGCCATGGAATCATGGCGTCAGCGTTGTGAAAAATGTGTACGTCTGCAGGGCAATTACGTCGAGAAGTAACGCCAGTTTCATCGATTTCGGGTGAGTAGTTAATTAGAAAAAAAATCGGAGGCCTTAGAACTTGAATGCACCTCGTAAAACAAATGTCATCATTTGGAACATTCCCAAGTGGAGAGGGATTGATATAATTCTTTTTTATTATTTTGGGTAACTGATCGTTACCTTCAAGTGCACAGAGCAATATGAGTGATCTCGCATTGCCACTGTGGTTTCTTGTCTTATTTTACCTACAAGGCGTAATATTAAATAGACTATGTTGAGCTGGCAAGTGCGGCAGACGGCTTGCACATACTACTGTCGAAGTCCAAAGCACTCACCCACGCGACAAGCATAAAGCACCGAATAGGCAACACACAACACATAATTATCCTTAAAATGAACATAGTCTAGACGGCAGAAAACCTTTACTTTCGTGGATACTGGCTTCGGCTAGTTACTGACCATCTTCAGACATCAAACCACGATGGTAAGTGACGGCGGAGAACGCAGCAGGCGTTACGAACTCCACGAACGTCAGCTGCTTTCATTATCTGTTATTAAATTTGTACGAATATTATAATGAGAATAATGTTTTTAAAAACGATTCGCACCTAGTGTGGAAAGTATCCGTGCGTGACTGACAAATTTTTACTACTGTTATGAATTTTTTTATGTTACGGAATAGTCACGCACACTGTCAAGTCATTTTTATAAAATTTTAACTGTTATTTTAACGAAACAGATGACAGGGAAAATTAAATTAAAGAAAAATAAAGGAAGTTTAAACTTTGACATTTATTTTAAAGTTTATCAGTGTTCAATGAAACGTACATAATGGTAAGCCTGACTTAAAGCTCCTGCCTTATTTAATATTAGGAAAACGTGACAGGAAACAAAACAAAAAAAGGAAACAACGAACAGGAAACAAAGAATGGGAAACAGGGTGCAATACCACATTTAAAATTAACACGCAAAGATCGTTGAAGGGTACACAAAAGGAAATGAACCACAACCAATCGATTCTATTTAGGACAAAAAAATTCAGCTCGTATCGTAGTCCTGTTCCCAATGGATAACCACAGACTGGTATAGTATGTTTAAATAAAGAAAACGTGGTGCGATATATACATAATCTTACCAAATGGTCTATGAAATCTTTCAAAAGGAATGTGAAACAGGAACAACTGCTCGTCGTACCCATTAATTACGTTTGAATACCCGAAGTATTATCCAAAAGAGTAGCTGAGGGACAGTTTTGTTACTACACCTTATGCTCCACGTGGTCAACCAGATTTACAGAAATGTGTAATTCCACAATAATTTTAATAATAAAAAAAATTAAATGGAAACATCAGTTACAAGAGAAACTTCCGAACTGCGTTACTAACGCCATAGTATTGACCTGATGGATCAAACAATTTTACGAGGACGTGGTACTGGTACCACAAAGCACACACCGCGTG
Source organism: Schistocerca cancellata (assembly GCF_023864275.1). Classification (NCBI taxonomy): domain Eukaryota; kingdom Metazoa; phylum Arthropoda; class Insecta; order Orthoptera; family Acrididae; genus Schistocerca; species Schistocerca cancellata. The sequence goes on along the minus strand of NC_064626.1, from coordinate 1,145,077,973 downwards.
GATTGAACATAAAGAAAAATTAGTAATTTGAAAAATTTTATCGAGAGGAAAGCTTACAATCGCACGCACATTCTCACTAAAGACTGGTGATCTTAGTTACAATTACGCCTCAAAACCACGTGCTTCCACTTTTCTTTTTTCGAGTGGGGACAGAGCCACTACCGCAATACATTCTGAAACTAACACTGGAATTGCACTGCGTCGCGATTTAAAATAGTATAAAAACATTTTCGATGTAGACCTGTAACAAAAGTGATTAATTTTTAGTTAGGCTGAACTTAAGAATTCCATTGTCCTTCGAACTCACCAGACACGCGCTTACCCGGAGATGTTAACACTTCAGAAATTGGCCGCAGACTGACCAGGAAGTGACCAGGGAGGCAGCTTCCTGTACCTACATGACAAGGGACGGACAGGACCACACCAAGGAGACAATTCTCTTTGCCTTAGAAATCGTAGCTACCTACTCAGACGTTGATCACTCATTCATCCTTTCACACCAGAAGGGAAGGAGATGACAATATCTTAAGACGACATATACACTATGTAAAGGAGGCGGCTGTGAGTTCCATATGAAATTTTATGATACGAATTACATATAAAAATGTGTTTGAAAGTGTTGTATGACAAGTTGTTCGTGTTTAAGTGTCAATATAACATATTCCACTGCTCAGTCTCCTCCCAGATAAATTTAGAAATACCACAGTAAATTTAGAGGTGGATGTATGTCGTAAACAACAATAGATCGAGGAAAATTGCATGAAAGGAATCTAGCAGAGACCTTTCAGTGTCTGATACCTGCTTGGAAGAACAAGTCGAAGGAGAGCGAAAAAACAGTGAATTTCATGTCTGCTGGAACGAATTATAGTTGAAATTTGTTCTATCGTTCAAACAGATACTGGTGGAAGAAGTACTTGTTTTTCCGTTTTATCTGGTAATGGTAGCGTAGAACATTAACGTTAAGTATCTCAGAAGGCCTTTAATGATGCCTTCCTGAAGACGTTTCCTGCTGTGGTAGAGACGGGAGCGCTAATGGGTATCTTTTCTGACAGTCACCTGAGAAAAACCGTCGACGGCTGCGATGTCGGCGGCCCTGTCGGGTGCCGGCTCAGAACGCAGCGGCAAAATAGTCTCCGAAGGCGCCGGGGGTGCCTCCTTGGTAGTGCTCTTAGTAGCCGCTGGAGGCGCGCTCGTCGTCGGCGTCGACGTCTTCGTTGCTGCCTTCCCGGAAGACGGAAACACGAACGGCCAGTTACCTGAAAGGTGACACAGTGCCGTTCAGTCGTGGATACTAATAGTAGTGTAGAGACTTATAACAGGTCATTTGTAGATGGAAACAAACAAAAAACAGTAATATTGACGCTGTTCTGCCACTTTTAACCAAAAAGTAATTGCTGGTACAATTGCGGATATTCAAGGCAATATTATCGCGGACAGCAGCGAATAACTAAAACCTTGTTCAGACCAGAGCGAATGTACGAGATGTATTCTAAAAGTCAGGTACGATTAGGCGCGAAATGGAAACCACTGTGAAAATCCGATGGAACTTTGCACAGATGTGTTGGGCAGTGTCTAAAGTCGCTCTTTTCAGTTCAGAGCGCAAAGTGATCACATAGAAATGCCTAAAACAACAGTGTCTCCCGCCAAGTATGTAAATCTGGTGAAAGATTTCGCCTGAAGCTATGGAACTCACATAACATAAATGTCATGTGTTTCTTTTTCAAGACGATTTTCAGCCGCACTCTGCAGGGGCAATGAAGACGCTCCTGCAGCGTTTTCGATGCGCGATGTGAAGTGTTTGATCGCCCACAGTACAGCCCTTAATTGGCTCTCTCCATTGTTCATCTCTGCTCACATGAACCGCTGGCTATGAAGACAACATTTTGGCACAAACAACGAAAGGCGGGCCGGCGTAGAGAACTGGCGGAAAGCATGGGCGGCTGCTTTCTGTGACAAGGGTGTTGGAAAGTTTGTACAACGCCACGACAAATGCCTAAGTCGGAGCGGCGACTATTTAGAGAGGTAGTTGGAAGGTAAGATTAACTATTAAGAATTAAAAAAATTTTGATTTTCAGTATGGTTTCCATTTCGCGACCAAACGGACCTTTCTTTCCGAACAGCCCTCGTATGTAAAAGCTAGCGAACGAGCACTTGTAGACAACTCGCCAGTGTTCACTATATTTCGCTTGTATCTATGAACAAGTGTTTACACTAGGTGGATTGGAGGAGACCACGGTATAACGAACATAGCGTTCGAACGCTGCGTTGCTGGCTTTTTTTTTTTTTTTGTTTTTTTTTTTTGGGCTTAACAATCGGCATATTCACGATACATCACTATACCCTTAGAGATACTATGCAAAACTTTGACACTCAGAGACTAACATTTTGCATGGCGGACGCAGTGTTTTTGTTGAAGCAAAATACATGGCATGAGAAAAAAAGAGGTGACGTGCCTCAGTTCGTACATAGACTTGAAATACGTGGAAGTAGAGCATTAATTGCAACTCTCCTTAGCAGTATTTCAAAGCTTTGCACACACTTCCTTGGGTCGTCATTACAGTCGAGGTAATTTAAAACTACAATTTGTGCCCAACTGAAAAGGAGACCTTGACGGTAGCGGCGTTGTACTTAATCACAGTAGTTGAACTTGTTTACTGTGAGACGGTGTGACGGTATTTCCAGTTGCACAAGCAGAGTTAACGGCTTCGCAGCAATTTTCTCATTTCTGAAGAGTTTTTTCCACCGTTCGTTACATGATGGATTCCTCCAAATCAGCACAAGGAGCGGTAAATCAATTTCTTCTAGCAGGAGCGGAGCATGCTTCACAAATTTATTGTAAGGTGAAAGAGGTGTATCGAGAGAAGTGTCTTTCATGTTTCACAACATTCCGATGGTGTCAGCGTTATGAGGCGAGAAGTGTAGACGATATCATAAAGCTCCTCCAGAAATTTCCGGACGGCCTGGATCATCCTCCTTTTTCTATCTTTCTTTGGGCCTTGTCCCACGCCAACGCGGGGTCAGAAGTGTTATTACGGATTTGGCAGTATTAGATACAGAGGGTGGCCGAATACCCTTCCTGCCGCCACTGGAACATCCTCCTTACAGCCCTGATATCTCCCCAGGTGATTCGCACATCTTCGGCCCCTTAAAACAGTGTCTAAAACGTCAAGAAGGTGACGCGGAAGTGCAGGAAACCGCGGGAAACTAGATCCATCAGTAACTCTGGAGTTTCTACGACGAAGCCCTCCACTCTCTTCCTGCGTGCTAGGATTGTAATTTTGCTATTAAAATTTCTTAACATACAACAAAAACCTCATTTTCATTAGGGCACACCTAACAGAACATTAATTACCGACGAGCAACATGACCTGAAAGAAGGCTAGTATTTACACTATGGTCATTACCATCCTGAGACGTATACATTGGTGATGTTTTCAGATCAGAATAGCTGCTGTGTCTCAGATAGTTTCTGATGGCTGCTATGGTATATGCAAAGCAGTTCAGTGATTTTATTATGGTACATATAAGAAACATTTTGTGAATAAAATATGATTAAGGGAATGACATAAGCTACTTAATAAAATGGTTTGTGTTAATAAAATCTGCTGTATTGGGGACTACATACCAGGTAAACTAATTTTACTTGTCATCAAAAATCCCTATAATAACAGTACAACATCAGCTACCACAAACATAAGCAACAATAATGACCACATCTTTCATATTTTTTAGTTTTATTCTACATTGTCATCGGTTTTCCACATAAACCAAAGTGTATGTATGTGTGTATGTCTGGAATCTCCTCCCAAACCCCTGGATCGACTTCAACCAAATTTGGGACAGAAACAGCAGGTCCTCTGGTATTAGCACTTCGATCTGTTAGCTCCAACAAAAGTGAAGATATTGGGTAAAAAGTGTTTATCCACTCCCATGCTCTGCTTGACAGACATGCTGTGTGGCAGCAGTATCGGCCTACCCAATCAATTTGCTTTGCAGGGATATCTACATATCAGGGGCAAGAAACAGTTTTCTAGTCCCTGACATGTAGGCTACACTACAAGCATGACATGCATGTTATGTTGAAGTACTATTAGCCTGCTTTATCTACCTGTTTTCGGTGGTGGTCAGTACGTCAGGGGCAAGGAAATGAATTTCAGGCCCCTGATTTGTAGCCTTCCCTGTATGACATGCATGTTGTGGAAGTAGTAGCGACCTGCTGTATTGAACTGTACTGAAGGGATACAGTTGCCAAATGGTGGTTGGGGACAGTTTAAGATGGACAGAGGATGGTATAAACAGATTGAGGAGAGGACAGAGAGAGGGGAGGAAGAGATTGCACGAGGCACGTAGGTGGGAAAAGGAAGATGAGGAGGAGGATATGGACAGAGGGAGGGGGAGAAAGATATGGTAGGGAGAGGGGGAGTAAGATATGAAGAGCCAGATTGACAGGGGAGGAGGAGGTAGATAGAGGAGGGAGGATGTTGTGGACAGACAGATGGAGGTAGAGAGCAAGAAGGTGGGAAGAGATGTGTTTGATATATGTGTCAAATGCTTAAACAGGTGAAGCTGTGTGTAAAAGGTCAGTGTGTGTGTGTTTGTGTGTGTATGTGTGTGTGTACATTTCACATTTCCTTCTGAAACAGTGAATCAGTTTGAGCCAATTTGATAAACATACTAGGTATTGTCTGGGGAGCTAGAACTGCAGGGGTAAGAACCACCTACCTCCCACAGACGTGGGACAGGGGTGGGGAGGTTTGGTAACCCCTGACAGCTAAGCTGTACTATATGACAGGCATGTTTGTGATACTATTGCGATGCATTCCAGGGACTATATGAGTGAATGTGTGTGGCTAAGTAGGGAAAAAGGGAAGGAGGAGGAGATGGATAAATTGAGGGGGAGCAACGAAATAGGGTGAGAAAGGAGGGACAAGGAAATGAACAGAGAGGGGGAAGGAGCAGATGGGCAGATAGAGGTGGGAAGATAATATGGATAAACAGAGAAGGGGAGGAAGAGATAGACAGGGAGGAGTGGGAGCAGGAGATGTGTACCATATACATAGGCAGGCAAAGCCGCAGGTAAAATGCTAGTAGGTACATATTTGTTCTTTTCTTTTCTTTCGACATTTGTGCAGTTATATTTATATTCTTCTACCAGCAAATTACATTCTCTAAACATCATCCCATCGATCACTCAACTCAACAATAGATGTAGGCACGATAGCAGAGAAAAGCTTTCTGACTGCTGACGCCGAAGTGGAGAGAACGGGTACTTCCTTCAGTGGTTTGCTAAAAGCCCGACAGCCAGAGGAACACGAGCGAACACTAGCAAATAACAAAGCATGACTGAACACAGTTCGCTAACACTCGCGTATCACTTACACGAGACAGAATGCTAGCCTTTCTCATGTTCGGTCCAGTCGAAACGAGGCTTGAGCCAGTACCCACAGTGGGTGGCGGAGGCGGTCCGCTCACCTGAGAAGGCTGCGGGCTTATCGTGGCTGCGGCCGTTGTTTCCGTGGGCGCCAACGCTGAGTCCGGGGCGGGAGGCGGCGTACCTGCCGCCGGGGATGAGGTTGGCGGCGGCGGGCGGCGGCTGCAGCAGCAGCGCCAGTGGCCGCAGCGACGGCGGCGGGGGCGGCGAGGGCGGCGGGGGCGGCGTCGGCTGCCCGGCCACCAGACCGGCCGACAGTGCCGTCAGCCATAGCAGCGTCAGCGGCGCCATTGTTACAAGACCTGCAACAGCGGCGGCCGTCTTCTCTCAGAAATGCGGCAAGCCTTCACACTGGGTGGAATCATGTAGGGCCTACGTCGCTAAAGGATCCCACCTTCTCTCGTAGAACTTTCCCTTATGGTTGTAACTTTAAAAGTCCTTGTATCGCATAGTAAAATACTGATTTTGGTATGTATCAGATACTACAATACTATTTTGTATAGTAATGGGCTTTGTATCGTATACTAAAATACTGTTTGGGCGTGTATCGGATACTACAATACTGCTTTGTACGTTCAAACGTGGGCAAATAAAACCCACAGTTGAAAAAATACACATCAGACTACCATCTTTGATGTTAGGGTTATGAAGTCTTATAATGTTCAGTTAAATGTCACTTATTGATAATGGCAAGAAAGGTAGCTGATGAGTAGTAATTACACAGGAGGTAATGAAATTAACTGATGAAAGGAGAAAATATAAAAATACAGCAAATGAAGCAGGCAAAAGGAAAAACAAAAGACTAAAAAATTATATTGACGGTAAGTGCAAAATGGCTTGAGGGCAATAGTTATAGGACAAATATAAAGATTTAGAAGCATATCTCACTGGGAGAAAGATAGATACCGTCTCAAAAAAATTATGGAGGCTTTTGGAGAAAACAGAAGCAGTTGTATGACTATCAAAAGCTCATATGGAAGACCAGTCCTCAGCTAAGAAGGGAAAGCTGAAAGGTGGAAGGAGCAATAGTCAATCTGTACAAGGGAAATGAACTTGCAGGCAATACTGTAGGAATGGAAGAGGACGTAGATGAAGACGAGATGGGAAGAAGAATCTGACAGAGCACTGAAAGACCCGTGGAAACAAGACCGCAGGAGGTGTCATTTAATTTCTCGCCCTTCTCCTTCCTATTGTAAAACACCCCAGGAATTTTAATAGAAGGAGGAGAGTGTGAAATTGAATGACATCTGAATTCCGGTGCTCCAGAAAATGTATGCCAGTCTTTCACAGCGGTGTGATAGCAACAGCGGACGATGGCAGTCGACAACGCCCAATTACGCTCGCACATTCAAAACATGTGACGTCATGCCACTGTGCGGAGGCACGCGGAAGCAGAATTTTGCTGTAGTCAGTAGCGAGCCTAGGTGTGAGTCGGGCATTCATAGTAGCTACGATCCCCCTTGAAAACGTCCTCTGCAAATAAGGACGAAACGTTGAGTTTTAACGTACAATCCATTCGACCACGGCATAATACCCCGAAACATTTTTATTGTGACTCTAATTTTTAACCTCACAACCTTTTCGCGAGATACGCACATGAGGAAGCAATAATTATTTTTGCTTAGTCTGGTGAAGGGAAACTGAAACAAAGTAGATATTATCACATGTAATCTCATCAAAATGTTTGAAGTCGACTGAAAAATTTCACACACATACGGAAGACTGAAAAGGATGACTGGATAGCTCTATTATAACAATAGTTAGCAAAATATACCTTGAAAACGAGATTGCATCCCAGTCCGAAAAAATTTTAGGTGATATTGCGTACTTCGTTAACCGAGAAAAAATTCTATCTGATCCTGATTTATTACACCGCAAACCATTCGCTACTAGAACAGGAAAAGGGGAACCAAGTACCCTCTTCCACACACCAGACGAGACAGCGAGTTAATATTGCATTGACATCCAGTTCTGAGGTATTTTTAAAGTTTCAAGTTTATGTCACATCAGTGCGTTAGTTTAAAATCAATTCCAAAATTTGTATCCAACAGATATGAAAGAGAGCGAGTTAATAAAAATTTATTAAAATAAGTTCTATATGCCAGATTTGGCCGAAACTCCTCTAATTGTCCCTGAGCTTTTATATTACCCATTTTTCACCCCCAGCCTCAGCCGTACAGGTGCTAGGGAGGTCTTACTAACACAATAATTTTTTTTTTCCAGGTTGCAGGTGAAAGCTGAGCTCAGTTCGGTAGAAACTACTTCAGGTTCGCCTGTAACGGACGGGCGACTGAGTTGTTGCAGACTTTTTCTATAGCTAGAAATTTAAGCACATTGTGCCTGTAGTACCTGTGACAAAATCGGCTAAGCACAACCATCGTGCAGGAAGTCCACTTGGACAGGCGGTGTTCCGTGTTAATGCTTCCTTGCTAGCCCTTTTTCACCAACACCCCTTCACACATTGCAGGTAGGTGGTTTTTACCTTCACATTATCGCTCTCTACGTTTACATCTGTATCTACATGCATACTCCGCGAGTTATCGTACAGTGCGTGGCGGAGGGTACCCTGCCCCTAATAGTTATTTGCTTTGCTGTTCTACTCGCAAACAGAGCGAGGGAAAAACTATTATCTATATGCCTGCGTACAAGCCCTAACCTCTCTATCCTTATTCTCGTAGTCCTTACGTGAAATGTACTCTGCCGGCAGTAGAATCGTTCTATAGCCAGCCTCAAATTTTCCCAATAGCGCTCCCCGGAAAGAACGTCGCCTGACGTCCAGAGATACACGAAGCATCTCCGCAACATTTGTTTGTTTTTCAGACCTACCGGCAAGAAATCTAGCAGGATTTCTCTGAATTGCTTCGAAGTCTTCCTTTAAACCGACCCAAACTTCCACATTTCATCAACAATGCATCTGCATTTTGCACTCGTACATCCGTTATGTATATCACCGTACAGCGAAGACATTTTAATTGGAAGTCGCTTACCCGGCGTCGATGCATAAATTGGATATTGCATTGTCTGTGCTGTTGAGAAATACGATGCAATGTATCCCCCGTACGGGAATATACATAATGAATGTACGAGTGCAGGTTGTAGGCACCTGGTTGACGAGATATGGAGGTATGGGTCTGGCCATGGTGGGGTGGGGTCTCGGAGAGCCTAATGATAAAGCGACCGATTGCGATAAGCGGGAAATCTGGGTTCGAGTCCAGGTCCGGCTTAAATTTTCAGTTTTCGTCACTCAGTTACACAGCTGACGGTTGACCATATTCGCATCTGAGAATACACTTCATTATGGGTTAGTTTTTCCTACTCATCTGCATTGACTTACATTTCTTATTTGTCATCGAGTTTTGAGTTATTTTACCCTTTCAAATCTCTACGTCATCAGGACGTTAGTTTAAAATCAGCTGCAAAATTTGTACCGAAAAGACAGACGAGAAAATGACTTACAAAACAAGGTTCCCAGCGGTGCGATCGACTTTTTGAAACAATGTATACGACGATACAGGTTAACATACCAGGTATCACAGCCTGCAGCCATTTAGCCTGGCGGACCCTCGTTTACTACTAATGATGAAAAAAATTAGGAATTTCGCTGACGCTGTATAGCTTTAAAAATAGTAAAGCTTTACAGATTGGTTGCATAGGCTAATGGTTGCTGGCACGGCAGCTCGGCGTGTACGGCAAGAGGGTTGGCAGCCCTCTGCAATATAAATGAGTGACAGGATCAACGATGAAGTGCAACAGGTGTCATGAGATATCGGCCCCGAACAAATACAACTAGCAAAAAGAAATTAAAAAAAAAAGATGGTTAAGGTACGGACCTCCTACGCAAAAGCTTTTTGGTTTGAATCTCGTCAGGTACATCGATTTTTTTTTTATTTTTACATCTTTATCGAAATGACTTTGATTATTATTTTTATTCAATTATTTGGTTTGAATGTAATATTTTTATTTTTAAATCTTTGTGTAAATGTATTTGAGTTTTATTATTTTTCAATTAATTGTTTTAAATGTAATCTTTTCTACGCAGTTCTGCTCCGTATTAGTCATCGAATGAAATACATTATTTGCACTAGTTTTTCTGCCTACCGGTCTTTTTTTATTTGGAATCTTTGTTCATGTGATTTTATAAAGTTACTTAAAATCCGTCTTGATTGCAATTTTTTTTTATTCATATGACCGGTTTCGGTTCATTCAGAACCGTCTTCAGATCTGATATTTCAGTTACAGGAGTAACCCGTCCAAATCCAGCAACTTTCACATGCTACGTCACATGTGATTTGGACGGGTTACTCCTGTAACTGAAATATCAGATCTGAAGATGGTTCTGAATGAACCGAAACCGGTCATATGAATAAAAAAAATGCAATCAAGACGGATTTTAAGTAACTTTATAAAATCACTGATTGCTGTTATCCCATAAGACATTATGTCTGTTTTTGCAAAATCATGTGATTTTGATTATTGTTATGTATTAACCCGGATTTAATTGCTTCCATGTCATTGCATCCGTTATTTATATTTCTCATTTTGCTTGAATTTCGTTATACTCATAATCTCAGCTCCATTTAAATCATCATTCATCTTATTTTGTTCATAGCCCAATAAAAACTTGTGTTTGAAATGTTTGTACAGCGATTACCATCGAAAAAATGTACATCGTGTAACGAAAAATACAATATTGACATCACAGCAGAGTCAATGTAAATAGATTATTCCGTCTTTTGTTTATTAACCGGAAGATCGGCATTTTCAATTGTTTAGACATTATCATAGAAAATAAAAATAATTTAATTCACATGCACAAAGATTCCAAGTGGAAAAAGAATGATAGCAAGAAATAATAAGAGCGACTGCAGAAGTTAAAACGTTTGAAGTGATGTGACGAATTAATTCAATAAAAATAATGATCAAAGTCATTTCTATAAAGATTTAAAAATAGAAAACAAAATCAATGTACCTAAAGCGAGTCGAACTAAAAATATTTTGCGTGGAAAGCCAGTACAATTACTCAGTGCAACCGGTCGGTAAATAGCTACTATATTAAAAACCGTAGAGCATCAAGCGAAATTCCGAATTTTTTATCATAGATTACTTACAAACGAGTGTCCACCAGGGCGAATGGCTGCAGTGTGCTATTCCTTTGCACCTTAAGCTACATCATCGTACAGACTGCTTCAAAAAGTCGATCCCACCGCTAGGTACCTCTTCATATTAGTAAAAATACACTACTGGCCATTAAAATTGCTACACCACGAAGATGACGTGCTACGGACGCGAAATTTAACCGACAGGAATAAGATGCTGTGATATGCAAATGATTAGCTTTCCAGAGCATTCACACAATGTTGGCGCCGGTGGCGACACCTACCACATGCTGACATGAGGCAAGTTTCCGACCGATTTCTCATACACAAACAGCAATTGTCCGGCGTTACCTGGTGAAACGCTGTTGTGATGCCTCGTGTAAGGAGGAGAAATGAGTACCATCACGTTTCCGACTTGGATAAAGGTCGGATTGTAGCCTATCGCGATTGCGGTTTATCGTATAGCGACATTGCTGCTCGCGTTTGTCGAGATCCAATGACTGTTAGCAGAATATGGAATCGGTGGGTTCAGGAGGGTAATACGGAACGCCGTGCTGGATCCCAACGGCCTCGTATCACTAGCAGTCGAGATGACAGGCATTTTATCCGCATGGCTATAACGGATCGTGCAGCCACGTCTCGATCCCTGAGTCAACAGATGGGGACGTTTGCAAGACAACAACCATCTGCACGAACAGTTCGACGACGTTTGCAACAGTATGGACTATCAGCACGGAGACCATGCGGTTATCCTTGACGCTGAATCACAGGCAGGAGCGCCTGCGATGGTGTACTCAACGACGAACCTGAGTGTACGAATGGCAGAACGTCATTTTTTCGGATGAATCCAGGTTCTGTTTACAGCATGATGACGGTGGCATTCGTGTTTGGCGACATCGCGGTGAACGCACATTGGAAGCGTGTATTCGTCATCGCCATACTGACTGATGACCATAGATGTTAAGTCCCACAGTGCTCAGAGCCATTTGAACCATTTGAACCATCGCCATACTGGAGTATCACCCGGCGTGATGGTATGGGGTGCCATTGGTTACACGTCTCGGTCACCTCTTGTTCGCATTGACGGCACTTTGAACAGTGGACGTTGCATTTCAGATGTGTTACGACCCGTGGCTGTACCCTTCATTCGATCTCTGCGAAACCATACATTTCAGCAGGATAATGCACGACCGCAAGTTGCAGGTCCTGCAGAGGCCTTTCTGAATACAGAAAATGTTCGACTGCTGTCCCGGCCAGAACAATCTCCAGATTTCTCACCAATTGAAAACGTCTGGTCAATGTCGGCCGAGCAACTGGCTCGTCACAATACGCCAGTCACTTCTCTCGATGTCGTGTTGAAGCTTCATGGGCAGCTGTACGTGTACACGCCATCCAAGCTCTGTTTGACTCAATGCCCAGGCGTATCAAGGCCGTTATTACGGCCAGAGGTGGCTGTTCTGGGTACTGATTTCTCAGGATCTGTGCATCCATATTGCGTGAAAATGTAACCACATGTCAGTTCTAGTATAATATATTTGTCCAATGAATACCCGTTTATCATCTGCATTTCTTCTTGGTGTAGCAATTTTAATGGCCAGTAGTGTAAGTTAAAGAAACGGCTGTTTCCAAACAAGACGACACAACCAACTCAGTACATAATTTTGTCGCAATATAGCCTTCGAAATTAAATCCAGTGTGCGATGCTCGCTGTCTTAGCTCGACCTCACTGGCAAGAGATCGGGCAATGCGACCACGGTGTTGTCTGCGCCTCGGACCGGCTGTCACAATGCGCAGTCCACCTCCGCCTTTTGGTGTAGCCCTTCCAGACGCGACGGTAGACCAGTCGGGCGCGCGACGCCATAAAAAGCCACTGCGAGGTCGCAGACCCGACCTTTTCCCCCCTCCCCGGCCAGAGCGACACAGTAAAATTCAGCGCCACTGTAAAATTCGGCGCCCGCCGCCCTTCTCGAGACGCGGAGCTAGCGAGGCCGCTCCAGTTTTACTGTCGTCCCACACTTTGACGGCAAGCGGCTGCCACTCTGGACCAGAAGGAGCGCCACGCGCGGGTCCGTCCTTTCGTCATCCACGGTATCAGACGCGACGGTGAGTGAGTGTCTCCGCTGCCGCCGGAGAAGTTTTGAAACAGCAACAGATTAACGTGAAACTGAAAAGAAACCAAAAGCCAAACTTAGCGTAAGAGAGGCCATGCGTGAAGCGTTCAACGAATTCGAAAGCAAAGTTCTATGCACCGAACTGACAAAAAATGCTAAGAAGTTTTCGTCTTATGTTAAGTCAGTAACCGCACCGAACCATCACTCGAGATAGCCTGTAATCATAATGGCATTGAAACGGCAAAACTAATAAACGTCTTTTCCCATAGCTGTTTACAAAAGAGATCGTACAATTCCTCCTTTAAAAAGTCATACGAACGACAAAATGACAGATATTTATCAATGAAATTCGCCAACAGCCATTTAAGTGAGATGTTATTTTATTTTATTTTGACGACCAGTTTCGGCATTCCACTGTGTCATCTTCAGGCCCCGTATGCATCTCTTAGAAATAAACGATGTTGGGATACGGTTTCGAATTCACGACATCCGGGAATATGTGGCGTTGTATGACAAGTGCTTCATTCGAAGACTAGATTACAATCAAGTCTTCCAGCAATATATGGCACTGTATGACAATATCGTTTATTTTTGAGAGATGCATATGGGTCCTGAAGATGGCATAGAGGGATGCCGAAACTGTTAGTAAAAATACCTCTACGTCTACATCTACGTGACTACTCTGCTATTCACAATAAAGTGCCTGGCAGAGGGTTCAATGAACCACCTTCAAACTGTCTCTCTGGAATAGCGAGCGGGAAAAACGAGCACGTAAATTTGCGAGGTGCCGGGATGGAGAAGAGTTTGTACTTCTTTAATTCAGACGAATTTCACATGAGAACTGGACATGGACTCGACCCCCTCCTTACATACCACCTAATTGATTATGTGCGCAACGGTAATCGAAGAAAATGATGGTCGACCCAGCCAGTTGGTAAAATAAGGAGTGCACACTCACAATAATTTAATAAAAATCGTAATCTACTCAGAAAAAAGGAGAGCTTTATCATAATAAACAACAGGAAATGGGATTCTGCATATATCTACGAAATGATATGCGGATTAAATATTTCAATGAGATTATAGACACAAACAGTGGGTTAAAGGACAGGGTATACTGAAATATTATGAGAATAAGAGTTGGCTCGAGAACAAGGCGCTCCTACTTTCTGTGATGCAATAGATTGACGATAATGACTGGAGGTCCTAATGAATCAAATATTAATCTCCCGGCTATACAGCAGTATCGCAATTAGTAGTGAGAGCTCAAATGGGATCACATGGAGAAACAAGAAAGGTGAACTTGTAGCAAAGCGAGCGCGCGTGCTGCTGACGGCTCAGTATAAAACTGATAAGGTCCTACAGTGCCGGAGCCGCAAAATACTGAACCAGTACTGAAGTCTGCAGCACGTCGTCGGTAGGCAACGTCCTGATGATGCAGTCGCCGACTTCTGCCGTGCAGCAACTCTGTGTCAACCCCTGGCCTCGAAGGCTGTCCGAGAATTCTAAGTTATTCCGAAAAAGAGCGACCAAGTAGCAAGACTGTCCGACCCCAACGAAGATCAGATCCCGAATCCACTGCCCGCGCAACGCAAGAGTGAAGCCAACATTGCTCTGCTCCCTACTCTCCTCGAAAAACCGCGAATCAGCATTCAGTTCTGATTCCAAAATTCCTCCACACTGTCTCATAACATTATTCGCGCCAATAGCGACTGTTCCCTCCAATTTCGAGCAGGGCTTTATGACGTCAACTAGCCTCAGTTTGAGTTGACCGATCATGCCTCTGCTACTCAGCTGAGGGCACTGACTGGCTACGAAAACAACCTGCTTAGACCACCGGCCATCCGGTGCCAGACAGTCGCACTCAGCAGGGCACAGTCCACAAGTTTTCTCCGAATCAAGAGGACAATGCAGTCAGTCGGTGCCAGAAATCTTCGTTCCAGAGGCGCCGGAACGGAAAACACATAAACTGCGGCGACACTCGGACGTCTCGCAGGTGGTTTCGCCCTGCATACAATAGTCAAGTCAAGTCTTCCTGCGGCGTTTACCATCTTTGAGGCCGAATTGTCTGCGATCTTGCGGGCTTTGGAGCAGATGAGATTTCCCAGTCTTAAGTTTCTCATCTGTTCTGACTCCCTGAGTGCCCTTCAGACTATCCAACACTTGTACCCAGCGGATACGGTCGTCCAGAACATCCATGATGCCCTACTCTACCTGCAACGGCAGGGGAAGGAGGTTTCTTTCTGCTGGGTGCCGGGGCACGTGGGTATTAGGGGAAACGAACTGGCGGATGTGGCTGCCAAAGATGCATGTTCCCTCCCTCACGTTGTTGAATGTGCCGTCCCCCTCCATGCTGTTACCTCCCTTTTGCGTTTTCGTGTTATGCGTCAATGGGAAGAGGAGTGGCTGGCAGTCGGTGAAAATAAGCTGCGTCTGGTCAAGGCCACCACGCGGCCATGGCGTACGTCCTACCAGTCATGCAGGCGGGATGAGGTTCTCCTCACTCGCCTCCGCATCGGGCACAGTCCCTTAACGCACGGTTTTTTACTCCGGCGGGAGGACCCCCCAATCTGCAGTGCTTGTGGCGTCCAGATTACGGTCCGCCACATTTTACTTGACTGTCCATTATTGTCTGACCAGAGGGCGGTGGTTTCCTTGCCACCGGATTTGCCCTCTATTTTGCAAGACGACGCAACGACTGTGGTTAAGGTCTTACGGTTTTGTGTCCTGTCCAATTTGTTGCCTCGGATTTTAGGGAGAGGATTTTAATGTGCTGCTGGGTGACTGGCTCAACCAGGCTTTAGGTAAGAGGTCCGCCAGTCACGATTACCTACTTGTTTCACTTCGATTTCTGTTCTCTTTTCCTTGTGTTTCCTTTCCTTTTTTAGTGCGTTTCTTCTCCTCTTGTTTTGCCTCTGTATGTGAGATTTGTAACTGCGTCAGGTCTGTGTCTTTTAGCCGTTCTCCTTGTTCGCTGTCCGTCTTCGTCCCTTCACTGCATGTGTTCCTGTTTCTATGCGTTTGGGCGCTGATGACCACGCTGTTTAGCGCCCGAAACAATCAAACCACACACACACACACACACACTCGACCGATGTCAGTCGTTCCGCCAGGCGCTTAAGCCTATTGTAAGAACCCCTCAGAATTCAGGCAATTGCAGCCCCGACCGGAAACGCAGTGTGCCGCGTCCTCCGATGCTCGCCTCGCACAAGCCACCCAGGGAAGTAAAACAACATGTTTAGGAATCAGTGATAAGTATTTTTTGAGCTCTCAGTACAAATACTCGCATTACAATAACGTTATTCGGTCTGTTACTACCGTGCTATGACATAGAACATTAATAAAATTGATGAAAATGAGAGGCGACATTCAAAAGAGGGCATGAAACCTATCAAATTTTTCTGTGCAAGCCCTGATTTCTCTTATTTTATCGTGATGATCATTTCTCCCTAAGTAGGTGTGTGCCAACAAAAAAAATGGTTCAAATGGCTCTGAGCACTATGGGACTCAACTTCTGAGGTCATTAGTCCCCTAGAACTTAGAACTAGTTAAACCTAACTAACCTAAGGACATCACACACATCCATGCCTGAGGCAGGATTCGAACCTCCGACCGTAGCGGTCTCGCGGTTCCAGACTGCAGCGCCTAGAACCGCACGGCCACGTGTGCCAACAGAATGTTTTCGCAATCGGAGGAGAAAAATGGTGATTGAAATTTCATGAGAAGATAAAATAAAATAACGTCTCAATTACACGGCCTTTGGCGAATTTCATTGATAATTACTTGACCAGCTGATGTCCCCTGTCCATGATGGATCAACAGAAACTAAATGACAGGTAAGTCACCAAGGGATAGAAAAGCTGAAGTGTCGGCAGACGTGCCAACACTGTTTTGTTGGAGGAGACCGAAATGCACGCTATAAGCTCACGCAGGCTGGCGTGAGGTCTGAAACAGGATACGTAATGAATGCTATAAAGAAAAGTACGTAGCTTCTGGAATACTTAACTTTAATCCACATTTGTAGAACATCGCTCTTGATGATACATAAATATTATAGCAATTGAATACGGCGCCTTGCTAGGTCGTAGCAACTGTAGCTGAAGGCTATGCTAACTATCGTTTCGGCAAATGAGAGCGTAATTCTCAGTGAACCATGGCTAGCAACGTCGGCTGTATAACTGGGGCGAGTGCTAGTACGTCTCTCTAGACCTGCCGTGTGGTGGCGCTCGGTCTGCAATTACTGACAGTGACGAGACGCGGGTCCGACGTATACTAACGGACCGCGGCCGATTTAAATGCTACCACCTAGCAAGTGTGGTGTCTGGCGGTGACACCACAAAAGCAACCGAGATCGCTCATAGAGAAATCCCCGCTGTACCAGACGAGATACCATAACAATTATAGACAGAGTTTGCGATTGAGCTTGTCCCTCTTCTAGCAGCAGGGTTGCTTAAGTCTCTGGAGGAGCGAAGCTTTCATAACGATCCGAAAACAGTACGGGTCATCCCAGTTTTCAAGAAGGGCCGTCGAACAGACGCACAAAACTGCAGATCTACATTTTTGATGTCGGTCCTGGGTTCGGTTGTTTGAAGAAGGAGACCAGGCAGCGAGGTCATCGGTCTCATCGGATTAGTGAAGGACGGGGAAGGAAGTCGGCCGTTCCCTTTCAAAGGAACCATCCCGGCACTTGCCTGGAGCGATTTAGCGAAATCACGAAAAACCTAAATCAGAATGGCCGGACGCGGGATTGAACCGTCGTCCTCCAGAAAGCGAGTCCAGTGTGCTAGCCACTGCGTCACCTCGCTCGGTTGATGTCGGTCTGCTGTAGAATTTTGGGGCACGTTTCATTCCATTTTATGGTGACACACATGGCGAAATGCACCATCAGCGACTCGCGAGGCCGCAACAGAGACAACGCTGTGCTGGCAGATTTGCTCCTCGCACAGTGTCTAACTAGTAGCGCTCGCCTGGGGCTAATTAAAGACGGTAGTATTTATTGCTGCCTGCCTGCCTGTCTGTCTGCAGTAAAAAGTGGTGTGCGTCAGCAGCGGGCGACGCGGCCGGAGGAAATTAATCCCAGCCCGGCCCCGGCCGGCTGTGGCGTGGCGCGGCCCCTGGTCGCTGTATATTGCGCTCGCGACCGCCTGACGCCTGTAATGGCCGGGGCGGGCCACGCGGCTGTACGTCAGCGCGTCGCCGACAGATGTCGCGCCGAGCCACGCCCCCTCTCTGTGACGTAGCCACGCTGTAGCCTAGCCAGGCTAGGACGGGACGAGTTATTGCCACTTCGAAGTGACGTCAAAGTGACGTGTCTCTCGACGCGACCGCGAAAGTCGACTGCAGTTGACAAATCGGAGGAGATTGGACTGTTTTCAAGAAGGGAAGTCGAACAGATGTGCAGTACTATAGACCTATATCTCTAACGTCGATCAGTTGTAGATTTTTGGAACACGTATTATGTTCGAGTATAATGACTTTTCTGGAGACTAGAAATCTACGCTGTAGGAATCAGCAGGGGTTTCGGAAAAGACGATCGTGTGAAACCCAGCTCGCGCTATCCATCCACGAGACTCAGAGGGCCATAGACACGGCTTCCCAGGTAGATGCCGTGTTTCTTGACTTCCGCAAGGCGTTCGATACAGTTCCCCACAGTCTTTTAATGAACGGGACTATCAGACCAATTGTGTGATTGGATTGAAGAGTTCCTAGATAACAGAACGCAGCATGTCATTCTCAATGGAGAGAAGTCTTCAGAAGTGAGAGCGATTTCAGGTGTGCCGCAGCGGAGTGTCGTAGGACCGCTGCTAATCATAATATACATAAATGACCTTGTGGATAACATCGGAAGTTCACTGAGGTTCTTTGCAGATGATGCTGTAGTGTATCCAGACGTTGTAACAGTGGAAAATTGTACTGAAATGCAGGACGATCTGCAACGAATTGACGCATGGCGCAGGGAACGGCAATTGAATCTCAATGTAGACAAGTGTAATGTCCTGCGAATACATAGAAAGAAAGATCCGTTATTATTTAGCTACAATATAGCAAGTCAGCAACTGGAAGCAGTTAATTCCATAAATTATCTGGGAGTAGAAGGAGGAGATTAGTGTTAACGTCCCGTCGACA
The DNA here is from genome assembly GCF_023864275.1 of Schistocerca cancellata. Classification (NCBI taxonomy): domain Eukaryota; kingdom Metazoa; phylum Arthropoda; class Insecta; order Orthoptera; family Acrididae; genus Schistocerca; species Schistocerca cancellata. Next base: position 1,145,059,209 of record NC_064626.1, on the reverse strand, counting down.
ACGAGGTCATTAGAGACGGAGCGCAAGCTCGGGTTAGGGAAGGACGGGGAAGCAAATCGGCCGTGCCCTTTCAAAGCAACCATCCCGGCATTTGCCTGAAAGGATTTAGGGAAATCATGGAAAACCTAAATCAGGATGGCCGGAGACGGGATTGAACCGTCGTCCTCCCGAATGCGAGTCCAGTGTGCTAACCACTGCGCCACCTCGCTCGGTGGGGAGTAAGCATTAGAAGTGATTTAAAATGGAATGATCATATAAAGTTGATCGTCGGTAAAGCAGATGCCAGACTGAGATTCATTGGCAGAATCCTAAGGAAATGCAATCCGAAAACAAAGGAAGTAGGTTACAGTACACTTGTTCGCCCACTGCTTGAGTATTGCTCACCGGTGTGGGATCCGTACCAGATAGGCTTGATGGAAGAGATAGAGAAGATCCAACGGACAGCAGCGCGCTTCGTTACACTATCATTTAGTAATCGCGAAAGCGTTACGGAGATGATAGATAAACTCCAGTGGAAGATTCTGCAGGAGAGAGGCTCAGTAGCTCGGTACGGCCTTTTGTTGAAGTTTCGAGGACATACCTTCGCCGAGGAGTCAAGCAGTGTATTGCTCCCTCCTACGTATATCTCGCGAAGAGACCATGAGGATAAAATCAGAGAGATTAGAGCCCGCACAGAGGCATACCGACAATCTTTCTTTCCACGAACAATACGAGACTGAAATACACTCCTGGAAATGGAAAAAAGAACACATTGACACCGGTGTGTCAGACCCACCATACTTGTTCCGGACACTGCGAGAGGGCTGTACAAGCAATGATCACACGCACGGCACAGCGGACACACCAGGAACCGCGGTGTTGGCCGTCGAATGGCGCTAGCTGCGCAGCATTTGTGCACCGCCGCCGTCAGTGTCAGCCAGTTTGCCGTGGCATACGGAGCTCCATCGCAGTCTTTAACACTGGTAGCATGCCACGACAGCGTGGACGTGAACCGTATGTGCAGTTGACGGACTTTGAGCGAGGGCGTATAGTGGGCATGCGGGAGGCCGGGTGGACGTACCGCCGAATTGCTCAACACGTGGGGCGTGAGGTCTCCACAGTACATCGATGTTGTCGCCAGTGGTCGGCGGAAGGTGCACGTGCCCGTCGACCTGGGACCGGACCGCAGCGACGCACGGATGCACGCCAAGACCGTAGAATCCTACGCAGTGCCGTAGGGGACCGCACCGCCACTTCCCAGCAAATTAGGGACACTGTTGCTCCTGGGGTATCGGCGAGGACCATTCGCAACCGTCTCCATGAAGCTGGGCTACGGTCCCGCACACCGTTAGGCCGTCTTCCGCTCACGCCCCAACATCGTTCAGCCCGCCTCCAGTGGTGTCGCGACAGGCGTGAATGGAGGGACGAATGGAGACGTGTCGTCTTCAGCGATGAGAGTCGCTTCTGCCTTGGTGCCAATGATGGTCGTATGCGTGTTTGGCGCCGTGCAGGTGAGCGCCACAATCAGGACTGCATACGACCGAGGCACACAGGGCCAACACCCGGCATCATGGTGTGGGGAGCGATCTCCTACACTGGCCGTACACCACTGGTGATCGTCGAGGGGACACTGAATAGTGCACGGTACATCCAAATCGTCATCGAACCCATCGTCCTACCATTCCTAGACCGGCAAGGGAACTTGCTGTTCCAACAGGACAATGCACGTCCGCATGTTTCCCGTGCGACCCAACGTGCTCTAGAAGGTGTAAGTCAACTACCCTGGCCAGCAAGATCTCCGGATCTGTCCCCCATTGAGCATGTTTGGGACTGGATGAAGCGTCGTCTCACGCGGTCTGCACGTCCAGCACGAACGCTGGTCCAACTGAGGCGCCAGGTGGAAATGGCATGGCAAGCCGTTCCACAGGACTACATCCAGCATCTCTACGATCGTCTCCATGGGAGAATAGCAGCCTGCATTGCTGCGAAAGGTGGATATACACTGTACTAGTGCCGACATTGTGCATGCTCTGTTGCCTGTGTCTATGTGCCTGTGGTTCTGTCAGTGTGATCATGTGATGTATCTGACCCCAGGAATGTGTCAATAAAGTTTCCCCTTCCTGGGACAATGAATTCACGGTGTTCTTATTTCAATTTCCAGGAGTGTATGTTAGGTCTCTCATGACCATTAAAATTTAGGTTGAAAGTATTATGTGCATACATATACCGATGGTGTTATGTGTATGGGAAAACATGATGCCTCTTAAACTTGTTTACTAAACATATTTTTTAGTTATGAAGATGCGTGTTCCATTTTTCTAAATATTTTACTTTATACAACATTGTACTCTAGTACTATGACAAATGACTGCAGAGAAAATGTGTTTTATATTTTGACAATATGGGAAGTTCAGCGATTTCTTGAGTCATGTTTCCTCTTATTCTTTTTTATGTTAGTTTATGACGATGTAAAATAACTTTCTATCTTATTTTATACAATGTTGTTATCTCTAATGACCAGAGGTCATATCCAAAATAATTTGTGTCTTCTTGTTCGCCACTTATGATTTTGTATTTTGTCGTTGAGTCAATAACGCTAAGGCATCATAGGTCGAGCGTTACTTCTGTTTTGAAAATTTATGACTGCTCTTTGGTGTGGTGTAGGATGTATTCCTATCTATCTAACATCTTTGACGATGTGGTCTGTATGGAATATAGCATGCTAATTCCATTTTATCAAGTGATTCACCACCGAATTACGCTATACGTGCTTTTACATGAGAGTAAAATAGAGATGTTAGCTTGTGCTACTATGATTTATGCTGGTTATGAGTTTTATCAGGTCTGATTGCTATTTGAAAGTGTAAGTTCTCAACCTTTTTTATATTTTGTCTACCATATTTGCGATTGTATTTCTGGTGAGGCATTGTGATTTATTTTCGTTTTCTATTGTATGCAGACAACAGAAGACGGTTCGTTGACGACTGAAAGCGGTTTTGTAATAATTGGAGTAATACAGCTGTGCGCCATCATGAGTTTCAGCCTTTCCAAGTCTTGTACTGATGTCTAGCCGAAACGGCGTTACAAGTAAAGACAAACATCGAGGGATTTGGACGGATTTATACAGATGTAGTGGTTAATAAAAAATAAATGGAGAAGAGAGACCGTGAAAAAGGGAAAGAATTAAAAGCAAATCGGACTTTGTATTACAGAAAAGCTATCGGACTTCGTTATTCGGAAAAGCTATTGTTGGGGTGGTCCTTGTGGCGTTTTTCAGCAAAAGTTAAACCAATTTCCACTACAAAAATTTTTGAAAAGAACAGAGAATAACAAAATGTAACTGACAGGGGGAAATGGCGTAGCTTAGAGTTTATTCTTTACCAGGTTAACATGTCTTCTTTCGTGCGGCGTCCAGGTCTTCAAAAATCCCCTTCAATTCTGCGTGAAATGTCTGCCCCGAAATCTTGCAATCGTCCAGGAATCACTAATTTATACCAATTAAAATGATCTTGATACTGTAAGCAATTTAATTTACTTTGCTACTTCCATCCTCCGAATTTCTTAACAACTTCCACAATATGTCTACACATTAAAATCAGATCAAGACTAGCTAATAAGTTTTTTTAACGTCTTCATCAGATCACGTCTGCCTTAAGCTTCGGCTATCAAGAGACAATCGAAATGGATAGAAAAACAAAAAAGAGTTACAATTTTAGTATTTTCTCTGCCGTCGAGCGCTCATACCGCTGCGACGGCACAATTCATGTCTGAGGGAACGAGTGCAGCGCGGCGAAATTCAAAGTCCCGCTACACAGAGAATGGTTTACAGTATCTTAACGTCGGATGTGGATAAAGATATGGTGTGGATGACATTTTTGTTATTCGCACAGACCTCTGTCTAAGGCGAGGCATCCGTGTGATACCATTGCAGGAGAACACGTGAAAATAAGGAGGACGTCCTCCGGAACAGCAGAGAAGGCCGTGCACGTACACTCTGAATTGGATGCGGGATTGGGGCAGAAACCTCGGTCGACCCTCTGAGGGTTTCCAGCGCGGAGGCGCGGACGCAATACGGCCGCACAAGACAGTGGCAGGCGCAGCGCACGCGCAGTCGCGGCTTCCAGCCGCCCGTAAACCGGGATTCGGAGAGCGCCACTTTGCTTTCATGACGTCACGCGGACCCGATGGCCGCGCGCCTTGGGCGCCATCAGCCTTCTCGCCGCGGGATTACGGATCCACGGCCTCACCCCTCCTCGTCCTCGTCATTACCTTTTGTGACAGTATATGCTTCTCGAGTTATTGCGGCGTCGACTTAGCAAAGTAGGCGCGATCTCCGCACAAAAGAGGAGGCACTGCATTGTTCTGCGGCATCTACATCCACATCCACACTCTGAAAGTCACTGTGAAGCGCGAGTCTGAAGGTACTTCCCAATACACCACGTTATACAAAGTGGCAAGTAATATTGGGGGAAATCCTGGGAAATGAATAGACGACATGCAAAGAAGCGAGAAAGTTCAGATATACGCATGTTCAATTTTTTTTATTGCCTTAATTGCAGGCACGTTTTGTTCTTACACGTTTGCTTCGTTTCTGTCTCCTTTGTTTTAAACTGTCCAGCTTGGTTCTGTATTTTTTTCTTTTTCTCAAATGTTGTCTTCTGATGGCTAAATGCAGTGATCAGGCTCTTCTCCGGTATTTCAAAAATGGTTCAAATGGCTCTGAGCACTATGGGACTTAACATCTGAGGTCATCAGTCCCCTAGACTTAGAACTAAAAAAACGTAACTAACCTAAGGACATCATACACATCCATGCCCGAGGTAGGATTCGAACCTGAGACCGTAGCAGCAGCGCGGTTCCGCACTGAAGCGCCTAGAACCGCTCGTCCATAGCGGCCGGATACCGTTACTTGTAACATACATCTCTAAAAGCCGTATCATAGACTGTCTGCTGTATCTACTGCATTCCTTCATGAAACACGATGGTGAAGAATGTTTACATTCGAAAAGCCAATTTGGTCTGCAAGCAAGATCAATTTTAGATCAGTGTTTACCAAATAAATGCATAGATCGTGGGACAGCAACATCTTGGTTTGTTCTTTCTCTGGTCTCAATCCACAGCATTTTTATTTTTTGGAACATTTAAAGGAAATAGTGTATTCAACATCTATTGCAAATGTTGACATTCTTCGCCAGCATCTAGAAAAAGGTTTTGAGCAGGTGCAGGAGACACTTGGAAAATGGGAGCAAGCGCCATTACGCGGCGCTCAGAATTTTATGTCGGGACTAATGGTAGACATTTTGAACATTTCATTTAGCCAGTAGAAGACATAATTCGAAAAGAAAAAATACGTGTAGAAGGAAGATTGTAACTTGAAAACAAAATCACAGAAACCAAGCAAACAAGTAAGAGCGATAATGTGTGTGTAACTAAGAAAATACCATAACTATGTCTGACCATTTTTGTTTCTTTTTAAGTCCTCTATCCATTCCCCAGAAGTTCCTCACATATTACTTCACACACTGTACAAGTTAATTTTAAAATTATGGCATCCGACATTTAGGATCCGAATTATTGTCTGCGAACAACTGCCACAGCATTTCCGTGGGGTTTGGTTGAGTTGTTTGGGGGGAGGACACCAGACAGGTCATCGGTCTCATCGTATTAGGGAAGTACGGGGAAGGAAGTCGGCCATGCCATTTCAAAGGAACCATTCCGGAATTTGCCTGGAGCGATTTAGGGAAATCACGGAAAACTTAAATGAGGATGGCCGGACGCGGGATTGAACAATCGCCCTTCCGAATGCGAGTCCAGTGTAGCGCCCCATAATACATAGAAATCGTTTTAGCGTCTCGGTATCCGAAAAAAATATATCAGAAATTCTGTCTTAGTACGGATCTCTATAGCGTCGTTAAACATCAAAAATTCCGGTTTTTCTTTAAATTGACACCACAGTTTTTGTCTTGAAGTACCTGCAAATTTTCGCGTGCGAGAAAAGATCCCTGCTTGACAAGTGGCAGGCATAGTACTTTTTCCAGCCGAAGTGGTAACACAGTGTTGGCCTACAATGCAAGTATGGCTCCTATTGGTGTGTTGTTGGCGGGAGCGTCTCATCTGACTTTAAAATACAACTAACTGGACGAATGGAAATACAGAGTTTCCTCCCGTTTCGTTTGTGTATGCAGATCCGGTAGAATGACTGCTCAGAACAACAATGGTAACAGGTTTGTTAAGCTCGTGGAAGAGCGTTGGTTGGTTGGTTGGTTTAAGTATTAAAGGGACCAAACTGCAGAGGTCATCGGTCCCTTCGTGGAAGAGCGTCAACAAAACAATAACCTCAAGAGACAAACTATCAAAGGTAGTTGACAACCACCTCGCGAAATTCATTTACTAAGGTCCATGAATGTAGTCGAATTAAGTCGGGCGATGCTGAGGAATTAGATTAGGAAATGAGACAGTGAAAGTAGTAAAGGAGTTTTGCTATTTGGGGAGGAAAATAACTGATGATGGTCGATGTAGAGAGGATATAAAATGTAGACTGGCAATGGCAAGGAAAGCGTTTCTGAAGAAGAGAAATTTGTTAACATCGAGTATAGATTTAAGTGTCAGGCAGTCGTTTCTGAAAGTATTTGTATGGAGTGTAGCCATTGAAGTGAAACATGGATGATAAATAGTTTGGACAAGAAGAGAATAGAAGTTTTCGAAATGTGGTGTTGCAGAAGAATGCTGAAGATTAGATGGGTAGATCACATAACTAATGAAGTATTGAATAGAATTGGGGAGAAGAGGAGTTTGTGGCACAACTTGACAAGAAGAAGGGGTCGGTTGGTAGGACATGTTCTGAGGCATCAAGGGATCACCAATTTGGTATTGGAGGGCAGCGTGGAGGGTAAAAGTTGTAGAGGGAGACCAAGAGATGAATACACTAAGCAGATTCAGAAGGATGTAGGCTGCAGTAGGTACTGGGACATGAAGAGGCTTGCACAGGATAGAGTAACATGGAGAGCTGCATCAGACCAGTCTCAGGACTGAAGACCACAACAACAACAACAACAAGGTCCATGAATCAGTATTAAGTGTGGAATGTAAAGATACACTACAGTGACGTACGTACCATTTACGAATGGATCGCGAGGACTAAATTACGCTAATGAAAGCGCGCACAGGAGCATCTAAAATGTCTTCCGGTGCTCCATATGCTAGTGAAAAGGTAGCAGACTCTATTATTCCCGTTCGTTCAATTAGTTTGAATTTAACGAGTGGGCTTACGTTTACTGAAATTTTTATTCTAGTATCGAGCCCTTTCAGCTGTATGCGTTTATACCATCTTGTGTAAAAGTCGTACCTTCCAGCAGGTGATATTGTGTAACGTACCGCCGTAGGTACAGCTCATTTTAATCACGATGCTCATGCAGCGTAACTGATGTGTTGCTGACTGTTCGAATTAAAGGGAGAGGTCATAAAGATTTGTCACGTCGAAAAATGAATTCAGTTAATTATTTGTTTATTTTTAGATACATGTCTGCAACTCTGGTTCATACTGAAATCCTCCGTTCAGTGCCATCTGTTGGACAGTTTTCGCACTCGTTTTCGACTTCAGTAAAATCCCAAGCCATTTCAGGAATGTGTGCCAGTTCTTACCTCTCTACCTACATTATTTCATCAATCAGTGCATTTTCAAATGTTAACAGACTGCCGGCCGCGGTGACCGAGCGGTTCTAGGCGCTTCAGTCCGGAACCACGCGGCTGCTACGGTCGCAGGGTCGAATCCTGCCTCGGGCATGGATGTGTGTGATGTCCTTAGGTTAGTTAGATTTAACTAGTTCTAAGTCTATGGCACTGATGACCTCAGGTGTTGAGTGCCATAGTGCTTAGAGCCATTTGAGCCATTTTGTTAAAGGACTTTCGGGTCACCCTGTACTGTAGTCCCGCTACAAAGTGAAATCTCCGCTCCACAGTACGGCAGCACGCCGCCAGAGGGGCCGAAACCAAATGAAGCAAATGGCGAAGGGCACTTGCAAAGCGGAGATGAGCCGCGTCAACCGGTTTTGGCAGCTCTAGCGACACAGCACGGTACTGTGGCGCGGTATTTCTCTGTCTTCCGGGACTGTAAACGGGTAACTGCAAACAGACAAACAAGTAATTATACAATTTTATTTTTAGAGATGATCAAACCCCTCGTATTTGTCAGGACGTATTAGTGGACAACCATAAACTGGGACAATCCATGCGCTCAGTGTCAACGGACAGCACGTTACAGTCTAGCAGTTGGCTTAAGCCGAAAGGCAGAAGGGACAGAGACCGCGTGAAGCCTCAGGAAGTAGACGGCCAGAAGTGATTATACCTGTGGAAAAGGTGAAATAGGTCCTGTACTGAAGACGATTCCGAGTTCGTAAACATACACTATGTGATCAAAAGTATCCGGACACCCCCAAAACATACGTTTTTCATATTAGGTGCATTGTGCTGCCACCTACTGCCAGGTTCTCCATATCAGCGACCTCAGTATCATTAGACGTCGTGAGAGAGCAGAATGGGGCGCTCCACAGAACTCACGGACTTCGAACGTGGTCAGGTGATTGGGTGTTACTTGTGTCATACTTCTGTAAGCGAGATTTCCACACTCCTAAACATCCCCAGGTCCATTGTTCCCGATATGATAGTGAAGTGGAAACGTGAAGGGACACATACAGCATAAAAGCGTACAGAGCGACCTCGTCTTTTGAGTAGCAGAGAAGGCCGACAGCTGAAGAGGGTCGTAATGTGCAATAAGCAGACATCTATCCGGATCATCACACAGGAATTCCAAACTGCATCAGGATCCACTGTAAGTACTATGACAGGCGGAAGGTGAGAAAACTTGGATTTCATCTTCCAATGGCCGCTCATAAGCCACACATCACGCCAGTAAATGCCAAACGATGCCTCGCTTGGTGTAAGGAGCGTAAACATTGGACGATTGAACAGTGGAAAACCGTTTCATGGTGTGACGAATCACGGTACACAATGTCGCGATCCGACGGCAGGCTGTGTGTATGGCGAATGCCCGGTGAACGTCATCCGCAAGCGTGTGTAGTGCCAACAGTAAAATTCGGAGGCGATGGTGTTTTAGTGTGGTCGTGTTTTTCATGGAAGGGGCTTCCACCCCTTGTTTTCGTGGCATTATTACAGCACGGGCATACATTCATGTTTAAGCACCGTCTTGCTTCTCACTCTTGAAGAGCAATTCGGGTACGGTGATTGCATCTTTCAACACGATCGAGCAGCTGTTCATAATGCACGGCCTGCGGCGGAGTGGTTACACGACAATAACATCCCTGTTATGGACTGGCCTGCACAGAGTCCTGACCTGCATCCCGTAGAACACCTCTGCGATGTTTTGGAACGCCAACTTCGTTCCAGGCCTCACCGACCGACGTCGATACCTCTCCTCAGTGCAGCACTCCGTGAAGAATGGGCTGGCTTTCCGCAAGAAACCTTCCAGCACCTGGTTGAACGTAGGCCTGTGAAAGTGGATGCTGTCATCAAGGCTAAGGATGGGCCAACACCCTATTGAATTCCATCATTACCGATGGAGGGCGGCACGAACTTTTAAGTCATTTTCAGCCAGGTGTCCGGATACTTTTGATCACATAGTGTATTTTCAAGCGGCGCATCACTAGTCCCGCTTCTTTTGTCAGAGGTCGGGCACTTCCCGGGGGAATTAGGAACACGTCTCTAGTAAACCTGAGCGTTTGTTTCCATTGTGTTAAGTGATATCTACGTAAAACGAGTAAGCTGCTGATTCTCTAAAGTATCGTGTTCCCATATATAAAAGAAAGAATTCAGATTACTTTGGTTTGAAATTATGTTTCTCGGAACTCGCATAGTACTCCCAGTATTGAACTCCGGATGTTATAGTCTGCGTAATTTGGGCTCCGTTTTAAGCAAAAGCTAGTTTCTCACATATCCCAATGTCCGATAACGTATCTCCTGAACCGTATGTCGTAAAATAATATAATTTTTCGGATTCATTCACTGCCATACAGGGTGTCAATATTCAGGCATGTGACACGATCGATCACTCTAAGCAGAAAGGTGTAGCAGACATGGATTCTAAAATGCACGCTTTAATAGCTATGAGCACTTGTTCATCTTCGTTACTGTAAGACGAATCTCTTCAACAGAAAGGTCTTTGCTTTCCATACTTTGATAGGTGTAGTATCGGCCAAAACGAGAAAAAAGACCAGTAAAAAATGACTGTAAAGTGCATACCTCAAAACCTATGAGCACTTGTTCAACGTCGCTACTGTCAGACACATCTACATCTACATAGATTCTCAGCAAGATACCTACGGAGTATGGAGGAGGGTACGTTGTACCACTGCTGCACAAATCTGCCGTATTAGAACCTAGAAATTAATGGTAATTCTGAGTAACTATGTTCTGCAGGTGGATTATTTTGTAACCATGCTGTTGATCAACTTATATTAGCTCTAAATATGATTGCTCGGTTTGTAACCATTCTTTCTCATATAATTACAATAAATATAATAATTCTTACAATAGAAATTGTTGATCCACTTCTTGAAACTACGAGGGGAAAACGAATATCTATATGCCTCCGTATGGGCCCTAATTTCTCGTTTCTTATCTTCGTGGTCCTTACGTGCAATGTATGTTGGCGGCAGTAGAATCGTTCTGCAGTCAGCTTCAAATTCCACAACTCTAAGTTTTCTCAGTAGTGTTTGTCTAAAAGAGCATGACCTTCCCTCCAAGAATTCCCGTGTCAGTACTCGAAGCATCTCCATAACACTTACGTGTTGTTCGAGCCTATCGGTAGCGAATCTAGCAGCTTAGGGAAGGATGGGGAAGGAAATCTGCCCTGCCCTTTTAACGGAACCATCCCAGCATTTCCCCGAAGCCGTTTACAGAAATCACGGAAAACGTAAACCAGGGTGGCCGGACAGGGTTGGGTTGGGTTGTTTCGGGGCAGGAGACCAGACAGCGAGATCATCGGTCTCGTTGGAATAGGGAAGGATGGGGAAGGAAGTCGGCCGTGCCCTTTCAAAGGAACCATCCCGGCATTTGCCTGGAGCGATTTAGGAAAATCACGGAAAACCTAAATCAGGATGGCCGGACGCGGAATTGAACCGTCGTCCTAGAGTTTGTTTTATTTTATATGAGAGTCGCGTAATACACGTTGAGATCTTTGCCCTAAATCTCCTGTGCTGTAGAGTTTAACTGATACTATTTTTTAGAAAAGTGTTTTAATGTTGCTGTTTCACGTGGGAAGTAAAGGCGTATCATGAAAGAAATACGATTTTTAGCAGAAATTTCTTTCTTTTCAGCCTGCCTTGTTGTAGTGCTATATCCCGCTATCTGAAGTACTGTTTTTGCTCTCCACGACTACACTAGACTGTATATTGCGCTGTTTCATATCACAGCATGCGAGAGCGCTACTTTCTCCGGAAAGAAAAAAAGAAGATAATTCAAGATAGCGGGTGTGAACAATGGTATTTTTCTTCCATTTCTCGGCTACGTAATCTGCCTACGGAGGAAAGAAAAGAAAGGCTCGATTCGGTTTTCATAAAGATTCAAACGTGCGGTAATATTGTCGAATAAAGTACGGATATTCCGAGTTAGCTTCGTGCGCTGTACCCAGCTCTACATAAACAATTACGTTTTCTTCGTAAGTTATTTTTTTAATGGTGAGAGATACAGAACGTGAAAGTGACTAGCTGCTTAAACATATATTTGAAAAGTTCGGCTTGATCAACTACAGACGAAAAGGCTTTTTTATATCCTCTGTGCTACGAAAATGTACTAGTTGTGGAAAACGACGCGAGATGCTATTGTCTGTCTCGTGACGCGCTATTCAGCCGCGAGCCTACAATCATTACACCAAAGCTCTTCCGATGTATGTTACAAGTAACGGTATCCGGCCGCTATGGACGAGCGGTTCTAGGCGCTTCAGTCCGGAACCGCGCAACTGCTACGGTCGCAGGTTCGAAGCCTCGGGCATGGATGTGAGTGATGTCCTTAGGTTAGTTAGGTTCAAGTAGTCCTAATTCTAGGGGGCTGATGACCACAGATGTTAAGTCACATAGTGAACCATTTGAATATCTGAGACGAAAATCAAAGAAATTTTCTACATGTCAGTAGTACTTGATCCCTTAATGGTCTGCTAATATACCGTACAGCGTTAAATGAAAGTAACGGAGATACAACTGGTATTAAGTATTCTCGTACCCAAGACACCGCGTAACTGCAGACACGAGAAACAGCCTATATTTACTTACAGTGTATACTACACATTTTGATATTTCTGCAAGCGATGTGTCAATCCTACTGGCGTAGCGGTTACAATAACTGGCTGGCTATGTGCGGGATCTCTGGTTTGATCCCCACCTCCTGCACTTTTTTATCATTTAATATTTGCGTGTAGGAGACCAAGAACAAAGTGCTCGGATGACAAAGGCTATATATAACACATGGTGTAGACTTTTGCCCTTGCTATTCAATCTATATACCGAAGAAGCGAAGATACAAATTAAAGAAAGATTCAGTAGAGCGACGAAAATTCAGGGTGAAAGGTTATCAGTCTTAGGATTCACTGATAACACTACTATTCTCAGGGAAAATTAAGAAAGGGTTGCAGGACGTGTTGAAAGGAATGAACACTCTGATGAGCAAACACCACACTGACAGCAAACCAAAGGAAGGTGACAGTAATAAGGAGTTGGAGAAATAAGGTCATAGATAAACTTAACGTCGAAACTGGGGACAAAAAGAAGTAAGTCTGCCATCTCGGAATCAAACTAGCACAATACGGACGAAACGAGAACATGCAAAAATGGCGTTGGTGGCCAAAAGAAAAGTACTAGTATCAAACGTTGGCACTAATTCGTTGAAGAAATTTCTAAGACTGTACGTATGGACAAGAGCATTGTGTGGAATCGAAATTTCCATTGTGGGAAAACCGTAACAGAAGAAAATCGAAGCGTCTGAGACGTGATGCAATGGAAGGTGTTGAAAATTAGGTGAAAGGATAAGAAATGAGTAGGTACTACATCTACATCTACATAGAGACTCCACAAGCCATGCTCGGTGTGTGGCGGTGGGTGCCTTGTACCAATACTAGTCATTTCCTTTCCTGTTCCACTCGCAAACAGAGCGAGAGAAAAACGAATGCTTTTTTGCCTCCGTATGAGCACTAATTTATCGCACCTCATCTAAGTGGTCCTTATGCGCAATGTACAAGTATGTTGGTGGCAGTAGAATCGTACTGCAGTCAGCTTCAAATGCTGGTGCCGGCCGCGGTGGCCGAGCGGTTCTAGGCGCTCAGTCCGGAACCGCGCGACTGCTACGGTCGCAGATTCGAATCCTGCCTCGGGCATGGATGTGTGTGATGTCCTTAGGTTAGTTAGGTTTAAGTAGTTCTAAGTTCTAGGGGACTGATGACTACAGATGTTAAGTTCCATAGTGCTTGGCTTCTCTTTTTTAAGTTATGTGATAATTTGGTGAAACTGTCACATATTTCGCAGACCTCTTATTAGTCATTGCAGTTACATGACGTATGTGCTCAGAGCCATTTGAACCATCAAATGCTGGTTTTCTAAATTTTCTCAATAAATTTTCTTAAAAATAACGTCGATTTCCCTCCAGAATTCCCATTTGGGTTCCCGAAGCATCTCCGTAACACTTACACTGTGTGATCAAAAGTATCCGGACATCCACAAAAACCTACGTTTTTTATATCAGGTGCATTGTGTTGCCACTTACTGACAGATACTCCATATCAGGACCTCAGTAATTACTTAACATCGTGAGAGAGCAGAATGGGACGCTCTGCGGAATTCACGGACTTCGAACGTGGTCAGGTGATTGGGTGTACTTGTGTCACACGTCTGTACGTGAGATTTAGTCACTCCTAAACGTCCTTAGGTCCACTGTTTCCGATGTGATATTGAAGTGGAAACGTGAAGGGACACGTACAGCACAAAAGCGTACAGGCCGACCTCGTCTGTTGACTGACAGAGACCTTGAAGCATGTCGTAATGTGTAATTGGCAGCTATCCAGACTATCACACAGGAATTCCAAACTGCATCAGGATCCACTGTAAATACTTTGACAGTTAGGCGGGAGGTGAGAAAACTTGGATTTCATGGTAGAGCGGTTGCTCATAAGCCACACATCACGTCGGTAAATGCCAAACGACGCCTCGCTGGGTATAAGGAGTGTAAATATTGGATGATTGAACAGTGGAAAAACGTTGTGTGGAGTGACGAATCAAGGTACAAAATATGGCGATCCGATGGCAGGATGTGGGTATGGCGAATGCCCGGTGAACGTCATCTGTCAGCGCGTGTAATGCCAACAGTAAAATTCGGAGGCGGTGTTGTTATGGTGTGGTCGTGTTTTTCATGGAGGGGGCTTGCACCCCTTGTTGTTTTCGCGGCACCATCGCAACACAGACCTACATTCATGTTTTAAGCATCTTCTTGCTTCCCACTGTTGAGGAGCAATTCAGGGATAGCGATTGCATCTTTTAACACGATCGACCACCTGTTCATAATGCACGGCCTGTGGCGAAGTAGTTATATGACAGTAACATCCCTGTAATGGACTGGCATGCACAGAGTCCTGACCTGAATCCGACAGGACACCTTTGGGATGTTTTGGAACGCCGAAATCTTGCCAGACCTCTCCGACCGACATCGATATCTCTCCTCAGTGCAGCACTCCGTGAAGAATGGGCTGCCATTCCCTAAGGAACGTTCCAGTGCCTGACTGAACGTATGTCTGCGAGAGTAGAAGCTGTCATCAAGGCTAAGGGTGGGCCAACACAATAGTGAATTCCATAGGATACGCTCATACCTTGTCTGCCTCGTGCCGCGAGCCTGCGAGCCGCGAGCCTGCAATCATTACACCAAAGCTCTTCCGAATGTCTGAGAGACGGCCGCTGTGGCCGAGCGGTTCTAGGCGCTTCAGTCTGGAACCGCGCCACCGCTACGGTCGCAGGTTCGAATCCTGCCTCGGGCATGAATGTGCGTGATGTCCTTAGATTAGTTAGGTTTAAGTAGTTCTAAGTTCTAGGGGACTGAGGACCTCAGAATTTAAGTCCCATAGTGCTCAGAGCCATTTGAACCATTTGAACTAGAATCCGTAGAATTGGTGAGGTGAGGAGCACGTGAAAAATATTGACAATGAGGTAGGACGAGATGACGGGACATGTATTAAAACGTCAAGGAATAACTTCCATGGTAGTGGAGGGAGTTGTAGATGTAGAAACTGTAGCGGAAGACACATACAAGTCATTGAGGACACGGGCTGAAAGT
Source organism: Schistocerca cancellata (assembly GCF_023864275.1). NCBI lineage: Eukaryota > Metazoa > Arthropoda > Insecta > Orthoptera > Acrididae > Schistocerca > Schistocerca cancellata. The sequence continues at coordinate 1,145,043,909 of NC_064626.1, read as the reverse complement.
GCTACTCTGAGATGAAGAGGTTGGTTCAGGAGAGGAATTCGTGGCGGGCAGCATCAAACGAGTCAGAAGACCGATAATAAAGGAACTTTTGCAGTTTCTGGAGAGTTCTGGGAATAAAATTTTAATGGAATGTTGCAGTATTCTAGAACATTCCATGCACGAGTAAAGAGGAAGACTCTGCTGGAGCTAGTAAACGAGCTATCTGGTTACATTAATAGTTCTTGTTAAAAGGTGCCTTGCTGTGGCATGAAATACTGTAGTGCAATGGAGACGCTGACAAGAGAAAATGGTGTCTCTCCTAGTGTGGGAATCACATTAATACAGTGCGAGCACAAGGGAGTGTAATGGAGATTTGGGCCGCTCCTGTAGGTGCGCTACTATAACCGAAGTGATTACGCCGACCGCTAGCGATATTTGGGAATTCCGGGTTCTAGTCCCGGTTCGGAGCAGATTTTCATTTGTTACAGAATTTAGTCATGTATGTAAGTGAAACATGGACGGTAAACAGTTTAAACAAAAAGAGAACACACTCTTCAGAAATGTGATACTGCAGAAGAATTTTGAAGATTAGATGGGTAGATCACGTAACTAATGAGTAGGTAGTGAAGAGAATTGGGGAGACAAGAAATTTGTGGCACAACTTGACCAAAAGAAGGCATCGGTTGATAGGACACATTGTGAGACATCAAGGTATCACCAACTTCGTACAGGAGGGACGTGTCTATGTGTGTATGTGGGGGGGGGGGAGGGGGAGGGGAGAGAGTAAAAAATTCGTAGAGGGAGACCAAGAGATAAATAAAGTAATTGGATTAAGAAGGATGTAGGTTGCAGTAGTTATTCGGAGGTAAACAGGCTCGCACAGCATAGAGTAGCATGGAGAGCTGCATGGTTCAAATGGCTCTGAGCACTATGCGACTCAACTTCTGAGGTCATCAGTGACCTAGAACTTAGAACTAATTAAACCTAACTAACCTAAGGGCATCACACACATCCATGCCCGAGGCAGGATTCGAACCTGCGACCGTAGCGGTCACGCGGTTCCAGACTGAAGCGCCTTTAACCGCACGGCCACACCAGCCGGCGAGAGCTGCATCAAACCAGTCTTGGGACTGAAGATCAGAACAACAACAACATGAAATATTCTGCAGCTGATGAGGAACCATAATCGTAATTCGCGAGGCCATCCCTACGTAATGACTGGAAAGTTTCACAGGTCTCACCAGTGCTCAGTAAAGGAAGTAGAAGTGCAAGAGGAGCATGGTCTCAGCTCTTCGCCTGGATTCATAATTTCCTGTCAGAAAGGTCACAATTCACGAAAACAGAAGTGATATGACGAACCATCTAAGAATGTTTGCAGGTAATGTTTTCTTTTAAAGTCTAGTAAAGTTATCAGAAGATCGAAACCACATGCAAAATTATTTAGGCAAGAAATTTGTTTGATTACGAAAAGTAACAATTGAACCATGGACCTTGCCGTTGGTGGGGAGGCTTGCGTGCCTCAGCGATACAGATGGCCGTACCGTAGGTACAACCACAACGGAGGGGTATCTGTTGAGAGGCCAGACAAACGTGTGGTTCCTGAAGAGGGGCAGCAGCCTTTTCAGTAGTTGCAAGGGCAACAGTCTGGATGATTGACTGATCTGGCCTTGAAACAATAACCAAAACGGCCTTGCTGTGGTTATACTGCGAACGGCTGAAAGCAAGGGGAAATTACGGCCGTAATCTTTCCCGAGGGCATGCAGCTTTACTGTATGATTAAATAATGATGGGGTCCTCTTGGGTAAAATATTCCGGAGGTAAAATAGTCCCCCATTCGGATCTCCGGGCGGGGACTACTCAAGAGGATGTCGTTATCAGGAGAAAGAAAACTGGCGTCCTACGGATCGGAGCGTGGAATGTCAGATCCCTTAATCGGGCAGGTAGGTTAGAAAATTTAAAAAGGGAAATGGATAGGTTAAAGTTAGATATAGTGGGAATTAGTGAAGTTCGGTGGCAGGAGGAACAAGACTTATGGTCAGGTGACTACAGGGTTATAAACACAAACTCAAATAGGGGCAATGCAGGAGTAGGTTTAATAATGAATAGGAAAATAGGAAAGCGGGTAAGCTACTACAAACAGCATAGTGAACGCATTATTGTGGCCAAGATAGACACGAAGCCCACGCCTACTACAGTAGTACAAGTTTATATGCCAACTAGCTCTGCAGATAACAAATAAATTGAAGAAATGTATGATGATATAAAATAAATTATTCAGATAGTGAAGGGAGACGAAAATTTAATAGTCATGGGTGACTGGAATTCGAGTGTAGGAAAAGGGAGAGAAGGAAACGTAGTAGGTGAATATGGATTGGGGCTAAGAAATGAAAGAGGAAGCCGCCTGGTAGAATTTTGCACAGAGCACAACTTAATTATAGCTAACACTTGGTTTAAGAATCATGATAGAAGGTTGTATACATGGAAGACCCCTGGAGATACTAAAAGGTATCAGATAGATTATATAATGGTAAGATAGAGATTTAGGAACCAGGTTTTAAATTGTAAGACATTTCCAGGGGCAGATGTGGACTCCGACCACAATCTATTGGTTATGACCTGTAGATTAAAACTGAAGAAACTGCAAAAAGGTGGGAATTTAAGGAGATGGGACCTGGATAAACTGAAAGAACCAGAGGTTGTACAGAGTTTTAGGGAGAGCATAAGGGAACAATTGACAGGAATGGGGGAAAGAAATACAGTAGAAGAAGAATGGGTAGCTTTGAGGGATGAAGTAGTGAAGGCAGCAGAGGATCAAGTAGGTAAAAAGACCAGGGCTCTTAGAAATCCTTGGGTAACAGAAGAAATATTGAATTTAATTGATGAAAGGAGAAAATATAAAAATGCAGTTAATGAAGCAGGTAAAAAGGAATACAAACGTCTCAAAAATGAGATCGACAGGAAGTGCAAAATGGCTAAGCAGGGATGGCTAGAGGACAAATGTAAGGATGTAGAAGCTTATTTCACTAGGGGTAAGATAGATACTGCCTACAGGAAAATTAAAGAGACTTTTGGAGATAAGAGAACCACTTGTATGAACATCAAGAGCTCAGATGGAAACCCAGTTCTAAGCAAAGAAGGGAAAGCAGAAAGGTGGAAGGAGTATATAGAGGGTCTATACAAGGGCGATGTACTTGAGGACAATATTATGGAAATGGAAGAGGATGTAGATGAAGATGAAATGGGAGATACGATACTGCGTGAAGAGTGTGACAGATCACTGAAAGACCTGAGTCGAAACAAGGCCCCCGGAATAGACAACATTCCATTGGAACTACTGACGGCCTTGGGAGAGCCATTCCTGACAAAACTCTTCCATCTGGTGAGCAAGATGTATGAAACAGGCGAAATACCCTCAGACTTCAAGAAGAATATAATAATTCCAATCCCAAAGAAAGCAGGTGTTGACAGATGTGAAAATTACCGAACAATCAGTTTAATAAGTCACAGCTGCAAAATACTAACACGAATTCTTTACAGACGAATGGAAAAACTAGTAGAAGCCGACCTCGGGGAAGATCAGTTTGGATTCCGTAGAAATACTGGAACACGGGAGGCAATACTGAACTTACGACTTATCTTAGAAGAAAGATTAAGGAAAGGCAAACCTACATTTCTAGCATTTGTAGACTTAGAGAAAGCATTTGACAATGTTGACTGGAATACTCTCTTTCAAATTCTAAAGGTGGCAGGGGCAAAATACAGGGAGCGAAAGGCTATTTACAATTTGTACAAAAACCAGATGGCAGTTATAAGAGTCGAGGGACATGAAAGGGAAGCAGTGGTTGGGAAGGGAGTAAGACAGGGTTGTAGCCTCTCCCAGATGTTATTCAATCTGTATATCGAGCAAGCAGTAAAGGAAACAAAAGAGAAATTCGGAGTAGGTATTAAAATCCATGGAGAAGAAATAAAAACCTTGAGGTTTGCCGATGACATTGTAATTCTGTCAGAGACAGCAAAGGACCTGGAAGTGCAGTTGAACGGAATGGACAGTGTCTTGAAAGGAGGATATAAGATGAACATCAACAAAAGCAAAACGAGGATAATGGAATGTAGTCGAATTAAGTCGGGTGATGTTGAGGGAATTAGATTAGGAAATGAGACACTTAAAGTAGTAAAGGAGTTTTGCTATTTGGGGAGCAAAATAACTGATGATGGTCGAAGTAGAGAGGATATAAAATGTAGACTGGCAATGGCAAGGAAAGCGTTTCTGAAGAAGAGAAATTTGTTAACATCGAGTATAGATTTATGTGTCAGGAAGTCATTTCTGAAAGTATTTGTATGGAGTGTAGCCATGTATGGAAGTGAAACATGGACGGTAAATAGTTTGGACAAGAAGAGAATAGAAGCTTTCGAAATGTGGTGCTACAGAAGAATGCTGAAGATTAGATGGGTAGATCACATAACTAATGAGGAAGTATTGAATAGGATTGGGGAGAAGAGAAGTTTGTGGCACAACTTGACCAGAAGAAGGGATCGGTTAGTAGGACATGTTCTGAGGCATCAAGGGATCACCAATTTAGTATTGGAGGGCAGCGTGGAGGGTAAAAATCGTAGGGGGAGACCAAGAGATGAATACATTAAGCAGATTCAGAAGGATGTAGGTTGCAGTAGGTACTGGGAGATGAAGAAGCTTGCACAGGATAGAGTAGCATGGAGAGCTGCATCAAACCAGTCTCAGGACTGAAGACCACAACAACAACAATGAAAGGTGTGGGCTCATCCACATGAGTCCTAAAAGGAATAAGTTAAATTACGTTTAAATATCACAAATCGAAAGGCTGTTGGTTCAGCTAGATACTTAGGGATTAGAATTACGAATAACTTAAATTGGATCAAATATTGTGGGAAGCGGAAGAACGACTACGATTTACTGCCATAACACTTAGAACTTGCAACAGATCCACTAAAGGTAGTCCCTACACTACGATCGTCCTTCGTCTTCTGGAGTGTTGCTGCGCAGTGTGGGGTTCTTACCAGACAGTACTGACGGAGGACCGAAATAGTTCGAAGAAGGGCGGCTAGTTTTGTATTATCATGATGGAGGGGAGAGAGTGTGACGGATATGACACGCGAGTTGAGTTGCCAATGATTTTTTGTTGCGGTGATTTCTTTTAACGAAATTTCGTCTACCGACTTTTTCCTTCGAATGCGAAAACATTTTCTTGGCGCCCACCTAGATATTGAGAAATGATCATAGTAATAAAAAAGGAGAAATCAGAGCTCGCACGGAAAAATTTAAGTGTTCGTTTTTTTATGTACGCAGTTCGAGAGTGGAGCGGTCGAAAAGTAAAGTGTAAGTGCTGCGACGAAGCCTGTGCCAGCCATTTAAGATTTGAATTGCAGAGTAATATGTAGACATAGTAGACGTAGATGTAAAACTAAACTAAACTAAACTCCTCCCGAACAGGCCATGAAGGCGCAAAGGGACCGACCGGCCGCCCTGTCATCCTCAGTCCACAGGCGTCACTGGATGCGGATATGGAGAGGCATGTGGTCAGCACACTGCTCTCACGGCCGTATGTCAGTTTCAGAGACCGGAAAACTGTGTGCCGGACTGAGACTCGAACTCGGGACCTTTGCCTTTCGCAGGCAGTTGCTCTGCCAACTGAGCTACTCAAGCACGATGTAGATGTAGATAGGCTCAGTTATAGGTAATGTAAGTGGCAGACCTCAGTTCATGACAGAACAGTAGGAAAATCCAATCAGTCTTCGAAGAAGATTGCTTACAAATTACTCGTACAATCCGCCGTGAAATATTCCTGAAGCGTGTGGGAATTGTGCCACATAGGATTTCCAGGGATATTGAACGTACACAGAGAAGAATAGCACGAATGGTCACAGATTTGTCTGACCGTTGGGGGAGTGTCACGGAAATGCTCAAGAAACTGATCTAGCAGATTAATTGCAAACTATCCCGAGAAAACCTACTTGCAAAGGTTCAAGAACTAACTTTGAATCATGGATATAGGAATACACGAGGTTTACCCAGAAAGTAATGCACCGCATTTTTTTTTTTTTTTCTCAGCTGAAAATGCTACGAATGCGAAAGTTACGTATGTATTATTTCAAATCTCAAGACTGAGCGCACCAAGTTTCCGCCACTTCCGATAGATAGCGTAGCTGCGGGACAGTTTCAAAATGGCGTCTGCAGGTGATGTACGTTACAAGGTACGTGCTGTCATTGAATTTCTCACTGCGGAGAAAGAAACTGTACGGAATATTCACAAACGAACAAACGATAGTGCAAAGTCTATGGAACATCTGCTGTCGGCAAAAGTACAGTTAATCACTGGGCACGGAGAGTGAGGTCATCAGAAGGCGGTTCGGCGGAGCTCCACGATTTGCAGCGGTCGATGAGACTATCCACGGCTGTCACACCTGACATGTTGCAGCGAGCTGATGTTGTCATGCACGAGGAGAGACGCACTGCGACTCGGCAATTGGCGCTGAATCTGCCAATCGACAGAGGAAGTTCACACAGTGAAGCACTGGCTGCGGCACCAGGACAAGGATTGGTACCGACAGGGTATACAGGCCCTTGTTTCGCGCCGGAGGAAGGCTTTAGAAGGTGATGGAGATTACGTGGAAAGATAGAGTGTGCAGATAAAACACCATTCTTTCGTGTGTTTAGTTCTCATTACGTTCAATAAAGAATTGTTGAAGAAAAAATGCGGTGCATTACTTTCTAGGCAACCCTTGTATAACGACCCCCTAAGTATCGCTTCTGAAGAAATCGCGAGGTCAAGATTACGACGCTCTTAGAGACCTTTAAATAGTCGTTGTTACCGCGTCCCATACGTGAACAAATGGGGGGAACTCCTAGTAACTTGTGCAATTGGAAGTACCCTGTGCCGTGCACTTCAGTTGTTTGGCAAGTACGGATGCAGAGTAGAGAAGCAATCTTTCATAGAATGATAGGTTCAAGAACTGTCAAGGACAGTAATGTCACCTGTACTTTCAACTGCATTGCATATCTAGATTTCAACATGAAGTGCAGCTCAGATATGTAGAAGCGTTAGTCCAACTGAAGCCTGTGTTTACAAACCCATACAGCTAACCTCGTTTCACATCTTACTAGATAGCCAATGCCCTCTCTTTATCACCCTTATGTAAAAGGATAGGTTAAGCTAAAAAATGCTTTTTCACAAGACTGTAGGGAATTCAGATAGTACATAAATACAATTTCGTCTGGACGCTTTTTTTTTTCGTCGGTTTTCGGACTGGTTTGATGCGGCCCTCCACGAATTCCTCTCCTGGAACAGTCTCTTCATCTCAGAGTAGCACTTGCAACCTACGCCCTCAATTATTTTGTGGACGCGTTCCAATCTCTGTCTTCCTCTATAGATTTTGCCCTCTACAGCTCCCTCTACTACTATGGCAGTTATTCCGTGATGTCTTAATAGACGTTGTACCATCCTGTCCCTTCTCCTTTCAGTGTTTTCCACATATTGCTTTCCTAACCGATTCTCCGGAGAACCTCCACATTCCTTACCTCAAGAGTCCACCCAATTTTCAACATTCTTCTCTAACAGCCCATCTCAAATGCTGGAGGTATATAAATTCCAAGAGTCATTATGACAAGTGCTACATTGCATCGTAATACAGTGAACTGAAATAGCAATTATAATAAAATACAGTTTGTCTGGAGACATATGTGCATTTTATTATAATTGCTATTTGAGTTCATGGGTATTTTTATGCATGTATAAAAATTTTATTGACCCATTCTTTTACATGATGTTGTTGTTGTGGTCTTCAGTCCTGAGACTGGTTTCATGCAGCTCTCCATGCTACTCTATCCTGCGCAAGCTTCTTCATCTCCCAGTACCTACTGCAACCAACATCCTTCTGAATCTGCTTAGTGTATTCATCTCTTGGTCTCCATTTACGATTTTTACCCTCCACGCTGCCCTCCAATACTAAATTGGTGATCCCTTGATGCCTCTGAACATGTCATACCAACCGTTCCCTTCTTCTAGTCAAGTTGTGCCACAAACTCCTCTTCTCCCCAATTCTTTTCAATACCCCCTCATTAGTCATGTGATCTACCCATCTAATCTTCAGCATTCTTCTGTAGCACCACATTTCGAAAGCTTCTATTCACTTCTTGTCTAAACTATTTATCATGCATGTTTCACATCCGTACATGGCTACACTCCATACAAATAATTTCAGAAACGACTTCCTGACACTTAAATCTATACTCGATGTTAACAGATTTCTCTTCTTCAGAAAAGCTTTCCCTGCCATTGCCAGTCTACATTTTACGTCCTCTCTACTTCGACCATCGTCAGTTATTTTGCTCCCCAAATAGCAAAACTCCTTTACTACTTTAAGTGTCTCATTTCCTAAACTAATTCCCTCAGCATTACCCGACTTAATTCGACTACATTCCATTATCCTCGTTTTGCTTTTGTTGATGTTCATCTTACACATACGAGAAATAAAAGCAGAGGGCATTGGATATCTACTATTACGTAAACTGAGGTTAGCTGTATGCTATTTTGTCGAAACTGACATTCTGAGCCCGTGGCTGTGTACAAAGTATAGGTCGACTCTTACATAGAAGATAACAACAACCAGCCACTAATTACAATGTTATTTGTTTATTTGAATAGTGTCGTTACCGGTTTCGACGGCTAGTACACGTTAAGATACATTTCACATTAGCTTTAGGAAAACAAAAAGCGAAAGTTTATCCTAACGTGAACTAGCAGTCTGTCAGTTCGAAAAATAAATAGCATTTTAGAAAGTGGCTGGTTGCTGTTATCTTCTACGTAAGAGTCAACCTATATTAGCTATATGGCCGGCCGGTGTGGCCGTGCGGTTAAAGGCGCTTCAGTCTGGAACCGCGTGACCGCTACGGTCGCAGGTTCGAATCCTGCCTCGGGCATGGATGTGTGTGATGTACTTAGGTTAGTTAGGTTTAATTAGTTCTAAGTTCTAGGCGACTGATGACCTTAGAAGTTAAGTCGCATAGTGCTCAGAACCATTAGCTATATGGATTTGTAAACAGAGACTTCAGTTGGATTAATGCTTGTACATGCTTCAGACTGATTGGAAAGTGTGTCGCTATAATTACGCTCAGTCCACGTAATTGGTTGTAAAGGTATTTTAATTATAGACTTGTAACTGGGTGCAACTGTGACATGACGCTTGATCAGTGCGTTGTTAGTATGTGTGATCCCTGTATCATTTGTGTTTATAGAACTGGTGATATCTCCACTCTCAGTTGAAATATAGACCTACAATGTAACAAAACAAAAAAAAGTTGAGGTTACGACCTATGCTGACCTTCTTTCTGTCCTGGATTACATCGCGGCCGCGAGGCATAATCGTTTACGAGAAATCTAACACGTTCGAAATTTGTGTAATGGGGAGCTTTGCAGGCTTTTAGAGACAGTGACAGGAGTTCGTGGTGCAGTTCGTAAATACGAGAAAAAGGCACGGGTAGTGTGGTACCGAGCTATTTCACGGGAGACGTTGCCTGCCAGTGTAGTGCGGCTTTGGGAATAACAAGGAGTGAGTGTTTACGGGTTGTTAATGGTTACCGCGAGCGCCTTGCAGGCGGGAGGTTTCCACTGTGCGCGGCCGACCGCTCGCCGCTATAAACATCCGCCAGCGGACAGCGGTCAGCTGATACGGAGTCCCGGCAGCAGAGACCACCGCCGTCTCCTGGCTGCTTCGCCGCCCGCGGCGTCAGCGACCCGGGGCGGCCGATGCGCGCAGCGCAGAGCCAGGGCAGGCCGCGGTTACGTCACGGCGGGTTTCCCGCCGCTCCATTCACTGTGCGTGAAGGTCGCGCGGCGGAACTTCCCACGCCGGCGGCAGCTCCCGCGCTGCCCTTCAAGTCACCCAGCTGCCGGCCGTCTCGCCAGTTATAAGAAGAACATCCCCCTCTTCCGTCCGCAGCGCGCAGCTGGCCGCCGTCTCCATACACTTCCGATACTTCCGGCCGGAAAGGCTTTGCGGGAATTCTGACTGCGAGACGGAAATCTGACGGTGTCGGTCCAGAGGCAACCACCGCACGCGGACAAGAGGCACACGTATTGTCTGGGGGCTGGAAGGCTCCACGCCTGTCCTGACGTTCTAGATCCCTCTTCCTGCCTTATACATTGTTAGTACGCCAGCATACAAAACCTAACTGGGCCCTCACAAGTTAATTACTACAGCCAAGAGCCAAGGAAACTGGTACACAGCACTTTGCAAAGCCATCCCAGATATGCTCATTAATGTTCGTTCATGTCTGGGCAGTTTGGTGGCCAGCGAAAGTGTTTAAACTCAGAAGAGTGTCACCAACTGCGACATAATCGCATATATAAACAGTGATCCAATACTGTAAAATGCTTTTTTTATTTCAGTCTCTGATCAGAATATGAATTCTTTAGACGATGACCGGTTTCAGTTTGTAATGACCATCCTCAGATCTTTTTACACCATGTCCATTATGGCCGTATCATTTTAGGACATGGTGTAAAAAAAGATCTGAGAATGGTCATTACAGACGGAAACCGGTCATCGCCTAAAGAATTCATATTGTGATCAGAGACTGAAATAAAAAAGCATTTTCAGAAGAGTGTTCCTGGAGTCACCCCGTAGCAATTCTGCACGTGTGGGCTGTCGCATTGTCCTTCTGGAATTGCCCAAGTCCGTCGAAATGCACAATGGACATGAATGGATGCAGGCGACCAGACAGGATGCTTGCATACGTGTCACCTAACAGAGTCATATCTAGACGCATCGGGGGTCCCATATCGCTCCAACTGCACACGCTCCACACCATTACAGAGCCTCCAACAACTTGAACAGTCCCCTGCTGACATGCGATTGTCTCCATACCCCTACACGTCCATCCACCCGATACAGTTTGAAACGAGACTCGTCCGACCAGGCAATATGTTTCCACTCATCAAAGGTCCAATATCGGTATTTACGGGCCCAGGCGAGGGGTGAAGCTTTGTGTCGTGGAATCATCAAGGGTGCACTAGTGGGCCTTCGCCTCCGAGAACCTATGTCGATGATGTTTCGTTGAATAGTTCGCACGCTGACACTTGCTGATTGTGCAGGCTTGAAATCTGCAGCAATTTGCAGCAGGGTGCACTTCTGTCACGTTGAACGATACTCTTCAGTCGTCGTTCGTCCCGTTCTTGCAGGATCTTTTTCCGACCGCAGCAATGTCACAGGTTTGACGCTTTTCCGGATTCCTGATATTCACGGTACACTCGTCAAAAGGTCGTACAGAGATGCTAGTGCGCCAACTATAACACCGCGTTCAAACTCACTTAAATCTTGATAACCTGCCATTGTAGCAGCAGTAACCGATCTAACAACTGCGCCAGAGGCGTTGCCGACCGGAGCGCCGTATTCTGCCTGTTTGCAGGTCTCTGTATTTGAATACGCATGCCTATACCACTTTCTTTGGCGCATCAGTGTATTGTGAAACCGTCTCTACATTGACCGTCTGAGGGCGCTTACTGAGATTCTGTCAATACTAGAAACACTGGAGAGCGCTGTACGTGGCCCTCAAAATATTATCAGTATTGTCAATAGATAATGAACGTGTGAGGTGAAGTATTGATAGTTTCATGAACCGGCCACACGACGCTAGTGTCCGCTGTTTATACTTTCAGTTCGCCTGTCTCCATATCAAAACTCAGATTCAATTTTCCAAGTTCTCACTTAACACACAATAAACGTGATTGGTCTATGCGCGGGTAATAACCCTGTATACCAGTTTAGAATGGTTGACTGGGGATTCCCTATCAAACTGCTTCGTTTATTAATTTGAAAATATAGCTTGGTGAATCACATAGCAGATTCGAAAAATACTTCCGCATCCAAACATACGTCATATAACTGCAATGACTAATTAGAGGTCTGCGAAATATGTGACAGTTTCACCAAATTATCACATGGGACTTAATATCTGCAGTCATCGGTCCCCTAGACTTAGAACTACTTAAACCTATCTAACCTAAGGACATCACACACATCCATGACCGAGGCAGGATTAGAACCTGTGACCGTAGCAGCAGCGCAGCTCCGGACTGATGCGCCTAGAACCGCTCGGCCACAGTGGCCGGCTCTTAAAAAAGATGTTATACGTTGGTTGGCTTAATATATGCTTGCCAGGCAGATATAATTGGTTCACAGGTTTCCATACTGCTCCACTAATTCTGTTTGCTGATATTACAGAACTAAAAAATGGTTCAAATGGCTCTGAGCACTATGCGACTCAACTTCTGAGGTCATCAGTCGCCTAGAACTTAGAACTAATTAAACCTAACTAACCTAAGGACATCACGCACATCCATGCCCGAGGCAGGATTCGAACCTGCGACCGTAGCGGTCACGCGGTTCCAGACTGAAGCGCCTTTAACCGCACGGCCACACCGGCCGCCACAGAACTAAAACATGAACCATTCGAATGACCTGCCCGTCGCCTGAAATCTCGAAGTTAGTCCTAATCTTTTGTCTACATCGGTTTTATCCCTCATTCACGCAGTATTTTATTATGTATCGACATTAATAATTCGTCGTAAAGATGCACCACCGATCAGAAAATAGATTATGAAATCTTTCGGGAACGTGATTATGATCTTGGTCAGTGAATTAACGTGCGACAAGTCGCTCCTCATTTTTCAGCCATTTTCCCACCGATTTTGTCTTTTTCGTTGTTTGGCGCTGTTACAGCTAATATAATTTCGGCACACGCTTTTGTTTGGGTATTCCACGTCTTAATCTTGTAAAATCGGGTTGCGATCGGACAACATTGATGGTGTGTGGGTTGCGTTTCACAAACTAGTACTGCAATAAATATTGGACATGTGCAGGCCCCTTAAGAACAAAGTAATTTCGGTGTGATTTGTCCCTGCCAAGTAACACAGGCCGATGGAACTTGGACCACGCGTAGAAAGAACTACTACAGCGTAGCACAGAAGATTAACTGATTGAAATGAGCAATTAGACGAACGGAAACGACACTTTTATTCAAAAACAATAATTACACTGTTACACTGGAGTAACAGCGTTTCATGATGGTCACATGGACGTTAAAAAAGGCGGGACATGGTTCTTAGCACGGCAGTGCATGCTCTGTAACGTCCGTCCATGGTGACCTCAAGGTCCGAAAGGAGTTTTTGTCGTAGGGCGTTCCATTCCATCACCAGCGCGGCTGACTGCTGCTCCATGGTCATTGGTGAATCTGGATCTACCGCAGTACGTCTCCCCAACGCATCCCACACGGTATCTGTGGGATTTAAGACGGGGGAGCAAGCAGGCAGGTCCATTCGCTGAATCTCCTCTCCTTCCAAGAGCTCCCCCATCTGTTCGATGCGGTCGCGCAATGTCATCCACAGAAATGAAGTCGGGTCCGAATGCACCCCTGGAAAGACTCACATGGGGAAGGGGTAGAGTGCCACAATAATGTACACCGCCTTCACACTAGATAGTTTAGTTTACCTTCTTTGTACTAAACAGCACGCTATATTGGAACGATTTTACTAAGAATGTCTGTTCCGAAGGATATCTGGGTCCAGCGGAGTACACTCGAGAGCACCCAACGCCTGTCTTGACTCTATTTAGGGAATTTTACTAACAATAAAGTCCACGACTACTCCGACCAGTGAAGCAGAATAAAGATTATAAACATACAAATGAAATGCACCGTACAGTCATTGAAAACGTTTTCTTTAACCAAGCAATTGTAACAGTACATCAAGTCGGACACGGTAAATAACAGCCTGCAAGGCTGAAATATTTGTTGTAAGTGTATACCTGCAAATATTATATTTGCTGCTGGGATACTACTAGATTTAGCTTTGGATACCCATTTTGGGACGTACGTTAAATACTTAAGGGGCTAAAATAAATTACAGATTCGTGTGTCTACCTCCTTTCCTCACGTTTGTTAGGAATCTATACACTTAAGTTTATACAGCGTGTTTATAAATGAATATCGGGGTTTTAACGCTTTATAATATTTATTGCATTAAACTTACAGTTATAAATTTTATGTCAAATGAAAGAGCACCTCAAACAGTTTTACCAAGAACCTTATAAATATTCACTTGCGTAGGTAAGTACGCGATTGGTTGAACTTCACTGTACCCAAGCGCTGGATAGGCTGCAAGGGGCCCAATGACAGGGCTTGCTTTGCATGGCTTCCATTTTCACCCGACCTAACGCCATGCGATTTTTTCCTTTGGGGCTTCTTCATGGATCGTGTGTTCTTGCCTCCGCTACCAGCAGACCTCCCTGAATTAAGATACCGGATTGACGCAGCTGTTGCTACAGTCACTGAAGACACACTTATCAACGTTTGGGAAGAACTCGGCTGTAGACTTGACGTGTGCCGTGTGACAAATGGTGCTGACATTGAACATTTATAAGGTTCCTGGTAAAACTGTTTGAGTTGCTCTTTCATTTGACATATCATTTATAACTGCAAGTTTAATGTAATAAATAGTATAAAGCGTTAAAACCCCGATATTTATTTATAAACACCCTGTGTTCAGGATGTCAGAAGAAGTTTACCAGCTAAATGTTGCGCTTATAACTACGCCCCTATCTCAAGTTCTACAAGCCGTACGAAGTACAATTTCAGGTCTGTATATAGTTCCCGCCTACATCTCAGCTTGTCACAATTCTCTGCAAGCAACTACTTTCAACAGCGTTTGTAGCTAAACTTCTAAATAATGAGGCATCTATAGTACACAAGAAGAATGACAGTTAACTACAGATGCGATTTATTTTCGTTGTCGATAACCGACACTTACCTGGGAACGCTATTACGGAAACCAACTAAATTAATCGAAGTTAATGTAGGATGCCTCAAACAATCTCAAAACTGCATTTAACATGAAATTCTAGCCTAAAATAATTTTCGTGCTGATTATTGCATCAGATGACACGGCGTGGTAACAAGAAGGGAAGATAAGTAAATCTTTTATGAGCTTCTGGGAATAACCTACCGTTTAAATGAAAGAGACCAAATTGTCAATCGCTGTAATTGTTGTCTGTTTATAAATTACTTTTTTCTGCTGTCAGTCACGATTTTGTTTTATTCAAATTTTACACGACGCACTTCGGGAAATGTTTTCAATTTTCAGGTGTTTTTTCTCGTTGTACTACGCCATTTTTACTAATGTTTTCGGTGGGTGAGTTTCTGTATTGACTTTACTGCAATATATAAAATGAGCAGGTTTTAGTTAGTTATCGATTTTTGTATGTAGTTTGTGACGATATTTGGAGTAACTTGTACTAACAGTCTTCTTATGACACATTTGTGCAGAGTCTCACACATGTTAAACATTCACACACAACTTTCAGTGCATAATATACGTCGAGAATAACTTACATAAACAAACAGTTGCAAAGATGTGTTTACAAGCTGATAGAGATAATGGTACAAGTCTTCCACAGAGTGTGTTTCGACAATATACTTAAATAAAAATAGAAATAACAACCACTGCGAAATAGATGTCAGCAAATTATAATCCATACTGTTAGGATAAATATCTTCCGTACCAAAGCATAAAATACTCAGTGAAAGACCTGTACCATAATCTCTGTCAGCTTCTAAAAACAACTTTGTAAGTGTGTGTTTATGTAAGTTATTCTCGACGGACACTGTGCGCTGAAAGTTGTGTGTGATGTTTAACATGTGTGAGACTCTGCACAAAGGAAACATAAGAAAACTGTTAAGTACAAGTTCTTCCATATTTCGCCACTAATTACACGTAAAAACCGATAAGTAACTAAAAGTTGCACATTTTTTTATATATTGCAGTAAAGTCAACGAAACAAAGCAGAACCTCACAAATCGACAACATTATGTAAAAATGACATAGCATAAATTGAAAACACACTTGAAAATGGGAAGCATTTCCCGAAACGCGTCTTGTAAAATATGAATAAAAGAAAATCGTTGCTGGTAGCAGAAAACTTATTTATAAACAAACTCATTGTTTTTATAGTCGCATGCTTTCAAAAAACATTTGTGATAGACAAAATCATATGTGACTGTTTGTCTCTTCTAGTAACATAGAATGATTCTAGGAGTGAGTTATCCGCTAACGAAATGCGGTGTTTAGTTTTCTAGAAAGTGCCACCTTCTTCTGACACGGTGGAATCTTTGTGACACATTAACAGAAGATAATTAAATGATTAGGGGATATTAATCTTGATCTAGTCTCCATACTTGACAAGAAGGGAAAATCGTTGGTAGGTTGGTTGACGTGGAGAAGGGAATCAAACAACGAGGTCGTCGGTCCCATCGCATTAGGGAAGAGAGTCGGCCGTGCCCTTTCAAACGAATCGTCCCGGCATTTGCCTGAAGTGATTTAGGGAAATCACGGAAAACCTAAATCAGGATGGCCGGACGCCGATTTGAAGCGTCGTCCTCCCGAAAACGAATCCCATGTGCTAACCACCTCGCTCGGTAGGGGAAGTGTGATGTATTAAGGAAAAGAAATGGAGGCTAGAGTTTAAAGAACCGCTGTTGTCGGGACCATTAGGTTAAGAATACAAGTCTGATCAAGGAAGGATGGGAGGAATTCGGACGTGTCTTTTCCAGGGAACCATCCCGGAATTTCCCTTGAACGGTTTAAGAAAACGACGAACAATCAAAATCTGGACTCCATCTTCCTGAATAGTAGACATGTTCATTATTAGGGAGTGTGCGGCACCATTAATTATACAAAAATGCCCAATTTCAGTCCGCAAATTCTTTTTCTTTATCTTCAGAATAAAGAAAAAACTGAACTAGAACATTTTTGTAGAAGTTTGTTCGCTTAAATTTCTCAGTACGTGTGTCAGCATAACGGTAAAGGTATATTGTTTTAGTCATGAGCAATTGAAACAAAGGGGGAAAAAATGAGTGTTTCATATAGAAAATGTAACTCTGTAATCAGTAAGTCCTGTTGATGTTTCCATTAATCAAAATGCGTTTTGTTGTACGATCTTCATTATCAGATGAACACTGTAATCGCTTGCTATGCGTCCATCTCTTCCTTCTTCCCATGTGTTCTAGAGGTATCAACTTATTTGAAATAAATATTCTGTTTCAGTCTAAATCACAACCGTAGAGAAGAGAGAGACGATGAGACGCGCATGAAGAGAGTCTCATCAGTCAACGGGTAACATTTTGGTTAAGCCTAAGAAAAAAAACGCAAATATGCCTACAGTCTCAGGATCTCGTCAACTAACTGTACATTGTTTGTAAGATAACTGGCAAGGTGACCCTGATTTTCTTAACTCGGCTTAAAAGATTTATATACGAGGGTAAGTCAATTATCATCCGCAAAGTAGTTACAAAATATTATTGTAATCAACTAGAAAACGTAGAAGAACGTCATTTTTCTATAAAGTCCCCTTGGTCCATCGTTGTACAAGATTCCTGACGCCTTCATAAAAGAAGGTTCTCGGTTGAGCTGCGAGCCAGGAATGCACCGCTTCTTTCACTGCTTCGTCCGAGGCAAATCGGCAGCCCCTTAATGCCAGTTTAAGTGGACCAAACAAGTGATAGTGAGAAGGGGCAAGATCAGGACTATGTGGGGGATGATCCAGTACTGCAAATTTGAGTTTCTGGAGTGTTTCAGCAGTGTGCGCAGCAGTATGCGGACCGGCATTGTCGCACAACAACAGAACGCCTTTTGACTGCAATCCTCGGCGATTGCTTCGAATTGCAGGCTTTAGCCTGGCAGTAAGCATCTCACTGTAACGTACACTGTTTATTGTTGTGCCCCTTTCCCCATATTGTTCCAGTACTGAACCTTGCGCGTGCGAAAAAACCGTAAGATCAGTTTTACTACGGACGGTTGGGTCTTGAACCTATTTTTGCACGACGAATTTGGATGTTTCCATT
The DNA here is from genome assembly GCF_023864275.1 of Schistocerca cancellata. Lineage (NCBI taxonomy): Eukaryota > Metazoa > Arthropoda > Insecta > Orthoptera > Acrididae > Schistocerca > Schistocerca cancellata. The sequence continues at coordinate 1,145,026,004 of NC_064626.1, read as the reverse complement.
CCATACACTGCCGTTTACTCTCCGGCTCGTAATGATGGATCCATGTTTCACCACCAGTAATCATCCAGTCAAAGAAGTTGTCCCTTTCGTTAGAATAGCGATCCAAATCTTTCTTGCACATGTCCAAGCGCCGTTTCTTTGTGCAACTGTGTGAGTTGTTTTGGGACCCGTCGTGCACAAACTTTATGAAATCCAGGTCTGTTCTGGATGATTTGGTAGGCAGAACCGTGGCTCTTTTGCAGACGATGTGCCACTTCGTCAATAGTTAATCGTCTAAGAGAATCATTTGACGTGAACGCTCAATGGTTTCTTCATTTGTGGTGGTAAATGGTCGTCCGGCTCCTTCATCGTGCGTAACACTTGTGCGTCCATTTCGGTATTTTTCAATCCATTCGTAGACACTGCGTTGTGGCAAAATACCGTTCCCCTACTGTGCCAAAAGTCTTCGATGAATTTCCGCCCCTGACAAAAAACGGAACATTGTTCTTCTTTGGTGCAAATAGACAGCAGAGCAGCCATGGTTAACAGCACGGCAGAGATAACTAAACTAACCTAGCAGCTGAAAATTGCAAAGATATAACAACAAATAAACAAACCAAGCGTCAACAACGTAAAACGACAGTACTATCAAAATAAACAAAAATATAACTAAATTGTGGATAATAAATGACTTACCCTCCTATCTACGGAGAAATTATTTTCTTTCCCTTCTACTAGGATATGCAGACGTGAATTCCCAAGAGAGGTACTGTGACTACTGAGAGTTCAACAGCGCATCTTGATGGCGAGAGACTTCCCAGTGAGGTAACTGATAGCTTCAACGGGAAAATCCAACACATTGCCCGGAATCCCATTAGAAGACAAATACACAAAGGTTTCCAGTATCCAAGGTGAGAGCATTGCTGTAAATTTGAGGACACAGTTCCTCCACAAAGAGATGAAATCACTGATATCGAGAAAGAAACAATGGTCGATGAACAGATGTACACAACTTGCTGTGCCTTTATTGCGCCGGTCATTCACTGTCGCGAGTTGGAGCGAAGGGATCTACGAATGTGTGGTCATTTTGTCGCAGCGTATCTCTCCACGCTGTTGACCTTAACGGGGAAAGACCTAATGTGCTACTTGGAAAGGTCCTTAGCGGGGGCACAGTACTTGCGTCAGCTGCAGAGCTAAAAACAATGTCTCGAAGCGAGGGCTCGGACAAAACAAGCGCCGAACATTTACATTTCTAGAGGTCATGTTCGTTTCGTCTGTTGTCTGAGGGAGTAAGAAATACGTTGCCCGTCTCTTAGTGCAAGGAACGCTCCCGAAATTTTGCACCAAATCCCTGCATGTTACACAACGCCTCTCTTGCAGCGTATACCGAGCAGTGGTCAGACAGCACACTCGAATTCAGTATGCCTAGCCATCCTCATGCTGCTTGCCCATGATTTCACTAAATCTCTGGAGGCATATGCCGTGATGATTCCTTTGAACAACAGTCACGATTCCTTTGAGCGGCCCATTTTCCTCCCTAACTTTCTCCGAGCCGAGCAAATACTCAGTCTCTAGTGACCAAGTCGTCGATGGTACATTAAACGGTAATCTCCATTCGGTCTTGAAGCGTCTGTTCCTGTAGTTGACGACCAATTCCAGCACACTCCCAAAATTGCTAAACAAACTTGCCACGATGGGGGCAGGTTGTCTTTGAATTTTCTATATCCGTTGTGTCGACCCCCCACCTTGTAACGAATTCAGACTGATGGCAAATAACCAATAATCTGTCGAACAAGGATTTTATTAACCTCTTTCGAATATGAATTACATTACCTTACCATTCTGTGTTGTGAGACAGGCGAAATACCCTCAGACTTCAAGAATAATGAAGAATACGAGTATAATATTTCAATATCAATTCCAATACCAAAGAAAGCTGATAGGTGTGGGTGCTACTAAACAGTCATTTCAACAAGTCATGGCTGCAAACTATTGACACGAATTATTTACAGAAATGAGAATATGACTGTGTATATATAGTTGAAGGTAACCGATCTCTTACTCTCACTTGTCGACACCATAAGCTACTTGAAATCTGACAGTTTTTTTCCGTTAAAAACGACATGTTGCCCGAAAATCCTGCAGGCGACCAAAAAACTGTCTTCATAGTCTGTAACCTCGTATGTGGGTTTCTAGGCGTTCTGAAGGAAATGTACTGAAGGTCTTTGCAAAGGAAATCAGTACGGCATCAACCTGTGCGACGTTTCTCACTACTCCTTGGATCGTGGATGAACAGAGCGAGCTGAGGTTTGCAGTACTGCTATTTGCGGAATCCATGTCATTTTCTCGTCTCCAAAAGTACCATAACACCTATTTATAATCATGTTCCAGAGTACAGCAACAAACTGACACCAGCGTCGTAGGCCAAATCTGGACAAATTCCAAGCGTGAAACGTTTGACATACACTTCTAAATGTGTACGAATATGCCCAGAACTCTCTTGGCAAACAAATACAGCCACATAGAGGCCTGTTTGAAAGTGGTATATTTCATCACTTGCACTGTTAAACTTTAATTCATAAATTTTTAACATTTGTGTAAGAATTTTACGCTCCCTGTTTATCTTGCCACTCCATTTAACACTTAAAAATGCTGTACTGATACAAAATCTGACTCTCATCGAGAAATTAAAGTAGTTTCAGAAGCTATGTGTCTTTCAATTCCTGAGAGTCTTTGTTGTTGAGTGGCAGACTATCTAGAAAGAAAAATCGCAGCAGATATCACTTATTCTGCGTAGCAACTGTGAAAAAAGAGAAAAATGTGGGTGTGTAATCACTTATGTAGTGTGATACCAAAGGACCCGAAACTTAACTTTCAAGATTAGATCAGATCAGATGTACATTTCGTTACCAGAGATCTATGGTCAAGAAATCCTCCACCATGCAGAAAATGTCACAAAAACAAGAACGCACAATAAATATTTACAAACAAAAACGAATATGCTAATGCACCTTCCACATGTATCAAGTAAAATGGTCCTTATGGACGTGGAATAAGTAAAAAAAACATATTTTCATCTAAATGATAATGGCAAACTTTTCACAAAACATGTAAAAGCTCCAGAAACTGTGGTGTATATGGTAATCCTTAAGGATATTGTAGCCATGCATCATCAAATAGAAAAAATTCTTTCATAACATTTATTTACAATGGTCGCATTACTGCTCCAAATTTGTACAGAAGTCAGAGTGTACTAGTAGTCGCCATAGATCGTAAATAGTTACACTTTTTACGGGTGCTAGAATATTAGTGGGAATGGTTTTTCCTTAATAGTGGGCACCTCTCTTCACCAACATAAGTGACTTTCTATCTTTCAGAATATTATTCTGATTTATATCATTGATTCCATGATATGAGGTATCTGTTTGTAAAAGAAATGTATTTTTAATGACAGCTTTCATCAAGGTATAAATGACTGACAATCAGTAATCAGTATCCATAGTTGCCTAACAGATAATAATTCTTTAAAAAATGGTTCAAATGGCGCTAAGTACTATGGGACTTAACATCTGAGTCATCAGTCCCCTAGACTTAGAACTACTTAAACCTAAGTAACCTAAGGACATCACACACATCCATGCCTGAGACAGTATTCGAACCTGCAATCGTAGCAGCAGCGCGAGTCCGGACTGAAGCGCCTAGAACTGCTCGGTCACAGCGGCCGGCGCAAATAATTCTTATTACATATTTTTGAACAGGACAACTTTATCTTGGCTTGATGAGTTACCCCAATAAAATAATCCCGTATGACATTATGGAATGAAAGTAAGCATATTATGCTACCTTTACTTTTATTTCACCTACGTCTGGCAACATTCGCATTGCAAATAGAGATTTGTTTAGGCGATTGAGTAGTTTTGTGGTAGGCTCTTCTCAGCTGGATTTATTATCAGGCGGTAACCAGAAGAACTTTGACGTCATATTTTAGGCATATACAGCCGGGAAACCTCTTACAAATCTTAAACTGGATGCAGTGCTGTTTTTCCAAATTTACTGACAAAAACTTGGCTAAGAAGCATTTATTAATGTCCACAAAAATTTCATTAACGGATCTTTCTAAGTTTATAATTGATTTGTTATTTATTGCAATTTTTTTCTATCATCTGCAAAGAAATCAAAGCATCTGGTAATGCTACAGTGGAAAGCTCATTGATATGCACTAGGAAAAGCTAGGCTCCATCCTGGTAATCTTTCAGATGAAAGGTCATTGAAATACACAAGAAAGAGCAAGGGTCCTATGGTGGAGCCTTGTGGGAAACCGCATGTAATTTGTTCACAGTTGGATGATGCCTGATAGCTTAATTCATGTATCCGTTTAAACCTACATTTACATACATGCTCTGCAGGCCATCGTACGGTGCGTGGCGGAGGGTACCTTGTACCCACCTTTCTTGTTCACTTGCAAATAGTGAGGGAAAAGCAACTGTCCATATACCTCCGTATGAGCCCTAATTTTTCTTATCCTACCTTCGTGGTCCTTATGCAAAATTTACGTTGGGGGCAGTATAGTAATTCTACACTCAGCTTCAAATGCCTGTTCTCTATATATTCTCAATAGAGCTCCACGAAAACAAAATTATCTTCCCTCCAGGGATTCCCAACTGAAATACCGGTAACAGATCTAGCAACCTCTGAATTGCTTCCATGCCTTTCTTCAATCCGACTCGTTGTGGAGGCCAAACACCCCAGCAGTCCTCAAGAAAGATCTCACTATTATTCTATATGCGGTACCCTTTACACTGAAGTATATTCAACTTTTTAAACCGATACGGCCAAAATGAAATGATGTTTTATAGTACTCTGTTGTAACTGCAGATTTTTTTGTAGGAAAAGAGGTGACTTAAAAGTTAACGCTGATTTAAACAGACGACGTTATAGATTTTATTATGTTCCTCGAGATCCATTAAAATCAATAGCACGAAGTAAATCTATGCAATTTTTTTTTTTACCAGTTTGCGGAGCGACAGAATTAGCTCAACGCATGCAACTATGATGTAGTTGCACATGGTGGAAAACAATTTGAAAATTAGCGTCGTTACAGAGTGCGTAAAAGGCAAGGAACATTTGAGATGCAGTTTAGCAATATATAACAATACAGTCCTTAGTACTACTATTATTGCTGTAATCTCGGTGTTCACTTGTCGTGTCCTTTGCGCATAACTCTTATGCGTAGGCGCAATTTGTTTTTTCTATTTTCTCTATGTACATTGTTCATTTTTTATATGCTTAAATTTTGAAATACTCCGCCCTTATCTGTCACCTTGTCTTTTACAAGTAATGTCTGCAGTTATCTGTAAAATAGTTACTATGGCTTCTGAGTATTTCGGTATCAGAGCGCTTGAACAATTATTTTGTCGTCTGTTTCTAGGGACTGACATTTCGTTTAGTTGTTATGTGGCCAGGGAGTCTCTCGGGAGAGGGAAGAAAATTAAATACATTCATTTTAAATGCGCGGTTCCCTGAGGAGAAAAAGTTGTAGAACCTTTTTTTCCTCGCATATATTATTATTTTTATTTCGTTCTGTCTCTCTCCCTATCCTCCACCCCTCTATCCCCTCTCTCTTTTATATATAATGAGATTTTCAAGGACTGCCTTCACGAAATGTAACAATAAAAACACCATTTTCCAGCAACAGCTGTGATGTACGAAAGATGTACACACACACACACACACACACACACACACACACACACACACATTGTCAGCAAATATTGTATATATTCATTTTCTTTTACAGATTTTGGCACTTTTTTTTCATTACCACGGAGCGCAACAGCATGCATCGCTAGCCTTTATAAGTCCATCTTTCACGTGATTTTGTTGTTGTTGTGGTCTTCAGTGCGAAAACTCGTTTGTTGCAACTCCTCAGGCTAGTCTATCTTCTTCGTGCAAATCCATTCCCATTCCAGCGTGACTGCTGCAACCTACATCCTGCTGAATGTGGCTACCATAGTAGATCCTCTGTCTCCCTGTGTAATTTTTACCCTACCACACTTATCAAATTACATATGAAGTGTGTATACAACTTGTCATTTCTTTAGAATGTAATATTTCACTTATAGAAGTCAGTTGCTTCCGTGCGCATGAGGTTGTTTCCAATATTTGATGTCTGCTCACCTGCACTCGGGAGGAAACAGGTGTGTGTGTGTGTGTGTGTGTGTGTGTGTGTGTGTGTGTGTTTACACGCACAGTTCTAAATATGTGTGTTTAAGTATTAATTATTTCATTTCATTAAGGTAGTCTAATATTAGACATATAGCTTCATTGCAGTGACCAATAGGATGGCAGACACATTTTATAAAACGGAAAAATTCTTAAAAAAAAGAGGCCATTACATCTGTTAAAGAGGAATTATTTCAAGAAAAAAGTCTCGGTTACAGATTGGGTTCCTCATAATTATGATCTGAATATTTATCAATACCTATTGAATGTTACGAAATTCCAACTTCACACCAAATTACAGAGAGTTACATAGATACAAGTCTCCGTGCAACATAGACATAAGACACATGGGATACTTTTGAGTGCTCCTGTAAGAACGGAGAATCTAATGAAGACGAACGACAGGTCGAAATTTTATAATCGCCACTGTGTAAGACGGAGCCATAAACAAATGTATGTCACATTTTCGGAAAGGCTCTGATGTCCATTTTTCTGCAGACGGTTGTGGGACCTCGGCTGTTCAGTACAGAATGTCAAACCCAACACCTTTCAGCCGTCTAAATTGTTATTTCATTGAGCTACCAGTTTCGGCAATATACAGGGTGATTATAATTGAAGTTAAACTTTCAAGTTGCTGTGGAAATAACACCACTGCTCAGAATGACGTCAAATTGGAATGGAATATTATCGGAGAAGGGGGAAAAAGTGTGGCACAATAAAAATAAATAGTTACAAAATGCAGCAATAGATGGCGCTGTAAGCATCATAAGTTAATAGTGGTCGACTACAAATGACAAATGAATCGTACAACAATGCTTAAGGTGCACGTTTGACCTTAAACAAACTGTACTGCTCAGTGTGCATGGGTGTACAGGTGTGTACTGTTAGTTACCTAAGCTCATCAACCACGGCAAGGTCATATCACATCAGATGGGAAAAATCGTTTTTTAACTGTCCTGAGGCCAAAAATCGCTTAAAAATCATCATTCAAAATCAGATCGGATTATTAATTTCCGTGTGACTGACGCAAAACATGTTCAGTATGCTGTCCACCGTTTTCTGCTACAATTTGAAATCGAGAAACAGCTTGTTCTACAACTGATAGAAGTGTTTCGGGGGTTACTTTCAGAATGTGTTGCGGAAATGCGTGCCTTCAGTGCAGCTAAATTTGCAACATTTCAGATAGCCCCACAGCCAGAAGTCACACGGATTAAGATCTGATGATCGGGACGGCCAGGCTGTAGGGTAATGGCGGCTGATAATTCTAGAATTTCCGAAACGGCGCTTCAGCAGCTGCTTAACTGGATTTGCAATGTGTGGAGGTGCGCCACCTTGCATAAAAATAATCCCATCCACACATCCACGCTGTTGGGGGGCTGAAATGACGTGGTTACGCAAAATACACTCATAGCGCTTACCAGTGACGGTACAGTTAGCAGGACCGGAAGCAACTGTCTGTTCGAAAAAATATGGCCCTATGGTAAATGATGCCGTAAACCCGCACCACACAGTGATCTTTTCAGGATGAAGTGGTATTGGTTGATTTGCTTGTGGATTTTCCGTTGCCCATATTAGACAATTCTGTGGATTGCCCATCCTGTCAGATGGAGGTGGGCTTCGTCTGTCCACAAAATCTTCCACGGCCAATTATTGTCCACTTCCATGGGAGCACGAAATTCTAAGGTAAAGGTTTCTCTTGCTGGCAGGTCAACAGGAAGATAATCGTGCATTCGGGTAATTTTGAATGGATAGCAAAGAAGGATGTTTCGTAGGATTTTACGCACCATGTTCACTGGTATGTCCAATGTTCGGGCAATTCTCCGTGCATTACACGTTTGCACACCACCTCTCGTCTCCTCCTACATTTCTGTGGTCACTGCTTCCACTGTCGTCGAATCAATTCGTTTCCTCCCTCTACCAGGTTGCACACCAAAAGAACCCGTCTTTTCGAATTTCGGAATCATTTTCTCCAGACCCACGGCCGTCACCGAACCAACGCCTTTTTCTTTCAAACCCTTCAGTGTCAGGAACTTCTCCAGGGCGACGTGTGCACAGTCATCATTCTTGTAATACAGCTTTACAAGCAGAGCGCGATCCTGCATTGAGACGGTCATGGGGAACGTCGTAGACGCGAAAGGAGGAAAAGCCGTGTACCCGGCGTGTTTATACCAACTTCATTGAGTCGTGCGCATGACACCTGTTTTTATGTACGTATCCTGACACACACAGCGCCATCTATTTGTCAATTTCCACACTATTTTTTTCTTCTGTCATACGTTTTCCCCCTTCTCTGATAATATTCCGTTGCGTCATTCTGATCAGTGGTGTTATTTCTACAGCGATTCGAAAGTTTAATTATAATCACCCTGTATTACACCATCTACAGGCCCCTTGACCGATGTTTAGGAGGATTCACACCTTTAGTCTAGTCAAAACAGGAGCCGATGCTAGAAGTTATGGCTGTCTCATAAACCTACGGACACCAGGCACTGAATGCTGGTTCCTATTTTGAATGGAACAAAGATGAGAGTCCTTCTAAACACCGGGGGGGGGGGGGGGGGGGGGGGCTGAAGATGGGGTGGTATATCGCCGACGCTGCTAGCCCAATAAAACAACATTTTAGACGGCTGAAAAGGGTTTGATTTGACATTCTGTTTTCAGAATCTGCATCTACATCCATACTCCGCAAGCAACCCTAGGGTGGGTGGCGGAGGGTACTTTGTGGATCATTTCAATTCCCCCTTTTCCTGTTCGACCAGCTTATGGTTCACGGGAAAAACGACTGCTGGCAACCCTTTCTTAGTCTTTACCTTCACGATCTTTTGGCGAGATATTCGTTGGAGGAATGTTGGTTGAGTCCTCTGCGAACGTGCGCTCTCGCAACTTTAACAGTGGACCACGACGTGTTGCAGAACGCCTCTCTTGCAGTGTCTGCCAAGGGAAGTGACTGAGCATCTCCGTGATGCTTTCGAGCTTTCAGAATGAACCTGTATCGAAACTTGCTGCTCTTCTTTGGATCTTATTTTTCTCTTCTATCAGTCCTGTCTGGTACCGATCTCATACTGACGAGCAATATTGAAGTGTTGGCCGAACGAGCGATTTCGAAGCTACTTACTTTGTTGATCGACTCAGTCTCAATCTGGCATCCGCCTTGCTGGTGATAAATTTTATGTGGTCGTTCCACTTCAAATCGCTCCGAACGCGTACTCCGTTGAAGAAGTAATTGCTTCCAAAGATCGTTCTGCAATCGTGGAATCATACAGTAAATGGTCTTTCTATGATGTATTCGCAATACGTCCTTTTTGCCACATACGTGCGGTAGTTTTTCCACTTACTCTTTAGAATAATAAATTACGTCAAGAAGTATTAGAAACCCTCCCTCATACTTTCTGTAATACATTATTGAGAAATGTATTTTATAAAGTAACCTCCCTCCTGTCTCGATTGTTATCGAGCCCCGATGTATGAAACGGCTTCAAACGTCTGATCACTTTAAAAAAGAGTTAATGTGTTAAATATCTGACGTAAATCGTGAAAAGACCTTATGACTGAAGACGCGAAACCTAACGAAATTAACTTTATTATCTTCGTGTTATTCATCTAATGAAAACGCTTAGAAATGTTTCAAATTAGGTTTAAAGTTTTTTTCAAGCCGCTGACTGCTATCACAATTAAATACCTAATGAGTATAGTCTGAATAGTTTGCTCTCCGTTAAAAAAAAAGGAAAAAAAGAAACAGCTAGTTTTTCAGGCATCGCATTGTTTAACACGTCATCTGAATAATGAGTAGTTCGACGATACAATTTTCCAACTATTTTTAGTGATTTATTTGGATAAAACCTGCAAAATGTGTTCTGTGTAGAGTAAGTACTAACCAATAAATTAAAATCGTGCGTAGGTTAATGCCGTAGTTTTATTGCATGAACAGTGAAAATATGGTAAGCGATAAACTTCTTTTCTTTCATGATGTTGTGAGGGGTGCCAATGAAAGAAAGTTTCTTAAGGGTTTCAAATTATGTGTAAGGTTTGTTGGAATCCGCCTAGTGCTGTCATTCTCAAATACTGGATGAATAAAGTCACGGTATTTGCCTACTGTCAGTTAGATGGCCTGAAGGCAAGCATACAGTTTCTGCCTGCAATACTTGTCTTCTTGTGTTAAGCTTTTAATATAAGATTATACCTCTTGATAAGCACATTATGAAAGCATTTTAAATTTTTAAATTCCATCAATAATTGCATGAAAAAAATTCGTGGTGCGCAGTTCACTTCTATACCACGAACTTTTCGTGAAAACGTCGAGATAGAATCATTGGAAGCGTTTCCTGTTAATATGTAATTTAATTATCAACCTGTTCCGTTCATTGGTTACATAGAGTAGAACAGTGAATACACAACAGATAAGTCACAAGTTTGGACTGTCGTTGGTGCAGATACGTAATCGATTTGCCCCGTTTTACCTTTTGACGCTGCCATGGCTCTCGCAATCGTTCGGCACTGGACTTTTTAGGCTTTCTGGATTCCTTTTGACGTGACGTTTCCTCTGACTTGCGTTTTCTAAAATTCGGAGCATATTTACGAGCCATACGAGACGACACCTTTCATTGTTTTGTAATTTTCAATTTAACAGCGATAGTCATTTACAATCCGGCGAATATTTTTATCGTCTCACTTGGAGTGCTAACAGGGTTCCGGAAGCTCCTCACAACGACACAGAATGATGGTCCTAGCAAAACGCTTTTCCACGCTGCACCAATTTATAACGTTAGGCAAAGCTAATTCGTAACAGTCACGGGCCATGGTTCTATACTGCTACAATGACGTCAGAGGAAAAACAGTTACTACTGAGCGACAAATACGCACGGACATGATCTATCGGGTTGTGGGATCAAAAACTGTTTACGCATTACTAGTAATGAAGAAGGATTCACATTTGACAGTACCTTGTCACACAAGAAAGTTCAACCGTCGAGCGAATTGGCAATTGCAACCCAGTACCGAATTTGTTGCCTTGGAAGCCTCTAGTTAAGCAACCCGCACTGTTGTATCCGTTTAGTAACGCAGATAAGAGGTGAAACAACTAGAAGCCGACCTCGGGAAAGTCCGGAGAAATGAAGCAACATGCGAGGCAATACTGATCCGCCGACCGGGGTAGCCGAGCGGTTCTAGTCGCTACAGTCTGGAACCGCGCGACCGCTACGGTCGCAGGTTCGAATCCTGCCTCGGGCATGAATGTGTGTGATGTCCTTAGGTTAGTTAGGTTTAAGTAGTTCTAAGTTCTAGGGGACTGACGACCTCAGAAGTTAAGTCCCATAGTGCTCAGAACCGTTTGAACCAATACTGATCCCATGGCTTATAGGATAGGTTTAAGAAAGGCAAACCTACGTTTATAGCATTTGTAGACTTAGAGAAAGCTTTCGACAATAATGCTGAATCTCGCAGGGATAAAATACAGGGAAAGAAAAGTTATACTCGTATACAACTTGTTCAAAAGCCAGTTCTTAGTTTAGGATTTGAAGGGTATGAAAGGCAAACAAAGGCTGAGAAAGTTGTGAGACATGGTTTTAATCTATCCTTGATGTTATTCAATCTGTACAGTGAACAAGTGGTGAAGGAATCAAAGAAAAATTTAGGAAAGGAATTAAAGTTCACGGAGAAGAAACAAAAACTTTGAGGTGGTTTGGCGATGACGTGATTCTGTCAGAGACAGTGAAGGACTTGGAACAACAGTTGAAAGGAGTAGACAGCGTTTTGAACTGAGGATATAAGATGAACAAAAGCCAAAAAAGGATAATGGAATGTAGTCGAAGTAAATGAGGTGATGCTCAGGAAATAGATTAGGAAATGAGACACTGAAAGTAGCGGATGACGGCTGAAGTGGGGAGGACATAAAATATAGACTTGCAATGGCAATTCAAGCATTTGTTAACATGAATCAGAAATGTAAGGGTTAGGAAGTCTTTCCGAAGGTATTTAGAGTGAAGCGTTGTACAATATTGAAGAATAAGAAGGTTTGAAATGTGATGTTACAGAAGATTGCTGAAGGTTAGGTGCGTAGATCACGTAACTGATGAGGAAGTACTGCACAGATTTGGGGAGAAAATAAATTTGTGGCACAATTTGACTAAAAGAAGGCATCGATTGATATGTCACGGTCTGAAAAATGAAGGAATCGTCAGTTTAGCATAGGAGGGAAGTGTGGGGGATGAGAATCCTAGAGGAAGACGAAGAAGTAAATATAGCAAGCAGGTCAAAATGGTTATTAGGAGCTAAAGAGGCTAGCACAGGTCAAAGAGACGCGGAGAGCTGCATCTGAAGACAATAACAATAGCAGAGATAAGTTCTTTCTGGATTGCTCTGTCTCAGAGCCTTTAACTAAATGGCGGCACCGGTCCAAACAAAGACGAGTGGAATGTCTCATGCCGTTCTGCTGCAATGTATTTCACGAGTGAGGCGGTAAATACTTGGAAGAAGTTACACGAGAGCGCGAGAAGTCGCTGGACCGGTGTGGCAAAGTAGTGTCTGTTACGAGATTACCGCTGCCACTTCGTCGCAGACTTGGCCCGGTAGACCACTTCCGCGGCCGGTTAAGCTGTCCTCGACGAACGACCGTGCGTGGTCGCCGAGGTTGGCGCTGCGGCGGCGGCTGCACGGTGTGGCAGGAAGATGGGCAGGTCCCGCGGGGACGCGACGCGAGATAAGAACTCTGCCGGAGTGGCGAAGTGAGGCCGGCATATCTCGCCTCGCGGCGCAGCGCAACGCGGAGCGCTCGTGGGACGCTGCAGAACTGGGTTACGCGCCGTGGCAGTGGCGCGATATAGCGGCGGAGTCCAGCACCGCACTGCCGGACGCGAGACAACTGGGTTACGTTGGTGGTGGTGGTGGTGGTGGTGTGGCTGTGGCAGACAAGAAGGGAGGCAACAGGCGCGGTGTGGCTGCTGGGGCAGGCGCAGGTGGCCTGGGGCCGGGCAGACACGCGAGCGGGCGAAGCGCTTCCGCTTCCGTGACGACTGCTAACGAGGCCGGCTCCGCACGAACGGCCCGCTGCTCAACAGATTAGGACGTCCGCGGTTCGCGGTCGTAACAAGTGTTCTCGAGCTCGGCCTCGTCCTCTGGTAGAGACCATCTCCCACACGGCTAATACAACACGTTTTTATTATTTCATTTTCTTGTCTGTCTCTCTGTTGAACACAACTGATGACCCAGAGTCTCGAACTAGCTCAGGGATGATAATGTAATATTAACTCGCTTTCTTGTAGGTTTTCCCGTAGGGTGGGGGAGAAAAAGATTTCGTAGCACCTGACATCTAGGCTGCCCTGCACAAGTGGTGTGTTCTACTGATAGTATAGGAAAGTGTCCCAGGTGGTATGGGAGTACAAGGGCACTGCTGAGTAGAGCAAAGGGGTGGTTAGTGAGATGGGGCCTCATGAGATGGGCAGAGACAAAGGAAGGAGGAGAGGGACTGATAGAGGTGGTGGGATACAGAGAGAGAAGGAGGACGAGGTGGACAGAGAAGGGGGAGGAGGAAATGGATAGAGAGAGAGAGGGAGGACGAAATAGACATTGAGTGTGTTCAGAAGGATATTGACAGAGAGTAGTGGCGGAGGATGTGGACAAAGACGGCAGGAAGGAGGAAATGGACAGAAAGAGTAGAGGGTGTATGGACAGAGAGAGAGAGAGAGACACTGTGAAGGAAGATAGAGACAGAGGTTGCAGGAGGAGATGGGTGACAGAGAGCATGGTAAGAGATAGGAAGAGACGAACAGAGAGAGGTGGGGAGGATATATTCAGAAGGGCAAGGAGGAGAAGGAGAGAGGGAGGGAGGGAGGGAGGAGGAAATTCATAGTGTATGAGAAGGTTCAAATGGCTCTGAGCACTACGGGACTTAACATCTTAGGTCATCAGTCCCCTAGAACTTAGAACTAACCTAAGCTAGAACTAACCTAGGTACATCACACACATCTATGCCCAAAGCAGGATTTGAACCTGCGACCGTAGTGATCGCGCGGTTCCAGACTGAAGCGCCTAAGGAAACTAACACACACACACACACACACACACACACACACACACACACACACACACACACAGAGAGAGAGAGAGAGAGAGAGAGAGAGAGAGAGAGAGAGAGAGGGAATGAGGAGAAGATGTTTGCAAAAGATAGGACTTGTACATACATGAGCAAACCTATAGGTATGAAAGTATTGAAGTGAAAACCTTGTTTCTTTATTTTATTTTTTAGGAAAAAAACAATGAAATAGATTGATATACTATTAGAAGGTAGATATACTACCATTAGAATTCAGATATTATCAGTTGAGAAAATACTGAAATAAACCTGAAAGTTAACACCTGTCTCTGATGTATCCTCATGAAAATGTTTGAAATCAATTGAAAAATGTCATACAGACTCCAAAACAGCTGAAAATATTTTTTTTAAATCAAAATAAATTTTTAATATGCCACTTTTCATATTGCAATAAAAAGTTATAGAATAATTTCTTCTAGACTCATATGGGATTCCTAAGCCCCATACAGAGAGTTCTGTAAATTTCTGACTGTAAATTTTTAATAGCTATGAAAACACAAGATTTAAAGAGAGAATCGTGGGATGCATGCAGCACATGACTGATGCAAGACTAGTTCACCTCCTTGCTATTACACTACACACTAACTGATGCATGCGAGAGGAAGGACTCGAACATCTGGCGGGAGGGGCCTCGCAACCCGTGACATGGCGCCTCTAACCGCGCGGCCACTCCGCGCGGCGTTGATTAAATGTCTAGGCGTAACGTTGCAAAGCGATATGAAATGGAATGTGCATGTAAGGATTGTAGAAGGGAAGTCGGATGGTCGACTTCGATATAGTGGGAGAATTTTCGGAAATTATGGTACATCTGTGAAGAAGACCGCATACAGGTCACAAGTGAGAACCATTATTAAATACTGTTACAATGTTTGGAACGCCCACCAGGTCGGCTTAAAAGAAGACATCGAAGCAATTCAGAAGTGAGCTGTCAGATTTGTTACCAGTAGCTTCCAGGGAATCCCCGGAGGGAAGACGAAGTTTCTTTTTGAGGAACACTATTGAGAAAAGTTATAGGACCTGTGATGCAGAACGATTCTAATGCCACCAACGAACGTATCACGTAAGAATCATGAAGATAAGATACGAGGCATTATGGCTCTTTTTTTTTTTTCTTTATTGAATTTCAATTCCCCCCGAAGGGGGCGGGCTGGCAGCAGCTTAGTATGCCGCTCTTCAGCCTACAGACTTTGTGAGAAAGATGAAGAGAATAAATAATAAAAACAGGCGATAAAATCGGAGACTTAAAGAGTAACATGGCGAAAAGAAATCGTGGAACTTAAAACAAAGAACAGAGGGATGATGATGCTAATAAAATACATACGAAGCAGACAGGTAAAACAATAGACAGACAATTAAAAAACACGGCGACAGTCTGGATTCTGTTCGCAAAAGACATAAAATTCACACCTAGCGACAGCATGGTTTCTGTTCGCAACACGAGAAAGACGAACAACACTGAATAGTCACTGGAACACTGCACTAAAAAGTTGGCAAATGTGACATACCACAGCCGAGAGCAGGTGTGGGGGGGGGGGGGGGGGGGAAACTGGACAGATGATGGGAAAACAAAAAAGGGGGTTAGGGCTCATACAGAGGCATATAGACAGTCATTTTTTCCGCGCTGTGTTTGCGAGTGGAATAGGAAAGGAAACGAACAGTAGTGGTCTACTTTTATTCAACTTTGATTTCATAAGGAATCGTTGCGCACAGTGACTGTAGATTATAAGGAAGGAGAGGCACACAGCAACCATTCTCAATCCCATTAGTTTTTATTATTGTTGAAAATCTAGACTTCGGCTATAAACAGCCATCGTCAGTGCATTTGAGTTACAATTCAACAGACTCGCGGCAGTAGATGTCACCACCATTTGTCCTTACAGGTGTATGGGCAGAAGGAAACTACCCATACACGTATAAGAACATATGGTGACATGAGCTGCCGAAAGTCTGTTGAACTGTAACTTAAATGCATTTAAGATGGCTATTTACAGCCGAAATCTAGATTTTCAACAATAATAAAAACTAATGGGATTGAGAATGGTTGCTGTGTGCCTCTCCTTCCGAATGGTAGTGGTACAGGGCACCCTCTGCCACGCACCATACGGTGGCTTGCGGAGTGAGTAGATGCAGATGTAGGTGTAGAAGGAAGATTCGAGTTTAAAGTCCCGTCGACATCGAGGTCATTAGTCACGGAGCTCGGACGGATGGAGAGGGAAATCGGCCGTGTCCTTTACCATTCCGATATTTGCTTGGAAATATTTAGGGAAATCTCTGAAATCGTAAATTAGGGCAGCCAGATGAGGGTTTAAGCCGTTGTTCTCCCAAATGCGAGTCCACTGCGCTAATCATTGCGCCGCCTCGCTAGGTATCAGACATTAGGATAAAAATATTGTGCGCACAGTCTCGAAGATAGAGGGGCCGAATAAGTGCGAGAACTACGGGACAATTATCTTAACTGCTCCTCTATCCATGATGCTGGCAAGAATAACATACAGAAGAAAGGGAAGGAGAATTAAACATTTGTTAGATAACAATCAGTTTACCAGTAGGAGAGGTAAAGGAACCATAGAGGCAGTTCTGACGTCGCGACTGATAACGAATGCAGGACACAAGAAGAATCAAAACACTTTCGTAGTGTTTGCCGTCATGCAAAAAGCTTTGTACAGTGTAAAATGGTGGAGATGTTGGCGATCTCCAGGAAAATAGCTGTAAACTATAGAGAAAGACGAGTAAAACGCAATATGTAAAATAACAGAGAGGGAACAGTAACAATAGAAGACGAAGAACGAATTTCTCGAACTAAAAAGGGTGTAAGACAGTGATTAATCTTTCAGCCCTACTGTTGAACCCGTACATCGAAAAAGTATTGACGGAAATAAAAGGCTCAGAACCGGGATTAAAATTCTGGGTGAAAGGATACCAATCACAAGGTTCACTGATAACGTTGCTATTCTCGATGAAAGAGTGGAAGAATTACAGCCTCTGGTGAAGAATGAAGTCGAAGGACAACTGAGGTAATAAGGAGTAGCAGAACTGAGATTAATTTAACACATAAGACTAAAATTGAAGAATTGAAAGTGGTCTAAGTGAAGGAATTCTGCTACCTTGCCAGCGTAGTAACATAAGACGGACAGAACAAGAACTACATAGAATGAAGACTAACAAGAGCAAAGAGGACATTCCTGGCCAAAAGAAATCTGCTAGTATTAAATATCGGCGTTAGTTTGAGGAAAAATTTGCGAGAATGTTCGCTAGGAACGTATTTTAAAATCTCTTTAGTTTCCACCTCCAACTTGATTAGGACTCAAACAGTAATTTTGAAATAAATAAAGCTATTAGCAACGAGTAAATACAACCTAAGATTATATCACGGAAGTAAAAAAAAGAAGGGAAATGGCACTACAGACAAACGCTGTACATTGTTTTGAACCCAGAGTGGGAGGGGCCAGCCGCCGTCTTAAGTAACCCAAAACATTAGCAGACTGCTGTTTACGAGTGCTTCTTGTTCAATATTTCTGTCGTGTGCTCGCAGAAACTGTTTTAAATACTAAAGATTACAGTGCTTACACGAATAACATACTGCCAGGAAAACAATTTCTAAGTTTTCCTGTTCTTGAATGCGTATTTGCTGTAGTAATACGATACAGAGAGCCACACGGGAAAGTGCCGCCGCGGTGTTCCTATTGAGATATGAATGCGGTGAACCTAATGTTTTGGGCTAGTTAAGATGGCGGACATCGGCTTCTAGTTGTGCCGTAATGCCACCTCCCTTCGTTTTTTACCTCCGTGGATTACATAGGCCACAAATCGTAATAATATTTATCTCTGGTTGCCTTTCTTTTTGTCACGCAGACGTACATCACTAGACAGACAGTATAATGGAGGTAAAAAAAAAAAAAAAAAAAAACATTGGAGAAGCCACTACGGATTTACGTTGTACGCTGTTTTGAAGCCAGAGTGGGCGGGGCCAGCCGCCATCTTACACAACCCACATTAGTGTTCTTGATTCTTTCCTGTTCATTATTTCTCTCGTGTAAACGCAACAACTGTTTTAAATACTAAAAATGATAGTGCTTACATGAATACCACAACGTCGGGAGGGCAATTTTGAACGTTTTTCTGTTCTTAGATGCGTGTCTGCTCCGGTAATACGACACATTTTACCTCGTTAATATAACTTAGTTTTTGTTGATATATATCAAATAACCAATAAGAGAAGGAAATGGTGTGCAAAGCATGGTTTCTTAATCCATTTAATTGTACTTTTACGGTATTTGTATCGATAGCATATGAAGATGGAACTTCGAAATGAGTGCTTGTTTACTTCCTCGTACTGCATCTTGTTCGTTACATTTTCAGCTTTTAATTCGCATGCATAACATTTTTAATGTTCACATTTGCAAAAAAAAAAAAAAAAAGTACCTACGGGTTCTATGTTAGCCCCCAACCGTGTACAGTGAGGAAAAGAAGCATGGCATACTATCGTAGTTTGTGCACGTCAACAAAGTGAACGATTATAGAAATGTCGAAGAAACGGATCTGTACACGGGTATATCTCCATGCAGAATAAAGTATTTGTTTTATTAGTTACTGGATTAGTCTCACTGTAGTTTACACATCTTTTCACTTTGAAATCTTACATATGACGAATCACTGAGTATGTGGCCAATAAGAGCAATTTACAGGGTAAAAAGAACTGTATAATATTTTTATTCATGTACCAGCACTGTGCAATGCAACAAATGTGATTAAGGAAATGGCCTCAAATGCTTAGACCCTATAAAATGGACATTTCGCTTTAACATGAATGTGAGTCTTTTTTAGGAATGTTGCTAACGTATTTTGCTAAATCTGGTTGGTTTCCAGTCTTTCTTCCCATAGCGTTCACCCAGAAAGCTTTGTGAGTTGGACTAATAGGAAATGTAAAGTCAAATGATAAAAATAAAACAACGACAATACAAGTAGAAATTCATGTATACAAAGGAAAATATTGCTTGAATGGCTCCACTAACGAATGAAATGTGATTACTATCGGATGGATTAGTACGTCCGTAAACGATGCAAAGTTTCATTTTTGATGAAACAACTACGTCTCCGCACAGTCATAGCACCAGATACTATTTGGGATACAACCACGAAAGTCGATAGCATCGCCAACGGTCGAAACTGGGTAGAGGCATGTTGGAGTGACGTCAAGGGTAAGTAACAAGACGGTGAATCAAGAAAATTTACTGTGATGAACCTAGTGTTCAGAGCTATGTAAGACGGCTTCATGTTTGCGACGTAATGAGAACTTTTTTTAACTCCATGGGTAATAACGTATACAGTACCATTGGTCACTGAAGCCTACATTTTAGAATCGCAATATGAAGGCGAGCGCAAAGGAACTGTAAACAGATGCTTATTTACTGATAAAAAAAGTCGTAAGAAACGGGGATTAACTCATATTACCACGTAACCTTTAGAGTTTTGTCATAATGGTCAATACATGAGTCGTGTTTGGCTGTAATCTTTCGTACAGCAGTCCAAAGATACAAGGAAAGGACGATGACTCAGTGCAAGCGTAGCTGGAAACATATGACGTATTCTTGCTTTTATTTTGTATGTAAGCCTAAATAATTGCAAAACAGTTTGTCTTAGCTGAATTACCGGCAGTGTTTAAATAGCTTATATATATTTTAAGGCGTTTAATGATCTAGTATTAACAAGCGTAGCTCAATGATGTGTTCTAAACCGCTTTTTATCAACTTCGGCTTTTCTTCGAAGAGTGTGCACGGTATGAAGATGCTCCTATAAGTAGAACGTGCTATTTAGCTACAGTCTTCTTCAAACTCTTGTATATGTAACTCGATCTCGTAACATGGTTCTACAGTGTATTTATTGAACACAAGTATAAAGCAAATACTTGCTCCACTGCAGAACTTGTTTGGACAACGTCGTGAAGCTTACAACTTCATTTCGTTTAATAAAATTGTATACAAACTTCCTGGCGTCGCCGTCTCACCTCGCCAAACGTCAGACTTAAGTAAAAGACGCGCCTTTGTCAGTCTAGTGATGTATGAAATTATAAATGGCCATTATGTGCAAGTTTATTAATATTTATACGATATTATTACTATCCAGTCGCATACCTAGCAGGTAAGACAAGAAATAAAGTACAGGTAACCGTTAAAATGTATTCCGTGCTTTTTGTAAATTTTTGTTCCATCACTGCTTTCGTCAACGACGTAAATTTGTTTATAATAATTCTGATCCCAAACCAGAGACTGGAAGACTATTAGGTCATAAAAATATTTTAAAGGATAGAATTAAGAGTGATATGAAAGAAGAATGGAAGAAACAAAATTATTGCCGACCGGTGTGGCCGTGCGGTTCTAAGAGCGTCAGTTTGGAACCACGTGACCGCTACGGTCGCAGGTTCGAATCCTGCCTCGGGCATGGATGTGTGTCATGTCCTTAAGTTAGTTAGGTTTAAGTAGTTCTAAGTTCTAGGGGACTGATGACCTCAGTAGTTAAGTTCCATAGTGCTCAGAGCCATTTGAACCATTTAAGAAAATTATTAGAGAGAGAAGAACAGATTAATTAACAGTAGAAAGGTTGCCAACACTTCCCCAATAAATTAACGCTAAAGACACTAGCCAAATACACAGTTCGGTACTCTAAACAGTGAAAGATTTCGTGGTAAAAGTGGAGAACAAATGGAAAACATTCAAAGGCATCGTTCAATATGCCCTAGACAACTATGTTTTGAGTTCGGTTTTAAGGGATGGGACAGATCCACCATGGTTTAACAGCCGTGTTAGGAAAGCGCTACGTACACAAAGAGCACTTCACTCAGATTCACGAGAAGTAAAAACCTAGCTGCCAAACAAAAGCCGAACGAAGCGAAAATGAGCCTGAGGAGAGCAATGAGAGAAGCGTTTAATGTTTTTGAAAGTAAGATGTTGTCAACCGATCTGAGTAAAAACCCTATGAGACTTTGGTCGTATGTAAAATCAGTAAGTGGGTCAAAATCGTCTATTCATTCTCTCAGCGACCACACCGGTACCGAAACGGAAAATAACAGAGAGAACACCGAAATACTGAATTCGGTCTTCCGAAGTTGTTTCACAGCGGAAGATCGTAACACAGTCCCTCCCTTCAATTGTCGTACGAACGTCGAAACGGCCGATACTGAGATAAATGATCGCGGAATTGAAAAGCAGCTACAATCCATTAGTAGTGAAAAGGCGTCAGGACCAGATGAGGTGCCTATAAGATTCTATAAACATTATGCGAAAGAACTTGCTCCACTTCTAGCAGTAATTTATCGCAGATAGCTTGAGCAACGAAAGGTAGCCAACGACCGGAAAAATCGTATGTCATTCCCGTTTTTAAGAAAGGCCGTAAGACAAAAAAAAGTGGCTCTAAGTACTATGGGACTTAACATCTGAGGTCATCAGTCCCCTAGACTTAGAACGACTTAAACCTAACTAACCTAAGGACATCACACACATCCATGTCCGAGGTGGGATTCGAACCTGTGACCATAGCAGTAGCGCGGTTCTGGACTGTAGCGCCTAGAACCGCTCGGCCACATTGGCCTTAAGGCAGATCCGCCCAATTATAGACCTATATCGTTGACGTCAATCTCTTGTAGAATTACGGAACATGTTTTATACTCAAGAATTACGACTTTTTTTGAAAATGAAAATCTCCCCTATAAAAATCAACATGGATTTCGCTAACAGAGACACTGCGAAACTCAGCTTGCTCTGTTCCTCCATGAGATCCACAACGCAGTGGACAACGGCGCTTGATGCAGTGTTCCTTGATTTCAGTAAGGCAATTGACATCGTTCCGCATTGCCGTTTAATGAAAAAAATACGAGCTTACGGAGTATCGGAGCAGACTTGCGATTGGATTCAAGACTTTCTTGCAGATAGAACTCAACACGTCGCTCTTAACGGAGCAAAATCGGCAGATGTAAAGGTAATATCCGGAGTATCAAAGGGAAGTGTGATAGGACCGTTGCTGTTTGCAATATACGTAAATAATCTAGCAGAAAGCATCGGATGCTCTTTAAGGCTATTCGCAGATGATGCAGTTGTCTACACCAAAGCAGCAACGCCAGGAGACAGTAAGAATTTGCAGAACGACCCGCAGAGAATTGATGATTGGTGTAGGCTCTGGCAGTTGACCCTGAACGTAAATAAATGTAACATATTGCTCATACATAGTAAAAGAATTCCACTACTGTACAGCTACACTATTGATGACAAACAGCTGGAGACAGCGTCTGCCGTAAAATATCGAGGCGTAACTATCCAGAGATTGGAATGATCATGTAAAACAGATAGTGGGGAAGCAGACACCAGACTCAGATTCATCGGAAGAATCTTAAGGAAATGTAACAGATCCACGAAAGAAGCGGCGCATAAGGTGCTTGTTCGCCCGATTCTTGAGTATTGTTCATCAGTCTGCAATCCCTATCAGGCAGGACTGATACAGGAGAGAGAGAAGATCCTACGAAGAGCGACTCGTTTCGTCACGGGATCGTTTAGCTGGTAAGAGAGCGTTATGGAGATGCTAAACAAACCCTACTGTCAGACGTTATAAGAGAGGCGCTGTGTATCACGGAGAGATTTTTGAAATTTCGGGACAACACTTTTCAGGAGGTGTCGGACAACATATTACTTCCCTCCATATAAATCTCGGGTATTGACCACGAGGAGGAAATTCGAGAAATTAGAGTCAATACAGAGGCTTACCGACAATGATTCTTCCCACGCAGTCTTCGCGAGAGGAACAGGGTTGGAAGGATCAGATTGCGGCACCGAAAGCACCCTCCGCCACACACCACAGTCGGATTGCGGAGTATGATGTAGATGTAGATGTAAAAGTGCGCACATAATTGATAAAGTGGAAATCATTCACTGTACACAGAACAATAAGGCGAATAATTTCGGCGCGAATATTTAACGGTTTCCTCTTGCGAATGTCGTTTTCAGATCGTTACCCTGCATGTTACACGACCTGCGTTTGTTTATGCCTCCTTCGTGAATGTGTTCATTTCCGCATGAAGCGACCTTCATCTCCTGGCGCAGCCAGTTCCGTTTACTCGAGGAAGATTCTACTTTCCCCACGCCGGGCAGCTGATTTAAATTCTTCGCGAGCAGCGGGCGAGGCAGAGACGCCTGCAGACAGCTTGCTTTGCATCGGCCGTCCTTGTGATATCCCCGCCAGCAAAACGGGTTTTCTGCGCCTCCTCCTCGCTCGCACTACGAAAGCAAACCTCGATTTGGTGAAAAAGTATTTGCGGATGTGGAACTTCTACTTCCACACTTACGCTTATTGTCAATAAAAATACGATTTTATGAGGTATCAAGCAAAATTTGTGAGTGGACTATTTCTCGTCAGGCAAAATGCACCACATTATCTTGGATGTAGAGTCATCGTCAGATGTAGAAGTAACTTTGGGTATGCACCAGGGAATTATATTGTGTCCCTTGCTTCTTATGTTATACACTCCTGGAAATGGAAAAAAGAACACATTGACACCGGTGTGTCAGACCCACCATACTTGCTCCGGACACTGCGAGAGGGCTGTACAAGCAATGATCACACGCACGGCACAGCGGACACACCAGGAACCGCGGTGTTGGCCGTCGAATGGCGCTAGCTGCGCAGCATTTGTGTACCGCCGCCGTCAGTGTCAGCCAGTTTGCCGTGGCATACGGAGCTCCATCGCAGTCTTTAACACTGGTAGCATGCCGCGACAGCGTGGACGTGAACCGTATGTGCAGTTGGCGGACTTTGAGCGAGGGCGTATAGTGGGCATGCGGGAGGCCGGGTGGACGTACCGCCCAATTGCTCAACACGTGGGGCGTGAGGTCTCCACAGTACATCGATGTTGTCGCCAGTGGTCGGCGGAAGGTGCACGTGCCCGTCGACCTGGGACCGGACCGCAGCGACGCACGGATGCACGTCAAGACCGTAGGATCCTACGCAGTGCCGTAGGGGACCGCACCGCCACTTCCCAGCAAATTAGGGACACTGTTGCTCCTGGGGTATCGGCGAGGACCATTCGCAACCGTCTCCATGAAGCTGGGCTACGGTCCCGCACACCGTTAGGCCGTCTTCCGCTCACGCCCCAACATCGTGCAGCCCGCCTCCAGTGGTGTCGCGACAGGCGTGAATGGAGGGACGAATGGAGACGTGTCGTCTTCAGCGATGAGAGTCGCTTCTGCCTTGGTGCCAATGATGGTCGTATGCGTGTTTGGCGCCGTGCAGGTGAGCGCCACAATCAGGACTGCATACGACCGAGGCACACAGGGCCAACACCCGGCATCATGGTGTGGGGAGCGATCTCCTACACTGGCCGTACACCACTGGTGATCGTCGAGGGGACACTGAATAGTGCACGGTACATCCAAACCGTCATCGAACCCATCGTTCTACCATTCCTAGACCGGCAAGGGAACTTGCTGTTCCAACAGGACAATGCACGTCCGCATGTATCCCGTGCCACCCAACGTGCTCTAGAAGGTCTATGTCAACTACCCTGGCCAGCAAGATCTCCGGATCTGTCCCCCATTGAGCATGTTTGGGACTGGATGAAGCGTCGCCTCACGCGGTCTGCACGTCCAGCGCGAACGCTGGTCCAACTGAGGCGCCAGGTGGAAATGGCATGGCAAGCCGTTCCACAGGACTACATCCAGCATCTCTACGATCGTCTCCATGGGAGAATAGCAGCCTGCATTGCTGCGAAAGGTGGATATACACTGTACTAGTGCCGACATTGTGCATGCTCTGTTGCCTGCGTCTATGTGCCTGTGGTTCTGTCAGTGTGATCATGTGATGTATCTGACCCCAGGAATGTGTCAATAAAGTTTCCCCTTCTTGGGACAATGAATTCACGGTGTTCTTATTTCAATTTCCAGGAGTGTATATCAATAACCTTGTGGACAATACTCATAGTAATCTCAGACGTTCCACAAATGATTCGGTTATCTGTAATCAATTACAGCATGAAAGAAGCTGCATAAATATTCAATCAGAACTTAAGTCCGCAGCTCGTGGTGTAGTGGCTAGTGTCGCTGCCTCTGGATCACGGGGTCCTTGGTTCGATTCCCAATTGTGTTGGGGATTTACTCTGCGCGGGGACTGGGTGTTTGTGTTGTCCTCATCATTCATGACACAATTGGATTGTGTACAAATTGGACTGTGTACAAATTGGGACTTTGTACGGGAGCTGATGACTGCGCAGTTGAGCGCCCCACAAACCAAACATCACCATCATCATTAGATCTTGATAAAACTTCAAAGTGGTGCAAATATCGGTAAATTGTTTTAAATGTTCAGGAATGTAAAATAGTTAACGTCATAAAAAGAAAAAAAAGGAGTATCCTATGAGAATAATACCAGTGAATGAGAACTGGAATGGTAAACTCACATACATACCTGGGTGAAACATATCGTGGGGACATGAAATGGAACTATCACAAAGGCTTGGTCGTGGGCAAAGCAGGTAGCAGGCTTTGTTTTATTGGTAGAATACTACGGTAATGCAGTCCGTCTAGAAAGGAGATTACTTAAAAATCACTCGTCCGTCCCATCCTAGAATATTGCTCAAGTGTGTGGGACCCGTACCAGATAGGACTAACAGATGTTATTGAATGTATACAGAGAAGGGCAGCACGAATGGTCACAGGTTTGTTGACCCGTGGAAGAGTGTCGTACAGATGCTGAAGGAGCTGAACAGGCAGACACCTGAAGATAAACGCAAACTATCCTCAGAAAGCCTGCATACAAAGTTTAAGGGGCCGGTTCTGAATAATGTCTCTAGAAATATACTACAACCTCTTATTTATCGCTCACATAGGGATCATGAGGACAAGATCAGATTAATTACAGCATGCACAGAGGCATTTAAACAGTCATTCTTCCCGTGATTCATACGTAAATGGAAAGGGAAAAGGCGTCAATAACTAGTACAGTGAGAAGTACCCTCCGCCACGCACTTCACTGTGTTTTCAGACTATGGATGAAGACATATGTACTTGACCAAACACTAAAATATCTGTGTGTAACATCTTACTAATCATTAAATGAAACAATAGGTTTACTGTTACCAGTCACTGTTTATTTCGACGCGCTTCAAAGCTTTAAACCTCCACCATCAGGTGGATTTACATTTGTTAGAATGACATTTGTGTATGTGTTGTGTTACGATTTTTTGGAGGAACTTCTGGCAGTATCTAGTGGAGAAACAAAACACTATTACAGAACATGGTTTTGGGTTTCTTTTGACAAAAATAAACGTCTATGTAACGGTAAACATAAAATAAGTAAAATAGAATACCTCCAGTGGTCACAGGTTCCTTTCACTGTCATAACACATCACATGTATACGGTCATATTTTGTAAACAAGTATGGGGTCTCTAACCCATTAGGCAGATCCGCTAACCACTGGCACAGTGGCTTTTTGCACAACTGCCTGGACTACCCTAGCACGCCTCCCTCCTCAATCCAAATTCCCATTCCCTCCTCAGCCCACTTGCTATTCCCCCTAAACTCGAACACCATTTACGAATTTCCAGCATGCTGGAGAAGTTTGGGTCGGCAACTTCTGTTAATCAGCAGAAACAAAACCCAGTCCAAGTTGCAATTTTTTTACTTTTTCTTCATTCTATGACTAGTTTCGTTGCCGAGGCCCATTTTCAGGTCATCATAACAAAGCCGAAGGTGGCATTTCCAAAGACGTCAAAAATGTGCAATGAACATTTGCAGTACATACAGATGACATTTTTGACGTCATGGGAATACCGTTTGCGACTTTGTTATGATCATTTAAAAATGAGTCTCGGCCAGAAAATAGTCATCGAATGAATAAAAAGTAAAAATTTGCTACTTGGGCTGGTTTTTCGTCCTACTGGTCGAACACCAGCGGTGAACACTCGTCACGTATTTTGTAGATCATCATGCCAATTTCCAAACAAACTATAGATCATTGACAAGACTGACTCAAAAGGTATGGCCGAGTGATTGCACGATGCTTCTCTAAAATATGCAGTTCTTTTGTTGATAGTGTCTTTGTCAGTCTGTTGGACGTTACCTAGTGTACAAAAAAGGTGACAGAGACACGCCTACCACCTATTCTATGAATAAAATCGTCTATACCGCTAAATAAAATGTCTGAATTTATTACGACGTTTCGACATCTATCTTCATCATCATCAGATGTCTGCAATGATGACGAAAGGAGCGTAATGACTATCGGGTGTTTGTCATACAGGATCAAGCTCCAAAAATTTAAAAAGTTAAAAGAATATTTAGAAACATTGTGGACCTGCAGAAGAAGGTACAGTGTCAAAGTTAAAATCTGTCCCTAAACGGTCCGTCAACTAGCAACTTGTTTAAAATTACACAAAGATGTAAGAGCTACCTTCAGGGTCCATTTTTTATTTTATCTTTATTCTATTTTGCCCTTACACTACACGTATAAAAAACATACTTTACTTTACAAATATGTTGTTAGTGTTGTGATCTGCAGTCCAAAGACTGGTTTGAAGCAGCTCTCCAAGCCACTCTATCCTGTGCAAGCCTCTTCATCTCCGAGTAATTACTGCAAAATACATCCCTCTGAATCTGCTTACTGTATTCATGTATTGGTCTCCCTCTACGATTTTTACTCCCCCCCACAACGCTTCCCTCCAGTACTAAACTGGTGACCCTTCATGCCTCAGAATGTGTCCTACCACTACCAACCGATCCTTTCTTTTAGTCAAGTTGTACCACAAATTTATCTTCTCCCCAATTATATTCAGTACCTCCTCATTAGTTACGTGATCTACCCATCTAATCTTCAGCATTCTTCTGTAGCACCACATTTCGAAAGCTTCTATTCTCTTCTTGTATAAACTGTTTATCGTCTATGTTTCACTTCCACACATGGCTGCACCCCATACAAATAGTTTCAGAAAAGACTTACCGACAGTTAAATCTATACTCGATGTTAACAAATTTCTCTTCTTCAGAAAAGAACGCAGCCAAATTGTAAAACACGATTAAAATGAGTACAGTTGTATAAGGCATCATGTGACTGTTGTGTAGACAGGTTCAATGCATACTTGTTTTGAAGTCTAGGCAAACAGCTGAAAACTTGCTGTCATTAATATGGAGTTATACTAATTTTAATCATGTTTTATAATTTGTCTGTGTATATTAGTAATTTAAAGAATGTATGTTTTTTTTACCAGTGTAAAACATAATTACAGCGACATAAAAGGGAATTTTTAAGACAGCGTCCCCCACGCTATTTCCACCTGTCTGCTAGAACTTATGTGTTTCGTTAAAGCTTTTATTAATGGTTCTGTCAACAGCTGCAGCAGTATTTAACAGGCGACTAGTTTCGAACCTTACAACTTCATTTTCAAACTTGACCTACTGAGGCTGCACTGACAGTGCCGGATATTAATAATAAACATTGTGACAGCTCATACTCAATAAATGAAAGCAACAATCCGCACATGTCTGTTACCAACTCACAATAAGGTCTGGATTTTAACAATCATCCTGCAAACATTTATAGAGTACGTGTTGCCACTTTGATGTTTGTTATTAACACCAGGCACTGTCAGTGCAGCCCCATTTGGTCAGGTTTGAAAATGAACCTCCAAGGATTCGATAGTAGTCGCCTAATAAATATTGCAACTGTTGGCAGAACCATTAATAAACGCTTTAAGGAATTTAAATAAGGTTGCTGTTTCATTTCAACGAAATGTTGACACTGAAGACTTACGTCTTTGTGCAATTTTCAAACTAGTCTCGTTAGCTGTCGCCCCGATTAGGTATAGATTTTAATACTGACACTGAACCTTGTTTCGCAAATTCAAATTTTTTCGGCGATTGATCTTTTTAAAATATCTTTTTACTTTTTAAATTGTCGGAACTGTCTATGAACTGTGTGTGTTTGATGTTGAAGCGTTCTCGTGGCCAGGAAGATCTCCAGATCCGTCCCCAGTAGAAAAAGGGTGCAACCGAGTGCCAGTATTCAGAATGTAAAGGACTAGTTAACAACAGAAGTGAGCCATATTGCCTCAAAAATGGGACGCAAAGTCTTTGTGAGACGCTTCCCAAGCGAATCAATGCATGGGTCTAAACCAGAGGGAGTGCAACGTCGTAGTGATACGTGCACTCACATTGTCAAGTTGTTCGTAAATTTTACTCGATTTTGGAATCACTAAAATGTAACAGTACATTGGTACGCTCAAAGTTATTTTTACATCAAAAAATTTCTATCCGTGAAGAACGAAATGTTACATTTACTTGCTAGAATCTCTTCATGCCAACACGTTTAACTGATATTTTAGTTTCCACTAAAGCCATTCTTTCTCACGAACAGAACCATATTCGCTTCGAGAGTTTTCGACGTGCCTCCGCATAATTTTACAGCACGATATTCCAGAGGTAAATAGAGAGGGAAAAACTATCCAGGAAACGTACTGTTCCGAGTAGTTTCTTCGATGAAATTCAAATGTGGCTTCTGGGAACGCGAAGTACTTATCCCCGCCGCCGACTGCCGTAGCGTGACTGATGTGACTGCGAGCTATCAGCATGTTACGAGGGAAATGGATGGCTACGAGACTTCCAGTACAATGTATTACCGTTCCAGAAGTGTCTTTCGTTGCAGAGCTTTGAAGCTACCGAATGAATGGCTCCATTCAAGGGGTTTAAACAGTACCTGGATACTTGGTCATT
The DNA here is from genome assembly GCF_023864275.1 of Schistocerca cancellata. Classification (NCBI taxonomy): domain Eukaryota; kingdom Metazoa; phylum Arthropoda; class Insecta; order Orthoptera; family Acrididae; genus Schistocerca; species Schistocerca cancellata. The sequence continues at coordinate 1,144,995,975 of NC_064626.1, read as the reverse complement.
AATTTATTTTCGCATCGTGTTCGAAAGTTTTTTATTCGCGCCCGTACGTAATATTTGTAAAAGATATGTAGACGTAATTCTGAACTATATACGATCTCTTCTGTTGTATTCGGCGTAAACCTCTATTTTAGATTTAAATAATACTTTCAATCAAAAATAGTAAGTGAAATTAAATGAAGGTTAGTAAATTTTGGAACAATGGAAAATTCAAGATGGAATAACGTCAATATTATGTAAAAGGTAAGTTGCTACTTGCCATGTACTGGGGATGTTGAGCCGTAGACAGACACAACAAAAAGAGAGGTAAACAAGTGAGCTTTCGGCCAAAAGGTCTTCTTCTGAATTACGCAACATACACACACACACACACACACACACACACACACACACACACGCACGCACGCACGCTCTCACACATACACATGCCGACTGTCTCTGGCTGCCGAAACAGTTGTCGTATGTATGTGTGAGTTGCTTTTGCGTGAATGTGTGTGTGTATTTTGTGCAATTATGAAGAATCCCGTTTGTCCGAAAGCTTACTTGTTTAGCAGTCTTTTTGTTGTTCCTGTCTACGACGAAACATCTCCACTATATGGTTAATAACTTTTGTGTCTTTTAAACTCCGCCATCTGAAAAATCACAATGCGTTTCTTTTTTTCTGTTGATCCAAACATGATTCGATACCTGTGTGTCATCTTCGGTGCATCTCAAGTTATTTTCATTAGAACATTATACAAGGTTCATGACTTTTTATTTCATTTTAGGCCTACAAACTACAATATGCGTATTTTCTTACTTTGCTCTGGTTGTTCACATGAAACGACATTAATTCTGAAGAAGGATTTACACAGGTTGGCTTGCCTTTTTAAAGCCTTTTTATGGCTTGCTGGTACGTCTTCTGCAAAGAAATTTGAAGAATTTGCTGAAAGAGTTATTTTTTACACACAAACTTTGAGAACACGGAGAAAAATGCGGCAATAGGAGCTTCCAACCACAGCAAGATGAGTGTTAATAAACTAGGAATACCTGAGCTGGCAGTCTTTCCAGCCTAAGCCACACGCAGAAGAGGGAAAACTATATGAAAGCTTGTACAAAATTATGTTTTCACCTATGTAATAATTGCGGTAATATATTCCAAGTCAATGAGGTGTCTTCGATACTAAATCGCAAATGAGATGGCGCAGAGGTGAGACATGCGTGTCGCATTCTTGATGAGCGGGTTTCCGACCTTCCAGATTTAGGTTTAACGTGGCTTATTTAAATTTTTAAGATGAACTCTCCGAGGGCGATGGCTCCCTTCAAAAGTACGCGACTGGTTTCAATCCTTCATCTTTCCTAAATGACGCATTTTGTTTCGCCTGTGATGAGTTTTTCTCTTCCTTACGAATACCGAGGGCCAGAGGGTGGGGGAAAGAAGGCGTTTCCCTTAAATCCCTCCTGAAGATTTCCCATTTGGAAGACATGATCGGCCCCTGCCGCGGGCACACCAATCACAGTGTCATCGGAAAACTATGGATATACCTGTAGTCTGAAGTGGTAAAGTTAAAAGGAGTGTTCCAAAAATATTATTGTATTATTAACAGTACGGAAATAGCTCTCATTTACCATGTTTATCATTGAATTGCTTCTGGAGTACTATACAGTACCTGAACTTATAAACCAGGTATCATGTTAAGCACAATCAGGCACGTCACAAAGTTAAAATCACGTGTTACGGAATACCATTAGTATATACGACCCATCCGAAATATCTGAGTCACTCTGTATCGTACTCTGGCGTACAAGCAGCATTGCGAGAATACGAGAGTCAATTTAGAAGCCAGAAATAGTATCCCTAAGAACTCTCGATCACAAACCCTGAGAACAACGGCGCTAGCAAAGTGTTACAGCGCTGCAGAGCATGCGTGCTCATTCTGGCATAAATTCACCAACGCAAACACAGTTGTCACGGCGCTAAACGAAACTTGTCTGTTTATTACAGTGTGTTTGAAACCTACACACCTTGTAAAACTCTACCAACTCGCTGGCATACCCTCACCAGATATTCGTCGTGAAGTAGCTGCCGACGCGGAGAGAACAAACCACGCTCATCAGGAAAACAATCCATTAGATGGACACGTTCCAGCTGTCCCAAGGTTGAGCCCAGAAGATATTTTCCCAAGACCACTTCAGTCTTGTAAACAAAAGTATTTATAGCGAGGAAACAATTGTGTATTTCTCCATTTGAGACTAACAGTAAGTAGCCTCTCTCTTTGGAAACCCTCACACCTGTGTAGGGTACCCAATCGTCTTCGCCGGCCGCGGTGGTCTAGCGGTTCTAGGCGCTCAGTCCGGAGCCGCGCGACTGCTACGGTCGCAGGTTCGAATCCTGCCTCGGGCATGGATGTGTGTTATGTCCTTAGGTTAGTTAGGTTTAAGTAGTTCTAAGTTCTAGGGGACTGATGACCATAGATGTTAAGTCCCATAGTGCTCAGAGCCATTTTTTGAACCCAATCGTCTTCGTTCGGGAGTTGGAAAATACAGGTGCGATGTCCACAAATGGCACTTGCCTATAAGGAGCAACTACAGTGAAGGCGGAGAACCACAGACTATGGGGCACCTACTGGACTTTATTTACTTACAATGTATGGATCATACACTATGTGATCAAAAGTATCCGGACACCCCCAAAAACATACGTTTTTCATATTAGGTGCATTGTGCTGCCACCTACTGCCAGGTATTCCATATCAGCGACCTCAGTAGTCAGTAAACTTCGTGAGGGAGCAGAATGGGACGCTCCATGGAACTCACGGACTTCGAACGTGGTCAGGTGATTGGGTGTCACTTGTGTCATACGTCTGAACGCGAGATTTCCACACTCCTAAGCATCCTTAGGTCCACTGTTTCCGATGTGATAGTGAAGAGGAAACGTTAAGGGACACGTACAGCACATAAACGTACAGGCCGACCTCGTCTGTTGACTGACAGAGACCGCCGACAGCTGAAGAGGGTCATAATGTGTAATAGGCAGACATGTATCCAGACCATCACATATTAATTCCAGAATGCATCAGGATCCACTGCAAGTACTATGACAGTTCGGCGGGAGGTGAGAAAACTTGGATTTCGTGGTCGAGCGGCTGCTCATAAGGCACACTACACGACGGTAAATGCCAAACGACGCCTCGCTCGGTGTAAGGGGCGTAAACATTCGACGACTGAACAGTGTAAAAACGTTGTGTGGAGTGACAAATCACGGTACACAATGTGGCGATCCGATGGGTATGGCGAATGCCTGGTGAACATCACCTGTCAGCGTGTGTAGTGCCAACAGTAAAATTCGGAGGCGGTGATGTTACGGTGTGTTCGTGTTTTTCACGGAGAGGGCTTGCGTCTATTGTTGTTTTGCGTGGCACTATCGCAGCACAGGCCTGCATTGATGCTTTAAGCACCTTCTTGCTTGCCACTGTTGAAGAGCAATTCGGGGATGGCGACTGCATCTTCCAACACGATCGTGCACCTGTTCATAATGCACAGCCTGTGGCGGAGTAGTTACAGGATAATAACATCCCCGTAATGGACTGGCCTGCACAGAGTCCTGACCTGAATCCTATAGAACGCTTTTGGGATGTTTTGGAACTCCGACTTCGTGCCAGGCCTCACCGACCGACATCGATACTTCTCCTCAGTGCAGCACCCCTTGAAGAATGGACTGCAATTCCCCAAGTAACCTTCCAGCACGTGATTGATCGTATTCCTGCGAGAGTGGAAGCTATCTTCAATGGTGGACCAACACCATATTGAATTCCAACATTACCGACGGAGGACGCCACGAACTTGTCACCACGAACTTGTAAGTCATCTTCAGCCAGGTGTCCGGATACTTTTGATCACATAGTGTATATAAGCGTAACACTGGGTGCTCACAGAAACTTCGTTAAATTTAAGGACGCAAATGTAAAATAAAAAATCTTTTGTAAACTATGCATCACAAAAAGTTTATTATATTTTAGGACACAAATGTAAAAGTTGCAATAATTCAGCGCTACCACCTGACGATGGCCTCAGGCCCGAAACTATTAACGGTTACAGTAAAATAATTTCACGAAAACGTGTGGCTAGATGCAATACTTCCTACAGTGCAATTTACGAGAAAAGCTGCGGTATTCTCCAATCAAAATGGATAAAGTAACTTCAGATTAGTGGCCTCAATTTCTATAATAACATACACTACATACCTGTGCACTTGGTGGCAACTGAAGGTCCTCATTTTAGCTGTAGTTTAAACTGTTATTACGAAAATATTAATTTGATTATATTAGGGAGTTAAAAAAAAGTAATATTGTCTCATTACAAAAGACAGTCTTTTTATCCCACAAGGAAAACAGCAGCCACTGCATGCGATTGCAGTTTTTCTCGGCGTATTCCACTGGTGAATTCTTCTCGGGTTATCAGCCGAGTGGTGGCGTCGTCTTGTCGCAACGTTTCGATGAGTTTCGTACCCATCATCTTCTGGCGATCTCATTGAAACGTTGCGACAAGACGACGCCACCACTCCTCTGATAACCCGAGAAGAATTCATCAGCAGCCACTGTGTCAATAACAGGTTATTACGTAGTAGTCTGGGAAAGCAAAATCTATTGAAATGTATGTGATTGCTAGTTTATGCCACATTTGGAAGCCGCTTATTACCTAAACATCTAAACACGCGAGTTATTTAAGGCTGAATAACACAGTAGAAGAAATACAGTGCACTTGTTATTCAACCTTAAAGTGGAATTGTTCTACCAAGAAGTAAGGGAAGAATCCATACGTACGAATTATTTTGTAACAAGGATGGCTCTAAAGATCAGGTTTTCTTTTTTAATCCAAAGTTGAAAATATTTTATTACATCCTTTTCAGAACATGGCCCTGATCTATGTAAGTGAAACAAGTAGTGTTTATACTTACTCTCTTGGTTATTTTCGAGAGTATCATATTTTACTTTTACATTATTTACCTTTAAACATCCTTTGCTTAAAGGTTTTTTTTTTCCAGCAGCAGGTTATCCTGACAATCATGACGCTAAATATTTGCAAGTTGTGGGGCCCCGCGTAACTTCAAAATTTTGTAGCCAAAGAAAATCCAATATTTGCTAGCTGCATTATATGTCATTTTCAAAAGCACCGACCATATGTTTCAGTACTCAGACAACACTTCGGTGTAAAGGGTATCTCAGAAGGAATGTGCAATATTCAGGAATATGACAGAAACGCTCATTTGAAGCAAAAAACCTCCTTTGGGCTTTTGCCCTGTTCCTAATGGTTTCGAGAAATAGTACACATTTAACGTACATTTGATTTTAGGCTAGTGGCACGAACGTATGTCTTACCCACCCCACCTCTTTGACGTTTCATTCTATAGCAAATTTTCTCGTTGATTTCAACTTCTTCGCTCTGAATGTCTTTCTCCATAGGAATAAAAGTGGACCCGAACCTGAACCCTGTGGAACTTTGTGATGTCTCCCCCGTCACTGCAATTGTCTACCTTTCCAACATCTTGCATTCTGTTCCTTAAGTGCGATTCAAACCAGTAGCTTGAAAATCCCTCAGTTCCATAAATAACAATTTAGATGAAATGTGCCTGTCTCGGAATAGGGCCTATGTCCGTGTGAATATTTTCGCTTCAAATGAGAGTTCCCGTCATATTCCTGAATACTGAACGTTCTTCCTGATATACCCTGTATAAATACGGTTCCGCAGCCGGGGGTCAGTTTCATTCAAGTCCTATTATTTATACGAAAGAAAGTCGATTTCCATGCTCCATTATTATTTTATTTTTTCTGTTCATCTCTCATATGTCCTATCGATATCAGGACTATAGTGTATGGTCTTGAAGTACCTGGTTGGCGTGCTCCGTGAATTCCTGTAACTGTCCTTCCATCATGGGAAACGCGCCTGCCACACAGCTGGAAATTTTGTGTCAGACAGCCTCTGTTCCTGCACGATTTACGTAACTCTGTAGCAGACGCATCATAACAGCTTCGCTTGATGGAAAGATGGTTATAGCAGTTACGATTTCTGAAGCACGTCCAACAGGTACCTCAAGATGAGGCAATATTGTCTTCGAATCAATTTTACGTATACGAGATAAACATCAACATAAAACGAGATAAACATCAAAATAAAATAAAAAATTCAGCTGCAAGGAAATTAACCTTCAGTGGAATGAATGAATAACAGTAATAAAATAATACACAGAACAGTCTTAATCGCGTAAAACACTTTTATCCGTAGTCGGTGAGGTGTTTCGACCCGAGGTGGATCATCTTCGGACCATACTCCAGTGACGACGTGTAGAGACGACGGCAAACAGCAGTAACTGTGGGTACCATTCATGTTCTATATGATATTTTATTACTGTTCATTGTGATCGCTGCTGTGACCACAATGTTTGCAAAAAAAAAAAGGAATAACAGCTGACAGTCCTGTCGATATTAGGTATGTAGGCGATTCCACGAAAAGGAAGAAATAATATGCTATTTTGTCAAGTGATACAATGCATAGCTCATACAACACAAGTAAACTACAGAAGCAGACAAAATAGCTGAAGGAAGCTTCCCGTACTGCTGGTGTGGAGAACGCGAATGTTTCTTTCGATGGTTCGGTAAAAGGATTATATTACACTGTACAAGATCTTTGAAAAAGTTCTTGGTCAAATATTTCGTCAAACTCCTTCGACCAAACTACTTCACTGAAGTAAAATTTTTCGCCCTCGGGAATGGACGAATAATCGGTCACCTGTATAAAAGCATGTATTCGGGGCGAGTGCTTTGCTCATGATGGAAACGATTGTGGTTGAAACTGTGGATAGCAAGAAGAGAAGGTCGAAGTGTTCACCAGGATTTGCTAAGTGAGCTACAGCGCAAGAACATACAGAAAAACCAACATTATTTTCAGATTACAAGATCAAACATTTCGTTTGTCCGTATGAAAATACCGCGTACACGATACTCATTTAAGGAAATCCATTTCTTAATCTGACTCATCATAACTGGTGTTCCTGGAAAGCCTGCAACTGTGTCATTTAAATAATGAATCACTGCACTAGTCACACATTTTTTCATCCTCAATATAAAACGTTTTCAGAATTTATTCTCATAATCAAGAGGAAATATGTACGGAGGCATTTTATGTGGTGGTTGTATCTGTGTTTTTCTGTCACTATTTTTCGATTTACTGCAATCGGACAGATTTCTTTTGTCCGATTTTCCGAAACATCACATTAAATACCTACGTAGATATTTTCACTTGATAATGACAATAAATTTTCGCAAAGCATCGTACTAAGCATGGAAAAATTTATAACTAGTGCAATGTTTCATTAAATAAATCATGAATGCTATTTAGACAGAAGATCGTCTCACCGTTAGGTTAAGACATTTAGCAACAGGCGAAAGCTATTCCAGATTGCAATACAGCATTCGAATCCCACAGTGTACCATTTCACGTATCATTCCAGAAACACTTGAACCATTTGCGATCAAGTGGGCCCGCAGCATAGAAGGTATCTCCGAGAGGCATTATGTAATGAAATACAGACTGCTGCTACAGTAGTTTAATGTTTTTATTGTGGTGGATCCCTTTCAGCTTAGCTGCCATCTTCAGACCATATGCGAATGTTACATAATTTTTGTTTTGTTTATTTCATCGTAATGTTGGTTACTCGTATTTTCGTCTATACAGACTTGTAACTTACGTCCATATATCATCAGTGATCACTGTCAGTCTGTGTTGTATTACAACGTGGTATAGATTTAGCGCTCTTACGCTATAATCCGATATGCTGTTTGCTGCTCACGATAAATATTTAAATTATAAAAATTACGAGAAAGAGCGATTAGCAGCAGCATCAAACCACAAAACAGCTCATGGCATAACGGTCCTAAATTTATACGTCGTTGTAATACAATAGAGAGACAGTGACCACTGATGTGTATAGCCGAAAATACGAGAAACCAATATTATAATAAAATTACAAAAGATATTGTGTAACTTTTGCAGGTTGTCTGAAGAAGGCAATCTAGCTGAAATGGATCCATCATAGCAAAAGAATTAAACTACTGTAGCAGTAATCTGAATTTTATTACATAATGTCTCTAAGATATGAGATCGAATACATAAATCACTCAAGGAGGAATTAATGAAGGTTAGATTAGGTTACTTACAGTATAAACAGATAAATTTGTTTCACTTATGTACTGTTGACAACGCTTGACTTTCCACATCTCCTTCGACATCTTCTGTGAATAAATCACAGTCACTTAGAATGCAGCTGATTGCTGCATCTACTTCCTTACTGCGGTTATTGTAGTCAGCGTGCTTTGTGTTGTGGAGACTTTTGTATTCTTCGTACTTCGTACTTCGTGGTAACCACGCACAAAACGTGAGGCGGAAAGCGAAAAGGGACTTCTTGCCGGAGAAGCTAAATTTTCAGTAGAAGTAAAAGCAAAAAATGTCCATTTTAGTTTTTTTGTGTATTATAACAATTTACTTCACTTTGTACATGCTCGTACCAATTTGAAAGCTGTTTGAAACCAACAAGAGTCAGTTATAGCGTTATAAGCAATGGACGTCAGTCGCCTGAAAATAGACCTCTGGTCGTTATGGGAAAATAACTTTGGCCTGGCAAGAGGCTCCTTTACGAAATCTCGCAGCTGCGTATGTAATGCTTCACAAAATAGAATCTCCTAATTTTTCGAGGCATTTCAAAGTAGCTTTGTATAAAAGAAGAACAATTTGTGATTAAAATAATGCCAGCCTAGACAATTGGACCCTGTTTATATAACAGCTATAAATGCGTATATCTGTTCTCATTTTGCAGTTGACCATAACATAGAATAAAAATACTAATATTCCGTCAAAAAAAGCAGCATAGGGTCCACCTATTTTTGTCAATTTGGGGCCAGTTTACTTCGTTTTAAATTTATGTGCACAGTGATGTGCTATCGGTCTGAAAGGATGAACTGCATTACGTACAATGTTAATTTAAAAAACAACACTGTACCATTTGACAAAGGACATTTTAAGCGTTATATATATATATATATATATATATATATATATATATATATATATATATATATGTGTGTGTGTGTGTGTGTGTGTGTGTTTGTGTGTGTGTGAAAAATTTGTTTCTTAAATAGTACAACTTTAAAAAGTTTTACCTTAGAATAGTCAGCTTGTCATAATTCACTCCAAAATTATATATATATATATATATATAAGAAATAAAAACTTTAAGATTCGCCGATGACATTGTAATTATGTCAGAGACAGCAAAGGACTTGGAAGAGCAGTTGAACGGAATGGATAGTGTCTTGAAAGGAGGATATAAGATGAACATCAACAAAAGCAAAACGAGGATAATGGAATGTAGTCGAATTAAGTCGGGTAATGCTGAGGGAATTAGATTAGGGAATGAGACACTTAAAGTAGTAAAGGAGTTTTGCTATTTGGGGAGCGAAATAACTGATGCTGGTCGAAGTAGAGAGGATATAAAATGTAGACTGGCAATGGCAAGGAAAGCGTTTCTGAAGACGAGAAATTTGTTAACATCGAGTATAGATTTAAGTGTCAGGGAGTCATTTCTGAAAGTATTTGTATGGAGTGTAGCCATGTATGGAAGTGAAACATGGACGATAAATAATTTGGACAAGAAGAGAATAGAAGCTTTCGAAATGTGCTGCTACAGAAAAATGCTGAAGATTAGATGGGTAGATCACGTAACTAATGAGTAGGTAATGAATAGGATTGGGGGAGAAGAGAAGTTTGTGGCACAACTTGACTAGAAGAAGCAATCGGTTGGTAGGACATGTTCTGAGGCATCAAGGGATCACCAATTTAGTATTGGAGGGCAGCGTGGAGGGTAAAAATCGTAGAGGGAGACCAAGGGATGAGTACACTAAACAGATTCAGAAGGATGTAGGTTGCGGTAGGTACTGGGAGATGAAGAAGCTTGCACAAGATAGAGTAGCGTGGAGAGCTGCATCAAACCAGTCTCAGGACTGAAGACCACAACAAGACTTATAATAGCTTTGAATTAAAAATTTTCGACAGGAGCTCCTTTTTCGCTTTCCGCCTCACTGACATGCTTCGGTGTCGTTTTGTAGTTTAAAGACAGTAAAGCAAGCGAAGCGACATGTATACAGCAACGAACTTTGATCGAAGCTAGGCCTTCGTTCGTTTTATCAAACATGTTTGATAAACTATATCTCTATAATAAATAAACAAACATGCACCGCGTGGATTACTTCTTTCTTGTACCGACTACCGGTTTCAGTCCGCACGCAGACCATCTTCAGGTCAAGTGCGGCCTTAGACATGAAGATGGTCTGCAGCGCAGACTGAAACCTGTAGTCGGTACAAGAAAGAAGTAATCCACACGGTGCTTGTCTATTTACTGTAAGGAAAGAGATCACGGTTTCCTAAGGCGCGCCTACAAATATTAAAAGATACTTTTGATAAAAGCTTCCGCTGTTACGCGGTTATGATGTCAAACACCGAAAATGAAGCATCTGCTGCAGTTGTGGTAACTATACCTCGCAAGCAACAGAGAACAACGAAAAGGAGGGAATGTGGCCGACAGTGGTTGAAAGAAAAGGACTGAAATCAGAATCACGGACCCGAGACAATTCATAAATTATTTTCCGATGAGTCGTGCATAATACGGCAAATTATCTATTAATGTTGATACGAGATGAAATAGAGAGGGAAAACAAGTTAAAGAGAGAGCCAGTCGCACTTGACAAGAGATTAGGAGTAACTTAGAGATTTCCGGTGACAGGCAGGTCATCCGAACGCTTTAAGTTTTAGTTCTGTAATATCAGCAAACACAATAAGTAAAATTCTAACGAAACCTATGAAGCAGTTATATCTGCGTGACGAGGATATGTTCAGATAATTAACGTAAAACGTTTTTATTACGTTTTTTGATAATTTAGTGAAATTGACACGCATTTCGGAGACCTCTTGGTAGTCACTGCAAATATATGACGTACTTTCCGAAGTGCAAGTGTGTTTCCACACTGCTCTGTAATTCACCAAACTATACTATATTTTCAAATTAAAAGAGTAAGCAGTGTCATAGAGAATCCTCCGTCGACCATCCTAAAGTGGTATATTTAGTGTTCACCTTTGCATGCAGGCCTACTGGAACCGTTTTATGTTAAAAGACTTATTAAAAAACCTTAATCTAACGTATGATATGCAAAAAGGCGTACTGGGTCCACAGCTCGTGGTCGTGCGGTAGCGTTCTCGCTTCCCGCGCCCGGGTTCCCGGGTTCGATTCCCGGCGGGGTCAGGGATTTTCTCTGCCTCGTGATGACTGGGTGTTGTGTGATGTCCTTAGGTTAGTTAGGTTTAAGTAGTTCTAAGTTCTAGGGGACTGATGACCACAGATGTTAAGTCCCATAGTGCTCAGAACCATTTGAGCCATTTTGAAGGCGTACTGGGAACATAAACAGTGCGCACTAACGCTACGTGGCTAGTTCCTGAAGCATCTGAATGGAGAACATCGTCAAATCGTCAGTATCTGAACTAGCACGTCCAGTATGTATTGAGAATGTTTTGAGAGCCATCACTATTACTCGTCAGTATTTCTAGTGTTGACAATACAACAGACGTCATTAGACTGTCAGTATACTGAAGGTTCGACAGTATTACTGGGTTTAAATGAAACAACAAGTTTACTTGCACCAGTCACTGTTGATTTATCACCACGACTCGTTACAAAGGCTTAAACCTCCATCAGCAGGTGGATTTACATTTGCTAGTATGACGTGTGGGTGTGTGTTTGTATGTGTGTGTGTGTGTGTGTGTGTGTGTTGTGTTGCGACTTTTGGAGGAAGTATCGGCACTATCTAGTGGAGAAACAAAACACTGTTTCAGAAAATGGTTTTGGGTTTCTTTTGACAAAAAACCAAAATTATATCTTACGGTAAATATAGAATAAGTAAAATAGAGTTACGGCAGTGAAAGAAACCTATGACCACATGAGGTTCTCTACTTCATTTATTTTATTTTTACCGTTAGATATAATTTTAGTTTTTTGTCACAAGAAATCCAAAATCATTTTCTGAAATAGTGTTTTGTTTCTCCACTAGACAGTGTCTTAAGTTTCTCCAAAAATCGTAACACAACAGAGACACACATACATCTCGTGTTAACAAATGTAAATCCACCTGATGATGGATGTTTAAACCTTTGAATCGCATCGTGGAGATGAATATATAGTGACTGGTAATAGTAAACTTGTTGTTTCATTTAATGTCAGTAGCATTCACGGTAAAGCCTAACCTAAAATGTTCGCATTTAAAGTATTATTGAGCGTGTGAGGGCCCCTTTGCATTGTAATACAGTCCGAAGACCGACAACCAGCGGAACACTATTACGGCGATTGCGAATGGAACATGACCGAATGTATCTTTATATTCATCATGGCAGCGACAGCAGCAGCCGTTATAAATTGTCTCGAACGAAAAACAGCCCACAGTTGCACTAAATTATGTTTATTTTAAACCTTGACCATGGTTTCTGCTATAATAATATAGCCTTCTTCAGAAGTCATACACACTAATAAGTGAAAACTGTCTTAGCCCAGCGGCTACGTCAAGACCAATAAAATAACTTCAACAGATTTAAGCCTGTTTCGAACATAAGTAAAATTACGTATGGTACCGTATGCCCTCCGCCACTACCTCTGTAGTTGTAGGAGTACATACTCTGTAGTGGCGGAGTATATACGGTGCCATACGTAATTTTACTTGTTCGTAACAGGCTTATGTCTATTGAAGTTATTTTATTGGTCTTGACGCAGCCGCTGGGCTAAGATAGTTTTCATTTATTAGTGTGTATGACTTCTGAAGAAGGCTATATTATTATAGCAGAAAGCATAGCGAAGGTTTTAAAAAAAAATGGTTGAAATGGCTCTGAGCACTATGGGACTTAACATCTATGGTCATCAGTCCCCTAGAACTTACAACTACTTAAACCTAACTAACCTAAGGACATCACACACATCCATGCCCGAGGCAGGATTCGAACCTGCGACCGTAGCAGTCGCGCGGCTCCGGACTGAGCGCCTAGAACCGCTAGACCACCGCGGCCGGCCAAGGTTTAAAAAAAACATAATTTAGTGCAACTGTGGGCTGTTTTTCATTCGAGATGACCGAATGCAGTTCTCTCGCACACCGTTTACGCCAGAAAAGACTCTGGTTGACTACTGTGCAAGGCAGACCCGCACCACCTCTGTGTAGAGCGCGCGCGTCGCGCAGCTACTCACCAAGTGGGGTGAACGCGTGGACCGGGCGACCTTCTGCAGCGGCGGACCAGCTGTGACTGACCGCAGAGTCGCAGAGGGACCGGCCGCCACGGCAGCGGCCCCCTCCGGAAAACTCCCTCCACCTCACTCTCTCCACTTCCCCGGGACGCCTCCCGGTGTGCGGTCTGTAGATTCCCACAGCCCGCGATACAGCCTTGTTTACAGAGATTAGCCGTCAGCGTCAAGTATGTGTTCGCAGCCGCGGCCGTTTAACGAACGGCATCAACTCTCATGTTTTCCGCAGTCATCGCTGTTAATCACTCCACAGTGCCATTGCTATCGGACCTGAGGCGAATATTCTGGACACGGGACGCTTCCACATACATACCCTGCGTCGTCCGCCTATCGGTATGTTTGCGATGGCATGCGTACCTGAGACGTTCCAAAAAGGATAAAAACGGGATTTCCTGGCGCTACTCTGGGCCTATTGGCGATAAAAGGTAGGATCAAGTGTTTTGGTTGGCCCTTGGCCTAGGGATCATTTGTATACCCAACAGAACGATGGTGTTAATCACTATCCTATAGCGTATGGTCAAAGCATCACTTCTACACACTTCCTATTGCTTAGGCAAATGGAGCAAATGGGTTGGTTCTTTTTGCATTGGATGTGTTCTACTGCGTGCTGGATGGGACTTGTAGAGGCGCCATTACTTCATGGACGGTTTCTCGGAAAATCGAAAAAAAAGATTTTTTTACTATATTTTCGCCATCACCAGTGGATCACAACCCAGTTGAGGATTCCAAGACGGCTATGGACAGCAAAAGGCTGAAACCTTTACGATCTCGAAAAGCCTTCAAAATTTTCTTGATATCTTCATCCGTTTTCAAGATACAGAGGTTCAAAGTTACCATACTCGTTCGCGTAAAATACGCACGTAAAATCCGGTGTGAGGCGAGAACCTAGTTTATAAAGTGAGAAATACGCTATAAGGTGTCTTCGTTATCAAATGATTCAAATGGCTCTGAGCACTATGCGACTTAACTTCTGAGGTCATCAGTCGCCTAGAACTTAGAACTAATTAAACCTAACTAACCTAAAGACGTCATACACATCCATGCCCGAGGCAGGTTTCGAACCTGCGACCATAGCGGACGCGCGGCTCCAGACTGTAGCGCCTAGAACCGCACGGCCACTCCGGCTGGCTGTCTTCGTTATCATCTGGGAAACACATGTTGCAGTATTCAAAGACATGAACAAATTTTTTGCACATAAAATCTGCTCTGAGGTGTAAATTTAGTTTTGCGTTGTTCAATTCCACATAAGTAAATTTTCTAAGTTTTGCTGACCAATTCATTTCTCTTCAGATGAGTTACATGCCAAGCTGCAGCAGGAAAAACAAGGGAAAAAGTCGAAAAATGCTCCTATCGGAGCACAAAAAAATGCGAATATGTTCTTGCTTATTCAAAAGACTCTGACTGCAAAGTGGGGTATTAGCTTCCTCATCTAGCTTACTCAGCAAGTTTTCCCCAAAACTGTGGCATGCGAACATTTTCGCGCTTTTTTGTGCAAGAGAGAATAAGACATCTGCAATGACAAAAGGACGGAAAAGTAAAAGAACTTGAAGGTAGTAGACAGAGGTTGTGCTATAGAAAGAGCGAAGGAGACAATGGCAGTGTGAGGGAAAGAGAGGGACACAGTGACAGTGTAATGTATTTGACAATAAGGGAACTGCACTAGTAAAAGCAGGCAGTGCTAGGAGGCGAGGAATAAAGAGGAGAAGGTGGAATTGAATGAGAGCCAGTGATAATTAGAGACATAGCATATGGCAATGACGAAGAGGAAGAGAGGGATTGTTACAGTGAGTTCTCCCTTCCCACGCCCGGGTTACCGGGTTCGATTCCCGGCGGGGTCAGGGATTTTCTCTGCCTCGTGATGGCTGGGTGTTGTGTGCTGTCCTTAGGTTAGTTAGGTTTAAGTAGTTCTAGGTTCTAGGGTGCTGATGACCATAGCTGTTAAGTCCCATAGTGCTCACAGTCATTTAAACCATTTGTTACAGTGAAAAGAGACAGCAGCAACAGAAAGGAATAAATGAGATGGTAGGAGTGAGAGAGAGCAAGAGGGAGACAGTGAGAGAGAAAGAGAGGAGGCAGTGGTAGTACGAAGGAGACTGTGGCTGTGACACAG
This sequence comes from Schistocerca cancellata, assembly GCF_023864275.1. Taxonomy (NCBI): domain Eukaryota; kingdom Metazoa; phylum Arthropoda; class Insecta; order Orthoptera; family Acrididae; genus Schistocerca; species Schistocerca cancellata. The sequence goes on along the minus strand of NC_064626.1, from coordinate 1,144,980,508 downwards.
GAGACAATGACAGAGGGATACAAACAAATAATGACAATGAATTGGGCTGCATGAGCGAGTGAGAAAGGGCGACTGGGAGTGGATGGCTATGAGCGACTTACAGCGATGGATTACTGGGTGTGAGTGAGTTAGAGGAACTTGTGGGAGTTTGAAGTGAACAGCACGTTAAAAAAAAAGCGCGAATATGTTCGGAAGCCATAATTGTTGAGAAAATTTTAAAGGCGCTGGGGCAGGTAGTGTGAAACAACAGATACCCCACTCTAAAGAGTCTTTTAAATGAACAGGAACGTACTCTAATTTTTTGTGCTCCCATAGGAACATTTTTCCGCTGGTCTAATTTTGTCAAGTGTCCCCCCAACCTCATGCCTACGCGGGGATGCTAGGCAAGTATTCCCTCTAGTATTTTTCCATATAGAGATACGTGTACGAATTCGAAAGTAAAGTACCGTCTACTAGCTTGACAGGAAATGCTAAAATGTTTTGGTCGTTTATTACATCAGCAAACGAACCGAAGTCACCTGTCCGGGCACTCTGTGACCATAATGGCATTGAAACAGAGGACGACGCAGATATGGCCGAAACACTAAACGTCTTTTTCAAAAACTGTTTCACGGAGGAGGATCGCGCTGTCGTGCGTACATTAAATCGCCGCACGAACTACGAAATGTCTGATATCAAACTAATAGACTATGGGATAGAAAAGCAACTGATATCTCTCAACAGAGGGAAGGCCACTGGACCTTTTGCATTTTCTATCAGCAGTGTACCGTGGGTCTTCAGAGGAGCAAAGTGCTCCTATTGATTGGAAAAAATCACAGGAATTCCCATTTTCGAGCTGGGTTTATACGAGGGTAAGTCAATTATTATCCGCAATTTAGTTATATTTTTGTTTATTTTGGTAATACTGTCGTTTTACGATGATGACGCATGCTTTGTTTATTTGTTGTTACATCTTTGCAATTTTCAAGCTGCTAGGTTAGTTTCGTTATCGCTGCCGTGATGTTAATCATGGCTGCTCCGCTGTCTATTTGCACCAAAGAAGAGCAACGTTCAGTGATCCGTTTTCCGTGATCGGAAGGCGTATCAGGAGCAGAAATTCATCGAAGACTTTCGGTACAGTACGGGAACAGTGTTTTGGCACAACGAAGTGTCTACGAATGGATTGAAAAATTCCGAAATGGTCGCACAAGTGTTACGCACGATGAAGTGGCCGGACGACCGTTTACCACCACAAATGAAGAAACCATTGAGCATTCACGTGAAATGATTCTCTTGGACGTATGATTAACTATTGACGAAGTGGCACATCGACTTCAAATTAGTGACGGTTCTGCCTACGAAATCATCCACAACAAACTTAAGTATCATAAAGTTTGTGCAAGATGAGTCCCAAAATAACTCACACAGTTGAATAAACAAACGCGCTTGGACATCTGCAAAAACATTTGGATCGCTGTGATAACGAAAGGACAACTTCTTAAACAGGATCATTGCTGGCGACGAAACATGGGACCATCATTACGAGCCGGAGAGCAAACGGCAGAGTATGGAATGCAAACATTCAAATTCGCCGTACAAGAAAAAGTTCAAGATCCAACCGTCCGCAGGAAAACGGATGCTTACGGTTTTCTGGGACGCACAAGGTCCCGCACTGGAACATTATGGGGAAAGGTGTACAACAATAAAAAGTGTAAGTTACAGTGAGATGCTTACTGCCGGGCCAAAGATTGGAATTCGGAGCAAGGGTTGCTGTCAAGAGGTGTTTGTTGTTGCACGACAATGCCCGTCCGCATACTGCTGCCCACACTGCTGAAACTCTCCAGAAACTCAAAGTTGAAGTACTGGATCATCCTCCATATAGTCGCAATCTTGCCCCTTCTGACTATGACTTGATTGGTCCACTCAAACAGGCATTATGGGGCAGTCGATTTGCCTCGGACGAAGCAGTGAAAGAAGCGGTGCATTCCTGGCTCGTAGCTCAACCGAGAACCTTCTTTTATGAGGGCATAAGGAAGCCTGTACAACGATGGACCAAGTGCGTTGAAACGCATGGAGGCTATGTCTAAAAATTATGTTCTTGTAAATTTCCTACTTGATTACAATAAAATTTTATAACTACTTTGCGGATAATAATTGACTTACCCTCGTATCTCTGACTTTGGTCTGCTTTAGAATTCTCGAACTTGTCTTATGCTCGTGTATTATGACATTCATGGAGGCTGAAAATCTCCTCAGCGTGAACAGACATCGAGTTCCGGAAACAATGATCGTGTGAAACCCAGCTCACTCTGTTCGTCAACGAGCCTCAGAAGGCGATAGATAAGGCCGCTCAGGTAGCAGCCGTGTTCGTCGACTTCCGAAAGGCTTTCGGCGCAGTTGCGAGCACCCGCCTAATGAACAAAATAGTAAGCTACAGAATATTAGACCAACTGTGTGATTGGATTAAAGAATATCTAACAAACAGAATACAGAATGTAATTGTCAACGGAGAGAAGTCTTAATATGTAAAAGTAACTTCGAGCGTGCCCTAGGGCAGTGTTATAGGAGCATTACTTTGCACGATGATATAAATGACGTAGTAGATAGCGTCTGAAGTTACATGAGGCTTTTCCGAGTGATTCTGTTGTATACAGATGACTCGCGACGATAGAAAATTGCAGCGAAATCGAGGAAGATCTGCACAGGGTGGACGCTTGGTTCAAGAAGTGGCAATTGACCCTCAACGTAAACAAATGCTGTGTATTACGAATAAATAGTCGGAGGGGCCCTTTGTCCTATGATCACACAATTGCGGGAGAACATCTGGAAGGAGTTACTTCCATAAAATATCTACGAGCGTGCGTACGGAGCGATTGTAAGAGGAACGACCACATGAAAAACAAGTCTGAGGAAAGGTAGATGTCAGACTGAGGTGCACAATTAACAAAAGGTTCCGGGCTGTTACGCCGTGGTCGGATGGATTTCATATTAATGTGAAATCCATTCGACCAAGGCATATTAGCCTGGAATATTTTATTAATTGTTACATTTCTTGCCGTGAAGGTTTACATTTAATAGTTAGACTGAGAGTCCTTGGAAGAATCCCCGGGAAATATAGTCCGTACGCAAAGAAGCTAGCCTAAAAAATACTCGTTCGACCAATAATTGAATATTCCTCCTCAGTGTGGGCTTCGTGCCAGACTGGATTGATAAAGGGTACAGAGAAGATCTAAACAAGAGCAGCACGTTTCGTTACAGGTTCCTTTAGTAAGCGCGATAGTGTCACGAAGGTGATCTGTCAACTCCAGTGGCAGACAATGCAAGAGAAGCGTTCTGCGATACAGTTCTGCGATAACGTTAAAGTTCCGAGATCGTACATTCCTAGAAGAGTCACCCTCCTTAAAAAAATAAAATAAAATAAAATAAAATAAAGGGTCTGAGCACTGTGGGACTTAACATCTGAGGTCAACAGTCCCCTAGAACTTAGAACTACTTAAACCTAAGTAACCTAAAGACATCACACACATCCATGCCCGAGGCAGGATTCGAACCTCCAGACTGAAGCGCCTAGAACAGCTCGGCCACAGCGGCCGCCCGTCGCCCTCCTATGTACACGTCGCGGAAAGTCCATGAAGAGGAGGTGAGAGAGATTCCCACCCACACGGTCGCTTATCAGCAGTCTTTTTTTTCCGCACACTGTTCACAACTTCAACAGCAAAGCGGGGAGCGAGAATGGTACAGAAAGTACTCTCCGCCACACAGCGCAAGGTAGCTTGCGGAGTATAGATGTGGACGCAGATGTAGCAAGAGTGACTCAAATTCGTCCGCACATTACACGCTTCACACATCTGCGCCAAACCCCTAGGCGTGAAGTGCCAACAGTCACCAGTCAGCAGCGATGCGAACGACAGAATGGTTTTAAGAACTAGTTGGCTATTCGATTCCCTTTCATTCAGTCGGCCTTTCCACTCGAATGAAACAACTGAACTAATCTTTGCTACGACGCCAGTTACATGAATGTTTTTGAGACACTCTCCGGGTTTGAGGGGCAACAGACAAATGAAAGTATCTGGCGGTTACGTCAGCTATATGAATGTTTTCACTCAGTCTCCGGGTGCGAGTGTTTTCACTCAATACTTGTTCTGCATTTTCAGTTGTACATGAGCCTACAAAAGTTGTCAACTATTTTTAGTGATGAATAATGTATCTTATCACAAGAAAAGGTAAGCAGAACGTATTTTTGTAAAAATGAAATATTTCCAAAATTTGTATATTTATTTACCTGTAGACGCATATTGGAAAACCACGCAAAATACAATAGTAACAGATAATCTTGAGGAACTAATACCGATTTTGAAACAGCATGCTGAAGAATCGGCCCCAGTACACCAACGTAAAAAACATGCATGGCGGACTACAAAATGCGACGAAATTCATAATGAAAGTCATCAAGGGTGGACAAAATTTGAAACTAACAAAAGAGAAAGAAAAATGCAACTAACCTCGAAAACATCACAACAAAATTCTCTAAAATTATCAGAGAAAACAAAGCGACAATATCAAAACGATCTACTGAGTTCCATTTAGCGAAACTTCTACAAACCCAATCCCAGAGAGTATTTCAAAGGCTTTGATAACAATTACGTAATTACAAACCCTCCCATACTATTGCAGATTAACGAAGAAGGAAGAATAGCCCATAACAACAAAGAAAACACAGAAATCATGGCAGAAGTATTCAACAAGCCCATGATCTGTGATGAACCTGAAGAGCATTCAACAATAGGCACAAGCACCTCTGTAAAAGCAAAACCAGAAAATACAGACCAACCTGAAGTACAAGAAATTGAAATTGCATTTAAAGAAATTGGAGACTACAAAGCATGTGGAGAAAATAAAGAGTTTGCGGAAATGTGGAAGTATGCTGGTAAAACAACTCAGACATCTTTACATATTATTTTACAAAAAAAATTGATAGCAGAAAAAATCCCAGAAGACTGGACCACAGCTTTCACTAACCACTTCATACGAAAGCAAACGAAAGAGATCCAGACAACTGTAGATGAATCTCGCTCTTGGACTGTGCCTACAAGATTTTTTCCAAGGTTTTACACAATAGGATCAAAGAACAACTGGATAAGAAACTGGGGCAATACCAAGGGTGCTTCAGAGCTCGAAGAAGTTGTGCCGAACAAACAATTACTCTGAAATTACTCATGGATTATTACCGCAAACGAAACAAGCCTCTCTCAATTACATTTGTAGATTTTAAGGAACCATATGATTCTGTCCATAGACCCTCACTGTTAAAAATTTTGGGACATTTCAGACTCCACCCATAAGTAATTAATCTGATGGAGCTTATCTTAACAAATACAAATTAGAAAATTAAGTTGAAAGGGAAACTTTCTGAATAATTCTTAATAAAAACTGGTTTAAGGCAGGGAGACGGCCTGTCACCACTTTTTTTTTGTAATTGTTCCCTTGAATATATTATGAGAGAATGGTACAAGAACAATCCAAAGACCATCAAGACTGGAACAAGAAAAGACGACATAAAGTTGAATTGTTTAGCATATGCTTATGACCTCGCTCTTCTCGCCAACAACGTTCAAGAAATCAAACACAAAGACAATCATAACAGGAAATAGCCCAGAGTATTGGCCTTAAAATATCTTCTGAAAAAGCAGAAATAATGCTAAAGGAACCGTCATTGGCAAACAAAATTATAATCGGAGAACACGACGTAAGAATTGTTGAAAATTTTGAATACTTGAGAGAAATAACACGACGCAACGTAAATGAGAAACCATCATGGCAGAGTAGAATAAACAAATTGATTAAAACACCTTATGCACCAAGAACACATATAACAAAAAATGCCTCTCAATAGCCGCAAAACTGAAACACTAAAAAATAGTCACACAGCCACAAATAACATATGCTAGCGAAACTATATTTAAAACAACCAACAGTGTATCAATAGACAGATTACTCAAAATAGAAAGAAGGCTAGCCAGAACATGTGTAAATAAAAAATAGCAAAAAGGCGGAGTTTGAAGAGCAGCTTCAAATGAAACAGTTTATAAAGAAACAGAAGCAGTGAGAAGTACAATGAAAAAGAAACGGATCTCTTTCCTAGGACGTTTGGTAAGGATAATAGAAAACAGAATTAGCGGGTGAATAATTGAGAAGTTATGGAATAGTAAGAGCTGCATTTGATGGATCGCGGGGATCAAGGGAGAACATAATCAAATTACAGAGTACGATGGAGGATTTGAAAGTCAGGACAGACATGTTTAAGATACGTTAGGACAAAGATGTCACACTACCGACAGAAATTAACGAACAGAGAATGGGAAGGGTGATTTCGGGTGAGGAGAGAAGGACACGATCTGAAATAATGAAAAAGTGTTGGGTGAACAAAAAACAGAAGAACCTAGTTCATAATATTGACTAAAATATTACTAAAAATTGACTAAAATGTTCCAATGTAGGCCATAAAATAAATAAATAAAGACGCGTATTTCTTACTTCTGGCATGATAGTTTTTACGGTCCAGATGTTATTGTGTGGGGCGGTGTGGTGTTGCGTGGGCGTACTGAGCTCCAGATCTTCGAACACAGTGCACTAACTAGCCAACGTTATTTTGGCAATAAACTCCTTCCCCATGTCCGTCTTTTCAAGCGTGCTTTCGGCCCTGACTTTATTTTTATAGACGACAATGCGTGACCGTGTCGAGATCGCAGGTGGAGTAGCTCTTGGAACGAGAGGGTACTCTGCGAATGGACTGTCTGGCCGACTGCCCCGTGTGGGGAGACTTTTCTTAATGCTGATTTTGTTATTTAACTGAAGCGAAATTTTAAGTTAGATTCTTAGTCGATTACTTGCTCCATAGAGCAAATTCATGATAAATGTTGTAATGCCAAACATCTAAAACGAACATTATTTACAACATAGAACAATTACATAGAACTGTGCTGAAGTTAGATTCGTTATGAAACGTCCCCTTAGTACAATTTTACATGTGAAACGTCCACTTAGAATAATTTTACAAGCCTGTGCTTAACCTGACACACAATATTATTTAGCGCAACGCAATCTGACTTTCAATAACCCCTACAAAACAATGGCCCTGACTAACTTTAACCTATACCTTTTACAAATCACTTACCTCACAAAAATCTTCGCTACTCATGCTACTGCAAAACAGCGAGCGCCACTACTGCCAGCTAAATAAAAGATTCAAACCACTGAAGGTACTAACTACTGATAGGGATAGTTAGCAAATGAAAGATATTAACAGAGAACAAACAATGTATTTACCTTAATATTCATAATTGACATTCAGTCTTACAGATTATCAAAACTCCGCCATCTCTCTCCCAACGTCCACCACTGCTGGCGGCTCACCTCCAACTGTGCAACGCTACGCGCTGTTCCCCGCTGCCTAACACTACAATGGCAGACAACAATGCAAACTAGCCACAGACTGCACACAGCACAGCCAGTGACCTTCATACAGAGCGCTACGTAACGTTGCCAATAAGAAAACATAAACAGCAAACTTACATAAAGAAAACATAAACAGCCTACTTACATAAAGAAAACATAAACAGCCTACTTACATAGCCCCCATGTTCCCCACAAAAAATTTTACAAATTTTTTTGGCCAGTGGCCAATAATGATTTGATAAAATTTTTCATAATTACACTAACAAAGATATCCAATGCACACACTTATTGATACAATATTGGTCAAAAGCTAAAATTTTCTCACAGTCCATAAAGACAGTCCAGATTGTTCATCATAATAGTAATTACAGTTTTTTTTTCACAAAGTCTCATTAGTAAAAAAATTGCACACAGAAGTAGTGGATTTCCATGCAGTCTTGAAGAAGTAGTGTTGTCCTTCCAACAGAAAGACAGTGCTGACTCTTGACATGCAGACAGGTTATGGGCCACAACAGAGCAAACCCACAGCAGAGTCATTCGAAGTTCTGAAGAAGATTGGTAGGTAGGTCATCACAGAGCAGACCCACTGTAGTCCTGGTAGAGAGTATGGTATTGGTGAGTCATCAAAGGTGTAGATCCACTGCAGTCCTTGTAGAAATTGTGGACAGGCCCACTGTAGTCCTGGTAGAGGTGACGGTATTGGCGGGCCACCAGAGGTGCAGACCCACTGCAGTCCTTGTAGAAAGTGTGGACAGGCCCACTGTAGTCCTGGTAGAGATGACCAGCAGCCATCTGTTGTGACTGTGCGGGTGCACAATCACCAGTGAAGAGTCTTGCGGATAATATAGCAAGTCCATAAACCACCACTCGTGCACTCACAAAGTTTTTTGAATTGTCCTTAGAACCAGCAATGCTGTTATCCAGTCCCTTGCTGAATTAGTAACACACGTGCAAACACTAACAGTCCCAACTTCTCACATAGTGTCCATATACTATGACCAACAGAAATGTGTGCAGTGAAATGGAACTTCCAAGTTACTTGATTAGATGAACTGGTGTCAATCACAATATTATAACATAAGAATACAATTACAAAGGTACAAAATACATCATTAAAAACATAATAATACAGATAACATTTGTAGTAATAGGGGCTTTACAAAAGAATAGAAATAAACATATACATCAGTGTTACAGGAATGATGACATGAGTACATACATAAAAGATCAGAATAACTTTTGAAACGTCAACTTCACACATGAGCATTAAAACAACACAGAATAAATAATGTCTAAGCATCTTTACAAAGTAAATAACATATTATTAGAAAAATTCTACAACATAGCTCTCATCAGCTAAACACATAAAGACAGGAAAAACACAAATACACAAGGGTACCCAAACACATAGTGGGATAACACAAAAGGAAAGGACAGGGTTTGTTTTCAGTGTAACATTTGGTACTGCAGTCCACCCCACAACTTCATTCGATAGATCTTTCGTCTTATTTCAACATTTGTTTCCACCAAAAAAATCCTATCCAAGCATGCTTTCTGTATTTATATGTTCACACATTGCTTACCTCATCATTTATTTCCAAGAAAATCCTACCTATACCTCGTTCGTGTATTCTATTCATATTTCTTTCAAAATAATTATTTCTGATTGTACAATACTCATTGGGCCCAAATCTTTTTCATGTAACCTTGCAATGCATACTTTACCTATTCTCCATAGTCAGTTTCTTATATAGTCTACCCCCTCTTAAGCTAACTTAAATCTACTGAGCTCAGATGCTAAACTAAGGGACGAGGCAATGCAGCAAAAAAAAAAATAATTAACACAAACATCAATGACAAAAAATAGAAATGGCAAAGCAAGCAGCATAAATTAGCAAAGCAAGTGCAATATTACAACTAATATAAGGCAATGCAGGAAACAAGAAAAACTAGCTTAGAAGAGTAACACAAAGTCAAATTCAGTAACACTATGCCTGACAAACAGCAGCAACTTATACCTAAACATGACATAGCTCAAGCAGAAAAAATATTACACTAAAATGGCCATGTCTAATACCTATGTCACATCTTAACATTAGAGTGATGCATCACAAAAACTTACGCTAGTAGATAAGTTACCAAATCATAAAAAATAATTTATGCAATTCCTGTGAAGGGAAATGTCTTTTTTGTGCTCCCTCATTTTTTTGGATAGATCATAAAATTATTTACTGGATCTGTAGGCATAAAATATTTATATTAGTACATACATTAAATTTTATTTTAACCAATGCTGCAGTGCAGCTGGAAACTTGATATTAAACAAAATATGTAAATAAATACATAAAGCAAGCCATATGGCATTTTTCTCAACTAGCAAGACAATAGCTGTGAAATGTTTCGCATCGTTTCATTAGGCATTTCAGTAAATATCACAAATTACGAGCTCCACAGTATGCTTTCAGTAGCGCGGACAATGGCCTTCCCTTTCTGTTTTTTTCTACCTGTGCTTCTAACGAGGCACTCAAACTAATGGCTTGTTCTCCAGGTGTCTGACACAGCTGTGTGCCCACGACGCACATGCAGGTGGTCACTTAACATTCTTATGGAAATATTTACGACAGCAGTTTCCACTACAGTGACAGTCTCATATAAAAATATTTCACAGGTCAAGAATTTGCGTTACAAATCTGTAGAGACAAAATCAAATTGACATAACAGAGTCCAAAAAATTTTCGCTTGCATTGTGATACATTTACGCATTTACACATATTTCATAACTCTCAAAGTACGATTCTTGGTTTTCAACATCCTTTTTCACAAGTCAAGAGTCCCTAACCACTATTCATTACTTCTTACCTTATTCGTCGACACTTTTTCCATATTTCATCCTAACAGATACATAGCATAATCAAATAACTCATATAGCATCAGCTTATGGATCATAAACTTACCTCAGCAGCATAATACATATCGTCGTCGTAATAATAACATCATAACACCTCAGTCAAATCTCAAAATCGTCGTAGCTTTCTGCAATAATTTCAAAACCTAAAGAAAATTCTCTGCTCATGTCAATAGTGTCATCTACCTCAAACGTACTTTAAAATCATGCTCCCTTACCAAATACATCATTCAAAGCTCTCATAGTATCACAATGGTACCAAAAAAATATGAACAGTTCACACAGTACAGACAAAATACAGTTTCGTAAGTGTGAAGTTATCCAACTCTGTAATTGCGTAAACATGTGTCACTGACGTAATAAAAAGATGTTTGTTTCTCTGTTAAATGATCAGATAGCTGTGTAATTTATGTGTTAGAGAAATATGGTACCGATGTGTTAAATTGTATAAGCAAATACCATATTAGCTAGGGCTCCTTGTGCTTGCCAAACACATGGTACACAAAGTAGGCGTGTACCCCCCTGAGGTTTATTGTAATTGTATCCTCAGGTATTACAGCTTACAGCAATGAAATGAAATGTGTCACGAAAAACTTTCTTTGTAATTCAAAAATCTCTAAAAATAAATGTCTTAAGTACAAAATTAATCACTCAAATACGTGTCCAGTAGCGCTAAATGTGCGTCTTGCTCTAAGATAATCTCTGGGGAGTGTCGTAGTTATTGTCCTCCGAAAGCTAAGTTCTGCAGAAGTCAATGTACTTACCTCATGATACACAAAAGTGAAATGCTTTGCGTATAGATATCATACTTATTACGCTTATTGCCGTGATGAGGAAAGTACTGTGCTGTAACGTATTGTTGTCCTACGGAAAAGGCTGTCTCCTTGTAGCAATAGCACAAAAGTCACCACTAAAACATGTTTTACTTTACAGAAGAATTCAGAAAAACTGTGCAGATATCAAACAGATACACCGCAAAAGCAACATTGTAAATTGTCACTCATTAGTAACGTCGTGATATAATCGTGTAGCTGTCACACAAACCAACCACTGTGTCATCTGGCATTTCACAGAAAGCACCTCAAATCCAGAATCCACTCGTAAGCAAACCAAAATGTTGCATGTTAACAGTTTCTTAACTCTGACAAATTGTACAAGTAGCGTGAAGTGAAAATTGCAAAGACTAAGTTAAAAAGCAAATTATCTGTCAATAAATGGTTTTACATGAGAAATGTGGTGTAAACCTTTTACCCTTTGCTCTTCTCAGTACGCAGAGTTTCAACTTGAATGCAAGTATCATGCGGTATTCGTCCGTAAAGAATACGGGAATTTTGCTCAAGGTTAGCGTCAATGTTATTTTTCTCGGAGCCAGCCGGCGCACGCGGCAGCCTGCGGTGCGAGTCATTGTCTGTTTCTTTGTTGGCGCGCGCCGTTACTGGGATTAGGAGGCCGAACTTCCACAAATTCGCCTTGCCGAGAGGGCCCAGCTCTGTTAGAAACCCGCCAGTTCTGATGAAATTCACGTCTGTCGTTTTGTCGGTAGTTTACATAGTTTCTTTCTTGTCTGTCACGTGGTGGAGAATTTCTGCCTGAGTCGTGACTACGCGCTGGACCGTTGCGTCTAAAGTTATTCTGTCTCCCTTGATAATAGTTATTTTGGTTCCCATATTGTCTGTTTCTCTGATTGTCTCTGTGATAGTCATTACCGCGGAAAGGTGATCTTTCCCTGTAACTATTACTCTGCCAGTGGTTATCATATGGGTGGTGTCTGTTTTGGTCACGATTTACGTTGTAAGAATAGGTTTGTCGTGGCCATTTATTGTTTCTGTCGTCACGGAATTGTGACGGATGTGACCTGTAATGATTGTTTTCCTGTTTTCGCATCCCGCGACTGTCTGTGTCAATTTCCAGTTCTTGTAACAGTCCCTGAAAAGCTTCAATGTCGTCTTTGCAACGTCCTGCCAAAATAATGTGTCGTAAATGTTCAGGCAGTTTGATTAAGCAAATGCGGATGAGTTCTGAGGGGCTGTATGGGTTTGATAGGTACTGATTCTTGTGCAACATGTCTTCAAAATATTTGACAAGACTGGAAAATTCAGATTGTTCAAAGTGTTTCATCATCATGATGCTATGTTTTACGCGGTCTTGTGTAGCTTGAGACCAATATGCTGAGAGGAAGGCATGGTAAAATTCTCCTTCACTGTGGCAATCGTGAATGACCGATCGCATTCTCACAGCTGGTTCATTCTCCAAGTAGCCACACATAAATTCTAATCTGTGTTCTAATGACCAGTTGGGAGGAAAACAATGAGAGAATTGATGGAGCCACGCTTGTGGATGAATGTCGTTGCCAGAATTCTTAAATGTTTTGAATTTACGTGTAGTAATGAACAGCTTATAGTCAAAATCATCATGTCGGCGAGTCACATATCGGTCATTGTTACGTCGTGTCGGCGGTTCCATCTCAAAATTCGGTGCACCTTGCCAATTTCTTTCATAATTACCGAAATGCTCTGTGTTATTATATTGTGGCTTTTCCGTATTTCTATGTCCCTCTTCCAGTATTGGGGCGCGAGTGTCCTCTGAAATACGTAATTCTTGTATCACCTGCGTCAACTGATCTTGTACTTCCCGGATTTCTCTTTTATACTGTGTATTAATTTGATTTTGATTTTGTTTGAATTTTCTTATTTGTTCATAGTCTTCTGTGTCAGTGAAGGCTACGGGTCTTGTGTCATTCAGATCATCATCTACCTTTGTAGATAAGTTAGTGACCTGATCCGAAAGTTCAGCTACTTTCTCCGATAGTGAACACATTTCCTCAGTGTGTTTTTCTGAACCAAGTTTCAGAGTGTCCATTTGTGTTGAAATCGAATCTACTGTGTTCTTTAAGTTTTCCTGAGTTTTTGCCAGTTGCGTAACCGAATCGGTAGATGCAACTGAGTCAATTTTAGCCCACAAGGTCTCATGATTTTCATGAACAATGGTTTGCAGTTCTTTTATGGCTGCTTCGTGATTCTGTAATACATTCTCATGACGCGAAAAAATAGGTTGGAAATGCTCACAAATTTGTGTTTTTACGTCATTACAGACTTTCTGACATTTCGATTCTATTTTATGTAACTCAGTAGTTAAATCTTCACGTGTTTGTTCAAGCATATGTTCCACTGAGTCTAACTTTTGAAGCTTTTGTTCCATTGTGTCTAACTTTTGAAGCTTTTGCTGTGTTTGTCTCTGATTTTGTTCCATTGTGTCTAACTTTTGAAGATTCTGTCCCATTTGTTTCTGATTTTGTTCAAGCGTTGTGTCTAACTTTTGTAGCCTTTGTCCCATTTGTTGCATTAACTGTAATAACAATGCACTGGTGTCTGAAACATGTTCCTCAGTGCTTTTCGGCAGTGAATTTGCACCGGCAACATTCACATTTTGACAAGCGGAAAATGTGTCTTGACTCATTTGAGAAAACGGTGAGGACGCAAAACCTGAATCTACAGTATTTGCAAAATTGTGTCCTATCATTTCGGATTCCTGAGGCGAGCTGTTGCCGACCGATCGATCGACAATGCTTCCCTGTTCACTACCTGTTTCACTGCCTACGCCATTGTCTGACGCCCGCTCCATTTCCCTATGCACAGTTACCAAATTACTACTTTGAATATTAGTTAATTCACTACCCAGTGGTGCTGATAAGCTACGCTCGTCGTCACTATTATTTCTCAATTTAGTTTGGAGCCTAGTGTTACGTTTTTCACACGCCATTATTGTCACAATATTTCACACGACAACACAGAAAAGCACAATTTGAATAGCAAAAATAAGAGAACACATTAACATAGCACTGAAAATAATATCTAGTTAATTGCAGCAGCGAAATACTTGGCGCAAAGCTACATGCATGCCACAACTGTTTTACTGTACAACAATGAAAGACTGCAACTACAAAGGAGATTCTCTCTACAATTACGCGCTAGCAATAAACAAAAGCTACACTAAATACACAAACTACAAGAAAAAAATCAGAAGATTCCAGTGAGGTATCCTAGGCTAAGGGTCGACATATGAAACATCCCCTTAGTACAATTTTACATGTGAAACGTCCACTTAGAATAATTTTACAAGCCTGTGCTTAACCTGACACACAATATTATTTAGCGCAACGCAATCTGACTTTCAATAACCCCTACAAAACAATGGCCCTGACTAACTTTAACCTATACCTTTTACAAATCACTTACCTCACAAAAATCTTCGCTACTCATGCTACTGCAAAACAGCGAGCGCCACTACTGCCAGCTAAATAAAAGATTCAAACCACTGAAGGTACTAACTACTGATAGGGATAGTTAGCAAATGAAAGATATTAATAGAGAACAAACAATGTATTTACCTTAATATTCATAATTGACATTCAGTCTTACAGATTATCAAAACTCCGCCATCTCTCTCCCAACGTCCACCACTGCTGGCGGCTCACCTCCAACTGTGCAACGCTACGCGCTGTTCCCCGCTGCCTAACACTACAATGGCAGACAACAATGCAAACTAGCCACAGACTGCACACAGCACAGCCAGTGACCTTCATACAGAGCGCTACGTAACGTTGCCAATAAGAAAACATAAACAGCAAACTTACATAAAGAAAACATAAACAGCCTACTTACATAAAGAAAACATAAACAGCCTACTTACAGTTATAGTGTAATGCAGATCTTTTTTCCTAGTAGTGTTGTACTTGCTAATATCGTTGTTACACTCAAACTGAGATGGATTGTTGGTTACACATTTTATAAGTGAATAAATGCGCTGTGAGACGTGGCTACCATTTCCAGCTGCTTAAAGGGATACCTGCAAGATTTATGTGGGTAACTATGGAGACTGTGGGAAAGCCTAACGTTAGCCGCACCTTGTTTTGGATCCGAGCAGCTAGAATATTGTGTTGGCCTTAAAGCGATGCAGAAACGCAAGGTTTCCCGAATAGACTCTGTCACTTTCCTGGCAGTACCGTAACTTGCTGACCGGGGGTACAGTGCCGTTTAACTCCCATTCATCCAGGTAGTTACCGACTACAGAATGTCAGTAATTTTATAAATGCAATAATGGAAAAAAAACTGCACGGAAAACTCTTTCGTTTTGTTTCTTTTATTATAACAAATATCTTACATATGAAGTCTTTACATTACATTACAGTCTTACATACTACATTTGATGTTTAGTTGTGTGGCAGATAAACATATGTAGTTTCTGCTTGTCCGACACGTGGAAATGCAATGTAGAGCTGACCGTGTGACAAAAAGGGTTCGTCCAAATTTTCTCCACAGTAGTGAAATGTTTGGCCTTGAACCTTATTGATGGTCATAATATAAGCTAATTTCACAGGAAATTGTTATCTTTTAAAAGAAAATGCCATATGAGTTGAGATCAATCGCACTCTTGGTATGAATGCCGATTCTCCTTTTTGTTTACCAGTTACAAATTTTGCTTCGATAATATTGAGAAATAGTTGTTTGGCACACATCGTGTGCCATTACATAATTTCTGTGAGTTAATATTTCGTAATATTGATGATCCAATTTTCAGTTTCAGTACAAGCAGACGCGTACTGAAGATTTAATGAGTTTAAAAATACGATTGGAAAGTTGACGCTTTCTTCTTGATCCATAATTGTATCTTTCCATTTACATATTATTTCTAGTCCTGGAATCGTCTTCCGTATTTGCTCACTTATTTGTTGCACTGCGTTACTCCTTGAAGTTAAAATTGTTCTCTCACAGAACCAGTTTTATTTAGGTAGTTCATTTCTGTCGATGGATAGACTTTTTCAATAAGTTTCGACTACATTGCATAATTTTTGTGATATATTAAGCTTATCAGTATTTGGATGAAGAGGGAAGTATCATTTCCAATTTTCAATAAATTTTCGGCAAATATGTGAGCTTTTTGATCTTCTGTCATTTTTGCGCGCATATTTTCTTTCAAAGATAACTTTTGGACCTTATCCCAAAATACTAATCTCTTTAAGCCTGCGTTTATTTCCTTTGCCGTTGTTGACTTTGGAATTTCCGGTAATGTTTGCCGAAAGTCTCCTGATAGTAACAGTAAAACTGCTCCCATTAATCTGTTGTTTTTCCGAAGATCTTGTAATGTTGTATTGAGTGCCTCAAGACATTTTTTAATGGCCGCTGTACATTCGTCGTATATAATCAAATTGCAAAGCCTTAAAAGTTTACCACGCGCCGAAGATCTCGTTATAGCACCGAATGAAAACTCTAGGCACAGATTACACCACGCACTTTGTGTTGGCATCGCTGAGTCTTAATTAAGTTAGCATTACAATTTTTGCCACTCGCTACCACCAATTTCCACCCACTGCGACCAAAACACCATGGTGCACAATGTGAGACTTAAGGCTGCTCCCGGGCCGGCCGGAGTGGCCGTGCGGTTCTAGGCGCTACAGTCTGGAGCCGAGCGAACGCTACGGTCGCAGGTTCGAAACCTGCCTCGTGCATGAATGTGTGTGATGTCCTTAGGTTAGTTAGGTTTAATTAGTTCTAAGTTCTAGGTGACTGATGACCTAAGAAGTTAAGTCGCATATGCTCAGAACCATTCGAACCAAGGCTACTACCATGCTTCAACGCCATTGGTCTGCAGTGAATAGTTTTAGCTGCAAAGTGAAATATACGGACACGTATCCCATATTGATACTGACTGAAGTATCCGCAGCGTGACAGAAGGATGTTAAAAGTGCTAGTACAAAATACGAAACAGCGAGGTACCAGGACTATTACTAAGAGAAGTAGTGTGCAATTTTTCCCGTCGTGTATTAACGGGAAAATTTCTGTCTACCTTTCTCTGTACTCGCTATAACCTCTTATCCCCACCATTCGTCCACGAGATATGTAACATTGACACGAAGATTGTCGCACATTCTTCGAAAACCGCTTCTCTAAATTTACCCAACTGGTTTTCGAGCGAAGAATATCATTTCTCTACCCGAAAAGTCCCTTTGTAATACTTTCACTGTAGCGATATGTGTATCAGTTGTTAGAAGCGAAGAGAAGTTCGCACGTATGGTACTTCGGCAAACCTCACCGCCCCTTCTTGAGTCTCGCACCTCCGAAGTAGTAGAGTGTGAGTGCTTCGAGCAGCTGAAAAGAAAAATTACATTTTTCCGGTTGTTCTCTGGAAAGTAAGTCATCCGGTTACATCACTGATTACGTAATGCCTTGGTCTTTCACTGTCTCTTTATAATGTTCGGGCGAGGAAGAAATGAACGAGATGCCTCGGGATTTTATACGGGCATTATGTTTTCTTCTCTCTTTTGGCATAGTTCTATGGAACTCAATTCCTGAAAAGCGACATCGTCGGGATTGTTTCGATAATTTACCTAAACCAAATCAGGCAACTTTGTGATACAGGTCGTTGTTAAGTAAGACTCTCATTAAGATTCATCATTATTCACTTTTGTAAAAATACAAATCCTTTTCCGTAGTAACAGTTAAGTTACGCCAACATATAACCTGTTTCAACCAAAACTTTCGTCCTTGTTTTTCGACTTCATTAAATAATAAGTAGTATTTCAATTATTTGTATCATTTCACTGTTTTAGGAATTCATTTGTTTGTAACACAGATAACTTCAGGTTCTATTTTCATTCACATGACGATTTTAAATTTCAAAAATAGGATTATTATTAATAATATTGTTATCATGTTCTTATATCGTCTTCGACACTCACGATCATTTGTTCGTGAAATGTTGGCAAAATGGTGAATAGTAAAGACTGGGCTCCAGCTAAATGCAGTATACATAAAATAATAAAATTAGTAAAAGGTTTGACTGTACGTGAATCTTATTCTGGATCTTTTTGTTCATAGCTCGATGTAGTTGGAACTGTGTAAAAAATAGGTATACTTCTTATACATTGGCCACATTAGGCCTTTTTCGGTCTTTACAGCGATGAGGCGCAGTTTAAAACCCTCCTTTCAGAATCCGACGTTAAAGGTATTTCCCACACTGTCCAATACTTTCAAGGGATAAAAAAAGAAGGGGAAAGAAGCAGTACTAGTAGAAGATATAACCTATGTGAGGCAATAAATAAAACCGTCACATGTGCGTCTGTTTATTACTTAATTGCGACCAGTTTCGGTAGTGCTCTCCACCCTCATCAGGCCCCTCTATAGCTAATGGTAGTCGCATAACCAACGGCAATCAACACCAATGAAAGGAGCGAGGACATCGGTGTCTGCAAACCCGCTCGTGTGTAGCGCGTCTGTGGCATCCATCGACCTGCTACAAGTAGCAGCAAACTTCCTCAGATTTCTTGCCGCGTCAGTTCATGATAAAACCTCGAGCTTTGACGATTACCTCCATCGTCTTCGTCAGTAGCAACTGGCTGTCAAAGCTACTTTTTTTTCTTTATTGTTATTTAACATCTTCCATACGGTGGGCTGGCAGCAGCACACTACGCTGCTCTTCAGCCACAAGTTTTACAAAGGAAAAACAATGGGGACACAGAATATACAGAACAAAGTGGGGGGGGGGGGGGGGCAAAAAACAGTAGACACAGAAACAGAATAACACGTAGCCGTTCACACGCGAAGACACCTAAAGAAGCTGTTGGCACTGCACACAGACACTGATGATAGAGGCGACACGTGAACCATGGAGCGTGGGCGGCGAAAAACTCTGTGGCACAAAAACGACGGCATACACACTAAAACGATGGCGATGATCTCCGGCGCGAATGTCCACTTAACGTGTACGAGTCCGGGGACCTGCCAAGAGGGGAAGAAGGTGGTGGGGGAAAGCAAAGATGCCAACGGCAGAGGAGATGGTGGGAGGAATGGAGGTATGATGGTAGGGGAAGCCCAGGGGTGGAGGGGGGAGAAAGGGAGGAGGGAGGGAAGGGGCAGAGAAAGGAGAGAGGATGCCCATAGGAACAAACACAGGAAGAGGGAGGAAGTATCAAAGTTGGTAGGATGGGTAGATGGAGGGGAGGACGGCATCACCAGGGAGGGGCAGCTGGCGGAAGCCATTTTGGGAGAGGGTATGGAGAGTGGAGAGATGGAGAGCAGGTGGGACGTGGAAGTACAGGCGCGGCAGCGGGTGGGGGCGGAAGAGGATGGGAGAGACCAGCGGGTGAGGAGAGTCGAGTTTACGGGAGGTGTAGAGGATCCGTATTCATTCGAGGAAAAGGAGGAGGTGGGGGAACGGAATAAGGTCGTACAGGATCTGCGTGGGGGAGGGGAGACGAATGCGATAGGCGAGGCGAAGAGCATGGCGTTCAAGGATCTGAAGGGATTTGTAAGGTAGGAGGCGCGGAGATCCAGGCAGGGTGGGCGTAGCAGAGGATAGGGCAGATAAGGGATTTATAGGTATGGAGGATGGTGGAGGGATCCGGACCCCACGTACGGCCAGAAAGGAGCTTGAGGAGACGGGAGCGTGCCTTGGCTTGAATTGTCCGGAGGTGGGGGGTCCAGCAGAGGCGACGGTCAAGGGTGAGGCCAAGGTACTTAAGGGTGGGGGTGAGGACGATAGGACGGCCATAGATGGTGACATAGAAGTCGAGGAGGCGGAAGGAAACATCTACTACTACATCCATACTCTGCAAGCCACCTGACGGTGTGTGGCGGAGGGTACCTTGAGTACCTCTATCGGTAATCCCTTCTATTCCAGTCTCGTATTGTTCATGGAGAGAAGGATTGTCGGTATGCCTCTGTGTGGGCTCTAATCTCTCTAATTTTATCCTCATGGTCTCTTCGCGAGATATACGTAGGAGGGAGCAATATACTGCTTGACTCCTCGGTGAAGGTATGTTCTCGAAACTTCAACAAAAGCCCGTACCGAGCTACTGAGCGTCTCTCCTGCAGAGTCTTCCACTGGAGTTTATCTATCATCTCCGTAACGCTTTCTCGATTACTAAATGATCCTCTAACGAAGCGCGCTGCTCTCCGTTGGATCTTCTCTATGTCTTCTATCAACCCTATCTGGTACGGATCCTACACTGGTGAGCAGTATTCAAGCAGTGGGCGAACAAGTGTACTGTAACCTACTTCCTTTGTTTTCGGATTGCATTTCCTTGGACTCTTCCAATGAATCTCAGTCTGGCATCTGCTTTAACGACGATCAACTTAATATGATCATTCCATTTTAAATCACTCCTAATGCGTACTCCCAGATAATTTATGGAATTAACTGCTTCCAGTTGCTGACCTGCTATATTGTAGCTAAATGATAAGGGATCTTTCCTTCTATGTATTCGCAGCACATTACACTTGTCTACATTGAGATTCAGTTGCCATTCCCTACACCATGCGTCAATTCGCTGCAGATCCTCCTGCATTTCAGTACAATTTTCCATTGTTACAACCTCTCGATATACCACAGCATCATCCGCACAAAGCCTCAGTGAACTTACGATGTCATCCACAAGGTCATTTATGTATATTGTAAATAACAACTGTCCTACGACACTCCCCCGCGGCACACTTGAAATCACTCTTACTTCGGAAGACTTCTCTCCATTGAGAATGACATGCTGCGTTCTGTTATCTAGGAACTCTTCAATCCAATCACACAATTGGTCTGATAGTCCATGTGCTCTTACTTTGTTCATTAAACGACTGTGGGGAACTGTATCGAACGCCTTGCGAAAGTCAAGAAACACGGCATCCACCTGGGAACCCATGTCTATGGCCCTCTGAGTCTCGTGGACGAATAGCGCGAGCTGTGTTTCACATGACCGTCTTTTTCGAAACCCATGCTGATTCCTACAGAGTAGATTTCTAGTCTCCAGAAAAGTCATTATACTCGAACATAATACGTCTTCGAAAATTCTGCAACTGATCGACGTTAGAGATATAGGTCTATAGTTCTGCACATCTTTTCGACGTCCCTTCTTGAAAACGGGGATGACCTGTGCCCTTTTCCAATCCTTTGAAACGCTACGCTCTTCTAGAGACGTACGGTACACCGCTGCAAGAAGGGGGGGCAATGATCGCCTGGGTTTTGGAAGGATTGACCTTAAGCAACCACTGGTTGTACCAAATGGGGAACCGGTCAAGATGGGACTGGAGAAGGTGTTGGGAGCGCTGCAGGGTGGGGGCGAGGGCAAGGAAGGCGATGTCATCAAAGCTACTGCTATGGTGGTCTTATATAGACCACAGGCGGCTTCTGATTGGCTGGCAGTTAATTGATGCTGTTGCAGATGGTGTCGATGTCTGCGCTGGTGGCGCAGTAGCGTAAATATTGCGACGAATATCTCTGCCTCCTCCGTGCATCAAGAACTTGCTTCCATGCACCACTAAGATTGTATCCACTGCCATGGTTGAGGCTGTTCTCGCTCTTCCTTATTTATAAAGAATCTTGTGCGAGAAGAACTTCAGCCGTGACAACGGCTACAATCTTAGAGGTGCATGGAAGCGAGCTCTCGATACGGAAAAGAGGCAGAGATATTCCTCACTACTGCGGGAGCGGTGGCGGCGCCAGCGCAGACGTTGATACCATTTGCAACAGCATTACGTAATTGCCGACGAATCAGAAGCCAATTATGGTCTACTCAAGGTCACCACAAAAGCAGTTTCGACAGTCAGTTGCTCTTGACGAAGGCGACGGAGGTAATCGTCGAAAGTTGGAGATTTTACCCTGAACTGACGCGATAACAAGTCCAAAGAATGTCTTATACAACAGTGTAGTCACGAAAGACTTCATTCTCACTCATAAACTAGTAATAGTGAATAGAAAATATGGTACACAATCTCAGCCACCTAGGTGATACTGCCGAAAAATAATACACATTTGTCGCTTTTAAACGAACACCATTTTTGATTCACTTATTTTAATTGCTGCCCGTTTCAGAGACCGAAAGAATTGCTCCCGTACTTCGGGCATTCAGCTGACTGTATTACAAACTGTAAAAGGTGACCACTAACAGCATTACTTACACTGTACATTGCCCGAAAATCTATGCCTCCTTTACAGCAGAGCTTCTGCTACAAATACTGACCTATTGCTATCGTTTCATTTCGAACAAAGAAATAATCAATTATCGTTTTCTGAGGTAGCGAATATGGTTCATTTTATTCTTTTTCTACATACACTCATCAATAAAAATTATGCATCACCTCCATTCCCAGAACTCCTGAAGATAGACGTTGACTGTGAATATTGTATCACAGACACAGTCCCTTTGACTGTTCAGGGATGTCACTAAACCCACCCAAAGATGTAACCAACCATGCATGAGCAGCGCCTATATGACGGAGGGGGACCGACAGCCGATCAGTTCCAGTCATTCCACCAGGAAGGAAGTACACGACTCGTGTTGTCTGTAGTTCAACCATGTCTAGAAGGTCAATACCGCGGTACGATCGCGTCCTCATTGTTACTTTGTGCCAGGAGGGTCTCTCAACAAGAGAAGTGTCCAGGCGTCTCGGAGTGAACCAAAGCGATGTTGTTCGGACATGGAGGAGATACAGAGAGACAGGAACTGTCGATGGCATACCTCGCTCAGGCCGCCCGAGGGCTACTACTGCACTGGATGACCGCTACCTACGGATTATGGCTCGGAAGAACCCTGACAGGAACGCCACCATGTTGAATAATGCTTTTCGTGCAGCCACATGACGACGTGTTACGACTCAAACTGCGCGCAATGGGTTGCATAATGCGCAACTTCACTCCCGACGTCCACAGTGAGGTCCATATTTGCAACCACGACACCATGCAGCGCGGTACAGATGGGCGGAACAACGTGTCGAATCTACCGCTCGGGATTGGCATCACGTTCTCTTCATTGATGAGTGTCGCATATGCCTTCAACCAGACAACCAACGGAGACGTGTTTGGAGGCAACCCAGTCAGGCTGAACGCCTTTGACACACTATCCAGCGAGTGCAGCAAGGTGGAGTTTTCCTGCTGTTTTGGGGTGGCATTATGTGGGGCCGACGTACTATGCTGGTGGTCGTGGAAGACGCTGTAACGGCTGTACGATACGTGAATGTCATCCTCAGTCCGATAGTGCAGCCATATCGGTAGCATATTGGCGAGGCATTCGTCTTCATGGACGACAATTCACGCCCCCATGGTGCACATCTTGTAAATGACTTCCTTTAGGATAAAGACATCGCTCGACTAGAGTGGCCAGCATGTTCTCCAGGCATGAATTCTATCGAACATGCCTGGGATAGATTGAAATGGGCTGTTTATAGACGACGTTTCCCGCGAACCACTCTGAGGCATCTACGCCGCATGGTCGTTGAGGAGTGGGGCAATATGCACCAACAGTGCCTTGATGAACTTGTGGATAGTATGCCACGGCGAATACAGGCATGCATCAATGCAAGAGGACAAGCTACTGGGTATTAGAGATACTGGTGTGCAGAGCAATCTGGACACACTACCTCTGAAAGTCTCGCTGTATGGTGGTAGAACATGCAATGTGTGGTTTCCATGAGCAATAAAAAGGGCGGAAATGATATTTATGTTGATCTCTATTCCAATTTTCTGTACAGGATCCGGAATTCTCGGAAACGAGGTGATGCAAAACATTTTTTTGATGTGTGTACTTATTTTTTTTTAATCCGTACTTATACATTTCAAGAGATTGTAGACACTTGTGACTTGTTTATTTGTTCTCTCTTCTACCAACATCGGAAGTACTCAACTTGCTCGGTTCGGTAGAAAAGCAGACCGCTCTGAAGCGACATATTACGTCACTCTGCTTACAAAATCTGTACAAGAATTATGTGCACTGGGTGCATGGATGTATGTAACTGTATGGTGCTGCAGAAGTGATTTAATTTTGTAAGGTCTTTCTGTAGCTATTAAATAATTAAAAAGGCTTGCATTGAAACAGCTGTTCTGTATTGGGAGATGCGTACACTCATTTGCTATGAAATCCTTCCTAGTATCAACGTATGCTCTTTCTCTCTCTCTCTCTCTCTAGAATCCAGTTTAAGGTTTTAACTCAGGCCTGGTATTAGTCAGTTGCATGTTCCAAAGACCGTTTGAACGAATCTTTTATCGAAACGATGTTGTTGTTGTGGTCTTCAGTCCTGAGACTGGTTTGATGCAGCTCTCCATGCTACCCTATCCTGTGCAATTTTACATTATTAGTGTTAATATTAATGAACACTTTACTTTTTAATCTTACTCATGCCACTGTGTTTTTTGCTCAGCCTGCCAGCTTTCAAATAGAACTTTGTCCATGGATCATAAGGAGTTGTTCACGAAAAATTATTTTACATTAGATTTAAAACTTCCTTTGCTACCTGTCAGAGGTTTTATGGTTTTGGGCAAATGATCAAAACCTTTTGTTGGTGCATACTGAACCCCTTTCTGAGGCAGTGACAGCTTTAATAATGTATATCAAAGGTAAATTTTTCCTCCAGTGTTGTAACTATGGATATGAGCATTTTTCTCAAACTGTGATGGGTTATTTATGAGGTATTTCATTGCCAGATATATTTGTTCTGATGGTGCAGTTAAAATTCCCAACTCCTTGAAGAGGTACCTATACGGAGACCGCGGATACCAAATATTATTTTTAACGCTCGCTCTTGTGCAATCAGTACCTTCTTTCTAAGTGATCAGTTAACCCAGAAAATTATTCCATAAGATATTACTGAATGGAAATATGCAAAATGCGTCAGGATGTCGATCCGTTTGTTTCCAAGACTAGCAATATTATACGAAGCGCAAAAGTAGCTAAACTTAATTGCTTTAGAAGCTAAGTAAAATGCTTCAAGTTTTCATCAATATGTACACCCGCAAAATTCGAACAATGTACCCTATTTGTCAACTGCTGTTCATGTGCTGTATCAATTGACAGAATTACAAAGTCTCTGGCAAACCTCGCAGTATTCATGCCCTCTCCCCGAACTTGAATTGCCTTTCCAAATGTACCCTTGGTTCACTGCCTCCCTTTAAAGACATTTACAAGCAGCAACGATAGAGATGGCGCGTTTGAAGGCGCTGTAAACATATTCTGAAAAACAGTGATCCAAAACCCGGCCCGGCCACACATTTGTAGGTTTTGGGCGACCTCCTTACATCACTCAAGGAAAGTTGCCTTTCCTTCAACATCCGTCCCCAATCCAGGGTTGTGCTTCGTCCATAATGACCTCATCGTTGACAGCACGTTAAACGCTAACTTCCCTTCGTTTATGCTAGATGTCGATAGATATAGCTTTAGACCAGGGGGTGTCCAACCTGCGGCTGCCCAAAGCAAAAAAAAAAAAAAAAAAAAAAAAAAATGGTTCAAATGGCTCTGAGCACTATGGGACTTAACTTCTGTGGTCATCAGTCCCCTAGGAACTTAGAACTACTTAAACCTGACTAACCTAAGGACATCACACACATCCATGCCCGAGGCAGGATTCGAACCTGCGAACGTAGCTGTCGCGCGGTTCCAGACTGTAGCGCCTAGAACCGCTCGGTCACTCCGGCCGGCTGCCCAAAGCAATTATCAGGGAGGCCCAGTAAGTGAGCATCTGTAACACTATCGGAAAAAATTTTATAAATCCTTTTCCATTAGCGGTAATTTTTGGTGTTCAGTATATTACGTGCTGCACAAAAATACTCGTCTCCTTCCATTGTGCCATAGGTAAGTTAAAAGACGTTATACGTTTTACTTTCAAAACGGATATGAAACAGCCAATGCAGGTGTTCTTCCGAGACGGCTAATGATGTAACTTGGCGAGAAACTGTTAGCGGGAGCTATAATGGAGATTGGGCGCGAGGCAAAGAAAAAGCAAATCAGAGGGAGTAAAAGTTTGTGTCAGTCAGTAGGTGAGCAGGGATCAAGGCAATTAGGGGCGCTCCCTTTGGCACCCCTGCCGGCTCTGTGCCACTGTGCCACTGCGCCCCCCGCGGCGGCGCGCTTTCATCTCGACCCCCCTCACTCATCTCCGCCTCTCCGGGCCGTCCGCGACACTCATTTGTCGCAAACGTCACCGGCAGCCCAGCCGCACGGGGAGTAGTAATTTCGTCAGACGGACGCGCAGGGAGGGGGAGGGAGTCCTAAATCGGCTTAATTCTCTGTCAGTCGCGCCCATATCTAAAGTTGAGTTGACACGCCGCTCGCCGACTCTGTGGCCGATTGGTCCTCTCTGTGATGCAAACTGTAAAGGAGACGAGACTGTAACTGCATTGTTATCGATAATAATCAGCTACACTGCTATGTATATTGCTTATATTTTATATCATTCACTACAAGAAATTGCTATCGTCAGGTGCTCTGTAAATACATAACGGATGTTCATAATCCAGGGTGACACACGGGAGACGGACGGTTTTTAATGAAATAATACTCAGCCAACTTTAAAATTAATCCATGTTTATTTACACAAAATCAAAGCTCACTATCTGCCATTTTAGTTAACAAAGTTACACTACTGGCCATTAAAATTGCTACACCAAGAAGAAATGTCGACGATAAAGGGGTATTCATTGGACAAATATATTATACTAGAACTAACGTGTGATTACATTTTCACGCAATTTTGGTGCATAGATCCTGAGAAATCAGTACCCAGAACAACCACCTCTGGCCGTAATAACGGCCTTGATACGCCTGGGCATTGAGTCAAATAGAGCTTGGGTGTCGTGTACAGGTACAGCTGCCCATGCAGCTTCAACACGATACCACAGTTCATCAAAAGTAGTGACTGGCGTATTGTGACGAGCCATTTGATCGGCCACCATTACCGGACGTTTTCAATTGGTGAGAGATCTGGAGAATGTGCTGGTCAGGGCAGCAGTCGAATATTTTCTGTATCCATAAAGACCCGTACAGGACCTGCAACATGCGGTCGTACATTATCCTGCTGAAATGTAGGGTTTCGCAGGGATCGAATGAAGGGTAGAGCCACGGGTCGTAACACATCTGAAATGTAGCGTCCACTGTTCAAAGTGCCGTAAATGCGAACAAGAGGTGACCGAGACGTGTAACCAATGGCACTCAATACCATCACGTCGGGTGATACGCCAGTATGGCGATGACGAATACACGCTTCCAATGTGCGTGCACCGCGATGTCGCCAAACACGGATGAGATCATCATGATGCTGTAAACAGAACCTGGATTCGTCCGAAAAAATGACGTTTTGCCATTCGTCCACCCAGGTTCGTCGTTGAGTACACCATCGCAGGCGCTCCTGTCTGTGATGCAGCGTCAAGGGTAACCGCAGCCATGGTCTCCTAGCTGATAGTCCATGCTGCTGCAAACGTCGTCGAACTGTTCGTGTAGATGGTTGTCAAACGTCCCCATGTGTTGACTCACGGATCGAGACGTGGCTCCACGATCCGTTACAGCCACGCAGATACGATACCTGTGATCTCGACTGCTAGTGATACGAGGCCGTTGGCATCCAGCACGTCGTTCCGTATTACCCTCCCGAACCCACCGATTCCTTATTCTGTTAACATTCATTGGATCTCGACCAACGCGAGCAGCAATGTCGCGATACGATAAACCACAAACGCGATAGGCTACAATCCGACCTTTATCAAAGTCGGAAACGTGATGGTACGCATATCTCCTCCTTACACGAAGCATCACAACAACGTTTCACCGGGCAATGCCGGTCAACTGCTGTTTGTGTATGAGAAATCGGTTGAAAACAGTCCTCATGTCAGTACGTTGTAGGTGTCGCCACCGGCGCCAACCTTGTGTGAATGCTCTGAAAAGCTAATCATTTGCGTATCACAGCATCTTCCTCCTCTCGGTTAAATGTCGCGTCTGTAGCACGTCATCTTCTTGGTGTAGCAATTTTAATGGCCAGTAGAGTATTTGTGAAAAATAACGTCGTCAAGGTGATGTCCATCATTTCGAATGCAGGACTCAAGTCTGTTGCCAAAATCCTCCATCACACGGACTAAAATATTTGCAGGGATTGCAGCAATTACTTGAACGATTGCATTCTTCAACTCGCCCAAATTTTGTGGTATGTGGTTATAGTCACAGTTCTTAAGGTACCCCCACAGAAAAAAGTCACATACTGACAATTCGGGAGACCTGGGAGGCCCAGGAACATTTCCAGAACGTGAGATAATCCGGGCAGGAAACATTCGTCTAAGAACTGTCATTGAAGTGTAGCGGTGTGCGATGTTGCCCCATCCTGCTGGAACCAAACGCATTTTAAAGGGATTCGTCGTCTTCTTAGTTCTAAATTCTAGAATGTTTCAAGCATACGAATGTAACGAGCCGAATTAACAGTAACTGTGGCCCCGTTCTCTTCAAAAAAATAAGGTCCAATAATGCCAACAGATCCAAGAGCACACCAGACTGTTACTTTCTCTGAGTGTAGAGGACGCCGGTGTGGATGCTCTGGAGCCTAGTAAGGTAGGTTTTGCTTATTCACGGTCCCGTTCAAATGAAAATGAGCTTCACCGCTCATCAATAAAATTTCATTTTCATTCGATCCAAAAATCGCTTGTATTCTGTAAGCGAAGTCTTCTCGTATAGCAAAATCAGTTCCCTTTAGTTGTTGGACAGTGAGCATTTTGTAGGGATGGAATTTTAATTCTTTCTGCAAAATTCGTCCAACCGATTCACGATTGATTCGTAACTCACTCTAGCATGACGTCTAGCTGACCGTCCTGGGCTTCTGACTGCCGCTTGTCTTACCCTTTCAACATTTCCTGGTGTCTTTGCGTCTCGGGCTAGGATGCTTCTTATCCAGTGTGTTTCCAGTTGATCTGAAGCTTTCCACCCATCTGAGGACTGTGTTACGGCTCGGAACAGCTCCATGTCGACCGAGATTAAACCGCGCACGAAACAATCGCTGCGTAGCAATAATAGACTCACCACTTTTCACGAAACTGCCATAGGCAAACACTCGACGTTGCAAGTCCCACTGCTCCACAGTGACTGAGTAAATGAAATGGCGTCTTGTGTGGATCAGAACTATCCCCACCACGACCACCTCCCACCACCGCGCCCTCAGTACTACGCAGTTCAAAACCTTCCGTCTCCCGTGTGTCACCCTGTATAATGGTTTTGTAACTTTGATCTGAAAAGCTACAATGCGCTGGTAAGTTCAGAACCGGTGTATCCACTGAAATATTTTTCGCCTTTATCCGACTGCACGGAATATTTTTGGTAGTATTTTATATAGGAGATTATTTGTTTGAATAGGTTCCCAAATTCAATTATACGACATACCGCTATTGAAACAAACGCAGCTTGATGATCCCGTATGGCGGCGATGACAGATATAATAATTTTTTTTCGCTACGCTGTTTTACCTTTTGTTAAACAATGTAATTACATAACTTTTGTTCTTTGGGCCCTGTAGTGCAAAATATGTCTTTTAATGACATGATTATTATGAATAAAAGCCAGCTACACTGCTATGTAAATTGTTTGCATTTTATATAATTCACGATGATCACATTTCGGCAAATTGCCGTCGTCAGGTGCTCTGTAAGCACGTAAATAAGCGATGGTCTTAATATAATGGTGGTCTGAAAAGGTATAATACACCATTAGGTCCAATAGGTGCTTTCACCTTACATGTAACATCGTTGGTGTCATATCCCGTCTGTTTTAGAATTATTACCTTCTCCCAGGTGTACACTGGAGATAGTATATCAGATTTTACTTGTTTTCCATGTATGCTAACTTTTCTGACAGCTTGGTTGACAGTGAGTTAGCGCTTTTACATGTTCACATAGTTACCATTATACATAAGTGATGAGTGAAAGTCAGTTGTTTTTTATTACTTTTATAGGTTTGTTTCTAATTATGTTTTTGCCTAGAGTTTGTTTTATTTTATATGAGATTTTTATTTTACGTTTCTAATTTTTTCATGATAATTGTTGTTGTCTATGGTTTATGTTGGTGTTATGTCTCTGTTTTACACTACTCATGAAGAAGAGAAATTTGTTAACATCGAGTATAGATTTAAGTGTCAGGAAGTCATTTCTGAAAGTATTTGTATGGAGTGTAGCCATGTATGGAAGTGAAACATGCACGGTAAACAGTTTGGACAAGAAGAGAATAGAAGCTTTCGAAATGTGGTGCTACAGAAGAATGCTGAAGATTAGATGGGTAGATCACATAACTAATGAGGAAGTATTGAATAGGATTGGGGAGAAGAGAAGTTTGTGGCACAACTTGACCAGAAGAAGGGATCGGCTGGTAGGACATGTTCTGAGGCATCAAGGGATCACCAATTTAGTATTCGAGGGCAGCGTGGAGGGTAAAAATCGTAGGGGGAGACCAAGAGATGAATACACTAAGCAGATTCAGAAGGATGTAGGTTGCAGTAGGTACTGGGAGATGAAGAAGCTTGCACAGGATAGAGTAGCATGGAGAGCTGCATCAAACCAGTCTCAGGACTGAAGACCACAACAACAACAACATGTTGTTATTACGAAAAAATTAAAAAGGAAAACAAGTAAAATCTGATGTACATCTCCAGTGTACACCTGGGAGAAAGTAATAACTCTAAAGCAGACAGGACATGACACCAACGATGTTACATGTAAGGTAAAAGCACCTAATGCACCTTTTCAGATCATAGTTACAAGACCATTATGTTAAGACCATCGATTATTTGCGTGTTTACAGAGCACCTGACGACGCCAGTTTGCCGAAATGTGATCATCGTGAATTATATAAAATTCAAACAATTTGCACAGCAGTGTAGCTGGCTATTATTCATAATAATCATGTGATTAAAAGACATATTTTGCAGTACGGGGCCCAAGGAACAAAAGTTATGTAATTACATTGTTTAAAAAAAGCTAAAACTGCGTAGCGAAAAAAAATTATTATATCTGTCATCGCCGCCATACGGGAACATCAGACTGTGTCTTTTTCAGCAGGGGCATGTCGTATAAGTGAATTAGGGAACCTATTCAAACAATGCATTACTAAGAAAAATATTCCCTGCAGTCGGATATACGCGAAAAATATTTCAGTGGATAAGCCGGTTTTGAACTTATCAGAAACTTTCAGTCGAGACATTTGAGGTATTGGTATAGCTTAGGTAATCAAGATCCAACGAAGAACGCTGCGTTTCATCACGGGATGATTTATTCGGCGGTAGAGGCATTACGATGATGCTGAATAATCTCCAGAGGCAGATGTCACAAGAGAGGCGTTGTACATCACTACTACTGAAATTCCAAGACAGTAGGTTCCGGAAAGAGTCGGACAACGCATTACTTCCAACCCACGTGCATCTAGCGAAATGACCAGAACGGGAAAATCCGATAAATTAGTGCTGATAATGAGCTTTTCTGACAATCATTTCTCCTACGAACGATTCGCGATTGGAACAGCAAAGGCGGGAGCGGATAATGGTACGACAAGCACCCACCGCCACATACCGTAAGGTGTACGGTGGCTTGCAGAGCGTACACGCAGATGCAGATATTTAACGAAGTACCTGACTGGTCTCTAATATTTATTTGGTCATTGAGCAACTGTTTATCTTGTGTTAATTCTTTCTGTATGTGGAAGTTTTCTTGGAAAGGGAGCAGGTGTCTGTGTTGGTTCTTACGATGTTCCTATCTTTTTCAGTATTGCTTGGTCTATCGTATTCTTGTTTTAGATGACGTAGCAATCCTGAATGGTTTGTACCGTATTTAAATTCTCTGATGTGCTCTTTATATCTTGTGTCGAATGGCCTGACAGTCATTCTAATGTATATTTTTTCCTCTGCAACTGAACTGATGATATTAGATTGTTGGTATCAGTTCGATTTTGATTTCACTTTTGGGATGTGCTTTTGTACTGAGTTGTTTGTTTTGTAACCAATGTTTATGCCCTGTTTTTTTTTCTCAATGCGTTACCTACTTAATGTGTGAATTTGTTGTGATAGGTCATTGTATGCCATCGTTTGTAGTAGTGCAGGTCGTATGTGTTGGTGTGCTTTGGTTAGGTTTCTTTCATTATTTGCGTCTTTATTTTTAAGTTTAGTTTGTTTACCAATGTTTATTTGTGTGCATTCCTAATGCTGCTTGTTTTAAAATGGCTAGCTCTTTCTGTTAATCGGAAGTGCTTAGAGTGATCCTGTTCAGTCTGTTCAACATGTATCTGATTGCAGCCTCTTTCTGAATTTGCGGGTGGTTTGAGGCTGCATTTAAGATAGTGCCACTTGGCTTCGGTTTTCTGTATATGTCAAATGTGTGTGTGTAGCATGAAACATGAAAAACATGGCCAAATGCTAAGAATATTTTAGGAAATAAACATGGTTTACCATTTCACTGGCAGGCCAACAAACAGCTTCCGAACGCCTGGAAGACACACGTTAGGATTGCTGGGGATTGCAGCAAACTCTGTGGGCGGCAGACGAAGAGACCGGGCAGATTAGTTTAGGATTAGCGCATTCTTCAAGGCATTTGTGGTCTGAACGGTGCTTGGAGAGTGGCGTTATCCTGCTGAAGTGTGCCATTGGTACCTTGTTCAGGGTAAGCATGACAACAAGCTATTCTTGCCACTTACTGGCGAGCGTTGGTCGTCAAATCAGACCTGCTGTCCTATATAGTACCACGGCTCGAGGAGTTGCAGAATCACGGGTCTCAAAATTCGCTGCTTGCTGTAAACTCTTCACCTAGACGCCTACTGAAACGTTGGCTTCCTTTGACAGCCACAGGCAGAAGCGAGACCCATCGTACGAGGTGCATTCAAGTTCTAAGGCCTCCGATTTTTTTTCTCCAGGCTGGAAAGAGATAGAAACATGCGTATTGTCTTAAAATGAGGCCGCGTTCATTGTCAATACGACCCAGAGACGGCAGCACCATACGGCAGATTGAATTTTACCGCCAGCGGCGAGAATGAGAACTGTTTTAAATACTTAAAATGGCGACGTTTTCCTTACTTGAACAGCGTGCAATCATTCGTTTTCTGAATTTGCGTGGTGTGAAACCAATTGAAATTCATCGACAGTTGAAGGAGACATGTGGTGATGGAGTTATGGATGTGTCGAAAGTGCGTTCGTGGGTGCGACAGTTTAATGAAGGCAGAACATCGTGTGACAACAAACCGAAACAACCTCGGGCTCGCACAAGCCGGTCTGACGACATGATAGAGAAAGTGGAGAGAATTGTTTTGGGGGATCACCGAATGACTGTTGAACAGACCGCCCCCAGAGTTGGCATTTCTGTGGGTTCTGTGCACACAATCCTGCATGAGGACCTGAAAATGCGAAAAGTGTCATCCAGGTGGGTGCCACAAATGCTGACGGACGACCACACGGCTGCCCGTGTGGTATGTTGCCGAGCAATGTTGACGCGCAACGACAGCATGAATGGGACTTTTTTTCGTCGGTTGTGACAATGGATGAGACGTGGATGCCATTTTTCAATCCAGAAACAAAGCGCCAGTCAGCTCAATGGAAGCACACAGATTCACAGCCACCAAAAAAATTTCGAGTAACCGCCAGTGCTGAAAAGATGATGGTGTCCATGTTCTGGGACGGCGACGGCGTAATCTTTACCCATTGCGTTCCAAAGGGCACTACGGTAACAGGTGCATCCTACGAAAATGTTTTGAAGAACAAATTCCTTCCAGCACTGCAACAAAAACGTCCGGGAAGGGCTGCGCGTGTGCTGTTTCACCAAGACAACGCACCCGCACATCGAGCTAACGTTACGCAACAGTTTCTTCGTGATAACAACTTTGAAGTGATTCCTCATGCTCCCTACTCACCTGACCTGGCTCCTAGTGACTTTTGGCTTTTTCCAACAATGAAAGACACTCTTCGTGGACGCACATTCACCAGCCGTGCTGCCATTGCCTCAGCGATTTTCCAGTGGTCAAAACAGACTCCTAAAGAAGCCTTCGCCGCTGCCATGGAATCATGGCGTCAGCGTTGTGAAAAATGTGTACGTCTGCAGGGCGATTACGTCAAGAAGCAACGCCAGTTTCATCGATTTCGGGTGAGTAGTTAATTAGAAAAAAAATCGGAGGCCTTAGAACTTGAATGCACCTTGTAGAACAATACAGAACGCAACTTCGTATGCCAGTTGACTCTGACACTGCACCATGCAAGTCTTCCTTGTCCGCGATATGGTGGAAGCGGGAAACGATGCACGGTAGATCTCAGCCCAGCTTCCCGTAATCTGATCTCAAACGGTTCATGGTGACAGTGTGCCCGTACCCTCTATTTGAATTCCAACTGATATCATCGGTCTATTCGCAAGAGCTAGTCCAACAATCCTACCATCACATCGTGTGTGTTTCCCTTCCTGGAAGGACGCACGCCCACTCTTTTCGTCCTGAGTCTATGTCGTCACCTCCCGTACCGTGGTTGTCGCACTACAACGAACTGTTTGCGTAATCTGTCGGTATGCCGCTTCCTTGTCCCTAGAGCTATGATTCGACCTTTCTTCAAGTCCGAAATATGTCGATAAGCTACGTAGACGTGTCCTGCGGACACGATGTATTGCTATCTCCAACTGAAGACTTCCAGTAACGTTAGACACAATGGTACCCAGCATATAGGTTGTAAGTAGACAGTATAGGTTTTTTTATTGGCAACGTTACGTAGCGCTCGGTATGAAAATCACTGGCTGTGCTGTGTGCAGTCTGTGGCTAGTTTGCATTGTTGTCTGCCATTGTAGTGTTGGGCAGCGGCAGCTGGATGTGAACAGCGCGTAGCGTTGCGCAGTTGGAGGTGAGCCGCCAGCAGTGGTGGATGTGGGGAGAGAAATGGCGGAGTTTTGATATTTGTAAGAATGGATGTTATGAACTGCGATATATATTATGACTATTAAAGTAAATACAATGTTTGTTCTCTATTAAAATCTTCCATTTGCTAACTATGCCTACTAGTAGTTAGTGCCTTCCGTAGTTTGAATCTGTTATTTAGCTGGCAGTAGTGGGGCTCGCTGTATTGCAGTAGTTCGAGTAACGGAGATTTTTTGTGAGGTAAGTGATTTGTGGAAGGTATAGATTAATGTTAGTCAGGGCCGTTCTTTTGTATGGATTTTTGAAAGTCAGATTGCGTTGCGCTAAAAAAAAAAATATTGTGTGCCAGTTTAAGCACAGTCGTGTATAAATGTTCTAAGGGGACGTTTCATATGATCTTGAAAAATAAATGGTTTAAGTACAAAATTAATCACTCAAATGCGTGTCCTGTAGCGCTAAATGTGCGTCTTGCTGTAAGATAATTCTGTGGAACTGTCGTAGTTATCGTCCTCTGTAAGCAAAGTTCTGCTGAAGTCAATGTACTTACCTCATGATAAACAAAAGTGAAATGCTTTGCGTATAGATATCTTAGTTATTACGCTTATTTTTGCGATGAAGAAATTACTGTGCTGTAACGTATTGTTGTGCTATGGAAAAGGCTGTCTCATTGTAGCTATACCACAAAAGTTACTACTAAAACATGTTATACTTTACAGAAGAATTCAGAAAAACTGTGCAGATATAAAACAGAAACACCGCAAAAGCAACATTGTAAATTGTCACTCATTAGTAGCGTCGTGATATAATCGTGTAGCTGTCGCATAAACTAACCACTATGTGTAACCGAACCCTCAACTGCGCGTAACTTTTAATTTGCCACGTTCCACAGTAATAAATCACGTGTAACCGGACCACTGCGTAACAACAGCTACGTTATGAAACATGTGAAATTGTCTACATTTTGCATAGTCAGTTAATACCGTGCGTAAATGCCACGTGTAACCAAAACTTTTGCAAGAAGCTACGTAAGGCGCAGTTCTGTGAGTCTATTAAACTGTAACGCTCGAAAACGGTTGTTCGTGCATCCGGGCGAGCTCCCGGCGCAGGTCGTTGACTGCGAAGTGTATCGTGAATTTCTACTCTCACAGCTCACCGTCAGCTGAAATGAAATTTCTTCCACGACTCGTATGAGCATATGAATTGTTATTACCCTGGCAAGCACATTACTAATAGTTATTTTGATCAGTTTTAACCTTGCGTAAGCCAAACAAACCATTGTTTGAGGCAATCGACTATTGATTTCCAAGGCGACAGTTGGATATGGGGTTCGATTGTATGCCTAACGTAGAAACATAAAATACACTTCACTTCATAATACCATTTTCTACCTGCGATATTGTTTTGATAACTCGGTAATATCCACCAAATCAACAGATGGAGCAACTTCTATCTTACCGAATGACAATCCCTTTCAAATAAATACTAAACTGTGTACTGATGGTCGGCAAGCTCTGAAGGAGCAATTTTGCATATTTCTTTTGAATTTGCTGAATAACCGAGAATCAAAGTTTCTTTTATCGATGTAATTATACTTGAAACCAAGAGGACTACAAACAGTGTTGTTTCTTACGTAGGATCTTGGCTGCGTTGTTTGAAAACTGAGACTAAATAATTAATGGAAATTATTTACTCTAACTTTAGGATTAACGTCAAGCGAATTTAACATCAGCAACTAAAAAAGGCAACCAACTCCAATTTATTAACATTAAATTTTGGCTGATAAAGCTTGTAAGCACCTCATTTGTGTAGTTATGACACTTTGTCGTAATGTGTAAGTACGATTTATGAACTCGTAGTTTTAACACAAATCTTAATATAAAACTTGACAAAGGAAATAGAATCACAAAATTTGTTTGGTCATAAATGAAATCTAGTATACTTGAGAATATAAAAACTATAATGTTCAAATAAATCAAACGTTCAACACGTGCACTGACGTGATTGTAGTTCCCTATAATTGGTTAATTAACATAATACAATAGCCTTTAGGCTAATGTGCTCTCGTAATTTGTAGTGGCAGACAACTGCACACATTTTTTCCATGTTTCTGGGAAAGTGAGTTAATACTGCTGAGCACGGGGGCTTCCACAGACATTGTTCCAACTGTAGCAGTGGCTGACCCACTTTGGTACATTTTATGTCTCAGAATTTTATGCTCCCATGCCCAAATAATTTTAGAGACGACTTATAAGTGCGTCAGCTATAGCTGTATCACTTTATAAATGTTTCGGTGCACAATGAAGCACAAGTTTAAATTCACGTCTCACGACATCGGCAACACTTCCACACCCTGTCCCGTTTCCCTGCCTACTTCCTATTGCACACGTTCCTAGGCACGTTGACGTCACCCAAAAACAGGCACCAAACGAAAATCCACCGTAGTTCACCGGCTTACATACATGAATGTTTGAAGGTTCAAGTAAAAAAAAAGTACAGTTGCCTGAGAGAGTTACAGACATTTACATTTTCATAATCATTGATTCTATCATATTCCAGTTTCTTTCAACGTTTTTTGATAAACATTCAGTTATGTAGTTTCAAAGACCTTAACATTTTCCGTCATGGTAATATCGATATTTTACGATACACAGCTTCATCAAAAATTCTAAAAATTTGCGGCATAATTACGTTGAGTACAATCGTTACGTTATACATTAATCATTTGTGGGGCAGTTGTTCCCGGTAACAAAAATTTTGCAAGTAAACTCGCAGAATGGCGAAGTTTTAATCAACATAACCCACAGGAATGAATAAAAAAGCTGGAGTGTCAGATGAGTAGCGTCCACTCAAGTTGTAGTAGGTGTAACACTTCCATTTTTGTCAGTGTAAATGTATCGTTGATTAGTTGCGGTCACAAATGATTTGAAGCAAATATGACATCATTTACATACCTGTTTAGGTACAGCGTACTACACATCTCGTGGCATTGCGCATGTAGATGGTACACTCATAATAATTAGCCATGCAAGCTTCGTTACAAGACAAAATTAGAAATGAAGGGGAGTTATAAAAGATATCGTAAAATAAAACGGTTAACTTGGTATGGACATCTTAGAAGAATGCCAGAGGAAAGATGGTCCTCTAAAATAGGACTCTTAGGAAAAGAGGAAGATTCCGACTACATACAAATGATGGTATGAGGCGTGCGATGCAGAAGAGGGCCTGCAGGAAGAGGACTGGCGGGGTACAAGGCGATGGAAATTTGGATGCGAGAGACGCCGCATGGTGAAGAAAATTCGAAAATTCGCAGAAAGGAGAAGCAGAAGCTTCGTTACCAAGTTACAAATTCTGAGTACCATGAACACACTTGCGACATACGAGTTGACGCTTTGAGGAAACAAGCGCGCCGGTATTCTCGCACGCTAGATGTCGCTGCTGGACGTCGGTTTACACGACTTAAACAGAAATATTTTTTAAAATTCAGTATACCAAATCTTTCGAGTGGAATTTAGTACAAATAGTACAAACAGATATCAATGCGGAGATGACTGTTTTAATAATCTCTTTTTTAGGCACTGTCCATTCGTTCAGATGCTCTTCCAAGCCCTTTGCGTCTTTGACAGAACTAATGTAATCGGCAAACAACCGAGTTTTTACTCCTTCTCCATGAACTTTAAATCATTTTTCAAATTTACTCTTCATTTCCTCCTTAACTTGCTCAATGCACACAGGAAATACAACCGGGATAGGTAACAATCATGTCTCACTCCCTTCTCAACCACTGCTTCCCTTCCATCCTTTAACTATTATGACTGCAGCCTGTTTTTGTGTTGTTAAGAACGTTTCGCTCCCTATATTTTGTCCCTACTACCTTCGGAATTTCACTAAGTGCAATCCAGTCAAGGCAGTCACAAGTTGTGTACACAACTATAAACGTAAATGTACCTCTCTTCAGTCTGTCCGCAACGTCACGGAGCCAGTATTGCTTCGCGCCGCATTTCTCTGGAACGCAAATTCATTTTCCCCGAGACCGGCTGCTACCAATTTTTCCAGACTTCCATTCGTGTCAGTATTTTGCAAGCAAGCGCAAAGTATAAGAAAAAGAGGAAAGAGACAAATAAAACAGTGCCTGAAGATTGAAAAAATGCATGAAGAATGGTCAAAGATGATGGAGGAAGATAGTAGAGGAAGTAAGAAAGTATTGTATGGAATGGTCAAAAGTAAGAGGAGAGGGTTGAGAGAGGATGCAACAATGATGGATAAAAGCGGAAAAGAGGTTAATAATAAATAGACACTGAAGATAGTGTGGGAAAAGTACTTTGAGCACTTGGTAAATCCGAATAGACTTCGGGATGAGGATAAACGAGGTAGAACTAAACTTTGAGAGAAAAAGTGGGGGGGGGGGGGGGAATGCGTGGGGAACAAAGGACCTGACGTAGAAAGAAATAGAAATGGCAATGTAGAAGTTCTGAAGGCAGCAGGGAGGTTAGGAAACAGTGGTTGCATCGTGTGATGAAGGTGCTGTAGAATGAGAAGAAAACTCGAGAAGATGGGAAGACGGCACTAAATGTCCCTATATCCAAGAAAGAAAATAGGAGGGATTGTAGAAATTATAGGGGACTTACGCAGATATCACACTGTTCCAATATATATGAAAAGATCCTGCTGAACAGAATCCAAACAATTGTCGAGAACAAATTGAGAGGAGAACAGCATGGCTTCAGACCTTTAGGTCAACTATTGACCTCATATTAGCAATGAGGGAGCTCCAGGAGAACCACCATGAATTTGGAGAAGACATTTGATGGCCTTTCTCGGGATAGATAAGGTATTTGATAGCGTCTGTAGAAGGAATTTCTGGAAAGCACTAGAAAAGAAGGATGTGGAAAAAGAGACAAGCAGAGTGGAGAAGATGTAGTCTGAGTTGTTGAAGGTGGGAAATGAAAGGACAGATTGCTTACAACAAAAAAGTGGTGTGAAACAGGGCAGTTCATTGTCAACTCTCTCTCCATTGTGCTCTTGGATGAGATAATGACTAATACGGCAGAAAAACTAGTGAAAACATGAACTCAATGCTGTTCGTTGACGACTTGATGATATGGGGAAACATGGAGGAGGAGACTCAGGAACAGCTGGATGGCTGGGAAGAAACTGTGAGACAGTGTGGGATTGGACCAAGATCCATAAACAAAAAGTTGGTAAGGTAATGATGCCCAAGCCATGTTTTAAAAGAAGCTCTGTAATCCTGACGCTGGACAGGAAAGAGATCAAACTCACGACTGGACTGATGACCGGCCATGGGAATTTCAGAAAACACCTAGACACAATGGGTATAACGGAAGAGGACCCAAAATGTAGGATCTACCATGAGGGTGAAGGTACTGCTTCACATCTAATCTTCGAATGCATGGCATTGGAGAGTAAAAGATACAGAACCTTCGGGACAACTAGACGTGAAGAAATTTTGTCTAACAAAAAACTGGTAGAGGGACTCCTTGCACTATTTAAGGGCGCTGGTTGGCTTTACTAGATATACAGGGAGCGATGCCGCCCATTAAACCTAGTTTCGGTGCGGGCAGTGGAGGGTCAGACCTAAGCTGTTTTAGCTTCCCTGTTAAAATCAGTGTGGGATGATATTTCAAGTAAACAGATGTGACGTCCTCGTTACAACTAAAAAGAGAGATAGTCCAACTAACGGCATGAGGATTGGAGGTGAGCAACTGAAGAAGGTGGGAAGTTTCAGGTACTTGGGAAGTGTCATTGAGGAAAATGGAAGAAATGAGAAAGAGACCAGTAAACATGTGAGATAGACAGAAGCATTCCTGCGAAATGCTAGGACCCTGGTTTGGAACAAGTAAGTCCCACAAAAAAGCAAAGAAGTAATAGATAGATGTTACTACATCTCAATACTGACCTATGCATCAGACACATGGGTAATCAAGAAAAGAGATGTAAGCAGATAACAGGCATCTTAAATGAAGTTTCTCAGAAGTTGAATAGGAGTAACAAGGAGGATAGGATCAGGAATGAAACGGTAAGTGAAATAGAGAAACAGGAAATCTTGCATAGCAGGATAGAAACATCAAGGCTAATATGGTATGGGTACTTAAACAGAATGGAAAACAAGAGGATTCCCAACGAGATACAGGAAATGAA
Organism: Schistocerca cancellata; assembly: GCF_023864275.1. Lineage (NCBI taxonomy): Eukaryota > Metazoa > Arthropoda > Insecta > Orthoptera > Acrididae > Schistocerca > Schistocerca cancellata. The sequence goes on along the minus strand of NC_064626.1, from coordinate 1,144,939,370 downwards.
GGTGCGAAGGAAACGACTAAGAGGATGACCAATGGGTAGATGGCTGATGGATGTGGAGGAGTGTGATGAAATAGAGGCGAGGACTGGGCCAGAGTGAATGCAGAAAGATGGTGGGAACACAGGACTGGATGGCGAGGCCAGACAGAGCCAGCCTGGGGCTGGAAACTGTTCAAGATGATGATGATGATGATGATGATGATGATGATGGTGGTGGTGGTGATGATAATGATGATGATTTATTAACTGTAACGTACTGCACATAAGTAGGCTCGAAGAAACATCACTGTTCAATTCCATTACTGGCGGTAAATCACGGGAAACTGTACACATAGTAAACAGTTTGCGTCCGAAATTACTTATCGTGGGTTAAGCTTGTTGAAGAACACTATATATTAAGCTCCCACAGTATATATTTAGCTCCCACCTAGGGCCAACTATCTGCAGTCTCTGTCTATGGCTTCCATGCTCGCTACTTCGGGATCCCCATAGGAGGTAGAAAGTGATTGTGCTTTCGCACTTAAGCTAGTGGATTCATTGCCTATCGAGGTGACTCAGCCATGTGAATGCATGGTGTCCGTTCTTTTGGACATATTCGAGAGAACAGACAACAAGCGCTCATATAATCACAACATACCTTGTGAAACGAACATGAAAGGAAATTAAAAGGAATTCGGGCTTTTACAAAGCCTATCAACAGGAGCCCTCACACTGTTTACTAATGGAATACGAAATTTATAATAGTGTCAGCAACACCTTCGTCGCATACAGGTAGCGTGCGGATCATACGTATAGATGTAGAAAGCAAATCCGTAACTTCCCGCAAGATAGCATCACGATAGTAGCATAAATGAGAATACAAGACGTGGTCGTGCGGTAGCGTTCTCGCACCCCGCGCCCGGGGTTCCGGGTTCGATTCCCGTCGGGGTCAGGGATTTTCTCTGCCTCGTGATGACTGGGTGTTGTGTGACGTCCTTAGGTTAGTTAGGTTTAAGTAGTTCTAAGTTCTAGGGGACTGATGACCATAGATGTTAAGTCCCATAGTGCTCAGAGCCATTTGAACCATTTTTGAGAATACAAGAACAAAAGAAAAGGAGAAATGAAACTTGCTATTGGCCTCATATCCGAGCTAGAGTGGACATGAGAAAGAATTTCAGTGGCAGTAATGCACGACGCTGCAGTTTTCAATGGCCGCCTACATAATCGTTGAGGTCGACAGATACTCCGTGCCATTATGGCACTACCCAGATGCTCCAGTTACTTCATCCGTCCGCGCGTAACGATGGCATAATTTCCTGGAACTGGGAAATGTGTCACGAGCTGTGTAACGGGATTTTTGATTAAACACGCGCTGATGACATAAGACGTAGTCGGAATTGAGCGTGGTATCATTCTCAGCAGTCAGAGGCAGGGTTTTCCCAAGGAGGCGAGAGATAACAGCAAGGCATTAAATTCTTCCCGCTGCTCAAACGACGAGGAAAGCGAGTTATGTGCAGTGCTAGAAAACAGCTGACGCGTTCATTTATTTAGTGCGCACGCAATGTGCCTGCTTATTTTGTCTGTCTGTCTCTATCTCTCTCTCTTCTAAGGACCACATGATAAATTTGTGTGTTTTTTTCTTTTCTCCTTTTCTTTCTTTCACTACTTTTTCACTTTCTTCTATGTTTTTCTCTTCTATCTTCTGTCCATATTGCTCCTGACTTTTTCTTTTTCTCCTAGAATCCCTTGAAACTTTTTACTTTTGCTCTGAACTTTTCTTTTCCTCTTATTTCTTCCTCCATTATTTCCCTTTCCATTAAGTCTCTTGTAACTTCTTTGGTTCACATCATTGATGTTTTTGGATTTATGTCTAATAAGTTAAAAATTATTTTTATTATTCTTTAGTGACTTTAATGTCCATAGAATACAACTCTTCTGTTTCTCATTGTGTCTAATGTTCGTTCTGTTATTTCATAAGGTCTTTACTACCTCTTAATTTCCATTTCCCATTCTCATATTTTGGTCCTAAGATTTCGCTGCTTATTTCCTGTTTCACCTAACTGTGTTTGGCTATATTTAACGAAGGTATTCTGAACCATAAAGGCGTTCTGGCCTACTAACTGTTGTAGTACAGGAGTTTTTCATTTGTGGAAGTAGATTTCTTGTTCTACAGGTTGTTCATTGAAAAGCCACCTCCAGTTACGTTGCCCTTGATTAGTTAACTTCTTTGTCTAAAGCATCTGGGTATGTTATTTCACCTGTATATCTAAATTTTGTAGTCTTTCTTACTTTTCGACAAAGAATTTCCATGTACCTGGATGCCTCTTTTTGTTTTCGGAAGATGTCCACCGGCCTGCTTTTGAAGCTGTCTCCTGTAGGTCATTTATCTGCATTATTTCATCTTCCATGGTTTCAGTTAAGATGAAAAGATCATCTGCAAAACCCAAACATCAACATTGAGTTCACCACCTCTGCTCCCAGTTGTGTGTGTGTGTGTGTTTTTTTTTTTTTTCTTTTAACTTCATTTTGCTTCTGTTCTTTTTCCTCTATTTCCTGATTGTCTTTTCTAGTACACAATTACGATATTTTGTATTTCATGCGTTCTGAGTTTTTGCAAGTCCATCCTGATGCTTTTTTCAATAAATTTGCTCATGGTTCCTCACAGTTTAACAAGTACTTGAAATAGATTGCTAATACGTCACATTTTTGTTGGTTGTTTAGGGTTAATCTTCCACCTTTAGTTTTGTAGCAGAAGATAGGTGTCAGTAAGTTTGGAGGTTTTGTTTAAAAGTTTTATAGAAGCTTCTAGTGTTGCACTTTTGGATGCCTGCCTACAAATGAGGTAATGTGCTAAACACCTGACATTAAGCACGTAAAAACTGTATGGCAAAACCGTAATTCTGTTTGTTTCCTTAGTTTGGTGGAGGTCAACGAGTGCTCTTATTATCAAACACAGCGTGAGTAAAGTCGGGACAATCTGCGCTCCGGTTTTGTAGGCCAATTTGAGGTAGCATATTGAGGTAGCAAGCTGAGACGAACAGTTTGATACGGGACACTTGTGGTCTATCAATTTGGCCTACAAAAACTACGTAAGATACAGCGCATGCGCGTCGAGCCAGTTTTTCAACATTCTCGCACTCTACAGAAAAAATTAATAGGACCTTTTTTGTAGGAAATTTAACATCGTTTAATTTTGTACTGCGACACGTTTTCGCTGGAAGGTGCGGTTTTAGAGTCATTCAAGAAAAACGTAAAACAGTGATATTAAATGTGTTCTATCTCCGAAATCATTCGGAATGGGGCATAGGTCCATATGAAGTTCTTCGTTCAGAATCACTAATACTATCAACCCACACAGCATGTACCGTTTCTTCTGACTCACCCTGTATTTTTTGGTGTGTATCATTTGTACACCGCTATTGTCATGTGTTACATATCTATTGTATTACTGAGTCGTGTGGGCTACCGTTGCGCTCATGATTATATCTCGGCGGAGGTTCGAGTCCTCCCTCGGGCATTGGTGTGTGTGTTTGTCCTTAGGATAATTTAGGTTAAGTAGTGTGTAAGCTTAGGGACTGATGAACTTAGCAGTTAAGTCCCATAAGATTTCACACACATTTGAACACATGATATTTCGACAGATCATCTGGTGATGGGCTAAGCACGAAACATGTGATGCAATAAAAAAATTCAGATAGGGTAACATCTTCTGACTGTTATTACCGACCTATCAGCACTGGTTTTAATTTTTATAAGTGTCAATATGGTGCCAAACTTCGAACACGACTTCTTTGTCGTATTTAAAATGGGCTCTATTTTGTTCACTGAACGTCAGTGCTAAACTGCATCGGATGCCTTCCTAGAATCAAGGAACATGGCATCAACCTGAGCGCCTTTGTCTACAGCGTTATGTAGATCTCACGGAATGACAGGGGATATTGAAGTTATAGAGAGAAGAATAGCACGAAAGGTCACAGGCTTCTGTCACACGTGACAGAGTGTCACAGAGATTCTGAAGAAACTGAACTTGCAGACATTTGAAGATAGACGCAAACTATCCTGAGAAAGCGATTTGCCGGCCGGAGTGGCCGAGCGATTAAAGGCGCTACAGTCTGGAACCGCACGACCGCTACGGTCGCAGGTTCGAATCCTGCCTCGGGCATGGATGTGTGTGATGTCCTTAGGTTAGTTAGGTTTAAGTAGTTCTAAGTTCTAGGGGACTGATGACCACAGCAGTTGAGTCCCATAGTGCTCAGAGCCAAAGCGTATTTATACAAAGCTGGAAGAACCAGCTGTCAGAGATGAATCTAGGAATTCTGTGCGCACAATTCTGTGCGCACTGGTCCCGTAAGCGTAACGAAGAAAATATTAGGCTAATTACAGTGCGCACAGAAGCGTTTAAGCAATCATTCTATCTCTGCTGCTTGTTCGAATACACTTGAGAGTGGTTTTCCAGATGTAGATGTGTCCCATCCGATCCACTTGCCATTCCATTGCTGAGCGTGGTTGATCTACGGCACGCACGATTATCTCAATGTCTGCCTTCATGAACGACATCGCGGACTTGGTGGGGATACAGTGGGTTGCGAGCGCCAGTTATCGTCATTACCCAGTAGAGGGCTACTTCAGCCTGGAACGTTGACGGAATAATCGACGTCGTTTCGCGACAAGTGGCAAGGCGCAGCTCCGTTTAAACCAGTTCTGCGGATAGTTCCAGAGGCGGCCGACCGCATCCGGGAAAGCCCGGAACCTTGACATGCGCCGAGGTTGGGCGTCCGCCGCTGGACTCCATGCGACCGGAACTGGAGTCCAGGCGAACGCGGAACTGGTCAGCCGTGAGCCACCACGCAACTGCCACACGCAGACAGGCGCGTAGGATTAATGTGGGGCGGTGACCCGGCACATCCGTCTCGCTGGAGAGTTACGACTTCTAGGCGGCAGGATACCGTTCATACCGTGGTCACCGCATGCTTGGACCGTACACAGAAGGGAGTACCTACGGAGCAGTCGACCTAGAGCAAACCGTTCAACAATGCAAAGCGGATTATGAAAGAAAACAGACACGGCATTGGCGCACTATCCTATAATATTTATTATCTTAATGTCCGCCTCGGTAGCTGAGTGGTCAGCGCGACAGACTGTCAATCCTAAGAGCCCGAGATTGATTCCCGTCTGGGTCGGAGATTTTCTCCGCTCGGGGACTGGTGTTGTCCTAATCATCATCATTTCATCCCCATCGACGCGCAAGTCGCCGAAGTGTCGTCAAATCGAAACACTTGCACCCGGCCAACGGGAGGCCCTACTCACACGACATATTTTAGATTATCTTAATTTACGAACTGGTTTTCGGTTGTTGCGCCATCATCAGGTACGAAGCTAAATGCTTGTGGCTCTGAAATTTTTCGTAGGATCACAGATTTCAAACTAGTACAGCTACAAAGCATCCCAGTTGGTTTCCAAAGATAGCAACTCTTCATGTTCGATGTTGGACTGAAACAGGAGGAATTAATTCAATGAAAACGAGTTTTAAAGCTCCTAGATATTGATAAAATATGTGACACGTTAAATAATGAACTATATAGGAAGTTAAGATTGTTCTGAGAATTTATTTTTTTCTGAGAGCAACCGTTATAATTTGTCACATATTTTATCAAAGTCGAATACCTTTACATCCCATTTTCATTTAGTAAGTCCTCGCGCTTTAGTCCAAAATCCAATATTGACAGTCGTTATCTTTGGAAACAAACTGACATATTCCCTAGCTGCGCGAGTTTAAAATCTATGATCCTACAAAAAATTTCAGAGCTACATGTTTTGCTGATTTTTAAATTTGATATTTAGGTCAAAATATTCACTTATTTATACTTTAGGGGATACGCTCTAAAGTTAAAAACATATAATTTAGTTAATTACGAAATTATCCCCAAGCAGTCCTTGCATAAAAATTACTAGGTGTACTTGTTGCACTAAACTGCGATAAAACTGACAGTTTTACCAACCCAGACGATGATGATGGAGGAAGTCATCGGAAGCTTGGAATGTTATCTAAATTTCTCACGGCAAGTAAAGAAAACTTTTTATGAACATAATTTAGCTAATTTTGTATATTATAGTGACATTTGAATCAGCAGTCCTTAAGGATGGCTATTATTTCATTTTTATATTTGATTTTATAGTTATTTTAGGTTTTATAATCAAAATGTTAAATTTATTTTCTCCAGTAATAATAGTATTAGTACGTTTATTTTTTATGAGTTTTGTTGTTAATTTATTATAAGGAACTAGGCTGATTTGATTCCCAACTGTTTATCAAAAACACAACCTCTTTGTAATAAAGTATTCTGAGACCTCGTCTCTTCGTTGGCAATATTTTAAAAAGCCGCTGTATTTTGACCGTGCAGAGCGAGCATGGTCATTAGCCTCTTAATTAGGGACTGAAATGAATGGTTTGACGACAAATCAACTGTCTCAATTTACTACCTGATGATGACATAAAAGCCGAAACCCAGTTTGTAAAATAAAGTAATAGATTTCGCGTGTGTTATCGTTCATAGTGTGCCGAACATGCTACCAAGAACCAGCGGACAGTCAGTGCATTGTAGAATGGTATAAAATGCTCGATATTTTCCGGGAGACAAGGGTAGTACGCATAGTGACCAAATACAAAGAAAGAATAATGATAGTGGGAGACAAAAGAAAGAAGTGCTCGGATTAAAAAGTGAGTATGATAAGGATGCTGTCTTTCACCCCTATTGTTCATCAATACATCGACGAAATGAAAGAAAGGTTTAGGAACGGGATTAAAATTCAGGGTGAATGGATATCAGTGACAAGATTAGCTGCTGAAATTGTTATGGTCAGTGAAGGTGAAGAAGAGTTGCAGGATCTGTTGAACTGGAATGTATTGAGTGAGAGTATAACAGAAACAGACAAAAGTAAAGAGAAGCAGCGGAAATCAGAACAGTCAGAAATTTAGTATCAAAATATGTTATAAAGAAGTAGACGAATTTCTGCGGCATTGGAAGCAAAATAACGCATGACGGACGAGGCAAGGCAGACACAATAAAATAGACTAGCACACAGGAAGAAGACATACTTAATCAAAGGAAGTCTATTAGTATTAGACATCACCATAATGTGAGGAAGCAATTTCTTAACTAACTTCAATACAAGATGAACAAGTGCATTGTCAACCCAAAACATTAAACATAACAACGTCACAAGTAGCTCCATCCAACGTTTCGGAGGTACATCGACATCTACATCTACGCACACACTCCGCAATCCACCATACGGTGCGTGGCGGAGGGTACCTCGTACCACAACTAGCATCTTCTCTCCCTGTTCCACTCCCAAACAGAACGAGGGAAAAATGACAGCCTATATGCCTCTGTACGAGCCCTAATCTCTCTTGTCTTATCTTTGTGGTCTTTCCGCGAAATATAAGTTGGCGGCAGTAAAATTGTACTGCAGTCAGCCTCAAATGCTGGTTCTCTAAATTTCCTCAGTAGCGATTCACGAAAAGAACACCTCCTTTCCTCTAGAGACTCCACCCGAGTTCCTGAAGCATTTCCGTAACACTCGCGTGATAATCAAACCTGCCAGTAACAAATCTAGCAGCCCGCCTCTGAATTGCATCTATGGCCTCCCTCAATCCGACCTGATAGGGATCCCAAACGCTCGAGCAGTACTCAAGAATAGGTCGTATTAATGTTTTATAAGTGGTCTCCTTTACAGATGAACCACATATTCCCAAAATTCTACCAATGAACCGAAGACGACTATCCGCCTTCCCCACAACTGCCATTACATGCTTGTCCCACTTCATATCGCTCTGCAATGTTACGCCGAAATATTTAATCGACGTGACTGTGTCAAGCAGTTGCAAACTGAAAGCCGCTGCCATCACCTACCAAAGATAATATTTACCTAAAGTCTAATGCTCAGCACCAACGACACTACTGTCTGTCATAACATCTTTGGAACTGTAGCGTGGAGGTAGTTTTAAGTTACAATGAGCTACAACCAGACAGGCATTACCCAAAGATGTCGCTGGTGCTGAGCATTAGGCTTCAAGTAAATATTATCGTTGGTAGGTGATGGCAGAGGCTTTCAATTTGCGGCTGTACCTCCGAGAAGGTGGATGCAGCGGCTTGTGACGTTGTTACGTTTTATAATTTGAGTTGACAATGCACTTGTCCATCTTGTATTTCAGTTGTGGTGAGGCCTAATGGCATAATTTTTTTAAAGGAAGGTTATAACTTAGGGCGTCTGTAATTCTTACATGTCTGTCGGTACAAGGACGGCTGTTTTATCTGGCTTTCCTTGTTTTCAGCACTTGAAAATGGGATAATGTTGTACCGAAACACTTCGTGGCAATAATCACACGGTTGACAACTGGGCTGAGTATCGTCAATATTACTTAAACGCACTTATCAGTCAGAAAGTAGACTTGAATAATACATACAAATGTCCTCCAGCGGACCACTTATCTGTGCAGAACCACACATTTACAAAGACAGAAAAGTAGCCCCATATTTATAATAACCCCACAATACGATTTAATGAGTGGTAAGTAATATGATAGGCAACGGCCTTACTACAGTGGATACACCGGTTCCCGTCGCATCACCGAAGTTAAGCTGTTGGGCGTGGCCGCCACCTGGATGGGTGACCATCCGAGCCGCCATGCGCTGTTGCCATTTTTCTGGGTGCACTCAGCCTCGTGATGCCCATTGAGGAGCTACTCGACCGAATAGTAGCGGCTCCGGTCAAAGAAAACCATCACAACGACCGGGAGAGTGGTGTGCTGACCACACGCCCCTCCCATCCGCATCCTCAACTGAGGATGACACGGCGGTCGAATGGTCCTGATGGGCCACTTGTGGCCTGAAGACGGAGTGCAAGTAATATGATAAGCTATTGGTGTGCTCGAATGCTTCATGGAAAAGTAGATTTGATTACCACGTATTCTAACGAAGACGCGAATCGAACAAAGGGCTAACATTGCTCCATATCCCACGTGAAACACAAGTGCAAATCACATCCCATAAATAAACCTGAAACATCAATAACATAAAATTATGTCAGCACAAGGCGAGCAAGCAACCGTCTGACCAATGATTTTGGACGACGCAGCTTCTCAAGTCCCGTTTCAGTGTCACAAGATGAATGTCTGTTCTTAACAAGCAGGCAGCAGATATAAGATATCCACCGCTCCAAGTGGAAATAAAGAGTGATTTTTGTGTCGGTGCACGCTACTCAGGCGAATTCAAACAACGGCGCCAAGCAGTATAATTGGATTTCTGGACTCAGCATTCAAAGTACGCGCTAGAGACGTGCTTTGCATTGCCCGACCAAAGATAAAGCTACTCTTAGTAGACGAAAATATCGACTGTAGGGTCTTTGTCAACCGAAGACCTGATGTCTGTAAATGAATCCACGATCATGTTAAGGGACTTTATTTGTAAAAGTCTGTCTAGATCACATAAATTCTACGTTTCACAATTACCGGTGTCCGCCATTGCCATCTCATATCTGTTACAAGTTGTAGAACAGTGGAGTAACTAAGTTCAGTTAGCTGAAACAAAATCTGCAACAGGTCGAGTGATACCACAACATATTCTTATATATTTGTGAACATCAAAATCTATATATCTAGGTGAGTAGTAAGTGCTGGTGACGGCACGGATACGTTCAGAATTTACACAATTAACTGGTGGCAGTACAGGATACTAATGCTAAAGTGCATGGGTAACCAGTATCGTAAATTCCCTAATTAAAATACAGTATGCGTAGTCATTGATTAAAGTTACCTATTTGTATAAACTCTGGGCGTGTCCACGCCATCGCCAGCACTTACAGTGTACCTAGATATACAGCTTTTGATGTTAATACCTACATCAGAATATTTTATAGTATGTATGGTTGGTATGCATGGCTGCTAGTCAAGTTAAATTTTTTTATGTATCACTAGGACTGTTGTACATTTCGCTTCAGCTGACTTGGTTACTCCAATGTCTTTCTACTTCTAAAAGATTCACATGAATGGTTACCAAGTCGCGCACGTATCTCTACATCTTACAAAAATGTATGTATGTACATAGGTGTGTATGTATGTATATTCAACATCTCTTTTTATACAACTGTATCGATTTCAACCAAATTTGATGCACATATCACTTGACGTCTGCAAAGAAGGAGAACATCTTGCGACAAACTTTACACATAATTTCAAACCCTTGCGGAACTTTTTCTCACTGACAGCCATTACAGAACGATGAAAGGAAAAAATTATATACATAAGTAAGGCTAGGATGCCCAATGGTCTCTACAATACGGATGTACACCAGGCTCGAACTCTTAAGTAAAAAGGCAAAATGCCGCGAGTAATGAAAATATGGGGCAAGATGCACTACATCAGTGGTGCGTGCATAGGGTGCCAAGTTGGGTCTTGACCATTGTGTCCGAGTGGTGTAGTGGTCAGCGCGTGTGCATAGTAAGTAGGAAATGCAAGTTCGAAACCTGGTGAAGCACAAATTTTCAACCTCCCGCACTGATTTAAATCAACGCCGACTTGCAGCCAGTGTCTGTAATTCCTTTGTATCTTAGGGAAGAAAATTACCGCTTAACTACGTTTTCGCTATTAATGCAGTAACACTCCGTATCAGGCATAACGTTTTAATTTATTACTCTTTTAGTGCTGATTGTATTCGAAACACACTAGGCAGAAAGTATCCACTCTTTAAAGAAACGGGGGTTTACTGGTTGTTTACTATCTGCAAAGAAGCGCAGCGCGGTTAAGAACCTCCTGTATGACATAGGGGTGGATGAGAATGTTCGACTAACGTAAAAATGTTCGAAAACCTATTGGTATTTATTTCCCGTATTTAGATCACTTGGAATACTCTCAAAAGTATGAAGTGCAATTGAGGGAGTTATAATCAAAGGGGTACATGTGACATTTCCCAGAAGAATGAGACAAGAGCATCTAGAGCATGGTAAGACATGTTAAATTGTTGTGACTAAGGGATGCAACTGAAATACCACTATGTGCTGCTGCCTGGTGAACGAAACATAAACTAGTTACGAGATGTCAACGATATGGTTAAGTTCGTCTACATCTACAACTACATACATACTCCGTAAGCCACCGGATGGTGCGTGGCAGAGGGAGTCTTGTACCTAGCTGTTTCCTTTCATGTAGGGTTATACTGATTTTTTTATGTAGTGTGTTAACTGAATGACTTTTTATGATACATCAGAAGAAGTGACCAATGTGATGCGAAACACTTTCTATTATGAAAATGCATTAAACAGTTTTTTTTTTATTTTGTGGCACTATTGTAAGCCATAAAGGGAATGGTGTTCATGCAGCACCGCATAAATATTTTGTTATATCCCTAAACAGCAATTTTTTGGTAACTGAATTAATAACAACCAATAATAAAGAATTGTAGACAAAACATCAGTCACATTCTTCTTAAACCACAATACTCTGGAGGCAAAGGAATACAAGTACATGAAGATTTTTTACGAATTGTGATGTAAATCATCATATTAACCTGTTACTCCAACATGCACACAAAACGTGCTACAAAGCATTTTTTTGTCTAATATACACAAAAACTGAAGTTCCATTTTGTAAACTGAAGACAATTCTGAAACCTTGTGGACTTTAACTTCAGTTTTGCTTCTGATCTCTCTTTTTTTTCCTTTATTGTCATTCCATTCCCCTGCCCCAAGGGGCAGCGGCACAATTCACCGCTCTTCAGTCAAGACATTACATAAAATACCACAGGAGAGCATTACATATACAAAATAGGGGGATAAAAGATGAAATATACACGTGAGATGGGGGAAGCAATTAGAGTTGAAATATCCAACAAAAGGAGGTAGTTGGACGAGGCACGTTTACATAAAAGCTACGTACGGTTAAAATGACACTCAATGAAGATGTAGCACGTTAACACTGGCGGCACGAATAGCACAAATAAAACCGGCGTTCTCAGTATGGGACGACGACACTCCAGACACAGCACTGATGTTACATACATGGCGAGCACCAAACCACGACAAAGTAACTGCAGAAAAATTTGAAGGGTAGGGGAGGTCGGAGAGCAGGGAGAGAGGAAAGAGAGATGGGTGTTGACAGGTGAGGAGGGAGGGGGGCAGGAAGGGGGGAAGGGGTGGAGTTGGAAGCACACCAAGAGCCAGGAGATGAGGAGGAAGTGCAAGGAGTGGGAAAGGGGAAGTGAGAAGGACAGGGGGAAGAGGGAGGAAACAGCAGAGGGGGAGGGGAAGGAGAGGGAGCGCAAGGGAGGAGAGGAGGAGAAGAGGAGGGGTCAGAGTTGGAAGAAAGGATAAATATTGGGGCGAAGCGCATCATCTGGGACGCTGGAAGTTCCTTTGGGAGAGGAGGTGGAAGGAGTGTGATGGAGAGAGCGGCCTGATCCCCGCAGTTTCTGTCTTATTCCTGCTGTTCAGTGTCTCAACCAGGTGGGGGAATGAGCACTGTATGGAGCCAATAACTTTGTCACTGTGTTTCGGGATCTACGGCTGAACACCACAAATAAATTGAAGACCCTCTCCGGAGTAGATTTGTATGTGTGCAATACACTGAGGTGGGGAAGTCATGGGATGCCGATATGCACATATATAGATGGCAGTGGTATCTCGTACACAGGGTATAAAAGAGCGCTGCATTGGCGGAGCTGTCATTTGTTCTCAGATGATCCACGTGAAAGCTTTCCGACGTGATTATGGACTCACGAAGGGAGTTAACAGACTTTGGACGCGGAATGGTAGTTGGAGCTAGACGCATAGGACATTCCATTTCGGAAAGCGTTAGGGAATTCAGTATTCCGAGATCCACAGTGTCAAGAATGTGTCGACAACACCAACTTTCAGGCATTACCTCTCACCACGGGCAACGCAGTGGCCCACGGCCTTCTCTTAACGACCGACAACAACGGCATTCGTGTAGAGCTGTTAGTACTAACAGGCAATCAACACTGCTTGCAGAAATCAATGTGAGACGTACGACGAACATATCTGTTAGGAAAGAGCAACAAAATCTGCCGTTAAAGGGCTATGGCAGCAGGTGACCAACATTGCTAACAGCACGACAACGCCTGCAGTGCCTCTCCTAGGTTCGTGACCATATCGGTTGGACTCTACACGACGGGAAAACCTTGATATGATGAGACAAGTCTTTATTTCAGTTGTTAAGAGCTGATGGTAGGTTTCGTGTATGGCGCAGACCCCACAAAGCCATAGCCCCAAGTTTTCAACAAAGCACTGTGCAAGCCAGTGGTGGGTCCACAATGGTGTGGGCTGTGTTTACATGGAATGGACTGATCCTTCTGGTCCAAATAAACCTATCATTGTCGGGAAATGGTTAAGTTCTGCTACTTGGAGAACACTTGCGGTCAGTCATGGATTTCGTGTTGCCAAACGGTGACGTCCTGTCACTGGGCCTCGGTCGTTCGCGATTTCTTTGAAGAAAATTCTGGATAATTTGGGGGAATGATTTAGTCAGCCAGATCGCCTAACACGAATTCGATCAAAGATTTATGGGACACAAGCGTGAGGTCAGCTCGCGCACAACATCCTGCACCGGCCAAACTTTCGCAGTTATGGACGGCTGCAGAGGCAGAATGGTTCAGTATTTCCGCAGGGGACTCCCGATGACTTGTCGCCGAGTCGAGTTGCTGCCGCACTCTGGGAAAAAGGAGTTTCGAGACGATATTAGATATTATCCCATGACTTTTGTCACCCTAGTGTATATTTCACATATGCTTGTGTTCAACAAGCTCCTACAGTTATTTCAGTCAAAATTGGGACACACACCATTCATTAACTGGAAAGAAAGACAGTGGAGGTAAAAATCAGCAACCTCACATTGGAGTGAGAGTGGTAACAGGGTGATGGATAGACAAGGATTGGAGGAGGAGATAGACAAAGAAAGTAAGGAGGAGGAGATGAAAAAGAGAGGAGGGGGGGAGAAGCTGGACAGAGGAAACAGAAGAAGATGAACAGTGAGAGTGAAAGAAGGAAGAAACGGACAGAGAGAGAGGTGGGAAGATAAAATGGACAGAGAAGAAGAGAACAGGAAATGGACAGATAAGAAGGGAGAAGGAGATGGACGCAGAGAGGGGGCATGAGGAGAGTGACTAATAGAAAACTGGAGTTAATAAATACCCAGACGACTTGTTTCTCAACATGAACCTCGTTTATAGTAGACGGCGTTCAACTATAATCTGCTGCCACAGCGCCGCCAGATGCAGACATTGTGCTCCACAGAGCCCTCGATGCGCCGCTGTAGGAGCACTTCGCTTCCTGCCGCGCGCTGTAGCGGGCCCTAAGTTCCCTGAGCCAGCTGCAGAACGCGCTACAGCCACTTGTGCAGGCGGAGGTCGCAATGGCGTCCGTGTCCCCGCCACTGTGCGCAACTCTAGCCGCCTCGCAGCGACCCACTTGCTGCAAACTTGGCGATGACGTCCGCTTAACGCCAGTAGCTGCATAAACAATGCGGACTGCTTACTGCACCACCACTCTGGTTCGCTCGCTGAGCCTCTTCGTTACACGCTTTACTTCCCCTCGCCAGAGAGCATTCTACAGGCGACACACTCTGCTGTTTCTGTGTCAGGTCTAGAAGGAAACAGCAGTTCCCACTAAAGTTTGACTGGTTTGATGCGGCCAGCCACGAAAGTTCTCCTGCGCCAACCTCTTCATCTCAGAGTAGAACTTATACCCAACGTCCTCCGTCCCCCGTTGTTGGATATATACCAAACTACACTCAAGAGCTAAAGCAGTTGGTACACCTGCTTAAATTCGTGAAAGGCCCCCGCGAGCTCGCAGACGTGCCGCAACACGACGTGGCATGGACTCGAATGATGTCCCATGAATCCTGCAGGGCTGTCCATAAATCCGTACGAGTACGAGGGGGTGGAGATCTCTTCCGAACAACACGTTGCAAGGCATCAGTAATGTTAATGTCTGGGGTGTTTGGTGGCCATCGGAAGTGTTTAAACTCAGGAGAGTATTCCCGAAGCCACTCTGTAGCAATTCTGGGCGTGTGGGGTGTCGCATTGTCCTGTTGGAATTGCCCAAGTCCGTCGGAAGGCACAATGGACCTGAATGGATGCAGGTGATCTGATATGATGCTTACGAACGTGTCACCTATCAGAATGGTATCTAGAGGTATCAGGGGTCCCATATCACTCCAACTGCAGACGCTCCACCCCATTACAGAGCCTCCACCAGCTTGAACAGTCCCCTGCTGACATAAAGGATCCATGGGTTCATGAGGTTGTCTCCATATCCGTACACATCCATCCGCTCAATAAAATTTGAAACGAGACTCGTCCGACCAGGTAACATGTTTCCATTCATCAACAGTGCAATGTCGGTATTGAAGGGTCCAGGTGAGGCGTACAGCATTGTGTCGTGCAGTCATCAAGGGTACACGAGTGGCCCTTCGGCTCCAAAAGCCCATATCGATGATATTTCGTTAAATGATTCGCACGCTGACGCATATTGATGGCCCGCACTGAAATCTGCAGCAATCTGCTGAACGGTTGCACTTTTGTCACGCTGAACGGCTCTTTTCAGTCGTCGTTGGTTCCGATCTTGCAGGATCTTTTTCCGGCCGCAGCGATGTCGGAGATTTGATGTTTTACCGTATTCCTGATATTCACGATACACTCCTGGAATGGTCATACAGGAAAATCCCCAGGTCGTCACTACCTCGGAGACACTGTGCCCTATCGCTCATGCGCCGACTATAACATCACGATCAAATTCACCTGATAACCTGCAATTGTAGTAGCAGTACCCGATCAAAAAATTGCGCCAGACACTTGTCTTATATAGGCGTGGCCGACCGCAGCGCAGTATTCTGCCTGTTTACATATCTCTGTATTTGAATACGCATGCCTATACCGGTTTCTCTGGCGCTCCAATGTATAAGGTGAAGCACCCTAATATCATTACCGAGCGAAGGGGTGCAATAGTTGTCACCCTGTACACGCGTACAGGAGGACGACGGTTCAAACCCTGCGTCCGGCCATCCTGATTTAGGTTTTCCTTGATTTCCCTGATTCGCTTCAGGCAAATGCCGGGATGGTTCCTATGAAAGGGCAAGCCTCGCTGTTTGGTCCCCTCCTCTCAAATCAAACCAGCGATGTAATATTGTCCCCGCTCCTAATTTCGTCCCCCTAGGAATTTCCTGTTCCCTCAGTTGGTAATGAATGCTTAGCTGCGCGCGCATGCGTGGCTTCACTCCGTTCTTTTCTTGAGGGAGTCGATTGTGTGCAGTACTGTTAGCTTCCGTGTACAAGATGATTTAATTTTTGTGCTGATATGAACTAGTGCAACTGTCAAATTCGTAGTGTAATGTTGATGCATTAAGTTGTTCTGAAAGCAGTGCTGATATTAAACAAAGCGGGTTAAAAGCTGTGAGCTATCTGGGGAAGTTAACCTTGTATTACTGAGCAACTGTTTCACCAGGTATCCAGTCTAGCTTACCAAATTCCCAACCAGACTAAAATTAATTATAATCTTTAAATAGTCATCTTACAACAACTGATGATATATATAGAAAAAGAGAATTTAAATAAAAAGAAATAAATCAGTTTAGATTTGGACATTTATTTAAACATTGATCATTGTTATGTTAAAATTTCAGCATATTAAACTTGATTCATAACTAAACTGGTGCCTTATTTAGGATTGTGAAAATGTGAGTTTGTAATCTTACGGAACACATCAAATATGGAGCCAAGATTGGGAGACTGCATACAACACTACATTCATAAAATAACACACGAAGAACGTTGAAACATATGCGAGAGGAAATTAACCACAACCAACTGACTCAATTTTCACCCAAAGAAGTTACGTTCGTAGCGCAATCCTGTCCGTCATGAAATTACCACACACTGGTATACCAAATTCATACTAGCTCTCTGTGAAATCTTCCCGAAAAGAATAGCTGAGGGCTACTTTGGTGATTACACCACGTGCTTCATGTGGTCAACTTGGTTTACACCAAGAGTGTAACTTCACAATAATTTTGATTATTAAAATAAATTACATCGAAACGCAATTTACAAAAGAAAAACTTCGAACTGGTTACTATCGTCTTACTATTAACCTGATGGGTCAAACAATTGTATAAGCAATTGGTACTGGTCTCACAAAGTACACCCCACGTGGGTTGAACATAAAGAAAAGTTGCTATATTGAAAAATATTGTCAAGACGAGACGTTATAATCTCACGCACATTGCATTTAAGATTGATGATCTTAGTTAGAGTTAAGGATCATCAACACGTGGTTCCACTTTACTCACAACGTAGTGACAAAGCAACTACTGGAAGATATTCTGAACTTCACACTCGAATTACACTGTGTTGCAATTTAAAATAACATTAGATATTTTAGATCTAAACCTGAAATAAAGGTGGTTAAATTTTCAGTTAGGCTGAACTTAAGAAATCCATTGTCCTACGGACTTAGCAGAGATGTGCTTAGCCGGAGATCTTACCACTTCAGACGCTCGCCACGGACCGACTGACCTGGGCCCCTACCGAGAGTGCCTCACAGATACAAACGGAAGTGACCAGAGAGGCAGCTTCCTATACCAACATGACAAGGGACGGACAGGATCATACCAAGAATAGAAACCTCTTTGCTTTTAGAAAGCATAGCTACCTGTTCTGACATTGGTCCTACTGTTCTCCAGCAGACAGGCTAGTCTGCTACCCTCAAGCACGCAACTAGAAATACATTTGCTCATTCATCCTTTCACACAGAAGGGAAGGGGGATGACAGTATCTTATCATATACAGTATATAAAAGAAAGCAGATGTAGGTTCCGTATGAGACTGTGTGACATGAATTACATATAAACTGTGTTTCAAAGTGTAGTAGTGTGACAGATCGTTCTTGTTTATGTGTAAAAGTAACGTATTCCACTGCTCAGTCT
Organism: Schistocerca cancellata; assembly: GCF_023864275.1. Taxonomy (NCBI): domain Eukaryota; kingdom Metazoa; phylum Arthropoda; class Insecta; order Orthoptera; family Acrididae; genus Schistocerca; species Schistocerca cancellata. The sequence goes on along the minus strand of NC_064626.1, from coordinate 1,144,921,402 downwards.
CCTCCCAGATAGAGTCAGAAACACCACAGTAAATTTAGAAGAGGAATTTATGCCATAAATGACAACAGATTTAAGAAATTAACATGAAAGGAATCCAACAGAGACCTTTCAATAGCTTGTTATTTCTGGTGCGACCATTGATTTGCGTTCACATCTTTCGCTGTAGTTCAGTCGTGTGCTGTAGTTTCTGCTAGATATTCGCCACAGTCAAGGGTTTGGCCTATGTTGGCATAGCTGCCATTACAATAAATCTGGGGATGCTAGAGATTTCGTTCCCTGTGCAGTCCCTGTGTTAATCCCCTGGACGAAATTTGGAACTGTTACCGAAAACTGATTTTATTTGCTATTTTTAATGATAGCTTTATGTTTTTCGTGTGGGAAAATGCAAACGCAAGGGAAGAGAAATAGATTCGTTGCTCGAAATGCTTGGTTTGTTGTCACGAAACATGTTTTTCGAATGTTTATTTGACAACACAAACGGTCGTCAAGCAACGGTTACTAAAAAATGAAATTTTTGAAAGATTGCATAACTAGTTTCGAAGCAGTGAGTAATCATTTCCAAATGTAACCAAAAAACCTGGAAAACTCTATTAATAATTGCAACCACACTTCTGTGGTTGCAATTATTAATATTGAGAAAAATACTCTAGAACCAGTAAACTGGAGCAAAGGCAGCAAAAGACCTCATGACAATTTATATTGGTCAGTCACTTCACACCTTATACAACATTCGAAAGAAGTGTGGTTGCAATTATTAATGCACTTTTCCAGGTTTGTGATTACATTTGAAAATGATGACTCATTGCGTCGAAACTATTTATGTAACCTTTAAAAAATTTCAATATTTAGTGACTGTTGCTTGACGACCGTTTGTGTTGTCCAATAACCATTTGAAAAAATTTCACTGTTTTAGTGACTGTGGCTTGACGACCGCTTGTGGTGTCAAATAAACGTTCTAAATTTCATTCAGTCACTCTCCTTTACGACACTGGTATCGAAATACGAAAACATGCTTTTCATCTGCACAGACATACTGTATGTGACATGTCTTTAGAAGGCTGAAAATACCTTGAAAACATTGTTCCTTTATGGCCTTCAAGTGATGGCAATGTTAGAACGGAAAAACACATTTAAAGTATCATTCTGGAAACATTTAAAGCAATTGTATTTTTGAAAACTTTTATGGGAGTCGGTATTACGAACACCTTTATTGTATTTCTGTTTTTTCAGTGGTAACGTCTATGACAAATCCTGGCTTTAGTATGTTACGACTCTTTAATTGTAACTAGCCTAGAAGTGGATCATAAATTCAGGAATATATATATATATATATATATATATATATATATATATATATATATATATATATATATATATATATATACCAACATGTAGCCTTTTCCATAACCTTTCAGGTCTTATACAAGCCCTAACCTAGGATCGTGACGAAATTTAGGCCTCCTACTTTATACTTGGTTTTCAAGATCCTTGTGTAACATGACTGATTTGAATAGACATCGTGACGAAATTTAGGCCTCCTACTTTATACTTGGTTTTCAAGATCCTTGTGTAACATGACTGATTTGAATAGACAATACATAGTATTTGCATAAAGTTTTAGTGGTACACACCACTTTTGCATATGAATTACGATTTTCTCGAAAGGAGTGATGTAACGTATAATGGAAACTACATATCTTTTGCTCAGGCTTCAGAGTCCAACAGAAAGTGTCATTCAGTTTCTTAATTAATAACATTTAACATCAGAGTCCTTTTTGTAGATAGACTCAGTACACAAATGATTCCTGTTTATCATCTTTTATCATGACGATTTCATTCATCATAACTGTTTACAAACAGTTCACCCTAACAGTATACACAAAGCACTTGTTAAAAGAAGTCACAATGTAAGAAACAAATAAAATACAGGTGTGAAGCTGCGCCGGCCGCTGTGGCCGAGCTGTTCTAAGCGCTTCAGTCCGGAACCGCGATGCTGCTACGGTCGCAGGTTCGAATCCTGCCTCGGGCATGGATGTGTGTGATGTCCTTAGGTTAGTTAGGTTTAAGTAGTTCTAAGTTCTAGGGGACTGATGACCTCAGATGTTAAGTCCCATAGTGCTCAGAGACATTTGAACAATTTGTCAAGCTGCAGAATAGCATAGACTTTGCGCATTCCACTGCTATGAACCAACTGGTTTCTGGTAAACGAATTATCAGTGGGGCTCCGTTCGGTCTTAACCCTTAACTCACGAGGTGACTTTTCTGTAACGTATACTACGAGGTGTGGTCTCTGAGACCCCTATCTTTAAACCAAGTTTTAAGCTGTAAGTCATTTTAAAATTTAATTTATGTTATATAACATTTATGGTTACGACTATATAAGTGTTGTTAAAAAAATACTCCTTGTTGATTTTATTGCACTAAATAAATCCAGCAGTATTTTATCTTTGTATCACTCAAGTATCACAAATTTGTGGGAAGATTTTTAAATAGTACACATAAACCAACTGTTAGAGAACTGAATTTTGCGTTCTAAAAAGTTATTATATCTCAGTAGAAAGCAAATTTTCACATAAAACCAATTTCTGAGGTTTCAACTTGCATATAAAAACTGAACTCGATAGTCAGAAAAAGAAAAGCTGCAAAATTAATATTCAGTACTGAGATCTACATTTTTTCTTACCATCATTCAGAACACATGTAATTTTAACTAGCACACTAACTACTTTATTGGAGAAACGGGAAGGTGCTCGTCACCATTGTCCTGAAGTTCTTCCTCTGAATGAGCCGTTTGTTCGCTAGCAGAATTCTGATCACTGCCTATTGAAAAATCGTTAAATTCTTTGTGTACTTCTTGTGGTGTCAAATAAACGTTCTAAATTTCATTCAGTCACTCTCCTTCACGACACTGATATCGAAATACGAAAACATGCTTTTCATCTGGACAGACATACAGTATGTGACATGTCTTTAGAAGGCTGAAAATACCTTGAAAACATTGTTCCTTTATGGCCTGAACTGACGAATACAGATGACTAGTTCACGAGGCGCGGTCTAGGAGACCCCATCAAATGTCAACAACAATCAAATGAGGCGATAACGCAACTCATTAAAAGAGTGTAGGTGGTGTTTAAAACCATTTCGCCATAAATGACCTACGAAAGCGACAGAGAAAATTCGGCCGCTGTCTGAGAGACCAAACCTCGTGAGATAAGGGTTAAATAACCTCGCATTTTCCTGCGACGATCGTTAATTAATACATTTGTCCATCATACACTAATGGCCATTAAAATTGCTACACCACGAAGATGACGTGCTACAGACGCGATATTTAACCGACAGGAAGAAGATGCTGTGATACGCAAATGATTAGCTTTTCAGAGCATCCACACAAGTCTGGCGCCGGTGGCGACACCTACAACGTGCTGACATGAGGAAAGTTTCCAACCGATTTCTCATACATAAACAGCAGTTGACCGGCGTTGTCTGGTGAATTGTTGTTGTGATGCATCGTGTAAGGAGGATAAATGCGTACCATCACGTTTCCGACTTTGATAAAGGTCGGATTGTAGCCTACACCGATTGCGGTTTATCCTATCGCGACATTGCTGCTCCCGTTGGTCGAGATCCAATGACTGTTAGCAGAATATGGAATCGGTGGGTTCAGGAGGGTAATACTGAACGCCGTGCTGGATCCCAACGGACTCGTATCACTAGCAGTCGAGATGGCAGGCATCTTATCCGTATGGCTGTAACGGATCGTGCAGCCACGTCTCGATCCCTGAGTCAACAGATGGGGTCGTTTGCAAGACAACAACCATCTGCACGAACAGTTCGACGACATTTGCATCAGCATGGACTATCAGCTCGGAGACCATGGCTGCGGTTACCCTTGACGCTGCATCACAGACAGGAGAGCCTGTGATGGTGTACTCAACGACGAACCTGGGTGCACGAATGGCAAAACGTCATTCCTTCGGATGAATCGAGGTTCTGTTTACAGCATCATGATGGTCGCATCCGTGTTTGGCGACATCGCGGTGAAAGCACATTGGAAGCGTTTATTCGTCATCGCCATACTGCCGTATCACCCGGCGTGATGGTATGGGGTGCCATTTGTTACCCGCCTCGGTCACCTCTTGTTCGTATTGACGGCGCTTTGAACAGTGGACGTTACATTTCAGACGTGTTACGACCCGTGGTTCTCCCCTTCATTCGATCCCTGCGAAATCCTGCATTTCAGCAGGATAAATCACGACCACATGTTGCAGGTCCTGTACGGGCCTTTATGGATTCAGAAAATGTTCGGCTGCTGCCCTGGCCAGCACATTCTCCAGATCTCTCACCAATTGAAAACGTCTGGTCAATGGTGGTCGAGTAACTGGCTCGTCACAATACGCCAGTCACCACTCTTGATGAACTGTGGTACAGTGTTGAAGCTGCATGGACAGCTGTACCTGTACACGCCATCCAAGGTCTGTTTGATTCAATGCCCAGGCGTATCAAGGCCGTTATTTGGGCTAGAGTTGGTTTTTCTGGGTACTGATTTCTCAGGGTCTATGCGCTCAAACTGCGTGAAAACGTAATCACATGTCAGTTCTAGTATAATATATTTGTCCAATGAATACCCGTTTATCATCTGCATTTCTTCTTGGTGTAGTAATTTTAATGGCCAGTAGTGCAGTTTCTTCGAAACTATGAAAGAATAGGATGACAACCTATGAGAAATATTACCGTAACATGTTGTGACTGACAAACGTGATCACATTATTGTAAACAGGTAAGAAAAACGTTGTCGTCAAAAAGGGTCATATATTACATACTTGATTAGAAAACATTTATCAGGTATTTAGAAATTGCGTGTTAAACGTATCGAAGGTAAAAGCGGTGTCGAATAATACGTATCAGAATTTAGCCAACTTTTTGGTGTGTGTGAAGCAGCACATCTGAAACGCATCGATTGTCTTCCGTTCCGGTTTTCTCACAGTCCATGAGTCACCACGATAGTGCTGTAGTATGTCTGATACTAGTAGACTTCTGTTGGCCAGGGATGCCCTCTTTGGCTGTGCTAGTCTGCTTTGAATGTCGGGGGATATCTTGCTTAGAAGTCGGTAGAATTGCTTTACTTAGTCTATTTTGCGGTCCGCAATTTTGACATTAAGACTATCGCTACTCTCATTTCAGCTTCTCATAACTATCGTCTTTTTTGAAGAACAACAGCCTGAGTTCAAATTGTCACAAATGATTACTACTGTCGATCAGTTCTGATTAATGACGAGTAGTGAAAAATGAAGTATTTTCATAAAATAACACAGTCGTAAGCCTTCACAAAAACAATATTATTCACAATTCGAAATTAATGAGACCCGGAGATGAATATGAAGTCATCGAAATTAGTAATCGTTTGTGACAGTTTACAGTTGAGAGCGCTAAAATAAATATTTATTAAAAACATTCAGTTGTGGGGTCTCCCACGACAATATGTCCTCTATTATTGCTTTCTTCTTCCTTCGGTATACTCTCAATCGACAGTGTGTGCTCCTTAGTCCGTTCAGCCCATTCAACAGGTCCTGCAGTTCTACTGCATTTCCCACTGGGCATAGCAATGTCATCGGCGAATCTGATCAGTGATATACTTTCACCACGAATTTCAATCTCTCTCCTGAACCTTTCTTTCCTTTCCGTCAATTTGTTCTTCGATCTGTACGCAGATCAGTAAGGACAAAGATTACATTCCTGTTTTATATCCCTTTTTAATTCGAGCATTTCTTTCTTTGTATTCCATTCTAATTGTTCCTTCTTGGTTCTTGCACATAATCTATATTACCCGTCTTTGCTATTGCTTACGACTATTCTCCTGACAATTTAGAACACATTGTACGATAATCCACTGTCGATTTTGCAGGTCGTGAAATCCTATAAAGTAATATACACTCCTGGAAATGGAAAAAAGAACACATTGACACCGGTGTGTCAGACCCACCATACTTGCTCCGGACACTGCGAGAGGGCTGTACAAGCAATGATCACACGCACGGCACAGCGGACACACCAGGAACCGCGGTGTTGGCCGTCGAATGCCGCTAGCTGCGCAGCATTTGTGCACCGCCGCCGTCAGTGTCAGCCAGTTTGCCGTGGCATACGGAACTCCATCGCAGTCATTAACACTGGTAGCATGCCGCGACAGCGTGGACGTGAACCGTATGTGCAGTTGACGGACTTTGAGCGAGGGCGTATAGTGGGCATGCGGGAGGCCGGGTGGACGTACCGCCGAATTGCTCAACACGTGGGGCGTGAGGTCTCCACAGTACATCGATGTTGTCGCCAGTGGTCGGCGGAAGGTGCACGTGCCCGTCGACCTGGGACCGGACCGCAGCGACGCACGGATGCACGCCAAGACCGTAGGATCCTACGCAGTGCCATAGGGGACCGCACCGCCACTTCCCAGCAAATTAGGGACACTGTTGCTCTTGGGGTATCGGCGAGGACCATTCGCAACCGTCTCCATGAAGCTGGGCTACGGTCCCGCACACCGTTAGGCCGTCTTCCGCTCACGCCCCAACATCGTGCAGCCCGCCTCCAGTGGTGTCGCGACAGGCGTGAATGGAGGGACGAATGGAGACGTGTCGTCTTCAGCGATGAGAGTCGCTTCTGCCTTGGTGCCAATGATGGTCGTATGCGTGTTTGGAGCCGTGCAGGTGAGCGCCACAATCAGGACTGCATACGACCGAGGCACACAGGGCCAACACCTGGCATCATGGTGTGGGGAGCGATCTCCTACACTGGCCGTACACCACTGGTGATCGTCGAGGGGACACTGAATAGTGCACGGTACATCCAAACCGTCATCGAACCCATCGTTCTACCATTCCTAGACCGGCAAGGGAACTTGCTGTTCCAACAGGACAATGCACGTCCGCATGTATCCCGTGCCACCCAACGTGCTCTAGAAGGTGTAAGTCAACTACCCTGGCCAGCAAGATCTCCGGATCTGTCCCCCATTGAGCATGTTTGGGACTGGATGAAGCGTCGTCTCACGCGGTCTGCACGTCCAGCACGAACGCTGGTCCAACTGAGGCGCCAGGTGGAAATGGCATGGCAAGCTGTTCCACAGGACTACATCCAGCATCTCTACGATCGTCTCCATGGGAGAATAGCTGCCTGCATTGCTGCGAAAGGTGGATATACACTGTACTAGTGCCGACATTGTGCATGCTCTGTTGCCTGTGTCTATGTGCCTGTAGTTCTGTCAGTGTGATCATGTGATGTATCTGACCCCAGGAATGTGTCAATAAAGTTTCCCCTTCCTGGGACAATGAATTCACGGTGTTCTTATTTCAATTTCCAGGAGTGTATATATAAAACTAAACTCCTCCCGAACAGGCCATGAAGGCCCAACGGCACCGACCGGCCGCCGTGTCATCCTCAGCCCACAGGCGTCACTGAACGCGGATGCGGAGGGGCACGTGTTCAGCACACCGCTCTCCCGGCCGTATATCAGTTTCCGAGACCGGAGCCGCTACTTCTCAAATCAAGTAGCTCCTCAGTTTGCCTCACAAGGGCTGAGTGCACCCCGCTTGCCAACAGCGCTCAGCAGACTGGATGGTCACCCATCCAAGTGTTAGCCCAGTCCGACAGTCCTTAACTTCGGTAATCTGACGGGAATCGGTGTTACCACTGCGGCAAGGCCGATGGCATAAAGTAATATAAATGGATTACGAAAGTTTCCCGAGGCACTCACATATTCATATACACTCCTGGAAATTGAAATAAGAACACCGTGAATTCATTGTCCCAGAAAGTGGAAACTTTATTGACACATTCCTGGGGTCACATACATCACATGATCACACTGACAGAACCACAGGCACATAGACACAGGCAACAGAGCATCCACAATGTCGGCACTAGTTCAGTGTATATCCACCTTTCGCAGCAATGCAGCCTGCTATTCTCCCATGGAGACGATCGTAGAGATGCTGGATGTAGTCCTGTGGAACGGCTTGCCATGCCATTTCCACCTGGCGCCTCAGTTGGACCAGCGTTCGTGCTGGACGTGCAGACCGCGTGAGACGACGCTTCATCCAGTCCCAAACATGCTCAATGGGGGACAGATCCGGAGATCTTGCTGGCCAGGGTAGTTGACTTACACCTTCTAGAGCACGTTGGGTGGCACGGGATACATGCGGACGTGCATTGTCCTGTTGGAACAGCAAGTTCCCTTGCCGGCCTAGGAATGGTAGAACGATGGGTTCGATGACGGTTTGGATGTACCGTGCACTATTCAGTGTCCCCTCGACGATCACCAGTGGTATACGGCCAGTGTAGGAGATCGCTCCCCACACCATGATGCCGGGTGTTGGCCCTGTGTGCCTCGGTCGTATGCAGTCCTGATTGTGGCGCTCACCTGCACGGCGCCAAACCCGCATACGACCATCATTGGCACCAAGGCAGAAGCGACTCTCATCGCTGAAGACACGTCTCCATTCGTCCCTCCATTCACGCCTGTCGCGACACCACTGGAGGCGGGCTGCACGATGTTGGGGCGTGAGCGGAAGACGGCCTAACGGTGTGCGGGACCGTAGCCCAGCTTCATGGAGACGGTTGCGAATGGTCCTCGCCGATACCCCAGGAGCAACAGTGTCCCTAATTTGCTGGGAAGTGGCGGTGCGGTCCCCTATGGCACTGCGTAGGATCCTACGGTCTTGGCGTGCATCCGTGCGTCGCTGCGGTCCGGTCCCAGGTCGACGGGCACGTGCACCTTCCGCCGACCACTGGCGACAACATCGATGTACTGTGGAGACCTCACGCCCCACGTGTTGAGCAATTCGGCGGTACGTCCACCCGGCCTCCCGCATGCCCACTATACGCCCTCGCTCAAAGTCCGTCAACTGCACATACGGTTCACGTCCACGCTGTCGCGGCATGCTACCAGTGTTAAAGACTGCGATGGAGCTCCGTATGCCACGGCAAACTGGCTGACACTGACGGCGGCGGTGCACAAATGCTGCGCAGCTAGCGCCATTCTACGGCCAACACCGCGGTTCCTGGTGTGTCCGCTGTGCCGTGCGTGTGATCATTGCTTGTACAGCCCTCTCGCAGTGTCCGGAGCAAGTATGGTGGGTCTGACACACCGGTGTCAATGTGTTCTTTTTTCCATTTCCAGGAGTGTACAAATTCGTCAAACCAGATTATGGCAGTCCTGGACAAAATAAATTGCTAATGTCAAATCACTGGCGTTTTATTTGAGGAATAAATTTCTGACAATGTACGTGGGGTTGCAAGTGCTGTTCTGACATGAAGAGGCCGGCACAGGGGATAAATTCCTTGTGGACCGCATCAGACCAGTCAGAAGAATGAAAAAAAAAATGATAGCTGAGACCAAGGGCCACAAACTTTTGCAAGGTGCAAGTTTTCATAGAGAAGACTTTTTTCATCTCTGTGGATCAATAAGTCGACACACTTGTGTCACTGAGGATCTGGATCAGTAAAGTGAGTTAACTGTTTACGATTGTCTTCCGTTTTCAATTTTACCCCACCAAAGTTTTCTAATCTTTTTTGTGCACACATGTTATACGTAGATTTTAGAAACTTATTGGTGCCACTCCTGAGTTTCTCTGACCGCTTTTTCGTATCTCTAACGATGCGAATCTCCTTCAGGCTGTTTCGTACATTCAGGTGTACAGGGTGGTCCATTGATCGTCACTGGGCCAAATATCTCACGAAATAAGCATCAAACGAAAAAACTACAAAGAACGAAACTCGTGTACCTTGAAGGGGGAAACCAGATGGCGCTATGGTTGGCCCGCTACATCGCGCTGCCATAGATCAAAAGGATATCAAGTGCGTTTTTTTTAATAGGAAACCCCATTTTTTATTATATATTAGTGTAGTACGTAAAGAAATATGCATGTTTTAGGTGGACCACTTTTTTCGCTTTGCGATAGCTGGCGCTGTAATAGTCACAAACGTGTAAGTACGTGGTATCACGTAAAATTCCGCCAGTGCGGACGGTATTTGCTTCGTGATACATTACGGCGTGTTTTTAAATCACAAACCGTTTACCAAACGCGGAAAAGGTCGATATCATGTTGATGTAAGGCTATTGTGAGCAAAATGCCCAACGGGCGTGTGCTATGTATGCTGCTCGGTATCTTGGACGACATCATCCAAATGTAAGGGATCGTTCGACGGATACTTACGTTATTTAAGGAAACAGGAAATGTTCAGCCACACGTGAAACATCAACCACGACCTGCAACAAATGATGATGTCCAAGTAGTTGTTTCAGCTGCTGTCGCTGCTAATCCGCACCTCAGTAGCAGACAAATTGGGCGAGAATCGAGAATCTCAAAAACGTCGGTGTTGAGAATGCTACATCAACATCGACTGCGCCCGTACCATATTTCTATGCACCAGGAATTGCATGGTGACGAATTTGAACGTCGTGTACAGTTTTGCCACTAGGCACAAGAGAAGTTACAGGACGATGAGAGATTTTTTGCACGCGTTCTATTTAGCGACGAAGCGTCATTCACCAACAGCGGTAACGTAAACCGGCATAATATGCACTATTGGGAAACGGAAAATCCACGATGGCTGCGACAAGTGGAACATCAGCGATCTAGGCGTCTTAATGTATGGTGCGGCATTATGGGAGGAAGGATAATTGGCCCCCATTTTATCGACGGCAATCTAAATGGTGCAATGTATGCTGATTTCCTACGTAATTGTCTACCGGTGTTACTACAAGATGTTTCACTGCATGACAGAATGGCGATGTAGTTCCAACATGATGGATGTCTGGCACATAGCTCGCGGTTGATGCAGTAATGAACAGCATATTTCATGACAGGAGGATTGGTCGTCGAAACACCATACCATGGCCCGCACGTTAACCGAATCTGACGTTCCCGGATTTCTTTCTGTGGGGAAAGTTGAAGGATATTCGCTATCGTGATCCACCGGCAACGCCTGACAACATGCGTCAGCGCATTGTCAATGCAAGTGCGAACATTACGGAAGGCGAACTACTCGCTGTTGAGAAGAATGTCATTACACGTATTGCCAAATGCATTGAGGTTGACGGACATCATTTAGAGCATTTATTGCATTAATGTGGCATTTACAGGTAATCACGCGGTAACAGCATGCGTTCTCAGAAATGATAAGTTCACAAAGGTACATGTATCACACTGGAACAACCGAAATAAAATGTTCAAACGTACCTACGTTCTGTATTTTAATTTTAAAAAACTACCTGTTACCAACTGTTCGTCTAAAATTGTGAGCCATATGTTTGTGACTATTACAGCGCCATCTATCACAAAGCAAAAAAAGTGGGCCAACTAAAACATTCATATTTCTTTACGTACTACAGGAATATGTAACAAGAAATGGGGGTTCCTATTTAAAAAAACGCAGTTGACATCCGTTTGACCTATGGCAGCGCCATCTACCGTGTCAACCATAGCGCCATCTGGTTTCCCCCTTCAAGCTGGACAAGTTTCGTTCTTTGTAGTTTTTTCGTTTGACGCTTATTTCGTGAGACATTTGCCCCGGTCACGATCAGTGGACCACCCTGTACATCCCACCTGGAACATCTGCATACTAATTTGCATCGAGGGGAAAAAATGGCATTATTAGGTGAAAGCCCGAAGTCGGAGTCTCTGGGCCGTTTCCAGCGCGGCGCGGCAACAACTGTGCAAACCGGAGAATTGATTTCGGATACGCAGGTCAGCGGGTGGCAAGCGACCTCGGCCGAGTGTTCTGCCCGAGTCGGCAGCGGCCGCCCGCACGGCAAATATTTGAATATCGATACTTGCACATCCGCCGCTGCCCGCCAGAGGGCGACAGAAGAAAGCCAGCCAGCAGTTTCCAGCGCGGATATGCCGGCCCCTGGCTGACGTCATTATCCCATTCCAGCTCCAACGGGGCGTCCGCTGATCGCCTCTGTGTTTACCGTCCAGAGTATAGGCTTACCCCAGCTTTGTCCGATTAATCTACTGCGGCTGCAGTCGTCGGTCGCTGCACTCACCGTAAATGCGTTTTCTTATCATCGTATTTTCCAACATGGACGGTGTAACACATTCAGTGCTTCCTCTTCTTATTTGTTGCTTGCCTTGCCATTTCTCCTCCATCTTTTCTCCATGTCGCCTTTTGCTTTCTTCTGTCCAAGTCGTTCTCGATTCTTACTTTTAGTGCCTTGAAAACCTTTTAATTTCAATATCTTATTCTTAACAATCTTGCTTCCTGTTAATTCCGATTCTTCGACGTTGTTTCTTTCTATTTCTTCTCTTATGTATGTAATCCGTCCTACTGTCCATTTCCTTTTCCAGAAGTACAGGAATATTTGTTTCGTTAGCCTGCTCTCATTCATTCTCTAGAAGTGTCCAAAGAGGATTAATTCTCCCTTTGCCACTACTTCTGTTATTTTCTTTATACACTACTGGCCATTAAAATTGCTACACCAAGAAGAAATGCAGATGACAAATGGGTATTCATTGGACAAATATATTACACTAGACCTGACATGTGATTACATTTTCACGCACTTTGGGTGCATAGATCCTGAGAAATCAGTACCCAGAACAACCACCTCTGGCCGTAATAATAGCCTTCATACGCCTGGACATTGAGTCAAACAGAGCTTGGATGGCGAGTACAGGTACATCTGCCCATGCAGTTTCAACACGATACCACACTTCATCACGAGCAGTGACTGGCGTACTGTGACGAGCCAGTTGCTCGGCCACCATTGACTAGACGTTTTCAATTGGTGAGAGATCTGGAGAATGTGCTGGCCAGGGCAGCAATCGAACATTTTCTGTATCCAGAAAGGCCCGTACAGGTCCTGTAACAAGCGGTCGTGCATTATCCTGCTGAAATGTAGGATTTCGTAGGGATCGAATGAAGGGTAGAGCCTCGGATCGTTACACATCTGAAATGTAACGTCCACTGATCAAAGTGCCGTCAGTGCGAACAAGAGGTGATGGGACGTGTAACCAGTAGCACCCCATACCATCACGCCGGGTGATACGACAGTATGGGGATGACGAATACACGCTTCCAATGTGCGTTCACCGCGATGTCACCAAACACGGATGCGACCATCATGATACTGTAAACAGAACCTGGATTCATCCGAAGGAATGACGTTTTGCCATTCGTGCACCCAGGTTCGTCGTTGAGTACACCATCGCAGGCGCTCCTGTCTGTGAAGCAGCGTCAAGGGAAAGCGCAGCCATGGTCTCCGAGCTGATAGTCCATGCTGATGCAAATGTCGTCGAACTGTTCGTGCAGATGATTGTTGTCTTACAAACGTCCCCATCTGTTGACTCAGGGATCGAGACGTGGCTGCACGATCCGTTACAGCCATGCGGATAAGATGCCTGTCATCTCGACTGCTAGTGACACGAGGCCGTTGGGATCCAGCACGGCGTTCCGTATTACCCTCCTGAACCCACCGATTCCATATTCTGCTAACAGTTATTGGATCTTGACAAACGCGGACAGCAATGTCGCGATACGATAAACCGCAATCGGTGTAGGCTACAATCCGACCTTTATCAAAGTCGGAAACGTGATGGTACGCATTTCTCCTCCTTACACGAGGCATCACAACAACGTTTCACCAGGCAATGCCGGTCAACTGCTGTTTGTGTATGAGAAATCGGTTGGAAACTTTCCTAATGTCAGCACGTTGTAGGTGTCGCCACCGGCGCCAACCTTGTGTGAATGCTCAGAAAAGCTAATCATTTGCATATCACAGCATCTTCTACCTGTCGGTTAAATTTCGTGTCTGTAGCACGTCATCTTCGTGGTGTAGCAATTTTAATGGCCGGTAGTGTATTTTCGTAAATCTCCTAGTTATTTCTCATTTCATAATCTGCCTTTCAAGTACCTTATAACTGACCAGTTAAATTACGTCATGTAACTTTCTTTCTCGCTTGTATTAACTTTTCTAGAGCGTCAGCTATAGAATTGTCGCAACAGACCGAAATGTCAGCAGACTTAAACAATATCCGTGCGGTTCCTTATATTATGAGCAAATACTGTACATTATAATTTGCTTCTCACTCATAGCAGGATTAATTAATTTATCTCTTTAGAAAAAATGAGTAATTTCTGTTCGAACCAAAGATACCGAGTAGTTTCCGCTTGTGTGGTTGCGTTTAAAATACATTTACTGTGTAAATAAGCTACACCGCATAACTTACGGAACATCGGACTTCGTTAACAAATAAACTCTGTGCAGGTTCTGTTAAACAGAAGATACAATTAACTACTATTAAAGCTGGAGAAAATACACTGAAGCGCCAAAGAAATCTGTATACGCATACGTATGCAATTACAGAGATATATAAACAGGGAGACTACGGCGCTGCGGTCGAGAACGCCTATATAAGACAAGTGTCTGTTGCAGTTGTCAGATCGGTTACTGCTGCTACAATGGCAGATTATCAAAATTTAAGTGAGCTTGAACATGGTGTTACACTCGGTGCAGGAGCAATGGCACACAGCATTTCCGAGGTAGCAATGAAGTGGGAATTTTCCCGTACGACCATCTGACAAGTGTAACATGAATATCAAGTATCCGGTAAAAACATAAAATCTCCGACAACTCTGCGGCCGGAAAAAGATCCTGCAAGAACGGGACCAACGACGACTGAAGAGAATCGTTCAACGTGACAGAAGTGCAACCCTTCCGCAACTTACTGCAGATTTCAGTGCTGGGCTATTAGCAAGTGTCAGTGTTCGAAAACCACTCAACGAAACATCATCGGTGTGGGCTTTCGGAGCCGAAGGCCCACTCGTGTACCCTTCATGACTGCACGACACGAAGTTCCCCCCCCCCCCTCCCCCCCCCCCCCCCCGCCTGATCCCGTCAACACGAACACTGGAATGTTGATGACTGGAAAGATGTTGCCTGATCGGCCCTGTCTAGTTTCAAATTGTGTCGAGCGGATGGGTGTGTACGGTTTTGGTGACACCTAATGAATCCATGGACCCTGTATGTCAGCAGGGATCTGTTCAAGCTGGTGGAGGCTCTGTAATGGCGTGGGGCGTGCGCAGTTGCAGTGATGTGGGACCCCTGATACGTCTAGATACGACTCTGACATGTGACACATACGTAAGCATCCTGTCTGATCACCTGCATCCAGTCACGTCCATTGTGCATTCCAACAGACTTGGGCAATTCCAGCAGGACAATGCGACACCCCACTCGTCCAGAACTGCTGCAGATTGGTTCCAGGAACACTTTTCTGAGTTTAAACACTTCCGCTGGCCACCAAACTCCCCAGACATGAACATCATTGAGCATATCTGGGATGTATTGCAACGTGCTGTTAAGAAGAGATCTCCACCCGCCCTGCAGGATTCATGGTGTCAATTCCCTCCAGGACTACGGCAGACATTAGTCGAGTCCATGCCACGTCGTGTTGCGGCACTTCTGTGTGCTCGCGGGGACCCTTCACTATAATAGGAAGGAGTATCAGTTTCTCTGGCTTTTCACTGTATAACAGCGTTGAAAATAAAAATGAAATGAAGTCCCATGCTTCTTTACACAGCGTAGGGGAACGATGCGGGAGACCCGCACCGCCTTACTAGGCAAGGTCCTAATGGAGGTGGTTTGCCGTTGTCTTCCTCCGACGGTAATGGGGACGAATGATGATAATGAAGACGACACAATAACACCCAGTCATCTCGGCGCAGGAAAAATCCCTGACCCCACCGGGAATCGAACCCGGGACCCCGGGCTCGGGAAGTTAGAACGCTACCGCGAGACCACGAAGGTCGGATATAACACCGTGACGCAAGACTATACCAGGTTGCGCTAGTAGAATCACAGTGACACCATTTCATAGCCGCGTCCCGTCGGAGGTTGAGAGTCCTGCCTCGAGGATGGGTTTGTGTGTGTTGACCTTACAGTGAGTTAGTTTATATTAGATTAAGTAGTATGTAAGCTTAGGGACCGATGATCTCACCAGTTTGATCCCATAAGATCTTACCACCAATATCCAGTTTCCGCACTTAACTTTAGGTATAGCAGGATAATAAAGTACAGGAATAGCCGTAAAGAGGGTTTTGCTGAAACTTTACACTAATTATTACTTCAATCAGAAGTTATACTCACATTCATCAGGATAAAAGCGACAGTCGTACAGACCAGCATAAGCTCAGACCAGGTAAGATAATGCAATTACGATGGACGACTCATAGTCGTGTACAGGTATCTACAGTAAAATATAAAACAAGCCACGAGTGCTAGCTCGATATTATATGCTTATTCTTAGGCAAACATAACATTTTACATAAATTGTTAACACTGTAAGCTACACTTATTTTCTTCGTAAAATGATTTGAAAAATGAATATCTTTCTTAAATTATTTAACGATTCTAAAAGCGGTGCCACAACCTCTGTCCTGCCAAACTACTAGTTCATCGTTAAGAACTCGCAGGCACAAAAAGCATGCTGGTCTTATCACTGTGGTACAGTATTTTAGATCTGATTTTCTAGATATTCACTCTTGCTGTACATAACTTTTTATCAAACCATATGCTCGTTCTGTTTTATTAACCCTTACATCTACCGCAGATTTTTCTACTCCATTCTGCTGTATAGTTCCTCCAACATATTTAAATTTACTAACTCGTGTTATTTAAGCTAGTTGAGTTTCACTATATTTTGTTGCATTTTTAACTGTAATTAATTTTTATTTTTCAGCGATTTTTAGACCATTTTTATTCGCTGTTATGTTCAGAAGATTTATGTAATTACCTGCTTCTGTCCGATTTTCTGAGTGTATTGCAGAATTGTCTGTAGGCGCTGTTTGACATCCTTTAAGCACTGTTTAAAAATTTCAAAAAAAGTTAGTGTTTGTGACATTTCTTTGTATTTTTGTAAATGCTTTACCGTTGTTTATTACTATTATTCTGGTGCGAACTACATCCATCATTTTGTTTCAGTTACAGGGCCCTTGTTAAAAACCAACGTGTGTAGGGTATATACCGATAATGGCTGAAAAAAATTATGACTAATACTGCAGGGTAATCCCCACGCCTGAGGCGCGCGCAGAAGGCATGGAAAGCAAAAAAGCAGGAAAGCTGGCAATCATCACAGAACCGTCTTCTAACGAGAAGATTTCTCGACACGTGCAGCGTGGGTGATTCATCCCTCATCTAGAAAAATGTAAGCTGAAAACTTTTCGTATCAACAAACAGAGAACAACCTCATTCAGAATGACATTTTCTAAAGTCGAAAGTGTTGCGTAGTTCTGTCTCTCGCTCTCTGTCTCCCCCCCCCCCCCCCCCGTCTCTCTCTCTCTCTCTCTCTCTCTCTCTCTCACAGACACACACACACACACACACACACACACACACACACACACAACGGCATACACTATATTGGAACCTCGTTTACCCGTATTCCGTATTAGATGGGAGTCTAGGTCATCCATTTCCTGAATACAGGTAAAAATAGAAAAACATGAGGTAAATACAATAAACGTCCACGTTGTATTCATTTTAACGCAAAGACACATCCCAAGCATTTTTGTATAAATGTTGACCAGTTATTGACGAAAACACTGAGTTTATTCACTGAAATAATCGGTTAGTTTCTTTTAAGCCAGATTCGTGCGCCATTTACTAGCCCACTCGAAGTGTAATGGTTGCGACAGCGTGCTAGATTTCTTAGAAATATATAACCCTGAGCATATTGGGGGCATTACGACGGAGACAGACTACTGACCACAAGGTCATTGTAGCGTGTCTGACTACCACAACATCTAAATCCACTAAAAGTAAAAGCAAAATATGTTTATTCAAAGAAAAAGAAAGATAAAAATTCGGTTGATGCCTTCCTTTCAGATAGTCTCCACTCCGTTCCAACTAACTATGTAAAGGACATCAGACGTGCCTTAAATTCAAGGAAATTTCATCTACGGAAGTTGAGAGGTTTATAACTAATTAATAAAAGATGGTACTGATCTTCTTTTTATACAAAAAAGTTGGAAACACTGTTGCACCGAGAAAAGAATGCCAAATTTAAAAGAAGACAAAAGCTCTGAGATTGGCGATCGAAACTATAACGCGACATTCTTTTAATAGTTTCCACAATGAAACTCTGTCTCGAACTCTGACAGGAAATCCAGAGACATTCTGGTCGTATGTGAAGTACAACAGCGGTTGCGTGAAGCCCGTAATATAATATTATCAATCCACCATGGAAGACGAAGTAAATATTTCAGTATTCGAATCAAGAACAGCTACCAACACGAGTACCCTCGGTGCAGCGAAACAGCTGAAATCACTTAATAAAGGCAAGTCTTCTGGTCCAGATGTCTACACCAAAACTGAAGAAAGAAAGTAGAAGTTATCCGATGAACTACAGACCCATATCACTGACGTCGATTTGCAGGAGGATTATGAAAATATCGTTCTTGTGAAATGCATTTAGCTGTTTATTCACTCAATGTAATGAGTGCTATGGACGGGGATCTCAAATTGATTCCATATTTCTAGATTTCCAGAAGGATTTTGACACCGCTCCTGACAAGAAACTTGTAATAAAATTGTATGCCCGTGGAGTAGCGCTTCAGTTGTGCAGCTGGATTCGTGATTTGCTGTCAGAAATGTCGCAGTACATAGTAATCGAGGGAAAATTATGAAGTAAAAAAGACGTCGCATCCGGCGTTCGCCAAGGAAGTGTTGTTCGTAATCTACCTAAACGACTTAGGAAGCAATGTGAGCAGCTCACTTAGATTGCTTACACATGACGCTGACGTTTACCATATAGTAATGTCATTAGAAGATCAAAACGAATTACAAAATGATTTAGACAAAATATATGTATGATGAATAAAGTGGTAATTGTTTCTGATAAGGCTAACTGTGAGTTCATCAACATAAATACAAAAAGAAATCCCTTACTTTTAAAGGCTGTCGGTTCAACTAAATAATTAGGAATTAAAATTACGAAGAACTTAAATTGGAACGACCAAATAGATAATGATGTGGGGACGGCAAAACAAAGACAGCATTTCGTTGGCGGGAGAAGAAGCAACAGGTCTGCTAAAAAGAGTGCCTACACCATGCTTGTCCGTCTTTTGCTGGAGTAGTGCTGTGCAGTGTGGGATGCTTAGCAAATAGGACTGACGGAGGAAATCGGAAAAGTCCAAAGAAGGGAAGCTCGTTTTTTACTATCGCGAAATAGGGGAGAGAGTGTCAAGAATTATAATAAGCGAGCTGGACTGGCAAACGTTAAAACAAAGGCCTTATTCGTTGCGGCGAGACATTTTCGCGGAAGTTCCGTCATAAACTGTGTCCTCTGAATGTGAAAATATTTTATTGTCGCCAGCCTACATAGGGACAAATGATCGACGTAATAAAATAAGAGAAATCAGTGCTTGTACAGAAAGATCTAAGTGTTCATTTTTCCTACACGTTGTTATGGTGGAGCGGCAGAGACATAGTCTGAAGACACTTCGAAGAACCCTCTCCGGCACTTTAGTGTTACTAATAACACAATAAACTGGTAGCCAAGATCGCAGGAATTCTTTTTATTCCATGATTAGCGGCTTCGGCGAAACTAAAGCCGCCATCATTGGATCTTAGGACACATACAGGTTACAACATCAAGGCAGACAATGATGATATTAATAGTAGCCTATAACACGCAGGCCTTACAAGATTGTCGTGAGTAGCACATAGGCGTCCAAGAGAGATGACATTATAAATGTTAATTGTCTCCGTCACATACAAGCGCACGATAGGTACTACTAGTACTGAGTAGTACCTAGCGTGCGCTTGTATGTGCTACTCACGACAATTTTGTAAGGCCTGCGTGTTATAGGCAACTATTAATATCATCATTGTTTGCCTTGATGTTGTAACCTGTATGTGTCCTAAGATCCGATGATGGCGGCTTTAGTTTCGCGAAGCCGGTAATCATGGAATAAAAAGAATTGCTGCGATCTTGGCTACCAGTTTATTGTGTTACATGCGTCTAGGTCGCTCCCACATGAACACAATGTGCTACCTACAAAACTTTAGTGTTAATTGCAGAATAATCATGTAGATGTAGATGTCGTTTACATGCAAGACGATCACGCAGGCGTTCACAATAAACCATTATTTTGTCCAGTTGCGTTGTTGCCTGTGAATGTGTCGTGGTGTCTTGAGATCGAATTTCTCAGCTACTTCGTCACCGTCATCTTCATTGTCTGCAGATATACAAACGACCTGATTTCGTCATAAGGAATCGTAGTGTAGTCAGTATCATTCTGTTTTCGCTCCTAGTCGTTTACGTATATAACACGTACGTCTGTGTATTCTGAACCCTTTGAAAATGCTTAAACATCAGATTCAGCAGTAATATTTTTCAACAGTTCTAACTTTGCCAACCTATGGAGCAGCGCATCTAATTATTTGTTCGTGGACACAGCTACCTAAATTCTTTTCTCTGTCATTTTACACCAAAAACAAATGAGGTCCAAACAACAGTGTACATTTTGATGTGCGTATAAAACAGAACTGTGTGATACTTTCTACTTTGTGCAATACCAGTATAACACAGATTCGTGCATGGCAGATATCGTGATTGGTGTTGTGGTTTTCAGGCCAAAGATTGGTCTGATGCAGCTCTCGATGCTAGTCTATCCTGTGCAAACCTCTAACCTCTTCGTCTCTGAATAACTACCGCAACTTACATCAATTTCAATCTGCTTGCATGTTCACATGTTGGTCTCTCTCAACAATTTTTATCAGTCACCTCACCTGTGCAAACTCCCCTCCTCCCCCCCCCCCCTCCGTGTTCTCCCTCCCCCACCCACTCCTTCGCACACACACACACACACACAAACTTCCTTGTCGAATTGACTATTGGTTAATCCTTAAAGCCTCAGGACGTGCCTTCTCAACCTATCCCTTCTGTTAGTTAAGTTGTGTCATTTTCTTTTTTTTTTTTTTTTTAAGGAGAACAGTGGTTGACAAGGGAGTCGGACTGGGTTGTAGCCTATTCTCAGTGTTGTTCAATTTGTATATAAATCAAACAGTGAAAGGAAACTAAGGAGATATTTGGAAAGGGAATTCAAGTTCAGACAGAAGTAACCAAAATTTCGCCGCCCGCGGTGGTCTAGCGGTTCTGGCGCTGCAGTCCGGAACCGCGGGACTGCTACGGTCGCAGGTTCGAATTCTGCCTCGGGCATGGGTGTGTGTGATGTCCTTAGGTTAGTTAGGTTTCAGTAGTTCTAAGTTCTAGGGGACTTATGACCTCAGATGTTGAGTCCCAGAGTGCTCAGAGCCATTTGACCCATTTAACCAAAATTTCAACATTTGCCCGTAATTCTGCAGTTCTGTCAGCGACGGCAAAATACCTGGAAGATCAGTTGATCGGAATGGATAGAATCCTGAAAAGCGGAACATCAACAAACGTAAACCAAGGGAAATGGAGTGTGATTGAATTAAACCAGGCATAGGTACGGGAATTAGATTAGGAACTGAGGGGTCTGCTGTTAGGAAATCTTTTGTATGGTGAGTAGACTTGTACGGAAGTGGAATGTGGACGATAGCAGCTCAGACTAGAAAAGGAGATTCTGAAATTTCGTGCTGTAAAAGGATGCTGAAGATTGGTCCGGTAGATACAATAACAGATGAGAAGGCAGTGAGTCGAATTTGGCAAAAAAGAAATTTATGGCAGAGCCTGACTAATATAAGACGTCGATTGACAAGACACGTTCTCGGGCACTAAAGAAATCATGTTTTGTAACGGAGAGAAATTTGAGAGATAAGAATAGTCCAGTCTGATGGAACCTGTCCCGACTCCCAGGCCATTTCAATTATCCTGTGTAGCCATTTAAGACCTGACATTCCACTGTATTTGATGAGTTCCGACTTAATTTCATCTACCCCAGCCGCTTTATTGCACTGCAATCTATTGACCATTTTTTCCACTTCCTCAAGTGTGATCCTATTTCCATTATCATTCCTATCCCATTCTTCAGATTTCGAGGTAGAATTGGATAGGAATGAAGATGGAAATAGGATCACACTTGAGGAAGTGGAAAAAATGGTCAATAGATTGCAGTGCAATAAAGCGGCTGGGGTAGATGAAATTAAGTCGGAACTCATCAAATACAGTGGAATGTCAGGTCTTAAATGGCTACACAGGATAATTGAAATGGCCTGGGAGTCGGGACAGGTTCCATCAGACTGGACAAAAGCAGTAATCACACCAATCTTTAAACATGGAAACAGAAAAGATTGTAACAACTACAGAGGTATCTCTTTAATCAGCGTTGTGGGTAAAATCTTCGCAGGTATTGTTGAAAGGAAAGTGCGAGTATTAGTTGAGGACCAATTGGATGAAAATCAGTGTGGGTTTAGGCCTCTTAGAGGTTGTCAGGACCAGATCTTTAGCTTACGGCAAATAATGGAGAAGTGTTATGAGTGGAACAGGGAATTGTCTCTATGCTTTATAGATCTAGAAAAGGCATATGACCGGGTTCCTAGGAGGAAGTTATTGTCAGTTCTACGAGATTATGGAATAGGAGGCAAACTTTTGCAAGCAATTAAAGGTCTTTACATGGATAGTCAGGCAGCAGTTAGAGTTGACGGTAAATTGAGTTCATGGTTCAGAGTAGTTTCAGGGGTAAGACAAGGTTGCAACCTGTCTCCACTGTTGTTCATATTATTTATGGATCATATGTTGAAAACAATAGACTGGCTGGGTGAGATTAAGATATGTGAACACAAAATAAGCAATCTTGCATATGCGGATGACTTAGTTGTGATGGCAGATTCGATTGAAAGTTTGCAAAGTAATATTTCAGAGCTAGATCAGAAATGTAAGGACTATGGTTTGAAGATTAGCATCTCCAAAACGAAAGTAATGTCAGTGGGAAAGAAATATAAACGGATTGAGTGCCAAATAGGAGGAACAAAGTTAGAACAGGTGGACGGTTTCAAGTACTTAGGATGCATATTCTCACAGGATGGCAACATAGTGAAAGAACTGGAAGCGAGGTGTAGCAAAGCTAATGCAGTGAGCGCTCAGCTACGATCTACTCTCTTCTGCAAGAAGGAAGTCAGTACCAAGACTAAGTTATCTGTGCACCGTTCAATCTTTCGACCAACTTTGTTGTATGGGAGCGAAAGCTGGGTGGATTCAGGTTACCTTATCAACAAGGTTGAGGTTACGGATATGAAAGTAGCTAGGATGACTGCAGGTACTAGTAGATGGGAACAATGGCAGGAGGGTGTCCACAATGAGGAAATCAAAGAAAAACTGGGAATGAACTCTATAGATGTGGCAGTCAGGGCGAACAGGCTTAGATGGTGGGGTCATATTACACACATGGGAGAAGCAAGGTTACCCAAGAGACTCATGGATTCAGCAGTAGAGGGTAGGAGGAGTCGGGGCAGACCGAGGAGAAGATACCTGGATTCGGTTAAGAATGATTTTGAAGTAATAGGTTTAACATCAGAAGAGGCACCAATGTTAGCACTGAATAGGGGATCATGGAGGAACTCTATAAGGGGGGCTATGCTCCAGACTGAACGCTGAAAGGCATAATCAGTCTTAAATGATGATGATGATGATGAGAATAGTGGAAGAAGACGAAGGCTTGAACACGGATCAAACGAATGTAGGTTGCGGCAATTATGCATAGGTGAAGAGGCTTCCACAGTATAGTGGAGAGCTGCCTGGATCAAACTGTTCTTCGGCCTGAAGACCACTACAACGTAGCCGCAGATGGATTTGCTTGGAGTATTTCAGTTTGAGGACAAGAAGTGGGCACCCTGCAGTTGATGACTCGCAATATTGGGAGCAGGCGAGTGGAAGGAAGTCCCCTTCCTGCTTGTGTGCCATTCGTTTGACGTCTGGTCAGCCCGTTTGGGAAACACGCGCAGGAAGCACCTCTCGAAGTGGGCAGGCTGTCACCGCCCGCCTTACTGTCTGGCTGGCTGGACAGTCGCTCTTGAGAGAGAGAATGCGACTCAGTCTGGGCCAGCCCGGCGCACGGCGCGACTGTTGGGGTTTTCCCAGCCAGCCTCCGCCACGCACTGCGTCCCTCCTAGCGCCGCCCAGCAGTCTGTAGCCAGCGCCAGCCGCTGACCTCACAGCCGCCGTACAGTGGACAGGGACGGACTAACGGCGGACATAGCTGAGGTCCCTCTTGAGAGGAGTGGTCGACAGTGACGACTAAACTCGGCCCAGAGTTACTTTTACGTTTCACGGAACGGAGTGCGGGTTCATAAAAACGAAGCAGCATCTTCGAGCAGAGGTAAAAGTAGCGGTGTGAGATCAGTAACAGCGGACAGTCTGGTTGGAGCCTGGGCCCCTGGTATATCTATCAGCAGAACTCACAGCACCTGAAGAAGATGGTTGCGTTTGTCATCGAAATATTGTGCACGAAATGGAAACCACAGCTCCACTGGCTGTCCGGGAGACCTCAATCAGCTTTCTACTGCTGTTCATTATGTACGAACACTGTAGATTATCCATCGTCTCCATAACTCCTCTCTCTCTCTCTCTCTCTCTCTCTCTCTCCCTCTCTCTCTCTCTCTCTTTCTCCTCCTCCTCCTCCTCCTTTCGCAACAAACCTGACCTTAACCGATCTTCTAATACGCCATACATGCTTATAATTTTAATTTTAGTAACAGTAGGATGCTTCAAATGGCTCTGAGCACTATGGGACTTAACATCTATGGTCATCAGTCCCCTAGAACTTAGAACTACTTAAACCTAACTAACCTAAGGACATCACACAACACCCAGTCATCACGAGGCAGAGAAAATCCCTGACCTCGCCGGGAATCGAACCCGGGAACCGGGGCGCGGGAAGCGAGAACGCTACCGCACGACCACGAGCTGCGGACATTACAGTACGACCAGCTTAATAATTTCTGGAGGGGAAAAAACAACTTGTTTTTGCGGGCATTACATAACGCCATTTTGCCATGCATAGTGTACTTTAACCAAGGAAATACTTTAACAGTTTACAAACTCGGCCGTTTCGGAAATGCTTCCACCGTTGGCCCGAAATACAGTCATCATCCCGTTTTGGATCAAATCGCTCCTTTTCTGTATTGCGGCAACGCCTGCAATGCGTCCCCCTGACAGGCTTTATACAGGGTGTTACAAAAAGGTACGGCCAAACTTTCAGGAAAAATTCTTCACGCACAAATAAAGAAAAGATGTTATGTGGACATGTGTCCGGAAACGCTTAATTTCCATGTTAGAGCTCATTTTAGTTTCGTCAGTATGTTCTTCCACCTACGCTCAATGGAGCACGTTATCATGATTTCATACGGAATACTCTACCTGTGCTGCTAGAACATGTGCCTTTACAAGTACGACACAACATGTGGTTCATGCACGATGGAGCTTCTGCACATTTCAGTCGAAGTGTTCGTACGCTTCTCAACAACAGATTCGGTGACCAATGGATTGGTAGAGGCGGACCAATTCCATGGCCTCCACGCTCTCCTGACCTCAACCCTCTTGACTTTCATTTATGGGGGCATTTGAAAGTTCTTGTCTACGCAACCCCGGTACCAAATGTAGAGACTCTTCGTGCTTGTATTGTGGACGGCTGTGTTACAATACGCCATTCTCCAGGGCTGCATCAGTGCATCAGGGATTCCATGCGACGGAGGGTGGATGCGTGTATCCTAGCTAACGGAGGACATTTTGAATATTTCCTGTAACAAAGCGTTTGAAGTCACGCTGGTACATTCTGTTGCTGTGTGTTTCCATTCCATGATTAATGTGATTTGAAGAGAAGTAATAAAATGAGCTCTAACAGGGAAAGTAAGCGTTTCCGGACACATGTCCACATAACATATTTTCTTTCTTTGTGTGTGAGGAATTTTTCCTGAAAGTTTGGCCGTACCTTTTTGTAACACACTGTATATCCTCCACTGCTAGTGCTGTCACCTCCCGTCTGAAAGTGGTTATTGCACTTTGAGGTCGTGACAGTACTCTTACGTTTCTTAGAACTTCGAACGACTTTACACTCGCGGACTCTTTTTCTGGGTCAACAAATCCTGTGAAGGCTGTTGATTTTCCTTACACCTTACAAACTGCAGTCCGCCTGAACAGGCCATGAAGGACCAACGGTACCGACCGGCCGCCGTGTAATCCTCAGCCCACAGGCGTCACCGGATGAGAGGCATGTGGTCAGCACACCGCTCTCCTGGTCGTATGTCAGTTTCCTTCTTACACCTTGCTTACATAATTAAGCACAGTGTCAGGAATGCCTCTGTGGTGCCTTTACCTTTCCTAAAGCCGAGCTGATCCTCGTCCGAGAAATCCTCAACTTCCTTTTCTGTAAGGAGCGATCAAATGAAAACAGACAGACAACAGTAAGTAAACTGTCAATTACATCAAAAGGAATTGCTACAACTGTTAACAAAATGTTTCAAATGGGTCTGAGCACAATGGGACTTATCAGCTGAGGTCATCAATCCGCAGCTCGTGGTCGTGCGGTAGCGTTCTCGATTCCCGCGCCCGGGTTGCCGGGTTCGATTCCCGTCGGGGTCAGGGATTTTCTCCGCCTCGTGATGACTGGGTGTTGTGTGCTGTCCTTAGGTTAGGTAGGTTTAAGTAGTTCTAAGTTCTAGGGGGCTGATGACCATAGATGTTAAGTCCCATAGCGCTCAGAGCCATTTTTCTGAGGTCATCACTCCCCTAGAACGTAGAACTACTTAAACCTGACTAACCTGAGGACATCACACACATCCATGCCCGAGGCAGAATTCGAACCTGCGACAGTAGCGGTAGCGCCGTTCCAGATTGAAGCGCCTAGAACCGCTCGTCCACCGCGGCCGGCGCCACAACTGTTAACACATTAACACATTTACACCAATATAAGACAAGACGGTCTGTGCTTTTACGGGAAAATGTTTGCGGTTGCTTACAGAACCATGATTCAAGCCCTGATCTACTGCGGGGCGGGGTTTGGGTTGGGGTGGGGGCCAAACCGGGGTATCTGCCCGGGCGGCAGTTTCAGGGGGCGCCAAATTCATATTCTTGAAGAAAACAACCGCGTTTCACAAAGCACCTAGCATCCAGTGCACATTGGTCTATCGATTATTAGCCGGCCGCTGTGGCCGAGCCGTTCTAGGCGCTTCAGTCCGGAACCGAGCTGCTGCTACGGTCGCAGGTTCGAATCCTGCCTTGGGCATGGATGTTTGTGATGTCCTTAGGTTAGTTAGGTTTGAGTAGTTCTAAGTCTAGGGGACTGATGAGCTCAGATGTTAAGTCCCATAGTGCTTAGAGCCATTATCTATCGATTATTCGTATGATTTTGAAATGCATCCCTGCTAGTTTTTGAACATTTTTCAACACATTCTAAGTTTATTTCTGAACTAATCTTAAGTTGACTTTTAAATGCGTGCTTAGTGTTCGTGATGTCTCTGTCATGGGAATCGCCGTCGCGTCCGTGGACGGAAGAGGACGGGGCTATACGAACTGAGCCGAATAAACCCGAACGGGTCAAAGCCAATTGCTGTTTGTTTATGTGGTTGACTGGATGTGCGAATGACCAGCTTTGTTATAATAATTAGTGAAATTCATAGATCCGGACTACCAGAGTTTAAATAAACGACTAGCAGGAATTACAGGGAAGGAAGATTTACGTATTGTCTTCTCGGTGTATCGAAGAAAATGAAATTTTCACAGAAACTTTTTGCCAGAACGCTACACTACTATGGGCAGATTGTACAGTCCCTGATTAGCAGCTTCTTAAGTTCTGTTCACGGAATAGTGCGAAAAACGCGTTGTACGAACATGTAATAATGCCTAACTGGAGAACAAACGCGGGGTAGCTGAACCACTGGTTCTGGCAGGATTAGTGAAGTTTATAAAACGTCCCCTTAGAACAATTTATACATATGAAATGTCCGCTTAGAACAATTATACAAGCCTGTGCTTAACCTGACACACAATATTATTTAGCGCAACGCAATCTGACTTTCAATAACCCCTACAAAACAATGGCCCTGACTAACTTTAACCTATACCTTTTACAAATCACTTACCTCACAAAAATCTTCGCTACTCAAGCTACTGCAAAACAGCGAGCGCCACTACTGCCAGCTAAATAAAAGATTCAAACTACTGAAGGTACTAACTACTGATAGGGATAGTTATCAAATGAAAGATATTAATAGAGAACAAACAATGTATTTACCTTAATATTCATAATTGACATTCAGTCTTACAGATTATCAAAACTCCGCCATCTCTCTCCCCACGTCCACCACTGCTGGCGGCTCACCTCCAACTGCCCAGCGCTACGCGCTGTTCGCATCCAGCTATAGCAGTTCATGACAACAATGGCAGGCAACAATGCAAACTAGCCACATACTGCACACAGCACAGCCAGTGATTTTCATACAGAGAGCGCTACGTAACGTTGCCAATAAGAAAACATAAACATCAAACTTACATAAAGAAAACATAAACAGCCTACTTACAAGTTAACCGGAGAATAAGTTTTGACAATGGCAGGAATAGTTGCAGAATTGGTGATGACGAGATTGTTTATTAGAACGAGGAAGGGACACAAACGGGTACATCACACAAATTCTATGGAAGAATATGACGATTCCAGATTTGTATAAAAATTTCGTACTACTGCTACTACTTTTCGATCTCGTGTTCGAGGAACTGGAGCCTATGAATCAAATGTGGAACCATTTCCTAACGTAAAACTTTTGGCTTGTAATAGACACGATAGACATTTGATACTGGTATTTCGTCAGTTATATTCTGTCGTGTTGTTTATGTAAATGAGGTAGATAATAATTACCATTTGTGACAATACAGTCTCCTTATTTGGCGTATATTACAATTGCTGCAATATTAGGAAGGCCTATTTCGTTTTATCTAGCAGACAATGACAAAACAGACATAATTAAATCGAGAAACCACACCAGTCTTGAGTACTATTCGCATTAACAGTATTAGAAAACGACATTTTGATTTTTCATCTAGCAAAACGTTTGACGAACTTTGACGACTTAACATATTCTTTCGCAGGAAGGAAAGGACACCGTGTAAAACTGTAGTAAGATTTGAGGGAAAAAATGCTGGGACCTAAGGATTGAAGAAATGTGTACTACCCTCCTTGTCTCTTGTCTATACTGGTTTTATGTTTCCTACATTTAATTTTATGTCAAGCAAACGAAAACGTTATTAACTAATAGGCAATAAAGGGTGCAAATTTTCTGAATTGTTCTTACTCTCCCGGTTACATTTAATTCCAACCAGTATTAATTGTGAGCTTTTTTTAAGGGATGTAGGATGTCAAAGGGGCCGACTGGGAGCAGAAGAGGCGGAAAATGCAGTGACTTGCAAGAGAAAAATGCTGTGTGAAAAGGCGTGGCACTGCACTTTGGCACATTGAAGAACAAATAACACGTCTTACATTTTCTCGAACATATATGTTTTATATATCAACCCCTTCAGAAAGATGTGCGCTACGAATTGAATACATTTTTGAAAAATCTTTTTATTAAATTTTTGACGTCCTATCTCAAACGCTCGAGCGGGAGGAGCGGGGTGGCGTCACTATAAAGTGTTTGCACCGCTTCAGAAATATCGTAGACCCTAAGCTACCATGATTGTACCGAGACGTGCACCTCTTCGTCCGAAGCAAATCGAGTGCCACGAATGTCTTTCTTCAGGGCTCCGAAAATGAGGAAATCGTACTGGGCAGCATCGGGACTGCTTGGATGATGATTAAGGGATTCCCAGCGAAACATCTGCACCGCAGTCCAAACTCACTTGACAACCTGTAGGCACGCCCGTGTTCCGTAAGCAACCACAAACATTTTTACACGAAGGCATTTACCGTCTTGTCTCACACTGGGGGAAAAGTATTAACAGTTATGACGATTACTATTTAAATAACAGAGACTTTACTTTCTTTATTTATCTGTCTTTTTCATTTGACTGTCCGTTACAAGAAGTATGGGGGGTTATTCAGAGATGAAGAGGCTTGCTCAGGATAAACTAGTGAGGAGAACAGCACCAAACTAGCATTCGGACTAAAGACCACAACAACAAGTAGCGTGCACATCAAGTTTCAGACTTCGTAATCTGGACGGTGCCCTATAATTTGCAAATGTTTGAAGAGAATCGTAGTAAACCAAGAAAAATTTGTCGAATGAACAATAAGTGATGCTATTTTCGATGAACACGATCGTCAGCGTAACATTTCATTACCCACGACAGGTAAAACATAGTTCATTAAATAGCTTTCGCTGGTGTAATACGATGTTTTTCAGATGTTCCAAGTTTAGGTTCAGTTTTAGTAGCAGTTTTGTTGTCATTAAATTTCGAGATCATTTTGGTATAATACGAGGTCGTTAAAGCAGCGAGAGATCGTAACACAGCCTCCGGCAGCGTCGGTTCGGGAACAGGTCTGCGGGTACGGACTTTCCCGACCTGGACGGGACTGCTCGTATAACCGCCTGGCTGTCGTTCTGTCCGCCTACCAAGCGCGGTATTCCCTCGCCGTATCTCGCTGATGAAACATGGTTATGAATCACGGGTTATCTAATAATGGCTGTCACTGCTGGTGAAGGTGAAATGCGCAGTGCGCGTGCCTTTGTTGTCACTGCTGGCGAAGCTCAAACACCCAGCGGGCACTCCTTTGTTGTTACGACTTCATTTGCCTTTATTTGATTACGCTTCTGAAGGTCAGCAAGTGTCAGCGGCTGGATGCTAAACAACTCATGTTCAGCTCAAATTCAAATGGCTCTGAGCACTATGGAACTCAACATCTTAGGTCCTAAGTCCCCTAGAACTTAGAACTACTTAAACCTAACTAACCTAAGGACATCACACACACCCATGCCCGAGGCAGGATTCGAACCTGCGACCGAAGCAGTCCCGCGTTTCCGGACTGCAGCGCCAGAACCGCACGGCCACCGAGGCCGGCTCTTTTCCCGAAACGGTCTATGAGCTATGCATTCAGTGAGCACGGAAAATGAAATGAAATAATCGTATGGCATTGTTGGCCAGGAGGCCCCATCCGGGGAAGTTGGGCCGCCGAGTGCAAGTCTTATTTAAGTCGACGCCACAATGGGCGACTTGCGTGGCGGTGCTGAGGATGAAGTGATGTTGAGGACAACAAGACAACAACTCAACGAGCGGAGAAAATCTCCAACCCACCCGGGAATCGAATCCGGGTCTGCTGCATGGGAGGCAAGTACAGGGCTATTACAAATGATTGAAGCGATTTCATAAATTCACTGTAGCTCCATTCATTGACATATGGTCACGACACACTACAGATACGTAGAAAAACTCATAAAGTTTTGTTCGGCTGAAGCCGCACTTCAGGTTTCTGCCGCCAGAGCGCTCGAGAGCGCAGTGAGACAAAATGGCGACAGGAGCCGAGAAAGCGTATGTCGTGCTTGAAATGCACTCACATCAGTCAGTCATAACAGTGCAACGACACTTAAGGACGAAGTTCAACAAAGATCCACCAACTGCTAACTCCATTCGGCGATGGTATGCGCAGTTTAAAGCTTCTGGATGCCTCTGTAAGGGAAATCAACGGATCGGGCTGCAGTGAGCGAAGAAACGGTTGAACGCGTGCGGGCAAGTTTCACGCGTAGCCCGCGGAAGTCGACGAATAAAGCAAGCAGGGAGCTAAACGTACCACAGCCGACGGTTTGGAAAATCTTACGGAAAAGGCTAAAGCAGAAGCCTTACCGTTTACAATTGCTACAAGCCCTGACACTCGATGACAAAGTCAAACGCTTTGAATTTTCGGCGCGGTTGCAACAGCTCATGGAAGAGGATGCGTTCAGTGCGAAACTTGTTTTCAGTGATGAAGCAAAATTTTTTCTTAATGGTGAAGTGAACAGACACAGTGTGCGAATCTGGGCGGTAGAGAATCCTCACGCATTCGTGCAGCAAATTCGTAATTCACCAAAAGTTAACGTGTTTTGTGCAATCTCACGGTTTAAACTTTACGGCCCCTTTTTCTTCTGCGAAAAAAACGTTACAGGACACGTGTATCTGGACATGCTGGAAAATTGGCTCATGCCACAACTGGAGACCGACAGCACCGACTTCATCTTTCAACAGGATGGTGCTCCACCGCACTTCCATCATGATGTTCGGCATTTCTTAAACAGGAGATTGGAAAACCGATTGATCGGTCGTGGTGGAGATCATGATCAGCAGTTCATGTCATGGCATCCACGCTCTCGCGACTTAACCCCATGCGATTTCTTTCTGTGGGGTTATGTGAAAGATTCAGTGTTTAAACCACCTCTACCAAGAAACGTGCCAGAACTGCGAGCTCGTATCAACGATGCTTTCGAACTCATTGATGGGGACATGCTGCGCCGAGTGTGGGAGGAACTTGATTATCGGCTTGATGTCTGCCGAATCACTAAAGGGGCACATATCGAACATTTGTAAATGCCTAAAAAAACTTTTTGAGTTTTTGTATGTGTGTGCAAAGCATTGTGAAAATATCTCAAATAATAAAGTTATTGTAGAGCTGTGAAATCGCTTCAATGATTTGTAATAACCCTGTACGTTACCACTCAGCTAAGCAGGCGGACATTGAGAGCGGAATGAAATATTCTTACGTTTTCTTTGCCTTTGGGTCATACGGGGCGGGGAGGGGTCAAAAAATGGAAATGCCAAGATAGCAGGTTGCACGATTGTATCTGAACATAAATGGGACTTGTGTAGTTTCCTGAACGCGTTGCGAGCGTTAGTAGGGGTCAGGACAGTGTTCTCTGTAGTTGAGAGTGCGTTATGGCGTAGCCAAGTGAACTCGAGCGTGGGCATATTGTTGGTACTCGTTTTGTGCGTGCTTCCTTAGCCAAAAGCAGCAGAAGAGCTTGGTGTTACAAGAAGCGCACTACGGAATTTTTTCTGCTCAATATAGCGAAAGCGGAAAAATATCGTTCGCTAAATCGCAAAGTGGATAGAGTGCTGGTGATAGTCATTGTTGAGGGTTTCGATCAAAAATAAGAACACGACAGCTGCAGGAATCACTGCAGAACTGAATGTCGCACTCGCGAACTGTCAGCACCAAAACAACAAGAACGGAAGTCCGTAATAGGGAAACTCTGGGAATTACAAAACAACTCAGCAGTAAACCAAGTGCTCCAGACGGGAAAACGTAGTGCCGAATCCATAAAACCTCGACAAAATGGGGCAGTGGAAGAATGTCAAGTGGTCGGATGAATCGTGTTTCACGCTGATCATACAATGTTAACATTCACAGCTGTATTAACTTCACTTAAACCTTCCGGCCTAATAACCCACGGTCGATGTATAAAACTTTCTCCTAACGTTTCCTCTCCGATTGCGGGAGACACCTTCAGGGCTGAAGTGGCGAACTCCAACCAGAACTCGAGGGAGTGGCGAATATCTGGGCAGTGTAGAGGGCACCACAGTCCGTCACGTGACGTTGGTTACGTGATTATCTCTGGTAGTGACAACATTCTCGATTGGAGGTAATCGATCATCATTCTTACGTTGTAATGTTTCATCCAAATTTGGTCTAATTTAACACCTTCCTCTTTTCTGTTAAAATTGTTACGGCGTTTGCCAGTCTAAATAGCCTCTCTATACATTCGGGCATGATAATGGAATGTTTTAGACATGACACTCGTCGCAGTGAATTTTATTTCATGGACACCCTCTTGGTGAAAATGTTCCGTACGGCCGATTTATCCGTATTTGCTAGGCGGCAGTTCCTCTTGTGTTCAACGAGACAGGTGCTAACATTTCTTTTTGTGGTACCAATATAAAGCAGTCCAAGGAATTTTATATACACCTGGTATAGCCAAAGGAAGTCGTATATATTTTGCCGATCCTAAACAGTGTTTTATCTTCCTGGTGGATCTGAACGTAGTTTCCACATCACACTTACTCAACACTTTCACAGTGCGATCTGTAATTGTACTGATGAACGGAAGGAAAACTTTTCCTTGGGCGACCGTCGTTCCTCATCGATCCTGATTCTCCCCGTAGGGCGAGGCGCTCGATCTATCCCCTCATTAGAATGATCATTCTTATTGAATATCGACCGTAGAAAAATGGTTCAAACGGCTCTGAGCACTATGGGACTTAACATCTATGGTCATCAGTCCCATAACACTTAGAACTACTTAAACCTAAGTAAGGACATCACACAGCCGGCCAGGGTGGCCGTGCGGTTAAAGGCGCTGCAGTCTGGAACCGCGCGACCGCTACGGTCGCAGGTTCGAATCCTGCCTCGGGCATGGATGTGTGTGATGTCCTTAGCTTAGTTAGGTTTAAGTAGTTCTAAGTTCTAGGGGATTGATGACCTTAGAAGTTAAGTCCCATAGTGCTCAGAGCCATTTGAACCATTTGTCATCACACAACACCCAGTCATCACGAGGCTCGACCGTAGGTATTCGTCTTTTAAATGAGTCGGTTCACATATTTTGTTCACATATTTTAATCACACCTCTTTTTTGTCCAGGGTGGTGGTTAGAATCTGTGTGTAGGTAACGGTCAGTACTCGCGGCGTTTCTATAACCCTATGGTCCAACTCCCCGTCCACCCGCTTCAAAACAGACACATCCAAGAAATTCAGTTGGACATTGTTCTCGGTCTCCATACTAAACTGTATTTTTGGACTGCTGCACTAGTAAGGTATCCAATTCCTCTGCACCATGTGTCCATACTACGAAACTATCATCGACGTAGAAGTACCATCTGGCTCGTCTTTTGCTGGAAGTCTGCAACGCCCGCTGTTTAAAATTCTCCACAAACAAACAGGCCACAGCCGGACTGAGAAGACTACCCACAGCCACCACCTCAAACTGTAGGAAAAAGTTTTACACATCGACCACAGTCTATCAGCTCGAAAGTTTTAAGTGATGGCTTGCTTCACACTGATTCCCACTTCTGGTCGAGTTTACACCTCAAGGGTGAAACATGGCTGGGATTCGGTGACGATTTAACCAGCCACATCGTGGTGTTCCACGCGCCCAGTGGTTGTTCTGCAAGCTCGTATTACTGCCAGTGTTTATGTGACCAATTTGGCCGGCCGCTGTACCCCGTGCGGTTCTAGGCGCTTCAGCCAGAACCACGCTGCTGCTACGGTTGTAGGTTCGAATCCTGCCTCAGTCATGGATGTGCGTGATGTCCTTAGGTTAGTTAGGTTTAAGTAGTTCCAAGTTCTAGGGGACTGGTGACCTCAGATGTTACGTCCCATAGTGCTTAGAGCCATTTGAACCATTTGACCATTTTGGCTGATCGGGTCCATCTCACGGTACGATGTTTGTTCCCAAATTGGTGACGTATTCCAAGATGACAGGGCCCCTGTTCGCACAGCTCGCATAGTCCAGAACTGGTATTGTGATCACGAGGATGAATTATCGTATTTCCCATGGCCACAACAGTAACCATACCTGAATATCATTGAGCCCTTTTCGACTACTTCGGATGGAAGAGAGCGTGACCTCATTCCACCCCCGTTTCCTGCACGTGCCATTCTTTTAAGGGAAGAATTGTATAATATTTCCTTGAAATCCACACAGTACCTGTATCAGTTTTCAGACGACTGGAAGCTGTTTTGAAAGCGAACGGTTTTGCCACATCGTATTAGGCGTGGTAATGTGTTGTGTTAGTGGTGTTCCGATATTTTTGTCCACCCCCTGTTTATGCTCTTCTTATCTCAGAGGTTCTGGTAACTGCTGTTTTTCGACAACCGAAAATGGTAACGCAATATGACATGAAAACTGACAGTTCCACCTTCTGTTAGAAATAGTGAAGTGCACACGCTAGGACAAAAAATACTCTAGCCCACAAATCTGAAATTCTCCTCAAAAGCAATGATAATAAAGCCTTCGAATGACGTGTTAAAATATGTAATTATGTCTACTGTCGTTTGTTTTCTCTGTTAACTATCAAAGACCTGTATGAATACATCTCTGTGATGAGGCAGAATTTCCTAAAATGTCAAGTCAAAGGTGTCACAACTATAAATAAACGTTATAAAGAAAATCGAAAGTATCTACTTCCATGGTCGTCAAAGGTTTTTTCCCAAGAGCCAAAACCGATATTTTGGGACAACACATTGTGCCGCATATGTACTGATATTATTATTAACTGGTAAAGTAAATAAATTAGTATGTTATGAACCGGACGGCCGGTGTGGCCGAGCGGTTCTAGGCGCTTCAGTCTGGAACCGCGTGACCGCTACGGTCGCAGATTCGAATCCTGTCTCGGGCATGGATGTGTGTGATGTCCTTAGGTTAGTTAGGTTTATGTAGCTCTAAGTTCTAGGGGACTGATGACCACAGGTGTTAAGTCCCATACTGCTCAGAACCATTTTGAACCACCACCCCAAGTACTCAACGCTGAAATTCGTCGCCATTCGGAACACTTCTTCTTGGCTGGTCTGTTTCAGATTACTGCCAACTATCTAACAGTTGCGTAATAAGTGTAGTTGTTTTTCTGTGTGTGCGAAAAACTCTGATTAGTAATAGTATTGACATGCAATATTGAATGTGAAATACCATAACAGAAATTTGATAAATGATTTAAATGTCAGTTTCCTTCTGCTCACTGCTTTTTGTTACAACACCCCTGGTTAATTTAATGTTCCTTGCTACAAATAAGTACCGCATTTAAAGATGACCATCTCTCTCACACGCATCAAAGAATCGATGCTACTTTCATGTCAAAATTTATGACGTAACAGTTGATTGGTACGAGCCACGCACGCCCGTGAGTCGTCAGTACTTGAAGACAAACAAACTTCCCCCCCGCCCTCCCCCTTCTCCCATCCTGTACCCCATAGTGCCTGGCCACTTACTCTTCTGCGCGTGATGTGAGCGGCCAGATTTACTTAGCTGACCAACGTGAATTAAAACCAAACACATTTTAAAATATCACAGTCCCTGTTAGTATTTTTACTGAACAATAATACTATACTCTTCACAAGCTGTTAACATTAGTTGATGTTTTTCGATTCGACTGCAAGTTACTAGTGCATTCAGACATATTATAAAAATGTACGTACTCCTAAATCACTGAATCGATTTAAACCAAACTTGGTGTACAGATCTCTTACTATTAGGAACAATCGTTGTTCGGGCAAGAACCATCTGCCTATCACAATTTAGGAGGTATGACGTCATAAAATCTGTACATTGAACAAGCAGTATAGGAAATCAAATAAAAATTTGGAGTAGGAATTATAGTCCACGAAAAAGATATAAAAACTTCGAGGTGTGCCGATGACACTGTAATTCTGTCAGAGACAGCAAAGGTCTTGTGAGACCGGTTGAACGAAATGGACAATTTCTTGAAAGGAAGATATAAGATGAACATCAACAAAAGCAAAACAACAATAATACAATGTGATAGAATTAAATCAGGTGATGCTGGGGAAATTAGGTTAGGAAACGAGACACTTAAAGCAGTAGACGAGTCTTGCTGTTTGGGCAGCAAAATAATTGATGATGGCAGAAGTAGAGGATATAAAACGTGGGCTGGCAATGGCAAGAAAAGCATCTGTGAAGAAAAAAAATTGTTAACATCGAGAATAGATTTAAGTGTTAGGGAGTCTTCCTTTGTGTGGAGCGTGGCCATGAATATGAGTGAAATGGGTGATAAACAGTTTATACGAGAATAAAAGCTTTTGAAATGTAGTGCTACAGAAGAATACGGAAGATTAGATGGGTAGATCACGTAACTAATAAGAAGATACTGAGCAGCAGAACAGGGGAGACAAGAAATTTTTGGGACAACTTCAAAAAAAGAAGGAATCGGTTGATACGACACATTCTGAGACACGTAAGGGATCAGCCATTTAGTATTGGAAGGAAGTATGGGGAGGGGTTGGGGGTAAAAATTGTAGAGGGAGACCAAGAGATGAATACTCTAAGCAGGTTCAGAAGGACGTAGGTTGCAGTAGTTATTCGGAGATGAAGGTGTAGGGAAGCAGCCTACTCACGCCGTATAAAATTCACATCAGTCTTTCCATTGTGTGCCAGCCTAGTCCGCTGTAACTAGCTCTGACGTCATAAATGTTGCGCAATACTTTAAAAATCAAGTAAATAACCTGAAACGTTTCTAGCATGTCAGGAGTAATACTAAATCAATATGTGTTGAATGTCAGTTCAATAACTTTAACCATTTTCGAAATTTGGACGTTTTTCTGTAAAAATCATTGGCACAACAGAAAAGAGCTAGAAACTTAAAAATTTGTATTTAGATTCCTTTTGCATAATAACTTAGTAGAAACAGTATTCTGGATCTCACAAATTAAAATTGTAGTTGAAATTCACGATTTTCTGGTTTTTGTCTTAAAAATTAAGGAAGCAAGATAGATTAAGTAGGCGAATAAATAAAGCTAGGATGTTTAAATTTAAGTAGAAAGGAGATCCGCTATAATCATAAAGATGTGAGAAGTTTCAACTGAATAACTATAAAACTATAGCGATAGCGTATCTCCAAAGGGCAAGTTCAGAGCTCGTCTACTGCGTGTAGTGTAATTAAATTAATTCTCTCGCCCAAAATATTTGACTTAGCCACGTCAGACTTTTATTATGATTACTTACCTGTGTGCTGAATGCACATTTAAATTGAGAGCTTCATCGGCCATCAGCAAA
Source organism: Schistocerca cancellata (assembly GCF_023864275.1). Classification (NCBI taxonomy): domain Eukaryota; kingdom Metazoa; phylum Arthropoda; class Insecta; order Orthoptera; family Acrididae; genus Schistocerca; species Schistocerca cancellata. Next base: position 1,144,882,755 of record NC_064626.1, on the reverse strand, counting down.
GGAAGCGATGATTTATTCAATAACTGAAAGTGGTGCATTACAAGCCCAGCGGCTAGTCGGGAGAGCGGAATTGATCAGGCGTTCCCTTAGCCGTCCGCACCGCGGCTTTATATACAAGAACGCTGCGCGAGAGACGCTGAATAGCACACCGCCTGTGCCGGGAGTCGCGTCGCGTCGGTATCATTGCTATAAACAGCCTCGGATGCCGTAATAAGTTACTCGGGATCCGCGTAACCATGAAATCGTTTTCGAGTGAAGTGTTAATTCTGGGATGACTTTAATGATCTATCTTCAGTTTGCGTATGTCGTATTTTCACGTGCCGCCGCGTGACAGACATTCTACCATTATTTAGCGTGGCGTTTGATGAACATTATCATCAAATTATGGCGAGAATTCACTTAAACATTTAATTTGAACAGTTATAGTTGCATCAGCGCATTAGACTCTGTACTGCTCTGGTAGTTGGATTGTGTGGATTCTTTTTGGTCTGTGGCTTTCAGAATATAGTGAACATTTTAGAGAGAGTCGTTTTTGATTATGAAGCCCAGACAATCTCCTAATTCCTCAGAGCTATAATCTGTAGCTATAAATGTATTTCTCAGATGAAGTGGGCACTAGGAATTCTAATTACAGGCTTCACGTTTTGCTAATCACTTTCTGGTTGCCAATATTGTAGTTAGAGGGCCAGTGTTGAGAACGGCAAAAGGCAGCATAAATAATAGGAACATTTAACAACAATTATTCCACCCGCCGCCCCACATATGGCTAATCGGCCGGGAAAAACAAGACATTATATATAAACCATTTATTCCACCCGCCGCCCCACATATGGTGCATCGGCCGGGAAATGCATCTTTTCTACTTTACATTAACAAATTATTCCACCCGCCGCCCCACAAAGGGGCTCACACAGGATAGAGTAGCATGGAGAGCTGCATCAAACCAGTCTTTGGACTGACGACCACAACAACAACAGATAGTAAGCTGCGCGAAAATCAGCCGCATCGCGCATGACGTTTAAATTCATTACTTCTATGCTAGTAGCTCTATTCACAATAAATTTCGCATACAGTGTGTAAGTAGGCTGTTTAGGTTTTTATGTTGGTAACGTCAAGTAGCGCTCTGTATGAAAATCACTGGCTGTGCTGTGTGCAGTCTGTGGCTGGTCGGACTCATGTTGTAATATTCGCTTGTGTAGTGTTGGGCAGCTGGATGTGAACAGCACGTAGCGTTGTGCAGTTGGAGGTGAGCCGCCAGCAGTGGTGGATCTGGGGAGAGAGATGGCAGAATTTTGGGAGCAGACGATCTGGACGTGCGTCCGTCAGAAAGAGCAAATTTGTAAGACTGGATGTCATGAACTGATATATATATATATATATTATGACTTTTGAACACTATTAAGGTAAATACATTGTTTGTTCTCTATCAAAATCTTTCATTTGCTAACTAAGCCTATCAGTAATTAGTGCCTCCAGTAGTTAAAATCTTTTATTTAGCTGGCAGTATTGGCGCACGCTTTATTGCAGTAGTTTGAGTAACGAAGATTTTTGTGAGGTAAGTGATTTATGAAAGGTACAGGTTATTGTTATTCAGGGCCATTCTTTTGTAGGGATTACTGAAAGTCAGATTGCGTTGCGCTAAAAAAAAGTATTGTGTGTCTGTTTAGTGATGATCAGAATAAGTAAAGAGAGAAATGAAACTTCCTGGCAGATTAAAACTGTGTGCCCGACCGAGACTCGAACTCGGGACCTTTGCCTTTCGCGGGCAAGTGCTCTACCATCTGAGCTACCGAAGCACGACTCACGCCCGGTACTCACAGCTTTACTTCTGCCAGTATCTCGTCTCCTACCTTCCAAACTTTACAGAAGCTCTCCTGCGAACCTGTAAAGTTTGGAAGATAGGAGACGAGATACTGGCAGAAGTAAAGCTGTGAGTACCGGGCCTGAGTCGTGCTTCGGTAGCTCAGATGGTAGAGCACTTGCCCGCGAAAGGCAAAGGTCCCGAGTTCGAGTCTCGGTCGGGCACACAGTTTTAATCAGCCAGGAAGTTTCATAGCAGCGCACACTCCGCTACAGAGTGAAAATCTCATTCTGGAAAGAGAGAAATGTCAGCTGTTTGAAAATCAAATAACGTAGAGGTTTATCAGCACAGTAATTCATTAATTTTTCTAAGGGGATGTTTCAAGTGTTCTCATGCGCTGCCAAATGCATCCACAAAATTATATCGTGGTAAAACGCACATTTTAGAAGATATGTCATAAAAACTGAGATGCGCGAAAAACTGCCGCAGCATACATGGAGTTTTGATACATTTATTCTTCACTTCTAAGACAGTGTTACAGGTGAGTCTACTTAGAGAAATCCCGGACACCTGGCAGCGCTTTTGACAGCTTTCAACTGCGAAGTGCAAACGGCCGCAGGCGGACACAATAGCCATCTATAGTGCTAGGACGAGGCGGTCTCACAGAGCCATTTATAAAATCGTGTTGTAGACACGTGAACCAGCTGAACATGTACATCTGAAGAATAGGCACATCTCTTTGTACAACTGCTTAATAATTAGAAAGGTGATTTTTTTTATCAATATTACGCTACAAACAGAATTCATTTGTTGTTTTTGTTTCTAATAGAAATTGGCAAAACGAATACCCAGGCAATGCCCAGTTAGTGTTACTCTAAAAATTTGGTTGAGAAGCGTGGACGACACGAATTACTTGAGTCAAGCCCCATGCGGCCCGGGGACCGCAGTTTGGTGACCACTGATCTACAGTGTAGGTACATTGCTAATTACAGAAATGTGCTTGTTTACTTTGTAGTATAGTCAATTGAATAAGTGAGCAGTTCGCGCGCCGCAAATATCACTCTTGGGATGCCACACCACACGAAAGATGCACTTCATCTCGGGAGTTATTTCTCGTAACGCGTCCTGCGGGCGATAAATGAGGAAACCTCGCTGGTCGCAGCGACAAATGAAAACATACGATTTCGTGCTAGCAGACGGTCCGTGTCACTCAGCTCGACGTGTTTCCAGTTGGCTTAAAATACGCGGTGGGGTGGCCACCTGTGTTATTAGAATGGGGCCTCGGTCGCGACAGTACATGTCACGCCATGTTTCTTCGTAATCTGGCACGTCTGCTCGCTTGAAACGTGAGCGGCGGCCTCGTCGTGAGAAACCACTGTGGCCGGATGCTCGTACGTGCGCGAGCGGCGTGTAGAGCTCCCTCAATTGGTCGGCTCGCGTGCTCGGAATGCCGGGTACCGCACCACTGCACAGCTGAGACACGCCTGGAAGGGGAACGCTCTATGGCGCCAGGAATCGCGGCAGGGGGCGTGCCTCTGCCATCAGCTCTGTACACGTGCCGGCTGCAGCGCGCGCGTCGGGTCACCTCAAGGGCCAGATCTCCGTAGCCGCTATCATACGGAGGATGCTAAGTTCACCGGACTTGGATACGATGTGACGTCATTACGACGTATACACGATACATCGAAAACGATAGAAACCGTATATCGACTATTCGACTTTTGTGAACTTTCGAAAGGTTGTGACATGGTAGCGCTGTGCTCTGCGACGTTCGTTTAAATGTGTTTTGCGTTCCTTGCGTTTAAATCGTGTATTGTACTGTGTTTGTGTCCTGTGCGTTGTTTTTCGTTTGCTCGTCTCTAATTATGTGTTCAGCATTCGAGAGACTAATGAGAGAAAAGCTGAAAGAGTTCAGCATCGATGACGACGGGCAGTTACGTGGTTATTGTGAATCTCAAGCAGAAATTGATGTACTTCTGACCCAGCTGAAGTGCGTCGGTTATTCGTACTCGGCGAGAAGAAGCACTCAGCAGCCAAAATCTTTAGATGCGTCAAGACACTAACCTTTGGTTAAGATTACATTGAGAAATCCACTTCCCCTCGTATTTCATCTCCGGTCAACGATTTTTCTTCAACAATGCCTCATATTTTTCTTTTTAAGTTCGAAATTCAATCATTCTACACACCAGTCATTACTGGACACTAAGGTACCTGTCTCTGCGGTCCGAGTGTAAAATTACTTGGAATTATGGTTGATAAAAGACTATCTTGGGATGGACATATAAATTACTTAGCTAACAAACTTGCACGAGTTCTCTTTCAGCTATATAAATTGAGAAAAAAAAAGTCAGCAAAAGTATGCTGCTACAATCTAATATGTACTGACAAGACCAATTGTATGAAACCATACAAAAATATTGATCATAAATAAATAATATTTTCGGCATAAGCGTTAAAAACAACAATCACACAACCTAATCTTCACTTTTTTACGAAACGTGTTGTCCGTGGTGTTTTCAAGGCCACGGTCAGGAATATTTCTATTATTATCCAGCTCTTTTACTTTTATTTTGGCGAAATACATATACGCTGTCAAATGGTTCAAATGGCTCTGAGCACTATGGGACTCAACTGCTGAGGTCATTAGTCCCCTAGAACTTAGAACTAATTAAACCTAACTAACCTAAGGACATCACAAACATCCATGCCCGAGGCAGGATTCGAACCTGCGACCGTAGCGGTCTTGCGGCTCCAGGCTGCAGCGCCTTTAACCGCACGGCCACTTCGGCCGGCTATACGCTGTCACACTGAGCTGTTTTCAGAATCGTACGTGTCATAACAAACCACTAGCTGACGACAGTTTAGAATCTCGAACGTTCGTAAAAGTCGATACGTGTGTCGATCGACTAAAGCGTATATACGTCATAATGACGTCACATCATATCCAGGTTGGGTGAACTTAGCGTCCTCCCTATCCTACTGCCACGACGGTCCGACGGTTCGTTCTATATTCGACTTTGCATGGCGGAATAGTAAGCGGACTTGTGGCGACGTCACAAACTTGAGGCTGGCGTCCGCCATGTCAGCTGCCCCAGACGTTTTTGGTTGAAGCGTGTTGATCAAAAATTCCAACTTGCCTTATGTCACCAGTTTTCTGACTAGTTTGATGCGGCCAGCCACGAATTCCTCATCATCTCAAAGGAGCACTTTTAACCTGCGTCCTCAATTATCTGCTGGATGTACGAGGTGCATTCAAGTTCTAAGGCCTCCGATTTTTTTTTTTCTAATTAACTACTCACCCGAAATCGATTAAACTTGCGTTACTTCTCGACGTAATCGCCCTGCAGACGTACACATTTTTCACAACGCTGACGCCATGATTCCATGGCAGCGGCGAAGGCTTCTTTAGCAGTTTTTTTTTACCACTGGAAAATCGCTGAGGCAATAGCAGCACAGCTGGTGAATGTGCGGCCACGGAGAGTGTCTTTCATTGTTCGAAAAAGCCAAAAGTCACTAGGAGCCAGGTCAGGTGAGTAGGGAATATGAGGAATCACTTCAAAGTTGTTATCACGAGGAAACTGTTGCGTAACGTTAGCTCGATGTGCGGGTGCGTTGTCTTGGTGAAACAGCACACGTGCAGCCCTTCCCGGACGTTTTTGTTGCAGTGCAGGAAGGAATTTGTTCATCAAAACATTTTCGTAGGATGCACCTGTTACCGTAGTGCCCTTTGGAACGCAATGGGTAAGGATTACGTCCTCGCTGTCCCAGAAAATGGACACCATCATTTTTTCAGCACTGGCGGTTACCCGAAATTTTTTGGTGGCGGTGAACCTGTGTGCTTCCATTGAGCTGACTGGCGCTTTGTTTCTGGATTGAAAAATGGCATCCACGCCTCATCCATTGTCACAACCGACGAAAAGAAAGTCCCATTCATGCTGTCGTTGCGCGTCAACATTGCTTGACAACATGCCACACGGGCAGCCGTGTCGTCGTCCGTCAGCATTCGTGGCACCCACCTGGATGACACTTTTCGCATTTTCAGGTCGTCATGCAGGATTGTGTGTACAGAACCCACAGAAATGCCAACTCTGGAGGCGATCTGGTCAACAGTCATTCGGCGATCCCCCAAAAAAATTCTCCCCACTTTCTCGATCATTTCGTCAGACCGGCTTGTGCGAGCCTGAGGTTGTTTCGGTTTGTTGTCACACGATGTTCTGCCTTCGTTAAACTGTCGCACCCACGAACGCACTTTCGACACATCCATAACTCCATCACCACATGTCTCCTTCAACTGTCGATGAATTTCAATAGGTTTCACACCACGTAAATTCAGAAAACGAATGACTGCACGCTGTTCAAGTAAGGAAAACGTCGCCATTTTAAGTATTTAAAACAGTTCTCATTCTCGCTGCTGGCGGTAAAATTCCATCTGCCGTACGGTGCCGCCATCTCTGGGACGTATTGACAATGAACGTGGCCTCATTTTAAAACAATGCGCATGTTTCTATGTCTTTCCAGTCCGGAGAAAAAAAATCGGAGGCCTTAGAACTTGAATGCACCTCGTATTACAATCTCCGTCTTCCTCTATCGTTTTAGCCCTCTATAGCTCCCTCTCGTACCGATGTCTTAGCAGATGTCCTACCATCCTGTCCCTTCTCCTTGTCAGTTGTTTCGCTTACTTTCGTTGGACGCTTAGTCCCGCAGTTTGCACAGGGTCGGCTCTGTTACAATCGGATTTGGCGTGGTTAATGGAAAGGGGTGGGCAGATGCCCTTCCTGCCGCCACCCCATACCCCCCAGGACGGAATCAGTGTATCCCAGCTGTCAGCATCTAGTGTAACCATGAAATAGTGCGAACATGTTTCAAATGTCTTGTGAGCGGTGTAATTGAGGTGGAATGTGTGGACCAGCCTGGTATTCAACTAGGGGGATGTGGGAAACAGCCCAAAAACCACATCCAGGCTGGCCAGCACACCGGCCCAGGAAGCAGGGCATTAGCGCTCTCGGCTAATCTGGTAGGTCTCCCTTCTCCTTGTCAGTGTTTTCCATATATTCATTTCCTCTCCGATTCTGCGCAGAACCTACTCATTCCTTACCTTATCAGTCCACTTGATTTTCTACATTCTTCTGTAGCACTACATCCCAAATGCTTCCATTCTCTTCTGTTTCGGTTTTCCCACAGTCCAAGTTCCCTACCATACAATGCTGTACTCCAAACCTAGATTCTCAGAAATTTATTCCTCAAATTAAGGCCAATATTTGATGTCAGTAGACTTCCCTTGGCCAGGAATCCGCTTTTTGCCAGTGTTGGTCTGCTTTTGATCTCTTCCCTGCCTCGTCTATCATTGGTTATTTCGCTGCCTAGGTAGTAGAATTCCTTAACTTCATCTAGTTTGTGACCATCAATCATGATGCTGCACTTCTTGCTGTTCACAGTTCTGCTACTTCTGATTACTTTCCTCTTTCTTCGATTTACTCTCAGTCCATATTTTGCAGTCCTTAGACACTTCATTGTATTCAGCATATCATACAATAATTGTTCACTTTCACTAGGGATAGCAATGTAATCAACGAATCGTAGCATCATAGATATGCTTTCACAATGAATTTTAATTCGACTCCTGAACCTTTCTTTTATTTCCATCATTACTTCCTCAATGTACAGACTGAACAAGAGGGGCGAAAGACTGCATCGCTGTCTTACACCCTCAGCACTGCGTTCTTGGTCGTCCATTCTTATTATTCCCTCTTCGCTCTCGCACATATTGCATATCAGCCGTCTCTCCCTATAGCGTACCCCCGTTTTTCTCAGAATTTCGAACACTTTGCACCATTTCACACTAACGAACGCTTTCTCCGGGTCGGCAAATCCTATGAACGTGCCTTGATTATTTTTTAGTCTTGCTTCCATTATCAGCCGCAACATCAGAACTGCCTGTTTGGTGCCTTTACCTTTCCTAAAGCCAAACTGATCGTCATCTAACATATCCTCAATTTTCTTCTTCATTCTTCTGTATATTAGTCTTGTCACAAATTTGGATGCATGAGCTGTTAAGCTGATTGTGCGATAATTGGGAATTGTATGGAAGATATTTTTCCGGAAGTCAGATGGTATGTCGCCAGACTCACACATTCTACACACCAACATGAATAGTGGTGTTGTTGCTTCTTCCCTCCAAAATTTTAGAATTTCTGGTAGAATTTTATCTATCCCTTCTGTCTTAAGTGATCTCATGTCTTCCAAAGCTCTTTTAAATTCTGATTCTAATACTGGATCCCCTATCTCTTGTACATCGACTCCTTTTTCTTTTTCTATCACATCAGACAAATCTTCCTTCTCATAGAGTCCTTCAGTGTCCTCTTTCCACCTATCCGCTCTCTCCTCTGCTTTTAACAGTGAAATTCCCATTGTAATTTTAATGTTACCACCCTTGCGTTTAATTTCACTGGAGGTTGATTTGACTTTCATATACATGCTGAGTCAGTCCTTCCCACAGTCATTTTCTTTTCCATTTCTTCACACTTTTCATGCAGCCATTTCGTCTTAGCTTCCCTGCACTTTCTATTCGTTTCATTCCACTACGACTTGTATCTCGGTATTCCTGAATTTTCCTGAACATTTTTGTACTTCCTTCTTTCATCGGTCAGATGAGGTATTTCTTGTGTTACACATGATTTCTTCGCAGTTACCTTCCTTGTAGCTACGTTTCTATATCCAACTTCTGTGATCGCCCTTTTTAGAGATGTCCATGTCTCTTCAACTCTACTGCCTGCTGAGGTATTCCTTATTGCTGTGTCTATAGCCTTAGAGAACTTCAAGCACACCTCGTCATTCCTTAGTACTTCCGTATCTCACTTCTTTTGCTATTCATTCTTCCTCACTAATCTCTCAAACTTCAGCCTACTCTTCATCACTGCTACATTGTTATTTGAGTCTATATCTCCTCCTGTGTACGCCTTGCCATCCAGTATCTGATTTCGGAATCTCTGTCTGACCATAACGTAATCTAAATAAAATCTTCCCATATCACCTAGGCTTTGCCTAGTGTAACTCCTCCTCTTGTGATTCTTGAACAGAGTATTGGCTTAATAGCTGAAATTCACTGCAGAACTCAATTACTCATTCTCCTCTCTCATTCCTTGTCCCAAGCCCATATTTTCTGGTAACCTACTCCTTCCCCTAGAACGACATTCCAGCCACCCATGGCTATTAGCTTTCCATCTCTCTTTACGTACTGTATTACCCTTTCAGTATCCTTACTTTATCAATCTATCTAATTTTCAACATTCGTCTATAGCACTGAATCTCAAATCCTACGATTCTCTTCTGCTGTGGTTTTCCCACAGTCCATGTCCCTTAAAAACTAAAACTAAACTTCTCCCGAACAGGCTATGATGGCCCACAGGTACCGACCGGCCGCCATGTCATCCTCAGACCACAGGCGTCACCGGATGCGGATATGGAGGGGCATGTGGTCAGCGCACCGCTCTCCCGGCCGTATGTCAGTTTCCGAGACCGGAGCCGCTACTTCACAATCAAGTAGCTCCCCAGTTTGCCTCACAAGGGCTGAGTGCACCCCAATTGCCAACAGCGCTCGGCAGACCGGATGGTCACCCATCCAAGTGTTAGCCCAGCCTGGCAGCTCTTAACTTTGGTGATCTGACGGGAACCGGTGTTACCACTGCGGAAAGGCCGATGGCCCATGCCACTTAGACATTACAGAATGGCAGGACGTCGTTCTTTATAGCGTCCCTGATCACCACCGACTACAATGCATGCTCTGCAAGTGGTGCCATGCTGGCCACAAGGTTCGTAAGGAGTTCCTGTGGTAGGGCCTTCCATTCCGGCTGACGACTTCTGGATGTTCTTTGGTGCATGTCGACGTGCTGCGATAAGTCGCCCCAACGTTGCAGGGCATGCATCGCTGTCCGTGGTGATTACACACTCTATCAAGAACCATGTCCCACCTTTTGTATTGTCCAGAGGCCGTCATGTATAGCAGTGACTTCAGTATAATTATTGTCTTTGAATAACAGTGCCATTTCTGTTCGTCCCATTGCGTATTTCTTTGAGTTATCTTCTGTGCCACTTATCGAATAAAAATCTGCTTCAGTTGCCAGTAATATCTTAATTTATTCCACGTCTGGTTTCGAAGCATAAAGCTTCATCTGCAGGTGCCAACAAATAATTATGATTGGAGCATAAATGGGCTGGCCGGAGTGGCCGAGCGGTTAAAGGCGCTACAGTCTGGAACCGCACGATCGCTACGGTCGCAGGTTCGAATCCTGCCTCGGGCATGGATGTGTGTGATGTCCTTAGGTTAGTTAGGTTTAAGTAGTTCTAAGTTCTAGGGGACTTATGACCACAGCAGTTGAGTCCCATAGTGCTCAGAGCCATTTGAACCATTTGAGCATAAATGTGTGGCGATCGGACCAGCCAGACATTTACGTTCCCGTAAATAATTGATGGTACCTGAGGATGAAGCTTTATGCCTAGAAACCAGACGTAGAATAAATTAAGGAATCACTGGCAAGTGGGATGGATTTTTACTCTATAAATACCGTTGTCTGTTCCCCGGTTGCGGTTGTTCACTTGATCAAGTCTTCTGCATTACACTGTTTTTTCAACGTATGGTCCACGTTTCACCGAACTGTGTTGCGTGATGCGAAAGTTGCTTTCATCCTTAGGTTTTGCACACCAGTGTACTACGTCTGTATTCCGCAAGGCACCTTACTGTGTGTGCCGAAGGGTACTTCTTGTACCGCTATCTATTGCTCCCTTCCTTTGTTCCACTCGCGAATAATACGTGTTACGAATGCCGGTAAATTTCGATATTGGCTCTAATTTCTCTGATTTTCTCGCGTTGTGGTCATTTCGCAAAATGGATGCAGGAGGAAGTAATACGTGTTACGGATAGGTATTCTCACGAAATTTCAGTGATAAATCGTCTGTCGCTGAATTCTATTGTGTATCTCCGCAATGCTCTTGCACCGTCCGAACTATTTCATAACTGCTGATCAGTACTCAAAAAGAAGTCAAACAAGTGTTTTGAAATCCCTTCTTGCGGGAGTGAATTACATTTCCTTATAATTCTCCCAGTGAATTTCAGACTAACATTTGCTTCTCTTACTAAACACATCAAAAAAAGTTTGCATCACCTCGGTTCCGAGAGTTCCGGAACCTGTACAGAAAATTGGAATAGAGATCAACCTAATCATCATTTCTGCCATTTTTATTGCTCATAAAAACCACACATTGCATGTTGTACCACCATACAGCGAGACCTTCAGAGGTGGTGGTCCAGATTGCTGTACACATAGGTATCTCTAATACTCAGTAGCACGTCCTTTTGCATTGATGCCTCTTACAGTGATGCCTCGCCAAAATGCTGCCATTATGGTGGCACTATCGGTCGGAGGATGGCATTCACTTATCGCACAGCCGTTCCGGCGCCTTCCATGACCACCAGCGGCGTATCTCGGCCCCACATTATGCCACTCCAAAACAGCAGGGAACCTCCACCTTGCTGCACTCACTGGACAGTGTGTCTATGGCGTTTAGTCTGAGCGGGTTGCCTCCAAACAGGTCTCCGACGATTGTCTGGTTGAAGGCATATGCGACACTCCTCGGTGAAGAGGACGTGATGCCAACCCTGAGCGGTCAATTCGGCAAGTTCTTGGGCCCATCTGTACTGCGCTGCATGGTGTCGTGGTTGCAAAGATGGACCACGCAATGGACGTCGGGAGTGAAGCTGCGCATCATGCAGCCTATTGCGCACAGTTTGAGTCGTAACAGGACGTCCTGTGGCTGCACGAAAAGCATTATTCAACATGGTGGCGTTGCTGTCAGGGTTTCTCCGAGCCATAATCCGTAGGTAGCGGTCATCCACTGCAGTAGTAGCCCTTGCGCGGTCTAAGCGAGGCATGTCATCGACAGTTCCTGTCTCTCTGTATCTCCTATATGTCCGAACAACATCGCTTTGGTTCACTCCGAGAAGCCTGTGCACTTTCCTTGTTGATAGCCCTTCCTGGCACAAATTAATAATGCGGACGCGATCGAACCGCGGTATTGACCGTCTAGGCATAGTTGAACTACAGACAACACGAGCCCTGTACCTCGTTCCTGGTGGAATAACTGCAACTGATCGGACGTCGAACCCCCTCCGTCTAATAGAGGCTGCTCATGCACGATTGTTTGCATCTTTGGGCGGGTTTATTGACACTCTGAACAGTGAAAGGTACTGTGTCTGTGATACAATATCCACAGTCAACGTCTATCTTCAGGAGTTCTGGGAACCGGGGTGAAGCAAAACTTTGGTTGATGTGTGTATTTGTTTAATGTCGTCATTCCACTGCAGGTCGATCCGGATGCTTGCTTCTCGGTATTTCACTTTAGCTACTGTTTCCATTGATTTAATCGATCAGCAGTGACGGTCCATGCACCAGTCACCACTGTTCTGTTGGTTTTCCTGCAGTTCGCCACAATCTTCTGGCGTTACTAGCTTCTCATACACACCGCACAACTGCGGCTTCCGACGCTTTCTACTAGATCATAATATTTCGTCCATAAGGTACGTCGATAAATAGAAATGAAAAATTTCTGCGTCAGTCACTTATTTATTTTTCCACTGCAAGTTTAGATGGTTCACACGATCACCGTTGTTTATTTACATGTCTGGTGTTGGACGAGGGTACAGATATCTTTTCACAGTCGCAGACCCAGGCCTGTGTAGGTTATTTTGATTCTTCAGGTAACGACAAAAACTGCATGTTTAGAAAAGACATTTTATAGGTTACAAAAACATGAATTTCTGACAGTGAATTGTACTTATAGGCAGGGTCGAATTGTAAAACGTCTGCATATTGTTACATGATGTATGTCTTCTTTACTGCATATTACATTTACACTGTCACTTCACAGACGTACATCTTACCGATATGTTTGTTTACATTGGATACAAAGAAAAATACTAACTGGTTTCTTTATAAACATGTTTCTCTTTTTTGAAAATATGAATGCGCTGTACCAGAATTTTGACATGGGCAACAATCCAGTTATTATATTAGGCAGCTACATATACATTTCTTTAATATGAACGTGCTGTAGCATTGGGTACAAAAATAATCATTGAATGGTTATATACTAACTATGTTTTCCTTTTGCTTAAAAAATGCGAATGAGCTGCACTAGAATATAAATACGTGCACACTTCAGTTATTATATTAATTTCGTGTATATAAAAATATTACAACAGTTCACACATATGTACTGTGGGTTGAACTTATTGAGGGATAATGGGAGTGGTTACATTAATTGCTGTGCATTGAAACTGTAAATTGTGAGTTTCTCAAAGCCTTTGAAAAAGTTGGCAGAGCCTGTTTCACTTTTTCCGTTGACTGAATGTTCGCCAGATTTCTTTAGATGTATACATATGTCTAGTGTTTGATTACTAAACATTCTGTGGCCTTTTTTCAGTGTATGTAGTAGTTCAAGGTTGCTTTCTGCATTGTCAGATGGATATCCTGTATCTTTTCTACCTGAGGCTATTGCAGAATTGTGTGGTGTTTCGTATCGGAAGGCGTTGATGAGTTCTTTGAATCTATTGTGGGGGTTACAGCCTGTTAGACATACGTACTGAGCTGGGCATTTACTGCATATCACTTCATATATGCCAGTGGATGAAAATTTATCTTGCCTGCTTTTTAAGTTGTGAGGAAGTCTTTGGCAAATTTTATTGCTTGTTTGGAGTACAATTCTTATTTTATGCCGCTTGAACATATTGGCAATTTTTTGCAAAAAAGGAAGAGGACGCAAGTTGTTAGTTTATTTTCTTGGTTCTTGGTGGTTTTTACTTTTTAACTAAATTGTCTATAAGTGTGGATTTATACTCATTGGCTGCAACTATTTGTTTTACAATTTTATTCTGGAGGCTTACATCAGTCAGTGGGATTTTTAGAGCCCTATGGATCATCAATCGTAAACTGGTAGTTTGTGCTTCATTAGAAAAAGACGCAAAATAACCTTCATGCCCTTGGTCTGCGACTGTGAAAATACGTCTTTACTCTTGAGCAACATCAGCCACGTAAATAAACAATTCTCCACCTGAAGATGATGGTATGAACTATTGACACCCGTAGCAGCAAAATAAACAATGACTCAGGCAGAAACAGTCCCATCACACTTACATGGGGTACTCCTGAAATTACGTTGACATCTGTCGATTTTGTTTCGTTAAGAGCGACGTGTAATCTGCAAGGAAGCCCTGAATTGGGCCAAATATACTCAATAAGCTCGGAATTGTTTTTTCAAAAAATGACAGTGCGGTACACTGTCAAGCGCTTTCTTGAAGTCAAGGAACACGGCATCGAACTGCGCCCCATTGTCTACAGCGCTATGGACCTGATGAAAGAACAGAGCAAACTGAGTTTCACAAGATCTCTGTTCACTGATTCTGTGTTGGTTTTAATGAATGAAATTTACATTCTCCAAAAAAAGGTCTTAATACCTAATGTTAAGATATGATCCATAATTCTACAACAAATTGGCGTCAGCGATATAAGCCTATAATTATGTGCGTCTGTTCTACTATTCTTGGGGAATGACCTGCACTTTTTTCCAGTCGCTAAGTATTCTTCGTTGCTCCAGCGAACTACAATAAACTGCTGTTAAAATCAGAGAACGTTCTTTCGCATAATCTGTGCAGAATGTTACAGGTATCTCACCTGGTCCTGATGTCTTTCCATTATTTAGCGATTGTAGTTGATTTCCTGTCAAATGAAATATTGATGGAAACTTGAACTGGAAGAAACATATTACTTAGTTGCTCGGATAATTAAGTTCAGCTATTTTTGCCCTTCGTGTTATTGCTAGCTTTGGAAAGAAACGAATCGACCTCCTAATGTGTTTTGCATATTTCCTCTCAATAATATCTTATGGAATAATTTACTGAGATAAATCATCATTTAGAAAGGAAGTATTGATTGCCCAAAGGCGAAGACAATAATAATATGTGATGTTCAGGTGCAGGTATCTCGTAGTTACCCGTTCAAGGAGTAAGGCATTTTAACTGCACCTTCACAGTAAACAAGTTCGCTAATGAAATTCGCCATGAATAATTCATGACAGTTTGAGAAGAATAGGGTTATCTTCATCTACAACACTAGAAGAACAGGAAGTACTTCTATTGCTCATTATTAAAACTGTTTGTTTCTCAGAAAAGAGTTGAATATGAATCAACAAAATTCTTTGATTATTTGCCCAGTAATATAAAAAGGTTGACAGGTACCGTACTAAATCCAGTTATAAATCTAACTTAGAATCGTTTCTTCCCGAGAACTTATATTTTATCCATGAATTTTTATTATAAAAACTAATAGTCTCTAAAAATAAACATGTTTTAAGTGCGGTTATATCAGAAGCATTGATAAATAATATGCTCATTAATGTTAAATTTAGGCCACTGGGCCCTATACGAATGCCAAGTACGTAGCCATCAACTGAAACTCATCGTCTGTGTGTTGTAAACTGATTCCTTACACATCATTTCGATAAAAAAAGAATGGTTTAATGATCAATGGATTATTATATTAACCAAGTAATGTGAGCAAGTTACTTGTAGCAAGTGAGTAGGTGAGTAGTGTGTGTCTTGGCGTTTGCCATTATTAATACACTGCCAGAAAAAAGTAGTACCCCCTTTTAGAGGTTTCCATTTCTCTCAAGATTTATTGCTGCGACAGTGCATATCAAGTACACACAGTGATTACATGCACAAATCATCATCTCACGCGATTCTGAGGTACCAGGCGTCGACCAATGTTGAAACACTTTAACAAATAAAAATAAAATAAAATAATAATAAATTGCAATAATAATAATAATAATTGTTTGGATAAGTAATTGAGAGGTTAAAGTTCCTTTCGCCTTTAAGATTGGAATTGAATTTCTTAATGTTTCATAAAATCTTACGTAGCATTGTTCATTGAGGTCACACAATAAAGTAAATGCAATTTACGCCGTGAATTTATCGAGCTTCGCCCGTCCGAAGATGTACGGAACGTAGCCAGGGCTCATTAATATTTTTTGTAGACAAAGTCTGATATCTAACCTCAGCTTCAATCATGACAATGGGGTGACTAAAACTACTAAAACAGAGAAAAACATACGATTAAATAAAACGTATTCATTTCAACATATACATTACGATATGAATGACACTCACGTAAAATTCTAGGTAAATAATTGCAGATAATTCACAAATGAGAGCGACTTATTAATTCTGCGCCTCTTTTCTGCAAATAAGTATCAATAAGGCTAACTGTGGAGCCACACAAAATATTACGTCCTTCTAGGACAACGAATGACATAAGAGTGCTGATGCCCACTGGCTGCGAGAAGAGAGAGGTGTTAATTCCTTCGTTTTGCTTTCTTTTGTCTTAAAAATCGATACATATAATCTAAGTTCAGTAAATTAAATATCGTCTGTGCTCGAGTGTAAATGGTTCCTTAAAACACCCAAATGAGTGCTTGGTGTAGCCTCCATGGGCGACAGTGCAGGCGCTGACTCTGACATCCAGTCGATCGTACAGATGGTGAATACTATCCTGGGATGCGTTACACAACGCCTGCTCGATCTGTTGACGTAGTCCTGTAAGAGCTGTTGGTTGACGAATCGCACGAGTCAAATCTCCTCCTACCATATCCTACAGGTGCTCGGTTGGAGACAAGTCTGGAGATCGTGCTGGCCAGGCAAGTTGCTGCACGTCTTGGACAGCATGTCGAGTATCGCGGGCAGTGTGTCGGCGAGCATTATCCTGTTGGAACAACCACACCCACCTTTCTGTTGGAAGAACGGGAAAAGAACGACACTGACAATATTCTGAACATACCGGACTCTGGATGCATGAATTAAAAAACTCCTTCAGTCACAACTTTTCATGTTTTATTACGTAACGGTGCGTTCCGGACCCTGTGGGTCCATCATCAGGTGTAATTTGTCTTAATACATGCTTTATATTTTCTCTTGAATGAGTTGAAATGCCTATTCCTGTCATGCATTTCACTTCAATCAAGAGAAAAAATAATGCACATATTAAGACAAATTACACCTGATGATGCCGGCCGGGGTGGCCGAGCGGTTCTAGGCGCTACAGTCTGGAACCGCGCGACCGCTACGGTCGCAGGTTCGAATCCTGCCTCGGGCATGGATGTGTGTGATGTCCTTAGGCTAGTTAGGTTTAAGTAGTTCTAAGTTCTAGGGGACTGATGACCTCAGATGTTAAGTCCCATAGCGCTCAGAGCCATTTGAACCATATTTTGCTTCACACTGAACCTTCTGGCTGTCAGCATTCCCCGTTAAACAGTAGACACAGATGGCGCTCTGGTAACTGTGCCACTGCGCTGTCTGTTGGCGGACGACGTTGAAACCATTATCAGCACATCTACTATCCCATAGGTGGCACCTCTGGTCATCGGATCAAAGTCGACGTCGTCTTTCGAGGTACACTACCTTTTTTCCAGTAGTGTGTTATTTAAAAAGCGTAAATATTTTTGTTGTTTTACGTGTTGTTTACTGTACGGCTCTAAAACCATGCTACAGTACTTATCCAATATTTACATGAAGAAAGTGGCAAAGTAAAGGGGAAGACAGAGCGGGGGGAGTGGAGGGAGAGAACACAAGATCCATGATGTTAGGGGATAGGAGGAAACAAAACTAAAGTACAATTACAATAACAAGAAAGTACCAGTAATGGTGAACTCCACACCACTAAACCGTTAGGCTGTCGCACAAACTCTCGAAGTACGAACGAGATTTTTCGAGATTCTCTCACCGGGCTGTTGGAAACACCACAAACGGCCGAACGTTGTGTAAGTGCAATGTCGCTTGGTCTCGAATTTTCTCGAAATGTAGCTGAAGGAAGCACGTTTTACCCTTCTCGCCTTAAATAACAGCCACTGTTGCATCTACTCGCGTTACCAATATAACTAGCTACACTATGTGCTCAAAAGTATCCGGACACCTGGCTGAAAATGACTTACAATTTCGTGTCGCCCTCCATCGGTAACGCTGGAATTCAATATGGTGTCGGCCTCCCCTTAGCCTTGATGACAGCTTCCAGTCTCGCAGGTGTACGTTCAGTCAGGTGCTGGAAAGTTCCTTGTGGAATGGTAGCCCGTTCTTCACCGAGTGCTGCACTGAGGAGAGAAATTGATGTCGGTCAGTAAGGCCTGGCACGAAGTCGGCGTTCCAAAACATCCCAAACGTGTTCTATTGGATTCAGGTCAGAACTCTGTGCAGGCCAGTCCATTATAGGAATGGTATTGTCGTGTAACCACTCCGCCACAGGACGCGCATCGTTAACAGGTGCTCGATCGTGTTGAAAGATGCAATTGCCATCCCAGAATTGCTCTTCAACAGTGGGAAATAAGAAGGCGCTTAAAACATGAATGTAGACCTGTACTGTGATAGTGCCACGCAAATCAACAAGCGGGGGAAGCCCCCTCCGTGTAAAACACGACCACGCCATAACACCACCGCCTTCGAATTTTATTGTTGGCACTACACACGCTCGCAGATGACGTTCACCGGGCATTCGTCATACCCTCACCCTGCCATCGAATCGCCACATTGTGTACGTGATTTGTCACTCCACAAAACGTTTCTCCCCTGTTCAGTCGTCCTCCTTACACCAAGCGAGGCGTCGTGTGGCATTTACCGGTATGATGTGTGGCTTGTGACCAGCCATTCCACCATGAAATCCAAGTTTTCTCACCTCCGCCTAACTGTCAGAGTACTTGCAGTGGATCCTGATGCAATTTGGAATTCCTGCGTGATTGTCTGGAAAGATGTCTATTACACATTACGACCCTCTCCAACTGTCGGCGGTCTCTATCAGTCAACAGACGACGTCGGCCTGTACGCCTTTGTGCTGTACGTGTCCCTTTACGTTCCCACTTCACTGTCACATCGGAAACAGTGGACCTAGGGATGTTTAGGAGTGTGGAAATCTCGCGCATAGATGTACGAGGTGCATTCAAGTTCTAAGGCCTCCGATTTTTTTTCTAACTAACTACTCACCCGAAATCGATGAAAATGGCGTTACTTCTCGACATAATCGCCCTGCAGACGTACACATTTTTCACAACGCTGACGCCATGATTCCATGGCAGCGGCGAAGGCTTCTTTAAGAGTCTGTTTTGACCACTGTAAAATCGCTGAGGCAATAGCAGCACGGCTGGTGAATGTGCTGCCACGGAGAGTGTCTTTCATTGTTGGAAAAAGCCAAAAGTCACTAGGAGCCAGGTCAGGTGAGTAGGGAGCATGAGGAATCACTTTAAAGTTGTTATCACGAAGAAACTGTTGCGTAACGTTAGCTCGATGTGCGGGTGCATTGTGTTGGTGAAACAGCACACGCGCAGCCCTTCCCGGACGTTTTTGTTGCAGTGCAGGAAGAAATTTGTTCGTCAAAACATTTTCGTAGGATGCACCTGTTACCGTAGTGCCCTTTGGAACGCAATGGGTAAGGATTACGCCCTCGCTGTCCCAGAACATGGACACCATCATTTTTTCAGCACTGGTGGTTACCCGATATTTTTTTGGTGGCGGTGAATCTGTGTGCTTCCAAAGAGCTGACTGGCGCTTTGTTTCTGGATTGAAAAATGGCATCCACGTCTCATCCATTGTCACAACCGTCGAAAAGAAAGTCCCATTCATGCTGTCGTTGCACGTCAACATTGCTCGGCAACATGCCACACGGGCAGCCATGTGGTCGTCCGTCAGCATTCGTGGCACCCACCTGGATGACACTTTTCGCATTTTCAGGTCGTCATGCAGGATTGTGTGCACAGAACCCACAGAAATGCCAACTCTGGAGGCGATCTGTTCAACAGTCATTCGGCGATCCCCCAAAACAATTCTCTCCACTTTCTCGATCATGTCGTCAGACCGGCTTGTGCGAGCCCGAGGTTGTTTCGGTTTGTTGTCACACGGTGTTCTGCTTTCATTAAACTGTCGCACCCACGAACGCACTTTCGACACATCCATAAGTCCATCACCACATGTCTCCTTCAACTGTCGATGAATTTCGATTGGTTTCACACCTCGCAAATTCAGAAAACGAATGATTGCACGCTGTTCAAGTAAGGAAAACGTCGCCATTTTAAGTATTTAAAACAGTTCTCATTCTCGCCGCTGGCGGTAAAATTCCATCTGCCGTATGAGGCTCCCATCTCTGGGACGTATTGACAATGAACGCGGCCTCATTTTAAAACAATGCGCATGTTTCTATCTCTTTCCAGTGCGGAGAAAAAAAATCGGAGGCCTTAGAACTTGAATGCACCTCGTATGACACAAGTGACACCCGACCGCCTGACCACGTACACAGTCCGCGAGTTCCGCGGAGCGCCCCATTCTGCTCTCTCACGATGTCTAATGACTACTGACGTCGCTAATATGGAGTACCTGGCATTAGGTGGCAGCAGAACGCACCCAATATGAAAAGCGTATGTTTTTGGGGGTATCCGGATACGTTCGATCACATAGTGTATTTCTGTCCCTGTACTACAGAATACTCGGGCATCCGTCTTAGCTGCGACACACGTGGAAATTACATACGAAATAGAACAAATAAACATTCTCGTAAACATTCTTGTTTGAGGCACTGGAATCCAGAGTAAACCCTAACATCCTCTCGGTTTACTGAAACTCGGCTTTTACAACTGTTGGGCAGAAATTTCCCCTCTCTGTAGAGTCCGCTGGACTCTTTCTCCCCAGCGAGAAACGGAATGCGCAGCACGTTTCTTCAAATAAATTCTCGAAAACGGAGCTTTCATCGTCGGCAGTTTCAAGGCAGACGCCTGCTCTCTGCGATTTCGCGTCACGTTTTCGCCGCTCCCTGCAACGTTTGAAGTTTCCGCTGTCTTTCCCACGAAAGACGTCCGTGAGCTACTGCAAGTTTCCTCGTACCTCATTGCCTTTTTTCTTTGTAGAATACTTTAAACACTTGAGTCACTCACGTACTTAAACGAGGAATTCCTGTAGTTAATGTCGTAGAGGGAATATTTCATCAAATCCCCTTCTCATTTGCTGGTACTTGTTTCGTTGGTTACCGTTTTTCTCTTTCCCTCCAGGCGACTAGTTAGTTTTACGTACGTCAGCATCAAGTCTCGCAAACCATGAAATCTCCCAATATGGAGGTTGTAGGTTTGATACCCACCTTGAGCCACTTGGTGTGTTCTAAACGTTCTTATAAACGTTTTTCATTCTCCGTTTTCCGTTTTAGGCTATTTTGCTGCTGACGTTGTATACTGGGCTGAACTCTTTGACATTCTGAAAGCAGCGTTAGTGAAACACAATGAGGGAATTGTAATGTACAACTTGTACAGATACCAGATTGCAGCTATAAGAATCGAAGAATACGAAACGAAAGCAGTGGTTGAGAAAGGAGCGAGACGAATACGGTAAGCAGGTACAGTATGCAGAAATGAAGAGGCTTGCACAGGACAGAATGGGAAGAAGAAAGGAAGATTGAGGTATAACGTCCCGCCAACATCGAGGTCATTAGAGACGGAGTACATGCTCCGGATTTTACAAGGATGGGGAAGGAAATCGGTCATGGCGTATCAAAGGAACCATCTCGACATTTACCTGAAGCGATTTAGGGAAATCGCGGAAAATATAAATCGGGATGGTCGATAGCGTCGACAATTGCATAAAACCAGTCTTCGGACTGAAAACCACAACAACGGCAACGACAACATTGCCTGTTACGGTTCTCACCTTTTCCTCGGGTTTCAGCGTCACACTTTTGTTTTGGTTTGTCTTTTTATAACCTTTCAGTATCCGTTCTTAACAAATTTTTGTTCGACCATGTCTTGTTCCATCTAACTTTTCTTTCTGCTACCTATGTTAAGTTTATCAACATTTGTGATGCTGTTCTTTACCTCTTTTCACACTTCTTAGAAGGATTATCTTTTCTTCCTTCTAGCTTAATACCCGTAATTGTGTCTCGTATACGCTCACGAGACATTGTAGGTAAGTGCAGAGTTTAATCGTGAACGTTTGCGAATAGTCTGGAGATCTTAAACTTTACGCCATCCACTTGTAGACCAAATCTCGACTATGACTGTTTCTTCCAGCACTGAGACTCAAACCGGCTGCATGAGCAGCAGAACGGAATGGACAGTTTCTTGAAAAGAGGTTATAAGATGAACACCAGAAAAAGTAAGATAAGTGTAATGGAATGTTTGAGACATTACGGAGGCTGGGGATACCACCAATGCTAATAAGCCTCGTGATAATGACATTAAGCAAAATAAAAGCTAATGGCCAAATATTCCAACAATTTTCCGAACTCTTAAGGACTTAAGCTAGGAGATGCTACATCACCGTCCTTGTTTAGCTTGTGTCTGGAGACTGTCATTCTAAAACTTTCAAGCAAAACAGATGGTACTATTTTCTACAGGACAACTCAGAATATACAATTTGCGGACGGCATAGCCATGTTTGGAAGAAATAAAGAGTATCTTCTGGAAAAGTATGCAGTTTTGGAAAGCGAAGTAGCACTTCGCTTGGTAATAAGTAAGAAAAAAAACAAAAAATATGATCAACATCAGAGACAAAATAAGGTGGAGAGGTATTGAAATGTTTGAAGGGCTTGGAAGAGTAAATCAGTTTCATTATTTCGGAGGTATGATTGCGATAGATTATATGGTACCAACAGTGATAAAGCCAGGAACTGCTGCAGGTAACACGTGCTATTACAATTTCCTTGACATGTTGCGATCCTCCAATATTTCAAAACAGCTGAATACGACAGTTTACAAAAGATTACAAAACGAGTTGTCATGAATGCAAGCGAAACTTGGACAGTAACACAACAAGCCAGAAATGTCATGGATGCTTAAAGATAGTAACAGTGCAAACATCATGTACTGTGCAGAGGACATATAATAGGCAGATAGGCAGCAGTATGCAGACGTTTTACGGCTCTACACCCGCCCTCCCTCCGCAATCAAAACAAAAGACGCAACATAACAACTTACACTAACCTTGGTCTGCTACTGTGAAAAGACATCTGTACTCTTCACTAACATCAGCTATGTAAATAGATAGTTCTCCGCCTGAAGATGATGGTGTGAACCACCGAAACGCATAGTGGCAAAATAAACAAGTGACTGACGCAGGAAACTATTTTATTTGTATTATATCCTCTCTATTTCGGCTATCGTCATTTAATATGCTGCACAAAGATAAATACTCTTCTGCTAGTTTCACTGTGTCGTTTCCTAATCTAACTCAGGCAGCATCTTCTGATTTCTTTCGGTTACCTTCCACTGCCCATATTTTTTCGGCCGTCATCATTTATTTTGTTGCACGAAGGTCGAAACTCTTCTGCTAGTTTCAGTGTTTCGTTTTCTAGTCTCATTCCGGCAGCATCCTCTAATTTAATTCATCTATTTTCCATTGCCCATATTTTACTTCTGTTGTGCCCGTGTTTTATTTTTGTTGATATTAATACTGTAACCTCTTTTAAACAAACTATCCTTTCCAAACTGTCATTTCCCCTCAAATGCTCTTCCAAGTTCTTTGCTGTCTGACAGGATTACAGTGTCATCGGCATACTTCAAAGGTGTTATCTCTTCGCCCTGAGCACTAATTCCCTTTCCAAATTCCTGCTCCTCTTGTAGACCAAATCTCGATGATAAATATTTCTGCCAACACCGAAATTCAAACCGTGTAATATCTCTTTATATTCTACTAATCATCCATGCACAATTCTATGAGTGAATTACGTTTCCTACTTGACCATCTATATACTCGCAGAATCGATGCGCAAAGTAGCACAGTACTATTACTATTCCATGAGCGCATAATTGATCTTGGTAATATTCTCTCTGGTGTGTTGAGGAGACTTATAGGATCTTCTTCGTGCCGAATAGCCGCATTGAATAATTGTAATTTTGTTACCGAGATTACTGGAAGAAAGGGATTAAAAATATATTGTATGCTACTGAAGAAAATATATACTGAGCATTTACATCAAAGGTGTGTAAGGAATTTCATAATATATGTATTCTCTAATTGGAAATTTGCACGGAGGTGTCGTTTCGTTGGTAATCAGGAGCGAACTTCCGATGAATTGGAAACGAACATGCAATTATTAGATCCAAGAGCTCCATTATTTCATAGGATAATTTAACTCTATCGAAGCAAACTTTCCGCTTGATCTGAGGTTTCGCGACTGACTACGCAACGCAAGGAAACCAAGACGTTTTATTCACTCAGCATTGCAGATCGCTTCGAATCATCGAGACTGTGGACAAGGAGAGTCATCGTCCGATTCTGATTAAACAAGTAAGGCTTAATTATAACTTTATTGAGAGACTGTTATGACTGTGATATGGCTGCTTATGAATGAGATTATTAATAAAATACTAATAACTAACTTTCCTCCTCACCAGCAACCAGTATCAACTCAATATTAATTAAAATTATAACCGGTTAGATCCATGTTGCCGGGGTTAGCGCAGTGGTTAGCATACTGGAATCGCATTCTGGAGGACGACGGTTAAAACACTCGTCTGGACGTTCTGATTTAGTTTTCCCGTGATTGCCCTAAATCGCTTAAGGCAAATGAAGGTATGGTTCTTTCGAAAGGGCACAGCAGTTTTCCTTCTCGATCCTTCCCTTATCCGAGCTCGTGCTTCGTCTCTAATGACCTCGATGTCGACGGGACGTTAAAACACTAATTTCCTCTTCCTCATCCTCCATGAGTGTCAACACCCACTCCTCGACCACCTTAGCATAAGTTCGCTACTGACCGCACGAGACAATGGACTCAACTTTGCAACTCCCTCCAGTCCATCCTGATTTATCCGTGGTTCCCTTACATCCCTTAAGGCGAACGCTTGGATGGTTACTTTCATAAACGAAACGTCCGATTTTGGTTCCCAGTCTTTCTTCAATTCAAGTTTGTGCTACGTCGCTGATGACCCCGTAATCGATATGACATTAAATCCAAATCTTTCTCCCGTTCCTTCCTATTCGCTAACACGAGAGCAGTGAAAGAGTAACAGACAGTCGTATTATCGCATCGCTGAACCTGAACTGCGTGTCACTGTGTCTCACCTTTCTAGGAATCTCTGACGCAAAATTTTCTTCTGCATAACGTGTTTACCTTAACGTACAACCGTCTGCCCCGGAAGCTGGCGAGCTCCGACCACAATGCTTAGCAAACATGACGCAGCATTTCTGAAGATCTGCTCGCACGGCTACGGGGAGTGCCAGTCAACGCGAAGCCACGTGCAGTCACGGGAAGCTGAACAAAAACTCCCAAGGCGAACAGCATGTAGCGAAATGAGAAGCAAGAACTTGTTCCCGGACCGGTCTTTCGCTGCGGTGGGGATATTAAGTGTAACGGGTCAGTACCTTTCTCCACTGGACTATTGAATGACGTACGCGATTGCTGGTCAAGATGCCCTTTGCTCTTCAGCCTTGTTTATGTTCTTATTCAAGCACAGATCATCTCACAATGGCACAGAATTTTCATCAAAACACAGTGAAAATAAACAGCTCAAATATACATGCACAGAATACACACTGAAGCGCCAAAGGAACTAGTACAGGCATGCGTATTCAAATACAGAGATATGTAAACAGGCAGAATACGGTGCTGCGGTCAGCAACCCCCTATATAACCCAACAAGTGTCTGCCACAGTTGTTAGATCGGCTACTGTTGCTACAATGGCAGGTGATCAAGATTTAAGTGAATTTGAACGTGGTTTTATAGTCGGCGCACGAACGACGGGACACAGCATCTCCGAGGCAGTGATGAATTGCGGATTTTCCCGTACGACCATCAGGAATCCTGTAAAACATCAAATCTCCGACAACGCTGCGGCCGGATAAAGACCCTGTAAGAACCCCCATACCAACGATGACCGAAGACAATCGTTCAACTTGGAAGAAGTGCAACCTTTCCGCAAATCGCTGCAGATTTCAGTGCTGAGCCACCAACAAGTGTCAGCGTGCGAATCATTCAGCGAAACATGATTCATATGGGCTTTCGGAGCCGAAAGCCCACTCATGTACCCTTGATGACTGCACGACACAAAGCTTTAAGTCTCGCTTGGGCTCGTCAACACCGGCAGTGAACTGTTGATGACTGGAAACATGTTGCCTGATGGGACGAGTCTCGTTTCAAATTGTATCAAGCGGATGGACGTGTACGGGTATGGAGACAACCTCATGAGTTCATGGACCCTACCTATTAGCAGAGGACTGTTCACGCTGGTGGAGGCTCTGTAATGGTGTGGGGCGTGTGTAGTTGGAGTGATATACTACACTGATACGTCTAGATACGACTGACAGAAGACACTTACGTAAGCATCCTGTCTGATCACCTACATCCATTCATGTCCATTGTGCATTCCGATGGACTTGGGTAATTCTGGCAGGACAATACGACACCCCATAAGTCCAGAATTGCTACAGAATGGCTCCAGGAACATTCTTCTAAGTTTAAACACTTCCACTTGCCACCAAACTCCGAAGACATGAACATTATTGCAACGTTCAGTTCAGAAGAGATCTCCACCCCGCCCTACTCTTATGGATTTATGGACAGCTCTGACTGATTGATGTTGTCAATTCCCTCCAGCACTACCGTAGACCCTAGACCAGGGGCGGGCAAACGTTGCACGCGGCTCATGAGCGCACAGCGCTGCACGTGTGCTGCTCGCGTGCAATCGTCGAATGGGGCAGTGGCGACAGCCGGCAGGTTGTGTCAGTGTAGTGCCAGGCTAAGCTGCGGACGTTGATGCGAAGCGAGCACTATGCAGTGAACGTTCTACTTCAAGAAACGGAGAAGTGGAGATTTGCTATCTTTTAAAAAGTAATGGGAGAATCATTTTTTCTTTGTGCAAAAACGTGAAAATTCGAAATGTTTAATATGTGGCAGTATTCTCGCTGGTCAACGGAAGTTTAGTATTGAAGGCCACTGTAATAAATTTCGCAAGAACGAGTACAATTTATTGTCGGATTCTGAGCGGATGGGGAATTGACTGAGCTTAAGAAGAGCGATCTGACGATACCAGATGAATCTGTCGTAGTTGGCCGGCCGGAGTGGCCGAGCGGTTCTAGGCACTACAGTCTGGAACCGCGCGACCGCTATGGTCGCACGTTCGAATCCTGCCTCGGGCATGGATGTGTGTGATGTCCTTAGGTTAGTTAGGTTTAAGTAGTTCTAAGTTCTAGGGGACTGATGACTACAGCAGTTAAGTCCCATAGTGCTCAGAGCCATTTGAATTTGTCGTAGTTGCTGTTGTCACGAGATATCTGCGACTTTCTCTCGTCATGTCTCTCATCTAACTGATTTAACATTTTATGGAGCACTGTTTTCAAGTTTTCAGGACGACAACAATAATAGCCCAGCGGTATGTGCAAGTTATAAGACTGCGCTTAATATAGCGAGAGCTGGAAAACCATTTGCTGAATTAATAAGTCTCGGTTAAGAGCAAACATCAGTGATGAAAATTTACGTAACTGTTTGTGTTTGTCTGTATGTAGGAATTTTGTTCCAGATATTAAACGTATTGTAAACTCCACTTGTGATAATTAAATAAAACGTATCGTAGGTAATAGGTACTCTTTCAAACCATGATTTCTTTAAAGCACTCCTACTAACCTTATTCATTCACTCAATAAAGCAAGCTAGGAAACAAAACTCATTACAGAGGAAGGAGCGGACAGAAGGTATGGAGGGGATGGGAGATAAGCGGGTGGCCAGATTGCCCCTGTGTGCACGCGGAACACCTGTTAACTGCACGCGTGCAAGTGCAGCGCACATGTGCAGGATTCCTGCCCGCCCCTGCCCTAGACATTAGTCGAGTCCATGCCACGTCGTGTTGAGGCATTTCTGAAGGTTCGCGTGGGTCCTACACGATATCAGGCAGGTGAACCAGTTTCTTTGGCTCATCAGTGTATAAGAATGTTTTTACGGGGATATGACATGTAACACTTATACCGATTAGAAGTAGGTTTATATTATGTAACTGTGTATCTGCAATTTATGAAATCTGTATTCCGTGTTGTTTAAACTCCTTGGTCTATGGCAAGAAATTTAGAGTTTTGTAATGTATATATGAAAAAAGCAAAAGAATATATTGAAATGATAAATTATTATAATATGAATATATTTATAAAAAGGAAATGTTTGTTAAAGACTGGTTCATGCTTAGGGCACTTGTACTTGTAACATGTAAACGCCGTAGGGTATTCCCTCCGCAACGGAAGTGGCGTGGCGCGATGTAAAAGATGGGTTTGTGTGAACGACACGCAGTATGTTGCTAGCCTTAGCACGGTGCACTTCGACGGTGCTAAGAGAGGCAATTGAATGCTGCGTTATAAAGGATTTGCCTCCGATGTGGATAGGGCTGTTATTTGGTATTCACGACATAACGGAATGGCTTTAATATTTTACTTTAAATGCGAACATTTTATGTTAGGCTTTACCGTGACTGTTACTGACATTAAATGAAACAACAAGTTCACTGTTACCAGTCAACGGTGACTGGTAACAGTGAACTTGTTGTTTCATTTAATGGCTCTAATATGTTGAAAATCCGACACTAAGAAGATATTTTACAAAGCATTCGTACATCAAGAGTCGTCAGTACAGTTAGCCGCCATGTCGCCTGCCCCCAGTCTTCGGCACTGCTTCAGAAACTTCATACATTCAGTTACGTAATGTACCAGGTGATCAAAAAGTGAGTACAAATTTGAAAACTTAATAAACCACGGAATATTGTAGATAGAGAGGTAAAAATTGACACATATGCTTGGAATGACATGGGGTTTTATTAGAACCAAAAAAAGTTATCGGGCCTTTTTTCTTCGAGGAAATGCGTGATTCTGGTTTTTTAACTGCTACCGTGACGGCTGAGAGGTACGCCGATTTGTTACAGAATCGCATCATCCCCACCCTGGCTGATAAACACCTGCTGGAACGTACGATGTTTATGCAGGATGGCTACTAGACGCGTGCAAGATTTCTTGCGCGCGTCTTTTGGAGATGATCGTGTGCTCAGCCGCCACTTTCATCATGCTTGGCCTCCCAGGTCCCCAGACCTCAGTCCGTGCGATTATTGGCTTTGGGGTTACCTGAAGTCGCAAGTGTATCGTGATCGACCGACATCTCTAGGGATGCTGAAAGACAACATCCGACGCCAATGCCTAACCATAACTCCGGACATGCTTTACAGTGCTGTTCACAACATTATTCCTCGACTACAGCTATTGTTGAGGGATGATGGTGGAGATATTGAGCATTTCCTGTAAAGTACATCATCTTTGCTTTGTCTTACTTTGTTATGTTAATTATTGCTATTCTGATCAGATGAAGTGCCATCTGTCGGACATTTTTTAACTTTTGTATTTTTTTTGTTCTAATAAAACCCCATGCCATTCCAAGCATGTGTGTAAATTTGTACCTTTCTATCTACATTATTCCGTGATTAATTCAGTTTTCAAATTTATACTGACTTTTTGATCACCCTGTATTTTCTTTTGTATTCTGCTAATGAACGATTCTGTTGTTTTTGTCGTTGTTATACTTGTTGTACAAGTGGTTTGATGCTGGTCTTCACACTAATCTATCCTATGCAGGCCTCCCCATCTCTCTATAACTATTGAAATTTTAACCTCTACACTTCCCTCTATAACTAAAGTACCTATTTTTTAAATTTTTTCGATGTGTTCTATCAACCGATCCCTTCTTGTAGCCAAGATCTACAATAGACTAGCAGCTCCTCATTACTTATTCGATCTACTCATTTATAATATTAGTTTACCATTTCATGTCTGCACTGTACATCCACATAACTTCAGCCCTCATCATTTACTTTGCTCCTCCAGTAGCAAAACTCATGTAATACTTTCGGCCTGTCATTACTTAATAATATTCCCTTGCCATATCATGATTTAATTCGCCTATTTCCCACTATCCCTGTTTTCCTTTGGTTGAAGCTCATCTTTGTGAGTTAACTAGCATTTCGCCCTCATTTAACTATATGGCCGTAAGAGTCAGCCTTCAGGAATTGTGAAACGAATCCTGTCGTCAAGGAGCGTGTGCCAAAAAGGGCGCAGATTCACCACGATATGGGGAAATTCACAGACGTCTATTATCTACTGAGGCCTAAGTGCTGTAGTGTGGGAGTTAGACAGACGAGAATCTACGTCATAGCGAAACCCAGTAGAAGCCGTTTGTGGCCAAGGAGACGTAGCAGTGTTAAATATGGCGGACCTAATGTCACCCATAAAGGGAAACATTTGTGAAAACTATTTAATTCTGTAGTAATGCAGGGAATGAAGCCACAGTAATTTTAATCTGCCATCCTCCATAAATTTTCATGGTGATCCCCATAAAACTTGAATACTGATCATATCTATAATAGTGAAATTAACAAGTTCTATATCGAAGACCTGAATGCTAAAATATGAATGCTTTAGTCGATCTTAAACTTCGACATTTCATATAGAAGCGCATCATTAAAATGACAAACGTAAATATCAACCCTGTGACTTCATTGTTTCAAAAGATATAGTAAATTTAAATTATCAGTTGATTCAGTTAAGTATCATAACTTCATTTCCTCCACACAAAACACATTTAACGACGACAGCATGACACCTTATTGAATCATTAGTTAATAGAATATTTGTTGTAAAGTTTAGTGCATAATAGTTACTTTTGTTCTTTATTTATTTATCAGAAAGCACATTGGTGCAAGGCTACTGGCCGTGACATCAAAGGTTAAGAAGAAATTGTATTGGTTTTATGTAAAAGAATTTAACGTTTATTATGTAATGGATATTATCGTCATTTTATTTAGAACGTGAAAGTGGTCAAGCTTTTTTAAAATGTAAAATAATGTAGAATAAGCTGTAGCCAATAAGATGGACGGCTTCAGGGAACTGCCCTAGGCAGTTGAGCGAGGATATTCGGCTCGCGGGAAACGCGGCCAGGGTCGGGCAGAGGGACAGTGTTGGTGCAGAAGCAAAAGAGGACGGTTCGGATGGAGACACCAAAGAGTACAGTTTGGATTGAGAAGCAAAAGCGGACAGTCGGTCTTTAGGCAGCTGGGAAGAGAAACTAGTTGGGAAATTTCGCGTTGTGTGGTATCGCGGGACTTAGCCTTTGAGCGGTGAACTCTACCTTTTCGCGCAGATAACGAAGTGGAATATTAAACTTGTATTTCGCGATGAGACCGTGAATTATCGAACTGTGTCAAATGGATATGCGTTCGAGTGTAACAGTAATTCCAAATACGACGACTTTCGCTGTTAGTTTGCTTTCTGAATAAACATTATTCTAACCAAATCGCAACTGTGTAGGCTACATCATTTATGTATGGGTCGTTAATGTAGTTCCCGATATTGTTATTACTGTTATTATATGTTATATTTGTTGTGTCTAGACAAGACAGCCTAGACACAATGAGAGGAAGCCGAAAGGCACGCGCTTAAACTCACGCAGGCTGGTGTGAGGTCTGGAACAGGAAACGTAATGAATGCTATAAAGAAAAGTACGTAGCTTCTGGAATACTTAACTTTAATCCACATTTGTAGAACATCGCTCTTGATGATACAATAATTGAATCTCAATATCACTTGAATACGGCGCCTTGCTAGGTCGTAGCAAATGTAGCTGAAGGCTATGCTAACTATCGTCTCGGTAAATGAAAGCGTAATTCTCAGTGAACCATGGCCATTAACGTCGGCTGTACAACTGGGGCGAGTGCTAGTACGTCTCTGTAGACCTGCCGTGTGGTGGCGCTCGGTCTGCAATTACTGACAGTGGCGACACGCGGGTCCGTCGTATACTAGCGGACCGCGGCCGATTTAAAAGCTACCACCTAGGAAGTGTGGTGTCTGGCGGTGACACCACAATATTAACTTTGTATTTCGCAAACTTGCCATCAGCCAGACAATTTAACCAAAGGGTCACAAGTGTCTAATTTAGGGCGTGTAATGCAACACATGTGAGCCAGAACATCTGTGGGATGTCAGCTCGCATCTTATAACCTCTTTTCAACCATTATCTGTTGACATGGAAAAGAGGAAGAGTTTCCTGAAAGTGTGCTTTTCGACCACAGCATTGTAAGGACGTGACTCGTGGAGCAAGAAACAGGAAACATTTGAAATGTGGTACTGGCGAACAACGTTAAAAATTTTGCGGATTGATGAAGTAAGAAGTGAAGAAGTACTAAAAGCTGTAGGTAGGGAAAGAAGTCTACATACATACTCTGCAAGCCGTTTCATGGTGTGGCACTTAGCGTAATTTTATCTATTCTCCTCTACACAGTTCTGTTCGCAGATAGCGCGTGTGAGAAAAGATATACATCTCCATCTACGCAAACCATCGTATGGTGCATGATGGAGGGCACCGTTTACCGCTACAAGTCATTTACTTTCCCGTTCCATTCGCAAATAGAGCGAAGGAAAAACGACTATCTGTATGCCTCTGTATGAGCCCTAATTTCTCGTATCTTATTTTCGTGGGCCTTATTTACAATGTATGTTCACGACAGTAGAACCGGTTGGGAGTCACCTTCAAATGCCGGTTCTCAAAATTTTCTAAAAAGTATTTCTCGAAAAGAACATCGCCTTCTATGCACGGATTCCCATTCGAATTTACGAAGCATTTCCGAGATACTCGCGTCCTAATCGAATCTACCGGTAACAAATCTAGCAGCACTTATCTGATGGTTCAAATGGCTCTAAGCACTATGGGACTTAACATCTGAGGTCATCAGTCCCCTAGACTTCGAACTACTTAAACTTAACTAACCTAAGGACATCACACACAGCCATGCCCGAGGCAGGATTCGAACCTGCGACAGTAGCAGCAGCGCGGCTCTGGACTGAATTGCCTAGAGTCGCTCGGCCACAGCGGCCTGCACGCACCTGAATTGCTTCGATTTGTTCCTGTAATCCTACGAGGTGGGGATCCCGAACACTCGAGCAGTACTCGAGAATGGGTCGCACTAGCGTTCTATACGCAGTCTTCTTTGTACAATAACTACACTTTCCCAAAAGTCTCCCAATAGAGTGCAGTCGACCATTCGCCTTCCCTATTATTGTCCTTAGGCGCTCTTTCTATTTCATATCACTTTGCAGTATTAACCCACGTAACTGTGTCAAGCAACACACAACTAATGCTGTATTCGACAATTAAGGGATTTTTATTCCCACTCTTCTACTAATCTGTTAAAACCAAATACATTATGGAGGCCCCTTCTCCTCCAGTTAAGTTGGTGCACATACGTTACAACATTTACGCGAAGTTGATGACAGAAATCAGAATTCAATGAACTTGCGAGACTAGGACTAATTCCGATTTACGAGACGCTTTCGCACTACAAAAAATTAGCTACTCGCTCGCACCATTATTATCACTTTGCTGCTCTGCCACACAGGACTTACAAGAAACCCCTTGAGTGTGAGGTCGCAAGATCAGTCTTTTGTAAGGCTCATTTGAAAGCGTTGTGTTAACAATTATGACAAAAAACTATTGGTCGCTAATGACTCACCAAATGCATCAAGAGGGAAACACAAAATGAGTGTCCGGGAGGTTCAGAGATTAGCTTTCTACGGGACGTGTGCATTACACTTCACGAAAGGGACATCGTCGACATTCAAGAAACGTTCAAAACAAACCATTAACTTGCACCATGAACACCGTATGAAAACTGGCGGACCAAATTGACCACAAATGTTCACACCATCAAGATCGAAGGCAAACTTATCGTACACGACGTTCACCTAGTTATGCACTGTTAAAGAATGAGTATAGAATCATAATTGTGTAGCGGGGTGATGAGAACTGATGGAATGTGATGGCATGCAACCAAATGCGAAACAGTTTGTCGTGGTGCTTATCGTGAAACTGGCTATCTCTTAAACTGTAGCTGCAGACAGTGGAATAACACGTTTTATACGCACGGAAAAACACATTCAGTGGCCGAATTTGGCCAATGGTTCCAGTTGGTATGAAGTGCAATGGCACACACTTTTCAGATGGGATTGTTTGCTCTAAAGGAGTATGACTTTTATACTCAGCCCAGGAACCAAGCAAAGGCAAGTTATTTTTACCAGCTATTGGTCAAAGCTGTGCTGATATCCAGTTGTCGTTCTCTTACGCCCATTTTCCCACTCTTACTTACTGTGATGTAAATATTCCCTACTGCCCTTTCTAGATCACGCGCACGAGAAAGAACCATAGGGGGGGGACAGAGCACCTCCAACTTCTCGCAGCATAATAAATAACTAACCAGCCGATTTACCACCCATATTCATAGTCGGCATTGTTGTATACGAATGCCTTCGTTAAGGCATTAATGTTAGTCAATCTTCAAACAAATCTCTTGGTACCTCTAATTTCCAGGGTTCCATTCACTTGCATTTCCTCTTCAAATCCCGACTGGCCGGAGGTGAAAACAAATTCCTTACTGAACGACGGGATAAATTTTTTTATCTCATCTACAAATTTTCGGACCGAAACCGCAGTTTTGTGTGCATTATAAAGTTGACGCTTTGTTTGAAATTTCATTATCTTACCTCTTCCAATCGCATAGCTCTGTTTGAAGCTATGCCACCACCCACTGCTTCAATTTAATTTATGTCGCGCTCAGTACGATGTCCTTAACGTAGTAGGTCACTATGATACACATCCCGTAAATTGTATCAGGCTTCCTGAAAAGCGCAAATACCTGTTTTGACAAGTGCATCTTGTGCTCTCTTGAATATCCGTAGTAGTTTTTCTTATACACTACACGGTCATATTGCTATATTGCTGTAGACTTGTTCGAAATTATGTTTAGTACCCGCTCCTTGGACAAAGACTGTCCTTTACTACGTTTCACTAGAGACGGGATTTAGGGTTCCCTGTCTGACAAGGATGATGAACTACATCGATCGACAACTCTTTCAATATCACTTTCACTTGTTAAGCACGTATCATGATCATTGTACACCTCATTAACATTGTCCACACTGTTGAGCGTATGCGACACCACACGTTCCACCCACTCATCTTGCAGGAACGCTAATATTTCATATACCACTTCTTTCTCACTCTGCGACATTACTTGTCTTCCTTTCTGACGAATGTCAACTTCGGCGAATGTTGTTGTAGACATAATACAATGTTTGCCTTGTTTATCGATTTCATTACTCGTCGACTAAGCAGCTCAACTACGCTCCGTAACCTCATGCTAGATAGTTCAGCTTACTGACATTCGGCTGAGTAACGACGTATGTCGTGCTATAAGCTTTTTTCAATTAACCTATCTCCCTCTAACGCTCCAGATATTGTCACCAGTAAAAATATACTTTGAAGCACCAGTTAAAATCACTGCCTACGTGACTGTGCATACTCAGACTTAGTAAACATGAAACGAACAAATACAAAGCTTGTGATATACTTAGTCAAGCCGCTACACGTTCTGATCTAGACAACGGTCTGTCAGCCCTATTTAAAAAAATTTGGGCTTCAGTGACGTCAGACAAGATACGTTACTAATAATTTTACTATCACAATCATAGTGTCCTACCTCGGTTCCTCAAGTATAAACGCTGATGGAAAGCTATCTGAAATAATTCATCCTTAATTCATACTCAGAATTTTTTTTTCGTGTAATTTTTCTTTCCTCAGTCATCCATGCCCTGGACTCGTCCAACTGCTCGTCGCTAACTCACATTGCGTCTGTCATTTAGTTGTGCCCTTCCTAATCTTACTCCGGATTCACGAAAACCTCCCGTCGCCCCGCCATGACGACCTCGCGTCGTTGAACGGTCTGTCGCCCCAAAGCACGACAGTGATTGCCTTCGGCTTGTGTGCGCTGCCACGAATTCTGGTTTCAGTACTTAATTAAAGTTAAAGTATCACTTGATCCGTAACACTGCATTACCAAGGGTTTTTCATCAAACACTCTTAAATGAACAGACACCTTCCGCTCCAAGCTCTTTCTCTAGCAAAGTACATCCACATTGATAAAGTTTTGAACATGGCTGCGTGGTCAGCGACCGCTCACAAAGTGTAATTAAAGCAATAGCAGCCTTCGGTCGCAAGAAAGAAGTCTTTTGACCTATGTTGCGGCACTGCTATGAGTGCCTTCATCAGAAGTAAAACATTCAATCTGGTCTATAACATAATTACAAAATCATAGGAATTTTTTTTAAATGTAACTAATGACTAGGAGTACAAACAACAAACAGTACTTACATGTCACGTATAAAACAAAATATCAAGCGATAAAGCTTTAGTCACAAAATTTTTGAAACACAATACATAGAAGGCAAGCCACTATGGGCTGCTCAGACATGTCGACGTACGGTAGCATCTGACTGAGGCGCCCGAGTTAGCAATTGCGGACAGGTAAACATTACACCAAGGGTGCCATCTAGTAGCCACAAATACAAACAGGCTACTCAACGTTCAAAATATAAACATATGAATGTTACGATGAACATTATTTAGTACATGAAGTAAAAGGTTCGATGAACCCTCTGCCAGGCACTTAAATGTGATTTGCAGAGTATCCATATAAATGTAGATCTGACTTCAGCAGACATGGTAACAACTTGTCAACATAGGAGCTTATAAATAGAGTTTAAAAGCTATTTTAAAAACTCAAAGGGAGCTGAATAACTCAGCGAGCAGAAAAATTGTATAACATAAAATGTGGTTAATATAAACCATTAAAAGAACCAAAAATTAAGAGTAGACGTAGACAGAAGAAATATTTCGGTAACTGCACGAGTGAAGATAAAATCGAGTATCAAGTAATGACTTTATACCACTGAAGAAGCTTTTATTACGTAATTGTGGCTGTTCATTAAGACTGAGGCCATCATTTCGAAAAAGATGTTTAAAAATTTCTGATTCTTCGCGAACATCTAATCTACCGCCTTTCTTCAGAGTGTGCAAAATGTTGATATCGTGAACAGTTTTGGGAGCGTGGCTTGTCATCAGAAGGTGGTCGGCAAAATTCTAAAAAGCACTATGGGACTTAACATCTGAGGTCATCAATTCCCTAGACTTAGAAAATACTTGAACCTAACTAACCTAAGGACATCACACACATCCATACCCGAGGCAGGATTCGAACCTGCGACCGTAGCAACAGCGAGGTTCCGGACTGAAGCGCCTAGAACCGCCCGGCCACAGAGGCCAGCCGGCAAAAGACGAATTTTGAGTGCAACTGCTGTTTTTTTCTTAAAAGATGTTCTTTGTATCAAACTGTAAAGGCACGTCGTGTTTGTCCCATGTAGTAAGAAGAGCAAGTGTCGCAAAAAAAATCTTATAGACACCAGAGTTTTTCAAAGGGGAACACATCGATTTTAAACTATGAATAATTTTTTTTTCAAACTATTATTGGTTGAAAAGGCGACATTACAATTGTATTTATTACGAAGAATGTGTTGAATGTAATAGGAGATGGGCCTCCAGAAAGGAATAGGCCAAAAGCTTTTTTGTGACAGAGGGCTCTATTGATTTAATTTTATATCGACATTGAGGAACTTTAGTGATTATACCCATCACGGCTGCATATCAACATGAGAAATTTTAGCACCTGATAACAAAAGCGAGACATTAGCAAACATCTCGAAACACAGATGGCTCGACAAAAGCAATCGTTACACAGCCGCCATTAAGAAATGTGCATAACATAGTGGAATTTATTTTCATTTCTTTTCGCACATTTCTGTAGTTCGATGATCAACTTCGTAGAATAATTGAGCATTTACATCTTAG
The DNA here is from genome assembly GCF_023864275.1 of Schistocerca cancellata. Classification (NCBI taxonomy): domain Eukaryota; kingdom Metazoa; phylum Arthropoda; class Insecta; order Orthoptera; family Acrididae; genus Schistocerca; species Schistocerca cancellata. Next base: position 1,144,845,140 of record NC_064626.1, on the reverse strand, counting down.
CACAGGTTAGTAAGCCCACACAAACTCGAAGGAAAAAAAAAACTTTTATCCATTACTGATGTGCAACAGGAACGAAGGTTTCCAGAACAAGTTTCGAATATTACACATGTGGCAATAGTCAACAAAATAACTGTATATGTTGGAGACTCAACTGACTAAATAATTCAAATGGCTTTGAGCACTATGCGACTCAACTGCTGAGATCATCAGTCCCCTAGAACTTAGAACTAATTAAACCTAACTAAGCTAAGGACATCACACACATCCATGCCCGAGGCAGGATTCGAACCTGCGACTGTAGCGGTGCGCGCGGTTCCAGGCTGTAGCGCCTAGAACCGTACGGCCACTCCGGCCGGCCTTGGAGACTCACTACAAGATTGTCACATAATAACTGTGCACTCTGATTGTTCATTCGCAACTCTATGAGGAAGTTTGTTCCATTATATCAACATAAAAGAGAGGAAAATATAGAGGGATGAAGATACGCTAGGCAATGAAGTAAGTTTGTCTAAGTAATAGCTGCAGGCCCACCCGGCTAGCCGTGCGGCCTAACGCACTGCTTACCAAGCGGGAAGGCGTGCCGGTCCCCGGCACGAACCCGCCCGGTGGATCAGTGTCGAGGTCGGGTGTGCCGGCCAGCTTGTGGATAGTTTTTAAGGCGATTTTCCATCTGCCTCGGCGAATGCCGGCTGCTTCCCCTTATTCCGCATCAGTTACACTATGTCAGCGATTGCTGCGCAAACACTGTCTCCACACACGCGTACACCATAATTACTCTACCACGCACACATTGGGGCTACACTCGTCTGGAATGAGACGTTCCCGGGGGGGGATCCACTGGGGGCCGAAACAGACAATAACTCTAGGTTCGGTGTGGGGCGGCTGTGGGGTGAATGGACTGGTGTGGCCTGCTGTGGGGTTGTGTACCACTGAAGGTTCAAATGGTTCAAATGGCTCTGAGCACTATGGGACTTAACATCTGTGGTCATCAGTCCCCTAGAACTTAGAACTACTTAAACCTATCTAACCTAAGGACATCACACACATCCATGCCCGAGGCAGGATTCGAACCTGCGACCGTAGCAGTCGCGCGGACCACTGAAGGCTAAGGCGGGGAGGAAGACTCTTCATCGTTTCTAGGTTCCCAGTTCAATACATACATCATACCATAGCTGCATATGAAACTTCCTAACAGATTAAAACTATGTGCCGGACCGAGACTCGAACTCGGGACTTTTGCTTTTCGCAGGCAAGTGCTCTGCCAACTGAGCTGCCCAAGCACGACTCACGACCCGTCTTCACAGCTTCAGTTCTGCCAGTACCTCGTCTCATACCTTCCAAACTTCACAGTAGCTCTTCTGCGAACCTTGCAGAACTAGCACTCTCGTGGAAGAAAGAATATTGCGGAGACATGGCTTAGCCACAGCCTGGGGGATGTCGAGTCTCGGTCCGGCACACAGTTGTGATCTGACAGGATGTTTCATATTGGCGCACACTCCGCTACAGAGTGAAATTTCGTTCTGAATAGCTGTATAATTAGAAAATGACGAAGCAATAGGCAGTACTTTATGAAAGTGAAATTTTAATTGTTCGCAGGGTTTCCCAAAGGTCGCTGAGAATGTTAGAGAAAGTAAATTAACGGTGTAAACGATTGGGTGGCCGAGCGGTTCTAGGCGCTTCAGTCTGGCACCGCGAGAATGCAACGGTCGCAGGTTCGAATCCTGCCTCGGGCATGGACGTGTGTGATGTCCTTAGGTTAGTTAGGTTTAAGTAGTTCTAAGTCTAGGGGACTGATGACCTCAGATGTTAAGTCCCATAGTGCTCAGAGTCATTTGAACCATTTCATGCAAACGATTGTTTTTGTGAAAGTATACATTTTCAGAAATGAGAAAAATCAGGGATGCAAAACTATGACACCAATTTTTGAAAACAGTTATGTCTTAAGACTGGAATATTCTGTAACACGAAAATTTTCAATACGGATCACTTCTGAAATACTACGTTTTCAGCAAAAGTGAGATGTTTCCCTGAAAGAGAAGAACGAGGGCTTTAAAAAAAAGCTATTTCTATCTAGAGACAAACCACTTTTAGCCTTGTAACATGACTGCTACAGATCACTTCATGGTCCTATATCAGTTCAGTTAGATTTACTTCATTATTAAAGTGGGTAATGAAAGCTGTTGCGTGGACTAAAAGGTCTCACGGAAGGAAACAGATTCTGCGAAATCCCGTGTTGGCTGTGGAGTTGCAGCAAGGGTCCAGTTTTTCTGTTCGCATGAAACGTGAGAAATTTCACAACATCTCAACAGCACTTCTGTTCAGCCAACCCTGTGTACTGCGTCCCCTACTACACACTGTGTAGGCTACTTCAACCAATCGTAGAAGACCGTTCAAACTCTGAATCAACCTATTAAATTGTTTACATGCCTTCATACGCCACGTCATAGGAACTTTTGCACCGTTCCCCTATATTTTCGTACTTCCAGGTACTTCACGTTTGCCACATTGGCTGCAACCATGCTGTCGCCCCTGCAGTAGAATTTTGGATGAGAACATGGAACTTAGAATTCTTATCATTCATTTCCTGGCTGTTGTCCCGCGCTGACTGTGCAGTATGAAGGTTTAAGAGTCGCTTTTTCCTACAGCGTGAGGTTTTTGGTTTCGTGTCTCATAGTCCGTACTCTGAGAGGCTCGTATTTGTTTGATTGTTTGTGCATCTTGTTGGATACGGAGTTCACTGCGTCATTTATCATGTTTATTTGAAAATGCGAGTTGTGCAGATAAGAATGTCTGATTTCGTTCATCTTTCAGTGTTCCTAACGGTGTCAGCCAAAGTCACACATAACTAGAATCAGTATTTACTGTTTGTTGCCTATTTTTCTGATTTCCATCAGTCACATTCCAATAAGATTCCCTGTTGGCTTTTAATTTGATTGAATACTTGGTTATTGTGAAAACGACTTCCATTTGTGAACCCTACTTCCTACAACTTGTCCCATGATTTAGCCACCATTATTTAACAAATACAGGATGTTCCAGAATGCCTTCCTTGATTACAGACATGGATAAAGCAGAAAATATGACACATAGACACATATATTTTATCTTGAAATGCAGGTAACATATTCAAGTTTGTGTTAACACAGACGCAATTAATAAATTTCAACGTGCGCTCCTTTCGTTGCCCAAAGGGTATCCAGGAGATATTCCAATTTCTCCGATACATTGGTCAACATTTCGTGAGGAATGAGTGTTATGACGTCTGTAATTTTGCGCCGTATTGCTGCCATGTTGTTCGCTGGTAAACCTGGTCCTTGGCGTAACTCAAAAGGATGAAATCCAGCAGTGGTATATCAGGTGTTCATGGAGGCCAGTTGATGGGACCATCTTCCCGGAAAATGTAGCAAAATAGGCACGGACATCTAACCCGCAATGAGACTTAGAAGACTAAGCCCGCTACGTCCTCAATCTGTGGCACAACAAATAACTGTAACGTATAAAGATAAATAAGGGTTGTAATTTTCGTTTTACTGAAGGAAAAAGGTCCAATAATTTTATTGTGCATAAGATCGCACCACACATTCATCTTAGAGCTGTCTCGGATGGTTTTAAACACAGCATGGGGATTCTCGGACCCCCAGGTCCTAGCATTGTGTAGGCTAACAACACCGTTCGAATGAAATGTAGTTTCATCTGAGGAAAGGACACGTTTCAGATAGCTATCATCTTCCTCAACCTCAGCTAACATGGCCTCATCGACGTCATGACGAGCACTGGTGCCCGTTGGGTGAAGGGCTTGAGCGATCTGGACTTCGTATGCGCGAACAAAAAGTTGTTTATGTCTACTAAAGAGACCGCTTACGCCACGCTTGTCCATCATCTTTTGGAGAACTGCCGATCGGTGTGGGATCCTTACCAGACAGCACTAACGAGAAAGTTTACAGCATAACAGCACGTTTTGTATTATCGCGAAATAGAGGAGAGAGTCACGGACATGATGCAGGATCTGGGGTTACTCGTTGTGGCGGGCTCTTCTCACGAAATTTCAGTCACCAACTTTCTCCTTCGATTTCCAAAATATTCTGTTGGCGACCACCTGCATAAGAAGAAATGATCATCACGATAAAATAAGAGAAACCAGAGCTCGCACAGAAAGATGTATGTGCTCGTTTTTCTCACGCGTCGTTCGAGAGTGGAACGGTAATGAAATAGCTCGAAAGTGTTTCGATCTACCAGGCACTTAATTGTGAATTTCAGAGAAAACATGTGGACATAGATGTAGGACGTGGTGCACTGGTGTCTTCGGATTCTGCAACTCAGGTGAGGCTCTGCAGAATAGCTTCTTGAGTCTTTCCAAGAAGGCGTCTGTTAATGTCTTGATTGTCTGCGCACGATGTCCAGGACTGCCCGTTGTTGGGGGATCACATATGCTCCCTGATTCCTTAAGCTTCGCATACCACATATTGATGCTTTCAACATCTGGTGGGTGTTTATGGTAGCTCGTCTAGAATTTTCATTGAACATTGGGCTTTCTCCTGGTTTGAGTACACACCGTTTACAAACGTACGCGATACCGCTGTTGTTACATGACTGGACCCTGTAACAAACGGAGTAACAATAAGTATGTTTTTCACATAAAAACTTGAAAATGTCACATGCAATTCTAAATAAAAAGTATTTCTCAATGCGGAATATTTCATGCCCTCTAAATGTTTGTAATCAAAGAAAGACTTCTGAGACACGTGGTATAGCCAGAAATACATAAATGTACACTGTGTGATCAGAAAGTAATGGGGATTTTTTAATTTCGCGGGGTTTATACACCTAATTTTCAAATTTTTTGTCTTGTTGGTAAACATTTTCCTGCTGCATGTTTGTTTTTTCAGCTGTTTTGAATATTTGGTATATTTTTGACAGATTATACGTGTTTTCGAGAGCTCGGTGAATTTTTATTTTCGAAAAAGATGGATCAAAGAATCTGCATTAAATTTTGCTTTACAAAATTGTTAAGGCTTTCGTGGCCACTTGCTGACAAACTGCCTGTTGGCTTCTGTATCGGGTTCTTCGGTCGACGTTCATCCACCGGCAATGGAGGGTGAAGCTCTGATAATGCCAGCCACTCGTGCTAGCGAAACGTCAGTAATATCATTAGATGAACATCGGCCGAAGAACCCGATACAGAAGCCAATAGGCAGTTTGTCAAATTTTGCTTTGTTTGAAAAACGGAATAATGTGCAGCACTGCATTCTAAATGTTGACTGTGGCTTTTTAAGAATATAATATGACTAATATAGGATCCAACTAGTGGTATAAAGGCTTCGAAGAGGGTTGAGAAGACGAAAACTACGACCACCACGGACGCACTAGCACACCGGTTACTGACGACACTATGGAAGAAGTAAAGAAAATCGTTCTGTAAAATCGCCGAATGACTATCAGAGAGGTTGCTGATGATGTCGGCATATTCTTTGGCCCATGGCAAGCAATTTTTCGGATGTTCCGAAATTGTTGAATTTCGAACAATGGCCACGTCGCGAAGAAATCGCACAGGAACCACTGAATGGTTGGCAACGTTCCCCAATTCCTAAATAAGGTTGCAGCAGGTAATAAAGACGGATATACAGGTATGACGCCAAAACGAAGGCATTGTCGTCCCAATGGAAACTGCCCGAAAAGCCAAGACCGTAAAAAATTCGACAAGTTCGATCAGATGTGAAGGTTGTTCTCATTGTCTTCTTCGATTACAATAGAATGGTGCATCACGAGTGCCTGCCTTATGGTCGTAAGGTCAGTAAGTAGTACAACTTTGGAGTTACGCCCTTTTTGAATGAAGTAATCCAAAGAAAACGACCAGAATTGTGGCAAAACCACTCGTGGAAATTGTACCACGCTAATGCTCCCGCTCACACGTCATTACTTGTTCGTGATTTTTTGACCAAAAACAAAACCGTTATGTTGCCCCAGCTACCGTTTTCGGTGGACACGGCCCTCTGTGACTTCTTCCTATTCCCGAGGCTGAAGAGAACTATTGAAGGACGTCATTTTTCCACCATTGATGAGATAAAAACAGAATCGCTGAAGGAGCTGAACGCCATAACGAAGAGCGAGTTCCAGAAGTGCTGTGAGGACGGGTCGTGAGTCGTGCTTGGGTCACTCAGATGGCAGAGCACTGTTCCGCGAAAGACAAAGGTCCCGAGTTCGAGTCACGGTCCAGCACCACAGTTTTAATCTGCCAGGAAGTTTCATATCAGCGCACAATAACCCTGGGTTCGGTGTGGGGCGGCGGTGGGGTGAGTTGACTGCTGTAGCCTGTTGTGGGGTTGTGAACCACTGAGGGCTAAGGTGGGGACGAACCCTCTCCATCGTTTCTAGGTGTCCAGTTCAATACATACATACATACAATAGCTGTATATGAAATTTCCTGTAAGATTAAAACTGTGTGCTGGACCGAGGCTCGATCTCGGGACCTTTACCTTTCGTGGGCAAGCGCTCTAACTACTGAGCTGCCCAAGCAGACCCACGACCGGTCCTCACAGCTTCAATGCTGCCAGTATCTCGGCTCTTACCTTCCAAACTTCACAGAAGCTCTTCTGCGAACCTTGCAGAACTAGCACTCCTGGAAGAAAGGATATTGTGGAGACATGGCTTAGCCACAGCCTGGGGGATGTCGAGTCTCGGTCCGGCACACAGTTTTAATCTGCCAGGAAGTTTCATATCAGCGCACACTCCGCTGCAGAGTGAAACTTTATTCTCGAAAATTTATTGTTACAGAAACAGCTTATTTTGGGCGATTTTAACACTCAGTTACTGTTAAGGCAAGTCAGGAAAACAGAAACACAAGTCACTTAGGAATGAAATAAACAAGAAGTGCAGAGAAGGAAAGGCGAAATGGGTGTATGAAAAAAGTGAAGAAATCTAAAAAGAAATGATTGTCGGAACGACTGACTTAGCATATAGGAAAGTCCAAACGAGCTGCGCTGAAACTAAAAACAAGGGCGGAAACATTAAGAGTGCAGCGGGAATTCACTGTCAAATGCAGGGGAGAGAGCGGACAGGTGGAAAGAATACATTTAAGGCCTCTATGAGGGGAAAGGTTCGAATCCTGCCTTGGGCATGGATGTGTGCGATGTCCTTAGGTTAGATAGGTTTAAGTATTTTTAAGTTCTCGGTGACTGATGACCTCAGATGTTAAGTCCCATAGTGCTCAGAGCCATTTGAACCATTTTTTGAGGGGCAAGACTCCTCTGATGACGCTATACAAGAAGAAACAGGACTTGATATTGAAGAGACAGGTGATGCAGTATTAGAAACAGAATTTAAAAGAGCTCTGGAAAAGTTAAAATCAAACAAGGCAGAAGGTATGGATAACATTCCATCAGAATTTCTCAGAATGATTGGAGGAAGCGCCAACGGAACGACTATTGACGTTGGTGTGTAGAATGTATGAGTCTGTCAACATATGATCTGGCTTTCGGAGAAACATCATTCACATAGTTCTGGACATTTCAAGAGCCGACAAGTGCGAGAATTATCGCACAATCAGCTTAACAGCTCATGGGTCCAAGTTGTGAGAAGAATAATACACAGAAGAAAGGAAAAGAAAAGTGGGGGTGTGCTAGGTGACGATCAATTTGGCTTTAGGAAATGTAAAGGCAACAGAGAGGCAATTCTGACGTTGCAATTGATAATGGAAACAAGACTAAAGAAAAACCAAGACACGTTCATAGGATTTGTGGACCTGAAAAAAGTATTCGACAATGTAAAATGGTGTAAGACGTTCGAAATTCTGAGAAAAATAAGGGTAAGCTGTAGCGGGAGATGCATAATATATAATATTTACAAGAGGCATGAAGGAATAATAAGAGTAGATGACCAAGAACGAAGTGCTGAAATTAAAAAGGGTGTAAGACTGGGACATAGTCTTTCACCCCTACTGTTCAATTTGTCTATCGAAGAAGGAATGATGGAAATAAAAGAAAGGTTCAGGAGTGGGATTAAAATTCAAGGTGAAAGGACACCAATGATCAGATTGGCTGATGAGATTGCTATCCTCATTGAAAGTGAAGAGGAATTACAAGATATGCTGAATGGAATGAACAAACTTGTGAGTACACAATATGGACTGAGAGTAAATCGAAGAAATACGAAAGTAATGAGAAGCAGCAGAAATGGAAACAGCGACAGACTTAATATCAGGACTGGTGATCATGAAGTTAAGAAATTCTGCTACCTAGGTTTCAAAATAATCAACGACGGACGGAGCAAGGAGGACATCAAAAGCAGATTAGCACTGGCAGAAAGGGTGTTTCTGACCGAGAGAAGTCTACTGGTATCAAACATTGTAGTTAATTTGAGGAATAAATTTCTGAAAATGTACTTTTGGAGCACAGCATTGTACAGTAGTGAAACGTGGACCGTGAGAAAACCGGAACAGAACCATTTTAGATGTGGTGCTAGAGAATAAGGTTGAAAATTAGGGTGGACTGATAAGGTAAGGAATGTGGAAGTTCAGCGCAGAATCGCAGAGGAAAGGAATATGTGGAAAACACTGACAAGGAGAAGGGACAGGATGATAGGATATCTGTTAAGACATCAGACAATGACTTGCATGGAACTAGAGGGAGCTGTAGGGACTGGAGTACGTCCAGCAAATAATTTCGGACGTAGGCTGAAAGTGCTACTCAGAGATGAAGAGGTTGGCACGGGAGAGGAATTCGGGGCAGGCCGCATCAAACCAATCAGAAGACTGATGTCTCAGATGGTGACTCAGGTTAAATTGACGTGGAAAAAAGGCGGTATAGCCGAACTGGTTATTCCAGCGATAACCGCCATCCCCTCGCATACACGCTCGATGGTTGAAATAGCGAAAACCGACTTGTCACGTTTTCTACAGCTGGACGCGACTGCTTACGAAAGCATTCGAATTTAATGCAACAAAACACGGCACCGATAACCGCCATCCCCACGCGTACACGCTCGATCTGAAAGAACGAAAACCGACTTGTCACGTTTTCTACAACTGGACGCGACTGCTTACGAAAGCATTCGAATTTAATGCAACAAAACACGGCACCGATAACCGCCATCCCCACGCGTACACGCTCGATCTGAAAGAACGAAAACCGACTTGTCACGTTTTCTACAACTGGACGCGACTGCTTACGAAAGCAATTCGAATTTAATGAAACAAAACACGGCACCGATAACCGCCATCCCCACGCGTACACGCTCGATCTGAAAGAACGAAAACCGACTTGTCACGTTTTCTACAACTGGACGCGACTGCTTATGAAAGCAATTCAAATTTAATGAAACAAAACACGGCACCGATAACCGCCATCCTCTCGCATACACGCTCGATCTGAAAGAACGAAAACCGACTTGTCACGTTTTCTACAACTCGACGCGACTGCTTACGAAAGCAATTCGAATTTAATGAAACAAAACACGGCACCGATAACCGTATCTCCTCGCGTACACGCTCGATCGGAAAGAACGAAAACCGACTTGTCACGTTTTCTACAACTGGACGCGACTGCTTACGAAAGCAATTCGAATTTAATGAAACAAAACACGGCACCGATAACCGCCATCCCCTCACGTACACGCTCGATCTGAAAGAACAAAAACCGACTTGTTACGTTTTCTACAACTGGACGCAACTGCTTACGAAAGCAATTCGAATTTAATGAAACAAAACACGGCACCGATAACCGTATCCCCTCGCGTACACGCTCGATCTGAAAGAACGAAAACCGACTTGTCACGTTTTCTACAACTGGACGCGACTGCTTACGAAAGCATTCGAATTTAATGAAACAAAACACGGCACCGATAACCGCCATCCCCTCGCGTACACGCTCGATCTGAAAGAACGAAAACCGTCTTGTCACGTTTTCTACAACTGGACGCGACTGCTTACGAAAGCATGAATTTAATGAAACAAAAGACGGCACCGTCTCGGCGGCGGAGATTCCGGAGATGGGAGTCAGGAGGATGGGGGCGGGGGTGGGGGGAATCGAGTTGTCGCTTCGGCAAATCAAGTTGCGGAACGTCTGCAGGAGTTGCGCCCGCCGTTGCGCTGCGGTACGTGTGGCAGACGCGGTTCGCTCCGGTTTACCCCTCCCCTTTTCCGCCCATCCCCGCGTTCTTCACCGCTCCGCGCCCGCCGTGCAACCTGCGAGGAGAGGAAATTTAAGGTGGCGGGCGCTCCGCTCGCCTGCTTTGCAGTATCTGACGTCAGTATTTCTCGGCTGCGGCAACAGTTACACTTGCCGAATCGCGCGGGCCCTCAGGGAGGGCCTTGTCAGAGCTATGTCTCACACGTCACGAGCGAGCGAAGAGCGACTAGCTACTGGCGTTACTGTTGTTCGATATTCTGGCCTACTCCGCTGCTTTACGTTCCGTTAACACTTAACGGTACCGTCTGTTCCCCGTTCACAGCGCGTTGCTGGCAATATTCCTCCGCGTGTTCAGTGATCTGACAGCCCATTGTAGGATTTTAAACTGAAACGGCAAAGAAACTGGTATAGGCAAGCGTATTCAAATACAGAAATATGTAAACATGTAGAATACGGCGCTGCGGCCAGCAACGCCTGTATAAGACAACAGGTGTTAGGCGCAGTTGTTAGATTGGTTACTCCTACTACAGTGGCAGGTTATCAAGATTTAAGTGAGTTTGAACGTGGTGCTACAGTCGGCGCACCATCTCCAAGGTGGCGATGAACTGGAGATTTTCCCGTACGACCGTTTCACGAGTGTACCTGAATATTAGGAAAATGGTTCAAATGGCTCTGAGCACTATGGGACTCAACTGCTGTGGTCATAAGTCCCCTAGAACTTAGAACTACTTAAACCTAACTAACCTAAGGACATCACACACATCCATGCCCGAGGCAGGATTTGAACCTGCGACCGTAGCGGTCGTGCGGTTCCAGACTGTAGCGCCTTTAACCGCTCGGCCACTCCGGCCGGCTGAATATTAGGAATCCGGTAAAACATGAAATCTCCGACATCGCTGCGGCCGGAAAAAGATCCTGCAAGAACGGCATCAATGACGGCTGATGAGAACCGTTCAGCGTGACAGAAGTGCATCCTCTCCGCAAATTGCTGTAGATTACGACGCGCCGGCGGCTGGTGGCCGAGCGGTTCTAGGCGCTTCAGTCCGGAACCACGCGACCGCTACGGTCGCAGGTTCGAATCCTGCCTCGGGCATGGACGTGTGTGATGTCCTTAGGTTAGTTAGCTTTAAGTAGTTCTAAGTTCTAGGGTACCGATAACCTGAGATGTTAAGTCCCGTAGTGCTCAGAGCCATTTGAACCATTTTTGATTAGGACGCTGGGCCATCAACAAGTGTCAGCGTGAGAACCATTCAGCGAAACATCATCGATATGAGCTTTCGGAGACGGAGGACCGCTCGTGTAGCCTCGATGACTCCACGACACAAAGCTTTACGCCTCGCCTGGGCCCGTCAACACCGAAATTGATGACTGGAAACATATTGCTTGGTCTGACGCGTTCTGTTCAAAATTGTGTCGAGCTAATAATGGACATGTACGGGTAAGGCGACAACCTCATGAGTCCATGGACTGTTCAAGCTGATGGAGGCTCTTTAATAGTGTGGGGCCTGTGCAGTTGGAGTGATACGGGACCCCTGATGCGTCTAGATACGACCGACAGATGACACGTACTTTATCAGTAAACTCTTCCGGGCTACGTTGCCGTGGTCGATCTGTAGAACTTCTTCTCCCTTACGTTTCGTTCTCAACTACGGAGAACATCTTCCGAGGTGAGTCGTCGACTCACCTCGGAAGATGTTCTCCGTAGTTGAGAACGAAACGTCAGGGAGAAGAAGTTCTACAGATCGACCACGGCAACGTAGCCCGGAAGAGTTTACTGATAAAGACGCCGGCCGTGAAAGCCTACATGGAATGAGATGACACGTACGTTAGCATCCTATCCTGTCTGATCACCTGCATCCATTCATGTCCATTGTACATTCCGACGGACTTGGCCAATTCCAGTAGGACAATGCGACATCCCATATGTCCAGAATTGCTACTGAGTGGCTCCAGGAACACTCTTCAGAACTGAAACATTTCCGCTGACCACCAAACTCCCCAGACATGAACATTGTTGAGCATATCTGGGATGTCTTACAACGTGCTGTTCAGAAGAGATCTCCACCCCCTCGTACCCTTACGGATTTATGGATAGGGATTGATGGATAGCCCTGCAAGATTCCTGCTGCCAGTTCCCTCCAGCACTACTTCAGACATTAGTCGAGTCCATGCCACAGTACTGAAGTAGAAAACGAAACAAGTGCTGCATGCTTCTTCAAAAACCTTAGAAGTCTCAATTCAGTATTCGATACATTCACTCGTTATTGGTACTTATACAAGGTGACAATTGTTGAACTATATGAAAAACAAACGTAAATTATCTACAAAGTACGGCGTGCACACACTTTATTCAACATGTAAACGTCACTACAGATTTTCGGGTTTAGGTTATGGCATATTCGATATGCCTGGCATCACTGACGATAATGTGGCGCAGACGAATAGCGAAATTCTGCGTGATCTGCTGAAGTGTCGGAACATGGTTGCTGTCGATTAGATTAGATTAGATTTACTTTCATTCCAATTGATCCATAGTGAGGAGGTCCTCCAGGATGTATAACATGTCACAGAAACAATAATATATGACAAATATTTACAACTGAAACAAATAAGCTAATGAATCTTCCACAGGTCCCACGTGGAATGATAGTCATTTTTTTTAATGAACACCATATGAAAGAATCATTTTACAAACATACATTTACTAAGATCGCTTTAATGCACTGAATTTAAAATTTTAAAAAAAATTATTTATTTATAAGGTAATAAACATAGAATAGAACTACTACGACACTTATTTACAATTTACACATTATTGCACTGAAGTGGTGCTGAAGTTAGATTATATATATTATATGTGTACACTTATTTAAATCAACTACAATCAACACATTACTGCACTGAAATGGTGCAGAAGTTAGAATATATAAATACAAATTGGTTCTACTGAGAAAGTCATCAATGAAGTAGAAGGAGTTGGCCACCAATAAATCCTTTAGGCTTCTCTTGGACTGAATTTTATTGGTTGTTAAGCCTAATGACCTCCTGAACGGGTGTCTTCAGCTCAACAATGACTTTGGTGTTGTTACTGTACAAGTTGTCTTTAATAAAGCCCCACAAAAAGGAGTCGCATGTGTTCAGATCCGGAGAATATGGCGGCTAATCGAGACCCATGCTAGTGGCATCTGTGTACCCCAGAGCCAGAATGCGGTCCCCAAACTGCTTCTCCAGGACATCAAACACTCTCCTGCTTCGATGGGGTTGAACTCCGTCTTGCATGAACCACATCTTGTCGAAATCAGGGTCCCTTTGGATAATGGGGATGATACCATCTTCCAAAACCTTCACGTACCGTTCGGTAGTCACCGTGCCATCAAGGAATATCGCAACGATTATTCCGTGACTGGACGCTGCACACTCCACACATCACCCGTTGACGGTGAAGAGACTTCTCGATTGTGAAATGCGGATTCTCAGTATCCAAAAGGCGCAAATTTTGCTTACTGACGAACCCATTCAAATGCAAGCTCCGTCGCTAAACCAAACCATGCATGTGCATACTGATTCCCATCATGGCCCGCGGCCAATCGTGCAGTTTGAACGTCATAATACAAACCGTTCGTATGTTATGATGATTTTATTTCACATAGTTCAATAACTGTCATCCTGCAATTAGTAATAACAAGCAGAATCACACGTTGTGCAATATGTTTAACGGTAATAATAGACAGAAAACGTAATCTCTATTTAAACTTCGCTATCTTATCTATTGCTATAGAGTGGAGTCTTGCACTCTGGCGCAGCAATCTTTAAAAAACGAGGAACGAATGTCTCGCTGACGTCGAAGTGACTAGAGGTAGAGTGTTAATTCATTCGGAGGTAGACGGGGAAAAGAAATAGAGGCTATCTTATCAAAGGAACAATTCCGGTAGTCAGCTGAAATTATTGGTAAATTTACGTAATCCATTGTCTCACTTCACGTAGTAGCAAAGTATAACGATCTGTACCCAGTCGTAAAGTGTAATTTGGTAAATTTTGCAAATTCAAAAGTTAATTAATATATCTTATCAGTAGCTCTTTCTGTGAACTATCTTATGATGTAGAAACGAGGTTACTATTATGATAATTAAAATTTATTATTATAAGCATGGAGTTTTGAGGTATGTGGATATCCGTAATCCTCTAATTATTATTAAAGTACTGCAGTGTAGTGCAGAGTGGCTTAATTAGACAGGGGTTCCCTAAGATCTTTTTTTTAAACTGACAAGACTAATGTATATTTTCTAAAAAAATACCTCTGCTTTTAACGCTACCCTATTTTTGAAAAACAAAAATCGTTCCGTAAATACAGATTCTTCCTCATGATGGAAGCTATGAAGCCCATCGCATGAAAATAATTGCCTCTCACTCTGACCCATACTTCCTCTTTCTCATGCAGACAGCGCTGCGTCGATCGGAGCCGTCAAACAATATTACTTCGCACTTTGTACATCTTGAGTAATTGTAGATAAATTTGTTCGAAAAAATCAGCGACCAGCTGTGCAAAAGAAACTGTATTTCTTTGCCGGTTTGAAGCAGTTAGTGCCCTTCTTCACCGAGCGTCAAAACAGACTAGGTGTAGGCAACGCAGTATTATAGTCATATGCATCATATTATATGTATAAATATGGTATGAAGACACCAGCAGTAGTTCCTCCCAAGCTCCGTTTTTGAATGACTCGCTTGCTCACAGTTGAAGGCGACTCAACCCAGTGCATCAAATTTTAATAGAATTTGATCGGAGACTGTGTTGTACTTCAGCTTATCTGGAAAGAAAAGCAGACGGTATAACAGATGATTCTAGGAGTGGAGCGGAGTATGTTATGGCCAAAAATGTTGATGCACCATGCATCAACACTTTTTTATCTTTAGTGTCATAATAGAGCTGAGACAATTACGCATATCTTATCATCTTATCATATGCAAGGCGATTCCGGGAACCACATGCCAAGGCAAATGAGAGGAGGGGGTGGGGGGGAAGGACACTTGCGCCTCTGCCCCTCCCCCTCCCCTGCAATTTGCACGTGTGTTCAGAATGAAGTTTGGAAGGTAGGAGACGAGATACTGGCAGAAGTAAGGCTGTGAGTACCGGGCGTGAGTCGTGCTTCGGTAGCTCAGATGGTAGAGCGCTTGCCCGCGGAAGGCAAAGGTCCCGAGTTCGAGTCTCGGTCGGGCACACAGTTTTAATCTGCCAGGAAGTTTCGTTGCACGTGTGTTGTCATCATGAAGCACTCCCCCATTCTCTGAGCTTCTGGGTGCCCCAACTCTGCAGTCAAAGTGTGTGTGTGTGTGTGTGTGTGTGTGTGTGTGTGTGTGTGTGTGGATGTTGTCCAGCATGAAGCGCAGCGCTGCGTTCACGATTTTCGCTGCATGTCTAGCACTCATCTGTACTGTTTGGAAAGAAAAGCAGAACGAATGACAGATGATTCAAAACAAATTTCTCTTTGTAGAAGACACAAACGTTATCGTGAAAGACGTGAAATGTGCTGTAAAGTACCTAGTTAAAAATGGTACTTGCTAACATCAGCAAGCTGACTGCAGAGGACAGAATACACACACTGCATGCATTGTCAGGAGCGGGTACATGTTGCGGGTTTCTTGCAGACACGCTTTTGCCATGATATGGACAACGGATGCAACACAATATGCGACCGGGACAGTAAGATTATCGTGGGCAAAATGTCTGTATTGGGTACATTGGGCACCACTGTGAAGTGCATGGCAGAGGGTATACCCCACTGTAGCAGCTATTGGAGCTTTTCGCCGTCCCATTCACATATGGAGCGAAGGAAAAATGATTGTTTAAATTTCTCTGTGCGTCCTGCACTTAATCTAATCTTGACCTTGTGACCCCTATGGAAATGAGATGTAGGGGGTGTAGTATATTCACAGAGTCATCATTTAAAACCGCTAATTGATACCGATTTAAGTTCTTTATAACGGTGATCCCTAAGTATATAGTACAACCGACAGTCTTTAACTTTCTGTGGTTTATCCTGCAACCGATCATTGAAGGATTTCTTTTAGTAGTCACTTGGCGTGGATGACCTCAATATTTTTATTATTCAGAGACAATTTTCACTTTTCGCACTGTGCATATATCTCGTCTACATGATTCTGCAATTTCTTTTGATCGTCTGAGGGCCCGACTAGGCGATAAACAGCAGAATCATCTGCAAACAATGTAATAGGGATGCTCAGATTTCCCTTTAGTTACTACCGATTGTAACTTTTCCAACAGAAAATCACGAATCCAGTCACACCACTAAGACGGTATTTCCTATGTAAACAATTTGATTAGAAGCCTTCTGGAAATCTAGACATACGGAATCAATCCGAGATCCTCTGTCGACAGCACTGATTTCTTCGTGTGAACAAAGAGCCAGTTAGTTTGGCAAGAACGACATTTTCTGTACCCGTGCAGGGCATGTGTCAATAGATAGTTTTCTTCGAGGTATTTCATAATGTTGGAACACAATATGTATTCCAAAATCCCTTTACAAAGTGATGTCAACGACATGGATCTATATACTTTCGTAGATTACTTCTTTTTGCTTTCGTGTGTATCGATGTGAGCTATGGAACTTTCCAGTCTTAAGGTACGGTGAAGAGTGTACTTTCCTGTCAATGGATAACTAAATGATGCGATGAGTTAAACCTGATACATTGTTAGGACTAAAGACAGATAAAAACACTTCCTAGGAGGTGTGACATACAGTTTATTGTACAGAATCTAAAATGACGCTATCCTTAGTATAAAAATAGTCTTCGTTCCACCGAAACTGAAGTACGAATACCTTTTCACTTTGCTCACACCACGCAGTGAGCGTCTAGCCGGTCTGCCGAAGCAGCGGAATGTTGTAAAAAGGCAGTACGCGCCTGCAGTCTATGAAGTCATCTGACAGTGAGAAATTGCGATCTTACATATCGGTGAGACTCGGTGACCTACCGACACGACGTCTAACGAAACAAGAGAGATGCATATGGCTCGGCAGCCGTGACAGAATATCTGAATGAGTTGCGGCAAGACTGTACAGTTGAATGAAGCAAGAGCAAATAGTTTTGGGACACTCGCGTGCTATACACACTGTCCCTCTTGGTGGGCGTGCATTGCTCAGCAAAGGGGCTGGGTTCCATTCCCTGCCGGATCGGAGATTTTCAACGCTCGATATCTGCTTGTTTTATTGTACTTACGCTCGTACCGTCATAATTGACATTCCATATTGAAATGGCTGAATGGGCACGTCCAGAAAGCTAGTAAATTAAATAAAAAACTAAATTAAGAGAGAGGCTTCTGACGTGCAAGTAGCATTTAAGCAGACACCGGCAGAGGAAATTACAGCAAATGACGGCGGAACTTACAGCGACCTTGGGGGGCTTAAATACTCACACGGTATCCGAAGAATATAATCTTCCCGGACTCTAAATCTGTGCCCCCTCTGGTTAAATACTTTCACTGAAGCCGTAAACACCACCCGATAGCCCACGAGATAATAGTAGACCGCTAATTAGAT
The DNA here is from genome assembly GCF_023864275.1 of Schistocerca cancellata. Lineage (NCBI taxonomy): Eukaryota > Metazoa > Arthropoda > Insecta > Orthoptera > Acrididae > Schistocerca > Schistocerca cancellata. The sequence continues at coordinate 1,144,827,466 of NC_064626.1, read as the reverse complement.
AGCAGCAATAGATATTCACTAAATTTGCTACGGTGACATTACTACCAGATGCAGTCCGCCCAACTACTGTAGGGATCTCAGTTATCCGTACAATTATTCGTATTTCCGTACAAGTACCCATTAGACGTCCCCATACAGAACCGAAGCCCCTTCCTCCGCCTCTGCCTGTTTCTTAGCTGGCTCTCATTATTCCTGTTTTCTTGATTGTAGTTAGACCTGTAATGATTGAAACTTCCTGGCAGATTAAAACTGTGTGCCCGACCGAGACTCGAACTCGGGACCTTTGCCTTTCGCGGGCAAGTGCTCTACCATCTGAGCTACCGAAGCACGACTCACGCCCGGTACTCACAGCTTTACTTCTGCCAGTACCTCGTCTCCTACCTTCCAACCTTTACAGAAGCTCTCCTGCCAGGAAGTTTCATATCAGCGCACACTCCGCTGCAGAGTGAAAAATCTCATCCTGTAATGATTGTTGTTACAACTGCAGCATCCCGGTACCATACATCAGTTTCGTTCACACATCTTAAGAACGCGGCTTTATCATATTCTCTCAAACTAATATAAACCCGAACACTCCATGTTAATTTCTCGTGCAGCTCGTTTAGTAGGTGTTTTTCCGGTACAAACTCTCTTAAGCGCTCAACATTTCTGTATAGTACTTCGAAATACGACCTCACATTCTTCTCTTCGCCTGGTCGGTACGAAGGAGCATTTAGGAGTTCCTGATACATTTCCTTCTGCTTATTGCGTGACAAGTACTCTGCCTCAAATCTACTTAAAAATTCCTCTGAGATTTCACAACCTTTTGTTTCACAGACCGCAAAGTTAGGGGCATCTCCGCTGAGTTTCCTTTCCGCAATCAACACGCCGTTCTTTTCCGGGAGTACTGCAGGAATTACTTTACTACACGCGTCCAAAAATGTTAGTGGGCGGATTTTTCCTTTCGGTTCGACTTTTCTAGTTCAAAACTCAGGTACTAGAGGCATGCCCCTTGTAATATGAAAGTGGTAGCCAGTTTTTAGATACCTTCTAGACCTTCTATATGTTCGTTGATTTCGGATCTCACACTTTTTTCCTTAACTTTACGATCTTTTGATTTAAGTTAATAGCTAAGCTCTGGGTTTTATCCTGATACTTTGTATCAATCACAGTTACAGTTTCGGACAATTTCTAGTCAACTACTAACTTGCAGTCATGCAATCGTGTTTTCTATACTGTTTTGAACCTGCACACTCTGTCCTTTTAAACAGTCTACAGACCGATGCAGTTCAATACGCATTTTCTTACTTATTCAAAAATGGCTCTGAGCACTATGGGACTAAACATCTGTGGTCATCAGTCCCCTAGAACTTAGAACTACTTAAACCTAACTAACCTAAGGACATCACACATATCCATGCCCGAGGCAGGATTCGAACCTGCGACCGTAGCAGTCTCGCGGTTCCCGACTGCGCGCCAAGAACCGCTAGACCACCGCGGCCGGCTCTTACTTATTGTTCCTTGGCTGTGACTGACTATTTTAATTTCGCCATCAACGTTTGCATCAACATTACTACAAATAATTTCTCCGCTTTTAATAACTTCCTTAATCTGATTGTTCATTGAGTCGTCCAATCTACCTTCCATAGAATCCCCGTGGTTTTTCAGTTCACTGTTCACTGCTTTGCGCATAGAATCTGTCCTCTCGGTTAATTCGCTTCTCGCTACATCGTTCAAATCATCTCTCCTCTTTTTAAATTCCTTGCTCACCGACTTATTCAAAGAATCTGTTTGCTATCCAGTTTACTATCTAGAACATTTACCTTCTAATTTAATTTACTGTCAATTGACCTGTCTAAAGCATCTGCCCAATTATTCAGTTAACCTTGCTTACTGCCCATCTGCTTGGTCAAAGCCTTTACTGTCAAGTGCACCTATTTTACCGTTCAAAGTCGGAATTTAACACTCTGTTTTATTACCCAGACCACTGCGTATCGACTGACTTGAGGAATTTTTTTTATTGCCCACTTCACTACTCATAGTTTTAATCATTTCCATTGTCACGCACAAGTCGCACGTCTGGTTTGATACTGGTTCTGTTTTCGTTTCGACTTCGTCTATATACTCAGCATATTTTGCCGCTCTCTCTTCCGAATTTTCCTGATACGACTACGTGATTTCTTGTTTGATGTACCGAGCGAGGTGGCGTAGTGGTTAGACACTGGACTCGCATTCGCGAGGACGACAGTTCAATCCCGTCTCCGGCCTTCCCGATTTAGGTTTTCCGTGATTTCCCTAAATAGTTCCAGGCAAATGCCGGGATGGTTCCTTTCAAAGGGCACGGCCGACTTCCTTACCAGTCCTTTCCTAATCCGATGAGACCGATGACCTCGCTGTCTGGTCTCCTCCCCCAAACAACCCAACACCCCTCTAGTTTGATCGTTACGTCATCATGTCTCTCACGTCTATTAGATTATTTGTTTCGCCATAGCTAACTAGCTCACTGTTAAGCATTCCTAACCTCGTCTCGTGACTTCTTGGACGCTCCGCTTCAGCCGTCGAGTTCGACATTCTTTCTTCTTATCGTTTGACAGTGCAACCTCCTAACTACTGCTGAATTTAAACGAAGTCATGATTTGGATAGGCTCAGAACACAAATGCGTACAGTATATGATGCCTTTCATGTATTCTGCCAAGTATAACGTATCTTAATGATCTACTGGCCCGTGTTACCCAGTGTTCCGGGTTTTATAGGAAGAATAACGCTACCCGGAAGAATGCCGTCACTATTATAAAAGAACGTTATCGCACATCTCTCGACCGTCTATAACAACAATCGAAAAGGACATTTTGTAAGAAGTTAAATGATTTACTGGAGCAACCCATAATTTTGAATAAACAATCGATTGTGAGGAATTTGAATTGCAGATTAGCTAATTAAGGTCGGCAGCCTGTAAGAGAACAGAAGTTAATATTTGTCAGTGACTGAATTGAAATTTAAATTACGTCATAATTACAAGTATATTGTAAGGTAGTAGCGGAATAAAAATGCACACACGCGAGGTTGAATGTAAAAGCCATGTACGACAAAATGATTTTAAGTCAATCAGAAGTGCATTGGCATACCTCAAATTAACAAAACCCAGTAATGATTGCTTACTAGTAACACGTCACGTGATATCTACTCAGTGGCGTCACTCACCGTAATGCTATTTGCCGTCAGGTTTTGTGATGCAAGTGCTCACGACTAATTACTGTTTCGTTGACAAATGGTACCTCAGAAAATTTCGTATTGAGCTCATTAGCTAATAACAAACACTTCTGCAACGCCAGTGTTACAGAAGTCAAAAACACACGAAATATTTACAAACAGACAACATTAAAGCAACTTTATTCAAAATGGCATATGCACCTTATTTTGTCAGTTTATACTTTCATTTTTCACTCTAGTTACTGTTTAGATGCAGTAGAAGCACTTAAGAACAAATATCATTAAATATTGATGTATTAGGTTTTATATACTACTTACTTCAAGTGTAAATGTAATTAATTTTCTCTTCAGTGGAATAACTTCACTTTCAATTATGACTGCCTTGGTAACAATGATGAAAGGATAGGACCCCCTGCTGATGGCTAACGAACTGGGATATTCAGTAGCACTCACAATGTTTCTTGTTCAACTAAAAACACTATATTGTTCAAAGTGCTGAAAGTACTACGCTGGCAAGCCATGTTCATAACTAAAAACATAACTGGCTTGACCTTACTTTGGGCAGTTGCAGGTGGTGTGACGTAATGCATTTTGTAACGACCGTTATTGGCAATAGGCTCTTCTTTAACAATGAGCTACTTTCAATGATTTTGGTCACATTCTTTTTCAATTGTCAGTTCTTCTTATGTGTGTCATAGTTTGACTAGACATGTTCACAGTCACTTCGCGCCCATATTTCGTCACAGAAGAGTAGTAACTCTCTCGCTGCTAATCACTATGCGAGAGCTCGCAGTCAACGATATGACTGTCAGCTTTTAAACAGAATCTTTGGATTCTTTGAATTTTCCATCGTTTCTACTACTAAGTTTTGTACAATATCATCTCCGAATAGTTTTTTTTCATAAATATTAGGATGGTGCATAAGTGCGTAGAGCTTTTTTTTCATTTTTGCATGTTCGTATTCCAGCTGCAATGGTCTTATTTATCGATCGTCATTTTTTACTTGTAGTTCACTGTTGGTCAAATGGCTCTAAGCACTATGGGACTTAACATCTGAGGTCATCAGTCCCCAAGAACTTAGAACTACTTAAACCTAGCTAACCCAAGGACATCACAAACATTCATTACCGAGTCAGGATTCGAACCTGCGACCGCAGCAGTCGCGCGGTTCCAGACCGAAGCTCCTAGAACCGCTCAGCCACACCGGCCGGTAGTTCACTGTTGTTATTTGAGTTTATATATTGTCATTTTGTCATCTGAAGTTAGTAAGTGGAGCCTTGAAGGCTAGAAATTGAAGTGGCAAGTGGAGAAATTGGAACATTTCCGATTTATTCTTCTGTTTGAGTTCAGTGGAGGGGTGACAGCAGCGGAGGCACCCAGAAGCATTTGCGCCGTGTATGGGGATAATGTCATTGGACAGAGAAGGGCAAGAAAATGATTTACTCGTTTTAAGAAAGATCGTTTTGGTGTTAGAGAGTCTGCACATTTAGGAAGACCTGCTGGATTTGATGAGCATCGTTTAAACGGCTTAATCCACAACGATCTAAGTCGGTAAACAAGAGAACTGGCAGATGTGAAGAACTGTCATCATTCTACCACCGTGCGACATTTTCATGCAGCGAGGAAGGTTCAAAAATGTGATGCATGAGTACCCAATACTCTAAGCCAAACCCACAAAAATCAGCGGCTGTCCATATATGCATCTCCGTTTGTTCGTCATCAATTCGCTCCTAACAACACCGACTTTTCCTATCATGTATCGTTATCGGAGACGAGAAATGGAGTCTTTACGCCAAAATAAGGAAAAGAAAGGAATGGTTGAGCCCAAACAAGGCAACAACTCCTCGTACAAAGATCTGTACGCAAAGATTTTGTTCAGTATCTGGTGGAAGAGCGACGGTGTGGTGTACTTCGAATCGCTTCTCCGAGGTGTAACCGTCACTGCAGACGTTTGTTGCCAACAACTGAGACGTCTTGTAGACACAGTCCGAGAACAACGACGAGGAAGACTGCGTGAAGTGATGCTACTCCACGAGAACGCCCGCCTGCATTCTGTTAGACTGATTAAAAACACCACACAGAATTTGGGTTGGGCAGTCGTTCCGTTTCCACCTTATTCACCTGATATTGAGTCCTCAGATTTTCACCTTTTCCGCTCTCTATCGAACAACCTTCAAGGATCTTCCTTTCTGGATGAAATTGCTCTATCGAACATCCTTCAAGGATCTACCTTTCTGGACGAAAATGCGCTCAAACTATGGTTCGACGAGTTCTTCGCCTCAAAACCACGTCATTCCCACAGATGTGGAATCGAAAAGTTACCTCAGACTTAGCAGACTGTTGTAAACAGCGAAGGAAAATATGTTATTGCTGACTAAAGTCTCTGTTATGTGTATCGGTACTGTTTATTAAACTTATGGAAAAAAACTACGAACAACTCAGAGTATTACAGTTTTCAAATTGCGGAAACTGACAAAATTAACAAAGGACGTACGTATACAAGAAATTATTTAAAATTACAAAATCAATTAACTGAAAAACTGTGAGGCAATCTGTTTTGGAATTGAACTCCATTCAGCCTGCATATAACCAACCTGCAGCACGATCCACATTTTAGTGGCGACAGAACAATTATTTTAAATTGTGACTGTCAGTAAAATTTAATACCTGACGTTCGGAAATGGTCTCGCATACATTAGCTTGACAGCGTTTGCATTCAGCATTTTTCATCAGAACGATATAGTGCATGATATTTCAGTTGTGCAGACAACGAGAAATATGGCGTTTTTCTTGCTTGTCATTAAATGTCACCATTACAGACCCTTTCAAGCGAGCGTCAGTAGAGAACAGCGTATTTCCCCAGAAAACTGCAAGCGCTTAACATTTCCTAAAACAAAAACTTGCAGACGAATATTTCGTCCATAAATGACGCCATTATGAGAGCTGTGACTGTTGATAAATACAAATAAAACAGTTTTCCACGGCAGTAATTTATTTTTCCACTAAGCGTTTGAAGTTCCACGCCATTATCTTCAGGAAGAGAATTGTTTATTTATAAAGAAATAAAGAAGTAAAGTGACAATGAACATAAAGAAAACTAATTCCATGAATTTGTTTGAAGAGGGAAAATTACAATGTCAAATGTAGATGGCACCGCTATAGAGTGTGTAACAATGCAAAATTTCTAGGAATGAATATTGATTCTCAGTTGTAGTGTTGTGAACACACAAAGGTACTTGTAAACAGAATGTCATCAGCATGTTATGCCCTTAGAATCCTATCATCAGTGTGTAACATGCAGTGTCTTCTAGTTACATACTATTCATATGTACACTCAATTCTTAGCAATGGCATTCTGTTTTGGGGAACAAATGCTCAAAATATGTACACAACTTTCAAACTCCAGAAAGGAGCCATAAGAATAATAATCAAAAATAGTAGTCGAGCTCATTGTAAATATCTGTTCAAAACACTGAAGATATTAACTGCTCCGTGTGAATACATTTACCAGTCAGTTGTGCACATCAAAAATAACATTGGTAGTTACTCCACAAAGAGCTCTATCCATGACCACGGAACAAGAGCTAGACTCAACTTACGTTTGCCAAGAAAAAATAAACATAAAATCAAAACAGCGTTTTCTACCAACGAATAAAACTGTACAATAAATTACGAAAAGAGGTTAAAGAAATTGAAAAAAATACACTTATTTAAAAAGGCAGCTAAAAAGTACGTGTTATGCAGTACATTTTATACACACATCAAAAAAAGTTTTGCATCACCTTGGTTCCGAGAGCTCCGGAACGTGTATAGCAAATTGGAATAGAGATCAACATAAACATCATTTCCGCCCTTTTTATTGCTCATGAAGACCACACATTGCATGTTGTACCACCATATAGCGAGACCTTCAGCACTCTATATTCTCATTCAGTATTTTTATGCAACCCTGCTTCAGTGATATTGAGCCACATAAGCAATTTACTAGTTATAACTCTTTGTACTCCACTAAACTTCATTTATAACTGAGAGAATTAAATCTGTACTTTACTCAACACTTATTCACTCACTTTCACTTCTTTTATTTGCCACAAGGAGAGTAAGAACATTAAAATCGACAAATTTGTCTAAAAACATCTACTTCAGTGCATCAGCAAAATTTCACTTCAGCACTTCTGCTACGTAAATCATATACAGTACTTTTACACTCACTTTAGAAGTTAGTTCAAAACAATTATTTTCAGACATTCATTCAAAGATGAATATTAGTGCTTGCATATATCGAATAAAGCGCTTCAAACGTTTTGATGACAGGTTTACTCGGAATAATCAAATGGTTCAAATGGCTCTGAGCACTACGGTACTGAAGATCTGAGGTCATCAGTCCCCTAGAACTTAGAACTACTTAAACCTAACTAACCTAAGGACATCACACACATCCATGCCCGAGGCAGGATTCAAACCTGCGACCGTAGCAGCAGGGCGGTTCCAGACTGAAGCGCCTAGGACCGCTCGTCCACACTGGCCGGCTCGGAATAGTCAAACACCAGGAAAGGATCCTATATAGGTGAATGATTGCGAATAAAATAACAGGGTGAACCAAATTTTATGTTTAACACACTAATTATTCAAAAAAGTTAATTTTGATTTAATTTTACACACTTCTACAATTCTAATTACAGTACAATTCGTAACCTGTTGGCTATAGACGTGGTGTGTGGAGGACAATAACAGCGGGTGCACTACCCTTGGTAAGGAGTATAAATTTCTTGAAGTACAGGGTAATTAATTCTTCTTGGCGTCGTCTTAACGTCCATTTCCTAGCCCGACAACTTGTACCAAAGCCGTAATAATTCAGCAGTCATCATCCGCGGCTATCGTGCAACAATTTCTAGGCAAGGCATCATCTGCTCCGTCCGATTGTCACCTCTTTCACTGCTGCTTACAGACTGCATCTTCTCGTTCCCAAGCCACATTTTACGCTTCCCACTGTAACTTCCGTACAGTTCAAAAGCACTTCATCTTTAACGTAATAAATGTTCTACACATTGTCCCTAAGTGTGTACCATTTTATACAAATGACAAATTGCACAAATATATAAAATTACATACACGAACATTTTTAGTTCATTAATCCACGACAGAATATTGTTTAGTGAATCATACATTTCACATATTTCTTTACGTAAGTTTAAATATACATTAGCAACACACTCTAACATCACATGCATCAAAATTTCCAAATAGTCTTTGCATATTACAGTTATTTTACGACAAACTGCAAATGTAAAAATATTTTTATAAATTAGGCTACTAATTGACAAATACTGTTATAGCATGTCTTCAGAGGCAGCATTAACAATGTACTGTATACAGCTAGGCCACCTCATTTCGGACTTCTATTTACAATCAGTATTTTTGGTTCAGTTTATCATTACAAAATACTTTTTTTATTTTTTCGTTGCTTTGTAATTTCTATTTTCTGAATGATTGTTGTGGTTACTCGAAAATTTCTTCCTGTTACTATTAAATGTCTTTCAAATGTCTACTCCTTTTTATAATGCTATTGTAAATAAGCAGTTGAACAAAACGTTCTTCTCTTTTTTTCCAGGTGAGTATCTCATTAATATTTGAGAAGCACAAGGCTGGTCCATGCAGTTTCTGGTAAGTATGACAAGTATTTAGAATATAATGCAAATGGAAGTATAGAGGAAATTACCAGCAAAGCAATAGCAAAACTTGCAAATATTGCAATGAGTTTTACAACCAAATGACTTACATGTACAGATGAATATTTGGATTTCCCCACGTAAGTACAGACTGGTCCTCATTGGCCTACAATTAGTACCTGATGTCTAAGATGAGCTGTCAGTACTGTTATAAGAGCCAGCGAACAGATTTTTTTTCATGCTTTTTCCGTTTGTTCCCTTTGATGAAGCTGCTTTCTACAAAGAAGGACTACGTAATACCACGATATGCCATCGCACACGATGTAGAGAGAGTATTTGGCAAGGACTGTTTTAATAAAGAATAATTTGAAAAGCTTTATAATTGGTGACAAATATGTCTCAATGAAGGTGGTCCAAATTATAAGGCAACAACAACTGTCACAACGGTGAGTGTTTTCAGATTGCCGTTAGCCGTGCGTATCACTTACATACATGAGTAGTATGTGTCATATTGTCTTAATAACGATTTACAAAAGATTTCTCTCACGGAAATGTGGACAGAGAAAGAAGCGCGCAGTCACAAGAGGCTCTTGCTCGTTAAGGGCAGGTCACTTGCTGAAATACAGGGTGGAAAAATAAAACTGACACGGAAAAAATTTAATGCACTCTAAGGTAGGCAACCTAACGTACCTCGTCTGCCCTGGGTGAGGATGCTGTAAGCTACATGGCCTATCTCGAGGTGAAATAAATATTTTGCGTGCCACCTCCATTTTGTCAAGGCTGTATCAGGTCAGTTACTCAAGGTGCACGATGCTAACTTACGGATAATAATGGTTTTGTAGAGGGAAAGTTTGAAGAGAGGGGGTGCTTTGTCATAAATACGGAGGAGGCTTTCTAAAAGACTCTGGTGAGTGAGTAAGCCTTATGCAATGAGGTAGTGGGAGCAATATGCGAGATGAATTTTCAGTTACGAATTGGTATTGGGTGACCTCTATTTGGAATGGTAATCTTTGGACAGTAACGGTGTCGTGTCTACGTTGACCGCTACGCTGACACCAGTGTTGCGGAATGGCCACATCTGCTCCCAGAATGGCGTGTGGGGGAGTCTGTGGGGATGGGATCTTGCAGTACCGCGATGAGCGCAGGCTCAAGAGCACTAGCTGCTTGGTCGTGGTACTTGCCGGACAGCAAGAAGTTGGTGGGTTCTGTGACAGAGGGCAAAATAATAAGATACACACGTAATGTTTGAAAAACTTCTTTTGCTTAACTTGAATAACAGGTAGTCCAGAGTGTTGTCCGTTGAAAGTCGGTGACATAAGCCGAGTTGTAACAGAGGCTAAGTGACAACGCTCAGAGTAGCCAGACAGAGCTGAACTAACAGGTTAGACAGGGCTAGGGACTGGTCGGTGCGGCATCCTTTTAAGTCTCCTCTGTGGCGATGCTGAACACGCGGGCTGAAGAGGTTCTGCAGCAGGCCGCTGCAGTCACGTGGGTTACTTCCAACATCTAGACTCGGACTGGCATGGCATGGTATCGATAGCGTACGATGCCACACCCGCTCAATAAAACATTCTTCAGTGTTCGCCATTTCTCGTGCAGTAGGCTGAGGGTGTTGACCACGGCAGTGTGTGAGTCCACTGAGGCAGCAGAATGCAAGCGTCTGCGGCCTTGCTAGTGCAAGAGGTGTTGTCAGTTCTGCAGCACGTGTAGCTACACTGCTAAGTGGCATACACTGCACGTGGCCCCAGTTGGCTCTGGTGCCCGGGCGTCCTGCCTTGAAAGGACTCTAGAGAATAATGAGATAATATAGACAATTTTGGACCTCTTTCTATACCATCAGTGTCTGCTAAAGTTATTGAGAAGGGTGTGTATGTAACGATAATTGATCATTTTATTTCACATAATTTGCTGTCAAATGTACAGAATGGTTTTAGAAGTGGTTTAACAACTGAAAATGCTATATTTTCTTTTCTCTGTGTGGTACTGAATGGATAAGTGGTGTCGAACGCTAGGCATCTTTTTGATTTAACTAAGGTGTTTGATTATCACACAATATTGCTCCAGAAGTTTGACTATTATGGAATACAGGGAGTAGCTCACACATGGTTCACCTCTTACTTTAAGAATAGACAGCGAAAAGTCATTCTCTATAGCACTGAGAATGGCTGTGATGTGGGGTCTGAGTAGGGTACAGTCAAATGGGGGGGGGGGTGTCTCAGGGGTCAGCACTGTGGCCGCTACTGTTGCTTATTTATACGAGGGTTGGAAATAAATAGTGGCAAATATTTATTCACAACCGCTACGAAAGAGTTAAATGTTTGCACCTATCACTGTCCTTCAAAGTAGTCGCCGGCGTCGGTAGAACCCGGTGCCATCGATGAGGAAGGCGTAGATGCCGTTAGCAGATCCTGCTGTTGATAGTGCGGATTATGGTCCGGGAATTATGGTGCATGGTACAGTACTTCCCAGTCCCATCGACCGAACAGAGCAGCCACAGCTTGCTTTGTATGCACCCTCGCATTGTCGTGCAAAATGATGGGTGGATTGCGCAGAAAGTGTCGCCGCTTCTTTCGCAAAGCTGGTCGCAGGTGATTCTCCAAAAACGAACAGACGACTTAAGTCCTTGTGACATTGATTTGATACCGAAGATGAAGGAACCACTTCGTGGCATTCGCTTCAGAACTATTCCAGAGATTCGACAGGCAGAAGACAGCTCCATTCGCACCATCAACAGAACAGGCTCTTCTAACGGTTACTACGCCTTCCACAAAGCTGGCAACGGGTTCTACACAAGGCTGGTGACTACTTTGAAGGACAATAAGAGTTCCAAACATGTAACTCTTTTGTATCGGTTGTGAATAAATAGTTGCCACCATTTAAGTTCCAAACTTCGTATAAATGATATGCCCTCTAGTATTACGGGTAATTCTAAAATATTACTGTTTGGTGATGAGACTAGTTCGGTAGTAAAGGATGTTGTGTGCAACTTCGGCACTGTTTCAAATAGTGCAGATCAAGATATAAATTGGTGGCTTGTAGAAAATAAACGAATGCTAAATCACAGTAAGACTCAATTTTTACAGTTTCTAACACACAATTCAACAAAACCTAACGTTTTAATTACACAGAATGGGCATATGATTAGTGAGACTGAACAGTTCAGATTTCTAGGTGTTCATATAGTAAACTGTCGTGGGAAGACCATGTTCAGGATCTTGTTCAAAGACCTAATGCTTAACTTTACTATTACAACAGCATATGAAATAAGTGATAGTTCGACACGAGAAAGTCTACTTTGCTTATTTTCATTCGATTATGATGTATGGTTTTATATTCTGGTGTAACTCTTCCCACTCTCAAAAGGCGTTTTGGGTCAGAAACGGGCATTTGTTCCTCAGTTTCGTCCTCCGTAACTAAATGTGTAAAATAAAATACATAGAAGCCCCGCTGGAGCGCCAGATGACGGCATCCAATGGGAGACGTTGCCTTGGCGGTATTAGTTGGAAGCCCGGAACCATTAGGCAATGAATGGTGTAAATTTGTCGAGCCCTGGGTATTCTGACACTGGCTGTCAATGTGTACATTGTTTCTTATTAACGATATTAGCTTATTGTCAAGAATTAGCAGCTGTCACTAGGTTAATAGTGGGCAGAAATCCAATCTGCATTTGGATGGCACTTCCTTGACTGTTGTGCAGAAAGGAGTGCACTATTCTGTAGCATCCATTTTCAGTAAGGTACGAAAAGAATTCAAAAAGCTTACCAGTAATCCATGTGCTTTCAATCTAAAATGAAGAGTTCCCTCACTACTTCTATTTTGTCGAGAATTTACTTGAAAAATTAAGCTGAGTCCTGAGTTACATTATTGATTGCGTTTACTTAAACTTATGGCTTGATTTTTTTTTTTTTTTTTTTTTTTTTTTTGTTCATAAGCATTTAATTTTCCCTCTCATTACTTTTCTGTTGTAATTTCATGTACTGAAACGTTCCATTACATTGAAGATTTGCTCATCAGTTTGGTCCTATGGAACTAAACGTCTAAAATAGAATAAAAAATAAAATAAATAGAAGCCTCGCTGGAGCGTCAGCCGACGGTATCCAATGGGAGACGTCGCCGCAGCGGTACTATAATCCGTTCATCTTTGGAATAAACCTGATGTAAACAAACAAACGCAATGATTGGTCAGAAGCTGTAGCACACGTACACTGATGTTGTTACGCTCTTGGAAGTAGGTCCTACTTACGTATTTGATATCTTATTACTAAGTTACGTTAAATGTAACTTTAAGATATTCAAATGTATTAACAGCCACCAGCATTTTCTTAATCACGCTTTAGGTTCGTAGTGTTTATTTTAAAAATCGTACAGTCACATCCTCTGCAGCGTTGTGATCTGATTGTCGCGCTGTTAATGCGCAGTATGAAAATGGCTGAGGATGCTCACCGTTCCGTAGCGAAACGCGCGCGTGGAACACTGTTAAAAAGTGCCGAAAAATAGGCTGTTCTTAACGTTTTTCATAAATTTGCGGGGATAATCGGCTCTGAAGTTTTCCCAGTGTTGTATTTACTGCAGTTAATGTATTAGCAACCACTGACCAAGAAGCGCACTTCAGTGTTTACATCGCTGTACTTGTGCTTCGCCGAGTGCTGTCCGTCCGTTAATCTCCGTGTTCGTTCCTATTCCTTGTGATCTGATCGCTCTTTCTGGTCTTGCTGCTGCTACCTGGAATTTCGGTTGTTTAACCGAAATTGCTTCGCTGGATTAACGATGGCTACAAACCTCAGGAAGAATACTCTGGTATTTGCTTTTGACGAGGAATCCCGTCCTGTTCAGCCGACATCCCTGAAAATAGATGACTCGATTACACAGGTAATTGGTCTAAATTCTGAAACCGTTCATACCTGGCAACTGGATCAGGAAAAATACTGTGTTTTTGTCAAGTTAATCAGTGCTTCGACTGTTGATAAAGTGTTACGAAAGTGGGGCTATGAAGTAGATTTTGTGCATAGACATGGTTATAAAAGTAAGGTTTCCATCCATAGAGCGGACATTCATTACAAAACCGTTCGTGTCTTGAATCTTCCCATTGAAATTGAAAATGATAAGATTAAGGAAGCTCTTTCAAACTACGGAGACGTTAAATCAATTGCAAATGAAAGATGGTCGCCTCGGTTTGAACCGCAGTGTTTTAACGGGGTCCGCTGTGTAGAGATGGACGTTAAGACGAATATTCCGTCTCGCGTAACTGTTTGTGGGTATAAGGCACAAATTGTTTATACAGGTCAGGAAGCTACATGTCATATATGTAACGAAACCGGCCACTTCAGACAGGAATGCCCGCTGCGAACTGTTGTTCTTAAAAGTAATTTGATACAGCGTCAGAAGCTTACCTTAAATGATCTGTTACCAAAGAATAGCCCGGAACAACTGGTTGAGGATGTTAACGAAGCGGGCCAAGCTGATGTCTCCCTTCACGATAACAGTCAATTTCCCCCGTTAACAACAAAAGGAAACCCTGTTGCGACTACTCGTGAAACTGAAATGCAACCGAAAAAACGACCTCTGGAGATAACTGATAGTTGTTCAGAGGACGAGCTGTCTTGTCCCGCTCCGTCACTTCGCAAGCAAAAACAGTGCGATGAGGAGGCAGTGGAACCTGAAGGCAAAATGCGAATGGAAAATAATGAACAGAACGATAATACACATATGGTACCAGAAAATGAAGAGGGTGTAAGCAGCATGAATTTCCAAGAAACAACAAGTGCAGTAGACGATTGCAAAGATCAGAATCTATCTGTCAATAAAAAAATTCAGGGAGAGGTTGCAAAACTGCAGTCTCCATTTGTTTCCCTCGATCAGGAAGTGAGTGAAATTAATAAAGAACGAGGAAGTGGTGGCCAAACTGAAATCACGGTCAACACCTCAGGGCAGGCGCCGGCAACCGAAATTGCGAAAGCGTCTGCTGCTGCTCCAGATAAGCCGCGAAGTAAAATTCCGACGCAACCAAATGAGAATGTAGCTCGTAGCCGAGGGAAGGGAAAATCCGGTAGGGGCAACCCAAGCCCAAAGAATGTTCAGTCCGAAACGGTCGTACACGAATCACTGGAGGAAAATCAGAAAGTTTACCAGGATATCAGTCTGCTTGCGGTACAAGAGAAAACATCAGAAGTAGAAAAAAACGGGACAGTAACTAATAAACTGATTGAAGTGTTATTCCATGTTCAGCCTTCCGAGAAAACTGTTACAGCTTAACTGAACCCTGAACCACAGGAAACTAAATTAGTTCATCAAAACAACTACATAGTGACAGCACAATGACGCAATCTTATTCTGTCACCACTATAAACTTAAATAAAATCACGACCGGTTTGAAATTATCGGCCCTTAAGGAATTTTTGTACGAATCCGCGACTGATATTGCCCTGTTACAAGAAGTTCTAATTTTGGATTTGGTAATTCCCGGTTTTGTCAGTTACATAAATGTGTCTCCCGAAACAAGTGTTGGAACAGCTATTTTGGTGAGAGAGGGAATCACAGTAAGCGAGGTGGAACGACTTGAATCCGGAAGGAGAATAGGACTAAATATCTATGATGTGACTATCATCAACTTGTACGCCCCTTCAGGAAGTTCTCATCGAGCTGACAGGGCACGTTTCTTCAAAGATGACCTGATATACTTGTTAAGGAAATCGCCAAGACAGTTATTACTTGGAGGTGTTTTTAATTGTGTTTTAAATCGAAAAGATCCGTTACCTAATTTTAATTTTTCAAGTGAACTAAAACAACTAGTTACTGGTTTAGAATTATAGGATATATGGGAAATCAAATACCCCTTCACTGTTGAATTCACTTATGTCACGGCAACATCACGTAGCAGGATTGATAGACTATATATTTCTAAAAATCTTGAAACTTCCGTGACAAAAGTAGAAACCATTCCTACCTACTTTTCAGACCATTCAAGTGTCTTAGCTTGCATAAATCTAACAAGACAGCCGGTTCGCCGATTCAAGAATCATTGGAATTTGAACACTTCCTTGTTAATAAATCATGATTTAGAAGATCTGATTAAAGAAACATGGGCAATATGCATGTGAGCCCGTAGTAGATACGCCACTGCTATTGACTGGTGGGTTAAAATGGCAAAGCCAAAGTTGAGGAAAATTCTTATTCAACACAGTGCCCAGAGCGCAAGGGAAATGAAATGCACTGTAGAGTATTACTATTCCGTTTTGAGAGATGTATATGATCAAGTCTCAGCAGGTTCCTCACTTCAGATATCAGACGTCAAAAAAGTCAAAGCCAAGTTACTTAATATCAAGAGAAGTCAAATGGAAGGGTTGAAAATAAAATCGAAGGCAAATTCGGTGTCAGAAGATGAAACTACTTCCCTATATCATTTAGTGAAGCATACGAAAAACGGGAGAAGGAATTTTATTGATGAAATTCGAACAAAACACGATACGATTCTCAGAACCCAGCAGGATATCATGGACGAGATTTATCGCTATTATTGCGAGCTATATTCTGTACATCAAAGTAGTGATGCTTCTTTGGAAGAATTCCTTGACATCCTAGCCCCACAGGTGACAGAAGATGACAACGAAAATTTTCTCGAGGTTTTCAGTGAAGAAGACGTGTATGAGACTCTGTGCGCCTCACCACCAAAAAAATCCCCAGGACCGGGTGGTCTGCCAGCAGAGTTTTACATCCGTTACTGGCCGATAGTAGGTGCGAAAATCACGGACATTGTAAATGAGGCTATTCAGGGTAAAATTATTCCGGCTGAGCTTAAGGAGAGTAAAATTGTTCTGGTGCCAAAAAATAATGGAAACAAAGATTTAAATAATTTTCGTCCAATTTCACTGCTGAATTCTGATTATAAATTAATAGCTAGAATAATAAACAAGAGAATTTCATGCTTTACACATAAAATTATTAGTCAACATCAGAACTGTGTGCAAGGCAGAACCATTTTTCAAAATCTAGCGGAATTCAGGGATATCATTGCAATATCTTCTGTAACAAACATAAAGTGTGCTTTATTCTTTTTAGATTTTTATAAAGCGTTCGATGTAGTAAATCATGAATATCTTCTACAGACATTGAAGAAAATAGGTTTCAACGATAAGGTCATACAGTTAATTAAGAACATAGCAACTGGAATAAATTCTAAAATAGCGGTGAATTGTCAACAATCCAGGCCGATTACAACGAGGTGTTCCTCAAGGAAGTCCTCTGTCCATGTCGCTCTTCACCATTTCGCTGGAATCTTTCCTCCGACATGTCCACGCTAGATTAAAAGGCTTAACATTATCAGGAAATAAAACAGTTATAAGAGCCTATGCTGACGATATAGGGGTCATTATAAGGAATAATGGCGAGGTAACCACGCTAGCAACAGTGATTGATTCGTACTGTAGAGCACCTGGAGCCAATGCGAACGAAAAAAAGTAAGATGTTAAATCTCAGAGGTTTTGATAATATCAACGTCGAGTGGGCAAAATTAGTCCGACAACATAAAACACTTGGGATCACCCTGACAGCATGCCCTATGAAAATGACAGCTTTAAATCGGAAAGTTGCAGCAGATAAAGTGCAAGGAGCCATTGTAGAGAATTTAACTCGATATATGAACCAAGTTCAAAGAACACAGTATATCAACTCATGCATCCTTGCTAAGGCTTATTATACTGCCCAGCTGTTTCCAGTACCGAGAATGATAGCGAGGAGAATAATGTCCAAAATCACCAACTTTTTGTGGAGAGATGAAGTGTTCAGAGTACCTGCTAAAGTAGCCACTTTAGATCCTAAAAATGGTGGATTAGGATTAACTGATATAACGGATAAAGCTTCTGCACTTTTTATGAAAAGGCAAGTTAATTTAATAAGAGACTCGCGAGAAAGCATAACCAGCCAACGTTTCGGGATCATTAAACCTCCAAGCCTGCTTCCCCCGATTGACGTGCAGAATATCAACAGTCGCTTACAGCACGTGAGGACCTCAGGCAGTCCCGACACTTAACATCGAGAGCCATAATGCGGGAACGAAAGAAAAGCGAAGGAAGGAACAAAATAGAACGACAGTTTCCAAACATTGAGTGGACTGAGATTTGGAAAAACATTAGTTCTAATGTGCTCACGTCCAATATAAAAACGTCTTGGTACAAGACAGTTAACAACATAGTTAGCACCAATGAAAAACTGCACGCAATCGGACTCTGTGAAACAAATTTGTGTCAACAATGCCATCTAGTTGACACAGTAATTCATAGATATACTTGCAGTGGTCACATGAATAGCTGGAAGTGGATCCTGGAGCAAATAGCTCTGATTACAAGAACATCCCCTGAGTATATATCGCTGTCATTGATACACAGGCCTGAAGCACGCTATTTCCCAGGAGCAAAACATAACGCTGTTTACTGGTTGCTGGGAAATTTTGTTAACTACGTCCTTAACAAATTAGGATCCGATAGCATCATAGAGTTCAAGGTACACATGCTGTGTGAGTTCCACAAAATTAGAAGGTATTCGAATCACAAGGAAAAGTTCGGTAATATGTTAAAAATTGTATTTGAAAGAATGGGCATTGGTTAATATAAAAAAGAAGACTATGTTGACAGTGATGTATTGCAGTTACCTTAAGGATACTTTTAAGATTTTACACTATATTTATGATGTGTGTTTTTTCTACTTCGGAGAGTAGTTTTTGAAATTTATAAGCTAATGTACAAAACTTATGTGACATTGAGATTGTGTGTCTAATAGTGTAAAAACACAAAACATTAAAGGTGCATTATTGGCTTATACTAGAAATTTGGAAATAGACAGTTTTCATAGAAATGTCCTTATCGATTGGTTAAAACCATAAGATTCTATCTGATAAATGAAATATTCAATGGCTGGCACATTGCCCTG
Source organism: Schistocerca cancellata (assembly GCF_023864275.1). Classification (NCBI taxonomy): domain Eukaryota; kingdom Metazoa; phylum Arthropoda; class Insecta; order Orthoptera; family Acrididae; genus Schistocerca; species Schistocerca cancellata. Next base: position 1,144,808,686 of record NC_064626.1, on the reverse strand, counting down.
TTCATTTTTGCACTGTGATGTGTAAGTCAGTTTCGCAGTGAAAGACTGATTTTATAGATCTGATCACTTCAGATACTTAAGATTCAATTAATGTCCAGAAAGTTTAGTTGGAAGGCTAGTCAACTATATTGTATATCTCCTTTCCGCCTTTCTCAAGTATTTCAGAATTTGCTAATATGATTATTAAATTGTTTTATATTAAAAAAAAAAAACAAAAGAAGCCCAGGCGGTAGCGTAATCGCACGTGAGAAACCGGTAGGTAATCGTGCGTTGGTTCAAATCAACCCGGTTCCATTTTTATTTTTCTCGTTCAATTTGAAATACCTACATCTCGTAATATAAAACTCGTGATCATTTTTTATGGATAATGCACGTCTTCTTGTTTCTAATTACAAGTTGGACGCGAAATTCCTGTTTCCATTTCAAATACACTCCTGGAAATGGAAAAAAGAACACATTGACACCGGTGTGTCAGACCCACCATACTTGCTCCGGACACTGCGAGAGGGCTGTACAAGCAATGATCACACGCACGGCACAGCGGACACACCAGGAACCGCGGTGTTGGCCGTCGAATGGCGCTAGCTGCGCAGCATTTGTGCACCGCCGCCGTCAGTGTCAGCCAGTTTTCCGTGGCATACGGAGCTCCATCGCAGTCTTTAACACTGGTAGCATGCCGCGACAGCGTGGACGTGAACCGTTGTGCAGTTGACGGACTTTGAGCGAGGGCGTATAGTGGGCATGCGGGAGGCCGGGTGGACGTACCGCCGAATTGCTCAACACGTGGGGCGTGAGGTCTCCACAGTACATCGATGTTGTCGCCAGTGGTCGGCGGAAGGTGCACGTGCCCGTCGACCTGGGACCGGACCGCAGCGACGCACGGATGCACGCCAAGACCGTAGGATCCTACGCAGTGCCGTAGGGGACCGCACCGCCACTTCCCAGCAAATTAGGGACACTGTTGCTCCTGGGGTATCGGCGAGGACCATTCGCAACCGTCTCCATGAAGCTGGGCTACGGTCCCGCACACCGTTAGGCCGTCTTCCGCTCACGCCCCAACATCGTGCAGCCCGCCTCCAGTGATGTCGCGACAGGCGTGAATGGAGGGACGAATGGAGACGTGTCGTCTTCAGCGATGAGAGTCGCTTCTGCCTTGGTGCCAATGATGGTCGTATGCGTGTTTGGCGCCGTGCAGGTGAGCGCCACAATCAGGACTGCATACGACCGAGGCACACAGGGCCAACACCCGGCATCATGGTGTGGGGAGCGATCTCCTACACTGGCCGTACACCACTGGTGATCGTCGAGGGGACACTGAATAGTGCACGGTACATCCAAACCGTCATGGAACCCATCGTTCTACCATTCCTAGACCGGCAAGGGAACTTGCTGTTCCAACAGGACAATGCACGTCCGCATGTATCCCGTGCCACCCAACGTGCTCTAGAAGGTGTAAGTCAACTACCCTGGCCAGCAAGATCTCCGGATCTGTCCCCCATTGAGCATGTTTGGGACTGGATGAAGCGTCGTCTCACGCGGTCTGCACGTCCAGCACGAACGCTGGTCCAACTGAGGCGCCAGATGGAAATGGCATGGCAAGCCGTTCCACAGGACTACATCCAGCATCTCTACGATCGTCTCCATGGGAGAATAGCAGCCTGCATTGCTGCGAAAGGTGGATATACACTGTACCAGTGCCGACATTGTGCATGCTCTGTTGCCTGTGTCTATGTGCCTGTGGTTCTATCAGTGTGATCATGTGATGTATCTGACCCCAGGAATGTGTCAATAAAGTTTCCCCTTCCTGGGACAATGAATTCACTGTGTTCTTATTTCAATTTCCAGGAGTGTACAAATTCTTAATTATCGATGTTATATTAAAGACTGTTCACAAAAGTTGTTTAGATGAAGAAAACATAACAATTTAATTTTTAAGGCGAAAATGAAAAACCAAATCCTCTTTATTTGGACTATGTCCATCGTTTTATACCACAGAGGTATATAAGTATAGTAGAAACACGAAAAACAATCACTTTCACTGCATCGAGCACATCATACAAACGCTGCATTTTTACATTTGCTACTGTACCATTACATTATAGACCCAACAGAACTGAACTGAAGACAAGCTGCGGGGTGCCCGAGAAGTAAGAAGACTGTTAAGCTGCCGGGCATACTGGAAGTAACGCACGCAGCTTTTTCGCACGTCACTGCCGAACGCTGGCGGGATATAGAACGGCTCGTCCTAAAAGAAGAAGAGAAAATGCTGCGCCTGGTTGTGTTCGTGGATTCTGTTGTTGGTAGGCTCGTTATCAACGTAGCAGGTGACGCTTCCAGAACTGAAATGTATTTCTCGGATTCGGATTCGGAATGAGCTAAGAGATTATATCTTCAGTGGCTTCAATATTTAACTATACGGTGAAATCCTTCAATACTCTCTTACGTTACGTACAGCTTACACAGAATAAAAATTACCCTGTGGTTACGTCAGGAATTTTCATCATTCATGTATTTAATCACAATAGTAGGCCTACGTTAGCTAAAAACGATAACGTATTGTGCTTTTCGTCTAGTCGTCTAAGGAGCGTATTGTGGGAGATTTGCAGTGTATTATTTCATTCTGCTTGAAAATTAAATGACATTCGAAGCTGTTTGCTCCTCTGCTCGTCTCTTTCTACGTGTGAACTGCAGCTGACCACGTTAGTGCACATTAGCTGTACCAGCTGACCGGCCAGTGCTGTCCAAGTTAAATGCGCCCGTAAAGCTGTAGTCCCGTATTATCGCTAAGTCGATGTGCACGTGCCGGCCGAAGTGGCCGTGCGGTTCTAGGCGCTACAGTCTGGAGCCGAGCGACCGCTACGGTCGCAGGTTCGAATCCTGAGCAGAGACATTTGAACCATTTTTCGATGTGCACGTAACGCACAGCACAAAACGTACCCTCATTCTCGTACTTGACAGTACTCGAGACAGCTTGACTACAGTCCCACGTGAAATGGAAATCCCATGAGGTTCCAGCAAACGCGGAAGGATACATAGTGCAATGTTTACTTCAGGTTTATTCTTACTGTGACCGGATTATGGTTGGAAGCCCATAACCGTAAGGGACAGCTGATGACTCGCACATCATCAGCTTCGCCTCATAGATTCTGCTGCTCGATGATACAGTAGATGGCTGCGTATCTGACCAATGTCTGGAATAGAGGCTGCACTGGACGAGTCAACAGCGGCGATCGGTTGAAGCTACCACCGGAAGGGCCGGGGGGGGGGGGGGGGGGGGCGGGGGCGACGGCATGCAGTGGTTGGAGAAAAATAAAGAAACACCAAAAACACATTGCCGTGCCTGATACGTTGTACGAAGACTGTTGGCATTCAAAATAGCTTCCAGTCTTCTCAGTATTGATATATACAGCTCCTGTATGATCTTCAAGAGAATGCTGTACCACTCTTCCTGCAAAACAGTGGCGAGTCCAGGTAACGGCGATGGACGTGGACAGCGATCACGCATCTTTCTCTCCAAAGCACTCCTCAGAAGCTCTATAAAATTGAGGCCTCATGACTGTGGTGAACAGGGGAGGTGCGATAATTCACATTCGTGCTCACAAAACCAGTCCTGGACGATGTGAGTCGTGTGAACGGAGGTCCCGTTGTCTTGGAATACAGCATCACCAATAGGGAACAAACATTGTCCATGGGATGGACCTGATCAGCCAAAATGGTCACATGATCCCTGGCAGTAATGCGGCTTTGCAGAGTAGCCGCAGGGTCCATGGTATACCACGATGTGGTTGCGCCGACCATCACCGAACCACCACCATATTTCACTCTTGGGACGTGAACTCGGCCAGAAGTTGGAAATAGTGTGAAACAAGATTCATCCCACTGTCGCCCATTGCTTCATAGTTCAGCTTTTATGGCTTCGACACCACGTTCTCCTGCTACGGGTATTTGCATCACTGATGTGCAGTTCTGGAATTGCTGCTCGCCCTGCAGCCTCCTGCTAATGGAGTTCCTTTCAAGTTTTCTTGGTTCAAAAATGGTTCAAATGGCTCTAAGTGCCATGGGACTTAACATATGAGGTCATCAGTCCCCTAGACTTAGAACTAATTAAAAATACCTAAACTAAGGACAGCACACACATCCATGCCCGAGGCAGGATTCGAGCCTGCGACCGTAGTAGCAGCGCGGTTCCGGACTGAAGAGCCTAGAACTGCTCGGCCACAGCAGCCGGCGACTTTCTTGGTGCTGACAGCCTTAGCAAATGTGAGATTCAGTTCCGCAGTAACTTTTGCAGCTGTCGGGATATTGAACCAAGCAACATTTATGATAAATCGACCTGGATTCTTTTTTTTTGCTCAATGCTCAGAAATTTGCGCAGCAAATAATAGATTTACACCAACTGTAACTCAAAGAACTTACATGAACTTATTCATCAAACGATTATGTAAGATAGCCTAAGGAGTTCATTCAATAATAAAATAAAAAGTATAAGAAGCTGTTAAAGCAGTAGAAAAAAGTAAAGGAAAAAAGTAATCAATTAATTTATCGTGCAGTGAACACATAGTGCGTAGTAGGGCGATCATACTGGTCCTGGCATTTAGCACGAAAAATTGTTTGCGCTCGAAACTTAGGCATACGATTGAAGACAGCACTGACAAATTTAGAAACACAGGGATATACAGATTATAATGTGGCGGGTGTGAAGGCTCGTATGTGGGGCGAACAGGGAGATCGTTTTTTACGCGCTTCCGTGAGCACACGAGTGCCCACAATAAGTTCGCTTTGGGTGATCATCTGCAGGTCTCGAACCATAAAATTACTGATATGCAACAATCTATGAAAATCTTGCGTAAAGCACCTAAAGGAAGCAAACTCAACGGTTTGGGAAACATCTAAATTTACAAAAACAGAAAGACGTTTCCAAGTAAATTTTTGAAAAACCGCTTAGAATCTGCGAAGCATGATTTCTTTGACATATTTGATGCGGTACTCTAGAGATCCTGTACGGCCTATTCACACACCACGAAGAGTGTTGCGTATCTATTACGCTCGGAAAACCACCTGTTGAATACTGCTAATGTCATTTATCGGTCAGGTTTTTTTGTACGGCGTGGCCCGACACGTTAAAGTAAATGCTTGTTATGACGCTTGACGTGTAGTTGGTCAGCCTCGCCAGTAAATCTTTGCTTGATGATTTCCATTGCCCGCCAAATGTGTCTTCGTCACTTTTCTATATTCCATAGATATACACTCCTGGAAATTGAAATAAGAACACCGTGAATTCATTGTCCCAGGAAGGGGAAACTTTATTGACACATTCCTGGGGTCAGATACATCACATGATCACACTGACAGAACCACAGGCAAATAGACACAGGCAACAGAGCATGCACAATGTCGGCACTAGTACAGTGTATATCCACCTTTCGCAGCAATGCAGGCTGCTATTCTCCCATGGAGACGATCGTAGAGATGCTGGATGTAGTCCTGTGGAACGGCTTGCCATGCCATTTCCACCTGGCGCCTCAGTTGGACCAGCGTTCGTGCTGGACGTGCAGACCGCGTGAGACGACGCTTCATCCAGTCTCAAACATGCTCAATGGGGGACAGATCAGGAGATCTTGCTGGCCAGGGTAGTTGACTTACACCTTCTAGAGCACGTTGGGTGGCACGGGATCCATGCGGACGTGCATTGTCCTGTTGGAACAGCAAGTTCCCTTGCCGGTCTAGGAATGGTAGAACGATGGGTTCGATGACGGTTCGGATGTACCGTGCACTATTCAGTGTGCCCTCGACGATCACCAGTGGTGTACGGCCAGTGTAGGAGATCGCTCCCCACACCATGATGCCGGGTGTTGGCCCTGTGTGCCTCGGTCGTATACAGTCCTGATTGTGGCGCTCACCTGCACGGCGCCAAACACGCATACGACCATCATTGGCACCAAGGCAGAAGCGACTCTCATCGCTGAAGACGACACGTCTCCATTCGTCCCTCCATTCACGCCTGTCGCGACACCACTGGAGGCGGGCTGCACGATGTTGGGGCGTGAGCGGAAGACGGCCTAACGGTGTGCGGGACCGTAGCCCAGCTTCATGGAGACGGTTGCGAATGGTCCTCGTCAATACCCCAGGAGCAACAGTGTCCCTAATTTGCTGGGAAGTGGCGGTGCGGTCTCCTACGGCACTGCGTAGGATCCTACGGTCTTGGCGTGCATCCGTGCGTCGCTGCGGTCCGGTCCCAGGTCGACGGGCACGTGCACCTTCCGCCGACCACTGGCGACAACATCGATGTACTGTGGAGACCTCACGCCCCACGTGTTGAGCAATTCGGTGGTACGTCCACCCGGCCTCCCGCATGCCCACTATACGCCCTCGCTAAAAGTCCGTCAACTGCACATACGGTTCACGTCCACGCTGTCGCGGCATGCTACCAGTGTTAAAGACTGCGATGGAGCTCCGTATGCCACGGCAAACTGGCTGACACTGACGGCGGCGGTGCACAAATGCTGCGCAGCTAGCGCCATTCGACGGCCAACACCGCGGTTCCTGGTGTGTCCGCTGTGCCGTGCGTGTGATCATTGCTTGTACAGCCCTCTCGCAGTGTCCGGAGCAAGTATGGTGGGTCTGACACACCGGTGTCAATGTGTTCTTTTTTCCATTTCCAGGAGTGTATTTGTGTATGACTGGGCAGAATGGGTGTTTTTTTGGCATCGTAGTAATACGGTTTTCCATTACTCCCCATTCAGTGAGTTGCATGGACAGAACGAGTCCCATGCCAATGGGAGCGCAAGTGGAGTGACCGTGCATCTTGGTTCGCATGTCTATTCCCCCTCCCCCCCCGCCCCTGTTCCCGTTCCCCCTCTGTTTGTTTCTGGCTTGGTATTCCTTACTTTCATGTGCCTATGCAGGTATTCACAGTCGGTCCGTTCTACGTTCATAATGAGTGTATAGATGGTGAGAGCATTTTATAGCAAGTTAGTACTATGCTCCAGACTGAACGCTGAAAGGCATAATCAGTCTTAAATGATGATGATGATCTTAGTACTGTTTTGGCACTTACAATACCTAAGACCGTAGTGGACAGACAGAGAAAGCCCAGCATACAGATTTTAATCACTCGTCACATAGTATCTAAGTCGTGTTATGAACAGCTTACTATGTGTATATTCCTGACTTTGATATATGAATAAGGGTAAATTAGAATATGTAGTTTTCTATGGCGCTAATAGAGATAATGCCTTTGCTTCAGATGTTATTACTCTGTTATTGACGTACTTTATAGTATGTATAAGATGTATAGTATGCATAGTACGTATAGTATGTACAGTAAGTGTATGCGAAAGTGTTCTTTGCATGGGTATTCGATTAGCAATAATAGTAAAGTTGTATTGTGGTAGTAATGAGTGGTTATACCGTGGGACTGTTTATGCATTACTTGGACAGCGCTATCTAGTGGCCGGTTGTGAACCACTAGAATCGCAGCAGGTAAACCTGAGCGGGATAGGGCAGTGTGATTCCGACCGTTGTTAGTCGAGCAGCGGTCATATACCAAATAGTTTTATCTTGTGGCTGCGGCTTTACATATCTTATGGAAAAGAACGACCATTAGAGCAGTTGTTTTTTATTTGTTGTGACAATTTTATATCAGCTGGTCTGTCTCATGCATCGTTATATCCAAATGGTTTACAAATGTTAATCTACATTCAGGTATGTGGTACTGTACTAATAGTAATGTATATAGTGTAACTCATGTAAGCCCTCCCTCAAACCTATCATGTTATATCTTCACAGATTCGGCGATGGCACCTTTAGTGCGTTGCAACCCGTTATCCAGTAAACAGTATTTAAGCGATCGTGGCTTTTGAATGGTCTCTAATTCATCTTAAACAAACCAGCTCCAGAAACCTTTGAATAAAGTCCAGCTAAGAGACATAATCCTCTTCAACAAAAGTCCGTCAAGATGACGCAACATACATTTTGGTGTACGTTGTGACTTACCTGATGTTTTTACGCTTTCCCTCTGTGCGGTATAAATCTTCGACATGCTGCCTCTTGAAACACCAAAATCCTGGACTACCTTGGTTACGGAAACACCCACCATACGAACTCCAACGATTTGCCCACGTTCGAATTCACTCAGCTCCGACGTATACTGCACTCACTACACAGAACAGTGTTCTCACCACTACTGTCTCTTACAACGTATTGATGACATTGCGCAGGTGTCGCGCGTCTTCAAATGCAACACCGCTACCTGCAGGATGGCTAACTCCTGCATTTATTTTCGAGAACACATTTCCTGGAGCGTTTCAATATTTTTGTCCAACCCTGGCTGGGCGTGTGGTGCCAGGATATCAGTACCTGTCACACAGCTGGCTGCGAGACGTTGCTTTGCACTACAGCATGCAGCAATTCAGACCACTTATTTTTTTTTTTTTTTAAGGGCGACGGCTGTGTCTCGTATCGCGACGAAGGCGTTATTGTAGCGTCGAGCTGCAAAATTACGCACGTGTCTGTCCCACATACCCCTTGGCTGGCTGCTGCGTCTGATGGCGTAACAGCACAGCAAATATTGTGACATTTCTTACTCCAGTGTGTGACGCTTCTCACACAACAGCAGGAACAGGAAAATAAAGTTTGTTTCGAGATAGGACCAATCATGCCGTTATGACATTTAGAAAAGCACAGTAATACACCGTTCTTCCAAATAACGTACGTAGACATTGTGGAGAGGTTGTCGCAGTAAGATGATATGAAATGTTTATGTCTTGAATTTTGTAGACTCACCGATCGCAGTAACACTGCGGTAGAACTAGACTTGTTATTTTTATTAATGATTTTCGCTTCGTAGTTTCATAAACAAAAGCTACTTTCCTACCAATACGGACAAGTAGCACGCTACAGAGAGTGATTCTAACATCAAACCAAGAGTGTACCAAGCCAGGACAACAATCGGCAAAGGTTCGCACAAAAGAACTCGAAGTGACGCTAGAACACAATGCCATGCCGCTCTATACCTACACTATTGGATTGTATTGTTGTTGACACATCAGGTTGACACAAATAAATATTTTGTAGTTACCTGACATTGTCGATGTAAAGACGCGATCGGTTATTTCAAGGAATGTTAATTTTTTTTTTTTAGACTCTTTAATAGCCTAAATCACACTTGGGGAAACTGGTAACTAGTTTTGACCGTTTCCGAACATCTTCAGATCTGAAACATGCTGAATATTTTACTACGTCCTATCTTGGCTAGTAAACATTTTACAGAAAATCAACATTCTTACAAATGAATATGCTCTCCTGTGCTACAATATTATTTCGGTAGCCGTTTCGAAAATTAAGCTACATTACCGTATAACAACCAATTAACAATGCACATAATAAGATTAATATTGTACAGTATATGGAATATTATGAACCATGAAACAAGAATGCCTTTCATTTTTTGTTTTTATTTTTTATTTTTAGTCATTTGCCACCCGACTGGTTTGATGCGGCCCGCCACGAATTCCTCTGCTGTGCCAACCTCGTCATCTCAGAGTAGCACTTGCAACCTACATCCTCAATTATTTTATGGATGTATTCCAATCTCTCTCTTCCTCTGTAGTTTTTGCCCTCTAAAGCTCCCTCTAGTACAATAGAACCCATTCCATGATGTCTTAACAGATTTCGTATTATCCTGACCCTTCTCCTCGTCAGTGTTTTCCATATATTTCTTTCTTCTCCAATTCTGCGCAGAACCTCCACATTTCTTACCTATCAGTCCAACTAATTTTCAACATATCTCTGTAGCACCATATCTCAGATTCTTAGATTCTCTTCTGTCCCGGTTTTCCCACAGTCCTTGTATAACTACCATACAATGCTGTGTTCCAAATCTGCATTGTCAGAAATATCTTCCTCAAATTAAGGCCTATGTTTGATACTAGTAGACTTCTCTTGACCAGGAATGCACGTTTTTCCATTGCTAGTCTGCTTTTGATGTCCTCCTTGCTCCGCCCGTCATTTCTTATTTTGCTCCCTTACTAGCAGAATTCCCTTATTTCATCTCCTTTCTGACCATCAATCTTAACGTTAAGTTCCTCGCTATTCTCATTTCTGCTTCTTCTCATTACTTTCGTCTTTCTTCGATTTACTCTGAATCCGTATTCTGTACTCATTAGACTGTTCGTTCCATACAACAGATCATGTAATTCTCCTTCACTTTCACTCAGGATTGCAATGTCATCAGCGAATGGTGTGATTGATATCCTTTCACCTCGAATTTTAATTCCACTCATGAATCTTTCTTTTATTTCCATAATTGTTTCTTCCATGAATAGATTGAACAGTAGAGGCAAAAGACTACATACCTGTCTTACACCCTTTTTAATCTGAGCACTTCGTTCTTGGTCGTCCAAGCTTACTATTAATCCTCTTGGCTTTTGCCCATGTTGTTTATTACCCGTCTATCCCTACAGTGTACCCCTATTTTACTCAAAATTTTGAACATCTTGCACCACTTTAAATTCTCGAACGTTTTTTCCAGGTCGACAGATACTATTAACGAGTCTCAATTAATTAATTCTTAGTGTCGCTTCCATTACCAACCGCAACGTCAAAATTGCCTCTCTGATGCCGATAAATACAACATCCTTTATTAAATCTGTCAGTCGGTCCGAAATCAGTTCAGTATGCAATAACAAAAAGTTATGATTATTTGCTCAGTAACATAAAAAGTCGGACATGTAGTGAATCAAGTTTTAAATCAAACCTGAAATCAATCCCAACGGACAACTGTTTCTATTCCATGGACGGACTAACTAATTAACTTACTAGTTGGTGACTTTAGACCGATGTTTCTTGCGACGAAATCCTTGCATGAAAAATTCCCGGTCTTCTTGACGCGACAGATCTCGATAACTTTCGACGAAATCCTCTATTGCTGTCATGGCTGCTGTTGTGGTGATCTTTTATAGCCCATAGACGTCTTGTGACTGGTCGGCATACGTCATCCGTACGCCATGCTGCCAGGGATTGTTCTGACGCCATAGCATATTTCACGTAGGGAACATGATAATAATGGGGATCAGAACGCGTGCGGAGGCTTATGAATATTTTACCTCCACTCGTTATTTATTTTTATTGATTTATTTATCCCGGCAAGTTTAAGGCGACAAGGCAATTTCTTACATGTAACTAGACGTCCTACATATTTTGCAGTTAATTCATCACGATAAGTATGTTACAAATTACACCCAATACATGTTATAAAACATTTTGTAATTATTATAACGCAGAAAGCAAAAGAAAATAAACAAGGAAGGCTAATTTAGGGGCACGCCCCTGAACGGGCTGTATTTTTTGCATTATCTTCACCCTCATAGTGCAACTGATCTGTAAATGAGAGATAGCTCAAAATTCTTACACACAATAAGGGTCATTAGTCAAAACATTTTCCAAAAAATTATTGAGATATTTATTATATTTTGGTACTGACAACAATATTTATAGCAGTATAAAAAACGGAACACTATTTCACTGCGGTACCATTTTCTTTGGAACGACAGGCTCCACACCTTGGAAAAAGAGTACAGACAACATTCACATAAGTGCTTTATGCCTCCAGTTTCCTTCCCTGAAGCCGATCTGTGAAAAATACTTGTAATTTATTTTACTACAAGAAAATTATTTAAAAATGTAGCTCAAATATCACCGACATTATCATCATGTTATAAATTTTTCAGGAAATAGTAGGCAAGGGAGATAGAGGAGGTCATTATAAATATCTGTACAAGTTTTTGTGAGTTTAACTTCAGTCGTTTAGGAGAACAGTGTACCTGAATGATGAAAATTCAAGTTTTCAGTAAATCGCAAAAGAAGATTTATTCTTAGCACTACACTCGTTTAGAACATTCCAGCTGCATGCTCCAGTTGTCTTGTTTCCTTATCCTCCATACTCTTTCTCTTCATTCTTTTCTTTATCCTTGACTCCTTAGTAGCAGCTTCTCCATCTGTCTCTGCTTCGGTTATCCGCCGCTTATCAATAGCAGTTAGACCTGAAGCCATATTCCTTCCCGTGTGGATGTTCAATTTCTTCATAACATTGATCCTTGAAATTGCACCATCATTGAATGTTATTATTGCATCCATTACATCAATCTTCAGCACTGTCAGCCCAATAAATAGAGTTTTGGGTATTCTCTCCCATATACAGCTGTTGAAGCTTTCATTTGCATTTTGAGAGAGACCATGCATACATTTCCTAAGTAGATTTTTATTTGCCAGGTCCCTATATATAGGCCTAGTTGCCTCCATTACAGCAAGTGATAAGGAATGCTTGTGGGTATATTGTATGCCTGTAGCATTGCTCAACCATTACTTGCACCACGAATCTTTCTCTTTTGGACACAAACCATGCTGTGGGGTTTCATCTGTTGACACTCTGCGAAACCATGTTGCCCAAACAGCTCGTCTCATGTTCTCCAAATCTCCTACATTTCTCCTTATTGCTAGTCCATAATATTGAGTCAAAGAATCAGTTACACTTTTTGTAAGACGATCTGGACCACCTATGTGTTTTCCGTCTGACGGTTTTTTTCCACTGAAGTCTTTCTCAGCCGAGCTCCCAGTCTTTTTGTTCAAAATGGCTCTGAGCACTATGAGACTCAACATCTGAGGTCATCAATCGCCTAGAACTAGAACTACTTAAACCTAACTAACCTAAGGACATCACATACATCCATGAACGAGGCAGGATTCGAACCTGCGACCGCAGCGGTCGCGCGGCTCCAGACTGTATTGCCTAGAACCACTCGGCAACACCGGCCGGCCATTTTTTTTTTTTTACATGCCCAACACATTCAAGCTTTTTTATCAGAGTGTGCCCATATAGTCTGTCATTAACAACAGCAGTGTGTCCTTTACAGTCTCCATCCCCAAGGTAGCCTACATACCTCACACCACGACTGACCTCTCATCTTCTAAAAATGTTTAGAACACCTTTCATTTCCATGTTTCCACTTGGGCCAATAAATTTACTTGAAGAACCCTGGCAGTGCTTTGTTAGACGTTCATAATCTAATATCTTACCAGTTTCAATAAATGTGGCAGTTACAACCCCTATTGAGAGAAGTATGACCTCTCTTCTGCCAAGATCCATCAAATGCTGCTACAATGTCTGTATTATCAGACAAGGCTACTGCTTCTTCTGCTGCTCTTTTAATTGAATGTTCACTCACACCACATAAAGCATTATGTATTAATTTATTGTATCTGTCAAACCTCAGTGGAGATGGAGGCAAAAAGTCTGGGCAGCTCTCCTTGCCCTTCCAATAGATCACATTGCATAAGTAAGCTGAATATTTACACTGTAATGTCGACTATCAGTTCCTGGCGATATCATAGTATCACTGTGCATCTTAAACGAGTTACAGGCAATCATTAACCTACTTAAAAGACCCTTCCTTGCTGAAATGTCTTCAGAAACGTCAATATTATCTTCACAATTGCAGTACCTACATTTCACGGCACTCTTCAAAGTCCTGACAGCATATTTAGGTTCATAACATTTCCGTCGTTATTGCTGCTCACAAAACTACTGGGTTTGTTCTCATTACATTCAGAAAGCGGAAGTTTACGTCTAGAAGCACTGTGGGCAACTTTTGAAGCAACTGATGCGTATTATTCGATTGTGTTTGCAACTTGTTGCCGCGAAACTTTTGTTTGGGGCTAAACTTCTTTACTCTCGGTATTTGTAGCACAGGAAACACACACACAGAAACAAAACAACACGCAATAACTACAAAACCACACGTGTATGAAATTCCGGAATCATATAGTCTCAGATCTTTGTTTACATTCGAACCATGGCCTTCTAGACATGCCTGTACTTTGGTTCCAGGAGTCAGTGCCTTCTAGAATACACCTGTGTTCACGATCCGTAACTAACGACGGAAAAAAGGAAGAACAAAATAATGCATCACGTACTCCGACGCATTTCAAACTGGCAGATGGGCATGTCCCTGAGGAACATTACGTTCAACCTCAGTTTTAGAACGAACGGAAAATGATAATGCCCATAAAATATAAATTTTTTAAATCAGCATGAAATGCTCTTTTCTATAGACTGAGAAATTTTTTTCGAATTTTTAGTCGTTTTCACGAGCATATCCCCTTAAGGCATAGTAGATTTAAATTATGAGTGCTAACAATAATGGACAGAAGGGAAAGCATGGACGAGGGTATGCTGTGAAGGTGACAGGAGGAAGTGATTCAAATTCCAGATAGAAGTATCGGGGCGTTTCAGTGCCATCAGAGTGTCGGGAAGCTTCTTCCAGATGCGGACGGCAACAACTCAAAAGGAGTTTCTGTTTTACGAAATGGCACAGCTAGAGTACTAGGTAAGTGAGACCTCATGTTTCGATTATGGTCAGGTGACGGATGCTCGATGTCCGTTGAGAGATACTGCGGATGCGTGTATGGGACAGATGAGCCGATGAAGTAGACATACGCAGCGTTTATAAATAATGCAATGTAACTGGCGTGGTCGAGCAGACGGATGTTCCAGGTGTGACGCACACTCATGTTTAGTTCTAACCGTTTAATGTTCTCACTATCCGAGCCAGGGTGGATTCCATTGCAATAGTGAAGGTTTGGTAGAACTAGTGGTTGCACAAATTTACGTCCCACGTTTTGCAGACATACAGTTTGATCCGAAACTATTTAAGGGCATAGTGGCAAGCAGAAGTCTCTTCTACATCTACATGGATACTCTGAAAATCAAATTTAAGTGCCTGGAAGAGGGTTCATCGAACCAACTTCACAATTCTCTATTATTCCTATCTCGTATGGCGCGCAGAAAGAACCAACACCTATATCTTTCCGTACGAGCTCTGAATTCCCTTATTTTATCGTGGTGATCTTTCCTCCCTATGTAGGTCGGTGTCAACAAAATATTTTCGCATTCTAAGGAAAAAGTTGGTGATTGGAATTTCGTGACAAGATTCCGTCGCAACGAAAACCGCCTTTCTTTTAATGAAGTCCAGCCCAAATCCTGTATCATTTCAGTGGCACTCTCTCCCTTATTTCGCGGTAATACAAAACGTGCTGCCCTTCTTTGAACTTTTTCGATATACTCCGTCAATCCTGTCTGGTAAGGATCCCACACCGCGCAGCAGTATTCTAAAACAGGACAAGCGTAGGGTAGGCAGTCTCCTTGGTAGATGTGTTACATTTTCTAAGTGTCCTGCCAATAAAACGCAGTCTTTGGTTAGACTTCCCCACAACATTTTCTATGTGTTCCTTTCAATTTAAGTTGTTCGTAATTGTAATTCCTAGGTATTTCGTTGAATTTACGGCTTTTAGATTAGACCGATTTATCGTGTAAACGAAGTTTAACGGACCCCTTTTTTCACTCATGTGGATGACTTCACACTTTTCGTTATTTAGGGTCAACTGCCAATTTTCTCACCATTCAGATATCTTTTCTAAATCGTTTTGCAGTTTGTTTTGATCTTCTGATGACTTTATTAATCGATAAACGACAGTTTCATCTGCAAACAACCTACGACGGCTGCTCACACTGTTTTCCCAAATCATTTATATAGATAAGGAAAAGCAAAAGGCCTGTAACACTGCTTGGGGAACGCCAGAAATCACTTCTGTTTTACTCGATGACTTTCCGTCAATTACTACGAACTGTGGCCTCTCGGACAGGAAGTTACAAATCCAAACTTCTGCAAAGTTTGGAAGGCAGGAGACGAGATACTGGCCGAAGTAAGGCTGTGAGAACGGGTCGTGGGTCTGTGTTTGGGTAGCTCAGTTGGTACAGCACTTGTCCACGAAAGGTAAAGGTCCAGGTGCAATGTCGCTGCTGTACGTTGGTCCTACAGACAACGTTTCCACTCACCTCATCTTCTGCAGGTCGATCACCCACCTTCCCTGTTAGAAAATGGGTAATGTATCTCGACTTGGTGAACTGCAGTAGGACCAATCAACAGCGCCTTAAGCACGCATCAAGATTTCTTATATCGGCTTAAGTGAGCTGTTAAAGAATGGACTGTTTTTTAGTTAAAACTTTGATATCTTCTTACTCGTTTTATACAAAACACAGCCAAGTTCGCGCCGTTCTGAATTTACAGTTTCGACAACCACACGCAATCGCAGACACCCATTATAGCCAGGTTATGGCATCTAAGCGAACGAGTTACTAAAAGGATTACAAAACGGATTGTCAGTGGTAGAAATTATTCAAATCGAACTCTTCGAACGTCCTGTTCTCGATCATAATTTATTTAACAAACCACTCGGATTTTAGTTAATTCCAAAGTCACAGTAAACAAATAAAAATCGTGATTTCGCGCGTTCGCCTTTCCCACTCGTTAGCGCTTATTTTGCGGCTCTCGATGGTCAAGTTTCCTTCATTAATTAGCAAAATTGTTGCACCTACATCTACATGTACGTCTACATCCATACTCCGCAAGCCGCCTGGCTGTGTGTGGCGGAGGGTACTTTGAGTAACTCTGTCGGCTCTCCCTTCTATTCCAGTCTCGTACTGTTCGTGGAAAGAAAGATTGTCGGTATGCCTCTATGTCGGCTCTAATCTCTCTGATTTTATCCTCATGGTCTCTTCACGAGATATACGTAGGAGGGAGCAACATACTGCTTGACTCCTCGGTGAAGGTATATTCTCGAAACTTCAACAAAAGCCCGTACCAAGCTACTGAGCATCTCTCCTGCAGAGTCTTCCACTGGAGTTTATCTATCATCTCCGTAACGCTTTCGCGATTACTAAACGATCCTGTAACGAAGCGCACTGCTCTCCGTTGGATCTTCTCTATCTCTTCTACCAACCCTATCTGGTACGGATCCCACACTGGTGAGCAATATTCAAGCAGTGGGCGAACAAGTGTACTGTAACGTCCTTCCTTTGTTTTCGGATTGTATTTACTTAGGATTCTTCCAATGAATCTCAGTCTGGCATCTGCTTTACCGACGATCAACTTTATATGATTATTCCATTTTAAATCACTCCTAATGCGTACTCCCAGATAATTTACGGAATTAACTGTTTCCAGTTGCAGACCTGCTATATTGTAGCTAAATGATAAAGGTTCTTTCTTTCTGTGTATTCGCAGCACATTACACTTGTCTACATTGAGATTCAGTTGCCATTCCCCTCAACATGCGTCAATTCGTTGCAGATCCTCCTGCATTTCAGTAAAATTTTCCATTGTTACAACCTCTCGATGTACCACAACATCATCCGCAAAAAGCCTCAGTGAACTTCCGATGTTATCCACAAGGTCATTTATGTATATTGTGAATAGCAACGGTCCTACGACACTCCCCTGCGGCACACCTGAATTCACTCTTACTTCGGAAGACTTCTCTCTATTGAGAATGACATGCTGCGTTCTGTTATCTAGGAACTCTTCAATCCAATCACACAATTGGCCTGATAGTCCATATGCTCTTACTTTGTTCATTATACGACTGTGGGGAACTGCTATCGAACGCCTTGCGGAAGTCAAGAAACACGGCATCTACCAGGGAACCCGTGTCCATGGCCCTTTGAGTCTCGTGGACGAATAGCGCGAGCTGGGTTTCACGCGATCGTCTTTTTCGAAACCCATGCTGGTTCCTACAGAGTAGATTTCTAGGCTGCATAAAAGTCATTATACTCGAATATAATACGTGTTCCAAAATCCTACAACTGATCGACGTTAGAGATATAGGTCTATAGTTCTGCACATCTGTTCGACGTCCCTTACTGAAGACGAGGATGACCTGCGCCATTTTCCAATCCTTTGGAACGCTACGCTCTTCTAAAGACCTCCGGTACACCGCTGCAAGAAGGGGGGCCAGTTCCTTCGCGTACTCTGTGTAAAGTCGAACTGATATCCTGTCAGGTCCAGCGGCCTTTCCTCTTTTGAGCGATTTTAACTGTTTCTCTATCCCTCTGTCGTCTATTTCGATATCTACCATTCAGTCATCTGTGCGACAATCTAGAGAAGGAAGAACAGTGCAGTCTTCCTCTGTGTAACAGCTTTGAGAAAGACATTTAGTATTTCGGTCTTTAGTCTGTCATCCTCTGTTTCAGTACCATTTTGGTCACAGAGTGTCTGGCCATTTTGTTTTGATCCACCTACCGCTTTGACATAAGAATAAAATTTCTTAGGCTTTTCTGCCAAGCTCCTTGTAGACACATCTGAGCATGACGAAGGCTGAGCTCCAAACTGAATTCAGACTTCACAAAGCAATCCCTTAGCCCCCAAAAAACGAGCGAACGTACTTTGTTCTGATTGGCTCATATGTATTATAGTCAATCTGATAACAGCATTAAACTGCGCATCCACGCGTCTTTTACATTTAACCAATCTCAAAATGGTTGAAATGTCTCTGAGCACTATGGGACTTAACTTCTGAGGTCATCAGTCCCCTGGAACTTAGAACTACTTAAATCTAAATAACCTAAGGACATCACACACATCCATGCCCGAGGCAGGATTCGAACCTGCGACCGTAGCGGTCACGCGGTTCCAGACTGAAGCGCCTAGAACCGCACGGCCACTCCGGCCGGCCTCACGCTAATCCATACCCGGCTACTGGACGTAACAATATTCGTTTATTACATTACTTCGCATTCACGCCTTCATTTAATCTAGTAACTAAACATACTAAACCAGAAATAATTAACGAAAGACGCAATATTCACCGAAGATATACAAACGCGTTTTGACTTTATGATTTCATAGTGTGTAAGATGCTGTCACCTTTCCCCTACAGCCGTTACTACTTGGAACTGCTGCTGGATTAAAGCACATATACGTCATGCTAGAACCAGGACTCGTCGTATCTGTCAGCTCGCTAACATCCGACTTATGTAGGTGCGATGCAAGACGCTCATCGGATTCGCGTCCTCTACAGCACAAAGTTTTAACTTGCCAGGAAGTTCAGTACTTTTCTACTTGTCCCCAGCTAGGATGATCATCGCAAATTACACCCAAGTTCTTCATTCTTTCCGGAGGAGGTACTGGAATACCGTCGAGAAGAATAGGAGATAACTGTTCACAGAATTCAGAACACATTAATTTCTGACGGCGTAGTTAAATTACTTTAAACTTTTTAACATTTAGAATTTAAGTTCCGAGTTTCGCGCCCGTCTTATCACTCCATACAGATAATCGTTCATCACACCGAGCGTAATACTGTCGTCTTCATGTCGGGCACTTAGGCAAAGCTGGAGGTACTTGGTATACAAATGATATTTACAGAACAGAACCGACGAGATATCATTGACATACAAACCAAAACAATAGTGGGTCCACAACTGACCCCCTGAGGGATTCCTCAGAGAACATTCTTCCAGGATGGCTTTTCGTTATCGCAGACTGTGTTTCAAGTAGCGTTCAAACCATTTCAGTGTACTGTCTGAAAATTTTACCTGTCGCATTTTTCTGAGTAGTAAGTCAAAGTCGACGGTACCAGATGCTTTGTCGAAGTCTAGTAGTATCAAGACTGTGTCGTCCAGATGTCCATGACATATTTCAAGTGGTAAGTTACCTTAATTAATGCAATGTTTATCCAGTGTTTGTGCTATATGTGAATGAAGTTCTTTTATACAGTGCATAGAACAGGATGCATCTGTATCTGTGTTTGTGTGTGTGTGTGTGTGTGTGTGTGTGTGTGTGTGTGAGAGAGAGAGAGAGAGAGAGAGAGAGAGAGAGAGAGTGAGAGAGAGAGAGACAGGCTCTAGCATCCCCTCCTAAACCATTGGATCGGTTTCACTTGCGCGATTTGAATCGCAATTTGATAGACATACTACTATCTCAACATCAGACTCCTGGCTTCCATATGAGTGGAGATACATACAATAAAGAGTTATTGATCTCCTGACATGTAGGTTGCCCTGCAGGACAGGCATGTTATGTGCATCAGTGTGCCCTGTAGGGGCTACATGTGTGGATATGAAGAGCTGATCATGCAGAGGGGCAGGAGGAGTTGTATAGAAACAGAGGCATGTGGGGAGGGGGGGGGGATGAGTTTCACAGAGATGGGCAGAGTTGGAAGCAGGAGATGGACACAGAGAGAGGGAGAGCAGAAGAGACAGATAGAGAGAGAGGAGATGGACAGACAGAAGTTGGAGGGTGAGATGGAGAAAGAGAAAAGTGGAGACCGGAAGAGATATATGCAATACATAATACGTGCGCAGAACGCGTTCACCGGCTGGGGTGGCCGAGCGATTCTAGGCGCTACAGTCTGGAACAGCGCGACCGCTACGGCCGCAGGTTCGAATCCTGCCTCGGGCATGGATGTGTGTGATGTCCTTAGGTTAGTTAGGTTTAATTAGTTCTAAGTTCTAGGGGACTGATGACCGTAGAAGTTACGTCCCATAGTACTCAGAGCCATTTGAACCATTTAGAACGCGTTCGTGGCCGAAGGTGTGGGGAAAAGGCTAGTAGGAAATAAAATCAATAATATTGGTACGGTGTACCCTCTGCCATGAACAGCCTAGTGGATTGCGAAGTATATACGTGTAGCAACAGAAAACTATGCAGAGAGGGAATTTATGGAATTGGCAGGGAATTGAGGGCACAACGAAGTGGAGCGTCTAATTAGAGCAGGCAGTTGACGCCCTCCACCTCCCACTTACCTACTCATTACCGAGGATCGGCAACTTTTAGCCTGTAGTGGAGTGTTTTGCTCTGGATGGAATACTGTTACTGTTTCGAACCTAGGAGTGTAGTTTGGCGCTTTACAGCAGCCTGTCAGTTCGCACATAGTCAGATTAATAAACTGATTCCCTGTTTCCGATTATGATCGCCGGACGATAAAGCGAATTACGGGCGGCGAAATAAATTCTGGTAATAACGCGGGCAGCATCGAGCACTCAGTAAGGCATTACATCGACCCGCCTGTGCCGGGCGCTACGTGTTAACCGACTGCCGGATTTACCCGCAAATGAATCCTGTTTGCGATGTAACAAATGTCTGTCAAACAAGACAGTCGTTCGCGAAAACTATGAAACGATTTTGTTTCTCGTGCCAGGCACGAGTCGCAGATACGGCGCGCTGAAACAAAATCGACGAAGTGGAACATAATGTACGAGTTCCGCCAGATTTCTGCTTCATTATCGAGTACAGTAAAAGCTAATTACAGTAATAGTCGTCCGCTAAGATTACCTTGCTTCCTGTTGCAGTGATGACAGGCTATTCGGCGCTTGTTAATCTTCAGATTTCCCCACCGCTGAAAGTGCACGCAATATTCTGGGAAGTACAGACAAAACAGAACCGTCTGGCTTGTGCACTCACTTGCTATCTTCATCAGAAGTTTCTGGTGTATGGGAGAATGACAATGCTGACTAGATAGTGTACCAGAGAAACACTCGCAAAGACGTGAGAGGCCATTCGTGTTAGGGAATTATAGAGAGTTGCGACAACCTTTTTAGACGACAGGGTAAATAGTAAATTTCGTAGTGCGTTCTTGGCTTTGATATGACATAGAGATTATCAATATTTGCAGCCAATGAACCAAAAATGCACTAGCGGTAGAACAACATTAGAAGTGATTCACAATTTTCCATAAAATAATTAAATACTTCTTTTTTTCCTAGAAAGTATCCCATTCTTTGGGGTCCACTATTTCCATGGTTTGTGGCCAGACGTGCTTTAATGTCTTCAGTTAACTTAAGGTTGTGCGATAACTGTCCGTGAATCTCGAAAACTTTCGTCTGCGTATTATAGTACACTGAAGCGCCAAAGAAACTGGTGTAGGCATGCCTATTCAAATACAGAGATATGTAAACAAGCAGAATACCGCGCTGCAGTCGGTTACGCCTGTATAAGACTACAAGAGTCTGGCGCATTTCTTAGATCGGTCACTGCTGCTACAGTGGCAGTTTATCAAGATTTAAGTGAGTTTGAACGTGGTGTCCCAGTCCGCGCACGAGTGATGGGCCAAAGCATCACTGAGGTAGCGATGAAGTGGGGATTTCCCCGTACGAACATCTCACGAGTGTACCGTGAATATCAGGAATCCGGTATAACATCAAATCTCCAACATCGCTGCGGCCGAAAAAAGGTCCTGCAAGAGCGGGAGCAATGATGACTGAAGATAATCGTTCACTGTAACACAAGTTGATTGCTGCAGAATTCAATGCTGGCACATCAGCAAGTGTCAGCGTTCGAACCATTTGACGAACCATCATCGATATGGGCTTTTGGAGCCAAGGCACTCTCGTGTACTCTCGATGACAGCACAAAGCTTTACCCCTCGCCTGGACCCGTCAACACCGACACTGGACTGTTGATGACTGGAAACATCTTGCCTGGTCAGGCAAGTCTCGTTTCAAATTGTACCTAGCTAATGGACGTATGTACGGGTATGGAGACAACAGCATGAATCCATGGACCCTGAATGTCAGCAGGGGACTGTTCAAGTTGATAGAGGCTCTGTAATGGTGTGTGGTGTGTGCAGCTGGAGCGATATGGAACCCCCTGAAAGGTCTAGATAAGACTCTGACAGGTGACACATACGTAAGCATCCGGTCTGATTACCTGCATCAATTCGTGTCCATTGTGCATTCCGACGGACTTGGACAGTTACAGCAGGACAGTGCGACACCCCACACATCCAGAATTGCTACAGAGTGGCTCCAGGAACACTCTTCTGAGTTTGAACACTTCCGCTGGCCACCAAACTCCCCAGACGTGAACGTTATTGATTATATCTGCGATGCCTTGTAACGCGCTGTTCAGAAAAGATCACCACCCCCTTGTACTTATGATTTATGAACGGCCGTGCATTATACAGTTCTCTCGAGCACTAATTCAGATATTAGTCGAGTCGTGTCACGGCACTTCTGCGTGCTCTTGGGCGCCCTGTACAATATTAGGCAGGTTTAGCAGTTTCTTTGGCTCTTCAATGTACTTCAGTTGTTTATGTATCGTGTTTTCTGAGACATAGACCGAGGACCAGTCTAGAACGTTCCTAAACGAGGTTGGAAAATCACCTAAATTCCACATTCTGGCTGATCGTTGTCCTAGAGACAATGGTCGTGCATACACTGCCTGAGAAATAAAATGAAAAACCTAGAAGTGGTTATGAAATTTCACAGTTTCAGAGGATATGTGATGTTAATGCAGTGATTACAAACTCGAACCAAATTTTACAAAGAACTTGGCAGTATAAGCTCACTTACAGGATTACGTTACGCCCTCTCTGTCCTAGGTATATGCACTGATTAAGTTGGGGAGGGTGGTTTTGTATGCTCTCCTGAGGCGAGCTCGCCCCCAACAGTTGCATCCCAGCTGGACCCCCGCATGTTCTATCGGCTACACTTGTGAGGACCTTGCATGCCACGGGAATAACTCAGCATTATGTGGATACTTCATAGAAACACACGCCAGGTGGGAATGAGCATTGTCCTGTTGAAAACTGGCACCACGATACTGTCGCATGAGAGGTATCGTATGAGGTGCAGGATGTCCGTGACGTAACGGTGTGTCGACAGAACTCCTTCAGTCACTACCAGCCACAGCCTGAAGTCATACCCGTGGCTCCCCACATGATTACGCCAGGAGGAAAATCACTGTGCTCTTTTGGAAGTGCGCGACCTCTTCCCCGGTCACCTACTATTCGCCGACGATGGTCATCCACGGTAGTACAGGACTGCGATTCATCGTTCAACATAATGCGACGCCACGCAGTAGGAGTCCGTTTCTGCTGGGCGTGGTACTACTGCAACTGCAGCCGTTTGCGTTTAAGTGTTATCAGAAGCCTCCACAGGGTACGGTATTTCACATGCTCGGCTGCTGCTACTCTCCAACCAGTAGTGCAAATGGTTCAAATGGCTCTAAGCACTATGGGACTTAACATCTGATGTCATCAGTCCTAACTACGTAAACCTAACTAACCTAAGAACATCACACACATCCATGCCTGAGGCAGGATTCGAACCTGCGACCGTAGCAGCAGCGTAGTTCCGGACTGAAGCGCCTAGAACCGCTCGGCCACTGCGGCCGGCCCAGTGGTGCGGATGACGCAGATTGTTCCAGGAAATCCATTACTCGTTCCTCGGATGTTAGGGCAGACATGAAGGGTTTTGACGCATTTGGCGATGTTCACACGTGGCGACCAGGAAACATGACAACTATGCCTGCCCTGGAGTGACTGATAGGATAAGCAGTGTCTGTGAACAAAGAAATATAAGGAAAATAGTAATAAGAAGGAAGGACATAATGATAGGAAGTGTTTTTAGACATCAGGGGATAGCTTCCATTGCTCGTCAGTCTTCTGACTGGTTTGATGCGGCCCGCCACGAATTTTTCTCCTGTGCCATCCTCTTCGTGTCAGAGCAGCACTTGCAACCTACATCATCTATTATTTGCTAAATGTATTCCAATTTCTGTCTTCCTCTACAATTTTTTGCCTCTACTGCTCCCTCTAGTAACATGGAAGTCATTCCCTCATGTCTTAACGGATGTCCTATTATCCTGTCCCTTCTCCTTGCCAATGTTTTCCACTTTCCTCTCTGATTCGGCGCAGAACCTCCTCATTCCTTACTTTATCGGTCGTCGGCCGGAGTGGCCGAGCGGTTCTAGGCGCTACAGTCTGGAACCGCACGACCGCTACGGTCGCAGGTTCGAATCCTGCCTCGGGCATGGATGTGTGTGATGTCCTTAGGTTAGTTAGGTTTAAGTAGTTCTAAGTTCTAGGGGACTGATGCCCTCAGAAGTTAAGTCGCATAGTGCCCAGATCCATTTGAAGCATTTTGAACCTTATCGATCGACCTAATTTTCAACATTCGTCTGTAGCACCACATCTCAAATGCTTCGATACTCTTATGTTCCGGTTGTGCCACAGTCCATGTTTCTCTACCATACAGTGCTGTACTCCAGACGTGTATTCTCAGAAATATCTTCCTCAAATTAAGGCCGATATTTGATATTAGTTAGACGTCTGTTGGCCACGAATGCCATTTTTGCCATTGCTAGCCTGCTATTAATGTCCTCATTGCTCCGTCCGTCATTGGTTATTTTACTACCTAGGTAGCAGAATTCCTTAACTTCATCTACTTCGTGACCATCAATTCTGATTTTAAGTTTCTCGCTGTTCTCATTTCTACTACTTCTCATTGCCTTCGTCTTCCTTCGATTTACTCTCAATCCATACTGTGTGCTCATTACACTGTTCATTTCGTTCAGCAGATCATGTAATTCTTCTTCACTTTCACTCAGAATAGCAGTGTAATCAGCGAATCGTATCGTTGATGTCTTTTTACCTTGAATTTTAATTCCACTCCTGATCTTCTTTCTTTTATTTCCAACATTGCTTCCTCGATGTACAAACTGAACAGTGGGGGAAAAAGCCTACATCCTTGTCTTACACCCTTTCTAATACGAGCACTTAGTTCTTGGTCATCCACTCTTATTATTCCGTTTGGCTGCTGTACATATTGTATATGACCCGTCTCTCCCTATAGCTTTCCCCCTACTTTTCTCATAATTTCGAATATCTTGCACCATTTTACATTGTCGAACACTTTTTCCAGATCGACAAACCCTATGAACGTGTCTATTTTTCTTGAATAATACTTCCATTATTAACCGCAACCTCAGAATTGCCTCTCTCGTCCCTTTACTTTTCCTAAAGCCAAACTGATCGTCATCTAGCGCATCCTCAATTTTCTGTTCCGTTCTTCTGTATATTATTCTTGTAAGAAACTTGGATGCATGAGCTGTTAAGCTGATTGTGACATAGTTCTCGCACTTGTCAGCTCTTGCCGTCTTCGGAATTGTGTGGATGATGCTTTTCCGAAAGTCAGATGGTATGTCGCCAGGATGATACAGTCTACAAACCAATGTGAATAGTCGTTTTGTTGCCACTTCCCCCAATAATTGGAGAAATTGTGATGGAACTAGTGGGTGAAAAAGAACTTGTACTAGTTACAGCACTAGAGAAAATGTCTGCCACATGAGACATCTGTCGGCTTTGTGGCATATACAGTCGACATCCATGACTGGTGTCGGCTACATAAACTAAGGTCGGTTTCACAAAAAAAGAGTTTATGTTTTGTTGAAAGGATTTTTTCAACTCATGAGAACTCCTACAACAAAAATTAGTCATCACCTTGAGTGGTTAACAATAGTAACAAGGGACGTTCTTGATAAAAAGAAAAATTTCTTATTCCACGTTAAACAAACCAACAGTAAAGCAGACACAGTAATACAAAAGATTGTCAATGGACCAAAAAATAAACTGTGCCTGCTAGTGCAGCTAATGATATGAAACAAAAGAAGTTAGTTTCAAACGCACAAGCAATAGCTTCTAGAATTTATTTCAGACTGAGAGTCTTGGTAGAGGCAAGCAACACCATGACAAATATAGTAAAAATTCCTCTAAAAACGCTTGTTGGTTGCTGAATAAATCTCGTAGCTGTTTTTGGAGCGTTTTTCATTTCCACGTTCACAAGATGTTTCGGACCCAGCCCATCGTCTGCTGACCAAACGCAATTACATAAGCGCAAGAGGCAGTTGTAAGTCCCGTACGTATTGTGGCAGAGCGGTTCTAGGCGCTTCAATCCGGAACCGTGCTGCTGCTACGGTTGCAGGTTCGAATCCTGCCTCGGGCATGGATGTGTGTGATGTCCTTAGGTTAGTTAGATTTAAGTAGTTCTAAGTCTAGGGGTCTGATGACCTCAGATGTTAAGTCCCATAGTGCTTAGAGCCATTTGAACCATTTGAACAGTTTTAGATCTTGCAAGACCACGAACCAGTCTGCACAGGAACATAATGGCACGGACTTTTGAACGGCAGCACCACCCCAAGGAAATTTCATCAGTTGGAAAAACAAAAAGCGAAAGCTGATGTAAAATTTATCTTAAGGTAAACTAGCCGTCTGAAGACGAACCTGTCGGTTCGAAACCGGTAACGGCGCTATTTAAATAAATAAACAGCATTGTAAGAAGTGGCTGGTAGCTCTTATTTCCTATGTAAGAGTCAATCTATACAACCAACAAGCATTTTTAGAGTCATTTTTATTATACCTTCTAGATTATTGTTCAAGTGTGTGGGACCTATATCAAACAGGAGTAACGGGGGATACTGATCGTGCATAGAGAAAGACAGTGGTCACAGGTTTTTTTGACCCATAGAAAAGTGTGTTGGAGATGCTGAAGAAACTGGACTGGCAGGCGCGTGAAGATAGGCCAAATTATCTCGAGAAAGCCAACTAAAAAAGTTTGAACAACCACCTTTAAGTCATAGAATCTAGGAATATATTACAATCTGGTAAGTACAGGGCTATTACAAATGATTGAAGCGATTTCATAAATTCACTGTAGCTCCATTCATTGACATATGGTCACGACACACTACAGATACGTAGAAAAACTCATAAAGTTTTGTTCGGCTGAAGCCGCACTTCAGGTTTCTGCCGCCAGAGCGCTCGAGAGTGCAGTGAGACAAAATGGCGACAGGAGCCGAGAAAGCGTATGTCGTGCTTCAAATGCACTCACATTAGTCAGTCATAACAGTGCAACGACACTTCAGTACGAAGTTCAACAAAGATCCACCAACTGCTAACTCCATTCGGCGATGGTATGCGCAGTTTAAAGCTTCTGGATGCCTCTGCAAGGGTAAATCAACGGGTCGGCCTGCAGTGAGCGAAGAAACGGTTGAACGCGTGCCGGCAAGTTTCACGCATAGTGATGTGAAAGATTCAGTGTTTAAACCTCCTCTACCAAGAAACGTGCCAGAACTGCGAGCTCGCATCAACAATGCTTTCGAACTCATTGATGGGGACATGCTGCGCCGAGTGTGGGAGGAACTTGATGATCGGCTTGATGTCTGCCGAATCACTAAAGGGGCACATATCGGACATTTGTGAATGCCTAAAAAAACTTTTTGAGTTTTTGTATGTGTGTGCAAAGCATTGTGAAAATATCTCAAATAATAAAGTTATTGTAGAGCTGTGAAATCGCTTCAATCATTTGTAATAACCCTGTATATGCTCCTTAAGGATCGATAGAACGAGATTAGACTAGTTCACGGCACGGACAGTGGAGTTTTCAAAATCATTCTTCCCACACTGCATACGTGAATGGAGAAGATCGAGAGAAGTACTGCCACGCACTTCGTAGTAGTTTGCAGAGCATTGTACTAGTTCACGGCGCGGACACAAGAGTTTCCAAAATCACTCTTCTCGCGCTGCAGACGTGAATCGAAAAGATAGAGGCAGTAATAACCAGTACAGTCGGAAGTATCCCTTGCCATGCACTGCATAGTAGTTTGGGAAGCACGCACGCAGTTGGAGATGCAGATTTGTCAAGAGCTTCCTCGAAATCTAGAAGCGCTACGACACATCCTTACTGGCTAGAAAAGATACTTCACAGGCGCACCTCACAGAACACTTGCTGCTCACGTCACACCTAGTTCACGGTGGCGACACACGGTAGAGCTCCGTGTAGCGGCCTACCGTGTGGTTTGCGGCTGCAGGAGGGAGCGGTGGAAGCGACAGTAGAGCAGTGTGTGAGCCCGGACCATCTGGCGGAGGTCCTCCGGGGGCGGCGTCCTGGCGTGGGGCGGCGTCCCCCGCCGCGCTGTGCCGGCGCCGTATCGACCGCCCCCGGCGCCGCCGGCGCCGCCGCCGCTCACCGCCCGCACAGCCCGTAGCCGGGGGCGACGGCCGCGAGCCGCGGGCCGCCCCCACCCCACACCAGGGGCGGGGGGCGCGGGGGCGGCGTGCCTCTGCGAGCCAGGCGCCGCCGCCCCGCCGCTCGCTTCTTTCGCCAAAGTCAGGGGCCTGGCTGTGAGGCAGCGGCAGCGAGCGTACGCCGTAGTCCTACTATTATTCACTACCACCATCAACAGCCACACATCTCACCTCTGTTGCGCATCCAGCATGCAAACTAAAATTTATACAATCTCCATGTGAAGCTACCTAAATACGCTTCCGAATCATTACTTTCAAGGCTATTAAATAACATAAATATTTGTTGGGAATACAGTAACATACCAAAAGATTGTCAAAGTACAGTTTTTATCCCATTATTTAAAAAAGAGAATCGCGACATTGCTAATCGCGTTGGTCGAGGTCCAATGACTGTTAGCAGAATATGGAGTCAGTGGGTTCAGAAGGTTAATACGGAACGCCGTGCTGGATCCCAATGGCCTCGTATCACTAGCAGTCGAGATGACAGGCATCTTATCCGCATGGCTGTAACGGATCGTGCGGCCACGTCTCGATCCCTGAGTCAACAGATGAGGACGTTTGCAAGACAACAACCATCTGCACGGACAGTTCGACGACCTTTTCTGCAGCATGGACCATCACATCGGGGACCATGGCTGTGGTTACCCTAGACGCTGCATCACAGACAGGAGCGCCTGCGATGGTGTACTCAACGACGAACCTCGATGCGCAAATGGCAAAACGTCAGTTTTTCGGATGAATCCAGGCTCTGTTTACAGCATCATGATGGTCACATCCGTTTTTGACGACATCGCGCTGAACGAAAATTGGAAGCGTGTATTCTTCATCGCCATACTGGCGTATCACCCGGCGTGATGGTATGGTTACACGTCTCGGTCACCTCTAGTTCGCATTGACGGCGCTTTGAACAGTGGACGTAACATTTCAGATATGTTACGACCCGTGGCTCTACCCTTCATTCGATCCCTACGAAACCCTACATTTCCGCAGGATAATGCACGACCGCATGTTGCAGGTCCTGTACGGACCTTTCTGGATACAGAAAATGTTCGACTGTTGCCCTGTCCAGCACATTCTCCAGATCTCTCACCAATTGAAAACGTCTTGTCAATGGTGGCCGAGCAACTGGCTCGTCACAATACGCCAGTCACTACTCTTGATGAACTGTGGTATCGTGTTGAAGCTGCATGTGCAGCTATACCTGTATACGTCATTCAAGTTCTGTTTTATTCAATGCCCAGGCGTATCAAGGCCGTTATTACGGCCAGAGGTAGTTGTTCTAGGTACTGATTTCTCAGGATCTATGCACCCAAATTGCGTGAAAATGTAATCACATGTCAGTTATAGTATAATATATTGTCCAATGAATACCCGTTTATCAGCTGCATTTCTTCTTGGTGTAGCAATTTTAATGGCCAGTAGTGTAATAACAAACATAATATACGGAATAAAAATAGCCACCAGTTGCGGAAGGTAACAGTCAAAAGCTCTTGACCTAAGTCTCAAACCTTATAAATGGGCCTCCCTCGGATGTCTTATTATGTTTTACATGTTGACCAAGATGTGCCGCCAGTAGGTTGCTCATAAACGTATTAAGACTTCTGAAGAAGGTCCGTCTTGTGGCCGAGTGGTTCTAGGTGCTTCAGTCCGGAACCGAGCTGCTGCTACGGTCTCAGGTTCGAATCCTGCCTTGGGCATGGATGTGTGTGTTGTCCTTAGGTTAGTTAGGTCTGAGTAGTTCTAAGTCTAGAGGACTAACGCCCTCAGATGTTAGGTCCCATAGTGCTTAGAGTCATCTGAGCCATCTGAAGGTCCATTTACCAGGTGTAGAAGTAGGAAACCGGAATTTCGCTATAGATGGTACTAGCCGTCAGTCTAGGGCCCGTGAGGCCGCGTCTGCAGCGTCATCTGCTTCCTGTAACGGCTGACGACGAATGTCAACACACAGTAACCCAAGTTCCTCACTCTGGTATCCGTCTCAAAGCCGTAAACATGTCGACTTTTGTGCCAACGAACTTCGATTTGCCGACAGCATTGGTTTTGTGTTACCGTTGCAAGAAAACGGCTGCAGAATCGCATCGAATGTTGGCAGAAGCCTTCGACGAACATGCTCTTGGGAAAACACAGTGTTTCGAGTGGTTCAAAAAATTCAAAAGTGGTGATTTTGACGTGAGAAACGACGAGCGCGGAAAACCACAGAAAAAGTTCGAAGACAACGAATTTCAGACATTATTGGACCTAGCTGATACACAAACTCAACAGGAACAATGGAATGTGACGCAGAAAGCCGTTTATCTTCGGTTGAAAGCTATGAGAAAGGTGCAGAAAGTGGGAAAATGGGTATCGCATGAACTGAATGAAAGACAGCAAGCAAATCGAAAGACCACTTGCGAAATACTGCTCGCCAGATACAAAAGACAGTTGTTTCTCCATCGAATAGTGACAGGTGATGAAAAATGGATGTATTTTGACAATCCTAAGCGTCGTAAATCATGCGTGAATCCAGGCAAAGCATCTACATCCACTGCAAGACCAGATCGCTTCGGAAAGAAGACAATGCTCTGTGTTTGGTGAGATCAGAAGGGTGGCATCTATTATGAGCTGCTGAAACCTGCTGAAACCATTAACACTGATCGCTAACAACAGCAAATGACCGATATAAATCGAACAGTACGTGAAAAACGAAAAGGCAACACAAACTCAAATTGCTCGATGATAACGCCCTATCACACACAGCAAAACGGGTGAGGGAAACGATCGAGACGTTCAGTTGGGAAATACAAGGGTACGCGGCTTATTCTCCAGACTTGGCTCCGTCCAGTTATCATCTCTTTGCATCACTGGGTCACGCCGTCGTTGAACAACGCTTCAATTCGTATGAAAATGCACGAAAATGGCTCGCTGATTGGTTCATTTCAAAACAAGAACAGTTTTTTTGGCGTGGCATTCATAGCCTGCCGGGAAGGTGGGAAAAATGTATATATAACAATGGAGATTACCTACAATAAAATATTATTCATCAGTTTCAGACAACAGACCTGTGATTATTACAACCAAATCCCGGTTTCATACTTCTACACCCGGTATATGGGTTGATACCTATTTCACGAGCTTTCGACTACAGAACGGAAATAGCCCCAAGAACTGAAAAGTAACTACGGACAATGTGGCCACACAAATGAAGAATTTATTTTTTTGAAATCATTTTGACTATTTTTCGACCGTGACTGTCTCAAGAAATACGTAAAGTTTTTTTTTTTTTTTTTTTTAAATTACTGCTACCAGCTGGTAGTGGTAATTAAAAAAAAACATTTACATATGAATTTGTTGCTTCGGCAACTGGTGGCTGCTTTTATTCCATATATTACATCTGCACAGTTGGTGCTGCAGCCATGTTTAAGATTCTAGTGACAAACGGACTAAAGGTACTTTCAGAAACGATTCTTACAGAAGAACAGAATCGATTTCGGATGTGAAGATAATAGCATAGTGTTTTTACTGTCTGCCAAATTAATGAAAAAGAAAGAGAATACAATCGTCCCACATACGTAGCCTCTACTGACTATGGGAAAGCTTTCGATAAACTTGACAGAGTCAAATTAATGCTGAATGTTAGAAAAGAATGGTATACTTCAGCGTCTAATATGTGCAGTTCGAAGTATTTACACACACAACAGAATTAAAGCTCTAAAAGCAAATCCGTTTGCGAGAACCATCTCTTAAGGAGCGAGACGTGTCTGTCCTTCATCATCTACTTTATTTGATATACTCATAGACAACGTCGTGAAGAGATGTCAGAATAAAGTAGCGTACTGTTATATGTAGAGACTTGTACCATAGGGAAGCAAGGAAGAGGCTGTAATGGGTGGCCAGCATCCTTTTTCTACAACACAAATGCACACGTGGATTAATACGGTTCTTACTTTACAAGAATACGATATTTAACTTGAATAGCGTCCAAGTATTGTGGTCCAAGCTCATCCGTAATACTCCTCTTGCAGAAAATATCGACAATATCGGTTATCTTGCTTTTACAAACTTTATTCTCGTTATAGACACAAATCTGGTCGTAGTTGCCAATAAATTTTACTACTGCATGCAAACAAAATCGTAAAATGAAATTTTTTGTCACATTTGCACACTCCCCCCCTCAATGAAAAACTTTTTACCCTTTTCGAAAATTCCTGTTTGACGATTTGTTTAACTAGGAAATAAATTCATATGTAAAGGTGTTTTTTAATTACCACTACCAGCTGGTAGCAGTAATTTAAAAAAAACCTTTACGTATTTCTTGAGACAGTCACGGTCGAAAAATAGTCAAAATGATTTCAAAAAAATAAATTCTTCATTTGTGTGGCCACATTGTCCGTAGTTACTTTTCAGTTCTTGAGACTATTTCCGTTCTGTCGTTGCACTACAAAAAATGAATGTTTATTTTTCACCAGAGGCGTTTCGCTTTATGGAGGTAAATCACCATCAGTTGTCTGTTGTAAAGTTATTTACATATTTATTTGCTTTAATATCGAGAAAAAGTTCGTTAACAATATGCTGGTGTTTACTTAAGGTCATTTCCGCTTGACTTCTCGCCTACATCGGGAAGTGCCGTCTGCTGGCACATCGTTGATGTTTTTCTTCTTTAGACACTGATAATTGTAGTCTAATTTTTAGTTGCTCTGAAAAAAACACGTATTTTTGTAGTTGCAACAACAGAACGAAAGTACCCTTAAGAACTACTAAGTAGCATTGGAGTAACAGGTTTTGCCGCACAGTAGCAAGTGAGGAGTTGCCAACGATAGAAGCGTAGTACCGCTTCACTAATTCCAGATCAGCTAAAAGCAGAAGCTCAATGAACTGCAGCTCCGAGAGTAAACCGACATGTGGCAGCTTTCGTTGGTCGCCTGAAGCGACCGATATTTTTTTGTCGAATCAGCTGTCCACTGCAACACTCAAATCCTTTGGATGCCATTAAAACGGCCATGACGACAAATACCACAAATTTTACATAACGTATTCAGGCATCCAACGTAGTCCACTAACGACGATCCTCTATGCTCTTTTACGTTGTTGTTGATTTTGTTGCCGGAGTTGTTTTCACTCCGAAGACTAGTTCGACGCAGCTCTCCACGCTACTCTATCCAGTGCAAGCCTCTTCTTATCTCTATCTATAATTTTAACACTCGCTTCCCCCCCTCCCTCATAGCAGACGCACACACTTCCCCCTCCTTCCCCCCCATTACCAAAGTGACAATTCCTTCATGCCTCAGCATATGTCTTGTCACACGATCGCATCCGTTAGTAAGGATGTACCACACATTTATCTTTTCTCCAATTAGATTCAGTCGCCCCTCATCAGTTATTCGATCTACTCATGTAGTCTTCAGCATTATTCTGTACCACTACGTTTCAAAAGCTTCTTTCTCTTCTTGTCTAAACTACGTATCGTCAAAATATTTCCATACATCTATAAATATTATAAACGCAGCATTGCCTTTCGTCAACTTTTATACGTCGTAGGATCAATACTCTTTCAGGTCTTTGCACATTTCTCCGGAATTCAAAATAATCATCCCCAACTTTGGCTTCTATGAGTTTTTCCAGTCTTCTGTAAATAAATTGTGTCAGTGTTTTGCAGTAATGACTTAGTAAGCTGATAGTTCTGTAATATTCCCACAGGCCAGCAACTGCCATCTTTGGAATTGTACTTTCTATATTCTTCTTGGCTCTGCAGACGACTTCAGTAACTCAGGGCGAACATTGTCTACTCGCTGGGCGAACATTGTCTACTCGAGATGCCTTCTTTCAGATGAGAGATTTCAGTGTTCCATCGAATTCTTCTCGCAGTATCGTATCTCGCGACTCATCATCTACACTACTGGCCATTCAAATTGCTACACCAAGAAGAAATGCAGATGATAAACGGGTATTCATTGGACAAATATATTGTACTAGAACTGACATGTGATTACATTTTCACGCGATTTGGGTGCATAGATCCTGAGAAGTCAGTACCCAGAACAACCACCTTTGGCCGTAATAACGGCCTTGACACGCCTGGGCATTGAGTCAAACAGAGCTTGAATGGCGTGTACATGTACAGCTGCCCATGCAGCTTCAACACGATACCACAGTTCATCAAGAGTAGTGACTGGCGTATTGTGACGAGCCAGTTGCTCGGCCACCATTGACCAGACGTTTTCAATTGGTGAGAGATCTGGAGAATGTGTTGGTCAGGGCAGCAGTCAAACATTTTCTGTATCCAGAATTGCCCATACAGTACCTGCAACATGCGGTCGTGCATTATCTTGCTGATATGTAGGGTTTCGCAGAGATCGAAAAAATGGTTCACACATGGTTCACACACATGGCTCTGAGCACTATGGGACTTAACATCTACGGTCACCAGTCCCCTAGAACTTAGAACTACTTAAACCCAACTAACCTAAGGACATCACACAACACCCAGTCATCACGAGGCAGAGAAAATCCCTGACCCCGCAGGGAATCGAATCCGGGAACCCGGGCGCGGGAAGCGAGAACGCTACCGCACGACCACGAGCAGCGGAAAAAAAAGGTTCAAATGCCTCTGAGCGCTATGGGACTTAACATCTGAGGTGATCAGTCCCCTAGAACTTAGAAGTACTTAAACCTAACTAACCTAAGGACACCACACACATCAATGCCCGAGGCAGGATTCGAACCTGCGACTGTAGCGGTCGCGCGGTTCCAGGCTGAAGCGCGTAGAACCGCTCGGCCACACCTGCCAGCTCGCAGGGATCGAATGAAGGGTAGAGCCACGGGTCGTAACACATCTGAAATGTAACGTCCACTGTTCAAACTGCCGTCAATGCGAACAAGAGGTGACCGAGACGTTGTAACCAGTGGCACCCCATACCATCACGCCGGGTGACACACCAGTATGGCGATGACGAATACACGCTCCCAATGCGCGTTGACCGCGATGTTGCCAAACAAGGATGTGGCCATCATGAAGCTGTAAACAGAACCTTGATTCATCCGAAAAAATGACGTTTTGCCATTCGTGCACCCAGGTTCGTCGTTGAGTATACCATCGCAGGCGCTCCTGTCTGTGATGCAGCGTCAAGGGTAACCGCAGCTATGGTCTCTGAGCTGATAGTCCATGCTGCTGCAAACGTCGTCGAACTGTTGGTGCAGATGGTTGTTGTCTTGCAAACGTCCCCGTCTGTTGTCTCAGGGATCGAGACGTGGTTGCACGATACGTTACAGCCATGCGGATACGATGCCTGTCATCTCGACTGCTAGTGATACGACGCCGTTGGGATCCAGCACGGCGTTCCGTATTACCCTCCTGAACCCACTGACTCCATATTCTGCTAACAGTCATTGGATCTTGACCAACGCGAGCAGCAATGTCGCGATACAATAAACCGCAATCGCGACAGGCTACAATCCGACCTTTATCAAAGTCGGAAACGTGATGGTACTCATTTCTCCTCCTTACACGAGGCATCACAACAACGTTTCACCAGGCAACGCCGGTCAACTGCTGTTTGTGTATGAAAAATCGTTCCTCATGTCAGCACGTTGTAGGTGTAGCCACCGGCGCCAACCTTGTGTGAATGTTCTGAAAAGCTAATCATTTGCATATCACAGTATCTTCTTCCTGTCGGTTAAATTTCGCGTCTGTAGCACGTCTTCTTCATTGTGTAGCAATTTTAATGGCCAGTAGTGTACTTCGTTTGCAATTACTTTATAAAACCATTCTATTTATTCCTTACAATGTTCAAATTTGCCTTCTTTGCTTAATAAAGGATTGCAATCAGAGTTCTTGATATTCATACGTCTGCTTCTCTTTTCTCGAAAGGTCTCTTTAATTGTTCTACAGGTGACATCTACATTTTACCTACTCATGCATCCTTCTACAGATTCGGATTTGTCCTCTAGCCATTCCTGCCTACCCATATTGCCCTTTCTGTCAGTTTCAGGTTTTATACATTTGCAGTCCCCTGTGCCTGCTTCATTTGCTTTTTGTTATTTATTTTACTGCCAATGAACAATGTAACCATGTTTTTAACGTCTTTATCTTGCTGAGTGAAATGTCTTGTGGACAGAGCCTCCCGTGCCTCGACTGATGCATTTATCTTGTTATAAACAGACACAACCTTTACCGGTGTGTGAATCCAATAGCTAATCTGTTTTATCAATCTATCTTACTGCAAACAGCTCCGAATTGAAGTTACACAATTATTCAGAAACAATTTATGCAGCAGAATCTCTCTGTAGCCCTGCTGTGCAACTCGTGGACTCGAAATTATGTGCTAGAAGGCATGAGCGTCCAGTATTATATAGGAAACAGAATTACATTGTACATTCTAGGCACTTCAAAGTGTAATTAATGACAGCCAATATCTAGCACAAAGTATGTCTTCTTTTACGTCTACCAGGATTTCATATGTTTCTCACAATAATAATCCTGCTGATGGTGTTGAAATGTCACTGACGCTAGTAGCTTGACTGACCTATAGATAACATATTGCTAAGTACATACCACAGAACCATTAACCAAGCTTAGAAGAAGGAAATCTACTGGTATGCAGTATTAATCTACGATCAGAAATGAAATTTCAAAAGTCATATTCAGAGGACAAAACTAGGCAAAACGAACTGTATGTATAATGTGGACAAGGAGAATAACTGAGGCGAAGTATCTGTAGAATGAAGTAAAAATTAAGCAGTCCAATGAAGTGGGAGATCACTCATTCGTCTGCAGAAACAGCACAGCTAGGTCGAAAGGTACTTAGGAGAAGAACTTCTTAGGCGCGATTGTTATACACTCCTGGAAATGGAAAAAAGAACACATTGACACCGGTGTGTCAGACCCACCATACTTGCTCCGGACACTGCGAGAGGGCTGTACAAGCAATGATTACACGCACGGCACAGCGGACACACCAGGAACCGCGGTGTTGGCCGTCGAATGGCGCTAGCTGCGCAGCATTTGTGCACCGCCGCCGTCAGTGTCAGCCAGTTTGCAGTGGCATACGGAGCTCCATCGCAGTCTTTAGCACTGGTAGCATGCCGCGACAGCGTGGACGTGAACCGTATGTGCAGTTGACGGACTTTGAGCGAGGGCGTATAGTGGGCATGCGGGAGGCCGGGTGGACGTACCGCCGAATTGCTCAACACGTGGGGCGTGAGGTCTCCACAGTACATCGATGTTGTCGCCAGTGGTCGGCGGAAGGTGCACGTGCCCGTCGACCTGGGACCGGACCGCAGCAACGCACGGATGCACGCCAAGACCGTAGGATCCTACGCAGTGCCGTAGGGGACCGCACCGCCACTTCCCAGCACATTAGGGACACTGTTGCTCCTGGGGTATCGGCGAGGACCATTCGCAACCGTCTCCATGAAGCTGGGCTACGGTCCCGCACACCGTTAGGCCGTCTTCCGTTCACGCCCCAACATCGTGCAGCCCGCCTCCAGTGGTGTCGCGACAGGCGTGAATGGGGGGACGAATGGAGACGTGTCGTCTTCAGCGATGAGAGTCGCTTCTGCCTTGGTGCCAATGATGGTCGTATGCGTGTTTGGCGCCGTGCAGGTGAGCGCCACAATCAGGACTGCATACGACCGAGGCACACAGGGCCAACACCCGGCATCATGGTGTGGGGAGCGATCTCCTACACTGGCCGTACACCACTGGTGATCGTCGAGGGGACACTGAATAGTGCACGGTACATCCAAACCGTCATCGAACCCATCGTTCTACCATTCCTAGACCGGCAAGGGAACTTGCTGTTCCAACAGGACAATGCACGTCCGCATGTATCCCGTGCCACCCAACGTGCTCTAGAAGGTGTAAGTTAACTACCCTGGTCAGCAAGATCTACGGATCTGTCCCCCATTGAGCATGTTTGGGACTGGATGAAGCGTCGTCTCACGCGGTCTGCACGTCCAGCACGAACACTGGTCCAACTGAGGCGCCAGGTGGAAATGGCATGGCAAGCCGTTCCACAGGACTACATCCAGCATCTCTACGATCGTCTCCATGGGAGAATAGCAGCCTGCATTGCTGCGAAAGGTGGATATACACTGTACTAGTGCCGACATTGTGCATGCTTTGTTGCCTGTGTCTATGTGCCTGTGGTTCTATCAGTGTGATCATGTGATGTATCTGACCCCAGGAATGTGTCAATAAAGTTTCCCCTTCCTGGGACAATGAATTCACGGTGTTCTTATTTCAATTTCCAGGAGTGTATAAACTATATTATAGATAACTGGTTTCGGTAAAACTAAGTTACCATCTTCACACCTTCATAAACGTTATTACAAACACCTTGGGCCAGCTACAAAATAACTTTTATGAAGATCTGCAGATGGTGACTTAGTTTCACCGAAACTGGTTATCGACAATATCTTTTTTTCTTTTAGCGATCTCGTCTAAGAAGTTCTTCTCCTACGTAATCACTACAGATCGCCCCTTCGAGCTCAACATGAGTAAACTAATAAATCTATTGTAGTTGCATGAAGGTATTCGAGACTGACTAAATAAGGTAACGGAAGGGGCACTGTACGGTAGAAGAGCCGAGTAGGATAGAAACTATGAGGAAGGAATATAGGACAGAATAGACTACACAGCTGCAGGCTGTATGAGAACACTGAGGATTTTGATCGTGCTAATATGAAAAACTGGCGCTGAAGGAAGGATGAACATATCGAATGGCAGTTCGCTACCAACCACTGAGGTATTAACAGCATATTATTTCGTGGCTTTTGTGGATGTGATGGAATATTGCACGGAAGTAGATATTATCGTTTGGCGTAAGGGAAAAGTAAAGAAAAAAACTGATGAACGTCTCATTTCAATGGAGTGAGAAAAAATAGAAGCAAGCAAGATACAAGACATTTACCGGACTTGTTACGCATGTTTTCAGTGGATACTCATTGGATCTCCCTCTCAGTGTTTTTAATGGCAAACAGTTTCTTCTACGCTGGCTGTATGAGTACCATTTTTAAGTTAAGTCCCATAGTGCTCAGAGCCATTTGAACCAGTTTTAAATGAGAGCATTTCAGGTAAGGCTTTACCGTGACTGTTATTGACATCCAATGAAACAACAAGTTTACTGTTACCAACCACTGTTTCAACGGTTTAAGCCCCCAACATCAAGTGTATTTACATTTCTTAGTATGACATGTATGTGTGTGAGTGTGTGTGTGTGTGTGACGTTGCGTTTTTGGAGGAACTTGGGGCACTCTCTCCAGTGCTCACAGGTTCCTTTCACTGTCGTAACACATCACATGTATACTGTCATATTTTGGCGCCTGGGCGCCATCTTTGTTTACAAAACATGACAGTTGTTTTATTCTACACGAGTGACACTTGTAGCGAATCTCACTCTGAGAGACCTTTTATCCGACATGGTTTACAGCATCGTTGCTGGTATCTTGCGAAATCAGGGCGGCATCGATGCCTGTAAGCTTCCTGGATTTGTTCCGTCAATACCTTCTAACAGCATCTCTAGAGCGCTGAAGGATCGCGACGTATGGGTAGGGCGCATGCGTGTCTCGGAGGGGGAGCCACAGTTAAGGCAGATGCTAACAGCCTGTTAGCGTAAAGGGATCCCGTCCTCACGATGCGTGTCTTTGTTGACACCATCTTCTTCAGGTTCCTCCATCAGGCGTGGTTCGCAGATCCTCTTCGTTTGCGAAGACAGGTTCCTTTGTTTCTCTGGTATGCCGTCTGACAGAAGAACGCCCCTTGCTCGAAGGTTGCGTGTGTTTGTGAATAATTTTTCACTACATTCCTACTCTTCCGAATAAGCGACGCTCGATGTCATGTGCGAACTGTGAAAAGTATTGCCTGTTGCTTTGTATGACGGGATCTTCGGGAGACGTCTGTTTGATAATTTCTTCTAATGTTTCGCTAGCACGAGTGGCTGGAATTATCAAAGAGTCGCCATCCACTGTTGGTGGCCTTAAAAGTAATGTTTACTGCGACATCTCACTGGTAGATGTTTAGAATTGTATTTATCTACAGCACTGTTCATTATCATGTTTCCTCTGGTTTCAATGCAAATTGTTGTTTTAATATCTACTGTGTACTAGAAAACACACCGAAGTATACTAAGATTTTGTCGAGTAATCAGATTCTTTTATTGATTCTGTTGATATTTTTGAAGGTAGTGGTAGTGTTTGTCGTGAAGATAGCGGAAGTGTTTATCCAGAAGATAGGTGGACTGAAATTAGTTGAGGAACTGAGAAATCCGGCGAACCCCTTACGTTGCCAGTTGCTTTAGCGGAGCGAAAACTAAAACTCCCCAGAAATTACGCAATGGATTTTTGTCCGATTGTTCACAAGCAAACGAAGTGTGGAAATCTGCCAAATGACGCAACGAAGTGATTAGTGTACAGTCTGCTTTTGCACAGAAAGATTTAATTGGTTTAAAATACTCAGGACAATTAAGAATAACCTACTTAGTGATTTCAATTTTTGTCCAAATTGTCGTAGTCAGATTGACCAGCGCGAGGTCGAGACCTGCAAAAAATATTACATAAATAAATAAAACAAAAAAATAAAAATTGAATTCCTGAAATGTAATCAAGGAAGTTAAATTTGAGGGAATATTCAAATACACTCCTGGAAATGGAAAAAAGAACACATTGACACCGGTGTGTCAGACCCACCATACTTGCTCCGGACACTGCGAGAGGGCTGTACAAGCAATGATCACACGCACGGCACAGCGGACACACCAGGAACCGTGGTGTTGGCCGTCGAATGGCGCTAGCTGCGCAGCATTTGTGCACCGCCGCCGTCAGTGTCAGCCAGTTTGCCGTGGCATACGGAGCTCCATCGCAGTCTTTAACACTGGTAGCATGCCGCGACAGCGTGGACGTGAACCGTATGTGCAGTTGACGGACTTTGAGCGAGGGCGTATAGTGGGCATGCGGGAGGCCGGGTGGACGTACCGCCGAATTGCTCAACACGTGGGGCGTGAGGTCTCCACAGTACATCGATGTTGTCGCCAGTGGTCGGCGGAAGGTGCACGTGCCCGTCGACCTGGGACCGGACCGCAGCGACGCACGGATGCACGCCAAGACCGTAGGATCCTACGCAGTGCCGTAGGGGACCGCACCGCCACTTCCCAGCACATTAGGGACACTGTTGCTCCTGGGGTATCGGCGAGGACCATTCGCAACCGTCTCCATGAAGCTGGGCTACGGTCCCGCACACCGTTAGGCCGTCTTCCGTTCACGCCCCAACATCGTGCAGCCCGCCTCCAGTGGTGTCGCGACAGGCGTGAATGGAGGGACGAATGGAGACGTGTCGTCTTCAGCGATGAGAGTCGCTTCTGCCTTGGTGCCAATGATGGTCGTATGCGTGTTTGGCGCCGTGCAGGTGAGCGCCACAATCAGGACTGCATACGACCGAGGCACACAGGGCCAACACCCGGCATCATGGTGTGGGGAGCGATCTCCTACACTGGCCGTACACCACTGGTGATCGTCGAGGGGACACTGAATAGTGCACGGTACATCCAAACCGTCATCGAACCCATCGTTCTACCATTCCTAGACCGGCAAGGGAACTTGCTGTTCCAACAGGACAACGCACGTCCGCATGTATCCTGTGCCACCCAACGTGCTCTAGAAGGTGTAAGTCAACTACCCTGGCCAGCAAGATCTCCGGATCTGTCCCCCATTGAGCATGTTTGGGACTGGATGAAGCGTCGTCTCACGTGGTCTGCACGTCCAGCACGAACGCTGGTCCAACTGAGGCGCCAGGTGGAAATGGCATGGCAAGCCGTTCCACAGGACTACATCCAGCATCTCTACGATCGTCTCCATGGGAGAATAGCAGCCTGCATTGCTGCGAAAGGTGGATATACACTGTTCTAGTGCCGACATTGTGCATGCTCTGTTGCCTGTGT
Organism: Schistocerca cancellata; assembly: GCF_023864275.1. NCBI lineage: Eukaryota > Metazoa > Arthropoda > Insecta > Orthoptera > Acrididae > Schistocerca > Schistocerca cancellata. The sequence goes on along the minus strand of NC_064626.1, from coordinate 1,144,766,081 downwards.
CTATGTGCCTGTGGTTCTGTCAGTGTGATCATGTGATGTATCTGACCCCAGGAATGTGTCAATAAAGTTTCCCCTTCCTGGGACAATGAATTCCCAGTGTTCTTATTTCAATTTCCAGGAGTGTATTTCAGGAACAAATGTTGTTAGGTATGTAGATGAAGGCTCAAAACGTTCATCTCTTCAAGGCCTAGCTATTCTGGGCAAAGAAGTTACATAGGTGACATAATTGACTGTCAGAATGTAGGACAGTTCCGAAGATGCTAAAAAGATGAAATGATGTTCAAAAAAAATCAAATCACTGTATAAATGCAAAAGAGGAGCCGACTGAGGATTTAAAGTTTAATGTTTAGCTCAGAATCTTAGATTTTTAAAGAGTAATGGAGAGTATTGTACGTAGAGGACAGTGCGATGGTTTTTCGTGCGACTTTCGTCTTTCCACAGGAGCAACACGGAAAGCAACAAGACACGCAGGTGGCAATAACCTAGCATGTTTCGCGTCGGCTTCAAAACGTGTCATGCATTTACAGAGGTTTCAAAGTTGTTAGATTCAAAGCTATTTTTTCTTAAAATAAACAAATTTTACAGTTTAGAAGCATTTATTCACCAAATAAGAATACATTAATAATTTGTGTGCATGCTTTTATTCATAATGAGCAATTAAACTCGTCTTGGTATGGTTTCTATGAGCCTTGAGCATGAGTGTTTGGAATCTTCGTCATGATGTCATATTTGGATCAGTTTCTCGACCAGTTGCAACCTAGTTGTAATGTTGATCTCCCGTAACTTCCGCTCAGCAATTGCTCACAGATTCTCTGTAAGTTTCAAATATGGACTATATTCAGGCTATGGCAAAGTTTTTACCTTGTTTTCAGCTAAGAACTGTGCAGCTGACTTAGATTTTTGGCAACGAGCCCAATCGTACATGAACACAAAGTCACGGTCGCGAAACCACTCCTTCACCTGAGGTAAAATCCTCATTTCCAGACGGTCGGAGTGGCCGAGCGGTTCTAGGCGCTACAGTCTGGAACCGCGCGACCACTACGGTCGCAGATTCGAATCCTGTCTCGGGCATGGATGTGTGTGATGTCCTTAGGTTAGTTAGGGGATTGATGACCTCAGAAGTTAAGTCCCATAGTGCTCAGAGCCATTTGAACCTCATTTGCAGAACTTTCCTACACTGAATTTGATTCATACTGCCTTCAACAATTTAAAGGCGGCTAGTATCCTTTGCTGATATGACACTCCACACCATAGCAGACATGGAATATTCGAATATTCTACGGTTTGCGCTACACAAAACTCAGAAACCTGTTCCTTAACCGTTCCTTGCACGTACTGGGTACTTTCCTCACATATGGAAAATACAGACTCATCAGAAAAGCAGACCTAAAGGGAAAAAAAAGAATTTTTAACATCGTGCAACCCCGTCAGAAACTGCGATAGTTAAACATATAATACGTCAGCCTCAGTTGCCAATAGAAACCAGTCTTTACCTAGGTTTCAGCCATAATAATTTGGCCTTCTTCAGAAGCTATTGACATTAAACTATTGTATGCCAAAGTTAGGCCATGTCAAGTATAAAACTATAGCACCGTAGTAACCAGTCATAAACTACATTACTTGGGGTGAAGAGAAATAGCAGACCCCACTGCGCGGACGAGGTCGGTAGGCCGCGAGAGCTGCACCGGAACTAATAGCAGCGAGCAGCTACGTTCGAGCATCGCTGATGGTCATCGGCATGCGCGCGTGGAAATAGAGATACGTAGCTACCTTTACGTTAGGAATTGGATTAATATAACCATTAAAACTGTTAATGGCATTATATGTAACCGATCCTACTCCTGAGGAGAACGAGAACCCTATAAACGGATTCGGAGCCCGTAAGAAAGACTAGCTATTACTCGGCAAAAATATTCCTCAGTTTTCAATACATTACTATTTGACTAAAGAAAGTGGAGTCAGGCGTCGGCGACTGCAAAGGCAACGTAACATCTGGGCCGCTGAAGAAAAGGTTGGAAACCTTCGAAAAAGTTCTTATTTCTCAATTGCAGCTGGTCATTAAGTAGCTTTTCTTTATCAAGCAACAGGCGTTTAAAGATTTGCAACTCCTCAAGGTTGTCAAGCTTAGTGCCTTTAACCTCGCAATTTAATAGCTCTGTGTCATTTGGTGGATTGGAAGCATGGGCCAGTTGAACAATCTGCTCGGCAAAAGTCGCCACGCGTGCCATCACCACATTTTGTGGGTATATATTCAAAATGGCTCTGAGCACTATGGGGCTCAACTTCTGAGGTCATTAGTCCCCTTGAACTTAGAACTAGTTAAACCTAACTAACCTAAGGACATCACAAATATCCATGCCCGAGGCAGGATTCGAACCTGCGACCGTAGCGGTCTTGCGGTTCCAGACTGCAGCGCCTTTAACCGCACGGCCACTTCGGCCGGCTGTGGGTATATGTTCTTTATATCTAGCTGAGAGGGATCTCCCTGTCTGGCCGATGTAATAACTCGGGCAATCACTACAGGTGATTTTGTACACCCCAGAACGAGATAATTTGTCATTAGTATTCTTTAACGAGTGGTCCATATTATTTATGAGGCTGTTTTCGTAGAATATGCAATCTTAAAGCCATGGCTCTTTAAGAGTCGACCTATTCTACAAGATGCTTTGCCTGTGAAGGGAATAGAAATGAAGCTACTGGAGTTATCCTCTGGTGCGACACTTAGTGTAGGTGAGGTCGCAGTTTTTCTACCTGTTTTCTTGTTAAAGAACTCTCTCACAATTTCTGGTTTATATCCATTATTATAGGCGATAACTTCTAGGGTTTGTAACTCGTTCTCCATTGCGTCTGCTGGAAGAGGAATGGCGAGCGCTCGGTGCATGCACGAATGGAAGAAACCATTTTGTAGGCTTGGGGGTGTGTAGAGTCGGCTGGGATGATATTATCGGAAAAGTTATTTTTCCGAAAAATGTTAAACCTAATACGATTTCCTCTATTGCCAAATTTAGGTCTAAATAATTCAAAGGTCTATTGGGAGATTCATTTTCCAGCGTAAAGCTTATTTCCTCGTGGAGTTTATTAAAAGTTGTGAAAATTTGATCTATATCATCTTGAGAGCCGTTAATTATGAAGAGTAAGTTGTCTACATATCTTGCACAAAAGATAAATTTGCTCACTAAATCTGCATTATTTTGAAAGAAAATACGTTCCATAGAATTTACAGAGATCCAATGTTATGTAAATACAAGCGCACACTCTGTCAGGAATGAGTGTATTCTATTGGTTTTATTTTTTACTTTCTTGTTTAGCCTTAGATTTCACATGTGCTAAAGATTCTGCTACTGAATACACACAGTGATGAAATTAGGACCTTGGGGTTTCACTAAAAAGTGAGACTGATGAAATATTTTCTCTCTCTCTCTCTTGGGAGACTACTGTAAATTTGACCGCACTTTCCCAAATGAAATTTTTGTAAACTGATGTCCTTAACGACACGGAACTTTCATTTTTGCCTTGTAACATGTTCATGTATATTTATATACTACCTGATGTACCTGGCAATTCCCGGGTATTAATTTTTCCAATTCTCTATTATAAATGAAAAGAAATAAATGAACTGTGTTAGTAGTGCAGTATCGAAAAAATTTCGTTTCCATGTATTCGTGAAAAGACGTTTGAAATTATGAAACAGTCGTACAAAGACATATGCATAATGTACGAAAGTTCAACTGCAGTATCCGAATTAAGACACATTATTCCGAACAGTTTTCGTACGCTGGACGCTATTCTGTGAACGTCTCTTTGACAGCCCCTCTTCGTAGCTCTATAGACGAATATCGTCGTCACCTACAGCCGGTTTGCGCTTCGCAGTTGGACACTGTCGGAAGTGCTGCCGTGTGTCAAAGATTTCCGTAAGCTGATTCGACTGTAGGACTGGCTTAGTCATAAAGAATAAAGTTTTTAAAAAGTGATGCATGATTCGGTATTTTTTCATGTATCTCTGTATCGTTATATTTCTTGAATTACGTGTCGTTCAGTGATATATTTGTGTTGATGTCGATACTGTCTGCGAAATACGTTGCGAATACAGCTAGCAGCATGATGCGGCAGTTTTTCGTACATCTCATTATTTATGATGCCATATCTCCTGGACTACGATAGGTAGGTGTTTCTAACTCCATACCGATTGTTGCTTGAGAGTAAGGTATATGTATACCATGTTTGGTTGAAATCGGTCCAGTAGTTTAGGTGGTGTGGAAAACACACACACACACACACACACACACACACACACATGCACATGTTTTATAATATGTATTCGTACAATACACACACAACTACATCTACATCAATATAGATATTCCGCAAGCCACAGCACGGTGCGTGGCGGAGGGTACCATCTATCACTACTAGTCAATCCCTCCTCTGTTCCCCCTCACAAATACAGCGAGGGTAAAAAGTGTATCTGCCTCACTAAGAGCCCTAATTTCTCGTATCTTACCTTCGTGGACCTTACGCCCAATGTGTATTGGAGGCAACAGAATCATTCTGCAGTCAGTTTCAAATGCCAGTTCTCTAACTTTTCTCAATAGTCTTTCTCCAAAAGAACGTCGCCTTCCCTCCAGAAATTCTCATTTGAATTCCCGAAGCATCTCCGTAACGCTTACATGTTGTTCGAACGTACCGGTAACAAATCTAGCAGCCCTCCTCTGAATTGCTTCGATGTCCTCCTCAATCCGACCTGGTACGGATCCCAAATCCTCCAGCAGTACTCAAGAATAGATCGCACCAGCATCCTATATGTGGTCTCCTATTCCCCGAATAACCGAAGTCGTCGATTGGCCTTCCCCGCCACAATTCGCACGTGCTCGCTCCATCTCATATCGCTTCGCAATGTTACGCCCAGGTAATTAAACGACTTCGCTGTTTTAAGCAGGACACTAGTAATTACTGTAACAGATCATACTACTCATCCGCATTAACTTACATCTTTCCAAGTTCAGAGCTGGCTGCCATTCAATACACCCACTACAATTTTTGTCTAAGTGGTCTTATATCTTCCTACAGTCACTCTAACTTCGACGCCTTACCGTACACCAAAGCATCATCAGCAAACAACCGCATTTTGCTCCGCGTCCTATGCACGAAATCATTTATGTATACACAGGGTGTCCCAGCTATCTTGTCCACCCAAAATATCTCTGGAAGAATAACAGCTATTGGAAAACGACTTTCACCGGTATCAATGTAGGGCTGGGGCAAACTGTGTGATTTGCAAGCCACATACACTATGTGATCTAAAGTATGCGGACACTTGGATGAAAATGACTTACAAGTTCGTGTCGCCCTCCATCAGTAATGCTGGAATTCAATATGGTATTGGCCCACCCTTAGCCTTGATGACAGCTTCCACTCTCGTAGGCATGCGTTCAATCAGGTGCTGGAAGGTAACGTGGGGAATGGCAGCCCATTCTTCACGGAGTGCTGCACTGTGGAGAGGTATCGATGTCGGTCGGTGAGGCCTGGCACGAAGTCGGCGTTCCGAAACATCCCAAAGGCATTCTGTAGGATTCAGATCACGGCTCTGTACAGGCCAGTCCATTACAGGGATATTATTGTCGTGTAACCACTCAGCCACAGGCCGTGCATTATGAACAGGTGCTCGATCGTGTTGAAAGATGCAGTCACCATCCCTGAATTGCTCTTAAACAGTGGGAAGCAAGAAGGTGCTTAAAACATCAATGTAGGCCTGTGCTGTGATAGTGCCACGCAAAACAACAAGGGGTGCAAGCCCCCTCCGTGAAAAACACGACCACACCATAACACCACCGCCTCTGAATTTTACTGTTGCCACTACACAGGATGGCAGATGACGATCACCGGGCATTCGCCATACCCACACCCTGCCATCGATGGCCACATTGTGTACCGTAATTCGTCGGTCCACACAACGTTTTTCCACTGTTCAATCGTCCAATGTTTACGCGCCTTACACCATGCGAGGAGTCGTTCGGCATTTGCCAGCGTGATGTGTTACTTATGAGCAGCCGCTCGACCATGAAATCCAACTTTTCTCACCTCCCACCTAACTGTCATAGTACTTGCAGTATATCCAGATGCGGTTTGGAATTCCTGTGTGATGGTCTGGATAGATGTCTGCCTACTACACATTATGACCCTCTTCAACTGTCGGAGGACTCTGTCAGTCAACAGACGATGTCGGCCTGTACGCATTTGTGCTGAACGTGTCCCTTCACGTTTCCACTTCACTATCACATCGGAAACAGTGGACCTAGGGATGTTTAGCAGTGTGGAAACCTCGCGTACAGACGTATGACACAAGTGAAACCCAATCACCTGACCACGTTCGAAGTCCGTGGAGCGTCACATTCTGCTCTCTCACGATGTCTAATGACTACTGCGGTCGCTGATACGGAGTACCTGGCAGTAGGTGGCAGCACAATGCACCTAACATGAAAAACGTGTTTTTGAGGGTGTTCGGATACTTTTGATCACATAGTGTACAGCCGACAACTGCCGCTGGAGCGCGCTGCCATCGCATATACCACTCTGAGACACGCGAACCGTATGGACAAGTCGCATCGTTTCTGAGCGTTCAGCAGCACGTTGAACTCGGCACTCTCGACTTTGACTGTCGAATACTCGGTCGGCGTACCGACGGCCTCTATGTCGCCTCAACCATGTTTCTATGTGTTCCATCAATGCGCGTTGCATGGCGTGTGGTATCGTGTATCATATAGTCTCCGTGAGGACCACGCCCTGCGTGCAGGTTGTGTGTGTGTGTGTGTGTGTGTGTGTGTTCAAAAAAATGTGTGTGAAATGTTATGGGACTTAACTGCTAAGGTCATCAGTTCCTAAGCTTACACACTACTTAACCTAAATTATCCTAAGAACAAACACACAAACCCATGGCCGAGGGAGGACTCGAACCTCCGCCGGGACAAGCCGCACAGTCCATGACTGCAGCGCCCGAGACCGCTCGGCTAATCCCGCGCGGCGTGTGTGTGTGTGTGTGTGTGTGTGTGTGTGTGTGTGTGTGTGTTGCTCGGCTGCGCTATTGTGCAGACGGGAAGTGGCTTAAGACGACGTTCGGAGGCCCCCGTCCTCGCGGAGTGGATGGGGCCCTGGAAGTGGATGCAAACCAGGCCATCTGCGCTCTTACACGTGCTGTATGTCAGCCGGACTCGTCCGCTCAAGAGGCTGAGCCAGCCCCTCCCGGGCTCCTGGTTAATTGGGGGTGTGCGTCTGGCCGCGGGGATAATCCGGCCCTCCGCGTCGACAGCTACCCCCAAGCCGGCGCGCCCGGCATAGCACACGCAGGACTCTGGCTGAATAAAGCACACACAGCACTTCGCACGTGTCCGCTGCCATTGCTTCCGTCTGCTGCTCCTGCAGTTCTGCTCCAGACTAATCCTGTTTAAGTGATTAGCGCGGACTGGGACCGGCAGCGGCGCCGTGAAATGGTTCCTCCATCACGCTCACGAGGACGGAGCGTCCCAGGCACCCGAGCTAGCAAGAGGACAGGGTAGGAGGGGGGGGGGGGGGTGAGGAGCTCTTGTTACGGGAGGAGCGGGAGGGGGAGATGCAGTGAAGAACTGTCTTAATGGACTAGCGACTGCAGATTACGACTCGAAAGTTCCAAGGCTCCTGGGCAGATACGAGCGACGTGTAAATAATGGAGGTAATTACACTGAGAAGTTAACTAAACCTCACTTTAGTAAGTGACTTGCGTTACTGTTAGTAAAACAAATTCCTAATTTCTTTTAAGACTAACGTTAACTTCCTGGATTCTCCTCATGTACCTGTGCAGTAAACAGAAAGTGACATAATGTCTTTAGAGAACAAATCCGCCATCACTGCTTTTCAGACCGCCTTATTATTCGTCTTCATTGCATTAATTTTTTGCACGACCGGTTTCACACCTGAACGAATCAATTACAAGAACAAACCGTTCAACTATCAGCAAAATTTACATGCTACGTCGCATAATAAAATTGTAGTTAGGTGGAATCCACGATATTACCAGGCCGCGCTGAAAAGTGATGCCTCCGAAAATTTTACGTGAAAACTCTTAAAACATTTTAAATAAAAAAATCTCTATTAATATTGTACATCTTTATTCTTCATGTCTACAGGTTTATTTCTCAAAATAGTCACCCTGGCGACGAACATTTTTCCCACAACGACAGACGAATATGTTGACACCGCCACTGTAGAATGTTTGACTTTGTTGACGGAGCCACAACCTCACCTCTGCTTGCTCCGCTTCACCACTATCAAAGTGAAGTCCTCGAAGAGATTCTTTAACTTTCGAAGGGAGATGAAAATCGGATTGGACCAAGTTGGGGCTGAATAGATGATGATCGAGACAGTGGAACCAAGGATAAAGGCGTTGGATTGCTGCAGACGTCGCAGCGCTCGTTTTTTTTTTTTTTTTTCATTATTGCGATTTTAAAACCCGTAGAACAGGTAGGCTGGCAGCAGCACAATACGCCGCTCTTCAGCCAAAGATAGTACAATGATAAAAACAGAGAAGACACATGAGTTGGAACAAAAAGGCGGGGAAAAAACAGTAGACACATGAACATAAAAAAACATGAAGCCGTTCACACTCGATGACAATCCACACTACAAACTGTTGACACAAAGCACAAACACTGAAGATGTCGATGGCACTGGTGAACGATGGAGTGTGACGGTGAACACTGAACACTAAACACGACGGCACACACGAGACACTGATGGCGATGATCTCCGGCGCGCGAATGTCCACTTAGCGTGTGCGAGTCTGGGGACCTGCCAAGAGGGGAATAAGGGTGAGGTGGGGGAGAGGGGAGAACAAGGATGCCAATGACTGAGGAGATGGGGGGAGGAGGAGAGGGACAGGGGAGGGGAAGCCCGGGGGAGGAGTGGGGAGAAATGGAGGAGCGAGGGAAGAGGGAGAGAAGGGAGGGAGGGTGCCCAAAGGAGCAAACACAGGAAGAGGATGGGAGGATCAAAGTTGGTAGGAGGGGTAGATGGAGGGGAGGAGGGCATCATCAGGGAGAGGGAGCTGGCGGAAGCCACCTTGGGAGAGGGTAAGGAGGGTGGAGAGATGGAGACCGGGTGGGACGTGGGAATACAGGCGCGGCAGCGGGCAGGGGTGGGAGAGGATGGGCGAGACAAGTGGGTGAGGAGGATCGAGCTTGCAGGAGGTGTACAGGATCCATATCCTTTCAAGGAAAAGGAGGAGGTGGGGGAACAGAATGAGATCATACAGGATCCATGTGGGGGAGGGGAGACGGATGTGATAGGCGAGGCGGAGAGCATGGCGTTCAAGAATTTGAAGGGATTTATAAAAGGTAGGGGGGGCGGAGATCCAGGCCGGATGGGCGTAACAAAGGATAGGGCGGATGAGGGATTTATAGGTGTGGAGTATGGTGGAGGGGTCCAGACCCCATGTACGGCCAGAAAGGAGCTTGAGGAGACGCAGTCGGGAGCGTGCCTTGGCTTGGATTGTCCAGAGATGGGGGGTCCAGGAGAGTCGACGGTCAAGGGTGACGCCAAGGTACTTAAGGGTGGCGGTGAGGGCGATAGGACGGCCATAGATGGTGAGATAGAAATCAAGGAGGCGGAAGGAAGGGGTGGTTTTGCATACAATGATCGCCTGGGTTTTGGAGGGAGTGACCTTGAGCAACCACTGGTTGCACCAAGTGGTGAACCGGTCAAGATGGGATTGGAGAAGGTGTTGGGAGCGCTGCAGGGTGGGGGCAAGGGCAAGGAAGGCGGTGTCATCGGCAAACTGGAGAAGGTGGATGGGGGGTGACGGCGGCGGCATGTCCGCCGTATATAAAAGGTACAGAAGGGGGGAGAGGACGGAGCCTTGGGGCACACCGGCGGAGGGAAAAAAGGTCTAGGAATCCGTGTTATGGATGGTGACGTAGGAAAGACGGTGGTAGAGAAAGGAGTCGATCAGACGGACGTAATTAATGGGAGGGGCGAAGGTTTGGAGCTTGAAGAGGAGACTGGAATGCCATACACGGTCATAAGTACGTTCGAGGTCCAGGGAGAGGAAGATTGCAGAGCGACGGGAATTAAGCTGTTCAGAAAGGAGATGAGTGAAGTGAAGGAGAAGGTCGTCGGAAGAGAAGGACGGCCGAAAGCCACACTGGGTAACGGGAAGGAGGCGGTGCTGGCGGAGATGCTGGTGGATGCAGCGGGCGAGGATAGATTCCAGGACCTTGCTGAAGACCTAGGTAAGGCTGATGGGATGGTAGGAGGAGATGGCAGATGGCGGTTTACCGGGTTTAAGGAACATCAGGATACGGGAGGTTTTCCACAGGTAGGGGTAGTAACCGGTGGACAGGACTACATTGTAGAGCCTGGCCAGGGTGGAGAGGAAAGAGACAGGAGCTTCACGAAGGTGACGTTAGGTGACTCGATCGTGACCAGGAGCAGTGTTGCGTTTCGTGCGGAGTGTAGTAATGAGATCCTGTGTAGTGATAGGGGCATTGAGTTCCATGTGTGCCATGTTGTCCAAGTACTGGAAACCACATGCGAGGGGAGGGACAGAGATGTCAGTTCGATCGCGGACATCCGGGAAGAGGGAGTAATCGAACTGGGGATCATTGGGGATGGAAAAGACATCAGAGAGGTAAGAGGCAAAGTGATTGGCCTTACTAAGGGTGTCAAGGAAGGGATGATCATTATGGAGAAGAGGATAGTAGGGGGAGGGTTTAGTTCCGGTAAGGCAATGGAAGGCTGACCAGAACTTGGTCGAGTTTATAGGTAGGGTAGCATTTAAACGGGTGCATGTCTGTCGCCAGTCCCAGCGTTTCTTAGCCGCGAGCAAATTACGAATGTGTCGCTGGAGTTGCCGGTTGCGTCGGAGTGTGTCCAGGTCACGTGTGTGGAGAAAGGCACGGTAGAGACGATGGGATTCACGGAGGAGGAGGACGGCCTGTGGGGGTAGGGTAGGACGGTGGGGGTGTATGGCGACAGTAGGGACGTGGGCCTCGAGGGCCTCAGACAAGGTCTGCTGGAGAAAGGAGGCGGCATGGGTTACATCGTCAGGGTGGCGGTAGCTGAAGGGGTGGCTATCGACCTGGGTGGAGAGGGTATCCCAGTAGGCATTCCAGTTGGCATGGGAATAGTCATGGACGTACTTTGGGGGAGGGTCACTACGAGGGTAAGGGCGGGGGCGACGACCGTCTGAAACGGTGAGGACAGGGAGATGGTCGCTACCAATAGGCTCCAGGACATCCTCCATTATGTGGCTGAGGAGGTTAGGGGAGGAAGGGATAACATCGAGAGTGGAGTTGGATTCGGGACAGGTGTGCTGGGGGATGGGGATGAGGTCGCCTTGAAGGGAGGAGAGGAACCGATGCCACCACCATTACTGGGCGGCGGAACGACTATGGATGTTGAGGTCGGCGGCGATCACGTAGGAGGAGAAGATACGGTCAATGTGGGAGAGGAAGTCGAAGGGAATAGGGGCGTTAGGGCGGACATAGATGGTGGCGCAGGTGACGGTAAGGCCGGGGAAGAAGAGACTGAGGATCAGGTGTTGTGTGGGGTCGGGAAGGAGAGGTTGGAGCCGAACTGGGATCTGGCGGTGGTGACCAATGGCAACTCCGCCACGCACAATCTGGAGGGGATTATCGGAGCGGTGAAGGTGGTAGGGCGACGTGTGGGCGGTGTGGTGGGGTTGGAGGAAGGTTTCATTGAGGAGGAAGGCATCCACGGGGTGGGTGGCAAGGGTGTGCATGAAGAGATTCTTGTTGGCGGGAAGGGAGCGGATGTTGCTGAAAAGGATATGGTGCTGTCACACCATGACAGGGATTTAGACAAGGGTGTCAAGACGGGAGAAGGTGAAATGGGCCTGGTTGTTGGAGTAGGTGGCATATATTTTTAAGTGGAAAATGGAACAGGCGGCGAGGGAGACCTGTTGGAGGGTGTGAGGGCGCTGAAAGGGTGGACGTTTTGTAGGACAATGGTGAGGAACCTGATGATGTCCTCAGCATGGGAGGGGGGGTACGATGGGAATTGCCAGGAGGGTTGGGGGCGTCCAGAGGACAGACAGGGACGTTGAGTTCAGGAGTGGTCGGAGGAGGTAAGGCTTTACACTTCTGGGAGTAGGTGGGATGGGGGAGATCGCAGGTATTACAGGAGGGAGGGGATTGAAGGTTAGGGCACTGCCGGAGGAAGTGCACTTGCCTACAATGCGGGCAGGTGGGGGCCTCGCGGCACTCGGCTGTTGGGTGTGCATTATAGCGCAGACACCTCTGGCAGCGCAGGGATTGAGGAGGGGAACGGGAGGGGTCGATCTTATAGCGCTGGTTGAAGAGGAGGGCACCCTCCTTCAGGAGACGGTCAATGGAGGGGGCATCCTCGGAGAAAACCCGCATAAGGCGGGTGGGGCCGGCCGAGTTGAAAATGTGGCGGACCGCCCGCTCCTCCAGTGTGGGATGGGCCTTGAGCTCCATCAACCCCTCCTCCTCCGTGATCGTCGGACTGAGCTGAGTGATCACGGCAGTGAGGGTCGGTGGGCGACGCGGGGGTTGGGGTTGGTGGGTAGGAGATGGAGAAGGAGCAGGGGTGAGGGAGGTGTTGGGGCCAAAACGGGTGATGGGGAGGCGGGAGAGGATGTCAGTATGGAGGGTGGGGCTGGGGGAGGAGATGAGAACGGAATCCCGTCTGGGAGTGAGGAGGGAGATGGGGGCACCAGGGAAGTGTTGGCAGAGGAGGAGGGAGAGATTCTGGGCCTCGAGAAGGGAAGGATCGGGACAGGAGAGGAGGTATTTGTATAAAGAGGGGGGGAGGAGGAGGAGGAGGAGGAGGAGGAGGTGGAGGGAGCAGGGCCAGGTGGAGAGACATCCATGGCATCCTGGGGGGGAAGGAGGATGGGGCGGGGCCTTTTTGGGAGCGGAGGAGGTGGTGGTGCCACTAGGGCGTTTAACGGCGACAGAAGGGTGGGTGGTGATATGAGGGTCGGGAGCTATAGGGAGGTGGCGGGAAGGGGCAGGTCCCGGCGAGGACGCAGCAGTCGGCGCCGGAGATGGTGACGGTGAAGGCGACGGCGACGGCGACGGTGGTGGCGGTGATGGCGAAGGCGATGGGGAGAGTTGGGCATGGGCAGTGGCCCGACGGGCCACCACCCTAGCTGGAGCTGCAGTGACAGGCTGGGGGAGTGGAGGGAAAGGATCAGAGGGAGAGGAGCGGGAGGAGGAAGCTGGAGAGGGGGCGACAAAGAGCGAGGGCGAAGGGAGAGTGAGAAGAGGAAGGATGGAAAGAGGGGGGGTGTGACTGTGCACACCATGTAATGGTGGTGGTGGCGGCGGTGGAGGGGGAAGTATAAACTACGGCTGTGGTGGTAGTGGTGGTGGTGGGGGCTGACATGACGACAGGGATAAACAAAAATGCACAGGACGTAAAGGAAAGGAAAAGAAAACTGGGGACAGACGAAGACGAAGACAGATGAAGACGAAGACGGATGAAGACGAAGACCAGAGTCCCACGCTGCTGGCGCTGGCGCTGACGCTGACGACGACTGGCAGAAATGCTGCAGCTGCTGCTGCTGCTGCTACTGCTGAAGGGCTGGCTGGCTGGCCAGCTGGCTGGCTGGCTGGACTGCCGCTGCTGCTGCTGCTGCTGCTGCTGCTGGAGGGCTGGCTGGCTGGCCAGCTGGCTGGCTGGCTGGACTGCTGCCGCTGCTGCTCGGCTGGACCGCTGCTGCTCGGCTGGACCGCTGCTGCTCGGCTGGCTGGCACCTGAAAACCTAGCGCTTCGATTAGTGATGGAATGGCACAATCGAAGGGCGGTATCCTTTCGGAGTACCGCCGGAGATGTGGCAGCGCTCGTGTGTGTCCATCAGTTTTACGATTTCTATTTTCAGTTCAATAGCCGAGATCCAGAGCCACGACCCATACTACAATGCAAACTCTAAAAGCGCTAAGAAATAATTTTCTCGCGCGTTTGTGGGCAAAATGCAAATACTAATTAAAGATCTCATGTTGGTATTGTCATGCTGAAGGAGAGGGCACTCCATGTGTGGACGAATTCTTCCAATACGTGCTTTCAGTTTTCTGACGCTCTCGTAGTGCTTCGACGTAGTTACGTCACACGCCGCCACGTCATACGCTGCAATTCGGAGTCCTCTAGCGGCATAGGATGTACCATCCCCAGTGAAATATTACAAATAACTTGGAAATGACAGTCAAAGAATAAAACATTTTAATATTACATTATAAGCGAACACTCACCGCTCAGGCGAGATACAATTTTCTCTCATGCCTATTATTATTATTATTATTATATAAAATTCAGTGAATCATTTTCGAGTGCAGATAATAAAAAGATGCACTCGAAACAAGAATGGACCAGATAGCTGAAAAAGGAGCTGTCATTTGTCTTATTTTAGCTATTATCACTTTTTCTCTTGTCTTCGTTGCGAGTGGACGGATATCTTGGCGAGCGCCGTTGAATGTATGTAATACTGTATCTTTAATCACGTAATATATTAGGTTCATGTTATTGTTGTTTGTATTGTGTTGTGGTCTTCAGTCCTGAGACTGGTTTGATGCAGCTCTCCATGCTATTCTATCCTGTGTAAGCTTCTTCATCTCCCAGTACCTACTGCATACTACATCCTTCTGAATCTGCATAGTGTATTCATCTCTTGGTCTCCCTCTACGATTTTTACCCTCCACGCTGCCCCCAATACTAAATTGGTGTTCCCTTGATGCCTCAGAACATGTCCTACCAACCGATCCCTTCTTCCAGTCAAGTTGTGCCACAAACTTCTCTTCTCCCCAATCCTATTCAATACGACCTCATTAGTTATGTGATCTACCCATCTAATCTTCAGCATTCTTCTGTAGCACCACATTTCGAAAGCATCTATTCTCTTCTTGTCCAAACTATTTATCGTCCATGTTTCACTTCCATACATGGTTACACTCCATACAAGTACTTTCAGAAACGACTTCCTGACACTCAGATCTATACTCGATGTTAACAAATTTCTCTTCTTCAGAAACGCTTTCCTTGCCATTGTCAGACAACATTTTATATCCTCTCTACTTCGACCATCATCAGTTATTTTGCTCCCCAAATAGCAAAACTCATTTACTACTTTAAGTGTCTCATTTCCTAATCTAATTCCCTCAGCATCACCCGACTTAATTCGACTACATTCCATTATCCTCGTTTTGCTTTAGTTGATGTTCATCTTATATCGTCCTTTCAAGACAATATCGATTCCGTTCAACTGCTCTTCCAAGTCCTTTGCTGTCTCTGACAAAATTACAATGTCATCAGCGAACCTCAAAGTTTTTACTTCGTCTCCATGGATTTTAATACCTACTCCGAATTTTTCTTTTGTTTCCTTCACTGCTTGCTCAATATACAGATTGAATAACATCGGGGAGAGGCAACAACACTGTCTCACTCCCTTCCCAACCACTGATTCCCTTTCATTCCCCTAGACTCTTATAACTGCAATCTGGTTCCTGTACAAATTGTAAATAGCTTTTCGCTCCCTGTATTTTACCCTTGCCACCTTTAGAATTTGAAAGAGAGTATTCCAGTCAACATTGTCAAAAGCTTTCTCTAAGTCTACGAATGCTAGAAACGTAGGTTTGCCTTTTCTTAATCTTTCTTCTAAGATAAGTCGTAGGGTCAGTATAGCCTCACGTGTTCCAACATTTCTACGGAATGCAACCTGATCTTCCCCGAGGTCGGCTTCTACCAGTTTTTCCATTCGTCGGTAAAGAATTCGAGTTAGTATTTTGCAGCCGTGACTTATTAAACTGATAGTTCGGTAATTTTCACATCTGTCAACACCTGCTTTCTTTGGGATTGGGATTATTATATTCTTCTTGAAGTCTGAGGGTATTTCGCCTGTCTCATACATCTTGCTCACTAAATGGTAGAGTTTTGTTAGGCCTGGCTCTCCAAAGGCTGTCATTAGTTCTAATGGGATGTTGTCTATTCCCGGGGCCGTGTTTCGACATAGATCTTTCAGTGCTCTGTCAAACTCTTCACGCAGTATAATATCTTCTATTTCATCTTCATCTACATCCTCTGCCATTTCCATAATATTGTCCTCAAGAACATCGTCCTTGCATGGGCCCTCTACATACTCCTCCCAAATTTCTGCTGTCCCTTCTTTGCTTAGAACTGGGTTTCCATCTGAGTTCTTGATATTCATACAAGTGGTTCTCTTCTCTCCAAAGGTCTCTTTAATTTTTCTGTACGCATTATCTATTTTACCACTCGTTACATAAGTCTCTACATCCTTACATTTGTCCTCTAGCCATCGCTGCTTAGCCATTTTGCACTTCCTGTCGATCTCATTTTTGAGACGTTTGTATTCCTTTTTGCCTGCTTCATTTACTGCATTTTTATGTTTTATCCTTTCATGTATTAAATTCAATATTTCTTCTGTTACCCAAGGATTTCTACAACCCCTTGTCTTTTTACCTATTCGTACCTCTGCTGCCTTCACTACCTCATCCCTCAAAGCTACCCATTCATTTTCTACTGTATTTCTTTCCCCCATTCCTGTCAATTGTTCCATTATGCTCTCCTGAAACTCTCTACAACCTCTGGTTCTTTCAGTTTATCCAGGTCCCATCTCCTTAAATTCCCACCTTTTTGCAGTTTCTTCAGTTTTAATCTACAGTTCATAACCAATAGATTGTGGTCAGAGTCCACATCTGCCCCTGGAAATGTCTTACAATTTAAACCTGGTTCCTAAATCTCTGTCTTAGCATTATATAATCTATCTGAAACCTGTCACTATCTCCAGGCTTCTTCCATGTATACAACCTTCTTTTATGATTCTTGAACCAAGTGTTAGCTATGATTAAGTTGTGCTCTGTGCAAAATTCTACCAGGCGGCTTCCTCTTTCATTTCTTCCCCCAATCCATATTCGCCTACTACGTTTCCTTCTCTCCCTTTTCCTACTACCGAATTCCAGTCGCCCATGAATATAAAATTTTCGTTTCACTTCACTGTCTGAATAATTTCTTTTATTTCATCATACATTTCTTCAATTTCTTCGTCATCTGCAGAGCTAGTTGGCATATAAACTTGTACTATTGCAGTAGGTGTGGGCTTCGTGTCTATCTTGGCCACAATAATGCGATCACTATGCTGTTTGTAGCAGCTTACCCGCATCCCTATTTTTTATTCATTTTTAAACCTACTCCTGCATTACCCCTATTTTATTTTGTATTTGTAACCCTGTATTCGCCTGACAAAAAGTCTTGTTCCTCCCGCCACCGAACTTCACTATTTTCCACCATGTTATTAGTCACTTTTAATTTGTAAGAGGTGAGACCTATCTCATGTCTGCTTCCTTGAAATAACCTGCATTTTAAGTAATTTACAGCGCAACATTTGCGGCTGCCGTTGCAGCCAACAACGCCATTACGTGGCAATCTTAATTTATAAATTTAGTGGAAGTGATAAACTCGCCCGCTACAATTATAATAACATCTTTTTGCACAGCCGCCAGACGTTGCAGGAGAGTACGTAGTTTTAAGATTTCTATTTTCAGTTCAATAGCCGAGATCAAAAGCCACGACCCAGACTACAATGCAAACTCTAAAAGCGGTAAGAAATTATTCTCTCCCGCGTGTGTCTGCCGACAGCTTATCAGAGGGCACTCTGCGCTGTGGATGTTTTTGAGCGTAGAGGGTATGTGGGTTCAAAAATGGCTCTGAGCACTATGGGACTCAACTGCTGTGGTCATCAGTCCCCTAGAACTTAGAACTAATTAAACCTAACCAACCTAAGGACATCACACACATCCATGCCCCAGGCAGGATTCGAACCTGCGACCGTAGCAGCAGCGCGGCTCCGGACTGGAGCGCCTAGAACCGCACGAGAGGGTATGTGGGTTCGCAGGCTACGTCCATTTGCTAAACCATAGGAGAATTTCATATCCGCCATTTCACATGTCAAGTAGTATGCTTCCATTGCTGACAAGAGGTGGAAGAGAGAGAATGTGCTTGAAGTACACTATCTGTACGTACAAACAGCGCAATGATGATAAACGCATAAGACAACCCGCGTTTGTAAGAAGGTAAAACACCATGATACGTACCCAGGGTTGGCAGTATTGTACAATAAGGCACACAAACACGACGAAAACTAACATAGCCTACAACGCGGCTCGAACCACACAACTGACTGAAGACCACCTAATGGTAGATGGCCGTTCTGGCTGAGCAGTCCTAGGCGCTTCAGTCCGGAACCACGCGGCTGCTACGGTCACAGGTTCGAATCCTGCCTCGGGCATGGATGTCTGTAATGTCCTTTGGTTAGTTAGGTATACGTAGTTCTAAGTCTAGTGAACTGATGACCTCAGATCTTAAGTCCTATAGTGCTCAGAGCCATTTGAACCATTTGAACCTAATGGTACGTAGAGTACTGTGAGTCAGACATCATAATACCTTGCCGACACATTTGACGGAGCGCCAATGTTACGACTATGCTAAAATCCGCAACCAAACGTCGCTCAGCTTTTCGTATAAACATGCGTTTATTTCGGAACGTATGCATTTTCCGGACTCGTGGTTGTTTCACTTATTTTTCTTGTTTTGATGATTACTATCACCTCTCAAAGTATTCGACACTTTTTTTTGAACACCCTGTTTATCACGCAGGTAGTTTCGCATTTTTGCAAGTGACATATTAGTTAGTTTTGTTGTAAAGTCAAGATATCGGCCGTACTTTGACGAAGCTTCTTTGTGCTTCCACTAATTACTCGCTGTTTCCTGCAGGCTTTAACTAGAGTTTATTTTTTTCTCTTCGCAAAGCAACTTCAGGGACGTAGCAGAGAGGCTGTGTGGAACAAAGAGCTCCCTTTCCTTTTATTTAAGTGCATAGAAACTTCAACTGCTGTGCCTTTAAGGACTCATTACGCAGGAGATTTCTGAGAAGAGGACGTTGAATGAAATACGCAATAACTTTGTCTCCCAGAGCGTAAATAAACAAATGAAACGGTTCGGACGTGTAGTGGAGTCGTGTCCACAGCCAACCACCCAGTCGTTCTTGTCGAGCATCGCGTCCATGCGTGTCGCACCCTCCACAGGTGCGGCACCTGCAGCTGCAGTTTCCGCGTATGTGAGTCCGTGTGGGCGGCCGCCGGCTCATGAATTGCGAATGCTCGCCGGCCTTAGCACGGCGCTACACGGCTACACCACAGGTGGTCTGCGAGAAGCGCCTGGCTCACAAATGCGCGCCACGACCACTATTCCCTCCATCTGTCTTCCAGGGCGGTGCTTTTCGAAAAGGAGACCACACATTTCTTTCCCCGTCCCTGTTGAAATCTACACTACTGGCCATTAAAATTGCTACACCAATAAGAAATGCAGATGATAAACGGGTATTCATTGGACAAATATATTACACTAGAACTGGTATGTGATTACATTTTCAGGCAATTTGGGTGCATAGATCCTGAGAAATCACTACCCAGAACAACCACCTCTGACCATAATAACGGCCTTGATACGCCTGGGCATTGAGTCAAACAGAGCTTGGATGGCGTGTACAGGTACAGCTGCCCATGCAGCTTCAACAAGATACCACAGTTCATCAAGAGTAGTGACTGGCGTATTGTGACGAGCCAGTTGCTCGGCCACCATTGACCAGACGTTTTCAATTGGTGAGAGATCTGGAGAATGTGCTAGCCAGGGCAGCAGTCGAATATTTTCCGTATCCGGAACGGCCCGTACAGGACCTGCAACATGCGGTTGTGCATTATCCTGCTGAAATGTAGGGTTTCGCAGGGATCGAATGAAGGCTAGAGCCACGGGTCGTAACACATCTGAAATTTAACGTCTACTGTTCAAAGTGCCGTCAATGTGAACAAGAGGTGACCGAGACGAGTAACCAATGGCACCCCATACCATCACGCCGGGTGATACGCCAGTATGGCGATGACGAATACACGCTTCCAATGTGCGTTCACCGCGATGTCGCCAAATATGGATGCGACCATCATGATGCTGTAAATGGAACCTGGATTCATCCGAAAAAATGACGTTTTGCCATTCGTGCACCCAGGTTCGTCGATGAGTACACCATCGTAGGCGCTCCTGTCTGTGATGCAGCGTCAAGGGTAACCGCAGCCATGGTCTCCGAGCCGATAGTCCATGGTGCTGCAAACGTCATAAACTGTTCGTGCTGATGGTTGTTGTCTTGCAAACGTCCCCATCTGTTGACTCAGGGATCGAGACGTGGCTGCACGATACGTTACAGCCATGCGGATAAGATGCCTGTCATCTCGACTGCTAGTGATACGAGGCCGTTGAGATCCAGCACGGTGTTCCGTATTACCCTCCTGAACCCACCGATTCCATATTCTGCTAACAGTCATTGCATCTCGACCATCGCGAGCAGCAGTGTCGCGATACGATAAACCGCAATCGTGATAGGTTACAATTCGACCTTTATCAAAGTCGGAAACTTAATGGTACGCATTTCTCCTCCTTATATGAGGCATCACAACAACGTTTCACCAGACAATGCCGGTTTACTGCTGTTTGTGTATGAGAAATCGGCTGGAAACTTTCCTCATGTCAGCACGTTGTAGGTGTCGCAACCGGCGGCAACGGTGTGTGAATGCTCTGAAAAGCTAACCATTTGCATATCACGACATCTTCTTCCTGTCGGTTAAATTTCGCGTCTGTAGCACGTCATCTTCGTGGTGTAGCAATTTTAATGGCCAGTTGTGTAGCTTATTCTCTCTCTGTCTGTTGCCCTTATCGACGATGGGCCCGGTAAGCCCTAATCTTCGTGTAACGTATACGAGTGATTAGCCAAGAGTTTCACTTCCACATCTAAATCAATAGAAGCCACCGAATGAGATAATAAAACCTGACCAGGCCCAAGTAGGACTCGCGAATTTTGTGTTCCTGACCAAGTTAACTATGCAAGCAGACATTTTATCCGTTCCGGAAATCGAGGACTGCAACAATTTTTGCCCGTTATGGACATTGATACTGGCAAGATATCGGTCCCAGGGATTCCAAGACTTTCGAGAATGTTTAATTTTATGTTCGAAGACGGATAACAAATATCAAAACAAAAACGTTCTCGTATAATATAATTACAGATTAACAATTTTCTGGTTCTTTTCGTCTACTTGTACTGTGAAAGCTTTCTTCTTGCCAAATTTCATAATTCTACGTTAATGGGAAGTATCCACTAAATTCTGATGTGCGAGTTCGCGAGTATCAAAATATCTGCCAACACTTATGAGCCAAAGCATTATAACCACCTGATTAACAGCTTGAATGCCGGACGTTGGAAAGAAATACATCACTGATTCGGGGATCTGACGGTTCGTTGGTAGGTTGGTGGAGGTGTGTTGCATTAGGTGTCTACGCACTGGTCATGCAATGCGCCTAAATAATGAACCGCTGATTTGCGGACGCGATGATGCCGCCAGATAGCGACCCAGATGGGTTCCATAGAGTTTACATGAGGCTATTTTGGTCGTCGCGTCATCATCATGAGTTCAGTATAATGCTCCTCCGACCACTGTAGCAAAGTTCTGGCTCCGAGACACGGACAATTATACTGCTGAAAGATGGCATCGCCGTCGGGGAAGACATCGAGCATGGTCGATCGCAGCTGTCAGCTTGTCTTCGATTACTACCACAGGTCCAATGCAACCATGCAACTGCAGGGGAATGTCTCCCATACCATAATACTACTCCCACCAGCCTGCGTCCGTGGCGCGCTGCGTGTTTCGAGCCGCCGTTCACCTCGATCGGCGTTTGTGGAGACGACCATCGATCTAATCTCGACCATCGAACACAAAAATGTGATTCACCCGAGAGCCGACACGTTTCCATTGATCTACAGTCGAATCCGATGATCCCGTGCCCACTGCGATTGGAATTGACGATGTCTTGGCTCAACATGTGCATACGAATGGGCGATCTCCTGCGGAGCTTCATGTTCAACAATGTACGATGAACGGTGTGATGTGAAACACTTGTGAGTGCACCAGCATTGTGCTCTTTCGGCAGAGAAGCCACAGATCACCATCTATTCTACTTTACAAAGCATACAAGCCTCCGAATCCAACATTCTGTGACGAATCTTGGACGTCCGACCATTTAGTGCCTAGTAGCAGTTTCACTGTCCTTCTACCTCTTTCCGTAGTTGCTCACAACAGTAGCACGTGGACATTCGACCAGATTCGCCATTTCGAGATACTCGTTCACAGGTTATGCGTAACAATAATCTGCCCTTCGTCAAAGTCGCTTATGTCAATGAATTTCCCCATTTGCAGCCCATATCTTTGCTACTGCGTGAAGAGTTTGACGGAGCACTGAAAGACCTGAGTCGAAACAAGGCCCCGGGTGTAGACAACATTCTATTAGAACTACTGACAGCCTTGGGAGACCCAGTCGTGACAAAACTCTACCATCTGGTGAGCAAGATGTATGAGACAGGTGAAATACCCTCAGACTTCAAGAAGAATATAATAATTCCAATCCCAAAGAAAGCAGGTGTTGACAGATGTGAAAATTACCGAACTATCGGTTTAAAGAGTCACGGCTGCAAAATAATAACGCGAATTCTTAACAGACGAATGGAAAAACTGGTAGAAGCCGACATCGGGGAAGATCAGTTTGGATCCCGTATAAATGTTGCAACACACGAGGCAATACTGACCCTACTACGTATCTTAGAAGATAGATTAAGGAAAGGCAAACCTACGTTTCTAGCTTTTGTAGACTTAGAGAAAGCTTTTGACAATGTTGACTGGAATACTCTCTTTCAAATTCTGAGGGTGGCAGGGGTAAAATACAGGGAGCGAAAGGCTATTTACAATTTGTATAGAAACCAGATGGCAGTTATAAGGGTCGAGGGACATGAAACGGAAGCAGTGGTTGGGAAGGGAGTGAGACAGGTTGTAGACTATCCCCGATGTTATTCAATCTGTATACTGAGCAAGCAGTAAAGGAAACAAAAGAAAAATTCGGAGTAGGAATTAAAATCCATCGAGAAGAAATAAAAACGTTGAGGTTGGCCGATGACATTGTAATTATGTCAGAGACAGCACAGGACTTAGAAGAGCAGTTGAAAGGAATGGACAGTGTCTTGAAAGGAGGATATGAGATGAACATCAACAAAAGCAAAACGAGGATAATGGAATGCAGTCGAATTAAATCGGGTGATGCTGCGGAATTAGATTAGGAATTAAGACGCTTATAGTAGTAGATGAGTTTTGGTAGTTGGGGAGCAAAATAACTGATGATGGTCAAAGTAGAGAGGATATAAAATGTTGTCTGACAATGGCAAGGAAAGCGTTTCTGAAGAAATTTGTTAACATCGAGTATAGATTTAAGTGTCAGGAAGTCGTTTCTGAAAGTATTTGTATGGAGTGTAGTCTTGTATGGAAGTGAAACGTGGACGATAAATACTTTAGACAAGAAGAGAATAGAAGCCTTCGAAATGTGTTATTACAGAAGAATGCTGAAGGTTAGATGGGTAGATCACATAACTAATGAGGAGGTATTGAATAGAATTGGAGAGAAGATGAGTTTGTGGCACAACTTGACTAGAAGAAGGGATCAGTTGGTAGGGCATATTCTGAGACAACAAGGGATCACCAATTTAGTACTGGAGGGAAGCGTGGAAGGTAAAAATTGTAGAGGGAGACCAAGAGATGAATACACTAAACAGATTCAGAAGGATGTAGGTTGCAGTAGGTACTGGGAGATGAAGAAGCCTGCACAGGTTAGAGTAGCATGGAGAGCTGCATCAAACCAGTCTCTGGACTGAAGACAACTACAACAACATAATTACATATTAATCACTTTCGGATTTCTTCCTTTGTTTGTAGTGTGAAACTTTGCTTCTTGCCAAATTTCACGATTCTAGGTCAAAGGGAATTACTCTGTAGGTTTAGGTGAGTGAATTTGCGAATATCAAAATATGTGACATATATGGCCATATCTTTTGATTGCACTGACATAAAAGCGTCACTTTTTTACATCACCAAGGGATGGTAGATCTTAGTATGTGACAAATTTCAACTTGCTACATCTACTCTTTCCTGAGAAAATGGGTTTTGAACAGTCACTCAGACAGACAAATGCAGAACGAAGTGATCCTACAACGGTTCCGTTTTTACCTATTATAGTAGAGAGCCCTAAAAGCATCATTGCGGGCACAGTAAACACTGATTTTCGTAACCTGTAGAGCAGTACTTCCCAAGCTGAACGTAATTACCCCTGAGGGGTAAAATGCAGTTGTCTGGGGGTAAAAATAAAAAGAGTTCAGTTGCATTTCGGTCACAAAACAACACTATTTTCGGAAAGATCATTTTACTGTCACTATTTTGTAAGAATGTAGATTACATAAGTAGAATGTAGATTACATAAGTTACCAATAATTACATTTTTCCAATTAATAATATTAGCTTATGACAAAATGTCGTGGAGCATACAGATTGTGAAACGAATATATGAACGTCTTCTTCGCATAATTCACTCACTACGTACATACTTTGTACTTCGGACCATGCATCTACGAAGTAAAATTGAGACCTATGCAGGGTGTCCATAATTTAAGTTTGTGTTTCAAGTGCTGCAGAAAGAGAACCACTGCTCAAATTTGAAAGAACGTCATTGGGAAAAAATATTAACGAAAATATTACCAATAGATGCTCTGTAAGCGTCTTAAAGTTAATGGGGTCAGCTACAAATTCCAGATGAATCGCAATACGCAGACTATGATTTGATCATAGAATGAAGGCTTTTGCGACCGGATGACATAGCTCCTAGTCAACCTTTCGGGCTGTGAGGGCGTGGTCCGAGAAGCTCTTACGTTCCTGACGTTTCGTCCAGGACTGCACTGGACCTCTTCAAAGGCGCTTCTCTGCTGAGTCGGCAAGTCTCTGAAGATGTCCAGCGCAATCCTGGACGAAACGTCAGGAACGGAAGAGTTTCTCAGACCACGACCTCACATCCCGAAAGGTTTACCAGCAACTATGGTTGAGTTGCACATTACGCCCTGTACCGTTCAATGTGGATGGCGGCATAAGTGTGGTAGTTAACAGTGTGGTGCTGCTCGTTAGGTAGGCCCATCCATTACGGCAAGGTCTTGTCGCACCGAGTGCGAACCTCATAAAAAACAAAATGACATTGGTTTTTAACAATCCTGCGGCCAAAAACCGCATAAAAAGCAAAACAACATCGGTTTCTAACTGTCATGAGACTGGCGCAAGACATTTTCAGTATGCTGTCCATCGTTTTCGGTCACAAACTGAGATCGAGAAACATCATATTCCACAACAAATTGACGTGTCTCGGCGGTAACGTTCAGAACGCATTGCGCAATGCATGCTTTCTATTCAGCTACTTTCGTAACTGGATCACAGCCGGCCGGAGTGGCCGTGCGGTTCTGGGCGCTACAGTCTGGAGCCGGGCGACCGCTACGGTCGCAGGTTCGAATCCTGCCGCGGGCATGGATGTGTGTGATGTCCTTAGGTTAGTTAGGTTTAATTAGTTGTAAGTTTTAGGCGACTGATGACCTCAGAAGTTCGCATAGTGCTCAGAGCCACTGGAGCACAACGTCTTTTTGGCAACCCCACAGCCAGAAGTCACACGGATTAAGATCAGGTGATCTGGACGGCCAGGCTGTAGGGAAATGACGGCTGATAATTCTAGCAATCCCGAAATGCCTCTGCAGCAGCCGCTTCAATTGCTATGCAACGTGCGGAGAAGCACTATCTTTGCATACAAATGATACAACCCGCACACCCGCTCTGTTGAATGGTTCGAATGACATTTTTGAACAAAAGACTCTCACAGAGTTACCAACGATGGTACAGATAACAGGACCCGCAGGACTTAGCGAAAAAATACGGCCCTACCAAAAGCGATGCCGTCAACCCGCAACACACACTTACCTTTGCAGAATGAAGTAGTACCTGTTGATGTGCTTGCCGATTTTCCGTTTCCCATATTCTGCACTTCCTTGGAGATCGAAATGGGCCTCGTCTTTCCACGGAATGTCCCATGGCCATTCGTTGTCCACTTTCACGCGAGCAAGAAGTTCCAGAGCTTAAGTTCAAATGGTTCAAATGGCTCTGAGCACTAGGGGACTTAACATCTGCGGTCATCAATCCCCTAGAACTTAGAACTACTTAAACCTAACTAACCTAAGGACATCACACACATCCATGCCCGAGGCAGGATTCGAACCAGCGACCGTAGCGGTCACACGGTTCCAGACTGAAGCGCCTAGAACCGCACGGCTACACCGGCCGGCCAGAGCTAAGGTTTGTCTTGCTGTCGTATCAGCAGCAAGCAATTTCTGGACTTGGGTGATTTTGTATCGACAGCAAAACAGGAGGTTTCGTAGGATTTTATGCATCGTGGTCGCAGGCATATCCAACGCTCTGGCAATTCCCCGTGAACTGCAGGTTTACACACCACCGATCGACCGCTCGTGCAGTGCTGTGGCCCGTCTTCGACAGGCGTCGGGGAAACTGTTGTCCTCCCTCTGCCACACTGCACTGCAAAGGAGCCAGTCTTTTCGAATTTTGTAATCACTTTCTCCAGACACTTAGCAAACATATGACCAACGCTTTTTTTTCATGTCCTTGAGTGTCCGGAACTTCTGCAGGATACTGGCGTGCAGTCACTGTCTTGTAAAAGAGCTTTACTAGCAGCGCGATCCTTCATGTACCAGGGGCATTTGAAATACCCATGCAAAAATAAAAACTACCTACGTGTTTGGGGTAAACTTTTTTTAATTTTTCGACGTAGTCTCCTTTTAGACTTATACAATTCGTCCAACGCTGTTCTAATTTGTTGATCCCTTCCGAATAAGAGGAATTGTCCATGTTTGCAATAGCTATAGGATTCCAACTCGTTCACATCCCTCCTATTCTCCAGAATTGGCTTCCTCGGACTACTATTTGTTCCCCAATTTGAAGAAATGGTCGGTGGGACAAAGATTTTATTCAAACGAGGAGGTGATTGCAGCAACTAATAGCTATTTTGCAGACTTGGACAATTCCTATTATACGTAAGGGATCAACAAATTAGAACAGCGTTGGACGAAGTGTATTAAGTGTTAAAGGAGACTATGTCGAAAAATATAAGAGGTTTACCCCAAAAACGTAATCAGTTTTTATTTCTGCACGGACTTTTCAAAAGCCCCTCGTATGTGGCTATCGACAGGATGACGGAGTACGCCGAAGCTTCGTGGACATACTTATATAGAGTCTAAGAGCCATGTGGGTCGCAGTCGTTGCAGGACTGAAGCTTTCACAGTCCTGCTGGTGTCGTCTGGATCTACGTTTCCTTTATTACGGATCAGGCTGTCGAGGTATGGAAACAGGTCAACATCTTGTAGCGCATTGTGTTACACTATAGGTTGAGTAGATACTGTACCTCTTGTTATGGACATTCTTTTTACTATATCACCAGTTATTTTTAGTCCTATAGAACTGGCCATTCCATCCAGTTTGGTGGTCATCAGCCGTAAAACTCCGTGGAGTTTCTGCCAGCAGAACAATGTTACAACGAAATCCAGATCTGTAAGCCTAGATTGCTCGTGTAGGCGTGTGTCCATAATGGAGTAGTCCACAGTTTTTCTCCTTATGAAATCTACGACTAATATGAAAAAATGGTGATAAAATACACTCTTGTGTGACACCTGTCACAGTACTAAAGAATCGGGTATTCCTATCTTCTGGTTTTATACAGTAGCTCTAATCTAGATACAGATTTCCTTTTAATTACGAAGCTAAAAATTTCAGCCCGTCGCTGTGACAAATTTCAATCACGAACAAGATCGTTCAGATCCGCTCGATATAAAAAGTGAGTCTCAGTCGATTCACAGTGGTCTTAAAAAACTGGGTCGGCACAGGTATCGTCTTTGCTGCTTCTGCAACTTCGTTACTGTACTCGTCTTCGCCCACTTCCTGGGGAGGTACTGGTATCGGCAGTTCGGCTCAGTGGCCTACAGCCGTTTTAGTGGATAGTAAATTATGATCTATTAAAGGTGATTCCATACATGTTTGTCAGAAAAAAATAACTGTGGTTTGCCTAGTCTGTTGTGACATTAGTCACATATCGTTAGCGATATTAATTCATTTTCTGCTGCTATTTCATGGTTATGTTAGTGTGTGATCTTGGAAAGGTAGCCTTGCGCCCTGAACGCTGGGGTGGCTTGTCGTCAGAAAAGTCTCTATGACTTCTTTGGTCGGAGGAAGGCAGTCTGTGATACTAGTTAGGTGAGGAGCACAGTCTCTGGGATACGAACAGTTTTCGCGGAAATCGCTTCTGGAAGCCATGTTGGAACGTGCATCGCCTCTGGTCAGTGAATGGCGCTGCCACCCTAGAGTCCCCAGAGAATAATTGAGCATCATGACCTTTCTCCTTCCTGTGCAAACGTCAAAGGCCAAGACGACGCGGCGCCGTCCGTCCAGTGTGGGGGAGTCAGTTGCGTTCGCTCTAAAAATGTGACTCAGGCAGTAGAATTGAATGGCTCTAGACAATATTCTTTATGCGTAAGGTTGATCAACCGTGAAGATACTGCTTCGCCCCAATATCGACTTTGTGTTTAAAAGTGTGTGTCTTGTACATAAAAGGAGGGAAGTTATATGTTCTATTCCTTACTTTTCCATGAATTTAGCAACAATTCTCGCCCGTCACATTGGCGACAGCATAGAGTCGTTCACTACATGTAGAGTTTGTTGAAATGGAGAGTTGGGAAGGAGCAAGTAAATTGAGGATACTGTGGCTGGCTACTGCCTGGAGAGGTCATTCGGAAGGATCGCATCGTAGCCGACTTCTAGTGCTGTTCGGCACACTTTGTGTTCTTAAGGAAATGTTATGAGGGGCGTTTGAAACGTCCGTGCAAAAATAAAAAAATACCTACGTGTTTGGGGTAAACCTTTTTTATTTTTCGATATAGTCTCCTTTTAGACTTATACACTTCGTCTAACTCTGTTCTAATTTGTTTATCCCTTCCGAATAATAGAAATTGTCCAAGTCTGCAAAATAGCTATCTGCAATCACCTCCTCGTTTGAATAAAATTCTTCAAATTGGGGAACAAATAGTACACCGAGGGAGCCAAGTATGGAGAATAGGGGGGGGGGGGGGGATGTGAAACGAGTTGGAATCCTAATGCCAATAATTTTGCGACCACAACTGCTGAAGTGTGTGCTGGTGCATTGTCATGATGGAAAAGGACATTTTTGCAGTCCAGTCGCCGGCGTTTTTCTTACAATTCGGTTATCAAAGCGTCCAATAACGATGAATAATATTCACCTGCAATACTTTTACCCTTTTCCAGATAATCGATGAGGATTACCCCTTGTGAATCCCAAAAGACAGTCGCCATAACCTTTCCGGCCGAAGGAATGGTCTTCGCCTTTTTTGGTGCAGATTCTCCCTTGGTAATCCATTGTTTAGATTTGGTCTCAGGGGTATAGTAATGTATCCATGTTTCATCCACAGTGAGGGAACGACGCTTTAAGTCCTGCGGATTCTTCGTGAACAGCTGCAAACCATCGTTGCAACACTTCACACGATTCCGCTTTTGGTCAAGCGTGAGCAATCGCGGAACCCATTTTGCGGATTGCTTTCTCATGTCCAAATGTTCACGCAAAATATTATGTATCCATTCATTCGAGACGCCCACAGTATGGCTGAAACTTGGTATGCGTTCTTTCCAAAGATGCTACTAACGAAACATGACTTCGATACGCGCCGGTGGTGCCATCTCTCGGACTCTGCACGGACTTTTCAAACGTCCCCCGTACTTCAGAACCTGTAGTAGCACAATCTGTATTCTTAACAGCGTGTTTACTTGCCTATTTCTAATACGCAGCTTACGTTAATGATGTGATTTACTGTAATTACTGATTTACTGTAATTTTGGACCCTTTTTATTTGCGACTTGTACAGATAAGCATCTTGTGCTTTAGTCTCCATGCAGTTTTTCATGTAAACTTTGGGACAGTGTTACCGTCGTTCTTGATTAATTTAATTGAACATTCTTATAGCTTTGCGCTCTGTCAAATTGTTGTTCATTTCATGCTACGTTGTTGTTGTTGTGGTCTTCAGTCCTGAGACTGGTTTGATGCAGCTCTCCATGCTACTCTACAGTAAAGCTGCATGCCCTCGGGAAAAATTACGGCCGTAGTTTCCCCTTGCTTTCAGCCGTTCGCAGTACCAGCACAGCAAGGCCGTTTTGGTTATTGTTACAAGGCCATATCAGTCAATCATCCAGACTGTTGCCCTTGCAACTACTGAAAAGGCTGCTGCCCCTCTTCAGGAACCACACGTTTGTCTGGCCTCTCAACAGATACCCCTCCGTTGTGGTTGTACCTACGGTACGACTATCTGTATCGCTGATGCACGCAAACCTCCCCACCAACGTACGAAACAAATAAACTCCTTTTATACTCAGACTGACTTAAATTCAAGATCCTTGTCTTGCAACTTTTGCTGATTAGGCGACCCATTAAAAATTAATAAGAACTGTTCTATAATCAACTGGCTAGCTTCATTGTGTCGCCATTTTCCTTGTGCACAGAGGCCAAGTACAAGAATAACTAACCTATTCATTTTGTGAAAGGGATGCGCATTGAACTCGCGCGTCTTCGATTTAGTTTCACTTGTTATTTTGTGACAGCAAGGAGCATTGACCTCCCTTGTCTTACTACTATTTGGTTTTGTTAACTAGGAAGAACTGAGTCCCTTTCGCCTGAAAGTATAACTTGGTCGTGGTATAGGACACATTATAACCGCCACACAGTTTCCCTCCGGATGATGGGAACATCAAAGGACATCCGGCGTAATGCTTTTCAAGAATAGTACACGTGGAGGGCCCAGTTCTCGTAATTTTTTTTCCTTTTAGTCATGAGTCTTCTGACTGGTTTGATGCTGCCCACCACGAATTCCTCTCCTGTGCCAACCTCTTCGTCTCATAGTAGCAACGGCAACCTACACTCTCAGTTATGGATGTATTTCAATCCTTGTCTTGCTCTACAATTTTCGCCCTCTATAGCTCCCTCCAGTTCCGTGGAAGTCATTCCCTGATGTCTTAACAGATGTCCTACCGTCCTGTCTCTTCTTGCTGTCAGTATTTGCCATACATTTCTTTCCTCGTCGATTCTGCAGAGCGCCTCTCCCTTTCTTAATTTTCAGCTTTCTTTTGTAGCACCACATGTCATATGCTTCTATTCTCTTCCGTTCCGATTGCCCCACAATCCATGTTTCATTATCGTACAAGGCTTTGCTCCAAACGTGCATAATCAGAAATTTCTTTGTTACCAAGAGGATTGAACTTTCCTTTTTGCTATTCAAGAGTTAAGTTTCCACATGTATAACCAGAAGTATTTCCATATCTACGAGGCATATATCCTTCTGATTCAACACAAAACGCATACTGCCGGCCGGAGTGGCCGAGCGGTTCTAGGTGCTACAGTCTGGAACCGCGCGACCGCTACGGTCGCAGGTTCGAATGCTGCCTCGGGCAGTGTCCTTAGATTAGTTAGGTTTAAGTAGTTCTGAGTTCTAGGAGACTGATGACCTCAGAAGTTAAGTCCCATAGTGCTCAGAGCCATTTGAACTATTTGAACAAAACACATACCAAAAACCTTCACGCAACAACAAACAGCCATTACGAACAAGTGTCAGAACTCGCAATGCCGAGATGCAAGGATCAACACCGATACCTTAAGTCTTCGTCTCCAAGCACGACTTATCGATAGTGCTGATACACCGCCCTCAATTCGTGGAGGAACGTTCCTCAACTGGGTGCCATGTGTCGTCATTAATGCTACATATTTTGATTACTTTTCAACAATTGCAGAGGGTTGACAGAAATATGGAACCAACACAGGCACAACTCACTACCATGTCTAATACGGGGTAGGAAGACCAGCCTCGGAATGGATAAATACACGTAGTGTACTCTTTTCAAGGGAATCTTATACCATTCTTCCTGCCAACTTGTGGAAGTTTAGATAACGATGACGGAGAGTTATAGCGATCATGCACATTTCTCTCCCATTTAGACCACAGAGGATAATTTATCTTCATATCTGGTGACCATGGTAACCAGGACAGAAGTCAACTGGACCCCGTGCTTACCAAACCAGTCCTGGACGATGCAAGCTGTGAGAACAGGGGCCCTGTCGTCTTGGAACGCAGAATCACCGTTGAGAAACAAGCATTGTATAACTGATCAGTCAAAATGGTCGAATGATCCATGGCAGTAACGTTGCCTTGCAGAGTAACCATGGGACCAGTGGAATACCACGATATGGCTACCCCAGCCATCACCGAACCACCATAAAGTTTCACTCTAGGAACGTAAACTCGGCCAGGTGTTGGAATCAGTGATACAAGACTCATCCTATTAAATGAGATTTTTTCCATTGTTTCACAGTGCACCTTTTATGGCTTCGGCACCATGTTTTCCAGTTAGGAGCATCTGCATCACTGGTGAGTGGTTTTGGAATTCCAGCTCGCCCTTCAGTTTTTTGTTTTTGAGCTCCCTTCGCATTGTTCTGGTGCTGACAGCCTTCACGAGTGCGACATTCAGTTCTGCAGTGACTTTCGCAACTGTGGGCCTCTTATTTTTCCGTGCAATCGTTTTCAACGACAGCCTGTCACGATCACTCAAAACACACTTTCGTCC
This sequence comes from Schistocerca cancellata, assembly GCF_023864275.1. Lineage (NCBI taxonomy): Eukaryota > Metazoa > Arthropoda > Insecta > Orthoptera > Acrididae > Schistocerca > Schistocerca cancellata. The sequence goes on along the minus strand of NC_064626.1, from coordinate 1,144,733,373 downwards.
GCACTATGAGTTAGCGTATCGTGTTTTCCCGCTCTCCCTGTATGCAATATGAATCTTCGATAGAACGCCACCTCAAATACCGAAAATTTCGGCTACCTTGGTCACAGAAAAACCCACCATACAAGCACCAACAATATGGCCACCTTCGAATTCACTTAGCTGCAGCATAATGCCCTCTAGACTCCACCGAACACTATTTTGGTCGCGACTGCAACTTATTGAGGACACTGCACACGTGCCGATCGTAGTCAGATACAAAGGCGCAACCTGTTCGCTTGTCTAGCATCTGCACTTACACTGAAGAGCCAAAGAAATTGGTACACCTGCCTAATATCGTGTAGGGTCCCCGCGAGCACGCGGAAGTGCCGCTAGACGACGTGGCTCGGACTTGACTAATGTCTGAAGTAGAGCTGGAGGGAAATCATGAATCTATAAGAATATGAGGGGGGTGAAGATCTCGCATGAACAGCACGTTGCAAGGCATTTCAGATATGCTCAATAACGTTCATGTCTGGGGGATTTGGTGGGCAGCGGATGTGTTTAAAATCAGAAGAGTATTCCTGGAGCCATTCTGTAGCAATTCTGGACGTGTGGCGTGTCGCATTGTCATGCTGGAATTGCCCCACTCGCTCGTGAAGCACAATGGACATGAATGGATGCAGGTGGTCAGACAGGATGCTTATGTACGTGTCGCCTGTCAGAGTCGTATCTAGACGTACCAGGGGTCACACATCACTGCAACTGCACAAGCTCCACACAATTACAGAGCCTCCACCAGCTTGAACAGTCCCCTGCTGGCTTGCTGGGTCTATAGATTCATGTGGTTGTCTCCATACCCTTACGCGTCCATCTCCTCGATACAGTTTGAAACGAGACTCGTCCGACCTGACAACATGTTTCCAGTCATCAACAGTCCAAAAGTGAGCGTTGACGGGCCCAGGCGAGGCGTAAAGCTTTGAGTCGCGCAGTCATCACACGAGTGGGCATTCGGCTCCGAAAGCCCATATCAATTACATTTCCTTAAATGGTTCGCACGCTGACACTTGTTGATGGCCCAGCACTGAAATATGCAGCAAATTGCGGAAGAGTTGCCCTTCTGTCACGTTGAACGATTCTCTTCAGTCGTCATTGGTCCCGTTCTTGCAGGATCTTTTTCCGACAGCAGCGATGTCGGAGATTTGATGTTTTACCGGATTCCTGATATTCAGGGTACACTCGTGAAATGGTCGTACGGGAAAATCCCCACTTCATGGCTACCTCGGAGATGCTGTGTCCCATCGCTCGTGCGCCGATTATAACACCACGTTCAACCTCACCTAAATCTTGATAACCTGCCATTGTAGCAGAAGTAACCGATCTAGCAACTGTGCCAGACACTTGTTTTATATAAGTGTTGCCGACCGTAGCGCCGTATTCTGCCTGTTTACATCTCTCTGTATTTGAATATGCTTGGCTATACCAGTTTCTTTGGCGCTTCAGTGTATATTCAAGCAAGCACTTTTGGTGGTGTCTTGATATTATTTCCCAAACCTTTGGGGAATCTACAGAGTAAGTTAAGCCTCAGAAGAGGAGCCAGTACTCAGGATTTTCAAGGATTTCTATGACCAGAGCGTAGCGTGTCGTAAGTAAACTGACACCGAAAGCCAAAAACAGATTTCATCTACGAATTCAGCATCCTCGACTTAGCAACAAACACTATTCATATTTTTTGTGACAGAACTGTTGCTGAGCGGTGTTATTAGACTATAGATATTAACACAGAAATTTTTCAAACGATAGTGCTGTCAATTCCAAGAAAAGCTTAAGGTGTTGTTCATCCGTCAAATGATATGCGGTGCGGAAAGTTTCGGTTGTGGCACACCTCTAACGAAGACTAGCATTCGAGTATCATTAAATCTGCGTTTACGGACGAGGTCGGTTGGCTGAAGTGCGTTCGGGATTCCCGAACTAAATGGTAGTCCTTCTTCCTCAACGCTAATGTCTGCTTCGGCGAAGTCATTGCCCTGTCTGCGTGATACGAAGTGTGGGCACAAGTGGTGATGGGGATGAATGCGTGAGTACAGTAATGACAATGGACGCGAATTGGGCATCTTACAGATTTATTACATTTTATGAATTGTTCTCAGTTTCCGACTGCATTTCAATTAGAACTGTAGGGGCGTGACGAACCTATTTGCGTTTCCAATCTGCTCTTTTTCATCATGTTAAAGCAATTTCTCTGTCCTTCGGAAAAGAATATTATCTTCACCTATGAGTCCTATATTATCTATGAAATAATGTGAGACCTCAGTTTTTCCCGACATATACAGTAGTCAAAAACTTACGGGGCTGCATCCGGGTGACGTCTCGACAACCGCCGATATTTCGATTCTCACTTTCAAGGTAAAACTACATCAAATAAGCGCTTTTCAAGTAAATTTAAAACTTCGGTTTGCACAGCCATTCAGGAAATATAACACACACACACACACACACACACACACAGTGCAAACAATAGAGCAACCAAATAGCCAAAGATGACCGTCGTCCGAAGTTATCAATAGTGAAAATTACTGAACAACGGGTGAGGTAGCATTAACTCTGTGCCTTTGTTTTTTTCGACAGGGGAGAGAGCAGGATTCCAAGTAGGATTTAAGTACAAGCCTGGATCTCTTTTTACAAGGTTTCTAGCTACTTTAATTTCTACTGCTTTCTTAATAACGCTGATCCGACAACAGGAAGTGCATGCCAGAATCCTCGTGTTGTTATATCCCATAAGATGACCAATATTCAAGAGAGGTAGTAGGTGTAATACATTAAATTCCAGACTCGTATCATTAACATCGATATGGAGCAGGATTTTAGAAGATATATCGTGTTCGAACATTGTTAATTACCTCGAAGAGAACGGTCTATTGACACACAGTCAACACGGAGTTAGAAAACATCGTTCTTGTGAAACACAACTAGCTCTTTACTCGCACGAAGTGTTGAGTGCTATTGACAACGGATTTAAAATTGATTCCGTATTTCTAGATTTCAAAAAAGCTTTTAACACTGTACCGCACAAGCAGCTTGTAGTGAAATTGCGTGGCTATGGAATATCGTCTCAGTTATGTGACTGGATTCTTGATTTCCTGTCTACATCTACATCTACGTGGATACTCTGCAAATCACATTTAAGTGCCTGGCAGAGGGTTCATCGAAACACCTTCACAATTCTCTATTATTCCAATCTCTTATAGCGCGCGGAAAGAATGAACACCTATATCATTCCGTACGAGCTCTGATTTCCCTTATTTTATCGTGGTGATCGTTCCTCCCTATGTAGGCCGGTGTCAACAAAATATTTTGGCATTCGGAGGAGAAAGTTGGTGATTGGAATTTCGTGAGAAGATTCCATCGCAACGAAAAATGCCTGTCTTTTAATGATGTCCAGCCCAAATCCTGTATCATTTCTGTGACACACTCTCCCATATTTCGCGAAAATATAAAACGTGCTGCCTTTCTTTGAACTTTTTCGATGTGCGCAGTGTGGAATCCTTACCCGATAGGATTAACGGAGTACATTGAGAAAGTTCAAATAAGGGCAGCACTTGACGTATTATCGCGAAATAGGGCAGAGAGTGACACGGACATGATACAGGATTTGGGATGGACAGCATTAAAACAAAGGCCTTTTTCGTTGCGGTGGAATCTTCTCACGAAATTTCAATCACCAGTTTTCTCCTCCGATCGCGAAAATATTTTGTTGACACCGTCCTACATAGAGAGAAATCAAAGCTCTCTCCAAAAGATATAGGTGTTCGTTTTCTCCACGCGCTGTTCGATATAGGAATTACAGAAAATTATTGTTAATGTGGTTCGATGAACTTAAGTGTAATTTGCAGGGTAGCCATGTAGATGTAGGTGACAGGTAGCAAGACAATGTTCTGCCGTAGCCGATTTGCTCGGCTGTTGTAAGCGTGTGTGTCTCTTACGTTCAGTACACCAGTCCTCCACGGTCTTGATAGTCTGACCAATGTAACTGTGACACGCTACAGCTGCAAGGAATACGATAGACACCTGCTTTACGCAAGCCTAGAAGGGTGTCGGAAGACACAGTTCACATTTCCGCAACATTAGACCAATACATCTACATCTACATCTACATGATTACTCTGCAATTCACATTTAGGTACTTGGCAGAGGGTTCATCGAACCACAATCACACTATCTCTCTACCATTCCACTCCCGAACAGCGCGCGGGAAAAACGAACCCCTAAACCTTTCTGTTCGAGCTCTGATTTCTCTTATTTTATTTTGATGATCATTCCTACCTATGTAGGTTGGGCTCAACAAAATATTTTCGCATTCGGAAGAGAAAGTTGGTTACTGAAATTTCGTAAATAGATCTCGCCGCGACGAAAAACGTCTTTGCTTTAATGACTTCCATCCCAACTCGCGTATCATATCTGCCACACTCTCTCCCCTATTACGTTATAATACAAAACGAGGTGCCCTTTTTTTTGCACCCTTTCGATGTCCTCCGTCAATCCCACCTGGTAAGGATCCCACACCGCGCAGCAATATTCTAACAGAGGACGAACGAGTGTAGTGTAAGCTGTCTCTTTAGTGGACTTGTTGCATCTTCTAAGTGTCCTGCCAATGAAACGCAACCTTTGGCTCGCCTTCCCCACAATATTGTCTATGTGGTCTTTCCAACTGAAGTTGTTCGTAATTTTTACACCCAGGTACTTAGTTGAATTGACAGCCTTGAGAATTGTACTATTTATCGAGTAATCGAATTCCAACGGATTTCTTTTGGAACTCATGTGGATCACCTCACACTTTTCGTTATTTAGCGTCAACTGCCACCTGCCACACCATACAGCAATCTTTTCTAAATCGCTTTGTAACTGATACTGGTCTTCGGATAACTTTACTAGACGGTAAATTACAGCATCATCTGCGAACAACCTAAGAGAACTGCTCAGATTGTCACCCAGGTCATTTATATAGATCATGAACAGCAGAGGTCCCAGGACGCTTCCCTGGGGAACACCTGATATCACGTCAGTTTTACTCGATGATTTGCCGTCTATTACTACGAACTGCGACCTTCCTGACAGGAAATCACGAATGCAGTCGCACAACTGAGACGATACCCTGTAGGCCCGCAGCTTGATTAGAAGTCGCTTGTGAGCAACGGTGTCAAAAGCTTTCCGGAAATCTAGAAATACGGAATCAACTTGAGATCCCCTGTCGATAGCGGCCATTACTTCGTGCGCATAAAGAGCTAGCTGCGTTGCACAAGAACGATGTTTTCTGAAACCATGCTGATTACGTACCAATAGATCGTTCCCTTCGAGGTGATTCATAATATTTGAATACAGTATATGCTCCAAAAGCCTACTGCAAACCGACGTCAATCATATAGGTCTGTAGTTCGATGGATTACTCCTCGCTTCCCATGCCCGGGTTCCCGGTTTCGATTCCCGGCGGGGTCAGGGATTTTCTCTGCCTCGTGATGGCTGGGTGTTGTGTGCTGTCCTTAGGTTAGTTAGGTTTAAGTAGTTCTAAGTTCTAGGGGACTGATGACCATAGATGTTAAGTCCCATAGTGCTCAGAGCCATTTTTTGGATTACTCCTACTACCCTTCTTAAACACTGGTGCGACCTGCGCAATTTTCCAATCTGTAGGTACAGAATCTATTGGTGAGCGAGCGGTTGTATATGATTACTAAGTAGGGAGCTATTGTATCAGCGTAATCTGAAAGGAACCTAATCGGTATACAATCTGGACCTATTCTCTGAGATGCTCCCTGCATAATGCAGAATGGTCATACACCTTGGTGCAAATTCTGTATCATCACTCACCAGGTGTACGGTTGGTCGATCTGGTCTGATCTGTCTTTTGCTGTATCCATTCTGATGGAAGGTAACCTCTAGATGGGTTAGCTGACGTATTCACAGGATCTGAAATTATTGGGGCCCTGTGAAGCAATATACGAAGTACAGGGCTATTACAAATGATTGAAGCGATTTCATAAATTCACTGTAGCTCCATTCATTGACATATGGTCACGACACACTACAGATACGTAGAAAAACTCATAAAGTTTTGTTCGGCCGAATCCGCACTTTAGGTTTCTGCCGTCCGAGCGCTCGAGAGCGCAGTGAGGCAAAATGGCGACAGGAGCCGAGAAAGCGTATGTCGTGCTTGAAATGCACTCACATCAGTCAGTCATAACAGTGAAACGACACTTCAGGACGAAGTTCAACAAAGATCCACCAACTGCTAACTCTATTCGGCGATGGTATGCGCAGTTTAAAGCTTCTGGATGCGTCTGTAAGGGGAAATCAACGGGTCGGCCTGCAGTGAGCGAAGAAACGGTTGAACGCGTCCGGGCAAGTTTCACGCGTAGCCCGCGGAAAATTGGCTCATGCCAGAACTGCAGACGGACAGCGCCGACTTCATCTTTCAACAGGATGGCGCTCCATCGCTCCTTCCATCATGATGTTCGGCATTTCTTAAGCAGGAGATTGGAAAACCGATGGATCGGTCGTGGTGGAGTTCATGATCAGCAATTCATGTCATGGCCTCCACACTCTCCCGACTTAACCCCATGCGATTTCTTTCTGTGGGGTTATGTGAAAGATTCAGTGTTTAAACCTCCTCTACCAAGAAACGTGCCAGAACTGCGAGCTCGCATCAACGACGCTTTCGAACTCATTGATGGGGACATGCTGCGCCGAGTGTGGGAGGAACTTGATTATCGGCTTGATGTCTGCCGAATAACTAAAGGGGCATATATCGAACATTTGTGAATGCCTAAAAAAACTTTTTGAGTTTTTGTATGTGTGTGCAAAGCATTGTGAAAATATCTCAAATAATAAAGTTATTGTAGAGCTGTGAAATCGCTTCAATCATTTGTAATAACCCTGTACACCTTCACGCTGAACTGGATGGTGACAACTGTCAGCTTGTAAGGTGGCTATAATTTCGCTACTTACAAGCACTCATCTATATACTTTGCCATGAATTTACAACCGGAATTTGGTATCATTTGATAGGTTGTACACCGAATATATGAATATTTAAAGAAGACTGCCATTGTCCCGTACACCTTGTAAATAGTTGTTGACGCTTATTGCATGAAAGGTGACGAAGTGTCTTTACTATCAAAATGGCTTAATGAATGATTGCCTACACTAGTAGAGGTTGGAACGCCAGTGGAAATGAAACGGCAGGCGTAACTCAAGCCCTGGGTGGAACAGCCCGCACAGGTGTGTTGGTCCTGCTTGACTCAGGATGGCTGGAGCACCTGAGCGGGGAAGCACAATACAGCGGCGGCCGGCCGGTCTTAGAACAGTTAGGCACTGTACTGTTGGACTTCGCCTCCGGGTAGGGAGTCGTCATTGAGTACTCAGCGTTCAATGATTGAGAGCACTTCTTCTGCCTATTCTCACGTTGAGACGTTATCTGAACTCCATCCTTGTGGCTGAGAGTTCACGTATCTCGTCTGTAGAACACAGACAGGAGATTATACTAGTCAGAGGACCGTCTTCTGCTGTCCTAGTGTTAGAGTGAGGTTTTTTTTATATTTTGTGGCTGGAGTTCTTCCGTCATCGCAGACGTGTACGAGAACCATCACGCCGATGCAACGGACGCAGACATACGGTAATAGTGCTAATTGCTTTGGCTTAATAGGGCTATAAAGCTAAACAGCTGTGATCACGTATGTTGTATTTCCACTGAGGTTGCACACCACTGTAGATCATTTTTTAAGGTATTGTCTTCTAGCGTTTGGTACGTAGATGATGTCAGCCATCTTGCGTTATTTATATTAGATCGCGTAGCCATAAAGGGGGCAGATTTGGGTAATTTGATCAGTCATATTAGTTAGGAAATTCGTTTGTCTCTCTTGATGTCTATTGGACATTGATATATAAACATTTGTAATATAAAAAAGGATTTTTTAATCTACAATAAATGTATAATCAGAAACTACATTTATCATCATCCCTTAACCATTCATTTATGTTTATGGTGTGATTTACGTGTTAAAGAGCAAGAAGGAGGAAATAATATCGCAACTAAGAGATCCTAAGGTCTGCTTCAGGGGGTAGTCAGACAGGGCCAAATCTTGATTTTCGCATTCAGTATTTTCCGTTGCGCACATTCATTTTTTACACCTGCCTGGAATAGCATCTCGGAAGCTTGTAGATGCAAGTCAGTGTGAGAAGGCCTCCTATAAATAGAATATCCCAACGTACCATCAATAGTTCTCCTGACCAACACATCGAGGAAGGGACAGCAGCCATCCGCTTTTAGCTCAATCGTGAAACGAATATTTCGTTAAATTCTGCCTGGAATCATGCTCTCTCCGCTGTCAAAAACAGAGGGACGGAGTTAATGCTACGTCACCCGTTGTTTAGTAGTGTTCACTATCGACAACTTCTGGCATGTGTGTTTCCTTGTGTGTGTGTGTGTGTGTGTGTGTGTGTGTGTGTGTGTGTGTGCGTGTGCGTGTGCGTGTGTGTGTGTGTGTGTGTGTGTGTGTGTGTGTGTTTATGCGTGCGCGCGTGTGTGTTACGTTCCCAGAATTGCTTTGCAAACCGAGATTTTAAATTCCCTTGCACAGCGCTTAGTTGTTACAGCTTCGCCTTGAACAGACAGGGTGGGCACGTGTTGAAATATCGGCGGTTGTCGATGTCGTCACCCGACTGCATTACCGTAAGTTATTTGAACAGTATCTGTTAAATAACTTGGGACGAGTCTCGTTAAAATGTTTAAAATTGCATTTGAAAGCCACATGCAACAGTAATCCGACCCAGTCTGCTGCATGCTCACTCACTTTCATCACCACTTTCTCACAGAAGACTCGGTCTACAGACATGAGCACTCTGCAGTTCTCACTTAAATGCTTGTCAGATGGTTCATAGAAAAATTTTCAGATTATTTCTCGGCCGTTACAGTCACGAATAACACACGAAAGAAATAATCACATAAATTTTTCCGTGAGAGCTCTGACATCTTTTATTTAATTACGATGATCTTCCCTCCCTATGTAGTAGGAGGCCAACATAACATTTTCGCACTCGGAGGAGAAAGTTGGTGATTGAAATTTCGTGAAAAGATCTCGTCGCAACCCAAAACGTCTTTGTTATGATGATTGCCACTCGAAATCTCATATAATATCGGTGAAACTCTCTCAAATATCGAGCTGCCCTTCTTCGAACTTTTCGATGTCGTATTTGGTAAGGATCCCATATCGCGCACCAATACTCCAGAAGAGGGTGGACAAGCACGGTGTAGGCTAGTCTCTTTCGTAGATTTGTTCCATTTTCTACTTTTTTCTGTCGCTAAAACGCTGTCTTGTTTTCGCCTTCCTCACAACATTTTCTGTGTAATTGTTTCAATTTAACTTGTTCGTAATTGTAATCCCCAGGTATTTAGTTGAAGCGACGGTTTTTACAATTGTTTGCTTATCGTGTAATCCAAATTTAATGCAATTTTTTTAGTATTACTGTGAAGGACCTCACACTTTTTGTTGTTGGGACCAATTGCTACATTTCACACCAAGCAGATATTTTGTGTAAATCGTTTTGTAAATCTCATCCACCTTGACAGATTTATTAGACGGTAAACGACAGTATCACCTGCAAATAGTGCAAAAGGCTGCTCAGATCGGCTCCTAGACCGGTCGTATAATTAGGAAAGGCAGAGTGCCTATAACACTTCCTCGGCGAACCCCAGATGTCAGTTATATAACACTAGGTTACTACCCGTCAATTACTACAAACTGTGAGCTTTCCGACAGAAAATCGCGAATCACGATGATTCTTCACAGCCACGCAATTTGATTTGAAGCCGCTTGTGAGTAGCTGCGTCAAAAGCCTTCTGAAAATGTAGAAATATGTAATAAACTTGAGAACCCCTGAGTGCAGCACTCATTACACCCCGTGAGTAAATAGGCAGTTGTGTTTCACTGAACAGCTGTAGCCATGTGGGGGTAATTACCTACAGGGACAAATAAAGTTTTCTGAGGGTTAAAAACAATTGGGGCGAAACTAAATTACTTTTATAAGATGCCAACTAGTATCACTGTTCCATAAGACTTAAATACTGATTACATACCAATACAGTATCTTCCTCGCATAGGACACTCCCTGCACACGTAATTTGCACTTCGTACCATGCATCTATGACAGTAAAATTTAGACTCATGCGTAATATAGGCCTATACAATCGCATGAAAATGGTTTCCACCAGTTACAGGTAATCACGAAGTGGACCCGAAGTTTCTTCAGTACTGACTTCGCGATAGGTAATCGCACTAATTGACAGCACACCACAGCAGTAACTAAGGGATCGCGGCTGTACACAATTATTATTATTATTATTATTTCTTTTTCTTTACTATCTCAGACTGTTAAGTCTGGTTAAAAATGGAACGTGACGCGGACCTTGATCAAGCGTGACTTCCTTGTAACTGTATGGTATATGTTATATTGCATTTAGGAACTTTCGGGTAATTGAACATGTATCAATAATTACAGATTTTTGTAGTTGTATATATATGTTTGGATGTAGCTGTATTTCATTGATGTACTGGTGGATATTGTGAGGTATGACTCCTGTAGTTGATAGTATAATTGGTATAATGTCAACTTTATCCTGATGCCACATGTCCTTGACTTCCTCAGCCAGTTGGATGTATTTTTCAATTTTTTCTCCTGTTTTCTTCTGTATATTTGTTGTGTTGGGTATGGATATTTCAATTAGTTGTGTTAATTTCTTCTTTTTATTGGTGAGTATGATGTCAGGTTTGTTATGTGGTGTTGTTTTATCTGTTATAATCGTTCTGTTCCAGTATAATTTGTATTCATCATTCTCCAGTACATTTTGTGGTGTGTACTTGTATGTGGGAACGTGTTGTTTTATTAGTTTATGTTTTATGGCAAGTTGTTGATGTATTATTTTTGCTACATTGTCATGTCTTCTGGGGTATTCTGTATTTGCTAGTATTGTACATCCGCTTGTGATGTGATCTACTGTTTCTATTTGTTGTTTGCAAAGTCTGCATTTATCTGTTGTGGTATTGGGATCTTTAATAATATGTTTGCTGTAATATCTGGTGTTTATTGTTTGATCCTGTATTGCAATCATGAATCCTTCCGTCTCACTGTATATATTGCCTTTTCTTAGCCATGTGTTGGATGCGTCTTGATCTATGTGTGGCCGTGTTAGATGATACGGGTGCTTGCCATGTAGTGTTTTCTTTTTCCAATTTACTTTCTTTGTATCTGTTGATGTTATGTGATCTAAAGGGTTGTAGAAGTGGTTATGAAATTGCAATGGTGTAGCTGATGTATTTATATGAGTGATTGCTTTGTGTAATTTGCTAGTTTCTGCTCGTTCTAGAAAGAATTTTCTTAAATTGTCTACCTGTCCATAATGTAGGTTTTTTATATCTATAAATCCCCTTCCACCTTCCTTTCTGCTTAATGTGAATCTTTCTGTTGCTGAATGTATGTGATGTATTCTATATTTGTGGCATTGTGATCGTGTAAGTGTATTGAGTGCTTCTAGGTCTGTGGCACTCCATTTCACTACTCCAAATGAGTAGGTCAATACTGGTATAGCATAAGTATTTATAGCTTTTGTCTTGTTTCTTGCTGTCAATTCTGTTTTCAGTATTTTTGTTAGTCTTTGTCTATATTTTTCTTTTAGTTCTTCTTTAATATTTGTATTATCTATTCCTATTTTTTGTCTGTATCCTAGATATTTATAGGTATCTGTTTTTTCCATCGCTTCTATGCAGTCGCTGTGGTTATCCAATATGTAATCTTCTTGTTTAGTGTGTTTTCCCTTGACTATGCTATTTTTCTTACATTTGTCTGTTCCAAAAGCCATATTTATATCATTGCTGAATACTTCTGTTATCTTTAGTAATTGGTTGAGTTGTTGATTTGTTGCTGCCAGTAGTTTTAGATCATCCATGTATAGCAAATGTGTGATTTTGTGTGGGTATGTTCCAGTAATATTGTATCCATAATTTGTATTATTTATTATTATTATTATTATTATTATTATTATTATTATTGGCGGTAATAGACAGCTTCGACTCAGACTGCCTGAAGTCTTCCGATTTCTGCGTTCAGAAATAAGGAGTCTAGCGATCAAGTGAGTTACGAGTACAAAGAGTAAGATAGTACACGTATTTTAACTTTCTTCTTCTTCTAGTGCCTATCCTTTTCCGATGTTGGTGACCATCATATCTATACCACTTTCGGAAATGTCCCTCAATCGTGTGCGAAGATCACATCTATTCATTTGTGGACGAAAATGTTCTTTTCCGTCCTCGACCTCTATTTTCGAAGAATGTTCTGCAGCAGTTTATACCCGTTTCCATTCTTCGTTACATGGCAGGGATATTGTAGTTTCGTGCATTTGACTGCGTTTTTGAACTTCTTTTCATTTACACTGCACGTATGAATTAAAAAACGCCTTCAGTCATAAATTTTCGTGTTTTATTAAACACACGATACATTTCGAACTCTTTGGATCCATCTTTAGGTTGTCTTAATACAGAATTTATTTTTGCTCTGGAATGAAGTGAAATGCATGTTCCTGTCGCGAAAAGGTTTGATGCTAGGTTATGAGTTTCGTAAGTCAAATGTGGAAAATACGTGCTAAACAGTGGAATCCAAGAAAAGCGTTTTACTTTTTAATACCATCATGCAATGGTTTCTCCATCCTGTTCATGCATATCACTTTACTCAAGAGGCATATTTGCATACACATTTTTGTAAACACTTCACAGATGATGTTGTACATGGTGTGAGCATCATTATCGCAGTATTTTTAGCCTCATAGACCTCCAAGCGTATCTCTTCACTCATTAGTACACTAAATTGTGATTTGAATCTATATCTGCCCCTGGGTACACCTTACAATCCAGTATATGACTTCGGAATGTCTGTCTGACCATGATGTAATCTCACTGAAATCTTCCTGTATATTCTGGTCTTTTCCAAGTATACCTCCTCCTCTTATGATTCTCGAACAGATTATTCGCTATTACTAACTGAAATTTATTGCAGAATTCAATTGTTATTTCTCCTGTCTCATCCTTATTTCCAAGCACATATTCTCCCGTAACCCGCATTCCAATCTCCCAAGACTATTAGATTTTCATCTCCTTTTACGTACTGAATGACTCGTTCAATTTCTTCATACATTTTCTCTATCTCTTCGTCTTCGGTTTCCGACGTTGGCATGTATACCTTGAACTATCGTTGTCGGTGTTGGTTTGCTGTCGATTCTCAAGAGAGCTGTCACTGAACTGTTCACAGCAACACATTCCCTGTTCTACCTTCATATTCATAACGAATCCTACTGCCGTTATACCATTTCCCGCTGCTTTTGGTATTACCCTATACTCGTCTGACCAGAAATATTTGTCTTCATTCCACTTCACTTCATTGCTTTCCACTATATCTGGACTGAGCGTTTGCATTTTCATTTTTAGAGTTTCTTGCTTCCCTGCCATATTCAAGCTTCTAGTATTCGACGCCCCGACACGTAGAACGGAATCCTTTCGTTGGCTACTCAGTCTTTTTCTCATGGCCTCCTCCCTCTTGGCAGTCCCCTCCCGGAGATCCAAATCAACAACTGTTCCGGAATCCTTTGCCAGTGGAGGGATCATCATGACACTTTTTCAGTTACAGGCCACATGTCCATAGATCCAAGTTATGTGTCTTTAATGCAGTGGTTTCCATTGCCTTCTGCATCCTTAAGCCGGTGATCATTGGTGTTTCTTCCACCTTTAGGGAGAGTTTCGCACCCCAAGAGCGAGCGAGTGGCCTGAACTTCTGTCCGCTCTTCCGCCTTATTTGACGAAACAGCTGGTTGAATAAGGGTGATTCTTATGTCGGTAGTCTTCGGCTGCCACTGCTGCTGATTTTTATTTAAAATTTAAGCAGTGGCGGGTTTCTAACCCAGAGCCGAGAACCTATTGATAGTAGCCAAAGACGCTATCTTTTTTTTGTTGATCTCATTTTGTTCGTTTTTATTCGTCGCGTTTGTTCGAGGAGGGCGTCCCATGATACCTGACCAGGTTCATCCTTAATCCGTTCGCTCAGTTTCTGTATTACGGAGAGAAGCTAACCCTCTGACCAAACACGTTGAGCTACCGTGCCGGCGAATCATTAGATCGCGGGTTCAACCCTATCGTAAATTATCTGTACACCGACCGAACGTGGTGGCACAGTGGTTAGTCCACTCGGGAGGACGACGGTTCGAATCTCCGCTCAGCCATCCAGATTTACGTTTTCCACTATTTTCCTGAATGGATACAGGCAAATGTCGGAATTTTTCTTCTGAAAAGGGCACTGCCGGTTTCCTTTCCCATCCTTACGTAATCCGAACTTGAGCTCCGTCTCTAACGACCGCACTACGGACGGGACGCTAAACTCTAAACGCCAGGTCGCCCTGCTTCTCTTGAACGAAGATGCTGTATTTGGATGATATGACATCATAAACTTATATAATACTCGCGTGTGGAGAGGTGATAATCACCATTTAGAGGTATCAGTTGTCATCTGCACTGATTTGGATTCAATCAGTAGGGTGGTTTGCCTATGTATATGCGTGGACGCGTAATCTGCGATAGAGTGGCATATCGTTCTAAGTAGCTTTAGGAGTCTGTAGAGACGGCATACGTACCTTCTTATTTGTTTAATGTTCAATTATTTAATGGAAACTTGTGTGCGAGGATTTATCGTTAGCCGTACACGAATGTCTGTCTGCATCAGACCGTGCAATTGTGTGAGAGACGTAACTTACTCAGTCTGACGGCTAGTCGTAAATAATGATATTCGTGTTCTTGTTGAAGCTTGCGCGGAGCAGTATGAGAGGCCTCTTGCAATAGCGTTATTGATTTAGGAGCACATCTCTTGAAATATATTTTATCGATGCCTGTCAGTCAAAAACACCATTTATCTCGAATAGCTCTCTCATGCTGTACTTTATCATCCTTAGGTTCCAATCGAATTAAATTGTTCCTGCACACAAATGTCAGTCAGACCGTACAAAAATTTCACGACCGAAGAGAGAGTGCAAAAATATACGAGGTACGCTCAATAAGGATTGCAACACATTGTTTTCCACGGTCAATTTCGGTTGAAAAAATGTAGAATTTGTTGTGGGACGTTGTGGACTTTTCCCGCTACAGTCTCTGTAGTTTCGTGAAGTTCCTGTAGGTTACAGCTCTATACGTAGCCTTCAAAATGGTGTCTGTAATGGAGATGCATGCCAAGTAGGAAGTTGTCGCTGAGTTTCTTTCGGCGGAAAACCAGATAATCGCAGATATTCGTAGGCGCTTGCAGAATGCCTAGGGAGACCTGGTAGTGAGCAAAAGCACGGTGAGTCGTAGGGCGAGGAGCCTGTCACGCAAGTTCAGAGCAGCGCCCTCACCAGGTGGAACCGCGACGGTCTTCTGGGACTGTGAAGGGTTATTCTGTTCGATGTCCTCCACCGTGTTACCCTCAGGAAGTAGAAGAAACGCTTTCACCCTGTTCGTCGCCACAAAAATACAAACGAACTTCTCTTGTTTGGCGCCGACCTTACACATAGTACACTGTTGGTGGAGCTATGACATGTTCCCATTTTCATCAAATGGTCAAAACACGGTCCTATTGCACTAACTCAGCTTAGCCTGTTTCTACACAGGCTCTAGAATGTGGTTGATATAGCTCTCTCCAACTTCTGATCAGTTCCTATTTAAATTTGAACGATCACGTGCGCAAAGCTGCAAGGTGGGAGCGCAGAGTCTGAGGGGCAGTTGCAAGATGCATATGGACTATCTAAAATTATACCATAGCAGATAGATTCGAAAAAGATAATTTTGACGTATGAGAGTGCCAGAAGTATGATTCACTAGTGGCTGTAATCATTAAAAGACTTCTCCATAGGATCCAACGCACGTATGGGGTTGAACTGAAAGACTCGATTCAAAATTGCAGACGCCATTTCTACTGGAGAGCGTAACACTAGAGATCTGAAAAGCTAGTGTACCTTACTTCCATGTTTTGATCATATAAGAAATCTTTTACATTCATACATGAACACCTTAATTACGAACCATTTTGTGTTTCATTTCATTTCATTATTGATATCAAGCAATTCTTGGCTAATATGAAACTTCCTGGTAGATTAAAACTGTGTGCCGGCCCGAGACTCGAACTCAGGACCTTTGCCTTTCGCGGGCAAGTGCTCTACCGACTGAGCTACAAAAGCATGACTCACGCCCTGTCCTCACAGCTTTATTTCTGCCAGTACCTCGTCTCCTACCTTCCAAACTTTACAGAAGCTCTCCTGCGAACCTTGCAGAGCTAGCACTCCTGAAAGAAAGGATATTGCGGAGACATGGCTTAGCCACAGCCTGGGGGATGTTTCTAGAATGAAATTTTCGCTCTACAGCGGAGGTGCCCTGATATGAAACTTCCTGGTAGATTAAAACTGTATGGCGGACCGAGACTCGAACTCGCCACCTTTGCCTTTCGCGGGCAAGTGCTCTACCGACTTTTTTTGTTATTTTTTTTTAAGTTTTTTACCCAGCCGGGAATCGAATCCGGGCCCGCAGGACGGTAATCCGTAACGCTGACCACTTTTTTTTCAGGAGTGAGGGTTTTTGTATTATTATTTTTTATTTATTAAGGAAGGTAGGAGAAACAGAAACCCTTATTATTCACAAATAAACATAGTATGTCCAGACACATGATAACTGTCCTGGAAGGAACCTCGCTGCCGTCCTACCATGCAGCATGAAATAACAACAAAATCAAAGTGGGGCCACCTCCGGCACCCTAAAGAAAAGTATTTGTAGACATAAAAACAAAATTTGAAGTACATCCATTTGCTAACTGTGCAAGCGTTAGTTTTTCCTAGGTCGCATACTCGCATAGTGTTCTTAGTCGATCACTTTACTTGGTCGGTTTCACAACGAAAGCAACGCCGCTCATCTTTGCGCACCCGGCACATCCCAAGTATATGGCGGATCCGCAAAAACCGTTACTAGGAAATTGGCATCCCAATCCTTGTACTTTTGTAGCCGTAATAGTTTTGTGTGTCCATCTTGCCAGTATTGCCAGTAATCCAGGACGTTCAGTAAGTTCGTACGTGTGTCTCTATAGATGTAATGGACCGTCATACCTGTGATCCACGCCACTGCGTTCGTCTTATGACGCGTAAAATACGTTTCCTCTGGAAAAAATACTATGTCAGAACAGACTGCTGTATAGATAGTGCGCTGCATGAACGCTATTATCTTTCTTGCCAGAGTGCAGACAGCCAATGCCTCGCCACAGACCAGCCGATGGTCGTCCGTATCCAGCACGCCGCATTGCTGACACAAGGGCGAATCCGCCAAATATACTGCGTACTTTTTATCATTTGTAGGGTATTTTCGGTTCACGACAATGTACCATGTCGACCTGACTGTTGTAGGTAGGTGGGGGTGATGGACCGTGCGCCACACCACGTGCCAATTAACAGCTGGATGTTTCCGTTCCACCCTATTCCGGGCGATCTGTCGAAGAAGCAGATGGTACACGTCCTTCGATGTCGACTGTCGGGTCGTCGGTAAACGCTCTCGAACGTAACTGTGTTCCACGATGAACGTGGGCACATACGTTAAAGGGGGCGATATATGGCCGACACTGACTGGAGGAAGATGCGATGTTGGCACGAGTTCTTCGATGATCGTCCCCGTAAGCGAGTGATTCCTGTTACGCCACCGTTTGAGCATAGTATTAATATACATGCCACGCGCCTTCTCGTGCACGTTCACTAAACCAACGCCCCCCTCTCGCGCTGGGAGGGTAAGCGAGTTGTACTGTACCTTAAAGAGTTGTCCCAGGCATACATAGTACCCAAAAGCCGCCTGAATCCTCATAGCCATCGTGCGCGTCAAGGGGAGAAGGTGTGTCAGGTGGCACATCATGGGCGCGAGATAAAGGTTGACGAGTAACACTCGCTGCAGCACATCCATCGACCGTAGGGCGTTTAGTCGTACTGTCGTGCGGACTCTGAGTAACAGACTTCGGTAGTTGTCCGCAGCCGTTCTCGCTGTCTCTTTATGAAAGGTGATACCCAAACTGCGGAGGGTTTGCACCGCAGGTAAGGGTCCTTCCGTTCCTGGTTCTAGTCCACGCCCCACATGCATGATTTGTGATTTTCGGTAGTTGACCACACTTCCAGCTGCCATCCCATACGTCTGTAGCCAATCCAGTGCTGTTTGAGTCTCCCCGTCATTCCGTACGAGGAACACAATGTCATCCGCGTATGCTCTGCATTTGAATGATAAATGCCGTCGGGAGATCCCGGTAAGACGACGGCGAAGGCCTGCGAGGCACGGTTCTAAGGCGATCGCATAAAGGAGGGTCGACAAGGGGCAACCCTGTCTCACTGATCTTAAGATCTGAAAACACTCGGTTCTCCCTCCGTTGACCACCATCGCTGATCTGGCGCCGTGCAACAGCCGCATCACAGCAGTGGTCAATAATGGCGAGACACCCATCCTGTTCATCACCGCCGCGAGGTACACGTGATCCACGCGATCAAAAGCATGATCGAAATCTACTGCTGCCATCGCCCCCCGGAGGCGACGACGTCACGATAGTCTCCCAAGGCTGTGTGGATATTACTGATGCCGCCAAGGCAAGTCTGATCGGCATGTATTCGATTCTCCAGCGACTTTTTGATACGACTGCCCAGGATGCGCATGAAGATCTTATAGTCACTATTAAGGAGGGTCAAGGGGCGATAATCACAAGACCTCTTTGGTATCGGTATCATGAGCCCTTCGGTGAACTGAATGTGAAGCGGTACTTCTTGCCGCAGAAGCTCATTAAACATGCATAGCCACATCGGTGTCAAAATGGTCACAAAGGCACGGTAAAATTCCAACGGGAATCCGTCTGGACCTCAGGACTTGTTGCAGGCACCTCGTGTAATCGCTTCCTCCAGCTCTTCACACGTAATTTCAGATAACCCGTCCGCTTCCCCGTTTACACTCGTCGCGTCTGGGATCTCTTCCAGGACGTTCCCCAGCTCCCTCGACCCTCCCCGTTGTTCGCATAGAATCTGCTAAAATGATTCGTGAACGCCTGTGCTATGCCCCTTTGTTTTGTAAAACGACGGCCATCGCCGAGATCGATCTCATGTATTAAATTCCTGCGTCTTCTTCGTGTTTCCTTTATCACATAATGCATCGAGGGAACCTCGTTGGGCAGGAAATCCTGCGACCTCGCGCGTATCATCGTACCTGCCATCCGCAGCGTCGCAAGTTGTACCAGCTTTGTCTTGACACGGTGGACGGCCGTCTGGTGTAGGTGGTTGATCTAACAGTTCCCGCAGAGCCGTAAAGTAAAACTCAGTGGCCTCCTTCCCGTAACCTATTAACGTCCTCCGTAAAGCTGGCTTCGCGCACTCGATCCACCACTGCAGGACAGAACCGAAAGAATTTCGTCGACGGAGGCAGCCATGCCACGCGTCCTCCACCAAGCGTCGGCATTCTGTATCTCGCAGGTGAGAGACGTTCATCTTCCAATTACCCCTCCGTCTCCATACCTGCTGTCTATCAAGGTTAACCGTACAAATATATGCCTCGTGGTCTGTAAACGCTGCCGGCCATATTTCTGCGTCCACCGTCGACATTGCTAACGTCCTTGAAACGTAGATCCGATCCAAACGGCTCGCGGAGTGGCTGGTAAAAAATGTATATCCTGGTTGGTTGCGATACTTCAGGTCCCATGTATCGACTAATTCCATCCCGTTAACCAGCTCCCTAAGTTCTTGGCTAGTAGTATAGTTAGGTTGTTGGCCCTTTCTGTCGAGCACACAATTAAAATCTCCGCCGAGTATACAACCATCGTATTGTCCCTGAAACAACGGTGTAACCTCATGGGCGTAAAAATCTGCTCTGTCCCTTCTCTTATCCGAGCCTGACGGTGCGTACATGTTGATCAAACGTATTCCACCTAAGGTCACGGCCGTACCACGGGCAGAAGGCAAATACTCTACTTCGTCTGCACGTATCCTTCCTTTAATAGTACAGCTGTGCCAACGCCTCTCTCGTCACACGGGGAACAGTAAATGTCGTAACCGTAAAAGCCCGAGGGGGGAAGTACCCGAACTTCCTGTAACAGTGCTATGTCTAAATCCGCAGCCTTTATCATGTCACTGAGCATCTTGATTTTTACCGGCGTCCCAATGCTATTGATGTTAACAGATCCTATCCGATAAGCTTGTTGCATGGCTGTCAACGTAGATAGGGTACCGTACGGTCGCTAATTTTTCCGTACATAGGCTGCTGTCGTACTAACGTCCCCCCGCCGTCCCCTCATATGGTCTGCCGTTATTCCGTGCACTCTTACGGTCTTACACCGGGTGAGTGCGTGGGAGCAGTTCCTCCGGCATCATCTGTTCCCCACGGGGGTGGGTCTTCTGACCAGTCCCCTAGTGTCCCATTGTTGTCGTGCGGTACAGGCGCCGTAGCCTCCTCAGTAGCCTGTTGCCGTCGTTCGAACTCCTTCGCTGTGTCTGGAGCATCGTCAGCGGTAGGTCGTGTCGCCGTCCCGCTGGCCACCGTTGCATCCACGCTAGGCAGTTCTTCTGTATCCATGGTTGTCTGCTCTGTACCCGTAAACTTCTCAGAATTGTCTGCTAGATCAGAGTGGTCGTTCTCCACCGTGAGGCGGTGCTTCTTCCGGCGTTTTGGTGATCGCTGTTTACGTTGCCGGGCCTCGGAATCAGAGGTCAGCATGGTCTCCAGTTGTTCGTGGGGGACGTCGGAATCGTGCGCCGTCGTATTATCGTCGTCTGCAAGTGCCTTATCTGAAGGGGCCGCTAACGGCAACGAAGAGAGGGCGTCCTGTGACTGCTGCAGGCGATCCGGCGCAACGTCGTCCTTCCGTGGCTCGCCACGATCTGCCGCTGTCTGTGTGTTCTGGTACGCGTCTGTCTCGCGGCCCACGTCATCGCGTAATGCGGCGACGTAAGTCATGGGGAGCACAGTCGGATGCGGCGTGAGGGGTGGATCATCCCGTGGCAGCTGTAATAACCTTCGTTGAGCACACTCAGAACGTAAGTGCCCCTCCTTCCCACACCCAGAGCACGTCCTTGGTTGTCCGTCGTAGATGACAATCACCCTACAACCAGCGATGTACAAGTATAACGTGTTTTCGGAGTTCGATCCGTATTTGTCTGACGCCATTGAGGACAGGATACGTCTTGAAACTCACCCATTTTTCAGCCACGGGGGATAGGACCGTTCCGTAAGGACGCAGGGCGTCACCAATTCTTCTGGCACTTTGAATGGAAGCTCAAAGACGCGTCGTTCGGAGTCCCATGCCGGCGTGTTCAACTGTTACCGCTCCAACATTCCCGTCCGAATGACGGAAACGAAGTCCTTGGCGATGTCGGAGTAGTAGTTCGTTACATGCCGCTTCATTTATGAGCTTGACATAGACCACGCTACTGACTATAGATAAGTGTATTCCAACTAGAACGTGAGGTTCGATTTTCACCTCGTCCCGTAAATAACGTTCGATCTCGTAAGCCTTCGGTCGAGCATATTCGTTAACGAAACTAAATTTCAGTGTCGATTTGCGGAACGACAAGGGCATGATTCGTTCTATGCATACCACGACACACCGCTACACACTTAACGCAAACACCTCTCGCGCAGACGTGCGGCAGGGACGTAAACACCGTCCGAACCGCTGCGCCGCTGAAGGCTGACTGCCGAACTGAGCTACCCGAGCACGACTCGCGCCCCGTCCTCACAACTTTACTTCTGCCAGTACCTCGTCTCCTACCTTCCAAACTTTACACAAGCTCTCCTGCGAACCTTGCAGAACTAGCACTCCTGAAAGAAAGGATATTGCGGAGACATGGCTTAGCCACAGCCTGGGGGATGTTCCTAGAATGGCTAAGCCATGTCTCCGCAATATCCTTTCTTTCAGGAGTGCTAGTTCTGCAAGATTCGCAGGACAGCTTCTGTAAAGTTTGGAAGGTAGGAGACGAGGTACTGGCAGAAGTAAATTTTATGATGATGAACCGATGGCAACGCCAATTCCTGATGACCTCCGTCCTTCCCCTGATCGGACCCTCACCGTAGCGGAGTCAACGTCCATGATGTCTGCAATCACCGCAGAAGAGGTGGTAGATGCGATCAACAAAGGGGCCAATAACAAATCACCAGGACCAGATGGTCTCCCAATGGAGTTTTACCGGGCGTTCACCACGTTAATGCTTCCTCGCTGGACGGAAATGCTTCAGGAACTCTTTACTCCGTCCTTCCCAATTCCACCTGAATTCGTCACTGGCTTTCTTCTACCTGTGCCTAAGCCGAAGGGAGGGTCTCATGTCTCTGCATATCGCCCCCTTACACTGCTGAATGCAGACTATAAAATCTATGCACACCTCTTAGCAGCGCGCATACGCACCGTCTTACCTACGGCCCTTTCACCGGAGCAGACTGCACGTGGTTGTGGGGCCACCTTACAAACAGCCTAGGAGAATGCTGTGACCTCATCGCACTGGCGTCGGTTTGTCGCCTTCGTACAGCACTGGTATCCGTCGATTTCACGAGTGCTTTTGATCGCGTTCGACACCCATTCCTCCTCATGGTGGCGACACGTATGGGGTTCCCATTACTTTTTGTCGATGCCATTCGCCGGTTACTACTTCCAGCATTCTCGATGGTACAAGTCAATGGGAGGCTTGTAGGACCGATTCCTATACGTCGCTCTGTGCGTCAAGGATGCCCTATGTCTACTTTACTATATGCCATTGCGCTTGAGCCCCTCATCACTGGTCTTACCTCTAGACTGCAGGGCCTCACTTTGCGTGACCACACCTTTCACTGTAGGGCTTTTGCGGACGACCTCCTCTTTCTCACCTGCTCCTCCACGGAACTCAATGACGCCATCCAATGGATCCACCAGTATGGACGTCTTTCTGGTGGCATTCTTAATGTCAGTAAATCGACTATGATGCACACTGGGCATGCCTCCCGGCTATGGTGCCGACCCCACTCCCAGTCAGTGCCACCCTTCGTTACTTGGGTATCGAATTTACGAGCTCCACACACCGCACAGTGGCCCTGGCTTACCGGCGGCTTTTGCAGGCGATTCGGCACCATGTCCGCGGTCAAGTGCACCGTAACTTAAACCAACTCCAACGTGTGTCCTATGTCAACATGTATGTCGCCCCTAAACTGGTACACGTCGCCCAGATCCTCCCAATGCTGTTACTCCTTGGCCGCCGCATCCAATCAGCCTTTGGATATTTCGTATCAGGAGGGACACTTTTCAAAGTCCGCTACAACACTCTAACACTGCCTCCTGCAAAAGGTGGCCTCGGACTCGTCAACGTGCGGGCACGATCTTCAGCACTCTTTGTCCACACTCTGTCGCGACACTGGCAGGGGCCGGTCCCGTCCTTAACACGCAGTCTCTTAGATATCCTCGATCCACCGATCAATGTGGCAACTATATCTCTATTATTGTACCACGTCGCCAGTTATTTCATAGAACTCAGCTACGTTCGGGCCGATCTTCCAGTCACCCGTTCTCCCCGTACTAAAGATTATTATCGTTTGTTTATGCTGTCCAACCCTTGGAACCCCATGGTGCTACAGCATCCTGACATTAACTGGCGAACGGTTTGGGGGTGTGTGCATGCACCCTTTTTACCGTCGTCTGTGTCTGCACTCTGGTACGTTTTAGTCTATGGAAAATTCCCGACTAATAGTCGACTTCATCGCATAGGACTGGCCACCTCCCCACTCTGTCCTGACTGTCAGCTCGAAGACACCGACGAGCACCGTCTTACGTGCTCCCTGAAACAAAACGTATGGCTCCTCATCCAACGAATCGTGGGCTTTTACCTCCGTGCCCCACCAACGACGGTAACCCTGGATTTCCTGTTGTTGCCCGCCGGCCGGCGTGGCCGAGCGGTTAAAGGCGCTACCGTCTGGAACCGCACGACCGCTACGGTTGCAGGTTCGAATCCTGCCTCGGGCATGGATGTGTGTGATGTCCTTAGGTTAGTTAGGTTTAAGTAGTTCTAAGTTCTAGGGGACTTATGACCACAGCAGTTGAGTCCCATAGTGCTCCGAGCCATTTGAACCATTTTGTTGTTGCCCCAGACATTTCACTACCCTCTTACTAAGCACCATACCCTAATCTGGTTTAGAGGACAGGCTTTAGAATACCTCTTTCAGAGTGGTCCGCATACAGTCCTTGACTTCTGGTACAAAGTTGTGACCGCGCATAGCACCCTCACCCGAAAACCATCTTACCGACAAACTTTTGCCGCTTATCTCCGCAGCGTCTTCCTTGACCCCCCTCAAAGTTAGGGTGTGCCATGCCTACCTGTCACATGATGCAACACCCTTATCCACGATCTCATGCATCTACCGAAAAAAAAACAAAAAAAAAGGAAGAAGACAGAATATGTTATATTTTGTTGTATTTAATGCTTTTTTAAATTTTTTTTTGTTTAACTACGTCATTTGTATATGTTTAAATGGTACATCGACGAACTCTTGCATAGTGAATATATACTGTATGTACTTTTAGTTTGTTCAATAAAGATTATTACAAAAAAAAGGGAAGAGAACAGGATATGTTATATTTTGTTGTACTTAATGTTATTCTAATAATTTGTAAAAAAAAAAAAAAAAGTCGGTAGAGCGCTTGCCCGAGAAAGGCAAAGGTCCCGAGTTTGAATCTCGGTCCGGCACACAGTTTTAATCTACCAGGAAGTTTCATACTAGCGCACACTCCTCTGTAGAGTCAAAATTTCATTCTAATTCTTGGCTGCTAATGTGGGGCAATCTCACCAGTCATCTAGTCCTCATTTCATGTCCGACAGCAGAGAGAAGAATTCTCAGTTCACTGCAGTACACTGGAATATATTCTCTTTATTTTACCTAATTTCCTGTTTTGTCATTTAACGGCTGCCCTGGATGTCCACTTACAAGTCCTGAACGCTCGACCTCCTGTACGCTGTAGTCATAATTCGAATCCGACAACCTTCTTTCCTCTCCCTGCCCATGTACACAATTTCACATACAAATGATAATGACGTAAATAGTAGAAACAGTAATAACTTTGACAGAAAGAAACACAGCTTGTACAGTGTGTCCGAGGAGGAATGGTCAGTATTCAGGAATATGACAGATACGATCATTCGAAGCAAAAATCTCTAGTAAACATGGTATCTGAAACGCATACCCAAAGAGCTGTGAGCAGGTCTTTATCTTTGATACCGTGAAACAAATCTCTTCTTCCGAAAGTTCCTTGCTTTCCACATGTTGAGAATTATTATGGACAGGAAAAATTTGTTCAGCAAACAAGGATTTCAAAACTACATACCTGAGTTGCTACTGTGAAATACATCTCTTCTAATGAAGAAGTGCTCATAGCTCTTAAGGCATTTTAGAGACGATGTTTATCAGACATTTGGTTTTGCTTCGGTCCGTATTTGCTCCTCCCTAAATATGGAAAGCAAGCAGCTTGCAATACAAAGAGAATTCTTTCAAATGGTTCAAATGGCTCTAAGCTCTATGGGACTTAACATCTGAGGTCATCAGTCCCCTAGACTTAGAACTACGTAAACCTAACTAGCCAAAGGACATCACACGCTTCCATGCCCGAGGCACGATTCGAACCTGCGACCGTAGCAGCCGCGTGGTTCCGGACTAAAACGTCTAGAACCGCTCGGCCACAGGCACCGGCGAGACTTCTGTTGTAGTATCGACCAAGTGCTGTAGTTCTTGAGGTATGCATGTTGGCGGCCATGTTTACTGCACTTGTTTGTTTCGAATGGTCGTTCCTGTTATACCCCTGAATATTGACCATTCGTTCTGCAAACCCTGTGTATGTTTCATTGAATAGTGTCGAACAGAAACAGTCTTTCTTTGTCTCAAATAGCTCAGTAGCGAATTTCATTTGCTATTAGGTACAAATGGCTCTGAGCACTATGGGACTGTGGTCTGTGGGAGTGTGGTCATCAGTCCCCTAGAACTTAGAACTACTTAAACCTAACTAACCTAAGGACATCACACACACATCCATGACGAGGCAGGATTCTAACCTGCGACCGTAGCGGTCGCGTGGTTCCAAACTGTAGCGCCTGGAACCGCTCGGCCACTCTGGCCGGCCTTTGCTGTTAGGAACAGGTAGTTGTATAGTACCTGTCTCCTGTGGATTAAGCCAAAGGCCAATGATTAATAGATAGGCCAGTGATACAGCAGAGGCAGAACAAGTGTCAATGATTGAACTTGTCTCTAAGCTATTCACCCAGGTCCTGTATTTAATAGTGACTACAGTAACAATCCAGGTGGCTCTTGTCTCTTGATGCTGAGGAACCCAAGTGTAATACGTGAAAAAGCTTTCAACAGCAAATATTTGGCACCAAGTGTGGCTTAGACATGTTAACGCATTCGTTGGTCAGACACGTTACATGTAAATTTGTCTAATGGTAAAGAAACCTGTTCACAGACTTCATATCATTTTGTCACTTAGGTAGGTCGACATCTTTGAGAAAAGTCCTTCAGTGCTCCCAACACAAGCTCTAAACAACGCTCGGCTCCAGTATAAAGGTTAATTAGGGGAAAAGCAAGTCAACGACATTCTCGTTAACGTCTCGATCGCGCCACATATGCCATACCGACTCCTTATTGGTAGCTTGGACCTGTGCCGGGATGCGACACTTTAGCAGAAGGAAACATATCTTACATTTGATTTTGATGAGTAGAATAGGAGAGGTAATTTACAGGCAAGTAGATTCAAACTGGGGCTGTGCCAACAATGAACACCAGTAAAGAGAGTCAGTGTGTGTGTGTGTGTGTGTGTGTGTGTGTGTGTGTGTGTGTGTGTGTATGAGAGAGAGAGAGAGAGAGAGAGAGAAAGAGAGATGGGGAGAGGAGAGAAAGTCGAATAAATGGTAGCGGAATATGACTCGAAAATCATTTTGTCTAACCGTCAGCTGTATGGAAATCTTTCTGATTTCTGCCAGCACCATAAGTTTTCAGACATGGTATCGGTATGGATACGCACATCGCATTCTATATAACGTAAAAAGCACGAATTGAACGAAAATACATAATTTATAACATCGTTGAGACGATCCTTTGTGTTAATAGTTTAATAGTACACCATATCCAACTTTGCAGTCTATTGGAACGACATCGTTAGACAACTGAACCACGACTGTTGTCCAGTTCGGTAACAGTTCACCTCCTTTAATTGACTACGAATGTAAACATGGCGGTTTGTCTTCCTTAAACGGCGTCCTCGGCTTGTGGAGTGAAAGATGTCTCGATATTCTGTCGTATTTTCTCTCTCCCCCAAGCTGCCGTCTGTAGAGCATTTGGCTGTGACCTTCTTTGTGTCAGGTGCAACAGGAAATTGACGACAATCGGCGGAGGGAAGGCGGAGACGAGGGGCGATATTCGCAGGCGATTGAGCACAGTGGCCGGGGGCTGGAGGCGGGATGATAAGTTGGTCCGCCGGCTGCTGGCTGCGGAGGCAACAAGTGCGGGCGGCGGTGGGCGGCGGGCGACGGGCGGCGGGCGACGTGCCAGACGGCCCCGGGGGCGGCGGCTCTGGCCCTGAATACCGCCCCCCCCCCCCCCCCCACTCTCAAGTGCGGTCTGGAAACAGACTGCACGACGCCGAGAAAAGGCGTGAATCACCTGGCAGGCAGTGCTCTGTATCATTTGTAAGCAGAAAACAGCACATCGACGGCTCTGCACGCCTGATGTAAGGTAGCAGATTTTGTACCTTACATGATGGTAAATCAGTACTAATACACCGAATAATAATTGATAGCCGGCCGGTGCAGCCGTGTGGTTCTAAGCGCTTCAGTTTGGAACCGCGTGACCGCTACGGTCGCAGGTTCGAATCCTGCCTCGGGCATGGATGTGTGTGATGTCCTTAGGTTAGTTAGGTTTAAGTGGTTCTAAGTTCTAGGGGACTGATGACCTCAGTAGTTAAGTCCCATAGTGCTCAGAGCCATTTGAACCAATAATAATTGATAATTGGCCCACCGGTAGGGGAGAATGGACACAGAAAAGGAAGTTGTGTGTATGTCATGTCAAACTAACGAGATGGCCCCAGAGGCTGGAACACGGCCGGAACCCGTAAGGAAGGTGTTAACGTCATGTCAAACTAACGCGATGGCCGCGGCCGGACCCCTTTGTCGGCTGGCACTTCAGACTACCAAAGACGTTGGGAGAGGCTGGCCCATCACAACAAGAAGTGAGAAGGAGCTATATGCGAAAGAGAGAAAGACGATTTCGCGCGACAGTGAAATTTTACGGAAGACTGTGACGGGATTGGCGCAGAGCGCGTAGAGATGCGTGTGAAAAGTTTGGCGGCAACAGTAACCGCGGGAGAATTCTGTGTCGTGGTTGGGTACAAACGCGCACGGAAAGATGGAAGTCTGTGTCGTGATTGGCTACTAACTCGCACGGATCCATGCGGCGAAGAACGGCCAGGTTTCCATAAACTATGAAGGAGGTCTCTAGGGTCGGCAGTGGACTAGAGCAGTCGCGGTGTCTGGCTGCCCTGCTTGGAGAGCGTGGAGAGAAGTAGCTTGGAGAAGTTACCGGCATTGAGTCCAGTGGCTACTCTCCAAGTCTGAATAGTGTAGATCATACGACTCCACACACGTAGCATTATCTGTTCCTCTGAAGAGAGAAAGAGATTTGTACTAACTTGTGTTGTTCATATGCAATCTGAAGTGTACCTTTGCTGCCGCGCACTTGAGTCGACCGACTACTCTTGGCATATGTGCAAGTAGCTTGAGTACTGACTTGTGACGGACTCAGCAATTGAACACTTACGTACAGGAGTTTACGGACGCAAACCACGTCCACGTTGGAGGTTAAAGACAAGCTCGCTGACGGGAAAGAGGGCATCACGACGTTGGCTGGGCCGACCGCCGTAATCATCACGGAGAATTACGGTGATATTAGCAATCGTCAGCCAAAGTAGGGCACTGTAATTCTAAATGAGTTCGTATTCCACTAGCTCTTTGTCGCTGTCTGAGTCTGTGTCCGTTCAGGCAGAACTTCAATAGAGTCACTTGCGGGTTCAGTGTTGACTTAAGTAGTTAGGAAAAGAGGATGCATTGTGCCAATGATAGGCTAGTTAGGTTAGCGAGTGTATTGGGTTGTCATTTTGGGCTAGAAATATTGCTCATCCTGTTTTATAAATAAATCTTAATTTTGTATCATATGCTAATCACCGCATTATTGATTTTGTAGCTAGCAATCACCAAAGTGTAATGGTAATTTCGATGAAAATGATACTGGGGGCATAACCGCGCGTTTAAACAGAGCCAACTTAAGTCAAATAGTAATTCATGGTTGACTAAGACTACCAATAGATATTTTTCAATATATCGATAATTTTACAATAAACCCCCCGTACGTTGCACTGTGATTGCTGTATTTCGGTTGTCGGAAGTTTGAACCCTAACGTAAACAAATGGCTGATCAGATCACTCGGCCGTCACTCGCAAAGTGCCGATACCAGGTACTGCGACGTCACTCGAAATGGGCCGTATTTATTTACGGTACAGTGAGGCTATTCCGCCCACGGGGCTAATCCGACTGAAATAAGAAATGTTGCAACAGTGCGCTAGCTCCTCACAGAGTCGAAGTCGTTTTGCCGTTAGTGTGTGCCAGCATCTTTGTGTCGCCGCATGTGGTTGAAGTAAGAGTGTTTTGTGTTACATCATTGACAGGACAGAAGACAAACGCTAGGGGTAAGCGTATTGCGATGGATTATTGTCATAGTTAAAGAATACAACCTAACAAACTAAGGTATACCGTGCACAATAAAGTTTTAACTCTTATTGTTACTTGTATAAGAACAGGTGTTATGCTGTATGTATCAACAACTCTTATTGTTACTTGTATAAGAACAGGGGTTATGCTGTATGTATCAACAAATATTGCTGGCCTTTTCCACAAAGGCCTTTCGAAATGTCTGTAAACGGGGCTGTCATGCCCCGTACACGTGGGGCTATTTCCGCTCAGCGAAATTATTAGTTTAACTGATGTTTAATGGCGAAATTCTAGAGAATACATTTCTTGGCTTCTTTTCAGGTGGTCAGTACATGTTGTTGTTGTGGTCTTCAGTCCAGAGACTGGTTTGATGCAGCTCTCCATGCTACTCTAACCTGTGCAAGCTTCTTCATCTCCCAGTACCTCCTGCAACCTACATCCTTCTGAATCTGATTAGTGTATTCATCTCTTGGTCTCCCTCTACGATTTTTACCCTCCGTGCTGCCCTCCAATAGTGAATTGGTGATCTCTTTATGCCTCAGAATATGTCCTACCAACCGATCACTTCTTCTAGTCAAGTTGTGCCACAAATTTCTCTTCTCCCCGAAAAGGAAAAAAAACCCAAGTGCTTCATGGTCCGGGGAAAACATGAAACAAGCAGTAATAAGTGTTATAGGCAGCGCCTCTGGATAAAGTCCTACATAGTTTCACGAAGTGTGTGTCGGAGCAAAGGGACGAAAAAGGTTTGTGATTTTGATACTGAAATACAATGGGCGGAATTCACTCTTGACTGGGTAAAATAGCTCATAAGTTTTATATATTGCGATTTCTGTCTTCTTCGGATATTTGTTTAACACTTTGGTCGTGTGTAGGAATTTCGACATTTTATATGCTGGAATGTACTCCGAATTAACATACCATAATTGGACCACATTGGCAGTCTTTCTAGAAAGTTTCATGACACATTATAAACGGCTTACAATTGAAATGAGCGGAATAGCCCCGCTGCACCCTATCAGGTATATGGTTGGTATTCCAGGGTGAATGGCACAATGAAGCACTCTACAGCACTGACAGTTGAAATCGCAGAGAACATGGTGCTGGGACTGGTAGCGTGCTCAGCCAAAAATAAAAAATAAAAGATTTTAACAATCTGTGCTTGCCTCAGCGGTACTCAGAAAGCTATTAACAGTTGTTTTTGTGATTAATCAGAGAGTAAGAAAGGTCGATATTAACAAACTCAGATTAACTAGTAAACGTTTGGCTATTACAAGTTTATTTTTGTACTCTAAATTTTACATTAGTTTTGTCAAGCTGGAAGCCCAGAGGTATTAAAAGTTCGCAATAGGATCGAAATGCTGCAGGCAGCCTCCTATAGACGTAGTTCTGTCCGCACAAGCTGTAATGATTTTGCAGTACAAAATTTTTCCAATCTGTATAATTCAGATAAGTTTGTTCGGACTCTCGTATTCATTAAAATAGTTTCTCAACGCCAGGGGTGCCCATTTCTACGTTCTCCATGCGGGTGTCTGTGTGACAGTCAAACGATGTAATATCTTTACGGTCCTCCTGCGTGAGCGATTTTTTAAACGCGAAATTTAAAACATCAGCTCTCTTTTTGCTGTTTTATATTACCGCATCAGACTGGTCGACGAATGACTGAATAAAAGCCGTCGCGAATCTGCGTGAGCTGTAGTTTAGAGGTCTAGATGCAGATATACAGTTTTAGTGCTAATGGCCGGCCCGTGTGGCCGAGGGGTTCTAGGCGCTTCAGTCTGGAACCACGCGACCGCTACGGTCGCAGGTTCGAATCCTGCCTCGGTCATGGATGTGTGTGATGTCCTTAGGTTAGTTAGGTTTAAGTAGTTCTAAGTTCTAGGGGACTGATGACCTCAGATGTTAAGTCCCATAGTTCTCAAAGCCATTTGAACCATTTGAACCAGCGTCTTACATGCGGTCTTCTTTACAGGCGAACCACACTTTGCTAAAATTCTCCCAATAAACCGAAGTCAACCATTCACCTTCTCTACCAAGTTCTCATATACTCGTTCCACTTCTTATCGCTTTGGAACGTTATGCCCTGATGTTTAAACGATTTTACTGTGTCAAGCAAGACACTAGTAATGCCGTATCGAAGCATTACATGTTTGATTTTCCTACTCATCCGCATTAATTTACATTTTTCTACATTAGGGCTAGATGCCATTCATCGTACCAACTGGAAATTTTCTCTAAGTCGTCTTGTATTCTCCTACACTCACTCAACATCGACACCTTACCGTACACCACAGCATCATCAGCAAACAACCGCAGATTTCTACCCACCCTGTCAACCAGATCATTTATGTTTATAGAGAAAAACAGAGATCCTATCAGACTTCCCAGGGGCACTCCAGAAAATAGCCTTGTCTCTGATTAACACTCGCCGTAGAGAACAACATACTGGTTTCTATTATTTATGAAGTCTTCGAGCCACTCACATAGCTGTGAACTTATTCCATATGCTCGTGCCTTAGTAACCAGCCTGCAATGGGATACCGTGTCAAATTCACTCCGCAAATCTAGAAATATGGAGTGTGGCATGTTGCCAGAGGAAGTTGGACGTCACGCGGTGTGAGGTTAGCGTTCACTATAGGCCGGATGGGGCTGACCCCGCAACAAGAGGCAGTTGAAGGAACGGGAAAATAAAGTATGAATCAATCGGCCAGCAGTTAGTGTGCTGGTGTTCTTCTTTAGAACACTACCCGGAGACAACATTTGGATGACTTCAACAGGCAAGAATCATCGGGAAACTGGAAGAAGGACGAAGTGTGACTAGTGAAGCCCAGAAGTTTGTTACTGCTCACAGCATTGGTCGATGTGCATGGGGAGCGTACCGAACCACAGGTATTTCTGTAATGAAATCGAACACGTGCAACTGTGCTTTCGATGTTATTTATTATGTAGCTACAGTTTCGTTAATTCAGTACACCTTCTTCAGGCCTGAAACTCTTTGCTATGTAATAAATAACATCGAAAGGACAGGTGCACGTGTTCCATTTTATTACACAAGTGACGTGTCGAAGTTCCTCAAACCTTCAATCAGATGGATGAACATGCAAAAACAGGCACTCCCTCGTGAAAACACGGTCGACTATAGCCGCAGATGACCGCTACGTTGTACAAGAGGCAAGAAGGGACCCAAGTCAAACGGCGAGTGCCATTGCAACCACATTTAACAGGACTGCAAGACATGCGATCTCACACTCCACCGCGCACGGCGACTGCATGGGGGTGACTTCTCTGCCCGACGACCAGTACGTTGTGTTCCGTTGACACCCGCGCATCGGAGGCGCCGTTTTGCGATGGTGCCAAGTGGATAGGGTCTGGGCCAGCGAGAAGTGGGATCGCGTGATCTTCTCGAATTTGGTGGCCCATATGATGTGGTGTGGGGAGGCATAATGTTGCATAGGAGTACTGATCTCCAAAACTTACAACACGGTACACTCATCCACATTATAGTAACACTGTACTGGTTTCCCAAGAGCATCTTGTAAGGAGTCCACTGGGGCCTTGGCTTCATTTTTATGGGTGACAACGTGCGACCACATCGAAAAGCGCAGCTAGAGGAGCCCTTGAAACATGAGGGTGTTCGGCGAATGGACTGAATTGCCCGTTCTCCTCTTTAATCCCATCGAGCATGTGTGGCATGCATTGGGGAGATGCAGTGGAGGACGTCCGCATTTTAATAAACTAATGTCTTATGCACCTCTTTCAGATTAAGGAAACTTACTATGCCGTCTTGTTTTCAGCCAAGGATGTAAATATTTTCGGATATGTAGAATCTAATTCATGTTTTGGCATATTTATACAATGCTTTACAGTCTAACGAAGTTCTACCGTGCATAAAGTTAGTCGAGTATATACACTCCTGGAAATGGAAAAAAGAACACATTGACACCGGTGTGTCAGACCCACCATACTTGCTCCGGACACTGCGAGAGGGCTGTATAAGCAATGATCACACGCACGGCACAGCGGACACATCAGGAACCGCGGTGTTGGCCGTCGAATGGCGCTAGCTGCGCAGCATTTGTGCACCGCCGCCGTCAGTGTCAGCCAGTTTGCCGTAGCATACGGAGCTCCATCGCAGTCTTTAACACTGGTAGCATGCCGCGACAGCGTGGAAGTGAACCGTATGTGCAGTTGACGGACTTTGAGCGAGGGCGTATAGTGGGCATGCGGGAGGCCGTCTGGACGTACCGTCGAATTGCTCAACACGTGGGGCGTGAGGTCTCCACAGTACATCGATGTTGTCGCCAGTGGTCGGCGGAAGGTGCACGTGCCCGTCGACCTGGGACCGGGCGGAGCGACGCACGGATGCACGCCAAGACCGTAGGATCCTACGCAGTGCCGTAGGGGACCGCACCGCCACTTCCCAGCAAATTAGGGACACTGTTGCTCCTGGGGTATCGGCGAGGACCATTCGCAACCGTCTCCATGAAGCTGGGCTACGGTCCCGCACACCGTTAGGCCGTCTACCGCTCACGCCCCAACATCGTGCAGCCCGCCTCCAGTGGTGTCGCGACAGGCGTGAATGGAGGGACGAATGGAGACGTGTCGTCTTCAGCGATGAGAGTCGCTTCTGCCTTGGTGCCAATGATGGTCGTATGCGTGTTTGGCGCCGTGCAGGTGAGCGCCACAATCAGGACTGCATACGACCGAGGCACACAGGGCCAACACCCGGCATCATGGTGTGGGGAGCGATCTCCTACACTGGCCGTACACCACTGGTGATCGTCGAGGGGACACTGAATAGTGCACGGTACATCCAAACCGTCATCGAACCCATCGTTCTACCATTCCTAGACCGGCAAGGGAACTTGCTGTTCCAACAGGACAATGCACGTCCGCATGTATCCCGTGCCACCCAACGTGCTCTAGAAGGTGTAAGTCAACTACCCTGGCCAGCAAGATCTCCGGATCTGTCCCCCATTGAGCATGTTTGGGACTGGATGAAGCGTCGTCTCACGCGGTCTGCACGTCCAGCACGAACGCTGGTCCAACTGAGGCGCCAGGTGGAAATGGCATGGCAAGCCGTTCCACAGGACTACATCCAGCATCTCTACGATCGTCTCCATGGGAGAATAGCAGCCTGCATTGCTGCGAAAGGTGGATATACACTGTACTAGTGCCGACATTGTGCATGCTCTGTTGCCTGTGTCTATGTGCCTGTGGTTCTGTCAGTGTGATCATGTGATGTATCTGACCCCAGGAATGTGTCAATAAAGTTTCCCCTTCCTGGGACAATGAATTCACGGTGTTCTTATTTCAATTTCCAGGAGTGTATATGTGCGTGTATTTTTACACGTCATCAGGTTAAGCTACTAACATTTGTCTTCCTATAAATATCACAACAAAATACAAAATACAACCCTCTTCTCAGTTTAATTCTATAAAATAAAAATAACAAATCTTACGAGATACGTTACTCACATTTGTTTAATTAATGCTGTTTTTATAACAAGGCTTAACATGTGTATTTTTGAAAACCAATTATTTTATTTTGTCACTTTCGTAAATACCTTTCTTTTTCATAATATTTTCAAAGTATTTGCATGTTGTAAAAAGAACAGCTAACTTTGACTTGAGTTAAATTGTAAAAGTGGAAATGTCAGCAACATGTAACTGAGTCATCGTTCTGGATGCTTGTTGAACAATATCTCATGGATATACTACGTGATTCTGGTGCCATAAGGCGACACTAGTTTTTCAACTGTGATCGAGTACAGTTCACGAGACTCTTTGATATCAAAGGGGTTAAAAAAGAGCTTCTACGCACTACATTTTTCTAAGCAAACTGAGACTTTATTTGTGGTGGAAAATGTTTGCGATATGTCTACTGAACTGGAAGAAGTACATATGTGGCTGTATGAAAGTTATAACTAATATTTCAATCATTTCTGTAGCAAGACACGGACCAAAATTCCACAACGAGGTTACGCCGATGCCTAAATGCTGACGCCAACACAAGATACATAAAACTTCGATACAAGGTTCACTTCTTAAAATATTTTATTTGAACTTATAATCAAAAATTTTGAGTGTTAATATGCTCTTATAATAATAATACTACTACCAATAATAATAACAATAATAATTAAAAAACACGACGCACCACGAAAGAATTATCCGAACGTGGTCGAAATCACTAGATGTGATGCACATGTACAAGCAAATGGTCACAATAATCATCTCATGAATGTAATGGCGATGAAAACTCTGTGATTAGCATGAAATCGTAAAAAATGAATGTGTAATTACAAAAACTAATAAAAATAAGTGTGCTATCTGGACACAAGACAACGGCCTTGCCGCAGTGGATACACCGGTTCCCGTGAGATCACCGAAGTTAAGCACTGTCGGGTGTGGTCGGCACTTGGATGGGTGACCATCCAGGCCGCCGTGCGCTATTGCCATTTTTTCGGGGTTCACTCAGCCCCGTGATGCCATATGAGGAGCTACTCGACCGAATAGTAGCGGCTTCGCTTAAGAATACCATCATAACGACCGGGAGCGCGCTGTTCTGACCCCACGCCCCTCCCATCCGCATCCTCCACTGAGGATGACACGGCGGTCGGATGGTCCCGGTAGGCCACTTGTGGCCTGAAGACGGAGTGCTTTTTTTATCTAGACACAAAGAAGTAAAATCACCACAAGATCAAAAAAACTGTAAGTAACACAGCAAAGAACAAGATACATAGTGTTTCTCGGTAGGAAATGTATAATTAACAGACCAAAAAAAAAAAATGTTTTGCTCTTTGCTGACGACAAGCTGTAGATTGCGTAGCAAACCTAAAGCTACAAGAATAAATACCCAAAAACTCCGTCTGAGGTATGTAAACAAAGGCGTACATCCACTTTATTCAGTGGCTCTCAGCACTATGGGACTTAACATCTTAGGTCATCAGTCCCCTAGAACTTAGGGCTACTTAAACCTAACTAACCTAAGGACATCACACAACACCCAGCCATCACGAGGCAGAGAAAATCCCTGACCCCGCCGGGAATCGAACCCGGGAACCCGGGCGTGGGAAGCGAGAACGCTACCGCACGACCACGAGATGCGGGCACATCCACTTTATTGCCAAATGTGCTATAAAACTAGAAATTTTAGACATATCGTTATAAACAACATAGAATGCCTCAGCTCATTGTTACATGTCTCAACTCTGTACTGTATGCAAACCAATGCAAAAACATTCGATAGTAAAGGCTCATTTTACAAAAGTAAGCATTTTGTATCAGAAGTTTCTTTAAAATTCACGTGTGACAAACAAACCACTGAATATTTGTCCAAAAAGTGCTGAAATATGTCTGGATGAGTTTTGCATAAGGCTGAATTCCTATCAGATGATAAGTTTCATAAAAAAATGGGTGATCTATTCAAGAGAAAGAGCTTCACAAATAGAGCAAGTCAGTGACACACTGGTCCACCTCTGGTCCTTGTTAGTAAACTCATGCGCATTAATTAAGGATAATTGCAAAATGTGGTGCCACACAACGTGTCACTACACAAAACTGGCGCTAATAGCATAGGCACATACGGAACGCACTAGACACAGATCTGTAAGTCCGCGGCATTAGTGATAAGTTGAGAAAACCGTCCCGAAACACATGAGCTACAAAACGCCACTGTTTCCTGCGCAGTACCCCGACATCAATATGGGATATGATCACCTCGCACAAGTACACAGGCCGCATAACGGGCATCCCAGATGTGCTCGATTTGGTTCAGGTCTGGAGAACAGGCAGGCCACTCCATTCGCCTTATGTCTTCTGTTTCAAGGTACTCCTCCACGATGGCAGCTCGGTGGGACCGTGCGTTATTATCCATCAGGAGGAAGGTGGGGCCCACTGCACCCCTGAAAAGGCGGACATACTGGTGCAAAATGACGCCCCGATACACCTTACACCTGACCTGTTACAGTTCCTCTGTCAAAGATATTCAGGGGAGTACGTTCTCCAATCATAATCCCACCCCACATCATCAAACCACGACCTCCATGCAGGTCCCTTTCAAGGACATTAAGGGGTTGGTATCTGGTTCCTGGTTCAGGCCAGATGAAAACCCGGCGAGAATCACTGTTCAGACTATACCTGGACTCTTGCGTGAACATAACCTAGGACCACTGTTCCAATGACCATGTACTGTGTTCTTAACCTCAGGCTTTACGGGTTCTCATGTGATCAGGGGCAGTGGAATGCACTTTGCAGGTCTCCGGGCGAATAATCCATGTCTGTTCAGTCGTCTGTAGACTGTGTGTCTGGAGGCAACTGTTCCAGTGGCTGCAGTAATGTCCCAAGCAAGGCCACCTGCAGTACTCCATGGTAGTCTGCGGGCACTGATGGTGAGATATCGGTCTTCTTGTGGTGTTGTACACTGCAGACGCCACGTACTGTAGCGCTTGGACACGTGTCCTGTCTGCTGAAACGTTGTCATAGTCTTGAGATCATACTTTGTGCCGTACGGAGGGCCCATGCTACGACCTGCTGTGTTTGACCAGCCTCCAGTTGCTTGACCGCAGGTCAGATGCACCGCATGGTCATCCCCGAGGTGATTTAAACCCGCAAACCGCCCACCAGAGCGTTGTTTCACCATGTATCATAATTAAGCTTAATTTATGACCATGAGTGTAGATACTCGGCTTGGCACTGAGTGACAGATGTGTTGGATGTCCTCCTGAGGGATGTCGAGTCAAATTCTGTCCAATTGGTGAGGTAGATCATCAAAATCCAGAGCTGGTTGGAGGGTCCTACCGACGATGCTCCAAACATTCTCAACTGGGGAGAGATCCGGCGACCTTGACGACCAAGGTAGGGTTTGGCAAGCTCGAAGACAAGCAGTAGAAACTCTCGCCATGTGCCTTGCCGAAATGTAAGACCAGGGTGGCTTGCAGTGAATGGCGACAAGACGTACCGCTGTGCTGTAAGGGTGGCAGGGATGACAACCAAAGGAGTCCTGCTATGAAAAGACATGGCGCCACAGACCATCACTCCTGTTTGTCAGGTCGTATGGCGGCCGAAATTCGGATGTCCCGCTTCGAACTGAGCAATGAGACGAACAGAAATACCGCTTTTACTCAAAATTAAACATCACATTGCGGTTTAAGCTGGTCCCCTGGACATTACAAAATGCTGGACTTGGTTCCCATTAGTGTATGTGATCCCGATGACGGCAATGCCTGTTCTGCTACGTGCTCTCATGCTGTGTCCCAGTGAGCAGCGAAGACGTGTCTGTAGTTTCTACTGCTTGTCTTCTTGTTTGCCAAACTTTCCTTGGCCAGAAAGGTCGCCGGATCTCTCCTCAGTTGAGAACGTTTGGAGTGTTATCGGCAGAACCCTCCAACCAACTTGGAGTTTTGACAATCTAACGCGCCTGTTGCACATAATTTGGAACGATATCCCTCAGGAGGAAATCCAACAACTCTATAAATCAACTACGGTCGCAGGTTCGAGTCCTGCCTCGGGCATGGATGTTTGTGATGTCCTTGGGTTAGTTGGGTTTAACTAGTTCTAAGTTGTAGGGGACTAATGACCTCAGCAGTTGAGTCCCATAGTGCTCAGAGCCGTTTGAACCATTTTTTTCTATAAATCAATGCTAAGATAAATAAGCGCTTGCAGAAGTGCCAGAGGTGGACCAAGGTGTTATTGACTTGCTCCATATTGAAGCTCTTTCTCTTGAATAAGTCATCCAATTTTTCTGAATTTTTTTTGTCTGTTCATGTATATCACAGCTACCCATTTCCTTCCATTCGTGGTGCTTCGATTTTTTTTGTATTGGAGTGCACATCGGTCTACGTTAAGGGGGGACATTATTACATGCAACAAACCGCGCTGGTGGAGGATTGAACAGCCTACCGCAAGAACTGTTTACGAGACATGTCGCCAGCATGAGAACAAGTTGTAGAGCATGTATTGCCATCCTTGGCGATCATGTACCCTATTGAGAACCATGTCCAACCTTTATAATGTTCTGGAGCCTATCATAAACCACGGTGAACTTATTATCTTTAAATAAAAGTGGCATTTCTGTTCGTCTCATTGCGTATTTGTTTCAGTTACCTTCTGTACTATTTTCATGGTCTAATTTTTGTCAAGCTTCGTTTACTTGTTACCTTCGCCTTTACCTTATATGCACCAGTGTAGGTACGGGAATCATCTATCCTACCGACTAGACTGTTCATAAAATGTCGAATATCGATAAATCACCTGTAGAATATCGATATACACGTGCGATATTTTCCCCAATATATCAGTATCTAAATGGCTATATGGAGTGCCGATATTCTTCTTATATATTATATTTTTTCGCAATTTTCGGTAAATTTTTTGAAACTGTCCTATTGAAAATGTAGTAGAACACAATTTTATTTTCACTGTGTGAAGTAGTCTTACTAGTTTTTTAGCTTTCATGACGCCCAGTCTTTCACTTTGAGTGTGTGAAGCAATTATACGTGGCACAAAGAAAAAGTCCTATCGCACTGTGGAGTGGTGGTATTAATGGAATACCAAGATTTCTGATGCGAAGAAATAGCACACCAGTGTCCTGTTTCTTCACATTGGCATTTTTCAAAAACAGTTGGTGAAAATTATGAACAAAAATCTGAATGACAAGTGTAAGTCCAACCTCCGGTGGGCGGAGACGTGTGGAAAATGCTGACGCAATCGGCCCTCGGCGCTACCAACACACACTGCAACGCTTCACTTCTCCAGGCAATTTTGACACTGCTAGTCGCTGGCGTTTGCCGAAACTAAAAAAATAAATAAATAAATAAATAAAATAAAAAATAACAAAAAAAAACAGAGAAGTCGACATGAAGTGTTCCAGACAAATCCGACACGTGACGAAACCGAACGACGGACCCATTGGACGCCTTTTATTGCGCCACTTACATGCAGTTACCATTGTTAGCAAAGTGATTATAACCAAGCACGAACGTTCATCGTTTTCAAAAATGGTTCAAATGGCTCTGAGTGCTATGGGACTTAACAGCTGAGGTCATCAGTCCACTAGAACTTAGAACTATTTAAACCTAACTAACCTAAGGACATCACACACATCCATGCCCAAGGTAGGATTCGAACCTGCGACCGTAGCGGTCGCGCAGTTCCGGACTGAAACGCCTAGAACCGCTCGGCCACACCGGCCGGTACATCGTTTTCCTTTGAGTTCTTCCTGTAAGGGGGACAAAAAGGCTCCTAGCTTGTTGACGTGCAGAATATATAATAATAAATCAATAGATAAACATACACTTCTGAAACCGGCAGTATATTTACAATGTGTAGCCAATAGTTTTACGGGCCCATAGGTCGATATTATTCCAATCGGTGTATCGATACAGCGATCTACCTTTTCGATGTATCGAAGGGCGTAGGTGTTTTCTTAAATACCAATATATCGCGTTCCCGATATTTTTGTAACTACCAACAGTCCTGCTACCGATCTGGGAGACGCGCGTGTAAACTGCGTGGAACACGTGTGAAGGCGAGAGCACCGCTGCCCGACTCGTAATTACCTCCGACGGGACGACGACATATTCAGCCCGAGACGCGCCAGCGCAGAAGCACCGACCCGAGGCGGTGAGCCGAGCTGAGTTACACCGGCGGCCATTTGTATCCCGCGAGCGCGGAGGAGACGGGCGTGACAAATGGCCGCCGCGCCCACCTCGAGAGTTGAGGACAGGCTGGCTGGCAGCACAGAACTGTGCCGTGCGACTGGCTGGCCGAATGCTCGGCCCGGGAGCGACAGGTCCGGAGTAATCTGGGAGCCACACCGACCGCGACATCCCACCAGAGTCCGGCAGAGCGAATTAAAGCACAGCAATCTCTGGGGCCAGGAGTAACATAGAAATGTACACATCTTAATGAGAATTCTTTTTTTATTGTTAACTACCTGAGAAACCCGGCGTTGCCCACGTATTTATATTTAGGTGTGCATCCACGCCCGTACCAGGCAGAACCTGGCCTTGTGCTTGATGTTGATGACCTCATGTCTCCTGAACTATCTGTCGTGCAGTGATAAAATTTTGTAGGTACAGTCAGCGGCATAAGTGCATACTGTCTGCAGATTATGTTGCGAATGGAGGGCGTAGCAACGAATTAATAAATTTTCTGAAAGATATAGCCACCATTTGACTCTTCAACAGGTTTTATTCCACGTTCTAGACTTCAGCAGTATTAAAACTCATTCGACTTGTGCGGGACCCAAGTCACTGTCGAATTTTTTTTCCCTTCATTGTTATGTCATTGCCTGCCCCCATAAAGCAGGGGTGGGCTGGCGGCGACACAGTTCGCCCCTCTTCAGTAAAGCGATTACATACAATATCAACATATAAAATAAGTGGATAAAAGATGAAATTTTCTTATGAGAAGGCCGGCCGCGGTGGCCGTGCGGTTCTGGCGCTGCAGTCCGGAACCGCGAGGCTGCTACGGTCGCAGGTTCGAATCCTGCCTCGGGCATGGGTGTGTGTGATGTCCTTAGGTTAGTTAGGTTTAAGTAGTTCTAAGTTCTAGGGGACTTATGACCTAAGATGTTGAGTCCCATAGTGCTCAGAGCCATTTTTTTCTTATGAGAAGGGGAAACAGTTGAATTTAAAATATACAAAAAAGGAGGGGTAAATGCTACATACAGTCAAAATGGCACTCGATGAAGACGTAGCAAATATGCATTGGCGACACGACACAAATAGCGCAATTAAAACTGGCGTTCACAGTATGGGACAACGACACCCAACGCACGCTGCATTTGCCTTACATAAATGGCGAGCACCAAGGCGCAACAAAGTAACTGCATTAACATTTGAAAGGCCTGCCAACGGCGAAAGGGTGGGGGGGGGGTGCAGCACGGCGGGGGCGGAGAGGGGAGGAGGGAGCTTCAGGGAGGAGGGGTGTCATAGTCAGAATTTTTTTTTCCTTTATTGAGTTTCGACTCCCCTTGAAGGGGGCGGGTTGGCAGCAGCTTAGTGCGCCACTCTTCAGCCTACAGAATTTTTAAAACATAAGAAGAGAAGAAACAATAAAAGCAGGCGATAAAACAGTGACTTAAATTGTAAAACGGCGGAAAATTGTGGAAAGTTAAAACTTAAAACAAAGGATGGGCGATGCTAATAAAATACACAGGAAGCAGACGGGTAAAATAGTAGACAGACAATTAAAAACATGGCGACAGTCTGGTTTCTGTTTGCAAGAGATATAAAAGCACACCCAGCAACAGTATGATGTCCATTCACAACAGTTTGGAAAAGATGCACCACACTTAACAATCACTGGAAACACTGCACTAAAATGTCGGCACAAAGATGACACACCACAGCCAAGGGCAGATGGGGGGGGGGGGGGGGGGACCTGGATAGATGAGGGGAAAAAGAGGGGAGAGGAAAAACGCAAATGGGGGAACCGACAGAGGGAGAGGACTCATAATGGGGGGGGGGGGGCAGGGCAGATGCGAAAGGGAATGTGGAAAG
Source organism: Schistocerca cancellata (assembly GCF_023864275.1). NCBI lineage: Eukaryota > Metazoa > Arthropoda > Insecta > Orthoptera > Acrididae > Schistocerca > Schistocerca cancellata. The sequence goes on along the minus strand of NC_064626.1, from coordinate 1,144,690,028 downwards.
GCAGAGCAGAGGAGGGAAATGTTAAAGGACTCAGAGGAGAGAAGGGAGGCAGCAAGAGGGTAGGCAGGGAAAAACAGGATGTAGAGGGGGGAGAGGGGGCCCAGGAAAAGGACGGTGGAATGGAGGGGGAGGTGAGGCTTAGAGTTGATAGGAGGGATAAATGGAGAGAGAGCATCATCCGCGAGGATGAGTTGACGGAAGCCAGCCTGGAAAAGGAGATGAAGGGTGTACAGATGGAGGGTAGAGAGGGGGGGGTACAACAGTGAAGGCAGGGCAGAGGGTGGGGGGTGGAGAGGAGAGAAGCAACCAAAGTGGCGGGAGGTGCAGAGTATGCGGATATGTTCGAGGAATAGGAGCAGATGGAGGAAAGAAATCAGGTCGTAGAGGATCTGCATGGGTGATAGGAGGCGTATGTGGAAGGCGGGGCAGAGAGCATGGCGCTCGAGGATCTGGAGGGACTTATGGAATTTGGGGGGGGGGGGAGGCAGATAGCCAGGTGGCACTGGCATAACAGAGGATGGGACGGATTAAGGATTTGTAGGTGTGGAGGCGTGTTGGGTTTGGAGTACATCAGGAGATGGGAGGTTTTCCACAGGTCAGGGTAGAAATCGTCAGAAAATGTGTCTTCGGTTATATAAACCAATTTTGCCAAAAGTAAATGCGAAAACATTTGTGTAATACTCTAATTTACTGGCAATTAGAGTGAGTTCTTCACTTGATATGGTTGTATAATAAAGTAGATGCCCAAATAGCAGGTTTTAAACCTTGCTACACTAAGCAGCTACTTAATTTAAACAGCATGCGCGATACCACATTTTTTCACACGACACTGTTTATGACGCCATACCTCCTCAACTGTGTGTCGTACAGTGATTTAAATCTTAAATCGCAGGAACACTCGGCGACATATGTGGATACTGTCTGCAAAATTTATTGTAAATAGGTTTAGTAGCAGATAAGAATGAAATTTAAACATCTGTGTGATGCATTGGTTTCTCACGTATCCCATCGTTTATGACGTCATATCTCCTGAAGTACGTGTCGTACAATGATATAATTTTGCATTTACATTCAATGGTATATGTATATACTGGCTCTAAAATGTGTCGCGAATACTGTCAGATGCTACAGATTGGATCCCTGGAAGTGTTTTCTTGTACGAGTGCGTTTCCGTGTGGTATCGTTCTACTTTTCACCATGTATCAGCGTTGCTTACCTGTCTTTTCGCCGTTGGCATTTCATAGTTTTTGCCCCAGACTACCTGGGAAATTTTTAGTGTGCGTAGTCCTCTCTCTTTGAAACGTTAGGTGGTCTCAAGTCTACCAAGGAGGAGTCTGCGGAACAACCTTCGCGGCTTTCCGACTTTTCCACCGCCGCCCCTCGGGGTGAATCGCTTGGGAAAAGCCCTCGGCTTCCAGTCGCAACTGATGTTCTGCCCATTGCGAAGCAGGTGAAGGAGCGTTCTAATCGCGCCAACCGCCACAAATCGCTGGTGGATACCACCAGCACTGAAACTGATCACCGTGATCACCATGACGACTGTCCACTGTCCCGCATCAGGGATCCTTCTTCTATGTCGTCATCATCCGACGAATCATCTGACCTCTTAGTAATTGGTCATTCTCGTAGTGAGGCAGCAAATGCTTCGGCTGTATTTGACCACCAACAGGCTGTACCTACGAGTGCACCTCTTCCTACTTTGTCCCACCACCATGGCTAGTCTTCTGGGCATACTGACCCAGATTGAAAGTCCTCTGGCCATTGCTCAGAAGAAGATACCCCCCATTGTGGTATCTGCCACTAATTATACAAAAATGAACACTGAACTCCAGCAGCTCATTTTAGGCCAATTGCGGGCTGTTTATCAAAAAAGATTCTGTGAAAAACCTTTTCGACAGTAGGGATGACTATTTTACCGCTCTCGACTTTGTCAAATGAAAGGTGATGCCTTGCTTTACCCACCAGGCGTTGGGAGTTCGCCGAACCAAATTCATCATCAAGGACTTGCCAACAGAGGTCACAGCAGAGGAGGTCAATGAGGAACTGCTTCGGCTCTGTTTCAAACACCCTTTGGTCCACCAGTATAGCAAGAGGGATCCTGAGACCCAGGCAATGATCCCCTGATCTACCCAAGTCGTCTCCCTTTCCCAGAGAGAGGACATAGAGCAGATTTACCAAATCCGGTACCTCCTGTACACAAAGGTCTGGGTTGAATCGTACAAGGGTTGCAATGGGCATCTGTCACAAATGCCATTGTTTATGACATACTGGGAATTACTACTCCCAGCTGTTGCAGTGTGTTAAGTGTGTCAGCCCAAATTTAGTGGAGAACTGCACGCTCCCTACCTGCACCAGGTGTCTGGGCTCGACCCACGATCCCCACCGCATGGCATCCAGAAGGCACTGAAGTCTTCCCACGCTCCCAAAAAGAAACCAAGAACAAATCGACCTCTCCCACTGCAACGGGCCAGTTTTGTGGGGCCAGCCTGGTGCACCGCCGTCAGCAGCTGCTCTGGTACAGCCACACAGGCACTTGATGGTTCTGAGGTACCTGTGCCCCCTTCTGCCCAGACTCTCACAACATCCTTTGTTGCTGCAGCCTGGTCTCCTCCTCATTGTCCATCTTCCATGACAGCTTCCACTGCTCACCGACTACAGGAGCCAGCTGCATTGCTCTCCAGTCCATATGTGACCAGATCCTAGCCCTCTGCCCCTACCCCCACTCTGGCCACTACTCCACTTGCCCCTGCCCGCTGCAGGGGCAATCAGCCCATCTAGGACCCTCCCCCAGTGTGATGCCAACTTTCAGGAGGACATGCATGAAATCCTTCAGGTCATCTCCTTCTTCATGAAACCCCACATCCGGGTTATTATTCGTGACACTGCACACAAAATCCATCGGTTGGAGGACAGGCTCTCCAAGGTCGTTTCATTGTAATGGCGGATCGACCACCACACCTCACCAGCCCCCTCAGGATCTTGTCGCCTGCATTTTTAATGCCAATGGCATAAAATGGATGAAGACAGAGTTGAATGCCTTCCTCCATGACCATTGTGTGGATGTTTTACTGGTCACAGAAACACACCTCAAACCGGCGGACGATTTCCACCTTCACAGCATGGTATGTTACTACTCTGATCGCCTTGACCATCGTGGTGGTGGTACGCCAGGGTTCCTCAACAAAGCTCTTGTCCATACCCGAGAGACTCTCCAGCCATTGGAACACATAGAGGCCACAGCGGTTACCATCTCCACACGTCATGGTGCCATTACCTTTGCAGCAATGTATTTATGCCAAGACAAGCCACTGCTGAAAGCGGACCTCTCCGGAAATGGAACTTTCCTTTTCGTCTTATAACACGTTTATGTTATTTACGTATATTACAGTCAGAATAACGTGACAGGCATATACATAAAGGACGAAACTTTCGTTTTAATAGGGATAAAGTAGGAATTTCACGCGGGTCCATTTTTGTAAACAAACTGAGTGGTATGGGAATCAGATACAGCCGATAGGTATCATTGGACAGCGCTACAGTCGCTAATTACGCTGCCTAGCACGTCCCTTGTGATGCTGGTGCTGTGTCCCGTGAGGTGGGATTCCCCGTATACCTTCACATCCATGTTAGCTGCCCCGCCCCGTGTGTAAAGGATGGCTTAATGACGTATCGCAAGGTAAGAATAAACTTTTTCAAAGCTACGCTAACGGAAAAAAAAATTGCAACACCAAGAAGCAGTTGTTTGATATAAACGAAAGTTGGTAGGCGTATTTCTACACCTGGAAGATGATGCCTACTCAAATTTCTCACCAGTCGCATAAGAGTGGTGGTAATAGCGCTACTATGAGGGTGCAGATCACGTATCCTTTGAATACACGCTATAATGGTCGTGAGTGTTAGTCACTTTTGAGAGGGACTCGATGAGTTGATGCTAGACAACAATACCTTTAAGGCGACAAAGACACCATTATCAAGACTTCACTGAGTTTTAAGTAGGTAATGTAATAGGGCTACGAGAATCTAGATGTTACTTCTGCGATATTGCAGAAAGATTTGGCAGGAATGGAGCCATTGTACGTCATTGCTGGCAGCGGTGGTCACGAGACTGTATGGTTGGAAGAAGACCGGGTTCCGAATGGCCATACCACACTACGGAGAAGGAAGACCATCGTGTTTGGCTTACGGCTCTGGCGCGTCTTACTGCTTGTGCAGTAGAAATTTGAGCAGCAGTTGGCACGGCAGTGACACAAAGAATTGTTAAAAATCGGTTACTTCAAGGGCAGCTCCTAACCAGATGTCCTATAACGTGCATTCCATCGACCCAAATCACAGCCTTTTGCGACCTTAGCAGTGTCGAGTGAGGGTTCATTGGTGGACAGAATGGAAGTATACTCTGTTTTCTGATGACAGCTGCTTCTGCCTCGGTGACCGTGATGGCGGTGCGTTGGTTAGAAGAAGGCCAGTTGAGGGCCTGAAACCAACCTGTCTGCATGCTAGACACTCTGGACCTACACCTGGAGTTATGGTCTGGAGCGCGACTTCGTATGACAGCAGAAACACTCTCGTGATCATCCCATACGTCCTGACTGCAAATTTGTACGTCAATCTGCTGATTCGACCTGTTGTGCTGCCACTCGTGAACGGATTACAGGAGGAGCTTTCCAACAGGATAACGGTCGTCCTCACACACAGTTGCAACCCAACTTGCTCTACACAATGTTTACAAGTTGTCTTGGCCTCTTCGATCGCCAGGTCTGTCTGCAATCGAGCACATATGAGACATCATTGGATCACTACTCCAGCGTCATCCACAAACAGCATTAGTCTTCCCTGCATTGACCGAGCAAGATCAACAGGCGTGGAACTCCATTGCACAAACTGACATCCGGCACCTGCACAACACAATGCATGCACATTTGAATGCCTGCATTCAACATTCTGGTAGTTACAGCGGTTTATGATGTAGCAGCATTTTCACATTTGCAACGGCTTATCTCGTGCTTACATTAACCTGTGATCTTGTGATGTTAATCACTTAAATATGTTACCTAGACAAATGTACTCCCGAAATTTCATTACTCTGAAGTAAGTACGTTTTGGTGTGCGTCGGATTCACTGTTTTAACGTACTTTGACATAAGTTACTAATTCTTAACTGGTCCCTCATTTTAATATGCACCCGACGATGGGACACAGGTGCTGAAACCGCTTTGTGCTTTCCTTTTTAGAAGTAAATAATTTTTACAACCCCCCCATGAGCCATGGACCTTGCCGTTGGTGGGGAGGCTTGCGTGCCTCAGCGATACAGATAGCCGTACCGTAGATGCAACCACAACGGAGGGGTATCTGTTGAGAGGCCAGACAAACGTGTGGTTCCTGAAGAGGGGCAGCAGCCTTTTCAGTAGTTGCAGGGGCAACAGTCTGGATGATTGACTGATCTGGCCTTGTAACATTAACCAAAACGGCCTTGCTGTGATGGTACTGCGAACGGCTGAAAGCAAGGGGAAACTACGGCCGTAATTTTTCCCGAGGGCATGCAGCTTTACTGTATGGTTAAATGATGATGGCGTCCTCTGGGGTAAAATATTCCGGAGGTAAAATAGTCCCCCATTCGGATCTCCGGGCGGGGACTACTCAGGAGGATGTCGTTATCAGGAGAAAGAAAACTGGCGTTCTACGGATCGGAGCATAGAATGTCAGATCCCTTAATCGGGCAGGTAGGTTAGAATATTTAAAAAGGGAAATGGATAGGTTAAAGTTAGATATAGTGGGAATTAGTGAAGTTCGGTCGCAGGAGGAACAAGACTTCTGCTCAGGTGACTACAGGGTTATAAACACAAAATCAAATAGGGGTAATGCAGGAGTAGGTTTAATAATGAATAGGAAAATAGGAATGCGGGTAAGTTACTACAAACAGCATAGTGAACGCATTATTGTGGCCAAGATAGATACGAAGCCCACACCTACTATAGTAGTGCAAGTTTATATGCCAACTAGCTCTGCAGATGACGAAGAAATTGAAGAAATGTATGATGAAATAAAAGAAATTATTCAGATAGTGAAGGGAGACGAAAATTTAATAGTCATGGGTGACTGGAATTCGACAGTAGGAAAAGGGAGAGAAGGAAACGTAGTAGGTGAATATGGATTGGGGGTAAGAAATGAAAGAGGAAGCCGCCTGGTAGAATTATGCACAGAGCACGACTTAATCATAGCTATCACTTGGTTCAAGAATCATAAAACAAGGTTGTATACATGGAAGAAGCCTGGGGATACTGACAGGTTTCAGATAGATTATATAATGGTAAGACAGAGATTTAGGAACCAGGTTTTAAATTGTAAGACATTTCCAGGGGCAGATGTGGACTCTGACCACAATCTATTGGTTATGACCTGTAGATTAAAACTTAAGAAACAGCAAAAAGGTGGGAATTTAAGAAGATGGAACCTGGATAAATTGACTAAGCGAGAGGTTTTACAGAGTTTCAGGGAGAGCATAAGGGAGCAATTGACAGGAATGGGGGAAAGAAATACAGTAGAAGAAGAATGCTGCCTTCACTTCTTCATCCCTCAAAGCTTTGAGGTATGAAGTAGTGAAGGCAGCAGAGGATGAAGTAGGTAAAAACACGAAGGCGTGAAGAGTTTGACAGAGCACTGAAGGACCTAAGTCGATATAAGGCCCGGGAGTAGACAACATTCCATTAGAACTACTGCCAGCCTTGGGAGAGCCAGTCCTGACAAAACTCTACCATCTGGTGAACAAAATGTATGAGATAGGCGAAATACCCTCAGACTTCAAAAAGAATATAATAATTCCAATCCCAAAGAAAGCAGGTGTAGACAGATGTGAAAATTACCGATCTATCAGTTTAATAAGTCACGGCTGCAAAATACTAACGCGAATTCTTTACATACGAATGGAAAAACTAGTAGAAGCCGACCTCGGGGAAGATCAATTTGGATTCCGCAGAAATGTTGGAAGACGTGAGGCAATACTGACCCTACGACTTATCTTAGAAGCTAGGTTAAGGAAAGGCAAACCTACGTTTCTTGCATTCGTAGACTTAGAGAAAGCTTTTGACAATGTTGACTGGAATACTCTCTTTCAAATTCTAAAGGCGACAGGGGTAAGATACAGGGAGCGAAATGCTATTTACAATTTGTACAGAAACCTGATGGCAGTTGTAACAGTCGAGGGGCATGAAAGGGAAGCAGTGGATGGGAAGGGAGTGAGACAGGGTTGTAGGCTATCGCCGATGTTATTCAATCTTTATATTGAGCAAGCAGTGAGGGATACAAAAGAAAAATTTGGAGTAGGAATTAAAATCCATGGAGAATAAATAAAAACTTTGAGGTTCGCCGATGACATTGTAATACTGTCAGAGACAGCAAAAGACTTGGAGGAACAGTTGAACGGAATGGATAGTGTCTTGAACGGAGGATATAAGATGAACATCAACAAAAGCAAAACGAGGATAATGGAATGTAGTCGAATTAAGTCGGGTGATGCTGAGGGAATTAGATTAGGAAATGAGACACTTAAAGTAGTAAAGGAGTTTTGCTATTTAGGGAGTAAAATAACCGATGATGGTCGAAGTAGAGAGGATATAAAATGTAGACTGGCAATGGCAAGGAAAGCGTTTCTGAAGAAGAGAAATTTGTTAACATCGAGTATAGATTTAAGTGTCAGGAAGTCATTTCTGAAAGTATTTATATGGAGTGTAGCCATGTATGGAAGTGAAACATGGACGATAAATAGTTTGGACAAGAAGAGAATAGAAGCTTTTGAAATGTGCTACTACAGAAGAATGCTGAAGATTAGATGGGTAGATCACATAACTAATGAGGAAGTATTGAATAGGATTGGGGAGAAGAGAAGTTTGTGGCACAACTTGACTAGAAGTAGGGATCGGTTGGTAGGACATGTGTTGAGGCATCAAGGGATCACCAATTTAGCATTGGAGGGCAGCGTGGAGGGTAAAAATCGTAGAGGGAGACCAAGAGATGAATACACTAAGCAGATTCAGAAGGATGTAGGTTGCGGAAGGTACTGGGAGATGAAGAAGCTTGCACAGGATAGAGTAGCATGGAGAGCTGCATCAAACCAGTCTCAGGACTGAAGACCACAACAACAACAACAATTTTTACAAATGTGGTGGATTTTATCATTGACGGTGAATATCAACAGTTTTGGATAGCCCGTCAAGAGAAATGTCTAGTCAGTTTGTCTTTACGACCAATAGTTTGCCTGCTGAGGCTGAAGGATATGGAAAATCTCGCGCATCACGCATTAGATGTACTTTTGTTGTTTTTTTGGCCAATACGTGTCATTTTTGCGACTTGATGGACTCCTAGTGTCTTGTATGAAAGGTTTATTTCGACTTCCTTAAAACCACTGTGGTGGCTTGTAAACAAGTATTGCTTACACCCTGTAACAACTAGTAGACGCGTGCGGTCTAAGGCGGTGCAGTCATGGAGTGTGTGGCTTGTCCTGGCGGAGGTTCGAGTCCTCCCTCGGGCATGAGTGTGTGTGTTTGTCCTTAGGATAATTTGGGTTAAGTAGTGTGTAAGCTTAGGGACTGATGACCTTAGTAGTTAAGTCCCATAAGATTGCACACACATTTGAACTTTTGAACTAGCAGACGAACAACACTAATGCACCGAGCGTGTGGCGCAGTTGTTAGCACACTGCACTCGCATTTGGGAGGACGACGATTCAATCCCGCGTCCGGCCATCCTGATTTAGGTTTTCTTTGATTTTCCCTAAATCGCTCCAGGCAAATGCTGAGATGACTCCTTTCAAAGGGCACGGCCGATTTCTTTCCTCGTCCTTCCCTAATCCGATGAGACCGATTATCTCGCTGTTTGGACTCTTCCCCCCACACAACCCAACCATCCCAACACTAATGCACGATGGTGGTCATTCTACTTGTCACAAGGCACTGAAACTCTAATCATTTACATAATTTCCGATGGTGTGCACCAGTACCAAGTTACACTGACAGCAGACTACGTCTTCTGGTTGATTCACTTTTTTTGTCACGTATTGTACATTCCGCAGCTGCTCCTCTCTTTCCTTACCTCTACGCCAAAAGACAGACACTTGTTCAGTATCGCAGTACAGCCTGTGCTGGCTGCCTTTGAGCTCCGCACTATGAGGCTTTGTGCTTTGAGGGCTTCCGCGAGTAAGAGCGGGGGGGAACTTGGCGGAGTACTTTAACAGAGGAATTTCCGGCCGTGGAGTCTGTGCTGCCGCCTCGCCAGCAAAGCAGCGAGTAGGTGGGTGTTTAATTTACGGCGGAGCCGCCGCTCCGTCCCCGGAGCGCAACTTGCATCTCAGCGGCGGATCTGAGCCGCGACTAGTGGCGTCCCGTCACCTGCGTTATAGGGACCGGAGGGTGGGTGGCGCGCCGAGGGAAGAACTCCCCAACAGCGGTCGGCTTTAATGTCTTACCTCGCTTATCAACACAAAACGTGAACAAAGAAAGCTACGCTTTAGTCAAATAGGCGCAACGAATGGGTTCTCGCGCTAAGATAAAAAGAAAATAGATAAGTCGTGGAGGTATGTTCCGTCTATGCAACTAATTGAAGGCACTTTATTTATTGCCATACGCGTTTCGCTTCTTTTATTTTTGAAGCATCTTTAGTGGCCTGTAATACGTGTTTCTATTTTTACTTGTAATAAATGTATTATGTGGTAGTACAATATGTTACTGTGTTACACTTTGTCATATTTTTCTCTGTCTCTCTCTCTTTTTTTTTCTTTTTTTTTTTTTGATTCCATCAAATTTTATGGCATAAATTCGTGATGTGTAATTATCGTTCGGTGTTACGATTTTCAGCGCTGTTAGCCGATGTGTGTGGTCTTGGAGATGTGTTCATTACTCTCCATGCTCCAGTTGGCCGATTTCCGACGTTCTTTTACCCACATTTGTTTCAATGAGCCGTATCATCTATACCTCTGAGCAGTCAAAGCACCATTCTGAACGGCATAGAGGTCCGTACGTCCGCCAATACTCACTCCTACCCACGCCATTCTTCCACCATCACGATATGGTATGTTTCCTGCACATAAGCAGGATTGTTCCGAATTCCACGTTCTCTCCAGATGAGAGAACGACGATTATCTGGCTGAACACAAAATCTTGACTCATCTGTGCGGCCTTGCCGCAGTGGATACACCGGTTCCCGTGAGATCACCGAAGTTAAGCGCTGTTGGGCATGGCCGGCACTTGGATGGGTGACCATCCATCCTCCATGCGCTGTTGCCACTTTTCGGGGTGCACTCAGCCTCGTGATGCCAATTGAGGAGCTACTCGACCGAATAGTGGCGGCTTCGGTCAAGAATACCACCATAACGGCCGGGAGAGCGGTGTGCTGACCCCACGCCCCTCCTGTCCGCCTCCTCATCTGAGGATGACACGGCGGTCGGATGGTCCCGGTAGGCCACTCGTGGCCTGAAGACGGAGTGCTTTTTTTTATCTGTGAACAGCACCCGGCGCCATGCTTTACGAATCCAATCCTGATGTTCCTCCGCCCAGTTTCTGCGAGATAAACTGTATCGTGGTTTTAATGGGCCACATACCATAGGCCTCCGGGCGTAGATGCCACATTCCCGAAGGCTGTTTCGGACTGTTTGTGTTGATATTGCACGTCTTGTTGCTGCCTGCAGGGTACGTTGCAGCTGAGTTGCTTTTCAATACCCCCACGTCTTCGGACATGGGTGGCCGTGGTACTGGCAATCTACGACCAGTCTACATGCGCATCTACATATATGCTCCGCGAGCCACCGTATGGTGAGTGGCAGAGGGTACTTCTTACCACTACTGGTCGTTTCCTTTCCTGTTCCTCTCTTAAAACAGAGCGAGAGGAAAATGACTGTCAGTATGCCTACATACGCAAATATATGTTGGCAGCAGTAGGATCGTTCTGCAGTCATCTTCAAATGGTAATTCTCCCTCAGGGATTTCTATTGAGCTCCCGAAGCATCTGCGTAATACGTGCGTGTTTATGGAACCTACTGGTAACAAATCTAGCAGCCCACCTCTGAATTGCTTCCATGTCATGCTTTAATCCGACATGGTGGGGTTTCCAAACACTCGAGCAGAATCACGAATCTGTACCACTAGTGTGTTATGTGCTGTCTCCTTTGCGGATGAACCACAGTTTCCTAAAACTCTCTCAATAAACCGAAGCCGACCATTCGCTTATCTACCACAATTTTTTCATGCTCGTTCCATTTCGTGTCGCTTTTCAACGTTGCAACCAGATATCTAATCTACGTGACTGTAAGAAGCAGCACACTGCTAATGCTGTATTCGATCACTACTTGTCAAATATTCGTGTTACATATTTCCGAATAGCCACATGAAACTGTGCCGGTGCACCGTCATGTATGTACCACATATACGGTCTTTCACCAAAAGGAACATCATCCAGAAAGTTACCTTAGACAGTACAAAGTGATGTAACATTAGCATGATTGCAATTTTGCACTCGTCTTGTCGGAGAAACCATTCGTTTCCGTAGCTATGTTTATTAGGATTATTTACTTGTTTCATTTTCCGCAACCCACCTCTTTCGTTTCTTCCCATGCACCCTGTATAGTGTAGAAAAGTAGTCTGATGACAGAGTGTAACACCATAGCTCTAATACTCTACTGATTTATTTTGCTTTTGTTTTATTTAATGTTACCTCGTTGCGCTTCTGTAAATGTTGTTTGATTGAATCGATAACACAAAATTGTATACTCCTTTCTTTGTAAAAGACTTTGATGTCATGATTTGATTCTATGCAATGTAGTGTATCTGTCATTTAAATTCTTTGTCTCAATTGGAGGGAGACAAAACTTACTGTATGCATTTGGAATTTGGGTGAATAATTTTTTGTAGAAACACTAATATGTGCAAATGTTCTGTTTTATTTAAAATGTTTGTTTGCTGTTATGTAAACTGCTGACCTTCACTTAGGATTCTTAGTTAATTTGCGTGTAAGAGATAGTGTGGTTCCCCTCGGGAACAGAACTTAGTAGCGCGCGCAAATTGTGGTTGGCCTAAGTAGAAAAGGTGGAACAAGAGTCAGTCGGGGACGAGCTACCAAACTGTGCACTGCCCATGTAAAAGTTGTATATTGTGCTGGTTCCGAGAGAGGCTTTTCCTGCCGCTTACGAATGCCTCGTATGGATGGATAAATAGCTGGAACTATTCTGGAAATGGTATCTATCATCGCCACCAAGAAGGGACAGAGTCCATCAATTCTGCCTGCAAATCCACCTACCAATATGCAGCTGCCACCACATTGCGCAATCATTATAATGGAGCACTATAGTAATGTACAGTGAAGGATCAGCTCATTGGATGTTTTAGTGTGCACAAATATAAGGTAACTTATAACTGAATTCATGTACCTACCTTGATTTTTTTCCCTATCACAACACCTCTCAGGTTCCTCTCCATTTGAACTATGATTACCGAGTGTCCTAGTTTCTGGAAAAAATGAAAGCCTCAAAGCCAAATATTTAATCAAATAATTTTGTTTGATCTTTGGTAAGAAGAGAGTATTCAGATTTACAGTGGATTTAGTGAAATTGTGGGAGGTAGTAAATGTAGTCTTATGAAAGCCTACCAGTGATGGAAACAGTCCAATTTAAAGTTTTTTTGGAGTTTCAAAGTCACCTATTTAATCATTTACTTGAAAGTAGAAGATTGTGGTAATAAAGACAATTTGCTGTTTCTTTTAAAAATAAAAATTCTTAAAACTGAGGCTTATAAAGTTTTGGTTAGTTAATGATCATAGTGCTGCCTGTAGTAAATTTTAAAAAGTGAGTCAGTCTCTTGTAAATTTGTCAACATTGTGTCTCACTGCAGTAAAAGTCGTGAATTGCAGTTGTGGAAAGTTGGATGCTTGCTAAGCACTTGTTTCTTTTGGGTATTGAAAGTGCATTTTAATAGTGTAATAAGATCCACAGGTTGTCCTTTACCACTATTTGACCAAACAATAATTTCTTTATTCAAAAGACAGTGAGAAGTAACCTGTTAGTGAATTCCATTTAACTTTCATTCTAAATAGAAAAGTATTCAATTGGAGAGAGGTTTAACCTGTGACCAGTTCATAATAATGCAGTGAACTACATTTATAATTTTGTGTCAGCTAGGAAAATATTTGAACAATAACACTGAACCTATGTCCAATTAATGATTCTGCAGTGAATATTAATAGTAATGTTACAAAGACCATTTAGTTTGAACAAGCCTTGAAAGTAATAGTGTGTTTCGTTATGTGTTATATTTATGCAAATAGTTTGTTCTGCTCTGTTAGCTTCCAGTCTTAACCGTAAACATATGCAGGTGTCAGAGTTCGTTGCACTCGCGTGTGGCAAAATATAAGTTGTGTTTGTCCGTTAAGGTTACTCATACTTAATTTCTTGAGCAAGAATGTCAATCATCCTCTTGCCTAATTAGGCTGGCGACCGTTTTCCTTGTTCTTTGAACAGTGTAGATAGGTAAAATATTGTTTGTACTGTTCAAATATTTACGTAATTCTGACTTTCATTTCCGATAAGCCACCCCCGTTAGGTACAACACGGTCAACATTAAAAAAATTCCTCTCAGAGGGTAACACTGCTCTGTTGCTTTGTACCATAATTGCTTTAATTAGATAGTTTTGTTTCACGACCTGCCTCCTACTTTAAGGTTATGGTATAGCAGTAGCATACGGTAGTGTTATACGTGGCTTTTCCGTGACAGGACTGTTTGTTCCGTTGGGGCATAGTACGTAATAAGCCGAACTTAGTATTTGATTATATAAGCTACGTAAATCCAGTTGCAGTGTTATAAGAGCATTGTGCTACTTTTTTTCCATCAGTTCACCACTAGACAGCGGGACACCCTTATAAAACGGCGATTGTTTCCCGGGACGAGGGTTGGCTACCGTCCAGTATTTTAAGGAATTCCTCACATTTGAGGGATGAAAACTTTATTGTATATAGACCTCGTACGGAACGCTAAAATCCCTAATTTAATGTGTTCCCGCTAATTTATCTTATTCGTGTAACTCAATTGTCGACTTTACATCCATGTTAGGTTTATATGCCGGAGATAATCTTAGCGAATATGAGTTTGTCTTGAAATACATTTGTCGGAATCACAGTGTGGTATATTACACTACTTCTTCATTATTAGACAACGTTCTAAATTTTTGATTTGTGCTAGTTACCCTTTGGTCTATGTAAGTTTTCGAAGTGAATTATATAATACGGTCTGTGTTTAACTCCACAATACTTTGAAGCTTGAGAACTCGCAAAAACACTGAAAGCAGCCAATACTCACAGACAATAGGCATCAATTTTCAACGATCCAAACTCGATTTGACTTGTACGAATACGATTAACATCGAGGAAATAATGTTTAATTCACCTCCTAAGCAACTTAAACAGCTACGTGTTAGTTGAGAAAGTAAAGTAAAAGTAAAGCAGTTATCGATCGGAAGATCGTTCTAAACACTATAGCGCTTTACTAGGCATGATCCTACGTGGTGGTAAGGCATTGCGTTCTTACGATTTTTGCACTGACTTACTAAGCCAGTTGTGTGGTCCTGCAGTTTAAAGCGAATTCCGAACCACGGTGCAACGCAATGTTTTTCACATCATCAAATACTGCCAGAGGTGAAAGAAGTGAGATGGGATTAAAAAAAAGCCTCCAGTTGACCAGGGATCGAATTCCCCCCCCCCCCCCTTGAATTTGTAGTCTGACACTTAACCACCGATGTACCGAGATGGAAAAACTAATCTTCGTAGCTACCACTCATCAATAACAATTAGTTCCAGACGAAATGTGTAAGTTGCAGAAATTTTTCGAAATTGTTAAATATGACTAAAATGGCTAATTATTGTAAAAGTAATAAGTAATCTTACGTCACATCCACAAAAGAAGGAAGATGAACTGTCTTGAAATTATGGAAAATAATAAACACATGTCCAACGGCCTAAGTCTAGTACTGAATGACTAGGCACAGTTCCCTTGCTCACCACTTCTAACTGCAAGTACTACTCACAGTTCCATCCAAGCCTATCCCTCTTACTCACCTGCTCCATTCCGTTTATTTCAGTTACTATAATTTCTCTTGTTGTACTAAAAAAATCCCTTTACTTTGAATATTCACAGCTGCATCACTCACCTGCTTAATATGACTGTTACATCTTATCTTCTTGTAAATTATGATGTATTATAGACAAGATTATTTTGCCCAGCCACATCTTTGGAATATGTCACAAAAGCTTATTGTTCAGTTATGTTCTTCTATGTACAAGTGTTCTAATTTGTCTGTAGTTCATTAGTTAATGTGTCACATATTCTATCTCAGTTAAATAGTATTAAATCACGTTTACACTGAAATAACCTCACTTGTTTATTTATATTCTAACATTAACATTTTCATCTCTGGAAATGGAGATACTCTGTATATCCACTAGTTTAAAATCTTTGATCCAACAAAATTTCTCTGCACCACATACTTATCTTTGTACCTGATGATGACATAACAGCCGGAAACCAGTTCGTGTAGCAAATAATAAATATTATAGAATATTACACCAGTGTTGTGTGTGTTTCATTTATAAGAAATAAGTACATTCCATTTTGTCAAAAATTACCCTCATGATGGAATGATATATGTTAATGTTCAATATTTAACATTTTGAGTGTTTTGTGAGTGTTAAAAATTCTTTGTAGTATTAACATTCAGACTTGTTAATACAGTCCAGAATGAGATTTACACTCTGCAGCGGAGTGTGCGATGTTATGAAACTTTCCTGGCAGATTAAAACTGTGTGCCGGACCGAGACTCGAACTCGGGACCTTTGCCTTTCGCGGGCAAGTGCTCTACCAACTGAGCTTCCCAAGCACGACTCACGCCCCGTCCTCACAGCTTTACTTCTGCCCGCGAAAGGAAAAGGTCCCGAGTTCGAGTCTCGGTCCGGCACACAGTTTTAATCTGCCCGAAAGTTTCATAACAGCGCACACTCCGCTGCAGAGCGTAAATCTCATTCTGGAAACATCCCCCAGGTTGTGGCTGCAATATCCTTTCTTTCAGGAGTGCTAGTTCTGCAAGTTTCGCAGGAGAGCTTCTGTAAAGTTTGGAAGGTAGGAGACGAGGTACTGACAGAAGTAAAGCTGTGAGGACGTGGCGTGAGTCATGCTTGGGTAGCTCAGCTGGTAGAGCACTTGCCCGCGAAAGGAAAAGGTCCCGAGTTCGAGTCTCGGTCCGGCACAGAGTTTTAATCTGCCAGGAAAGTTTGTTAATACAGTATTTGGCACTAAACTGGTTAACGTAATTTTTATAGTTGTTATACTGTGCCCGTTCTTTCCTTGATAACAGCTGATCGGAGTAAAAATTAAAAGCTATAACTGGTATCCTTTAAAGGGGTATTGTAGAAGCTGGCAGCCCTACCCGGGACTGACAGAGGTGTTCCTTTGATGGTATACTCTTAAGCTTGGACCCAACGCGTTATGTAGATCTCGCCGAAAATCAAATCAATATCGAAATGAGGAACGGATACGTCCCGTTCATCCCAAGTTCCAATTTTAAAGATTTTGATTACACGATTTGGTAGGTCAGTACGAGTATTTCAGCTCCCCGGAGCCGTAATTGCTTGTGCAGTTAAAGCGATGACTCCAGAATGAAGACGTGATCGGATCTGTACGGTGCACACAGAGACCCAGCGATTCTATCCTGTACATCAGAGAGATGTGTTGTGTGACGCAAGCACTTAGCTCGCTGGAATGGTTGATTTGGTGTGGGGGGTGAGTGTTGTGGCAGAGGGGGGGGGGGGGGGGGTGATGCGGCGGCAGCCTTTGTTCGTTGCGATTAGGATCGCAGCGGACTTCTCTATTGACGACTCACCGCTGCCGCTGCGAGCAATTTGACCAAACAATGGAGGGGGACGCCCCGTTCGGAAATTGCGCCCCGGCACGGTTCGGACAAAAAAACGACGCAGTAGAGCGCGGTCGGCCAGAGCGATTGCGTTTTACAAGTGAGATTGTGGCAGGTGTCGTCAGGAGTCAGGTGGGTGGTCGCGCACGCCGAGCGCCCGTCAGTGCTCTGTGGTACAACGCTGGCAGAACCACGGACCGGTTCAGGCCGATTATCTCTGCGAGTCCCAGTTGCGCTGAAAAAACGGTGCAGTGTGACTGGCGTCAGTGTCTGTCAAAACGTGTCCTGGTCTTTGCTCGCTGGTACCAGTTCGTGAGCTACAGATATCAGTCGACTGATCTTAAGTTGTGATACTCTGCTCGGTATCTATAAACTTCAGTTAAGCTTTGAGGTTTATTTTTCGATACTAAATTCCATCACGATTTCTAAAATAATTGGGGGAAGTGGCAACAAAACGACTATTTACGTTGGCGTGTAGAATGTACAACACTGGCCATTAAAATTGCTACACCAAAAATAAATGCAGATGATAAACGGGTATTCGTTGGGCAAATATATTACACTAGAACTGACATGTTATTACATTTTCACGCAATTTGGTTGCATAGATCCTGAGAAATCAGTATCCGGAACAACCACCTCTGGCCATAGAAACTGCCTTGATACGCCTGGGCATTGAGTCAAACAAAGCTTGGATGGCGTGTACAGGTACAGCTGCCCATGCACCTTCAACTCGATACCACAGTTCATCAAGAGTAGTGACTGGCGTATTCTGACGAGCCAGTTGCTCGGCCACCATTGACCAGACGTTTTCAATTGGTGAGAGATCTGGAGAATGTGCTGGCCAGGGCAGCTATCGAACATTTTCTGTATCCAGAAAGGCCCGTACAGGACCTGCAACATGCGGTCGTGCTTTATCTTGCTGAAATGTAGGGTTTCGCAGGGATCGAATGAAGGGTAGAGCCACGGGTCGTAATACATCTGAAATGTAGCGTCCACTGTTCAGAGTACCGTCAATGCGAACAAGAGGTGACCGAGACGTGTAACCAATGGCACCCCATTCCATCACGCCTGGTGATACGCCAGTATGGAGATAACGAATACACGGTTCCAACGTGCGTTCACCGCGATGTCACCAAACAAGGATGCGACCATCATGATGCTGTAAACAGAACCTGGATTCATTCGAAAAGATGACGATGTGCCATTCGTGCACCCAAGTTCGTCGTTGAGTACACCATCGCAGGCGCTCCTGTCTGTGATGCAGCGTCAAGGGTAACCGCAGCCATAGTCTCCGAGCTGATAGTGCATCCTGCTGCAAACGTCGTCGAACTTTCGTGCAGATGGAATGCTCTAAAAACCTAATCGTTTGCAAATTATAGCATCTTCTTCTTGTCGGCTAAATTTCGCATCTGTAGCACGTCATCTTCGTGGTGCAGCAGTTTTAATGGCTAGTAGTGTATGAGTCTGGCGACATACCATCTGAATTTCGGAAAGCATCATACACATAGTTCCGAAGACGGAAAGAGCTGACTAGTGCGAAAATTATCGCACAATCAGCTTAACAGTTAATGCATCCAAGTAGCTTACAAGAATAATATACAGAAGAATGGAAAAGAAAATTGAGAACGCGCTAGATGACGATCAGTTTGGCTTTAGGAAAAGTAAAGGCCGAAGAGAGGCAATTCTGAGGTTGTGGTTAATAATGGAAGCAAGACTAAAGAAAAATCGACACGTTCAAAGGAAAAAGCGTTCGATAATGTAAAATGGTGCAAGATGTTCGAAATTCTGAAAAAAAGTAGGGGTAAGCTATAGGGAGAGACGGGTCATATACAATATGTACAACAGCCAAGAGGAAAGAATTAGAGTGGACGACCAAGAACGAAACGCTCGGATTAAAAAGGATATAAGACAAGGATGTAGCCTTTCGCCCCTACAGTTCAATCTCTACTTCGAGGAAGCAATGATGGAAATAAAAGAAAGGTTCAGGAGTGGAATTAAATGGTTCAAATGGCTCTGAGCACTACGGGACTTAACTTCTGAGGTCACCAGTCCCCTAGAACTTAGAACTACTTAAACCTAACTAATCTAAGGACATCACACACATCCATGCCCGAGGTAGGATTCGAACCTGCGACCGTAGCGGTCGCACGGTTCCAGACTGTAGCGCCTAGAACCGCTCGGCCACCCCGGCCGGCGTGGAATTAAAATTCATGGTGAAATGATATCAACGATATGATTCGCTGATGACATTGCTACCCTGAGTGAAAGTGGAGAAGAATTACATGATTTGCTGAACGGAATGAAAAGTCTAATGAGTATACAGTAGGGACCGAGAGTAAATCGAAGAAAAACGAAGGTAATGAGAAGTAGTAGAAATGAGAACAGCGAGAAACTTAACATCATGATTGATGTTCACTACGTAGATGAGGTTAAGGAATTCTGCTACCGAGGCAGCAAAATAACCAATGACGGACAGAGCAAGGAGGACATCAAAAGCAGACTCGCTAAGGCAAAAAAAGGCATTTCTGGCCAAGAGAAGTCTACTAATATCAAATACCGGCCTTAATTTGAGGAAGAAATTTCTGAGAATGTACGTCTGGAGTACAGCATTGTATGGTAGTGAAACATGGACTGTGGGAAAACCGGAACAGAAGAGAATGGAAGGATTTGAGATGTGGTGCTACAGACGAATGTTGAAAATTAGGTGGACTGATAAGGTGAGGAATGAGGAGGCTCTGCGCAGAATCGGAGAGGAAAGGAATATGTGGAAAACACTGATAAGGAGTAGGGAGAGGATGATAGGACATCTGTTAAGATATGAGGGAATGACTTCCATGGTACTAGAGGGAGCTATAGAGGGCAAAAGCCTTAGAGGAAGACAGAGATTGGAAAACATACTGCAAGTAATAGATGATGTATGTTGCAAGTGCTACTCTGTGATGAAGGGGGTTAGCACAGGAGAGGAATTCGTGGCTGGCCGCATCAAACCAGTCAGTAGACTGATGAAACAAAACAAATATCCATTCCTATATAGAATAACCACTGCTATTACACCTTATGGCGCATGGCGGAGGATACTTTCCTTACCACTGTCACGTGTCACGTCCTACCATTCCCGTTCCAATCACGAATTCCAGCCACCAGTGGACCACAGGAAGAACGACTATTGGTAAGCTTAGAGTGACCTCAAATCTTCGGCTGAGGACTAACTGTGCGGCCTCACGGCCGAGGATGGATTGCGTCCTGTTCTGTCCATCCAGGTGCAGAGAGGCCAGATATGGGTACACCCAAATCTGGGAATGTGGGCGACTGTTATTCGCATGGCCTTTGTGCAGGACATGCACCGAAAATGACGGAGCGTCGGACAAACTGAAAGATAGCTTCTTCAAGTACTTCAAGAATCTATAATAACCAAATCTAAATACTAATAACTTGAATACAGAGTATTAATGTACCACAATAATATTTATCTAATAGTTTTGAACCAGCTTTCAGTTTCTTAGGCTGTCGTCAGGTAACTTAACACTAAACCGATAAACTGTCTGTTGGCTTCTGTCTCGGTTTCTTCGGCCGACGTTTGTTTGATGATTTTTCTGATGTTTCGCCAGTACGAGGGGCTGGCATTGTCAAAGACTCCACCAGCAATGGAGGGTGAAGCTTTGACAGTGCTGGCGAAACGTCAGAAAAATCATCAAACAATCGTTGGCCGAAGAACCCGAGACAGAAGCCAACAGACAGTTTGTCAGCAAGTGGCCACGAAAGCCTTAACAATGTTGCACCAAACAGATAGTGCATTTAACTCAGCATGAATGGAGTTTGAGAAAGAAAGATTTTACTTTTGCTGAACATGCTGTGAACGAATGTCATTCGTATGATGTGAAGTGCGATGTTCTCCAAGAGGAACCAAAGGCAGAAAAGTAACATAAATTGAAATTCTGGCCATTAGTAAACACCAGTCAAAGAATCCTGACCTAGTCTTCAACGACGAGACACAATCACATTAATCATGTTGTGGTGTTGCAGTTCATCCTGTTGTGTCCGTGCTTGCTGCGACAGAATGGAACGAGGAATTCCGCCTCATGCAAGACACCTTTTTTTCTGTTTTGTTTCACCCAGACATGTTTCAGCCCTTTTTGGCTTTCTTCATTGGGTTATTTATTATTTTCTAACTGTAAAATTGTTGTTACATATTAACATTTAACGAAACGTTTGGTGCATAATATTTACAATTGTCAGTCAATAATTGTTGTAAAATATAATACATGATTTGTTCATAGTTCACAGTTGTGATATGTATTAACGACCTGATGCACTGTTTATTGTTTATAACATTATGCCAAAGTTCTATTTATACCTTAATTGGCGAAAAGAGTGGATGTATGCAATAGTTTACATACCTTACATGATGCTGTTGGACATTTATTTTGGTAGCTATTCTGCTACACAGTCTATAACTTCTCATCTGTAAATAGCAAAAAGTAATTTTTCTGTTTATTATGCATTCACAAACGCAAATGAGTATATATCACGTTTTTTATGCGTAACTTACGATTTTGATGTTGTGGTGCTTTCTCACATGTTGTTGGCGAAGAGAATAGGCTGATTTCGTGAGCTATGGTTGCTCGACACTGCCTTTTCTCCGATTTTTCAAAACATAGAGTTTTCGCTGCCATTACGTGTTGTTGTGGCTGTGTGGTATTCATTTGTTTGGTAGCGTTTTTGGCTGGGTGAGGCGCGCCAGTTTGAAGTATATTTGGCGTCTGTGGTGTTTGGTTTGTGTGTGTGGTGTGTGTGTGTGTGTGTGTGTGTGTGTGTGTGTGTGTGTGTGTTCAGGACTGGGGCAGGGATAGATAGATAGATAGATAGATAGAGAGGAGGGGGAGAAAGATTTTTTTTCTCCCATGTGTAGTTTTGGTGTGGGTGTTATGTGTTATTTGTATAGTTCTTCTATTGTGGCGAAGAGGGTTTTATTGCACAGTGATGTGTATTCAATGAGTACTTTCTTTCCTTGGGCTATTGATTTTTGGATGTGATAGTTTTCTTCTATAGTTAATTTTTGGTATAAGCTGCCACTAGATTTAAGAATTACTCACCCGCATTAAAGTAGCAGCAGCCAGTTACTATTTCTCTCACCATCTATACATATAATAAAACTGGAACTGGACGACTTCTGCACATAGCAGATATTTCAGAAAAGTTAATATGAAGGGTATTTGTCGCTGAAATGCACTGAAGAGCCAAAGGAACTGGTACACCTCCCAACATGGTGTAGAGCCTAGCCGGCACGTTAAGTCTCATAGTGCTCAGAGCCATTTGAACCATTTGTGTCGAGCCCCCGTGAGCACGCGGAAGTGCTGCGACACGACGTGGCATGGACTCAACTAATTTCTGATGCAGTGCTGGAGGGAATTGACAGCATGAATCCTGCAGGCCCGTCCATAAATCCGTAAGAGTACTAGGGGTGGAGATCTCTTCTGAACGGCACATTGCAATGAATGCCAGATATGGTCAATAACGTTTACGTCTGGAGGGTTATGTGGCCAGCGAAGGTGTTTAAACTCAGGAGAGTATTCCTGCAACCACACTACCAATTCTGGACTTTTGGGATGTAGCATTGTCCTGCTGGAATTTACCAAGACCATCTCAATGCAAAGTTGACATGATTGAACGCAGGTGATCAGACAGGATGCTTACGTAGGTGTCACCTCATCGACTGCAGGTCGCCAACGTGGCGTCAGATTGAAAGAACGGCACCCGGCGAACGGCCTGCCCGACGGGCGCCCTAGCCATACGGTTAAATAAATAAACCAGTCAGAGTCATATCTAGACATTTCAGCGTTCCCATATCACTCCAACTGCACACGCCCCACACCATTACAGAGCCTCCACCAGCTTGAACAGTCCTCTGCTGACATGCAGGGTTCTTGGATTCATGAGGTTGTCAACCATATCCGTACACGTCCATCCACTCCATTTGAAACGAGCCTCGTCCGACCAGGTAACACGTTTCCAGTCATCAACAGTCTAGTGTCGGTGTTGACGGGCCCAGGCGAGGCGTAAATCTTTGTGCGGTGCAGTCATCAAGGGTACACAAGTTGGCCTTTAGCTCCTAAAGCCCATATCGATTATGTTTCACTGAATGGTTCGCACGCTGACACTTGTTGACGGCCCGGTACCGAAATCTGCAGCAATTTGTGAAAGGGTTGCACTTCTGTCACGTTGAACGATTTTCTTCAGTTGTCGTTGGTCCCGTTCTTGCACGATCTTTTTCCGGCCACAGCGCTGTCGGAGATTTCATGTTTTACCGGGTTCCTGATATTCACGGTACACTCGTGAAATTGCCGAACGGGAAAAATCTCCACTTCATCGCTACCTCGGAGATGCTGTGTCCCGTCACTCGTGCGCCGTCTGTAACACCACGTTGAAACTCGTTTAAATCTTGATAACCTGCCACTGTAGCAGCAGTAACCGATCTAACAACTGCACCAGACACTTTTTGTCCTACATTGGCAGTGTCGACCGCAGCGCGGTATTCTGGCTGTTTACATATATCTGTATTTGAATACGAATGACTATATCAATTTCTGTGGCACTTCAGTGTAGAATCCAAAGCAATTATTTTTAGGAATTTTGTTTATTTGCTGTTGGATAAGGTTTTCAAAGTTATGTTGTTGGAGGTGTAATATAAAATCTAGTGCATGTTTCATCTTGCTACGCCTCCTAGAAGCTATGTTATCTATACGCACAGAGAGTTTTCTTAACTGGGGCAGTACGGGGAAATCGGAAACCACGGCAGGTACAGCGAAACTGTCTTAGCAACCTTTAGGTGCTTTACTGTGACGACAGTTTCGCCGTAACCAAATCTTTGGTCAAGCGTGAGTTATCCTTGAAAGTGAGTAAAACTAGCAATTTATTATGTGGGACAACTCAGTTTCGTCTAAGGATCATTTCATGACATTGGAAGAAATAGTCGGGACAGAAGAAGTTTATGCAACTGAACTAAAGAAACCAGGATACGAATGATAGAATACGTAAAAAGTAGTACTTTGGAAGGTTTTATCACCATAATAATAATGTTATTAGTTTAACACCATTATGCATCAACAGTCTTTAATTCATTCTTGAATCGGTGTTAACTATTATCGTTTATATGTTTGTGGAGTTGACGCTACTATTATCGTTAGTAAGTATGTCGAGCTGACACTAGAAATCTATTATCGTTGATAAGTTTGTCTAGTTGAGACTAAAGTCACTTTCGTACAAATCTTCAGAAGTTTTCATCGTGTGTTATCGATATAAGCAAGTGATACAGTTGATGGAATTGTTGTGATTACGTATTAGTGTCCTCCTTCGTTGAAATGCTTTCATTCTTAATTCATTCTTCAGATGATAGGTTTGTCGAGTAGTAATGCCATCTCGAAAACAGTCTAACATTTCTTCTGTTTCTTTTCAAGCCAAACGATAGCGACTGAGAAGATTAACGGAAAGTCCAGAGGCGGGTGAAGAGCGTTTAGCATCGCCGCGTGCTGTTTCATCACCAAGTCGCAAAGCCAACAACGTCGGCCTCAGGACATTCTCACGTGGACAGCTCGACGTAACCTGCTCGCGGGTCACTAGTTCAGATAATTTGTTTACAAAGCTTCTATGAGCAAAACATCAAACGTTGTTCAGAAAAAAATTCTTTAATTTTCGTAGTTTCGTTAAAGAAAACACTTGGCTGTTCACCTATCCAGGGCAATTGGTATTTCGTACTTCAAACACGTCAATTCTTTACCGTTGTGCCCTTTTGACAGCTTCATTTTTTTGTATCTGCTTTTCTCAGCGACCAAAAGCTTCAGGATTTTTCAAAATTTGTGTGGGTTCGAGATCCACGCAGACGAAGTCACGGGCGAAAGCTAATTAGTTAATAAGCTTGTTATAACTGTTCCACATCTACATTCCATATACTTATTTCTCCCCCGCCACTTCCTTCGGTCTGTTCATCACATTCGCCAATTTGTCCACACCGCGTGTAGCCTATTGCCATTACTCACTTGTACAACAGCTTTGGGTTATACATCACATCTTTAATATTTCAGTGTACTGTAATATAAGATTTATTTGTTCAGAGTCTCTTTAGGTTTTACGTTATGCTTGTGTTTTCTATCGATATAGTCATAAAATGTCACATATCTTTGTACAACAATCTCTATACAGCTATACATTTTCGCTAAAGTTGTGTGTACTATCTGTTTAGTATTAAGTTATCTGAAGATGGCCTAAGAAGTCGAAAGGTGGTTCATAATAAACTATTAAATAAATATCATTGTGGAACATTAATAATGTGTATTCAAGTTATTGATATGTCTACGTTCCTCGAAGAACAGACTAATTATTCCATATATATATATTGGCCACGACATCTTGGTAGATGACTGTTGCAGTGTCTGTGTGTTTATGGGTTGCATTTTTTCATATGACTTGTCAAGCCAATGGCAGCACGGCATCTCTTGCCGCAATTGTCACAAGTGTATCTGGCTGCTGAGGCAGGAGCAGTGGTAGCATTGCGAAGCTTTTTCTGCCTTAATGTGTCTAACAAGCCTTCATCATGCTTCGACATTCCAGATGATATATCATCACGCTACTCTGGTCTCATGCTAGCCCGTGCCTCCCATCTGCTTGTGTCGATTCCAAAGCTCTCCATATCTCGTTTATGTATACATCTGCGATCTCAGAAAAATGAGGCGCATCCAGTGACACAACAAACTTTCTGTGTCTTGAAAACTACGGGAGTTAACGTTTGGCAGCGAATAAATATTTTCACCATGAACCTCTGAATCAACAACTTGTAAACGCTTCATGTGATTTGAACAAACGATATCTCAAACGACAGCACTGCGATATAGCTATCATCTTTGTAGGCTACGTATCTGCATCTATTTTATTTCCCAATTTATTAAGTTTTTTATATCTTTTTATTATGCAAATGCTTGTCAGAATATCGTATCCCTCGCAATCACACAGCAAATGAATACAGCATGAATACCTCATATTTTGTCATACTTGTGTATTTATTTAATGAACGGCTTACTATTTTGCCAGTAAGTTTATTTCAATATTAATTAAAACACAGAATATAAAATTCTGGTACTGCAAAAAGTGGTCTTCGTAGAAGAATGTCAGAAGACGCTTCTGAGAAGCAGGCCTAAATAATTGTTTAAACAATATTTACTGACAATTTGTTGTTGTTCATCGCGAGAGCAGTTGCGCAAGGACACTGGCTTATTTATTTATGGACAAACCTATATTTATATTTATTGTGAAACTGAATGTTTATAAGATTTCTTTATTTAAATATTTTTGTAACATATTCCAGCAAGTGATCATGTTGAGTTGAAGTCTGTGGAATGTAAGAACGATGTATTTTTGCTGGGGACCGTGTTCAGCCAATGGAATAAGTAGCGGAACGGTACAGGAGTCAAGTGGAGATGGGGATTTTCCGAGGGAAGAGCTCAAGGGAGCGATTCTGGACATCTGGATGTTCGTTCTGGAGGAAGGCAAGCCTGCCTGCGGTATTGTGTGGTTTCTGATGGAGTGGGTGACAGCTTCTTGGCGGCGAAAGGCCGCTACCACACTTTGACTTCTGAAGGGGCTTTATACTTCGAAAGGTCTGTAAGTGCCCGAGAGTAGGACTCTTAACTTTTTCCACTTGCATTATAGAATGAGGAAAGCTAGAGTAGTGTTAGTGTTCTTTGTATCGCATGCGTCAGTTTGTGAAT
The DNA here is from genome assembly GCF_023864275.1 of Schistocerca cancellata. Classification (NCBI taxonomy): domain Eukaryota; kingdom Metazoa; phylum Arthropoda; class Insecta; order Orthoptera; family Acrididae; genus Schistocerca; species Schistocerca cancellata. The sequence continues at coordinate 1,144,663,339 of NC_064626.1, read as the reverse complement.
CGCCATGTTGAACTCTGAACTGTTTTGAGCTGGCGAATATTTCGTGTAATGTGGACACAAAATGGATTTAATTTTTGCGTATCTTTGATAACAATTTACTCTGGGGATTTTGCTACCATTCTCGTAACGCTCTCGACATAACTTTAATGCATTTGATAAAGGTATCTTCTGTTCATATTGTAGATTATTTGACTGCAAGATCTCAGCTGCAAGTTGTTATTTGCAGCGAGATAGCTGCGGGGTATGAAAAGTACGAGTAGACGTGCGCGGTTCAATCCTACGGCTGCATCGAGCAGTTGTTTTTTAAACAGTGCCGCGCGTAGCCCAAGTACCTAAGCACGAGCAATTGCAGGTAAGGACGCAACTGGTTTGTTCGTATGGGTTGGTGTTTGGAACAGCAACTATTCTAGCAATAACCTTTAGGTACCATCACACATTGATGGTCATTTGATGAGATCTACTTAGGAGGAAGCGACATATCGGAACGGTCTCAGGTTTTCAACAGCAAACCACATCATGATGCGCAACGCCTCTCTTGTAGCGTGTACTACTGGATTTGGCTGAGCATCTCTTTCGCACTCTCCAGATGAGCCCGTGACGAAGCGTGCAGCTCTCTTTTGGATCTTCTGTGTTTCCTCTGTCAATCATACCTTGCACTGATCCCTGACTACAGAGAAGTATTCGAATTTAGTAGAACGAGGGTTTTACAGGCAACCTCCTTGGCGGGTCTACTATCTGAAGATTCTTCCAAGGAATATGTTTCCACTGACTGTTGTGTAATCATACAATAATGGGTCTTACTGTCGATTTAGACGCAGTATTTTACATTTGTTTATGCTAACGGTCAAGTGTCGATCTCTGCACCAAGCATCGATGATTTGCCGCATTTTGATTTAATTTCCTAGTGTTTCGACTTCTTTATATACAGCAGCGTCATCCGCAAAAAGCCTTGTGAAACTGCCTGTGTCATGAATTACAATGTGAAAAATAATGATTCCACGTAGGGACTTCAGAAGTTACACCTGTCGTCCCACGTTAAGGCCATTGCACAAAGCCAGTGTTCTATTGCCGGAAGGTGGTACGTGTTGCGGGTTTCCTGCACAGTTCTGCTTCGACATGCATAAGAGGTGCATCGCACTTTGGGAGGGAAATGACATAGCAGCTGAAGACGTTCTCGAAAGTTGAAGTAAGTGGGACAGTATCGTTACCGTGTGAAAGAAGCATAATCTGTACACAGCTTCACAATCAAATTCTGACGGTTCCAGCACCGCGTCCAGCAGTAGTTAAATGGTGCCAATAATATGAGCAAGGCGTCAGAGACGTGGTTGATTCTAATAGGGAAGTTGGGAAGCCCAGATCTTTCACCATGCCGAGCGGTTCTAGGCTCTTCAGTCCGGAACCGCGCGACTGCTACGGTCGCAGGTTCGAATCCTGCCTCGAGCATGGATGTGTGTGATGTCTTTAGAATAGTTAGGTTTAAGTAGTTCTAACTTCTAGGGGACTGATGACCTCAGATGTTAAGTCCCATAGTGCTCAGAGCCATTTGAACCATTTGAACCATCTTTCACCATGCTGTTTCCACCTTCTCGACAAGCTGAAACATCTGCGGGGAAAGAGAATTCCTGTGATAACGACGTCTCTCAGTGGTATTGGAATGGCTACATGACAAAGGAGACTTTATGACTACGTTGGAAAATAGTGTCATATATATATACCTGTGCCAGTTTGCAGTGTAGTGCAGTGTAGTGGCCTACTAGAATAAAGTATAACTTACTTTTTGAAATCAGCTACTATAACTCTTCCCTAAGGGACGCCCAGAGTTAGCTTTACGTCTGAAGATTTCTATCCCTTAAGAATATCATAATCTGTTCTGCTTTGTAGGATCTCGGAAGACTGACAATGGAAAGCCGCACACAGTCCGCATGCCTGACACGTAGGAGCATGTGATACGTTCCGTGGAAGAAAGTCGTGGGACCAGTGTGCAGCAGCAGAAGGCGTGCCTCGCTCTCTTATCTGGGGGGGGGGGGGGGGTAACTCATGAACACTTGCTGTACACGTATCATCTACAGCAGTTCTAAAGCCATAGGATCATCATAGCAGACGGCGGTTCTGTCATGGCTGTTGCACAAGTGCGCTGCAGATTCAGTGTTCACATCCAAGATTTCATTTGGGCAAGGTTCACAAGAGATAGTGTTGTGAATTTCCTTAACCAGCATGTATGGGCAGAGGTAGTAAATCCCCTAGCAATTCATGAAAGAGGGCATAAACATCAGTCCTCAATCAACGTATGGGCAGGCGTACTTAGCGATAGACTAATAGGGCCCTACGAGCTACCACAAGGGTTAACTGGGGCTCGTTACCTGGACTTTCTCATTAAAGTATTGCCTACCTGAAACCTGGTGGTAGTCAAGGGAAGGCAGGAATCCGTTACGATTGTGGACGACGCCGTAATCAGTTACTATTGGTTGCCTTTTACAATTACTCTCAATTAATTTTAAACCAGTAATACTAGACTCAACAATAAATAAAAAATACCACACGTTATTAACGAAGGAATAAACAACTGTGTAAATAATCGTGTTTTTAGTGAGTTACAATTTAGCAAATCACCATTAAATACAGGTACAACAGATAATGTTTTAAAAGCAAGCCACTGCGATCTGGGCAGAAAGCCTTGAACGCCAGGAATGGCAATAAATTAAGAATTGTTTAAAACTCGCTGCAACTTACAAATTACGGGTATTGAAATATTAAAGGAAAGTCGCCACAAACACAGCAGACGGCATCAGACGCAAGGAATAGCAGTAAATAAGGTTTTAAAGCAGGGGCGGGCAAACGCTGCACGCGGCTCATGAGCACACAGCGCTGCACGTGTGCTGCTCGCGTGCAGTCGTCGAACGGGACAGTGCCGACAGCCTGCAGGTTGCGACAGTGTAGTACCCGGCTAAGCAGCGGACGTTGAAGCGAAGCGACCACTACGTAGTGAGCGTTGTATTTCAATAACCGGAAAATGCAGAATGAATCAAGGAAACGGAGAATTGGAGATCTGCTAACTTTTAAAAAGGAATGGGAGAATCATTTGTTCTCTGTGGAAAAACGTGAAAATTGGAAATGTATAATATGTGACAGTATTCTCGCTGGTGAGCGGAAGTTTAATATTGAACGCCATTATAATAAATTTCAGTATGTTGCCGTTCTTAGTGCAATAAAAGAGGAATTTCTCAAGCGATTTGGGGTATCTTACTTATCCCAAGGTTTTGAATAGTTTTCGAGAGAATCTGGTTTCTGTAGATGATATTCATCTCAGTTTGCAAATGGAATTAATAGATCTACAGTGCAATTCTCGTCTGAGAGACAAGTTCCTTTTGGCAAGACGTGTAATAGATTTTTATCACGACTTTCCACAGCAAGAGTTTCCTCGTCTCCGTCGTGAAGCCATGAAGATAGTCAATGTTGGGCTTGACATACTTTTGTGAGAGATTTTTTTCTGTTATGAAAATTAATAAGTCTCGGTTAAGAGCAAACATCAGTAATGAAAATTTACGTAACTGTTTGCGTTTGTCTGTATGTAGAAATTTTGTTCCAGACATTAAACGTATTGTAAACTCCACCTGTGATAATTAAATAAAACGTATCGTAGGTAATAGGTACTCTTTCAAACCATCATTTCTGTCAAGCACTCCTATTAACCTTATTCCTTCATTTAATAAAGCAGGCCAGGAAACAAAACGCATTACAGAGGAAGAAGCGGAGAGACGGTATGGTGGGGAGGGGTGAGAAGCGGGTGGCCAGCTTGCCCCTGTATGCACGCAGAACACCTGTTAACTGCACACGTGCATGTGCACCGCACACGTGCAAAATTCCTGCCCGCCCCTGTTTTAAAGGCTTACTGCGTAAATACAAGTGCCAAATTAGAATCTTGAGGCAAAAGACCACAATCACGGCTGAGGGCCTTACACGTCAGGAACGGCAATAATATAAAAAAATTTTGAAACCTGCATAAAACAGCAAATACAATAGCAAAAGTTAATTAAAAAAAAAAAACAGGTAACTGATTCAGACGGTGCTCCAGGAATCGACCTCTGAGAAGGTCCGGCAACAAACACTTTCGCGAGCGATGAGATTGGCAGCCAAGAGTTGCATTCACTTCACAAGATAGTAACTCAGACTAGTGGCAGTCTAACGAATGACTAATGATAATCTTGCTGAAGCTACCTGACGTCCGATAAACGAAACGCAACGATGGGTCAACACGCCAAAGCCGGAACCAGCAGTCTGCACTACGTCCAGAATACTGTGTTTAGAGCGCCCGGAACGAGAAAGGAATCACTACCAGAGAGTAGAAGAATCACCAACCGGCCTACAATCAAGAAAGCTGTCAAAACTACACTCCTTACCGGACACCAGCGGCAAGGCGAGGAAATGTACACTGCCGTTACATACACTAACCCCCAAGGCAGGTAACTAGGGTGTTAGCGGCCACCAGGCAAGAAGAATTACCACTTATCGAACTTAACAAATTGTAACAAGTTGAACGCAGTAAATAGTAATAAAAAGTCGAGAAAAGCTAATCAGATCTGCCTTCCCCAAGCACTCCACTCGCTGCTCTTCGCCTCGGCGACACTACAAGCAGCAACACGAACCCAAGTCACTGGAGAATCTCGAGATAGCACAATGGTGGGGGTTTCTCTACTTGGGTTGAAATGCACTCATCTTAAAGCTTGCTTGATCCGGTTTACGACGAAGTCGTGCTCCCTCGTGACCACAGCCCTTCCATTCGGCAGTCCATGCATGCCGCCAGCGGTCCCGGTGTGGTCTCGCACTACACCGACCTGGCTTCTCCTCAGTCCCCCAACCGAACACGCCACTCACACGACCCGGCAAAACAACGACGTCGCCCCAAAGATAGAGCAACAGTTACTACATATCGATAACCACCGCTACTGCCACTGGCGGACAGACAATGCTTGCGAAACCGAGTGGCGCCAGTCAACACGAGAAGAAGACAAACAACGACAACCATGTCAACTAAACGACACCGTCTGGCCTCCAACAGAGGGCGGGAACCTACAAACAGCACCAATGCGATCCGCAGCACGGCTCACTACCTTGGTTGAGGCTGAGCTATTCCGGCAACGAATACAAATGTGGTTCATGCATGATGGCGCATCAGCACACTTTCGTCGTAATATGCGTGAATATCTGATGCAGACGTTTCAGGACAGCCGGACTGGTTGCTTGGGGGGTCCGACACCTTGGCCTGCTCGTTTCCTAGATCTCAATTCCCTAGACTTTTGATTGTGGGGACACTTGAAGGAATTGGTCTGTGCTACCCCAATCAACGATGTGTGCACACTTCAGGGTCGCGTCTTCAACGCGTGCCAGCAGGTACTATAACTGTGTATACTTCAAATGGTGCGTCATTCTTTGCGCCGAAGGGCAGAGGCATTCATTGTCATGAATGGACGCCACGTTGAACACCTGTAAACACGTTCCATTAAGTGTCGGGTGTGCAGCCGCAAGAAATCTCCTTCTTCTTCTAATATTTCGGCTGTAAAACGTTCAGCCATCTTCAGAGTGAGCCGCAAGACTGCCGCTCCAGTGCTTGCTTCGTCCCTTTGTACTGTTGTGCCGCGCGACTGCGCATGCGGCCACAGATGCAAATGCGCAAGTGAATTTCCATTGCCTCCTTTACTATTGAAATTCGCTTGACGACGAACTTAATTAATAGAGACAGTGGTTTCAATCTTGATAAATCCTGGAATCCGGCACTTGCTGTAATAAACTCGCAAAGACGTCGTCACAGTGCAGCTCACAATGATATATCGATATGCCAACAAAGATCAACTGCGGAGTCATAGATACAACTCGCGCATTATACAAGCCTCTGCCGCCGACCAACGTCTCTGGCGCATTTGCATCTGTGGCCGCATGCGCAGTCGCGCGGTACAACAGTATAAAGGGACGAAGCAAGCACTGGAGAGGCAGTCTTGCGCCTCACTCTGAAGATGGCTGAACGTTTTACAGCCGAAATATTAGAAGAAGAAGGAGATTTCTTGCGGCTGCACACCCGAAACTTAATGGAACAGTCTTTGCGCCGCCAAAACCTGAAGATTCACACCTGTAAACACGTGTTTATCTCGGAATATATGCATTTCCGGACCCATGTCTATTGGACTTATTTTTCTTGTTTCGATGAGTACTGCTACCTCTCAAAACAATCGATACTGCTGTTTAACACCCTGTGTATCTTCATATGCAGTTTTTGAGTTTAACATAAATTATCCATACAATTAAAGAAGTTGTAAAACTGAACAACGTCGTGGTTTACTACTTTCAGTCGTACAGAAGATGTCCTGCCGTTCCCCTGGCCTAACTTGATGGACAGGTGAGCTGATAATGGGAATCGTTTTTCACTGTCATTTGTCCATCGCCAGATAGCCAGACACTGTACGCACCTAATTATTTAACAAATAGAGCTCCCATGCACAAAACAGCTTGAAACGTCTAAGTACTTAACAAATGAGTTAATTTCTTAAACGCTTGACATTAAGCATGTAAAACCTTTATAGTGGAAGGAGCAAAACGCTAATTATGTTAGTTTTATTTAGTTTCTGATTACTCACTCATAGATTAATGAAAAGTGCTTATATTTTTGTGAAAAGCTAGCTTTTCTTATAAAGTGTGTCTCGTGTAATGATATTATGTTGTAGGTGTCCTCATTGGTATCCATGGCTACTGTCTGAAAAATTACTGCTGAATAGAGTTGATGCTAAGGATGTAAAGAATTAAAATGTCATACTTGATTTTGAAGTTTTTCCGTATGATAAACGAGTCATTAGTAATTGATAAACATTTTCCTTTCATAATTATGAGTGGCAGTAAGGGGGAAAAGTTTACAAAACGTTTGAACTTACGTTTCATGTTGAAAGTCTACAAGCGCTCTCATTATCAGACACTGGATCACTACAATCTCAGTAATTTCGCCACATTTTAAGCAAAAGGTAATTTTTCAGGCATCTCTGTGTTTATGGTACCGTATCCTGCAGTAAGTGTCGTAGAGTGATATAATGTCGGAGGTACATTCTGTGGACGCTGCCTGCAAAATATATTACGAATGAAGTTAGTAGGAAAGAGGTAATAAATTAGCACATAATGCGTGATGCTGAAGTTTCACTGCATGAACAGAGAAAATGTGGTGAGCGGCGAAGTTTTTTAAGCGATAAAGTTTTTGCTTTTCACTATTTTTTGTGTGAATGTCAGCGACAGAAAGTTTCGAAAAGATGTGACACAATGTGAAAGTTTACTGGATGACTCGTGCTATCGTTTTCAAATATTGGATGAACATACTCTGGGTACCTTTCGTGCAGTGAGTTATGCTGCTGAGAACTATACACAGTTCCTAAGTTTATTAACTGATTTACATATAAGAGCTAAAAGTCATGGGATAGCGATATGCAAGCGTATAGATGACGGTAGTATCGCGAACACAATATATAAAAAAGAATCTGCAATGGTGGAGCTGTCATTTGTCATCAGGTGATTCAAGTGGTTATCGCCGCAGGACGGGAATTAACAGACTTTGAACGCAGAATGGTAGTTGGAGCTAAATGTATGGGACACTGATTTTCGCAAATCGTTGGGGAATTCGATATTCAGAGTTGTACAGTGTCAAAAGTGTGCCGAGAATACCAAATTTCAGGCTTTACCTCTCACCGCCGATAAGGCAGTGGCCGACCTTCACTTAACGACCGAGAGCAGATACGTTTGCGTAGAGCAACAAGCAAAATGCGAGAAATAGCGGCAGAAATTCATGTGGGACGTACGACGAACGTGTCCGTTGCGACAATGCATCGAAGTTTGGCGTTAATGGGCTATGGCCGCAGACGACCAACGCGAGTGCCTTTGCTAACAGCATGACATCGCCTGCAGCGCCTCTCCTGGGCTTTCGACCATGACGGTTGGACTCTTACACAGCTGGAAAACCGTGCCCTGGTCAGATGAGTCCCGATTTCAGTTGGTAAGAGCTGACGGTAGGGTTTGAGTGTGGCACAGACCCTACGAAGCCGTGGACCCAAGCCGTCTACAAGACACTGTGGCTCCATAGTGGTGTGGACTGTTTCACATGGAATGATCTGGACCCTCTGATCCAAGTGAACCTCTCATTGACTGGAAATGAGTATTTTTAGGCATTCATGGACTTCATATTTCCAAAGAACGATAGAATTTTTTGGACGTCAATGCGGCATGTCACTGGGCCACAATTGTTTGCGATTACTTAGAAGTACATTGTGGACAATTCGACCGAAAGGTTTGCCATCCCTGATCGCCCGACATGAATCTCATAGGACATTTATGGGACATAATCAAGAGGTCAGTTGGTGCACAAAATCCCATACCGGGAACAATTTCGTAATTACGGACGCCTCTAGAGGCAGGATGGCTCAATAATTCTACAGGGGACTTCCAGCCTCTGGTTAAGTCGATGACACGTCGAGTTACTGCACAGCTGTGTATTGTATGAAACCTTTAACGAAAGATTGTACCTCTTAATTAGTAAATTTTGACAACACTTTAATACAGGGTGACAATGATTGAACTATATGAAATAAAATCGTGATAACTTCTGAACGGTTTGCGTTAGGACGTTCAAAGTGCCCGGTTGGCAGCGAGGCGTGGTACGAATTACTATGCGCTGTATGGTTTGGTTTAGCGACGAAGCCCACTTTCATTTGGATGGGCTAGTCAATAAGCAAAATTGGCGCATTTGGAGACAGAGAATCCGCATTTCACGATCAAGAAGTCTTTTCACCCTCAACAGGTGACTGTGTGATGTGTAGTGTCCAGTCACGGAATAATTTGTGCGATATTTCTGGACGGCACTGTGACTGCCGAACGGTACGTGAAGGTTTTGGAAGGTGATTTCATCCTCATTATTCAGAGTGACCCTGATTTCGACAAGAAGTGGTTCATACAAGACGGAGCTCAACCCCATCGAAGCAGCAGAGTGTTTGATGTCCTGGAGGAGTAGTTTGGTGACCGCGTTCTGGCTCTGGGGTACCCAGAGGCCACTGGCATGGGCCTCGATTGGCCGTGATATTCTCCGGTTCTGAACACATGCGACTCTTTTTTGTGGGGCTGTATTAAAGACAAGGTATAGAGCAATAACCCTAAAACGACTGCTGAGCTGAAAACGGACATTAGGGGATCATCGACAGCTTCGATGTTCCGACACTTCAGCGGATCATGCAGAATTACGCTATTCGTCTGCGCCACATCATCGCCAATCATGGCAGGCATATCGAACATGTGATAACCTAAATACGAATATCTGATGTGACTTCCTGCCAGATTAAAACTGTGTGCCGGACCGAGACTCGAACTTGGGTTCAAATGGCTCTGAGCACTGTGGGACTTAACTTCTGAGGTCATCAGTTGCCTAGAACTTAGAACTACTTAAACCTAACTAACCTAAGGGCATCACACACATCCATGCCCGAGGCAGGATTCGAACCTGCGACCGTAGCGGTCGCGCGGTTCCAGACTGTAGCGCCAAGAAGCGCTCGACCACTCCGGCCGGCTCGAACTTGGGATCTTTGCCTTTTTCTGGCAACTGAGCTACCCAAGCACGGCTCGCGACCCATCCTCACAGCTTTAATTCCGTCAGTATCTCGTCTCCTACCTTACAAACTTCACAGAAGCTCTCCTGCACAACTTGCAGAACTAGCACTTCTGGAAGAGAGGATATTGCTGAGATATGGCTTAGCCACAGCCCGGGTGGTGTTCCCAGAATGAAATTTTCACTATGTGGTGGAGTGTACGCTGATATAAAACTTCCTGGCAGATTAATACTGTGTCCCGAACCTAGAATTGAACTCGGAACCTTGGCCTTTAGCGGGCAAATGCTCTACCGTCTGAGTTCCCCAAGCAAGAACCCACGAAAGGCAAATGTCCAGAGTTCGAGTCTCGGTCCGGGACACAGTTTTACTCTGCCAAGAAGTTTCATATCAGTGCACACTCCGGTGCAGAGTGAAAATTTCATTCTGTAGGGACGTTTACACGTTGTATAAAGTCTGCGGACGCCGTAGCTTGTAACTAATATTCATATAGTTGAATAACTGTCACCCTGTTAATATTTTAAATTAGGTCAATATTTACGCAAAATACTGAAAATGGGACTTTGGTTGCCCTTACGCTGCGACTGGTACCGGGTTCTGGGATATTGTTTTGCAAATACAGATACCGAGCCCCAGCTTTTCTGCGAGGAGATTACAGCTTTGAATCGTTATCACCAGTTTCCTACTGCAGAGACGTTTCGAGCCCAGCTGCGTCCGAGGTAAGCTACAGGCTCCCTCTGGAACAATATGGGAAGGAATTTGGGAAGTGTCTGGGGTGCTGCCGCGCCTCTCTCTCTCTCTCTTTCTCTCTCTCTCTCACACACACACACACACACACACACACACATTCACGCACAGTTCGCGGGGAAACAGGAGAGGTAATTGCAGAACAGGGCTAAGCCGGGACGCGGCGAATGCCAACTGCGGCAGCCGCCTAACCCAATTACTGCGCCGCTGCTCGCCTGCTCGCGACGTGTTCCTTGCACGTCGGCCCGCTGCTGTGCCTTACATATTCAGCGCCTCCTCAGGGCGCGCCGTCGCCTCCCGCGTCCCTTTGATGTCCGACGCTGGAAAATACGACGAGGAAGAAGAGGAGGGGGGACAGAGGGAGAGGGGAAGAAGCGGCCAGGGACAGAGAGAGAGAGAAAGAGAAATTGGCCCCCTCGCGGCCAAGACACGGACGGAGGCGAGACGCCATGGACTGCTCCACGCCGGGCCTGTGTCTTCCGGCGGGACGTGTCGTGGCTCACAAATGTCCCCCTCCCTCCTTCCCTCCCTCCGTCTGTGTCTTTCCCCTTCCCTCCCCTCCCCACCCCGTACCGACCCACGTCCCCGCCTACCCAGTATTTCTCCAGTCCTCCCCCGGACTTCCTGTCTACTAAATTGTGTCTCTCTGCGACTCCTTCTTTCTTTCTCGGGCATCGGGCCTTTATTTCATTTTCGACGCTGGTCGTACTTCCTTTACTTTGACTTTCAAGATTTCCAACTTCTTCTCGGACACGATCTCCAGGTTCATTCGCGCACAGCTCGAAACATACGACGCCGATCCGACACTGCTAGTAAGTGCATTAAATTTCGGGCGTGCCGCCGCATAAATTCCTTTTCTTCTTTTTCTTATTGTTCTTCTTCTTCTACTGCGAGAGTTGCCCACAAAGTAAAGCACCGCATAGTTTTTTCTTCGACATTTCTTTATTGAACATAACGAGATTTCTACACATGAAAGAATGGTGTTTCGTCTACACACCCTATTTTTCCACGTAGTCTCCATTCCGTTCTATGGCCTTTGTCCTGCGCGAAGCAAAGGCGTGTACGTACTGTCGGTACCAATCCTTGTCCAGATGACGGAGCCAGTGCTTCACTGTGTGAATCACCTCCTCATCGTCCTCAAAATGCCTTCCACGAAGGGCATCCTTTAAGGGGGGTAGGACGTCAAACGGGCCGACTTGGACCAGGAGAGGCATCTCAGGACATTTTAATTTCCAGTGTCTATACAAATAAATTCATAAAACTTTGTCAGCATCACCAGGAAGGATTCAGGATTCACACTCATTGCAGTGGAAGTTCGAAAACATAACAAAATAAATTATTTTTACGTGCGAAATTTCATCATTTTTTCACTTACTAATAGCTGCATTTGTTGCTACAGGTACACTTTTCTTCATAAGTTAGAGAGATTCTTCGATGAATTTTGCGCAGGATACATACCATACTCACAGGTGTATGCAACTCTAGAATTTATATAATTTATGAAAAAAGGAATGAACTGTTAAATTTTAAACTTCATGTTTAGAAAAAACACTAATTTTATAGTTCATTACCTCAATTTTTACCACAGTTTTTAATAGATTTGGAAAATTCTAGAGTTTCAGACACCTTTAAGTATGGTTTGTATGATGTGCAAAATTCATCGAAGAATCTCTCTTACTTATGAAGAAATTTGTACCTATAGCAACAAATGCTGCCATTAGTAAGTGAAACAAATGATGAAATTTCACACGTAAAAAAAATTTCTTAGTTATGTTTTAGAACTTCCATTGCTATGAGTGCAAATTCTGAATCCTTCCTTGTCATGCTGAGAAAGTTTTATGAATTTATTTGTGAAAGTATAGACAGTGGAAATTGAAATGTCCTGTGGTGCCTCTCCTGCTCAAAGTCGGCCCGTTTGACGTCCTACCCCCCGTAATGGCAGAAACAAGTGGAAGTCCGAGAGGACTGGGTCACGGCTGTAGGGTTGACGGGATAACGCTGTCCAACCCTGTTTTGCGATATGTTCAGCAGTCCTCAGCCTTGTGTGGGGCCAAGAGTTCTGCAGCAAAACATCTCCTGGGTTGCTGTGGCACCGAAGTCGCCGGAAGCGCGTCTTGAGTTTTGTTGATGTGTTGACATATGATTCTGAATTAACGGTACCGCCTCTTGGCACCACTTCAGTGAGAATCACACCTTCACAGTCCCAGAACACGGTGATCGTGACCTTACGAGCGGAAGCAGTTGCTCTGCATTTTTTCTTCTGTGGGGAGTGGGAACGGAGCCATTCCATCGACTGTCGTTTTGTTTAGGGTTCAAAATGGTGAACCCAGTTTTCATCACCTGAAACAATCCGCGACAAGAAAGCCTTCCCCTCAGCTTCAAAACGTTGCAACAAATCAAGACATTTTTTTTTTTTTTTTTTTCCCCGTGTGATTTGTGATCCACCGGTAGACGCCGCTGGAGCCATCTTGCAGACACTTCTGAGCATCCAAGAGTGAGAATAATTGCACCCACACTTCCATTGCTGATTCACCGATGCAACACCAGCAGCCGAGTCGTAATGCGTCTGTCACCGCGAACGACGTCAGCGCTCGCGGCGACACGTCATATGTGAGAGCCGTGGATGGTCTCCACCACCGCTGCAAATCGTGGAGCTCCGCCGAACCGCCTTCTGATGACCTCACCCTCCGTGCCCAGCGCCTAACTGTACTTCTGTCGACAGCAGATGCTCCACAAACTTTGCACAAGCGTTTTTGAGTACTCCCCACAATTTCTTTCTCTGCAGTCAAAAATTCAATGCCGGCACGTTGCTTGTGACGTACATCACCTACAGACGCCATTTTGAAACTGTCTTACAGCTACGCTGTCTGTCGGCAGTGACGGAAACTTGGCGTGCTCACTCACGAGATTTCATATAATAAATACACTCCTGGAAATGGAAAAAAGAACACATTGACACCGGTGTGTCAGATCCACCATACTTGCTCCGGACACTGCGAGAGGGCTGTACAAGCAATGATTACACGCACGGCACAGCGGACACACCAGGAACCGCGGTTTTGGCCGTCGAATGGCGCTAGCTGCGCAGCATTTGTGCACCGCCGCCGTCAGTGTCAGCCAGTTTGCCGTGGCATACGGAGCTCCATCGCAGTCTTTAACACTGGTAGCATGCCGCGACAGCGTGGACATGAACCGTATGTGCAGTTGACCGACTTTGAGCGAGGGCGTATAGTGGGCATGCGGGAGGCCGGGTGGACGTACCGCCGAATTGCTCAACACGTGGGGCGTGAGGTCTCCACAGTACATCGATGTTGTCGCCAGTGGTCGGCGGAAGGTGCACGTGCCCGTCGACCTTGGACCGGACCGCAGCGACGCACGGATGCACGCCAAGACCGTAGGATCCTACGCAGTGCCGTAGGGGACCGCACCGCCACTTCCCAGCAAATTAGGGACACTGTTGCTCCTGGGGTATCGGCGAGGACCATTCGCAACCGTCTCCATGAAGCTGGGCTACGGTCCCGCACACCGTTAGGCCGTCTTCCGCTCACGCCCCAACATCGTGCAGCCCGCCTCCAGTGGTGTCGCGACAGGCGTGAATGGAGGAACGAATGGAGACGTGTCGTCTTCAGCGATGAGAGTCGCTTCTGCCTTGGTGCCAATGATGGTCGTATGCGTGTTTGGCGCCGTGCAGGTGAGCGCCACAATCAGGACTGCATACGACCGAGGCACACAGGGCCAACACCCGGCATCATGGTGTGGGGAGCGATCTCCTACACTGGCCGTACACCACTGGTGATCGTCGAGGGGACACTGAATAGTGCACGGTACATCCAAACCGTCATCGAACCCATCGTTCTACCATTCCTAGACCGGCAAGGGAACTTGCTGTTCCAACAGGACAATGCACGTCCGCATGTATCCCGTGCCACCCAACGTGCTCTAGAAGGTGTAAGTCAACTACCCTGGCCAGCAAGATCTCCGGATCTGTCCCGCATTGAGCATGTTTGGGACTGGATGAAGCGTCGTCTCACGCGGTCTGCACGTCCAGCACGAACGCTGGTCCAACTGAGGCGCCAGGTGGAAATGGCATGGCAAGCCGTTCCACAGGACTACATCCAGCATCTCTACGATCGTCTCCATGGGAGAATAGCAGCGTGCATTGCTGCGAAAGGTGGATATACACTGTACTAGTGCCGACATTGTGCATGCTCTGTTGCCTGTGTCTATGTGCCTGTGGTTCTGTCAGTGTGATCATGTGATGTATCTGACCCCAGGAATGTGTCAATAAAGTTTCCCCTTCCTGGGACAACGAATTCACGGTGTTCTTATTTCAATTTCCAGGAGTGTAACATTTCGCATTCGTAACGTTGTTTTCAGTTGAAAAAAAAATGCGGTGCATTACTTTCTGGGCACCCCTCGTATTTCGTCCGCCTTTGTTCGGCCATCTTCTGAGTCACGCATGCATCGCTCTTCTTAACAACACAGGCGCTGCGGTATCATATTTGTCCGCCGATACCAGACAAAGGATTTCAATTAAAATGTCTTCCCCTGTATTGGAATTACATTATGTGCGCACGAGTACAGTTGCGACGCAGGAACGACGACACAAATGGAACTCGGGGTCTGGCCTTGAGTCATGCACGGATAGCCGAAGTGGTTAAGGTGACCGCTCGCGTAAAGCGGAAAATCCAGGTTCGAGTCCCGGTCCGGCACAGAATTTCACTGTCGTAATCCCCTTCTAGAAATGATATTCGCGATCACAACTGTGAATACATTAAATGGTTATTGGTGGGTGGTTCAAATGGTTCAAATGGCTCTGAACACTATGGGAATTAACATCTGAGGTCATCAGTCCCCTAGACTTAGAACTACTTAAACCTAACTAACCTAAGGACATCACACACATTCATGCCTGAGACAGGATTCGAAACTGCAACAGTAGCAGCAGCGCGGTTCCGGACTGAAGAGTCTAGAACCGCTCTGCCACAATGGCCGGCTTATTGGTGGGTGAATGGTTATCTGGAAAGTGATATGCAAACAGAAACTGGGGGAAATCAACCAATGTGGAAATCTGCAGTCTGCTGTAAGTTTCGTGTGCCACAAAATTTTTCTGAGTCGCCATCCAATTTAATTAAAATTGAGAAAATTTAATGTAAATATTTAAAAAAATCGTTCAAATGGCTCTGAGCACTATGGGACTTAGCTTCTGAAGTCATCAGTCCCCTAGAACTTAGAACTACTTAAACCTAACTAACATAAGGACATGACACACATCCATGCCCGAAGCAGGATACGAACATGCGACCCTAGCAGTCGCGCGGTTCCAGACTGTAGCGCCTAGAACCGCTCGGCCACTCCGGCAGGATTATAACATTTCCGTTAATCACTTAATTGGTAAGCGTAACTAACGTGTTAATATCAATAAAAAGATCCAAGTGAATATCTGGAATGAGCATGTTGTTGTTGTTGTTGTGGTCTTCAGTCCTGACTGGTTTGATGCAGCTCTCCATGCTACTCTATCCTGTGCAAGCTTCTTCATCTCCCAGTACCTACCACAACCTACATCCTTCTGAATCTGCTTAGTGTATTCTTCTCTTGGTCTCCCTCTACGATTTTTACCCTCCACGCTGCCCTCCAATACTAAATTGGTGATCCCTTGATGCCACAGAACATGTCCTACCTACCGATCCCTTCTTCTAGTCAAGTTGTGCCACAAGCTTCTCTTCTCCCCAATCCTATTCAATACCTCCTCATTAGTTATGTGATCTACCCTTCTAATCTTCAGCATTCTTCTGTAGCACCACATTTCGAAAGGTTCTATTCTCTTCTTGTCTAAACTATTTATCGTCCATGTTTCACTTCCATACACGGCCACGCTCCATACGAATACTTTCAAAAATGACTTCCTGACACTTAAATCTATACTCGATGTTAACAAATTTCTCTTCTTCAGAAACGCTTTCCTTGCCATTGCTAGTCTACATTTTATATCCTCTCTACTTCGACCGTCATCAGTTATTTTGCTCCCCAAATAGCAAAAATCCTTTACTACTTTAAGTGTCTCATTTCCTAATCTAATACCCTCAGCATCACTCAACTTAATTCGACTACATTCCATTATCCTCGTTTTGCTTTTGTTGATGTTCATCTTATATCCTCCTTTCAAGACACTATCCATTCCGTTCAACTGCTCTTCCAAGTCCTTTGCTGTCTCTGACAGAATTACAACGTCATCGGCGAACCTCAAAGTTTTTATTTCTTCTCCATGGATTTTAATACCTACTCCGAATTTTTCTTTTGTTTCCTTCACTGCTTGCTCAATATACAGATTGAATAACGTCGGGGAGAGACTACAACCCTGTTTCACTCCCTTCCCAACCACTGCTTCCCTTTCATGTCCCTCGACTCTTATTACTGCCGTCTGGTTTCTGTACAAATTGTAAATAGCCTTTCGCTCCCTGTATTTTACCCCTGCCACCTTCAGAATTTGAAAGAGAGTATTTCAGTCAACATTGTCAAAAGCTTTCTCTAAGTCTACAAAAGCTAGAACCGTAGGTTTGCCCTTCCATAATCTAGCTTCTAAGATAAGTCGTAGGGTCAGTATTGCCTCACGTGTTCCAACATTTCTACGGAATCCAAACCGATCTTCCCCGAGGTCGGCTTTACTAGTTTTTCCATTCGTCTGTAAAGAATTCGTGTTAGTATTTTGCAGCCGTGACTTATTAAACATCTGTCTACACCTGCTTTCTTTGGGATTGGGATTATTATATTCTTCTTGAAGTCTGAGGGTATTTCGCCTGTCTCATATATCTTGCTCACCAGATGGTAGAGTTTTGTCAGGAGTGGCTCTCCCAAGGCCGTCAGTAGTTCTAGTGGAATGTTGTATACTCCGGGGGCCTTGTTTCGATTCAGGTCTTTCAGTGCTCTGTCGAACTCTTCACGCAGTATCGTATCTCCCATTCCATTTTCATCTACATCCTCTTCCATTTCCATAATATTGTCCTCAAGTATATCGCCCTTGTATAGACCCTCTATAGACTCCTTCCACCTTTCTGCTTTCCCTGCTTTGCTTAGAACTGGGTTTCCATCTGAGCTCTTGATGTTCATACAAGCGGTTCTCTTATCTCCGAAGGTCTCTTTAATTTTCCTGTACGCAGTATCTATATTACCCCTAGTGAGATAAGCCCCTACATTTGTCCTCTAGCCATCCCTGCTTAGCCATTTTGCCCCTCCTGTCGATCTCATTTTTGAGACGTTTGTATTCCTTTTTGCCTGCTTCATTTACTGCATTTTTATATTTTCTCCTTTCATCAATCAAATTCAATATATCTTCTGTTACCCAAGGATTTCTACTAGCCTTCGTGTTTTTACCTACTTGATCCTCTGCTGCCTTCACTACTTCATCCCTCAGAGCTACCCATTCTTCTTCTACTGTATTTCTTTCCCCCATTCCTGTCAATTGTTCCCTTATGCTCTCCCTGAAATTCTGTACAACCTCTGGTTTAGTCAGTTTATCCAGGTCCCATCTCCTTAAATTCCCACCTTCTTGCAGTTTCTTCAGTTTTAATCTACAGATCATAACCAATAGATTGTGGTCAGAGTCCACATCTGCACCTGAAAATGTCTTACAATTTAAAACCTGGTTCCTAAATCTCTGTCTTACCATTATACACTCCTGGAAATGGAAAAAAAGAACACATTGACACCGGTGTGTCAGACCCACCATACTTGCTCCGGACACTGCGAGAGGGCTGTACAAGCAATGATCACACGCACGGCACAGCGGACACACCAGGAACCGCGGTGTTGGCCGTCGAATGGCGCTAGCTGCGCAGCATTTGTGCACCGCCGCCGTCAGTGTCAGCCAGTTTGCCGTGGCATACGGAGCTCCATCGCAGTCTTTAACACTGGTAGCATGCCGCGACAGCGTGGACGTGAACCGTATGTGCAGTTGACGGACTTTGAGCGAGGGCGTATAGTGGGCATGCGGGAGGCCGGGTGGACGTACCGCCGAATTGCTCAACACGTGGGGCGTGAGGTCTCCACAGTACATCGATGTTGTCGCCAGTGGTCGGCGGAAGGTGCACGTGCCCGTCGACCTGGGACCGGACCGCAGCGACGCACGGATGCACGCCAAGACCGTAGGATCCTACGCAGTGCCGTAGGGGACCGCACCGCCACTTCCCAGCAAATTAGGGACACTGTTGCTCCTGGGGTATCGGCGAGGACCATTCGCAACCGTCTCCATGAAGCTGGGCTACGGTCCCGCACACCGTTAGGCCGTCTTCCGCTCACGCCCCAACATCGTGCAGCCCGCCTCCAGTGGTGTCGCGACAGGCGTGAATGGAGGGACGAATGGAGACGTGTCGTCTTCAGCGATGAGAGTCGCTTCTGCCTTGGTGCCAATGATGGTCGTATGCGTGTTTGGCGCCGTGCAGGTGAGCGCCACAATCAGGACTGCATACGACCGAGGCACACAGGGCCAACACCCGGCATCATGGTGTGGGGAGCGAACTCCTACACTGGCCGTACACCACTGGTGATCGTCGAGGGGACACTGAATAGTGCACGGTACATCCAAATCGTCATCGAACCCATCGTTCTACCATTCCTAGATCGGCAAGGGAACTTGCTGTTCCAACAGGACAATGCACGTCCGCATGTATCCCGTGCCACCCAGCGTGCTCTAGAAGGTGTAAGTCAACTACCCTGAGAGATCTCCGGATCTGTCCCCCATTGAGCATGTTTGGGACTGGATGAAGCGTCGTCTCACGCGGTCTGCACGTCCAGCACGAACGCTGGACCAACTGAGGCGCCAGGTGGAAACGGTATGGCAAGCCGTTCCACAGGACTACATCCAGCATCTCTACGATCGTCTCCATGGGAGAATAGCAGCGTGCATTGCTGCGAAAGGTGGATATACACTGTACTAGTGCCGACATTGTGCATGCTCTGTTGCCTGTGTCTATGTGCCTGTGGTTCTGTCAGTGTGATCATGTGATGTATCTGGCCCCAGGAATGTGTAAATAAAGTTTCCCCTTCCTGGGACAATGAATTCACGGTGTTCTTATTTCAATTTCCAGGAGTGTATAATCTATCTGAAACCTATCAGTATCTCCAGGCTTCTTCCATGTATACAGCCTTCTTTTATGAATCTTGAACCAAGTGTTAGCTATGATTAAGTTGTGCTCTGTGCAAAATTCTACCAGGCGGCTTCCTCTTTCATTTCTTAGCCCCAATCGATATTCACTACGTTTCCTTCTATCCCTTTTCCTACTACCGAATTCCAGTCACCCAAGACTATTAAATTTTCGTCACCTTTCACTATCTGAATATTTTCTTTTATTTCATCATACATTTCTTCAATTTCTTCGTCATCTGCAGAGCTAGTTGGCATATAAACTTGTACAACTGTAGTAGGCTTGGGCTTCGAATCTATCTTTGCCACAGTAATGCGTTCACTATGCTGTTTGTTGTAGATTACTCGCATTCCTATTTTCCTATTCATTATTAAACCTACTCCTGAATTACCCCTATTTGATTTTGTGTTTATAACCCTGTAGTCAACTGACCAGAAGTCTTGTTCCTCCTGCCACCAAACTTCACTGATTCCCACTATATCTAACTTTAACCTATCCATTTCCCTTTTTAAATTTTCTAACCTACCTGCCCGATTATATGAGAACAATTGAAGTACAAACGTTAAATTAAATAATTCAGAGCAAGTAGTAGCTTACGCCTCAACAAAAAGAAATAGATAATCAGTCAAAAGTCTACAAATATAAGACCTGCCTTTTGCGCTTCAAAAACACCAGGTGGGATGTACTAAAAATAATCTTTCAAAAGGGGACGGGTTTGTTTGAGAAAGAATCGTCACTGTTTAACATAGTTTATTAAAGTAAAACAACATATTAAAAATTCAGAAAATAATTCTGGCTTATGATCTGTTGTTGCCTGTTATGTAATTGATTCACTTATATTATTATTATTTCTTTCTTTTCTCAGACGTTATGTCTGGTGAAAAATGGAAAGTGACGCGGACCTTGATCATGCGTGACTTCCTTTTAACTGTACGGTATATGTTATATTGCATTTAGGAACTTTCGGGTAATTGAACATGTATCAATAATTACGGATTTCTGTAGTTGTATATATAAGTTTGAATGTAGCTGTATTGCATTGATGTACTGGTGGATATTGTGTGGTATGACTCCTGTAGTTGATAGTATAATTGGTATAATGTCAGCTTTATCCTGATGCCACATGTCCTTGACTTCCTCAGCCAGTTGGATGTATTTTTCAATTTTTTCTCCTGTTTTCTTTTGTATATTTGTTGTATTGGGTATGGATATTTCGATTAGTTGTGTTAATTACTTCTTTTTATTGGTGAGTATGATGTCAGGTTTGTTATGTGGTGTTGTTTTATCTGTTATAATGGCTCTGTTCCAGTATAATTTGTATTCATCATTCTCCAGTACATTTTGTGGTGCATACTTGTATGTGGGAACGTGTTGTTTTATAAGTTTATGATGTAAGGCAAGCTGTTGATGTATTATTTTTGCTACATTGTCATGTCTTCTGGGGTATTCTGTATTTGCTAGTATTGTACATTCGCTTGTGATGTGATCTACTGTTTCTATTAGTTGTTTGCAAAGTCTGCATTTATCTGTTGTGGTATTGGGATCTTTAATAACATGCTTGCTGTAATATCTGGTATTTATTGTTTGATCCTGTATTGCAATCATGAATCCTTGCGTCTCACTGTATATACTGCCTTTTCTTAGCCATGTGTTGGATGCGTCTTGATCGATGTGTGGCTGTGTTAGATGATACGGGTGCTTTCCATGTAGTGTTTTCTTTTTCCAATTTACTTTCTTCGTATCTGTTGATGTTATGTGATCTAAAGGGTTGTAGAAGTGGTTATGAAATTGCAGTGGTGTAGCCGATGTATTTATATTTTTATTTATTATTATTATTATTATTGACTTTTTTTTCTCAGACTTAAGTCTGGTTAAAAATGGAACGTGACGCGGACCTCAGTCAAGTGTGACTTCCTTGTAACTGTATGGTATATGTTATATTGCATTTAGGAACTTTCGGGTAATTGAACATGTATCAATAATTACAGATTTTTGTAGTTGTATATATATGTTTGGATATAGCTGTATTGCATTGATGTACAGGTGAATATTGTGAGGTATGACTCCTGTAGTTGATAGTATGATTGGGATAATGTCGACTTTATCCTGATGCCACATGTCCTTGACTTCCTCAGCCAGTTGGATGTATTTTTCAATTTTTTCTCCTGTTTTCTTCTGTATATTTGTTGTGTTGGGTATGGATATTTCAATTAGTTGTGTTAATTTCTTCTTTTTATTGGTGAGTATGATGTCAGGTTTGTTATGTGGTGTTGTTTTATCTGTTATAATCGTTCTGTTCCAGTATAATTTGTATTCATCATTCTCCAGTACATTTTGTTGTGCATACTTGTATGTGGGAACATGTTGTTTTATTAGTTTATGTTTTATGGCAAGTTGTTGATGTATTATTTTTGCTACATTGTCATGTCTTCTGGGGTATTCTGTATTTGCTAGTATTGTACATCCGCTTGTGATGTGATCTACTGTTTCTATTTGTTGTTTGCAAAGTCTGCATTTATCTGTTGTGGTATTGGGATCTTTAATAATATGCTTGCTGTAATATCTGGTGTTTATTGTTTGATCCTGTATTGTGATCATGAATCCTTCCGTCTCACTGTATATATTGCCGTTTCTTAGCCATGTGTTGGATGCGTCTTGATCTATGTGTGGCTGTGTTAGATGATACGGGTGCTTGCCGTGTAGTGTTTTCTTTTTCCAATTTACTTTCTTTGTATCTGTTGATGTTATGTGATCTAAAGGGTTGTAGAAGTGGTTATGAAATTGCAATGGTGTAGCTGATGTATTTATATGAATGATTGCTTTGTGTATTTTGCTAGTGTCTGCTCGTTCTAGAAAGAATTTTCTTAAATTGTCTACCTGTCCATAATGTAGGTTTTTTATATCTATAAATCCCCTTCCACCTTCCTTTCTGCTTAATGTGAATCTTTCTGTTGCTGAATGTATGTGATGTATTCTATATTTGTGGCATTGTGATCGTGTAAGTGTATTGAGTGCTTCTAGGTCTGTGTCACTCCATTTCACTACTCCAAATGAGTAGGTCAATACTGGTATAGCATAAGTATTTATAGCTTTTGTCTTGTTTCTTGCTGTCTATTCTGTTTTCAGTATTTTTGTTAGTCTTTGTCTATATTTTTCTTTTAGTTCTTCTTTAATATTTGTATTATCTATTCCTATTTTTTGTCTGTATCCTAGGTATTTATAGGCATCTGTTTTTTCCATCGCTTCTATGCAGTCGCTGTGGTTATCCAATATGTAATCTTCTTGTTTAGTGTGTTTGCCCTTGACTATGCTATTTTTCTTACATTTGTCTGTTCCAAAAGACATATTTATATCATTGCTGAATACTTCTGTTATCTTTAGTAATTGGTTGAGTTGTTGATTTGTTGCTGCCAGTAGTTTTAGATCATCCATGTATAGCAAATGTGTGATTTTGTGTGGGTATGTTCCAGTAATATTGTATCCATAATTTGTATAATTTAGCATGTTGGATAGTGGGTTCAGAGCAAGACAGAACCAGAAAGGACTTAATGAGTCTCCTTGGTATATTCCACGCTTAATCTGTATTGGCTGTGATGTGATGTTATCTGAATTTGTTTGGATATTAAGTGTGGTTTTCCAGTTTTTCATTACTGTGTTTAGAAACTGTATCAATTTAGGATCTACTTTGTATATTTCCAAAATCTGTAGTAACCATGAGTGGGATACACTATCAAAGGCTTTTTGGTAATCAATGTATGCGTAGTGTAGGGACCTTTGTTTAGTTTTAGCTTGATATGTCACCTCTGTATCTATTATCAGTTGCTCTTTACATCCTCGTGCTCCTTTGCAGCAGCCTTTTTGTTCTTCATTTATAATTTTGTTCTGTGTTGTATGTGTCATTAATTTCTGTGTGATGACTGAAGTTAATATTTTGTATATTGTTGGTAGGCATGTTATGGGGCGATATTTAGCTGGGTTTGCTGTGTCTGCTTGATCTTTAGGTTTCAGATAGGTTATTCCATGTGCAAGTGTATCAGGGAATGTGTATGGGTCTGCAATGTAACTGTTAAATAATTTAGTTAGATGTGAATGTGTTGAGGTGAACTTCTTTAGCCAGTAATTTGCTATTTTATCATTTCCAGGGGCTTTCCAATTGTGTGTAGAATTAATTGCTCGGGTGACTTCATGTTGCAAAATTATCACTTCAGGCATTTGTGGTATCATCTTGTATGTGTCTGTTTCTGCTTGTATCCACCGTGCATGCCTGTTATGTTGTACCGGGTTTGACCATATGCTGCTCCAGAAGTGTTCCATGTCTGTTATGTTTGGTGGATTGTCTATTTTAATGTGTGTGTTATCCATTGTTTGGTAAAATCTCTTTTGGTTTGTGTTGAATGTTTGGTTTTGTTTCCTTCTATTTTCACTTTTTTTGTATCTTCTAAGTCGTTTGGCCAATGCTTGCAATTTCTGCTTTTTTTCATCTAATTGCTCTATTGCTTCGTGTTGTGAGATTTTACCTAACCTTTTTCGTTTTTTGTCTGATATTTCATTTCTTATAAATTGTGTTAGCTGTCCGATGTCTTTTCTCAGTTTTTCTATTCTGATCTGTAACCTGTGTTGCCATGCTGGTTTTGTGGGTTTCTTCTGTGTGTTGGTTTGTTCTGATCTCTGCCTAGTGTGTATATTTAGTGTAGCGAGTGCTCCTATATAAACCAGTAGTTGTAACTCTTCCATAGTTGTGTTTTCATTTATTTTGTTGTGTATGATTGTGTTGATAGTTTTTATTGTTGTTTCGACTTGTGGGTTATTTGGCGGTCTATGCAAGAATGGTCTAATGTCTGTATTTGTGTCTTTGTATTCTATATATGTCAGCTGAAATTTCTCTTCTATATCTAACACGTGTCTCTCTCCGTGTTCTATTTGTGCTTGTTCTGGTGGCTGTCTTAAGATTTCGTTTTCCTCTGATTGTTTAATTGATGTGTGTTGGTCTTTGTTTGTTTGCTCTGGGATGTTTGAGTCCATTACTGTGTTTTCTTCCTCTTCTGATTGCACATTATTTTGTTCCAGTATTTGTTGTACTTGTTGTTTGATGTTTTCTAATTCTGACTGGGGTATCCTGTTATTTTTGATTATTACAGGGATCTGATCAGCTAGTCGTTGTTCTGTTAAAAATTTTAATTCCGGGTATCTGGTAATAAATGTTGTGTATACTTGTGATCTGTATCCAGTTGTGTTGGTTCCTAGGTTTGTTGCTTGGTAATAACAGAACATGAGGTGTCGATTAACTTCATCTGACCATCTCATCCTCTGTCTTTGTTTTCCTTCTAGGGTGGTTGCAGGAAGCATATCCTGCAAAACACCTCTATTCGGATTTAAATCCTTTTCCAGTTGGCTAGCAGTGTCGTTACCATTGTGGGCGGGCATAGGGTTCAAGCGTCGTCCCCGACCATGACGGCACTTGTCCGAGGCTTCTTTAGTTCTGTCCTGAACCAAGTAATCACACTAAAAGGGGGGTTAGCCCTATTAGTGGTTTGTTCTTTTCGTCGCCTTTTACGACTGGCAGAACATAACGGAGGCCTATTCTTTTCCCGGGCCTCCACGGGGATTATTATTATTATTATTATTATTATTATTATTATTATTATTATGCAGAGTGCTGTGGTACATTTCGGTGATAAATGAAAAGGAAATCTTCGACGCGCATGGCGAAAGTTCACGCAGACTTACACGATTCACACACTCAAGAACAGAGACAAAAAGAATTTTGTCCATCACAGTTACTGAGAGGCTCAGAGGTTCATCCCTGTTGCTATGATTGAATTAATGTGAATACGAATACTATGGACAAAGGAATTTACCTGCATCACCTTGCACTTCAAAGTAAGATACTCTGGCGTGGCACACCGGCAAATGCCGTGAAAACTCATGGACAAATCAAAATTACTAAGACTCGTAAAAACTTCACGAACACAAATGTAAACCGTATAGATACAAATACCAATAAAATATCGCACAGAATTAAAAATAAAACATATGCAATGTGGTACTGAAATCACGCACAGTGAAATTGCCACCACGTGCTACGAAAAAAAGCTGCACAGTCTTAAAAATGAAACGAAATGAAAAGTGAAAGAAACAAAACACATACACACGAGTAAAGTTCACACATACATTCCAGTGAAAAGAGAAGTAGCACGATTGAATTTTAAACCTGTAGTGGAGTAAAGAACTGCGTGCACAGCGTGTTCTGCTTACATCAAAGCGAGGACCGGAAAAACTTACTACATACAGAAATATATGCTCTGAAAAATGTAAGAATTCGCCTACCGAACTTGAAAAGGAACTCGCAGATCAAACGTGTACATCAATTATAATAGCTACATACCATCACACATTAACACACTCACCAGCTGCAAATCGCTCTCAAGAGTGCCCTCTTCACTCATCAGAGGTGAGTCGCGAGTGAGGAGAACATCCCCCAAGGTAGCCGGAAGAGACCAGAGGGTTCCTTCCAGCCACCAATTTAACTACTGTCGAATGGCTAACGAAACGGTGCAAATCTTTTTGCCTTGTCAGAGAAAGCTACGTTGGGTGCACTGTTGCTACCACAGTAGACAGCCAGATACTGTACTGGCACCATATAAAGGACAAATTCAACATAAACACTCACTCATTCATACAGATGATAAAGAGACAAAGGAAATTCGGGAGCACAAAATGTAGTTATCATATATAGGATTAGATGCTTACTGGAAAAATTACTTTAATGTAGTTGTACACCATTGAATGGGGACAAACGTGACATACGAAACTAAATTACAAACAATTGAACGTGACAGCACATAATACACGTGATATAGTGTGAAACGAACTAACAAGGCGTTTCAACACTTCAAGCGTAATGACTATATCAGCTCGAAGGAACGGCAAGAAAAGTGAAGTAGTTAGGTTTTGCCAAAGACGCAACAGCCAAAAATAATTAGTGGCGATATACAAAGACCCAAAACTAATACAACAAGAAATAATAGTAAATACTGTCAAAAGAATAGTCCAATAATCGGAACAGGTACAGCAATGTAGAAGACAGAAAAGTAAATTATTTAAGGTCGATTGATAAGAAAATAACGTATATTTTAAGGGCCAATTCCCCTCAGTCAGCCTCTAAAATAAGAGTTTTTTACGATATGTTTTGGAAAAACTAATGATGCCATATATGTATACTTCTTAGACATTCACCAGCTGCGACATAGTCGCGTATATCAACAGTGATCCAATACTGTCAAATGTTTTTTATTCCAGTCTTTGATCACAATGTCAATTCTTTTAACGATGACCGGTTTCAGTCAGTAATGACCATCCTCAGATCTTTTCTACACCATGTCCTAAAGTGATGCAAAAATGATTGTGTGGACGATGTGGCCTGTTCTACACCTTATTTTAGATCTATGCACCATGCTGTGCTGAGTATACTTATATGTTTTGACGATGCCATTACGGCCTTATCAGTTTAGGACATGGGGTAGAAAATATTTGAGGATGGTCGTTACTGATTGAAACCGATCATTGTCAAAAGAAATGATATTATGATCATAGACTGGAATAAAAACCATTCTTAGACATTACCTGTTGATTCCTGGACAACGTTTTCCGAATTTTTTTTAGAAATTCAATCATCGTATAGCTCCTCCCCCTGTCCGAGGAGTAAAAAATTACCCTCTAAAAAATGAAATTTGTCCACAAGTGAGTCCATCAGTCTGCAAACCTTATCTGAAGCTGTGGCTGAGCGGTTCTAGGCGCTACGGTCTGTACCCGCGTGACCGCTACGGTCGCAGGTTTGAATCCTGCCTCGGGCATGGATGTGTGTGATGTCCTTAGGTTAGTTAGGTTTAATTAGTTTTAAGTTCTAGGGGACTGATGACCTCAGAAGTTAAGTCCCATAGTGCTCAGAGCCGTTTGAACCATTTTTTCTTATCTGAAATTTAAAAAAACTGTTTTCTTAATCTATAGCATACTGCACACTGATTAATAGCAGAGCTTTTCCAAATTTTAAAAAAAGTTAATAAAATGGCGGACGACTGAAATAGAGATATTGTCGTGATTTTTGGTCACGTTTTACCCAGTAGCTAATGAACAGATTAAAATAAAATTTAACCTGTTTCTCCTTGAGGGCATGGCTGAGAAGTAATTCAGGCAAATTTCAGATAGTTATCTTTATTAGTGGGCCTCAGTCATTCCGTCAGCGCGAAATATACTACATACTCCTGCCTGTCTCTCCTCAGCAAAAGCTACTCCGGTGTCAAGGCTCCATTAACATGAGCAGAAAGACATGGTGGGCAGAAATCAGCGGCTGTTTGCTAATGTAGTCGTTGAGTGACTGTACGAGGATACGACTTATACGAAATTTCTGGTTACTGTGACGAATAGCAGCTTGCTCTAAATTTAGAAAAATGTAAGTTAATGCAGACGAGTAGGAAAAACGAATGTACTTAATGTTCGAATACAGCATTAGTAGTGTGTTACCTGACACAATCCAGACGACTAAATATCTAGGCGTAACGTTGCAAAGCGATATGAAATGGAACGAGAATGTAGGGAAGTTGAAAGGCGAATCGTTTTTTGACTTCCGTTTATTGGGATAATTTTAGTAAAGTGTGGTTCATGTGTAAATGAGACTGCATATAGGACACTAGCACCACCCATTCTTGAGTACTAGTCGAGTGTTTGGCATCCCCATCAGGTCAGAATAAAGCAAGACATCGGATGAATATAGAGGTGGGTTGCTAGATTTGTTATCGGTAGAAGTGATCAGCACGTGAATGCTACGGAAATGTTTCGTGAAGGCAAAAGAGAATTTTGTATTTTGACGTAACTATCATCAAGGAATGGGGTGAATAAAATTTAGAATGTTTATTTGACACCACAAATGTTCGTCAAGCCTCATTCATTAAAACAATAAAAATTTTTAAAGGTTACATAATGTGGCGTGCGAAGTATTGTGGTTTGATTGCGCGTTGTATACCGGGTGATCAAAAAGTCAGTATAAATTTGAAAACTGAATAAATCACGGAATAATGTAGACAGAGAGGTACAAATTCACACACATGATTGGCATGGGGTTTTATTAGAACCAAAAAAAATACAAAAGTTAACAAAATGTCCGAAATATGGCGCTTCATCTGATCAGAATAGCAATAATTAGCATAACAAAGTAAGACAAAGCAAAGATGATGTTCTTTACAGGAAATGCTCAATATGTCCACCATCATTCCTCAACAATAGCTGTAGTCGAGGAATAATGTTGTGAACAGCACTGTAAAGCATGCTGAGGTATTGGCGTCGGATGTTGTCTTTCAGCATCCCTAGAAATGTCGGTCGATCACGATACACTTCCGAATTCAGGTAACCCCAAAGCCAATAATCGCACGGACTGAGGTTTGCGTACCTGGGAGGCCAAGCATCACGAAGGTGGCGGCTGAGCACACGATCATCACCAAACGACGCGCGCAAGAGATCTTTCACGCGTCTAGCAACTTTTTTGGTTCTAATAAAACCCCATGTCATTCCAAGCATGTGTGTCAATTTTTACCTCTCTATCTACATTATTCCGTGGTTTATTAAGTTTTCAAATTTACACTGCCTTTGTGATCACCCGGTAATTTCAGCAAGATTACAATAAATCTAGGTACTTATTATCAATGTAACATGAAGTTTTATTTAAACATTGTTTTTCCTTTCTAATGATCGTTATTTTACTAGAGAAATCTCCACTTAGGAACGTGTAGCAATGTTGTCTGTCAAGCAGTGTAAATAGCACTAAGTTCCAGATCGTTTATCGAATTTAACGCTACTGTTATTCGAGGTGGCTTTACTTTTATTTAATCAAAATGAACAGTTTTGTCACACAATACCACAGGCACACGGCACTAATGTATTTTTCCTGTCAAAATATTTCATAAAAGTAGTTACGAAATAACCAGGCTTCATACATCAGCAGATAAGAATTTATATTACGTAAAGATGCTATTTGCACAAATTTAAAGATTATTCACAATCTAAGTCGAATTTACTTCCTCAAAGTGGGTCCTGGGCCACCAATACACAATTATTATTGCAATTATGACCAACAACATCTATGTCCGTATAGAAAATCAATTTACAACTGCCGCTGCAGTATTTCACTAAGATGGCGGCCAACATAAGACAATCACTTATCGATTCTGCTTCAGACCCTGCTTCACTACTAACAAATATATTAAATCTTTTTGACCGAGCGAGGTGGTGCAGTGGCTATCACACTGGACTCGCATTCGGGACGACGACGGTTCAATCCCTCGTCCGGTCATCCTGATATAGGTTTTCCGTGATTTCCCTAAATCGCTACAGGCAAATGCCGTGATAGTTCCTCTGAAAGGGCACGGCCGACTTCCTTACCCGTCCTTCCCTAATCTGATGAGACCGATGACCTCGCTGTCTGGTCTCCTCCCCCAAACAACCTAACCCAATCCAACTCAAATCTTTTTGTACCTTCACTACATGCATTTGAAAATATTTCTCAATGTTAATCGATTGTTATTCAGCATTTACCAATAAAGTGCGCTGTAGATCAATAGCGCTAATGGCTGCGCTACTTTGTAGCTGGGCAGAAAACTTAACATTTATATAGGACGAGAATTACAATAAAATAAAACTTTAAACACAGAAAATTCATTTCAATGACACAGAAACTCTATTTTTTCAAATATTAATGAACAACGTAATACAGTTTTTTACAGACCTCTGTGTTACGAGACATCAGTCACGTCCGTTCGAACAAGAAGTATTATTCTAGAAGAATCACAGATAGCAAAAGGTGAAGATTTCCATTATCTTTTTCCTTGAGTATTGTCTGAGATATTATTTTCACAGAAAATTAAATTATGTCACTGACAATAATTATTTATTATTATTTTAGTATTGATGAAGTCCTTTTTATTAATATCACGAGAATATTTGCTCAAATTCCGCATACAATGCTGTGAATATTGTCCTGAATATTACAATAACTAGCTTCGACGCACTGAGTCGTAATTTTAAAGCGTAACCACAAACCTGGGAAGCTGCATTAATAATTGCACCCACACTTCTTTCAAATATTACGAAAAATACACTACAGAAATGTCGCAGATCTGGAAAACTCAATTAATAATTGGAACCACACTTCTTTCAAATATTACGAAAAATACACTAAGTGCTGTGGCTGCAATTATTACTGCAGTTTTCCAGGTTTGTAACTACATTTGAAGATGACGATTCAGTGCGTCGAAACTATTTATGTAACCTTTTAAAAATTTTGTCGTTTTTGTGGCTGTGGCTTGACGACTGTTTGTGGTGTCAAAAAAAACATTTCAACAGGAACCCCTGGAAGGAAAACGACGTTCTTCACGCAAAACGCTCTTGAGAAAATTTAGAAAACCATCATTTGAAGTTGATTGCAGAACGAACGTGCATTTCACGTAAGGACCACAAAGATAAGATAAAAGAGATTAGGACTGGTAAGGAAGCATACAGACCTTCATCGGTCCCTCACTCTATTTGAGAGTGGAACAGGAAAGGAAATGCCTAGCCGTGGCAGAGGGTACCCTCCTCCATGCATTCATACGATGTCTTGTACGGTACGTACGTAGGTGCAGGATGGCTCATGTTGATTAGGAGGTCAGATCCAGACTCCACAAGGCTATTCCCATTGCTGGCCACGTAAGATTCCCACTCCGCTTTTAACGCTGCCGCCCGTCTCACGAGGAACCTCTTGACTGCGAGATCGCAAAAGCCCAACGATGTTTACGGCATTCAACGCCCCACATATTTTCTATCATGCAGTCACAATATTGGCTGGTTGTGGCAGCAGGGGGCGACACTGGAGGTATTCAATTATGAACACAGTATGAGGCTGCGGTATGTAGAGGGTCTATACAAGGGCGATGTTCTTGAGGACAATATTATGGAAATGAAAGAGGATGTAGATGCAGATGAAATGAGAGATATGGTACTGCGTGAAGAGTTTGATAGAGCACTGAAAGACCTGAGTCGAAACAAGCGCCCGGGAGTAGACAACATTCCATCTGGTGAGCAAGATGTATGAGACAGGCGAAATACCCTCAGACTTCAAGAAGAATAGAATAATTCCAATCCCAAATAAAGCAGGTCTTGACAGATGTGAAAATTACCGAACTATCAGTTTAATAAGTCACGGCTGTAAAATACTAACGCAAATTCTTTGCAGACGAATGGAAAAACTGGTTTAAGCCGATCTCGGAGACGATCAGTTTAGATTCCGTAGAAATACTGGAACACGTGAGGCAATACTGACCCAACGACATATCTTAGAAGATACATTAAGGAAAGGCAAACCTACGTTTCTAGCAGTTGTAGACTTAGACAAAGCTTTTGACAACGTTGACTGGAATACTCTCTTTCAAATTCTAAAGGTGGCAGGGGTAAAATATAGGGAGCGAAAGGCTATTTACAATTTGTGCAGAAACCAGAGGGCAGTTATAAGAGGCGAGAGGCATGAAAGGGTAGCAGTGGCTGGGAACGGAGTGAGACAAGGTTGTAGCCTCTCCCCGATGTTATTCAATCTTTATATTGAGCAACCAGTAAAGGAAACCACAGAAAAATTCAGAGTACGTATTAAATTACATGGAGAAGAAATAAAAATTTCGACATTCTAATTCTGTCAGAGACAGCAAAGGACTTGGAAGAGCAGTTGAACGGAATTGACAGTGTCTTGAAAGGTGGCCGAGCGGTTCTAGGCGCTACAGTCTGGAACTGCGCGACCTCTACGGTCGCAGGTTCGAATCCTGCCTCAGGCATGGATGCGCGTGGCGTCCTTAGGTTAGTTAGGTTTAAGTAGTTCTAAGTTTTAGGGGACTGATGACCTCAGAAGTTAAGTCCCATAGTGCTCAGAGCCATTTGAAGCCATTGTCTTGAAAGGAGGATATAAGATGAACATCAACAAAAGCAAAACGAGGATAATGGAATGTAGTCGAATTAAGTCGGGTGATGTTCAGGGAATTGGATTAGGAAATGAGACACTTTAAGTAGTATAGGATTTTTGCTATTTGGGGAACAAAATAATTGATGATGGTCGATGTAGAGAGGATATAAAATGTAGACTGGCAATGGCAAGGAAAGCGTTTCTGAAGAAGAGAAATTTGTTAACATCCACTATAGATTTAAGTGTCAGGAAGTCCTTTCGGAAAGTATTAGTATGGAGTGTAGCCATTTATGGAAGTGAAACATGGACGATAAATAGTTTGCACAAGAAGAGAATAGAAGCTTTTGAAATGTGGTGCTACGGAAGAGTGCTGAAGATTAGATGGGTAGATCACATAACTAATGTGGAAGTACTGAATAGAAATGGGGAAAAGAGGAGTTTTTGGCACAACTTGACTAGAAGAAGGGATCGGTTGGTAGGACATGTTCTGAGGTATCAAGGGATCACCAGTTTAGTATTTTTGCAGTAGGTATTGGGAGATGAAGAAGCTTGCACAGGATAGAGTAGCATGGAGAGCTGCATCAAACCAGTCTCAGGACTGAAATAAAAACAACAACAACAACAACAGGTACCGATGAGCCTGGCGGCACCTGAGGATGGACTTATGAGAGCCCGAAACCGCTCGTGATAATAAAAGAAATTTCCGACTGAAGCGGTATTTTCAGCCTGTTGTTCAATGCTCAGTTGCGGATGTTCACCCAACAGGATTGTTTGTAGTGCTACAGTGCTAGTGATGTTGATACAAGGCATAGCAATGGCAACGATAAACAAAACAAACATTACATTATGTCTACAACAACAGATGCCAAAGTTGACATTTCGTCAGAAGGGAACCCAAGGATTTTTGCAAAGTGAGAAAGAAGTGGCAGATGAAACGTCAACGTTTCTGCAAGGTGAGTCCGTGCAATGTGTGGTGCCGTAGACGCTCGATTGTGCGGACGATGTACATGAGGAGTACAATGATGACGATACGTGTTTGACAAGTGAAAGTGATACTGAAACAGGTGTCGAGCCACATAATTCATCATACTTGTGGGACAGGGAGCCTCAAATCTCGTCTCTAGTAAAATTTAGTAGACATTTAAGACTCATATTTATCGTAGATAGAGATGAGACGTAAATGTCTCGCGGTAAATTTAATTATAAGACCTATACGATCACCTGAGGTACAGGAGTTCCCCATTACGTCCGAAGATGGGGTGCTATTCCAGTGCCAGAGAGTCGCGGCAATGGTGAGAATTTAGGGGAAAATAAGCTGAAGATATGAATTGAAGTTTGTGCTGGGGAAGGCATTCGACGTGGGTAGTTTTGCAGCAATGTTGACCGGTGGTGTAACGGTCAGCTTCGCTGCCAAGTAAGCAAGTCCCGGCCGTGGCACATTTATACAGCTTCCATCACTATCGTAATAGAGACAGTCATTGTCCGAGAAGCAGGTACTAAAGATAATAACGTAAACGGAAAATCATCCGCAGCATAGTAAGAGAAAAAAAAAGAACAGATTTCGAATACGTCCGCAGCAATATGACTGTGTAGTGCATAAGAAATACACTGATATTCAAGGGAGGTCAAGGCGAAGTTTTTCCATAAAATGGTCTTTGCGCTTTTCATGGATGCTCGATAGAATGTGCATGACAGTGACCCACTACGTTAACCACATAAAACTACTCGCGTCACAAATTATAGTGATTTCAAAGGAAGGAGTGTAAGTTTGTTTAACTCCAGACACTGCTACAGAACTGGAAGACGAGAGATAAAGAACTTTCAAAGAAAGCGTTAACTTGGCGAGACCCAGTAAGGAATTTGTTTTCAAGTCCGACCAATCGTAATTTGAAGAAGAAATGCATATGAAAGGAATCCTGAAAATCAGAGGTACTGAGAGCTTTGCTTCAAGATCAATTGACATCAAAGCCTTAACGCACTAGTATACAATTATGCCGACTGTTAATCTGGATGGTAAATTGGCTGCGAGAAGTTGGAGGTGCTTCCTGGTTTGCCTGATCTCGCAATGGTATGAGCACTGTTTTTGGCCATTAGCTGGTCAAAATAACTTGTTTTTGCTTGACTCCTGGTCTGCGTGTAAAAACTATTCTCCTTTAGACAAACTATCCCTCCTGAAAAGTGTGTGACATCGCAGTTCATACCATCTGGAAGCACTGGAGAAATTCAGGCTCTGTATGTTTGCTTCTTCCATGACTTTAAAACATATTATCGCACTATCTGCACCTACGACTTACAGGGTAGTCAGTTTCACGATAAGCTCCACGACAGACTGTTTCGCATTGGGCTGTATGCCATCACAATCCATCAGTTCTCATCATCCCGTCACACCAATACGGTTCCACATTCACTCTTCAAGAGTGGATACCCAGATCAATGTCCTGCACTGTTTGTAACTCCCACGGAGTCCGCCTTCGATATTGATGATGCGAATCTCTGTGATCACTGTGGCACGCCATTTGGTATTCGTGGTGCAAGTAAATGGTTTGTTTGACCTCTGCTTCCCTCGGACACTCATTTTCTGTCGCCTTCCTGATGCACATGGTGAGTCATTAGCAGACACTATTTTTCCTTGGTAATTGTTAACAGAACGCTTTCAAATGAGTCGTACTAAAGACTGAACTTGAGACCTCGCTCACAAGTGGTTCCATGTCAGTTGTCAACATGCTGTGCAGCTTCTCCGCCAGTGGAATGAAATTTCAAATTGAAGCAGTGTGTGCACTGCTTTGAAATTTACTGGTACAATGTCCGTCTGCTTAGCTGAGTTTAGAAGACTGGACCTCACAAAAATAACAAGGCAGTGAAACATTTTGCGATGTCGCTGCTCCGGACTTCTCTTCTGTCCATGTAATTTACCCTGGAAGGAACACACATCAAGGATTTACTGAATGATTAATTTGGGTCTGGGAAATGATGATGAGGAACCGGCTGCAGAAGAAGAAAATGTGCATGCTGAACTGCCACCAGTTGAAGGTGACAGTGAAGGTGCTAAATTGTGCTACTGCTAAAGACTCATTTTTTGAATGCTGAAATTTATGACTGCAATTATCTGTCACCTTATTTATGTCATTTCATTGTAGCCATTTTTGTTACTGTTTTTGGTGAATAAAAAAAAAGTGGTTACGTGCTTGCCTACCATGCAGTGGGCCCGGGTTCGATTCCCGGCCGGGTTTAGATTTTTTTCCGATCGTCAATGTCAGTTGTCAACATGCTGTGCAACTTCTCCGCCAGTGGAATGAAATTTCAAATTGAAGCAGAGTGTGCACTGCTTTGAAATTTACTGGCACAATGTCCGTCTGCTTAGCTGAGTGGCTACGTGCTTGCCTATCATGCAGTGGGCCCGGGTTCGATTCCCGGCCGTGTTTAGATTTTCTCCGATCGTCAACTGGGTGTTGTCCACATCATAACTGTCACGCAAGTCACCCTAAAGCGTAGATTGTAATAAGACTTGCAAGCCAGTGGCCGAACTTCTCCGGGTGGGGCCTCCTGACCAATGCCACACGATCATTTCAGTTCATTTTTCTAGCAGATTAAAACTGAGTTAAGGGCCATGACTCGAATATGAGACCTTCGCCGTTCTTGGTGAAGTGTTCTAGGGACTCATCTATCCAAGAGCAACTCAATACCCGGCCTCACAGCTTTAATTCTACCATTACCTCTTCTTGTGTGTTCCAAACAAGTACGTCAAAGTTGGAACGTCTGTGAACTTTGGAAGGTAGAAGATGAGAAACTGTTAGGTACTGGTAGAATTAAAGCTGTGAGGGCAGGTTGTAAGTCACTCGCAGGTAGCCTAGTCTGTTGATCATGAAAGGCAATGGTCCCAGCTTTGAGTCCTGGGATTGCACACAGTTTTAACCTGCCAGGAACTGTCTGTCTCTGCTCTGAGGCTCCTTTAGCTTCCCACAATCCTCCACACACACACACAGCTACCCCCGGCAGCAGATGACTGTCAGCCGCCTTCCCAGGCGACGCTGCTCGCGGGTCCCAAACCGGCGGCCGGCCGAAGTGGCCGCGTGGTTCTGGCGCTGCAGTCTGGAACCGCGAGACCGCTACGGTCGCAGGTTCGAATCCAGCCTCGGGCATGGATGTGTGTGATGTCCTTAGGTTAGTTAGGTTTAACTAGTTCTCAGTTCTAGGGGACTAATGACCTCAGCAGTTGAGTCCCATAGTGCTCAGAGCCATTTGAACCAGCCAGCCCAAACCGGCCGCTCCATGGTAGGGTGTAAACGAGACCAGACGGCGCACCATCCGTGTCCTGCCTCTGCACGCAATGTCCCGTCATACCGACGACGCCCATGGCCCCAATGCTGGCTCCATGTTGTCACTGCTTCCTCGTCCCAGACCCAGACGTTTCCACTGTCATTTGAAATCACCCCTCGCCTCAGTGTGGCGCTGCATTCGACTGCTTTGCAGTTTCGCGTACACTCCGATGCTGCAGGAATGTGCCAACAACACTAGCGCCTACTGGATCGGGGCCGCAACTGTGACGTCAATCACTGTAGCGCGTTTAAAATTACACTCCTGGAAATTGAAATAAGAACACCGTGAATTCATTGTCCCAGGAAGGGGAAACTTTATTGACACATTCCTGGGGTCAGATACATCACATGATCACACTGACAGAACCACAGGCACATAGACACAGGCAACAGAGCATGCACAATGTCGGCACTAGTACAGTGTATATCCACCTTTCGCAGCAATGCAGGCTGCTATTCTCCCATGGAGACGATCGTAGAGATGCTGGATGTAGTCCTGTGGAACGGCTTGCCATGCCATTTCCACCTGGCGCCTCAGTTGGACCGGCGTTCGTGCTGGACGTGCAGACCGCGTGAGACGACGCTTCATCCAGTCCCAAACATGCTCAATGGGGGACAGATCCGGAGATCTTGCTGGCCAGGGTAGTTGACTTACACCTTCTAGAGCACGTTGGGTGGCACGGGATACATGCGGACGTGCATTGTGCTGTTGGAACAGCAAGTTCCCTTGCCGGTCTAGGAATGGTAGAACGAT
This sequence comes from Schistocerca cancellata, assembly GCF_023864275.1. Lineage (NCBI taxonomy): Eukaryota > Metazoa > Arthropoda > Insecta > Orthoptera > Acrididae > Schistocerca > Schistocerca cancellata. Next base: position 1,144,625,792 of record NC_064626.1, on the reverse strand, counting down.
GGGTTCGATGACGGTTTGGATGTACCGTGCACTATTCAGTGTCCCCTCGACGATCACCAGTGGTGTACGGCCAGTGTAGGAGATCGCTCCCCACACCATGATGCCGGGTGTTGGCCCTGTGTGCCTCGGTCGTATGCAGTCCTGATTGTGGCGCTCACCTGCACGGCGCCAAACACGCATACGACCATCATTGGCACCAAGGCAGAAGCGACTGTCATCGCTGAAGACGACACGTCTCCATTCGTCCCTCCATTCACGCCTGTCGCGACACCACTGGAGGCGGGCTGCACGATTTTGGGGCGTGAGCGGAAGACGGCCTAACGGTGTGCGGGACCGTAGCCCAGCTTCATGGAGACGGTTGCGAATGGTCCTCGCCGATACCCCAGGAGCAACAGTGTCCCTAATTTGCTGGGAAGTGGCGGTGCGGTCCCCTACGGCACTGCGTAGGATCCTACGGTCTTGGCGTGCATCCGTGCGTCTCTGCGGTCCGGTCCCAGGTCGATGGGCACGTGCACCTTCCGCCGACCACTGGCGACAACATCGATGTACTGTGGACACCTCACGCCCCACGTGTTGAGCAATTCGGCGGTACCTCCACCCGGCCTCCCGCATGCCCACTATACGCCCTCGCTCAAAGTCCGTCAACTGCACATACGGTTCACGTCCACGCTGTCGCGGCATGCTACCAATGTTAAAGACTGCGATGGAGCTCAGTGTGCCACGGCAAACTGGCTGACACTGACGGCGGCGGTGCACAAATGCTGCGCAGCTAGCGCCATTTGACGGCCAACACCGCGGTTCCTGGTGTGTCCGCTGTGCCGTGCGTGTGATCATTGCTTGTACAGCCCTCTCGCAGTGTCCGGAGCAAGTATGGTGGGTCTGACACACCGGTGTCAATGTGTTCTTTTTCCATTTCCGGGAGTGTAGTTGCCACTTTTGACAGTTCAACACGGAGCGACTGGAGGGAAACGTAGTTGCCACGATGTGCTGAGAGCGTCAACAAGTGACGAAAATGCCATGCCTAATCGGCGAGGAACTTGGCGCTGTCGCTTGACTGCGTAAACAAAAAACTGCGAAAGTCGACCGATCTGCAATCTTTCTCAAACTATTTCACAGAAGCTATTCAGTAATAGAATAAGTTTATATCCCAACTAGCTCCGCAATGAGAAGAATACTGAGGAAATGTATGATGAGAAAATAAATTATTCAGATAGTTAAGGTTGAAATGGCTCTAACCACTATGGGATTTAACATCTGAGGTCATCAGTCCCCTAGACTTAGAACTACTTAAACCTAGCTAACCTAAGGACATCACAAATATTCATACCCGAGGCAGGATTCGAACGTGCGACCGTAGCAGCAGCGCGGTTCCGAACTGAAGCGTTTACAACAGCTCGGCCACAGCGGCCGGCGATAGTTAAGGGAGACGAAAATTTAATAGTCATGAGGGACTGAAATTCTATAGCAGGAATAGGTAGAGAAGGAAAAGTACGTGAATATGGACAGGGGTAAGGAGTTAAAGAGGAAGCCTTGTGGTATACCCTCCGACTTCAAGAAGAATATAATAATTCCAATTTCAAAGAAAGCAGGTGCTGACAGTTGTGAAAATTACCGAACTATCAGTTTAATAAGTCAAGGTTGCAAAATACTAAGACGAATCCTTTGCAGAAGATTGGAAAAACAGGTAGAAGCCGAACTGCGAGAAGATCAATTTTGATTCCGGAAAAATGTAGGAACACGCGAAGCAATACTGACCCTACGACTTCTCATAGAAGATAGGTTAGGGAAAGGCAAACCCACGTTTATAGCATTTGTAGACTTAGAGAAAGCTTTTGAAAATATTGACTGCAATACTTTCTTTCAAATTCTAACAGGGAGCAGAAGTTTATTTACAATTTTATAGAACCAGGTGGCAGTTACAAGAGTCGAGGGGTACGAAAGGGAAGCAGTGGTTCAGAAGGGAGTGAGCCTATTCCCGATGTTATTCAGTCTATATATTGAGCAAGCAGTAAAGGAAACAAAAGAAAAATTTGGAGTAGGAATTTAAGTCCAGCGAGAAGAAATAAAAACTTTGAGGTTCGCCGATGGAATTGTAATTCTGTCAGAAACAGCAAAGGACTTGGAAGAGCAGTTAAACGGAATGGACAGTGTCTTGGTAAGAGGACATAAAATGAACATCAACAAAAGCAAAACGAGTATAATGAAATGTAGTCGAATTAAATCAGGTGAAGTTGAGGTAATTACATTAGGAAATGAGACACTCAAAGTTGTAGACGACTTTTGCTGTTTGGGAAGCAAAATAACTGAGGATGGTCGAAGTAGGGAGGATATAAAATGTAGACTGGCAATGGCAAGAAAGGCGTTCGTGAAGAAGAGAAATTTTTTAACACCGAGTATAGATAGTGTCAGGAACTCCTTTCTGAAAGCATTTGTATGGAGTGTGACCATGTATGGAAGTGAAACATGAACGATAAACAGTTTAGACAAATAGAGAATAGAAGCTTTTAAATGTGTTGCTGCGGAAGAATGCTGAAGATTAGATGGGTACACACGTAACTAATTAGGAGGTTCTGAATAGAGTTGGGGAGAAGAGAAATTTGTGGTACGACCTGATTAGAAGAAAGGATTGGTTGGTAGGACACTGGAGGAACGCGTGGGGGTAAAAATCGTAGAGGAAGACCGAGCGGTGAATACAGTAAGCACATTCAGAAGGATGTGGGTTGCAATAGTTACTCGGAGATGAAGAGGCTTGCACAGGATGGAGTAGCATGGCTGCATCAAACCAGTCTGACTGATGACCACAGCAGCACATTCAGTAATAAACTGAGTACTACGCATCTTGTAGTTCAATTCGTCACCTTCGTCATGAACTGAATACCATTTCGCTAATGGTCACAGTTACTGTGATACTTCAATATTACGTAAATTACTGCAAGAGATTCTTGAAGTTTGCAGTGAAAAATAGGTGTCACCTCGAATTTGCTTTTAAAGCGTGTTAGGTCATACGTTCAAGTGTACGAAGTGTAGCTAACATACTGAAGTACTTTTTAAACGATATCGTAGCCTGTCTCTAATCTCGAAAAAATGGAATGTATGTACAGTGCTCCGTTACAAACGCGTGCGCCACTGAAAAGGCCAGAATGAAATATCCAGAAATTCCTCATATATAGGAAACGCCAGGTATCGAGACAAGAATTTGGGAAATGATAATACGCAAAGAGGAAAATATTTTGCTATGTGACTAACAAGCGAAACTTTAATATCTACCGTGATATTCAAGCAACACCTTTTTTCAGTGATTCAGTGATTCAGGATTCTATCGCAATTTCAGCTGGATTATAGTGTTAGTGAGATGAATATTTCTAAACTGTGCTGTGTTTTGGCAAAAGAAGAGAAATTGCCTACGCCTAAAAACTCGTCACATTTCATGAATCGATGTCACCTCAGTTACCTTCTTGGTATGGCTGATACAATGAGACTAGTCTTGTAGTGTAACATTTGCAATGCCTTCTTTTGTCAGCATTTAAACCTCAGTGAGCGTAAACTTCTTATTTCCTGCCACATACCTAGGCATATATATTCTGAATCGGATGTAACTGAGCAGAATGCGGAGAAAGCCTGATTAATTATGCCCTTTAGCGATAGCCAGTTCGTCGATCCCGTAACGTGGATTTTTTGGCTTTTACAGCGCTACAAGTTCCATTAACTTCGTCTTATACAGGCTAGGTTCAACTCTATCCCATGAAACATATTTTTGTGCTATTTTGTCAAAAACTGATTTTTCGAGCCCGTGGCTGTGTGTAAAATATAGGTTGACTCTTACACAGAAAATAATAGCAATCAACCACTTTTTACAATGCTTTTATGTATTTAAATAGCGCCGTTACCGGTTTCGAACCGACAGTTTCATCTTCAGACGGCTAATTCACGTTTTACAATAGCTTTGGCCTTTTGTTTCCCCAACTGACGAAATTTCGGTGGGGATATCGTGCCCTAAACCAAAACAAGATGTGAGACAATGTCTTTTTAACTGTAACTGTGCCTCACACCGATTTTAAGTAATGTCAACAAATCATTAAAGGGAAGATGTTTCGGTTACTTACGATGAAGAGTCCGCGCCATTATATTCCAGTGCAGACTGCTTATGATCTTGCTGCAGCGAAAACTGTATAACGCACTTTTTATGTATGCGGTCATTACACATAATAACACTGCACTAACATTTATAACTGACTACTTTATTTATTTAGCGTAATTTTAATCAGTTCTCTTTTAATGTAAATAGTAAGTAATGTAAAAGTAGGAATTTGTAAGTTTGGCTCAAATGGCTCTGAGCACCATGGGACTCAACTGCTGAGGTCATTAGTCCCCTAGAACTTAGAACTAGTTAAACCTAACTAACCTAAGGACATCACAAACATCCATGCCCGAGGCAGGATTCGAACCTGCGACCGTAGCGGTCTTGCGGTTCCAGACTGCAGCGCCTTTAACCGCACGGCCACTTCGGCCGGCGAATTTGTAAGTTTGTAGTGGCATTTACATGTACATAACGAGATATCTCTGAGAGTGGAAGTCTTTGGCATTTTTATGGTTGTAATGTCGCCATCTTTGTATATATACCTCCATGTAATGAAACGCTGTTGTTAATGCGACACCAAATCAAAAAGTCTTGTTCGGAATACCTGATGACGGCAGAACACTTAAATGACAAAAGAGAAAACTTCATGAGAGCTGACGAACTTAGATGCATCTAATGCGCAATACCGCATGCTACTGTTTATCTACGTCGTAACAACAATAACGCTTTATACCAAATTAACGGCTGGCGGCCTGGTAGGGAATGCAGGCTCGCCATTGTTGTCACAGTGTGACAATTATTGAAATATATGAAATAGGATCGTCATAACTACTGAACGGTTTGCGTTAGAACGTTCAAACAGCACGTTTCGCGTCGGTGCATGATGGGAATTAGTATGCGCATGCTCACGCGCCCTGTTTTTGTCTGTCATTTTCAAAAATGGGTCAAATGGGTCTGAGCAGTATGGGACTTAACTGCTGAGGTCATCAGTCCCCTAGAACTTAAAATTGCTTAAACCTAACTAACCTAAGGACATCACACACACCCATGCCCGAGGCAGGATTCGAACCTGCGACCACAACGGTCGCGCGGTTCCAGACTGTAGCGCCTAGAACCGTTCGGCCACCCCGGCCGGCTGTCATTTTCATTTGGATGGGTTCGTCAATAAGCAAACTGGCTCATTTAGGGAACTCAGAATCCACATTTCACGATCGAGTTTGATCCATAACGAGAGTACGATACAGTATGAGATCCTCAAAAAATAATAATTATATTATATCAAGAAAAGGCAATTGCAGTAATCACATGTACCGGAAACTAACAAAACGATATCTACCAATATATGGCTAAGGGCATGAATAAATAAATTAAAGTGAAACGCATTTTGGAGACGAACGGAACAAGTCGTTAATGACATCAGAAACCCCACTTAACAAGAGAAGGGCGAGCTTCAGCGCAGAAAGGGATAAGGCCAGAACAATACAGTATCCCTTTTAACGTAAATACGGACGGGACCGAGGGTAAGTGGCTGGTCGGCTTTAACAGGGCTGGGCCGCGACCAGGCAAGAAAAATAAAATTCACCTCTAGAGAGACAGCGATAGACTGAAGCGATGCAGACGCGACAGGGTGGGGAGATCCCCATTATATAAAAGTGTTTTGAGAACTAAAATTTCTAGATATCTCTCTCGTCTCACGGCGGACCGCACAAGTGTGTGGAAAATAATGACGGGGTTGAGAGCTTTGCTTTCTGCGAAGTGTGTATGATACTCTTCACGTATCGTGGTAACAGATAGCAAAGAGGTAGTTAATTATTCCTGCGGGAATTTTTGCAGGCAAAGAAATTGTGCACGTAGCTCCACCCCTTAGTGAGTGTGCAATAGCCAGTATTTCGACTATGGAAAATTTAACGTTCTACGGAATGCAGGAAAGTTGATACTGAGTGAATTCAGTCAAGGCCAGAGTAGGGAATTAGCGTTTCAGATCCAGCTCGGAGACAAAACCATTGAAGATGCCGCTTGGTAAAGTACCATCACGTATTAGGCCACAGTAAATGTTGAGTTGAGATTTTTGATCACTCCAACTTGCGTACACTTTGACCATCGAATATCAAAAGCTAGTATAGTAACCTACATTGAGTACATGAGAGTTTTTTCATTGGTTCAAAAAGTAAATTTATTCTCCACCAACTCAGTGCATTGACCAGCTATGACATCATGGATGTAAATGAGCTAATGAAGATTTTAATCATTCTTTCCTGTGATGAAAAATTTGTCATACGTAGAGATAACGATTTTAATAATCGTCAGTTCAATATTTCCAAGAGTTAAATATTTTGTTATTGAGTGTCAAAATTAATTGAACATGATTGTTGTATATCAAATGGTTCATATGGCTCTGAGCACTATGGGACTTAACATCTGTGGTCATCTGTCCCCTAGAATTTAGAACTACTTAAACCTAACTAACCTAAGGACATCACACACATCCATGCCCGAAGTAGGATTCGAACCTGCGGCCGCAGGAGTCGCGCGGTTCCGGACTGAGCGCCCGGAACCGCGAGACCACCTCGGCCGGCTGTTGTATATCTTTTGACCTCTGAAAGCACAGTTGATAAATTGTATGTAGAATAAAAAAAAAAAAAAAAAAAAAAGCCGGCCGGAGTGGCCGTGCGGTTCTAGGCGCTACAGTCTGGAGCCGAGCGACCGCTACGGTCGCAGGTTCGAATCCTGCCTCGGGCATGGATGTGTGTGATGTCCTTAGGTTAGTTACGTTTAATTAGTTCTAAGTTCTAGGCGACTGATGACCTCCGAAGTTAAGTCGCATAGTGCTCAGAGCCATTTGAACCATTTGAACCAATAAAAAAAAAGGAGTAGCTGTTTTGTCTTTCCAGAATAGACCCTAAACTTCAAATTTTATCAATTCATACATTCTAGTTAAGTGACAGCAGCATTTCTAATGATTTTATTACGATCCGCACATGATATTAGTTGACTTACAGGGCCAGCATCATACTTGTCTAGCTTGAAGGGGGAAACCAGATGACGCTATGGTTGGCCCGCTAGATGGTGCTGCCATACGTCAAACGGATATCAACTGCGTTTTTTAAAATAGGAACCCCTGTTTTTAGTACATACTCATGTAGTACGTAAAGAAATACGAATGTTTTAGTTGGACCACTTTTTTCGCTTTGTGATAGATGGCGCTGTAATAGTCACAAACATACGGCTCACAATTTTAGACGAACAGATGGTAACAGGTAGGTTTTTTAAATTAAAATACAGAACGTAGGTACATATGAAAATTTTATTTCGATTGTTCCAATGTGATAGACGTACCTGAGAACGCATGCTGTTACAGTATGATTACCTGTAAATACCACATTAATGCAGTAAATGCTCAAAATGATGTCCGTCAACCTCAATGCATTTGGAAATACGTGCAACGACAGCGAGTACTTCGCCTTCCGTAACGTTCGCACATGCATTGACAATGCGCTGACGCATGTCGTCAAGCGTTGTCGGTGGATCAAATGGTTCAAATGGCTCTGAGCACTATGGGACTTAACTTCTAAGGTCATCAGTCCCCTAGAACTTAGAACTACTTAAACCTAAGTAGCCTAAGGACATCACACACATCCATGCTTGAGGCAGGATTCGAACCTGCGACCGTAGCAGTCGCGCGGTTCCAGACTGTAGCACCTAGAACCGCTCGGCCAACCCGGCCGGCTGGGTGGATCACGATAGCAAATATCCTTCAACTTTTCCCACAGAAAGAAATCCGGGGACGTCAGATCCGGTGAACGTGCGGGTCTGCTTCGACGACCAATCCACCTGTCATGAAATATGCTATTCAATACCGCTTACAGCGCACGCGAGCTATGTGCCGGATATCCATCATGTTGGAAGTACATCGCCATTCTGTCTTGCAGTGAAACATCTTGTAGTAGCATCGGTAGAACATCACGTAGGAAATCAGCATACATTGCACGATTTAGATCGCCATCGATAAAATGGGAGCCAATTATTCTTCCTCCCATAATGCCGCACCACGCATTAACCCGCCAAGGTCGCTGATGTTGCACTTGTCGCACCCATTGTGGATTTTCCGTTGCCCCATAGTGCATATTATGCCGGTTTCTGTTACCGCTCCGTCACTAAATAGAACGCGTGCAAAAAATCTGTCATCGTCCCGTAATTTCTCTTGTCTCCAGTGGCAGAACTGTACACGACGTTCAAAGTCGTCGTCATGCAATTCCTGGTGCATAGAAATATGGTAGGGGTGCAGTCGATGTTGAAGTAGCATTCTCAACATCAACGTTTTTGAAATTCCGGATTCTTGCGCAATTTGTCTGCTCCTGATGTGCGGATTAGCCGCGACAGCAGCTAAAAACACCTACCTGGGCATCATATGTTGCAGGTCGTGGTTGAGGATTCACATGTGGCTGAACACTTCCTGTTTCCTTAAATAACGTAACTATGCGGCGAACGGTCCGGACACTTGGATGATGTCGTCCAGGATACCGAGCAGCATACATAGCACAAGCCTGTTGGGCATTTTGATCACAATAGCCATACATCAACACGATATCGACCTCGACCTTTTCCGCACTTGGTAAACGGTCCATTGTAACACGGGTAATGTATCACGAAGCAAATACCGTCCGCACTGTCAGAATGTGAGGTGATACCACGTACTTATACGTTTGTGACTATTACAGCGCCATCTATCACAAAGCGAAAAAAAGTGGTCCACCTAAAACATGGATATTTCTTTACGTACTACACGAATATGTAATAAAAATGGGGGTTCCTATTTTAAAAAACGCAGTTGTTATCCGTTTGACCTATGGTAGCGCCATCTAGCGGGCCAACCATAGCGCCACCTGGTTTCTCCCTTCAATCTAGGCGAGTTTCGTTCTTTGTAGTTTTTTCGTTTGGCGCTTATTTCGTGAGATATTTGGCCCAGTCACTATCAATGGACCACCCTGTTTAGAAAGTTTGCTTAACACTGGGGGCTTGAGAAGACAGTTCAGATGTTTTGTCCATATGCGCGCTTAAGTGGTAAGCTAAGTTCGCACACATTTTTACACTCGCCGTGCAGATGCAAAGTGCGGACAATCTCACAATATAGTTCAATAATTGTTACCCTGTACTTGGGCAACGGTGTCGCGTCCCCTCCAGTGTGGCAGACATTCCGCCTTCTGTTAAGCCAAACGTCAAACGTTGGGTGGTTGGTTGATTTGAGGGAGCTGACCAGACAACAGGGTCATCGGTGCCATCGGATTAAGGAAGGACGGGGAAGGAAATCGGCCATGCCCTTTCAAAGGAACCATCCCGGCATTTGCCTGAAGCGATTTAGAGAAATCAGGATGGCCGGAATGCAAGTCCAGTGTGCTAACCACTGTGCCACCTCGCTCGGTACGTCAAAAGTCGCAAATAATTTTAAAGGCACTATAATCCTCTGCACAAACTCTAAAACATCTCCTCTTTTTTTTGACGTAAGCATAATGTTGTTGCCACTCCCCGAGGCCGACACCGCAGCTAGCCTCGCGTAGCCATACATTCCCAGCAGTGACACTCGCGAGAGGGCAAGGAGCGGAGATGAAGGGGCTAATTGGTATGGATTACGGTCGCGCGCTGTTTCTCGGAGGGTGTACAAGGCAAGGCGGGAGGTGCAGCACCGGGCCCAGCCAGCCTGCCGGTGCGTCCGCGGCGCCTTGTTATGCAAATAGCACGCTACCAGGCGCGCGTGTCGGCGCAGTGGGGTGCGGGTCCACGCATTTGCATGCTAATAGCCGCCCCGGAGATCATTATTGGCGCAACAAGGGCCGAGACTCTGCTCGCAGCGTTGTGATTGGCCGGGAGCGCAACCGCCTGCCGCGGCGACCGCACAGTGCTGTACCACCACAGTACGTAGCAGCGCCTGGGGCGTCGTCTCGCAACTGATCAACAGCTGGGTGGTATGGCGTGGCGGAACAGAGCCAGCTAGCGCTGCCGGCGTCCGTCCGCACAGGGCTTTGCGTGGCTCTGTCTGCTATTGTGTTCTTGCTAGACGCAAAGTACACTGTGACTGCAAACTTTCTCGCTCTCTCTCTCTCTCTCTCTCTCTCTCTCTCTCTCTCTCTTTCTCTCTCCAGAACTAAAACTGTGAAGTAGGAAACAAAACATTTATCATTAATATACGAGGGGTATCAAATCACCCGCCAGGTTAGCAGAGAGCGCTCCCCTCATCACTGGTCTTACCTCTAGACTGCAGGGTCTCACGTCACGTGACTACACCTTTCACTGCAGGGCTTATGCGGACGACCTCCTCTTTCTCACCTGCTCCTCCACGGAACTCAATGACGCCATCCAATGGATCCACCAGTATGGACGTTTTTCTGGTAGCATTATTAATGTCCGTAAATCGACTACGATGCACATTGGGCGCGGCCTCCCGGCTATGGTGCCGACCCCGCTCCCAATCAGTACCACCCTTCGTTACTTGGGTACCGAATTTACGAGCTCCACACACCGCACAGTGGCCCTGGCTTACCGGCGGTTTTTGCAGTCGATTCGGCACCATGTCCGCGGACAGGTGCACCGTAACTTAAACCAACTCCAACGTGTGTCCTATGTCAACATGTATGTCGCCCCTAAACTGGTACACGTCGCCCAGATCCTCCCAATGCCGTTACTCCTTGGCCGCCGCATCCAATCAGCCTTTGGATATTTCGTGTCAGCAGAGGCACTTTTCAACGTCCGCTACAACACTCTAACACTGCCTCCTACAAAAGGTGGCCTCCCACTCGTCAACGTGCGGGCACGATCTTCTGCACTCTTTGTCCATACTCTGTTGCGGCACTGCCGGGGGCCGGTCTCGTCCTTAACACGCAGTCTCTTAGATGTCCTCCGACCAGCTTCTCTCGATCCACCGATCAACGTGGCAACTATATCTCCATTATTGTACAACGTCGCCAGTTGTTTCATTGAACTCACCTACGTTCGGGCCGATCTTCCAGTCACCCGCCCTCCCCGTACTAAAGATTATTATCGTTTGTTTATGCTGTCCAACCCTTGCGACCCCATGGCGCTACAGCACCCTGACATTAACTGGCGAATGGTTTGGGGGTGTGCGCATGCACACTTCTTACCGTCGTCTGTGTCTGCACTCTGGTATGTTTCAGTCTATGGCAAATTCCAGATTAATAGTCGACTTTATCGCATAGGACTGGCCACCTTCCCACTCTGCCCAGACTGTCAGCTCGAAGACACCGACAAGCACCGTCTTACGTGCCCCCTGAAACGAAACGTATGGCTCCTCATCCAACGAATCGTGGGTTTTGACCTCCGTGCCCCGCCAACGACGGTAACCCCGGATTTCCTGTTGTTGCCCCAGACATTTCACTAAACTCTTGCTAAGCACCATACCCTAATCTGGTTTCGAGGACAGGCTTTAGAATACCTCTTTCAGAGTGGTCCGCATACAGTCCTTGACTTCTGGTACAAAGCTGTGACCGCGCATAGTACCCTCACCCGAAAACCATCTTACCGACAAAATTTTGCCGGTTATCTTTGCAGCGTCTTCCTTGACCCCCCCTCAAAGTTGGGGTGGGCCATGCCTACCTGTCACATTATGCAACACCCTTTTCCACGTTCTCATGCATCGACCAAAAAAAATTAATGAAGAAAAAGGTAGAAGACAAAATATGTTATATTTTGTTGTATTTAATGTTTTTCTAATAGTTTTTGTTTAACTAACAATCATTTGTACATGTTTAAATGGTACCTTGAAGAACTCTTGCATCGTGTATATATATGTACTGTTAGTTTGTTCAATACAGATTATTAAAAAAAAAGGAAAGACAGAAAAAAAGAGAGCTAATGCGCTGCTTCCTAGACTCGGGTAGGCGCGCCGGCCCCGAATCGAATCCGCCCGCCGGATTAACGACTAGGGCCGGTGTGCCAGCCAGCCTGGATGTGGTTTTTAGGCGGTTTTCCACATCCCTCTAGGTGAATACCAGGCTGGTCCCCACGTCCCGCCCCAATTACACGACTCACAAACATTTGAAATACATCCGCACTTTTCCATGATTTACACTAGACGCAGACAGATGGGATACTCTGATTCCGTCCCGGGGGGTACGGGGTGGCAGCAGGAAGGGCATCCGGCCAGCCTTTCACATTAACATGCCAAATCTGATTTAACCACGCTAACCCCGCGCAAAATGCGGGACAAAGGCGCAAGCGAAAGATACGAGGGGTATCAAATAAGCCATGATAAGTGACTATAATATTTTAAAGATTGCAATTTCTCGTAGCAGAATGTAATCTTATGATCAGGCACAAACATCGTATCTACTCGGAATGCCACATCTGCAGACAGACCAACAGAGGTGGTTCAGTGGTTAGCACGCTGAACTCGCATTTGGGAGGACGACGGTTCAATCCCGCGTCCGGCCATCCAGATCTGGATTTTCCGTGATTTCCCTAAATCGCTTCAGGCAAATGCCGGGATGGCCGTTGTGGCCGAGCGGTTCTAGGCGCTTCAGTCCGGAACCGCACTGCTGCTCTGGTCGCAGGTTCGAATCCTGCCTCGGGCACAGATGTGTGTGATGTTGTAACACCCCACCCATCACTTTTCTGGTTTTGGTGTGTGTTCTCTCCAGCTAATTGACTAACAGATGAATAGAGAGTGCAAAACTGTGGCAATGTCAGATAACGCAAAGAAAGTAATAAGGCCCTGTGACTCCTGATTGAACTCCGGTGGCAGTGTTGACATTGATTGATTCAGAATTGATCCCTTTTAATTAAAAAGGTGTGCACATTGATGTTATATTTAGCTATTGAACACCAGATGCAAATGTTGAACATAAAATTAATTAAGAAAGCGGGCCGGTCGCGGTGGTCTAGCGGTTCTAGGCGCTCAGTCCGGAACCGCGCGACTCCTACGGTCGCAGGTTCGAATCCTGCCTTGGGCATGGATGTGTGTGATGTCCTTAGGTTAGTTAGGTTTAAGTAGTTCTAAGTTCTAGGGGACTGATGACCACAGATGTTAAGTCCCATAGTGCTCAGAGCCATTTTTTTTAAGAAAGCAACTTGGGATTTCAACTACTTGATTGAAATCAGTTGCAGTCGATTAGCACAGATTTATTTTAACTCACGACCTTCAATCATCACATTACATGACTCTCCTAACAGGCAGTGGTAATAAATTGCTTTCGTGTGGAGTAAAGCGCGATAAATCAGAAGTAATTCCCATTGACTGACCCAGGCATAATGCGAAGTGTGAGAAGAAGTCTACAATACACGGCCCAGGAAACCCTTGTGGGAACTTTGCCAACGTGATCCAACAAATTAATCAGTGGCAGGAGCGAGCGCAATATCACCGAATTCAGCGTGGCGGGGCGTCGTCCTTATGCGGACGTCAGCCGACCTCGTGGTGCTGCAACGCTGCGCTCGTCTATTCACTTCTAGCTATCTTGCTCAGTACATAGCTGAACCAAAACTTACTATCTCCAAGCTCAATCGTTCCGTTTGCTAAGTCCTAAACTTCAGAGATGCTCAGTCTTTCTCAGGCAAGCTGAGTAAAGAACGCCACGTCCGCACTCTACGCAAGCTGGGAACGGAAGACAACTACGGGGACTTCTCCCAGTCCGCCCTTCGCCTCAGTTTCCCCTCCAGCAAAATCACTTACGCCAATTGCAGTAGAAGTCGCGTTAATTATGCGTCGCTTCCCAGTGCTAACCAATGCCTGCTCTAAGAAGTGAACAAATTCCCACAAAATTTGCCTTCCTCTCAACTTCTGTTATTTAGCTCCTCCCAGGCCACCCATCAAGGTTAGCGTCCGCACAAAACACCAATTTTTGCAGAATTCTGACTCCCAGGAGAGTACTTCAGATTCCTTGGTCCTATGTTCCTATCGGAGGCCGGCGTATTTCATTCTGTCGCTCTTCACCTGATTTACTTCAGACTCTGCGGACCGTGAATTCAGCGTGAAGTTTCTATAGTCACAAACACACATATTTTGGCCTCTATTGACGGCTCCACCATAGCTTTGTGTGGCTTACTCGCATGTTTCACTGAAAACGGGACGACGGACATTTATCAACAGCTGTACAAGTTCTCCATCTGCTTCCCGGTACACCAGCATGGGGTCAACCACCCACTCAGTGTTACTCATCTTAAGGCAGTTGGAGGCCGCGCCCTGTTACCGCATTCTCAGAGCTTGAGCCACTCTAAGCTGCCTATTGTCGCTTCCCTTTGCCGTTCCCCAGCCGGCCATGCTCAACTCCCTGGGATAAACTAGCCTCCAGTAAACCGACGCATTTCCACAAATTTTCATGTCATGTGAATTGCTTTAAAACTATCACCCGACATTAATTATTCCAATATGTCCATACTATACCCTCTACAAGATACATTGTGCCTTGTCAGTAATTTTTGTTCAGCCCTACTATTCGCTCAACGTGAGTTAGGTGATCTTTAATAACTTCATGTAAGGGGCATAGTGCTTGCCATCTTACAATGTCCATAGGTTAGTAAGGTTTAAATAGTTCTAAGTCTAGGGGACTGATGACCTCAGATGTTAAGTCCCATAGTGCTTAGAGCCATTTGAACCAATTTTAGCAAATACTGGGATGGTTCCTCCGAAAGGGTAGGGCCGACTTCCTTCCCTAATCCGATTAAATTGATGACCTCGCTGTTGGGTCCCTTCCTCGAAATCTACCAACTCTACATATGGAGCAAATTCCTCAACAACCGGATTCCTCTAAAGACTAAGTTTGTAGGAAAATGAAACGCCTAGAGCCGTCCTTATGATCTTATTTATTGTGAAACTACCAGTTTCGGGGCTTCAGTGCGTCATTTTCAAGCCTTCGTTGATGGTGAAGGGGTTATCACAAGCCATATATACGCTGCAACAGTGGCCAACGTAACGGGTTTAGGCAAATTGTCTGTAACTGTGGAGTGCTGACATCACAGTTACATATAGTCTGCGTAAACCAGTTATGTTGTCCACTGACGCAGCCATTATGTTGATCGTGATAATCGCTTCAGCATCAAGTAAGGCCTGAAGACGGTGCACTGAAGCGCCGAAACTGGTAGCTACACAGTAAATAAGATCCTAAGGACGGCTGTAGGCGTTACATTATCTTACAATAGTAATCGACAGTGGTCCCCAAGAGCTCCAGTCAAAAGGATGAACATACCGAAAACACTCAAGTCTGTCTTTGGCAAGGTCATCTAGTTGCTCCCACACGAAAACAAAAACAAGTCCCATTGTTTTTCCTTTTCAGCACCTAATCGTTTAATAGTACCAGTCAGGTACTTGTAATTTTTTTAAAAAATATTCATAGATAGTCCCCAGTCTTCTCACGGATCAGATGTGGCCACCACGATTTCTTCTCCTGCGCCAACCTCTTCATCACAGAGTAGTACTTTTACCTTACATCCCCAATTAATTTCTGGTTGTATTCCAGTCTCTGTCTGTGGTGTCACCGCCAGACACCACACTTGCTAGGTGGTACCCTTTAAATCGGCCGCGGTCCGTTAGTATACGTCGGACCCGCATATCGCCACTATCAGTGATTGCAGACCGAGCGCCACCACACGGCAGGTCTAGTCTAGAGAGACTCCCTAGCATTCGCCCCAGTTGTACAGCCGACTTTGCTAGCGATGGTTCACTGCCTACATACGCTCTCATTTGCAGAGACGACAGTTTAGCATAGCCTTCAGCTATGTCATTTTCTACGACCTAGCAATGCGCCATATTCAGTTACTGTATGTCTTCTGAACAGATAATATTGTGAATCATGTACCGTCAAGAGAGACGTTCATCGTTAATGGATTAAAGTTAAGTATCAAACTAATTACGTCCGCTTTCTGAATTCTCATTCCATTGTCATGTTCCAGACCTCACGTCAGTATAGTTCTTCCCTCCTCGCGCCAGCCTGCGTGAGCTAAAACGCGTGCATTTCGGCCTCCACGGTGTTGGCTCTTCTGCCAACACAACACTGTCGTCCCATACAACTGTTATCCTCTAGCATCATGATGGAGGTTATTCTCTGATACCTTATCACGTGTTCTATTATCCTGTCCCGTCTTCCTCTCAGTGTTTTCCATATGTTCCTTTCTCTGCAAATTCTGCTGAAAAACTCCTCACTCCTCATTTTATCACGCCACCTGATTTTCAGCATTCTTCTGTAGCATCACATCTTAGAACACTTCGATTCTCTTTTGTTCCGGTTTTCCCACAGTCCGTGTTTCACTACCATGCAGTGCTGTGCTCCAGATGTACATTCTGAGATATTTCTTCCTCAAATTAAGGCATTCTTTCGGCCAGGAGTGCCCTCTTTGCCTGTGCTAATATGCTTTTTATGTCCTCCGTGCTTTGTCCGTCATAGGTTTTTTGCTTCCAAAGTAGCAGACTTCATTAACTCCGTCTACTTCGTGATCCCCAATTTCGATGTTAAACTACTCGCTATTTTCATTAGTTCGTCTTTCTGCCCTTTACTTTCAATCCATATTCCTACTCATTGGACCGTTCGTTCTGTTCATCAGATTCTGTAATTCTTGTTCACTTTCACTGAGGATAGCAATGTCATCAGCGGCGAACCTTATCACTGACAGCCTTTCACCTTGAGTTTTAATCCCATATTTGAACCTTTCTTTTATTTCCGTCATTGCTTCTCCGCTGTAGAGGGGCGAAAGACTACATCCTTGCCGTACACCCTTTTTAATCCGAGCACTTAGTTTTTGACCTTCTCTCTTGGCTCTTGTGCACAGTATATTACCCGTCCCTCCCTACAGCTTACCCCTATTTTTCTCAGAATTTCTAATTTCTTGCACCATTTTGCATTGTGGAATGAATTTTCTAGGTCACCAATCCTGTTAACGGGTCTTAGGTTTTTCTTCACTCTTGCTTCCATCATCTTTCACAAAGTCAGAACTGCCTGTCTGATGCCTCTGCCTTTCCATTCTTCTGTATATCACTCGTATTGTTGTCAGCAGTTTGGAGGCATGAGCTGCTAAGCTGATTGTGTGATACTTCTCCCACTCATGTACCCTTCCAACATCGGGATTGTATGGATAATATGTTTTTACCGGAAGTCTGATGGTAGCTCACAGTTTCATAGATTCTGCACACCAACCTGAATAGTAATTTTGTTGCCACTTCCCCTAATGCTCTTAGAAATTCCATTGGAACGTTCTCTATCCCTTCTGTCTTATTTCATCTCAAGTCTCCCACTGCAGTGTGCTGACCACATGCCCCTTCTTATTCGCGTCCAGTGACGTCGATATCCTGAGGATGACACGGCGGTCGGTCAGTACTGTTGGGCCTTCTGAGACCTGTTCGGGCAGAGCTTAGTAGAACCTTTTTTCTAAGGGAATTACATTAATGCATTCCTGCCTACCTATGGACACAAAATAGTTCTTTCTGCAAATTATATACTTTCTCCGGTAGCAGAAGTTGCTGTGCCTTAGAGATTGTATCTGTGTCGGAAAGATCCAAAGGAAGCGCAACGTCATTCATGTTGTCAAAATTCTCACACAACATAGCACTATACTTAATCCAAGATTCGCAGCACCTAATATCCGAGAAATTTGGAAGGGGCAACCTAGTGGCTTCCGTGTTGACAACAGCACGTCTCGGAGTTTTCAGTACTGTCTTCCTCAGGGCAGAAATGAACTGATTAGCAATGTCATACTCGCTTCTTGTATATTCACATACCTTGTGATGGGCGTGGCCCAAGCATGCCGCAAGCTTCAACATAGGGAACCAATTATGGTAATTCTTATTTATTGTTCCGTCTCAGGTGCACATTTTCAATTAGACTACGTGTTTCGATCACTCTGGATCATCTTCATATCTAAGAAGTTGCGTCAGCAACCTGTCATGTCTACTCAGAAACACATATCAGAGTCTGATATGTGGTTCTGAGTAGACAAGACATATTGCTAACGTAACTGTTAAAATCTGAATAGCATCCAGAGCGACTGAAACATGTCAACTAATTAAAAATGTGCCACTGACTCTGAATAACAATTGAGAATTATTGTAATTATCTAAATAGTTGCTGAATATCTCAAGATGATTACATCAACAATAGTGATTAGGGAACAAAGGTTTCAATTGGTTAATAACTGAAACTATACAGGGTGTTACAAAAAGGTACGGCTAAACTCTCAGAAAACATTCCTCACACACAAAGAAAGGAAATATGATATGTGGACATGTGTCCGGAAACGCTTACTTTCCATGTTAAGAGCTCATTTTATTACTTCTCTTCAAATGACATTAATCATGGAATGCAAACACACAGCAACAGAACGTACCAGCGTAACTTCAAACACTTTGTTACAGGAAATGTTCAAAATGTCCTCCGTTAGCGAGGATACATGCATCCACTCTCCGTCGCATGGAATCCCTGATGCGTTGATGCAGCCCTGGAGAGGGCGTATTGTATCACAGCCATCCACAATACGAGCACGAAGAGTCTCTACATTTGGTACCGGGGTTGCGTAGACAAGAGCTTTCAAATGCCCCCATAAATGAAAGTCAAGAGGGTTGAGGTCAGGAGAACGTGGAGGCCATGTAATTGGTCCGCCTCTACCAATCCATCGGTCACCGAATCTGTTGTTGAGAAGCGTACGAACACTTCGACTGAAATGTGCAGGAGCTGCATCGTGCATGAACCACATGTTGTGTCGTACTTGTAAAGGCACATGTTCTAGCAGCACAGGTAGAGTATCCCGTATGAAATCATGGCGGTGAATCGAGGAAGTACAGTACATACTGACGAAACTACAATGAGCTCTAACACGGAAATTAAGCGTTTGCGGACACATGTCCACATAACATCTTTTCTTTATATGTGTGTGAGGAATGTTTCCTGAAAGTTTGGCCTTACCTTTTTGTAACACCCTGTATATAGAGCCAGCTCCATAATCACCAGAAAAACGCTTTTTAACTCGATAACTCTAGGCCACTGTTTTTGTTAGTCCATGACTGATTACATTACTGTACTGGCACTGACTTTCAGCAACTGACACCTTTTCAACAACATGAGCTTAACGCTCTTCCTATTAATGAAAAATCTAAAATGTTCCAAACATATCGTTCATGGAGTCTATGGTTTCATCCAGAATGATACCCACGTAGCAGTCAGACACTGTCTCCTTGAATTTTTTCTTAAAGTACTCTCATCGGACATTGGCATAGCAGTACTTCTCAAGAAATCCCTTGAAGGCTGTATGGTTCTCCTTACTCAGAGAAATTCCTACTGTAACATGTAGTTATTTTGTGTAAAGTTCTGGTAGTTAAAGCTATTTTGTGATCGCGTGCAAGTGGATAACGTGTCTTACTGTCTTCCCAATCCCAGGGTGGTGAACAGACATCCTGCATTGCTATTAATTGTGGCCCTGTAATACCGCTAATGTTAGGTGCGCATCGTCTCAAATTAATTAGAAATTCTGCTGTGACATATCAAGAATGCACAAATTGATACGAATGAGAGTTTGGGATTTTTTCTAAAATGACAACTCAACCTCTTTCTTTCTCATTCTACATTTAATTTATCACTGCTTTCAGGGTTCAAGTGATACATAACAAGGAAGTTCAATTACTTTCAACTCTCAACAAAATAATTAACATTTAGACATTGAATATGTGATTATTAAATCTCTATCTCTATATATGAGAATATTATAACTAGCAAAACAATTAAATCTTCATCAGTGATATTTACATCTACGTTGCCGTAGCTGTTCAATGGACTAAGTTGGTAAAGAATGAAATTTTATCTTTTAAACTAATCAAACTCTCATGTACTAAATGGAGGGTATGTTAGTATTCAACTCTTGAAATTCTATATTCAAAGCGTACACAGGTTGGAGTGAGCAAAATCTTGACTCAGTATTTAATGTCGCCTAATGCGTGTTGGTACATTACCAATCAGGAACTGCAACGGCTTTGTCTCCGTGCTGGATCTGAAACGCTGATTCTCTACTCTGGCCTTGACTGAATCACTCAATCTCAACTTTCCTGCGTTCCGCTGAACATTAAATTTTCCCCAGTCGAAATAGTGGCTGTTGCACACTCGCTAAGGGATGGAGCGACGTGAACAATGCTCTACCCACAAAAATTCCCACAGAAATATGAACTACCGCTTTACATCTGTCTCCAAGATATGTGAAGCGTACCGCCCTCACTTCACAGACGTAAAGGTCTCAACGTCTTCGCTGTTTTTCCACACATAGGTATGGCCCACTGTGAGATGAGAGAGCTCTGTTTGTTAATGTAGTTCTCAAAAATGCTTTTATATGATGAGACTCTCCCCACCGAGTCTCTTCGACTTCACACAGTATGGCTTCAGTCAACCGCTTCCTCGTTATTGGTGAATTTTTATTTTTCTTGTCGAGTCGCTGCTAGCCTGATTAATGCTGTCTAGCCAATTACACACGGTCTCGGCTGTGTTTATGTAAAATGTATTATATTGTTCTCGACTTACTTCTTTCTGCGCTGCAGCTGGGTCTTCTTTTGTTAATGTTAATTGGGGTTTCCCAGTGCCATTACCCACGTGCACAGTCCGCCTCCAGACTGAGTTCACTTTATCTCATTTACGCATGCCCCTGTCTTTATAAGGGTAGATATTGTTTTGTTATTTGGTACATGGGATTATTGCTATTGCTTCCTGTTAACAATATACAGTTATTTTCTGGGGATTTTATTCTGTATCGTAATTATGAAGCTTACACTACTCATGTAAGAACTCCACCTTACACTACTTATGTAAGAACTCTACGCAAGTCAGTGTTGAATTCCTTCAAATTCTGGCTTTTTGAGGAACATTGTTCAAATGTATTTCGTAATAGAGGCTGTAACGTTGTTGCTTTAATTTGCTATGAAAGCGGTACTGATAGACAATAAAAACGGGTTAAAAGCTGTGAGCTATCGGAGGAAGTTAACCTTGCATTACTGCGCAACTGTTTCACCAGGTATCCAGTCTAGCTTACCAAATTCCCAACCAGACGAACATTAATTATAATCTTTTAATAGTCATACGACAACCGATGATATATATATATATATATATATATAAAAGAGAATTTAAATAAAAAGAAATAAATCAGTTTATATTTGGAAATTCATTTTAACATTGATCATTGAAATTTCAGCATATTAAATTTGATTCATAAATAAACTGGTGCCTTATTTAGGATTGTGGAAAATGTGAGTTTGTAATCTTACGGAACACATCAAATATGGAGCCAAGATTGGGAGACTGCATACAACACTGCATTCATAAAATAACACACGAAGAACGTTGAAACATATGCAAGAGGAAATTAACCACAACCAACCGATTCAATTTTCACCCAAAGAAGTTACGTTCGTAGCACAATCCTGTCCGTCATGTAATTACCACACACTGGTATACTAAATTCATACTAACTCTCTGTGAAATCTTCCGGAAAAGAATAGCTGAGGGCTACTTTGATGATTACACCACATGCTTCACGTGGTCAACTTGGTTTACACAAAGCGTGTAACTCCACAACAATTTTGATAATTAAAATAAATTAGATCGAAAAGCAATTTACAAAAGAAAAACCTCGAACTGGTTACTAACGTCTTACTACACTCCTGGAAATGGAAAAAAGAACACATTGACACCGGTGTGTCAGACCCACCATTCTTGCTCCGGACACTGCGAGAGGGCTGTACAAGCAATGATCACACGCACGGCACAGCGGACACACCAGGAACCGCGGTGTTGGCCGTCGAATGGCGCTAGCTGCGCAGCATTTGTGCACCGCCGCCGTCAGTGTCAGCCAGTTTGCCGTGGCATACGGAGCTCCATCGCAGTCTTTAACACTGGTAGCATGCCGCGACAGCGTGGACGTGAACCGTATGTTCAGTTGACGGACTTTGAGCGAGGGCGTATAGTGGGCATGCGGGAGGCCGGGTGGACGTACCGCCGAATTGCTCAACACGTGGGGCGTGAGGTCCCCACAGTACATCGATGTTGTCGCCAGTGGTCGGCGGAAGGTGCACGTGCCCGTCGACCTGGGACCGGACCGCAGCGACGCACGGATGCACGCCAAGACCGTAGGATCCTACGCAGTGCCGTAGGGGACCGCACCGCCACTTCCCAGCAAATTAGGGACACAGTTGCTCCTGGGGTATCGGCGAGGACCATTCGCAACCGTCTCCATGAAGCTGGACTACGGTCCCGCACACCGTTAGGCCGTCTTCCGCTCACGCCCCAACATCGTGCAGCCCGCCTCCAGTGGTGTCGCGACAGGCGTGAATGGAGGGACGAATGGAGACGTGTCGTCTTCAGCGATGAGAGTCGCTTCTGCCTTGGTGCCAATGATGGTCGTATGCGTGTTTGGCGCCGTCAGGTGAGCGCCACAATCAGGACTGCATACGACCGAGGCACACAGGGCCAACACCCGGCATCATGGTGTGGGGAGCGATCTCCTACACTGGCCGTACACCACTGGTGATCGTCGAGGGGATACTGAATAGTGCACGGTACATCCAAACCGTCATCGAACCCATCGTTCTACCATTACTAGACCGGCAAGGGAACTTGCTGTTCCAACAGGACAATGCACGTCCGCATGTATCCCATGCCACCCAACGTGCTCTAGAAGGTGTAAGTCAACTACCCTGGCCAGCAAGATCTCCGGATCTGTCCCCCATTGAGCATGTTTGGGACTGGATGAAGCGTCGTCTCACGCGGTCTGCACGTCCAGCACGAAAGCTGGTCCAACTGAGGCGCCAGGTGGAAATGGCATGGCAAGCCGTTCCACAGGACTACGTCCAGCATCTCTACGATCGTCTCCATGGGAGAATAGCAGCCTGCATTGCTGCGAAAGGTGGATATACACTGTACTAGTGCCGACATTGTGCATGCTCTGTTGCCTGTGTCTATGTGCCTGTGGTTCTGTCAGTGTGATCATGTGATGTATCTGACCCCAGGAATGTGTCAATAAAGTTTCCCCTTCCTGGGACAATGAATTCACGGTGTTCTTATTTCAATTTCCAGGAGTGTATTAACCTGATGGGTCAAACAATTATATAAGCACGTGGTAGTGGTCTCACAAAGTACACCTCACGTGGGTTGAACATAAAGAAAAGTTGCTATATTGAAAAATATTGTCAAGACGAGATGTTATAATATCACGCACACTCGCATTTAAGATTGATGATCTTAGTTAGAGTTACTGATCAACACGTGGTTCCACTTTACTCACAAAGTAGTGACAAAGCAACTACTGGAAAATATTCTGAACTTCACACTCGGAATACACTGCGTTGCAATTTAAGATAACATTAGATATTTTAGAGCTAAACCTGAAATAAAGGTGATTAAATTTTCAGTTAGGCTGAACTTAAGAAATCCATTGTCCTACGGACTTAGCAGACACGCGCTTAGCCAGAGATCTTACCACTTCAGACGCTCGCCACGGACAGACTGACCTGGTCCCTCCTGAGGGGGGCTCACAAATACAAACGGAAGTGGCCAGAGGGGCAGCTTCCTGTACCAACATGACAAGCAACGGACAGGACCATACTAAGGATAGAAACCTCTTTGCTTTTAGAAAGCGTAGCTACCTGTTCCGACGTTGGTCCTACTGTTCTCTAGCAGACAGGCTTGTCTGCTACCCTCAAGCATGCAACTAGAAATACATTTGCTCATTCATCCTCTCACACAGAAGAGAAGGGGGATGACAGTATCTTATCATATACAGTATATAAAAGAAAGCGGATGTAGGTTCCGTATGAGACTATGTGACATGAATTACATATAAACTATGTTTTAAAGTGTAGTAGTGTGACAGATCGTTCTTGTTTATGTGTAAAAGTAACACGTTCCACTACTCAGTCTCCTCCCAGATAGTCAGAAACACCACAGTAAATTTAGAAGAGGAATTTATGCCGTAAATGACAACAGATTTAAGAAATCGAACATGAAAGGAATCCAACAGAGACCTTTCAAGGCTACCGTAATTTGTTTGATTGAAGAGTCTTGTTCTGTTCATCTCAGAGCTGCAGATGTGTTGCCTGACGCCCCATGCCACTGAGTGCAGCACCAAAACTGTATCAATGTGCGGCAAATAGTTGACAAGATGTCAGTCATAAACACAGCGATGCTTGCAAAAACAGCTTCTCTTGAAACGGAGTGCTTGAATGAAACGTCAAATATTTAACGCATAAATTCATTTGTAAAGTAATCAGACATCTGAAGCTTTTTGAGACTAGCGAGTTCGTTTCTTTAAGCAACTGGGGGTGGAGGGGAAGGGTTTAGTGGTTCTAGATGTTTTACTAAGTATTTATCTATGTAGTGCAGTGATTCCCATCCTGGGAATTGTTTCCCCCTTAAGGTAAAATGAAATTTTCTGAAGAGTAAAAAAATGAGTTCACTGATGATTCAGTGACACTAAACCTTATCATCACGATTGCTGTAGACTCTTAAGATACAGGGTGTCACCATAAAACCGGTATGCTTCACGACCGAGATCCAAGTAACAATGAAATAACCAAGAAAGAATAGATGACAGTGACGTTAAGAAACTTGTAGCTACATCTACATCTCTACTCTGCAAACCACCGTGACGTGTACGGCAGAGGGTACGTCCCACTGCACCAGTTATTAGGGTTCCTTCCGGTCCCATTCATGTATGGAGCGCGGGAAAAGTGATTGTTTGAATGCCTCTATGTGTGCAGTAATTATTCTAATCTTATCCTCACGATCCCTGTGTGGGCGATACGGGTTGTAGTATATTCCTAGAGTAATTACTTACATCTGGGTCTTGAAACTTTGTCAATAGACTTTCTCGGGATAGTTTACGTCTGTTTTCAAGATTCTTCCAGTTCAGTTCCTTCAGTATCTCTGTGACACTCTCCCACGTGTTAAAGAAACCTCTGACCTTTCGTGCTGCCTTTCTCTATATACAATCAATACCCCCTGTTAGTCCTATCTGGTACGCTTCCCATACAACTGAGCAATATTTTAGAACCGGTCGCATGAGTTATTTGTAAGCAATCTCCTTTGTAGATTGACTGCATTTCCGCAGTATTCTACCAATAAACCGAAGTCAAGTCTACCACCTGCTTCACCCATTACTGAACCTATGCGATCATTCTATTTCACATCCCCACAAAGTGTTACACAGAGATATTTGAATGAGTTGGCCGATTCCAACAATGACTCATTGATATTAGTACGTTTTTTCCTTTTCTGGAGTGCAAAATTTTACATGTCTGAAGACATACAGCAAATTGCCAATCTCTGCACCACTTCGAAATTTTGTCAGGATATGACTGAATACTTATGCAGCTTCTTTCACATTAGTACTTCATTATAGATAGCTGCATCATCTGCAAAAAGCCTGATTTTATTATTAATATTGTCCGAAAGGTCATTAACATACAACATGAACAGCAAGAGTCCCAACACACTTCCCTTGGGTACACATGAAGTTACTTCTACATCTCACAATGACTCTCCATCCAAGATAACATGCTGCGTCCTCCCCATTAAAAAGCCCTCAATCCAGTCACAAATGTACAAATGTGTGTGAAATCTTATGGGACTTAACTGGTAAGGTCATCAGTCCCTAAGCTTACACACTACTTAACCTAAAGTATCCTAAGGACAAACACACACACCCATGCCCGAGGAAGGACTCGAACCTCCACCGTACAGTCCATGGCTGCAGCGCCTTAGACCGCTCGGCTAATCCCGCGCGGCCTCAGTCCAGTCACAAATTTCACATCATACCTCATATGATCGTACTTTCGACAATCAACGGAGGTGTGGGACTGAGTCAAATGCTTTTCAGAAATCAATATATACTGCATCTACCTGACTGCCTTGATCCAAAGCTTTCAATATACCATGTGAAAAAAGTGCGAGTTAGGTTTCACGAGACAGATGTTTCGAAATCCATGTTTGTTTGCATTGAGGATGTCATTCTGTTCATGATACCTCATGTTAGAGCTCAGAATATGTTCTAAGATTCTACAACAAATCGCCGGCCGCGGTGGTCTCGCGGTTCTAGGCGCTCAGTCCTGAACCGCGCGACTGCTACGGTCGCAGGTTCGAATCCTGCCTCGGGCATGGATGTGTGAGATGTCCTTAGGTTAGTTAGGTTTAAGTAGTTCTAACTTCTAGGGGACTGATGACCACAGATGTTAAGTCCCATAGTGCTCAGAGCCATTTGAACCATCTACAACAATCGATGTCAAGGATATTGGACGGTAGTTTTCTGGGTCACTTCTATTACCCTTCTTGTAGACGGGTGTGACCGTGCCTTTATTCAGGAACTGGGCACGGAATTTGTTCGAGGGATCTGCGATAGATTACAGTTAGAAGAGGGGCTAATTCAGCTGCAAATTCCATGTGCAATCCGACAGGGATTCCATCGGGCTCTGGAGCTTTGTACATTTTTAACGATTTCATCTGTTTCTCAACACCACTGACACGAATACTTATTTTATTCACCTTTTCAGCGGTTCGAGGATTAAATTGGGGCAATTCTCCAGGGGTTTCCTGTGTAAAGTAATATTTGAAAATGGAGTTAAGCATTTTAGCTTTTGCTTTGCTACCCTAAATTTCAGTTCCTCTCTTTCACTAGGGACTGGACACTAACTTTAGTCCCACTAACAGCTTTTATATACGACCAGAATTTCTTTGGGTTCTGTGAACGATCACTTGACAGTATTCTGCTACGGTGATCACCGAAGGCTTCACGCATTGCTGTCTGTTTATGAGACATTCTGAAATTGGTGGCCAAGGACATCCATGACACTTCACAAGCAATTCGACTAGAGAGGATAACCGGTACATGAGGCGTCCGGTTTTATGTGAATAACTCCGTATAACAGATCACCATCCCCAGACATCTGACATCCACTGCGGAATAAAAGCCTTCCTCTATGTACCTCCGTGCATTACAATGTTCAGCGATATGAGTCCCTCTTCCTCCAGTATGTTTTTAATGTCATCTGGCTACCTTCCATTTGTCTGTCTTCTTTGACTTCTGTTATTTCTTGGAATCAAGAAGAGAGCTTCCTTGTTGCATCTGCCATCCAATTTCCTGGCTAGAGTCCAGCCCACATGCCTATTTTTCGCCATTGTCATGGCTACGTTTTACATTATAGTCCATTTACTTACTTTCCTGTGCCTCCCAACAATTTTCACCACGCGTTTTTCCACTAGTCATTAGGTCGCCATCACATTTTAATCAATTCATGTTAAAGGACCTAGTCTCATCGTCGTGAGTAAAAACTGGTGACATGGGTTTTTTGTATCATTCAGTTTCACACACAGCAAAAGCTTCATTTGAAAATTTATTTAGTTTACCGAGAGCATTCAGAGCTATTTCTACTTTTCGATTCATTTGCAGAAGCTATCTCTCGTCATAAAAAAAAATGCTTCAAATGGCTCTGAGTACTATGGGACTTAACATCGGAGGTCATCAGTCCCCTAGAACTTAGAACTACTTAAACCTAACTAACTAACACATCACACACATCCATGCCCGAGGCAGGATTTGAACCTGCGACCGTAGCGGTCGCACGGTTCCAGACTGAAGCGCCTAGAACCGCTTGACCACAACGGCCGGCTCACTCATCAGCAACAGATTCAAACAGTAAGTACTTTTCTGATTTTTAAAGTTGGCAAGTGAATATCTAGGTCCTGAGACCGGTTTCTATAAAAGAAGGAATATTTTCAGGTAGTGAAACGAGTGGAAGTACTATTTTTTGGACCTAGACAGGCAACGCGCTGATAAACTGATTTCCATGAAACAGAACTGGCATTATTTTACCGAAAAATTCGTGCTTAGTAGCTATTATTATTGGAAGAACTCTTAAGAACTGAAGTTGTGCCAATACGTCATACAGGAAGAATGCGACCACATTGCATAAGACGAACAGTGCTGAATAGGTCACTTAATAAAACGTCATCAGTTGTTGGACAAATTACTCTAATATAACGCGTTTCGG
Source organism: Schistocerca cancellata (assembly GCF_023864275.1). Lineage (NCBI taxonomy): Eukaryota > Metazoa > Arthropoda > Insecta > Orthoptera > Acrididae > Schistocerca > Schistocerca cancellata. The sequence goes on along the minus strand of NC_064626.1, from coordinate 1,144,597,710 downwards.
GATAACCCATCATCAAATATCAAATAGATAACGCTATTCTGGTGAACTGAAAGTATACGTTGAGGTGCCTCTGGTGGTTATGTACTCGACATATACTTTCAGTTCATCTGAACAGCGTGATGTCCTTCATATCTGATGCTCGGTTATCCTGAAACACGAAATATTAACGCCATTTGTTCACCAAATTATGACGTTTCATTGAGTGAGCTATTCGGCATTTCAGCAGTACTGTTTGTTTCAATACCGATTCATCCGCCACAGAGATGTGACAGTTAACCTTCGACTGCGGTAGCAATCAAGACAAAAGTGAGAATCTAAATGAACTTTGCACGTAACTTTACGGTGTGCGACTGTGGACAACGAATCAAATACAAAAAAAAATGTTATAAATAAAGACAACCAGACATACTTTGGTTTCATTGTTACTTGCTATAGTGAAAAACGAAAAAAAGTGAGTTTCATTTGTATGAACGTGAAATAAGTGTTACAAATTATTTGTCAATTTATAAATAGGGGTGTTGTTTTCTTTTCAGTATAGTGTTTAATTGGGCCCCAAACTTCGTTCAGGCTATTGAATGACGTAGCATCTTGGTCAGAGGCAATGAACTAAGAGAGGTTGGGAACCTCTGACCAAGTGTGTCGTCATCTGCTCTCCTACAAGATCCTGCTCAAAGTGTTTTGAGTTGCTGGTCGAGATCCGCATGCTCGTAAAATCACCCTGGCGCATGGTTCTCGTGTTCTATCTCAGAGTTTCGCACGCTCGCATTAACACAACTGCGAGACTAGGTATACGTTGTGCACAATATGGACAGAGACAGGACCCTGCCCCGCCTGCTGATCTCACAGCCGCAGCAAGCGGGAAGTACGCAAATTACGCTGCCTGCACGGGTTTCCCGCGTCTTCCGCAGTCTGCAAACGTGAGCTTCTAGCCATGTGCCCCAACAGAGCAGGTCGCCCGACTCACTAAGCAATGTGCAGGGGCTACATAGCTTCCGACAGTTCCGGAATCTGTACAGAAAATTGGAACAGAGATCAACATAATCATCATTTCCGCCCTTTTTATTCCTCATAAAAACCATACATTGCATGTTGTACCATTATACAGCGAGACCTTCAGAGGTGGTGGTCCCGATTTCTGTACACTTTGGTACCTCCAATACCCAGTAGCACAAGTTCATCAAGGCACTGTTGGTCCAACGGCAATTCGGCGTAGATCCCACCTCAGAGTGGGTGGTGGGTCACGTCGTCCATAAACATCCGTTTTCAATCTATCCCAGGCATGTTCGATAGGGTTCATATCTGGAGAACACGCTGGCCGTGATAGTCGAGCGATGTCGTTATCCTGAAGGAAGTCATTCACAAGATGTGCACGATGGGGGCGGGAATTGTCGGCAATCAAGACGAATGCCTTGCCAATATGCTGCCGATATGGTTGCACTATCGGTTGGAGGATGGCGTTCACGTATCGTACAGCCGTTACGGCGCCTTCCATGACCATCAGCGGCGTACGTCGGCCCCACATAATGCCACCCCAAAACAGCGGGGAACCTCCACCTTGCTGCACTCGCTGCACAGTGTGTCTAAGGCGTTCAGCCTGACCGGGTTGCCTCCAAACACGTCTGGTTGAAGGCATATCCGACACTCATGGGTGAAGAGAATGTGATGCCAAACCTGAGCGGTCCATTCGGCATGTTGTTGGGTCCATCTGTACCACGCTACATGGTGTCGTGGGTGCAAAGATGGACCTCGCAATAGACGTCGGGAGTGAAGTTGCGCATCATGCAGTCTATTGCGCACAGTTTGAGTTGTAACACGACCTCCTGTGGCTGCACAAAAAGCATTATTCAACATGGTGGCGTTGCTTTCAGGGTTCCTCCGAGCCATAATCCGTAGGTAGCGATCATCCACTGCAGTAGTAGTCCTTGGGCTGCCTGAGCGAGGCATGTCATCGACAGTTCCTGTCTCTCTGTATCTCTTCCATGTCCGAACAACATCACTATGGTTCACTCCGAGCTGCCTGGACACTTCCTTTGTTTAGAGCCCTTCCTGGCACAAAGTAACAGTGCGGACGCGATCGAACCGCTGTATTGACCGTCTAGGCATGGTTGAACTATGGACAACAAGAGCCATGTACCTCCTTCCTGGTGGAATGACTGGAACTGATCGACTGTCGGAGCCCCTCCGTCTAATAGGTGGTGCTCGTGCATTTTTGTTTACGTCTTTGGACGGGTTTAGTGACATCTCTGAACAGTCAAAGGGTCTATGTCTGTGATATAATATCCACAATCAACGTCTATCTCCAGAAGTTCTGGGAAGCGGGATGATGTAGTTATCTCATCTACCCATACGATGATCACCGTTCTTCAGTAGCGACACATTTCAAGCGCTTCTTTTTTTTTCTTCTTGTGTGAACTGTTTATCGTCCACATTTCGCTTACGAACGAAGCAAAGTTTCAGACAAGTACTTTCAGAAAAAGGCTTCTAAACTCTTCAGTTTATATTTGATGTTAACAAATTTCTCATTTTCTGGTGTGGCCGAGCGGTTCTAGGCGCTACAGTCTGGAACCGCGCGACCGCTACGGTCGCAGGTTCGAATCCTGCCTTGGACATGGATGTGTGTGATGTCCTTAGGTTAGTTAGGTTTAAGTAGTTCTAAGTTCTAGGGGATTGATGACCTCAGAAGTTAAGTCCCATAGTGATCAGAGCCTTTCTGCATTTTATATTTTCTCTATTTCGGATATCATCAGTTATTTACTACTTTTTGTGTCTCATTTCCTAATATAATTCCCTCAGCGTGGCCCGATTTATTTACAGCGTACTATTTTTATATTTGCTGATATACAGTTTATAAATTATTGTCTAGACACAATTCAACAGCCTGTCCTTTGTCTGACAGAATTACGATGTCATTTCTCAACTTCAAAATGTTCATTTCATTTCCATAAGCTTTAATTACGTTTCCAAATTACGCCTGAATTTCATTTACTGCTTGTTTAACGCACAGAGAAATAACGTCAGAGATACGCAACACTTTCCTTTCGTAACCTCCGTTTCTTATAACTGCAATCTGGTTACGCCGCGCGGGATTAACCGAGCGGTCTGAAGGCGCTGCTGTCATGGACTGTGCGGCTGGTCCCGGCGTAGGTTCGAGTCCTCCTTCGGGCATGGGTGTGTGTGTTTGTCCTTAGGATAATTTAGGTTAAGCAGTGTGTAAGATTAGGGACTGATGACCTTAGCAGTTAAGTCCCATAAGATTTCACACACATTTTTGCAATCTGGTTTCTGCAAAACTTGCGAAACAGACGTTTTGTTCCCTGTATTTTATCCCTGTTACCTCCAGAATTTCAAAGAGTGAATTCAATTCAACGCTGTCAAAAGCTTTCTCCACATCTATAAATGTTATAAACATAGGTTTGCCTTTTTCTAACTTATTTTCTGGTGTATGTCGTAGTGTCACTATCGCTCACGTGTTCCTACATTTCTCCTGAAGCCCAACAGATCTTATAGGTCTCAGATTCTACTAGTTTTTAAATTATTTTGTAACTAATTCGGTTCAGTAATTCGCAACTTCGAGTTATTAAACTAATGATTGGTAGTATTCACAACTGACAACGCCTTCCTTCTTTGTAATTCGAAGTAACACATTATTCCTCAAGCCTGAAGGTATTTCGCCTATCCCATATGTCATCCATACCAGATCGAATTGAGTTGTGATTGCTGACTCTCCAAAGAATCTCAGTAACTCTGAGAGAATGTCGTGTACTCCAGGGTCTTTGTTTCTGCTTATCTCTTTCAGTGCTCTGTCAAATTATTGTCCCAGTATAACATCTCCAATCTCATCTTTACCCATTGTCTACCCTCTTTTTCTAACGCCGTCTTCATTTACGGTATATATCTATTTCAATTATATCTTCTACTGAGGTCTTTCGGTGCTCTGTCAAATTATTCTCGCAGTATCATGTCTCCAATCAGATCTTTACCCTTTGTCTTCAACATTTCTATAACACTGTTTTAAAGTCCGTTTCCGATGTGTATCGCTTCTGTGTGTTTCTTCACCAATTCAGCTTTTCTTTCTTCGCTTGGCTTGCCATCTAGCTCTTGGCAGTCGTACAGTAGCTCTCCTCTTCAAAGGTCTGTTTAATTTCCCTATAGGTGACATCTATCTTTCCAATAGTCAGGCGTGCTTGTACGCTCTTGCACTACGCTTCAGCTATTGTTTCTTTCCCGTTTTGGACGTTCTGTCAGTCTCACTTTTTTCCATTTTGCCTGCTTCGTTTGCTGAATATTTAGTATTTACTCATTCCGACAGTATCTCGTGCATTGTGTAAGGCTTTATACAAGGCCTTGACTTTTACCTATTGGATCATCTGTTGACTTCACCATTTCTTATCGCAAAGCTTCCCATTACTTTCCAGTTTTTCAGACAAACGCCGCCTAATGTTACATTTGAAACCCTCAACAACTTCTACCTCTTTCAGTTTATCCAGATCATATCTCCTTAATTTCCTACCTTTCTACAGTTTCTTCAGTTTTAATCTGCAGTTTACAACAAATAAATTGTGATCAGAGTCCACATATGCCACTGGAAATATTCTGCAACTCAAATCCAGTCTAAAAATGTGCCTTACTATTATACATACCCGAAAGCCTCCGGTGTCCACAGGTCTTGCATGATCTCTAAACCAAGTGTTAGCGACGATTAAATTATACTCTGTGCAAAATTCTACCTGGTGGTTTCCCTTTTCATGTCTTCATCACATTCCATATGCTCCTATTATTTTTCCTTCCCTTCCTTTTCCTACTATCGAATTCCAGTACCCCATCACAGTTACATTTCCCGTCTCTCTTAACGAACCGAGTAATTTCTTTTAGATCATCGTGTAGCCTTTGAATCCCTTCATTATCTGCAGAGCTAGTAGGCGTATGAACTCGTACTACTGCAATGTACGCTACTGTCGCAGGTTTGAATCCTGCCTCGGGTATGGGTGTGTGTGATGTCCTTAGGTTAGTTAGTTTTAAGTAGTTCTAAGTTCTAGGGGACTGATGACTTGCGATGTTAAGTCCCATAGTGCTCAGAGCCATTTGAACCATTTGAACTGCAATGTATTTTGACTTCGTATCTAATTAAGTTATGATAGTCGTTCATCATGCTGTCCATAGTAGCTTTCTGTTATTCATTATTAGGTCTATTCCAGTCTTATGGTTTTTGTGTTGATAAGCCAGTACTGACCTGATCAGAAGTTCTGTTGGTCCCTATACCGCACAGTACTAACTCCCATTACACCTTACTTTAATATATTCATTTCGCTACTAAAATTCTCTAAAGCTACCAATCCCATTAAGGGATCTAAAATTCCGCGCTCCCACACGTTGAACGCTCTCTCCTGCCATCCTCCTGAGTAATCCCCTCCTGTGTATCCTACTGTGCGAGAGATTTGTCTGCACAATATTTCGCCCGATGCATCATCATTAAGTCCAACAGTAGAGCTGCGTGCCCTCAGCAAATATAACGGCTTTAATTTCCCTTTGTTTTCGCAGTACCTGCATGGCAAGGCCGAGTTTGCTGGCATTACAAGGCTAGATTAGCAGTCATCCACAATGTTGTCCCTGCGACTACTTAAAATGCTGCTGCCCCCGTCAGGAACCACAGGTTCACCTGGACTCTCCTCAGGTAAGTTGTTGTATCTACGGTACTGCCATCTGTATCGTTTCGCCACGTAAGCTACCAGACTTCGGCACGGTTTACCATTTGCAGCGCGTGAGGTTTGGGGTCATTGGTCTACGGGATGTAATTTCTAGGTCTGACCTCAGCAGACTATGAAGATGCAGATCATGTTTGCTTTAAATACACGCTGTAATAATCGTCAGCTTTAGTTGGCTTTGACAATCGACGTGGTGAGCTGATGTCAGTAAAGAATGCCTTTTAGGCGACAAAGACGTCATTATCAATACCTCACTGAGGTCGTGTAATAGGGCTACAAGAAACTAGATGTTCCTTTTGTGATATTACAGAGATATTCGGCAGCAAAGTAGCCATTGTAAATGACTACTGGCAGCAGTGATCACGAGAATGCATGGTAGGAAGTAGATCGTACTCTCGACAGCCATGTGGCACTACCGACAGGGAAGACCGTCGTGTTCGGGGTGTGGCTCTGCCGCAACATACCGCATCGGCAGCAGCAATTTTGGCAGCAGTTGGCACCGGAGTGACACAACAAACTGCAACAAATCTGTTACTTCAAGGACAACTCCGACCTAGACGCGATGTAGCCTGCATTCGACTGACTCCCAAACGATCACCATTTGCGGCTCATCTGGTGTCAAGCGAGAGCTGATTGGAGAGCAGGGTGAAGGACTGTCGTTTTTTCTGATAAAGCTGGTTCTGCCTCGGTGCCAGAGATGGCCTTGTGTGGATTAGAAAAGGCCACTTCGGCACCTGCGATCAATCTGTCTGCGTGCTAGGCACAATGGACCTACACCTGGAGTACGGTCTGGGGTGCAGTGAACTTCCTTACCTACAAGGTGATGGTACACCTCTATCTTGCAGTTTATAGTCTTTGCTCCAGTGCAAAATCCAGAAGAAATGCCAGCCATAGCAAACAGTATACTCGTATTATGTCATATGGCTGAAGAGCATACATGTAATAGCTAAAAATGTTTTTTTTTTTTCTCGGAGTATGATGTTACTTTACATCTTGACATGAAGCATTATACACTGACGGAAAAAATAATTAATTTAGAGTAATGAAATTTTGGGAATACATATATAATATATTTAAGTGATTAAAATTACAAAATCACAGGTTAATGGAAGCACGACATATGCTGTTGCAAATTTGAAATGCTGGTGTAACCGTCAGAACGTTGAATGGAAGTACGTAAACGTGAATGTAAACGTGCCAGATGTCAAATTGGGGGATGAAATTGCATGCCTGTTCTGCGTGGTCGGTCAATACAGCGACGGTTGACGTTCTTTGAGCATGACGCTGGAGTTGTCGTCGGATGATGTTCCATGTAAGATCGACTGGAGACAGATCTGGTGATCGATCAGATCAAGGGAACATGTCGACAAAATGTAGAGCACGGTGGGTTACAACAGCGGTATGTCGGCGAGCGTTATCCTGTTGGAAAACACCCTCTGGAATCCTGTTCATGAGTGACAGCGCAACAGGCCGATTCACCAGATTCAAGTACAGTTCTGCGGTCAGGAGGCGTGGGATAGCCACCAGAGCACTCGTGCTGTCACACGAAATCGCACCCCAGACCGTAACTCCAGGTGTAGGTCCAGTGTGTCCAGCAGGTTGTAGGGTCTCAACTGGTCTCCATCTGACCAACACAGTGCCGTCACTGGTACCGAGGCAGAACCAGCTTGCATCAGAAAACATGAAAGGGTACAGTACCGCCCGACATTGAAAATAGGTACAACATACTTCATTATTTTTGTCAGAACAACACATTTTTTTTGTAAAATAACTCAATTTCAATTAATACAGCGAAGCCGGATACCAGTGTGGGAAAGAATGACAATTTATTTATTTAATTGATCACATGTGCACTCCCACAAAGTAAGTCCCTACGTCCAGTTTGGTGAGATCTTTTGAAATGAATGAATGTATGGTCGTCTGCTAACCACAGATAGTGAATGTGAATATATGATCATCTTTGAGTCGATCCTTTGGCCACCTTTGGTGGGACCAAAGAGATGAAATTTACCTGAGCTTTGAGCGCCTGAAATGTGGCTGACCAATAGGGTAGTAAGGTGCTCCCCCACTTCGACAGAGGTGTGAGAGGACCTCGAGAACGGCCATGTTTCGGCACTCTGCCGCTGGATCTTGTGCTGTTAAGACCTGTTTTAGTTGTGCTCCGTAATGACGAAAGAGTGGAGTCATGGTATGCATGTGGAATATTTAAGAGTAGTTTGAAATAATAATTTCTCTATTTCAGGAACTTTTGTGGGGAGAATTAAATGTCAGGCAGGTAATATTAATGGGATTGTAGTAATCTTCGGAAGTGACCAACGGTCACAATGAAACCACGTGTAGCAATAAGTTGAAATACTTCCGTGTGCTTAAGTTAAGCTGAATCACTAGCGTGTGTACAATAAGTTGAAATATTTAAGAAATAGTGTGTGTACCATAAGCTGAAATATTTAAGAAATGGCGTGTGCAGGACTTGAAATTAGAGACGAGTACTTCCACGTGGTGAGTACTATGTGAGTCTCAAACTGTGTATGAGACAAAGCATAAAGAGAAGTACTCGTCCATGGTATCAGTTGAGGACTCGCGTGAGTGATGAATACGTTCTTAATATTACTTTGCGTGATATGATTCCGTGTGACGCTAGATTCAAACTCTGAGAGAGAAGCAAGGTGAGTTGGCCGTCTATCCAGCAACGCCACTTGGCTTGCATTGCACAGGAAGACGTGCATATATCTCCAGAGTTCATAGTAGGAAAGTAGAATTACAAAGTGGGGCAGTGTCGTGTGAAACTGGGATAAATATTAATTGAAGTGGGAAAGCTGAAAGTGATAATGTTGTGACTATTCACTGTCTTGTATTTTATATTGTAGTGTGGTGTATGTCATGTAATTTGGGTATGCGTGGTTTGCATGGGAGTGTAGCGAGGTAGTTTCAAAAGATTAGTGGGTTATGCTTGTTCCTTCTGTACTGCTCGGTCTGGAGGAAAGTTTCGTGATGATGATTGTGAGAGTCGAAGTGTGAGGTATAATAAAAGATCCACCATCCTATCCAGAAAGTGCACTGTAGCGTTAAATAATTACGAGACCATAATATAGAATTCACCAATGTAAAGTCATGCCCACTGAGCGGAATTTCTCATCTGTTTTTGTTGTAGGTTATAGAATTTGTGTGTTTAGGTTTGAGAATTTATCGGAATAAATAAGATAGTGAAAAGAAAAAGATTGGTGGACTTTTCCATTGAATTGTATGTTGCCATAATGTCCCGAATTTATAATGTGTGCGCCATTCATATTCAGTGCGGTGGCCACATGTAGACAAAAGCCGTTAAATAAAAAAGGAAAGAAAATGTGGTATTGCCAGTGCGTAGTGTACAGTCAGAGTTCTGTAAATTACTGATAGTCAGATGCGTGTTTCCGTTGCATATTATTCATACAGGAGGATAATTTGTAACTTAATCGTGAGTACGAGAGTTCATGTTACTCGATAAATAAGAATGAATCCACTCGCTTGGCAGACCACTCATCTTGCAGGCCTGACTGCTTGATGCCACAGTATGAGCAAGGCGTGTGGGTGCCTCTCAAACACAACAGTCCTCCACTCTGCCCTCCAATGAGCTCTCGCTTGACACCACTGAAGTCGCAAATGGCGGTGGTTTGAGGTCAGCGGAATGCACGCTACAGGGCGTTTGGCTCGGAGCTGTCCTTGAAGTAGCAGATTTGTAACAGTTCGTGTCCGCCCCTGGTAGCTGAGTGGTCAGCGCGACGGATTGTCATACCTAACGGCCCGGGTTCGATTCCCGGCTGGATCGGAGATTTTCTAAGCTCAGGAACTGGGTGTTGCGTTGTCCTTATCATCATTTCATCCCCATCGACACGCAAGTCGCCGGAGTGGCGTCAACTCGAAAAGACTTGCAGCAGGCGAACGGTCTACCCGACGGGAGGCCCTAGCCACACGGCATTTCTATTTGCAGCAGTTCGTTGTGTCGCTGTGGTGTCAGCTGGTGCTTAAACTGCTGCTGCTGATGCAGTATTCTACAGCAGAGCCAGACGCCGAACACGTTGGTCTTCCCCCTCTGTAGTGCCACGAGGCCGTCCCGAGCCCTGCCTTCTTGCTAAGTACCTTCCCGTGACCACCGCTGCCAGCAGTCATATACAGTGGCTACATCCCCGCCAAGTCTCTCTGCAGTGTCGCAGAAGGAACATCCAGCTCCTCGTAGTCCTATTACACGACCTCGTTCAAAATCAGTGAGGTGTTGTTGATGGCGTATTTGTCGCCTTAAGGGCATTCTAGCCTAAACAATCAAATCACTACGTCAATCTCAAAGGCTACTAACTCTCACGATCGTTACAGCGCGTATTAACGCGAACCTGATATTTATCCTCATAGTTGCGTTACTAGTGCCACCGTCATGTAACTGGCGCCAAATTTAAAATCCACATCATCTCTGAAATGTAGAAACACGCCTACCAAATCTCGTTCATCTCGCCCAACTCATTCGTATCCCTGTGAATTCCTCCCCCTTCCCTTCCTTTTTTTCTCATCAGTGTGTAATCTTACCCTCCCACACATCACCATTAAAGTTCTCATTCCATGAAAAAAGAATTTAAAACTTCGAGAGGAGTAAGATTACAAAAGAAGAACTTTTTTTTTTTTACTTGTCTTGATTATCTCGTTGTTGTTGTTGCTGCTAGCTCAAAATCTTGTTGGGTCTGGGAATACATTCTTTTTGAGGAAAATCTTGATTTACCTTTTCGGGTCCTTGAAGACGAAATAACTGTTGAAGAGTTGCCTGTTTCTGTGAATATCTTTTTATTTCATCCCATTCTTCTAAATCACACTGACTTTATAATTTCCACATTCAAAAAACCAATAATTACACTGTTGGTGACAAGCTTATAAAAACGTTTACTTCCATCTGAGGCATGCCCACTACTACTTACGTTCTGCAGTACTCACTATTTCCAAAGAGTTTAAAAGCAAAAGAGTTTACAAACTTTCTCGACAGATGAAGACTCTTTACCCAATCGTACTATTTCATAAATAAATCCAGAAACAAATTTAATAATATGAATTTTAAGTATGCCAGATATTTTGTAATTTCAAATATTCTTAAAAGAAGACTAATTGTAACTGTTAGTACATATAGATTATAACAAATTAATTTCTTTTTTATACATTTTGGCCTGAAATATAATACATCGTATACAAAATCATGTGGACTCCCTCAAGGAAACAGCTGAGATAGTTTTAATCTATGCAAGAATCGATAGTATACATGGTATCGGTTATCCCTATTAAATAAAAGGTAACGTTAGAAGAGGATTATTCATTCTAAGTGCATATTTGATTGTTTTTATATTTAACCCGCCGGCCGCCTTGTCGAGCGGTTCTAAGCGCTTCAGTCCGGAACCACGCGGCTGCTACGGTCGCAGGTTCGAATCCTGCCTCGGGCATGGATGTGTGTGATATCCTTAGGTTAGTTAGGTTTACGTAGTTCTAAGTCTAGGGGACTGATGACCTCAGATGTTAAGTCCCATAGTGCTTACAGCCATTTGAACCATTTATATTCGAACTGAACGAAAAAAATTAAGCTAAATAAAAGACCATAGCAAGACTAGAACCAGTAATCCAGTGACTAACCAATTACCAGCCTCCAACGTGTAACGGATGCTATTAAAGGCTTTATTATAATGAAGTATGCGATACACTCCTAATTCAACCAGTTTAACTAGCAATTATGATAATAGAAAAGTAATTGTGCATGTTAGGAATGATTGCATAACATGTTTACATAAACGGTCAACCCATTGAAATATAATCAATAACTGACCCACACAAAAGTTAACATCACTTGAACACTGATACAGCAGATGTCATTATGTAAAAAAACACTATATTCAACTGAAATAATTAATATGAAATACGATTAAGATTGGTCAACTTACGTATTTTGGATCTCCTTAAATAAAAATTACCCAGTGAAACCTATTTATTCACTAGGATAGTCCGTAGCTCGTGGTCGTGCGGTAGCGTTCTCGCTTCCCGCGCCCGGCTTCCCGGGTTCGATTCCCGGCGGGGTCAGGGATTTTCTCTGCCTCGTGATGACTATGTGTTGTGTGATGTCCTTAGGTTAGTTAGGTTTAAGTAGTTCTAAGTTCTAGGGGACTGATGAGCATAGATGTTAAGTCCCATAGTGCTCAGAGCCATTTGAACCATTCACTAGGACTGTTTTCACTCACTATTCACGTAAACACATCTATTTTAAACGAGAACCACTATAATTTTTAATAATTCACGTTATTTACTTATGAATGCAAATGAGAGAAGTCAATAGATGTACCTTTGAAAAACGGCCTTTTTGCAACAAAGAATTGTTCTGACAAGTTGACAAATCTGTCTGTCATTTTAATGACCTCTTAAATTATGTCACTCGATGTAAATTAATAACTTTTTTGCACAAATTACGATAACAGATGGATGCCTGACTTATAAACCACGTCTCTTCTTAGTAGTTCTTTGACGAGGGAATAAATACAAGCAGCAAGAAGCCTCGTCAGCTCAGTCTTGATAGAACTTTTGTAAAGTGTGTAAGTTATTGTCTTATGTGGGAAAACAATGCAAAGATGTTGTAAAAGAAGTGTTACTCTGTACTGTGACAACGTCTTTAGGTAGTCAGCGGAGTTAAGATGGCTACCATGCCAATAAATAGTTGTAGTTCACTTATGCTGTCGTTCATTCTTTATCAACAAGCACATCAACAGCACGGGACCTCATCTTTTTACCCCTAGACGAATACATATAGAGCCAACATTAACATCAAGATACAGCAGTGAACCAGCCAGCAGCAACTACTAAAATACAATTTAATGGCGCCAACCCAATTCTCTACATCAAGTGCTAACAAGCTTCGTATATTGGAGTGATACAGTGCGAATATAGGAATATCAACAATTGGGCGACCATTATAAACGGTAACCTGCGAACCATACGGGCCTTTGTGAACACTGCCTCAAGTTTAGAGAACTAAAGTTCCGCAGAAATCTTCCAAGTCAGTTTTTCTCGACAATTTTTTGAGTTGCAGCGAACTGCTTTGGAAGACTGGTATTTGAGTTCTTAACTAGTCGCATTATAAATATAACATTGCAAAAACCCGATTGGTAGGTGGTCTCCATGTGAGTGACATCGTCCGACCGAGCGCCGGTGACCACGCTCTTCGGATGGTGCGTGGTACGCGCGACACGGCTGCCCTCGCCATCGCCCTGGGGCTACAGGGAGCTGCGCTGGGAATGCCCTCACTCGCCTGCTGGACTGGTTGAGCCCGCCACCCACACACCTGCCCACGTGCCTCCCGCACCACAAAGAAGCGGAGTCGCCGCGAAATCCCTGCCCTCGCCGGTCGCTCCACATTGCTGGAAATCCCTGACTGACTCCCGGCTGCTCCGCTCCGGGGCAACGCCACAATCACCCGGCATCAAAGTACCCACCATCAAGGACAGCGGCCGCAGTCGTTTGCACATCGCCACAAGAAAACGTCCGTCCGGACTTTCCCGCAAAATACACGTCGCCCGACACACAATGCATCGCGCTGAATGCTTAATTTAACAGAGAAAAAGTTCATTACGTCCCAGTCTCCTCCCCGACAATGTTACGTCAGCTTACATTTGACCAGCAGGTTTTGTCCTCATCAGACAAGGTACAAGAGTACACAGGCTGCACCAAGAACACAATCGTATCCCTGTTAATTCCCCCCCCCCTCTCCCCATCCTCTTTTTTTCTCATCAGTCTCGTGACTGGTTTGATGAGGCCTCCCATTAACTAAACTCGTCTCCTGTGCCATACTCTTCATCTCAGCGTAACACTCCAACGTCTTTAAGTATTTGTCGGCGGAGGTTCGAGTCCTCCCTCGGGCATGTGTGTGTGTGTGTGTGTGTTCGTCCTTAGGATAATTTAGGTTAAGTAGTGTGTAAGCTTAGGGACTGATGACCTTAGCAGTTAAGTCCTCCCGGCAGAGTTTCGAGTCCTCCCTCGGGCATGTGTGTGTGTGTGTGTTCGTCCTTAGGATAATTTAGGTTAAGTAGTGTGTAAGCTTAGGGACTGATGACCTTAGCAGTTAAGTCCTATAAGATTTCACAGAAAATATTGAATTTAAGTGATGAAGAAGAAATTCATGGATAGCACAGAAAATATTGAGTCGCGCGGGATTAGCCGAGTGGTCTAGGGCGCTGCAGTCATGGACTGTGCGGCTGCTCCCGGCGGAGGTTCGAGTCCTCCCTCGGGCATGGGTGTGTGTTTTTGTCCTTAGGATAATTTAGGTTAAGTAGTGTGTAAGCTTAGGGACTGATGACCCTAGCAGTTAAGTCCTATAAGATTTCACAGAAAATATTGAATTTAAGTGATGAAGAAGATAATATAAATTTATGGACGTCCGTCCTATTGCATGGACGAGAGACTCCGGGTGATGATATTCAGGAGATCGGCAAAATAATGTGAACAGAGGTAGTAATGGGATGGTTGTGTTTGACGGTCAACAACGCAGGTAAGGCACCTGTCGCGATGGACTGCGTGTTCAGTACGGACTACGCTTCAGTGCAGGTCGTTTACGAGTAGTGCACAATTCGAATTTGCATTCAGGGGCCAAGGTAGAAGTGCAATGAAAGACCTAACAAAGTTCCAAAGAGAGCAGATTGTGGGGACCTGATTAACAGGATCATCAGCAGCCGAGACAGCCAACTGTTTCAGGAGCAACTGATTCAACAGTCATGACAGCCTACACAAAACATGGAAAGACCTCACAGTGTAAACGCAATAGTGGGCGCAAATCAGAAAGAAATTGCAGAGATCGGCGTACGCTAACATAGCTTGTGTCAAAACAACACAAAACTACGACGGCTAAAGTGACTGCAGAGCTCAATAGCCATCTTCGAGACGCCGTATCTATCGACACTGTCCGCCGAGAACTCCAGAAAGCGAATATTCATGGACGAGCTGCTATACGGAAACCATTACTGACAACGACCAAGGCAAAGAACCGTAAAACATGATGTAAGGAGCTTAAATCCGGGGCAGTTGACCAGTGGAAACACTTGATATGGCCTAACGAGTCAACGTTTTCGTTATCTCCATTACTGACAACAACCAAGGCAAAGAACCGTAAAACATGGTGTAAGGAGCATAAATCCGGCACAGTTGACCAGTGGAAACACTTGATATGGTCTAACGAGTCAACGTTTTCGTTATCTCCAACGTCGGGCCGGGTTTACCTCTGGAGAACGTAAAAAAAGCCTACAATCCTGATTGCTTAATTCCAAGGGTTAAGCATGGAGGTGGAAGTGTGATGGTGTGGGCAGTCATATCATGGTATTCTGCTGGTCCCATCATTACTCAAAGGCCGTGTTACAGCCAACGATTATGCGAGCATTTTAGGTGATCAGGTGCACCCCATGGTTCAAATGCTGCTCCCCAACAATGGTGCCATATTTCACGACGATAATGAACCCATTTACACAGCCAGAATAGTGCAGTCGTGGTATGAGGAGCATGCAACTGAACTGCAGCGTCTTCCGTGGCCAGCACAGTCCCCGCCTTGAACATTATCGAATCTTTGTGGACGATATTGGAGCGCAGACTACGGAGCAGATTTCCGTCTCGCTCGTCACTATACGAGTTAGAAGAGGTTCTGATCGAAGAGTGGCATAACATTCCACTGGGGACTATACAATCATTATATGCCAGTATTCTAAGAAGAATCGCAGCTGTATTAAAGGCAAATCGGGGACGAGCTTGTTATTGATAAAACATTCCCAGTTAAGTACAAGTGTTCACATTATTCTGCCTATGCCCTGTATATGAGAAAAGGTACCACCACTGCAGTATCTTGACAATTTCTTCATTCTATCACACGCCTAGTTATGGGAGGCAAGATCGTGTCGAATACAGACTCCTGATAAAAGCTAGCCCACGTGTGCTAGTAACAAGGATCCCACAATAAATGTGCCAGGAAATCAAATACTCTTTTGGCAATGGAGGGGCCTGAAGATGGCGACAATGTGCCGCCGAAACTAGTCGTGTGATAGAATAAAGACATTCTCAAGATACAGCTATGGTGCTACCTTTCCTCACACAGAAAACATAAAAATGCAGCAAATGAAGCAGGAGTACGGTAATACAGACGTCCAAAAAAATGAGATTCACAGGAAATACAAAATGGTTAAACAGGAATGGCTGGAGGACAAACGTAAGGATGTAGAAGCATTGGAAAATTAAAGAGGCTTTTGGAGTAAACGGAAGCAGCTGTGTGAAAAGCGAGAGCTCAGATGGAAAACCAGTACTATGTAAAGAATGGAAAGCTGAAAAGTGGAAGGAGTATGTAGAAGGACTGTACAAGAGAAACGAACTAGAAGGCAGTATTCCTGAAAGGGAAGAGATGCAGATGAAGATGAGATGGGTGATATGATACTACGAGAAGAATTTGACAGAACACTGAAAGAGCCAAATCGAAACAAGATCCCCGAGAGTAGACGACATTCAATCAGAGCTACCGATAGCCTTGGGACAGCCAGTTATGGCAAAACTGCTCCACCTAGAGTGCAATATGTACGACACACGAGAAATACCGTCAGACTTCAAGAAGAATGTAGTGGAAAGAATACAATAATTATAATTCCAAACAAAGCAGATGCCGACAGGTTTGAATATTACCAAACTATCGGTTTAATAAGTCATGGTTGCAAAATACTGACATGAACCATTTACAGGATTGGAAAAACTGATAGAAGAAGAGATCGGGGAAGATCTTTTTCGATTCCGGAAAAATGTAGGAACACGCGAGGCAAAACTTACTCTACGACTTATATTAGAAGACAGGTTAAGGAAAGGTAAACCTACGGTTATAGCATTTGTAGACCTAGAGAAAGCTTTTGACGATGTTGACTGGAATACTCTCTTTGAAATTCTGAAGGTAGCACAGGTAAAATACAGGGAGCGAAAGGATATTTATAACTTTTACAGAAACCAGACGGCAGTTATAAGAGTCGAGGGACATGAAAGGGAAGCAGTGGTTCAGAAGGGAGTGAGATGGTTGTAGCCTACCCCTGATGTTATTCAATCTGTATATTGGGCAAGCATTAAAGGAAATCAAAGAAAAATTTGTAGAGGGAAGTAAAGTTCACGGATAAGAAATAAAAACTTTGAGGTTTGCCGATGACACTGTCATTCTGTCAAAAACAACAAATGACTTGGAATAGAAGTTACATGGAATGCACAGTGTCTTGAAAGAACTTCATAAGATGAAACTCAACAAAAGCAAAACACAGATAATGGAATGTACCCTAATTAAAGAAAGCGATGCTGAAAGAATTAGATAATGGAATGAGGCGCTGTAAATAGTAGATGACTTTTGTTTGGGCAGCAAAATAATTATGAACGAAGTAGACAGGATGTAAACTGCAGCACGGTAGTGGCAAAAAAGCGTTTCTGAACAAGAGGTATTTGTTACAGTTTAGACAAGAAAAGAATACAGCTTTCGAAATGCTGGAGATTAGTCCGGTATCATGTAACTAATGAGGTAGTATTGTATAGATCGTGGGAGACTAGAAATTTGTGGCACAATCTGACTAGAAGAAGGAATCGGTTCATAAGACACAGACATCAAGAGATCACCAACTTAACAGTGAAGGAAAGTAAAAATTTTAGAGGGAGACATGAATAGAATAAGTAGATCCAGAAGGATGTTGGTTGCAGTAGTTATTTGGAGATGAAGGGGTTTGCATAGGACAGAGTAGTACGGAGAGCTACTTCAAAGCAGTCTTTGGACTGAAGATCACAATCACATTTCAGTCTCCGTCTTCCCCTACTGTTTCTACTCTCTGCAGCTCCATCAAGTACATTGCAAGTCATTCCCTGATGTCTTAACAGATGTCCTAGCATCCTATCCCTTATTCTTATCAGTTATTTCCACATATTTCCTTCCTCGGTGATTCTGTGGACAATCTCATCGTTTTTTTCTTAACGGTCCACTTTGTTTTCAGTATCTCAAACGCTTCGATTGTTTTCTTTTCCCGATTTCGCCACAGTCCGTGAGTAATTACAACACAATGGTGTGCTCAGAATATATATTCTCAGAAGATTTCATCATCATATTCAGAGTGCTTGTGGCCAGAAACTTGCGTATGCTATCCTGTTCGCCACGCCGTCCTTGTTTCGTCCTTCACGTTCTACTTTTCTTCCAAGGCAGCAATTTCCTCCACTCTGTCTAACACGGGGGCCATAATTTTTATGTTAAATTTATCGTGGGTAAATTTCTGATACTGCTCATAACTTTCGTTTTTCTTCAGTTTACTCTTAGTTCATAATCTGTACTCATTAGACTATTCATTCTACTTTCATTGAGTACAGCCATGTCATCAGCGAATCTTGTAATCGATATTCTACCACCCTGAATTTTAATCTCACCCCTGAACTTTTCTTTTATTTCCGTAATTCCTCCTTAGATTTACAGGCTGAACAGGGGGGACGAAAAACTGCACGCCTGTTTTACACCAGTTCCAATCGGAGAACTTCGTTCCCGGTCTTGCAGTCTTATTATTTCCTCTTGGTTCTCGTGTATGTTGTACACACATCAAAAAAAAGTTTTGCATCACCCCGGTTCCCAGGACTCCAGAAGATAGACGTTGACTGTGGATACTGTATCACAGACACAGTCCCTTTGACTGTTCAGAGATGTCACTAAACCCGCCCAAAGATGTAAACAACCATGCTTAAGCAGCGCCTATTAGACGGAGGGGGTCCGACAGCCGATCAGTTCCAGTCATTCCACCAGGAATGAGGTACACGGCTCTTGTTGTCTAGTTCAACCATGCCTAGACGGCCAGTACCGCGGTTCGATCGTGTCCGCATTGTTACTTTGTGCCAGGAAGGGCTCTAAACAAAGGAAGTGTCCAGGCGTCTCGAAGTGAACCAGAGCGATGTTGTTCGGACATGGAGGAGATACAGAGAGACAGGAACTGTCGATGACATGCCTCGATCAGTCCGCCCAAAGGCTACTACTGCAGTGGATGACCACTAACTACGGATTATGGCTCGGAGGACCTCTGACACCAACGCCACCATGTTGAATAATGCTTTTTGTGCAGCCACAGGACGTCGTGTTACGACTCAAACTGTTCGCAATAGGCTGCATGATGCGCAACTTCATTGCCGACGTCCATGGCGAGGTCCATCTTTGCAACCACGATGGGCCCAACAACATGCCCAATGGACCACTCAGGGTTGGCATCACGTTCTCTTCACTGATGAGTGTCGCATATGCCTTCAACTAGACAATCGTCGGAGACGTGTTTGTAGGCATCCTTGTCAGGCTGAACGCCTTAGACACTCTGTCCGGTAACAGGTGGAAGTTCCCTGCTGTTTTGGGGTGGCGTTATGTGGGGCCAACGTACGCCACTGGTGGTCATGGAAGACGCCGTAACGGCTGTACGATACGTGAATGCCATGCTTCAACCGCTAGTGTAACCCAACCATATCGGCAGCATATTGGCGAACCATTCGTCTTGATGGACGACAATTCGCGCCCCCATCGTGCTCATCTTGTGTATGACTTCCTTCAGGATAATGACATCGCTCGACTAGAGTGGCCAGAATGTTCTCCAGACATGAACCCTATCGAACATGCCTGGAATAGATTGAAAATGGCTGTTTATGTACGACGTGACCCACCAACCACTCTGAGGGATTTACGCCGAATCGCTGTTGAGGAGTGAGACAATCTGGGCCAACAGTGCCTTGATGAACTTGTGGATAGTATGTCACAACGAATACAGTCATGCATCAATGCAAGAGGACATGCTACTGGGTATTGGAGGTACCAAAGTGTACAGAAATCTGGACCACCACCTCTGAAGGTCTCGCTGTATGGTGGTACAACATGCAATGTGTGATTTTCATGAGCAATAAAAAGGGCGGAAATGATGTTTATGTTGATCTCTATTCCGATTTTCTGTACAGGTTCCGGAACTCCCGGAACCGAGGTGATGCCAAACTTTATTGATGTGTGTATATTACTCGTCTTTATCCATGTCTTACACCTATTTTTCTGAGAATTTCGAACATCTTTTACAGTTTTACACTGTCGAGTGCTCTTTCTAGGTCGACAAATCCAATGGACTCGTCTAGACGTTTCGGAAGTCTTGCTTCCAAAGTGAAGCACAATGTCGGAACTGCCTGTCTTTTGCCTTCACCTTTCCTAAAGCAAAAATTGATCGTCAACTGATAGATTCTCAATCTCTTTTCCATAATTCGTGATTATCATCATGAGTATTAGGCCTTTTTCTGTTTTGCCTGTTACAGTACCCATCACTTCCTTGGCCTTCCTTGAGTTCTTCTCCCAAATGGCTTAAATCTTCTTATCTGGAAAATTAGCCTTTGTCCACTCATTCTTTCGAGATGTTCGTTCAGGTTTCTCCTGTTTTCTCGTATGTTATTGAGGAGATTAAATATATTTAGTTCTTTCTTAAATTCCGAATTTTGAAATCTGTCAGCTGTTCTGTATTCCTTTACTTGTCTTAGAAATCTCATCTCTCTCCATGGTACTGTAAATTATTCTTAGTAACTTGGATGTGTGGGCTGTTAAGGTGATTCCGCGATAATTCCCGAATTTATCCCGCTACTGTATTGTAAGACTGCAGACTGTCACTCACTTTTGCGATGCTCACTGCTCACCCTCTCTTCAGCTTACCAGATTTTTCCAGGTGGCAGCAGATCAATAATGTACTTCTCAGTCTTCATTAACCTCCGACTCGATTACACTCTACTTAGATGACGTACGCAAAAGCTTTCTGTACTTGCCTTATCCACTACACAAGACACAGTGTAAAAATTTGTAAATTTGTGGTAAGATCGTAAGGGACCAAACTGCGTAGGTCATCGGTCCCCTAAGCTTACACACTACTTAATCTAACTTACGCTATGGACAACACACACACCCATGCACGAGGGAAGACTCGAACCCCCAGCGGGGCGAGCAGCGCGGACCGTGACAAGACGCCTGTGTTCCATCCTCTTGAACCAGAGGCGATAGAGGGTCCTAACCTGAGTATTTTGAGATGAGGAGCCAGTGTGACGCAACTGTCTTACCCAGCTATCAGTTGGGAGTCCTAATTTGCTTCGTCGGGTCGTCGTGTGACTAGGGCCTCCCGTCGGGTAGACCGCTCGCCTGGTGCAAGTCTTTCGATATGACGCCACTTCGGCGACTTGCGCGTCGATGGGGGTGAAATGATGATGATTAGGACAACACGACACCCAGTTCCTGAGCGGAGAAAATCTCCGACTCAGCCGGGAATCGAACTCGGGCCCTTAGGATTGACATTCTATCGCGCTGACCACTCAGCTACCGGGGGCGGACGCTTCGTCGGGTAAGTGAGTGTCAGGTTTCACACTTCCCATACTTAGGTCTCGGATTCAACCCCCATTCGGAGCAAGGATTTTTTTTGCTGTCACTTATCGCTTTGGTCGCCGCTGAGAATGATTCGTAAATGGGAGAAACGCCAATCGCCATGACTTCGCGTTAAAATGTAGGTCCCATATGACTTCTGGGTAGGTCAGTTCTGTGGTCAGAGAAAAGCAATACGACCATTCCTAACACAGCGATGCAATGGTCAAACAACATGTAGTTTGACGAGACCTTAGATATCTGTGAGGTATCCATGCAGCTTTGAAATTCCGTCATTTATTGTCCGTTCTATCGTATCGTTCCTGTTGTACTCGTCAAACGCACCTGGCAAAGTAATTGTTGTTACGTCGCTGCTTGCAACTACAGGGTGACAATTATTGAACTATATAAAAAAAACGCAAATTCGTTACAAACTAAGGTGTGCACACACTTTATTCAACATTTAAACGTCACTACAGATTTTCGGATTTAGGTTGTGCCATCATTGGCGATGATGTGGCGCAGACGAATTCTGCATGTCCCGCTGAAGTGTAGGAACATCGATTCCGTCGATGACCTCCTGAATAGGACGTTATTGCTGTACATCTTGTATTTACCATAGCAACACAAAGAAGAGTCGTATTTGTTCAGATCCAGGGAATATGACGGCCAATCGCAGCCCATGCCAGTGGAGTCTGCATGCCCCAGAGCCAGAATGGACTGCTGCAGGACATAAAACACTCTCCTGCTTCGACCGGGTCGAGCTCCATCTTGCATGAACCACATCTTGTCGAATCAGGGTCACTTCGGATAATGAGGATGAAATCATCTTCCAAAACCTTCACGTACTGTTCTGTAGTAACCGTGCCATGGAGGAATGTCGCACCGATTATTCCTTGACTGGACATAGGACACCACACAGTCACCCGTTGAGGGTCAAGAGACTTCTCGATGACGAAATGAGGATTCTCAGTCCCCCAAATGCGCCAATTTTTCTTACTAACGAATCCACCCAAATGAAAGTGGGCTTCGTCGCTAAACCAAACCGTGCAGGCGCATACTCATTCCCATCACATCCTGCGGCCAATAGTAACGCAAAACTTTCAGAAGTTATGACGATTTTATTTCATATAGTTCAGTAATTGTCATTCTCTATACAGGTTTGTCAAACGGCCGGATACGGTTAGGCAACAGCTATGGCAAAACCAGACGCCAGTGCAGATCAGGAAAATTTGCAATGATTTATTGATAGAAGCTTTACATACGTAACTGGTGATGTAGTTCGACCTTCACTTGCGCTGAACTGTCATCAAACGCTAAAGTATGCCTCATTTATGACGGCGGCCGAGTTTAGATTCGTTCTGCGCATCTGATGTCACAAAACACAGTCAGCCAATGAACAGAGACCGACGTTGCCAGAGCTCGACTACAGTGCAGAGCACGGACGAGTGCCTTCAGTTTTAGAAACGTTCAGTCATAAATAAAGTAATTGAACAAAAGCAGTGTCTTGATAACAGACTTTCTTTTATAGAAAGTTTGGAAAAAGCATTCTTTATACCAGTTGCTTCATATTCTATTAATTAATTATACCAAAGAAGCAATAAGCCTCCTAATTCAGGTGATAGCAAGGAAAGGTGTTTGTATCATTCTCAGTAATCGCTTTTTCGCTATAAAGAACAGTGGTAATTGTTTATTTCCTATTGTGCTTCGACGAAATGTGAGTAATTCATAGTCATACCAACAGTGTTTGTCGGTATTTTGCGTTCTAGTTTGAAGTCCTCCAGGAACTACATTGAATGGTGAGCTGCGTTAGCGTAATGGTTAAAGTGTTGGGCTGCCAATTGGAAGATACCGAGTTAAAATCTTGTTCTGTGCTTAATATTTTCTTTATTTGAAAACAATATCGAAGTGTCTTACTTCATGAATTTTATTCGTTTGAATGTAATTTTTTGAAATTTCTAGTGGCAACTAAAATCTACTATATGGAATGTATACGCTATGGACTTTTACCTCTGCAAACTCTTCAAAATTTCGTGCAATGGTTTACTACATCTAATGCTGCACAATAACTGCGTTGAACTTCGAAACAAAATTAAGTCATTTACGGGGGGAAGGTATCAAATTTTTGGGCCAAATAGTTTTTGTGAAATCGAATGATAAAGTGTGTCAAAGCAGTCGAAACGCCATGTGTCTGCACAGGCGAGCAGTGCAATGATGACAAAATCGCGAACATCGCGGAATGCGGGGAGCACGTCTCTGTAGCAGCGAAAGGGTTAATGTGGCCGTGGTGGCTTTACTTCATAAACTGCGCGCTCCCCCCTAAACGTAAGTTTGTGAACTATACTATGGCGCTGCTTCTCTTGGCGCGTACAACTGGCAACGCAGCAATCTCCCGCGTCTGGGCGGGAATGCGCGAACCGCCAAGATAAAAGAATTGAACTATAGTATAGTTCTAAATCCAGTGAGCGATGACCAAAATCACATGTGTATTGTCCAATTGGTCTCTTCTTGGAGGCGACTGTAGATTAGTCCTGAGACACACGCTGATACACTTCCCGATACCACCAGCTGAGTGAAGCCATGAATCTGTTTATATCCGTGTTTGGGTGGGAGAGGGGGGAGGGGGAGAGGAAGGGGGGGGGACGTCCCGTTGATAATTGTTTATTTGATGTAAGTCTGATACATAACGTAGTCCTTCCTGCGTACACCCTCTCTGGAGTCCAGCCTTAAGTCTGTCAAAGACCGTGACGACTTGGCGTGTCACCGGTTCCAGTCAGATCACCGTTATTAAGCAGCTTTGGGCGTGGCCAGCACTTGGGTGGGTGACGTCGGTGTACACCGAGTTCTGTCTATAGGCTGCAGGACAAGCAACTCAGGGTCAAAAGACCTATCGCAGACTCAAGAAGTTCTTCTGTTTCGCCTTGCCATTCGACATGTAATTTTAAATGTACGATATAATATTTATGCCGAGTCTTCAGCCGGATCACACAATCATCAAGAAGTGATTTTCCAGCGGTCCATCTGGACCTGACTAGAGATGGGGGAGCCGCTCCTGAACTGATTCATAGAGTTGAATCTTTCAAAAGAGTGAAAAATCAGTGATTCAGAAAAAAAGAACGGTAGCTCCAAACGTTTCCCATGGCAGAGAGAGAGAGAGAGAGAGAGAGAGAGAGAGAGACGGAGCATATCAGCGGCGCCTCTGCTGGTCAGAGCACCGTGCACGCCACACAACACAGCCAGCGCCGGCCTCTGCCCTGCTTCTACCTTGGCTGCCTGCATTGTGCAGTGCCCCATTGGATTTTGTGTTTCACATATGCCGTGCCATCTCTGTGCGTCCTCTGCCGCGTGCAGTGTCTGGCGCAGCTTAACTTAGCATCGCACTCTGTCGGCGATCGTTTCAGTTGCACGTCCTGCCCTCTGGGCAGTTGATGCGAGCAACAGGACAGAGAGCCTCCTAGCGGAGAACATAAGAACTACTTGCAACAACCTGCTCACAAGAGAATGGACGATTTGTCTCAGAGCGGGTGACTGGTGACCGTTCACTGCTCCCCCCTCCCCCCCACCCTCGGAACTCGCCCGCTCAAGGCTCACCCCACCGTTCTCGACTCTAGCCAGAGCGTTGAGCAAAGCAACTCAGGTGTCACTCTGGTCTCTGCGGTCTCAGCTCACGCAGTAATACAGCTCGCGGCTCGACCTGCTTGACTCAGCGCCTCTGCATCGGAGTTCGTCCCTACTGGATATTGTTCTTCGTAGTAATACCGCTATGTATATTACATTATTATGTTATGTATACATCATTTGTTTTTATTTTATTTTTATTTGTTTAAACTGATCAGATTAGGTCCCTGACAACTCCTCTTACTATAGGATTTTTATTATGGACACTCGAATTTATGCTTTAATTATGAGGGAACCTATAAACGTATCGCAAAATGTGATACACCAATATTTTCCTTGTTTTATTCTGCGTAAGGCTATATGCAGCACTTTAGTCTTACAGTCACATTTATATATATTTTTTTCTTGTTCTGGTACGGATTTTGCGATTTTAGGCGTCTTCGGAAGGAAACGTTCACTTTAAAAATATATGGCTTGCAATGTATTTGTACGAGGTTAATGAAATTTTAATACATTATAGCCAAATATATTGTTAATGTAAATCTCAAGTTACAACATTTTCCCATCACCCAAAAAACCACGATAGTGCAAAATAAATCAATAATCAAAAACTTTGTCATATCGTGGAAATTTCAATAAACAATACAAAATTCTTACTCATTATCCATGCTACTTCAAAATAGGATCAAATAAGATCAAAATACAGGTATAGTACTGGAATAAACCAAGTTTAAAGGGCAATGTTCCTTCCATTTATTTTCTATTGTGAATGAGTGGTGAGTCATGAAAACGAGCTAGTTCATTTCAGGGAGTGAACAGTTCTGATCCAATCTCTGAAAAGAACAGTTTTGCCCATCTCTAGACCTGACCATAATCTTGAGCCGAGAACTTTGTTTCCTAACTCTCACTATAGTTAAATATCATGAACAAACTTCCGCCAAGCCTGCCAGCTGCGTTTTAGAAAAAATCGACCATGTCAGACCAAACTAACACGTCTCTCACGTGACATACTGAAAGCGATGGATCATGGCAGTCAGGTAGACGCATAATTTCTTGAATTCCGAAGAGCATTTGACTACGCCCAGTATAAATAGTGCGATGGGGTTTCAAGCGAGATTCGGGACTGCATTGCTTTTTTTTTCAGAAAGAATGCAGTAAGTTATCTTTAATAGACAGTGAGAGATGTAGAAGTAACTTCGGGTATGACCCAGGCAAGTTTCTGTCGTTTAACACTTTAATGACTTTGCGAACAACATTAATAGCAGTCTCAGAATTTTAGCAGATGATACAGTTATCTGTTATGAAGTTCACTCCGAAAGAAGCTGCATAAATATTCGCACAGACCGTGACAGTATTTCAAAACGCTGCTAAGATTGGCAACTTCTTTTAAATGTTCAGAAATGTGAAACTGTGAACCCCAAAGAATGGTTGAATGTAGTATCCTGTGACTACAATACCATATGTCCCTACGAATATACTACAAGCCGCTACACATCGCTCAAATGGGCATAGTGAGGATGAGATTAGATTAATTATAGCACGTATACAGGCATTTAAACATCTTCCCACCTCTCCATACTTGAGTCGAACTGGGACAATGGGACGTACCTTCCGCCATGGATTTCACGGTGGGTTACAGAGTATGGATGTATATGAGGATGAATTGATTCCTATCGTGGTCAGTGGGCCTTTTTATATGTCGTGCAAAAGCTGGAATTAGTCGCTGTTGCCGCCTAAGATGTAGTGTGCCAGTGGTAAAAGCTATTAGGAACGAAGGGCCACTACCGATTACTTGGTCAATACATTCTATCGACAGAGTCATTCGTAGGGGCTCTTTTAAAAATAAGAGAACACGGAATTTCATATTTTACTTAAATAGTATCCCTGTGCTCAAACACATCACTAATTACCAATCCTGAATGAGCGGCGGAAGCTGAAAATATATCGTCTACTCCTTGGTATTGTGTTTCTTTTTATTATTCCTCAGGCGGGAGGAAGGGACGGCTGGGAATTCACATGCCCACTTGCGACGTATGTTCTAGCTTCATCGAATAATATATATTGGTTATACAAACGGTTATTTGAAAAATTTTTAACAAATATTTCCAACGGCCCTGCCGCAATGGTAACACTAGTCCCCGTCAGATCGCCGACGTTTTACGCTGTGAGGCTTGGCTGGCACTTCGATGGGCGACCGACCGTCCGGGTATGCCGAACGCTGTTGGCAATCGGGTGCACTCAGCCCTTGTGAGGTCAATTGAGTAGTTGCTCGATTGAGAGGTAGCGGTTGCGGTCCCGGAAAATGGTCAAGAGGGCATTGAGTTGACCACATACCTCCATATCCGTATCCACTATGTGCTGATGAAGCCGCGGAATGCCGTTGAGCCTTAAGCGCCTGTTCAGACGAAATACGACTTAAGTTTCAGGAACCAGTCATCGGTAGACACACTATCCACAAGCGACACACGAGCGATCAAACACTTCGCTCATTTAAATTCAGGAATCAGAAATCCAACGCGGGATTATTCTTAAATATATACACAGTCTGAATTAAAGCGCCTGCGAGACAAATTCCGCTGTTTTATAAAAGAATGAGAAAGGTTCAGCGTGACCGTAGTGAAAGCAGACAGAGACGAAGAATGGCTACAGAATGCAGTATATGTCTACGCCGGCCAAGTCAAAGGCCGTCGTTTTTAACTTCCAGCTAAAACAGGATTCCACATTTTCCTTAACCCATGTCTCTGTTTATAGTATTACCTGCGAAGCCGCTCGCAACAGGAGCAAGTATCTGTGTCTCATCACACAACGTTCCGCTTCCCTCCGTATGCCGCTACTCGGCCACTGCTGATTTCTCAGGTTGTATATCGTCCGTGGCGATGGCGCGCAGCAGATCTGTCGTGAATGGTGCGAATTGTCTGGCAAGGTACACCGCTCTTCCTTTATACTAGATCATCATTAACTGATCCAAGGGGAGCTACAATCTTGATTGGTAAACGAAACACACTTCCAATATTATGCGCTTTTTAAAATCATTCCTGTCCTTGGAATACACTTCCGGTATATGATGCGAAAGCAACCGATCTGCTGTTTCCGGGGAAAGCCAGAACTTCAAAGCAAGAACTGTTTCTTAGTGTAGACATTTTGCTTGAACACAAGGGTAATGTGTACTAGCTCCTGTGATGGTGTCTTCACTCTTAAGAACGTCCGCAGGACCCGCATTATTTCGTTCGGTAGATGACCATTCATCGCATGTAGATACCGGACCGTATGCGTTGGTTTTCTACGAACATTGTGTCCCAGAGTCCCATAATCGTCCCTCTAGACCAATACGTCCATCGGTCGAGGCGATGCTGAAAGCTTCTAGTGCATGTGGCTGCACCATAAACATATCGTCGACTTATCTCCGAAAACAGGATAGTCATTAGCACCGTATCTTCAAAAGCTTCCCTAAATAAACTGGTGACCATGAGGAATATTGGACTCTCCGGAGCCACTCCGACAGTTTATTTAAAATACTAATCAAATGCAATTTAATTAGTAAACGGTGTTGTCACTTAAAGATGGCACGCACGCACGCACGCGACGCACACGCACTCCGCTGCGGCTCGCACCGTTTACACCGTCGCTCGCCACTAGCCCATCGCCATGTCGAGAAGTAGGAATGGAGGAAGAGACAAGATTGCTGCTGCTGTGGAGCTCCTGCTAAACGCAGTCGGGAGTAACGGTTGTGGCAACAAGAAGAAGAAGCGGAAGCCTGTGGCACAATCACAGTGCTATAAGTGTCAAAAGCTTCGACACATAGCCAAAGAATGCGACGGTGTGGTTGCGTGTGTTAAGTGCGGGAAACCGCACGACACACGCAACTGCACAAAACCAAGAGGTACTGCAGCGCTGTGCGCAAACTGCGGTGGCTCGCACGCCGGAAACGCGCGCAGCTGCAGTTACCTGAAGACGTGGAAGCAGCGGAAGTCGGCCACCACGCACGGAGAGGTGGCCCAAGAAGAAGAAATGCTGGTCACCCCGCCCCCCTGCCTTAGTAAGGGAAGCGGGCTGCGCCACCAAGACGACGTGGACGCCTTCCGCCAAGCACTGCGGAAAGCCAACGCGGACGCAATCACCGCGCTCAAATCCGCCATGGCGGAGGAGAGAGCGGCCCTGAGAGCGGAACTCGAAGTGATTCGCGAGGAGCTGTCGCAACTAAGGTACCACGTGTACCTCACGGCCTGCACGAAGACGGGCATGGCACCGACCCCCACCTGTACGGGGGTAGACGCGGCAACACAAACGACCGCCTCCCTGGCCGACGCGGCAACGCAGGTTGCTAGGGAGGTGGTCATTCAGTCAGGGAAGACCACCGACAACAAGCCATTTGTCTAGTACTTCCTCTGGGCCTGAAGTTATTTCTTAATTTGTGTTTACGTCTTAAATTTATAGAATGCCATTCTATGCTAAATTTTAGACTGGCAGCATACCATGTTTTATCGTTATAACTCCCCATATGGCTTCATATTTATTCCTAGAGTCAGTTGTACAGTTTCTTTGCCTCACAGACAACCATATTAATTTTTTCACATTTTGAAATAGTCATGAAATTTATTGTCCTTTATTCCGGTGTAAGCTACACAAGAAACTGTCTCTTTTTTTGTTGCAAGTAATTTGTATTCCATCCTAGTAGCTTTCTGCAGTGCCGTGTAGACGTAAACCTGTTGGAAATGCTACACAACAATATTGCAGAGTACGAATTTAAAAAAAAAATCTATCAGTCACCCCTTAGCAAAATTTTATTGTACTTCGAGCTGTGGAGTCTAATTTTGAAACGATATTTTGCCAAGAACTGCTTCCTTATTTGCATCCTTTATCTGTGTTGGGATATGATAAAACAATTGCTCTAAGTACAAATCAGTATGTCCTCTCAACAAGATGCCAAACGGGCGGCACAGCTACACATGGTCACGTGATGCCCCACCAGAAATACGACGAAAAGCGTATGAGCAGAGCAAGCACCAAGCACGGGCTGCCTACGTCATCGTAGCTGCGCATGCGCAGTACAGCCTGTTGTCTGGCGCTTTTTGGTAACTGCTCAAACGAACCTAACACTAACGACCGCCTCCCTGGCCGACGCGGCAACGCAGGTTGCTAGGGAGGTGGTCATACAGTCGGGGAAGACCACCGATAACAAGGAGACGGCCCCCTCGGAAGCAGTCGTCACTCCTGTCTCTGCGGAAACGCACACGACACAGGAAGTGCCGATGGAGACCGAGGGAGAAGAAGAAGACGAACCGTTCGAGTGCCTCCCCCTCCCCAGCAAGAACTGTGTGAGGGAGGTGCTCACCAAGATCGCCGATTCCCTGCGTGACGGCAGCTACCCCCATCATGACCCTCCTTACCCTTTCACGGTAGATAACATCCCTCCCCTTCCTCACAAACCTTACGATTTCCACTGGGGGTGCGAACCCTTAATCCAGAAGCTGCGCGGGAGGGAAATCGTCAGGCGTGGAGACCTGGAGCTCATAAACAAGCACCCGATCTTCACGGACGAGGACTGGAAATACATGACTGAGGAAGCAGTCAAGTATATCCGGACACAGACGCCGCCAGTGGACTGGTTCCGCCTGAAGAGAATAGAATTCGGGCAGCCAGGAAGCAGTAAGAAGAAGAAGAACAAGAAGCCGCCGGAATCAGCCGGCAGATAAGCTGCTGCATCCAGAGAAACCAGAGGACAGACCAACACGCGAAGAAAAACCATTCCAAACCGAGAGGACTTCAGGAGGAACAGCTCACAACAGCTTAAACTCCGCTACCTCGGGCCAAGGCAGGCCCGTCATTATAGTGAGTGAGTGACCTAAAGATGGCTGTCGGATGGGTCGTTAAAATATCGTGTAGGGAACATCGTGTGATACACCTGTAGTTCCGACGAGGATATTATTAGTTAGTACACTGAGGCATCTTACGAAGTCACAGTTTCAGGCAAAGGTTTTAGTACCCCCCCGGAATTTCACGAATGTATGTGTTACGTGAGTGACTGCACTGAGCACTGAGAACACTCATAAGACCATTGCAGGAAAGGTTGTCAAGAGCAAGTAAATGCTAATACCTCCCTGAGAGCCAAGAGACAACCACTCCTGGCAACATACTAACAGTCCGCTCTTTTCTTCGTCCTGTTTAATTGGTTTCTTTACTCTTACGTTTGATTTGATGCGGCTGTCCAAGCCTTCTACTTGAACACCGAATAGCAGTTTACATCATCAATTATTTTATTTTATTTCATTTTCGTTGACAGTCTTCTGACTGGTTTGACGAGGCCAGCCACGAATTCTTGTCCTGCGCTAACCTCTTCATCCCAGAGTTGTACTTCCAACCTACTTGCCCAGTTACTTGTTGGATATATTCCAGTCCCTGCCTTCCCCTACAATTTTTGCCCACTACAACTCAGGTTATTCTCTGATGTCTAAACAAGTACATCAACCTGTCTCTTCTTCTTGTCAGCGATTTCCACATATCCCCTCTCTTCGCCGATTGTGTGGAGACCGTCCTTATTCCATATCTTATCATTCTAGTTAATTTTCAACATTCTTCTGTAACACCACGTCTCAAACGCTTCGATTCTCTTCTGTTCCGTTTTTCCACAGTCCATGTTTCACTGCCATACAATGCTGTGCTCGAAACGTACATTGTCAGAAATTTTTTCGTCAAATTAAGACCAATGTTTATACCATTAAACTTCTCTTGGTCAGACGTACTATCTTTGCCAGTGCTAGCCTGGTTTTTATGTCATCCTAGCTTCGTCTGTTATGGGATTTTTGCTTTCGAGGTAGTAGAATCCTTTAACTTTGTCTACTTCGTGATCACTTATTGATGCTAAGTTTCTCGCTATTCTCTTTCCCCTACTTTTGTGAAAAGGATGAAAAAACCAGCCAACCAGTAGCAAACAAAAGGTTTATTTAGCCCTTGACCAAGGTTTCGATATTTATAAAAATATCTTCTTCAGAAGCAGTGGGTCCTAAAAATGTATATAAATGGTTACAAACTATTTTACGTACATAGCGAAATATTAACAATAGAAAAATGTGAGTACTCACCTGTTACATGTCCGCCCCCGATAGCTGAGTAGTCAGCGTGACAGAATGTCAATCCTAAGGGCCCGGTTCGATTCCCGGCTGGGTCGGAGATTTTCTCCGCTCAGGGTCTGGGTATTGTGTTGTCCTAATCATCATCATTTCATCCCCATCGACGCGCAAGTCGCCGAAGTGGCGTCAAATCGAAAGACTTGCACCCGGCAAACGGTCTACGCTAGGGGAGGCCCTAATCACACGACATTTACATTTACCTGCTACATAACATAGCGGTAAATTACATTATCTAAAGCTAAGCGGCTCTTGTCAAATATAAAATTGATATAAAAACCAGAAACATCACATGCCTTGGCTTAAGACAACAGCCAGATTACGTTCAGCGTACGCCAGAATAAATGCACAAATGTATTCGCCCGCTGGTAAACGCTCTTCTACATGAAATTATAACGGAGTCCAAAGAATAAAATATTTGCATAAAATAAATATTCACCATGCCAGAGACAAAGGCCAATTATTCGAAGGTACCGCCTAAAGGGATAAAAAAAATTGGGATGCAAAGGGCGCTAAACACTGTACATGCGCGTAAGAACTACGCCCCGCTTGTGTTAAGTAACAGCATTCTGCATTAAAGTAAGAATGAAAATTTTTTTACACTGCTACTAATAATGCAATAAATTTACAGGTATACATTACGTATAAAATCTGAACTACATTTGCAGAGAGAGGAATACTGTACGTAAATTCAGCGTGCAGAAGGTAGAGTTACATTTGCAAAGGACCACTGTTACAAATGCGTGAGGAAAGAAGAGCAAATAAGAGCTAAAACAAAGTCACGAAAGAGAGAAACTTCTGCTTAACATTACGGTAGCTTAAGCAACAAGGAAAAATTCGAATGTAGTGGGCACTACACACATGTGCGTAAGCATTGCATATTTCTGGTGTTAAGTAACGTAATTTTACGTTAAAGCAGAATGACAGTCTCTTATAGACAACCAGTAACAAATTTAATAATTTTAAAGATATACTTTAAATATAAAATTAACTGTAAAACATTTATATAGCAGGAAGTCATTTCTGAAAGTATTTGTATGGAGTGTAGCCATGTATGGAAGTGAAACATGGACGGTAAATAGTTTGGACAAGAAGAGAATAGAAGCTTTTGAAATGTGGTGCTACAGAAGAATGCTGAAGATTAGATGGGTAGATCACATAACTAATGAGGAAGTATTGAATAGGATTGGGGAGAAGAGAAGTTTGTGGCACAACTTGAAAGAAGAAGGGATCGGTTGATAGGACATGTTCTGAGGCATCAAGGGATCACCAATTCAGTATTGGTGAGCAGCGTGGAAGGTAAAAATCGTAGGGAGAGACCAAGAGATAGCAGATTCAAAAGGAAAGAGGTTGCAGTAGGTACTGGGAGATGAAGAAGCTTGCACAGGATAGAGTAGCATGGAGAGCTGCATCAAACCAGTCTCAGGACTGAAGACCACAACAACAACAACAACATAGCAGAGTGATACTGCACGTAAATGTAGTGTGCAGAAGATAAGAATTCTATTACAAAAATCTCTTCTGTTACAAAAAGGTGGACGAAAGACTAAAATGGATAAAGTTACATTACAACAACAAAAATGAGAACCTTATGTTTTTATATAAAATGCAAACCATAATACAAAATACATTTTTTTAGTATATCAACTGTAGGAAAGTGTGCTGTAAGGGCCACAATAAATGAAACCCAGTGATATGAAATGCTCAACAGCAGAGAAGGAGTATTTTGAAGAAACCTGCACATTCGCCGATATTAGCGGTGATCGGCAAACACGTACTATGTGACCGTGAGCAGCGGTTTAAATCCATCAAGGGAGTGCTTACTCGCGAGTTGCAACTGATCGTTCAAAATGTCACCATCTCTCTTAGCAACATGTTTATAAAATTCATGTTCTTCTAATAAATCCAATTTCCAGCCTTTTATTTCCTTACGTATAATTATGGTTTCTTTTAATTCCTTTAATTCCCTCGGAGATTGGTCTGCAATAGATAAACGTTCAACAAAAGAAGAATTACGATCATTTCCATCTTTCGTATCCAGCAGGTGCTCCTTATATCTAGCTTTAATAGCTCTGCCAGTCTGGCCTATACAGGGTGAGTCACCTAACATTACCGCTGGATATATTTCGTAAACCACATCAAATACTGACGAATCGATTCCACAGCCCGAACATGAGGAGAAGGGCTAGTCAGCAGGGCCGGCCAGAACTTCTGCACGCGTGCGGTGCTCCTGCACACGTGCAACTTCCGGGTCACAGCGTGCACGCCGCAGCCGTCAGCGTTCATGTAGTGCATGTTTCTACGCACAGATGTCGCTTTATCCACTTGCTGGGATACTCTCTACCAGCGCATTCTAGTGCTCTTTCCACAGCTTGCAAGCCAACCATGGGAAGGTGTTTCGCGTATTAAACATTTAAAATACTGTCACAGTCTACTCATTGAGACATCTACTTTTATGTTAACAGTTTAACCCAGTAAGACATGTAATACAGTTAACAACCGTGGGTTTTTATTAAGGAAGCTTGACTGACGGCAGGTAAATACGCGTAATGGTTTTGAGCTAGTATTTAAGAAAGAGAGCACTTAGCGACTTCCAACGAATCTTATTCATGATTTCAAATAACATTATACTAATGCAAGGTTTCCTATAACTAATTCTCGGTGCCCTCAGTTACACCCACATAATTTCTCTCTCACTGACCTTTGAACAGAATGATAACCGCAGACCTCTCGATGATCACCTGTTATTTCAATACCATTATTGCTATATCTTTCATCAGTTCCGTCTGAAATCTGTATAATAACCGACAGTTGGATGAATATTATGTTTTATCGACTTCAGCTGAGCGTAGCCCTTCACAAATTTAAATAAAAATAAAAAAAACCTAAATGTAAGTATACATTGAAAGAATCGGTTAAATGACCAATTTTCCTCTTGCTTGTACCACATAAACAGGGAAGTGGAGCAGCCGCCGTTCATTTAGGACACATGTCTAATAACAGATGTCGCTGTCGCTCGCTGTCGCAGACGTGCGCACATGTGCAGCACTTCCGCACGTCTGCACACTGTGCAGCGTTTGGCCGGCCCTGGGCTAGTGTAATTGGTTAATACAAACCATACAAAACTGCACGGAAGTA
Source organism: Schistocerca cancellata (assembly GCF_023864275.1). NCBI lineage: Eukaryota > Metazoa > Arthropoda > Insecta > Orthoptera > Acrididae > Schistocerca > Schistocerca cancellata. Next base: position 1,144,562,707 of record NC_064626.1, on the reverse strand, counting down.
TGTTTTTCAACACAAACCTACGTTTTTTTAAATGGAACCCCGTTAGTTTTGTTAGCACACCTGAACATATAAACAAATACGTAATCAGTGCCGTTTGTTGCATTGTAAAATGTTAATTACATCCGGAGATATTGTAACCTAAAGTTGACGCTTGAGTACCACTCCTCCGCTGTTCGATCGTATGTATCTGAGAGCACCGGGGAATGCTGATGGAACTTAGGTACAGAAGAGACTGGAACAGCACATTACGTCCACCTTTTTATTGGTCTTTTTCACTGACGCACGTGTACATTACCATGAGGGGTGAGGTACACGTACACACGTGGTTTCCGTTTTCAATTACGGAGTGGAATAGAGTGTCTTCCGACATGTCAGGCCAATAGATGTTCAATGTGGTGGCCATCATTTGCTGCACACAGTTGCAATCTCTGGCGTAATGAATGTCGTACACGCCGCAGTACATCTGGTGTAATGTCGCCGCAGGCTGCCACAATACGTTGTTTCATATCCTCTGGGTTTGTAGGCACATCACGGTACACATTCTCCTTTAGCGTACTCCACAGAAAGATGTTCAGAGGTGTAAGATCAGGAGAACGGGCTGGCCAATTTATGCGTCCTCCACGTCCTATGAAACGCCCGTCGAACATCCTGTCAAGGGTCAGCCTAGTGTTAATTGCGGAATGTGCAGGTGCACCATCATGCTGATACCACATACGTCGACGCGTTTCCAGTGGGACATATTCGAGCAACGTTGGCAGATCATTCTGTAGAAACGCGATGTATGTTGCAGCTGTTTGGGCTCCTGCAATGAAGTGAGGACCAATGAGGTCGTCGCCAATGATTCCGCACCATACATTTGCAGTCCACGGTCGCTGTCGCTCTACCTGCCTGAGCCAGCGAGGATTGTCCACGGACCAGTAATGCATGTTCCGTAGATTCACTGCTCCGTGGTTTGTGAAACCCGCTTCATCGGTAAACAGGAATAACTGCAACGCATTCTCTGTTAATGCCCATTGACAGAATTGCACTCGATGATTTAAGTCATCACCATGTAATTGCTGATGTAGCGACACATGAAACGGGTGAAAGCGGTGACGATGCAGTATGCGCATGACACTACTTTCACTCAGTCCACCGGCTCTCGCAATGTCCCATGTACTCATGTGTGGGTTCATGGCAACAGCAGCTAACACACCAACTGCACCCGCTTCTCCTGTGACGGGCCTGTTACGGACCCGTTTGCGTGCTACGACCATACCTGTTGCATACAGTTGGCGGTAGATGTTTTGCAATGTGCGGCACGTTGGATGCTCTCTGTCCGGGTACCCTTCTGCATACACCCTACAGGCTTCAGCTGCATTTCGTCGACACTAGCCATAGATGAGTATCATCTCCGCCTTTTCAGAGTTCGAATACACCATGGTCACAGTTCCTACAATACTACACTATCACAGACGTCTGGTAACACGGTGTACTACAGTTGAGCCCGCATCTCGTGGTCGTGCGGTAGCGTTCTCGCTTCCCACGCCCGGGTTCCCGGGTTCGATTCCCGGCGGGGTTAGGGATTTTCTCTGCCTCGTGATGGCTGGGTGTTGTGTGCTGTCCTTAGGTTAGTTAGGTTTAAGTAGTTCTAAGTTCTAGGGGACTTATGACCACAGCAGTTGAGTCTCATAGTGCTCAGAGCCATTTGAACCATTTTTACTACAGTTGGTCAGCGTGCGGAGACGAATGCAGAATAACAATAGCAGCAAGCGCTACATGCGGCACTACGACAGCTAGACAAAACCACAACAGTGCACTACAGCCACACTAGTAAACACAGTCGTCATCGTAAACATGTCCCTGCAGATGCTGCTCGCCGACCGTGGCCCGTGTTTGTTACAACACGCAACTGAACGTCGAAGGTTTCAAGCGTCAACTTTAATGTAATTAACATTTTATAATGCAACGAACGGCACTGATTATGTATTTGTTTATATGTTCAGATGTGCTAACAAAACTAACGTGGTTCCATTTAAAAAAACGTAGGTTTGTGTTAAAAAACATACTTCCGTGCATTTTTGTATGGTTTTTACTAAACAATTACACTAGCCCCTCTCCTCACGTTCGGTCTGCGGAATCGGTTCGTCATTATTTGATGTGGTTTACGAAATACATCCAGCGGTAACGTTAGGTGACTCACCCTGTATAATTACTTTCGTCTTTTTCCGGTTTCCTCTCAATCCATATTCTGTACTCATCAGACTGTCCTGAAATTCTGCCTCACTTTCACTGAGGATAGCTTGTCATCAGCTAATCTTATCACCGATATCCTTTCACCCGGAATTTTCATCTCATTCCTGAAACTTTGTTTGTTGTATATACTCAAATCTCTGTCGTCCCATACCCTTCTTGTCCTCCATGCCTCCTCCTAGTGCCCAGATGTCTCAACACACGTCCTCTGTTCCTTCTTCTTGTTAACGTTCTTCTGTAAGTTCTTTCCTTCACCGAATCTGATGTGAAGCTTCTCATTTTTTAAACTTTTTTTTATTCCCCTCCGAAGGGGGCGGGCTGGCAGACCAGCTTAGTACGCCGCTCTTTTATTTTATTTATTTATTGTTCCGTGGGACCAAATTAAGGAGAAGTCTCCATGGTCATAGAACGAGTCAATACATGAAATTTTAACACGATATTAGAAACAGATAAAATGAAATGCAAAAAAACATATTCAGGTGACAAGTCGTAAGTTTAAATAAAGAAAATCAACAATGTAACATTGGAATTTGCTTAATTTTTCAGCTCTTCCAGGAGCTCATCGACAGAATAGAAGGAGTGAGCCATGAGGAAACTCTTCAGTTTTGACTTAAAAGCGTTTGGACTACTGCTAAGATTTTTGAGTTCTTGTGGTAGCTTATTGAAAATGGATGCAGCAGAATACTGCACTCCTTTCTGCTCAAGACTCAAGGAAGTGCATTCCACATGCATTTTTGCTAAAGCTAGAGGAGGTTCTTGGTTCACTTTATAGGAAATACAAAAAGTTAGTTATATGTGGTGACTTCAATATTAATTGTATAAGTGATTGTGCAAGGAAGAGGATGCTGGTAGACCTCCTTAATTCATATAATCTTATGCAAACCGTATTCTTTCCAACGAGAGTGCAAGGGAACAGTAGAACAACCATAGACAACATTTTTGTTCATTCCTCATTACTAGAATGACATTCTATTAGCAAAAAGGTAAATGGCCTTTCAGATCATAATGCACAAATTTTAACTCTAAAGGATTTTTGTGCTGCAGCACGTGTTAAATATAGTCATCAGCTGTTTAGGAAAGCTGATCGAGTTGCTGTAGAGACCTTTGTAAACCTTATCAAGGAACAAGAATGGTAAGATGTTTATAGCGCTGATACAGTAGACGATAAATATAATGCTTTTCTCAAGACTTTTCTCGTGCTCTTTGAAAGTTGCATTCCGTTAGAACGTCCAAAACAGGGTACTAGCACAAACAGGCAGCCTGGGTGGCTGACTAGAGGGCTAGGAATATCTTGTAGAACAAAGCGGCAGTTATATCAAAACGTTAGAAACAGTCAAAATCTAAATGCAGCAGCCCATTACAAACAGTATTGTAAGGTGCTTAAAAATGTTATTAGGAAGGCAAAAAGTATGTGGTATGCAGATAGAACAGCTAAGTCTCAGGATAAAATTAAAACCATATGGTCAGTCGTAAAGGAAGTGGCTGGTCTGCAGAGACAGGTCGAAGATATAGAATCAGTGCATAGTGGGAATGTCCGTGTTACTGATAAGTCGCATATATGTACAGTATTTAATAATCACTTTCTGAATATAGCAGGTGAACTAAATAGAAACCTAGTCCCAACAGGGAATCACATAGCGCTCTTAAAAAAAAGTGTTCCGAGACTGTTACTTGAAATGCTCCTCCATGATACTGACAAGAGGGAGATTGAGTTAATAATTAAATCACTAAAGACTAAGAACTCTCACGGATATGACGGGGTACCTAGCAGAATACTGAAGTATTGCTCTATGTATGTTAGCCCAGTACTTAGCCATATCTGTAACTTTTCCTTTAGGAGTGGTCGGTTTCCTGACCGATTAAAGTACTCAGTAGTGAAGCCACTTTATAAAAAGGGAGACAGGGATAATGTTGACAATTATAGACCTATTTCTATGCCATCGGTGTTTGCTAAAGTTACCGAGAAGGTTGTATATACAAGGTTACTGGAGCATTTAAATTCACATAATTTGCTGTCAAATGTTCAGTTTGGTTTTAGAAATGGTTTAACAACTGAAAATGCTATATTCTCTTTTCTCTGTGAGGTTTTGGACGGATGAAATAAAAGGTTGCGAACGCTAGGTGTTTTCTTTGATTTAACGAAGGCTTTTGACTGTGTTGACCACAAAATATTACTGCAGAAGCTGGACCATTATGGAGTAAGGGGAGTAGCTTACAATTGGTTCGCCTCTTACTTTAAGAACAGAAAGCAGAAGGCAATTCTCCGCAATATTGAGAGTGGTAGTGATGTTCAGTCCCAATGGGGCACTGTTAACTGGGGCGTTCCCCAAGGGTCAGTGCTGGGGCCACTGCTGTTTCTTATTTATGTAAATGATATGCCTTCTAGTATTACAGGTGATTCAAAAATATTTCTGTTTGCTGATGACACCAGCTTGGTAGTGAAGGATCTTGTGTGTAATATTGAAACAGTATCAAATAATGTAGTGCATGAAATAAGTTCATGGCTTGTGGAAAATAATTTGATGCTAAATCACAGTAAGACTCAGTTTTTACAGTTTCTAACTCACAATTCAGCAAGAACCGATATTTTGATCAGACAGAATGGGCATATTATAAGCGAGACGGAACAGTTCAAGTTCCTAGGCGTTCGGATAGATAGTAAGCTGTTGTGGAAAGCCCATGTCCAGGATCTTGTTCAGAAACTAAATGCTGCTGTATTTACCATTAGAACAGTATCTGAAATAAGTGACACTTCAACACGAAAATTAGTCTACTTCTCATATTTTCATACGCTTATGTCGTATGGTATTATTTTTGGGGTAATTCTTCTGATTCAAAAAGGGTATTTTTGGCTCAAAAACGGGCTGTTTGAGCTATATGTGGTGTAAGTTCGAGAACCTCTTGTCGACCCCTATTCAATAGTCTGGGAATTCTGACATTGCCCTCACAGTATATATTTTCTTTAATGTCATTTGTTGTTAGCAATATTAGCCTATTCCCAAGAGTTAGTAGATTTTTAAAACAGAAGAAGAAGATAATAAACAATAAAAGCAGGCGGTAAAACGGTGACTTAAATTGTAAAAGATTTCTAATCAGTCCATTTCAAAGTCCGTGAATCACTGTTATACGAGGGGCGTTCCGCAACTAATGCAACGGATTATTTTTAATCGGCCACTATCGGTTAAGAAAAACTGTAATTTTGTTCGCTACAACCTGAAAAACGCCCGCGTCATCTCATCCGTCCGGTAGATGGCAGTAGCGCTGCAACCAATCGACAATATGGCGTCTGCAGCTGAGGTGCATTCCAAGAGCCATTATTGAATTTTTTTTTTGGACGGAAACAGAACTGTAACATTCTCAGGCGTTTGTAGAATGTCTACGAACATCGGCCAGTAAATAAAAGTGGGATAAACCCATGGGCGAAGCGTCTGTTGTCAACAGAACAAGGAGGATGAAACCTGTCTTATCTCCCCACGGAAATATAATAAGGGAAGACGTCGCTGCCCCAACAGCCAATTTAAATAGTAAATGTTACCGTGTTTTCGTGAATAACATTGCGTCCCAAGACCCTTTCAAACGTTTTCTGTTCTTAAGTTCTTATTTGATAATAAGACGCTTTTATCCACATTGATGAAACTTTGTTTTTGTTTACGTTTCGAATAACCAAAGAGTGAAGTATGTGATGCGAAAAGAAATGTGTGCGTGAGTTCTTAAGGGACCAAACTGCAGAGGTCATCCATCCCTAGACTTGCACACTACGTAAACTAAACTATGCTAAGAACAACACACGCACCCAAGCCCGAGGGAGGGATGTGAAAAGACTATTGTTTTCGTAATCTAGCATTTTCCTTAATACGAACAGACGAAACTGACGTTCAGTCTACGAGGGTGTACTGAAAAGTAACACTTCCGAATTTTTTAATCTTGTTTTCAAAATCGGTTGAAGTTTGCATGTCATGCATATTACTCGGTGGAATTTCCCACACCGCTGACGTATGTTGCACCCCTCCCTCTGCCACTAGAGGACTCCGAATTGTAGCGTGTAACATGGCAGTATGTAACGTAACTATGTCGGTGTGTGAGAAACAGCGTCCCGTAATCGAGTTTCTAACCACAGAATACGGAAGACAAGACTTCGGAGAGTTTGTCTACAGGTGTACTCATCTTTCAGCACGAAAATGCCAGACCACACACGAACGCAGCGACATCTGCAACAGCACGCCGTTTTGGGTTCACTGTTATCTACCATTCGCCATACAGTCCCCACTTTGCCGCATACGATATCATCTGTTTCCAAAACTTAAAGAACACCTTCGAGAACTTCACTGTGATCACTTTGTTAGTAATCTACATCTATATGGATACTCCGCAAACCACATTTAAGTGCCTGGCAGAGGGTTCGTCGAATCACCTTCACAATAATTCCGTATTAGTCCAATCTCGAACAGCGCGCTGAAAAAACGAGCACCTATATCCTTCCGTGCGAGCTCTGATTTCCCCTATTTTATTATGATGATCGTTTCTCTCTGTGTAGGCCATTGTCAATAAAATGTTTTCGCATTCGGAGGAGAAAGTTGGTGAGGAAATTCCGCCGCAACGAAATACGCCTTTCTTTTAATGATGTCCACCCCAAATCCTGTATCATTTCAGTGACGCACTCTCCCATATTTCGCGATAATACAAAACTTGCTGCCCTTCTTTGAACTTTCTCGATGTAGTCCATTAACCCTATCCGGTAAGGATCCCACACCGCTCAGCAGTATTCCAAAAGAGGACGGAGAAGCGTAGCGTAGGTCGTCTCTTTAACAGATCTGTTATATTTTGTAATTGGTCTTTCTACAAATAAAATGCTGAGTTTGGTTTGCCTTCTCCTCAATATTTTCTATGTATTCTTTCCAATTTAAGGTGTTCGTAACTGTAATTCCTAGGTATTTAGGTGAATTTACGGCCTTTAGATTTGACTGATTTATCGAGTAACCGAAGTTTAACGGATTGTTTGTAGCATTCATGTGGATGACTCACACTTTTCATTATTTGGGGTCAAATGCCAATTCTCACACCACAGACGTATCTTCGCAATTTGTTTTCATCTTCTGATGACTTTACTAGACGATAAACGACACTCATCTGCAAACAACCTAAGGCGGCTGCTCAGATTGTCTCCTAAATCGTTTATATAGATAAGATACAGCAGAGGGCGTATAACACAACCTTCGAGAGCGCCAGAGATCACTTCTGTTTTACTCCATCGCTTTCCATCAATTACTACGACCTGTGACCTTTCTGACAGGAAATCACGAATCCTTTCACATAATTGAGATGCTATTTCACTAAAAGTCGCTTGTACAGTGCCAAAATCCTTCTGGAAATCTATAAATACGGAATGAATTTGGAAACCCTTGTCAATAGCACTCAACATTTCGCGTGACTAAAGAGCTAGTTGTGATGAAGCGGTGCAAGAGGATGTTTAGTTGTGGCTCCGTCAACAGAGTGAATGAAACCTTCTACAGTGCTGGTATCAACAAACAGGCATCTCACAGTGTAACACGCCCGGGAGTACGAATGGGTGGGGTCCCTTTAAACTGTTCGTCGGTTTGGACTGTTGCTTGACCGTGCGCCCTGTCCACACCACGTACCTGGTAATCCCGTGGCGGTCGTACAGTGTGTTAACTAGTGGTGGGCAGGAAATCGCGTATCTGTTAGAAATCACAGCGACTGAGAAGTCACAGATATCACAGTAGCAACTTTACAGATTCTAACTGCGATTTCAGTCACAATTAGCAGTCGCAAGTAGTATTTCATATTCAAAGACGTGAGACATCTATTGGTCGAATTTAGCACTGCTTTCTGCGATTTCAGTGACAAGTCGCAACTAAGAGTCGCAAGTAGCAACTAAAAAGCGCGGTTAACAGTGGCATCTGTTGGCCAAAGTTCGTACTACGTCCATCTCTGCGGTACGCTATGGAGTCCAACTGCGATTTCCGTGACAAGTCGCAACTAAGAGTCGCAAGTAGTAACTAAAAAGCGCAGTTAACAGTGCCGTCTGATGGCCAAAGTTTGTACTACGTCCATCTCTGCGATCGGTATCGAGTCTAACTGCGATTTCCGTGACAAGTCGCAACTAAGAGTCGCAAGTAGCAACTAGAAAGCGCGGTTAACAGTGCCATCTGTTGGCCAAAGTTCGTAATACGTCCATCTCTGCGATATGGTATCGAGTCTAACTGCGATTTCCGTGACAAATCGCAACTAAGAGTCGCAAGTAGCAACTAAAAAGCGCAGTTAGCACTGCCATCTGTTGACCAAAGTTCATACTACGCTATTCGCTACCAGTCAAACTGCGATTTCTGTGACAAATCGCAACTAAGAGTCGCAAGTAGCAACTAAAAAGCGCAGTTAACATACTATTCCTAGTGTCATCTGTTGACCGACGTACGTACTTCGTTATGAGAGCCTTGTGCCTCACGAGAGCGATGTGCTGTGTGTGCATATGAAGGGCTTATTTCAATAGTGGTACAAGTCCATTTTTGTTCATTTTGAGATACAGAGTCGTAAAAATAAATGAGCGCTGACAAATCTGCATTTGAGATACCAGAAATATTCAAACATATGGCTTCTTGCTAGAGATGAACCTTTATTTATGGTTGTTTGGGTCACTAATTTCAGAAGCATTATAAGACAGAAAAGTGGAGGTAATGGACTTGTACCACTATTGAAATAAGCCCTTCATATTATATGACGACATGCACATTCAGCATCAGTTATGGTTGGTCAAATACTGCTGTGACTCCGAATGTATTATATTAATAAGAAGCAACATTGCCTTTTTCTCCTGAAAATATCAAGTAATGTAACAAATGTGTTTGATTCTGCTTCCAATATGACAGTTTTGGTTAATACTCCACATGCCTACAGGACTTTGCAATGCTAACACAGCAGAACTCAGACATCTGTATAAGTGTAGAGAAATGAAAACAGTCATATGAATGCCTCACTTTGGTTCCGACACAGTTCAAGACTCGGGAGAAAAGTTTTACACCTGGTGTTCTACATGGCAACTTCACACACAAGAACTTTTTGCCGACACTAATACCACCTACATAAGTAAACTTTTCCTGTGTTATTTTCAAGTAATGCACTTAAGCTATTCCTGATTTAACTGGAAGATCTGTACTTACCACTTTCATATCGACAGCCTCAAAATGCATATTGTAGACTTCGGGATATGTTACAGATCAGTGTCACACCAAGATTGTGGAGAAAGGGGGGGGGGGGGGCGGCATGTCACTCTCCAACAAGTGTTTACCAATAAGTAAGTGGCGGAAAATTATGGGTATAGGACGGCTTAAACATGTGGAAAATGAGATTTTTATTATTCACTCACTGTATTTGACATTTATTATTCCTTTAAAATCGCACAACAACTTCAATAAAACAAAGTTTAATCATTCACACACTTATTTCACAATTACTTCACTTTTAAACTGTAAATCCTCTAAGAGCTGTCTTGAATCTTCGTGAGTCTCTCTCAAAAACAGCCTTGATGTGGATTGATACGTACAGCAACCAGTAATCAGAGTCAGAACTGTGTCTGCAAAAACACAAGGATTATTAAACAATTTTTGCTGTCATTAATTACTAGCAATATAATTGACAGAGTAGATTGCTAATATTTGCTATAATAAATATCACATTTGCAAGAACGATCTCACTGAAGTAATTAAGTCCATCGAAACGCTTAGAAACTAACCTCTCGTCTGACGAAAACGGTCTAAAGACGCAGTGGCAATTTTTTCAGATCTGTTGACAATGATATTTTGAGTTATCAGTTTACTGAGTGCCTGAAATGTAGTTCAGGAACCTGTGAACATAACAATACGTTAGAATTCATTTTCTAAATACGAACTATTACGGTACTGTACGGCTACTTACATATTAATTACACTATTAATATTTTCACAGTTGTTTCTTTAATACAAAATTAAAGCCAACGGAAGAAAAAACGTAAAACATACTTGCCAATGACAGGTTTGTTGAGATGCAATTTTCTGTGTTGACAGATGTAACTTTTTCATACGGTGGTAAGTCGCAGAAATCGCAGAAGTAGCAGAAATCGCAGAAGTAGCAGAAGTCACAGAAATCGCAGAAGTAGCAGAAGTCACAGAAATCGCAGAAATCGCGGAAGTAGCAGAAATCGCAGAAATAGCAGTGGCGGAGGGATACACGACCTATGTTCCTTAACTGCGACTCTTAACTGCGACAAATCACAGTTAAGAATAACAGATACTGAAAAGTAGCATTCACAGAAATCACTGATATCGGAAAATCGCAGTTTAGCCCATCACTAGTGTTAACTGTAAGACGACAGAGTTGTGAGGGGGGAGTGCGGGGGGAGGAGGAAGCAAGCATTGGCTGGCGAGGGGAAGGGAGCGGACCCTTTTGGGGGGGGGGGGACAAGGCACACCTACCAGTTGCAGTGCTGGCACTATAATTTGCGCGTCATGCTTACACGAAAGCAGACGAAAGGCTTCTTCTAACCGTAGGCCTACCGGTAGGGGTTGTTGGCGACTCCCGAGATGGGCCAGCAACTGCCTCTTCACTCATTTTGATAATGTTTAGCAGAACTGCACAATAAAAACACGCAGAACAGTACAGCGCAAAACAATAACGAAGCAGACGACAATGGCTGCCTTGTACAACACAGTCAGCTATGTAATGTTGGCAGCAGTCTAAACTGCGTGCCTACCGAAGCCTCCCGACGTTTACCGACTTCTACCGATTCAGTACTAGGGAGAGGTCTGCCATCTAAAAGTTTACACACTGTACTGTTCTGCTCCACACTGCTGCTGGCTTGCCTGCGAGTAAGGGGAGCCACTCAACGTTAAGCACAACACTGTTCTACGTCTCGTATGAACATCTATAATCTGAAACGATGTGGAAATCACAGGTTGCACTGTTTACACTCTAAGTCGTTAATGTTTATCCCAATTGGCAGTCTTGATGATTATCTGTCCACAATATCACTTGGACGAGCGTGCGCGTACCGAACGCGGCGCGGATGATTGTTGATGATGCGAAGGCCGTATAATCGAACGAAAGTTCTTACGCTCGCCACGCATACACAGATTTCTTTTGGTACCAGTCCTCCTTGACACTAGATATGATATAACACCGTCCGTAAAGTTAATTTTTCAGATCTCAGTTCTCACTTGTACGAGCGTGCGCGTAAAAGTCGTGGCGCGGCTGATTGTTGATAATGCGGAACGCGATAATCGAACACACGTCCTCACGCTCGCTGCAAGACACTGGTACTTAAATGCTCTCTTTTGTGGTAAATAGTATTACTGATTCACATTAGTTCATTCTAGGAGACAGAACACGGCGCGGATGATTGATACTGTACGGTACGACACGCAACGAGAGGATACACAATTACGTTATCGGCGGCACTGCTCATTTTTTAATTACTTCTTGACGCACTTTCCTCTGAATCACTTCCATATTTCATCACTTTACTGTAACAGCACTTGTAGCAACACTTCAACCTGAATACTAACAAAGCTTCTCATATGCAGAGCTACCCACAACACAACACACCAGTTCCGTGTCCCGTGCTCGACTCTCCACAGACGCGGCTGCCCGCAAAGATACTCCACAACTAATCCAGCGATATGACAATACGCTTACAATAGGCAGAAATGTGTTAGTCGCCAGTACGACTGTTTTGAAGAAGACCTGAAGAAGAAGGATGTAGAATGTCAATAAAGTGTTTTACTTATAAAGCTTAACGAGTTTTCAAATAAAACTTCAGATGCATTACTTTTAAGCTTAGCCTGGTATTTTCTCTCCCGAAAACGGGGAAAAAACATTGTGCATTGTTCGGTATTTACTAGAGACCTTTTCGAAGTGGACTGATAGGAAATCTAAAGTCAAATTATAGAAATAAAATCACTACAGTAAAAATAAACAGCGAAACCGAACCTCATGAGTATTAAAGAAAAGACTTGTGCAAGTCAATTTCTTTTTAAAATAATTCCTCTGCAATTTAGGCTACATTCAGAATGGTTAGTGGATCTATAAATGACGCAGGCTGGTATTTTTTTTATGTAGAAACACTTTTAACAGAAGCTAACATTTGGGGCGCCTAATACGGCGGACGTCGGCATCAAGTCTGTGACGTCACGACAGCTCCCTTTACTATATACGTCTATGGACCTCCCAAGCGCAAGCCGGCAGTACATAGCTGTGAAGCCTGCATCTCTTCCTAGGTGATCGACGAACAGCAGTCGGGCAATTCAGTGCTAACTTGACATCTCTGCTGTTAGCGCTGACATACTTGTCCACCAGTTAACGTATTCAGAGGTTTGTGGTGCTGGGTTCCAGGAAGCGTAACTAGAGAGCGTAAAAAGGAAAGAGGAAAGAAGGAATATCACTGTCGGGCTGCTAGCTTGTAATGAGGCTCATGGTGACGATTTCTTATCAAATGCGCCGAAGGCGATGGAACGTGCATTTACATCACTGAACCTGGAACAAGACGGCAGTCCATGTGAAAGTTTAATCTTCTAAACCCTTGTTTGTAAGGGTCAAGTTGATATCTGAAAAACTGGTAAAATTTATTTTGACTTCGAAATACGTAATTCTCAGTGCAGGGCGACAGAACGGTGTTAGAATTAAATTTTGACCGGAAGTATGTGAAGCACACGCCACACGATGCTTAATCCAGGCTAGCCAGTATATCAAACAATTCGCCGAGAGAGAAATCCGTTTTCTATGACATTTATATGTGCTGTTTGACTACAAAACAAGTTACTCAGACTAAAATGTTGGTCCTAAATGTTGTTAATCTTTATCTTCAGTCTTGCAAACATTGACTGTACCAGAACTCTTAATTTAATTACACAGCAAACGAACATAAAATTTAACGCATCTGACTTTCTGATATAACTCCTTGAAAACACACAAGATAGCACTTTGCTGAAATCTTTAACTGATTTGAAACCTTAAAATGATATGGTATTTTTACAAATGCATTCCGACAATCGCTACACCTTACAGTGAACATGAATTTTGATGGTAATTAAATTTGTTGGCCTATCTGTGTGCACGGAATGCTTGTCTGTTCTGCAACCAGTTGCTATTAGGAGTATTGATCTCACTGTCCAAAACCAAATTTCATTTGGCGTATTTGCGGTGTGCAGTGCAAGACAGTATCTTACCAATTTTCACAAAATGCGATGTGCAATGCGACACATCCATAGAGGGAAAAAATGAAAAATGAGGAATTAAACATAACGAGTGACAAATGAGGATAAAGACTGCAAGTTAAACTGTGCTTTATTAAGCCATGACAAGAATACACATTTTCATGAAGTTCGCACACCTAGACAAGCCAGCAAAATATTTTCTAATACCTTTCCTCTGTACAGTTACTTTCCTTAACACTTATTTCAAGTACAAGACAAAACCACATGTTGCATTATAAAATTTTTACTGCAAACTTCAGGCATACACAGTGTCCTGACTATAAGAAACTACAGAATTACGAATATTTAAAAAAATCGATTGCCTTACAAAACTTCCACATTGATATTCTTGCATTCATATCATCTCAGTTCAACACAATTTTTTCCTCAGAATATGTTATTATGAAATCCTTGTTAAATAATTTTGCCTCCATTACAAGACAGGTCAGTTTCCATTCTTTTCCAACCAAGTACATCGCCAGACTGTCTAACACACTTTACTTGTTACTCTCTTAAAAAGAAGTAACCTCTTTGATCAAGGTCTGTTGTCTCAGGAACGGACTTGCAATTAATATGGTTATATCGATACCACGGAGATTGAGTGCATTTATCAAATTCACAATGCCATTCATATTTATGGCCAAAACTACCTGAAAACTGTCATGGCAATTAAAACAGTCCCCTTTCACATGGATTGACACTACGCTACGTTTCCTTCGAAGAGGAAGTGCGAACAGCACCCTCGGCTGGTAAGGTCATAGTTACAGTCTTCTGGAACTCTGAACCGGTGATTCGGTTTTCCCCCATGATCAAACAATCAAGTCAGAAGTCTATTATGAGTGTCTAAAGAAGTCGAAGAAAAGTTACGGAATGTCCGAGGCCACTAAAATGCGAACGTAATTGTCCTCCTCCGCAGTGTCGCAATACCACACTCATGTCTGCGCATCCGAGAGGCGATCACAAAAAATTCGCCGGACTCTCCCACGTCCGCCCAACAGGCCAAGTTTCACGCAGTGAAGGATGGAGGCCACGGAAAGGACTTCATCATTAAGGTGACGTACGGGTGTAGAACCGAAGGGAGATAACTTGGAGAATAGGGTTATATAGCCAACAATACGATGTATCTAAATCATGTTATAAAACTATCCTCCCTTTAGAAAGATATTGTTGCTTTACTTTCTGAACGACTCTGGTATTTCGGGGCACCAGATGCATGTTGTCACAAACTTTTTCGATGCCTGTGTTCAATATAACAGACTGCTATTGAGGAGGAGTGCTCTCTTTTCGTGGGCTATAGTGTTCATTTACCTTTTAATAAGGCGTTTAATTTTAGTGAAGTGAGAAACTAGCAGCTACCATATTTGCGTATTCCGTGCGCGGTGAAGTCTCTGCGGGACTACGTCTTGAGGAATGCCGCGAACAAGTTTTCTTGCTTCACCAAAGTCGTTTGTGTCTCACCTCCCACAAGAAACATCGTCAGTTCTCACAGGAAATCCAGCTGTGGTCAACTCGCAAAGTTTCCTCTCCGCTGATATTTCGCAATCTCGTGGTGTAATTCTTTCACGGGGGACTGGAGCATGGACGAGCGTCCCAGAACTAAGGGACTGTTAATGGAATACTATACACTCTTCGGGACTCTACCAAACTCCACTCTGCAATAAAAGTTCTAGCTATTAGCTTTTCTAAAATGTGATGTTAGTTAATTAATTAATTAATTAATTAATTAATGTGAAAGTGTCTCTCACCTTTGGCAACACTACCGCTGTTACAAATGCAACAAAAAATGTTTGAATTAATAGAAAATAAGAACAGTTTATTATTGCAGTTCAAAACAAGCACAGAAAATACCGAACTCAACGCAAAAATATGCTAGTAAACCACCTGTTGTAAGTTTTGTTTCCAGAAAGGAGACGGCTTATTTGAGAAGACAAATGTCCGAATTTCTTATTTCTTGCAAACAGAAATTTAAGGCACGATTAGCAGGTAACATAAAAATGATACAATATCAAACATGAAACTGCATAGAGTAGTAAACGCTTTACTTTGTATTACATTGGCCAAACAGTGAACATACTTCTTAGTCGTTTTAGAGGGCACAAAGATATGTTTCGTCTGATCCATTTTGAAAAATTTGATCTCTGGACACAAAATAAATCACACAAAAGGGAAACTAAACATTTTGCACACTGGGTGGAAGAAGACGTACCTTGATGTTTTGTGAGAACTGGAGAATTACTTTCACTTCCTAAAAACGTTTATTGCCAAGCTTCAAGAATAAAATAATTTTAATAATGACAGCCGATTTGACAATTTTACAGATTCCAGAATGAGATTTTCACTCTGCAGCGGAGTGTGCGCTGATATGAAACTTCCTGGCAGACTTAAACTGTTTGCCGGACAGAGACTAGAACTCGAGTTCTTCCTGGCAGATTAAAACTGTGTGCCGGACCGAGACTCGAACTCGGGTCCCGAGTTCGAGTCTCGGTCCGGCACACAGTTTTAATCTGCCAGGAAGTTAAATATCAGCGCACACTCCGCTGCAGAGTTAAAATCTCATTCTGGAAACATCCCCCAGGCTGTGGCAAAGCCATGTCTCCACAATATCCTTTCTTTCAGGAGAGCTAGTTCTGCAAGCGCAGGAGAGCTGTAAAGTTTGGAAGGTAGGAGACGAGGTACTGGCAGAAGTAAAGTTGTGAGGACAGGGCGTGAGCCTTGCTTGGGTAGCTCAGTTGGTAGAGCACTTGCCCGCGAAAGGCAAAGGTCCCGAATTCGAGTCTCGGTCGGGCACACAGTTTTAATCTGCCAGGAAGTTTCAGTTTTACAGATTTATTTTGGAATGCCAAGAAAATAATAATTTACAAAATGTTATCTATTTGTAACACGCTGAAACATATGATCTCTGAAGCGATAATAACAGAAAATATTTTCAAATACTCGACGTCTTGGACGTCTGTAACATGTATCCCTACAGTAGTAGCCGTTACCCAAAATTAATAACGAAATAATGTATATACGTGATAATTTCAATGTTGAGGAAGTACAAATACAAAAGAAATTAATATTCACGGTAAATTTGTTTTCAGCTGTAGGGTGTGAAAGCATATCTCATATTGTTTTGAAAATAGCCACAGATGCAAGCAGATACAAACGTAAGAGTATATATTACCGTAAGCAGTACCTGAAAATGAACCGACAGGCTTCTGAACGTTGTAATTGAAGATGCATTCTCCTCAGATTTGAATCTACCCGTCACTGTCACGGTCTTAAGCATTCACTTTATGTACAAGATGAAATTTCAAGATTGTGTTCTTAGTTAATAATTCCTGTTGGAATGTATTTAATATGACACTCGCTACTGCTGGGCACGCAAAACTGTACCTTTCTTCAACTTAAGCGGAAATAGTATCTAGGAAACGGTTTGAAAATTCTTTTAAATCATTAATTACACCGAAGTCCTCCCGAATGAGAGTCCAGTGTTCCAAAAAAAAGAATGCAGTCACAGACTAAACGTTCAAAAGAGTATTGATGAAACTTCCTATGATTTTTTGTTTTGTGGCGGGGGAGGGCGGGGGGAGGGGGGGACGATATCCACATGTATGATGAATTATCCTGATATTTCTTTTTGAATGATTAGAGCAATCTAAAAATCGGAAAACTGGCCGAAAATTTCACTAATATTCTTATAAAATTTTAGTCCATATGTGTAGTCCTTTGTCTAGATGTTCTGATAACACAGGTAAAGCAAATGAGGAACAACATTATACAATATAAGTATCAATAAGGCCCCACAGTCCCGAGGAGATCACGAATGTAAAATTAGAGAGATTCGAGCGCGCACGGAGGCTTTCAGACAGTCATTCTTCCCGCGAACCATACGCGAGTGGAACAGAAAAGGGAGTTAATGACAGTGGCACATAAAGTGCCCTCCGCCACACACCGTTGGGTGGCTTGCGGAGTATAAATGTAGATGTAGATGTAGAAGTGGTGTACTGTGATCAGAGACTATTTTTACAGAGCATAAATGTGGTAATTGTAAACACTATCAGCACCTGTTGTTTCTTGTTCGGCCTTGGTAGTGGAATCAGTTGCTATATCTGACTTTTTTACGTTCGTTGTTTGTTTGTATGCAACAGAAATATTGCTGCGCATTACTGAAAGAGGAAAGTGAGAAACAAAAATAATATCATGCTAATTCGTTAGTTGCTTGTTTAATGATTCACGAACAGAATAAACATTGTGATAGGAATATGTCGTAAGCACTAGGGCTACACACACATGCAAATAAAACTCCAGAGCTACATACTAAGTCTTTACAGACACGAAAATGCAGCACAATAAACACATACACACACAAACAGACACAGTTACACTTGTTCAAAAATATGGTACAGAAAAATAATTAGCTTTTGAACCTATTATATTTACTTTGTTTACTTTTGCAGTATATCATTTCTCTTCTTAACTTGCCAATTTTGTATTTGAGTATTCTGCACCTTTGTGTGGCAGTGAGCGGAGCATAGCGTACATCAATCCTTTCTTTCTGATAATGAATTTATATTTGTCGTAGAACATTCGTGGACGGAAGGAAATTCAAGGAAACATGTCACTCCAGGACAACTGTGAAATCACACACAGATAACTCTCTTGTTGCTTGCATTCAGTGTCTTTAAAATTGTGTTGTCGAAATAAAATATTACGGCTCCAATGCTTTACAAAAATAATTTACCTACTACTGTACATGGTTTGTAAAATGAAAAATAGATGGAAAAGACTATTCTTTCAATATTCTGCAATTTACATAGTTCGTAAAGAAACAGCTTCCTTCGAAACGTTCTGGACATAGAAAATACTTTTCCATCTGTCGTAAGCCTTGCCTTCTGATCATTTGTGTAAAAGCTTTGATTTTGAAACATGAAATCTACAAATAAATGGACGATCATTATATTTGTATCACGTTGTGGCAAGCGCAATAGGATACAAACCGTCTCAAAATATCAACGTAGCTGTAAACGATAATATTTGTTTCTTTCTCGAATTTATCTGTGCAATAAGCGACCTGCAGATCTTCATTTTTTCTTGACATATAATACAGGTATGTAGCCAGCACAACAACCGTTGACCGACGCTGTATATATTCACCAGTAAAATATGTGACGTTTGGCCTGTTTCCCAAAAAGCCACAAACACTTCAACTTACCAGACTCTTACCACCACAATGGCGTCCAGCCGATTGCTTAAAATATCTCGCAACTGCAATTATTTTTACAAAGTCTTCGGTTATCAAAAAGCCATACATAGTCTACCGGTCTAAAACACAACTTCCTTGTCAGTTGTGCACCATCAATAATTTATATGCCGATTACCACAGCCGTGAAAGTGCATAATCACATGACTGTTGTCAACAAAGGTCTTCGACATGTGCTAAAAAACCAGAACACCAAAGATATGATGCCTTCTTAAAATTGTGTGGCATGGCTTGCATAAAAGACACTTTGTTGTAAAATAACCACATCTAACTGCAAAAATATTTTGTTTCATCACTCTGTAATTAAGTTCTGATTAACGGCCAGCTTATAGCAACACTTCAGTATTTTTATGGTCAGCATCACATATATATCGCATGTACATTTGCAATATGTAAAAATAAAACAGTCAGATTAATTTAAAGACAGGACTGGAGGTTAGAGATAAATATATTTGCACAATGCATTTTGTCTTACGCTATAAAGTAACACATGTATAGAACTACATAATCCTTTAAATTCTGGATAACAGCGTGTAGGGTTTGTGCACAGAGTGTTCAGTACAAAAATTATGCATCCAGGGTGAATCACCTAAAACTTGCACCACAAATATTGCGGTATGGAATCGATTGGTAGTCAGGAACTCGTATTGTTAGCCAAAACAGATTGTAACAATCCTTAGGAAGTGTATTTTTTGTGCAAACATACATTTTTTAAAATGGAACAATGCCTATTGACATTAACATACTAAAAGTAGGATAAACTACGACGTCAACAGTGTTTGTTGCAGGATTCTAGGGCCAGTCGTTTACGAGACATCGTATTTTGAAAAGTGTCCACACCGACGCTTGTTTGTGCCTTTCAACCTACGTAGACTCCAGGTACAAAGTTATGTTTGTTTACAGTATGTATGACAGTCTAAGCGGGAGGTTGTGAGTGTACAATGCGGTTTACCAATGCAGGAAAAGCCAACATGCTCGTAGTCTATGAAGAGAGTAGGAAGAATGTAGTTCGTTCTTTGTAATGGATCCATTTTTTTTCTTTCTTTGTTCGTTTGTTTCGTTTTTGTCACTGTTAATATGCTAACCATTGAAGAACGTGTGTTTTTACTCGAACAAGTGTTTAAAGCTAGCAGTAAATACACAGTTTCAGTTCGTCAAACATTTAATTCAGTTTTCCAGGAAACAACACTCCCACATCGCGATGCTGTGCGAGATTTGATTAACAAATTTCGAAGTACGGTTCAGTGACATATGCACCGAGAAGTGGTCGTCCAAGCGTTTTGTCTGAGGATAAACTACTCGATATTTCCGATAAAATGTCCATGAGTCCGAACAAGTCAGTAAGAAAACTCTCCCAGGAAATCGATGTTAGTGTCAGAACGGCCCACACAGCTATAAGGTAAAAATTAGAACTTTTCCAATAGAAAGTGACAGTCGTATAAGAACTGAAAAATATTGATCACGGCAAGAGACTGCATTATTGTCAATGGTTCAAGAATTTCGTTCAACAAAATGGAAGGGGTATTCTTAATGAAACGTTTTTCGCTGATGAGGCGTGGTTTCATTTATCCGCGTACTTGGACTCACAAAATTCTCGTATGTGGAGTACGGCAAATCCATTGTGTATTCATGAGGAACCATTTCATTCTGTGACAATAGGAATTCGGATTGCAATTTCTAGACGTCGGATTCTGAATCCCATATTTTTCAACGAAACAATAAACGCACAACGATACTGCAGTGATATTCTGTACCCATTCGTTGGAGAACTTCTGTTAAATGAAATACTGAACGGTTATTTTCAACAAGATGGTGCAACCGCCCATACAGCTCTCGTTTCAATGTCACTGCTTGCTAATGTTTTTGGTGATCGCATAATTTCACAGGGACTTTGACCTCCACGATCGCCTGAGCTAACACCACCTGCTTTTTTCTTCTGGGGTGCAGTGAAAGCAACCGTCTATAAAGACCGTCCAAAATCCATCGATGAATTGAAAACTGCAATATCCACTTTCACTGCTTTGTTACAGAAGAAATGTTACAGCTTGTGTTTGGAAACATGTTTAGACGAATTGAATTGTGTGTTCAACAGCAGGGGGACACTATCAACATTTAACGTGAAAATTTGTAAGTAAAATTAATATTCAATAAATTAATAACTTGTATTTCACTGAGTTTCATTTCAGTATATTCACTGCGGCATACGGCACGCGCGGCTAACAATCATACGGCACTGCGGACAGACTTCTTTTAAGACAATATACACTGAAGAGCCAAAGAAACTGGTATGCGTCCCTAATATGGTACAGGGCCCCTGCGGGAACGCAGAATTGCCGCAACGCGACGTGGCATGAACTCGACTAATGTCTGAAGTACTTCTGGAAGGAATTGACACCATGAATTCTGCAGGGCTGTACATGAATCCGTAAGAGTACGAGGGTGTGGAGATCTCTTATGAACAGCGCGTTGCAAGCCATCCCAGATATGTTCAATAATGTTCAATAAGAGTGTACCTACAGCCACTCCGTAGCAGTTATGGACGTGTGGGGTGTCGCATTGTCCTGCAGGAATGCGCAATGGGTATGAATGGATGCAGGTGATCAGACAGGATGCTTACGTATGTGTCACCTGTCAGAGTCGTATCTATACATATCAGGGGTTCCGTACCACACCAACTGCACACGCCCAACACCATTACAGGGCTTCCAACAGCTTGAACAGTCCCCTGCTGACACGCAGGATCCATGGATTAATGAGGTTGTCTCCATACCCGTACACGTCCATCCACTCGATGCAATTTGAAACTAGACTCGTCAGACCAGGCAACATGTTTCCAATCATGAACATTCCAGTGTCGGCGTTGACGGACCCAGGCGAGTGTCGTAATGTTTCGTTGAATAGTTGCACGCTGACAGCGTTGAAATCCGCAGCAATCTGCGGAAGGGTTGCACTTACGTCACGTTGAACGATGCTCTTCAGTCGTCGTTGGTCTCGTTCTTGCAGGAACCGTTTCTGGCCGCAGCGATGTCGGAAACTTGATGTTTTACCGGATTCCTGATATTCACGGTACACTCCTGAAATGGTTGTACGGGAAAATCCCCATTTCATCGCTATCTCGGAGATGTTATGTCCCATTGCTCGTACGCCGACTACAAGACCACGTTCGAACTCACTTAAATCTTGATAACCTGCCATTGTAGCAGCACTAACCGATCTAACAACTGCGCCAGGCACCTGCTGTCTTATATAGACGTTGTCGACCACAGCGCCGTATTCTATCTGTTTACGTATCTCTGTATTTGAATACGCATGTCTACATCAGTTTCTTTGGCGCTTCAGTGTACGTGGGAGAAACAGTTTGTCTAGTGGTTTAAATGCCCTGCTATCCCACACTGTACAACACAATTAAAGGATCACGTTTTCAAAACCCCTTGATTGTCTCCCATTGCGACGCAGGAGTTTGACATATGGCTCGAAGATGCCTTCAACCTTCTTCCGTAACGGTGCAAAGGCGTGGCGTCCTGTGACGTCACCCTCAGGCTCGGTGAGCTTCAGACAGCAAGGTGTCGAAACATGTGAAAATAGGCCATGACTCAGAAGTTCATGCGAGCTGTAAGATGGGTTAATGATGTCTCATTGCCAACAAATTTCACTAGAATTCTGCCCAACGCCAAATGGATGTGTCACACGACGGGAAGGCCGTCTTGCTCAAATATCACCCCTTCTTTTGACGTCTCTGCGACGAAGGTCAGAACAGCGACGCACAACGTTGAAATCACGCTGTTTTCGGCTCAGTGTGACACAGAAAAGCCACAGAGGCTGGCACAAATTGTGGCAATGAAACCATCAGTTCCTTTGGGACGTTTATTCCCACATATTTCTCGGTAAAAAGACACTTCAAACTGCAATGAGGAACAGAACGACGTTACTGACAACTTTCGACACTGCTGACACCCCTGGACGATTCATCTACACCTACATCTACATCTACATCTACATACATACTCTGCAAACCACCATACGGTGCGTGGCGGAGGGTACCTCGTACCACAACTAGCATCTTCTCTCCCTGTTCCACTCCCAAACAGAACGAGGGAAAAATGACTGCCTATATGCCTCTGTACGAGCCCTAATCTCTCTTATCTTGTCTTGGTGGTCTTTCCGCGAAATGTAAGTTGGCGGCAGTAAAATTGTACTGCAGTCAGCCTCAAATGCTGGTTCTCTAAATTTCCTCTTTAGCGATTCACGAAAAGAACGCCTCCTTTCTTCTAGAGACTCCCACCCGAGTTCCTGAAGCATTTCCGTGACACTCGCGTGATGATCAAACCTACCAGTAACAAATCTAGCAGCCCGCCTCTGAATTTTCCTATGTCCTCCCTCAATCCGAACTGATAGGGATCCCAAACGGTCGAGCAGTACTCAAGAATAGGTCGTATTAGTGTTTTATAAGCGGTCTCCTTTACAGATGAACCACATCTTCCAAAAATTCTACCAATGAACCGAAGACAACTATCCGCCTTCCCCACAACTGCCATTACATGCTTGTCCCACTTCATATCGCTCTGCAATGTTACGCCCAAATATTTAATCGACGTGACTGTGTCAAGCGCTACACTACTAATGGAGTGTTCAAACATTACAGGATCCTTTTTCCTTCAACCTTTCTGTAAGGACATCACGAGTCTACAGCTCCACTGAACGTGTTCTCAAAGTGAATTACAGCTCGACCGCAGTGTTTGCTATGCTGTACGGGTTGGAGCGACTAGGGACCGTTCAAAACCAGTCGACAAAATTTGAATGTGAGCTGAAGCAGCAAAGGGCGTTTAAGCTCTTCAGCCCTCCTGATTAGCGTCCTTCACGTAGTGTGACCACGGTGGGGGTGGTGACACAGACACAGTGTAAAAGAAATGGCAGAAGGTACGTCCAGACCCCTCGCTGCCACTCGCGCGTCTTTGTTGGTAACATTAAACTGTTCCTGTACAGAGATAGCCTTTCACTGATTCCTAGGTAGCGGTGTGACAGACATACCTTTCGACAACCTTTAGATTTCGCATTTCGGCGACGTGGCGCCACTCAGTTCAAGGGTGTAAAAATAGTTTCCTATCACACCAGCGTCTAGGAATCTATGAATGGCTGCCTCTGTGAAGGTCAACAAAGGTGGCACCGAAATGGGGGTGTTAGAGGGGCTCTTCTTCGCCGTTCTGTTCTCGCAAGTGTTACGTCGTTCGCTCCTCCCTCCTCCCCTCCCCCCTCCCACCCGCTCCGTGATCACGCCACAGGAAGGCTGAAACGGCATAAACACCTTCGGCTGCTTCGTATCACGTTCAAATTTCGTCGAATGGTTTTGAAACGTATCTAGTGGTTCCATCCTATACACCACAGCAAGAATTTGTGGTCGCGTTACACTCCAAAGGGGCGAGATCATATTGAACGGGGTTTTAGGCCCACGATGGCCGTAGAGAATGGTTGAATCCTTCGGGATTGTCAGTAGCAACAAAGGTCGTGAAAAACACCGTACTGTTGGTCAACGCACTGCGACCTATCAATTCTAACCGAGAAACATGTGGGACTCAACGCCCTTTACGCCACTGCCTGCGGCCTTTCCGTGTCAGTACTGAGTGCGTGTGTGTCTGAAATGTTTCCCACGACCATTTGTAATAAAACCGCTTGATTTCAAAGCCGGGCGTTGCGGTTCTGACCTCCATTGTTGGTAAGATGGGCAAAATTGTAAGGAAATTTAGCATCAAAGTGAAATCGTTAACCCTCTTTACACCTCACTTGATCTCCAGCCTTATTTTTTTTTTTTCACATCAACTTGCGGCTTAAAGTGTCGTCTAGACCGTGGGTGATACCTTAGGCTGCCAAATTTTTGCACCGTTACAAGGGAAAGTTGCTGGCACCTTTAAGCCAAATGTCAAATTTCCGCGTCGCAATGGAAGACAAATACGGCGTTTCGAAAATGTGACCCTTTTATGGCATAGTGGTTACAATCAATTCCACAAGAAAGTGTACGCCGTTATCTGTATGAATTAAAAGACACTATTTTAAATACAGGGTGGTCCGTTGATCGTCACCAGGCCAAATATCTCACGAAATTAGCGCCAAACGAAAAAACTACAAAGAACGAAACTTGTCGAGCTTGAAGGGGGAAACCAGATGGCGCTATGGTTGGCCCGCTAGATGGCGCTGCCATAGGCCAAACGGATATCAACTGCATTTTTTTAAAAATAGGAACCCCCATTTTTTATTACATATTCGTGTAGTACGTATAGAGATGTGAATGTTTTAGTTGGACCACTTTTTTCGCTTTGTGATAGATGGCGCTGTAATGGCCACAAACACATGGCTCACAATTTTAGACGAACAGTTGGTAACAGTTACGTTCTTTAAATTAAAATACTGAACGTAGGTACATTTGAACATTTTATTTCGGTTGTTCCAATGTGAACTTATCATTTCTGAGAACACCGGCTGTTATAGCGTGATTACCTGTAAATACCACATTAACGCAACAAATGCTCAAAATGATGTCCGTCAACCACAGTGCATTTGGCAATACGTGTAACGTCATTCCTCTCAACAGCGAGTAGTTTGCCTTCCGTCATGTTTGCACATGCATTGACAATGTGCTGACGCATGTTGTCAGGCGTTGTAGGTGGATCACGATAGCAAATATCCTTCAACTTCCCCCACATATAGAAATCCGGGGACGTCAGATCCGGTGAACGTGCGGGCCATGGTATGGTGCTTCGACGACCAATCCACCTGTCATGAAATATGCTATTCAATACCGCTTCAGCCGCACGCGAGCTATGTGCCGGACATCCATCATCTTGGAAGTACATCGCCATTCTGTCATGCAGTGAAACATCTTGTAGTAACATCGGTAGAACATTACGTAGGAAATCAGCGTACACTGCAACATTTAGATTGCCATCGATAAAATGGGGGCCAATTATCCTTCCTCCCATAATGACGCACCATACATTAACCCGCCAAAGTCGCTGATGTTCCACTTGTCGCAGCCATCGTGGATTTTCCGTTGCCCAATAGTGCATATTATGCCGGTTTACGTTAACGCTGTTGGTGAATGACGCTTCGTCGCTAAATAGAACGCGTGCAAAAAATCTGTCATCGTCCCGTAATTTCTCTTGTGCCCAGTGGCAGAACTGTACACGACGTTCAGAGTCGTCGCCATGCAATTCCTGGTGCATAGAAATATGGTACGGGTGCATTCGATGTTGATGTAGCATTCTTAACACCGACGTTTTTCAGATTCCCGAATCTCGAGCAATCTGTCTGCTACTGATGTGCGGATTAACTGCGACAGCAGCTAAAACACCTGCTTGGGCATCATCATTTGTTGCAGGTCGTGGTTGACGTTTCACATGTGGCTGAACACTTCCTGTTTCCTTAGATAACGCAACTATCCGGCGAACGGTCCGGACACTTGGCTGTTGTCGTCCAGGATACCGAACAGCATACATAGCACATGCCCGTTGGGCATTTTGATCACAATAGCAATACATCAAAACGATATCGACCTCTTCCGCAATTGGTAAACGGTCTATTTTAACACGGGTAATGTATCACGAAGCAAATACCGTCCGCACTGGCGGAATGTTACGTGATACCACGTACTTATACGTTTGTGACAATTACAGCGCCGTCTATCACAAAGCGAAAAAAGTGGTCCAACTGAAACATTCATATTTCTTTACGTACTACACGAATATGTAATAAAAAATTGGGGTTTCTATTTAAAAAAAAGAAACGCAGTTGATATCCGATTGACCTATGGCTGCGCCATCTAGCGGGCCAACCATAGCGCCATCTGGTTTCCTCCTTCCAGCTAGACGAGTTTCGTTCTTTGTAGTTTCTTCGTTTGACGCTTATTTCGAGAGATATTTGGCCCTGTCACTATCAATGGACCACCCTGTGTATGTTTACATGAAAAGACATGTTATTACTAATTGCACACTTACCTAATAGTTAGTCCAATCATCACCATTATCGATTGTGGCTTGGCACGTTTCCAATTTGTAAATATCCTCTGACTCACTTCGCAACGAATGTATTTGACCTTCAAGGATTTTAACAGCAGCGCCACATGAAACCTTTGGTCCCTTTGGATGGTTTACAAGGAAGACTACCTCGTGAAGCTTCAGATATTTTGTGCTCATTTTAAATTGCGACCGACAAAACATTCAACTCTCATACTGTTTATCTATACACTGTGCAAAAGCGCATTGATTACAGATTCGAGACGACTACCAGAGATGTCGTTGCTGACGTTACATCTAAAATTATGGCGTACACTTTCTTGTGGGACTGACCATAAAACTAGCTGTGAGACAAGAGAACAGCAGTGGGAAGTAACAGGAAACCTGTACACTGTTGTTTAAATTTTTAATTGTTGTTGTTGTGGTCTTCAGACCTGAGACTGGTTTGATGCAGCTCTCCATGCTACTCTATCCTGTGCAAGCTTCTTCATTTCCCAGTACCTAATGCAACCTACATCCTTCTGAATCTGTTTAGTGTATTCATCTCTTGGTCTCCCACTACGATTTTTACCCTCCACGCTGCCCTCCAATACTAAATTGGTGATCCCTTGATGCCTCAGAACATGTCCTACCAACCGATCCCTTCTTCTAATCAAGTTGAGCCACAAACTCCTCTTCTCCCCAATCCTATTCAATACCTCCTCATTAGTTACATGATCTCCCCATCTAATCTTCAGCATTCTTCTGTAGCACCATATTTCGATAGCTTCTATTCTCTTCTTGTCCAAACTAGTTATCGTCCATGTTTCACTTCCACACAGGGCTACGCTCGATAAAATACTTTCAGAAACTACTTCCTGAAACTTAAATCTCTACTCGAAGTTAACAAATTTCCCTTCTTCAGAAACGCTTTCCTTCCCATTGCCAGTCTACATTTTATATCCTCTCTACTTCGACCATCATCAGTTATTTTGCTCCCCAAATAGCAAAACTCCTTTACTACTTTAAGTGTCTCATTTCCTAATCTAATTCTCTCAGAATCACCCGAATTAATTCGAGTACATTCCATTATCCTCGTTTTGCTTTTGTTGATGTTCATCTTATATCCTCCTTTCAAGACACTGTCCATTCCGTTCAGCTTTTCTTCCAGGTCCTTTGCTGTCTCTGACAGAATTACAATCTAATCGGCGAACCTCAAAGTTTTTATTTCTTCTCCATGGATTTTAATACCTATTCCGAATTTTTCTTTTGTTTCCTTCACTGCTTGCTCAATATACAGATTGAATAACATCGGGGAAAGGCTACAACCCTGTCCCACTCCCTTCCCAGCCACTGCTTCCCTTTCATGCCCCTCCACTCTTATAACCGCCATCTGGTTTCTGTACAGATTGTAAATAGCCTTTCGCTCCCTGTGTTTTACCCCTGCCACCTTCAGAAATTGAAAGAGGGTATTTCAGTGAATATTGTCAAAAGCTTTTTCTAAGTCTACAAATGCTAGAAACGTAGGTTTGCCTTTCCTTAATCTAGCTTCTAAGATAAGTCGTAGGGTCGATATTGCCTCACGTGTTCCAGTATTCCTACGGAACCCAAACTGATCTTCGGCGAGGTCGGCTTCTACCAGTTTTTCCATTCGTCTGTAAAGAATTCGAGTTAGTATTTTGCATCCATGACTTACTAAACTGATTGTTCGGTAATTTTCACATCTGGCAGCACCTGTTTTCTTTGGGATTGGAATTATTATATTCTTCTTGAAGTCTGAGGGTATCTCGCCTGTCTCATACGTCTAGCTCACCAGATGGTCGAGTTTTATCAGGAGTGGCTCTCCGAAGGCCGTCAGTAGTTCCAATGGAATGTTGTCTACTCCCGGGACCTTGTTTCGACTCAGGTCTTTCAGTCTTTAATTTTTAATTAATAGTATAGAAATTTGAAGTGAATCGGTCAGCAACTTCTCGAGATTTTTGCTAACCAAGATTCCCCTTTATATATTAGTGCAGATTACAGTAAGTAGGTTGTAACTGGCAGTGCAGAGTGACTGCCGTTAACTTGGCGACTGTTTGAGCCTGCGGCTGTTACAGGCTTGCACAGTTTGCAATAAGGGCTCTTTGAAAGATTAGCCGGCAGAGCGGGTTATTAAAGGAGCAGAGGTTCGTGGGCCCACCCTGCGCTGTAGACGCCCGCCTACGGCTCTTCTCCGTGTTTCTGCTCTCCCCCGCTTCCGCCCTCACTTTTGGTCGATGCGTCCTTCCCTCCCACAGTCTTTTCTGCGCGTGCAGCTTGTCCGAACGATCTGCAGACAATAATGTCCTTCCGAGCTCCTGTAGAGGTCGCTCATACCCCGATAAAACGTCTGGGCAGACAGCAGTAGACTGACACGGCACACGCATCGATGCCCGAGTCCGACAGAAACTTCCCACTTGTGCGTCTGGCCCGTGACGGGCGCCAGCAACTGTCACAGCATCTCATAGAAGAGAATAGGAGAGCTTGAATAAATGCTTCAAGCAGTTCTTGCCGTGTCAGAGCTGCATTCAGTATTAGGTTTTGGACGACTTCCTCTGTCATTATTGTCAGGGGATTTTACAGTAGGCTGTTGGCAGTGGTGGATACACACGGGGGGCGCGCGGGGTATTTGATCGAGAAAAGTCGCGAATATTCTACTGTTTTCTTGTACAGAGAACCTTCGATACGTAGAGTTATAAATGCGAACTATTCGCCGAATAGGAAGCTAGTTTGCATTCAGAAGCAGAAATATTAAGACTGAAGAATGAATAAGTGAAGCCCGCATCTCGTGGTCGTGCGGTAGCGTTCTCGCTTCCCACGCCCGGGTTCCCGGGTTCGATTCCCGGCGGGGTCAGGGATTTTCTCTGCCTCGTGATGGCTGGGTGTTGTGTGCTGTCCTTAGTTTAGTTAGGTTTAAGTAGTTCTAAGTTCTAGGGGACTTATGACCACAGCAGTTGAGTCCCATAGTGCTCAGAGCCATTTGAACCATTTTTTGAATAAGTGAAAAGTCTTAGTTGTAGCAAGTTCAAGTGTGAAGATTAGTCAAGAGTGAGACTGATCTGTTGATTGTGAAGTATTAATAATAGTAGTTCATAGTAACTTGTCAGTAAAAATATTGTTACGAGACTTGTAACAACATTTTTATTAATAACGTAACAATAGTTTTCCGTACATAACTCGTTAGGTATGGAAAACTATTGATGCATATATCTCCGGCACAAGTGACTTCCGAGAAAATTCCTAAAAACGCATTGTTACTATATGGGTCCTCTATCGAATGCACTAGAAAGGAACGGAATCGACAACAAAAGTTCCACACACACATAAATTGCAGGATGACATCATTGGAAACTCGCCCATACACGTCATAAGGTACATATTGGCTTGTCGCTTTCGGAGTAGGTATTTGTTCACACTCCATAAAAGTCTGGAAGTGAACATTCTGGCAGCGAATGTTCTCGAAACAACCGAGCCACATATCTGTACGCGAGATTTTCACACGCCTAAACATCCCTAGTCCACTGTTTCCGATGTGACAGTGAAGTGTAAACGTGAAGGAACACGTACAGCACAAAAGTGTAGCAGCCGACCTCGTCTGTTGACTGACAGAGCAGGCTGTTGTGGCCGAGCGGTTCTAGGCGCTTCAGTCCGGAACCGCGCTGCTGCTACGGTCACACGTTCGAATCCTGCCTCGGGCATGGATGTGTCTGATGTCCTTAGGTTAGTTAGGTTTAAGTAGTTCTAAGTCTAGGGGACTGATGACCTCAGATATTAAATCCCATAATGCTTAGAGCCATTTGAACCATTTTTGACGCATCGCTTGGTGTAAGGAGCGTAGACGTTCAACAACTGAACAGTGGAAGAACGTTGTGTGGAGTGACGAATCACGATACACAATGTGGCGATCCGATGGCAGGGTGTGGGTATGGCGAATGCCCGGTGGACGTCATCTGCCAGCATGTATAGTGCCAACAGTAAAATTCGGAGACGGTGGCGTTATGGTGTGGTCGTGTTTTTCATGGAGGGGACTTGCACCCGTTGTTATTTTGCGTGGCACTATCGCAGCACAGGCCTACATTGATGTTTCAAGCACCTTCTTGCTTCCCACTGTTGAAGAGCAATTCGGGGATGGCGGCTGCATCTTTCAGTACGATCCAACACCTGTTCATACTGTTCATAATGCACGGCCTGTGGCGGAGTGGTTACACGACAATAACATCCCTGTAATTGACTGGCCTGCACAGAGTCCTGACCTGAATCATACAGAACACCTTTGGGATGTTTTAGAAAGCCGATTTCGTGCCAGGCCTCATCGACCAATATCGATACCTCTCCTCAGTGCAGCACTCCGTGAAGAATGGGCTGCCATTCCCCAAGAAACCTTCCAAACCTGATTCAACGTATGTTTGCGAGAGTGGAAGCAGTCATCAAGGCTAAGGATAGGCCAACATCATACTGAATTCCAGCATTACCGATGGAGGACGCTACGAACTTGTAAGTCATTTTCAGCCAGGTGTCCGGATACTTTTGATCACATAGTATATATAAGGGAAGCAGAGTCACTGCCAGGTAGTCAGTTTGAAAGCTACAATCGGCGCGATAACTCTGAAGCTATAAAAAGTGAACAACTGCGATTATTGGCTATTACCACGGACTTCAGTCAGTGTTATGCTTACTGATATTAGAAATATGCGGAGTGTGACCATGTGCGTTTTAGTGCTAATTGTGCTAGTGTTACATTTTTCATTGCGAATTAAGTGTTTAATCTAGAATAATTTGGCATCTAATTTACCTCCTTCGTAACAATATAATAAAATGGATCATTATGTAATAAGAAAAATAAAAGTAGAAACACCTGAAGATTCCAATCACCATTCAGGCGCAAAAACACCACCATATGTACAGGCATAGCCCAGCACTTCGCCGAAACTTCCATAACGAAAGTTCATCGACTGATTCCTTTAATCCCAGCGATATTGGTAATTATTTGGGTAGATTAGCATCAGGAAATATTAGTGATGTGACTTGATTATTTTTTATTACGATAAAAGAAAAGGTATCTCAAGATATCTTTAGCGCCCCCTCCTTGAGGTTTTTCTGTATCCGCCACTGGCCATTAGGTACTTTAGGTATCCACATTATGTCACGCAGATGTCAGGGAACTTCCATAGCTCACCAGAGATGACGCCAGTGTCTGTGACTTAAGAGCATTGGTAGCGATTCTAATTTCGTTATATCAGTGTGACATAACTAGTGTGTCGCCACAAAGTGAAGGGTGTGATGCGAATACAGGATGTTTCAAAAATAATATACGTATTTCGAATGCATATATTTATTAAACTTTAAGACATACGAATATGCAACTTAACACACATATTTACGAACCTCTCAAGTTCAGGTTACAGATGTTCAATATGTCCACCATCAGCGACACGAACATTAACACATCGATACTCAAATTCCTCGGATACTCGGGCAAGCATGTCCTTCGTCACTGATGTTAGGGCATTACGGATCCTGTTCTTCAACTCTTCCAGGCTCTGTGGGGGTTGTCTTTAACGAAACCCCACAGGAAGAAATCAGAGGGTGTCAAATTCGGTGACCGTGGAACCCAGCTGAGGCATTCTAAGTCACCAGCTCCTTGACGACCAATTCAACGGTTCGTTAGAGTTTCATTCAGATATTTCCTTTACTAACACATCTTGTATCTAGAAACTGCCGATACCATTTGCGAATGTTCCACCTATGCGGAGGATCAATTTGGTACCTCAACCTGTACGTCTTTACACTGTAACCACGGAACTGCACTTCGCAAACTCGAGAACACAAAATGATTTCTGCTGCGAAGTAGCCATTTTAAACATATGACGGTTACCAAGCAAAACAGAAGACAACTGACATCTAGCGGCTATTAATACAAATAACACCCTGTATTTACGTATTACTGTAAGAAAGAAATGGATTTCCACGTTAGACACACTGCCAACTTTTAAGTTTTTATAGAAATTGCATGTTATTTATTTCCTTCGCTTTTAAGTAAGAAAGGGCTTCATTATTCTTCTTTAATTATTTAAAACGTACTGATAACTGTTTATAAAAATTAAACGTAATTTGTTTACTCAACGTTGTTGTTACGCTTTGCTTATCTTAAGTGTATTGTCATCTCTACCACGGTATCGGCTATGCCGCTGGGGTGAGAGTACTTCGCAACATCGCATCTTTTGTGTACGGCCGGCTGTACCTGCTTTTCTCTCTAATTCCCTGGATTAGCAAAAATGCCCCTTACTTATTATTTTATTGCTTTGTTTTGATACTTGTTCCATTTGTTATCCGCTTCTTAAGTTTTATTGCTCTTTTCGCTCGCCGGCAAAGAACCCATATATTGTCAAACAACAATGCAGTCTTCCAGTTCAACAATGCTTTTATTTCATCCTGGATTTTCCATTGTTTGAGTATTAGATTTACCAGATCTGTGCTCTGCAGTAGTGTCATAAGTCTGATTGTTGCACCAATATTGTCTATTACAGTGTTATGAAACCTATTTTCGATGTAGATAACTTTATTGAACGGAGTGGTCCGTTCTCGAACAGATGCGTAGGATACTATTTCCATTTCGTCAAACGTAATCGCATGATTTTTCCTGAGGCTGTGATCGTCAGATTTGTCGAATTCGAAATACTTTATGTGGTATCTGTACTCTGTACAGTGTTCTGAAAGCGTTCGTACTGACTGACTAAGTCACAGGGTGTCTTATAAATACCACGATCACCGAGATCAAGGCTGTCTTTTACTGAATGCTACAGCTCTTTAATTATGTTGGGTGGTCAGAAGAGGTACTTGTGGTTATTAGTACAGTTAAGGTAACATTATCGATAGTCGCCACATACTGAATACCGTATCTGCTCGGGACTCAGTCTATTTTACTTGACGTAGCTCCTAAGAGAGGAACGACTAGATGGGCTGGTCACCTTTTGATGATCATCTCCGTATTTTTGTTTCTTAGAGATTGTAACTTAACACCTCAATCGCTATTGTCATTCTTCCGAGGTATAAGTTTTTTAATATCTGATCCTGGAATTCAGATGTTCCATGTCGCTCTATGTTTCAGGTCGTTTACAACTTCTTACTTTTGGGTTGGATGACGAAAGCTTCGCACACTGAAACGAAACAGAGTTCTCTAGCCGCCCATCTGATTTTTGTTCGTGAAATTCATCTAAAATGGTAATATGACATTTTATAATTAATACTTCCAGGTGAGCTGCTAGCAGTTAAATTGGTAAGGTTTCTTCTTTACTACAAGCTTCTTTTCGACTATAGCATCATTCTCAAGTAAACATCTACATGGAGTAGATGCCCACGTCGCATCAGCGAATAAACTGTCGACTGTGTATTTGTAAGTAGATTGTTACTACCACGTAAGTCCTATTTGTATAGAATATTTTCGTGAAACACTTTTGACAACTTATTTTAATGTAAACATGAATCATCAACGAGACTGAACTTTCAAACTAGTTGCCAAAAGTATTTTTACGAAACTACTCTATTAAATAGAACTTCTTCTTATAACAATCTAGTAACAAATAGACAGTGGACAATTTTTCTCATCGGTGTAACTGGACATCTATTCCAGCTAGATACTTGCTTGAAAATAGCGCTACAGCCGAAACAAGCTTTCAGCGAAGATGAAACATCGGTAATTAAACTATTAGCAGATAACCTGGGATTATTCATTATAGAATGTCATATTATAACGTATTCTATCCCAATGGCCCAGCCGAACAGAAGATAAAAATAGTAATTCTGTACATTGATACGTAGATAACACAAAGTAGGGTTTTGCTAAAAATGTGGCACAAATAATAATAACAATAGTAAAATATCTAACATCCCACATAACACTTTCACACTATATCTTTTCACTTCTGTTTTCTGCTTTTCGTGAAAAACTTACTCCCTTATACTTTCTGACCTCAGCATCTTACTTGTTATGGAGGGACGCTGCCTCAGTTCTTCAGGCTAACAAATGGGAAGTTGCGGTGCGCAGAATGCTCCTGACGTCAACTGATAGTGTGTGCTCTTTTGTGAAACAATGTGTGTGTAGCGTGTTTTTCACAGTGCGTGTAGTGTTAAGAAACAATGTGTTGAAACGTCTCTGTGAAGTCGTTTCATAAGACGCTTGTCGGATTCGGTACAACTTATTCACTTTACTACCTGATTTTAGTTCAATTCATGAACTCTTCAAGAAAGACTGAACACTCAAATAAGGCCTATTGAATATTATATGTGTGTTTTAATGTGGGGTTTCGGTTTTGTTTTGTGGGAAACGCTGAATTGGTCATCGTGTGCTGGGAGCAGATGATGTTGCTTCTCGTTCAAAGGAGAGCACAGGATGACCAACTTAGGTTTCCAGTACCTGAACAGAGAGGTTTACCCATCTTAGTCGAAGGCTGTTTTTGTGTGTGAGGTTGGTGACGGAGCTTCCGCTGCACGGGGACCTAGGTAATCTCGAAAGAGAAAGGGGCAGTCTAGAGATGGGTCGAACTCGTTCATTCCCGTGAACTACTTCATTCATTTCAGTCTTTGCCGTGAAGCGTTCAAATGAAGTAGTTCATTCACGAAGTACGGAAGCCTGGCGAAGTTGCCCAGTTCGCCGCTCAGCCGCGGCTACGCTCGCTTCGCCTCGCTCGTACAATAAAGCTACGTAATACTTCATAATTTTACCAACAGATGGCCGAACTATGCAGTAACGTGCACGCAATGTTTTACGCTCTTACAGCGTCTGAGTTTGAGCATGGTCGAAGGGGACAAAGGAAAGATAAACAGAGAAGCCTGTCACATATAAAGAAAATATTACATTTAATCTTGCTCGACATTTTCTCATGAAGCGCCCAAAAAAGTCTTTATTTGCCAAATGAAACATTATTTGATGTATTCATAGACTGAAAACTGGGGCAACCAACGAAATGCAGTCCAATTTTATGTTCCTTTTAAAATTTAATCCAAAATAGAATGAGTATGTTTACCACTGTCACACAGTCTATATACCTACGTTAAGTAATTATTCAGAAGTTTTCCTGTATATTTTATTTTTGTTGAGAATAATAACCCTCCAGATTCAAAACGTAAACTGTCACCTGTAGCCATTGGTACGATTTCAGGTAAAATCCTTCTTTCAGTGTTATTAACAAACCTTTTATTTTCATGTTGGCTGTGCGTGCTCACTCAGCCAGCCTCTTCGTTTGTATCTGTAATATTCATTGGTCCGCTAGCGCTGCCAACGGTAGGCTACCGGTAGACGCGAAGTATAACTGAACTGCACAAATAGTCAGGGGTAATGATGTCAGCACTGCAGGAAGCAGCTGACGCTGCCTTCCCCTCGCCCCTCACCTTCACAAGCCATCGCAAACCTATCGTTTCCCACAAACGCCGCGCGATTCGTCGACAGGCAGTAGAGGGGGAACTGAAGTGAAGGGAGAATGAGTGGCGTAGCGCCGATGTAATGGGATGAGGGAGAGGGGAAGAGAGTGAGTGAACTAGAAAAAACTATGGAGTGTGTTATCTGTGAAGAGTTTGAAGTACCAGTTCATTGAAATTGAGTGGTTAGTTCACACTTCACTGGAGTGAAGCGTTCATTTGAACGATTCATTCACGAGCTCCCCATCACTAAGGGGCACTCTTCGGTGAACGCTTGGTGAGTACGGATCGTAGCTCTTAAGGATGGTTTCAGGTGATAGGAAGCAGGCTGGGTTAGGACTTCGTTATGTTTAACTTTTGAAATACTTAAGAACTGAAGCGTGTGAAGCGAGTTATTTTTCCGAATGTGCCATAATTATATTGCTTTAAATAGGCGATTTTTGGGTGTTTGAGTTAAAAGTGTGGAAGTTACTTTGTTCATTTTGAACAACGATGAAGTAGAATTTCAAACGGTAAATCTAATTAGGAAAATCTGGTTAGGATCACTTCAACCGTACGTGAGTGTAATACTGTGTCGAAGCGAGTATGAGTTTTAATCTTATATTTTGTGAAAGTTACTTTTGTCTTTATGTTTGGTAATCAATGACCCTTCTGGTCCACCACGGCACCACAATAGGCTTCATTTTAACAGTTTGCTTGTTTAATGAGCTATAATTTCTGCAAGAATATTTGTTTTTTCGTGCGCTTTCTGCAAAGCACACAACAGTTTGATTCGGAATCCACCACGAGCTCTAGTTCGGCCGTTTGCAAGCAGCAGACGCAGTTGGTATGTTGAATAATTATCGCACAACCTCGTGCGTTGGTTAAACCTCTGTCCACAATAGTGCATGCGTAGAATCGTAAAGCGAATATCACTGAGATATTTTTATGGTATGAATGCAAAGGAGATGATAGTATCATTGTCTCCCAACTCCGTTTTATGTGTTTCTTCTTGCTGTAGTTAAATTGTGCACTGTTACATTCTCACGTAATTCTTACTTAAATATTTCTAGTCAGGCACCAGTTATGTGTAGTTAGGATGTGCAACCAAATACTTAGATACAATAAATAATCTACGTGAAAGATAAATTCTGTGGTGTTGATCTTACCCACTTACTCCGATTTCCAATCCTGAATTAATCAAGTTGCTTTATGCACGACATGGAGTGCTATTTACCTGGCTACTTAAAGAAATTTGCATACTTGTAATTAAATTATTAAAGTAATTAAACTAATAATTTTACAGCTCCGTTTTTTTCTAAATGGTTAGAAAGGGCTTGGGCTGGTGGTGACCCTGAATTTCTGAATTTTTATCATAATTTGTGTGAAAGAAGCAGCTAGAAATGCGAGAGGTATGTGGCTCAATGAGAAACGTCATAAAAATAATAATACGTTACAGTATCTACAGTGTGCGCAGTGAATGGGAGTGAGAAATGAATGAACGGTGTAGCATTAGCCTTTTATCATTATTACATAACTGATCCGTAAGATAATATTGTACAGTAGGGGCAAACCGAACGAGGCAGCACGGTTTTAAACAGGGCGGCCTTGTATTCGGGAAGGTGGAGACCCAGATCTTCACCCAGCCATAGTGATTTAGGTTTTCCGTAGTTCCCCAAGTTATTTCAAGCAAATGCCGGGATGGTTCCCACTTTAAGGCCACCGCCGACTACCGGTACCATCCTTGTCATTCTGCACCTGTAAGTGCATGGGCACTTGTACTGTTATTGCTGCATCTTATATGTTTGTTAAAACGTATCTGGAAATTTCTACCAGTTTGCCTAATGTATCCTTTCTCACTGCATCTCCTAAACAACAAACATACTTCTAAAACATTAACTAAAAGCTGTAAATTTACATTATGTTAAGAAAGGGAAGCAAATGAATATCTTAGCAGAAATCTAAATTTTCAGTCATTTAAAAAGTCGACCTGATGCACTTCTTAATGAGCAGACAGATCTTCAGAACAAAAAGTTCCTCGATAACTTCAGCCACATTCTGCTAATGACCAATTAGAAATCATCTACACAGTTCAATGAAATTCAACATATCATCTCATCTCACCATATATTTTAACATTTATTTTTATTTTATTTTATTTTCTACGCTATTTTATTTCTTACTATTTTTCAACTTTTCTCCCATTCAACACATAAATATCCAACCATAGTACAGTCAAACCTCCGTACGATTACCAACACAATGGCAAACCCAGGTACAGCGATAATTTTATATGGCCCCAGCTGATTTCCTATATGTTTTATGTTAATTACCCCTCATTACAACGAAGAAGTAAATTTAGCAACACCCTGTTACTACGAAGACAAAATTTCGAGGAATTTACTATTTCCTACTTCTAAGAAGCTCACTATAGCGGTAGGTATTGTTTATTTAGCTACTAGACTCTCGGCTCTTTATTTCCAGAACCTTCGCTACGTACTGCACTACTGTATTTGTTCTAGCGGCAAAGAGAATAGCGTACAGCAGCGGGCGAGCTGTGCTGGGCGGCAAATGTCAAAGAGCTCGTTTGTTTGAACGAATATTTAGTTTTTCCATTGTTGAGCTTCAGTATCAGACAGAAGAGTTTTGTTGGGCTCATACGCAATGTATCTCCGTGATTTTTGCAATCTGTGAATGTTTTTAGTTGATGTTAACGCTTTCTACTTCGCTGAGATTTGGACAATGGCTCGAACTCGGAAACAAATATGGTTGGAGACAAAAATGGAGGTTTTCAAAGACATTGACAACGGAATGAACAAATAGATGTGGCGAGGAAGTATGGACTTGCACAATCCTTAAAAAACGAAAAGAAATTGAAGAAAGTTTTGTAGGTGGCAAATTTAACCTTTCAAGAAAAAGAATGAAGACGTCTTCTGCTGACGATGTGGACTGTGCTATACTGCGGTGGTTTAATGAGATGCGTGCGCAGATTGTAGCAATTAATGGTCTGTTGATATGACAAAAGCCTTAGATTTCGCTAAGTTGCTTGGAGATTCTAATTTTAAGGCAAGTAACGGATGGCTGCAAAGATTTAAGAACAGGCATGGGATCATTTTTACAGTGATTTCAGGAGAAGAAAAATCAGCACCTTTTAGTGATGCAGAATTTTGGAGGAAAAACACCATGTGTAAACTGTTAGAAAAATACAGTCCTGATAACTTGTACAACGCAGATGAGACGGGATTGTTTTATCAACTGATGCCAGAGAAGACGATGGCCTTTAGAGAAGAAAAGTGTGAAGGAGGGAAGTAGTCTAAAGTACGCCTAACTGTTCTTCTCTGCAGCAACGAGCCAGGGACACATAAATTGACAAGACTGGTGATTGGGCGATCAGCAAACCCACGATGCTTCAAAACTGTAAGAAGCTTACCACGTAAGAGGCTACATACATTTTATTTTACCTTCCCTTAATTTGTAAATTAATTCAGTGCAGTATAGCTTCAGCTGCAATGTTTTGCTACAGTCGCATTGTAAATATGATTTCTTTTATTGCAGTCACTCACAAGGCAAATCTAAAAGCATGGATACCGTCTACTCTCTTTAGTGAGTGGCTGCTTTCGCTTGATAAAGAGATGTCAACGAAGAATACGAAAATGGGATTGCTGGTGGGTAATTGCAGAGTGCATAACAACATGCCAGCGTTGAAGAACGTTGTACGATGCTACTTTCCCCCGAATTGTACTTCGATTCTTCAGCCACTAGATATGGAGACAATTAAGAACTTTAAGAAAAAATACCGCGTACCTCTAGTTCAACATATGATCGCAAACATTGACAGAAAGGTGAACAATCCCTACAGTTTCAATGTTACATGACTGCTACTTCCTGGAACAGTGTACAGCCGAACGTGATTGTGAACTGTTGGAAAAATGAAAGAATTTCCGAAAGTCAAAATGTTGGCAAGAATGTTGGGTGGATGAAATAATGCAGGATGATATTCAAAGTGATCTGGAGATTTATTCAGCAGCTACTGGTAAAACTATAGAAACTTCATTAGTTGGATACTTGTCAGTGGATGATGAGACGTTGGTGTTGGAAGCATATTCCGACGAAATTATCATCGAGGAGTTAAAGATCAATTCGCCTGTTGATTCTGTCGATGACAGTGATGCGATAAATGCGAATCTCTCTCCTCTGATGGAGCTAATTGTTCAGTTGGAAACCATTCAGCAAGTAGCATCTTCAGTCCCCAGTGTTTCAGCGCAGCAATTGATTGCGTTAGAGGAGATAAAGACAATATTCATAAGAGAATCTTTAAGAAACAAAGAATCAAAAGGAAAATAAGTGAATTTTTCTGTACACAAAAGTGAGATATTCTACAGGTACAGTATTAATAAATGAAGTGAACAAAATGTGTTTCATTATTTGTCTTTTAATGTTATTTTTAATCAGAAAAGTACTACAGTAATGTACTTCTCACCCACGAAAACATGGCTCCTTGCTCCGAGTTACATTAACAAAACCTCATTAGAACAATAACCCTGGTACAACAATTTAATTTTCATGGTCCCATGAAATTCGTTATATCGAGGTTTGAATGTATTAGAAATTATTATTCCATTCATTCCACGCTTAGTTTTACCCTTTGATCAATTAATACCTTTGTAAATAACAAGCTGTCAAACCACAGACATAGATTCCTAGACTGGACTGGCAATACCGTATACAGTATCTCTGGTGTGAATGAAGCCAGCACTTCAGAATCACAAGATGGCGGCGAGCGCAAAGGAATGTAAACAGCTGATTATTTACTAATAAAACAATGGTAAGGAACAGGGGTAAACTGGTATAACTAGGTTACCTGTAGAGTTTAGACGTAATGGTCAATACATGTGTCATGTTTGGCTGTAATTTTTCGTGCAGCAGACGTAAGATACAGGGAAAGGAGCATGTCTAAATGCAAGAATAAGCAGAAACATCTCACATATCTTTGCTTTTGTACTACATTTAAGCCTATATAATTAAGGTACAGTTTGTCTTATCTCAAATGCCAGTAGTGTTTAAATAGCCTATGCATATATTAAGGGGTTTAATAAATCTATAATCCGTTCATCATAAGAACAAACCTGATGTAATCAAACACAAACGCGATGATTGGTCAGAAGCTGTAGCACTCGTACACTGATGTTGTTATGTTCTTGGAAGTAGGTCCTACTTATGTATTTGATATCTTATTACTAAGTTACGTTAAATGAAACTTTAAGATATTCAAATGTATTAACAACTATCAACGATTTTCTTAATCACGCTTTAGCTACGTAGTTTTTATTTCAAAAATCGTGTACAGTCACAGCCTCTGCAGCGTTGTGATCTGATTGTCGCGTTGTTAATGCGCAGTATAAAAATGGCTGAGGCTGCTGTTGTGTCTAGACAAGACAGCCTAGACACAATGAGAGGAAGCCGAAAGGCAAGCGCTTAAACTCACGCAGGCTGGCGTGAGGTCTGGAACAGGATACGTAATGAATGCTATAAAGAAAAGTACGTAGCTTCTGGAATACTTAACTTTAATCCACATTTGTAGAACATCACTCTTGATGATAAATTAATAGAATCTCAATATCAATTGAATACGGCGCCTTGCTAGGTCGTAGCAAATGTAGCTGAAGGCTATGCTAACTATCGTCTCGGCAAATGAGAGCGTAGTTGTCAGTGAACCGTTCCTTGCAAAGTCGGCTGTACAACTGGGACGAGTGCTAGTACGTCTCTCTAGACCTGCCGTGTGGTGGCGCTCGGTCTGCAATTACTGACAGTGGCGACATGCGGGTCCGTCGTATACTAGCGGACCGCGGCCGATTTAAAAGCTACTACCTAGCAAGTGGGGTGTCTGGCGGTGACACCACAGCTGCTTTCTGTTCCGTAGTGAGACACGGGGCGTAGAACACAGTTAAAAAGTACCGAAAAATAGGCTGTTCTTAACGTTTTTCATAAATTTACGGAGATAATCGGCTTTGAAGTTTTCCCAACGTTGTGTATAGTGCATTATTATAATTAATTCCAGATTTAACGCGTAGCGCATTTGGTAGCGTAATGGAATGTATAACCTATGCGATTAAACGCGCAGTGATTCGAATCTCTACATTATCATTTTTTTCTAGTTCAATGTGTAATACCTAGATCTCGTAATTACAAAACACATCATTTTTTATGAATAATGCACGATTTCTTGTTTCTAATTACATACTGAACGCGAAATGCGTGTTTCCATTTAATTACAAATTTTGAATTATCGATGTTTTGTGAAGGTCTGTCCATTAAAGTTATTTAAATTAAGAAA
This sequence comes from Schistocerca cancellata, assembly GCF_023864275.1. Classification (NCBI taxonomy): domain Eukaryota; kingdom Metazoa; phylum Arthropoda; class Insecta; order Orthoptera; family Acrididae; genus Schistocerca; species Schistocerca cancellata. The sequence continues at coordinate 1,144,520,263 of NC_064626.1, read as the reverse complement.
ACATAACAATTTAATTTTTAAGGCAAAAATGAAAAACCAAATCTCTTTTTTGGCTACATCCACCGTTTTATGCGACAGAGGTAGATAAGTATCGTTGTTGTTGTTGTGGTCTTCAGTCCTGAGACTGGTTTGATGCAGCTCTCCATGCTACTCTATCCTGTGCAAGCTTCTTCATCTCCCAGTACTTACTGCAACCTACATCCTTCTGAATCTGCATAGTGTATTCATCTCTTGGTCTCCCTCTACGATTTTTAGCCTCCACGCTGCCCTCCAATACTAAGTTGGTGATCCCTTGATGCCTCAGAACATGTCGTACCAACCGGTCCCTTCTTCTTATCAAGTTGTGCCACAAACTCCTCTTCTCCTAAATTCTATTCAATACCTCCTCATTAGTTATGTGATTTACCCATCTAATCTTCAGCATTCTTCTGTAGGACCACATTTCGAAAGCTTCTATTCTGTTCTTGTCCAAACTATTTATCGTCCATGTTTCACTTCCATACATGGATACACTCCATACAAATACTTTCAGAAACGATGTTAACAAATTTCTCTTCTTCAGAAACGCTTTCCTTGCCATTGCCAGTCTACATTTTATATCCTCTCTACTTCGACCATCATCAGTTATTTTGCTCCCCAAATAGCAAAACTCATTTGCTACTTTAAGTGTCTGAATTTCTAATCTAATTCCCTCAGCATCACCCGACTTAATTCGACTACATTCCATTATCCCCGTTTTGCTTTTGTTGATGTTCATCTTATATGATTCTTTCAAGACACTGTCCATTCCGTTCAACTGCTCTTCCAAGTCCTTTGCGTCTCTGACAGAATTACAATGTTTTTATTTCTTCTCCATGGATTTTAATACCTACTCCGAATTTTTCTTTCGTTTCCTTTACTGCTTGCTCAATATACAGATTGAATAACATCGCGGATAAGCTACAAACCGATCGTAGAAACATGAAAAACAATCATTTTCACAGCATCGAAAACATCAAACAATTGCTGCATTTTTATATTTGCTACTGTAACAACAGAACCGATCTGAAGCCAAACTGTTAAGCTGCCAGACGTACTGGAACTGCCGCACGCAGCTTTTTCACACGTCACTGCCGAACGCTGGCGGGATATAGAACGGCTCGTTTTAAAAGTAGAGAAAATGTTACGCCTGGTTGGCTTCGTGGATTCTATTGTTGCTGGCTCGTTATAAACGTAGCAGGTGACATTTCCAGAACTGAAATGTATTTCTCGGATTCGCATAAGGAAGGAGCTAAGAGATTACCTTCAGTGGCTTCAATATTTAACTATACAGTGAAATCCTTCAGTACTCTCTTACGTTACACACAGCTCGTGCAGAAAAATTAATCTGTAGTTAAGTCAGGAATTTTCATCATTCTTGTTTTTAATTACAATAGTACTTTAGTTAAGAACGATAACTTGTTTCGGTTTTTGTCTAGTCGTCTAAGGAGCGTATTGTGGGAGATTTGCAGTGTATCAGTTCATTCTGCTTAAAAATTAAATGTCATTCGAAGCTGTATTGCTCCTCTGCTCATCTCTTTTTACGTGTGAACTGCAGCTGGCCACATCACAGCAGACTATAGTTCAATTCTTTTATCTTGGCGGCTCGCGCATGCCCACCCAGACGCGGGAGATTGCTGCGTTGCCAGTTGCACACGACGCACGCGCCAATAGAAGCAGCGCCATAGTATAGCATAGTTCGCAAGCTTACGTTTGGGGGGGAGCGCGCAGTTCATGAAGTAAAGCCACCACGGCCGCATTAAACCCTTTCGCTGCTACAGAGACGTGCTCCCCGCATTCTGCGCTGTGCGCGATTTTGTCACTGCACTGCTCGCCTGTGCCGACAGTCGCGAAAGACGGAATGTTTCTCAATATTAAATACGACACCTATGTGGTACTTAAATTAAATGAGATATTGTTATACAGTAAATTTTATATGAAACTTAGGTATCTTGTCAACATTTCATTCTCAACATTGTGGCAATTAAAATCGACCACACGGAAAGTATACTCTATGGACTTTTTTTTACCTCTGCAAACTCTTCAAAATTTCGTGCAATGGTTTACTACATGTAATGCTGCATAGTAACTGCGTTGAACATCGAAACAAAATTAAGTCATTTATGGGGGGAAAGTATCAGTCAAGAAGGCGTGTAAAAATCAAATTTTTGGGCCAAATAGTTTTTGTGAAATCGAATGATAAGTGTGTCAAAGCAGTGGGAACACCGTGTGTCTGCACAGGCGAGCAGTGCAGTGATGACAAAATAGCGCACAGCGCGGAATCCGGGGAGCACGTTTCTGCAGCAGCGAAAGGGTTAATGAAGAGACAATGCACTAGAAATTTCAAAAAATTGCATTCAAACGAATAAAATTCGTGAATTAAGACACTTCGATACTGTTTCCAAATAAAGAAAATATTAAGCACCGCACAAGCGCTCGTTACGTTTCGCTTACTAACCCAACGCCTTAACCGTTACGCTAATGCAGCTCGTTGTACGTCATAACTCCACGAGATACAATACAACTCCACGAGGACTCTAACAACACGTCACGCAAAATACTGACAAACACTGTTGGTATGACTATGAATTACTCACATTTCGAAGTACAATAGGAAATAAACAATTACCGCTGTTCTTTACTGCAAAAAAGCGGTTCGTGAGATTGATACAAAACCCTTTCCTTGCTATCGCCTGAATTAGGAGTTTTATTGCTTGTTTGGTTTAATTAATTAATAGAATATGAAGCAACTGGTACAAATAATACTTTTTCCAAACTTTCTATAAAAGAATGTCTGCTATCAAGACATTGCTTTTGTTCAATTACTTTATTTATGACTGAACATTTCTAAAACTGAAGACACTCGTCAGTGCTCTGCTCTGCAGTCGAGATCTGGTAACGTCGTTCTCTGTTCATTGGCTGACTGTGTTTTGTGACGTCACATGCGCAGAACGAACCTAAACTAGGCCGCCAACATAAATGACGCGCACTTTAGCTGTGCCAGATGACCGACCAGTGCTGTCCAAGTTAAATGCGCCGGTAAAGCTGTTGTCCCGTATTATCGCTAAGTCGATTTGCGCAGAACACATAGCACAAAACGTTCCCTTATTATCGTACTTGACAGTACTCGAGACAGCTTGGCTGCAGTCATACGTAAAACGGAAATCCAATGAGGTTCCAGCAAACGCGGAAGAATACATAGTGCAATGTTTACATCAGGTTTATTCGTCTGATGAATGGATTACAGTATTAACAGACGTAATTTACTGCTGGTATAACACAATTCTATAACTTACGTGTTAAACTCAACTAGTATGCAAATCTTTGCCCAACTGCAAAGCTTCTTTAGACCGCCTCGTAAAGCTTACAACGTTATTTCGTTTCAGAAATTCGTAGTAGAACCATACAAAAACTTTCTGACGCCCCATTCTTACCTCATAAATCATCCGTTTTCAGTAAAAGATGCACTATTGCCAATCTGGGAATGTATGTCTGTGTCTCAAACCAAACAGACAGCGTCTGTCAACCAAAACGAATAGAAAACACAAAGTTATTGGTTTAAATGGCTCTGAACACTATGGGACTTAACATCTGAGGCCATCAGTCCCCTATTTAAACCTAACTAACCTAAGGACATCACACACGTCCATGCCCGAGGCATGATTCGAACCTGCGACCGTAGCAGTCGCGCGGTTCCGGACTGAAGCGCCTAGAACCGCTCGGTCACCGCGGCCGGCACACGAAGTTAGAGCCGTTGTAATTTGAATACGTAAAGTATAGTTATCTGTTATATGTAAATATATTTTATAAACGTTTACATTCATATCATTACATTTCTATTCGTGGAGGTAATATAATTAATACTTTTTTGTACAGATCCACAAAATCACTTGAGAATGGTCTACAAGGCTGACAAATAAAATTGTTGCAGCAAAAGTTGAAAAATCCAACTTCTCTTAATAAATTCACTGTTGTGTTAATCCGCTACGAAAAAAAATGAGTCAGATGTTGATATTTCAAATAATACAAGGGCATGCATACGGTCTTTTATTTCAAACGTCTCATTCTAGTTATGTTTCTTCCTCTTTGTAGTACGAATTTCCGCTATTCTTTCATAGTATTTACAAAATAACAAAAAATGAAGTAGGAAAATACCGGAACGAGCACATCTTTACTCCTCCTGATTATATAAAGGCATCTTTGAAGAACCCACTACATAAAAAAGTTTTCATTCTCCTCCATATGCCGCCGCACTCTACGCACGAAATGACGGTAATTTTGGGCTTTGTCGCGACACGATTCAGCTTATTTCCATCGGCAAATTTCTGCGCTTCAGTCCTTTTATCGCACGCAGTACGAAAGCGCCGATTAAAAGAGAAGAGGTGCACAAAACCCTTTGAATGCACAACATTTTTATTTTTAATCTCCAGCCTGCCAACGTCTGTCTGCGGCACAAAAGCCAGGAGGGAAGGAAACCTCGCGATTCGCGTCAAATTGCTCACTTCGCCGCTAATTGGGGCGACTCCTACCAGCGCACAGGTTTACGTAATGGTCGGTCCCACGGAGCGGCAAGTTGTGGGCGCTCTTCACGAACTGCACAACCAGCTATTCCAGTTCTTTTGTGCCGTCCTGCGTAACGCCAGGCCTGAAAAGTCGGACGGCTATTCCGAAGCAATTCTGACAATTTTGCGATCGAACCAATCACTGCTCCCTTACATGTGAAGCAGCGTTAATACATCTGTACTGCGAAGCGTGAACCGCGTACCCGTCAATAGTGTACAGAAAGTGAGTGACAGTGAATTCTGAGCTGGCTCCTTTGTAACGTCATAAGAACCGAGACGGATTAGAAGGGAGTAGAGGGCTTCCTCAGTTTATAAAAATAAAAGAAAACACGATGCGCAGTACACTATAATGTGAACGATCTTTATTTAAATCGTGCGATTAGATAAATTCGACAACCTGTCATTTCAAGCAACTGTAAAACCAACGTGGAAAAGTGGCACATTGTCTGCATCCATCTCCACGCATTTCCATGTATTCATAACACATTTATAACCCACAATAGCACAGTACTTCATATTTCTACTTACGAATGTGATATTACGTATTGCACACTGTAATTATCAAATTATTTTTCTTTACACGCACCAAGTAGACATCATATTGCATCACTGCATTGGGAATAGATCCACATCACAAACGTTACATCCTCGCATATCAGATTGGTACCACAGCATAGCAACTAACGGCACGTGTTACAATGGTATCAAAGATACACATACACTCAAACACGGTAAGGCTATCGATAGCAGATGTCAGAGGCACATTATGTATATTGTTAGCGTGCCAGGCTTTTTTGATGTATTGTACATCGGACAATGAGCAACCAAAGACGACTTAATGGCGAATGACATAATAAAATATTTTGTACTGTACATTAAAAATAATCTATGAAATAAGTACAAATTTTATAATATATTGAAAGATGAACAATCCATTAATTTGTAGTGTGCCGAATTTAACGAATGCATTGTATCGTAGGCCTGAAAGCTATGTATAGACACAAGGAAGCCGAAATATTGCCATTTTTTACAGAAGAGTAATCCACAAACAACCAAAATTTGTAAGATTTTAAAAATTGTAGTATCATTGATGAACCAGCAGAATCCTCCTACAGAGGACAATTTATACACACAAATACAGGGTGGTACATTGATGGTGACTGGGCGAAATATCTCACGAAATACGCGTCAAACGAAAAAACTATAAAGAACGAAACTTGTCTAGCTTGAAGGGGGAAACCAGATGGAGCTATGGTTGGCCCGCTAGATGGCGCTGCCATAGGTCAATATCAACTGCGTTTTTTTTTAAATAGGAACCCCCATTTTTTATTACATATTCGTGTAGTACGTAAAGAAATATGAATGTTTTAGTTGGACCACTTTTTTCGCTTTGTGATAGATGGCTCTGTAATAGGCACAAACATATGGCTCACAATTTTAGATGAACAGTTGATGACAGGTAGGTTTTGTAAATTAAAATACAGAACGTAGGTACGTTTGAACATTTTATTTCCGTTGTTCAAATGTAATACATGTACCTTTGTGAACTTATCATTTCTGAGAACGCAAGCTGTTACAGCGTGTTACCTGTAAATACCACATTAATGCAATAAATTCTCAAAATGATGGCTGTAGACCTCAAAGCATTTGGAAATACGTGTAACGACATTCCTCTTAACAGCGAGTAGCTTGCCTTCCGTAATGTTCGCACATGCATTGACAATGCGCTGACGCATGTTGTCAGGGGTTATCGGTGGATCACGATAGCAAATATCCTTCAACTTCCCCCACAGAAAGAAATCCGGGGACGTCAGATCCGGTGAACGTGCGGGCCATGGTATGGTGCTTCGACGACCAATCCACCTGTCATGACATATGCTATTCAATACCGCTTCAACCGCACGCGAGCTATGTGCCGGACATCCATAATGTTGGAAGTACATCGCCATTCTGTTATGCAGTGAAACATCTTGTAGTAACATCGGTAGAACATTACGTAGGAAATCAGCATACATTGCACCATTTAGATTGCCATCGATAAAATGGGGGTCAATTATCCTTCCTCCCATAATGCCGCACCATACATTAACCCGCCAAGGTCGCTGATGTTCCATTTGTCGCAGCCATCGTGGATTTTCCGTTGCCCAATAGTGCATATTATGCCGGTTTACATTACCGCTGTTGGTGAATGACACTTCGTTGCTAAATAGAAGGCGTGCAAAAAATCTGTCATCGTCCCGTAACTTTTCTTGTGCCCAGTGGCAGAAGTGTACACGACGTTCAAAGTCGTCGCCATGCAATTCCTGGTGCATAGAAATATGGTACTGGTGTAATCGATGTTGCTGTAGCATTCTCAACACCGACGTTTTTGAAATTCCCGATTCTCGCACAATTTGTCTGCTACTGATGTGCGGATTAGCCGCGACAGCAACTAAAACAACTGCTTGGGCATCATCATTTGTTGCAGGTCGTGGCTGACGTTTCACATGTGGCTGAACACTTCCTGTTTCCTTAAATAACGTAACTATCCGGCGAACGGTCCGGACACTTGGATGATGTCGTCCAGGATACCGAGCAGCATACATAGCACACGCCCGTTGGGCATTTGGATCACAATAGCCATACATCAAAACGATATCGAACTTTTCCGCAATTGGTAAACGGTCCATTTTAATACGGGTAATGTATCACGATGCAAATACCGTCCGCACTGGCGGAATGTTACGTGATACCACGTACTTATACGTTTGTGACTATTACAGCGCCATTTGTCACAAAGCGAAAAAAGTGGTCCAACTGAAACATTCATATTTCTTTACGTACTACACGAATATGTAATAAAAAATGGGGGTTCCTATTTAAAAAAACGCAGTTGATATCCGTTTGACCTATGGCAGCGCCATCTAGCGGGCCAAACATAGCGTCACCTGGTTTCCCCTTAAAGCTAGACGAGTTACGTTCTTTGTAGTTTTTTCGTTTGATGCTTATTTCGTGAGATATTTCGCCCGGTCACTATCAGTGGACTACCTTGTATATGTCTACATGTCCACCTTGTATTTCACCAAAATGCATAAATATTGACAGTAGGTAACAAAACGAAATAGACTGCAAATATAATCGATACGCATTTTTCGGTACACCTTATTGGACACATAAGGATGCCAAAACGATCCTCTAAATAACATGTGAATGCATGTTATGTTAAGCAAATACATAGATCATAGTCGTGGACCTTTTCGTTTCGTTACCTACTGTCATTATTTACCCATTTTCGCGAAATACAAGGTAGACATGCACAATTATGTTGGTGTGCATAAACTGTCCTCTATAAGAGGTCAAACATAATACAGAGGTCTTTAAAAATGTTTTGAAATTTGTATTTCCATGGGTTATTCTTCTGTAAAAAAGTCTATACACTGGCTTCTGTGTGTCTATACACAGCCAGCAGACACTAATAACCTACGATACAGTGCATTCGTTAAGTCTGGCGGCCAATAGTTAGTGGACTGTTCATCATTCAATATTTTATGAAATCCCTTTTTATTTCATGCATTATTTTTCATGTACTTTTTGTATGCTCCTAGGCGGTCTTTGGTCATTGATTATGTGATAAAAATACATCAACGAAGTCTGGCACGCCAGCTACACATGTATTATGTCTCTGACATTTGCTACCGATAGTTCTTCACGATATCGTCCGCAGCGCCTGTGCTGGGCTCGTGACCATATCGGCTGGATCCTAGACGGCTGGAAAACCATGACCTGGTGAGATGAGTCTCAATTTCAGTTGGTAAGAGCTGATTACATGGTGCGAATGTGGCGCAGACCCCGCGAAGCCATGGACACAGGTTGTCATCAAGGCACTGTGCAAGCTGGTGGTGGCTCCATAACAGTGTGGGATACCTCTACGTGGAACAGACTGGAGCCTCTGGTCCAACTGAACCGATCATTGACTGGAAATTGTTATATTCGGCTATCTGGAGACCGTTTGCAGCCATTCGTTGACGTCATGTTCCCAAACAACTATGGAATTTTTATATGACAGAGCCCCATGTCACCGGGCCACAACTGTTCGCAATTGGTTGTTGTTGTCGTGGTCTTCAGTCTTGAGACTGGTTCGATGCAGCTCCCATGCTACTCTATCCTGTGCAAGCTTCTTCATCTCCCAGTACCTACTGCAACCTACATCCTTCTGAATATGTTTAGCGTATTCATCTCTTGGTCTCTCTCTACGATTTTTAGCCTCCACACTGCCCTCCAATACTAAGTTGGTGATCCCTTGATGCCTCAGAACATGTCGTACCAACCGGTCCCTTCTTCTTATCAAGTTGTGCCACAAACTCCTCTTCTCCTCAATTCTATTCAATACCTCCTCATTAGTTGTGTGATCTACCCATCTAATCTTCAGTATTCTTCTGTAGCACCACATTTCGAAAGCTTCTATTCTCTTCTTTTCAAAACTACACTCCTGGAAATGGAAAAAAGAACACATTTACACCGGTGTGTCAGACCCACCATACTTGCTCCGGACACTGCGAGAGGGCTGTACAAGCAATGATCACACGCACGGCACAGCCGACACACCAGGAACCGCGGTGTTGGCCGTCGAATGGCGCTAGCTGCGCAGCATTTGTGCAACGCCACCGTCAGTGTCAGCCAGTTTGCCGTGGCATACGGAGCTCCATCGCAGTCTTTAACACTGGTAGCATGCCGCGACAGCGTGGACGTGAACCGTATGTGCAGTTGACGGACTTTGAGCGAGGGCGTATAGTGGGCATGCGGGAGGCAGGGTGGACGTACCGCCGAATTGCTCAACACGTGGGGCGTGAGGTCTCCACAGTACATCGATGTTGTCGCCAGTGGTCGGCGGAAGGTGCACGTGCCCGTCGACCTGGGACCGGACCGCAGCGACGCACGGATGCACGCCAAGACCGTAGGATCCTACGCAGTGCCGTAGGAGACCGCACCGCCACTTCCCAGCAAATTAGGGACACTGTTGTTCCTGGGGTATCGGCGAGGACCATTCGCAACCGTCTCCATGAAGCTGGGCTACGGTCCCGCACACCGTTAGGCCGTCTTCCGCTCACGCCCCAACATCGTGCAGCCCGCCTCCAGTGGTGTCGCGACAGGCGTGAATGGAGGGACGAATGGAGACGTGTCGTCTTCAGCGATGAGAGTCGCTTCTGCCTTGGTGCCAATGATGGTCGTATGCGTGTTTGGCGCCGTGCAGGTGAGCGCCACAATCAGGACTGCATACGACCGAGGCACACAGGGCCAACACCCGGCATCATGGTGTGGGGAGCGATCTCCTACACTGGCCGTACACCACTGGTGATCGTCGAGAGGACACTGAATAGTGCACGGTACATCCAAACCGTCATCGAACCCATCGTTCTACCATTCCTAGACCGGCAAGGGAACTTGCTGTTCCAACAGGACAATGCACGTCCGCATGTATCCCATGCCACCCAACGTGCTCTAGAAGGTGTAAGTCAACTACCCTGGCCAGCAAGATCTCCGGATCTGTCCCCCATTGAGCATGTTTGGGACTGGATGAAGCGTCGTCTCACGCGGTCTGCACGTCCAGCACGAACGCTGGTCCAACTGAGGCGCCAGGTGGAAATGGCATGGCAAGCCGTTCCACAGGACTACATCCAGCATCTCTACGATCGTCTCCATGGGAGAATAGCAGCCTGCATTGCTGCGAAAGGTGGATATACACTGTACTAGTGCCGACATTGTGCATGCTCTGTTGCCTGTGTCTATGTGCCTGTGGTTCTGTCAGTGTGATCATGTGATGTATCTGACCCCAGGAATGTGTCAATAAAGTTTCCCCTTCCTGGGACAATGAATTCACGGTGTTCTTATTTCAATTTCCAGGAGTGTACTTATCGTCCATGTTTCCCTTCCGTACATGGCTACACTCCATGCAAATACTTTCAGAAACGACTTCCTGACACGTAAATCTATACTCGATGTTAACAAATTTCTCTTCTTCAGAAACGCTTTCCTTGCCATTGCCAGTCTACATTTTATATCCTCTCTACTTCGCCCATCATCAGTTCTTTTGCTCCCCAAAGAGCAAAACTCCTTTACTACTTTAAGTATCTCATTTCCTAATCTAACTCCCTCAGCATCACCCGACTTAATTCGACTACATTCCATTATCCTCGTTTTCCTTTTGTTGATGCTCATCTTATACCTCCTGTCCATTCCGTTTGGTATGGAGAAGATTCTGGACAAATCCTGCGAATGATTTGGCCACCCTGATCATCCAACATGAATCCCATCGAATAGTTGTGGGACATAATAAAGCGAGTAGTTCGTGCAGAAAATCTTGCACCGGCAACACTTTCGCAATTATGGTCAGCTACAGGCGGAGCATGGCTCAATATTTCTACAGTGGGCTTCCAGCGACTTGTTGACTCCATGCCACGTCGAGTTGCTGCACTACCTGGGGCAAAAGGAGGTCCGACACGATATTTGGGGTATCCCGTGACTTCTCACCTCAGGGTATTAAGGTACCGCATATAAAACATCGGCACTCATTTCCGTTACACCCTGTATTGTAAGTTGTTTCATCTACATCTACATCCATACTCCGCAAGCCGCCTGACGGTGTGTGGCGGAGGGTACCTTCAGTACCTCTATCGGTTCTCCCTTCTATTCCAGTCTCGTATTGTTCGTGGAAAGAAGGATTGTCGGTATGCCTCTGTGTGGGCTCTAATCTCTCTGATTTTATCCTCATGGTCTCTTCGCGAGATATACGTAGGAGCGAGCAATATACTGCTTGACTCTTCGGTGAAAGTATGTTCTCGAAACTTTAACAAAAGCCCGTACCGAGCTACTGAGCGTCTCTCCTGCAGAGTCTTCCACTCGAGTTTATCTATCATCTCCGTAACGCTTTCGCGATTACTAAATGATCCTGTAACGAAGCGCGCTGCTCTCCGTTGGATCTTCTCTATATCTTCTATCAACCCTATCTGGTACGAATCCCACACTGCTGAGCAGTATTCAAGCAGTGGGCGAACAAGCGTACTGTAACCTACTTCCTTTGTTTTCGGATTGCATTTCCTTAGGACTCTTCCAATGAATCTCAGTCTGGCATCTGCTTTACCGACGATCAACATTATATGATCATTCCATTTTAAATCACTCCTAATGCCTACTCTCAGATAATTTATGGTATTAACTGTTTCCAGTTGCTGACCTGCTATTTTGTAGCTAAATGATAAAGGATCTATCTTTCTGTGTATTCGCAGCACATTACACTTGTCTACATTGAGATTCAATTGCCATTCCCTGCACCATGCGTCAATTCGTTGCAGATCCTCCTGCATTTCAGTACAATTTTCCATTGTTACAACCTCTCCATACACCACAGCATCATCTGCAAAAAGCCTCAGTGAACTTCCGATGTCATCCACCAGGTCATTTATGTATATTGTGAATAGCAACGGTCCTATGACACCCCTGCGGCACACCTGAAATCACTCTTACTTCGGAAGACTTCTCTCCATTGAGAATGACATGCTGCGTCCTGTTATCTAGGAACTCCTCAATCCAATCACACAATTGGTCTGATAGTCCATATGCTCTTACTTTGTTCATTTAACGACTGTGGGGAACTGTATCGAACGCCTTGCGGAAGTCAAGAAACACGGCATCTACCTGGGAACCCGTAGGATGTTTCCGTAAGAGCATGTAAAAATGTAACAGAGTACAGAGATTGCTGCACTGAACAATATGCGGTAGGGAACCTGGGGTCGGAGAAGCCAGCTTAAGGAGACATGGAAGTAAACTTGTCTATCGCTTTGTTTAGCATTACTGTTTTCCAGCTTATTTACGATGGTTGACTGGAAAGTGATGCCTCCACCTTCGTAACTCTTCAATAGTTGGCAGCATTGGTATGCGGCAGGTACTGACGTCTTCCGTAGCCTCTTCTCTACAGCTGCAGTTGGCGGGGAGCCTTGAGCATTGAACGGTTGTATTGTGACAGTGTAAAGTATGGAACCCTGCGAAGACGGTCGGTCAGTGCGATTTAAGCAACGTGCAGTCATTGAATTCTTGACAGCAGAAGGTGTCATCCCAAAGGAGGTTCATCAGAGAATGAAAACAGTTTATGGTGATTGTGTTGATGTGAGTACTGCGCGTCGTTGGGCGAGTACGATTGAAGATGTTGAGGCTGGAACATCTGACCTGCGTGACAAATAAAGAGTTGGACGTCCTGTGACAGCAACCACCGAGTTTCACAAGAAAAATGTTGACAGATTGATTCAGGACGATCGTCGTATCACTCAGAGAGAAATTGCAAGCACAATCGGCATTTCACAAGAACGTGTCGGTCACATTATTGCTTTGCCTGGCTATCGGAAGATGTGTGCACGATGGGTACCGCGAATGCTGACTCCTGAAATGAAAGCGCACAGACTTGAAATTTGCCAGGAACTCTTCTCGCGCTACGAGAGTGAATGTGACGCCTTTCTCCATTCAATTGTGACAGGAGACGAAACGTGAGCACACCATTACGACCCGGAGACGTTGAGAGAACTGTAAGACTGTGTCTTAAAAGACATCATAGTCGCCGTTGGCTGTTTAAAATATTTATTGTTACTACTGCAATTTCGGCCTTATGGCCATTTTCAAGTAACACTGCAAAGTCACATTCTGTCAGAATATAAAACTATCTGACATGAGTATGTGTCGTCATCAAACTGCAGCCTTTTGACTGTGAGAGGCTGCATTTTGACAACGACACGTACTCATGTCAGATAGTTTTATACTCTGACAGAATGTGACTTTGCAGTGTTACTTGAAAATGGCCACAAGGCCGAAATTGCAGTAGTAAAAATAAATATTTTAAACAGCCAACGGCGACTTTGATTGCCTTTAAGAAATATTATATGACTGTGTAAGTAGGCTGTTTAGGTTTTCTTATTGGTAACGCCACGTAGCGCTCTGTATGAAAATCACTGGCTGTGCTGTGTGCAGTCTGTGGCTAGTTTGCATTGTCGTGTGCCATTGTAGTGTTGGGCAGCTGGATGTTAACAGCGCGTAGCGTTGGGCATTTGAGGTGAGCCGCCAGCAGTGGTGGATGTGGGGAGTGAGATGGCGGAGTTTTGGACAGAAACAGTACATTTGTAAGAATGGATGTCATGAACTATATATATATATATATATATATATATATATATATATATATATATATATATATATAATGACTATTAAGTAGTTTGAATCTTTTATTTAGCTGGCAGTAGTGGCGCTCACTGTATTGCAGTAGCTTGAGTAACGAAGATCTTTGTGAGGTAAGTGATTTGTGAAAGGTATAGGTTAATGTTAGTCAGGGCCATTCTTTTGTAGGGATTATTGAAAGTCAGATTGCGTTGCGCTAAAAATATTGTGTGTCAGTTTAAGCACAGTCATGTATAATTTTTCTAAGGGGACGTTTCAACTGTGAATCCCAACCACGAGAAGTTAATGTAAGACTGTGGTTGCGGAAACAGAGTGTCGACTTCTTCCGTGACGGCTTCAGAAAACTTGTTCATCGTTGGCAGAAATATATACAATTGGCTGGTGATTATGTGGAAAAGTGAATATTGGTAATTAAAGAACACATTTTAAGGATTATTATTTCTGTGTTAGATTTATTAAAATCCAAACCCAATTAAAGAAGGTGGAGGCATTACTTTTCATTCAACCCTCGTACAACTAACATGCGTACAAGTCTCAGCATACTGTGTTATTCATTTACATGTACGTTCTTTATTCCTGCAAGGAAACAAGGAGGACGAGCCTGGTTACTAGGAAGTCATGATTTAAGTTTTCTTTGCTTTACTTCCCCATAGGGTGGCTCTGTTGTATCGCGTTTATTGTCCCATGACAGAACGTGCTATGAATCAACGACAGACCCAATCAACATGAAGGTGCACTGCCTGACTTCAGAGTGGATGTCCACAAACATCTCACTGCCGTATTTCCTGGTCGCTGGATTGGAAGGCGAGATCCTATTCCATGGCCTACGAAGTCGCTTGACGTGAATCCCCTTGATTATTTCCTCTGGGGATGTCTAAAGTCGCTTGTGTATGAGACCCCAGTGGATACAGTGATGGAATTAGTTGCCAGAATTGTAGCTGCCTGTGATGTGATTCAAAACAAACTAGTGATATTTGTCAGGGTGCGTCAGAATCTTGTTCGCCGATGTCATGCTTGCACTGCGGTTGATAGCTGTCAGTTTCGGCACTTTTTGTGAGAGACAGCACAAATGGTACGTTCAGCGTGTCAGTGATGGTATTTGCAGATAACTGTAACTAATGTAAATAAAAAAGTACAAAGTAATGTGATTTTATACTTATTATCTCCTTAAGCTGGCTTCTTCGACCCGAGGTGCGCTACCTCAAATTGTTCAGTGGAGCATCCTTATGTCCTGTTAAATATTTGCACGCTCATACGGAAACACCCTGCATCCAACCGTGGATATACATCATTTTGATTTGCAGCTCCTTGTATTGGCCGTGTATGCAGTTAAAATTGTTGGATGTGAGGTCCGCCAGTTATGCAAACATGTTTCGGCACCACTGTGCCATCATCAGTGGGTTTCCGTTTTTATTTATTCTGCAATGTGAACATTTTTGTTAAATGATTATAAAATTATGTGCATTTTTAGTTCAAACTACAAATCGTTTCTTTTTGTAAATACCTTTTACATTTGATGTGCATGAATTTTCTGGACCACTTGTGTGTTAATTACTACAGGCAGCGTGTCATCTGCAACCCACCAATGTTGATGAAATATGGCCTTTTTTTCTTTTTTATTTAACCTATTTTATAGAATGTAACTCAGTTTTACGCGATGTTTTCGCGCCTTATTGGTTTTTACTTACGTTTTCGTGTGGCAGGTACTTCCATTCTCCGTATAATGTTGAGGTGTTGTGATGCACACGTAACTATAACAAGTATTTTTCACAAATAACGTAGTAAAACACTTTTCACTTCACCAGAACACCGTGTGATTGTGGTTTGTTATGTGTCCCAGCCCAGTCAGTGTTCAGTTGGTCACGAGGGAGTTCGGCGCTAAATTTGAATTTTGTTTGCATTTTATCTTTGTGTGTGTGTGTGTGTGTGTGTGTGTGTGTGTGAGAGTGCGTGTGTGTGTGTGTGTGTGTGTGTGTGTGTGTGTGTGTGTGTGTGTGTGTGTGTAGGCTTTATCTGTTTGTGCTGTTTTCATTTGTAAAATTCCTTTAATGTGTTAAATATTGTGCCCTTGCAGCGTGTAGTGTATTCGTTTAAGACCTGTTTTCCTTCTGCTATTGCCTTCTGTATATGGAAGATTTCCTCAATGGTCAGTTTGCTGTATAGGCTGTAGCTGGGTTTTAGTATACTTAAGTCTGTTTCTATTGTGGTTGGGTGGTGATTGTTGGCTACAAGGTGGTCAGCAAATGTGCTATGGGAGCTGTTGCTTTTTAAAGCTCTGAGATCTTCTCAATATCTTGTTTTGAAGTTTCTACATGTTTGACCTACGTACTTTGACTGGCAAGTGTTGCATGTGAGTTCATATATTCCTAATCTGTTAAATTTATCCATGGGTGTTTCTTGTGTTCTGATCTTTTTCTGTGTGGTGTTCTCCGTGGATATACAGGTTGTTCGTTTTAACTTGAGACAACTAAATATCTCGAAGACGACGAATCGTGCGAGAAAAAGGTTCTACGTGAAAAGTTAATGCGAGGGTTGCTCAGAAAGTAATGCACTGCATTTCTTTCTCAACAATTCTTAATTGAACATAATGAGAATTACACACATGAAAGAATGGTGTTTTAATTACATACCCCATTTTTCCACGTAATCTCCGTCCCGTTGTAAGGCCTTCCTCCAGCGCGAAACATGGGCGTGTATGCGCTGTCGGTACCAATCATTGTCCTGGTGGCGGAACAAGTGCTTCACTGTGTGAACTTCCTTCGCTGATTGACAAATACAGCACCAACTGCCGAGTCGTAATGCGTCTGTCCTCGCGAATGACAACATCAGCTCGGTGCAGCTTGTCAGGTGTGACAGCCGTGGATGGTCTCCCCGACCGCTGCAAATCGTCGAGCTCCGCCGAACCGCCTGCTGATGACCTCACCCTCCGTGCCCAGCGACTAACTGTAGCTCTGTCGTCAGCAGACGCTCCATAGACTTTGCACGAGCGTTTGTGAATATCCCCCACAGTTTCTTTCTCTGCAGTGAGAAGTTCAATGATGGCACGTTGCTTGCCAACAGACACAATTTTGAAATTGTCCTGCAGCTACGCTAGTCGGCTGTGACTGGAACTTGGCACGCTCTCTCAGGCGACTTCAAATAACACTTGCGTCAACGTTTCGGATGAGATAAAAATGCGGTGCAATACTTTTTGGGCAACTCTCGTAATAGTAAAATGGAGATATGTCTGTGTTACAACTGCCTGCCTCCTAACCACCCTTCCTGTCTCTTTTGAAATGGGAACCGCACAGTTTTATTGGATATTCGGATCCTACACCAAAAAATACGTATGGTTTACTCAAACCATTGTTTCCCATTCGTGACATATGACGCTGTAATCGACATATATCAAGTGTGTCTGCTTAATAATTAAGAACCGACGGATTTGATTCTACATTTATGATGTAAAAGTGAATCTTTGTGTTCTAACGGTTGATATTAATGCTCTAAATTCACTTCATTATTGCAAATTTGATTGTAAGTACAAATAATATGGTTAGACATTGACATTTGTGGCAAATAAACTATTAGTATGGCCGAAGACTTCCGGCATAAGAAGTCAGCCTCATTCTGCCAACGGCCTTGTCAAAGAGGGCGGAGGAGCGGATAGAGGTTCAGGGCACTCTCTTGTCCTAGGGGTGGGAAATTGCCCCTAAAGGCGGAAGAATCAGCAATGATCAACGACATGAGGATGCAGAAGGCAATGGAAACCACTGCATTAAAGACACGTAACGTGTATCCACAGGACATGTGGCCTGTAATTGAAGAAGTGTCATGATGATCTCTCCATTCGCAAAAGATTCCGGAATAGTCCCCCAATCGGATCTCCGGGAGGGGACTGCCAAGGGGGAGGTTACCATGAGAAAAAGATTGAATAATCTACGAAAGGATAACGTTCTACGAGTCGGGGCGTAGAATGTCAGAAGCTTGAACGTGGTAGGGAAACTAGAAAATCTGAAAAGGGAAATGCAAAGACTCAATCTAGATATAGTAGGGGTCAGTGAAGTGAAGTGGAAGGAAGACAAGGATTTCTGGTCAGATGAGTATCGGGTAATATCAACAGCAGCAGAAAATGGTATAAAAGGTGTAGGATTCGTTATGAATAGGAAAGTAGGGCAGAGGGTGTGTTACTGTGAACAGTTCAGTGACCGTGTTGTTCTAATCAGAATCGACAGCAGACCAACACCGACAACGATAGTTCAGGTATACATGCCGACGTCGCAAGCTGAAGATGAACAGATAGAGAAAGTGTATGAGGATCTTGAAAGGGTAATGCAGTATGTAAAGGGGGACGAAAATCTAATAGTCATGGGCGACTGGAATACAGTTGTAGGGGAAGGAGTAGAAGAAAATGTTACAGGAGAATATGGGCTTGGGACAAGGAATGAAAGAGGAGAAAGACAAATTGAGTTCTGTAACAAGTTTCAGCTAGTAATAGCGAATACCCTGTTCAAGAATCACAAGAGGAGTAGGTATACTTGGAAAAGGCCGGGAGATACGGGAAGATTTCAATTAGATTACATCATGGTCAGACAGAGATTCCGAAATCAGATACTGGATTGTAAGGCGTACCCAGGAGCAGATATAAACTCAGATCACAATATAGTAGTGATGAAGAGTAGGCTGAAGTTCAAGACATTAGTCAGGAAAAATCAATACGCAAAGAAGTGGGATACGGAAGTATTAAGGAATGACGAGATACGTTTGAAGTTCTCTAACGCTATAGATACAGCAATAAGGAATAGCGCAGTAGGCAGTACAGTTGAAGAGGAATGGACATCTCTAAAAAGGGCCATCACAAAAGTTGGGAAGGAAAACATAGGTACAAAGAAGGTAACTGCGAAGAAACCATGGGTAACAGAAGAAATACTTCAGTTGATTGATGAAAGGAGGAAGTACAAACATGTTCCGGGAAAATCAGGAATACAGAAATACAAGTCGCTGAGGAATGAAATAAATAGGAAGTGCAGGGAAGCTAAGACGAAATGGCTGCAGGAAAAATGTGAAGACATCGAAAAAGATATGATTCTCGGAAGGACAGACTCAGCATACAGGAAAGTCAAAACAACCTTTGGTGATGTCCGCCGCTCGTGGTCTCGCGGTAGCGTTCTCGCTTTCCGAGCACGGGGTACCGGGTTCGATTCCCGGCGGGGTCAGGGATTTTCACCTGCCTCGAGATGACTGGGTGTTTGTGTTGTCCTCATCATTTCATCATCATCCAGGAAAGTGGCGAAATTGGACTGAGCAAAGATTGGGTAATTGTACGGGCGGTGATAACCACGCAGTTGAGCGCCCCACAAACCAAACATCATCATCATCAACCTTTGGTGACATTAAAAGCAACGGTGGTAACATTAAGAGTGCAACGGGAATTCCACTGTTAAATGCAGAGGAGAGAGCAGATAGGTGGAAAGAATGCATTGAAAGCCTCTATGAGGGTGAAGATTTGTCTGATGTGATAGAAGAAGAAACAGGAGTCGATTTAGAAGAGATAGGGGATCCAGTATTAGAATCGGAATTTAAAAGAGCTTTAGAGGACTTACGGTCAAATAAGGCAGAAGGGATAGATAACATTCCATCAGAATTTCTAAAATCATTGGGGGACGACTATTCACGTTGGTGTGTAGAATACATGAGTCTGGCGATATACCATCTGACTTTCGGAAAAGCATCATCCACACAATTCCGAAGACGGCAAGAGCTGACAAGTGCGAGAATTATCGCACAATCAGCTTAACAGCTCATGCATCGAAGCTGCTTACAAGAATAATATACAGAAGACTGGAAAAGAAAATTGGGAATGCGCTAGGTGACGATCAGTTTGGCTTTAGGAAAAGTAAAGGGACGAGAGAGGCAATTCTGACGTTACGGCTAATAATGGAAGCAAGGCTAAAGAAAAATCAAGACAATTTCATAGGATTTGTCGACCTGGAAAAAGCGTTCGACAATATAAAATGGTGCAAGCTGTTCGAGATTCTGAAAAAAGTTGGGGTAATCTGTAGGGAGAGAAGGGTCATATACAATATGTACAACAACCAAGAGGGAATAATAAGAGTGGACGATCAAGAACGAAGTGCTCGTATTAAGAAGGGAGTAAGACAAGGCTGTAGCCTTTCGCCCCTACTCTTCAATCTGTACATCGAGGAAGCAATGATGGAAATAAAAGAAAGGTTCAGGAATGGAATTAAAATACCAGGTGAAAGGATATCAATGATACGATTCGCTGATGACATTGCTATCCTGAGAGAAAGTGAAGAAGAATTAAATGATCTGCTGAACGGAATGAACAGTCTAATGAGTACACAGTATGGTTTGAGAGTAAATCGGAGAAAGACGAAGGTAATGAGAAGTAGTAGAAATGAGAACAGCGAGAAACTTAACATCAGGATTGATGGTCACGAAGTCAATGAAGTTAAGGAATTCTGCTACCTAGGCAGTAAAATAACTAACGACGGACGGAGCAAGGAGGACATCAAAAGCAGACTCGCTATGGCAAAAAAGGCATTTCTGGCCAAGAGAAGTCTACTAATATCAAATACCGGCCTTAATTTGAGGAAGAAATTTCTGAGGATGTACGTCTGGAGTACTGCATTGTATGGTAGTGAAACATGGACTGTGGGAAAACCGGAACAGAAGAGAATCGAAGCATTTGAGATGTGGTGCTATAGACGAATGTTGAAACTTAGATCGACAGGAATATGTGGAAAACACTGATAAGGAGAAGAGACAGGATGATAGGACATCTGCTAAGACATGAGGGAATGACTTCCATGGTACTAGAGGGAGCTGTAGAGGGCAAAAACTGTAGAGGAAGACAGAGATTGGAATACGTCAAGCAAATAATTGAGGACGTAGGTTGCAAGTGCTACTCTGAGATGAAGAGGTTGGCACAGGAAAGGAATTCGTGGCGGGCCGCGTCAAACCAGTCAGTAGACTGATGACCAAAAAAAAAAAAAAATGGTAACGTAGTTTTCTGTTCCCTACAAGGTTGATAGCGGTGAGTCCCCAAGTTATCGGAATGCTTGCTTTCGGTGGCCGCCCTCGAACCTCGCCATCACGCTGACTAACTGCCGTATGTTTCCATCCAACCGCCGTAACTCTACGGAGCTATCGGCGGAATACAAACTACAGCCATTGTAATAGGATAAAAATGATAGTGACAGGCGCACCTACCATGGATACCCACCGAAATCAAGCACCCCAGCGGTGAGGGGCAACCACCTATCTCGGGGTCCAGATGGACCACAAGTTGCTCTTCCACTGTCGTGCGGAGTATGTCACCAACAAGGGGCAAAAGCTAACCAGGGCTCTGTACCCGCTCTTTCGCAGTAAGGAACTTAACCTGCATACCAAGCTCCGCATTTACCAAACAATTATCCTGCCTGCCCTCACGTATGGATCTGCTGCATGGGCCACGATTAGTGTCACCAGGATGCGGACGTTGCAGCGCCTGCAGAACAAGGTGCTCAGGTGGAGCCTGCACGCCCCGCCACTCACGAGAATTGTCACTCTCCACGAGGAAGCGGATATCGTCCCCCTAAAGACGACCATACGCAACAATGCGCGGCGGCTCTATGAGAAAGTGGATGCCTTGCGGGACACTGTCCATGGGTTACCCCACGTTGGGACCACACTTCCACGCCGCTGGCATCTACATCCGGTTCCCCTAACCATCCTAGAGGAATCGGATTCCTACCATGGCTAACGATAGGCCTGGCACGCCCACCACGGATGCATCATTTGGAGGGACTAGCCCCCATTCTACGTCCAATACTTTCCAACAATACCTGCCCACGATAGGCTAAATTTTTTAGCCTGCCTCATGTAGTACTGTCACCGTCAGAGGGTGGTACGGGACTACAAGTCCCACCGCTGGTGTCCGGGGCAGAGTCGATGTTCTAGATCACGTCAAAAATTATCCAAAACCATTGCCTCACACATGCTGCTTGATGACAAGTTGCGTTGTCATGCTGATGCAGTCACCATCAGCAAACTGTCTCTCTATTGTACGCATTACACAACGTGTTCGTGTCCTTCCGGATTCTGCCTGTGATCCGTCTTCCTGATATCGTAAGCATTTTTACGAATCGTGCGTTTTTGCTCCCAGAAGCAAGCCTCGCATCAGCGGTCCTAAGAATGTAAAAAATTCGCGCGAGGCTAGACTCTTACTTTACGGAATGCAAAGTAAAATGGTTACCTGCTGAAGGCAATCTTCACAGCACAGCAGTGAGCCGATCTCCCACTGATGGAACTTCGTCCCCTCGGCACTGCTCGGCCCCTAGACTCGAGACAACTTGGAAACGAACAATACACTGGTTCCCCTGGGTTAAGCGGTGCAATTTTCGCGGAGATAACAACTTATGCCACATGCCCTGTGCGAATACCAAAGTCCCTGCTAGCTTCTCGGACCCGATTTCGACTGATATCAGTCATCATCGTTGCATTTTTCTAACCGATACATGCCATAACTAGAAGTACTGTCCTTGGCAGATTTCACGATAGAAATCTGTCACGGACAGTGCTTCTACTTATGGCACGTATCGGTTAGAAAAATGCACCGATGATGACTGATATCAGTCGAAATCGATTTGCAACAAGATAAATAAATTATTCTTCCGCGACTGGTTGCTACATTCTTTATAATTTTATTAATATATCCAGTACGTAAGTAGACCCTAAATCCAAGGGTGTAAAAGCACTCCGTCTTCAGGCCACAAGTGGCCCATCGGGACCATCCGACCGCCGTATCATCCTCAGCTGAGGATGCGGATAGGAGGGGCGTGTAGTCAGCAAACCGCTCTCCCGGTCGCTATGATGGTTTTCTTTGACCGGAGCCGCTACTATTCGGTCGAGTAGCTCCTCAATTGGCTTAACTTCGGTGATCTCACGGGAACCGGTGTATCCACTGTGGCAAGGCCGTTGCCCCAAGGGTGTAAGAACACCATTATATGTGTGCTACGCCTTCTGATCAATCGTCGCGTCCGTTAAATTAACAAAAGAGAGCCAGAATATTTTAGAAAACGCAAGGTGAAAAAAATATTTATAAGAAGGTCGACGTTAACTTGCTACTTTTCTCTGCACAGCTGACGATGCTATCAACTACGCTACAGGTTCGACATGGTAGCTGGGCCTCCACCTATGGTGTACAGTGTCCAAAGACTGCATCTACAGATACCATTATTTCATATTTCACTATGACAAATTTTATCAGAACGACGCGCTTTTGATACATTATCGTTGTGACGTAGCACTGAAACGGTATACTTTCATAGCACATAAGTTGTAATACTACTTCAAATGCAGAAAGCCTTTATCTACCATATGTAGTTTCCTGTCATTTGATTATAACAAATAGTAAATAAAATGACGCGTTTTCGAGAGATCTTCAATCTGCTGATGCTGTATAATATCTTACATACATACGAGGAATTCTATGATAAACTTAAAACTTTGTGTTCTGCCTTACGTCAGGTCTTGTCATGGGAGAAGCCTCGTCAGAGAGGTCCACCGCATGAGCGTCTAGGGAAGTGATTCCAGTGGTGGTTTCCCGTTGCCTTCCACTGACGATGATGAAGTGATAATGAGGACAACACAACACCCAGTCCCTGAGCGGAGAAAATCTCCGACCCAGCCGGGAATCGGACCCGGGCCCCTTGGCGTGACAGACCACCGAACTGACCACTCAGCTATCGGGGCGCACTCTATGATAAAGAAAACCCATCAAATACGTAGCTTAACTCAAAGCAATATAGCGGCTCGTAATTTTTGCTTGTCACGTAAATACACTACTGGCCATTAAAATTGCTACACCAACAAGAATTGCAGATGATAAACGGGTATTCATTTGACAAATATATTATACTAGAACTGACATGTGATTACATTTTCACTCAATTTGGGTGCATAGATCCTGAGAAATCAGTACCCAGAACAACCACCTCTGGTCGTAATAACGGCCTTGACACGCCTGGACATTGAGTCAAACAGAGCTTGGATGCCGTGTTTTTTTTGTGGGGGTTCATCAAGGTTATCGTGTTTGCATCTCCTATACCGGCTTCTCTACCTGAACTTAGAGCAAGAATTTGCGCCGCCACTGTGCATGTTACACCTACAATGCTACAGTGAGTTTGGTAAGAAATTGACTTCCGAAGAGATATGTGCAGGATAACCAATGGAAGCCACATATAACATCTTTAGTTTAAGGTAAAATACTTGATGTATTGCCGTACAAAAAACACTAAACCTATCTCTGTATCTTCTTTCAATAAATGTATATGAATTTTTAAAGTTGTAAAGTCTTTTTTGAAACACCCAGTATATGTAAGTAATCATTATTGTGAGGGGACACACATTCTTGCTATAACAGAAAGTTCTCATCAATCAGCTATTTCAGTAACGATCATTTCCTCATTATTCCACATTATTACTTGCGATTTTCTCAGTGAGTTACAATAATTGCTAACTTCCAAAATGAAATTTTCACACTGCAGCGGAGTGTGTTCTGATACGGAACTTCCCAGTAGGTTAAAACTTTGCGCCGGACTCGGACTCGAAATCGGCAGCATTGGCTTTCGCGGACAGGTCCTCCGCCTCAAGTTCTCTACCTCATCTCCTACCAAGCGCGGCTCGAGATTCGTATTCACAGCTTTACTTCCGCCAGTACCTCATCTCCTTCCCTCTAAACTCCTGCGAAACTTGCGGGATAGGGATAAGGTACTGGAGGACGGGGCTTGAACCGTACATACGTAGCTCAGTGCACTTGCCCGCGAAAGCCGTAGGTCCCGAGTTCGAATCTCGGTCCGGCACACTGACTGCCTGGAAGTTTCAGTTGCTAACATTTTCTCGCTGTTATTTTGTACGTTGTTGTCTTGGTTATGAGTGCGTTAACTTTCTGCCTGCTTAAACATACATATAATTATTTCTGTTCCGACTATCGATTGCGTAACGAACACGTGTTGTCCAATTTTACTGCCGACCGTTTAATTTCACAAATTAATTCATTTGATTTCGTTTCGGTCTTACCGTGTGTGTTTGCACTGTTTTACATAAATTATTTCAAAATTCAAGTAACCTGAGACTATGGAAAGTTGTTTGTACACTTCTCCCCACTAATATGAGTAATTTGACTTCGGGGAACATTTTCTTAATATTTTCAGATAACATTGGCTTCACCATATCACGCTCAATATATTCGCATAGTCGATTACTTGGGAGGGTTACTCGGGAGGGTAAGGCAACGAAGTCACTGTCAGTGATTTTCCAAAAAACACCGAGGTTAACGTCCCCATCTGATGGACAAGTCCCCATCAACCGTGTTTTAGAACCTCTCACCCAAAATCTTGCGTTTTTTACAGCAGAAAAATGGTCACCTGCAACTAAGGGTATGGTTCCTTGCCTTTCACGAATAAAATTAGTCTTGTCAAGTTTCGATCCCCCAACCTTCCGCTCGACTGCCGAAGTGATACCCTCACTTATCCATCCAATCGTCGGAGACGCAGATGCACACGATAAGCACAAACATCGACAGGTTTTCCTCGTCTGCGTGTCATCTGTTGCGGAAACTCAAATTTCCCATCAATTCATATTAATCCACCTGCTGCCAGCAGCTCGGAGAATGGAAACGTACTAAAATGAAATTTCGTTTGAAATCACATTTCAAAGCGATGAAATTACTTTTCAGCCGCAATAAAAGCATCACCGCTGCAGCCAATATGCCCGGATATTTGTTCGGGGACAGATATCCATGCCAGAACCGACGGCTGTTCTGACAGCTTTTTACGGTATGTCGCAAGAGAGGAACTATAATTGCCATTCAGTTTCGCTGAGCCGTTTTGCATCTGACGTAAAGCTTCTGCTTTTAGCTGTAACTGATAAATATAATAACAGAATTCCTGAATATACAGGGTGTTTCGCTAAGACGTAACATCCCTTTTACTTAGTGAACGGTTCCAAACATCAAAACAAGATTTTCTGAAATTGTCTATATGCTGAATGGCACGTAATATTTTGTGCAGATCATCTTCTGAACTCTGCAATCAATCGAGATGTTGAAACAACCACTTTTTACAGTGGAACCGTATACTTTTAGAAACTGCATTCAATAGCTCTTGGAAATACAATTACAGTGATATAGCGCTTGTTAATATTGACGTTGAAACCTTTCGCAAAAGCCGAGAAACGTACTAAAATAGGAAAGCATGGCGGTCATAATGGGGTAATGCTGTGTAAACGCCGCCAAGCAGATCTCTCATGCCAGGCTACTTCATTATATGCAGCAATACAGGCCTAAGCTAATGAGAGAAAACCTCATGCCCTTTACTACATAGATACAGGGTCAGCTACGATTTTTTTTATACGCAACTATGGCATATGCTACCTTCTCGCGCATCAGATGAGGCTTAGAAAGCCTACTTTAATTGTTTATACGTTTCCATGTTTTTGCGGAAACAACTACATGCAGGCAATTTCCCATTTAAAAATGCGCCGTTGCTGCTTACTTGTCAAAGCCCAAAAGTAAACGTGGGACTTTCATATTTCGTAATGATAAAAGCCGTGTTGGCGGAAAAAATAAACTACTGTATTAACTTCGTTAGGTATGAAAAAAAAGTCTGATCTGGAGATGACTGAATGTCTCTTAAAGGTAAAATATTGCTGTCGAGGAAATTCTAAATTGTAATTAACGGAATACACTTTAAATAAACTAAACATTTTCTTCAGAATGACTGATGACATATCAACCACAAAATAAATACTTTTCGTAACGAAACGTAGTTTTACGCTTTACTTAAACAAGTGCTCAAAGTGTCTACTGTTGACTGCAACGCACATTTGCAATCGCCGTCCGAAAGATAGATGAACGGATGAAACTACAGCGGATGATACGCCGTTGAATGCTTTGGCGATTCGACGGCGCGTATCATCTGGTGTATTTTGGTGTATCTGAGGCTTCATGGTCGATAGCATCTTTTAGTGCTCTCCGTAGAAAGAAATCAAGAAGAGTCAAATCAAGACACCTGGTTCACCGTTATATTATAGCATTGCGTCCCATCCAACGCTCGGGAAACACTGAATTCAACATTTGCGTTGCAAAGCGGGAAGCCATCGTGTTGGGACCACATACACTGTTTCTTATCCAGTGGTGCCTCTTCTAGAAGAACAGGCAGAATTTTCGTAAGAAACTGTCCATACATATTTCTGTTTAACAAATAAGAGTTTGACTGAACATACAGTCCAAGTCCATAATCGATACTTCATGTCAGCGTTTCCTCCTGATCTTTCAGAAAATGGCTCTGAGAACTGTGGGATCTAACATCTGTGGTCATCAGTCTCCTAGAACTTAGAACTACTTAAACCTAACTAACCTAAGGACATCACACACATCCATGCCCGAGGCAGGATTCGAACCTGCGACCGTAGCGGTCACGCGGTTCCAAACTGAAGCGCCTAGATCCGCACGGCCACACCGGCCGCCTCCTGATCTTTAATTTTACTCGAAAGTGGTTCAGTAACTCATAACAATGTATCCAGTCATGACTTTATACAAGAAGATCCACGTATATTAGACACCAGCAATAGTTTGATACATAAATTTAGACCACATTGTGTATGGAGTGCGGCACTCTGTTTCTATATTTCGATTAAAAGTCCACAGTCGTACGACCGTGGTGTCATGAGAAAAGCGAGGAGCCGCCTATACCAGCCATAGGGGGCACAAAAAATTCTGAAGATGGCTTTAACATAAGCCGAAACTGGTAAATAAACAAATGTTATTACGATCTCGACTGTTGATTTTAACCTCAATAGTATGATAGACAGTACACGTTGCAAGTCTCATTCAGATTATCATATAAACTGGTCACTAAAGGTTAACAACTTCCTATGTTTCGTACATACTCCCATACAATGACGTGCTAAGTACCAGGTGATCAAAAAGT
Organism: Schistocerca cancellata; assembly: GCF_023864275.1. NCBI lineage: Eukaryota > Metazoa > Arthropoda > Insecta > Orthoptera > Acrididae > Schistocerca > Schistocerca cancellata. The sequence continues at coordinate 1,144,492,515 of NC_064626.1, read as the reverse complement.
CAGCATAAATTTGAAAACATAATAAACCACGGAATAATGTAGACAGGGAGGTAAAAATTGACACACATGCTTGGAATGACATGGAGTTTTATTAGAACCAAAAAAATACAATTAGAACAAAAAACACCACATATTGCTAGATGCGTGAAAGATCTCTTGCGCGCGTCGTTTTGTGATGATCGTGTGCTCAGCCGCCACTTTCATCATGCTTAGCCTCCCAGGTTCCCAGATCTCAGTCCGTGCGATTATTGGCTTTGGGGTTATCTGAAATCGCAAGTGTATCGTGATCGACCGACATCTCTAGGGATGCTGAAAGAAAACATCCGACCCAATGCCTCACCATAACTCCGGACATGCTTTACAGTGCTGTTCACAACATTATTCCTCGACTACAGCTGTTGTTGAGGAATGATGGTGGACATATTGAGCATTTCCTGCAAAGAACATCATCTTTGCTTTGTCTTACTTTGTTATGCTAATTATTGCTATTCTGATCAGATGAAGCATCATCTGTCGGACATTTTTTGAACGTTTGTATTTTTTTGGTTCTGATAAAACCCCTTGTCATTCCAAGCATGTGTGTCAATTTCTACCTCTCTATCTACATTACTCCGTGATTTATTCAGTTTTCAAATTTATACTGACTTTTTGATCACCCGGTACATTCTTCAGTGATAGATACCTGGTGGAAGAGGACGAGGAAGAAGAGGAATGTCGTGACTCGGAAACTTAAGGACATGAATTTCTCACGCAAGTCAGGAACTTTTTCTAAAAAGTGAAAGCGATGTTCACCAACAGCATGAACACTAGAAGAACAAAAAGAAGAAAGGGAAGGACAGAGGGCGCCGCGCTATGTAGGGCGACGCTTCTCTGCGTAACGCGGATGTGTTGTGGGTGGCCTACAAGCGAGGCTGCGGCCACGGCAGTATCCCGGCTCAAGGGGCTGAGGTGAGGCATGGCGTCATCCACATTTTGCGCGCTGGGTGCGGAGGGGGGTGGTAGGAGGAATCGCTGGACCACGGCGGTGCGGCGGCGTCGCCATCCACTCCTGACCGCAGCACGGAACATGCAGCCACGGCAACGCCGCCAAAGCGCCGCCAAGCGGCGATGGAAGTGTCGTGCGCTGCTCGCTTTCATCGGCAGTCGAATACATGTAACCTCAGTATCGCAACTATACACTGAAAAACTTTCTGTTGTTGTTATAAGTTGTGCGACACTCAAGAGCGGAAGTTACTGATTGGCCTTCTTTAATTTCATTCATACATTGCACGAAAAATAAAATTGATACCCCTCCCCTTCAGAGGTTTCAAATTCACTTAAGATTTATTGTTGCGACAGTGCATATGGAGTGCATGAAACGATTACATTTACAGCTTAATAACACAAGCGGTTCTGAGCTACCACGTATCGACCAACGCTGAAACACTCATTCGTACGTGATGTAGCCTCCAGGCATCGTACAGACGGCGAACACTGTCCTGGGAGACGTTATGCCACTCTTGCTCCACCTGTTCACTTAGTTCTGTAACAGTTGTTGGTTGACAAGTCGCACGAGCCAATTGTCGCCCTAATACGAGCGGTGTTTGAAAAGTCCATGCTAAGTCCGAGAGATGGCACCACCAGCGCGTACCGAGGTCATGTTTAGTTAGTAGTATCTTTGGAAAGAACGCACACCGAGTTTCAGACATATTGGTCTATTTGTTTGTGTTTGGCATTCGTGTCAATCAAGGAAGTCGAGTGATTGTCAAAAAAAAAAATGGACGTAAAAGAGTTTCGTGTGGTGATTAAACATTACTTTATGAAAGGCAAAACGTCTCAGGAGACTAAAGAGAAGCTTGATAAACATTACGGTGACCCTGCACCTTCGATTAGAACAGTTTATAAGTGGTTTCAAAATTTTCGGAGTGGCCATATGGGCACAAGTGATGCTGAACGTTCTGGACGCCCTGTGGAGGTTACGACTCCAGAAATCGTTGATTAAGTCCATGATATGGTGATGGATGACAGAAGAGTTAAGGTGCATGAGATTGCTAGTGCTGTCAGCATCTCGAATGAATGGATACATAATATTTTGCATAAACATTTGGACATGAGAGAGCTATCTGCAAGATGAGTTCCGCGATTACTCACGCTTGACCAAAAACGGAATCGTGTGAAGTGTTGTAAGGATAGTTTGCAGCTGTTCAGGAAGAATCAGCAGCACTTTAAGCGTCGTTTCGTCACTGTGGATGAAACGTGGATACCCTACTATACATCTGAGACCAAACAAGAATCTAACAAATATGTTACCAAGGGAGAATCTGCACCAAAAAAGACGAAGACCATTCCTTCGGCCGGAAAGGTTATGACGACTGTCTTTTGGGATTCGCAAGGGATAATCCTGGAAAAGGGTAAAGCTATTACAGGTGCATATTATTCATCGTTATTGGACCGTTTGAAAACCGAGCTGCAAGAAAAACGAAGGCGATTGGACCGCAAAAAAGTCCTTTTCCATCACGACAGTGCACCAGCACACACCTCAGCAGTTGTGGTTGTAAAATTAATGGAAATAGGATTCCAAATCGTTTCACATCCCCCATATTCTCCAGACTTGGCTCCCTCGGACCACTATTTGTTCCCCAATTTGAAGAAATGGCTGGCGGGACAAAGATTTTATTCAAACGCGGAGGTGATTGCAGCAACTAATAGCTATTTTGCAGACTTGGACAATTCCTATTATTCGGAAGGGATCAACAAATTAGAAAAATAAAAGAGGTTCACTCCAAACACGTAAGTAGTTCTTATTTTTGCACGGACTTTTGGAACACCCCTCGTATATACCACATGCGGTCGACTGGAAACAAGTCCGGAGATCGTGCTGGCCAGAGACGTTGCTGCACATCTTGTAGAGCACATAAAGTTTCACTGGCAGTGTGTGAGTCACCCTTACCCTGTTGGAACAACACATCACCTTTCTGTTGCAAGAACGCCAAAAGAGTGGGTCTAACAACATTCTACACGTACCGAGCGCTGGTTAGCGTCCCCCAGAAACACCGAAGACGAACGAGAGTTGTAGCTCATCGCACACCAGACTATAAGCCTTTAAGTGAGACCAGTGTGTCTCGGGCGAATGTACTCTACGAGGCAGCGCTCACCGGTGCTACGTCGTACGCGCAAACGGCTATCGCTTGCATGTGGACAGGGTCTGCTTTCATTGCTGAAGACCACTGCGCGCCAGTCCACCTTCCATTTGGTAGCTGACGGCACCAGTCGAGACGTGTATAAGGCGGCTATAATTTCGCACCTTACAAGCACGCATCCACATACTTTACCGTGAACTACAACCACAATTAGGTATCATTTGATAGGTTGTACATCGTATCTCTGCCTGATAAATTCTATTAAACGTCCTAAATCTTGAAAGGATAATTATTTTGCGGAAATGGCTTCTTCCCTGATTTTTACAAATAAATCCAACCTTTTCATTTCGGGCAGCGTATGGGAAAGGCTTAGCACGAGCTTCTAGCTTCAACAGAAGTGATGTGCAATCGTTTTTCAGTGACTTGATAACAGTTCTTTAATCTCGTGAAATTTGGAACGTGGCCGAAATGAGCGACATCGATGAAGACGCCAGACAGAACTGTTACTAACACTAACACAAAAAAATGGATCTATTGTACAGAACGTAACAAGTGGGCACATGGACTATTTATCCCCCCCCCCCCCTCACGACCCTCGTCTCACTGTACACCTTATGATGTATCATGCAGCGTAACTTGCTGTGACAGTGCGAGAGAGAGAGAGAGAGAGAGAGAGAGAGAGAGACAAAGATATTGTTAATTACTCTGTGGCGGTCAGCGCTCACATAATTATTCTTTGGATATAGAGCTTTTGTTCTTGTTAAGAGTAAATTTTTACAAGAAGGGAGCCATTCTTGTGATGTAAATACCGACGCCATTGCGAGTTTTTGATTCACATAGCAAAATACACTCCTGGAAATGGAAAAAAGAACACATTGACACCGGTGTGTCAGACCCACCATACTTGTTCCGGACACTGCGAGAGGGCTGTACAAGCAATGATCACACGCACGGCACAGCGGGCACACCAGGAACCGCGGTTTGGCTGTCGAATGGCGCTAGCTGCGCAGCATTTGTGCACCGCCGCCGTCAGTGTCAGCCAGTTTGCCGTGGCATACGGAGCTCCATCGCAGTCTTTAACACTGGTAGCATGCCGCGACAGCGTGGACGTGAACCGTATGTGCAGTTGACGGACTTTGAGCGAGGGCGTATAGTGGGCATGCGGGAGGCCGGGTGGACGTACCGCCGAATTGCTCAACACGTGGGGCGTGAGGTCTCCACAGTACATCGATGTTGTCGCCAGTGGTCGGCGGAAGGTGCACGTGCCCGTCGACCTGGGACCGGACCGCAGCGACGCACGGATGCACGCCAAGACCGTAGGATCCTACGCAGTGCCGTAGGGGACCGCACCGCCACTTCCCAGCAAATTAGGGACACTGTTGCTCCTGGGGTATCGGCGAGGACCATTCGCAACCGTCTCCATGAAGCTGGGCTACGGTCCCGCACACCGTTAGGCCGTCTTCCGCTCACGCCCCAACATCGTGCAGCCCGCCTCCAGTGGTGTCGCGACAGGCGTGAATGGAGGGACGAATGGAGACGTGTCGTCTTCAGCGATGAGAGTCGCTTCTGCCTTGGTGCCAATGATGGTCGTATGCGTGTTTGGCGCCGTGCAGGTGAGCGCCACAATCAGGACTGCATACGACCGAGGCACACAGGGCCAACACCCGGCATCATGGTGTGGGTAGCGATCTCCTACACTGGCCGTACACCACTGGTGATCGTCGAGGGGACACTGAATAGTGCACGGTACATCCAAACCGTCATCGAACCCATCGTTCTACCATTCCTAGACCGACAAGGGAACTTGCTGTTCCAACAGGACAATGCACGTCCGCATGTATCCCGTGCCACCCAACGTGTTCTAGAAGGTGTAAGTCAACTACCCTGGCCAGCAAGATCTCCGGATCTGTCCCCCATTGAGCATGTTTGGGACTGGATGAAGCGTCGTCTCACGCGGTCTGCACGTCCAGCACGAACGCTGGTCCAACTGAGGCGCCAGGTGGAAATGGCATGGCAAGCCGTTCCACAGGACTACATCCAGCATCTCTACGATCGTCTCCATGGGAGAATAGCAGCCTGCATTGCTGCGAAAGGTGGATATACACTGTACTAGTGCCGACATTGTGCATGCTCTGTTGCCTGTGTCTATGTGCCTGTGGTTCTGTCAGTGTGATCATGTGATGTATCTGACCCCAGGAATGTGTCAATAAAGTTTCCCCTTCCTGGGACAATGAATTCACGGTGTTCTTATTTCAATTTCCAGGAGTGTATGTGTGTATATGGAAGGAAATCAGTTAATAGAACTATAAAATATTGTTCATTTCAAGAAATTACGTGTTATTCTACACCCAGCGTATACTTCTATTGTGATTTAATAATAAATACCAGCTTGAGAACAGTTCCGACGGGAGCGTTCAGTTCTAGTGAAATAGTTTGATGTTTTCTTCGGAAAAGAAGTCAAATCCACAATAGTACCTGGACATTTCTCAGAACTGAAAGCAATCTGATTGCTATGCAACAGAGCCCCGAAGAATATTTCTCCCTACTTTGGTTACGACTTTCAGCTCAACACGTTATCGGCAGCATCTGGAGCAGATTTCTACAACAGCGGAAGCGTGTAATCGCTATCAGTTTCACACATCGCCCTGTGTACGCTGTATGTATTTACCCACAACAGTGAACATACAGTTACACACACACATAGAAAGACAATACAAGGTGGTGTGGGAAACATTTGAGTATAAAGGTCCTGTAGAGCTAAACAGTAATTAGCCTAGTAGTAGTAGTAGTAGTAGTAAACAATTTTTTTTTTTTCAAAGGAGCCTTTATAACCTTCACCTCCACCCTCTGACTGACAGTGCCACGTACGCCTTGTAAATAATTGTTAATGCTTATTGTATGAAAGGTGACGGATTGTCTTTATTATCAGAACGGCGTAATGAATGATTGCCTATACTAGTAGAGGTTGGAACGTCAGTGGATGTGAAACAGCAGGCAGAACTCAAGCTGTAGGTGGAAGGCCCGCACAGGTGATTGTCCTGCTTAAAAACAGGAAGTAGCTAGACGGACGTCGTGGCACCTGAGCTCTGGAGCACAATAGGGTGGCGGCCGGCCGCTATTGGAGCAGGACCGGAGGGATAACCGGGAACTCTGCAAATCTTGGACGCAGTTGAGAGAACGAAGAAGCGGTACCTCAGAAACCACGCACGCTGGCTTATTTTCAAGGATTTTTACTCAGAAGCGTACCATTGTACGAGTATAGGTTTTTCCTCGCAAACTTTCCACGCTGGACGACAAAATACTAAAATATGGTTGGTCGGCGTTCCCAAGAATCTATAGAGAGGGAGAGTATTCCGTGGTTTCGGGAATATAATTCGTTTTCGGAATTACGAGAGTGGGGAGTCGAGCCTTGCTGGGAAGCCAGCGGTGGAGAGAAGAGGTCTTCCGTTTCTGACTGCCCATGTGTGACGGTCTCTCGGTACCAGCTTTTGTTGGTACAGACGGACTTGCTATCTTTGCTCTCAGGAGAGTATATAGTTAGAACAGTTAGACACTGTACTGTTGCGACGCTATACAATTCTGGACTTCACCTCCGGGTTGGAAGTCGTCGTTGAGTACACAGCGTTCAGTAATTGAGAGCACTTCTTCAGCCTATGCTTACGTTGAGACGTTGTCTGAACTCCATCCTTGTGGTTGGGAGTTCGCGTTTCTCGTCTGTAGAACACATAGAGGAGAGGACAGTATTAGAGTATATTAGTCAGAGGACCGCCCTCTACCGTCCCAGTGTTTGAAAAAATTTCATTTTGTGGCTGGAGTTCTCCCATCGACGCAGACGTGGACCAGACCCAGCAGCCGACGCACCAGACGCAGTACATACGGTAATATCGCTAATTGCTTCGGCTTATTATGGGCTATAAAGACTAAACAACTAAGATCACTTTAGTTTATTTCCACTGAGGTTCCACACCACTGTAGGTCATTTTGAAAATAGTGTCTTTTAGTGTTTGGTATGTAGACGATGTCAGTCATTTCGAGATATTTATGTTAGATCGTGTGGCCATAAGAAGGAGCAGAGTGTTTGTTGGCGGACGTTGTTGCAACCATTATCATTACATCTACTATGCTCCAGGTCACACGTGCCATAGTCGGATCAAAATCGACGTCGCCTTTCTATGTGTACCAATTTTTTCCGGTTGCGCATTTAAGCGTTGGGAATTCTTTTCTGATAGTATTTGTCTAGATAGCCAACGGTTCTGTCGCAATAGTAACACCGGTTCCCGTCAGAGCACCGAAGTTCAGCGCTGTCGGGCTCGGCTAGCGCTTCGATGGGTGATCGTCCGGTCTGCCCAGCACTGGCAAGCGGGATGCACTCAGCCTTTGTAAGGCAAATTGAGAAGCTACTTCATTGGGAAGTGGCGGCTCCGGTCACGAAAACAGACATACGGTCGGGAGAGTGATGTCCTGACCACACTCCTCTACGCCAGTCCAAATCCGTATCCTGTGACACCTGTAGGCTGAGAATGACGCGGCATCCGGTCAGTTCCGTTAGGATCTTCCAAGTCCTGTTCGGACGGAATTTACTTGGCTAGAGTGTAGCCTTGTACAGAAGTGAAAAGTGGACGACAAGAAACTCAGATGAAACGTGATTAGAAGCTTTTGAAATGTGTCGCGACACAAGAATGCTGAAGATTAGATGGGTAGATCGAGTAACAAGTGAGGAGGTGCTGAATAGAATTAGGGAAAATAAAATTTATACCCAAACTTGATTGTAGTATGACACATTCTGAAGCATCAACGAGTCGTTAATTTGGTAATGGAGGTTAAGTGTGGGGAAAACGTGCAGAGGAATCAAGGCATAAATACAAGAAGGAGATTCTTGTGAAAGTAGGTTGCATTAGTTATAAGGATATGAAGAGGCTAGCACAAGACAGAGTAACGTGGAGATATGCATCAAACCAGTCTTTAGATTGAAGACAACAAAAACAATAGTAACTAAAAAATGTAATTTTTATTTAAAACAATTTTATTCGAACAATTTTATTGAACACCTGCTAATTAATATTTCGTTTGATAAGAAATATAGACTTTAAATAAGAGTTTAAAAAAGCAAGTTGCAACAAATGAGGACCAAACTAGAGACAACGCAATTCCAAAATGTATGCGCCACGCACTTTTCCTTAGTGAAATATCTTATTGGATTGAGAAACGTCTAACTTAAACGTTCTTCGATTATTGATGCAAAACTTAGTTATTAGCAACACATCCATCAAATTATTACATTAAACTAGATCGAAACTAAATGATGAAACCAAATGATGAAAGAAGAAGAAAGAAGGCGATACCACCGTACATTTATATACACAATAATATAATTATTTTAAACATCGTAAATTGATTTTAACTTATTCTTGAGAACATTTTCTCTTTAATACAGTGTGTTTTGTTTGAACAGCTTCTAGATGTAAACTGGAGAAACGAAACAACATTTTAAGGGGCTCCGGAACGCCCTATACCTGCAATGTTAAAATAACGCTTATAAATTACATCTTTCCTCACAAAGTTTTCGAGGTAGAAAGTTGAACTTTTTACAGATTATTTATTGAAATATGGGCTACAACTCAACACAGGGATTTTACAAAATTTTAGTTCAGTTATTAAAGATGATTTTTTTTCAATTGTAATGAAAATTCACAACATTTTTTGCAATTTTTTATTTATATATTCAAAAATATACAGTTTTTTGGAAAAAGGCTGTGTTAAATTATGCAGAAGGTACTGTGTAACATTTACTGAAAGTTTGAAACAAATATGTTTGGAAGATCCTTAGAAAACATGTAATTAGTATGAGAAAATAGTTTTGGGAATCGAGCGACAAAGATTGGATTAACGTTTTAGTGCATTCCAGGTCCATAGGATGGATTATCTTCATTCTCTGCAAACTCCTCCTCCAGCTTCCTCTTGTTCCTCCTCCTGTTTACTCTTGCTTGTATTTCTAGACTCTTTACAGCCCTGTCTGCAGCCCGAAGGCGTTCCTTGTCTAAAGCAAGCATTGCTCGTACCATGTTAGAACCTATCTTCATTCCCATATTTCTAAATACCTTGTACCTTACAATGTTGCCATCATTGAAATTCGCAACAGCAACTTTACTTTTACTCATTATTATACTTCAACAAAACAGAGACTCAAGAAACAGAATTAATTACGAATATTTTCGAGATAACGACAGAGTAAATAAACATGAAACAATCGACAATCACACCAGCGATATATATTGAACCATCACAGGTTAGCCACAACTCATACTTTATCTCACATCACTAAAATGTACCTGATGAACACGGACGTTAATAATAACACCATTTGACAGCAGTTTAACAGAGCCACAGTGGGTCACGCCCATGTAGAACACATTTCAAAAAAAATTTAAAAATAGTTGTAGTCTTCGGAATTGAATAAATTATATATCTATTAAAAGGTAATAGTCTGCAGATTCAGAAAACGCAAAAAAGTAAAAATTAAACTTTTCATGATTTTGAGCCTTTCCGGAGCCCCTTAAAACTGAATCTTTTGTGTCGTCTCTTTTTGTCACTGTAGGCTTGTACCTCGGGAAGCGAGGAGAGAATGTTGTTTGGTGGCCAGTATCCCCTTTCTATAACACAACTGCATGCAGGTATTAACAGTGTTCTTTATTAATAGAAACAGAGAGCTACTTAAGACAGTGCAGGTGTTGTGGTACAAGCTCTTCCGTAATCGTCCACATTAGCGTCACTGCTGGTGAAGTACACTTCCGCTATGCACACTACTCTGATCGCTAGGTACTGACTGACTCTGAGCTAGAGGCTGAGCTAACTGCGACTGCGACTCCTACTGGGCTGCGGCTGTCTGTGACTCGTTGACTCGCTGGATGTCTGTCTGTCTGAGCCCTCCGGTCCGCAGCGGCGACCTAAATACTGGCGGTCGAGAGGGCGTTGGCGGCGCGTTGCCTACGAGTCTGTTTTTGGCCTCTCTCCTGATAGGCGCGTTGCTTGGCCTACTATCAGTCTTCTCCCAACCCCTTTGCTGCCTGGTGTGCTGGCGACAGCTTCCGCCAGCACAGAATCAGAAACAATCTTGACCGCAATAAAATTTTTATTGGCAATGGCAAACGGTTTCAGTCAAAATGTGACCATCTTCAGACCATATTACATCAAAATGGCAGGCGGTGGCGGTGCTCCGTTCACTGCCACCGCCTGTCGTCATCATGTAATATGGTCTGAAGATGGTCACATTTTTATCGAAACATTTTGCCATTGACAATAAATATATGGTTCAAATGGCTCTGAGCACTATGCGACTTAACTTCTGAGGCCATCAATCGCCTAGAACTTAGAACTAATTAAACCTAACTAACACAAGGACATCACACACATCCATGCCCGAGGCAGGATTCGAACCTGCGACCGTAGCGGTCGCTCGGCTCCAGACTGTAGCACCTAGAAGCGCACAGCCTCTCCGGTTGGCAATAATTATATTATTGTGGCCAAGACTATTTGTCATTCAATTTTAAAATGCTTTATCAAGGCAGCACAATTGCACGCAGGGTATTTGTTTAACTCCTAAAATAAAAATTTCATGTGTATTAAAAAAGTGAACATGTGATTTTTATCTTAATGATATAAATAATTGGCCATTAAATTGATAGAAATGTTTTGTACTTAAAAGTGCGCTTTCTCCGACTGTTTTTGAGAACTGCACTGTACCACTTTAGGACATTAATTTCCGGGCTCTCTGTTATAAGTGTGAAGAAAATCGAGGGGAGCCACCTGTCAATGCAAATTGTTGTCAGCTTTGCCAGCTGACAGAGAAGTACCCTCAAATGGTGAAAAAGCGAGCGATAATTCTAGTCCGGCACAGATATTTAGTTCGGCAATCAATTTCTTTACTGCGTCTGTTTCGCTACAGAGTTAAAATTACGTTCTTGTGTTCTTATTTTGCTTCAAGGAAGCGCCATGCATGCAGCAAACGTCTTCCCCATGGTAATGAGGTGACGATATTCGCGATGTTTAACAGGTGGAAAACACGCAACCAATTCCCCGTCACGCAAGAATGATATTGAGAACGGCTGTATTGGCTTCCTCAAAATAGCCTTTTATATCCTTCACGTGACAAAGTATCGACAGAGAATCGGTTGCAGCACTGTTCACAGCGGATGGGAGAAGCTGTTTTGCATTGTGACCGTAACCTGGTTTGATTCCACTTTTTTTCCAGTAATGGACAACCTTGAGGTAAAAATAAATATCCGTTATTAAGAAGCATTCACTATTCAAAGCGTACCCGATGTTACACAATAGGTTTCGCATGAAAGTGTCTGCCCCCTTAGCTGAATGATGAACGCGACGGGTTCGATTCCCTGCCGGGTCGGAGATTTTCTCCGCTCGGGGACTGGGTGTTGTGTTGTTCTCACCATCATTTCATCATCATCGACACGCAGGTCGCCCAGGGTGGTGTCAACTGAAATGCCTTTCCCAGGTAGGGGTACCACGGAAGACAAGAGAGCTTCACCACAGATTTAAGTTAAGTATGGGTGAAAAATACAAACTGAAAAAAGTGAAACTGATCATAACGAGAGCAACACGAGAAGCCTTCTATGAACTCGAAAGTATACTTTTGACAACCGATTTGACTAATTTGTTTTGTCCTTACCTATTGTCAGTAGAGAAGGACCGAAATTTGCAGAATTTGCAGAAAATAAATGCGTGGTGTATTGACTGGTGGTTATTTCTCAGTATTATTAAGTGTAAACTACTGCATATAACAAAGCGAAAATCCCCATTAATGTAAGAGTACAAAATAAATGTCTAGTCTTTGGAAGCGGTAACATCCGTCAAGTATCTGGGTGTGGCTATTCGAAATGATCTCAAATGGAAAGACCAGATTACACAAGTAACGGGTAAGACGAACTCTAGATTGCGGTTTATTCGTAGAATCCTGAAGCGATGCAGTCCTTCAACAAAGGAAATTGATTACAGTACTTTAGTGCGTCCGGTCTTAGAGTATTGTTCGTCTGTATGGGACCCTTACCAGTTGGGGCTGATTCAAGAAATTGAGAACCTCCAAAGAAGAGCGGCAAGATTCGTGACTGGTACGTTTAGCCAACGCGAGAGCGTTACAAATCTCATAGAAAGTTTGAAGTGAGACACACTTGCAGATTGAGGAGGCGCTAAATGGAAGGGGCTGCTCACTAAATTCCAAAATCCGATCTTCGCCGAGGATGTAGAGCATATATTATTACCACCAACCTTCATATCGCACAATGATCACCATTCAAAGATAAGAGAAATTAAAGCTCGTACTGAGGTGTTCAGACAGTCGTTTCTCCCTTGCGCGAACCGCTAGTGGAACAGTGGGGGGGGGGGGGGGGGGGATACGGAAATTTGGAAATTTGTGGTAAGGTCTTATGGGAGCAAACTGCTGACGTCATCGGTCCCAAAGCTTACGCATTACTTAAACTAACTTACGCTAAGGACAACACACGCACACCCGTGCCCGAGGGAGGACTCGAACCTCCGACGGGGGGAGCCACGCGGACCGTGACAAGGCGCCTGAGACCGCTCGGCTACCCCGCGCGGCAGGGGAAATATGACTTTGGCGGGAATAGTGCCCTCCGCCACACACCGCTTGATAGCTAGCGTAGTATATATGTAGATGTAGAAACTTCACTACATTAAGCAGATTAACGCAGAAGTTATTCGGAGAAGATGAGGCTTGCACAGTATATAACTAGCGTGAGAATTGTATCAGACCAGTCTTCGGACTGAACATCACAACAACAAAGTGATTTACCTCGATGCAGTGTTGTACACATACTGGTGGTTGACAAAAATATGGAAAAACAACAAACCTCACAGGTTACCATGCTTAATTCGGTGTAGGAAAACAGTTGGAATTCAAAACAACTCTCTGGAAGGATGGAAAGCTCAGGTAATGATGGTGGAGGTGGACCGCGATTACGCACCTTTCTCTCCAAATTAGACCACAAACGCTCAATAATATCAAGATCTGGCGACTGTGGTGGCCAGGATAGATGCTACAATTCGTCGTCGTACTCACAAAACCAGATCAACATAATCTGAGGTGTGTGAGCAAGGGCCCTGTCACCTTCGAACACAGCGCCACCATTGGGGAACAAACATTTTACCACGGGATGGACCTGATCAGCCAAAACGGTCACGTAATCCTTGACAGTAACGCGATCTTGGGGAGAACCATGTGGCCCATGGAATAAATACCACGATATGGCTGCCCAAATCATCATCAAACCCTAGCCAAGCTTCACTCTTGGGACGTAAACTCAGAGGTTGGGAATAGCGTGAAACAATACTCACCCGACCAAATGACTTTCTTCCGTTGTTCCGTAGTCAGGGTTTTATGGCTTCGGCTCCACGTTTTCCTGTTACGAGAATTTGCATCAGTTGACGGTGGTGATGTTTGGTTTGTGGGGAGCTCATCAGCGCCCGTACGAAGTCCCACATTTTACACAGTCCACTTTTTCTACCCAATCCAGTCCAGTCACTGTCACGAATGATGGTAATGAAATGATGAGGACTACACAAACACCCAGTCCCTGGGCGGAGAAAATCCCCAACCCGGTCGAGAATCAAACCCGGGACCCTGTGATCCAAAGGCAGCAACGCTCGCCACTAGACCACGAGCTGCGCATATTTTGCATCAGTTATGACTGGTTCTGGAGTTTCATCTCGTCCTGGTTATGGGACTCCCATTTTGTTGTTTTGGCGGCGACAGTGTTCGACAGTGTAACATTGATTACCGCTGTGACTCCTGCAGCTGTTGTGCTCTTTTTGTTGTGTCACAAACCTCATCAATGACCGTCCGTCCGCTTCACTCAACACAAATTTATGTCCTCGTTGTGACATAGCGGATGACGCTTTTCCGCTTCTCCTGTATGCGTTGTAGACCCTCGGTACGGTGCCTCTTGAAACACCAAACACTTCGGCTACTTTGGTTGCAGAAGCATCGAGCATACGAGCACCAACAACTGACCCACGTTCGAAGTCACTTAGCTCCGACGCTTGCAACATACTGAGGACACCACTCAGGTGCCGTTCGTGGTCAAACACAACAGTGCCATCTGCAAACGAGGCCAGTGTCTGTTTATTACGTACAAGCGTGCAGTTTTCGCGGTGTTTGCATGTACTTGTACAACCCCTGCACAAATAATAATTTCGCGTCTTAAAAATGGTGGATGATGTACGGAAATGCCTGTTGATGAAATGCTCTCGGGTTTCCATCCGGGTAGCAGTGTCAAAAAACGCAACGTTTCGGCGAGTGACAAATTCGCCATCTTCTGGCAAAGTGTCGAGATTTCGCGGATGCCGTCCTACTTATATCTGTGGTGTGTCCCCATATGCCTGGTTCCGGAAGGCTTAGTAAGAAGAGAGGAAGAGAGGCTGACGGGCGAGGTGGGGGGGAAGTGAAGTCGCGGTGGTGGGTGTAGCGGGTGCCCAGTTCGTATTTCTGTCAGATTATTACGGGCCGCGCGAGGTAGCCGAGCGGTCTGGGGCGCCTTGTCACGGTCCGCGCGGCTCCCCCCGTCGGAGGATCGAGTCCTCCTTCAGGCACGGGTGTGTGTGTGTGTGTGTGTGTGTGTGTGTGTTGTCCTTAGCGTAAGTTAGTTTAAGTTAGATTACGTAGTGTGTAAGTCTAGGGACCGATGACCTCAGCAGTTTGGTCCCACAGAAGCAAATTTCCAGCATTACGGCCCTGTCTCGCGAGGAGGGCGGTGGGGCTGGCCGTTGTGGCTGTGATGTCCTTAGGTTAGTTAGGTTTCAATAGTTCTAAGTTCTAGGGGACTGATGACCTCAGAAGTTAAGTCCCATAGTGCTCAGAGCCATTTGAACCATTTTTGACGGCGGTGGTGGGCGCGTTCTCGACGAACTTCCGCCATCGCTGGATTCCACGCCGCACTCAGTCGGTATCCTTAGACACTGTTTTCAAGATTCTAGTGTATCCGAATGTCGATGGTCTCTTTTATGACCCTGACCCAGTGGCTGGCGGCTCGGCAGAGGACATTGATGTTCTCCAAGTCAAATTTGGTGATCTTCCTTGGTGCTGTGTTCTGCTATAGTCGATTTCTCCGTCTGTGCCAGCCACACATTCCTGATGTGTTCCTCGCAGCGTTTAGAAATCATCGCTGCTTTTGTCCAATCTACTGTTGACCACACTCGCAGGCGATGCTGTAAATCCCTGTAACGTTGAGTTTAAGTGGGTCTTACGCAGAACCAAGCCACTGTTTCGTCTTCGGCGGTAGTCGGAACACGGTTTTTATGTTCGATTTTCCCAGTAGCTTCCCACTTTTGGCTGACAGCGGTCCCAAGAAAAGGAAGGAAAGCGAGTTTCTTGTCTTCTTCTCCCTCTCCCGCGACTGTCTCGTCTTGAACGCCCTCCTAATCTGCGCTTTGCTATACTCATTTTTGCCAAATACCTCCTTCAGGTGCTACAGTTCGTCTGGGAGGCTCTCTTAATCACAGATGACGTGCGCCCAGTGTACCAAGGTGGACAGGTGCAGGTCTGAGAGCCTTCTTCCTATATACTGAGTGACCTAGTGTGCCATCTGCTTTCTTCCTTATTAGCATATCTAGAAATGGGAAACATGTTTTCATAGGATGCTGTTAAGGTGGTCTCATCCAGAGCCTGCCATGCTCCCGAACAATGCCATCTGCAAAATCTCGACACTTTTCCAAAAGATGATGAGTATATCACTCGTCGAAACGTCACGGTTTTTTTAATACTGCTGACCGGCTGGAGACCCGAGAGCTTTCCATCAACTGTATCTGCCGGGAAAGCCTGGATTCACATAAATGATTTACCTGTTATCAGTCTGCACCGCAGAGGCAGCCGACATCCAGAAGTTGTCCAGAACACACCGCGCCCCTACTAAGGTGTCCCTCCACCCCTCCCCCTATCCTCCTCCCCCAGGCACACAGTTCATTTCCGTTATATAACGTGCAAGCCACGCCCACCAAAGCTCCAGCAATTTTCCTCGACGAGCAGGGAGGCCGTAACACCGCGACTCCGGCACGTCTTTATTGCCAATAAAGCAGATTCCGAGATCAAGACCCATAAAGAAAGAGAGGACCGTTTTTGTACCTCCCCCCTCCCCGCCACCATTCGTGAATCGTAACAGAGCCGAGCTCCTAACGATGTTTATTTATATCGCAGACCCTGAGACAGAAAATGAGGTATTCCATCGCTGTTTTTTAAAGGACACCATATTCGCGGTCGACTGTAGAAATTATTTATTGCGCAATTACAGTTTCGGGCTCTGGGCCAGTTGCAAGTGGTACTGGAAAAGATTTTGCTTCGGCACATGTCAGACTTTAAAATCCTCCAACATGTGTACATGTCACCGTCAAAGGTTGACATGTGCTGGAGCAAAACCTTCTGCAGTATCTCTCGAAAACGTCCCATAGCCGGAAAGTGTAATGGTGAAATAAGTAATTTCTATAGACAACGGAGAATGTCAAGTCTTTCAAAAAATTCTACTTGACTGTAAACCCCGGCCATGAAAAGTTATTCCTGTCATTAAAGTCAAGTGAATCGACGCCAGCTTGTGCTGCATTAGAAAGGATCTGAATGGGTCCGCAAGGCATGCGCACGTTCTGTGATTGGTAGCGTATTGTTTCCGAAAGGAAGGGTTCTGAGTTCGATTCCTGGTTCGACAGTAGTGGTTATTTTATAATACTTAACAGTGGTTACTTCGACGGGTAATGACATCGGTTATGTTTTTTCCACTCACCTTCTGATGTATTCTTCTTCAGCGGCTCACCTTTCTCCTGGAGTCAGTTGTAATATTTCTCGCCGGCCGCTGTGGCCGAGGGGTTCTAGGCGCTTCAATCCGGAGCCGCGCTGCTGCTACGGTCGCAGGTTCGAATCCTGCCTCGGGCATGGATGTGTGTAATGTCCTTAGGGTAGTTAGGTTTAAGTAGTTCTAAGTCGAGGGGACTGATGACCTCAGATGTTAAGTCCAATAGTGCTTAGAGCCGTTGCAACCCTTTTTTTATATTTCTCACAAGGGGGGATTTTGTCGGAAACTAGAGACTGCAATTTGTATGAACATGCTCGAGAATGTTGACGCGAAACAATGTATGTAATGTTTTTATATGACTGATATACCAATGCCTTTCAAAATGATGGAAAGTGGAAACGCGTAAGGTTGATGAAAAATAAAAGTATGGTAAAGACGTAAGTAAAGTTATTAAAATAGCCACCAGCCAGGTATTCAGGACAGGTCCATCTACAATATCCAAGACTCACCGAAATCCATGATTAATAGGTTTGATGGTCCCTTTGTCAGAAGCGAAACTATGACAAAAAATCAGCTGTATCAAAATTGCACCAGGCGATTAATTAACGTTATCAGTTCAGGTATAGCTAACTAATCAGTTCTGCAAACTCTAACATATTACATATTCGAGTCCACTGCGGTTTCCTTTCACGCTGGAGCATTCACTCACAGCTAATAATCGCTACCCGACCCGATAAATCAGTTCAAAATGCTCGCTCTCTACGTAGCAGAAGCTTTAGACAAACCCGGAAAGTTCACTGTAGCTGTCGTCCCGTATTCCATGCTAAATTGTGGTTTAACCAACTATTTCAGTAAGGCACTTAATCCTCCAAAAACAGTGTAATACGCATTCCCGTTTATGACATACTCTTTCCGCGGCTGTGCTCAATACAGACACTGAATATTCACTCAAAATTAACGTTGTCATCAAGAGAAAGGTGCATCACAACCTATCCCGAACACATCTGTCCACCTGCACCCGCACACACAACCCGTCGCGCTTTGCACAAAATATGCTCTAACACTGTTTCTGACTGGCTGCTCGAAAACTATAGCCAGCCACCCATTATTACTTCCCGCCCTCAAACACATCTGCTAATTATCAGATGAGCGTACTTTATACCAAAATCGAGAGAGCTGAAATTTAGAATCTCCTCAAAATAGTATATAAAGCTGTTACACGAATCTAGAAAGACGCAAAAATAAAGCGCTGTCTCCCCAATCAGAACATTCTGGCTGAATACAGACATCAAATACCCCCTACATATGTGATTCATGCACATCGTACAAGTAACCTACACCCACGCTCAAACACACACAAAACACACACACACACAAATTCTTTACATTTCCACTTATTTAGGTCCCACGTACATAACTCTCTCATACTTGGCGTTCTCACGAGTTACAGAAATTAAATGATGAAATTAGTTGTATTATCGCTTGTTCTTGATGAAGAGGTCAGACTACAATGAAGTCCATAATTTATAGTTTTACGTAATTTCTGGTAACTTTGGAATTACCTTGGTAACAACGCTGAAATTCAGAGACTGTAGAAATCCTTGGTACAAAAGTCTGTGTATTGTTTCGTTGAGGTAATTTGAAAACAGAGCAGATATTAATTTACTTAGATCAGTGTTATAGACAGTTCACAGCAAGCCTGCTTGACAAGGCTAGAAGCTGGCCTTATTCGCTTCAAACGCGTCGCACCGGCAGCTATAACACGTGACTCACGCCTTCCAGCGGCTGTTTCCTACATACCATTGCGGCACTGGCTTGCCCCGATACGTCACAGTATCCTAAACGCTCTCCGCCACACACCACAAGACTGCTGTGTGGAATATAGCTGTGCAGCCCGGCAGGTTCAGTTTCCATTAGAGCGCCTGCTATACAGCATTAAAAAAGTTAGAGGAGAACCAATAAGCGCTAAACATTGTTGGCATAATAACGCCATTTTCGTGGAAACTGCATAATGCAAAAGTGCTCCATTAAATTAATAGGTTCGTAAAACGGCATGTGATCCGAACAATCACGTTAGCACTAAACTCACCTAGCTTGATTTATAATGTAACTCCACAATTTTTTCAGCGCTCCTGTGCATTGTTAACCCTACTGAAATCAGAGTTAAATGGCACGGTTACCAGACATGTATGAATATGAAACTGCGTCAGCACTGGGCATAAAACGCCATTACCGCACTGCTTCCCATACAACGCCTCTGTACTGATGGTTTCCATTGCCTGTTCCCGACCCGTCACGTCCATAAAAGTTAATTAATATGACCCCCTCGTTTCGCATCTGGGAAGATATCATAGAACACAATACGAGCCATATACCGACAACTAGTAATAAATAAAGTCAGATAAACAGCAGTCGAGTGTTTTGTACCTGGGTGGATAGCGTACCTGGGAACATATCTTCATCGATGTTTTAGCCCAGTGCCCGATTTAAGAACCACATCAAGGATCGAGCTCTAGAGACAGCCATAAGCTGTCTCCGTTATTTTCTGCTGTTTTTATTGTTGTGAGAGGTGATGTGTTTTGCACAGCGTTTGTAAAAATTACGCATTCAACATACTTAAGTGCTGTGTAATATACACTCCTGGAAATTGAAATAAGAACACCTTGAATTCATTGTCCCAGGAAGGGGAAACTTTATTGACACATTCCTGGGGTCAGATACATCACATGATCACACTGACAGAACCACAGGCACATAGACACAGGCAACAGACCATGCACAATGTCGGCACTAGTACAGTGTATATCCACCTTTCGCAGCAATGCAGGCTGCTATTCTCCCATGGAGACGATCGTAGAGATGCTGGATGTAGTCCTGTGGAACGGCTTGCCATGCCATTTCCACCTGGCGCCTCAGTTGGACCAGCGTTCGTGCTGGACGTGCAGACCGCGTGAGACGACGCTTCATCCAGTCCCAAACATGCTCAATGGGGGACAGATCCGGAGATCTTGCTGGCCAGGGTAGTTGACTTACACCTTCTAGAGCACGTTGGGTGGCACGGGATACATGCGGACGTGCATTGTCCTGTTGGAACAGCAAGTTCCCTTGCCGTTCTAGGATTGGTAGAACGATGGGTTCGATGACGATTTGGATGTACCGTGCACTATTCAGTGTCCCCTCGACGATCACCAGTGGTGTACGGCCAGTGTAGGAGTTCGCTCCCCACACCATGATGCCGGGTGTTGGCCCTGTGTGCCTCGGTCGTATGCAGTCCTGATTGTGGCGCTCACCTGCACGGCGCCAAACACGCATACGACCATCATTGGCACCAAGGCAGAAGCGACTCTCATCGCTGAAGACGACACGTCTCCATTCGTCCCTCCATTCACGCCTGTCGCGACACCACTGGAGGCGGGCTGCACGATGTTGGGGCGTGAGCAGAAGACGGCCTAACGGTGTGCGGGACCGTAGCCCAGCTTCATGGAGACGGTTGCGAATGGTCCTCGCCGATACCCCAGGAGCAACAGTGTCCCTAATTTTCTGGGAAGTGGCGGTGCGGTCCCCTACGGCACTGCGTAGGATCCTACGGTCTTGGCGTGCATCCGTGCGTCGCTGCGGTCCGGTCCCAGGTCGACGGGCACGTGCACATTCCGCTGACCACTGGCGACAACATCGATGTACTGTGGAGACCTCACGCCCCACGTGTTGAGCAATTCGGCGGTACGTCCACCCGGCCTCCCGCATGCCCACTATACGCCCTCGCTCAAAGTCCGTCAACTGCACATACGGTTCACGTCCACGCTGTCGCGGCATGCTACCAGTGTTAAAGACTGCGATGGAGCTCCGTATGCCACGGCAAACTGGCTGACACTGACGGCGGCGGTGCACAAATGCTGCGCAGCTAGCGCCATTCGACGGCCAACACCGCGGTTCCTGGTGTGTCCGCTGTGCCGTGCGTGTGATCATTGCTTGTACAGCCCTCTCGCAGTGTCCGGAGCAAGTATGGTGGGTCTGACACACCGGTGTCAATGTGTTCTTTTTTGCATTTCCAGGAGTGTAGTAAAGGTATCTGGAGTATATCGTTAATTCTTCAGTTACAGAATTTTTAGGTGTCTAAAATTATATTCATCTTTTTTAAATTAGTTACATAACGCGTGGACAGTTAAGCCGTACTTCGTCGGCCGTGCGCCAACTTGTACCGCGAACCAGATGAACGGAACACGGAATATTTGCAAGTGAACTGATTTTTTTTAACATCGCTACAGTTTTCCCCGTTTTGAAAACTGAAATCTGTGTTAGTTGCAAATAGCTTCTACTTCAAAATGTTCTTTAAACTGTGACCGATTTCCGATGCTACTTCTTCTTAATTTGATTTCACTTACTGATAATTGGTGTGTGGAGAGTAATTTTAGTGATTTTAGAAAAAGACTGCAGCACACATAAAGTGAATGCTACCATTTCAAAATGGAGTAAGAAAATATATTGAAAAATGGGAAATGAGCGTTTGACGTCATTGGCCGGGAGATCCCTTGTGGGGCACCGCCTTGGTGCAGGTCTTATTACATTTGACGCCACATTGAGCGAACTGCGCGTCGGATGGGGATGAAATGATGAAGCAAGCTCGACACCCAGTCCCTGAACTGCGGGAAAATCACCGACCCAGCCGGAAATCGAACCCGGGCCCGTAGGACGGCAATGCGTCACGCTGACCACTCAGCTATTGGGGCGGACAGAAAATATATTAAACTTGTGTTACGGGGCTGGCTGGAGTTGAAAGTCTCAAAAGTGTTCCAGCACTCTCGTCTGCACCGCTTGTCTACAGTCCTTACCAACTCAATACGTAATTTTATAGTCTACACCTGTCTTCCTCTCCTTTCAAAAAGCTAACTTCATCTCCGTGCATGGAGGAAATCCTATGTCGCCGATCATATTATTTTAAATAGGATGTTCTCGGTCGTCCCCTCGTTTTCTTCCCTGAAATGTTGCCTTAGAAAATATTTTGTAACTGAATATGTTGTCTAGTTAAGTGTCCAATGGCTTTCGCTTTGCTTTGGCCACTCCATTTGTAATTTTTTATGAGAGAAGCGTTCAATGACTCTGAAAGTAAAATTTCGTCAGCCGATCTGAGTAAAAGCCTTAGCTAAGCGGTTCGAAAGCATCTGATCATTCGCTCAGAGACCACCGAAACGCAAGATAACAGAGAGAAGGCCGAAATACTGAATTCAGTCGTCCGAAATCGTTCCACATCGGAATATAGTAACACGATTCCTCCTTTCAAAATCGTACGAAAGTCGTTATTGAGTATCGGGGCAGATTTGCGACTGGATTCAAGACTTTATTGCAGATAGGACTCAACACCTCGCTCTAAATGGAACAAAATCGACAGATGTAAAGGTAATATCCGGAGTACGCCAAGGAAGTGTGATAGGAACGTATCTATTTGCTATATATATAAATGATCTAGTAGAAGCATCGGGTGCTCTCTAAGGTTGATCGCATATGATGCGGTTGTCTATAACAAAGTAACAACGCCAGAAGACAGTATCGATTTGCAGAATGACCTGCAGAGAGTTAATGAATCGTGCAGTCTCTGGCAGTTGGCCCTGAACGTAAATAAATGTAACATACTACGCATACATAGGAAAAGAAAGCCACTACTGGACGACTACTCTAGTGATGAGAAACTGATAGAAACAATATCTGCCGTCAAATATCTAGGAGTAACTATCCAGAGCAGTCTTAGGTGGAATGTATACACAAAACCAAAAAAATGGTTCAAATGGCTCTGAGCACGATGGGACTTAACTTCTGAGCTCATCAGTCCCCTAGAACTTTGAACTAGTTAAACCTAACTAACCTAAGGACATCACACACATCCATGCCCGAGGCAGGATTCGAACCTGCGATCGTAGAGGTCGCGCGGTTCCAGACTGCAGCGCCTAGAACCGCTCGGCCACAACGGCCGGCTACACAAAACAAACAGGAGGAAAAGCAGATCCCAGACTGTGATTCATAGGAAGAATCTTAAGGAAACGTAACTCACCCAGGAAGGAAGTGGCTTACAAGGAGCTTGTTCGCCCGATTCTTGAGTACTGTTCATCACTATAGGATGCTTACCAGGTAGGACTGATAGATAACGTGGAGAAAATCCAAAGAAGAGCGGCGCGTTTCGTCACGGAATCGTTTGGTGGGGTGAGAACGTTACGGAGATGCTCACCGAACTCCAGTCGCAGACGTTACAAGAGGGGCGTTGTGCATCACGGAGAGATTTCCTACTGGAATCTGGAGAGGGCACTTGTCGGGAAGAGACGGACAACATATTACTTCGTCCCACATACGTCTGGCGTAATGACCACGAGGAGAAATTTCGAGAAATTAGAGCCAGTAAAGAGGCTTACTGACATTCTTGCTATGCGCCATTCGCGGGTGGAACAAAGTAGATGGGAGGGGGGAGTCAGTTAGTGGTACCAAAAGTACGCTCCGCCACACACCATTGGGTGGCTTGCAAAGGATGATCTAGATGTAGGTGTTATTAAATATTAAGGGCATATTATTTCAAAATGTGTGTTTTTCTTTTGCAATAGTGAAGTCACCAGGAGAGTAATTCTTTTACAGCATATCTCACACAATACGAGGTGCATTCAAGTTCTAAGGCCTCCGATTTTCTTTCTAATTAACTACTCTCCCGAAATCGATGAAACTGGCGTTACTTCTCGACGTAATCGCCCTGCAGACGTACACATTTTTCACAACGCTGACGCCATGATTCCATGGCAGCGGCGAAGGCTTCTTTAGGAGTCTGTTTTGACCACTGGAAAATCGTCGAGGCAATAGCAGCACAGCTGGTGAATGTGCGGCCACGGAGAGTGTCTTTCACTGTTGGAAAAAGCCAAAAGTCACTAGGAGCCAGGTCAGGTGAGTAGGGAGCATGAGGAATCACTTCAAAGTTGTTATCACGAAGAAACTGTTGCGTAACGTTAGCTCGATGTGCGGGTGCGTTGTCTTGGTGAAACAGCACACGCGCAGCCCTTCCCGGACGTTTTTGTTGCAGTGCAGGAAGGAATTTGTTCTTCAATACATTTTCGTAGGATGCACCTGTTACCGTAGTGCCCTTTGGAACGCAATGGGTAAGGATTACGCCCTCGCTGTCCCAGAACATGGACACCATCATTTTTTCAGCACTGGCGGTTACCCGAAATATTTTTGGTGGTGGTGAATCTGTGTGGTTCCATTGAGCTGACTGGCGCTTTGTTTCAGGACTGAAAAATGGCATCCACGTCTCATCCATTGTCACAACCGACGAAAAGAAAGTCCCATTCATGCTGTCGTTGCGCGTCAACATTGCTTGGCAACATGCCACACGGGCAGCCATGTGGTCGTCCGTCAGCATTCGTGGCACCCACCTGGATGACACTTTTCGCATTTTCAGGTCGTCATTGAGGATTGTGTGCACAGAACCCACAGAAATGCCAACTCTGGAGGCGACCTGTTCAACAGTCATTCGGCGATCCCCCAAAACAATTCTCTCCACTTACTCTATCGTGTCGTCAGACCGACTTGTGCGAGCCCGAGGTTGTTTCAGTTTGTTATCACATGATGTTCTGCCTTCTTTAAACTGTCGCACCCACGAACGCACTTTCGACACATCCATAACTCCATCGCCACATGTCTCCTTCATCTGTCAATGAATTTCAATTGGTTTCACACCACGCAAATTCAGAAAACGAATGATTGCACGCTGTTCAAGTAAGGAAAACGTCGCCATTTTAAGTATTTAAAACAGTTCTCATTCTCGCCGCTGGCGGTAAAATTCCATCTGCCGTACGGTGCTGCCATCTCTGGGACGTATTGACAATGAACGCGGCCTCATTTTAAAACAATGCGCATGTTTCTATCTCTTTCCAGTCCGGAGAAAAAAAATCGGAGGCCTTAGAACTTGAATGCACCTCGTACATCATTTCTGAAATTACGCCGACCATTGCAACCTAAGATGATATGGGTGGTGTCCTCTTCACCACAATGACACAACAGGGCTGCCTGTATAAGAAATTTTGGAAATTTGTGGTAAGGTCTTGTGGGACATAACTGCTGAAGTCATCAAAAAATGGTTCAAATGGCTCTGAGCACTATGCGACTTAACTTCTGAGGTCATCAGTCGCCTAGAACTTAGAACTACTTAAACCTAACTAACCTAAGGACATCACACACATCTATGCCCGAGGCAGGATTCGAACCTGCGATCGTAGCGGTCGCTCGGTTCCAGACTGTAGCGCCTAGAACCGCACGGCCACTCCCGCCGGCGCTGAAGTCATCGATCCTAAACCTACACACTACTTAATCTAACGTAAAATAACTTACGCTATGGACAACACACACACACACACACACCTTCCCCGAGGGAGGACTCGAAACTCCGACGTGGTGAGCCGCACGGACCGTGACAGGGCGCCTGAGACCTCGCGGCTGTGTAAGACTGACGCTGTGCACTATCGAAGCGGGGGCGTCTGAAACTCAGGCGTGCGATGGTGGTTACGACTTATTCTTATGGCAGATGTAGCCGAACGTCACTGTTTTAGCAGATCCACTATATGGTTTTTCCTGTTTAAGTTTTCATCAATATGTGAACTAAAGAACTAAGAACTTAACAGTTTTCTACAATGTTTACTATTTCTCATCGGCATGCTAGGTTAATAGCAGTCGCGATACTTTTGACATTACAAAACTGGATCAATTACGCTTTTTTTTAATTTGTCAGCTAGTCCATTTGTGCAAAATCATTCACAAAAACTTTCACAGAAACATCACTTAGCATTTTCGCTGTTGATACTTCTCTGCTTGGCATCACAACAGTGCTTATACCACATGCTGAATCTCTACGTTTGCAGAGCATTTTCAGCTGCGACTGCGTAATTTCTCCATAGTGAATGGCCACCATAGCCAGACAAAAGTAACGTTTCGTTTTCCCCTGATGCAACAAAGCGTCTTCATCCAGCAACAGTTGAACTACTGTTCAATTACGTCAGGTGAGGTTAAGAATAATTGTTCCCGAATGTTAGGGGATTAAATTTGTAATATGATTTGTAATACGATTCCGTGGCGATGTAATGGTGAACAGCAGAGAGGAGTACAGAATGCCTGTCGTGACGCTCACGTCATTCTTCACTAGCTACAGTCGTCATAATTGGAAAAGAAAACTTTCATTGATTACGGCATACATAGAGTCTAGAGCACTTCGTGAACAGTTTTTAAAGCACTGTGTGATATTCTAGAACAACGCGCTGCTTGGAAGCCTACGTGTGAGATAAATGCCACGCTACTGCTACTGACCGATCGGTCTGATCCCTTTCGTGTTTGTTCAGATTCAGACCACACTTGAAAAAGTTGTCAACAAAGGCAGATGAAATTTAACATCCAATATGTCAGACTAGTATTTGCTCGTGTTCTGTAAATTTAAACCTCAAGCATTCGTTTGTGGAGCAAAACATACAGAGAAACTCGGCCGGTGGTCGAACGAATCGCCTGTTGCGATTGAAAATAAACGCAGCTGGCGGTTAGAGGTTAGAGAGCCAATAAGAGAGAGTGCACGGAAAATACTGACAAAACTGACTGACAAAATCGTCTATGGAACTGCTCACAGATACAAGACATTTAGCGACGCTTGATTCCTGGGGCACACAATGAGCGAATCAGGTACCATTGACCTCGATATGTAGGATTTTGAAACATGTATTGTATTCCAACATAACAAAATACCTCGAAGAAAACGATCTATGTCCTATCGACAGGGGTCTGAAATTGATTCCATATGCCTGGATTGCAAAAATGCATTTGACACCTTTCTTTGTAAGCGGCTTCTAATCAAATTACCTGTGTCTACGAAATATTGTCCCACTTGTGCGACTGGATTCGTGTTTTCCTGTCAGAGAAGCCACAGTTCACAGCAGTTGACGGGAAGTCATCTATGGAGACCGAAGTGATATCTACGGTTCCCCAACGAAATGTTACAGACTCTCTGATGTTTTTAATGTACATAAACGATTTAGAAGACAATCTGAGCAGCCCTCTTAGATTGCAGATGATGATATCGTTCATTGTTTAGTATAGACGTCAGAAGATGAAAACAAATTGTGAAATAATTTAGACAAGAAATTTACTTGAAAATGGGCCCATAACCCGAAACCTAGGTTTTGCAGTAACATTAATAATACACTTTGTGAAACAAGGCAAAAAACAATATTTGTTTAGCTAATTTACGATGTTCCACCAAGACTCCACAGTTGATTCAATTAAAAAAATGATATTCTTAAGCACGAAGTTTGTAAACAATTGAATACTTATGTATTTGTTACGTGTATTTTGATTCGCAATGTCAACTAATAATGAAGATTCGTTGACTTAGAAAGCACTGAATTTCTACATCTATACAATCTCTGTAATGTTTATATTATTGTTTCACGTTTGTGTCACATCTAAAGATGAAAGTGTATATTTATGACGAACCTTAGGGATATTCCTGCTGGAACATATTGTTAAAAGCTTTATTACTGTGACGTACCACAACTGCAACGAATACGAGAGACACCCACCTTACGGAAACCAAGATGTTCCTTTACCGAACCCAGTGGGACTCTAATCTCAGATGGTGCTCAAGAAAAGCATTTCACATCATATTTCCGCAAAGCACGACCGGTCCTGTTGTAAAGGCTTCCCTTAAATAATTGCGTAACGCTTAGAATTTATTAAATAAAATTCTTCTTGTAAGCTCCCTTCGTCTTGGAGATTATATGGGTTAATTAATGATTATTATGTTTCAATCCTCTTGTTATAGTTGACCGTGTATATCGATACTTCGTTCATTGTTAAATGTAATGGTGTGGTACTAACTGATGGAGACGCATTAAGAACAGGTAAAATT
This sequence comes from Schistocerca cancellata, assembly GCF_023864275.1. NCBI lineage: Eukaryota > Metazoa > Arthropoda > Insecta > Orthoptera > Acrididae > Schistocerca > Schistocerca cancellata. The sequence continues at coordinate 1,144,464,676 of NC_064626.1, read as the reverse complement.
TAATTTATTTCCTTTATCACACTGCACAAGCATAAACACACTATTATTCAAACTGTGTGCCACTACTATTAAACATAGAGATAAATCCTTCGCTACGCAACCGCCTTTGGCGCACGCAGCCTTCACCTCCCACATCCTCTCAACAACTGCCTCTGCTTGCGACTCCTTGCGCCACTGGGCATTGTCGCCCTCGCCGGCCGCTGTGGCCGTGCGGTTCTGGCGCTGCAGTCCGGAACCGCGGGACTACTACGGTCGCAGGATCGAATCCTGCCTCGGGCATGGGTGTGTGTGCTGTCCTTAGGTTAGTTAGGTTTAAGTAGTTCTAAGTTCTAGGGGACTTATGACCTAAGATGTTGAGTCCCATAGTGCTCAGAGCCATTTGAAGCATTGTCGCCCTCCAAAGAAAAACCACTTACAGATAGTACACACTAGTACCCTCACATTGTCAATGCCTCTGTCATTGTTAAACATAGTATCACATCCTAGGTAACTGAAATGGAATACTTGTTTCTAACTTTTCTCATTTTTTATCATTTTAGATCTGAATGGCTCGTCCCTTTGAAAGTAATATCTTTGTCTTATACGCAGATACGGTTAAATTGTAGAATACTATGTTTTGACTCAATGTATAGAGCGCTCTTTGTAAATTATCTTCTGTTTCCATATCTGGTCATCAGCATATAATACAGTATCTAACATTATGGTAGGTCTTACTTTACTCTGGTCATAAGCATATAATACAGCATCTAACATTATGGTAGGTCTTATTTTAATTCCTAGCAGTATTTCACCTTTCTGCTTCACAGCTAGCTCGTCAAAATGTAAAATAAAGAGGGTGATAGACTACAGCTTTGTCGAACACCTTACCTTATTAAAATTTTCTGAACTTATAATTACTTTCTTACATATGGTCTCTTTATGGTATCGATAAGATGTTCAGGAAAACCTTTTATTTTTAATATTTTCCACAAAAGGTTTCGTCGTAATCGATAAATGCTAAATGCGTCTCTAGGCCGAATTATCGACTTTTTCCAGTAATCTGCCTTATTTTAAATATGTTATCAATAAGCGTTCTCGCTTCCTGAGGATAGGGTCCCGGGTTCGATTCCCGGCGGGGTCAAGGATTTTTACCCGCCTCGATATGACTGGGTGTTGTTGTTTCGTCTTCATCGTAATTCATCCCCATTACAGTCGGAGGAAGGCAATGGAAAACCACCTCCACTAGGACTTTGTCTAGAACGGCGGTGCGCGTCTCCCGCATCGTCCCCAGTGCTCTGTTACGGAGTATGGGACTTCCACATCATCACTAAACGAACGTCCCTTCCCTAAGCCCAGTTGTCCTTCGCAAGCAGTAGTTTACAATCTCCCGTTAAGAAGTACTTCATCTTTTGGTTAGCGGCAATGCATGCCAAACAAAAAATCCACTGGGGGCGAGTGATCACTGCTCTTCAACCCTGTGACAGAAAAGTAACTTCAACACAGCGATTGGCATTGTCCCGTACTAAAACTCGCGTATTCATGTTTATGCCACGACGGCTCTTTACTTCTTCGGCGTTTGACAGGTAACGTCGCTACCCTGCCGGGGACAGGTAGGAGGCACTTCACTCCCACGCAGATGGAGCTCCCTGGCGGTAGGCTCTGGATGGCACCCCAGAGCCCTCCACCCCCTGCTTCGGCTGTTTGCAGACGTCGAGTGCGAACCCTTGTAAAAACCTCCGCCCACGCTATACTCCTTCTCCCCCCCCCACCCCCACCCCATCCCCACCCCCACCCTCTGCAGCCTGATGGTGATATTATGGAAGGCTTCTGCCTCAGAGAAGCTCCGGAAAGCCCATAGTCTCACCAATATAGTCGAGAGCATTCAGCCGATGAAATATCTACATCTACATCCATGCTGTGAAAACGACTGTGCAGTGCAGGGTGGAGGGCACTTACCACTTACCACATACTGGAGCTTGGCCCTGTTACATTCGCACTGTCGCCTGATGAACAAAATCCAGTGCACACATTTTATTCAGCTTGTAAACGTCGCTACAGATATTCGGATTTGGATTATGACATGTTCGGTATGCCTGCCATCATTGGCGACGACGTGGCGCAGACGAATAGAGAAATTATGCATGACATGCTGATTCAGTCTGCAACCGCGTGACCGCTCCGGTCGCAGGTTCCAATCCTGCCTCGGGCATGGATGTGTGTGATGTCCTTAGGTTAGTTAGGTTTAAGTCGTTCTTAGTTCTAAGGGACTGATGACCACAGATGTTAAGTCCCATAGTGCTCAGAGCCATTTGAACCATTTTGAACCATGACATGCTGAAGTGTCGGAACATCGATGCTGTCGATGACCTCCTGTATGGCTGTTTTCATTTCAGCAATGGTTTTGGGGTTATTGATGTACACCTTGTCTTTAATATAGCCCCACAAAAAGGAGTCGCATGTATTCGAATCAGGAGAATATGCGGCCAATCGAGGCCCACGCCAGTGGTCTCGTGGCACCCCAGTCAGAATGCGATCCCAAAGTGCTTCTCCAGGACATCAAACACTCTCCTGCTTCGATGAGGTTGACCTCCTTCTTGCGTGACCCACATCTTGTCGAAATCAGGGCCATTTTCGCTAATGGGGATGAAATTATCTTCCAGAAACTTCACGTACCGCTCGGTAGTCACCGCGCCATCAAGGAATATCGCACCGATTATTCCGTAACTCGACATTGCACACCAACAGTCACCCGTTGCGGGTGAAGAGACTTCTCGATCGCGAAATGCGGATTCTCAGCCCCCAAATACGCAAATTTTGCTAATTGACAAATGCATCCAAATGGACGTGGGCATCGTCGCTAAACCAAACCGTACAGAACATGCCAGCTCCCATCATGCCAAGCGGCCAACCGCGCAATATGATCGTCCTAACACAAACCGTTCGGAAGTTATGACGATTTTATTTCATATCCAGGGTGTTTCAAAAATAATATACGTATTACAAAGTATTATTTTGTCCAAAATATCGACCCCTGCGCGTCGGCTCAGCTATTGCAGAAACGAATACATACTCTAGTGTATATTAATAGCTAGATGTCAGTTGCCTTCTGTTTTGCTCGGTAATCGTCATATGTTTAAAATGGCTACTCCGCAGCAGAAATCATTTTGTGTTCTCAAGTTTGCGAAGTGCAATTCTGTGATTACAGTGCAAAGACGTTTCAAGTTGAGGTACCAAACTGATCCTCCGAATGAGTGGAACATTTGCAGATGGTATCGACAGTTTCTAGAAACAGGATGTGTACGTAAATGAAAGAGTCCTGGCCGCCCTCGTGTTCTTCAGGCGAAGGTGATGGATACGCAATCCATTGAAACGTTGGGACTAGAAGACGGCGCCACTCGGCTGATAACCCGTGAAGATTTCATAGCTTGAGTAAATGTGTTATAAAGCACCCGCACTGTGGATATCATAAAAGCAAGATCTTAGAACAGAAAAATAATTCCAGAAGTACCGTCGAGCATGGTCTAAGAAACCGAAACAGCCAAAAATTTGCAACTCAACTCGGCTCCTCTCCAATTTTACAATCAGGCTCACTTTCTGAAGTCCGAGATACCCTTTCAGACAAGAAGTGGGTTTTTCGGACCAAAATTCACACTAGACGAGCAAGCAACAAAGGGGCTTCATTCTGAGGACACGAATCAGCTACCATGCGCAACTAGATTACGACACGGCAAATTACAGAGGTCTGCAAAAAAATATTTTTTGAAAGTTGTTTGAAATTTGATAACTGACTTTTATGTACTTTTCAGCGCTTATTTCCAAAATGCTATCCTTTTTTCTATCACGTCAGGTTTTCTCACAAAAAAGGGAGTATTTTTGGGTATAAAAACAAAATTTAAGCAATTTATCACACTTTTTCCAACTTAATAAAATTTTATTTTATTTATAAATCATGTTCTAAACTACATTTCCAGTACACTTCCGTTTCTCTTTAAGCCCGTAAGTCCTTATCATAACGCTTTCGCTTTCTGTCGAAGCTTCTTTTATTGCTTTTCCGGCTGTGGACTCGCTGAGGGTCTTTTATCATCCAGCAGTAGTCCGCTATCATGTTGACATTCCATCTTCCTTGATATCTTCTTTCCATTTCTTTGACGTTTTGGTGGAATCTTTCACCGTGCTCTTCACTTACAGCACCAAGGTTTGCAGGGAAGTAGTGAGAATGTAAGGAGCATATTCTATTTTGAAACGTGCCGTAAATCGAGGAACATCACTGCAAAACACCAGTAAGAAATATGTTTTTTGTTTTTCAAATTGAAACCTCGTACGTTGCAAGAACAAAAATAGCAGTCATCACTATGATTTTTGGGCTCCCTCCAAATCATTGGTACTCCAAAACGTAAGGACTGCTTTTTATGTTGAAACCATTGCCTCAGTTCTTCAATACACACTGAACAAACTTGGTGTGAGGCCCAAGGCTTATCTTGTTCGCCTAACTTTATACCAAAATAGGCGAAATATACTTTTTTAACAAAACCGGAAATGTTTCTTTGTTACGTTTTAACGGTATAGTTATCACAAATGTAGTAGAAGCAATCTGGCGATATTATACACCCTCTCGTAGCCATTGTCCACTGTCCATAAAACATCTTCACAACACGAGAAAACAGTCACTACTTTAAAGCACTAGTAACAACAACACGTGTACAACACAGAGTGAAGAGGTACTGTGAACTGAAGGACAACAGCAGAGGCTCACTGCTTGGTGATGGCGGGGGAAGGGGCAGCGCGACAGACAGGCACTGACATGAAAATACTGCTGGTTTCTCCGAATTACTCTTTATTTTACTTATATCTAGTGTAAAAGCGGCTAAATAACAGTTTATGGAGATCCTAGAAATCAAAATTCAAACTCACTAGAGTGCTGAAATATCGAAAAAAGCTAAAACTAGACAAGCAGTTTGTGAAATAACTGTAAGTGAAAGAATTTTTTCACTCATCATCATCAGTTATCTGCTATATTAGCAGGTCCTTTGCCTCTCCATTTTCTGCGATCCATTGCTTCCTTCTTAAGGCTGCTGTATGTTGTACCATCCATCATGTCATCCAGTATCTGGAATCTCTTCCTTCCTCGCTTCCTTTTCCCTTCTACGTAACCTTCTAAAACTGTTTTTATCAGTCCGTCATTCTTTCTTAATATATGCCCAATCCAATTTCTTTTTCTTCTCTTTATTACATCTAGTAACTGTCTTTTCTCTCCCACTCTTCTCAGTACCTCTTCATTTTTTTACTCTGTCCATCCAACTTATTCTTTCCATCTTCCGCCATGTCCAGATCTCAAAAGCCTCCAGCCTTTCTCTGTCTTTTTTCCTCATAGTCCATGTTTCAGCGCCATATAGAAGAACACTCCATACAAGACATTTTATGAGTCTCTTTCTGAGTTCTGTGTCCAGATCGCTGCAGAAGATTCTCCTTTTCTTATAAAACGCCTCTTTTGCCATTGCTATCCTTGTTTTAATTTCTGTGGTGCACTTCCAGTCGGTGTCTATCCTGCTTCCAAGATACTTAAAATTTTGCACCTGTTCTAGTGTTTCTCCATTCAGCACAATTATTATTTCCTTATTTCCTCCTATTGCCAATACTTTTGTTTTATTTGTGTTAATTTTCATTCCATATTTTTTTCACTATTTTTTCCAAAATCAGCGTCGAAAGGACTATAAAGATCACTTAATAAATTTGAAACAATTTTTATGTCGCTGACCTTTGTTAATCAATTTGGGAAGACTTTAGTGAGTTCTACACTAAGTAAGTGTCTGACTCCAGAAAGCCATTGTACACACACGAACTTCCCAATGCCCAAAGTCAGTATGACTCGCCACAAATTCCAGCCACGTGACCCCGTTGACACTGAGAGAGGAGGAGTGTTGATATTTTTAAAAAATATCGGGAATCCAATATATCAGTATTTAAAAAAATGCCATTATAGGCCGTCTTTACATCGGAAAAAATTATCGATATATCTTCTAACAAAAAATCGATGTACAGCTGCAGGCTGTAAATATACTGCCGGTTTTAGACCTGTATACTTAAGTATTGATTTATTATTTGATATTCTGTACATCAACATGCTAGTAGCCTGCTTATCTCCCTTAGAGCAAGACTGGAAAGGAAAACGATGCACGTTCACGCTTGGCGAGAACTACTTTGCTAGCAATGTTAACTGCATGTAAGTAGAACAATAAAACGTGTTCGACGGGTCGTCCTGTTTCGTCACGTATCGCATTTGTCCGGAACACTTCTTGTCGACTTTCCGTTTTTTCATTTCCGCAGCCGGCCGTAGTGACCGAGTGGTTCTAGGCGCTACAGTCTGGAACCGCGCGACCGCTACGGTCGCAGGTTCGAATCCTGCCTTGGGCATGGATGTGTGTGATGTCCTTTGGTTAGTTAGGTTTAAGTAGTTCTAAGTTCTAGCGGACTGATTACCTCAGCATTTAAGTCCCATAGTGCTCAGAGCCATTTGAACCGTTTCATTTCCACAAACACCAGCGGCCTAGCATTTGTAGTGTCAAAACTGCGTGGTGAAGTTGAACGTTTCTTATGAATGGTGGGCTCCATGTGGTTCCCAAGTCGTGCAGCAACCGTAAATCATAAAATTTAAAAAAAAAAAATCAAATATGCAGCAACCAGTCGCAAAATCATGTTTTATTTATTCACTTTTACCAATCGATTTCAACTGATTAACAGCCATCATCGGTGCTTTCAACCAATATGTGCCCTGAGTAGTAATACTGTCTTAAGCAGAGGTCAAACATAAAGTAATCGCTGATATTTGGTAATTTTAACTGTAATTCTAAACGTTTCTGTTGGTAGCGCCGAGCGCCGATTACGTCAGCGTTCCCCTTACACGCCTCTGCCCATTGCAAAGACCAATCTTGTTACTTGGATTTTTATTCAACATCTTCAGCAACTGTTGAATGCCCCTGTGAAGAAACAGCACAGTAATTACGTTAAAATTGTTTTTTAACGCAGCTGGTGTGCTACTTCTTCACGTCGGGAATCTTGTTATTCCAGCCACACCGCCACCCCTCAGTGTAGGCGGACTTCTTCTTTGTGCCACCTACACTAGCTTCAAAGAGAAAGACTGGACATGACGAAAGCTCAAAAAGCAATAAGACTCCTTGGTACAGTGAAAGTGAAATTATGTTCTGCAACAATTTCCAAAGGACAATTCCAAATATTTACCGAAAATTGCTATATATATAAAATAAAAATCTCGGCATTTGATATTGGCTGTTAGATACCGATATATCGGTGGAAAAGATGTCGCCTATTGTATCGACTTTTTTGTAAAATGTGGCGCTATATCGATACTTCATAAACAGTAATAGTCCCACCTCGCCACTCCCCGCGGCAACGCCTCTCATCTCCGATCGCTACACCACTACCACGCCCACTGCATGCGTGGCCGCGAACTCATGCGTACAAGGCGGGCAATTTATAAAATCAAAGGGAGGCGTCACGGCTCACAGAGTAGTTGCAACGCTAGAAAATTATAGCGAAATGGAGGAAGACCTGCAAAGGATCGACGTTTGGTGCATAATTGGCAATTAACCCTCAACATAATGTAAAGCATTGCGAATACAGGGACAGAAATACCCTTTACCTCATGGTTACACGTCTGCAGAGCAATCACTAGGGGTATGCGTAAAAAAAAAAAAAACATGCACACCATGAAGGAACAACCCGAATGAGACAGAAATCGGTAAAGCACTACGTCTTCAGGCCACCATCCGACCGCCGTGTCATCCTCAGCTGATATGAGGGGCATGTGGTCAGCACACCACTCTCCCGCTCGCTCTGATGGTTTTCTTTGACCGGAGCCGCTACTATTCGGTCGAGTAGCTCATCAGTTGGCATCACGAGGCTGAGTGCACCCCGAAAAATGGCAACAGTGCATGGTGGCCCGGAGGGTCACCCATCCAATTGCCGACCACGCCCGACAGCGCTTCACTTCGGTGATCTGACGGGAACCGATGTATCCACTGCGGCAAGACCGTTGCCACAGGAATCGATAGATGTGATGTAAATGTTCAATCAAATGATTACACTTTCAGAAAAACTGGGTGATTTGTTCAAGAGAAAAAGCTTCGCAAATTCAACAAGTTGATAAGGCGTTGGTCGAATTGTGGCCCTTACGCCAGCAGTTATTCGACTTCACATTGGTTGATAGAGTTCTTGGATGTTCTCCTGGGGGATATCGTGCCAAATTCTGCACAACTGGCGCGTTAGATCGTCAAAATGCCGAGCTGGTTGGACAGTCCTGCCCATAACGCTCCAAGCGTTCTCAATTGGGGAGGGAGTTGGCGATTTTCCTGGCCTTCTTCTCATATACGGGAGCCAACTGCGCTTTTTTCCCAGTTTCGCGGGAGTTTGCGCATGGCGAGAGATTCACGGTAAATGGAAGTTCAGTTGGGGCCAATGCCGAGAAGCAGTCTCCGTAACATCGCATTGGGATTACATCTGGACCTCGCGAATTATTTATCAACCTTTTCAGCCCACTTCAAAGATAGTATATTTCCATGTATTCATACATAACCACCTTATATGTTACGACTACTTCGCATGGAAGAAAGTGTGCCGTGAATTTGTAATACGCGGATTGTCCGATTTGCAATGAAATCGGATGCATGTTCAGTGACATAACGAAAGTAACAAGATCCTTCAAACCAAGAATGTGGGTTATAGAAGAGGAAGATGATACACCTCTTACCAATATAGGACTAGCTGCGGATCAGTGGAGAATATACTGGATAAAAAAGGAAAACTTGGTCTTGCAAACATTCCAGTAGGGAAGGAAGCTAATATCTTACAAGAAGAATTGTGGAAAACTATAACTAAATTAAAAAGATAACAAAGCACCTGGTCCTGACCTTATTACTGCTCAAATGATCAAATGATTTTAGTTTGAAAGTCATGCATGAAATATGTAACAGCACATACACTACTGGCCATTAAAGTTGCTACACCACGAAGATGACGTGCTACAGACGCGAAATTTAACCGACAGGAAGAAGATGCTGTGATATGCAAACGATTAGCTTTTCAGAGAATTCACACAAAGTTGGCGCCGGTGGCGACCTACAACGTGCTGACATGAGGAAAGTTTCCAACGGATTTCTCATACACAAACAGCATTTGACCGGCGTTGCCTGATGAAACGTTGTTGTGATGCCTCGTGTAAGGAGGAGAAATGCGTACCATCACCTTTCCGACTTCGATAAAGGTCGGATTGTAGCCTATCGCGATTGAGGTTTATCGTATCGCGACATTGCTGCTTGCGTTGGTCGAGATCCAATGACTGCTGGCAGAATATGGAATCGGTGGGTTCAGGAGGGTAATACGGAACGCCGAGCTGGATCCCAACGGCATCGTATCACTTGCAGTCGAGATGACAGGCATCTTATCAGCATGGGTGTAACGGATCGTGCAGCCACGTCTCGATCCCTGAGTCAACAGATGGGGACGTTTGCAAGACAACAACCATCTGCACGAACAGTTCGACGACCTTTGTAGCAGCATGGACTATCAGCTCGGAGACCATGTCTGCAGTCACCTTTGACGCTGCATCACAGACAGGAGCGCCTGCGCTGTTGTACTCAACGACGAACCTGGGTACACAAATGGCAAAACGTCATTTTTTCGAATGAATCCAGGTTCTGTTTACGGTATCATGATGGTCGCATCCGTGTTTAGCGACATCGTGGTGAACGCACATTGGAAGCATGCATTCGTCATCGCCATACTGGCGTATCACCCGGCGAGATGGTTTAGGGGTGCCATTGGTTACACGTCTCGGTCACCTCTTGTTCGCACTGACTACACTTTGAACAGTGGACGTTACATTTCAGATGTGTTACGACCCGTGGCTCTACCCTTCATTCGATCCCTGCGAAACCCTACATTTCAGCAGGGTAATGCAAGACTGCATGTTGCAGGTACTGTACGGGCCTTTCTCGATACAGAAAATATTCGACTGCTACCCTCGCCAGCACATTCTCCAGATCTCTCACCAATTGAAAACGTCTGGTCAATGGTGGCCGAGCAACTGGCTCGTCACAATACACCAGTCACTCCTCTTAATGAACTGTAGTATCGCGTTGAAGCTGCATGGGCACCTGTACCTGTACACGCCATCCAAGCTCTGTTTGACTCAATGCCCAGGCGTATCAAGACCGTTATTACGGCCAGAGGTGGTTGTTCTGGGTACTGGTTTCTTAGGATCTATGCACCCAAATTGCGTGAAAATGTAATCACATGTCAGTTCTAGTATAATATATTCGTCCAATGAATACCCGTTTATCATCTGCGTTTCTTCTTGGTGTAGCAATTTTAATGGCCAGTAGTATAGGATAACGGAATACGGATAGAGCACTTGACCACGTCGGTAATGGTTCCGTTTCATAAGAAACGAAATGCACAGTGTTGTGAGACCTACAGAACCATTTCACTAATTTCACATGCCGGAAAGATTCTTCTAAACGTCATCCAAGAACGCTTGAGAACCAACTTAGAATAAAAAATACAACCAGAGAAAGCTACGTTTGTGCATAATAAAGGAACACGAGAGTACGTTCTCAGTGTCATACAGCTAGCTGAAAAACGTAGAGAATTCAGCACCCCATTAGTTCTTTGTCTCTCGGACTTAAGCAAGGCTTTCGACTGTGTGCGATGGAAAGCGTTCTAGCAGAAATGGGCGTTACTGATCATGTTGTTACCCTTAACAGCAATCTCTACGCTGATAGTAAGGCAATTATCGTACTAGATAAAACTATTTCAAGTTCTTTTAAACCGTGTAAAGGAGTTAGACAGGGGTGCATTCTACCGTCGGTCCTATTTAACGTCTATGTAGAATATGTTATGACAAAAAGACTTCATGGCTGGACTGGTGGCATCCGAATTGAAGCACGAAGAATCAGCAATTTAATATTTGCTGATGACTCCACAGTGTGCGTAGAATGTCAGGTAGAAATGAAGAATCTACTGGATACATTTAAGATTAAAAGTGAGAAACTTAGACTGTCAATTAATGAGAAAAAGACCAAGATCATCATAACTGACACAGGTGAGGCACTACCAGCTACTGATGTACTACCAGAATAAGGAGGAAGTTGATCGCTTTCTCTACCTGTGCCCAGTGGTTCAGAAGGAGGGTGGCGACACACAGGAAATACGATGTTGGATTGTTCTGGTAGGGATGCCGCATCGCCGGCCACTGTGGCCGAGCGGCTCTAGGCGCTTCAGTCCAAAACCGCGCTGCTGCTACGGTCGCAGGTTCGAATCCTGCCTCGGGCATGGATATGTGTGATGTCCTTAGGTTAGTTAGGTTTAAGTAGCTCTAAATTGTAGGGGACTGATGACGTCAGATATATATATATATATATATATATATATATATATATATATATATATATATTTTACAGTACAGTCAAATAGCGGTGTGTTCATTTGAAAATTATTGTATGACTGTTGCTCAGCAACATCAAAAACAAACATTGCTATGACAAATTGAGATACAGGAGCCTCATTATATGTGGTTTTATGACTTATGTGTCATGTATCCAGCTACTTTTACGTAAGTTTTTATTTTGTTTAGTTCACGTCTTCTGCGTAGGCGTGCAAGATAGCACTATACCTTTTTCCTCCATTTGTATGTAGTAGATTGGTTTCTTGTTTTTTCAGACAATCTGGTGATGCCCCAAAAGGGTGAAACGCGTCATTGACATTAAATAATGTAGCAAGCGAGACTGTTTTTGTTCTGAAACACTTTTCAACCGATTGCTGTTACAGCCCGCCACGGTGGAATGGGAAAATTTTCGTATCCATATATGATACAGCAAAGACGAGCTGCTAGGAGAATCTTTAGATTCACCATTGGTTGGATCTAACCATTGTCGTCGCTAGAAATGGTGTGAGCGCACTTGGAGCAGGTCGGCGCGTTGCTGGTTGCGACTTGTTTACGCCGCGCGGCCGCGGTGAGCACCGTAGGGCCTTCGAGAGATGTTCTCCGCGCGCCGCGCCGCCACTTTGCGTTTGCCTCCCACGCCGCCCCCCTGTCCGCCCAGGCGTCGCGGCGCCGCGGCGTCTGCTGTAGCCCGGGGCACTGTGCGCGCTGCCTTCTTTGTGGCGCGACGCGACGCCTGCCTTTTGAAGTTAATCAAAGCCGCGCGCCGTGTCAGACACACACACACACACACACACACACACACACACTCTGGCGCCAAACTTGGTTAGCCTTCATGCTGCTCAAGGCCCGCAGGCACTGTTCAGATAAGAGATCCCAAAGTAAACTGCGAAGCAACGAAAACGCAGTTTTACTGCCGGGATGAATTTACAAAATAGTTTATCTTTACATACTAGGCGATCAGTTCCAGGCCCATCTCCACACACACACACACACACTTACACACACACACACACACACACACAGAGAGAGAGAGAGAGAGAGAGAGAGAGAGAGAGACGCATTCACATACATCTATACGCCCAAGCTTCACATTTTACCTTCTTCCAAAGGAAAAGTACAGTTCTTACACTACTCCTCTGTCATTTGAATGGCCACTGAACTGAAGATGCAGCACTGAAGGAGAAATCATCGGACATAAAAGAGAGTAAAGTACACAACCAGTGCAAGTTCCGCAGCTGGAACATAATGACGCAACATTTCAACGGTCCTTCTTACCGCCACCTTCAATCTGGGAACACAGTGTGCTAAACCTCGAGGCCACTTCTTTTTCTTTATTTTTTTTCCTTTTTTCAAAAAAAAAAATCATCACTACTGAAACAAGAGTGCCTGCTGAAGAGCTCTTGTACCTTTTTTTATCTTCTGCTTCATATTTCAAAGGGATGGTGGATTGAGGTAGGGAGGATCCCGTTTTCAATGCCTCGTTAGTACTCCTCACCCCCCCCCCCCCACCCCCCATGAACCATGGACCTTGTCGTTGGTGGGGAGGCTTGCGTGCCTCAGCGATACTGATAGCCGTACCGTAGGTGCAACCACAACGGAGGGGTATCTGTTGAGAGGCCAGACAAACCTGCTGAAAGCAGAGGGAAACTACACCCGTAATTTTTCCCGAGAGCATGCAGCTTTACTGTATGGTTCAATGATGATGATATTCTCTCAGGTAAAATAGTCCCCCATTCCGATCTCCGGGCGGGGACTACTCAAGAGGACGTCGTTATCAGGAGAAAGAAAACTGCTGATCTACGGATCGGAGCGTGGACTGTCACATCCCTTAATCGGGCAGGTAGGTTAGAAAATTTAAAACGGGAGATGGATAGGTTAAAGTTAGATATAGTGGGAATTAGTGAAGTTCGGTGGCAGGAGGAACAAGACTTTTGGTCAAGTGAGTACAGGGTTATAAATACATAATCAAATGGGGGTAATGCAGGACTAGGTTTAATAATGAATAAAAAAAATAGGAGTGCGGGTAAGCTACTACAAACAGCATAGTGAACGCATTATTGTGGCCAAGATAGACACGAAGCCCACGCCTACTACAGTAGTACAAGTTTATATACCAACTAGCTCTGCAAATGAAGATGAAATTTATGAAATGTATAGTGAGATAATAGAAATTATTCACGTAGTGAAGGGAGACGAAAATTTAATAGTCATGGGTGACTGGAATTCGATAGTAGGAAAAGGGAGAGAAGGAAACATAGTAGGTGAATATGGATTGGAGGTAAGAAATGAAAGAGGAAGCCGCCTGGTAGAATTTTGCACAGAGCATAACTTAATCATAGCTAACACTTGGTTCAAGAATCATGAAAGAAGGCTGTATACATGGAAGAAGGCTGGAGATACTAGAAGGTATCAGATAGATTATATAATGGTAAGACAAAGATTTAGGAACCAGGTTTTAAATTGTAGGACATTTCCAGGGGCAGATGTGGACTCTGACCACAATCTATTGGTTATGAACTGTAGATTAAAACTGAAGAAACAGCAAAAAGGTTGGAATTTAAGGAGATGGGACCTGTATAAACTGAAAGAACCAGAGGTTGTACAGAGTTTCAAGGAGAGCATAAGGGAACAATTGACAGGAATGGGGGAAAGAAATATAGTAGAAGAAGATTGGGTGGCTTTGAGGGATGAAGTAGTGAAGGCAGCAGAGGATCAAGTAGGTAAAAAGACGAGGGCTAGTAGAAATCCTTGGGTAACAGAAGAAATATTGAATTTAATTGATGAAAGGAGAAAATATAAAAATACAGTAAATGAAGCAGGCAAAAAGGAATACAAACGTCTCAAAAATGAGATCGACAGGAAGTGCAAAATTGCTAAGCAGGGATGGCTAGAGCACAAATGTAAGGATGTAGAGGCTTATCTCACTAGGGGTAAGATAGATCCTGCCTACAGGAAAATTAAAGAGACCTATGGAGAAAAGAGAACCACTTGTATGAATATCAAGAGCTCAGATGGAAGCCCAGTTATAAGCAAAGAAGGGAAAGCAGAAAGGTGAAAGGAGTATATAAAGGATCTATACAAGGATAATGTACTTGAGTTCAATATTATGGAAATGGAAGAGGATGTAGATGAAGATGGAATGGGAGATATGATGCTGCGTGAAGAGTTTGACAGAGCACCGAAAGACCTGAGACGAAACAAGGCCCCGGGCGTAGACAGCATTCCATTAGAACTACTGACAGCTTTGGGAGAGCCAGTCCTGACAAAACCCTACCATCTGGTGAGCAAGATGTATGAGACAGGAAAAATACCCTCAGACTTCAAGAAGAATATAATAATTCCAATCCCAAAGAAAGCAAGTGTTGACAGTTGTGAAAATTGCCGAACTATCAGTTTCATAAGTCACAGCTGCAAAATTTTTTACAGACGAATGGAAAACTGCTAGATGCCGACCTCGGGGAAGATCAGTTTGGATTCCGTAGAAATGTTGGAACACGTGAGGCAATACTGACCAGCGCGAGGGATTAGCCGAGCGGTCTGGGGCGCTGCAGTCATGGACAGTGCGGCTTGTCCCGGCGGAGGTTCGAGTCCTCCCTCGGGCAAGAGTGTGTCTGTTTGTCCTTAGGATACTTTAGGTTAAGTAGTGTGTAAGCTTAGGGACTGGTGACCTTAGCAGTTAAGCCCCATAAGATTTCACACACAATTGAACATTTGAACAATACCGACCCTACGACTTATCTTAGAAGATAGATTAAGAAAAGGCAAACCTACGTTTGTAGACTTAGAGAAAGCTTTTGACAATGTTGACTGGAATACTCTCTTTCAAATTCTAAAGGTGACAGGGGTAAAATACAGGGAGCGACAGGCTATTTCCATTTTTGTACAGAAACCAGATGGCAGTTATAAGAGTCGAGGAACATGAAAGAGAAGCAGTGGTTAGAAAGGGAGTGAGACAGGGTTGTAGCATCTCCCCGATGTTATTCAATCTGTATATTGAGCAAGCAGTAAAGGAAACGAAAGAAAAATTTGGAGTAGGAATCCATGGAGAAGAAATAAAAACTTCGAGGTTCACCGATGACATTGTAATTCTGTCAGCAAAGGACTTGGAAGCGCAGTTGAACGGAATGGACAGTGTATTGAAAGGAGGAATAAGATGAACATCAACGAAAGCAAAATGAGAATAATGGAATGTAGTCGAATTAAGTCGGGTGATGCTGAGGGAATTAGATTAGGAAATGAGACACTTAAAGTAGTAGATGATTTTTGCAACTCGGTGAGCAAAATAACTGATGATGGTCGAAGTAGAGAGGATATAAAATGTAGATTGGCAATGGCAAGGAAAGCGTTTCTGACGGGACGTTAAACAGTAATCTCCTCCTCCTCCTCCGTTCCAATTGAAGTTATTCGTAATTGTAATTCCTGAGTATTCAGTTAAATTTCCAGCCTTTAGATTTGTGTTATTTATCTTCTAACCGAAATTTAGAGGATTTCTTTTAGTACTCATGTGAATAACTTCACAATTTAGAGTCAATTGCCACTTTTTGCACCATATAAATATCTTGTCTAAATCATTTTGCCGTTGGGTTTGATCATCTGATGACTTTACAAGACGGTAAATGACAGCATCATCTGCAAACAATCTAAGAGGGCTGCTCAGATTGTCTCCTATGCCGGTTATGTAGATCAGGAACAGCAGAGGGCCTATAATAGTACCTTAGGGGACGCCAGATACTACTTCTGTTTTACTCCATGACTTTCCATCAGTTACTACGACAGGTACTCACGAATGCAGGTGCACAACTGAAACTAAACTCCATAGGAACGCAATCTGATTAGAAGACGCTTGTGCGGAACGGTGTCGTAAGCCTTGTGGAAATCTAAAATTACGGAATCAATTTGACAACCCCTGTTGATAACACTCATTACTTCGTTAGAATAGCGAGCTTGGTCTGTTTCACAAGAACGATTCGAGATAATACATTATGTTCGAACACAGAATATTTTCGACAACCCTATTGCAAATTGAGCAAATCGACGTTAGTGATATGGGTCTGTTATTCAGCGGATTACTCCTGATTCCTTTCCTGGGTATTCGTGTGACTTTCGATAAGCGAGCGGTTGTATATCATTGCTAGATATGGAGCTATTGTGTCAGCATACTCTGAAAGGAACCTGACTGGTATGCAATGAGGACCGGAGGCCTTGCCTTTATTAAGTGATTTAAACTGCTTCACGACACCGAGGACATCTACTTCTAAGTTACTCATGTTGGCAGTTGTTCTAGATCCTAATTCTGGAATATTGACTTCGTCTTCTCTGGTGAAGGAGTTTCGGAAAACCGTGTTTAATAACTCGGCTTTAGTGGCACTGTCATCAGTGACATAACCATTGTTTTCGCGCAATGAAGGTATTGATTGCGTCTTGCTGCTGGTGTACTTTACTTACGACCAGAATCTGTATGGGTTTACTGTGTTTCGTTATGGAAAACATTAAAAGCATCTAGTATTGAAATTCGCGTTAAATTTCGAGTTTCTATAAAATTTGGCCAATCTTGTGGATTTTGCTTTCTTTTAAAATTGGTATGCTTTTTTCGTTGCTTCTGCAACTGCGATCTGACCCGTTTAATGTACCAGGGGGGAGCGGTACCATCGCTTATTAATTTATATAGTATATATGTCTCTCAACTGTCATCGATACAATTTCTTTGAATTCAAATCACATCGTTCTAGCAGGTGTCTTTGATCTAACAAGATTATCGTTTATTCTTCACTGTTTAGGAGTGACTCATAGAATACGTCAGACGTAGTTTACAGAATAACCTGAAGAAGTGACATGTACTTAAAGTTGGATGGCCGAAGAGCCTAGATTTGTACTGAAGCACAGATTTCTTGAACCCAGTCCATGTGTAGCACATTGCTCTTTGCGTCTGTACTGTTTTTCCTTTTTGTGTTCATGAGATCGTGTAAATAGCCAATAGGGAAGTCGTATGGGAGGTCTCCAGATATTCGTAGAAACCTTCTCTCTGTAGATGTGATCCTAAACTGACCGGGTGATGTTATCGAAGCTTGCATTCCATAGTTAAGTATAAGGCAAATGAAAATTTTGTAAGTTAAATCTCACTTTCGTGGGTCTGCGCAACGCATTCTAGGTTTTGCAAACCATAATAGGTTTAGTCTATTCTCAGCTTTTCTTAATTTATCTGTCGCTATTTTTCCCAGTTTAATAGTGCGTTTAAGTGAATTCCAAGATATTTTACTTGTGATTGTGGGATGATTTCTTGCCACTTAAGTCGAATTTTAAATTTGCGTGGTTTCTGTGCTTGCAAATGAGTGAAATTTCGGTGTCGGAACAATATCAAATGGCGCTTTGTGGGGTTAGTCTTATCCTCCATTTGTTTAGCAAAGATTCCAGCTTGTTTATGTATTCTTCACCCTGTTCCTTGATTCTGTCACAAATTTTAGCGTGACACCAACACGCAGTATAATGTCCATGTAACGCTACTCCTTCATACCACCATCTAGGAGTTGCAACGTCAGCTGGATAGATTGCCTTTGCAGTGGAGACGTGACTGCTCCTGGAGGTTACCAGGCGTTTGCTGTGAAACATGTCGACAGTTGGTTGCCAACTCGTGCCCCTACTTTCATTAATTGCTCCATCACACTCGGTATGCTGAAACGTTAAGAGTAGAACCGTATGCCACATTAAATCCAGTGCGCGTTTGATGTCCAATAAGAGTGCTGCGGTCTGCACTTTGGCTGTTGCTTGCTTCTGTTGCCGTACTGGTTAACCTTGGAGCAGGACTGACTCTGCTGTGGGTCCTCCCGAGTCCGACACGTTCTTGTGGGATGATGCTGTTGTCTTCCGCAAATTGTTCTCGTGTGTGGTTAATAACTGTTTCGAACATAACTGGGATCAAGGTAACAGGTGGATTACTTTTTGGTTTCCCGAGTTTCAAAATCATCCAGATTTTCGCTTGCTTCCATTCCAGAGGGACAGCTGCTCTAAGTCCGTTATGAATAGAGGTTAAAGAATGTCAGAGAGGCCTTCTGGTAGGAGTAGTTGGTTCAAATGGCTCTGAGCACTACGCGACTTAACTTCTGAGGTCATCAGTCGCCTAGAACTTAGAACTAATTAAACCTAAGGACATCACACACATCCATGCCCGAGGCAGGATTCGAACCTGTGACCGTAGCGGTCGCCCAGCTCCAGGCTGTAGCGCCTAGAACCGAACGGCCATTCCGGCCGGCGGTAGGAGTAGTTCAAGATGTCTTCCTAAACCGTCATTCCCTGGAGCTGTGTATCAACCACTTGGTATAGTAAAAGCTGTATCACATTCTGAAATATCATGGAGTAACGGATGATCAGCGGCTGAGGTCTGGAGCAGCAGAGGTAATTCCGCACTACAACTTCTTTTATCCTTTTTTTCGAATTTTTTATCTCATGAATTACCGCGGATTCTTTTTTTCTGGCACATTGCGGAATACTTCTGCTTCCTAACGGTCGACTGTAAAGATGACATTTCATCATCTGTTATTAAGGATGAATCTTCACAGTTAGTAACTCACTGACCTGTTACTGGCTGTCGATGTGGACATTGACTTTTTACGAAAAAAAGATATTATTGTTAAAAAATTTTATGTACTATGGTGGGCTAAAAGAGCAATTTACGTTTGTTCAAATTGTGGTACAACTTTCCTGCCGTTCATGCCACCTTTGCTTGATAATGATCATTCGACAGAAACTAGGAGCGCATTGTGCAAAATAAAGAACAGCTGAAGGTTTCACCATGAACTTTAACAAATATCTGGTAGCTGAATATCCCCACCTGCAAACGTACATAAATATATTTTGGGATTGTCGAGTCGGTTACAGGCGTAGCTCTGAAGATTGATTTCTCTGCCAGTGCATGTAGTTTCTGCTGTGGAGGTAATGATAATCTCATTTTCTTTTATGAGGCGTTCAAGAAATTCCTTTTTCGGGCAGAAACCCTTAGCATGTATGAAACAGATAGTGGCAGTATCTTGTTCAGGCATGAACGTGAAGAACTAACCTTGGTTTCTAGTGTCCCATGTTGGGTTAGACCATCATATCTGTCGGCCTGCTAACATAGATGTGGATGCTGTTCAAGCCAAGCGTGATCTCCACACTTCGTTTTTGTTGCGTCCGTTATGAGTGTCCTTCTTCCCGGTAGAATGTTGGGAATATCTTTGGTGAAGGCGCACATCAAGTCTTCCGTTTTGTTCCGTTCCCTCTGTTCTGGGTCGGGGTGACGCAATAGGTTCATCAGTGTACTTGATTTTTTCGGTGATGTCAACAGAGATAGTCAGTTTCGGTCTTTCTTTGCAATTTGGCTCAGCAGGAAAATGATCATCATTGTTGTTGCTGTATTTTGGGGTTTCTTTCTCGACGAGTCCGTCTTGCAAATAAAATTACTCGAGGTCCACTGTATTTCCTACATTTGTGTTCATTTAGGTAGTTGTCTACATCTTTTGCATTAGGTTGGATGGTGACCCTGAGGACTGGATGGCTCTATTCTGCGTAGCTCAAATAATGCGTTCTAAAATGGTGAGCACGTACCTTCCCAATTGTTTGTTAGTCGTCCGAGATTATTCGGATTTTTCTCGTAGGCCTTTGGGTGAAGCACGGGATTAAGCGCACAGCCTTTCGTAATGTGATATCCCTGTGTCTTCCACTTCCGCGTCTGTGTCGTCATGGTCAACCTCGGCTGTTACGACGCTGAGACGGAGTCCGTGTGATTTCCCTTCTATTTGCGGTCTGCCGCGCTGTTTGATTGTTTTTATAGTCGCTTGAGATCGATTAGTGGTTGTTAAGTTGTGTTTTAAAGTCCGATTGGTATTTAGTGATCCTGAAATTCTTTTTCCGTAATTTCATGTCCAAAACTAGATGTTCTAGATTGAATTGTGCGCCGATTCCCTTACCAATTGGTCTTGTATATGCTTCGGTAGTAATTGTTCTGTCCACCGTGCGACATATTTGAACCGAGGTCTGCTATTTGTAATTACCACAACACAGAGAATCCACACAAAATAGGAGTTAAACTACTGAAATGTAATCCTTTTAGATAAACCACTTCTTGTTAATCGTGAACAGGCCCCGACTAACTCTGACAAATCAGAAGAAGTCGAGTGGAATAGATTACCGTCTTAACCATCCGTGAGGAAAAATGCACAAAAGTCAAAGACTAATTCAGTTCCTCAGATCAGTTAAAACATGGTTCGTAAACTAATTACTTAATCTAGTTTTCGTGTGTAAATTTATTAGAAGTACACTGCAAAACTTAAAACATACGAAAAAAGG
The DNA here is from genome assembly GCF_023864275.1 of Schistocerca cancellata. Lineage (NCBI taxonomy): Eukaryota > Metazoa > Arthropoda > Insecta > Orthoptera > Acrididae > Schistocerca > Schistocerca cancellata. Next base: position 1,144,443,921 of record NC_064626.1, on the reverse strand, counting down.
GCTTTTACTCATTATAGATGCGGAACACAGCGGCTCTGATGAATAAAGTTTCCCAGAAATTACTGTAAACAAAATTCATGCTCAACCTGATGTAAAAACCAAAGAACTGAACATTTTAAAAAGCGTAGCACACAACAATGCATATGACCCATCCCCATAGCTGACATATTAGATGAGAAAAGAAAACCCAATCGCACACCGAGGGAGGTGGTTCAGTGGTTGGCACACTGGATTCGCATTCGAAAGGACGACGGTTCATACACACATCCCCCTGTCCTGATTTAGGTTTTCCGTGATTTCCCTAAACTTCTTCAGGTAACGGAATGGTACCTTTGGAAGGGCACGGCCGACTTATTTTCCCGTCCTTCCCCCCTCCCCCAAAATCAACCACCCAATCAAACAGCTTTCAAGAACCCATTCCTCAACAGCAGAAGAAACTAAGTATATTGCTATGTCTTCCATCAGTAAAATCTCATCTGAAACTACAAAACCGTTTAAACCACACAAATTCAAAATAAATTTCCACACAAGTAACGAAATAGAAAACAAAATAATTCGTAACACTAAAACAGCCAGTCCACCTCTTCAGAAATCTGGCATATATCCTGTGACAGCTGCACCTGTTACTACGTGGGGAAAACGGGAAGAATATTTGGAATTCGATACAAACAGCACACTGAACACTCCGTTCAAAAAATTTGAATAAATCAAGTTCAACAACCCACTTAGCACAAAATAGTCATTCAATTACTAGCATCAAAACATACCTCCGTATTCTGCACACTGTAACATAGGAATAAAGTTGGATCTTCTGGAACAGAGATCTTCGCCCACAACAATATATCACCCCACACTATCTTAAACGGAAAAACAGAATTAGCAGATAACCCATTTTTTTCAGAATTTCAAAGAATCTTCTATCCTGAAAACCTAAACTACCCAGGACAAAAACAACCATACACACACACAAACAAACAAACACACACACACAATTCCGCCCCCCCCCCCCCCCCCATACACCATCCTCCCAAACGTCCACATATCTTCACATTTCATTAAAAAAAAAACTCATGCAGAGGCATAATATTTAATTCGCAAGTAATGATGAATGTTTATATGCCAGAAGATAAATGTCAAACGCAATTTCGGCACTAAAATTCTAGATGTAATATCATATTAAAGTCTTTGTTTGACAGACATAGTAAATATCACCAGTCAATTTTGCAAAGTAAATACATGTTATTTTTGTAATAATGAATATGATATGAATAGATTCATACTTACTGTCACCAACGCCCAGTACTAGTACTGAACAAAGAAAGTCCCTGCCTAAACTCAAATTCTTTGAACAGAACTTTAGTTATGGTCTTTGGTTTGTTTACGGTTTATGGAACTCCTGGAAGTTCTTACCTGTAGCATAGTTTGAGAAGTGCGTTAATATTAACGTTACTGGAAAACATACATTACATTTTCCAGAATAATGTGTGCACCAAGAACAAAGCAACAGATGCTAGTAACTGTAAGTAATGCATTTAACTGCCGGCCGCAGTGGTCTAGCGGTTCTGGCGCTGCAGTCCGGAACCGCGGGACTGCTACGGTCGCAGGTTCGAATCCTGCCTCGGGCATGGGTGTGTGTGATGTCCTTAGGTTAGTTAGGTTTAAGTAGTTCTAAGTTCTAGGGGACTTATGACCTAAGATGTTGAGTCCCATAGTGCTCAGAGCCAGCAGTCCAGAACCGCGGGACTGCTACGGTCGCAGGCTCGAATCTTGCCTCGGGCATGGGTGTGTGTGATGTCCTTAGGTTAGTTAGGTTTAAGTAGTTCTAAGTTCTAGGGGACTTATGACCTAAGATGTTGAGTCCCATAGTGCTCAGAGCCATTTGAACCATTTTTTTAATGTATTTAACTCCATCTCATAATGTAAATAATTCTCGCCACATTTAGTGATTACACGTTTCGTGTTTACATTTTGCCACAATCCCCATAATGCTGCAAGCATGCAATAAATATGTACCGTCTGATGATGACTCGCTAGGCCACTCGAAACAGGTCTTGCGAAACAAAAATCGAAAAATATAAGGAAAAGGCGATTGGTTCAGTAATTTCCGGAAAGGAAGAAAAAACGAGACATACGTACATAGGGAGTGAATGTTGCTACTTACTACGGCTAAGAAAATACTACATTGTCTTTCTCGTCACAACAAAAGGAAAATTCATGACATGATAGTCTATTATTCTATACTTTATATTAGATAACTCATTACCTGGCGTAGTCAGTCCGTTTTAAGTATCATGCGATTTTAGCACTACTGGAAACGCAACAATCACAAGAACTTTCAGTTTAGTAAACATATTTTGTGCGTCAAATGGGCAGTAGCGTATAACGTCTTTTGCATGCTGATATTAAGGCGTAGGAAAACACTGTATTTCCAGTTACGTGACACATTACTACGCATGACGACTCTAATACCAGAACATTGATCGCCTCATTTTCAACAATTTTAAGAACTTAAGTGCTTTAATCCTGTCTGAACGGTAGAAACTCACCAATTGCTTGCTGCTTCCTACTGCTGCAGTGCCCTTGCTTATGTGTTGAGGTTGCTTATCCGGATGCAGGTTCTGGTCTTAGCGTACATTGTGATGACTTCTTGATAAATAGCTGGAAACTTCTCGATTAGAAATCTCGTGAGATTTTTAATCACGCTGGCATCTTTACACAAACTGCTGCCATGAAATTTTAAAAGTAGCACTTCTAACTGCGTAACTCCTCCATACCACTCATATGAAGGGAAACTTATGCCACCAATAGACAGTTTCTCAATCCACCCAGAACTTGTAGGATCTTTTGATACTTCTAGTATCTTGCCACTAGGATGGCTAAGTGATTTGTCTGTAGAGGCGCATCTAGAAGAAATACTCGTATATCGAGCGATATAGCGGAGATCTATCATAGGTGATAAAGTTAAATAATATAGCGTAATGTCTTTCATTTGCTGTTTTCTCGATTTCCAACCACAAGTCCTGTAACCATCTTGGAAGTCAGCATCAGTTTCAGCTGCGACTTAGGAAGGCTCACGCAACCGAATGTCAGCAATACTTTTGTTCATAATTAAAAAATTCAAACGGCTTTTTTATTCCGCTGGTAAGGGGTATCATAGGCTCTCCCAAATACTTTTATCAGAGAAAATAAGTTCTCAAGGCAGTCTTGGTTCAACTTTGAGGTCTATACATGCTTCAAATCGTAACCACGTTTGAATCAGAAAAACAATCCAGCAGTGGCCGTAAAGAGGTGATTAATCCGGTTTGGAAGGGAAGTAAAGTTTTATGATTTGCAGCTTAATTTTTTCACAGACCGAGTAGAATATGCGAAGAACTTCCTCTCGTGGCTCCATACACAATCCGAAAGCACTTGAAATTGGTCATTTGTCAAAAGGTACCCTCAGATTCATAACATCAAAAGTAACGTTTACGAACTATAAGAATTCAGCAGTGTCTTTTTCTTCAGGCATTATAGAAGAAATTCCGAAGAACTTCCTCTCGTGGCTCCATACACAATCCGAAAGCACTTGAAATTGGTCATTTGTCAAAAGGTACCCTCAGATTCATAACATCAAAAGTAACGTTTACCAACTATAAGAATTCAGCAGTGTCTTTTTCTTCAGGCATTATAGAAGAAATTCCCTCTGATACAGTGTTGCAAAGGGGCTGGCAAGAGGGAGGAACACGCTGTCTATCTCTTCCGGAAACTGTCAGAATATGAGCAAAGTTTAGGGCACAGTTTTAGTTCGCCTTAACCTTTCAACAATAGCTGCTCCATAACGCGTTATGTTACTGCTTATCCCCCGCTCCAGAAATTGCACGTTGTAAACGGCGGTTCCTCTTAGTTGCGGGGAAAGTTAAACGTCTGAGTATTTAATTGACTGACAACAAAGCAACTGACGTCTGACACGCTTTCGCATGATTTAATCCACCACAATACGGCTACAACAATTTACTGTTCTTGAATTTATTTCCCACGATCATCCAAAGTACCTGCGAGAAAAATTGTCGCTGCTGTTCCTTATGCAAACTGAAGGAACGGCGCTCCTGCGGTGGCCACCGTCAGAAACGATTAATCGTTTTGGAGTTTGTGCCTCTGTCGATGGAGTCAAAGACTGTTGGTTTTTAATATCAGATAAAATAAGATTCCACATTTTGCTTAAAGGTTATCCCTTTCCTCTATTTATCTCCCACTCTGCTTGCAATCGATTGCTTTAAGACGAAGTCTCGTTAGTGTGACCGAGCGAGGTGGCGCAGTGGTTAGCACACTGGACTCGCATTCGGGAGGACGACGGTTCAATCCCGTCTCCGGCCATCCTGATTTAGGTTTTCCGTGATTTCCCTAAATCGCTTCAGGCAAATGCCGGGATGGTTCCTTTGAAAGGGCACGGCCGATTTCCTTCCCCATCCTTCCCTCACCCGAGCTTGCGCTCCGTCTCTAATGACCTCGTTGTTGACGGGACGTTAAACACTAATCTCCTCCTCCTCCTCCTCGTTAGTGTGACAAAGTGCAACTGTACAAACGGAAAAAAATCGGAACATAAAAAATAATTAATGTAGAGTAATAAAATTTCGAAAATACATTTGTCTAGCAAAATAATGAAGTGATTAACATTGCAAGATCACAGGTTAACTTAAGCGCGAGATAAGTCACTGCTAATTTGAAATGCTGGTACATTAATAAGCGATGTAACGGCCAGAATGTCGAATGCAAGCATGCAAACGTGCATGTATTGTGTTGTACAGGTGCCGGAACTCAGTCTGTAGGATGGAGTTATGGGCCTTGTAATATCCACGCCTATATTTTATTCAGGATAATATTCACAACAGCATTGTGTGTGGAATGTGAATGAACATTAATCGTATTCTCGTGATATTAATAAAAATGACTTCATCGTTAACAAAACAAAAAATAATTAGTCAATGACATAGTTCAATATTTTGTAAAAAGTTATATCTCAGACAATACCCAAGGGAAAAGGTAATGAAAATCTCAATCTTTTGTTATCTATGATTCTTCTAGAAAAATCCTTCTTCTTGTTCCAACTGTTGTACTGAAAGGATGTGATTGATGTCTCGCAGCACAGAGGTCTGTAAAAAACTGTATTATGTTGCTAATTTAATATCTGAAAAATAGAGTTTATATGTCATTGAAATGAATCTTCTTTGTTTGGAGTTTTATTTCATTGTCATTCTCGTTCTATATAAATGTTAACTTTTCTACTCAGCTACAAAAGAGTGCAACCATTAGCGCTATTGATCTACAGCGAAGTCTATTGGTAAATGCTGAATAATAAACGATTAGCCGGCCTGTGTGGCCGTGCGATTCTAGGCGCTTCAGTCTGGAACCGCATGACCGCTACGGTCGCAGGTTCGAATCCTGCCTCGGGCATGGATGTGTGTGATGTTCTTAGGTTAGTTAGGTTTAAGTAGTTCTAAGTTCTAGGGGACTGATGACCACAGATGTTAAGTCCCATAGTGCTCAGAGCCATTTGAACGATGGTTTTTTTAATAAACGATTAACATTGATAAATATTTTCATATGTTAATGCATATAGTGAAGGTACAAAAAGATTTAACATATATTCTTTGTTAGTAGTAAAACAGGGCCTAAGCACAATCGATAGGTGATTGTCTTATGTCAGCCGCCATCTTAGTGAAATATTGCAGCGGTACTCTTAAACTGACTTTGTATACAGACATAAATGTTCTTGGTCATAATTGCTATAATTATTGCGTATTGGTGGCCCAGAAACCACTCTGAGGTAATAAATTCCAGTTAGGCTGTGAATACAGCGAATTTATATGAATGCAAACAGTATCTTAGGTGATATAAATTCTTATCTGCTGATGTATGTAGCCCGGTTATTTCGTAACAACTTTTATGAAATATTTGGACAGAAAAAAATACATTAGTGTTGTGTTCGTGTGGTATTGTGTGACAAAACTGTTCATTTTGGTTTAAAAAAAAAGTGTTGCCACATCGAATAACAGTAGCGTTAAATTCGATAAACGATCTGCAACCAGTAAAGAGACTATTGTACAACAGCATTGAAAATTAGTAAAAATCATTACACTTGCATAGTTCAGATTACTTATCATACATTTATCATGTTTGCTGGTTATATACGAGGAGTGTTTTTTAAGTAAGTACCGTTTTGAAATTTCAAAAAAACGTGCTCAGATATCTCAATAATTTTATTTTTACATGAAATCCTATACCTTAATCTACTTTTCTACATAATTTCCGTCAATACTGAGGCAGTTGACATAACGTTGTATCAGTTTTTTAATACCCTCCTCATAGAAGTCTGTCGCCTGAATTGTTAACCACTGCATCACCACTGTTTTGACTTCGTCGTCGTCTTGAAGACGCTAACCGCCCAGGTGTTTCTTCAAGTGCAGGAACAGATAGTCACTGGGTGCAAGATCGAGGCTGTATGGAGGATGATCTAGAGTTTCCCATCGAAAAGATGTGATGAGATCTTTGGTCTGATTCGCCACATGCAGACGGGCATTGTCTTGCAGCAAAACGATGCCCTTGCTCAATTTCCATCGACTGTTGCTTTGATTCTGGTGTGACGTAGGCCACCAATGTTTCATCGCCCGTAACAATTTAGCTTTAGAAATCATCACCGTTGTTGTGGCACCGCTCAAGGAAAGTCAATGCACTGTCTAAACGTTTGCTTTTGTGCACATCCGTCAACATTTTCGGTACCCAACGTGCGCACAATTTTCGGTAATTCAAGTACTCGGTCACAAAATGGTTCAAATGGCTCTGAACACTATGGGACTCAACATCTTAGGTCATAAGTCCCCTAGAACTTAGAACTACTTAAACCTAACTAACCTAAGGACATCACACACACCCATGCCCGAGGCAGGATTCGAACCTGCGACCGTAGCAGTCCCGCGGTTCCGGACTGCAGCGCCAGAACCGCACGGCCACCGCGGCCGGCACTCGGCCACAATGCCATACAAAACACTACAAGAAACATTAGGAAAGTCATCCCGCAAGGAGTAAATTGTAAAGCATCTGTTTTCTCTCAGCTTATTGTCCACTTCCTGCACCAAACTTTCATCAACGACGGAAGGACACCCACTCCGTTGTTCATCATGCACATTTGTGCGACCATCTTTAAATGCTCTCACCCACTATCTTACCATTACATCACTCATAATGTTATCTCCGTAAATTGCACAGATCTCAGGATGAATATCGATCGCTATTAGGCCTTTAGCAATAAGAAATCTTATAACAGCCCGTACTTCACAGTCGGCGGGACTCACGATTATCGGAGGAATCTTAAACACTCAGTACACAACGTGAACAAGGAAGAATCAGACTGTAATGACGTCAGTGCGTAGATTAAGGTGCAGGCTTTCATGTAAAAATAAAATTATTGAGATATCTTAGCACGTCTTTTTTTAATTTCAAAACGGTACTTACTTAAAAAACACGCCTCGTATGATTCTTTTGTGCATGAACTTCGCGACATTTACACTGCTTGACAGACAACATCGCTACACGTTCCCAGGTGGAGATTTCTTTAACAAAATAACGATTACTAGCCGGGAAAAGCAGTGACTAAATAAAACCTCATGTTACATAAATAATAAGTAACTAGTTTTATTTTGATATTGCTGAAATTGTACAACACGCAGTCAAAGCATACACGCCACAGTCTGTTGCACTTGGTCGGTAAGTACAAGGAAGTATAATGCTGGTTGTGGATGACGCTGGGGTTGTCATCCGATGATGTCACGTATGCGCTCGATTGGAGGCACATCTGGTGATCGAGCAGGTCAAGGCAACATAGTCGGGTTACAACAGCGGTATGCGCCACATGCGCATGAGCGTTATCCTGTTGGCAAACACCCCCCGGAATGCTGTTAATGAATGCCAGCACAAGAAGTCGAACCACCAGGCGACGTTCAGATTTGCATTCAGGGTGCGCGGGATAACCTAAAGAGTGCTCTTGCTGTTGTAACCTCCCCGCAGAAATATTCAAATGAAAATGTGAGCCAAATGTAACCTCCCCACAAAAAATGTTAATGGAAATGAGCGAAGTGTAACCTCCCCACAAAGTAAAATGTCAATGAAAATGAGCCATGTGTAACCTCGCCACAAAAAATAATAATTAAATGAATTTTTCTAATATTGTAACCTCTGTACAAAATTGATTTTTAATGTAACCTCTGAACAAAATTGGTTCCCATTTATAGTCTCTGTGCAAAGAATGCATTCACACTTAATATTCCCACAAAATTCTTTTCTCATTTAATGTCAAGTTCGGAATAGAAAATTCCTAAACACCAAAAATAATAAAAAAAGTTTAGTAACCTGATAAATTTTTTGAGGACAGCAGCGCTGCCCTTCGGCCCTGTATTCTGAATAAAAAAGCAAAAATTCTTACCTCAATAAAAACCGCAATTATATCTGCTCTTAAGTTGATATTTTTCGACACAGCTTCGTGCAATGCTGGCGTATATTTTTTTTATTATTGGAAGGAATGATCATGCATTTGAAATATTCTTTAAATTGAAACGAATGCTTTTCTTTAAAAGAGTTGCTTTATATTATAAAAATTATTACTGGGGCATTCTTTGAACAAATTAAATTACAATTAACATACATTATTAAATATGCGCAAGGCTGCTTCTTTACCTTCTACAACAATACCCATCCTCCAGAGTCCTGACCAGAGTCGCGAGCAGAGCACACAGCCGACGCATGCCGACTAGCACGGACTAGCACGGACTGGCTACTAGTGTCGACTCGCGCAGTCAAGCGCAGACTAGCAACAGCTAACGATAAACTACTCTCTGGTCAGAGATTCTGTCACGCCTCGCCCATCGCTGGCAATGTATACGTCTTTCACTGTCATTCGAAATCGCGCCCCAGAACATAACTCCAGGTGTAGGCCCAGAGTGTCTAGCACGCTGGCAAGTTAGTTGCAGATTCTCAACCGGCCTCCTCCTAACCAACACACGGCCACCACTGACACAACAGAGCCCCACCCCGCCTCCAATCAGCTCTCACTTGAGATCGCTAGTCGCAAACGGCGGTTGTTCGGGGTCAGTGGAGTGCACGTTTCAGGGCATCTGGCTCGCAGCTGACCTTGAAGTAATCGATTTGTAACAAAATTTTGTACATGGCTGCACGTTCAGAGACCGTGAGTAGTTACAATTGAACGAAAACAGCCCTCGGTCACTATTTTTAACGAATTAACCAGGTTTCAACACTGCTAGGAGTGTCTTCCTCAGAATTCAAATAAACGAATGGTCTATAACATGTCTTCACTTAAAACTTCCGGGCTGATAGGCCGTGGTCGAAGTATAAAACACTCTCCTGACGTTTCGTCTCCGACTGCGGGAGACATCCTCGGAGGTAAAGCGGCGAACTGCGAAGAGAACTCGACAAAGCGCTGATTACATAGGCAGTACAGAGGGCGCCACAGTCGATCACGTGGCGTCGGCTATGAGATTGTCTCTGGTAATGCCAACATTCTCGATTGAAAGTAATCGATCGTCACGCTTGCGGTGCAACGCTGACATCCAAATTTTATCCGGTTTAACACCTTCGTCTTTCCTGTTAAAATTATTACGATGTTTATCAATCTCGATAGCCTCTCTATACAAGCGTGCATGATAATGCGAGGTTTTTGATATGACGCTCGTCTCGCTGAATTTTATTTCATGATCACCTTCCTGGTAAACATGTTCCGCTACGGCCGATTTATCCGTGTGACCCAGGCGGCAGTTCCTCTTATGTTCAACAAGACGGGTGTTCACACTTCTCTTTGTGGTACCGATGTAAACCTGTCCACAACTACAAGGAACTTTATATACCCCCGGTGTAGCCAAAGGGTCTCGTGCATCTTTTGCCGACCTTAAAAATTCTTTTATTTTTCTGGTGGGTCTGAAAATAGTTTCCACCCCATACTTGCCTAAAATTTTCCCAATGCGGTCTGTGACCTTACTAATGAACGGAAGAAAAACTTTGCCCTTGGACGACTGTTGTTCGTCGTTACTCCTGATTCTCTGCCTAGAGCGAAGTGCTCGATCTATATCCTTGCTAGAATAGCCATTCTTCACGAACGTTGACCGTAAATGTTCAATCTCATCTTTTAAATAAACAGGTTCACAAAGATTGTACGCCCTGTCTACCAAAGTTTTCATTACATCTCTTTTTTGTCTAGGGTGGTGGTTTGATTCTTTGTGTAGATAACGATCAGTATGTGTGGGCTTTCTATGCACCTTATGGCCCAACCTTCCGTCCCGTCGTTTAATCACAGACACATCCAGGAAGTTCAAGGTGCATGGAAAGCCCACACATACTTATCCATATCTACACAAAGAATAAAACCACCACCCTAGACAAAAAAGAGGTGTAATGAAAACTTTGGTAGACAGGGCGTACAATCTTTGTGAACCTGTTTATTTAAAAGATGAGATTGAACATTTACGGTCAACGTTCGTGAAGAATGGCTATTCTAGCAAGGATATAGATCGAGCACTTCGCTCTAGGCAGAGAATCAGGAGTAACGACGAACAACAGTCGTCCAAGGGCAAAGTTTTTCTTCCGTTCATTAGTAAGGTCACAGACCGCATTGGGAAAATTTTAGGCAAGTATGGGGTGGAAACTATTTTCAAACCCACCAGAAAAATAAAAGAATTTTTAAGGTCGGCAAAAGATGCACGAGACCCTTTGGCTACACCGAGGGTATATAAAATTCCTTGTAGTTGTGGACAGGTTTACATCGGTACCACAAAGAGAAGTGTGAACACCCGTCTTGTTGAACATAAGAGGAATTGCCGCCTGGGTCACACGGATAAATCGGCCGTAGCGGAACATGTTTACCAGGAAGGTGATCATGAAATAAAATTCAGCGAGACGAGCGTCATATCAAAAACCTCGCATTATTATGCACGCTTATATAGAGAGGCTATCGAGATTGATAAACATCGTAATAATTTTAACAGGAAAGACGAAGGTGTTAAACTGGATAAAATTTGGATGTCAGCGTTGCACCGCAAGCGTGACGATCGATTACTTTCAATCGAGAATGTTGGCATTACCAGAGACAATCATCGTGAAAGATTGGCAGTACTTATATGTCATTTATAAAATAATAAATATGCCAGAAGGGCATTAGTCACAAAGATATTTAAGATAAAAAATTATGATGGCGAGACACTAGGGGCTGCTCGTTACTTGCGCGGTTACAGGTTGCAAACGGACTCCGCTTGCTATAGATCTTTCTTTGATTTAAATTCTAAGGAAGACACTCCTAGCAGTGTTGAAACCTGGTTAATTCGTTAAAAATAGTGACCGAGGGCTGTTTTCTTTCAATTGTGCGATTTGTAACAGTTCTTTGTGTCACTATGGTGCCAGCTACTGCTCAAATTGCTGCTGCAGATGCAGTACGATGCTCCGGAACCATACGCAAACACGACGGTCTTCCCCTCGCGGTAGTGCCACGTGGCCGCCCGGAGCCCCGTCTTCTCGCGACCGTACATTCTTGCGACCACCGCTGCCAGCAATCATGTACAGTGGCTACATTCCTGACAAATCTTTTCGCAGTATCGCAGAAGGAACAACAGATTCTCTTAGCCGTATTACACGACCTCGTTCAAAATCAGTGAGGTGCTGATACTGGCGTCTTTGTCACCTTAAAGGCATTCTTGACTAATATCAACTCACCATGCCCAACCTCTAAGGCAGGGGCGGGCAGGAATCCTGCACGTGTGCGGTGCACTTGCACGTGTGCAGTAAACAGGTGTTCTGCGTTCACACAGGGGCAAGCTGGCCACCCGCTTCTCTCCCCTCCCCACCATACCGTCTCTCCGCTTCTTCCTCTGTAATGCGTTTTGTTTCCTGGCCTGCTTTATTGAATGAAGGAATAAGGTTAGTACGAGTGCTTGAAAGAAATCATGGTTTGAAACATACCTGTTACCTACGATACGTTGTATTTAATTACCACAGGTGGAGTTTACAATACGTTAAATGTCTCGAACAAAATTTCTGCATACAGACAAAAGCGAACAGTTACGTAAATTTTCATTTCTGATGTTTACTCTTAACCGACACTTATTAATTTTCATAACAGAAAAAAATCGCTCGCAAACGTATGTTGAGCCAAACATATTATCTTCGCGGCTTCACGATGGAGACGAGGAAACTCTTGCTGTGGAAAGTTGTGATAAAAATCTATTACACGTCTTGCCAAAAGGAACTTACTCTCATACGAGAATTACGCTGTAGAATCTACAGTGTATATCTGTTAATTCCATTTGCAAACTGGGATGAATATCATCTACAGAAACAGCAAATTGTCTCGAGAACTATTCAAAACCTTGGGATAAGTATGATATATCCCCAAATCGCTTGAGAATTTCCTCTTTTATTGCACTAAGTACGGGAACATATTGAAATTTATTATAATGGCGTTCAATATTAAACTTCCGCTGACCAGCGAGAATACTGTCACTTCGAATTTTCACGTTTTTGCACAAAGAAAAAATGATTCTGCCATCCCTTTTTAAAAGATAGCAATTCCTTTTTAAAAGATAGCAAATCTCCACTTCTTCCTTTCCTTGATTCACTCTGCATTTTACGGTTCTTGAAATACAACGTTCACTACGTAGTAGTCGCTTCGCTTCAACGTCCACAGCTTAGCCTGGTACTACACTGCCGCACCCTGCCAGCTGTCACCACAGTCCCATTCGACGACTGCACGCGAGCAGCACACGTGCAGCGCTGTGTGCTCATGAGCCGCGTGCAACGTTTGCCCGCCCCTGCTTTAAGGTAACTAACGTTCACGACCGTTTCAACGTGTATTTAAAGCAAACCTGATTTACATCCTGATAGTGCCGCTACTAGCGTCACTGTTATGTGACTGTCGCTGGATTTGAACAGATATCGTCTTTCACACGTAGAAATACGCCTGCCAATTTTCGTTTATGTCACACAACTCCTTGTTGGTGGTTGGTTGGTTGGTTGATTTGTGGAAGAGGACGAAACAGCGCGGTGATCGGTCCCATAGGATTAGGGAAGCATGGGGAAGGAATTCAGCCGTGCCCTTTCAAAGGAACCATCCCGGCATTTGCCTGAAGCGATTTAGGGAAATCACGGAAAACCTAAATCAGATGGCCGGACGCGGGTTCGAACTGCCGTCCTTCCGAATGCGAGTCCAGTGTGCTAACCACTGCGCCACTTTGCTCGGTCCTTGTTGGTATTGCGAATTTTTATTCTGTCAGTGTATCTGTGTCTCGTCATCCGTCATTCTGTTCCCAAAGGTGACCCGCCACCGCAATTTTTTCCGATTGCATTAATCGCGTGTGTTGAAGGTGCTCGGACACATGTGTCGTGAGTAGACATAAACAGCGCATTTCCGCAGTTTTTTACTTGTCATGTTTAGCGGTTTTTTGTGGTTTTTTTTTACTGCCACCACGCGACAGCTCACGAAATGCCAAAAGTGTGTTTTCGGCTGCAAAACAATCGCTGCTGGCCGAAGTAAGGGAGATATAAAATGCAGACTGACTGTAGCAAGAGTAGTATTCCGAAAAAGAGATATTTGTTAGCATCTAACATAAGTTCGTTAGTAAAGCTCCTCTGAAGGTATTTTGAGTGCAGGCTCGTAGGGAAGTGAAACAGACGAAAATCAATAGAGACAAGAAGAGAATAACAACCTTGATACACAAGAGTGTCGACGGTTATATGAGCACGTCGGTCTACTAACGACACAGTTTGAGTTAAAGAAGGGATCGGATCACAAGGACGCACATTGGGTCTTCAGTTTCGTAATGGAAAGAATCTTGTGTGTGTGTGTGGGGGGGGGGGAGGGGGGAGTGGTGAGGGGTGCTTAAATATTCTACAGGGAGCCTGAGGTTTCCATAAAGGGCAAGGTTGCGGTAGTTATTCGGATATGAAGAGACTTACACGGGATAGAGTAGCGTGGAGAGCTGCATCAAACCAGTATTCGGACTGCAGTCTACAACAACAACAACGGTCTATGTCAGAGACAAAGACACTGGTCAAATTGTCATTAGTGGAGTGGCACAGTTCTGGAGGAAAGTCCCCACTATAGTTTTCCGAGCATTAAGATGTTCAGCAGTAAAGACCCGCGTGTCTAGCGCACGTTTTCTGACTTCACCTGCCCACCTTCAATTTCTTCCTCGTCTCAACTTTTCTTTTTTTTTTTTTTTTTCTCCTGAAATTCAACGAAGGTGGGCAATGTATCATCCAATCGCCAGCTGTACATTTGTATATTTCATCTTCATTACAATCCTACTTACGTCCGCCGCTCCAATGGGATCCCTAAAGTTCTTTAGTTTTTGTGCTACTGCTGTGATTTGCGTATGTGCATCCACCCTCTGGTTGCTGAATGTTTTCGACAATAACTGACCATACCTTCACTGCCACACTCCCAACTCTAAACGAATAATATGAGGCTATCGTATCTGTCCTTTTTAGTCACTTTCGAGCATTAATTAGTTATGAAAGAGTACTTCGTCTTTTCAAATGTACTTCAAGCCACATCTGCTCATTTGGTTATTTCTTTTCTTGCCCCAGGGATCGTTTTAAATATAAAACCTCAATAACGAGTTCTTTCGCTTCATCGTGAATTTCTACTGTTTTCTTTTCGATCTGTTGGTTATACCGTTCACTAGAAAGTGTTTACATAATCAGCATGCTGACTGTACACTATATATTGGATTGGAGGGAGTACAGGCGTTGTACCACTCTTTTTCCTCATGTACCTCTACCTACCTTACAGTGTTGGGACTTTAAATGACTGTGCACTCAATTGACAGCACCAGCTGCATTTACATTTTTATTTTTGAAAAGTGCAGCTGGTGATGTCATTTGACCGAATGCATAGTAATACTACAGTTGTACAACTTTCACCACCATGTCTCATAAGCTGGACCGGAAACTCTTTAAATAATTGGAGCCAAAACAGTAGGTGCTCGCATTTAACTGTATTTTGTCCTCGTATCTCGAAGAATTTGAACCGATTTGGGGTATGATGGGGAGCACTTCCTATTAGTGGATGGGAAGTTGTCTCACGTAACAACACAAGTTAAAACTTCACTCATTCCGAAAAAAATCTGTCTAATGGTTGCATTAAACCCAATTCCACTTGGATTGTCCAGGCCCCACTGCCTCTCTCAGAGAATTGCAGCTCTAATTATTCGCACACTCGCCGATTGAGTTAGCGAGTACGAAGCTACTTGGACATTAGACCGTGTCTTCTGGGCGCTTCACATTTTTCTCAAGCAGTATAACAATAAAAGGAATAAAATTTTCAGATACGGTGAAAGCTAGAGAACTCATATAAATTTTGTAGAAAATAACACTACTCAAATAATTAAGAAATCAAAGAACGAGACTGTGAAACGTCAAACACGCACTAGTAAATTTCAGTTGACCGAATAGTTGACACGTATTGAAAACGTTTCTCACACTGTACAGTTACAGTGCAGATATTGTAGGAAAGCAGCCTACTCACACCTTATAAAATTCTCATCAGTCTTTCCGTTGTGTGCCAGCCAGTCCGCTGGAACTAGCTCTGACGTCATAAATGTTGCGCAATACTTTAAAAATCAAGTAAATAACCTGAAACGTTTCTGGCACGTCAGGAGTAATACTAAATCAATATGTGTTGAATGTCAGTTCAATAACTTTAACCATTTTCAAAATTTGGACGTTTTTCTGTAAAAAACATTGGCGCAACAGAAAAGAGCTAGAGACTTAAAAATTTATATTTAGATTCCTTTTTCATAATAATTTAATAGAAACAGTACTTTGGAGCTCACAAATTAAGATTTTAGTTGAAATTCAATATTTTCTGGTTTTTCTCTTAAAAATTAAGGAAGCAAGAAAGGTTAAGTAGGCTAATAAATAAGGCTAGGATGTTTATATTTAAGTAGAATGGAGATCCGCTATAATCATAAAGATGTGAGAAGTTTCAATTGAATAACTATATAACTATAGCGATAGCGTATCTCCAAAGGGCAAGTTCAGAGCTCGTCTACTGCGTGTAGTGTAATTAAATTAATTCTCTCGCCCAAAATATTTTACTTAGCCACGTCAGACTTTTATTATGATTACTTACCTGTGTGCTGAATGCACATTTAAATTGAGAGCTTCATCGACCATCAGCAAAAGGAGCTGTGATTTATTCAATGACTTAAAGTGGTGCATTACTAGCCCAGCGGCTAGTTGGGAGAGCCGATTTGATCAGGCGTTCCCTTAGCCGTCCACACCACGGCTTTATATATAAGAACGCTGCGCGAGGAAGCAAGGCCCCAGTTCTCTCCAGACGCTGAATAGCACACCATCTGTGTCGGGAGTCGCGTCGCGTCGGTATCATTGCTATAAACAGCCTCGGATGCCGTACTAAGTTACTCGGGATACGCATAACCATGAAATAGTTTTCGAGTGAAGTGTTAATTCTGGGATGACTTTAATAATCTATCTTCAGTTTGCGTATGTCGTATTTTCGCGTGCCGCCGCGGGACAGACATTCTACCATTATTTAGCGTGGCGTTTGTTGAACATTATCATCAAATTATGGCGAGCATTCACTTATACATTTAATTTGAATAGTTATAGTTATATCAGCGCATTAGACTCTGAACTGCTCTGGTAGTTGGATTGTGTGGATTCTTTTTTTTTTTATCTGTGACTTTCAGAATATATCGAACGTTTTTTTTTCACGATCGTTTTTGATTATGAATCCCAGACAATCTCCTAATTCCTCAGAGCTATAAGTGTATTTCTCAGATGAAGTGGGCACTAGGAATTCTAATTACAGGCTTCACGTTTTGCTAATCACTTTCTGGTTGCCAATATCGTAGTTAGAGAGCCAGTGTTGAGAACGGCAAAAGACAGCATAAATAATAGGAACATATATAATAAACCAATTAATTCCACCCGCCGCCCCACAATTGGTGCATCGGCCGGGAAATGCATTCTTTACTACATTACAAACTACATTTTAAAACAAAATAATTCCTCTCGCCGCCCCACAATATGAAATGTTGAACTGCGCCTCAGCTATCAGCAAGAGAAACCAACGTGGAGTGTCGGTGTTCAGAGCTGCACGATGACACCACTGGACAGGCTCGGTCGCCGGTGATCCGCGAAACACGTTCCGCTGCACTGACCGCAACACACCACGGCGTGTTTTCGATACAAAGAGCAGTCTCGTTTGCACGGGCCGATGGAGAGTACAAGCCTGTCACCGGTGCATTTCACAGTCGATTGATGCCCACTGGGCGCTTTCTGATCAACTACTTTGACCAACGACGTTCCCTTTCAAAATTCTTTCTGCTTGGAGATTCATGGTAGCGGTACATCTGGCTGATTTAATCTTTCATAAATAGAGATGCTCTTATTACTTCATACTCGCAGAGGAAGTTTCACATACTACAGAGACTGGCAGAACAATCCAGTAACAGTATTACCAGGAACTTCCCTGCCCCAAAAGACTCATCGTAACATCGTTTATAAACGAACCAGAATGAAAAATGCTTCTGTCA
Source organism: Schistocerca cancellata (assembly GCF_023864275.1). Classification (NCBI taxonomy): domain Eukaryota; kingdom Metazoa; phylum Arthropoda; class Insecta; order Orthoptera; family Acrididae; genus Schistocerca; species Schistocerca cancellata. Next base: position 1,144,426,330 of record NC_064626.1, on the reverse strand, counting down.
TAGCTCAAAAAATGTAAATGTGCCTTGGCAGAGTTAGGGATGTTGAAGAAGACGACTAGCCTTTTGACTTATCTGGCAACTTCAAAGACATTTAAATCAATACGTCTTGATTATCGCTGTGACTGTATTGTAAGATTTTTATGAAATTATATGTACTGCAACAGTCACTAGGTACTAATATTTTATTTGCAGGACGCGTTTGGGCAGCATCCTGCCATCTTCAGGTGCATTTGGAGTTACTATTACATAGCAATTAATATTAAGTAAGGTTAGTTCCTGTGAGATTATATGTTGAAAAAGACTTCTGTTCAGGAAGATAAATGTTATAGTTTTTACATTATGTGATAAACATGATTAGTGATTTTATTAGTGCATTTACTTACATTTTTGTTGGTAATTTCGTTGTCTGGCGCACAGAGCATAGTAACAGGTACAACAAAAATTAACACTTTCACACTCATTTGTTTACATCAGTCCAAAGGGTCTTAAAAGCGAATATAAACTTGTTTCTATTGCTAAAACAGTAGTATACAGTGAAGATGAAAACGTTTATGTCTAGATCTACTTATGTTGTGGCAATTGCTAGGTGAGTAGGTGGCAAAAACTTTTTTCCAATGAAGTAATCATTCAACATTGGAGAAGTTTTTAAAGAAGATGTCGTTTTTAGTTTCAAGTTTATCATTTAGTAATATGTCTCCGGGTACAGTGCCATGAATGAACATTTACAATTCTTCATGTTCTTCATGCATGTCCATTTGGTGTCCCTTGTCTATTTCATATAACATGTGAAGATCATGTGCAACAGCTGTAATAAAACAGCAATAGCCACTCACATAAAAAAGAAACGACCTATTCCATAATATTGCACATATTCTTTATATATTACATAACATGGAAAACGGACACCAAATGGAGATACATGAAGGATTGGAAATATTCATTCATGTCACAGTACATGGGGACAGGTTACTAAATGATAAACTTGAAACTAATAACACTAACTTCTTTAAAAACTTTTCCAGTGTTGAATGCCTATTTCATTGAAAAACAATTGTCTTTACCAACTATTCACCTAGTAACTGCCATGACATAAATGCCTCGGGCATAGATGTGTGTGATGTCCTTAGGTTAGTTATGTTTAAGTAGTTCTAAGTTCTAGGGGACTGATGACCTCAGATGTTAAGTCCCATAGTGCTCAGAGCCATTTGAACCATCCCATAGTGATCAGAGCCATTTGAACCATTTGTCTTTATAAAGTTGTTTAAGCCGCTTTGCTACACCGAGAATGTCTGCTTTAAGTTACTCATGTCTGTACGAGGATCATTTCAAAAGTTCCACACACTCTAAGATAAAATTGAAGAAAATACTTTGTTTTACAAAATACATTTACAGGCCTTCAATATAATCTCCATTCTTGCCTATGACAGCATCCCAATGTTTCGACATCTTCTGTATTCCGGATAGGGCACCACCATTGTCGAGCTGTCTGTTTACCCGGATCACCTCTCTGGGATCTTCTTCAGTTGCATCAAAACGTTTTCCAGGGAGATGTTCCTTCAGTTCCGGAAACAAATCAAAGTCTGGTGGGCTGACATCAGGACTGTACGGTCGGTGGAAAAGTGCAGCGTTTCTCTCTCTGGTAGGGCAGTATGCGGTCTTGCATTACCGTGCAAAATAAGGACACCAGCTGCAAGCAAATCAGGACTTCTTTGAAGAATGTTCGGGCGCAAAACATTTTGTGATACGCGACTGTTGCAGACGTCCCAGGAGGAACACTGTTCGTAGCTACGACTCCATTCAGGCCATACGCAAAGATCACCATCACTTTCACCTTTGATTGTTGGCGGCAGAATTTATTCCGCCACGGAGAGTCAGAACCTTTCCATTGTGTCGACTGAGACTTCAATGCTGGCTCAAAATTTCGTATCCAGGTTCCATCAAGTGCAACACATCTTTTCAGAAAAATGTTCTCCTTCTGTCCGATAAGAATGAAGCAGTTCTTCTGCGATTCTTCGGCGGCTTGCTTCCTGCTCTTCAGTCAGATCATACAGAAACCATTTGACGGCAACTTTTCTCATCTTTAACTTTTCAGTTACGACTCTTTAAACTGAAGTGACAGACATTCTGGCCTCACACGCTATTTCTACACATGTTTTTCGGCCATCTTCTCCCAAACTATCTTTAACAGTAACCTTAGTGGTGTAGTTTGTTTGCAGTTGATGGCCTTCCACTTCCTGGGTTGTCCTCAGTCTGACCTTCAATGTAACGAACGGACCACCGTGATACTGTGCAACGATTCATTACACTATATCCGCACCTCTCTCTCAAAGCGCTTTAAATTTCCATTACGTTCTTTCCACGTAGGGATTCGACTTTAACCTGTCTCAGCTTCCATTTCACAACTGAATTACTCACGATAGAGCACGCGAAGCAGCAAAAACATATCCGACCGTCGCGCCTAAAGTCTCACTCACAACTGACACGAATTTCAATTTTATTGCGCCACCGTAACGGTCGCGCACGCGCACTGAGCAAGAATTTTGAATTGACACTCGTATTATTATTATTTTGTATAATTACTATTTGTCATTAGTAGTAGAACATTTGCTAGACATTTGACTTCTTCATCAGACACGTTTTCCTTCTTTTCTGCGACCGACCTATCGATTTTATTACGCGAATGCATATCGCGTCGTATTGTTCGTATTTTATTTTATCGTGGTGTCAGGCGTTCGAACGGTAACGCTATCAGATTTGTCGGAACGCGAAGCGAATCGTAGAGAGCAAACAAAAATGGAATATCGCAGCGTTGATACAATGAAATGTGAGAACGGTCCCCGGCTTGCAGGAGACGGATGGAAAAGTCCTGCCATGGTATTTACCCATGCGGACGCTCGCAGATGGAAGCGCAAATGGTACACGCCAGTGTATTCTTCAGCGTACAAAAGGCGCAAAAAAAGAAGAAAAAAGAAGAGCGAGCCGGGGACTCTGCGTGCTCTTTTGTAGTCCCTCTCGCGTCATCTCCAAACGGCGGCTGCACAACGCTCCGATCTCGCTTTGCATTGCACGTACGCGATCAGCTGTGCTTCCGAACGCTAGCGTATGACCACATTAAAGTCTTCGGTGCAACCTACAGATACGTAATGTAGGAGAGAAATGCCTAAATTGTACCACTTTTGAGATTTTACTTACATTACCCTAAATAGTAAGACACCAAATTATTTAAACAATGCTTTTGTAAAATGTAGGATGTTTAACATAAATTCTTAGAAAAAGAAACTCGTCATACTTGATTTTATAAACATTTGCAAGTGGTACAAATTAGGAATCTGGTTTCCAAATTTGTACCAGTGGCTGAATAAATTGTACCACCCTTACAACTTTTAGTACCCTGACTTATATATATATATATATATATATATATATATATATATATATATAGGGTGTTACAAAAAGGTACGGCCAAACTTTCAGGAAACATTCCTCACACACAAAGAAAGAAAATATGTTATGTGGACATGTGTCCGTAAACGCTTACTTTCCATGTTAGAGCTCATTTTATTACTTCTCTTCAAATCACATTAATCGTGGAATGGAAACACACAGCAACAGAGCGTAGCAGCGTGACTTCGAACACTTTGTTACAGGAAATGTTCAAAATGTCCTCCGTTAGCGAGGATACATGCATCCACCCTCCGTCGCATGGAATCCCTGATGCGCTGATGCAGCCCTGGAGAATGGCGTATTGTATCACAGCCGTCCACAATACGAGCACGAAGAGTCTCTACATTTGGTACCGGGGTTGCGTAGACAAGAGATTTCAAATGCCTCCATAAATGAGAGTCAAGAGGGTTGAGGTCAGGAGAGCGTGGAGGCCATGGAATTGGTCCGCCTCTACCAATCCATCGGTCACCGAATCTGTTGTTGAGAAGCGTACGAACACTTCGACTGAAATGTGCAGGAGCTCCATCGTGCATGAACCACATGTTGTGTCGTACTTGTAAAGGCACATGTTCTAGCAGCACAGGTAGAGTGTCCCGTATGAAATCATGATAACGTGCTCCATTGAGCGTAGGTGGACGAAACTAAAATGAGCTCTAACATGGAAATTAAGCGTTTCCGGACACATGTCCACATAACATCTTTTCTTTATTTGTATATATAGTCACCCTGGTTCCCAGAACTGAAGATAGACGTTCAAAAATGGTTCAAATGCCTCTAAGCACTATGGGACTTAACTTCTGAGGTTATCAGTCCCCTAGAACTTAGAACTACTTAAACCTAACTAACCTAAGGACATCACTCACGTCCATGCCCGAGGCAGGATTCGAACTTGCGACCGTAGCGGACGCGCGGTTCCAGACTGTAGCACCTATAACTGCTCGGTCACCCCGGCCGGCGAAGATAGACGTTGACTGCGGATATGCTATCACAGACACACTCCCTTTGACTGTTCAGATGTCACTAAACCCGCCGAAAGATGTAAAAGACCATGCATGAGCAGCACCTATTAGACGGAGAGGGTCCGACAGCCGATCAGTTCCAGTCATTTCACCAGGAAGGAGGTACACGGCTCGTGTTGTCTGTAGCTCAACCATGCCTAGATGGTCAATACCGCGGTTCGATCGCGTCCGCATTGTTACTTTGTGCCAGGAAGGGCTCTCAACAAGGGAAGTGTCCAGGCGTTTCGGAGTGAACCAACGATGTTGTTCGGACATGGAGGAGATACAGAGAGACAGGAACTATCGATGACATGCCTCGCTCAGGCCGCCCAAGGGCTAATACTGCAATGGATGACCGCTATCTACGGATTATGGATCGGAGGAACCCTGACAGCAGCGCCATCATGTTGAAAAATGCTTTTCGTGCAGCCACAGGACGTTGTGTTACGACTCAAACTGTGCGCAATACGCTGCATGATGCGCAACTTTACTCCCGACGTCCATGGCGAGGTCCATTTTTGCAACCAAGACATCATGAAGCGCGTTACAGATGGGCCCAACAACATGCCGAATAGACCCCTCAGAATTTGCATCATGGTCTCTTCACCGATGACTGTTGCGTATGCCTTCAACCAGACAATCGTCGGAGACGTGTTTGGGGACAACCCGGTCAGGCTGACTGCCTTAGACACATTGTCCAGCGGGTGCAGCAAGGTGGAGGTTACCTGCTGTTTTGGGGTGGCATTATGTGGGGCCGGCGTACATCGCCGGTGGTCATGGAAGTCGCCGTAACGGCTATACGATAGGTCAGTGCAATTCTCCGACCGATAGTGCAACCATACGCGACAGCGTATTGGCGAGGCATTTGTCTTCAAGGACGACAATTCGCGCCCCCATCGTGCACATCTTGTGAATGACTTCCTTCACGATAACGACATCCCTCGACTAGAGTAGCCAGCGTGTTCTCCAGACATGAACCCTATCGAACATACCTGGGATAGATTGAAAAGGGCTGTTTATGGAGGACGTGACCCACCAACCATTCTGAGGGATCTGCGCCGAATCGCCGCTGAGGAGTGGGACAATGTGGACCAACAGTGCCTTGATGAACCTGTGGATTGTATGCCACGACGAATACAGGCATGCATCAATGCAAGAGGACGTGCTACTGGGTATTAGAGGTATCGGTGTGTACAGCAATCTGGACCACCTCCTCTGAAGGTCTCGCTGTACGGTGGTACAACATGCAATATGTGGTTTTCATGAGCAACAAAAAGGGCGGAAATGATGTTTATGTTGATCTCTATTCCAATTTTCTGTACAGGTTCCGGAACTCTGGGAACGGAGTTGATTCAAAACTTTTTTTGATATGGGTATATATGTTGACTCTTACATAGAAGATTACAGGAACCAGGCACTGTTTACAACACTATTTATTTGTTTAAACAGCCGACGGGTTCATCTTCAGACGGTTAGTTCACGTTTTACATTAGCTTTCGCCTTTTCTTTCCCCAACTGACGAAATTTCCTTGGGGTGGTCATGCCCTACAGCCAAACCCAGAAGTGAGACAATGTCTTTTTAACTGTAATTCTGCCTCATAACCATGCTAAGTGACGGAAACAAATTACTAAAGGGAGTATGTTTCGGTTACTTACGATGAAGAATCCGCGCCATTATGTTCCAGTGCAGACTGCTTATGATTTTGCGGCAGCGAAAACGCAGCATGCTGAGGAAGGTAGCTTTATGAATTTGCTTGAGGAGATTAAAATATATGTACATAACAGCAAGTCACCACAAAATCTTCTCAATGAACAAACCGAGATTGCCGATGCAGCCTTTCTTCAAAATTACATTCACCTGCTTTCCAATTTAAAGTAAAAATAATAATAAAAAAAGCTAATGAAATGTCCACTGTTGAAGTATATGTATAAACACAATCATCCCACACCATTTACTGTGTTTTCAATCTGTGCCATAATAACTCCATAGTTGTAGTATTTATTTACATACATCTGGCCCTTATCATTTACTTTGGTTCCAATGTATACCATAATACTTACATAGTAACATTGCAGCAACAATTTATAACTGACTTCTTTATTTCTTTAATTTTAATCAGTTCTCTTTCAATGTAAATAGTAAGTAATGTAAAATTAGCAATTTGTAAATTTATACTTCCCGTACATGTACATAACGAAATATCTCTGCGATTGGAAGTATTTGGCGTTGTTATGGTTGTAATATCTTTGTATACATACCTCCATGTAATGAAAGGCATACATATACATAAGAAAGTGCATTATACAGTTTTCGCTGCTGCAAGATCATAAGCAGTCAGCACTCGAACATAATGGTGCGTATTTTTCATCGAAAGTAACCGAAACATCATCCTTTTAATAATTTGTTTACATCACTTAAAATCGTTGTGAGGAACAATTACAGTTAAAAAGACATTATCCCACATCTTGTTTTGGTTGTAGGGCACGACTACCTCAAGCAAATTTCGCCAGTTGGGGAAAGAAAAGGCGAAAGCTAACGTAAAAATTGAACTAGCCGTCTGAAGATGAACCTGTCGGTTCGAAACCGGTAACGGTGCTGTTTGAACAGATAAACAGAATTGTAAAAAGTGGCTGGTTGCTGTAATCTTCTACGTAAGAGTCAACCTATATTTTGTTCACAGCCAAAGGCTCAAAATGTGTTTTTAACAAAATTGTTTTAAGATATATACTAGTCAAAGTTTAAGAAAAAAAATCCATTTTTTAGTTTTTACACCACTCTTTGCATGCGTTGCAATATAACTTTTCCGCTCCCTTCTCCACCCCTACACACTTTGCGTGAATCCACATTTTCCATTTCACACATCTGATCATCTCTTCCACTCCACCTTTCTTGGACAATTCGTTGTACCATTCTTCCATTTTACGAATGATTTTCTTTGGTGGCTTCCCCGAAGAATACCCAAAAGACTTCCTTTTAATACGTGGAGCTGTAGTTCTAGATTTCTTCTCCTGTGCTTCGGCTATGTCTTTTCTCACAGAGTAACGGGCTAGGCCCAAGTTCTGCTTGCAGTTCTTATCATTTACCTCGCATTCAGCGATATTTTCTTGGATGGACAACTTCAGCCCAGTTTTCGTTCGACACACCTTTTTATACACAGGCCGTTTCGTTCTGCAAACTCGAACGGAAGTTTTCTTGAGTCAGACATGCTTAAACCGAATATCGTCTCATCAAATGTAAGAATATGCGCTTCCAATTCGTTTTTAACTTCGCTGGAAAACATATCTCCGTTTGCAGTTCTGTTTTTATTTTCAATATGCCTCTTGATTGGCTGCGGCACTTTATACGTGCGTACGCATTCACTTAATCGATGATCCCCTTTAGATATACTGCTACATCCAAATACAGAGCATCTGTGTTCCACTTTCCATAATGCCTTTCTATTGACATGCTGAGATACCAGATAAATATTTAAGTAATAACTTAGAATAAAGAACGCCTCAGTAAATTCACACCCTTTTCAAAGATTGTATTTCACTAATGATGCTAAAGACACTTTTTAAACCTCACTATATGAGCTAGTTTCGTAAATTGTATCAGGAACCAAATCAAAACCTTATGTCAGAACATTATAGTCAGCTTAGCTAATTTCTGTTTGCAATTTCCTACAAATGAACCACAATGAATACACATAAATGGCTGCCTGAAAACTAAGATTATTCCATCTATACACACCCATAAATAAAACATTCTGTTACCACTTACCTTATAACAGTAATTCTCTTCGCCGAGTACACAAAAAGTTAGTTGGAAACTACAGCAAAATAAACGCTGTTTTCAGACGATGTTTTCCTCAATACACACACAGTTTTTGTCACTGTTAGGTTCCTTTTCATGTCTTCCTTGCACCATCCATCATGGGTTATTCTGCAACAAATATACCTCCGTTATCACCAATCCTGATGTTAAGTTTCTCGTTGTTCTCATTTCCGCTATTTCACATTACATTGGTCTTTCTTCAATTTACTCAGAGTCTATATTCTTTACTCATTGGACTGTTCATTCCATTCAGCATATCATGTAATACCTTTTCAATTTCACTGAGGATAGCAAATGTCAACAACTAATCTTGATACCGATATCTTTCACCTTGAATTTTAATTCCACTCTTGAACCTTTCTTTTATTTCCGTCATTGCTTATTCGACGTACACATTGAGCAGCAGGTGAAAAGACTACATCCCTTTCTAACACCTTTTTTGGTCTGTACACTTCGTTCTTGGTCTTCCACTCTTACTGTGCCCTCTTGGCTCTTACACATATTTTATTTTACCCATCACTCCATACAGCTTACCCCTATTTTTCTCAGAATTTGGAACATCTTGTACCATTTTACATTGTCGAATGCTTTCTCCATGTAGTCAAATCCTATGAATATATCTTGATTTTTCTTCAGCAGTCTTGTCTCCATTATCTACTGCTACGTCACAATTAGCTCTTTGGTGTCGTTGTCTTTCCTAAAGCTAAACTGATGGTCATCTAACACACCCTAAATTTTGTTTTCCATTCTTCTGTATATTATACTTGACAGCTATTTGGGTGCATGGAATTTTTAGGTGATTGTGCGATAATTCCCTCAGTTGTCGGATCTTGCGGTCTTGGGAATAGTGTGTATGATGTAATTACTGGACTCGATCGACGCTAGGACCAGTCTCAGGTAGCACCTGAAGAAGACAGCGAGGCACGCTGTTGAAATATCGAGCGAGAACGACGCGAATGTCCGGCTGGATTCCCGAATATCCAAGATGTCAGTGTGTATGATATTTTTCTTGAAAATATGACGTTATTTTGCCAGTCACTTACAGTCTACAGACCAACGTGAATAGTCTTTTTGTTACAACTTTCCCTAATAATTTTAGAAATTCCAGTGGAATGTTATCTATCCCATCTACCTTATTTGATTTCAAGTCTTCCAAAGCTCGTCTAAATTCTGATTCTAATACCGGGTCCCCTATCTCTTCTATATCTACTCCTGTTGCTTCTCCTATCACGTCGTCAGTGACCTCCAATTTATTCTTTCCACCTATCCACTCTCTCCTTTGCGTTTGACGGTAGAATCCCCATTGCACTCTTAATGTTACCGGCCTTACTTCAAAATTTCACCGAAGGTTGGTCTGACTTTTCTATATGTTAATTCAGTCCTTCTTACGCTAATTTCTTTTTCTATTTCTTCACGTTTTTCATATAGCCATTTCGCCTTAGCTTCCCTGCACTTACTGTTGATTTCATTCCCAAATGACGTATATTTCTGTATTCTTGAATTTCTATCAACATTTTTCTACTTCATTCTTTCGTCAATAAACTGAAGGATTTCTTCTGTTACCTATAGGTTGTAACCTCCCCACAAAATTTCGAAAGACAATTATTTAATATAAATGGAGCCAAGTGTAACCTCCCCGGAGAATTTTTAAAGACAATATTTAAATGTTAACGAGAATAGAACCTATTGTAACCTACCAGCAAATAAAATAATTTATTGACAATGACAATTAAATGAGAACTAGCAATCTGACCCATGTGTAAGTTCCCACAAAAATGAAAGTCAATTCAATGAAAAAGTGAAATCTCAGTGACAATGAAAACGCAAATTGACCGAAATGTCGATCTTAGGCCCTGTTCTTACCTCAGTAAAAATTGCATCTGCTCTTATTTTTTCGCCATAGCTTGGAGGAAATGCATCGCAAAAATTCTTTGAACTTAAGTAAATTTTTTCTTTAAGGAAATGCATGGGAAATTTTCTTTCAATAAAATGTTTGTTTTGTTAAAATGCTTGGTTTGAAAACAAAATTATTATTGGGGCGATTCTTGAACAAATTAATTACACTTAAGATCCATTACATTATCAGATGAGCGCAATGCTGCTTCATTACCTTATTTAACAATATACCTCGTCCTGAATCCCGACCATAGAGCCATGTCGACGCCCGCCGACTCCTCACACACAACTGCTAACTCGCAACTGTAACTACCGACTCCCTACATGCAACTGAACTGAACTCTCGCGCGGTCAAGCGCAGACTAGCAACGATAAATACCTCTCTGGTCAGAGATTCTCTCATGACTCACCATCGCTGTACTGAATACATACGCGTTTCAAGATTCTCCGTGATAACCTTCCTTGTACCTACGTTTTTCTCTCCAACATCTATGATTGCCCTTTTTAGAGACATCCATTCCTCTTCAAGAGAAGTTCCTACTGAGCTATTCATTATTGCAGTATCTATAGCCTCAGAGCACTTTAAACCTATCTCTTCATTCCTAAGTACTTCCGTATCCCACTTCTTTGCGTATTTGAATCTTCCTCACTAGTCTCTCAAACTTCAGCCTACTCTTCATCGTTACTAAATTGTGATCTGAGTCTATATCTGCTCCTGGGAACGACTTAGAATCCAGTATACGATTTCGGAATCTCTGCCTGAGCATGATGTAATCTCACTGAAATCTTCCTGTACCTCCCGGCCTTTTCCAAGTATACCTCCTCATCTTGCGAACAGAGCATTCGCTATTACTAGCTGAAATTTATTGCATAACTCAATTAGTCTTTCTCCTCTCTAATTCCTATTAACAAACCCTTTTTCTCCCATAAACCTTTCTTCTGTTCCTTCCCCTACAACCGCATTCCGATCCCCATGACTACTAGAATTTCATCTCCCTTTGCGTACTGAATTACTCGTTCAATATCTTCATATACTTTCTCTATCTCTTCGTCTTCGGCTTACGACGTCGGCATTTATACCTGTACCATTGTTCTCAGTGTTGGTTTGCTGTCGATTCTGATGAGAACAACTCTATCACTGAACTGTTCACAATAACTCACTCTGTTCCCTGCCTTCCTATTCACGACGAATCCTGTTCGCGCAATACCATCTCCTGTTGCTGTCGACGTTACCCTCTGCTCGTCTGCCGTATGTAATAAAATAACTTACATCAGAACAAAATTTTAACTCTCTGATGATTAATTGCTTTAAGCTGGTGTTAGCGTGCTCCGTTTGCACTAATGCGACTGAATAATCGCCATACTGGATGTACTTATCGTCTGGTTTGCGTCACAACTTTTTTCCGTAAATGGCGAAACACTGCCGCGACTGTGTTGTAAGTTAGGAAGGGATTGCAGTCACTGCGTATGTTATCAAATTCATTTTATTATTCTTTACTGGTTTCCAGCATTATAGTACGATATGCGCCATCGTCTGTAGAGGAAAAAGATATCAGTCGAAAGACTTCATCACTGGTTGGAACGTGTGAAGATATTTCTAACTGCGATAGATATATTTTTCTTCTTTCTGTTGTTTTGCTTTCTTTTACTCTGTACGTATATCTTTCATGGTTTAGAATAGTTTTTTTCTACAGTATGAAATGTAACCGTTATTCTTTTTTGCTTTGTTAATAGTGCTCTTTTCAATTCAGCACGCAAAAGTTTCACTGTACGTTTATCTTCTTTTTACTGTTTTTGATAATTGCGCTGTGTAAAACTAAATGTAATATGTAGAAATGTTGTACGAACTGTGATGTGAGAGCGTTATCTATAGTGGAAGTGGAGCACTTACAGTCTATGTGTGAAGTACGCGCATTTGTGCTGTGTATCCGTGCCAGACAGAAATGCAGTCAAATTTTACGGCTGCTTTCTCGAGTTTTGTACACGTTTTGGACTAAATATTAATGGGGACGTTATGAAACAAAACACTAGACTGTGGATACTGCGAGCTTCGTGGAGTACCATAAACAGCAGTGACAATGGCCAAGTGAATAGTGATTGTCGTTATTAGAACCGATCTGTTTGCACTGAGTTGCACGAACTAATGTACTTTGAATTTATTGTCTTGTGTGCAACTTAATGAGTTGCCCCGCGCGTTAAATCGTAGCCGACACCCTGGAAATTTTTAAACGGTTTGTTACTTGTGGTATGGTTTTCGCCATAACTGTGAATTCGCGATCGTTATTGCTAGAAGCGGATAGAATGGGATCGGCGAGCCAAGGTGAAATTTATATTGTTTCGAAACTGTGTACGGGACATTGATAATGGGTCGTGTGTGTAAGAGACATTTTTGTCACGCATATACGAAACTGGATCTAAATAGCGATTACATCAGACCGGCTTATGAGAAAGAGAATGGAACGGAGGATATTATCGCCTGGAGAATCAAACTTTAAGCAAGAGGATGTATCCATTGTACTTTCACAAATGATGGAATGACATTAAGTATGCCGCCAGCACCAACGATCCGCTGTCAAGGTCTCAACGCACCGATAGCAAAAAGATAAGCTGCAATGCAAAGCGCTCACCCCCAGCAAAACTCAAACCGTTTCATAATGATTCCATTGTAATTTCTTTCCCTTTGGTGGCACACTTCCTCAAACAAATGTAATTTAAGTGAACTACGTTTGCTACACTCTGGCCATTAAAATTGCTACACCACGAAGATAACGTGCTACAGACGCGAAATTTAACTGACAGGAAGAATATGCTGTCATATGCAAACGATTAGCCTTTCAGAGCATTCACACAAGGTTGGCGCCGGTGGTGACACCTACAACGTGCTGACATGAGGAAAGTTTCCAACCGATTTCTCATACACAAACAGCAGCTGATCGGCGTTGTCTGGTGAAACGTTGTTATGCCTCGTGTAAGGAGGAGAAATGCGTACCATCACGTTTCCGACTTTGATAAAGGTCGGATTGTAGCCTATCGCGATTGCGGTTTATCGTATCGCGACATTGCTGCTCGCGTTGGTCGAGATCCAATGACTGTTAGCAGAATATGGAATCGGTGGTTTCAGGAGGGTAATACGGAACGCCGTGCTGGATCCCAACGGCCTCGTATCACTAGCAGTCGAGATGACAGGCATCTTATCCGCATGGCTGTAACGTATCGTGCAGCCACGTCTCGATCTCTGAGTCAACAGATGGGCACGTTTGCAAGACAACAACCGTCTGCACAAACAGTTCGACGACGTTTGCAGTAGCATGGACTGTCAGCTCGGAGACCATGGCTGCGGTTACCCTTGACACTGCATCCCAGACAGGAGCGCCTGCGATGATGTACTCATCGACGAACCTGGGTGCACGAATGGCAAAACGTCATTTTTCCGCATCATGATAGTCGCATCCGTGTTTGGCGACATCGCGGTGAACGCACATTGGAAGCGTGTATTCGTCATCACCATACCGGCGTATCACCCGGCGTGATGGTACGGGGTGCCATTGGTTACACGTCTCTGTCACCTCTTGTTCGCATTGACGGCACTTTGAACAATGGACGTTACACTTCAGATGGGTTACGAGCCGTGGCTCTACCTTTCATTCGATGCCTGTGAAACCCTACATTTCAGCAGGGTAATGCATGACCGCATGTTGCAGGTCCTGTACGGGCCTTTCTGGATACAGAAAATGTTCGACTGCTGCACTGGCCAGCACGTTCTCCAGATCTCTCAACAATTGAAAACGTCTGGTCAATGGTGGCCGAGCAACTGGCTCGTCACAATACGCCAGTCACTACTCTTGATGAACTTTGGTATCGTTTTGAAGCTGCATGCGCAGCTGTGCCTGTACACGCCATCCAAGCTCTGTTTGACTCAATGCCCAGGCGTATCAAGGCCGTTATTACGGCCAGAGGTAGTTGTTCTGGGTACTGATTTCTCAGGATCTATGCACCCAAATTGCGTGAAAATGTAAACACATGTCAGTTCTAGTACCATATATTTATCCAATGAAAAAATACCCGTTTATAATCTGCATTTCTTCTTGCAATTTTAATGGCCAACAGTGTGTCTATGTTGGTGTTACTGACCCATCATGAAAAGTAATCAATGCTATTTACTGCCACTATCTTTCTCCTTTATTTTATTCTAGTTGTTACTGCCTTTGTGTTTTAACATACATTTTGAAGGGATGTATTTTTACGAATATGTGCAGTGTTTTATCGGTTGTATTAACTTGTTTCGCTACGGTATGTGGCGTCCCGCTTAAGTTGTGGTGTCCGCCATTAGATTCAAAGCACCCACCAGCCATACTACAGCAGGTCTGCTCATTCACTACGCGTGCAAGGCTCGCTAGCAGTCGGAAATTTGATTCTGACAGCTGTCAGCCACGTTAACTGTGTTTACATTTAATAGAACGTCATATTACAGGATATCCGTTGGAACGCAACCAGGGAGGATGTGTGGTACGAGTACTTAACCTTGGAGCTGGTTTGCTTGTTTACCGTGATCCCTGAGTGGTAAGCAGCTGAGCTCTTCAAAAAATTTATTTTAACAAAGAAACGATCAATAGCGAAAAAAACATACGTAACTAAAAGACTTATTTCCTACCAGAAAACAAAACATAAACACTATTGAATCCAAAACACAGTTACAATTAAAACTCTAGTATGAAAAAATACAAAGTTTCCATTAACTTTGTACTTACATTAAATTTGTGTCAAGCAAATACAAAACAGTTCTATCTCCAAATAGACATTCCAAGTTATTTTCATTAAAATTATTCTTTTTCCCTAAACGGAAGTGGCTGATCAACAGTAAAATAAGTAAGAAAAATTTAAGGCAGTTGTTAAACGCAGTATGGCCACTACAAACTCAAGTATAGTTGAGAAAATTTAGTTCGTTGCGAAACACAAAAATCTCATTCACCTTCATGACAACAACAGTCCGAACCGTTAATAACATAAATTTCTTCAGAAAATGGCCGGGATGCAGAGGCCAGTAGTTTCAGCAGAATACAAGGCGTAATTTTTCTGAGAGAATGGTCGCGACTAACTGGAATCAATATATAAATATGCAAATTTACAGTAAGCAAGAGTGGTCGTGACTGATCAGTATAGGCTAATAAATATTTAAAATAAACTGTAACATAGCATTAACCGAGGCCGTTATTAACCGGCAATTAAGTAACTTACACTATAAAGGACGTAAATTTACTGAGAGAACGGCCGGACTAACTGGCAGTATAACTATGAATATGCAAATCTTCAGTAAACCAGGACGGCCGTGACTGACCAGAAAAAAACAGTTAGACTAAATAGTTAAAAGGAAACATTACATAACATTCAGCAACTCGGCATTACTGTCCAACAGCTAAATAAATTATACTTCTTAATTAAAAACCTCTGACAGGCAAGTGCCGAACACACAACAATTTAAGGATCTTAAGATTGTAGTACCCTTTAAGAAACACCGAATGGGACACATCGTCGCCGGCCGCTGTGGCCGAGCGGTTCTAGGAGCTTCAGTCGGGAACCGCGCTGCTACTACAGTCGCAGGTTCGAATCCTGCCTCGGGCATGGATGTGTGTGGTGTCCTTAGGTTAGTTAGGTTTAAGTAGTTCTAAGTCTAGGGGACTGATGACCTCAGATGCTAAGCCCCATAGTGCTTTAGAGCCATTACAATCATTTGACACATCGTCAGTTAGAGAAAGCAGTGCATACTTTCTGAAAAACGGCGGCGATAACCCGTGGAAGAATAGTTACTGCTACAGTTAAATATTAAGCTTTTACACTCCCTTCAACAAGAGCGGCCGGTAAAAAGTTAAGGGAGTCCAAAAACATTTAAAGTCACATTTCTTCAAGAACATGGCTATGAACAACTAAGGAAAACAAATAGCAAAACAGTTCTCTTTAAGTAAGGAACAACAGGTTCAACAACAAAAAAATGTTCAAACGTGTGTGAAATCTTATGGGACTTAACTGCTAAGGTCATCAGTCCCTAAGCTTACACGCTACTTAACCTAAATTATCCTAAGGACAAACACATACACCCATGCCCGAGGACGGACTCGAACCTCCGCCGGGACCAGTTCAACAACAGAACAACCTTAAGAAAAGGCATATGAGCTTTTCATGCAGTTTCCCAGCGGTACTCAAACATGGCACCCCAATTTTTGAGTCAGCTTATACACAGTGAATAGCTCAGTAACCTTGCCTCAGCACACCGTAAAACGTAATTTCTTGAGATGGCCAAATCACACAGAACACCATAAAAGGTAGGGAAATACAGTTAGGTACGTCGCGACAATTGTCACAAGGCGAACTTAACGAGGGACATTCTGAACGCGAATGAGTTTAACGTAGAATATATCAGTTAATCAGTGTCTTTCACATTTTCAGCAGATAATCCCAGCGTGGGAAAGCAGAGCACACAGCTACATCATACTCCGCAAGCCACCTAATGGTGTGGGGTGGAGGGTACTTACGCTACCACTGTCTGATCCCTCCAATCCTGTTCCACTCGCGAATAGTGCGTGGGAAGAATGATTGTCCGTAAGCCTCTGTATTGACTCTAATTTCTCGAATTTTCTCCTTGTGGTCAATACGCGAGATGTTTGTGTGGGGAAGTTATATGTTGTCTGACTACTCCTGAAATGTCCTGTCCCGAAATTTCAGTAGTAAATCTCTCCGTGATGCACAACGCCTGTCTTGTAACGTCTGCCAGTGGAGTTTGTTTAGCATCTCTGTAACGCTCTCTCACCAGCTAAACGATCCCGTGACGAAACACCCGCTCTCCGTTGGAACTTCCCTATCTCCTCTACCAGTCCTACCTGATAGGGATCCTAGACAGGTGAATAATCCTCAAGAATCGGTCGAGCAAGGGCCTTATAAGCCACTTCCTTCGTATATGAGTTACATTTCTTTAAGATTCTTCCGATGAATCTGAGTCTGGTTTCTGCTTTTCCCACTATCTCTTTTGTATGATCATTCCACTTAAGGTCGCTCTGGATATTTACGCCTAGATATTTTACGACAGACGCTGTCTCCAGCTGTTTATCATCAGTAGTGTAGCTGTACGGTAGTGGATTTCTTTTCCTATGCATTCGCAATATGTTACATTTGTTTACGTTCAGGGTCAACTGCCAGAGTCTGCACCAATCATCAATTCTCTACAGGTCGTTCTGCAAATTCTTACTATCTTTGCTACTTTGGTAAAGACAACTGCATCATCTGGAATAGCCTTAAAGAGCATCCGACGCTTTCTACTAGATCATTTATATGATATATATATATATATATATATTATAAACAGCAACGCTCCCATTACACTTCCCTGAGGTGCTCCGAATGTTACCTTTACATCTGTCGATTTAGTACCGTTAAGAGCGATGTGTTGTGTTCTATCTGCAAATTACAGGCCCATATCGTTAACGTCGATATGCAGCAGGATTTTAGAACATATATTGCGTTCGAACATGATGAATTACCTCGGAGAAAACGGTCTATTGACACACAGTCAACATGGGTTTAGAAAACATCGTTCTTGTGAAACACAACTACCTCTTTATTCACAAGAAGTGCTGAGTGTTATTGACAAGGGATTTCAGATCGATTCCGTATTTCTGCGTTTCCGAAAGGCTTTTGACACTGTAACACACAAGCGCTAGTAGTGAAATTGTGTGCCTATGGAATATCGTCTCAGTTATGTCAGAGAGGTCACAGTTCGTAGTAATTGACAGAAAGTTAACGAGTGAAACAGAAATGATTTCTGGCGTTTCACAAGGTAGTGTTATAGGCCCTTTGCTGTTCCTCATCTATATAAACGATTTGGGAAACAATCTGAGCAGCCGTCTTCGGTTGTTTGCAGATGACGCTGTTGTTTATCGACTAATAAAGTCATCAGAAGATCAAAACAAACTGAAAAACGATTTAGAAAAAATATCTGAATGGTGCGAAAAGTGGCAGTTGACCCTAAAAACGAAAAGTATGAGGTCGTCAACTTGAGTGCTAAAATGAACTCGTTAAACTTCGGTTACACGATAAATCAGTCTAATCTAAAATCCTAAATTCAACTAAATACCTAGGAATTGCAATTACGAACAACTCAAATAGGAAGAAACAGTTAGAAAATGTTGTGGGGAAAGCTAACCAAAGACTGCGTTTTATTGGCAGGACACTAAGAAAATGTAACAGACCTACTAAGGAGACTGCCTACACTAGCTTGTCCGTCCTCTTTTAGAATACTGCTGCGCAGTGTGTGATCCTTACCAGATAGGACTGACGGAGTACATCGTAAAAGTTCAAAGAAAGGCAACACGTTTTGTATTATCGCGAAATATGGGAGAGAGTGTCACAAAAGTGATACAGGATTTGGGATGGACATCATTAAAAGAAAGGCGTTTTTCGATGCGACGGAATCATCTCACGAAATTCCAATCACCAGCTTTCTCCTCCGAATGCGAAAATATTTTGTTAACACCGACTTACATACGGAGGAACGATCACCAAGATAAAATAAGGGAAATCAGAGCTCGTACGCAAAGATAATAGGTGTTCATTCTTTCCGCGCGCTACACGAGATTGGAATAACAGAGAATTGTGGAGGTGGTTTGATGAGCCCTCTGCCAGACACTTAAATGTGATTTGCAGAGTATCCATGTGGATGTAGATGCAAGAACGTCCTGAATCCAATCGCAAGTCTGCTGTAAGCTCGTATTTTTTTCATTAAACGGCAAAGCGGGACGGTGTCAAATGCCTTACTGAAATCAAGAAACACGGCATCAACCTGAGCGCCGTTGTTCATTGCGCTGTGGATCTCATGGAGGAAAAATCGCCTTCAACCCAAAGCAGTGCTTTAAGTGTTAAGCACAGAGCAAGGTAACGAGGTGAGCCGGGCGAAAATCAAGGAACTCGTATACATTATAGTTCGTGAAAGATCACCGTATTTCCACAGGCAAGGCGTAACGGAAGCCAAACTGGAACGTCTGTAACGACTGGGCACCAAACCGGGTGTCACGACCACAAGCCCTACACGAAAAGGCTTCCTCAGTCTGCCACAAACACTCTGGTTGGTGGAGGCCACCCGTCTGTGCTCGAGTTGTCCTGCCGCTACCGGCTTGTACATAACACCGATCCCCAGAGTTGACCCTTCGCAGAAATGCCCTCCGTTGACAACCAAGCCAGCTCCGTCACGCTGCGCAGTCTCCAGTCAGAATCAAAGAAACGGCCGGATGCGCGCCCTCTGGGGCGGCGACACACGTTAACATCCTTGCATTTCCGAATCGACCTCTAAGCAGTATCGATGGTCCCTCATCACTTGTAACCAAGTGCGAGTTTGTTTGGCTTTCCATTTGTAATCAACCATAATTACAGCCTGTTCCATTAATATTTACGAAGTTATTTACTTTTTTAAATTTGTATTCTTTCGCAACCAAAGTCTGAGATGGTTACTTTAGTTAACTTTGGAAGTAAAATGGGTTCTTTTGAGTTTAAATGATCAAAATTCATAGTCTCTCAGAACCACTTTTTTCACATCACTGAGGAATAAAGTATTTATTGCACAAAAGCGTGTAATCAGAATAATAGCTGGAGTCCACCCAAGATCATCCTGCAGACATTTATTTAAGGATCTAGGGATATTCACAGTAGCTTCTCAGTATATATACTCTCTCATGAAATTTGTTATTAACAACCAAACCCAATTCAAAAGTAATAGCAGTGTGCATAACTACAATACTAGGAGAAAGGAGGATCTTCACCATTCAAGATTAAATCTAACTTTGGCACAGAAAGGGGTGAATTATACTGGCACTAAAGTCTTTGGTCACTTACCAAATAGTATCAAAAGTCTGACAGATAACCAACAATTATTTAAGAAGAAATTAAAAGAATTTCTGAATGACAACTCCTTCTACTCCATAGAAGAATTTTTAGATATAAATTAAAAAAAATAAAAGAATAAAATAAAAAAATACAAAAAAATGAAAAAGTTGTTATATTAACTTAAGTATGTTGTTAAATTAACTTAATTATGTCATGTATTGGAAAATTTGACTCGTTCCACATCATTACGAAATATCGTATTCATGATCCATGGAACTAGTTTTAATCTAATCTAATCTGAAGAAAGAAGGCCCGTGTACAAAGAACCTGATTTGGTAACCTTAGTCAAAATGGGAAGGCTAAGACAGTTAGGACGTGTCCAGCGGATGACAGAAGAAAGGCTCCCAGAGAAGCTGATGATGGGACATCCAGGTGGTAGAAGAAGCAGAGGACGACCGCGTGTGAGATGGCTGGAAGATGTGGAAGGCAACCAGAGAGAAGTGAGAGTGAGGAGGCGCAGGCGTGCTGAAGACTGGGGCGACTGGAAGTCTGTGACTGAGGAGGCCAAGATCCTTGGAGGGTGAGATTAATACGACGAAATATTTCTGGTTTTCGATCTAATATCACAGTCTCAATTTCATCTAGACATACACATTTTGTGAGCCTTTGCAGCTGCGTACGTCCAAAAGATATATTTCCCCTCCGGTATCCATTCACTCATCACGATCTTGATTTTATCATAGGTCATGTTAGACCAACTACAGAACAGGCTAACGCAAGTTCGCTAACCAAATTTTGAAATTATTCTATGCTATTTGCAAAAAGAACAATATCATCATGAAACCTAAGGTTATCTAATCTCTTAGCCAGAACATGAATTCCGTCTATTTTCCATTTTAATTTAGACATTGATTTTTCTGGGACTGTTGAAAATAGTTTTGGAGACATAGAGTCACGTTGTTTTACACAGTTTTCAAAGGTAAACTCATTGGTTTCTTCACTCACAAACGCAGTGGATGTTTTATAGATATTATACAATACTCTAATATAGCTCTTTTCTATTCCTTTTCCTCAGTTACAGCCTCAAGTGCAGCTGCGTTTTGACTATCTGACGCACCAACTGGACGGAACTTGGCACAATATCCCTCAGAAGGATATCTAACAACTCTCTCAATCAATGCCATGCTAATACCTGCTTGTATAAGGTTCAGAGGTGGACCAGCGCGTAAACAATTTGCTCAATTTGTGGAGCTCTTTCTCTTGAATAAATTATCCAATTTTTGTGAAGTTATCATTTGTTTGTCTGTACATGCACATCACATTTACTGATTTCCGTCCCATTCGGATAATTCCCTCGTGGTGCGTTAGTCTTTTATTTTTATTTTGGGTCTATCAGGTCATGGCCTGTCGGGCAGTGATACGCGCCTCTGGATGAAATTACACTTCTAATTAGCATCCTGTCCTTTATGTCTGGAAAAATGTCATATTCTCTATGAGCTGTTGTGATATTGCCCAGTCTCTTTGCTACTCAGGCACTTAGGTCTAGTTTGGCTGTTATATTTTGACCAGTAATTTCTCTCACCTTGGGAAGATTTCCTTTAAGAAGCTACTAAAGTGAATCTCTGTGTCTGACAGTATCATGAGGATGATGATGCCTGTTAATTATATCTAGTAGTCCCGTCAGACGAGGACACGGAAATAAAACTTGGGGCGCTAACAGAATGTTTCGGCCGCGACGTGGAGCGCCGTCTTCAGGTCCAGCAGCGGAGCGGGCGGGCGAAGAATACGTGTGGTAATGGCTGCAGCGGGCGGTTGAATATTTGATCGCCCTCGCGACCGCACGTGACGCATAGGACGAATTATTCAGACAGCAGCCGCACGGAGGAGCCGCAAGGTTGGCAGCCCTGTCGCCGGGCCACATAAAGCGCCTTTCTCCGTCCACCCGCTTAATGAAATATTTGTCCGGGCACAGAGCACGTTTCCTTATGCTTTTCACAGGGAAAAATTCATCACGTACAACAGCAATTATCACAACGCGCAATGCTGCTGTTGCCTCTACATGTCCCTAGGTGGCAACGGCTCCTTTTATCCCAAAACGTTCAGCTGTAGGCTGCTTATCTAACGGCTTTCCGGGGCACCGAAAATTTAATTTTCAATATTTCGCATAATTACTGACTGAAACTAAAGATTTTAAAATGCTGTCTAGTCTACTAACCATGAGATATAATCTTATGCTAAAAGTTTAACACGGTAAGACAAGTATTACAGCGAGTAAACGTATCTTTGTCGTGAGTTACCGTAACTCATGGCTTACAAATAATTCAATTATTCAGAATTTGAGAACGAGACCTGTTAGAAAATTTCCGCGATTTTTACACATAATTTCACTCCTTTACAATACATTTTTTCGCTGATACCCCTCCCAAAATTATAAAAAGAAAACAAAAAGTTATCGCTTTCTACATTGACACCCCTCCCAAAATTATAAAAAGAAAACAAAAAGTTATCGCTTACTACATTTTCGGTGTCCAGGCAGTAA
Source organism: Schistocerca cancellata (assembly GCF_023864275.1). NCBI lineage: Eukaryota > Metazoa > Arthropoda > Insecta > Orthoptera > Acrididae > Schistocerca > Schistocerca cancellata. Next base: position 1,144,403,772 of record NC_064626.1, on the reverse strand, counting down.
AACTTCAGCGTCTGGCATGAAGTTGTAATTTATTACTTCCTTACTAATGACTCCATTCGCAACACAGTTTGCAGACAGTATCCACATACAGCACTGAAAGTACCTGCAAAATTGTATCATTTAACGATACATAATTCAGGAGATATGACATCATAAACATTCAGATTCGTGTAAAACTAGCTTTTACTTAAAACTGAGCGCAAGTTACGCAGACTATACTCATCCAGTGTTTCATAATGAGAGCACTTGGCGACTTCCAACAAACTTTAAGCATAATTTGAAACTTTTCTTAAACTTCCTCTCGCTTATATGCATAACGTCAAACGTTCAACACATTAAATAATTTCTAAAGTAATCAGACGTTTGAATCTGTTTTATACGTGGGAGCTCAAGTCTTTAAGGAATCGTGGATTTAGTCATTTGTTTCTATCTTCGTTAATTTAGCAGTCTGAAATCAGATACCGGAATCTACCCATTATAGTGTACGGTGCAACACCTCCACAGCTACTTGCGATTTCTGTGTCTTGTAGAAATTGTACAGGTCCAGCGGCTGTCGTTAGGAAGAAGCTTAGCTGTGCGCTAGCTAATGATATAATGGAAGTGCTACATATTTTCAACATACTTCATACAAACCACATCAGAGGTAAGGCAGAACGTAAAAGCACGAAACGAAATAAATCACTTGGCGTAACATCTATTGCCGCGTAGCCATTGTGAAGTTTTCTTTCATTTTCGCAGTCAGTTACTTTCCACATTGTGTATAAAATAAAAGTTGTGATCTTACGTCTGAGATAGTACTGCTACCGTCGGAGGGTGGAACGGCCGTCGGAGGGTGGAACGGGGCTATAAGTCCCACCGTTGTTTCCGAATCACGCTAAACGTAGTTTCTAACAACATATTGAAATGGCTAACCGTACTGTACTGTATAATCAAATTTGCAACGCTAAAGTAAATTTGGAACGTTGATATGAACCGTTAGAACAAAATGGTTTACTTTACATCGTAAGTGAAATGTACACTCAAAAGCATCGGTTCTTAATTACAACAACAGGCGCACTTGATATTTGTTGATTACTGCATCATCTACCACGAACTGAAAACAATGGTTTCAGTAAACCATAGATGTTTTGGAGCATAATCGGAATACGCAGTAAAAACTGGGGGTTCCTACTTCAAAATACAAAGCTGACCCCGCTCACGGACGAGGGGTGTTTAGGAGATGGCTATTTGTAGTTGTAGCACAGGCAATGCGTTCTGGCATTCGCCAATTGTCGGCAGGCACTCCGCAAGGATCGGGGCTATCTCCCATCCTTCTTTATATCTATGTAAATGATATGCCGGTCATCCCCGAGTGCCACCTTGCACAATATGCTGACGACACAGCACTATACACCACTGGCCGCATTACCGACGCCGTCGTCGCCCGCCTCCACCGACAGGTGGACACCACTATCACCTGGTGACGGACAAACAAAATAGCTCTCAATGCCGCCAAAACTACGGCAGTTTACTTCACGAAACGGCGCCCAGTCCTCCGCCGCAATATCTCGATTGCAGGTGCCCTGGTCCCCGACAACCACCTATCTCGGGGTCCAGATGGACCACAAGTTGCTCTTCCACTGTCATGCGGAGTATGTCACCAACAAGGGGCAAAAGCTTTGTACCCGCTCTTTCGCAGTAGGGAACTTAACCTGCATACCAAGCTCCGCATTTACCGAACAGTTATCCTGCCTGCCCTCACGTATGGATGTATGGATCTGCTGCATGGACCACGATTAGTGTCACCAGGATGCGGCCATTGCAGCGCCTGCAGAACAAGGTGCTCAGGTGGAGTCTGCACGCCCCGCCACTCACGAGAATTGTCACTCTCCACGAGGAAGCGGGTATCGTCCCCCTAAAGACGACCATATGCAACAACGCGCGGCGGCTCTATGAAAAAGTGGATGCCTTGCGGGACACTGTCCACGGGTTACGCCACGTTGGGACCACACTTCCACGCCGCTGGCATCGACATCCGGTTCCCCTAACCATCCTAGAGGAATTAGATTCCGACCATGGCTAACGATAGGTCTGCCACGCCCACCACGGACGCATCCTTTGGCGGGACTAGCCCCCATTCTACGTCCAATACTTTCCAACCACACCCACCCACGGTAGGCTAAATTTCTCTGCCTGACTGATGTGGTACTGTCCCCGTCAGAGGGTGGTACGGGACTACAAGTCCCACCGCCACACCTCCAAAGTGAATTGCAGTGATGCAGTCACTGCCCTGTGGACAAATTTACTGCCTCACCAACACAGTTAGACCGCAATAGACCGGTGATGCTGTATTGTAACATATCACAAAAAAAATTGTGTCTGTCTGGTGTAATACTATTACCGTCGGAAGGTGGGACGGGGCTAGAAATCCCACCGCCACACCCTGTAAGCGTGTTGCAGGGACGCAGCGTCTCTGCCCTGTGGATACGCAGCGTCACTGCCCTGTGGATAGATTTATGCCTCACAAACACCGCAAAAGATAGGTGACGCTGTATTGTAACATACCACAAAAAAACACGAAGATGTTTGTTGCTGAGCAAATCAGTGCGTGACTGACAATGAAAGATAACACAACACCGAAATACTGAACTGGCATCGATACAGAATACAAGAGAGAAGGCATTAATACTGAAATCGGCCTTTCGAAATCTCTTCGCCGCGTAAGAACGCAACACGGTCCCCCATTTCAATCGTAGTATGAACGTCGAAATGGCATATTCTGAGATAGCCGATCGTGGAATAGGAAAACAACTACAATGCTCAATAGTGGTATCGGATTAGGACCAGACAAGATACCTGTAAGATTACGCAAAAGAACTTGCTCCGCTTCTACCAGTAATTTATAATAGATCACTTGAGCAACGAAGTGGACCTAGCTACTTGAAGAAAGCGCAGGTTTTTAGGAAGGGTCGTATGACAGATGCACACAATATCTATATCGTTGACGTCAGTATACTGTAAAATTATGGAACATGATTTACACTCAAGAATTCTGACATTTTTGAGAATGAAAATCTCCTCTATAAAAATCAACATGGATTCCGCAAACAGAGATTCTGCGAAACTCAGCTCGCTCTGTTCCTCCCAGAGATCCACAGCGCTGTAGACGAGGGCGCTCAGGTTGATGGTGTGTTCCTTGACTTCAGGAATGCATTTGACTCCGTCCCACACTGCCGTTTAGTGAGAAAAAATACGAGCTTATCGAGTATCGGAGCAAGTTTGCGACTGGATTCAAAACTTCATTGCAGTTCAACGCGACGCTCATAGCGGAACAAAATCGGCAGATGGAAGGGTAATGTCCGGAGTGCCCCAAGGAAATGTGATAGGACCGTTACTGTTTACAATATACAGGGCGGAGAAAAATTGTGTCACGAAATTTTAACCCTGCATAGCTGATGCCAGTAGGAACCAAAATTGCTAATGTTGTGTAGGTCGACAATGGAAAATTTTTGAACTATGGGAACTTGGAGCCAAGCGCTCCGATTAGCCGTGGGATTGCCCTGTTGCCGAATGCTCTGGACAACGCATGACCGCGAGTGCTTTGCCTGCCGGAGTTCGCGATTTATTCAAGGCGGTCCGTCAGCTCGGTGGTAGCGCGTCAGCCTTCCACTCTGGAGGCCTGGGGGGTGAATCCGCCGAGGTCCCGACACATCCATTGTAGTTTCATGATAAGACGTTGTTGTTGTTGTTATTGTGGTCTTCAGTCCTGAGACTGGTTTGATGCAGCTCTCCATGCTACTCTATCCTGTGCAAGCTTCTTCATCTCCCAGTACCTACTGCAACCTACATCCTTTTGAATCTGCTTAGTGTATTCATCTCTTGGTCTCCCTCTACGATTTTTACCCTCCACGCTGCCCTCCAATACTAAACTGGTGATCGATCCCTTGATGCCTCAGAACATGTCCTACCAACCGATCCCTTCTTGTGGTCAAGTTGTGCCACAAACTTCTCTTCTCCCCAATCCTATTCAATACTTCCTCATTAGTTATGTGATCTACCCATCTAATCTTCAGCATTCTTCTGTAGCACCACATTTCGAAAGCTTCTATTCTCTTCTTGTCCAAACTATTTATCGTCCATGTTTCACTTCCATACATGGCTACACTCCATACAAATACTTTCAGAAATGACTTCCTGACACTTAAATCTATACTCGATGTTAACAAATTTCTCTTCTTGAGAAACGCTTTCCTTGCCATTGCCAGTCTACATTTTATATCCTCTCTACTTCGACCATCATCAGTTATTTTGCTCCCCGAGTTGCAGAACTCATTTACTACTTTCTCATTTCCTAATCTAATTCCCTCAGCATCACCCGACTTAATCCGACTACATTCCATTTTCCTCGTTTTGCTTTTGTTGATGTTCATCTTATATCCTCCTTTCAAGACACTGTCCATTCCGTTCAACTGCTCTTCCAAGTGCTTTGCTGTCTCTGACAGAATTACAATGTCATCGGCGAACCTCAAAGTTTTTATTTCTTCTCCATGGATTTTAATACCTACTCCGAATTTTTCTTTTGTTTCCTTTACTGCTCGCTCAATATACAGATTGAATAACATCGGGAAGAGGCTACAACCCTGTCTTACTCCTTCCCAACCACTGCTTCCCTTTCATGTCCCTCGACTCTTATAACTGCCATCTGGTTTCTGTACAAATTGTAAATAGCTTTTCGCTCCCTGTATTTTACCCCTGCCACCTTTAGAATTTGAAAGAGAGTATTCCAGTCAACATTGTCAAAAGCTTTCTCTAAGTCTACAAATGCTATAAACGTAGGTTTGCCTTTCCTTATTCTTTCTTCTAAGATAAGTCGTAAGGTCAGTATTGCCTCACGTGTTCCAGTATTTCTACGGAATCCAAACTGATCTTCCCCGAGGTCGGCTTCTACTAGTTTTTCCATTCGTCTGTAAAGAATTCGTGTTAGTATTTTGCAGCTGTGGCTTATTAAACTGATTGTTCGGTAATTTTCACATCTGTCAACACTCGTTCTGACGACCCCTGGACGTGACACAAGCTTGGTAACGTCGAACGGTGTTTTGCCGAACTCTTTCAAAGATTCATGGCATTGCCCTGATGTGATTGGCGGCATGTTGAATGGGATGCATTAATTCCTCTTCGTTTCTAGGTGTTTCGCGTGTGGTTGGGTGAACTAGAACCTTGAAGAATCCCACAGGAGAAAGTCCGGTGGCGTGAGGTCTGGTACTCGCGGGGCCCATGTCCTACGAGTACTTCTGCCAATTATCCGGCCGTCGAAGAGTTCATTTAAATATCCGCCCACAGCGCGACTGTTAAGTGGCGGGCGCCCCATCGTGCTGCAACCACATGCTTAGCCATATGTCCAGGGGAAAATCTTCCAGCAGGGCGGGTAGAGTTTCTTGCAAAGAGTGAAGTTAATTTGCCCCAGTAAGTCGAGGAGGTAGACGGAGCGGCCCAATCAGATGCCTGCCAAATGTGTTGAGCGAAAATCGTTCCTGGTGTCCGTGGACGTATGTGGCATGAGGATTTCCCTTGCCCACTAATGAACGTTTCGAGTGGTGTAAAGGCCATCCCGATGGAAGGTGCACTCGTAGGTAAACAACACAACGGCGGGGAAATCGGGATCCGGTTGCTGTGCCCGAGCGGTTCTAGGCGCTTCAGTCTGCGACCGCGCGACCGCTACGGTCGCAGGATTTAATCCTGCCTCGGGCATGGATGTGTGTGATGTCCTTAGGCTAGTTAGGTTTAAGTAGTTCTAGGTTCTAGGGGAATGATGACCTCAGATGTTAAGTCTCATAGTGCTCAGAGCCATTTGAACCATTTGATCCCGTGCATCACGTCGCAGAAACCACCGGCAAAACTCTAGCCTTTGTTCATAGTCCGCCTCAGGATTTAGGTCTTGGACAGGGTGGAAACTAAATGGATTCTGGCCGTCATCCACCAAAGCCTCCCAGACTAACTGATGAGTGACCCCCATGTCGTGTCCAACCGCTCGAGTACTTGTCGTAGTGGCCGAGCGGTTCTAGGCGCTACAGTCTGGAGCCGCGCGACCGCTACGGTCGCAGGTTCGAATCCTACCTCGGGCATAGATGTGTGTGTTGTCCTTAGGTTAGTTAGGTTTAAGTGGTTCTGAGTTCTAGGGGACTGATGACCACAGCAATTAAGTCCCATAGTGCTCAGAGCCATTTGAACCATTTGATCTCGTGCATCACGTCGCAGGAACCACCGGCAAAACTCTAGCCTTTGTTCATAGTCCGCCTCAGGATTTAGGTCTTGGACAGGGTGGAAACTAAATGGATCCTGGCCGTCATCCACCAAAGCCTCCCAGACTAACTGACGAGTGACCCCCATTTCGTGTCCAACCGCTCGAGTACTTGTCATAGTGGCCGAGCGGTTCTAGGCGCTACAGTCTGGAGCCGCGCGACCGCTACGGTCGCAGATTCGAATCCTATCTCGGGCATAGATGTATGTGTTATCCTTAGGTTAGTTAGGTTTAAGTGGTTCTGAGTTCTAGGGGACTGATGACCACAGCAATTAAGTCCCGTAGTGCTCAGAGCCATTTGAACCATTTGATCTCGTGCATCACGTCGCAGAAACCACCGGCAAAACTCTAGCCTTTGTTCATAGTCCGCCGCAGGATTTAGGTCTTGGACAGGGTGGAAACTAAATGGATTCTGGCCGTCATCCACCAAAGCCTCCCAGCTTAACTGATCAGTGACCCCCATGTCGTGTCCAACCGCTCGAGTACTTGTCGTAGTGGCCGAGCGGTTCTAGGCGCTACAGTCTGGAGCCGCGCGACCGCTACGGTCGCAGGTTCGAATCCTGCATCGGGCATGGATGTGTGTGTTGTCCTTAGGTTAGTTAGGTTTAAGTGGTTCTGAGTTCTAGGTGACTGATGACCACAGCAGTTAAGTCCCACAGTGCTCAGAGCCATTTGAACCATTTGAACTTGTCGTAGGTGCCTCCTCGAAGCGCTCGAGAACAGCCTCTTCAAATGCAGCATCCTGTCGTGTTCGAGCTCTTCCAGCATCACCATGATATACCGCTAACGAACCTGTTTCGCCAAGTCGCCGGTGAATTGCTGTAAACGTTTGCAGGTGTGGGCGGCGTCTTGCTTGGTGCCGTTCCTCATACAGCCGTCGTGCTTCATGCACATTACCGTCGGCTAGTCCATAAACAAAAAACCATATCTCGTTGTGAAATTTCCTGGCAGCTTAGAACTGTGTGCCGGACCGAGACTCGAACTCGGGACCTTTCCCTTTGAAACTGTGAGGGCGGGTCATGAGTCGTGCTTGGGTAGCTCAGACGGTAGAGCACTGGCCCGCGGAAGGCAAAGGTCCCGAGTTCGAGTCTTGGTCCGGCACACAGTTTTAATCTGCTACGAAGTTTCATATCAGTGCACACTCCGTTGCAGAGTGAAAATCTCGTTCTGGTATATCGTTGTTCTTCAAACGATTACTGTACCACCAAGCTTACGGTATGACTAATCGCAGGTGACGTGTATGTGTTCCGAAGCGAAACTTACGTGTGAATGCCTCTGACGTGAGGTGGAGACAAACAGCAAGACCATTCGACACGTGTGCGTATCACGTTGGGGCAGTGACGGGCGAGGGACGTTTATATGTGTCAATCGACGAACGGCAACAGGGCATTCGTACGGCCAATCGGAGCGTGTGGCGCCAAGTTTCCGTAGTTAAAAAATGGTGCGTTGTCGACCTATACAACGCTAGTAATTTTAGTTTCTACTGGCATCAGCTATCCAGGGTTAACATATCGTGACACAATCTTTCTCTACCCTGTATAATATAAATAATCTAGCAGAAATCGTCGGATGCTCTTTGACTGCTTGCAGATGATGCAGGTGTCTATAACAAAGTAGCAAAACCAGAAGATAGCAACGATTTTCAGAATGTCCTCCAGAGAATTGATGAATGCTACAGGCCTTGCCAGTTGACCCTGACGTAAATAAATGTAAAATAACATGCATAGGAAAAGGGAATAGCAGATGCCAGACAGATTCACAGCAAGAATCTTAAAGAAATGTAACCCATCCACGAATGAAGTGGCTTATAAGGCGCTTGTTCGACTTATTCTTGAGTATCGTTCACCTACCTGGGATCCCTATTAGGTAGGACTGATAGATTAGATAGAGAAGATCCAACGAAGAGAGGCGCGTTTCATCACGGGATCGTTTAGTCGGCACGAGAGCGTTACGGAGATGCTGAACAAACTCCATTGTCAGACGTTACAAGAGAGGCGCTGTGCATCACGGAGAGATTTTATATTGAAATTTCGAGAGAGTACTTTCCGGAAGAGTCGGACAACATCCGAGGTGCGACAGTAAAGTAACGAGAGTGATGTGAAAAAAAATGTTGCTTACCGTTTTAGCCAAGTTTAGTGTTGTCTCCTTCAAAGTAGTTCCCTTCTGATTGCACACACTTTTAACAGCGCTTCTGCCATTGATGGTAACATTTCTGGAACTCATCTTCTGTAATATCCTCCAAGACCCTCGTCACAGCTTTTTGGACATCTTGTGTTGTTTGAAAATGGTGTCCCTTGGCCGCCGTTTTGACTCTTGGAAAAAGGAAAAAGTCGCATGGAGCGATATCTGGTGAATAAAGTGGCTGCGCTAATGCTGAAATTTGTTTTGAGGTTAAAAATTGCTGTACTGACAGAGGAGTATGGGATGGCGCATTATCGTGATCCAATTATCGGCAATGTTGGCACGGACACGAAGAACTCTTTTACGAAATCTTTCTAAAATTTCTTTGTAGTAATATTGGTTAACTGTTTGTCCAGGAGGCACCCACTCTTTATGAACAATTCCCTTGGAATCAAAGAAGCACCCAATCATGCATTTCACTTTTGACTGACATGCGAGCTTTTTTTGGTCTGGGTGATCCCTTTGGGCACCACTGCCAACTTTGGCGTTTTGTATCTGAATCGTAATGAAAAAAACCAACTTTCATCACCAGTGAAAACACGGCTCAACAATTCTGGATTGATTTCCGTTTGCTCTAACAGATCGGCTGCCACATTTTTCCGTGTTTCTCGCTGTTGTGGTGTGAGATTTTTGGGGACCATTTTTGCACAAATCTTTCTCATATCAAGATCTTCAGTTATTATTAGACGAACCGTTTCTCGATTGATGTTCAGTTCTTCTACAATCATTTTCACGGATAATCTTCGATCAAATTGTACGAGTTCACGCACGCTGACCAAGTTGACACCCGTCTGTGAAGTTGATGGTCGTCCACTGCAGTCTTCATCTTCAACATTCGTTCTGCCTTGACTAAACATTTTATGCCAATGAAAAACTTGAGCTCTTGACATAACCTCCTCTCCAAAAACCTTCTAAAGCTTACCGTAAGTTGTCGTCGCGTTTTTACCCAATTCAATTGGGTGAAAATAAATATTATGCGGTTCCATTTCCGTGACGAGAGACACACACGTGTTAACTTTTTACAGCACAACTCACGACTGAGCAGTTGCATCGATGTGCCACTTGGACTAGAAGCAGCTTATAGACCAAAGTCAAAGATATTGTGCCTACACAAGCCTGCAGGGTTGCCACATCTTGCAAAGAAAATCAGTCTCATTACTTTATTATCGCACCTCGTATTACTTCCCACCAAGTACATCTCATGTAATGACGTTGAGGAAAAAATTTGAGAAGTTAGAGCCAACACAGAGGATTACCGACAATTACTCTTCCCAAGCGCTATTCGTGAGTGGAACAGGGTTGGAGGACTCAGTTAGTGGTACAGAAACTATCCTCCTTCACACACAATTAAGTGGCTTGCGGAGTATAACGTAGATGTTGACATCATTAAGCCAAGCGATAGTGAACCAACGATGTTCTCACGAAAAAGCATCGATGTAAGGAAAACATTGCTTGAAACAACAATACATCGGTGTTTTTTATGTATTTGAGAAGAAAAAGCCCGTCAAAATGATCCATCGATGTCCACACGAAAAATCATCGAGGTAAGAAAAAACATTGCTTTAAACAACAATATGTCGATGTATTTTATGTATTTGAGAAGAAAAACCCCGTCAAAATGATATTATTTTTAATTACCATAATAAATGAACGTGTGTTATGTTGTCAGTGATGATATAAATCAAAATATCGATATAAAAAAACATTGCTTTAAACAATACATCGATATTTTTTATATATTTGAGAAGAAAAAGCAAGTCAAAATGATATTATTTTTAAGTACCATAATAAATGAACGTATGTTATGTGGCCAGAGATGATTTAAATCACAAAGACACTGGAAATAGTCACCTATTTCTTGACAAATCTACCTAACTTTCCTAACGTTAAGTTACATCAGGTGCAATGATACTGACCGATGCGATGATTATCTTCATATAAATTAGATTACGAAACTAAATAAAACTGATCTTGTAACGAAAATTTATTTTTTGTAATTAAAACCATTTATTTCTTTGAATTAAAAATTTTAGCACAGAATTTAGGAAAAGAATAGATAAGCTACAGGGAGAGAGACGGGAAACGTACAATATGTACGAGAACCATCAGGAAATAATAAGAGTAGACGACCAAGAACGAAGTGCTAGGATTAAAAAGAGTGCAAATCAGGGATGTAGTCTTTCGTATTTACTGTTCAATCTGTGCATCGAAGAAGTAACGATCGGAAATAAAAGAAAGTTTCAGGAGTAGAATTAAAATTCAAAGTGGAAGGATATTCACGATACGATTCACTGTTGACATTGCTATCCTGTGTGAAAGAGAAGAAAAATTACATGATCTGCTAAATGGAATGAACATTCTAATGAGTACAGAAAATGGATTGAGAGTAAGTCGAAGAAAGACAAAAGTTATAAGAAGCATCAGAAATGAGTACAGCGAGAAACATAACGTCAGGATTGATGATCACGAAGTAGATGAAGTTAAAGAATTCTGCTACCTAGGCAGCAAAATAACCCATGACGGACGGAGCAAGGAGGACATAGTAAGCAGACTAGCACTGGCCGAGAGAAGTATATAGTATCAAACATAGATTTTAATCTGAGGAAGAAATTTCTAAGAATGTGCATTTGGAACACAGCTTTGCATGGTAGCGAGACACGGACTGTGGGAAAACTGGAATAGAAGAAAATCGAAGCCTTTGAGATGTAGTGTTACAGAAGAATGTTGAAAGAAAATGGACGCATAAGGTAAATAATGATGAGATCCTGCGTAGAATCGACGAGGAAAGGAATACGTAAAAACACTGACAAGAAGGAGGGACAGGGTGATACGATACCCGTTAAGACATGTGGGATTAACTTCTATTGTACTAGAGGGAGCTCTAGTGTAGAGGATAAGAATTGAAGAAGAAAACAGAGACTAGAATACACCCAGAAAATAATTGAGAACTTAGGTTTCAAGAACTAGGTTCAGACGAAAAGTTTGACAAAGGAGGGGAACTATTGGATGCCTCATCGAGTCAGTCTGTAGACTAATAACAAGAAAAAAGATAGTGAAATGTTCAAGATGGCCTGCTTTAGCATCGATACTAGATTATTTTATTTATGAGATTTATATCTTGCTTTCTGCAGAAATATTGGAAAAATGTAATGCTTTAGATAAATGACAATGCTCTTGCAGAGAATATGTCGATAGCTTTAGTGCGGACTATTTTACCATTCCTTCTGCTGACGCTTCTCTTGTGGGCTTGATGCTTACATCGTGTGTGAGGTAGCGTCCACTTTCAGACGGTCAGATGTACTGACCGTGCTAGAGGGATGGTCTGTTACGATCAGCGTCCTTCCGGAACGCGTTTTAGCGACTGTCGTTTAGTCTAATGTAATGCCCGACATCTCTTTACTAATCGGATTGCGACGTTTTTCTGTGGATGCACACAGTGCGGTCGTTGTTCTTCCGTGAGATTAGCGCGATGCAAATAGAAGCTGACGAGTGTGACGTCAGAGGAAAGCAGCTTAACGTGAAATTTGTTGTTTGTTTGGCGTCCTACAAGCCACGTAACTTCTACGTAAAGCTGTGGTTCCGGGGCTGTATGTAGCAGTGAACAACATTTCATATTTTTAAAAAGCGAATATACCGAACAGTGAAGCCAGCACTCGACGTTTGGTATCTTGCATAAGTATTGATAAAAGCCATATTTCAAAAAGCCATTTTACGTTAATGTGAGGCTTTATATGTTATTTATAAGAGGCAGTCAATGAGTACAAGTGAGATGAAAATAATGTGAGAAAAGTGTTGAAATGTGAGAAAACAGTTCATTATTTCAAAAGCGATTACGTCACGTCGCTCTTTTTAATTTTGAGCGCACAATGAGCACATAAAAATGTCCAGAAAATAGCGTCTCCCGCCACGTGTTAAATGCCTGCCGAGAGATTTCGCCTGATTTCATGCAGCCCACACTACGTAACTGTCATGCATTTCCTTCTTCTCCTTCCCGCACACTGCAGTGGCGATAAAGATGGTCTTGCCCATTGTAAGGTGTCAGGCAAATCCAACACCTTCCATGAAAACCCTGACATGATAGTAAATCCGGCAATATGTCACATAGCTCCGAATAAATCCTGACATTAAATTAACCAAAGTAATACGATCAACGAGTGAGCAAATGGAATACCACAGACTAACACAAGAACGTCTAAATGCATGTCATATCTTCCCACCGTGAAACAGATGCAGTTCCGAGGGGAGAAACGAGAACAGAAGCTGAGAGCAGAGCCATGTAGGCTAGAAGACCCTATGTGATAAGAGCAGGGCAATGGGACACCCGCATCTCCGGCCGACTGCCAAGAGATCCATCCCCCAGCCCATGTTAAAAGATAGAGTCCTCCAGAAGAACAGTATAGATCTTACGATAGTAAAAGGGCCACACCAGCTGCAAGTTTTAGCGTGAGACTATACGCGTCTCTGTTATGTAGCAAACATTAAAAACATTGCCCCACCATGAAAAGTATAACGTTTCTCATTTGAGAGACAGAATTTTTGTAGGCGGAGCTTAAGGTTAACATTGAGACGCTAATTGGTCAGTTGAAAACACAGCCAGATACCTTTTTCTTAAACCAACTTCGGTAAACAGTAGTAAGGATAGGTTAGAGGAAGTTGCTAGCGAGACGGCGAGGTGTGTGCAGTTGCGCCGCCAGCCGCCCTCTGACGCTGCCTAACCACCGACAAGGTAATGAATGCACGTGATGCCGCATAAGAGCGCATAAGGATTCACACAGAACTGCAGAAGTCTCATCTGTTACATCCCCATTTTACGTAATACTAGTGTCGATCGTCAATTAAACTTCGTGGTATTCACATTTGCTACTTGAAGTTAAAATCTGAAACTCGATGATTTTTCTGTTATATAATTATTGAGAAGCCACATAAACCACTGTAATTAAGACAAGTTAAATAAGTAATTAAAGATAATTGAGGGTCACTGTAGACCATTTTTGATAGTTTTCTCTTTTATGAAACTTAATTTAAACCTACACTCGTGGAAATGGAAAAAAGAACACATTGACACCGGTGTGTCAGACCCACCATACTTGCTCCGGACACTGCGAGAGGGCTGTACAAGCAATGATCACACGCACGGCACAGCGGACACACCAGGAACCGCGGTGTTGGCCGTCGAATGGCGCTAGCTGCGCAGCATTTGTGCACCGCCGCCGTCAGTGTCAGCCAGTTTGCCGTGGCATACGGAGCTCCATCGCAGTCTTTAACACTGGTAGCATGCCGCGACAGCGTGGACGTGAACCGTATGTGCAGTTGACGGACTTTGAGCGAGGGCGTATAGTGGGCATGCGGGAGGCCGGGTGGACGTACCGCCGAATTGCTCAACACGTGGGGCGTGAGGTCTCCACAGTACATCGATGTTGTCGCCAGTGGTCGGCGGAAGGTGCACGTGCCCGTCGACCTGGGACCGGACCGCAGCGACGCACGGATGCACGCCAAGACCGTAGGATCCTACGCAGTGCCGTAGGGGACCGCACCGCCACTTCCCAGCAAATTAGGGACACTGTTGCTCCTGGGGTATCGGCGAGGACCATTCGCAACCGTCTCCATGAAGCTGGGCTACGGTCCCGCACACCGTTAGGCCGTCTTCCGCTCACGCCCCAACATCGTGCAGCCCGCCTCCAGTGGTGTCGCGACAGGCGTGAATGGAGGGACGAATGGAGACGTGTCGTCTTCAGCGATGAGAGTCGCTTCTGCCTTGGTGCCAATGATGGTCGTATGCGTGTTTGGCGCCGTGCAGGTGAGCGCCACAATCAGGACTGCATACGACCGAGGCACACAGGGCCAACACCCGGTATCATGGTGTGGGGAGCGATCTCCTACACTGGCCGTACACCACTGGTGATCGTCGAGGGGACACTGAATAGTGCACGGTACATCCAAACCGTCATCGAACCCATCGTTCTACCATTCCTAGACCGGCAAGGGAACTTGCTGTTCCAACAGGACAATGCACGTCCGCATGTATCCCGTGCCACCCAACGTGCTCTAGAAGGTGTAAGTCAACGACCCTGGCCAGCAAGATCTCCGGATCTGTCCCCCATTGAGCATGTTTGGGACTGGATGAAGCGTCGTCTCACGCGGTCTGCACGTCCAGCACGAACGCTGGTCCAACTGAGGCGCCAGGTGGAAATGGCATGGCAAGCCGTCCCACAGGACTACATCCAGCATCTCTACGATCGTCTCCATGGGAGAATAGCAGCCTGCATTGCTGCGAAAGGTGGATATACACTGTACTAGTGCCGACATTGTGCATGCTCTGTTGCCTGTGTCTATGTGCCTGTGGTTCTGTCAGTGTGATCATGTGATGTATCTGACCCCAGGAATGTGTCAATAAAGTTTCCCCTTCCTGGGACAATGAATTGACGGTGTTCTTATTTCAATTTCCAGGAGTGTAGATTATAGATGTGATATGGCATAGGTCATCCTTCGATTCATTATAGAACTTGAAAACCCATTCAGGGAATATTCGTTCACATTTTTATTGAACACAGTTGGTATTAAAATATTTCCTTTTATCAATAGTGCAATTTATAAACAATGTTTTGTGAGTAGAATAAAAATTCCAGTGGTAAACGTAACTGCTTTTTCGACGTTATTTTACCAGCTAACTAAAAATAGGAAAGCCTTGAACCCCTTCCACTAAACTTAGTTAGTATTAAGATTCTTTTACAGGGAGTGCAGTGGAGCTGACGCTGAAATCATTAAGTATTTGATTATATCATTACTGGTCTTACTGAACTCTTCTGAACTCTCCATGTCATGTGTGGTCTGGCGTCTCCTTACCAGCAACACGTCCCAGGTTAAAACTAGTCAATTCCCTAAAAAAAAAACGCTCAGAGCGCCGTTGCACGAAAGTGGTAGGGAGACACGACTTAGAACAAACAGACACCACGCAGAACGTTAGACCATAATTGGCTCACCCTAAGTTTCATCTCTGCTCACGTGAACCGCTGGCTGTGAAAGCAACATTTTGCCATAGACAGTTCGCTGCATATTAGCGAAAACAATTGGCAGAAAGCATATCCCGTTGCCTTCCATGTATTGCAAAAGTTGGTACAACGTTACGACAAATATTTAAGTGGGAGCTGCAACAATGCATAGAAGTAGCTGGGAGATTTGGGTAACTGTTGCAAATCAAACATTTTTGATTGTCACTGTGATTTCCATTTCGCGACCGATCGGACCTTAATAAACGAATAGCCGCCGTACGTTTGTCCCATTGTGAGACAAGACAGTCATTGCTCTCATAGAAAAATATTTGCGGCTGCCTACCAAATTATGACCTGCACCGAGGCTGTACCTCTTCGTCCGAAGCAAATCGACGGCCACGAATGTTTTTCTTCAGAGATTCAAAATATGGAAATCGCATGGGGAGACATCCGGACTGTGCGAAGATTGTGTAAGGGCTTCCTGAAACGTCTGCAGAGTACTCGAAACAACCTTGGCAACATTCTGCTGCAGGATAATGCCCGCCCACATGTTGTCAATGTTGCTTCGAGTACGCTGCAGAAGCTTCGCTGGGAAGCCATTGCACATCCTCCATATTACGGTATCGGCAGCTATCTGCTTTGCCGCACCTTCAAATACGCGCGCCGCCAGTTACGCCGCTGCGTTTCCTACAGCCGCCATTGCGGCACGAGTTCCGGCTGAAATCCCAGTTCGATTTTACGAACAGTGCTCTAAGGTATTGGTCCCTTACCTAGCTTGCATTTATCGCGAATCCCTCGCCCAGGACGAAGTCTCGAGTGACTGGAGAAAACGCAGGTGACTCCAGTATATAAGAAGGTTAAAAGAACGGACCCCTAAAATTACAGACTAAAATCCCTACTTTCGTTTGCTGCAGAATTCTTGAACATACTCTTAGTTCGAATATAGTAAACTTTCTTGAGGCTGAGAAGCTTATGTTCACGAATCAGCACGATTTTAGAAAGCATCGTTCGTGCGAAACTCAGCGTGCCCTTTTTTCACGTAACATACTGCGAATTACGGATGAAGGACAACAGGCAAATTCCATGTTTCTAGATTTCCGGAACGGATTTGACACGGTGCCCCATTGGAGGCTGTTAACGAAGGTACGAACATATGGAGTAAGTTCACAGATATGTGAGTGCCTCGAAGACTTCTTAAATAATAGAATCCAGTATGTTGTCCTCGACTGCAAGTGTTCATCAGAAACAAGGGTACCGTCAGATGTGCCCTAGGGAAGTGTGATAGGACCGCCGTTGTTCCCTATACACATAAATGATTTGGGGGATATGGTGGGCAGCAATCTGCGTTGTTTGCTGATGATGCCGTGGTGTACGGTTAGAACCGTGTCGAAGTTGAGTGACTGCACGAAGATACAAGACGACTTAGACAAAATTTCCAGACGGCGTGATGAATGGCAGTAAGCCCTAAATGTGGAAAAATCTAAGTTAATGAGGATGAGTTGGATGCTCAAACCTGTAATGTCCGGATACAGCATTACTAGTGTCCTGCTTGACACAGTCAAGTCGTTTAAATATCTGGGTGTAAGGTTGAAAAGCGATATGAAATGGAACGAGCATGTGACGCAGCATGTGAAGGTTGCTGTATGTGGACGGGCTACTCCTGTAACCGAAATTGCAGATCTGAAGATGGTTCGAGAGGAACCGAAACCAGTCAAAGAAATAAACATTTTTGCAATCAAGACGGATTATAAGTAACATTCTACTTATTCCGCATTGGCCCTCTTCGAGATACTCTCCTCCACAATTCATACAACGCTCCCGACGTCGTTTCCACTTTCGGAAACAGTCCTGGTACGCCTCTTGCTGGGTCGCGTGAAACGCCGTCTGCAAATTTTCTTTTATCTCGTCTATCGTTGCAAATCTTCGCCGTTTCAACGGTGTTTTCAACTTTGGAAATAAAAGAAGTTCGCAGGGGCCAGGTCTGGAGAGTACGGAGTATGAGGCAGCGCAGTGATTTCGTTTTTTGTGCAATAGTCATGCACCAACAGGGATGAATGTACGGGTGCGTTATCGTGATGCAAGAGCCAAGAATTGTGTCGCCACATTTCAGGCCGTTTCCTTCTCACATTTTCTCGCAGGCGTCGCAACACGTCCCGATAGTACCATCGATTAACAGTTTGTCCCCGTGGCACGAATTCGTTGACGTACTTGACGTGAGCGTCGTCGGTAGATGTCGAAGGGCGTCCTGAATGAGTGCCGTCTGTGACTTCTTGGCTCAAATGACTCTGAGCACTATGGGACTCTGCTATGTCAGCGTTGCCTGGATCTCCGGACCCACCCCCTTTTACATGGCCCTCCAAATCCTTGAATGCCATACGCTTCCTACTTGCTTACGTATCCGCCTTCCTTCCACCACACGCCTCCTGTACGACCTTATCCCCTTCCCCCATCTCCTCCTTTTCCTCCAACATCTCGACATCCTTTACACTGTCCGCAGGCTTGATTCCCCCCACCCACTGGTTTCCTCCTTCCTCTCTGCCCTTCCGGCCCGTTGCCACGCCTCTGTCACTGTATCCCTCCCTCTCTCCACCTCCACACCCTCCATCTCCTTCTTTAGGGCAATTTCCAGCACCTCCCCCTTCTGGATATTGCATTTCGCCATGACATCTACCCTTCTTTCCAACTGTAACCTGGCCTTGTTCCCTCCTCCCCAGGGCCCTCCTTTTCCTCTCCCCTCCTTCTCCCAGAGCAGGTTTTCCTCCTTCCCCCCCCCCCTCCCTGAGTCTCTGCACCCCATCCTCGCCTCATTTCCTCCCACATCCTTCCCTCCCTGGCCCTCTTCGCCGCGCCCCCGCCCCCTTCTCCCCCATCACTTCCCTTCACTCCCTTCTTCTCTTCTCCTTCATCTCCTTGCACCTGGCAGATCCTCCGTTTTGCTCGTCATCATCAGTGTGCTATGTCAGTGTTGTGTTTGGTGCTGATCTCCTGTGTGTCGAGAGGTGTGAATTTAATTGTGTGCTGGACTTGTACATAGTGTTCCAGCTGTCAGTGATTGTTATGTGTTGCACCGTCCGTCGATACTTTTGTGCTCCGGTCATACTTTGCCTTGTGTTCTTTTAATTGTTCCAGTGTGTGGTTTATTGTGTGCACTACTTTTTTTATGGTTTTTATCTCCATTTTACAGTCTCTCCTTTTTGTCTATTATCTTTCATAATGCCCCCCCTTTTTTATATCTATATACACCATGTTTTCTCCTTTGTTATTTTTACATGTCTTGTATTGTATGTTTTATGTCTTTTGGCTGAAGAGCAACACACATGCTCCTGCCAGCCTGCCCCGATAGGGAATTGAAATACAAAAAAGAAAAAAAAAGTATGTAATGAATAGAGAAGGAATACTTTCTGCCAGCTTTTATACGACAGAACTTCAATAATTCAAGAGACAAACTGATGTAGAAATGAAGATGCTTATTTTTACAAAATGACGCTTTACTACTTCTCAACATAATCCCCACGGATAATAATACACTTGTTCCAATGCTGAACTTTTTTTGTAGGGTTCTGCTCCTTAATAGGTGAAAATGACCCCTTATATGATCACTTTCTTGTCCGTCTGTCTATCTGTCTGTCCGACTGGTCAAAACCTTTTTTCTCATGAGTGGTGGTCATATCAAGTTGACATTTATGTCACATATTAAGGTCTACGGTCCCTTGGCGATGTAAAAACCTGAAGCTTCTAAGTTAGTGCAATGGAGATACGGCTATTTACGTGACATCTTTTGATAATCACGAAGTCACTCATCAAAACTTATAACATACTTCCCGCTGGGCTAAAATCATGAAATCTGATAAGAAGAAAGGTTTCTTAACTTCTAATATTTCTTTTGGCATTTATTATCCAACTTCAGACTTTTGTTTTAAATATTTTAAACGAAAAGAACTTTTGCATTATTGTCTTCAAACATATTTTTATGAAGTCAACCATTTTTATTTTCATTGTTTTCACTGCTGTTGAACAAGTAACACGAATAGACAAGGTTTACGTGATAGTTGTACGTAAAGAATGCTTGAAGAACTCTTGAGCGAATCAGATTTAGATGAAAGTGAAGGGGATGATGATGTGGAAGGAACTGGAACTGATTCACTGTCTGAGAACGAAGATGAGGCTCACCGCAACCCATCAGACGCTAATGATACCAACTGTGATAAATTCATTGCCAAAAGTGCACCCGAATATAGTACAGAGCCATCTCGAGGATATCGTCGTTCTGTACAAAATGTGGTGGGGGAAAGAACGGGGCTAAGACAACAAGGAAAAACTGAGTCTCAGGCTACAGAGCTCCTTTTTACGCCTCATGTTATGAATCTAATGAAACTACACTCAAATGAAGAGGCTTCTTGACTAGTTACTCAACTCAGCGATGAGGAAGAGTTATTTTGTTAAACAGGGCTCTTACTAATCAAGGACTCAAACCATGACATTAAGATACCTGTCCAAGATTTATGGTCTATACTTCAGGGTCAACAAGTGTACTATGGACCAATGAGTTGGACCCGATTTTTCGAATGGACTAAAATATTGAGGTTTGATGATACGAACATAAGAGAATTTCGTCGCCAGACTGACAAGTTTGCACCAGCGAGGGAAATTTTTGAAAACTTGAATTCTTCATTTCCATTGTATATCACTCCTGGTCTACACAGGACATAAAAAAGACTAACATAAATCCTTATTACAGTTCTACAAAAGGAGGCGTGAACACTGTAGACCAGATGGCAAGACATTACAGCATGATGAGGGGAACGAGAAGATGGCCTGTGTCCCTCTTCCACACACTCATAGATATAGCAGCAATAAATACATATTCCGTCTTCCTTCTTAACTTTACAAATTGGAAAAAAGAACTTGCAAAATCGTAGAAGAGTTTTTCTCACTAACTTAGGTGTCGAACTAATAAAGCCTCATTTAGTTAAACAGGACCAAAATTTGAATGGGCTTCAGAAGCCAGTAGTAATGGCAATGGAAAGCGTCGCACAGCGGAAGCTTAGCTGCACTATGGAACCTTCACCATCAACAGCACAGCCAGGAACAGGTGGGTGGCGCCACCTATGCTGCCAAGAAGCTGCATCTAAAAAGGCCAATCACAACAAGCAAGGAAAATTAGCTGTTATCTGCTCTCAGTGCCGCAAACACGTCTGGGGAAAACACAGCAAGAAGACAGTGTAGTGTGAAAAGTGTGTTTCAGTATGAGACAGTAAATTCTATTTGCTTGATGGAGTGGACTGAAATTAAATAGTTTTTTTTATATAAGAGAACATAATTATGAAAGTTACTGGAAAAAATTATACAAAGTGAATTTTACAATGTGTTGATTTTATTCCTATTATAATTTAATTTTTGTTACTTATTATACAATAATAACGTCTAAGCAATTCTATTCTCAGTGGTGTCAGAATTAAATAAACTTGCATTATGACAAATTAAAGAGCCACTTTCTTTGTGGGCCTCTGAGACCCCCGCCGCGTGCCACACAGCAGTTGGTAACTACATGTGACAAAAAGTCCCTTGGTAATGCTAGGATTAAAGAGTCAAATTGATGTAGAAATTAAACAGTTTGTAAGACGAGTTTTGTACTTTTCATGACATTATGTTGTCATCACTGAGATGAGCTGAGAACAGTTGACAAGATAAAAACTGTTTTGTTTATGGCCTCAGTACTGCATTTCACAATAGCGTGCCCACTTGAAGTTTCCACATTTGTTGAACAACGTTCAGCGGCTCGGATTTTACTTCCTGAAATTGAAAAACGGGTTAAAGTCTTTTCTCATGTGATTTTTACAGTATGGGTAAAGTTTATGAATCGCGGAAATTTTTGTAATTGGGTAGAACAGTTCAAGAAACTGTCGAACCTCAGTGACTGACAAGCAGTGTCCTGCCTGCCCAGTTGAAGCGTGAACTCCTTCACTTGAAACCCGCGTTGACGACATTATTCTTGAAGACCGACTTGTTGCAGTAGAACATATAGAAAGACTTAACAAAATGCAAAGTTTGTACAGATATGAATGAATCCTATGAAAGGAAAGGTGACCTTTTTGTAAACAAGATTCTAACGTGTGATGAAACCTGGGTCCACTCAAGGAGGCGTTATATGGAAAAGAAAATGTTCAACAACGAAGAGGAGGTCAAAGAATTTGTGGGAAAGTGGCTCAGACAAGACACAGACTTCTTTGCATCAGGCACAAAAAAGAAAGAAAGAAAATGGCCAGGTGCGAGTAGTTCTCTGAGTCTTCAGTACAAACCTAATTGCCGGCCGGAGTGGCTGTGCGGTTCTAGGCGCTACAGTCTGGAGCCGAGCGACCGCTGCGGTCGCAGGTTCGAATCCTGCCTCGGGCATGGATGTGTGTGATGTCCTTAGGTTAGTTAGGTTTAATTAGTTCTAAGTTCTAGATGACTGATGACCTCAGAAGCTCAGAGCCATTTGAACCATTTTTTGAACAAACCTAATTATGTGTACACAGACAGTTCACCCACTCCTGGAATAAAGGATCTCAACGACTATTGAATGTCCCTCGTAGCAAAGGGACTTACGTAATGGAAATGAAGGATACTAAACAGCGTGAATAATCGTTTATTTTAGGACTCTCGGCCCAACATCTTTTTTTTTTTTTTTTTTTTTTACCGGATAGCGCACATGAAAAGTATAATTCACTCTTGTGCACCCGAATTTGAACCAGTGCTCTGTTGAACATTCCTTGAAAATTAGAAGCAACAAAAACAAAACCAAAAACAGACGTATTACGTAAAATCAGAAATGGCGAAGGGGAACTTAGTCCGCGCTCTTCATTTGTTGTTGCAGTGGAAGCACTGAAGCGGCGAAAGAGAAAAAGAGTAAAGCGGCGAGGAGGAAATACGATTCCCAGACCGGCCCGCCGTTCTTGTGTTTATCTTGGCGCGCTTTTTGAAATTCTGATGCTGAGAAAGCAGCGCCGCCGGGCGAGGGAAAACAAGGCGTGAGATGGAGCGGCGCTAGAATCCCAGCCCGGGAAACGGCTCGCTTTCTAAACACAAGGGGAAAGCCGGGGGGGGGGGGGGGGGAGGGGGTTCTTGGTAGCGTAAGAGGTTCGAATAACGGAATCGCCTGATCAAACGTGAGCTATATCGTGACGCAACTGCTTCGATGTTTTGTATGCATCCATATTACTGTCACCCTGTCCGGCTTGCATGTTGGCTATCTTATAGCTGTCAGGAAAGTAAAAATTAGATTGTCCGTATTTGATATAATTAATGAAAAAGATTAAAAATTTAAAATGTCATAATACACATATTAAGAGGAATAAGTTTACGTTAATAGTTCAGAACACTAACTCCAGTATTAAAGTTTGATATCGCGTTTTTGTCTTGAGACAGCGTAATGCACGGCGCGTGATTCACGCAGAACACATTCATCCAGCATTTGGGATGAGAGTACTAGGCGATTCTCAACAAATTTTATATACAGAGTGGTCCATCGATCGTGACCGGGCCAAATATCTCTCGAAATAAGAGTCAAACGAAAAAACTACAAAGAACGAAACTTGTCTAGCTCGAAGGGGGAAACCAGATGGCGCTATAATTGGCCCGCTAGATGGCTGTGCCATAGGTAAAACGGATATCAACTGCGTTTTTTTCAATAGGAACCCCATTTGTTATTACATATTCGTGTAGTACGTAAAGAAATATGAATGGTTTAGTTGGACCACTTTTTTCGCTTTGTGATAGATGGCGCTGTAATAGTCACAAACATATGGCTCACAATTTTAGACGAACAATTGGTAACAGGCAGGTTTTTTAAATTAAAATACAGAACTTAGGTACGTTTGAACATTTTATTTCGGTTGTTCCAATGTGACACATGTACCTTTGTGAACTTATCATTTCTGAGTACGCATGCTGTCACAGCGTGTTACCTGTAAATACCACATTAATGCAATAAATTCTCAAAATGATGTCTGTCAACCTCAAAGCATTTGGCAATACGTGTAACGACATTCCTCTCAACAGCGAGTATTCGCCTTCCGTAATGTCCGCACATGCATTGACAATGCGCTGACACATGTTGTCAGGCGTTGTCGGTGGATCACGATAGCAGATGTCCTTCAACTTTCCCCACAAAAAGATATCCGGGGACGTCAGATCCGGTGAACGTGCTGGCCATGGTATGGTGCTTCGACGACCAATCCGCCTGTCATGAAATATTTTATTCAATACCGCTTCAACCACACGCGAACTATGTGCCGGACATCCATCATGTTGGAAGTACATCGCCATTCTGTCATCTTGTAGTAACATCGTTAGAACACTACGTAGGAAATCAGCATACATTGCACCATTTAGATTGCCATCGATAAAATGGGGGCCAATTATCCTTCCTCCCATAATGCCACACTATACATCAACGCTCCAAGGTCGCTGATGTTCCACTTGTCGCAGCCATCGTGGATTTTCCGTTGCCCAATAGTGCATATTATGCCGGTTTACGTTACAGCTGTTGGTGAATGATGCTTCGTCGCTAAATAGAAAGCGTGCAAAAAATCTGTCATCGTCCCGTAATTTCTCTTGTGCCCAGTGGCAGAACTGTACACGACGTTCAAAGTCGTCGCCATGAAATTCCTGGTGCATAGAAATATGGTACGGGTGTAATCGATGTTGATGAAGCATTGTCAGCACCGACGTTTTTGAGATTCCCGATTCTCGCGCAATTTGTCTGCTACTGATGTACGGATTAGCCGCGACAGCAGGTAAAAGACCTACTTGGGCATCATCATTTGTTGCAGGTCGGGGTTGACATTTCACATGTGGCTGAACACTTCCTGTTTACTTAAATAACATAACTATCCGGCGAACGGTCCGGACACTTGGATAATGTCGTCTAGGATACCGAGCAGCATACATAGCACACGCACGTTTGGCATTTTGATCACAATAACCATACATCAACACGATATCGACCTTTTCCGCAGTTGGTAAACGGTCAATTTTAACACGGATAATGTACCACGAAGCAAGTACCGTCCGCACTGGAATGTTACGTGATACCACGTACTCATACGTTTGTGACTATTACAGCGCCATCTATCACAAAACGAAAAAAGTTCTTTGTAGTTTTTTCGTTTGATGCTTATTTCCTGAGATATTTGGCCCGGTCACTATCAATGGACCACCCTGCACAATTTCAAATCTTTTAGAGATTTTTCTGGCTGACACCCTCTACAAAACAATGAAAGGAAAAAAAATGGTCTCTTGTTACATTTTCGCTGTTCATGTGGTGGAAAATCTCTAACTTGATGGCGTTTTAAATCATTACTTCTTTACTGCTAACTCTGTTTTGCAGACAGTATCTAACATGTACAGTCGTACTCAAAAGTATCCGAACGACCTGAATTGCATTTCACCTGATTCGCATGCAACCCGCATAACGCAGCTGTCTAGCATGTCCTCTAATCGCTCCTCGGTACAAAAATGGTTCAAATGGCTCTGAGCACTATGGGACTCAACTGCTGTGGTCATAAGTCCCATAGAACTTAGAACTACTTAAACCTAACTAACCTAAGGACATCACACACATCCATGCCCGAGGCAGGATTCGAACCTGCGACCGTAGCGGTCGCGCGGTTCCAGACTGTAGCGCCTAGAACCGCTCGGCCACCCCGGCCGGCGCTCCTCGGTACAGTCGTTTGACTATTGAAAGTGGTTCCAACAAATCACCACTAGAAAACACCGCTCTGTATCGCAATAACTCAAGATGTAAAGTAATACCACGATACTAGAAATATCAGGGAACACCTTATCACAGATAAGACTGTCCTTAAGGCTTGTACACTCACATTTATTGCAATAAATGAAATCCCTGAAATGTTACCACTCTCATCATTACGTCAGATAGGTAATGCACCTAGTAAGTTCGTCGTATTCGTAATTTCCTCTTCAAAGTAACATACCGTACTTATTATTTAACACAAAATGACATTAAAAATTTACGTTATTCACGAGCAGCTAGTTGAGAATATGTACGAACCGTCTCGTTCTCCATATGGATTCAAACCCCTGGTCGTGCAGACCAACCAAAGATTTCGTGACTGACGGAAACTAACAGTCATTCCTGAATTGGCATACAGAGGGTGATATACCTCGATTTTAGACCGTATCAGTTAGCAAATATCAGCTATAAATTATATAACGTAAATATTTTTAGGGGAAGCGAATTCCTACCCATCATCTATTGTCACTGTTGACGAACTACGAGAGATGTTAAATATTGCTTCTTCACAAGTAACTTACTTGAAATGCTGTGAGGTAAAGCTTTGTGTTGGACGTAATCGGATTGTTATCGAAGCACAATCAACTGTGACATATCGAATTTTCTCGGCAGTAGCTAGACGTTTTAACTAATGACGACACGAAAGATTAATTTTTTTCCTTCCCAGGACTCCAACACGGCACCTATCGCTGTTATATTCTAGAGAAAACGAACGTTAAATATGGGTTTGTTACACCAGCAGGGACATGTGAGCATGTTTGAACTGGAAATAATATGACGAAAAGTTCAGTGCTGACTGGGAATCAAACCCCACACATATCGTTGTTGACTGCACACAAAGAGACGTCAGGTACCGAATTTTTCTCCACCAGCAGCTCGGAATAACATCCTTGAACTTACAGCGATCTCGCAAATAGTTCTGTGTCTCACTGGGAGTCAAAAACGTCAGATATAGTTAGTGTTGACAACGAATGAAAATACATTAAAAATCAAAATTATTATCCACCAGCAGACAGGTGTTCTCATGCTAGAGCTTGATAATACGTAATGAAAACCTTAGTGCCGAGCCAGGATTCGCACCCATTCACGCGCAATATGTGGAGATGTTGAGGAATCTGCAGTTTTGAACAAATAACAAATTGTTGTGGAGCTGTATTGTCACGAAGGGATCAAATTCCGCGTTAAGGGCGGTCTGAGTTGCATCCCCAGTTCAGAACCAATTTTATCGACATACAGAAGCTCAAATAAAAGATGGAATAAGTGGCCTGTGACCCTACATAGCATTTGTTTCGTCTCTAGAAATAAGTAACTAGTACAAGAAAGGTTACTGGTGATAAGAGTTCCTACACGTCGCCTCTCCTGACTTTATTGTGGTTCAACCTAATGTCTACTTGGTAGAGAAGGAATATCATGTTTAATGTGAATTTTAGACCACAATGCCATTATACCTTCTTCACTTGGCGTAGAATCTGTCTCACCCTATCAAAAATTATCGGCAGAAGTTCGAATCGCACCCAGACCATAAGTATATGAACCTATCATCAACTCAACAGACCACCAAATCCTCATCTCTACGACTCATTTTTCTATAATAACGCCATTGCGCCACACTGGATGAGAATTCTGACACACAAGCTCCCTGTAGCGGTTTGCAGCATGTTCAGTACATTCATTTACTTGGCTGACCGAATCGCCATGAACTAGCTGCCTCGGCCACATAGTGCATACATTCACCGAAATAAAATAACGTAACTGTCACCTACACAGAACTGCCAAGAGTGTAGGATGCAGGAATTTAAATAGGAATCCTTTCCATTTGAGCTACTCTATTGCGCTATCTGTTTGTTGAAAACGTCGTGCAGTGCAAAAGTGAAGCTGTAACTGTCTCTCGGAAACCTAGATCCGGCCATATTCAATATCTCACAGCACTGTGGAATGCGGAAGTTCTGGAGGTATTGTTGTTGACTTATGGTGCTGTTCTAGCTGGGTGTCAGCTAGTAGCGTAACGGTAAGCGTCATGCACGGTGGATAAGATGTTGCGAGTTCGAGTACAGCGCTGCTCCATTTTTTAAAACGCAATTTTGCTGTCTGCTGATGTCATCAGTTTAATGGAACTTTGAACATACTTCCCTTCACTTCTCAACCCAGAATAGTCGCATGTGGAAAAAGGGCTAACTTCTGCGACATGTTCTTTTCAGGTTTAATAGACGGCCAGGCATCAGATGCATCTCGAAGCTTTTGTATTATGTATGGGGAGAGCGCATCATGCCAAAATAGCCATAAAAGTATTTTCTACATTAGCTGTCGTCTGGTAGTGTCCTTTTATTCTTCTTCAAACCATATTTGACAGCTTTAACTCAGAACAAGTTTTCTACATGCATGTAATGAATAAACTGCATGTGCATCGTCAGACTGTTATAGATAACATCAGAGAATTCGCATATATCGCTGATGATTAATTTCTCTCTCATGTTTAGTATTGTTTTAACAACACTAAAAGAAACCTTACGAAAATTGAGTACTGTATTATAAGAAATGAAATAAAACTACCCACGATAACCTTACGAAAGTCTGTTTTATGAAAACTGAGTATCTGTACACAAGCGTGCCTCTGTCGGCACGAATCAGTAAAATAATACTCACTTAGATTTCGATTGGGTCTGTGTTTAATTAATATGGTGTGTCATACTCAACACGTATGCAAGTGTGGGATTTCATAAATAAAGTTATGTATTCCTAGAAAATTTGCTTGTCAGCAGCGGAAAGAGGCGTTACCTGTTGTGCAGCATTGTAAGTTTTTCACCATTGCACTATGAACTGAAAGTATTTTCTTGCGATTTGCTTATCAATTCATTTCCTCCATACTTATCACCCTGGCATGTGAGTCTTAAGTGAAGAACAATATTGAATTTCGTATCGTTGACGGTCGATTCGAATTTCTTCAGAGACGCTTGTATTGTGAAGCAGGTTGGCAGTCAGAAAGCCGAGTCCTATGACCATTAACAGAACTTACTGAGTAGAGCTGCCAAGAGGATTTGATGTGTGAAGAAGGTTTTCTTCTGATTCCGTTACAGAATTTTTTCTGGAAATTCGTAGCTCTATAAAATAAACAAAAAAAAAAAAGAAACTCGCACACTGTGGTCCCTGCCACGGTTAGAACTGACAACTCCTTGAACCGTTGCAACAAGAGACACGGGCGGTACCACAGGGCTTCGGACACACTGCTACCAGCATGGCACTGTCATCATGATATTAGTCGCCCAGCCTCATAAAGCATCGTGAAAGATAATAAAACTTGTCACTTATGTGAATAATAGCATTTCTTTAGCCAAAAACTGGATTTTATGTCTCAGTGTCTTAGTTTACACGAGGATTATGTAGCACGAGTCATTCAAATGGAAAGGGAATATCAAGTGAATTTAGCGAGTCAATTCAGTACCGCACGCGGAAGTGATTGCATTGTCACAGTGTTGCCAAATGTTTGTACGGTGTTGCCAATTCTCAGCTGTGCCAGGAACAGCTCTGTGGCGTTATAGTAGGAGAATCCCGTGCTTGTGTCATAGGAGGATACGATAGAGGAAGTGTGGGGTTTGGTTAATATGCAGCGTTTTCTCCTCCCACTTGTGTCAAACATTCTGGTGTATAATCTTCCATCACGGTTACAATTTCCCACAAAATATATACGAATAAAACACCTTGTAACTTATTTTAGATTCAAACACCTAGCAGCTGGTAAGAAAAACCGATACGTAACATTGGATTTTACTTAGTTAACAATCCGATTACGTGTTGGGTTCGCATCTCCATCACAGAACGTCACATCATGCGCTTCGTCTTTAAATGCATACACACTTTGTTACTTCTGAATTGAGGTATATCAGACATCTTTCGTGGTTAGTTAACGGGGATGAAAGAGTCTTGATAGGAGTCCCGGTTTATTTCAAAAACTGTCGTCTTTTATTTTCAAGTTTAGATTTGGTAACTGATATTGGCGAAAATTTCGGTAATTTATGACTCTTCATGGCTAGTCAGCAACATGATATGACTGTATTAGATTACATTAATACTTGTTCCATACGTCATGAATACATTTCATAATGAAGTTGAACGTGTCATTTTAATGAAAGATTTCTTTACATACCAGTATTCAATTTCTTTACAACATTTTTTTACCCTCTCTCTCATTCTTTTTTATTTCTTTCTCTCTCTCTCTCTCTCTCGCACACACACATACACACACACCCACACACACACACACACATTCTCTTTATATTTTTGTTCGTTTGTTGTGCTCGACTATTGGCGAGGCACAAAAACGTCTGTGAATGAGTTTCTTAGTTTTGAGTACAGTTACGAAAGAAATATCAAAACAACTATGAGAATTACTGATTTATGATGCTTAGTTGGCAGTCAGTTCGGAGTATTATTAGTAACTACGCTCCAGTCCCTAAACCTAGTTACAGAAATGCGAATCAGACGCATTACGTATTCCAGGCCGTAGCAGCCGCGTCTTCCGAGCCCGCTGTAAGATCTCATCGGTTCGTCTTCTTCCTGCTGGTACTGTAACTGAGATTTGGCAACAAGGCAGGGTATGTTTGGCAACACTGTGATCGACGAGTTACTTCCTGGTGTGCGCGGAATTAAGCCTCAAAGTTCACTTGATTTTTCCTGTCATTTCCAATGAATAACATGAGTTATTATCGCTTGATGTGTAACAGAAGATTGTAAATTTACGGTTTTCAGCCCAGGAAAGCCGTTGCACGTGGAAATCGCAACTGATCTCGTTCTTTAAATAGCGGTTTACGAGTTCTAGCCACTATTGGCCTTGTAAGAGGAAAGCGCAACACATACCTCTTCGCTAGCTCTGTAGTGACGTGCTGACCTGTGGAAAAGCGTCTGTTATGGTTCGCGGTTCCAGTCTAGCTGACTGTAACGTTTTTATCCCTTCTGTGAAAGAGCTACAGGCAGTCAGATCAAACATCGATAAGCAAATCGCAAGAAAATACTTTCAGCTCATAGTGCAATGGTGAAAAACTTACAATGCTGCACAACGGGTAACGCCTCTTTCCGCTGCTGTCAAGCAAATTTTGGGTTTCTAGGAACACATAACATTACTTACGAAATGCCACATTTACATACCTGTTGAGTATGACACAGCGTACCAATAAATCACAGACCCAATCGACATCTAAGTGAGTAGTATTTTACTAATTCATGTGATTAGAGGACCTGCTAGACAGCTGCGGTATGTGGGTTGCATGCGAATCAGGCGAAATGTAATTCATGTCGTTCGGATAGTTTTGAGCACGACTGTACCTGCAAAATTACATCATTTTGTGACACGTAGATCAAAAGATAATCATTGACATGCGCAAAAGACCAGCTTTTCTTAAAATTCAGCTAAAATTACAAAAAATATATTCATCCAAAGTTTGATAGCGAGAGCACCTACCCGTTTCCAACAAATTTTAAACATAATTTCAATGCTTTTCTGCACTTCTCCTCGGTTACAGCCAGGCAAAGTAACGAAATGGAAACGGTTAATCGCTTAATAAATGTCCGTCGTTCATGCAGTAAAACCTCGGCGACGTTTGAATTCTTTATATCTGTACTACTATATTCGTTTACCCATTTAACAGACAGTATCCAAACGTGCCACTCGAGATGGCGACTAAATTTTACGAAGGGTGGTCAACAAGTAATGGAACACATTTTTCCCGAACGCAGGTTCGTTTTATTTAGGATTCCAATATACCATGTTATTCTCAAGTCTTTTAGCTATAAACTCCTATTTTTCAGCATAGTATCTGTTCAATGGGGCGCCCTTACGCAACCTTACTCGGATGGCCTGTTCGCCCGCATGGTACCGATCTATTGGTCGACGTTGGAGCCAACGTCTTGCTGGGTCAGTAAACTTCCCATCATCCACGTACTGCTTCACGCTGTGGGGCGGCGGGTGGAAAATTTTTCGGTGGTAGGTGGAATTAATTGTTATATATGTTCCTATTATTTATGCTGTTGTTTTGCTGTTCTCAACACTGGCTCTCTAACTACAATATTGGCAACCAGAAAGTGATTAGCAAAACGTGAAGCCTGTAATTATAATTCCTAGTGCCCACTTCATCTGAGAAATACACTAATAGCTACAGCTTACAGCTCTGATGAATTAGGAGATTGTCTGGGATTCATAATCAAAAACGATCGTGAAAAAAAATGTTTTCTGTATTCTGAAAGTCACAGATGAAAAGAAAAGAATCCACACAACCTGACTAACAGAGCAGTTCAGAGTCTAATGCGCTGATGCAACTATAACTGTCCAAATTAAATGTTTAAATGAATGCTCGCCATAATTTGATGATATGCTCATCAAACGCCACGCTAAATAATGGTAGAATGTCTGTCCTGCGACGGCACGTGAAAATACGACATTCGTAAACTGAAGATATATCATTAAAGTCATCCCAGAATTTACACTTCATTCGAAATCGATTTCATGGTTACGCGTATCCCGAGTAACTTAATACGGCATCCGAGGCTGTTTATAGCAATGACACCGATGCGACGCGACTCCCGACACAGATTGTGTGCTATTCAGCGTCTGGAGAGAACAGGGGCCTTGCTTTCTCGCGCAGCGTTCTTATATATAAAGCCGCGGTGCGGACGGCTAAGGGAACGCCTGATCAAATCGGCTCTCCCAACTAGCCGCTGGACTAGTAATGCACCACATTAAGTTATTGAATAAATCATAGCTTCTTTTGCTGATGGCCGATGAAGCTTTCAATTTAAATGTGCAATCAGCACACACGTAAGTAATCATAATAAAAGTTTGACGTGGCTAAGTTAAATATTTTGGCGAGAGAATTAATTTAATTATACTACATGCAGTAGACGAGCTCTGAACTTGCCCTTTGGAGATACGCTATCGCTATAGTTTTATAGTTATTCAACTGAAATTTCTCACATCTTTATGATTATAGCGGATCTCCAGTCTACTTAAATATAAACATCCTAGCCTTATTTATTAGCCTACTTAATCTATTTTGCTTCCTTAATTTTTAAGACAAAAACCATAAAATCATGAATTTCAACAAAAATCCTAATTTGTGAGATACAGAAGACTGTTTCTATTAAATAATTATGAAAAAGGAATCTAAATATAAATTTTTAAGTCTCTAGCTCTTTTCTGTTGCGCCAATGATTTTTACAGAAAAACGTCCAAATTTCGAAAATGGTTAAAGTTATCGAACTGATATTCAACACATATTAATTTAGTATTACTCCTGACATGCTAGAACCGTTTTAGTTTATTTACTTGATTTTTAAAGTATTGCGCAATGTTTATGACGTCAGAGCTAGTTACAGCGGACTGGCTGGCACACAATGGAAAGAATGATGCGAATTTATTACGGCGTGAGTAGGCTGCTTACCTACACCGCGAAGTGGATTCTTCATTGAGCCAAACAGACGGAAGTCGGAAGGTGCGAGATCTGGGCCGTAGGGTGAATGAGGAAGAACAGTCCGGATGGTTGGCTTGGTTCAAATGGCTCTGAGCACTGTGGGACTTAATACCTGAGGTCATCAGTCCCCTAGAACTTAGAACTACTTAAACCTAACTAACCTAAGGACATCACACACATCCATGCCCGAGGCAGGATTCGAAGCTGCGACGGCAGCAGCAGCGCGGTTCTGGACTGAAGCGCCTAGAAGAGCAGTCCAATGAAGTTCTGTGAGCGCCTCTCGGGTGCGCAGACATGTGCGAGGCCTTGCGTTGTCAGAGAGAAGGGGAAGTTCGACTGTCGACGAACGTGTTGACGTCATTTCTTCAATTTCCTGAGGCTGCGTGTGGCCGGCAGGTACGCGGGAGGTCGGATAGGTTTGCGTGACGTCGTTGCGATGATGACAGACGCTTCTCCCAACGACTCACCGTGCTTTTGTTCACTGTCAGGTCTCCGCAGACATTCTGCAAGTATCTGCGAAGGTCTGGATTTTCGCCAAAAGAAACTCAGTGATAGCTCTCTGCTTGGATGGCACCTCCGTTACAGACGCCATTTTGAAGGATACGTACAGCACCGCCAGGTATCGGAACTTCATGAAACTATAGAGGC
The DNA here is from genome assembly GCF_023864275.1 of Schistocerca cancellata. Lineage (NCBI taxonomy): Eukaryota > Metazoa > Arthropoda > Insecta > Orthoptera > Acrididae > Schistocerca > Schistocerca cancellata. Next base: position 1,144,370,424 of record NC_064626.1, on the reverse strand, counting down.
TGAAGCGGCAATATTCCACGATGTCCAGCAACAAATTTCGCATTATTTCGACCGAAACTGAAAGAGAAAATATTGAACGCCCCTTAAATCATTGTACCGACACATAGCTTAGGAGAAGAACTAGCTTTTAAGAAAAGTGTAAATAGTTTTCAGTTTCGGTTATATAAATGTTCACAGAATTTGAAAACAACTCATATGATTCTAGCACACGGCCTATGACTATCGAAATAAAAAAAAAAAATTTCATGAGTGTCATCATAACAGACCTTATAAAATAGGCCGGCCAGTGTGGCCGAGTGGTTCTAGGCGCTTCAGTCTGGAACCGCGCGACCGCTACGGTCACAGGATCGAATCCTGCCTTGGGCATGGATGTGTGTGATGTCTTATGAAAAAAGGGCATTACGTTTACGGAGACGGTGATTGCCGTATTGTAAGGTATATTTTTTTTATTTTTTACGCAAACGATTTTGTTACAAGTCTCTGACGGTGTACATGTACGCTCAAAAGAAGAAAATTAACTGTGCAAATTACGTTTCAGTAGTTTGTATCCATTCTCAAGTCCTTTGGAATTTGTATATTCTTAAATTACACTTCTGCGAGCACGAGGTTCTACATTTTTAATCCAGTCGTCCTTTACATTCGCATCTCAATCAAATGTTCTGTCTTTTATTTAAGAAAATCCAGTTATAGAGGAAAGAATTTTGCTCAAGAAAATAATAAATGAGCTTGATAGCGAAACCATTAATAATGTTAGACATTTTCAGTTTAATAACTGTAGCTGTTGGTGTGCAGGAGAAGTTCTGTGGAGTCTGAAAAGTAGGGGAGATGTACCGAGAGACTGGAACGTGTGAGGGGAAGGCCTTAATCGTAGCTGCTTAGCTCAGTCAGCAAGTTTTGCACACTTGTGTATTTACACTTACTGAGTCTGCAGATACGGTATTAGTATATGGGTTTTGTAATGCAAACGCTGTTGTTATTAATAGGGAGCACTGTAGACGATTTCACAACCACCTCCATTCATCTTGTGAAAAAAGGGCATTACGTTTACGGAGATGGTGATTGCCGTATTGTAAGGTATATTTTTTTATTTTTGACGCAATCACTTTTTTGTGATACAATCATAACCGGTTTCGGTCTTCAGAGGCCATCTTCAGATGCTATTGGCGGCATTTGATGAACAAGTGTTCATGCGTTGTCGACTAACATATCGGTGGTCCACATATGAGACGTGTGCATAGCTGTATCATTTACAGCGGAATACATCTTAGAGAAGAAGATGAAGGTAAGCGATCGGAATTTGCTCGTTGGCTAATTACAAATCACGGAGCTATTCCATTAATATTGATTACTGATGGAGCCAGTTTCACTCATGGCGGTATCAATAACACTATTAACGCACATCGGTGGTCCGACAAAAACCCATATGCCTTTGCGGAGAAACGTTTCCAAGAGCGCCTCTGTGTAAATGTGTGACGTGATGTGACAGACAATAAAGCTCACATAGAATTGATGGCATTTCCAGCAGGATAATAAAAGCTTGTACCCAAGAGATAAGTGGGATTCTTAGCCACATATGTAATAGCTCTCTGAAGCAGGGTATTTTCCCAGATAGACTGAAGTATGCCCTTGTTAAACCATTGCACAAAAAAGGGGATACGTCTGAGGTCAACAACTACCGCCCAACCTCTCTTCTGACTGCCTTATCCAAATTCTTGAAAAAGTAATTTATTGTACAGTAGCTTCACACCTTTGTAAAAATAAAGTTTTAAAAAAATGTCAGTTTGGTTTCCAGAAAGGTTTTTCAACCGAAAATGCTATATATACTTTCACTAATGAAATATTAAATGCTCTGAGTAACCGGAAGTCACCCGTTTGGATTTTTGTGATCTCTCAAAGGCTTTTGATTGTGTAAATCATGGAATATTTCAAGATAAGCTCAAGTACTGTGGTATTAATGGGACAACGCTCAAATGGTTGAAACCATACCTAACTGGAAGAGTGCAGAAAGCTGAAATAAGCAGCTCACATAATATGCAAAAAACTGGTGATTTCTCAAACTGGGGAACAATCAAGAATGGGGTGCCACAGAGTTCGGTCTTGGGTCCTCTGCTGTTCTTAATGTATATTAACCACTCACCAGTCTATATTCACGAAGATGCAAAGCTGGTACTTTTTGCCGATGATACAAGTATAGCTGTCACACCAAACAGACAAGAATTAACTGGTGAAATTGTAAACGATGTTTTCCAGAAAATCATTTAGTGGTTCTCTGCAAATGGGCTCTCATTAAACTTTGGCAAAACACAGTATATACAGTTCCACACAGTAATTGGAATGACTCCATTAATAAATGTAGGCCGGCCGCGGTAGTCTAGCGGTTCTGGCGCTGCAGTCCGGAACCGCGGGACTGCTACGGTCGCAGGTTCGAATCCTGCCTCGGGCATGGGTGTGTGTGATGTCCTTAGGTTAGTTAGGTTTAAGTAGTTCTAAGTTCTAGGGGACTTATGACCTAAGATGTTGAGTCCCATAGTGCTCAGAGCCATTTGAACCATTTTTTGAATAAATGTAGACTTCGATCAGAAATCGGTAGCTAAGGTAGAATATTCAAAATTTCTAGATGTATGCATTGATGAGGGGTTGAACTGGAAAAAACACACCGAAGATCTGCTGAAACGTTTGAGTTCAGCTACTTGTGCTATTAGGGTCATTGCAAGTTTTGGCGATATACATGCCAATAAATTAGCTTACCACGCCTATTTTCATTCTCTGCTTTCGTATGGCATCGTATTCTGGGGTAACTCATGAATGAGTCAAAGAGTGTTCATTGCACAAAAGCGTGTAATCAGAATAATTGCAGGAGCTCATCCAAGATCATCCTGCAGACACTTATTTAAAGAGCTAGAGATCTTCACTGTATCCTCACAATATATATATATTAATCTATGAAATATGTTATTAACAATCCGAACGAATTCAAAAGTAATAGCAATGTACATGGCTACAACACTAGGAGAAAGGATGATCTTCACTACTCAAGGTTAAATCTATGCTGCCACAAAAGTCTTTGGTCACTTACCTAACAGCCTCAAAAGTCTGACAGATAGCCTTATAGCATTTAAAAGGAAATTAAAAGAATATCTGAATGGCAACTCCTACTCATTAGATGAATTTTTGGATATAGTAAGTGGGTAATTTCCCCACCACCCACCCAAAAAAAATTAAGTGTCATGTAATATTTTTCGTAATGTAATATCTTGTATAGACACCTTTTATTAACCCGACACGTTCCACATCGTTACGAAGTGTCGTATTCATGATCTAAGGAACAAGTACTAATCTAATCTAATATAATTTGGCTTTTGTGTTATCGAATCTTATTGCTAGGTTTTGTCGAAGACGGGGTCACAGCATTATTGGAAAAGGTTTCTGTGGTTACAATCCAAGATGCTACTCCAGGCGGGTTTAAAATGCATGCGCAACGGAAAACATTGAACGCTAAAATGATGATTTGACCCTGTCTGACTACCCCCTGAAGCAGATCTTAGGATCTCTTAATGCTCTTTAATATATAAACTACAACCTCAACTTAAATGAATGATTAAGGCAACTAATACTACTAAATGATAAACGTTGTTTCTTATTATACATTTATTGTAGATTAAAAAACAACCCTTTATTACTAATGTGGTGTCACCGCCAGACACCACACTTGCTAGGTGGTAGCCTTTAAATCGGCCGCGGTCCGCTAGTATACGACGGACCCACGTGTCGCCACTGTCAGTGATTGCAGACCGAGCGCCGCCACACGGCAGGTCTAGAGAGACGTCCTAGCACTCGCCCCAGTTGTAGAGCCGACTTTGCTAGCGAAGCTACACTGACAAATACGCTCTCATTTGCCGAGACGATAGTTAGCATAGCCTTCAGCTACGTCATTTGCTACGACCTAGCAGGGCGCCATTTATCTTATGCTGGTTATCTTATAAAGCATGTACAGTCAAGAGAGATGTTCACCAATTGTGGAATAAAGTTAAGTATTACTTCAGCTACGTACTTTATTTATTAGACTCAACTCCTTTAATTGTTCCAGACCTCACGCCAGTCTGCGTGAGCTTAACGCGTGCATTTCGGCCTCCTTTAGCAACACGGTGTTGGCTCTTCTGCCAACACATCAACTAATGTCTATATTTCCTAATTAAAATTTCTGATTAATTGCCCAACTGTGCCCCTTTTTATGCCAACGCGATCTAACATAAATAACGGAAAATGACAGACATCATCTACGTACCAAACACTAGAAGACACTGCTTTCAGAGATGATCTACAGTGGTGTGGAACCTCAGTGGAAATAAACTAGCGTGATCACAACTGTTTAGTTTTATAGCCCTAATAAGCCGAAGCAGTTAGCAATATCACTGTATATGCTGCGTCCGGTTCGTTGGAGTGATGGTTCTCGTACACGTCTGCAATGATGGAAGAACTCCAGCCACAAAAAAAAAACTCTTTCCAACATTAGGATGGCATAAGGTGGTACTCTGACTAATATACTCTAATACTGTCTTCTCCTCTCGGTGTCCTATAGATGAGAAACGCGAACTCCCAGCCACAAGGACAGAGTTCAAATAACGTCTCAACGTAAGTGTAGGCAGAAGTGCTCTCAATCACTGAATGCTGTATACTCAACGACGACTTCCAACCCACATTCGAAGTCCAGAATCGCAACAGTACAGTGCGTAACCCTTCTAACTATAAATCTCCTGAGGGCAAAGACAGCAAGTCCGTCTGTACCAACAAAGTTGATACTGAGCGACCGTCACATACGGGCACTCAAAACGGAAGACCTCTTCCTCTCCACCGCTGGCTTCCCAGCAGGATTTTGCTCCCCTCCGTCGTAACTGCACAAAGCGAATCATCTTCACGAAACTACGGAATATTCTTCCTCTCAACAGATTCTTCCGAACGCCGACCAACCATATTTTAGTCTTTTGTCGTCCAGCGCGGAAAGTTTGCGAGGAAATACCTATACTCATACAATGGTACACTTCTGAGTAAAAATCCTTGGAAATGACCCAGCCTACGTGACTTCCGAGGTGATGCTTCCTTGTTCCTCTCAGCTGCGTCCAAGATTTGCAGAGTTCTCGGTTAGCCTTCTGGTCCGGCTACAAAACCAACCGGCTGTGACTCTAATGTGCTCCAGCGCTCAGATGTCCCAACGTTCGTCTTGCTACTTCCTGTATTTAAGCAGGACCAACAGACTTGTGTGGGCCTTCCACCCAGAGCTTGAGTTCCGCCTGCCGTTTCATCTCCACTGGCGTTCCAACCTCTGATGGTATAGACAACCATTGATTACGCCGTTTTGATAATAAAGACACTCCGCCACCTTTCATGCAAAGGCGTTAACAATTATTTAGAAGGCGTACGTGACAATGTCAGTCTTCTTTAAATAGTCATATATACTATGTACAACCTATCAGACGATACCTAATTGTGTTTGTAGATCATGGCGAAGTATGTGGATGAGTGCTTGTAAGGTGCGAAGTTATAGCCTCCTTATAACAATGACGGATAATATCTTCTAGCATGACGGGACACCTGCACATTGTAGCCGTGAAATGACACATCGTCTAAGCCGAACATTACCCGGAAACTTGTGCGGCAGAAAGGGTCTCATTTCGTGGCCACCAAGATCTGCAGATCTTTAGATTTTTATCTTTGTGGATTGCTGAAAGGCGAAGTCTCCAAGAAAGAGGTGAATTGACTGTTCGAATTATAAACAGTGTTTCCTCTAAAAAACATTTGGGTAAATCTTCAACTTTTATAGTCCTGTCTTCCTCAGTTGCGTGTAATATTACGGTATATTAATAATTTTTACTTATGGACCGTCTGACAGCAACTGAATAAAACACAATTTTAGTGCCATACGCGTTTCGCCTTTATTTTCTGCAAGGCATCACAGTGGCATGGAATATGTACATATGTTAGCTATTTTATTTACATTTTTGTCATTGTGCCTATAGGTTATAAACAGTTCTGGTGGTTGGTATTTCCTATTAAGTAGTAATATTTTGAACTGTACTTACAGGTTTCGTGGACAATTTCCTACATATTACGCTCCTGTTGCATTTTCGGTGTTGTTCTTCTTCTTACGAACGCCAATTTGCGGTTTTTTTCCCCATTCCACAACACTATGCACTGAACGCTTGTTTTAAAGCAATGTTTTGGTTTCTGTTGCCGACTGTCAAATGTTTTTGCCAAAGATCGAATGCTATTGCCAAACTTACGAGTGTAACTATTGAAGTATCTGTGGTCTGTTCGTGTGTGCATTTGTGTGTGCGTTTGTGTATGTGTGTGTGTGCAGCAATTTTCAAACAAGATACAAAGAACATATCAGATGTTGGAAGTATGAAACAAACCATTCCACATTTGCAGAGCATTTAAAACACTACAACCATCATCTTCCAAACATGGAACAAGAAATGAAAATAATGAGAGTAAGCAACCATGACAAACATCTTATACAAATGCAAGAAAACTTCCACATCCAGAAAGCCATAGCAGAAAACAAACATGTGATAAATGAACAAACACACATCAGCACAGGCTCCCTACTACACTTAGTAAATGAAATGATAACACAAATAAAAAAAAAAAATAAATAAAAAAAAACTCTTCCCCACATCATCTGGAGACACACACACACACACACACACACACACACACACACACACACACACACACACACAGCAAAAAAAACACCAAAATACACATACACACACACACAGCACAAAAAAATATATATGACACCAAAAAACACTCACACACACACACACACACACACACACACACAAATGCATACACGAACAGACCACAGATACTTCAATAGTTACACTCGTAAGTTTGGCAATAACATTCGATCTTTGGCAAAAACATTTGACAGTCGGTAACAGAAACCAAAACATTGCTTTAAAACAAGCGTTCACTGCATAGTGTTGTGGAACGGGGAAAAAAACCGCAAATTGGCATTCATAAGAAGAAGAACAACACCAAAAATGCAACAGGAGCGTAATATGTAGGAAACTGTCCACGAAACCTGTAAGTACAGTTCAAAATATTACTACTTAATAGGAAATACCAACCACCAGAACTGTTTATAACCTATAGGCACAATGACAAAAATGTAAATAAAATAGCTAACATATGTACATATTCCATGCCACTGTGATGCCTTGCAGAAAATAAAGGCGAAACGCGTATGGCACTAAAATTGTGTTTTATTCAGTTGCTGTCAGACGGTCCATAAGTAAAAATTATTAATATACCGTAACATTTGGGTAAGTCGACCTTAGAAGTACAACACATTGAGCTGTGAAGGAAAATCGAAAGTGCACTGAAATCGGAGGTGGACTTTATGAAAATTAACCTTTTGTGAATATGTCCGTTTGCATCCCGTTCTAACAGCTGTAGCTCTGTAACACAAAAAATCACATAAGTTATACGCAATGTTTTATTCACGTTAGTGTGTACTAGCGCCTGAGCTGCTCTTACAGCGTACCGCACAGCGAGCTGTCTCACGAGACTGGGAGGTAAACCAGACCCGGATGGGTCCACGTGGCCGATTAACAGCCGTGCGCTGGTCACCTTGGTTTCTAAGCGCTTTCTGATGCTCGTTTAAGAGAACGCTGGGCTGGTCCCGAAATCCCGCCTCAGAGAATTACGAAGCCGTAACGCGACAACACGCAGAACATAGACCACACGATTCGCAGACAGATGGCGCAAAGAGTCCCCTCCGTTAGGTGACCCTCACTACTGTACCAAATGGTTCAAATGGCTCTGAGCACTATGGGACTCAACTGCTGAGGTCATTAGTCCCCTAGAACTTAGAACTAGTTAAACCTAACTAACCTAAGGACATCACAAACATCCATGCCCGAGGCAGGATTCGAACCTGCGACCGTAGCGGTCCTGCGATTCCAGACTGCAGCGCCTTTAACCGCACGGCCACTTCGGCCGGCTTCACTACTGTACCATCAGCGATGGCATCTGACCAGAGAGGTACCGGTGCATAACAAAAATGAAATCTGTCAAAGCCTGAAAGAGCGGACCCAGTACAAGACGCTAGGTAAAAACAGAATAAGAAAAGAGGAAGACTACACTGCAACCTCCTGAAATACTTTCTGTTCGACCTATATATAGCAAGAGAGGGTGTTGTATCCTGGAACACTTTCAGGCCTCGTCTCTAGCCAGCCCCGTATTAGGAGTTCAATATATTTTCTTACTCCCTTTTGAAATGATAGCATTCGCTTGTTCATGTAAGATTTTTATCTTATTTTTGGTGTTCAAGAAAATTTATGTTAATTTTTGGTATTCGAGGAAAGTGATATGAGCCTTATATTTTCATCGGATGTGTCACATTTTGTATACAGGGTTATTACAAATGATTGAAGCGATTTCACAGCTCTACAATAACTTTATTATTTGAGATATTTTCACAATGCTTTGCACACACATACAAAAACTCAAAAGGTTTTTTTAGGCATTCACAAATATTCGATACGTGCCCCTTTAGTGATTCGGCAGACATCAAACCGATAATCAAGTTCCTCCCACACTCGGCGCAGCATGTCCCCATCAATGAGTTCGAAAGCATCGTTGATGCGAGCTCGCAGTTCTGGCACGTTTCTCGGTAGAGAAGGTTTAAACACTGAATCTTTCACATAACCCCACGGAAAGAAATCGCATGGGGTTAAGTCGGGAGAGCGTGGAGGCCATGACATGAATTGCCGATCATGATCTCCACCACGACCGATCCATCGGTTTTCCAATCTCCTGTTTAATAAATGCCGAACATCATGATGGAAGTGTGGTGGAGCACCATCCTGTTGAAAGATGAAGTCGGCGCTGTCGGTCTCCGGTTCTGGCATGAGCCAATTTTCCGCGGGCTACGCGTGAAACTTGCCCGCACGCGTTCAACCGTTTCTTCGCTCACTGCAGGCCGACCCGTTGATTTCCCCTTACAGAGGCATCCAGAAGCTTTAAACTGCGCTTACCATCGCCGAATAGTTAGCAGTTGGTGGATCTTTGTTTAACTTCGCCCTGAAGTGTCGTTGCACTGTTATGACTGACTGATGTGAGTACATTTCAAGCACGACATACGCTTTCTCGGCTCCTGTCGCCATTTTGTCTCACTGCGCTCTCGAGCGCTCGAAGTGCGGCTTCAGCCGAACAAAACTTTATAAGTTTTTCTACGTATCTGTAGTGTGTCGTGACCATATGTCAATGAATGGAGCTACAGTGAATTTATGAAATCGCTTCAATCATTTGTAATAGCCCTGTAAGTACGCTAAATTTATTCAAAAAGTAATTTTTGGTAGTCGATACGTTACGCCACAGAGTTTCTGAGTACAAGCAAAGTGATCGTTGGTTCGTAGCTTGCAGAGCACAGAGGTAATTATACAGAGAAGGGTGAATTTTGAAATATATTTTGATAAAGATTAATTTCAGAAGTGCAGATTTCTACGTAAAGTTGTTACTGTACTGCTTGCTCGCGTGTAGCTGTGTTTGACTAATGGAAGGTTTTTATAGAATTATCCTTTATTGGCTTGGTTTAGTTGAATTCATTGTTCAGGCGTGATTAAATAAAGTTATCATTCCACATGGCTTCTACTCAGAAGTTATAGTTTTATGGTCCCTTTACCAGTTTAATACGAGTAATTCAATTCAGGGCACAGTAATGTTTGTTACAAAAGAATGATTTTCGGAAAGATCATTGTGGTTGTTGAAGAATGGCTATCAGTTTTCGGAAAACAGTTTTTTAAAGGATAAATTACTTTCACTCATTTATGCCAGCGCCGTCTGCTCACGAAAGATTTTTATTTTCTGATTATGTGTGTCGCCGCGGTGCGCAGAGCGGAACAAAGCTGTACAAAGTAAAAGCAAAGGATTATCCGTTTAGAATAGTTGCATGTCCTTGCATCGAGCTGCGCAAGGCTTTCTCTGCTATTTAACTAGGTGGTTGCTGAACTGTATATTTTATGTTCATCACTTACCAACTTCCCTTTGACTCAAGTAAGCCACACAAATGTTTGGAAATTTGTGGTAATTTCTGTGGGACCAAATTACTGAGGTCATCGGTCCCTAGGCTTACACAATACTTACTCTCACTTAAACTAACTTACGCTAAGGATAACGCACACACAGCCATGCCCGAGGGAGGACTCGAACCTCCGACGGGGCCAGACGCGCGAACCGTGGCAACGCGCCCTAGACCGAGCGGCTACCCCGCTACAAAAGTTTGTTAGGGACAGTTGCATTACAGTAAGGATATAGTGAGACCATCCATGTTAAGCATTGCTTTCAGAAATTTTTATCAGGTCCAGTATAGTTACAGTGCAGTTAGGATTACATTTATTGTCAAGACAGTTATTCTTATAGTGCATTGCTACGTTCGCGGGCGTAATATTCAGTGTTTAGAAATTTGTGACTCAGTTTTGAGCGCGAAAATTTCCAGGACTTTTTTATAGAAACATGTTGATGATTTTTGCTTTCAAAACTTGTTTAGTACATTTAACTACATTTTTATTCTGTCAGCGTTGAGTGTTGGTATTGCAGTAGATCAGATGATGGCGGCATGAGACTGTCGAAACGGGTCACAATTTTACTGCCGCGGTCAACAAATGTGTGTGCACTGCGATCGCGGCATATGAAGTGTCTTCGTTACCAACCATACCGATCGCCCCACGGCACAGCATTTGTACCTTACAAAATTTATTGTGACGCCTAACATTGTAGCGCTTCACTGTACTACACAATAAAATTTCACAGAATTGAGCTACCTCTCCCAGTCACTTCGGTTAAGCTGATTAAAAATACAGTTACACAGGTTCAGTTTCGACGACTCATTTTATCAGACAGCGTTTCCGTAATTACACCACTCGTATTGTTCAGGACAGCGACACAGATACACGACTTATAAAGAGTAGTAGTTCAGTTGACTTCAGTTTCAGTTCACAAAATTAAACATGGAAACATTACACTAAGAAATGTTACAGTGTACGTCGGAAGAAATATGCTACGCAAATTAAAAAGTGTTGCAATCGAGAAAATATTTCCGATAACTTATTTAATAATTTACGTGTTATATTATTTCTCTAATACACAGCAATAACCAGTAAGTAAAATCAGTTTAGGAAGAAATATTATGAGAAACCAGTTGCAAGTTAAAAACATTTTGAAAGGGAAGCTATTGGCAATTGACACAAATTTTCATTTTTGAAGAAAAGGAAAATTGTTAAGACATTAAAGAAATTTAATTCAAGATCTTCCGTTTCAAGTTACTAGATGGTACACGGCTGACGAAGTAAGGCTTACCCACCCACATGCTAGATAACTAGATTTAAAAACATGTAGCATTTTATTCACCATAAAACTGTGTAACTGAATAATTAACAGTATCTCACTAATAGCTTTAAAATGTGACACAGGATGTAAATATGCAGAACTAAAAGTATTTACAGCAGAAAATTTCATCTCATGTTTCAAGACAAGAGAAACAGTAGCATATGCTGAAATATGCTTATCGATATCCCTAATGCGCAGTTCTTCTTCTGATTCCAACAGCGGTCACTGGACTGATACACGGTCCAGACAACATCATGTTTTCCAAGGTACAATGGCCTCAGGGCACGACACTGTCCCCTACAGTATTTTGTTCTGGTATTCTAAATCTGATTTTCCTGTTCAGGGTCCGAAGAACGTAGGTATAAGAAAGATTAACGAATGTGAAGCTCTCTACCACATGACTGCCCGATGCATGAATCTCATAAGCACTAAAGGTCGCTTCTGGAAAGGAGCTCACCACGCGAACGTAATAACGTTTCTAACGCCAGGGAGTGGGTGGATTCCTTTCTCGTGCTGCCGGCTTCCTCAGGTAAGAATATTTTTTTCATTCTATTGCTTGGCTCTTTGATAACTGAGGCGTTTTGCCCTCCGACAGTTTAGGAAGAACGCCTCTGCACTCTAGCGGAGAGCAGCCCCTGATGTAACAGTGCCGTGTCTTTCCCATTATAGTCTAGTTGACGATGGGATTCCATTCATTTTCATTTTTATTTATCTTTCTAACTTTTATTAATAACTTATACTAACATCTAACTGATCTCTGTGTCCATTTACTTAAATCACTAATTTTACTTTATATTTCATTTTGTAAGTTCAGACAGCTGTTGATAATTCAATACCACTGCCATTCCACAAAAATTGTCAACCTCCACGTAACGGAACATGGACAACGGCACACCGGTCACTCAAGGGTATATCTGAAAAACATGAATTTCTACATACAAATATGGAAGTGTATGTGTGTAAATGGGGGGTGTACATATACAGGGTGTCCCAGCTATCTTGTCCACCCAAAATATCTCTGGAACAATAACAGCTATTGAAAAACGACTTTCACCGGTATCAGTGTACGGCTGGGGCCCATGAATGTACATATTTGGAAACATTCTAAAACGAAAGCATATGTGTTTTTTAACACAGACTTATGTTTTTTTAAATAGACCCCCTATATTTTTTCTTCAGCAATCCATAGCATGACAAATCACATACACAATGGCGTTGATTGCATCGCAAAATTCCCATTACATCCCGAGATATTGAGACGCGAAGTTGACGCTTGAAACACCCGACATGCGCTGCTAGCGCACGTCCTGAGGCTCAGGCGTGAACCCAGTGCTGCCCGTAATCGCGATGTGATTGACAAGTAAGTGTCCCTCTTGATAAGTATGGAGGTGTGATTACACATGTCAATCACATCGCGATTACGGGCAGCATGGGGTTCACGCTTGAGCCTCAGGACGTGCGCTAGCAGCGCATGTCGGGTGTTTCAAGCGTCAACTTCGCGTCTCAATATCTCGGGATGTAATGGGAATATTGCGATGCAATCAACGCCATTGTGTAAGTGCTTTGTCATGCTATGGATTGCCGAAGAAAAAAATATAGGGGGTCTATTTAAAAAAACATAAGTTTGTATTGAAAAACACATATGCTTTCGTTTTAGAATGTTTCCAAATATGTACATTCATGGGCCCCAGCCGTACATTGATACCGGTGAAAGTCGTTTTCCAATAGCTGTTATTGTTCCAGAGATATTTTGGGTGGACAAGATAGCTGGGACACCCTGTAGATACATTTGAGTGACTGATGTGACGGCTAGAGACCATCTGTGGAAAATACGATCCCCTATATAGTAATGGCAGCTGGTCTGAATGCAGGAATGAATGAAAAAAAAAAACAGTGCCTTCCACAGTTTCATTCCGGTCGCCCTCCTTTCTGTTTCAGCGGGAACCAACCTGGTGGGCAAGTTCACGCAGAGCGTGCGGCGCATCGTCCAGGACGTCAAAGACGAGGGCACCTCCAGTAAGTACAGCACAGTACACACTCCACACTTGTAACTTAGTTGCCCTATTTAATACTTTTATGTTGCTGCTAATGAGTAGAAAATATGGAGTGACAAAGGGACAGCGTCTAATCGTCATCAACGATTTCGTCAAAGTTTACGCTACATCTAGGGCTTGGCCAGAAATGAAAGTGGCAGAAGTGGGACCTCCAGATGGCCAAGCTACAGAAAAAAATAGCATTTTTGACGCGGGTCGGGCGACGCATGAGCCATTTATGACGGGCATTCAATAAGTAATTTCTGAAAGCAGGTTGGTTTTATTACGGTATGTTGATAATTTTTACTTATGGACCATCTGCAGGTAATGCAGGTGTAGGTTTAATAATGAATAAAAAAATTGGAGTACGGGTAAGCTACTACAAACAGCATAGCGAACGCATTATTGTGGCCAAGATAGATACGAAGCCCACGCCTACTACAGTAGTACAAGTTTATATGCCAACTAGCTCTGCAGATGACGAAGAAATTGATGAAATGTATGATGAGATAAAAGAAATTATTCACATAGTGAAGGGAGACGAAAATTTAATAGTCATGGGTGACTGGAATTTGTCAGTAGGAAAAGGGAGAGAAGGAAACATAGTAGGTGAATATGGATTGGGGCTAAGAAATGAAAGAGGAAGCCGTCTGGTAGAATTTTGCACAGAGCATAACTTAATCATAGCTAACACTTGGTTCAAGAATCATGAAAGAAGGTTGTATACATGGAAGAAGGCTAGAGATACTAGAAGGTATCAGATAGATTATATAATGTTAAGACAGAGATTTAGGAACCAGGTTTTAAATTGTAAGACATTTCCAGGGGCAGATGTGGACTCTGACCACAATCTATTGGTTATGAACTGTAGATTAAAACTGAAGAAACAGCAAAAACGTTATATTTTAAGGAGATGGGACCTGTATAAACTGAAAGAACCAGAGGTTGTGCAGAGTTTCAGGGAGAGCATAAGTGAACAATTGACAGTAATGGGGGAAAGAAATACAGTAGAAGAAGAATGGGTAGCTTTGAGGGATGAAATAGTGAAGGCAGCAGAGGATCAAATAGGTAAAAAGACGAGGGCTAGTATAAACCCTTGGATAACAGAAGAAATATTGAATTTAATTGATGAACGGAGAAAATATAAAAATGCAGTAAATGAAACAGGCAAAAAGGAATACAAACGTCTCAAAAATGAGATCGACAGGAAGTGCAAAATGACCAAGCAGGGATAGCTAGAGGACAAATGTAAGGATGTAGAGGTTTATCTCACTAGGGGTAAGATAGATACTGCTTACAGGAAAATTAAAGAAACCTTTGGAGAAAGGAGAACCACTTGCATGAATATCAAGAGCTTTGATGGAAACCCAGTTCTAAGCAAAGAAGGGAAAGCAGAAAGGTGGAAGGAGTATATAGAGGGTCTATACAAGGGCGACGTACTTGAGGACAATATTATGGAAATGGAAGAGGATGTAGATGAAGATGAAATGGGAGATATGATACTGCGTAAAGTGTTTGACAGAGCACTGAAAGACCTGAGTCGAAACAAGGCCCCAGGAGCAGACAACATTCCATTAGAACTACTGACAGCCTTGGGAGAGCCAGTCTTGACAAAACTCTACCATCTGGTGAGCAAGATGTATGGGACAGGCGAAATACCCTCAGACTTCAAGAAGAATATAATTATTCCAATCCCAAAGAAAGCCGGTGTTGACAGATGTGAAAATTACCGAACTATCAGTTTAATAAGTCACAGCTGCAAAATACTAACGCGAATTCTTTACAGACGAATGGAAAAACTGATAGAAACCGACCTCGGGGAAGATCAGTTTGGATTCCGTAGAAATATTTGAACACGTGAGGCAATACTGACCCTACGACTTATATTAGAAGAAAGATTAAGAAAAGGCAAACCTACGTTTCTAGCATTTGTAGACTTAGAGAAAGCTTTTGACAATGTTGATTGGAATACTCTCTTTCGAATTCTGAAGGTGGCAGGGGTAAAACACAGAGAGCGAAAGGCTATTTACAATTTGTACAGAAAGCAGATGGCAGTTATAAGAGTCGAGGGGTATGAAAGGGAAGCAGTGGTTGGAAAGGGAGTGAGACAGGGTTGTAGCCTATCCCCGATGTTATTCAATCTGTATATTGAGCAAGCAAAAAAAGAAACAAACGAAAAGTTCGGAGTAGGTATTAAAATCCATGGAGAAGAAATAAAAACTTTGAGGTTCGCCGATGACATTGTAATTCTGTCAGAGACAGCAAAGGACTTGGAAGAGTAGCTGAACGGAATGGACAGTTCTTGAAAGGAGGGTACAAGATGTACATCAACAAAAGCAAAACGAGGATAATGGAATGTAGTCGAATTAAGTCGGGTGATGCTGAGGGAATTAGATTAGGAACTGAGACACTTAAAGTAGTAAAGGAGTTTTGCTATTTGGGGAGAAAAATAACTGACGATGGTCGAAGTAGAGAGGATATAAAATGTAGACTGGCAATGGGAAGGAAAGCGTTTCTGAAGAAGAAAAATTTGTTAACATCGAGTATAGATTTAAATGTCAGGAAGTCGTTTCTGAAAGTATTTGTATGGAGTGTAGCCATGTATGGAAGTGAAACGTGGACGATAAATAGTTTAGACAAGAAGAGAATAGAAGCTTTCGAAATGTGGTGCTACAGAAGAATGCTGAAGATTAGATGGGTAGATCACATAACTAATGAGGAGGTGCTGAATAGAACTGGGGAGAAGAGAAATTTTTTGCACAACTTGACTAGAAGGGATTGGCACAACTTGACTAGAAGGGATCGGTTGGTAGGGCATATTCTGAGGCATCAAGGGATCACCAATTTAGTATTGCAAGGCAGCGTGGAGGGTAAAAATCGTAGAGGGAGACCAAAAGATGAATACACTAAGCAGATTCAGTAGGATGTAGGCTGCAGTAGGTACTGGGAGATGAAGAAGCTTCCACAGGATAGAGTAGCATGGACAGCTGCATCAAACCAGTTTCAGGACTGAAGACCACAACAACAACAACAACCTTCTGACAGCAACTGAATAAAACACAATTTTAGTGCCGTACGCGTTTCGCCTTTATTTTCTGCAAGGCATCATCAGTGGCCTGGAATATGTACATATGTTTGCTATTTAATTTACATTTTTGTCACTGTGCCTATAGGTTATAAACAGTTCTGGTGGTTGGTATTTCCTATTAAGTAATAATATTTTGAACTGTACTTACAGGTTGCGTGGACAGTTTCTTACATATTACGCCCCTGTTGCATTTTTGGTGTTGTTCTTCTTCTTATGAATGCCAATTTGCGGTTTTTTTCCACATTCCACAGCACTATGAACTGAACGCTTGTTTCAATGCAATGTTTTGGTTTCTGTTGCCGACTGTCAAACGTTTTTGCCAAAGATCGAATGTTAGTGCCAAACTTTCGAGTGTAATTATTGAAGTATCTGTGATCTGTTCGCCGGCCGGTGTGGCCAAGTGGTTCTAGGCGCTTCAGTCTGGAGCCGCGCGACCGCTACGGTCGCAGGTTTGAATCCTGCCTCGGGCATGGATGTGTGTGATGTCATTAGGGTAGTTAGGTTTAAGTAGTTTTAAGTTCTAGGGGACTGATGACCTCAGATGTTAAGTCCTATAGTGCTCAGTGATATTTGAACCATTTTCGTAATTTGTTCGTGTATGCATATGTGTGAGCGTTCGTGTGTGAGTGTGTGTGTGTTTTGGTGTGATATAATTTTTGTGTGCTGTGTGTGTGTGTGTGTGTTTTATATATATATATATATATATATATATATATATATACACTCCTGGAAATGGAAAAAAGAACACATTGACACCGGTGTGTCAGACCCACCATACTTGCTCCGGACACTGCGAGAGGGCTGTACAAGCAATGATCACACGCACGGCACAGCGGACACACCAGGAACCGCGGTGTTGGCTGTCGAATGGCGCTAGCTGCGCAGCATTTGTGCACCGCCGCCGTCAGTGTCAGCCAGTTTGCCGTGGCATACGGAGCTCCATCGCAGTCTTTAACACTGGTAGCATGCCGCGACAGCGTGGACGTGAACCGTATGTGCAGTTGACGGACTTTGAGCGAGGGCGTATAGTGGGCATGCGGGAGGCCGGGTGGACGTACCGCCGAATTGCTCAACACGTGGGGCGTGAGGTCTCCACAGTACATCGATGTTGTCGCCAGTGGTCGGCGGAAGGTGCACGTGCCCGTCGACCTGGGACCGGACCGCAGCGACGCACGGATGCACGCCAAGACCGTAGGATCCTACGCAGTGCCGTAGGGGACCGCACCGCCACTTCCCAGCAAATTAGGGACACTGTTGCTCCTGGGGTATCGGCGAGGACCATTCGCAACCGTCTCCATGAAGCTGGGCTACGGTCCCGCACACCGTTAGGCCGTCTTCCGCTCACGCCCCAACATCGTGCAGCCCACCTCCAGTGGTGTCGCGACAGGCGTGAATGGAGGGACGAATGGAGACGTGTCGTGTTCAGCGATGAGAGTCGCTTTTGCCTTGGTGCCAATGATGGTCGTATGCGTGTTTGGCGCCGTGCAGGTGAGCGCCACAATCAGGACTGCATACGACCGAGGCACACAGGGCCAACACCCGGCATCATGGTGTGGGGAGCGATCTCCTACACTGGCCGTACACCACTGGTGATCGTCGAGGGGACACTGAAGAGTGCACGGTACATCCAAACCGTCATCGAACCCATCGTTCTACCATTCCTAGACCGGCAAGGGAACTTGCTGTTCCAACAGGACAATGCACGTCCGCATGTATCCCGTGCCACCCAACGTGCTCTAGAAGGTGTAAGTCAACTACCCTGGCCAGCAAGATCTCCGGATCTGTCCCCCATCGAGCATGTTTGGGACTGGGTGAAGCGTCGTCTCACGCGGTCTGCACGTCCAGCACGAACGCTGGTCCAACTAAGGCGCCAGGTGGAAATGGCATGGCAAGCCGTTCCACAGGACTACATCCAGCATCTCTACGATCGTCTCCATGGGAGAATAGCAGCCTGCATTGCTGCGAAAGGTGGATATACACTGTACTAGTGCCGACATTGTGCATGCTCTGTTGCCTGTGTCTATGTGCCTGTGGTTCTGTCAGTGTGATCATGTGATGTATCTGACCCCAGGAATGTGTCAATAAAGTTTCCCCTTCCTGGGACAATGAATTCACGGTGTTCTTATTTCAATTTCCAGGAGTGTATATATATATAATTTTTTTGTGGGCTCGGCTTGTGTGTGTGTGTGTGTGTGTGTGTGTGTGTGTGTGTGTGTGTGTGTGTGTGTGTGTGTGCAGAGGCCACAAAAAAAGTGATATATGTACCACACCATAACACACACACACACACACACACACACACACACAGCACAAAAAAATTATATCACACCAAAAAACACACACACACACACACACACACACACATATGCATACACGAACAGATCACAGATACTTCAATAATTACACTCGAAAATTTGGCAATAACATTCGATCTTTGGCAAAAACATTTGACAGTCGGCAACAGAAACCAAAACATTGCATTGAAACAAGCGTTCAGTTCATAGTGCTGTGTAATGTGAAAAAACCGCAAACTGGCATTCGTAAGAAGAAGAACAACACCAAAAATGCAACAGGAGCGTAATATGTAAGAAATTGTCCACGCTACCTGTAATTACAGTTCAAAACATTACTACTTAATAGGAAATACCAACCACCAGAACTGTTTATAACCTATAGGCACAGTGACAAAAATGTAAATTAAATAGCAAACATATGTACATATTCCAGGCCACTGATGATGCCTTGCAGAAAATAAAGGCGAAACGGGTATGGCACCAAAATTGCGTTTTATTCAGTTGCTGTCAGACGGTCGATAAGTAAGAATTATCAACATACAGTAATATTACACGCAACTGAGGAAGACGGGACTATAAAAGTTGAAGGTGTCAGGTTGGTTTTGTTCAGGATTCCAGTACACCATATCTATTTTTCGCCATAATCTCCGTTCAATGAAACAGCCTTACGCCACGTTACTGGAAAGGCTCATTTGCCCGCCTGGCACGGCGTCGACGTCGGAGACAGTTTTGATGCATCAGTAACCTCTCCATCATCCATGTACTGCTCCCTGCGGAGTATATCCTTCACTGGACCAAACAGATGGAAGTCGGAAGGTGCGAGGTCCGGCCTGTTGGGTGGATGAGGCAGAACAGTCCAGTGAAGTTTTGTCAGCTCCTCTCGGGTGTGCAGACTTTCGTTAGGCCTTGCATTGTCATAGAGAAGGAGAAGTTCCTTCGCGCCCTTGTGCCGAAGAACATGCTGAAGTCGTTTTGCAACACCCTCGTTGGCATTGTAGCGAGAAGTAAGTACATCTCTGGGCGGTCTCACTAACCTGGTGTCTTGATGCTTCGGTAAGTCCCTCGTCGCACAGTGGTAGCGCTCAGTCGCCATGTTCCATGTAAGTGGTGATCCTGCTGAGGTGGAGTGTTTAGGGATGCCAGTTGTTAACTGTCAACAACGTTTGTACCATACTTTTTTTAAATACAGAAATTGCTTTGTTACACATGTCACAGAATCAGCATTTGCAATATGGCGGCTCTGGACTACGCCGTTATATTCCACCCTTTCCACATATTAACTCCGTTTTTCTGACTGTACATAATGACACACTGCCCACGTCACGTGGCGTTCTTATAACTAATAACTTCACTTTATATCTTGTTTAACATCTGAAATATGTACTCGCGGCCGTTCTTTTAGAGCCGCCCCGGTTACTCGACCGTGCGTTTTGAGTGGCTCCTCGTAACTGACTCGGCCTGCCTTCCCAAAGGACAAGAGAGACCCCCCCCCCTTTCTCCCTCAGCCAATAAGGACACTTCTCTCGTTCCCTACATATATATAGATATCCAAACCTTCAGCCAATGGGCGTTCAGATCGCTGTTGCTAGGCGGATCTGATGTCACGTTTGCGGTCATTGTGACGGAAGTATGTCTCGGAACACTGTCTCAGATTGTAAGATCCTACTCCCAAATAGTCGGATCTTGTCCCTGCTAAGGTTGCACAACATTGCCTCCTATGATTTCATCACTAATTCTCCTTGCTGACGCTTAATTGTTAAATGTACATGTAGCCTGGGTGCTACTGAGCATTCCCGATCGCATAAATATGCGTAATACTTGGCTTAAACACGTGAAGGTAATGCACATATGCATTACAGTTTCCTCAATTTAATGAGGGAAGCACAATACACTGATAGTTGCACCAAGAGGAAGGACATCAAACAGAATAACCAACCGCTTCAGAGTCGCCATGACTTTACCACCTGAGGATGCAGCTATGAACTTCTTGTTCTGTGTGGCACCACTCCATGGGTTGCCGTATTGTTTATGGTACGAAGTGATGAAGCTTTGTCTCTTCGCCTGTGACGGTGTTCGATAGCCGGCCGGTGTGGCCGTGCGGTTCTAAGCGCTTCAGTCTGGAACCGCGTGACCGCTACGGTCGCAGGTTCGAATCCTGCCTCGGGCATGGCTGTATGTCATGTCCTTAGGTTAGTTAGGTTTCAGTAGTTCTAAGTGGAAGGAGTATATAGAGGGTCTATACAAGGGCGATGCACTTGGGGACAATATTATGGAAATGGAAGAGGATGTAGATGAAGATGAAATGGGAGATACGATACTGCGTGAAGAGTTTGACAGAGCACTGAAAGACCTGAGTCGAAACAAGGCCCCCGGAGTAGACAACATTCCATTGGAACTACTGACGGCCTTGGGAGAGCCAGTCCTGACAAAACTCTACCATCTGGTGAGCAAGATGTATGAAACAGGCGAAATACCCTCAGGCTCCAAGAAGAATATAATTATTCCAATCCCAAAGAATGCAGGTGTTGACAGATGTGAAAATTACCGAACAATCAGTTTAATAAGTCACTGCTGCAAAATACTAACACGAATTCTTTACAGACGAATGGAAAAACTAGTAGAAGCCGACCTCGGGGAAGATCAGTTTGGATTCCGTAGAAATACTGGAACAAGTGAGGCAATACTGACCTTACGACTTATCTTAGAAGAAAGATTAAGGAAAGGCAAACCTACGTTTCTAGCATTTGTAGACTTAGAGAAAGCTTTTGACAATGTTGACTGGAATACTCTCTTTCAAATTCTAAAGGTGGCAGGGGTAAAATACAGGGAGCGAAAGGCTATTTACAATTTGTACAGAAACCAGATGGCAGTTATAAGAGTCGAGGGACATGAAAGGGAAGCAGTGGTTGGGAAGGGAGTGAGACAGGGTTGTAGCCTCTCCCCGATGTTATTCAATCTGTATATTGAGCAAACAGTAAAGGAAACAAAATAAAATTTCGGAGTAGGTATTAAAATCCATGGAGAAGAAATAAAAACTTTGAGGTTCGCCGATGACATTGTAATTCTGTCAGAGACAGCAAAGGACTTGGAAGAGCAGTTGAACGGAATGGATGGTGTCTTGAAGGGAGGATATAAGATGAACACCAACAAAAACAAAACGAGAATAATGGAATGTAGTCGAATTAAGTCGGGTGATGTTGAGGGTATTAGATTAGGAAATGAGACACTTAAAGTAGTAAAGGAGTTTTGCTATTTGGGGAGCAAAATAACTGATGATGGTCGAAGTAGAGAGGATATAAAATGTAGACTGGCAATGGCAAGGAAAGCGTTTCTGAAGAAGAGAAATTTGTTAACATCGAGTATAGATTTAAGTGTCAGGAAGTCATTTCTGAAAGTATTTGTATGGAGTGTAGCCTTGTATGTAAGTGAAACATGGACGATAAACAGTTTGGACAAGAAGAGAATAGAAGCTTTCGAAATGTGGTGCTACAGAAGAATGCTGAATATTAGATGAGTAGATCACGTAACTAATGAGGAAGTATTGAATAGGATTGGGGAGAAGAGAAGTTTGTGGCACAACTTGACCAGAAGAAGGGATCGGTTGGTAGGACATGTTCTGAGGCATCAAGGGATCACCAATTTAGTATTGGAGGGAAGCGTGGAGGGTAAAAATCGTAGGGGGAGACCCAGAGATGAATACACTAAGCAGATTCAGAAGGATGTAGGTTGCAGTAGGTACTGGGAGATGAAGAAGCTTGCACAGGATAGAGTAGCATGGAGAGCTGCATTAAACCAGTCTCAAGACTGAAGACTACAACAACAACAACAACAACAAATATGTTACATCTGCTATATGTTCCACATCAGGAATTACAAATAATGAAAGTAATTTTGGTTTGAACTGTTTTGGGAATCAATTATGCTCTTTAATTAAAAATTACGACGCAGTTTTCGTATTTCAAATTTTGCCATTTTCTTTTAGGAATAGAACTGACAAAAACTAGAAAGAATTTCTGTGTCTCTGTCTCCTAAGTTTTCGGGTGAGACATAATGTTCCAAAAGTTGATTTAATTAATAATTTAACAATTTGCAATTTTCGTCTTTTGATTGTTATTGGAATTAACATGAGTATTTGAATTATGTTCGTGCTCAGAGGTTTGTTTACATGTAATGTACATTTTGTTTGCTCCAAAAATTTATGTTTTCTTGGTAATTGTATGGTTGCAGATTTAGTTGTAAGTCTACACTGAAGATAATTTTCGATGAGCTGTAAAATCTATCCTGTATTTCTTGTCTATAGAACTTACAGTGTGTCTACAATTCTTATCTGTCGAACTATTGTGTGTACAGTTTGAACAGACTGTAAAGATGAACTGGAAAGTTTTACTGAATCTACCGATACCATCTAACCAGTGTTGCAACTTCCGATATTTTCCGAGGGTTTGGGATTTCACACAAAATTTATACTTGAGAAGTGAGAAACTTTATCGTTGTACTACGCCGTCACAAAATTCACGACATCGCCCACATCAGCTATTGCGCGTCATGTGAGGACGGATTAAGGGGGGTAGGACGTCAAACGGGCTTACTTAGAGCAGGAGAGGCACCACAGGACATTTTAATTTCCACTGTCTATACTTTTACAAGTAAATTCATAAAACTTTGTCAGCATGACCAGGAAAGATTCAGGATTCACACTCATAGCAGCGGAAGTTCAAAAACATAACAAAATTAATTCTTTTACATGTGAAATTTCATCATTTTTTCACTTACTATTGGCTGCATTTGTTGCTATAGGTACACTTCTCTTCATAAGTAGGAGAGACTGTTCGATGAATTTTGCATAGCATAAAAAGCATACTGACAGGTGTCTGAAACTCTAGAATCTATTTAACTTGTGAAAAAATGAGTGAGCTATTACGTTTTAAACTATATGTTTGGAAAAAAATTCAAATTTTGTAGTTAATTATCTCAAATTTTGCCACAGTTTTTAAAAGATTTGGAAAATTCTAGAGTTTCATACATCTGTAAGTATGGTTTGCATGCTGTGCCAAATTCATCAAAGAATCTCTCATACTTGTGGAGAAAAATGTATCTATAGCAATAAATGCAGCCAACAGTATGTGAAAAATGATGAAATTTCATATCTAAAAAAAATTATTTTGTTATGTTTTTGAACTTCCACTGTTATGAGTGTGGACCGGCCGTGGTGGCCTAGCGGTTAAAGGCGCTACAGTCTGGAACCGCGCGACCGCTACGGTGGCAGGTTCGAATCCTGCCTCGGGCATGGATGTGTGTGATGTCTTTAGGTTAGTTAGGTTTAATTAGTTCTAAGTTCTAGGCGCCTGATGACCTTAGAAGTTTAGTCGCATAGTGCTCAGAGCCATTTGAACCATTTTTGTTATGAGTGTGAATTTGAATCCTTCCTGGTCGTGCTGACAAAGCTTTATGGATTTATTTGTAAAAGTATAGGCACTGGGAATTAAAATGTCCTGTGGTGCCTCTCCTACTCCAAGTCGGCCAGTTTGACGTCCTACCCCCCTTAAGGGGCGGATCGCTGTTTTATGAGCTGTTGACCAACTGCTGCATGGGAGTGAACCCTCTGGCTGTGTTAAACTAGGCGCGGGATGTTTATGGAGACCGGAGAGTGGGAGCTGGCCTCGACTAACTGTGGTGCTGCGTATTCCGTCATCCAGGAGCCGGCAGGCTGCGAGCCCGGCTCAGCGCGGCTACCTGTTGTGCAGTAATCCCACGCCGCCGCCTCGTGCGACGCAGGCAGCTCTGGGAGCGCGACCAGGGGGGCGTCCGTGGTGGGGGCGGGAGGGGGTGGGGGGGGGCGAACCCGGGCCCCCGGGCGGCACTCAGCAGAATCAATTCGGCCGCGGCGGGCTTTCTTAATCAAGTGAGCGGGCGGCCCAGATCGAGATAAGCGTCGAGCCGGCGGCCGGCGCACGCGGACACACCACTCTGGCCGCTGGAGGCCGGATCTGGAGCCTGGAAGCCGGGGCCTGGAGCTGGAACTAGAGCCGGGATTAGGGCCCCGGATTGCTGCGGTCTCGCGGCTCCGCTAATTACGGCCGGGAACCGCTGCTCGCCGCTAACTCCTGCGCGGGCAGTAATTACGTCTGGCCAGGCTCATCAATCATTGTATCAGCCTAGAGACTGGCCGCACCTGTTAGGCGTTCCTCCCAGCTGCTCCGGGGCGAGGCGGACTGGCTCGCTGCTAGGATTCCGTGGACGGTTCGAGAAGTCACCACACAAAATGTGAAACGTCCCCTTAGAAAAATTAATTAATTACTGTGCTGATAAACCCCTGACCAGAACTGAACGTACTCAGACATTTCTCTCTTTACTTATTCTGATCATCAATAAACTGACACACAATTTTTTTTGTGAAACGCAATCTGACTTTCAATAATCCCTATAAAAGAATGGCCCTGACTACCAATAACCTATAACTTTCATGAATCACTTACCTCACCAAAAATCTTCGTTACTCGAACTACTGCAATACAGCGAGCGTCAATACTGCCAGCTAAATAAAAGATTCAAACTACTGAAGTCACTAACTACTGATAGGCATAGTTAGCAAATGAAAGATTTTGATAGAGAAAAACAATGTATTTACCTTAATAATGTTCAAAAGTCATGATATATATAGCAGTTCATGATATCCAGTACTACAAATTTACTCTTTCTGGCGGACACACGTCCAGATCGTCCGCTCTTAAAATTCTGCCATCTCTCTCCCCACATCCACCACTGCTGGTGGCTCACCTCCGACTGCGCAACGCTACGCGCTGTTCACATCCAACTGCCCAACACTACAATAGCGAATATTACAACAATGCCAACCAGCCACAGACTGCACACAGCACAGCCAGTGATTTTCATACAGAGCGATACGTGGCGTTACCAACATAAAAACCTAAACAGCCTACTTACAAATGTTTCAGAAGAAATAGCAAGTGAGGAAAGTGGATAATTTTTGTTTTTCGACTATCGGAGTTGCACTGATATAATTCACAGGTGGACTAAATAAAAAATTACCCAGTGTCCTCAGCAGTGAACAGTTGCTACCCTATCATCTCATCCCGTGGCAACATGCCTCGAATAAGCAAGGAATAACAAGTGTTATACATCAGGGGTGGAAGCTATTGCTGAAACAACCAGTTTTCGTTATATATTTATATCATCATCATTTAAGACTGATTATGCCTTTCAGCGTTCAGTCTGGAGCATAGCCCCCCTTATACAGTTCCTCCATGATCCCCTATTCAGTGCTAACATTGGTGCCTCTTCTGATGTTAAGCCTATTACTTCAAAATCATTCTTAACCGAATCCAGGTACCTTCTCATTGGTCTGCCCCGACTCCTCCTACCCTCTACTGCTGAACCCATGAGTCTCTTGGGTAACCTTGCTTCTACCATGTGTGTAACATGACCCCACCATCTAAGCCTGTTCCCCCTGACTGCTACATCTATAGAGTTCATTCCAAGTTTTTCTTTGATTTCCTCATTGTGGACACCCTCCTGCCATTGTTCCCATCTACTAGTACCTGCAATCATCCTAGCTACTTTCATATCCCTAACCTCAACCTTGTTGATAAGGTAACCTGAATCCACCCAGCTTTCGCTCCCATACAACAAAGTTGGTCGAAAGATTGAACGGTGCACAGATAACTTAGTCTTGGTACTGACTTCCTTCTTGCAGAAGAGAGTAGATCGTAGCTGAGCGCTCACTGCATTAGCTTTGCTACACCTCGCTTCCAGTTCTTTCACTATGTTGCCATCCTGTGAGAATATGCATCCGAAGTACTTGAAACCGTCCACCTGTTATAACTTTGTTCCTCCTATTTGGCACTCAATCCGTTTATATTTCTTTCCCACTGACATTACTTTCGGTTTGGAGACGCTAATCTTCATACCATAGTCCTTACATTTCTGATCTAGCTCTGAAATATTACTTTGCAAACTTTCAATCGAATCTGCCATCACAACTAAGTCATCCGCATATGCAAGACTGCTTATTTTGTGTTCACATATCTTAATCTCACCCAGCCAGTCTATTGTTTTCAACATATGATCCATAAATAATATGAACAACAGTGGAGACAGGTTGCAGCCTTGTCTTACCCCTGAAACTACTCTGAACCATGAGCTCAATTTACTGTCAACTCTAACTGCTGCCTGACTATCCATGTAAAGACCTTTAATTGCTTGCAAAAGTTTGCCTCCTATTCCATAATCTTGTAGAACAGACAATAACTTCCTCCTAGGAACCCGGTCATATGCGTTTTCTAGATCTATAAAGCATAGATACAATTCCCTGTTCCACTCATAACACTTCTCCATTATTTGCCGTAAGCTAAAGATCTGGTCCTGACAAACTCTAAGAGGCCTAAACCCACACTGATTTTCATCCAATTGGTCCTCAACTAATACTCGCACTTTCCTTTCAACAATACCTGAGAAGATTTTATCCACAACGCTGATTAAAGAGATATCTCTGTAGTTGTTACAATCTTTTCTGTTTCCATGTTTAAAGATTGGTGTGATTACTGCTTTTGTCCAGTCTGATGGAACCTGTCCCAGGCCATTTCAATTATCCTGTGTAGCCATTTAAGACCTGACATCCCACTGTATTTGATGAGTTCCGACTTAATTTCATCCACCCCAGCCGCTTTAATGCACTGCAATCTATTGACCATTTTTTCCACTTCCTCAAATGTGATCCTATTTCCATCATCATTCCTATCCCATTCTACCTCGAAATCTGAAACATTACTGATCGCATTTTCACCTACATTGAGCAACTCTTCAAAATATTCCCTCCATCTGCCCAAGGCATCCACAGGATTCACCAGCAGTTTTCCTGACCTGTCCAAAATACTTGTCATTTCCTTCTTACCTCCCTTTCGAAGACTGCTAATTACACTCCAGAATGGTTTTCCAGCAGCTTGACCCATGGTCTCCAACCTGTTTCCAAAGTCTTCCCACGATTTCTTCTTGGATGCTGCAATTATCTGTTTGGCTTTGTTTCTTTTTTCAACATAACTTTCTCTGTCTACCTGGGTTCTGGTATGTAGCCATTTTTGATACGCCTTCTTTTTCCTTTTACAGGCTGCCTTGACTGTATCATTCCACCAATATATATATATATATATATATATATATATATATATATATATATTCTTCTGTTTAACCTGATTTTTATAGCCATTCAAAATATCCGGTCTCTGAAACAACTTACGGTTATAAACGTAGACATAAAAAAAAAATTCAAAAATTCTAAGACACCCTCAGACTTTTCCATTATACGTACCAAGATATGTAGAAGCAAAATATGAAATAAAATAGGTAAATAAAAGAACACATACAATAGTGCAGGGTCTGTATTTGACAGTGTTTGGAAACTTTGATACAATGTTCCTTCGGACATATATGCATGTCCAAAGAAACAGATATTTGCTAGATGTATTCCAGTCTCTGTCTTCCTCACAGTTTTTGCCCTCTACCGCTCCCTCTAGTACCATGGAAGACAGTCCCTGATCTCTTAACAGACGTCGTATCACTCTTTCTCCTTGTCAGTGTTTTCCACACATTCCTTTCCTCTCCGATTCTGAGCAGAACTTCCTCGTTCCTTGCCTTCTCAGTCCACCTAATTTTCAACATTCATCTGTAGCACCACATCTCAAATGCTTGTATTCTCTTCTGTTCCGGTTTTCCTACATGCTGTGCTCCAAACGTACACTCTCAGAAATTTCTTCCTCAAATTAAGGTCTATGTTTGATACTAGTAGCCTTCTCTTGGCCAGGAACGCCATCTTTGCCAGTGCTAGTCTGCTTCTGATGTCCTCCTTGCTTCGTCTGCTGTTGGTTATTTTGCTGCCGAGGTAGTAAAATTCCTTAACTTCATCTACTTCGAGACCATCAGTCCTGATGTTAAGTATCTCGCTGTTCTCATTTCCTCTACTTCTCATTACTTATGTTTTTCTTCGATTTACTCTCGGTCCCTACTGTATACCAATTAGACTTTTCATTCCGTTAAGCAAATCATGTAATTCTTCTTCACTTCCACTCAGCTTACCAATATCATCACCGAATCGTATCGTTGATATCCTTTCACCTTGAATTTTAATTCCAATCCTGAATCTTTCTTTTATTTCCATCATTACTTCTTCTATGTACAGATTGAACAGCGGGGGCGAAAGACTACATCATTGTCTTACACCTTGTTTAATCCGAGCACTTCATTTTTGGTTGTCCAGTCTTATTATTAAAAAAAAAGTGTGTGAAATCTTATGGACTTAACTGTTAAGGTCATCAGTCCCTAAGCTTACACACTACTTAACCTAAATTATCCTAAGGACAAACACACACATCCATGCCCGTGGGGGGACTGGAACCTCCGCCGGGACCAGCTGCACAGTCCATGACTGCAGCGCCCCAGACCGCTTGGCTAATCCCGCGCGGTTCTTATTATTCCCTTTGGCTATTGTACATATTGCATATTATCTGTCTTTCCCTATAGCTTATCCCTATTTTTCGAACATCTTGCACCATTTTACATTGTCGAACGCTTTTTCCAACTGGACAGACCCTATCTGTGAATGTGTCTTCGTTTTTCTTTAGTTTTGCTTCCATTACCAACCGCAACGTCAGAATTGCCTCCCTCGAGCCTTTACCTTTCCTAAAGCCTAACTGACCGTCATCTACCACATCTTCAATTTTCTTTTCGATTCTTCTGTATATTATTCTTGTCAGCAACTTGAGTGCATGAACTGTGAAGCTGATTCTGCGATAATTCTCGCACTTGTCAGCTCTGGCAGCCTTCGGAATTCTGTGGATGATATTTTTCTGAAACTCAGATGGTATATCGCCATACTCAAACATTCGAAACACCAACGTGAATAGCCGTTTTGTTGTCACTTCGCACAATATTTTAGAAATTCCGATGGAATGTTATCTGTCCCTGCTGCCTTATTTGATCTTAAGCCCTCCAAAGCTGACTTAAATTCTAATTCTAATACAGGATCCCCTATATCTTCTAAATCGACCCCTTCTTCTTAGCCGTATTACATAATAAAACGTATTTGCAAACTGCGGATACTGTACCACCACAGCTATAGAATTTACTGGAAAGCAATAAAAATTTGTGTCAGACACAGCCCCGAACCAGGATTTCCCAGTTTACACGAGCAACACTTCAGAGACAGACATAAACTTCAATTTGTGCCAGTGCCTGCTACTTATAAAAAAAATTAAAAAAAACTTCTCCCTGTTTGGGAATCAAATAATCGTGCATGCGCTATGGGTAGCAGACAGTGACAAAAATGGATGTTTTGATTGGGCTTGAAGCGTCCTGAGATAGGTTAAGCAGTTAAGGCGATCACTTGCGTTAAACGGGAAATCTGGATTCGAGTCCAGGTCCGACACAAATTTTCATTTATTTCCAGTAAATTCTACAGGTGTGCTGGAACCGTATCCACAATCTGCGACTGCATTTCGTGATTTAATACGGCTGTTAATAGTCAGCAACAGACACTGCACTTGCAGTACTAGACTCCCGTAACAAAGGATTTTGCGGAGACATGGCTTAGCCACAGCCTGAGGGATATTTCCAGAATGAGATTTTCACTCTGCAGTGAAGTGTGCAGTGATATGAAACTCCCTGGCAGATTAAAACTGTGTGCCGGACCGCGACTCGAACGCGGGACTTTCGCGGCAAGTGCGCTACCAACTGAGCTGCCCACGCTTGACTTACGACCCGTCCTCAAATCTTCAGTTCAGCCGGTACCTCGTCTCCTACCTTCCAAACTTTACAGAAGCTCTCCTACGAAGCTTGCAGAACTAGCACACCTGGAAGAAAGGATATTGCGGAGGCATGGCTTAGCCACAGCCCGGGGGATGTTTCCAGAATGAGATTTTCACTCTGCAACGAAGTGTGCATACAGCTTTAGTTTGCCAGGAAGTTTCATATCAGCGCACACTCCGCTGCAGAGTGAAAATTTCATTCTAGAAGAAACATTGTTCTCGATATGCAGTTTGTAATTTTTTCGTTCCGAGTATGTTGTCGTTAGCAAAATAGCCAATCTCATTCAAGATATCTGCATGATGAGAAAATTGGCAATTGAACCTAAACAACAAAAACAGTGAGATCATCCTCATGAGTGCTAAAGGAAATCCGTTAAACTTTGGTTACACAATAAATCAGTCAAATCTAAAGGCGGTAAATTCTACTAAATAGGTACCTAGGAATTGCAGTTATGGACAATTTGGGCGTTGGTGTCTGCAGCCTCTAATTTGTAGGCAGTAAAATGTTGAGATCAAGTGTCGTATGACATCTGTACAGGAAGATCCATACCAAAACAAGAGTTAAACATACAGACACGACAAATTTAGATATCACATCGACCAAAGTGGCCTAAAAGTACGTTAAAATTTGAAAACTCGATACTTCTTGTAACAATTGTAGGTAGAAAAGTACAAAATGACATACATGTCTGAAATGACGAGGAGTTTCAAGGAAACCAAAAACGATTGCACAAAATGACTAACAGATGGCGCTTTACATGGGAACAGATTTTTAGCAAAGATGATGTTCTTTATAACAAATGCTCATCATCAATACTTGTAGTCGAGGGACAATGTCGTGAACAGCACTTTACAGTGTACCAGCAGGCAGGGTGAGAAATTGCCGTCGGATATTACCTTTCAGCATCCCTAACAAGGTCGGACGATCGTTGTAAACTTGTGGCTTCAGGTTACTCCACACAGATTGTGGTCTGGGGACCTGTGAGGCCGCGCATGACGGAAGGGCCGGCTCAGCGAGCGATCCTCACTTAAGGTGTGCGCAAGAGGCCTTTCACACGTGTAGCGATATGGGGTGGAGCGCCATCCTGCATAAAAGTCGTACCTTCCAGGACCTGTTTGTCTGTCAGGCCATGGGTGATGCGGTTCTGTAACATTCGGTGTCCCTCGCACCCGTCAAGCTGATAGTTTGAAAAGCAAGACCCCGCTGTCCAGCGCCGTCTGTCGGCCGGTTTTTGCATTATTTTTTTATTTCAATAAAACCCCGTGTCATTTCCGGCATGTGCGTCAAGTTTTACTTCTCTACCTACATTATTCCGTGAATTAGAGCATTTTCAAATGTTAACGGACTCTTGGCTTACCCTGTGCATTCGGGTGACGTTCAGAATCAACAGACATCTATAGGCATACAGAGTGCAGAAAGAGTCGTATGCCATTGTTGGCTGTGTGTCGCTGAAGGGTCGTTTAGCCACCTGATCAGAGAGGGTTTTGGCCCCTTTTCTCGTGGGTTTGAGAATTATGCATTAAGTGTGTTGAGTGCAGGTGCTTGATGTCTGTGTGTGTGTGTGTGTGTGTGTGTGTGTGTGTGTGTGTAGGGTGGCGCGATGTCATGTTTGTATGATTAGATTAGATTAGATTTACTTTCATTCCAATTGATCCGTAGTGAGGAGGTTCTCCAGGATGTGGAACATGTCAGAAAAGCAACAATACATGACAAATATTTACAACTAAAACAAATAAGCTAATGTACCATTCCACAGGTCCCAAGTGGAATGATCATCATTTTCTAATGAACACTAAGAGTCATTTTACAAATACTAATGCACTGAATTTAAAATAAAAAAGTTTTTTATTTATTTATAAGGTAATAAACATGTAATACAACTACTATAATACTTATTTACAATGAACACATTACTGCACTGAAATGGTGCAGAAGTTAGATTACACACACACACACACACACACACACACACACACATTTTCAATGAACACATTACTGCACTGAAATTGTGCAGAAGTTATGTTGTACTTATATACAAATCAGTTGGTTTTACTAAGAAATTCATCAATGGATTAGAAGGAGTTGGCCACCAATAAATCCTTTAGGCTTCTCTTAAACTGAATTTCATTGGTTGTTAAGCTTTTTATGGCTGCTGGCAAGTTATTGAAAATGTGTGTTCCTGAATAATGCACACCTTTTTGTACAAGACTAAGTGATTTTAAATCCTTGTGAAGATTATTCTTATTTCTAGTATTGATTCCATGAATTGAGCTGTTGGTTTGAAAAAGTGATATATTTTTAATGACAAATTTCATTAAGGAATAAATATATTGGGAAGCAGTAATTAGTATCCCTAGTTCCCTAAACAGGCTTCTGCAGGATGTTCTTGAGTTCACACCACATATAACTCTTACTGCACGTTTTTGTGCCCGGAAAACTTTAGCTTGGCTTGATGAATTACCCCAAAAAATAATCCCATATGACATTATGGAATGAAAGTAAGCATAGTATGCCAGCTTTTTGATTTTTATATCCCCTATGTCTGACAAAATTCGCATTGCAAACAGAGATTTGTTAAGCTGCTTCAGCAGTTCTGTGGTGTGCTCCTCCCAGTTGAATTTATTATCAAGCTGTAATCCCAAGAATTTAACACTGTCCACTTCTTCTATCTTCTTGTCATCGTATGTTAGACATATACTCTTGGGACACCCCTTACAAGTTCTGAACTGCATGTAGTGTGTTTTTTCAAAGTTTAGTGACAAAGAATTGGCTAGGAACCAGTGATTAATGTCCACAAATATTTTATTGGCTGATCTTTCTAAGACTACACTTGATTTGCTATTTATTGCAATGTTTGTATCATCGGCAAACAAAACAAACTTGGCATCTGGTAATGTTACTGATGAAAGGTCATTGATATACACAAGAAAAAGTAAGGGTCCCAAAATGGAACCTTGTGGAACCCCACATGTAATTAATTCCCAGTTGGATGATGCCTGATAGCTTGATACATGTATCTTTCCTAATAACACCCTTTGTTTCCTGCCAGAGATATAAGATTTGAACCATTTTGCAGCATCTCCTGTTACACTATAATATTCTAGTTTACTTAAAAGGATATTGTGATTTACACAGTCAAATACCTTTGACAGATCACAAAATATACCAGTTGCCTGCAATTTTTTGTCTAATGAATTAAGCACATTTTCACTGTAAGTGTAGATACCCTTCTCAATATCAGAACCTTTTAGAAATCCAAACTGTGACTTTGACAGTATGTTATTTGAGATAAGATGGTTATAAAGACGCCTGTACATTACTTTTTCGAAAATTTTTGAGAATGCTGGCAACAGTGAAATTGGACGGAAATTTGATGCTATTTCTTTATCTCCCTTCTTAAAAAGTGGCTTAACTTCAGCATATTTCAGCCAT
Source organism: Schistocerca cancellata (assembly GCF_023864275.1). NCBI lineage: Eukaryota > Metazoa > Arthropoda > Insecta > Orthoptera > Acrididae > Schistocerca > Schistocerca cancellata. The sequence goes on along the minus strand of NC_064626.1, from coordinate 1,144,336,366 downwards.
TCAGGAAATATTCCACTGATAAACGACTGGTTATACAGATAGCTTAATATGATGATGAGAGACAGCCTACACCCCCACAACAGTACTGTAGGGGATTGGGCTTCTCTCGTGGGGAGGTGCGGGCAAATGGAGTCACATTCAGCTTGGTATAGTCCGCGCAGAATACCGTGGCCAATAGATATGCAGATGGCAGGGAACGTGTGGGGAGAGTGGTAGTTGGGGGGGTATGTGGGCAGGCGTCGTAGAGAAAATGTAGAGCGCCGGAGGGGAAGTGCCATTCTACACTGAAGCCTACGCTCATATTCTTTGTAAATATTAAGTGGAGACACACTCCACTCTCACGCTTCCATGGTGACGATTGAAAGAGATCTGTCACCTCTGCTTTGGCTAGTATCTAAAAAGAATTCCGTCGAAAATGCAGAGATTGTTAATCATTTGCAACTTATAGAGAAGCTTCATAAGTGTCAAACCGTCCGCCCTGGTAGCTGACGGGGGGAGGGGGGGCGGGGGGGGGGGATGTCAACTAATCCCAAATTACATGCTATACATGTCACAAATTCGCGCATGTGCGCGTCATGCAACCTTCTTGACACTGAAGAACACAGATTCGCGTTTGCAAGAGTAAGAGAAATTTGGCATATAGCTAAGCAGAAATTAGCGACCGTTAACAAAACATCTCCAACCGTCTTCACCGCGCAGATTTTCTGACTCTAGACGCAGTGCCATATCCTAATACGAAAATAAATGCTGTTGACTGGCTAAAAGGGCACACGATGCACTATAAAAGGCAGAAAATAAAAGCAAAGAAGATTAGTGGGTGTATCTAACGACTCAGCACCATCATCTCATGCGGACAAAAGACTACAAAAAAAAAATTTGGCATCCTTCCTAAATATAATCATGGAATAAAATAATACAGAGAACAATAATAGACTAAGACTAATACGCAATTCAGAGATGTCAGCCTTGCACGATTGCAGATAATTGGTACCAGAATGTCTTCGATCCTTTCACGAGACAATACAGAAAAGAAATCAAGTCCGTGGAAAGACGCGCAAGACTAACTCCTCCTGAGGAAATTAGACATCAAAATTTATGTATTTTATTTTTTTAATCACCTTATGCCATACGCAGAGAAGTTTTATGTTCTAAAAAAAAGTTTTAACTTCAAGGGGATACAAGATTTTATGTTTGTCTTATGAAGATGAGAGACTTCACGTTCAGTTTCTTTTAATATACTTGTCTTTCCATTATCAGGGGGAAGATTAATTTCCTTTAATTAATATCAAGAAGAAATATTTATCTCCTTTATGTTAGCAAAGGTGGTTATGGCGTTTAGCTTTCAGAAAAAATAGGAAGCCGACGAGAAAAAGAAAAAAAGTGGCCGACCACTCTCGAAAAAAGTAAAAACTGAGGATTTGGCTTCAAAAACATAAAAATTACAAAAATAAAAAAGTAAAAAAAGTTGGTAGACCGATGGACTCTTAATAACAACAATAATAAAAACGGCTAAGGCATAGAAGCCAGCCGAGAAGGCTGAGGGGAGAAGGGGAGAAGGGAGGCCCTAAAAGATTTTTAAAAAAAAGAAAAAAAGTGGTCAGCGCCGCGGAATTTCATACCTAACGGCGCGGGTTTGATTTCCGGCTGGGTCGGAGATTTTCTCCTCTCAGGGACTGGGAGTTGTGTTGACCTTATCATCATCATTTCATCCCCATCGACATGCAAGTCGCCGAAGTGGCAACTGAAAAGACTTGCACCAGGCAAACGGTCTACCCGACGGGAGGCCCTAACCACACGGAGTGGCAAATTTTGAGTAAGACCTGCACATTTCTGCGGTTGCTATCTTAAAATTTGCTTCTTTTGCCAAAACACAGTGAAGTGTACACAGTCTCACCTCACCAACATTTGTACAGACACAAATGCGGTACAATTCTGAAATAGTGGTTTAGTAAGTTTGTTAAGTGAGGAAAAATAATGCCTCTAGCTTATGAAGAAGCACATCCTAGGTACAAAAGAACGTGTAATGTCTTCACTTATGTTGCTCCAAAACTCATAGCATTTTTCATTACACCAACTATTGATGATCCGTAAAAATTAGATTCATTCATCAAAAAGGCCTGTAGTTAGTGGAATAACACGGTAGATAATGAAGTTTTACATAATAACGATATGCATGCTATCATTTGCCAAAATCTCATTTCGATATCTAACACCGTTGTTGTGGATATTTCACTCTAGCTTTATCGATGGCGCGGCGCGACCGCAAATGAGTGTGCTACGTCAGATCAATTTTCTCGAGACTGGTTTATTTATTTATTTATCGTATGATGTGTACATTGATTTACATTTATATACAATATTTTCAGGACTAAAATGTACAATCACACACAACTCGAGACTGGTGACTCTGTCCAAGTCTAAAGAAAAATTCAATATGTTACCTAAATTTCATATGAAGCAACATATTACGTAATATGCACAAAACGCAAAATCATTGTGACCTCTGTTTTACATTGCAAACTTGTCCGAATTTCGTGCAATGTCTTACTTCCACATAAATATCACAATAACTATGACCATTAACGAAATGATGGGCACATCATCATGAACCTGACTTATAAAGTTATAAGTGAAGCAATAAGATTTTTTTTTTTTTTTTTTTGCCGAATAGTTTCTGTAAAGTCGTTTGAGAAAGATTGCAGGGAGTGCGCCTCGATTTTGCCGTTGCCGACCGGCCGAAAGATGGCAAACACTTGTCTACCTCTCCTTCCGAACAATGGAATGAACTCGCCCAGTGCTTTGGAAAAAAAATGGTCACTGCGCTTTGGTCACAGTATCCTGCATGGTCTCTAACAGTTGTTTATTTAAATAATCCAAATTAAAACACCGCTATTGAGTCCTTGTCCAAAAGTACGGAAGTGGGCACTGAACCCACGGTCCTGTGCAGTGAAGCATTTCGCACAGTAACCTGCAGCAGCTACACTCAGCACATCTTGAGTGCGGGGCGACCTTCTGTGGTATGTGTTGCAGACCGGCAGCTGAGCTGCATCAGGTGTTGGCCTTGTGGTCAGACACTGTTCTGCTGATAGGATGGGGGACCGATGACCTACCCTAGCTGTGACATGTGATGGAAGCATCGACATCTGGAAAGCAAACAGATGTCCCGGATGCTGACAGGTGGCACCTCGCATTGGCGAACACATAGCAGACCAGCTCAGTTCGACCCTTGGCCCAACAGTTCAGAGGCTGAACGCCCAAGGCAGGCTGTCCCGTAGGGTGGTGAATGCATACGGATACTCCAGTGGATGGCAGGTGAGCAACGATGCCTTCTCAGCATCATAGTAGCAGTGGACTCGGCAGCAGTGGCCAATTCGATGCCTCTCGCCAGCTGGACGGCTAGTATTCATACTGTGCACGAGATTCCTAATCGATAGTGAGGATAGATCGATTGTTTTTGAGAATCCATTGAGAGAGGGACTGAGGTAACAGCCAGCGCTGGCAGCTGTATTGGGGACCACTTGGATATCTGGATACTTTTTTTTGTATGTCCATACTTTTGAGAGAATTCTTGGGGATGACGGCCATTTACTATTGTGAAAAAATGAAACGCCTACAGCCGTCCCTACGACTTATTTTTAGTAGCTACCAGTTTCGGCGCTTCAATGCGCCATCTTCAGGCTGACATTGATTCTGAAGGGGTTGACACGATCCCTTGGTTACGCAGATTATCTGAAAACTTCGTTGTCAGCTCTGCAACCATCAGCTGCCAACGTATCTACAAAATAAATAAAATCATAAGGACGGTTGTAGGAGTTTCATTATCTCACAATCTGGATATCTAGTGAAGGAACGAAGAGCATTTAAAATTTGCTGCTACTGAATAACATTAAAAATTAAATCTGAAGTAGGCTGAAAAAAATTGGAAATATGATCACATGTCACAGATAATTAGACTGCATATGATTCTAGTCATCATCTAGGATTGGATGTTAAAATACTGGTAGATGATGATGACGAATATATTAAGACCATCTCAAATGTGACAGCTACTTGTAGATCTGTATGCATTAGCACTTTGTTTCACTATTTTACACACATCATGTACACTTTTACTGACGATTGTGTACAGGGTGGTCCATTGATCGTGACTGGGCTAAATATCTCAAGAAATAAGGGTCAAACGAAAAAACTACAAAGGACGAAACTTGCCTAACTTGAAGGGGGAAACCATATGGCGCTATGGTTGGCCCGCTAGATGCCGCTGCCATAGGTCCAACGGATATCAACTGCGTTTTTTTAAAAAATAGGAAACCTCATTTTTTATTACATATTCGTGTAGTACGTAAAGAAATATAGACGCTTTAGTTGGACCACTCTTTTCGCTTTCTGATAGATGCCGCTGTAATAGTCACAAAGATATGGCTCACAATTTTAAGCGAACAGTTGGTAACAGGTAGGTTTTTTAAATTAAAATACAGAACATAGGTACGTTTGAACATTTTATTTCGGTTGTTTCAATGTGATACATGTAACTTTGTGAGCTTATCATTTCTGAGACGCATGCTGTTACAGCGTGATTACCTGTAAACACCACATTATTGCAATAAATGCTCAAAATGATGTCCGTCAACCTCAATGCATTTGGAAATACGTGTAAAGACATTCCTCTCAACGGCGAGTAGTTCGCCTTCCGTAATGTTCGCACATGCATTGAAAATGCGCTGACGCATGTTGTAAGGCGTTGTCGGTGGATCACGATAGCAAATATCCTTCAACTTCACCCCAAAGAAAGAAATCCGGGGACGTCAGATCCAGTGAACGTGCGGGCCATGGTATGGTGCTTCGACGACCAATCCACTTGTCATGAAATATGCTGTTCAATACCGCTTCAACCGCACGCGAGCTATGTGTCGGACATCCGTCATGATGGAAGCCCATCGCCATTCGGTCATGCAGTGAAACATCTTGTAGTAACATCGATAGAACATTACGTAGGAAATCAGCATATTGCACCATTTAGATGGCCATCGATAAAATGGGGGCCAATTATCGTTCCTCACATAATGCCGCACCATGCATTAACCCGCGAAGGTCGCTGATGTTCCACTTGCAGCCATCGTGGATTTTCCGTTGCCCAATAGTGCGCATTATGCCGGTTTACGTTACCGCTGTAGGTGAATGACGCTTCGTCGCTAAATAGAACGCATGCAAAAAATCTGTCATCGTCCCGTAATTTCTCTTGTGCCCAGTGGCAGAACTGTACACGACGTTCAAAGTCGTCGCCGTGCAATTCCTGGTGCATAGAAATATGGTACAGGTTGCATGGGGGCTTGATTATTTATTATGCAAATAATTTTAATTTTAGTCGCTGTCTGTCCGGTTACGCAGTCTCGTAACCGGTTGGCCCTGACCAGTATTAGTTCGCAATCTGACTGCATAGAATAACAACAAAGAATGAAACAAAACTTCCGTTAACACAATTAATTAATTAAGTCCACAGCAACTATAAAAGCTACGCAACAACAAAGCACAAGTGTAACTGTTCTGTGTGTGGAAGTGTGATTCAACGTACACATCTGGCACGGTTCTTCTTCAATACGACAAGATGCTTTAAACGCCATTTACAATGAAGTAATTAAAACAAAACCAGAAATACTATGATTGCATATAAAAACCAGAATTACACTCTAATACATGAACACAAGCCAGATGCTTTGTTGTCTGAACCTGTGACCAAGAGGCATTGTTATTTAGCGCATTTGAAATAAAAAATAAAAGATTTTCTTTACCTTCGTATATATTGACGAAAAATACGACGATATGCTCACAACTAGTACTGCAACTACGGCTAGCTCAGAACTACAATTGCCCACCGCAACTTCTCAACAAGCACTGCCAGTGGAGGCGGCTGAATAATACTCTTTGGCGCAATCTCTGGCGCTGTGACTCAGTGTAGCCACCTTTCAAGGTGCAATCGATGTTGATGTACCATTCTCAACACCGACGTTTTTGAGATTCCCGATTCTCGCGCAATTTGTTTGCTACTGATGTGCCGATTAGCCGCGACAGCAGCTGAAACACCTACTTGGGCATTATCATTTGTTGCAGGTCGTGGTTGACGTTTCACATGTGGGTGAGCACTTCCTGTTTCGTTAAATAAAGTAACTATCTATTACAGCGCCGTCTATCACAACGCGAAAAAAGTGGTCTAACTAAAACATTCATATTTCTTTACGTACTACACGAATATGTAATAAAAAATTTGGGGTTCCTATTTTAAAAAACGCAGCTGATATCCGTTTGACCTATGGCAGCGCCATCTATCTTGCCAACCATAGCCCCATCTGGTTTCCCCCTTCAAGCTAGACGAGTTTCGTTCTTTGTAGTTTTTTCGTTTGATGCTTATTTCGTCAGATATTTGACCCGGTCACTATCACTGCACCACCCTGTATAGACTGCAAGAAAAAAATACATCACTCTCAAGGACAAAGCCGTTTCATTGACAAGTCATGTAACAGGCAGTTCATCATTGTGGGAGTAGATGAGAACAGATTCAGACCAAATGAAACACAAGTCACAGTACTGGCTCCCCACACAATCACATTAATACACAGTGTGCCCAACTTTGGCAGCAACTTAGGCATCCATTCTCGTATGCAAACGATCTCAGAGGTTTCGAATACCGTCCTACGATAGACTGCCCCAAGCACCTTGCACGTTTTGTTGCAATTCGGGAACGTTTCTTGCAAGCCGTGCACAACGAGTAAGTTCCTGCTTTATCATGTCCCACACGTGTTCGCCTGGCGAGAGAACTGGTGATCTTGCTGGCCAAGGGATTTGTAAACTATGAAGAGCACGTTGAACCGCAACAGCCATACATGGGCGTGCATTGTTCTGCTGGAAAAGCACAACACCTTCCTGCCGCAGACTACAGTGTGTGCAATATAGTCGGCACTGATTACTTCGCTCTACAGCAACGAGAAATGTGACCGTGAGTTGTAATTGATGCCCCCATACCATGAAGTTTGGGGTGGGATCTGTCTGTCTTGGGCGAATGCACTCCGCAATAGGCACCTCACAAGGTGATGCCACATACGTGTACGTCCATCACTCACATACATACAGAGCCTACACTCACCACTGAAGACAACAGGGTGCCTGTCCACTCTCCAATTAAGTCTTGCACAACACCAGAGCAGCACAATGGCTCCTGGTAATACAGTAGGTTCAACATGTGCAGGGATTTCGTCCCGTCGGCCACCGCTGCTCACATAATGCGTCGATAGCGCCATGACGACCAGGACTTGGACTGTATGTGTGGGAATGACCCACGCATCAGTGCTTAAATCCGACGACACAATGTGCCCTACATATGCAGCAGTCCGTAGTTAGGTACATCCAGCTTCCCGTAGGCCATCAGATTGTTCAACAGGAGTACATACTCGTTGGCAGGCTGTGGTTGTATAAAGAATGTTGCAAACAGTGTTCACGTCTAAACTCAACACAGCTGCTGCCTGCACAGTGAAACCAGAGGGCTGATCGCCAATCGCAGATGGCCGTGACAATTTAATCAGTAACACTAAAACGCCCAAGTATGCAAGTATTATACCCTGGTTCCACTGATAACAGTCCTTAAGGCTGCTGAATTTTTTACCGGCAGTGCAGTTATAGCGCTTGTGGCGCGTGCCCCCGGACTCCAACCGCGTGCTGATGTAGTCGACGCCGTAGAGTTGCTACTGCCACAGCTCTCGCGGCAGAGTAGAGACACGATGCGATATAACATCAGTCCCCGTAGATTAACGGGAGAAAAAAACCTGAAAAACTTCCGAAAAGGCGTTCCTCGCGTAGTCATTGTATCTCAAAAAATGGTTCAAATGGCTCTGAACACTATGGGACTCACCATCTTAGGTCATAAGTCCCCTAGAACTCAGAACTACTTAAACCTAACTAACCTAAGGACATCACACACACCCATGCCCGAGGCAGGATTCGAACCTACGACCGTAGCAGCCTCGCGGTTCCGGGCTGCAGCGCCAGAACCGCGCGGCCACCGCGGCCGGCCATTGTATCTCAATAGTTGATGCTTTTTATTATTAATATTGTATTGTTAATTGCCCGGATTTGCAGTAGTTATTATTTCTTCTCGTTCGCATAGCACACACCACTGATTACGAGGAAATATTTTAGTTAACAGTTTTTTTCTTACGCTGTTGTCTCGTTGCTATGGAATTGTTGTGCTGGTATGCAGCCAGATCCAGAGATACTCTTTCATTCAGTCTTTGTACGATTGCGTCGTAATACGAAAACATTTTAAAGTTCATTTCTCAACTAATGACGTGATATTTGCACTTCAATGAAATAGTCTGTCATGAGTAGTCGTTGATTTAGTCATTTATCAAACTATTTAATGATGTAGCCCACACCGGGTATTTAACTGGTAACGAACAGTTTATTGTTATTTTGTCACTAAATACTTATAACTCCCGCACAACACGCACGTGGAATAGTTTAGTTAAGTCATTCCGATTGAGTTATAGTTTCTTGGCAATTACCACAACTCAACACTTTAGCGTAATTGTTTTATCTTCATGATGTCGTGTACTTGGGTCCTACTCAAGACTAATTGTGCGTATTCTTTCATAGAATGTTCACTTCTCCTTAAGGTTCAACTAATTTAAAGTCAAGTCCAATGTTCACTAATTCCGTTATTAGATTTCGATTAACCTGTAGTGCACGGTTAAATGAGTCTATCTGTTCCTGTCTCAATTCATAAAATCAGTTTCTTAAGCCGTGAACCCCGTCACACAACAAACACTTCTAAACTCGAAAACAATCTCGTCACGATTCTCAGTCTCAATAATTCAGATCAGAACTGCTCTCGTTCGTCTGCACTGGATGAGTTCTAGCAAGCGACTTCTTCTGTGGAAGAGCATTGTAGGCGCATTGAATTTCTTCGTCGCGCCTACAACTCTCTTCCACATAAAAGTTATCTCTGATGACATTACTTTGTACTTAACTTTTGAGATATTAATTTCACATTTGTCACATGGATAATTTGTCCATTGCTGAAATACAATGTTTCTTCTTTCTCTTTCGCTAACAAATATGCTCAGTGGTGTACAATACAGTTGTTGACAAAACTCTTTCGTGTTAGCTCATCGGAAAAGATGTTGTAACTGTCAAGATAACTTTCATTACTTCATGTTCTTTCTTAATTGACTTTAAGGTGGTCGTTGGTGCGTTACACGCTGCATTCACGGGTTGTGCCGACTTAGACATTACTTTACATCTAAACAGTTTACAGTGTCTCCTAAAGAGCATAAACGCAGAGATTTTTCCTCAATCTGAATATAAGCTCCTCTGAGACTACAGCAAAGGAACCTACCGTGCAACTTCTCTGGCAGATCTCCCAGAAGGCGTGCCTGCGTTATGATCTTGACTTTTTTCCTTCTGTCTTTTTGCAAACAACGGAATAAAGGAGTGGAGGCTAAAAACTAGTTTGAATGGGCGAAGCTGTTGGCAGCGGCTCCTGACAGAGCGATACGCCGCCTTGGCGGCAGCAGGCGTCGCCAGCAACAAGTAGCCTACAACTCAAGTGTCTGCAGGTTATCATGCTACGGGTCGATCTCACTGGTAATAGGTTTTGTCTGTTTTCATTTCTTGCAATACTTTGGGTATTATTTTATCTGGTACTATTTACTCCCGGCTACACGTTGCTGTGGCTCAGTCCTGCCAGATGGGAAATAAAGAAAAGAGGAAGCACAGGTTTCTAATATGCATAGCAATTGGATATACTGTATCTCCCAATCCCTCCCCCCCCCCCGCCTCTGTCTATCTCCTCCCTTCCATTTTCTATGTCCATCTCCTCCTCATTCTCCCCCCCCCCCACCCTCTCTCCATCACCTCTCTCCTCCTTCTCTCTGACTATGACCTCATTCCTCTTTCCATGTTCATCTTGTCCCTAACATCTCTCTTCATCTTCTCCTGCCCCATCCCTCTGTCCATTTCCTCTTTTCCACTTTCTATGCCCACCCCTATTCCTCCCTTTCTCTTATCTTGAACCTTCTTTATTGTTATTGCAAATTCAAATCCTGTAGTGGTATTGTAATCGTAAGCTGATAAGCCATAAATACAAATTTATGCTAACACCTTCCCATTCAAACCTCTCAGATTTCAAGAACCCAGGAGAGAAAACCCACAGTATATACGACAACGAAAAATGCACCACATTGTAGAGCATCTCATAGAATTTATATTCCTGCGTCAGAAGTGTCAAGTATCGTCGCCAGAGTGCAGCTTGGTCGCATGAAGTGAAAATGGCAACTCCACAGCAGCGCGCGCAAGCAGTAGTGTGGTTTGCAGAAACAAAATCGCCGATTACTGTGCAAAGAAATTATCGTCGTGTTTATGAATGCGATCCACCTGATGTGAAAACAATATTAAGAATGGTGTAGGAAGTTTCTGGCAACAGGGAGTGTTCTGAAACATTCTGGCGGTGCTCGTTACGGAGTTTCAGAAGAGACAGTGGAGGACATCAGACAAACGTTTCTCAGAAACGCACGTAAGTCAATTCGTCAAGCATCTAGGCAACTTGATGTACCTCGATCAACACTGCATTGTGTAGTTCACCAGCGCCTTCGTATGTGTGCTTGCAAAGTGCAAATTCTGCAACATCTGACGCCAAACGACAAACCACGCCGACAACAATTTGCTGCAGATATGCTGCAGCATATTGATATGGATGCCAGCTTCCTGGAAAGATGTTTATTCTCAGATGAGGCAACATTCATCTATCAGAAAGGGTCAATGGGCATAATGTTCGGATTTGGGGTTCGCAAAATCCTCCCGTTGTCATTGAACATATTCGTGATAACCCTAAACTAAAAGTCTGGTGCGGGCTAATGCACGACAGCATTGTTAAGACCATTCTTATTTGCGGAACTAACAGTGAATGGGTCAGTGTATCTGGACATGTTGCAGCAGTTTGTGTACCCTCAGATATAGGGCTTGCAGCCCAACATCATTTTTCAACAAGATGGAGCTTCGCCGCATTGGTCAACGGCTGTTCGCAAGTTCCTGGATAGGAAATTTCCCAGTCGTTGTATCGGACGTGGAGGACCCATTGAGTGGCCGCCAAGTTCACTCGGCTTTACGCCCCTTGATTTCTTCATGTGGGGATTCATGAAGGACTGTGTGTATGTTATCAGAGTGGACGATATTCCTACGTTGCGACATCGTATCACAAATTCGATTGCAACAATAACAGAGGAAAAGTTACAAAGAACTTGGTAAGCAATTGAATGTACACTTCATTCTTTGTGCTACAAATGGTTCACATGTAGGTGTGTATTGATCATAAATAAATTCTTTGAGATTCTCTACAATGTGGTGCACTTTTCATTGTAGTATATACTGTGGTTTTTTTTCTGGGTCTTTGAAATCAGAGAGGTTTGCGTGGGATACCCTATAATGTGAACACCTGTACTTACTTGGGAATGGTTTATTAATAAGTTGTTGGACACCCATTTCCCCGTAATACAGCTGCGGTTCTTCTTGGAATACTGGCAAATAAAGACTGTACAGTCTCCAGTGGAATGTTGTACCACTCTTCGATCAGAACCTCTTCTAACTCCTGTAGTGACGAGGGGGGCGGAAATCTGCTTCAGGGTCTGCGCACCAGTACTGCCCACAAGGGTTCGATAATGTTCAAGTCCGAGGTCTGTGCTGGCCAGGGAAGTCACTGCAGTTCAGTTTCATGCTCCCCCATAACACTATTGTACTATCCTGGCTGTGAATGGGTGCATTATCCTCCTGAAATATGGCATCATTGTTGAGGAACAACATTGGAATCATGGGGTGCACCTGATCACCTATAAGTGTTCACGTAATCGTTGGCTGTAAGACGGCCTTTGAGACTACTGATGGGACAAGCAGAATACCATGATGTGGCTGCTCACACAGTCACACTTCCACCTCCATGATTAACCGTTGAAATGAAGCAATCAGGATTGTAGGCTTCTTTTTGCGTCCTCCAGTCGTAAACCCAGCCCGATGTTGGAAATAACGAAAACGCTAACTCGTCGGACCATATGACGCGTTTCCACTGATCATACGTCCAGGATTTATGCTCCTGACATAATGTTTTACGCTTCTTTCCGTTCGTTGTCGGCACTAATGGTTTCGGTATAGCAACTCGTCCATGAATATTCGCTTTATGGAGTTTTCGGTGGACAGTGTCGATAGATACGGGGTCTCGATGATGGCTATTGAGCTCTGCAGTCACTTTAGCCACCGTAGTTTTTGAAACGTCCCATTTGTGATTTTCATCAGAGCGCTACGTGGCGTTACCAATATAAAAAACCTAAACAGCCTACTTACATTTTGTGTTGTTTTGACACAATTCGTGTTAGCGTATGACGATCTCTGTCATTTAGTTTTGATTTGCATCTTCTATACCGTTTACGCGATGATGTCTTTCCACGTTTTGTGTAGACTGCCATGACTGTTGAAACAGTTGCTCTTGAAACATTTAAGAAGTTGGCTGTCTCGGTTACTGATGCTCCAGCTAATCGGATCCCCACAATCTGCCCGCTTTGGAACTTTGTTAGATCTTTCATTGCACTCCCACATGGGCCTCTGAATGCAAATACGAAGTGTGCACCTACTCGTAAACAACCTCCACTGATGCCTAGTCCGTACTGAACACGCACAGTCCAGCGCGACACGTGCCTTACCTGCATTGTTGACCGTCAGACACAACCATCCCATTACTACCACCACATTGTTTTGCCTATCCCCTATATGATGCAGCACCAAAAAAGAGAATGTGCTATCAGAGGACAGCATGGACCTTAGCCTTTGCATCATGCAACTGACTCGCACCTCGCGAAGTGATACACCGTATATACACTACTGGCCATTAAAATTGCTGCACCAAGAAGAAATGCAGATTATAAACTGGTACTCATTGGACAAATATTTTATACTAGAACTGACATTTGATTACATTTTCACGCAGTTTGGGTGCATAGATCCTGAGAAATCGGTACCGAGAACAACCACCTCTGGTCGTAATAACAGCCTTGATACACCTGGGCATTGAGTCAAACAGAGCTTGGGTGGCGTGTACAAGTACAGCTGCCCATGCAGCTTCAACACGATACCACAGTTCATCAAGAGTAGTGACTGGCGTATTGTGACGAGCCAGTTGCACGGCCACCATTGGCCAGACGTTTTCAATTGGTCAGAGATCTGGAGAATGTGACGGCCAGGGCAGCAGTCGAACATTTTCTGTATCCAGAAAGGCCCGTACAGGACCTGCAACATGCGGTCGTGCATTATCCTGCTGAAATGTAGGGTTTCGCAGAGATCGAATGAAGGGTAGAGCCACGGGTCGCAACACGTCTGAAATGTAACGTCCACTGTTTAGAGTGCCGTCAATGCGAATCAGAGGTGACCGCGACGTGTAACCAATGGCACCGCATACCATCACGCCGGGTGATACGCCAGTATGGCGATGACGAATACGCGCTTCCAATTTGCGTTCACTGCGATGTCGCCAAACACGGATGCGACCATCATGATGCTGTAAACAGAACCTAGATTCATCCGAAAAAATGACGTTTTGCCATTCGTGCACCCAGGTTTGTCATTGAGTACGCCATCGCAGGTGCTCCCGTCTGTGATGCAGCGTCAACGGTAACCGCAGCTATGTTCTCCGAGCTGATAGTCCATGCTGCTGCAAACGTCGTCGAAATGTTCGTACAGATAGTTGTTGTCTTGCAAACGTCCCCATCTGTTGACTCAGGAATCGAGACGTGGCTACACGATCCGTTACAGCCATGCAGGTAAGATGCCTGTCATCTCGACTGCTAGTGATACGAGGCCGTTGAGATCCAGCACGGCGTTCCGTATTACCCTCTTGATCCAACCGATTCCATATTCTGCTAACAGTCATTGGATCTCGACCAACGCGAGCAGCAATGTTGCGATACGATAAACCGCAATCGCGATACGCTACAATCCGCCCTTAATCAAAGTCGTAAACGTGATGGTACGCATTTCTCCTCCTTACACGAGGCATCACAACAACGTTTCACCAGGCAACGCCGGTCAACTGCTGTTTGTGTATGAGAAATCGGTTGGAAACTTTCCTCATGTCCGCACGTTGTAGGTGTCGACACCGGCGCCAACCTTGTGTGAATGCTCTGAAAACCTAATCATTTGCATATCACAGCATCTTCTTCCTGTCAGTTAAATTTCGCGTCTGTAGCACGTAACCTTCGTGGTGTAGCAATTTTAATGACCAGTAGTGTAAGTCCTTTCTAAAAGAGGGCATTCCAAATGTAGTAGAGCTAGTGGTGCCGTAACGTTTCCCGGCGTGTCGTAACCTTTCCCGTGAGCGTTTGTCATGCAACTAAGTACAGCGCAGGCTGTTCCACGCTTCCTCGCGGTGAGTGGCAGGGGGTCCGGTAACTGCGTCCGCGTGTCTTAGTATGGACAGAGCGTAGTGATGTATGGAGCGGAGGGGTGGGATCGCGTGACGGTGGTCAGCTGGCAAATCCAGCTGGCGCCACGGCATAAATCAGCCGCGCCAGTGCTGGCGCCTGTCAGCCTGGCTCAGTGCGCTTACGGCTCGCCAGCGTTCTGGCGCCAGCGATCGGCGCACACCAGCGGCCGGTGAAAACGAAAACACTCTCGCAACTTTGCTGCCCTATCTCGTACCAGCTCATGGGCCAGCTACATTTGCAGTTCTATCTTTCCATTCCGTCTATTTTATTTTACTTTTTGTTTACCTTACGTTATATCAAAAAATGGGTCAAATGGCTCTGAGCACTATGGGACTCAACATCTTAGGTCATAAGTCCCCTAGAACTTAGAACTACTTAAACCTAACTAACCTAAGGACATCACACACACCCATGCCCGAGGCACGGGAAGTCACTGCAGTCCCGCGGTTCCGGACTGCAGCGCCAGAACCGCTAGACCACCGAGGCCGGCTACGTTATATCACCACGAACTTGAACCAGAAAGAGCGAGAAACGACGGGTGTTAAAGTGCTACACTGATACAAGCAAGGTGACAGTACAGGGTTATTACAAATGATTGAAGCGATTTCACAGCTCTACAATAACTTTATTATTTGAGATATTTTCACAATGCTTTGCACACACATACAAAAACTCAAAAAGTTTTTTTAGGCATTCACAAATGTTCGATATGTGCCCCTTTAGTGATTCGGCAGACATCAAGCCGATAATCAAGTTCCTCCCACACTCGGCGCAGCATGTCCCCATCAATGAGTTCGAAAGCATCGTTGATGCGAGCTCGCAGTTCTGGCACGTTTCTTGGTACAGGAGGTTTAAACACTTAATCTTTCACATAACCCCACTGAAAGAAATCGCATAGGCTTAAGTCGGGAGAGCGTGGAGATCATGACATGAATTGCTGATCATGATCTCCACCACGACCGATCCATCGGTTTTCCAATCTCCTGTTTAAGAAATGCCGAACATCATGATGGAAGTGCGGTGGAGCACCATCCTGTTGAAAGATGAAGTCGGCGCTGTCGGTCTCCAGTTGTGGCATGAGCCAATTTTCCAGCATGTCCAGATACACGTGTCCTGTAACGGTTTTTTCGCAGAAGAAAAATGGGCCGTAAACTTTAAACCGTGAGATTGCACAAAACACTTTAACTTTTGGTGAATTGCGAATTGCTGGAGTTAGCAGTTGGTGAATCTTTGTTGAACTTCGTCCTGAAGTGTCGTTGCACTGTTATGACTGACTGATGTGAGTGCATTTCAAGCACGACATACGCTTTCTCGGCTCCTGTCGCCATTTTGTCTCACTGCGCTCTCGAGCGCTCTGGCGGCAGAAACCTGAAGTGCGGCTTCAGCCGAACAAAACTTTATGAGTTTTTCTACGTTTCTGTAGTGTGTCGTGACCATATGTCAATGAATGGAGCTACAGTGAATTTATGAAATCGCTTCAATCATTTGTAATAGCCCTGTACATTCAAAACGTAGCGGTGTAGGCGTTTAATGGGAAAGAAATCTCGAAGAGTGGCAGGATTCGTGCCATTCGTGCCTCCATTTCACTTCCTCTACACAGTGTGTCCTGGTTAAGTTAGGACTGTGGCTGTGTAAAATAAAAGTCATGAATTATGTTCACCAAATCATTGTACTTATTCAAAATGTTCTTTCTCTGAATCAGTAGACTGCTGAAATCTTTCCAAATGTGTTTTGAACCAGTCAGTCTAGTTCTTTTCTGGAATTGCATTTAGTACTGCAGTAAGATGTCCTTGGGTGTCGTTAATTGCGTCGTAATGGTGTCCTTTCACTGTCAACTTCAATTTGGGGAACAGCCAGAAGTAGGTATGGGCAAACCTGGCGAATACGGTGGTTGTTCCAGCACTGTGACCTGTTTGCTCGACAAAACCTCGCGAAAGATCTTATCACGCTGTGGGCTGGGGTACTGTCGTGGAGCAACGACCAGGACCCTGTCTCCCGGTATTCGGGTCGAATTTGACGAATTCTCGCCCATGGGCACAAAAACGTAACAGAAAACGTGATGTTGGTTTGCTGCTCCGCCGCCATTTTACAAGCATTTGCAGCAAGGACGCCTACTGCAATGAAGCCTTGACTTTTGACACGGTTGTTGTCGGAACTTGAAGGATCGTATCGCCGGAGCTCGGCTCGAGATAGCATTGCAGTTTCTAATTTCGCACAAGCAGTTCTAACGGAAGGGTACGTATTTTGTATTATGGTGTTTTTTCTTAAATATATATTTATATTTTGATCAAGTTATTATCCTCTCGTGAAGATTCAGAAAGCTGTTGTGAGTTCTGCACCACATCTTGGCGGGAAGAGCAAAGACTTTTCAAAAACTTAAGTACTGTATGTGATAGTTTATATGTCGCCTGAAATCGTTTGCAGAAGGCGTAGCGTTCTCAATATTAAAAACAGAGTTCGCATTGCCACTTAATTTATTTGTATCGTGATCATGTTCGATCACGACCGGATATGAGACAATAGCAACTACGAACAGAAAAACCTAATGAACCAGACAGAGCTGGAAATTTTCTTTGCTATACTATACTACACATTAAAAGAAATTGGATCTGAATCACAAACAAGGTAAATGACAAGGCGCCTTCTGCCTTAACTACGACGCTTGCTGACATGCAATCGGCCACTGGTAGCTGTATGAAAACTACAAAAACACCGTTATTTCTGCTGCCATTAATAGGAGATGGATGCACAGAAATACTTTAACTAATAAGCAGGCACTACAGCATTTGAGAGCACAATAACCAATTTAATTATCTTAGTCAGTATTGCTAACAATAGGCTCCGTACAGTTTCAATGTTCTATCTTGGATATTTCATCTTAGATGCCCACATAAAATCTTACATAGCGTTGAACAATAGTAATATCTTATAATAATTAATTAGTGATTGCGGACCGCGCCACATACACGGCCGCCGTCTTTAAAAAATATATCGGGACTATGGTAACATAAGAGGATTAGAATTCTTCAGCTGTCAAAAAATAAGCCTGCACGGTTAGATTATCGAATGTTAGTTTATTTAAGCTATCGAAACAGATACTAATATTACAGTATCTCAATGGTAGCGACAGTTAAAAATAAATGTAAGTTTATTTAAGCTATCGAAAGAGATACTAATATTACAGTATCTCAATGGTAGCGACAGTTAAAAATAAATCAAGACACTTTCGTAGGAATTGTCAACCTGGCAAAAGAGTTCGATAATGTAAAACAGTGCAAGATGTTCGAAGTTCTGAGAGAAACAGCATTAATAACTAGGAAAATACGCATAATACGTAATGCATACAAGAAGTAAGAGGCAGCAAAAGGAATGGAAGGCTAAGAATGAAATTCTCAGATTAAAAAATATCTAAAGCAGGCATGTATTCGTTTGTTCCTGCTGTTCAATTTATATTTCAAAGAAGCAATGACGGAAACTGAAGTAAGCCTCAATAGTAGGATTAAAGCATGTCAATGACAAGATTCGATGATGACCTTGGTATATTGAGTGAAAGTGAAGAAGAATTATAGAACTTGTTGAATGGAATAAACTAATGAGTACACAATGTCGACTGGCTGTAAGCGAGGAGACACGACAGCAATGAGATTAGCGATAAACGAAACATCAAACCTGAGGACCACGAAGTAGAAGAAATTAAGGAATTTAGCTACTTTGATAGCAAAATATGTAATGACGGACGGAGAAAGGAGATCGTAAAACGCAGACTAACACAGAAGAAAGAGCGCATTTCTGCACAAGAGAAGCCTGCTGGTACAAACTTTGGCCTTAACCTGAGGAAGAAATTTCTGAGAATGATTGCTGGAGCACAGCATCGTGTGGTAATGAATCAGGGGCAGAGGGAAACCCAGAACAAAAGAGAGTTTGAGGTGAGGTGCTACAGAAGAATTTTGAAAAATGAGATAGCCTGATAATATAAAGAGCGACGGCAATCACCAGCCTGTTGTAATTGGTAGCCTGCTTAGCTGCAGTTCTTCCTGGCCACCAGCGCGGTTCCGTCTCGTAGATGTCTGTGACGCGGAAGTAGCAGAGCTCCAGACTCCTGCAGGGTCACTTACCGGCGTCTAGCTAAAGCCAGTGCGTGACCTAATTACCAATCCGGACCTGTGTCGCTGGCTTCAGGTCCTGCTTCACCTCCACATCTTTTTATGCTATAAAAGCATGGCCGGCCGTTGTGACCGAGCGGTTCTAGGCGCTTCAGTCCGGAACCGCGCTGCTGCTACGGTCGCAGGTTCGAATCTTGCCTCGGGCATTGATGTGTGTGATGTCCTTTGGTTAGTTAGCTTTAAGTAGTTCTAAGTCGAGGGGCTGATGACCTCAGATGTAAAGTCCCATAGTGCTTACAGCCATTTGAACCATAAAAGCATGAGCTAGGTCCTTAATCTAATTATGAGTTTACACTGAGGTGAAAAAAGTGATGTGCTAGCGAAATGCACTTTACAAATGGCAGTAGTATCACATACACAAGCTGTGAAAGGGCAGTACATTGGTGGAGCTGTCATCATACTCAGGTGGTTCATGTAAAAAGGTTTCCGACATGATTATGCCAGAACGACGGGAATTAACAGACTTTGAACGTGGAATGGCAGTTGAAGCTAGAAGCATGGGACATTCAATTTTGGAAATCGTTAGGTAATTCAATATTCCGAGATCCGTCGTCGTCGTCGTCGGCTGATACTCGTATCCGAGTTTTCATTTCTCTCCTGAGATTTCCTTTGTCACGGTTCAGGCGTGGAAGTGTCGTTGATGGCTTAGCAATCGAATCCTAGCGTGGAACAGGCGGCCACAGACATTACAGCTGATGAAAGGTGGAGGACGTGGCTGAGCCTGGAGGAGTTTACGTCTCCGGCGTTTGTCATCCTCCATTCTTCGACGTTCCAGCTCAAAGTTTTGAAGAGCATTTGAGGTAACTGAGCGCCAGCGACTTCGGTCTTCTGCTATTGTGGACCAGTTACTCGGATCGATGTTCAAGTTTTTCAGATTTTTCTTGTACTGATCCTTATAACGTTTGAGAGGGGCACCTCGTGGCCTTTTACCTCTGCTCACTTCGCTGTACAGCATTTGGCGTGGAAGTCTGTCATTTTTCATCCGCTGGACATGTCCGACCCATCTGAGTTGATGCCCAATGATAGGAGCTTCCATGCTATACTTTTTTGCTTTCTCAAGAACAGCCGTGTTGGATATGAAGTCATCCCATTTCAGGTTCATGATATATCTTAGCTTCTGTTGGTTGAAGATCCACAGCGTCAAGAATAGCAAATTTCAGGCATCACCTCTCACCACGGTCAACGAACTGGCCGACGGCCTCCACTTAACGACCCAGAGCAGCGGCGTTTGCGAAAACTTGTCAGTTCTAAAATACAGGCAACACGCCGTGAAATAACCGCAGGAGTCGATGTGGGACGTACGACGAACATATCCGTTAGGACAGTGCGGTGATGTTTGGCATCAACGGGCTATGGCAGCAGACGACCGACGCGAGAGCCTTTGCTAACAGCTCGATATCGCCTGCAGCGCCTCTGTTGAACTCGTGACCATATCGACTGGTCCCTAGACGACTGGAAAACCTTGGGTTGCTGTGCAAGCTGGTGGTGCTCCATAATGGTATGTGTTGTGTGTTGCGTGGAGTGTATAACACTGTACTGCATCGCGTATTATATCAACATACATTGTGTGTTACTAAATATAGTATTACGATGCAGTAAATGTTACCCTCTGGGAGGATTTAAGTAAAATTGACGTGAGTTACCTAATGGATTTGGATTATCGAACCTGAATATAACAGTAGAAACCAGAAAGCTAAAGATTGAAACTTGGAAAATGTTTTAAGTGACCAAGCATACTTAAATAAAATACGGTCGCCAGCCTAATTAGGCATAGTAATATGAAACATTACTTTTAAAGAATCTGTATTGAATTTTGGTAAAGGAAAGCTACCATTACTTCTTTCCCAGAGAAGTGCAATGAAACTCTACTATAATAAGTGATACAGTGAATACTAGCAGTCATAAATAGTATGTGCAAGCTCCCACAGGAACAATTGACACTCTATCTCTTCTCAACAATAATACTTTGTCATATATAATTATCTCATGATCAAATGTTGGGAATCACACTACTAAACCAAAAATGGACATGGACATGGTCCTGTTTCAATAGTTACTTTTCATGTTGTACAAATATAATTAAAAGTCACTGGCAACAGGATTTTTACACTCACTATGAAGCAATCTTATTTCTATTTTTATGAATAAAAGCAATTACTGTAACTTTATCTTTTATAGTCAAAGACTTAGGTGGGGCCCTCAAACTGTCTTTCCAATTTTTACTACACAAAGCATACAAAACTCAAAATTTACTTCAACTGCAATTAATACATTCATTGTTGAAGTCGGTTTATTCATTTTAAGCAACTCCAAATTGGGGACTCTTAAACTGTTCATTACCATAAAGCAAACTACACTTTTCTGAGGCGATTTGGTAGATGCAAATTTAGGTATTACTTTGTCACAAATGTCACTCATCTTGCATGGCTTTTAAAACTGTTAAAGCCAGTGATTTTCCATACAGATCCTTAATTATGACTTAAAATTCATTTACACTCCAACTTCAAGACAACTTGCTGTCTTATTGCCATTTATACAACCAGTAATTTTCACTAACAGAATTTAATGCAGCTAATCTTTAAAGCAAAAACACTTTGGAATAAAGCAAATCAATCACTATGGATGTTTTCATAAATGCAACACTAGCTTCCTCCCTTAACTTCAATTGAAGCCACAGTATCTCTATACTGTGTTGCATTCAGAATTATGTAACACCAACAATCACTTATTTTCAATCCTTTTTGACATACAGGATACTCGGATGTTAGTAATTATGTGGAATGTATCATAAGAGGTATGATGAGAGGAACCAATTCAAGGGTCGGACACACAGTTTAAAATAATGTGTCTTTATTATTGCAAATTAAACAACACGTAAATGTACTGGATCATACTTTGACCTCTTAGATTTGCTGAAGTGATGGTGGCGAGTACATGGTGGCTACCTGGTCCGTCCTCTGGATGTAATTTGTTCTATTACTTCCTTCTGAGTGACGAAATTATCAGCTTTATAGCCTTTTCCAATAATAGAGCACCATTTTAGAGTCGTACACACATCCGAGGCGTTTCCATATTAATCCAGGTACTGGGTGCTACCCTAGGCACTTGCGCTGTTCACTCAATTGCTGCTCAGACCAGACTATCCAGTAGCCAGCTGCAGACTGACTGTCTTCTCTCACTTGGCGCCCAGACTGAGCGCCACATCCACCTTTCAGTCCGCGCCAACCACATTTTGCCACACGCCAACTTTAGCTTTTCATTTTATACAATGCAAGTCCCTAGGTATGAACCAGCTTGTAAATAGTTGTAAAAAAACATATTTTAAAAAATCTTAATATTTAAATACATTAACACGTCAACACAAAAGCCATATATTTGTATAACATTTCCCTCCAATTAATACAAAGAATTTAAATAGTAAAGAGAAAACATTTTACTCAACTTTCCACTTCATTAAAATAGGTCAAAGACATTACATAGCGAAAAATACGTACTTGACACTGAACAGAATTAATCAGAACAAAATATTTATAGTATTTATTATGGTGTTAAAATGGACTGGGTCCTCTGGTCCAATTCGACCGATGATTGACTGGAAACTGTTATTTTCGACCACTTTGGGACTGTTTGTAGCCATTCATGGACTTAATGTTCGCAAAAAACGTTGTCGTGTTACCGGGCTACAATTGTTCGCGATTGGATTGAAGAGCATTCTGGAGAATTCGAGCGAATGATTTGGCCACCCAGATCGTCCGACATGAATCCTATCTAAAATTTGTGGGACGTAATCTAGAGGTCAGTTCGAGCACAAAACCGTGCACCGGCACCAATTTCACAATTATGGACGGGTTTAGAGGCAGCAGGCTCGATGTTCCCGAATAGGACGTCCAACGACTTGTTGAGTAGAAGCCATTTTGGGTTGCTGCACCAAGCCGGGCAAGAGGAGGCCCGACACGATATTAGGGAGATATCCTTTGACTTTTGTCACCGCAATGTAAATTTAGACAAAATATTCCTAATCTGATAGAATTTTGATATTCATATTTCTTTTGTGAATTATCATTAAAACTGCGTCTGTTCTCCCCATTTCACGGTAGCTCACTGCATCCAGACGCGCCAGCAGGCCGCGTGGAAGCGGCCCCAGACTTTTAGGTCGTTGTTGCGAGCGGAGCCAGCGTCCTCTGCAGGCAGGGCGGCCCTTTGATTGAACGCAGCCCTCTGGACGGCTAATGAGCCTGGCGCAAAGTGGCCCTCGCCTTCTCCACGGCTTCGTCTCCCCCTCACGGAACGCGCAGGGTCCCCAACCTCCTCACGTTACGTGAAGCCTACACCCTAGCTCCTACCTAATCTCTCACACCATTCATTACTCATCTCCACTTCTCTCACCAACACCACGTCTTCTCCCTCTTTTCCGGTCCTCCAAATTCTGTTACGCCACTCGTTACCACGATACTACCATCTTTCCTTCCACCGCGAAAAATACCTGTTTCTGCATCTACATCGACGTCCATTCCTTGCAAACCACTGAAATGCGTGGCAGTGGGTACTTCACATTATACCATTTATTATAGCTTTTTGCCATTACACACACAGGCTGAAATTACTGTAATATTGTCCTCGTGGTACACATGGGGTTGTAATATATTCCTGGACTTATGACGTACAGTTGCCTCTAGAAACTCCCTAAGTAGATTTTCACACCATAGTTTGCGTTTATATTCAAAAGCCTGCTAATTCAGTTTCTTCAGCGTCTCCGTGAGTCCCTCGAGTCATACAAACCTGTGACCGCTCATTCGTGCTGTTCTTCTGTGTACACATCCAATATTCCCCGTTACCCCTATCTAGTACTGCTCCCACACGCTTCAACAATATTCTAAGATAGGTTGTACAGGAGCATTGTAAGCAACCCTCTTTGTAGACTGATTGCGTTTCCCTAATATTCTACCAACGAAGCGATGTCTGCACCTGGCTTATGTATGACTAAGCCTATGTGATCTTTCCATTTCATATCCCTACAAATTCTTGTAACAGTTACTTGTACACGTTGACCTATTCCTACTGTGAGTCGTTGATATTGCTGTTGTTGTTTTCATTTCTTGAAGTGCACAATTTTACATTTCTGAACATTTAAATTTTGCACCAATTTGAAACCTTATCATGCCTGACTAAATGATTGTGCAACCTTTTTCAGAGAGTCCTTCATTATAGATAACTGCATCTGCGAAAATTCTTGGGTTAGAGTTAATATTAATTCTTGGGTTAATGTCAACAATGTCTGCTAGGTCACTAATATAGAACATGAATAACAGCCGGCCGGTGTGGCCGAGCGGTTCTAGGCGCTTCAGTCTGGAACCGCGCGACCGCCATGAACAACACAGGTCCCAAAACGTTCTCATGGGGCATACCTGAAGATGTTCCTACATCTGTCGCGACCTCTCCATCCAAGATAACATTCTGCGCCCTCCATACCGAGAAATGGACATGGTAAAAAAAATGGCGCTGAGCACTATGGGGCTTAACTTCTGAGGTCATCAGTCCCCTAGAACTTAGAACTACTTAAACCTAACTAACCTAAGGACATCACACACATCCATGCCCGAGGCAGGATTCGAACCTGCGACCGTAGCGGTCGCGCGGTTCCAGACTGTAGCGCCTAGAACCGCTCGGCCATTCCGGCCGGCGGTCATGGTCAGCCCAGTCACAAATTTCTCTTTATATTCCAGACGATCCTACTTTCCCTAATAGCCATAGATGTTAGTGCTGAAAGTAAAGAAATACTGCTTCTCCTCACTGCCTTGACCCATGTCTTACTCCACGTCGTGATATAGCACTCTGTCTTCAGGTCACAAGTGGCCCATCGGGACCATCCGACCGCCGTGTCATCCTCAGATGAGGATGCGGATAGGAGGGGTATGTGGTCACCACACCGCTCTCCCGGTCGTTATGATGGTTTACTATTCGTTAGAGTAGCTCCTTATTTGGCATTACGAGTCTTGAGTGCACCCCGAAAAAATGGCAACAGTGCATGGCGGTCCGGATGGACACCCATCCAAGTGCCGACCACGCCCGACAGCGCTTAACTTGGGTGATCTCACGGGAACTGGTGTATCCACTACGGCAAGGCCGTTGCGCCATGTCCTGAGGCAAATCTTTATTTGATAATTCTTTGAGCTAACGTTAGTATCCGTTGTCCAAACGGAAATTTAATTTCTGTTGAGTCCTTAGGCGAGATGTACGGACGTCGGTCGAAGCAGGAGCGTTCACCAGTCTGTCACAAAAGCCGGTCCTTGAAACATTCTCAGTTGCATGTTGCGAGAAGAAAGCCTTCTTCCCTCTCGTTTGAGTTCACGGAGAATCTCCGTAATACTCCGTAATCTCCGTAAACTCCAGTGGAAGACTGCAAGAGAGACGCTCAGTAGCTCGGTACGGGCTTTTGTTGAAGTTTCGAGAACATACCTTCACCGAGGAGTCAAGCAGTATATTGCTCCCCCCTACGTATATCTCGCGAACAGACCAAGAGGATAAAATCAAAGAGATTAGAGCCCACACAGAGGCATACTGACAATCTTTCTTTCCACGAACAATAAGAGACTGGAATAGAAGAATAGATAGAGGTACTCAAGGTACTCTCCGCCACACACCGCCGACCAGCCTGTGGATGGTTTTTAAGGCGGTTTTTCATCTGCCTCGGGGAATGCGGGCAAGTTCCCCTTATTCCGCCTCAGTTACACTGTCGGCGATTGCATGTACTGTTCAAAAAATGGTTCAAATGGCTCTGAGCACTATGGGACTTAACTTCTGTGGTCATCAGTCCCCTAGAACTTAGAACTACTTAAACCTAACTAACCTAAGGACATCACACCCATCCATGCCCGAGGCAGGAGTCGAACCTGCGACCGTAGCAGTCCGCAGGTACTGTCTCCACGTACATGTACACCATAATTGGCCGGCCTGAGTGGCCGAGCGGTTCTAGGCGCTACAATCTGGAACCGCGGGACCGCTACGGTCCCAGTTTCGAATCCTGTCTCGGGCGTGGGTGTGTGTGATGTCCTTAGGTTAGTTAGGTTTAAGTAGTTCTACGTTCTAGGGGACTGATGACCTCAGACGTTAAGTCCCAAAGTGCTCAGAGCCATTTTTTTGAACACCATAATTACTCTACCACGCAACCATTTGGTGTTACACTAGTCTGGTATGAGACGTTCCCAGGGGAGGGGGCGTCCACTGGGGACCGAACCGCACAATAACCTTGGGTTCGGTTTGGGGCGGCGGTGGGGTGAGTGGACTGCTGTGGCCTGTAGTGAGGTTGTGAACCACTGCGGGCTAAGGGGGCGGGGGGGGGGGGGGAGGGGGACGAAGCCTATCCGTCGTTTCTAGGTCCCCAGTCCAATACACAATGCACACAATACACAAAGCCTCTGAATTGTTGCCGTGCCTTCCTTTAATCCGACCTAGTGGGGACCTGCTCGAGCAATACTCAAGAATGGGTCGCCAGAGTGTTCTGTACGCCACCTTCTTTATAGACAATGTGCACTTTCCTAGAATTCTCCCAATAAAACGAAGTCGACCATTCGCCCTCCCTGCTACCATCCTTAGGTTCTCCTTGCATTTCATGTCGCTTTGCAACAATAGCCCATGCCTAGAGACATTCTAAGGAAATAAAAAAAAAACGACGCGGTACGAAAGAATTCCGAATGGACGGAAATCGGTAGATGTAATGTACAAGAAGAGACAAACAAGTGTTTACAATTTCAGAAAAATTGGATGATTCATTCAAAGGAAAGAGCTCTGCAAACTGAGCAAGTCAATAAGGCGTTGGTTCACCTCTGACTCATGCACGCAGGTATTCGGCTTGGCAATGACTGATAGAGTTTTCGGTTGTCCTCCTGAGCGATATCATGTGAGAATGTCTCCAAATTGGCGAGTTGGATCGTCAAAATCCCGAGATTGTTGGAGGACCCTCCCAACAATGCTACGAACGTACTCAGTTGGGCAGAGATCCGGAAACCTTGCTGGCAAAGGTAGGATTTGTCAAGCATGAAGACAAACAGTAGAAACTATCGCCCGGTGTGGGAGGGCGTTATCTTACTGAAATGTAAGCCCAGGATGGCTCGCCTGTAATCTCATTCACTGAAGCAGAATTGCCTTCAGTGACTATTTCCGCTTCGAACTGAGACTCGATGAACAGCGAGGACATGTTTTAGACGCTCCGGACATTAGTGAGATACCCAATCATCATATGGCCCAACAACCACGAGTTATTGTCTGGGGTGCCATTACAGTTCATAGCAACACTCCTTTAGTTGTCATTCGCGGCACCATTGCAGCACAAAAGTACGTCAGCGATACTGTACGCCATGTTTTGTTCTCCATCATGGCGGCATTTCAGCAAGATAATGCCCGCCCGCACGCGGCGAGAGTTTCTACTGCTTGCCCTCGCGCTTGCCGAACCCTACCTTGGCTAGCAAGGTCGCCATATCTGTCCACATTTGGAGCATTATGGGGGGGGGGGGGCGTCCATACAACTCGGGTATTTGGCGGCCTAACGCGCCAATTGCTCAGAGTTTGGCACGATATCCCTCCGGAAGACATCCAACAACTCTGTCAATAAATGCCAAGCCGAATAACTGGCCAGAGGGGGAGCAATGAGTTACTGACTTCCTCAATTTGTGAAGCTGTTTCTCTTGAATAGATCATCCAGTTTTTCTGAAATTGTAATCGCTTGTTTGTCTGTACAAGTACATTACGTCTAACGATTTCTGTCCCATTCAGATAATTCCTTCATGGTGCGCTGGTTTTCTTTTTCACCTCAGAGTGTATTTAATCGGTGTGACTGTGAACGATACAAGTAATACTGTATTATCCGAACATTACAGAATTGTTTTTTATTAATCTGCATTAACTTACATTTTTTTCTACTTTTAGAGCTAGCTGCTACTCATCACACCAAGTACAAAATTTTGTGTAAGTCATCTTGTACCCTCCTACAGTCATTCACTGACGTCACTTTTCCGCATACTACTGTGTCATCAGCAAACAGCTGAATACTGCTACTCACCGTACCAGTCAGATCATTCACGTATATAAAGAATAATAGCGGTCCTATCACACTTCCCTGGGGCACTCTTGACCATACCCTTGTCTCTGCTGAACGCTCGCCGTCGAGGGCAATGTTCTGGGTTCTATTACTTGAACGGTCTTCGAGCCTCTGACATTACAGTTAACATATTCCATATGCTACACATTCGTTAATAATCTGCAAGGTGGCAGCGTGTCATAACGGTTTCCGGATGTCTAGGAATACGGAATCTGCCTGTTGCCCTTCATCCATAGTTCGAAGGATATCATGTAAGAAAAGGGCTGCCGGCCTTGGTGGCCGAGCGGTTCCGGGCGCTTCAGTCTGGATCCGCGTGACGGCTACGGTCACAGGTTCGAATCCTGCTTCGGGCAAGGATGTGTGTCATGTCCTTAGGTTAGTTAGGTTTAAGTAGTTCTAATTCTACGGGACTGATGACCTCAGATGTTAAGTCCCATAGTGCTCAGAGCCATTTGAGCCATTTGAGAAAAGGGCTAGTTGAGTTTCGCACGAGCGATACTTTCTAAATCCATGTTGATTTGTGGACCGAAGCTTTTGTGTCTCAAGAAAATTTATTGTATTCGAACTTATGACTATGTTCAAGAATTCTGCACAAAAATTATGTTAAAGATATGGGACCTTAATTTTGCAGTTCCATTCCTTTGCCCTCCTTATATACTGGAGTCACCAGCGCTTTTTTCCAGTCACTTGGGACTTTGTGCTGGGTGAGAGATTCACGACAAATGCAGGGTGAATAAGGAACCAATGCCGTAGGGAAAAAAATGGTTCAAATGGCTCTAAGCACTGTGGGACTTAACATCTGAGCTCATCAGTCCCCTAGAACTTAGAACTACTTAAACCGAACTAACCTAAGGACATCACACACATCCATGCCCGAGGCAGGATTCGAACCTGTGACCGTAGCAGCCGCGTGGTTTCGCACTGAAGCGCCTAGAACCGCTCGTCCACAGCGGCCGGCCCGTAGAGAATTCTCCGTAAAAGCGAACTACGATTTCGTCCGGACCTGGTGACTTATTTGTTTTCAGCTCTTTCAATTGCTTCTCAACATCATGAGTGCCTGTCTCTATGTCCTCCACATCGGAGATTGTGCGACTGTCAAACGATGGTAAATCCGTACTACTCTCCCGCGTGACTGACTTTTTAAACGCGAAATTTAAATTTTAGCTTTGGTTTTGCTGTCTTTTCTTGTCACACCGAACTGGTGGACGAGTGATTCAATAGAAGCCTTCGAACCTCTTTGTGATTTTACGCAGGCCCATAATTTTCTATCAACCTAGGCAAGATCTCTCGTTAACGTGCGACGGTGGAAGCACTGCTATGCTTCGCGCATCGATGTTTCCACAGATGCAACGATTTTCTAGCAACTTTTTACCCATTGATATTTCTGCCTTCTTTTTTGAGCCCAGAGTTCCACAATACGTTTTCACAGAATTTTCTGAATTTCATTATGTAACGACGATTGGTCTTTCTCGTTCTTAACGCACTTACTCGGTATATACTTCCCTAGAGAGTGATTTAGAATCATTTTAAATTTTCCCCATAACTCCTCTACGTCCACATGTTGAAAACACACTATGAGTAAAATTTCGTTATTTGTTATCCTTCCTGTTGAGCAGTTTTAATGGCCTCCAGAGTAATGCGATCCTCGTAAAAAAAGTAATCGATCGCAACTGAATATGACGTAAGAGTCAGTCATCAGCGCAAGTGCTATTGCGGTTTCCTCCTCTGTATTACCACAGATGGTGCGTGACTATGTGCATTCGCACAAAATTTACCCGAGAGGGGGCAGAAGTCCTACATCACCATTCTTGATACAATTAATTCAGTGGCTTCGGAAAACGTGTCATGCTCTACGAACTGAATTTGATATAAAGTATACAAAATTTATTGTATCTCAAACGACTGATAGATATCAGGAGATTTCTTAAGCCAGATTACTTTGCTACCTAAAAGTTAGTCAGATTATAGCATTTCATGTTATTGTACATCTACATGATTACTCTGCAATTGACAATTAAATGCCTCGCAGAGTGTTCATGGAACCATCTTCAAGTTATTTCTCTACCATTCCACTCCCGAAAAGTGCGCGGGAAAAGCGGACACGTAAATATTTCTCTGCGAGCTCTGATTTCTCTTACTGTATTATGATGATCGTTTCTTCCTGTGTAGATGGGCGCCTACAAAATGTTTTTCGCACTCGGAGGAGAAAGTTGGTGACTAAAATTTCATGAAAAGATGGTTATAATGATTACCACCCCAATCGCATGTATATCCGTGGCACTCTCTGCCCTGTTTCTCGTTAATACAAAACGAGCTACCCTTCTTTGAACTTTTCCAGTGTGCTCCGTCAATCCTCTCTCATGCGGACCCCACACTGCGCAGCATTACTCCAGAACAGGGCGGACAAGTGTAGTGTAAGCAGTCTCTTTAGTAGACCTGTTACTTTTTCTGAGTGTTATATCCGTGGAGGTAATCCAACGTTCTGCCAGTACATCGTAGTCTTTGGTTTTCTTTCCCTGCAGCATTATCTATGTGATCGTTCCAAATTAAGTTATTCGTAATTGTAATTTCTAAGCATTTAGTGCCCGCATCTCGTGGTCGTGCGGTAGCGTTCTCGCTTCCCACTCCCGGGTTCCCGGGTTCGATTCCCGGCGGGGTCAGGGATTTTCTCTGCCTCGTGATGGCTGGGTGTTGTGTGCTGTCCTTAGGTTAGTTAGGTTTAAGTCGTTCTAAGTTCTAGGGGACTGATGACCATAGATGTTAAGTCCCATAGTGCTCAGAGCCATTTGAGCCATTTTTAAGCATTTAGTTGAGTTCACAGCCATTTCGATTTGTGTGATTTATCGTGTAACCGAAATTTAGCCGATTTCTTTTAGTACTCATGTGGATGAACTCACGCTTTTCATTATTTAGAATCGTCACTTTTCGCATAATACAGCTGCCTTTTCTAAATCATTTTGCAATTAATTTTGATCGTCTGACGACTTTACAAGACGGTAAATGACAGCAACAACCGCAAACGATCTAAGACGACTGCTCAGTTTGTCTCCTAAATCGTTTTTATACATTAGGAGCAGCAGAAGGCCTATGATACATCCTTGGGGAGAGTCAGAAATCAGTTCTGTTTTACTGTATGAGTTTCCGTCAGTTACTACGAACTGTGACTTCTCTGTCAGGAAATGACGAATCCAGTCACATTAACGAGACGGTGTTCCATACGCACGCAATTTGATTACAAGCGGCTTAAGAGGTACGGCCTCAAAAGCCTTCTCGAAATCTAAAAATATTGAATCAATTTGACATCCCCTGTTGTAATTAAAGAGCTAGTTGTGTTTCACAAGAACGATGTTTTCTGAATCCGTGCTGACTGTCTATCGATAGACCGTTACCATAGCGTTCGAACACAGTATACACTCCTGGAAATGGAAAAAAGAACACATTGACACCGGTGTGTCAGACCCACCATACTTGCTCCGGACACTGCGAGAGGGCTGTACAAGCAATGATCACACGCACGGCACAGCGGACACACCAGGAACCGCGGTGTTGGCCGTCGAATGGCGCTAGCTGCGCAGCATTTGTGCACCGCCGCCGTCAGTGTCAGCCAGTTTTCCGTGGCATACGGAGCTCCATCGCAGTCTTTAACACTGGTAGCATGCCGCGACAGCGTGGACGTGAACCGTATGTGCAGCTGACGGACTTTGAGCGAGGGCGTATAGTGGGCATGCGGGAGGCTGGGTGGACGTACCGCCGAATTGCTCAACACGTGGGGCGTGAGGTCTCCACAGTACATCGATGTTGTCGCCAGTGGTCGGCGGAAGGTGCACGTGCCCGTCGACCTGGGACCGGACCGCAGCGACGCACGGATGCACGCCAAGACCGTAGGATCCTACGCAGTGCCGTAGGGGACCGCACCGCCACTTCCCAGCAAATTAGGGACACTGTTGCTCCTGGGGTATCGGCGAGGACCATTCGCAACCGTCTCCATGAAGCTGGGCTGCGGTCCCGCACACCGTTAGGCCGTCTTCCGCTCACGCCCCAACATCGTGCAGCCCGCCTCCAGTGGTGTCGCGACAGGCGTGAATGGAGGGACGAATGGAGACGTGTCGTCTTCAGCGATGAGAGTCGCTTCTGCCTTGGTGCCAATGATGGTCGTATGCGTGTTTGGCGCCGTGCAGGTGAGCGCCACAATCAGGACTGCATACGACCGAGGCACACAGGGCCAACACCCGGCATCATGGTGTGGGGAGCGATCTCCTACACTGGCCGTACACCACTGGTGATCGTCGAGGGGACACTGAATAGTGCACGGTACATCCAAACCGTCATCGAACCCATCGTTCTACCATTCCTAGACCGCCAAGGGAACTTGCTGTTCCAACAGGACAATGCACGTCCGCATGTATCCCGTGCCACCCAACGTGCTCTAGAAGGTGTAAGTCAACTACCCTGGCCAGCAAGATCTCCGGATCTGTCCCCCATTGAGCATGTTTGGGACTGGATGAAGCGTCGTCTCACGCGGTCTGCACGTCCAGCACGAACGCTGGTCCAACTGAGGCGCCAGGTGGAAATGGCATGGCAAGCCGTTCCACAGGACTACATCCAGCATCTCTACGATCGTCTCCATGGGAGAATAGCAGCCTGCATTGCCGCGAAAGGTGGATATACACTGTACTAGTGCCGACATTGTGCATGCTCTGTTGCCTGTGTCTATGTGCCTGTGGTTCTGTCAGTGTGATCATGTGATGTATCTGACCCCAGGAATGTGTCAATAAAGTTTCCCCTTCCTGGGACAATGAATTCACGGTGTTCTTATTTCAATTTCCAGGAGTGTTTATTCTAAAATCCTACTACATGTCCACCTTAATGATATGGGCCTGTAATTTCGTGGATTACTCCTACTACCTTTCTTGAATATTGATGTGACCTGTGCAACTTTCCAGTCTTTGGGTACGGACCTTTCGACGAGCGAGTGGTTGTCTGTGACTACTAAAAAAATGGTTCAAATGGCTCTGAGCACTATGGGACTTAACTTCTGAGGTCATCAGTCCCCTAGAACTTAGAACTACTGAAACCTAACTAACCTATGGACATCACACACATCCATGCCCGAGGCAGGATTCGAACCTGCGACCGTAACGGTCGCGCAGTTCCAGACTGTAGCGCCTAGAACCGCTCGGCCACTACGGCCGGCTATGACTACTAACAATGGAGCTATTGTGTCAGCGTACTCTGAAAGGAACGTAATTGGTACACAATCTAGACCGGAGGCATTGCCTTTGTTAAATAATTTAAGCTGCTTAGCCACACCGAGGATATCTACGTCTGAGTTACTCGCGTTGGCAGTTGTTCGTGATTCGAATTCTGGGATATTTTCTTCGTCTTCTTTAGTGAAGGAATTTCGGGAAACCGTGTTTAGTAACTTTTAACTTTGCTGTAGTGGCATTGTCGTCGGTAACATCACATTGCTATACTGGGACTAATGTTGCACAAATTATAGGGTATGTGTTCGCCTATTCTGTGAAACTTTATTACCCTGGACTGGAAGCAACAGTTTGCAATTTGTTCCCTGACATTAATAATTATTGACCTGAACATCAGAAGTAGCGACATATAAAACACACTGCTCAGCAGGTTTCCCTTCGAGAATCAGGACTTTGTGAGGTAGACTGTAATGTCTCAAAAGTCTGAAAGCAGTTGTAGGCACAAAATTGGAATTACGTAGAAAACGAAAGATGATCACTGCTCCCTAAACATCTCTAAGAATTGTTGATCGTGGGTCTAAAACTGTAATATTACTTGCACAATGGACGACCTGCCCTGCTCTGCCATAGCACCTGTAAAAAAGTAATTGAGATGAATCACATGACCGTACAATGCGCTGCTAAGCAAATGTGTTGGGATGCTGTAACTGAATGTTACTATTAATTCATCCCAAATATCCACAGTAGTAGAAACCTTGTTCACTGCTACAACTCACTGGAATTGCTCGCAAAGTGCATGTTAAATTACGCACTTGCTTGATAAAATTACGTCAGAACAGAAATATGGCACACAATAAGGAATAACCATTGACATTTACTAAGAGCATGATACAAACTTTACTTAACTTTTGTTAGCAGTCTAATTCATGGCACTTGATGTCCCACACCTATTACACTGAAATCTAAATAACTTTCCCCTCTCTGATATTGTCACTATGACTGGAAGTAATTCTGCAGACTCTCATTTAACTTACTTGCTACTCCATAAATGGCGACTGCTAAGTCGGAATGTAATCTTCGGATCGGCACTCACGGAACTGCACTCCGTTGCGGAATGTACTTTATTTATTTATTCGTATGGCTAGGGCCCCCGCTCGGGCAGACCGTTCGCCGGTTGCCGGTCTTTCAATCTGACGCCACTTCGGCGACCTGCAATCGATGAGGATGATGATGATAATGATAATGAGGACAGCACAACACCCAGTTCCTGGGTGGAGAAAATTCCCCGACCCAGCCGGGACTCGAACCAGGGCCCAGAGCATCGACAATCCGTCACGCTGACCATTCAGCTACCGGGGACGGACACGTAAAGTACTCATCTGGCTGAAGGCACTGAACTCTAGGATCAGCACTGAGTGACTGCCAACGCTCCGACGGATGTGGCGGCGGTGCAGGAGCAGGAAGTGGTCCCAGACTGTGAGCGGCTTATGGAGCTCAGAACTGCTCAGAACTGACTGTGACAGCTGCCAGGCGAGTTGTTGTGCCTGAATAAGGTGCTAGCATGAACATTTAAGACACTAATCCAGTGTGCGATTTGTGCTTTTACCAGTGGGGGGGGGGGGGGGGGGGGGGAATGTCTTAGGCGGTTAGTATAATTACACTCCTGGAAATTGAAATAAGAACACCGTGAATTCATTGTCCCAGGAAGGGGAAACTTTATTGACACATTCCTGGGGTCAGATACATCACATGATCACACTGACAGAACCACAGGCACATAGACACAGGCAACAGAGCATGCACAATGTCGACACTAGTACAGTGTATATCCACCTTTCGCAGCAATGCAGGCTGCTATTCTCCCATGGAGACGATCGTAGAGATGCTGGATGTAGTCCTGTGGAACGGCTTGCCATGCCATTTCCACCTGGCGCACCAGTTGCACCAGCGTTCGTGCTGGACGTGCAGACCGCGTGAGACGACGCTTCATCCAGTCCCAAACATGCTCAATGGGGGACAGATCCGGAGATCTTGCTGGCCAGGGTAGTTGACTTACACCTTCTAGAGCACGTTGGGTGGCACGGGATACACGCGGACGTGCATTGTCCTGTTGGAACAGCAAGTTCCCTTGCCGGTCTAGGAATGGTAGAACGATGGGTTCGATGACGGTTTGGATGTACCGTGCACTATTCAGTGTCCCCTCGACGATCACCAGTGGTGTACGGCCAGTGTAGGAGATCGCTCCCCACACCATGATGCCGGGTGTTGGCCCTGTGTGCCTCGGTCGTATGCAGTCCTGATTGTGGCGCTCACCTGCACGGCGCCAAACACGCATACGACCATCATTGGCACCAAGGCAGAAGCGACTCTCATCGCTGAAGACGACACGTCTCCATTCGTCCCTCCATTCACGCCTGTCGCGACACCACTGGAGGCGGGCTGCACGATGTTGGGGCGTGAGCGGAAGACGGCCTAACGGTGTGCGGGACCGTAGCCCAGCTTCATGCAGACGGTTGCGAATGGTCCTCGCCGAAACCCCAGGAGCAACAGTGTTCCTAATTTGCTGGGAAGTGGCGGTGCGGTCCCCTACGGCACTGCGTAGGATCCTACGGTCTTGGCGTGCATCCGTGCGTCACTGCGGTCCGGTCCCAGGTCGACGGGCACGTGCACCTTCCGCCGACCACTGGCGACAACATCGATGTACTGTGGAGACCTCACGCCCCACGTGTTGAGCAATTCGGCGGTACGTCCACCCGGCCTCCCGCATGCCCACTATACGCCCTCGCTCAAAGTCCGTCAACTGCACATACGGTTCACGTCCACGCTGTCGCGGCGTGCTACCAGTGTTAAAGACTGCGATGGAGCTCCGTATGCCACGGCAAACTGGCTGACACTGACGGCGGCGGTGCACAAATGCTGCGCAGCTAGCGCCATTCGACGGCCAACACCGCGGTTCCTGGTGTGTCCGCTGTGCCGTGCGTGTGATCATTGCTTGTACAGCCCTTTCGCAGTGTCCGGAGCAAGTATGGTGGGTCTGACACACCAGTGTCAATGTGTTCTTTTTTCCATTTCCAGGAGTGTATATATGTTACTAGCTTGGACCGTGGCGTTGCCCATGTTAAACAGTTACGTATAAATAGATGTTAATGCCGAAACTCACTATTCACGCGTATGCACTATCAGAAAAGCCATCCCTTGTTATGTCTTTAAAAGTACATTATAGGTAAAGCTTATTTACAAAATCATGTACATACAGGTATACGAGGGGAATTCAAAAAGTAAAGTCACATTTGTGAAAAGCTGTACTTTTTCTGATGATAGAAAACTGAAACATGCGTTATTTTTCTACGTAACCTCCCTGGACTTCAATTCAGTTTTCCCGACATTTTACGAGTTTTTTTTTTATTTCATCAGAAAATACGTTTTTAGGTTGCATCTGTAACCAATTTTGCACCGTAGCAATGACGTCTTCATCACCTTCAAATCTTCTTCCCTGTAGTGCTTCCGTTAAGAGTCCAAACATGTGAAAATCGTTTGGGGCCAGGTCTGGACTGTATGGTGGATGTTCCAGCATCTCGAATCTGCTCTTAAGGAAATCAGAAATTTTGCTTTATGTGAATGACATCCTGAAATTCCGTAGTTCTTACAGGCCCAGACGCACTCAACTCACTAATGAAGCTACTGAAGCGGGAACGTGTGAAGATCGCCGTGTGTTTGGCGGACGCGAGGCAACGAACGAACGGCACCAATTAATTTGGAGTACGCGAAGCTGGGGAGCCTGTGTGAAGCTCCACCCACGTGGTTCGCGGCTAGCGAAGTCAGACTGTCCGATCCCGTCTGACCAGTACTGTTGCTCACTTCGCACTACTTTGTGCTTTCATCCCAGGCGGGTTAGTCCGCGCCATGCCGTTGCCAAAAGGTGGCCTAACGGTAAATGTTCGCACAGGTACCGGGCCGGTCACCACCCCGTGTTAGGGCCCGGGGTGGGACTTTCAGCCCCCAGCTCACCCAACTCTGTGGTACGACTGCTGCGGTATGACTGCCACACTACTTCCCTCGCAAGCTCGCAAGTAAACGGATGACGCTCCTTAGACGAAAGCAACAATGACAACATGAGAATGATGATTTAGTTCTAAATGTTTTGAAATGCTTAACTACTACATAACACTTTTTCAAAATTAATAAGCAAACATATTAATAGCATTAAAAGTAAGACTGTATTAAAAACTTTCAGTGTTCGGCTCCACAAATTTAAATTATATGTAAAGTTTTACTCCAGTGCGTGGGAAATGAACATCCCAGGTTGGGATGCATAAACTAAAACCAGAGGAGGGGATGGTCCGATGCAGAGGGGGGGAAATCCCCTCCATCCCCCCCTGCAAATCGCACACTGCACTAATCAGGCGTTGGCGCAATGCGTGTGAGGAAGATCATGCTGAGTAACCATCCATTTATCAAGAGGAAATATGTAGGTCTGTGATCAAGCAAATCAAAAACCGATTTCAGTTTAGTTCCTACATTTTAATGAAGAACGCATGGCTGATTAAAAGTTAATATTTGATTAATATTTGAAAGTAAGAACATGTCTCAGTTAAGAAATGTAGACACTAACAGTCACATGGATACAAACATGTAAACAGAAAACTATTTCATGTACTTTATGAATAACGCAGAAAGAGATTTTCACTCTGCAGGGGAGTGTGCGCTGATATGAACAGAAGAGCTTCTGTGAAGTTGGGGAGGTAGGAGACGAGGTACTGGCAGAATTGAAGCTGTGAGAACGGATCGTGAGTCGTGCTTGGATAGCTCAGATGGTAGAGCACTTCCCGCGAAAGACAAAGGTCCCGAGTTCGAGTCTCGGTCCGGCACACAGTTTTAATATGCCAGGAAGTTTCACGAATAACGTTTAGAAAAGAAAAATTCCTTGACACAATCCGTTTAACTACTGATACAATAGATTCCCCAACACATACGTTGCAATCGCGAGATGGCTTCCATGACAACGCTTTGCCAAATACAGGTTTAGTCTGCATATAACCAATTGTGACGTGCATGATCTGACTTAAGCATGTTGCGTAAATCATAGCGACAGCAGCAAACTGCAAAATTTGTCATAATTGTTACCTCACTCCATATATACAGACATAAAAGACGGCAACCCCTAAACAAACTGAGGGTGCAAGAAGACATGGGGTGGCGACATGCACATATGCAGATGGCGGTATTATCCCATTTTTTTTTAGTCATCAGTCTACTGACTGGTTTGATGCGGCCCGCCACGAATTACCTTCCTGTGCTAACCTCTTCATCTCAGAGTAGCACTTGCAACCTACGTCCTCAATTATTTGCTTGACGTATTCCAATCTCTGTCTTCCTCTACAGTTTTTGCCCTCTACAGCTCCCTCTAGTACCATGGAAGTCATTCCCTCATGTCTTAGCAGATGTCCTATCATCCTGTCCCTTCTCCTTATCAGTGTTTTCCACATGTTGCTTTCCTCTCCGATTCTGCGTAGAACCTCCTCATTCCTTACCTTATCAGTCCACCTAATTTTCAACATTCGTCTATAGCACCACGTCTCAGATGCTTCGATTCTCTTCTGTCCCGGTTTTCCCATAGTCCATGTTTCACTACTATACAATGCTGTACTCCAGATGTACATCCTCAGAAATTTCTTCCTCAAATTAAGGCCGTTATTTGATATTAGTAGACTTCTCTTGGCCAGAAATGCCTTTTTTGCCATAGCGAGTCTGCTTTTGATGTCCTCTTTGCTCCGTCCATCACTGGTTATTTTACTGCCTAGGTAGCAGAATTCCTTAACTTCATTGACTTCGTGACCATCAATCCTGATGTTAAGTTTCCCGCTGTTCTCATTTCTACTACTTCTCATTACCTTCGTCTTTCTCCGATTTACTCTCAAACCATACTGTGTACTCATTAGACTGTTCATTCCGTTCAGCAGATCATTTAATTCTTCTTCACTTTCACTCAGGATAGCAATGTCATCAGCGAATCGTATCATTGATATCCTTTCACCTTGTATTTTAATTCCACTCCTGAACCTTTCTTTTATTTCCATCATTGCTTCCTCGATGTACAGATTGAAGAGTAGGGGCGAAAGGCTACAGCCTTGTCTTACACCCTTCTTAATACGAGCACTTCGTTCTTGATCGTCCACTCTTATTATTCCCTCTTGGTTGTTGTACATATTGTATATGACCCGTCTCTCCCTATAGCTTACCCCTACTTTTTTCAGAATCTCGAACAGCTTGCACCATTTTACATTGTCGAACGCTTTTTCCAGGTCGACAAATCCTATGAAAGTGTCTTGATTTTTCTTTAGCCTTGCTTCCATTATTAGCCGTAACGTCAGAATTGCCTCTCTCGTCCCTTTATTTTTCCTAAAGCCAAACAGATCGTCACCTAGCGCATTCTCAATTTTCTTTTCCATTCTTCTGTATATTATTCTTGTAAGCAGCTTCGATGCATGAGCTGTTAAGCTGATTGTGCGATAATTCTCGCACTTGTCAGCTCTTGCCGTCTTCGGAATTGTGTGGATGATGCTTTTCCGAAAGTCAGATGGTATATCGCCAGACTCATATATTCTACACACCAACGTGAATAGTCGTTTTGTTGCCACTTCCCCTAATGATTTTAGAAATTCTGATGGAATGTTATCTATCCCTTCTGCCTTATGTGACCATAAGTCCTCCAAAGCTCTTTTAAATTCCGATTCTAATACTGGATCCCCTATCTCTTCTAAATCGACTCTTGTTTCTTCTTCTATCACATCAGACAAATCTTCACCGTCATAGAGGCTTTCAATGTATTCTTTCCACCTATCTGCTCTCTCCTCTGCATTTAACAGTGGAATTCCCGTTGCACTCTTAATGTTCCCACCGTTGCTTTTAATGTCACCAAAGGTTGTTTTGACTTTCCTGTATGCTGAGTCTGTCCTTCCGACAATCATATCTTTTTCGATGTCTTCACATTTTTCCTGCAGCCATTTCGTCTTAGCTTCCCTGCACTTCCTATTTATTTCATTCCTCAGCTACTTGTATTTCTGTATTCCTGATTATCCCATACACAACGTATAAAAGGGGCGGTTCATCAGCAGAGCTGTCATTTCTACTCAGTTGGTTCATGTGAACAGGTTTCCGACGTGATTATGGACGCACGATGGGAGTTAAAACAAACCTCTTCATAAGAAAGGGGACAAGAGTGACTTAAATAATTATAGACCAATCTCATTGCTGACTTCATTTTCTAA
Source organism: Schistocerca cancellata (assembly GCF_023864275.1). Taxonomy (NCBI): domain Eukaryota; kingdom Metazoa; phylum Arthropoda; class Insecta; order Orthoptera; family Acrididae; genus Schistocerca; species Schistocerca cancellata. The sequence goes on along the minus strand of NC_064626.1, from coordinate 1,144,296,127 downwards.
AATATTCCAAAAACTTATGTATTCAAAAGTAGTCTCACATTTAAGTGAAAATAGTTTACTCAGCATGTCACAGTTCGGTTTCCGGAAGGGTTACACGACTGACAATGCTATCTACACATTTACCCATCAAACAGTACAAGCCCTAAATAAAAAATTATCGCCAGTTGGTATTTTTTCTGAGGTCTGCAAGACTTTTGACTGTGTGGATCATGTCACACTCTTAGAAAAACTCATCTTTTAAGGAATTGAAGGCTATACACACAGCTGGTTTTAATCATACTTAATGAACAGAAAGCAAAAAGTTGTGCTGAATAGCACAGATAATGTTGGGAGAATGGTAAATTCTAGTGAATGGTGAGTTATCACAAAGGTAGTCCCACAGGGTTCAATTTTAGATCCTCTACTTTTCCTTATTCATGTGAATGACCTCCCACTTAACGTTCAGCAAGCAGAACTGGTACTTTTTGCAGATGACACGAGTGTTATAATAAATCCCATTCCAGAAAAAGCAGCTGAAGATATTGTTAAGGATGTCTTTCAAAGAATTATTAAGTGGTTCTCAGAAAATGGACTCTCCCTTAATTTTGAAAAAATCTCACTTATCCAGTTCTGTACACCGAATAGAGTCATACCGACAATTGATGTAGCATATGAACAAGGCTCAGTTAACAGGGTAGATTTCTCCAAATTTTTGGGAGTTCAGATCGATGACAACTTGAACTGGAAGAAGCGTATTACTGAGCTTCTGAAACAACTAAGTTCAGCTTCTTTCGCTCTTCGTATAATCGCTAGTCTTGGTAATAAACAGATCATCCTCCTAACGTACTTTGCGTATTTCCATTCAGTAATGTCTTATGGAATAGTTTTCTGGGGCAGTTCACCACTCAGACATAAAGTGTTGATTGCACAAAAGAGAGCAGTGAGAATAAATAGTGGTGTTCACCTAAGGACGTCAGTAGGCACCTTTTCAAAGAGGTAGGTATTTTAGCTGTACCTTCAGAATACATATATTCGCTAATGAAATTCATTAAAATAATCCATCTCAATTCGCAAAGAACAGTGATGTTCATACGTACAACACTAGAGGGAAAAATCACCCTTCCTATCCGTTATTGAAGCTGTCAGTTGCTCAAAAAGGAGAACATTATTCAGCAACAAAAATCTTTGGTCATTTGCCCAACAACATAAAGTGTCTGGCAGATAGCAGATCAAGTTTTAAAGCTAGCTTAAAAATCATTTCTTTTGGACAACTCCTTCTACTCTATGGACGGGTTTCTGTTCCAGAAATGGTAAAAAAATCTACCTCTATATGTAGTTGCATGTGTAGAACTAAAAATTTCAGTAATATTAATATTAGCACTATTCATATATATATATATATATATATATATATATATATATATATATATCTTGTAATCTGATTGTTCCACATCATATCGATAAAATAATCGGGAGAATGATCTGCGGAACATGACGTAACTAAACTAAACTAAACTTGAGTGATATTTGGATCTAGACACATAGAACATTCCATTTCGGAAATCGTCAGGGAATTCAATATTCTGAGCTCCACAATGCAAAGAATGTGCCGAGAATACAAAATTTCAGGCATTACCTCTCAACACCGATAACGCAGTGGCCGACGGCTTTCAGTTAACGACCCAGAAAGCAGCGGTGTTTGCGTACAAAATGGTTCAAATGGCTCTAAGCACTATGGAACTTAGCATATAAGGTCATCAGTCCCCTAGAACTTAGAACTACTTAAACCTAACTAACGTAAGGACATCACACACATCCATGCCCGAGGCACGATACGAACCTGCGACCGTGGCGGTCGCGCGGTTCCAGACTGTAGCGCCTAGAACCGTTCGGCAACTTCGGCCGGCAAAAAGGAGAGAAGGAAACGTAGTAGGTGAATATGGAATGGGGGGAAGAAATGAAAGAGGAAGCCGACTGGTAGAATTTTGCACAGAGCATAACTTAATCATAGCGAACACTTGGTTCAAGAATCATAAAAGAAGGTTGTATACATGGAAGAAGCCTGGAGATACTGACAGGTTTCAGATAGATTATATAATGGTAAGACAGAGATTTAGAAACCAGGTTTTAAATTGTAAGACTTTTCTAGGAGCAGATGTGGACTCTGACCACAGTCTATTGGCTATGAACTGTAGACTAAAACTGAAGAAACTGCAAAAAGGTGGGAACGATTGACAAGAATGGGGGAAAGAAGTACAGAGGAAGAAGAATGGGTAGCTTTGAGAGACGAAATAGTGAAGGTAGCAGAGGATCAAGCAAGTAAAAAGACGAGGGCTAGTAGAAATCCTTGGATAATAGAAGATATATTGAATTTAATTTATGAAAGGAGAAAATATAAAAATGCAGTAAATGAGGCAGGCAAAAAGGAATACAAACGTCTCAAAAATGAGATCGGCAAGAAATGCAAAATGGCTAAGCAGGGATGGCTAGAGGACAAATGTAAGGATGTAGAAGCTTCTCACACTAGCGGTAAGATAGAAACTGCCTACAGGAACATTAAAGAGACCTTTGGAGAAAAGAGAACCACTTGTAAGAATATCAAGAGTTCAGATGGCAACCCAGTTCTAGGCAAAGAAGGGAAAGCAGAAAGGCGGAAGGAGTATATAGAGGGTCTATACAAGGGCGATGTTCTGGAGGACAATATCATAGAAATGGAAGAGAATGTAGATGAAGATGAAATGGGAGATATGATACTGCGTGAAGAGTTTGACAGAGCACTAAAAGACCTAAGTCGAAACAAGGCCCCGGGAGTAGACAACATTCCATTAGAACTACTGACAGCCTTGGGAGAGCCAGGTCTAACAAAACTCTACCATTTGGTGAGCAAGATGTATGAGACAGGCGAAATACCCTCAGACTTCAAGAAGAATATAATAATTCCAATCCCAAAGAAAGCAGGTGTTGACAGATGTGAAAATTACCGAACTATCAGTTTAATAAGCCACTGCTGCAAAATATTAACACGAGTACTTTACAGACGAATGGAAAAACTGGTAGAAGCCGACCTCGGGGAAGATCAGTTTGGATTCCGTAGAAATGTTGCAGCACGTGAGGCAATACTGACCCTACGACTTATCTTAGAAAATAGATTAAGGAAAGGCAAACCTACGTTTCTAGCATTTGTAGACTTAGACAAAGCTTTTGACAATGTTGACTGAAATACTCTCTTTCAAATTCTGAAGGTGGCAGGGGTCAAATACAGCGAGCGAAAGGCTATTTACAATTTGTACAGAAACCAGATGGCAGTTATAAGAGTCGAGGGACATGAAAGGGAAGCAGTGGTTGGGAAGGGAGTGAGACAGGGTTGTAGCCTCTCCTCGATGTTATTCAATCTGTATATTGAGCAAGCAGTGAAAGTAACAAAAGAAAAATTTGGAGTAGGAATTAAAATCCAAAATCGAGTATATATTTCAGTGTCAGGAAGTCGTTTCTGAAAGTATTTGTATGGAGTGCAGCCATGTATGGAAGTGAAACATGGACGATAAATAGTTTAGACAAGAAGAGAATAGAAGCTTTCGAAATGTGCTGCTACAGAAGAACGCTGAAAATTAGATGGGTAGATCACATAACTAATGAGGAGGTATTGAATAGAATTGGGGAGAAGAGAAATTTGTGGCAGAACTTGACTAGAAGAAGGGATTGGTTGGTAGGGCATATTCTGAGACATCAAGGGATCACCAATTTAGTATTGGAGGGCAGCGTGGAGGGTAAAAATCACAGAGGGAGACCAAGAGATGAATACACTAAACAGATTGAAAAGGATGTAGGTTGCAGTAGATGCTGGGAGATGATGAAGCTTGCACGGGATAGAGTAGCATGGAGAGCTGCATCAAACCAGTCTCTGGACTGAAGACCACAACAACAACAATAACATTTATTTTTACAATTATTCAAGTGTTGTTTAAATGCTTCTAGTTTATTTTATTGCACTAAACAAAACATGGAAGATTTTACTATTTATCACACAAAAGCTCATAATTTTGTGTGGTTCTTTTAAATAGTACACATAAACAGAGTATTAGGGTACCGAATTTTACATTCTGAAAAATTATACAATCTCTGTAGCAAATAAATTTCCAAATAAATTTAAATTCCAGGGTTTAAATTTGCAGTTAAAAATTGCACCCGATAGGTACAAAAAGAAAGTCTGCCAAATTGACATTCATTGCTGGGCACTACATTTTTATCTCCACTCGGAACACATTTGGTCTTAACGGACACTTTAAGTATTTCATTGAGCAAACAGACAGATGCCCATCACAACTTTTCTTTCTCACAATGATACGCTTGTTCGATAGCAGAACTATGGCTAACGTAAAATAGTTGTCTTTTTCTTTTATTTCTTGATCTACATCACTGACACCCTCCTCCACAGACCGACTAACATTTTCATCAAACTCAGGAAAGTTAAAAATGACTCATTCGTGCGAACACATTCTGAGCTATACGGTACCGCACAGAAGAAAATAGCTACGTAGTTCAGGAGGCGCGGTCTAGGCGACTCCAGCACCTATGAATAACAAGTGTCAACAATAAACACAGAACGCGATAACGCAACCGAGAACAAAACATAGTAGGCTTGGTAATTTAAGGAGGGTACGGGGAGTATAGAAGTATTCCACCACAACTGATCTTGGAGAGCGAGTTCGAAAATTTTTGCGCAGTCTGAGAGACCACACATCGTGAGTTAAGGTATAGTAGGGTTCGTGTGGTGCGGACCGCCCGAACACATGGATGGGCCCAAGTTGTCAACAGGATGCTGTGCAAGCTGGTAGTGACGTCACAACGGTTTGGATATGTTTCCATGGAATGGACTGGATCGTCTCGTCCAACTGAACCGATCATTGACTAGAAATGGTTATGTTCGGTTACATGTAGACCTTCTGCAGCCATTCATATATTTCATGTTCCGAAACAACGATGGAATTTTTATTAATGACAATGCGCCATGTCACCGGGTCACAGTTGTTCGTGATTGGTTTGAAAAAACATTCTGGATAATTCGAGCGAATGATTTGACCACCCAGATCGCCCGACGTGAGTTCCATCGAACGTTTATGGGCTGTAATCGAGACATCAGTTCCACACATCAGTTGAGCGAATATACAGTAGCTGAAACACGAGATCACAAGGTGGAATGAGACAGGAACTGAAGATGCTACTACCCAGTTACACCTATCGCTGGAACTAACACTCACCCAACAACGCTTACGTGGTTCTAGATCCAACAAAGAACGTTGACGGAGTCTAACTAAACCACCAAACCTGGTCCAGGCTGAAACCGCATTAGGATGGCTCAAGGGTGGTGTGGTTACACCTTGTGGAAGTGACGTAGTTTTCGTTCATCTGCATGTTGCGACTGTGGAGTGGAGGAGCAAACAATGGAACCCACTGTTAAGGTGTGCCTACTTCGGGCTTCTGGAGGTGATCTGAGGACTGTACACCAAGTGAATCAGAGTACTCTGGTCTGGTTGTCAGATTCAGACATTTTCATTTCACTGTAGGCACTTCTGTGTGTTAACTAAATAAACTAATAGACATTAACGTGCAGACGCTGTAGCGCACGCGAAATGTGGGATTGTTCGACGCGCACGTAGGCGAGAACATGGTGCCGCTTGCAGCCTGTCCTGCAAGCAACGTGCGACGCGCGGTCTCTGTCAGAGGTTAGAGCGACGTGCCTCCAGCAGCAGGTGAGTGAGTACCGCGACGTGACGAGCAGACGGCGACGTGGCGACTGACGGCTGACGGCTGACGAGTCCTCCGCTGCGCCGCGCTGCGCTGTTCCGCGTCTGGCCCTAAACGCGTTAAGGGAGCCCCCGGCGTGATTAAGGGCTGCTGCTGCCGCAGGGCGGGCCGTGGCTGATGGGACAACGCCCCGCTACTCCAGGGCTGCTGCTCGCCTGTAGCTGCGTCTCAGCGATACACGCCGCGTATCGCCTCCAGCCCACTGCAGGCGACCTTTAAGCTGAGGCTAATCTCACACTAGGCGACTTCCTCCGATGAAGCTGAAAGACTACCACATCTTGCAAATTGTCAACCGAGTTCGGCTGAAGAAGACAGACAGCAAAAGGTCATCAATCAAGTGTTAAGAATGGTTGTGATGTGGGGTCTGAGTGGGTGACGGTCAAATGGGGGGTGTCCCAGGGATCAGTGTTGGGGCCACTCCTGTTCCTTATTTATATAAATGATATGCCCTCTACTATTATGGGTAATTCTAAAATATTTCTGTTCGCTGATGACACTAGGTTGGTAATGGGGGATGTTGTGTGCAACACTGGCTCTGTTTCAAATAGTGCAGTTCACGACACAAGTTCGTGGATTGTAGAAAAAGAAACTAGCGCTAAATCACGGTAAGACTCAGCTTTTACACTTCCTAACAAAGAATTCGTACGGGCGTGAAACATGGACTCTCGGGACAGAGGAAGACCAGAAGCTAAATTCATTTGAAATGTGGTGCTATAGACGCATGCTCAAAATAAAATGTATCGACAAGGTCACAAAAGAAGTGGTCCTGGAAAGAGCAGGTGAGAAGAGAAGCTTCTGGAGTTTCATTGTTAAAAGAAAAGTGCAATTTACAGGCCATCTATTAAGACATAAAGGACTCCTGAACACAATCATAGAGGGATGTGTCGAGGGAAAAAGACCAAGAGGAAGACCACGGCTGAGGTACATGGATCAAATCGTGAAAGACGAGGGATGTAACACCTATAAAGAAATGAAGAGAAAAGCTGAAAGACGCACAGAATGGAGACAAGGTGCCATTGTAGCTGTTGCAAGCCTATCCTTTGATTGACCACTATAGAAGAAGAAGAAACAAATAATTCAACAAAATCCGAGGTTTTAATTTCACAGAATGGGCATATGATTAGTGAAACTGAACAGTTCAAATTTCTAGGTGATCAGATAGATAGTAAACTGTCAGATAGATACTAAACTGTCTTGGAAATAAACAATAAAAATAAACAAAAAAAATAAAAGTTTCAACCTGATTTTACACTATCTCACGAAAAGCATCAGGACTCCCTCATTTAATGGCGGATATTGGGCGAGGAGGCGGTATCGTCTTATCAGTAGAGATGCTATAACACGAGAATGGCTTGCTCGAGGAGAGCTCACTGACTTCGAACGTAGAATAGTAATTTAGAGTAATTTGGGTAATGATTCCGTCAAGTACATTGGAAGCCTTAAAAGCTGCCCAGGTTGGCTCTTGGTGATGTGATTGTAAACTGGAAATGCTAAGGAGGTATCATAACTAAAATTTTGAAGTGGAAATGCGAAAGAGCAGCCAGAGCTAAACAAAGTCCGGGCAGACCTCAAATACTAAGGGACAGGGATCGTCGACCACTGCACAGAGTGGTCTTAGACAAAAATCGCGTGAAATCAGCGGATGAAATCACTCTTGAGTTCCAAAGTGCTACCACAAGTCCACTTGGCAGAGTTAAAAGTCAACCCTAAGCGACGCTTGAGGTGGTATAAAGAGCGACGCCAGTGGACAATGAATGACCGGAAACGAATGATTTGGAGCGAATAATTACGCTGAATCCTGTACCAGTCCGATGCAAGGGCTTAGGTTTCGCGACTGCCTGAAGGTCGCTACCTGTGATCGTCGGTAGTGCCAGCAGTGAAGCACAGAAGAGGTTGTGCTATGGGAGTGCTTTTCGTGCTTCGGGTGCGGTCTTCTTGCACTTAAGAAAACGCTAAATGCAGAAGGATATGAAAACATTTTACAGTACTGTGCACTGCACACATTAGAGGAACAGTTCAGAGACGAGGATTGTTTGTGGAAGCATGACAAAAGCAGCATCCGCGAGACAGTGGACAACTACGTCCCTGAAACGGGCTGGCCTGGCCAGAGCGACCATGACTGGCACATGGTCAACCGCCGTCTGATTAGAGTCTTAGCGTACGTTTACACTGCCTGCGATGCGATGCGACGCGACGCGACGCGATGCGAACCATAATGGCCAAAGCGATGCAATACGATGGAGCGTTCACATTGCACACGATACAGCGCGCGCGCGCCATCTGGCCAGCAACTGAGCAGTCTCGGCACGATGTCGTGTTTCCTCGACCCAGTAAATTATTTTTTTTATTAGAAAACAGTGCTCTGAGAATTCAACGCAGTCGTGAATGGGTGCATGAAATCAACAAGGAGAGGAGGGCCTTAGGAGAATTTCATCATTTGTACAGTGACTTGAGAAAAGATGAGGATAAATTTTGGAGTTATCCAGAATGAGTACAGAGACATTTGATTATACAGGGTGATTCAAAAAGAATACCACAACTTTAAAAATGTGTATTTCATGAAAGAAGCGTAATATAACCTTCTGTTATACATCATTACAAAGAGTATTTAAAAAGGTTTTTTTTCACTCAAAAACAAGTTCAGAGATGTTCAATATGGCCCCCTCCAGACACTCGAGCAATATCAACCCGATACTCCAACTCGTTCCACACTCTCTGTAGCATATCAGGCGTAACAGTTTGGATAGCTGCTGTTATTTCTCGTTTCAAATCATCAATGGTGGCTGGGAGAGGTGGCCGAAACACCACATCCTTAACATACCCCCATAAGAAAAAATCGCAGGGGGTAAGATCAGGGCTTCTTGGAGGCCAGTGATGAAGTGCTCTGTCACGGGCTGCCTGGCGGCCGATCCATCGCCTCGGGTAGTTGACGTTCAGGTACGTTTAATACACCACCTATCAGGAGGTTTAACACCATACTTCGTTCGAAATGCACGCTGAACAACTGTCGTCGATTCACTTCTGCCGTACTCAATAACACAAAAAGCTTTCTGTTGAGCGGTCTCCATCTTAGCATGAACTGACGCTGACGCCTAGTCAACAGCGCCTCAAGCGAACAAATGTACAACTAAATGAAACTTTATAGCTCCCTCAATTCGCCGTCAGATAGTGCTTAGCTCTGCCTTTTGTCGTTGCAGAGTTTTAAATTCCTAAAGTTGTGGTATTCTTTTTGAATCACCCTGTATAGTGCCGTCTGTTTCAAATAGATTACAGAAGCAAAACACAAATTTCAGAATGGCTATTACCTCTAAAAAAGTTATGATCACCATTAGGTAAGTACAATATTAAGTTTACAGCAATCATTTTATTATGAAAAATTTACAAATTGTGATAGATTCAAACTTTCTTTTAATAAATTTTGACATAGTTGACAATAAGAAGTAAAATACATCACAGTTCACTCACTTAAGTATCAAAGTTTTCAGAATTTTGGTGGCTTGAAATAACAATGTCATCAGGTTCATTTTCAGAAATGACTATTTCATTCTGCGGATTTCCAGCAATTACGATTTCAACTGGATTTTCAGGTGCATAGGGTGACATCAACGAATGTGCAGTGGAAGTGGTTGATTGTTCCAATTCTTCCAAAAGAACCTGCTGAATTTTTATCCTGGCTCTTAACTGAGCTGCTGGTGATAGTTTTCGCATTGGTGGCAGCAAACTCACTACAAAATAATAGCTGTCATCTTGCGTTTCTGATTTCGACATCTGTTGCTCAATTAGCTTCAACTTTTGCTTCTCTATATTTAGCAACTCAGAGTTTGTCGATTTCTTGGATCTCTTGTTTTGGTTTGTGTGTAGGGTGGGTGAGGGAGGAGGCATCGAAACGCTACCCTCTGAACTTACAGACAGTCTTGAAGACCTGGCTTGGTTGGTTTCATCAGGTGAAACACTCTGTTTCTCTGTAAGAGCTCGTGAAAATGGTACGTCGTCGTGTGCGTCGTCGTGTTGCGATGCTGTTCTTTTACTTTGATGAACATTAGTCTTCGTCTTCCGTGGCGTCATTATGTCAGTCAGGAAGGTCATTAGCTCGTACCACGGCCAATTGGATTGGAAATGCGGCATGCCACCTTCGTCTCCTGAACGTTCGGCACGAGGTTTTTTGAGTTCAGAGCGGAAAGTGTCACGTAGGTGCTTCCATTTATTCTTCAGTACCTCGCCTGAAAATATAGATGTGAAATTCCAAAATGACAGAGCAAACAGTAGTGCTTCAAGAAGAGCGAGGAGTGTCAGAGAGGCCTTCAAAAACTGTGTCAACAGTCATTAACGCAAATATATTTCATGTCGAAATTATCAAATACTGTAACTATTGTGAACGTCATTTCATTATCAAAATACTGTAATAGTATCTATACACAATTAAAATTAGAAAATAAACGAAGTTGTTTGTGTTACTTATTTCTTGGAGTCTTGTAGCTATTTATTTTACTTTTTTGTACTTACTGTCTGTTCCACAATCTTCAGCTATTTCATTCCATGCTTGACGAACAAAATCCCTATTGTGGTAATATTTATTTTTCTGCTCCCACAACACGGAGCGTTCACGTACACTGTTAATTAGTCTTTCGATGTCCATTGCAAGCAAGCAATTACTTCAGACGCAAGCGCAAACAAGCAATCGCTCCAAACACTCGCGCGAAACGCAAACTCTTGTTGCGACTACAGCGGAGTCATCGCATCGCATCGCACCGCATCGCTCGGCCCAGCCTGCAGTCTAAACGGGCACCGCTCTGTTGCCACTGTTAAACCAAGCCTGCCCATCAGTGTTGCCAATTTAGCGACTTTGTCGCTAGAAATGGCGACTTTTGCCTTCGTCTTAGCGACAAAAAAAACTTTTTAGCGACAAAAATTATTTAGCGACTTATCTGGCGACTTTTGGCGTACTGACGACTTTTGAAGTACAAATCAAAACTATTTTGGGCCAGTATTTTCATTAACAAAACTAAGATTTTAACTATAGAATGGGTACTAACTGACTTTGTTCTAGATTTACTAAGTTAAATTAAGTTCTTAGCAGATCATGTAGCATTGTTCAGCATTTAGTAAACCTGAATGTGGGAATTGCCTACAGAGTAAGAAAACCTTGACTATAGAACAATTCACTATTCATTACCCACTAGCCTGTTATCGTCGATAGCGTATCGATCTATAATTCTTCAACTTTTGAACTCCCTTTATTATTCGAATTGACGAAAACCATACGTCATATTAAGTATAATAAAATACATTTCTGTCCAGCAACCTCCAATTTTTCGAAATGTTAACTCGCAGTCAAATTATTACCTCATGCACAGTGGTAACGCAAGAACAATTCTGTGGGGATATCTAAGACATTATTATGTTTTAAACAATGAACAATAGGACTGATATCGAGTTACCGAGTGAGTAGATTGTTTCACGACCCCTAGTTCGCCTGAGTTTTAATGTATTTTCAGTGATTATAAACTGGTGAAACTTATTTGTGGTGGCTTACATAATGGATTTCCCGCAGAAGAAGAAGCAGTACGCTCAAAAATATCGGGATGCGTGGGAAGCAGAACCTGAGTTCAGTGGGTGGCCGAAACCAGTCATTGGAGACTTATCCAAGGCAAGATGTCAAGTATGTGCAACAGAGTTTTATGCTGAATTGTGTGATATTAGAAAACATTCGAAAACTATTAAGCATAAACAAAAAATTGATTTAAAAAATACACAAACCACCTTACCTGTGAAAATTGTTCTGTTTTCTACAGTTAGAATAGCAAGCAGAGCGGAAGGCGCCCTTTCTTTATTTATTGCGGAACATTGTTCTATTTTATCTGTAGGTCATTTAGTAATACTATGCAAGAAGGTGTTTTCCGGTGATGAGGCCGCTAAAAACATGCAATTACATCGTACAAAGTGCACTAACATTATAACTAAAGTTTTGCTCCATATTTTACACAATCATTGGTTGAAGATATAGGTAACCAAAAATACAGTGTACTAATAGGTGAATCCACAGATGTATCAATATCTAAAAAGCTAGGTATCGTTATACGGTACTATAGTGTAAACGACCAAACCATTAGATCAGCATTTCTCAAACTCGCTGTAGTTGAAACTGCAGAGGCAAGAAAACTGGCTGCTGTTCTTGTGAATTCTTTGAAAGATCTCAAACTTCCAATAGCTAATATGGTAGGAATTGGCAAAGATAATGCTTATGCAATGGTTGGAATAAACAATGGGCTTTTCGAACAACTCAAGAGAGAATGGTTTGAAGTATTTGGTATTGATCCGTTGCATTTGTCACTCTCTTCAGCTTGCAGTTTCGCACGCCTCAGTGAGTACCATACCTAGAAATATAGAGTTTCTTGTACGGGAAACCTACAATTGGTTCTCCATTTCACCCAAATGACAAGAGGAATATAAAAAGGTTTATGAGACAATAAATTGTGGAAAACAGCCACTAAAATTTTTGAAGGTCTGTGCAACACGTTGGCTTTGAATTGAATCAGCAATAGGAGGAATTCTGGAGCAGTGGGAAGAACTAAAACTACATTTTTCACTTGCCATGGTTCAAGACAATTGTTACACTGCCGATCTTTTGTACAAGATGTATCGTGACAACTCAAATCATATTTACATGTTTTACCTTGAACATGCTTTAAAAGAGGTACAAATAGCAATAAAAGCATTTGAAGGAGAAGACAATGACCCCACTAAATTATTAGATACACTTGTATTTCTCATGCAGTCACTCGACAAAACATTGTTTTTCCAACTGTTGATTTGTTGACAACACCCGACAAAACGCTGAGTACAGCCATAAGCGCAACATGACACAACCATGTTTTGCCAACATTCACGTGACTTTATACCAGAGATGTTGGAGCCACGAAAATGACGTCAGGGCCAGTCTATTACATTTATGGTCGAAGATTGGAAAGAATAAAAGTTACTCTTTTGCGACAAAATCAGTCGAACTGCAACTTCATCTTTTGAGCGTCGTTCAACCCTCTACATCAACTACAGTATATATTTTGTAACCTAATTTGAGTTCTTGCTTTCTTTTGTTACAAATATAGTTGTATATTTCTAGTGTATTTGACTACTGTGATTGAAACAACAATTTAGGTGTTGCATCGATTATGACAACATGTTTAATTAAACGTTAGCGTATTTTATATGTCTGTTGTTGCAAGCGATGCGTCATTTAATTAAGACAGTATAGCAATTACATATGAGACAGTTTTTATTAATATTTTATTACACCCCCCCCCCCCCCCAACTGGCTTATTGCACCATTCACAGCACGAAATTTTCAGTACACCCCTAGTAAAATCAGTTTTAGCGACTTTCTAGCGACTTTTGATATTGAATCTGGCGACTCGGGGTTTTTAGAGTTGGCAACACTGCTGCCCATTGTCACGCGATTTCAGCGCTTCATCGCTCCGCCCGGCTCGGCATCGCATCGCATCGCATCACGGGCAGTTTAAATTTAGCCATAGACTCGCGGAACACAGTTAGTCGCTCCCAGTGTGGGTTTCGGAGGTGTCGGTCGATCCTCGACAACCTCGCTCTCCTGGAAGCGGAAAGGACTTCTACGCAGAAACCACCTCATAAGTATCCCCTTCCATCTTGAGAGGGCCTGGAAGCATCACATCTTGGGACAGCTTCAGAAATGAGGCTTCCAAGAACAACTACTAAAATTCATACAGTCCTTCCTTTACAGACAATATTTGCGTTATTGAGTAGGTGATGCTCATGCTGAGCGATTCGTGCAAGAGAATGGTGTCCTTCCAGGGATCTGTTTTAAGTGTGACTCCGTTTGCTATTGCCATCAGTGGCATTACATCCCCGATTAAGTCTCCCTTTCGATGTTCATTGTTCGTGGATGACTTTGCCCCATTTTTCTGCTCCTCCAACCCCGCGACCACCACTCGTCAGTTGCAATCAACGATATGACTGTTGGAGGACTGGGTAGATACCATAGGTTTTAAATTTTCCTCAGGGAAAAGGTTAGTAATTTTTTAATTACTAGTGTATCTACTAGTGTGTAATTACTAGTGTGTGTATGGTATCTTGCGAATGAACAATCATTACTGCCCATAGTGAGTAAGTATATATCCAGCACACATCAGATACAACACGTCAGTAGCAATTTTGACCGTTCCTCTCGCTCTTGTAACCTGCCTGTTCTTAAGATGTGGTACACTATTCTCGATATTAAAAGTTGAGTGACGTTTTGGGTTTCATATTTGATAAGCGACTGACATGGTTACCCAATTTGAAGAATAATAAGACGGAATGTTTAAAGACAATAAATATTTCAAAACGCCCCACCCACAGGCGCGGGGACCAGACCGAATATGTCTGCTCCAGTTTTACGAGGTGTCTGTGCGATCTCGCCTTGACTATGGATACATGGTTCATGGCTCAGCTAGGCCATCTTATCTGAAGACCATCGATGCTGTTCACCGTATAGGGATTAGACTGATGACAGGAGGATATAGGACCAGTCCGATTTCCACCCTCTTTGTTGTCATCCAATGGCAGTTCCTCATGAAGGGTCATGTATGCAGCCTGCCCGCTGGTATCCGGTATTCCGTACCGTTACTCGCCATCCAGTGGAACGACTGTTCAGAAACAGGCCGCGAGCAACAAAGCCATTCGGGATTTTCGTGTGGCAGGACTTAGTGCCTCTTAATCCGGATCATATTTCTGTGCGTTCATCGAGGTTAGAGTTTTTCGCCGGCCTGGTTAATAAGGAGACCTAGAATTACCTTAGATCTACCAGTATCCAAAAATAATTGTACTTCAGGTTATGTTTTCAAATCGATGTTTTACAGAATTTTGTGCTGTCACTCCGACTCTACGATCGTTTACACTGTTGAGTCTAAGCAGGATAATTCCATAGCCTGTGCCCCGGGTTCCCGGGTTCGATTCCCGGCGGGGTCAGGGATTTTCTCTGCCTCGTGATGACTGGGTGTTGTGTGATGTCCTTAGGTTAGTTACGTTTAAGTAGTTCTAAGTTCTAGGAGACTGATGACCATAGATGTTAAGTCCCATAGTGCTCAGAGCCATTTGAACCATAGCCTGTGCTGTGTTATTTCCAGAATGTGTTCTCAAGATTCGGTTACATGGTGCATTCACAGTGCGTGACACTGAGTTATATGCGATCTTCAAGGCACTGGAGAAGGTGCCGTGTCTTCCTGCTACCAAATTCCTCATCTGCACCGACTCCCTAAGCGCTCCTAAGGCTATTGATGACAAATATCCAGTCGAAAAGTGTCCTCAGCTGACCTAAGGTACCCTTTTCAAGTTAACAGAGGCAAGAAAAGGATGTGTCATTCTGCGAGGCACATGGGCATTGGCAGTAATGAACCAACGGATGACGCAGCTAAGAATGCCTGCTTGGAAAAAAAAATCCGAATTTTCTACCTCTGTAGATGCAGTTACCTTAAAACATGTACGTTTGAAGTAACGATTGAAATTACATAACTTACAGTAGCCTGCAACACATTTGTTGGAATGGGAATGGCATGCTAACGTGTATTTTATCTCCTCGCTTATGCGCTTTGCCCTATTCTAAACTTTTCTGACTGCGAGAATGTAAACTGTCAATAACTTTAAACCAAACTGAAACTGCATGAATTTACGAAACATGAACTAAATCTGATGCAACATTATAGACTGGAAATTGGCTCTGGTAATAAAATTAAAGTTGTTCAATTTGAAAATAACGGTCCTTGTGCTTAATGAATGCTATCACTGAAATAATAAAATTTCTTACCTTTGTTTGCGCAATGATAACGCTTTTCGCACTGCTCTCTGTTAGTACTTTAAGTTGTACAGTTAGCATACAGCTATTGTGCAAGGCTGCTGCTTAGCATACATTTTATTTAAATCAAATACGAGAGAGACAATAACTTCCTGAGAAAAATAGTTAATCAGTGGCTCTGGGAACTCGTATTGACTTGTAGTAAGTAACAATATGCTACTAACTTTAAAACTTGTATTTTGACTCTCTGAAAATCAATAATGATCAGAATTAACACTCATTAAACTGGTTATACATTAACAATGATTAGCTTCACAAAGTCGTTGGATGTGAGTACTATACATGTCTAAATCACCACTTATGAATACGTGCATTCGATTGGCAACAAGACAACTCTCTTTACCTTAATATTTCCAGTATGGTATGTTGCGAATAAACAATCATTACTGCCCATAGCCAGTAAGTATAAAGTGTGGTCCATTGATCGTGACCGGGTCAAATATCTCACGAAATAAGCGTCAAACGAAAAAACTATAAAGAACGAAACTTGTATAGCTTGAAGGGGGAAACCAATGGCGTCATGGTTGGCCCGTCAGATGGCGCTGCCATGGGTCAAACGGATATCAACTGCGTTTTTTAAATAGGAACTCCCATTTTTATTACATATTCGTGTAGTACGTAAAGAAATATGAATGTTTTAGTTGGACCACTATTTTCGCGTTGCGATAGATGGCTCTGTTATAGTCACAAACATATGGCTCACAATTTTTGACGAACAGTTGGTAACAGGTAGGTTTTTTAAATTAAAACACGGAACGTAGTTGCGTTTGAACATTTTATTTCGGTTGTTCCAATGTGATACATGTACCTTTGTGAACTTATCATTTCTGAGAACGCATGCTGTTACAGCGTGATTACCTGTAAATACCACATCCATGCAATAAATGTCGGTCAACCTCAATACTTTTGGCAATACGTGTAACGACATTCCTCTCAACAGCGAGTAGTTCGCCTTCCGTAATTTTCGCACATGCATTTACAGACGCATGTTGTCAGGCGTTGTCGGTGGATCACGATAGCACATATCCTTCAACTTGTCCCAGAGAAAGAAATCAGGGGACGTCAGATCCGGTGAACGTGCGGGCCATGGTATGGTGCTTCGACGGCCAATCCACCTGTCATAAAATGTGCAATTCAATATCGCATCAACAGCACGCGAGCTATGTGCCGGACATCCATCATGTTGGAAGTACATCGCCATTCTGTCATGCAGTGAAACATCTTACAGTAACGTCGGTAGAACATTACGTAGGAAATCAGCATACATTGCACCATTTAGTTGCCATCGATAAAATGGGGGCCAATTATCCTTCCTCCGACAATGCCACACCATACACTAACCCGCCAAGGTCGCTGATGTTCCACTTGTCGCGGCCATCGTAGATTTTCCGTTGCCCAATAGTGCATATTATGCCGTGCAATTCCTGGTGCATAGAAAAATGGTAAGGGTGCAATCGATGTTGATGTAGCGTTCTCAGCGCCGACGTTTTAGAGATTCCCCATTCTCGCGCAGTTTGTGTGCTACTGATGTGCGGATTAGCCACGACAGCAGCTAAAACACCTACTTGGGCATCATCATTTGGTTGACGTTTCACATGTGGTTGAACATTTCGTGTTTCCTTAAATAATGTAACTATCCGGCGAACGGTCCGGACACTTGGATGATGTCGTCCAGGATACCGAGAAGCATACACAGCACACGCCCGTTGGGCATTATGATCACAATAGCCATACATCAACACGATATCGACCTTTTCCGCAACTGGTAAACGGTCCATTTTAACACGGGTAATGAATCACGAAGCAAATACCGTCCGCACTGGCGGAATGTTACGTGATACCACGTATTTAAACGTTTGTGACTTTTACAGCTCCGTCTATCACAAAGCGAAAAATGTGGTCCAACTAAAACATTCAAATTTCTTTAAGTACTACACGAATATGTAATAAAAAATGGGGGTTCCTATTTAAAAAAAAAACACAGTTGATATCCATTTGACCTATGGCAGCGCCATCTAGCGGGCCAACCATAGCGCCATCTGGTTTCCCCCTTGAAGCTAGACAAGTTTAGTTCTTTGTAGTTTTTCGTTTGATCCTTATTTTGTGAGATATTTGGCCCGGTCACTATCAATGGACCACCCTGTATATCCAGCACCATGTCATAAGATACGATCTGTGAGGCAATGATCTTTGGTCTCAACATTCCTGAAACGGACTGGTCTGCCCAGAGTCTCGACCTGAATCCAATGGGACACCTTTGGGAGGAGTTATAACTCGACTTGGCTCCAGACCCCAGCGTCCACTATCACTATCTTCTCTGGTTTCAGCTGTTGCGGAATAGTGGACTGAAATTCCTTCACAGACATTCGAATACCTCACTGACAATATCTCCAACAGAGCTAAAGCCGCTGTAAAGGCGAAGGTCCGACACAACCCATATTAATGTCCACAGATAGGTGACCGGACACTTTTAATTCGGTAGAGTATACCAAAATTCGCATTGTGGATCCCAGTAAACGCAGTCTGATTTGAAAAATTCTTTATTGACTTCGTAGAACTTTCGCATGCGCAACACTGATTTTGTGGATCACTTCTAAGTAGCACAGATTAAATATTAAGTACATACTCTGCCTGAGCAAACACTAAACGCGTAAGGATCTTTGCCTTACAGGCTGGGTTTGTGCAGGGCAAATGTGCTTGCCATCTGATATATTTATCACTTCAAAAACTAATAAACAGCGAGTTTCGTCAGTGGATCTGAAATTAATCAAATTACTGCTCCAAGCTGCAACTCAAGAACCGCCTCATGTCGTCCTTACATGATTGCTGAAAAATACTAAGAAAGATTTCTGGCGCAGGGATTTTAAAGCTAGATGAATAACTTTCTTTCGGCACAAACCACAAGGGAAAATGGCACCATGTGGCCACCTAGTGTCACTGAGAATGGAAAAAGCTACATGGCTGTACCCTCGGACAAAAGAAATCTTCCAGTGCAATAAGTACTTGTGTGTAGAGAGAATGTGATAAATTAGTGCCATAATGTTCAAAATAATTAAACACAATTGGTAACTTCCTATAACACCTCTTGATGTCAGTTGTCGCGACCTTTTAAGTGTATCGGTCAAATAACTCACTTCAGTATACACGGAGATGACAAAAGTCATGGGGTATCTCCTAAAATCGGGTCGGACCTCGTTTTGCCCGGTGCAGGGCAGCAGTTCGGCGTGGCATGGACTGAACAAGTCGTTGGGAGTCCCCTGCAGAAATACTGAGTCATGATGATGATGATTATTAGTGTTTTAGGGCGCACAACAGCGAGGTTATCAGCGCCCGTTCCCAAAAGTTCAATTCAGAGCCGAATTGTGAGAGAATTGGTATTGTTTAAATTGCAAGATTGGACACAGCACATCAAAACAGGGAGATAAAACTAAAAATAAAGTAGCAGTACAAACAGGTAAAAACAATTAACGGTGGCTGAGTGACCACTTACAAATAATGGGTGACCAAACCACTGGACAGCACATTAAGACTTCAATCCCAATATTTTGGGAAGAAGGCCAGACATCACACAAAAACGTAAAACTCTAGCGACACTCGCCTCATTATTAGTTAAAAGAGAGGGTAGGTCTGGTGGGAAACTGAAATCTTCCCTCAAACCCGCATATAAAACACACTCAGTTAAAATATGTCGTATCGACAGCTGTGTCCCACATGTCTGACATGTTGGTGGCTCCTCACGACGTAACAGAAAACCATGTGTCAAAGGACAATGTCCTATTCTAAGCCGTGTAAGGGCTACTTCCTCAGCGCGTCGCTGTCGGAAGGAGGTGAGCCACGGTCGGACAGAATCCTTCACCGCTCGCAACTTATTATCCCTCACGTCCAGCCACTGAGCCTCCCACCAACGCATGACCTTCCGAGTCACGAAAGACGTAATGGCCTGCAGGGGGACGGAACAGCGAGCAGGATGTGGGATGGAGCAAGCCTCCTTGGCAGCCGCATCTGCAAGTTCATTTCCAGGAATCCCTATGTGCCCTGGAACCCAGCAGAAAATTACATCCTTACCCTGCTGTTGCAAGAGCAAGAGTGCGTCCTGCACCTCTTGGACCATCTGATCTGCTGGGTACATCTGTTCAAGAGCGTGTAGAGCACTTTGGGAATCGGATCAGATGATGAATTTCGTGCAACGATGTCGGCACATTTGCTCTAATGCTTGCAGAATGGCAAACAGTTCTGCATAGTAAACTGAGAACTGCTCTGGGAGCCCTATCCGATGGACAGTATCGGGAAACACAGCAGAGCAGCCCATAAAATCCCCCTGTTTAGACCCATCCGTGTAAACAGTAATAAAATCTGAATGGCGTTCTAAAATCTCAGTAAGTTTAATTTTAAAAAGGTGGTCCGGGGTACAATACTTCCTGTAAGCAACCAGATCAAGAAGTAATCTTGGCCTTTGTTGAGTCATGCTCCCTCTATAGCCAGCGGTAATTGCGAAAGTTTTGCCGCTGCAGGAATCTGTGCACTAACTGACCAATGCATGCTCAGTGGCATTCGCTTTGGGCGATCTGGACAGCTAAATCATTCGCTCGAACTGTCCAGAACGTTCTTCAAGCCAATCGCGAACAATTTTGGCCCAGTGACTTGGCGCATTATCACCCATAAAAATTACATCGTTGTTTGGGGACAAATGGTCTCCAAGTACCCGAAAATAACTATTTACAGTCAATGATTGGTTCAATTGGACCAGAGGACCAGGCCCATTCCACGTAACCACAGCCCACGCCAGTATGGACCCACCAACAGCTTGCAACAGTGCCTTGTTCGCTACTTTGGTCCATGGCTTCGTGGGATCTGCGCCACATTCGAACCCTACCATCTCACCAACTGAAATCGGGTCTCATCTGACCAGACCACAGTTTCCCTGCCGTCTAGGGTCCAACCAACATGGTCACGAGCCCAGGAGACGCGCTGCAGACGATGTCGTGCTGCTAGCAAAGGCACTCGCGTCGGTCGTCTGCTGACAGAGCCCATTAACGCCAGATTTCACCGCACTGTCCTAACGGATACGTTCGTCGTACGTCCGACATAGATTTCTGTGGTTATTTCACGCAGTGTAGCTTGTCTGTTAGCACTGACAACTTTACGCAAGCGCCACTGCTATCTACAGTGAGAGGTTGTAGTGTAACGACGCAAGTTTTGTATAAATGATTTTCTTTTGACATATGACTTCGTCACCTACGTCAGTTACAACACACTTCAAAATTATTTAAATTCTTTTTAAATTGTCTCTGAATGGTTCTTGAACGAAACTATAAAACATCATCATTTGAGTCGTATGCGCAGAATTACGTCACTCAGTCCAATTTGTTTGTGCAAATTTTTTTCCAATTTAGATGTCGTTCTGTGTTCACATATCTTAATCTCACCCAGCCAGTCTATTGTTTTCAACATATGATCCATAAATAATATGAACAACAGTGGAGACAGGTTGCAGCCTTGTCTTACCCCTGAAACTACTGTGAACCATGAACTCAATTTACCGTCAACTCTAATAGCCAGGCAGCAGTTAGAGTTGACGGTAAATTGAGTTCATGGTTCAGAGTAGTTTCAGGGGTAAGACAAGGCTGCAACATGTCTCCACTGTTGTTCATATTATTTACGGATCATAAGTTGAAAACAATAGACTGCCTGGGTGAGATTAAGATATGTGAACACAAAATAAGCAGTCTTGCATATGCGGATGACTTAGTTGTGATGGCAGATTCGATTGAAAGTTTGCAAAGTAATATTTCAGAGCTAGATCAGAAATGTAAGGACTATGGTATGAAGATTAGCATCTCCAAAACGAAAGTAATGTCAGTGGGAAAGAGATATAAACGGATTGAGTGCCAAATAGGAGGAACAAAGTTAGAACAGGTGGACGGTTTCAAGTACTTAGGATGCATATTCTCACACGATGGCAACATAGTGAAAGAACTGGAAGCGAGGTGTAGCAAAGCTAATGCAGTGAGCGCTCAGCTACGAACTACTCTCTTCTGCAAGAAGGAAGTCAGTACCAAGACTAAGTTATCTGTGCACCGTTCAATCTTTCGACCAACTTTGTTGTATGGGAGCGAGAGCTGGGTGGATTCAGGTTACCTTATCAACAAGGTTGAGGTTACGGATATGAAAGTAGCTAGGATGATTGAAGGTACTAGTAGATGGGAACAATGGCAGGAGGGTGTCCACAATGAGGAAATCAAAGAAAAACTGGGAATGAACTCTATAGATGTAGCAGTCAGGGCGAACAGGCTTAGATGGTGGGGTCATGTTACACGCATGGGAGAAGCAAGGTTACCCAAGGGACTCATTGATTCAGCAGTAGAGGGTAGGAGGAGTCGGGGCAGACCGAGGAGAAGGTACCTGGATTCGGTTAAGAATGATTTTGAAGTAATAGGCTTAACATCAGAAGAGGGACCAATGTTAGCACTGAATAGGGGATCATGGAGGAACTGTATAAGGGGGGCTATGCTCCAGACTGAACGCTGAAAGGCATAATCAGTCTTAAATTATGATGATGATGATGATGATGAGATGTCGTTTTGTTTCTTCTCAGAAATTATATTAATGCAAGTTATCTGATTTAACAAATATTAGAACCACATTGAATAAACTTTCCAGATTCAAACTCGCGATGCACGTTGTCACAATTAATAATCTTGTCAAACAAATTAGTAATTCATTAACATAATTCTTCATAAATAAATTCTCGGAACACGTATTTCAACTTTAGTAGTATCCACTAGTTTATTATCTTCCTACATATAGACGTGAACCTGAGCCTTGACAAGATAGGAGTGACCATTTACAACATGATTAAACTTTTTATGACATCATTGTTGTAGAAACATTACAAATTCTTATTTTTCCAGTTTTTAGAAGCACGACGCAACAACTCGGTTTCAGGATCTTCTGTTGCAATTTGGCTGTCGACCCGCGACGCATAGTGGCCAGCAAACTTCTCTCTGGTCCCGGCAGTGAAGATGCTGTGTCCGTTCGTTGCGCCGCCCTCTCCGTACATGAAACATAAAAAATTAAATACAAAACTTTAGACAATTCACAACTATTACAAATATTACAAAAATACATAAAAAACACTAAATTAACTTATATTCACCTGCAAACTGGGCTGACACTGGTGGATGGGTGACGCTTCAATTTCGCGTCCCACTACAAGGTAATACCTGAAAGTTCGTATTCACGGTTCACTTTTGACACAGTGGGTCTCAGACTACCGAATTTCCCAACCATTTCCGCAATCTAATATCCCATACGTCTAGTTCCAGCTACCATTCCGTGTTCAGAGTCTGTTAATTCTCATCGTGCGGCCATAATCACGCCTGAAATCTTTTCACATGAATCACTTAAGTACAAAGGACAGCTCCGCCAGTGCATTGCCCTTTTATACCTTGTGTAAACAATACTACCGCCATCTGTACATGTCGCTATCCCATGACTTGTCCCTTCAGTGTAAAACGCCCTCACTTGTTGCACGTGAAAGTTTATTTTTGGCACGCCAATGGGACTTTGAAGTCGTTAGGGCTTTAGAAGTTCCAAAAATTTGGCTGTAATGCTATCTTGTCGTTTTAACGAAGAATGCAGATGCTTTGTTTGTTATGAGACGCAATCCTCCGCTTCTCGGATCTAGAGTGGCTACTTTGGCATTTACTCGAAACGTTTCTTCTTCCCACAAAAAGGAGGTGATTTTTGACATTATTTCTCTCGCGATACTTTTTGGTGTGAGAAAAATTTGTGCAGTATAACACGCTTTAGAAAGTATCCGTGGCAGTCTCTTGGGTATCAAGAAGCTAGCACAAGACGGAGTAGCATGGGGAGCTGCATCTAATCAGTCTTCGTACTGAAGACCACAGCAACAACAGAAAGTCTTCACGAGCTTTTGTATTTTACTCCCTGCATATTTACTCCCTGCACCTGATTCATGTAACGTCGTAAATTTTCTGTTATGGCTGCGTGTGCTTTCTCTTATGCTTGTTTCCTGGTCTTTCTTATCTTGCATGGGTCATGGCACCCAATGATGGTATCTCACCGACAGTTAACGAATTCACTTTTGAAATAATATACACTTTTAAATATTTGGGAAGTATTTTTAGCCAACAGAATGCAATAGAAATTTGGAAATTGAGATTAACACAAGAATCGCAGCGGCAAATTGGGCATACACTGACCAGCCAGAGCATTAGGACCACCAACCTAATAGCCGCCGTGTGCACCTTCGGCCCTGATAACAGCGCCGACGCGTCACGGCATGGAAGCAGTGACGCCTTGGTAGATCGCTCGAGGGAGCTGAACTACATCTGCACACCCAAGTCACCCCCGTAAATTCCGGGGAGGGGGGCGGGGCGATGAGCTCTGACAGATCTACTTGAGAGACTGTCTACACTACGCCCGTCCATCCTCTGCTGGAGTATTGCTGCCCAATGTGGTATCCTCACCAAAAACGATTAATGGGAGCCATAGAAAAAGTTCGAAGAAATTCTAAATCACAAAATTAGTAATTTTATATTATTATTATTATGTGCGATTGGACCCATACGGATCACGCAAAGCTTTTCCGATTCAATTTTTTAATTCTCCAAACTTCTCTCATTCTTTCCCCATGAATTCTCTTTCTTTCCTCTGTCCATTTTGTCCCCTGTCTCTTGCAAACTTCATTCTCGGGTTGTACTTTCCAACTATTGATTTTTTGCCTGTATACATTTCTGTTTATAACTTCTGAAGAATTTATTTGTGCATTTGCCAGATCTGTTTTGGTTTCTTTCATCCAGGGTATGGTTTTCAATTTTTCAATGTATATTAAAATTTTGTGGGAGAGTCTGGGTGTTGGGAGTCTGTGGATATGACCGTAAAATTTTAGTCTTCTTTTCCGGATGTCTGCGGCGAGGTTAGATAATTTTTCTGTAGT
Organism: Schistocerca cancellata; assembly: GCF_023864275.1. Classification (NCBI taxonomy): domain Eukaryota; kingdom Metazoa; phylum Arthropoda; class Insecta; order Orthoptera; family Acrididae; genus Schistocerca; species Schistocerca cancellata. The sequence goes on along the minus strand of NC_064626.1, from coordinate 1,144,271,519 downwards.
TTTCCGAGACTGTAACCTGTATCCATCTTCAGTTCTTTTTGGGCCAAGAATCTTTCTGATAATTTTGCGTTCCTCTTTCAGGATGCCTTCCAGGTCGCCTTTTCTATGGAGTGTGAGTGTTTCGCTGGCATATAGTGCTTCGAGCTTGATTACTGTATTGTAGTGTCGTATTTTTGAGTGAATGGAGAGACACTTTTTATTGTAGATGTTGTGGGTTTTCCAGTATGCTCTTTTCAGTTTTTGCAGTCGAACTTTTTGTGCAGTTTTCTCTCCCCCTGTGGGTTCTAGGACCTCGCCTAAGTATTTAAAGAATGGAACTCTCTCAATTTGTCCATATTTTGTAGTCAGTTTTTGAGTTTCAAATTTTGAGCACATGAATTTGGTTTTTTGGAAGGAAATTTGTAGCCCAACTTTTTCGGCGCATTCTTTGAGAATGTCTATCTGTTTAATTGCTGTGGTCTCGTTTTCTGCTAGAATGGCCACGTCATCTGCAAATGCCAAGCATGAAATTTTAATACCATCTTTCGATCTTCCTAGTTGTATAGGCTTCCAGTAATTTTGATTCTTCAGTTCTTTTTCCCATTCTCGGATGACTTTGTCTAAGACAAGGTTGAAGAGGAGTGGAGACAAGCCGTCACCTTGTCTGACGCCGGTTTTGATCAGGAAGGGCTCTGATATTTCACCCAGGAATTTTATCTTAGAAGTTGTGTTTGTGATCGTTTCTTTGATAAGGTTTAGGGTTTTCGGATCGAGTCCTAGCTCCTCAAGGATAATAAAGAGAGATTGCCTATCGATTGAATCATAAGCCTTTGCGAAATCAACAAAGGAACAAATGATCGGACTGTTTCTGACTGCTTTGTAGTTTAGTGTTGTCTTCAAATTGAAAATTTGTTCTGCACAGGATCGGTGAGGGCGAAAGCCAGCTTGGTATTCACCAATACTGTGTTCGAGTTGTTCTTGTGTTCGTTGAAGAAGACAAGCTGAGAGGATTTTATAAGTGACTTGGAGAAGGGAGATTCCTCGATAGTTGTTTATATCTGCCATGTCTCCCTTTTTATGCAGTGGATGAATTAGGGCGCATTTCCAATCTTCTGGTAGTTTTTCTGTCTGCCAAATGTCTGTGATGATTTGAGTGAGTTCTTTGAGGGAATTTGGTCCAAGATTTTTAAGTAGTTCTGCAGTGATATTATCTTCTCCGGATGCCTTGTTGTTTTTCAGTCTATGAATATGTCTTTGGATCTCCTCTAGTGTAGGTGGTGGGGATTCTGGATTTGTGTAGACAGCAGTTTCTTGAGGGAATCTTGAAGAAGGTTCAGGGCAATTGAGGAGTCCGGAAAAGTATCTCGCCAGCTCCTCACAATTTTCCCGATTTGTGAGCGCTAGTTTTCCATCTGGTTTTCTGAAACATAGATTTCGTGAGCCGTATCCATTAATTTTATATATATATATTCAAATAATTAATACGGCCCGATGAGGTCCAGGCGTGAGCGAGTGTGCCGGGGCTTACCCCAGTTCACTACTACCAGTCCCACGTCATCGTAACGAACCTGTGAGTAGCATATAACAGATTGCACCATAATCTAAGAGTGAAATTAAAAATTAAAATAACTTTTCCACACTTTGTCAGTGTATGCTTAGGTACATTAACACTTTAAAGTCTGCATGTACTGTGCCTCAGATGACGTCAGAGCTGGGCAGACTTGAATGCATTTTCAGTGAGAGTGGGTCGCGTGGTTTAGGGCGCCATGTCACAGATTGCGCGACCGCTCCCGCCGGAGGTTCTTAGCATAAGTTAGTTTAAGTCATGGAGGTAAGAATAGAGGGAGACGCCGTGACGTCACAGCTGCGAAGCTATGTGAAGCCGAGGGTAGCCATCTCAATCCGACCAAAACATTGCTGCTGTCAGCTTGTGTGCATAGGCTTGTCGCTCGCTTTTGGAAGGATTTTGCGCTATTATGGTGACTTGTGTGGTGTTCGGATGTACGAATCGTTCTGATTGTGATGCGAAATCGAAGGGAATAACATTTCATGTGTAAGTTGTCTCGTTAAGTGTGATTTTACAATTTCATTGTGAACGAACGTGTGCTACATCTGTACTTGTACTATAGCGTATTTTTCACCTGTATGATTTTAGATTTCCTTAAAATGAAAGCCGGAAAGCTCTGTGGGAGAATGCCGTGAGGAGCAAGAATTGTCGTGCGTCTAAATGGAGCTCTGTATGTTCTCAGCATTTTCGAGAAGAGGACATAGACCGAACTTCACTTTCAACAGTAAGGCTGCGTGAAAATGCTGTACCATCAGTTTTCCCTACACACCCAAACCATTTGCAAAAGGTTTGTTAATTCAAAGAATTAAATTCTTAGTTTTTAAGTTCACGTTTCAGTATAATACGTACGTATCGTCGATAATCGAAGTGTTCAGTAACTCACTTTGTCTTCATCATGTACCAAATTAAAAGCTAACACTACATTAACTGGCGTAAAGTATAGGCCTATACAGGACACTATGTAGATTTGCCATTCTATGTACCGTATTTCAGTAAATATTGGTGGTAATGAACAGTGTTTCCCAGTAGTGTAACGTAACTGAAATGTTCCAGTACGTATTACAAACAAAATGTATTTATGGGGCTTTGGAGGGAGGGTATAGCTGACTTAGTTTTCAGTTACTATTATTTAGTTTGTGATACACGTTTATTACTGAATTAACAAAATTGTATCGTTTACATTGAAGACTAGCTATTCGTAATATTACATTAAAAACTATTATTAATCAGAAGAAACGCGGAATTTCGCCTTTACGAGATTTTATTTTAAACAAAAACTTTGAAACAACCAATCTGATGACGTTACATGCGTATATGGTGCAATGAGCGACTGTAATACACGCAGCGCTATAGCACACTGGCAATGTTTTGGTCAGAGTGTCATGGCAGCAACCCCCCCCCCCCCCTCCCCCATGGCTTCAAAACGTAGTACGGCTGGGATACGTAGCGCCATCTCCCCTTATTCTTACCTCCATGGTTTAAGTAGTGTGTAAGTCTAGGGACCGATGACCTCAGCAGTTTGGTCCCTTAGGATTTCACACACACACACACACACACACACACACACACACCCCGACAGTAAAAATGGAAAGTGAACTAGTGAGGACTGTATACCGTTTTGGATCGCTTAGATTTCATGGAAGTAGCTGCTTGTGTGCTGGCCATAATGTTGACAAAACCGCTTGGCAAGTGGCCAGATTGTTTTCTACTTTGAACGTGAACTGTCAACTTTTGGTGGTTATAAGTCAGGACGATAGATCATTTTACTCTGAAGTTCCCTTGGAGGTCGCCTCTGAACCGTTAAGAGAACTGTTTCTGACGGGGGATATTATTATTGTTATTATTATTATTGTTATTATTAGGGATACTTCTGCTTATAGTCATAGTTCCTGATTCTGCCGAGCTGCCGAGTAAATAGCAAGTAGGAACATTTTATTTCAGTGAGAACAAAGTGGAATGTGGACTTGCAGACAGCAATTTACGATCAATATGTCCTCCATCGCTTTCTGGCTGAACGCAAAAATAGTTTTCGGGCTCTTGTAAGCGGCGAAGGTACGTGTAAAGCACGCACAGACAATTTAAGTGTGATTTTGCAATGAACAATCTTTGCCGTTTGCAGGCAAGTGCTCTATCGCAGGTGCTCTTCGCAATATCCTTTCTTGCAGGAGTGCTAATCTTGCAAGATTCGCAGGAGATGTGAAAGGTAGGAGATGACGTACTGGCGGAAGTAAAGCTGTGAGGACGGCTCGTGAATCGTGCTTGGGTAGCACAGTCGATAGAGCACTTGCCCGCGAAAGGCAAAGGTCCCAGGTTCGAGTCCCAGTTTTAACCTGCCAGGAAGTTTCATATCAGCAGAGACTCCGCTACAGTGTGAAACATTGATTCCGGTCTGAAATTGGTCGTTTGAACCGTCTACCGGGCATTTACGTGTGAATTGCAGAGTTGTGACGTAGCTGTTGACGTAGACCAGGGGTAGGCAACCATAAAGCCTTGATGATTGTTGTGGCGTAGCAAAACAGCCACGCCACTCTGAGGTAGCCGAAAGGCACGCGTACACACACGCCGGCTGGCGTGAATTCTGGAACAGGATACCTAATTAATGCTATAAGAAAAGTATGCAGCTCCTTGAATACTTAACTTTAATTCATCCTTGTGGTACATCGTTCTTGACGATACAAATGAGTCTATCTCCAGATACGGTTAATTACAATCACTGTAAGGCTAATGGCGCCTTGCTAGGTCGTAGCCATGGACTTAGCTGAAGGCTATTCTAACTATCTGCTCGGCTAATGAGAGTAAGGCTTCGTCAGTGTAGTCGCTAGCAAAGTCGTCGTACAACTGGGGCGAGTGCTAGTCCGCCTCTCTAGACCTGCCATGTGGTGGCGCTAGGTCTGCAAGTACTGACAGTGGCGACACGCGGGTCCGACATGTACTAATGGACCGCGGCCGATTTAAGCTACCACCTAGCAAGTGTGGTGTCTGGCGGTGACACCACAATGATCTACTATTCTGTACCAACATATCAAAGTGATCTACTTTTAAAAATTCAATTGCTACATTTTTAATTTTTGGATACCGGTACTGTAAAACAACTATTTAAAATAAAAGTTTTAAATCTTCACTAGTTATTCGAAACGTAATAATTTTATTTCATAATATTCTCAAGTTTATTTTTACATTAATAACACAACAATTATTTTACATTTAATGTGAAACCTGAGTAGCTGTTTTGTCAACAATGTCCTTCATATTTGGTATATAACTTGTTACACTTAGTCGAATACACGAGTCCAGATGTTCATCAGTCAACCTTGTTCTGTGTTTATTTTTAATAAAGTTCACATCTGAAAACAGTGATTCACACAGGTAGGTAGAAGCTCAAATGGTTCAAATGGCTCTAAGCACTATGGGACTTTACATCTGAGGTCATCAGTCCCCTAGACTTAGAACTACTTAAACCTAGCTAACCTAAGGACATGACACACATCCATGCCCGAGGCAAGATTCGAACCTGCGACCGTAGCAGCAGCGCGGTTTTGGACTGAAGTGCCTAGAACCGCTCGGCCACAGCGGACGGCTAGGGCGAAGCAAACAAGGTCTTTATTCTAAGAGCAATATTAACTAAGATAGGGTATTTCTCCTGAGGAATTAGAAGTCAACAGGTTTGGGATTCTGCAACACTTTTGAGGAGCAAATCATTTTAATGATATTATTTCAAGTTCAGGAGCTGACCTATCTATGTCAAAACTTTTGCAATGGAAGAAGACACATTCAATAGTTCAACGTTAGCCCAAGGGGAAGATACAAACTGGGTTACCACTGAAATCTTTTTGAAGTCTGAAAACTGATCACTGAAATCATCCCCAAATTGGAGATCATTATTGGATGACATTCACTATTGTAAGGTATCTCACTTTCTTCCATTTGTGTCTTCAGAGTTGGAAAATGTCTTAATTCACACCTCTTAAGGCAGCACTCCCACAAAAACAATTTTTCTTTAAAATAATTTACTTCAGACATCATATCAGCAATATCTTTGTCATTTCCTAGAAATTTCTAATTCAGATCATGAAGCTTTTCTGTTAGGTCAATTAAGAAAGCAAAATTCATAAGCCAGAGAGGATCTTCAATACACGCTGACAGACTATTCTCATCTTGTTCTTGCAAAAACAGTTTGATAGCCGGTAAAAGCTTGTGGAAACGTTGCAGCACTTTTCCCTTGCTGAGCCAACGCACTTCAGAGTGGAGCAGTAAATCTCCATACTGTAGTTCTAGTTCATTTGCCAAATCTTTGAAAAGTCTTCTTTGAAGAGAACGAGATCTAATTTTGTTGACTATCTTTACAACAGTATTCATAGTTTCATTCAAATTTAAAAACTTTCCACACAGAGACTGCTGGTGTAAAATACAGTGATAAGTTAAAAACGGTGGAAAACTTTCATCTCTTTGGCACAGAACAATAAAACCACTTTGAGAACCTCTCAAGGCTGGGGCTCCATCTGTGGTAATGCTCACAAGTTTGTGGATAGGTATTTTCCCCGATGGAATTGCTCCATGGCAAAAATATATCTTCTCCTCTTGTATGGCCTTTCAAAGGAATTAATTTCAAGAATTCTTCCTTGACAGTAAAGTTATTATTTATTTATTTATTGTTCCGTGGGACCAAATTAAGGAGAAATCTCCATGGCCATGGAACGAGTCAATACATGAAATTATAACACGATATTAAAAAAAGATAAAATGAAATATAAAAAAACATATTCAGGTGAAAGTCGTAAGTTTAAATAAAGAAAATCAACAATGTAACACTGGAATTTGCTTAATTTTTTAGCTCTTCCAGGAGCTCCTCGACAGAATAGAAGGAGTGAGTCATGAGGAAACTCTTCAGTTTAGACTTAAAAGAGTTTGGGCTACTGCTAAGATTTTTGAGTTCTTGTGGTAGCTTATTGAAAATGGATGCAGCAGAATACTGCACTCCTTTCTGCGCAAGATTCAAGAAAGTGCATTGCACATGCAGATTGGATTTCTGCCTAGTATTAACTGAGCGAAAGCTGCTAACTCTTGGGAATAGGCTAATATTGCTAACAACAAACGACATTAAAGAAAATATATACTGTGAGGGCAATGTCAGAATTCCCAGACTACTGAATAGGGGTCGATAACCATCTTTACAAAAACTGGCAACTACCTGTTGCATCAGTGGGCTCATCTAATTTGTAGGCAGTGTAACTATCCTACGCGGCGAAATAAGGTTCTGCCGAATGCGTTTAAAGAGTGCTCTTTTTATGTACTGCCGCAGTATCAGCCTGGACTGTGCGTTTGGACGGAGCGCGCGGCGGTACTGGGTGAGCAGGTATTGGTGATTCAGAGGGGACGTCCCTCCCAGACACAGTGGCCACCACGGCTGGGATCACAGAAGCCCGCGGCCGTCTGTAGCGTGCGGTAGGCCGCGGATAATGGCACCGGTACGGTAATTAGGCGGGGGCGGCGGTTGGTGCACGGCTAAGCTGATTGCGGCCGCCACGCAGCCTCTATACCCGACCCCCATCCCCACTCCCACCCTCCCCCTACCCCTCTCGTTTTTGGGGGAGGGCCTCCGGCTCGCTGGAGAATCAGCCGGCGGCTGGTCCGGTGTCCAGATTAGCGGACAGGCCTGGCGGCGTCGCGGTGACACAGCAGCTGCGCTCGGGACCCGACCGGGACAGATTTCGACGGCGAGTGTACGTCAGAGACGAGCGTGTCGTCCGGAGTGCCCCAGAGAAGCGTGATAGGACCGCGGTTATTCTCTGCATACACTGGTGTCCAGAATTTAAAGCAATAAACGGAAATTTTGCAAGGTTGTGTTTATTTTGCCACAAAATAGTATAAACACGTTATAGCAAAGTAGAAACAGTGTAAAAAAATACAGAACATAAACAAATTTAACATGCGTAACGGTAGAAAGTTCAAAGTTTTCTTTCCAACTTAACGGATTTGCACACTCATTCTGACTACTGGTTAGTGTGCTCAGTACGGCGTGTGACCTCCTCTGGCATCAGTATAGGCCTGACAACGACGGGGCATGCTGTGAATGATGTCATCAGTCTCATGTTGAGGCAATTGTTGTGGACTGGCAAGACAGCCAATCCACTAGGAGGAAGCCGAAAGGCACGCGTTTAAGCTCATGCAGGCTGGCGTGAGGTCTGGAACAGGACAAGGAATTTATAGTAGCAAAGAAAGTACGTAACTACTGGAATACTTAACTTTAATTCATAATTGGTGAACATCGCTCTAGACGGTACATGTTTTACAGCATCAATAGTAACTGGTAATGGCGCCTTGCTAGGTCGTAGCAAATGACGTAGCTGAAGGCTATGCTAACTATCGTCTCGGCAAATGAGAGCGTAATTTGTCAGTGAACCATCGCTAGCAAAGTCGGCTGTACATCTGGGGCGAGTGCTAGGAAGTCTCTGTAGACCTGCCGTGTGGCGGCGCTCGGTCTGCAATCACTGATAGTGGCGACACGCGGGTCCGACGTATACTAACGGACCGCGGCCGATTTAAAGGCTACCACCTAGCAAGTGTGGTGTCTGGCGGTGACACCACAGCAATAATTCCCATTCTTCCTGCTGAGCTGCTCGCGGTCTTGGTGGATGCTGACGTGATGCAAGCCGTCCCCCTAGTGCTTTCATACATGCTCTATGCGATTCAAATCGGGAGAGCGAGCACGCCACTGTATGCGTGCAATACCTTCCGTTTCCAAGGAAACATCAACAGCCCGTGCTCTATAAGGTCGAGCATTATCGTCCATCAGTACGACGTCTGGGCCCACAGCCCCTCGCAACAATCGCGCATGAGATCCCAAGACCTCGTCACGCTACCTGACACCAGTTAAACCTTGCCGATTCAACCGTATAATTTCATGAAGAGGGTTCGAGTGGTCAACATAATCCCTGCCCACACCAGTAGGGAGCCTCCTCGACCTAGGTATCTTCCCACAATGATTGGGTCCCGAAATCTTATTCCACGTTCCCTCCAGATGCGAATCCATCGAGAATCACTCTCCAGACTAACTCGGGACTCATCTGTGAAAACTGTGGTGTCATCGCCAGACACCACACTTGCTAGGTGGTAGCCTTTAAATCGGCCGCGGTCCGTTAGTATACGTCGGACCCGCGTGTCGCCACTATCAGTGATTGCAGACCGAGCGCCGCCACACGGCAGGTCTACAGAGACTTCCTAGCACTCGCCCCAGTTGTACAGCCGACTTTGCTAGCGATGGTTCACTGACAAATTACGCGCTCATTTGCCGAGACGATAGTTAGCATAGCCTTCAGCTACGTCATTTGCTACGACCTAGCAAGGCGCCATTACCAGTTACTACTAATGCTGTAAAACATGTACCGTCAAGAGCGATGTTCACCAATTATGGATTAAAGTTAAGTATTCCAGAAGCTACGTACGTTTTTTGCTAGTCTCAATTCCTTGTCCTGTTCCAGACCTCACGCCAGCCTGCGTGAGCTTAAACGCGTGCCTTTCGGCTTCCTTATAGTGGGTTGGCTGTCTTGCCAATCCACAACAAAAACAACGCTGGCCGACTGTGCGACCGCCCAGGTGGTATGCTGACGGCTCCGCTCTAGACGTTCCCTTCTGTGAAGACGCGTCAGAGGCACACGTACAGCAGGTCTCCGACAATAAAGGCCACTCTGCCAAAGCCTTCTGTACATCGTTTGCTCCGACACAACACGTCCAGTGGATGCTGCGAGCTCATATGACAGTTGCTGCGCAATACTAAGGCCGCACCGTCGTGCCCTTAGAGCCAAATAACGGCCCTCTCTTTCTGACGTCACACGTCGTTGGTTCTCCCCTGGTCTTCGGGATACAGTTCCGGTCTGTATAAACTGTCGCAACATCCGAGAAACAACAGAACGATTCACATTAAGCCACCGCCGGGCCACATCAGTTTGTGACTGTTCTGCTTCCTTTCTTTCTATGGCCCTCTACCGCAGAGAGTCTGGTATGCGTATTCTCTGCGCCACTCTGCACCGTCTGTGACTGCGTACACAGCGACTGTGGATTTGGGATTACCCGGCAAACACTGCCTCGTTTCATAGGTGCCCTCACGTCATCATTGGCGCGGTTGTCCGTTGACCGGAATGCCACCTTCCGCGCAGAACACGACTGTACGGACGTATGTTGACAGTGAATAATGGTTTTTTGCTTTAATTTTTGACGCCAGTGTACATAAATGATCTGGCAGAAAGGGTGGGCGCCAATGTGCAGCTGTCTGTCAATGATGCAGTGGTGTACGGGACGTATCGTCGTTGAGTGATTGTAGGAGCGTACAGGATGACACAGACAAAATTTCTAGTTGGTATGATGAATGTCAGCTAGCTGCAAATGTATAAAAATGTTTAATGCAGATGAGTCGGAAAAAACAGATCCGTGATGTTCGGATACAGTACTAGTATCATCACAGTCACGTCGTTTAAGTATCTGAGCGTAACGTTGCAAAGCGATGTGAAATGGAACCAGCATGTGACAACTGTGCTAGGCAAGGCGAATGGCAGAGTTCCGTTTATTGGGAGAATTTTCGGGAAGTGTGGTTCATTTGTACACTACTACGACCTATTCTTCATCACAGTTAGAAATTTTGGCGTGCGCACCAGGTCGGATGCAAGAAACACACCGAAGCAATTCTGAAGTGGGCTGCTACATTAATTACCGGTAGGTTTGAACAACACGTAAGTGTTGCGGAGATGCTTGGGGAACTCGAATGGGAATGGCTGGAGGGAAGCCGACGCTCTTTTCGAGCAACACTATTGAGAAAATTTAGAGAACTGGCATTTGAAGCTGACTGCACAACGATCCTACTGCCGCCAACATAAATTTCGCGCCGGCCAGAGTGACCGAGCGGTTCTAGGCGCTACAGTCTGGAACCGCGCGACCGCTACGGTCTCAGGTTCGAATTCTGCCTCGGGCATGGATGTGTGTGATGTCCTTAGGTTAGTTAGGTTTAAGTAGTTCTAAGTTCTAGGGGACTGATGACCTCTCATGGAGGAACAGAGCGAGCTGAGTTTCGCCGGATCTCTGTTTGCGGACTACAAGTTGTTTTTTATATAGGAGATTTTCTTTCTCCAAGAACGTCATAATTCTTCAGCATAAAACGTATTCCATAATTCTAAAACAGAGTGACGTCAGCGATATAGGTCTATAATCGTGTGCATATGTCCTATGACACCTCTTAAAAACGGGATTGACCTGCGCTTTTTTCCAGTTGCTAAGTACCCTTCGTTGCTCCAGCGATCTACAGTAAACTGCTGCTAGAAGGGGAGCAGGTTCTTTCGCGTAATCTCTGTAGAATCTTATAAGCCCCTCATCTGGTGCAGACGGCTTTCCACTACTAAGCGATTATAGGGGGTTGGAACTTAAATAGTGACAACTATTTATTCACAACCGATACAAAAGAGTTACATGTTTGCGTCTGTTACGGTCCTTCAGAATAGTCACCAGCGTTGTGTAGAACCCGTTGTCAGCGATGTGAAAGGCGTAGTATATCGTTAGCAGAGCCTGTTCTGTTGATGGTGCGAATGGAGCGGTCTACAGCCTGTCAAATCTCTGGAACACTTCTGAAGAGAATGCCACGAAACCAAAACTGAAAAGCCAGTCCAACGAATGGCGTCATTATGGGTCGCCGCGAAAGACGAAAGTGCGTCAGAGCCCCAGTATGTTGAAAGTTATGGTGATTCTCGTGTAAAACTCTGACGGTGTTATCCTAAGGCATTAAGTTCCTCCACGGCAGACCGTCAGTGCACAGTATTACCGTTCGTTTTTGGAGAATCGCCTGCGACCAGCTTTGCGAAAGAAGTGGCGACACTTTCTACGCAGCCCACCCATCATTTTGCACGAAAATGCTCGGGCGCATACAGCGCAAGCTGTGGCTGCTCTGTTCCGTCGATTGGACTGGGATGTACTGTACGACCCACCATACTCCCCGGACTAAAGTCCTTGTGACTTTGATTTGATTCCCAAGATGCAGAAACCACTTCGTGGCATTCGCTTCAGAACTGTTACAGAGATTCGACAGGCAGTATACCGCTCCATTCGCACCATCAACAGAACAGGCTCTGCTAACGATATACTACGCCTTCCACATCGCTGGCAACGGGTTCTACACAACGCTGGTGACTACTTTGAAGGACAGTAACTGGTGCAAACATGTAAAACTCTTTTGTATCGGTAGTGAATAAATAGTTTTCACTACGAGGTGCATTCAAGTTCTAAGGCCTCCGATTTTTTTTTCTAATCAACTACTCACCCGAAATCGATGAAACTGGCGTTACTTCTCGACGTAATCACCCCGCAGACGTACACATTTTTCACAACGCTGACGCCATGATTCCATGGCAGCGACGAAGGCTTCTTTAGGAGTCTGTTTTGACCACTGGAAAATCGCTGAGGGAATAGCAGCACGGCTGGTGAATGTGCGGCCACGGAGAGTGTCTTTCATTGTTGGAAATAGCCAAAAGTCACTAGGAGCCAGGTCAGGTGAGTAGCTAGCATGAGGAATCACTTCAAAGTTTTTATCACGAAGAAACTGTTGCGTAACGTTAGCTCGATGTGCGGGTGCGTAGCCCTTCCCGGACGTTTTTGTTGCAGTGCAGGAAGGAATTTGTTCTTCAAAACATTTTCGTAGGATGCACCTGTTACCGTAGTGCCCTTTGGAACGCAATGGGTAAGGATTACGCCCTCGCTGTCCCAGAACATGGACACCATCATTTTTTCAGCACTGGCGGTTACCCGAAATTTTTTTGGTAGGCGGTGAATCTGTGCACTTCCATTGAGCTGACTGGTGCTTTGTTTCTGGATTGAAAAATGGCATCCACGTCTCATCCATTGTCACAACCGACGAAAATAAAGTCCCATTCATGCTGTAATTGCGCGTCAACATTGCTTGGCAACATGCCACACGGGCAGCCATGTGGTCGTCCGTCAGCATTCGTGGCACCCACCTGGATGACACTTTTCTCATTTTCAGGTCGTCATGCAGGATTGTGTGCACAGAACCCACAGAAATGCCAACTCTGGAGGCGATCTGTTCAACAGTCATTCGGCGATCCTCCAAAACAATTCTCTCCACTTTCTCGATCATGTCATCAGACCGGCTTGTGCGCGCCTGAGGTTGTTTCGGTTTGTTGTCACACGATGTTCTGCCTTCATTAATCTGTCGCACCCACGAACGCACTTTCGACACATCCATAACTCCATCACCACATGTCTCCTTCAACTGTTGATGAATTTCAATTGGTTGCACACCACGCAAATTCAGAAAACGAATGATTGCACGCTGTTCAAGTAAGGAAAACGTCGCCATTTTAAGTATTTAAAACAGTTCTCATTCTCGCCGCTGGCGGTAAAATTCCATCTGCCGTATGGTGCTGCCATCTCTGGGACGTATTGACAATGAACGTGGCCTTATTTTAAAACAATGCGCATGTTTCTATCTCTTTCCAGTCCGGAGAAAAAAATCGGAGGCCTTACAACTTGAATGCACCTCGTATGTAAGTTCCAACCCTCGTAATTATTGTTTTATTCCGCGATCGGTTGTCTCAATACCTGCCATTTCGACGTTCGTGCAACGATCTTTCGGGGTAAAACGGTTTTGAAAGACCTAATTTAGTATTTCGGCCATCTCTTTGTCACCTTCCGTTTCGGTAGTCACTAAGTGAAGCACGCCTCACGACCCGCCCTCAGAACTTCATTTCCAGCACTACGTCTTGTCCTACCTTCGAAGCTTCACAGAAGTACTCCGCCGGCCGCTGTGGCCGAGCGGTTCTAGGTGCTTCAGTCCAGAACCACGCGGCTGCTACGGTCGCAGGTTCTAATCCTGCCTCGGGCACGAGTTTGTGTGATGTCATTAGGTTAGTTAGGTTTACTTAGTTCTAAGTCTAGGGGACTGATTATCTCAGATGTAAAGTCCCGTAGTTCGTAGACCCATTTGATTTAGAAGTACTCCTCCAAGATACCCTTAACATAAACAAATATAATGTACTGCCCATAAAGAGGCAGAAAGATACAGTATCGTTGTATGATTGCAGGACAATCAATCACAGGGTAATACCCATTAAATAGCTGGTAGCATGCGATTTCAAGTGAAATTACGACAAAGAACAAATCGTAAGTTAGGCGACTGCTAGACTGAGATTCGTTGAAAGAACCCTCAGGAAGTGTAATTCACCACGAAAGTGGTAGCTAACAAAACATTCGGTCCACACATATTCGCTATACATCACTTCGTGATCGAGTTCTAAAAGACTGTTTCTGAAAGAGTCAAACGATATGCTGTTTCCACCCACATATTCCCAGCAAAAAAAAACCATTAATGTAAAATTAGAGAGATCTGAGCTCACCCAGAGGCTCACCAATATTATAATCGTTCTTCCCGCAAACGATTCGGGACAGGAACAGAAGAGTGTCAGCATCACGAAGTAGTCTTTGGTACACACCATAGGACGGCTTCCGGAGTACAGATGTAGATGCAGATCACAGTGGTCCCACGCAACTAGCGCCCGACAGGACACAAATATTGATCACTCGGCCGTACACGATCGTAATACCACACAAAGTATCTTGAAGTGGGCCTCTTGGCACTAGGAAGACAACGCAAGACGGCACGTCGCCTCTGCTGTGCTGTCCTGACCTATTTCGACCCTGAGCGTGTTCGACTATCGTCCTGAGCATCGTGTTCTCCAATTCTCTCACCGTCCGCCCCGATAGCTGAATGGTCAACGTGACGAACTGCCGTCGTAAGGGGCCCGGGTTCGATTCCTGGCTGGGTCGGGGATTTTCTCCGCTCAGGGACTGGGTGTTGTGTTGTCTTCATCATCATTTCATCCCCATCCGGCGTGCAGGTCGCTCATTGTGGCGTCGAATGTAATAAGACCTGCACCAAGGCGGCCGGACCTGCCCCGTAAGGGGCCTCCCGGCCAATGACGCCAAACGCTCATTTTCATTTCCAGCAGCCAGCATGGGCGCTTGAACCAGGAGCCTGTTGCGGAGGCCCATAAGCGGCAGCATTCGCTGAACGGTATTCGAGGAGACACTGTTGGTAGCTCCTTCGCTCCGCTGGACGGTGTTTCTCAACAGTTACACGGTTATTCTCCCTTACACGTCTCTGCAGCCGTCGTTCACACCTGCATCTATGGCCCTTGGTGCACATCTGATGCCTCGGCGCCGGTTTTGGACAGCGCCATTTTGCCATGCACGGTGTACTTGATCCATGATCATGACCTATTGGACGTCATAAAAATCGTTGCGTTTCCCCATTACGACAACGACTTCACTGGTTTCCGCGTTCCCCTCCACACACTTTATATACATTCGGCTGCTGGTGGTGCCACTTTGTAAGTAGGCTGTTTAGGTTTTTACGTCGGGGACGCCACGTAGCGCTCTGTATTAAAATCGCTGACTGCGCTGTGTGCAGTCTGTGGCTGATTGGACTCATTGTTGGATTATTCGCTGGTGTAGTGTTGGGCAGATGGATGTGAACAGCCCGTAGCGTTGGGCAGTTGGAGGTGAGCCGCCAGCAGTGGTGGATGTGGGGAGAGAGATGCCCGAGTTTTGAGATGTTAATATGATCTGGACGTGTGTCCGTCAGAACAATATATATCTTTCATTTGCTAACTATATACCTATCAGTAGTTAGTGCCTTCAGTAGTTAGAATCTTTTATTTAGGTGCCAGTATTGGCGCTCGTTGTATTGCAGTAGTTCGAGTAACAAAGATTTTTCTGAAGTAAGTGATTCATGAAGGGTATTGTTAGTCAGGGCTATTCTTTTGTAGGGATTATTGAAAGTCAGATTGCGTTGCGCTAAAATATTGTGTGTCAGTTTAATAATGATTAGAATAAGTAAAGAGAAAACTGTCTGAGTACGTTCAGTTTTACTCAGCTGTTTCTGTGTCAAATAATGTAGAAGTTTACCAGCACAATCTTTATGTACATTCAAAGGGGAAGTTTCAACTTGGCTTCTATGAGGGCTATTTCACCTTGATATCGAACATAGACGGTGGTCACGTTAATGTGATTGCACCGCATATTTAGGCTCGATTAACTACATTATTTAACATGTGGAGCCTTTAACTTGGGGGCTTGTTAACTGTTCTCAGTTGGTCCTCTGTTCACTGTAATATTGTAAGTTAGCTAATAGCGAAGTACTTGCAAGTCAAATATATAATTAGTGGTAACATTGGAGTTGTTATTTACAGTTGATTAATGTATGGAAACCAGGAATGTTGTGTCTCTGAGACAGGTGTCTTCCGTGATAAAGTGATGCGTGTAGTACCTAATGTTTCTCCTGCATATGTAACTGTGACATTTTTCATAATTATATAAATTTACTCATTACAAAGAAACATGTAATCGATGTAATTCAAAACATTGTAACAACTATGACTGTATACAAACTCTTTGTGATGCCATAGTGTCATAATATCTTTGTAGCATGTTTTGTAAACAAACAGTCAAGTGATTATTTGCGTGTGTGTGATATTGTGTATAAAGGGGAAGGCACAATACCCGTAAGTAAACGAACAAAAATACCATTTCTAACATTAGCATTAAAAAAACCGCATTTTGTTCGATTCTCTGACTGCAGTCTAACTTGAAAAAGAGAGGAGAAAAGCACACATGCAAATATCACCAAACATATTGATGTAAAGGAATCCATAAATGCATTTGAAAATGAGAATAAATTCTCGGAACGTGTTGTGCTAGGCAGTAAAAAATAAGCAACTGGTGCTGTTTTCATTATTTAAATCACGAATAACTTTTTTGTTGAACTGTGATTGTGCCCTTGCAACTATCAGCATTAAACGGTGAGTACACTTTGCTCAGGGTCAACTCCAGGATGATTAAAACTTGAGTTTATTTTCTTTCTTGTAAAAACCTTCAATGTCGGGTATCACAAGCCATACTTAATGAGGACAATCAAAAGAAATCGCGACATCGTGTCCGCTTGCAACCACGTTATGTATAAGAGGTGTTTCACCCTCACCGTAATTTGACGCAAACCATTAAGGGCTAAATAAGTGTTTAGGTTCATATTCTCTGGATAATGGGTGGAAAACAGGAGAACATGAGAATTTAAATTGGGACGACGGACCAAAATTAGTGTGGTTGAAAAGAGTTCTCAAAACGTAAGCTATTTTTCGTCTGCAAAGAGACGACTTTATTTTGTATTATAAAAAGTCTTCCTGGCTTCGATTCGTTGAATGACACTTAACAAATTTTGTCAAGTAATGCAAGTGCTTAGTGTTGTGTCTAGACAAGACAGGCTAGACACAATGAGAGGACGCCGAAAGGCACGCGCTTAAACTCACGCAGGCTGGCGTGAGGTCTGAAACAGGATACGTAATGAATGCTATAAAGAAAAGTACGTAGCTTCTGGAATACTTAACTTTAATCCACATTTGTAGAACATCGCTTTTGATGATACATAATAGAATCTCAATATCAATTGAATACGGCGCCTTGCTAGGTCGTAGCAAATGTAGCTGAAGGCTATGCTAATTATCGTCTCGGCAAATGAGAGCGTAGTTGTCAGTGAACCATTGCTCGCTAAGTCGGCTATACAACTGGGGCGAGTGCTATTACGTCTCTCTAGACCTGCCGTGTGGTGGCGCTCGGTCTGCAATTACTGACAGTGGCGACACGCGGGTCCGTCGTATACTAGCGGACCGCGGCCGATTTAAAAGCTACCACCTAGGAAGTGTGGTGTCTGGCGGTGACACCACACTTAGATTATTAACAAGGAAGAACCTTCCTTACGTGTCCTTCTTTAAATAAACTATTTTTAACGCTTTTAAAAATAGAAAAGTTGTTTACTTCGACTACGTAAACGATTTTCTTGTTCACGAATTATTACATAACAACAAGTTATGTGTTATATAATAGTGTAAAGGAATTAGACACAAAGTTAGAGCGATGTGAATTACTGTATTCTAACAATATCTAAAGAATGACCCTCATGTCCGCGTAATGCACAAAGTACAGAAATGTTCATTACGATGACAGTTACGTGTTTCACTACAGTTTGTTCCCTCGTCTACTTCCACTGTTCTCTGCTGCTCGTGGCATCATCTCCGCCTCAGATGCGTTGAACTGAAGAGCTGTTCACTGCTGCGCTCTACTCGCGGTATTCACGTAGTTGGCTTGCTGTTTTTCTGAGTGCTGTCTGTCCATGTTGGTTTATGGTCGTTCACGGTTTACGTGACTTTTGTTCGTTACTATTTTGTTCAACGGAATTACTGCTACTGAACGAGGTGGCGCAGCGGTTAGCACACTGGAGTCGCATTCGGGAGTACGCTGGTTCGAACCCGCTTCCGGCCATCCTGATTTACGTTTTCCATAAATAGCCTGAGCCAAATGACGGGATGGTTCCTTTCAAAGAGCACGGCCGACTTCCTTCTCCATCCTTCCATAATCCAATGTGACCAATGACCATCCTGCTTGATCCCCTCCCCCTAATCAACCTGCCCACATCTCGTAGTCGTGCGGTAGCGTTCTCGCTTCCCACGCCCGGGTTCCCGGGTTCGATTCCCGGCGGGGTCAGGGATTTTCTCTGCCTCGTGATGGCTGGGTGTTGTGTGCTGTCCTTAGGTTAGTTAGGTTTAAGTAGTTCTAAGTTCTAGGGGACTGATGACCATAGATGTTAAGTCCCATAGTGCTCAGAGCCACTAGAGCCAAATCAACCAACCAATTTCTGCATTTTAACCGGAATTCCATCACTGCACTGCATCATCTCTATTGGCGTCCGAAAAGACTCCCGACCCCTCTTTCAAAATTGAAAACCGTCTCCGTGCAAAATGTGCCACTGGATAACGGACGTTAAGTACTGTAGTTATGAAGATGTTGAGAGTCCGATGATGAAGGTGGAGTACTGAAGTCTAGTTTGCATAGAGAGATGAGTCGATCAGCCAGGATACCAGTTGGAGAGCTGATGTTGTCTATAAAATCGTTCTTGTGTTGAATGGACCAATTTAAGTTGAAAATATTTAATTAACGAAGTAAGTATGGAGAAGTTAAGTCTGTTTCAAGTGAACGATGGTCTCGAGGCCATAAACTGCAATTTTTTGATGCTCTCCACTCTGTTCATATGAATATAAAGACGAATATTCCGTCGCACATACTCGTAAGTGGATGTACGGTCCTAGTAGTTTATTCTCATCAGGAATCTATCTATCATATCTGCAATTAATCGGGCCACTTTTGACAGACTCGTCCGAGTCGGGTTTTTGTGTTAAAAAGGTAATTTAACTCAACGCCAGAAGCTGTTAGTGATGTTTTGACAGCTAATAAACCGACCCAGCTGGTTGACGGTAGAAACGTAGTAAACCGCTTTGATGTCCCCCTCCTTGGCAACAGACAATTTCCGCCGTTAGAAACGAGGACAAAGTTTGATCCTCCTGCCCGCGCTAGGGATTTGCAAAAGGAAAAAAAAGACACCATGAGCCAATCGACAGTTACTGGGACGGCGAGCCATCCGTTCAGACACTCTGTCACTGGAATGGCGTTGAAACGGAGAACTACCCACAAAAGGCCGAAATACTGAATGTCTTTTTCCATAACTGTTTCACAGAGTAAGATTCCATTGTAGTGCTCCTTTAAATCGTCTCACAAACAACAAAAGGCTGCCATCGAAATCTATATCTACGTGGATAATCTGCAAATCACACTGAAGTGCTTAGCAGAGGGTTCATCGAACCACCAAATAAGTGACCATGGGACAGGTAAGCAACTGAAATCGCTCAACAGACGGAAGGCGCTGGATCTGACGTACTACCAGTACGATTCTGCACCGAGTATGCGGAAGAACTAGTCCCTCTTTTAGTGGCAGTGTATTGTAAGTCGATGGAGGTGCGAAGTGTTGCTGTGATTGTAGAAAGAAATTCCGTTTTCAAGAGGGATCGTCGAACATGCGCGCTAAACTATACGCCTATATACGTGACGTCTGTCAGCGGTAGAATTTTGGGGCACGTTTTGTGCTCGCGTATTATGACATTTCTGGAGGCCGAAAATCTCTCTGTAGTAACCAACATAGATTCCAAAAACGAAAAAGATCGTACGAAACTCAGCCGCTCTGTTCGTTCACGAGACGCAGGCGCCCAGATAGATGTCGTGTTCCTTGACTTCCAGAAGCCATTCGACACAATTTCGCACTGCCACCTGGTGAACAAAGTACGAACGTATGGAATATCAGACCAACTGTGTGAACTGGATTCAAGAGTTTCTAGCAAACAGAATAAAAGCATGCCATGCTGAAAAGAGAGAAGTCCTCAGACGTTAAACTTCGGGCGTGCCCTAGGGGAGTGTTACAAGACTATAGGGGGGGGGGGGGGGGCTCTCCTGAGAGTCTCAGTCGCATTTTCTCTGATGTTTCCGCAGATATTTGCAGTTTTGTTTCTTAAATCTGTTGTTGCAGTCAGCCCAAATAAATAACAATTATCACGTCTTTCATGTGAAGTCCATGTGTGCATGAAAATCGTCGGTTTGTTTCTCGTTACAAACAAAATGATTTCTTAAAAGCGGAATTTTACGTGCCCATTCGATAGAGAGGTCCCAAATTAATCGAGTGCGATATTCGTGCTACGGAGGTGTATTAACAGGGACAGTAAAACTCGAAGAACAAGCAGTATTCTAGAAGCTACTGAGTAGCGCTGCTGCATGGCGGTAGCAGTCAGTGTGGGCAGAGCAGTGCTATCGCTGCTGGAGTACCAGTTATTCTTCGTGTTTCACCGTACCTGTTAATACATATCCGTAGCACGAATATCGCACTAGGTTAATTTGGGACCGCTCTATCGAATGGGCACGTAAAATTCGCCCTTTAAAAATCATTTTGTTTGTAACGGGAAACAAACAGCCGATTTCCGTCGACACTGGAAGTCGCATGAGAGACGCGAAGAGGAGTATTTGTTTGGGATGGCTCCAGGTACACAAAGTAAAAACTAAATTGCAAATATCTGCCGAAACACCAGAGGAAAAGTGCCTGACGACTCTTAGGAGGAGGTGGTGGTTAGTGTTTAACGTCCCGTCGACAACGAGGTCATTAGAATGGGGAAGGAAATCGGCCGTGCCCTTTCAAAGCAACCATCCCGGCATTTGCCTGAAGTGATTTAGGGAAATCACGGAAAACCTAAATCAGGATGGTCGGAGACGGGATTGAACCGTCGTCCTCCCGAATGAGAGTCCAGTGTGCTAACCACTCCTGACGACTCTTAGGAGAGACACTGTGTATATATAAGTGACCTCACAGACAACGTCGGAAGTTCCACGCTCTTCGCGGATGATGCTGTTGTGCACAGGAGAGAAGCCGTGACGCTACAGAATTGTGGCGAAACGCAGGAAGTCATGCAGAGCACCGACGCTTGGTGCAGGGAGTGGCAACTGAACATAACTTTTATTTATTTTATTTACTCGTCAAGTTCCGTAGGAACAAATTGAGGAGCAAATCTCCAACGTCATGGAACGTGTCAGTACATGAAATTACAACATAAACGTAATAACATATAAAAATAAATGTTCATGAACCTTAACAAAGTAAGTCCATAAGTTTAAGTAAACGCTATCAGCAATACAATAAAAATTCGCTTAATTTTTCAAGGAACCCCTTGACAGAATAGAAGGGGTGACCCATGAGGAAACTCTTCAGTTTCGATTTGAAAGTGCGTGGATTACTGCTAACATTTTTGAATTCGAGTGGCAGCATATTGAAAATGGATCCAGAAGTATACTGCACACCTTTTTGCACAAGAGTTAAGGAAGTCCGATCCAAATGCAGGTTTGATTTCTGCCATGTACTAACCGAGTGAAAGCTGCTTATTCTTGGGAATAAATAATATTGTTAACAAAAAACGACAATAAGGAATATACGTATTGAGAGGCCAACGTCAAGCTACCCAGACTCGTGATGAGAGGTCGACAAGAGGTTCGTGAACTCACACCACTTATTCCCCGAACCGCCCGTTTCTGAACCAAAAATATCATTTTAGAATGGGAAGAGTTACCCCAAAATATAATACCATACGACAATAGCGAATGAAAATAAGCAAAGTAGACTAATTTTCGTGTCGAACGATCACTCACTTCTGATACCGTTCGTATAGTAAAAATGGCAGTATTAAGTCTCTGAACAAGATCCTGAACGTGGGCTTTCCACGACAGCATACTATCTATCTGAACGACTAGAAATTTGAACTGTTCAGTTTCACTAATCATATGCCCATTCTGTGAAATTAAAACGTCAGGTTTTGTTGAATTGTGTGTTAGAAACGGTAAAAACTGAGTTACTGTGATTTAGCGTTAGTTTATTTTCTACAAGCCATGAACTGAGGTCATGTACTGCACTATTTGAAACCGAGCCAATGTTGCACAAAACATCCTTTTCTACCAAGCTAGTGTCATCAGCAAACAGAAATATTTTAGAGTTACCCGTAATACTAGAGGGCATATCATTTATATAAATAAGGAACAGGACTGGCCCCAACACTGATCCCTGGGGCACCCCCCACTTGACGGTACCCCACTCAGACCCCACGTCACAGCCGTTATCAACACTGTGAATAATGACCTTTTGCTGCCTGTTGCTAAAGTAAGAGGTGAACCAACTGTGAACTACTCCCCATATTCCGTAATGGTCCAACTTCTGGAGCAATATTTTGTGATCAACACAATCAAATGCCTTAGTTAAATCAAAAAAATATGCCAAGCGTTCGAAACCTTTTGTTTAACCCATCCAGCACCTCACAGAGAAAAGAGAATATAGCATTTTCAATTGTTAAACGACTTCTAAAACCGAACTGTACATTTGATATCAAATCGTGTGATATAAAATGATCAATTATCCTTACATAGCCGGCCGACGTGGCCGTGCGGTTCTAGGCGCTGCAGTCTGGAACCGCGAGACCGCTACGGTCGCAGGTTCGAATCCTGCCTCGGGCATGGATGTATGTGATGTCCTTAGGTTAGTTAGGTTTAAGTAGTTCTAAGTTCTAGGGGACTGATGACCACAGATGTTAAGTCCCATAGTGCTCAGAGCCATATGAACCATGAACCACTTTAAAATTATTTATTGCCAAAGAACCAAACATTGTACAAATATCATACATGTTGTAACCACGACCGCGCCGAGAAAGCGCGGCGGGACCAAACGGAGAGCGGCCCGCGAACAAACAAACGAACGGAAAGGACGGACACGAAACAACGACGGACGATGGAGAGAGACCTTACGACAACACGAAAGAAGCAACGGAATGACAGAGAGACAACCAAACGAATCATAGACGTCCACTAGTAATGAAAACAAAGACCGGTAAACACGCTGTCTATTATCGAGGCGATATGTCAAGACTTACGCAACGATTAGACTTGCTGGCTGAGCGAGAGGTAGGCGCTTAACTACTCTATCAGGGGCGCCGCTATTGGCCGCTGGAACCACGTGTTCCACTGTGGCGCCCTCACACTAAAAGCGGGACAGGAGGCGCGCGCCGCCACAGCTTACAGCGCGATGGTGCAGAGACCTCTAAGGGTCTTCGACGTCCATGACGTCAGGCGGGGATTCAAATGCCGCAGCGCGCATTACCAGAATATATATGCCATTTTGAAGAGAAAACCTGAAAGTTTTTTTTTCTATGTATATCGCCACGGCGTAGTTCGGTAATTTGCCGATGGTCAGCGCTAGTTGCAAACATGGCGAGTTCAGGTGCGGAGCGAGCTTTCTGTGTGTTGGAGTTAGGCAAAAACAAGTGTGCTACAGCTGTTCAACGGATGTTTAGAACCAAGTACGGTAAGAAGCCACCAACAAGGAAGGCCATTTACCACTGGCACAACAAATTCATTACGACGGGTAGCTTGTGCCCGGAAAAGACAAGTGGACGTCCCAGTCTGAGTGAAGTGAATGTGGAGCGCTTACGAGAAACGTTCATAAGGAGTCAAAAGAAACCGGTGCGTCGTGCATTCCGTGAACTCGAAATGGCTCCAATGACAGTGTGGAAAGTCCTGCGACAAAAGCTGTTCGTGAAGTTCATGGGTACCTGAACACGAAGCTGCCGCATCGATGGATCGACCGTGCTACAGAAGGGGACAGCTGTTTCATGAAATGGCCTCCCCAATCAGCAGATCTCACTCCGTGTGACTTTTTCTGTGGGGACACATTAAAGATCTGGTGTATGTGCCGCCTCTATCACGTGATGTAGCAGAGCTCTGGGAGAGAATGCGGGAAGCGAATGTCACAGACAACGATGCCATGCTGGGACGGGTGAGGCAAAAAGTAGATTACCGTATTGACGTATACCCGGTCACCCATGGTTCGCATATCGAATGTTTATAAAAAAAAGAACTTTCAGTGTTTCTCTTCAAAATCCAATATGTATGACATCTGTACAATGTTTAGTTCTTGTGCAGGCGTGAGGGAAAACCGTGCGGTCTCAGGCGCCTTGTCACAGTCCGTGCGGCTGCCCCCGTCGGAGTTTCGAGTCCTCCTTCGGGCACGGGTGTGTGTGTGTTGTCCATAGCGTAAATTAAGATAAGTTAGATTAAGTAGTGTGTAGGCTTAGGGACCGATGACCTCAGCTGTTTGGTCCCATAAGACCTTACCACACTTTTCCAAATGTTCTTGTGCAATAAATAATGGAAAGTGTTCCGGGACTTTATGTACGCCCTGTATTTTGTGAAAATTTCCGTGAGTGTGTAGTTTTCGAGATAACCTGCAAGTAACTAAAATATTCAATTTGAAAATAGCTGTAAAAATGATAGTGCGGTGACAGTATTATTCAACTGCTACGATAAACATAAATAAGTTTGTACCAGAACGGGAAGTGGCGACACTCAGATAATTCTTGTATGAGTCTGTGACGGATATCGCCCTGCAGAAAGAAGTGGTGATACCGGATTTGAAGAGCTCAGGGTATGTTGAGAATATAAATGTGTCACACGAAACAAGTGTAGGAACCGCTAGTTTAATAAGTGAAGGAATTCCAGCAGCCGAAATAGAAAGATAGGAATCTGGAAGGAAGCTAGGTCTTTGACGTGACTTATCAACTTGTACGGCTCTTCAGAGAGCTGTTCAAGAGCCGATAGGGCCACGTTTTCTTAAAGAACTTATATAGTTATTACAAGGAACCATTGGAGAGCGAGGTCGCAAGTTCAATCTTTACTTACAGCATATTATATAGTTATCTGTTTCTTAGACATTTTTGACATCTTCGGAAATGCCATTTTCGACATTCTTATGACGATTTGAAAATGGGTCTAGGCTCGAAACCAGCCATCGAATGAATAAAAAGTAAAAATTTGCAACTTGGACTGGTTTTTCGTTCTACTTATATATTTATTGTGGAAAAACCCTATTCAACTCATAATAGGTGGTGATTTTAATTGTGTTTTGAATCAGAAAGATCATGGCATGATGCATCACCAAAAAAAAGAATGTGTTATCAGAGGACAGCATGGACAAAGTAGCCTTTGCATCATGCAACTGACTCGCACCTCGCGAAGTGATACGCCGTATATACCCTACTGGCCATTAGAATTGCTGCACCAAGAAGAAATGCAGATGATAAACTAGTATTCATTGGACAAATATTTTATACTAGAACTGACATGTGATTACATTTTCACGCAGTTTGGGTGCATAGATCCTGAGAAATCAGTACCCAGAACAACCAACTCTGGCCGTAATAACGGCCTTCATACGCCTGGGCATTGAGACAAACAGAGCTTGGATGACGTGTACAGGTACAGCTGCCCATGCAGCTTCAACACGATACCACAGTTCATCAAGAGTAGTGACTGGCGTATTGTGACGAGCCAGTTGCTCGGCCACCATTGACCAGACGTTTCCAATTGGTGAGAGATCTGGAGAATGTGCTGGCCAGGGCAGCAGTCGAACATTTTCTCTATCCAGAAAGGCTCGTACAGAACCTGCAACATGCGGTCGTGCATTTTCCTGCTGAAATGTAGGGATTCGCAGGGATCGAATGAAGGATAGACCCAGGAGTCGTAACACATCTGAAATGTAACGTCCACTGTTCAATGTGCCGTCAATGCGAACAAGAGGTGACCGAGACGTGTAACCAATGGCACCCCATACCATCACGGCAGGTGATACGCCAGTATGGCAATGACGAAAGCACGCTTCCAATGTGCGTTCACCGCGATGTCGCCGAACACGGATGCGACCATCATGATGCTGTAAAAAGAACCTGGATTCATCCGAAAAAATGACGTTTTGCCATTCGTGCACCCAGGTTCGTCATTGTGTACACCATCTCAGGCGCTGACGTCAGTGATGCAGCGTCAAGGGTAACCGCAGCCATGGTCTACGAGCTGATAGTCCATGCTGCTGCATACGTCGTCGAACTGTTCGTGCAGACGGTTGTTGTCTTGCGAACGTCCCGATGTGTTGGCTCAGGGATCGAGACGTGGCTGCACGATCCGTTACAGCCATGCGGATAAGATGCCTGTCATCTCGACTGCTAGTGATACGAGGCCGTTGGGATCCTGCACGGCGTTCCGTATTACCCTTCTGAACCCACCGATTCCATATTTTGCTAACAGTCATTGGATCTCGACCAACGCGAGGAGCAATGTACCGATACGATAAAACGGAATCGCGATAGGCTACAATCCGACCTTTATCAAAGTTGGAAATGTGATGGTACGCATTTCTCCTCCTTACACGAGGCATCACAACAACGTTTCACCAGGCAACGCCGGTCAACTGCTGTTTTGTGTATGAGAAATCGGTTGGAAACTTTCGTCATGTCAGCACGTTATAGGTGTCGCCACCGGCGCCAACCTTGTGTGAATGCTCTGAAAAGCTAAACATTTGCATATCACAGCATCTTTTTCCTGTCGGTTAAATTTCGCGTCTGTAGCACGTAATCTTCGTGGTGTAGCGATTTTAATCGCCAGTAGTGTGGATTGCAGTCAGCTCAAGATGGATAGCCGACAGTAACAGATGAAACAAAAAGCATTGCAGATAATACTGCTTCTTGTCTAGTATCAGTTATGGCTTTAACTAATAGATGAATGAATAACTATGAATGTCGTTCCAGTGTGCGAGCAGACCTGTTCGCTCCATTGGTGAAGCCCGCTCGCCTCTACCTGGTCAGACTGCCTCATAACGGTGCGCGCTCGCTGCTGTCGTGTTGCAGGCGGCCAGACCAAGGAGGAGGTGATCGAGACGAACGAGCGGCTGCGGGCGGTGCGCGTGCGCCTCGAGGACTCGTACGACACGGCCAAGCGGTCGCTCATCACGCTCATGAGCAAGTACACCGAGAGCAAGAACGTCCGCAACGTCTTCCAGCGCTACAACCTGCTCAAGGCCATGATCAAGGTGAGGGAACCACAGCTGCCGCACCGCTGCGCTCCACTCTGCGCGAACGCTGGCACCGCCTAGGTGGGTGGTCGCTTCCTCATTCATCACCGTCAGCTCACGAGGACTGAACGTGCAGGTCCACTTGTTTTTCTTTCTTTTTTGGGGAAGGGGGCACGGGGCTAAGATGGGCGCTGCGGCCGTATGGATTGTATGGAAATGTGCATGTGGTGTGGGTGACGAAATAAAATGCAATGTCTCTCGTCAACGCGCCGAAAGTAAAAGTTCTAAACTGGTCAGAAGTCCTATACCTGCTCTGAGCTAACACGTGCTACTGCACGGAAAGACTTAGCCAATATTACACAGTGCAAACACTTCACAATGGGCCTCCGTAAACGTGACTGGACTAGTTTCATCTATTGGCTACGTTTCATCCATGGGGAACCAACACACATCCACCGCAATGTACCCAATGCTCCACAATTTAATATAAATGCAGGCAGTATTTACTAGGCAGAGATCACATACGCACTGATAGTTTTTTTTAAGTTTCACAAATTCGAGATTATTTCCCATATGAACATAGAAAAATCGAAAGTCACAGTTCACAATGAATTAATTTCAGAGCCTGACCGAGTTTCTTAATATCTTGGGGGCGATTGAATAAACCACGATTAATTGCGTGAGTTATCTTTAGAAAATCGTTGAACTTCCACAGTATCTCAAACTATAAATTCCACAATAGCCACACTCTGAAACGTTATAAGTGCGACTTGTGTCACACCCAACCCGAAAAGTAACAAATCCATCAGATGCCGAAAAATTTCTATGTTCGAAAGTAGGAAGTCTGAATAATTCCCACACGCAAACTAGCTCCTATTTCACCGCTCGTCAGACAAAACTTTCTCGAAACACAGACTAACACAGCCTGACCACCTCCATCGGCGTCCGAACATATTACCTCCTCTCCAAAATCCCGCTGTTCACCTAGCAAACCTCGTTCAAGCACCACTGAAATAATTTAAACTACTGAAAACGAAAAATGCTGAAATTCTTAATTTTAACTTTATATACAGTTATGATTCACCACATCACTTGGAAAATTTTCCGAAAAATATACTGTTATCAGTTTTCTTCTATCTACCATAGTTTATTTATAAACAATATTTCCTATGGTTTTCCTCCGTTTTCGGATTTATAAGTGTAAATATTAACAAACAGTTTAAATTATACATTAAATAATTTTCTATATATCTGAAGTTTACACTGCTGCCGCTACTTGTAATGTTTCTCTATTTATTTAGTAAGAAAAGTTATTTTTAATTGCGTAAAATCCACTTTTCGGCCTCTCATTTAAATGTATGAATAATTTCAGGAAATCTATTTCCACAGTCCGCTACAGTTCTACGAGAGTGTCCACAAACTTCTCGTTTGTTACAATCGGATAATGTGTTGCCGGGATATTTGGTTCAAATGGCTCTGAGCACTATGGGACTGAACTTCTGAGGTCATGAGTACCCTAGAACGTAGAACTACTAAAACCTAACTAACCTAAGGACATCACACACATCCATGCCCGAGGCAGGATTCGAACCTGCGACCGTTGCGGTCACGCGGTTCTAGACTGAAGCGCCTAGAACCGCACGGCAACACCGGCCGGCATTTTCTTTTACAGCTCAGAAATTATTTATAACATTTAACTTAAAATAATGGTTCAAATGGCTCTGAGCACTATGGGACTAAACATCTGTGGTCATCAGTCCCCTAGAACTTAGAACTACTTAAACCTAACTAACCTAAGGACATCACACACATCCATGCCCGAGGCAGGATTCGAACCTGCGACCGTAGCAGTCGCGCGGTTCCGAACTGAGCGCCTAGAACCGCTAGACCACCGCGGCCGGCTAACTTAAAATAACTTATAAACATTTTTTTCGCGCATAATGGCTACGTTTGTGAACGGTGAGTGTGAGGGATAATTATTTATTTGTGATTTCTGTGACTGATAGCAGAAATTACAAATAAATAACTTATGAACCAATGCGGATATCGAAGGCGTTTCTTCGCACGTGTAATCGTCCATCTTTCCCGCTTCAACTGGGCCTATTGGCGCTTCAGTGACACATATGATTCAACATTTATTAATTTTGAGGTAAGCTATAATTTTGCAGTGAACGCGAAAAGCGGCAGTGAGAAACGAGCAACCATTGTGTTGCCCAGCGGACGGGTTTTCCCATTGACGCGGTCACCTCAGCGGTCGGCGGAAGTCCAGAGACAACCCCATCTGTGGAGCGCAGTGTGGAACAGGCCCTACACGTGCAGCCATCAAGCTGATTTCAGCTGTCAACACGAATACGACCCGATATTAGCCGCTGCCGGGGCGTCCGCGGTCGCGTGTTGGTGACTAATTAAAGTGCCTCACCCCTTTACAATAAGCTGTCGTGTTACAGCTGGGTTATCGCCGTTCTTTACACTGTCTGGATGCAAGCTGCCACATCTTCCTCTCTCGATCAGGCTTCACATCTTGGAGTACGTTCTCGATTATTTGTTGGAAATACACTAGTGTGCACAACCTAAGAACGAAAGTAACTTAGCCGGCCGCTGTGACCGAGCGGTTCTAGGCGCTTCAGTGCGGAACCGCGATGCTGCTACGATCGCAGGTTCGAATCCTGCCTCGAGTATGGATGTGTGTGATGTCCTTAGGTTAGTCAGCTTTAAGTAGTTCTAAGTTCAAGCTTTGAGTGAGCAAGGAGTGGGAGCAGCATACATTGAAGTGCTCAGGAAAATCTACGAGAATTCTTCAGCTTATGTTAACATCGGCGAATCAACTCAAGAATTCCGCATCATGAGGGATGTCAAGCAAGGCGTTCCCATCTCCCCAAAACTGTTCTCTGCTGTATTGGAAATGGCTATGTCAAAGCTGATCTGGGAAGGTAAGGGAATTAGAATTAATGGAAGAAGGCTTACCAACTTGAGATTTGCTGATGATATTGCCTTACTGGCCAAAGACTTCGCAGAGCTCCAAAACTTAGTTACAGATCTTGCATCGGAATGTCAGCTGGGTGGCTTGAACATGAACCTTTCCAAAACAAAAGTAATATCCAACAAATGGGTCCCAGCTGGAGATGTGAAAGTCAAGGACAGTCTACTAGAAGAGGTCAGTGAATATGTCTACCTTGGCCAGATTATAAATATGAAGGGAGACATAAGACCAGAAATCTATCGACGCATCAAGCTTGGTTGGCAAGCATTTGGGAAGAATTCAAAAGTATTCAGATCAAAAATGCCAGTAAATCTGAAGAAAGCAGTATTTGATCAATACATTCTTCCTGTGATGACGTACGGCTGCGAAACATGGACACTGAACTCATTCACAAAAGGGAAACTTAGGACAGCACAGAGAGCCATGGAGAGATCAATGCTGGGCTATACAAGAAAGGACAGGAAAAGGGCAGATGACATCCGGTCTGTGACGAAGGTTAATGACATCTTAGAGAGAGTAGGTTCCTTGAAATGGCAGTGGGCTGGCCACGTCGCAAGAAGAAAAGACAACAGATGGACGAAGCTAGTACTGGAGTGGAGTCCGAGAGAGCACTGGAGGCCTAGAGGAAGACCACCAGACAGATGGGACAAAGACATCAAGAAGACCGCTGTTAACACCTGGCAGAGAACTGCCCAAGACCGTCCCACTTGGAGAAGACTTCTGAAAGCCTACCTGAATTCACGACTCGAAGAGGCCACATCATCTAATGATTGAATTGGCTGATGATGATGATGATGAAGTCTAGGGGACTGATAACCTCAGATGTTAAGTCCCATGGTGTTTGGAGCCATTTTTGAAAGTAACTTTCGCATAATGTGTCACTGTCCAGTAAATAGCTTGGTGAACCTTGGCTCATATGTACAAAGAACTACCACAGCCTAGTACAGATAGTATCTCAGAGAAACACGCAGTAAGACGAACAGAAACGACACTTTCATTCAAAGACAATAATTACACTGGAGCAACAGCGATTAACCACGCTCCCCTAGACATTACAAAAAGGTGGACATGATTCGGTTCTTAATAAGGTGCGTGATGACCACGGACGATAATGCGTGCTCTGTAACGGTCTTATTTGCCGGCCACAACGCTGGTGAGGACTTCTTTTGGTGGGACGCTATACTTCTCGGTCAGTGCGGTTGACAACTGCTGAATAGTCGCTGGAGCATGTGGACGTGCTGCTACACCTCTCCCCAACGCATCCCGCAAGTGCTCGATGGGATTTAAGTCGGGGGAACGGGCAGGGCTGTCCATTCACCGAATATCCTCTCGTTCCAAGAGCATCTCTACCTGCGCAGTTCGATGCGGCTGCTCATTGTCATCCATAGAAATGAAGACACCGCTTAATGCACCCCTGAAAAGATGCGCATTGGGAAGGAGTGCAGTCATTCAAGTTGACTGGTGAACAGACCTTGTTCAAAGATTTCGCGGTCAGTGCACCCATGTAACTTTATGTCTCCCCACGCGTAACACCTGTATCACCAAAACGATCATGTTCCACAATGCTGGACGTACCATCAAATGGCGAGAGATGGGAATACGTGAAGCACCCAGGAACATTGAGAAATATTGAAACTTCTCGTGGTCCAGATGTTGTTGTGTGGGGAGACATAATGTTGCATGGGTGTGCTGGCCTCCAAATCTTTGAACGAGGTAGACTCACCAGTCAGTGCTATTGTCACTCTGTACTCCTTCCCCATGTGCGTCTTTGCCTCTTCATTCTTATAAATGACAATGCGCGTTCCTCTTGGAACGAGAGGATTCTCGACAAACGAATTACTTACATTTTATATTTATTTGTCTGTAGCTTGAAAATCACAAAGCGGAAAACTGAATGTTTTGCAGATATGTAAATACGTAATTTACGTAAAAGCAAGAAATTCCTAAGAAATGAAAGTATCTCTTAAAGTAATGTGTTTTTCAATTGTGATCGTCTGTGACTTGACAAAACATTTACGAATGAGATGCACCACACGCAGCCAGTAAATTCAACGTGGCACACACTGAGTCTTGTGAAACTGGCATCTGACTTTCAAGAAATATTCTTTTTTTTTCGAAGTTCTTGATAGATGGGTTATGGGTCTAGAGTTCTCTGTACAAAATTTGAAAAGTTCTCCATAATTCAGCAAAAAAAAATATGATCATAGCCTCTAATTCACTTCAAATTCTACCAAGTCGAAGAGACATTTCATTTATGGTACATTCTATATTTTTATGAATGTTATGATTCACAAATATCACCTACACTAGAGCTACTACTGCACAAGAACACGAGCTGAACACGCACAACCGAACTGTTCAAACGAACGTGGGTAGTATTCGTGCGCATGCCCCTTATGTCTTTCTTAGTTAACGTGTTCTTGTTGCCAGATAGTTACCTACTTCTTTACGAATAAGCTTTAAAGACATGTCGTCTAAATCTTCACCTTTTCTTTTAACCGGATTCCATGACAATCTTCTGTTTAACAAATATTCTGGAGCTGGTGTGTGTGTTCATGATCGTCTTCTAAATGTGACAATAAGTTCGCTGTCTCCAATACACAAAAGAGCGCCGCGAATTCTTACCACCGCATCTCCGTAGTACTTCAGATTGCAGAACGCTTCGCGTAGCGAAGTATGAGTTGCATTCAAGTTCTAAGGCCTCCGATTTTTTTTATAATTAACTACTCACCCGAAATAGATGAAACTGGCCTTACTTCTCGACGTAATCGCCCTGCAGACGTACACATTTTTCACAACGCCGACGCCATCATTCCATGGCAGTGGCGAAGGCTTCTTTAGGAGTCTGTTTTAACCACTGGAAAATCGCTGAGGCAATAGCAGCACTGCTGGTGAATGTGTGGCCACGGAGAGTGTCTTTCATTGTTTGAAAAAGCTAAAAGTCACTAGGAACCAGGTGAGGTGAGTAGGGAGCATGAGGAATCACTTCAAAGTTTTTATCACGAAGAAACTGTTGCGTAACGTTAGCTCGATGTGCGGGTGCGTTGTCTTGGTGAAACAGCACACGCGCAGCCCTTCCCGGACGTTTTTGTTGCAGTGCAGGAAGGAATTTGTTCTTCAAAACATTTTCGTAGGATGCACCTGTTCCCGTAGTGCCCTTTGGAACGCAATGGGTAAGGATTACGCCGTCGCTGTCCCAGAACATGGACACCATCATTATTTCAGCACTGGCGGTTACCCGAAATTTTTTTGGTGGTGCTGAATCTGTGTGCTTCCATTGAGCTGACTGGCACTTTGTTTCTGGATTGAAAAATGGCATCCACGTCTCATCCATTGTCACAACCGACGAAAAGAAAGTCCCATTCATGCTGTCATTGCTCGTCAACATTGCTCGGCAACATGCCACACGGGCAGCCATGTGGTCGTCCATCAGCATTCGTGGCACCCACCTGGATGACACTTTTCGCATTTTCAGGTCGTCATGCAGGATTGTGTGCACAGAACCCACAGAAATGCCAACTCTGGAGGCGATCTGTTCAACAGTCATTCGGCGATCCCCCAAAACAATACTCTCCACTTTCTTGATCATGTCGTCAGACCGGCTTGTGCGAGCTCGGGGTTGTTTCGGTTTGTTGTCACATGATGTTCTGCCTTCATTAAACTGTCGCACCCATGAACGCACTTTCGACACATCCATAACTCCATCACCACATGTCTCCTTCAACTGTCGATTTTCACACCACGCAAATTCAGAAAACGAATGATTGCACGCTGTTCAAGTAAGGAAAACGTCGCCATTTTAAGTATTTAAAACAGATCTCATTCTCGCCGCTGGCGGTAAAATTCCATCTACCGTACGGTGCTGCCATCTCTGGGACGTATTGACAACGAACGCGGCCTCGTTTTAAAACAATGCACATGTTTCTATCTCTTTCCAGTCCGGAGAAAAAAAATCGGAGGCCTTAGAACTTGAATGCACCTTGTAATTGTACGTTACCACGACCATTAAACACACTGCAGAATCTGCCTGTGCCACAGTTTTACTTTAAATATCTAACTTAAATTAGACTACGAAACACTACGTAATCTTGCTCAGATGGCTAACCAGTTGGGGGATCTGATCGTCCTGCTACCTGAGGACAAAGTCTTCCGAGTTGGAGTAAGGGCATACAATTATTGTACGAATTTCTATTTTTATGTAGTGAAAGAGGGTCACTCATTATTGCAGTTACCTCATAAGCTATTTGCCCCACAAAAAATGTAATTAAGGTTTTTTGTAGAACTCTTGGGCAGCTATTAAGGTTTGTGATCAAATTTCTTTTCGTAAATTGGCAAATTATTTTTTACGACATTAACATTTCCCCTGTTTTCTTCGCGAAATTCTCCAGAACTACTGAAATTTTGTACAGTGAATTCTGCAACTATGTATCTATCAAGAACTGCGAAAAAATATATATTTCTCGAAGATCGTGTGCCACCTTCATCAGATCGACAGCTTCATTTCGCCGAGTGCGGCGTACTTCCGGCTAGTGACACCATTTACCACAAATGGTTCCCTTTCGAATTTAAAACATAATTTCGTAGTGACAGCTACGTATCACACACAATAATGCGTGACGCAAAGCGCAAAAAATCTCAAAATCGCCAAATGAGGACATTATACAGTGTAAAGTCTTATGATTATTAATTTCGAAACTCCAAAATAACTATGTCGAAAGATTCATCGTAAAACTACGATGTGGGTCTACAAGGCTTAAGAGAATCGTTTGGTATAAATCAAGTGCAATACATTAGAGAGCGAAAAAAAACACGCAGGAAAAATGTTGTTGTTAATTGTTATACAAATATAAAGACTTTTGCCTGAAATGGATACATCCGCTCTTTATTTACAAAAAAAAAAAAAAATAGATTTTACAGTATCACACTAGATAGCTGCTTTCAGATAGTACTTGTCTCGTGAGACGGACACAGTTTCTCGGAACGGTACTGCAGTGGCCTCAATACAGGCTGTATCGCAAGGGATACACATTATGTAATCAAAAGTATTCGGACATCTGGCTGAAAATGACTAACAAGTTCGTGGCGCCCTCCATCGGTAATGCTGGACTTCAGTATGGTGTTGGTCCACCCTTAGCCTTGATGGCAGCTTCCAGTCACGCAGGCATACGCTCAGTCAGGTGCTGGAAGGTTTCTTGGGAAACGGCAGCCCATTCTTCACGGAGTGCTGCACTGAGGAGAGGTATCGATGTCGGTCGGTGAGGCCTGCCACGAAGTCCGCGCTCCAAAACATCCCAAAGGTGTTTTATAGGTTTCAGGTCAGGACTCTGTGCAGGCCACTCCATTACAGAGATGTTATTGTCGGGTAACCAGTCAGACACAGGCCGTGCATTATGAACAGGTGCTCGATCGTATTGAAATGTTCAATCGCCATCACCGAATTGCTCTTCGACAGTGGGAAGCAAGAAGAGCTTAAAACATCAATTTAGGCCTGTTCTGTAATATAACCAAGCAAAACAACAAGCCCCCACCATGATAAACACGACCACACCATAACACCACCGCCTCTGAATTTTACTGTTGGCACTACACACGCTGGCAGATGACGTTCACCGGGCACTCACCATACTCACACCCTACCATCGGATCGCCAAATTGTATACCGTGATTCGTCACTCCACACAACGTTTTTCACTGCTCAATCGTCCAGTGTTTACGCTCCTTACACCAAGCGAGGCGTTGTTTAGCATTTACCGGCTTGATGTGTGACTTATGAGCAGGTACTCGACCATGAAATCCAAGTTTTCTCACCTCCCGCCTAACTGTCATAATACTTGCAGCGTATGCTGATGCATTTTGGAATTCCTGTGTGATGGTCTGAATAGATGTCTGTCTATTGCACATTACGACTCTCTTCAACTGTCGGCGGTCTCTTTCAGTCTACAGACGAGGTCAGCCTGTACGCCTTTGTGCTGTACGTGTCCCTTCACGTTTCCACTTCACTATCACATCGGAAACAGTGGACCTAGGTATGTTTAGGAGTGTGGAAATCTCGCATACAGACATACGACACAAGTGACACCCAGTCACCTGACCACGTTCGAAGTCCGTGAGTTCCGCGGAGCGCCCTGTTCTGCCCTCTCACGATGTCTAATGACTGCTGAGGTCGCTGATACGGAGTACCTGGCAGTAGGTGGCAGCACAATGCAGCTAATATGAAAAACGTATTGTTTGGGGGCGTTCGGATCCTTTTGATCACATGTTGTGTCTTCCTCAACACGCAATTGCGGCCAGTCACCGCATAGGTTCGTGTACGGCCGCCGTAACTGAAACATCAAACACACACACACACACACACACACACACACACACACACACACACACACACAGAGAGAGAGAGAGAGAGAGAGAGAGAGAGAGAGAGAGAGAGAGAGAGAGAGCGACGAGCGAAAACATTAACACCACCTGCTTAGTATCGCATATTAATACCACCGACTCCGAATGGGTTGGACTCGATAAGTCCTTGGTTGGCGTCCAGGCGCATTTAGCGTCACATGTCTACGGACAGGTCACACAATTCCAATGTATCACAGGACAGTGGGTTGTGGGCGCGAAGCTTGTGCTCTGTAGTGTGCCACAAGTGTTCTATCGTGTTCATATCAACCGAATCTGGAGCCCAAGATTTTAATGTCGATGTAGTATCAGGTTGCTCAAATCGTTTTAGCACGATTTTGGTCTTGCGAAACGGACAGTTATTCTGCTGAAAAAGTGAAATCCCCATTTGGAAAGATATCAAGTATGAAGAGATGCAGGTGGCCCTCTTAATAATGTTTACGCAGTGTCATAATGCTTTCAGCTTCTACCACAGTTGCCAGAAGCCCTGGAGAACGTCCCCCTTAACATACTTTCTGCCCTCACCATCCTGTACCCGTGACGCTGTGTGTATTTCCATTGGCCGTTCGCCAGGATGACGGCGTATCCACTGACCGTGGTGACCGAGCGATTCTAGGCACTTCAGTCCGGAACCGTGCGACTACTACGGTCGCAGGTTCGAATACTGCCTCGGGCATGGATGTATGTGACGTCTTTAGGTTAGTTGGGTTAAAGTAGTTCTAAGTTATACGGGACTGATGACCTCAGATGTTAAGTCCCATAGTGTTCTGAGCCATTTGAACCATTTTGAACGGCGTATCGCCGCGCGGGATTAGCCGAGCGGTCTGGGGCGCTGCAGTCATGGACTTTGTGGCTGATCCCGGTGGAGGTTCGAGTGCTCCCTCGGGTATGAGTGTGTGTGTTTGTCCTTAGGATAATTTAGTTTAAGTAGTGTGTAAGCTTAGGGACAGATGACCTTAGCCGTTAAGTCCCATAAGATTTCACACACACTTGAACATTTGTTTTTGAACGGCGTATCCGGACACGAGAATCACCCTGATGTAACAAATATCGACCTGGTTTAACAAGAAAGACGATATATCCGAGCAGGCGACACGTTTCCATTGAGCCACGGTCCAATCTCAGACATACCGTGCCCAGTGCCATCGTAATTGACGATGTCGTTAGGTCAATGATGTTAGGAATGATACGGGTCATCTGTTGCACAGACCCGTATTCAACCCGCACACTGAGCGCTGCGCTCCAGAACACGTGTGTCTGCTGTAACACTGCATTCTGTCGTCAGATCTGCCACAGATCAACCGCCTGTCCTGCTTTAAGGATCGGGCTAGGCTCTGAACTCCGCGTTCTGGGACGGGGCGTTGATGTCCACCACCATGTGGCCTACTCGTGGTTTCAAACACACTCACACGCGAACTGCCGTCAGACGGTCGCGTTTCTCAGGATAAAATGGAGATAAGCGTTTGGCGTCATTGGCCGTGAGGCCCCTTGCGGGGCAGGTCCGGCCGCCTTGGTGCAGGTCTTATTACATTGGAAGCCACATTGGGCGACCTGCGCGCCGGATGGGGATGAAATGATGATGAAGACAGCACAACACCCAGCCCTTCAGCGGAGCAAATCCCCGACCCAGCCTGGTATCGAACCCGGGCCCGTAGGACGGCAATCCGTCACGCTGACCACTCAGCTATCGGGGCGGACTCTTTCTCTGGTGCCGACCCATAACGATCTGTCCTTTGTCAGCGTCGCTGTTGTGTCAGCGGATTTCGCCGCATGCATCCCGTATCGCCGCTAGATTGGTTCCCCATTCGTCTCTGCTCCAGTTGCCGACTTCACTTGCCGCGTCCCGTGCTCACACCGCCATCAAATGGCGAGGAGAAAAACAATCTAATAATAAGATCGGAGCAGGGTATGCGACGTAAAATTGAGCAAAATTTGCCAGTTTACCATAGTTCTAAAATGCACAGCTCGGGACCAATGGCCATGTACAGGGTGTTACAAAAAGGTACGGCCAAACTTTCAGGAAACATTCGTCACACACAAATAAAGAAAAGATGTTATGTGGACATGTGTCTGGAAACGCTTAATTTCCACGTTAGAGCTCATTTTAGTTTCGTTCTTCCACCTACGCTCAATGGAGCACGTTATCATGATTTCATGCGGGATACTCTACCTGTGCTGCTAGAACATGTGCCTTTACAAGTACGACACAACATGTGGTTCATGCACGATGGAGCTCCTGCACATTTCAGTCGAAGTGTTCGTACGCTTCTCAACAACAGATTCGGTGACTGATGGATTGGTAGAGGCGGACCAATTCCATGGCCTCCATGCTCTCCTGACCTCAACCCTCTTGACTTTCATTTATGGGGGCATTTGAAAGCTCTTGTCTAAGCAACCCCGGTACCAAATGTAGAGACTCTTCGTGCTCGTATTGTGGACGGCTGTGATACAATACGCCATTCTCCAGGGCTGTATCAGCGCATCATGTATTCCATGCGACAGAGGGTGGATGCATGTATCCTCGCTAACGGAGGACATTTTGAACATTTCCTGTAACAAAGTGTTTGAAGTCACGCTGGTACGTTTTGTTGCTGTGTGTTTCCATTCCATGATTAATGTGATTTGAAGAGAAGTAATGAAATGAGCTCTAACATGGAAAGTAAGCGTTTCCGCTTACATAACACACACTCCTGGAAATTGAAATAAGAACACTTTGAATTCATTGTCCCAGGAAGGGGAAACTTTATTGACACATTCCTGGGGTCAGATACATCACATGATCACACTGACAGAACCACAGGCATAGACACAGGCAACAGAGCATGCACAATGTCGGCACTAGTACAGTGTATGTCCACCTTTCGCAGCAATGCAGGCTGCTATTCTCCCATAGAGACGATCGTAGAGATGCTGGATGTAGTCCTGTGGAACGGCTTGCCATGCCATTTCCACCTGGCGCCTCAGTTGGACCAGCGTTCGTGCTGTACGTGCAGACCGCGTGAGACGACGCTTCATCCAGTCCCAAACATGCTCAATGGGGGACAGATCCGGAGATCTTGCTGGACAGGATAGTTGACTTACACCTTCTAGAGCACGTTGGGTGGCACGGGATACATGCGGACGTGCATTGTCCTGTTGGAACAGCAAGTTCCCTTGCCGGTCTAGGAATGGTAGAACGATGGGTTCGATGACGGTTTGGATGCACCGTGCACTATTCAGTGTCCCCTCGACGATCACCAGTGGTGTACGGCCAGTGTAGGAGATCGCTCCCCACACCATGATGCCGGGTGTTGGCCCTGTGTGCCTCGGTCGTATGCAGTCCTGATTGTGGCGCTCACCTGCAAGGCGCCAAACACGCATACGACCATCATTGGCACCAAGGCAGAAGCGACTCTCATCGCTGAAGACGACACGTCTCCATTCGTCCCTCCATTCACGCCTGTCGCGACACCACTGGAGGCGGGCTGCACGATGTTGGGGCGTGAGCGGAAGACGGCCTAACGGTGTGCGGGACCGTAGCCCAGCTTCATGGAGACGGTTCCGAATGGTCCTCGCCGATACCCCAGGAGCAACGGTGTCCCTAATTTGCTGGGAAGTGGCGGTGCGGTCCCCTACGGCACTGCGTAGGATCCTACGGTCTTGGCGTGCATCCGTGCGTCGCCGCGGTCCGGTCCCAGGTCGACGGGCACGTGCACCTTCCGCCGACCACTGGCGACAACATCGATGTACTGTGGAGACCTCACGCCCCACGTGTTGAGCAATTCGGCGGTACGTCCACCCGGCCTCCCGCATGCCCACTATACGCCCTCGCTCAAACTCCGTCAACTGTACATACGGTTCACGTCCACGCTGTCGCGGCATGCTACCAGTGTTAAAGACTGCGATGGAGCTCCGTATGCCACGGCAAACTGGCTGACACTGACGGCGGCGGTGCACAAATGCTGCGCAGCTAGCGCCATTCGACGGCCAACACCGCGGTTCCTGGTGTGTCCGCTGTGCCGTGCGTGTGATCATTGCTTGTACAGCCCTCTCGCAGTGTCCGGAGCAAGTATGGTGGGTCTGACACACCGGTGTCAATGTGTTCTTTTTTCCATTTCCAGGAGTGTATTTTCTTTTTTTGTGTGTGAGGAATGTTTCCTGAAAGTTTGGCCGTACCTTTTTGTAACACCCTGTATGTTGTGTGTTGTTAAAATTCGTGGTGAACCCTTCAGCTATTATTTATTTTACACAATACGCCACTAGTTTCGGTCAATGAACAGTAGTATTAACCTTAGCTGGCATAAACGACAGGAAAGTTATGCCATAAACTGAAAAAAAGTAATTTGCTCTTTTAAGCCCACCATAGTACGTAAAAACGTCTAACCCGCCAGGTTAGCCGAGAGCGCTAATGCGCTGCTTCCTCGACTCAGGTAGGCGCGCCGGCCCCGGATCGAATCCACCCAGCGGATTAACGACAAGGGCCGATGTGCCGGTCAGCTTGGATGTGGTTTTTAGGCGGTTTTCCACATCCCGCTAGGTGAATACCGGGCTGGTCCACCAGTTCCGCCTCAGTTACACGGCTCGCAGACATCTGAACACTTTCACTCTATTCCATGGATTACACAGACAGTTGGGGTACACTAATTCCGTCCCAGGGGGTACGGGGTGGCGGCAGGAAGGGCATCAAGCCACCCCTTAAACATTAACATGCCAAAATCGATTAACGATGGCTGATCCTGCATAACTGCGGGACAAGGCTCAAAGCGATAGATAGCACGTACAAACTTCTCACAATAATAGCTGTGTTATTCGTCAGGAAGCACATCCACATCAACAGCTAGTCGATGGTGGTGGTGGTAGTGTTGCTCGCAACTCTCCAAGGTAGCCTACCTTCTGCGACCCTCTTCATCAGTACTTAACTACGGCAACCTACATCCATATCAGCCCGCTTACTGCATTCATTCCTTGGTCTTCCTCTACAGTTCTTATCCCACACACTTCCCTATATCACCCAAATGACTACTCCTTGATGGCTCAGAATATGTCCTATAATACAATTTCTTAGGCTATTTAACTTATTTTCTCCCAATTCCATGCAGTAAGTACTCATTAACTATTCAATCTAGCTGTCATTCAATATTTTTCTACAGCACCACAATTCATAAGCTTCTATTCGCGTTTTGTCTGAACGGTTTCTTGTCCGTATTTACCTTCCGTACAAGTCTACACTCGAGAGGAATGCCTGCAGAAAAGGAATCCTACCACTTAAATTTTACTTTACCAAACTGCATTTTCTTATCACAGGGAATTATTCCTAATCCTTGTGTATATAAAAATGGCTTGTTTCTGTCTGTCAATATTGTTATATTTTTTTATTTATTTACTTTTGTTTTTATTTGAGAGTCATTGACTGCGTCACCCATCTAGAGATCATAAAATTATGTAGTTACATAGGAAACTCTCCTGATGCAACCATCAGTTTGTCACATATGTATACAAGCTGTATGGAAATACCATTTCACTGTCGTGTACATATATGACATTGAACTGATAGTCCCATCAGAACAGGTTACTCTGCAACTACAACATAGGCTCTGAAGATGTGCGACATTACCCGAAACCACTCATGTCTATATACATGTTGTTGTGGTCTTCAGTCCAGAGACTGGTTTGATGCAGCTCTCCATGCTACTGTATCCTGTGCAAGATTCTTCATCTCCCAGTACCTACTGCAACCTACAACCTTCTGAATCTGTTTAGTCCATTAATCTGTTGGTCTCCCTCTACGATTTTTTCCCTCCACGCTGCCCTCCAATACTAAATTGGTGATCCCTTGATGCCTCAGAATATGTCCTACCAACCGATCCCTTCTTCTAGTCAAGTTGTGCCACAAATTTCTCTTCTCTCCAATTCTATTCAATACCTCCCCATTTATGTGATCTACCCATTTAATCTTCAGCATTCTTCTGTAGCACCACATTTCGAAAGCTTCTATTCTCTTCTTGTCTAAGCTATTTATCGTCGACGTTTCACTTCCATACATGGCTACACTCCACACAAATACTTTCAGAAACGATATCCTGACACTTAAATCCATACTCGATGTTAACAAATTTCTCTTCTTCAGAAGTGCTTTCCTTGCCATTGCTAGTCTACATTTTATATCCTCTCTACTTCGACCATCATCAGTTATTTTGCTCCCCAAATAGCAAAACTCATTTACTACTTCAAGCGTCTCATTTCCTAATGTAATTCCTGCAGCATCGCCCGATTTAATTCGACTACATTCCATTACTCTCCCTTTGCTTTTGTTGATGTTCATATCATATCCTCCTTTCAAGACCCTGTCCATTCCGTTCAACTGCTCTTCCAAGTCCTTTGTTGTCTCTGACAGAATTACAATGTCATCGGCGAACCTCAAAGTTTTTATTTCTTCTCCATGGATTTTAATTCCTACTCCAAATTTTTCTTTTGTTTCCTTTACTGCTTGCTCAGTATACAGATTGAATAACATCGGGGAGAGGCTACAACTCTGTCTCACTCCCTTCCCAACCACTGCTTTCCTTTCATGCCCCTCGACTCTTATAAGTGCCATATGATTTATGTACAAATTGTAAATAGCCTTTCGCTCCCTGTATTTTACCCCTGCCACCTTCAGAATTTGAAAGAGAGTATTCCAGTCAAGTCTATATACATATAAAACGCAATTTCCCGACTGACTGAATCACTCACTCAGTCGCTGACCCATCATCGCCCATCCCAAATCACTAAGGTCGGAAATTAAAAATCGCTGAGGGTGTCTATCTTGTTCCGTAGGCATCGTTTAAGAAGGGATTTGTCGAAATTCGACCTCTATGAGGGTGAAATATGAGAAGAAAAGTTTTTTTTTTAAAATGTCGCTATCAAGGCAATTTTGAAGCTAGACCTACGACATTTGGCCTTTGGTTTCGCGGTCAGAAGTAAAGAAATACCCGTTTCGCAATTTTTGAAAATTTAACTCCTGTGAGTACGAAATAGTGGGGGAAATGTTTCAAAAACTAAGTCGTTGTTATAGAACTAATACAGTACTTTTAAAGCTACATCTATGAAAATTGGTATTTGAATTATCGGTTAGAAATTTAAAAAAAATACATGTTTCAGTGTTTTTGGAAATGCAACCCCTAAGGATGTGAAATAGAGGATGAAAACATTTAATAAAATATTTCCTTACATAAAAAATGTTAAAGCTAAATCTAGGAAAATTGGTATTTTACTTCTCGGATGGAGATAAAGAAATATGTGTTAGAGGATGAAAGTTTATATGGGAATATCACCACAAGAACGCAAAAGGCATGATTAATGAAAACCTAGTACTCCAGCTGCAGAATTTCTTTTTGGTCAGAAGTACATTCGGAAAAGAGCATGCTTCTATCGCCTTCATTTTCGTGAAAAGTTTATGCTGTGAACAACATAAAAATGGATTAAAAACAGGCAAAAAACAGTCTGTGCAGACGATACAGGTTACGAAAGAGACGGAAAACAAGCCTTTCTTTACTTAAGTTTATATTCGATGGCAGTAGATTTCTACAGCCACATAGTCACCTTATTAAATGTTTAACGGCTTTTGCAAGTTATAGACTCAGGTTGGCTAAACATTGGTGACGAATCTCTTCCATCTGGAACTGTTTCCATTACGGGAATAATTTCTGTAATATGATGGCATAGAAGAGAAGAATCGTAACCAGAGACCAGTTTTCTGTTTGCTTCTTTATCGCCAAGGCATCGTGTGTTCAGTACGCACAGTGAATAGTATGATTGCCACAGGGAACTACCGTGATGTCATCAGAAAATGTTTTCGATTTTAGTTGAATTAATACATGGCGTTGCAGCTTTTTGGGATCGCAAGGCAATCCGTTCCAGAGTTATATGGCTACAATCTAAAACAACGAGTGTAAGTTCGTTTTGTTTTTGCTCAATCATAAGGTAAGTTAGTCTTCAGATAGCAGGTATCTTGAGACGAAGGATACTACATCTATCAGATGATGTCCTTAGGTTAGTTAGGTTTAAGTAGTTCTACGTCTAGGGGACTGATGAGCTCAGATGTTAAGTCCCATAGTGCT
The DNA here is from genome assembly GCF_023864275.1 of Schistocerca cancellata. Classification (NCBI taxonomy): domain Eukaryota; kingdom Metazoa; phylum Arthropoda; class Insecta; order Orthoptera; family Acrididae; genus Schistocerca; species Schistocerca cancellata. The sequence goes on along the minus strand of NC_064626.1, from coordinate 1,144,227,174 downwards.
TACAGCCATTTGAACCATTTTCGAACCTATCAGATACTGTGCGAAGAAGTTTGCATTCAAATGTAGAGAGAGAAAGGCACAGGGTGCAATAATCAATCAGCTTGAATGCTTACACCCACACTCGACAAAGCCGAATGAACAAATCTTACCCGACAAAGAACAAGTGGCGCGCAGAAAGGAGATTATATAGCTGTCGTAATATAAACATTTTTGGATGCACTCGTTAGCGTATTATATGTTTTGCTTGTTACTATTGATTTCCTGGTTCTCATTTCATAGTGAACGAGTGTACAGGAAGCTAAAAGTAACGGCATCATTCTAAAGAGGTACTTCCGCTTAACGAGGCGGTGACTCTGCGGTGAGCACGGAGGTGGTTTCTGCTGTGTCTCTCCATTTACTGTCGCACGTCGTGCACTTGCGAACGACGGCAGAGTGTCATATTTCGTTTCCCACATCCTCTTTTTACACGTTCTGTTCTCCGTCTTAATGTAATAATAATAACAATAAAAAATAGTTACCCCGTTAGCATCCACACTAGGTCACTACCGAACGGCGGTCGACTTTTACGGTACATAAGCTGCGGAAAACTTCGGACTTAATTGCATTTAACTTCTCTGCAACAGCACAGACCTGAAGAGTTGCTCATCAGGAACGATAGTGCTCGAGAAAAGCATCAGGCTATTGCAACTAACGAACTGAACGATGGAGTCAGGTTGCTGGCTCACGTGCTTGCAGCTGCAGCGTTAAGTCGCCAAGTGCCGCACGAGTTGAAAAATCATTCACGAATACACTTCCCGTCGATACCATGCAGGGTTTATCACATATAGTTTTACAGACTATGGAAGCATACGCCTCACACCAATACAAAAAAAAAAGGCTGCTGATAAAGAAAATGAAGCGCTCAGTAGACACGGTAACTTCGTACACGGACACACAGTCGGCTGCTATGTAAATGATTAGAGGGAATGGTTGAGCGGCCACCACGCTGCGTTAGTTCAAAATGGTTCAAATGGCTCTGAGCACTATGGGACTTAACATCTGAGGACATCAGTCCCCTAGAACTTAGAACTACTTAAACCTAACTAACCTAAGGACATCACACACATCCATGCCCGGGGCAGGATTCGAACCTGCGACCGTAGTGGTCGCGCAGTTCCAGACTGAAGCGCCTAGAACCGCTCGGCCACTGCCGCCTTAGTGCTGTTCGGGTTTAGTGTTGTTAGCAAGCCTTGTAGGTTATATAAGGGGTGTGAGTGGTAAAGTGATCACTGCGAAGGAAAGGGAGATGCTGCGTACTCGTGTGAGACAGCGTAATCACCACCTGACAGAGTTTGAAAGGGGCCTCATTACGGGTCTCCATTTGGCCAACTGGTCGAGTCATGCAATATGAAGACTTGAGAGGCATTCAGATGTGACAGTGGTTCGACGTTGGACTGCATGGGAGCATGGGTGTGGGCATACGTGTCGTCAAGGCTCCGTTCGATCAAGTCTGACAACCACAAGAGAGTACCCTTCACATCTGCGCCTGCTATCTGAGATCAAGTAATGGACTCCCTGCAGTACTCTGTGTCATCTCGCACCACTAGTCAGAGACTTGCACCAGCCGGTCTACATAGGAATTACGCGCCGTTTCCACCACAACACAAACGACCGTACCTGGAATAGTGCTGTGACAGAGTGTGAGGGATTGTTGATGAATGGCATTGCGTTGTGTTCAGTGATGAATCGTGGTTCTGCACTGCCCTGGATGACCATCACCTACAAGTGTGGTAGCGACCTGAAGAGAGAGCCCATTATTCCAATGTTTCGGAGACCCACAGTGATGTTACTCCCGGTGCCATGGTGTGTGAGCCATTGCGTGTGGCTGCAGGTGGCAGCGAAACTCTGGTGGGAGAACGATACATCATGGAATTCCTGCATCACCATATGTTACCTGTCAGGCTACAGTATGAAACTTCCTGGCAGATTAAAACTGTGTGCCCGACCGAGACTCGAACTCGGGACCTTTGCCTTTCGCAGGCAAGTGCTCTACCATCTGAGCTACCGAAGCACGACTCACGCCCGGTGCTCACAGCTTTACTTCTGCCAGTATCTCGTCTCCTACCTTCCAAACTTTACAGAAGCTCTCCTGCGAACCTTGCAGAACTAGCACTACTGCAAGGTTCGCAGGAGAGGTTCTGTAAAGTTTGGAAGGTAAGAGACGAAATAGTGGCAGAAGTAAAGCTGTGAGCACCGGGCGTGAGTCGTGCTTCGGTAGCTGAGATGGTAGAGCACTTGCCCGCGAAAGGCAAAGGTCCCGAGTTCGAGTCTCGGTCGGGCACACAGTTTTAATCTGCCAGGAAGTTTCATATCAGCGCACACTCCGCTGCAGAGTGAAAATCTCATTCTGAAAACATCCCCCAGGCTGTAGCTAAGCCATGTCTCTGCAGTATCCTTTCTTTCAGGAGTGCTAGTTCTGCAAGGTTCGCAGGAGAGCTTCTGTAAAGTTTGGAAGGTAGGAGACGAGATACTGGTAGAAGTAAAGCTGTGAGCACCGGGCGTGAGTCGTGCTTCGGTAGCTCAGATGGTAGAGCATTTGCCCGCGAATGGCAAAGGTCCCGAGTTCGAGTCTCGGTCGGGCATACAGTTTTAATCTGCCAGGAAGTTTCATATCAGCGCACACTCCACTGCAGAGTGAAAATCTCATTCTGGAAACATCCCCCAGACTGTGGCTAAGCCATGTCTCTGCAGTATCCTTTCTTTCAGGAGTGCTAGTTCTGCAAGGTTCGCAGGAGAGCTTCTGTAAAGTTTGGAAGGTAGGAGACGAGATACTGGCAGAAGTAAAGCTGTGAGCACCGGGCGTGAGTCGTGCTTCGGTAGCTCAGATGGTAGAGCATTTGCCCGCGAATAGCAAAGGTCCCGAGTTCGAGTCTCGGTCGGGCACACAGTTTTAATCTGCCAGGAAGTTTCATATCAGCGCACACTCCGCTGCAGAGTGAAAATCTCATTCAGGCTACAGTATGCTGGTGCCATTTATGCACAGGACACTGCCCGTGCACACATGGCACATGTCTCAATGTTCTCTCCGCATGATGATTTTACTTTGATGTGGAGCCATGAGGGTTGGAATTTTAATAGTGGCAACTATTTATTTACAGCTCGTTGAAAATAGATACAGGTTTCCAAGTTTTATTGACCTTCAAAGTAGTCACCAGCATTGTGTATAGCCCGTTGCCAGCAATGTAGATGTCATAGGATACTCTTAGCAGTGCCAGTTGTGTTGACAGTTCGAGAGGCGCGGTCTGTTGCCAGACGAATTTGTAGCAGTTCTGAAGCGAATGCCGTGAAGTGTTTCCTTCAGTTTAGAAATCGAGTTGAACTTACGAGGGCTTAAGTCAGAGGAGTGCTGTAGGTGGTATAACACTTAGTAGCCTCACCAGTCAAACAAATCAGTAACAGTTTGCACTGTACGTGCTTGAGTGTTGTCCAACAAAATGATGGTCAGGACCTGCAGAAAGTGTCGTCACTTCTGTCTCTATGCTGTTCATTTTTGGAACACAACCTATGACCAGCTTCAGAACCGCTACAAATTCGTCAGGCAATACACTGCGCTGCTCGAACTGTCAACACAAATGGCACTGCTAAGAGTATCCTATGACTTTCACATCACTGGCAACGAGTTGTACACAATGCTGGTGACTACTTTGAAGGTCAGTGAAACTTTTAAACACGTATCTATTTTGTACAAGCTGTAAATAAATAGTTGCCACTATTAAAGTTCCGACCCTTGTATAACCACCATGTGACTGTACAACAGGTTTTATTCCATAATCTAAATTTCGGCCTTAGGACAATACCAAGTGTTACAATGTTGGGTACAACAATAAATAAAGCTCAAGTTCACTGGAAGGGGGAAACGAGAAAATGAACAGAGAAAGGGGGGCTAGATGTAGAGAGGGGAAAGAGGAGATGAACAAGAATTGGGTGAGGAGATGATAGAGAGAGAGGCGAGAGGCGGTGGGAGATGGACAGATAGTGGGTGAGGGGGCGATAGGCAGAGTGGGGGGGAGGAGGGCGAGAACACAAGATGTGAAATTTTTTTTCTTTTCTTCTTTATTGTAATTTCATGCCCCCGCCCCATATAGGCAGGGGAGGGCTGGAGCGGCACAGTCCACCGCTCTTCAGCCGAGTGGCTTTACGAAAAATATAAAAAGGGGAACTCATACATAAAAAGGGGGAAAAAGGGGAACATAAAAACACAGTAAATGCAGATAATAGAAGTTAAAATATACTCTAATACAGGGACATTCACTGGGGGGACAGTTAAAAAGATGACATAAAGTTAAAAGAACACAGCTGGCAATTTTTGGGGCACTTAAAATACACTGGGAGCAAACACAAGTTAAAAGTTGGCAACAGTATCTAGAAACACACAGAGCGAGACACTTAAAAACCACTGTAAACGACAGAGCACACTCGAAAAATAAAACCACTGGTAGGGAATTGCTGAGGCACGGGAGGCCAGAGACGAGGGAAAAAAGTGGGGAGGAAGGTGCAGTGGGGAGGGCTGGGAGGGGGGAGGAAGAAGAAAAAGGGGGCAGGGCGAGCACCAAGGGGCAGGAGACGGGTGGGGCAGAAGATGAAGAGAGAAGAAAGGCAGGAGAGAGTGCAGAGACACAAAAGGGGGGAACAGGAAAGGGGGGTTGTAGGACGGGGAAAACCGCCCAGGGGAAGAAAAGGGGAGGGGAGATGTAGCCCTGAGAAGTACGGGGGGAGGAAGGAGGAGCTAGAGTTGATAGGAAGGGTAAATGTCAGGGTGAAGTTCATCATCCAGTAGGGGTTGGTGCTGGAAGTTGTGGTGGGAAAGGAGATGGAGGGTGTGGATATGGAAGGAGGCGCGGCAATGGGCTGGAGGGGAGACAAAGGGGAACACCATGGGGGTTGGGAGCATTGAGTTGGCGCCAGTGTACGGGGTGCAGATGTGTTCGAGGAAAAGAAGAAGGTCCTGGAAGGGGATGAGGTCGTAGAGGATGTGTGTGGGGGATGGAAAGCAGCTACAGAAGGCGAGGTAGAGTGCATGGTGTTCCACGATTTGGACATCTTCATAGAATCTTGGAGGGGCAAAAATCCAAGCGACACGGGCATAAAAAAGGATGGGATGTATCAAGGATTTGTAGGTGTGAAGGATTGTGGAAGGATGTAGTCCCCATGTCCAGCCAGACAGGGGTTTCAGGACGTAGAGTCGGTTGTGGGATTTGTGTTGGATTGTAAGGAGGTGGGGAGTCCAAGTGAGGTGGCAGTTATGGGTGAGGCTAATAAATTTTTCTCAGAGCATCACTTAGAAGATTGTGCAACAGAAGTACTATTTCATAATAAGTCCTTTATAATAGTAGGTTTATACAGATCACCTCTTCATAAAAAAATCTGGATGCTCTGCTGTCCCATCTCATAGTAAAAAACAAGGAAATAGTGGTTGCTGGGGATTTTAATGTGGATTTATTGAAAAGCACTTTCTGTGAACAATTATTGCAGTCAATAACACTATCATTCAATTTAGTTCCTACTGTGAACTTTGCTACTAGAATATGTATATGCTCTGAGACTGCTACTGACAATATCTTTGTAAACAAACCTATGAAAAAAAAACATATCACAAAACCAATAGTAACTGGGCTATCTGATCATGACATGCAGCATCTTGTGTTAAATGTTGAAACTTGTCAGGATACAAAAATTTATTAAATCTGAGTACAGGAGGGTAATAAATAAGTCAAAAATTGAGAAATTCGGGAAATTGCTCAAAGACATGAACTGGATACATGTTTACAATACATCTGACTCAAATGGAAAATATAAAGCATTCATTAATAAAGTTGCCTCCACTTTTGAAAATTATTTTCCTCCAAAGGTATCTCAGATCATATAGAAGTCAAAAAATAAACTGTGGATTACACAAGGAGTAAAAGATATCATGTGGGACAAAAAGGAAACTCTATCTACTATCTAGGAACAGCTCTGATGTTAGAATTGTAATGTATTACAAAGAATACTGCAAAATATTGAAGCAAGCAATCCAGAAATCGAAGCAGCTTTATTATGAGAAGAACATAATTATGTCAGGTAAAAAAATAAAAACTGTATGGCATATTGTGCAAACATCTTAAACAAGTACTTCATTTCTGTTTCTGGCAGCTTGGGGTTATCAGGTTCAGTGAACAGTGCAATGAAGTATCTGAGATCAGTCTTTAAAAATAACTTCAGTAAAATGGAAATGACACTCAAGTCTCCCAAAGAAGTAGTGTCTATCATAAAATCTTTAAAATCTAAGTATTCCAGTGGGTATGATGACATACCAACAAAGTTAATCAAAGAGTGCTCATGTAGTTGAGTTCTATCTTAAGTTATTTGTGAAACAATCTCTTATCAGCAGAACATTTCCATACTGGCTAAAATAGGCTGAAATTAAGCCTTTTTACAAGAAGGGGATAAACAGATACCATCAAACTATCGACCAATTTCACTTTTGCCAGATTTCTCAAAAGCATTTGAAAAAGTTTTGTACAAGCATCTCCTCGAGCATCTGACTGCAAATAATATATTGTCCAAGGCACAGTTTGGATTTCTATAGAGAAAGCTATTTACACTTACAGTGAGAATGTACTTAATACATTAGATAATAAATTAGGGGCTACTGGCATTTTCTGTGACTAGTCAAAAGCCTTTGACTGAGTGAACCACAGAATTCTCTTAAGTAAATTAGAATATTATGGTGTCACCAGCAATGCTGTGAAATGGCTTGAGTCTTATCTATCTAACCAGAAACAAGGGGCTACTGCCATTTTCTGTGACCAGTCAAAAGCCTTTGACTGAGTGAACCACAGAATTCTCTTAAGTAAATTAGAATATTATGGTGTCACCGGCAATGCTGTGAAATGGCTTGAGTCTTATCCATCTAACCAGAAACAAAGGGTGTCATTGCGAAATACATGTGCAGTAAGCAGTCAGTCTTCATCTGACTGGGAATTAATTACATGTGGTGTTCCTCAAGGTTCCATCTTGTGTACATTAATGACCTTTCATCTGTTACATTGCCAGATGCTAAGTTTGTTTTGTTTACAGATGATACAAACATTGCAATAAGTAGCAAGTCAAGTACAGATTTAAAAATAACTGCTAATTATATTTTCACTGACATCAATAGGTGGTATAAATCTAATTCACTGTCATTAAACTTTGAGAAGACCCACCATATACAGTTTGGAACCTGTAAGAGATTTCCTTCCAGCATGAGTATAACATATGAAGACATGCAGTTCGAAGAGGTTGACAGTGTTAAAATTTTGGGATTGCAAGTCGATAATAAATTCAGTTGGGAAGGATGTATGATAGAATTGCTTAAGCGCCTAAACAAGTCTGTATTTGCTGTGACAGTGATGTCAGATGTAGGAGATATAAATATAAAAAAATTGCATACTTGCCTTACTTTCTGGAGCAACTCATTAAACTGAGCAAAAGTTTTTAGGGTGTAAAAGTGTGTGATAAGAATCATTTTTGGTGTAAATTCAAGCACATCTTGTAGAAACATGTTCAAGGAACTTTGTATTCTAACCTCTGCTTCTCAGTATATTTATTCCTTAGTGAAATTTGTTGCAAGTAATACATCTCTATTTCCAACCAATAGCTCAATACATATAATTAATACTAAGAATAAGAACAATCTACATAAAGACCTAAAATAACTTACCTTGGGCCAAAAAGGGGTCCAATATTCAGGAACACACATTTTCGATAACCTTTAAAAACTTGGTTTCAGATAAAGCACGGTTTAAACAGAGTTTGAAGGACTTTTTGATAGGCAATTCCTTCTACTCCACAGATGAATATCTTAACAGAGACTGTTAAGCCAGCTTAAGTAAAAATATCTGTTAGATTTCAGTTTTGACAACACTTGGTCACAACAGTCAAGGCTAGCTATTTTGTGTATGATAAATTTATTAATAGTGCATAACAGTGTTTCATTCTCGCAGCATGTTAATTCTGTAAATATTAGCTGTTCCAGTTTACTGCACTGTATTAATCTATTTCGACTATCTCCTGACAAATGATCAAGGTAGTAAGTATTATATTCAAATGTTTTATGTTATACTTTCTGACGTGTTCCACACCCATGAGAATCATCTCATTTTTTGGGTCAATTGAATGTAAACTGAATCGAATCTAATCTAAAATCTGTAATGTTTAAATTTTGACTCAGTGCTGTAGGATAGCCTACAGTATGCCCCTTCTTCCAATAGGTATACAAATCTTTGCAGGGCCGAGGGCTATCCAAAACATTTGCCTCTATGATCAATAGAACCCGAGATATGACCCCCTGAAACACCACATTTTCGCAGGAGGTACTTTGGGAAATACCGGTATCGATACCGTACAATGTTGTCCAAGCACCATTTAAAAAGAGGCTATCTGATCACCGTAGCAGATGCAGGCTGCCTATCCTTCCAGGGGCAACAAAAAATTGATTTTGAATATTTTGCATAATCATTGACTCAATTAAAAAATTTAAAATGCTAGTAGTAGTAGTAGTAGTAGTAGTAGTAGTAGCTTTATGCATTCTTAGATCTCTTTTTACAAGGATATAGGACACACCAAAGTATTTACAGGCTTAGACCAATTTAAAATAAGCTAATTCATATACACATATATTTACAGACTTCTAGTTAGACATAATCATTAGATTTACTCCTGCTATAGAATACTTTTTTTTACAGATAACTTATTAAAATAATGTAATGCCACACTGTTCACTCATATCTCACTATCAGTCACTGCACACACTACATACACATTGTTTCATAACAATTCACTCACTACACACACACACACACACACACACACACACACACACACACTGGTGATCTCTGGCCCATTTCCTGTACCGCATGATGTACTCATTAAGAGCTATTATCTTATATTAAAAGCTTAACACAGTAAGGCATGCGTTACAGTTATCTACTGTATTTGTCTTCAAGCACCCTAACTGACAGCACTCCAAGTAGACGTACTTTATTCATCCATTATTTCAAAACGAGGGAACATAGTGACTTTCAACTAACTTTGCACATAATTTCAAACTTTTGCGGACATTTTCCTCACTGACACCGCTCTAAATGATGAACGGAAAAAAGTTTACCGCTTACTATACTTTCGCTGATCGTGTAGTAAAATTCCAGCATCTGGCACGACGTTTTAATTTGTTACTTCTTTAGTATGGACTTTATTCATACCACACTTTGCAGACAGTATCTACTTGTGTCACAGAATGAACCTACAAAATTATATCAGTTATATCATTGTGCGACACATAGTTGAGGAAACATGACATCATAGACATTTGTTGTTGTTGTTGTTTTCAGTCCAGAGACTAGTTTGATGCAGCTATCCGTGCTACTCTATCCTGTGCAAGCCTCTGCATCTCCAAGTAAATACTGCAACCTACATCCTTCTGAATCTGTTTAGTATATTCATCTCTTGGTCTCCTTATACGATTTTTACCCTCCACTCCACCCTCCAATACTAAATTCGTGATATCCTGATGCCTCAGAACATGTCCTACCAACCGATCCCTTCTTCTAGTCAAGCTGTGCCACAAATTCCTCTTCTCCCCAGTTCTATTCAGAACTTCCTCATTCATTACGTGATCTACCCATCTAATCTTCAGCATTCTTCTATAGCGCGACATTTCGAAAGTTTCTATTCTCTTCTTGTCTCAACTATTTATCATCCATGTTTCACTTCCATACACGGCTATACCCCTTACAAATACTTTCAGAAACGACTTCCTGACGTTTAAATCTCCTCAGATAGCAAAACTCATCTACTACTTTAAGTGTCTCGTTTCCTAATCTAATTCCCTCAGAATCACCTTATTTAATTCGAGTACATTCCATTATCCTCGTTTTGATTTTGTTGAGGTTCAGCTTATATCTTCCTATCAAGACAATGTCCATTCCATTCAACTGCTCTTCCAGGTCCTTTGCCGTCTCTGACAGAATTACAATGTCATCGGCAAACCTCAAAGTTTTATTTCTTCTCCTTGGATTTTAATTCCTACTCCTAATTTTTCTTTTGTTTCATTGGGGATAGGCTACAACCCTCTCTCACTCCCTTCCCAAAAACGGCTTCCCTTTCATGCCCCTCGACTCTTATAACCACCATCTGGTTTCTGTACAAATTGTAAATAACCTTTCGCTCTCTGTATTTGACCCATGCTACCTTCAGAATTTGAAAGAGAGTATTCCAGTCAACATTTTCACATTTTTCTCTAAGTCTACAAATGCTAGAAATGTAGGTTTGTCTTTCCTTAATCTATCTTCTAAGATAAGTCGTAGGGTCAGTATTGCCTCACGTGTTCCAACATTTCTACAGAATCCAAAATGATCTTCCCAACAGTCGGCTTCTACCAGTTTTTCCATTAATCTGTAAAGAATTCGTGTTAGTATTTTGCAGCTGTGACTTATTAAACTGATAGCTCGGTAATTTTCACACCTATCAACAGCTACTTTCTTTGGGGTTGGAATTATTATATTCTTCTTGAAGTCTAAAGGTATTTCGCCTGTAACATACATCTTGCTTACCAGACGGAAGAGTTTTGTCAGGGCTGGCTCTCCAAAGGCTGTCAGTAGTTCTAATGGAATGTTGTCTACTCCCGGGGCCTTGTTTGGACTTAGGTCTTTCAGTACTGTGTCAAACTCTTCATGCAGTACCATATCTCCCATTTCATCTACATCTACGTCCTCTTCCATTTCCATAAAACTGTCAAGAACATCGCCCTTGTGTAGACCCTCTATATACTCCTTCCACCTTTCTGCTTTCCCTTCTTTGCTTAGAACTGGGTTTCCATCTGAGCTCTTGATATTCATACAAGTGGTTCTCTTTTCTCCAAAGGTCTCTTTAATTTTCCTTTAGGCAGTATCCGTCTTACCCCTAGTGATATATGCCTCTACATCCTTGTGTTTGTTCTCTAGCCATCCCTGCTTAACCATTTTGCATTTCCTGTCGATCTCATTTGGGAGATGTTTGTAATTCTTTATGCCTGCTAGACATTTAGAAGCGTGAAAAACTATCTTCTGCTTAAAATGAGGCTCAAATTACCCAGACTGTATTCATCTAATGTTCCATAATGAATGCTTAGTCACTCTCAAAAATGTGAATCATAATTTCAAACCTTATCAAAACTTTTTCTCGCTTCTATGTTTACAGTCAGATATTTAACACATTAATTATTTATCTTCTTACACTTAGTTACGCAGTCGGCAGTCACATAGCAGAGATACTGTCGCTTGTGATGGGGCCACTAAAATTACGATGTTCATAGTCACTGCCGTCGACGCATTTTCGTGCACGAACAGCAAAGATGTGAGAATACTGAACATTACCCGTAGCATTTCTCGTTTCACGAGGTATCAATGACTCTTAAAAATTAAATTCGTTCATTAAAAAGTTTGTAGTTAGTGGTATAAAGATTTTACAGAAACTATTCGGCACAAAAAATTTGATTTGCCTATAGTTTCAAATGACTGGTTCATTTTGATGCGGCCATCATGTCGTTAATGGTCATAGTTATTGTGATATTTGCATGAAAGGTGCAACTGTGAGAAATTCGAAAAAGTTTGCAATGAAGAATAGGGGACGCTGTTGTCTTGAGCATGGTGCATATTACATAATGTGTTGCTGTGTATGAAATTTAGCTAACATATCGAACATTTCTTTAGACTTGGTTGGAGGTATCTATCTGTGAATAATGTCGAGAAAATTCATCTGATGTAGCATATTCATTTTACGCTGCTGCTGGCATCTGGCATGAACTGTACCACCTCGATTTCATCTGCTCGCAAATGTTGTGGAAGTGAATTCGCATGTAGAAACAAGAGAATGAGATTTTTTACATATTTCTTGTAAATGTTCTCTTAAAATCATAGTTATAAAAGAATGGTACTGATGACTGTATTATTCTTAATTTGCAACTTCTGTATGGACTACCTGTGACAGTTATTACCTTTTTTCGCATTTCACGATTTTTAAAATAATAAATGAAACAAAATTGGGTTAAATTGCCCTTGTATTGAGTTACTTGAACCCATGTTCTATTTTCCTACGCAAATGCATTATAAACGTGTTTTGGGTTCAAGTAACAGACAGGATCTTTGAATAATATCTATATATGCTATTCCAAAATAATTTTACTCAAAAAATTCTTTTAAAAACAAAATAAAGATAAACAGAGATGTGAAAGAAATTACAGAACCTTAACCAATTCTAAACATTTTCTTTGATTAATGGGACAGAAAATAAGCCCCTTTTGGAGATTTATCTTCCCCTTAATATGGCTCCATTTATAAAGCAGAATGTTTGTTCAGGCCACTTCCAGAATTTTTTTGTTTGCTTCATACACTCAGCAACAGTTCCATTGTTGTCTATACTTGAAACAATGCCAGTAAATTCAGTATTCTACCATAAAACCATTACAAAGCTGTCTTCTTCCAATATCTGTTTAAGACTTCTGTCTTTCGAACAGTCTTCTTCCTTCCCCCTTATTGCAGTGCCCATCTTAGTTTGTTTATCTATAGGCCTGCAAGTAGTTGGCACATCAAGGTCCCTCAGGTCACAAGCTTCATCCACACTGGGTTAAACAAACTAAAATCACTTTTTGATTGCAGACTGTAATCATCTGTAACTATCGATGTTGACTCAATGTCGACGTGTTTTGATGGTTTCTTCATTTTCTTGGTATTCTTCTTCCCTTTTTCTACGATTGTTTTGTTCGACATTTTTAGCCTTTTACCCTAACGTTTAAGCATTTTTCCAGTTGTTCATATGCAACATCATCGTACTTGAGGCTCCCAGGTAATCTTCTGTATTTAGATGGTATAGTTAAAGAAAAAAACCTAAATAGTTTCAGACACATTGTCTATTAGTTACAAATTGAAAATAACTTGTCACAATCCGAAACAGGCGTTTTGTTTTGATGTAAATGTATGTATGTGAGGATTACTTGGACCAAAGCAGGTCGTGGGTCCAAGTATCCCTTTTATACGGTTATTAGTACACCAGCGTACACTTTCATCAATAACATTTTAAAGGTGGCTTATGGTTAAACATTGACATAGAAATTGCATGAAGTACTCCTTACGGAATAAAAGAGAGCACTTACTGCATTGAAAATATCGTTTCTTCACACGCTGACCAAAGAAGTTGTAAGACGAGAGAACCAGTACACATGTTAAACAATTAACATAACCTCCAGTAAACTCTAGCAGCTACTCGTGGAAGTACGTGTGTGCAAGAGCCTGCTGAGTGCTGCTATCTCGGGGATGAACGAAGAACTACATTGAATATTTCAGTAAACCGATACAAGGAACGCCATAAATCACTTTAACGTACTGGGTTCAAGTAATCCTCCCCCCTTCCCCCCCCCCCCCCCCCCCCCGGGGTCCAAGTAACCCTGATTAGTAGTAACGAAAAAACGGAGTGTTTTAGGACTTATTTTGTACCGATTTTTTTTTCTTGGTTTGGTGTGAGGATCGGTGTTGTGAGGAACGGTGTTTAGAATTAATCCTGACACACACTGTAAATTAAACGTCTGTCCCAGAAGACACTTGTTGACAAGAAAGGTATTATCTGTATTATCTGTTGATTTTGTACCGTTAGTCCCATACATAGCTGTACACACTTTCAGGTATGAGACATTCGAAATGTCCTTGAGTGCTGTGCGCATTTCCATACATGCCTCCTTCCCCCAAAATCGCAAAGGCTCAGTTCAGGTCAGTGATGGCCCAATCGGCTGATGATATGAAAATCCTGCACGTCGAGACCGCTTGCTACCTGAAGCCGTTGTGTGCACGTGGTGCGGTAACGATACAACTCGTTCAGGCCTATTAAGCGGAGCAGAGATGAATAATCAACCATCATAGCGACGACGCGAGCCGCAAATGGCGAAATCCACTGACACACAAGACTTTGACAAAGGCTAGACTGTTACGGCGTGGCACCTGCGAACGAGAATCTCAGAAACGGCGAAGCTAGTCATCTGTTCGCGTGCTACTGTCGTGAGGAGCTGCTCAAGCTGCGAGAGGCGTTCAATAAGTAATGCAACACATTTTTTTCTCCGGCAGTTTCGGTTGAAAAATGCGAAATTCTTGAGGAACATCGTGGAGTATTCCCGCTTCAGCCCCTACAGTTTCATGAGGTTGCTACAGGTGACGGCGCTATACACAGCCTCTACGAGGTGCATTCAAGTTCTAAGGCTTCCGATTTTTTTTCTAATTTACTACTCACCCGAAATCGATGGAACTGGCGTTACTTCTCGACGTAATCGCCCCGCAGACGTACACATTTTTCGCAACGCTGACGCCATGATTCCATGGCAGCGGCGAAGGCTTCTTTAGGAGTCTGTTTTGACCACTGGAAAATCGCTGAGGCAATAGCAGCACGGCTGGTGAATGTGTGGCCACGAGAGTGTCTTTCATTGTTGGAAAAAGCGAAAAGTCACTAGGGGCTAGGTCAGGTGAGTAGGGAGCATGAGGAATCACTTCAAAGTTGTTATCACGAAGAAACTGTTGCGTAACGTTAGTTCGATGTGCGGGTGCGTTGTCTTGGTGAAACAGCACATTTGCAGCCCTTCCCGGACGTTTTTGTTGCAGTGCAGGAAGGAATTTGTTCTTCAAAACATTTTCGTAGGATGCACCTGTTACCGTAGTGCCCTTTGGAACGCAATGGGTAAGGATTACGCCCTCGCTGTCCCAGAACATGGACACCACCATTTTTTCAGCACTGACGGTTACCCGAAATTTTTTTGGTGGCGGTGAATCTGTGTGCTTCCATTGAGCTGACTGGCGCTTTGTTTCTGGATTGAAAAATGGCATCCACGTCTCATCCATTGTCACAACCGACGAAAAGAAAGTCCCATTCATGCTGTCGTCGCGCGTCAACATTGCTTGGCAACATGCCACACGGGCAGCCATGTGGTCGTCCGTCAGCATTCGTGGCGCCCACCTGGATGACACTTTTCGCATTTTCAGGTCGTCATGCAGGATTGCACAGAACCCACCGAAATGCCAACTCTGGAGGCGACCTGTTCAACAGTCATTCGGCGATCCCCCAAAACAATTCTCTCCACTTTCTCGATCATGTCGTCAGACCGGCTTGTGCGAGCCTGAGGTTGTTTCGGTTTGTTGTCACACGATGTTCTGCCTTCATTAAACTGTCGCACCCACGAACGCACTTTCAACACATCCATAGCTCCATCAGCACATGTCTCCTTCAACTGTCGATGGATTTCAATTGGTTTCACACCACGCAAATTCAGAAAACGAATGATTGCACGCTGTTCAAGTAAGGAAAACGTCGCCATTTTAAGTATTTAAAACAGTTCTCATTCTCGCTGCTGGCGGTAAAATTCCATCTGCCATACGGTGCTACCATCTCTAGGACGTATTGACAATGAACGCGGCCTCATTTTAAAACAATGCGCATGTTTCTATCTCTTTCCAGTCCGGAGAAAAAAAGTCGGAGGCCTTAGAACTTGAATGCACCTCGTAAATTGCGTCTGTATCAGAGGTGCGTTCCAAGCAGAGAGCTGTCTTTGAGTTTCTTATGGCGGAAAATCAGAGCATCACAAATATTCACAGGCGCTTGCAGAATGTCTTTGGAGACCTGGCTGTGAACAAAAGCACGTTGAGTCATTGGGCTAAGAATTGAAATCATCGCAACAAGGTTGCACAGACCTGTCCGATCTCTCGCGTGCCACCCAACCGCACAAAGCTGACTGATGCCGTGTTGGGACGTGCGGACACTCTCATTCAATATGATCGACGGATCATAATGAAACACCTCGCTACTCAACTGAACGTCTCTATTGGCAGTGCCAACAAACTCGTCCACTAGTTGGGGTACCCAAAAGTGTGAGCCGACTGGGTTCCTCGGTGTGCGTTATGAGGCTGATAGTGACTTTTTTTTGTCGAACGTCGTGACTTTCGTTCATCACCTCCAATCATCATCATCATCATCATCATCATTTAAGACTGATTATGCCTTTCAGCGTTGAGTCTGGAGCATAGCCCCCCTTATACAGTTCCTCCATGATCCCCTATTCAGTGTTAACATTGGTGCCTCTTCTGGTGTTAAACCTATTACTTCAAAATCATTCTTAACCGAATCCAGGTATCTTCTCCTCGGTTTGCCCCGACTCCTCCTACCCTCTACTGCTGAATCCATGAGTCTCTTGGGTAACCTTGCTTCTCCCATGCGTGTAACATGACCCCACCATCTAAGCCTGTTCCCCCTGACTGCTACATCTATAGAGTTTATTCCCAGTTTTTCTTTGATTTCCTCATTGTGGACACCCTCCTGCCATTGTTACCATCTACTTGTACCTGCAATCATCCTAGCTACTTTCATATCCGTAACCTCAACCTTGTTGATAAGGTAACCTGAATCCACCCAGCTTTCGCTCCCATACAACAAAGTTGGTCGAAAGATTGAACGGTGCACAGATAACTTAGTCTTGGTACTGACTTCCTTCTTGCAGAAGAGAGTAGATCGTAGCTGAGCGCTCACTGCATTAGCTTTGCTACACCACGCTTCCAGTTGTTTCGCTATGTTGCCATCCTGTGAGAATATGCATCCTAAGTACTTGAAACCGTCCACCTGTTCTAACTTTGTTCCTCCTATTTGGCACTCAATCCGTTTATATTTCTTTCCCACTGACATTACTTTCGTTTTGGAGATGCTAATTTTCATACCATAGTCCTTACATTTCTGATATAGCTCTGAAATATTACTTTGCAAACTTTCAATCGAATCTGCCATCACAACTAAGTCATCCGCATATGCAAGACTGCTTATTTTGTGTTCACATATCTTAATCTCACACAGCCAGTCTATTGTTTTCAACATATTATCCATAAATAATATGAACAACAGTGGAGACAGGTTGCAGCCTTGTCTTACCCCTGAAACTACTCTGAACCATGAACTCAATTTACCGTCAACTCTAACTGCTGCCTGACTATCCATGTAAAGACCTTTAATTGCTTGCAAAAGTTTGCCTCCTATTCCATAATCTTGTAGAACAGACAATAACTTCCTCCTAGGAACCCGGTCATATGCCTTTTCTAGATCTATAAAGCTGAATCCATGAGTCTCTTGGGTAACCTTGCTTCTCCCATGCGTGTAACATGACCCCACCATCTAAGCCTGTTCGCCCTGACTGCTACATCTATAGAGTTCATTCCCAGTTTTTCTTTGATTTCCTCGTTGTGGACACCCTCCTGCCATTGTTCCCATCTACTAGTACCTTCAATCATCCTAGCTACTTTCATATCCGTAACCTCAACCTTGTTGATACCAATCGAAAAAAAAAACGGCAATCCCTGGAGTGGCGTCATACGACCTCTCCATCAGCCGGTAAAGCCATGGCGATGGTCTTCTGAGACTCTGAAGGGAATATTCTGTTTGATGTCCTCCACTGTGGTGGGGTACTCAACTGTGAAGTGTACTGTGCAATCCTCAGACTTCAGCATGTTCGTCGCCACAGAATGCAAACGAACCTCTCCTTCTCCATGAAAATGCAAGGCCTCACACAAATCTGCTCACCCGAGAGGAGGACACAAAACTCCATTGAACTGTTCTTCCTGGCCCACTCTACAGTCTGGATCTCGCACCTTCTGACTTCCATCTGTTTGGCCCTATGAAAGTTGCACTCTGCAGCAAGCAGTACATGGATGATGGGGAGGTTGTTGATACGAGAAGACTTTGGCTCCAACATCGTCCAGTAGTGTGGTATCATGAGGACATACAGGCCCGTCCAGTAAGGTGATTTCAGACAAAAAATGTGTTGCAGTGCTTACTGAACGCCCCTCACAGTTGAAGGTCGGTGACACTAGAAGTAGGCGACAACGTATTGTACGTCCGCCCCTTACCACAGAACGTGAAATTCGAAGACTTGCCCGCCCTGTGAAGTAGGACAGGCGCAAACTATGGCAGACCTGATGACAGATTACAGTGCTGGTGTAGGCACAAGTGTTTCGGAGCACACTGCTGAGCACCCATTTTTGAACAGCTGCAGACAAGCCCTACGCGCATCAGAAATTAATAAGTTCAGATTTCCGCGAACGGCTGCCTGCTATTCTGCTAGACGGTATTCCAATACCATATCAGAAAACAGTTAAGAACTTGGGTGTAACTTTGGATGAGCATCTCAACTGGACGGAGAATACAGACGCAGTGTGCCGGAAGACGTCCGCTTGTCTCTATGCTCTCAAAAAGTTTCGGAACGTTATTTCCACAGGACTTGAAACGCCAGCTCGTGCAGGCGCTCGTTCTGCCGAACTTCCACTATCGTGATGTAATTCAACAAGGCACGAATAGTGAAAAAAACCGACAGCTTGAACTAACTATGAATGCCTGTGTGCGTTACACCTGCAACATTCGCTGATATGATCATGTTACCGCTTCATATTCCCAGCTAGGGTGGCTGCGGCCGGACAAATTGCATGACTACCACACTCTATGTCTACTTCACCGACTCCTCGTCGCTCGAGCACCCCAGTATCTTGCTTCAGAGATTAAACACCTTTCATGCCATCATAATCGAAAAACGAGGTCACTCTTATTTGGTACCCTAACTGTGCCCACTCACAAAACAAAAAGTTTTGCAAACTCCTTCTCAGTTACCGCTGTCCGCCTCTGGAACAAACTGCCCTTTACCTTGCGCAAAATTCAATCCCCTGCTGTTTTTAAGAAGAAGTTGAAGCATTTCCTACTATCATCCTCATAGCGTTTTCCACAAAATTAATGTACAAGGCCAATCCTCTCCTCTGTCAAATAGCAAAGCTAGTGTCTCCTACCTTGCTCCTTTCTCTTCTTCCTCTTCATCTATATCTATTAACCATGCAATCTTCTTTTCCTTTATATTCCCTTAATTACGTTACATCGCGTCTCTATTCTTCTCCTCCCTTCACCATCAGTCTCCCTTATACTCCCTGCTGCTAGCACTCCTATCTAAACTCTGTCTCTTTCATAATGTCTAATTATAACAGTACTTATCTGCGAATATAAACTCTATATGTATGTATTTTTACAAGTGTGCCTTTGTAATTGTTTATTTCACTTTCTGTACTAGATGTAGTTTAACATGCCTACCAAATCATATGAATGTAAAATAAATACACTCCTGGAAATTGAAATAAGAACGCCGTGAATTCATTGTCCCAGGAAGGGGAAACTTTATCGACACATTCCTGGGGTCAGATACATCACATGATCACACTGACAGAACCACAGGCACATAGACACAGGCAACAGAGCATGCACAATGTCGGCACTAGTACAGTGTATATCCACCTTTCGCAGCAATGCAGGCTGCTATTCTCCCATGGAGACGATCGTAGAGATGCTGGATGTAGTCCTGTGGAACGGCTTGCCATGCCATTTCCACCTGGCGCCTCAGTTGGACCAGCGTTCGTGCTGGACGTGCAGACCGCGTGAGACGACGCTTCATCCAGTCCCAAACATGCTCAATGGGGGACAGATCCGGAGATATTGCTGGCCAGGGTAGTTGACTTACACCTTCTAGAGCACGTTGGGTGGCACGGGATACATGCGGACGTGCATTGTCCTGTTGGAACAGCAAGTTCCCTTGCCGGTCTAGGAATGGTAGAACGATGGGTTCGATGACGGTTTGGATGTACCGTGCACTATTCAGTGTCCCCTCGACGATCACCAGTGGTGTACGGCCAGTGTAGGAGATCGCTCCCCACACCATGATGCCGGGTGTTGGCCCTGTGTGCCTCGGTCGTATGCAGTCCTGATTGTGGCGCTCACCTGCACGGCGCCAAACACGCATACGACCATCATTGGCACCAAGGCAGAAGTGACTCTCATCGCTGAAGACGACACGTCTCCATTCGTCCCTCCATTCACGCCTGTCGCGACACCACTGGAGGCGGGCTGCACGATGTTGGGGCGTGAGCGGAAGACGGCCTAACGGTGTGCGGGACCGTAGCCCAGCTTCATGGAGACGGTTGCGAATGGTCCTCGCCGATACCCCAGGAGCAACAGTGTCCCTAATTTGCTGGGAAGTGGCGGTGCGGTCCCCTACGGCACTGCGTAGGATCCTACGGTCTTGTCGTGCATCCGTGCGTCGCTGCGGTCCGGTCCCAGGTCGACGGGCACGTGCACCTTCCGCCGACCACTGGCGACAACATCGATGTACTGTGGAGACCTCACGCCCCACGTGTTGAGCAATTCGGCGGTACGTCCACCCGGCCTCCCGCATGCCCACTATACGCCCTCGCTCAAAGTCCGTCAACTGCACCTACGGTTCACGTCCACGTTGTCGCGGCATGCTACCAGTGTTAAAGACTGCGATGGAGCTCCGTATGCCACGGCAAACTGGCTGACACTGACGGCGGCGGTGCACAAATGCTGCGCAGCTAGCGCCATTCGACGGCCAACACCGCGGCTCCTGGTGTGTCCGCTGTGCCGTGCGTGTGATCATTGCTTGTACAGCCCTCTCGCAGTGTCCGGAGCAAGTATGGTGGGTCTGACACACCGGTGTCAATGTGTTCTTTTTTCCATTTCCAGGAGTGTAGAATGCCTGGTTAGATGTAAGAGTGGGCCTGATGGTCCTAATCTTGCCAGGTTAAATAAATAAATAACTAAATTTCCACGTTAACAGAACGGCATCATCAGCTACGATTGCAGTGGAGGCATGGCAAATTCTCGTTTGGTTCGATAAATCATGTCTTCGGTTACACCAGGACGATATTCGTACCTGGATACGCTGTCATCTAGGCGAGTGGATGCACGAAACATGCACTGTCCCATGGACACAGGCTGCTGGGGACAGTATTATGCTATCGAGGACATTCCACCTGGGCATCCACAGGACCAGGGATTGTAATCGAAGGCACCATCACAGCTGTGGTAGCCGGCCGCGGTGGCCGAGCGGTTCTAGGCGCTTCAGTCCGGAACCGCGCGACTGCTATGATCGCAGGTTCGAATCCTGCCTCGGGCATGGATGTGTGTGATGTCCTTAGGTTAGTTAGGTTTGAGTAGTTCTAAGTTCTAGGGGACTGATGACCTCAGATGTTAAGTCCCATAGTGCTCAGAGCCATTTGAACCATTTGAACAGCTGTGGTGTACACAAACATCACTGGACACCACTTATATTCCTTCAAGCTTGATGTCTTCCCTGACAGCGAAGGCATCTCCCAGCAGGTTAACACTCTGTGTCAAAAGACAGAATGGTGCTATAGTCGTTTATGTATCGTGATAGTGCACTCACGCGGTGTCATTGCTAGGATGTTCAGGCCCCAGACAAGCGTTTTTAGCCGCTTCCCCAAATTTTTTATTTTAAATTTTGCTTTCTAGTATTAACTGCAGATAATCTTAATGTAAAAAAAATCAATCAACCCATTTTAAGCAACTGTTTCAAGGCTCTCAGTTTACATAAATTCGATACTTTACAAAAGAATACTTTCTTTCTAGCGTTTTTGTATGAGAACTCATTTATAATCCCGCTATAATCTAATGAGTGGGCTAAATCTTACTGTACTGTGATCAGAACTAATCCAACAAGCTGCTCTCCCTCATTGTAGTTCTCGGATAATTTGAAGTTGAATGACCACTCTGCTTGGACAACTGGCAAGTGCAGAAAATCAGCAAGGCTACCTTCACATTTGGAAGTAGCCTACGTCATTAAAATCGCACTTACGAATAGCATTGAGAAGATGCCGAGGGGGAAGTGGCTTAGACATAAATTAGTTGCATGAAACTTTTTTAATAGCAAAATTTCTTCTTTTATTTTTTGTTTCTGAACTTTTATGCCGTACGAAGATGCTGTGTTTTCTATTCACTCTGATAGTGTAGCATCGTCAGGGTTTATATCGTTCCAAAAGAACCCAAACGTGGCCACCATTTGTCTGTGGCAGCATATCTTATAGTTCAGTTTCCTACAACTATATCTAGAATCACACCGAAAATATTTGGTTTAAAACTGTACTCTGGGCTCAGATTTGATTCCTTTTCTGCTGTTTCGTCTACAAAGCATTTTCTTTTTCTTTTACATATTCCTGTGCCGTGAAACGCTGCATTCAAGACAGGTGATATTGCGGTTTTTTCTACTACCTCAGAATTTTCGGCGTAAATAGTATCCCATCCGTTTCTTACTTTATTTGATTATTTCACTAGATTCTTAATGTCACCACTTCCAACATCTATTATGGATTCCTTCCCTTGAAGCATAACATTACTACGTTTATCGCAGTTAATACTTTGTACCGTACTGAAGATATCAAGACCTACTAAAATGATTTCAGATACTTCTGAATGACTTTTGACTCAGTATGTGCCTCTGCAGTAAAATAAATAATCTGGGTAGTTGCTTACCAAATGGATGCACGGCATCTGTGCGTGCAGACCACGTCGTTTCTGACAGCTCGTAAAGGTACGATCTAAGATTTTCTTTTAGAGCTCTGCATATTTGGGGACCAGACTGTTACTTATACTTCCACTAAAATCTGATATCATCCGTTGGATACTGAAATACATTCATAAATATTACAACACTTGCGCGTGTGGAATAATAATATGTTTTTCTTTACAGTGTGTAGTGTACTGGTAGTGCCTTACACGCAGAACCATGTTATTTTGCATTAATTTAAGCACTAGGTATATTGTGCACATGTTTTTTTTAAACTATCCCACAGGTCCGACGAGGACCTCCAGCCCTCAGGTCTCTTATTCAAAGTCATGGTTGCAGGTTTCAAAAGTTGCATTTAATTTGTTTAGTAAGGCACCTAGGCCAGCACGCCCCCCCAGGAGCTTGTCCCACTGCCCCACCCCCATCCACCCGCCCCAGCATAGCGCTAGCTCTGCACTCACGTTGATGTCTTGGCCTCCAAATTCTCCGGCTCTGAACTCGATGGGACGATATGGAGCGCCAGCTCCACGTCCACAAACCACCGACCTATAATTCGCGGGAACTGTCTGACATGTGCACAGACAATGGTGACACATACCACCACAATAATCATGAATTTATGACACATCCTGATATATACAGTTACAAATGCCCAAAAATTTGTTGTGCATTCGGAACATTTGTACCAGATTGTACGATAGGCAGAGATCAGGTACAGCCAGTAGGGCTGCATAAGCTATACCTTTAACTCAAGAAACATTTTTAATTACAGTAAACAAATTAGGTGTGTGTAAATTCCTAAGGGACCAAACTGCTGAGGCCACCGGTCCCTGGACTTACACACTACTTAAACTAACTTATGCTAAGAACGACACACACACCCATGCCCGAGGGATAACTCGAAGCTCCGGCGGGAAGAGGCCGCGCAATCCGTGACATGGTGCCTCAAACCTAGCGGCCACTCCACGCAGCCATATTAGGTCATAATAGCAATACGTAAATCACAATTCTAGGCGACAATGACGATATGTTTGTCGTTTTATTCGTTTAGAAAAGTAAACTTGTACGACAGGCAGAGATAAGGGACTACTGCAGTGCTCACATTATTATTTACGACACTGCTTTATACAAATTATCCATTAAATAAGTACTTTAAAACAAGTAAAATGGTATTTGTAATGAGGTGATATGAAAATAGAGTCTCTTATTCGTGATTAATAAGGTAGCTTCGTAAAATATATTTATGAAGCTAGGTATCCATGATGCCCTTCTGGCTATGATAATTAAAATTTTGATTCGAGATGCAGTTTACAGTTTTCATGTAAACACTACTCACAGATTAGGCCTTTGACCTGTTCTGACAGTCCGACTGCTGCCTGTACGAGGAGCGATTTATGGTCGTGGGATATGTGATCAGCGTGTTGCCAATTTCTCCAGCCGCTACTGTCGAAACATGAATCCAGCTAATGACGTTTTTAATGCTTAGGTTTCACCCTTACTTGACAGTTTTCACATTATTTAAAATACGTTGAGTTTACTCCGAACTCTAAGCTTTCTAGTGACCTTTAAGTTATCAAAAGGTAAGTTGTTTTTATAACTAGGTAACCACTGAAGGAAAGTGTTTAGTCAAATCACGTATCAGTTTGTATTATGTAATAATTTAGCACGATTATCGGTTATTCTTACACAAGACGTGACCACTGTCAAAGTACATAATGTATCAGCCACAATTATATCTTTAAATTAGATGTCATAAAAACAGTTGTACACTACTGGCCATTAAAATTGCTACACCAAAAAGAAATGCAGATGATAAACGAATATTCGTTGGACAAATATATTGTACTAGAACTGACATGTGATTACATTTTCACGCAATTTGGGTGCATAGATCCTGAGAAATCAGTACCCAGAACAACCACCTTTGGCCGTAATAACGGCCGTGATACGCCTGGACATTGAGTCAAACAGAGCCTTGATGGCGGGTACAGGTACAGCTAGCTGCCCATGCGGCTTCAACACGATACCACAGTTCATCAATAATAGTGACTGGCGTATTGTGACGAGCCAGTTGCTCGGCCACCATTGACTAGACGTTTTCAATTGGTGAGAAATCTGGGGAATGTGCTGCCCAGGGCAGCAACCGAACATTTTCTGTATCCAGAAAGGCCCGCACAGGACCTGCAACATGCGGTCGTGCATTATCCTGCTGAAATGTAGGGTTTCGCAGGGATCGAATGAAGGGTAGAGCCACGGGTCGTAACACATCTGAAATGTAACGTCCACTGTTCAAAGTGCCGTCAATGCGAACAAGAGGTGACCGAGACGTGTAACCAATGGCACCCCATACCATCACGCCAGGTGATACGCCAGTATGGCGATGACGACTACACGCTTCCAACGTGCGTTCACCGCGATGTCGCCAAACACAGATGCGACCATCATGATGCTGTAAACAGAAACTGGATTTATCCGAAAAAATGATGGTTTGCCATTCGTGCACCCAGGTTCGTCGTTGAGTACACCATCGCAGGTGCTCCTGTCTGTGATGCAGCGTCAAGAGTAACCGCAGCCATGGTCTCCGAGCTGATAGTCCATGCTGCTGCAAACGTCGTCGAACTGTTCGTGCAGATGGTTGTTGTCTTGCACACGTCCCCATCTGTTGACTCAGGGGTCGAGACGTGGCTGCACGATCCGTTACAGCCATGCGGATGAGATGCCTGTCATCTCGACTGCTAGTGATACGAGGCCATTGGGATCCAGCACGGCCTTCCGTATTACCCTCCTAAACCCACCGATTCCATATTCTGCTAACCAGCATTGGATCTCGAACAATGCGAGCAGCAATGTCGCGATATGATAAACCGCAATCGCGATAGGCTACAATCTGACATTTATCAAAGTCGGAAACGTGATGGTACGCATTTCTCCTGCTTACACGAGGCATCACAACAACGTTTCACCAGGCAACGCTGGTCAACTGCTGTTTGTGTATGAGAAATCGGTTGGAAACTTTCCTCATGTCAGCACGTTGTAGGTTTCGCCACCGGCGCCAACCTTGTGTGAATGCTAGTCATTTGCATATCACAGCATCTTCTCCCTGTCGGTTAAATTTCGCGTCTGTAGTACGTGGTGTAGCAATTTTAATGGCCAGTAGTGTCATTATTGTTCGTCAAAAAATTTTCTTTTCTTTATGAAGTTGAAAGAACAGAATCTGAACATTATAAAATGTTAATTTCTCCGACTGCAGGAATTATATGCCGAAATTTGATTGTGCAGACTTCTGTTGTAGTACTCCGTAGTTGCTTGACAGTGTTGTAGTATCTGATACACGAACTAATTCAGTGCTGTAGTATGCGATGCACGGTCTAAAGCGGTGTAACGGCTTACAGGAGGTGATCCGACTGGAGACCCAGTACTGGACGCTGGTGGACATCCCGAAGCAGGAGAAGCAGGAGACGGTTCCGGCGTTCGTGCTGCGCGCATGCGCCATCATGGAGAAGACGCAGAAGTCCGGCGAGGGCGTTAAGACGTCGGCCAAGCTCGCTGAGGAGGAGGAGAAGCGCCGCGAGCGCATCGACCGCCTCGAGAGTGAGTGAGCGACCGGCCACACTACACAGTCTTATTTCGCCTCATTGCTCTTGTTCCTGGAACCTCGAACATTTACCGCGTTCCATCGATAAGTTCCCTGCTGTCGAATAGAGCGGTGCGCTAGTAAATACGAATATATCTGTGAGTAGCTACCACATTCTAACATAACTGTCACGACACTTCGCCTCGATTGTGTTGTCTACCGCACCAGCAGCGCCCCAAGCGGTCAGTAACTTAAACTGTTCGGCGCGATCGTGAAAACGAATAGTGGTAGTTTATTTTGATTTCTACAATGGTTTTTACAAGCTGGAGGGTTTGTAGCGCAATAAATTGTAGCAACAACGGGAAGAAGACACCACTTGCAAACTACATGTGTATTAATGATTAATGTTTCGTTTTAGGAGCAGAAAATGGTTAGTTGGTAGCAGACGAGAAGACATTATGAAAAAAGACCCAGTTTACCTGTACCAGTTTGGTTCGCTACATTTCGAACAAAACCAGTTCATGAACGCAGACAATAATAAACTCGTGTAGAGTGCAGTACCCACATTGTTTGACATCCCAAACATGCCACCTCAACTGATGATGAAGAGGAAACTGCCACAGATTCGACAATCCATCTAAAGCTGTAAAACAGTCCTATGACACAGAAGCAGCCAGTTCAACTATCCATGTATCAGTGCCAAATTCGTGTGAATCTTCAACACAGACATGCTTTGACGATGAAGTGGTTAGATTAAGTGGAGTTATTCGTGTCTTACAAAAGCGTGTATTTCATTCACTTCTGTTGTTAGTCACTTAATTTTCCTTGCCTCCTTCGTGTGATGACATTATTTTGTTAGCACCTTGTTCACTGACAGATTGTTTGAAAATTATTCAAATATTTGGTTTTGCGTGAAATGTAATGTAATCAGCTCATTATAATGTTTTCAACATATTTCTCCAACTATTTGGCAGTTGCTTGTCCCACTTAGAATAAGTGGTCGTACTTGTGGCAACAGGCGACAACAATGACAAACACAGTAGGCCTACAGAACGATAAATGAGCTGTCGATTGCTTTTGCATGTAGAGGTACATGTCTGTGCTTCTTAGGTGTGAATCTGTGTGTTTATATTCTTCTGATATCAACGTGGTAAACTGCAGTTTTATCCAATGTCACAAGTGTTTCTTCACGAATGTGTTGTAGCTTGCCACTCGATTCACGGTTTTTATCCATACTTGCGCTTATTTTAGAATCATTTTTAGAAACATATATGCCTTCATATATGCCCTCTGATACTACACAAAGGCTTAGAGGAAAGAAAATAACTCAAATATTTCGTAAATTACGTAGGAAATGTATGCAAAACAAACATTATGCGTACGACACGTCTGACGTTCATTTTACTCGCCGCTCTCAAACGCTAACAACTTTTACAGCAGTGAGTGTCGCGACAGTTACGTTAGACTGTGGTAGCTACCAACTGAGATCGACCTATGTTTAGTTTTAAGATCCATTCATACTTGACAGCACAGATCCGAACAATACATTTCAAAACTCAAATGGAGGCATTCACCAAGGCTGTCAATGGAACGAAACAGTCAACGTTTTTCGGGAAGAAACTATTGACACTGATGATGGGAAAGGTGTCTTCTTCTGCTAACAGCGGAAGTTAACCATTTTCACAGCGATCTCGCATGTTATAGTAGTAGATTTCGTGTTTTTTGTTCTTTTTCTTCTTCTTCTGCTTTTACACTGGACCACTTCTGTCAACCATTTTCTGGCCATCTTCTTCAGTACGTATTCTTTCCGAATTGCCCAGTACCGTTTCATTCGTTCTGATATTTTTTGACATTCATCATCTGTGAATACCCATTTTACTGTTTGTCATTTGTCTATTTTTGGTTTAAATCTTTTTTTTTATGTTTTTCATCTTCTTTAAATTTTCAGTTTTGTTTTGCATATCGCCCAGGGTCAATTCTAGCTCTTTGTTCTCATCCCTGACTGTTTGTCATTTGTCTATTTTTGGTTTAAATCTTTTTTTATGTTTTCATCTTCTTTAAATTTTCAGTTTTGTTTTGCATATCGCCCAGGGTCAATTCTAGCTCTTTGATCTCCTCCCTGATTTCCTTTATCCATCCTACCTGTTGCTTCATGTTCCAAAATTTCTCTATAATTTTTCTTAGTAATAAGGTTTCTGGTGCCCTCATAATCTGACCAAAAGAGAGATCCTTTTCTTCCATCTGACCAAAAGAGAGATCCTTTTCTTCCATCCACTATCTGTAATCGTCTCCAGTTCACTGTACACCATTTCATATGGCATTATCTGCCACTGTCCAACTTTTTGATAGTTCTTATTTATCCAATTTCTATTCTTCTCTCTACTTTTAAAACTTTGTCGATTCTCTTTTTCTGGGTGACTTTACAAACAGTTTCACTTCTGTATGTCACCTCTGGTTGAACTACCATTTCGTTAATGTTTTAATTTAGTTTTCAGTGAGAGATATTTTTATTGAATATAAATCATATTAATTTTTGAGGTTTTATCGTTTTATTAGATCTTTATTGCCAAGCAGGTTTCTAGTCCAAGCTGTATGCAATAATTTCTCCTAAGTATTTAAATTTTTCATTAATTTTACTTTCCTGTTCTTTCCTGTTATGAGGTTGATTACTTGTGAATATGCTACCATTATCTTGGTCTTTTCAAATGATATCTGGAGTCCAATTATATATATATATATATATATATATATATATATATATATATACCTAAAATCAAAGATGATGTGACTTACCAAATGAAGGTGCTGGCACGTCGACAGACACACAAACTAACACAAACATACACACAAAATTCAAGCTTTCGCAACAAACTGTTGCCTCATCAGGAAAGAGGGAAGGAGAGGGAAAGACGAAAGGATGTGGGTTTTAAGGGAGAGGGTAAGGAGTCATTCCAGTCCCGGGAGCGGAAAGACTTACCTCAGGGGGAAAAAAGGACGGATATACACTCGCGCACACACACACACACATATATGTGTGTGTGTGTATGTATTGTAGGCTTCTTAGTCAATTCCTGATTGTAATTAGCCACTAATACTAAGTCATTTGTCAGCCCCAGGCAATTTAAGTTTATATGATCTTTTTTGGTTCCAATTCTTATGTTTTCAGGATTTTTCTTGTAACATTTCCTCATCACATAATTCAGACCACAGTTGAAAAGTAATTGCAGTAGACCATCTCCATGGCTTAACCTTGTTGTAATCATAAATGCCTCCTCATGAATTTCTCCTCTGAACTTTACTTTCGATTTGGTGATTGTTCGAATTAAGTTTATCAAAATTAATTTTGGGCTTGTGACCAAAATTCCTTAGTATCTTTATCATTGAATGTCTGTGGATACATCATGTGCTTTTTTGAAGTCTATAAAGGTTCTGATGTGATGTTTCAGTTTTCTTTCGTAGCAGTCCATTACCAATTTCAGACTGATTATCTATTCTGGGCAACTTCTCCAGGGTATAAATCTTCCTTGGTATTCTCTTAGTTCCAGTTCAAGTTAATCTTTATAACGACTGTATGGACTTCATAGTTTTCAGAACATTATTTTGCTGTGTTTTCATGACATACTGCAAATGTTGCATGATAAATTGGATATTTTTTACATGGAGTATTCTTCCCCAGTAGAGGCCAGGTAAAGAAAAGTTATTTGGATTTTATAATAACTGAACAGATCTGACCCCTAAAATGTGTATAAATAAGAACACAAATTTATCAAACGAAATTCATTGAATAACCTTCTGTTTAAGAGACAGTGGCAGTTCTGTTAAAGTAGAAAAATGCAAAGTAAGAAGAACACAATAGAAAAGGCCATCAGCCTCTATGTACTATATTACAAATATTATTTGATGTGTTTGTATGTGTATATTTTCAATTGTCAATGTAGAAAAGGTTCTCAGGTAAAGACATTAGATGTTGTTGAGAAATTCCTGCAATATTTCATTGGTGCAACTGACCAACATCTTCAGATCACTTGCACTAATGGAATACTATGGGAATTTCATGATGACATCCAGTTGACTGTTTTGAAGTTTGTTTCACTTCTCAGAAATTTGCTGTACAATATTGATCAGAAATATCCATAATGAATTTTGCTTTGCCCATTAACACACTTTATCAATACTAATACCTTGATTCTGATACTGTATTCTGACTTTTTGTATCACATATCTCATCTCATAACTTCACTTTTATCATTCAGTGTTAGGCTAAGCAAGCTGATGTCATAATGACACTGGGTGTTGTGTGAACACTTCACCATTTGATGGTGACATTAGTCAGCTGCCATTCCATTCCATTGATGTTTAGTGTGAATTGACATCTAGGCATAAAATCAAACCTCCCTTCAGTAGCCTCTCAAATCCACAACTTTTGCAGTCACTTTTCATTCAGCTGTAAGTCCATAGCCTCTCATGTCAGAGGTGATTTGAAATTGTTGAATAATAATGTTTGTTTATTCAGTATAAGTTAAAAAAATATTGTTAAACTTCAAAAACGGCCATTGTCAAGTGCTGCCACCAATAGCTTGTCAGAGTTCAAGATGCCCATTGTTATCTGAAGCTGTGAAGCGAAACTACCACCTGTTGCTCCCATCATTCTGCTAGGTACTCCACTAACTCACTGAAGGAAAACTCTCTAGAGCCAGCCACGACCCCCTCCCTCCACCCCCTTTTCCAGCTCAGACAGAACCCTTTATTACATTGGTTTGTGGCACCACTCTTAATCACGAATCAGTTTTTCAAATGACACTGAAAAGCCAATGTTAAATGCGATTAATTGAATCAAAATAGTATGTGTGGACCCTCATAGACAGGTAGGTCAATTTTTTGCAAATCATCTTCATAATATATTGACTGCATAGGAATAGAAGGGTAAAAACTACTCTGGTGGATATACCTATCTTGTGGTTGTTGGTTTCCTGGGGTTGTAGATTCACAGATGCATTTTTACCATTGGGGTGATATGACTTTATAACTAAGAAACGAAAACTTCAAGTTTTATTATTGTTTGGTTTGAAAAAAAAGGAAAAAAAATGTAATCTTGCACCTGACTTACTCAGAGTTTCCAATACATTGCTCCTCACCTTCAAACAATCAGAATCACTGGCCTAACTGACTCTACATTGACATTTAAAAAAAAAAAAAAATCAGGACTTCTGCCAGGTGTTCGCGTTGTTCTCGCACGATATTTCGATGGCATAACTCACTATCTTCTTCAAGTGCTACCTGAGAATGGTCCTTGGGATGATGAAGTCCAGTGTTAATGCATGCAGTCTGCACTGCATCAGGTGTTCCCTCTGCCGTCTGTGCCCACCAGACACGGCTCCCATGGTCCTCTCTGGTTGCTGATGTTCCCACTGCCATCCATACCTCTTCTTCAAATCTTACCATGAATAGGTTGGCAACCACTGGTGATAGAGGGCTGCCTATTGCCACCCCTTCCGCTCGCTCATAAAATTGACCCCCATATAGGAAGTAGGTTGAGGTTAGTGCATGCCTGAATATATGGGGATCAATTCTATGAGTAAATGGGAGGGGTGGCAATAGGCAGCCCTCTATCACCAGTGGTTGCCAGCCTGTTGATGGAAATATTTGAAGAGGAGGAGGCACTTATATTGGCCACATATCAACGCAAGTGCTTTTTTAGATAGGTGGATGACACCTTTGTCATTTGGCCCCATAGCAGAAAGAAGCTAGATGATTTTCTGCAACATCTGAATTTATGCCACCCGAATGTAACATTCAAAATGGAACTGGAGAAGGATGGATAATTCCAATTCCTGGATGTATTAGTCAAGAGGAAGGCTGATGGCACATTTGGGCACAGTGTGTACCGCAAACTGACACACACTGACTTATACCTGCAAGCCAACAGCTGCCACCAGCTGGCACAGAAGAACGGGGTGCTCAAAACTCTAGTCCACAGAGCACGTACTCTGTCAGACCCTAACAGTTTGGTGATGGAAATAGAACACTTACAGTCAGTGTTCAGCAAGAATGGATTCTCATCTGAAGACATCCAGAAGGCACTTCAACCTGCCAGTCAACCACAGGATCCAGTATAAGAACCAGAAAAGGCAAAAAGGGTGCCATACTTGCCACATGCTGGCCATATCTCTGCTAATATCAGTAGAATTCTCATGAAACATGGCATCTGGAGTGTATTTTGCCCACCCACTAAGATTGGGACAATGTTGGGGAATGTAACGGATGACCTGGAATTACAGAAGCCAGGCATTTACAACATACCATGTGAGTGTGGGATGTCATACATCAGACAGACAACCAGGACTGTGGACATCAGGTGTAAAGAACACCAGAGGCACACCAGACTCAGACAGGCAACCATATCAGCCATAGCAGAACACTGTCTAGAGCTTGGTCACTCAATGAACTACAGTGGCACCAAGGATGTCACACAGACCCCTAGACATTGGGACAGTGTCATAAAAGAGTCCATCAAGATCATGGAGGAGCTCATCAACCGTGACAGTGGATACCAGCTCAGCACAGCTCTTGAAATTCTGAAAGCTCAACGCAAGACACATCGAGATTTCACAAGGAACAGGAGTGGGGACCAAGAAAATAGCCACAAGACAGAGCACCAGACACTACAGATTTGTCCTGACACTCCTGAGATGATGATCAAGACCCCTAGAGGGTGTGCAAGTCAGGTGCGGACGGCGGTCAGAACACCAGCGACCACAGAGGACCACAGGAGCCGGGCGTGGACTGCAAACGTAACATTCGACGTGGCGCGGACCAATTACAAAGCGCCCGGCAAGAAATAGAAGTGGAGACAAAGGAAACAGCCAGGATACAGAGCACCAGACACTACAGACGATGTCTGCGACCCCAGAGAGCAGCTGAGCTGGGCACAGACAGCAGCGGGAACACCAGTGACCAGAGAAGACCATGGGAGCCACATCTGGTGGGCACGGACCACAGAGAGAACACCCAATGTGGCATAGACTGACTAGGGAGCACCCAGCACTTTACACGCATAAATAGTGGACTCGAACTGCCCAAGGACCATTCTCAGGTAGCACCTGTAGAAGACAATGAGTTACACCATCAAAATATCATGTGAGAACATCCAGCAGAAGTCCTGTTTTTTTCAAAATGTCAGCAGATCTCCGGGAAAGCCTGAAGAATTAACTCAACATTGTCAAAACCTGGGACTGTTTCTTTTGTTGTGTTGGCCTCTGAGGTCATTCCCATGACATTAGACAAGACCTGCATCAGAATTGTGAGTATTGTGAATCAAATTAAGGTTCAAATAATTTTTAGTTTCTGTTCATGGCCAATTCAGAGTCTCTAACAGAGTCTTGGTTCTGTTCACATGCAAATTGTGTCCATAGTACATTGTTTGAACCAAGCTTAAAGGGGTATCAAGGAGCTGGAAACATAAAAAACAAATATCACTAGAAAAATGTCAAAATAAAAAAAAAAAAACAGAATGTCATCATGATGTCTAGCAAAAGATTCATTTTTGTCAGAGTATTACCAAACTGAAATTTGATTTGGTCTAAGCAAAGTATTAAGAGATGTATCATATACTAGTATCTGTATTGGTGTTATCAATTAGTAACACTTATACATCACCTTTTGACCTTCCCAGTCCTGAGCTTACATTTTGTGAATGAAAAGTTTATATAGGTGGCCATTGTGTTGCTCTGGGGCAAATTAAGACTAAAATTACTAAATTTAAAGAATTATTGTGATCCACCAAATTGCTAGGACAGAAATACGTTTTTTTTTTCTTTTTTTGTTCTAGTGATGACATGTTTCCAGGAATTCCTTTCATTTGATTGTGTTTATAAACTGACAGTTGAAATACATAGATATATTTAAATAGGTACCATAAAATGTGATATATTTTTATTATCACATCTGACAAAGCAATCACATGATTTTTCACCTGAGGGGACTTTATAAAGTAAGTTACTCATTACGATGGCAGGCCAAGCAACATTTACTGAATGCTGCACTATACCTCAAAGTGACACAGGTACAGCATACTATTTCTTCAACACCCTCATCAAGTCTGTGTAAAAAACACTCAGAACATTCCACCAACTGTTCAATTTCTCGATGCTAGAGACCCAGCTTTTGGTCACAGAACCATTTGGAAGCCACTGTGTGAAAGTTTTCATCGTTGACAAGTCTGTGATTGTTGCAAATCAGTTTTTTGATTGTCCGAACAATGTTGTCTATGGTTGATGTCCATAGTCTAACTTCCCCATCAGTGTCACCCACATCTGTGTGCCTATGGTCAAATTGTTGGCACCATTCCACTATGGCTTCTGTTAGCCATTCGTCTACATCAGCAGGCTGGATATCATTCTGAACAGTCTGCAGATCTGTGACGAAATCTGTAGTGTCTGACTCATTAGTTTTATGAAGTCTTGCTCTTCATTTAGGCTAGGATGAATTTTCTTCCATGATTTTTGTAGAGTGGTTTTCTTTAATTCTTCTCAAACTTGGCAACTCTGTAAATTGCATCTTTTTGCTGAGTCTTTTCACTGCTTCAAAAAGATCACAACCCTCTTCTGTTTTCTCCACAAATTGCTGAGGTATTTCCTCCTGTAACACTGTAACGTCATTTTAAGCACTCAATAACACTCTGGCCCATTGGTTGGATTATTGAAGGGGCAGAGAGGGGACAAGGATGGCAAGAACATAGATTTTATGTCAGCTTATTGAAGTTCAGACTCAGAGAGATGGCTTGGGGTTTCGGCTAGCAATGCAGTTGCACAGGATGGTGGATTTTTTTGATTTAAAGTACTTCTTAACTGCCAGAACAAGAGCACAAAAACAATTCTTTAAACAAATTAACATTCATCTAAACAGTTTTTTGAAGTTTGTAATGAATGAGAAGTGCTGATGGGTTTATAATTTTGAAGGCTCCTGGTTTCTTATACTTGCCGATTACAAACAAAAGCATGTTATGGTCACCACTTGTGTTGCTGCATGCTTTAATGGTCAGCCTGTCCTTTGTTAGTTTCATGTCTGTAACTGTTACATTTTTTGAGGCAGGATTTTTTTGAGGGAACATTTTATAGTTTAGATCAATCTAATCAATATTGTGTAACTGATCGGCTACCAGTTTATTTTATGAGACTTTTTTTTAAAGATTTTTCAACAAACTTCCTACCTGCATCATCATCAGCAGAAAGTTTCTCACCTGAAGTAGTAAATTGCCTAATACCTTGCTGATTTCTCCCACAGTGAAGACCACCTTCACTTGCTTGCAATTCAGATTTTTCACCCCCCCCCCCCTTCCCCCCCCCCCCCCCCCCCAGATTTTTATCCAAATGAAAAGTTTTTCTTTGACAACAGGACCAGAAAGTGAGGTCCATTGTATCTGCCCTGACAAAACCAAATCCACACAGTGTCATCTAACGAGGCAAGTTTTGATTTTCCAGTGATTTTCAAGTTTTTAAGGCATTTTCACCACATATAGTTAAAGAAAAAGCTTCCAGATCTTGTCCGTTGTTTTCCCAGTCTTTAATGGTTGTCTCTAGAATACCCATTTCAGAGCCTAATTTAGTAACTGACTCACCTTTGTCAAGTCTTTGCAGAACACTTAGTTTCTGTCTGACTGTGCACATAGGAAATTTCCTGTTCTGGTTCGTTGCCATTTTTAGTCTTTCACAATCCCTTACACTTCATAATCCCAATTAAAAAATTGTACAAAACTACACTGAAACTTTGAAATTAAAAGGAATACAGTGAAAAAATGTGCACAGATAAAGCAGCAGATTTAAAAGTACAGTAAAGTCAACAGTCTGGCAGTACAGTAGTCTGTCAACTGAGAATGCGTGATGAGTGTGACTCAAACAGACATCTCTTGTGACACTAACAAATCAAAGTGTTAAGCTGACACACCTTTCAGTATGGAGCACAGATGACTGGTTGAACACGTGGTTAGTTAATCAAAGGTCAGATAATCGAGGTTCTGCTATAATAATTATTTGCAGACAGTTTAAGCCCAAACACCACAACCCAAAAAAGATCCATTACAGCATAAGATACACCAGCATTCTCACATCAACAAATTATTTTTTGAGGTTATAATTTCTGGCTAAAATGTCTGTCAAAGATTTTTGGCTACATGTGATTTCAAAAAACCCTGTGATTTCAGTCCATAGAGTCCAAACAGTATCCCAGTTATGATATTTTTAATCCATAGGAAGCCAGGAAGCCACAAAGTCCTTCCTTGAGTAAACTTATCAGTTGTGATTCTTCAATTTCTCCCACCGTACTTCATGATAAAAGAGTTCACAGGTGAATATCCGGGCATTAGTGTCCAACGGGCACATTATTTCGGCAAGTGACCACGTTACCATCAGAAAGTTAAGTTTTATGGTCATGTAATAAATTTTTGGTCTGGACTGTCCTTGTACTTTTTGTAGCAAATCACTACTTAAATAATCAGTTTTTGAAAATATAATTTAATTGGAAAGATAAAAAATCTACTCATCAAGTGCTGGCAGAAGAACACATGTATAAAGGTATTAAAGTTTGTAAGTTTTCAGAACCAGTGGCTCCTCCTTCTGGCAAAAGGATTGAAGGGGAAGGAACAGAAGTGAAGGAAAAGGGATAGAATTTGGAAATGTTGCACAGAATCCTGTATCAGGGGAGACTTAAGAGACATGATGAGAAGGACAGATTGCACTGGATAAGATTTGAAAACCTGAGAGTTTGAAGGTGGAATATAAGGTAATACAAAAGACAAAGATTACTGCCAAAACATCGTGCATGAGTTAATAAGAATCAAAAGTTGAGTGCATTGTATGTGGTAGAGGTGGGAATGGGCAGTGAAAAATAGACAGGTCAGAAAATGAAAGATGTACGAGGTGCATTCAAGTTGTAAGGCCTCCGATTTTTTTTCTCCGGACTGGAAAGAGATAGAAACATGCACATTGTTTTAAAATGAGGCCGCGTTCATTGTCAATACGTCCCAGAGATGGCAGCACCATATGGCAGATGGAATTTTACCGCCAGCGGCAAGAATGAGAACTGTTTTAAATACTTAAAATGGCGACATTTTCCTTACTTGAACAGCGTGCAATCATTTGTTTTCTGAATTTTCATGGTATGAAACCAATTGAAATTCATCGACAGTTGAAGGAGACATGTGGTGATGGAGTTATGGATGTGTCGAAAGTGCGTTCGTGGATGCGACAGTTTAATGAAGGCAGAACATCGTGTAACAACAAACCGAAACAACCTCGAGCTCGCACAAGCCGGTCTGACGACATGATCGAGAAAGTGGAGAGAATTGTTTTTGGGGATTGCCGAATGACTGTTGAACAGATTGCCTCCAGAGTTGGCATTTCTGTGGGTTCTGTGCATACAATCCTGCATGACGACCTGAAAATGCCAAAAGTGTCATCCAGGTGGGTGCCACGAATGCTGACGGACGACCACATGGCTGCCCGTGTGGCATGTTGCCAAGCAATGTTGACGCGCAACGACAGCATGAATGGGACTTTCTTTTCATTGGTTGTGACAATGGATGAGACGTGGATGCCATTTTTCAATCCAGAAACAAAGCGCCAGTCAGCTCAATGGAAGCACACAGATTCACCGCCACCAAAAAAATTTCGGGTAACCGCCAGTGCTGAAAAAATGATGGTGTCCATGTTCTGGGACAGTGAGGGCGTAATCCTTACCCATTGCGTTCCAAAGGGCACTACGGTAACAGGTGCATCCAACGAAAATGTTTTGAAGAACAAATTCCTTCCTGCACTGCAACAAAAATGTCTGGGAAGGGCTGCGCGTGTGCTGTTTCACCAAGACAACGCACCCGCACATCGAGCTAACGTTACACAACAGTTTCTTGGTGGTAACAACTTTGAAGTGATTCCTCATGCTCCCTACTCACCTGATCTTGCTCCTAGTGACTTTTGGCTTTTTCCAACAATGAAAGACACTCTCCGTGGCCGCACATTCACCAGCCATGCTGCTATTGCCTCAGCGATTTTCCAGTGGTCAAAACAGACTCCTAAAGAAGCCTTCACCACTGCCATGGAATCATGGCGTCAGCATTGTGAAAAATGTGTATGTCTCCAGGGCGATTACGTCCAGAAGTAACGCCAGTTTCATCGATTTCGGGTGAGTAGTTAATTAGAAAAAAAATCGGAGGCCTTAGAACTTGAATGCACCTCGTAGAAATCTAAAAGGGAGTGAAGAAAGGAATAGTTACTATGAAGAAATGCTATAACCAAAGAAATGAACGTAAATTAAGGCCTTCTGGGTGGTGAGAACAAAGGACGTGTTGTAGCACCAGCTCCCACCTGCGGAGTTCTGAGAAACTGGTATCTGGGGGAAGAATCCAGGCAGCATGTGTGGTGAAACAGGCACCCAGGTCAACACTGTAATACTGTAGAGCAAGCCCTGCAAAAAGATATTGTGTGTTGCCAGTATAAACCCTCTGCCTATGCCCATTCATCGTAACTGTCGTAGTTATGCCGATGTGATGGCTGAACAGACTTTACATTGCAGCTGATATACAACATGTGTCATATCACAGATGGCTCTCTCTTTGATAGTATTTATTTTGCCTGTTACAACAGGAGTGGTATAAGTGGTAGTACATGGCATGGTTATGGTAAGTCTTATGGTGGCAACTGTCACAGGGGTAGGAGCTATAGGTAGGGAGATGGTTGCAGAATGAGCATAGGGTCTGACAAGGATGTTATTGGGATTGGGAGGGCGACAAAAAGCTACTCTGGGTGTGGTGGGTAAGGTTTCTGACAGAATGGATCACATTTCAGGGTAGAAGTCATAGCCTTCTCGAAGTAGCTGATTTATGCATTCAGTACCAGGATAATACAGGCAAAGAACCCCTTAACTGCGAGGTTGCAAGTTCTCTCTTCTCTCTTCAATAAGGCTCATTTCAAAGTAGAAGTGTTCAAAAGAAACCATTAGCTGGCAACATAAACATTAAATGAAAAGCGATGTGCCACAGTGATCACAAAGGTTCACACCTCAAGCTCAAAGTTACTAACTGTGCAGGGTGTTCAGCTACGTGTCCCCTCTTAAAGAATGTGTATAGAATCATACTGTTGTAAGTGGGAGATGAGAATTGATGGTATGTGAATGCAACTGAATGCAAAACAGTCTGTCATGGGGCTTATTGTGAAACTGCCTATCCTTTCAGGTGTAGCTGCAGATAGTGCAATAATATGGTTTGTGGGCATAAAAAAAAAAAAAAAATCCATAGTTGGAATTTGTACAGTGGTTCCAGGTGGTATGAATTGCAATGTCACACACTTTTCACAAGTGATAGTTTGCTCTACATCTACATCTACATGGATACTCTGCAATTCCCATTTAAGTGCCTGGCACAGGGTTCATCAAACCACTTTCTCAATTCTCTATTATTCCAATCTTGTATAGTGCGCGGAAAGAATGAACACCTATATCTTTCCGTACGAGCTCTGATTTCCCTTATTTTATCGTGGTGATCATTCCTCCCTATGTAGGTTGGTGTCAACAAAATATTTTCACATTTGAAGGAGAAAGTTGGTGATTGGAATTTCATGAGAAGATTTCATCACAATGAAAAACACCTTTCTTTTAGTGATGTGACACTCTCTCCTATATTTCATGATAATACAATATGTGCTGCCTTCCTTTGAACTTTTTCAATGTACTCCATCAGTCCTGTCTGGTAAGAATCCCACACCGTGCAGC
This sequence comes from Schistocerca cancellata, assembly GCF_023864275.1. NCBI lineage: Eukaryota > Metazoa > Arthropoda > Insecta > Orthoptera > Acrididae > Schistocerca > Schistocerca cancellata. The sequence continues at coordinate 1,144,187,380 of NC_064626.1, read as the reverse complement.
AGTATCCTAAAAGAGGACGGACAAGCGTAGTGTAGGCAGTCTCCTTAGTGGGTCTGTTACATTTCCTAAGTAGTCTGCCAATAAAATGCAGTCTTTGGTTCACCTTCCCCACAACATTTTCTGTGTGTTCCTTCCAATTTAAGTCGTTTGTAATTGTAATACCTAGGTATTTAGTTGAATTCATGGCTTTTAGATTAGACTGATTTATTGTGTAACCGAAGTTTAACAAGTTCCTTTTAGCACTCATGTCGATGACCTCACACTTTTCATTACTTAGGGTCAACTGCCACTTTTTGCACCATTCAGATATCTTTTCTAAATCATTTTTCAGTTTGTTTTGATCTTCTGATGACTTTATTAGTCAATAAATAACAGCATCATCTGCAAACAACTGAAGACAGCTGCTCAGATTGTCTTCCAAATAGTTTATATAGATAAGGAACAGCAAAGGGCCTATAACACTACCCTGGGGAATGCCAGAAATCACTTCTGTTTTACTCGATGACTTTCTGTCAATTACTATGAACTAAAGGAGTACGATTTTTATATCCAGACCAGGAATCAAGCAAAAGCTCATTATTTTGACCAGCTATTGACCAAAAGCAATGCTCATACCATAGTTGTAAGTCCCTTATGCCCATTTTCCCACTCTTTCTTGCTGTGATATAAATGTTCTGTACTGCCCTTGCAAGATAACACACACGACAAAGAATCATAGGGGGTAGAGCACCTCCAACTTCTCACAGCACAATAAATAATTTTATAGCCAGTTTACCATTCAGATTATGTGTTGACATAATTGTATGTGAATGCATTAAGATGTTGATGTTAGTCGATCTTGACACAACTCTCTTGTTACCATTTCTTTCATAAGTATTCCCTCTTCAAATCCCAGTTGGCCAGAGTTATAAACAAGTACCTTATTGAACATTGGGGCAAGTTTGTTTATCTCATCTACAGGCCAATTCTGCAGTTTGCTGTGCATCATCAAGTTGACATATGTCTGAAATTTTGTAATCTTATGTCTTCCAATTCTGAAGCACTGTTTTAAGTTATGCAACCAACCACTGCTTCCCTTGAAATCATTGTAATCTATGCCACATGCAATTTGATGAGCATAATGTTGTAGGTCAGTATCAACCACATCCTGTAAATTGCATGAAGCGTCCCTTATGCATGACATGATCATATTGCTGCAAACTTGTATATATACATTATTCACAGTAAATACTCCTTTCTTTACTCCATTTCAGTTTTCTACATATTTCATTTTCTGACTTGTCTATTTTTCACCATCCCCCCTCCAACCTCTATTACATACAATGCACTTAACTTTTCACTCTTATTAGCTCATGCACAATGATTTAGTATTAATTTCTGTCTTGCATATTATCCTGTCTTCCACCTTTAAGCTCTCAAGTTTTCAAATCTCATCCAGTGCAGTCTCCAACAATTAGTCTATGGGATTCTGGGTACAGAACGTAATATACGTAATAAACAGTTCCCAAGTTTTCTATATAGACATGTATTTTACCATAAAGACTGGTATGTATGAACACTGCATGAAGTACAAGGGCAGACTGAATTAAACATGGTGGCTTGTCAGAACAGTTAATGTTCCAAATATTGTAATTTGTGTGGTTGATGTTACCTATTAATGCCACACAGCCCCCTCCACCCCCAGTACGGAGTACGGCCTATAAGCCCTGAGGGGGGGGGGTTTCAGCATCGGCATGAGTGGTGCGAGACGGCAGGCGCACGACCGCACGACCGGAAGCTCCATCTCCGTCGGTTCGGCGTGCTAAGGTGCAGCGGGCAGCCGTCGGTCAAACTCATAATCCGAAAACTAACACGGTTGGGAGGGGGGGGGGGGGGGGGGGATGATGCATCGACCAACTCGGGAGTGGCAGTGTGGGAGAGGAGGCGGTATGTGAGCATGCCTTCCCCGAATGCATACTGATTCCCAGTGAGGGTCGGGTCTGTGCTGTTGGAGAGCAGTACAAGCACATGATTATCGAACACCATAATCAACATGTCATCAATGCGGTCAGGTGGCACATTGCGGTGTAAAAAGAAGGACGGGGCATCCGCGTCTCTAGTACCTGAAATGTCTTCAAAACCTGTGAATGGGGATGATGATGATATGCCTGAGGAATCTGCGAACTGTGGTGGTGACTCATTGGACAGAGAAAACCCAACTGTAGGTTGAACAGACTCCTTAGCAGGCTCTTCATAAGAACATGTGCTCAGGCAGTCCGACTGGGATGGCAGAGGGGTGTCAGAGTGTATGAAGGTAGGCTTGAGTCTGTCTAGGGAAACAGTTTGCGAGCGATATTTTATCATAATGTTGAACGTCGTCTCGCCCCTCTGAAGTACTTTGAAGGGGCCGAGGTAAGGGGGTTGTAAGGGTTGTCTGACAGAGTCATCCCTGAGCGTGACGTGTGAGCAAGTGCTGAGTGAGGTCGGCACGTAAGTGTCAGGTTGGGAATGGCTGACAGGTGGGTGTAGCCGGGTGTTTCTAAAGTGTGCACGCATCCTTCTGATAAAGTCTGGGAAGGAGGGGGAATCCCCGGGATCTTGGGGGAGAATTAGTTCCCCAGGTAAAACTGGGTTTTCACCGAAAACTAATTCGGAAATCGTCCCATGTAAATCTGGTTTAAATGTAGAACGTAGGCCCAGCAAACCCAAGGAAGTGCCTCGGACCAGAGACAGTTGTGGCACGTGAGTGCAGTTTTAAGGGTGCGGTGCCATTGTTCCACCAACCCATAGCTTTGTGGGTGGTAGGCTGGTGTATGGATCTTTTTAATATCACAAAGATTACAGAGAATCATCAAAAGTGAAGATTCGAACTGTCGACCCTGGTCAGTTGTGATGGTGGACGGTGTAATGGTCGCCTGGTCGTAGATATAGCTAATTGCTATAGTCGCACTATTTCACTCCCATTTACGGAGCTTGTTAGCACTTGATGTTAGGTTGGCGCCATTAAAATGCATTGTGTTGTGGTAATCACTGCTACTTGCTGGATCGCTGCTGTCTCTCGATGATGATGCTGGCTCTACATCTGGTTGTCTAGGGTTAAAAACATGAGGTCCCGTGTTTTTTATGTGCTTTTGATGATAAAGAACGAGCGAAACCAACAAATATGTAAACTTCAAATATTTATTACTCTGGTGGCCATCTTAATTCCACTGTCCACCAAAGACCATGACACAACACAAAGTAGTATTTCCTTCACATGTTCTTTGCATTGTTTATCCACCTCAAACAATGACACACAAACACACTTTACCAAAGTGACATTCCGACTGCCTCTCGACCCTTCTTGCTGCTCGTATTTATAACATTGTCAAAGAACTACTAAAAAGAGATATAGTTTATAAGTCACATGTACATCTGTTATCATAATTTGTGCAGAAAAGTTATTAATTTGCATCGAGTGACATAATTTAACATGTTATTAAAATGACAGACAGATTTGTTGACTTGACAGAATAATTCTTTGTTACAAAAAGGCCATTTTTTAGAAGTTTGTCAATTGACTTCTCTAATTTGCATAAATAAGTAAATAACATGAATTATTAAGAATTACATTGGTTTTCGTCTAAAATAGGATTGCTTATGTGAATACTGAGTGAAAACGCTCCTAGTGAACAAATAGGTTTCACTGGGTGATTTTTATTTAAGGAGATCCAAAATACCTAAGTTGTCCACTATTTTTCGTACTTTATATTAATTATTTAAGATGAACTCAGTGTTTTTACATGATGACATTTGCTGTATCAGTGATCAAGTGATATTAACTTTCGTGTGGGTCAGTTATTCAGTATAATTTAATGGGTTGACTGTTTATGGAGACATGTTATGCAATCATTGTTAACATGCACAATACCTTTTCTATAATCATAAATACTCCTTAAACTGGTTGAATTTGGAGGGTATCGCATACTTCGGTAAAGTAAAGCCTTTAATATGTTCCGTTACAATGGGCAGCCGAACTTAGTGATCCAACAAAAAGACATTCGGTCTATTGTGGACAGGCTATACCTGTGGCCCTCCGACGGAGGCAGGGTTCCACACAAAATGCTCGGTTACGAGGCGAGTGGTAGCTGGGATGCTGGGGTGGGCGAGATTATGCAAACCTGTTGGCGCAGCATGGGCAGGAGCAAAGACCACAGAATGCCCATAGAAGACTCACACCACACTTCGTCTGAAATGCCAGGGAACTTAGCCTCGGTAAACATGAGTGAAGCCTGCGGGTCCATGACCAGACCCTGAGTGTCTTCGTCTGAAGCCTGTAGTGCGGCGAGGTCGGATAAATCGATGATTTGTGAAACGGCATTGATCTGCGAGAGGAAATCAGTGGGTGGGCATGTTCTCCATGCCTTTGATGTAGCATATGTTTGTAGTAAATTGAGAGAACAGGTCAAAGTGGCGGAAGTGTTGGAAGGGGGGGGGGGGATCCTCTGGCGGGTTGCAGAAGGCATCCGCCACATGTTAAAGGGATATAAGATTTTTGCACATAGCATATACACTACACAAGAAGATAATCAAACAAGAGTTGTAGTAGCAGAAGTAATTACAACTATGCGCAGAATGGTTTCCATAAAGGCAGATTGTGCACATATTGTTTTTTCACCAGCTACACTTCATAAGAAAACATTAAGCATTAAATAAAATAACACTGCTTCTAGTGGCTTTGAAAAAGCATTTTACAGGGTAAACAAAATCAAATTATTCCAAGACATAGTTGGTAAGGGTGTTCTTTAGTCTCTGATGAGTGTAATGTGAAATATCTATAAAGCACACATATTAAAATTTTAAACAGACTGACACAATTTGAAATTAACCATGGACTGTATTTTGTTATATTGCATTAGACAAGGATGTACCTGTCACATACTCTCTTTAATTGATATATTGATGATTCCATAAACACAAGGCAAAGATCATGAGGGTGATCTACAATACAGAATGCACCTGCTTGTGAAAGTAGCAAATGAGCGTAACTTAAATACCTCTGCATCAAAAACATAGTTATGGCATTTTGAGAACGTGAACTACTTAGCATCTAAACAGATTTTAACAATGAACCAACAGAGCAAATTAACAAATTTCTTTGATTGGGTGTGACATTACTAACATATCAAAATGACGATATGAGTACAAAGCTACAGAAATTCCTGTCCCATTTTCTATGTGGCATACAGCTGCAGAAGAGAATACACTGCTTGAACTATATAAAGCAATGACAGGAGAAAAAAGAAGTTTCATACCAGCGCACACTCCACTGCAGAGTGAAAATCTCATTCTGGAAACATCCCCCAGGCTGTGGCTAAGCCATGTCTCCGCAATATCCTTTCTTTCAGGAGTGCTAGTTCTGCAAGGTTCGCAGGAGAGCTTCTGTAAAGTTTGGAAGGTAGGAGACGAGGTACTGGCAGAAGTAAAGCTGTGAGTACCGGACGTGAGTCGTGCTTCGGTAGCTCAGTTGGTAGAGCACTTGCCCGCGAAAAGCAAAGGTCCCGAGTTCGAGTCTCGGTCGGGCACACAGTTTTAATCTGCCAGGAAGTTTCATATCAGCGCACACTCCGCTGCAGAGTGAAAATCTCATTCCAGGAGAAAAAAATGTTGTATGGATGTGAATACTGGACACTGTACTTGCTACATGATGGATAAAATGGACAGAAGTGCAGAGATGCGATTTCTGAGAGCAGTAACTGGTTATAGGCTAACTGATTGGAAGAGAAATGGACATATCAGAGAAGAACTAAATATATTTTATATGAATGGAAAAATAGTGACACACCGAAGCAAATAGAAAGAGCATGCTAAAATGTTGTCTCTGAAGTATAAATTGACACTAGGCAAAAGGAAGATCTTTTGATTGATGGTGGTGGTGATGATGATCATGATAATGATGATGAAAACAGTATCTACCAAAATAGTTTTTAGAGACAGAATTGATTTATTAGGAATGAAGATGATGAATTAATCTTAGAAATAGTAATTCACAGAACTGTTTGACTCCTCCCTGCATTTTTACTTTTTTTACTTAATTTACTTACATTTTGTATTGGCCTTGATAAGCCTTATTATTTTAATCATTTAGTGTAACTACTGTTGTAGCATGCCAATTTTATTCTAATAATTTGCAATGTTTTCTCTTTCCCAGATATGACAACTTTGCAGATTGAGTCAGAAAACACTCAGATGACCAATGATTTATACCGTCTGCTCAAGAAGTATTCTGGTCTCAGGAATCTTATAAGGGAACTCAAGGTACTTGCTGCTTCTGGATAATTCATTACATTTCAATTCCACTTTTTCAAAACAGAACAAAAAATTCTGATTTATTATAAACGCATAAGCATAACAACTTCGCACTTACATCATATTCATGATAATCATAGAATGTAAGGAAAAGATCCATTGCTATTTTCCGTAAAGATGACACATTAAATTAAAGATGCGTACAACCAAAAGGCACTTACATATTATCTTTTGGCTACAGCCTTTGTCAGAAAAAGAAAACACACCCACAATCATTCACACAAATATGCATCCTGGTGCAAGCCACCAAAGATGGCAGTCATTCGTGCGTGAGGTGTGCTTGCTTTTGTTAATGAATGTGCATTTGTGTTTTCTTTTTCTGATGAAGGCTAGGGCCAAAAGCTAATATGTAAGTGTCTTTTAGTTGTGCCTGTCTGCAACTTAACATGCCATCTTTACAATAAGTAGCAGTCTATCTTTTCTTTTTGCTGCTGATGTTCCTACCAGGATTTTCCATTGTTTCGTGATCGTCATATTACTGTAACAGAAATTCCAGAACAGGGACAATAAAAAGAGCAATGGCAGGTATTGATTTGTAGTTGAATGGTACATGATGCAAATGCAAATTAAATATCATAGAAAAGTTGCTAGTATTTAAGTTGTTCCTCTTTTCCTATGTCAATTAGACACATTCACGTACATAACTACACACACATGTTGTCACTCGTGGTCATTTAAGCTGATCATTGTGTGTGTGTGTGTGTGTGTGTGTGTGTGTGTGTGTGTGTGTGTGTGTGTGTGTGTGTGTGTGTGTGTGTGCGTGCGCGTGTGTGTGTGCGTGCGCTTGTTTAAATAAGGAAAACAACAGTAGCTGACAAGCTAGTAATGTCTTCATGCTGTTATGTATGTCTGTATGCTGCACATGAATCAACTACACAGTTGCCTTTCCTCATTCTTGTTATTGCCAGAACTTTAAAAACAGATCATAATATGAAAGTAGCCTCAAAAAATATATTAAGTCTTAGCTGTGACAGGCAGTTTTTGCATTTATAGCATTTTCAGGCACCTGGAATGTTACCTTTCTCAGGCAAACCCCTTACCAATTTAGCTATCCAGGTATGGCCCACAATCTACCGTATTTACTCGAATCTAAGCCGCACTCGAATCTAAGCCGCACCTGAAAAATGAGACTCGAAATAAAGGAAAAAAAAAATTCCCGAATCTAAGCCGCACCGGAAATTTGAGACTCGAAATTCAAGGGGAGAGTAAAGATATAGACCGCACCTCCAAATCGAAACAAAGTTGGTCCATTGTAATATGAGACACAATTTAGGTCGAATGAATGACGATACAGCTACAGTAGTTTGGTTCGAGTCGTAAGCTTAGCAGTTAAGCTTTACATGGTAGCCATTGCTATGCATCAGGTGCTCCGTCCGTATTTATACGGGTACCCTTCCTTTTTCACGTGCTTCGTCTGGTTTGAATCGATTGCTTATTTTGCTTTGATCTGATAAATGCTATTTTCTTTGTTATAGGTGTTTGCGTCACTCTAAGCTGAAAATGCATTACTGTACTGTGTCACGCATTGTTTGTCGCATTCTGATAGTGCGTGTTTACGGCCTGTCACCGCTCGCGGCATGGCTTGCTTTTGTGCGCGCTACCGCCGCTTACAATTAAAAAAAAAGAGAGTAATCGTCTCATTAGCGAAACAATGGCAAGAGACTGCTATTTGTTGTTACTTACACTGCTGCTTTCTTTGATAATGATCAACAAGAACCAAATAATAGACTGCGTATGATAGAACATGTTCTGAACGAGAGTTAGGCGAAAATGTTTCTCCGTTTGAAAATCTTTGCGGCCGCTTCTTTAGTACATCAAATTCTGCACAGAAATTAGAGTCATCTTAGAATTAAAAATCTAGTCAGTTGCCGTGCTTCATTTCTGACTGTATCACTATTAGGCATAAGAATAATACGAATATAAACATGACACAATACGTATATTCTTCCGCGTTTGCTGTTGTCTCACTCTAGTTTCGTAGTTTATTAGGCAGGCAGGATTTAAATGAGATAGCAGCAAACACGAAAGAATACATGACAAAATGTTGATATTCGTATTATTCTTATGGTGAAGAGAATACTGCATGTGATTCACATTTCATCAGGTTCCTATTAGCAACCATCTCTTCTCACAGGTAGGAAAAAATTCAGAAAGTAGAGTTGGCCATATTGACAAACATCCCAAACAGTCTGGCATGTCGGATTTTCGTAGTACATTGAAATTCTGCTACATTCGAAGACGAACAATACAGAATTTGTATTTACTTCGTTGGATAATGTATGAAAATGCAGTGGTCAAAACGGGGCGGAGAAAAAAAAAACTCGTCTTCCACCCTTTTTTTTAATTTATTTACTGACGCGGAGGTTTTGGCACCAGTATATATCTTTGTGCCTACAAAGCATGCCTGTGTAGCGCTACATATATTCGACGGCAGAAGTTAGTTGTGGCGGCACCTACCAACATTTTTCAGAACTTCCACTTGCTTTGCACTCGATTCTAAGCCGCAGGCGGCTTTTTAGATTACAAAAACCGGAAAAAAAGTGCGGCTTCGATTCGAGTAAATACGGTACTCTCACAACTATACTTCCACACAAACACATAACCACATGAATGCAAATTGGTGCCAGCAATTGCAGCACTGATTACTGTGACCTGCTTGCCACATATCGGCCCCAGATGCTGTGGAGGCTGCAGTAGGCTTGGCAGTAAACCACCAGTGAATCCTCTGTTGACAAACAACCTCTTGTGATAAAGCAGAAGCCTGGCCTGACCTGCGGAGTACATCCATGAGTGTGGTGGCTGACTATGCAGGGGCTCAGCCCTGCACATATTATATTACTGTCAAATAATTTAAAACTTAGCTTCCATAATTTTATGTTTAAGAAGTTATTTACTTATATAAATTGTACTTTTAACTGACTTATTCTTTCAACCATTACTTCTACTGCCTCCAAAAGTTTGTAGAAGCTCTCCTGTATATCTTGCTGGAATAGCAGTACTGGAAGAAAATATATCATAGAGAAATGGGTTAGCCACAGTGTAGGGGATTATTTCCAACACACTTTAAAAAGTTTCAAAACATTAAAAGTGCTCACTGCACCATAGAGTGAAATATTCATTCTGAATATTGCCCTAGCCTGTGGTTAAACCATTTATCCACAGTACTTTTTCTTCTAGGGTTGCTATCCCAGCAAGGGATATAGAAGACCTTCTGTGGACTTTGGAAGGTAGGAGGGAGGTACCTACTGGAGGGAATGAAGCCGTGAGGGTGGGTTGTGAGTGATGCTCGGATATCTCAGCCAGTAAGAGAATAGTCTGCAAAAGGCAACCTTCCAGGTTCTAGTCTCAGTCTAGAACATACTTTTAATCTGCTATGAAGTTTTAAGAAGTGCACATTCTACAGCAGAGTGAAAGATTCATTCTGCATATTATCATGTACAAGATCTTTAAATGTTATTACTGTGCAAAATAAATAAATAAAAACCTTTTTTTCACTTTATAAATTCCTAATACAAAACTGATTATAGTTCTCATGTTAAGAGTGACACAGTCTCCAACACCTCAATAGGTATGAATGAGTGGCCACCTTCAGGTGGATTGAGAAAATGTGAAGAGGGAAAGGAACACATGCAAATAAATGCATATGATAGGGAACATAAGTGCTGTATACAGAGAGGTACTGAGGTAATCCTATACCCTTGGCGAAACTGCCAAAGCTGAGCTGCACTCCTTCCTGTCATCCCCCCCCCCCCCCCCCCTGCCCTCCTCCCCCCGAGCCCATAAAACTACCTTCCTGCAATTGTATGATTGCTTAAACTATGTTAAGGTACTGCAGTCAATAGCATTGTCATAAATATCCTCAAATGTATTTCAATGAAAATAATCCATGTTTGAAAATATAACATAATTGGATAGGTAAATAATCTTTCACCAAACAGCGGCAGGAGAAAACGCATATAAAAGGTATGTAAATGTACAAGCCAGTGGCTCCTTCTTCTGGTGGATGGACTGAAGAGAAAGGAAGAGGGATGAAGGTAAAGGGCTGGCGAGGTTTAGGAAATGGAGAAAGTTATGGAAAAGTTGTCCAGAATCCTGGATCAGGGGAGGCTTACCAAATGGGATGAGAAGGAAAAACTGATTGTTAGTGCCTGCACCAGATGAGATTTGGAAACCTGAGAACTTATGGGTGAAAGGTAGAGTAATAAGCAAGACAGATTACAGAAATAAATCATGCAAGAATCACCAAGAGCAGAAAACTGAATATATTGTACATGGTAGCAAGAGAAGAGGGAAGTGGACAGGTTGGAAAATAAAAGGTACAGTAAAATAAAAGGGAGTGAAGAAAAGGCATAGTTACTGGAAAGAAATATTGAGAGCTCAGAAATTAATGTAAAGCTAGACCAGATGTCTGATGAGAACCATGGGGGATCAGGCAATGAATGTAAAAAAAATGATCCCAACAAAACAAGCACCCTGTGTCTGCATAGGGGAACGGTCACTATCCACCCATAGGTAGTGAAGGGGAAGGCAGGGCATAGGTAGGACAGGGGTTGGAGTTTCCAAGAAGTCATGACCCAAGGCCCATAAAAACACACTACGGCATCTGAAGTACGAACAGAGATGGGAGGACCAGCAACAGGATGGCTGTGAAAGATGTGATGTGGGTGGCAGCAGCAATGGTTGGGAATGGCATCAAGAGGACAGGGCCAACGCCAAGTGTGAAAGTGCCAGTAGGGATGATTTGGCCAGCCAATGGAATGGCTGCGGAGGTGGCAGGGGTAGTAGTGCCAGCAGGAACAACTGGGCCGGCTGCCGCAACAGCCGTGGAGGTGACAGTGGTGACAGTGTCAGCAGTCAGGAAACGTATGAAGAGGGCCAGCAGCTGTCGGGCCATTGATGACTTGAGGGTGGGTTGTGACAGGGCAAGCAAGGGAGCAGGCTTTGGCACTGGCAGGGCTGGTGATAACAGAAGGGCTGCTGAGAGCAGGAGGGCTGGCCGTGACAAGGTCAGTGATGAGAGGTGCGGTGTCTGATACCATCAACCACAAAGGCTGGGCCCACACCAGAGGGACTTATGTCAGAGAACACAGGGAACAACGGTGGAGTGCTGTACACCATGACAACATTGCAAACAAACGTGACAGGAGGTGGCCCAGCTTGTCACATATACACTCCTGGAAATTGAAATAAGAACACCGTGAATTCATTGTCCCAGGAAGGGGAAACTTTATTGACACATTCCTGGGGTCAGATACATCACATGATCACACTGACAGAACCACAGGCACATAGACACAGGCAACAGAGCGTGCACAATGTCGGCACTAGTACAGTGTATATCCACCTTTCGCAGCAATGCAGGCTGCTATTCTCCCATGGGGACAATCGTAGAGATGCTGGATGTAGTCCTGTGGAACGACTTGCCATGCCATTTCCACCTGGCGCCTCAGTTGGACCAGCGTTCGTACTGGACGTGCAGACCGCGTGAGACGACGCTTCATCCAGTCCCAAACATGCTCAATGGGGGACAGATCCGGAGATCTTGCTGGCCAGGGTAGTTGACTTACACCTTCTAGAGCATGTTGGGTGGCACGGGATACATGCGGACGTGCATTGTCCTGTTGGAACAGCAAGTTCCCTTGCCGGTCTAGGAATGGTAGAACGATGGGTTCGATGACGGTTTGGATGTACCGTGCACTATTCAGTGTCCCCTCGACGATCACCAGTGGTGTACGGCCAGTGTAGGAGATCGCTCCCCACACCATGATGCCGGGTGTTGGCCCTGTGTGCCTCGGTCATATGCAGTCCTGATTGTGGCGCTCACCTGCACGGCGCCAAACACGCATACGACCATCATTGGCACCAAGGCAGAAGCGACTCTCATCGCTGAAGACGACACGTCTCCATTCGTCCCTCCATTCACGCCTGTCGCGACACCACTGGAGGCGGGCTGCACGATGTTGGGGCGTGAGCGGAAGACGGCCTAACGGTGTGCGGGACCGTAGCCCAGCTTCATGGAGACGGTTGCGAATGGTCCTCGCCGATACCCCAGGAGCAACAGTGTCCCTAATTTGCTGGGAAGTGGCGGTGCGGTCCCTTACGGCACTGCGTAGGATCCTACGGTCTTGGCGTGCATCCGTGCGTCGCTGCGGTCCGGTCCCAGGTCGACGGGCACGTGCACCTTCCGCCGACCACTGGCGACAACATCGATGTACTGTGGAGACCTCACGCCCCACGTGTTGAGCAATTCGGCGGTACGTCCGCCCGGCCTCCCGCATGCCCACTATACGCCCTCGCTCAAAGTCCGTCAACTGCACATACAGTTCACGTCCACGCTGTCGCGGCATGCTACCAGTGTTAAAGACTGCAATGGAGCTCCGTATGTCATGGCAAACTGGCTGACACTGACGGCGGCAGTGCACAAATGCTGCGCAGCTAGCGCCATTCGACGGACAACATCGCGGTTCCTGGTGTGTCCGCTGTGCCGTGCGTGTGATCATTGCTTGTACAGCCCTCTCGCAGTGTCCGGAGCAAGTATGGTGGGTCTGACACACCGGTGTCAATGTGTTCTTTTTTCCATTTCCAGGAGTGTATATCCTGGACACTCTGACAAACACTGGTGTTGATCACATCCAATCAAACACCATGAGAAAAACTCTAGAACCAGAGTGAGTAGAGGGATGTTCCAACAGCATATCCAGCTATTGTTGCCTGAAGCAACAATATCTCTGAAGACATGGTACATAGAAAGAAAAGAAATACACCAAGGGACTACTGAAAACATTGCAGACCAACATCATGCAAGAGAATACATTCTGGACAACATGTGGATGGAGCATCTGAACTACACTGAAAAGAGAACATTGATAAGAACTTGCATCTATTGAGAAAATGGGAACACTAACTGCCAACAAATGCCTACAAAAATCTAGACATCCATGCAATTGAACATAGTCACAGAAACAAAGAATTGAACAGACCATGTCCAGAACATGGATGGACACACTTGTACCTTAGTAGGACTTGAATGCAGACTGTCACAGTGCAATAAACAAGAATATGCTGCCCTATCACACCAAATCACTGTACAAGCAAAGATGTGTTAGTATGAGAAACACATGATCAATTGAGAAAATATTAAACCCTGCTCAATAATAAACAAATGACAGCCCACCATGGAACACTGAAACACTAGTGAAGAAGCAGCCTTCCCTGTCCTGTCTGGACACTACCACCCTAGGGATGAGGGTCAATGATGTCTGCACCATCTAGGCAAAATACAGACTTGAGCAGGTGCTGGAGAGGGTGAATCTTGATCAGGCACTGTACTGAGTATCCACACAAACTATGAGTGTCACACCTGAGAGCAACAGCATCATCACTATTGTATTGTATGGCAGTCAAGGGAAGAGCACTGTATCACAAAACCATTATCCTGATAGCTACTGAAGTAACCTTAGCCAGGTGGTTTGACTAGTGGAGATTGAATTTGCACATAGCAATAACGGATCTCTGTTTATTAACCTCAACAGTCCACACTTGATTACAAAGGAAAAGCTCATCGTGATGAAGTGATATGTATCAGGTGCTTACTATTGCGAGGCCCACGATTGTCAGAAGTTAGCTGAGAGGTACTGTGAATGATCTGATGAGGCTATTAACTCCTAGGTCGAGGCACGGGAGTAACTGATGGGCACCCAGGAGCTGACGATCCTGGTGCAAGCTTGAGACAGTGCTGTCTGTTGAGTAGCAGTGACAGAAAGCGTTGTGGTTCAAAATGTAGACTCAAGGTGGTTGATGGTCAGTCTGGAGCCCTGAGCAGAAGTGGCTGTCAAGGGACTGACCAGTGACCTAAGTAACCATTGCAGAGGAATACAGGCACAGTGTCACGCGGACACGTGACTGCGCGAATGCAAATAGGTGCCTGTGACTGCAGTGCTGATTACCGTGGCCTGTATGCCATGTATCAGTGTGTCTTGCACCCCCACAGATGCTGTGGCAGCTTTGAGACTTGGCACTAAACTACCCAGTGAATCTTCCGTTACCAGACAACAACCTGTGACAAAGCAGAAACCGTGCCTGACCCGCAGAGTACAGCCGTGAGTGTGGTGGCTGAATATGCAAGGGACCAGACCTGCATATACTACAATACTGTCAATTAATTTAAAACTCAGGTTCTATAGTTTTCTGTTTAAGTTTATGTCATCATTGCTTTAAAAGGTGTACAACTTTGCTTCTGTCATTTTCCCCCCAGCATTTGAGGCTTTAATGAAACAAATTGGTTACACATGTATCATTCAAAGTATTTTCCATCGCTGCTTACTACTTTCTCCCATCTTTCTGGCAGTGTACGAATCCTGTGTCGAAAAAATTGTTCATCTTTTGAAGCGATCCACGAATCGATCCAATTTGTGACTTCTTCACGAGATCGAAAGTGCTGGTCAGCCAGGTCATGCGCCATTGATCTAAACAGGTGACAGTCAGAGGGAGCAATGTCTGGAGAATACGTTGGGAGGGGTAGGACTTCCCATTTTAATGTTTCCAAGTACGTTTTGACCTCTTTTGCAATGTGGGGTTGAGCGTTGTCATGCTGCAAAATCACTTTATCATGCCTCTCGCTGTATTGCGGCCATTTGTCTTTTAATGCTCTGCTCAAATGCATTAATTGCATTCGATAATGAGCACCTGTGATTGTTTCACTTGGTTTTAACACCTCATAGTACACAACACCGAGCCGGTCCCACCAAATGCAGAGCATGATCTTGGAGCTGTGAATATTCGGTTTGGCCATCGACGTGGAAACATAGCCAGGATATCCCCATGGTTTTTTGCATTTAGGGTTATCATAATGAATCCATCTTTCATCTCCAGTCACAACTCGATGCAGAAATCCCTTCCGTTTTTGCCGCTGAAGCAACTGTTCACAAACACACAAATACTGTTCACTGTCTCTTGGTTTCAGCTCACATGGGGCCCAAGTTCCTTCTTTCTGAATCATGTCCATAGCCTTGAGACGTTTTTAAATGGCTTTCTGTGTCACTCCCACTAATTGTGCCAAGTCTTCTTGAGTATAATGTGAGTCTTCACTCAGTAATGTCTCAAATTCTGCATCTTTGAAAACATTCTCTCTTCCACCACTATGCCGGTCTACAACATTAAAATCACTGTTCTTGAAACATCGAAACCACTTATGTCACGTTTTTTCACTAATAGTGTCCTTACCATATGTACTTGAGAGCATTCTATGGGACTGAGCCGCTGTTTTCTTCATATTGCGTCATTGTGTCATTAATGTTGGTATACTTTCAATGTACGTGGCATGACATGCTCAGTAATAGTCTCATTCAGCAAGATTTGATAACTCAATTTTGTTTAGATCATATATGGCAAGAAGAGACAGGGACTGTAGCAATTCTTCAGAGAGTGTGAGGTTAAAATCCTTGTCCAGACATACTGATTTAGGTTTTTCTTGTCTTCTCTCAATCACTCCGTGTGAAATCTTGGTGAGATTCATTCAAAGAGGCAACAATCTTTTTTCTTCACATCTCTCTTTAACAGAGCTAGTGCTCCAAAACAGATTCAAATGGATGTAGGCTGTGGTATGTATGCAGAAGCGAAGAGGCATGCATAAGGTAGACTAGCCAGAGAAGTGTGTCAAACCAGTCTTCGGAGTGGTGACCACAGGAACAACCAACTGCTTTTCTCGGTGCAGGACAAGTGAAGGGGCATGGTGGGAGAGGGTGTGGGGCATGGGGTTAGCAGAGACTGAGGCCAGGAGGATTACAGGAATGAACAGTGTTTTGATAACATAACCCCCATCTATGTAGTTCAGAAAAGCTTATACTACACTGTATATTAGAACAGTATATCATATACATAAAAATTTCAGAAAGCTGTTGCTCTGCATTATATCCTGTTCACTGTGTATTATTTCTTGTAATTAGCATTATTTTCTAAAACTGAATGTGCACTGTGTTGAAACATGAAACAATTTTACTTTGCCTACAGGGTGTATAACCCAATTATAAGTTGCTGGAATTGCTGCATGTATTTTGGACAATCAGTTTTGCATTTTATACATTATTCTGCAGTTATTAATCAGCACTTTTAACCAACAGTAAGAAAGCAATTGCATGCCAATGAAGTTAAAATCATCACCAATATTTATCAAGTATTTTCTTCTTTCTGTTGCAGTCTGAGTATATGAATTCAAAGGTGTATCCTATATTTCCACGTTACACCATTTTGAAGGATATGATCAAGGACATCATGCATGATCCAGATTACATGGAAGTATGCCATGAAGTGGACGTTTAGTGGTAGCCTAGCCATATGGCGACCACCAAATGCCGGGTTGCCATCTGAAAGGTGTCCTTGAAACCGTCAATTGAAATCTGTAGGGTTTATTGCTGCTGAGCTTTTGTGAGTTTGCATTGTGGTTTGTGCAGGGTGTTTATACAAGAAAATTATGCAATATGTTGGTATGGAACATTTAAACATTACGCTAATGAAGTTTGAAGAAAGATTATTTTTTTATTGCACTCAGTTTATAACTTAATGCAGAAATGCTTTAAACGCTTTGATAATGCATCATTTCATGGTGGCATTTTATTCCCAAATTTTCCAACATGTGAAACATTAAAAACCCCTTAAATTGTTTTAAAACTGTGGAAAATTTAAACCACAAATGCGGTATGGAACATAAATCATGTAACAGGTGCAATGTAGTATGTGCTGTCATGTATGACTGTGTGTGTAGAAATGCTGTAATAATGACAAGACAATTCAGACCACACTAACAACTAATATTTTTATATATAAATAACCTTTTTTATTTTGAAGAATAAAGGCTAAAACTCTAAATTATGCATCTTTTCATAAGAAATGTATTTTAAACTCAATATTTTAAGAACTTCAAGCTAAAAGATCTTTATATCATTACATAAGACGTGAATGAGTTAATAGTACTGTGTATGTAGTTACTGCAATGTGCACTCACTTCTCTACATAATCATTACACGAAGGCAAGTGAACCAAGACTTTGCTTCATACACCTTTTATATTTATTTTCTATCAATACAGTTTGCCTATACAGATTAGATTTTACTCACCAAATTTCTCTTCCATTCAAACACATAGATAACACAAACTTGAAAATGGTAAACTAAGAAATGGAAGTAAACATGATAATAAGAAATAAACATTCTATGAACTAGTACACTGTAACTGTATTATTTTGTATGTCATATGTAGCCCTTGTGCAGATCCTGGTTGGTTCCAGAATGTTTTTCCTCTGTCACTAATCTCTGATAGAAATTTGTGCATGCAGAGAAAATGCTGTACATATTTACTGTCTAAAAAGCCACTATGGTGGGAAGAACTGTAAACTAAAGTACCAATGCAGTCTACAACCTAATATTTTCAGCAGTATACTAAAAAAAAGAAAAAATCATTTTAGCAGGTTATTCCTACAAATAATATGTTGCAGCTGCACTACTGCAAAGAAAAGTTCCATCAACAGTTATAGTTATCTCCTTGTTCCATTGACTATAATTCCGATCTCTCTCTACTATAGCAGGATGAGTCAATTTTCAATAACAACACACTTTCTCAATGAAAAATTTGGCAACTTACTTATCATTTATGTGCTTATCTTTTACATTCAATACTATTATTATTATTATTATTATTACTCACAGTGATTATTACACATTCAGTAATTCTTCTATGTGTTGAAGGAGTTGTCAAGCACCTTGTGTTTGAAGGTAAATTTTATTATCCATCAGATTTTTCACATGTTGGATCAATGGGGCACACATAAATTCCTGTCTCTTTTGAAATTTTCAACATTTTATATCTTTAACCAAAGGCACTTGCAGACATGGAGCTAAAGAAACTTTCTCTACTACCACAAAGTCAAAGTACCACTGCACTGATAAAACCATGTTAAGAATGTCATCCTAAAATCCATGAAATGCTAATAACCAAAAACCAACCATCAGATTTTTTTGTAAATTGGTTCCTACACCTCAGAAAATTTCACTTAAACCATACACACATATTTCACATTAAGTAAACTTCAGTATGCAGGAATTACTCAAATATACAGTGTCCCTAGTTATTTGAGGCAGTTATTACTAAAACCACTCTTGTTAAATGTAAACAATTTTCAGAAGAATCACTTATATTTTATATTATTTCTTGAACATACCTGAAGCCACATAAAAACACACATTGGAGCCTAATAACAAATAATGTTTTTTGAAAAATACAGTCATCACTGATACAGATCATTTTTGTCACAAACACAATCTAGTGTCAGAAAAGAACTACAAAATAGTTGCACTAATTATGCTTTATTACCCTTAAGGGGCACTAACATTTGGTACAAAAAAATATAAAATTACATTAGAAAACCAGAGGATTCCATCAGTCATCTCCACTACTGTTGTTGGACTCAAAAAAATTCAAATTCTGTCCATCTTACTCAGGAGGAAAGGGAAAATGTGGTTTCTTCACTGTGTGAATGTGGTTGAAAGGCGACTCTGGCAAAATCTGCACTTTTTCAGAGTGCCATTGTATGCCACGCTCCTACATAACCAAATCCCTCAACTTCAGGCATTCTTTGTCCCTTTATTTGTCCTTTTCTTCACAGGGAGTGTGAAGTTCCAATCAGCAACTTCCTACATGATGAACATCAATGACTGATCTAGCTTTCAGTTGCTGAAAGTTAGCAGAAGTAATAACTCTATCCCAGTCACCTACAATTTAAATGAGTTGTTTCTTAAGGAGCATATCTGACCATTAGGTGAAAACATGTGGCCAGTTATGGTAAAAAAATAAATTAATCAGTCAAGCACTTTCAGAACTAGTAAGTATGGAAAGCACAGTGTGACAAAAATTTTTGTTTAGTAAGTGTTTCCATCTGAAATTAAAAGTGAATCACTTTGTTGATACTGCTTGTTTTTCAAATACTGAAACAATAAAGAAGTCCCTTCCTTCCATTGCCTTTTGGTAATTCTCCCATGGTAAATGAACATTGTGATTTCACAGTGAAAAGTACATGAAACATAATACCATAGCTGTTTTGCATAAAATATTGCATTATTTGTTATATGAGGGACAGACATACTTTGCATACACATAATATATGTCAAGATTTTTGCATGAAAAGTCTTTTTAAATGGAAAAGGTTTTTCTTAGATCAATTTCTTTTTGCATGTTAGGCATTAATAGCAAATATCAGATGTATCACACATCAAACAGGTGTCATTCCATGTACATTGAAAGTATACCAACATTAATGACAAACTCTCCCAGAAACAGTTTGTAATTTTTTTTTCCTCCAAATGAATATCTTTTATGTGGGTCATGATGGATCAAATAAATGGGAATTCTTGGCTTGGATAAGGATATATGATGTTCAATAACCTTTTTGAGAGGCTTAAAAACTGCATCGAGCCTACAATTGCCCCCCCCCCCCCCAAAAAAAAATACTTTAGAGAAATGTTGTTTAAAATCAATGTTGCTGAGTCATGCATAGTCAGTTTCACACATTATCTTAAAATGTATGATTGTCACACTGTAAGGAGGTATGTCAGCTGTAATACCATTAGCAGTAAGTAACATAAAAAGTGAAAACAATTGTTGTGTGCATAAGGGGTACCTCATACCGTACATGCACTATCTTTCTGAACACTAGTTCTTTGTTCATTCTGCTTTCTTTCTCGTTTTTTTTTTTTTTTTTTGCCCCCACTGTATACTTTCTTCTGAGCTCATTGTCAAATCACAAACATGTACTTAAGACAAATAATAACTCACTCAAACAAATGCAACAATATTGCTTGGTAGTTCATGCAAAAATACCCACTGCAAAATGATAAAGGCCATTCTTTTGTAAGAAACTTACAGGACATGAGTTGATTTTGTTCAGTCACCTTATTTTTGAGTCTCAGTAATTAGATCATGAATTCTTTCACCATATTTAATTAAAGAAAAATTATGGCTTGTGCTGGTGGCTAACAGACTTCACTAAAATAAAAAATACAACAAATAAACATTGACAGCTTGTTTTTTAATGAAGCCTTCATTTCCAAAATTGTGTTCTGAACAGGCATCAACAAAGACACAGCTGAATAAAAAAGTACGTAGCCAATGAAAGTTATTCTGATTTACAGTGCTAATAAACTATTTTTTTTACAATTATATGCCAACAAAATACAGATCCCCCTTCCCCACCAACATCACAAGAGGATTTTGCAATGATGTAACTGGTTTCAAGCAGCCAGTTGTCATCTTCAGACTAAAGACAGACACTGAAAGGAGTTTCTGTTAAGTTAACAATACAACTGAAACAGCCTGAAACATGTGCCTTTAGTCTGAAGATGATGCCTGGCACTGAAATCAGTGACAGTATTGTGAAATACTCACGTGATTTTGTCCTTAAAAATTTTTTAATTTAAAGTACAAGAAAATGTGGTTACACAGTCTCCAAGACAATACATCGTTGTTTTTCCCCTTATCATGCATTTAACTGTAGTAACTAAAATTAAGGGATCATTATTTGACAATGCTCCTACTCCATTCACCACTTGGTTCATTTTATTCCAGAGTAAAACATTTAATCTGAGGGAATGATTTGTAATTATGTCATACCATTTTAATTCTTATCCTTCTACAGGAATTTCTTCTTCTGAGGTTTGTGAGTTGCTTTTGTAACTGATTTCTTGTTCCCCTGTTATTACTTTATTGTATTCACAACACCAGGACTAAGTATCCAAAAAGTTGGACAAAAAGGGGAATATGATCCCTTTCTCCAAATGTGGACAGGCTCCACCAAGAGTTAACTTGGAAAATGATAATGTGATAAATTGGAATCCTTGATTACTAGAGTTACATATCTCATGGCAAATAAAAGTTTTTCCAACAATGCACATCTCACAGAGCCGTTGGACAGTGCTACACACCCTAAAGTAACATTAAATTACTGGTTGAGTCAGGCTTATGTGACTTGATGTGAAGTAACATTTATTGTATTTTGTATTTGCTTTTCGCAGTATAATGCCGCAAACTGACACTAGAATTTGCTGGTGAGCAAGAGTTTCCTGACCGTTTAAATAAAAATAATATTTTTTAGTATTTTTTGCGTACTCAAATAATTCAGAGTGTAATCTCCCAGCTGGAGAAGCATATTTTTTATTACGTGATGTTGATGGCTGTAAGTGAGAATGACAAAAGAGTCAAACAGAAAGAATATTTACATCCCTTGCACCAGTTTTTTCTGAAGTGCTTTTTTTTAAGGGGGGAGGGGGTTGGCATAGCATTTGAGTTTTCTTGTAATCCTGTGTTGTCAATGGAAAACAAAGAAATTCATTACATGCTTGTGTAAAACACAAGGAGAAAACCATGTATGAGTGGTGTGAAAGGTGTTGATGTATAAGGATTTGAGAGTTACCATAACAGATCATGTACTCTTTCTCAACATGATCATTCTTAGTCAATATCCCAGTCAATGCTTTCTGATAGCATGGTTAACTGAACCACTTTTCACAATAGCAGTAAAAATTACTCCAACTCAGTGGGACTAAAGGCATAAATCACTATATTATAAATCACTATCTAATATCATTCTATAATTTAATGTTTTGGTTCCATATCCATAACAGATGTGTGCCTTGAAGCAAAAAACCAGTAAAATAATAGAATATTGCTTAAGTATAAGCACAAATGTTGACCAAATAATACGTAAATTGCCCTCCTCCGCCAGTGTCATTTGCACAAACATTGAAGTGTGGCTTTTGAACAAAGACTGGAGTGACACTTCCATTTTATGTACATCCTCATTTCAGCAGTCACACAGCCCAGATGGATTTCTCTCTACTTCCATTAGTTCCTTATTTCTTTGTAACCTCTTGCCCTGTTGTTTACTTCACTAAATTTGGCACCCTGACTTCTCATTCTTTCTTTGATTCACTTCCCTTTTCTTACTTCTCATTTTTGTCTTGTGTATCTCCTCTTGCTTTGGTTTACATACTGTTTATCATGAACACTATTGCTATATCAGTATTATTTGATGGTTATTTTATACTGTTTCTTTTGAACATCTTTATATTCTTGTAGAATTAAAAATTAAATTTCTCACCTCAAGAAAAATTTGTCCTGTAATTATACATTGTTTCAGGACTTCATCTAGTAGGTCAGAAATTTTTTCTTCATGTTCTTATGTAATCTATCTTGTTGAAAGTTCAGTTGCTTCTTTCAGTAGTTCTTTTTCCAAGTCTGCAGGTAATCCACTGACTATAGATCTACTACTATTTTCCCTTGAAAATTCTAAATATAAATATGCCATTTTCATGGGATTTAAAACAAATACTCTTTGCTACTTCCCAAGCTACAAGAAATAGAGCTACATATTTCCTTTTCTGGTTTTCTATTTTTTCATCTTGTACTTGCACTTATCTGATTATGCACTGTAAAATACACATAAGATTTCCATAACAGTAAATAATTTTGTAAACAAGTACCGTGTCTGAAATTTATTCAGCTACATGGAATGTGTTCAGAAAAGGCTGTACCCAAACAATGATTACCTCTCATGACATGCTGTTTGCCATAATGAAAATGCAATAGTAAGATTCTGTTATATCTTGTTTCTTACATGCACGTTCCCTTAGTGCCTTATGCCATCCACATAACAAAAATGCAGGTGTTATTTATGATAACATTAAAAAAAGCCCCCAGTGAGTAAACTGTGAATCCATATTATGTCTTAGTACTCACCTCACCTCCGTAGCTGAGAACTTGTATTCATGGGTAGACACTTCAAATCCTGTGAGGATTAAATTTATACACAATGTATACACAATGTATGGTCACCATACTGCGATCACTGCCCATAGCTAAACATCAAACTTCTTCCCTCTGTTTCAAAGGGTTATGACATGATGGTACTGATAGTGTTCCATCCATTCAAAGGAAATGTCAAAATTGACATGGTTAAAGAATAGTAGGTTAACATTTGTTTCCAAGGTTTTACACTCACCTTACTTTCATTTCCATAATCATCCACAACAACACAGACACCATAGTGCCATGGTCACAAAAAAAAGAGATAGGCCCTACACACACAACACCCTCAGTATGTGAAGAAGAGGGACTCTTCCTAACTTATGTCCAGTGAACACCCATGAAAATGGCTCATAGGATTCGCATTTGAACTTTCTCAGGCAAGAAACCATTTAGTTATCTGAACATAACAGTTAGTAGGAGGTGGCTTCAAATTAAACACCAAATACTTTCCAAATGTTAATAAGTAACATTACATTCAGTAAGCAAATTTATTATGTCAAGGAAACAGATCAAACACTGTTAAATGTTATAAGAAATATATAATTTATCATTTCATATAAATCTTCTGCTAAACTAGATAGAACTTTCACTAATCTAACAACTGAAAATCCAGAATTAAATAATGATATGAATAGTAGTAGAGATTACTGCTCATCACATAGAGGAACCATTGAAAAGTAGGTGGGCAAACTTAACAGTAGCCTTTTACATTTTTAGCTCTTGGGCATGATCTCCAGTCCCTCCTAAAATCCCTATGTCCATCCTGGCATCTCTCCCACAAGCCTATTTCTCTCCTTACCACTACTACTTCCTTACTGGACTTCCACCTTCTGCATGCCTTCTAAAATAGATAAACCACCCATCCAGTATGCCCCACTGTGGCTGGATGCTTTCACCTCAGGAAAGAGAGAATCTCTCCATGTGATGAAGGACTTCACCTGATAGACAAAAATCTAACAGTCTACTATTAAATATGCCTACCTGCTGTTTGATGCCTCATCTATGTGGTGAGAAGCAGTCTATTCTAATATTCATATTGTTAAAACCTCCACTAAGTATTTCCAACGTAACACTGGGGAAACAGCATGTCAACTCAATTTTAAAGAGCTGTGCAAGAGCTGTGAATTGCCTTAATTACCTGCAGGATGTCTGTAGCTTCAGCAAAGTTTACCTTCAGCAGTAAAAAACATGTCAAAAATGTGTTTTTTATTATGAGAACAATCTCACCTGACCATCTCATAGTATCTTAGAAGAGTGATGTTATACTTAAAGCATACTTCTAAAAGCTTTCTCACACTATTGTCCCAGACCCACCTCCAAGTGCCAAGCCAAGTGCCAGTAGCTACCTCAACGTTTGAAATTTTCCATTATGATTATGTGAGGTACTGAGTATGCTCAGGGCCTCAGGCTACCTTTCTGTGAATGAATGCTGCTTTCAACGCATTACCGTATATCTTATTTCATGAAATAATTTTGCATTATACCTTGTTTCATGAAATAATTTTGCATTATATCTTGTTTCATGAAATGCTTTTGCATTATTTCTTGTTTCATGAAATAATTTTCTTATTTCACATATGTAAGCAAATTCAAAGTACAATTGACATTAAATCCAGTATCGGTTGTTATTATTTGCAAAATACTTGTAAAACAGAAAATTCAAATATGCAGAGAGACAATACATGGGACAATAAAGGAATGCCTACATACTAGCTGCACAGACAGGGGGATTACAGCAAGACTGCCAAACATACAGCCAGAAAAAATACACATCTAATCTCAAAGTAAAGAAATTAATTTCCTTTTTCATATGAAGGACAAACAGTAAACATGAGAAGGTGAGGAAAAGCATAAAGGCAAAGGATACGACCAAAAGTCAATCCAAATTGTAGTTCAGGAGAGACAAAGGTTGTTCATAAGGAGAGAGTAGCTGGAGACTTTGGGTTTTTGCAGTGGTTTTCTCCTCTCTCCTTCATCCATATGTTTTCCTTTAGCTTTTCATACAACATGTCTGACTTTCCTCTGAAGAAAGGCTAATAATTTGATGTGTTTCTGTATCTGCCAGCTCTGTGATGGGTCCTCCTGAGTCAGTTAGTCAGCAGTTGGTGTTTCTTCTCTGTCTTACACATTGTTCTTCAAATTTTTCACAAGCCTTCGGATTTACACAAACTGGTCATATTGCCTTTGAATAATACAGCGACCACCTTGTAAAATAATTTTTTTTCTTATATATTTCAGCCTTTGGTGACAAAAAAGGTGACTTGAGACTGAGACATATTATAAAATATTTCTACACAGTTAATTTCAAAAAGGACAAAGTATCTGTGAATTTTGGATACACTTATTTAAGGAGTTTCTGTTTTTCCCTATTGCTTCAATCTTTCGGTCTGCATTGACTTAAGACACCTCTACATTCCTCACTTTAGAAAAAAACACTAATTGGCCTTCATAACAATTTCTATTTGATCATCATCTTGTACCCAGAAGCACTACACAATTTTATAATGATTATTCACATACATGATCATATTATTCATCTGAATAAACATATTGGAATGAATTGTTGAAAATAAAGAAAAAATGCCTATATGCCTATATATGTAAAGGTTCTTCCAAAGATTTCCAATTCTCCACATTTTGAGACCAATAACATACTGCTTCATAATCTAAATAATAGCTCCAAAACAGAAAATATGATACAAAAAATTTTACAATAGATTTTGCTATAGGCAATTTCAATGTATAATTTGTAGATATCTTATAAATTTTACAGTCATATCTCCATTGTGATGAATCCAGTTTTATATCAGCTTACTACCTGGATTTATTTTTTCTTATATAGTACTAACCACTAAATGCCACAGTGAAGTAAAAAAAAATTAACATGCTACATAGTTTTAAACAATTACTATTCTAATAACACAAAGAGAAGGACCTTATGTCAAAGCTTCACACAAATAAAACTGAAATATTTGTTTTTTATGATGCAAAGCATATCTTTTTTATAACATAAACAAATCTATCAATTATTCTTTGGGTATTATACAGGTGAACTGACTTAATCAGTATGTGTGGTCTCAACTGTCTTTATAACGCTTAAGTCTCCTACAAAAAGAAAATGTTTATTAGTGTATTGTTCAAAATGTATCTGTGTCATTTGGGAAGTGTTTGTCTAGAATCTAGCTTAACATCCAAGAAATCTGGATCTTATAAAATATGCCCTCTGTATGTTTGTTAAGTCAATATGGAATAGCTTTCAAAGTAACATATCTTGTAATTTATACAGCATAAAAGTCTATCAACTACTTTAAATTTATAAATAAACTTTATACAAAAACAATATGAACTTTTCTCTTAGAAAAATAATGTAGATAGTATTAGCAATGTATGACAAACATAAACAAACTTCATTTAACCCCACAACAGAAAACAAATGAAACAATTAGGAGATTGTTGATGTGTCATTTCTGTATATCACATAATATAAGCACCAGCAATGTGTTACAAATTTAATCACTGGTTCAACATTTGTGACACTTTCCTTTGATTTAATATTCTGCAATGGCAAATGTGATACTACTTTAATTATTCTGATGAGCTTCAAGAGCTTTTTGTTAATGTTTATATGTCCTTAAGTGCCAAAACAAAGAGGAAAGAACTATTGTAACATGTGACTGTTCACTGTACTTTTGCTGAAGTAGAAATATATATATGAGCTTACGATCAGTTTAACTAACTTTATTGCTACAGAGTTTCATTCAAACTATGTATTATTATTATTAATCATTATGAACTGAAACTGGTTAATACATGCTATGGTTTAGCTTTTAAGAAGAATTGTCCATTGGTGCTGTATAAAATGCCAGTTTAGCCATGGAGCCTATTGCAGACAAATGAAAGACTTGAATCTCCAGAGGTTTGTTCCTGTCTCAACTTTTCTGATGTGACGTGGTGCACTTCAAATGTAATGTATCATGTTACTATCCTCATACATGAATGCAAAAGGACCAACATACACATAAAATTGCTCATGTAGAAAATTACAGGACCTCTGAACACCAATTTTTTTAACACCAGTCATAACCTGAACTGGGTTAGACTTACAGCAACAACAGCTTGTTCCACACACTCTTCACTATATTGCTGAAATGGAGCATCACAAACAGGCAAACAGCCTTCCTTCTCCACTGCCTTAGCAACCTAAAGGGTAACATGTGTATTTGAAGTTTTACAACAATACAAGAAAATTTTCCTTTCTCTGATGCAACACCAAACCATAAATTGTTAAAAGCAGCATTATTTAGCTCTCTCTTCCATTATTTTCCAAATACTTAAAAGAACTGAAACACCAGTTACCACATTTAAAAACAATTTGGTCTTATGCATATCATTGTATAAGCCTACCGTATACTGCATCAGTGTTGTTTGGTGTGCCAACAACAATGAAGAAATACGTAAGACTGATGCATAACATAGCAATCTCATCCAAGCCACGTGCAATTAAATAAGTCTGACATCATGAGAGAGTCCATCTCCATTTCATGCAACATAAAATTACCACAATGTGCTACACTCCTGCCAGCTCTGTTTCAAGGAATATCCTAATCAAATTGGAACATCTGTTTTTAGTAAAGCAATGAGAATACATTGTACACAATGAATACCTTGCATTAAAATGCATAAAAATGTGCCTCCTATCACACAAAACAGACAAAACTTACAGTTTCATTTCAGGAAATTATTCCAGTTAGTCTTCAGATGCCAACGGCCTTGCCACAGTGGTAACACCGGTTCCCATCAGATCACCCATGTTAAGTGCTGTCGGGCTGGGCTAGCACTTGGATGAGTTACCATCCAGTCTGCCAAGTGCTGTTGGCAAGTGGGGTGCACTCAGCCCTTGTGAGGCAAATTGAGGAGCTACTTGATGGAGAAGTCTCAGAAACTGACATACGGCCGGGAGAGCGGTGTGCTGACCACATGCCCCTCCATATCCGCATCCAGTGATGCCTATGGGCTTAGGATGACATGGCGGCCGGTCAGTACTGCTGGGCTTTCATGGGCTGTTCAGGAGGAGTAGTCTTTTTTTTTTAGTTTAGTCTTCAGAAATAACTTATTGTTGGAAAACTCTGAACTTAATCTCTTGTTTTCATACTACCATTTGTTCAACTACAAACAATGAGAAACACATTACTTTAGTTTCTCTCTCATCACTTAAACAATGAAAAAAGGTTGGTGTGAGAATATCAGGGCAGTGTCATGTCCAGATCAGGCTTCAGATCTTCAGAGACTTCTAAATTGATATTCTGTAGCTCTCAGTAGTCAATGTTCATCATGATTACAAAAACAATTTCTTCTTGTAATCATCATAGACCACATTTGAGGTCCACCCCGTCTCTCAAACCCCTTCTCATTTCTCTGACACATCAGCATTTGGTTCCAGTCAACAAAATGTTTTATCACTTTCTGCATGAGTTAAGTTTTTTTTTTTTCCTGTCTTCATGTCCCTTGTTTGTCTTCTATATCCTCACGTATGGTATTTTTCTATTTATTTATTGCTTTCTACCTGTTGAATCACAATTCTTTTTGTGTTTAGTTTTAAAATAATTAGCCCTATATTCAATAGGTATGAGCTGTCCCAATTTGTATTCATATATGAGTATGTCAGTACTCCATCATTCATGTAAACACTGATAAATTCATATAATGAACTATATTATTCCATCTTGAATAACTACTGATGTGTGTGGTTTCAGTTTGTATTATATTCACTCACTGTTTCAAAAGTGTTATAACACAAATTTTGAGAAATATGATTATCAAATGTAGTGACTGCCATAGGGTTGACATCATAAAAGCAGAGAGATTAAACCTAGTATATTGTTAGTAACATCATATCACACTGGAACTCAACAATAATTTCTCTCTTCCTTATTAACTTTCAAATGAGAAATTGGTTGGTTGTAAATTGTAAGGTTCAGTTTTCCTTATTTTAGTACTGTTATTTTAATCAACAAACACACTTATGACTGCCATTCCTGTAAATTTTATGAGGCATAATGAATTATGTAAACTTTGGTATATCAAGACAAGTAAAAGTTGAACTTAATGCTGAAGGTATATCATCAGCATTTATGGCTTGACTGTTTGGTTCACAGCCGAACATTTCTATAAATCATGAAAATGAGCATACAGACAAAAAGGAGGGAAGGTTACCACTCACCTGCAGAAACTCACATGCAGCGCATAGCATAGACAAATGCAATAGCCACTAGCTTTGGCTGTTTTGCACAACAAATATCACTTAATCACTCTTCAACCACCCCTAGTTCAGATTTAAAAAAACAACTCAGGCAGCTGTTCTATGCTTTAAAAGAAACAAAGAGTAACACAAAGACAAACTAAATGAAACTTGTTCATCAATTATGTTACTTAAAATGCAGTTTGCCTGAGAGTTGTTCATTCAAATAGTCACAGCAAATGCTCAAGCATTCAAACACTAGTTCCTTCCTCTTTGTTTTCTGTTAAACAATGTGATGACATACAAGCACTATTAATGTTTTATGAACATTGTTCATTTATTATCTGATAGTAAAATGACATGTATTTTTACTACTTAAACAAAGAATTTATTTATGATTATATTTTGAAATAATGAGAAATGGAGAAAAAAAACATCTAAAACTTGTATCATGCTTTGCTGTATACATGCTGTGTGATATAAATTACAAATCAGTGAATGTTGTTGTTATGAAAAAATACCTGCATATATTTTAATTAGTGGTGTTTGTAAAATCTTTTATCAAAGTTAAGAGTACAGTAAACAATAACATACAGGCCTAAAATGTCACCATCTTCAGTAAAAAAAGATTTTTAGCAAAGAAACCACATTATCTCCTGAACTATTGGTTCAAGGCACATTTGGAAAAATATAAAGTACATGCCAGTGACCCAATTAGAGAACAGGTTCTTGATGTTTTATGAATTTGTAAAATGCTTAGTGGATTAGGTGGATGAGAATCCAGTCAAATAAGCCCCAGTATAAATGTTTAAGTAGTCCTGTCACCAACCCAAAAATGGATATCTGAAATGCATATATGTATTTTGTGCACATCATTCCAATATGCCTTGAATTTCCCAGCTGTATTAAAATATAGTTTTACTAGGGATGTAATTTTTTAGGAACAGATGAGGCATAATACAAATGAGAATAGATAATGATCTACACATTTCTAGAAGCCAGCAACTGAGCGTTCTTGGCAGTTAAAATCTGCCATATGATAAATGATGTGTTCATATGACCATTCCACAATGAAGAATCCTTCTTTGAAAAAATGTGTGATTATATTGCGTGTCCTTGTGGTTGACAGACTGCTGTTATATCAAATCATAGAGTAACTTATCATGCTTTTGTAATTGTGACAATAGTGTTAATTAGATTAGATTAGATTAGATTTACTTTCATTCCAATTGATCCGTAGTGAGGAGGTCCTCCAGGATGTGGAACATGTCAGAAAAACAACAATACATGACAAATATTTACAACTAAAACAAATAAGCTAATGTACCATTCCACAGGTCCCAAGTGGAATGATCGTCATATTTTAATGAACACTAAGACTCATTTTACAAATACTAATGCACTGAATTTAAAATAAAAAAGTTTTTTATTTATTTATAAGGTAATAAACATGTAATACAACTACTGAAATACTTATTTACAATGAACACATTACTGCACTGAAATGGTGCAGAAGTTAGATTATACTTACACACACACACACACACACACACACACACACACACACACACACACACAAATTTTCAGTGAACACATTACTGCACTGAAATTGTGCAGAAGTTATGTTGTACTTATATACAAATCAGTTGGTTTTACTAAGAAATTCATCAATGGAGTAGAAGGAGTTGGCCACCAATAAAT
Organism: Schistocerca cancellata; assembly: GCF_023864275.1. Taxonomy (NCBI): domain Eukaryota; kingdom Metazoa; phylum Arthropoda; class Insecta; order Orthoptera; family Acrididae; genus Schistocerca; species Schistocerca cancellata. The sequence goes on along the minus strand of NC_064626.1, from coordinate 1,144,156,266 downwards.
CCTTTAGGCTTCTCTTAAACTGAATTTCATTGGTTGTTAAGCTTTTTATGGCTGCTGGCAAGTTATTGAAAATGTGTGTTCCTGAATAATGCACACCTTTTTGTACAAGACTAAGTGACTTTAAATCCTTGTGAAGATTATTCTTATTTCTAGTATTGATTCCATGAATTGAGCTGTTGGTTTGAAAAAGTGATATATTTTTAATGACAAATTTCATTAAGGAATAAATATATTGGGAAGCTGTAGTTAGTATCCCTAGTTCCCTAAACAGGCTTCTGCAGGACGTTCTTGAGTTCACACCACATATAATTCTTACTGCACGTTTTTGTGCCCGGAAAACTTTAGCTTGGCTTGATGAATTACCCCAAAAAATAATCCCATATGACATTATGGAATGAAAGTAAGCATAGTATGCCAGCTTTTTCATTTTTATATCCCCTATGTCTGACAAAATTCGCATTGCAAACAGAGATTTGTTAAGACGCTTCAGCAGTTCTGTGGTGTGCTCCTCCCAGTTGAATTTATTATCAAGCTGTAATCCCAAGAATTTAACACTGTCCACTTCTTCTATCTTCTTGTCATCATATGTTAGACATATACTCTTGGGTACTAGTACAAAGGAGTAATTACCATCAGCTACACAATATCCCAGAGTTAAAAAACAAACAGAGAACAGGAAATATGTGAAAGGCACTAAAAAGTACTATTCACAGGAGTGATCAACAGGGCTTCTGCTATGAAGAAAATATAACACAGATGGTTCAAAAAATGAAAGAACTATCTTGTATTTTATATCCTCTTTATGTATGGTCCTGAATGATAGAGTGCTGTTTTCACCCTTATTTCATGCCACCATCCTAATGGACCTCTCTCGGCATTTTTGTCTTTACGTCTGCAGAAACCATTTTTTCATTTTGAGAATTAAAGGTTTTACTTATTTTATATTCTTCAATATACTTCTGCATTTTATGTTGGTAAGTATGGATTTTTTATCCTTTAATTCACTGATTACAGTTGTTAAAGAAATAGAAAGTTGTTTCAGCCAGCCAAACCCTTTTGTCACCTATTCACAGAGACACATTTTGGATGACAAGTACTGAGACATGTTTTCTAGTTTTGAGTGTCTAAATTTCACTACTGTTCCCATCATAAGTAAGTAGTGTGTGATGCACATTCTACCATCAGTTACATATTAATTGTTCAGCAATGCATTTAACAACACTTCACTGAAAAAGCTTCCTCATTCAAGAACAGAAAACATCCTTCTCTAAACCAGGTGACAGTTACATGTATATCAAATAATTCCATAAAAGTTTGTTTTCAGAGCAACAATTCCCAATGGAAGATGCGATTTGCTCTCATTGAAAGTGAAAGTAAATAAAAATTTTTTTTCAACTGCCAGTTACAAAATGTCATCACTTAACATATTTAAGTAGGATTTTAAGATAAATCACATGTAATCTCTCATATATAAATACACAAAGATACATCTATGATATAAATAAGCCTCATTATAGCAATGGAAAATTTTATGTTTTCTGTCAATATAAAAGGAAATTGTTTGAGAACATAAAAATTGGTGGAAAATTGAGCAGCAAGGCTACTAGTTCAAAGAAATGGATTGACTAATTGATTAAAACTTGTATGTTAAATGCTGGAGGGCATCATGTGAATATTTGCACATGTAATCTCCTCATTCCACGGCATGGACCTTTTGGACCTTTTGCTGTGGTATCTGTTTAATAAACAAAGACTGCTTGTATGAAACAAGAACTCCCATCTCTGGATCTCACTAAAGTACAGGAATAGTTAATAAGGACCAAGAATTTATAATCACAGGCAAATCTGATGCACGACAGAACTGTCATCCTTTCAGTTACAGAAATTTAACTCTTGTTACCAAATGATACCATTTATTCTCAAAACAACATTTACACTGCAACAATTATGTAATAAGCATCATAACTTATGATCATTTCAAAAGAGGAATTAACATTATTTATGAATCTTACATGAAAATATTTTTACATGATATTTGACATTTTAGTCCAAGTGCCAAACTTTAACTGCTTATGTAGATCATAAAATATTTTCAACAGCCAAAAATACTTTAAACCACACAATGTACTACTGAACTGTTTATTTCTTAAGCCTCAAGAATGTAGCAATGATACCAATTAATTTCTTACATCATTTTATAACAGAGTGAGTTGGAATTGTTATATAACAGGCTGGAACTCCTACGGGGAAAATGCAATTACATACATTATTAATAAAATAAGAAATAGCAATTATCAAAAACGTGACATCCAGTTTCATTTTTCTCTAATATTATGTGCAGAAGCAGTCGTGTAGGAGATGCAAACACATCTGTCTCTGTTGCTGCTTTCTTGACTTGTCAGTAAGAGAGGCTCTGTATATTTATTGTCAGCAGATATTCCGCTTTTATTTTCACACCAACAGAACAGTATGAACAAAAATAAGACATCAAGTAAATGTTGTTACCTTTTTGTGTGGTGTGGCATATAGACAAAGTATGCTAGAATGTTATGTATCGTATCATTCATATCACAGATCATATTGTCTGACAGCTTTAGTCTCAAAGGGTGTTGTGTATCTCTCTCTTTGGAAAAATGTATCAAGTTATGTGTTAACATTTTAAATAATAACTTATTCAAAACAATTTTTCTCTATTTCTTATTTATCCTGTATACATGCATTTTATAAGCATATGACTACACATATAAAGACACAAAACTAAAGTACAGAAGTGTTGAGATGGTCATGTTTGGTAAAATGGATTAAACTGAAATCTCACTTATTTACTCTCTGATGATCAAGTATTTTGCAAATCATGTGCCAACTTCACTAGTACACCTCATATTGTTTTGTCTTGTGACTTTTTTTTTTGTACCATATTAACCAGTCCCTATTCTTTTAAATTCTTTCAATAACTGATTTTACAAGCCAAGTTCCAGTCATCAAAAGAGGCTTTCATCATCTGATCACTCTCCTAGTTTAGTTTTTATTCCTCACTCCTCTCTCATTCTTCTTGTGTCAAACAGCCACTACACCATTTCTTCCTTCATTTCCTTATAGTATCAGCTTGTCACATAATACTGTTTATGTTATAGCTGCTATGTTGTCTTCCTCTGTTACAACTAGCCCTAATGTATGTATAACTCATGTACATTCAAGTATTCTTAGTACCTCCTCCTGTTTTTCGATTATGTTCTTGTTCTTTCTTCTTATTAAACTATGCTCTTAGATGGTTTACACTCACTTCATGATCTTTATCATAGCTTCATTGATGTGAAATCTTTTCTCATCTCTTCTCGATTCTCTGGCACTACTCTGATGTTGGCTGCATGTAATATTTACTTTTGTTGCCATGTATCATATCCTCTTCCCAATATTTTCATCCCTTATCTTTAGTGATCTACATCTACATCTACATCTACATCCATACTTCGCAAGCCATCTGACGGTGTGTGGCGGAGGGTACCTTCAGTACCTCTATCGGTTCTCCCTTCTATTCCAGTCTCGTATTGTTCGTGGAAAGAAGGATTGTCGGTATGCCTCTGTGTGGGCTCTAATCTCTCTGATCTCTCTGATCTTGTGTCAATCTAATGACATATTTTAACTTTAGTTCATGTGAGTGTTCTACTCTAATTTTAACCTTTGGCTTAACTCTTTTTGATGATTCCACTCTACTTTGACAATATGTTTGCTTCTTTCATTGTATTGTTTATAGTTTCTAATTAACCCACCTGGATAGCTGTGTATGCATGTTAAGGCACCCTTTCCAGGATGGGTGTGCTGGCACCGGATTGAATCCTCTTGGTAGATTAACGATGAGAGTTGGTATGCTGGCCTGCTTGTATGTCATTTTTAGGTGGTTTACCAAATTCCACTAAGGTGGACACAGGACTGGTACCCAAGTCTCACCCTTAGTTACACAACTCACAAACGTTTCAAAAACTTTCACTCACTTTCACATGAGTAACACTACATGCAGACATCTGGGGTACAAGTCTTCTGCTTCATGGGGGTAACAGGGTTGCTATGAAGGCGCATTCGGCCACCCCTTAAACTAACCATGTCAAATCTGTTAATAAACACGCCAACCCTGTGCCATAAGAAGCCATAAGAAAAATGCAGTTTTTAACTGAATGTTGTCTTGTACACTGGAGAAATCGAGAAACATTGTACAGATCTATTTGTTGCATTCCTAAATCTTTACACATGTGTTTCATTCTTTATCACTGATGGTATCACCAGATTTGCTTCTCAGCAGCTTGTTCCATCTCATGTAACATAATTACGCATAATATTGTAAAGTAATGCTTCATAAGGAAATGCTGCTACAATTATTGCACTTCATTTTGGTATGTTTCTAGCACACTGAGATTATTAGCAATGTTCTCACTCATTTGGTACTTTTTATTCTTTCCATATTCTGTTGGTTGAGATAATTATTTCATTATGCAACTTCCTTTAATCCCCTTTAATCATTTCAGATTATTTCAAAAATGAGAGGAGTGGTAAAACACTGACCTTGCATTTTGGAGGGTAACAGTGTGACCATTAAAATTTAGGTTTTTAAAGGTTTCCCAAAATCAGTCGAGGTGAATGCTGGGATGTTTCTTTTGAGAAGGATATGGCTGATTTCCTCCCTCATTCTTCCTCTTAGTCTAAATATGTTCTCCAACTCTTGTTGTTGATAGGTCACTAAACACCAACTTCCTATCTTCCTCCCTTCCTTCTGTTTATGTTAATTTAAGAACTACTATTTTGCTGTGTACCAGGAGTCTCTGCTATCATGAAATTTTATCTGGAAACAACCACTAGACTGCAACTAAGCCACTTTCTCTTTTTTCTATGTGTGTTCTTCCAGTAGTGCTAGTCCACCAAAGAGAAAAAAGGAAGATTAAGTTGTAATATAGCATCAATGATGAGATCACTGGATACAGACCACAAACTCAGATTGGTGAATGAAACTGGCAGCACCCTTTCAAGGGAATCATACTGGACTCCACCTAGAGCAGTCTAGGGAAATCATGCAAAAGCTAAATCTGGATGGCTCGACGTGGGTCTCCCAAATACAAGCCCAGTTTCTTACCCCTTTCTCGATCATTAGTCCAATAAGGTTTGCAGTGAAGTCTGGAAAGTAAGAAACATAATGGCAGAATTGAAACTATAATAATAATATTAGTTATTATCATTATTATTATTATTATTATTATTATTATTATTATTATTATTATTATTACTGTTATAATGTGCATCAGTTACAAAAACAAAACTGTTTTATATATTTAACCAAAAAATAGGTATGCACAACTATTTACACTGGATAAACATTCAACAGCCCAGACTACACAAGCTCAGCCCACTGGACTGCCTCATTGAATGCTTCATGTAGACTCTTAATACCACTAGGGAAATGTCTGTCAGGGCACTCATATACAGTGCACTCGTTGACTAAATATCACCTGAGTCATACATACCGTCTGTGGAAACGCCCCACTTGTACATGTTGTATTTGCACATACCTTCTCTAATCTGGAGTCTACTGAGCTCTATCCACACCTCCCTAAGATAATGAAAGCCTGGAACTTGTAACAGCTGGGTTGTCAATAAGCTCTTCTCTCTGGGATTTCGAAGTTTACCACTCAAGTTTCCATTCGGTGTTCTGGCTGAAGCCAGTGGAGAGCATTTGGATTTCTTCTCTGCACACTCATCTTCTGGATTTGAGGCAGTTTCTAGGCAGTGACAGTAAATCTTCATGAAGAAGGATTGATTAACTTTTAGAAATTTGGAGACAACATTTATAGAGTGCTGTGAAAGGAGGTGGTATATAGATGGTTCAGTCTATAAGAACAGTTCTGGTTTGAGCCCCAGTCTGTTATACAATTTTAATCTATCAGGAAGTTTTAGAGGGCTTTCTTTTCTATGTGTCTATTCACTTCTCTAAATCCTCAATACAATGTTTATTTCCCATCCACCTAATCCCTGTATCAATGTCTTCGCAACCCATTTACTTTTGTGCACAATGAAAAAATGATAAAATTGGCTTGTCCATTGACAGACATATTTTGATGCTAACAAGGCACATGAACTCACGCAATCATTACAAGGTCAATTATTTATGAAAATAAAAAGTCAGGCACAGTGTGAATTTATTTTAAAGTGTGAAATCATTTTACAGTGTGAATTCATTTCATATGCCATGTTTTGCATCAAGGGTAGGTAAACACAAAATGGTAGACAGTTCAAATGTACCTTGGGGTGCCATGAATGAGCACCTTGGGTGCCATGGATTTGTTTCAGAGTTAGTGGCAAAAAAAGTATCTGTTGAGTTTTCAGCCAGTTTTTATTGCATGTGACTTTGTTATAAAGTTGATGATAAAGGTGATAAACTATGGAAAAGTTTTTAAATATTTTCAAGTTGAAGTAAAAAGTGAGAACTTGATGAAAACAATGAGGAAATTCATAATGAAGATAGGAAATGCAAGTATAAGAAATACAATGATAGTTACTTAGATTATGGTTTCATACGCACTCTTGTAAACAATGAAGAGTGTCCACAGTGTGTTTTGTGTTTGGAAGTATGGCCTGTTGAATGTATGGTACCTAGCAAATTATAATCTCATTTAGAAAGTGTTTATAAGAATAATGTACTCAACCCCAAGAACATGTTTTTTCTGGAAAACTGAGTAAATGAAAGAACATAAATCATTTTCTAACCAGGCAAAAATCTTGAATAAAGCATTCCTAGTGCCCTATGCTGTAGGTTATCAAGTAGCAATATGTAAGAGAGTCCATACGATTACAGAAGAACTAATTCTACCATGTGCTATTGACATGGTGTCCATTATGCACTGAGAGTCTGTAGCAACAAATTTTGCCCATTCATTTGCCTGGTACTACAATAAGAAGTCAGATTCAAAATTTAGGAGAGGATCTTCACGAACAAATTATAGAAAAAAATTCACTAAGAGATTATGGTTTGCAGCTTAATGAGACCACTGATAGCAATAGAGATGCTCATATAATTTGCTATGTGCAATTTGTTTATGAAAAATGTAATGCAATGATGGAAGAACATTTTTTAAGGAACAATATGCTGGTATAACAGGCAAAGATTTGTTCATAACATTGGGCAACTTCATGACAGAAAATCAAATTAACTTGTCTCATTGTGTTGGTATGTGTACTAATGGTGCACAATCCATTCAGAGCATAACAGTGGTCTACAAGCATTTATTCACCGCAAAACTTTGGATATTATGTGGACCCATTACATTATCCATAGAGAAACACTTGCTTTGCAACATCTGAATGATGATCTGAACCAAGTGTTGCAAAATTTTTTATAAATGTGGTGAACTTTATTAAAATTCATCCTCAGAAAGCTGGATTTTTCAGACAAAGGTGTCACAACATGGGTGCTGAACATAGATCTCTCTTATTTTACAGGATCACTCACTGAATGTCCAGGGGAAATGTATTATCATGCATTTTTTAACTTAGGCAAGAAGTTTGGCCTTGCCTGGAAAAGAAAATCATATTAATTTGCTAGGTGCTTTCTAGAGACTTAGTGCAGGTAGAAGAACATTTATATGCACTTCATGATCATTTTGAAAAAAATGCTTACCTGCAAAATGTTTCAGTGGGTTCAAAATCTCTTCAGTAATGATTCTCCTTCTCAGTTCAGTACTGCAGAATAGGAAGAGCTGATACAACTTACATCAGGTTCTTCACTAAAAGTGACACTGGCAACACTGGTATTCAGTAATAAAAGAATTTCCAAGCTTGAACAAGAAATACACTGAAGGTCTTTTGAACTTCCTATAATTGTGACAGTTAGTTTTCAGCCGTGGCTGTCATTAAAACCAAGTACAGATCAACAGTGTGTGTTGAAAGGGAAATGAGAGTAGCTATATCTCATTTGATGCCAAGATTTGACAAGTTGAGTAACAAGAAGCAAGCTCAACTCTCACACTAAGGTGAGTAGTATTTTATTCGTATCCTCTTTTTATTTATTATTTCAGTTTTTACAAGGTATCATAGAGGGGGGCCTCAGAGACAACATAGTTGGTTAGGGGAACAATGAACTCAGTAAGATTGAAAACCATGACCCTGAATAAATACCTCCAAGGGAGGTGAGGAACAGGAAGTATACTTGATGTTTATGCCTGGGATTCATTCAGCCTGTTGAAGGGACTAGTCCAGCTGCCATTGAGTGGATAGGATATAACCAACTGCAGATTGTGGTGCACATTGGAACAATGCCTATGGTCTGGGATCTGAGGTCAGGCTGAGAAGGACCAGCCTAGCTCATGGAGCTTCAACAACACTTTCAATCTGCAGCATAGTCTCCAGAACTGATTGTGGCCCTCTGCTTCTGAATTGATAGGAAGGCTTAAACCAGAGACTTTGAAGGTTCTGAGACAAGCTACACTGTGATTACATGGACTTGTGCCATAGGGTTGAGAGCTGCAGGGCCACCTATACGGGGCAGGTGTGTACTATAACATCTGGTGTGTGGAGCCCACACAAGGATTTTCTAGATTAGGTGATTCTCTATTCATTCCAGATAATGATAACTGCAGGAGGCATGAAAGTACCCATATAAGACCAAAATAAATGCCTCTTCCCCTACCCATTGAGGCAAGAGTTTTAGAATTCTTGTGATTCACTGTTGAAGGATTTGGATCAAGGTGCCAAACTGCAAGTTTGAAGCACTACTAAAAAGCTGTGAAGCAAGTTTGAACTGCAAGTTTGAAGCACTACTAAAAAGCTGTGAAGCTCACATAATACTAGGTACAGATAGCTTGTTCAGACCAGAAATTGATAACAGTGAGACTGGTGGGGAAAATTTAAGAGTGTATCAAAAGGATAGGCTAATGGTAAATCGAGGAGTATATTTATTACAGATTAGATTAGTACTTGTTCCATAGATAATGAATACGACACTTCGTAATGATGTGGAACGTGTCAGGTTAATAAAAGGTGTCCATACAAGATACTACATTACACAAAATATTACATGACACTTAATGTTTTTAATTTTGGGGGGGGGGGGGGGGGCGGTTGAGGCAATTACCCACTTATTATATCCAAAAATTCATCTAATGAGTAGAAGGAGTTTCCATTAAGAAATTCTTTTAATTTCCTTTTAAGTGCTATATGGCTATCTGTCAGACTTTTGATGCTATTAGGTAAGTGACCAAAGACTTTCGTGGCAGCATAATTTACCCCCTTCTGAGCCAAAGCTAGATTTAACCTTGAGTAGTGAAGATCATCCTTTCTCCTAGTGTTGTAGCCATGTACACTGCTATCACTTTTGAATTCATTCGGATTGTTAATAACAAATTTCATAAGTGAATATACACTCCTGGAAATTGAAATAAGAACACCGTGAATTCATTGTCCCAGGAAGGGGAAACTTTATTGACACATTCCTGGGGTCAGATACATCACATGATCACACTGACAGAACCACAGGCACATAGACACAGGCAACAGAGCATGCACAATGTCGGCACTAGTACAGTGTATATCCACCTTTCGCAGCAATGCAGGCTGCTATTCTCCCATGGAGACGATCGTAGAGATGCTGGATGTAGTCCTGTGGAACGGCTTGCCATGCCATTTCCACCTGGCGCCTCAGTTGGACCAGCGTTCGTGCTGGACGTGCAGACCGCGTGAGACGACGCTTCATCCAGTCCCAAACATGCTCAATGGGGGACAGATCTGGAGATCTTGCTGGCCAGGGTAGTTGACTTACACCTTCTAGAGCACGTTGGGTGGCACGGGATACATGCGGACGTGCATTGTCCTGTTGGAACAGCAAGTTCCCTTGCCGGTCTAGGAATGGTAGAACGATGGGTTCGATGACGGTTTGGATGTACCGTGCACTATTCAGTGTCCCCTCGACGATCACCAGTGCTGTACGGCCAGTGTAGGAGATCGCTCCCCACACCATGATGCCGGGTGTTGGCCCTGTGTGCCTCGGTCGTATGCAGTCCTGATTGTGGCGCTCACCTGCACGGCGCCAAACACGCATACGACCATCATTGGCACCAAGGCAGAAGCGACTCTCATCGCTGAAGACGACACGTCTCCATTCGTCCCTCCATTCACGCCTGTCGCGACACCACTGGAGGCGGGCTGCACGATGTTGGGGCGTGAGCGGAAGACGGCCTAACGGTGTGCGGGACCGTAGCCCAGCTTCATGGAGACGGTTGCGAATGGTCCTCGCCGATACCCCAGGAGCAACAGTGTCCCTAATTTGCTGGGAAGTGGCGGTGCGGTCCCCTACGGCACTGCGTAGGATCCTACGGTCTTGGCGTGCATCCGTGCGTCGCTGCGGTCCGGTCCCAGGTCGACGGGCACGTGCACCTTCCGCCGACCACTGGCGACAACATCGATGTACTGTGGAGACCTCACGCCCCACGTGTTGAGCAATTCGGCGGTACGTCCACCCGGCCTCCCGCATGCCCACTATACGCCCTCGCTCAAAGTCCGTCAACTGCACATACGGTTCACGTCCACACTGTTGCGGCATGCTACCAGTGTTAAAGACTGCGATGGAGCTCCGTATGCCACGGCAAACTGGCTGACACTGACGGCGGCGGTGCACAAATGCTGCGCAGCTAGCGCCATTCGACGGCCAACACCGTGGTTCCTGGTGTGTCCGCTGTGCCGTGCGTGTGATCATTGCTTGTACAGCCCTCTCGCAGTGTCCGGAGCAAGTATGGTGGGTCTGACACACCGGTGTCAATGTGTTCTTTTTTCCATTTCCAGGAGTGTACATATTGTGAGGCTACAGTGAAGATCTGTAGCTCCTTAAATAAGTGTCTGCAGGACGATCTTGGATGAGCTCCAGCAATTATTCTGATTACACGCTTTTGTGCAATGAACACTCTTTTCCTCAATGGTGAGTTACCCCAGAATATGATGCCATAGGAAAGCAAAGAATAAAAACAGGCATGGTAAGCTAATTTACTCAGATGTATATTGCCAAAATTTGCAATGACCCTAATAGCATAAATAGCTGAACTAAAACGTTTCAGCAGATCCTCAGTGTGTTTTTTCCAGTTCAACCCCTCATCAATGCATACACCTAGAAATTTTGAATATTCTACGTTAGCTACCGATTTCTGATTGAAGTCTATATTTATCAATGGTGTCATTCCATTTATTGTGTGGAACTGTACATACTGTGTTTTGTCAAAGTTTAATGATAGCCCATTTGCAGAGAACCACTTAATGATTCTCTGAAAAACACCGTTTACAATTTCACCAGTTAATTCTTGTCTGTTGGGTGTGATAGCTACACTTGTATCATCGGCAAAAAGTACCAGCTTTGCATCTTCGTGAATATAGAACGGCAAGTCATTAATATATATTAAGAACAGCAGAGGACCCAAGACCGAACCTTGTGGTGCCCCATTCTTGATTGTTCTCCAGTCTGAGAAATCACCAGTTTTTTGCATATTATGTAAACTGCTTATTTCAACTTTCTGCACTCTTCCAATTAGGTATGATTTAAACCATTGGAGCACTGTCCCATTCATACCACAGTACTTGAGCTTATCTAGAAGTATTCCATGATTTACACAATCAAAAGCCTTTGATAGATCACAAAAAATCCCAGCAGGTGACTTCTGGTTACTCAGAGCATTTAATATTTCATTAGTGAAAGTATATATAGCATTTTCCGTTGAAAAACCCTTTTGGAAACCAAACTGACATTTTGTTAAAACTTTATTTTTACAAAGGTGTGAAGCTACTCTACAATACATTACTTTTTCAAAAATGTTGGATAAGGCAGTCAGAAGAGAGATTAGGCGGTAGTTGTTGACATCAGGCGTATCCCCTTTTTTATGCAGTGGTTTAACAATGGCATACTTCAGTCTTTCTGGGAACATACCTTGCTTCAGAGAGCAATTACATATGTGGCCAAGAATCCCACTTATTTCTTGGGATCAAGCTTTTATTATCCTGCTGGAAATGCCATCAATTTCATGTGAGCTTTTATTCTTGAGAGAATTTATTATCTTCCTAATTTCAGCAGGACAGGTGGGTGGAATTTCAATTGTATCAGATGGTGTGGGAAAGGCCTCTCCATTAACTGCCTTGCTTCTTCTAATGAACATTTAGAGCCTATTTTCTCTACAACATTTTAAAAATGATTATTCAAAATGTTTTCGACTTCCGGCCTGTTGTTTATCAAGTTTCCATTCGCTTTGATGGTGATGCCATCATCCTGTACTCTTGGTTGCACAATGGACAAGACGCTCAAATCCACCGCTATGGAAACTGGAGCTGCATCTGATATTATTTGGGCAAGACTAGGTATCAATGGTGGGCATAAACTTATAATTGAATCCTTCTATCAAGCACCAGCTCACCTCCAGCTGTAATCAACTACTTTAGAGAAAACTTAAGTTCATTAGTATGTAACATCATTGGAGAAACTTTAATCATGCAACAATCAACTGGGAAAATTATATCTTTGTAATTTCTGGGATTGTGAAGATGTCCTGCAAAATATTACTAACTGACTTGCCTAAGGACTACTTACTACAGATTGCTGAGAAGCCACTTGGAATAGAAATATATTGGATCTAACAGCAACAAACAAACCTGACCTCTTTGAGGATATCCACATTGAAAATAGCATCAATAAGGCAGTCACAGTACCAATGATCACCAAAGTACAAAGTGCAACTAAACAAAGCAGAAGGGTCTATATGTTCAGAAAACTAGATAAAGAGGCAATAGTGTCATGCCTCCATAACAAAATCAAAACATATAGCTCTGTAGAGTGGGAAGTAGAAGATCTGCGCCTCAAGTTTAAAACAAGATCTCCCATACAGCTTGGCCACCTGGAGATCCTGTATCTGCAGTGACAAGAACTCTCTTGTTCAGTATGCTGAGGGTCTCACCAAAGCCTTTGTTAGGATAAAAAAATATATATCCAACCTCTAAATGATTGCGCAAAGATTTATTAAAGTGCCAGAAGTTAATGTAAGATCAACAACAGAACAACTATATATTTTTTTAAAAACTTCACAGATCTCTAATACAAAGAACAAATACATCAAATATTAACTTTGCATCAAAGATACTAGCACATTTGTAACAGAAACAAATATGAACTTGTAATATTATTTACAGTTCTTTAACAGCCTTCACTGACAGGCACTATCTCCCAGGCCTAGTCCGCAAAAAGATCTCCCATGCCATTTCCCCTCACTCACGCAATCCTCCCAGTACCCCCAAGAACCAGCCACAAAGAAGTGTCCCTTTTCATTACCCAGTACCACGCCAGACTGGAATAACTGAACCACATCCTCTACCAGGGCTTTCATTACCTATCATCATGTCCTGAAATGAGAGACATCCTACCCAAGATCCTTCCCACCCCTGCTAAAGTTATGTCCTGTCACCTAACCAATGTCCGCAACATTCTAGTCCATCCCTACTCCACTCCAAAATCCAATTAGTCCAGTGAAACTGCCAGAAAAAAAGCCTATACCTAACTCGTTCATATTGTTGGAAAGGTTAGAAAACCAAGTTTTGCCAAAAAAATTTCTCTTGGGAAAACTTTCTGCAGTCAAAAAACTTTGAAAATTTCGGACTTTTTTCAGTTTTTTCACAATATCTCAGTTTCATTTGCTCCTATCGCTTTGACGTCTATTTTGTTTTTTAAAGAGCACAAAATTCTCTACAAAGTTGATTCTTACCATTTTTTTCTACTCCCAATATCTAAGGCACTAAAGCGCGTCAAAAAATACCAATTTTTCAAATTTTGAGCAAAGTACTACAAGATGGTCACTCTCATCAAACAATTTATTGAAGCGGATCGATCAGGCAATTGAAAACTTCATCTTGAAAGTGTGCAAAAAATCATTCCCTACTTCCATTCAGCTGGGCATTTTATGTACGCTAAAAGTGGCCACCTCTACTTACAGGATATGTTGAGACTCGAGGAAAAAATGGATTTATCAGAATATGAGAAGTTCACAACGAAAGGACATTTTACAATCCGGAGGTCAGAAAAGTATTGGTCAGGGGTTCCTTCTGACATGACTATAGAACAAACATTGATGAGAACCATGCAGAGTTCTGGAGGACTTACTTCTGGCCGAGGAATTACAGATAGTGTATTAACCAGATAGACATTGGGTATGATTCACGTGCAGAACATTTGTGAAGAAATTGAGTCGTATTGCAAAGTGAGCGCAGTAACATCAGAACAGCATGTAGACGCAAGAAGTTGTCGCATCGAATGAGATGGCATAGACTTGCATAAGCTGCGTGATTAGTTTTCAATGCACCCTCCCTATCCTGAAAGTGATTTTATAATGTCTATCAGCAGCGATGTTGTCGGAACGGAAGATGTTAATTCTCATATGTGTCACGAAGAGGGAGAAAAAGGCATGAAAAGAATAGTTGGTGACAATTTCCACAATGTAAAGTTTCGTAGATAAAGTTGTGACTCTCCTTTCTGTGTTCAATTCTGAAAAGGCTGGGAGTGCAAAAATTACTCCTGTTGATCGTTTAACTCTTTTCCAAAGGATTTGTTTAATGAAAAAAAGTGAAGAAGAGTTAAAAGCCTTTCTGAAATACGAACTTGCTCCTTACCCAATGTCCCTATTCTCAGAAAAAGGCATGCGAAAAGGAACAAAATCTTCATTCTACAATGACTTCGTTCCAGTGGAAGATGTGAAGTCAGGTGGACTGAGTAAATTTTTTGTCATTGATGGAGGGTACCTTATCCACAAAGTGACTTGGACTTGAAATGTTTGCTTCAAGTCAATAGCCCAAAGCTATGTTTCTTACCTGCAACGTCATTTTGGATCTCAATTTGCCATTGTATTTGATGGGTATTCACGTGAGGGCGACAAATGTAGCACAAAGAGTGCTGAGAGGATTTGTAGGTCCAAAAAACACTCTTCGGTCGACGTTGTGGTTGAATCAGACATGGTGAACCAAGTCCCTCAGGACAAGTTCTTGTGCAACAAACAAAACAAGATGTGTTTGATCACACTTCTTAAAAATGAATTTCTGGAGTGTAGCATTGAAGTGCACCAGGCACAAGAAGATGCTGACGTTATGATTGTAACATCTGCCATTTCAAGAACCAAAGATTTTGGAAGTGTTGTCATTGTAGGAGAAGATGTTGACTTGCTTGTGCTCATGACCGGTTTGGGGCAAGGCATTGAAAACTTATTTTTCTTCAAGCCAGGAAGAGGAAATGCAGAAGACAAGTGGTTTTCCAATGCATCTTACAAGTTTGACAGTGAATATATTCTGTTCACTCATGCCTTTAGCGGATGTGATACAACATCCACTTTTTTTGGTCAAGTAAAAATCAAGTGCTGCAATATTGTTGTGAAAAATGAACACCTAATCTCAGCGCTTTGCACGTTCAATAAACCACATGCTACCCGTGAATAAATAATAACAGCAGGAGAACAGGTTACTATCACATTGTATAGTGGAGGTGTCAGCAGTTCCCACACACTAGACCATTTGTGGTACCAGCTATTTGCCAAGTCTGCCACAAAATGCAAACTGAATCTTGCACAGTTGCCACCTACGCAAGATGCTGCACAACATCATTCGTTGCAGACTTACCAACAAGTTCAAAGTTGGATGGGAAACTGGAAACCTCCTGAGAAATGGGGCTGGAATCACAGTGACCACGGTCCAATATCCATTATAATGAGCCAAGATCCAGCACCTGAAGCAGGTCTTCACATTGTTTCATGCTCATGCAAGCTGAACTGTGGCGGAGCATGCTCCTGCAGAAAATCGGGTTTGAAATGTTCTTCAATTTGCAAGAAATGTATTGGGGTCAACTGTGAAAATGTGCCAAAATTTTTATATGAAGACAGTGAAGAAGATGTTATAGAGGATGTTGAGGAAATTGCTGACAAAATCAATGAACTTGCTGAGGTTGACTTGCTGTTTAAAGAAGAGGTCAACCTGGGATCAACTCTATGTACAGACCCTGAATCCGTAACTCAAGGTATTTCTGGTGACACTGAGGAACCTGGCCCATCAAAATGTTGGAAGTGATGCTCATATCTGTATTACACACCCAGAACTGTAACATTTTTAGTAACTGACAATGCATTTTAATTGTAATAAAGCTACTTATTTTTAATGTCAACTATGTGGCTTTTATACACAAGAATAATTACCTACCTAATTAGGTTGCCTATTGCAGTTAATAATAGTTCAGTTTCCTGAGACAATTTATTTTGTGTGCATATATATATATATATATATAGTTCTGGCAGGTCGACAGACACACAAACAAACACAAACATACACACAAAATTCAAGCTTTCGCAACAAACTGTTGCCTCATCAGGAAAGAGGGAAGGAGAGGGAAAGATGAAAGGATGTGGGTTTTAAGAGAGAGGGTAAGGAGTCATTCCAGTCCCGGGAGCGGAAAGACTTACCTTATGGGGAAAAAAAAAACGGGTATACACTCGCACACACACACATATCCATGTGTCTGTATATGTGTCCTTTCGTCTTTCCCTCTCCTTCCCTCTTTCCTGATGAGGCAACAGTTTGTTGCGAAAGCTTGAATTTTGTGTGTATGTTTGTGTTCGTTTGTGTGTCTGTCGACCTGCCAGCACTTTCATTTGGTAAGTCACATCATCTTTGTTTTTAAGTATATTTTTCCTTCGTGGAATGTTTCCTTCTATTATAACTATATATATACATATATCTAAAAACAAAGATGATGTGACTTACCAAATGAAAGTGCTGGCAGGTCGACAGACACACAAACGAACACAAACATACACACAAAATTCAAGCTTTCGCAACAAACTGTTGCCTCATCAGGAAAGAGGGAAGGAGAGGGAAAGAAGAAAGGATGTGGGTTTTAAGGGAGAGGGTAAGGAGTCATTCCAGTCCCGGGAGCGGAAAGACTTACCTTAGGGGGAAAAAAGGACGGGTACACACTCGCACACACACACATATCCATCCACACATATACAGACACAAGCAGACATATTTAAAGACAAAGAGTTTGGGCAGAGATGTCAGTCGAGGCAGAAGTGCAGAGGCAAAGATGTTGTTGAATGACAGGTGAGGTATGAGTGGCGGCAACTTGAAATTAGCGGAGATTGAGGCCTGGTGGATAACGGGAAGAGAGGATATATTGAAGAGCAAGTTCCCATCTCCGGAGTTCGGATAGGTTGGTATTAGTAGGAAGTATCCAGATAACCCGGACGGTGTAACACTGCACCAAGATGTGCTGGTCGTGCACCAAGGCATGTTTAGCCACAGGGTGATCCTCATTACCAACAAACACTGTCTGCCTGTGTCCATTCATGCGAATGGACAGTTTGTTGCTGGTCATTCCCACATAGAATGCATCACAGTGTAGGCAGGTCAGTTGGTAGATCACGTGGGTGCTTTCACACGTGGCTCTGCCTTTGATTGTGTACACCTTCCGGGTTACAGGACTGGAGTAGGTGGTGGTGGGAGGGTGCATGGGACAGGTTTTACACCGGGGGCGGTTACAAGGGTAGGAGCCAGAGGGTAGGGAAGGTGGTTTGGGGATTTCATAGGGATGAACTAAGAGGTTACGAAGGTTAGGTGGACGGCGGAAAGACACTCTTGGTGGAGTGGGGAGGATTTCATGAAGGATGGATCTCATTTCAGGGCAGGATTTGAGGAAGTCGTATCCCTGCTGGAGAGCCACATTCAGAATCTGATCCAGTCCCGGAAAGTATCCTGTCACAAGTGGGGCACTTTTGTGGTTCTTCTGTGGGAGGTTCTGGGTTTGAGAGGATGAGGAAGTGGCTCTGGTTATTTGCTTCTGTACCAGGTCGGGAGGGTAGTTGCGGGATGCGAAAGCTGTTGTCAGGTTGTTGGTGTAATGCTTCAGGGATTCCGGACTGGAGCAGATTCGTGGCAAACAAATCTGCTCCAGTCCGGAATCCCTGAAGCATTACACCAACAACCTGACAACAGCTTTCGCATCCCGCAACTACCCTCCCGACCTGGTACAGAAGCAAATAACCAGAGCCACTTCCTCATCCTCTCAAACCCAGAACCTCCCACAGAAGAACCACAAAAGTGCCCCACTTGTAACAGGATACTTTCCGGGACTGGATCAGATTCTGAATGTGGCTCTCCAGCAGGGATACGACTTCCTCAAATCCTGCCCTGAAATGAGATCCATCCTTCATGAAATCCTCCCCACTCCACCAAGAGTGTCTTTCCGCCGTCCACCTAACCTTCGTAACCTCTAAGTACATCCCTATGAAATCCCCAAACCACCTTCCCTACCCTCTGGCTCCTACCCTTGTAACCGCCCCCGGTGTAAAACCTGTCCCATGCACCTTCCCACCACCACCTACTCCAGTCCTGTAACCAGGAAGGTGTACACAATCAAAGGCAGAGCCACGTGTGAAAGCACCCACGTGATCTACCAACTGACCTGCCTACACTGTGATGCATTCTATGTGGGAATGACCAGCAACAAACTGTCCATTCGCATGAATGGACACAGGCAGACAGTGTTTGTTGGTAATGAGGATCACCCTGTGGCTAAACATGCCTTGGTGCACGACCAGCACATCTTGGCGCAGTGTTACACCGTCCGGGTTATCTGGATACTTCCTACTAATACCAACCTATCCGAACTCCGGAGATGGGAACTTGCTCTTCAATATATCCTCTCTTCCCGTTATCCACCAGGCCTCAATCTCCGCTAATTTCAAGTTGCCGCCACTCATACCTCACCTGTCATTCAACAACATCTTTGTCTCTGCACTTCTGCCTCGACTGACATCTCTGCCCAAACTCTTTGTCTTTAAATATGTCTGCTTGTGTCTGTATATGTGTGGATGGATATGTGTGTGTGTGCGAGTGTGTACCCGTCCTTTTTTCCCCCTAAGGTAAGTCTTTCCGCTCCCGGGACTGGAATGACTCCTTACCCTCTCCCTTAAAACCCACATCCTTTCTTCTTTCCCTCTCCTTCCCTCTTTCCTGATGAGGCAACAGTTTGTTGCGAAAGCTTGAATTTTGTGTGTATGTTTGTGTTCGTTTGTGTGTCTGTCGACCTGCCAGCACTTTCATTTGGTAAGTCACATCATCTTTGTTTTTAGATATATTTTTCCTTCGTGGAATGTTTCCTTCTATTATAACCTATATATATACATATATATATATATTTAAAAAGAAAGATGATGGGACTTACCAAACAAAAGCGCTGGCAGGTCGATAGACACACAGACAAACACAAACATACACACAAAATCTAGCTTTCGCAACCAATGGTTGCCTCGTCAGGAAAGAGGGAAGGAGAGGGAAAGACAAAAGGATTTGGGTTTTAAGGGAGAGGGTAAGGAGTCATTCCAATCCCGGGAGCGGAAAGACTTACCTTAGGGGGAAAAAAGGAGGGAAAAAGGGGTGTATACACTCGCACACACACACATATCCATCCTCATATACACAGACACAAGCAGACATTTCAGCTTGTGTCTGTGTATATGAGGATGGATATGTGTGTGTGTGCGAGTGTATACACCCCTTTTTCCCTCCTTTTTTCCCCCTAAGGTAAGTCTTTCCGCTCCCGGGATTGGAATGACTCCTTACCCTCTCCCTTAAAACCCAAATCCTTTTGTCTTTCCCTCTCCTTCCCTCTTTCCTGACGAGGCAACCATTGGTTGCGAAAGCTAGATTTTGTGTGTATGTTTGTGTTTGTCTGTGTGTCTATCGACCTGCCAGCGCTTTTGTTTGGTAAGTCCCATCATCTTTCTTTTTAAATATATTTTTCCCACGTGGAACGTTTCCCTCTATTATATTCATATATATATATATATATATATATATATTTGTGTGTGTGTGTGTGTGTGTGTGTGTGTGTGTGTGTGTGTGTGTGTTAATGATGTACTTTTATATTTATAGTTTTACAAATACCAGGGCTGAGGTAGCCCATAGTGAACTTCAGGTAGTGATGTAAGAATCACAATAGTTGGGTGCCCAGCAATACTCATGTTGCATACAGAGAAATTGAATATCTGAAAGTGAGATGGTAAATTCCAACATATAACATGATGTATAATGTATTTATACTACACAAACAGAAACTGAAAAAATAGTGTTCAAAAATAAGGTATCTTGCCACTATGCTCAAAATTTGAAAAATTGATATTTTTTGAGGCACTGTAGCGCCTGAGATATTAGGAGTAGAAAAAAATGGCAAGAATTAAATTTGTAGAGAATTTTGTGCTCTTTAAAAAAAACTAGATGTTAAAGCGATAGGAGCAAAAAAACTGAGATATTTTGAAAAAACTGGAAAAAAACCGAAATTTTCCAAGTTTTTTGACTGCAGAAAGTTTTCCCAAGCGAAATTTTGTTGGCAAAACTCGGTTTTCTAATCTTTTCAACCATATGAACGAGTTGAAAAAATAAACTCTTCTACCCCACCTTTTGCAAGGTATATCTGCTATTTGACTGGACTACAATCCCTTGCCACAAGAATCATATCCCTGTAGAAGGCACAAATGCAAGACCTACCCAATCCACCCACCCAGCACTACTTACTTCAGTCCTTTCCCAGGTGTATCCTACCCCATCAGGGGCCAGGCCACCTGTGAAAGCAGCCCTGACATTTACCAGCTCTGCTGCAATCATTTCACAGCTTTATATATTGGTGTGACTACCAACCAGCTGCCCATCAGGATGAATGGCCACCACCAAACTGGGGCCAAGAGCAGAGTAGATCACCCTATGGCACAACACACAGCTGAGTGTAACATGCTTGATTTCAATGTCTGCTTCACTAATAAAGCCATCTTCATCCTCCCCTCCACCACCAGCGTTTCTTAAATGAGGTGAGAATTACCCTTACAACACATTTTCCATTCCCATAGTTATCCCAGCCTCAACCTATGGTAACATACTGTCTCAGCACTCTCCACCCAACAATTTCCACCCTCTCTGTCCTAACATCTCCTCTCCATTCTCATCTCTCATTCTCTTTGTTTGCCACCCTCTACCAACATAATCCCCCCCCCCCCCTACTTCCCCCACTCCTCTGTATTTTTTTTTTTTTTTTTTTGCTCGCTTTTTTCTCACCTCTCTGCCCACACCCAATGTCCCAATGCTGCACTTGTTGGCATTCTATTCTTTGCACACTTCACCAAACAGTGCCCCTTTGTCTCCCCTCCCATAGGCCACTACCCCTTCCCCTCCCACTGTAAATTGCTGTTGCCATCCCACATGATATCTGCAGTAGTCTGGCCTGAGCTGCCACAGTTGGCAGTCGTGTGTGTGACGTGTGCTTGCTGGTGCGTATGAATGGTGTGTGTTTCTCTGTTTCTCTTTTACTGATGAAGGCTGTGACCAAAAGCTTTGTATAAGCGTCTTTTAATGGTACCTGTTGGGTGATGCTGAGGAAATTAGATTAGGAAATGAGACACTTAAAGTAGTAAAGGAGTTTTGCTATTTGGGGAGCAAAATAACTGATGATGGTCGAAGTAGAGAGGATATAAAATGTAGACTGGCAATGGCAAGGAAAGCCTTTCTGAAGAAGAGAAATTTGTTAACATCGAGTATAGATTTAAGTGTCAGGAAGTCGTTTCTGAAAGTATTTGTATGGAGTGTAGCCATGTATGGAAGTGAAACATTGACGATAAATAGTTTGGACAAGAAGACAATAGAAGCTTTTGAAATGTGGTGCTACAGAATGATACTGAAGATTAGATGGGTAAATCACATAACTAATGAGGAGGTATTGAATAGAATTGGGGAGAAGAGGAGTTTGTGGCACAACTTGACAAGAAGAAGGGACCGGTTGGTAGGACATGTTCTGAGACATCAAGGGATCACAAAGTTAGCATTGGAGGGCAACGTGGAGGGTAAAAATCGTAGAGGGAGACCAAAAGATGAATACCCCAAGCAGATTCAGGAGGATGTGGGTTGCAGTAAGTACTGGGAGATGAAGAAGCTTGTACAGGATAGAGTAGCATGGAGAGCTGCATCAAACCAGTCTCAGGACTGAAGACAACAACAACAACAACATCTGCAACTTAATGTGTCTTCTTTACAGTAAGTAATAATCTACTTTTTTTTACATCATGTACTTGATAGATATGTCTCTAGAACAACAGTTCACAATGGGAGGTATCCTCCATGGAATACAGTCACTACAAAGAAACTGAGACTACTGTATAACTGGTGTAAAATGAAGCATGGGCTTATAGATCCAGAGATGCTGAATGAAACACATTTGGCTATCAAGAGCGCAATGTGTAACGTCTTCAACAATTACCATGAAAGAGTTTCATTGAAAGATCTGTCACAAAATCCAAAGAAATTCTGATCATATGAAAAGCCTGTTAGTGGTACCACAGAGTGTCTAGACATTCATGGACCAAGAAGGAACTGAAATTGAGGGTGCAAAGCGAAAGCAGAAATTCTGAACTCAATTTTTTTATGTTCTTTTACAAACAAAAATCCTGGAGTAGTGCCCCAATTTAATTCTCACACCACTGCAGAGGTGAGTGATACAGATAAACACACAGATGATGCCAGTAGCAGAAAGTCATGCATCTGTAAAAAGATTGATGTGTGAAATAAACGACAGCTACCACTGTCATGCTGAGAGACATTATTGGTGCGAACATTAGCTGTAATTTGCCAAAGACTGCAACCTGCATGCCCGACAGCCACAAGTAGAACCTCCTGCACATCTTAGATGGAGCCCTCCAGCAGACATGCTGAGCGCACATTGGATTTATTTCTGGCCCTTGATGCTTTTTCCCTAAGTTGCTCTATAACACACACACAACTACTGGAGCTCCCAATAACTAGTAAAACCACCTCCCTGTGTGCTTACTTGAATTCTGTTGAAAAAGCAGCCACCTGTCCACTCAAAGGATAAATGGGTACCATTTGGACTGTCTGGCCTATAGCCTTTTTCCCAAACTAGCATGAAGTGTGGTAGACTCCCAGGTTCCAGCATCATAGTTCATCCTTGATTGGTCCCAAAAGACTTTTGTCTTGGCTAGTGTGTGGAACACACTTTCAATGTTGTGTTTCTGGAGTATTCTTCAGACTTTTGTTGATGTGTTCCCAACATACATGATAACTGACGTCACAACACATTGCTCTTCATCCTCAGCAGACGGTGGTCTCAGCTCTTTTGGTCATAAGGCATGTTGTATCTGTTGGTTACTAAAACAGTTCATACAGAATGTGACCTGAAGGTGCTGCAATTTAGCCATTAGACTGTGACAGTCCAAGAGTTTGCCTGCACTGTGCACTAGTTTGCTTAGGACAGCTTCTTGTTGTGAAGGGGCTAGACAGATGGTGGCATACAAGAACAAATTTGTATGTTTCAGTTTACCACAGAGGTTGCATCCTAGTGTACCATCTGGCCTTTGTTTGATGAGCACATCCAGAAATGGGAGTTGATTATTTTCATCTATCTCCACCACAAATTTGATGTTCTAGCACAGTGAATTCAGGTGTTGCGAGGAGTCATGTAGGTTATGTCATTTGAGTGGATACAATTTGATGTTCTGTTGCAGTGAATTCATGTATTGCAGGAAGTCTTGTAGGTGATGTCGTCCATGTGAACTGATTATGAATGTATCATCTACATACTGAAAACATCGCAAGGGCTTGTAGACTGCTGACCCCATAGCTTCCTCTTCAAATGTCTCAATAAACCTTTTGGCCACCACTGGTGATAACAGACAGCCAGTCACTACTCCATCTGTTTGTTCATAGCAAATTCTGTTGAACAGAGATTAGGTTGATGTAAGTGCAAATTCAAATAGTTTCATTAGCACTGATCCAAACTTATCTCCTATGAGACTAAGAGAGTCTCTTAGAGTTGCTTTTGTAAATGAAGATACCACGTTGAATCTCACTATAATGTCTTCTTGGCCCCATCAGAAGTTCTGGAACTGCTTGATGAAATGTACAGAAAACTGTATGTGGTGCTGGCATTTGTCCACAAAGGGGATGAGCATTGCTTATATCCAAACCCTCATGATAACAGTTTGTAAAATATTATTCTGTTTTGAACTTGCAATTTATGTACTCTTTTTCTTATGAGTTAAGATCATTTAGACATGCCAAGTGTAACCAAAATATTTATACTGAGCTATGCAAGACACAGTTCTGTATCTCAAACCGCTGTGCTTGAAACACACTGCTCCATCTGCCATATGCATGACCCTAGCTTGCAACCTTGACTGAAAAATGCATTGTAACTATTGCTCTCACAACATCACTTGAGATATGTTTGGCGATGTTATTACTCTTTGAAAATACAATATTAGTAGCAATTTTAATCAGTTTTAAACTGTGTCTGCCCTAAACTGAACTATAGTGAAAAAGGCTATCTACTATTAAATGCCAAAGTTGTTGGTGGATATAGGGGTCCAATTGTATATACAACACCCTGACATAAATACACTTCACTGCATTTACCATTGCTTCCCTTGATTATTGTTTCTGATTATGTGATTATATCCACCAGTCTAACAGTAGTTCTATGAGAGTTGCTTTTAACTCATATGCACCAATCAAATAGTCATTCTGTGGAGAAAGAGGATGAGAGTTGCTCTTAAATCACCTCATGACCACCCCTCTGAAATAAATACTGTTACTATGAATTTACAGTTGCAAAGCTCTGAAGCATCTAAGTTAGTTTATCGCTTCTGAAATTTACTATGAAGCATTGTTTAACTTTATCAATGTAATCTGTACTTTAAAATATTGATAGAAGCAAGCAGTATTGTCTCTGGTGCAACACTTAAGCTGCCGTACTTGAAATTTTCACTTGATCAATTGCTAAACATTATTAATCAGAACCTGAGATTTCAAAGCAATATTAATGTCAGCAAATTAAATGAAAGATGACTAACACTTTAGTTTTACTTTCAGTTCTGATTAAATGATCATAATAGAACTTTTGTAATACATTGGTATCTGAGACATTATCGTATTATGCAAATACAATTTTTGACATTGTAATGTTAACGTAAGTCATTAAAATATATGCCATGGGAACTAGGATTGTGATTTGACTGTTGGTTAAATGAATTTTTGAAATATTGAGAACACTAAATCCATGTTGTTCAACTTATATTCTGTTCAACAGTTGCACTTAGATGACTGTCACTCCTTTAACAATTCTACTTCTATCATCCTTTCGTCTTTCCCTCTCCTTCCCTTTTTCCTGACGAGGCAACCGTTGGTTGTGAAAGCTAGAATTTTGTGCGTATGTTTGTGTTTGTTTGTGTGTCTATCGACATGCCAGCACTTTCGTTTGGTAAGTCACATCATCTTTGTTTTTAGATATATTTTACCCTCGTGGAATGTTTCCCTCTATTATAAGCAATATAAAAGTTTTGCCTTCTTGTAGCTGTGCCATCGAAATAAGTAGAGGCAATTAATCTTAAAAAATTCTTCATGTCTCTGACAAAGTGAATTAAAGAGGTCCACTGTAAAGCCTTCCATAGCCATTGTCTGAATTGCAGTCTTGACTCGAGAAACCTCAGAACTAAGTATGGAGATTCTTGTATCCGTGACCAAATAATTTCAGAGGTGACTCATAAATATGGAAATAAAAGCCACAACACTTTAGCAATGAACTACAAAATGAAATTTACATCTGCCACCATCAAGAACATTTCCACACTCATGAACATCTCACTGCCATCTGTCCTCTTCTTGCTACTGCATACACCATTAAGCAGGTACAGGTCATCCAAAGAAAGTGCCCAGTGAGGTTCCCTAACTATGTGGCTGGTAGTCTGAAATATGACTTTCACAAAATATAATTTAGTTGGAAAGGTGCAGCCATTTACAGTTTTGTGAATAACGCCTTTATCATGTTCTTTTATCAAAGCAATAAAACTAAACTAAACTCCTTCCGAAGAGGCCATGAAGGCCCAATGGTACTGACCAGCTGCTGTGTCATCCTCAACGCACAGGCATCACTGGATGCAGATATGGAGGGGCGTATGGTTAGCACACCGCTCTTATGGTCATATGTCAGTTTCCGAGACTGGAGCCGCTACTTCTCAATCAAGTAGCTCCCTCCTCAGTTTGTCTCACAAGGGCTGAGTGCACCGCACTTGCCAACTGCACTCGGCAGACCGGATGTTCACCCATCCAAGTGTTAGCCCAGCCCGACGGCGCTTAACTTCGGTGATCTGATGGGAACCGGTGTTACCACTGCGGCAAAGCAGTTGGCTTTATCAGAGCAATACACATTATTAAAAAAAATCATTTTTGAGCTACAAAGACACCAACATTTTTGGATGTGTACTTGTTGATATTAATTGACATGTTGTTACACCAAAAAAAGTTTAATGTGTTCAGCACAGTCCGGTGTTTCACTAATTCCAGGGTGTATACGTGGACAAGGAAAAAAAATTCCCGGATTTCCCGGTTAAAAATACACTTTCTCCCGGGTGAAAGTACACTTTTTCCGTGTTAAGCGACAGTATACTCTTCCTCGGCACTGCAAAATTCATCAATCCTTTGAACGTTTGTGGTTTTATATACCGACGTAGTTCCCGGCACTCTAGAAAACGTGACTGGGGGGGGGGGGGGGGGACACGTTTTGTAAGCCAGTCATAGCTCATGTCACGTGATCTCGGCAGCTGATGACAGCATAGGACACGTGATACAGTCAGCCAATAGCAAGATCACTCTTAAGTAGCGCGAACACACAAATAAGAAAAGTTAATGGTTTAAATTAATATACGTAGCATTCACAGATAATATTGGTCTCGAAGATTAATAAGCTGGAAGAAAAGTTAAGCTTCCACATATAATGTTGATCTTTTTTGCGCCTGTTGCACTCAAGATACACACAAAATAAGCCAGTAAAATTTTTAATACGACGCAAATGTTTCATCTTCTGGACTCGAAATTCTTCTAAATGGTCGTCCTCAAAGAGTTGATTTTTAAATCAGAGTCAAACGCTTTGTGATTTAAGAAATTCATATTACATTCTCGCACAGTTCATTTTGCGCAAAAGGAAATTTGCTTTGAATGTAACTCTTTTCAAACCACCATTCGCAATACTTTTCCGCGACCTGTTAGAAACAGGTTCGTTTCAGCAGTTGCAGGAAAGCGCCTAGCGCCAGATAACAGGCGTAACCGCGCCTGCGCACCTACGATGACGCAGGAAGCCCATATATATGTTCGTAGGTGTGAAACATTAAAAGATCTTACATTATGTCATAAAAGAAACAAGACATCAGAGGATACTTAAAAAGCGTCGGAATTTCGTGAACCATACTAAAATGCATAATTCGGCTTAAAATGCACACTCGTATGTAAATTTTCTTGGAGTACCAGTACTGTATTATCTCATGTTTGGTTCTTTATTATGGCATAATGCCATACGTGCACTTGAAATGCAGCGAACAGTTGAAACTAGCCAATAGTGTGAAATTAAATACTTCGATCCAAATAAATTGACTTCCTCAGCAGAAAAGATTAATGAAGGCCAAATCTCTTTAGCAAACCGGCAAAAATAACTTCATTGTTCCGCAAGGCGATTAATGCTTGACTGTCAGAAACGTGGAAATAATATCTGAAACTAATAACATCTTTCGGCCATCCGTAACTATGCGAACGTATTTTAACAAAATACACAAAAATCCGTTTTGTTCTCACTTAACGTGAGACGAAGAGGAAACAACAAAATCACTGAACGTAAACACAGGTCACGTGGAGACGACCCACCTCCCCACCACAACTCTGACTGCTCTGTGCATCAGCCCCGATCTACGATATTTCCGAACGGGCAATATTAAGTAGTGGCGCCCAGCCACACTTCTGTAACCAAAAGCGAGAGATGATACTACTCATACGCGACTCAACTGCGCATGTTATGAAGCTTTGCAGTCTTCCTAAAGCCTTTGACACACTTTGCTGTTGGCAGACGCTTGTATGAGCACTGTTTTGTGGTTGTATATGGCGCATTTCCTTTGCAACTTAAGTTTTATTTTCGTTTTTTTTCTCTCGTTCATGTTTTGTTGCTGCAGTATTATTCTGCAGTAGCAGGATACAGTATTGGTTTTTACTAGTCAAAATCACTGAAAACTAAAACAATGAAAAATTCCCGGAATTCTAAACAATTCCCGGGTATTTCCCGGTTTTCTCCCGGATGAAAAAATTCCCGGGTTTTTCCCGGATCTCCCGGTTGTCCCGGGTCGTATACACCCTGTAATTCATATTTTGGTGCACTAATGTTGCTAAAAATTGGGCAGAGTGGCATTCTTTCCCTGTGGACTTCAGGTAGTCAGTAAAGTCTAGGCAGTGCAACTACTCATGGATGAAGCCTCGTCACCATCTTTGCGAAGATCATTCATCATGCCAGAACTCCAACCAGCAACTGGATCACCAGAAGCACAAGCCTGGCCCTAGTCAGAGAGATGATCCTCACAGTTGGTGAAGACACCGACCCCTGACTCATGGAACTGGATAGACCCAGTTAACTGGTCTCAAGCCGACACAGCAGGACAGTCCGCCACTTGCAGACAAACTGTTAAAAATGAATGACTTTTGGTTAAACCACTGCAAGAAGAAAATAACTGATGATACTACCCTGTACTAGGAGAGGGACTAAATTTTACACCGACACCGAAGACCATATCAAGAGTGGAATTTGTCAGTGCAGTGGAACAATTTGCTCTTGCAATTCCATAGGAAACTGCAAGAGAAATACAATTTGAAATATGCTATACACTTCTTAGGGTCGATCCACCAAAGCAAAACATTTCCAAGAAAGAAAAGAAAGCACTTAAGCAGTTCCAAGAAGATTCTGAGATAGTGATCCTCCCAGCAGACAAAGGGAGTTGCACAACCTTGTTAACAAATTTGATTTCTTCTTTCACTAAATCTGTCCTTAGGCAGTTCTTCCTTTGTTCACATCTGTTAAAATTCCAAACGTTGTTCTTCCTCTCTCTCATTTTCTTTCTACTTTTCCCTTCATGATTCTCACTAGTAGACAATTCCCCATCCAAGATGTTATCCTCTTCTGTATCATCCTCATGTAGTTCTTCTCCTCTCCTATCCCACTCAGCAACCTCGCATTTTTCATTTTGTCAATCCATTTCACTTTCTCTGTTATTCTCCATAAACATATTTCAAAATTTTCTACATATTTTAATTCTTTCTCGCTGACTGTCCATGTTTTACAACCATAAGACACCACACTCCACACAAAGCATTTGGTGAACATCTTCCTAAGTGTACAGGGGATGCTTCTGGCTGTCAGCACAACTGTCACTCTCCTGAATGCTTTCTTTCCCATGAAGATTACTCATCTAACATCCCCTGTACAACTTCCACTGCAAGTTATCAAGCTCCCTAAATTATTTAGCGAGTGGTTAGCACACTGGACTCGAATTCAGGAGGACGACATTTCTGGCCATCCTGATTTAAGTTTTCTGTGATTTCCCTAAATTGTTTCATGCCAATTCTGGGATGGTTCCTTTGAAAGGGCACAGCTGATTTCCTTCCCCATCCTTCCCCAATCTGATGGTACCAATTACCTCATTGTTTGATTCCCTCCCTCCAAATCAACCAATCCATCTAAATAATGGAATGAATGAACCTGTTCTAAACCATTCTATTTAGTGACGTGTGTTATATTGTCCAGTTCTCATCACCTCCATCTTGCTAATGTTCATTTTTATTCCAAACTCCTTATCCACACTTACCATGTTCTCCATTACCTGCAACTCTTCCTTCATTTCTGCTAACACAGTCAAAACATACTTGATGACTTTTTCTTTTCTCCTCACACTACAAGTCCTTTTGACTTTTCCAAGACCTTATTGATTAGCTTTTCATCATATATACTGAATAGTGCAGATGATGTTCAGTAGCCCTGTCTCAAACCTCTTTCAATACCCACCTCTTCAGTTTCTTCTTCTTCTACATGAACAACCACTTTCGTCCCATATAGAATTCCTTTATCAACTGTCTACCCTTCCAGTTTATACCAGTATCTTTTAGAATCTTCAACAGAATGTCAGATATATAAGCAAGAAATGTATGACATATTACAGGAATACCATTGAACTTCTCCAGCACATTTTCCAAGATAAAAAGACAGTGAAGATACTTTGTCCATGAGCAGCTGTACCATCTAGACTTTATGGGCTACCTGAAGTCCACAAGGAAGAAATGTTGCTCTGCTCATCTGTTAACAAGATTGGTGCACTAACGTAAGAATTAGCAAAACACCTGGTATTGATATTCAGGATCTTTGCGGGCAAATTACAGCTCCACATATGGTAGTTGGTGACTTTTATTGAGCAGCTCTACCAGTTTTAACTGGGCCAAGAAGACCTCAAGGTAAGCTTGGAAGTGAAATCTCTCTCTACAAGTGTACCTCTGAAAAACTCCCTACACCTCATTAAAAAAAAAAAAAAAAAATTGGTCAGCAGTAATGAAGGTGTTTACATTTGTGCTTCCATATCCTACTCTCTCCTCAAGGGATTATTATGAACGGACAATGGAACAGTACACAAAAGATGCATCAAGCATAAAGGCCACACAGACAATGAAAAGCCAAATAAGTTTGCTGTGGCAGAGCACTGTATCTTGGTGGACATGTCATGAAGTGCAATAGCACCAAGTTGTTGCAACAATCCCGCACCTTCTGTGATTGTAATCTAAATAAAGTCATAGAGATCCAACTACACAAAGGACTAATAAATAAAGACAGTGACTTTTAAAAAAAGCAAGGCCTGGAACCTAGTCTTGAGCATGGTCAAAGCACAGTGACCATCTGTGTGGAAATCCACTGCAGTTATGGCTATTGAAGAGGACAAGGACACATTACCACAATGCTGGCAGAGACCCTCGCCAGTGCTGGCCCTGTTACAAATAAGGACAATAGACTGACCCCACTTCCTCCAATACAGCACCAGGTCCACACCCAGAACAGGCTGAATGGAGGCTGTGGGCAAGGGGCCCAGAAGATGACAATCAGTCATCAAGAATGCTTGAAAATGGTAAGGAGTGCACCTGTCAAACTCTTGAGCCACCTGTATGATACAATCCAGATAAATACCCAAGAAAGATTCAAAATTTTCCTACACCAGAAATAACCTAAAATCACACATTGTTGCTGGCAGTTTTCAGTATACATCAAATTTGTGTTGGCTGTTCTGCATATTTTTGGAAACATCCAAGAAATTTAACTGTCTGTTTTTCTCTTTTCCTATTGTAACATTTACCTAATAATGATCAGGATTTATGTTTGTATGTAGCTGGTCAATTTTGCTGTTTAGTTCACTTATCATGCACAGGATGCCATCCATTAATCTAATCCAGTAGTTGATAGTTTACCTGTTTGACACTATTTCATTAAATATGACCTGTTGTGCATAGTTCATAAAGATGTTTCCTGTGACTCCAGACACTGGATATCCCATTGGTAATAATTCACTTTGTAAATAGAAATCATTATTTCCCAACATTGCTGACTTGAACAACAGTGTGGTGGACACCTGTTTATTCAGCATAGTAGATCGTGCAAAGGCTTTCTCACAAATTTCCATAAGCATAAAATAGCAGTGACTACCACATTTAGGCTCTTCGAATATAATACAATGCTCTTCAGATGACAAAATGCTGACCAAACTTGGCATGTTTCATGCAACACATGCTACAAGGGTTTTCATTTGTATTCTGTTACACACAGGTGTAACCCACCACACCTAGAGTAGTTTTTCATAACCCTCCCAAGCTCCTCAGTATTCTTTCCAGACCCATGCTCCTTCTACTCCCATCTCCCAATCCTATGGCTCCTACCTCTGTATCTGTCTGCAATGTAAGACTTGCTCTCTGCACCCTCCTATTGCCCTGTAACTGGAAAAACTTATACTATCAAAGGGAAAGCCACCTAGAACTGACACATGTCATATACCAGCTGTTATATAAATACTATTCAGCCTTTTACATTGGCATGACTATTAGCAAGCTTTTAGGATGAACAGGCATAGGCAGAGGGAGTATCCAGCCAATCCGGAGCATACTCTACAAAAGGACAGTTATGACCTCGGTAGGTCCTTCAGTGAAAGGTTCAAGGAACATTTTAATTTAACAAATTCCAAACCTGCATTAACCTCGCATCTATGGGAAGAGGGGCGTAAGTATCATAAGTCTTGCTGAAAATCTTATAATCATCCATAGGAAAGAAAAGGGCCAGGTTTTCAATCCACTGGAGGAAGTGGAAATTTTTAGATACAAAGAAGATAGTATACAGAACATGTTGAATAATCAGTTGGACTTATTTTTAAAGTATCACAATATTTTGACAAACTTTCATTGCTTGTACAGTCAACTACACTGTACGGGAGCAATCCAGCACTCTTATGCACACGTACATTGCGACACAGTGTCTATGTGATAATTATTGTTTTCCTGGGCAGTCAGTGCTTCGTAGTGGCTGGAGAAGGCAGGGCTTATTTTGCACGCAAGCTGCACCTTCCGTGTTTGCCTAGAGATACATAACAAAGCAGTGCACCTATTTTTTGTACCTACAGTCTTGCACCAATTCCACTGTTAACTACATTATAAGCTATATATTCAAAATCAGTTTTAGCCTTCAGCACTGTTTTCTTTTTTTTATGGATACTTGCACATTAAATAAATGCCCAGTAGATGGGTTCAGTATACCTGACAACATTACTGGACAATATTACATGGACTATCTTCTCAATTACCCTTTGTTCATTGAGTTTTTTTTTATATTGACAGTATTCTCAAAATGACAATACCCTGACTAAGAACGTTGGGTTCACCTATGATGGATTAATATAGTAACAGTATAAGTCCTCAAATAATCTTTATATAATGGCACAAATTAGCAATACACTTTACAGTTGTACCTCAATTCTTAAACACGTAGGTTACACCTGAAGATGCAGCTGTAAGCCGTGATGCTAGTAATGTGGTCAATTAAAACATAGTTTTAGCAGCTGTCAGCACTGTTTTCAATCATCAAGAACTCAATGTTTCTTTATCAGCGGAATGAAATCAAGAAAGGAAAAATAATTTCAGAGATACTTCAAGCGACTATTACACTACCACCAATATTTCAGGGTGTATAAGCAGACAAGAAAAGAAATTCTTGGATTTTTCCTGGATTCCCAGTTAAAAATATACCTTTCCTAGGGTGACAATACTTTACACCTCTGGTGAAAGTACATATTCTTCCATGTTAGTGACAATATACACTCCTGGAAATGGAAAAAAGAACACATTGACACCGGTGTGTCAGACCCACCATACTTGCTCCGGACACTGCGAGAGGGCTGTACAAGCAATGATCACACGCACGGCACAGCGGACACACCAGGAACTGCGGTGTTGGCCGTCGAATGGCGCTAGCTGCGCAGCATTTGTGCACCGCCGCCGTCAGTGTCAGCCAGTTTGCCGTGGCATACGGAGCTCCATCGCAGTCTTTAACACTGGTAGCATGCCGCGACAGCGTGGACGTGAACCGTATATGCAGTTGACGGACTTTGAACGAGGGCGTATAGTGGGCATGCGGGAGGCCGGGTGGACGTACATCGATGTTGTCGCCAGTGGTCGGCGGAAGGTGCACGTGCCCGTCGACCTGGGACCGGACCGCAGCGACGCACAGATGCACGCCAAGACCGTAGGATCCTACGCAGTGCCGTAGGGGACCGCACCGCCACTTCCCAGCAAATTAGGGACACTTTTGCTCCTGGGGTATCGGCGAGCACCATTCGCAACCGTCTCCATGAAGCTGGGCTACGGTCCGGCACACCGTTAGGCCATCTTCCGCTCACGCCCCAACATCGTGCAGCCCGCCTCCAGTGGTGTCGCGACAGGCGTGAATGGAGGGACGAATGGAGACATGTCATCTTCAGCGATGAGAGTCGCTTCTGCCTTGGTGCCAATGATGGTCGTACGCGTGTTTGGCACCGTGCAGGTGAGCGCCACAATCAGGACTGCATACGACCGAGGCACACAGGGCCAACACCCGGCATCATGGTGTGGGGAGCGATCTCCTACACTGGCCGTACACCACTGGTGATCGTCGAGGGGACACTGAATAGTGCACAGTACATCCAAACCGTCATCGAACCCATCGTTCTACCATTCCTAGACCGGCAAGGGAACTTGCTGTTCCAACAGGACAATGCACGTCCGCATGTATCCCGTGCCACCCAACGTGCTCTAGAAGGTGTAAGTCAACTACCCTGGCCAGCAAGATCTCCGGATCTGTCCCCCATTGAGCATGTTTGGGACTGGATGAAGCGTCATCTCATGCGGTCTGCACGTCCAGCACGAACGCTGGTCCAACTGAGGCGCCAGGTGGAAATGGCATGGCAAGCCGTTCCACAGGACTACATCCAGCATCTCTACAATCGTCTCCATGGAAGAATAGCAGCCTGCATTGCTGCGAAAGGTGGATATACACTGTACTAGTGCCGACATTGTGCATGCTCTGTTGCCTGTGTCTATGTGCCTGTGGTTCTGTCAGTGTGATCATGTGATGTATCTGACCCCAGGAATGTGTCAATAAAGTTTCCCCTTCCTGGGACAATGAATTCACGGTGTTCTTATTTCAATTTCCAGGAGTTCTATTTTCCCTTGGAGTCATAAACCTCACCAATCCTTTGAATGGTGAAGGTTTTACACACAGGCATTGAACCTCCCAGCACTTTAGGAAATGAAACCCAGCAAAAAAACAATGCATTTTAGAAAGATCTTTAATGTGCGGCAACATTTACACTGCTCATTTTCATATAACGAAAGTATAAACATGAATTCCATTACATATAGCATGGTAGCTTCTGAAGCACTAAAATCAAGATTGCAATGTGCTTTTGTCAGCCAGTCATAGCTCACATCACGTGATCTCACCAGCCAATGACAGTAGATACTAAAAGAATAGGACACATGATGTAGTCAGCCAACAGAAACATCATTTTTAAGTAGTGTGAACACACAAATAGTCAAAATTAATGGTTTAAATTAAGAGATACACAGTGTAGCTACAAGAAAAGCTAGGCTTTTGCATAAAATATTGGTTGCTGAAGAAAAAAAAAATTTTTGAGCGTGTGGTTAAGCAGGATTCTAAGAGCGCAACTTAAACTGCAGCAGCAGAATATTTCTGACAAGCAAGATTATGAAATTCGCTGTTGTGCACCAAATGTTTCACGGGTTACCTAGCTGAATACATGTTATTTTCCATAGACATTCTTGCAAGTAACATAATTACTCTTGCATGAAAGGAAATTTACTTTGAAAGTAAACCACCATTCACAATATCTTCCCACACCTGTCAAAAATGTAAACAGTTGTGATGTCACACTCATTGAAACAAGGCCCATGAGTATTTCTCATGGTCCCAGTGTAGTAAGCAGTTTGTTGTTACAAAGCATTGCATAGTCTTTGACACATTTTGCTGTCGAAGACGCTTGTGTGTGCACTGTGTTGTTGTTATTGTGAATGGTGCACACTTTGTAACTAAAGTTTTATTTTGTTGTTATTCTCTCATTTATGTTTCATTGCGGAAACATTATTCTGTGGTAGCGGGCTAAAGCAAAATTCTTACCAATCAAAAATACAAAAATTTAACTGAAAACTAGAACACTGAAAAATTTGAATTTAAAAAATTCTCAGGTTTTTCCTGGATGAAAGGATACCCACATTTTTTTGGATGAAAAAATTTCTGGGCTTTCCCCGTTTTTCCCAGTTGTCCCAGAGTGTATACACCTCGTATTTACATTTCATATTAACGACCCAGGGGAGTAGTGTCGGAGGCCCTGTGAGGCCATTTGCGAGCAATGCAGTTGCAGTGGCAGATTACTAGTGTGGTGACTGGCAGTTGACCCTGAATGGAAATAAATGTAAAGCATTGCTGTATAACAATGGAAACTCCTGGATAGAATAATATGTAAAATAAAGGAAAGGCAACTGCTCACCTACAGCTGACTGATGTGCAGCACACACAAACATGCAACATAAAACTATTTATGCTAGCTTTTGAGCTCTCACTCTTTCTCTAGTAGAATTACACCACATCGATGCCCAAATGCACACGCCCATAGCCACATAAGAGGTGTGTCTGGACTTCCAGACCATTCATCTACATCAAGATGGAAGCCATTGTTTATTATCCCGTGCTTCACTAAATTCCATGGCATTTTGCCTTGGGAAACAATGTTATAAAAAAAGATACCCATCTCAAACAATGTAAAAAGATGTAAAATTTAAGATGTTTTTGTAGTTCTTTAGTACCCGTGGTATGATCCCACACTTTCAAGGCTTTAACTACGGTTTTATACATAGTTGCTAAGTCCATAAAGAAACCTAAAGAAGAACACAAGTTCTGTAAAAAATATGGTCATGAAAGGGTTAAGATAGGTGTCAAGGCAGCATCTATAGCAAGAAAGATGTAGCAGACACTTTCAGGTGTATTTGGCAGAATGCACTTCACAACTCAGTGGAAGGATCCTAGCCAGTATCATTTTTTTCTTAATGCAGCGAAACAGCTGGTGGCATAGTACCTATTCTCCAGAGGTATGGGTTGAAACCACTGTTCTGGGCCACTCTAAATATTTAATTAAAAGTTATGGCTCATTAAAGATGACATCGGTCTTTGGTTAGTAAGTGCCCACAGTACTGCTGAGAGTTTGGCCCAGGTGACTACATATTGGGATCGTATGACAAAAGAAGCTGCTCAGATTTGCGCACGGCCCTATAATTTCAACACAGAACAGGCTTAGCAGGCTGTTAGGATGAGCTTCAGACACAGAATGGAAACAGAGGAAGACACTTGACACTTACATATCTGTTGCAATGGTGGTTTTGTGACTGCAGAGACAGTTACTACAGGTCTGAACAGGATCCTTCCTCCAACACACAAATTCTGCACATATAATTTGTTCACAACACCCTGACCAAATTTTTCACAGGGGTGCGGGGCACGAATGAAGCGAATCTACTGATACCCAACACATTGACAGCCAGGGGGTAGAGTGGCAGTGTGTGTGTGTGTGGGTGGGGGTGGGGGGGGGGGGAGATGTGTTTTCCCCATGCAGTTCTGGCATTAGACATGGACTTACTGCTTCATCACAGCACTAGAATCATTTCATAACAGTTAAGGTGCACACAGGTACAGTATTGTTAGATCGATAATCTTGGCAGCAGGTGAACACAAACCACTCGAGGTCCGATGTCAATCAGACTTCTGCTGATCTGGAACTAGGGTATCCTCATTCGGGATGTTGTGAACAAGCTTTAGTTACTGCACATGACGATAGC
The DNA here is from genome assembly GCF_023864275.1 of Schistocerca cancellata. Taxonomy (NCBI): domain Eukaryota; kingdom Metazoa; phylum Arthropoda; class Insecta; order Orthoptera; family Acrididae; genus Schistocerca; species Schistocerca cancellata. The sequence goes on along the minus strand of NC_064626.1, from coordinate 1,144,118,907 downwards.
GTAGCTCATGCCATACATATAATTTTACTGAGAACTCAAACCTGTTATCACACGTTAAGCACAATTTACTCTTAACATAGCACCTATTGAAGGAACAGGGTATAAAGGGAAAGAAAAAAACTTTATTATTATACTGTTAATACCTGCAGCCATTCTTACTCATTCCGTAATTAAATGTTTTTTACAGCTTCGATAAGAATAGCTGTTACTCGTATTTTGAAACTGAATACTTAGATTTGTTTTTAACCAAACAGGTTTCACCTCATTTATTAAGCATCTTCAGTCATCTAAAAACAAATTACTGAGATACTTGTTTGGTTAACTATAACTTTTTTGTTTTGAGATATGTAGCATTTCGCAGCAGCCCTTTGAGGTTACCTTAATACTTACAGTGTAGACTGAGAATTTACTTTTCTGTCTACTACATTTTACTTCTATGTAAGCATTTTGTTCTTAAATACAAGGACAAAAATTTTCAGATATAATTAATTTATTCCGCTCAATATTACATATATCGGAGATAAAGCTACAAAAGCAAATACAACTTTTCAGCTAATCACGTTTATCATTCTTCAGTAGTTACATAAAAAATATAATCAAAACAAGTTTATAAAAAATATATGACTATTTCACATCATGAGACATACTGCCGTTATAGTTAAAAAAGAAAACGAACTGAGATCATATGAAGCACAAAGCTTACTTATTCTTAGCCTCATGAGATTCATAATGAACATAAAATAAATGGAAATCACACATTTGAAAGCATACATTTATACCACAATGTGATTTTTCTGACTAGATGATTAATAAGTAATTACAAATGTGTAATACACAATTACTAAATAGACTGATTAACAATACCAACTGGTAAACACTAAAAACAATAATTTTATTATATTACTCAGACCATCCCTGAGACTTCCCACATAGTATATACAGAGTAGTGACAGATTTGCCACTTGTGCTGGTAACTGTATTTTCTTATTCAAATGATAATGTTTAAGTATGACACAGAAAGCTGATACACTTTAAAAATTCTTCACCTCAATAGACAAGCACTACAAAATTTTGACATTTAGAGTATACTTTTAAATGATAGTTACGAAAGGTAAAGTCCGTTAGGCAGCTGGAATATTAACATCTAACTTGATAGTTACAGTCCTGAAATGACCACAGTCACTATATTTGGATTGCATAACTACATCTTGTACCTATTTTTTTCAGTGACAATATTATCAAATTGTATGGAAGGAAATACATGAATAATAATCCATAATATAAGTGAAACATTAAGATTATACATTTTTAATTCAAGACTGCAACTATCTTGTGAAAGAAATACCAATTACTCTACAACATAAATTGGAATGCATTCACTTCTGTATACTTTTTCAGTTCCTCTGAAATAATAAAATACAGTCATGCTAGACTATTAGAGTAGCATAATTTATCTCTTAGATAGAAATATTTATTTTTCTTTGGCACTGATCTCAAGCAACCACATTATGTTTATTAAATCAATACCAATATATGAATTGTGATTATACTTTCACAGACAGCAGTGCATATATTGTTGTATCAAAAATAAAATAAAATAAAATAAAATAAACTGGTTACATAAGCATATTGTGTGAATATTTACATGCCACATGTTCAAAAGCAATTTTATACATTTCACATTTGTGGCACCAATGCAGTGCTAAAATAGTAACTGCTCTCTGTACCTTCTACATAATAGGATGAGAAAAACTACATTTACACAGTCTTTGGTACCTATGTTCCCCTTACTCATATCCTTTGGTCCTATGAAGGTAATATATGACTTTATGTGTACTGAAACCAGGAATCTGTAAAAATACGAAAAAGGCGACTGCTCAACTAAAGCAGATTGATGTGTGGTGCACAAAAACAAGTAACAAAAAACAGCAGTCACACTAGCTGGGATTGTCTAATTGGTTGTGAATGTATTTACTATTACCAGTAAACTGTCTAGTGGCCAAAAGCTAGTGTGAATCCTGCTTTCTGTTATATATTTCTATGCTCCACGTATCAGTCTGCTACAGGTGAGTGGTTACCTTTATCTTATTTTACACACTGCTCCATACAAAGCACAGGAAACTTTTACTCTGAGATTTCAGTTGTTAGTAATTGGTGTTTAAGGATCAAATACCTGACACTGGTGTGCCTTCTTAAATTTACTACATACTATATGTCTACAAACAAGGGAGGAACATTAGGATTTAACATGACATTGACGGTGAGGTCACAAGAGATGGAGCACAAACTCAGATTGTGAATGATGGGATAGAAAATCAGCTGTGCTGTTTCAAAAGAACATTCCTGGCATTTGCCTTTTAGGGAAATCACAGAAAACCTAAATGTGATCAATGTCTACAAGAGATCTCCTCTCACATTCTACATTCCATAGGTTATAAACATTTGATATCCAGTAATACTGACTAATGGCTTGGCAGGAACTACAGTGGGGGGTTAAAAAAGCCTCTTTCAAAACTGCAACAACATAGAGGAAATATATAACTCATTGTTGAAAGCTTTCACTTAAAATCGTCCATCAACAGCGTACTAATACCAAAGAAAGATATCGCACATAACAAATATCAACAGGATCTTGCAAAAATCTGAGGCTGGTATGAAATATGAACAAACAGTTGTAATCAAGCTGCAATATGGGTCTGCTTTTACTCTGAAATTGCACCTAGAGGTCATCATGAAATGAAGTTCAACTTGGTTGTACAATGTGAGACATATTCATGAGAACAATCGAAAAGAAAGTTATGTAAAGGTGATATATACGCAGCTTTGGAAGAAAAGGATTCAAGTACACAGTAAAAAACTGGAAAATAAATGTCTTATGTATACATCAGAAGCACAATAACTCATAGTAAGTACTGTTTCTTGTAATGTACCTCACATATTCCACCCTTCTTTCTCAACTCTCTTCCTTTACATACATGCTCTAGCACACATTTTATGATCACAATTTCTTGTTCTTGTGGCAGTATTTATCTTTTCAACCCCATGAATTCAATTTATTCCTTTCTAATAACATTTACTTGTTTTTTATGATTTATCATAATTTTTAATTTTCCACTTTGGTTTTGAATAACTGCCATCAATTTCTGTAACATGTATTCCCTATTTTCATTCCCACTGCACAACCTTTCAATTTTAGTTTACATTGTCATTACAGGAGACACAATTACTACCATCATCTCCCTCTCCTTGCCAATGTAATACGTTTCTCCACCTGTCAGTTGAAATTAATCTTTTTGTTACACTTCATTTGCATTATTTCTCATTGAATAATAACCTTCAAACCCAATTTTCTGAGTATAGGGATTGACAAACTAACAGTTTGGAAGACAGGTGTAATCAATGCCATTCTTTTCTTGATATTTCAACTGTAATGTCTTTCCTACCACACGTACATGGTGTTCCTCCCAAAGTACACAGGATCCTCAACAAACATAAAATGAACGTAACATTTCCACCAGCACTGAAGATAGCCACTCTAGATGATTTTATATATAATGAGCAAAGGTTTTACAATGCTGATGTATTTAAGATTTCAAGTGACTGTAGTCTACAATGTGCTGACCAAACAAGACGAAACATCCAGGATGATGCATGGAAAGTCAACATTACAGCTACCTGCTCTAGACTGTCATATTAGCAATAGCTCAACACCAAACAAAGCATTCTATGGATTACATTGGCGACCAATGTTCTGCATCCACTTCATCTTTCTAAGATTCAGTCATTAAATAAGCTATTGAAATCCATCTGCAAAGGGATTTACTTAATAGTGATGCAAGCTTCAATTTGTACAAATTAATTGTACAACTTAATAGTACAACTGAAAAATAGTACAACAATTGTACAACTTAATAATGATGCAAGCTTCAATTTGTACAAATTATGAAATCTCATGTTTTTAACATGCACATCTTATAGACACAGTACTGTGGTCCCATCGATACTGTGTAAGCATGTAAACAGTTGGTGATCCATAGGTACCATAGGTCCCTTGTACAGAGCATGGAGGCAGGTTGTTTCCCAGAGAGTTACTTTCTTCCAGTTGTTTATGTACATATAAATAGGGGCAGGTGGACACAAAATTTCTACTGTCATCCCTCTTTTGACTCAAGAGACGGCTAGATATGTTCCAATGAAAATAACATGAAGAGAAAAGAACTGGTTTTGACTACATTCCCAAAACCTCATAGACCAGCATCTGTGTGGCTTTCCCTTTTCAGTATTTCCTCCTCTCTGATGTTTAAAAATCGTCTTCAAGCTTTCACTAAAATTTGTATCTTCCATAATTCTTTTGCTAAAATAGTTACTGCTTCAGATTCAAAATAGGTTACTACCATCCATAATCCAGTGCAATTCAACAAAAAATTACATTTAGCTGTATTATTAAAATTAAAGATTCACTTAATAAACTTTGTTTAAAATATCAGGCAATGATAGAAGAAGACTAGATTTTTTATTTCATTATAAGACTAGAAATGATTCAGACAATCTGTGAACTCTGAATGACCACAGAGAGTGTTTTGTTTTTTCTTCATTGCATATAACTACATTCAGAAAACATAATTCTTCAAATGATAATGATTTTTAACAACATTTCAAATTACAATTTACATGTTTTATATTATATGCATTATTATTTACAATAATATATAGCAAAGATTGCATTACTATATTGAATATACCACTCATCATAACCCTTTCAAAATTTGAACAGAGGCAACCCTGTTATCTTTTATTCCCATGAAAAGACACACAAAAGTGTTATCAAGAATTTGTGTATTATTTGGCTGAAGTTAAGCCAAAATAGTCTGGAAGCTATTCATGTAGTAACTAGATAAATTCAGATCATTTAAAAAAAGTTTAAGTCACTCAACAACCATTGAAGATGAGTCATACAGAGAAGGCCTTGGTTGGTTATTAGCTGATTCTATCAGAACAATAGCTTTTGCAACAATGTCCTTTCACACAAAGTATTCTCAGTAGTATTGCAAGCCTAATGTTTAAAACAGAAATAAGGCCTATAAGTTTTCTCTCCCATTATCATCATTATAAACATGTGACTATCGTGACTGCTATTATGGTCTCCTTTTACAACCAATAGTTAACTTCTACACAGTCTTGTTGTCAGCACAGAAGTGATATTTCTTTCAGAAAAGAATGTGGTGAGAGATAGAGAGGAAAGGAAATTTGCAGATTTTTAGATGTTCCGATTGACTATAAATCATGAGGGTGGTGTGGGACTCTGCATACTGAAGCATAGATTCTGAAATGAGACATCTGAGATGATGTTTCAAAAGAATGGATCAGATAAGAATCATACTAAGTTATCAATCTCTGATAAACATGAATATGAAGCTAGTCCACCAACATAAAATGATCTGGAGACAATGCTACTTCTTTCTCAGAGTCGTGGTCAGTAAAACAAACAGAGTCCTTGGCAGGAATGAAGTCACATCAATTTTATGCAGGCCAAAGAAATTCAACCAGAAATAAATTGGTTGCAGTAAGTATGCACATTATACATGCTCAAGCCAGTCAAAATCATTGTTCAATGGCAAAAACAACAAGTACTCAACATCAAACTGAGCAGAAAATGTACTAAGCAAATTAAACGACAGAATAAACAGTTAATTTTTATGGGTAGTAGTTACATTCAAAATGCACAAAATATTTGTTTCTTATAAGACAACAATGAGAGATCGCATGTGACCTGTGATGGTTCAGATAATGTCACATACAACTAATGTCTGCATGCTGTTAATGGCCTACAAGAAGTTGTAAGGCAGTTGAAATACATAAAGGTAATTGTTATTGACATTCTATATTGGCTTTATTTAATTCACGCTCACGTGTTAACAGGACAGTAGGAAAAACAAATGCACATCATGCTGAAATCTGCCATAGTTTAGTGAATATTCACTAGGTTGAAGTAAACAATTTTAATGGGAAACTTAGCAAAAATCATAGAATTTACAGTAACTCAAGCAGAAAAAGCCACTTCTAATTTAATAGGCAGTTAATGAGCAGTATCACAAACATACACCCACATATTGTATTTCACAGGACATCATACCTTTGCCAGTCTTAAAAGACTTATTCTACATGATTACAAACTAACAATGTCATAGCCCAAAACTGAGAAGGAAAGAGGCAGTGATACTGGGCAACTTCTGAGAACCATGGTCTCTTTCTGAAGCAGCTAGGCTGCCTTCTCAATTCTTGATCCAAGGGGAATAAGCAGGCAGCTAGCTTGTTGATGTAAGGGTTATCTAATAATAAATCAGAACTTACATGTACAGCTCTTATACTGACAATATATTTACAACATGCTGCCAATACTTTTATAGGTCAGTAGGACAATATTTTTTCCATCAACATATCAATACTTTTTTTCGATATATCAAGGGCTGATAATGATGTTTTTTAAATATCGATACATCTGATTCCCGATATTTTTAAAGACATCAACAGTCCCAGTGGGGCCGCCATCACATCAATGATGGGCAATGACAGGGCTGAGAAGCAGCCTTCATAGTCAAAAAGAGTTCCCTTCTTCCTCCACACAACGTCTGGGCACTGCCAAGACTGGAAGGGGTAGTATTACTTCACTCACAGTCAATTAAGATGAGGGTAGCCTTCAACCTTATGTCAAAGCTATGGGAGACAGGCTCTTAGTGGAAAATGGGCCAAAACTTGAAGGCTGAATGCTCCAAGTCAGTCAAAAGTCAGCAGTTAGATGGTCAGGATGCACTTGAAAGTTAAGTAGACTTAGTGTTCAGAGCTGGGGACTTAGAGAATTCAGCAGTTCGACTCTGTCTGTTATAGAAACCACTGGCAGACTTCACTGAAAGCAGACAGAACACTGGCTCTGTGTTAGGGTTTGCCCATTCTCAAGGAGAAACCTCCATCAGGGCAGTTAGCTTTGTAGTTGAGACTTAGAACAAACTTTGAAGTAAAGCAATTCTTCCACTGGGCTTATTCTCAGTCACTTGCAAATCCTCACCTATTCATACAAAAGATTATCACATCTAGCCTCTTCAAATTTTTCTCTCCTTGTGGTGAAATTGCTGAATCCCTTATTACAAACTGTATTATTCAGTCCCAGACTATACCAATGTTTAGGATGTATCACTCTTGGAAAGTAGTTAAAGTGATACATAGTGAAATATTTCAGGTCTTTATAAAGTGCACCCCTAGATGTGGACTGGAAATACATCTACAGCAAAAGATATGTTAACTCCAAAAATGATTTGTTCAGAAATTGTAACAATGTTTGAAGGTACATTTCTAAAAAGAATATGGGTAAATTAATTGAAGGGGTCTATGAAAAACCCCTGGAGCAACAAGGGGATAACGATACCAAAATAGGAAGACCTGTGTACCATATCAATAATATCAGGCATCTGTTAAATAATGGCAAAAATATTGTAAGCAAAGCAAGTAGAAAACTCAAATTTTGGTTTCAAAAGCAATTTGCTTTGCAATAAAATCAAATTAGTCTGAGATATATAAGGTTATGAGATAGGATCTAATCCTACAAATAAAACAGATTTTGATAACTGTCCAGTAAGCAACCAAATGCTTTCCAAAAGATAATTTTATTCCCCAAATTGAAAAATTAGGTAAAATAACCTAATTAAATATACTGGCATCATTACACAAAGGGGAAAGTTGGTCTGTACTACAATCTGAAGACTTTGGCACAAAAGGAGTAGCCTAGAATACAAGAGCACTAAAAATTTCAACACACACTCCATTAACAGTAATTTCCTGAAGTTCAGAGAAAAACAATGAGTTTTTATATCTGAACTGTAGGGGTGATACTTACGTACTATTGCTCTAACAAAGACTGGTGTCATTTCTGGTAGCATCAGCACTGTTATTCCTTATCATAACTGTGACATCACTACAGCATATGTCAGCTGTTATGAAATTAATACTGATGATAAAAGGAAACTGCAATAGCAGGCATGCCAATCAGTTGTTGATGACAACAGGCACAGTAAGCTAGGGTTTTCGTTCAAATTTGACATGGCAAAAATACTGAGGCATTGGGATGATTATTTGCGTAAAAATTGATTCTATCCAGACATTTTACATACTTCTGTTGTTTGCAAGGTTTAATATTAAAAATTTTAAACATGTTTCAAAATAACAGGCTTGCCTCCCAATATAAATTTCTGATACAGGACACAAATGAAAACATTCCCTGTCATTTACAACATTTTCATTAATATCCCTGTTGTGACTAGAAAACAAAATATGTAATCACTTATTTTGATTACGTAGGTGGTTAAATTACATAATTTAAAAACGGGAAATATAAAATAATGGAATGTAACTAGGTAAATATATAAACACTTTATCAAAAATTCAATATAAATATGACTAGATAATATTAGGAATGTTGGATAAGTTTTTGGTACATTTACATAACAATGGTTCCTAAATTATTGAGCATTTGAATAACTGAATCTTTTTCAGCATCACTGACATGAGGAAAAAGCAAGTGGTCAGATTTGGTTGCTAAATTAGAACCAAATGTATCACTAAGATCAGAATCAGCTGCACTGGGTGCAAGGGAAATTTCAATTATATTCATATTTTCCTCTGGGTCTGCAGCAAATTCATCTGAGTTGTCTCCCATGATGTTCATGTCAATGTCGTTTGGCTGCTCATTATTTTCACTGGCCAGGAAAGCTTCAAGAAGATTATCTGATTCCTCAATGGCTTCTTGCAGAATATTATTTTCATCCACTAAATTTGCTGTATTTTCTTGTAAAATGTCATCATTTAAAACATCATTCTTAGAAACCAGAAATGCATCGAGGTCATTGGAATCATCATCTACTTCCTGAAAACTTGGAACCTCATTGTTTGAAGTCCCTTGCTGAAGGACAATACCATCATTCAGACTTTCGGCTGCATGAAGAGTGACAGTATCATTTAGAACCATTTCACAGTCAGCCAGCTCTCTGGTCTCAGACACAAAAAAGGTTTCTTGAATTTCATTTCCAATACTGTCTGATGTTAAAAAAGTGAAATACTCTACATCTTCTGAATTGCTGCGCTCATCAGTTTTACCATCAGATAAAGCCTCCGCTACTTCTGAAGATTCTAAAAATGACCTTAAGCTTGTATATGTTTTACCTTTCCCTTCTTCACTGCTTATTACTAAATCAGTTTTCCTGGTACTGGGTCTTTTCGTTCTCTGCAATTCTGGACTGGGTACCAGCCCTGGTTTTTGATGTCGATCCATGTGTCGTTTTCGATTACTCCAATCAGCAAATCGTTTCCCACAAATTCCACACTGCAATTTAAAAAAAAATGTTAAAATGGAATTTCTTGAGAAATAAAATAAAAAGAAATAAAGGAAAAGAATGAGAAACATGTTAATAGTCTTACAGCCAAAAACATTTGCTCGCAGAACCACTAGTAGGAAAAAACGAAAAATACATAGAATGCAAAAATTACAATTACATGTGACAGAATTGATAACGAGCAGAGAAATGAAATAGATTATAAATACAGGGTGAAGGCTGACTAGGTTCAGTAGAGGACAAACAGAACTATGACTGGTCAAATTCTTAAATCCTTTTTTATGCAGTCTGCTCAGCTAAAAACTATTGTCACTGTGCTTTTACTGCATTACTGGTCTTTAGGGCAATGTCTTTGCAAAGATTATCTAGCAACAATTAAACCTTATTATAACAAAGAGATAGAGGGGCTGGCCAGTACTTACCTCAGCTCAGTACAGCCAATAGACACACAAAAAACAGAACCGAAAATTTACGTTCCTAGCTTTCGGAACAAATGTTCCTTCATCAGGGAGGAGAGAGAGGAAAGAAAGGGAAGAAGGGAAAGTGGATTCAGTTACTCACGACCCAGGTTATGAAGCAACAGGGAAAGGAAAACAGGGAGGGTAGCAAGGATGGAGGCATGGTTGTCAGAGGGAAGCCAAAGATATTCTACTGTAAGTACTGTGCCAGCTTCAAACCAAAGAGGATTCATACAGAAGTAAAGAAGTATATAGTATAAAGATAAACACAATTATGTAGGATGAAAAGATGTGTGAATGTCTAAAGAGGAAAGGGAAAGAGGAGAAGACTGAAGAGTAAATGGGAGTGAGGTTGTTTAACATAGGTTCAGTCCAGGGGGATGGCGGGATGAAAGGATGTGTTGGAGTGCAAGTTCCCATCTCCGCAGTTCAGAGGGACTGGTGTTGGGTGGGAGAAGCCAAATGGCACATACGGTGTAGCAGGATCCTAGGTCCCTAGAATTATGCTGGAGGGCTTGCTCCACTACTGGGTATTGGACATCTCCTAGGCGGACAGTTCGTCTGTGCCCGTTCATGCGCTCAGCCAGTTTAGTTGTTGTCATACCGATGTAAAAGGCTGTGCAGTGCAGGCATGTCAGCTGATAAATGACATGTGTAGTTTCACACGTGGCCCTGCCTAGAATTGTGTATGTTTTACCAGTAGCGGGGCTGGAGTAGGAGGTTGTGAGGGGATGCATGGGGCAGGTTTTGCAGAGGGGTCAGTTACAGGGGTAGGAACTGCTGGGTAGAGAAGGTAGTCTGGGAATATTGTAGGGTTTAACAAGGATGTTACGGAGGTTAGGGGGGTGACGAAAGGCAACTCTGGGTGGTGTGGGGAGGATTTTGTCAAGGGATGATCTCATTTCAGGGGTTGACTTGAGAAAGTCATATCCCTGGCAGAGTAATTTGTTGATGTATTCGAGGCCAGGATAATATTGGGTGACAAGGGGGATGCTTCTGTGTGGTCTGGGGGTAGGAACATTGTTGTTGGATGGGGAGGAATGTATTGCTCAGGAGATCTGTTTGTGGACAAGCTCTGCAGGATAGTTGCAGGAGAGGAAAGCACTGGTCAGGTTATTGGTGTAATTGTTGAGGGATTCGTCACTGGAGCAGGTACATTTGCACGAATACCTAGGCTGTAGTGAAGGGAGCGTTTGATGTGGAATGGATGGCAGCTATCAAAGTGAAGGTACTGTTGTTTGTTTGTGGGTTTGATATGGACAGAGGTGTGGGTGTGAGCTTCAACAAGATGAAGGTCAACATCCAGGAAGGTGGCTTGGGTTATGGAGAAGGACCAGGTTGTGTTTATCTTTATACTATATACCTCTTTACTTCTGTATGCATCCTCTTTGGTTTGAAGCTGGCACAGTACTTACAGTAGAATATCTTTGGCTTCCCTCTGACAACCATGCCTCCATCCTTGCTACCCTCCCTGTCTTCCTTTCCCTGTTGCTTCATAACCTGGGTTGTGAGTAACTGAATCCACTTTCCCTTCTTCCCTTTCTTTCCCCTCTCTCCTCCCTGATGAAGGAACATTTGTTCTGAAAGCTAGGAACGTATATTTTCGGTTCTGTTTTTTATGTATGTATTGGCTGAGCTGAGGTAAGTACTGGCCAGCGCCTCTATCTCTTTGATAGTATTTGTTTCACATCTTTATATGAGATTTTCCATTAATCATTTAGATCACCTATATGGTCCACATCCTTCATTGTTTTGTCCCTTTTGTTAGCTATCACTTACATCTGTCATCTAAACACTTTCTCTTCTTCAGTGTTTTATATATACATAAATAAATATTTTCATCACCAACTGTGCTAGTTTCATTTTCCTCCTATTATCTTGTTCCATTAATAGTCCACTTCTCTTTTTTATTTATTGATTTATTTATTTAACATTCCATAGTTTTAACGTTCGTTATTCGCTGTTTTCCAGCCAACAATCACTGCCAACAATCTCTCCCACACCTACCAGTATCATCCATTTCCATCGATTTCGAGTTGCTGGCGATAATTTTGTGCCATTGGCTATCTTTCTCTGCCACAGGACAATTTTTTTGGGACATTTCTGCGCCACCCGCGAATTTTTTTGCGGCACGCGTGATCTTTTTTGCGGCACGCGCGATCTTTTTTTCGCCACTCGCTATCTCTGTTTTTGAGCAACATGTGTTCCTTCCCCTGATCTGGACATACTTGCTTGGTCTGGTCAACTTTTTCCGTATTTTTCTTATTTAGTGGTCTTCCTTTGGTATTGAACATTACCAACACAATTTCTTTCTTTCTTGTCCTTCCCTCCGTGTTTTATTCCTTCTTATGATTACTATTTTAACTTTAGTTATTTAGTTTCCCTACCCACCAGTTACCCACTATGTACCCTAATCCTATACCACATTATTTACATTCATTCCGGAAACATGCATTCACTGTAGCCAAACTGCAATCCCACATACTTTTCCTCCAGTCCTGCTTAACCTTTGGAATTACCCCTAAAGGACTTACCTTAAAAGTTCCCATCTCTGGGTGCAATTCCTCCTTCCACCAGTCTCTCCTGGACTTCCAGAACCTTCAATCCTTAGCCCTTACCCAACTTGTCCTGAATCTCTACACTACTTCATGTTACCACCACTCCCAACAGCTCCTATCTCTCTTCAAAGTCCTCCACCTCTCAAACCTTTGCTTGGAGAACACACTCAGGAACATCATCCTAGAAGCCAGCTGCAAACTTGAGTTCCATGCCACACACCACCTGAAAAAACTATCCACAGTGCTAGTGCAACACCTAAGAAGTGGGGTCCCTCTCCCTATCCCTCACAAACACCAACCACAACAGAACCTTCAACAAACCCCCCTCATAGCCAACAAACCTAGCCTAGCCACCCTACTCAATCTCCCCATCTCAGCACATACCCCACATAGACCAAATCTAAACTATAACCACAGTCAAATGCCACATATCACCAGTCCCAATTCAGTTCTAAACCTCTCATCCAGATCCCTTGCTCCTCCAGACACATCTGTTCTATCAAAAGGCTTAACCTTTAGCCCCATGCCTAAATTCGACCACACTGCCCTGGTTAAAGATCTCCTCTCATTCACCTGGAACCTCAACTGGAAATATCACTTCACTACCCAAACACAGCCCCCAAATACTAGACCCAGTGTTGAACCCTGTCTAGAACAGTTCCGACCGCCTTCTCAAAGGGATCCTCCTACCCTCCCCCAAAACCATCCCTTGCAGACATTTCAGGAATTCCTCACATCCAGTGTTGCCTCCCAGTCCTTCTTGAAGAACATCCCGACAACCCCCAACATCACCCCAGCTGAATCCCGTGCCATTAAGGAGCTGAAAACAGACCGCTCTATTGTCATCCTCCCAGCGGATAAAGGCTCCACAACTGTGGTACTTGACCGTGTGGAGTATGTGGCAGAAGGATTGCATCAACTCTCCGACAACTCAACCTACAAAGCTGTTACCCAGGATCCCATTCCCTCCATCCAGACTGAGCTGCAGAAAATCCTAAAAATCCAAGGTTCCTCACAAGGCCTCACAACGGCTTCCATAGACTTACTCACTCCACCTGAGCCACGTACCACTACCTTCTACCTATCACCCAAAATCCACAAAGAGAACCATCCTGGCCGTCCCATTGTAGCAGGCTTCAAAGCCCCAACAGAACGTATCTCAGCTCTGGTAGACCAACACCTCCAACCTATCACCCGCAGACTCCCATCCGACATCAAAGACACAAACCACTTCTTAGAACGCCTCAAATCCATTCCCACTCTTCTCCCACCTGAAACCTTTCTTGTCACCATAGATGCTACATCCCTTTACACAAACATCCCACATACCCATGATCTCTCCGCCCTTGAGCACTACCACTCCCAACGCCCACCCGAAGATCTTCCAAAAACCTCGTTCCTTATCACACTTACCAACTTCATCCTCACCCATAATTACTTCACTTTTGAAGGCCAGACCAACAAACAAATCAGGGGAACAGCCATGGGAACCAGGATAGCTCCGTCCTATGCCAACCTCTTCATGGGCCGCATGGAGGAGGCTTTCCTGAAGACCCAACAGCTGCTTCGCTGGCCTGGTATAGGTTTATAGATGACATCTTTGTGGTCTGGACTCATGGTGAAGAAACACTCCTTAATTTGCCCCATAACTTCAACTCCTTTACGAATGTAAATTTCACCTGGTCCTTCTCCAAAACCCAAGCCACCTTCCTGGATGTTGACCTTCATCTTCTTGAAGCTCACATCCACACCTCTATCCATATCAAACCCACAAACAAACAACAGTACCTTCACTTTGATAGCTGCCATCCATTCCACATCAAACGCTCCCTTCACTACAGCCTAGGTATTCGTGGCAAATGTATATGCTCCAGTGACGAATCCCTCAACAATTACACCAATAACCTGACCAGTGCTTTCCTCTCCCGCAACTATCCTGCAGACCTTGTCCACAAACAGATCTCCCAAGCAATACATTCCTCCCCATCCAACAACAATGTTCCTACCCCCAGACCACACAGAAGCATCCCCCTTGTCACCCAATATTATCCTGGCCTCGAATACATCAACAAATTACTTTGCCAGGGATATGACTTTCTCAAGTCAACCCCTGAAATGAGATCATCCCTTGACAAAATCCTCCCCACACCACCCAGAGTTGCCTTTCGTCACCCCCCTAACCTCCGTAACATCCTTGTTAAACCCTACAATATTCCCAGACTACCTTCTCTACCCAGCGGTTCCTACCCCTGTAACTGACCCCGCTGCAAAACCTGCCCCATGCATTCCCTCACAACCACCTACTCCAGCCCTGCTACTGGTAAAACATACACAATTCAAGGCAGGGCCACGTGTGAAACTACACATGTCATTTATCAGCTGACATGCCTGCACTGCACAGCCTTTTACATCGGTATGACAACAACTAAACTGGCTGAGCGCATGAACGGGCACAGACGAACTGTCCGCCTAGGAGATGTCCAATACCCAGTAGTGGAGCATGCCCTCCAGCATAATTCTAGGGACCTAGGAACCTGCTACACCATATGTGCCATTTGGCTTCTCCCACCCAACACCAGTCCCTCTGAACTGCGGAGATGGGAACTTGCACTCCAACACATCCTTTCATCCCGCCATCCCCCTGGACTGAACCTATGTTAAACAACCTCACTCCCATTTATTCTTCAGTCTTTTCCTCCTTCCCTTTCCTCTTTAGACATTCACGCATCTTTTCATCCTACATAGTTGTGTTTATCTTTATACTATATACTTCTTTGGTTTGAAGCTGGCACAGTACTTACAGTAGAATATCTTTGGCTTCCCTCTGACAACCATGCCTCCATCCTTGCTACCCTCCCTGTCTTCCTTTCCCTGTTGCTTCATAACCTGGGTTGTGAGTAACTGAATCCACTTTCCCTTCTTCCCTTTCTTTCCCCTCTCTCCTCCCTGATGAAGGAACATTTGTTCCGAAAGCTAGGAACGTAAATTTTCGGTTCTGTTTTTTGTGTATCTATTGGCTGTACTGAGCTGAGGTAAGTACTGGCCAGCCCCTCTATCTCTTTGTTAGTATTTGTTTCACATCTTTATATGAGATTTTCCAGTAATCATTTAAACCTTATTATAAGTCTCACAGTAAACTCATCAGGGTCAAAATTTGCATTCCACTGTCTGAACAGAACAACAATTTGTAGAACAGGTGCGGTATATAGGTACATGCTAACATTATGCTGTATTAAAGACAAGACCATTTGTAATCCATGGAAACTACTGCTACAAGTTGATCTGTAGTTTACTTTCAATATTACATTCAAACATGCAAGTAAATAAACAATATGAGTTCTGATTTGCCATGTTATTTCTGAGCAGCAACAGACTGAGTGTGAAAATATCACAAAATGAAATAAGAAAGATTTTGGTCATGGAAGGTCCTTGGTGAAATATAAACAATAGATGGGTTAAAGGCAGGTGTGTACAGACTTTCTAATACTGCAGGATATAAACCTCTCACTATGACTATGTAAAGGCAGCAAACATATATTTCACATCACTCGTTTCATTTAATGAATATAATTACAGCAATGTATTTTTACACAAACATCATTTACACAATTTAATTTGAAACAAGACATTCCATTGATTTCACAACTACCTTTACGTTTGGCTCAATTTTTGTGACAGACAAGCTCAAAATTGACTGTAAATTGTCATTCATCAAGCAGTTCCTACTTTTTTGATTTCTTAATGTTCCTTATGAAAAAGTTCATTCCCATATATACGTTGATCCAAAGAGGCTGGCACATTTTAAGGCATTATCTACCAATACTTATAACATTGTTCTCATTGACACAACAATAGAAATTCAGCAGATTTGCTTCATTGAATTTAATATGGACTATCCCATCATTTTGGAGAGGGAATGACAGATGAGTAAAAAAATAAATTACAAGAATGAAAGGTGAGAGATGGCTGCCATCAGATCACTGGCAGGCCGCATGCAGCCAACAGTATGGTCATCCATAGGTAAAGATAACAGCTCACCATATAGCTGTAGTGCTGAGTAATTGACAGGCACATACACATGTCTGAAAATATTGCAACGCTTTTGAACAATGTCCTTATTCAGAGACAACAAGTACACTGTACACATATTCATATGTACACCTGTACAGCTCAACTGTCCTGATTGATTACTTGTACCAACACTGTAGCTAGACCTATGGAAAGAGGCTGTATTGGGAAGAGCGGGCGAAGTGTGAAATGAGGTGGGAAGGGCGAGAAGAGGCTGGACGGAAAACCAGCTGACATTTGGGAGGGGCTAGCAACAAGTGCATGGAATACAAATGTGGCACCTAACCGTATCCCTTTGCCATGGTCTCAGCCACTTACTGTCATGCCCACACACAAGGAAATTCCTACCCATAATTGTCCCCTCCCTTCCCCAACCAAAGAGGTGTTCTGCTGCCCAACCAATCTACAAAATACTTAAGTCTACCCTTTCATCACAACTACTCCAAATTCCTTGCCACATGAGTCATAGGCCTGTGGAAGACTCAGATGCAAGATGTGTCGTATGCAACCATTCAAAACGTCCTGTTCCACTCGCAGCACAGGAATATTCTGTTCTAGAGACAAAGGAATTAAATATATTAGCTGCTAGTGGGCACTGGTTTATATCAATGGGGCAAGTTGAAAATTTGTGCTGGACCATTATTTGAACCCGGGTCTCCTGCTTACTACACCACCCCAACACAGTGGTCATCACAACTGCATGGACAACCCTAGTGTGTCTCCTGCCAGACCCAAATTCCCACCTTATAATGCACACTACTGATGTAGTGCCCCTGTTCATAAGCTTCATTAATCGTGGCATCTTACCGATTCCTGTCTGAAAGAACAGACACCACATACATATAATTAAGGTGATGACAGACAATGATTTCTTCAGCACAGATGCCCGTTAAGCTTAAACTCTTACTGGAATCAGCAAGATGCCACAAGTGATGTGGCTAATGAGCAAGGGCACTACATCACTAGTGTGAATTATAAGCTGCGAATTTGTGTCTGATGGGAGGCAGCTGTGGTGACCACTTTGCCCTGATGGAACATTGGTCAGTGCAACTTCCTACTTAGCAGGAAACCCAGGTTCGAATCCCAGACCGGCACAAATTTTCAACCTGCCGCATTCATATAAACCATTGCCCACTGGCAGCTAATGTCTTTAATTGCTTTGCGTCCTGATTCACTGTGGCTGCAAGATCAAAATGGTGTCTGTTCTTTCGGACATGCCAAAAGAACATACTGCTATTCTGTCACAGGCATAGTCACTTGTGAAAACAGTCATATCATACACCAGCTCTGCTGTAACTGTTGCACAGCCTTTCATGTGTGTATGACCACCAACTAGATGTCCACCCACACGAATGGCCACCATTAATTACAGTGTGGCTGAGAGCAGAGTTGTGTACATGCTTCTGAGCACAACATGCTCAACTTCATGGCTGTTTAACACCCCCCCCCCCCCCCCCAATACCAACTTTTCTACATGGGGACTGCCTTACAACACATGCTCGCATCCCACAATCCTACAGGTCTCAGTCCCCACCTGCCCCTGTCTAACACACACCTGTGCGCCATCCCCTCCCCACGGCATTCATTTTATTCTCATGCTACATCTACATCTACATTTATACTCCGCAAGCCACCCAACGGTGTGTGGCGGAGGGCACTTTACGTGCCACTGTCATTATCTCCCTTTCCTGTTCCAGTCGCGTATGGTTCGCGGGAAGAACGACTGTCTGAAAGCCTCTGTGCGCGCTCTAATCTCTCTAATTTTACATTTGTGATCTCCTCGGGAGGTATAAGTAGGGGGAAGCAATATATTCGATACCTCATCCAGAAACGCACCCTCTCGAAACCTGGCGAGCAAGCTACACCGCGATGCAGAGTGCCTCTCTTGCAGAGTCTGCCACTTGAGTTTGTTAAACATCTCCGTAACGCTATCACGGTTACCAAATAACCCTGTGACGAAACGCGCCGCTCTTCTTTGGATCTTCTCTATCTCCTCCGTCAACCCGATCTGGTACGGATCCCACACTGATGAGCAATACTCAAGTATAGGTCGAACGAGTGTTTTGTAAGCCACCTCCTTTGTTGATGGACTACATTTTCTAAGGACTCTCCCAATGAATCTCAACCTGGTACCCGCCTTACCAACAATTAATTTTATATGATCATTCCACTTCAAATCGTTCCGCACGCATACTCCCAGATATTTTACAGAAGTAACTGCTACCAGTGTTTGTTCCGCTATCATATAATCATACAATAAAGGATCCTTCTTTCTATGTATTCGCAATACATTACATTTGTCTATGTTAAGGGTCAGTTGCCACTCCCTGCACCAAGTGCCTATCCGCTGCAGATCTTCCTGCATTTCGCTACAATTTTCTAATGCTGCAACTTCTCTGTATACTACAGCATCATCCGCGAAAAGCCGCATGGAACTTCCGACACTATCTACTAGGTCATTTATATATATTGTGAAAAGCAATGGTCCCATAACACTCCCCTGTGGCACGCCAGAGGTTACTTTAACGTCTGTAGATGTCTCTCCATTGAGAACAACATGCTGTGTTCTGTTTGCTAAAAACTCTTCAATCCAGCCACACAGCTGGTCTGATATTCCGTAGGCTCTTACTTTGTTTATCAGGCGACAGTGCGGAACTGTATCGAACGCCTTCCGGAAGTCAAGGAAAATGGCATCTACCTGGGAGCCTGTATCTAATATTTTCTGGGTCTCATGAACAAATAAAGCGAGTTGGGTTTCACACGATCGCTGTTTCCGGAATCCATGTTGATTCCTACATAGTAGATTCTGAGTTTCCAAAAACGACATGATTCTCGAGCAAAAGACATGTTCTAAAATTCTACAACAGATCGACGTCAGAGAGATAGGTCTATAGTTTTGCGCATCTGCTCGACGACCCTTCTTGAAGACTGGGACTACCTGTGCTCTTTTCCAATCATTTGGAACCTTCTGTTCCTCTAGAGACTTGCGGTACACGGCTGTTAGAAGGGGGGCAAGTTCTTTCGCGTACTCTGTGTAGAATCGAATTGGTATCCCGTCAGGTCCAGTGGACTTTCCTCTGTTGAGTGATTCCAGTTGCTTTTCTATTCCTTGGACACTTATTTCAATGTCAGCCATTTTTTCGTTGGTGCGAGGATTTAGAGAAGGAACTGCAGTGCGGTCTTCCTCTGTGAAACAGCTTTGGAAAAAGGTGTTTAGTATTTCAGCTTTACGCTTGTCATCCTCTGTTTCAATGCCATCATCATCCCGGAGTGTCTGGACATGATGTTTCGAGCCACTTACTGATTTAACGTAAGACCAGAACTTCCTAGGATTTTCTGTCAAGTCGGTACCTAGTATTTTACTTTCGAATTCACTGAACGCTTCACGCATAGCCCTCCTTACGCTAACTTTGACATCGTTTAGCTTCTGTTTGTCTGAGAGGTTTTGGCTGCGTTTAAACTTGGAGTGAAGCTCTCTTTGCTTTCGCAGTAGTTTCCTAACTTTGTTGTTGTACCACGGTGGGTTTTTCCCGTCCCTCACAGTTTTGCTCGGCACGTACCTGTCTAAAATGCATTTTACGATTGCCTTGAACTTTTTCCATAAACACTCAACATTGTCAGTGTCGGAACAGAAATTTTCGTTTTGATCTGTTAGGTAGTCTGAAATCTGCCTTCTATTACTCTTGCTAAACAGATAAACCTTCCTCCCTTTTTTTTATATTCCTATTAACTTCCATATTCAGGGATGCTGCAACGGCCTTATGATCACTGATTCCCTGTTCTGCACTTACAGAGTCGAAAAGTTCGGGTCTGTTTGTTATCACCAGCCTTCAGTCTCCCTCTTCTTCAGTTCTATCTTTCCCTCCCAGTCCACCTGTCTTCAACACTGTGTGCCGTAGGCAGTTATCTCTGCCTCAGCCATAATGAGCTCACTGGTAGTGCATTCCTACTCCACGTGCTTGTTGCCTCTTGCTACCAGCCACCCCTTCCCCTTCCATGCCTTCTTCCCACTCCTCATTTTCTTTCTCCCTTCACCCCCTCCACCCAACACTGTGAGTCATCCCAGTTCAGCTGCAGCGCCAGAACAACATAGGTATGCATGCCTGTGTGTTTCTGGACTAGCAGCTCTGAAGAAGCACATTGCCCGAAAGCTTAGTATTGTTTCCAGTCTTGTTCATGTACCTGTAAACCACTCAGAGCCTCAAATGTATTGTTTGTTCTTACCTATACTGCTTCCAATACTAAGAAGTAATAATTGTGATTCACTGGACATAAAATCATGCAAGTGCCATCAGTAATGAAGTGAGCCCAGACAAATCAGACTGATTACTTAAATCAGCAATAAAATTAACAATTTACTCATACACCAATTTATACCAGCAAGCAAGGTTCAAAACATAAATGTTCACTATCTAGAAAAGTGCTTGCTGTTTTACAAGTTACTTTCAACTAAGCAAGTAGTGAGTAGACAATGAGGTTTTTACTTAAATGGAGCCAGCATACAAACTAAAGATGTTAGGAAGCTAGTAAATTTGTTAAAGCCTTACAATATTAATGTACAAAAAGGATTTACTGAGAAAATTTGAAACAGATACTGACATCCAATACATTACAATAATTTCAATTGTGAGGATAAGTATAGTTTGTCACAAGCACACTATCTGCCCTCTTTGAAGAGAGTATTAATAGAAATATTTCTCATTTGCACAAAACATGTGGGAAACATTTCAAGGTAATGAAAGAATGGAGTTACTAAGATACATGTTCCAGAGCCAAAAGTTCATGTCGACAGTACTGAACTAAAAACTTTATATCAAGAAGCACTGTAACAAAGAAAGCAGAAAGCTCAAAAATAACAGAAGTGGAAAAATATTATATGCAACGCAAACTGCAACTGCTGTGTGAAGGAAGTTATCACCAGCCCACAAACACTACTACACCAATGAAAAATTTTGCACTGTGAAAATACTTAAACAACATGAATAGTACAATCATCTATAGCCCTGAAGTTGCAAGTATACAGAATTTTAAGACTTTCCTCACAGTTTTCCAGTTATTTTTTTTTATATAATTAAGATAAGAACTTGAGTATCGTGAAACAAGTAAAAAATTAAATAAGTGGCTGAAATGCTGAATATGTGCTATGAGAGGTAGGTAACAAAATATGTATCGTAATTTCATTCTTTCTCACAGTATGGCTGTATGGCACACTGGTCAGTTTGTAGGATTCCATAAGAAAATCTAGGGTGACACCCCTTGCAATCTTTAAGATAGGTTGTGAAGAATGTAGTAAATTTGATTTCACATTCAGCTGTGAAAAAGATGTGCTGTCAATCGATTCTGCACAATCTCATGATTCAAAAATAGGCCTGTGTCAGTTTGGTGGAAACGCTCAAAAAATTCGACTGGGAGAATGCAAAATTGTATACAAGATTGTAACTGGACATAAAACTTGGATATATTTCTACAAGCCCTAAACTAAGCAGCAATGTCCAAGCTGAGGTGAAACCAAAAAAAGTCATTTGTTTGACTGAATGTGGCTTTTGATGCATTGGACATGTCCCACATGTCCCAGCATTTGCTTTAGAGAGTCAAATGTTGAATGCTGTACAGCAACCTGTTTGCCACAAGTCATTAATGAAATAAAAAAAAAAAAAAAAAATGAAAACTTCATATTATTTTTCATCATGACAATGCCACTGCCACACAGTTGTCAAACAACTGGTTATTTGTTAAGAACTGCATTATACAAACTGCATTATGCAACACACAGTTGTACTAGCTCTTTTATTTTTGACCACCAATTTTGGTCAATTTCAGACTATCCATGGGCAGGGACAGTGCGGGTTAGCTACTACAAACAGCATAGTGAACGCATTATTGTGGCCAAGATAGACACAAAGCCCATGCCTACTACAGTAGTACAAGTTTATATGCCAACTACCTCTGCAGAGGATGAAGAAATAGATGAAATGTATGACGAGATAAAAGAAATTATTCAGGTAGTGAAGGGAGACGAAAATTTAATAGTGATGGGTGACTGGAATTCGTCAGTAGGAAAAGGGAGAGAAGGAAACATAGTAGGTGAATATGGATTGGGGGGAAGGATGAAAGAGGAAGCCGCCTTGTAGAATTTTGCACAGAGCATAATTTAATCATAGCCAACAACTGGTTCAAGAATCATAAAAGAAGGCTGTATACCTGGAAGAATCCTGGAGATACTAAAAGGTATCAGATAGATTATATAATGGTAAGACAGAGATTTAGGAACCAGGTTTTAAATTGTAAGACATTTCCTGGGGCAGATGTGGATTCTGACCACAATCTATTGGTTATGAACTGCAGATTGAAACTGAAGAAACTGCAAAAAAGTGGGAATTTAAGGAGATGGGACCTGGATAAACTGAAAGAACCAGAGGTTGTAGAGAGTTTCAGGGAGAGCATAAGGGAACAATTGACAGGAATGGTGGGAAAAAAAACAGTAGAAGAAGAATGGGTAGCTCTGAGGGATGAAGTAGTGAAGGCAGCAGAGGATCAAGTAGGTAAAAAGACGAGGGCTAATAGAAATCCTTGGATAACAGAAGAAATATTGAATTTAATTGATGAAAGGAGAAAATATAAAAATGCAGTAAATGAAGCAGGCAAAAAGGAATACAAACGTCTCAAAAATGATATCGACAGGAAGTGCAAAATGGCTAAGCAGGGATGGCTAGAGGACAAATGTAAGGATGTAGAGGCTTGTCTCACTAGGGGTAAGATAGATACTGCCTACAGGAAAATTAAAGAGACCTTTGGAGAAAAGAGAACCACTTGTATGAATATCAAGAGCTCAGATGGCAACCAAGTTCTAAGCAAAGAAGGGAAGGCAGAAAGGTGGAAGGAGTATATAGAGGGTTTATACAAGGGCGATGTACTTGAGGACAATATTATGGAAATGGAAGAGGATGTAGATGAAGACGAAATGGGAGATAAGATACTGCGTGAAGAGTTTGACAGAGCACTGAAAGACCTGAGTCGAAACAAGGCCCCGGGAGTAGACAACATTCCATTTGAACTACTGATGGCCTCGGGAGAGCCAGTCATGACAAAACTCTACCATCTGGTGATCACGATGTATGAGACAGGCGAAATACCCTCAGACTTCAAGAAGAATATAATAATTCCAATCCCAAAGAAAGCAGGTGTTGACAGATGTGAAAATTACCGAACAATCAGTTTAATAAGTCACAGCTGCAAAATACTAACGCGAATTCTTTACAGACGAATGGAAAAACTGGTAGAAGCCGACCTCGGGGAAGATCAGTTTGGATTTCGTAGAAATGTTGGAACACGTGAGGCAATACTGACCTTACGACTTATCTTAGAAGAAAGATTAAGAAAAGGCAAACCTACGTTTCTAGCATTTGTAGACTTAGAGAAAGCTTTTCAGAATGTTAACTGGAATACTCTCTTTCAAATTCTGAAGGTGGCAGGGGTAAAATACAGGGAGCGAAAGGCTATTTACAATTTGTACAGAAACCAGATGGCAGTTATAAGAGTCGAGGGGCATGAAAGGGAAGCAGTGGTTGGGAAAGGAGTAAGACAGGGTTGTAGCCTCTCCCCGATGTTATTCAATCTGTATATTGAGCAAGCAGTAAAGGAAACAAAAGAAAAATTTGGAGTAGGTATTAAAATTCATGGAGAAGAAGTAAAAACTTTGAGGTTCGCCGATGACATTGTAATTCTGTCAGAGACAGCAGAGGACTTGGAAGAGCAGTTGAACGGAATGGACAGTGTCTTGAAAGGAGGATATAAGATGAACATTAACAAAAGCAAAACAAGGATAATGGAATGTAGTCAAATTAAGTCAGGTGATGCTGAGGGAATTAGATTAGGAAATGAGACACTTCAAGTAGTAAAGGAGTTTTGCTATTTAGGGAGTAAAATAACCGATGATGGTCGAAGTAGAGAGGATATAAAATGTAGACTGGCAATGGCAAGGAAAGCGTTTCTCAAGAAGAGGAATTTGTTAACATCGAGTATAGATTTAAGTGTCAGGAAGTCGTTTCTGAAAGTATTTGTATGGAGTGTAGCCATATATGGAAGTGAAACATGGACGATAACTAGTTTGGACAAGAAGAGAATAGAAGCTTTCGAAATGTGGTGCTACAGAAGAATGCTGAAGATAAGGTGGGTAGATCATGTAACTAATGAGGAGGTATTGAATAGGATTGGGGAGAAGAGAAGTTTGTGGCACAACTTGACTAGAAGAAGGGATCGGTTGGTAGGACATGTTTTGAGGCATCAAGGGATCACAAATTTAGCATTGGAGGGCAGTGTGGAGGGTAAAAATCGTAGAGGGAGACCAAGAGATGAATACACTAAGCAGATTCAGAAGGATGTAGGTTGCAGTAGATACTGGGAGATGAAGAAGCTTGCACAGGATAGAGTAGCATGGAGAGCTGCATCAAACCAGTCTCAGGACTGAAGACCAGAACAACAACAACAACATGGGCAGGGACAGGAAAAAATTGTTTTATGTTATGGTCAAATTAGATACCATTTTTTTTGCCAAATTCAGTGTTATTTTGTTGCCAAATTCAGTGCTATTTTGTTACCCAATTTGTTTCTTTGTCAATTTCACTGCTACCTTTTTGCCAATTTTGATATTATTTGTTTCCAATTTTGGTGCTATTTTTTTCTGGCAAGTTCACCATTCTTTTTTTGCCAAATCTGGTGATTTTTAAAATCAAATTCAGTACAATTTTTTTGAATTTTGGTGTTTTTTTTCCAATCGTGGTGTTTTTTTCTGACACTTTCAGTGCTTTTTTCCAATTTTGGTGCTATTTTTGATGTTACATCATACTTCTTTACAAACAAAATGAACTGTCATTTTAAGATTATACACAAATCTCAGCCTTGATGAAAAAGAAGGAAAAATGCAAATTCAGCATTGGTACACTTTCATCCTCATAGACAATGGCAAAATTTCACTAAAATTTACACTACAATATAGCACCAGTATTCCCCAAAGCAAACACCAATGTATAAAACAGCTTCATATGTCTGATTACTTTACAATTGTTAGACCTGGTGGTCTCACAGTAAAGCACGTAACAGAAACCAAGAGGTTGTGGGGTGGAGTCCCAGTCCCACAACAGATATTTTCCGTCTGCCTTTAATCTAGCCTTCACCTCTCAGTGATGTGGAGAATCACCAGGAATGACATGCTGTTCGGATTCCATGTCAAATTGTGGGTCCCCTTTCACCGGTTGGAGAAATAGGATAGATTATGAACACACACATTGCTGAAGGGGTGTCTAATTGTAAGACTTGCACTCAGTTAGTGAGGCATACACAATTACTTTACCAGTGAGTTAAATGTCTTACATTACATTTCACGTCAAGTATCTAAAAGTTTGTTAGAAGTCACTAAGTGCTCTCATCATCGAACACTGGATGAGGATGTTGCTGTTGTGGTCTTCAGTCCAAAGACTGGTTTGGTGCAGCTCTTCATGCTACTCTCTTCTATGCAAGCCTCTTCATTTCCAAATAATTACTGCAACCTATTTCCTTCTGAATCTGCTTACTGCATTCATCTCTTAGTCTCACTCTGTGGTTACCATCCCTCTACTCTTCCCTCCAATATTACATTGATGATCCCTTGATCTCTCAGAATGTGTTCTACCAAACAATCGCTTCTTCTGGTCAGGTTGTGCCACAAATTTCTTTTCTCTCCACTTCTATTCAGTACCACCTCATTAGTTACATGATCTACCCACCTAATCTTCTGTTTTCTTCAGTGGAATCACATTACAAAAGCCTCTATTCTCTTCTTGTCTAAACATTTATCATCCACATTTCAATTCCATACATGGCTACACTCCATACAAATACTTTCAGTAAAGACTTCCTGACAATTACATCTATATTCAATGTTCACAAATTTCTCTTCTTCAGAAACAACAATTATGGAAAGGATAGATTGCTACTTATTGTAAAGATGACACGTTGAGTTGCAGACAGGCACATCAAAAAGACTGTTACTCACTAAGATTTTGGATAAAGCCTTCACCAATGAGAAAAAAACAGATACGTATTCACACAAGCAAGCACAGACCTCACACACATCACTGCTATCTGTGGCTGCTAATGCTAGTCATGTGTGTGAGAGGTGTGCTTGCTTGTGTGAATGTGTGTGTGCTTTCCTTTTCTGATGAAGGCTTTGGGCAAAAGCTTAATGTGTAAAAGTCTTTTTGTTGTGCCCATCTGCAGCTCATCTTTATAGTAAGAAGAAATCTATCCTTTTTCATAATTGTTGATATTCCAACCTGAACTTTCTACTGACTTTTCTTTCCATTGCCAGTCAACATTTTATATCCTCTTTGCTTCGGCCATCATCAGTTAGCTTGCTGTCCAAATAGCACAACTCATCTACTATTTTAAGCATCTCATTTCCTAATCTAACTCCCTCAGCATCACCTGATTTAATTTAATTGGCAACCAATGCTGTACAACCGCAATAAAGTCATGAGATGTTCAATTGACTCTTTTATTAGAACATGTTGCGCGTTTTGGGATTACACCCATCTTCAGACATCTGTTACAAAAAAGTACAAAACATAAGTTAACACCATACTCAACACGTCTCAATGTTACAGAAAATGAGATCTGGTCATATGAGTTACATACCACAAACTTCAACTCCTTGGTAACCATCCAGGCGTACAGCCTTGACAACTCAAAGAAAGTGTCGAATAACATATGACTATAACTGCGACACAGTCCTCAAGCAGAGCATATACTGATACTAAGCAAGTCAACTAGCAGCGAAGCGGCCTCAGTAGGGGATGCTGGTCATGTGCTCCATGCATTCACATGTAATTTAATAATAATATACTCAGCATATAACGTCTAACAGGGTGTAATTTTGACTAACAACCGGAATAGTACTTCCGTACACATTAATACTAAAAGATTTTTAAAAAAATTTTTTGAAAAAAATTCCAAATTTTTTTTATATTGCCATACTATACCTATAGCCAGTAGTGGCACTAAGCACAACTCAAACCATATGTCAATATAAAATAAATAATGGGGGGGGGGGGGGTTCCTTCTTGAATAAACCTTTCAACCTCTCAAATCTCTAAAACAATACCACCAAATTAAATATAACCAACATTATCTGCCATAAACTACAACCCTGTGATCAGCCCGCATATGCAAATGTCTTAGGCGCCATCTGTTAAGGCCAATGGCAACCACATCGGCGGCAGCCAACCAACTATCGAATAACAGCCAAGTGACGTTCACGGGCCATGAATGCTCAAATAGAAGCCTTCAAACAACAACTTACACCCCTCTACCAAATGGAAAAAAGCTTAATGGTGAGAGGAAGAACATTTTCATAAAATCCCAAAACACACACACGTGGGTTATACCATATACATTCCTTACATAAACTAGTGGCACGACAATTTCCCAAGTCCTACCTATGCTATCTGTATACAGGAAAGCTCTATATTTTTAAAAAAACAAAAAACAAAACATTAAAAGTGTTAAAACGTTAAAGTCTAAAATCAATAAACTAAACCATTGTGTCACCAAGGACCACCCAAAGGGTATGGTGGTGAACAAATTCGTATATGCCAACCTATTTACCCATATAACTTTCCCCATATGACGTTAAACTAGCCAACCACTCAGCAAAAAACCTAGCCCATCATAATGGTACAAGCACAGAATGCCACCAGCTCCTATAAAATACACTATCATACTTCTTATGAGGGGATAATAGACACCAAGTTCAAAATAGTATCTGTTCAGACAAGCCGAAAAACCATTCCCATCATAAGAAGGCCTTTGGCCTCTCTGACAGAATAACCTTGTTATTGGCAAACGTCAAAGTTTCTATTTCTTCTTCCTGGACTTAAATGCTATTCCAAATTTTCCATTCGTTCATTATTGTGTTCTCAATGTACAGACTGAATAACATCAGGCATTGACTGCAACACTGTCTCACTCACTTCTCAACCACTGCTTCTACGCAAATTGTAAATAGCCTTTTACCCCCGCTTCCTTCAGAATTTCAGAGAGAGTACTCTAGTCAACATTGTCAAAAGCTTTCCTTAAGTCTACAAATGCTAGGTAAACATACATCTGCCTTTCCTTAACCTATTTTTTATGAGAAGTTGTAAGGTAAGTACTGCCTCGAGTGTTCCTACATTTTCCAGGATACAAATCTTCCCCAAGGTTGGCTTCTACCAGTTTTCCTGTGCTTCTGTAAGAACTCATGTTAGCATTTTGCAACCATGACTTATTAAACTGATATACTGTATTCTTCTAGAGAGGATAGTCTCGGTTATTTGGTCTCTGTTTTCGGAAAAAAGTTGTTTTTCACCTATCACATTGTTTATGACATATCTCTTGAACTGTCTCATAAAATCACATAATTTTGGAGTTACATTCACTGCTGTATGTGGATATTATCTGCAAAATGTGTTACCAATAGAGTTAGTAGCAAAGAAGTAATAAATTAAAACCGTACACCTGACGCTGAATTTGTACTGCCTGAATGGCCAAAACATAGTAAGCAATAAACTTTTCTTTGTTTTTATCATTTTGTGAGAAGCTGTCAGTAAGACAATGTTTTGAAAAGATTTGAAATTATGTGTAAAGTCTGCTCTCACTCTCAAACACTGGATGAATATAGTCTGGATAAATTGTGTGCTGGAGTTGCGCTGTCTCAAGACAAAGACACTGTTTCTATCTTCAATACTTAAATTACTGCATTAAACCTTTAATCTAAGGTTATACCTCTTAATGAGTATGTTATAACACCATTTATAATTTTTCAACTTGGTTAATGTTGTATGAAATACTGAAAATTTGGTTTTTGTTGTCCCTGGAGGCCCTTACGCAACCTGCAACTAGAGCTATACACTGTGCAACGTTTTAGGTGTTTAGTAACACAGATGTGTTACCGTATTTACTCAAATCTAAGCCGCACTCGAATCTAAGCCGCACCTGAAATATGAGACTCGAAATAAGGAAAAAAAAAAAAATTCCCAAATCTAAGCCGCACCTGAAATTTGAGACTCGAAATTCAAGGGGAGAGAAAAGTTTTAGGCCGGACCTCCAAATCGAAACAAAGTTGGTCCATTGTAATATGAGACACAATTTAGGTCAATTGAATGATGATACAGCTACAGTAGTTTCGTTCGAGTCGAAAGCTTAGCAGTTAAGCTTTACTAGGTAGCCATTGCTATGCGTCAGGCGCTCCGTCCGTATTTATACGGATACCCTTCCTTTTTCACGTGCTTCGTCTGGTTTGAATCGATTGCTTATTTTGCTTTGATCTGATAAGTGCCGTTTTCAATGTTATAGGTGTTTACGTCAGTCACTCTAAGCTGAAAATGCATTACTATAATGTGTCATGCATTGTTTGTCGCATTCTGATAGTGCGTGTTTACGGCCTGTCGCTGCTCGCGGCATGGCTTGCTTTTGTGAGCGCTACCGCCGCCTACAATTAAAAAAAGAGAGGAATCGTCACATTAGCGAAACAATGGCAAGAGACTGCTATTTGTTGTTACTTACACTGCTGCTTTCTTTGATAATGATCAACAATAACCAAATAATAGACTGCGTATGATATAACATGTTATGAGCGAAAGTTTGGCGAAAATTTTTCTCCGTTTGAAAATCTTTGCGGCCGCTTCTTTAGTACATCAAATTCTGCACAGAAATTAGTCACCTTAGATTTAAAAATCTAGTCAGTTGCCGTGCTTCATTTCTGACTGTATCACTATTAGGCATAAGAGTAATACGAATATAAACATGACACGATACGTATATTCTTCCGCGTTTGCTGTTGTCTCACTCTAGTTTCGTAGTTTATTTGGCAGACAGGATTTAAATGAGATAGAAGCAAACACGAAAGAATAAATGGCAAAATGTTTATATTCGTATTATTCTTGTGGTGAAGAGAATACTGCATGTGATTCACATTTCATCAGGTTCCTATTAGCAACCATCTCTTCTCACAGGTAGGAAAAAATTCAGAACGTAGAGTTGGCCATATTGACAAAAATCCCAGTATTACCAGTCGGATTTTCGTAGTACATTGAAATTCGAAGATGAACAATACGGAATTTGTATTTACTTCGTTGGATAATGTATGAAAATGCAGTGGTCGAAACTCGGGCGGAGAAAAATGCTCGTCTTCCTATTTTTTTTTTTTTTTTTAAATGACGCAGAGGTTTTGGCGCCAGTATTTATCTTTGTGCTTACAAAGGATGCCTGTGTAGCGCTACATATATTCGACGGCAGAAGTTAGTTGTGGCGGCACCTATCAACATTTTTCAGAACTTGCGCTTGCTTTGCACTCGATTCTAAGCCGCAGGCGGTTTTTTGGATTACAAAAACTGGAAAAAAAGTGCGGCTTAGATTCGAGTAAATACGGTATACCCAACATGTCCTCTGTGCTGGAATGTAAACACTACATGACTTTAATGTTTATCTTACAAGGCAAAGGACATCTTGGGTAGGACACAAGTAACACTTTAGCAGAACAAATCAGAATAAGCAACTGCTGCCAGTGTGGAACACGCAGTTGGATAGGTTTCACCGAAGTCAATAAAAAAAAATGCATGTGTTATTATGTGTTATTATTCCTAAAAGCTATCCAACACTGCCTACACAAAATATTTTTAACTGCTTATAGGACAGAGAAAAACACAGAACTAATATTTCAAACAATGGAAAATCCAGGATGGAATGTAACAATATTGTATAAAGGAAAGTTGCTACTCACCATTTAGCAGAGATGCTGAGTCACAGATAGGCACAACAAAAAGACTGTCACAAATATAACTTCCAGTCAGTAAGACCTTTGTCAAAATTAGATGACAAACACCTACATACATACGCAAACGCAACTCACACACACAACTTTAGCCTTAGGCATCTGAGGCTACACTGCGAACAGCACCACCAGTGCATGATGGGAGTGGCAACTGGATGGGGTTAAGGAGGAGGCTGGGGCAGGGAGGTGGAGGGATAGTAGGGTAGGGGTAGCAAACAGTGACACGCTGTTGGAGAGCGCACAGGGACGAGGTGGAAAGAAGGTAGGGCAGCTATGTGCGGTTGGGAGGTTAGATGGAGGGCAACGGAGAGGTGGGCAGGGGGGGGGGGGGGGGATAGTGGAAAAGGAGAAAAGCAAAAAGACTGGGTGCAATGGAGGAATGAGGGCTGCATATGGCTGGAATGGGAACAGAGAAGGGGCTGGATGGGAGAGGGCAATGACTAACAACGGTAGAGGCCAGGAGGGTTACGGAAACGTAGGATATTCATTTTTTCAGAATTGCGCAGGTGGGAACTTTCCCTGCAATGTATCCTACATTCCCGTAACCCACCTGGCTTCAACCTTCGTTGTCCCCTCCCTTCCAGCCCCTTCTCTGTTCCCATTCCAGCACTACACAGCCCTCATTCCTCCAGTATTTCTGCTTCTCTCCTTTTAAGCTATCCCCCCCCTCCCCCAACTCTCCATTTAACCTCCTGACTGCACATAGCTGCCCTAACCTCTTTCCACCTCAACCATGCAGGCTCCCCAAAAGCACGTCACTGTCCGCCACTCCTACGCTACTATCCCTCCCCCTCCCCGCCCCCACCTCCTCCTACCCCCCACTCGGTCGCCACTCCCATCATGCATTGGTGGTGCTGTTCACAGTGTGGCTTCAGATGCCTGAGACTGCAGTCATGAGTGTGTGAGTTGCGTTTGCATGAGTGTGTATGTGGGTGTTGGTCATCTAATTTTGACAAAGGCCTTACTGGTCGAAAGCTACATTTGTGATAGTCTTTTTGTTGTGCCTATCTGAAACTCAGCATCTCTGTTATATGTTGAGTAGTAACTTTTCTTTTCACAACATTGAATTTATATTTCATTACCCATTTTTGTCTGATTTATCAGTAGACGACTTATTTTTGTCATCTTATGTCAAACAAAATTTACATAGGCAGTGATTTCCATCACCTCAAGATGATGATGCATCCTTCCGAAATGAAGTTTTGAGGAACCAACATCAGCGCGCAAAAAATGTTCCCAGAACTGGTTTGAATGTATGCAAGAATGCATGAATTTTAGTCACAAGTATTTTGAGAAACAATAAATGATTTGTACTACAAAAGTTTTTATTCCACTGCTTTTGGCAAAACTTAAAAAGTGCCCTTCAGTACTAGGTAGTTTGTGCAGCATCCAAAGACACATTACAGGCTAGTTAGAAACTAAGTAGATCATCAGCTACTGCATATTAATGCGACTCGACAGTGTAATGCAGCACTGCTCTTCTATAATTTTAGGGGATGATTAAACTCTATGTAGGTATCTGACAGCCAACTGGTGAGGTGCTGCAGTTATAAAGCATGTTGCTGATGGTTAGATTAATTGACGAGGATGAGTGTCAAAAGGCTACACTCAAACAATGGAAACACCAGGTTGGAAATTAAAACTGTAAGGAAAAGATAGATTGCTACTCACTGTAAAGATGACACACTCAGTTGCATAACTATAAGACACTTACACATTAACTTTCAACCATAGTCTTCATCCGGAAAAGAAAGCCACACACACATTCATTCACACACACAAATGAGCACACCTCATGCACACAAGACTGCCATCTCTGACAATGTCTGCAACTTAACGTGTCATGTTAATGGTAAAAGATTACACTTAGTAGGATAATATAAAAAAAACTGAAAGCTATCAGCAGAATGGAAATTTGAATTTTTGTCCTCATACTAGAATAATTCCCTGTTGTTACACTTATTTTCTCAAAATTAATTCAACAACAGCTTTTTATAAAAGCAGTAAGAATTCTGTTCACGAAAAAAAGGTCATTTGAAGCACACATACAGCCCAATACAATAGAGTGACCTTTTATCATTTAATAGTAAATAAGATATCAATGTATCATACTATTAGACAGAAATTAAAAAGAAATGAAAAATGATCATACGGCATTGTTGGCCGGGAGGCCCCATGCGGGGAAGTTCGGCTGCCGTATTGCAAGTTCTTTTTAGGTGACACCACTTCGGTGACTTACGTGCGTCAATGATGATGAAATGATGATGAAGAACACACAACACCCAGCCATCATGAGGCAGAGAAAAAGAAACACCCATTGACTACGGATACTTTTAAGTAATTTCTAATGTTAAATGAGTGCTGGTGATCTAATTGTGATTAAAAAAGTCTACGGAAACACTAATACCCATTTTCTTAACAAACATTAACAAATATATTTCTCCAAAATACATTTTTCATCACCCAAAAATTTTACTTGTATTTCATAAAAAAATACACTAACCTCAAATGGCTTCTCACCAGTATGTGATCTACGGTGTCGAAACAAGCTGTTTTTGGAGAAGAAACATTTGCCACAGATATCACATTTCATATTTCTTATGCCGTGATGAGCAAGCATGTGATCTGAAACACCCAGAAATTCCCACAAATTATACACAAAGTTTTACAAATTCAAAATACTACTATGTCACCTTCAAAAAGAAGAGACAAATGACGAGCACACTGCATATATTGACCACGTGACATAGTAAAATGTGACTGTAAATGGTATGCAAAATAGAACAATATACATTCAGCATAATGTTAATCTTTGAGAATGAAGAATAATTATGTCAATTATTTATGTTTCTTATAATATTATAAGAGTGGAAGTAAGAAAGCATGATATGTAAACAAAAAAAAAATCTGCCGAAAGGTTGGCACAATTATCATCTGGATGGTGAAAGTTCTGCACATCATGGAAATTTTCAATTCTTCAGTCAAAATATTATCAGAATGATTGTTGTTATTCTGTGGATATCTGGTATGGAACTGTAACGACATTCCTACTGTTATAGTGATTTTATGAAGAAAACTGTTTGAAGAAACAATAATTAGAGAGTCTAACATCAACAGAAAAACATACATAAACAGAAACAGCTAAAACTTTTAAACAACTTTCATTAACGTGAAATTTATACAGTCTCGGTTGAAACAAGAGGCATTTCACATACTTCAGTACCTTCTACGGTAAACAGCATTACTGAAACTTTTCAAGGAATAAGATTAAGAAGGAAAGTATAAACTTACAAGCAGCAAGCTGTGTGCACTTGCAAAATAGTAAAAGCAAAGTTGTGAACTAGAGAAAGATCACCATACCAGTTTGTACTGCAATTCATACACTGATATTTGAAATAAAAGAATGAATGCAACAATGAACCATTGCTGCACAAGTTATGAAGAATGAAAGATGATTAAGGTTTAACATCCTGTCAATGATATGCAATGGAGAACAAACTCAGACTGGGGAAGGAAGTAGGCCACTTCTTTCATGAGGGAAACTTCTCAATAACTGCCTTATGCAATTTAGTAAAACAATCTAAAACCTCAATCTGAGTGGCCAAATGGGGATTTGAACCAATGTATACCTCGAATGTGAGTAGAGGTTCTCAACTAGTATGTCACCTTACTTGTTGAGTCACACAGATTAAATAACTAGTCACAATGTTGCAAAGCGATAAGAAATCAAACAAGTATGTACGATTGGTAGTAGTTTGTTTCATGTTTCATAGAGCATTTGTACAATTAATCGTAATGAGATGGAACGAGTCATTGTTTTACATTCACATTGCACATGCAGATGTAGATGTGGCTACACACTCACTAGTTACAACTGGCATTTCTTTTATTTTTATTATTTACTTTTATTACTGTTGTGACTTACAATCCTACTCATGACCTTTTACACATTACAAAGACAGAAATTCTTGTACAGGATAGATGGAGATGTCAAGTTTTAATTTTGTTTACTGAGTGGCAGATAGACACAACAAAAAGACTGTCCCATATAAAGCATTCGACCAGTAAGGCCTTGCTCAAAAAGAGACCACAGACACACACTCATGCAAACAAACTCAGACACACGACTGCAGTCTCAGGCAACTGAAACCACACTCATCACAGAGTGGTTTCAATTGCCTGAGATTGCATTCATGTGTATGAGCTGCATTTCCATGAGTGAATGTGAGTGTGTCTTTTTGAAGAAGGTCTTACTGGTCAAAAGTTTTATGTGTGATAGTCTTTTTGTTGGGCCTGTCTGTGACTCAGCAGCTTTGCTATATGGTGAATAGCAACTTTCCTTTTCATAATATTGAGACATTTTATACTTCAGGTAAGCAATTCAAAATTTTGGTGACAGTATTGTGTACCAATTTCTGCACTAAAGACAATGTTAATGTGGAATAATGAATGTCATTTTCTATTCTGATATTGTAATTACTGTACATACATTATCACTCCTTTTAAGCTACAGTGAATTCCTTACAACAAACAGTGAGGGAGCAGTCAAAATGCCTAACTTCTTCAACAGCTGTCTACAAGATGATCACGGATGAGCGTCGCATATTATTCTTACAGCAAGATTTTGAGCAATGAACACTCTCTTTCTTAAAGATGAATTACCCCATAATATTGTTCCATATGGTATTATTAAACTAAAATGTGCAAAATGTGCCTCGGTACTGTTTCGCACAAGGAAGGCGAATGTTTATTGGGAGAATCCTCCGAAATTATATGTAAACTATTAAGGAGACTGTGTATGGAACACTTAGCAATTCATTCTTGAGTATACAATGTATAATTTAAGTGAATGACATCTACTGTAGGCTGATGTTTAAAATTATGGAATTGATCCTAATGATTGCTAAAAGATCCCAAAGAGAAACATAACCAGATAAGGATATTTTAACTTTTACTTTTATAAAATACAAAATTTTCTGTGTTGAGCATAAATGTTCTGTGCCAAAGAATCATTATTAGGAGACAATGCATTACATTGTAGATGGTTGCACATTAAAGATGTGTTATTACATGAAGTCTTATGAACTCTATATTGCATTATTTGAGCTTTTTCCAAGAGAATTAGTGAAGTTGCTACACTAAAAGTCATTTCTGAATAATAAACAAAAGTTATTGTACAATGGAGGTGAAGTATCAACTGTCATGTATCACAGCAGTACTTAAAGCAAGAATGCAGTTGCATATGAAAGAAAATTAAGTTTGATCCTTCCCATTACACAATACTGCAATTAAAATTTCATTACTTTAAAATCTAGGTGACATAGTAAAAAATGAAGGGTTGCAGCACTGTGGCTATAAAAAGACATCAGAAGAACTTTCCTCATGTGCAAAAGTAAAATCACAGCGCAAGAGCTTGAGGGATCAATAGTCATGATTTTTGTAATGAATGTCTAACTTTTCTGAGGTCAGTCACACCGTTGTATCATTCATTACCTACACTGATAATACAGTATAAGTACTGCTCGAGTGTTTGGGGTTTCTCATCTGACTAGCCACCCATCACCAACACCTCTTCATGTTCCTGCCTCCTGTCTCTCTCCCCATCTACCCATTCCACCCAACACAAACTCCACCCCAGCTATTTCACCTGCCGAACTGCAGTAAATGGCATTGTGCACCCAGCCAGCAACATGTAGGGCCATTTGTGTGCGTGTGTGTGTGTGGGGGGGGGGGGGGGCACACGCGCGCGCTCGCAGAAGGATTACTCTTACAGCTAGCAAGTATTCCATCTTTTTGTTTGTGACTGTTGACGACTCAATGTTTCTGCTTTTCAGTGAGAGGTCTCCTTTACTCCTAAAGTAATTTCATTCTACCAGAACTTTCCTATTACAACTATACCTCTTTTTAAATGAGCTATACTTATCTTAAAATTCTCTCAATAAACGAAAGTCGACCATTCATCTTACCTACTACTGCCCTTACATGCTCGTTTGCCTTCATATCATTTTGCAACGTTATGCTTAGATTGGACAAGAAGAGAATAGAAGCTTTCGAAATGTGGTGCTACAGAAGAATGCTGAAGATTAGATGGGTAGATCACGTAACTAATGAGGAAGTATTGAATAGGATTGGGGAGAAGAGAAGTTTGTGGCACAACTTGACCAGAAGAAGGGATCGGTTGGTAGGACATGTTCTGAGGCATCAAGGGATCACCAATTTAGTATTGGAGGGCAGCGTGGAGGGTAAAAATCGTAGGGGGAGACCAAGAGATGAATACACTAAGCAGATTCAAAAGGATGTAGGATGCAGTAGGTACTGGGAGATGAAGAAGCTTGCACAGGATAGAGTAGCATGGAGAGCTGTATCAAATCAGTCTCAGGACTGAAGACCACAACAACAACAACAACATCATGCTTAGATATTTGATTGACGGGACTATGTCGAGCAGCACATTGCCAACGCTCCATTCTAAAATTATGGGGTTGTTTATGTTGTGTCAAGGCCTTGTGCCTACTTAGCCAGCAACTACCAACACAGACATTTTATGCGGCAATGGACCCCACAGAAAACAGCTCTTCAGCTGATGCAAAATAGATGGCCTCACTCCACCCGTCAACCAGGCAGCAGTTCAACAGCCATCAGAGATCAATGGCCCTGCAGACCTTTTTCTCCTCTGCAGGCCATGTAACCAAAAGTAGTACCTGCAGTATCCCGTCGGCCAGGCAGTATTTTTGACCAGCGCCCAGGTTACTCCCTAGAAATTCACTCCAAGTGAGTTTCTCGGGAGAGTTGCCAATTGCAAAATCATTCTCACAATTAGGATCTCTCTCTGGAGTCCTGCAGTGATTATGATGCCAACCACATCAACTCCCATCTCCAGAAGTTGCCAGCTATGGACCTATACCATTTGTGGCCTCTGCACCAAAGGGACGTGACCTCTGACTCCATGACACACAGTTGGACTCTGTAATAATTGTCTTTGTTTTTCATTGGCCGTACACTTGAATTAAACTTCCGTGCACCCCTTCAGACTTTTGCTCATTCTCTCATTAACTTCTGCATGTCCCTTCTGGAGTTTGATTGTGGCACACTGATGTGTATGGACACTGGATTTTGGAACTTTCTATTTACAGTAACATTTTCATGCTTTCAGCCTTCAGTTATTATTTGTGTTCTTTCAGTAGCCAAGAAGTGACTTGTTTTCAATCATTGAAGCTGACTGACAAATGATTCTACTGCTACAACATATGTTGCAAGTAAGGACCAAAAAGAAAAGATACGAGAAATTAAGGCTCATATGGAGGCATATAAACAAGTAATTTTTCCCTTGCTTTATTTGCAACTGGCACAGTAAAGGAAATAACTTGTAGTGGTAAAGGGCACCATCTGTCATGCACTATATGGTGGTTTTCAGAATACCTATGTAGATGTAGACGTACATGTAGATACTTTGCTATTTTTTGTCTGCCATTTTAAACACAATTTTTTCCAACTCATCTGTGTTAACTTACATTTTTATACATTTAGAGCAAGCTGCCATTCATCACACCAACTAGAAATGCTTTCTAAGTCATCTTGTGTCCTCCTAGTCATTCAACAATGACAACTTCCCATACACCACAGCATCATCAACAAATACACAGACTGTTGCTCACCCTGTCCATCAGGTATGCCTCAGACAAATACTCGGCATTGAGTATGCATACCCTTGGACCTTCATTAAGTGTCTGCAGTGAGGCACCATGTCAAACACTTTCTGGAAATCTAAGAATATGGAATCTGACTGTTGCCCTTCATCCAGATGTGATAGTATATTGTGTGAGGAATGAGTAAACTGAATTTTGCATGAGGCTGCTTTCTAAATCAGTGATGGTATGTGGACAGGAGCTTTTCCATCTCACGGAAATTTACATACTCAAATTTAGAATATATTCAAGAAATCTGCGGCAAACCGACACTCATGTTACTGTCTGTAATTTTGCTGGCCTATTCTTTTACTCTTC
This sequence comes from Schistocerca cancellata, assembly GCF_023864275.1. NCBI lineage: Eukaryota > Metazoa > Arthropoda > Insecta > Orthoptera > Acrididae > Schistocerca > Schistocerca cancellata. Next base: position 1,144,079,598 of record NC_064626.1, on the reverse strand, counting down.
TTACATAAATGAGTTAACTTTGTTTTTTTATCAATCACTTGGGACTTTGTGCTGGACAAGACTTTGTGGTAAATGCAAGCTAAATAAGGGATCAACACTGTAGAGTACTCTCTTTAAAACCAAATTTGCATTCTATCCTGACCTGGCAACTTATTTGTTTTCATCTCTTTCAGTTGCTTCTCTATCCCTGGGATGCCTTTTACTGTGTCCTCCATAAGGGAGTCTGTGAGATGGTCAAACAACAGTAAGTTTGTACAATACCCCTGTTAAATGCTTTCTTTAATATGAAATTTAAACCTTTAGCTTTCCTTTTCCTGGTTTGATCCATTATAAGTGGTTTTTGACAGACTGCGACTGTGAAACAAATAGCTTTGTTTATAAATAAATCTTCTGCTACCAGTCACAATTTTCTTTATTTGCTTTTTGCACAATGTGTTTTGGGAAATGATTTCTATTTTCAAGTGCGTTTTTTGTGTGTAGCAGACTCTCACACATTGACAACATCAACAGAAATGGTGTTACACACACATAAAACACACTTGAAAATGGGAATCATTTCCTAAAACGCGTCGTGAAAAAAGTAAATAAAGAAAATCATGACTGGTAGTAGAAGATTTATTTATAAAAAACCTATTATTTCCATTTCCTGTCTTTAAATCACTGAAATTTTTGGGGGAGAGGCAAATCAGTAAGTTGACACATTTAGTGTATTTTATTCAACTATGTCATATGGAATAATATTGTGGGGCGACTCAGATTTAAGAGAGCAGGTGTTCATTGCTAAAAAATGTGCAGGAAGAATATTATGTGGTGTTCATGCATAATCATTCTGTTGACATCTGTTCAGGAAGTTAAATACTGTGACTACTGTTTCATAGTATATTTACTCCCTCATGAAATTTGTTGTAAATAACTCACTGCAGTTCAAAAGGAACAATGATTATACAACTGAAATACCAGAAAAAATGACATTCATTATTCCACATGAAGATTGCTGTTAGCACAAAACGTGGTGCACAATGTTAACACCAATTTTTTTTTAATCACTTACTGGATTATATAAAATGTTTGATGGACAGAAAAGTTAAATTTGAAAACAAAGTGAGAAGTTTCTCCTTGACACCTCTGTTCCATAGATGAAGTTCTATTTTGTAGCTTGTAAAAGGGGTGACAGGTAAGAATACCTAATACAGATTTGTATTTTTAACAAGGGGGGAAAAGAAAAAGGGCCGCAAAAGCACACACGAATGCACACATGCGTTCCCCCCCCCCCCCCCCAAACACAAACACAAACACACACACACACACACACACACACACACACACACACACACATATGCGTAAATAGTCAGCATGTAATCATATTTACATACAGATGTGTAATCTGAATGAAAAATGACTTATTCCACATTGTGATGATTAATTGTACAAATTAATGAAACAAAAGAACTCTTCTTTGCTCACTGAGCAACCTCTATTTTTTAATGGTTTCTGCAATAAAAGTCATGGTACCACTGCCCTAAGATTCTTCTTCTTCTTCTTCTTCTTCTTCTACCTACAGTGCCATTTCTCTTCAGAGTTTGGTTGTGCTTATGCCTAATATTGTTTTTGACTGTACAGATATAAACAGCTGTAGGGACATGCATATGAATCACGCTCTCAGATTCTGGAGCCAAGATGTTCGTCTTCTTCCTACTGGTCTTTTCTCTGCAGATTTTCATTCCATTATCAGTCTTAGAACAATATACCTCCCCCAGTCATGATATGGCCAAAATATTCTATTTTCTGGTTTTGATTCAGCTTAGAACTTCTTCACTGGTACTTCCTTGTGTCCAGGACATTTTTAACATTCATCGATACAGCCACATTTCAAATGCCTCAATATTTTGTGTTGTTGTCTCATTAAGTGTCCCTACCTCCATTCCATGCAAGACTACTGGGTTCACACTACATTTATTCATCTGGAGTCTTAATTGTTTATTCAAATTATAGTTGGTAAACACAATCTCATCTTAAAATATGCTGTTCTTGCTTGTTCAATCCTGCTTTGCTTCCTGGGAGTGACCAAGTTTAAAACTGATACAAGTACCGAGATATTTATATTTTGACACTATTTCAACGGGTATGGTGTTACTAGTAATACCTGATGAGATGTTTGGAGGTTTGCTAGTAATCATTATTTGGTCTTGTTAAAATTCATTTCGAGGTCAAAACCATTGCTGAATCTATTGATTTGTTGAAATAGTGTCTGCTGGTGTGTGATGTTTTCTGCTAATAGTAGTGTGTCACCAGCATAGTGTATAGTGTTAAGCACTTTTCCATTGAATTCTGTACCTACTTTTATGTTTGGTATAGTGTGCCTCAAGAAAGCCTCTGAACAAAACTAAAATAGGTGTGGGGACAGAACACAGCCTTGCCTTACTCCACACCACAACAAAAAATTTGTAAATACACTATGATTGTAAACTTTCTGTTTCTGACACTTTGGGAGTAAAGTGTTGACAATCTTATTTAGTTTACATCAGACAATTTTCAAAAATTTTGAACAAGTTAAGTTAAAATTTCTTAACAAGTCAATACTTTTAACATATAAAATTGTACAATTTTTATAATCACGACATGGTCATTTTTCCTACAATGTTATTTTTACATCTCCATCTACATCTATGTGGATACTCTGTGAATCACATTTAAGTGCCTGGCAGAGGGTTCATCGAGCCACCTTCACAATTCTCTGTTATTCCAGTCTCGTATAGTGTGCGGAAAGAATGAATGTCTTTATCTTTCCACACGAGCTCTGATTTCCCTTATTTTATCATGGTGATTGTTTCTCCCTGTGTAGGTCAGCGCCAACAGAATATTTTCGCATTCAGAGGAGAAAGTTCGTGATTGGAATTTTGTGAGAAAATTCCTCCGCAGTGAAAAATGCCTTTGTTTTAATTATGTCCATCCCAAATCCTGTAACATTTCAGATAATATTTCACGATAATACAAAACATGCTGCCCTTCTTTGAACTTTTTCAATGTACTCCATTAATCCTATCTGGTAAGGATCCCACACCGTCCAATAGTATTCTAAATGAGTACAGACAAGCATAGTGTAGGCAGTCTCGTTAGTAAATCTGTTACATTTTCTAGGTGCCCTGCCAATAAGACACAGTCTTTGGTTAGCGTTCCCCACAACATTTTCTATGTGTTCCTAACAATTTAAGTTGTTCGTAATTGTAATTCCCAGGTATTTAGTTGAATTTACAGCCTTTAGATTTGACTGATTTATCATGTAACCAAAGTTTAACAGATTCCTTTTAGCACTCATGTGGATCACCTCACATTTTTTATTGTTCAGGGTCACTTGCCAATTTTCACACCATACAGATATTTTGTTTTGATCTTCTGATGACTTTTTTAGTTAATAAACGACAGCGTCATCTGCAAACAATCTAAGATGGCTGCTCAGACTTTCTCCAAAATAATTTATATAGATAAGGAACAGCAAAGGGCCTGTAACACTACCTTGGGGAATGCCAGAAATTACTTCTGTTTTACTCGATGACATTCCATCAATTACTACGAACTGTGATCTCTCTGACAGGAAATCACAAATCCAATTACATAACTGAGACGATATTCCATAAGCACGCAATTTCACTACACGCCACTTGTGTGGTACAGTGTCAAAAGCCTTCCAGAAATCCAAAAATACGGAACCAATTTGAAATCCCTTGTCAATAGCGCTCAGCACTTCATATGAGTAAAGAGCTAATTTTGTTTCACAAGAACAATGTTTTCTAAATCTGTGTTGACTCTGTCTCAATAGATTGTTTTCTTCGAGGTAATCCATAATGTCCTAACACGATATATGTTCCAAAATCCTGCTGCATATTGACATTAATGATATGGGCCTGTAGTTTAGTGGATCACTCCTACTGCCTTTCTTGTACATTGTTGTGACCTGTGCCACTCTCCAGTCTTGGGTACGGATCTTTCATTGAACAAGTGATTGTATTTGATCGTTAAGTTTGGAGCTATTGCATCAGCATACTCTGAAAGGATTCTAATTGGTATGGAATGTGGACTGCACTTGCTTTTATTATGTGATTTGAGTTGCTCCACTACTTCAAGGATATCTACTTCTATGTTACTCATTTTGGCAGCTGTTCTTGATTCGAATTCTGGAATATTTACTTCATCTTCTTTTGTGAAGGCACTTCAAAAGGCTGTGTTTAGTAATTCTGCTTTGGCAGCACTGCCTTCAATAGTGCCTCCATTGCTATCGTGCAGAGAAATCATTGATTGTGTCTTGCCGCTAGTATACTTCACATATGACCAGAATCTCTTTGGATTTTCTATTAAGTTTTGAGACAAAGTTTCGTTGTGGAAACTATTATAAGCATCTCGCATTGAAGTCCACACTAAATTTTGATTTCCTGTAAAAGGCTGCCAATCTTGGAGATTTTGTGACTGTTTAACCTGCCAACATATCGAGGATAAATTAAAGTCACCACAAACCATAATTGTACGAGTTGGGTACGTGTTTGAAATCACACTCAAGTTTCCTTTAACACTTTCAGCAATTGTATCATCTGAATTGGGAGGTCATTAAAAGGATCCAATTATTATTTTATTCCAGTTGCCAAGAATGACCTCTGCCCATTTTAATTATCAACTTCAACTTCAAGACAAGATAAACTACTTCTAACAGCAACAAACACACCGCCGCCAACTGTGTTTAGCCTACCCTTGCAGAACACCATTAGGTTCTTCACAAAAATTTCGACTGAGCCTATCTCCGGCTTTAGCCAGCTTTCAGTGCCTATAGCGATTTGAGCATCAGTGCCTTCTATTAGCACTTGGAGCTCTGGTACTTTCCCAACACAGCTACGACAATTTACAACTGTTATACCGATTGTTCCTGTATTTACGTTCTTCCTGTGTTCGGCCCCTGCTATCCGTGTAGCTGCCTCCTGTGTATAGTGGACTCTTGACCTATTCAGTGGAACCAGAAACCCAACCACCCTATGGAGCAAGTTGAGGAATCTGCAGCCTACACAGTCTCAGAACCATTTGAATCTCTAATTCAGACCCTCCACTCGGCTCTGTATCAGAGGTCCACAATCGGTTCTGTTGACTATGCTGAAACTGCTTTCATCTCACAAGCGAGACTGGCAGCCTTTACCACTTCTGTTAGCTGCTCAAAACCAGAGAGAACCTCTTCCAATCCAGAGTGACAATCATTGATACTGGCGTGAGCCACCATCTGCAGTTGGCTGCACCCTGTGCTCTTCATGGCGTCCTCAAGGACCTGTTCCAGATCTGGAATGACTCCATCTTGTATGCACACAGAGGGCACATTGGCTTTCTTCCTCTCCTTAGCTGCCAAGTTCCTAAGGGGCCCCATAACGCCCCTAACTTTGAAGCTCCCGACTATCAATAATCCCACCCTCTGTGATTCCCAGATCTTGCAGGCTGAGAGGTTTCCTCTGAAACAGGACAGGCGACAGCATCTGGCTCGGCAACAGTGTCAGCCACAGACAGCACCTGGAACCTGTTTGTCAGACTAACCAGCGACACCTTATGTGCAGCCCCCTGGGAAGTCTTTTGCTGCCTGCTAAGCCCCGGTGGAACCTATCACTTGACCACAGGTGAGGAGTTAACCTCAGTGCTAGCAGTAACTGGGCTGGCCACCTGTGAGGATCGATCAGAGGACTCGGACTTGCTGCATGTCCGTTGGATCCCCACAGCCAGCCCACAACAGTGGTGCCCATCCACTGCAGCTTCAAGCTGTGTAATTGAAGCCATCATGTCCTGGAGCTGGAGCGAAGTGTCACCAACTCAGCTTGCATCCGCATACAACAATCACAGTCCCTATCCATACTAAAGACCATGGAAATCTACACTACCCAGAAAAACGGACTGTCGGCACATGCTGCAGAACCCTACTGTAAATGCTGAGGAAAACACAGGAACTGTGTCTAATAAATTAGATTAATATGCAGAGATTTAAAAACCCAACTACCGAAGCACTCAGGTGAAACTAAATAATTCGCCCCTGATTAGGAACTTGTAATATGTCACAAAATCAGTTTATTTTCCAACGTAAATGAAAACACGAGAATTTTGGCTATTAGATATTAAATTAACATGTAGAAACTCAAGAAACTAAGATAAGGCACACAGATTATATTGTACAATTTGCTCCTGGTTAGAAACTCATAAAAGTCACAAAATCGGTTACTTCCCTGTTGCTGTATCTGTCTTGGCCCACTGCTGCTACTTGACACATCATTTTGGGCACATAATTTTTACATCCAGAACGAAATTTTCACTTTGCAGAGGAGTGTGCACTGACATGAAACTTCCTGGAAGATTCAAACTGGGTGCCAGACTAAGACTCAAACTCGGGACTTCACCCTTCACAGGCAAGTGCTCCACCAACTGAGCTATCCAAGCAGGACTCGTGACCCATCCTCACAGCTCCAATTGCGCCAATACCTCGTCCCCTACCTTCTACACTCCAGAGAAGCTCTCCTGTGAAGGAGAGCTTCTGTAAGTTTGGAATGACAGTGTGGAAAGTCCTGCGACAGAAACTGTCTATGAAAACATTCAAATTGGAGCTAGTGCAGAAGCTCAATGACGACGACAAAGACAAGCGTTTTGAGTTTTGTTCACAGTTGCAACAACTGAATGAGGATGGGGATGGGGATGGCATTGTTGATTGCTTATTTTTTAGTGACGAAGCCACTTTTCACACTAATGGGAAAGTGAACAGGCATAATTGTCAAATATGGGGTACAAAGCATCCACATGAATGCACTGAATTTGAGCGTGAGTCCCCAAAGGTAAATGTTTCTTGTGCTTTGTCACATCAAAACCTATACAGGGCATTCTTCTTCGCCGAGAAAACTGTCACTGGATATTCCTACTTGACATGTTGCAGCAACAGCTGATGCCTCAAATGCAATCGGACTCTCCATTCATCTTTCAGCAGGATGGAGCTCCACCCCATTTTCTTGTAAAGTTCGTGGGTACCTGAACATGGAGCTGCCACATCGATGGATCGGCTGTGCTACAGAAGGGGACAGCTGTTTCATGAAATGGCTTCCCCGATTACCAGATCTCACTCCGTGTGTCTTTTTTCTGTGGGGACACATTAAAGATCTGGTGTATGTACTGCCTCCACCACATAATGTAGCATAGCTCTGGGAGAGAATACAGGAAGTGACTGCCACAGTCGATGATGCTATGCTGGGATGGGTATGGCAAGAATTCGATTCCCTTACTGACGTTTGCTGGGTCACTCATGGTTTGCATGTCGAATGTTTGTAAAAAAAACTTTCAGAGTTTCTCTTCAAAATGCGATATGTATGACATCTATACAATGTTTAGTACTTGTGCAACAAGTAATTGAAAGTGTTCTCGGACTTTATGTACATCCTGTGTACATTCTCATCCATATAAGCTTCTTATTGTGCAACAAGTGAAGCCAACTGATTTTGCTGCACATAAAGACTTTGCTCGCAGAACATAAGTGATTGTCAGAGATAATGTGATTTTATTGATGAGTGAAGCAGCTCATTTTCATTTAAACTGGACCAGAAATTTAAAAAACCTAGATTACTGGGCTCCTGAGAATCAACCTTATTCAATAGTATCCTATACACACTGAGAAAGTCAGTCTGGTCTGCTCTTGGCTCTTTTGGCATTACTGGGCCACATTATTATTATTATTATTATTATTATTATTATTATTTTGGCTTGATACATTCATATGCCTGAAACATTATTGAAAAAAAAAACTGAGAAGATGCAGAATCACTTTAAAAGATCTTTGGCTCCAGCAGGATGATGGTGCATCACACACCACAAATGCTTTAATGGTAGTTGAGGATGTTCTTCTGGACACATTATCTCATGTTTTGGCAATGTTCCTTGGCCTCCCAAGATCTCCAGATTTTTTTCTCTGAGAGTATCTCAAAAGCTGTGTCTATACACACAAAATGTGAAATTTGGACCAGTTGGAGAAAGCAATCATTCAAGAAATTGCTGCTTTCTTTGCAGAGACATTGGTTTGTGTGATGGGGATTTGGAGAAGAGGCTTGAATCATGCATTTGAAAGAAGGACATCACCTCAACAACATTATTTTTGATATATATTTCTGGCTTATGTTAAATGGCAATTTAATGTCAATAAATGTACATTAATGTCAGTAAACATACATTATTTTGTCCCTTTTGGTCGTAGAACACCACCAGCTGTTTTCTTAAATTGTGCTGTAGGAAATACTGAAACCTGCCTCAAGTTAAGTTTCTTCTTTTTTTCCTTCTTTTTTTCTAAATGATTTTATTTTACCACTACTAGTTTTGGTCCTGAGCCCATTATGAGGTGGTAGTGTTGACTTCTTTCAAAGTTTTACATTTGTGTCTTCCTGAAAAGCCCTCCTTTACATAATATAAGACAGAGGTTTGATTTTCTTTTACAATCCATACTGATCAATGAACTTAGTAATACAAGATTTTGTTGTATTTAGTTCAGTTGATTGATCAGTGTGGACTGCAAAAGAAAATCAATCCCATGCCTTATAATACAAGTTCTGTTCAAAAAATTCTGGAACATTTGTAATTTTGTACCAATGATGTATGAGCGAAATGCACTTGGCATCCTTGCACATCCCTATGTTTGATGTCTAACTGCCAGAAGTTTCATTGTTGTATGCTTGTCAGTTACTGTTCAGTGCAGCATTGAGTAGAATGTTGTGTCACACAGTTTGCGAATTTCAAGATGGCAGAGTTAGAGGAGCAATGTGTCTGCATTAAATTTTGCGCGAAATTCAAGAAAATCTTTACAGACACACACCAAATGTTGCTGGAAGCCTAGGGGAATAAGTGCCTAAGCTGTACGAATGGTTCACATTGTTTAAAAATGGCTGATGGTAGTTAAAGATGACCCTCATTCAGGACACCCTTTGACATCTACCAACAATGGTCATGTCAGGACTGTCAATGAAATTGTGTGTGCCAATTGAAGACTCATTGTCCAAGAGATTGCAGAAGAATGTAATATTTTGGTTGGACCATGTCATGAATTCCTGACACAGCATCTTCGAATTCACAGAGTTGCTGCCAAGTTCGTCCCAAGGCTCATGAGTCAAGGCCAGGAAGACTTTCGCCTCACAATCTGTGAAGAGCTATTGGATCACACAAATGAGAGATGTTCCTTAAGGGAATTATAATTGGGTATGAGACGTGGGTCTACAGTTATGATGTTGAGAGCACGGTTCAATCTTCACAATGGGTCGGGAAAGGTTCTCCATGACCACAAAAAGATCATCAGGTTGGGTCAAATATCAAAGCCATGTTGATAGTTTTCTTTGATTTCGAAGCATTAGTTCATCATGAATTAGTGCCACAGTGCCAAACTGTTAATCAATGGAACTATCAGGGCATGTTGCGATACCTGTGAGAAAATGTGAGAGGGAAACGGCCTGAAATGTGGCAAGACAATTCATGGCTCTTGCATCACAATAACACACCCTCACATTCATCCCTGTTGGTGTGTGACTACTGCACAAAAAACAAAATCGCTGTGCTGCCTCATCCTCTGTACTCTCCAGACTTGTCAACTCTTTTTTTTTATTACCAAAGTTGAAAACCCCATTGAAAGGACGAATATTTGCAATGATAGACAAGATAAAAGAAAATTTGCAGACTGTGATTCATGTGATCCAGCAAGAGGCATATTAAGACTGCTTCTGGAAGTGTAAACAGTGTTGGGAGTGGTGCATCAATTGTGGGAGGGGGAGTATTTCTAAGGAGATCATGCACAATAAGTTAAGAAAAATTTTGTGGACAAAGTTCCAGAATTTTCTGAACAGACTTCAAATGTAAAGGAGAGCTTTTCAGGAAGACACAAATTAAAACTTGAAAAGAAGTCAATGTTACCATCTACAATGAGCTCAGGCCAGAAAATAGTAATGGTATAATAAAATCATTTGGAATAACTTGTGGCTGGTTGCAGTATTTCCTACAGTGTAACAAACAAGCATTAATTTCAAAATTGACTGTATTCCTTATTTAAAAACTTTCTGTTTTCCGTGTGTCACCCTGTATATCTGACACAAGTCCAAGGGAAATGTTGATCCAAAAATATGTACAAAAACTTTTGCGAAGTGAATATCAGTGTTTTATGTGATGGGTGTAGTGATGAAGCACGTGTAAGAGTGGCTAATATAACTCTTCTGAGTGACTATGAATATTCTTGGTCATATTAAGTGAGTTGTCAGAACAAGAATCCTGGCAGCAGCATGCAAGTCTGTAGATGGCAGTGCACGATGTGTACCTCAGAAATAACTCTCATTCCTAGGTAACATGATACAGTAATAATGTCTCAGATGTAACCAACATTATTTTTAAATCAAACAATGGGAAATCCAGGATGGAATGTAACAACCATGAACAAAAACAAATCTCCCCTGTCTTATCTTTCCAGTCTTCCACCATCTCCCAAAGTATCACTGTCCGGCCACAGAAGAGCATTCCCCTCATAATCAGTACCACCCAGGAGTGGAGCAACTGAATTACATTCTCCGCCAGGGTTTCGACTACCTATTGTCATGCCCTAAAATGAGAAATGTCTTGCCCATTATCCTTCCCACCCCTGCCATAGTGTTATTCTGCCATCCACTGAACCTATACAATATACTCATCCATTCCTACACAACCCCTGCTCCCAACTTCTTATCTCATAGCTCATATCCCTGTAATAGCCCTAGATGCAAGACCTGTACCATACAACCTCCCACCACCACATACACCAGTCCCCTCACAAACATCACCTATCCCACCAAAGGCAGTGCTACCAGTGAAACCAGTCAAGTGATCTATACGCTAAACTGCAACCACTGTGCTGCATTCTATGTGGGCATGACAACCAACAAGCTGTCTGTCCGCATAAATGGCCACCGATAAACTATGGCCCAGAAACAACTGGACCACCCTATTGCTGAGCTCGCCACCCAACACTACATTCTTAATTTCAGTGCAACATGGATCTTTCCCACCAACACCATCTCTTCTGAATTGGGCAGGTGGGAACTTTCCCCACAATGCATCCTACATTACCATAACTCCCCTGGCCTCAACCTTTGTTAGTCACTGTCCTCACCCATCCAGCCTCTTCCCTGTTCCCATTCCAGCACTACATAGCCCTCTATTCCAAAAATGCACACGGTCTTTTTACTTCTCTCCCTTTCTGCTACCCCCACCCGCCTGCCACCACCACTTCTCCCCTGCCTTCCTCCATCTATCGTCCCAACTGTACCTAGCTGCCCTACCCTCTCTCCGCCTCGTCCCTGCATGCTCCCCAGCAGCACTTCACCGGTACCCCCTACCCTGCTATCCCTCCCCCTCCCCGCCAGCCTCCTCCTTACACCCCAACCAGTTGTCTCTCCCATCATGCACTGCTGCTGCTCACAGTGTGGCTTCAGCTCCCAGAGACAGGTCATGTGTGTGTGAGTTGCGTGTGTGTGTGTGTGTGTGTGTGTGTGTGTGTGTGTCATCTATTTTTGACAAAGGTCTTGTTAGCTCATTTTGTAACAGTCTTTCTGTTGTGCCTATCTGTGACTCAGCGTCTCCACTATATGGTGAGTCGCATCTATCCTTTTCATAAAAAAATTACTTTTACTATTTGGTTATCAACTTTCGTACTGGGAGCTTTCACGAGGACTAACAGAAGTTAAATTTATTAGCAAAATTGATGAAACAAAATCAAAGCATGCACATAATAGAGGGAAAAATTCCACGTGGGAAATATATATATAAAACAAGAAAGATGATGAGACTTACCAAACAAAAGCACTGGCAGGTCGATAGACACACAAACAAACACAAATATACACACAAAATTCTAGCTTTCGCAACCAACGGCTGCCTCATCAGGAAAGAGGGAAGGAGAGGGAAAGACGAAAGGATTTGGGTTTTAAGGGAGAGGGTAAGGAGTCATTCCAATCGCGGGAGCGGAAAGACTTACCTTAGGGGGAAAAAAGGACAGGTATACACTCGCACACACACATATCCATCCGCATATACACAGACACAAGCAGACATTTGTAAAGGCCTTTTCATTGAAAATGTCTGCTTGTGTCTGTGTATATGCGGATGGATATCCCTCTCCTTCCCTCTTTCCTGACGAGGCAACCGTTGGTTGCGAAAGCTAGAATTTTGTGTGTGTTTGTTTGTGTGTCTATCAACCTGCCAGCGCTTTTGTTTGGTAAGTCTCATCATCTTTCTTTTTAGATATATTTTTTTTCCACGTGGAATGTTTCCCTCTATTATATATGACCACTGTCTTTGGCCACTGAGGTCGGGTGTGTGTTTCATCTACTTCATCAGAAGGCCTTTTGGCCAAAAGCTCACATGTTTAGCAGTCTTTTTGTTGTGGCTGTCTACAACTCAACATCACCTCTGTACGGTGAGTAGCAATCTATCATTTCATAATACTGACATTTTGTAATTTTTAATATTTTCATTCCTTTCTTCTTTCTTTACAGAATGTAAAGTTTTATATTCTACATCATATGAGTGATTTTCTGTAAGAAGATGCTCAGCAAAGGTCAAATCTTTCTTTCCTAAACTCCAGCTTGTCTTATGTTCAGACAACCTAATAGTCACAACTCTGCCTGAATGACCAATACATACTTTTCCACAGTTCTTGCACATGATTTTATATACACTACTCTATGCCAAGGGAAGCAGTTTGTCTTTACTATTGTATAAGAATTTTGAAATGCTGTTGGATAGATAAAAAAAAGCTACTCACCAAGCGGCACAGAACACACACATGATTGGCAAGCTTTTGGAGCCAGTGGGTCCTGCTCCTTCTTCAGGCAGAAGGGTTGAAGGGAAAGGAAAAGGTCTGGAGAGGTCTAGGAAAAAGTGTAGATTTTGGGAAAGTCACCCAGAACCGTGGGTCAGGGGAGACTTACCGTATGGCATAAGAAGGAAAGACTGATCATTGAGGACTGTATCAGACGAGATTTGAAAACCTGAGAGCTTAAAGGTGGAAGACAGGGTAATATGCAAGATACAGGTTACTACTAAAACATCGTGCACAAATTGATAACAGTGAGAAGCTAAGAGCATTGTACATAACAGAGGTGGAGGGGATAGTGAAAATTAGACGGGAAAGACAATGAAAGATGTAGAAAACTAAAACGGAGTGAAGCAAATAGTAGTTACAGTGAAGAAAAGCTGAAATGGAGGAAATTAACGTAAATTAAGGCCAGGTGGGTGGCGAAACCAAGGACATGTTGTAGTGCTAGTTCCCACCTGTGGCGTTCTGAGGAACTGGTGTCTGGGGGGAGAACACAGAATGCGCACATGGTGAAACAGGCGCCAAGGTCACAAATGTCATGTTGTAGAGCATGCTCTGCAACAGGATATTGCGAGTTGCCAGTATACACCCTCTGCCTATGCCCATTCATCCTAATTGATAATTTAGTGGTAGTCATGCTGTTGTAGAAAGCTGAACAGTGTTTACTTAGTAGCTGGTATACGACGTGTCATTTCACAGTTGGCTCTCCCTTTGACAGTGCATGTTCTGCCAGTTACAGGGCTATTATACGTGGTGGTAGAAGGGTGCACAGGGCAAGTCTTGCAGCAGGGACGGTCACAGGGGTAAGAGCCATAGGATAGGGAGATGTGTGCAGAAGGAGCATAGGGTCTGACAAGAATATTGCGGAGATTGGGAGGGCAATGGAAAGCTATTCTAGGTGAATGGGCATAGGCAGAGGGTATATACTGGCAACTCGCAATATCCTGTTGCAGAGCATGCTCTACAACATGACATTCACCTGTTTCACCACACACGCCTTTTGGGTTCTTCCTCCAGACACCAGTTTTTCAGTATTCCGCAGGTGGGTACTAACACTACAACATATCCTTGGTTCTTGCCACCCACCTAGCCTAAATTTATGTTGATTTCCTCCGGCTCAGCTTTTCTTCACTGTAACTACCCTTTGATTTACACCATTTTAGTTTTCCACATCTTTCATTGTCTTTCCCAACTATTTGTCACTACTCCCTCCCACCTCTGTTATGAACAACGTCCTTAGCTTCTCACTATTATTAACTCGTGCACGATGTTTTAGTAGTAATCTCTGTCTTGCACATTACCCTGTCTTCCACCTTTAAGCTCTCAGATTTTCAAATCTCGTCTGATGCAGTCCCCCAATAACCAGTCTTTCCTTCTCATCCCATACGGTAAGTCTCCCCTGACCCACTGTTCTGGGTGACTTTCCCAAAATCTACCCCTTTTCCTAGACCTCCCCAGTCCTTTTCTTTCACCCTTCTTTTTTCCCCCTTCTTCAACCGGTCTGCCTGAAGAAGGAGGCATTGACTCCGAAAGCTCGCCAATCACAATAGTCCTTTACGTGTGTGTTCTGCCACCGCTTGGTGAGTAGATTTTTTGTCTATACAATTAAATAATTTTATAAATAATTGATCGTTTTCACTGATATGCTGTTGGTATTACAAACTGTAGTTGTGAGACTTTAACTTTTTGTTATCACTAACTCTGCCAGTATATGGGGTGAGGCACCAGTTTTTGCAGCCACTAACTGATTCCTATTAGCTATCATACAGGAATAGTGTAATTTCACCCCCTCCCCCTTTTTTCTGGAAGTCATATGTTTGTTGGTCTGTAGTTCTGACTGAAATGCACAATCAGATAATGGAACAGATATGGGACAATACACCATCAAATGGAAAGCTGCACATTTGTGGCTATTACTGCATCTGGGGTTACAGTTTTTCTGTAAACGCTAAGTAAGTGTCTTCTTGTGCTAATATCTATATTAATATCCCAGAAATTTATTGAAGAACTTCCCAGCTCCTTTGTGAACTGAATTTTCTTATGGTGATAGTTTGAATGTTGTAGTAATGAATCTGCCTAGTGGTACTAGTCCATAAACACAAAGCTTCATCCACATATTTGAACCAATACTTAATTTGACAATTCAGTGGCTCTTTCTGTAATAATTTTTTTTTCTGAAAATGTCCATGGAAACATAAGGCAGTGTAGGACTAAGAGGGGAACACATAGCTAGGCCATCAAGCTGACTTCAATATGTGTTTTGAAACTGGAAGATTAGATTAGATTAGATTAATACTAGTTCCATGGATCATGAATACGATATTTCGTAATGATGTGGAACGAGTCAAATTTTCCAATACATGACATAATTAAGTTAATTTAACAACATACTTAAGTTAATATAACAACTTTTTCATTTTTTGTGTTTTTTTATTTTTATTTTTTTATTTTTTATTTTTTTAATATATATATTTTTTTAAATTTATATCTAAAAATTCCTCTATGGAGTAGAAGGAGTTGTCATTCAGAAATTCTTTTAATTTCTTCTTAAATACTTGTTGGTTATCTGTCAGACTTTTGATACTATTTGGTAAGTGAGCAAAGATTTTAGTGCCAGTATAATTCACCCCTTTCTGTGCCAAAGTTAGATTTAATCTTGAATAGTGAAGATCATCCTTTCTCCTAGTATTGTAGTTATGCACACTGCTATTACTTTTGAATTGGGTTTGGTTGTTAATAACAAATTTCATAAGAGAGTATATATACTGAGAAGCTACTGTGAATATCCCTAGATCCTTAAATAAATGTCTGCAGGATGATCTTGGGTGGACTCCAGCTATTATTCTGATTACACACTTTTGTGCAATAAATACTTTATTCCTCAGTGATGAATTACCCCAAAATATGATGCCATATGAAATCAACGAGTGAAAATAGGCGTAGTAAGCTAATTTACTAAGATGTTTATCACCAAAATTTGCAATGACCCTTATTGCATAAGTAGCTGAACTCAAACGTTTCAGCAGATCATCAATGTGTTTCTTCCAATTTAATCTCTCATCAATGGACACACCTAAAAATTTGGAATATTCTACCTTAGCTATATGCTTCTGATTAAGGTCTATATTTATTAATGGCGTCATACCATTCACTGTACGGAACTGTATGTACTGTGTCTTATCAAAATTCAGTGAGAGTCCATTTACAAGTAACCACTTAGTAATTTTCTGAAAGACAGTATTGACAATTTCATCAGTTAATTCTTGTTTGTCAGGTGTGATTACTATACTTGTATCATCAGCAAAGAGAACTAACTTTGCCTCTTCATGAATATAGAATGGCAAGTCATTAATATATATTAAGAACAACAAAGGACCCAAGACTGACCCTTGTGGAACCCCATTCTTGATAGTTCCCCAGTTTGAGGAACGTGCTGATCTTTGCATAGCATGAGAACTACTTATTTCAACTTTCTGCACTCTTCCAGTTAGGTACGAATTAAACCATTTGTGCACTGTCCCCCTCATGCCACAATACTTGAGCTTGTCTAGCAGAATTTCATGATTTACACAATCAAAAGCCTTTGAGAGATCACAAAAAATCCCAATGGGTGGTGTTCGATTATTCAGATCATTCAAAATTTGATTGGTGAAAGCATATATGGCATTTTCTGTTGAAAAACCTTTCTGGAAACCAAACTGACATTTTGTTAGTACTTCATTGTTACAGATATGTGAAGCTACTCTTGAATACATTACTTTCTCAAAAATTTTGGATAAAGCTGTTAGAAGGGAGATTGGACGGTAATTGTTGACATCAGATCTATCCCCCTTTTTATGCAAAGGTATAACAATAGCATATTTCAGTCTATCAGGGAAAATGCCCTGTTCCAGAGAGCTATTACACAGGTGGCTGAGAATCTTACTTATCTGTTGAGAACAAGCTTTTAGTATTTTGCTGGAAATGCCATCAAGTCCGTGTGAGTTTTTGCTTTTAAGCAAGTTTATTATTTTCCTAATTTCAGAGGGAGAAGTGGGTGAGATTTCAATTGTATCAAATTGCATAGGTATGGCCTCTTCCATTAACAGCCTAGCATCTTCTAATGAACACCTGGATCCTACTATATCCACAACATTTAGAAAATGATTATTAAAAATATTTTCAACTTCTGACTTTTTGTTTGTAAAGTTTTCATTCAATTTGATGGTAATACTGTCTTCCTGTGCTCTTGGTTGACCTGTTTCTCTTTTAATAATATTCCAAATTGTTTTAATTTTATTATCAGAGTTGCTGATTTCAGACATGATACACACACTTCTGGATTTTGTAATAACTTTTCTTAATATAACACAGTAGTTTTTATAATGTTTGATAGTTTCTGGGTCACTACTCTTTCTTGCTGTCAGATACATTTCCCTTTTCCGGTTACAAGATATTTTTATACCCTTAGTAAGCCATGGTTTGTTACAAGGTTTCTTACGAGTATATTTAACTATTTTCTTGGGGAAGCAGTTTTTAAATGCATTTACAAAAATGTCATGAAATAAATTATATTTTAAATTGGCATCAGGTTCACGGTACACCTCATCCCAGTCTAACTGCTGTAGGCTTTCCCTGAAATTTGCAATTGTTAAATCGTTGACTGAACGTACTACTTTGGAGGACTGTTTAGTATTGCTGAATGGAGCTCTGTCATATATTGTAACTAGCTGTGCACCATGATCAGAAAGACCATTCTCAACAGGCTGAGCATTTATCTGGTTAAACTTATCTTGGTCTATAAAGAAGTTATCTATAAGTGAGCTGCTATCCTTTACCACCCGAGTAGGAAAATCAATAACGGGCGTCAAATTGAAAGAACCGAGTAATACTTCAAGGTCATTTTTCCTATTACCCTCTTTCAGAGAATCTACATTGAAGTCCCCACAAACAATAATTTGCTTCCCCCTGTCTGACAGATAGCACAACAAGGAGTCCAAATTTTTCAGAAATAGATGAAAATTTCCTGATGGGGACCTATATACAGTTACAATTATAAATGTGCCTTTATTTAATTTAAGCTTACAGGCACATGCTTCTATATGTTTCTCTACATAAAACTTTTTTGTTTCTATACTTTTTGCACAGTGATAACTTTTGACATATATGGCAACTCCTCCTTTCTCCATATTTTCTCTCATTACATGTGCAGAGAGTTTATACCCACTTACATTTACCTTATCCATATCAGTAACAATGTGATGCTCAGACAGGCATAGTATATCTATTTCATCCTCAGCTTCTAAATCTTCTAAACAAACCAGAAGCTCATCTATTTTATTCTTTAAACTCCCAATATTTTGATGAAATATACTTACATTATTTTTAGTTATACTTTTATGTGAACCTTTCCTTATTCTAACATTTGCAGTACTCTCCTGTCTGAGTTTCTCATTGTGCTTAGGCCTAGTTGCTATACCAGTGGTCACATGGTGTTCAGAGAGGCAGATTATGTCAACTGGGTTGGGTGACTTTAATTCATCAATTCAATTACCTAGGACGGAGATACAACTTGGTGGAGATAAAATCTCTGGTGATTGGTGAAAATTTATAATTGACAGCTGTGATTGGTGATCCAATGTGATATAATTGTGCTGTTTAATTTCTTTCCTAAACTGAAGATTTGTTTCAATCCTGACCTCTCGTAGAACTTGACACCTTTTTGTCTTACCTATCCTAAAAAAGGTGCTGCTCCAACACCTGTAACCACTGGTATTTTACCATTCATGGCAGTGCCTCCCCCCCTTAAATTTCCTGCTATTACCCCAGCCAGTTTCCCCTTCCCTTTCCTGTTGAGATGTAGGCCGTGCCTGGTATAGTCCCACCTACTGAGAGAATCAACAGGAACCACACCAATATGAGCCCCCACACCCGACCCAAGCAGCCGTTCCAACTCCAAATTAACTCTCCCAACAGAAGAGTTCAAATGAGGCCGGTCATGGCGTCTCAGGACAGATACAAATTCAACATTGGTGTGTCTCGATGCCGACGCAATCTTTACCAGGTCACACTCTATGCTGTACCCAGGATCTCTGTCGATGCTGTTCCCTGGCCCTCCCACAATAACCACAGTGTCTTCCCTGGTAAATCCTTTACAGAGTGAACCTAAATCCTCTGTCACCTGATCCAGACTAGCACTTGGTTTGAAAAAATTTGTGACCTGGTATTCTGGTCCTAATTCCTCCTGCAGAAGTTGGCCTACACCTCTGGCATGAGAACTGCCTAACAACAAAACTTTCTTCCTTTTCGATGGCTTTCCTACATTCTTTTTCAATTTCCTATTGAAAGTTTGTTGTGTCCTGTCTACACCTACCTCTGCTTGAGGCTCATCAGTTTCTAACTGAAGCAACTGGTCAAACTTATTTTTGACATTCATCACAAAACTGTCAGACTTAGTTCTAGGCCTGTTTCTTCTGCTACCTGTTGCCACTTCCCACCTCTCTTTGCCCTTCTCCCTCCTTAACCTGTCCAGATCTCCCCTAGCCTGAACTAGCTCAGCCTGAAGGGCAGCAGTTTTCCCCTCCTGTTCCACTATCTTCCTATCTCTGCTGCAAATCCTACATAACCACTGATGAGCCTGATCCACTTTCCTGACACCCACGCCACTGCAGTCCCACCCAGTGAAAAAAACTACTGCATCCATCACACCAAATCCCGGAACTAACAATTCTACGGCAAGTCAGGCACTTCTCACTCATGGCACAAATAATGCTTTAGCTAGAATAAATCAATTAAATTACCAAAAATCAAAAAAGACGTTAACAAGAATTAAGCCTATTCACAAATGTATATAAGCAAGTTTCTGATTTAAAATTCCGCTGTTTTCCTGAGATCAATGAAGGTATACACTATTTATTTTATATTTCACTCGATGGAATGAAAAAAAGGACAATTAAACGAGATAATTTAACTTTGATTCTCCAAAAACGGTACGAGAATTAGGCCTATAAACAAATGTATATAAGCAAGTTTCTGATATAAAGTTACGCTGTTTTTCTGAAATCAGTATTAAAACAATGAAGTTATACGCTATTTACGGTAGTTTACTTATTTGTTACCAAGAAATTAGTTACATTACCGTGAAACAAGAAACAAACACGTTTACAAAATTTAAGCCTAAGCGCGACTTCGCGAAGTTACGATCATTTCGTGTTTTCTGAAAAAATACGCAAAGAAAAGTCAAACCTTTAACGGCAAGACTAAATGATACACTAATGCATGTATTTAATTTGTTGTCGGCGTTAAATTAAATTATATTCCTGTCTAAATCACTTAACTTTCTGGAAATGGTTTCTGGCGTCACTTACTCGGCGGCCATCTGTTTTCCACACATTTGAGTAGCAACAATTATGTAATTCTACAGGATTTACTTTAGATTTATGCAAAAGATATTTCAATAATTATATTCACTTATCAGTAAAATATTTCCAGTATGGCATGCATGTCAATATAAGCGTACCTTGAAAATCAGCATCATTTTGCAATTCTTTACCACAGGCATTGCATCTCTTCTTCCTGATCTGATGATGCACAGTCTTAATGTGTAAATTCAGTTTGGAGCGATAAGCAAAGCGGTGATCACATTCTGAACAAGAATATGGCTTCTCTCCTGTTAAATGAAAAAAGTTTAGGTATTTTAATATATGAACACGAGATTTATTCTAGTATATTTCTATTATGAGGCACTTCAGGGATATACCAATGGTTCTTCAAATGACTTTTTCTATGAGAGCAATTAAACAATAACTAAATAAAAAGCAACTAACGCCCACAGTTTTATAAGCCTACTGAACACCAGCCTATACATTGAACACTGCTTCATAATACAAAGTTTACAAAGATATTGCTCATAGATGCGATGTTCAAAGTAATAGTACTTTCAGGTTATGTAACAAAAAACTGAGGAAAGAAACCAATTTAAAAGGTGGAAGCTTCGATATCATGGAAAATGCTGCAAGATAAACTTAGAAAATGTGTAGCTCACATATACAGATATGTGAGGGGTCTATAATCAAAATACGTGCAACGTAGGTTACAATCACCATCAAGAAGGAGGAAGAAAGCAATCATAAATTTTCAAATAGATACTGATGTTGGTTACATAATCTATAATAACACCGTTTATAAAGATGTGGAAGTGGAAACTCAGGAGGAAAAAGTCTCAAGATCTGTGCCAAATATATAGTGATAATATTAGCTAAAAAGCAGTTTTATTTGAAAAAGAAGATAGCAGCCAGGTTTTGCAAAAAGAACACAACCACACAACAAAAAATTTTGTGCTCGCACCAACACAAAAAGAAATGTTACACACCATTTTCATACTATTATCAGATTCTGTTATAGGTAATATGCGTATCTCAGCTGTTTTTAAGACAGAAATGAAATTCGTAGATGTAGTGACACATCCCCCCCCCCCCCCCCCCTATGAATGAACCACTGATCTTTCTGAAGTGGTGCATCTTGCATGCCTCAACAACACAGACATCCATGCCACAGGTGCAGCCACAACAGAGTGGTATCTGCACAGCTAAGCCAGATAAACATGTGGTTCCTGAAGACAAGCAGCAGCCTTTTCAGTAGCTGCAGAGACAAGAGTCTGGATAACTGACTGATCTGGCTCTGAAACATCAGCTAACACTGACTTGCTGTGCTGTTACAGCAAACAATGGAATGCAATGGGGAAACTACAGCTATTGATCTTTCCGAGGCCATGTAGTTCTACTTTATAGTTAAACTGTGATGGTATCCTTTTGGGTAAAATATTACAAAGCTAACAGTCCCTCATTTGTATCTCCACTTTGGGAATATTCAGGAGGATGCTGTCATCAGGAAAAGCAAAACTGGCATTCTACAGATCAGAGCATGGGATAGGTAGGTCAGAAAATTTGATATGGGAAAAGAAGAGGTTTAAGTTAGATATAAGAGTGCAAATTATACTGTTTGTTATGTTGTCTGTGGGGGATGCAAACCATCCATACTGTGGTTTGCTTTAGACTGATTTTATAGTGCAAAGCATATGTCTTACAGTGAATGAGATATACTGTCCACCTGTGATATGCTGTATGACATAAGTATTCACAACAAAACAAAATAGTAACTTTTTGGCTTCATTTTGGTTTAATGATACCTATTTGTAAGCTTTGTGTACAATCTGTCCATTAGACTGTAAATGACTTAGTGCTTAGTCACAGGTGGAGCAAACATTAATTGCTTGTAAAACAAACACTTTGCAAACAATGTGACTACAGTACAGCATTCCTTGTCCTCTTTACTAGCTTATCAAAGGATCTGTTAAGTCTCAAATAACTTCTGGTGAACTGAAAACATACAACTGACTGGAATGTTCAATGGCACAATGTTTGTATGCAGGAACAGTTATTGGAAAAGTACAAAATATGTTTCATACACATAAGGAGAATAAACTGCCCACTGGAAAACATCAGAGTCTCCCAAGTTCGGGTGTTGGAACACTTTTTGATAATATCCAAATAATTTCATATTGGAAATGGATGATCATTTATAAGTTTTGTATGACACGCAGTGTATGCGAGGTTTTTTAGCCCCACATGCAAAATAATTGCATAGTGCCCTAAATGTCCAGTCCAATTTATTGGCACAGTAATTCATTTCAAGTGAAGGTTTAAAATCAGAAATGTGAAGCCCAAATATTGACACCTGCATTTTACTTGTTTCTTTACATATAGGGGTTTGGGCCACCACTAGCAAATTTAGAAGATTGTAACTAGCCCCTACTCATGTTTCAATCAAAAACTTGCAATTTTCAGATTTTACATAAAACATTACTGATAATATGAATCATATACAGTTCAACTGGTTCTACTAAAAAATTTGTCAATGGAGTGGGAGGGGTTTGTAACCAATAAATCGTTAAATCCTTTAGAACCCTCTTAAACTGAACTTTATTAGTGGTTAAAATTTTCATGGTGGCTGGCAAGTTATTGATTATTTCTACAATTGTTAGCCCCATTTTCGTAATCTTTCACCACAACACCACTCCTTCTAATATGTTTTTTCGAAATTTTCCCGAATTTCTCCGTCCTTTAACGTGATTTAGCGGCAACACAACCACCTAACCTTTATGCACATCGCTGTCTACCAACCCCAGTCCACCACAGGATCAACTTAACCAACACTTTTTTGCCTTTTTTCATACCAGATCTCCAGTTGCTTTCTAGTTCACCTTTATCTCTCCCCATATATTTCTATCTTTCTTTTTCATTTCAACCTCATGTAAAACTTTCCACCTAATACCATGTCGCCCTCACAACACCCCCACAACGACCCCATTAAGTTTTATTTACATTCCCTCCGCAAACATGCCTTCACCCTAGCCAGATTATGCTCACATATTTTATTTTCTCAGGCTTGTCTGACATTTGGCATAACCCCCAAAGGCCTCACACTTAAAGTTCCCATCTCTGGCTGCAACCCTTCTTTCCATCAGTCCCTATACCAGTTCCAAACTGAACAATCCATTGCCCTCACCCACCTAATCCTTCACCTACACATCAACTCAGCCAATGAACACACCCGTCAACTCCTATCCTTAATAAAAGTCCTCAATCTTTCCTCTCCCACATCCACACCGGCTATTCAGAGCATCCTCCTACAGGCCAACCGCCAGTTAGAACAGCATACCACCCTTCACCTCAAAAAACTATCCAATCTCCTGGTTTCCCACCTCCGGAAAGGCAACTCACTCACCCTTCACAACCTTTCCAGCAAACCTCAACCACCTCTCATTGCACACAAACCCAGTCTCTCCCATCTACTCAATCTCCCACTTCCAGCTCCACTCCCTCCAAAACCTCAAAATTCCAATCAACACAATCTGGTACCACAACACCCCAACTCAGTAGTTAACCTTTCCTCCAAACCTCTCTCCCAATCCGAAACCTCTGTCCTATCCAAAGGCCTCACCTTCAGCCCCACTCCCAGATTCAACCAAACAGCCCTCGTCAAAGATTTACTGTCCTACACTCGTACTCTCTGCTGGAAGTATCACTTTGCCACGAAGAAAAATGATCCCAATCCTACCCGTAATGATCCAACTCCCCAAGACACTATCCAAATTGAACCATGCCTGGAACAGTTCCGTCCTCCGTCACAGCGGGACCCACCTCCTCTTCCTCAAAATCACCCTCTCCAAACCTTCCAGGAATTTCTGACTTCCAGCCTTGCCTCTCAATCCTTCTTAAAAAACCTTAATCCTACTCCCAACATCACCACTGCTGAAGCCCAGGCTATCCGTGATCTGAAGACTGACCGGTCCATCGTCATTCTTCCGGCGGACAAGGGATCCACGACCGTGGTACTTGATCGTCGGGAGTATGTGGCTGAGGGACTGCGTCAGCTTTCAGACACCACCACATACAAAGTTTGCCAAGGTAATCCCATTCCTGATGTCCAGGCAGAGCTTCAAGGAATCCTCAGAACCTTAGGACCCCTACAAAACCTTTCACCTGACTCCATCAACCTCCTGACCCCACCGACACCCTGCACCCCTACCTTCTACCTTCTTCCTAAAATTCACAAACCCAATCATCCCAGCCGCCCCATTGTAGCTGGTTACCAAGCCCCCACAGAACGTATCTCTGCCTACGTAGATCAACACCTTCAACCCATTACATGCAGTCTCCCATCCTTCATCAAAGACACCAACCACTTTCTCGAACGCCTGGAATCCTTACCCAATCCTTTACCCCCAGAAACCATCCTTGTAACCATTGATGCCACTTCCTTATACACAAATATGCCGCACGTCCAGGGCCTCGCTGCGATGGAGCACTTCCTTTCACGCCGATCACCTGCCACCCTACCTAAAACCTCTTTCCTCATTACCTTAGCCAGCTTCATCCTGACCCACAACTTCTTCACTTTCGAAGGCCAGACATACCAACAATTAAAGGGAACAGCCATGGGTACCAGGATGGCCCCCACGTACACCAACCTATTCATGGGTCGCTTAGAGGAAGCCTTCTTGGTTACCCAGGCCTGCCAACCCAAAGTTTGGTACAGATTTATTGATGACATCTACATGATCTGGACTCACAGTGAAGAAGAACTCCATAATTTCCTCTCCAACCTCAACTCCTTTGGTTCCATCAGATTCACCTGGTCCTACTCCAAAACCCATGCCACTTTCCTTGATGTTGACCTTCACCTGTCCAATGGCCAGCTTCACACGTCCGTCCACATCAAACCCACCAACAAGCAACAGTACCTCCATTACGACAGCTGCCACCCATTCCACATCAAACGGTCCCTTCCCTACAGCCTAGGTCGTCGTGGCAAACGAATCTGCTCCAGTCCAGAATCCCTGAAGCATTACACCAACAACCTGACAACAGCTTTCGCATCCCGCAACTACACTCCCGACCTGGTACAGAAGCAAATAACCAGAGCCACTTCCTCATCCTCTCAAACCCAGAACCTCCCACAGAAGAACCACAAAAGTGCCCCACTTGTGACAGGATACTTTCCGGGACTGGATCAGATTCTGAATGTGGCTCTCCAGCAGGGATACGACTTCCTCAAATCCTGCCCTGAAATGAGATCCATCCTTCATGAAATCCTCCCCACTCCACCAAGAGTGTCTTTCCGCCGTCCACCTAACCTTCGTAACCTCTTAGTTCATCCTTATGAAATCCCCAAACCACCTTCCCTACCCTCTGGCTCCTACCCTTGTAACCGCCCCCCGGTGTAAAACCTGTACTATGCACCCTCCCACCACCATCTACTCCAGTCCTGTAACCCAGAAGGTGTACACAATCAAAGGCAGAGCCACGTGTGAAAGCACCCACGCGATCTACCAACTGAACTGCCTACACTGTGATGCATTCTATGTGGGAATGACCAGCAACAAACTGTCCATTCGCATGAATGGACACAGGCAGACAGTGTTTGTTGGTAATGAGGATCACCCTGTGGCTAAACATGCCTTGGTGCACGGCCAGCACATCTTGGCGCAGTGTTACACCGTCCGGGTTATCTGGATACTTCCCACTAACACCAACCTATCCGAACTCCGGGGATGGGAACTTGCTCTTCAATATATCCTCTCTTCCCGTTATCCACCAGGCATCAATCTCCGCTAATTTCAAGTTACCGCCACTCATACCTCACCTGCCATTCAACAACATCTTTGCCTCTGCACTTCTGCCTCGACTGACATCTCTGCCCAAACTCTTTGTCTTTAAATATGTCTGCTTGTGTCTGTATATGTGTGGATGGATATGTGTGTGTGTGTGTGTGTGTGTGTGTGCGACTGTATACCCGTCCTTTCTTCCCCCTAAGGTAAGTCTTTCCGCTCCCGCGACTGGAATGACATGACTCCTTACCCTCTCACTTAAAACCCACATCCTTTCGTCTTTCCCTCTTGTTTGTGTGTCTATCGACCTGCCAGCGCTTTTGTTTGGTAAGTCTCATCATCTTTCATTTTAGATATATTTTTTCCACGTGGATTGTTTCCCTCTTTTTATATATATATAAAATAGAGGGAAACATTCCACGTGGGAAAAATATATTTAAAAAGAAAGATGATGAGACTTACCAAACAAAAGCACTGGCAGGTCAATAGACACACAAACAAACACAAACATACACACAAAATTCTAGCTTTCGCAACCAACGGTTGCCTCGTCAGGAAAGAGGGAAGGAGAAGGAAAGACAAAAGGATATGGGTTTTAAGGGAGAGGGTAAGGAGTCATTCCAATCCCGGGAGCGGAAAGACTTACCTTAGGGGGAAAAAAGGACAGGTATACACTCGCACACGCACACATATATCCATCCGCATATACACTTTCCGCTCCCGGGATTGGAATGACTCCTTACCCTCTCCCTTAAAACCCATATCCTTTTGTCTTTCCTTCTCCTTCCCTCTTTCCTGACGAGGCAACCGTTGGTTGCGAAAGCTAAAATTTTGTGTGTATGTTTGTGTGTCTATCGACCTGCCAGTGCTTTTGTTTGGTAAGTCTCATCATCTTTAAATTCAAGCTTTCCAGGAAAGAGGGAAGGAGAAGGAAAGACGAAAGGATATGGGTTTTAAGGAAGAGGGTAAGGAGTCATTCCAATCCCGGGAGCGGAAAGACTTACCTTAGGGGGGAAAAAAGGACAGGTATACACTCGCACACACACACATATATCCATCCGCATATACACAGACACAAGCAGACATTTGTAAAGGCAAAGAGTTTGGCAGAGATGTCAGTCGAGGCGGAAGTACAGAGGCAAAGATGTTGTTGAAAGAAGGTGAGGTATGAGCAGCGGCAAATTGAAATTAGAATTTAGCGGAGATTGAGGCCTGGCGGATAGCGAGAAGAGAGGATATGCTGAAGGGCAAGTTCCCATCTCCGGAGTTCTGACAGGTTGGTGTTAGTGGGAAGTATCCAGATAACCCGGACGGTGTAACACTGTGCCAAGATGTGCTGGCCGTGCACCAAGGCATGTTTAGCCACAGGGTGATCATCATTACCAACAAACACTGTCTGCCTGTGTCCATTCATGCGAATGGACAGTTTGTTGCTGGTCATTCCCACATAGAACGCTTCACAGTGTAGGCAGGTCAGTTGGTAAATCACGTGGGTGCTTTCACATGTGGCTCTGCCTTTGATTGTGTACACCTTCCGGGTTACAGGACTGGAATAGCTGGTGGTGGGAGGGTGCATGGGACAGGTTTTACACCGGGGGCGGTTACAAGGGTAGGAGCCAGAGGGTAGGGAAGGTGGTTTGGGGATTTCATAGGGATGAACTAAGAGGTTACGAAGGTTAGGTGGACGGCGGAAAGACACTCTAGGTGGAGTGGGGAGGATTTCATGAAGGATGGATCTCATTTCAGGGTAGGATTTGAGGAAGTCGTATCCCTGCTGGAGAGCCACATTCAGAATCTGATCCAGTCCCGGAAAGTATCCTGTCACAAGTGGGGCACTTTTGAGGTTCTTCTGTGGAAGGTTCCGGGTTTGAGGAGATGAGGAAGTGGCTCTGGTTATTTGCTTCTGTACCAAGTCGGGAGGGTAGTTACGGGATGCAAAAGCTGTTTTCAGGTTGTTGGTGTAATGGTTCAAGTATTCCGGACTGGAGCAGATTCGTTTGCCACGAAGACCTAGGCTGTAGGGAAGGGACCGTTTGATGTGGAATGGGTGGCAGCTGTCATAGTGGAGGTACTGTTGCTTGTTGGTGGGTTTGATGTGGACGGACATGTGAAGCTGGCCATTGGACAGGTAGAGGTCAATGTCAAGGAAAGTGGCATGGGATTTAGAGTAGGACCAGGTGAATCTGATGGAACCAAAGGAGTTGAGGTTGGAGAGGAAATTATGGAGTTCTTCTTCACTGTGAGTCCAGATCATGACAATGTCATCAATAAATCTGTACCAAACTTTGGGTTGGCAGACCTGGGTAACCAAGAAGGCTTCCTCTAAGTGACCCATGAATAGGTTGGTGTACGAGGGGGCCATCCTGGTACCCATGGCTGTTCCCTTTAATTGTTGGTATGTCTGGCCTTCGAAAGTGAAGAAGTTGTGGGTCAGGATGAAGCTGGCTAAGGTAATGAGGAAAGAGGTTTTAGGTAGGGTGGCAGGTGATCGGCGTGAAAGGAAGTGCTCCATCGCAGCGAGGCCCTGGACATGCGGAATATTTGTGTATAAGGAAGTGGCATCAATGGTTACAAGGATGGTTTCCGGGGCTAACAGACTGGGTAGGGATTCCAGGCGTTTGAGAAAGTGGTTAGTGTCTTTGATGAAGGATGGGAGACTGCATGTAATGGGTTGAAGGTGTTGATCTACGTAGGCAGAGATGCGTTCTGTGGGGGCTTGGTAACCAGCTACAATGGGTTTGTGAATTTTAGGAAGAAGGTAGAAGGTAGGGGTGCAGGGTGTTGGTGGGGTCAGGAGGTTGATGGAGTCAGGTGAAAGGTTTTGTAGGGGGCCTAAGGTTCTGAGGATTCCTTGAAGCTCCGCCTGGACATCAGGAATGGGATTACCTTGGCAAACTTTGTAAGTAGTGTTGTCTGAAAGCTGACGCAGTCCCTCAGCCACATACTCCCGACGATCAAGTACCACAGTCGTTGAACCCTTGTCCGCCGGAAGAATGACGATGGATTGGTCAGCCTTCAGATCACGGATAGCCTGGGCTTCAGCAGTGGTGATGTTGGGAGTAGGATTAAGGTTTTTTAAGAAGGATTGAGAGGCAAGGCTGGAAGTCAGAAATTCCTGGAAGGTTAGGAGAGGGTGATTTTGAGGAAGAGGAGGTGGGTCCCGCTGTGACGGAGGACGGAACTGTTCCAGGCATGGTTCAATTTGGATAGTGTCTTGGGGAGTTGGATCATTAGGAGTAGGATAAGGATCATTTTCTTCGTGGCAAAGTGATATTTCCAGCAGAGAGTACGGGTGTAGGACAGTAAATCTTTGACGAGGGCTGTTTGGTTAAATCTGGGAGTGGGGCTGAAGGTGAGGCCTTTGGATAGGACAGAGGTTTCGGATTGGGAGAGAGGTTTGGAGGAAAGGTTAACTACTGAATTGGGGTGATGTGGTTCCAGATT
Organism: Schistocerca cancellata; assembly: GCF_023864275.1. Taxonomy (NCBI): domain Eukaryota; kingdom Metazoa; phylum Arthropoda; class Insecta; order Orthoptera; family Acrididae; genus Schistocerca; species Schistocerca cancellata. Next base: position 1,144,050,136 of record NC_064626.1, on the reverse strand, counting down.
GTGTTGATTGGAATTTTGAGGTTTTGGAGGGAGTGGAGCTGGAAGTGGGAGATTGAGTAGATGGGAGAGACTGGGTTTGTGTGCAATGAGAGGAGGTTGAGGTTTGATGGAAAGGTTGTGATGGGTGAGTGAGTTGCCTTTCCGGAGGTGGGAAACCAGGAGATTGGATAGTTTTTTAAGGTGGAGGGTGGCATGCTGTTCTAATTTGCGGTTGGCCTGTAGGAGGATGCTCTGAACAGCCGGTGTGGATGTGGGAGAGGAAAGATTGAGGACTTTTATTAAGGATAGGAGTTGATGGGTGTGTTGATTGGCTGAGTTGATGTGTAGGTGAAGGATTAGGTGGGTGAGGGCAATGGATTGTTCAGTTTTTTTAACTGGTATAGGGACTGATGGAAAGAAGGGTTGCAGCCAGAGATGGGAACTTTAAGTGTGAGGCCTTTGGGGGTGATGCCAAATGTCAGACAAGCCTGAGAAAATAAAATATGGGAGTGTAATCTGGCTACGGCGAAGGCATGTTTGCGGAGGGAATGTAAATAAAACTTAATGGGGTCGTTGTGGAGGTTTTGTGAGAATGACATGGTACTAGAAGGTGGAAAGTGTAACACGAGGCTGAAATGAAAATGAAAATAAATATAAAAATATATGGGGAGAGATAAAGGTGAACTAGAAAGCAAATGGAGATCTGGTGTGAAAAAGGCGAAAAAGGGTTGGTTAGAGCTGGGCTATGTTGATCCTGTGGTGAACTTGTGTAGGTAGATAATGATGTGCATAAAGGTTAGGTGGTTGTGTTGCCGCCAAAACACGTTAAAGGGTGGAGAAATTCGGGAAAATTTCGAAAAAACTACGTGAGGATGTATTAAAAGGAGTGGTTTGGTGGTGGCAGATTATGGAAATGAGGATAACAATTGTCTGATGATGAAATAATGACGTTAAAACCTGTGGGAAGCGGATAAAAATTGCCGGTGATGTGAGAAAAACGGAAATGGAAATAAAGCAAAAGTTATTAAAACTAGCCGAAAAAGGTTGTTTAATAGCTGAAAGGAACTGTTTGTGAACTAGAAACGTTGGATTTTATAGCAGCGGTGCCTTGGTGCACGGCCAGCACATCTTGGCACAGTGTTACACCGTCCGGGTTATCTGGATACTTCCCACTAACACCAACCTGTCAGAACTCCGGAGATGGGAACTTACCCTTCAGCATATCCTCTCTTCTCGCTATCCGCCAGGCCTCAATCTCCGCTAAATTCTAATTTCAATCTGCCGCTGCTCATATCTCACCTGTCTTTCAACAACATCTTTGCCTCTGTACTTCCGCCTCGACTGACATCTCTGCCCAAACTCTTTGCCTTTACAAATGTCTGCTTGTGTCTGTGTATATGCGGATGGATATATGTGTGTGTGTGTGTGTGTGTGTGTGCGAGTGTATTCCTGTCCTTTTTTCCCCCTAAGGTAAGTCTTTCCGCTCCCGGGATTGGAATGACTCCTTACCCTCTCCCTTAAAACCCAAATCCTTTCGTCTTTCCCTCTCCTTCCCTCTTTCCTGATGAGGCAACCGTTGGTTGCGAAAGCTTGAATTTTGTGTGTATGTTTGTGTTTGTTTGTGTGTCCATCAACCTGCCAGCGCTTTTGTTTGGTAAGTCTCATTGTCTTTCTTTATATGTACAGGGTGTTTCAAAAATGACCGGTATATTTGAAATGGCAATAAAAACTAAACGAGCAGCGATAGAAATACACCGTTTGTTGCAATATGCTTGGGACAACAGTACATTTTCAGGGAGACAAACTTTCGAAATTACAGTAGTTACAATTTTCAACAACAGATGGTGCTGCGGTCTGGGAAACTCTATAGTACGATATTTTCCACATATCCACCATGCGTAGCAATAATATGGCGTAGTCTCTGAATGAAATTACCCAAAACCTTTGACAACGTGTCTGGCGGAATGGCTTCACATGCAGATGAGATGTACTGCTTCAGCTGTTCAATTGTTTCTGGATTCTGGCGGCACACCTGGTCTTTCAAGTGTCCCCACAGAAAGAAGTCACAGAGGTTCATGTCTGGCGAATAGGGAGGCCAATCCACGCCGCCTCCTGTATGTTTCGGATAGCCCAAAGCAATCACACGATCATCGAAATATTCATTCAGGAAATTAAAGACGTCGGCCGTGCGATGTGGCCGGGCACCATCTTGCATAAACCACGAGGTGTTCGCAGTGTCGTCTAAGGCAGTTTGTACCGCCACAAATTCACGAAGAATGTCCAGATAGCGTGATGCAGTAATCGTTTCGGATCTGAAAAATGGGACAATGATTCCTTTGGAAGAAATGGCGGCCCAGACCAGTACTTTTTGAGGATGCAGGGACGATGGGACTGCAACATGGGGCTTTTCGGTTCCCCATATGCACCAGTTCTGTTTATTGACGAAGCCGTCCAGGTAAAAATAAGCTTCATCAGTAAACCAAATGCTGCCCACTTGCATATCGCCATCATCAATCCTGTGCACTATATCGTTAGCGAATGTCTCTCGTGCAGCAATGGTTGCGGCGCTGAGGGGTTGCCGCGTTTGAATTTTGTATGGATAGAGGTGTAAACTCTGGCGCATGAGACGATACGTGGACGTTGGCGTCATTTGGACCACAGCTGCAACACGGCGAACGGAAACCCGAGGCCGCTGTTGGATCACCTGCTGCACTAGCTGCGCGTTGCCCTCTGTGGTTGCCGTATGCGATCGCCCTACCTTTCCAGCACGTTCATCCGTCACGTTCCCAGTCCGTTGAAATTTTTCAAACAGATCCTTTATTGTATCGCTTTTTGGTCCTTTGGTTACATTAAACCTCCGTTGAAAACTTTGTCTTGTTGCAACAACACTGTGTTCTAGGCGGTGGAATTCCAACACCAGACAAATCCTCTGTTCTAAGGAATAAACCATGTTGTCTACAGCACACTTGCACGTTGTGAACAGCACACGCTTACAGCAGAAAGACGACGTAAAGAATGGCGCACCCACAGACTGCGTTGTCTTCTATATCTTTCACATCACTTGCAGCGCCATCTGTTGTTGAAAATTGTAACTACTGTAATTTCGAAAGTTTGTCCACCTGAAAATGTACTGTTGTCCCAAGCATATTGCAGCAAACGGAGTATTTCTATCGCTGCTCATTTAGTTTTTATTGCCGTTTCAAATATACCGGTCATTTTTGAAACACCCTGTATATGATGAGACTTACCAAACAAAAGCGCTGGCAGGTCGATAGACACACAAACAAACACACACATACACACAAAATTCTAGCTTTCGCAACCAACGGTTGCCTCGTCAGGAAAGAGGGAAGGAGAAGGAAAGACGAAAGGATTTGGGTTTTAAGGGAGAGGGTAAGGAGTCATTCCAATCCCGGGAGCGGAAAGACTTACCTTAGGGGGAAAAAAGGACAGGTATACACTCGCGCACACACACACACACATATCCATTCGCATTATATATATATATATATTATTATATATATATATATTATTCATTAAGGAATAAACACCCACATCAGCAGTTAGTTTCCCCAGTTCCTTGAACAGGTGTCTGCAGGACTTTTTGGGAGCACACTACAAATAATTCATATTACAAGTTTTTGGACATGGAAAACATTAGCTTGGCTTGCAAAATTACCTACAAAATAGTCCCTTACGAAATTATGGAATGAAAGGGAGTGAAGTATATTAAGTTTTTTTTTATGTCACTTACATCTGACAACATCTGTGCAGTTAGGCCTATGTGATACTTAATTTATCATCATAATGTAAATGGATAGATAAAAAATCTACTCATCAAGCAGCGGTAGTAGAACACACACACAAAACCGTTTAACTTTTACAAGCTTTCGGAGCCAGTAGGTCCTTCATATGGCAGAAGAGTTGAAGGGGAAGGGAGATGGATGAAGGAAAAGGACTGAAAAGGTTTAGGAAAAGGGGTACAATTCAGAAAAGTCACCCAAAACACCATGTGAGTGGAGACTTACTGCACAGGATGAGAAGGAAAGACTGATTGTTGAGGACAGCACCAGATGAGATTTGAAAATCTGAGAGCTTAAAGGTGGAAGACAGGGTAATGCGCAAGACAGAGATAAAAAACTAAAACATCGTGCACGAGTTAAGATCCACAAGGTAAAAGGTGGGGGTGTGCAGTTTGGGTGGAGCGATAAGTTCTATGGACTGAGGTGTAAGTCCTTGTGAGGGGCCTGGGGGTTTTAGGAGGGACTGCAGGTCAGACTGAATCACAGGGATGGGATCTTGATGGCAGATGCTGTACGTACAGGTGTCAGACATCTGGCATAGATCTTCACTAACATACTCCTATCGGTCAAGTACCATAGTGGTAGATCCTTTGTCTGCTGGGAGGATAATGATGGAGTTATCAGCTTTTAGGAGCCTGGAGTTCTGCAGAGGACAGGTTAGGGTCATGTTGTAGGGACCTGAGGAAGGGTTGTGAGCAATGCTGGACATGAGGAATTCTCGGAAGGCTTATATGGGATGGTTTTGAGGTAGTGGATCAAGTTGGGATCATGGTCAGATCTGTTCTTCGAGGCAGCGGTCAGTGTCAGGTTTGTTATTGGATAGGTTTTGGAAGTGGGTTGCAAAGTGATATTTCCAGTTGACAATGCCTGGAAAAGCAAATGGGTCCTTAAACAAAGCAACATGATTAAATGCAGGTTTAGTGCTGTAGCTGAGACCCTTGAATAATACAGATAATTCAGGAGGGGAGAGTTATTTTGGAAAGAGGTTGAGAACACTGTAATGTTGGGAGTTTTTGTGATTGTGATTTATTACTAGTCTGGGAGGCAGTGGTAAACGCTGTGGGACGTTAAGGCAGCTGACCAAGCTCGGTTTGTAGCAGAGGAGTGTTGGTTGATGGTGTGGCTGTTTGGGGAGCTGCAGAAGGACAGGATGGAGAACAGCACTGTTGAGGTATTTGAGGAGCAGGTGGGATAACTTTCAGAGGTGAAGTCTAGCATGTTGTTGCAGTCTGAATTTGGAATTGCAGGGTTTTATAGAAGGAGAGAAGTCTGGTGGAGTGAAAACTGGCAGATGAGGCATATAGGTCGCAGATTAGTCGGGTAAATGTACGAGATTGCTGTATTGTAAACTGTAAAAGAGCCTGGTGTAGAGTAGGATTACATCCAGCATCAGTACTTTCAATGTTAGGCCTTTGGGAGTAACTCCAAGGGACAAGCAGATTTCAAAAAACAGAATGTGGGACCTTAATTTTGATAGTGCAAAAGCATATTTTTGAAAAGGATGGACATAATATGTGATGGGATTCATCGTGGCAAGAGAGAACAATCTGGAGTGTAAGAAATGGGGAGTGGCAAAATGGGGGGCAGAGGGTAGGAAAAGATAGAAAAACAGAAGAAATGCAGGGGAAAAAATCAGAAAATTAGCATGCAATATGCTTCTCAGACCCTATGCTCCTCCTGTTCCCATCTCCCTACACTATGGCTCCTACCCCTGTGACCATCCCCACTGCAAGACTTGCTCTGTGCACCTTCCTATCACCATCTATTCCAGCCGTATAACTGGAAAAACATACACTATCAAAGTGTATGACTACCACCCAATTATCAGTCAGGATGAATGGGCATAGGCAAACACACAATATCCTGTTGCAGAGCATGCTCTACAACATGACAGTCATGACCTCGGTGCCTGTTTCACCACTTGCGACATCTGGATTCTTCCCCCAGACACTAGTTTCTCAAAACTCTGCACGTGGGAACTAGCATTACATGTCCTTGGTTCTCACCACCCACCTGGCCTTAATTTACGTTGATTCCTTCTGTTTCATCACTTCCTCACAATAACTACTCCTTTCTTCACTCCATTTTAGTTTCTACATCTGTCATTTTCTGAGCTGTCTATTTTTCTCCACCTCCCTCCTACCTCTGTTACATACTATGCACTTAGCTTTTCACTCAGATTATTAACTCATTAAAGATGTTTTAGTCATAATCTCTGTCTTGCATATCACCCTGTCTTCCATCTTTAAGCTCACACTTCTCACATCTCATCCAATGCAGTCCCCAACAATCAGTCTTTCCTTCTTACTCCATCCAGAAAGTCTCCCCTGACAAGAGGTTCTGTGTGACTTATCTGAACAGTGCCCCTTTTCCTAAACCTCTCCAGTTCTTTTCCTTCACCCTTCTTCCTTCCCCTTCAACTCTTCTGCCAGAAGAACAAGCCACTGGTTCTGAAAATTTGTAAAACCTAAACAATTTTGTGAGTTTGCCTCCTGCCGCTATTTGGTGAGTAGATTTTTATGTATCCAATTACATTATAATGTCAATAATTGATTATTTTCATTGTTATGAATTTATCATCAATATGTAATGCCAAGAATTTCACACAGTTAGCATCTTTACCTGAGTGTCATCATATTTTAAACACAAGCAGGGAGGAAACCTCTTACAAGTTCTGAACTAAATGTAGTGTGTCTTTTTAAAACTTAGTGACAAACAATTGACTAGAAACCATTTTCTAACGTCCACAAAAATGTCAGTAAGTGCTCTTTATACAACTGTGCTTCATTTGATATTTTCTGCAATGTTTGTACCAGCTGCATGGTTATGGAACTGAGTATTAACACACGGCTGCATTCAATGGTTAAATATTCAGTGAGAAATATATTCTTGTCAAAACCACTGTGCAACACACCTGTGTGTGATCTCATGTGGACTTGCAATGAATAGCTCTGATGAAATGCTTTTCCACACAATGAGCAAACATGGTGTTTGGCTTCACTGTGCAACCGAACATGATTACACAATGATGAAGCACTGCGAAACAGCTGCCCACAAACATGGCAGCAGTAATTATGGTTCTCTGAATGTGTCATCATGTGGTACCTGCAAACAAAACATAACACCAATGCAGCTACACATTATTCTTAGGGCAGCAACCCTAAAATTACAACAATCTGAAACAAGTATCTAAACAGCACATGAAAGTCTACAGCCAATACATCTTCTGATTTGTCAACACTTGATTTGTTCATTTCTGTTCAAATTCAGCAGCAAATAACTTAAAAAGACAACAAGTACTGAAAAAATAAAAAATTAAAGAAAATGACTTCTACACACAAAAAAATGAATTTTTTTATCAGCTTCTAGTTGCACTGATTCTATTCTAGTTCTTTAGCAAGTGAATAATGAGGAACTTTATGCATGGAGCATATGGTCATAACACTATATTTCTAATACTCTAATACACATTACTGTTTGAATGAAAGGAAAAAAAGTTCAAACCAGTTGACACTGAGGTCTTGGAGAGAGAGAGAGAGAGAGAGAGAGAGAGAGAGAGAGAGAGAGAGAGAGAGAGAGAGCATATTTTAAATTAGAGAAGGGGTGTGAAAGGAATATGTGAACTTGTTCAAGGAACCATTCAGTATTTGCCTGTAGTGATCTAGAGGAAAATGTCAAAAGCCCAAAAGAAAATGGTAATTTGGGGACCGTTAGTGCAGAATTGCATAATAGTAAGCTTAAAACTGCTGTGAGTCAATTACCTGCTGCTTCGGCTAATGCTTTTACTCTTGTCTGAAACTGTCAAATTTTGATTAATTGTGGGTGTCTAATCAGTGTGTTTGCATCATCATTAATTTTTTTTATTTTTTATTTTGCGAGTGATTGTTTAATCTGTGAATATCAGACTCAGTATAGACTAAACATAGGAAGATATGAAGTACTGAACCGTAAGGGATGCTATATTTTCTGTTCTCCCATTTATTTATTTTTATTTAATTTTATACCTGCAATGGAGTCAGTTATGGAAGCAATAACTGTTTCCACCGTGTGCACATGGCAGACACAAAGCTAATAGGATGCTATGAAAGCATATAAGTTTCATCTATTTTGAATTCCATAAAAAGTTTTAAACATGCACAGTTCCTACCTCAAGGAGCACTTGCTTCTCAATTTTTTGGAACATTTATCACATTTATATTCACGTTTATGGTCATGCATGGCCATATGCAAATCATATCTATACTTGTGCAAAATGTTTCTCTCACATATATGACAATGGTAGATACTCTTCTCATTTACTTTTGATTTTTTTGATAATGGATCTTTACTGTTATTTTCAGAATTACTTTTATCAGAGATTTGTGTCTTGATTTCTTCTTCATCACTAGCAAATCTGCTTGGATCACTCTGGCCCTGTGCACTGCATTGATCAGCTGAGCGAATTTCTACTTCCTCTGAGGAGACATCATCTTTTTCCCTGTTTAATGAATCAACAGGATCTCCTGGCACTCCTGAGAATGATACTTCCATGGCTTCAGTATTGCCCACATTTTTCTCGCTTTCTTTTTCATAACCATCCTCTTTCAGAGGAGTACTTCCTAAATCCTCAGTGCAACCCTTATCTTCAACTGATTCTATAATATTTTGCTTATCATCTGTCCTAATCTGTACTAGACCACTTGAACCAATACATTCAGTGGCACTTTTTGTGTGGCCAGAATCTGAAATAGCTGCACCAACAACCCTGCAACTAGATGATATTTTATGATACTTAGTCTTGCATTTTTGCCGTTTAGCTTTTCTTGACCCAGCTGAATATTTTTTGTTTGAACTTTGTTTCTTAGGTCCACAAGTATTCTTCTTTGGTTCTTTTGATTCGTTTGAGGAGTTAATTCTCTCAGAATGAAATTCTAACTCAGTATACAAATTTTCCTTATTATCTGAATTCTCTGCATTATTTTCACTCAGTCTCTTGATTCTGTCAGTGAAATTCTTTTCTAATTTTCTTTGTGTGTCACAGCATTTTATATAAAATTGTTGCCAAGAAAATAATTTTTTCATGCAGTCTCCGCAGAGCTTTTTAGGCAAGCCATCGTTTTCTTTCACCTGTGAAGTAAAAGAGAAAACAAAATTAAAATTACATAGTTTTTTTCCAGAATTAGTAGATTCTACAATATTTAGCTGCAACACAAACAATGTGTACTTACTTGCTCGACATGTTCACAAATGTAAAATTGTGCACTTTACAAAATGAAAAAATGTAGTATCCTATAGCTATAATATAAATGAGGCACTGCTGGAATCAACCAACTCATACAAACACCTGGGCGTAACACTTTGTAGGGATATGAAATAGAATGAACACATAGATTCAGTCATGGGTAAACAGACTTTGGTCTATTGGTAGAATACTGGGAAAGTGCAAGATATTGCTTACAAATCACTCATGCGACCCATCTTAGAATATTGCTCAAGTGTGTGGGACCTGTAGCACAAAGGACTAACAGGGGATATTGAATGTATACAGAGAAGTGCAGCACGACAGGTAACTGGTTTGTTTAATCCACGGGAGAGTGTCACAGAGATAATGAAGGAACTGAAATGGCAGACTCTTGACAACAGATGTAAACTATCCTGAGAAACTCTACGATCAAAGTTTCAAGAACTGGCTTTAAATGATTACTCTGGGGATATAATACAACCCCTTATGTATTGCTCACACTGGGATCGTGAGGATAAGATTAGAATAATTACTGTGCACATAGAGGGAACAATCATTCTTCCTGTGCTCAATACGTGAATGGAACAGGAAGCAACCCTAATGAGTGGCACAATGGGATGTACCCTCTGTCATGCACCTCACAGTGGTTTGCAGAGTGTGGATGTAGATGCAGATGTAGACTTAGTAGGACATTAAATAAGTAGAAGAGGGCAATGGAAATAATTGGTGAGTACTGCTTAATAGAGCTTGTATAGTACACATTTCTGACACTAGGCGTGTGTAGCTCAACTCATTGCCAGTTCAGTGCCACCTGCATTGTCAACCTGGCTTGTTCTGTTCATCTGCAGTGACTGTGTTTGCTAACAATGTTTTGTTCTTGTTTTGTTTTTTATGATGGCAAGTTTAAGTGAACAATGTGGAGCTGTGAAAGTTTCTTATCTGTTTGATAAAAATGCTGCTAAAACTGTTTTAATGTTGTAAACAGCTTAGCAAGATGATGCTACAGGAAAAACTCAAGTGTACAAATGGTTTGCTCAATTTAAAAATGGCACCATGTCGATTGATGACAAAAATCATTCTGGACGTCCATCAACTACCCAAATTGATGAAAACATTGAAAAAATTTGAGCACTTGTGCTCACAGACTGTCGATCAACAACTGATCAATCATAAGAGATTAGTGAGTTATCTTGGAGCTCAGTTCAGACCCAATATGTGGCAGACAGTAGACTGGTTCTTCCACCACAACAACGCACCTGCACACACAGTCATCTCTGTTAGTTTTGGCTAAAAATGGCACGTTTCTGCTGCCCCATGCACTTTACTCACCTGACCTGGCTTCCTGCAACTTTTATGTATTTCCATGCATGAAAAGGGGCATGAAAGAACACCAATTTGACAACATTGAAGAAGTCAAGAAAAAAATGAGGGAGGAGCTGTCAGTCATTTCTAAAGTTAACTACAAAAAATGTCTTGAATAGTGGAAGCACTGGCAGGACAAATGTATTAGTTGTAATGCAGAGTATTTTGAAGGAGATAAGGTTGTTTTGTAAACAATTTGAAAATATATAGCTGTTAAAAACAATTCCAGTTTTTTTGGCTACCCCTTGTACAATGAAACTATTATGCTCCTTCTATGAGACATCATCTTATCAACAGCTCTTTCATCGCAGAAGAGGAGGATTTGGGCATTCCTGTGAAGCTGGGACTATGGTGGCAATAGTGTAGCTACAGGTACAGCCACTCAAGCTGGACAGAGGAGTCACACAATGAATATGCCACAGTCTATAGCATGGAGAAATCAACAGATGTAGTAAGTCAACCTTCACAGGACTGTAAACCTTACAACAAATCCAGATCCTCCACAATAAAAAAAAATAACATTATGGAATTACAATCATAGCATCAGGATATAGAAAACATGATCTTGGCAAGAAGAAAAGATAAAAGATTTGGCAATAGCAGCTTGATATACATAAAATATTAAAAGAAAAAAATGGGAAACGGGAAGGAAGAGTGGAGGGAATTGTGAAGTTTTGGTATTATATTGTAGCTCTGTGATAAGTGAGGTTGCAACAGTAAGAACAGATTGATGTTATACAGTATCTCTATTGCATACATCTACATCTACCTACATTTACACGATTACTCCATAATTCACAATTAAGTGCCTGGCACAGGATTCATCGAACCATCTTTAATCTACTTCTCTACCGTTTCACTCTTGAACAGCACACAGTAATAATGAACTCTAAAATCTTCCTGTAAAAGCTCTGATTTCTCTTATTTTATTATGATGATCATTTCTTCCTTTGTAGGTGGGAGCCAGCAAAATCTTTTAACACTCCGAGGAGGAAGTTGGTGATTGAAACTTCATGAGAAGATGCTGCTGCAGAAAAAGCCTTTATTTTAATGACTGCCACCCCAATTCATGTATCTTATATGTGGCACAGGATAATACACAACGAGCTGCCCTTCTTTCAAGTTTCATGATTTCCTCTGTCAATATGTCTTGTGTAGATCCTACACCGCAAACCAATACTCCAGAAGAGGGTGCAAAAGCATAGTGCAAGCAGTCTCTTTAGTAGACCTGTTACATTTTCTGAGTGTTCTGCCAACAGAATGCAGTCTTTGGTATGCTTTCCACACAACATTAACTATGTGATCATTCCAATTTAATTTATTCATAAATTTAATCCCTGAGTATTTAGTTGGGTTTGCAGTGTTGAGATTTGTGTAACTTACATCTACATCTACATCGCTACTCTACAAATCACATTTAAGTGCCTGGCAGAGGGTTCATCAAACCACATTCACAATAATTTTCTATTATTCCACTTTCGAACAGCACACAGCAAAACTCAACACCTACAGGGTGTTTCAAAAATGACCGGTATATTTGAAACGGCAATAAAAACTAAACGAGCAGCGATAGAAATACACCGTTTGTTGCAATATGCTTGGGACAACAGTACATTTTCAGGCAGACAAACTTTCGAAATTACAGTAGTTACAATTTTCAACAACAGATGGCGCTGCAAGTGATGTGAAAGATATAGAAGACAACGCAGTCTGTGGGTGCGCCATTCTGTACGTCGTCTTTCTGCTGTAAGCGTGTGCTGTTCACAACGTGCAAGTGTGCTGTAGACAACATGGTTTATTCCTTAGAACAGAGGATTTTTCTGGTGTTGGAATTCCACCGCCTAGAACACAGTGTTGTTGCAACAAGACGAAGTTTTCAATGGAAGTTTAATGTAACCAAAGGACCGAAAAGCGATACAATAAAGGATCTGTTTGAAGAATTTCAACGGACTGGGAACGTGACGGATGAACGTGCTGGAAAGGTAGGGCGACCGCGTACGGCAACCACAGAGGGCAACGCGCAGCTAGTGCAGCAGGTGATCCAACAGCGGCCTCGGGTTTCCGTTCGCCGTGTTTCAGCTGCGGTCCAAATGACGCCAACATCCACGTATCGTCTCATGCGCCAGAGTTTACACCTCTATCCATACAAAATTCAAACGCAGCAACCCCTCAGCGCCGCTACCATTGCTGCACGAGAGACATTCGCAAACGATATAGTGCACAGGATTGATGACGGCGATATGCATGTGGGCAGCATTTGGTTTACTGACGAAGCTTATTTTTACCTGGACGGCTTCGTCAATAAACAGAACTGGCGCATATGGGGAACCGAAAAGCCCCATGTTGCAGTCCCATCGTCCCTGCATCCTCAAAAAGTACTGGTCTGGGCCGCCATCTCTTCCAAAGGAATCATTGGCCCATTTTTCAGATCCGAAACGATTACTGCATCACGCTATCTGGACATTCTTCGTGAATTTGTGGCGGTACAAACTGCCTTAGACGACACTGCGAACACCTCGTGGTTTATGCAAGATGGTGCCCGGCCACATCGCACGGCCGACGTCTTTAATTTCCTGAATGAATATTTCGATGATCGTGTGATTGCTTTGGGCTATCCGAAACATACAGGAGGCGGCGTGGATTGGCCTCCCTATTCGCCAGACATGAACCCCTGTGACTTCTTTCTGTGGGGACACTTGAAAGACCAGGTGTACCGCCAGAATCCAGAAACAATTGAACAGCTGAAGCAGTACATCTCATCTGCATGTGAAGTCATTCCGCCAGACACGTTGTCAAAGGTTTCGGGTAATTTCATTCAGAGACTACGCCATATTATTGCTACGCATGGTGGATATGTGGAAAATATCGTACTATAGAGTTTCCCAGACCGCAGCGCCATCTGTTGTTGAAAATTGTAACTACTGTAATTTCGAAAGTTTGTCTGCCTGAAAATGTACTGTTGTCCCAAGCATATTGCAACAAACGGTGTATTTCTATCGCTGCTCGTTTAGTTTTTATTGCCGTTTCAAATATACCGGTCATTTTTGAAACACCCTGTATATCTTCCTGTGCGAGCTCTAATTTACGCTCTTTTATTATGATGAGTGTTTCTCCCTATATAGGTCACTATCAACAACATATTTTCACATCCGGAGGAGAAAGTTGGTGATTTAAATTTCATGAGAAGATCCCACCACAACAAGAAATGCCTTTGCTTTAATGATGTCCACCCCGAATCCTTATCATGCCCATGACACTCTCTACCCTATTTCTTGAACTTTCTCAGTGTACTCTGTTAACCCCATCTGGTATTCCCCACATCATTTTCTATATATTCTTTTCTATTTAAGTTGTTCATGCTTGTAATTCCCAGGTATTTGCTTGAATTTATGGCCTTTAGATTTGACTGATTTATCAGGTAATCAAAGTTTAAGGGATTCCTTTTAGCACTCAAGAGGATGACCTCACACTTTTCATTAATTAGGGTCAACTGATAATTTTTGCACCATACAGATATCTATTCTAAATCATTTTGCAACTTATTACTAGATGATAAATGGCAGTACCATCTGCAAACAACCTCAGACAGCAGCTCAGATTGTCTCCTAAATTGTTTATATAGATAAGGAACAGCAGAGGACCTATAAGGAATGCCAGAAAGCACTTCTGTTTTACTCAATGACTTTCCATCAGTTACTACGAACTGTGACCTCTATGATAGGAAATCATGAATCTAGTTGCATGACTGAGAGGATATTCTGTAATCACGCAATCTGATTCCAAACCACTTGTGAGGTAAGTGTCAAAAGCCTTCTGGAAATCTAGGAAAGTTAATTAATTTGAAAACCCGTGTCAATAGCACTCAACACTTCATGTGAGTAAAGATCTAGTTGTGTTCAATAGACAGTTCTCTTTGAGGTAATTCATGATGTTTAAACACAATGTATGTTCCAAAATTCTGCTACATATTGACATTAATGATAAGGGCCTGTAATTCAGTGGATTACTCCTACTGCCTTTCTTGTAAATTGTTGTGATCTGTGCCACTTTCAAGTCTTGGGTATGGATCTTTAATTGAACAAGTGATTGTATTTGATCGTTAAGTATGGAGCTATTGCATCAGCATGTTCTGAAAGGAATCTAATTGGTATGCAATGTGGACTGCATTTGCTTTTATTAAGTGATTTAAGTTGCTCCACTACTCTGAGAATATCTACTACTATTTTACTCATTTTGGCAGCTGTTCTCGATTCGAATTTTGGAATATTTACGTCGTCTTCTTCGGTGAAGGAATTATGGAAGGCTGGGTTTAGTAACTCTGATTTGGCAGCATTGTCATCAATAGTATTTCCAGTGCTATCGCACAGAGAAGGCACTGATTTTGTCTTGCTGCTAGCATACTTTACATATGGCCATAATCTCTCTGGATTTTCTGCCAGGTTTCGAGAGAAAGTTTCATGTGGAAAATATAACAAGCATATTGTATTGAAGTCTGTGCTAAATTTTGAGCTTCTATAAAATGTTGCCAATTTTGGGTATTTTGTGTTCATTTAAAATTGGCATGCCTTTTTTGTTGTTTCTGCAATTGTGTTCTGATGTGTTTTGTGTACCATGGTGGATCAGCTCCATCATTTGTTAACTTATCTCTCAGTTGCTGTTGATACTATTTCTCTGAATTCAAGCCACATCTGGTCAACACTTAGGCTGTTGATTTCGAAGGCGTGGGGATTGTCTCTCAAGAAGCTGTCGGTGAATTTTTATCTGCTTTTAAGAATTGATATATATTTTTTTTATTTTTGGTGGATTTGTTAATTATGGTAATCAATCTCTCTATGACAAACCTGTGTTCACTAATCCCTGCATCCATTTTGATGCTCATTATTGGCTCAGGATTATTGTTGCTAAGAGGTCAAGTGGGTTTTCACAACCATTTATTATTCAAGTGTGCTCATGAACTAACTGCTTGAAATAATTTTCAGATAATGCATTTAGCATGATTTTGGATGACGTTTTATGCGTACCTCCAGATTTAAATACGTATTTTCACCAACACGTCAAGGGTAAATTGAAGTCAACTATAACTGTATCCGTTGGCTAAGTGTTTGAAATTGAGTCAAATTTTCTTTGAACCTTTCAGCAACTGTATCATCTGAGTTGGGATGTCAGTAAAAGGATCCAATTGTTATTTTATTCTAGTTGCGAAGAATGACCTCTACCCTCACTAATACACAGGAACTATATACTTCAGTTCTACTACAAGATAAACTGGTTCTAACAGCAACAAACATGCCACCACCAATTGAATGTAACCTATCCTTCGCGAACACCGTTAGGTCCATTGCAAATATTTCGAGTGAAGTTATTTCTGGCTTTACCCAGCTTTCAGTGCCTATATTGGTTTGAGCATCAGTCTTTCTATTAGCGCTTGGAGCTCTGGTTCTTTCCCAACACAGGTGTGACAGTTTACAACTGTTTTACCAGTGGTCTCTAGATCTACATTCTCCCTGTGTTCGACCTGCAACCATTGAACTGAAGCCCTTCGGTGTTTCCCTGAGACCTTCTAACCTAAAATACCCAGTCGGTGCCACAAACCATGCTACCTGCTTAGCCACTTCCTGCATGTGAGGAACCCCCACTACCATCTGAGTCTCTGATTCAGACTTGACTCTGTACCAGAGATCTGCCTCGGTCCGGTCAATTATACTGCAAGTGGTCAGCTCTGCTTTCATCCTGCAAGTAAGACTGGCAGCTTTTACCATATCAGATAGCTGCTTGAAACCAGAGAGAATCTCTTCCAATCCAAAGCAACACACATCATTGTTACTGACATGAGCCACATACAGCTGGCTGCTCCCTGGGCTCTTCATGACATTCGGAAGGACCCGTCCCATGTCTGGAATGACTGTACCCAGTAGGCACATGGAATGCACACTGGCTTTCTTCCCATTCTTGTCACCCATGTCCCTAAGGGCAGTTTTCTATTAGTATTCATGTGGGTGACTTCACACTTTTCATTATTTAGAGTCACCTGCCACTTTTTACACCATACAGATATCTTGTCTAAATAATTCTGCAGTTTGTTTTGATAATCTGATGACTTCACAAGACGGTAAATGACTGCATCATCTGCAAACAATAATAAGAGGAGGGTTTCTCAGATTGTCTCCCGAGCTGTTCATGTAGATCAGAGACAACAGAGCACCTATACCACTTCCTTGGGGAATGACAGATATTACTTCCGGTTTACTCAGTGACTTTCCACCAGGTACTACGAACTGTGACCTTTCTGACAGGAAATTATGAATCCAGTCAAATAATTGAGACAATAATTCACAGGCCTGCAATTTAATTAGAAGTTGCTTGTGAGGAATGGTGTCAAAAGCCTTCTGGAAATCTAAAAATATGGAATCAATTTGACATACCCTGTCGATAACACTCATAACTTAAATGAGAATAAAGAGCTAGTTGTGTTTCACAAGAATGATATTTTCCGAATCCATGTTGGCTTTTTGTCAATAAATCGTTTCCTTTGAGGTGATTCATAATGTTCGAGCGCAGCGTATGTTCCAAAATCCTGCTACATATCGATGTTAGTAATATTGATGTGTAATTCAGTGAATTATTCTAATATCGAGTTGTTCAACTTTCCAGTATTTGGGTCGGATCTTTCGACTAGCAAGCAGTTATATATGATTGTTAAGTATGGAGCTATTGCATCAGCTTAGTCTGAAAGGAAACCGTGGAAAAGAAAGAAGAACAGGACAGTCTCGAACAGGATTCATATTAGTAAAATTGATTAGGAAAGGCCTTCTGTAATGGAAATGTGAACATGGAGACTTTAATAAGCTGAGAATAAAAAGTAGACTTAGGAATATAGCAATAATAACAGTAAATAACAGAGGAAACAAAAGTAAGAATAAAAGAACAACTTTATAAGGACCCTGAAGTCGTCAGTAGTAAAGTATGAAAATTAAATCTAATGTTAGTCTGGAGACTTTAATACCACACTCAATGAAAAGAATGAGAAGTGTCAGGGAGATAAACATTAGATGATGGAAATAATGACAATGAAGCTAAGTTATGTCAGTTTGCTGCCAAAAATAACTTAAGAATACTTGTCTTCAACGTAAAAGGATACATCCTGGAACATGGTGAAACATGGAAATTGAGTGAGACCTGCGGTTACAAAGATTGGCAATGTATTACAACTGCTTGCCATGAATGTGGAAAAAATTGTGATGCAATAAAAACTAGAGAGAGAGAGAGAGAAATTACCTATTATAAAGAAAATCAGAATGGAAAAAAGATAGTAAATTGGAAAAACAGAAACTAAGTATTTTGGTTACATGATAAATCACACAAATCTAAATGCAGTTAATTCAACTAAATATCCAGGGATTACAATGACCAATAACTTAAACTGGAATGATCACGAAGAAAATGTTACGGGGGAGGCAAACTGAAGACTGTGTTTTATTGGCAGAATGCTTAGAAGGTGCAACATATAACTATTAAAGAGAGTGCACATACTACTTCATAAACATTTTATTTTTATCTGTTATTACATTTATGTTATAATTTCATGTACTGACATGTTCCATGACCTTGGAGGTTTGCTCCTCAATTTGGTACTACGGAACTTGATGTGTAAATAAAATAAAAATACTTCTGTGCATCCTCTTCTTGAGCACTGCTCCACAATATGCGACCCTTACCAGATAGAATTGAGACGGGTCATCAAAAGAGTTCAAAGAAGGGTAGCTCATTTTGTATTATCACGAAATAAATAAGAGTTTGTCACATATATGATACACAAGTTGGGCTGGCAATCATTAAAACAAAGACGATTTTCTTTGTGGTGAGATCTTTTAACAAAATGTCTTTACTAACTTTCTCCTACAATTACAAAAATATTTTATACGTGACCACCTACATAGAGAGAAATGATAAACGTAATATAATAAGAGAAACATAACAAGGCTATAAATGACTGGGAACAAACTCAGACAGGACAAGGATTCATAAGAAAATTGAAAATGTCCTTCTTCTATAAACCATTTTCCCATGCCTTTGTGTTCTGAGTAATTGTTCATTTCCTTTTATACATACCAACACTGGCATCTATAAATGGAAGTAGCAGGGACCTGGAGACGAGGAAGGCAAATAATGGTAAGCACTACTACCAATGGAAAAGCTTGGATGGTGGTTACACACACTTTGGTACAAGGTATGAGTTGTTTTGCGAGTGGTATGTCCATTTGGAGATACTAAAAGGTATCAGATAGATTATACAATGGTAAGACAGAGATTTAGGAACCAAGTTTTAAATTGTAAGACATTTCCAGGGGCAGATGTGGACTCTGACCACAATTTATTGGTTATGACCTGTAGATTAAAACTGAAGAAACTGCAAAAAGGTGGGAATTTAAGGAGATGGGACCTGGATAAACTGAAAGAACAAGAGATTGTAGAGAGTTTCAGGGAGAGCATAAGGGAACAATTGACAGGAATGGGGGAAAGAAATACAGTAGAAGAAGAATGGGTAGCTTTGAGGGATGAAGTAGTGAAGGCAGCAGAGGATCAAGTAGGTAAAAAGGAGAAGGCTAGTAGAAATCCTTGGGTAACAGAAGAAATATTAAATTTAATTGATGAAAGGAGAAAATATAAAAATGCAGTAAGTGAAGCAGGCAAAAAGGAATACAAACGTCTCAAAAATGAGATCGACAGGAAGTGCAAAATGGCTAAGCAGGCATGGCTAGAGGACAAATGTAAGGATGTGGAGGCTTATCTCACTAGGGGTAAGATAGATACTGCCTACAGGAAAATTAAAGAGACCTTTGGAGATAAGAGAACCACTTGTATGAACATCAAGAGATCAGATGGAAGCCCAGTTCTAAGCAAAGAAGGGAAGGCAGAAAGGTGGAAGGAGTATATAGAGGGTCTATACAATGGCGATGCACTTGAGGACAATATTATGGAAATGGAAGAGGATGTATATGAAGATGAAATGGGAGATACGATACTGCATGAAGAGTTTGACAGAGCACTGAAAGACTTGAGTCGAAACGAAGCCCCCGGAGTAGACAACATTCCATTGGAACTACTGACGGCCTTGGGAGAGCCAGTCCTGACAAAACTCTACCATCTGGTGAGCAAGATGTACGAGACAGGCGAAATACCCTCAGACTTCAAGAAGAATATAATAATTCCAATCCCAAAGAAAGCAGGTGTGGACAGATGTGAAAATTACCGAACAATCAGTTTAATAAGCCGCAGCTGCAAAATACTAACACGAATTCTTTACAGACGAATGGAAAAACTTGTAGAAGCCGACCTCGGGGAAGATCAGTTTGGATTCCGTAGAAATACTGGAACACGTGAGGCAATACTGACCTTATGACTTATCTTAGAAGAAAGATTAAGGAAAGGCAAACCTACGTTCCTAGCATTTGTAGACTTAGAGAAAGCTTTTGACAATGTTGACTGGAATACTCTCTTTCAAATTCTAAAGGTGGCAGGGGTAAAATACAGGGAGCGAAAAGCTATTTACAATTTGTATAGAAACCAGATGGCAGTTATAAGAGTCGAGGGGCATGAAAGAGAAGCAGTGGTTGGGAAGGGAGTAAGACAGGGTTGTAGCCTCTCCCCGATGCTATTCAATCTGTATATTGAGCAAGCAGTAAAGGAAACAAAAGAAAAATTCGGAGTAGGTATTAAAATCCACGGAGAAGAAATAAAAACGTTGAGGTTTGCCGATGACATTGTATTCTGTCAGAGACAGCAAAGGACTTGGAAGAGCAGTTGAATGGAATGAATAGTGTCTTGAAGGGAGGATATAAGATGAACATCAACAAAAGCAAAACGAGGATAATGGAATGTAGTCGAATTAAGTCGGGTGATGTTGAGGGTATTAGATTAGGAAACAAGACACTTAAAGTAGTAAAGGAGTTTTGCTATTTGGGGAGCAAAATAACTGATGATGGTCGAAGTAGAGAGGATATAAAATGTAGACTGGCAATGGCAAGGAAAGCCTTTCTGAAGAAGAGAAATTTGTTAACATCGAGTATAGATTTAAGTGTCAGGAAGTCATTTCTGAAAATATCTGTATGGAGTGTAGCCATGTATGGAAGCGAAACATGGACGGTAAATAGTTTAGACAAGAAGAGAATAGAAGCTTTCGAAATGTGGTGCTACAGAAGAATGCTGAAAATTAGATGGGTAGATCACATAACTAATGAGGAAGTACTGAATAGGATTGGGGAGAAGAGAAGTTTGTGGCACAACTTGACCAGAAGAAGGGATCGGTTGGTAGGACATGTTCTGAGGCATCAAGGGATCACCAATTTAGTATTGGAGGGCAGCGTGGAGGGTAAAAATCGTAGGGGGAGACCAAGAGATGAATACACTAAGCAGATTCAGAAAGATGTAGGTTGCAGTAGGTACTGGGAGATGAAGAAGCTTGCACAGGATAGAGTAGCATGGAGAGCTGCATCAAACCAGTCTCAGGACTGAAGACCACAACAACAACAACATGTCCATTTGTGGAGAAGGCTTTCCAGTGAGAGAGCTGGTGTACTGAGTAGTGAGAGCATGCCTCTGAAAGTCTTACAGAGACAGGCATATGAATTGTAAGGCAAGGTATTTATGCAGAAGGAGGGTAAGGTCTGACGAGCAGGATGCTGCAGAGATTTTTTAGTGGGGTATGGGAGTGTAGGAAGGAGGGGTTTAAAATTCGGCTACTGTGGATGATAAGGGGAGAATAATGTGGAGTGTACCTCATTTAACGACATATTTCAGGACATCACAGTCTAGTGAAGAAGTTCTTTAATGTAAGAAGAGTCAATTTCTTCTTACATTTGTTATGAAAAAAAGTCAAAAATCTATAAACAGCACTTTCTGTCAGAGATTATAATTTAATATTAAACTGCCCAATGAAATAATAGAAATAACTCAATAAACCTATTTAAAAAGGCAGTCAAAGTGTACCTCCTAAATAAAACATACCACACAGTTAAAGATTACTTATAGAATTCAGAGTAGTTGCCAATAAATTTAAAAAAATGGGATTGCAAGTGCTTACTACTTATGTTTCACTACTTTTGTGTTCAATATCTCACTCACCACAAGGGGATGCTGACTCAATTTTTCATACTGGCAGAAGATGTAATGAAGGTGTGGCTGCATGATCATGATTCTAAAGTCAGCTCCAGGTAAATGGGGTTGTGTGCAGTAGAAAGTGTGAAAAGACTAAAAGAATAGTTTGTAATTATGTTTATATGTTATTACTGTAATTTAAATGAACAATGCCTAATTTTTATGTTGTAAAGCTAGTTTCTTGTCTGTTTGGAAAAGACGAGTTACATATAAAAGATTACACTCTAGCAGCTTACTCATCATCATCATCATCATTTATTGCCTTATCGGGCCTTTAAGGCCTACAGCAAGAAGAACAAAAGGAAAAGTAAAGACAAAAAGACTTACAAAAGTACTCTATACAGTAGTAAAAGTTACATATGTACATTACAGCTTAAAGAAGAAACGAAAAAATAAACAGGGCATTCAATCAAAGGTTTAAAAGGCAAGAGGGATACATTACAGAAACAAAAAACAAAAAAAAAAAAAACACACACGCAGTGTCTGTCAATTACACGAGAGGAGGGAGCTGTTGCAGATGGCAGTCCATCTCATCCGGTCGTTGGCGTCCTCCTCCACGGCTGCTGGTTCCACTTCTTTCAGGATCGTTGTTATCCTATCCTTCCATCGAGTTCTTGGGCGTCCTCTAGGGCGTTTTCCTGTGGGTTGAGAGTGGAGGACTCTGTTTGGAAGGGATCCGTCTGCCCGTAGGATGTGGCCAAACCATTGGAGTCTCTTCTGTGCCAATATTCGTCCAATGTGTGGCTTTCCATACCGCTGGTATAAATCTTCTTTTTTTCTTCGTTCCCATTTACCTTCCATGGCATTGTAGATGGGTCCATATATCTTCCGAAGTACCTTCCTTTCAAATGCACATATTGCTTCTTCTGCTGTTGCTGATGTTGCCCAAGTTTCACAGCCGTATAAAAGTACTGGTCTCACCAGTGTCGTGTATAGGTGGATCTTGTTCTTCTGCGATATCAGCCGAGATCTGAAAAGATTGTTCAGGCTAAAGAACATGCGATTAGCATTTGTTATACGTTGCTGTACTTCTTTCGTTACTTCACTTCTATTTGTTAGTATGGAGCCCAGGTACTTGAACTCTTCAACTCGTTCGAAGGTATGCCTGTCGACATCAATGGAAGGAGGGAGATCTCGGCGGCGTGATACAACAAGATATTTAGTTTTTTCCTCGTTCACCACCAGCCCAATTTTCTCTGCATTGTGGAGGAATCGGGAAGTATCCCTGCGTACTTGCTCTAGAGTGTCGCCAAGGATCACAACATCATCAGCAAATGCCAAGATTGTGTCTGCTCCCACCATCTCCATCTCTCTGGTTCGACAAGTGTCACGGCTTACTTTTTCCAGGGCCAAATTGAATAATATTGGCGCCAATGGATCTCCTTGTCTCAATCCATTTTGTATACTGAATGATGGTGATAGTTGATTACCAAACCGCACTTGGGCCGTAGACTGAGAGTAGCAAGCAGCAATTAAGCGGATGTATTTTGATGGGATGCCAAGTTCCTCTAACGTTTCCCATAACGTGGCGCGGTCAATGCTGTCATAAGCTTGTCGAAAATCGATGAAGATGAGGTGTAGATCCTTATTGAATTCGTAGAATTTTTCTATCAACTGCCTCAGAGTAAATATGTGATCAATTGTCGATCGTCCAGCAACGAACCCACATTGATAGGTCCCTACAATTCCTTCAGCCAGTGGTTTCATGCGGTTTAGTAGCAGTGTTGTAAAAACTTTGTAGCCAATTTCAAGTAACGAAATCCCTCGGTAGTTGGATACATGAGTAGCATCTCCCTTCTTGAATATGGGACATATGATTGCTCCCTTCCATTCCTCAGGAATAACTTCTGCTTCCCAGATGGTAGAAATTAATCGTTTCAAAGCACCCACCAGTGTTTCCCCTCCCAAGCGAAGCATCTCAGCTGTGATACCACTACCTCCTGGAGCCTTGTTGTTCTTGAGTGCTTTTAGGGCAACACTGATTTCTTCCTCAGATGGTTCAGGGACTTCAACTCTGTCAAAACGGGCATCCGTCTGTGTTGTCCCTACTGGTGGGTTGTCGGGATTCAATAGGTTTTCAAAATGTTTTTTAAATAGGGTTGCTTGCTCTTCTGGCGGTACAACTTCACCCGTCTCATTCGTTAGGACCAATGTACGTTGTCTGTATGCGCCTCTGGCGAATCTTGAGGCCTGGAAAAACGAGCGTGACGACTTTGCTTCTTCGACTGCAATCAACAGACTTTTGTGGTGGTCCCGTTTCTTCTTTCTCATGAGTTGGTCCGTGTTACGCCTCGCTTCGTAGTAAGCTACCCTTGCTTCTTCCGAGAGTTGCTGTAGCCATTTTATCCTCTTCGCTGATCTAATCTCAACAGATTCTCGACATTGTTCATCGAACCAAGGTTTACTTCTTCGTTTTGCATCGCAAACTAGTTCTTCATTTGCACTTTCTAACACTGCATTCCTCAGCAGCATCCATGCGTTCTCCACACTGGTAGGGTTCTCTGTTATTGTGAGATGTTCTGCAATTTTTTCTTGATAGCGCTGTCTCACTTCTACATCTTTCAACTTATTCTTGTCGAAGCGGACCATCATTTCAGAATTTCTTCTCCACATGGTTGAAAGTTTCAGACGTAGTTTGACTACCACTAAGAAATGGTCTGAATTCATATCTGCCCCGCGAAAGGATCTTACATGCTCGACACTACAATGATGTCTTCGGTCAACAAGAACGTGATCGATCTGGTTCATCGTACTTCCATCTGGGGATATCCAGGTTACTTTATGCACTGCTTTGCGGGGGAAGTATGTGCTTCTAACGATCATTCTCCTTGTATCGGCAAGGTTAATTAATTTGATACCATTCTCGTTGCTTGTTTCATGGATACTATCAGGCCCTATCGTTGGACGATACTGCACTTCTCTTCCCACTTGGGCATTGAAGTCTCCCATTATCAACTGAATTGAGTGTCTTGGGAGTTTGTCTACTACATTCTCTAGTTCTAGATAGAAGTTATTCTTTGTTTCTTCATCGGCATCCTCTGATGGGGCATGACAGTTGACTAGGCAGATCTTATATGGTTTAGCGTGTAAAATCATCCAACAGATTCGGTCGTTTACAGGAGACCATTTGTTGACAGCCGATATCATTTTATTGTGTACAGCAAAACCAACTCCAGAAGTCCAGGCTGGGCTTAGCTCATTGCTGTTAAAGAGCGTGTGAGTATCTCCAATCTTCATAACACCCTGAGGAAGTCTTGTTTCTTGAATTGCTGCCACTATGCATTGATATTTACTCAGTTCTCCTCCAAGTTGTTTCATTCCCCCCGTCATGATTGACCTTACATTCCATGTTCCAATTCTAAATCCAGAAAATCCATTTACGTATCCAGTTTCGTCACCATTTTGATCCGTCCAGTTTTTCCTTTTGTCTTTTTCTTTAACCAGAATCTTTTTTTACAGAGGATGGGGGGTTGGCCCATCCTCTAACCCTCCTCCTTTCTCATCCGGGCTTGGGACCGGCAATGGCGGAGCAGCTTACTCATGGAGAAATAATATGGGAAAAGGAGTTGTTACATACATTAGTACAGGGCACAAGTTCAGTATCATTGAGACTAACAGATTTTGTATTGACCAACAGAGAGCATTGTGTACTTGTGAACTAATACAGAAAAATAGTTCACTTTTAATTGTAACTTTATATAGTCCCCACCGGAAATTTTGAAATGTTTATGAGGAATCTGGATTCCTTACCATGCTATCTGTCCGACAGCAGCAAGCAGTTAATAGTCTGTCATGACTTCAATGTAAATTTTTTCAAGGTTTCTCATAGGAAAAATTATCTGGAAACCTTATCTGGATTCTACAATTTGATATCAGTGATTAACTTTCCAACATGGGTGGATAAAGACAGTAGCACCCAAATTGATAATGTTTTGTTTGGTGAAGCTCAGAACAAGAAATAACTATTTCAACAGTAACAAATGCTCTCTCTGATCATAATGCTCAGATATTTAGGATAAATAAGTTACCAACTTACAGTATTGACAATCTTCTGTGGAAATCAGTTAGAATAATTAACAATTTCAGGACAAAAGTTTTTAAGATTAGTTTACAAGAGATGAACTGGGATGAAATTTATAATTAACCAAATGCTAATGTGAAACTTAACCTATCCCAAGATAAATTCACATCGTTATTTGAAAACAGTTTTCTATAAAAGCTAATAAGAAATGACATTAAACTGCCACGTAAAAAACCATGGATCAGTACAGGGATTAAAGTATATTGTGAAAGAAAAAGGGAAATGTATCGGCTGGAAAAAAGAAGTAGATAGCCTGCATTAGTTGCACACTATAAAAATTACTCGAAATTACTAAGAAACAGCATTAAAAAAATCAAGGAACATACATACAATGCCAGAAATCAGTAATTCCAACAACAGACTTAAGGCTATATGGACAGTAATGAAATGAGAGAAAGGACAACCAGCCACAGAAAAGGATAACATAATTACTGAACTGAGTCACTTGTAGCTAATACTTTTAATAATCATTTCTTAAACACAGCAGAAAGTATAAGAATAAACAGTTTCAGAGAAAAACCACAGCAGTATACTGAAAAAGTAACTTTCATAACATTCAATCAAATGAATATATCACCAACTTCTCCTTCTGAAATTAAGAAAATTATATATTCTCTCAAAAATAAAAGCTCATCTGGTTTTGATGGTGTTCCCAATAGAGCACTAAAGATTTGTTCCCATAAACCTAGTCCTACGTGAGATGTGTAATGAATGCATCAGTAGTTCGAGGTATTTTTCCAGAGAGACTGGAATATCTCATTGTCAAACCCATATTTAAGTGATAGGAGAGATGTTACTAACTACTGACCTGTTTCAATTTCTGGTGTATTCTACAATTAGTGTCCCACTTGAGCAACAATAATACCTTCAACAAATCACGCACTGCATTTCAGATGAGTTGCTATACTGAGAATGCTAGTTAGTTAAGTTACGTGATCCATTGATCAATCTCACAGTAAATGTTATGATGTGGAATGTGTCAAGAGCATATGAAACGCACAATGCACACATGAATCAAGGTATTTTTTTCTTTAAAAAAAAAAAAAAAAAAAAAAAAAAAAAAAAAAAAAAAAAAACAACTTTCATTACCTACCCTATTCCCTTAAATGGCACAAAATGCATATATTATACCTATAGATTTATTTAATCCTATTCAAGAATTCACCTGTGGTATGGAAGGTGTTGTCACGGAGATATGATTTAAATATATTTTTGAAACTATTACTGTTGTGTAGTTGCAGCTCTCTGAGACTGCAGACGTGTGTGCAAGTTGCACTTGCGTGAGTGAGTGTGTGCGTGTGTGTATGTGTGTCTACTGGTGACAAAGGCCTTAATGGTCGAAAGCTATGATTGTGTGAATCTTTTTATTGTGCCTATCGCAACTCAGCATCTCCACTATATGATGAGTGGCAACCTTCCTTCTCTTGTATTGTTAAGTAGAGGATAGTGTAAGTCTTTCTTTCTTCTGGTACTATAATCATAAATGTCACTGCTGTTTTTAAACTGATCCATGTTGTTGAGAAAAAAATCATTACTGAGTAAATGTACTGTGAGGTTGTTGTAAGAATTCCTAACCCTTCAAACAGATGCCTACAGCATATGCAACTATGAGCCCTACACATTATTCTAACCACTTTCTTTTAAGCAGTGAATACTTTTTGCCTACGTGTTGAGTTACCCCAAAATATGACATCAGAGAGTGAAAGTATGCAAAGTATGTTAGCTTACTAATTTCTATATCCTCAAAATGGCAATTATTTTGTCTGGAAAAGTTGCTGAACATAGTCACTTTAGGAGATCCAAAATATTAGTTTCCAATTAAGATTCTCATCTATATGTACACCTAAAAACTTAGTATGCTCTACCCTGGATACTGACTTCTCTTGATGTGTTATATCTATTGAAAAATTGTACTCCTTGCTGCAGAAAACTGGATATACTGTGTTTGTTCAAAGTCCAGAGCAAGCCCATTCACAGAAAACCAATTAATAACTTATCCAAAGACATTATTTGTATCATTTTCCATTGGAGTTCCTTTTACTGGATTAATAATGATGCTTGAATCATCAGCAAACAGTGTCAGTGTAGCTTCTTGTTTCAGATAAGAAGGGAGGTCATTCACATATGTCAAGAAAAGAAGGGGACCATGATCGAACCCTGTGCAACACCTAATGTAATTTCACCTCAGTTAGATGAAGTGGCAAACTTCCTTAAATCACTTAAACCATATAAAGAAACATTTTGCTTCCTGTTCTACAAATATGAATTAAATCATTCAAATGCTGTTCCATTTATACCATACAATTGTAATTTCTGTAACATGATTTGATGATTCACACAATCAAATACTTTGGATAAGCCACAGAAAATTCCTATTGGTGGCATTTTACCATTTAAAGTCTAAATTATGTGGGCAATGAAGGTGTATATTGCTGTCTCAGTGGACCAGCATTTTTGAAATCCAAACTGTGATTACTAAGTATCCCATTACTGTTGAGATGCTACATTCTTGAGTAGATTACTTTTGCGACAATTTTTGAAAATGCTGTAAGCAAGGAACCTGGCTGGTAATTATTGACGTCTGTGGTGCCCCTTTTCTGTAGAGAGGGTTGACAATGATGTATTTTAACCTGTCTGGGAAAATATCCTGAGTCAGTGATGCATTACATATGCGACTCGGAACATTAGCTGTAACTGCTCCAAATTGATTTAATATCTTGTTAGAGATGTCATCTACTCCAACAGAACATTTATTTTTCAAATATTTAATGATTTTCCTTATTTCACATGAGGTTGATGGGTAAAAATTAATCCAAGATTTCTCAAAACTTAATCTGACTAAGATTTCTCAAAACTGACTCTTCCATGTACTGCTTGGCTTTTTCTTTTGAACTATTCTCAACAATTTTTTCACCTACACTTAAGAGATTGTTGTTAAATACATTAGCTACATGTGTACAGTGGGTTAATATGGCCTCTTTCTCCTTAATAGTAACACTATCTACCCCTATGGCTACTTTTCCTGTCTCCCTTCTAACAACATTCCAACATGCCATTTGCATATTCACTTACAAAATTATACAAGCATTAAATAATAAAATGTGCTGGCTCGTAGTTTCTGCGAGCTATCTAAGGCAGTCATCTGTGTGAATCATAATACTCTCTTAGATAAATTGAAGTTTTATGGGAATGATGATACAGCCAACCAATGGATAATGTCTTATCTGACCAAAAGAATGCATTATGTTGTACTTAGTAATTCAACCAGTATAGTCTGAGGACATAATTCTGACTAGGCAGTCATCTGTGTGAATCATAGTACACTCCTAGATAAATTGAAGTATTATGGGAATGATGATACAGCCAACCAATGGATAATGTCTTATCTAACCAAAAGAATGCATTATGTTGTACTTAGTAATTCAAACAGTATAGTCTGAGGACATAATTCTGACTAGGGAGAAATCACATATTGGGTCCTCAATCTGAGGCTCATTATTGTTCCTTATATATGTAAATGATCTTCTAATACACAACAAGCAAACTTAGTCCTTTTTGCAAATAACACTAGTGCTGTAATCAATCCTTAGCAAAATTACAGAAACAAAAGAAATGGTAAACAATATTCTTAAAAGTATGACTGACTGTTTTTCTGCTAATAGTCTCACTCTAAATTTTAAAAAGATGCAAGTTATTCAGTTCTGCACTTCTAGGGGTACTACACATGGCGAGGAAGTAATAAATAGGGGGGAAACTTCAAAATTCTTGGATATCCACATTGATGAGAATTTAAACTGGAAAAAGCACATTAGGGAACTCCTAAACCAACTTAGTTGAGCCACAGTTGCACTCAGAATCACTGCAAATGTTGGGGAGAGACAAATCAGTAAGTTGACATATTTTCATTCAATAATGTCATTTGGAATAATATTCTGGTATAACTCATCAAAAAGAAAGAAAGTCTCCATAGATCAAAAACATAGTGTAATAATAATATATGGTGCTCATCCACAATCATCTTGTAGACATATGTTTAAGGAGTTGGGCATTCTGACTACTGCTTCACAGTATATCTATTCTCTCATGAAGTTTACTGTAAATAATCCACTGCAGTTCAAAATGAACAATGAGATACGTAATTAAAAGATCATAAAAAAAATTACAATCATTACTCCACACCATGGTTGTCTTTAGTGTAAAAAGGAGTGCACAATGCCACAACTTAAGTTTTTGATCATTTGCCAGGGATATACAATGTATGACAGACAGCAAAGTAAAATTTGAAAACAAACTAAAAAAGTTTCTCCTTGACAAATCCTTATTTCCTGTACAAGACTTTCTAATACTGTAATGTGTAAAAGATGGTGGATAGGAATTACTAACTCACATTTATATATTTCAAATAATAAATAAAATAAAAAAAGAACAGGGTATAAATTTTCAGAGTGAGCCATATTTACAAATACTTTGTGATGTGAATGTAAAATGACTAATTCCACATCATTACAATTTACTGTGGAATATGATCCACTGAAGTTGAAAATAACTAACTACCTAGAAGAATTCTATGTTTTATATAAGTGACTGAGGTAAAGTATTTGTTATCACACTGGCGTCAGATTTGAGGAGATAGTCTCTCGTGCTCTGGCCAGCCACCCTAACTTAGATTTCACTAAATCACTTGAAGTAAATGCAGGGATAGCTCCTCCAACAAGGCAACAGTCAACCACCTATCCAGCTGTCCACTCATTTAATGTTTTTATATCCCCATGTCTCTATATACAACTTACATTTTCCTTGTATTAAGCTGATGGATGCTATTATCTTTGTAAAATGCTCCTTTGACAAATAAATTACTGATACCAAGCTGTCACAGTTGTGCCCTTACTTATTATGGTTGTGCTGAATTCCAGAATATGCCCTGTGGCTTGAAGTGATTATCTCAGTCCTAAGTGTCCACTACTCCCAGTATTCTTTTGCCTGGGTGCCAATACTAATTTCTCAAGAACTTCCATGTGTCTGTGGAGCCCCTAATCACCCTGCCAATGGTACAGTAATCTATCAGGACCCAAAGAGATGTGACAAAAATGCTAAACTTCAGCAATCAAACAATGGAAAGTCCAGGACATACAGGTACAATGAAAAACGTTGCTAAAATAATAAAGCTTTCGGAAAATGTACTTCTTTTGAGCCGGCCGGAGTGGCCGAGCGGTTCTAGGTGCTACAGTCTGGAACCGCACGACTGCTACGGTCGCAGGTTCGAATACTGCCTCGGGCAAGGATGTGTGTGATGTCTTTAGGTTAGTTAGATTAAAGTAGTTCTAAGATTTAGAGGACTGATGATCTCAGCAGTTAAGTCCCATAGTGCTCAGAGCCATTTGAACTTCTTTTGAAATAGAAAATACACACACACACACACACACACACACACACACACACACACACACACACACAAATTCATAC
Source organism: Schistocerca cancellata (assembly GCF_023864275.1). Taxonomy (NCBI): domain Eukaryota; kingdom Metazoa; phylum Arthropoda; class Insecta; order Orthoptera; family Acrididae; genus Schistocerca; species Schistocerca cancellata. Next base: position 1,144,019,073 of record NC_064626.1, on the reverse strand, counting down.
ACACACGTGGCCACTGTATCTGGGTACTGCTGCCTCCTCTATGTGGTGAGTAGCAACCTATCCTTTCCATATTGTTGTTGAACCTCAGCAATCTCACATTTCAGCTGGGTGCCTCTGAATTTTAAGACCTCAGGAAGGAAGGACATTTAGAGATTAACATCCTATTAACATTGAGGTCATTATGGACCAAGTGCAAACTCATAATTGTTTCATGTAAGAGGCAGGATATCGGACGTGCCCTATCAATGGAACTGTCCCAGGTTTGCCTGGAGTGATTTAGAGAAATCACAGAAAACCCACATCAGGATTGCCAGACACAGGTCTGAACCATTGTCCTCCTGACTATGAGTCCAGTGTGCTGAATGCTGTGTCACCTCCACCGGTTACACCCCATGGTCAATATGGCAGTTTGTTTGCTGATCACATGTCATCACTCAAACTCTCCAGTCGTTATTGTCCTCTGGTGGCCAGACAGTTTTTTGTGCCATTCATAATTTAGTTAATCAAAAGGGTAGCAGACTTCTGCTCATCATTCTGGCTGCAATGTGCACTGGTGAGCACCACAACCACAGTTGTTGTTCATAAACACAGTCAATTGAAATACATAAATAACTTTATCAGTTTGTTTGCAAATTTTACTTTGCTGTCTGTCAGATATTTCGTATCACTGTTAAAGTGACCAAAAATTTTTGTTGCAGCACTGTGCATCCCTTTTTGTGCTAAAGGCACCCTTAATGTGGAGCAATGAATCTCATTTCGCCTTCTGGTATTGTAATCATGTACATCATTGTTCATGTTTAACTGTAGAGGATTGTTTACAGTGAACTTCCTGAGGGAATAAATATACTCTGAAGCAGTACTCAGAATGCCTAACACCTTAAACAGATATCTCGAAGATGATCATGATGAGAGAACACATTACTCTTACAGCAAGTTTTTGGGCCATGAAGACTTTCTTTCTAGGAGAAGAGCTACCCCACAACATTATTCCATATGAGATTATTTAATGAAAATACGCAAAATATGTCAACTGGGTTTGTCTCCCCCCCTCCCCCCATGATTTGCAATGAGACAGAACTCAATATGATGTGTCTTTTAAAAATTGAGAGTGAAACCTTTTGTAGAAAACCAGTCACTGATACTTTTAAGAACTTTGTTTACCATTTCTTTTGCTTCTGTATGCATGCTTGGATTGATTACAATGCTAGTGTCATCTGCAACAAGGACTAATTCTGCTTGTTGTGTATTAGACAGAAGATCATTTACACACATGGGGAACAATAGTGAAGAAGATTGAGCCTTAGAAACCCCCCACGATTTCTCTCCAGTCAGGATGATATCCTGGACTACAATGGAATTACTGAGTACAACTTTCTGCATTCTTTTGGTTAGATACGACATTATCCATTGGTTGGCTACACCACCAAGCCCATAAAACTTCAAATTATCTAGGAGAATACTGAGATTCACTTAGTCAAATGCCTTAGACAGGGGACAGGAAGTACCAAACAGCACTTGTAAAATTTGGTGAGTTAACGTTCAAAAGGCATTCTCAGTACAGCAATTCTTTTGAAATCGAAACTGTGATTTGCTGAGGATATTATTGTTGCTCGGGTTGGATACTATTCTACAATAGATAACATTCTCAAAAATTTGACAAAATGATGTCAGCAGCAAAACAGTTCGCTAGCTATGGACATCTGTCTTATCACCTTCATTAAAGAGGGATTTAATAACGGCAAAGGTCAGTCTCTCTGAAAAAATGTCTTGAGTCAATGATGTATTGCATATTTCAGATATAACTCCACTTATTATATGGGAACCAATCTTTAGTAATCTATTGGAAACAACCTCAAAACCACATGAGCTTTTATTTTTGAGAGAATGTATAATTTTCTTCAGTTCAGAAGACATTCGTGAAGCTGGTGTTGGTGGCACTAAAATGAAAAATGTCGTGTTGGGTGGTGTGCTCAGCAATGGGGTGGTTCAGCTGTTTCTTGGTCACAGTTCATCGGTAGCCATTCATACGATAGACGCCTGTTGGCTGTTATGCCCATGTAGGCTACAGCACAGTGGTTGCAGCTTCGCTTGTAGATCACATGACTGGTTTCACCGGTAGCCCTGCTTTGATGGGATAGGGGATGCTTGTGCTGAGTCACAAGGGAAATGCTCCTCTGTGGCCCGACTGTGAGACTTTGGGAGGTGGTGGGTGACTGGAGAGATAAGGTGCAGGAGATCTGTTTTGGTAGAAACTTGGGAGGGTACTTATGGTCTGTGATGGCTTCAGTAAGGTTCTCAGTATATTTTGAGAGGGACCGCTCATCACCAGAGAAGTGACAGCTACGGGTGGCTACACTGTACGGAAGGGTCTTCTTGATACAGAATGGGTAGCAGTTATCGAAGTGGAGGCATTGTTGATGTTTGGTACGTTTGATATGAATGGAGGTACAGATGTGGAGCTCAACACTGAGTTAGGTGGCTTGTTGGGCTGAGGCTTGTTGGGCTCAGTAGCACCAGGTGAAGCGAACGAGGCAGAATGTATTTAAGGTTCTGGAGGAATGAGGATAGCGTGTCCTCAACCTCAATCCAGATCGTAAAGGTGCAAATGGCTCTGAGCACTATGGGACTTAACATCTGAGGTCATCAGTCCCCTAGAACTTAGAACTACTTAAACCTAACTAACCTAAGGTCATCACACACATCCATGCCTGAGGCAGGATTCGAACCTGCGACCTCAGCAGTAGTGTGGTTCCAGACTGAAGCGCCTAGAATCGCTCGGCCACACCGGCTGGCCTCAATCCAGATCGTGAAGATATCATTCTTGACTGTGAACAAGGTGAGTGGTTTGGGATTCTGGGTGTTTAGGAAGGATTCCTCTAGATGGTCCACAGATAGGTTGACATAGGGTGATGCCATGTGAGTGCCTATAGCCGTACCCCAGATTTGTTTTTAGGTAATGCCTTCAAAGGAGATGTAATTGCGGGTGCGGATATCGTTGATCGTGGTGACAAGATAGGAGGTTGTAGATTTTGAATCCACTGGGCACTGGGAAAGGTAGTGTTCAATTGCAGTAAGGCCATGGGCATTAGGTACGTTAGTTTACACCACGTGACTCAGCATCTCCACTATAGGGTGAGTAGCAACTATTCTTTTCATAATATTGTTACATTCTATCCTGGATTTTCCACTGTTGAATGATACAAGTCTTTTGAATGATACAATTTCATGGAAGTTACTTTTTCAACATAGTGCTGTGATTTTTCTCTTGAACTGTTTGTCCCTAGCTTTCAACTAATTTAAGAAATGATTATTACATGCATTTGCTACATATGATGCATCATTTATAGCCGATCCATTCAGTTCAATACTGATGTTATCCTGTCCTGTGGCTGGTTATCGTGCCTCTCATTTCATTACATTCCATACAGACTTAAGTCTGTTGTCAGAATTAATTATTTCTGACATTATGTGCCTGTTCCTTAAATTTTTAATTACCTTCCTTTGTAATTTTTGTAGCGTGCAACTACTGCAGGTTCTCTATGTGTCCTGGCCACAAGATACATTTTGATTTTCTGTTCACAATATACTTTAATCCCTCTATTGACCCATGGTTTTTTACATGGTTGTTTAATGCCTTTTCTGATTAGCTTATGTGGAAAGCTACTTTCGAATACTAACATGAATTTATTGTGGGATAGGTTAAATTTGACATTAGCATTTTGTTCACTATAAATTTCATCCCAGGTCATCTCTTGTAAACTATTCCTAAAAACATATGTCCTGGAGTCATCATTAATTCTTCTAACTGATTTCCACTGAGAGGTATATATACTGTAAGGCACTATGTTATTCATCCCAACCATCTGTGCATCATGATCAGAGAGAGCATCCGTCACTGGCTGAACAGTTATTTTCTTATTCTGAGCGTCACCAAAGAAAACATTATCAATTAGGGCTCTACTGTCTTTATTCACCCACACTGAAAAATTAATTACTGACCTCAAACTGTGTAATCAAAATAAGGTTTTCAAATAATTTTAAAAATCTAAAGTGAAGTCATGACAGACTACTAACTGCTTGCTGCTGTCTGACAGCACAATAAGAAACCCAGATACCTAATATATAGCACAAAATTTTCCAGTGGGGATCCATACACAGTTACGATTAAAAGTGAACTACTTTTTAATATTAATTCACAAGTACACACTTCTGTATGCTGAGCACTATAAAATCTACTTGTCTCAACATTTTTGAACTTCCCTCTTCTTACATGTAACAACTCCTTTTCTCGTATTCATTCTGCATGAGTGAGCTGCTACAGTTTCAATTTTTATATGTAACTTATCTAATCCTTTGGTTATGTGGTGTTCAGACAGGCACAGGATGTCTATGTTCTCTGAGCCCTCCAAATTTTACAAACCGACAAGAAGCTCTTCTACCTTATTACTCAACCATCTAATATTTTCATGAAGTAAGCTAACCTGTGCACTCATGCGCATTTTATGGGCTCTTCTGTTACTTTGACTTCTTTCAAAACAGGGTGCCTGAATCTGGATTATAACCCAAAAATGGTGCCTCTCTGATGCCAGTAACCACAGGGATAGTGCTATGTGTGATGGTGCCCCCCCCCCCCATATATTATCTGCAAGACTCTCAGCCAACCTATCTTTCCCTCTCTTATTTAGATGCAGGCCATGTCTGGTACACCACAATCTCCTAATTATATTACTACAGCACATTACATTAATGTAATGTAATAAAGTGATTGGAAGGTGGTGATGAACTATACATGGCCTACACCTGAATAAGTGTAGCAGTAGGCACTGCACTCATATGAGATTTCATTTCAGTCAGCAGCAACCTGCTCAACTCAGTGTTCAATAGAGCTGGTCATGGCACTGCAGAACCACCACAAAACTCCTTTTTCTTCCAGGTCATCCCCAATGTTGTAATTACTGTTCTCAGCCAGGCTATTCCCTGCCCATCTACTGCAATAAACTGACTCTCTTTGCCAAAACCTATGCACGGAACAGTCTGTTGTACAAAAACTGTTCCTACTGTAAGTGGACTACAGTCTGCAGCCTGTGAAAGTTTTCACTTCCCCATGTGTTGTTGTTATGTACATTAGTATTTATTACATTTAGTTTTGGATTTTATTTCACAAACATAATTTCCTGCAGGATACATATAGAGTAGATGGTAAGTATTTTATAGTTTCTGAAAATTTCTCTATAAGGTTCTCTCTTGTTTACCTTAGCTATCACTGTTACTTGTAGTCTAACAAGTCTGCCTGTATAGACTGCGGGTGCTCCACGCCATATCTCAGTACCATACTGAAGATGTGGATGTATTAATTCAACATATATTTGCCTTCAGCTACCATGGCCCAGGAAGGCTGAGACCCATGTCAGTACGTGCAATTTTTTATTGATTTTATTACAAATACGCTCTTTCTATGACAGGTGTTCATCAACAATAGTACCCAGAAATTTGTATTCATTCGTGTAGCTAAGTGCCAATGGAAGTGCAAATGGAGTATCATTGCGTTCAGATTAAAGCCAAGCATGAATTGCATTTTCACTGTCTTCTCACTAGTTTCAAGTAGCTTATTTGAGTATGTTAAGTTACATTATACATATTGTAACTAATTTCACTACTGGTGGCAGCAGTTTGCATATCATGCCCACAGCTGACAATGGAGGTGTCATCAACATAGCTTATGACCTACAATTTTTGGGTTCAATTACGACACTAACACAAAGGACAGAAAAGGCCCTAATATACTTCCTTGAGGCACACCACACTGCAGTATACTGTAGGTTGATTTAGCTGTTAGCACTTCTTCATTCCTTTCATAAGTGAGTTTGACACTCTGTTTTCTGTCTTTCAAATAGCTACAATTCACAGTATCAAAAGTTTTACTTATATCCACGAAAATGTCTGTTACATTGTCTCCTTTATCCAGCTTGTTTAATATTTCATGTATAAAAGTTGCTACTGTTATTACAGTAGATCTTCCTTTTCTAAAACCATGTTGTAGATTACTGAATAGATCATGTTTGATTATATATGCCTCAACTTGGTTTAATATTACTTTCTCCAGTAATTTCCCAAATTCTGAAATTAACAATATTGGCCTGAAGTTTTTGTGTTAGTTTTTATTCCCTTCTTATACACTGGTAGAATGTCAGTGATTTTCAAGAGCACAGGGCATCCTCCATGGCAGAGGAAGGATAGGATGTTTTAGTTGTGTCAGAGGCTTCACTGACCCTCATCTGCATTCCTGTAGCAGTTTAAGTGAAATGTCATCCTAGGCACAAGACATTTTAGCTTAAAGTTTTGAAATGATTGCTCCTCTAAGTAATGCTATGGATGAGAAATGTTTCTAACATTAAAATTGAGCCATGGAAGAAGAATGCCTCTAATATCATATCTTCTCAGTTTCCCAAGTAAAACTTTTTGTTATCTACACAACTGAACGTCTGGTAAGATCACAGAAAATGATGCCAGTGTGATTTGTCTTGTTTAGTTCTACCAGAACTGAGTTTGTGAGGTCATATATTTCTTTCTCAAACTGGAAGCCTGGACAGAGGCCGAACTGGGCTGTTGTTGTTACTGTCAGAAAGATGTCTATTATTCTGTTGTAAGCTACATTCTCAGAAAAGTTTTACGAACATAGGAAGAAGGGAAACAGGTTTATAATTAGAGGTCACTCGCTTATACCTACTTTTATAAATGAGTGTTACTATGGCATACATCAGTCTTTCAGGAAATAAACCTTGACTCACTGACAGATTATAAAAATGTACAGAAAGTTCTCATTGAGACTTGTGAACTACTTAGGAATAAAGGGCCTGACTCACCAAAAGGCGGAAGTGCTGCATTATTGATGGGTACACAAACAATAGGTACTGGGCTTTGCTAGCTATCAGAGTGAAATTCCTCTTTCTGATTGTAGGAGAAACATGCACACAAAGACACACATACTCACTAATATTCACACACCTGTGCTCAGTCGAGTGACGTAGGGAAACAGATGTGTGCATGTGAGTGAGTATGTTGTTTTTGTGTGCATGTTTCTGCCACAACCTAGGAAAAGGAATTTCATCCTGAAAGCTAGCAAAGCTCAGTACCTTTTGTTTGTGTACCTAGCGATGATGTAGCGCTTCTGCCTTTCAGTGAGTCATCTCCTTTATTCCTAAATAACTCATAATTGACAAATTATAAAGGTAACTGGAGGGAAGCCTGCCAAGCCACACAAGATTTTTCCTTCCCCAACGATCTAATGATTTTTGTAATCTCTTCAACAGTTCTTCGGCAAAACTGAACTGCTTGATTATGCAAAGCATATCTAAGTATGTCTAACAGATCTCCTTTTGACTGTCCATTTCTTGTCCTGAGACTTCACCTACTGCTAGGAGTAATTTACTAAATTTAGTGACAAATGATCTGAAATTAATATCACATTCCACTGCGCTGACATTGGGGACATGAATATCATTTGTCTTGATGCATTTACTTGGCTTGGTCTAGACAAGGGCAATACAGTGTTTGCATAATCACAGTTTATCTTACAATGATTTTCCAGGAAGCCTCTGCAAGATGTGCTACTTTCAGCTTTACATAACTTTGATATTTTTCATTTAATAAGAGTTCTATACTAACTGCAATGCACTGTCCTTGAATAATTCCATGTAACAATGTACTCAGAAAGCTTGAAAATTAAGTTAGTAATTTTGCCTGACCTTTTGATTAGTTTATTTATATGTAAGGCAATAGGGTGCTTCACATCAAACCATTAAGAAATAAAGAGGATATGATACATGGAAGATGTGAAAAAAGGGGGAAGAGAGAAGAAAAATTGAAAAATTGTGTGAATTAAATTTTTTCCCTACTCTTCCAAATTTGTAATAATGTGAGTGTAAGACAGAGGATGTTCACTGCAGAAATTACATTCCAAGATGTAGACAATAAAATTCAAATATCACTGAGTAAAAGACGTTATTACATATTACTCATAAATAAATGACAAAAGTCTCACAAATTAATGAACAACTTTTGAAACAGAACTAGAAACAATATCACAGGCAAATGCACACAAACCTACAAAGTAATTTAGGCCTACTTTAAAAATTTAGGACAAAACATTACATCAAAAGCAAGGTCATTTTAAATAACTAAAATAATGACGTTTGATAAGAAAGGGCTCCTTCAACGGATAGTTAATGGCGGTACCATTACTCCAAAAAAGCATAATGAGTGAATGGTAGTCTTCGTCACAGTAACAAGTTCTGGGAGGTTAACTGCAAACAGGTAGGCCTAGGATGTTGCCATTTTTTACATTAACTGTGAACACACATAACCAACTTAAAGAATTATAACAATACGACACCATAAACTATTTCAGTAACTTTCTGTATTCGTCGTGACTCAATTACATATATCTTGCCAATGACCACAAAAGGGCATGGTAACTACAACAGGTAGCAGAGGACACATGCTAATGCTTTTATTTATCTTTATTCATACAAGGACCATCTCGCAATGATACAGGATTTGTCAAGGTAAAACAATGTCAATCAATAGGCCAGAAGTATCACAAACAGCATATATAATACGCTTTAAGAGGAAAGGACCTATGTGGTCTAGAACGATAGATAGTTAACAATAAAAGAACAAAAATTAACATTAAATAAGTTACTTACTTGAAGCTTCACACAACTGTGAATCAATTCAGACAATTCCGACGTGGTGTTCTTTCCAGTAGGTAACTCCGCAAATATATCTGTAAACCTTCTTCCTATGCGACCACATAATCGGCATGTTCGTTTAAAAGAATTTCCGTATTCGTTTAGTTTGGAGGACAGCTTAAGATCCATAACACGATACCAAATTTAAGGCCGATTTCGCAAAAAATTGTGTTTCTTTGGGAAATGACAGTTCACTAACTCCTACATATTTACAAACAAACAAACCGGCGCCATATTGTATTGTGTTTGTTTTTCTGCTGGGGCAAAGATTTAGCTTTCTCCTGTGATTTGGCTTTCTCCCAAGAGAGTTACAATCTGAACCTCCTTGCTTTCTCCACATTTTAGATAGTGAAGGTTGTATTTTCACATATAGCCTGCGTCACCTGCCATTATAAAAAAGAGCGTAGATCAGGCTGTAGATTGTCATAATTAAGACTGGGTGTGGGTTTCTTCTCGTTCTATTCGCACGTGGACCGCGCGAAGAATGAGTGACTAAAATGTTGTGCGCGCTCTAATTTTGCCTTCATGTCCCTAGAGAACGATACGTAGAGCGTGAAGAATATCGCTAGATTCTTTACTTAATACTGATTCTTGACTCTTTATATGCTGACTTTCGCGTGATAACTGGCGTCTATATTCAACCATCTGTCAGTTCAGGTGTTTAAACGTTGCCTTGATACTCTCCTATGAGTTAAACAAACCTGTAGCCATTCGTATCTTCCTTCTCTGTATATGTGCAATAATTCTGCTGGTCTTATTTGATAGGGGCCACACGGACTTGAGTAAAGCTGCTCCTGGACTGTCAATAGCAATGTGCAACACTTCGTACTGTGCAATATTTTTGACTGTCTACAGTTAATTTTACTGTATTGCACTGCACTGCTTTATTGATCTTCTTCATCATTTTTTACATAGATACAAACTGAGAGAAAGTTGTACAAAATATTGCTGTATCGCAACAGCCTTACTTGGTGTGGTCAAATTAATGTAGGGGCACATTCCACGAAGCGCCGTCGAAGTGGGTGCAGTGTTACCCATTCAGACGACACTGATACCACAAGTACCGCCGTCCAGGCCTTGGAGTAGCTGACACACATTCAGGTCCTGACTGCAAAGCTGGAGGTGTAATATCAGATAGACAGAAGTCCCTGCAGCACTGGTAACCTGACTGCCACGCAAATTGGTGCTGCAGCTCTGTTGCGGCTTACGCGATGGGAAAGGATTCCTTGGCAAAACAGTGATGAGTCAAGTTCTTATAAATACAACCCATTTTAGAAGGGCAGTATCAGTCACCACCTGCTAGCTATGAGAGGAAGTCTACGCCAGTCATCAATCTGAAATCCATCATCTGTCACTGCTATATGTTTCCAGAATGAGATTTTCACTCTGCAGCGGAGTGTGCGCTGATATGAAACACACAGTTTTAATCTGCCAGGAAGTTTCACTGCTATATGTGTCTCGATTAAGCAGCAGGCTTACCTGCTGCACCAAAGTCTGAATGCCACTGGATTTCGTGGGTGCCTTCCAACCAGGCCACCTATCAGATGGCTACCACTAGCTGTGGCTCCCAAATCTGGGGGGCCCTGCTTCATGCCTGATCCTGGCTAGCTTCGCTGTGTGGGAAAACCCTATTGTTGGTTATTCGCCAAGTGTGGGGACGCTATACCACGTTTGGGCCATGTGTGGTAGCCTCTGCTGCTCTTCAGGAGGAAGTATTAAAGGAAGCAAGTGAAGATATATTATCCATGTACAGAGGCTGCAGAATCACAGACTGGAGAACAGCTATGCATTATTGGTGGAGAACACAGAAAAAAGATGTGGATCAATACACGAAAAACTATGTGCCATATGTACACTGTAAGGATTTAAGTCGCCAACATGCGCTGCTACAGAGGTTTCTTGTGGCAACTAAACCTTTCGAGGTGATTGGAATGGATACTTTAGACCCTTTTAGCTAGACACCAGCAAGAAGCTGCTAAGTTCTGACTATTACAGATCATTTCTTCTCTATGTGTTGATGATCGCAACAGTGAACATAGCAGCACAGGCAATGACAAATAACAGGCTACTTGGCTCTGAGCACTGTGGGACTTAACATCTATCAGTCCCCCAGAACTTAGAACTACTTAATCCTAGCTAACCTAAGGACATCACACACATCCATGCCCGAGGCACGATTCGAACCTGCGACTGTAACAGTTGTCCGGTTCCAGACTGAAGCGCCTAGAACTGGCTACTAAAGTTCGGTGTTTTGTAGATAATAAGAGCAGGTAAGGACACCAATTTTATGTCAGAATGATGTTGGTATGTATTCATAAGCTGAGGGGTCCATTGCACCCACAGGCCATGAAAGAAAGGAAAGTACGCATCAAACTACTCGAAAGATGCTGAACTATTAAGTCAACAGCCAATGTAACGACTGGTATACATTCTTACTGAATGTGGTAGCAACATATAATTCAAAGATCCATATAGTACAGGTCTGTCACAATATGGGATGGTGTTCGGTACGAAAATGCCGTGACATTTAAGGTGGACAAACTGAAGATTGAGAACCTGAATAAAACTTTGCTAGGACATTGGAGGATGTGTGGAAACCCTTGTACACCCCAAAGGGTAAGATAAAGAAATTCATCACTCAGTACTAGATTCTGTACCAGGTTGTTGAAATGACATCACCAGTAAATGTCAAGTTATAGTTGTCCACACATACAACTATTGTACATGTGTAGTGCCTCCATCCATTTAAAGACACACTAGGTTTGTTGCTACTGGTGATGGCACCACTCCCTAGGAAGGAGGAAGGGAGTAAAGAGAAAATAAGAAACCACAAGCACTCACACAAACATCATGTGAAATTCCATATACATTAAATTTAAGGAGTAGGGACATATACCAGGATGTTTTATTTTTAAGTGTATTTGTGGTAACAAATGACATAACTAGAGTTTTGCATATATTTGAATGTATATTTATGAGCATTAATCATAGATGACAAACTTATATATAGAGAGAAGAGTAATTACATGCATTCTTTGTGAAGTGTTTCGTTTACTTACGTTTTTTATTTTTCATGAGCGTGAATTTTGCTTGATATGTTAATTCAGGGTGTTCATTTTTTGTAGTTATGTGTGGAGGAGATTATAGGATTCGTGGGAATCATTGCCGACAGTTGTATTTTGGTTTTGTGTATTTTTGGTGGAATACTGTGTATTTTGCTTAGTTGGAGTGGAGAGGATTGTCCATTCATTTGACAGCACATTAAGATGGCGTTCACTTTGTTGTAATTAATTGTGTAGGATGTGTAAATAGTAATGTGCTATCTTTGGAATGGAAGTGGGTGGTTTTTTGCAATGCCCTAACAAAATGTTACAGGCTGATGCAGGAGTATGCAAGATACAGTAAATCCTTGAGGGAGCTGGAGCAGAGGGATGTCTACAGGACACCCTGGCACTGGAACCTTATTTTCAAACAGTGGGGATACAATGGATGTATTCTACGTATGAAGCTGAAGTGGTTGTTGCAAGCTGTTATGAGCAAAGTCAACCTAAGGCACAACATGACTAGAGCTGAAAAGCAGTGGTTTGTTAACCAATGGCACACCTTTCTACAACTTAGGAACAGCCTTACATCTCCCAGCAACCTTTGCAGGAACTACCATACTGTAGAGGTGACACATCCTTTGTTGTACTTGCCAGATAAACCTCTGGAAGTGCTCCTGGCTCTGAACTTAAACTATCTCAATGAAAACCTTGCAATCTGACCTTTTCTGCTCAGTGGAGGTGCTAATGGCAACTCAAAAGGGACACATTAATGTGTGACCAGATGCTCCATCATGTACAGCAATATTGTAACATGCCACTTCAGGCAGGCTTGTTAACGAGTGTTTCAATTTCGGGTGCCATTATCATCTTAACTCTTCTTTGTGCAACCTGTATCTATTTGAGACGAAAAACCGCCCACCCAACTGAGTTCCCATTACTGGGTCAACCTTAGGAAAAAGGAATTAATTAGGCTAAGTACTTAGCCAAGGAACCTTGTCAGTTAAACTGAATAGTGTAAGGAAAATCAAATATTATGTACACATACATTAAACTGCAAAATATGTTGCTGAATTCTTTTCAGAATGCTGACAGTCTGCGAACTGTTGGATTGAACTTCCAAAGAGGGGAGCATGTTCCACTTCAACTCCTTAAAATGGTGTATCTCAATTAATGTAATGACACTGCCCACATCTAAGAAATATAGAAATGGATCAGACGGGACCCAGCAAAACGATCTTACTTACAGATTAAACTGAAGGTGCAAGTACTGCTGTAACTGCAAGTAACTGACACACATCTGGGCGCTGACGGCGAAACCAGAGCTGTAATATCACTGACACAGTGAACCCACTGTAGTCACATCCAGATTGGAGAGCCGAATGCCATCCTGACCACTAGAAGGACAGTTCCACGACCTATCATATAGGGGGTCTAAGATATTGACTGATCTACTGAAATTACGATTTGTCCAGCAAGAACCATACAATTCTTTAAAGAATCGAAATATCATTTATAAAACTGTTTCACACATCTGATTAGTTTGCATATGTCCAGAAACGACCAAGTCGAAAGTTGAAAGCATCAATATTTCCCATACCTCTGACAGTGGAATACATGTATTGGTACTGTTGTTCCTAAGACTGAAGGGTAGGCAACTTTCAGAGGAGGTAATATGGACCATAAAGGGACAAAAATGTCAAGTAAACGAGGGCTCTAAAATGCTCACCAAATAGCAATGCTCGTCTTTCACACTCATATCTCTTCTACTGAACAATTGTCCATAGCTGTTAAGGTATGGATTTTAGAGCCCATGTTTACTACAATTTTTTTCTTGTTTTGGTCCATAAAGCCCATCCACACACAACGATCTATCTGTGCACATCACATCTGCACAGACAGATCGTTGCATGTGGGTAGAAGATTTGTACCAACCTGAGCTGTGTGCAAACCTGGAAGTTGGAGTTGGAGGTTTGAGCGAAACCTCTCAAATCTGTGGGTTCAAACCACATCTGCGCAGACAAGTTGGAGCGTGTGGACAGGAGATCGCCGCAAATCTGGCGCGAAACAGCTGTTTGCTCAGTCTAATGTTTGTATTTGTGTGCACAGGGCATTAAAATGGCTGATACTCGTCAGTGTTCTCGAGAGTTTGTAAGTGAATTCATTGAAATATATATAAACCACCAATGTTTGTGGAAGATTAAAAGTAAAGAATATACTGACCGAGACAAAAAGACAGCAGCATACAATGCTCTAATTGAAAAATTGCGGGCAGTTGACGCCTCGGCAAACAGAGAAACAGAAATAAAAGAAAAAATTCGTTGCGAACTGTTTACGAAAAGAGTTATCCAAAGTTCAGAAATCTAGAAGATCTGGTGTAGGAGTAAATCAAGCATACCAGCCAACGTTATGGTATTTTGATCTACTTGGCTTTCTTAGAGATCAAGAAACGCCAAGACCAAGCAGGAGTACAATTGAAGATGAAATTGGAATGTCAATGTGCGAGGAAATGGAACACAAGGTAATGTAAAACAATATATTTCACATACGTTTATCAAAAGTTTATTCAAAAGAATATATTTGTGTGGAAACATAATAGAAAATTAACGGTTGTTATAAAAAGAAACATGAATATACTTGTCCATGTTTTACAAAACAAAGTTTATTATGATACAAATCCATCCTGCCATGGAACAGCTCCAGTAGTACTGAAATAATGTTTATATTTATTTATAACAGTTTTTGCGCTTTCAAAAATTTGTCCACTTCTTCCACATTGCAGGGTGTGCATAATTTCTTCATCACATCTTTCGCCCAGTTCAAGAGAACATTTGTTGATATTTTCGCAATCCAGTGACTCATATGGTGTGTAAAATTGCGGGTTTCTTCTGCGCAAAAAATTGTGTAAAACACAGTAAGTTAATACAACAGTGTCAATATTCTCCAGCTTCAAGTTTATGGTTGTATGGAAAATACGGAACCTTGAGGCCAATACTCCAAACGTATTTTCAACAACTCTGCATGCCCTAGAGAGGTGGTAATTAAAGATTCTTTCTTCCTTTGATAATTTTTCTTGACGATATGGCTTCATTAAATCTTTGTGAATTGTGAAGGCATCATCACCAACAAAAACATACTCCATTAGGCCTATTTCCTGCAAATTTGCAATTCGTTGAGGTTGAGGAATTTTTAAACTATTATTAACAAGAAGTTTGGAAAATTTAGTCTTCTGTAGAACCCCTCCATTGGATACTCTCCCATTTGTTCCCACATCACAGTACACAAATTCATAATTTGCATTAGCTACAGCCATTAAGACAACACTATTTGTTTTCTTATAATTGAAGAAAAACGATCCACTTTCTTTAGGAGGTACAATTCTGATGTGTTTCCCATCAATAGCTCCTAAACAGTGAGGGAACTGCCATTTGCTTTCAAAACCACTTGCAATTCTCAGCCAGTCTTCTTCACATTTTGGGAACTGCAATGACAAAAAGAATTAAAATACATTTGTGTAAAGTTTCTGTCAACAGTAACATTCAGCTAATTGTTAACGTACATGATCACCAGTACTCATTCTACACTGTCTCAGAATTTAATGTGAATAAAGAGTTAGTTGCTCAGTGCAGTGTGTGTTTCGTAAGCATTCCTGCTTTCGTTTTAAGATGTGAGATCATGGAACTCTATAAGGCCTTTTTTTAACAATTTCTCGGTTTTTGTTAGCTAGACATATTTGTTAAGTTTTTCATTAGACCATGTCAAGTCATATACCACCACAATACTTACAGCTTGGCTCATATCACAATGTATCAGTTTTGTACATTCCAATATGCATACTTTTTTACAAAATCCAAAGCAGAAATCACTAACATAAAATCTTTCTTTTTTTCAGTGTGAAGGAGAGAATGACATAGAAAATGTAGCCATTGAAGATACTGACTCAAATCCAGTGACACCAGTAACTAGAGAGTCGACTCCAATGACACCAGTTACTCCGAGATCATCTAACTGCAATAACAGCTTGAGTAACGCTCCTCATGGGAAGTGGAAACGTTCAATGGAGGATAAAACAAATGAAATATTGTCAATGGTGCGCAAAAAATTGTACGCAATGCTGCCACCAAATCCATTAGGCACCTTCGGCCAGCATGTGGCGAACAAGCTACGTGCACTCACCCCCCAACAGAATATCATTGCACAAAAATTAATCAATGATGTGCCATTTGAAGGTGACATGGAATCTTTAAACAGAAACTTTAAGGTTGTTGAGGTTGAGACACTTTCAAACATGAAAAGCCAAAACTTGACACAGTTTCTTAAAGATTTTCAATAATGCAAAATGTTCCATATGTTTTTTTAATGTCACATTATAAGTGCAAGTGATGCATAGTGTGAACAGTTGATAGCCAATGAAATTATATTTCAAAACATGTTTTGTTGCCTCAAATCTTTTGTGCCTTGCCTGTTATTATTGTACCACATATTTTCTAGAATACCCAATTCTACATCTACATCTACATTTATACTCCGCAAGCCACCCAACGGTGTGTGGCGGAGGGCACTTTACGTGCCACTGTCATTACCTCCCTTTCCTGTTCCAGTCGCGTATAGTTCACGGGAAGAACGACTGTCTGAAAGCCTCTGTGCGCGCTCGAATCTCTCTAATTTTACATTCGTGATCTCCTCGGGAGGTATAAGTAGGGGGAAGCAATATATTCGATACCTCATCCAGAAACGCACCCTCTCGAATCCTGGCGAGCAAGCTACACCGCGATGCAGAGCGCCTCTCTTGCAGAGTCTACCACTTGAGTTTGTTAAACATCTCCGTAACGCTATCACGGTTACCAAATAACCCTGTGACGAAACGCGCCGCTCATCTTTGGATCTTCTCTATCTCCTCCATCAACCTGATCTGGTACAGATCCCACACTGATGAGCAACACTCAAGTATAGGTCGAACGAGTGTTTTGTAAGCCACCTCCTTTATTGATGGACTACATTTTCTAAGGACTCTCCGAATGAATCTCAACCTGGTACCCGCCTTACCAACAATTAATTTTATATGATCATTCCACTTCAAATCGTTCCGCACGCATACTCCCAGATATTTTACAGAAGTAACTGCTACCAGTGTTTGTTCCGCTATCATATAATCATACAATAAAGGATCCTTCTTTCTGTGTATTCGCAATACATTACATTTGTCAATGTTAAGGGTCAGTTGCCACTCGCTGCAGCAAGTGCCTATCTGCTGCAGATCTTCCTGCATTTAGCTACAATTTTCTAATGCTGCAACTTCTCTGTATACTATAGCATCATCCACGAAAAGCCGCATGGAACTTCTGACACTATCTACTAGGTCATTTATATATATTGTGAAAAGCAATGGTCCCATAACACTCCCCTGTGGCACGCCAGAGGTTACTTTAACGTCTGTAGACGTCTCTCCATTGATAACAACATGCTGTGTTCTGTTTGCTAAAAACTCTTCAATCCAGCCACACAGCTGGTCTGATATTCCGTAGGCTCTTACTTTGTTTATCAGGCGAAACTGCGGAACTGTATCGTACGCCTTCCAGAAGTCAAGAAAAATAGCATCTACCTGGGAGCCTGTATCTAATATTTTCTGGGTCTCATGAACAAATAAAGCGAGTTGGGTCTCACACGATCGCTGTTTCCGGAATCCATGTTGATTCCTACATAGTAGATTCTGCGTTTCCAAAAACGACATGATACTCGATACTCAGAGATATAGGTCTATGGTTTTGCGCATCTGCTCGACGACCCTTCTTGAAGACTCTGACTACCTGTGCTCTTTTCCAATCATTTGGAACCTTCCGTTCCTCTAGAGACTTGCGGTACACAGCTGTTAGAAGGGGGGCAAGTTCTTCCGCGTACTCTGTGTAGAATCGAATTGGTATCCCGTCAGGTCCAGTGGACTTTCGTCTGTTGGGTGATTCCAGTTGCTTTTCTATTCCTTGGAAACTTATTTCGATGTCAGCCATTTTTTCGTTTGTGCGAGGATTTAGAGAACGAACTGCAGTGCGGTCTTCCTCTGTGAATGAGCTTTGGAAAAAGGTGTTTAGTATTTCAGCTTTATGCGTGTCATCTTCTGTTTCAATGCCATCATCATCCCGGAGTGTCTGGATATGCCACTTACTGCCACTTACTGCCACTTACTGCCACTTACTGATTTAACGTAAGACCAGAACTTCCTAGGATTTTCTGTCAAGTCGGTACATAGAATTTTACTTTCGAATTCACTGATCGCTTCACGCATAGCCCTCCTTACGCTAACTTTGACATCGTTTAGCTTCTGTTTGTCTGAGACGTTTTGGCTGCGTTTAAACTTGAAGTGAAGCTCTCATTGCTTTCGCAGTAGTTTCCTAACTTTGTTGTTGTACCACGGTGGGTTTTTCCCGTCCCTCACAGTTTTACTCGGCACGTACCTGTCTAAAATGCATTTTACGATTGCCTTGAACTTTTTCCATGAACACTCAACATTGTCAGTGTCGGAACAGAAATTTTCGTTTTGATCTGTTAGGTAGTCTGAAATCTGCCTTCTATTACTCTTGCTAAACAGATAAACCTTCCTCCCTTTTTTTTATATTCATATTAACTTCCATATTCAGGGAAGCAGCAACGACCTTATGATCACTGATTCCCTGTTCTTCACATACAGAGTCGAAAAGTTCGGGTCTGTTTGTTATCAGTAGGTCCAAGATGTTATCTCCACGAGTCGGTTCTCTTTTTAATTGCTCGAGGTAATTTTCGGATAGTGCACTCAGTATAATGTCACTCGATGCTCTGTCCCTACCACCCGTCCTAAACATCTGAGTGTCCCAGTCTATATATGGTAAATTGAAATCTCCACCTAAGACTATAACATGCTGAGAAAATTTATGTGAGATGTATTCCAAATTTTCTCTCAGTTGTTCTGCCACTAATGCTGCTGAGTCGGGAGGTCGGTAAAAGGAGCCAATTATTAACCTAGCTCGGTTGTTGAGTGTAACGTCCACCCATAATAATTCACAGGAACTATCCACTTCTACTTCACTACAGGATAAACTACTACTAACAGCGACGAACACTCCACCACTGGTTGCATGCAATCTATCCTTTCTAAACACCGTCTGTACCTTTGTAAAAATTTCAGCAGAATTTATCTCTGGCTTCAGCCAGCTTTCTGTACCTATAACGATTTCAGCTTCCGTGCTTTCTATCAGCGCTTGAAGTTCCGGTACTTTACCAACGCAGCTTCGACAGTTTACAATTACAATACCGATTGCTGCTTGGTCCCCGCATGTCCTGACTTTGCCCCGCACCCGTTGAGGCTGTTGCCCTTTCTGTACTTGCCCAAGGCCATCTAACCTAAAAAACCGCCCAGTCCACGCCACACAACCCCTGCTACCCGTGTAGCCGCTTGTTGCGTGTAGTGGACTGCTGACCTATCCAGCGGAACCCGAAACCCCACCACCCTATGGCGCAAGTCGAGGAATCTGCAGCCCACACGGTCGCAGAACCGTCTCAGCCTCTGATTCAGACCCTCCACTCGGCTCTGTACCAAAGGTCCACAGTCAGTACTGTCGACGATGCTGCAGATGGTGAGCTCTGCTTTCATCCCGCTAGCGAGACTGGCAGTCTTCACCAAATCAGATAGCCCCCAGAAGCCAGAGAGGATTTCCTCCGATCCATAGTGACGCACATCATTGGTGCCGAGATGAGCGACCACCTGCAGATGGGTGCACCCTGTACCCTTCATGGCATCCGGAAGGACCCTTTCCACATCTGGAATGACTCCCCCCAGTATGCACACGGAGTGCACATTGGTTTTCCTCCCCTCTCTTGCTGCCATATCCCTAAGGGGCCCCATTACGCGCCTGGCGTTGGAGCTCCCAACTACCAGTAAGCCCACCCTCTGCGACCGCCTGGATCTTGCAGACTGAAGGGCAACCTCTGGAACAGGACAAGCAGCCATGTCAGGCCGAAGATCAGTATCAGCCTGAGACAGAGCCTGAAACCGGTTCGTCAGACAAACTGGAGAGGCCTTTCGTTGAGCCCTCCGGAATGTCTTTCACCCCCTGCCACACCTTGAGACGACCTCCCACTCTACCACAGGTGAGTTATCAGCCTCAATGCGGGCAGTATCCTGGGCAACCAGAGTCTTAGCCCGATCGGGGGATGCGTGGGACGAGCTGGCCGTCCCCGACAAATCCCCATCCGGTCCCCCACAGTGATGCCCATTGGCAACAGCCTCAAGCTGTGTCTTGTGTAAATTGCGGTGTACAGCTGTTGCCTTATACAGGGTGTTACAAAAATGTACGCCCGCATCTCGTGGTCGTACGGTAGCATTCTCGCTTCCTACGCCCGGGTTCAATTCCCGGCGGGGTCAGGGATTTTCTCTGCCTCGTGATGGCTGGGTGTTGTGTGCTGTCCTTAGGTTAGTTAGGTTTAAGTAGTTCTAAGTTCTAGGGGACTGATGACCATAGATGTTAAGTCCCATAGTGCTCAGAGCCATTTGAACCATTTGAACAAAAAATGTACAGCCAAACTTTCAGGAAACATTCCTCACACACAAATAAAGAAAATATGTTATGTGGACATGTGTCCGGAAACGCTTAATTTCCATGTTAGTGCACATTTTCAGTTTTGTCAGTATGTACTGTGCTTCCTCGATTCACCGCCATGATTTCATACGGGATACTCTACCTGTGCTGCTAGAACATGTGCCTTTACAAGTACGACACAACATGTGGTTCATGCACGATGGAGCTCCTACACATTTCAGTCGAAGTGTTCATACGCTTCTCAACAACAGATTCGGTGACCGATGGATTGGTAGAGGCGGACCAGTTCCATGCCAATCACGCTCTCCTGACCTCAACCCTCTTGACTTTCATTTATGGGGGCATTTGAAAGCTCTTGTCTACGCAACCCCGGTACCAAATGTAGAGACTCTTCGTGCTTGTGTTGTGGATGGCTGTGTTACAATACGCCATTCTCCAGGGCTGCATCAGAGCTTCAGGGATTCCATGCCATGGAGGGTGGATGCATGTATCCTCGCTAACGGAGGACATTTTGAACATTTCCTGTAACAAAGTGTTTGAAGTCACGCTGGTACGTTCTGTTGCTGTGTGTTTCCATTCCATGATTAATGTGATTTGAGGAGAAGTAATAAAATGAGCTCTAACATGGAAAGTAAGTGTTTCCGGACACATGTCCACATAACATATTTTCTTTGTTTGTGTGTGAGGAATGTTTCGTGAAAGTTTGGCCATACCTTTTTGTAACACCCTGTATATGAAGTACCTGTGGAGAGACTAATTTCATTTCTTTTATTGTATCATTGAAACCTGACTGTGTCCCTTATAGGGACATAAACTTTTATAGTTGTTCCTTAGAGTATTTGAGAATTTAATATAAAGATATGCTATAATGAAGATCAGATAATTATTAGTTATTCAGGAAATGATCTGAAGAAATCCTCAGATCCTTCAAGTTCTGGCAACAAATAATTCATTCATCATAGCCAGTGCATTATCAAAAAACAATGTGATGTCTAATTTGTACCACCACAGAAGTTCCGGGAATAGTGATCCCACTGAAGATGGATAATAAGAAACAGTTTAAGATTTCTCTTGTAGATAACACTATTACTTGACTTTTACTACTATTCTCTTTTCTACAAGATAGAAAACATACAAGTCTTAACTGGGTGAGTTTGCTGCAGATATTAATCCATAACTGGTACACCTAGGTCCTATTGACCTGAGGGAAACTCCTTTATTTATTTATTTTTATTTTTGTAATGCTACAATCTCTCTCTCTCTTTCTCTCTCTCTCTCTCTCTCCCTCTCTCCCCCCTGTACTTCCCTAGCAGTCAGTTGGCTACCAGCTCAACATTGTTGCAGGTGTGCCTTTGCTAGTCCGACTTTTGTTAAGCTGATAGGGTCCCAAGGAGCCAGAGGTCCCTTAAGTGAAAGGTTTTTTTACCAGTATCATATTAAATATTTTGGATTAATGCTAACAAACGTATGAAAAATGAATGTGGAAGATATTATGGGTACTATAAGATGACATAAGCTTCTACCACTAAATCAAAGAGGAAAAAGACCAGATGTTGAGCACTGTTGTGTTTGGAATGTTCCATTGTTTTGTGTCCTAAAAGTGTATGTAGTGTGTGTGAATTAAAAGTACAGAAATGAACTGACAGACTGAATAAGCAAAAACTAAGATTTTTACAGCAATTTCTACTGCTGTGTACTGTTTTCATAAATGATGTAGCCATTCAGCTGAAAACATTGCAATAAAATCACCCCATAAGTTATACCTGCAGAAATTTATACACTGAATTTGCACTCTTCTTTTGGTATACTGCTTTGAAGCTTATTCTATTTTGTGTTTAACTGTGTTCAGTTTAGCTTATTATTTGTAGCTGATGAGTAGGACTTTGGAAAAGTAGGCCATATTTTTCACATTATATATTTTATGTATTTCACTGCCTTTTTAATAACATCTATAAGATATGACCAGAAATAATTAATGTAGTTTTAAAAGAATAGCAATTATTAAATGTTTAAATTTCACCCAATTGTTTTCTTTTTTACCAAGGCATACTCAAAACTGAAGTGGGTGCTGAGGATCCAGGTGCACATTACACATCAAAATTTTTAGGTGGGACCACTATTTGGATAACTTAAACAAAATAGTAAGATTTTCTTGCTTTGCCCTTTGAAATCTTTTTCATTATGTTTACCTGCAACAGGGATTGTTAGCACACTTCCACTGAGTACTGTCCTATGCCATAATCTTATGTGACATTGTAGCAATAAGGAAAAGCATGCCCTATCTGTTCTGAAGAAAGTGCAGTCAGAAGATTGTGTTAAGCTAATATTGGAAGGTCTTGCAACTGTGTGTTCTGGACAGAGGGATTATTACACTTGTTATACTATCTAACATGTGGTTCATAACAATAGTAACTTAGAGATTAACTATAGTATTCACAACCACAGTACTACAAGCAAAACTTTTCAGGCAGATAACGAATCTCTGTCTAGAATTCAGAGTGGAGTTTTGTATCCTGGAACAAAAGTTTGTATAAGGTTGCTTCTACACAGTAGTGAACTGAAAATGCCTACTCAGAAACAAAGTAAACCATAGCTCATTGGCCATGTAGGTATATAATTTCTAATAATATAGGCCTACTGTGTTTCAAACATGTCTACAACACCAAAAATATTATCTGTAACTTGACAGACTTAATTTACTTGACTTGCCTTCATGAACTCATCCTTCAGGACAGCGTAAATGGCTTCACATGTGTTGGGTATTATTTCACTTAACGCTTGTTTCGATATTGCAGTTGAAAATTCCAAATCCTTGTAGCTCCTTCCTGTTGCTAGGAATATTAATGTTACCGCCAGCCGTTCATGAGGAGAAATTACCCTTCTTATACAAGTATTTTTTCTCATAATATGAGGAGTTACAAGCCTTAAGAGATAATAATAAGTTTCGACATCCATCCGCAAATAATTTCGCCAGTCGTTAGGTTCGCCCTGCAACTCTCGCAGTAAATTTACGTGAGAAAACTGCTTTCGCTTTAGAAGTCACTGTCTACACCATTTTGACCGCTTTCTCTGTTTCCTGCGGTTGGTCTGAATGTTTTATGCAACACAAGTTGCGAACACAGGCCACAACAGAACTTCCTCGATTTCCATATTTCAAAATAACTGAATTAAATTTTTGACGTTTACGGGGAGCGTAGTCGCTTGCCACTGATATTTCTTTTCTACACCAACAGATGGCGGGCGAGTAGTAGATTGGGGTTCGTGTCGTGTGAACACACAACGTTTGCAGTGATCCTTTGCATGTACAGACATCTGCGCCGATGTCTGCGCAGACAGATCGTTGCGTGTGGACCGGGCTATACTAACTTCTCTGAAAGTTGCCTAACCTGCAGTACCACTGTACCAGTACATATATTCCGGTGTGAGAGGTATCAGAAACATTTCTGCTTACAACTTTCGACTCGACCGTTTCCACACCAGGCACCCTTACCTCAAATCGATATATTCATCCTTCTCTCTCATCCCTGGAAGTTTATAACATCATCACGAAATCACACTGTATAATTTCTGACTAGTGTTGTACTTCATTGTCAGCTCTTTCCGAATGCAGAACTGTTTATTTTGCGCGATGTCTTGAGTCGTATAACCCACTGCTTTACTAAGTTAGTACAGGAACATTTGAAAACAGAATTCAGCATTTCTCATTTCAGTTTGGTATCCTCATTCGCTGTTTCATCCATGAGTGCCCAGACACTTAAATTTTACACTACTGACTGTCTCTGCATACAGCAAGGATTTCTTTGGGTTTTGAGAGAGATCTTTCAATAACAGTCTGCTATGGTACCGTTAGTATTCGAAGGGTTCACACATTGAGCTCTTTGACAGCCAAAACCGTTTCATTCAATATATCTATCTATAGCTGCACGGTTTGTTTTACGTATGTTATACGGCAGTTACCGTCTTTGAAAGTTTCTTTACAGATATTGTTTAGCATTCTAAACAGAAAGAGTTTTGTGTGACTAAGTGATATTTTATGAATAACCTCTACCTCTGTGACCGACATGCAAAATCGAACTCCTTTCCTCAGCATGAGCGAAGATTTTGCCCCTTACCTTAAGTAAGACGTTTGACGAGAGTTTTCACTACCACATATCACTAATCAGTTGTGCATATCAAGACTTGTTATGCACCACAGTCTAACATAACAGTCGCGACACTTTGCTTCGATTTTGTTGCCTACCGCGCCAGCAGCGCCCCAAGCAGAAAGTAACTTAAACTGTGAGTTCGGCACGATCGTGAAAGCGAATAGTGGTTGTTTATTTTCACTTCTACAATGGTTTTTACAAGCGGGAGCGTTTGTAGCGCAATAAATTGCAGCAACAACAGGAAGAAGACACCACAGCTGTCTCTTTTTAAGTTTCCTAATGATCATGTTAAACTGTATCGTCAGGATTCACTTACCAACTACATGTGTATTAATGATTAATGTTTCGTTTTAGGAGCAGAAAATGGGTGGTTAATAGCAGACGAGAAGTCCATATGAAAAAAGACCTAGTTTACCTCTATAATAATATTAGGTTTTGTTTGCTACATTTCGAACAAAACCAGCTCATGAACGCAGACAATAATAAACTCGTGTAGAATGCTGTACCCACACTGTTTGATATCCCAAATAAGCCACTTCAACTGAACGGTGAAGAGTAAACTGCCACAAGATTCGACAATCCATCTAAAGCT
Source organism: Schistocerca cancellata (assembly GCF_023864275.1). Taxonomy (NCBI): domain Eukaryota; kingdom Metazoa; phylum Arthropoda; class Insecta; order Orthoptera; family Acrididae; genus Schistocerca; species Schistocerca cancellata. The sequence goes on along the minus strand of NC_064626.1, from coordinate 1,143,993,978 downwards.
GTAAAACAGTCCTATGACACAGAAGCAGCCAGTTCAATTCTCCACGTATCAGTGCCAGATTCGTGTGAATCGTCAACACAGACCTGCTTTGACGATGAAGTGGTTAGATTAAGTGCAGTTATTCGTGTCTAACAAAAGCGTAATGTTTGGTATGTATTTCATTCACTTCTGTTGTTAGTCACTTAATTTTCCTTGCGTCCTTCGTGTGATGACATTATTTTGTTAGCACCTTGTTCACTGACAGATCGTTTGAAAATTATTCAAATATTTGGTTTTGCGTAAAATGTAATGTAATCACCTCATGATAATGTTTTCAACATATTTCTCCCACTATCTGGGAGTTGCTTGTCCCACTTAAAACAGTATGAAGATGAAGGTCGTACTAGTGGCAACAGACGATGACAATGACAAGTACAGTAGGCCTACAGAACGATAAATGAGCTGTCGATCGCTTTTGCATGAGGTACATGTCTGTGCTGCTTACGTGCGAATCTGTGTGTTTATATTCTTTTGATATCAGCGTCGTGAGCTGCAGTTCTATCCAACGTCAAAAGTGTTTCTTCACGAATGTGTTGTAGCTTGCCACTCGATTCACGGTTTTTGTCTATACTTGCGCTTAATTTAAATCATTTTTACAACCATATATGCCTCCTGATACTACACAAACCCTTGGAGGTAAGAAAATAACTCAAATATTTCGTAAATTACATAGGAAATGGATGAAAAACAAACATATGCTTACGACGCGTCTGACGTTCACCTTACTCGCCACTTGGACGCTAGTGTCGCTCCATCTGTCAAACGGTAACAACTTTTACAGCAGTGTGTGTCGCGACTGTTATGTTGGACTGTGTTATGCAGGAGGATGCCAAGTTCACCCAACCTGGATATGATGTGACGTCATTATGACGTATATACGCTTTAGTCGATTAACACACCTATCGACTTTTACGAACGTTCGAGATTCTAAACTGTCGTCAGCTAGTGGTTTGTTTTGACACGTGCGATTCTGATAACAGCTCAGTGTGGCAGCGTATATGTATGTCGCCAAAATAAAAGAGTTGGATATTAATAGAAATATTCCTGACTGTGGCCTTGAAAACACCACGGACAATACGTTTCGTAAAAAAGTGAAGTCTTCTTATGTCCCGACTGATTAGATTGTGTGATTGTTGTATCGAACGCTTACGCCGAAAATAATATTTATTTATTATCAATATTTTAGTATGGTTTCATACAATTGGTCTTGTCAGTACATATTAGATTGTAGCAGCATACTCTTGCTGACTTTTTTTTTCTTAATTTATATAGCTGAAAGAGAACACGTGCAAATTTGTTAGCTAAGTAATTTATATGTCCATCCCAAGATAGTCTTTTATCAACCATAATTCCAAGTAATTTTACACTTGGACCGCAGAGACAGGTACCTTAGTGTCCAGTAACGACTGGTGTGTAGAATGATTGAATTTCGAACTTAAAAAGAAAAATATGAGGCATTGTTGAAGAAAAATCGTCGACCGGAGATGAAATACAAGGGGAAGTGGATTTCTCGATATAATCTTAACCAAAGGTTAGTGTCTTGACGCATCTAAAGATTTTGGCTGCTGAGTGCTTCTTCTCACCGAGTACGAATAACCGACGCACTTCAGCTGGGTCAGAAGTACATCAATTTCTGCTTGAGATTCACAATAACCAAGCAATTCCCCGTCGTCATCGATGCTGAACTCTTTCAGCTTTTCTCTCATTAGTCTCTCGAATGCTGAACACGTAATTAGAGACGAGCAAACGAAAAACAACGCACAGGACACAAACACAGTACAATACACGATTTAAACGCAAGGAACGCAAAACACATTTAAACGAATGGCCCACAGCACAGCGCTACCCTGTCACAACCTCTCGAAAGTTCACAAAAGTCGAATAGTCGGTATACGGTTTCTATCGTTTTCGATGTAGCGTGTATACGTCATAATGACGTCACATCGTATCCAAGTCCGGTGAACTTAGCATCCTCCTGTTATGCACTCTAAAGATTCAAGATGGCCGCACTTCCGATCACATGACCATGACGTCACTTCTGGTCGAGCAACTGTGAAATTCTTTTCATTTGTACAGCATTAAATCTCCAATATATGGGTACACCTTATTACTCAGTTGATTGAAGGCGTTATTTCTTTAACAGAATCGTGAATAACAGGTGTGCTGTCTTTGTTTTTTTTTAGGGGGGGGGGGCAGTCGGAGTTTTTGTTTGCATTTCATTCTCATATCAATTGTGTTTCTTAACCTTGTCGTGAACAATGACTGAAATGTGTGAGGCACTTCTAGAACTCTGTTCAACGCATAAGCGGATTTCGCCTAGTCCTCTGTCTCCATAATACAGCGACTGGAAACTGTATATTTCAAACTTTGGGCAGTATTTTTTGTGCTGAACTCGAATGAATAGTTCTCTTCGGGATATTTAGAAGAATTCAGGCGTATCTTCAATTCGTTTATGCCTGTTGCATAGAATATGCTGCAGTCATTGGTAGTCGAATTGCTGTTGGTCTGAAAAACTAAAATTACGCATCTTGCTGTTTCGAGCGTTGTGTTGAATTTAACTTGTCACGTCCATGTACTAATTTCTATTGCAACACATTCAATTAAATCCCAGTAACAGAACACTATAGTCAGGCTTAGATAAATTTTTTTAAAGATGTTCCATAATGATATTTGCTCTTTCTCAGACACTCGTATTTCTGACATTTCCCATTATATTTTTTCGACCACAACTTTCGACTTTGGTTCTGCTTTATCCGAGACAGTACGTTTAGTGTTTTGTCTACTGTGAATCAGTGACTCTGCGTACTACCCAAAGCATTCTTCAGCTTACTGCATATGTACAAGTTTACTATTTTCTATCCTTCTTGGTGTTGCAATTTCAATGGCCAGAATTGTATTTTAGAGTGCAACAATGTAATTACACGAACTAATTCGCCGCCAGTGATTTCAGCCTGGAGTTCCATGGCAAAATCAAGATTACAGGAGGGATACAGCACATCTGTTCTCGAAAGCGCGCAGTTATAATCTGATCCAAAGTGTTTAAAATGCGAAGAGTTGTAGTCTCGAAAAAATCAGTAACCGAAAGTCGACACAGCACTCCACGACCTTGTTATGGAGAAATATTGCCAAATTTTTTACTGGTCATACCTATCAAACCTCATTTACAACTCATGGTAATGTTATAGTAAGAGGAAAACTTCCTTTAACAGGTACTCTGTATGCATATAAGCGCCATTTTGATCTTGGGACATATCAGTATTGCTGTGCAGAATTTTCAAACGTAGCCCACACCCACACGAGCTGCTCATTTGTTGACATTGAGAGACTGGTTTAACAGCATGCTGAAGAAGCAAACTCAGCTGCATCGACGCATTATTGATACTATGTGTTTCACATGGCCACATCAAAAGCGGAAGGCCGTCTTCCAACGCAACCAACTCAATTTTGTAGACATGCCGCAAAACTCTGACAAGGGAAAAGCCTCAGACAAGGCAAGCCGATCCGGTCAATATTTGGCAGGTGGCTTGTTTCCAACCTAAAATGAAAGACACTAAGGTATTTTTGCTGAACACCTCTACGTTTTTGAGATAACCACAACTAAAGTTTGTGATACGTAATCGACTAAGAACTACATCTACATCTACATACATACTCCGCAATCCACCATACGGTGCGTGGCAGTGGGTACCTCGTACCACAACTAGCATCTTCTCTCCCTGTTCCACTCCCAAACAGAACAAGGGAAAAATGACTATCTATATGCCCGTGTAAGAGCGCTAATCTCTCTTTTCTTATCTTTGTGGTCTTTCCGCGAAATGTAAGTTGGCGGCAGCAAAATTGTACTGCAGTCAGCCCCAAATGCTGGTTCTCTAAATTTCCTCAGTAGCGATTACGAAAAGAACGCCTCCTTTCCTCTAGAGACCCCCACCCGAGTTCCTGAAGCATTTCCGTAACACTCGTGTGATGATCAAACCTACCAGTAACAAATCTAGCAGCCCGCCTCTGAATTGCTTCTACGTCCTCCCTCAATCCGACCTGACAGGGATCCCAAACGCTCGAGCAGTACTCAAGAATAGGTCGTATTAGTGTTTTATAAGCGATCGCTCTGCAGTGTTACGCCCAAATGTTTAATCGACGTGACTGTGTCAAGCGCAACACTATTAATGGAGTATTCAAACATTACGGGATTCTTTTTCCTATTCATCTGCATTAATTGACATTTATCTATATTTAGAGTTAGCTGCCATTCTTTACACCAATCACAAATCCTGTCCAAGTCATCTTGTATCATCCTACAGTCACTCAACGACGACACTTTCCCGTACACCACAGCATCATTAGCAAACAACCGCACATTGCTATCCACCCTATCCAAAAGATCATTTATGTAGATAGAAAACAACAGTGGACCTACCACACTTCCCTGGGGCGCTCCAGATGATACCCTCACCTCTGATGAACACTCACCATCGAGGACAACGTACTGGGTTCTATTACTTAAGATGTCTTTGAGCCATCACATACATGGGAACCAATCCCATATGCTCGTACCTGAGTTAGGAGTCTGTAGTGGGGCACCGAGTCAAACGCTTTCCGGAAGTCAAGGAATATGGCATCCGTCTGATACCCTTCATCTATGGTTCGCAAGATATCATGTGAAAAAAGGGCGAGTTGCGTTTCGCAGGAGCGATGCTTTCTAAAGCCGTGCTGATGCATGGACAGCAACTTCTCTTCAAATGGTTCAAATGGCTCTGTGCACTATGGGACTTAACTTCTGAGGTCATCAGTCCCCTAGAACTTAGAACTACTTAAACCTAACTAACCTAAGGACACCACACACATCCATGCCCGAGGCAGGATTCGAACCTGCGACCGTAGCGGTCGCGCGGTTCCAGACTGTAGCGCCTAGAACCGCTCGGCCACTCATTATATTCGAACTGAGAATCCTGCAACAAACTGATGTTAACGATATTGGTCTGTAATTTTGAGGATCCGTCCTTCTACCCTTCTTATATACAGGCGTCACCTGCGCTTTTTTCCCAGTCATTCGGGACTTAACGTTGGGCAAAAGATTCGCGATAAATGCAAGCTAAGTATGGAGCCAATGCAGTAGAGTTCTCGCTGCAAAAACGAATTGGAATCCCATCAGGACCTGGCGATTTATTTATTTTCAACCTATTCAGCTGCTTCACAACCCCAGGTGTGGGGCGGCGGGAGGAATAATTGCATATAAATGTTCCTACTATTTATTTAATGCTGTTGTTTGCCGTTCTCTACACTGGCTCTCTAACTACAATATTGGCAACCAGAAAGTGATTAGCAAAACCTGAAGCCTGTAATTAGAATTCCTAGTGCCCACTTCATCTGAGAAATACATTTATAGCTACAGCTTATAGCTCTGAGGAATTAGGAGGTTGTCTGGGATTCATAATCAAAAACCATTTTCTCTAAAATGTTCACTGTATTCTGAAAGCCACAGACCAAAAAAGAATTCACACAATCCAACTACCAGAGCATTTCAGAGTCTAATGTGCTGATGCAACTATAACTGTTCAAATTAAATGTTTAAGTGAATGCTCGCCATAATTTGATGATAATGTTCATCAAACGCCACGCTAAATATTGGTAGAATGTCTGTCCTGCGGCGGCACGTGAAAATACGACATACGCAAACTGAAGATAGATCGTTAAAGTCATCCCAGAATTAACACTTCCCTCGAAAACGATTTCATGGTTACGCGTATCCCTAGTAACTTATTACGGCATCTGAGGCTGTTTATAGCAATGATACCGACGCGACGCGACTCCCAGCACAGGTGGTGCGCTAATCAGCGTCTGAAGAGAACTGGGGCCTCTTTCTCTCGCGCAGCGTTCTTACATATAAAGCCGCGGTGCGGACGGCTAAGGGAACGCCTGATCAAATCCGCTCTCCCGACTAGCTGCTGGGCTAGTAATGCACCACTTTAAGTTATCGAATAAATCATTGCTTCCTTTGCTGATGGCCGATGAAGCTCTCAGTTTAAATGTGCAATCAGCACACAGGTAAGTAATCATAATAAAAGTCTGACGTGGCTCAGTCAAATATTTTGGGCGAGAGAATTACTTTAATTACACTACACGCAGTAGACGAGCTCTGAACTTGCCCTTTGGAGATACGCTATCGCTATAGTTTTATAGTTATTCATTTGAAACTTCTCACATCTTTATGATTATAGCGGATCTCCCTTCTACTTTAATTTGAACATCCTAGCCTTATTTATTCGCCTACTTAATCTATCTTGCTTCCTTAATTTTTAAGACAAAAACCAGAAAATCATGAATTTCAACTAAAATTTTAATTTGTGAGATCCAGAATACTGTTTCTACTAAATTATTATGCAAAAGGAATCTAAATATAAATTTTGAAGTTTCTAGCTCTTTTCTGTTGCGCCAATGATTTTTACAGAAAAACGTCCAAATTTCGATAATGGTTAAAGTTATTGAACTGATATTCAACACATATTGATTTAGTATTACTCCTGACATGTTAGAAACGTTTCAGGTTATTTACTTGATTTTTAAAGTATTGCGCAACATTTATGACGTCAGAGCTAGTTACAGCGGACTAGGCTGGCACACAATGGAAAGACTGATACTGAATTTTATAAGGCGTGAGTAGGCTGCTTCCGTACACAGGGATGTCTATCACTATGTCCTCCATATGGGAATCTGTACGAGGCTCAAACGGCGGTTTGTTTGTATGATCCTCCAGCGTGAAAGATTTCGCAAATGCTAAATTTAAAATTTCAGCTTTCATTTTGCTGTCTTCTGTTGCCAGGCCAGACTGATCAGTGAGTGACTGGATGAAAGCCTTCTATCCGCTTACCAATTTTACGTAAGAGCAGAATTTCTTTGGGTTTTCAGCAAGATCTTTTGCTAAGGTATGGCGGTGGTAGTGGTTGAATGCTTCGCGCATCGCTCTTTTTACAGCAGCACGAATCTCTACTAACTTTTGCCTGTCCTCATTCTCCCGATCTTTCTTGTACCGGGAGTGCAACTGCCTTTGCTTCCTCAGCATTCTCCAAATTGCGCTGTTAAACCACGGTGGGTCTTTTCCATCCGTAACTCACTTTTTCGGCACATACTTGTCCAATGCGTGATTTACAATGTGTTTAAAATTTGCCCATAATTCTTCCACGTCCATCGTACCGGAAGTAAATGAAGTCGATTCATTTACTAAGTGGGATGCTAACAACTGCTTATCTGCTCTTTCTAGTAAGAATACTCTCCTAGCCTTCTTGACCGACTTTTTAACTTTCGTAACCATAGTCGTAATGACAACATCATGATCACTAATCCCTGTCTCAACAGTGACACTGTCGATGAGGTCTGGTCTGTTCGTGGCTACCAGATCTAAAATATTTCCATTATACGTTGGCTGTCGATTTAACTACTGAAGACAGTTTTCGGATAATGCGTTGAAAAGTAATTCACACGACGGCTTGTCTGTACCACCTGTAATGGACCCATAGACATCCCAGTCTATACTAGGTAGGTTGAAGTCGCCTCTGACTAATATAGCATGATCCGGGTACTTCTGCGATACAGAATGTAGACTCCCTTTGAATGATTCTAGAACTGTCACGGTGGAACCTGGTGGCCGGTAATAACATCCCACAATTAACTTTATTTTCCCTAGCCCTGTTAAACGTGTCCAGATAACTTCACAATCACACTACTTCGACCTCAGTAGACACAATATTTTTGTCAATTGCAATGAAGACACCACCTCCTACGGTGTCTTTCCAATACACGTTCCAACCCTCACTAAATATTTCAGAACTTCCTGTCTCAGGGTTCAGCCAGGTCTCAGTCCCGAGAATAATTTGCGCGCCACATGCTTCCTGGAGGGCAGTAAATTCAGGAACTTTATTCTGAACACTCTGAAAATTTACTGCTAATATCTTGATAGCTGAAGTGTCTTTACACTGAGTGTGTCCTGATTTCCCTGCCTGCACGTCGACTGGTGAGTGTTCATCAGGACACTTCGCACTTCTGCCTAGCCTAAAAAAACCCCATGTGCACGCCACAAGTACTCTGCTACCCGAGTAGCCACTTCCTTTGTGTAGTGCACCCCTGGCCTATCTAGGGGCGTCCTACAGTTCTTCACCCAATAGCTCAAGTCTAGAAATCTGCAGCCAAGACCGTCACAGAGTCGACGAAGCCTCTGGTTGAGACCCTCCACTTGGCTCCAAACCAAAGGACCCCGATCCACTCTGGGTACGATGCTGCAAATAGAGAGCTCTGCTTGCATCCCGCGTGCGAGGCCAGTGGTATTCACCAAATCCGCCAGCCCCCTGTACGAACTGAGGATTCCCTCAGAACCCAAGCGACAGACATCATTGGTGCTGACATGAGCAACTACTTGCAGACGACTGCACCCTGTACTCTCGATAGCCGCAGGCAAGGCCACCTCCACATCTAGGATAAGGCCCCCGGCAGACAAACCGAGTGCACGTTGGATTTCTTTCCAGCCCTGTACGCTATTTCCCTAAGGGGCTCCATCACCCGCCTAACGTTGGAGCTCCCAATAACCAGCAAGCCTTTGCCCCCGTGGTGTGCCTGCTTGGGCCCTGCTGAAGGAGCGGCCACCTGCCCACTGACAGGACGAACGGGCGAGGCCAGCCGGCCAGCCTCCACATTGACCCTCCGCCTCGAGCGGCGCGAACGCGTTGCAGTCCGCCACTCACCCTGAGGTGAGGGCGGCTCCAGCGCGCCGGGTACACTAGAAGGTGCCTCGGCGGCTGAGTCAGCGGACGCAGCAAGCGTCACCTGGGGTGTTTCAAGCGACGCGCCAGACCCTCCGCCGTCCCTGCACCTCGAGGCAGCAGCCTGAAGGCGGCTGACCGTGGCCAACAGCACGCTCAGCTGCTCGCGAACCGCGTCCTGTTGTTCCTGCGCCCGCACACAGCACGCTCACACCCTATCCATCCTACTGCTAATATCTAACGACTCCGCGAATTTATACTCTACGACTATCAATAAGGAATATTACTTCTCTCAAATACGAGAATACGCAAGGATTTTATGTAATTAAATATGCAAGCGCACAAACACTCGGAAAGAAATTAAGAATCAAACTACAAACAAATATGAAAGCTAAATATGCGACTCCCTACTGCATTGCTGCTGCACTGATACTTCACCAGCGGGTGCTCAAGGCTCACTGACGGAATCGATCGATAATTGAAAACTGAGCATGTTTGATCATCATATATGGGGTCCACAAAATGGGCCGTGCAGTTGTATGCAGCCATTGTGACAGGATGACGTAGTGGGTAGAGCTTCTGCCAAGTTAGCAGGAACCGCGGTTCGAATCCCGACACTGGTGCAAATTTTCATTCGTCGCTTCACTCTGGATATACTGTATATGCCATAGAATATTTTCTTAGGAATCAAGAAAGAAAACTATTACGACTGTCACTCATGTTCCCATAAGGTATATGGTGTTCAACGAAAGCGGCGCTGGTCTAGCAACCACGGCATCTGGCTTGGGAGATGGGGATATGTGTTTGATTCCCAGATGTATTCAGCATCTTTTTTATTTGTTTTTTTCTGCATCGAAACTGACGTTAATAGAAGGGTTAATAAAGAAAGTAAATCAATAAGGAATAATAACAAAGTAGACAAATTTCTCAAACGTCTTGGGTTAGTAAAGAACTAAAATTTTGAGCCTCGTTGCATGAATACAATTCCGACTAAGACTGCTGCAAAGATGAGCGTCCTGAGCTTGTTATCGCATAAGGGAGAAAAACGAACCCTTGTCGCAGTTGGTAGTACATATAACATAACGCATTCTTCCACGACGCAATATTCCATAACAGCATCTTCAAATTTGTTGCCTAAAGTTACCCTGTACTTTTAAGAAACTAATGATTGATCTGGCCCTCGGCGTACAGGAGAAAGGTGTTTACGTCTTTTGCTGCAAATCTGGGAAATGGATAAATTCAGTTTACAATACATGTGTTGAGAACATTGTAAACCCGTACATACAGGGTGTTTCAAAAATGACCGGTATATTTGAAACGGCAATAAAAACTAAACGAGCAGCGATAGAAATACACCGTTTGTTGCAATATGCTTGGGACAACAGTACATTTTCAGGCGGACAAACTTTCGAAATTACAGTAGTTACAATTTTCAACAACAGATGGCGCTGCAAGTGATGTGAAAGATATAGAAGACAACGCAATCTGTGGGTGCTCCATTCTGTAAGTCGTCTTTCTGCTGTAAGCGTGTGCTGTTCGCAACGTGCAAGTGTGCTGTAGACAACATGGTTTATTCCTTAGAACAGAGGATTTTTCTGGTGTTGGAATTCCACCGCCTAGAACACAGTGTTGTTGCAACAAGACGAAGATTTCAACGGAGGTTTAATGTAACCATAGGACCGAAAAGCGATACAATAAAGGATCTGTTTGAAAAATTTCAACGGACTGGGAACGTGACGGATGAACGTGCTGGAAAGGTTGGGCGACCGCGTACGGCAACCACAGAGGGCAACGCGCAGCTAGTGCAGCAGGTGATCCAACAGCGGCCTCGGGTTTCCGTTCGCCGTGTTGCAGCTGCGGTCCAAATGACGCCAAAGTCCACGTATCGTCTCATGCGCCAGAGTTTACACCTCTATCCATACAAAATTCAAACGCGGCAACCCCTCAGCGCTGCTACCATTGCTGCACGAGAGACATTCGCTAACGATATAGTGCACAGAATTGATGACGGCGATATGCATGTGGGCAGCATTTGGTTTACTGACGAAGCTTATTTTTACCTGGACGGCTTCGTCAATAAACAGAACGGACGCATATGGGGAACCGAAAAGCCCCATGTTGCAGTCCCATCGTCCCTGCATCCTCAAAAAGTACTGGTCTGGGCCGCCATTTCTTCCAAAGGAATCATTGGCCCATTTTTCAGATCCGAAACGATTACTGCATCACGCTATCTGGACGTTCTTCGTGAATTTGTGGCGGTACAAACTGCCTTAGACGACACTGCGAACACCTCGTGGTTTATGCAAGATGGTGCCCGGCCACATCGCACGGCCGACGTCTTTAATTTACTGAATGAATATTTCGATGATCGTGTGATTGCTTTGGGCTATCCGAAACATACAGGAGGCGGCGTGGATTGGCCTCCCTATTCGCCAGAGATGAACCCCTGTGACTTCTTTCTGTGGGGACACTTGAAAGACCAGATGTACCGCCAGAATCCAGAAACAATTGAACAGCTGAAGCAGTACATCTCATCTGCATGTGAAGCCATTCCGCCAGACACGTTGTCAAAGGTTTCGGGTAATTTCATTCAGAGACTACGCCATATTATTGCTACGCATGGTGGATATGTGGAAAATATCGTACTATAGAGTTTCCCAGACCGCAGCGCCATCTGTTGTTGAAAATTGTAACTACTGTAATTTCGAAAGTTTGTCTGCCTGAAAATGTACTGTTGTCCCAAGCATATTGCAACAAACGGTGTATTTCTATCGCTGCTCGTTTAGTTTTTATTGCCGTTTCAAATATACCGGTCATTTTTGAAACACCCTGTAGCTGTTAACAAGACTAGTAGTGTCATGTATATCGAATGTTTATAGATGGGTAGGAACAACCGACTTGCACGATAGAAATAATACCACCAAACTCCACGCCTGTGTGACAGCCATGTGATGTTTATTTCTATCGCCAAGTTAAAAAAGTAATTTCGAGGCTTCAGAATTGCTGTCTGCCTCTGGGCGTCCAGCGGGAATTACGCAAACGCACTGATGCAGTAACAATTCACAGTACAGTTCATGATCAACTTTCAGCATCGATTTTTCAGGCAATATTATTGTATGGGTGGAATGCATCAAAATTAATTCTCAAACAAGAAATATTTTTAAATGCAAACAACATCTGTTTTCCGCCGAATCTCTGGAAGGAACCATGTAGTTGCGAGAAGACTGCTTTCGTTAGATGTTCTTGGTGCTGCGACGCCGGCCTTGGTAGCAGAGCGGGTAAAGGCGCTTCAGTCCGGAACCGCGCGGCTGCTACAGCCGCAGGTTCGAATCCTGCCTCGGGCATGGATGTGTGTGATGTCCTTAGGTTAGTTAGGTTTAAGTAGTCTCTAAGTCTAGGGGACTGATGACCTTAGATGTTAAGTCCCATAGTGCTTAGAGCCATTTGAACCATTAAGAACCATTTGGTGCTGCGACAGTATTTGCTTCGAATGTTTACATGACGAGTACGCTCCAGCTGTTTGTGCGAAGAGAACTGAGGAAGCGTAACAGAATGAGTGAAGGAGCCATTCTAAAGCGATGAGGATCAATTCTTGATCCTCTACTAACGCAAGTCGTTTGAGAAAATTTTTTTGCCTACCTTGATGTCATTCCTTATTAATTTACTTCCTTTTTAAATAAAACTTCCGGGCAGATTAAAACTGTGTGCCGGACCGAGACTCGAATTCGGGGCCTTTGCCAATTTTATTTTACTTCCTTATTAATCCTCCTGTTACTACCACTTTCGAATCGGAAAATACACTCCTGGAAATGGAAAAAAGAACACATTGACACCGGTGCGTCAGACCCACCATACTTGCTCCGGACACTGCGAGAGGGCTGTACAAGCAATGATCACACGCACGGCACAGCGGACACACCAGGAACCGCGGTGTTGGCCGTCGAATGGCGCTAGCTGCGCAGCATTTGTGCACCGCCGCCGTCAGTGTCAGCCAGTTTGCCGTGGCATACGGAGCTCCATCGCAGTCTTTAACACTGGTAGCATGCCGCGACAGCGTGGACGTGAACCGTATGTGCAGTTGACGGACTTTGAGCGAGGGCGTATAGTGGGCATGCGGGAGGCCGGGTGGACGTACCGCCGAATTGCTCAACACGTGGGGCGTGAGGTCTCCACAGTACATCGATGTTGTCGCCAGTGGTCGGCGGAAGATGCACGTGCCCGTCGACCTGGGACCGGACCGCAGCGACGCACGGATGCACGCCAAGACCGTAGGATCCTACGCAGTGCCGTAGGGGACCGCACCGCCACTTCCCAGCAAATTAGGGACACTGTTGCTCCTGGGGTATCGGCGAGGACCATTCGCAACCGTCTCCATGAAGCTGGGCTACGGTCCCGCACACCGTTAGGCCGTCTTCCGCTCACGCCCCAACATCGTGCAGCCCACCTCCAGTGGTGTCGCGACAGGCGCGAATGGAGGGACGAATGGAGACGTGTCGTCTTCAGCGATGAGAGTCGCTTCTGCCTTGGTGCCAATGATGGTCATATGCGTGTTTGGCGCCGTGCAGGTGAGCGCCACAATCAGGACTGCATACGACCGAGGCACACAGGGCCAACACCCGGCATCATGGTGTGGGGAGCGATCTCCTACACTGGCCGTACACCACTGGTGATCGTCGAGGGGACACTGAATAGTGCACGGTACGCCCAAACCGTCATCGAACCCATCGTTCTACCATTCCTAGACCGGCAAGGGAACTTGCTGTTCCAACAGGACAATGCACGTCCGCATGTATCCCGTGCCACCCAACGTGCTCTAGAAGGTGTAAGTCAACTACCCTGGCCAGCAAGATCTCCGGATCTGTCCCCCATTGAGCATGTTTGGGACTGGATGAAGCGTCGTCTCACGCGGTCTGCACGTCCAGCACGAACGCTGGTCCAACTGAGGCGCCAGGTGGAAATGGCATGGCAAGCCGTTCCACAGGACTACATCCAGCATCTCTACGATCGTCTCCATGGGAGAATAGCAGCCTGCATTGCTGCGAAAGGTGGATATACACTGTACTAGTGCCGACATTGTGCATGCTCTGTTGCCTGTGTCTATGTGCCTGTGGTTCTGTCAGTGTGATCATGTGATGTATCTGACCCCAGGAATGTGTCAATAAAGTTTCCCCTTCCTGGGACAATGAATTCACGGTGTTCTTATTTCAATTTCCAGGAGTGTAGTTCAAATGACAAAAAAATAACTGTACAATCGACGTGGAAATCTGCTCTCCGGCGAGGATCCTTCTACATCTACATTTACATTCTAACCATGCAATCTACCGTAAGGAGAGTGGCGGAGGGTTCGTTGTATCACTACTAGTCATTTCCCTTCCTGTTTCACTCGCAAATGAGCGAGGGTAAAACGACTATCTACATGCCTCCGAACGAACCTTTATTTCTCTTATGTTCGTGGTCCTCTCGCGAAATGTACGTTGGCGGCAATAAGATCGTTCTGCAGTCAGTTTCAAATACCGGTTCTCTAAATTTTCTCAGAAGCGTTTTTCCTCCAGAGATTCCCACCTGAGTTGCCGAAGCGCATCCATAATACTTGCGTGTTGTTCGAACCAGCCGGTCACAAATCTAGCAGCCCGCCTCTGAACTGCTTCGATGTCTTCCTTTAATCTGACCTGAAAGTATCCCAAACACTCGAACAGTTCTCAAGAATTGATCGCACTAGCGTTCTACAGGGTGTTACAAAAAGGTACGGCCAAACTTTCAGGAAAAAATTCCTCACACACAAAGAAACAAAATATGTTATGTGGACAAGTGTCCGGAAACGCTTACTTTCCATGTTAGAGCTCATTTTATTACTTCTCTTCAAATCACATTAATCATGGAATGGAAACACACAGCAACAGAACGTACCAGTGTGACTTCAAACACTTTGTTACAGGAAATGTTCAAAATGTCCTCCGTTAGCGAGGATACATGCATCCACCCTCCGTCGCATGGAATCCCTGATGCGCTGATGCAGCCTTGGAGAATGGCGTATTGTATCACAGCCGTCCACAATGCGAGCACGAAGAGTCTCTACATTTGGTACCGGGGTTGCGTAGACAAGAGCTTTCAAATGCCCCCATAAATGAAAGTCAAGAGGGTTGAGGTCAGGAGAGCGTGGAGGCCACGGAATTGGACCGCCTCTACCAATCCATCAGTCACCGAATCTGTTCTTGAGAAGCGTACGAACACTTCGACTGAAATGTGTAGGAGCTCCATCGTGCATGAACCACATGTTGTGTCGTACTTGTAAAGGCACATGTTCTAGCAGCACAGGTATGAAATCATGATAACGTGCTCCATTGGGCGTAGGTGGAAGAACAAACTAAAATGAGCTCTAACATGGAAATTAAGCGTTTCCGGACACATGTCCACATAACATCTTTTCTTCATTTTTGTGTGAGGAATGTTTCCTGAAAGTTTGGCCGCATCTTTTTGTAACACCCTTTATATGCAGTGTCTTTTACAGATAAACCATACTTTCCTGAAGCTCATCCAGTAAACCGATGTCGACAATTCGTCTCCACTACTACAATCCTTAAATGTTCGTTTGGTATAAGTTTCCAATGTTATGCCTAGATATTTAATCGTCTTAAATGTGCCAAGTACGACACTTCTAATGCTGTATTCTAACATTAGGGGATCTGCATTAACTCACATTTTTCTACATGAAGAGCAAGCTACCATCATCCCAGCAACTACAAATTTTATCTAAGTCGCCTTATGTCCACCTACAGTCACTCAGCGATCACAGCTTCCTGTACATCGGCAAACAGTCGCAGATTGCTGTTCACCCTGTGCGTCATCATTTATGTATATGTATGTATATGTAGCACGACTCCTGCCACACTTCCCTGGAGCACACCTAAAATACCTTCGTCTCTGATGCACACTCTCCGTCGAGGACAACGTCCTGGGTTCTGTTACTTAAGAAGTCTTCGAGCCACTCGCACATATGGAAACCTAATCCGTATGATCGTACCTTCGTTAACAGCCTGCAGTGCCTTGATCGCTACGTCAGTGCCACTTAACGTCGAATGACTCTTACCTTACGGGCACAGAAGCGCTTGTCGTAAAATTTCTTTCCTTGATTTCCAGGGAAATATACACTGAAGCGCCAAAGAAACTGGTATAGGCATGCGTATTCAAATACAGAGATACGTAAACAGGGAGAATACGGCGATGCAGTCGGCAACGCCTATACAAGATAACAAGTGTCTGGCGCAGTTCTTAGATCGGTTACTGCTACTACGGTGGCAAGTTATCAAGATTTAAGTGAGTTTGAACAAGGTGTTATAGTCGGCGCACGAGCGATGGGACACAACATCTCCGAGGTAGCGATGAAGTGGGGATTTTCCCCGTACGACCATTTCACGAGTGTACCGCGAATATCAGGAATCCGGTAAAACACCAAATCTCCGACATCGCAGCGGCCGGAAAAAGATCCTGCAAGAACGGGACCAACGACGTCTGAAGAGAATCGTTCACCGTGACAGAAGCGCAATCCTTCCGCAAATTGACGCAGATTTCAGTGCTGGGCCATCTACAAGTGTCAGCGTGCGAAACATTCAACGAAACATCATCGATATGGGCTTTCGGAGCTGCAGGCCCGCTCGTGTACCATTGATGACTGCATGACACAAAGCTTTACGCTCACCTGGGCCCGTCAACACCGACAGTGGACTGTTAACGACTGGAAACATGTTGCGTGATTGGATGAGTCTCGTTTCAAATTGCATTGAGCGGATGGACGTATACGGGTATGGAGACAACCTCATGAGTCCATGGATCCTGCATGTCAGCAGGGGACTGTTCAATCTGGTGGAGGCTGTGTAATGGTGTGGAGCGTATGCAGTTGGAGTGATAGAGGACCCCTGATAGTCAAGATACGATTCTGACATGTGACACGTACATAATTATCCTGTCTGATCACCTGCATACATTCATATCCATTGTGCATTCCGACGGACTTGGGCAATTCAAGCAGGACATTGCGACACCCAACACGTCCAGAATTGCTACAGAGTGACTCCAGGAACACTGTTATGAGTTTAAACACTTCCACTGGCCACCAAACTCCCCAGACATGAACATTATTGTGCATATCTGGGATGTCTTGCAACGTGCTGTTCAGAAGAGATCTTCGCCCGCTCGTACTCTTACGGATTTATGGACAGCGCTGCAGGATTCATGGTGTCAGTTCCCTCTAGCACCACTTCAGACATTAATCGAGTCCTT
Organism: Schistocerca cancellata; assembly: GCF_023864275.1. Taxonomy (NCBI): domain Eukaryota; kingdom Metazoa; phylum Arthropoda; class Insecta; order Orthoptera; family Acrididae; genus Schistocerca; species Schistocerca cancellata. Next base: position 1,143,976,915 of record NC_064626.1, on the reverse strand, counting down.
GCCACATCCTGCTGCGGCACTTCTGCGTGCTCGCGGGGGCCCTACACGATATTAGACAGGTGTACCAGTTTCTTTCGCTCTTCAGTGTACGTTTGTGGACTCGAAACATGATCACGAAAAATGCTCAATTTTCAATTATCTATCGACGCTGTTAATTGTGAGCCGATTGCCGATCGTGAACTTTAGTGTGGTTTTCTCAAAGAGGGGGCGGGGGTTGAGTTAAAATATCTGAGACCTTCACTTTGCGCAGTGAGCGAAATTTCATCATCATGTCCATAAAATTCACTCTATTATTTGACTGTTCTAGACTGTAAATTGGTTGACGCACTGCACTTGCATTTTACAGGGGTGAATAAAAAATCTCCGTCCAGCCATTCTGATTTGGGGATTCCGTGGTTTTCCTAATTCTTTAAACGAAAATTCCGGCGTGATTCTTTGAGAGGGACACTGTCCATTTCCATCCAGCATTCCACTCCGATGTCAGCTTGTGTTCCGTCTCTAACGCTCACGTCGTTAACAGAACGTTAACCTTACTCCTATTTTCAACCATTTTCTTTACACCACTTTGGAGATGCGTCTTAGTGGCAGTATCTGCGATTTCTAGAAGCATCAGTGATCGTCACCTACTGATTTGTTTCCAGCGCGTCTCTGGACACCGAACGAGAAGGACCGCTGTAACAACAGCATCGCGGTCGTTGACAACTTCCTGTGACGGACCATCACCATAATGTGAAGGATGACCTTCTAAGGAGACTGCCTACACTACGCTTGTCCGTCCTCTTTTAGAATAGTCCGCCGCTCGTGGTCTCGCGGTAGCGTTCTCGCTTCCCGAGCACGAGGTTCCGGGTTCGATTCCCGGCGGGGTCAGGGATTTTCACCTGCCTCGAGATGACTGGGTGTTTGTGCTGTCCTCATCATTTCATCATCATCCAGGAAAGTGGCGAAATTGGACTGAGCAAAGATTGGGTAATTGTACGGGCGCTGATAACCACGCAGTTGAGCGCCCCACAAACCAAACATCATCATCATCATCATCTTTTAGAATACTGTTGCGCGGTGTGGGATCCTTACCAGATAGGACTGACTAAGTACATCGAAAAAGTTCAAAGAAAGGCAGCGCGTTTTGTATTATCGCGAAATATGGTAGAGAGTGTCACAGAAATGACACAGGATTTGGGATGGACATCATTAAAAGAAAGGCGTTTTTCGTTGCGACGGAATCTTCTCACGAAATTCCAATCACCAACTTCCCCCTCTGAATGCGAAAATATTTTGTTGACACCGACTTACATAGCGAGGAACGATCACAAAGATAAAATAAGGGAAATCAGGGCTCGTACGGAAAGGTATAGGTGTTCATTCTTCCCGCGCGCTATACGAGATTGGAATAATAGAGAATGGTTCAAATGGTTCAAATGGCTCTGAGCACTATGGGACTTAACATCTGTGGTCATCAGTCCCCTAGAACTTAGAACCTAAGGACTAACCTAAGGACATTACACACATCCATGCCCGAGGCAGGATGCGAACCTGCGACCGTAGTGGTCACGCGGTTCCAGACTGAAGCGCCTTTAACCGCACGGCCACACCGGCCGGCAATAGAGAATGGTGAAGGTGGTTCGATGAACCCTCTGCCAGGCACTTAAATGTGATTTGCAGAGTATCCACGTAGATGTAGATGTAGATGTAGATGAGCAGAGAAAACTTCACTAGAAAAGTAATGAACTCTATAGAGTACTTCTCTCAGAAACCGTCGAAGGTGACAGCTGTTCTTGTGAAAACGGCAGAGAAATGTTGCAGGCCTTCTGTTCATTTTGTTACATAAATGCATCACCATAATTTCCTCGTTAAGTCAAGCTCTGTATGGATACAGACAGGCACTCGTGTACATTTGTACGCGCGAAGGCAGTAATCGTGCTGGTTGGCGACTTGAAGGAGACTTAATGCGACGGGACTTGGGTCAGTAACTTACCGGAGAAGTGTTGACAAACGCAGAGTAAACACACAACCGGTCCGCATCCTTCGACGTGCATCTTGCGTCACTGGTGGCCTTGCACATTTTTCCCTGCGGAAAACCGCCGCAGGATGATGTCACAGGGAATTAGCGCGACGTTTCTTACCAATTTCAGTTTCGCAACTACGGAATCGTGCTACAGAGGAAAATTGCCTTTTTTTGTGGACCCCAGTTCCTATCCTTTTTTTTTATTGCAATAGCCCCCTTCGTCCTCTCTCACATAGAGACATCACCTTCAGTTTCGGAAATAACATATACTCCGTGAACAATTTAACTAGAGACATTTACGTAGCGTTTCTAGATTATTCGCTGTGTAACCTCCCCACCATATTTGTTTCTGTATGAAATGTAGCCCAACTTTACTCTCCACTCTATAAAAATCCACATATTACCAAAACTATGTACTCACAAACTGTTATCCAACTTATACTCCTGTGCTAAGCTTTGACTAAACAGAACCTGATTTGAACTGAACTCTTACTGTTCCGAAAACAACTTGTCTTTCTATTAAATGCGCAACTGAAGTAAAACAATTATCTTTCCCTATACAAAATTTCACTTACTTCGCGTCTTGACAACATTGTTGCAGATTTCTCGAAAGCACAACAGCAAACAGCAAGCAGGTAGCTGCTAAGCTAGATCTCTGTTACTAAACAAAATTTTCAACTGTTTCATGCCACATGTAGTAATGCGTAATAATAAACAGTGGGGTGGGGAGAGTATGGCTCTGAGCACTATGGGACTTGACATCTATGGTCATCAGTCCCCTAGAACTTAGAATTACTTCAACCTAACTAACCTAAGGACAGCACACAACACCCAGGCATCACGAGGCAGAGAAAATCCCTGACCCCGCCGGGAATCGAACCCGGGAACCCGGGCGTGGGAAGCGAGAACGCTACCGCACGACCACGAGATGCGGTGGGGAGAGTAAATGTTCCTATGTAACGATATTCCAAGACAACAATTTTAGAATGAAGTAATACTTCGCGTGATCTTCACATATAACTTATGTCTGAACAAAATTTAACAATGTGAACAATGACTTAAAAAGGGTACAATGTTAACAGACAATTTCTATAAAAGTCAAACAGTTTTATTTGTTAATATGTTAAGTCTTACTTCCTTTCGCTTTACAAAATACATACACACAACAAAAAAAGTTTTGCGTCACATCGGTTCCGATAGTTCCGGAACCTGTACAGAAAATTGGAATAGAGATCAATACAAAAACCATTTCCTCCCTTTTTATTGCTCATGAAAACCACACATTGCATTTTGTACCACCATACTGCGAGACCTTTAGAGGTGGTGGTCCAGACTGCTGTACACACTGGTCCTCTAACACCCAGTAGCACGTCCTCTTGCATTGATGCATGCCTGTATTCGTAGTGGCATACTATCCACAAGTTCATCAAGGCACTGTTGGTCCACATTGTCCCACTCCTCAACGGCGATTCGGCGTAGATCCCTCAGAGTGGTTGGTAGGTCACGTCGTCCATAAACAGCCCTTTTCAATCTATCCCAGGCATGTTCGATAGGGTTCATGTCTGAAGAACATGATGGCCACTCTACTCGAGCGATGCTGTTATCCTGAAGGAAGTCATTCACAAGATGTGCACGACGAGGGCGCGAATTGTCGTCCATGAAGACGAATGCCTCGCCAATATACTGCCGATATGCTTACACTATCGGTCGGAGGATGACATTCACGTATCGCACATCCATTACGGTGCCTTCCGTGACCACCAGCGGCGGACGTCGGCCCCACATAATGCCACCCCAAAGCAGCAGGGAACCTCCACCTTGCTGCACTCTCTGGACAGTGTGTCTCAGGCGCTCAGCCTGACTGGCTTGCCTTCAAACACGTCTCCGACGATTGTCTGGTTGAAGGCACATGCGATGCTCATCGGTGAAGAGAACGTGATGCCAATTCTGAGTGGCATATTCGGCATGTTGTTGGGCCGATCTGTACCGCGGTGCATGGTGTCGTGGTTGCAAAGATGGCCCTCTCCGTGGACGTCGGAAGTGAAGTTGCGCATCATGCAGCCTATTGCGCGCAGTTTGAGTCGTAATACGACGTCCTGTGGCTGCACGAAAAGCATTATTCAAGATCGTGGCGTTGCTGTCAGGGTTCATCCGAGCCATATTCCGTAGGTAGCGGCCATTCACTGCAGTAGTATCCCTTGGGTGGCCTGAGTGAGACATGTCATCGACAGTTCCTGTCTCTCTATATCTCCTCCATGTCCGAACAACATCGCATTGGTTCACTCCGAGACGCCTGGACACTTCCATTGTTGGGAGCCCTTCCTGACACAAAGCAACAATACGGACGCGATCGAACCGCGGTTTTGACCGTCTAGGCATGGTTGAACTACAGACAACACGAGCCATGGACCTCCTTCCTAGTGGAATGACTGGAACTGATCGGTTGTCGGACCCCCTCCGTCTAATAGGCGCTGCTCAGGATGGTTGTTTACACCTTTGGACGGATTAGTGACATCTCTGAAGAGTCAAAGGGACTGTGTCTGTGATACAAAATCCACAGTCAACGTCTATCTTCAGGAGTTCTGGGAACAGGGGTGATGCAAAATGTTTTTTGTTGTTTGTAGTAACGTAACTTGCTCTCTCTCTCTCTGACGGGCACACCGATAACATTCAAAAACCAAAATGACATGAACACTTTAGAACTGGATTACACTTTTTCAAAGTCTGAAGGTACCAGGGGTAAAACGAGCGAGGTGGCGTAGTGGTTAGCACATTGGAGTCGCATTCGGGTGGACGACGGTTCAAACCCCCGTCCAGCCATGCCGATTTAGGTTTTCCGTTATTTCCCTAAATCGCTTCAGGCAAATGCCGGGATGGTTCCTTTGAAAGGGAACGGCCGATATCTTTCCCCATCCTTCCCTAATCCAGTGGGATCGATGACCTCGCTGTTTGGTCCCCTCCCAAAACCAACCAACAAGGCGTAAAATAAAAGGAGATGAAGGTTATGAACAACTTGCGTCGCAACCTGACTGCACTTATAAGAGACGATGGACATGAAAAGGAAGCAGTAATTTAAAATGGAATGACACAGGGCTATAGCCTCTCCCTAATGTTTTTCAATATGTAAATTGAGCAAGCAGTAAAGGGAAGCACAGAGAAATTTCGGAAGGGAGTTGAAGTTTGACGGGAATAAATAAATGGTTTGCTGAAAACACTGTAACTCTCTCAGAGACGGCAAAGAACACGCAAGATTCATTGGACGGTATGGGTACTATCCTGAAGAGCGATTGTCAGCTCAGTGTCAACGAAACTAAAACAAGAATAAAAGAATGTAGTCGAATTAATTGAGGCGGTCCGCAGCTCGTGGTCGTGCGATAGCGTTCTCGCTTCCCACGCCCGGGTTCCCGGGTTCGATTCCCGGCGGGGTAAGGGATTTTCTCTGCCTCGTGATGACTGGGTGTTGTGTGATGCCTTTAGGTTAGTTAGGTTTAAGTAGTCCTAAGTTCTAGGGGACTGATGGCCATAGATGTTAGGTCCCATAGTGCTCAGAGCCACTTGAACAATTTTTAAATGAGGCGTTGCTGTTCGGATTATGTTAGGAGACCAGAGCCTAAAAGTAGTATATGAGTTTTGTTACTTGGAAAGTAAAATACCCGACGGTGACCAAAGTAGTGAAAATGTAAAATTCCGATTGGCACCAGGAAGAATAGGGATCCGAAAAACAGAAATTTGTTGTAACCGAATATCAATTTAACTGTTTGGAAGTCTTTTCTGTAGGAGTCTTGTCTTGTACGGAAGTGAAAAGTGGAAGATAAGTAGTTGAGACAAGAAGCGAATAAAAGTTTGTGAAATGTGGCGCTACTGAAGAACGCTGAAGATGAGATGGGTGTATCGTGTAACTAACGAGGAAGTAGTCAGTCGAATCATGAAGAAGAGAACTTTGTGAACTAACTTGACACAAGGAAGGTGTCAGTTGACACATCGTGAGACATCAAAGAATCTCTCTCCTTGAGAGAGAAAGGCTTTCGTCAACAAATCAACACTGATTTAGAGAGCTTCGCTCGTGCGAAACCTTACTTGCCCTTTTCTCGCAAGATATCCTGCAAAGTCTGAATGAAAGGCAACAGGCAGATTTGATATTTCTACATTTCCGGAAAGCGTTTGACACTGTGTCACACTGCAGATTGTTAACGAAGGTACAAGGCTACGGAGTACGTTTTCAGATATGTTAGTGGGTCGAAAACCTTTTAAGTAATGGACCCAGTACGTTGGCTTCGGCGGAAAGTGTTCATCGGAGACAAAAGTATCGTCAGAGGTACCGCTGGGGAGTGACCTAAGATGGCCCTTATCTGATGTAAACATAAACGATGTGACAGACAGTATCAGCGGCTACCTCAGACTGATGGTGATGTAGTGGAGGGGAAAATGTGCGACTGCGGGTGACTACAGGATGACTTGGATAGAATTTCTATTCCATTTAAAGTGAAAAAAATGTAATTTAATGCAGATGAATAGGAGAACAATCTTGTTTTTTTTTTCGATAACAGTATTAGTGGTATGCTGCTTAACAGTTACATCGATTAAATATCTGGGCGTAACGTTGGAAAGCGACATCAAATACAACGAGCATGCGCGATCTGCTGTAGGGCAGTCTATCTGTCAGATTCGGTTTATTGGGAGATCCTACGAAAGCGTAGCTCATCTATAAAGGAGACGACGTACTGAACACTTGTGCGGTCGATTCGTGAGAGCTGAACGAGTGTTTGGGATCCCCACCAAGTCTGACTACAGGAAGACATCGAAGCATTTCAGTGGGCGAGCTGCTGGATTTGTTATCGTTAGGTTCGACCAACACGCGTCTATTATGGAAGTATTACATGTTTATTTTTTATTATAATTACACAGTTGCGGATATAATAACAGGTGTAGAAACGTAAACCAAGAAAAATAACATGCAATAATTTGGACAAGTTCGCCATACAGAGAGGTAAGTCGAAAATTAAAGAAGCGAAGTGGAACACCAAATAAAATCAGAAGAGAGAAAACAAAAAGGTTATGAAGAAGGAAGCAGGTCGAACTAAGGAAAGATGTACAAATTATAAGAGAAAACTTGAGTTTTCATCATCTGAACCTGAATCAGAGGTAGACTTGACCAATCTGGGTGACAACAATGAACTAAATACTACTGATGGTGATTAGATTAGATTAGATTTACTTGCATTCCATATAATCCGTAGTGAGGAGGTCTTCCAGGATGTAGAACATGTCAGAAAAACGATAATACATGACAAATATTTACAACTGAAACAAATGAGCCAATGTACCTTCCACAGGTCCCAAGTGGAATGATCGTCATTTTTTTAGTGCACACTATACACCATGGACCATGGACCATGGACCTTGCCGTTGGTGGGGAGGCTTATGTGCCTCAGCGATACAGATAGCCGTACCGTAGGTGCAACCAAAACGGAGGGGTATCTGTTGAGAGGCCAGACAAACACGTGGTTCTTGAGGAGGGGCAGCAGCCTTTTCAGTAGTTGCAGGGGCAACAGTCTTGATGATGGACTGATCTGGCCTTGTAACACTAACTAAAACGGCCTTGCTGTGCTGGTACTGCGAACGGCTGAAAGCAAGGGAAAACTACAGCCGTAATTTTTCATGAGGGCATGCAGCTTTGCTGTATGGTTAAATGATGATGGCGTTCTCTTGGGTCTCGGATCTCCGGGCGGGGACTACTCAGGAGGACGTTGTTATAAGGAGGCGTTCTACGGGTGGGAGCGTGGAATGTCAGATCCCTTAATCGGGCAGGTAGGTTAGAAAATTTAAAAAGGGAAATGGATAGGTTAAAGTTAGATATAGTGGGAATTTGTGAAGTTCGGTGGCAGGAGGAACAAGACTTCCGGTCTAATGAGTACAGGGTTATAAATACAAAATCAAATAGGCGTAATGCAGAAGTAGGTTTAATAGTGAATAAAAAAGTAGGAATGCGGATAAGCTACTGCAAACAGCATAGTGAACGGATTATTGTGGCCAAGATAGATACGAAGCACATGCCAACTAGCTCCGCAGATGACGAAGAGATTGATGAAATGTATTATGAGATAAAAGAAATTATTCAGATAGTGAAGGGAGACGAAAATGTAATATTCATGGGTGACAGGAATTCGATAGTAGGAAAAGGAAGAGAAGGAAACGTAGTATGTGAATATGGAATTGGGTTAAGGAATGAAAGACGAAGCTGCCTGGTAGAATTTTGCACAGAGCATAACTTAATCATAGCTAACCCTTGGTTCAGGAATGATAAAAGAAGGTTGTATACATGGAAGAAGCCTGGGGATACTGGAAGGCGTCAGATAGATTATATAATGGTAAGACAGAGATTTAGGAACCACAATCTATTGGTTATGAACTGTAGACTGAGACTGAAGAAACTGCAAAAAGGTGGAAATCTAAGGAGATGGGATCTGTATAAATTGAAAGAACCAGAGGTTGTAGAGTGTTTCAAGGAGAGCGTAAGGGAACAATTGACAAGAATGGGGGAAAGAAATACAGTTAAAGAAGAATGGGTAGCTTTGAGAGAAAGCAGCAGAGGATCAAGTAGGTAAAAAGACAAGGGCTAGTAGAAATCCTTGGGTAACAGAAGATATATTCAATTTAATTGATGAAAGGAGAAAATACAAAAATGCAGTAAATGAAGCAGGCAAAAAGGAATACAAACGTCTCAGAAGTGAGATCGACAGGAAGTGCAAAATGGATAAGCAGGGTTGGCTAGAGGACAAATGTAAGGATGTAGAAGCCTGTATCACCAGGGGTAAGATAGATACTGACTACAGGAAAATTAAATAGACCTTTGGAGAGAAGAGAACCACTTGTATGAACATCAAGAGCTCAGATGGAAACCCAGTTCTAACCAAAGAAGGGAAGGCAGAAAGATGTAAGGAGTCTATACAAGGGTCTATACAAGGGCGATGTTCTTGAGGACAATATTATGGAAATGGAAGAGGAGGTAGATGAAGATAAAATGGGAGATATGATACTGTGTGAAGAGTTTGACAGAGCACTGGAAGAACTAAGTCGAAACAAAGCCCCGGGAGTAGACAACATTCCATTAGATCTACTGATAGCCTTGGAGAGCCACTCCTGACAAAACTCTACCCTCTGGTGAGCAAGATGTATGAGACTGGCGAAATACCCTCATACTTCAAGAAGAATGTAATAATCCCAATCCCAAAGAAAGCAGGTGTTGACAGATGTGAAAATTACCGAACAATCAGTTTAATAAGCCACAGCTGCAAAATACTAACACGAATTCTTTACAGACGAATGGAAAAACTAGTAGAAGCCGACCTCGGGGAAGATCAGTTTGGATTCCGTAGAAATACTGGAACACGTGAGGCAATACTGACCTTACGACTTATCTTAGAAGAAAGATTAAGGAAAGGCAAATCTACGTTTCTAGCATTTGTAGACTTAGAGAAAGCTTTTGACAATGTTGACTGGAATACTCTCTTTCAAATTCTAAAGGTGGCAGGGGTAAAATACAGGGAGCGAAAGGCTATTTACAATTTGTACAGAAACCAGATGGCAGTTATAATAGTCGAGGGGCACGAAAGGGAAGCAGTGGTCGGGAAGGGAGTGAGACAGGGTCGTAGCCTATCCCCGATGCTATTCAATCTGTATATGGAGCAAGAAATAAAGGAAACAAAAGAAAAATTCGGAGTAGGAATTAAAATCCATGGAGAAGAAATAAAAACTTTCAGTTTCGCCGATGACATTGTAATTCTGTCAGAGACAGCAAAGGACCTGGAAGAGCAGTTGAACGGAATGGACAGTGTCTTGAGAGGAGGATGTAAGATGAACATTAAAAAAAGCAAAACGAGGATAATGGAATGTAGTCGAACTAAATCGGGTCATGCGGCGGGAATTAGATTAGGAAATGAGACGCTTAAAGTAGTAAATGAGTTTTGCTATTTGGGGAGCAAAATAACTCACGATGGTCGAAGTAGTGAGGATATAAAATGTAGATTGGCAATGGCAAGGAAAGCGTTTCTGAAGAAGAGAAATTTGTTAACGTCGAGTATAGATTTAAGTGTCAGGAAGTCTTTTCTGAAAGTATTTGTATGGAGTGTAGCCATGCACGGAAGTGAAACGTGAACGATAAATAGTTCAGACAAGAAGAGAATAGAAGCCTTCAAAAGAATAACAGAAGAATACTGAAGATTAGATGGGTAGATCACATAACTAATGAGGAGGTATTGAAGAGAATTGGGGAGAAGAGAAATTTGTGGCACAATTTGACTAGAAGAAGGGATCGGTTGGTAGGACATATTCTTAGGCATCAAGGGATCACCAACTTAGTATTGGAGGGCAGCATGGAGGGTAAAATCGTAGAGGGAGACCAAGAGATGAATACACTAAACGGATTCAGAAGGATGTAGGCTGCAGTATGTAGTGGGAGATGAAGAATCTTGCACAGGATAGAGTAGCATGGAGAGCTGCATCAAACCAGTCTGTAGACTGAAGGTCACAACAATAACAATATATGAAAGAATCATTTTACAAACACTAATGCATTGAATTTAAAATAAAAAAAGTTTTATTTATTTATAAGGTAATAATTATGTAATAGAACTACTACAAACTTATTTACAATGAACACATTACTGCACTGAAATGGTGCAGAAGTTAGATTGTACTTACACACACACACAAACACACACATACACACACACACACACACACACACACACACATACACACACACACACACACTAATTTACAATGAACACCTTACTGCACTGAAATGGTGCAGAAGTTATCAGTTGGTTCTACTGATAAATTCATCAATGTAGTAGAAGGAGTTGACCACCAACTGAATTTCATTAGTTGTTAAGCTTTTTTATGGCTGCTGGAAAGTATTGAAAATGTGTGTTCCTGAATAAAGGACATCTTTTTGTGCAAGAGTAAGTGACTTTAAATCCTTGTGAAGATTATTCCTATTTCTAGTATTGATTCCATGAATTGAGCTGTTGGTTTGAATAAGTGATATATTTTAAATGACATTAAGGAATAAATGCATTGGGAAGCAGTAGTTAGTATTCCTAGATCCCTAAACAGGCTTCTGCAGGGTGTTCTTGAGTTCACACCACATATAACTCTTACTGCACGTTTTTGTGCCTGGAAAACTTTAGCTTGGCTTGATGACTTACGCCAAAAAATAATCCCATATGACATTATGGAATGAAAGTTACATAGTATGCCAGCTTTTTCATTTTTATATCCCCTATGTCTGACACAATCGTATTGCAAATAGAGATTTGTTAAGACGCTTCAGCAGTTCTGTGGTGTGCTCCTTCCGAATTTATTATCAAGCTATAATCCCAAAAATTTAACACTGTTCACTTCTTCTATCTGCTTGTCATCGTATGTTAGGCATATACTCGTGGGTCACCCCTTACAAGGTCTGAACTGCATGTAGTGTGTTTTTTCAAAGTTTAGTGACAAAGAATTGGCTAGGAACCAGTGATTAATGTCCACAAAAATTTTATTAGCCGATATTTCTAAGACTACACTTGATTTGCTATTTATTACATTGTTACTATCATCGGCAAACATTCAAGACCAGAAGTTTGTTTAGCACGTGATGAATTTGAAGAGGACGGGAAAGTTACTATAAATAATGATCCTGCTCGTTTTGGAAGTGTTCGGGAATGCAGTGGATAGGACATTCCAAGAATATTATTTGTGTGATATATGTTAACGCTTACGGTGAATTTATCAAATTTGGCTTGGACTATTTTTTTCCTTTTTTTTTGCGTAGTCTATATTGATACACCATAGGTTTAGATTAAGTCTAATACGAATCTTCAGTAGAGGAGGGTGCTGTATCTTGTACACTTTTCGGACTTTTTCTGTTAAAGAAGTTGAACATATTTTGCTATTCTATTTTGAAATAATAGCATTCATTTCATGTGTACTACACTGTTCCTCTAAAATTACAAAAATTGCTTCGGAAAAGTAACGTTTCGCCAAATGTGAAAAATTATTCCAAGGTACAATATGGACGCGTACCTAGGAACAAATATCCTACCGGAATTTAACATGTTGCAATGGAGGAAAACTTGTGAGTGCCGTATTTAATAGTGTTTGAATTACATTTTACTCTGCTACACACCATTAACCGGCAAGTGAAATCTGATTATGAAGAGATATTATCTAAAAATAGTTGCAAGTTAAAAAAAAACATTTTGAATAGAATCTATGGGCAGCTAACACAAATTTACATTTTTAAGACAGGGTAAGTTGATAAGACATTGTAGAAATTCAGTTCATTTGAAGTTGTCACGTGCTCCACGGTAGAAGAGCTTCTTACGTTTCCAGGTACAAGATGGTGTACGACCGACGAAGTATACGTTAACCATACACACGCTGTATGAGTAGTTTCAAAAATATACATCGTTTTACTGACTCGAAAAATCGGTAACTCAAGAATTAACAATATACTCCAGATAGCGTCATCATATTATACAGCACTTAAACATGTAAAACACGTAATATTTAAAAACGCTGCACAAAACACAGCGTCATGTCTCACAAAAATAAAAGATGGTGGAAACTGCTTATTTCGCTCTCTAGTTTGTATCCTTTCATGCGATTCTAAAATCATCCACTAGACTGAAGTACCGACAAGAAAATATCTGTGCTCTTAAGTACACCATCCTCTAGGTACAACACTGTCTTTAAGTCTAAAACAAAAGCAAATTGTGGAAGGAATTATATAAAGGAGACAGTTGAATATATTTCCTGTTGTTGCGGTCCTCAGTCCGAAAACTGGTTTGATGCAGCTCTCCACTCTACTCGATCCTGTGCAAGCCCCTTCATTTCTACCTAACTATTGCACCCTGCATCAATGTCAAACAGCTCACTGTATTACAGCCTCCGTCCCCCTCTACAATTGCTGCCCCCACACTTCCTTACGTTACCAATCTGACAATTGCCATATACTGCTATTTTAGTCAAGTTGTGCCATAAACGGGTTTTTCCCTAAAATCTGTTCACTGCTCCTCACTAGTTATTCGACCTACATCTGTAATCTTCAGCACTCTTATGTAGCACGCATTTCAAAAGCATCTATTCCCTTCTTGTCTAAACTGCTTACCGTGCATGACTCTATGTCTCCCTCCCACACATTGCTATACTCCATACGAATGTTTTCAGAAAAGGCTTCCCAAAACTGAAGTCTGTATTCTATATTATAAAATTGCTGTTCTTCAGAATTACTTTTCTTGTCATTGCCATTCTGTATTTTATATCTCTTTATTTCGGTCATCATAAGTTATTTTACTGCCAAATGGCAAAACTCATCTACAACTTCCTTATCTAATTCTCTCAGCTTCCCCTCATTTCATTCGACTACATTCCATTACCCTTGTTCTACTTCTGTTGATGTTCGTCTTGTAACTTTTCTTAAGACACTATCTATTTTGTTCAACTGATCTTCAAAATCTTTTGCTGCCTGTGACAGAATTTCAATCTCATTGGCAATCCTCAAAGTTTTTATTTCTTCTCTCTGGACTGTACTCCCCTTTCCAAATCCCTCGTTGGCTTCATTTAGTGTTTGCTCAACAGCCTTAGGTATTTCAAATTCACCCACCCTCCCCTGCATCGCAAATTTTTGTTGCGTTTGAGAACTGACTGCTTCGCGAAAACTGTGGAGGACCAGTTGCATCAGGACATAAGCGGCGGTTGGGGCTCAGCGCGCCATACATCAGGCACGTGTAATAGCATGCGCTACCCACACGGCCTGTGAGATTGTCCAGCCACTGCAAGCGTGTCTGCCGTATGAGTCCAGTGAGTCGTGCGTTACGTCAGACTGGCCACGGGGCGGTCGCTATCTGCCATGTTATAACCTTAAACATCCACTGAGGCACCCATCTACAGTCTCTTAGCGACAGACAGCCGTGTTAATAATGCCAGCGCGTTACACTTAAGGTGCTCCTTCCTGCAGTTGTATCCCACCCGAGGAACATTAAGATCCTTTCTCAATCACAGTTTAGAAAGTGACAAATGGCTCTAAGCACTATGGGACTTAACATCTGAGGTCATCAGTCCCCTAGACTTAAAACTACTACCTAGCTAACCTAACAACATCACACACATTCATGACCGAGGCAGGATTCGAACCTGCGACAGTAGCAGCAGCGCGGTTCCGGACTGAAGCGCCTAGAAGCGCTCGGCCACAGTTTAGATTTCAAAGAGTTGCTAAACTGAGAGTCTCGTTTAGACTTCCATTGATCTAATTTTAAGCTCTTTTTTTTAACTATTATTTTATGACCAACATTGGACCACTTTAGTCAATATTATGAATTAGGTTCTTCTGTTTTTTGTTCGCCCAATACTTTTTCATTATTTCAGATCGTGCTCTTCTCTCCTCATCCGAAATCACCCTTCCCATTCTCTGGGTTTGTTAATTTTTATTGGTTCATATGGTTGAAATGGCTCTGAGCACTATGGGACTTAACATCTGAGGTCATCAGTCCTCTAGACTTAGAAACTACTTAAACCTAACTAACCTGACAACATCACACACATTCATGATCGAACCTGCGACAGTAGCAGCAGCGCGGTTCCTGATTGAAGCGCCTGGAAACGCTCGGCCACTCCGGCCGGCTTTTATTGGTAGTGTGATATATTTGTCCTGAAGTACCTTGAACGTGTCTGTCTTGCCTTTCAAATCCTCCATCGTAATCTGTAATTTCATCATGTCCTTCTTGATCTCTGCGATCAATCTAATGCCACTCTTACTATTCCATAACTTCTCAATTATTCTGTTGCACCGGAATGGACAGTGTCTTGAAAGGAGGATATACGATGAACATCAACAAAAGCAAAACGAGGATAATGGAGTGTAGTCAAATTAAGTCGGGTGATGCTGAGGGAATTAGATTAGGAAATGAGACACTTAAAGTAGTAAAGGAGTTTTGCTATTTAGGGAGTAAAATAACCGATGATGGTCGAAGTAGAGAGGATATAAAATGTAGACTGGCAGTGGCAAGGAAAGCGTTTCTCAAGAAGAGGAATTTGTTAACATCGAGTATAGATTTAAGTGTCAGAAAGTCGTTTCTGAAAGTATTTGTATGGAGTGTAGCCATGTATGGAAGTGAAACATGGACGATAACTAGTTTGGACAAGAAGAGAATAGAAGCTTTCGAAATGTGGTGCTACAGAAGAATGCTGAAGATAAGGTGGGTAGATCACGTAACTAATGAGGAGGTATTGAATAGGATTGGGGAGAAGAGAAGTTTGTGGCACAACTTGACTAGAAGAAGGGATCGGTTGGTAGGACATGTTTTGAGGCATCAAGGGATCACAAATTTAGCATTGGAGGGCAGTGTGGAGGGTAAAAATCGTAGAGGGAGACCAAGAGATGAATACACTAAGCAGATTCAGAAGGATGTAGGTTGCAGTAGATACTGGGAGATGAAGAAGCTTGCACAGGATAGAGTAGCATGGAGAGCTGCATCAAACCAGTCTCAGGACTGAAGACCACAACAACAACAATTCTATTTTCTGTTGCCCTCATCAAATATCCAAGGAAAGAGACCCGTTTCTTTTTCACTGTACTTGTCACTGGTTCTATTTTTTATAAACTGTTTGATTTGAAGCTATTCTCCAAACTCCGTCTTTTTGGTATTTTTTGTTTATACATGTTCTGACTATCCTTTCTATCATGAGTAATCTGTCTATTGCTACAGTGTTGGTTGTTTTAAATATCGTTTCGCTAGCATATGTTATTTGCGGCTGTGTGACTTTTGTACTGTTTCAGTTTTGTGGCATTTATTGTTATATGTATTCTTCGTAACATTATGTGGTTTAATCAGTTTGTTTATTGTAATCTACCGTGATGGTTTCTCATACGGGTTGTGTATTAATATTTCTCCCAAGTATTTAAACTTTTCAACAATTTTATGTCGTGTTCTCCAGTTCTCATTGCTTTTTGCCAGTGGACGTTCCGTTGGCATTATCTCTGTTTTTTCAAAAGATATTTTAAGCCCAATACTCTGGGCTATTTCCTGTAATGATTGTATTTGTTGTTTGGTTTCTTGAATGTTGTCGGCGATAAGAGTGGGACCATTAGCAAATCCTAAACAATTCAGCTTTATGTCGTCTTTTTATGTTCCAACCTTAATTTTCATTGGATTGTCGTTGCACCATTCCCTCACCATGTACTCAAGGGCGCAATTAAAAATAAGTGGTGGGAGGCCATCTCCCTCCCTTAAACCTGGTTTTACCAAGAATGGTTCAGAAAGTTCCCCTCTGAACTTAATTTCCGAATTTGTATTTGTTAAGGTAAGTCCTATCAGTTTAATTAATTTTGGTTGGAGTCCGAAGCGTCACAAAATTTTTAGCAGTGAGGCTCTATGGATAGAATCATATGCTTTCTTAAAATCTATAGATGTAATTGAGAGAGGGATGTTTCATTTGCGGTAATAAGCATTGATTAACTTCAAAGTAATTATTTATTAGACACAGATTTTCCGGGGTCTGAAGCCTCCTTGGTATTCCCCCAGTTCCTTAACCAGTTGTTCTTTGATGCTACTGTGTAAAATCTTGTAAAAAGACCTGTACGTACAGTCCAGGAGCGAGATTCCTCTTAGTTGTCTCGATCTCCTTTGTCTCCTTTCTTATGAAGTGGGTTAGTTAAAGCTGTGTTCCATTCTCCTGGGAATTTTTCTATTGTCCAAATCTTATGTAAAATAATATGTAAAGATGTCTGAGTTGTTTTACCAGCATTACGCAAACACTTGATTTTCCCCACATGCTTTGTAGTTTCTCATTCCTTTAAATGAAATATCTGTTCCTTATTCTTTACGTGGATTTATATTTTGTGGTTTGGATTTTACAGGGGTGCTTGTGTCTCTTGTTAAAAGCTTTTCAGGTTCACCACAGTTCAAGATCTTGTTGAATGCTTCTACCATGATTTCTTCGTTTTCCTTATTGAGGTTAGTTGCATTTTCTCCTGTTCTGTGAGTTTGAAATTTTATCCAAGCTTGATGTCTTTCATCACGAATTTCATCACGTTCCGTAGTCCACCATGCATGTGTTTTATGTTGATTTACTGGGGGCGATTCTTCAGCTGTTGTTTTAAAATTGCTGTTAGTTCCTCAGGATTATCCGTTACTATTGTTTTTTGAATGTTTTCTGATATTTGTCATTTTCTATTAATTTATGTGGCTCATACTTTCCTTTATCTCCAATTGCTCTCTGTGTTTTTTTCCTTGATGGAGTGAATTTTATTTTGATTTTGACAAAATAATGATCTGAACATGTGTCTGTTTCTCTCAGTTCCTTAACGTTTCAAATTCTTTGTAAAAGAATTTGCCCATGCATACATGATCCAGCTAACATTCTCCTCTTGTCCAATCAGGATGTTTCAACGTCGTACGTTTGCTTGGTTTTCCTTTAAAATATGTAGATTTGGAGGTGAGCCCATGTGATCTGCAAACTTTAACGAGTCTTTGTCCGTTTCTATTAGTTTGTTTATGTGGAGCCCATTTTCCAGTTATATCTCAGCACTTCTTTTCCTTTCCCAGTTGGGCATTAAAATTCCCTATTTTGATCTTTACGTTGTTTTTATTGACTTGATTTACTGTCTGATCGAAAAGACACCAGAATTTCTCTACTTCTACCATAGCTTTTGCTAGAAAATTTTTCTCGTTGGTGGGAGCATGGGCGTTTATGATAGTATAGATGCCGTTTGTGGTTTGCGGAGTTAAAGCTGCGATTAGTAGAGAAATAGCTTTAAAATCAGTTATTGAATCTGTCACTATTAATCCTGTTCGAATTGTGGACACTGTTTCATAACTCTTTGTCCTGGTTTTCCATTGTAAAATCTATAGTCCGGCCATTATGATGTTTTATCTGTCCAATTCATTTGTGAAGATTTTGAGCTCTCCAGTTATCAGTAAAGAATTTATGTTGTGTTGCAAGGGATATGGAAGACAAAAGGCTGAGTGTTGGCAAACCAATAGGTGATGGTAATCGTTTCGCTAAGGGAAAAGTAGAGAAGCAGCAGTTCTGTTATGGTTTAGCCATAAGAACGAATTAGGGTGATACAGAGGCATGGGGAATGCACTTTCAGCTATCTTTTTAGAAAAAGTCGGGGGCTTGCAAATGGCGAAATTCATGTACACCATCACTACCTGTGGTATACATTGTTGCAAGCAATTAAGCCCATACTCACAGACCTCCTAAGTGATAACAAACTACTTTGATGGTGCTTAGGTGAGGAGACGAAAGTATTTCAACTATACGATATGTGAACAGGTCCAAAAACAGAGATTTTTTGCTTCAAGAAATGACATTAGGTTTGTTAGACATGGTAATTTTGCTAGTAACATGACCTTATTTCTATAAGTAACAATCACTGGTGGCAGTTGATTCCATGAGAGTGGCTGAAGATGAACACTGGGTCCTCGGGGCAACTAAGGAGGCCAGAACAGCAAGGAGGAACAACAAAAGGAAGAGAGAAAATGAGGAATATCTGAACCACGAAGAATAAGGATCTGGGCTGCATTGGTCAGATATAAATTTTCAATTGAATTTCCCCACTATTATATGTTCTGAGCTGTTTAGTTTATACACAAAACACTATTTAAGCCGGAGACACGAAATTTTTGGGAAGTTTCAGAATACAATTTGGAGAAAGATAGACTACAGACAGTCACCTGCTACAAACAGGAGGAATGATACATGCAGATAAATTATAAATAATTTAAACTTTATTTTGATCATGATCGTAATATTTCCAGCGAAAATTTGTGAATCAAAAGATGAACTTTTTAGATAGGGATGTTGTTAATGTTTACTTGAAATTTCAGTCCAGTAAGTAACACAATTAGTCAGTGCACAGACCCCAAGCATGAACCTCCAAACAAAATATTATTTGCTGATGTTCAAAAAAGATGTGTAAAAAATCACTATAAGAATAATATATCAAAATGTCCTGCAGGAGACTCTCTTATTGTCCTACAAAGAGCTCACGTCTCTGAGTTACAGTAAGTGTAAACTTTTTGAAATTTCTTACACGCTTATTGGAAAGAACGTACACTGTTGGTGATCTACAGTTGTACGAAATACTTTGAAATTAATTCCCACGAGCGTGCACATACAGCCCACGTGGTTGAGACGATCGTCCGTGATAAGCGGATTTTGGGTTCGAGTCCCTGACCAGACAAATTTTCGTACTTCACAACTGGGTAGTAGATCTAGAACTATCACGGTGGATGTCAAGGAATTCGTAGTCAGAGAATTAATTTCGACATTTATGAAATTGCTAGCTTTACTCTAGATCATAGGATATAGGTTCCGCCTTTTTGTAGACACACTGTTTTTTTTCTTTTTGCCCAAACGTGTTTCAGCACCTCTGTGCCATCATCAGTGGGTTTTGTTCATCGAAAACTGTAAAAAGTGAATATATTTTTGGTTGTAACTTATCTAACCTAGTGAGGCCTAAAGAAAGTTTTCGTTCGTTTTACCGTGATTTTGCATTATAGGCTTTGCAGGGGCAACTGTATGGTGTCTTCCACTGGTAGCTTGTCATTTGCAAACCAAACGATGTAAATGTGAATTTCATCAACGAGTTAACACATCCCTTGATTTTTAAATAACGTGATGTTGGTGTGCGAAAATGTTTTGCATATATATTTGTTAGTACTCACGTTTTATTGTAACTGATCCTTCTTCTTTTGCGTTCTGAGAGCACTCCACACACATATTAATCTACTTTGTGTAATTATTTCAGTTTTGTATAAACGCTTTTTCGCCTCGCAAAACGCGGTGGGGACTATGTTGTCTTTCCTAACCCCGTCGGCGTTCATTTGTTCCCAAGGGAGTTGGGCGCCGCGTTTCAATTTTGTTTACTTTTTCTCTCTTTTTCTGTGCGTGTGTAAACTTCTTTAGCTTTCTGTGTTGCCTTTTTGTAAAGCTCCTTTAATGTGTTAAGTAATGTGTCTTTACGGAGCGTAGTGAATTTATTTAAAACTTGTTTGCCTTCTGCTATTGCCTTCTGTATGTGGAAGTTCTCTTCCATTATCAGTTTGTGGTACAAGATGGGCCGGATTTCAATATTTTTAAGTCTGTTGCTATTGTGGTTGGATGGTGATCCTGAGCTATTAGGTGGTCAGCAGATATCTTATGGGTGCTGTTACCTTTTAGGTCTCTGAGATTTGTGAGTACCTTGTTTTAAGGTTCCTGCTTGTTTGTCCTACGTACACTGATTGACAAGTGTTGCATGTGAGTTCATAGATTCTTGATTTGCTGAATTTTTCTGTGGGTGTCTCTAGAGTTCTGAGTTTTTTCTGTGTTGTGTTGTCTGTCCAGTATCCTATTTGAAGTCCCTGTTCCTTCAACATGTTGCCTATTCTGTTTGTAAAAAGGCGGAACCTTTATGTTCTACAATTTAACTGTAAACACGGAAAGAAAGGGAAGAGCTCCAGATCCAAAAGATTTCCCCAGGTGTCCACAGGCCAGAGAACATAAGTTGTTATAAGGTGTATGTTGTTTATGTCAATGGAAACTGAGTATTCATTTATGACTATTGGTACTTTATCTCAAAATAAACAGTCTGATTTTCAACCTAAAGTTTTCGGATACGCCGTATGTGTTCTCGAGTGATTTAGTGGAGGGTTTGGAAACTATTTGATTGTTACAGGGCGAACTATATGTCAAAAACGTAAATTAGTCACAAACTGCTGCGTGCACACACTTTATTCAACATGTAAACGTCGCTACAGATATTCGGATTTAGGTTATGATGTGTTCGATATGCCTGCCATCATTGGCGACGATGTGGCACAGACGAATAGCGAAATTCTGCATGACCCGCTGAAGTGTTGGAACATCGATGCTGTCGATGACCTCCTGAATGGCTGTTTTCAGCTCAGCAATGGTTTTGGGGTTATTCCTGTACACCTCGCCTTTAACATAGCCCCACAAAAAGGAGTCGCATGTGTCCAGATTCGGAGAACATGGCAGCCAATCGAGGCCCATGGCAGTGGCCTCTGGGTACCCCAGAGCCAGAGGGCGGTCCCCAAAGTGCTCCTCCAGGACATCAGACACTCTCCTGCTTCGATGGGGTCGAGCTCCGTCTTGCATGAACCACATCTTGTCGAAATCAGGGTCACTATGGATAATGCGGTAGTCACCGTGCCATCAAGGAATATCGCGCCGATTAGTCCGTGACTGGACATTGCACATCACACAGTCACCCATTGTGGGTGAAGAGACTTCTCGATTGCGAAATGCGGAGTCTTGGTCCCCCAAATACGCCATTTTTGCTTACTGACGAACCTAACCAAATGAAAGTGGACTTCGTCGCTAAAACAAGATAGTCTTGTGAAATCAAGTGCTAGCCTTAGCCAGGTGACAGAAAACTTAGATCAGCTATGCAGGGACTTTGAGAAGGAAGATCAGGTAATTATTGTTGGGGGAACAGGAAACAGCCTGGCTATGAATCCAAGATATAGTATGAGGAGTGACCTGGATAAAATAGGAGCAGAAACTGGGCACAGGAATGTGGGGTTTGTGGAGATCTTTCAGCGCCGTGATCAGCCCTGGGTAAACACTGCTGTAAGGCGTGTTAACACTGAGCTGAATGGGATGTTCCAGACACCGGCAAAGTCTCAGATGAGTGTTGTTCCAGTTGATGCTATTGGTAGGTGGGGTTACACTACACATGGCCTGCACCTTAATAGGAAGGGGAAAGATCTAACTTATCCATTAGCAGATACTGTAAGGGGGGCCACAGTCACACAAGCGGTGATCCCTGTGGTTATTGGGACCAGGCAGACATGTTTTTTAGGTTAAAGCCAAATTCCAGACGACAACAACCAAGGAAAATAGAAGAAAAGAAACTTCACGCACAGCAAATAGGGATAAAGCTAAGGGCGGTATCAACTTACTTCACCAAAACATCAGAGGAAAAAAATAAAGTAGATGAGCTGATAATGCGTTTAGATGACCTCAAAAATAAGAATGAGATTGATATACTTTGTCAGAGCACAATGTAACTGGGGGGATGGAAAATGTCAGTATAAATGGGTATAATTTAGCATCTTACACTTGTAGATCTAGTATGAATAAAGGAGGAGTTGCCATTTTCATAAAACAAGGGTATAAATACAGAACTGTTGCAGTAAGCAAATAATTCCTTCACTAAACATAACACATCAAAAGAAGTCAGAAGCCAGGGTAGAGCATACTAAGTTTTTGGGTGTACATATAGATGATAATCTTAATTGGAAAACTAATATTTTGGATCTCCTAAAGTGACTACGTTCAGCAACTTTTCCAGTCAAAACAATTGCCATTTTGAGGATATAGAAATTAGTAAGCTAACATACTTTGCATACTTCCACTCTCTGATGTCATACAGAATAATATTCTGGGACAACTCAATACTTAGGCAAAAGGTATTCACTGCTCAAAAGAAAGTAGTTAGAATAATGTGTGGGGTTCATAGTCGCACATCTTGTAGGCGTCTGTTTAATAGGTTAGGAATTCTTACAACTGCTTCACAGTACATTTACTCAGTAATGAAATTTTTTCTCATTAACATAGACCAGTTTAAAATCAACAGCGACATTCATGATTACAATACCAGAAAAAAGAAAGACCTACACTATTCTTTAATTAACCTATGTTTGGCACAGAAAGGGGTAAAATATGCTGCTATAAAACTTTTTGATAAATTACCAGATAAAATAAAATGTCTGACAGACAGCAGTAATAGTTTCAAAAACAAACTGAAATCATACCTCCTTGACAACTCCTTCCATACCATAGATGAATTCTTGAATGTGAGTAAATAAATCTGGAGATAAAATATATGCATTTTGTTGGTTGGTTGGTTGGTTTGAAGATTAAAGGGACCAAACTGCAGAGGTCATCGGTCCCTTGTTTCATAAACACACAGAGCACAGGGAAACCATCCATTAGTCATTCGAAGCACAAGATAAAAATTCCAGGGGAAGAAAATCCCCAAGGTCAATAATAAAGAAACATGGAAAACGGAGCACAGCAACAAAAACAACACAGAGAAGAAAGGCAGAAGGAAGTAAAACTGTACAGCAGAGGACTGAGGCTGCTGATCACGAAAATAATAGGATGAGCCAGCCACCCTGCAACACGTTAAAACCTCCAGCCTAAAAGTTTAGGGTGTAGTCAGATGACAACACAAAACTAAGTAAAATATACAGCACAAAAGAGGGTGACGCAATACAATTAGAGGGACCTATAAAACCCACTTGTTCGAATAAAACTTAAAACACGATCTGCCATAGAGACATTGTCACCTAAAAGAGATGATAAATTACCCTGGAGATTAAAAGTTCGCCTGAGGGCGGTTAAAAGAGGACAGTCCAACAATATATGGGCCACCGTCATATTCGCACCACAGCGACAATGAGGGGGGTCCTCTCGACGCAGCAGATGACCATGTGTCAGCCAAGAGTGGCCAATGCGGAGCCTACACAGAACAACAGAATCCCTGCGAGAGGCCCGCATGGAGGAACCCCACACGGTCGTGGTCTCCTTTACCTGCCGCAGCTTGTTGGGTGCAGACAGAGTGCGCCATTCGTCTCCCCACAACCCAAAGATCCGACGGTGCAAAACCGTTCGGAGATCAGTTGCCGGGAGGCCGATCTCCAACGGGAGTTTGCGGGTAGCCTCTTTGGCTAACTTGTCGGCGAGTCCGTTTCCCGCGATCCCAACGTGTCCCGGGGTCTATATGAACACCACCGAACGACCACGCTGTTGAAGAGCGTGAATGGACCCCTGGATGGCACCAACAATGGGATGGCGTGGGTAGCACTGGTCAAGAGCCTGCAGACTACTGAGCGAGTCACTGCAAATGACAAAGGACTCTCCAGTGCTGGTACGAATATGCTCAAGGGCACGAAAAATGGCTGTCAGTTCTGCGGTGTAAACACTGCAGCCTTCCGGCAAGGAGCGCTGGTCGACATAGTCCGCATGAGCATAAGCGTACCCCACACGGCCATCAACCATCGAGCCATCGGTACAGATAACCTCCGAGGCATGGTATGCGCCTAGGAGAGGAAGGAATTGGCGGCGCAAGACTGCAGGAGGAACTGAATCTTTTGGCCGTCGGGAAAGTTCCAGCCGAAGCTGCGGCCGACGAATACACCAAGGTGGTGTATGTGGGCGGACCTGGAAAGCAGATGGAAGAGGCAAACACTCGAGTTCATTAAGGAGCGACCAAACACGGATCCCAATTGTATGGCCTGATCGCGGCCGCCGGTGTGGGAGATGGACTGCCGCATTAGCGAAAAGGAGACGATAGTTAGGGTGACGGGGCGAACAACGGACGTGGGCAGCATAGGTGGCTAACAGTTGTTGACGCCGAATACGAAGTGTAGGAACCCCAGCCTCAGCAAGGAGGCTATTAACAGGGCTGGTGCGGAATGCTCCTGTCGCCTGTCGAATCCCACAGTGGTGAACGGGGTCCAGCAGTTGCAACGCTGAGGGCGACGCTGAGCCATACGCCACACTCCCATAATCCAGTCGGGACAACACGAGGGCATTGTAGAGCTGCAGCAGCGTAGTACGATCTGCACCCCACGTTGTATTGCTGATGCATTTTGTGCCATTTAAGGGAATGGGTTAGATAATAGAAATATTTAGATACAACACTATAATGTAAAGAAAAGAAAAACTTGTTTCCCGTGTGCATTTCTTGTGCATTTGACACGTTCCACATCATAACGGCTTTTCTGTGCTATTGATCAATGGAAAACGTAACTAACTAACTAACTGGTAATTCCCATCATGCCCTGCGGCCAGCCGTGCAGTTTGAACGTCCTAACTTAAATTTTTCAGGAGTTATGACGATTTTATTTCATATAGTTCACTAATTGTCTCCCTGTATGAAATTGAAAAGGTTGTTCCTCGGTGTGCCCCGAAATAAAAAGTGAATTAATAACAAAATTCGGGGTTCCCTGAGGACCGAGACGGGACTCTTATGACAGCCGGTGTGGTCGCAGCAACAGCAGTCTGCTTCTGGTCGTTTGCAACAGGCCTGGCGCGTCTGGGCGTGCAGCAAGCGTGAGAAGGTCGGGGTCACCGCCGATGATGACCAGCGCTCTGCTGATGGACGCACAAGAAGCAGCAGCAGCGCATCTGGCGGCTGTATTAGTCACCAGGTCAGCGCGACAGATAGCTACAGTACAGATAGCAGCCACTAGCCATCCCGCACTAGTGTCAGCCGACGCCTGCGACCCCTGATCAGCCGGCAACCCCCATTTGCCTTAAATGACTTAGAAAAACGACAGAAACCCAAATATGAGACGGAGAATTGAACCCTGGATCTACATCTACATACATACTCCGCAATCCACCATACGGTGCGTGGCGGAGGGTACCTCGTACCACAACTAGCATCTTCTCTCCCTGTTCCACTCCCAAATAGAACGAGGGAAAAGTGACTGCCTATATGCCTCTGTACGAGCCCTAATCTCTCTTATCTTATCTTTGTGGTCTTTCCGCGATGTGTAAGTTGGCGGCAGTAAAATTGTACTGCAGTCAGCCTCAAATGCTGGTTCTCTAAATTTCCTCAGTAGCGATTCACGAAAAGAACGCCTCCTTTCCTCTGGAGACTCCCACCCGAGTTCCTGAAGCATTTCCGTAACACTCGCGTGATGATCAAACCTACCAGTAACAAATCTAGCAGCCCGCCTCTGAATTGCTTCTATGTCCTCCCTGAATCCGACCTGATTTGGATCCCAAACACTCGAGCAGTACTCAAGAATAGGTCGTATTAGTGTTTTATAAGCGGTCTCCTTTACAGATGAACCACATCTTCCCAAAATTCTGCCAATGAACCGAAGACGACTATCCGCCTTCCCCACAACTGCCATTACATGCTTGTCCCACTTCATATGGCTCTGCAACGTTACGCCCAAATATTTAATCGACGTGACTGTGTCAAGAGCTACACTACTAATGGAGTATTCAAACATTAAGGGATTCTTTTTCCTATTCATCTGCATTAATTGACATTTATCTATATTTAGAGTTAGCTGCCATTCTTTACACCAATCACAAATCCTGTCCAAGTCATCTTGTATCCTCCTACAGTCACTCAACGACGACACCTTCCCATACACCCACAGCATCATTAGCAAACATCCGTACATTGCTATCCACTCTATCCAAAAGATCATTTATGTAGATAGAAAACAACAGTGGACCTACCACACTTCGCTGGGGCACTCCAGATGATACCCTCACCTCCGATGAAGACTCACCATCGAGGACAACGTACTGGGTTCTATTACTTAAGAAGTCTTCGAGCCACTCACATACTTCGGAACCAATCCCATATGCTTGTACCTTAGGCGCCTGCAGTGGGGCACCGAGTCAAACGCTTTCCGTAAGTCAAGGAATATGGCATCCGTCTGATACCCTTCATCCATGGTTCGCAAGATATCATGTAAAAAAAAGGGCGAGTTCCGTTTCGCAGAAGCGATGCTTTCTAAAGCCGTACTGATGCATGGACAGCAACTTCTCTGTCTCAAGGAAATTCATTATATTCGAACTGAGAATATGTTCGAGAATCCTGCAACAAACCGATGTTAAGGATATTGGTCTGCAATTTTGAAGATCCGTCCTTCTACCCTTCTTATAAACAGGATCCCTTCAAATGTGGCTCCAGTGCAGTAACTACTGCATAATGTCGCTTTATGACGTCATACTGACTGAAATTGTCAGAACAGAAATGCGTCAATGAAACGCAAAAGGATGTGCCAGCGCTAATGTAAACTCTTACGTGATCAGCACTATGCTGACGTCTAAAGGCTGCGACTTTCGAAGCAAACATTATCGGGCTCCGTCTACCGTGTCTGTGTAAAGAAAAAAAAGGAAGACTGTGCACTGTACCGAGCCGCAGCACCTTTAAACAGCGCGTTAACATATACACAATACTGTTTAAACCATGAGGTGGCTTGAGGAGTTGTAAAGGAACTTAATATTTTTTCTTATTTATAAACAAATAGATGGTGTGACCGATCAATGTCATTCAATGCGATCGCGACAACACCCCACGATCGACTTTAGCACTCGTGGTGTCACTCGCCTTCATACATGGCAGTGGACGTTTGAAAATTCGTGACGCTAGCTCAATGGTCGTCAATTGATTTAAATGTTATTCCCGACTGACTCTTAATTCAATTACTGCCAAGGGGGTGAGGAGAAAGAACACGTCCTGGTGATAGCAGCATTATGCGTATTTAGATGTTCGATTAATCTGAATGGTTTGCAATGTTCCAGCGATTCTATTCAAACTCTATGCTGATGTACCGACAAGGACCATTTTCGCAGATAAGCATGTAAGTACGTAATGGATGTTCAGTTTCTCAATATAGTTCGTCGCACTCACACATTATACATCCGCTGTAAGAACAATTTCATGCATTTACATTTTTGGTGTCCCACAATATTGGTTGGCTAAATATTATGACGATACGTTGTATACAACTTCCACAGATATTGTTTATCGTGTAGTCAAGACTACGCAATGAAGCCAAAATCGCGGATAAAATTGAAATGTAGTTGTTTATTAACACTTTTCTTTTCACTAACTATATATGAAATATGAATCGGGATTGGAGGTGATGATCCTATACTTATTTTCAGTATTAGAATGGTCGATATCATGTTCCGAATAACGCGTGTCATATAATGTCCAAATATCGACACGACCCAGACTCTCAATTCGGCACTTAAATGTCTATTCTTCGCTCTCGAAATGTTCGATGTGATTGTCTTTCACACGCAGGGTTCAATTTAACGGTGTATGCACTGTTTTTAGTATTTTAGGTCCCCGTTAATTAATATCTGGTAGTTAATAAGCGAACTATTTTTATACTGGCGCGTTGTTTGTATCAGTTACCCCGCAACCGTCCAAGGATAAGATTCTCTTAATGTTCCGCGCACACGCGTTTCACAATTTTATAAAATGAAGAATTACGCAAACTATAGCTTTCCGTTGCGTACAACTTTCGTGGGTTCCACAACCATAATAGTTTCCCAAGAGTTTCCCAACTAAAACAAAGTTCGAATTATGTTGTCGGAATCATTTTCACTTCACCCGACAATAAAAGTCTCTGATCACTTCGTTACACGTAATGTATTTTAAACGTGCTTGAAGAGTCTTTAAATAATGTCCTTACGAATTTCGCAGTCGCGTACCACTTTTTCATCGACTAGCCCGATCGCGATAACTGAAGGTAGAGAGCTCAATAATGTGTTACATGTTCTTTTATATGTATTAAAAAACAAACGCACCCCTATATCTTTCTGTCCCGCTTGGTCTTTGCTACTTTGCTTTTTATTACTTTTCATTATATTGCTTCTTAGTAATACTGTTATTAAAGTTTCGTATTACTTTCCCCTTTTTAATTCTTCCAAAATAAAGTCTGTTTATCCCCGATTTTAATTAATATGATGCTAATTGACACGCCTTCTAGCAAAGTACCCTTATGATAGTTATTCGACTCTCATAACAAAGATTAATGTGAAAAGTATTTAACACTGATGGACAAAAGAAGCTTTACTCTCTTCGTTTTGCCGGCCGCGGTGGCCGAGCGGTTCTAGGCGCTCCAGTTCGGAACCGCGCTGCTGCTACCGTCGCAGGTTCGAATCCTGCCTCGGGCATGGATGTGTGTGATGTCATTAGGTTTAAGTAGTTCTAAGTCTAGGGGACTGATGACCTGAGATGTTGAGTCCCATTGCGCTCAGAGCCATTTGAACCATTTTCTCTTCGTTTATTACTTGGTTACCTTTCGGTGTTCTCCTGTCCTGGTGATAAGACGTGCTGTGTAATTTAAAGTGAAATGGTGTTATGCAATGAATGCAATTCATGGTCAATATGGTTTTTTGATTTACAATACCACGGATCCCAGCTCTTGTAACTCTGAGAGATCATTATTATTTTAATCTTTTATGGAGAATTTAGGTGGAGGCGACGATATTCACGACGCGCTGTTCAACAATAGAGGTACGTGAATGCGTTCATCTCTTTCCCTCCGTGGCCGCCAATGTCAATTTCGATGTATTTGCCGCGACATTTAGAACCTGCAGTCTTTTCATTTAATTTGTAAGTCCGATAATTTTCCTTCTTAGATGAATAAATGCACTGTAATCACAATTCTTTTTATCTAGGCCACTGGGAATGATAGTACTTAGAACGTACGTGCCTCTATCCCGATCGTATGTTCACATACAACTGAGTGTGTACCGACGGGACTATATTTATGACCCATTTCCTTTACGGTATTAGTTCTTATGTTGAACCACTCACTCCCAAATGTACATGCCCTCTTATTTTGTGGTGTCAGTCGGGCGTATTTTATAATAACGTTACTTGTAATATCCAGTGGCTTAGTTTTCACAATTGACCTTTGCCTGCGTCGCAACGGCGCTTCACGCTGAATACTTATTAAGCGACCATCATAACAACCTCTTTTCAAAATTACGACACCGGATGAAACAGGAAAGTTACAGAGTGTAGGTGGAGATGTGACGTAATTGTGCTGTGGCGTGCGACGTCAAGTAACCAGGCAGAGGGAATATGACAACATTCATTTTGCTTGCACGTTTATGAGCCAAAGCATTATGACCACCTGCTGAAGAACATGTCGGTCCACTTCTGAAACGCAATACACCAGCGATTCTGCGTGGCATGGACTCGACAAGTGACTGGTAGACTTGCGGCGGTGTATGGTATCCAGGTCATGCAATTCTCTTAAATTGTGGACACGCAGTATGTACAGAGTTCGTGCCCGATATCGTCCCAGAACGTCTCCCATCGGATTCAGATCAGACGAAGTTAGCGGCCAAGACATCAACGTCCGCTCCGTAACGTTCTCCTCAGACCACTGTAGCACGAATCTAACCTTGTTACACGGACAGTTATTCTGCTGGAAGATGTAAGGAGTGTGTCAGAACTCTCCATTACATTGAAAACAATGTAGGCAACTTAAGGTTATTCTTTGCATTAGACTTGGCCACTGTTTCTATGTTTCGATACAGTGTATCGATACGTGGAACTGTTTCAGTGTTTCGGAACGGCTGTGGTTCACTGTTTCGAAACAGTGGTGTTTCATTCCGCCCCTGTCTCGGATAACCGGACCAGATTCGATCTCGAGCCAGACACAGAAACTGTATCGTTGTTTCAAAATAAGGCTGTTTCAGTCCATCTGTGCTTGGAACGGACTAATTGTATCGAAACAGTGATGTTTCATTCCGCTCTGTGTCGGGCGAGATTCGGGCTCGGCACAGGTACTGAAACACAACATACCACTTCGTGAAACACTTTCAAGAGTGTCGAAATCTTTTTGACAAGCAATAGCATGAAGCTTAAGATATCCGAAAATAAAGCTTCGTTTCTAGCTGACTGTCCTATGCCGAAATGGCGTAACATCTGTTTTATAAACACTAACTAAACAATAAAACAACGCATACTATACACATTCAAAATAATAGGTGAAAAGCATTCAGTTAAATTACACTTTTTTATAACATACGCTTCTCTGTTCATGTACAGTAATCATATTAAGAAACGCAAGTAAGCCTACAACATTTCGAATAAAAAAAGGCGTAGAGTGACAGTTATTAGACATATACATAAATTTGATGTAGGTATAATTGCAAGCAATCTGTTTGACGTATCACTGATAGTGTAATGGTGAACGGGAATGGCTGGCAAGCATGGTGAATTTATAGTAACGGTTCGAAACACCTTGAAAGACAAAATTTTTTCTGTTATATTTTGTTATTTATTCGAATTATTTGGCATTATTTGTGAGACTATAGTCACTGTGCCTATTATCCACAATGATTCCCTTAGTGTGCATGGAAATTAGCAGGATGGGTATATTACCCATAGTAATGGAAAGTGGGAATCCAAGTAGCATATCCGTTGTCTGCAGTTTGCTCCCACCTCCAGTTCCGTTCGTGGTGATTCTTCTGTCTTAGGCTATGGCTGTCCTCAGTCAATTGAAAAGTATGAAAGTCACACGACACGAAAGCAGCGCATTTGCTGCAGGAAATATGAAACTGCCAAGACGCCTAAGTGATAGTTTCATACTTTCTGCAATATGATTAGCACTCTCGCACCTCATTTGTGTTTATATGGACAAACTTATACAGTAGACATTCAAGATGATAAAATGTGTAGGTTTATTAGATAACAAAACACAAACTGTTTCACTGTTTCGAAACAGCGTATCGAAACATTACATTCTACTGTTTAGTTTGTTTCGAAACAGTTACGTGTTTCAGTTTGCCCATCTCTACTTTGCATTGTGTAGAACTGGAAATAAATAGTAACAATCTGAGCGCGTTTTTTAGCATTGTTGTGAGACGAGGTGTGTCTGCGAGAATGGAAGTAGCAGTGTCGCTCGAGATGTGTCATGCTGCCCTCACGTCGGTGATGGCAGATCTTAACACACTCAAGATCTGATTTTATTTATATAGCCAGGAGAAATTTAGATGGCTCAACTACGCTTGAAGATGGAATTCAAGGTAAAATTCGCAAGCATAGCGTAAAGTGCAATTGCAGGGTTAGGCTCGTGATTGTTAGTCGGAGTTTACAATAATCCCATGTTTTGCTTGTCAGTTAAAGGAGCCTTCTTGTCCTCCAAATAATAATAATAATTCTCCACATCTAATTAATAAATATGCTGTGGTTATTAAATGTTAATGTAACTTTGAAACTGAAGTAATTTGTTAATCTGGCACTCAGCCATTATTGATACCTATGTCATTGTTATTGTCTGTTATTGGTCAAGTTTTAAACAGACTTAATTTATGAAATCCCTTCTCACAAGTTATTTTGTCGTTAACAGGACCCAGACAAACTCCTCTTTATTAAAGTCATTCTTAGTAACAATAAGCTTTAGCAGCTGCTGCTGCATGCTGATGCGGGTTGCTGTAAACCACATGGAAAAAGGCAGTCATCTAAAGAGGTGAGCGCAGAACTTAGGGCCAAAACAGAGACACTGACACACCGCAACATGTCATGTACTCTAACCCAGTAAATTCCGTTGCACAAGCCAGATTCTGTATCACTTGCAAATTCTTGTTGAAAAACGCAGATAGTTTAGGTATTCATTGTTACAGGTTCATTTGTTCCTGAAGTTTTTCATGTACAAATTCGTAGTCAGATAGCTTAGCAAGAAGTTAGTTTTAAGTTTTTCTTGTAACGATCTGTTGAGGGCTTAAATGACAGTGAAACTGACACTCATAAAACACGTACACAGTGTTATGCAGGTTAGATTCCGTTTATTGCTACCTCAGGTTGTTTATCGAGTCCATTTTCAGAGACGAACATAGGCATCATTTGTTGTAGGAATGTCACATATTGGTTGTAGGTACGTTAGAAATATACCATCCATCTGGGAAAGAACCAAGCATGAGGGCATCTAGGTGGCCCACAGTGTATCGGTCGTGGTGCCTTCGACTACTACCACAAGTCCAATGGAAGTCCAAAGCCCCCCCCCTCCCCCATAGCATAGTTACCCTTACAGCCAGTGGTGGCGAATCCGGACACTGCCACCAACCTAGTGTCATAGGATGCGTGAATCATGTTGATCACCCTGTAGCCACTGCAGTCGTAATTAATGCTGTCGTTGTGTCAAGATGGAAACATCTACAGGACATCTGCTGCGTTTTCAACAGTCTGTGCTGAATGATGTACTCTGGAACACTTCAGCTAATATACGGTTCCACCAGGTCGTCCTGTCTGGCACAGATCGCCGCCTATTCTGGTTACCAGACCAGGGAAGTCTCGGAGCTCCTCATTCTGTGATGAGGCAAGGAAGTCAAACACCATGTCGGCCACTGGTGATTTCACCGTGCTTCAAATGGTGCAAATGGCTCTGAGCACTATGGGACTTAACATCTATGGTCATCAGTCCCCTAGAACTACGTAAACCTAACTAACCTAAGGACGTCACACAACACCCAGTCATCACGAGGCAGAGAAAATCTCTGACCCCGCCGGCAATCGAACCCGGCAACCCGGGCGTGGGAAGAGAGAACGCTACCGCACGACCACGAGCTGCGGACCACCGTGCTTCAACCACTTTCCGTACACACGAGGGAAATGAAGACATTAGCTGCCAGCGAGCATTGATTTACATCAATGGGACAAGTTGAAAATTTTTGCTGGACCAGGGTTCGAACCTGGGTCGCCAGTTTACTAGGCAGTTGAGCTGACCACTAAACCATCCAGGCACACTGGTCACCCCAACTGCACGGCCTAAATCTACATCTACATCTACATGGACACTCTGCAAATCACATTGAAGTACCTGGCAGAGGGTTCATCGAACCATCTTCACAATTCTCTATTATTCCCATCTCGTATAGCGCGCGGAAAGAACGAACACCTACATCTTTCCGTACGAGCTCTGATTTTCCTTATTTTATCACGGTGATCGTTTCTCCTTATGTAGGTCGTCGCCAAAAAGATATTTTCGCATTCGGAGGAGAAAGTTGGTGATTGGAGTTTCGTGAGAAGATTACATCGCAAGGAAAAACGCCTTTCTTTTAATAATGTCCACCCCAAATCCTGTAGCATTTCAATGACACTCTCTCCCCTATTTCTTGATAATACAAAACGTGCTGCCCCTCTTTCAACAGTCTCGATGTACTCCCTTAATCCTGTCTGGTAAGGATCCCACACCACGCAGCAGTAATCTAAAAAAGGATGGACAAGCATAGAGTAGGCAGTCTCCTTGGTTGATCTGTTACGTTTCCTAAGTGTCCTGCCAATAAAATTCAATCTTTGGTTAGCCTTCCCCACAACATTTTCTATGTGTTTTTTCCAATTTAAGTTGTTTGTAATTGTAATTCTTAGGTATTTAGTTGAATCGGCCTTTAAATTTGACTCATTTATCGTGTAACCGAAGTTTAACGGGTTCCTTTTAGCACTCATGTGAATGACCTCACACTTCTCGTTATTTAGTGTCAATTGCCAATTTTTACACCATGCAGATATCTTTTCTAAATCGTTTTCCGATTTTGAACTTCTGAGGACTTTACTAGTCGTTCAACGACAACATCTTCTGCAAACAACCTAAGATGGCTGCTCCGATTGTTTCCTAAATCGTTTACATAGATAAGGAACAGCAAAGGGCCTATAACACTTGTGGTGTCACCGCCAGACACCACACTTGCTAGGTGGTAGCCTTTAAATCGGCCGCGGTCCGCTAGTATACGTCGGACCCGCGTGTCACCACTGTCAGTGATCGCAGACCGAGCGCCGCCACACGGCAGGTCTAGAGAGACGTACTAGCACTCGCCCCAGTTGTACAGCCAACTTGCTAGCGAAGCTACATTGACAAATACGCTCTCATTTGCCGAGACGATAGTTAGCATAGCCTTCAGCTACGTCATTTGCTACGACCTAGCAAGGCGCCATAGCATTTGATAATTAATATTGTGAAGCCTGTACAGTAACGAGAGATGTACAACAATTATGGATTAAAGTTAAGTATTCCAGCAACTACGTTCTTTTCTTACTAGACTCAACTACTTTACTGTTCCAGACCTCACGCCAGTCTGCGTGAGCTTAATCGCGTGCCTTTCGGCTTCCTCGCATAGTGACTTGGCTGTCTTGCCAAGTCACAACAACACTATCTTGGGGAAAGTCAGAAATCACATATGTTTTATTCGATGATTTTCCGTCTATTACTACGAACTGTGACCTCTCTGACAGGAAATCACGAATCCAGTCACATAACTGAGACGATATTCCATAAGGAAGCAATGTGATTACAAGCCGGTTGTGAGGTACGGTATCAAAAGCCTTCTGGAAATCTATAAATAAGGAATCCATTTGAAATCCATTGTCAATAGCACTCAACACCACCTGTGAGTAAAGAGCTAGTTGTGTTTCACAAGAACGATGATTTCTAAATCCGTGTTGACTGTGTGTCAATAGACGCTTCTCTTCGAGGTAAAGCATAATGTTTGATACAATATATGTTCCAACACCTTGCTGCGCATCGATGTTAATGATATGGACCTGTAATTTAGTGGATTACTCCTACTACCTTTCTTGAGTATTGGTGTGACATGTGCAACTTTCAAATCTTTGGATACGGATCTTTCGTAGAGCGAACAGTTGCATATGATTGTTGAGTATGGAGCTATTGTATCAGCATACTCTGAAAGGAACCTAACTGGTATATGGTCGGGACCGGAAGACTTGCTTTTGTTAAGTGATTTAAGTTGCACCACTACTCCGAGGATATCTATTTCTACGTTACATATGTTTGCAGCTGTTCTTGATTGGAACTCTGGAATATTTACTTCGTCTTCTTTGGTGAAGGAATTTCGGAAGGCTGTATTTAGTAACTCTGCTTTCGCAGCACTGTCGTCAATAGTATTTCCATTGCTGTCGCGCAGAGTAGGCATTGTTTATATCTTGCAGCTAGCGTACCTCACATACGACTGTCCTAGCACGCCGCCCTCAGAGCTAAATTCTACACCCTAGTGGTGTAGCGTCCCTGCTAATTAGCCTCATTACTCGCAGCATCTTGCTGATTCCCTTAAGGGGCTCCGGAACGCCCTATACTTGCAATGTTAAAATAACGCTTATAAATTACATCTTTCCTCACAAAGTATTTGAGGTAGGAAGTTGAACTTTTTACAGATTATTTATTGGAATATGGGCTACAACTTAACACAGGAATTTTACAAAATTTTAGTTCAGTTATTAAAGATGATTTTTTTCAATTGTAATGAAAATTCACAACATTTTTTTTGCAATTTTTTATTTATATATTCAAAAATATACAGTTTTTTGGAAAAAGGCTGTGTTAAATTATGCAGAAGGTACTGTGTAACATTTACTGAAAGTTTGAAACAAATATGTTTGGAAGATCCTTAGAAAACATGTAATTAGTATGAGAAAATAAAAGGTTTGGGAACCGAGCGACAAAGATTGGACTAACTTTTTAGTGCATTCCAGGTCCATAGGATGGATTATCTTCATCCTCTGCAAACTCCTCCTCCAGCTTCCTCTTGTTCCTCCTCCTGTTTACTCTTGCTTGTATTTCTAGACTCTTTACAGCCCTGTCTACAGCCCGAAGGCGTTCCTTGTCTAAAGCAAGCATCGCTCGTACCATGTTAGAACCTATCTTCATTCCCATTTTTCTAAATACCTTGCACCTTACAATGTTGCCATCATTGAAAGTCGCAACAGCAACTTTACTTTTACTCATTATTATACTTCAACAAAACAGAGACTCAAGAAACAGAATTAATTACGAATATTTTCGAGATAACGACAGAGTAAATAAACATGAAACAATCGACAATCACACCAGCGATATATATTGAACCATCACAGGTTAGCCACAACACATACTTTATCTCACATCACTAAAATGTACCTGATGAACACGGACGTTAATAATAACACCATTTGACAGCAGTATAACAGCGCCACAGTGGGTCACGCCCATGTAGAACACATTTGAAAAAAAATTTAAAAATAGTTGTAGTCTTCGGAATTGAATAAATTATACATCTACACTCCTGGAAATGGAAAAAAGAACACATTGACACCGGTGTGTCAGACCCATCATACTTGCTCCGGACACTGCGAGAGGGCTGTACAAGCAATGATCACACGCACGGCACAGCGGACACACCAGGAACCGCGGTGTTGGCCGTCGAATGGCGCTAGCTGCGCAGCATTTGTGCACCGCCGCCGTCAGTGTCAGCCAGTTTGCCGTGGCATACGGAGCTCCATCGCAGTCTTTAACACTGGTAGCATGCCGCGACAGCGTGGACGTGAACCGTATGTGCAGTTGACGGACTTTGAGCGAGGGCGTATAGTGGGCATGCGGGAGGCCGGGTGGACGTACCGCCGAATTGCTCAACACGTGGGGCGTGAGGTCTCCACAGTACATCGATGTAGTCGCCAGTGGTCGGCGGAAGGTGCACGTGCCCGTCGACCTGGGACCGGACCGCAGCGACGCACGGATGCACGCCAAGACCGTAGGATCCTACGCAGTGCCGTAGGGGACCGCACCGCCACTTCCCAGCAAATTAGGGACACTGTTGCTCCTGGGGTATCGGCGAGGACCATTCGCAACCGTCTCCATGAAGCTGGGCTACGGTCCCGCACACCGTTAGGCCGTCTTCCGCTCACGCCCCAACATCGTGCAGCCCGCCTCCAGTGGTGTCGCGACAGGCGTGAATGGAGGGACGAATGGAGACGTGTCGTCTTCAGCGATGAGAGTCGCTTCTGCCTTGGTGCCAATGATGGTCGTATGCGTGTTTGGCGCCGTGCAGGTGAGCGCCACAATCAGGACTGCATACGACCGAGGCACACAGGGCCAACACCCGGCATCATGGTGTGGGGAGCGATCTCCTACACTGGCCGTACACCACTGGTGATCGTCGAGGGGACACTCAATAGTGCACGGTACATCCAAACCGTCATCGAACCCATCGTTCTACCATTCCTAGACCGGCAAGGGAACTTGCTGTTCCAACAGGACAATGCACGTCCGCATGTATTCCGTGCCACCCAACGTGCTCTAGAAGGTGTAAGTCAACTACCCTGGCCAGCAAGATCTCCGGATCTGTCCCCCATTGAGCATGTTTGGGACTGGATGAAGCGTCGTCTCACGCGGTCTGCACGTCCAGCACGAACGCTGGTCCAACTGAGGCGCCAGGTGGAAATGGCATGGCAAGCCGTTCCACAGGACTACATCCAGCATCTCTACGATCGTCTCCATGGGAGAATAGCAGCCTGCATTGCTGCGAAAGGTGGATATAGACTGTACTAGTGCCGACATTGTACATGCTCTGTTGCCTGTGTCTATGTGCCTGTGGTTCTCTCAGTGTGATCATGTGATGTATCTGACCCCAGGAATGTGTCAATAAAGTTTCCCCTTCCTGGGACAATGAATTCGCGGTGTTCTTATTTCAATTTCCAGGAGTGTATTAAAAGGTAATAGTCTTCAGATTCAGAAAACGCAAAAAAGTAAAAATTGAACGTTTCATG
Organism: Schistocerca cancellata; assembly: GCF_023864275.1. Lineage (NCBI taxonomy): Eukaryota > Metazoa > Arthropoda > Insecta > Orthoptera > Acrididae > Schistocerca > Schistocerca cancellata. The sequence continues at coordinate 1,143,938,807 of NC_064626.1, read as the reverse complement.
ATTTTGAGCCTTTCCGGAGCCCCTTAAGGCAGACGCGGCCAATGGTGCATTCAGAGCAGATGCACAGCTAGCTCGTACTCTTACGGGAACCGTGGCGAGACGCTGCGCGTAATGAGGGTAATTAGCAGGGGCAATACATCACGGGTGTAGTATAAGTTGAGAATTTGCGTCTGATGGGAGGCATGCTAGTGTAGTTCGTGCAGTTCTGGTGACCACTGTGTCTGGCTGACGTGGTGGTCAGTGCAACTGGCTAGTAAGCAGAAGATCTAGGTTCAAATCCCCATTCGGCTTTCGGCCGTGGTCACGTGCGGACCGGCTCCCACCACCGTTGTTTACTTCCGCGTCGCGATATTTCGTGTTGTGTAGCGTCCATTACTACTACACCTCATGGCGCACTGTTACCGCCGAGCGACACTTAAAGTAACATTCCAAGCCAAACATGCACGATCACCCGCTTATGAAATTGAACAATTCATTCGCGAAGAGCTACGTCTGGACCCCCAGGAAAAGATAGGTACCCATTCTCTATCACTGGCAGTATCGCCTATATTAAAATGACGACGGAGGAAGCATGTGCTCGGGTTCAATTCCCGGCGGGGTCAGGGATTTTCTCTGCCTCGTGATGACTGGGTGTTGTGTGATGTCCTTAGGTTAGTTAGGTTTAAGTAGTTCTAAGTTCTAGGGGACTGATGACCATAGATGTTAAGTCCCATAGTGCTCAGAGCCATTTGAACCATTTTTGAAGCATGTGCTGAGATAGTTCGACAACACGCACACGAACTCAAGTTCAAGCATTCTGACGGACATATTGGAGAGGTAACGGTGGATGACGCTGGTTTCGATCTAAGAACAATTCGGGTCTTTGAGCTCCCTTTCTAAGTGCCGCAAGACATGGTCGTCGAAGCTTTCCGACCCTACGGCAATGTTGTGGGGCACGTCAAGGAAAAATGGCAGAAGTTCACGACATACCACGTGTTGAATGGTGTCCGCCAAATCAAAATCGAACTCTCCAAACATGTACCATCCTGTCTGTTGATAGCTGGCGTGAGAGCCATCGTTACACAGGGTGAGTCACCTAACGTTACCGCTGGATGTATTTCGTAAACCACATCAAATACTGACGAATCGATTCCACAGACCGAACGTGAGGAGACGGGCTAGTGAAATTGGTTAATACAAACCATAAAAAAATGCACGGAAGTATGTTTTTTAACACAAACCTACGTTTTTTTTAAAAATTGAACCCCGTTAGTTTTGTTAGCACATCTGAACATATAAACAAATACGTAATCAGTGCCGTTTGTTGCATTGTAAAATGTTAATTACATCCGGAGATATTGTAACCTAAAGTTGACGCTTGAGTACCACTCCTCCGCTGTTCGATCGTGTGTATCGGAGAGCACCGAATTACGTAGGGATCCAAAGGGAACGGTGATGGTCCTTAGGTACAGACGAGACTGGAACAGCACATTACGTCCACATGCTAACACCTTTTTATAGGTCTTTTTCACCGACGCACATGTACATTACCATGAGGGGTGAGGTAAACGTACATACGTGGTTTCCGTTTTCAATTACTAAGTGAAATAGAGTGTGTCCCACTGGAAACGCGTCGACGTATGTGGTATCAGCATGATGGTGCACCTGCACATTCCGCAATTAACACTAGGCTGACCCTTGACAGGATGTTCGACGGGCGTTTCATAGGACGTGGAGGACGCATAAATTGGCCAGCCCGTTCTCCTGATCTTACACCTCTGGACTTCTTTCTGTGGGGTACGTTAAAGGAGATGTGTACCGTGATGTGCCTACAACCCCAGAGAATATGAAACAACGTATTGTGGCAGCCTGCGGCGACATTACACCAGATGTACTGCGGCGTGTACGACATTCATTAAGCCAGAGATTGCAATTGTGTGCAGCAAATGATGGCCACCACATTGAACATCTATTGGCCTGACATGCTGGGACACACTCTATTCCACTCCGTAATTGAAAACGGAAACCACGTGTGTACGTGTACCTCACCCCTCATGGTAATGTACATGTGCGTCAGTGAAAAAGACCAATAAAAAGGTGTTAGCATGTGGACGTAATGTGCTATTCCAGTCTCTTCTGTACCTAAGGTCCATCACCGTTCCCTTTGGATCCCTACGTAATTCGGTGCTCTCCGATACACACGATCGAACAGCGGAGGAGTGGTACTCAAGCGTCAAATTTAGGTTACAATATCTCCGGGTGTAATTAACATTTTACAATGCAACAAACGGCACTGATTACGTATTTGTTTATATGTTCAGATGTGCTAACAAAACTAACGGGGTTCCATTTAAAAAAAACGTAGGTTTGTGTTAAAAAACATACTTCCGTGCATTTGTTTATGGTTGTATTAACCAATTACACTAACCCCTCTCCTCACGTTCGGTCTGTGGAATCGATTCGTCAGTATTTGATGTGGTTTACGAAATATATCCAGCGGTAATGTTAGGTGACTCACCCTGTATATGATGGTCAGCCGCGGACCATGTGCCGGTTGCGGACAAGAGGCCCATGTTAGATCAGACTATCTCCGCCGATATTTGCTCCAGGTTCTGACCAGTGACTCAGGTCCCAAAGCGACGGTCACTCCTTTACCAGGCAGCAATGCCACAGCCGTACGCAGCCCCGATGCGTCACTTCAGGAAGCGCCTGTTCTCCCCCCAGCACTCTCCACTGGAAATGACGGTGCTGCCACGGTCTCACCGGCACCATCTCCTGTGACGACTACGAGACCACCAACTCCCCCACCGAGCGAGGTGGCGCAGTGGTTAGCACACTGGACTCGCATTCGGGAGGACGACGGTTCAATCCCGTCTCCGGCCATCCTGATTTAGGTTTTCCGTGATTTCCCTAAATCGCTTCAGGCAAATGCCGGGATGGTTCCTTTGAAAGGGCACGGCCGATTTCCTTCTCCATCCTTCCCTCACCCGAGCTTGCGCTCCGTCTCTCATGACCTCGTTGTCGACGGGACGTTAAACACTAATATCCTCCTCCTCCTCCTCCAACTCCCCAGAGCTTGATGATCAGCCTGCCCGCTGCTGATGGACATTGATGCCGAGTGCGGTGCCTACCTCTTGTCCATTACAATTATCCGGGCTGTTATGCCGTGGTCGGTTGATGAATTTTGTCTCAATTCCCAACGTTTCGTCTCCGACTGCGGGAGACATCTTCAAGGGGGTCCGTAGCTCGTTGGAAGGTCCAACACACCCACTGGCTCGCTACTGACTGACGCTAAATTCCGTGTCCGCGCGCTCCCGCGCCGCGGTGTGACGTCACGTGTTTTGGAAGCGTCAGTGCAATTGGCCGCTGTCCGTCGCCGTCGATCGCCGTTGCCATCACCCAGTAGTGGACGGGTGGTACACATCTTCTTTAACACCGGCATCCATATACCGTTTAATTTCACGCCCTCCTCCTTTCGGTTGAAATTATTTGGGTGTTTAGCGATTTCGATTGTCACCCTGTAGAGCCTTTCGTAGTATCCGCTAGTACTTTCCTCTCCTCGAAACAAATATTAAGGTTCCCTAGCTGGAAAGCATGCTCCGCAACAGCTGATCGTTCCGTTTCTCCTCTTCTACAATTTCCCTTGTGCTCTTCTAAACGTTTAGAAACAGTTCTTTTAGTTGTACCCACATAAACATCACCACAGCTGCATGGAATCCTATACACTCCAGCTTTTTCCAAAGGTTTGCGAACGTCCTTGGCAGACGTAAGGTATTCCTGTATCTTGCTGGTGGGCTTGTAAATTACGGTAATATTCCGCTTCGTCAAGATCCTCCCTATTCTTTCCGTTACATTTTTAACAAACGGCAGTAAAACCTTAGATTTTGCAGTAGCCTGTACGTCAGTATGATTTCTGCGTGGCTGCCTCAATGCACGTTTTATTTCGGCAGACGAATATCCGTTCTTCATTAGTGCATTGTGGAGATATTCCATCTCAGCGTCGAGCAACTCAGGTTCACAAATATTTCTAGCTCTGTCCGCTAACGTCTTAATAACACCCCGCTTCTGTTGTCATCAGCAGATTGAATGGCATAGAGGTCCAGCCGGAGGACATATTGGTCAGCTTCGATGTGCTATCGCTGTTTACCATGGTTCCACTTAATGATGTATTGTAACAGCTGGATCGAATTTTTCCTGCCAATATTTTAGAACTGTTTAAGTGTTGTTTGACGACCACATACTTCAAGTGGAATGAACAGTTTTATGAGCAAACGGATGGCGTGGCTATGGGAAGCCCCCTAAGTCCCGTAATTGCAAACTTCTTTATGGAGAAATTCGAAGAACAGGCCTTAGGTACTGCCAGCAAAAAACCAAATGTATGGTTCCGATACGTGGATGACACGTTTGTGCTGTGGAGACATGGTAGGGAGGAACTAAGCCGGTTCCACGAACATCTAAACAGCATAAACTCGAGAATTCAGTTTACAATGGAGGAGGAGGTAGACGGCAAATTACATTTCCTCGATGTGCTTGTTTTTAGAAACGAAAATGGTAGTTTGGGCCGCTCAGTATACCGCAAAGCGACGCACACGGACCGTTATTTGCACCGGGATTCGAACCACCACCAACAACAGAAGCGGGGTGCTATCAAGACTTTTAGCGGACAGAGCTAGAAATATTTGTGAACCTGAGTTGCTCGACGCTGAGATGGAACATCTCCACAATGCACTAATGAAGAACGGATATTCGTCTGCCGAAATAAAACGTGCGTTGAGGCAGCCACGCAGAAATCATACTGACGTACAGGCTACTGCAAAATCTAAGGTTTTACTGCCGTTTGTTAAAAATGTAACGGAAAGAATAGGGAGGATCTTGACGAAGCGGAATATTACCGTAATTTACAAGCCCACCAGCAAGATACAGGAACACCTTAAGTCTGCCAAGGACGTTCGCAAACCTTTGGAAAAAGCTGGAGTGTATAGGATTCCATGCAGCTGTGGTGATGTTTATGTGGGTACAACTAAAAGAACTGTTTCTAAACGTTTAGAAGAGCACAAGGGAAATTGTAGAAGAGGAGAAACGGAACGATCAGCTGTTGCATGGGGGCTTAATAAAATGTAATGCAAATAATTTTAGTAGCTGTATGTCCGGTTACGCAAGTCTCGTAAACGGCTGGCCCTGACGACTAATTGTTACGCTATCTGACTGCATAGAATGACAACAAAGAATGAAATGAAATTTTCGTTAACACAATTAATTAATTAAGTCCCCAGCAACTATAAAACCTACGAAACCAAAGCACAAGTATAACTGTTCTGTGTGTGGGAGTGTGAGTCAACGCACATCTGGCACGGTTCTTCTTCAACAAGACAAGAAATTTTAAATACCATTTACTGACGTGATAAAAGAAAATTACAAATACTATAATTGTGCAAGAAAACCAAAATTACACTCTAATACAAGAACACACGCCAGATGCTTTGTTGACTGAACCTGTAATGAAGCATTATTCAGGACACACAAATAATAAGAAAATAAAGAACAGTAGTTAGTTACCTTAATTTATATTGACGAAAAGCACTCAGATCATTACAATATCTCCATTAGAATAACATCTGCTATCTCTCCCATCAATAACTGCATAAACATGGAACAACACTCTGCACTACCACATCTCATCCCACTTCAGCTACAAGCTGTGTCCACCACAACTACTCGGCAAGAACTCTCGGCAAGAACTGCCTGCCGCTACCTCTCAACACGCACTGCCAGTGGAGGCGGCGGAACAATACTCTCTCTGGCGCGATTTTTGGCGCTGTGGCTCAGTGTAGCCACCTTTCATATGCCCTTCCTCCACGGGCTAGAATTTGATGGTGTTTTTGCCAGCATTGGTGGTGAAAATACCACCAAATTCGTCAAAAAAATACAGACAAATAAAAGACAATATTAATACGTAAATATCATATAACTAGATAAAATTTTGGCTTTGCACTGACCTTTCAATAGCCTAATATATAAAATACACTAAGCAATACAAATTCTTTCATACATGTGACTTTACATAATAGTTTACAGAAATATCATGTGGTTAAACAATTCAATCGATAACGTCAGCAATGACGAATATGAGCAGTCTTATAACTTTTCACAAACAGTAATACACAAAAAATCAGTTAATACAAATATTCACAACAAGTAGTTCACAGTTCCAGCAGTAGCACCCAGCACTGTTGAATAGGTGCTGACAGCAACAAGTGACATCATCTCAGTAGAAGCAGTCCATCAGTGGCACCCAGCATTGTGGAACAGGTGCAAACAGCAACAGGTGACATCATCTCAGTAGAATCAGTACATCAGTGGCACCCAGTAATGTTGAACAGGTGCTACAGCAACAAGTGACACCATTTCAGTAGAAGCAGTTCCATCAGTGGCACCCAGCAATGTTGAACAGGTGCTACAGCAACAAGTGACACCATTTCAGTAGAAGCAGTTCCATCAGTGGCACCCAGCATTGTGGAGTAGGTGCAGACTCCAACAGGTGACATTATTTCAATAGATGCAGTCCATCAGTGGCACCCAGCATTGTGGAACAGGTGCAAACAGCAACAGGTGACATCATCTCAGTAGAATCAGTCCATCAGTGGCACCCAGTATTGTGGAACAGGTGCAGACTCCAACAGGTGACATCATTTCAGTAGAAGCAGTTCATCAATGGCACCCAGCATTGTGGAGTAGGTTCAGACTCCAACAGGTGACATCATTTCAGTAGAAGCAGTCCATCAATGGCACCCAGCAATGTTGAGTAGGTGCAAACAGCAACAGGTGACATCATCTCAGTAGAATCAGTCCATCAGTGGCACCCAGCAATGTTGAGCAGGTGCAGACACCAAGAAGTGACTTCATTTCAGTAGAAGCAGTCCATCAGTGGCACCCAGGAATGTTGAGTAGGTGCAGACACCATCAAGTGACATTATGTCAGTAGAAGCAGTTCCATCAGTGGCACCCAGCATTGTGGAGTAGATGCAGACCCCAACAAATGACATTAAACAACTATCACTGATTACACTGTTCCTCAGCACAAATTAAACATGTCCTCGTGGCACCAATCATGTAGAAACAGTACAAGTAACAGTCCATAATTTCATCCCTACTCAGACAGTTCAAGCATGAACAATAGTTTGAATACACTTACAAATGCTTTTACAATGCTTTTACACCAAACATACAAATCATAACAACACACAAATGATATCAGATAATTGTTATATTACTATTACAAATACACAAACATCAGTTAATATTTTTGGGTGTCAGTGCAAGCCACTACAAACAAATAAAATAATATTTAGGAGATAAGTGGCTAGGATTAGGAAAGGAAAACACACAAAACACACTCACTCATCTTTCATCCACATTAAGTACTACTGTGTAATTGTATAGTGTTAACTGTCTGAATCCACTTCTGTCGAATTTCATGTTCATCATGTGTATCAAGTAGTAGTGACAGCAATGTATAACAGTCAATAATAGTTAAGTCAACGTCATAGTCATCATGTCAAGACCAATGTTTGCCAAGCCAGATCAAAATGTACGGTTGTTGAACAACTGTCAGTGTGCCAAGATATGCAACTTCCTCTCTCCAAAAAAAATACATACTGCTTAGTGATTTAACAAAGTGTGTGTAGACAATCTTACTTCCATTTTAGTGTTCTAGTCTGCTATCTTCATCCTCCTTGTTCCATATAGACCAACAACAAAAAAAAAATATGCACCTCACTTACTTGCCTGTTATCCACTAAAACTCAAATCAACTTCATATATTCTCAATACCTCTATAATACCTCTTCAATACGTCGCTACATATAAACCTTATTGCCAGTTTCATTTCACTTCCATAATAACTCTTTCCTCTAGTCAGTTTCGTCGATAAAATCCTAATGCAAACCTCCTCATCCCATACAATCCGAAGACACATTGTCAACACACAACCTCTGTGTAATCCATCTGACCAAAATCTTCTACTCATTATGAATTATAAACAAAGAATGCATGCATGACCTCTAACAGACATTTTCGAATAACTCTCAGTAAATTAAGTACGATTACGGAGTGTGAATGATCATAATATTTCACAGTGTGTACACCACTTCAAGAATTATGGCAAACAGAAGCAAACATGTGGAGTATTTCTTGTGTCAAGTGTCACTTCCTATTTCAATTGCTCACGAAAAATGCAGTGTAATAACTGTGTTGGTATGTCATGTCGTTAGCTTCCTTCCTATTGGCATACATTTATACAGCTTTCATAAAACCTCTAGCTCATGTGACTTCTATGACGTTTCTTGTACTAAAGTCGTTCGTCGAATTACTGCAGTTCATTTTCTTATGTTAAAAATATAAGGCACTGAGCGTAAGCAAAACAAGCAACAGCGAGTAAATATAGCAGTAGTGAACAGAATGTCAACAAGCGGATACAGCACGTTCATACACAGTATAATAGCATTTCTATATACAAAATTAAAGAGTAGTTGTGACAACAAACAGAAATTTATAAATATGCAATCCATACGCATAGCAGCAAACATATCTTACATAATAAACAGGTCATCAGCATCGTATAACCGTAAGCAAATAAATGTTCATATGTAATCTAATAAATAAACATGAAGGCGCAAGCAAATAAGTAAACATGAAGGCGCAAGCAGATAAATCACAAAGTATAACTTACATACCTAACCACATCAGCACAATTAATCAGGTGACAATTATAATTTAAATAAATAGGCACAGCAGGCACATAATTAAAAATATGACATCAGTGAAAAAGCAGTGCAGCCAAGCGATGCATAATATACGCAAGTTACAACTCAATTTATGGATAATCATTGTCAAAATCAGTTAACGTACGCAAGCACGTCGCTTCACAAGCAAATTCATAGAACATGTAATTAGCACAAAGTATGAATCACGTAATCGCGCAGGAAATTACGTCTAAGGTACGTACCTAAGTGGAAATATGTTTCCTGAAAAACCGACTCAATTAATAATTACCTTTTTAGTTTATTACTTTCTTCTTCGAAATGACATTTTTCCTGAAATTTTCTCGATAGCAAGTCGTCTTAACGTCGGACACGCACAGAATTTACCTGAAGTTCTTAAATATTTTATAGAACCGTATCCTGAAAAATACTGAATGTTAATAACAGAATTTATCAAGTCACTATAGCTTTATACTGAATTTAGTCGGAGAAATTAGACTGTGTATTTATTTACGGCTGTCAGTGCATTCGCACTGAGCGCTCGATCAGCTGTAGGCGCGTGACGTAGGAAGTGATTGTTTGCGGTCAACGACTGCCCTTTGCGGCGCGCAGACTTGACTGTTGCTTTGAGTATACGCCGCCGCCAAAACACAGCGCGGTGTCCTTGTACTCTCCGCATGTTTACATGTAGCTGTTAGTTTCTCACCCCGCATGTTTACATGTAGCTGTTAGTTTCTCACCAGTATGTCATTCCTAAAAAAATATTTTAAAAGTCTATCATTCCACAAAAATTTTAACGTTAGATATATGATGGATTCCTTTAGAGCGTCGAGATTTAAGAGTTTCTACTTCAACAGTGTTATCATGAATAATTTTGCGAATTCTATATGGGCCGTTATAAAGCAGAAAAAATTTGCGACACAAGCCTTTTCCTTTGTGAGACAAACGGTGAGACTTAATTAACACCTTCTGACCAACTGACAAGATTTTTAGACGACCAGGACGCTTTGCTGATTTCACTCTTCTAGCAGCCGCAGATGCAATACTTCGCAGAGCCAGGTTGACAACTTCAGAATGCCGCAGTTTCCGTGAAGGCGGAAAAGGAACGATTTCAGATATGCGATTTGTCGGTGCTTTGTTTTTTAATATCAGTATAGGTGGTAAAGAAGTTGAGTCGTTAGGAAGTTCATTCAGAATGTTTTGAAAAATATGAAGATACTGATCCCAAGTTCTGTGATTCTGATGACAATAAAGACGACACCATTTATTGATTTCCTTCATCCATCTCTCTGAAGCGTTAGATTGAGGGTGAAAAAGTGAAATGAAAATTGGTTTAATTTTACGACGCTGTAGAGTACGAAGCCAAATTTTAGAACGAAACTGTGATCCATTATCTGATATAACCTTATCAACATGACCCACTTCTTTAAGAAAATGTTTAATGAAAGCATTAGATACTGAACGAGCTGTTGCTTTGCGTAACGGTGTAAAACACACATATTTTGATGTCAACTCCACTGCTACGAAAATGTACGCAAAACCATTAGTAGATCGAACCACTGGACCGAACAAATCAACTGCTGCCATGTCCTTTAATTTTGCTGGAATGATAGGAAACAACGGTGCTCTGTGAGATACTGTCGGCGGTTTAGCCTTTTGACATAATTTGCATTTGGCAAGAACAAATCGAATACGTTTTTCCATATTATTGAAGTAGCAATTTTCTCGTAATTTATGAAAGCATTTTCTGGGACCAAAGTGTGCATAACTGAAATGCGTATACCAAATCAGCTTATTAACCCACTCATCAGGAATACAAACTAACCAAACAGAGTTGTCGACCGATTTTCGTTTAAAAAGAATGTCATTGCGAACTAAATAATGCTGTCTAATCGCTGCGCTTTCCTTTCTCCTCCACTTCTCCTTAATGTCCTTCCAGATTGGATCCTTATTTTGCTCCTTAGCGATATCCTGGAGCGAAGACGAAATAAAGTTCTCAAACGCAACACCTTGAATATACATCAAACAATAATTGTTTTCCTTGCAGTCCTCTTCAGCACTTTGTTTCAAACCCATAGGTGCACGTGATAAAGCATCAGCAACAATATTTGAAGAACCCTGTATGTAAACAATACTAAAGTCAAATTCCTGTAGGTACAACGCCCATCGTGACAATCTGCCATGAGTTAATTTTGTCGACATAAGAAACTCCAGAGCTCGATGATCGGTGTAAACCTTAGTATGTCTGCCAAACAAAAATGTGCGAAATTTTGTAAAAGCCCAAACAACAGCCAAAGCTTCAAGTTCCGTAATCGAATAATTCCTTTCTGATTTCGAGAGAACACGACTTCCAAATGCAATAGTCTTTTGTACTACAACGCCGTTTTCTTCTATCTCTTGAAATAAATGTGCACCTAGGCCTTTGTATGATGAGTCCGTCGCCAAACAAAAATCTTTAGATAAATCCGGGTGTGATAGAAGTGGGGCGGCAACTAAGGCATCACGAAGTTGTTCAAATTCTGACTGAGCTTCCTCATCCCAACACCAATTAGATTTCTTTCCGGATAGTTCACATAAACGAGGTGTGGCCAAATTGTCCAATCTAACAAAGCGTCTAAGAAAATTACAGACACCAAGGAAACTACGAACATCACGTTTGTGGTAGGAACAGCATAATTACGAATAGCGTCTAATTCTTTTGGATCAGGAAGAATACCTTCTGTAGAAATAATGTGACCGAGAAATTTCACCTGTGAACGACCAAATTCAGATTTTTCTAAGTTCACTGTAATGCCAACTCTTGCAAAAATACGTAATAATGAATCCAAAATTTTGTTGTGCTCACTCCAAGAACGTTTAGCAATAAGAATGTCGTCAACATATGAAGTACTATTGTTACGAAGATAAATTGGTAAAATTTCATTTAAGCTACAAATGAATGCTGCTGAAGGTAAAGTCCAAACGGTAATTTACGAAATCACATTTAGGTTAATAGTCATATCCGGTTATTGTTTACTTACTCACTAGATAGATTGATAGTCGAAGAGTTGTTTTGACAGATGCAAAGAATAGTGAAAGAGTGGCAGCAGTGCAGAAAACTAAAAGAGAAATAGCACCACTACAGCTCGGGGCCCTATGCTCGCTACGGCACATATTCACTTAGAGTAGTGAATCCCCTGAGGACATTAATAGCTGCACATTAATTCTAGTTTGTGACTTTGTGGCACATCTGGCGGAAGTGCGTACGTAAATTGATATAACCATGCACATGGATGTATGTCATTCTTAGATTTGCGAAAGATCTTAAATTTCCGAACAGTCAAAAAGTGTTTATAGTCAAAGTTTTCGCCTCGTGGCGACAAAGACCTACCGCGTCTGTCCCACTCCCAATGTCGATTATTGTCAAGTTCGCGCGCCTGGCGCTCTCTTGTTGCATCTCGTAAATGAAATAAATTATTTTCTTCAAACCCCTCTGCTATCTGTGATTCCAAATTTCTTTTGCCGTCTTTTCATACAATTTCGCCTTCAATTTGTTTGATTTGCTTTCGTAATGCCTCCACTTCCCTTTTAACGCGTTCATTAAATCTTCCCTGATTTTCAACATGTTTATCTATGCTCTGGTACTCTTCGGTTTCTGCAAATGGCAATGGAGCTGTGTCATCTGAATCTCTGTCCCCATTTAAACTAAGATTTGTCAATTTATCTGAAATCTCCTCCACTCTTTCCGATAAGTCACCAATTTGTTCTTTCTGTTTATTTACGTCTTCCGTAAGTGTCGCGACTCGCGTTTCAGTATTAACGCATTTAGTAGTTAACTGTTCATACTGTTGTGTTAGGTTATTTAGTCTGTCATTTGGTACGGATTCCTCGATTCTCTCAAATATTTCTTCCTTATCTTTTGCACGTTGTAAATTTAACTCTGAAAATTTCTGTACTATCACGCGATCTCTTTCTTCCTGTTCTCTATCCTGTTCCCTTTGTCTAATCTCTACTGCAACAAATCTATTATTGTGAGCATTCAAAATCGGTTGTACTTCTTCTCGAATTTCTTTCTTTAATTCATCTTTCATGTTTTTGAAACATGTCCCTATTCGTGAGTCTAACCGTGTTTCCATTGTTCCCATCTGTGTTTTTAATTCAGATCTAAACTGTGTTTCCATTGTTCCCATCTGTGTTTTAATTGTACCTATCTCTGTTTTAAATTCAGATCGTATCTGTGATCCCATTGTTCCCATATCATTTTTAATTGTTCCTATTTGTGATTCTAACCGAGATCCCAAATTTAATATTGCACTCATCAACTGCTCCGTGTTAAGTTGCTCGAAATTCTTTTCGCCCCTAACATTTCCCACAAAACTAACTTCCTTCTGCATAGCCATAAAGCTATCTGTGTTCGATACTATTCCACAATCTTCTATCGTTAATCTCGGGTTCTGTGAATTTTACGATTGAGAAAAATTTTGAAATGGTTCCGGACTATTTTCCCGACTTCTTAAATTGTCTTCCACTTCATTATTCATGATACTGTTTTCCTCTGTTGGCGAGTTCGCCATGTTAATAATTTCGTCATTCTCACTATCCATCATTTTTGCCTTTTTCATGGATCGCGTAATCATTTACTAAATGTACAAAACTCGTCACTGTACGAAAATTACACACAATGCCTCCTTATGTCCAACAATACCATTCACTCGAAATGTTTCCCTCAAACACGTTTACTCGAACAATTGAAATAATTGCACTAAATTATCAAACCCGTGGACAAGACAACAAAAAATGAATAAATTTTGAAAAATACCATTAGAACAATACCAATTACCAAATCTACACATGCAAAATGGACTACAATTACCAAACTACAAATTACTACAATACTACTGTCTACTATTTTTACAATCAGAAGATTCCAAGGGACGATCCGAAGCAGCGGTCGCCACGTGCATGGGGGCTTAATAAAATGGGATTGAAAATATTTTTTTGTAGCTGTCTGTCCGATTACGCAAGTCTCGTAAACGGCTGGCCCTGACGACTAATTGTTACGCTATCTGACTGCATAGAATGACAACAAAGAATGAAATGAAATTTTCGTTAACACAATTAATTAATTAAGTCCCCAGCAACTATAAAACCTACGAAACCAAAGCACAAGTATAACTGTTCTGTGTGTGGGAGTGTGACTCAACGCACATCTGGCACGGTTCTTCTTCAACAAGACAAGAAATTTTAAATACCATTTACTGACGTGATAAAAGAAAATTACAAATACTATAATTGTGCAAGAAAACCAAAATTACACTCTAATACAAGAACACACGCCAGATGCTTTGTTGACTGAACCTGTAATGAAGCATTATTCAGGACACACAAATAATAAGAAAATAAAGAACAGTAGTTAGTTACCTTAATTTATATTGACGAAAAGCACTCAGATCATTACAATATCTCCATTAGAATAACATCTGCTATCTCTCCCATCAATAACTGCATAAACATGGAACAACACTCTGCACTACCACATCTCATCCCACATCAGCTACAAGCTGTGTCCACCACAACTACTCGGCAAGAACTCTCGGCAAGAACTGCCTGCCGCTACCTCTCAACACGCACTGCCAGTGGAGGCGGCGGAACAATACTCTCTCTGGCGCGATTTTTGGCGCTGTGGCTCAGTGTAGCCACCTTTCACTGTTGCGGAGCATGCTTTCCAGCCAGGGAACCTTAATATTCGTTTCGAGGAGAGGCAAGTACTAGCGGATACTACGAAAGGCTCTACAGGGTGACAATCGAAATCGCTAAACACCCAAATAATTTCAACCGAAAGGAGGAGGGCGTGAAATTAAACGGTATATGGATGCCGGTGTTAAAGAAGATGTGTACCACCCGTCCACTACTGGGTGATGGCAACGGCGATCGACGGCGACGGACAGCGGCCAATTGCACTGACGCTTCCAAAACACGTGACGTCACACCGCGGCGCGGGAGCGCGCGGACACGGAATTTAGCGTCAGTCAGTAGCGAGCCAGTGGGTGTGTTGGACCTTCCAACGAGCTACGGACCCCCTTGAAGATGTCTCCTGCAGTCGGAGACGAAACGTTGGGAATTGAGACAAAATAATCAAACGACCACGGCATAACAGCCCGGATAATTATAATGGACATGATATTTCCGGCCGTGAAAGTCTACATTTTGGTGCCTACCTCTGCTTTTCTTCAGACGGGCGCGACCTCAGACATTGAATATCCACATTCTGATACAGAACAGCACCTCCGAAAGGAGCAATCGCCCAGAAAACAGAAGAAGAGAATCAAACCCCATCCGATGACACACTTCTTCATATCGTATCAGAAGCAGTGGAGCGTATACAACACAAAGATTTCCCTTCGAGCGCCCTGACAACAGGAGTGGCCGCTCCTAATGTCCCATCTGAGGAACGATCCCACCTGACATCGATGGATCCCATGGAGGGAGAGTCTCTAGACCCTGCTACAGCAACGTCACCGCAACTCGTCCTCGACGAGCGCGACGGTCGCTTGCCGCCTGTTCCAGTCTCCTGGACTGATGATGTCGACGATGGAGCAGATCGAGATGGTGACCCTCCTGTCACGCAGTGCCCCTTGGAGGTGCCAGACCCACCTTCCATCCAGTGATTGCGGCTACAGTGACTGCGCCGGACTTTACACACCAGCCGGACATCTCTGCCGGAACGTCTGTGCCAATGGTGGGAGCACGACCACAACACTACCACATCGCGACCATGAATCTAGCCACCATTCGGGCTTCCCACAAACTGGTAATGTTCCGAGAGACCATTTATGCTACTGATGTCGACATTGCCCTCCTCCAAGAAGTGATCGTCGCTGATTTCTACTCCCCCACTGGCTACACGGCACACGTCTCCCATGCTTCTAACAACGGTAATGGAGTCGTCATCCTCCTCCGTTCTGGACTCCCTTCTGAAGATGTAGTGTACCTTCCTAATGCTAGAGGTATGACTCTCACGCTGTTCAGCGTCCGCGTCCTCAACGTATATACACTGTCCGGCTCTAGTCGACGTCGTGACCGACACACCTTCTTTGCTGATGAGGTAACGCCGCTTTTTGAGGGTCCCCTGGTTGAAATGGTCCTCGGTGGCGATTTCGACTCTACACAAGGGCCTGATGACCACCTTCCATGTCATTCCCTGTGTGCGGCCCTCTCCGTCATCATCGACAGACTTCAGCTTGTTGACACATGGACAAGGGTTCAGGGCCCCTGCGCAGGTTTCACATACTATACGGCGCATTCGTCCATTCGCCTAGACCGTCTATCCCTCACACGTTCCATTGCTGCCGACTCTCGACATGCCGAAGTATGGCCTCTGGCTTTCTCTGACCACGACGCCTACATCTGCGATGTCATCATCGCCCGCCAACAGGTGTGGCACAGCCACGGACTGTGGAAATTAAACGTTTCCCACCTGGCTGTCCCCGACTGCCGACGGATCGTTGAGGATGTGTGGTCCATCTGTCGTCGATGTGACACCACGTACACATCCACCTTATCCTGGTGGCTGTCCTTCACGACACCAGCTCTACGCAGGGATATGGCAAAGACTTCAAAGCTTGGCAAGCGAGCACCATGGACTTTTATTATGCGGTGCTTCGTGACTGCATTTCGATGGCATTCTCTCCTGTCCGTCAGACGATAGCGCATCATGCAAAAGCGCAGATCACTTCACTCATACCACGACGCTTGGAAAGGATCCTTGTCAGATCCTGCACCCATGACTATATGCCTCACGAAACGCCATCGATGTACCCCTCCTCACAGAACGCCGAACGACATGATGTTCTGAAAGCACTACAAACGGAATCTCCATAAACATTTCGAGAAGACACGTTTGGAAGTTCCGCCAATCGGAAAGCGCTAGCGACTCCTGGAATTCTGGTACATAAACTAATTTTAAAAAAATAATAATAATAAATAAAAGAAAATACAAACATACATACAAAAAACGCAAAAATGCACTAAAATAAACTAAAAAACAAAAGCCCGTGCACGGTTACTTTCATTTTAATCGCTACTCTCTATATTCTTCCCCCCCCCCCCTCCCCCTTACTTTCTTCCTTTCCTACACCCTTGTAGTAATAGGTTAGTTGTTTTGGGATAGGCGTAGGCGCCTGAAGAGTTGCATTTTTTTTAGGACACAAGTGGCGGTGGCAAGTAGATTTTTTTGTAGTTTCCCTTTCCTCTCCAGGAGCAAAAAAAAAGTAGAACATTAAAAAATCCTGGTGTGGCAAAATTTTTCACCTTGCTCCATTGATATAAATCGATGTCCACAGGCAGCTAATGTCTATAGTTCCTTTGTGTCTTGATTCAAGGAAAAGTCTATTCTACCCCCTCCGTCCTACTTGGAGCTGTTGTCCACAATAAACAAAATCTTGTCTGAAGATTTGAGAGGAGCGATGATTACAATATACTTTCAAGTTTACTTAGCTTGTCGTGCTGAGTTGGCTCTAGTTCTTCTTGTCGAGGGTTCTGATTCTTGAAGCTGAAAATGTCACATTTTACGTCCTCACAGTGGGATTGATCTAAATAAATTTGAAGATTGTTCTTGCACAATTTTTGTTGCTACGTTAATATATTTTGTCACATTTTAGCATATCATACAGTCTTTTAATTTTTCACATTAACAAAGCTGAAATTACTTTGTTCGCACAAAATACAAAAATACGTCCGATGACATCAGAGGCATGCTTACTACTATCTCACTCAGCGGAAATAACAGTATTCCAGAGTGTTTACAATTTTTTGTTGACGTATGTATTTCTATTAGTTTCTGTTACATTATTAATTTAGATTATTATTTCATAAATGAATCCAGAAATAAACATAGTAAACAGTACAGTAATGCGTAATTAAAATACAAATTTTAAGTGTGCCGATAGTTCGTAATTTCAAATGTTTCTAAAAAAATTATTTTAACTATACATTCAGAACCAGTACTTATCGATTATAACATCATAAAGTAATTCACTGTCATAAATTTTAGCTTTGAAATATAACATGGTGTGTATAAAGTTATACAAAAGTTTTCAGAAGAGCAACTGAGATAATACTGACCTGTCCAAAATTCGAAAAATAATACTGGTATCGACAACTACTGTTGAGGAAAAGTAATGCTAGAGGAGGATGTCACGTTACATCATCCACAAGAGTACCAAAAGAAACCCCTTACATTTTGGTTACACGATAAATCAGACAGATTTAAAGGCTGTCAGTTCGACTAAATGTCTAGGAATTACAATTACGAACTATTTAAACTGCCACGATCACATAGATAATCGTTGGCAGAATACTTAAAAGATGCGACAGGTCTGCTAAAGAGACTGCATACTCTACGCTTGTCCGTCCTCTATTAGAGTATTGCTGTTTTGTATGTGATCCCTAGCAGATAGGATTGACGGAGGACGTCGAAAAAGTTCAAAGAAGGGTAGCTCATTCAGTATTATCACGAATTAAGGGTGAGTGTGTCACGGACATCATACGCGAGTTTGAGATGGCAATTACTAAAACAAAGGCGTTTTTCAATAATCAACTTTTTTCCTCCGAATGTGAAAATACTTTGTTGACCATAACCTGCTTAGGGAGTAATGATCGTTCTAATAAAATAAGAGAAACCAGAGCTCGCACAGAAATATTTAAATGTTCATGCTTCCCACGCGCTGTTAGAGAGTGGAACGGTAGAGAAACAGAGTGAAAACTGTTCGATGAACACTCTGCCAGGCGCTTAATTGTGAAATGTCGAGTAATCATATAGATGTAGATGTAGATGCTGATGCAAGCAGCACGCGAACAAAAAATGGTTCAAATGGCTCTGAGCACTATGGGACTTAACAGCTGTGGTCATCAGTCCCCTAGAACTTAGAACTACCTAAGACTAACCAACCTAAGGACATCACACACATCCATGCCCGAGGCAGGATTCGAACCTGCGACCGTAGCAGTCGCACGGTTCCGGACTGCGCGCCTAGAACCGCGAGACCACCGCGGCCGGCAGCACGCGAACAATCGACGACCTTCGCCTGCTCCGAAAAGCTAGTTCCCAGACTCTGGGCCGAAACAGCCCGTCCTTTCTCAAAGTCATTTGTATCCGTGGTTTTCCACACTTTCGGCTCGTATGGCCGCTAGCGTAATTCCCCATTCCTCTCTGCTCCGGTTACATACTTCCCTCGCTCCGTTACGTGCGTGTAAATCACTAGGCGGCATTCGCCCCCGCGATGGGCACTGGTTATAATGTTTGGCTCTTGAGCGAATATAATTTTTTTTTTTTTTAAATACGGATCGCGGTAACAGGCTGATCTGTAGCATAGTCCGATGTTGGGGTTACCGTGGAAGGTGATGGTTTGGCTGCGAGTTGCCAAAGCCAATGGAGGTGAGGTCAGCGAGAAGATTTAAAATAAGCACTGTAGCGTGTATTTTGCGGGAATTGGTTTTCATCGAATAGTTTATGTCCATTTTTATGGCACCATGCAGACGGGTGGTACTGGTGGGTCAGTACATCCCTTCGTGACTGCCGCAATTACTGTCGACAACATTAATTAGTGCGCGTGTGTTTTCTATATAAACTGTGATCCAGGAATCTGACCGAAATTAGAAGTATATTATACCTCCAGCTGCTAACGGGCGTTGATATATATCAACGGGGACAGGTGAAAATGTGTGCACCGAGCGGGACTCGAACCCGGGATCTTCTGCTTACATGGCAGACGCCATCTGAGCCACCGACTGCAGGGACTATCTCGCGCACGCCTCCCGCGAGACCCACGTTGTCACCTTGTACGTCCACACACTACATTCGTAGTGTCCCACACCAACACACTCATTACTCGTGGAAGACATTCTTACCAAGTCTCGGAAGAGTTTGGCGAATATGTGTACATCCGCACAGGAGAAGAAGGTCATGGCCGGTGTTGCCAGAACTATATACTTATATGGATATGGTGTCTGTTCTTTCGGACATGTCCGAAAGAACAGACGCCATATCCATACAAGTATATAGGAATCTGACCGGTCATCTCTTAACTAACACGTTGAGAAAAGGTAGCTTTTTTTTTTGTTACGCAACTTTGCCTTCTACAATAACCTACGATAACTTTCGTTAGGATTTCTATCTCTTGCTTAATAATAAGAAATGAAATCTTCCCTTTGAAATTTATTCTCTTTCTCAATCTTCGCATACAAATTTAATTGCTGTTTATTAAAAGTGATTTTCTGATTATTTCGACGAAACATAGAATGTGTCGTCGTTGTGGCCCTCAGCCGTTATCTGCAATAACCCAAAACTGTTCCTTACCTTTTTTACTGTTACTGGATCGCCATCTGACTGCTACATCGAACTGCGACATGAATATACTTACTCTGTTTTACTATACTCTATTAGATGCTGGTGAGGTGTCATAATAATTGGCTATATTTATTACCAAAGCTGACGTTATTCTTTAATTAATTTGACTGAAGTTACGTAATTCATAGTTACACTATTTCTTGACAACAATAAAATTTTCGCAAAGTTTTACGTAGATGGTTTTTGGGATGGATTATAATCATTAATGCAACATTGTTGGCAAAAATTAATTATATTCTGAAAACGTTTCTTCAAATATTTACTGCTGGTAATGAAATGATTTTACAAACGTTCAAATGGGACTTACTTTTTACAATAATCTTATAACTAGCATTTGATCCCGGCGGAGGTTCGAGTCCTCCCTCGGGCATGAGTGTGTGTGTTTGTCCTTAGGATAATTTAGGTTAAGTAGTGTGTAAGCTTAGGGACTGATGACCTTAGCAGTTAAGTCCCATAAGATTTCACACACATTTGAATTTTTTTGAACAACTAGCATTGCGCAAACATACCTTCAGTAGTCTTGAGTTTCGCAAAGAAAATAATTCAATAATATTAGTTCCTCTTATGATAATAGTTAGCTGATGTCTCTGTACATCCGTTTATAATCTCTTGTAAATCATAACTAGTGGCTGGCAGGCACACTGCTCCTTTCAACATCTCGCTTCAGACCTGCTACTAGACTTGGCCACTGTTTCTATGTTTCGATACAGTGTATCGATACGTGGAACTGTTTCAGTGTCTCGGAACGGCTGTGGTTCACTGTTTCGAAACAGTGGTGTTTCATTCCGCCCCTGTCTCGGGTAACCGGACCAGATTCGATCTCGAGCCAGACACAGAAACTATATCGTTGTTTTAAAATAAGGCTGTTTCAGTCCACCTCTGCTTGGAACGGACTAATTGTATCGAAACAGGGATGTTTCATTCCGCTCTGTGTCGGACGAGATTCGGGCTCGGCACAGGTACTGAAACACAACATACCACTTCATGAAACACTTTCAAGAGTGTCGAAATCTTTTTGACAACAAATAGCATGAAGCTCAAGGTATCCGAAAATAAAGCTTCGTCTCTAGCTGACTGTCCTATTCCGAAATTGCGTAATATCTGCTTTAGAAACACTAACAAAACAATAAAACAGCGCATACTATTCACATTGAAAATAATAAATATGTGAAAATCATTTAGTTACATTACACTTTTTTTATAACATGCGCTTCTCTGTTCATGTGCAATAATCATATTAAGAAACGCAAGTAATCCTACAACATTTTGAATAAAAAAAGGCGTAGAGTGACATTTATTAGACATATTCATAAATTTGATGTAAGTATAATTGCAACCAATCTGTTTGAGATATCACTGATAGTGTAATGGTGAACGGGAAGAGTTGGGAAGCATGGTGAATTTATAGTAACGGTTCGAAACACCTTGAAAGACAAAATTTTTTTGTTATATTTTGTTATTTATTCGAAGTATTTGGCGTTGTTTGTGAGTCTATAGACACTGTGCCTATTATCCACAATGATTCCCTTTGTGTGCACGGAAATTAGCAGGATGGGTATATTACCCATAATAACGGAATGTGGGAATCCCAGTAGCATATCCGTAGTTTCTGCAGTTCGCTCCCACCTCCAGTTCCGTTCGTGATGATTCTTCTGTTTTCAACTATGGCTGTCCTCAGCCAACTGAAAAGTATGGAAGTTACACTACACGAAAGCAGTGCATTTGCTGCAGGAAATACGAAACTGCCAATACGACAAAGTGATAGTTTCATACTTCCTGCTACACGATTAGCGCTCTCGCACCTCGTTTGTGTTTATATGGACATACTTATACAGTAGACATTCAAGATGATAAATTGTGTAGGTTTATTAGATTACAAAACACAAATTGTTTCACTGTTTCGAAACAACGCATCGAAACATTACATTGTACTGTTTCATTTGTTTCGAAACAGTTACATGTTTCACTTTGCCCATCTCTACCTGCTACCAACTCGCTTCACATCTCGCATACTACTGAGTTCCTACGAACGCTAAAGTGCGGTCTCTCCTGCCAACAATGGTTTCTGGTGCAGACAATCCCTGCAACCATTACAAAATGTAGCAACGCCCCCCCCCCCCCATGAACCATGGACCTTGCCGTTGGTGGGGAGGCTTGCGTGCCTCAGCGATACAGATAGCCGTACCGTAGGTACAACCACAACGGAGGGGTATCTGTTGAGAGGCCAGACAAACGTGTGGTTCCTGAAGAGGGGCAGCAGCCTTTTCAGTAGTTTCAAGGGCAACAGTCTGGATGATTGACTGATCTGGCCTTGTAACAATAACCAAAACGGCCTTGCTGTGCTGGTACTGCGAACGGCTGAAAGCAAGGGGAAACTACGGCCGTAATTTTTCCCGTGGGCATGGAGCTTTACTGTATGATTAAATAATGATGGCGTCCTCTTGGGTAAAATATTCCGGAGGTAAAATAGTCCCCCATTCGGATCTCCGGGCAGGGACTACTCAAGAGAATGTCGTTATCAGGAGAAAGAAAAAGTGGCGTTCTACGGATCGGAGCGTGGAATGTCAGATCCCTTAATCGGGCAGGTAGGTTAGAAAATTTGAAAGGGGAAATGGATAGGTTAAAGTTAGATATAGTGGGAATTAGTGAAGTTCGGTGGCAGGAGGAACAAGACTTCTGGTCAGGTGACTACAGGGTTATAAACACAAAGTCAAATAGGGGTAATGCAGGAGTAGGTTTAATAATGAATAGGAAAACAGGAATGGGGTAAGCTACTACAAACAGCATAGTGAACGTATTATAGTGGCCAAGATAGATACGAAGCCCACACCTACTACAGTAGTAAAAGTTTATATGCCAACTAGCTCTGCAGATGACGAAGAAATTGAAGAAATGTATGATGAAATAAAAGAAATTATTCAGATAGTGAAGAGAGACGAAAATTTAATAGTCATGGGTGACTGGAATTCGAGAGTAGGAAAAGGGAGAGAAGGAAACTTAGTAGGTGAATGTGGATTGGGGCTAAGAAATGAAAGAGGAAGCCGCCTGGTAGAATTTTGCACAGAGCACAACTTAATCATAGCTAACACTTGGTTTAAGAATCATGATAGAAGATTGTATACATGGAAGAAACCTGGAGATACTAAAAGGTATCAGATAGATAATATAATGGTAAGACAGAGATTTAGGAACCAGGTTTTAAAT
This sequence comes from Schistocerca cancellata, assembly GCF_023864275.1. Taxonomy (NCBI): domain Eukaryota; kingdom Metazoa; phylum Arthropoda; class Insecta; order Orthoptera; family Acrididae; genus Schistocerca; species Schistocerca cancellata. Next base: position 1,143,915,479 of record NC_064626.1, on the reverse strand, counting down.
TGTAAAACATTTCCAGGGGCAGATGTGGACTCTGACCACAATCTATTGGTTATGACCTGTAGATTAAAACTGAAGAAACTGCAAAAAGGTGGCAATTTAAGGAGATGGGACCTGGATAAACTGACTAAACCAGAGGTTGTACAGAGTTTCAGGGAGAGCATAAGGGAACAATTGACAGGAATGGGGGAAAGAAATACAGTAGAAGAAGAATGGGTAGCTTTGAGGGATGCAGTAGTGAAGGCAGCAGAGGATCAAGTAGGTAAATAGACGAGGGCTAGTAGAAATCCTTGGGTAACAGAAGAAATATTGAATTTAATTGATGAAAGGAGAAAATATAAAAATGCAGTAAATGAAGCAGGCAAAAAGGAATACAAACGTCTCAAAAATGAGATCGACAGGAAGTGCAAGATGGCTAAGCAGGGATGGCTAGAGGACAAATGTAAGGATGTAGAGGCTTATCTCACTAGGGGTAAGATAGATACTGCCTACAAGAAAATTAAAGAGACCTTTGGAGATAAGACAACCACTTGTATGAACATCAAGAGCTCAGATGGAAACCCAGTTCTAAGCAAAGAAGGGAAATCAGAAAGGTGGATGAGTATATAGAGGGTCTATACAAGGGCGATGTACTTGAGGACAATATTATGGAAATGGAAGAGGATGTAGATGAAGATGAAATGGGAGATACGATACTGCGTGAAGAGTTTGACAGAGCACTGAAAGACCAGAGTCGAAACAAGGCCCCGGTTCAAATGGTTCAAATGGCTCTGAGCACTATGGGACTCAACTGCTGTGGTCATAAGTCCCCTAGAACTTAGAACTACGTAAACCTAACTAACCTAAGGACATCACACACATCCATGCCCGAGGCAGGATTCGAACCTGCGGCCGTAGCGGTCGTGCGGTTCCAGACTGTAGCGCCTTTAACCGCTCGGCCACTCCGGCCGGCCAAGGCCCCGGGAGTAGACAACATTCCATTGGAACTACTGACGGCCTTCGGAGAGCCAGTCCTGACAAAACTCTACCACCTGGTGAGCAAGATGTATGAAACAGGCGAAATACCCTCAGACTTCAAGAAGAATATAATAATTCCAATCCCAAAGAAAGCAGGTGTTGACAGATGTGAAAATTACCGAACAATCAGTTTAATAAGCCACAGCTGCAAAATATTAACACGAATTCTTTACAGACGAATGGAAAAACTAGTAGAAGCCGACCTCGGGGAAGATCAGTTTGGATTCCGTAGAAATACTGGAACACGTGAGGCAATACTGACCTTACGACTTATCTTAGAAGAAAGATTAAGGAAAGGCAAACCTACGTTTCTAGCATTTGTAGGCTTAGAGAAAGCTTTTGACAATGTTGACTGGAATACTCTCTTTCAAATTCTAAAGATGGCAGGGGTAAAATACAGGGAGCGAAAGGCTATTTACAATTTGTACAGAAACCAGATGGCAGTTATAAGAGTCGAGGAACATGAAAGGGAAGCAGTGGTTGGGAAGGGAGTAAGACAGGGTTGTAGCCTCTCCCCGATGTTATTCAATCTGTATATTGAGCAAGCAGTAAAGGAAACAAAAGAAAAATTTGGAGTAGGTATTAAAATCCATGAAGAAGAAATAAAAACTTTGAGGTTCGCCGATGACATTGTAATTGTGTCAGAGACAGCAAAGGACTTGGAAGAGCAGTTGAACGGAATGGATGGTGTCTTGAAGGGAGGATATAAGACGAACATCAACAAAAGCAAAACGAGGATAATGGAATGTAGTCGAATTAAGTCGGGTGATGTTGAGGGTATTAGATTAGGAAATGACACACTTAAAGTAGTATAGGAATTTTGCTATTTGGGGAGCAAAATAACTGATGATGGTCGAAGTAGAGAGGATATAAAATGTAGACTGGCAATGGCAAGGAAAGCGTTTCTGAAGAAGAGAAATTTGTTAACATCGAGTATAGATTTAAGTGTCAGGATGTCATTTCTGAAAGTATTTGTATGGAGTGTGGCCATGTATGGAAGTGAAACATGGACGGTAAATAGTTTGGACAAGAAGAGAATAGAAGCTTTCGAAATGTGGTGCTACAGAAGAATGCTGAAGATTAGAGGGGTAGATCACATAACTAATGAGGAAGTATTGAATAGGATTGGGGAGAAGAGAAGTTTGTGGCACAACTTGACCAGAAGAAGGGATCGGTTGGTAGGACATGTTCTGAGGCATCAAGGGATCACCAATTTAGTATTGGAGGGCAGTATGGAGGGTAAAAATCGTAGGGGGAGACCAAGAGATGAATACACTAAGCAGATTCAGAAGGATGTAGGTTGCAGTAGGTACTGTGAGATGAAGAAGCTTGCACAGGATAGAGTAGCATGGAGAGCTGCATCAAACCAGTCTCAGGACTGAAGAGCACAACAACATCAACATCAACGCGCGGTCTCTCCCCCTCTTTTCTTACAATGTATCCATACGCGGTCTCTCCAGCCCTTTTTAAAATTATATCAATTTGCGGTCTCTCTCGCCAACAATACTTTGGTGTAGACGTTCCCTGCTACCACAATTATTTCCAACATGACAAATATTATTTATTCCTACTTAATCCTATTAATAAAATATAAACATCTTTCATAAATTGTGGTTTGACAGTAGACAATAGAAATATACACGTCTTAAAATATTATGATGAGTATTCAAATGTTCTACATCTACATTTACATATACGGAGCGTGGCGGAGGGTACCCTGTATCACCACTAGTCATTTCAAAAATGGTTCAAATGGCTCTGAGCACTATGGGACTTAACATCTATGGTCATCAGTACCCTAGAACATAGAACTACTTAAACCTAACTAAACTAAGGACAGCACACAACACCCAGTCATCACTAGTCATTTCCTTTCCTATTCTACTGGCAAATAGAGTGAGGGAAAAAGACTTGTCTGTATGCCTCCGTATGAGCCCTAATTTCTCGCATCTTATCTTCGAAGTCCTTGTTGGCGGTAGTAAAATCGTTCTGCAGTCAGCTTCAAATGCCGACTCTCTAAGCTTTGTCAATAGTGTTCCACCGAAATATCTTCGCGTTCCCTCTAGGGATTACCATTTGATTTCCCGAAGCATCGCTACAATACTTGCGTGATGTTCGAATCTACCGGTAACTAATCTAGCAGCCCGACTTTGAATTAATTTGATGTCTTCCTTTAATACGACATGGTACGGATCCTAGAAACGCAGCAGGACGGCCTTTGTGGCTGAGCGGTTCTAGGCGCTTCAGTCTGGAACCGCGCGACCGCTACGGACGCAGGTTCTAATCCTGCCTCGGGCATGGATGTGTGTGACGTCCTTAGGTTTAAGTAGTTCTAAGTTTTAGGGGACTGGTGACCTCAGATGTTAAGTCCCATAGTTCTCAGAGCCATTTGGACCGAACTGCAGCACTACTCGAGAAAATGTTGCGCTAAAAGTGCTATATGCGACCTCCTTTACAGATGAACCGCTCTTCCCTGAAATTCTGCTAATACACCGAAATCGACCATTCCCCTTCCCTACAACAATCCCCATCGCTCGTTCCATTTCATATCGCTTTGCAGCATTACGTAGTTGTAGTAGTTTGGTTGGGTTGGGTTGCTGTGTTGGAGGAGACCAGACAGCGAGGTCATCGGTCTCATCGGATTGGGGAACGACGCGGAAGGAAGTCGGCGGTGCCCTTTCAAAGAAACCATCCCGGCATTGCAGCATTACGCCCAAATATTTAAACGACGTGACTGCGTCAAATAGGACGCTATCAATACTGTATCCTAACATTACGGGTGTGTTTTTCCTTTTTATCCGCATTAACTTAAATTTTTTCTACGTTTAGAACCAGCTACCATCCATCACAGCAACTGTCTACGTCGTCTTGTATCTTTCTAAAGTCAACTTCGACACCTTGCCGTACACCACAGCATCAGCACAAACAAGCCGCACGCTTCTGCCCACCCTGTCCGCCAAATCATTCATGTAACAGCGGTCCTCTCACGCTTCCCTGGGACACTCCTGACGGTATCCTTGACTCTGATGACCACTCGCTGTCGTGGACAACATACTGGTTTCTATTACTTGGTAAGTCTTCGAGCCAATCACATACCTGGGAAGCTAATCACATACCTGGGAACCTATTTAATATTCTCGTACCCTGGTTAACAGCCTGAAGTGTGGTACCGTGTCAAATGAAATCTGGAAATATGGAACCTGTCTGTTTCCCTTCATCCATACTTGGTACGAGTGTAATCCTAAAAGCAAGGTCTCCTATTTTTTTGTAAGTACAGATCTCTGTTTGTGTAGCAGTTGGTCACACTGTTATGAAGAGTGCTTCACGTCCTGTGTGTAAATCAGGCCCCCACAACCGCACGAGTGGTCGACTGTGAAGAGCGGACAAATTGAATAGCTGGGCGGCGGCCATTAGAGTGGTAAACTGACGCGCGGAGTTCGAATGTTTATACATCGCTTTTGGTTATAAAATGCCTTCCCTTGAGTTAGGTCACAAACATAATGCCTCATTTAAATACGTTACTACAATATACTTTTTAAATTATGAACAAACAGCAACTAGTCACTGTTTATGAATTTATCTTACGTACTACATGGAATCTGCCATAGCTAAAAGTTACGTACTGGACCCCTAGCATTTTTCGTAGTTCATTTACGATAGATGTACGCAAAATGCATCAAAATACTCGAAGATTTGCCCACTATATTAATAGATATTTTCTGACTCTACCTTGCTTTAGATTTTATGACGAGAATTGCGTTATATGTGGCATAGTGCTTTGGCAACTCACGACCAAATTATCAAGTTTCAACCTAGCCTAGACCATGAAAACATTACAGATCAGCCAACTTTCTTCAAAATGATCAGAACATATAAAATGGTATTCTGTCGGTCGGAAATATTGCCTCCTGACAGCGTGTAACCATTTTTGTAACAGCTATGGTTTTGAGAAAGGAAACCTGCAAATAGATGCACAGGCATTATACTAATATCGTGTTACAAAAACATTTATTAAGCAAGTGCACTGACATACAAAACAACTTAAAATATACACTTACCTGTGAAATGTAATATTCGTTCCTTTCTCGAATTTATTTGTACAATTAATCGCTGCACGACTCTTCAGCACTGTACTTCTTTTGATTAGAACGTACAGACAGTAGGATCACGAGTAACAAATACTGTATGTACGTCCCAACAAATATACAACGTTGAATCAGGGTCTTCATAAACAACAGTATTACACAACACATCAGATTACAACCACTATAATGGCGTCCAGCCGAAGGTTCAAATTATCCCGCGACTGCAGCGCCATCAGTGAGTCTAGTTATTTTTTTGCAAGGTCTTTGGTGTAAACATGCGCACGCCGCGCTGATGCGCTGTCTTGGCTTGGAAGCCGTTGAGAATGGAGCTCCCGTTGGATGTCACCGCCAAGTGCGAATTGCGCGCAGTTATTCGGTTTTTGAACGCAAGGGGCACTGCGCCAATTGAAATCCATCGCCAATTGACGGAAGTGTATGGTGAATCGTGCATGGATGTCAAAAATGTTCGTAAGTGGTGTAGAGAGTTTGCAGCTGGTCGGACCGAAATTCACGACGAACAGAGGAGCGGGAGACCGTCAGTTTCTCAGAAGACAGTGTTGGAGGTTGAGCAAAGCATGCGTAAAGATCGGCGGATCACTCTGGATGATCTATGAAAAAACTCAAACGGGCAATTCATAACCGCAGAAGAGGAATGTTGAGCCAGGGCGTACACATTCTCCATGACAACGCTCGTCCACACATCGCTCGGCAAACCGTTGCTCTCCTGCAACAGTTTCAGTGGAATATAATCACTCACCCACCCTATGGTCTTGACTTGGCGCCCAGTGACTATCTCCCGTTCCCTAGGTTAAAGGAACATTTGGCCGGAAAGCGACTCAGCTGCGACGATGAAGTGAAAGAAGAGGTTCATAACTTTCTGAACAGCATGGCGGCGAACTGGTATGACATGGGCACACAAAAACTGCCACAGCGTCTACAAAAATGCATCGACAGAAATGGTGGTTATGTCGAAAAATAGTTAAATGTTCAAGCTGTAAATTGATGTAAACCATTGTAGAATTAAGCAGGTCTATGTACTTATAAAAAAATAGGAGACCTTACTTTTGGGATTACGCTCTTAGTATAGTAAGGCGCTGCAGTCATGGGCTGTGCGGCTCATCGCGGCGGAGGTTCGAGTCCTCCCTCGGGCATGGATGTGTGTGTTTGTCCTTAGGATAATTTAGGTTAAATAGTGTGTAAGCATAGGGACTGATGACCTTAGCAGTTAAGTCCCATAGGATTTCACACACATTTGAACCCTGGTAGTATATAATGTGAGAAAAGGGCAAGCTGAGTTTAGCACGAGCGATGCTTTCTAAAACGATGCCGATTTGTGGGCACAGGCTTCTCGGTCTCAAGGAAATTTATTGTATTCGAACTGAGAATATGTTCAAGGATTCTGCCGCAAACCGACGTTAGGGATATTGGTCTGTAATTTCGTGGGTCCGTTGTTTTACCCTTCTTATATACAGGAGTCACTTGTGTATCTTTCCAGTTGCTCAGGACTCTACGCTGGACGAGAGATTCACGATAAATGCAAAAGGGGCCAATGGCGTAGAGTACTCTTTGTAAGGAACTCCAAGTTTTTCTTGACATAAGACAGTCTCGGTTGCAAAATCTTTTTCATTTACCGGAAATGACGCGTTTCTCCCTTTTGGGGCTTCATCATATTGGCGTAAAAATCAATGTGGAAAGCCAACGTTCGCTGATTTTCGACATTAATTTTTACGACAGTCTGATGAAACCCCAAAATAGCGAAACGCCTAATTTATTGTAAATAAAAGAGATTTTGTTACAGAGACTGTCTTATTTCATGAAATTCTTAACCAGTTGCTGTACCAGGTGCCCAGTATGGAATGGGACCAATTTTACTCTTCAAGTCCATGTCGCCGCATCACAAAAGTATCGTCTACGTATCGATACAGATAGTACACACGGTGTCCAAGGAGCAATAGTTAATACTCAGGGATATGGCAGGAAAGATCATTTGAAGGGGAAAAAAATCCAGTAAACATGGGCTGTAAAGTTCATCCCTTAAGAGATATGAGCTCTTCGCTGCTATGGAACACTTGTCTTTTGCTGAACAACTGCTCATAGCTGTTAAGAAATGCATTAAAAACCCATGTTTACGGCACAATTTTTATTTTTTTGGTCCTCCCAAAACATGAAAAGTAAAAAAGCTTGCGGTAGAAGAGATTCGCATCACACTGGCGAAGATGGAGGAGTGCCCATAGCTCTTTAGGTGACACTTCAGAGCCCATGTTTACTAAACTTTTTGGCTTCGAATGATGGTTCCTGTCTTATCAATGAATTCTGAGTACTCCTCCTTGGACACCCTGTATAGGAAACCAGGCACACCAGCTGCAACCCCTCGAGCTATTATCATCCGTCATAAAGATATTCGGTGCTAGTGACTCTGGTCCGAAGAGCTCTATCGCTTTCAAAAAGGAGAGACTTTCTGAATAATTACGGATCTACTAATAGTTTTCCGAAGTAATGGGTACTCACATAGGCAAATTGACAATCATAATCAAGAACGATTTGTATATGCAGACTGAAGCAACGAATAATAATTTTTACCAAGGCCATAGTTCATGAAGTGGGTCTCGTGCTCACGAGGCAGATGTGGTAACCGCTACGCCACCCTGGCGCAGAGGCTTTGCACAAAAGCACGAAATATACTATGAAGTGTGGTTTCGCAGGACAGAGTGGATCAGGTTGTGGGAAAAGGCCAAGGTCAATCACTGTTAGTTATACAAAAACACACAACTTTATTGCTCAAACCAATGCACAGTTTTCTCTTTAAAACAACGAAGATCAATTCACGCCTGAGGGCCCAAGTAACTTCTCCAGAATAAGTTTGAATGATTGCTTTTAAAACACCAGGATCTAAAGTAACGGCTGAAGGCCTTACTTAAGCAAAATTACAATATCTTCTCGGCTAAAGGCCGAAATAATATTTCAGATCAGCTAACGAATTTTTTAAAAACCAAGCATTATAAATTCCGGCTAAAGGTCATATTAAGGAAAATTCAAGTCAATTCTTCGGCTGAAGGCCCAATAAAAAATTTTCTTTACATAATAAAAGAGAGACTTTAAAGATAAGCTTTTACACAGTACAACAGAAAAACATCTTAAGAAAACTTGAAGTATCTTGTCGGCTGAAGGCCCAAACAATTATTCAAGAATAATTAAAGACAACTTTAAGATAAACGTTTACAGGACACGGCTGAAGGCCATTTCAAGAATTCCAGATAATTAAAGGGAAATCTTACAGACAAGGATTTACATATTAAAGCCACAAATTCTGAAACAAACGCGGCTGAAGGCCTAAATACAGAGCAACAAGAATTTTAAATGAAACACGACTGAAGGCCTAATCTCAAAATTGTTATGAAGTTCGGCTGAAGGCCCTATACTAAAACATAAAACAGACAATATTAATACACAGCTGAAGACCTGGCACAGTACCTGCGACCAAATAAAATGAGAATCTCAAACAACAAACAGTGGTGCTCAGAAGTGTTCGAAGGGTCAGCCTGGGGACGAAACTCTAACCACAGTCTAGGTGAGACAGATAGTCAACCGTAACACTAAACAATCGGGTTGCAGCACGACCTACTGATGGCTGAATCAATTCTACAGTCAGGGGACAATAAACACTCAAAGAAAAAAAAAAGAGAGCTACATCAAGCTGTTGAACTACACCCCACGCCGGACAGCATCAACACGGCGAGGAAAACTCACTGCCACAAAACTATGCAAATGACCAGGACAGGTAACCGGAATGTTAATGGCCACAAGGCAGAAGATACCGCTGGTGCACTTCACTGATAAATTATAGTTTAAAAGGTTAAACACCATACAAGGAGACAGCTGCAAAATTCTGCCAACTCCAACACACTATCACTTTGCTGCTTGCAGGGACAGCCCAGGATGCAACAACCAGCAATCAATGAAGAGATGTCACAACGGTTAAGCTTTCATGACAGGCTCACTGATTACTCAACTCCAGTATGCAGGTGCGGTGGGCGACGAACTTAGCAGTTGTCGCAGCTAGTGCCATGCAACTCCGAGCGCGCGTGCACGCCGCCAGTGGCCCCAGGCTGATCACTGCTGCTGCTGCTCCTTTTATGACTTCCTCACTGTGAGGAAGTTCGGTTGGAAGTTTGTGGCCTGTTGGCCTTTACTCCCCTGGGAATCTTGACGAATCTTCTTTCTGTACTGGTAGGTATTTCTGGACTGGCAAGGAGTGCCGGTGACCTATTTCTTGGGCTTGTCGATATGACGATTTTTCTTCTTCTTCTTACTTGTTGCTGAGGGCTCTACCTCGGTTGGGATATTGTGCTAAATGCATCCCGCTTTATCGTATTCTCCGTTGACCAGAGCGATGATGATACAGCGCATTTGCCACTCTGTGAAGATAGGGTAGGAGTCAATCAGATTGAACTCCTCCCTAGAAAGACCAAGAAGGCCTTCTGGATACCCTAGTGGGCGATGTGGGAGTTGAGGTTTAGGATGGTTAGGTGGAACGAAAGGATAAGGGTTGTCGTGATGGGGATACGTACCATCGCGAAGCGATGCAGTGATCTTCTGCGTTACAGCGCTTGCGCTGTACATATCTGGAAGCGGGAGGAATGGGACTTCTTCCCACCCCTCTTCCTGCGCTGCTGCTTCGGTGTCCTACTTGTGCTGTGTCGCCTCTCCTTCGGCAGGCTCGTCTGTCTGTGTGGCCACCGTCGCGAACTCCACGCGTGGAGGAGTCGCCTGGGTGGCTGTGTCGACTGTTGTGGCGGAAGCTGCTTTGGCTGAGCGAAGCTCTTGCGTCAGCTCAGCAATCTGACGCCGAGCTTCGCCCAGTTCCGCCAGCATGGCCGCCCTCTCTTACGCCATGGTGGATTTGAAGGCGGACATGGCTTCTTGTACGGCGTCGTTAAGGCGCCTGGTGACGACGTCTTCTGTGCAAGTGACCACCTCTTCGTGTGTGGTGGTCACTTGCTTCTGCGTCTTCTTCTCCGGTCCGCGCCAATTTCTTCTGTTGGCGCAGGAACGGGCGTTGGCCGCGTGTGCGCCACCACAGTTGGCGCAGGTGCAGGGGACGTCCTTCTGCTTCTTGCAGTCACGTGTGTCGTGTGCTTGCGCACACTTCAAGCACGCGACTGCTCCGCTGCAGTGCTTGGCGACGTGGCCAAGGTTTTGGCAGCGAAAGCACTGCGCTGCAGTCTTCCTCTTCTTCTTGCCGGATGTTCCTGCTAACGTGAGCAGCAACTCCGCCAAGGCAGCAGCTTTGCGTCCCCTTCCTCGTCCCGACATCTCGAGTAGCAACAGCGACAATTAGCTATGCGTAACTCACCGCGGCGTGAGCGGGAATGGGCTGATCACACGCCACAGAGATTCCTCGCTGCTCCGCTGCAACCGATCAACTGTCCAAACCCGGAAACGGCCAAAAGATCAAATACACGTCGGCCGATGAGACGACCGACCAAACGACCGACCAGCGGACGCTCCCGCTCCAGTCTTCTTCACTCGGACAGTCCATGTGTGTCGCCAGCGGTGGGCAAGTATTGGCTGTCTGCACCTCACTGGCACTCCATGCCCGACGCTCCTCCGTCCCCGACCACTGTTCCGTCCCTGACAGCTGCTCTGTGCCCGATTGACTTCCAGACACTCGACGACCTGGAAATACTGTCGGTCGCTCCAGAGATAGTACGACAGAGCACTTATCGATATTCGCTGCTGTTGCCAATCATGAGCAGATAAGGCAGGAAGTTAGTGACGCCAGTAAATGGAATAAGAAAACGAGGCGGCAGTACAGTAATAGAAGATGACAAACAATAAACGGAATGAATACGAGCCCCGCACTGCTCACCGTAGTCTGCCTCCCTCCTCAATCCAAATTCCCATTCACGACTCAGCCCGCTTGGCATTACACCTAAACTCGAACAGCATTACAGAGGTTCCTTTTTTTTGTTGCAGAGGTTCTCGAACTATAGTGGAATAGCACCGCAGTATCCAACGAAATGGGGGATCTTGCCTGAAACCCAGGTATGCATACTTAAATTAAATGGAATTATACAGTTTCAGATACCTTTTCAAGCCTCAAACGTCTGTGATGTATATATGCACACCAGAGCTGGACATCAGGAGACCGGGTACGAATCCCGGCCTTGGTACAAATTTTCATTTGCCGCTTCAGTCAGCATACATGCATAAAGATGTTTGGAACTTCAAAAGGCCTCTCAAACCATACACTTTGATTTGAATAAAAAATCAAGAACGCCTGAGAAAGAGGGTGAAACCGAGAGAGAGAAAAACGAAGTCAACAGTCGCTTATCAATTTTACGCTGGCCCAATATCCGAAAATATCGGTAGACACCTATCGAAACATGAGACCCAATGTACAGTGTGATTCAAAAAGAATACCACAACTTTAAGAATTTAAAACTCTGCAACGACAAAAGGCAGAGCTAAGCACTATCTGTCGGCGAATTAAGGGAGCTATAAAGTTTGATTTAGTTGTACATTTGTTCGCTTGAGGCACTGTTGACTAGGCGTCAGCGTCAGTTGATGCTAAGATGGCGACCGCTCAACAGAAAGCTTTTTGTGTTATTGAGTACGGCAGAAGTGAATCGACGACAGTTGTTCAGCGTGCATTTCGAACGAAGTATGGTGTTAAACCTCCTGATAGGTGGTGTATTAAACGTTGGTATAAACAGTTTACAGAGAATGAGTGTTTGTGCAAAGGGAAAAGTTCTGGACGGCCGAGAACGAGTGATGAAAATGTAGCACGCATCCAGCAAGCATTTGTTCGCAGCCCAGGAAAATCGACTCGCAGAGCTAGCAGAGAGCTGCAAATTCCACAATCAACTGTATGGAGAGTCCTACGAAAAAGGTTAGTTATGAAACCTTAGCGTCTGAAATTGGTTCAAGCACTGTCTGCAGCTGATAAGATTAAAAGAATCGATTTCTGTGATTTTATCCTTGCTCAAATGGAAACAGATGAATCTTTCGTTTCAAAGATTGTGTTTAGTGATGAAGCAACTTTCCACACTAACGGGAAAGTCAACGGTCACAATGTCTGTATATGGGGCACTGAGAATCCGCGGGAAACAACTCAGTATGAACGTGACTCGCCTAAGGTGAACGTTTTCTGTGGCATTTCAGCCAATAAAGTTTTTGGTCCCTTTTTCTTCGAAGGTGCTACTGTAACTGGACTACATTATCTGGAGATGTTAGAGAATTGGCTGTTCCCTCAGCTCGAACAAGAAGCACAACAATTCATATTTCAGCAGGATGGAGCGCCACCACATTGGCACTTATCTGTCCGTAACTACCTGAACGTCAACTACCCGAGGCGATGGATCGGCCGCCAGGCAGCCCGTGACAGAGCACTTCATCACTGGCCTCCAAGAAGCCCTGATCTTACTCCCTGCGATTTTTTCTTATGGGGGTATTTTAAGGATATGGTGTTTCGGCCACCTCTCCCTGCCACCATTGATGATTTGAAACGAGAAATAACAGCAGCTATCCAAACTGTTACACCTGATATGCTACAGAGAGTGTGGAACGAGTTGGAGTATCGGGTTGATATTGCTCGAGTGTCTGGAGGGGGCCATATTGAACATCTCTGAACTTGTTTTTGAGTGAAAAAAACCTTTTTAAATACTCTTTGTAATGATGTATAACAGAAGGTTATATTATGTTTCTTTCATTAAATACACATTTTTAAAGTTGTGGTATTCTTTTTGAATCACCCTGTACTTTGCGCCCGCCGACAAAGATAAAAAGTTTCTGTTGGTCCATCATGGGCAGGGGACATCAGCTCATTAAGTAATTAACCAATCAATGAAATTCACCGACAGCGGCATAATTTTATTTTACTTTGACGACAACCAGTTTCGGCATTCCACTATGCCATCTTCAGGCCCCATATGCATCTCTCAAAATAAACGATAATACTATACAGTGACATTTATTCTGGTTGTCGTCAAAATAAAATAGTATCTTAGTTATACCACCGTTGGAGAATTTCACTGATGTTGATAAAGATAAAAAGTCTTCTCTGTAATGTTAAAGACACGCCAGGCTTTCGAAAGTCGGGTGTACAGCGCATTCGATGCGAATGTGACTCGTTAAACACTGGACAGACTAACAGATCAGTCGAGGAGAGACGCAACGAACATCAGCGACACACCCGACTAAAACAACCGAGCAGATTAGCTGTCACCTAGCATTGCCTCGAATGTAATCATGAAATGAAATACCATATGATCAGTATCGTAGTGCAAACGTACAGTTTCTGGGACATCGTAATTACGAAGTATTTCGAAATGAAGAGGTCAGAGCATATAATAAATAGCTACAGAGGTTTCAAATTCAATAACGCTTTGGGTCCGGCACACAGTTGATTAAGATATCGCTGGCCATCACATCCACCGGAGTTGGAACACGCTGAGAGTATTTGCGGATTATCAGTGCGGCACAAGGAACAAACCAGCGTCCAAAGTAGTCGAACTCAGCTGTAAACAACGGCGCGAGACCGACAAGAGTTCACATTATCTGGTTGCAGTCGGCGATGGGAGTACGCGTAACAGCTAAACTCGCAGCACCGGAAGAGGGCGGCTCGGTCGGTTGTCGAAACATTGTGCGTGAAATGTATGCAACTCGGCAGAACACCCGAAGGTACAGCATTAACATGGAGTTTTGCTGATACCTCTCTATAGAGTTTAATGTTGAGAACCCATGTTCAGAAACGAGCGAGCTGGCACAGGAGTGAGGCAATTGGCTCGAATTCGGCAATGCGACTGTTAAAATCCCCGTGCAGATTTAGTCTTCCATGGTTTTCTTAAATCTCTTAAGGCAAGTGCTGATCTCGTTGCTTTGAGAAGACCACGGTCAACTTCCTGCCTCTATGCTCCCACAGACGGAGCTTGTGCAGATTTAACCACCTTTTCGTCCACGGAACATTAAATCGTAATCATTCATTCGGTTTTGCTATTTGAGAGCCATAGCCTACTTAAGAACCCTCTCTCGCTATTTCATTCTGTACTGAAGTAGAACTAGGACACAGACACTATACCGCGGCAATATCCATCAAGTTCCTCCACGCGATACATGCAAATTGTACTCTACTGCTCCAAACTGCGGCTACAGCTACGTGAGGAGTGATGTTGAAGTGAATCGATTCGTTTTTCCAGGCGGTCTCCTGAAAGTCTTCCTACAGGACGAAGCATATTCTCACGTTGTAGGGGACGTACATAATTTCTTCTCGGCTCCACAGATACCGCTTGTTTCCTAGCCGCCCGCTGATCATCTATCCCCGTAACGCTTAACTAGTAAGCAGTAAAGCTTAAAATTTTATGAATGATAGTTAAATGGACACCCTAGCTGCAAGCAGGCGTTGATATACTTCATTGGGGACATGTTGAAAATGTGTGCAGCGACCGGGACTCGAACCCGGGATCTCCTGCTTACATGGCAGACGCTCTATCCATCTGAGCCACCGCGGGCACAGAGAACAGTGCGTCTGCAGGGACTTATCCCTTGCACGCTCCCCGTCAGATCCACATTCCCAACATGTCCACACCACTACATTCGTAGTGCGCCTTATAGATGTTTGCCCATCATAATCATTACTCGTGGCAGATTAATCTAACAAGATTAATCTACCAAGATTAATCTGCCACTAGTAATGAGTATGATGGGCAAACATCTATACGGCGCACTACGAATGTAGTGGTGTGGACATGTTGGGAATGTGGATCTCACGGGGAGCGTGCAAGGGATAAGTCCCTGCAGACGCACTGTTCTCTGTGCCCGCGGTGGCTCAGATGGATAGAGCGTCTGCCATGTAAGCAGGAGATCCCGGGTTCGAGTCCCGTTCAGGGCACACATTTTCAACATGTCCCCAATGAAGTATATCAACGCCTGCTTGCAGCTAGGGTGTCCATTTAACTATCATTTCATTTCTAGCAAAGCTGCCTGGTCATCCACGGTAACTGTTCTTTCGGGAACAGGTACTACCGTCATATATACTTAACACTTTAGTAGAATAGAAGCTGTCTGAAATATAGAAGATATCCTGAAATATAGAAGATATCCTGAAACATAGAAGATATCTGAAATATACTGGTAGAAGATCTCTCAAAGACTGAAGTGGAAACAAGACCCCTGGAGAAGACGACATTCCCTCAGAATTACTGAGATCCTTAATGGGAGAGCCATCCACGACAAAGAAATTCCACGTGGCGTGCAAGATACATAAGACAGGCGAAAAACCTACAGACTTCAAGAAGAATGTAATAATTTCTATTCCAAAGACTGTTGCGAATACTTTCAAACCGTCAGTAGGTAAGTCATGGTTGCAAAATACTGGCACGAGTTGTTCTATAGAAGAATGGAATAACTAGCAGAAAGAAACCTCGGGAAGGTTTAGTCTGGGTTCCAGAGAAGCGCAGAAACATGTGAGACAATAATGACGCTAACCTGTGTTTATGGGTTCTGTAGCTTTTGAGGAAGCTTTTGACAGTGTTGACTGTTCAACAAAAAAATGGTTCAAGTGGCTCTGAGCACTATGGGACTTAACATCTGAGGTCATCAGTACCCTAGAACATAGAACTACTTAAACCTAACTAACCTAAGGACGTTACACACATCCATGCCGAGGCAGGATTCGAACCTGCGACCGTAGCAGTCGCGCGGTTCCGGACTGAAGCGCCTAGAACCGCTCGGCCACAACGGCCGGCGACTGTTCTACACTCTTTGAAATTTTGAAAGTAGAAGGAATAAAATGTAGGGAACTAATAATTATTTACAACTTATACAAAAACCAGGTTGCAGTTACAAGAATCGAATGGCATAAGAGGGGAGCAGTGGTTCAGGAGGCAATGAGACAGAGCTATAGCCTAACCCAAATGTTATTCAATCTGTACATTGAGAAAGCAGTGAAAGAGGTTATAAGACGAACACCAACAAAAGTAACACAAGGGTAATAGAAGGTAGTTGAATTAAGTCAGGCGATACAGAGGGAACTAGACTGGGAAATGAGGTATTAGAAATAGATGAGATCTGCAATTGGGGCAGCAAAATAAGAGTCGTCTGGCGAAACAGGGAGAATATTAAATATAGACTGTCATCAACATGAAAAACGTTTCCGAAAAAGAAAAATCTGCTAATATCGACCGTAAATACATGAGTTAGGAAGACTTTCCTGAAGGTATTTGCCTGGTAGCATCGTACGGAAGTGAAACGTGGACGATATAAAGTTGGGACAAGAAGAGAATAGAAGCTTTTGAAATGTGATGCTACAGGAGAATGTCGAAGATTAAATGAAAAGACCTTGTAACTAATGGGGAAGTGCTGAATAGAATTCGGGGAGAAAAGAAATTTGTGGCACATGTCTAGAAGAAGAGCTAGGTTGACAGGACATGCCCTTAGGCATCAAAGAATAGTTTGATAATGTAGAGAAGTATGGATGGTAAAAATTATAGAGTAAAATGTAAGTATGAATAATGTAAGCAGGTTCAAATGGATGACTGTTCAGTGATTAAGAGACATGCGCAGGATAGGGTAGCGTGGAGAGCTGTTTCAGACCAGTCTTCCTACTGAAGACCATAACAACGACATCTGAGAAGTAGAAGCCATCTGAACAAATATTGACTTTCGGATGTGTAATTTTTTATCTCTTTTTACAGTGTAGCGTTTTTCTTTACCGTTATAGCCCCGACGTTCACTAAACTTAATTCGTAACCAGTGATTTCTACAAGCTGTCATCCGCGACCGTAAGCGATATCGCACATGCACAACAGTGTATTGACGGTCTACCTAGATCTAAAGGGTTAGAATCTCGCCGAGCGGGTGTGAGGGAGGGTTATGGGAGCATTTTCGTCTGCTGTGTTGTTCCACTGGAAAGCGATATGTTCATCTCCATCTACAACTACATCTACATCTACATGGATACTCTGGCAGACCGTTCATCGAACCATCTTCACAATTCTCCATTATTCCAATCTCGTGTAGCGCAGGGAAAGAACGATCACATATATCTTTCCGTACGAGCTCTGATTTCCCTTATTTTATCGTGGTGATCGTTTCTCCCTATGTAGGCCGGTGTCAACAAAATATTTTCGCATTTAGAGGAGAAAGTAGGTGATTGGAATTTCGTGAGAAGATTCCGCCGCAACGAAAGACGCCTTTGTCTTAATGATGTCCATCCCAAATCCTGTATCATGTTAACCTGGACCCAGCACAACGACGGTTTGAACGCAAAATTGGTGATTATCACGCAGGTCTCAGACCAAACACACCTTGCACGGAACAAATTTTACTCGGGAAACTAATCCTCAGGCGTCAAAAAAATTTTAGCAAGGAAGCAGTTTTTACGTTTATAGATTTTAAAAATACTTATGACTCAAAGGACTGTAAGTCTCTTTTCCAAATTCTGAAAGAAAAACAAATGGATCTACGAAGGACTGCAGTTATTAGTAAAATACTAAAGGGTACAAAATGTATGGCAAAAATGAGAGGAGAAAGTTTGGAAAATTTTGTAATTAAAACAGAAATGTGACAAACTGATGTATCCTCTGCATTACATTTCAACTGTGTCTTCAAACAAGTAAGCCAATAGTGGCGAAAACTGAAATCAGAGCTTAAAATTGAAGACCTTATCAAATTAGAAAGAACCTGCGTTATCTTTTTCAGCTGTTATGTCAGGACACTGAAACAACGCAAAACAAATAGAAATTCTTAAGGTAAAAGCAGAGAGAGTAGGGGCTCCAAATGGCATTTGAAAAAACAAAATACATGTCCAGCAACAACCTGGAACTCAAAATTGTAGAAGCTAAATACTGGAAAATCCAGAGCGTTCTTAGTTCGAATATTCAAGCGATACCATTCAGCGAACTACCCTGGAAAAGATTAATAACGAAATTCGTTGTCACAAACTGGAAACAGCTTTCAGGCTTACAAAAGAAATCTATAACAAAAAATACATCAAAATGCACAAACTGAGTGCCTTCATGCGGCCGAAACACTTATTTTAAACAGAAAGAGAGGCACTGAACATAACCAATAGAAAGAACGAAAAGCAATCAGAAAAATTTTAAGTCCAAATTATAATGAAGAAGGAACAAGAAGACTAAGAGCAAATAAAGAAATTGAAAATTAAATCAACATTTATTCGGACACGAAAACACGCAGGCTGAAATTTTATGGGCTTATTAAAAGAACGGAACCTACCAGTTTAAGTAGACAGGTTCTGAAATATGACGAATGTCGCAAGAAAGCTAAAATTGAAACAAGAAAATTGATCGTTAAACAAGACTTGACGAAGGAAGCAGGAACACAAATTGATGTACGAGACAGCAAAAAATTTTAGGTAGAAAATACAAGACTTGTGAGCTGGCCTAGCGTAAAAACCCAAGAAGCCCGCAACAGCTTGGTCTAAAGAACGCAAAAGAGAGAAGCTAAAACAAAACCCTGAAAAGGCCTTTATTGTACATCGTGTGGTCCAGCAATAGTAGTATGCTGTGTTAGTGCACATAAATGCTCAATAAACCACATTGGGTTATGGAACAAGAATGGCACTGTGCCCAACCGATAGACTTACTCGTAAAATGCCGCGAGCAACATCCGAAGACGAACCAAGGAATGTCTCACTTCCTACAATTTCGCGTAGAGATCGAGGCGTTTATGGAGGCGTCTTTGCATCATCTGCGATTGGAATGCTAGAAATAGATAGGAGGGTGAGAGGGGGTGAGTTTGATACGTATCCTCTATCGCTTATGGCAAGATGGTTTATAGAAAACACACATACAACTGTTATTTATTTATCGTAAGGCTTTTTGACACGTTTAACAAAATACGTAGACGGCAGACCATAACATTCACAACATAAAATCTTATAAACCAGTATGTCTAGCGTTTTTGTGATCTACCTACTTTGGAGTCGCCATCAGGAAGTTTTCTTAAAACTTCCTGGCAGATTAAAACTGTGTGCCGAACCGAGACTCGAATTCAGTACCTTTCCTTTCGCGGGCAAATGCTCAAATTTTCTTGTCTACCATAGTGGCGGATTCTTCTGTGATGTATCTGATAGTCTGTGATTCTCCTCAGACACAAAATGTGGATTTTTGCTCATTTCATTCGTGTAAAATAAATAAATAAATAAATAAATGCGTGTCCGACATGTTGCGTTGCAATTCTGTTTAAGGTGAGTTAGAACGGAATTTTTTTCACATTTCCTGATTTTTATCTCATCATAAAATTTGCAATTTTCCAAATAAAATTATATATATATCGCTTATAACCCCCCCATGAACCATGGACCTTGCCGTTGGTGGGGAGGCTTGCCTGCCTCAACGATACAGATAGCCGTACCGTAGGTGCAACCACAACGGAGGGGTATCTGTTGAGAGGCCAGACAAACGTATGGTTCCTGAAGAGGGGCAGCAGCCTTTTCAGTAGTTGCAGGGGCAACAGTCTGGATGATTGACTGATCTGGCCTTGTAACATTAACCAAAACGGCCTTGCTGTTGTGGTACTGCGAACGGCTGAGAGCAAGGGGAAACTACAGCCGTAATTTTTCCCGAGGGCATGCAGCTTTACTGTATGGTTAAATGATGATGGCATCCTCTTGGGTAAAATATTCCGGAGGTAAAATAGTTCCCCATTCGGATCTCCGGGCGGGGACTACTCAGAAGGACGTCGTTATCAGGAGAAAGAAAACTGGCATTCTACGGATCGGAGCGTGGAATGTCAGATCCCTTAATCGGGCAGGTAGGTTAGAAAATGTAAAAAGGGAAATGGATAGATTAAAGTTAGATATAGTGGGAATTAGTGAAGTTCGGTGGCAGGAGGAACAAGACTTCTGGTCAGGTGAATACAGGGTTATAAATACGAAATCAAATAGGGGTATTGCAGGAGTAGGTTCAATAATGAATAACAAAATAGGAGTGCGGGTAAGCTACTACAACCTGCATAGTGAACGTATTATTGTGGCCAAGATAGACACGAAGCCCATGCCTACTACAGTAGTACAAGTTTATATGCCAACTAGCTCTGCAGATGACGAAGAAATTGAAGAAATGTATGATTAGATAAAAGAAATTATTCAGGTAGTGAAGGGAGACGAAAATTTAATAGTCATGGGTGACTGGAATTCGACAGTAGGAAAAGGGAGAGAAGGAAACATAGTAGGTGAATATGGATTGGTGGTAAGAAATGAAAGAGGAAGCCGACTGGTAGAATTTTGCACAGAGCATAACTTAATCATAGCTAACACTTGGTTCAAGAATCTTAAAACAAGGTTGTATACATGGAAAAATCCTGGAGATACAAAAAGGTATCAGATAGATTATATAATGGTAAGACAGGGATTTAGGAACCAGGTTTTAAA
The DNA here is from genome assembly GCF_023864275.1 of Schistocerca cancellata. NCBI lineage: Eukaryota > Metazoa > Arthropoda > Insecta > Orthoptera > Acrididae > Schistocerca > Schistocerca cancellata. The sequence continues at coordinate 1,143,894,986 of NC_064626.1, read as the reverse complement.
TTGTAGGACATTTCCAGGGGCAGATGTGGACTCTGACCACAATCTACTGGTTATGAACTGTAGATTAAAACTGAAGAAACTGCAAAAAGGAGGGAATTTAAGGGGATGGGACCTGGGTAAACTGAAAGAACCAGAGGTTGTACAGAGTTTCAAGGAGAGCATAAGGGAACAATTGACAGGAATGAGGGAAAGAAATACAGTAGAAGACGAATGGGTAGCTCTGAGGATCAAGTAGGTAAAAAGATGAGGGCTAGTAAAAATCATTGGCTAACAGAAGAAATATTGAGTTTAATTGATGAAAGGGGAAAATATAAAAATGCAATAAATGAAGCAGGCAAAAAGGAATACAAACGTCTCATAAATGAGATCGACAGGAAGTGCAAAATGGCTAAGCAGGGATGGCTAGAGGACAAATGTAAGGATGTAGAGGCATATCTCACTAGGGGTAAGATAGATACAGCCTACAGGAAAATTAAAGAGACCTTTGGAGAAAAGAGAGCCACTTGTATGAATATCAAGAGCTCAGATGGAAACCCAGTTCTAAGCAAAGAGGGGAAAGCAAAAAAGGTGTAAGGAGTATATAGAGGGTCTATACAAGGGCGATGTACTTGAGGACAATATTGTGGAAATGGAAGAGGATGTAGATGAAGATGAAATGGGAAATACAATACTGCGTGAAGAGTTTGACAGAGATCACTGAAAGACCTGAGTCGAAACAAGGCCGCGGGAGTAGACAACATTCCATTAGAACTACTGACGGCCTTGGGAAAGCCAGTCCTGACAAAACTCTACCATCTGGTGAGCAAGATGTACGAGACAGGCGAAATACCCTCAGACTTCAAGAAGAATATAATAATTCCAATCCCAAAGAAAACAGGTGTTGACAGATGTGAAAATTACCGAACTATCAGTTTAATAAGTCACAGCTGCAAAATACTAACGCGAATTATTTACAGACGAATGAAAAAACTGGTAGAAGTCGACCTCGGCGAAGATCAGTTTGGATTCCGTAGAAATGTTGGAACACGTGAGGCAATCCTGACCTTACGACTTATCTCAGAAGGAAGATTAAGGAAAGACAAACCTACGTTTCTAGCATTTGTACACTTAGAGAAAGCTTTTGACAATGTTGACTGGAATACTCTCTTTTAAATTCTAAAGGTGGCAGGGGCAAAATACAGAGAGCAAAAGGCTATTTACAATTTGTACAGAAACCAGATGGCAGTTATAAGAGTCGAGGGGACGAAAGGGAAGCAGTGGTTGGGAAGGGAGTGAGACAGGGTTGTAGCCTCTCCCAGATGTTATTCAATCTGTATATTGAGCGAGCAGTAAAGGAAACAAAAGAAAAATTTGGAGTAGGTATTAAAATCCAGGGAGATGAAATAAAAACTTTGAGGTTCGCCGATGACATTGTAATTCTGTCAGAGACAGTAATGGAGTTGGAAGCGCATTTGAACGGAATGGACAGTATCTTGAAAGGAGGATATAAGATGAACATCAACAAAAGCAAAACGAGGATAATGGAATGTAGTCGAATTAAGTCGGGTGATGCTGAGGGAATTAGATTAGGAAGTGAGACACTTAAAGTAGTAAAGGAATTTTGCTATTTGGGGAGCAAAATAACCGATGATGGTCGAAGTAGAGAGGATATAAAATGTAGACTGGCAATGGCAAGGAAAGCGTTTCTGAAGAAGAGAAATTTGTTAACATCGAGTATAGATTTAAGTGCCAGGAAGTCTTTTCTGAAAGTATTTGTATGAAGTGTAGCCATGTATGGAAGTGAAACATGGACAATAAATAGTTTGGACAAGAAGAGAATAGAAGCTTTTGAAATGTGGTGCTACAGAAGAATGTTGAAGATTAAGTGGGTAGATCACGTAACTAATGAGGAGGTATTGAATAGGATTGGGGAGAAGTTTGTGGCACAACTTGATTAGAAGAAGGGATCGGTTGGTGGGACATGTCCTGAGGCATCAAGGGATCACAAATTTAGCATTGGAGGGCAGTGTGGAGGGTAAAAATCGTAGAGGGAGACCAAGAGATGAATACACTAAGCAGATTCAGAAGGATGTAGGTTGTAGTAGGTACTGGGAGATGATGGAGCTTGCACAGGATAGATTAGCATGGAGAGGTGCATCAAACCAGTCTCAGGACTGAAGACCACAACAACAACAACATCGCTTATAAACTCACATGGGAAGTATTTTATTTCATATTTTTCAATATAATCTACACCAGTTGAAAAAGTTAAAATTTTTACGTGCATTACTTCAAGATCTAATAAGATCGGTAATTTTTTATATAGAAGACTGTGGATTGGTGTGTTATAAAGGTTAAATTACGTGTTTGCATTGGTAACACTGGCACTGTGAAAAACAGTGTCGTATTGTTTCATAGTATAAACACGCGTTGTTTGTGAAAGTGCTAACGTTTTTTCGAGGCTGACAGACAAAATGATTGATGAACTACAGCAGTGTTGTGGGATGGCCATTAGAAATAATACTGATGGTTTGTTGAAAATGAAGCAAGCAATATGGGCAACTTTCTTCCACAGACTGTCAACTGATGAAAAACCGGTACACCACCATTGCCCTCCTGGACCTGATTCATGGTGGAATTACCGCAATGCCCAGTGCTCAAACAGTTCATACAGCCATAAACATCACATCCCAGCAGCAATCATGGATATCATGAAACCTGTTTACAGACACCTATCTAATCCTGAATTACTGAAGAAGTGCCTGCATAGTCAGACTCAAAATCCCAATGAGTCGTTCAATAATCTTACATGGACTCGCTTACCAAAAAATGTTTTTATTGGAATGAAGACACTAAAGTGGGGGGGGGGGGGGCAGTGATACTGTTATTGCTTTTAATGATGGCAACATTGGTAGGGTGAAAGTGCTACAGCACTGGAGCAAACTGCATCAGAGAACTTGAACGGAAGGACAAGGTTCGCATTGATGAAGCAGAGTATGCAGCACAGTTGGCCACTAAGGAGTCCAGAAAGAAGAAAAGAAGAAAAAAATTGGAAAAATATCAAGAGAAGGGCTCTTATGAGTGACTAAAAATAAAAAATGAAGCATAGATTAAATGAGTTACAGTCTTTTGAAACTTCAGAAGCCGTTCCTGAAAATTTACATTTTCTGTTGCATTTTTGCCTAAAAAAAAATCTCCGAAAACACTTCGAGCAGAATATTCAAATTTTGAAGAAGTAATAACATACATATCTTGAGTCTACTGAACCGCCGGCCGCGGTGGCCGTGCGGTTCTGGCGCTGCAGTCCGGAACCGCAGGACTGCTACGGTCGCAGGTTCGAATCCTGCCTCGGGCATGGGTGTGTGTGATGTCCTTAGGTTAGTTAGGTTTAAGTAGTTCTGAGTTCTAGGCGACTTATGACCTAAGATGTTGAGTCCCATAGTGCTCAGAGCCATTTGAACCATTTTTTTCTACTGAACCAAAAGAAGAACATAATGTAATGTATAATTAAAATTATTTAGGATAACGTACAAAAAAGTACACAAATTTTGAACTGTGTAATTTAAATTTGTATTTCCGAAAGCAGTAGCTGAAATGCAATTATTGTACTTCAGCAGACTCAGAAAATATAGTTTAATGTCCTGTCAAAGTTTCATGTCAATGGCTACAGTGGTTCCTGAAATACACCGAAGCCAAGTCATTAAATTTAACATTGTCGGGCGTTCCAATTCCCCTTAACATTGACCATGTTTTAAGCTGCAACTCAAATCCCAATCGTTTCTCGGTGCTAAGCGGCATATTTTTGTTTTTTTGTCCAGTCCATTCCCGAGTGCATGATTAACAAGGTTGAACTCATCTTCTACAGTGACCCTTGCTGTTACCGTTGGTTGTCGCCTAGAGGGACGTCAGTTGTTGTTTGTATCAGCGACATCTTGGTGGACTGGCACATATTTACTGTCTACGATCCTTTTGTACTCGTTCGTGAGAGCATTTATGCGACGAAGTTGAGGGGGTGGAATGTGGCTTAGAACTGGCGGCCAATCTGTAGGTACTCAAAGGAATTACAGACATTCGCTACAATTGGGCATTCATGTAAATCAAATGCGAAAGTTGAAAATTTTTGCTGGGCTGAGATTCAAACCCAGGTCTCCTGTTTACTAGGCAGATGCTCTGACAATTAAGCCATCCGGACACAGGGGTCATCGCAACTGCACGTACTGCGCCAGCACGTCTCCCGTCAGACCCAAATTCTCAACTTATTCATACACTACTAATGTAGTGCCCCTTGGCCATCATCTTCATATCCGAAAGAACAGGCGCCACGTATACATTCTGTAGGTGTTGATTTAATGACACGAGAAACCATTCTCTTTGCGTTATTTAGTTGGGCAACTACACTGAAGAGCCAAAGAAACTGGTACACCTGCCTAATACCGTGTAGGGCCCCCACCAGCACGCAGAAGTGTCGCAACAAGACGTAACATGGACTCGACTAATGTCTGATTTGGTGCTGGAGCAAAATGGCATAGTGAATCCTGCTGGGCTGCCCATAAATACATAGGAGTACGAGGGGGCGGAGATCTCTGAACATCACGTTGCAAGGCGTCCCAGATATGCTCAATAATGTTCATATCTGGGGAGTTTGGTGGGCAGCGGAAGTGTTTAAATTCAGAAGAGTGTTCCTGAAGCCACTCTGTAGCAATTCTGAACCTGTAGGGTGTCGCATTGTCCTTCTGGAATTGCCCAAGTCCGTCGGAATGAACAATGGACAGGAATGGATGCAGGAGATCAGAAAGGATGCTGAAGTACGTTTCGCCTGTCAGAGTGGTATCTAGACGTATCAGTGGCCCCGTATCACTCCAACTGCGCACGCCCCACACCATTACAGAGCCTCCACCAGCTTGAACAGTCTCCTGCTGACTTGCAGGGTCCATGGATTCGAGAGGCTATCTCCATACCCGTACTCGTCCATCCGGTCAATACGATTTGAAACAAGACTCGTCCGATCAAGAAAGATGTTTGCCGTCATCAACAGTCCAATGTTGACGCTGACGGGCCCACGCGAGGCGTAAAGCTTTGTGTCGTGCAGTCATCAAGGAAACGCGAGTGGGCCTTCTGCTTCTAAAGCCCATATCGATGATGTTTCGTCGAATGGTTCGCACGCTGACACTTGTTGACGGCCCACCACTGAAATCTGCAGCAATTTCTGGAAGGGTTGCACTTCTGTCACACTGAACGATTCTCTTCAGTCGTCGTTGGTCCCGTTCTTGTAGGATCTTCTTCTGGTCGCAGCGGTGTCGGAGATTTGATGTTTTACCCGGTTCCCGATATTCACGGTACACTCGTGAAATGGTCGTACAGGAAAATCCCGACTTCATCGCTACCTTGGAGATGCTGTGTGCCTTGGCTCGTGCGCCTACTGTAACAGGTTCAAACACACTTAAATAACTTGCCATTGTAGCAGGAGTAGCGGATCTAACAACTGCGCCAGGCACTTGTTGTCTTACATAGGCGTTGCCGACCGCAACGCCGTATTCTGCCTGTTTACATATCTCTTTATTTGAATACGAATGCCACGGGGAGTGGCCGCGTGGTTTGAAGCGCCATGTCACGGATTGCGCGGCCCCTCCCACCGGAGATTCGAGTCCTCCCTCGGGCATGGGTGTGTTTGTTGTTCTTAGCATAGTTTAAGTTAGTTTAAGAAGTGTGTAAATCTAGGGACCGATGACCTCAGCAGTTTGGTCTCATAGGAATTTAAAAAAGAAAAAAAAAGTATACGAATGCATATACCAGTTTTTTTTTTTTTTTTTTTTTTTTTTTTTTTTTTTTTTTTTTTTTTTTGGCGCTTCAGTGTATCTTTTGTAAGGGTTGTTTAGCCAAACTAAGGCACGATACTTAGCGGGTGAGAAGACAAGACCCAGAGCAGAGGACAGCAGGATGGGTGCCGGTGCTGTCCAGGTTGTAGCACATAGCTTTTGAATGATGTTCTTTGTACTCGACTTTTTCGACTGTTTTTGTTAGATGCTCTCTGAAAGAGTTCCATCAAATTCTACTCCCAGGTTCAAAAATGGCTCTAAGCACTATGGGACTTAGCATCTGAGGTCATCAGTCACCTAGGCTTAGAACTACCTAAACCTAACTAACCTAAGGACATCACACACATCCATGCCCGAGGCAGGATTCGAACTAGCGACCGTAGCTGCAGCGCGGTTCCGGACTGAAGCGGCCGGCCGCTCCCAGGTACTTTGGTGTTTTATTGTAAGTGTAGTGTTTTCAAACTGTATTTTTTTATTCCAGTGAGTTTATTATTTAGGTGGAAGCAGAAAACCTCCGTTTTGGCGGCTTTTGTTTGGAATCAACATTTGAAAAACCACTTTCCCACTGCATTTGACTCCTCCGTTAGGATTTTCTCTGACTCTACAGTTGAGGTACACCTTTTTTCAAGTCACCAAATCGTCAACGTAACCGTATTTCCTTGATTTTGGTTTTGGCACGTCTGCAGTGTGAAAGCTGAAGAGAAGTGGAGCAAGGATTGATCCCTGTAGTAGACAGTTTTTTTAATTGTCTTGGAGAGCTGATTATGGATTTCATGACTACGTTACTGTCTAACAAATGGCTCTGAGCACTATGGGACTTAACATCTGAGGTCATCAGTCCCCTAGAACTTAGACTACTTAAACCTAACTAACCTAAGGACATCACACGCATCCATGCCCGAGGCAGGATTCGAACCTGCGACCGTAGCGGCGGTGCGGTTCCAGACTGAAGCGCCTAGAAGCGCTCGGCCACGGCGGCCGGTTACTGTCTATCGATTAGCATACTGTCGACGAGCCGAGCGATTGGTTTTGCGAGGAATTACGCGAACAAGTTTGTATCTCAAGTAAACATTGTTCGCTTCCGTAACACAAGGCCATACGTGTAGCCTGAGTAAGGCTAAATGAACTAGCAAATACTGGCGGTCAGACAACCTTGTGATCTCCTCACCATAAGACACATTTCACGTACGAAAAGCTGTTAAATGTAGACAGCCTCGGTATGTTTTTCAAGTACTGAAGGGATCGTAAAACAGCTATGCTGTGGACATGGCACCGCCGGAGAGCACCTGCCTTCATTAATGTGTGGCACCTCCACAATAGTCCGCCCCTGGTAGCTGAGTGGTCAGCGTGACAGACTGTCAATCCTAAGGGCCCGGGTTCGTTTCCCGGCTGGGTCGGAGGTTTTCTCCGCTCAGGGACTGGGTGTTGTGTTGTCCTAATCGTCATCATTTCATCCCCATCGACGCGCAGGTCGCCGAAGTGGCGTCTACTCGAAAGACCTGCACCAGGCGAACGGTCTACCGGACGGGAGGCCCTAGCCACACGACATTTCACCTCCACAATGCCCGCTCAGCCTCCGACTCTACGCATTAGCCGGAATTGCGTCCAGCTAGGAAGGTAGTCTTGTTTACTGACCGCTTACTGCAAAGACGCACTGCTTCCGAGACGGGTCAACGCCGAGTATGCAGGGGTCACGAATAAGAGGGCCCTCTATTTACAAACAAAAGCGGAATCCTTTCCCTTCCCGGCGTGTGTGACAGGTGGGAAAGTCCACTACAAAGCCGAGATTTAATGAGCCCCACAACAATAGGACGCGTATACGTAACGGGATGTGTCGCTTGTGCGAACGCCGCGATACCGACATCGACTTGATCGATCACTACCTCTAACTTGGTGCGCATTGTATCACACCCAGGACGAAACGATTCATCCGCCTGAAGAGAAAAATAAATAAAATAGAAAGAGGCGGTGGTGGAGAGGGGAGATCAGCGGCATGCTGCAATTAAAACACACGGGGGAGAAGTATGTGACTGTGAAAGTTGTTAGCAGAAGTTGGTTGGTTGGTTGTTTGGGGAAGGAGACCAGACAGCGTGGTCATCGGTCTCATCGGATTAGGGAAGGAAGTCGGCCGTGCCCTTTTAGAGGAACCATCCCAGCATTTGCCTGGAGTGATTTAGGGAAATCACGGAAAACCTAAATCAGGATGGCCGGACCCGGGATTGAACCGTCGTCCTCCCGAATGCCAGTCCAGTGTTTACCCACTGCGCCACCTCGCTCGGTGTTAGCAGAAGTATCTGCCAAGTTCATTCTCTACATCTACACGTTTCACCAGAGTTGAATCTAAACTCAATAAGGTACACCGGATCTGAAATTAAATGGGAAATGATTGTTCCAATGATGGCTCCGGATACAGCAACCACATAGATACGAATCTAATCGCTTTCAGTGTAAGGCAATAAACTCCTTGAATGAATCCGCTGTCATTGCCAAATGTTATCAATAATGCTGTGTGAATCGCTTCATGTATTTTCGTTCATACGACGTTTCGGTTACGGCCGTCATCAGCTCGAAACTTACAACTCATAAAACGAAGTTCAGTATCAGGTATAATAAAACCTATGCCTGTGCGGGGCGTGTTATTGTAACTGGCACTGAGCTTTGTTTTACGAGTTCTACGTTAAAATCTGATGATAACAGTAGCACAAGCGCCGTAATAGATGAAAATACATTCAGCGATCTACACAGCTTTATTCATTTAAAAAAAAATCTCAAATAAGGTACAGCTCCGAAACTAATCCGTAAATAGTTGTTCTAGCGATAGAGGCGAATACACCAATCTAAATGCGAAGATTATACAAGGTGAAAAGTATTTAAACCGATAAACTCTGCTAGGTTGTAGGGGACATCAAAACAAATATATTTTTCCCTATTTACATTTTTTCCTACGAGGAGTATTTAAACCGGTAGATTTCTCTGGCGGCAAATTAATTAAACCAACAAACACTTTTCCATTTTTTTATGACAACTCATTAACACAACCCAATTTCAATCACAGTAGATTTTCAAAAATTCCTCCATTGACACGTAAACAAAGGTTACACCGTCGGATCATGTTCTGTCTGACACGGACAAAAACCCCAGGAGTATCCTGAATTGTTCCTGCTGCTGCTACTATCCGGGAAACCAGATACGGCCGAAGTGGCCGTGCGGTTAAAGGCGCTGCAGCTTGGAACCGCGAGACCGCTACGGTCGCAGGTTCGAATCCTGCCTCGGACATGGATGTTTGTGATGTCCTTAGGTTAGTTAGGTTTAACTAGTTCTAAGTTCTAGGGGACTAATGACCACAGCAGTTGAGTCCCATAGTGCTCAGAGCCATTTGAAACCAGATCCTCTTCTGATGCAACTGGAGTTGCATAAACAAGGTTGCGCATCTCTAAAAAAAATGTTCAAATGTGAGTGAAATCTTATTCGACTTAACTGCTAAGGTCATCAGTCCCTAAGCTTACACATTACTTAACCTAAATTATCCTAAGGACAAACACACAGGACTCGAACCTCCGCCGGGACCAGTCGCACAGTTGCGCATCTCTCCCCACACAAAAAAGTCCAGAGGAAGAACATCACACACATCCATGCCCGAGGCAGGATTCGAACCTGCGACCGTAACAGTCGCGCGGCTCCGGACTGAGCGCCTAGAACCGCTAGACCACCGCGGCCGGCACTAATCACAAGTAGGTATTATTCTTCCTCTTGTTGTATTCGCACTTGATAAATGGATGCTGGCCTTCCGAAACTAGTCCTGAAGTGAATAAATTCAACTAAATGGCAAGGGTTAATCATCTTTTTATTTTTCTGTGCTAATTATTGTCGTTTGTCCTTATCGTTGTGCTGTTCTCTGTCCTTTCAATGACGAACCCCAACAAGGACGGTCCAGCGAGACGGCTCGGCAGTAAAGAATGTGAATACCGGAGGCGTGGAGTTTCAAATTCTCAACCGATTACCATGATCAAGGTTTCCACCAGGCGTATACGCAGCTCGCTTTGGTTGAATGTCAGTATGCCTCTAAAACAAACCACGGTCACTTCTTTCACAACCCATCTCTTTCCTGCCTTCTCCATACAGTAGTGAAACTTAGTTTTTGAATTCTTTTCTTTCTGAAACTGGTGTGGACAAATCTTACTGGACACACCCGACTTGTCCGGAAAATACCTTAAAATTATCACTTTCATTTTTTTTTATCAAATGGTTACAATTACGCAGTGGAGGTTATGTTTGCTAAGATTTTCGTTTGTTCTGAAGAGCCAATATGTGAAAGATATTTGAGAAGTTTTTATTCAAATGGTTCAAATGGCTCTGAGCACTATGGGACTTAACATCTGAAGTCATCAGTCCCCTGGAACTTAGAACTACTTAAACCTAACCAACCTTAGGACATCACACACATCCATGCCCGAGGCAGGATTCGAAGCTGCGACAGTAGCGGTCGCGCGGTTCCAGACTGAAGCGCCCCGGCTAAGTTTTTATTACACAATATCCATAGCTTTAGTACTTGTTCATATTATATGCATATGGACTTGCTTTCTCAACGGGTAACTGTTATTTTTTGTACTTATTACATAGTTGTTTTCATTAAACACGGGAACTATAAAACATTACAAACAAATGTCTTCGCGTGTTAGAGGATATTGATATGTAGCATATTCATTACCGTTGGCATATTACAGTTTGGAAAACTTTTACTCTGGACAGAACACGAATATTCGTTAAACAATATTTATTTGCTGGAAACAATTTGCACTTGTTCGTGTAATGTCTAGACCATAACTTGCTAGTTTTATAAATATTAACACATTATATACAACCATTACTCTTTGAAGCTAAGATATCGCCAAAACTTCATTATTGCATCGCTGATCGAATTTCGTTCATCTTTTGTCTCGTGTCGATCAGTGATGTAATCGGCTTCTCTCTTCATTTATTCCGTACGCAGGGCTGAAGTAAACAGGTCGCCAGTGGCAATTGCTCGCATTAAGCATTTTCTGTCTGAATATTAATTTTACTCTGGAAACGTGGATGACGCCAGGACGTAGAGAGAGATTCATGCACTTCATGCAACTGTATTTTTGAAGCGTTAAATTAAGGTAAAACGTATTTCTACGCGTTTCTCATTTGTGTATTTAGTCAAGCTTCAGTCGCTCATTGTTAATGACCTGTACATTTCGTCTGTTTTGAAATGGGAGCTGAGAGAATAGCAAACATTGTGTGGCGTTTCCGCTTTTCGGAGAATACGCGACTGCGAGAAAAGAAAAGCTAGTATTACTTGTAATTACGAGACTTGAAGATCGCGTGAGAATTATCATGCCTGCGAGCACTGACTTATGTAACAGTTAACCTTGACACATATTTAAGACTTTGAAATATATTTTCACATGAATATTTGAATAATATACCAGCTTGCATTTATTTGCAGTTTCCAAATGTTCATTGAACGCAATTTGTGAAGTATGCTGGATACTACATTCGGAATACAGTTAATGGCTGCTTTCTACTCGGTGGACTGGACAAAACAAAGGCAAACTATTTTAACTATCGAGCATACTGCACATATAATTATCCTGTTGACCAAGGTTTCAGGTCCAGTGTTTTTTCCAGTGTGTTAGCAACATTTACGGCAGAGCCGGTTATAGATATTTTGGCTCTCAAGCTCTGCATTCGGACGTTCCGATGGCGAAGAGAGGGACTTATGGAAGGAAGGGTATCGACTATACACAAACCACCTGAGTCCGGGCAGAATATTGTGGCTGGTAGAGGTGCTGACGGTGACCACGCCTGGGTAGTGCGGTAGTGGTGGGGGTTATCGGCAGGCGCTGTAGGGGAAATGCCGAGTGGTGGAGGGGAAGTGCCACTCTAAACTGAAGCCTACGCTCACATTTTTTGTAAATATTAAGTGGAGGATCTCCACACACAAGCTTGTATGGTTGCCATTCAAAAAGACCTGTCAGCTCTGCTTTGGTTAGTATCTAAAAGAATTCCGCCGAAAATGCAGCGATTTATTTGCGCCTGGCTTGGTAACCATTTGTAACTTTCAGAGAAGCGTCATGAGTTGCGAATTTGGAGTAAAACTTAAATATTTCTTTTACTGCCATGTCAATATGTGCTTCTTTTGCCAAAACACAGCAGAGTTTGCACTGTATCACCTAACATGTTGTAAAGACACAACAACAGGAGAATTCTGAAACAAAGGTTTATTAAGTTTATTAAGTGAGGAACTGAGGAAAAGTAAGGTCAGTAGCTTACGATGAAGCACATCCTTGGCAAAAAGTAAACTTGTAATGTCTTCACTTATATTGTTCCAAAACCTACAGTATTTCTTGTTTCACCAGCTATCGATGACCCTTAAAAATTACATTATTTTATCGAAAAAGTCTGCAGGTAGTGGAATAACATGGTAGATAATGAAGTTTTGCCTAATAACATTACGGCAAAATACTCTCCTCTTTCTGGTATCATTCGCCAAAATCTCATTTTGATATCTAAAAGCGTTTGTAAAACATGAAGAATATTGTGGACATTTCACTCTGGCTTCATCGCTGGCGCGGCCCAATCGCAAATGAGTGTGCTTCATCGGATCAATTTTCTCGAGATTGGAACAGATACAGTCCTGCATTCAAGTCTAAAAAAAATATGTTAGCTAAATTTCATACACAGCAACTTATTATGAAATATGCACCAAATGGAAAATCATAGCGACCTCTATTTTTCATTGCCAACATTTTCGAATTACATTATTTTATCGAGAAAGTTTGCAGATAGTGCAATAACATGGTAGGTAATACGGTTTTGCATAATAACAATATGGCAAAATACTCTCCTCTTTCTGGTATCATTTGCCAAAATCTCATTTTGGTATCTCAAACCGTTTTTAAAACATGAGGAATGTTGTGGACATTTAACTCTGGCTTTATCACTGGCGCGTCCTAATGGGTGTGCTACATCGGATCAATTTTCTCGAGATTGGTGACAGATACAGTCCTGCATTGAAGTCTGAAAAAAATATGTTAGCTAAATTTCATACACAGCGACTTATTATGAAAGATGCACCAAATGGAAAATCATAGCGACCTCTATTTTTCATTGCCAACTTTTTCGAATTTCGCGCATTGTCTTACTTCCACCTGTTGTTGTTGTGGTCTTCAGTCCACAGACTGGTTTGATGCACCTATCCATGCTACTCTACCCCGTGCAAGTTTCTTCATCTCCCAGTACCTACTGCAACCTACATCCTTCTGAATCTATTTAGTGTATTCATCTCTTGGTCTCCCTCTACGATTTTTACCCTCCAGACTGCCCTCCAATACTAAATTGGTGATCCCTTGATGCCTCAGAATATGACCTACCGACAGGTCCCTTCTTCTAGTCAAGTTGTGCCACAAATTTATCTTCTCTTCAATCCTATTCAATACCTCGTCATTAGATATGTGATCTATTCATCTAATCTTCAGCATTCTTCTATAGTACCACATTTCGAAAGCTTCTATTCTTTTCTTGTCCAAACTATTTATCGTCAATGTTTCACTTCCGTACATGGCTAAACTTCATACAAATACTTTCAGAAAAGACTTCCTGACACTTAAATCTATACTCGATGTTAGCGAATTTCTCTTCTTCAGAAACGCTTTCCTTGCCATTGCCAGTCTATATTTTATATCCTCTCTACTTCGACCATCATCGGTTATTTTACTCCCCAAATAGCAAAACTCCTTTACTACTTTAAGTGTCTCATTTCCTAATCTAGTTCCCTCACCATCACCTGACTTAATTCGTCTACATTCCATTATCCTCGTTTTGCTTTTGTTGATGTTCATCTTATATCCTCCTTTCAAGACACTGTCCATTCCGTTCAACAGCTCTCCCAAGTCCTTTGCTGTCTCTGACAGAATTACAATGTCATCGGCGAACCTCGAAGTTTTTATTTCTTCTCCATGGATTTTAATACCTCCTCCGAATTTTTCTTTTGTTTCCTTTACTGCTTGCTCAATATAGAAATTGAATAACATCGGGGAGAGGCTACAACCCTGTCTCACTCCCTTTCCAACCACTGCTTCCCTTTCATTTCCCTCGGCTTTTATAACTGCCATCTGGTTTCTGTACAAATTGTAAATAGTCTTTCGCTCCCTGTGTTTTACTTCCACCTAACTATACAATAACTAAGTCCATTAACGAAATGATGGGTACATAATCATGTACCTGACATATAAATCTACCAATAAACAAAAATGAAATTTTTTATCGAATAGTTTCTGTAAAATCGTTTGAGAAGGATTGCGGGGCGGTCCCCTCGATTCTGTTATCGCTGACCTGCCTAAAGCTGCCAAACACTGGCGGCCTCCCCTTCCAAACCAACGAATGGACTCGCCCAGCGCTTTGAACGAAAATTGGCCAGTACGCATCGGCCACCGTTTCCTGCGCAGACTCCAAACCTACCACGACATGAATTTTTTGTCTTGACATCGCATGATAACAGGGAGAGGTTTGTAGGAACAATATTGCCACTGTTCTTTTTGTGTTGTTTTCGAGAGTTTTAATTTCAGGGATTTAGTAACAAACGGTTTGCGCAATTTTGAATGAGAAAGGATGTCTTTTGAAGACAATTAACGCTCTGGGCGTCTTCCAATAGCAGTGAAACACTACTGATTCGAGAGAAAATCCTGCAGGAGAAGCGCATTTTATGTTTGTAGGGATCGAGATGACTCTCGGCATTGGTTCGGCTGCTGCATAAGCAATTGTGTATGAACAGTTTTCTCCCATTAAGCGATGGTTATGCCTCCTGTGTCAGCTGGTAAGATGGAAGTCATATGGGTGGAAATGTCCATTATATATCCAAATTTGTACTCTGTAGGCTACCTTATGGTGTGTGCAAGAGGATACTTGGAGCTCCACTAACAATTCCCCATTTCCCGTCCACTAGCGAGTAGGGCGCGGAAAATTCAACTGTCGCCGGAGATCGAATTTATCATTTTTTTCCCTATTGATGATTTTGCGAGGTGTATGTGGAGTTCGTTGCGTGATTTCGTGTAACGTACGTCCTCGGAACAGCAACTCTCTTGTAGTGTCCGCCACTGTAATTTGTTGAGCATGACAAACCGCCCCTTGACTTCTGTCTCGGATTTTTCGACCGGCATTTCTCTAACGATTTTTCTGACGTTTCGCCAGCACGAGTGGCTGGTACTGCCAAAGCTTCACGCTTCAGTCCACCACCAGCAATGGAGGGTGAAGCTTCGAGGATGGCAGCCACTCGTGTTGGCGAAACGTCACAGAAAACATCAAACGACGGCCAAAGAATCCGAGACAGGAGCCAACACACAGTTCGTCAACAAGTGCCCACGAAAGCCTTAACAGTTTTGTTGAGCATGTCTGTGATGCACTCACACGTACTAAATGATCTCGTAACGAGAATTGCCGTTCTACTCAACATCGATACTCTGCAATCCACCTTGCGGCGCATACCGCTACTAGACCGAGCGAGGTGGTGCAGTGGCTAGCACACTGGACTCGTATTCGGAAGGAGGACGGTTCAATCCCGCGTCCGGCCCTTCTGATTTAGGTTTTCCGTGATTTCCAGGCAAATGCCGGGATGGTTCCTTTGAAAGGGCACGGCCGCCTTCCTTCCCCGTCCTTCCCTAATCCGATGACGCTGATGGCCTCGCTGTCTGGTCTCCTCCCCCAATCAACCCCCCAACCACTACTAGCCATGTCCTGTCCTGTTGCCGGCCGGCGTGGCCGAGCGGTTCTAGGCGCTTCAGTCTGGAACCGCGCGACCGCTACCGTCGCAGGTTCGAATCCGCCTTGGGCATGGATGTGTGTGATGTCCTTAGGTTAGTGAGATTTAAGTAGTTATAAGTTCTAGGGGACTGATGACCTCAGATGTTAAGTCCCATAGTGCTCAGAGCCATTTGAACGTTTCCTGTTCCACGCCCAAAAAACGACTATCTATACGCCTCCGTATGAGCCTTAATTTGTCATATCTTACCTTCGTGGTCCTTACGCGCAGCGTATGTTGGCGGCAGCAGAATAATTCGACAGTCAGCTTCAAATGCCAGTTCTCTATACTTTCTCAATATTGTTCCTAGAAAAGAACGTCGTCTTCCCTCCAGCGATTCCCATTTGAGTTCCCGAAGCAACTCCGTAACACTTTCGTGTTGTTCGAACCCATCCGTAACAAATGTAGCATCCCGCTTCTGAATTGCTTCGATGTCTGCCTTTAATCCGACATGGTGTGGATCCCAAACACTCGAGTAGTACTCAAGAACAGGTCGCACCAGTGTCCTATATGTGGTCTCCTTCGCAAATGAATTACACTTTCCTAAAATTCTCCCAATAAACCGAGGTCGACTATTCGACTTTCCTACCACATTTCTCAGATGCTCGTTCCCTCTCATATCGCTTTGCAGCGTTACGCCCAGATATTTAAACGACTTGACTATGCCAAGCAGGGCACTAGTAATACTGTATACGAATATTACAAGTTTTTCCTTCCTACTCATCCACATTAACTTGCATTTTTACGCATTTACACCTAGCTGCTATTCAACACACCAACTAGAAATTTTGTCTTAGCCTCCTACAGTCACTCAACTTCGACTCCTTACCGTACCCCGCAGTATCATCAGCAAACAGCCTACCCTGTCTGCCAAATCATTGATGTATATAGAGAACAACCGCGGTACTATCACACTTCCCTGGGGCACTCCAGATGATACCCTTGTCTCTGATGAACACTCGCCGTCGAGGACAACGTACTGGGCTCTGTTACTTAAGAAGTCTTCGAGCCACTCACAAACCGTCGTAGGAATATTTCATAATCTGTCGGGAGCATACTGTGCTACACTGTCTTAGATTCCTCCAATGTGTATCATCGTGCAATTTACTTTTCCGGTTACTAGTTTTTTGTGGTTGTGTCACTTTAAATCGCTCCAGACGTGTAGATATTTTACAGCTGAATGATCGCCAATAGCATAATCGAACAATAATTTGTATTTCCTGCAATTTATGTGTAATACGCTGCTTTTTTGTTTTGAAAATCAAGTGGCCAAGCTTGCGAAAGCTTAGATACTCTGCCAGTCTACCTGCAGGCGTTGTGATTTTCCTACACACATCATCATCCGCAAGCAAACTCAAGGAGCTTCAAACGTCGTCTCCACTTCACACCCACCCACACACACACACACACACACACACACACACACACACACACACACACATCTAGACAAAAATTTGCATTAAGGAAGCGCTCTAAAGTATATACCTTAAGAGATATAAGCACTTTTTCATCTTTGCTACTGTGAAGTGTATCTCTTTTCCTGTAAGCTCTTTGCTAAGATTTACAGAATGCACCAAACATATGAAGGGCTTATTTCAATAGCGGTACAAGTCCATTTTTGTTCATTCTGAGATACGGAGTCCTAAAGTTAAATGAGCGCTGAAAAGTCTGCAGTTGAGATACCAGAAATACTCACGTATATATACTTGAATATTTCTGCTATCTCAACTGCAGATAGATATATACTTGAATATATATATATATATATATATATATATATATATACACTTGAATATTTCTGGCATCTCAACTGCAGATTTTTCAGCGCACATTTAACTTTAGGACTTTGTATCTCAGAATGAACAAAAATGGACTTGCACCACTACTGAAATAAGCCTCTCATATGAGGACATGTTCTTCTACTGCTGCTCTTAGATACAGCAAGCAGTGAACATCTGTTAGTGTGGTTATTGTACACCGTATTCATAGTTCTGGACAAGTGTATCTCATGCATTAGTTCTAATGGAACAAGTTTGTGTTTTTGATGAGTTTGTGAAATGCTTTTACATTTTAGTTTTATCTTTCCACTTAACAGCATAATGTGAAGCCTATTATTCCACACAGATAATGGCAGAAAAGATCTTCTGTTATGACGTGGCAAATGGAAGCAACCGTTGAAAACATGTCCTGTGTGCTGAAAAATATTCAGAACACAAGTTATTAACGGCACAAACTTATCAAAACACACACTGTTTCCATCGGAACTAATGTATGCGCCATATGTACCCAAATGTGTGAATACAATTTACATTAATAACACTAACAGATGTTTACTGCATGCTGTATCCATGGACAATAACGGAGGAATGTACCCTCCTTTGTTTACTGCATTGTGTAGGCTGTAGCAAAGAGCTTCCAGTAGTAGAGATGTGTTTCACACATTTTAGAGCTCATGTTTACGATACATTTTTGTCTTGTTTTAGTTCATATTACCATATTTCAAAGTATAAAATAATAAGTGAGTCTGCGTATGTGTAAGAATACTTCTTCAGCTGTGAAGCAACCAAAGTCAAACTAAAATCTTTTTCATGTTCCATCTTAGACGCAGTGCAAACTGCCAAAGTTTTGCCAAGATGACAGCTGCGAGTGTTCCAGCATTTTCATCGTCTCCCCGTTGTTACCTGATTCGAGGGTAGCTCTTTCCTTCAGATAAAAAGGTTTTAGCATCCTGCCTCTTTTTAATGGTATGCCACGTAACTGGGAGCTCACACCTCCAGCCTGTGGTTCCCAATGAGATCGTCTGGTGAACCCGTCTGGAGTATTTTACAAAATAATGTAATGAGAATTTTTAAAATAATCTCTTTAAAATTTAACCAAATGATACCTTTCAGCTCGGACATAAATGGAGGAAATCGAAGTAGTTTTCTGATACTGCAGCTGAACTGGTGCCTGCAAATCACAAGGACGAAGATTGTTTTATTGCATTGAAAATGTGCTGAAAGTAGAAATAAACCACAAGTTTAAGAAGCTTAGCCCTTAGGAAACATGGAAAAGCATAAATATTCATGGGTATTAGACAACGAATACTTCTGAATGAGCTATGAGGAATTGAATTCTTTACTTTTTACTGATGTTAGTTGTCTTTATGCTATGCAAGACAGGGAACCAATGTATGACTTGCGTATTGTTCCAAAGAAGGAAGGAAGGAAGACTGTGTTTAACGTCCCGTCGACATCGAGGTCATTAGAGACGAAGGAAAAGATCGGATGGTGTGAAGGATGGGGAAGGAAATCGGCCGTGCTCTTTCAAAAACAACATCCGGCATTTCCTGGAGTGATGTAGGGAAATCACTGTATGATGTTCCACTTTACCAGACTGTTAGCATTTCACATCTGAGGCGCATAAATGACCCCGTTTCTAACACCATAATCATTGCAAAACTGATACGACAGTATGGACTGATATGAGAATGGGCACTTTTTAATGCGAAAACTAAGCTTGTAAATGCATCTGTACACATACTGTTACCGTTAATAATAGGAAAATTTTCGTGCTATAACAACATAAGTAGTCGTCCTGTGAGCCAACATGGCGAGTGAGTATTATCTTCACACATCGCGGAAGCTTCAATATACTTGATAAAATATTTTCACTGTTAAAGTCAGTTGTTCTACAGTAGGGAACAGAAATACGCAGCGCTGCTATAATTACAGGGGATCCATCCGACGCAGTTGATCAAGGGTACAGGACTTTCCTTGCAATCTAGCGGAACCGGTTCGAGCGTTCACTTTATAGAAACAGTTCCACTGAGATGAGGACAAGCTGGTGGCTTTTTCCTCTTGATGGAAGCAGACAGGTCAGTCAGGATCTCAACAGGATGCCTATAATGAAGACATAAAATGACAACAGATACACGGTGAGCTCAAGGCACACTTGTACGTGTGTAAACAAAAAGTGCTAATAGCTGTGACAAGATTATAAGTCCTCAAATCTTCATAGGTTTTCGATGATGAATTCCGCTGTATAAGGAGTATCTTATGAAATGAACTGTAGAATGTATTAAATTTTTATTTAAGTGACTGCTACTGTCTTTATACCCGTCGTGTTAATCCCAAGAAGCCTTCAGTTATCCATAGTACAGTAGACAGCTACTGCTGTATAATAACTCCAATTGCAAAGAAGGCAGCTGATGGCAGACGTGAATGTTGCTGACTCCCATGGTTGCAAAATTGTGACGCGGATTATTTACACAATAATGAAAATACCTATATAACCGACTTCCGGGAAGATCAGTTTAAATCATGGAGAAATGTAGGAACACGTGCTGCAGTACTTATCTTAGATGACAAATGCAAGAAAGGCAAACCTACCTTTATAGTATTTGTAGATTTAGAGAAAGATTTTTACAATGTTGAGTGGAACATGCTCTTTGAAATTCTGATGTTAGCTGGGGTAAAATATAGGGTTAATTAATTAGTTGCATGTTCCATGTATCATTTGCATGATAAATCATAATGAGGTGGAATGAGTCCATTTAAATTCACATAACAAATTAATTTGTAAATATGGCTACAAGCTCAATATTTATACTTTTTTTAAAAATAGACAGATGTGAATTAGTGGAACCCATCCTCCATCTTTTACACATTACAGTAATAGAAATTCTTCTGTGGAGTAGAATGAGATGTTAAGGAGAAAGTTTTCAGTTTGCATTCAAATATTAATTTGCTGTCTATCAGACTTTTATATCGCTGGTTAAGAGATCAAAAATTTTTGTTGAACCGTTGTGCACTCCTTTTTTATGCACAAGATAACTATTATGTGCAATGATAAAAGTGTTTTTTTCTTCTTGTGCTGTAATTGTGTACATCATTATTCCTTCTGAACTGCAATGGATTAGTAACAACAAACTTCATGAGGGAACAAATATATTGCGAAGCAGTGGTAAGAATGCCCAGCTCCTTAAACATATGTCTAGAAGATTATCATGGGTAAGCAACAGATATTATTTTTACAAAATGATTCTGAGCAATGAAGACTTTCTTTCTTAAAGACGATTTATCCCAGAACATTATTCCATATGACATTATTGAGTGAAAATATGCTAAATATGCCAGCTTACTGATTTGTCTCTTTCCAAGATTTGCAATGATTCTTAGTGCAAATTTGGCTGCAAGAAGTTGTTTTAGGAATCCCAAAATGTGCTTTTTCCAGTTTAAATTCTCATCAATAAATAGGCCTTAAGAATTTTGAAGTTATTTATTTCCTCCCCATGTGTTACACTTATCATTGGTGTGGCACTCCTACATGTGCTGAACTGAATGTGTTGTGCCTTTTTAAAATTGATAGAGAAACCATTCACAGGAAACCAGACAATGACACTTCTAAGAAAATTGTTTACCATTTCTTCTATTGCTGTTTGTATACTTGAATGATTACAACACTAGAGACATCGGCAAAAAGAACTAATTCTGCTTCTTGTATACTAGACTGAAGATCATTTACATATATGAGTGAGGGAGAATAGTTGACCTAAAATTGAGCCTTGGGGAGCTCCATACTTGATTCATCTGCTGTCAGAATTACGCCCCTGGACCATTACACATTGGTTGAATTACTAAGTACAACTTTCTGAATTCTTTTGGTTAGATATGGCATTATCCATTGGTTAGCTCTACCATCAGTTCCATATATCCTTCGCACAAAATACCACTGGTTCTATTTTGTTATTTAATGCTTGTAAAATTTGGTAATTGAATGTGTAAATATCGTTGTCTCATGAAGTCCAAATTGTATTTTACTGGGGATATTATTGTTCGTCAGGTGGAATACTATTCTAGAACACAGTTAAATTACCTTCTCGAAAATTGTGGAAAATAATGTCAGCAATGAAACTGGTCAGCAATTATTCGAATCTCTCTAGTTACCTTTCTTAATTAATGATTTGACAACGGCACATTTCTCAGGAAACAAGCCTTTATTACATATTTCAGATAAGAGAGGGCTCATTATATGGAAACAAAGTTTTAGTACCGTATTGGAAATACGATCATATCCATATGAGATTTTTTTGAGACAATATATAACTTTCTTAATTTCAGAAGGATAAGTTGGTTATATATTCATATATTTGAGTTTTATGAAAGTTGCTTCTTCAACATACTGCTGTGGTTTTGCTCTTAAACTGTACGTCCCTATATTTTCTACGATTTTTAACAAATGGTCATTAAACACATTTGCTACCTGAGACTCATCATTTATAGCAGTTCCTTAGTAACGTTATCATATTCTTTGGGCGGTTATCACGTCTTTCTCTTCACTTCTTTACATATGCTGTCGGAATTATTGATTTCAGACTTGCACGTTCCTTGATATTCAATTAATTTTCAAGTAGTTTTGAATAGTATTTGTAGTTTCCAACTGCTGCGGTATCTCTACTTGTTATTGTGAACAAATACATTTCCCTTTTCTTTCACAAGATACTTTAATCTTGTTAGTGATCCATGGGTTTTTACATGGCTGTTTAATGTTCTTTCTGATTAGCTGATGTGGAGAAATACTTTCAAATACTGATATGAATTTATCACGGAATAGATTAAATTTCATGTCAGCATTTGGTTCATCATAAATTTCATCCCCGATCATGTCTTGTAAACTATTCTTAAAAACATTTGTTCTGGAGTTATCAATTATTCTAACTGATATTCCATGCAGAGTATCAGTACTGTAAACCACGATCTTGTTTGTCCTATCTAACTCTGCATTATGATAAGAGAGAGCAGTTGTTACTGGGTATATATTTATTTTCTTGCTTTGAGCTTCATCAAAGAAGCCGTTATCAGTTAGAGTCCTATCGTCTTTGTCCACCCAGTGTTGAAAAGTTAATTACTGAGATTAAATTCTAGGAGCGAAAGATTATCTACAACTTGTATAGAAACCAGACTGTCCTTGTCAGTCGAAGGTCGTGAGGGGGAAATGAAGGTGATACACGATTGCAGCCTGCCCCAACGTTATTCAGTCTCTACATTGAGCAAGCTGTGAAGGAAACCGGGGATAAATTTGGAAACTAAATTAAAGTTCAGGGAGCAGAAATAAAAACTTTGAGGTCTTTAGACAGCACTGTAATTCTTTCAGAGATGGCAAAGGTCTTTGATGAAGAATTGATCTGAGTGCATAATGCACTGAAAAGGACTTATAAGCTGAACATCAACAAAACTGAAACAAGCTTAAAGGAATGTAGTCAAATCAGGCGATACTAATGATATTAGATTAGGAAATGAGATACTAAACAACTATATGAGTTCTGTTATTTGGGCAGCAAAATAAGTAACGATAGCCAAAGTAGAGAGGATGTGAAATGCAGGCTAGCAATAGCATGAAAAGTATTTCTCAAAAAATGAATTTGTTAGCAATAAATACCTTACTCGAAGGTATCTGTTTCGAATCAAATATGGACGACGAACTGTCCAGATAAGAACAGAATAGAAGCTATTGGAATATGGTGCTACAGGAGGATGCTGAAGATTATAGGGTTTATTGGATAGCGTATGAGGTGGTACTGAATCGAATTTGGAAGAAAATAAATTTATCGGAGGAAACTGGGGGGGGGGGGCGGGAGGGGGGGGGGGTAGAAATTAGAGAGGGAGACCAAAGCATGAATACAGTAACCTGGTTCAAATGGCTGTAGGTTCGCAGTTGTTATCCAGAGATGAAGAGGCTTCCACATCATAGACCAGTAAAGAGAGCTGCAGTAAGTAAGTCTTCGGACTGAAGACCACAAGAACAACAACACGCATTAGCGACGTGGGATGTAGTTTTGAAGAGACGGTTGTGACAATTTTTCGAGCACGATATTCTGCCCCAGCTCGACACAATTGCTTGTCACAGCACAGTGATTAAGAAACTGTACCTGTATTCTGGAGGATTGGCAGTTCACATCCTCGCTCGGCTATCCATACGTGTTCCCTGTGATTTCCCCAAATCGTTCAAAGAGAATGCTGGAGTGGTTTTTACGAAACTGCCTCGGCCATTTCCTTCCCCATCCGTGTCCTATGCGAGTGTGTGCTCCATCTCTGATGGCATCAACCTCGACGGGGCTTTGATCTAAACTCTTCGTTCCATCTTCAAAGGCTCAGGTTAACCGCTCCTGTTGGTGCGTCCCCTCTTTCAGAATCATTCCTAGTTAGTCGCAAAATTGGGATTTTTTTTCCACAGTGAATACAGTGGAGTGTGCAGTGTCTGTCCAAAAATTTCCGGAACTGATTTTTATTCCTTGCGTTTGAGCGACGTCAGTGCAGTAATTACGGTTGTAACGTGAACTGACATCTGTAAAGAACAGATGTGCTTTCGACCAGTCGGTTGTGAACAGGCAGCGGTAAGTACTTGTAGTGAGCGTGCGGTCGCAGCGTGTCAACGTTGCTGTCACAAACTCCAACGGAGAAACATATCTAAATCAAGTGTTCAAGTCATTCTGCAGAACTTGAACCTTCCTGGCAGTTTAAAAAAACTGTATGTCATGCCCGGAACTTTTACGTTTTGCGGGAAAGTGCTCTAACAAATGAGCTGCTTTTCTCAAAGCCTTCCGCTCAGGCAGTACCTTGAATAGCTCACACTTGCCCGTGAAAGGCAAATGTCCCAGATTTCCCTCCCGTTGTGGCACACAGCTTTAATCTGCCAGGAAATTTCAAATCAGCTCACACTAAAATACAGTAAGAAAACTCGTTCTGGAAATAATGTCCAGAATGTACTGAAGAACAGAATAGCGTGTGTAAAGTTTTACCGGTGCACCTTGATTTTCGAGCGAAAAAAACGACGTGTCGGCGCCTGGACGATTTGATTGAAATGTAAAACGCGGAAATTTTTTTCCTGGAAGATACCATCGCAGGTGACGAGACTTGGTGTTATCAATACGAACGACAAAGTGGGGAAATTCACATGAACGATCAACGCTTTGACGACATTCAAAGCACAATGAAATGCGAGTTTAGCAACATCCCAAAGAAGGTCTTTTTTGACAGTTTCACATGTTTGTCCTGTGCGTTGTATTCAAGGGGTAAGGCTACTCTGTATAACACCTGAAGCATTAAAATCTACCCTCTTAACTTTTCTATGTTGTTTATTAACCCAGTATGGAAACTTTTTGGACTGACGGAGTGTCAAAGTGTTTGCTGTAATAACGGTAATAAATGGAAACCACGCAAAACCAAAATTGGGTTGATTGTACAGTAACAAAGACCTCCAGCGAACCCGTTCTAGATTTCTACTGTTAATCCACCTCTTGGAGATTTTCAAACCATTCCATATTAACTCGTAACATAACACTGAGATTTTCAGTGAATGTTAGAGTATATTGCAACTTACTCTCGTTTCAGTTACCCCTAAAAGACGTTGTAGTAGTTGAGAATGTGAAGCAGTTTGTAATGCCTTGAAGATGGTTAATGTGAGAACTTATAAAAGTCGAAATCTCGTTTCGCCCAGCTTCTAAATTAGGAATTCGATCCAACCTTGGAGGAGGGTAGATTGAAAATTCTGTCGAATTTCTACAAGCGAGACACTCACAACACTTTCGTTCAAATTTTCAATTAGATGCAACCCGAAGTTGTTTATTGCCAACTTTTTTAGCTGTATAGAAAATAGACTTGCAGCGCCGGCCGAGGTGGCCGAGCGGTTCTAGGCGCTACAGTCTGGAACCGCGTGACCACTACGGTCGCAGGTTCGAATCCTGCCTCGGGCATGGATGTGTGTGATGTCCTTAGGTTAGTTAGGTTTAAGTAGTTCTAAGTTCTAGGGGACTGATGACCTTAGACGTTAAGTCCCATAGTGCTCAGAACCATTTGAAAATAGACTTGCAGCGACAAAACATTTTCAGAACTGTAAAAAATAGACTGGATCCCAAGTTCTTTTTGTAAATTCTGCAATCCAATTTTGACTACGTACGAGGGGCGTTCAATAAGTAATGCAACACATTTTTTCCTTGGCAATTTTCGGTTGAAAAAATGCGGAATTTGTTGTGGGACGTCGTGGAACAAACCCGCTCCAGCTTCTATAGTCTCATGAAGTTCCGATAGGTGGCGCCTCTATATGTAGCATTCAAAATGGCGCCTGTATCGGAGGAGTGTTCCAATCAGAGAGCTGTCATTGAGCTTCTTTTGGTAAAAACCAGAGCATCGCAGGCTTCCACGGGAGCTTGCAGAATGTCTACGGTGACCCTGCACTGAACAAAAGCACGCTGAGTCACTGGGCAAGGCGTCTGTCGTCATCGCAGCAAGGTCGTGCAAACCTGTCCGATCTCCTCCGCGCCGGCCGGCCGCACACAGCTGTGACTCCTGCAGTGCTGCAACGTGCGGACACTCTCATTCGGATAGCAATCAAACACGTCGCCGCTCAGCTGGACGTCTCTGTTGGTAGTGCTGACACAGACGTCCACGAGTTGGCGAACTAAAAAGTGTGTGCTCGCTGGGTTCGCCGCTGCCCAACAGAAGACTACAATGAACAGCGAAGGACCATCCGTGCGGAATTGCTTGCGCGCTACGAAGCTAACATCGTCACAGGCGCAGAAACATGGATTCATCACTTCTGATTGGAAGCAACACGGCAATCCATGGAGTAGCGCGACGTTACCTCTCCTCCGAAGAAAAAGTCCAACGCCGCACCCTCAGGTGGTAAAGTCAGGCGACGATCTTGTGAAACCCTGAACGGATTATTCTGTTTGATGTCCACCCTCATGGTGCAACGATCAACTATCATCAGAAAATTGAAGGAAAGACTTCAGCGTGTTTGACGCCACAAAAATGCAAACAAACTTCTCCTTCTCCACGACAACGGGAGGCCTCTCATCAGTCTGCGCAACCGAGAGGAGCTCACAAAACTTCATTGGACTGTTTTTCGCCTGCCGGAGTGGCCGAGCGGTTCTAGGTGCTTCAGTCTGGAACCGCGTGACCGCTACGGTCGGAGATTCTAATCCAGCCTCGGGCATGGATGTGTGTGATGTGCTTAGGTTAGTTATGGTTTAAGCAGTTCTAAGTTCTAGGGGACTGATGACCTCAGAAGTTAAGTCCCGTAGTGCTCAGAGCCATTTGAACCATTTTTGACTGTTCTTCCTCATCCACCCTACAGCCCGGATGTCGCACCTTCCAACTTCCATCTGTTTGACGCAATGAAGGATGCACTCTGCGGGCAGCAGTACGTGGATGATGGGGAGGTTACTGGTGCAGCAACACATCGGCTCCGACGTCGACCAGTAGAGTGGTACCATGCGGGCATGCAGGCCCTCCAAGTAAGGTAGTGTAAGACCGTTGGAGATTATGTCGAAAAACACGGTTTTGTAGACAAAGAGTGGGGAATAATATGGTGTATTGGAATCCTGACTAATACCAACCAGCTTTCAGAAAAAAAATGTTGTATTACTTACTGAAGGCCCTTCGTATTTCTATTGAAATATCTCCTGGTCCCTTCTAAACATTCTGCGTGGTGTCTGTTTGTTCTATATCGTGTCTCCTTACCACTTTCGTGCAACGACGCTCTGAGCGTGTTTTTTAGGGAATCGACTAGTTTGAACCTGGGACCTGTTGCTGGTAAGGAGACATCAGACCACACATGACATGTAGAATTCAGAAGAGTTCAGTAAGACTAGCGATGATATAACCAAATACTTAATGATTTCAGCGTCAGCTCCACTGCACTCCCTGTAAAGGATCTTAATACTAACTAAATTTAGTGGAAGCGGTTCAAGGCTTTCCTACTTTTAGTTAGCTGGTAAAATAACGTCGAAAAAGCAGTTAAGTTTACCTTTGGAAATTTTATTCTACTCACAAAACATCGTTTATAAATTGCACTATTGATAAAAGGAAATGTTTTAACACAGGATGGTAAAAACCAACTGCATTCAATTAAAATGTGAACGAATATTCCCTGAATGGGTTTCCAAGTTCTACAATGGATCGAAGGATGACCTATGCCATATCACATCTATAATCTAGGTTTAAATTAAGTTTCACAAAAGAGAAAACTATCAAAACGGTCTACAGTGACCCTCAATTATCTTTAATTACTTATCTAACTTGTCGTAAATTACAGTGTCTGATGTGGCTTCTCAATAACTATATAACAGAAAAATCATCGCGTTTCAGTTTTTTTCTTCAAGTGGCAAATGTGAACACCATGAGCTTTAATTGACGCTCGACACTGGTATTATGCAAAAAGGGGTTGTAACAGATGAGACTTCTGCAGTTCTGAGTGAAGCCTTATACGCTCAAAAATGCGGCATCGCGTGCGTTCATTACCTTGTCGGTGTTCGTCAGGGGGCGGCGGGCAGCGCAGCTCCGTCCTGCTCGCCCTCTCGGAAGCAACTCTCCCCTAACTTCTCCTTACTACAATTTACCAAAGCTGGTTTAAAAAAAAAAACTATCTGGCTGTGTTTTCATCTGACCAATCAGGGTCTCAATGTTAACCTTAAGCTCCGCCTACAAAAATTCTGTCTATCCAATGAGAAACGTTATACTTTTCGTGGTGGGGCAATGTTTTTAAAGTTTGCAACGTAACAGAGAAGCGAAAAAGTCTCACGCTAAAACTTGCAGCTGGTGTGGTCCTTTTAGCGTTATCGTAAGATCTATACTGGTCTTCTGGAGGGCTCTAGCTTTTAACATGGGCTGGGGGGTGGTCCTAACGTAACAGAGACGCGAAAAAGTCTCACGCTAAAACTTGCAGGTGGTGTGGTCCTAGCAGTTAGCTGGCGACGTGGGTGTCCGTCCGTCCCTTATCGAAGGGCCTTCCAGGTTTACACGGTTCTGCTCTCGGCTTCTGTTCTCGTTTCTCCCCTCGGAACTGCGTCTGTCTCACGGTGGGAAGGTATGACATGAATTTAGGCATTCTTGTGTTAGTCTGTGGTATTCCATTTGCTCACTCGTTACTCGTATTACTTTGGTTAATTTAATGTCACGATTTATTCGGAGCTATGTGACATACTGCTGGATTTGCTTATCATGTCAGGGTTTACATGGAAGGTGTTGGATTTGCCTGACACCTTACACCCTTTCCCTTCTTCCTACCTCGTGTTGCTTTCTACAACTCTTCTGATGAATAAAATGCAAATGTCGTGTGACTAGGACCTCCCGTCGGGTACACCGTTCGCCGGGTGCAAGTCTTTCGATTTGACGGCACTTTGGCGACTTGCACGTCGATCGGGATGAAATGATGATGATTAGGGCAACACAACACTTATTCCCTGAGCGGAGAAAAATTTCCGACTCAGCCGGGAAACGAACCGGGGACCTTAGGAATGACCGTCTGTCACGCTGATCACTCAGCTACTAGGGGCGGACAACTCTGCTGATATTACTTCGGGAATGTAGTCATTTTCGTTATTAACCATCTGTGTTTGTGATTCATCTCTTGAACCATACTAACATTGAATAAAATTTGGAATGCTTGTACTGACTTCTCTTTTTGAGTCACTTGCCATCTTAATTGATGAAAAGTGGTGTCTACCCAACTTAAGCTTCTTTTCTTCGTATGTCCATCTTTTCAGAGACGGTTGCAGGACCTCGCCTGTTCAGTGCAGAATGTCAAATCAAACTCCTTTCAGCCGTCTAAATAACCAGATTTTTTAAAGTTGAGCACCAGTTTCGTCGATACATTCAGGCTCCCGGACCTGTAGATTTTTGAGAGAGCGATCACTTCAAACATCGCCTGCCGACTGTACAGTCGGCAGCTGATTTTTGAAGTGATCGCTCTCTCAGAAATCTCCAGATACCAGTCTTTGAATGCTGGCCTCTATTTTGGCCGGGACTGAGGCTGGCATCTTCCTACACGTCGGTCAGGGGACGTGGAGATGGCATAATATATCGCCATAACCGGTAGGTCTAAATAATAACAATTTGGAAATTTAGACGGCTGAAAGGTGTTTCATTTGACGTTCTCTAAGCTTCTTTTATTCATGCTTCGTTTTAAATTCTTTCCCATACTAAGCTTTGAGTGAATCTTCTCACATCCTCTGGAAGTAATTTATAATAGTACTGTCCGTCCCGATAGCTGAATGATTCGCATTCGGGAGGACGACGGTTCAATCCCGCGTCCGGCCATCCTGATTTAGGTTTTCCGTGATTTCCCTAAATCACTCCAGGCAAATGCCGGGATGGTTCCTCTGAAAGGGCACGGCCGACTTCCTTCCCTAATCCGATGAGACCGATGACCACGCTGTCTGGCCTCTTTCCCCAAACCAACCAACCAACCATAGACACAACTTTTAATGATCGCCTTCCTCCTTCGGGTGGGGCCGCAAACAATAGAACCACGCACACTACTTCTCCCAGATAGGACATATTATCCCCGAACGAAGACAAACGCAGTGACTTGCATTCGAGGTTTGACTGTGCGTTATCTTTTCCGAGGCGGCAGTAAGAATGTGCTTGACTTTTGGGCCTTACTACAGGAACATCACTCACAGCTTATGAGACATCCGAGATATCGAACATATTACGCAAATTTTTTAGGGAGTGCCTTGCTTGATCCCCCCCCGCCCCCCCCAGTTGGGGTGTCCCGGGTAGGAGAATGTAATTATTGTCTATAAGTATCAGAACAAGAAAGGACCAGGACAGTGGAGAGGATCCACAAACACACGTGAAGACGTACCCGACACCAACGCGAGGTGCGACGGGATTAGCGAGGTACGCGCCTAAAAGAGGAACGTAGACCGTTATTGTTTGTACTGACAGAAGCAGGATATTTTATTTTATTTTTTTCACTATTATGTTAAAAAAATCCACTTATTTACGTTTCCCAGAAAAATTTTATTTTATAAAGTCATCGTCTTATATATTTAAAAAAAATGATAGAAGCAGTTTATGTTTGTTATTGTAAAAAAAAAAAAAAAGTACGGCGACAGCTCGCGATATGCAGGAAACCCGCGTTCGAGTCCCGTACCGGCACAAATTTTCATTGTAAAAAAAAAAAAACAAAGTTTACGTTCTTTATTTTCGCAAACTTAAAAATAAAAAAAAATAAAAATGGTCAGCGTGACGGACTGCCATCCTAATGGGCCCGGGTTCGATTCCCGGCTGGGTCGGGGATTTTCTCCGCTAAGGGACTGGGTGTTGTGCTGTCTTCATCCTCATTTCATCCCCATCCGGCGCGCAGTCGCCCAATGTGGCGTCGAATATAGTAGGACCTGCACCAAGGCGCCCGGACCTGCCCCGTACGGGGCCTCCCGGCCAATGACGTCAAACGCTCATTTCCATAATAGTAATAGTCCTGTTTAATTTAGTATGTCTTATCAGTTACTTATTATTATTTGAGGGAAACTCTCGCGTTCTGTTTAATAGCCACCTTGTTCCATTCAATATTTTTCCTCTCGTTCCTTCGTATCTTCAATATACACTCTAAGAAAGAAAAAAAAAAAAACGACGCACGACGAAGAAATTATCCGAATGCGACGCAAATCAGTAGATGTGACTTACATGTACAGATAAACAAACAATTACAATTTCAGAAAAATTGGATAATTTATTCAAGAGAAGGAGCTTCACAAATTGAAGAAGTCAGCAACGCGTTGATCCACTTCTGATCCGTATGCAAGCAGGTATTCGCCTTGGCATTGATTGTACAATTGTTGGCTGTCGTCTTGAGGGATATCATGAGAAATTCTGTCCAACATCGTTAAAATCTCGAGCTGTTTGTACGGCTCTGCCCATAATGCTCCAAACATTAAAACTGGGGAGAGTTCCGATGACCTTGATGGAATAGGTAGGGTTTGGCAAGCACGAAGGCAAGCAGTAGAAGCTCTCGTCTTTTGCGGGCGGACGTTATCTTGTTGAAATGTAAGCCCAGGATACCTCGCCATGAAGGACAACAAAACGGGGCGTAGAATACCCACGACGTACTGCTGCGCTGTAAGGGTGCCTAGGATGGCGACCAAAGGGGTCCTGCTATGAAATAAAATGACACCGCAGACTCCTGGTCGTGGGGCCATGTAGCGGATGAGAGTCAGATTGGTATCCCACCCCTGTTCGAGGCGCCTCCAGACACGTCTTCGTTGGTTGTCATGCTATTCCACATAAATCTACCTGATGATGGAGATTTAAAGTTCTGCACCCCGTAGTAGGAGTGAAATACAAATAAAGAAACTATGGGTAATAACATCAAACTTTTTTCCGTTGGTATTTAAGTACATATGATTGCGTATAGGAGTTACTTTTATTCGTAATTTAGTTTCCTATTATTTTTCTATCCGTCTTTTTTCTAAAAATCATGTAATGATGAATTGCTAAGGAGTCGAAACTATTTCTGTGATTCAAGACTGCAAACTCTAGTAAAAGACTTTCGTTGCACGACTACCAGTGTGTTAAATCTGGGCAGTGTAGTATTTTATCTATCTTCAGCAACTGTAGTCATATGTAACGAAATTATAAACAATCAGTAACAAAAAAATTAATTTCTTGACCGGTTTCGACCACTTAGTGTCCTTCTTCAGAAAAAGCACTCTGTCTTCAGGCCATCCGACCGACGTGTCATCCTCAGCTGCGGATGCGGATAGGACGGGCGTGTGGTCAGCACACCGCTCTCCCAGTCGTTATTATGGTTTTCTTTGACCGTAGCCGCTACTGTTCGGTCGAGTAGATCCTCAATTGGCATAACGAGGCCGAGGGCACCCCGAATAATGGCAACAGTGCATGGCGGCCCGGATGGTCACCCATCCAAGTGCCGGCCACGCTCGACAGCGCTTTACTTCGGTGATCTGACGGGAACCGGTGTATCCACTGTGGCAAGGCCGTTGCCTCTTCTTCAGAAAGCTGTACAGGAAAATACACCACAAATAAGTAGAAGTCAGATAAGAATATTAAAATTAGGGACAAAAAGTTTAAAAAAGTATTTTAAAAATTAAAAGATAAAAAATGATACATACTTGTGCCTAGCGCATTATTTGCGAGTGTCAGTAATAAATTGCATACAGCACAATGCCATGGTCCTAAAAATATAAGCAGGAGCAATAAGTAATTCAATACTGAATCCATTAACACAGTAAGAGGCCTTAGATGCCTATACGCAGTTCACAGTGTCTGCATAAAACTAGCACAAAGAAGCGAAACAAAAAGCACATGTTCGCTCTCTGAGATTCCCACAGGAGGTCGCTCATATTTGCGCATCCGCATTCACGGTGGTGGATCCGTTGCCCCGCTACGCGTATCAAATTACACTGGTGTCCAAAATTAAAGCAACAAACCACTATTTCCCCATCATTTGTCTAATTCACGATGTAATCATACAAACTGTCAAGCAGATGTCCTTACGAAAGTGCTCTTCACGAAAGATAACATTCCGGTTAGCGAACAACCAGACTAACGATGACGTCAGGGCACCTATCAAACGGAGTAGTGTTTGCCGGGTAGTCCAAATCCGCAATCCCTGTGAACACACTCATGAAAATCAATTTTCATAGGTAAGCTTGTTTCTTGTGCTAAGAGAGGGGGATAAGGTGATAAATGATCCACAACACTTAGCAAACTATGTGAACGACCATTTTTTCGAATATTGCAGAGACGTTACAGCAGAAATTCCCCAAATCAAATATAACACCTGTAAATAATGTTGCACTAAATACAATGATGTTACTTGCAACCACAGAGAAAGAAGTCAATAAAACTGTTCAAAAACCAAAAAGTAGAAAGTCAGTAGGCTTATATGAAGCACCAGTGTGTGTACTGAAACAATGCATAGGAATTATACAAGGCCCCTTAACAAATATAATAAATGAATCCTTCACATCAGGGACATTTCTAGAGCAGTTACAACAGGCAAGAGTTGTGCCTTTGCTTAAGAAAGGGAATGTAGAAGATATAGAAAATTACCGGCCAATTTCCCTGCTGTCGCCATTCCAAAAATAATAGAAGCAATTATGAAAGACATATTAATGAACTACTTGAATAAACACATTCTTTTAAGCGAATCACAGTTTGGTTTTCAAAGTGGAAAAAATATGGAAGCAGCCATAGTAGAATTCACAAAAGTTGTACTTGATGCTCTCGACAAAGATGAGTGTGTCACACGCGTATTTTTGGATCTTTCTAAGGCCTTTGATACAGTCGACCACAAGAGTCTAGTAAATAAATTAAATCATTAGGAATAAGAGTGGTAGCTAATGACTGGTTTCGATCATACCTAGCAAATAGGCTACGAAGAGTAGAGAAAACACATACTTCAAATAGATCTAAACATTTAGTAAAACACTTATCAGAACCAAAATACATTAATATAGGGGTTCAGCAAGGTAGCATATTAGGACCAATACTATTCCTGATATACATGAATGACTTTCCCAGTATTGTTACTCATGGTGAAAAAATTCTCTTTGCTAGTGACAGTAACATTATAGTTACTGAGAAAACAAGAGAACGCCTTGCAGAGAGAGCAAATGAAACACTCAAGGAAGTTTACGATTTGTCAATAAGCAACCAAGTGACATTGAACATAAAGGGAACTAATGCCATGAATTTCTGTTTGAAGAGGGGAAAATGACAATGTTAAATTAAATGTAGATGACACCTCTACATACTGTGTAACAAATGCAAAATTTCTAGGAATGAATATTGATTTTCAGTTGAAGTGGTGTGAACACACAAAGGTACTTGCAAACAGAATGTCTTCAGCATGTTATGCCCTTAGAATCCTATCATCAATGTGTAACATACAGTGTCTTTTAGTTACATACTATTCATATGTACACTCAATTCTTAGCTATGTCATTTTCGGGGGGAAAATGCACAAAATATGAACACAATTTTCAGACTCCACAAAAGAGCCATAAGAATAATAACCAAAAATATTAGTCGAGCTCATTGTAAAGATCTGATCAAAACACTGGGGATTTTAACTGCTCCGAGTGAATACATTTACCAGTCAGTTGTACACATCGAAAATAACATTGATAATTACTGCACAAACAGTTCTGTCCATGACCGTGGAACAAGAGCTAGACTCATATTTACCAAGAAAAAACAAACATAAAACTCAAAACAAAATTGTCTGCCAAGGAATAAAACTGAGATGAAAGGAACTGAAAAAACAGACTTATTTAAAACGGCAGCTAAAAAGTACCTGTTATGCAATACATTTTATACCTTGAAGCATTGCTAAGATAAAACAGAGTGGGCATTTGGTAAAAAAAAGTTATACAAATAAACAATAATAATGATTATAAAACATCCAACATTCCACATAACACCTTCACACAATGTTTTTCCTTCTTTTTTCCTTTTCTAGAAAAACTTACCCCCAAGTTATGCATAGCACAATACTAACATCTCTTCCTCTTTCTGAGCTCAACATCTTACTCATTATAGAGGGATGCTGACTCAGTAGTTTTTCAGGGTAGCAAACGGGAAGTTGCGAGAACAGAAAATGGCCCAGAGCTCACCAGTATGTGTGTGTGTTTGTGTGTGTAGTGACTGAAGTGTTATGAAACAATGTGTGTATAGTGTGTGCAGTGACTGGTAGTGAGATATGAGTGAACAGTGTGGCATTACATTGTTTAATAAGTTATTTGTAAAAAAAAAGTATTGTATACCAGGACTAAATCCAATGATTGTCTCTAAGTCTGTAAATGTATGTGTATACGAATTAGTTTATTTTAAATTGGTCTAAAGTTGTAAATACTTTGACATATCCTTGTAAAAAGAGATCTACGGATGAATAAAGCTACTGCTGCTACTACTACTACTACTAGTAGTAGTTATATGTAGGAAGTTGCAATTAGTAGGACGCGATTAGTATGCTAGTTCGACAATTCTCATTAGTGGCTATATGCAGATAGTCACTAATTTCCTGTCTATTACTAGTAAATTTTTAAGTAGTATTTTACACACTGTAGCTTGGCCAGACAGTGCTGCATTTAGTTGCTGTTAGTCAGCTATATACAGTCACATTTAAATGGCTGCTCACAGCTACAATTAGCCCACCTTTATTATTGGTACGTTTGTTACCGTTATTTTTTCAAATTTTTTTACAGGTTTTAGTAAGTTGACAGTCTGTAGCTACATGTTATTAGGCATCGACAGTTCTAAGTAGTGTAGCATTTCCAGTTCTAACTGGTTGGCCAGTTTCATTGCCAGATAGTTAATCATTTATTATTGCAGGTACTTAACCATCTGCAGCCTACAGGTGGTGATTTATTTTGTGACACATGCTTAACTCTATATAAACAACGACCTATAGACAATATATTCTTAAACTCACAGATGCTTTAAAGTTACAAGGAATGTTTTCAGCTAATAAGCACTTTTATTCATTCGCGAACAGGTAGTCAAACCTACTGTGTTTATTTCAACATCTTATGTGAATGTCGCTAGTTATATTCGCTTGAAGAAGCGTATTTTGGACTTTGTATACATTTCTGAACTAGTTATTCACTGTATCACAAGTATACGACGACGCCTACGCTTCCTTTCTCCTGTAGCTAATTTTGAGTCCTTGTTTTAGCTAGTGGCTAGGAATTGCTTCTCCATGAACTCCAGTTATTGTGTCATGCTCCTTGATGCAGCTCGAGCGCTCTTTTCATGGCATATCACCTGCTACCACGCTATTGACATCCCTACACCAATCCAGTTACGTGTTCTGCAACTTACAGTCCTATGTATCTGATATTAAAGCCGCTAGATAAAATTCTTTCACGAGACGTACTTGCGACCTGCACATAGTCCAGTGCTAGTTCACACGCTTCGTTCACTTACAGTCACTTTCCGATACTTAACATCAGCTAATGATTGAAAATAGTCTCTCCACTTAATCCAATCACATGTTTCAGGCCCTGATGCGTTCGCACTTTGTTTTTGTTGACAGTTTTCTTTCAAGCATGCTATTGACCTCGCTACAGCTGTATGGAGATTAGTTCCCAAATTTTCCATCCACAGCGCCACTTTATATGAAGCTGTGATGTCTGTCTTTTTGGCCATGTGCGAAAGAACAGACACCGTGCATTGATATATAAGTGATAGGCCTAGTAGGGCAATGGATCCACCACCTTGAATGCGTATGCACAAATACGTGCGACCTCCTGTGGGAATCTCAGAGAGCGAAAATGGTATAATGGACAGGAGTTGCTGGTAGGTGGCGCTCGATGGGAGTGTTGCGTGACGAGATGGCCCGCGCACTGCGATAACACTGTGTCACGGATGGCGCAGTGGAAGCAACACCTGCCTTGTACGCAGGAACTCCCGCGTTCGAATCCTGGTTCGGTACGCATTTCTACTCGTCGCCGCTGATTCCGCGTCATGTCCTGAGGCTGCTGACAGCAGTCATCCCCTTCCTTTCGTTTCATTTCTTCCCCTCTTCACCTTCAATTTACATACATAGCGCCACTTGTCGCCGGTATTAACTTATTTGATTATTTTAGGTTCGGAGTATGCTCATGCATTAGCTCCATACTTAACAATCACATACAACCCTCCGCTCGACGAAAGACCCGTATCCAAAGACTGGAAAGTTGCACAGGTCACACCAATATTCAAGAAAGGTAGTAGGAGTAATCCACTAAATTACAGCCCCTTATCGTTAACGTCGATATGCAGCAGGATTTTGGAACATATATTGTATTCGAACATTATGAATTACCTCGAAGTAAACAGTCTATTGACACACAGTTAACATGGGTTTAGAGAACATCGTCCCAGTGAAACACAACTAACTCTTTTTTCACGTGAAGTGTTGAGTGCTATTGACAAGGGATTTCAGATCGATTCCGTATTTCTGGATTTCCGGAAGCCTTTTGACACTGTACCACACAAGCGGCTCGTATTGAAATTGCGTGCTTGTGAAATAACGTCTCAGTTATGTGACTGGATTTGTGATTTCCTGTCAGAGAGGTCACAGTCCGTAGTAATTGACGGAAAGTCATCGAGTAAAACAGAAGTGATTTCTGGCGTTCCCCAAGGTAGTGTTATAGGCCCTTTGCTGTTCCTTATCTATATAAACGATTTGGGAGACAATCTGAGCAGCTGTCTTACGTTGTTTGCAGATGACGCTGTCGTTTATCGACTAATAAAGTCCTCAGAAGATCAAAACAAACTATATGAAAATTGTCAGTTGACCCTAAATAACAAAAATTGTGAGGTCATCCACATGAGTACTAAAAGGAACTCGATAAACGTAGGTTACACGATAAATCAGTCTTATCTAATAGCCGTAAATTCAACTAAATACCTAGGTATTACAATTACGAACAACTTAAATTCGAAGGAACACATAGAAAATGTTGTGGGAACGCTAACCAAAGACTGCGTTTTATTGGTAGGACACTTAGAAAATATTACAAGCCTACTAAGGAGACTGCCTACACTACTCTTGTCCATTCCCTTTTAGAATAATGCTGCGCGGTGTGGGCTCCTTACCAGATAGGACTGACGGAGTATATCGAACAAGTTCAAAGAAGGGCAGCAAGTTTTGTATTATCGCGAAACATGGGAGAGAGTGTCACAGAAATGATACAGGATTTGGGCTGGACATCATTAAAAGAAAGGCGTTGTTCGTTCCGACGGAATCTTCTCACGAAATTCCAATCACCAACTTTCTCCTCCGAATGCGAAAATATTTTGTTGACACCGACCTACATAGGGAGGAAAGATCACCACGATAGAATAAGGGAAATCAGAGCTCGTAAGGGAAGATATAGGTGTTCATTCTTTCCGCGCACTATACGAGATTGGAATAATAGAAAATTGTGAAGGTGGTTCGATGAACCCTCTGCCAGGCATTTAAATGTGATTTGCAGAGTATCCATGTAGATGTAGGTGTAGATCAGTAGTTCTTTTATGTTATTTACTACACAGCTTGTATCCACCTACAATTTAGTTTATGCCTTATGTCAACTATAGTTACTTTGTTTTATTATTTTGTCGCACTTTCGCCCTATCTCTGAGACCAACTTCAAATGTGCACGCCATTGCCTGATTGGCTTATGTTCTGGCACGATGTCTGTGCTTTTTGTTTCGCTTCTTTGTACTAGTTTTATGCAGATACTGTGAACTGCGTGTAGGCATCTAAGAGCTCTTACTGTATTAATGGATGCAGTATTGATTACTTATTGCTCCTGCATATATTTTTAGGACCATGGCATTGTGCTGTATGCACTATATTATTGACACTCGCAAATAATGCGATAGGCATATGTATCA
This sequence comes from Schistocerca cancellata, assembly GCF_023864275.1. Classification (NCBI taxonomy): domain Eukaryota; kingdom Metazoa; phylum Arthropoda; class Insecta; order Orthoptera; family Acrididae; genus Schistocerca; species Schistocerca cancellata. The sequence continues at coordinate 1,143,856,215 of NC_064626.1, read as the reverse complement.
TTTTTTAGCTTTTAAATTTTAAAATATTTTTTAAGCTTTTCGTCCCTAATTTTAATATTCTTATCTGACTTCTACTTATTTGTGGTGTATTTTCCGGTACAGCTTTCTGAAGAAGGGCACTAAGTGGTCGAAACAAGTAAAGAAAGTAAATTTCTTATATGCAGCTGGTTGCTCATTATTCATTGAACCTAGGCAGTGTGCACTACTGTCCGCTTGTATCTGTGAACAAGCGTTTACACTGGAAGGAACGGAAGGCAACATCACATATTGAACATAACTCATGAACGCTGCTTTATAATTTTATGGCACACAGGATACAACAATACACGACGCGTGATGAAAAACTAAGGCGAATAATTTTATTAGAAACTAGGTAATAATCTTATATGGAATTTGATTTACTCTCCTACAAAGTGCTGACCTTAGTGTACTTATCCTAACTTTCAGTTTATGACTGGAAGCATTTCTGAAAGTTTTTTTTTTTTTTTTGGAAGGGTGTTCAGCTGCTCTGTCGTAGCCCTCTCAATGTCAGGAATGGTGTCAAAACAATCTCCTTTAAGCACGGTTCTAATTTTTGGGAAGTACCAGGAGTCGCATGGTGCTAAATCTGCTGAGTACGGCAGATGTGGGCAGACAGGGTCACATTTTACGGCCACACAGTCGCGAATCAAAAGCGAAGTGAGGCACAGCGCGTTGTCGTGATGAATATGGAAGTCACTGGCCCATTTTTCTAGTCCCTTTATTCGTACATCGTTTCGGAGGATTTGCAGCACACCCTTGTAAAATTCGATGCCCCCTTGGTACGAACTCTAGTCGCACTATGTCCTCAATATCGAAAAAAGAAATGAGCATGAATTTGATATTCGGTTTTGACTGACATGCCTATTAACGCGAGAAGATTCACTGGTTTTCCGTTGGGGAATCTGAAGTTTCGTTTCAGGGTCATGCCCATAGACCTAAGTTTCATATACAGTTACAATATTGGACAGGAAATGCAGATGTGAATGAAGGCGATCCTTCAGCTCCATGCAAACTGACATACTATTTTCCTTCTGTTCTTCACTCAGAAGTCTGGGAACAAATTTTGCACTCACTCCTCTAACATGCAAGTTCTCGGTTCAAATGCACTGCACAGAACAGAACGAGATGCTAAGTTCTTCGGCAAGCCCTCGAATAGTTATTCACCTGTTTAAGCGAAAGCTTTTGGCCACTTTTTGAACTTTTCTTCTGTTTTTGAAGTTAACGGACATCCCGAAGTTGCTAGTCTTCTATCGACTCATTTGCCCATTTCTCATGCCACTTGTAAACAACCTTCAGAGTTACAGCATTATCACCATACACCAATCAACATTCCATGAGTTCTTTGGCACTTTTTTGCAACTTTAAACAGAAGTTAATGTTGCCATGTCATTCGCAATCAATATGCGCACCAGACACGGTAAATACAACGCCACTCTAGCGTCTTGGACGCTGAATGACAAGTAGGAACGTGTTGCAAAACTGCCTGTTTCAACGGTTCACGTAATCAAGCAAATTACGTCAAATGGTTATAGCGTGAGCAGCTACTGCTAAAAAACTTCATTCACTGTATTTTTTGACCACACCTCGTATTGTTAGGGCCACGATGAAAAACTTTGATATTCGGAGGGGTCTGAATTACTGCTGCAGCTTTCATTACTCTTATTCCAAAGCATTCCACATTTGTCTGTTGACTATTTTCGCCGGCTTCTCATTACAACCGAGGAGAAAATTAAAAAGCGGAACACTGAATATCGACGACTACCGTAACCTGAAGAATGGCTAGCATTTGCTCTCTGCTTCTTAGCAACTCGAGATATTTATGTTAGCGATGGTTTCACATTTCAGTGCCTCATATATCTCAGTTTCTGAAGTATGCAGTGACATAAGCAAAGTTTTTCGCCGATGTTATTAAAGTGTATATAATGAAACTATCGCCAATAAATTATGATTGGCGAAATGCGGAATATATGTGCATATGACCCTTCACATAGACTACTTGATAAAAACTGCTATTTGACCGGCCGCTGTGGCCAAGCGGTTCTAGGCGCTTCAGTGCGGAACCGCGCCGCTGCTACGGTCGCTGGTTCGAATCCTGCCTCGGGCATGGATGTGTGTGATGTTCTTAGGTTAGTTAGGTTTAAGTAGTTCTAAGTCTAGGGGACTGATGACCTCAGATGTTCAGTCCCATAGTGCTTAGCGCCATTTTTTTAAAAACTGCTGTTTGTTTTGTTAGAGGGCAGATAGGGTGATCCCGGGTAAACCATTTCTATGCAATCAAAAATCTCTAACATAATAATGACACGACAGCCATGAAATTACATACTTTATGTCATGAACGTAACTGATCAAGTCTTTCGTATGTTTTTGATTTCAATTAGCACAGTAGATACATACTTGCACTTGTTTCCTCTCAAAAATATTTATTGCGCTTTTCCTTTTTAATGAAAACGAATACAATATTCTTGCTTATTCATTTCATTCCCGCTTGATGCAAGCTTCTAATGAATTCATCGTCTTTCTCACGTCTTCATTAGGACCTTTGAGTGCGTCGGCAATTTTCCATCAGTTATATATTTTTTTCCAACGGCATTTGTGCTGTGGATCTTTTGAGTGCTAGAAGCACGTATGCGCGTATTCTGTCAGCAACATTAGACCACTCCATCGCTCATGCTACTGATGTGAACAACATATATACACAAGACAGCAGACGAAAGCCTTCTGTGCCGCTAGGCGCCGAAATGGAGAGGACGCCTATTCTCTATGATAGTTCGCGAAAAAACCGACAACCAGCGGAACGACGGCGAACACAAGCGAATGCAAGCCGAACACGACCGAACGCATTGCGCCCTCGCTTGCCTATCATTTACAGAAGAGAGAATTCTCTTTCGCTGATATTCGTGTTCGCTCCGGTGTGAAGCAAGCTCAGTAACATCCCGTGTGATCGGCTGGTCGAATCGCGCGTTACCAGCTCCCAGATTACGCAACGCTATTCCCACGGCGACAATAGCTAGTGTAGTGCAGTGATTCTTCCTGCTTTCGCATTCTGCCAGTTACGAGACATGCCGTCACCATTTAGAGACGCATGTAACCGTCAGAGGTGCCGCTGTGCCGTCATATTCAGAATAAAGAACAGAACGAAGGAAGGTCAAGGATTTAACTTCCACTCGATGACGAGATCATTATCGTCATCGCTCAAGCTCGGAGTGGACGTGGACAGGAAAAGAAATCATTCATTTAATTGCCTGACGTGATTGACGGGCCGGCCTTGTGACCGAGCTGTTCTAGGCGCTTCAGTCAGGAACCGCGTTGCTGCTACGGTCGCAGGTTCGAATCCTGCCTCAGGCATGGGTATGTGTGATGTCTTTAGGTTAGTTAGGTTCAAGTAGTTCGAAGTCTAGCGGAGTGATGACCTCAGATGTTAAGTCCCATAGTGTTTAGAACCATTTGAACCATTTGAACGTGATTGACGGATATAATGGGAAAGTCTAAATTTGGACGAGGATACGGTGATTTGAAAATCTGTTTCCGGTACAAATTTCAGCCCTTTCCTTCAAAATCCCTAGCGTTATTGTCTCTTTCGATTTGTGACGAAGCATCATAAATTCCCCTGGTTCGGTCGCAGCCGGGTTTAACTTGCGCGTACCGGAATTCCCGAGTGCCACTGTTTGTGGTTGACACTGGTGCGCAGTAAACTGGCTGTCGATGTAAACAACGCAGCATTCCAGTCTGTCGACTTATTACATCAGAACGGCGGAATGGTAAACCGGCCAGTACCGGCGCGGAAATCTCTGTATCGCTCAAATGTTGGAGCAGTTCCACGACGTGAGTAAACACGAAAATCGAGTTGTAGAAGAAGTTTACGGAAAGGTTCTCTGGATATGGAAACATACGCACCTTAAGTCGTGCGCATTACAACTGCAACTCTAGCAGAGTAATAAAGACAGCTGTATTATCGTCATCTGTAGACTTTATGCTATATGTTGACACATTCTGACATTTTCAGTCTTTATGACGTGGCCACGGCTATATTTAGAAAATAGCCGATATCGATGTTTCATTTCGACTGCAACTTCTGTCACCGAATTCCTTGAAGAAGACGCAAAATCTGCTGCTGCAGTCCACCACAGACTTCAGCGTAGGTACTGAGAAGGGAGCGTGGATGTCAGCAGAGTTAGGGGATGGGTGAAACACGGCAACAACTAAAGAGCTGATCAATTCATTAGAGAAAAAGAGACGTGTCACTGTGATTGAAATCGTGACGAAATATGCGGTAGGACATAGTGCAGTGCAGAAGATTATTCTAATTTTGCCATAGAGGAAAGTTTATGCGCGTAGGTTGCCAAAGTTATTGGCCGAAAAAACCTTATATTTCACAGAAGAAGCTTCATCCAAAGCTTTGTTTTATGTCTCATCAGTCATCTGGTTTGATACGGCACGTCTCGACTTCCTCTCCCGTCCTCAAACTCTTCATCTCAGAGTACCCAGCGTCTTCAGTTATTTATAGGATATATTCCAGTCTCTGTTTTCACTTATAGTTTTTACAAGGATCGTTCAATAATGCCCCATTTTTTTCTCAGAACGTATTTATTGCTAAGAGTCAGAATTTGGTGACAATATACATCAACATGTCTTGTCCATGACCTATTTTTCTACGTAGTCTCCATCACGTTATATGGCCGTACGCCAACGTTGTGGAAGAGCATGTATTTCGTGCTGGTAAAAGCTCTTGTCTTGTATGCATATCCATGTTTTCACTGCATGCCTGACACACTCTTCATCTTCAAAGTGTGTTCCCTGTACAGAATGTTTATGCGGCCCAAAGAGATGGAAGTCCGAGGGTGCCAGGTCTGGACTGTAGGGTGGATGAGGCAATGGTGTCCAGCCCAATTTGGCGATGTGTTCCCGGGTTCTCAGACGTGTGTGAGCGTGCATTATCGTGTTGGAGCAAGATTTCTGTTGGGCTCTTTTCCGATCGAACACGTCGGAAACGGTTTGAGTTTATTCAGAGTCTTCACATATGCCTCTGAATCGATAGTTAACTCTCTTGGCATGATATCCACGAGAATGACACCATCACAATCCCAGAAGACTGTCACCGTGACTTTTCTGGCAGAGGGGGTTGTCTTGAATTTCTTATTTTGTGGTGAATGAGGATCATGACACTCCATGGACTGCCTTTTTGTTTCCGGCGCAAAATGTTGCACCAAGCTTTCGTCCCCCGTAACGATCCGTGACAGAAAGGCTTCTCCGTCGGTCTCAAAACGCTCCAACAATTCAGATGAAATGTCCTTTTTTTAATTTTTTATTCCACACAAATATTAATTATTCATATTAACCCACCTCCTAACATGATTAGTGGGCCATTAATTGATACATAGAATTGGGTTATAATGCAGCTTGATATTACAGTTATGTTAGTGAACTACAGTTTAAACTACTACAGTATGTTAGTTTTCTACAACAATGGGCAGTTTAGTTTAACCTACTTTATTTAATTATCTAACCTAGAATGACTACTAACTGCAGCGTCACAGGTGTGCCAGTAAGGTACAAACCTACTTAGAATAGCCTGGCTCCACGAGCTAACCCCGAGGAGCATGCCCCTGGCACTGGGCTGGCCAAAGTTAGTATTCGCTGCAGTTTCCTAAATTAATGTCCTAATCTAAGTCCTACTAAATACTAACTTAACCTACGTCATAATCGGTGCTTTACTCACAATCGGTGGTAATTGACCCCCCACCCCCTAATCCCGTACGTGGCGGTTTCCAACTGATGGAAGTCGGCCATTCCACGCAGAGGCGGTATGGGAATGGGATCAGGTCTCAATCGGTTGGTCTACGAATTGGTACCTATTCTTGGTCCCTCAGATATTCTGTTAACACTTTCCGTGATACCTCATCTGCCAGAGCATTCAAAGTATGAAAAGTGTCTTCTTGTCTAAGTAGATGGTATGTGTCATTGTTCGGAAGTCTGTCTCGGAGTGTTGTCGCGACATCATTGAAGAGAGGGCACTCGAAAACCACATGGTCGGGAGTTCCCTTCGCCGCGCCACAGTCACAGTCGGGGGTTGCCCTTTTCCCAAACCGACATAGATATGTCGGATAGGGTCCATGACCAGTGAGAAAATGAATGAGTCCTCGTGTAGGTTCAAAGTATTTCATGCCCCCACGCTCTTTAACGTCAGGTAAGAACTGGAAGGTTCTTTTCCCCGTTTCTTCTTCCTCCCAAGCCCTCTGCCAAAGTTCCTCACGTCTGTTTCGTATTTCTCTCTTATCCTCCACCCTCACACCCATGATCTCTATTATTTTCTCCCTGTTCCCCTTTTTGGCCCAGTACCATGCCGCTTGCTCTCGTATCTTGATTTCTAGCGGGCAGAGCCCCATTATGACTAACAGAGCTCCCCCCAGTGATGTCCTGTAGGCCCCCACAGATCACAAAATCATGCTTCTTTGGACTCTTCTCACTGTCATGGCGGGCACGACCCGTGCCCCCAGACTCCCGAGCCGTAACCCACTACTGAGGTTAGAATACTATTGTGATAAAGTTTTATGAGATAAGGAGGGAGATGAAATCTTTTATGTCCAATGGAGATGAGATTGTTTAGTAGTTGGAGAGCTCTCTGGGTTACGGTGTCTATGTGTTTCCCGAAGTCCCATCTCTCGTCAATTATGACTCCCAAGTATCGCGTCTCCCGTCGTCGAAGAACTGATGAGCCATCGATTCTAACAGTGGGATTCCTGATTAGCTGACCTTTTAGCAGTAAGTATGTAGATTTACTCGGAGATATTTTCATCTTTGTACTTAGGCTCCATTGGTGCAGTTTCTCTATGGCCCTTTCGATCTTTGGTTCGATGTCCTCTCGGCTGCGACCGCCGACCAGCAGGAGGAGGTCATCTGCGTAGGCTATCACCTCTAGCAATTCTTCACTTTGCAGTAGTCTGTCTAGCAATGGTTCCATACGGATGTCCCAGAAAAGGGGTCCCAGAACAGAGCCTTGGGGACACCCTTTGGTAATTACTTTCCCAATTCTCCCGCTAGGGGATGATAGCCATACCTCCCGATCCTTACAATAGCTCCTCAGACACCCATATAGCGGCCCTGGACACTCTTTCTCCCGCAGACAGGAGAAGAGCGAAGGCCACCACAGGTTGTCGAAGGCGCCACTGATATCCACCATGATGCCGACGACGTACTTACGCGTGGTTGGGCCACAGACCTCAGCCGCCAGAGCGATAGTATCAGATGCCGACCGCCCCGGCCTGAAGCCGAACTGCTTGTCGCTCATCCCGCACAGCACCCGGTGAGCCGTCAATCTGTCAGCCGGCAGTTTTTCTAGAAGCTTCCCGAACAGGTCCAATAGGCAGATTGGCCTGTATGATTTGGTTAAAAAATGGTTAAAATGGCTCTGAGCACTATGAGACTTAACATCTGTGGTCATCAGTCCCCTAGAACTTAGAACTACTTAAACCTAACTAACCTAAGGACATCACACACATCCATGCCCGAAGCAGGATTCGAACCTGCGACCGTAGCGATCACGCGGTTCCAGACTGAAGCGCGTAGAACCGCACGGCACACCGGCCGGCTGTATGATTTGACTTCGGCCGGGTCTTTTTCTGGTCCCTTTTTTATTATGACCACGTTCGCGGTTTTCCGCCTCTTGGGGAACTTCCTTTGTCTGAGGCACTCGTTAAAGAGGTGAATCAGCGGCGCGATTAACTGGGGTGCCAGAAAATGCACCACCTCAGCCACAATACCGTCTGGTCCTGGAGCTTTCCCTCTTTTTAGGGATTTTATTTGTGCAGCCACCTCCTCTTCCGAGAAGGGGTAGACTGCCGTGTCGTTGTTGTAATCTTCTAGGTCTGTATCTCGCAGTTGCTGCTGGCTTACGGTTTCTCCATCCGCATTGTCGTCAGGCAGCAGGGGCCGGAGAAGGACCTCTGCAGCCTCCTGCCAAGATTCCGTCATCCTGTCCCCCTGCCTGACTGTTGATAGCTCCAGGGGAGAGCGGATTTTTTCCATCACTAATTTATAGGGGAGACCCCACGGGTCTAAGGCCAACTGGTTCAACACGTAGCTCTCCCAGCTACGCATTCTTACTTCGCGTAGTTCCTTCTGAAATCTCTGCTCGACCTCCCTATATAGCAACTGCCATCTTCGCCTTTCCAGCCAGACGACACTGCGCTGGTAGTTCCTCCTTAGCGTCCTGACAGATTGACGTAATTCCTCTAATTCGGCCGACCATGGTGACGGTGAGGCCGCCATGGCCTTCCTCTTGGTTGGTACAGCGGCCCTCACCACTCTGTGTACTGTGCCCACCAGTTCGTCAGCTCTTTTGTCCACGTCTATGTCTTGATGTACGTCACCTTCCGGTAAGGCAGGAATGTCACACTTCCTTGCTAGGCGTTCCCAATCCGCTTTTTTATAATTGAATTGTACTTCCCACCCCATGGTCCAGCGGCACTCCCTTTACCTGGAGTGAAGGTTATTAAATTATTGTCACTAGTGGTGGCATTGCTCACGACTTTCCAGCTCTGTATGAGATTTGCTGCGTTTGGAGGTGTTAGGGTTACGTCTATGTTCGTGCCCTGTCCTCCTCCTGCTGCGTAGGTAGGAGGGTTGCCCAGCTTGTTGGCCACCACGAGCTGTGAAGCCATGATAAACTCTTCCACTTTATCTCCGTTTGTATCTCTGGTGCCGCTGTACCGCAGGGGGGATTTTGCATTAATGTCAGCTGTTATGACTGTCTTCCGTCCCCGCAACGCCGTGGTAACTCTTGCCAGATGTTCTAAATGCTGCTCAATCTCGTCTCCGTATTGGAAGTACGTGTTTATGAGGATAATTACTCCCACTGGGGACTGAAGCTCCACGACGTTGCAGTGACTAGTTGTAAATTGTGAGAGCGTGGTGACCCTCAGAAGTTTATTTGTAATTGCTATCGCCGCTCTAGGGTCCTCCCCTCTGCTGACAATTTGCCATGTTGCGGCAGCAAAAGCTATTTTTCCAGCTTGGGAGTACGGCTCCTGTAGGCAGAGCACATCCAGTCTCTTCTCCTCCACCTCTTTACGGAGCTCCTGCATAACAAGTCGGCTATTGTGAGTGTTTAATTGTCCAATTGTTATTTCAGTCGTCATGGGAAGTATGTGTGCATGTGGTCGTCTGGCCAGGTCTTACTCCAGTCGAAAGCAATTCGTCCATTTGCCAGTACAGCCTGTTCGTAGATGTCCTGGAGGTCAAACTTCTCACCACGTCTCTCAAAGCCTTTTTTCAGCAGGTCCCGCAGGGCTCCGAAATCAGTGGGGAGATTCACTGACTTTAGCTGAATTCTGTCCACAGCCTCCATTACCGAGAAGGTTACCTTCCTACCCTCTTCATGTCCTACACGGACCACATGTCGTAAGGCAGTGGCCAGGGTAATCGGCTCTTCCAGCCTGGCCAGTTGCATCGTGTACTCGATATTGGGGTACACCCTTACCGGGTCCACAGTTGGCAATCTGACCACTGGAGTGCTCTGTGTTGTGGACTTCAGACTTGTACTTGTGACTGCGTTGTCTTGAATAGGTTGGTTTTCTTTAAGTTGCTTTCCTGTTGGGTTTGTTACAGTCATAGGATGCCCTTGCCGCTTCAGATGGACTGTCGGCTTCGTTCCCCGGCGCTGAGGGGCAGGATCTATGCCCATTGTGGGGAGATCTGTCTGCATACTGCTGTCAATCATGTAGAGCTCTGTTTGGATGGCCTTGTCTAGCGATTCTGTCTTAGTGGCGCCCGAGAGCGCCATCAAGAAATTTTTAAATCTAGTTGCCCTCATAGCATCCCGACTCCTCTTGCTCGGGGATTTGCGCCTTGGCATCCTGTTTTGTGGGCTGTGATCAGCCATAATCGATTCTAGAAATCAATCGTTGCTCTAGCGTTCGATATGTTGGGCAGTTACGTCCCGTAGCTCCACATGACCTTTTTTCCGCGGCTTTTGCAGGGAATGCAGACCGCTGCTGCTTTGCAGTCTTTGCGGTTATGTCTGTTTGTGCCACACTTCGTACAAGCCGACTCCCTGGTACAAAGCCTTAGAATGTGGTCCAGGTCACCACAGTTATGGCAGCGAGGTACCACAATGTAATCCCTGACGTTGACCGAATGGAAGCCAACGTATAATCTGCCCATTGCCGTGATCTTTCTCCACATTGGTGGCGTGACCTCGGCAACGTGATGAACGCCCCTGAGGCCCCGTCTTGAATCTTAATTTAAAACTGTTTCTAAATTCCTCCTCATTTACGTCATCAATGTTTTGCTCTCTTATTGTGTGTGTCAGTTCCTCATCAGTCATTATGGTGGGTACATCGTAAAGGATTACTAGGGGATTTCTCTTCTTTGGAGCTTCACACTTGACTACTGAATTTAGTTTTTGATTGTTCAGTAACTTATCTTTGTCCTCCTCCGAAGCAATCTCCACAATTACCGAATTTTTACTTGGTTTAATCCTCTTCATTCTGATTTTGTCTTTTGCTGGATTTATTGTTTTCGTAAATAGCTCCTGAATTTTCTTCACACTGATGTCTTGCCCAGGCAGAGTCCTGAGAAAGACCACAGTGTCTGTTCTCTTGGCTACTTTGTCGATTGTCTCTTTGGTTGTGTGTGGCTTGGTTGGCACTTGCGCAGCCACCGCCACCCAGGTCTTGACCGGTTGGTTCTGCAATCTGCTGGTTTCCTTCTCTAATTCTTCCACCCAGCCTTCAAGTTTTGCATGAGCAATGGCCCATGCTGTAAGTTCATTTTTGATGATAGACAGAGCCGCTTGGCTTATCTTACCATTTTTTACATTTTGCTCTAAGAGCAGTAAAATTTTGACGTGCCTCTTTGTCACTGTTTCACCCTCTGCCTGTCCCAGCTCGTCCTGGGGAGAGGGATCAGGCGCAGCAGAAGCGCGTTTCGACACACACGAGTCACTCGTTTCAATTGTCGCCATGATGAGTAAACGAGTGATAAAAGATGGGAGCCCGTCTCTTACCCCGGACCGGCTCCTCTGGCATGGGGGGGGGGGAGGGGGGGACAAAAAGGCAGCTCGCCCACCGGCCTTGTCCCAAGGCCAAGGGCACTCTTCGAACTGCAGGGTTCAGCGCGCCGTTGCCAGCGCACTGGTCCCTGTCGGTGGCTCCATCATCGTCGATTTCACCCGACGCTCCTCGGCAAGTGCACCCCGCACTCCGGAGAGGCGGATGCACCTCTCGCCCTTGGCCGCCTACTTGCCCGAGTTTCCACCTCTCGGCCAAGGACCCACTCCTACTCAGGTGGTGGGCCGGTCACCCAGTCGTTCAGCGGTCTGGACCCAGCTAACCTGGTCCAGGCGATGTCACCACCTCGTGGGTTTGGCAGAACACACCCCGGTTACCCAGGAGTGCAGCGAAATGGAAATGGCTCGGAGCAGTATGGGACTCAACTGCTGTGGTCATAAGTCCCCTAGAACTTAGAACTACTTAAACCTAACTAACCTAAGGACATCACACACATCCATGCCCAAGGCAGGATTCGAACCTGCGACCGTAGCGGTTGTGCGGTTCCAGACTGTAGTGCCTTTAACCGCTCGGCCACTTCGGCCGGCGAGCGCGGCGAAGCACCCTTGCTGAATCACGCCGCGATCCCATGCCGACAAACGAGGTCTCCGGCATGCAGAACACCTGACGGTCTGTACCCTGCGAAGAGAGAGGGACTGATGTCCGGTGTCTCGACACAGCTCCCCCTGTGCCACTCCCCTTCGCTTTCGCATCGGGTTGGGTCGCAACTCTCCCTTTTGTCGCAAGGCAGAATGCCGAGCTTAACATCTGGCACCACGGGAAGGCGGAAAGAGCCACTTGGGAAGGAGAGGCTGTATGAGACGCATCACTTCCCCGTGTGAGGACTGCAGCGGCACGCCCGACTGGAAGCGATACGCCCCAGTGCGAGCCTCCATGCCTTACGGCGCGCCGGCAACGGGCAGGGCCGCGCCGAACGCGCCGTCAAGTGGTCTCACGCCAGACTGAAATGGCCTTTCTGTGAATCTTGTGATCCACTGCGAGCATTCGTGGAACCCATCGTGAGCACCTCTTTGAATATCCGAGAGTCTCGATCAGTGCAGGCGCACTTCGATTTCCGGCCATTCCCTGTACATACGAGGTGCATTCAAGTTCTAAGGCCTCCGATTTTTTTCTCCGGACTGGAAAGAGAAACATGCGCATTGTTTTAAAATGAGGCCACGTTCATTGTCAATACATCCCAGAGATGGCAGCACCGTACGGCAGATGGAATTTTACCGCCAGTGGCGAGAATGAGAACTGTTTTAAATACTTAAAATGACGACGTTTTCCTTACTTGAACAGCGTGCAATCATTCGTTTTCTGAATTTGCGTGGTGTGAAATCAATTGAAATTCATCAACAGTTGAAGGAGACATGTGGTGATGGAGTTATGGATGTGTCGAAAGTGCGTTCGTGGGTGCGACAGTTTAATGAAGGCAGAACATCGTGTGACAACAAACCGAAACAACCTCGGGACCGCACAAGCCGGTCTCACGACACGATCGAGAAAGTGGAGAGAATTGTTTTGGGGGATCGCCGAATGACTGTTGAACAGATCGCCTCCAGAGTTGGCATTTCTGTGGGTTCTGTGCACACAATCCCGCATGATGACCTGAAAATGCGGAAAGTGTCATCCAGGTGGGTGCCACGAATGCTGACGGACGACCACACGGCTACCCATGTGGCATGTTGCCGAGCAATGTTGACGCGCAACGACAGCATGAATGGGACTTTCTTTTCGTCGGTTGTGACAATGGATGAGACGTGGATGCCATTTTTCAATCCAGAAAGAAAGCGCCAGTCAGCTCAATGGAAGCACACAGATTCACCGCCACCAAAAAAATTTCGGGTAACCGCCAGTGCTGAAAAAATGATGGTGTCCATGTTCTGGGACAGCGAGGGCGTAATCCTTACCCATTGCGTTCTAAAGGGCACTACGGTAACAGGTGCAACCTAAGAAAATGTTCTGAAGAACAAATTGCTTCCTGCACTGCAACAAAAACGTCCGGGAAGGGCTGCGCGTGTGCTGTTTCACCAAGACAACGCACCCGCACATCGAGCTAACGTTACGCAACAGTTTCTTCGTGATAACAATTTTGAAGTGATTCCTCATGCTACCTACTCACCTGACCTGGCTCCTAGTGACTTTTGGCTTTTTCCAACAGTGAAAGACACTCTCCGTGGCCGCACATTCACCAGCCGTGCTGCTATTGCCTCAGCGATTTTCCAGTGGTCAAAACAGACCCCTAAAGAAGCCTTCGCCGCTGCCATGGAATCATGGCGTCAGCGTTGTGAAAAATGTGTACGTCTGCAGGGCGATTGCGTCGAGAAGTAACGCCAGTTTCATCGATTTCGGGTGAGTAGTTAATTAGAAAAAAAAATCGGAAGCCTTAGAACTTGAATGCACCTCGTACTATAAATTTGGAAGAAATTGATAACGACGTGCTGATGTGGCCCCCTTGTAAGTGAGCTACATTTGAACCAGTCGTTTAATGGGAATTGGAACACTTGCACGGAATGCCAGTTGCACGGAGCCTGGGCTGCTGCCGGGCTAACCGGCTTTTCACCGGTACAGCCACGCTGAGGAAGGTCTAGCAGTTCAGCACAACTCCACACGCTTACACCACAGCAGTGACCAATCACGTATCGCTACACAAATTTATTTTTAAGACTGATGTATTAAGCGGCTCATGAAAGGCTCAAAATCATGAAAAGTTCAATTTTTACTTTTTTGCGTTTTCTGAATCTGCAGACTTTTACCTTTTAATAGATATATAATTTATTCAATTCCGAAGACTACAACTATTTTTTTTGAAATGTGTTCTACATGGGCGTGACCCACTGTGGCGCTGTTAAACTGCTGTCAAATGGTGTTATTATTAACGTCCGTGTTCATCAGGTACATTTTACTGATGTGAGATAAAGTATGTGTCGTGGCTAACCTGTGATGGTTCAATAGATATCGCTGGTGTGATTGTCGATTGTTTCATGTTTATTTACTCTGTCGTTATCTCGAAAATATTCGTAATTAATTCTGTTTCTTGAGTCTCTGTTTTGTTGAAGTATAATAATGAGTAAAAGTAAAGTTATTAGAAATCCTCTGAAGGCTTTTAAGAAAAGGAGAAATGTTGGAAAGCCAAAGGTATGTGTTATTATGGGAATGAAGATAGGTTCTAACATGGTACGAGCGATGCTTGCTTTAGACAAGGAACGCCTTCGGGCTGCAGACAGGGCTGTAAAGAGTCTAGAAATACAAGCAAGAGTAAACAGGAGGAGGAATAAGAGGAAACTGGAGGAGGAGTTTGCAGAGGATGAAGATAATCCATCCTATGGAGCTGGAATGCACTAAAAAGTTAATCCAATCTTTGTCGCTCGATTCCCAAAACTTTTATTTTCTCATACTAATTACATGTTTTCTAAGGATCTTCCAAACATATTTGTTTAAAACTTTCAGTAAATGTTACACAGTACCTTCTGCATAATTTAACACAGCCTTTTTCCAAAAAACTGTATATTTTTGAATATATAAATAAAAAATTGCAAAAAAATGTTGTGAATTTTCATTACAATTGAAAAAAAATCGTCTTTAATAACTGAACTAAAATTTTGTAAAATCCCTGTGTTAAGTTGTAGCCCATATTCCAATAAATAATCTGTAAAAAGTTCAACTTCCTACCTCAAATACTTTGTGAGGAAAGATGTAATTTATAAGCGTTATTTTAACATTGCAAGTATAGGGCGTTCCGGAGCCCCTTAATGATAACTGGCAATAAAATTCAACATCTCTTTTAATATGTTGATGTTGCAAGGAACTGGAGGCACCTAAGTAAGAAACACGGTATTTCTTACGATCTTTGCAGCCTTTGATGACTGCAGTTTTAGGACGAAACTTAAATTGACATATTTATGTTTCGCTACAATTTCATCTAAACGTTAAACATAAAAACATAGAATGTCGATGAATATTACTCATGCTTTCCAGTAAAGGATCAAAGTCTGGTACCACTTTTCGATTGATGTTAATTCGAAGACAAGCTCTGACGTTGAATAGCTTCTGTGGGTGGATTTGGTTCTCTTCATTGATAAAAAAAGTAGCGTATACATGTAAGGCTAAACATCGACACAATCGTACCTGCAGACTTACAAAGTCGTGAAAATTTACATTGAGGAAACAGAAGTCTACAAGACTAATTTTGCTATTAAACTAATCACGCAAACGTCGCACAGTAGGTGTGTAAGTTTCAGCTGTAGCCGAATTTCCACACTGCCAAGATAACCTCGAAATCAGTAAAACTGTGCAGCCCTTTGCAAGGTCAAAAGCAGTACGGTAACCTGAGCTAACTGCAGATTCATTCGCTGAGTATTCCTCTTGAAAATAAAAATGTATATTCATACAGAGTGGTTTTTTTTTCCACATCGGCTTTTCGCTGTTCATCATCCAAGTGACCATATGCCGCGCGGGATTAGCCGAGCGGTCTCAGGCGCTGCAGTCATGGACTGTGCGGCTGGTCCCGGCGAGGGTTCGAGTCCTCCCTCGGGCATGGGTGTCTGTGTTTGTCCTTAGGATAATTTAGGTTAAGTAGTGTGTAAACTTAGGGACTGATGACCTTAGCAGTTAAGTCCCATAAGATTTCACACACATTTGAACATTTTGAACAAGTGGCCATAATCTTTTGCATAAAATCTACTGTAATGTTGTTGCAAACTTAGACGTTTTTCATTCTACTCAAAGTTCACTGAAAGACCTGAGTCGAAACAAGGCCCCGGGAGTAGACAACATTCCATTTGAACTACTGATGGCCTCGGGAGAGCCAGTCATGAAAAAACTCTACCATCTGGTGAGCACGATGTATGAGACAGGCGAAATACCCTCAGACTTCAAGAAGAATATAATAATTCCAATCCCAAAGAAAGCAGGTGTGGACAGATGTGAAAATTACCGAACTATCAGTTTAATAAGTCACAGCTGCAAAATACTAACGCGAATTCTTTACAGACGAATGGAAAAACTGGTAGAAGCCGACCTCGGGGAAGATCAGTTTGGATTCCGTAGAAATGTTGGAACACGTGAGGCAATACTGACCTTACGACTTATCTTAGAAGAAAGATTAAGAAAAGGCAAACCTACGTTTCTAGCATTTGTAGACTTAGAGAAAGCTTTTGACAATGTTAACTGGAATACTCTCTTTCAAATTCTGAAGGTGGCAGGGGTAAAATACAGGGAGCGAAAGGCTATTTACAGTTTGTACAGAAACCAGATGGCAGTTATAAGAGTCGAGGGGCATGAAAGGGAAGCAGTGGTTGGGAAAGGAGTGAGACAGGGTTGTAGCCTCTCCCCGATGTTATTCAATCTGTATATTGAGCAAGCAGTAAAGGAAACAAAAGAAAAATTCGGAGTAGGTATTAAAGTCCATGGAGAAGAAATAAAAACTTTGAGGTTCGCCGATGACATTGTAATTCTGTCAGAGACAGCAAAGGACTTGGAAGAGCAGTTGAACGGAATGGACAGTGTCTTGAAAGGAGGATATACGATGAACATCAACAAAAGCAAAACGAGGATAATGGAATGTAGTCAAATTAAGTCGGGTGATGCTGAGGGAATTAGATTAGGAAATGAGACACTTAAAGTAGTAAAGGAGTTTTGCTATTTAGGGAGTAAAATAACCGATGATGGTCGAAGTAGAGAGGATATAAAATGTAGACTGGCAGTGGCAAGGAAAGCGTTTCTCAAGAAGAGGAATTTGTTAACATCGAGTATAGATTTAAGTGTCAGAAAGTCGTTTCTGAAAGTATTTGTATGGAGTGTAGCCATGTATGGAAGTGAAACATGGACGATAACTAGTTTGGACAAGAAGAGAATAGAAGCTTTCGAAATGTGGTGCTACAGAAGAATGCTGAAGATAAGGTGGGTAGATCACGTAACTAATGAGGAGGTTTTGAATAGGATTGGGGAGAAGAGAAGTTTGTGGCACAACTTGACTAGAAGAAGGGATCGGTTGGTAGGACATGTTTTGAGGCATCAAGGGATCACAAATTTAGCATTGGAGGGCAGTGTGGAGGGTAAAAATCGTAGAGGGAGACCAAGAGATGAATACACTAAGCAGATTCAGAAGGATGTAGGTTGCAGTAGATACTGGGAGATGAAGAAGCTTGCACAGGATAGAGTAGCATGGAGAGCTGCATCAAACCAGTCTCAGGACTGAAGACCACAACAACAACAAAGTTTTGAAGCACATTAATAGAGCACTAAGCGTATGAAGACACAATCACATACAATAAACATATAAACTACGTATCCTGCACTGATACGCTGACACGTATGCGACTGAAGCGACTGAAGTTCCTAACCCGACCATCATGCTACTTTTCATCCTTTTCAAAATAGCTATTTTACATTTTAAGAGGAGACTCCAGCCTAAAACTGAAATTAAAAAAAAATTAATCGCTAGTTCACATCCTTAGAGTGTTTAGTTTTAGTTCCCAAAACGATTTGGCTGAATTCGAATTAGAAGTACGATCCATATTCGAATTAGAAGTACGGTCCAAGAAACGTTTGAAATACGGATTGCGTAAGGGACTGTGGCACACTCAAAGATACCAAAGATAACTTTTGATTTCTGTCACCATCAAACAGAACCAGCTTCACTCTGAACGTGGCATAAACTCAGACTGGGAAAAACAAGTTGCCAGATTTCCAGGAAATCTGAAGCGAAACAATTGGCAGCCGGTCGTTGGAAATCAATTGCTTTTCCTGTTGACTGTGTAAACAAAAAATGGTTCAAATGGCTCTGAGCACTATGGGACTTGACATTTGAGGTCATCAGTCCCCTAGAACTTAGAACTACTTATACCTTACTAACTTAAAGACATCACACACATGCATGCCCGAGGCAGGATTCGAACCTGCAACCGTAGCGGTCGCGCGGTTCCAGACTGAAGCGCCTAGAACCGCTCGGCCACAGCGGCCGGCCTGTGTAAACAAAAATTTAAGGAACACACTGAAGTCCTGTTGAGTACAATCAACAAGCTCCAAGCCCCTGTTGAGTATAATCAACAAGCTCCAAGGAAACAGGCATTGGTTCACAATCAGATAGCCCTAACACTCCTCAAGAAGATTCAAAATGGTTCTAATGGCTCTGAGCACTATGGGACTCAACTGCTGAGGTCATAAGTCCCCTAGAACTTAGAATTACTTAAACCTGACTAACCTAAGACATCACACACATCCATGCCCGAGGCAGGATTCGAACCTGCGACCGTAGCGGTCGCGCAGTTCCAGACTGTAGCGCCTAGAACCGCTCGGCCACTCCGGCCGGCCCCTCAAGAAGGCTGAGAGTAGATTTTTACTTAGAAAATTCAAGAAAAAGGCTACTTGAATCTTGAAATTACAAGAAGGGAAAACGTTATGGTGCCGGTGAATTGTAAAAGGTGTATGACTTGTAGTAACATTATTTTTTTTTATAAAACGTAAAAATCTATTTTACCGTAAGTTTGTTTTCTAAGCTCAGTGCCAGCTTTTTTTATCATAAATATGAATCAGTCTGAATGAAATTTTTGTAGGACGTTGTCTTGATGTGTTGGCATACTTCTGTGCATTAATATTATCGGAGATGTAATTTGTTTATTTTATCATCATATTTATGTACCGATAATTAAAGATAATTTAAGGCTCAAATTTGAAATAAACACTGAAAACAATATTTCTCGTAAAATTAATACACGGAACAGTTTAGCTATGTCTTGTGAATGTACCTGCAAAATCTGGCACGTGAAAATTGTGGTTAAGTACCAGAAGTTCGTTTTCAAGACTACCATGAAAATCATATGAAAAATTCAAAACCTGAAAAGCAATGAAGTTATGGACTTCAAAACTTGCGTATTGCTTCGTCTTTACATAATAGACACGATTTTAAAATTTGGTTGACATCAGCAAAGTAGAAGAAAAGTTAAATTTTTTAGGTGGAGTCTCTCCTTAAGCACTGCGCCGTATGTACCGTATGTTCGTATCTACGGCTACGCCAAACCAGTTTATGGCAATTCCTCTGAAGGCAACACATGTACTTCTGCGCTACCAGCCGGCCGTGCTGCGTTACGCAACGACGACTGACCGCCCCATCTTACCACGAACGCTCACAACATAGGCGGCGAGCGAGCGCGGCCGCTCTTGTTCGCGTAGCCGCGTACTCGACAAGCCTGTCGTAGTCCGCGTCCTGTGTTACTAGAAACTAGTTGCAACATATGTTGATATGTTGCAAAACTGCGATCAGTCACTTTTATGATAACTTATTCTGGCTGTACCAGTTTCGTGCTGGTTTGCTCTTTTCCTAACAGAGGGAGGAAGTGTGGTTTAATTGCACATCATTTGCTACGTTTCCACAGCAAACGTTTTGTATTCGGCGTCCGCGCGTACAGATTTTGATTCCAAGGATCTCTCAAGGCTAATTTTTTACAAATTTCAAGAGACATTCAGCCGACTTTGTGTCGTTTCCAGGGAACAGCACGAAGAGGTAGTCTCTTTCAGTCCATCCATTATATTTATTTACAATATTTAGAAGATTTCCAATGATTACCTAAAACTAATTTTCAAAATGTTCAAATTTTTTAATAAATCTGACATTTTCTTCGTCATTGTTACTCCTGCACCGAGGCCACACGTCAGAAATGATTTTAAGTTTCCACGAGTTTGGTGTTTCTTTAAAGCCTTTGCAACCGTCCCGTCAGTCTGCATTGCTGACTTTTTTCTTCTCTTCCCGTCAAAGTTTAAAATTAGTCGGTCGAACTGGTGGCCGTTGCGCTCTGCATTTCCTCGAAGACTTATCACTAATGAGTTAACACTTGGAAGAACTTTTGATATTAATGTATCTGTTCTTTGGTTCCATCCTTGTGAGACGCTATTAGTGCGATGGAGCCTTCTATTGCAATTCCATATCTCTCTTGCCATATGTTTGTTATCGAGCCACTGGTCCAAAAAATAGTCACAATAGTCCTGAAGCTTTTGATTTTCAGGCGTACTCTCCTGAATAGACAGCCAACCATCCTCCAACATTTCCAAGGGAAGATGTGTTAGAGCACAACACATTCTTATGTGGCGGCGTTATTTCCTCGTTTTCCTTACAAGCTGGAACGAGGCCGCAACACTAAACTTGTTTCCATAAACATTGATTTAAATGATAATAACAACCAGTAATCCCTGTTTCAGGAAACAAACTGTTAGCTGCTTGCACGAAAGCAATTTCCAAGTCCATCATCAGAGATGCAGGGTTCCAACCAGGCACGTAGTATCAAGAGCTTTAAAAAAATGTTCGTATGTTTCTCGCTTTTTATTTGGCAGCAAAGCGTAAACAACTGGAATGGTATTTGCTTCCTCCCAGGAACTATTAAGGTAGGTGACGAATGCATACAACTGTCCAAACTACATGCTCGAACTCTTGAACGGTCCGTCCAGACAGAATGATTCACAGTCTGATGAACATGCTTTCCCCCTTTCGATGTCAAACACCAGTAGGTCTACTCTGTCAGTCGGTCCCCTGTTATCAACTCCAAGTAAAAAATTGCTACCATCATTCATCAGCAAATTATTTTCTTGGAAGAATATTTCTCCAGAATCGATGGGATCTTGTGTAGTTCCCATATATTTTCGCCTATCCATTGTAACGATTGTTTCGTACTTCCGTGCGATGGTAACAATGTTTCAAAGCCGTAGCCTCGACTGAAGAGCTGCCCTACATCTTCAACGTAAACTGATGGAACTGTAGCGTCTGTTTCTTTTGTATGTCTCTTTCTTTTGTATGCTTCTTTGCGCTGACAAAATGTTCTCGCCCTCCATATGCTGCTTCACTTGGAGTAGAAACGTGGCTACCTTTCCTTAACACTGTTTTTTTTATATAGTCTTCCTTTGCATTTATTCTTTTTAAAGCTTACATAAAGCCACTGAGTCACTTCTTATCTTTCTATAGTTCACTATATACTGATGCCCCTTGTAAATCAGTAACAGCTTCACTTTGGTAGTCTCGGTGAACTCAGTTACTCAGCACTAAAGCATGGAATTCTACTTGCCAGTCAGAGGTAAACTGCATAGTGAACCCTGGAAGAAAACCCGCTCACTACGAACTGGTGCGGGGGCGTGGAACCTTGTACGGGGAATGGGCTTTGGCCTTCTCTACAGTACGTCGCAGGTAGCGATGAACAGGCCGGTGTACCCTGGTTCTGGAACACCCTGTCCATTGCCTACAGTATCCTGTGCCCCGTGAAAATGTCAACACATCCCCTCTTCGCACGAGTGCAAGTGTCACGAACTCGTTTGCTGTGCTCCGTAATCTTGCCTGTTGCTAGATTCTTGATGTGAACCAGGGCTGACCAAGTAGTCGTGGCGAGTGAGAGACCGCGCCCTTCTGCGGCCCGTGATGTACGGAAGGGGGACGGACAGATGTTCGCAGCCTTGTCTGGGCGGTGCCGCATACACAGAGGTAACAGTTGTTGTGGTTGTGGTCTTCAGTCCTGAGACTGGTTTGATGCCGCTCTCCATGCTAATCTATCCTGTGCAAGCTCCTTCATCTCCCAGTACCTACTGCAACCTACATCCTTCTGAATCTGCTTAGTGTATTCATCTCTTGGTCTCCCTCTACGATTTTTACCCTCCACGCTGCCCTCCAATACTAAATTGGTGATCCCTTGATGCCTCAGAACATTTCCTACCAACCGATCCTTTCTTCTAGTCAAGTTGTGCCACAAACCTCTCTTCTCCACAATTCTATGCAATACCTCCTCATTAGTTATGTGATCCACCCATCTAATCTTCAGCATTCTTCTGTAGCACCACATTTCGAAAGCTTCTGTTCTCTTCTTGTCTAAACTATTTATCGTCCATGTTTCACTTCCATACGTGGCTACACTCCATACAAATACTTTCAGAAACGACTTCCTGACATTTAAATCTATACTCGATGTTAACAAATTTCTCTTCTTCAGAAACGCTTTCCTTGCCATTGCCAGTCTACATTTTATATCCTTTCTACTTCGACCATCATCAGTTATTTTGCTCCCCAAATAGCAAAACTCGTTTACTACTTTAAGTGTCTCATTTCCTAATCTAATTCCCTCAGCATCACCCGATTTAATTCGACTACATTCCATTATTCTCGTTTTGCTTTTGTTGATGTTCATCCTATATCCACCTTTCAAGACACTGTCCATTGCGTTCAACGGCTCTTCCAACTCCTTTGCTGTCTCTGACAAAATTACAATGTCATCGGCGAACCTCAAAGTTTTTATTTCTTCTCCATGGATTTTAATACCTACTCCGAATTTTTCTTTTGTTTCCTTTATTGCTTGCTCAATATGCAGATTGAATAACATCGGGGAGAGGCTACCACCCTGCCTCACTCCCTTCCCAACCACTGCTTCCCTTTCATACCCCTCGACTCTTATAACTGCCATCTGCTTTCTGCACAAATTGTTAATAGCCTTTCGCTCTCTATATTTTACCCCTGCCACGTTTGGAATTTGAAAGAGAGTATTCCAGTCAACATTGTCAAAAGCTTTCTCTAAGTCTACAAATGACAGAAAAGTAGGTTTGCCTTTCCTTAATCTAGCTTCTAAGATAAGTCGTAGGGTTAGTATTGGCTCTCGTGTTCCAAAACTCCTACGGAATCCAAACTGATCTTCCCCGAGGTCGGGTTCTACTAGTTTTTCCAATCGCGCGTTAATATTTTGCAGCCGTGACTTATTAAACTGATAGTTCGGTAATTTTCACATCTGTCAACACCTGCTTTCTTTGGGATTGGAATTATTATATTATTCTTGAAGTCTGAGGGTATTTCGCCGGTCTCATACACCTTGTTCACCAGATGGTAGAGTTTTGTCAGGACTGGCTCTCCCAAGATGTCATGGGATACTTCCTAATATCATGTCGGACCCCATTTTGCATTGCGTAGTGCAGCAGCCCGACGCAGCATGGACCCAACAAGACCGTAGAAGCCCTTGTACAAATGTTGAGCCACGCTGCCTCTATAGCCGT
This sequence comes from Schistocerca cancellata, assembly GCF_023864275.1. Taxonomy (NCBI): domain Eukaryota; kingdom Metazoa; phylum Arthropoda; class Insecta; order Orthoptera; family Acrididae; genus Schistocerca; species Schistocerca cancellata. The sequence continues at coordinate 1,143,833,134 of NC_064626.1, read as the reverse complement.
CCATAACTGCGAAAGCATTGCCGATGCAGGGTTTCGTGCACGAACTGACCTCTCGATGGGATAAACCTTAGATGGGACTCATGCCAGGCGATCTGGATGGGCAAATCATTCGCTCGCACTTCCCAGAATGTTCTTCGAGCCAACTGCAAAGAACTGTGGCCCAGTGACGTGGCGGATTGTCATCAATAAAAATCTCATCGTTCTTTGGGAACATGAAGTCCCTGAATGACTGCAGATGGTCTCCAAGTAGCCGAAAATAACCATTTCCAGTCAGTCATCAGTTCAGTTGGACCGGAGGATCCAGTCCATTACATGTAAACACAGCCCACACCATTATGGAGCAACCGCCAGCCTACACAGTGCCTTGTTGACAATTCGGGTCCATGGCTTCGTGTGGTTCGCGCCAAATTCGAACCCTACCGTCAGCTCATACCAACTGAAATCAAAACTCACCTGACAAGTACAAAAATGTTAAGGCTTTCGTGGCCACTTGTTGACAAACTGCCTATTGGCTTCTGTCTCGGGTTCTTCGGCCGACGTTCATCTAATGATTTTTCTGACGTTTCGCCAGCACGAGTGGCTGGAATTGTCAATTCCGAATTCGAGTCGGCCCTCCAGGAGGCGGAAACACGATTCCGCATGGTTCTCCATGCAGAAATGGAGGCCGCCTGCCTCACCCTCCGTGAATCCCTCCGCCGCGACACCACCAAGGAGACGCAGGCGCTGCAGACGGATGAGCTGCATAAAGACGACCAGGCCACACAAACGGCCTGGCCGAAGAAGATGACGATAAGTCGGGCCACACAGGCCACATTAGAAGGCAAGGGAGCACGTCAGGACTCATATGTCCAAACCAAGGAGTTTGTGAATCACAGCAAGTACCTTGTGGACAGAGAGATCCTGGACGTCACCAACCCGGACACTGACGACCGCAATGAGTATCAAACGAGCTACTTGGTAAGAAAGGAGCTCATAAAAGGCTATGTTCGAGAAGAAAAAGAGAGAAGAGAGCGAGAGGCGGAACGTGAAAGACAACGCGAAGCCGCCCTTACCCACCGTGAACGCCAGCGCCAATTACACTGGCGACTCGGTAAATAAAGAGAAGGAGAACCACAACAAGCAGTTCTGGCCGGGTTTTGCAGGTTTTCCTTGGCCGCTAAGGTAAATACCGGAACTGTCCCCTACAGACTCCTGCAAATAAATTCCCAATTGGGAGAAATCCCCCCCTTTCCCTGCACCCCAGCAAAAAATAAACAGTGCCAAAACAGTACAACTTTAACCCCATGGCTGAAAAGAGCTCAACGTACGCTCTATAACAGCCCGCCCTTCTCCATCTGAGAAGGGAATGAAAAGCGAAAAAAAAAAAAAAAAGAGCTCGCCTCCAGTTCACCACCGGCAATGGAGGGTGAAGCTTTGACAATGCCAGCCACTCGTGCTGGCGAAACGTCAGAAAAAGCATTAGATGAACGTCGGCCGAAGAACCCGAGACAGAAGCCAATAGGCAGTTTGTCACCTGACAAGGTCACGATTTTCCAGTCGTCTATGGTCTAATCGATATCGTCACGAGCTCAGGAGAGGCGCTGCAGGCGATGTCGTGATGACAACAAAGGCACTCGCGTCGGTCGTCTGCTGCCACAGCCCATTAACGCAAAATTTCCCCACTGTCCTAACGGATACGTTCATCGCACGTCCCACATTGATTTCTGCGCTTATTTCACGCAGTGTTACTTGTCTGTTAGCACTGACAACTCTACGCAAAGACAGATAATGCCTGAAATTTGGTATTCTCGGCACTTGACACTGTGGATCTCTTAATATTGACTTCCCTAACGATTTCCGAAGTGTAATGTCCCCTACGTCTAGCTCCAACCACCATTCCGCGCTCGAGGCCTGTTAATCCCTGCCGTGCAGCATTAATCACGTCTGAAACCTTTTCACCTGCATCGCCTGTGTACAAATGACAGCTCCGCCAGTGTATTATCCTTTCATATACCTTCTGCTCGCGACACTACCGCCATCTATATTTGTTCACATCGCTATCCCGTAAGTTTTGTCACCTTAATGCACAGTGCCTCGTCGTACCAGCCGCTTCTGCCGGCTGTTTGCCGCGGCGGGAGAAAGTCCGGTGGCGGGCATTCCTCTCGGCGAAAGGTCTTCCCTTGCCGCTGCCGCCAACTTGCTCTCTCGCCTATTGTTCCACTCAAACTTAACAGCCACAGGGGAAAGGGTTTGTAGCGTTTTGTGTCGCTCCGGCAACGGCCACAACCGGCAAGTCATTACGTATTGTCGCATTATTACGTATTGTCGCAGATTACGCTGATACAATAGCTCCCTACTTAGCAATCATATACAACCGCTCGCTCACCGATAGATCTGTACCTACAGATTGGAAAATTGCGCAGGTCGCACCAGTGTTTTTGAGAAGGGTAGTAGGAGTAATCCATCGAACTACAGACCTATATCATTGACGTCGGTTTGCAGTAGGGTTTTGGAGCATATACTGTATTCAAACATAATGAATCACCTCGAGGGGAACGATCTATTGATACGTAATCAGCATGGTTTCAGAAAACATCGTTCTTGTGCAACGCAGCTAGCTCTTTATTCGCACGAAGTACTGGCCGCTATCGACAGGGGATCTCAAGTTGATTCCGTATTTCTAGAGTTCAGGAAGGCTTTTGACACCGTTCCTCACAAGCGACTTCTAATCAAGCTGCGGGCCTATGGAGTATCGTCTCAGTTGTGCGACTGGATTCGTGATTTCCTGTCAGGAAGGTCGCGGTTCGTAGTAATAGACGGCAAATCATCGAGTAAAACTGAAGTGATATCAGGTGTTCCCCAGGGAAGCGTCCTGGGACCTCTGCTGTTCCTGATCTATATAAATGACCTGGGTGACAATCTGAGCAGTTCTCTTAGGTTGTTCGCAGATGATGCTGTAATTTACCGTCTAGTAAGGTCATCCGAAGACCAGTATCAGTTGCAAAGCGATTTAGAAAAGATTGCGGTATGGTGTGGCAGGTGGCAGTTGACGCTAAATAACGAAAAGTGTGAGATGATCCACATGAGTTCCAAAAGAAATCCGTTGGAATTCGATTACTCGATAAATAGTACAATTCTCAAGGCTATCAATTCAACTAAGTACCTGGGTGTAAAAATTACGAACAGCTTCAGTTGGAAAGACCACATAGATAATATTGTGGGGAAGGCGAGCCAAAGGTTGCGTTTCATTGGCAGGACACTTAGAAGATGCAACAAGTCCACAAAAGAGACGGCTTACACTACACTCGTTCGTTCTCTGTTAGAATATTGCTGCGCGGTGTGGGATCCTTACCAGGTGGGATTGACCGAGGACATCGAAAGGGTGCAAAAAAGGGCAGCTCGTTTTGTATTATTATAATAGGGGAGAGAGTGCGGCAGATATGATACGCGAGTTGAGATGGAAGTCATTAAAGCAAAGACGTTTTTCGTCGCGGCGAAATCTATTTACCGAATTTCAGTCACCAACTTTCTCTTCCGAATGCGAAAATATTTTGTTGAGCCCAACCTACATAGGTAGGAATGATCATCAAGATAAAATAAGAGAAATCAGAGCTCGAACAGACAGGTTTAGGTGTTCGTTTTTCCCACGCGCTGTTCGGGAGTGGAATGGTAGGGAGATAGTATGATTGTGGTTCGATGAACCCTCTGCCAAGCACTTAAATGTGAATTGCAGAGTAATCATGTAGATGTAGATTATCGAGGTTCTAGGCGCTACAGTCTGGAACCAAGCGACCGCTACGGTCGCAGGTTCGCATCCTGCCTCGGGCATGGATGTGTGTGATGTCCTTAGGTTAGTTAGGTTTAAGTAGTTCTAAGTTCTAGAGGAATGATGACCACAGCAGTTAAGTCCCATAGTGCTCAGAGCCATTTGAACCATTTGTTCGAGGTAGTCAGATAGGCGCCATATTCCTCCATTTCTGATAAGCATTACTAGTAAGAATAAATTTCTTTTGTTTCCGTCTATGATCACAAAATTGTTTGGCGCTTAGACTACTGGCATCGGTCACGATGACCATCTTCAGGTCTGCTGCAAGACATGGGAAAACCAAGTACAGCTAGTGGACAGTACACATCTTAAGACTATAAAACAGTCCATTAAGACAAGTATTAGTTATCATACATGAGGGAAACATGGGCTTAAAATATGACGACGCGTAGCTGTTTTAAACCATGTCCTAATACAATGAAGTTATAGTGACATCGTCAAAATATATACAAAAATCAGCTTATCATCGCGTACTTTAAAATGTATTGTAAACTAGGCCACTGTGTCGGCGGAGACGACCTGTTAATAGCGCTAATGTTCATAACAAAATGCAGTACAGTAGCTGTAACATATCTTTGTGTCGTAAGCTCGTTACGTGTCGCTACTGTAGGTTTATACATATCTGTCAATCACCAAGTTGTATACAATGCAATAAAATGAAGAATGCAATAGATAAAGTGTATAGTGGGCTTGCAAGAGTATAAGCTAGTACAGTGAAAGAATGTAATAATTTAAAAAGACAAAGTTGATTTTAAAATTGTTAGACAGGAAATTGGTTAAGTGACAATAGTCTATTGATTCTAAGATGCTCTTGTAGTGATCTTAAACAGCAACAATATCATGCACAAGAACAAGCTTACGAAGCTAACAAACTAGTATAAAACTGACAAAATAATTACGGAAAGAAACCAATTGGATGAAACAAAAGACTGAAGCAAGTAATTAGCGCCCTCTGTTGCCGTAGCCGCCGGAATCAAGGACAGGCGAGAAGGCGAAGAAGCCTAACCGCGAGCGGGTTTCAAATATCCTGCGACACGCCGTTCCAAGAGAAGAGTACGGAAACATTGCACCAGTCACTTCATACGATTATCTCACTAATGAGTTTCATTATTTAAACAGAGCCAGGACAGTCAGTTATAAGAGTAACACGATCAACGTAAGAAAATGAAGCAAATATGAATGCCCTCTATACTATGCAAGGATCAGGCAAGTATACCGGGTGGTTATAGTTAAACTTTCCCTATTTAAAGCCGGCCGATGTGGCCGAGCGGTTCTAGACTCTTCAGTCTGGAACCGCGCGACCGCTACGGTCGCAGGTTCGAATGCTGCTCGGGCATGGATGTGTGTGATGTCCTTAGGTTAGTTAGGTTTAAGTATTTCTAAGTTCTAGGGGACTGATGACCTCAGATGTTAAGTCCCATAGTGCTCAGAGCCATTTGAACCCTATTTAAAACTTGGTAGCATTAATGTCGAGAGCATGGGGTGCATGATTTCTAACTATGGCCACCAGGTGGCGTGATCAGGCATCGTGATTCATAGTCTCACACACCTGACCAGTCGCAGTGCATTTGTTGACGTGCCAACACGAGCTTGGACAAAAGTAGCAGCTCTAGCTACAGCAAAGTATACAAACTGGGTAGTCCATGCGCAAGATAGGCAACATCAAGGAGAAAGTGAGCTCAGGAGCGCCGTGGTCCCGTGGTTAGAGAGATCAGCTGCGGATTGAGAGGTCCTTGGTTCAAGGCTTACCTCGAGTGCAAACTTTTATTTTTTATACAGCCTATACAAGAGAGAAGGATCAGGCATTGTACAATTTTAGTGTGGGAGTAGACGTGATTACCATTCCTCCAGGTTGTACATCTCTTGTGCAACCGTTAGATGTGTTTGGTTTTCGGCAAGTGAAATACTTTGTGAAAAGATTCTATGATTTTGCGAAGCTGAACATGTACACAGAGCAGTGTTGTTTACGTGATCGTGTGTCAATTATCAAAGTTCAGGCACTCACACATAATCAACTTCGCTCTCCAATATTCCAGGTCGTGTTCAGATTAGCTTGGACATACGATGCACGATTAGACGGTCTACACACGGAAAAATTTGAAAACGTTAAAAACATATGTTATGACAGAGCACAGGGAAAACTGTGCGACTGTGAAACTGTTGCATTCATTTGTTGCAGTTTATGTGACAAACTCTTATGTCTTCATCTTTTTTTGGGAGTGATTATCACATCCACAAGAAAACCTAAATCGGGCAAGGTACAAGTTAGGTGCGTCGACAACAAATTCCTGTCATGTGACGCACTTGCCGTCACCAGTGTCGTATACAATATACCAGACGTGTTTTCCTGTGGAGGAATCGGTTGACCTATGACCTTGCGATCAAATGTTTTCGGTTCCCATTGGAGAGGCACGTTCTTTCGTCTACTAACAGGACGGTTTTGCGGTGCGGTCGCAAAACACAGACACTAAACTTACTACAGTGAACAGAGACGTCAGTGAACGAACGGACAGATCATAACTTTGCAAAAATAAAGAAAGTAAACTTTACACTCGAGGGATGACTTGAACCAAAGACCTCTCGTTCCGCAGCTGCTCACGCTAACCACGTGACTACGGCGTTCCTGAGCTCACACTATCCTTGATGTTGCTTATCTTGCATATGGACTAATCAGTTTGTATATTTTGCTTGTTTTTTCATAGTTCCACACAACTTCTTCCGGTTTTCTCGATTGATCTGTGTTCAGTTTTTCAAGGGCTATCCACTGTGCCAACTTATAACTAAATCTGAGGGGGGTGCGATGGGGAGGTTCCCTTGTAAGAATATTTCTTTCTATGCAACATTCGAAGGCGGAGGAGCAGACAGAGGTACCAGAAATAACCTATCCGCACTCCGTAAGGTGGATGCGGAGCGTAGATGTAGATATAGGACTAGTTGTCAGTTTAGATATAAGTATGCACTTGGGAGATCGCTGGCGTGCACCTTAAACCGTCTGGCATTAAAGTTTTCGCAGCACCTCCCGTTACGCTTTCTCTTGGGCCAAACAATCCTGTGACCGGTCGTGCTGCCCTTCTCTGTATACGTTCAGTGTCCCCTGTTAGCGCTGCTTCGGCTGTCCCCCATTTGTTCTAGCTGTATTCTGCAATGGGCCGCAAGATTATTTTGTCAACAATTACCTTTGTAGACCTTTTGTTTTTGGCCCACATCCTAGAAATAAACCAAGCCTGCCATCTGCTTTACGTATGGTACGACGAAGCCTGTGTCATCGGTTCATTTCACGCCCCTACAAAAGTGTTACATCCAGGATTTTGTATGAGCTGAGCGATGACAACGTCATGTCAGACGAAGTCCTTGGCTGACGCGGATTCTAACAGTGCACAGCTGGGGCACAGAGCAGCATTTAACGACAACCAGGAAGCGTTTTTGTCTTTTTTAGTGTGTTTTATTGTTATAAAACTGATTTTATTCCTATAACGCTGCGCCATCCAAAATTTCTCGCCGCTTAATATCGATTGATAACTTGTACAGTAATTCTGATTCTGAATATGTAAGCTTTATTACAGAAACTATATTTAATATATTATCGATGTAATAGCGTATTTATTTCTGTCTGTATATAATTGATTGCCCTCACAGTATATATTTTCTTTAATGTCGTTTGTTGTTAGCAATATTAGCCTATTCCCGAGAGTCAGCAGCTTTCACTCAGTTAATACTAGGCAGAAATCCAATCTGCATGTGGAATGCACTTCCTTGACTCTTGTGCAGAAAGGAGTGCAGTATTCTGCTGCATCCATTTTCAATAAGCTACCACAAGAACTCAAAAATCATAGCACTAGCCCAAACTCTTTTAAGTCTAAACTGAAGAGTTTCCTCATGGCTCACTCCTTCTATTCTGTCGAGGAGCTCCTGGAAGAGCTAAAAAATTAAGCAAATTCCAGTGTTACATTGTTGATTTTCTTTATTTAAACTTACGACTTGTCACCTGAATATGTTTTTTTAATATTTCATTTTATCTGTTTCTGATATCGTGTTATAATTTCATGTATTGACTCGTTCCATGACCATGGAGACTTCTCCTTAATTTGGTCCCCTGGAACAATAAATAACTAAATAAATGAATATACTGTAACTATTGTAAATTGCTAGGTAACGGCCAAGAGAACTTTATTGTAATGTATCGATGGCAACGACGAAATGGCAGTAACTATGTCCTTGTTTATCTTCGCGTATGGAGAGTGTCGCCCTGCGAGCAGAAAGGAGGCATAGCAGCTTGAGTCATGAAAAGAGTGCGGAAGTGTTTGTTGGGCGCTCCCCCAGGCTCGGCGTGCAGCTACGATCGCGCAAGTGTACGCGCGCAAAATTCGTTAACCCGCGAGCACGGTAGGAGTGGACTGGAGGAAGAAGCTGCAGTTCTGACAATTGCCTGTCCCATAATAATCCGTGGCTCTGGAGACGACTCGGGGTTCTCATCCAACAAAAACGGCAGCGAAGCACTGTCGTCGGGCACACTCTTCATCGTCCGCACAGGTGCATTGTAAGAGCGTAAAGTGACAGATAAAGTATGGTAGGGGCATTACCCAGAGACATTTATTTCACAAAGTATGACTAACTTGAATAATAACCTGCAATTGGAACTTCCTGGCAGACTAAAACATTGTGCCGGACCGAGACTCGAACTCGGGACCTTTGCCTTTCGCGGTTAAGTGCTCTACCTTCTCAGTTTGTTCGCTTTCGTTCGTTGCATCTGCACGGGGCGGACGTCGTAAGACATCCGTTTAAGTTAATTGTTGATCGATTAACTCAGTTTTTTTTTTTTTTATTACAGAGGGCTGCTAAGTGTCTGACCGAACACGCTGAGCTACCTTGCCGGCGTCACAGCCTGGGGGATGTTTCCAGAATGAGATTTTCACTCTGTAGCGGAGCGGGCGCTGATATGAAACTTACTGGCAGATTAAAAATTGTTAAAACTTGTAGGGCACCTGTGTTGTCACTCTCCTCAGACGTTATAACCAAGCAGAGTCCCATTCCTTTCCATGTAATCACCGAGTGTCGTAGGAATATGAAAATTGATTAACTACACTCCTGGAAATTGAAATAAGAACACCGTGAATTCATTGTCCCAGGAAGGGGAAACTTTATTGACACATTCCTGGGGTCAGATACATCACATGATCACATTGACAGAACCACAGGCACATAGACACAGGCAACAGAGCATGCACAATGTCGGCACTAGTACAGTGTATATCCACCTTTCGCAGCAATGCAGGCTGCTATTCTCCCATGGAGACGATCGTAGAGATGCTGGATGCAGTCCTGTGGAACGGCTTGCCATGCCATTTCCACCTGGCGCCTCAGTTGGACCAGCGTTCGTGCTGGACGTGCAGACCGCGTGAGACGACGCTTCATCCAGTCCCAAACATGCTCAATGGGGGACAGATCCGGAGATCTTGCTGGCCAGGGTAGTTGACTTACACCTTCTAGAGCACGTTGGGTGGCACGGGATACATGCGGACGTGCATTGTCCTGTTGGAACAGCAAGTTCCCTTGCCGGTCTAGGAATGGTAGAACGATGGGTTCGATGACGGTTTGGATGTACCGTGCACTATTCAGTGTCCCCTCGACGATCACCAGTGGTGTACGGCCAGTGTAGGAGATCGCTCCCCACACCATGATGCCAGGTGTTGGCCCTGTGTGCCTCGGTCGTATGCAGTCCTGATTGTGGCGCTCACCTGCACGGCGCCAAACACGCATACGACCATCATTGGCACCAAGGCAGAAGCGACTCTCATCGCTGAAGACGACACGTCTCCATTCGTCCCTCCATTCACGCCTGTCGCGACACCACTGGAGGCGGGCTGCACGATGTTGGGGCGTGAGCGGAAGACGGCCTAACGGTGTGCGGGACCGTAGCCCAGCTTCATGGAGACGGTTGCGAATGGTCCTCGCCGATACCCCAGGAGCAACAGTGTCCCTAATTTGCTGGGAAGTGGCGGTGCGGTCCCGTACGGCACTGCGTAGGATCCTACGGTCTTGGCGTGCATCCGTGCGTCGCTGCGGTCCGGTCCCAGGTCGACGGGCACGTGCACCTTCCACCGACCACTGGCGACAACATCGATGTACTGTGGAGACCTCACGCCCCACGTGTTGAGCAATTCGGCGGTACGTCCACCCGGCCTCTCGCATGCCCACTATACGCCCTCGCTCAAAGTCCGTCAACTGCACATACGGTTCACGTCCACGCTGTCGCGGCATGCTACCAGTGTTAAAGACTGCGATGGAGCTCCGTATGGCACGGCAAACTGGCTGACACTGACGGCGGCGGTGCACAAATGCTGCGCAGTTAGCGCCATTCGACGGCCAACACCGCGGTTCCTGGTGTGTCCGCTGTGCCGTGCGTGTGATCATTGCTTGTACAGCCCTCTCGCAGTGTCCGGAGCAAGTATGGTGGGTCTGACACACCGGTGTCAATGTGTTCTTTTTTCCATTTCCAGGAGTGTATTTATAGCCGGTTTTGTTAGTTTGGCAAAGACCAGTTTCGGTCTAAACTTTATGCCTCAGTAACTGTTCATTCTTGTATTTTATTATACAGACTTAAGTAATTTGCAATTTTGAGAATTAACTTCAGTCACATAAATTAAAGTAAAATTTGACTAGCAAAACTAATAACTGAAGATACAGCAAGAAATTAAGAGTGGACAATTTCATTTATTCTATTTTTAGCTTACCGAGTGACTTCTGCTGGCTTGATATGTACTTTATTGTTATTATTTTAAAAGTAAAGTCAGCTGCTCATTTGCTTAAAAGTGAATTCAATTCAATCTTTCAATAATCAAAAGTAAATTGCTTGCCTTTTCCTAAGCTTTGGATTATGTTACACTGAGGTTACTGAAAGTCATTTTTTGTACATAAAGAAGTTTTGGTTGCACTTATTTAGTCAGTAGCTTCATTTAATTTTACTTTCAAAATTTAGTATTTCAGAATAAGTAACTGCAAACTCAGTGCTTTTTGATTCAATTATTTTCTTGTGAACTCTTCTGCTGTGGAAACGCGTGACAACCTTCTTTTGCCACGCCAGTGATTATTTGCTTAAATTTATTTGCCATTGTCTTTCTTAAGATTCTGGAGTTCATTGTCGTAGCGCGCTGGCGACCGTTTTATTATCCCATTTTTGAGCTAATCAGTAATTTTTGTATTACCGATATTTTTTGTATTAAAAGTATTGTGTGGTATACTTTTTCCCCCTGTGTGGTTCGTGAACGATTGCTCTAAATTGCCTTTCAAAATTATCATCAGTGTTTAGATTAGGCTTAGAAGAGATTCTTCCTTGAGACGGGCCTGTTGGACACGTTCCTCCTACTAACTGGTATTATTTTCCTTCGATAGCGGTAGCCTTACTCACTGTAAAATTTCATTAGGCATATTCGATCAGGGTCAGTTATATCGCAATCCAGTAGGCCCATTAGGAAGGAGGAGGTTACAAGTTCATTCAACATTTTAAATTTGTGCTATGGAAGTGTTTTGACACAGTGCTGGCATAAAAGGACCAATGAAATGGATAACAAAAAAAATAAACATACAAATTACTACCTCACAAAAAACAAATATCTCGTGAGAAATCTCTCAGCCGCATATTCACGGTCCTTGTCCATTGGTGGTGTTTGCAAATTGAGGTTCGTTGTGGCAGCGTGTATCCTCGGAGATCGACTCCGTGTAGAGAGAATGCCTCGTTTGTCTGGCTGTTGCAGCTTCCCTCATTCCCAGGCCTTGACACGCTTCGTTCCTGCTTCTTGATGTGGGTAGGAGCCTCTCGGTTTTATAATGTTAAACGTTTTGTTGGCCGGCGCGGTTCTTGAGGTTAGTCGCAGTCTAACGCTTTGATTAGGAATTTCGTGAAGATTTCTTTATATTTCGGTGTTTTCCCTTATGTGTATTGGTCCCATAAATAGGTTAGAAATGGTAATTCCTCGGTGTGACGCAGGTGGCAAATGGATTGCGCTGTGTGGATGACTGCCCATGTGACGGCAGATCTCTTACAGTCGAGGACTGGCTTTGAGTCTAGTGGCGTGGCTGTCGTCGCTTCAGAATGGTTCGGTACGATTCCGTTTATCGGGCTGAGTATCAGTTCACTATTTGTGCCAAATGGCTGTGACCGTCGCCACAGAATCCTGTGCTCCAGAGTGACTACTTCGCTGTACGGAGCCTGTTCAAAAAATTCCGAAACTTTGTCCACAACATTTTTCTACCCTTACCTTTTGCTTATTGTGCATGGTCTCCTTCGAAATACTCTTCTCCACAATTGATACTCCGCTCCCAGTGTCGTTTGCACTTCCGGAAGCAATCTTCGTACGCCTCTTTCTGGATCGCGCGAACACCGTCTGCGAATTGCCTTTTATTTCGTCTGTCGTTGCAAAGCTTCGTCTTTCAATGGTGTTTTCAACTTTTGAAATAAAAGAAACGTCCCCAGAGGCCAGGTCTGGAGAGTACGGAGGCAGATTCACAGATTAGGAGGCGAAGGTCTTTCCTGGTCTTGACTCGTAATATTTCTGGCTTTGCATCCATCACATTCAGGTAAAAGACGCTCTTTTCAGAGCAGTTGAGAAGGCAGCAGTGGCAAGATGACAGATGGTTTATTAGATACGGGTATCGTGAGAAAGATCGCCTAAATTGCGATTCTTCTGCAGCGTTGCATCCAGTATAAACAAACTGATTGGAAATTTAATTATTTCTAATATAATAGTTCCTCGGCAAGAGTTTCTTACAGCCTCAAGATAATGGTTTCACGATCTACGTGCTTTTTCTGCGCAGGGGACAACAAATGAGGAAGACTGCAGGTTGGTGAACATTAATTAGAACTCACGCATTCCACTCAGGACGGTGGAAGCAAATACGCACCTCACCTCACGTGTGCTGCAGTCTTAGTACAAATGAGATCAGTGACACGTCGTCTGTGCTAACACAGAGGAAACATGAAAGAGAGAAATATTTTTTACGGAAGGTGTCTATCATAAGCACGTATATATCACCGTATCGCTCTCTCTAACCTCGCGCTCTCTCTCTCTCTCTCTCTCTCTCTCTTTCTCTCTCTCTCTCATTTTTTTTCTTGCCGTAAGAACCTGTGGGACGAAATTGGCAGCAATTGGCAGCAACACGATGCTTTCCAAGATACTGTGTCAGGATTTCGTGACATGATCCAACTGAAATGGCCGGCCGGGGTGGCCGAGCGGTTCTAGGCGCTACAGTCTGGAACCGCGCGACCAATACGGTCACAGGTTCGAATCCTGCCTCGGGCATGGATGTGTGTGTGATGTCCTTAGGTTAGTTAGGTTTAATTAGTTCTAAGTTCTAGGCGACTGATGACCTCAGAAGTTAAGTCGCATAGTGCTCAGAGCCATTCGAACCATTTTGAACCAACTGAAATGTCACATTCTTCAGCAATCTCTCGGACAGTCGGTCTAAAATTGGCACGCACAATATCGTTTACGTTCCTGCCATGAACGTCGTCGGCAAACGTCGAAGGGCGTCCTGAACGAGGGTCACCTTTAACTTCCGTCCGACCATTTTTAAACCGTGAGAACGGTTAATAACAACACAGACTACAGCTTAAGTACTCTTCACCGTAGGCTTTCTGTATTATCCGGTGTATCTCTGTACTGGTTTTCTTGAGTTTCACGCAAAATTTAAAGCAGAAGCGGTGAGCCTCTAATTCCGCCATCTCGAAATTCACAAACTGTGCAACACAACGTTCTACTCAATACGGCACTGAACAGTAAGTCATACAACAATGAAACTTCCGGCAGTTACACATTAAACACAGGTGTGTGCAGGGATGCCAACCGCATTTCGTCTCCAACACACCACTGGCGCAAAATTACGAATGTTGTGGAATTTTTTTAACAGACCGCGGATATGTCGCAGGCGTCTGTATGGATCATGCGTCTGGTGGCTATTGTCTAGCTAAGCGTTGTACCATGGGCAGCAGACATCTCGTTGTCAGAAACGGGCCGAGACATTTCCCATGCGATGTTCCACCGGTACTCCCGAAATTTCGTCACTGTAGTTTTCTTTGGTGGGTTTCCTTTGACACCGTCGTGGCGTTTCTGTGTAGGGTCTTCTGTCTGGGATTTCTGTGATGCAGCTCATCTGCAGGTAGAAGCGTCGCACGTAACCATGTCTGTTTGGACACTTGGTATGCTCCGTCGGCGCTGTTGCTCTTGCAAGAGGCTGCCTACACTACGCTTGTCCGTTCTCTGCCACAGTACTGCTGTGCAGTGTGGGATACTTGCCAAATAGGATTGGCGGAGGACATCGAAAAAGGTTGAAAGACGTTCAGTGCGTTTTGTATTATCGCGAAATAGGTGACAAACTACTATGGATATGATACGCGAGTTGGGGGTGGCAGTTTTTACAAGAAAGGCATTTTTGGTTGCGGCAAGATCTTCAAACGAAATTTCAGTTGTGTGTTCGTTTCCTGCACGCTATTCGAGAGTAGTCTCACGGTGGTTCGATGAACCCCTCTGCCAGACACTGTAGTGTGAACTCCAGAGTATTGTATTGTATTTTATGGGTTGGAACTAGGGACCAAGAAACGACGGAGAGGCTTCGTCCCCTACGTACCCCTCAGTGGTTCACAACTCCTCCCTCTCCCCCCCCTCCCCCAACAGTTTACAGCAGTCCACTCACCCCACCACCGCCTTACTCCGAACCCAGGGTTATTGTGCGGTTCGGCCCCCAGTGAACCCCCCCCCCCAACCCCCACAGAGATAGTGTCACACCAGACGAGTGTAACCCCATAACCCCAATATTTGCGTGGTGGAGTAATTATGGTGTACGCGTACTTGGAGAAAGTGTTTGCGCAGCAATCGCCGACACAGTGTAACTGAGGCGGAATAAGGGTAACCAGCACGCATTCGCCGACGCAGATTGAAAACCGCCTTAAAAGCCATCCACGGACTGGTCGGCACACCGGACCTCGACACTAATCCGCCGGGCAAATTAATGCCGGGGACCGGCACGCCTTCCCTCCCGGAAAGCAGTGCGTTAGACCGCACGGCTAAAAAAAATATTCAAAAATGTTCAAATGTGTGTGAAATCTTATGGGACTTAGCTGCTAATCATCAGTCCCTAAGCTTACACACTACTTAACCTAAATTATCCTAAGGACAAAAACACACCCATGCCCGAGGGAGGACTCGAACCTCCGCCGGGACCAGCCGCACAGTCCATGACTGTAGCGCCCGAAACCGCTCGGCTAATCCATCGCGGCGCACGGCTAACCGGACGGGCGAACTCCAGAGTAGTCATGTAGATGTAGATGTAGATGTAGAACAAGGCCGCTGCCGGGCTGTTCAGGTTGGTTGTTTTCTGTGCTTTTGGATGTCCTGTGCACCAGCAGAGCATAAACTCGAACTGAGGCCTCCTTCTTTTGGTTTTAGAGCGCATGCTGTGTACGCAACTTTAAATGTATCTCCACTTCACAGCAACCAGGAGACCAGCGATCTTTTACACAACTAGACATTTAGAGCGGAATTCAATGCGAGATGCTTATAATAGTTTCCACAACGGAACTTTGTCTCGAAAACTGGCAGAAAATCCAAAGAGATTCTGGTTGTATGTGAAGTATGCTAGCGGCAAGACACAATCAATGCCTTCTCTGCGCGATAGCAATGGAAATATTATCGATGGCAGTGCTTCCAAAGCAGAGTTACTAAACGCAGCCTTCTGAAATTTCTTCGCCAAAGATGACGTAAATATTCCAGAATTCGAATCAAGAACAGCTGCCAACATCAGTCTCTTAGAACTAGATATCCTCAGAATAGTGATGCAACTTAAATCACTTAACAAAAGTAAGTCTTCCGGTCCAGACTGTGTACCAGTTAGGTTCCTTTCAGAGTATGGTGATACAATAGCTCCATACTCATCAGTCATACACAAACCTTCACTCGACGAAAGACCTGTACCCAATGGAAAGTTGCATAGGTGACATCAGTATTCAAGAGAGGCAGTAGGAGTAATGCACTAAATTACAGGCCCATATCATTAACGTCGACATGCAGCAGGATTTTGGGACATATATTGTGTTCGAAGACTGTGCATTACTTCGAAGAGAACGGTCTATTGACACACAGTCAACACGGATCTAGAAAACATCGTTGTTGTGAAATACAATTAGCTCTTTGCTCACTCGAAGTGTAGAGTGCTATCAACATGGGAATTCAAATTGATCCCGTATTTCTAGTTTTCCAGAAGGCTTTTGACACTGTACCACACAAACGGCTTGTAGTGAAACTGCGTGCTTACGGAATATTGTCTCAGTTATGTGACTGGATTCGTGATCTGAGAGGTCACGGTTCGCAGTAATTGACGGAAAGTCATCGATTAAAATAAAAGTGATTTCTGGCGTTCCCCAAGGTAATGGTATAGGTCGTTTGCTTTTCCTTATCTATATAAATGATTTAGGAGACAATCTGAGCAGCCGTCTTTGGCTGTTTCCAGCTGATGCTGTCGTTTATGGTCTACTAAAGTCATCAGAAGATCAAAACAGATTGCAAAACGATTTAGGAAAGATATATGGGTGGTGCAAAAATTGGCAATTGACCATAAATAATGAAAAGTATGAGGTCGTCCACTTGAGTGCTAAAAGGAATCCATTAAACCTCGATTACACGATAGATCAGTCTGATCCAAAGGCCGTAAATTCAACTTCAACTAAATACCTAGGAATTACAATTACGAACAACTTAAATTGGAAAGAACACACAGAAAATGTTCTGGGGGACGCAAACCAAAGACTGCGTTTTACTGCCAGCACACTAAGAAAATGTTAACAGACCTACTAAAGAGACTGCGTATGCTACGCTTGTCCGTCCTCTTTTGGAGTACTACTGCGCGGTGTGGGATCCTTACCATATCGGATTAACAGAGAACGTCGAGAAAGTTCAAAGAAGAGCAGCACGTTTTGTATTATCGTGAAATATGGGAGAGAGTTTCGCGGACATGATACAGGATTTGGGGTAGACATAATTAAAATAAAATCGTTTTTCGTTGCGGCTGAATCTTCTCACTAATTTTAAATCATGTACTTTCTCCTCCGAATGCGAAAATATTTTGTAGACTCCTACCTACATAGGGAGAAACGATCATCATAATAAAATAAGGAAGTCAGAGATCGCACGGAAAGATATAGGTGTTCGTTTTTTCAGCGCGCTGTTCGAGATTGGGATAATAGAAAATTACTGTGAAAGTGGTTTGACAAACCCTCTGCCACTCACTTATGTGTGATTTTCGGAGCATCCATGTAGATGTCGTCGTAACGTACTGCGTACAAATAGGTGGAAAGACTCGTTATTGTTAGATTTGAATTGTTAAATACCGTAAGAACCGAAAAATAACCACAGAGTAACCGTCGAGGGACATTTGATGCACAAATGCAAATTTTTTTAAAGGTTATGTTGAAGAACTTTCACCTGGATGTAGAGAAAGAAAAACTAGAGGTTAGGGGCAACTTAGATCGTCCAGCTTAGGAGCAACTTAGATGGTCTGACATGAGAAACAATAAACAAGCATTAAGCATTACATCAGTCGATGAATAAAACAGAGAACCTGCAAAACCAATCAAAAACGAATGTTCTCAAGTTTCGTTCCGTTGTCTACAGGGCACCTGTAATGCAGGTTTCTCAACCATGCCTCCACATCGGTCGTCGATTTTTAATCAGATATCGAGAGAAAGCAGAGAATCCTAATAGCGCCTACATAGGGGCAAGAAAATTTCGTAAAACCGATAATCGCGAAAAAATAAACTCAAAACCGGCAGTTTTCAACGAAATAACACGAAATCGGCGATTTTTACGAATTTATCAGAATACCGGATCTGACAAAAAAGTAACACCAAATCCGGAAAGGAAACTAACACCGATTCTGGCAAGAAAAGTATCCCCGAATCTGGGAAAAAAAAGAACTAACACTGAATCTGGCAACAAGAACATCGAATTTGCCAAAGAATAACACCGAATCTGGCAGCATATAACACCAAATTTGAAAAAAAAATCACACCAAAATTGAGGGCTGAAAGTGGGAAAAATAAATCTGAATAGGGAAAAAATGACACAGACGTTGACAAAAAGTAGCAAAACTGCCAAAAATTAACAATCAATTCGGCAAAAAACACCGAATTTCGTAAAAAATTAAAGCTAAATTTGCCATAGAAGTAGCTCTGCATCTAGAAAAAAAAATAATGCCAAAACTGGCAAAAAAATAGCACCAAATCTGACGAAAAAACCACCGAATTTGGCAGCGTAACACCGAATTTGACACAAAATAACACAGAATTTGGCCATAAATTAAAACAATTTTTCCTTGTCAGTAGTCATACTTTTTTTTATTATTCTGAGGTAAAGTAATCAATGTCTCACTAAATTAAAACCACATTAAGGCAAATGGAAAATGTCACATCATGAAACATCAGTCCGCTATTTGTCAAATTTTGTGGAAACGTACATCACATAACAGGTATTAAATGATTGTGTTCTTTGTGTTCCAAAGTAATGTGCATCATCAGCATAAGTATGAAGTGTGAGCCATGATCACGAATGCACTCTTGTATTCACTGTGGTGTGGAAGCAAACAATTATTTGCCATGTCTGAAACACAAGCTGTATCAATTCATGGACATTACTGGATCAAGAATGGTATCAAATTCCCAGACATGCTCTATGGGTGAGAAATTGGAATACTGAATGGGTCAGTCAAGGACCCGTACATTCCTGAAGGCATTTGTGGTGTGAAATGCGGAGTGGGTTGTTGCATTACCATGCTGGGTTTGCCATTTGGTACAGACCACACAAAATAACCTGGCCGGTATCTGACGTGGTAGGGGAGGGGGCAGCAGTGGTAGAGTTGGGGAGGGGTGGGGGAGGGGCTCCACTGCAGGTGGCCACAGTGTGGTAGGGGAAATGCAGCTCAACAGCTGGAGGCTAGGCACAAGCAGAACTTGTAAACTGCAGCTAGCGAGCCTGCAAACAAACTGCAATAGAAGGAGCGATTTATTTTCACCTAACTTGTAAACCTTCTTCTTTTTTTCTTGTCCCCATGTCTAAATTAGCTTCTATTGCCAAAACACAGTGGGGGTTACACAATTTCGCCTCACTAACATGCCAGTGCAGCTGCTATTGTAACAGAATCTTGAAAGAGTCTGTTATTTAACAAACTATTGGGGACAAGTCAGCTCAATTGCTTATAAAAAGTTCATAGCCTGTATAGAAATAAGCATGTAATTTCTTAAAAAAAAAAATGGTTCAAATGGATCTGAGCACTATGGGACTTAACATCTGTGGTCATCAGTCCCCTAGAACTTAGAACTACTTAAACCTAACTAACCTAAGGACATCACACACATCCATGCCCGAGGCAGGATTCGAATCTGCGACCGTAGCAGTCGCGTGGTTCCGGACTGAGCGCCTAGAATGTAATTTCTTCACTTACATTGTTAAAAACCCACACTAATTCTCATTTCACCAGCAATCGATGGCCTTTCAAACTGAAAAAAAAAATCTGTAGTTGCTTGTATATGTCAGTAGGTCAGAAAACACAAACACTCAAAATTTTTTCAGTCTTGGCCTCATTTTGTTATTTATAATTTGATGAGACACTTTGCGTAACTGCCATCATCAGATCAAATACTTTAAAACATAAATACAATTTATATCGTAAAATAGTAAATATGAGTGCTTGTAGGAACTGTAGGTGCATCTTCAAGCCGATGATGGCAATTAGCCAAAATCATGGTCAGCATCTTGAACAGTGTCGAGCCTGCAGCTGGATCTGTTTGGAACATAAGATTCACCATCTAGTCCTATTCTCTCACCATCTTTCTGTGTTCACACTGGTCCAGTCTTCGCCTCTTTTTTCAGCACATTGCTCCATATCTATCAGACCTTGGTCTTCCTCTACATCGTTTCCTTCACGTTTCCATTTCATGTATCTTCTTGGGGATCCTCTTGTTTTCCATTCTGTTTAAGTGCCCATACCATCTTAGTATTGATTTTTCTATCCTGCTTTGCAAGGGTTCCTCTTTCACTATATCACTTATCCTTTCATTCCTCATCCTACCTCTCCTTGTTACACCTATCCTATTTCTGAGGAACTTCATTTCACATTGTTGTAATCTGCTTACATCTCTTTCCTTCATTATCCACGTTCCCGATGCATATGTCAATATTGTGACGTAATGACTTCTGTTTATTATTTCTTTGATTTTTTGTGGGATGTCTTTGTTCCGAACCACCCTCGTAACACTTCACAGGAATACTTCTGCCTGTCTGCCACGTTCACTAATCTCTTACTCATTTCTTCCATTTTCCACTGTCGCACTTCCCAAGTACTTGATACTTTCCACCTTCTTCAGTTGTTCACCCCACTCCTTAACCAGGACCTCACATTTGTTTACATTAAAATTCATTCCGCACTTTCTCACAGATTCTCCTGAGCATCCAGCTGTTCCGGACTCTCCTCCTCCCTCTTTCCCCGGATCATCAAGTCATCTATGTACACCACTGCTTTCATCTTGTCATCTCCAGTTTTTATCTGCCATAGTACTCATTATCTCGGCCGAAACCACAATGAAGGGGGGAGGTGACAATGCCCTGCCGTGTTTCACACCACTTGTTTGCTGGAACCAATCCGTCCTTTCATTTCTCGCTTTCACACAACTCGCATTTTCTCAGTACGTCTCCTCCACTCCGATTTTTTTCCCCTTTTCCACTTCCTTCTTTTCTAGCACTTCCCGGGCTTTAGTTCTACAGATGCTATCAAATGCCTTTCCTGTATCGGGGAAGGCCATCACACTGGCTTCCCCAAATTCGTAGTGGTGCTCCTGGAGCTGCCTCACTGCAAATATGAGGTCAACAGTTGGCTTCCCAGCTCTGAAGCCAAGCTGTTCCTCTCTCAATTTGTTTGTGACTCTGGTCTGAATTGTGCTCTCCACCATCTTTTCACATACCTTTGCACAGTGTGGTATCAGTGTGACTACCCTGTAGCTTCTACAGTCCTTCTTACTCCATTTCTGTAATTTAGGGACAATTACTGCCCTCTTTCAATGTTCTGTTCTTCTCATTTCACACTATCCTCATCATATGATACAGATGCTTTTTCTAACCTCCCCTGCTGCCTTCGCCATTTAGACACTTATTTCGTCCGTACTACATTATCCAATTCGAAACAATAAAGTTTGGCCAAAACTGGCAAAAACTCTGTGTTTGTGCATTGTTATGGTGGCTGAGCTAAACAAAGACGTCTTGTCCGTTATTTTGAACATAAGAAAGTTTCGCATGTCAAACTTGTGAACCACAGTTTACCAAAAACTCGCTTCAATATCTCTAACTCTTTACGCGATATAAGGGGTTGCGGTTGGGTTGTTTGGGGGAGGAGACCAAACAGCGAGGTCATCGGTCTCATCAGATTAGGGAAGAATGGGGGAAGAACTTCGACCGTGCCCTTTGAAAGGAACCATCCCGGCATTGGCCTGGAGCGATTTAGGGAAATCACGGAAAACCTAAATCAGGACGTCCGGACGCGGGATTGAACCGTCATCCTCCTGAATGCGAGTCCAGTGTGCTAACCACTGCGCCACCTCGCTCGGTGCGATACAAGGGATTTAATATTTTCCTTTCACTCTATCATATCCATATATGCACAGAAGAGAGTGCACTACTTACAATCAATTTTATCGAGATTGCAGATAGATATAGACCTTGTCTCACGTTTAAAGATAAATTCAATGCATTAGCTGCGTGTGTGTTCTAACATGCACCAAACGCAAACTCATAGTGACCAATCACCCACATACTGCTTCTTGCGGAATGCATCTTTAATTAGCTCAAACATATGGAAGTCGAAAGGTGCGAGATCCAGGCTGTAGCGTGGATGAGGAAGAGCACTCCAATGAAGTTTTGTGAGCTCCTATCGGGTGTGCAGACTTGTGTGAGGCCTTGCGTTGGCATGGAGAAGGTCAAGTTCATTTGCATTTTTGTGGCGACGAACAAGCTGAAGTGGTTTCCTCAATTTCCTGAGAGCAGCACAATACACGTCAGAGTTAACAGTTGCACCATGAGAGAGGGCATCGAACAGAATAACCCCTTCACAGTCCCAGAAGACCGTCGCCATGACTTCACCGGCTAAGGGAGCAGCTTTGAACTTTTTTCTTCAGAGAAGAGGTGGTGTGGCGCCACTACATGGATTGCCGTTTTGTTTCTAGTTAGAAGTAGTGAACCCATGTTTCATCATCTGTGACGCTGTTCGACCAAAAATTGTCGCGATCAGCCTCGTAACGCACAGGAAATTCCGCACAGATTGTCCTTCGTTGCTCTTTATGGTCTTCTGTTAGGCAGCGGCGAACCCAGCGGGCACACAGCTTTGAGTACCCCAACTGGAGGACGAGAGTGTCAGCACTACCAACAGAGACGTCCATTTGTGCAGCGACGAGTTTTATTGTGATTCATGGATCACCTCCGGTGAGAGTGTCCGCACGTTCAAACACTGCAGGAGCCACAGCTGTGTGCGGCCGGCCGGCACGCGGGAAGTCGGACGGGTTTGCGCGACCTTGTTGCGATGATGACAGACAACTCGTCAAACGACTCACCGTGCTCTAGTTCACTGCCAGGTCTCCGTAGATCCTCTACAAGCCCCTATGAATATCTGCGATGCTCTGGTTTCCGCCAAAGGAATCTTACTGACAGTTCTCAGCTTGGAGCGCACCTCTGTTACAGACGCCATTTTGAAGGCTACGTATAGCGCTGCCGCCCATCGGAACTTCATGAAACTATAGGGGCTGGGGCGAGAATATTCCACGATGTCCCACTACAATTTCCGCATTTTTTCAGCCAAAAATGGCCAGAAAAAAATATGTGCGATAAATCGCACAAATCTAAGGGCTGTCAATTCGACTAAATACCTAGGAATTACAACTACGAGCAACTTAAATTGGAAAGACCACATAGATAATATTGTGGGGAAGGCGAAACAAAGACTGCGCTTTGTTGGCAGAACACTTAGAACATGCGACAAACCCACTAAAGAGACAGCTTACATTACACTTGTCCGTCCTCTGCTGGAATATTGCTGCGCGGTGTGGGATCCTTATCAGGTAGGATTGACAGAGAAAATCGAAAAAGTGCAAAGAAGGGCAGCCCGTTTCGTGTTATCGCGCAACAGGGGTGAGAGTGTCACTGATACGAGGGTCACTCCAAAAGAAATGCACACTGTTTTTGTAAACATACAGTTTTCACTCTGCTTGTGTGAAAGTTTTACAGTGTGTAGATGCATCCTTCCCGCTTGTTTTCGAACTTAGTTCATCCTGTTCCCCTGAGTGGCGCCGTCACAGCATGTCTTCAAGATGGCTGCTACACTTGACGTTCGTCAGAAGCAACGTGCTGTCATAATATTCCTGTTCTGTGAAAACGAGACATTGGGAAACATCCACAAGAGATTGAAAAAGGTGTATGGAGATGCTGCTGTCGATCGCAGTACAGTTAGTCGGTGGGCAAGCAGGTTACGTGATGAAAGCGGGCACGGCAATATTGAGGATTGTCCTCGCAGCGGCAGGCCTCGTACTGCACACACTCCAGACAATGTGCAGAGTGTTAACGAATTGCTGACTGCTGAAAGATGCATCACAGTGAACGAATTGTCACGCTACGTTGGGATAGGGGAAGGAAGTGTTTACAGGATACTGAAAGTGTTGGCATTAAAAAAGGTTTGTGCCAGGTGTGTTCCCAGGATGTTGACAATGGCTCACAAAGAAACAAGAAAAACGGTATGCAGCGAACTTTCAGAACAGTACGAGAACGGTGGAGATGAATTTCTTGGAAGAATTGTGACAGGTGATGAGACATGTCTCCATCATTTTTTACCAGATACAAAGAGGCAATCAATGGAGTGGCATCATGCAAATTCAGCCAAGAAAAAAAAATTCAAAACCACACCTTCTGCTGGAAAAGTTATGGCTACGGTGTTTTTCGATTCCGAATGACTCTTGCTTGTGGACATCATGCTAAGTGGAACCACCACAATTTCAGATGCATATGTGACGACACTGAAGAAGCTTCAAGTTCGACTGAGTCGTGTTCGACCACATTGGTAAAACTAGGATGTTTTGCTGTTGCACGACAATGCACGGCCACATGTCAGTCAAAAAACCATGGAAGCGATCACAAAACTCGGATGGACAACACTGAAACACCCGCCTTACAGTCCTGACCTGGCTCCATGTGACTATCATCTCTTTGGGAAACTGAAAGACTCTCTTCTTGGAACAAAGTTTGAAGATGATGACTCCGTTGTGCACGCTGCCAAACAGTGGCTCCGACAGGTTGGTCCAGAATTTTACCGTGCGGGTATACAGGCGCTGGTTCCAAGACGGCGTAAGGCAGTTTAGAGGGATGGAAATTATGTGGAGAAATGAAAATATTGTTCCTAAAGGATGTATCTACACACTGTAAAACTTTCAAACATGTAGAATAAAAGATGGATTAAAAAGAAAAAAGTGTGCATTTCTTTTGGAGTGACCCTCGTATGGTACACTGGGCACTGAAACAAAGGTGGTTTTCTTTGCGGCGAGATCTATTTACGAAATTTCAATCAGCAACTTTCTCTTCCGAATGCGAAAATATTTTGTTGACACCCACCTCCGTAGGGAGAAATGATCATCATAATCAAATAAGAGAAATCAGAGCTCGAACGGAAAGATTTATGTGTTCCTTTTTCCCACGCGCCATTCGAGACTGGAATGGTAGAGAAGTAGTATGAAAATGGTTCGATGAACCCTCTGCCAGCCACTTAAGTGTGAATTGCAGATTAACCATGTAGATGTAGATGTAGTTTTAATCAGGAGAACTATTTACGATCTGGTTTTGTAAACAATAGCACAATGGTTACAGCGACCAATGAAGATCCTTTAAATGCAAACGACATACGTTTGGTCCAATTAAGACATTATACAGCCGCAAACACGGTTAAAGTCCCTTGTGTAAGTAATGCCAGAAGTATGCAAGTGTAAAAATACATACGTGTTACGACCCAATTTGATTTCAAACGAAATATCAGCATAATGAGCGTGTTAGTCCCAATTTTCGACGAGATTGGTAAATAGGTGAAACGTTACAATAAATGAAAATGACTCATTAAACATCATGCACAATATATAGCGTAATTCTCCCCTTCAAACCTCCTAAGGCACTTAATGAAATCTGAAGTTGGAAGGGATGAGAAAGGGAAGGAACTAATGTTAGCTGCGGAATTAGCGGCAACGACCGAAGAAGCGTACCGGTCTGGGATTCGAACACAGGATGTCCTGCTTACAAGGCAGTTGCCTTAACGACTGTTTCGAGATTCCGGCAGGAGGTCGAACGAGATTGTGTATACGGACTGAAGGTAATGGATTCAGTGCGCATCGAAGTGAATCAATTACTTGTCAGAAAGAACAGATCCACGCATTCGAATAATTTCCTACGTTTATTCTCATATAGCAAACTAACTTGGAAGCATGGAATTATGTAAATGTACAGAGACACAATTATTGAACTATATGAAATAAAATCGTCGTAACTTCAGAACGGTTTGCGTTAGAACGTACGAACTGCACGCTTAGCCGCAGGTCATGATGGAAATTAGTATGCCCAATGGGTTCGTTTAGTGACGAAGCCCACTTTCATTTGGATGGGTTCGTCAATAAGCGAAATTGGCGGGTTTGGGGGACTGAGAAACCGTATTTTGCGATCGAGAAGTCTCTTCACCCTCAT
The DNA here is from genome assembly GCF_023864275.1 of Schistocerca cancellata. Taxonomy (NCBI): domain Eukaryota; kingdom Metazoa; phylum Arthropoda; class Insecta; order Orthoptera; family Acrididae; genus Schistocerca; species Schistocerca cancellata. The sequence continues at coordinate 1,143,807,535 of NC_064626.1, read as the reverse complement.
CGAGTGACTGTGTTGTTTGCAATGTCCTGTCACGGAATAATCGGTGCGATATACCTTGATGGCACGGTGACTACCGAACACTACGTGAAGATTTTGGAAGACGATTTCATCTCTGCTCCATTAAGTTTCGGGAGTGCAGCCGCATGTATTCTGCTTCTTCTTCTAATATTTCGGCTGTATACCTTTCAGCCATCTTCAGAGAGAGCGTACGACTGACGCTCCAGCGCTCGCTCCATGGAGCGAGCGCTGGAGCGTCAGTCGTACGGCTCTCTCTGAAGATGGCTGAAAGGTATACAGCCGAAATATTAGAAGAAGAAGCAGAATTCATGCGGCTGCATTCCCGAAACTTAATGGAGCAGTCTTTGCGCCGCGAAAACTTGAAGATTTCATCTCTATTTTCCAAAGTGACCCTGATTTCGACAAGATGCGGTTCATGCAAGACGGAGCTCCGCCTCATCGAAGCAGGAGAGTGTTTCATGCTTGGAGAAACTGTGGTGACCGCATTCTGGCTCTGGGGTACCCAGAGGCCACGGGCATGGGCCTTGATTAGCCGACGTATTCACCATAATGGAGTTAATGTTGCTTAAATTTTCCAAAATCCTAAAATAGTTTAATCTAAAAATAAATAAGAAGAAAACAAAAACTACTGCAGTAGGGAAGACAAAAGAAAATGGTAAAGTTAATATTAAACTAGAAGATGATGTTCTAGAGCAGGCTGAGAACTTCTGTTGTTAGGGGAGCACAATCACTGACGACAATAAATGTATCACAGATATAAAGAGAAGAATAGCCGTGGCAAAGCACGCTTTCCAAAATAAAAGGAATTTACTAACAGACAATCACATAAGCCTAGAAAGTAGGAAAAAGTTTGCCGGAACTTTTGTCTGGAGTGTCTTAACATACGGATGTGAAGCGTGGACTCTGGGAAAGGCAGAGAAAAAGAGACTGGAAGCAATGGAAATGTGGATTTGGAGAAGAATGACGAAAACAAGCTGGCTAAACAGAAAAAGTAATGAACAGGTCTTAAGAGAAGTAAATGAGAACAGAACGCTGCTAAATTATATAGGAAGAAGAAAATCAAAAATGATAGGGCACATAATGAGACACAGCCAGTTCCTAAAGAATGTACTTAAAGGAAAAGTTTTAGGGAAAAAAACCAAGAGGCAGGCCAAGAGGAACGTATTTTAATAACATCAAAGAAGATATGGGTATAAAATAGTATGAAGAATTGAAGAGTATGACAATGGAGAGGGGGACGTGGCTAGGTCGACAAGGCATAGCCTTTAGTTTATGATGATGATTCACCATATTCACACATGCGACTCCTCTTTGTGGGGCTATATTAAAGACAAGGTGTACCGTAATAACCCCAAAACCATTTCTGAGCTGTTAACAGCGATTTAGGAGGTCATCGACAGCATCGATGTTCCGACACTTCAGCAGGTCACGCAGAATTTCGATATTCGTCTGTGCCACATCATCGCCAATGATGGCAGGCGTATCGAACATGTCATGCTCTAAATCCGAATATCTGCAGTGACGTTTGCATGTTGAATAAAGTGTGTGCACATCGTAGTTTGTAAATAATTTACGTTCCTTTTCATATACTTCAATAACTGTCACCCTGTCTATGTGCTGCTAATTTATTTACTTTATGTCACAATATCACAGCAATTGGTGTGTAATGGATCAGGCAAAATACAAAAAACTACAACTGACTAAAATAATGGCGTGACTTGTCAAACTTGTTCTAGTCAGTTATTCTCTAGATATGTACCATAAAGCAAATCGGTTCAGTTGAAACAATTGTGTGTCATATATGTGAAATAGAATCCATTTAAATGTAATTTCACCTCAAATCTGAAAAAAGACTTTAATGAATTGATAGTACAAGCAAAGACCTATCGTTAACTTTAGTAATAAGAAACCAATAACAGCGCTAATATTTACTACTGCTTGCGCTAGTGGATGTGTTCTGAGTCTCCTATACTAATCACAAGCTGTCTATTTTGTCAGGATCTGTCCATGAAAACCAAACAGTAAAAAGTAGCTCTCTGGAACTGGTGTTTTACAATGAGGGCAACAAGTAAAGACGCAATTAGAGCGCTGAGCTATGAAAACCCGTTATAGCTGTCTTATCAATGCTTTATAATTCTTTTATGAAACATGAGACGTTCTTGCATCATGCAAATGGAGCACTGAAGGCGCGATCTCCAAGTGACCTCACACAGGTCATGTGTTCACGCCGCTGCGTGATGTTACCTAATGCAACATGTGATAATATGTGGAGCGGAGAGTGGAAGTTCGACAGGGGTCAACGAAAGCTTTCTACTAGTGCTGCGAAAGGAGTGTGGCGATTACGTTCCACGCACCTTTCACGTACTGTGCGAGTGGTCTGACCAAAACAGCTTCGACACACTGACTTGGTACTCTGTGGACTCAAACCTTCGCCAAACACACAACATCCTTTCGTAGCCCAGTAAGTCACCCATGACCTAGTATTGTATCTCCACAGGACATTCTATGCGGAATATTCTGCCATGGAAATCTTGGCCGGCCGCGGTGGCCGAGCTGTTCTAGGCGCTTCAGTTCGGAACCGCGCGACTGCTAAGGTCGCAGGTTCGAATCCTGCCTCGGGCATGCGTGTGTGTGATGTCCTTAGGTTAGTTAGGTTTAAGTAGTTCTAAGTTCTAGCGGACTGATGACCTCAGATGTAAAGTCCCATAGTGCTCAGAGCCATTTTAATTTTTTTTTGTTTTTTTTTTTTTTTTTTGAGATCTTGGCTCTTACCACGTTCTTCTGGGATTCAATTATTAAATAATGGATGATGTCGGGAACAAATGTGTTTTATTCTTTATTACACCTCGTATATTAGCGCGTTGTTTTTTCATCGTTGGTTTACTTTGGCAAACATATCGCAGAATAAATAGTGGTTCAAATAGCTCTGAGCACTATGCGACTTAACTTCTGATGTCATCAGTCGCCTAGAACTTAGAACTAATTAAACCTAACTAACCTAAGGACATCACACACATCCATGCCCGAGGCAGGATTCGAACCTGCGACCGTAGCGGTCGCTCGGTTCCAGACTGTAGCGCCTAGAACCGCACGACCACTCCGACCGGCTAATAAATAGTGTTTGATGATCTGTTCAAATGGTTCAAATGGCTGTGAGCACTATGGGACTTAACTTTTGAGGTCATCAGTCCCCTAGAACTTAGAACTACTTAAATCTAACTAACCTAAGGACAGAACACACATCCATGCCCGAGGCAGGATTCGAACCTGCGACCGTAGCGGTCGCGCGGCTCCAGACTGTAGCGCTTAGAACCGCTCGGCCACCTCGGTCGGCTGATTATCTGTGTTTCTGACAATACGTTGTAAGTAATTTCATTCGTCAAAGACAACTTTATAATCTCTCAAAGGACTAACTGGAGTCAATTTCCAATAGGTTATCGTCCCAGGAAGAGATTAATGTAGTTTCCACATAGATAGGGTACCATCTGTTCAGAGACTGATACATCAAGATCGTAACTATATGTATGGCTTCAGTTGCTGTGCCTGCTATTGTGAATTTTACTCGTGATGTTACCGTATTTGGAGCGTTTTCAACGTGGTGCTGTGGGATTATTGTTACGAATCTTTCAAGATTTATTTGCTGAAATAGCTGAACGTATCGAAGACGGCTTTAGACGGACAAGCTCTATTCAGTTTTCAAAAGTTGACTGACACGGCTAACTACAGTGACTGAAAATTTACTGTGGTTCAAATGGCTCTGAGCACTATGGGACTCAACTTCTGAGGTCATCAGTCCCCTAGAACTTAGAAATACTTAAACCTAACTAACCCAAGGACATTACGCACATCCATGCCCGAGGCAAGATTAGAACGTGCGACCGTAGCGGTCGCGCGGTTCCAGACTGAAGCACCTAGAACCGCTCGGCCACATAGGCCGGCTACAAACAAACAGTTTCATAATAATTGGATCATTTATTCAAGAGAAACAGCTTCACAAACTGAGCAATTGAATACCGCGTTGATCCACCTGTCACCCTTATATAAGCAGTTATTCGCTTTTGCATTGACTGAGTTATACCGTCAAAATCTTGGGCTGGTTGGAGGGCCCTGCACATAATGCTCCAAATATTCTCAGTTGTGGAGAGATCCGGCGACCTTGTTGGCCAAAGTAGGGTTCGGCAAGCAAGAAGACAAGCAGTAGAAACTCTTGCCGTGTGCGGGCGGACATTATCTTGCTGAAATGTAAGGATGGCTTGCCACGAAGAGCAACAAAACGGCGCATGGAATATCATTGACGTACCTCTGTGCTCTAAGGGTGCAGCGGATGACAACAAAAGAGGTCCTGCTATGGAAAGAAAATGCCACACCAGACCATCACTACCGGTTGGTTATCGAGCCGTATGGCGGCCGACGCTCACGTTGATATCCCACCCCTGTCCAGGGCACTCCAAACATGTCTTCGCTGGTTTTCGTCGCTCATCTCGAAGCAGGACTCGTAAATGAAGACATTTCTACCCTAGTCTATGAGATTCCAGATCGAAGACGTGTCTCTTGACGCCCCAGACAGCGGTCAGATAGAAAGAAATACAACCTGATAGTCGCCCGTCATATGCCCCGAGAACCAGGAGCGCTATTTTCATTTCATAGCAAGAAGAGGAGTTTGTGGCACAACTTGACTAGAAGAAGGGATCGGTTGGTAAGACATGTTCTTAGGCATCAAGGGATCACCAATTTAGTACTGGAGGGCAGCGTGGAGGGTAAAAATCGTAGAGGGAGACCAAGAGATGAATACACTACGCAGATTCAGAAGGATGTGGGTTGCAGTAGGTACTGGGAGATGAAAAAGCTTGCACAGGATAGAGCAGCATGGAGAGCTGCATCGAACCAGTCTCAGGACTGAAGACCACGACAACAGCAAGACTCCTTTGGTTGTCATCCGCTGCGCCCTTCCAGCACTGCGGTACGTCGCCGATATTCTATGAGTTGTCTTGCCCTTCATGTCAAGCCACCCCAAGCTTACTTTTCGGCAAGATAATGCCCGCCCGCACATGGCGAGAGGTTCTACTGCCTGTCTTCGGGCTGTCCAATCCCTACCTTGGCCAGCAAAGTCGCCGGATCTCTCCCTAACTGCGAGGACGTTTGGAACGTTATAGGCAGAGCCCTACAACCATCTCAGAATTCTAACGATCCAACGTGGCATTTGGGCAGAATTTAGCACGGTATCCCTTACGGGGACATTCAACAACTCTATCAATCGAATCATTAGTTGCTTGAGGGTCAGAGGTGGAACAAAGCGTTATTGACTTGCTCAATTTGTGAAGCTCTTTCCTTTGAATCAATCATCCAATTTTTCTGAAATTGAAATCATGTGTTTGTCTGTACATGTATATCGCATCTGCCGATTTCCGCCCCATTCGGATAACTGCTTCGTGGAGCGTCTTTTTCTTTTTTTTTTGTGTGTCTTCGAGTGTATATTGAAGGTACGAAGAAAGTGAAAGGAAAAATCTCAAATGGGAGAAGGCGTTTATTAACGGGAAGATTTGTCTTAGTTTGTTTAACCAAAAATTCATATGTACATCCAAAATTTCGTGGAGCAACGACTGGTAAAGATGCGTGGCAAAATTTACAATCTACATTCTAAGACCAGAGTTAATCTACACTCAGGATCATAAATTAAGGATAATTGCAGAATATGGTGCCACACAACGTGGCACTACACAAAACTGGCGCTAATAGCATAGGCACATAGGGAACACACACGACACAGATCTGTAAGTCCACGGTATTGGTGACAAGTTGAGAAAACCGTCCCGAAACACATGTGTTACAAAACGCCACTTTCCTGCACATGTACCCCGACATCAATATGGGATATGATCACCATGCACAAGTACACAGGCCACACAACGGGTTGGCATACTCTGGATCATGTGGTCGAGCAGCTACTGGGGTATGGCCCCGGAGCTCCTGAAGTGTCGTAGGGGTTTGAAGACCTGCAGCGATACGTCGACCGAGAGCATCCCAGACGTGTTCGATGGGTTTTAGCTCTGTAGAACAGGCAAGCCACTCCATTCGCCAGATATCTCCTGTTCCAAGTTACTCCTCCACGATGGCAGCTCGGTGGGGCCGTGCGTTATCATCCACCAGGAAGAAGGTGAGACCCACTGCACCCCTGTGAAGGCCGACATACTGGTGCAAAATGACGTCCCGATACACCTGACCTGTTACAGTTCCTCTGTCAAAGACATGTAGGGGTGTACGTGCACCAATCGTAATCCCATCCCACACCATCAAACCACGACTTCCATACAGGTCCCTTTCAAGGACACTGAGGGGTTGGTATCTGGTCCCTGGTTCAGGCCAGATGAAAACCCGGGGAGAATCACTGTTCAGACTATATCTGGACTCGTCCGTGAACGTAACCTGGGACCACTGTTGCCATGACGATGTACTGTGTTCTTGACAACAGGCTTTACGGGCTCTCCTGTGACCAGGGGTCAGTGGGATACACCTTGCAGGTCTCCGGGCGAATAAACCATGTCTGTTCAGTCGTCTATAGATTGTGTGTCTGGAGACAATTGTTCCAGTGGCTGCGATAAGGTCCCGAGCATGGCTACCTGCAGTACTCCGTGGCCGTCTGCGGGCACTGACGGTGAAATAACGGTCTTCTTGTGGTATTGTACACTGTGGACGTCCCGTACTGTAGCGCCTGGACACGTTTCCTGTCTGCTGGAATAGTTGCGATAATCTTGAGACCACACTTTGACGCACACGGAGGTCCCATGCTACGACCTGCTGTGTTTGACCAGCCTCCAATCGCCCTAGTATTCTACCCCACATAACGACATCAATATGTGTTCTTTGAGCCATTTTCAACACACAGTCACCAATAGCACACATGAAAACGTCTGCGCACTAACTCGCTGCACCGTACCCTGACATGCACCAACACACCTCTGCGTATGTGGACTGATGCCAGCGCCACCGAGCGACGACCGCAGGTGAAATGCACCGCATGGTCATACCCCGAGGTGATTTAAACCCGCAAACCGCCCTCCAGAGCGTTGTTTCACCATGTATCAGCATTATCCTTAATTTATGAGCACGAGTATAGATCCATTGGGCTTCTACAGTGCTTCAGAAATGTGTGATTGACTTCTGAGAAAAGTATGAATGCATTTTTGTCGAAAATTATGGCACTTGCTCACCAAACTCGAAGCATTGGTAAGAAAATTGCCGATGGCTTCGTAGCTGCTATTATTTTATGTGGACTTCCATCCGATTTCCAACCCTTGATTATGGCGATTGAGAATTTGTATGTCACTGTTAGAAGTTATTAAGTGATCAATTCAAGAACCAACGAAACGTCGATTTGCTTCGACAAATGAGGCTACAGATTCGACGCTGGCAGCTAGTAGACAGAACAGTACACACCAGAACTCGAACATCAATTGCGATGTAAGAAATTCTAAGTCACTTAAATGTTATAAATTTCAGAAAGTTGGTAATGAGGTGATTGTGTGTAGAACTAAGAAGAAACCAAATAAATCACCAATTTCTACGGATACTATGAGAATAGAAAAAGAAATGATAGCTCTAAATGCATCTTCGCATTACGGTGACGGTTGGTACAGGGTTAACATTATTGAACTATATGAAAAAGGAACGTAAATTAGTTACAAACTATGCCGTGCACACACTTTATTCAACATGTAAACGCCACTACAGATATTCCGATTTAGATTATGACATGTTCGATACGCCTGCCATTATTGGCGATGATGTGGCGCAGACGAATAGCGAAATTCTCCATGACCCGCAGAAGTGTCGGAACATCGATGCTGCAGATGACCTCCTGAGTGGCTGCTTCCAGCTCAGCAATGGTTTTGGGGTTATTGCTGTACACCTTGTCTTTAATATAGCCTACAGAAAGGAGTCGCATGTGTTCAGATCCGGAGAACATGGTCCCCAATCGAGGCCCACGCCAATGGCCTCTGCGTAGCCCAGAGCCGGTATGCGGTCCGCGAAGTGCTCCTCCAGGACATCAGACAATCTCCTGCTCCGATGGGGTCGGGTTTTGTCTTGCATGAACCACATCTTGCCGCAATGAGGGTCACTTTGGATAACGGGGATGAAATCATCTTCCAAAATCTTGATGGCACGGTTGTCACCGTGCCATCAAGGAATATCGCACCGGTTATTCCGTGACTGGACACTACAAGCCACATAGTCACCTGTTGACGGTGAAGAGAATTCTTGATCGTGAACTGTGGATTCTCAGTCCCCCAAATGCGCCAATTTGGCTTATTGTCGAACCGATCCAAATGAAAGTGGGCTTAATCGCTAAACCAAACCATACAGCGCGTACCAATTCCCATCATGCCCCGCGGCCAATCGTGCAGTTTGAACGTTCTAACGCACACCGTTCAGAAGTTATGACGATTTTATTTCATATAGTTCAATAATTTCCACCTTGTATGTAGATTCTGGGTGTACGTGACCCGTTCATCAATTTCCATTCGACCGCAATTTCAGAAGTTTCGGTAGCTGATAACAGCAATCTTGAGGCAATTGGAGAGGGCAACGTTCATCTTCAAGTTACAAGAATAAACAGACAACTGTTAAGGACAATGCTTACATTCCAGGCCTTGAATACTGCTTACTGTAGGCTAGTCATACGAAGAGACGTAGATTGTGCGTCTTGTTCGGTCGGTGTGGCGGAGCGGTTCTAGGCGCTTCAGTCTGGAACCGCGCGACCGCTACGGTCGCAGGTTCGAATTCTGCTTCGGGCGTGGATGTGTGTGATGTCCTTAGGTTAGCTAGGTTAAGTAGTTCTGAGTTCTAGGGGACTGATGACCTCAGATGTTAAGTCCCATAGTGCTCAGATACATTTGAACCATTTTGCGTCTTGTTTGATGATGTCCAGGGTGGTATACACAACAAAAGTGATGTAACTGTCTCTGAACTACCAGTAGCAACTGCAACTCAATTAAGTAGCGTATATCAATTTGAAGAAGTTTTCCAGTGGGCAGATGCTGTAGAAATCAACAGTTACGAAATGTGGCATCGAAGATTGAACGTCAAAGCATGCGAGTATTAAAGGAAAAAATGACTGATGGACTCAACATCAACTTACGCGCACGTGTTTCTTACACACAGGGTGTTTCAAAAATGACCGGTATATTTGAAACGGCAATAAAAACTAAACGAGCAGCGATAGAAATACACCGTTTGTTGCAATATGCTTGGGACTACAGTACATTTTCAGGCAGACAAACTTTCGAAATTACAGTAGTTACAATTTTCAACAACAGATGGCGCTGCGGTCTGGGAAACTCTATAGTACGATATTTTCCACATATCCACCATGCGTAGCAATAATATGGCGTAGTCTCTGAATGAAATTACCCGAAACCTTTGACAACGTGTCTGGCGGAATGGCTTCACATGCAGATGAGATGTACTGCTTCAGCTGTTCAATTGTTTCTGGATTCTGGCGGTACACTTGGTCTTTCAAGTGTCCCCACAGAAAGAAGTCACAGGGGTTCATGTCTGGCGAATAGGGAGGCCAATCCACGCCGCCTCCTGTATGTTTCGGATAGCCCAAAGCAATCACACGATCATCGAAATATTCATTCAGGAAATTAAAGACGTCGGCCGTGCGATGTGGCCGGGCACCATCTTGTATAAACGACGAGGTGTTCGCAGTGTCGTCTAAGGCAGTTTGTACCGCCACAAATTCACGAAGAATGTCCAGATAGCGTGATGCAGTAATCGTTTCGGGTCTGAAAAATGGGCCAATGATTCCTTTGGAAGAAATGGCGGCCCAGACCAGTACTTTTTGAGGATGCAGGGACGATGGGACTGCAACATGGGGCTTTTCGGTTCCCCATATGCGCCAGTTCTGTTTATTGACGAAGCCGTCCAGGTAAAAATAAGCTTCGTCAGTAAACCAAATGCTGCCCACATGCATATCGACGTCATCAATCCTGTGCACTATATCGTTAGCGAATGTCTCTCGTGCAGCAATGGTAGCGGCGCTGAGGGGTTGCCGCGTTTGAATTTTGTATGGATAGAGGTGTAAACTCTGGCGCATGAGACGATACGTGGACGTTGGCGTCATTTGGACCGCAGCTGCAACACGGCGAACGGAAACCCGAGGCCGCTGTTGGATCACCTGCTGCACTAGCTGCGCGTTGCCCTCTGTGGTTGCCGTACGCGGTCGCCCTACCTTTCCAGCACGTTCATCCGTCACGTTCCCAGTCCGTCGAAATTTTTCAAACAGATCCTTTATTGTATCGCTTTTCGGTCCTTTGGTTACATTAAACCTCCATTGAAAACTTCGTCTTGTTGCAACAACACTGTGTTCTAGGCGGTGGAATTCCAACACCAGAAAAATCCTCTGTTCTAAGGAGTAAACCATGTTGTCTACAGCACACTTGCACGTTGTGAACAGCACACGCTTACAGCAGAAAGACGACGTACAGAATGGCGCACCCACAGACTGCGTTGTCTTCTATATCTTTCACATCACTTGCAGCGCCATCTGTTGTTGAAAATTGTAACTACTGTAATTTCGAAAGTTTGTCCGCCTGAAAATGTACTGTTGTCCCAAGCATATTGCAACAAACGGTGTATTTCTATCGCTGCTCATTTAGTTTTTATTACCGTTTCAAATACACCGGTCATTTTTGAAACACCCTGTAAAAGGCAAACGTTCTCGACAACCTTCTCCTAAAACATTAAGTAGAAGAGCAAAAGATCTACTTGGCATAGTGCATTTTGACGTTTGTGAACCAATGAGTATGGCTTCGTGGGGAAGAGCACGTTATCTAGTCACTTTTACGGATGATAAAGAAAGTCATTCTGCTACATACCAAGATCAACAAAAGAAGTGAAGTAAATCTTCATTTCTTCCTGCTTGGTTCTGTAATGCTGTTCCGTAGCATATTGACGGTACCCGGCGATTGTATAACAGATGTTGAGAAATCTTATCCTTCGCTTCTGTCACTCCCATTCATTTTTTAGTGCTTGTGATGATAGATCGCTAGACTGCCTCTTGTTGTGCGAACAGCCACTGGACCTGTGAATCTCTTTTATACGACAAACAAATAGCGAAAGGTAAAAAGCGTTGTCACTACTATTTTCCCGAATTGAGGAGAGTTGTGCCGACGAAAAATGCGTCAACACGTCAATGCTAGATGAAACGTTGCGCTGTACCGACTACTTCCGAGAATGGCCGAGCAAAGCCGAGGGAAGGCCTGCACATCGTGTTCGGTCGCAGTTCGGCACGCCGTGGCTATCACCCTGTCTTAGCATGACTGCAGATCTACGTTGCACAAAGAAACGAGCTAGGCACACGGCTCCATGCGCAGAATTAGTTCGATACTGTCTCGCGTTTATGGCGATCGGCTCAGCTGAACCATGCTGGAGTCTGCAATGACTTGCGGTGCCGACGTGGAAACCATCAGCAACAAAACCAGCCTGTTGCATGAAGGACAGTGCGGTCACATACTGCACTGGTTCTGATTGTTTCAACGTTTAAATTCTGCTTTTCCTGCTTTTATGACGCATACTGTCTGCTAACATGAAACAATATCATATGCATTGTCACCTTAAAATTATATTTGTGTATTGCCATACAAGTTACTTTACGACAAATACTCTGTCCTTTTAACATACATCTTACGGAATATACGATTTTATAATGCTCATAAGTCTTTCATTTGGCATTAGTGATTACCACATGCAGAACTGGTAACGAATGAAGGATGGGTCCGCATTTTTTTGCAGGTACCCAAATTACTGTTTTCTTTTATCACTCAAACATGTTTCACCGTCGTTGTGATAAGCTCAGCGGATTTTTGATTATTTTCCTGCAGGTTATTTTTAGTTTAAGAAGTACGATACATCAGATCTTGTTGTCATTTAAATCGTATGTGCGCTTTACCGTTTACTTCACACTGTGTGTGTCCTGTGCTTGCCAAGGGAATTCAGCCACAGGTTTAAATTAAGAAACCATATCATCTACAAACATGAAGCATGTTAAATAGTCTTCATTGCACTTTTTGTTCATTATCCGTCCTTTAAGATGTATATTCTGGTACAATTCGTGGCATATGCCTCTTTTTGTCTTTAATATTGTGGTATCTTCTTAGTCCTTAGCTGTGACAAGTTTGTTTTATGTATGCATAACTGTAATTATAAAGAACATTGTTTTCATATTTTGAAGTGACATATAGAGTATGTGCGTTGCCGTGGTAACAGAAGCTATTTACTACTATTGTCGCCTATATACGTATATAATCCTGCCCTTTCATGCATCTTATGCATATTACAGGTATCAAAAGATGATACACGGATATGGACCATATTTAATGTTAATTTTGAAGTATGCTTTGCTAAGTAGAGCAGTTTTTTTAATTTTCATGTTTGTAATTAGGTTTATACGTCTTCTATTGTTGTTTCAATGTCTGGCCGTAAACAAAAATGTTGTGATTGCGCCAGACAGAAAATAAAATAAATTGCGATCACTTACGACTGCAAAAGCTTCGGCATTACAGTTCTTGTTCGAGTATATCCAGTCCTCTTTATCAGAAAAAACTTATTGTGAAGTAAAACACCTGCCGGGCAAGTTGCAGAGTCCGGAGAGGGAGGGATTAGTGGAACTTTTCTCGAGCTTCCCTAAACGCAAATTTCACTGGGAGCAGTTTACAGGACATCGTTTCCTTCTTCCCAGGTTTGTTAACTAAACAAGCTGGGTATAAGAAGTTGTATAGGATTTTGAAAATAGGAGATTCGTAGAGACAGATGTAAGCTTTGGATGTGAGCTGGGAGCCGAGCCTGGGTAGCTCAGCTGGTAAGAGCAGTGTTCGTGAGAGGCAAACAGCTGAGTCCAGTCTGCCACCTAACTTTAGTCTGGCAACCGTTTTCAACTCTGTCCTGTGTTTGTAATCAGCTCAGTAATCTCGCTGGTACGGGAATCTTCCACGACGCGTTTCAGCGTGAACAAAGAGACAGGGAACGGCCTTGACTGTGAAAGCGCCCAGCGATGTTACCTGTGCTAACAATAATGGCCTCGCCCTGGGGTGATAAGGCCGCGCGTTATCTGGAGATGTAACACAGCTGGCCGGCAGGAGTAGCCGGTCTGACCTTCCCAGAGGACAACAGCCTCGCATCTGGCGCGCCGCTGTTGCTAAAGCCCTGTCAGTCGCCATCATCACGTGCGATGCGCGCCGCACGTACGTGAGCGCCCACTGACAGCAACGAATGGCAGACTGCGCGGCTTCGTCCACAGTCCCTGAGCGTCGCTTCTCCGCCGTCTTCGAGAACAGGCTGTTTCAAAAAGTGTTCATCCGCATTTTGCCATACCATATAGTCATTTCTCGACAATTCGAAGTTCAAGAGACTACACTCTGTTCATCATAACAACAAAACTGTTGCAAAGAAACACAAACGCGATGATTGGTCAGAAGCCGTAGCTCAAGTACACTGGTGTTGTTACGCTCTTGGAAGTAGGTCATACTTATGTATTGGATATACGCTCCTGGAAATGGAAAAAAGAACACATTGACACCGGTGTGTCAGACCCACCATACTTGCTCCGGACACTGCGAGAGGGCTGTACAAGCAATGATCACACGCACGGCACAGCGGACACACCAGGAACCGCGGTGTTGGCCGTCGAATGGCGCTAGCTGCGCAGCATTTGTGCACCGCCGCCGTCAGTGTCAGCCAGTTTGCCGTGGCATACGGAGCTCCATCGCAGTCTTTAACACTGGTAGCATGCCGCGACAGTGTGGACGTGAACCGTATGTGCAGTTGACGGACTTTGAGCGAGGGCGTATAGTGGGCATGCGGGAGGCCGGGTGGACGTACCGCCGAATTGCTCAACACGTGGGGCGTGAGGTCTCCACAGTACATCGATGTTGTCGCCAGTGGTCGGCGGAAGGTGCACGTGCCCGTCAACCTGGGACCGGATCGCAGCGACGCACGGATGCACGCCAAGACCGTAGGATCCTACGCAGTGCCGTAGGGGACCGCACCGCCACTTCCCAGCAAATTAGGGACACTATTGCTCCTGGGGTATCGGCGAGGACCATTCGCAACCGTCTCCATGAAGCTGGGCTACGGTCCCGCACACCGTTAGGCCGTCTTCCGCTCACGCCCCAACATCGTGCAGCCCGCCTCCAGTGGTGTCGCGACAGGCGTGAATGGAGGGACGAATGGAGACGTGTCGTCTTCAGCGATGAGAGTCGCTTCTGCCTTGGTGCCAATGATGGTCGTATGCGTGTTTGGCGCCGTGCAGGTGAGCGCCACAATCAGGACTGCATACGACCGAGGCACACAGGGCCAACACCCGGCATCATGGTGTGGGGAGCGATCTCCTACACTGGCCGTACACCACTGGTGATCGTCGAGGGGACACTGAATAGTGCACGGTACATCCAAACCGTCATCGAACCCATCGTTCTACCATTCCTAGACCGGCAAGGGAACTTGCTGTTCCAACAGGACAATGCACGTCCGCATGTATCCCGTGCCACCCAACGTGCTCTAGAAGGTGTAAGTCAAGCAAGCAAGCAAGATCTCCGGATCTGTCCCCCATTGAGCATGTTTGGGACTGGATGAAGCGTCGTCTCACGCGGTCTGCACGTCCAGCACGAACGCTGGTCCAACTGAGGCGCCAGGTGGAAATGGCATGGCAAGCCGTTCCACAGGACTACATCCAGCATCTCTACGATCGTCTCCATGGGAGAATAGCAGCCTGCATTGCTGCGAAAGGTGGATATACACTGTACTAGTGCCGACATTGTGCATGCTCTGTTGCCTGTGTCTATGTGCCTGTGGTTCTGTCAGTGTGATCATGTGATGAATCTGACCCCAGTAATGTGTCAATAAAGTTTCCCCTTCCTGGGACAATGAATTCACGGTGTTCTTATTTCAATTTCCAGGAGTGTATTATTATCAAGTTACGGTACATGAAACTTTTATCCTCTTCAACCCAAGGAAAATTTTTCTACTTTTTAAAAATATTTTATTATAAGAGGATGCATATGGCTATCACGAACGAGCATCGTAATGGTAATTTTTTGTTACTGTTCATCCGGGAAAAGGTTTTCCTATATCCAGCCAGCTGGACACCCTGGGACTCAAAGTAACTATTGATGATACATGGTCATCCAAGGAAGAAGACAAGAATAAGGTTATATTATTTATTTATCATTAAAAAACATTACTTACAGAACGTTACAAAATTTTGACACAAGAAAAACAGCATTGTCACAGATATTTCTGAAATTGTGGTAGTACATCATAATCGATTTCATTTGTGAAAGACAAAGAAACATTTCTCTGTCACTAGTTATACACAAATATATTTGGCATTCTGAGTATATGAACTTGGTTTTAGCTTTGCAGCAGTAGTTTCGGCATCTCATCCATTTATTTTTGTCTGCAATTGGGCAGAGAGGTAAAGGTTTGCTCTCACTTTTCCTAACATCTTTGTTTGGGATTTGAACTATTTTCACGTTTTGTAGGAGCCACTTCATGAAATTCAGATTCAGAGTCTGAAGAGTAAATGTCCTGTCTCGCAGCAGTTGCACCTGAACTCAGTGATTCACCAATGTAAATCTTGAAATCTAGTAAATCCATAATTGATTTCTTTCCAACACCTAGTGCTTGCTGATCCTTTTTGTACTGAATCCACGAGTTCATAATTGCCATGTCAGTGAAATGGAAGAAGACTCTTACAGGCCACTTCTTCATGCATGTGGAGATTCGATAGTAGGAAATCATTCTGTCAGAAAGATCCACACCTCCCATTGATTTGTTATAGTCACTGATACATTTCTGTTGAGGTACTTCAATGAATTCTTTTGCTTTTCTGTCCCATCTTTTCACTACATTAGTAGGAGAAGCACCAGAGAATGTAGATGTTACTGTCACAGAACGATTATCGATTCATTTCAAAACATAAATTTTTCCTTCTTCTCTGAGGAACTCGTCGGAGGAATCTCTCCCTCTCTTCATCAATTCCTTGTCTGCAGTGAGTTTCGATTTGAGAGCAGATGGAATATGGATGATTAAAATCCTTCCTACTGCATATATTTTTCTTTCCATCAGGTATTGTAATAATGTAATTGATGTGAAATATCGGTCATAATACACAACATGCTCGCAGGGATCCCTACTCTCCACCAGCATCTTCATCACAGAACCTCCCATACCGTTCTGGTTGTCCAGAAGGCCAAGTGCTTGCTCCTTGGTAAATGAAAATGTCAAGTACCAGCCCATCAGAAGTTGTCAGCACAAAATTCTTCAGACCGACTGGACATACTGGACATACTGTGTAACAGATGTTTTGCCATGAAAAAGAATCATTTGTTCATCTATCGAAAGGTGGCTAGAAACTGGCAGTGAGAGACATTTTCTCCTGATACTGTCAAACTCTGGTTGTATTTCCCATAGTTTGTTATTTCTCTTGAGTTTGTCTGGAACAATCAGATTATGAACAAAATGCAAGTAGTTCCTCAATTTGAACATACGATTCCTTGGAATTGTAGTTACTGCAGGGACCCTCAATCTACTGCTTTAATACATTCTCAGTCTTGGTAGTTTCATACATCCTGTTATTATGTGTGCACCAACAAGTTTCTTAATTACTGTAGCTGTTGCATTTAACAGAACCTGGTTTTCCTGAAGCGCCTTTATGTTTGTCTGTTCAACAATGAGACACTACGTGTCATTTCCAAAATACTGTTCAAAATATCTTACTGGTGTCGATAGTTCCCTGTCATCCACTGACCACTCCTTAATGGTAATATGGCTGTGTCATCAATAATAGATCCTTTTTTCCAAAACATTTTTATAGGTTCTACTTTTTATTTTCCAGCAATCCATTTTCTCATAGTTGAAGTGCTTGGTCATAGATTACCATCTTCAGTTTCATTCTGAAAGAAGAAATTATAAGTAAAAAACTGTTTTCAGACAAATAATTGAAATTCAGTATGTTTTCCAGTCTTCAGTACTTTTTGAGTAGGTATCTCAGAAGGAAACTATTGTTGTAAATGAAATTAATAATGGAAGGTTTTCCATGTCTGATGAACTGTCACTTTCGGTTTCAGGAACATAAAAGTCTGTATTTGTAGTAATATTAAGGTCTTCCTCATCTCAGAAGTCCCCTACGTCACTCAAATCACTGCCCTCTTCTATTACTCTTAGCAGTTCTCATTTGATTTCAGCATTTGTGAGTCGTTCATTCACACCTGAAATAGGTGAGAGGAAAAATAGTTGTGGATCTTTAAAGTTAATTACAAAATAGTAATTACGAAATAATTATGCATAGTTAATTTTATACATTTCACTAAGTAATGAGAAGCACAGGCATCTGATAGAGTAGATACTGCACTCAGAAATATTAGTCAATGATCAACTACAGTAAGAGCAAAGCTGCAGCCATCTGTCCATCCGGCTGGACTTCATTATTAACTCTGAAAATAATAAGAACTAACAGGTTTAGGCTACTACAAAGATTGTAATACAATTCTTTGATCTATTTACATACACAACAATGATAAATAATAATAGAAAACTGAGTATAACATTCGTACTTACGTTTCTTTCTGGAAGACATCGCAGAGATATTATCAGGAGCGGCGGCCTGAGCAGAACCTCTCAGTGTAGCCAAAGCTGAAACTAAATGTCACAAAAAAAATCCGGACGCATCTCAAATGTCCAACGTACTGCACATATGGTTACAGTATAGAAAAATCCGTAACTTCTCTTAAAGAAAAATAGAGAAGTAGTGTCCAGCCCGCCGGACATGGGGACCGAAGAGGTTAAGATATGTATTAACAGCATCAACGTTTTTCTTAATCACGGTTTAGCTACGCTGTTTTTATTTCAAAAATCGTGTATAGTCACAGTTTCTGTACTGTTATCCTCCGATTGTCGCGCTATTAATACGCAGCATGAAAATGGCTGACGCTGCTTCCTGCTCCTTAGTGAAACACGCGTGTGGAACACGGTTAAAAAGTGCCGAGAAATAGGTCGTCCGTAATATTTTTCGTAAATTCACAGAAAAAAATTGGCTTTTAAGTTTTCCAAGGGACTGTATGTGATACAGTAGAGATACAAATACAGATTGGATGTATAACGCAAACGGTAGCTTACGAGATTGATAACCTAGTGCAGTTCATGGATCGCTCGATCAAGTCTCGCTATAGTTAACTACCTTTTTCCATTCAATCAGAGATACCTACACCTCGTAATTGTAAAGATCATCATCATTTTTTATGAAAAATGCCCATCTTCTTGTATGTGGTTACATATTGCACGCGAAATTCCTGTTTTCATTTCAAATATAACTTCTTGGTTATCCATATTTTATGAAAGATTGTAAATAAAGCTTGCTTAAATTAAGAAAACATAACGTTTTAATTTTTAGGGCAAAAATGAAAAACGAAATATTCTTTATTTGGACCATGTCCATTGTTTTATACCACAGATGTAGTCTCACACGAACCAGAGTGACAAGTGTCGTAGAACAAGAAAATAATTTTTACAGCATCGAGCACACCATACAAATGCTGCATTTTTACATTTCCCACTGTTTCATTACGATACGAACCCAACAGAGCTGGTCTGGAGCGAAGTTAAGGGATTTGGCTCGAGAAATATCAAGACCGTTAAGCTGCCAGATGTATTTATTATTTATTTATTTATTTATTTATTTATTGTTCTGTGGGACCAAATTAAGGAGAAGTCTCCATGGTCATGGAACGAGTCAATACATGAAATTATAACACGATAGTAGAAACAGATAAAATGAAATATAAGAAACGTATTCAGGCGACAATTCGTAAGTTTAAATAAAGAAAATCAATAATGTAACACTGGAATTTGCTTAATTTTTCAGCTCTTCCAGGAGCTCCTCGACAGAATAGAAGGAGTGAGCCATGAGGAAACTCTTCAGTTTAGACTTAAAAGTGTTTGGGCCACTGCTAAGATTTTCGAGTTCTTGTGGTAGATTATTGAAAATGGATGCAGCAGAATAGTGCACTCCTTTCTGCACAAGAGTCAAGGAAGTGCATTCTACAGGCAGATTTGATTTCTGCCTAGTATTAATTGAGTGAAAGCTGCTAACTCTTGGGAATAAGCTAATATTGCTAACAACAAACGACATTAAAGAAAATATATACTGTGAGGGCAATGTCAGAATTCCCAGACTATTGAATAGGGGTCGACAAGAGGTTCTCGAACTTACACCACATATAGCTCGAACAGCCCGTTTTTGAGCCAAAAATACCCTTTTTGAATCAGAAGAATTACCCCAAAAAATAATAACATACGACATAAGCGTATGAAAATATGCGAAGTAGACTACTTTTCGTGTTGAAGTGTCACTTATTTCAGATACTGTTCTAATGGTAAATAAAGCAGCATTTAGTTTCTGAACAAGATCCTGGACATGGGCTTTCCACAACAGCTTACTATCTCTCCGAACGCCTAGGGACTTGAACTGTTCCGTCTCGCTTATAATATGCCCATTCCGTCTGATCAAAATATCGGATCTTGTTGAATTGTGAGTTAGAAACTGCAAAAACTGAGTCTTACTGTGATTTAGCATCAAATTATTTTCCAGAAGCCACGAACTTATTTCATGAACTACATTATTTGATACTGTTTCAATATTACACACAAGATCCTTCACTATCAAGCTGGTGTCATCAGCAAACAGAAATATTTTTGAATCACCTGTAATACTAGAAGGCATATCATTTATATAAATAAATTCCCTTGGGGAATGCCCCACTTAACAGTGCCCCATTGGGACTGAATATCACTACCACTCTCAATATTGCGGAGAATTACCTTCTGCTTTCTGTTCTTAAAGTAAGAGGCGAACCAATTGTAAGCTACTCCTCTTACTCCATAATAGTCCAACTTCTGCAGTAATATTTTGTGGTCAACACAGTCAAAAGCCTTCGTTAAATCAAAGAAAACACCTAGCGTTCGCAACCTTTTATTTAATCCGTCCAAAACCTCACAGAGAAAAGAGAATATAGCATTTTCAGTTGTTAAACCATTTCTAAAACCAAACTGTACATTTGACAGCAAATTATGTGAATTTAAATGATCCAGTAACCTTGTATATACAACCTTCTCGATAACTTTAGCAAACACCGATGGCATAGAAATAGGTCTATAATTGTCAACATTATCCTTGTGTCCCTTTTTATAAAGTGGCTTCACTACCGAGTACTTTAATCAGTCATGAAACCGACCACTCCTACAGGAAAAGTTACAGATATGGCTAAGTACTGGGCTAACATACATAGAACAATACTTCAGTATTCTGCTAGATACCCCGTCATATCCATGAGAGTTCTTGGTCTTTAGTGATTTAATTATTAACTCAATCTCCCTCTTGTCAGAATCATGGAGGAGCATTTCAGGTAATAGTCTCGGAACACTTTTTTCTACAAGCGCTATATGATTCCCTGTTGGGACTAGGTTTCTATTCAGTTCACCTGCTACATTCAGAAGGTGATTATTAAATACTGTAGATGTAGAAGACCCTCCTTATCACCGCGCCGGACACCCTTCATCACCACCATCAACCGTTCGCCCTGACAGTCGTCGACTGACAGTCTTTGGCGTCAACAGTTTAGTCAAGGCCCTACCAGACGCATGGTCATCGTTCGATTCAACCACCGCTTGTCCCTGACCGGCAATATCAGTATTCAATAACTATGCGCATCATCCCAGTAAACCCCAAACGTCCTAGCTTTCAACCCGTCAGTGTGGAGTAAATGTCTCACGACAACAAACTCCCCCTACTTCCTCAAGAAGAGGAAACTTAAGTGCGAAGAGTGTGACCTGGGACCATCTGCCCGCACTCGTCTAGGCAGTCACTGCAGTGAGCCGACGGTCTGTGCGATTCGACGCACCCGTGCCCCCCATGCCAATGGTTCGACCTTCCTCAAAGTCCGAAAGCTGGCTGAAGCTCCACGTGCATGACTTCTGGATATGCTGTGTTGCCGTCTCCAGTTGACGTTAGATATCCCGACAGCAATCACGTTTTCTCACCATTTTTCATCTGTAGGAACGGCTTTGTGCTGTACTGACAATATTTTTTTAAGTAAGATCACATAAGGATGAAATTTTTTATCATACATCCCACGTACATGGAGACATTGGAGTGAGAGTAGCGGTCGCTGGAGGTGCTCATGCGTAACACCTTCCATGTCCGTAACTGTTTATTGTTATCACAGAGAAAGTAAAGGGAGACTGGGGTTTGAAATCCCGAGGCGGTAACTGGAACAAGCATAGGGAAGGGAACTGGCCGTGTCTTTTTCAACATAACCATCTCGACATTTGCATTAAATGATTTAGAAGTGCCACAAAACTCCTGAAACTGGATGTGTAAATAGGTGCTTGAGCTCCACTTCTCCTGATTATTAATCTTGTGCCACAACCAATGCTCTACCTCACTTTTTTGTAAACTAAAAGTTTGTAATTGAGCTGAATTACGAAAAATTGCAATGTAGCACAAATGATGCAAAGCCTAATCATTATCAACACATCCTTTAAATTTTTTTACACTGAACAAAGAATAGAAAAAAAATACGCTGAGCAGGGAATAGAAAAATTAAAATACGTGACAATATCAGTGTACTTTTTAAAAGAAGATAAACAGATTTTATCTTCTTGCACGGCATTTTCTCTGTGCTGGTTTTAGAAATCGATTGATGAAATAAAACAGCAAAATTGCAATAATTACAACAAAATACATTGCAGTCTTTCTCGGCGTCTTCCACTGATGAATTCTTCTCGGATTATCAGCCGAGTGGTGGCGTCGTCTTGTCGCAACGTTTCAATGAGTTTCGTACCCATCATCTTCTGGCGAAGAAGCCACCACTCGGCCGTGAAGAATTCATCAACAAAATACATGCTAACTAAAATAAGAATGTCAAGGGTAATCCAAAAAAGTGAACACTGATATTTCTGTTAATGATAGGAATGATTTGTTAAAAGCTGTTGTGCATGAATCTAGTTTATCCAATTTTTTGTTAACTAAACTGAATAGACAGTAAAATTAAGACGTGAAATACAACACACCACTTTCTTCACCTTTACTTTTAAAAAGTTCAGTTTTACTGCAAACACTGCATTCTCCTATGAACCTTAGAAATATTCTAAATTTAAGTTTATTATCTTTGTAATTTTATAATAGTCTATTGTTCTGTGACGCGGCTGTGTTGCTGGTTTGAACACGAAACGTTTTACATAGTTTTCAATCCGTGAGCAGTCTCGGGAATCACGCGCAGGGACTCTGTTCTGGAAAGATAATCAAGATAAGTATCAGTGGGAATTCCGTTAAAAGAAAGACACTTCTCTTCAAAGTCCGCGTGTCATTCCTTATCGAGCTGATGAATTCACGTAGATTACATCAGACACAAGGGACAAGGCGACACTGGCATCGTTTTAAGTTATTCAACGCTGTGGTTTAAGGGCGAAAGGCCGGCCGCGGTGGTCTAGCGGTTCTGGCGCTGCAGTCCGGAACTGCGGGACTGCTACGGTCGCAGGTTCGAATCCTGCCTCGGGCATGGGTGTGTGTGATGTCCTTAGGTTAGTTAGGTTTAAGTAGTTCTAAGTTCTAGGGGACTTATGACCTAAGATGTTGAGTCCCATAGTGCTCAGAGCCATTTGAACCATTTTTAAGGGCGAAAGAAAATGTCTTCATCACTCTGTTCACAAAACTGTTGTATAATTTTGCAACATGTTTTATTGATCTCATGTTATAGCATTTTTTCAGACCGAATATCTTCTCTATAGGAATCAACATAAGCTCTGAAAACGAACGATCGTTTAAAACCCAGCTCGCTCTGTTGCTCTTTGAGACCCAGGAAGCAGCAGGTACAGGCGCCCACCTTGTACGTGCCTTCTGCACTGCTGTCTAATGAGCAAAATACGAGAATACGGAATATCAGACCAACTGTGTCACTGGATTGAAAAAAGTCTTCAGACGTAAATGTAACTTCGGACGTGTCTCAAGACAGCCATATTGGACCATTACTTTTCACGAAATACGCTGATCAGCGAGAATATTATGACCACCGACCTACTATCGATATAAACCCGTTCAGGCGATAGCAGCGTCACCTGGTGAGGAATGACTGCTAGTCACACACATGCACTGTGTACGAGGGGCGTTTGAAAAGTCCGCGCAAAGTCCGAGAGATGGCACCACCGCCGCGTATGGAGGTCATGTTTAGTTAGTAGCATCTTTGGAAAGAACGCACACCAAGTTTCAGCCATTTCTTTGTGTTTGACATCAAGGAAGTCGAGTGATTGTTAAAAAATGGACGAAGAAGAATTTTGTGTGGTATTAAACGTTACTTTGTGAAAGGCAAAACGCCTCAGGAGACTAAAGAGAAGCTTGATAAACATTACGGCGACTCTGCACTTTCGATTAGAACATTTATAAGTGGTTTCAAGATTTTCGGAGTGGCCATAGGGCACAAGTGATACTGAACGTTCTGAAGGCCCTGTGGAGGTTACGACTCCAGAAATCATTGATAAAATCCATGATGTGGTGATGGACGACACAAGAGTTAAGTTGCGTGAGATTGTTAGTGCTGTGGGCATCTCGAATGAACGGGTACATAGTATTTTGCATAAACATTTGGACATGAGATAGCTATTCGAAAGATGGGTTCCGCGATTGCTACACTTGACCAAAAATGGAATCGTGTGAAGTTGTGCAAGGATGATTTTGCAGCTGTTCAGGAAGAATCTGCAGGACTTTAAGCATCGTTTCGTGACTTTGGATGAAACATGGATACAACTCCTCAGACCAAACAACAACTTAAACAATGGATTACCAAGGTAGAATCAGCACCAAAAAAGGCGAAGACCAGTCCTTCGGCCGGAAAGATAATGGCGACTGTCTTTTGGGATTCACAAGGGGCAATCCTCATCGACTATCTGGAAAAGGGTAAAACTATTACAGGCGCATATTATTCGTCGTTATTGGACTGTTTGAAAACCGAGCTGCAAGAAAAAGGCCTCAGCAGTTGAGGTCGCAAATCATTATTTTCAAATCCCCCCCTATTCTCCAGACTTGGCTCCCTTGCACTACTATTTGTTCCCCAATTTGAAGAAATGGCTGGCGGGACAAATATTTTATTCAAACGAGGAGGTGATTGCAGCAATTAATAGCTATTTTGCAGACTTGGACAATTCCTATTGTTCGGAAGAGATCAACAAATTAGAACAGTATTGGACGAAGTGTGTAAGTCTAAAAGGAGACTTACCCCAAACACATACGTAGTTTTTAATTTTGCACGGACTTTTCAAACGCCCCTCGTATCTAGTATCAGTGTGCATGCTGTCCGCGTTTACAATGGAGAATGCGCGCGATGTATCTGAGTTTGACCAAAGGCAGATTGATGATGCCCCGGTGGCTGCACTTGTCGGATTTTCGGGGAGTGCTGTGGTGAGTGTCTTCAACACGTCCGAAACCAAGGTAAGCCACGGCCAGACGTCTTGGGTTCAAATGGCTCTGAGCACTATGGGACTCAACATCTTAGGTCATAAGTCCCCTAGAACTTAGAACTAATTAAACCTAACTAACCTAAGGACATCACACACATCCATGCCCGAGGCAGGATTCAAACCTGCGACCGTAGCAGTCCCGCGGTTCCGGACTGCAGCGCCAGAACCGCTAGACCACCGCGGCCGGCAGACATCTTGGGGTTGGGCGGCCACCCCTCCCATTACGGATGTTTGGCGTCGTAGGCTGGGCAGGCTGCTAAAACAGGACAGGCGGCGAACTGTGGCGGAACTAACATCAGACTTTAATACTGGGCAGAGAACAAGTGTGTCTGAACACACAGTGCACCAAACACTCTATCGATGGGCCTCCGAAGCCGACGACCCATGCATGAAGAGCGTAGCGTTCCAAAAGATTGGAAAAGGGCACAGTTCATCCCCGTTTTCAAGAAGGGACGTCGAACAGATGCGCAGAACTATAGACCTATATCTCTAACGTCGATCAGTTGTAGGATTTTGGAACACGTATTATGTTCGAGTATAATGACTTTTATGGAGACTAGAAATCTACTCTTTAGGAATCAGTATGGGTTTCGAAAAAGACGATCGTGTGAATCCCAGCTCGCGCTATTCGTCCACGAGACTGAGAGGGCCATAGACAAGGGTTCCCAGGTAGATGCCGTGTTTCTTGACTTCCGCAAGGCGTTCGATACAGTTCCCCACAGTTCAATGAACAAAGTAAGAGCATATGGACTATCAGACCAATTGTGTGATTGGATTGAAGAGTTCCTAGATAGCAAAACGCAGCATGTCTTCCGAAGTAAGAGTGATTTCAGGTGTGCCGCAGGGGAGTGTCGTAGGCCGTTGCTATTCACAATATATATAACTGACCTTGTGGATAACATCGGAAGTTCACTGAGGCTTGAAGAGTTCCTACATAACAAAACGCAGCATGTCTTCCGAAGTAAGAGTGATTTCAGGTGTGCCGCAGGGGAGTGTCGTAGGCCGTTGCTATTCACAATATACACTCCTGGAAATGGAGAAAGGAACACATTGACACCGGTGTGTCAGACCCACCGTACTTGCTCCGGACACTGCGAGAGGGCTGTACAAGCAATGACCACACGCACGGCACAGCGGACGCACCAGGAACCGCGGTGTTGGCCGTCGAATGGCGCTAGCTGCGCAGCACTTGTGCACCGCCGCCGTCATTGTCAGCCAGTTCGCCGTGGCATACGGAGCTCCATCGCAGTCTTTAACACTGGTAGCATGCCGCGACAGCGTGGACGTGAACCGTATGTGCAGTTGACGGACTTTGAGCGAGGGCGTATAGTGGGCATGCGGGAGGCCGGGTGGACGTACCGCCGAATTGCTCAACACGTGGGGCGTGAGGTCTCCACAGTACATCGATGTTGTCGCCAGTGGTCGGCGGAAGGTGCACGTGCCCGTCGACCTGGGACCGGACTTCAGCGACGCACGGATGCACGCCATGACCGTAGGATCCTACGCAGTGCCGTAGGGGACCGCACCGCCACTTCCCAGCAAATTAGGGACACTGTTGCTCCTGGGGTATCGGCGAGGACCATTCGCAACCGTCTCCATGAAGCTGGGCTACGGTCCCGCACACCGTTAGGCCGTCTTCCGCTCACGCCCCAACATCGTGCAGCCCGCCTCCAGTGGTGTCGCGACAGGCGTGAATGGAGGGACGAATGGAGACGTGTCGTCTTCAGCGATGAGAGTCGCTTCTGCCTTGGTGCCAATGATGGTCGTATGCGTGTTTGGTGCCGTGAGGTGAGCGCCACACTCAGGACTGCATACGACCGAGGCACGCAGGGCCAACACCCGGCATCATGGTGTGGGGAACGATCTCCTACACTGGCCGTACACCACTGGTGATCGTCGAGGGGACACTGAATAGTGCACGGTACATCCAAACCGTCATCGAACCCATCGTTCTACCATTCCTAGACCGGCAAGGGAACTTGCTGTTCCAACAGGACAATGCACGTCCGCATGTATCCCGTGCCACCCAACGTGCTCTAGAAGTTGTAAGTCAACTACCCTGGCCAGCAAGATCTCCGGATCTGTCCCCCATTGAGCATGTTTGTGACTGGATGAAGCGTCGTCTCACGCGGTCTGCACGTCCAGCACGAACGCTGGTCCAACTGAGGCGCCAGGTGGAAATGGCATGGCAAGCCGTTCCACAGGACTACATCCAGCATCTCTACGATCGTCTCCATGGGAGAATAGCAGCCTGCATTGCTGCGAAAGGTGGATATACACTGTACTAGTGCCGACATTGTGCATGCTCTGTTGCCTGTGTCTATGTGCCTGTGGTTCTGTCAGTGTGATCATGTGATGTATCTGACCCCAGGAATGTGTCAATAAAGTTTCCCCTTCCTGGGACAATGAATTCACGGTGTTCTTATTTCAATTTCCAGGAGTGTATATAACTGACCTTGTGGATATCATCGGAAGTTCACTGAGGCTTTTTGCGAATGATGCTGTAGTATATCGAGAGGTTGTAGCAATGGAAAATTGTACTGAAATGCAGGAGGATCTGCAACGAATTGACGCATGGTGCAGGGAATGGCAATTGAATCTCAATGTAGACAAGTGTAATGTGCTGCGAATACAAAAATTACAAATTCCTAAGGCAAAACAATCTGTATTAATATTCGCCACGAAACGAATAAATTCGATAAGGCAGATGATATTCAACTCCCTGATGAGATTGTTTGCGGGGCAGATTATGTCAGATTCAAATGATTGGCCACCTAACAGCAACAGGAAACATAGGGGCAAAATGGTCACTTGATTTATCAGCAGAAGTAAGTTTTGCCAACACGATTGCTGAAGGGCTCACGAAAGTCACTGAAAAGCGATGGCTGTTCTGGCTTTCGTGGCGTCTGAAGCAGAGAACTGTAACCTTGCGCAGACTTGGAACGCACATCTAGAGTTACGTTTACAATCAGTCGAGTTGATCGAGATTTGTTTCCTGAAAGACTGAAACATGCACGAGTAAAACAATTTATAAAAGTGAAAACAAGCAGTTGACCTCTGATAACAGACACATCCATCATCCTTCCCCTGTTCTTAAAAAGCGTAGCTTCCAACATATTACTGAACCACTTTTCTTAGAATAAACTTTTTATTTAACAGATCACTTTGGTTTCTATGAAGGCTTCTCTACTGAACCCTCTCGAACACATTTCAGACATAACTAAACCGTTTAACTACCCTGCTACAGCAAAAAGAGGGCTCATAAGGACCAACACACTCAAAGATAGGAACGTAAACTGTAAGGAGCCAGGGCTTAATTCGAGGATTTCACTACTTTCTCCTGGTGTTTAAAATACCGTATTAGTCTCTTATGGTTTAATTAAACCTTAACAGCCTCTTCCCACAAGCAAACTATGCTGTTTTGATGTTTCCCTAAAGCTATGTGTCGTCACAGAGCAATATCATTTTCGGAATGTTTACGAATTCCGAGTGGATCGGTGCTCAATCCAATTAAAAAGTATGGAAACGACAAGTTGCATAGTCGTACGAAGTCCACATTTAAACTATAGGTCCCCCTAATGCTAGTTCAGACGTTGTAGAATTGTAAGAGCCTAACTATTCCAGTTGGAACATGGCTACCAAAGCAATGTGGTGTAGGCAGTCTTTGGGCTTAGGGTAGCTTTGCTATTCAAATTCGTGGCAGAATGTCAGGAGACAGGAGACGATTTCGCCTTGCATAAAAGGTACTAGAAGAGGTAAAGAAGTGGGGCAATACTGAAAGCAATTTCTCGTCGCTTCTCTTAGCTCTGAGAATACTTTTCCTGGAGTGTTCACTACAGACTCAGTGCCGAGCTTGTAGACAGAAAAGACTAAATAGAATGTAAATCAAAAATTTGTGAGTTAGTGCACACAACCTCTACTGGATTGCGTGTACCAGGAGGAAATTGGCGGCAGGTGGACTACAACGAAATCTTTCCGATGCTTATCGGCTTTATCATCGCCAAGAGGCTATATTCCACCTTCGATTAGGAAACAAATGTCTTCAATGACCTTTATAAAATTAATAAAACTTCTAAGATAACGCACGTAAAGCAAAATCTGGCGCAATTCCAGATAACTATCCACTGCGGATCCGCGTCAATGACGGCTGTGTTGCAAAATAAACTTCGTTCGCGCAACACTGGGGACAATGAAAAAATGCGATTACTGGAAACAGTTTCAAAACTGTGTGATATATACAGTATTACTAGATTTCCAGAAGGCTTTTGACACTGCACCACACAAGCGGCTTGTAGTGAAATTGCGTGCTTATAGAATATCGTCTCAGATATTTGACTGGATTCGTTATTCCTGTCGGAAAGGGCACAGTTCGTAGTAACTGACGGACAGTCATCGAGTAAAACAGATGTGATTTCCGACGTTCCCCAACGTAGTGTTATAGGCCCTTTGCTGTTCCTCATCTATATAAACGATTTAGGAGACAATATGAACAGCCGTCTCAGGATGTTTGCAGATGATGCTGCCGTTTACCCAGAAGATGAAAACAAATTGAAAAACGATTTAGAAAAGTATCTGTATGGTTAAAAAATTGGCAATTGACCGTAAAGAGCGAAAAGTGTGAGATAATCCACATGAGTGCTACAACGAATCTGTTAAACTTCGGTTACACGATAAACCAGTCAAATACGCCGTAAATTCAACTAATTGCCAAGGAATCACAATTACGAACAACTTAAATTGGAAGGAAGACATAGGAAATGTCTTGGGGAAGGCTAAACAAAGACTGTTGGGGGGGGGGGGGGGGGTCTCTGAGCACTATGGAACTTAACATCTGAGGTCATCAGTTCCCTAGAACTTAGAACTACTTAAATCTAACTGACCTAAGGACATCACACACATCCATGCCCGAGGCAGGATTCGAACCTGTGACCGTAGCGGTCGCGCGGTTCCAGACTGAAGCGCCTAGAACCGCTTGGCCACACCGGCCGACACCAAAGACTGCGTTTTATTGACAGGACACTTAGAAAATGCAACAGATCTACTAAAGAGACTGTGCTCTTTTGGAATACTGCTGCGTGGTGTGGGATCCTTACCAGATAGGATTAACGGAGTACATCGAGAAAGTTCAAAGAGGGGCAGGACGTTTTCTATTATCGTGAAATAGGGGAGAGAGGTCACTGAAATGATACAGGATTTGGGGTGGACATCATTAAGACAAAAGGTGTTTATCCTTGCTGCAGAATCTTCTCACGAAATTTCAATCAAAAACTTTCGTCTCCGGTTGCGAAAATATTTTGTAGACGCCGACCTACGTAGGGAGGAACGAAGATCATAATAAAATGAGGGAAATCAGAGTTCTCACGAGTATATATAGGTGTTCGTTTCTTCCACGCGCTGTACGAGATCTGAATAATAGAGAAGTACTGTGAAGGTGATTCGATGATCCGTCTGTCAGACACTTAAATGCTGTTTGCAGAGTATCCATGTAGATGTAGATGAAGAAGTGTTAATACGACGGAGAACTCCAATTAAGATAGATATTGGCCTTTCCTTTTGACGTTTACCTACAGTATCTTAACTTCCTGTTATTCATGAGGTGAAAAACTACGGACACCCCTACGTAATGTGAAATTCCCCACTAGAGGAGACGGGGAGTACGGTGTTGCCAGTTGAGCAGCAGCAGAATTGATGGGTCCGGAGAACTCAGTAACATCGGTCGTCGGATGTCAACTGAGTGACAAAGCTATAAGGAACATTTAAACCTTTATACAGGATGGAGAAAAATTGTGCCACGAAATTTTAATCCTGGATAACTGATGGCAGTAGGAACCAAAATTACTAATGATATGTAGGTCGACAACGCACCATTGTTAAACTACGGGAACTTGACGCCACGCGCTGCGATTGGCCGTGGAATTGCCCTGTTGCCGTTCGTCGGTTGACGAGCAGAGATATAGTTGTCGGTTCACACAGACAAACGCCCCTGCCCCGTCACTCCCCCAACGTTATACGCACACGTGTCGAATAGGTCTTGCTGTTTGTCTCCACCTCACGGCAGAGGCATTCACACGTAAACTTCGCTTCGGTGCACACTCACGCCACTGCGATTCAGTCATACAGTAAGCAAGGCGGCACAGTATTCGTCTGAAGAACAAAGAACTAGCCGACGGTAACGCGCATGAAGCTCGACGGTTGTATGAGGAACGGTACCCAGCAAGACGCCACCCACACCCGCAAACGTTTTCAACTCACCGGCGACTTGGCGAAACAGGCTCGTTAGCGGGATATCGTGGTGATGCTGGAAGACTTCGAATACGACGGGATGCTGCATTTGAAGAGGCTGTTCTCGAGCGCTTCGAGGAGGCACCTACGACAAGTACTCGAGCGGTTGGAGACGACATGGGGGTCACTCATTTGTTAGTCTGGGAGGTTTTGAGGGATGACGGGCAGCATCCACTTAGTTTCCACTCTGTCCAAGACCTAAATCCTGAAGCTGTCTATGAACACAGGGTAGGGTTTTGCCGGTGGTTTCTGCGACGTGTTGCACGGGATCCCGACTTCCCCGCCATTGTGTTGTTTACCGACGAGTGCGTCTTCCATCGGGATGGCCTGCACTCGAAACGTTCATTACTGGGCAAGGGAAAATCCTCACCTCACTTGCGTCCACGGACACTGGGAACAACATTTGGGCAGGCATTGTGGGTGACCATCTGATTGGTTGGGCTGTTTGGAGGAAGAGACCAAACATCGAGGTCATCGGTTTCATCGGATTAGGGAAGGACGGGGAAGGAAGTCGGCCGTGCCCTTTCAGAGGAACCATCCCGGCATTTGCCTGGAGCGATTTAGGGAAATCACGGAAAACCTAAATCAGGATGGCAGGACACGGGATTGAACCGTCGTCCTCCCTAATGCGAGTCCAGTGTGCTACCCACTGCGCCACCTCGCTCGGTACCATCTGATTGGGCCGCTCTGTCTACATCCTTGACTTGCTGGCGCAAATTACCTTCAGTTTTTGCAAGAAACTCGACGCGGCCTGTGGGAAGCCGTTCCACTGGACATACAGTTACGCATGTGGCTGCAGCACGATGGGGCGCCCGCACATAACAGTCGTGCTGTGCGCGGATATTTAAATGAACTCTTCGACGGCCGGATAATTGGCAGAGCTACTCGTAGGTCATGGCCCCGCGATCACCAGACGTCGCGCCACTGGACTTTTTCCTGTGGGGATTCTTCAAGGCTCTAGTTCACCCACCTGGGCGCGAACCACCTAGAAACGAAGAGAAATTAATAGATCGCATTCAACTTGCCACCAATCACATCAGGGCAATGCCAGGCATCTTTGAAAAAATTCGGCAAAACACCGTTCGACGTTGCCAAGCTAGTGTCGCGTCAGAGGGTCGCCAGTTCGAGCACCTGCTTTAAGTAAACAATGTCCTAGCTACAAAAAAGGCCCTCTTCAGGGCCGACAAAATTTTAGAAGACTTTCTGTACACAAACTAACAGCCATTGACGGATTTGTTCCTGGTACGTCTTCTTATGAAACGACAGTGGATCCCGGCGGATTTGCCCTCAGTTCCCCAGAGTGGAAGGCTGGCGCGCTACCATCGAGCGTGTGGGCCGCCTTGGATACATAGCCATCTGCGGCAGGCAAAGCATTCGCGGTCATGCGTTGTCCAGAGCATCCGGCAACAGGGCAATCCAGCGGCTAATCGGAGCGCGTGGCGCCAAGTTTCCGGAGTTTAAAAATGGTGCATTGTCGACCTACACAACATTAGTAATTTTCGTTCCTATTGGCATCAGCTATCCAGGGTTAAAATTTCCTGACACAATTTTTCTGCATCCTGTAAGACTTCCCAGTCGATGTGGTTGTGAAGTGGAAACGCGTAGGAGCAACCACAGGTAAACCAAAACCAGGCACCGTTCGTGTACTTGGAGAGGGATCGTCGAGCATTGCGAAGTGTAACAAATCGCACAAAATCAGCGGAAGAGAATTATCCGTGAGTTCCGAAGTACTACTAGTAGTGCAGCTGGCACAATGACCGTGCTTAGGTAGTTAAAAGGCATGGTGTACAGTGGTCGAACAGTTCCTCATTGCCACGCATTTCTGGAGTCAGTGCTGAGCGACATTTGAGGTGGTGTAAGCAGCGACGCCACTCGACAGTGGACGACTGGAAACGAGTGATATGGATTTATGGCAATCCTATGAGAGAGTCTGGGTTTGGCGAATACCTGGAGAACGTTACCTGTCAACACGTACAGTGCCAACAGTCATGTCTGGAGGTGGTGATAGTGTTGCAGTGTGGAGGTGTTCTTCATGGCCAGGATATGGTGCCCTTATTTCGCTTAAAAACGTTGTATATAGAAGGGTATGAAAACATTTTTTAGCATTGTGTACTGGGTGCAGTAGAGGAACAGTTCAGAGGCAGTCATTGTGCCAGTATGACAATGCACCATGTCACAAAGCAACATCAGTGAGGCGATGGTTTGGGGACAATAACGTTCTTGAAATGGACTGCCCTCTCCATGGTTCAGTGCTGAACTCTGTGGAACGCCTGTGGGATGAGTTAGAACGTAGTCTTCGCTTCAGACCCTGGCGTCTAACAACAGTAACTTCTCTGGTTTCGGCTCCTGGGGAACAATTGGCTGCCATTCGTCCACGGACATTCACACACTTCCTTGAAAGAGTCCACAGCAGAAAAAATGTTCAAATGTGTGTGAAACCTTATAGGACTTAACTGCTAAGGTGATCGGTCCCTAAGCTTACACACTACTTAACCTAAATTACCCTTAGGGCAAACATACACACCCATGCCCGAGGGAGGACTCGAACCTCCGCAGAGACCAGCCGTACAGTCCATGGCTGCAGCTCCTTAGACCTCTCGGAGTCCACAGCAGAATCCAAGCTGTCATGGAGGTAAAGTGTGGACACTCCCCATATTTTGAACACCGAAAATGTAATTTTCCATAACATCATGTCAAAGTACTAGTCAGTATTACATTCATCCATTAGTAGGAACATATACGCTCGCATCAGAAAAGTCATGGAGTTCCTCCTAGCCGGCCGCAGTGGCCGTGCGGTTAAAGGCGCTGCAGTCTGAAACCGCAAGACCGCTACGGTCACAGGTTCGAATCCTGCCTCGGGCATGGATGTTTGTGACGTCCTTAGGTTAGTTAGGTTTAACTAGTTCTACGTTCTAGGGGACTAATGACCTCAGCAGTTGAGTCCCATAGTGCTTAGAGCCATTTGAACCATTTAGTTCCTCCTAATATCGTGTTGGACCTCCTTCAGCCCGGCGCAGCGAAGCAGCTCGGCGTGGCATGGTCTCAACAATTCGTTGGATCTCCCCTGCAGAAGTATTGGGCTATTCTGCCTCTATAGCAGTCCATAACTCCTAAAGTGTTGCCTGTGCAGGATTTGCGCACGAACTGACCTCTCGATTATGTCCCATAAATGTTCGATGGTATTCCTGTCGGGTGATATGGGTGGCCAAATCATTCGCACGAATTATCCAGAATGTTGTTCAAATCATTGTGGACCTATAACATGGCGTATCGTCATCCGTAAATATTCCTTCGTTGTTTTGGACCATCAAGTCCACAAATGGCTGCAAATGGTCTGCAAGTAGCCGAACATAATCATCTCCAGTCAATGATCGGTTCGCTTCGACCAGGGTGCAGTCCATTCCATGTAAATACAGGCCACACCATTATGGAGCCACCACCAGCTTCCACAGTGCCTGTTTGACAACTTGGGTCCATAGGTTCGTGGGGTTTACACTGCACTCGAACCCTAACATCAGCTCTTACCAACGGATATCGGGACTCACTTGACCAGGCCACCGTTTTCCAGTCGCCTAGGGTCCAACCGATATGGTCACGAGCGCAGGAGAGGCGCTACAGGCCATCTCGTACTGTTTGCAAAGGCACTCGCGTGAGTCATCTGCTGCGATATCCCAATAACTCCAAATTTCGCCGCACTATCCTAACGGATACGTTCGTCGTAAGTCCCACATACATTTTTGCGATTGGTTGATGCTGTGTTGCTTGTCTGTTATCACTGACAAGCCTACGCAAACGCTGCTGCTCTCGGTCATCAAGTGAAGGCCGTCGGCCACTGCATTGTCGCTGATGAGAGGTAATCCCTGAAATGCGGTATTCTCGGCACACTATTGGCACTGTGGACCTCGGAATGCTGGATTCCCTGACGATTTCCGAAATGGAATGTCCCATTCGTCTACCTCCTGTGGTGTCACCGCCAGACACCACACTTGCTAGGTGGTAGCCTTTAAATCGGCCGCGGTCCGCTAGTATACGTCGGACCCGCGTGTCGCCACTGTCAGTGATTGCAGACCGAGCGCCACCACACGGCAGGTCTAGAGACGTCCTAGCACTCGCCCCAGTTGTACAGCCGACTTTGCTAGAGATGGAACTGACAAACAGCGCTCTCCTTTGCCGAGACGATAGTTAGCATAGCCTTCAGCTACGTCAACTGCTACGACCTAGCAAGGCGCCATTACCAGTTTATATTGAGATTATAAAGCCTGTACCGTCAGACCGATGTTCACCAATTATGGAATAAAGTTAAGTATTACATTAACTACGTACTTTATTTGCTATATTAATTACATTGTAATGTTCCAGACCTCACGCCAGCCTGCGTGAGTTAAACGCGTGCATTTCGGCCTCCTCTAGCAACACGGTGTTGGCTTTTCTGCCAACACAATACCTCCAACTACCGTTTCGCGTTCAAAGTCTGTTAATTGCTGCCGTGCGGCCATAATCACATCGGAAACCTTTCCACTAGAATCACTCGAGTATAAACGACAGCTCCGCCAATGCACTGCCCTTGCATACTTTGTCTATGCAGTAATATCGCCATCTGTATAGGTGTATATCGCTATCGCGTGGCTTTTGTCACCTCAGTATAATATCCGCTATCATGTGTCCGTATACTTTCGATAATGTAGTGTACAATGGCACGTGCAAATTGACTACAATTGTGACTCTCCATACGAAGAGCAAAAATAATCGAATGTGTAATTACCCTAGTAACGTGGACTGTATTAGCATGCCTTAACTACAGGTCTTTGCTTAGGGAAGCGAAAAGTCTTTACACTTCCTCATCTTTACACAGTTCCTTCCTATAGTAGTTCGAAGCGCCGCCACCAGTAAGGCAGTTTACACAGAGCTAAACCGAAGTCGACGGTCAAATTTTCGGAGATCGTTCTCGGTTACTTTGGTATAAGCGACTCGCGGTCTCCGCCGGGTCGTTAATGAGTAGGTAACTGCGTTTCGTTTGCTTTCTTACACCCCCCCCCCTCTTCTTTTATCTGTGTGTCTGTACTCCACTGAAATATCCGCTCAGCAAAGCCAATGTCGACGGCATGCGCTGTGTAGTTTGTTTGGCAACAAACTCACTCCACTCACTCGTTCACCTTACTTGCTGTTGACAACAGTAGACCACTCAAGTTTCTCATCAGTAGTGTTCTGTTCTACCTCGCGTTTTGTTTTCCCGGGAGTACAATAATAATAATGGCGTGTGACGAGGGCCTCCCGTCGGGTAGACCGTTCGCCTGGTGCAAGTCTTTCGATTTGACGCCACTTCGGCGACTTGCGCGTCGATGGGGATGGAATGATGACGATAGGGAGCGTTACAGTTCCATCCACGAACCATGGCGATTCGCGCATGTCGAGGCACGAACGGGGATTGCATTGTTGACGGTTCGAAGCGACAGTTGCGGTACGCGCATGCGCGCGCTTTCCGCTGCAAGAAAGCGTATATCCTGCAACTTATGTCTCTCGCTTGCTTAAGCAGAATTTATCACTTACCGCCATCATGAGCGATGACACCTCGCAACAAATGAAACAGAAATTCAGTAAACAACTGGATACGGTCGTGTTTAATGCTCGCATTAGCTACGGCATTCACAGCGGAGTGCTCAGAACACTTCTGAACGCACGTTGGCTGTCGGAGAATGCGTGATATAGATGCGCAGAACAAGCCCAAGCTCGACCGCCATCGTTCATGACTCCAACTATAGTTGGAGATACAAAATTGTTAAGGCTTTCGTGGCCACTTGTTGACAAACTGCCTATTGGCTTCTGTCTCGGGTTCTTCGGCCGACGCTCATCTAATGATTTTTCTGACGTTTCGCCAGCTCGAGTGGCTGGCATTGTCAAAGCTTCACCCTCCATTGCCGGTGGTGAACTAGAGGCGAGCTCGCGGCCGCAGACTATATGTACCTGGCGCGCCAACGTCCGAGGGCTTCTCCGCGGTCATTTCCGGTGCGGTTCTCCTCTTGCTACCTGCGACGGTCGTTCGCTGCAGTACGGGAAGCCAGGATCCGTTTACCTTAAGGCTTTCCTCTTTCTTGTTGAAACTGTTCGCGTGTTTTTGGATTTCTACAGCTTCTCTGAACAAGCGCGTGTGATGGTGCTTCTCTACAGCCAGAACTTCCGTGTCGGCGAATTTTATTACGTGGTCGGTCTCATTCAGTGCGTGCTCTGCCACGGCCGATTTCTCCACCTGCCACAACCTGCAATGTCGCTTATGCTCTTTGATCCTGGTGTTAATGGATCGTCCAGTCATTCCGACATAAACTTTTCCGCATGTGCAAGGTATACGGTATATTCCCGACATTGCACGTGGGTCTCTCTTCTCCTTCGCCGATCTAAGACACTCTTTGATCTTCCTTGTCGGTTTGAAAATCGTCTTTACGGCGTGTTTGCACAATATACAGCCGATTCTGTCCGTCACTCTGGGAATGTATCGGCGAAGGAGAAAAGAGACCCACTTGCAATGTCGGGAATATACCGTATACCTTGCACATGCGGAAAAGTTTATGTCGGAATGACTGGACGATCCATTAACACCAGGATCAAAGAGCATAAGCGACATTGCAGGTTGGGGCAGGTGGAGAAATCGGCCGTGGCAGAGCACGCACTGAATGAGACCGACCACGTAATAAAATTCGCCGACACGGAAGTTCTGGCTGTAGAGAAGCACTATCACACGCGCTTGTTCAGAGAAGCTGTAGAAATCCAAAAACACGCGAACAGTTTCAACAAGAAAGAGGAAAGCCTTAAGGTAAACGGATCCTGGCTTCCCGTACTGCAGCGAACGACCGTCGCAGGTAGCAAGAGGAGAACCGCACCGGAAATGACCGCGGAGTAGCCCTCGGACGTTGGCGCGCCAGGTACATATAGTCTGCGGCCGCGAGCTCGCCTCCAGTTCACCACCGGCAATATAGTTGGAGAGTTGGCTCCACGTGTTCGGTCTGCTGAATCCAATGGAAAACAAGACACAAAGGCGCAATGGTGCTCTGTTCCAGCATCGACTGCAATCGCATCATAGTACTTTTGCACCTCAACGTGGGGCTTCTGAAAAAACCGAATCCTTCGATGTTACAATGGTAGATATTATAGGTTCTCTTACTGTTTCAAAAGTTTTTCACTGAAACAAAGGTAACTGGGGCAACAAACGGAATAAGTAGTTACTTCTACATTGTTGCTTTGTAACGAGCCACCGCGTACCACGGTTCCATGTAACAGCACCAAAGCCACGGAAAAACACGAGAAAAGTGCACAGTTAGCGACTGCTATCCAAACTAAGCCGTACGACGATTCAAATTCCACCGGCATTGCACCAATCGACTGAACAGCTGCGAGTAATCTCTGCCGCAAAAACTGTTAGGTAGCGCATAATGGTGATTTTACTAACGCAATGACAGTCTTGGAGAACACCAGTGAGACCAAGTGTAAATAGTTGTTTAGACCTCTACCACTCTTAAATCACTTGCAAAGTCTGTAATTGAGCCAGCGATCGTGCTACAGCACTTTATTTGTAAAGACTGCAAGAGCTAACAAGTGCGAGAATTATCGCACAATCAGCTTCACAGGTCATGCATCCATGTGTCTTACAAGAATAATATAAAGAAGAATGGAAAAGAAAATTGAGGATGTGTTAGATGACGATCAGTTTGGCTTTAGGGAAGGTACTTCTACCAGAGGCACTTCTGACGTTGCGGTTAATAATGGAAGCAAGACAAAAGAAAAATCAAGACACGTTCATAGGATTTGTCGACCTGGAAAAAGCGTTCGACAATGTAAAATGGTGCAAGACGTTCGAAATTCTGAGAAAAATAGGTGTAAGCTACAGGGAAAGACAGGTAATATACAATATGTACAAGAGCCAAGGAGGAATAATAAGAGTGGACGACCAAGAACGAAGTCCTAGGATTAAAAAGGGAGTAAGACAGGAATGTAGTCTTTCGCCCTTACTGTTCAATCTGTACATCGGAGAAGCAATAATGGAAGTAAAGGAAAGGTCTAGGAGCGGAATAAATGCAAGGTGAAAGGATATCAATGATACGATTCGCTGATGACATAAATTCTACTCCCTAGGCAGCAAAATAACCAATGACGGAGGAGCAAGGAGGACATCAAAAGCAGACTAGTACTGCCCAAGAGGAGTCTACTAGTATTCAACATAGGCCTTAATTTGTGGAAGAAATTTCTGAGGAAGTACGGTTGGAGCAGAACATTGTATGGAAGTGAAACATGGACTGTGGGAAAACTGGAACAGAACAGAACTGGAGCATTTAGATGGGGTGCTACAGACGAATGTTGAAAATTAAATCGACTGATAAGCCAAGGAATGAGGAGGTTCTGAGCAGAATCGGAGAGGAAAGGAATATATGAAAAACACTGACAAGGAGAAGGGACAGGGTGATAGGACACCTGTTAAGACATCAGGGAATGACTTCGGTGGTACTAGAGGGAGCTGTAGAGGGCAAAAACTGTAGAGGAAGACAGATATTGGAATACATCCAACAAATAATTGAGGATGTAGGTTGCAAGTGCTACTCTGAGATGAAGAGGTTGGCACAGGAAAGGAATTCGTGGCGGGCCGCATCAAACCAGTGAGAAGACTGATGACTCAAAATAAAAATTGTAAAGATCCGTGTTTATCACACATATTTTACAATTCACAACTACCGG
Source organism: Schistocerca cancellata (assembly GCF_023864275.1). Lineage (NCBI taxonomy): Eukaryota > Metazoa > Arthropoda > Insecta > Orthoptera > Acrididae > Schistocerca > Schistocerca cancellata. The sequence continues at coordinate 1,143,767,953 of NC_064626.1, read as the reverse complement.
CTTCGGCTACTGCTATTTTCATATCTGTTACAAATAGGAAAACAGTGGTGTAAACAACTAAGTTAAATTAGCTGAAGCAAAATCTATAACAGGTATAGTGATGCATAAGAAAAATAATAAAAGATTCAACAACGGAAACTCCAGGACGGAATGTAACAATTTTATGAAAAGGATAGTGTGTCCTCAGCACCCAGAGACTGCGGACATGTGTGTGTGTGTGTGTGTGTGTGTGTGTGTGTGTGTGAGCTGCCTATGCGAGAGTATGTGTGTGTGTGTCCTATCTCCGACGAAGGCCTTGTTGGTCATTTTCTGACGGTCTTTATGTTGTGCCTATCCGCGACTCAACATCTCCTCTATATACTTGTATGAATATGTCCGAAAGAACAGACACCATGTTCATATAAATATATAGTTCTGGCAATTCCAGCCATGACGTTCTTCTTCTGTGCGGATGCACACATATTCCCCGAACTCTTACGGGTCTTGGTACGAATGTCTTCCACGAGTAATGAGGGTGTTAGGGTGGGACATACGAATGTAGTGTGTGGACATAGAAAGTAAGAATGTGGGTCTCGCGGTAGGCGCGCGCCAGGTAGTCCCTGCTGTCGCGCTGTCCTCTATGCCCTCGGGGGCTCAGATGGGTGCCGGCACGGTAGCTCAGCGTGTTCGGTCAGAGAGCTGGTTGGCCTTTGCAATAAAAAAAACTGAGTGTAAGGATCAACAAATGAACCTGAATGGATGTCATGTGACGTCCGCAACGACCAAACACAGCGGTCAAAGAAAAAAAAAAAAGATTGATAGAGCGTCTGTCATGTAAGCAGGAGATCCCGGTTTCGAGTCCCGGTCGGGGCACACATTTTCACCTGTCCCCATTGATATATATCAACGGCCGTCAGCCGTAGCAACTATGCTTTTCATTATATTGTAATGTTTTATATTGTAAAACCCCCCCCCGTGAACCATGGACCTTGCCGTTGGTGGGGAGGCTTGCGTGCCTCAGCGATACAGATGGTCGTACCGTAGGTGCAACCACAACGGAGGGGTATCTGTTGAGAGGCCAGACAAACATGTGGTTCCTGAAGAGGGGCAGCAGCCTTTTCAGTAGTTGCAGGGGCAACAGTCTGGATGATTGACTGATCTGGCCTTGTAACATTAACCAAAACGGTCTTGCTGTGCTGGTACTGCGAACGGCTGAAAGCAAGGGGAAACTACAGCCGTAATTTTTCCCGAGGACATGCAGCTCTACTGTATGATTAAATGATGATGGCGTCCTCTTGGGTAAAATATTCCGGAGGTAAAATAGTCCCCCATTCGGATCTCCGGGCGGGGACTACTCAGGAGGACGTCGTTATCAGGAGAAAGAAAACTGGCGTTCTACGGATCGGAGCGTGGAATGTCAGATCCCTTAGTCGGGCAGGTAGGTTAGAAAATTTAAAAAGGGAAATGGATAGGTTAAAGTTAGATATAGTGGGAATTAGTGAAGTTCGGTGGCAGGAGGAACAAGACTTTTGGTCAGGTGACTACAGGGTTATAAATACAAAATCAAATGGGGGTAATGCGGGAGTAGGTTTAATAATGAATAAAAAAATAGGAGTGCGGGTTAGCTACTACAAACAGCATAGTGAACGCATTATTGTGGCCAAGATAGACACAAAGCCCATGCCTACTACAGTAGTACAAGTTTATATGCCAACTACCTCTGCAGATGATGAAGAAATAGATGAAATGTGTGATGAGATAAAAGAAATTATTCAGGTAGTGAAGGGAGACGAAAATTTAATAGTCATGGGTGACTGGAATTCGTCAGTAGGAAAAGGGAGAGAAGGAAACATAGTAGGTGAATATGGATTGGGGGGAAGGAATGAAAGAGGAAGCCGCCTGGTAGAATTTTGCACAGAGCATAACTTAATCATAGCCAACACTTGGTTCAAGAATCATAAAAGAAGGTTGTATACCTGGAAGAATCCTGGAGATACTAAAAGGTATCAGATAGATTATATAATGGTAAGACAGAGATTTAGGAACCAGGTTTTAAATTGTAAGACATTTCCTGGGGCAGATGTGGATTCTGACCACAATCTATTGGTTATGAACTGCAGATTGAAACTAAAGAAACTGCAAAAAGGTGGGAATTTAAGGAGATGGGACCTGGATAAACTGAAAGAACCAGAGGTTGTAGAGAGTTTCAGGGAGAGCATAAGGGAACAATTGACAGGAATGGGGGAAAGAAATACAGTAGAAGAAGAATGGGTAGCTTTGAGGGATGAAGTAGTGAAAGCAGCAGAGGATCAAGTAGGTAAAAAGATGAGGGCTAATAGAAATCCTTGGGTAACAGAAGAAATATTGAATTTAATTGATGAAAGGAGAAAATATAAAAATGCAGTAAATGAAGCAGGCAAAAAGGAATACAAACGTCTCAAAAATGATATCGACAGGAAGTGCAAAATGGCTAAGCAGGGATGGCTAGAGGACAAATGTAAGGATGTAGAGGCTTGTCTCACTAGGGGTAAGATCGATACTGCCTACAAGAAAATTAAAGAGACCTTTGGAGAGAAGAGAACCACTTGTATGAATATCAAGAGCTCAGATGGCAACCCAGTTCTAAGCAAAGAAGGGAAGGCAGAAAGGTGGAAGGAGTATATAGAGGGTTTATACAAGGGCGATGTACTTGAGGACAATATTATGGAAATGGAAGAGGATGTAGATAAAGACGAAATGGGAGATAAGATACTGCGTGAAGAGTTTGACAGAGTACTGAAAGACCTGAGTCGAAACAAGGCCCCGGGAGTAGACAACATTCCATTTGAACTACTGATGGCCTCGGGAGAGCCAGTCATGACAAAACTCTACCATCTGGTGAGCACGATGTATGAGACAGGCGAAATACCCTCAGACTTCAAGAAGAATATAATAATTCCACTCCCAAAGAAAGCAGGTGTTGACAGATGTGAAAATTACCGAACTATCAGTTTAATAAGTCACAGCTGCAAAATACTAACGCGAATTCTTTACAGACGAATGGAAAAACTGGTAGAAGCCGACCTCGGGGAAGATCAGTTTGGATTCCCTAGAAATGTTGGAACACGTGAGGCAATACTGACCTTACGACTTATCTTAGAAGAAAGATTAAGAAAAGGCAAACCTACATTTCTAGCATTTGTAGACTTAGAGAAAGCTTTTGACAATGTTAACTGGAATACTCTCTTTCAAATTCTGAAGGTGGCAGGGGTAAAATACAGGGAGCGAAAGGCTATTTACAGTTTGTACAGAAACCAGATGGCAGTTATAAGAGTCGAGGGGCATGAAAGGGAAGCAGTGGTTGGGAAAGGAGTAAGACAGGGTTGTAGCCTCTCCCCGATGTTATTCAATCTGTATATTGAGCAAGCAGTAAAGGAAACAAAAGAAAAATTCGGAGTAGGTATTAAAATTCATGGAGAAGAAGTAAAAACTTTGAGGTTCGCCGATGACATTGTAATTCTGTCAGAGACAGCAGGGGACTTGGAAGAGCAGTTGAACGGAATGGACAGTGTCTTGAAAGGAGGATATAAGATGAACATCAACAAAAGCAAAACGAGCATAATGGAATGTAGTCAAATTAAGTCGGGTGATGCTGAGGGAATTAGATTAGGAAATGAGATACTTAAAGTAGTAAAGGAGTTTTGCTATTTAGGGAGTAAAATAACTGATGATGGTCGAAGTAGAGAGGATATAAAATGTAGACTGGCAATGGCAAGGAAAGCGTTTCTCAAGAAGAGGAATTTGTTAACATCGAGTATAGATTTAAGTGTCAGGAAGTCGTTTCTGAAAGTATTTGTATGGAGTGTAGCCATGTATGGAAGTGAAACATGGACGATAACTAGTTTGGACAAGAAGAGAATAGAAGCTTTCGAAATGTGGTGCTACAGAAGAATGCTGAAGATAAGGTGGGTGGATCACGTAACTAATGAGGAGGTATTGAATAGGATTGGGGAGAAGAGAAGTTTGTGGCACAACTTAACTAGAAGAAGGGATCGGTTGGTAGGACATGTTTTGAGGCATCAAGGGATCACAAATTTAGCATTGGAGGGCAGTGTGGATGGTAAAAATCGTAGAGGGAGACCAAGAGATGAATATACTAAGCAGATTCAGAAGGATGTAGGTTGCAGTAGATACTGGGAGATGAAGGAGCTTGCACAGGATAGAGTAGCATGGAGAGCTGCATCAAACCAGTCTCAGGACTGAAGACCACAACAACAACAACATATTGTAAAAATTATACATGATTAACAGCCATACATACGACAAAATATTTTGATATATGTATCAGCGTCAATATATATATATATATATAGAGGTACATAGTAAGCGCTGGTGATGGCCGGGAGGCGTGCAGTATTTACACAAATAGCTGATGCCAGCAGAAGGTACCCGAGTAACCAGTATCGTAAATTTAATAGTTAAATGCATAGTCATTAATTAAAATTACTTTATAGGGCAAAATGAGCGTCTGTCAATAAAACATGAACTGAGATACAATATGTGGAATTAGATCGATACTTAAAACCCACATAAAACTAGTAAAGAATAATAATGGGAAGCTCCCACCAATCTGCAGCGGGCTGCTCAAGTCGTCCGCTTCACTTGTTTTTTATCAGATCGCCATTACAATCATGTTTTGACGACGCAAAAACTTTTTACATATAAATATAGACTATAGTCACGTAAACCGGATCCCTTACTATTTCTGGTTTAATGCGTACTTGTATTCGTACACACACTTATTCTCTACCAGAATCCGAGACGAATCCACCACTACCATGGGGAACGCCAGAATCCACTTTTCTGTTTTACTCGATGACTCTCCGTCAGTTACTAAGAGTAAAATGTAAATGGTGCATAAGATTATAAAGTAAGTATTACATGCATTTCGTACATAATTGTAACTCTTTTTTAAAATACAAAATAGTGGTCCTGTTTTAGACACTTTCCTCTATTAGTTTTAGCTATAGTAACAATAATATTTTGATTAATTTGTTTTTTTTTTATAAAAGTTCCAGATATCATCACGAAATTGAGATTACAATTTTATAGCCACCGATATAGGACAGACAAAAACATGCTCGCAAAAAATTATAACTTAACCTTATCGATGAAAAACGACACATGACTGATGAAGACCTACAAGAAATTGGCATTCGTGAAATAATTCAAGACGGAACAAAATTTAGAACTGTAATCCACAAGCACAAATTTGGTGAGAACTTAAGGAGAAACATAGTGAACGAATGAAGAAATACTGGGAAGAAAAGAACAGTTCAAACCCGCTCCTGATTCTGATACAACGAATAAAACGACGCATTATTTTTATTTGAGAGAAGGTGAACTTCTTAGCTTTATTTTTAACCGCAGCGTCGTTGTTATTTAAACTAAAAATAAAGTAGAAATTTATCTGTAGAACTAAAACACGACCTATTGTTGGGTAGTGTGTAACAGGATATAATTCAGACTAAATAAAACAAAGCATCAGATTACTAAGTATCTTTCTTGCAATCGCGCTAATAAGATTAAACGCAATGGCAATTAAAAATGCTATGTCTTTGTGTTAAGCCCAAATCCTTCTCAACTGTAAGCGTAGAAAAAAAATAATCTGCCTTGCTTCAGACGAGACCGATTATTCCTTCTAGCTTGCAAGGTGCACTGTTTCTTAATTATGTCTGCTTCTCGCAGTCTCGCAAAAACAGGTTTAGAAGTAAACAAATGTCACTTGTCGGTCGAGAAGGGCTTTAGACTCCCTTTCTTGGTACAAGGTCCCATGGAGCGGCAGAACCAGCTACAGTATGTGGCCTTGGACGTGTCGACCGCACTAAATTATGAAATAATGTGTATCTTATGCGAGGCACTCCCCACGTCTGGTGCAAAGGAATGTGCGGGAATTGCGACCAGTTCCAAATCCGTTTTGCTACCATTTCCATTACGACGGAACGGAGGATACTATTATTCGACTACGATAAAATGTACATGTGAACATTAGCATAGTGCTTCACTGATTGCGGTAATTAACACCCTGAGGGGTGAAAACCCAAAGGGTTCGACTGTGTCCATTTTTGTGTTTTTGTTGTGGTCTTCAGTCCAGAGACTGGTTTGATGCAGCTCTCCATGCTACTCTATCATGTGCGAGCTTCTTCATTTTCCAGTACCTACTGCAACCTACATCCTTCTGAATCTACTTAGTATATTCATCTCTTGGTCTCCCTCTACGATTTTTACCCTCCACGCTGCCCTCCAATACTAAATTGGTGAGCCCTTGATGCGTCAGAACATGTCCTACCAAGCGATCCCTTCTTGTAGTCAAGTTGCGCCACAAATTTCTCTTCTCCCCAATTCTCTTCAATACTTCCTCATTAGTTATGTGATCCACCCATCTAATCTTCAGCATTGTTCTGTAGCACCACATTTCCAATGCTTCTATTCTCTTCTTGTCCAAACTATTTATCGTCCAGCCGGGCGGGGTGGCCGAGCGCTTCTAGGCGCTTCAGTCTGGAACCGCGCGACCGCTACGGTCGCAGGTTCGAATCCTGCCTCGGGCATGGAGGTGTATGATGTCGTTGAGTTAGTTAGGATTAAGTAGTTCTAGGTTCTAGGGGACTGATGACCTCAGATGTTAAGTCCCATAGTGCTCAGAACCATTTTTATTTATCGTCCATGTATCACCTCCATACATCGCTACACTTCATGCAAATAATTTGAGAAACTACTTCCTGACACTTAAATCTATACTCGATGTTAACAAATTTCTCTTATTCAGAAACGCCTTCCTTGCCATTGCCAGTCTACGTTTTATATCCTCTCTACTTCGTCCATCATCAGTTATTTTGTTCTGCAAATAGCAAAACTCATTTACTACTTTAAGTATCTCATTTCCTAATCCTCTCAGCATCACTCGACTTAATTCGACTACATTCCATTATCCTCGTTTGGCTTTTGTTGATGTTCATTTTATATCTTCCTTTCAAGACACTGTCCATTCTGTTCAACTGCTCTTCCAAGTCCTTTGCTGTCTCTGACAGAATTACAATGTCATCGGCGAACCTCAAAGTTTTTATTTCTTCTCCATGGATTTTAATACCTACTCCGAAATTTTCTTTTGTTTCCTTTACTGCTTGCTCAATATACAGATTGAATAACATCGGGGAGAGGCTACAGCCCTGTCTCACTCCCTTCCCAACCACTGCTTCCCTTTCATGTCCCTCGACTCTTATAACTGCCATCTGTTTTCTGTACAAATTGTAAATAGCCTTTCGCACCCTGTATTTTGCCCCTGCGTCCTTCAGAATTTGAAAGAGAGTATTCCAGTCAACATTGTCAAACGCTTTCTCTATGTCTACAAATGCTAGAAACGTACGTTTGCCTTTCCTTAATATTTCTTCTAAGATAAGTCGTAGGGTCAGTATTGCCTCACGTGTTCCGTCATTTCTACGGACCTCCTTTTGCGTGGCGTAGTGCAGCAACTCTATGTGGCATGTACTCAACAAGTCGTTGGAAGTCTCCTGCAGAAATACTGAACCATCTTGTCTCTGTAGCCTTCCGTAACTGCAGGATTTTGTGCACAAACTGACCTCTCGATTATGTCCCACGTCGGGTTATCTGGGGAGCCAAATCGTTTGTTCTGATTGTCCAGAATGTTCTTCAAACCAATAGCGAACAATTGTGACCTGGTGACACGGCGCATTGTCATCCATAACAATTCCATCGTTGTTTGGAAACATGAAGTTCAAATGGTTCAAATAGCTCTAAGCACTATGGGACTTAACATCTGAGGCATCAGTCCCCTAGACGTAGAACTACTTAAACATATCTAACCTAAGGACATCACACACATCCATGCCCGAGGCAGGATTCGAACCTGCGACCGTAGCAGCAGCGCGGTTCCGGACTGAAGCGCCCAGAACCACTCGACCACAGCGGCCGGCGAGCATGAAGTCCCTGAATGGCTGCAGATGGTCTCCAAGTAACCGAACATCACAGTTTCCAGGCAATGATCTGTTCAGATGGATCAGAGAACCCAGTCAGTCGTATGTAAACACAGCCCACACCACGAGGGAGCTACCACTAGCTTACAAAGCGCCTTGTTGACAACTTGGTTCCATGGCTTCGTGGGGTCTGCGCCACAGTCGAACCCTACCATCAACTGAAATCGAAACTCATCTGACCAGACCACGGTTTTCCAGTCGCCTAGGCTCCAACCCATATGGTCAAGTGCCCAGGAGAGGGGCTGCAGGTGATGTCGTGCCGTTGGCAAAGGCACTCGCGTCTGTCGTCTGCTGCCATAGATCCTTAACACCATATTTGGCCGCACTGTCCTACCGCATATATTCGTCGTACGTCCACATTGATTTCTGCGATTATTTCACACAGCTTCGCTTGTTTACTAGCACTGACAATTCCATGCAAACGCCTTTAAATGAAGACCATCGGCCGCTGCGTTGTCCGTGGTGAGAGATAAAGCTTCAAATCTGGTATTCTCAACACACTCTTGATACTGTGGATCTCGGAGTACTGAATTCCCTGACGATTTCCGAAATGGAATGTTCCGTGCCTCTTAACTCCAACTGTGCGGCCCCGGTAGCTGAGTGGTCATCGTGACAGAATGTCAATTATCAGGTCCCGGGTTCGATTCCCGGCTAGGTCGGAGAGTTTCTCCGCTCATGGACTGGGTGTTGTGTTGTCCTAATCATCATAATTTCATCCCCATCGACGCGCAGGTCGCCGAAGACCTGCACCAGGCGAACGGTCTACCCGACGGGTGGCTCTAGGCACACGACATTTCATTTCAACTCCAACTAGCATTTTTGTGTGTTTTCCTTCGTTATTGGCATAGGTTGATACCGGAAAAAAGTGGTTGTACACCCACTTGTCCCCACTCTTTTTGCCTTATGTGAACCCGCTTTTTGTTGCGCTGCACTTGCGCTTTTTCGACTTCGGCCACTTTTTTAAACATACATAATGTGCACAGAAGATGTTTTATATACAAAAGCGCGAAGCGTCTGGTGAAAAACACACGTAAATTGCGTTTTTATTTATTTAGCATATGGCTAATACAGACATATCATAAAATTAAATTACATATACATATGATCATCAACAAAAGCAAAACGAGATAATGGAATGTAGTCGAGTTAAATCGGGTGATGCTGAGGGAAATAGATTAGGGAATCAGACACTTAAAGTAGTAAAGGAGTTTTGCTATTTGCGGAGCAAAATAACTGATGATGGTCGAAGTAGAGAGGATATAAAATGTACACTGGCAATGGCAAGGAAAGCGTTTCTGAAGAAGAGAAATTTGTTAACATCAAGTATAGATTTAAGTGTCAGGAAGTCGTTTCTGAAAGTATTTGTATGGAGTGTAGCCATGTATGGAAGTGAAACGTAGACGATAAATAGTTTAGACAAGAAGAGAATAGAAGCTTTCGAAATGTGGTGCTACAGAAGAATGCTGAAGATTAGATAGGTAGATGACATAACTAATGAGGAGGTATTGAATAGAATTGGGGAGAAGAAGAGCTTGTGGCACAACTTGACTAGAAGAAGGGATCGGTTGGTAGGACATGTTCTGAGACATCGAGGGATCACCAATTTAGTATTAGAGGGCAGCGTGGAGGGTAAAAATCGAAGAGGGAGACCAAGAGATGAATACACTAAGCAGATTCAGAAAGATGTAGGCTGCAGTAGGTACTGGGAGATGAAGAAGCTTGCGCAGGATAGAGTAGCATGGAGAGCTGCATCAAACCAGTCTCTGGACTGAAGACCACAACAACAACAAACAACATACATATGTACATATTTACACAAGAAACTTAAGTTTGGCTTTACAACTGAATGTCCAGTCCTTCAATCCAGTGCACTGCATCTGGAGTTGCTAACAGGAAGTCCTCTATAGCACCGTGATAGGCTCGAATCCTGCATTCAGTGACAATGTGGTGAACAGTCTGGTATGGAGCCCCGCAGTCACAGGCTGGATCAGGCAGCTTCTTCCACTTAAAGAGAGCATTCCTGCATCGGCCATGGCCGGTACGGATTCTGTTGACTATATAAGAAACTATCAGTCTCGAGTGCGGTAATGAAACCAACCTTTACCAAGGTTTCAGCCCAAATAATTGAGCCTTCTTCAGAAGATATACCGGAATCTATAATTTGTCTAAGAGGGCATGGTCTAGAAATAAAACTATACAGCCTGAATAGGCGCAGTCACATTTTAAAGATTTAATCTGAAAAAACTTTGGTCCATACACTGCAAGCATCACATGACAATCTATGGCAAACTATTTCGCTCTGGGTTTTATAAAATCACCTGTGGGGATTGCCCGAACTATTATATAGGTCGAACAGGCAGAGCCATTGCCACTAGATATAAGGAGCACATTCCAACCAAAAGTAGTGACAGCACACGAGATTCCTCCTTCGGCGAACACCTGATCCAAATGGCACATGCGTCTAATCCCCTAACCAGCACGGAACTACTTCATCATGAGATAAAAGGTACTAGATTAGACATCCTATACGAAATGGAGATTTTAAACATCTGGAATCTGATAAGGATAACATCCTTAATGATCAAGTTCAGTTAAAAAAACAAGAATTTTTTTGAATGTTTTATACCATTATTTAGAATATCATGACCAGATAATGGTTGGTTAGCGGGAGCCGGGCAGTATTTCGGTGGCGGTGTGACACCGGTGGTCAGTGTTTGATGCACTTTATTTTAGACATCCCTTAAGGTAGTAGCTAGCATGCGTGCTTTTGAGCACGTGACGTTTTGGTATATGATACCCATCAGGTGGTCTTTCCACATACGGTGCTTACATAATGTGGCACACATGGTTTTTAAATAATTAAGATGCCCGCATCTATCACATAGACAATAGTTATATTCATATAAGTGGTTACTAGCCTACGAGCGGTGAAATGGAGCCTCAGGTGACAAGATGAAGTTTAGCTTGTCCGTCTCGACCTGTTGGGATTTAATTCCTTTACATTTATTTGTAGTTGCAATCCAGAGACGATTTTATCCTTGTCCAATTATGGCATGCATATGGGCATATTAGTAGCTATCTTTTATTTCTTTTTAATTATTCCCTGTGAAGAACATGCAGTTTTCCCATGTCAAGTGTCCATACAATTTTCCTATATGTCTTTTCGGGTCAAGCACGTTTTATCATTTCATATCTATTTAACAATAGCCTTTAATGTAAGAGGCTATAATAGGTTAGTTAGGTTTAAGTAGTTCTAAGTTCTAGGGGACTGATGACCACAGCTGTTAAGTCCCATAGTGCTCAGAGCCATTTGAACCTTTTTTTTTTTTTTTTTTTTTTTGTAGCGAATAGTGAAATTGGTCTCTGTCGGTCGATGGAGTATAAGGGCGATGAAAGGTCGTTGCACGTCCGTTCACGCAGTAACCATATTTTTTACACGCAAAACATAATTTGAACTATGCTGGTCATTTGCTATTACATGGCGATGAAATGGCGTTGTTCGTTCACTCACGCGTTATTTTAGTAATAAGATAAAAAATAATCTTGATTTTATTCTTCATTCAGTGCGTGTCAGCAGTAAGAAGTATATCTACATCAACTGATAAAAACACCTACTCGACCATCTGTGTACAGGTTAACCGAGATTATTGGATTGTGGCGTTTACCTACTATAGTTTCGTTGTCTTATGTCGTATGTCATCTTTCATTGTAAGAGGTCCGAGCAGATGTAATTTTATGTAAGAGGTCCGAGCAGATGTAATTTCGATGTATTGCTCATGCGCTGCCTGCGATATGCAAGGTATAAGAGAATCGCTGACCAGAGAGCAGTGTTGACTGAGTACGAACTGTGTAGCTGTAGCAGTAAGTTGCTTGTGGTCGCTAGTCTGCGCTAGTCTGCGCTTGTCTGGAGTCTGCTCTGGTCTGGTATAGTGTATCATGTTGGCTGGGCCGGTCGCGGTGCAGCGATGCCGGCGCCTGAGTATTATTGTATAAGGTAAAAAGCAGCCTCGCGCATATCGAGTAATGTTATGTGAACTCCCATGTAAATCTTAAAAAAAATGTCCTAATAATAATCTTTGTGATATAAAGTAATTTCTAACAAGCATTCATTTCAATTTAAAGAATTTACTAATTTCTTCAATCCATGATCATTCCTATTGTTGCAAAAGAAAAATCAGTTGCTTCCTTTCATAAATGACAAATCTATCGGCCAGCATTGCACAGAGCTGTGCCGGAAAATTTTTAGGTAAGAGCAGATATATTCGCCGTTTTTATTGAGGTAAGAATTTTTGCTTTTTTATTCAGAATGATCTTACAGGGCCATGACGCAGCACTGCTGTCGTCCAAAATTTACCAGGTTACTGAATTTATTTTTTATTTCGAGGCTTAGGAATTTTTCTGTTTCGAGTTTACATTAAATGAAAAAAGAATTTTGTGGGTACATTAAATGGGAACCAATTTTGTTCTGAGGTTACACAAAAATTGGAATCATATTTATATTATTATTTTATACAATTTTGTGGGGAGGTTACACTAAAATTGCAATCATATTTGTATTATTAATATTCATTTTATTATTTTGTGGGGAGGTTACACTAAAATTAGAATCACTATCCATAATATTATATTATTATTTTTTTTGTGGGGAGGTTACATCATTAATTACGATGGGTGCGTTATGCAGCATTCGTTTTGAAAGGGCCGATATATTCGAATAGTGTAGTTCGGGGTTGTGAGTTCGAACTTATATAAATCTATGCATAGTTTGTTACATTTTAGTCATAACCTGGAGCAGAGGCTTTGTGTTTTAAGATTTTTCAACCTCTCTATAAGTTATTTGTTTTAAGATATAACTGCGTTTATCTTTTATCTTTGACAGTCATGGTCTGAGTTACACATGCGCAATGTTCCCTGACATGTTGATTTGCAGCGCGTTATCTAGTCCTACTTAGTTTCACGTGAGCTCCCGAGGCCCACCGCACGGCCTCCATGGAGACGAGGCGCAAGTCAGAGCTTAAGTCAAGTCTTGGTGTTGACTTAGTACTTATGCACCGCATTTTTAAAATGTGACTACGCCTATTCAGGCTGTTTTAGTTTTTTTTTCTAGACCATGCCCTCTTAGACAAATTATAGATTCAGGAATATTTTCTGAAGAAGGCTCAATTATTTGGGCTGAAACCTAGGCAAAGGTTGGTTTGATTACCGCAATCGAGACTGATAGTTCCTTATATATTAGATTATCACGATTTCTGACTGGGCTGCAATGTTGAAAGCACAAAAATTTTTACCTGCTGATCTGTTGAGAATAGTCCAAGTCTTGCGTGGTAGGTCGAATCCACTTGGAAGTTTAGCACCTGAGAAGATGTTACGCAGGCGCACATCTGTCACTGCTTCTCACTGATCTTTCCATTCTTCAGTGGGTTTGAAATCCTTAGCAACCATGGTCAGCAGCATCGTACAGAGTTCGATGGCGTGATTTCAGTCTGTTACGATTTAAAAGTGGCAGGTCGCTATGCAGGGGTAGGTTAGAATTCCTGGAGATCTTGTGGAATTCCCTCATAAGGGCAGTATATCTGCGTAGATCAGGAGGCGTTATACCGGTTAACAGTGGAAACCAATAGTCTGGAGTAGATCTGATTGCGCCAGATATTATGCGCATTGTCGTATTCAGCTGGGTGTCAACAAGCTTTGTATGATAACTATTCATCCAAACAGGTGCACAATACTCAGCACTTGAGTACACCCAGCCCAGAGCTAAATATCGCAGGGTGGTTGCTGAAGATCCCCAGGTAGTTCCGCACAGCTTATGGAGGATGTTGTTTCGAGTCAGCTTTTGAGCTAAGTTAAGAAGATGTTGTTTGAAGCTTAGTGTACGGGTCAGGATGACATCATGATATTTTGGATTCCAATTATGACGAAGAATTCTGCCTCTGAAACTTACTTTAATTGCAATATGCATCAGACGGAAAAATCAGTAATAATTAATTATAGGAGCTGGAGAGGAAGACGGCCACGCAAAAAAAAAAAAAAAAAAAAAACCATTGAAATGCGACTACTTGCATTAGCTTGGAACTATTTCTCATGGCGTGTTAGTATGCGATTATTTTCTGACCTTCAGTTACATTATTCTTTACCTGGTGCCTTTGTCCCGAACTTTCGCAGGGTCGGCATGATTATAGCCGGATTTGGCAAGGTTAAATTGAGGTGTGGCCGGATGCTCTTCCTATGGCCACCCCGGTGGATGAGATGATAATGAAGACAACAAAACACGATGACGAGAATAACACAACACCCAGTCCCTAAGCGGAGAAAAATCCCCGACCCAGCCGGGAGTCGAACCCGGGCTCTTTTGCTCGGTATCCGTCGCCTTGACTACTCAGTTATCGGGGCGGACTCTGACCTTCACTTATATTCTGAAGTTGTAATTTGCTTCGTTGCAAGTGTTCGGCACTGTGGCAGCAGTTTCTGGACTTGTTGCTGCGCACCACCAGATATCAAATGTGTGTGTGTGAAATCTTATGGGACTTAACTGCTAAGGTCATCAGTCCCTAAGCTTACACACTACTTAACCTAAATTATCCTAAGGACAAACACACACACACACACCCATGCCCGAGGGAGGACTCGAACCTCCGCCGGGACCAGCCGCACAGTCTATGACTGCAGCGCCCCAGACCGCTCGGCTAATCTCGTGCGGCAGATATAAAAAATTGCGGTTCTTCAACGCGCTCTCACAGAAAACCATAGGCAGAAATGTTGTGACGTGAGGAAGAAGTGTACGAAGGCATATGGAAATTGAAATTCACACTACATTGAATCATCATTTCACACTAGCACACAAATTTACAGCGTCAATCTCAGCTTTTCGGTGTCACTCGTCAAACATGACACTACTTCTGCTCGAAGGCACGAAGATAGTACTTAACTCCTTGTCCACTGGCACCGTGCTGATTGAGTTTGACGAAATTTTCCAGAACGAATCGATCACGCTGCAGCGGTAATGTGCGCCGTTTTGAAACTCCCCGGCAGATCAAAACTGCGTTTGCTGGCCTGGGACTCGAACCCGAAACCTGTTCATTTCGCAAGCAGTGTTCCTGCAGACTGAGCTATCAATGAACGACATACTATGACGAGCCGCCGTAGCTTCGCTTCTGTCAATAAGTCGCTCCCACCTTCGAAACTTCAAAGAGTTCCACCGCCGGTCCGGCACGCAGTTTTCATCTTTGAGGGGGTCTGATGAAACCTGTCACAGTTTGAAAGATTGTTACGGCACCGGAAGTGGTCGTTTTTTGTGCGATACGACCACAGATAGCAAACACTTTTCCTGAGTGCATGTATGAAGGAGGTCTTCTGGATCAGAAGTTTATGCAATTGTCAAGCAGTCAGTCCGCGTGAGAGACTGGATTGCCGAGCATGATTGGAAGCATACGTCTGTACTGATGCGGAGCCCTAATTTCGGACCGAGCGGGGTGGCGCAGTGTTTAGCACACTGTACTCGCGTTCGGGAGGACGACGGTTCAATCCCGCGTCCGGCTATCCTGATTTAGGTTTCCCGTGATTTCCCTAAATCGCTCCAGGCAAATGCCAGGATGGTTCCTCTGAAAGGGCACGACCGACTTCTTTCCCTAATCGGATGAGACCGATGACCTCGCAGTTTGGTCTCTTCCCCTAAACAACCCCCAACCCTAATTTCGGAATGTTGCTGCAGCAGTTTGGAACTGATAGAAGAAAGCATCATCCAGCCACGTGCGCTAGCTTTGCAGATTGTGAGACGTCACTTTTATGGAATATATTTCAGCATTGACTTGTAAATTTCGTAACTCGCATTCTTTGACTATTACGGTATTGTTGTTTCATTACCTCAAAAATGCTTTACCCCTTTCCATTTTTAAATACTGAGTATAAATTTTGCTTAAAAGATTAATTCTATGAATGTTTTAAGTTTTGTATGAAGAATTACCTTGAAGAGCTATGTGTTTGATGTTCACATTACGACAACAATGCACTCATGTTCATAGTCCTTTAATTTGTCTGATTAAAACACAAAACGCAAATCTAAAGTCCAATTAGTTTTTCAAATTATTCGAGATTAAACCTCCACGTCCCGCTTACTATCCTAAAGTTTCGAAAAAAGCACTCCGTCTTCAGGCCACGAGTGGCCTGCCGGGACCATCCGACCGCCGTGTCATCCTTGGTGGAGGATGCGGATAGGAAAAATGGTTCAAATGGCTCTGAGCACTATGGGACTTAACATCTGTGGTCATCAGTCCCCTAGAACGTAGAACTACTTAAACCTAACTAACCTAAGGACATCACACACATCCATGCCCGAGGCAGGATTCGAACCTGCGACCGTAGTGCGGATAGGAGGGACGTGGGGGTCAGCACACCGCTCTCCCGATCGTAAGACGGTATTCTTGACCGAAGCCGCTACTATTCGGTCGAGTAGCTCCTCAATTGGCATCACGAGGCTGAGTGCACCCCGAAAAATGGCAACAGCGCATGGCGGCTGGATGGTCACCCATCCAAGTGCCGGCCACGCCCGACAGCGCTGAACTTCGGTGATCTCACGGGAACCGGTGTATCCACTGCGGCAAGGCCGTTGCCAAAAGTTTCGAAAAAAAAAAGTATTTCGGGCTCGCATTGCAGTTCGCGAGTTCAGACTGTTAACTGTTTGTTAGGCTGGCGCAAGATCTTGTATTGCACGTGGGGACACCGATTGCACTGAGGTGACAACATTCAAGGGAAACCTCCTAATATCGTGTCGGTACAGCAACTCGACAGCGCATAGACTCAACAAGTCGTTGGAAGTCACCTGCAGAAATATTGAGCAATGCTGCCTCTACAGCTGTCCATAATCGCGAAAGGGCTATCGGTGCAGGAGTTTATACACGAACTAACCTCTCTGTTATGTCCCATACATGCTAGATGGGATTCATGTCGGTGATCTGTGTGGCCAAATCATTCGCCCCAATTTTCCAGAACGTTCTACAAACAATCGTGAAGAATTGAGGCCCGGTGACAAGGTGCATTGTTGTTTGGCAACATGGAGCCCATGAATGGCTGCAAATGGTGTCCCAGTAGTCGAACATAACCATTTCCATTCAATGATCAGATCAGTCCATTCCGTGTAAAAGTAGCCCACACCGTTATAGAGCCAGCATAAGCTTGCACAGCGCCATGTTGACAACTTGAGCCCATGGCTTCGTGGAGTCCGCGTCACACTCAAACGCTACGATCAGCACTTGCCAACTCAAATCGGAACTCATGTGACCAGGCCACAAAGGCACTCACTTCGGCCGTCTGCTGCCATAACCCATCGACGCCAAATTTCGCCGCACTGCCCTAAATGATACGACCGTCGTACGTTCGACGTTGATTTCTGCGGCTATTTCATTCAGTGTTGCTTGTCTGTTAGCACCGTCAACTCTACGCAAACTCTACTGCTCTCGGTCGTTAAGTGAAGGCCACTGGGTTGTCCTTAGTGAGAGGTAGTGCCTGCAATTTGCTATTCTCGGCACGCTCTTGACACTATGAATGTTGACTTGCCTAACGATTCGGAGCTGGAATGTCCCATGCGTCTAGCTCCAACTATCAACCCACGTTCAAAGTCCGTTATTTCCCGTCGTGCGGGCACAATCACGTCGGAAACTTTTTCATATGAATCACCTGAGTACAAGAGACAGCTCTGCCAATGCACTACCCTTGAAATAGAATTGTGATTTTTGTGAAGCAGTCTTACTTCTTGACGTCCATATATAATGCCTGCTTAAGCCTTCACTACTTTCCCAAACATTGGAAGCAGGCTCGCATTATCATTTTACCTAAGCCAAACAAGGACTTACTATTTCCACAAAATTACAGGCCAATTTCGCTGTTAAACTTTTTAGGAAAGATCCTAGAAAAATTCATTCAAGCTCAACTGAAGAAATTCCTCAAGGACAATAGCATAATCATTCCAGAACAATTCGGATTCCGAGAAGAACATAGCACAATCCACCAGGTTACCAGACTTGTCGTACACATACGTCAAGCCAGGGAACATAAGACACAGCACTGGAGCAGTCCTGCGACATTGAAAAAGCATTCGATAGGGTGTGGCATTACGGCCTCATCTTCAAACTCCATCAGTAAAACTGCCCCAATCATCTCATTCATACCATAGCCTCATTTCACCGCAACAGGACGTTCTATGTTCATGTCCCAGAAGCGACTAGCAACACCACAACAATAGAGGCTGGAGTCCCACAAGGATTACTGCTGGGACCTATTCTCAATTCGATGTATACAAATGACATCCCCAAACAACTAGGAGGTCACTTATCCCTATTTGCTGATGAAACTGCAGTGTACTGCATTAGTTCAAACCTGCAATACATAGTCAGAAAATTAGAACAACACCTTCAGACCATCCAACAATGGGCAAACCAATGGAAAATTACCATCAACGCGGAGAAGACACAGGCCATACTTTTTACTTATAAAAGGATACCTCCTAACCTCCACATCCGGTTCACCGACAAAAATCTTCCATGGTCAGACACAATAAAATACCTTGGCATCAAGCTTGATAAAAAAAGAATGACTTTTGAGACCACATCACAGACATCTGCAACAAGGCTACAGGAACGATTTTCAGACTCTACCCCATCATTAAAGGCAATAGAATCAACATGCAAGCCTAAAAGAAGATTTTTAAAACCATCATTGAACCAGCCATCACCTACGGATCCGAAATCTGGTCAATGGGCGCAGACACCAATATAGCAAAAGTACAAAGAGTACAAAACAAATACTTCAGAATTGCTGCTGATGCTAGCCGGTATCAATCAAACAGAGACATCTACACAACTCACAGTATACCTAAAATTCCAGAAATCATCCAAAAGAAGTCCAGTAAATTTTTCTACCAAACCTCCGACTCCAACCACCTGTTCATCAGGAATTTGTGTCAAAATCCACCCGACCCTAGAACTAAATTTCCCACCATGACCAACACCAGGAACTTAAACGTTCCATTATAATTATAGCATATTAAATACAAACACCATAATACCCACCCTCAAACATTAAATACATACGCGCAATCACGACGTTCTCATCCCATCATTTCGTTACCACCATCATCAGACAAAAGGCAGGGATCACAACAGATCCGATCCTTTGAACACAGGCGTTCAATACCCATCAGACCATCTCCCTGGCACTACCCTTTTACACCTCATGTATGTGGTACTACAGCCATCTGGACATATGCGTATCGCTGCCCATACTCTTCTCACCTCAGTGCAAATATCAGCAAAAAGCGTGATTTATTACAACCAAGCAGTTGCAAGGTAAATGAGGCTATCCATCTGCTCACAGGTAAGTCAAAGTATTTACTAGAGCCAGAACTGAATATTGATTCTCTAACATTCTGCGTGGTATCTGTTTGTTCTAAGTCGTGTCTCCCTACCACTTTCGCGCAACGACGCTCTGAGTGTGTTTTTTAGGGAATTGACTAGTTTGAACCTGGGACCTGTTGCTGGTGAGACGACAGACCACACATGACATGTAGAGTTCAGAAGAGTTCAGTGAGACTAGCGATGATATAATCAAATACTTAATGATTTCAGCGTCAGCTCCACTGCACTCGCTGTAAAAGAATCTTAATACTAGCTAAATTTAGTGGAAGGGGTTCAAGGCTTTCCTATTTTTAGTTAGCTGGTAAAATAATGTCGAAAAAGCCGTTGTTTACCATTGGAAATTTTATTCTACTCACAAAACATTGTTAATAAATTGCACTTTTGATAAAAGGAAATGTTTTAATACAGGATGATAAAAACCAACTGCGTTCAACAAAAATGTGAACGAATATTCCGTGAATGGGTTTCCAAGTTCTACAATGGATTGAAGGATGACCTATGCCATATCACATCTACACTCCTGGAAATGGAAAAAAGAACGCATTGACACCGGTGTGTCAGACCCACCATACTTGCTCCGGACACTGCGAGAGGGCTGTACAAGCAATGATCACACGCACGGCACAGCGGACACACCAGGAACCGCGGTGTTGGCCGTCGAATGGCGCTAGCTGCGCAGCATTTGTGCACCGCCGCCGTCAGTGTCAGCCAGTTTGCCATGGCATACGGAGCTCCATCGCAGTCTTTAACACTGGTAGCATGCCTCGACAGCGTGGACGTGAACCGTATGTGCAGTTGACGGACTTTGAGCGAGGGCGTATAGTGGGCATGCGGGAGGCCGGGTGGACGTACCGCCGAATTGCTCAACACGTGGGGCGTGAGGTCTCCACAGTACATCGATGTTGTCGCCAGTGGTCGGCGGAAGGTGCACGTGCCCGTCGACCTGGGACCGGACCGCAGCGACGCACGGATGCACGCCAAGATCGTAGGATCCTACGCAGTGCCGTAGGGGACCGCACCGCCACTTCCCAGCAAATTAGGGACACTGTTGCTCCTGGGGTATCGGCGAGGACCATTCGCAACCGTCTCCATGAAGCTGGGCTACGGTCCCGCACACCGTTAGGCTGTCTTCCGCTCACGCCCCAACATCGTGCAGCCCGCCTCCAGTGGTGTCGCGACAGGCGTGAATGGAGGGACGAATGGAGACGTGTCGTCTTCAGCGATGAGAGTCGCTTCTGCCTTGGTGCCAATGATGGTCGTATGCGTGTTTGGCGCCGTGCAGGTGAGCGCCACAATCAGGACTGCATACGACCGAGGCACACAGGGCCAACACCCGGCATCATGGTGTGGGGAGCGATCTCCTACACTGGCCGTACACCACTGGTGATCGTCGAGGGGACACTGAATAGTGCACGGTACATCCAAACCGTCATCGAACCCATCGTTCTACCATTCCTAGACCGGCAAGGGAACTTGCTGTTCCAACAGGATAATGCACGTCCGCATGTATCCCGTGCCACCCAACGTGCTCTAGAAGGTGTAAGTCAACTACCCTGGCCAGCAAGATCTCCGGATCTGTCCCCCATTGAGCATGTTTGGGACTGGATGAAGCGTCGTCTCACGCGGTCTGCACGTCCAGCACGAACGCTGGTCCAACTGAGGCGCCAGGTGGAAATGGCATGGCAAGCCATTCCACAGGACTACATCCAGCATCTCTACGATCGTCTCCATGGGAGAATAGCAGCCTGCATTGCTGCGAAAGGTGGATATACACTGTACTAGTGCCGACATTGTGCATGCTCTGTTGCCTGTGTCTATGTGCCTGTGGTTCTGTCAGTGTGATCATGTGATGTATCTGACCCCAGGAATGTGTCAATAAAGTTTCCCCTTCCTGGGACAATGAATTCACGGTGTTCTTATTTCAATTTCCAGGAGTGTATAATCTAGGTTTAAATTAAGTTTCACAAAAGAGAAAACTATCAAAATGGTCTACAGTGACCCCCAATTATCTTTAATTACTTGTCTAACTTGTCGTAAATTACAGTGGCTAATGTGGCTTCTCAATAATTATATAACAGAAAAATCATAGCGTTTCAGATTTTAACTTAGGTAGCAAATGTGAATACCATGAGCTTTAATTGACGATCGACACTAGTATTACGCAAAGAGGGGGTGTAACAGGTGAGACGTCTGCAGTTCTGAGTGAAGCCTTATGCGCTCAAAAATGCGGCATCGCGTGCGTTCATTACCTTGACGGTGTTTAGGCAGCGTCAGGGGGCGGCGGGCGGCGCAGCTCCTCACATCTCGCCGTCTCGGAAGCAACTCTCCCCTAACTTCTCCTTACTACAATTTACCGAAGTTGGTTTAAAAAAAGCTATCTGGCTGTGTTTTCAACTGACCAGTCAGGGTCTCAATGTTAACCTTAAGCTCTGCCTACAAAATTATGTCTATCCAATGAGAAACGTTATACTTTTCGTGGTGGGGCAATGTTTTTAACGTTTGCAACGTAACAGAGACGCGAAAAAGTCTCACGCTAAAACTTGCAGCTGGTGTGGCTCTTTTAGTGTCATCGTAAGATCTATACTGTTCTTCTGGAGGGCTCTATCTTTTAACATGAGCGCGGGGGTGGTTTTGGCGGTCACCTGGTGATGTGGGTGTCCGTCCCTTATCGTAGGGCCTTCTAGCTTAACACGGTTCTGCTCTCGGCTTCTGTTCTCGATTCTCCCCTCGGAACTGCGTCTGTTTCACGGTGGGAAGGTACGACATGCATTTAGGCGTTCTTGTGTTAGTCTGTGGTATTCCATTTGATCACTCGTCGATCGTATTACTTTGGTTAATTTAATGTCAGGATTTATTTGGAGCTATGTGACATACTGCCGGATTTGCTATCATGTCAGGGTTTTCATGGAAGGTGTTAGATTTGCCTGACACCTTACAATTCATACACTTTGGATACAGTGATTATCCATTCTTATACATTCACTTTCTGATGTGGCTTCGTTCAGTTGCTGTGTAAGTGTTTTTTAGTTGAATTCTAAACGTTGAAATTGCTTATAAAGTTTCCAAAACAACCTAGTTTTCGCTTTCGATAGGTTAGATGCGTTGTGTTCATGAGGACTGCATGCAGTGTACATAATAATGCATGAACGACAAATACTTACAACACAGAAGCTTCGTATGCAGCTCAAATAGTGATTACATACAGCCAGCAATGAGCGTAAAGTTACGTTACGAATATAGAATGAGGTTTAAAGATATCACTGAAATTCAAAAGCAAAAATAACACAGGTAGAAACTCAGAAGATAGAAATCTTACACTGAATAGTAATGGTTCAAATGGCTCTGAGCACTATGGGACTTAACTTCTAAGGTCATCAGTCCCCTAGAACTTAGAACTACTTAAACCTAACTATCCTAAGGACATCACACACATCCATGCCCGAGGCAGGATTCGAGCCTGAGACCGTAGCGGTCACGTGGCTCCAGACTGTAGCGCCTAGAACCGCTCGGCCACCCCGGCCGGAACACTGAATAGCAGTCTCAGGATAAAACATACTATAGTAAAGGCGAGTAAAAACCCTAAGAGATTTTGGTCGTATGTAAAATCAGTAAGTGGGTCAAAAACATCTATTCATTCTCTCGCGACCACACCGACACCGAAACGGAAAATAACAGAGATGAGGCCAAAATACTGAATTTGGACTTCCGAAGTTGTTTCACCGCGGAAGATCGTAAGACTGTCCCTCCTTTCAGTCGTCGTGCGAACGTCGAAATGGCAGATATTGAGATAACCGATCGCGGAACTGAAAAGCAGCTACAACCGCTTAGTAGTGGAAAGGCTTCAGGACCAGATGAGATACCTATAAGATTCTATAAAGATTATGCGAAAGAACTTGCTCCCCTCCTAGCAGTAATTTAATCGTAGATCGCTTGAGCAACGAAAGGCACCTAACGACTGGAAAAAAGCGCAGGTCAATCCCGTTTTTAAGAAAGGCCTTAAGACAGATCCACACAGCTATAGACCTATATCGTTGACGTCAATCTGTTGCAGAATTATGGAACACGTTTTATGCTGAAGAATTATGACGTTCTTGGATAATGAATATCTCCTCTATAAAAATCAATACAGATACCGCAAACAGAGATCCTGCGGAACTCATCTCGCTCTGTTCCTCCGTGAGATCCACAGCGCAGTGGACAACGGCGCTCAGGTTTATGTCGCGTTCCTTGATTTTAGTAAGGCGTTTGACACCTTCTCGCGTTGTTGTTTAATGAAAAAAAAAACGAGATTACGAGTACCGGAGCAGAACTGCGATTGGATTCAAGACTTTCTTGCAGGTAGGACTCAACACGTCGCTCTTAACGAAACTAAATCGACAGATGTAAAGGTAATATCCGGAGCATACCGAAAAAGCGTGATAGGCCAGTTACTGTGCACTATATATGTAAATCATCTAGCAGAAAGTGTCTGATGGTCTTTCTACATCTACATCTACATATGTACTCCGCTAGGGCCGGCTGTGGTGGCCGAGCGGTTCTAGGCGCTGCAGTCCAGAACGACGCGACTGCTACGTTCGCAGGTTCGAATCCTGCCTCGTGCATGGATGTGTGTGATGTCCTTAGGTTAGTTAGGTTTAAGTAGCTCTAAGTTCTAGAGGACTGATGACCTCAGATGTTAAGTCCCATAGTGCTCAGATCCATTTACTCCGCTAGCCACCAAGCGGTGTGTGGCGGGGGGCACTATTCGCGCCAAAGTCATATCCCCCCCCCCCCCCTCTGTTCCACGCGCGGATCGCGCTAGGGAAAAACGACTGTCTGAACGCCTCAGTACGAGCTCTAATTTGCCTTATCTTTGAATGGTGATAATTGCGCGATTTGAAAGTTGGAGCCGGCCGGTGTGGCCGTGCGGTTCTAGGCGCTTCAGTCTGGAACCACGTGACCGCTACGGTCGCAGGTTCGAATCCTGCCTCGGGCATGGATGTGTCTGATGTCCTTAGGTTAGTTAGGTTTATGTAGTTCTAAGTTCTCGGGGACTGATGACCACAGATGTTAAGTCCCATTGTGCTCAGAGCCATTTGAACCATTTTTTTGAAAGTTGGAGGTAATAATATATGCTCTACATCCTCGGTGAAGATAGGATTTCGGAATTTAGTGAGCAGCCCCTTATGTTTGGCGCGCCGTCTATCTGCAAGTGTGTCCCACTTCAAACTTTCTTTCAGATGTGTAACGCTCTCGCGATGGCTAAACGTACCAGTCACGAATCTTGCCGCTCTTCTTTGGACATTCTCAATCTCTTGAATCAGACCCAACTGGTACTCTCAGACTGGACGAACTAACGTATTGTAAGCTACTTCCTTTGTTGAAGGACTGAATCGCTTCAGGATTCTACCAATAAACCGCAGTCCAGAGTTCGCCTTACCCCTTACTTGTGTAATCTGATCAAACCATTTGAGATCATTGCGAATAGTCACACCCACGTACTTGACGGATGTTACCGCTTCCAAAGGCTGGGCATTTATTTTGTACTCGTACCTTAATGGGGATTTTCGCCTTGTTATACGCAGTAGGTTACACTTACTAATATTGAGAGACAACTGCCAGTCATTACACCACGCATTTATTTTCTGCAAATCCTCATTGGTTTGTTCACAACATTCGTGTGATACTACTTTCCTGTAGACTACAGCATCATCGGCAAACAGTCTAATGCCGCTGTCAGTACCATCAACCAGATCGTTTATGTAAATCGTAAAAAGCAGAGGACCTATTACGCTGACCTGGGGCACACCTGAAGTTACGCTTGTTTCTGTTGAAATCACCCCGTTCAGGACGACATACTGCTTCCTGTCTGTTTAAGGCGGTTCGCAGATGAAGCGGCTGTCTATAACAAAGTGGCAACTCCACAAGATAGTAACGATTTTCAGAGTTACCTCGAGAGAGTTGATGGGTGGTTCAGGCTCTGGCAGTTGACACTGAACTTAAATAAATGTAAGATATTGTGCATATGTAGGAAAAGAAATCCACTACCGTAAAGCTACACTATTCGTGGCAAACCACTGGAAACAGTACCTACCGTCAGATATCTTGTAGTACTATCCAGAGCGACCTTAAGTGGAATGATCACATAAAAGGAATAGTGCGGAAAGCAGATGCCAGACTCAGATTCATCGGAAGTGTCTTAAGGAATTGCAACTCATCCACGAAGGAAGCGGCTTATAAGGCGCTTGTCGACCCATTCTTGAGTACTGTTCATCTATCTGGGATCCCTAGCAGGTACGACTGATACAACTGATACAGAAGATCCAATGAAGAGCTGCGCGTTTCGTCACGGGATCATTTAGCTGGCGAGAGAGCGTTACGGAGATGCTAAACAAACTCTACTGGCAAACGTTACAAGAGAGGCGCTGTGCATCACGGAGAGATTTACTATTGAAATTTCGGGACAGCACTTTTCAGGAGGAGTCAGACAGCATGTTACTTCCCCCCACATACATCTCGCGTATTGACCACGAGGAGAAAATTCGAGAAATTAGAGCCAATACAGAGGCTTACCGACAATCATTCTTCCCACGCACTATTCGCGAGTGGAACAGAGTTCGAGGGACCAGATAGTGGTACCGAAAGTACCCTCCGCCACACACCAATAGGTGGCTTGCGGAGTATGATGAAGATGCAGATGAAAGGCTACGCCTGAATGAAAGCAGAAAAACTTTCAAGTTCAAGATCAATAAGCAGTGACATACTACAGGGCTATTACAAATGATTGAAGCGATTTCATAAATTCACTGTAGCTCCATTCATTGACATATGGTCACGACACATTACAGATACGTAGAAAAACTCATAAAGTTTTGTTCGACTGAAGCCGCACTTCAGGTTTCTGCCGCCAGAGCGCTCGAGAGCGCAGTGAGACAAAATGGCGACAGGAGCCGAGAAAGCGTATGTCGTGCTTGAACTCACATCAGTCAGTCATAACAGCGCAACGACACTTCAGGACGAAGTTCAACAAAGATCCACCAACTGCTAACTCCATTCGGCGATGGTATGCGCATTTTAAAGCTTCTGGATGCCTCTGTAAGGGGAAATCAACGGGTCGGCCTGCAGTGAGCGAAGGAACGGTTGAACACTTGTATCTGGACATGCTGGAAAACTGGCTCGTCCCACAACTGGAGACCGACAGCACCGACTTCATCTTTCAACAGGATGGTGCTCCACCGCACTTCCATCATGATGTTCCGCAGTTCTTAAACAGGAGATTGGAAAACCGATGGATCGGTCGTGGTGGAGATCACGATCAGCAATTCATGTCACGTCCTCCACGCTCTCCCGACTTAACCCCATGCGATTTCTTTCTGTGGGGTTATGTGAAAGATTCAGTGTTTGAACCTCCTCTACCAAGAAACGTGCCAGAACTGCGAGCTCGCATCAACGATGCTTTCGAACTCATTGATGGGGATATCCTGTGCCGAGTGTGGGAGGAACTTGATTATCGGCTTGATGTCTGCCGAATCACTAAAGGGGCACATATCGAACATTTGTGAATGCCTAAAGAAACTTTTTGAGTTTTTGTATGTGTGTGCAAAGCATTGTGAAAATATCTCAAATAATAAAGTTATTGTAGAGCTGTGAAATCGCTTCAATTATTTGTAATAACCCTGTATTGTGCCACGACAAATAATGTCTTATAAGTGTAAGCAATCTTTGTTTTATTGTCTGAACATTATGAGTGAGGAGAAAGACCTGGCTACAAATCTTCTCATCCTGATAGACTTTTAGAGCCATGGCAGCCCGCCAGGCGTAACTCAGCATGTCACGATGGGCTGGTGACACGTTTAGCCAAGCAGCGCTCGTAGATTTCGGAAACGCTTACTCCTTGAGTCACGCCACCAGAATGTTTACAAAGTGTCACTACACTCAACGAGTGCGTGGCTTGGGTGAGGTGGGGGGTAGGGGGGGGGGGGTTAAGAACAGTTGACGACAGCGCTTCTGCTGGCGCCTCTCCACTGCTTGCTAGGACAGACACAAATAAACAAACAAACCGCAGCAGCCAGCTGGCCGTGGCGTGGCGTGATCCAGCTGGCTCCAAGGACGCCAGGAGCAGAAGCCAGCCAGCCAGCGCTGTCAGCGTCAAGCAGCAGGTGCCGAGTTGAGGTCGCTCGCCGCGCTCTGGCCAAACCACACAAGAAGCGGGAGGGGGTCAGCTTGCGTCAAAGCGTCGGCGATCAACAGAGCGTTGCACGTCAAACAAGAGGCCTCGACGCTGAGGGTAAATTTCCGATACGCTTGCCTGCGAGAACATCCCAGTACTTTCCGGACATGCAGGTTGAGTAAGGGGGACAAGGGGTGGGGAGCAGAGGTGTGGAAGCGGAGCTAGTATTCGGTATAAACCAAGGACGCTGTGAATGGTTGAGACGTCTGCTTCTAACCGGACACCAACGGTACAGAACTGCGTGTTGCTTACGCCCTGGTTGGCCAGTCCTTTCCATCGACAAAGGGGAGGCCTTAAATATGTCCAACCGGTACGGCTTGTATTTGACAGCTAGATTCTGCACTACCTAAAATGATACACCCTTAACATAATGTGGCTCAGCAACCTCCTGTTCTTGAGAACTACCCCTAAATTTCATGAAGCGTAATCGACTCAGAATTGACGGAATCGATAGATAATTGAAAACTGAGCATTTTTCATCAACATACAGAAGGTGCACAAACCATTTTTTTCGTAGAAACCGTGCAAAGAAACTGCCGCTTATTTACCAATAAGGTATGAGTAGTAGAACGAAAGCGCCACAGGTTTAACGACCAAGGCGTTTCGCTTCGGAGCGGAAACCTTATTCGACTCTCAGTTGCATTCTGCAGTTTTTTTTATTTGTATTTTTTCCCTTTATCGAAAATGGTCAGCATAGAAGGGTTAATACTTAAGTAAATCAATAATGAGTAATAACTAGGTAGGTAAATACATTTCTCAAACGACTTTGTTAAGTAAACAATTAAAAATTTAATCCCGGTCGATTTACGATGCCTCTTTCATTCACTGTGTTACATGTTCTTAATTTCCTCTGAACAACTGAATGGATGGCAATTGTTATATAAACTTTATAAGCAAGTTACTCGTAGCTCAAAGAACATCTAACGAATGCAATCATCGGGCAAATATGTCGTTCCTAACAGATTCAGAGGAAACCAAACGTAGTTTCTATGAAAAAATTATTTTCGGGAATTAGTTTTTGGCGCATATTCTGAAGGTGGCAGGGGTAAAATACAGGGAGCGAAAGGCTATTTACAATTTGTACAGAAACCAGATGGCAGTTATAAGAGTCGAGGGGCATGAAAGGGAAGCAGTGGTTGGGAAGGGGGTGAGAGAGGATTGTAGCCTCTCCCGGATGTTGTTCAATCTGTATATTGAGCAAGCAGTAAAGGAAACAAAAGAAAAATTCGGAGTAGGTATTAAAATCCATGGAGAAGAAATAAAAACTTTGAGGTTCGCCGATGACATTGTAATTCTGTCAGAGACAGCAAAGGAGTTGGAAGAGCGGTTGAACGGAATGGACAGCGTCGTGAAAGGAGGATCTAAGATGAACATCAACAAAAGCAAAACGAGGATCATGGAATGTAGCTGAATTAAGTCGGGCGATGCCGAGGGAATTAGATTAGGAAATGAGACACTTAAAGTAGTAAAGGAGTTTTGCTATTTGGGGAGCAAAATAACTGATGGTGGTCGAAGTAGAGAGGATATAAAATGTAGACTGGCAATGGCAAGGAAAGCGTTTCTGAAGAAGAGAAATTTGTTAACATCGAGTATAGATTTAAGTGTCAGGAAGTCGTTTCTGAAAGTATTTGTATGGAGTGAAGCCATGTATGGAAGTGAAACATGGACGATAAATAGTTTCGACAAGAATAGAATAGAAGCTTTCGAAATGTGGTGCTACAGAAGAATGCTGAAGATTAGGTGGGTAGATCACATAACTAACTAGGAGGTACTGAATAGAATTGGGGAGAAGCGGAATTTGTGGCACAACTTGACTAGAAGAAGAGATCGGTTGGTAGGACATGTCCTGAGGCATCAAGGGATCACCAATTTAGTATTGGAGGGCAGAGTGGAGGGTAAAAATCGTAGAGGAAGACCAAGAGATGAATACATTAAGCAGATTCAGAAAGATGTAGGCTGCAGTAGGTACTGGGAGATGAAGCTTGCACAGGATAGAGTAGCATGGAGAGCTGCATCAAACCAGTCTCAGGACTGAAGACCACAACAACAACGTGAATACGATAACATCGTCTCAAAACTCGGTGCTGAAAATTGATCATGAATTACGTTGTGAGTAGTTATTGCAAGGTGCGATTCCCGCTGGCTCTCCGGTAGCAGATCATAATTTTAGAAAAAATTCGTGATTTTTA
Source organism: Schistocerca cancellata (assembly GCF_023864275.1). Taxonomy (NCBI): domain Eukaryota; kingdom Metazoa; phylum Arthropoda; class Insecta; order Orthoptera; family Acrididae; genus Schistocerca; species Schistocerca cancellata. The sequence continues at coordinate 1,143,738,141 of NC_064626.1, read as the reverse complement.
TGAAAATGTGCATTTACGAACCCTATATATGTTGATGATGGTTGAAATGGCTCTGAGCACTATGGGTCTTAACTTCTGAGGTCATCAAAAACCTAGCTAACCTAAGGACATCACATACATCCATGCCCGATGCAGGATTCGAAGCTGCAACGTAGCGGTCGCGCGGTTCCAGACTGTAGCGCCTAGAATCGCCCGGCCACCCCGGCCGGCACTATGTTGATGTAAAGATGCTTAATTTTCAGCTCTATATTAATCCCTTCAATTCTGGGTCGACTGCACCTCATGAACTACAGAAGCCAAAAAAATGGTTCTGAGCACTAAGGGGACTTAACTTCTGAGGTCATCAGTCCCCTAGAACTTAGAACTACTTAAACCTAACTAACCTAAGGACATCACACATGTCCATGCCCTAGGCAGGATTCGAACCTGCGACCGTAGCGGTCGCGCGGTTCCAGACTGTAGGGTCTAGAACCGCTCGACGCTACAGAAGCAGTTTTCTCAAAAACTGTGAGGTCTAGAACCAAAATATTTTTCAGCCTTTCATTTTAGGCTCTACACAAGCGACTAACGAAATGTGAGCCGAATCGGTTGGACGAGTCTGAGGGCTTCCCTTTGTGAGTGTTACATTTCCGTGCAGCGGTTCAGTTTACGAAACCACAAACGGAAAAAATCAGTGAGGTGTCTAGGATGTAATGTATAACTTAAAACGCAATCTAAGAAAAAAAGGAATGAAAGAAGATTTGGATTTAACGAGGAGATCATTAGAGACGGGACACAAACCCTCAGTGGAGGACGGATTAGGAAATCGGGTACGGCATATAAGAAGCTGTGTAAGGGTCCCTATGACAAAGTGCTTACAACTATTACATGGTTAACAAAAAAAAGGTCGTTGGTCGAACAGACTTCTCTGAAAGGTGTGTTCAGTTCAGTTGCGTTACCACCTAGACTTTATGGGGTGCCAAAAATTCACGAAGGAAACGTTCCTCCGAAACCTATAGTAAGTCTCATTGGTTCACCCCCCTTTTTGTCTGCCAGGCTCTTGACAACACTATTACGACCGCATGTGGGCCCATCGAACTCTTACATAAAAAATTCAGTGGTTTTCATCGGTAAATTAAATGGCATAGTGGTCCAGTCGAAGATGGTAACGCTATTTACCATTGTTTCGCTTAATATTGTGCTGGAACAGCTGAATTAGATTTTTTCTGCCGATATCACAGAATTGTTTAAATATTGGCACACGACCAAGTATACTTCACATGGATCGATGAGTATTATGAAACGACGAATGGGGAGGCTATGGGGCACCCACTAAGCCCCGTTATCCAAAATTGCTTTATGGAGAAATCCGAAGAACTCCCAACAAATGACCGACTATGTGGTTCCGTTATGTCGATGATACGTTCGTGTTGTGGTGATATGCCAGAGAAGATGTAGGCCTTTTCCGTGTATATCTCCATGAAATTAATTCCAAGATTCAGTTCATTATGGTGGACGAGATGGACGGTAGATTGGATTTTCCTGGTGTGGTAGTCTTCAAAAAAAAAAAAAGGTTCAAATGGCTCTGAGCACTATGGGACTGAACATCTGAGTTCATCAGTCCCCTAGAACTTAGAACTACTTACACCTAACTAACCTAAGGACATCACATACATCTATGCCCGATGCAGGATTCTAACCTGCGACCGTAGCAGTCGCGCGGTTCCGGACTGCAGCGCCTAGAACCGCGTAGCCACTGCGGTCGGCTGTGGTAGTCTTCAAGAAAGAAGATAAGAAAATGGTGGCTGGTCTATATTGTATTCCAAAAAGTCACGCATACGAACCATTACCTACAGCGCATTCAACCTCCCCCCCCCCCCCACCCCCCCCATGACAGAACCAAGGCATTACAAAAACAAGCGGATCGACGGATGAACATCTGTGAAATGAAGCTGCTTGATACGGAGTTGGAATATCTTACCAATGCGTTGCTAAGGAGTGGGTATTGTTCCACTGAGATAAAAAAAATGTATTAAGACATGACTACGAAGCCTTTCGCGACGGTGTCCTTGCATAAATAGTTCTCGGTTTACTTGCCGCGTCAAATTTGGATAAAATCCCGAGCTTTCGATGACTACCTGCGTCATCTTCGTCAGTTTTTCCCTGCCGAAGATGATGGAGGTAGTCATCGAAAGCTCGGGTTTTTATCCAAATTTGACGCGGCAAGTAAACCTAGAACTATTTATGCATGTATTAAGACTGCCATGAAAAGAGCATAGCGATATACAGATGTCTCTGAATTCTACGATTACGCTACCGTTCATATGTGTCGTTACTGACCGCATAGGAAAGATCTTGACGAAACGGAATATCTTTATAATCTCCAAACCAGTTCGGAAGATACAGCAACACCTGAAATTGGAAAATCGCTAGCATAATAGCAAAAGCAGACATTTACAGGATACCGTGTAGCTGTGGAGACGTAGTAGTAGTAACTTTATTCATCTGTGCATCTCTTTTTACAAACATAAAGTATATGTCAAAGTATTTACAAGTTTAGGCCAACTTAAAATAAGCTAATTCGTATACACAACATTTACAAGACTTATAGAGACAATCATTAGATATGCTCCTGGTATATAATACTTTTTTACAAATAACTTATTAAATAATGTAATGCCACACTGTTCTCTCATATCTCACTATCAGCCACTGCACACACTACACAAACATTGTTTCATAACACTTCACTCACTACACACACACACACACACACACACACACACACACACACACACTGGTGATCTCTGGGCCATTTTCTGTACCGCAACTTCCCATTTGCTATCCTGAAAAACTGAGTCAGCATCCCTCTATATTGAGTGAGATGTTGAGCTCAGAAAGAGGAAGAGGTGTTAGTGTTATGCTATGCATAGCTTGGGTATGAGTTCCTCTAGAAAAGGGAAAAAAGATGAAAAACACATAGTGTGAAGGTGTTATGTGAAATGTTGGATGTTCGAGTAACTTTTTTTACCAAACCCCTATTCTGTTTTTGCTATATAGCTAGAGAAGGCCGATATGCACGCGTCAACTCACGCAGGCTGGATTTAGGTCTGAAACAGGATACGTAATGAATGCTATAAAGAAAAGTACGTAGCTGCTGGAATACTTAACTTTAATCCATCATTTGTATACAGCATTCTTGATGATACAAGTGAGACTCTCTCTATAAATGGTTAATGGCGCCTTGCTAGGTCGTAGCCATGGACTTAGCTGAAGGCTATTCTAACTGTCTCTCGGCTAATGAGAGAAAGGCTTCGTCAGTGTAGTCGCTAGCAAAGTCGTCGTACAACTGGGATGAGTGCTAGTAAGTCTCTCTAGACCTGCCGTGTGGTGGCGCTCGGTCTGCAATTACTGACAGTGGCGACACGCGGGTCCAACATGTACTAATGGACCGCGGCCGATTTAAAGCTACCATCCAGCAAGTGCGGTGTCTGGCGGTGACACCACAGTTTTATCTAAGTAATCCTTCAATGTATAAAATGTGTTGCATAACATGTACTTTTTAGCTGCCTTTTTAAATAAGTGTATGGCGCTAAAGCTTTGTACCAGTCTCTCAGCATGCTGTAATACGAAACAATAGTGGACGACAACAATTATCAACGACCAACTGCTTTCCAGTTTTCAAAACATGTGACGTCATGTCGCTGTGCGAGAGCATCCGCAGAAGGAATTTTACTTCAGCCAATCGCGATCCAAGGTGTGCATCTAGCCTAAAAAGATGTTCGCAGAAGAGGACGAGACTTTGTACTTCGACAAGAAATTCATTCGACAACGCCGTAATAGCGTTCAACGTTTTAATAGGTGTGGCACCGCTCTTCGCCTAACGCACAACCATTGTTCTGATCGACACAAGACATCACTCACTAATGCGACCGCCCGCAGAAGGCAAACCACTTCATGCTGTCCCTTTTTCCCTCCGCAGCCGGTAATGCGGCGCAGCCAGGTCGCATGTATCCGTGCCTCTCGTATCTAAGCAGGCTGAGCGTGTGTGATGATGCAACTGGGAGCACATTTGGCATAAGCCGTGACCATATACTGTGCTACAGCTTCTGATTCCGGTTTCCCTCTGCTTGTTTGTTGTCACTCCTGTGAACGCTCGTAGGATACAGTTCACCAAAGTATTGCTCGAATCATTCACACATTGTTGTCTCAAACTGGTTACTTTCGACTGTCAATCGATGCTGACCGTTCCAAATATAACAGTACCTTTTTTTTTTAAAAAAAAAAAATGAACTCTATTGTTGTTTATTCAATTACGACCCAGGTTTCGACCTTTTATGCCATTTTCAAGTGAAGTTGATGTCATTAACACGTAATGCAGGACATCAACTTCAAAACTGTTGTCCACAGCTCGTGGTCGTGCGGTAGCGTTCTCGCTTCCCGCGCCCGGGTTCCAGGGTTCGATTCCCGGCGGGGTCAGGGATTTTCTCTGCCTCGTGATGACTGGGTGTTGTGTGTTGTCCTTAGGTTAGTTAGGTTTAAGTAGTTCTAAGTTCTAGGGGACTGATGACCATAGATGTTGAGTCCCATAATGCTCAGCGCCATTTGAACCATTTTTCGAAACTGTTGTTGAATTAAGAAAATTATTCGTTCCCCGAAAAATGCTAGATGTAAAATCATCATATTGAAAAAAAATCGGTAAATAATAGTGGGAGCACGTCATATTTAATAAAAAAAACAGATTTACTTTGATACTAAACTCTAAGGAAACCTGTTTTTTATTAACTATGACTTCGGTACCACAGTGAACCTATTTTTCATTAAATATGACGTGCTTCCACTATTACTTACTGATCTTTTTTCAACATGCTGATTCTACATCTGGCATTTTGTGGGGAGCGAATACTTTTCTTAATATAACATCAATTTTGAGCGTAATGTCTCGCAACATGTATTAATGACATAAACTTCACTTGAAAATGGCATAAAAGGCCGAAACCCGGGTCGTAATTGAATAAACAACAATTCATTCAAATGGCGTCGTGTTCATTTACAAATAGTTGCATGACTGTTGCTCAGCAGCATCAAAAACTGTTTATATGAAAACGTCTTTCAGAGAGCGCTAGCAGTCACAAATTTTTTGTTGTTGACTTACTTAAGTTATTTAATAACGCAACATATTTTGAAGTACAAATGAACACCTTGGAGGGAATCGAAGTAGTTATCCTCTGCCGAAACGGGAAAAAACGAGATCCTAAAGGTAATTACAGACTTCAACAACCCACTTTTCGTCACCAAATTCAGTTCAGTATTGTTGAAATAGATACTACGTAACGATTAGGAATATACAATGGTGTGTAAAACTTAAGGACGAATATAACTTCCGCAAGATGTGTCACTGGTAAGTAACGTAGCTCGACGAACTTTGGACCATACACAGAAAAAGGCGCTACAGAAGGTAATTGAAAGAAGTACGCAATGAGACGAACAGAAATCACGCTTTTCATCATGGACAGTAACTACGCTGAAACCACCATGATTTATGATGGTCCCATAAAAGGCGAGACATGGTTCTTAACAGAATGTGTGATCATAACGATCGTATAAGCATGCACTGCAACGTGCCCCTATGCTGGATACAAGATCGGTGAGTTCTTGCGTCAAGACGTTCCATCCCTCCTCCAGCGCGGCCGGCCGCTGTGACCGAGCGGTTCTAGGCCCTTCAGTCTGCCTCGGGCATGGATGTGTGTGATGTCCTTAGGTTAGTTCGGTTTAAGTAGTTCTAAGTTCTAGGGGACTGATGACCTCAGATGTTAAGTCCCATAGTGCTCAGAGCCATTTGATGCATTTGAACCTCCATCGCAGTTGGCAATTGCTGGATGGAGGTTGGTGCTTGCAGGCAGACTCCAGTACGTTTCCCAAGCGCATCCCAAACGTGCTCGGTCGGATTTAAGTCGCGGGAACGGGCCGGTCAATCCACTCGCTCAATATCCGCCCGTTCCAAGAGCTGAACTAGGTTGCGGTCGCGCATTGTCAACGACAAAAATGAATTCAGGGCCGAATACACGCCTGAAAAGACCCACATGCGGAGGGAGTACAGTGCCACAGTAATGTTGACCGGTGAGTGAGCCGAGTTCAAAGATATGGAGGTGTACGAGGTGCGACAATAAAGTAATGAGACTGATGTGAAAAGAAATGGTGCTTACCGTTTTAGTCAAGTTTAGTGTTGTCTCCTTCAAAGTAGTTCCCTTCTGATTGCACACACTTTTTCCAGCACTTCTGCCACTGATGGTAACATTTCTGGAACTCATCTTCTGTAATATGGTCCAAGACCCTCGTCACAGCTTCTTGGACATCTTGTGTTGTTTGAAAATGGTGTCCCTTGACCGCCGTTTTGACTCTTGGAAATAGAAAACAGTCGTACGGAGCGATATCTGGTGAATAAGGTGGCTGTGGTACTACTGAAATTTGTTTTGAGGTTAAAAATTGCTGTACTGACAGAGCAGTATGGGATGGCGCATTATCGTGATGCAGAATCCAGTTATCAGCAGTGTTGGCACGGACTCGAACAACTCTTTTACGAAGTCTTTCTAAAATTTCTTTTAGTAATATTGGTTAACTGTTTGTCCAGAAGGCACCCATCCTTTATGAACATTTCCCTTGCAATCAAAGAAGCACACAAGCATGCATTCACTTTTGACTTTCACATGCGAGCTTTTCTTGTCCCGGGTGATCCCTTTGAGCACCATTGCGAACTTTGGCGTTTTGTCTCTGGATCGTATTGAAAACACCAACTTTCATCACCAGTGATAACACGGCTCAACAATTCTGGACTGATTTCCATTTGCTCTAACAGATCGGCTGCCACATTTTTCCATGTTTCTCGCTGTTGTGATGTGAGATTTTTGGGGACCATTTTTGCACAAATATTTCTCATACCAAAATCTTCAATTATTATTAGACGAACTGTTTCTCAATTGATGTTCAGTTCTTCTGGAATCATTTTCACTGATAATCTTTGATCAGATCGTACGAGTTCATGCACCCTGGCCAAGTTGACATCCGTCCGTGAGGTTGATGGTCGTCCACTGTGGTCTTCATCTTCAGAATTCGTTCTGCTTTCACTAAACATTTTATGTCAACGAAAAACCTGAGCTCTTGACATAACATCCTCTCCAAAAGCCTTCTGAAGCTTACCGTAAGTTGTCGCGTTTTCACCCAATTTAACGCAAAATGAAATGGCATACCGTTGCGCAATATTATACGGTTCCATATCCGTGACGAGAGACACAAACAAGTGTTAACTTATTACAGCACAACTCACGACTGAGCAGTTGCATTGATGTGCCGCTTGGACTAGAAGCAGCTTACAGACCAAGGTCAAAGGTATTGCGCCTACGCAAGCCTGCAGGGTTGCCACATCTTGCAAAGAAAATCAGTTTCATTACTTCATTGTCGCACCTCGTATTACGCTCACACAATGTTATGCCTCCCCATGCTCTAACACTTAGACAACGAATATGACGATGCTGACCATGTTCATAGGTACATTATGTATTCGCACCTCTCGCCATGTGAGGGTACGTCCGACATTGTCTGACAGCATCATTTAGATATTACAGGTGTCCGTATGGTACATTGCATTGACATGTAAATGGCATAATGTAGTATTGGCGTATTAACCTACAAATCTTTCAACACGATACACTCACCGGTCAATATTTTTCTGACATTGAACTCATTTTCCATGTGTGTCTTTTCATGGTTTCTCTGGCCCTGACTTCATTTTTATGGATGGCAGTGCACAACTGCATCAAAGTGCACAGGTGGAGCAGTCCTTGGAGCAAGAGGATGCTCGGCTAATGGAATGGCCAGCCCGTCTCGCGAGGTAAATCCCACCGAGTACGTGTGGGGTGCGTTGGGAAGATGCACTGCATCTCGTCCACATGTACCAGCGACCATTCAACATTCAAATGGCTCTGAGCACTATGGGACTTAACATCGTAGGTCATCAGTCCCCTAGAACTTAGAACTAATTAAACCTAACTAACCTAAGGACATCACACACATCCATGCCCGAGGCAGGATTCGAACCTGCGACCGTAGCAGTCCCGCGGTTCCAGACTGCAGCGCCAGAACCGCACGGCCACCACGGCCGGCACCATTCAACAGTTGTCATCCTCGTTGGTGGGAGAATGGAACGGCCTACCGCAAGAACCCCTTGCCAACCTTGTGGTGGGTGCGGGAATTCGTTGCAGGACAGCTACTGATGTCCGTGGTCCCATTGAGAACCACGTACCACCTTTCGTTATGTCCAGGGGAGCATCAGGAATCACAAAGACTTCAATGTATTTATTGTCTTTGAATAAAAGTGACATTTCTGTTCATCTCAATAGCTTATTTCTTTCAGTTACCTTCTGTCCTGTGCTGTGGCAGTTGTTACTGTGTATGCTCTAACTTTCACCGAGCTATGTTTCTTAGCAGGAACACACCGTGCGTAAGTTACTTTCACCCTTAAGTTTTGCGCACCTGTACATAAAACTGTGTTCCAGTGGCTGTAGCATTGTAAAACTTTCAAATAATTTTTGTAGTCTCGTTGTTAACATCAAATTGTCACTGTCGCTCTTATTGTAATATACATTGAAGAACAAAAAAAAAAAAAAAAAAACAGGAACCCTTGCCTAATATCCTGTAGAGTCCCCGCGAGCACGCAGAAGTGCCTCAACACGACGTGGTATGGACTCGACTAATGTCTGAAGTATTGCTGGAGGGAACTGACATCATGAAACCTGCAGGGCTGTTCATAAATCAGTAAGAGTACGATGGGGTGAACTGCACGTTGAAAGGCACCCCAGATATGCTCAATAATGTGCATATATGGGGAGTTTGGTAGCCAGCGGAAGTGTCTAAACTCAGAATAGTGTACCCGGAGCCGCTCTGCAGGAATTCTGGAGATGTGGGGTGCCGCATTGTCCTGTTGGAATTGCCAAAGTCTGTCGGAATCTACGGTCGCAGGTTCGAATCCTGCCTCGGGCATGGATGTGTGTGCTGTCCTTAGGTTAGTTAGGTTTAAGTCGTTCTAAGTTCTAGGGGACTGATGACCACAGAAGTTGAGTCCCATAGTGCTCAGAGCCATTTGAACCATCTGTCGGAATGCACAATGGACATGAATGGATGCAGGGGATCAGACAGGATGCATATGTACTTGTCGCCTGTCAGGGTCATATCTAGACGCGTCAGGGGTCCCAAATCACGCAACTGCACAAAAAAATGGTTCAAATGGCTCTGAGCACTATGGGACTTAACATCTGAGGTCATCAGTCCCCTAGAACTTAGAATTAGTTAAACCTAACTAACCTAAGGGCATCACACACATCCACGCCCGAGGCAGGATTCGAACCTGCGACCGTAGCAGTCGCGCGGTTCCGGACTGAAGCGCCTAGAGCCACTCGGCCACCGCGGCCTGCCGCAACTGCACACCCCCCATACTGTTACAGAGCTTCCACCAGCTTGAAGAGTCCCCTGTTGACATGCAGGGTCCATGGATTGATGAGGTTCTCTCCATACCCATACACGTCCATCCGCTCGATAAAATTTGAAACGAGACTCGTCCGACTAGGCAACACGTTTCCAGCCATCAACAGTCCCATGTCGGTGTTGACGGGCCCAAGGTTACTAAATAATAAGGTTGGGCAGTAAGCGCTCTGCTCTGCCATTGGCTGGCCTAGTGACGTCAGCGTGGAAGCAAGCGCTCACAAGCAGACGACACTGCATGCGCGTTTACGTCAAGTTTTTGGCGGAAGATTTTGTTTATACCAGAAATGAGACGTCTAAACTGCTTTTCTGCTGTTAAAATATTACAGTTAAAACTGATGAGTTATATTCTTTCGCAGCTTATGCCTCACACATCGGTAAAATGTCAGATCACAACCACACTGACACACACTTGAAATTCGAAACCTCGGCTCAAATAAATCAGAAACTATTCATTTAATCGCATTGAAATGAATTTACTTAAGAGCTCGAAGTTGCACACACTTGTTTGTGAGAACAGCATTCCTTCTTTCTAAAGCCGCTATAGTATTCATCAAAGTAACTTTATCTGTGTCTGAAAAAAAACTGTCATCTGTACATGTGCTCTTATTATGATGTTTCTTATTTGGTGACAGCTTTTACAGAGTTTCCAGAGATTTCTTATGTAGTTCTCGTTTCTTATACCGTTTGGTTCTGTGTTCTGTTGCGGGTGACACATTGACAGTCGCACTACTGCACGGCAAATAGCGCGAAGGAACTGCATCTGGCTTGAGCATTCTTTTTCGGGACAAATTAAGCAATTCAGACTGTAAATCCCTTAAGTAATCTGTTTCTGGGAAATGGCGAGAACATATTCTTGCATGCGCAACGTTTACACTGTCTTTCCTACAACATTTCGACAACCATAGTTTTTGTAATGTTTCATTACGCTGGAAACTGTGATACATTACGTCAGTTACCTTTGTGCTCCAGTTGTAGGAAAAACAGCCCGTTACAGGACAGCCTGGCATTGTAAAAATTAATTTTCTCACTCACTTGCAGATTCTCCAATAAGAATTTCACAGGACGAACCATAAACTATACAGCTGGCGAACACAATGTTGATCCCGCTGTCCACTATCGCTAACTATTTCGGTTCCGAATCAAATATCAATTACAGCAAAAACCGTTAACACTCCCGAATTCCGAATGTTTCCGCTGTTGACTGAGTACCTCAGAAGAAAGAACTCGATCAAAATACTCCTTCAGACGCAAAACAACACAAGAAAAACAATCACACACAATTCGAACTGTGTACTGTTTGGCACAGCTGCTTCCACCGTGAGGTCATGCGCACAACTGAGAAAACACGTTGCTTTCTGCGCATAGCTTTCTGCGCCCCCCTGGACGGGCCCAGGCGAGGCGTGAAGCTTTGTGTTGTGCAGTCATCAAGGGTACATGAGTGAGTCTTCGGCTCCTAAAGCTCGTATCAATGATGTTTCGTTGAATTATTCGCACGCTGACACCTGTTGATAGCCCAGCATTGAAATCTGCAGCAATTTGCGGAAGGGTTGCACGTCTGTCAAGTTGAAAGTTTCTCTTCAGTCGTCGTTGGTCCCTTTCTTGCAGGATCTTTTTCCGGCCGCAGCGGTGTCGCAAATTTGATGTTTTAACTGATCCCTGATATTCACGGTACACTCGTGAAATGGTCGTACGGTAAAATCTCCACTTCATCGCTATATCGGGGATGCTATGTCCCATCTCTCGTGCGTCGACTAGAACACCATGTTCAAACTCACTTAAATCATGATAACCTGTCATTGTAGCAGCAGTTACCGATCTAACAAGTGTGTCATATACTTGTTATGTAGCCGTTGCCGACCGCAGCGCCATATTCTGCACGTTTACATATCTCCGTATTAGATAAAATACGCATGCCTATACCAGTTTCTTTGGCGCTTCAGTATATTTTGTCAACCAACATCAGAGACACGTCAGCAAGGGGAGAAGAAGACATGCCAAGTGACAGGTATGACAGGTAACAACAGCATCGACACATCGATAGTTAAATCGAAAGAAGCTTTGTTTTGATCGACATCCTGTTTTTACTGCACAGTAGAGTTGATTGCGATGACATGCTTTAGGCATCGTTTGCCTGTTCATAAACCGTGGTTAACAAGACCCAACGAGCCATAGCAGAGGATGTAACTAAACCCACGAAAATAAGATAGTCATTTCACATGAGCTAAGTGAGCGATTACTTCAAAAATCTCTCTAGGTGAACATCACACTAACATACCAAGGCCGCGTGGAGTTGCCGCGCGGTTCGAGGCGCGATGTCATGGATTGCGCGGCCCCTCCCACCGGAGGTTCGAGCGCTCCCTCGGGCATGGGTGTGTGTGTTGTTCTTAGTATACATTAGTTTAAGTTAGTTTAAGTAGTGTGTGAGTCTAGGGACCGATGACCTCAGCAGTTTGCTCCCTTAGGAATTCACACACACATTTTGAACGAACCAAGTAAATATTCCTTTACATTAGGCTGTCCTTCCTCTCGATCCGTGTGGGACTGAGATGTAAGGCATCTCCTTCTCCTAAGTAATGGACATGGCACACGTCAAGATAGTAAAAACATCTTTAATAGCTATGAGTACTTCTATTAGAAGGCGGCAGTTTTATTAGGACATGGCGGTTAGTATGGCTCTGAGCACTATGGGACTTAACATCTATGGTCATCAGTCCCCTAGAACTTAGAACTACTTAAACCTAACTAACCTAAGGACATCACACAACACCCAGCCATCACGAGGCAGAGAAAATCCCTGACCCCGCCGGGAATCGAACCCGGGAACCCGGGCGTGGGAAGCGAGAACGCTACCGCACGACCACGAGATGCGGGCACGGTTAGTATGAGCCAGTAGCTAGTGTGAGCCATTTGATGTTTCTCATGTTCACCGTAAAACAGCGGGTGCCTGTCGTGCTGGAATAAAGTGCAGACATCACTCGACTGCCGACCTCGGGGAAGATCAGTTTGGATTCCGTAGAAATACTGGAACACGTGAGGCAATACTGACCTTACGACTTATCTTAGAAGAAAGATTAAGGAAAGGCAAACCGACGTTTCTAGCATTTGTAGACTTAGAGAACGCTTTTGGCAATGTTGACTGAAATACTCTCTTTCAAATTCTGAAGGTGGCAGGGATAAAATACAGGGAGCGAAAGGCTATTTACAATTTGTACAGAAAACAGATGGCAGTTATAAGAGTCGAGGGACATGAAAGGGAAGCAGTGGTTGGGAAGGGAGTGAGACAGGGTTGTAGCCTCTCCCCGATGTTATTCAATCTGTATATTGAGCAATCAGTAAAGGAAACAAAAGAAACATTCGGAGTAGGTATTAAAATCCATGGAGAAGAAATAAAAACGCTGAGGTTCGCCGATGACATTATAATTCTGTCAGAGACAGCAAAGGACTTGGAAGAGAAGTTGAACGAAATGGATGGTGTCTTGAAGGGAGGATATAAGATGAACATCAACAAAAGCAAAACGAGGATAATGGAATGTAGTCGAATTAAGTCGGGTGATGTTGAGGGTATTAGATTAGGAAATGAGACACTTAAAGCAGTAAAAAAGTTTTGCTATTTGGGGAGCAAAATAACTGATGATGGTCGAAGTAGAGACGATATAAAATGTAGACTGGCAATGGCAAGGAAAGCGTTTCTGAAGAAGAGAAATTTGTTAACATCGATTATAGATTTAAGTGTCAGGAAGTCATTCCTGAAAGTATTTGTATGGAGTGTAGCCATGTATGGAAGTGAAACATGGACGGTAAATAGTTTGGCAAAGAAGAGAACAGAAGCTTTCGAAATGTGGTGCTACAGAAGAATGCTGAAGATTAGATGGGTAGATCACATAACTAATGAGGAAGTATTGAATAGGATTGGGGAGAAGAGAAGTTTGTCGCACAACTTGACCAGAAGAAGGGATCGGTTGGTAGGACATGTTCTGAGGCATCAAGGGATCACCAATTTAGTATTGGAGGGCAGCGTGGAGGGTACAAATCGTAGGGGGAGACCAAGAGATGAATACACTAAGCAGATTCAGAAGGATGTAGGTTGCAGTAGGTACTGGGAGATGAAGAAGCTTGCACAGGATAGAGTAGCATGGAGAGCTGCATCAAACCAGTCTCAGGACTGAAGACCAGAACAACAACAACATCACTCGACCATGTCCCAGAACTTGAGTTTCTGTCACAAGTAAATTTTTCTTGTTTCTGAGTGTTGAAGTTGGTGAACACTGTGCTTTTCAACATCAGTTTCTACTCTTAAAGTTAAGAAGTAATATTATCATACTGGTATTAATATATCAGTAGTATAATGTAGATTGTATCGTAATAATGAAATTCCCTTCACACAAGCCAGTTTCTGTTTCCAACATGGATTGATTTGCAGTGTCAGTTGGCTAGTATGGGCCACACCAAAGCCAGGTGGTACGGAGCCATATAAGTAAATTTTAATCGTTTTTAGGGCCTGTTCTCAACCTTGAAGAAGGCTGCCGTTGAGCGTCGAGGAGAGTGCACCGAGACTACAATGAAGCGAGAAGTTTCAAGTACTTTGGGAGGCGAAATGATCGAAAGGGCTGTTGATGATCGTTTCAGTGTTCATGGGACTGCACTGCAAAGGAGATTAAAATCAGTTGTAGGCAATCAGCAGACGTCTATGGCACCTGCTGCAGGGTTTTAAAAACAACATTTGAAGAAAATTACAAGGAAATGCTTGTAGCACAGGTAAGAGATTAAGAATCCAGGTGAATGCCACTAACTACAATCGAGTTTCAAAAGTTGGGTTACAGTTAGTTGGAACATTCAGAACCGCCTCACAGATTAAACAAAGGAAAGAAACTGACAAGAAAAAGATTTCTGTCAAAATTGTTTCAAGAAGCACCCAGGTCCGTGTTACAGAAAACCTTAGTCCACAAGTTTAATACACTGTGTCATTTTCAATCGATCACAGTTGGAGAACTGGAAGACAGTACGCGGCGGTTATTTCCGCTTCATCGTTCAAAAATGTTCAAATGTGTGTGAAATCTTATGGGACTTAACTGCTAAGGTCATCAGTCCCTACGCATACACACTACTTAACCTAAATTATCCTAAGGACAAACACACACACCCATGCCCGAGGGAGGACCCGAACCTCCGCCGGGACCAGCCGCACAGTCCACCGCTTTATTGCCTTGATCACTACATGGTCCTGACGTTGTACATGGACTTATGCCAACTTTGAGTAAACTATTATTGCTGTCTGTAGTTGTTGGCCGTAATATTATATTCAGAGCATTATATTCAGCAATGTTTTAAAGTTGTTCGATAATTTGCTGTTGCACGTATATTATAGTACGTTTTTCGCTGTCTAACAGGTGTAGAAATTCAAGTTTGAATAAACAACTTGCTGTCAAATTTGAATTTCTGCAATTGTCAGATAGCAAAAAACGCATTATAATATTCTATACACAACGTTATAATATAAATGCAATGGCAAATTATTGAACCATTTTAAAACGTTACTGAAAACAATATTACAACCAGTAACTAACAAACAACTACATACAGCAATAACAGTTTACTCAAAGTTACCATATGTCCATCTGCAATGTCGGGAAATGTACTAAGGAAGGCAATAAGGCCGAAATAATCTAATATATTGAATTAAACTTTAAGCAGGATACTGTCTTCCAATCCTCTGCATAATAGACTACTGTGACATAATATACGCTGCAGGTCCCACAATAAAGAAACGATCACAATTTGATACGATTTTAAGCTGTTTTTTTTAATTTTTTTATACTTCGAATATAAAAAACAGATTGATTTGTTTGTGAACCACAGAAACATATATTTAAGAAAAAAACTATATTTTGTTCCATGGTCCATGCTACTCAACACTTGTCTTAACATCTCGAATTGTAAGTCTTCGAAAATTTTTTCTTGCTATGTGTCGTTTGGCTCAGAAATCATTTTTCTTTTTTTCACCATGTACACCGAACGAAATGTCGAAGTAAAAGTGAAACTACTTTATTTAAATATGTGTGTCTGTACTTAAATTGCTGAATGTCTCAGAAGATGAAATTTCTACGTTATTTGATTCTGAAACAGCTGAGTAAAACAACGTACGGAGCCTACCTTCTCTTTACTTTTTCTTATCATGTCAACACTGACCCACAACATTCTAGCGCAACGCAATCTGACTGCTCAATTAAAATTACAACCCGACTTCAAATAATTAATTCAAAAGAATTGCCCTGACTAATTAAAATCTTAACAATAACCTATACATTTCATTAAGCACTTGCTTAACAAAAATCTTCATTACGCGAACTACTGCAATACAGCAAGCGTCAATATTGCCAGCTAAATAACAGATTCTAACTACTAAAGCCACTAAATACTAATAGGCATGTGGTTAGCAAAGGAAAGATTTTGTTGTAAACCAAATAATGTATTTTTTTACCTTAATAATGTGACATCCAGTTCAAACACGAATGTAAATCGTCATTGACATCCAGTACAAAGACATATAATCATGAATAATTTTCAATCTCCAGGTCGCATACTTCCAGATCGTTAGCCTACGCTATCACTTCATACCTCTACCCTCCACCGATGATAACTTCTCACATTTAGCTTCACGTCTGGCTGTTCAACTCTAACTGCCCAACAGTACTTCCATCACTGCTGGCGACTAACTTCCAACTGCCCAACACTACTGGCGATTAACTTCCAACAGCGAGTCCAACCAGCCACAGAGCCTCTTACAAAGAAAGCGCAGTCAGAGATCCAATGCCCGGGTTCCCGGGTTCGATTCCCGGCGGGGTCAGGGATTTTCTCTGCCTAGTGATGACTGGGTGTTGTGTGATGTCCTTAGGTTAGTTAGGTTCAAATAGTTGTAAGTTCTAGGGGACTGATGACCATAGATGTTAAGTCCCATAGTGTTCAGAGCCATTTGAACCATTTTTTGAGATCCAATGAAAAGCGCTACACAGCGCTGCCAACACAGAAGCAGCCCACTTACAAAGGTTTCATGTAATGGTACCTTATTTTAAAACAACGACAATTTTTTTAAATCGATTATGGCTTAATTGGCCCATGCTAGCCCCTGTTTCGCCAAATATTACTTTATATCGCCATTGTGGGCTGAAGATGAAGATGAAGATAATACTGCCCTCGATAATTGTTTATGTTTCCTTCACTTTACGAGTCCAGTCTCACCAACTTTTGGTTGAGAAAAATATAATTATTAGAGTCTATTCTTATATGAAAGGTGTTTTGCTCTTCTGTCTGCCCAGTATTTCTTCATTCTTTCATATATTTTCTTTCTTTCTTCATCTGAGACCACTCTTCCTGTACTCCTTCTATTGATTTGCATTTGTAGTCTGGTTTGCGGGTCTTGCAGTAGTCTGGTTTTCTCTGTCTTGTTTTTTAGGTCATCTACTGTAATTTATAGTTCTTTTATATCTTCCTTAATTTCTGTCATCCATTTGATGTCGCTCTTGCTATTCCACATTTTTTGTATTGTTTTTTTACTAATCTGTTTTCTGGAGTTCTCATCAAATGTCCAAAGAATGAGATGCGTTTCTTCCTGATCGTTCTCATGACTGGTTCTATCTTCTTATATATTGTTTCATTTGATGCTATTCTCCAATGTCCATTTATTTTATACTGTTTATTTATACATGTCCTAATTATTCTGCCGGCCGGGGTGCCCGAGAGGTTCTAGGCGCTACAGTCTGGAACCGCGCGACCGCTACGGTCGCTGGTTCGAATCCTGCCTCGGGAATGGATGTGTGTGATGTCCTTAGGTTAGTTAGGTTTAAGTAGTTCTAAGTTCTAGGGGACTGATGACCTTAAGAAGTTAAGTCCCATAGTGCTCTGAGCCATTTGAACCTAATTATTCTTCTTTCTATTTTTAGTATTCTGTCAATTTCTGCTGTATTAGTTCATTTAAAGATAGTTTCAGGTGCATACGTTATTTCTGGTTGTGCAACTGTTTTATAGTGTTTTAATTTTGCATCTATAGATAGGCTTTTTTTGTTGTATGTAGTTTTGGTAATGTAATTTGCATAGTTCAGTTTTTATTCTATTCTGCCATGATGGCTTCTCATTTAGATTGTATGTTATTATTTCACCTAAATATTTAAATTTATCAACAATTTTGATTTCCTGTTCTCCTATTGTAATTTTGTTTGCAAATGGTGGATCAGTTAGCATAATCTCCGTTTTTTCAAATGATGTTCTAAGGCCTACTTGCTCTGCTATTTCTTGTAGTGATTTCACTTGTTGCCTGGCATCTTGGACGGTGTTGGCTAGGAGAGCATGATCATCAGCGAATACCAAGCAGTTTAAGCTAATATCATCTTTTGCACTTCCAATTCTTATCATCTTTGGATTGTCCTTGTACCATTATCTCATTATGGATTCCAGTGCACAGATGAACAGTAATGGTGATAGGCAGTCACCTTGTCTTAAGCCTGTTTTTATGTGGAATGGTTCCGAAATGGTTCAAATGCCTGTGAGGACTATGGGACTTAACATCTGTGGTCATCAGTCCCCTAGAACTTAGAACTACTTAAACCTAACTAACCTAACGACATCACACACATCCATGCCCGAGGCAGGATTCGAACCTGCGACCGTAGCGGTCACGCGGTTCCAGACTGAAGCGCCTAGAACCGCACGGCCACACCGGCCGGCGAATGGTTCCGAAATTTCTCCTCTAAACTTCACTTTTGATTTGGTGTTGGTTAGAGTGAGTTGTATTATTTTGATTAGTTTTGGATGGAGTCCTAGATTTCTTAAAATTTTTAATACTGAAGGTCTGTGGAGACAGTCATATGCCTTCTTAAAATCTACAAATGTTATTGCCAGAGGTTTGTTCCGTTTCTTGTAGTATCATCATCATCATCGTCATCATCATCATCATCATTTAAGACTGATTATGCCTTTCAGCGTTCAGTCTGGAGCATAGTCCCCTTTATAAAATTCCTCCATGATCCCCTATTCCGTGCTAACATTGGTGCCTCTTCTGATGTTAAACCTATTACTTCAAAATCATTCTTAACCGAATCCAGGTACCTTCTCCTTGGTCTGCCCCGACTCCTCCTACCCTCTACTGCTGAACCCATGAGTCTCTTGGGTAACCTTGCTTCTCCCATGCGTGTAACATGACCCCACCATCTAAGCCTGTTCGCCCTCACTGCTACATCTATAGAGTTCACTCCCAGTTTTTCTGTGGACACCCTCCTGCCATTGTTCCCATCTACTAGTACTTGCAATCATCCTAGCTACTTTCATATCCGTTACCTCAACCTTATTGATAAGGTACCCTGAATCCACCCAGCTTTCGCTCCCATACAACAAAGTTGGTCGAAAGATTGAACGGTGCACAGATAACTTAGTCTTGGTACTGACTTCCTTCTTGCAGAAGAGAGTAGATCGTAGCTGAGCACTCACTGCATTAGCTTTGCTACACCTCGCTTCCAGTTCTTTGACTATGTTGCCATCCTGTGAGAATACGCATCTTAAGTACTTGAAACTGTCCACCTGTTCTAACTTTGTTCCTCCTATTTGGCACTCAATCCGTTTATATCTCTTTCCCTGTTTTAAACTAAAAAAATAGGTGGAAGTATGTTATTTTAAGGGAAGAGAAAGCACTACTCTTTCATTTCGCACGCCGACTAAATTGCTGAAATGGGATGGAGAGAGAGAGAGCGGAAAAGTCCGCTGTTACCGACGCAGCCAAGCACAGCAGCTGAAGTGGCTTTGCGCACAGTGGTGGGGGTCGGTGGAGCAGAGCCACGGCGAAGCGCGTGGACCGCGCACGCTATAGTCACAGGCCCGCAGCGTGTCGTTCGATCTGGCAGCCGCTACAACAAAGGACGCAGAGGCTGTCGGTTGGTCAAGCAGAGCGCGACCTCGCCGTAACCAGCCAGCTGGCCGGCGTGGAGAGAGAGAGAGAGAGAGAGAGAGAGAGGCAGAAGGGGTCTCGCTATCTCGACAGCGGGGAAAACTGGATCGCTGCGGTTTGTGCGCTGCTCATTATGCAGCACCGACGCAACAGGGCAAACGTGAAGGAAACATTCGATTCCTATCGCTTGCCACCGTCTAAAGATCATTTGCAGTATTTCTGCTCAGCCGGTAGCTATGCAAAACACCTCCCTCTGAACTCCGGTGCGTGGCGGAGGGTACTTTCTGTACCACTCTCACTTCCCCCCTTTTCTTTTTCTACTCGAGAATGGTTCACGGGAAGAACGATTGCTGGTGCATCTCCGAGTGGGCTCTAATTCTCTCTGATTTTATCTTCATGGTCTTTTAGCGAGGCGTATCTAAGAGGAAGCAGTACTTTGTTCGCTCGTCTAGGAAAGTGCGCTCTCGGAACTTTAATAGCAACCCACCCCGTCATGCAGAAGGTCGGTCTTAACAACGTCTGCCTCCGGAGTTGGTTGATCATCTCTGTGAAACTTGCGTGCTAAGTAAACATGCTGCTGTTCTCTGTTTCCGCTATCAGTCCTGTCCGGTACGTATCCCAGCCGGCCGGCCGTTGTGACCGAGCTGTTCTGCCGGCACGGTAGCTTAGCGTGTTCGGCCAGAGGGTTAGCTGCCCTCTGTAATAAAAAAAAACTGGGCAAATGGATCAATAACAAACTTCAATGGGCGTCAGGGGACGCCCGCCACGAACAATTGCAACGAACTATAAAGAACAAAATGAGATTAAAAAAAAAAGCGGTTCTAGGCGCTTCAGTCCGTAACCGCGCTGCTGCTACGGTCGCAGGTTCGAATCCTGCCTCGGGCATGGATGTGTGTGGTGTCCTTAGGTTAGTCAGGTTTAAGTAGTTCTAAGTCTAGGGGACTGATGACCTCAGATGTTAAGTCCCGAAGTGCTTAGAGTCATTTGAACCATTTTTGATCCCAACCAGACTGGTGAGCAATATTCAAGAACTGGTCGAACGAGTCTTTTGTAATCCACCTCCTGCGTGGGTGGATTACATTTCCTGAGGATTCTTCCAGTCTGGCATTTGCCTTATCTGCGAATAATTTTACTTGGCCATTCCACTTCAGATCGTCTCGTGAGCACACTCCCTGGTATTTTGTGTAAGTAACTACTTCCACTGACTCCTCTGGTCTCGTATCATCGTAGAATAATGGATCTTCCTATGTACTATTTGTTATATTTGTTTCTGTTGAGGGTCAGTTTCCACTCCCTGCACCAAGCGTCGATAGTTTGCAGGTCTTCCTGTATTTCGCTACAATTTTCTAGCGCCGCGGCTTCACTATATACAACAGCATCATCCGCAAAAAGCCTCATCGAACTTCCCACGTTATCTGCTAGGTTATTTATATGCAGGGTGCTTCCGTAGGAGCGTGCAAAAATCTACATCTACATCTACATCCATATTCCGCAAGCCACCTGATGGTGTGTGATGTAGGGTACCTTGAGTACCTCTGTCTGTTCTCCCTTCTATTCCAGTCTCGTAATATTCGTGGAAAGAAAGATTGTCGGTATGCCTCTGTGTGGGCTCTAATCTCTCTGATTTTATCCTCATGGTCTCTTCGCGAGATGTACGTAGGAGGCAGCAATACACTGCTTGACCCCTCGGTGGAGGTATGTTGTCGAAACGTCAACAAAAGCCCGTACCGAGCTACTGAGCGTCTCTCCTGCAGAGTCTTCCACTGGAGTTTATCTCTCATCTCCGTAACGTTTTCGCGATTACTAAATGATCCTGTAACGAAGTGCGCTGCTCTCCGTTGGATCTTCTCTATCTCTTCTATCAACCCTACCTGGTACGGATCCCACACCGGTGAGCAGTATCCAAGCACTGGGCGAACAAGTGTACTGTAACCTACTTCCTTTGTTTTCGGACTGCATTTCCTTGGGATTCTTCCAATGAATCTCAGTCTGGCATCTGCTTTACCGACGATTAATTTTATCTGGTCATTCCATTTTAAATCACTCCTAATGCCTACTCCCAGATAATTTATGGAATTAACTGCTTGCAGTTGCTGATCTGCTATATTGTAGCTAAATGATAAAGTATCTTTCTTTCTATGTATTCGTAGCACATTACACTTGTCCACATTGAGATTCAATTGCCATTCCCTGCACCATGCGTCAATTCGTTGCAGATCCTCCTGCATTTCAATACAGTTTTCCATTGTTACAACCTCTCGATATACTACAGCATCATCCGCAAAAAGCCTCAGTGAACTTCCGATGTTATCAACAAGGTCATTTATATACATATTGTGAATAGCAACGGTCCTACGACACTCCCCTGCGGCACACCTGAAATCACTCTTACTTCGGAAGACTTCTCTCCATTGAGAATGACATGCTGCGTTCTGCTATCTAGGAACTCTTCAATCCAGACACACACTTGGCCTGATATTCCGTATGCTTCTATTTTGTTCATTAGGCGGCAGTGCGGAACACTACCGAACGTCTTCCGAAATTCAAGGAACACGGCATATACTTGGTAGCCTGTGTCTATTGCTTTCTCGATTTGAAATTTTCAAGGTAGCAGACAGGGACCGAAAAGTTATTTACAACTTGTATAGAAGACTGCAGTTATAAGAGTCGCAGGACATGAAAGGGAAAGCGTGGTTGAGAAAGAAGTGGGACAGTTGTATCCTATGCCAAATGTTATTGAAACTGTACACTGAATAAGCTGTGAAGGAAACTGAGGAGAAATTTGGAGAAAGAATCAAAGTTCAGAGAAAAAAATAAAAACGTTTCGGATTGTCGATGGCATTGTAATTCTGTCAGTGGTGACTATGGAGTTCGAAGAGCAATTCAACGCGATGGATACTGTGTTGAAAACAGATTATAAGATGAACATTAATATAAGTAGAACAAGGGTTATAGAATGAAGTCAAATTAAATCAGGCGATGCACAGGGAATTAGAATGAGATACTAATAGTAGCACATGAGTGTTTCCATTTGGGCGGCCAAAAATCTGACGATGGCCGATGTAGAGGGGATATAAATTACAGACTGGCAATAGAAAGAAAAGAATTTCTGAAAAAAGTGGAATTTGTTAATGTGTAATACAAACTAAAACGTTAGGAAGTATTTTCTGAAGGTATTTGTCTGTAGTGTAGTCTCGGAGGGAAGTGAAACATGGTGGATAAGCAGTTCAGACAAGAAGGGAACAGAAAATGCGATGCTGCAGAAGAACGCCGAAAATTAGATGAATACATCGAATAACAGAATCAGGAGGTAATGAATTGACTGGAGGAGAAAGAAATGTATGTCACAACTTGACTAAAAGAAGGGACCAGTTGATACGTCACATTCTGAGGTATGAAATAATTGTCAATTTGGTAATTGAAGGCAGTGTGAGCAGAGGGACAGTGAAAGTTGTAGAGAGGGCCCGGTAAGAAGGTTCAGACGGATGTGAGTTGCGGTAGTTATGCCCAGATGGACAGGCTTGCACAGGATGGAACAACATAGAGAGCAGCATCAAACTTGTCATCAGACCACAGCAACAACATCATGTTACTACTCTTCATATGTAACATTTGGTAATGAAACTACAAAGATAAATAAATACTATACAATAGCCGAAAGAAAGATTTGTAAGTAGATTGTATAGGTTTTTTTAATAGTAACGCCACGTAGCGCTCTGTATGAAAATCACTGGCTGTGCTGTGTGCAGTCTGTGGCTGGGTGGCATTGTTGGAATTTGCCATTGTAGTGTTGGGCAGTTGGCTGTTAACAGCGCGTAGCGTTGCGCAGTTGGAGGTGAGCCGCCAGCAGTAGTGGATGTGGGGAGAGAAATAGCGGATGTCATGAACTGCTATGTATATTATGATTTTTCAACACTATTAAGGTAAATACATTGTTTGTTCTCTATTAAAATCTTTCTTTTGCTAACTATGCCTATCAGTAGTTAGTGCCTTCCGTAGTTTGAATCTTTTACTTAGCTGGCAGTAGTGGCGCTCGCTGTATTGCAGTAGTTCGAGTAACCAAGATTTTTGTGAGGTAAGTGATTTGTGAAACGTATAGATTAATGTTTGTCAGGGCCATTATTTTGTAGGGACTTTTGAAAGTCAGATAGCGTTGCGCTAAAAAATATTGTGTGTCAGTTTAAGCACAGTCTTGTATAATTGTTCTAAGGGTACGTTTCAGTTTGAACAATTAAGTCAAAATAATTAAGTGGTAAAATTCTCGAGATGAAGTGACTGTATTGTAATCGTTTTCGGAAATATTCGAGATGGAAGAAACTCTACAGACAGTATTAATATGACAAATTCTACACTACTGGCGATTAAAATAGCTACACCAAGAAGAAATGCAGATGATAAACGGGTATTCATTGGACAAATATATTATACTAAAACTGACATGTGATTACATTTTCACGCAATTTGGGTGCATAGATCCTGAGAAATCAGCACCCAAAACAACCACCTCTGGCCGTAATAACGGCCTTGATACGCCTGGGCATTGAGTCAGAGCTAGGTTGGCGTGTACAGGTACAGCTGCCCATGCAGCTTCAACACGATACCACAGTTCATCAAGAGTAATGACTGGCGTATTGTGATGAGCCAGTAGCTCGGCCACCATTGACTAGACGTTTCCAATTGCTGAGAGATCTGGAGAATGTACTGGCCAGGACAGCAGTCGAACTTTTTCTGTATCCAGAAAGGCCCGTACAGGACCTGCTACATGCGGTCGTGCATTGCCCTGCTGAAATGTAGGGTTTCGCAGGGATCGAATGAAGGGTAGAGCCACGGGTCGCAACACATCTGAAATGTAACGTCCACTGTTCAAAGTGCCGTCAGTGCGAACAGGAGGTGACCGAGACGAGTAACCAATGGCACTTCATACCATGACGCCGGGTGATACGCCAATATGGCGATGACGAATACACGCTTCCAATGTGCGTTCACCGCGATGTCGCCAAACACGGATGCGACCATCATGATGCTGTAAACAGAACCTGGATTCATCCCGAAAAATGACGTTTTATCATTCGTGCACCCAGTTCGTCGTTGAGTACACCATCGCAGGCGCTCCTGTCTGTGATGCAGCGTCAAGGGTAACCGCAGTGATGGTCTCCGAGCTGATAGTCCATGCTGCTGCAAACGTAGTCGAACTGTTCGTGCAGATGGCTGTAGTCATGCAAACGTTGACTCAGGGATCGAGACGTGGCTGCACGATCCGTTACAGCCATGCGGATAAGATGCCTGTTATCTCAACTGCTAGTGATACGAGGCCGTTGGGATCCAGCACGGCGTTCCGTATTACCCTCCTGAACCCACCGATTCCATGTTCTCCTAACAGTCATTGATCTCGACCAACGTGAGCAGCAATATCGCAATACGATGAACCGCAATCGCGATTGGCTACAATTCGACCTTTATCAAAACCAGAAACGTAATGGTACGCATTTCTCCTCCTTACACGAGGCATCACAACAACGTTTCAACAGGCAACGCCGGTCAACTGCTGCTTGTGTTTGAGAAATCGGTTGGAAACTTTCCTCATGTCAGCACGTTGTAGGTGTCGCCACCGGCGCCAACGTTGTGTGAATGCTCTGAAAAGCTAATCATTTGCATATCACAGCATCTTCTTTCTGTAGGTTAAATTTCGCGTCTGTAGCACGTCATCTTCGTGGTGTAGCCCCAGTCCACGCATGAGCGCTGATCTGCAATAAACAATCCGTCGTCTTGGGTTCACCGTCATCGATCTTCCTCGATACAGTCCCGGCTTGGCCCCATCCGATTTTCAACTGTTTCCAAAACTTGTCGAATACCTTCGAGGACTTAACTTGGACAGTGATGAAGCGGTGCAAGCATTGGTGAGGTTGTGGTCCGTCAACAATGTTACACTTTCAACACTGACGGTATCAACAAACTGGTCTTTCGTTGGGAGGAATCTGTTCGTCGCCAGGGTCTCTATGTTGAGAAATAAATATGTGGATGTGAACAATACAGATGTAAAATATTAATAACTTTTGTTTAATTTAAATAGCTTTAGGAATTGCCACATAAAAAATTCGGAGGCGTTAATTTTCGTATCGGGAAGGCTTGAAGTTCCGTGGGCTTTATGTGGCAACACTTGTCCTCTTCATTTATGATTGTCAAAATAAGCAGAAAATCTTGCGCTAGCGTGTGCCTGTTTCTGAAAACGCAAATTCTAGAAACAGGCGCGTGGTATCGCTATGCTGGATGTGAGGATGATCTAAGACGCAGTTATTCCCGGTAAGAAACTTCTCCAAATAAGAATCTATAAAGGCACGCTTTGTTTGACGCCGCAACAACTTGCGAATAGGAGCGCAAACAAGACGACGCCAAAGAAAACCGCAACAAATCGTGTGACGTCACACATGAGACTCTTGAGGGAAGTCCCCTAGTACCAGCACTCCATCTGTAATCTCAAATTGGAGTCTGTCGATCTAACGTTTTCATTATCTTTTTCTTTTTACTTCATACTTATGAAGTGCCCCGCGGAAAATCTAGAATCTAGACCGCCATTTATCAATATAGAACTAAACTGCGCGTATCCCTACTGTGACATTGGTTCACTACTTTGACAGATGCAACACTGGCTCAGTTTTCCCAAGGCTAAGTGTAAGAAATCGATAGCCACAGCGTTGTAAACAAGTTATACTAATATCTACCTCGAGCGGTATATGGAAATCCTAGAACACTTCACGGCCTGGTTAGAATCGTCTGAACAGATTCCCACCGATTAAGAGGTGCTTATGATACGGAAGGAAAGGTACGCATTAATGTAGCGAGGAAAGACTTGGAGTTAACAGAACTAAAATAAACGTGTAAAGTTGTAAAGCAGATAACAGAACTGGAGTTGAAACTTCCTGGCAGATTAAAACTGTGTGCCCGACCGAGACTCGAACTCGGGACCTTTGCCTTTCGCGGGCAAGCGCTCTACCATCTGAGCTACCGAAGCACGACTCACGGCCGGTACTCACAGCTTTACTTCTGCCAGTATCCGTCTCCTACCTTCCAAATTTTACAGAAGCTCTCCTGCGAACCTTGCAGAACTAGCACTCCTGAAAGAAAGGATACTGCGGAGACATGGCTTAGCCACAGCCTGGGGGGTGTTTCCAGAATGAGATTTTCACTCTGCAGCGGAGTGTGCGCTGATATGAAACTTCCTGGCAGATTAAAACTGTGTGCCCGACCAAGACTCGAACTCGGGACCTGTGCCTTTCGCCGGCAAGCAGAAGTAAAGCTGTGAGTACCGGGCGTGAGTCGTCCTTCGGTAGCTCAGATGGTAGAGCGCTTGCCCGCGAAAGGCAAAGGTCCCGAGTTCGAGTCTCGGTCGGGCACACAGTTTTAATCTGCCAGGAAGTTTCATATCAGCGCACACTCCGCTGCAGAGTGAAAATCTCATTCTGGAGAACTGAAGTTTGTAACCGAAAAGAAGCCCGCCCGGTTAGCCGATCGGTCTAACGCATGGCTTTCCGGAGCGGAAAGGAGAGTCTGGTCCCCAGCATGAATCCGCCTGGCGGGCTTGTGTCGAGGTCCGGTGAGCCGGCCTGTCTGTGGACGGTTTTTAGGTGGTTTTCCATCTGCCTCGGTGAATGGGGGCTGGTTCCCCTTATTCCGCCTCAGCTACACCATGTAGGCGATTGCTGCGCAAACAAGTCTCCACGTACGCGTACACAACCATTACTCTACCACGCAAACATAGGGGTTACTCTGGTCTGGTGTGAGATGTTCCGAGGGGGGGCAGGGGGGGGGGGGGGGGATCCACCGGGGGCCGAACCGCACAATAACCCTACAAGAGTGGTTCGGTGTGGGGCGGGAGAGGGGTGAAGTGGACTGCGGTAGTCGTCGTGGGGTTGTGGACCACTGCGGCTGCGGCCGGGACGGAGCCTCTCCGTCGTTTCTAGGCCCCCCGTTAACATACAATACAATACAACTGAAAAGAAGCAATGAGACTGCTGGTTTTGTAAAACAAGAAATGATCTTGTTTTCAAAATGCGTTTCACTGAAAAACAGCCTACCATTCCAACAATAATTCCGCCAGGAAGAGAATCGACGCAATTGTCTTCATTGTGCACAAAAAGGAAGGTTAGAATCACGTGCCCAATCGTGAACGGGACAGCTAGAATTGGTGAAGGAAGAGGCTATAACTTTGCCAAAACCTCCATCGTAGCATTTGCATGAAATGGTATAGGAAACACTGCTTTAGGGTCCCCCCACCCCTTTCATTCACGGAAAGGGCACAAGAAGAATTACTGTCTAAAATCTTAATGCTCCGCTGCATGCTGAAACAATTACTGGAAAAAATTGGAAATTTGTGGTAAGGACTACAAGACCAAACTGCTGAGGTCATCGGTCCCTAGATTTACACATTACTTAATCTGTCTTAAACTAACTTACGCCAAGGACGACACACACACCTATGCTCGAGGGAGGACTCGAACCTCCGACGGGGGGAAGCCGCGCGAACCGTGGCAAGGCGCCCTAGACCACGCGGCTAACAATTGCTGTGTGAATAGTCTATCTTCTCCTCGGCATCCGTACGGGACTACTACATATAGGATTAATATGCAGGGTGAACGCTAATAAAGCCGACAAACTGCTGGGACGGATTCCTGGCTCGAAATAGAGAAAAAACGCCCTATGAACATGTGTCCGGAAATGGACGGTATACATGCAACGACAACAAATCGTCCCAGAACGCAGTACAGAGGTGCATCGCATCCACGTCACAACAGATGTTCAAAGTGGCGTCCATGGGATGCAATACACGCGTTCATACTCGCACCGCGGATTACCGCACTCTATCGCAAGTTCCGGCTTCTCCGAATAGAGTCACAGGCGTCGAGAACTTGCTGTTGAAGGGTCTGCACATCAGGAACTGGTTCTACATAAACATCGCTTTGCAGGTGCACCCAGAGGTAAAAATCCGTGGGTCTAAGTCCGGTGATCTAGCAGACCTTGTTACAGGGCCTCCGCGTATTATCTAACGTCCTGGGAAAGTGTTGTTGAGGTGTCGACGAACTGTAATGCGGAAGTGGGGTGGCGCTCCGTGGTGCAGAAACCACATAACCTGTCTTATTGCGAAAGGCCCATTCTCAAGCAGCCCACGCGGAGTACTACGCAGGAAGTCCAGGTACGTTCCTGCGTCGAGGGGTTGTGGAGTAATAACCGGTCCAACTGTGTGGTCGCCGAGAATCCCTGCTCACACAGTGATGCTCAGCCGATGCCGCTGAGACGTCTCGACCGTTTCCCGAGGATTGTCTGCACCCCACAGATGACGATTATGCGGACTGATGATGCCAATTCTGGTAAACATTGCTTCGTGTGGCTAACACACTGGGCTCGCATTCGGGAGGACGATGGTTCAGTCCCGCTTCCGGCCATCCTGATTTAGGTTTTCCGTGATTTCCCTAAATCACTCCAGGCAAATCCCGGAATGGTTCCTTTGAAAGGGCACGGCCGACTTCCTTCCCCGTCCTTCCCTAATCCCTAATCGCTGTCTGGTCTCCGCCCCAAACAACCCAACCGACGGTGCGCCCCCCCCCCCCCTCCCCGCCTGTATTTGATTCCAAACCCATCTCTCTCTTAATTACACTGTTAACTGTCTTAATTTTAAAAGTCTTGGCTTAACAATGGATATTCCCTTATCTCTCCCATTCCTCTTCAGCCAGCATCCATTTACTCCCCCCCCCCCCCCCCCACCACGTTTTTAACTCCTATTGTTAACTTTCACATTTTCTATCACTAATGGCACTTACTACATTCTTCAGTATGATTCACTGTCTTTGAATTTTATTTCGTTTTGTTCCTTGTACACTTTAGTTCCCCATCAAACTTAATGTAGGTTCACTTACACTTGTTGACGATCTGATGTATACATGTTCATTGCAAATATTATGGTGTATAGTGCCACCCCGAAGATAATTATATGTAGTCTGAAGATATTTAACATTAACAGTCATATATCTATGACACTTTCTCATTTTATTATTGACTTATTCTATTAGTCATATTCTTTGATTTGACTGTCATTACGTTTTAAGGACGTGTGTTCATCTTTTATTTACCAACGTAAGCCTGTTTTTACTAAATATGACGTGCTTCCACGACTATTAACTGATCTGTTGCAGTATGGTGATTTTACATCTGGCATTTCTTGGGGAGCCAATGTTTCCTCGATTTATGGCCAAGTTTGAGATTGATAACATGTTAAGTATCCTGCAATATATGTTAAAGACATAAAATGTAAGTACATATTTTTCGTAATTATACAGCAATTTACGTTCATTGTTTAAGGCATTTTACATCTTTTGAAATTTTAAGTGGTCTTACTGTATGCAATTTTTTGCTTTTAGCAAATACTTGGAAATGGCATAAAGGCCCGTAAACTGAGTTGTACTTAAATAAACAATAAGACAGTCAAATGGCGATGTGTTCTTTTAAAAAAAAGATGGAAATCACATGGGGCCAAGTCTGGACTGTCTGGAGGATGGTCGGTGACGGTGAACACAAGGCGTCGGATTGTTGCTGATGTCGCAACAACCGAGTGATGTCTGAAGGGTAGGGTGTTCCGTGTGCTCGAATTAGTGCTTTCAGTTTACTGAGGGCCTTGTAGAACACCGACACATTTACGATACACACCACTATGTTACACGCTACAATTCGGAGACCCCTAGCGGCAGAGGTTCCAACTTGCGCCAGCTAAGCGGGAAAGTCGATCGACTAATATGCGTGGCATGTAATGCCTCAACCGATCTTGAGAACAGAATGAAAGATTCGGAGTCATTACGTATCATACCCTCATAGGTAAGAGCATCCCCGAAGAGAGCTCTGGAAGATGTTGTCAGCTTCACTCAAAATTGTTATTGCACACTACTCCCAGAAAACTATGGCAAAGTGAAGCATCAATTGAACACATACAAAGTATGGTAGCAACCACGGCTGCAAGTCAACGCAGTGGAAGGCATTGCTAAGCGGACATACCTTCCAACTCTTCCAGTTCGAAATTTGATTACAGTACGCTGTTATTCGCGCACCGACATAGTTACGTTAAGCGTACACCGCCATGTTGCACGCTACAATTCGAAGCCCTCTAGCGTCAGAGGGCTGCAAATGTGTAGACACGAAGAATAAAAATGTAGGACGTTAATAACGTTTGTTTTGTTGAAAACGTTTTACGAATTTTCACATTATTTTTCAGCACTCCCTCGTCGATAGCAGAGACTTGTTCGTCCACCCAGCACAATAGTAACTTATATTTTGCACAATATTTCACCATCTGCACTAATTTTGTTCGTAACTCTTCACTAATGAGGTCGGAAAAAAGATTTTCTTCAAGTCACCAGGTCCTTCTCATAACGTCTTTGCGAGTTTTGGACTACATGCAGCTGTTCTATTAAGACCCTGGGAGCATCTTCAATTATGTAAGGATGAAATACTTACGATGCTAACACTGAACTATATTTTCGTGCGCTGACATACTCTACGGACAAAGATCATCTAGAGTGGGGGTGACCAACCTTTTCAGCAGGCGGACCAAATTTTGGACAGGGGTTTTCCCCGAAGGCAGCGTTTCCAAATTTTATTTTGTTAAGCAAAACAAGCTAGAAATTTTAATTTACTTTTTGAAGAAACGGTCTGAGGAAAAAACATATTTGTTAGATACTTTAATAAAATAAAATGTTAGTGTAACCAAGTTAATTGAATCGTCCGTCCGCGATTGGTGGAACGACGTTACAACAAATGAAAAGCACTAGGCCTAGTTTGCTTTTCTTATACAGTATTACTTCTTTTCCGGAGCTGGAAGGAGCGCCTGGTCCCTGGCACGAATCCGCCCGGCGGACTTGTGTCGGGGTCCGGTGGGCCGGCCTGTCTGTGGATAGTTTTTAGGCGGTTTTCCATCTGCCTCGGCGAATGCGGGCTGGTTCCCCTTATTCCGCCTCAGCTACACTATGCCGGCGATTGCTGCGCAAACAAGTTCTCCGCGTACACGTACACCACCATTACTCTACCGCGCAAACATAGGGCTTACATTCGTCTGGTGTGAGACGTTCCCTGCGGTGGTCTACCGGGGGCCGAACCGCACAATAACCCTGGGTTCGGTGTGGGGCGGCGGAGGGGTGAAGTGGACTGCGGTAGTCGTCGTGGGGTTGTGGACCACTGCGGCTGCGGCGGGGACGGAGCCTCCCCGTCGTTTCTAGGTCCCCAGTTAACATACGACATACATACAACAACAGTATTACTTTTATTGCATTAACCGGTTTTCGGTTTACAAGATTATCTTCAGACATTTCTGAAAATGACCTTGTGAGCCGAAAACCGGTTACCATAATGTTAGTGAAAAGTCTGCCATTGTTTGACTCGTCTAAATGAGTCTGTTGTTTCCGACTGAATTTTTTGGTGAAAACGAAGAATTTTCCAGATGAAAATCAGTAATTCATGTTGTCGAAACTTCCTTACAGATTAAAACCGTGTCTCGGACCGAAACTCCAACTCGGTACCTTTGCCTTTCGCGGGCCAAATGCTCTACCAACTGAGCTACTCAAGCATGACTCACGAACTGTCTTCGCAGCTGTACGTCGCCAATACTTCGTCACCTGTTTCATTCTAGAATTTCTGTTCTCATTTGTGATCTAATGTGATTCATTCGACTAACAAGCTGTTCATCCATGTAAGTATTGCCAAATATTGAAATCAGGAATAAAACATGTTTGTAAAAAGTGGGATATTTCTTCTTGTCGAAATACGTTTTATAGGACTCTTCCAGACAAATCTGACTAAATTTCTCCTCTAACCGTACCTCACTTTCGCAGTATTTCATTTGCAAGTGTCCAGGTAGTGAACCCACTTCTGCGGAGATTGGTGTATCAAATGCAGACATTGAAATCGGTTTCCGAATTAGAATTTCAAGTCAGATATCAAAGAAGAGCATTTAATTGCGCCGCCTGTGGGACGTCCGATTGCTTTGGCACCGTGGCATGAGTCAAGCTTTTTGTTAGTGGCTGTTGTTCCAATAGCCCAAGTTTCACAAAATTGTTAAGGCTTTCGTGGCCACTTGTTGACCAACTGCCTATTGGCTTCTGTCTCGGGTTCTTCGGCCGACGTTCATCTAATGATTTTTCTGACGTTTCGCCAGCACGAGTGGCTGGTATTGTCATGGCCGTGCGGTTCTAAGCGCTTCAGTTTGGAACCGCGTGACCGCTACGGTCGCAGGTTCGAATCCTGCCTCGGGTATGGATGTGTGTGATGTCCTTAGGTTAGTTAGGTTTAAGTAGTTCTAAGTTCTAGGGGACTGATGACCACAGCAGTTGAGTCCCATAGTGCTCAGAGCCATTTGAACCATTTGGTATTGTCAAAGCTTCACCCTCCATTGCCCCCACCGTCAATGGAGGGTGAAGCTTTGACAATGTCAGCCACTCGTGCTGGCGAAACGTCAGAAAAATCATTAGATGAACGTCGGCCGAAGAACCCGAGACAGAAGCCAATAGGCAGAGCCCAAGTTTCATTTAGAATTTTGAAATAAGATCGTACACGACATTAATCAGTTGATCTTTGCCTTGTAATCGAGTATTAACGTCACTTACGTGGGTTGTTATGTCGATCAAAAACGCAAAGTCGGCAAGCCATTCATTATCTTCAAACCCCGGTATACTTGCTTTCAAAGATTGATTGTATTTCTTTCTCGACATGAAACGTTCTTTTCAACATTTTGGCACGGATCAGCCATTTTACTTCTGCAATAAATACAACGTTATCACGCTGTGAATCCAAAGACGTGAGAAATTGTAACTGACGATGATCCAATCCTTTCGACTTAACAAAGTTTGCTGTTTTGTCAACTACCTTCACGACATGGTTCATTTTGAGGTACTTGGAACATACACTCTCTTGAAGGGTAATGCAATGAAAATTTAGTTTCAACGTGTTGCCAACTTTACTGGCCTCATTTTCAATCAACTGAACTCAACCTTTCGGTTTCCCAAGCATTACTGGAGCACCATCCACTGTCAGCCCCAATAGGTTGTTAAGTTTTAACGAAAAGCGACTTAATGTCGATGTAATAGCTTCCAACACATCACATGACTTCGTCCCATCCTGAAGTGGATACAATGCTTCCAATTTTTCTGCTTTATTAAAATGGGCATCAACACCCCTGATGTAAAACGCTCCTTGGGCAGTATCCGCTATACCTGTGCTTCAGCCTATGTTACAGAATAAAATAAGAACTCAGGTGCACAATTTTTTAAATTATGAATTTGTTTTCCAGTGTCGTCCACAGGTCTAGTAATAATCTGGCGAGACACGCTTATTTTTTAGAAATCCTTTTTGTTTCCTTAGCACATAATTTCAACGATGCTCTCCAAGCATTCCTTGGCCATTTCACCATCTGAATATGAAGGGCTTATTTCAATAGTGATACAAGTCCACTTTTGTTCATTCTGAGATACAGAGTCCTAAAGTTAAATGAGCGCTGAAAAATCTGCAGTTGAGATACCAGAAATATTTAAGCGTTTGGCTTCTTGCTAGAAATGAACCTTTCTTTCTGTTTGTTTGGACCATTAATGTCAGAAGCATTATAGACAGAAAAGTGGAGGTAATGGACTTGTACCACTATTGAAATAAGCCCTTCATATGGCTTCGACTTTTTTTTCACCATTATCATAGCTACTGCATAACTAGCTGAATTCAGTCATGCAAATATGTATTGCTGAGTGGAAAGTAATCCTGTTAAGTTGTTTACCAGGTCTTGCCGAATCTGTTTACTGTCCTAATGCTGTTTGATGTTATATACTCTTTTGAAAACGAGATAAATTCATTGCATGTCAAGCATATGTATTTTGTTTTAAACTCCACAAAACAATACCTTATAGTTCACATATTTTGAAAACTTCTCAATTCTTCTGAAACTTTCCCCATCTTAAGTCCAATGTGTTCACTACTTGACGCTATTCCGAGTTTACGCCGCTAACTGAAACAGACAATTTTTAAAATAAGTCGTAAGGCATAAAAGGAAACGCAAAAGTATTTTAGAATGTGAAAATGCAACTCTTTCAAATGAAGCTTCTCTTGACCTAGAGTCTTATTTTAAAATGTAGGCATTATGTATTGTATTGAATATGTCTGATGTTCTTCTCACTTGCGCTCCTGTTTCACAATTCATACTTTTGCTGTTTGTTGGTAGCATATCACCAAGGCGGACTGCGCACCTTCAAGATGGCGCGTGGACTTTTCAAAATATCCAACGTTATGATTTTCTTTTCCAAACACGAATACAGAAGAAAATCAGTGAGTCAATGAACTGAGATATTCCTCTTCTAATGGGATATGATACGGATGACGCTTAATCGAATGCCATTTCTAGGGTTTTACGTGAAATAAAAGTTAAATTTTTGTTCATACGAAACAGCTACGCCGGCCGAAACTGACACTACTGGCCATTAAAATTGCTACACCTAAAAGAAATGCACATGAGAAACGGGTTTCATTGGACAAATATATTATACTAGAACTGGCATGTGATAACATTTTCATGTAATTTGGGTGCATAGATCCTGAGAAATCAGTACCCAGAAAAACCACCTCTGGCCGTAATAACGGCCTTGAAACGCCTGGGCATTGAGTCAAGCAGAGCTTGGATGTGGTGTACATGTACAGTTGTCCATGCAGCTTCAACACGATGCCACAGTTTATCAAAAGAAGTGACTGGCGTATTGTGACGAGACACTTGCTAGGCCACCATTGACCAGATGTTTACAATTGGTGAGAGATCTTTCTGTATCCAGAAAAGCCCGTACAGGACCTGCAACATGCAGTCGAGCATTATCCTGCTGAAATGTAGGGTTTCGCAGGTATCGAATGAAGGGTAGAGCCACGGGTCGTAACACATCTGAAATGTAATGTCCACTGTTTAAAGTGACGTCAATGCGAACAAGAGGTGACCGAAACGTGTAACCAATGGCACTCCATACCATTGCGCCGACTAATACGCCAGTATGGCGATGACGAATACACGCTTCCAATGTGCGTCCACCGCGATGACGCCAAACACAGATGCGATCGTCATGATGCTGTAAACAGAACCTGGGTTCATCCAAAAAAAATGACGTTTTGCCATTCGTGCACCGTGGTTCGTCGTTGAGTACACCATCGCAGGCGCTCCTGTCTGTGATGCAGCCTCAAGGGTAACCGCAGTGATGGTCTCCGAGCTGATTGGTAATGCTGCTGCAAACTTCGTCGAACTGTTGGTGCAGATGGTTGTTGTCTTGCAAACGACCCCATGTGTTGACTCAGGGATCGAGACGTGGCTGCACGATCCGTTACAGTCATGCGGATAAGATGGCTGCCATCTCGACTACTAGTGATACGAGTCCGTTGGGATTCAGCACGGCGTTCCGTATTACCCTCCTGAACCCACCGATCCATATTCTGCTAACAGTCATTGGATCTCGACCAACGCGAGCAGCAATATCGCAATACGATAAACCGGTCGTGCGGTAGCGTTCTCGCTTCCCACGCCCGAGTTCCCGGGTTCGATTCCCGGCGGGGTCAGGGATTTTCTCTGCCTCGTGATGGCTGGGTGTTTTGTGATGTCCTTAGGTTAGTTAGGTTTAAGTAGTTCTAAGTTCTAGGGAACTGATAACCTAAGATGTTAAGTCCCATAGTGCTCAGAGCCATTTGAACCAATACGATAAACCGCAATCGCGATAGGCTACAATCCGACCTTTATCAAAGTCGGAAACGTGATGGTACGCATTTCTCCTCCTTACACGAGGCATCACAACAACGTTTCACCCGGCAACGCTGGTCAGCTGCTGTTTGTGTATGAGAAATCGATTGGAAACTTTCTTCATGTCAGCACGTTGTAGGTGTCGCCACCGGCGCCAACCTTGTGTGAATGCTCTGAAAAGCTAATCATGCATATCACAGCATCTTCTTCCTGTCGGTTAAATTTCGCTTCTGTAGCACGTCATCTTCGTGGTGTAGCAATTTTAGTGGCCAGTAGTGTATTTTATCTACTAAATGCTTAATACAAGAGTGGTTGTAAAATCAATACCTATTTTTAATTTTGATTCTCCTAGATAGAAGCATTATCTCTTGCTGGCCTGTATTAGCTTTGACTAATATGAGGTTTACCATTTATGATTTCAGAGACTGATCGAGTGAAAACCTAAAAATGGCTGGTGTACTCACAGTTTGTCAGAGCTACGATTGCCATCAGGTATGAAGTTTGGCAGTCGGTGGTACAAGTAGGTAGATGGTGTAGGCAGCAGCGAGGTAGGAATTCAAAGCTTAACTCTAAGACAATAAAAAACTGCCGTAAGAAATTGATGACAACTGGTAGTGTGAAAGATGCAGGTCGACCTGGAACACCATCAACATCCAAATCGGAGGACAATGTGAATTATGATCAGCACGTCTTTGAACAGAGTCCTTCAAAGCCAACAGGACAACCCTCCAGGGAAAAGGGATTGTCGTCCCACGGTAATGATCATTTTAAAAATGAGCTACTGTTTTTTTCGATCTCGAAAGCCACGTTACGTGCAACATGTGTTCGATGAGGACTGCGACAGGAGAGTGGAATTTTGCGAGATTATGCTTGCTTGGGGAGATGATTATCCCAATCGGTACCACAATATCATGTGGTCTGATGAAGAGACCGTCACAACTGTTGTTATTGGTCAAATTTGGATCTAAATAACAGCTGAAAATTGCAATCGAGATCAAAGGTCTGGTCTTGGATGACGTCAAGCAGATTCATTGGCCTATACACCATGAGTAGTGTACAACACCTGGAGATTCTTGGAACTTCCGTGTGGCCTGTGATTGAAGAATGGGAAAAAGGAAGGGAACTGCTGTTCAAGCAAGATGAGTTTCGCCCCATTCTGCAGTTCCAGTGGGAGAATGGATGACAACTTCCTTGTCAGATGGACTGGCCGCCGGGGACCGATAGAATGGTCTGCACGTATCCCTCATCTGTCCCCATGGGTTAAGCTAGCAAGTGCACAGGTTAAAACCAAATGATATTAACACTCTTTAACAAATTACCCATCAAGTGTTTGCAAACGAAGAAGAAAGTTAAGAAAAGCTATGAATTTTGTTCCTAAAAAATTCAATATTTCTGTGGAAAATGCCGCTGCATAAGTTGAAATGTAACTTGATAACCAAATTGTACGCTCTAATGATGTATTCAGTGGAAATAAAACACTAATAACTTGCACACTTTATGAAATATTCATTGTTACAAACAGGTACCGACTTTTCACTCTGTACTCTTTTAAATTTTAAATGAAAACACTGGCCGTAAAATTTGTTGCAAATCTTCAATTATTCGCTGGTAGATTCACTTCTATACAGTTGTACGATACAATGCACAATCCATAATAATGATGAGCAATAACTTCGTACACAGAGTACTTGACTGTCATGTCTGTTCATTAGTACAACCGAGCAATGTCTTTCTGTATCAAAGTATCCAGCGTCATAGAAATATTGCTAGTATCGACTTATCGATTACAATATGATCTTACACAGATGACTAATAGGGAATAATATCAACATTAAAAATGAGTCAAATGTTAATGACATTCTTGTACAAAATATACATTGTTGTTGGGGCTGCTAATTATGGGAATATATTTTTTCAGCTTCTGCTGTTAATAGTACAGGAAATTTTAGTAAGGAGATGTTTTGAAAACTCATTCGACATACACTCCTGGAAATGGAAAAAAGAACACATTGACACCGGTGTGTCAGACCCACCATACTTGCTCCGGACACTGCGAGAGGGCTGTACAAGCAATGATCACACGCACGGCACAGCGGACACACCAGGAACCGCGGTGTTGGCCGTCGAATGGCGCTAGCTGCGCAGCATTTCTGCACCGCCGCCGTCAGTGTCAGCCAGTTTGCCGTGGCATACGGAGATCCATCGCAGTCTTCAACACTGGTAGCATGCCGCGACAGCGTGGACGTGAACCGTATGTGCAGTTGACGGACTTTGAGCGAGGGCGTATAGTGGGCATGCGGGAGGCCGGGTGGACGTACCGCCGAATTGCTCAACACGTGGGGCGTGAGGTCTCCACAGTACATCGATGTTGTCGCCAGTGGTCGGCGGAAGGTGCACGTGCCCGTCGACCTGGGACCGGACCGCAGCGACGCACGGATGCACGCCAAGACCGTAGGATCCTACGCAGTGTCGTAGGGGACCGCACCGCCACTTCCCAGCAAATTAGGGACACTGTTGCTCCTGGGGTATCGGCGAGGACCATTCGCAACCGTCTCCATGAAGCTGGGCTACGGTCCCGCACACCGTTAGGCCGTCTTCCGCTCACGCCCCAACATCGTGCAGCCCGCCTCCAGTGGTGTCGCGACAGGCGTGAATGGAGGGACGAATGGAGACGTGTCGTCTTCAGCGATGAGAGTCGCTTCTGCCTTGGTGCCAATGATGGTCGTATGCGTGTTTGGCGCCGTGGAGGTGAGCGCCACAATCAGGATTGCACACGACCGAGGCACACAGGGCCAACACCCGGCATCATGGTGTGGGGAGCGATCTCCTACACTGGCCGTACACCACTGGTGATCGTCGAGGGGACACTGAATAGTGCACGGTACATCCAAACCGTCATCGAACCCATCGTTCTACCATTCCTAGACCGGCAAGGGAACTTGCTGTTCCAACAGGACAATGCACGTCCGCATGTATCCCGTGCCACCCAACGTGCTCTAGAAGGTGTAAGTCAACTACCCTGGCCAGCAAGATCTCCGGATCTGTCCCCCATTGAGCATGTTTGGGACTGGATGAAGCGTCGTCTCACACGGTCTGCACGTCCAGCACGAACGCTGGTCCAACTGAGGCGCCAGGTGGAAATGGCATGGCAAGCCGTTCCACAGGACTACATCCAGCATCTCTACGATCGTCTCCATGGGAGAATAGCAGCCTGCATTGCTGCGAAAGGTGGATATACACTGTACTAGTGCCGACATTGTGCATGCTCTGTTGCCTGTGTCTATGTGCCTGTGGTTCTGTCAGTGTGATCATGTGATGTATCTGACCCCAGGAATGTGTCAATAATGTTTCCCCTTCCTGGGACAATGAATTCACGGTGTTCTTATTTCAATTTCCAGGAGTGTATTTTAAAGTTAGTTTTCTACAGAATGTGATTGTTTAGAGTGCTGTTCATTAATTTAACGTTGTAAAATTCTAAATAGAATTTTGGCGTTAACAAGAATACAAGATTATGTTTCAAAGTTTTACATTATGAATCAATTTAAATACTACATATATTTCAATAAAACGTCAGTCCAGCAAGTTTGACCAAATATAAATGTATTCTGAATACTCCTGTGCCTAAACTTCCTGATGGATTATAAATTCTTGAAAAGGTGATTACTTTTGTAAAAGGTAACCCTGCGAAGTACTTATTTCGTCAGCTTACATTCTGCTTGTGTTATGTAGTAATTTAGATGTTCATTTGTGAGTTGGGGCCCATATTGGATTAGACTGAGTACTAATGTGACTTACATTGCTTCGTAATTTATCATTTTGGTTTATTGTGTATTTTCAAACATGGTAGTAATCATGGCATGTCGACAAATGTTGGCAACTGAGGGATAATAAGCCGACCGTTATGTTATGTAAATAAAGATATCTCAGATAGTATATAGATGATTGTCATTTCAGTAGTAAGTGTTATTCGCTAAACTAAAGCGTAAAGTTATCAATTGAAGAAATTGATACCCAGCTACCTATGCCTCTGTGCACAACAACAAACCAGGTTCCTTAGTGAAATGACCTATACCTGGTGCAAAGTGTTACACCACCTCCTTAGGATTCCATTCCATTATGGATGGAATTATAACATTTCTGCGCAGGTGTAAGCTAGAACTTCCTTATTTATAATACGAATATGTTTGATCATAAGTAAACTTGGTGATTTTTTCCATAAGTCTGTGTGTCCAAAGACATGTGTAAATGAGCATGTATAATAAAAACGTAACAACTTTATAGTGAAAATATTGGAGTATGAAATGGACTATACCAAAGCAGATAAATAGAAAATATCGGATTATGAAATGGAATAAACCAAAGCAGAGAATTAATTATACTGGTATTAAAGATTTAAATCTGCTTGAAAAAGTAGAAATATGTGAAATCAAAATGTCTTTTCCAATGAACTTTTAAGTATAGCAGAAATATATAAAGTTTTCTTCCAGTTTCTTACTGTGCATATAGTCTGACCTCCTCTCGGCATCATCAGTTCCCCACATCCATGGGGTTGGAATCTTGATGCAT
This sequence comes from Schistocerca cancellata, assembly GCF_023864275.1. Lineage (NCBI taxonomy): Eukaryota > Metazoa > Arthropoda > Insecta > Orthoptera > Acrididae > Schistocerca > Schistocerca cancellata. The sequence goes on along the minus strand of NC_064626.1, from coordinate 1,143,697,348 downwards.
TCTGGTGTCAGGTGCCTTCCTTCATCCTCTCCTTTCTTGTTCCTTGGATTTAGCAAATATTTCCTCTTCAGATTGACCCTGCCAGATACGTGCTTTTGTATTACACCAATGGAATCTTTCTGAACTACAGAACCCAGATTGTTCTAACCACATACATAACAGTTTATCTTTCTAATGTTGAACGTACTGAAAATGAATGATATTGCATAAAATTACTGTATCTAAGGAAGTGTTGGAAATGTAATTAAATCTAAGCAAAGTATAGAGGTATCGAAAGTAATCTATCTCAAAATCAGCAGTCTTCCATGAGAGCCATTTATATCTTACCTTACACTATGGGACTAAACATCTGAGGTCGTCAGTCCCCTAGAACTTAGAACTACTTTAACCTAACTAACGTAAGGACATCACACACATCCATGCCCGAGCCAGGATTCGAACCTGCGACTGTAGTGGTCGCGCGGTTCCAGACTGAAGCACCTAGAACCGCTCGGGCACACCGGCCGGCTGGGATGTAGGTCTTCCACGCTTTCTCTACACCATTTAACACAAAAGTCAGCTTGTTTCTTTACAAAAGGACACAGCCAATTTCCTTCCCACTTCCTATCCTATTCTGCCCTATCCCAATCGATCTTTTACCACCTTTCTAAGGATAAACTGTTATCCTTTTTTCCTTCTTAAAATAATCGATAAAAATGTCTGCCTCTAACTCTGCCGCCATATTGAAGTTTCTACAAGGGCTATAAAGTCTTGCCAGCCCTGTTGATCTTCAGCTTAATGTCTCTTAAAAACGCTAGCACATTTTTTCCTCTTCTGCCGAATAAATATCGTGTAGTGGATCGAACATAAGTTGTGCTGGCAGTGTTGACCATCACATAACATACTTTATATGGCTATACTCCTCAACCCAGTAGCTGTTGACGAACGGTAACAAGGTGCATTGTTCATCGTTAACAAAATCGTAAAGTAGATGTACATTGGCATAACTGGTGCTTCTTAGAGAAATGTCGTGTAGGACATGGATTCCGAAAGTGGTCGATATCGGTTTCCTAGGGGTCGACATAAACGAAAACTGATTTTGGGGGTCGACGAGGTCTAAAAATCGATCCCTACTAAATTAACACAAGTTCTTATTTAAAACTTTCAAGATAGGTAGGTACTGTATTATGTTGTGTTACGTGTACTAAGAATAATTAATATTTTTGTAAGAAATAGCACTGTTGTAGTAATGTAAAGTCTCAAAGTTCGTACAAGATGAATAACTCGGCAAGTCTGTGTGGACAAGTTTGTGCAAGATAATGAGTTCGAGCGTACGTCTTTCAGGCGCGTTTTGACTTGCTCTCTATTTGACGCTTAGTACCTAGGCATTTTGTATCAATAGGAAAAAACTAAAGATAGGCCCCCTTATTCACAATAGTCTGCTAACTTAAAGCGTTGCTAATTCTCACTCTGTCTTCTTCTATTGACATAAGTCAGAATGAAAAATAACACTCTGTAGCAGCTGTTTTAAGTTAGCGGACCATTATGAATAAGGGGGGTTGATCTTAAAAGTAGATAATTTGGCCAATGGGGTCTGAGGTAACAGTTCATTTTGGAAAAGGGGTCACTTGTCCAAAATAGTTTGGGGATCCCTGGTGTAGGACATTCTGTGACGCTACTATTTTTTGAATTTTTCCATCTAATCAGTTAATCGAACTTGATGAGAGTCCAACATCGTGAACAACACGGAATGAAAGGGTTTTGTAAGTGGTCTCTTAGTGGGTAAATTCCAATTGTTCAGAACCCTACCGATAAATCTACAGTCTGGTATCCGTTTTTCTTAAATCACTCCGGGGAGATACTCTTGTATCGGCTGAGACTGATTTGAGTCAGGGATCACCAATTGGTAAGCCACACAATATCGCGTCTTTTCGACTGTTGCGTGTACGTGTATATCACTTATTCATATTGATGACCAATTGGCAGTCCTTGTAACAAGTGTTTATTATTTGAAGTCTTCCTACATTTCATAAAAATTTCTATGGACTTGACACCCCTCTACACAATTTCTTTTTATGGTAATAGTATCAGCGGTTTAATACGTTGTCTGCTAAATCTATTACGTATGTGCCGTAAATGTAACGGTCTGTCACACTTCCTTGACATACGCAAACGCTACTTTAGCTCCTGACCATGTCTGTCCACCAAGAACGACGTACTGGATTACTTGTAAAGAGGCTTTCAAAAGCTGCGACATAGACGTCCATTTTCGTTCTGTCGCTCATTGGGAACCCATTTCCGACACGTTAAACATTTCTCGCATATTGTGAGTCACCACATAAAATAAAGACATTATCTATACCACAATTTTCATTTCATACAAGCGTCACGTATCTCAACCTCCACCATCATTTTCTGTTCATTCCATTGTTTTTCACATGTCTGCTGGTCTTCAGGTTTAGCCAGATATTTTACATACAAGCTGCTACAACGTATCAACAAGCTTAGTTGTACAACAACGAAAAAAGGAAAAGGTATGGCATAGCATCATTATTCTTGAACTTCTATTTACACACAGCAGACGAGGTGGGCCCACATCGCAGAAACTGAAAATATCTGAATAATGTTTGACAGCAATTTAACCAGTCACTAACTGTTATGGATCTCATTTACTACAATTACAGATTCAGTATGACGGTCCAACGTGAAGAACATGCCTTCATTTAATTCAGGAATAAATCTTAGGAGTGGATGTCAAACAACTCCGCGGATAGCGGGTCAAGCTCTTTATCGTCCAATGTAAAATGGCATTAAGAACGAATACTACCGTCATTAAGATGCTATAGTTATGCAAAACAATCTGTCTACAACATTTTCTTTTCACACGATCTAACCAAAAACTTCAGTAACAGGCGCATTACGAAGATGCGTATGATTTTCAGAGAGGTTTACTACCGCTGCACATAGCTTCCGCGGAAACACTTCCCTCTGGAATTGAACACTTCAAATATGATAATCTTTGGCAACTTAGAAAATACAACAGAACACAGCACTCAGACCCACATCACATTTTTATTCAAGTTTTCAGTTTTGCAATAGTATCCGCATCGACCATAGAGAACTCCATGGATTTTCAAGGCTAAATTTTAGATATGAAATAACTGGTTTGTTCGTCAAATTAATCACATTGTGAGGTAAGCTTTCCATTTAGTAGTATTGCTTAAGTCAGACGGATGTAGTGCTTCTAGTATCTTACGGTAAATGTCTTTAATAACCACGAAGTACCTTTCTTTTATCATACTGAATTGTTCATATTTCTCAGCTGGAATGTTTGTTAATCTTGCTTACAGTAGAAAACATTGTTCAGCATCACCTTCTGAAGTCTTAATGTACTCGCACTGCAAACCACTGCTGAAAGACAGTATTTTGATAAGTCTTCTGCTTATTCTTTTGCAGTTTGCTTCTCATGACAAGAGTTCACACATCTTACCTTTTTTAATGTGTTGCTCTTACATGTAACACGGCGTCTCTTTCTAGGTACTTTCACAAAGAAATATTTTCGTTTGCTAACGTGCGTCCCTGGCAGCTGAGTGGTCAGCGCGACGGAATGTCATACGTAACGGCATGGGTTCGATTCCCGGCTGAGTCTGAGATTTTCTGCGCTCAGGGACTGAGTGTTGTGTTGTCCTTATCATCATCGTTTCATTCCCTTCGACACGCAAGTCGCCGAAGTGGCGTCAACTCGAAAGACCTGCACCAGGCGAACGTTCTACCAGACGGGAAGCCCTAGCCACACGGCATCTTCAAACTAACACTCTTAAAATCCTCAAGAGATATTGCTAAATTTTTGAATTTTGAAGCTCTTGTTTTCGTTTCTAGCCATGTTTACGAAATAAATATGGTTTTCATACGACTTCCACTCCAGTACACAAGATGTGTTTCTTTTCTTTTTTGTTTTTGTTTTATTAGTGAGACATGTTTCTGCAACTATGTACCAGCGTCTGAGTAGCTTTATTTACTTAAGAGCATCTTTTAAGATTTCTACCTAAGAACGTGGTATGAGTTTTTGTTACATTTTTTGGGTGGAAAGCAGGCCATGTTCCTTGCATATTGTGCTTTGTTAACTTTGACGTGTTTGTCGTGTTTGATGTGTCCTTAGGAACTGTAGTCATCACACTTTTTACCACGTCACTGTTGCCGTATTTCGTGAACATACAGCAACAAAAACGAATGGCGAAAGAGATATTATGCTGCTAGGAAGAATACACTGCACCAAGAGAGCTTACTGGGACAAAAAATGAGCCTCTGTCACGTCAAAATGCTGTCAGTCCAATGACTGGTTTGATGCAGTTCTTCATGCTACTCTATCCTGTGCAAGCCTCTTTATCTCCGAATAACTGCTCCAACTTACATTCTTCTGAATCCGCTTACTGTACTCCTCTCTTTTACTCCTCTACAATTTTTACCTTCCACATTTGCCTTCAGTATTAAATTGGTGATCTCTTCATGTCTCAGAATGTGTCTTATCAACCCACCCCTTCTTCTAGTCAGATTGTGCCACAAATTTCTTTTGTCCCCAGTTCTGTTCAGTACTCATTCAGCATTCTTCCGTAGCACCACATTTCAAAAGCTTCTGTTCTCTTCTTATCTAAACTGTTTAAAGTCCATGTTTCACTTCCATGCATTGCTTACCTCCATACAAACACCTTCAGAAAAGACCTCCTGACACTTAAATCTACATTCGATGTCAACAAATTTCTCCTCTTCAGAAACGTTTTTCTTGCCATTGCCGGTCTACATTTTATAACCATCATCAGTTACCTTGCTGCCCAATTAACGAAACTCATTTACTACTTTCAGTGTCTCGTTTCCTAATCTAATTCGCTTAGCATAACCCGATTTAATTGGACTATGTTCCATTATCCTTGTTTTCCTTTTGTTGATATTCGTCTTATATCCTTCTTTCAAGACACTACCCCTTCCATATAACTGTTCTTTGCTGCCTCTGATAGAAATACATTGCTAAATCGCAAAGTTTTTGTTTCTTCTCCCTGAACTTCAAACCCTACTTCAAATTTTTCTTTGGTTTCCTTTACTGTTTGCTCAGTTTACAGATTGAACTTCCCTTTTATATCCCTCGACTCTGATAACGCCGTATGGTTTCTGTAAGAGTTGTTAATAGCCTTTCGTTCCCTGTATTTTACCCCTACCACCTTCAGATGTTCAAAGAATGTAGACCAGTCAACGTTATTTTTCAAAACCTTTCTCTATAAATTTACAAATGCTATAAACTTAGGTTTGCCGTCTTCAACCTATCTTCTTCTAGGGTATGTAGTTGAGTCAGTATTGCCTCGGGTATTAAAAAAAAAGGCTCCTTTCCTTGGCGATGATTGACTGTTTCATCATATCATTAGAGTTATTTGATCATCGGTTGGGTGAAGTTCACAAAGCACAATATTTTGGGATGCCATTGATAGTTTTTTATATCCTTTGTGTAAAGGAATTACCGAGTTATACAAGCGAAATACAACTTCACCTTCCGTGAATGCTTCTCTCTCGGGCGACATTTCCTACTTGCGAATTACTTCCAGTACACAACCGTGAAATTCAGCACACTATTTAGCTTTCTTTCGGCAGCTGCAAGTGTTTCACTGGGTTTCGTATTAAAAGTACGTGTCAAACGGTCGTACCTCCGAACTGGAAATACAAACCGATTGTAAACTTTCTGTTTCAAAGGCATCAAGCTTAGTTTTGAAAACTCTATACATGCACTTTTTCTTCATAAATAGGATGTTCTTGGTCGTCCTCTTGTGTTATTCCCCATGATCGTGCATTATGGCTGTTTTATATCATATCTAATTAAGTATCCAGTGCGTTTGATTTGCACTGGGCGATCATATTCAGTGGTTCTTTCTTCTCTCATATTTCTTGCAGAACTATCTCATTCGCTTTTCTGTCTGTCCAGGTAGTCCTCGTAATTTTCCTCCACAACAACATTCTACAGCTTCTAAATGAGCTTCCTCCTGTTTTGCTAACGTCCAAGTTCACATCCGATAGTAACTGCATACAACAAAAATACAGTAATATTTTAAGGAAAGTCATTAAAATATCGAGAAGTATATACATCCCGATAAAAATTAATAATGCAGATAATAAGATTAAAACTATTTAGGACACTGTCAAACAGGAGACAGGAAAATTAATCAGTTTACAAGATACCACAACAATTAAAGTAAATGACAGTGCTGTGGTTGGTAATACACAAAATGCAAGTATTTTTAACAATCACTTTCTAAATGCAGCAGCAAAAATAGGATAAAAGGATTCAGTTGGAGAAGCAATAGAATGTATTAAACATATCATTCCACAAAACTTTAAGCAACTAGAAGTAATTTCAACATCGTTTACTGAAACTGATAGAACTATAAAAATTCTAAAAAACGAATAGTTCATTTTCTGTTGATGGAACCTCAAACAGAATTCTGAAAAGTAGTTCTAACTTAATATGTAATTCCTTACTGAGACATGTAGTGCATACAGAATTTTTCCAGACAGATTAAAATGTGCAAATTGTGAAACATCTTTATAAGAAAGGCAACAAGAAAGACTTAAATATTTGTCGTCCAGTTTCCTTACTGACATCTTTTTCCAAAATATTCGAAAGAGTTTTCTCATATTTTACTTGGCCCGTTTCACAAATTTAGATAAAAGAATCGTTAATATTACCTGTGGAACATGTAACTAACTGACTATATCAAGAGACACAAATCTTACTGGGGGCCGACAGTTTCTTGTTCAGCAGATTGATCTTTTTATTCCGCAAAGCGCTCCTAGCCAGTGTTATTCTGATATTCTTGAGAGATCAATTGTTTGCTTCAAAATTGCTACCAGTAGTATGGCTATGGGGAGTCTAGTGTAGTTTGACCTTTACCTGTCGGATTTCCTACATGCAGGAACAGAAGCTATGGCCTTGAATGCGTGATGTCATGAGCCATTATCCTCATCTATCAAGCGGCAGGCCCCATTGGTCCTTAAATGATTTTTAACTGAAACTTCCTGGTGGAGTAAAACTTGGTACATTTGGTTTTTGCAGGTTAAGTTCTCTACTAACTGAGCATTCAAACAGACAGAAAATTTCAAATCAGTGCACACTCCACTGTGCAGTGAAAATTTATTACAGATTTTTAGTATTTTAAGAGTATGCGTGAGCACACACGTCCTGTCACAAAATGACCGAATTCCGGCTAGATGCTCATAGTGTTGCAATCTACAGTGTGTGCAACAGAGACTGAAATTTGTACACATTGTGAAGTATTTAGATTGCAGAAACAACATAATAAGCTCAGCGAACCTACCGAATGAATTGCTCACTCGCTCAGCTCGCCAACATACTCGCCCGCCTCAGTTGTCGTCAGTCAGCCACAATGATATGTCATGGGCATGTCCAGAATTCAGAGGGATGGTCAGTCAAATGGCAGGTGGACAAATCTGTGTCCAGTAGAGCCTGCTCATCCAGCGGTGCCGTCTGGATACCAAAGTACAACAATTCCAGCAATGTCAGACGACAAGCGTGAAGGGATGGAAGTGTGCAATGCGTCCAGCTCCAAAGCGCCAGAGGCTGCACTGAAACTTCGGATAACAGTGGTATCAAATGCTGCAGTTGTGACTGAGTTAACGATATTCATCAACGAAAAGAACATCATGATCAATGGACCACATGGCCATACAATGACAAGGAAGATGGGAGGGATTGCCACACACGATATAAGCACGCAAAGAGGCCGTACTGCGAAACCCAGCAACAGCGCAGGGAGTGACAAAATGGCTCTGAGCACTATGGGACTTAACAGCTGTGGTCATCAGTCCCCTAGAACTTAGAACTACTTAAACCTAACTAACCTAAGGACATCACACACATCCATGCCCGAGGCAGGATTCGAACCTGCGACCGTAGCAGGGAGTGACAGCTCACTGAGTTTCGGCTTGATAGATGATGCCAACAACATGTTAGCAGCAGTTGCAGACGAGCAGCTTGGCCCCTCCTCCTGGCGCCAACAACCCACCGAGGAGAAGGAGCCGAGGCTGCCACCAATCGTCTTCCAAGTGACTGATGATGACCGCAACTTTCTGCACCACGACTAATAGTGGGGCCAAAACCGACTTCACTGTGGGATTAGCAGGGAAGAACCTAGTGTGGATAAGTCTCCACAACTGTGAAGATTCTCGTATCGTGATGCGCCGGGAAGTGTGTCCTGCATGTGCTGGAAGTGCAGGGTGGCTCTCTGGCAAAAGAGGAGATGGAACAGGTGGCGAACTCCCCCCCCCCCCCCCCCAACTGCGCAGAAGAAGACCAGTTGGAACGTCAGCATCACAGACTATGGCACCTGCGGCCATGCTGAACCCACCAATCGCAACAGCTACACTGGTAATGCGAGAAGTGTCGTCATCGGCACCCTGTTTCGTCATGTTAACAAGGATGTTCGAGAGTACGATGGGCGTGGTCGATCAGATGACATGGCAGATAGTCGCTCTTAAGAAGGGTAGAACAGTTCTGGTACTGCGAACAGCTGAAAGCAAGGGGAAACTACAGCCGTAACTTTTCCCGAGGGCATGCAGCTTTACTGTATAATTAATTCATGATGGCGTCCTCTTGGGTAAAATATTCCGGAGGGAAAATAGTCCCCCATTCGGATCTCCGGGCGGGGGCAACTCAAGAGGACGTCGTTATCAGGAGAAAGAAAACTGGCGTTCTAAGGATCGGAGCTTGGAATGACAGATCCCTTAATCGGGCAGGTAGGTTAGAAAATTTAAAAAGGGAAATGGATAGGTTAAAGTTAGATATAGTGGGAGTTAGTCAAGTTCGGTGGCAGGAGGAACAAGACTTTTCGTCAGGTGAATACAGCGTTATAAACACACAATCAGATAGGGGTAATGCAGGAGTAGGTTTAATAATCAATAAAAAAAATAGGAGTGCGGGTAAGCTACTACAAACAGCATAGTGAACGCATTATTGTGGCCAAGATAGACACGAAGCCCATGCCTTCTACAGTAGTACAAGTTTATATGCCAACTGGGTCTGCAGATGATGAAGAAATTGATGAAATATATGATGAGATAAAAGAAATTATTCAGGTAGTGAAGGGAGACGAAAATTTAATAGTCATGGGTGACTGGAATTCGAGAGTAGGAAAAGGGAGAGAAGGAAACATAGTGGGTGAATGTGGATTGGGGGAGAGAAATGAAAGACAAAGCCATCTGGTAGAATTTTGCACACAGCATAACTTAATCATAGCTAACACTTGGTTCAAGAATCATAAAAGAAGGTTGTACACATGGAAGAATCCCGGAGATACTAGAAGGTATCAGATAGAATATATAATAGTGAGACAGATGTTTAGGAACCAGGTTTTCAATTGTAAGTTATTTCCAGGGGCAGATGTGGACTCTGACCACAATCTATTGGTTATGAACTGTAGAATAAAACTGAAGAAACTGCAAAAAGGTGGGAATTTAAGGAGATGGGACCTGGATAAACTGACTAAACCAGAGGTTGTACAGAGTTTCAGGGGGAGCATAAGGGAACAATTGACAAGAATGGGGGAAACAAATACAGTAGAAGAAGAATGGGTAGCTCTGAGGGATGAAGTAGTGAAGGCAGCAGAGGATCAAGTAGGTAAAAAGACAAGGACTAGTAGAAATCCTTGGGTAACAGAAGAAATATTGAATTTAATTGATGAAAGGAGAAAATATAAAAACGCAGTAAATGAAGCAGGCAAAAAGGAATACAAACGTCTCAAAAATGAGATTGACAGGAAGTGCAAAATGGCTAAGCAGGGATGGCTAGAGGACAAATGTAAGGATGTAGCGGCTTATCTCACTAGGGGTAAGATAGATACTGCCTACAGGAAAATTAAAGAGACCTAGGGAGAAAAGAGAGCCACATGTATGAATATCAAGAGCTCAGATGGAAACCCAGTTCTAAGCAAAGAAGGGAAAGCTGAAAGGTGGAAGGAGTATATAGAGGGTCTATACAAGGGTGATGTACTTGAGGACAATATTATGGAAATTGAAGAGAATGTAGATGAAGATGAAATGGGAGACACGATACTGCGTGAAGAGCTTGACAGAGCACTGAAAGACATGAGTCGAAACAAGGCCCCGGGAGTAGACCACATTCCATTGGAACTATTGACGGAACTACTCGACCACCTGGTGAGCAAGATGTATGAGACCGGTGAAATATTCTGAGACTTCAAGAAGAATATACTAATTCCAATCCCAAAGAAAGCAGGTGTTGACAGATGTGAAAATTACCGAACTATCAGTTTAATAAGTCACTGCTGCAAAATACTAACGCGAATTCTTTACAGACGAATGGAAAAACTGGTAGAAGCCGACCTCGGGGAAGATCAGTTTGGATTCCGCAGAAATGTTGGAACACGTGAGGCAATACTGACCCTACGACGTATCTTAGAAAATATATTAAGGGAAGGCAAACCTACGTTTCTAGCATTTGTAGACTTAGAGAAAGCTTTCGATAATGTTGATTGGCATACTCTCTTTCAAATTCTAAAGATGGCAGGGGTAAAATACAGGGAGCGAAAGGCTATTTACAATTTGTACAGAAACCAGATGGCAGTTATAAGAGTCGAGGGCCATGAAAGGGAAGCAGCGGTTGGGAAGGGAGTGAGTCAGGGTTGCAGCCTGTCCCCGATGTTATTCAGTCTGTATATTGAGCAAGCAGTAAAGGAAACAAAAGAAAAATTCGGAGTAGGTATTAAAATCCATGGAGAAGAAATAAAAATGTTGAGGTTCGCCAATGACATTGTAATTCTGTCAGACACAGCAAAGGACTTGGAAGAGCAGTTGAACGGAATGGACAGTGTCTTGAAAGAGGATATAAGATGAACATCTGCAAAAGCAAAACGAGGATAATGGAATGTAGTCAAATTAAGTCGGGTGATGCTGAGGGAATTAGATTAGGAAATGAGACACTTAAAGTAGTAAAGGAGTTTTGCTATTTGGGGAGCAAAATAACTGATGAGGGTCGAAGTAGAGAGGATATAAAATGTAGACTGGCAATGGCAAGGAAAGCGTTTCTGAAGAAGAGAAATTTGTTAACATCGAGTATAGATTTAAGTGTCAGGAAGTCGTTTCTGAAAGTATTTGTATGGAGTGTAGGCATGTATGGAAGTGAAACATGGACGATAACTAGTTTGGACAAGAACAGAATAGAAGCTTTTGAAATGTGGTGCTACAGAAGAATGCTGAAGATTAGATGGGTAGATCACGTAACTAATGAGGAGGTATTGAATAGAATTGGGGAGAAGAGAAGTTTGTGGCACAACTTGACTAGAAGAAGGGATCGGTTGGTAGGACATGTTCTGAGGGTTCAAGGGTTCACAAATTTAGGATGGGAGGGCAGCGTGGAGGGTAAAAATCGTAGAGGGAGACCAAGAGATGAATACACCAAGCAGATTCAGAAGGATGTAGGTTGCAGTAAGTACTGGGAGATGAAGAAGCTTGCACAGGATAGAGTAGCATGGAGAGCTGCATCAAACCAGTCTCAGGACTGAAGACCACAACAACAACAACATGAAGGGTAGGTAACCTCCCCCTTATTACCACAGTGCATGGCCACGTTGCGAGAAGCGTGATAGGTCGGACCAACCAACTCCATACTGTTGTGCCAGCGGCAGAGAAGAGATGGTCTACAAAGGGTCAGACCACGAGATAACCAACAAGAGAGGCTACAATAACATCCACAAACCATGGAAGAAACAGCACTTCACCGCTCTTACACTCCACGAACCCTAGAGGCTGAAGAGAACCTATATAAAGGCCTACGTGAAGATCAGCCGACAAGCTGAATGCATTTCCGGTGATAACTGAGGAAAAGAATGTAGTGCCCATGGCAAACACTTTACGCTTTACCAGATGCCGCTCGATAGATAATATAGCTAACGGATAAGAAGAGTATGAATAGAATGAGATTCTCACTCTGCAGCGGAGTGTGCGCTGATATGAAACTTCCTGGCAGGTTAAAACTGTGTGCCTCACTTCTGCCAGTACCTCGTCTCCTACCTTCCAACCTTTGCAGGAGAGCTTCTGTAGAGAGAGAAGGTAGGAGACGAGGTACTGGAAGAGGTGAGGCTGTGAGGACGGGCTGTGAGGTAGCTGAGATGGATGCCGGCACGGTAGCTCAGCGTGCTCGGTCAGAGGGTTAGCTGCCCTCTGTAATAAAAAACTGAGTGAACAGATCAACAAAGAACCTGAACGGGTGTCATCGGACGCCCAGTCCGAACAAATCCAACGAACAATATAGGACAAAATGAGATCTAAGAAAAAAAAAAGATGGTAGAGCACTTGCCCGCAAAAGGCTAAGGTCCCGAGTTCGAGTCTCGGCCGGCACACAGTTTTAATCTGTCAGAAGTTTCAAGAGTATAAATAGCTTGTTGTGGAGTATGCTGCATTTTTTGAAAAATGTTGACCGTCCGATGTGGCCGAGTGGTTGTAGGCGCTTCAGTCCGGAACCACGCGGCTGCTATGGTCGCAGGTTTGAATCCTGCCTTGGGCATGGATGTGTGTGATGTCCTTAGATTAGTTATGTGTAAGTAGTTCTACGTCTAGGGACTGATGACCTCAGATGTTAAGTCCCATAGTGCTTAGAGCCATTTGAACCATGTTGAAAAATTTTGCACAGTCAGTAGTCACAAATTGAAAGCTACAAAGATAACGCATTAAAAGCAGGTCGTTCAACAATGAAAACATTTACACCTGGGGAGATGCAGCACTTATGATGGATGAATCTCCAATAGATTAAGAACCTGCGCCTATAGGGATTATCCAACAAGTGGACAATGAGAAAGGTGTAATTCCAACACAAGGAGCAGCAACTATACTTTATTATTTATTTAGTTTGCTGTCACAGCTGCATACATATTCCTCAATAGTGACTACTTTCGTACGAGTCTGTTCATTTTCGAACCACTGCCTGAATCTTTATCACGTTATTGTAAAAAAAATATATTTTAATATATAAAAGCTCTCTTCTGTTCTTATAGTATACATTTATTAAGTTGGCATAGTGTATGGACATCAGTTGTGCCAAGGGCAGACAGTTCGAACGTATACTGCAAGAACAGAGCAACACTTTTATACACGTGTATTACACTGAAATTATTTTACAATCACGTGATGAAGAAGGAGGGAATGATTCGAAAATGAGAAGATTCTTCCGAAACTAGCTACGATTCACGAATGCATATGCAACTGTGACAGGAAACTAAATGAAAAAGCAGATAAGGGGTAACGAAATATCAAATCGAGATGCTAATCCAGTAAAAAGAGACATTTTTCAAGGACAACTAATTATTATCACTGATGAACTAGAATCTGGAATTAATTTGTAATCGTTGCTGCCATTACTTGCACTCCGAGCAAGAGACCAACAGTGAGGAACTTACGGAGCAGACTTTTATGAAACAATAGAAATAATAAACTTGTACAACACAACGCACTGCGGGCAACAGACAGACCCGAATGGAAAACGAATAAAATGGGAGCTATACGATTTGTTAGAGGACCAATGATAATTTACCACCGAAGACATGGGATACAACTGTTGCAGTTCTGTGAACAAGTTAAAGAAAAAGCATGAGATGACGTATTCAATAATCCATGACTCTTGGTGAAATGATTAACAGACCTTGAAGTCCACAGATATTTTACAACGCAACAAAGTTAGCATGCACCTGTAATATACCAAAGACACGGAAACGAAACATTATCTCTTCGAGGACAACCTACAACTTAGCAGATTGCAAGAATGAATGAAAGCACAGGGAAAAGTTTCATAACAGGTGCTCTGATTTGAAGAAACTTATCGCCATCGATAGTAATTGGGTGGCTGGAGCCACAGAGAAGTGGCGAAGGTTCTCGTCAGAATTGTTTTACACAGCAGAATTTGAGAATATAGTGTTGGGTCGTGTGGCAGAAAGCTCATCAATGAGTACCATCAACTTGACAACAGAGAATACAGCACGGAGTGTGCCGATGAGCAGCACTCACAGCCCCTGTTTTAAACGATGCATGAAAGAAACTGGGCCAAATGATTGCGGAAAAAATAGTTCAGTTTTGTCAGAGGTTTGTAGAAATTCTTTGTTTCTTGTGAAAAGACTACATGAAGTTCATAATCTGTTAAGCGGTAAAATAAAACAGTTTACTGTGTCAGTCACTTACTCATTTTGCAACTACGCATTTCGATGGTTCACTTCATCATCTTCAGATGGAGAATTCTGCAGTTACATCCATGGTGTTAGTGAAGAGCACAGACGTCTTCTCACAACAGCGGACCAAATGCTAGGTAGGTAACACGAATTTGTAAGAGTAAAGGGTACTTACTCGTCCATGGTAAGGAGAATCGAAAAAATTGCTACGTACTGCCACTTGTTGCACGTGGTCTTCACTGTAGATTTGTTTACATATTGGTGGCCTGCGGGCCTGATTCACGTATTTACTTCAGCTCATTGGCCGCCTCATCACTTGACGCGACATTAGCGCTCTTAGCGCACAAGATAAAAACTATAGCGTCTGTGACACTTTATAGGGCAACGCGCCGATATGAGTTTCACCCATTTCCGAACATGCTATGCCATTAAAATATGCCTAAAAACACGCGTTTTTGAGAGTACATAATTTTATGTTCACCTCATCTTCAGATTTTACATTTACTTATGCATCATGAACACTGTTTTTTGCGAAGGACGTTTTACAGTACCTATCTTAAAAACTTCCATTAAAAATTCTGCAAGGCCGTTACTAAAGAAAGATTGTTCACAACACATAAATAGATACAAAACCTGAATATGGAATTGCAGACATCGTGAAATGTCACCATGGAAAAATAAACATCTTTAAAAGCAACTGGTTGCATTTAATTCACTGTAAATTAATATAAGTTTCAACACTTTCAGTGTTCTAATACATCCATAGTGGACAAGTATTATTTATTAATTTTAACACGAAATAACCAAAAATATGTACCAGGAGGAGCACGACATGCGTGCTTCACTCTCTCTCTCTCTCTCTCTCTCTCTCTCTTTCTCTTTCTTTCTCTCCCATGAATTTATTTCACAGAGCAGACTGAAACCAATCGCCAATCGCAGACCAGATCTGGCCCACAGGCCTCCAGTGGTCCACCTGTGGTTTACAGTGCTACTTCAGAGATGTTTTATATGTCAGAGATATGCTTGTGCTTGCTTACATTGAGTACAAAGATAATTGAAAGGTGCAGTTGCAGGTGATTGGCTTTCCATTTACTGTACATCATAATTCAGCTATATTAAATGGTTATATCTACATAATACGTTTTTCTATTATTTTACAAATATGGATTGCTTGTAACAGAATGTGGACATCTGCAAAAGGGGTGAGAGAAAGTCATCAATGGTAAAAGCAAAATTAATTTCATTTAGTGAGTTGTTATTGAATTAGACTTCTTGCTACGTATAAATATACTATGAATTTAAAGAACAAAAAGCCAAATAACTAACAATCTGATGTTGCAAGTTCCAGATTTTGATTGTTTACATTGTTGTGCTAACAAAATTTTTCTTATATGTTACATATTTGTATTTCTCAAGTTCTTTCTTATTTTACAAGGTTGATTAAAACAGTTTGTACATATATACCATAGGCAGATTAAAACAGATCATACATACCTGTATATATACTGCTGTGGAACTCATAGGGATATGAATGTAAGAGCTGAAATAGATTGCTGTGCATTGAAATTTATCATAAATTATCAAACAGCTTAAGTACTTTGTCAAAACTTTTGAAAATGGTCGTTAAGTCTGTTTCATTATTGCCATTGGGTAGATTTTCCCCAAGTTTCTTTCTGTGGATATAGATTTCTAGTTTTTCATAGAGACACATGAAGCTATTGCAGATTTGTGTGGTGTGCGTTATCAGAAGATGTTGATGTGTTCTTTGAATGTGGAGTGGATATTACAGCCTCTTTGACCTATGTACTGAGCTTCTCTTTTACTACATATAATACGACTGCCAGAGGATGAAAATTTATCTTGGCTGCTTTTTAGGTTATGAGGTAGTCTGTGGCTAGTTTTAGTGTTTGTTTGAAATGCAATTCTTTTTGTAAGTCATTTGAAGGTGCTGGCAATTTTTGGGATATATTTTTGAAGAAGGAGATGCATGTTGCCCGTAATGGCTCGCTTCCCGTAAATTTGGAAGACATATTTGGCATCTTGCTTGCAGATAGTTAAATCAAGGAGGTTAATGGTATTATAGGGTCGTTCAATAAGTAATGCCCCGTATTTTTTTCTCGGAACATATTTATTGTTAAGAGTCAGAATTTGGTGACAATATACATCAATATGTCTTATCGATTTCCTACTTTTCTACGTAGTCTCCATCACGTTCTATGGCCGTACCCCAACGTTGTGGAAGAGCATGTATTCGCTGCTGGTAAAAGTTCTTGTTGCCCTGCAGGCGTAGCCACGTTTTCATTACATGACTGACACTCCCGTCATCTTCAAAGTCTGCTCCCCTTATAGAATCTTTAAGTGGCCCAGAGAGATGGAAGACTGAGGATGCCAGGTGTTGACTGTAGGGTGGATGAGGCAATGATGTCCAACCCAATGTGGCGATGTGTTCCCAGGTCATCAGACTTGTGTGTGGGAGTGCATTATCGTGTTGGAACTAGATTTCTGCTGGATTCTTGTCCGATCGAACACATCGGAAACGGTTCTTGAGTTTATTTGGAGTCTTCACATATGCCTCTGAATTGGTGGTTGACCTTCTTCGCATCACATCCACGAGAATAACGCCATCACAATCCCAGAAGACTGTCACCATGACTTTCCCAGCAGAGGGGGTTACCCTGAATTTATTCTTTTGTGGTGAATGGGGATGATGCCACTTCATGGACTGCCTATTTGTTTCCGGGGTAAAGTGGTGCTTTCATCCCCCGTAACGTTCTGTGACAGAAAGGCCTCTCTGTCGGCCTCAAAACTCTCCAGCAATTCAGATAAAATGGCCTTTCTTTGAATCTTTTGGTCCACTAGGAGCATTCGTGGAACCCATCGTGAGCATGCCCTTGGATACCCGAGAGTCTCGATCATTGCAGATGCACTTCCAGTGCTGACCGAGAACTGTAGAGCCATTGTCGAATTGTAATACGCCGATCGGCATGATTAATGGCATCCACACGATTTAGCATGTCTGGAGCAGTGGCTGTGACAGGACGTCCGGGGCATGGCTGATGATGGAGCTCTGTTACTGCATTTCCTGAGGCTGTAACTTTCTTTAGCCATTGCCCAACTGTACTCCTATCAACTGTAGCGTCGCCATACACTGCACACAAATGTTTATATATGTTCACCACAGTTTCTTTTTCTGCACAGAAGAATTCAATAACAGAACGCTGCTTGTAACGTGAATCGTATGTAGACGCCATTTTGACGCTGTACTACGGCTCTGCCATCTGCCAGAACGATTCGAAACTTCACCGGCGCAAAGAACAAATATCATATGTGAACCACCAACCAAGGATGTTTGTCTATGTATATTAATGGCTTTTTTTATGTGGGACATTACTTATCGAACGACCCTCGTATTTGTTTCCTGTTCGCAGATGAGTTTAATGTTACTGTACATTTTGTTGAGGGTTTGGAGGATGTCTTGGACATCATCTTTGTTTTCCTCTTCAATGATTACAATTGTATTATCTACGATCTCCTGTAGAGATGAACTTTTTGAATGCGTGTTGGTTTTTAGTGAAAAGTTTGTGCTCTACATGATAAGGAATATTTCAGTTACAGTTCCCGATATTCTGACACTCACAGCTAGCCCATTTATTTGTTTCTAGATTTTTAGAGAAGTGATTGTTTCAGAAGCAGCTCCAATATGTTAATGACTTCTGCGATTTCTGCAGGACAAAGCTCCTTGCATCTCACTAAGTTCTGTTTAATAACAACTACTGCATCATCAAAGGGATGTCAGTATACAGATTAGATACATCTAAGATACAACAATTGGCAGTGCGCAGCATTTTTTCGACTCTTACTTGTGTGTGAATTCCTAAGGGACCAAACTGCTGAGGTCATCGGTCCCTAGACTGACACATTACTTAAACTAACTTAAACTAAGAACAACACAAACATGTCTGAGGGAGTACTCGAACCTTCGGTGGGAGGGCGACTCTTACTTATTTGTAAGTTCAATTTACAGATTCATGTGTTTTAAATTTGGCAACGGCCTTGCCGCAGTGGCTACACCGGTTCCCGTGAGATCACCGAAGTTAAACGCCGTCGGGCGTGGCAGGCATTTGGATGGGTGACCATCCAGGCCGCCATGCGCTGTTGCCATTTTTCGGGGTGCACTCAGCCTCGTGATGCCAATTGAGGAGCTACTCGACCGAAAAGTAACGGCTTCGGTCAAGAATACCATCTTACGACCGTGAGAGCGGTGTGCTGACCCCACGCCCCTCCTATCTGCATCCTCCAACAAGGATGACACGGCGGTCGGATGGTCTCGGTAGGCCACTCGTGGCCTGAAGACGGAGTGCTTTTTATGTCTTTTAAATTTAACAGTGTCTTTTGTAAAAACCCAGTTTTATCATCAGCAAAGAGGAAACATAACCTGCCTAGCATGTAGTTTGCTGTTTTTAAGAAGTGTCTGTGCTCCTCACTATGCTGGAATGTAGCTACACGGTACTCCACCTAAGGGGGTGATTGTGTGGCCCATCGAAACACTTAGTGGAAAAATAAACGAATGATGAATGCACTAACTATTTTATTTATATTTATCAACAGTCGTTGCCTCCATGAAGCTGTCCTTTATGAAAAAAGATTTATTATTAAGAAATCACCCCCCCCTTAAGTATATGTCTAAAATACAATCTAAGATTTAAAAAGCGATGCAACACCTAGGGATTATCCAAATGGACGAAAATCGGTAATGTGATGACACACGTGTAGAGACAAACAAATGATTACAATTTCAGACAGTTTGGATGATTTATTCAACAGAAAGAGCTTTACAAATGAGAAAATGTATAACGCGTTGGCCCGCCTCTGGCCCTTATGTAAGCAGTTATTGGGCTTGGCACTGATTGATTGAGTTGTTGGATGTCCTCCTGAGGGATAGCATGCCAAATTCTGTCCAATTGGCGAGTTAGATCGTCAAAATCGCAAGATGGTTGGAGGGTCCTGCCCATAGTGTTCCGTACATTCTCAACACGGGAGAGATCCGGCAACCTTGATGGCCAAGGAAGGGTTTGGCAAGCACGAAGACAAGGAGTAGAAACTCTCTCCGTCTGCAGGCGGGCATTGTTTTGCTGAAATGTAAGCCCAAAATGGCTGGCCATGGAGGGCAACAAAAGGATACGTAGAATGCCGTCGGCGAGCCGCTGTGCTGGAAGGGTGCCGTGGATCACAATCAAAGGGGTCCTGCTGTGGAAAGAAATGGCACCTCAGGCCGTAAATCCTGGCTGTCGGGCCACATGGAACAAGACAGTCAGGTTGGCATCCCAGGGCTCTCAGGGGCGTCTCCAGAAACGACTTCAGCCTGGAATCTCATTGGTTGGAGTATAATTGTCTTCAGTGAGGAGTACCCTTCGAACTGAGCCCTGATGACCATCAAAGGTGTGTCTGGAAACACCCTGGACTGAGGTGAGCTACCAATATAACTGTCACCCACCATGCGGCCCGACAACTAAGAGTGGTGGTTTGGGGTGCCATTTCTTTTCATAGCAGAACCACTTTGGTTGTCATCCACATCATCCATACAGTACAGCGGTGCGTAGACCATATTCTACACTCCGTTTTGCGAATCATACCACAGTAGTGCTCACACGCCTAAATAAGTCTTAATATCCAGTGCATGTTGTCAGACATAGGTAGAAGAAGAAGACAAAATCTAGCATACTTCACTCACTTTCATTCCATAATGCGATCCGGAATCATTTATGAGTTAACACATCAAGTGAAGGTTTCTCGAGTCGAAAAGAGTGTAAAACGAATGATATGTGATGTGAAGTGTAGACCATTGGCATGGATTCTGGAAGAACATATATCTGTGCGCCAGATAGCATGTACACTAAGTGATCAAAAGTATCCGGACACCCCCAAAAACATACGTTTTTCATATCAGGTGATTGTGCTGCCACCTACTGCCAGGTGCTCCATATCAGCGACCTCAGTAGTCATTAGACATCGTGAGAGAGCAGACTGGGGCGTTCTGCAGAACGCACGGACTTCGGACGTGGTCAGGTTATTGGATGTCACTTGTGTCATACGTCTGTACGCCAGATTTCCACGTTCCTGAACACCCTAGGTCCCCTGTTTCCTATATGATAGTGAAGTGGAAACGTGAAGGGACACGTACAGCACAAAAGTGTACAGGCCGACCTCGTCTGTTGACTGACACAGATCGCCGACATATGAAGAGGGTCGTAATGTGTAATAGGCAGGCATCTATCCATACCATCATAGAGGAATTCCATACTGCATCAGGATCCACTCCAAATACTATGACAATTAGGTGAGATGAGAAAACTTGGATTTCTAGGTTGAGCGACTGCTTATAAGCCACACATCACGCCGGGAAACGCCAAAAGACTCCTCACTTGGTGTAAGGAGCGTAAACATTGGACGACTGAACAGTGGAAAAACGTTGTGTGGAGTGACGAATCACGGTACACAACGTGGCGATCGATGGCAGGGTGTGGGTATGGCGAATGCCCAGTGAACGTCATCTGCCAGCGTGTGCAGTGTCAACAGTAAAATTCGGAGACGGTGGTGCTATCGTGCGGTAGTGTTTTTCATGGAGGGTTCTTGCGCCCCTTCTTGTTTTGCGTGACACTACCACAGCACAGGCGTACACTGAGATTTTAAGCACCATCTTGCTTCCCACTGTTGAAGAGCAATTCGGGGATGGTGTTGTTGTTGTTGTTGTTGTGGTCTTCAGTCCTGAGACTGATTTGATGCAGCGCTCCATGCTACTCTATCCTGTGCAAGCTTCTTCATCTCCCAGCACCTACTGCAGCCTACATCCTTCTGATTCTGCTTAGTGTTTTCATCTCTTGGTCTCCCTCTACGATTTTTACCCTCCACGCTGCCCTCCAATACTAAATTGGTGATCCCTTGATGCTTCAGAACATGTCCTACCAACCGATACCTTTTTATAGCCAAGTTGTGCCACAAACTCCTCTTCTCCCCAGTTCCATTCAATACCTCCTCAGTAGTTATGCGATCTACCCATCTAATCTTCAGCATTCTTCTGTAGCACCACATTTCGGAAGTTTCTATTCTCTTCTTGTCCAAACTATTTATCGTCCATGTTTCACTTCCATACACGACTACAGTCCATACAAATACTTTCAGAATCGACTTCCTGACACTTAAATCTATACTCGATGTTAAATTTTTCTTCTTCAGAAACACTTTCCTTGCCATTGCCAGTCTATATTTTATATCCTCTCTACTTCGACCATCATCAGTTATTTTGGCCCTCAAATAGCAAAACTCCTTTACTACTTCAAGTGTCTCATTTCCTAATCTAATTCCCTCAGCATCACCCGACTTAATTCAGCTACATTCCATTATCCTCGTTTTGCTTTTGTTGATGTTCATCTTATACCCTCCCTTCAAGACACCGTCCATTCCGTTCAACTGCTCTTGCAAGTCCTTTGCTGTCTCTGAAGAATTACAATGTCATCGGCGAACCTCATCTTTCAACACGATCGAGCACCTGTTCATAATGTACGGATTGTGGCGGAGTGGTTACACGACAATAACATCCCTGTAGTGGACTGGCCTGCACAGAGTCCTGACCTGAATCCTATATAACACCTCTGGAATGTTTTGGAACGCCGACTTCGTGCCAGGCCTCACCAACCGACATCGATACCTGTCCTCAGTGCAGCACTCCGGGAAGAATGGGCTGCCATTCCCCCAAGTAACATTCCAGCACTACCATATTGAATTCCAGCATTACAGACGGAGGGCGCCACGAACTTGTAAGTTATTTTCAGCCAGGTTTCCGGATACTTTCGATCACATAGTGTAGATTTTTAAAATTATTTTTATGTTTCTCTTACGTAGTTATTTTATGTAAATACTTTTCCTTTAAACATAGTAATGGTTAGTTACAATAACACATTTGAAATTATGTTAAAATATTAAGTATTATATTCATACAGAAAACACAGGGACACAAAAAACAAAATATATTACCATACCTAATGTGGCATTCAAAACTGCTTCCAGTCATCTTGAAGTGGATAAATACTGGTCGTGTAAGGTTTTAAGGGAATCTTGCACCATTCTTCTTGAAAAATAATGACAAGTTCAGGTAACGATGTTGGAAGTGGATAGCGATCACTGCAAACTAGACCACAAAAGCTCATTAGTACTGGAATCTGGTGACTGCGGTGAGCAGTGGAGATGCGACAATTCATCGTCATGCTCACAAAATCAGTCCAGAACGATGCGATCTGTGTGAACAGGGACACTCTCGTGTTGGGAACACCACTGGACAACAAGCATTGTACCATAGGATGAATCTAATCAGCCAAAGTGTTCCTTGGCAGTAATGCGATCTTGCAGAGCAACTAATGGGGACCCCATGGAATACCACGATATGGCTGCCCAGATCGTCATTGAACCCCCGCCACGTTTCACCTTTGCGGTGCAAACTCGGCTATAAGTCGAAAACAGTGTGAAACAACACACACTCCGTTTCTGATGGTCTCCTTCCAGTGCTCCACACAGCAGGTTTTATGGCTTCGGCACCTCGTTTTCCTTTCACGGGAATTTGCACCACTGATGAGCGGTTTCACCATTCCAGCTCGCCCTGCATTTCCATGCTTATGGGGACTGATCGCCTTTGTAGTGTGGTCTCTTCAACCCCCACAAACCAACCATCCATGCTTATGGAGCCCCCTTCCGGTTGTTTTGCTGCTGACAGGGTTCGCGAGTGAGACATTCGGTTTGCAGCGACTTTTCCAGTTGTCGTCCACTTACCTTTCGTCACATTTCTCTTGAATGACCGACTGTTACGGTCGCTCAGCATACACTTTAATCCGTCGTATAAATCTTCGATAAGGTACCCCCCCCCGGGTTAGCCGAGAGCGCTAATGCGCTGCTTCCTGGACTCGGGTAGGCGCACCTGCCCCGGATCGAATCCGCCCGCCAACGACGAGGGCCGGTGTGCTGGCCAGCCTGGATGTGCTTTTAGGCGATTTTCCACATCCCTCTAGGTGAATACCGGGCTGGTCCCCACGTCCCGCCTCAGTTACACGACTCACAGACATTTGAAACATACCCACACTATTCCATGATTTACACTAGACGCAGACAGATGGGGTACTCTGATTCCATCCTGCAGGTACGGGGTGGGCATCCGGCCACCCCTTCAACTTAACATGCCAAATCCGAATAAACCACGCCAACCCCGCGCAAAATGCGGGGCAAAGGCGCAAGCGATAGATAGATAGATAGATCGGTAGATAAATCTAGGATATGGTGCCTCTTCAAACACAAGACATTTCGGCTATCTTAGTTACAGAAGTACCTACCATATGAGCATGAACAGTTTGCCCACATTCGAATTCCTTAGCTCCGACACAATGCACTCGCAGCTACACAGAACACTGGTCTGACCACGACTGACACCTGCAACGTATTGAACGCACTGCACGGGACAAATAGAACAGCACAACCTACAGCCTTGTCTAGCATCTGCATTTATGTTCAAGCATGCATTTCTGTTAGCGTTTCGATATTTGTTTCTCAACCCTTCTATATAGAAATTCATATGCATCGTTTGGTCTGTATTTCTCTAATAGAATAAAATAAAATAACAAGTAAATAAATAAATAAATAAGTAAAGCGGTCACGTGAATACCTATCTTGCTGCAAACAAGTTCTGTTCGTAGCTCAAGATAAATGACGTGACTGTCCAGTTGAGCAAACAGCGCGTCTCTCCTCTCTGGCGCAAGTCGCGTGGGGACGTTGAGATCCTGAAAGGCATTGTGCATGGTCCGTTTGAACCCATCGATTCCGTATTCGCCTGACTGTCGTGAGATTACGATCAACACGAGCAGCGATACAACAGAGCAGCAAATTGCAGCCGGAATAGGCCACGATCCTGTCGCTGTATAATTCCCACACATGCCAGTGAACATTTCTCCATCTCACACGACGATCTCACCACAAACAACAGACATTCAAATACTGTCTCTGAGTGAGAAACTGGCTGTGGATTCTTTCCTTATATGGAGAAGGTAAATGGCGTTGTGGCCACCTAGTTTGTGGGGTTGTGTTGAAACGCCGATAATTTTAATAGCCAAGCATGTGCTGCAATTTACACCGGTGAAACACAATTTGCATGCGGCCTTCATATGTTGCAGTGTTGTGTCTTCGTCATCACTGTATGTGAAACGCTTAAAAATGAAGCTGGCCGGGTAGGAGGTACAGGAGGCCAGGAGGGAGGTACAGTGCGCGTGTCTTGTTTAAAGTTTATGAGCGATGTAGGACAGACGAAGACGTCCACGTGTTTGAAGGAGTGTGAGATTTTTATTAGCTGGCATAGATAGCGCGTGGGAGAAGGTAATCGGATACGAAAAGCAAAGTGGGGTAGTAGCAAAATTTTGGAGGGGCAGAGACAATATCACGTCACATGTTGGAAGGAATGTGTTTTCCTTGTTTGAAGAACGTATAGTAGCAGCTCTGAGTCCTTGTCTTGCGTTTTCGTTTGACTTGTTGCACATCGAACGTGTATGAGAAACTTAATCTTCACTGACTTACAGACTCGTGTGCGAACCGCGTGCAAAAAAACTTCCCCTGGAGCATACATACTTAGGCCCTGCACAGCGTTCTGTGGCGTCTCGTGCAGCACACATACTGAACTTGGAGACCATGTGC
This sequence comes from Schistocerca cancellata, assembly GCF_023864275.1. Classification (NCBI taxonomy): domain Eukaryota; kingdom Metazoa; phylum Arthropoda; class Insecta; order Orthoptera; family Acrididae; genus Schistocerca; species Schistocerca cancellata. The sequence continues at coordinate 1,143,672,419 of NC_064626.1, read as the reverse complement.
AGATCTGTAGTTGTAACCTTGTGTTTCGTCACATACATGATCCATATAAAGTTCAGTCCTATGTATGGGCAGGTAGTGAAAGCGCATTAGCTGGCATACGACGCGGGTCAGAGAAGGTAACAAGATAACAGAGCCAAAGACTGATACAAGTCGTTGTTGATACTGTAATTATTACAAGAAAACGGTGCACCTATCAAGCATCTGAAGTTTGTTTTCCACTTCAGATTGATTCACCAGTCACATCGCAGCCCTTGCATTCTTACGAGCTTTGAACCGGTTCATCCTTTCGTTATTGTTTGTACGGCTTGTGCCGGCGTCCATATCGTTGCCATAGTCGATACAGATTTCTACATCTACATCTACATCATTACTCTGCAATTCACATTTAAGTGCCTGGCAGAGGGTTCATCGAACCACAATCATACTATCTCTCCACCTTTCCACTCCCGAACAGCGCGCGGGAAAAACGAACACATAAACCTTTCTGTTCGAGCTCTGATTTCTCTTATTTTATTTTGATGATCATTCCTACCTATGTAGGTTGGGCTCAACAAAATATTTTCGCATTCGGAAGAGAAATTTGGTGACTGATATTTCGTAAATAGATCTCGCCGCGACGAAAAACGTCTTTGCTTTAATGACTTCCATCCCAACTCGCGTATCATATCTGCCACACTCTCTCCCCTATTACGTGATAATACAAAACGAGCTGCCCTTTTTTGCACCCTTTCGATGTCCTCCGTCAATCCCACCTGGTAAGGATCCCACACCGCGCAGCAATATTCTAACAGAGGACGAACGAGTGTAGTGTCTCTTTAGTGGACTTGTTGCATCTTCTAAGTGTCCTGCCAATGAAACGCAACCTTTGGCTCGCCTTCCCCACAGTATTATCTATGTGGTCTTTCCAACTGAAGTTGTTCGTAATTTTCACACCCAGGTACTTAGTTGAATTGACAGCCTTGAGAATTGTACTATTTATCGAGTAATCGAATTCCAACGGATTTCTTTTGGAACTCATGTGGATCACCTCACACTTATCGTTATTTAGCGTCAACTGCCACCTGCCACACCATACAGCAATCTTTTCTAAATCGCTTTGCAACTGATACTGGTCTTCGGATGACCTTACTAGACGGTAAATTAAAGCATCATCTGCGAACAACCTAAGAGAACTGCTCAGATTGTCACCCAGGTCATTTATATAGATCAGGAACAGCAGAGGTCCCAGGACGCTTCCCTGGGGAACACCTGATATCACTTCAGTTTTACTCGATGATTTGCCGTGTATTACTACGAACTGCGACCTTCCTGACAGGAAATCACGAATCCAGTCGCACAACTGAGACGATACCCCATAGGTCCGCAGCTTGATTAGAAGTCGCTTGTGAGGAACGGTGTCAAAAGCTTTCCGGAAATCTAGAAATACGGAATCAAATTGAGATCCCCTGTCGATAGCGGTCATTACTTCGTGCGAATAAAGAGCTAGCTGCGTTGCACAAGAACGATGTTTTCTGAAACCATGCTGATTACGTATCAATAGATCGTTCCCTTCGAGGTGATGCATAATGTTTGAATACAGTATATGCTCCAAAACCCTACTGCAAACCGACGTCAATGATATAGGTCTGTAGTTCGATGGATTACTCCTACTACCGTTCTTAAACACTGCTGCGACCTGCGCAATTTTCCAGTCTGTAGGTACAGATCCATCGGTGAGCGAGCGGTTGTATATGATTGCTAAGCAGGGAGCTATTGTATCAGCGTAATCTGAAAGGAACCTAATCGGTATACAATCTGGACCTGAAGACTTGCACGTATCAAGTGATTTAAGTTGCTTCGCAACCCCTAAGGTATCTACTTCTAAGAAACTCATGCTAGCAGCTGTTCGTGTTTCAAATTCTGGAATATTCCATTCGTCTTCCCTGGTGAAGGAATTTCGGAAAACTGCGTTCAATAACTCCGCTTTAGCGGCACCGTCGTCGGTAACAGTACCATCGGTCTAATGACTATGTTTTAGGTTTATGGTTTCACAGTTTTCGATTAATACCTGAGATTTAGTGTGTCCTTAAGAATGTTCACGCAGACAGCAGCTCTTTCGGTTTTTTATTGTGTGTGTATGTATGTATGTTTGTGTGTGTGTGTGTGTGTGTGTGTGTGTGAGAGAGAGAGAGAGAGAGAGAGAGAGAGAGAGAGAGAGAGAGAGAGAGTGAGAGTGAGAGTGAGAGAGAGAGAGAAGAAAATGGATTCCACTGTTCCTTTCACGACTGGCAGACTTTAACAGCGAACAAGCAGCCTTCAAATACTGTAAAACACCGAATACTGTTTCGACGTATAATCATTATGTAACGATGTAGACAGCACCGCAATGTAATCTACAAAAAATGAAATGTCCTGTGGCTAGGGTCTCCCGTCGGGTAGACCGCTCGCCTGGCGCAAGTCTTTTGAGTTGACGAAACTTCGGCGACTTGCGCGTCGATGTACTCACAAAAATGGCATTGGATGCTGTTCTTGTAAACCTATCAAGCTTGGTTAAGAATCAAAAGTTGAACACAGCTATTAGTTAATTTGATTGTATCTTAAAGAAATAAACGTTCGTGTTTATGAGGCGTCGAGAATTCAGAACGGTGTCTTTTCCGTGACATCACACACACACACAAACACACGCGCGCGCGCACGCATACATGTACACACAAAGTGATTAACTTTGATTAAGTGATTAACATGATTAAGTGATTAACACAAAGTGACGTCCCTGATACTATTCCTAATAGGTTTAATTATTTGTCGAGTCTCGGATTTCCGGACGAATAGCGCTTTTGCCCCGAAGCAATGTTACATTATAGTCATTAGTCGAATTCCACTGATCCCACAGAACGAATAGAGGTCTGTGGGAAATGGAAAGAAGTCAGATGAGTGCATTTAATTTAAGGGCAGTGCAGTAAAGTTACTTTAAATCCTGTTTTATAATGCCAGTTCTAAGTGTAAAGTAACTTAAAAGGTTGAATTTAAGAATTTCACTGAAGATACTCTTCAGTGGAGTACCCAAAATTTATATGCTTAAATTCAGAGTTAAACTCCGGCGCATTACCTACATGACATTCAATGTATTCTAGTAGGAATTTGAATACATATATACCAATTTATCTCATTCTTTTTTGTACTAATGTCAACCTCTTGACGTCTTTTTGGACGTTGTTCTTAGTCCTAGTTTTTTTTTTTAAGTCATATCCTGTAGGTCAAAGTCTACATTAGTGACTCAATAGTCTGACTCAATAGTCTGACTCAATAGTCTTGGTCCAAGTCGCATTCGGGGATATAACAGGAACGATAATTATAATCAAAAGAGTCTAATAAACATGAGCTCTAAAATTCATACTGTAAGAGCTATGAGCACTTATTCATCTTCAATACTCCGAAACACATCTCCAATACCGCAAGCTTTTTGCTTTCCATACTTTGAAAAGTGGTAGTATGGACCACAGCAAGGAAAAAAAGAAAAAAAAAAGTCCAATGGGCTGTGGGTGAAAGTGCATACCTTAAGAGCTATGAGCACTCATTCATCTTCAGTACTGTGAAACACATCTCCAATACTGCAAGCTCTTTGCTTTCCATAGTTTGAGAAGTGGTAGCATCGGCCAATGCAAGGAAAAAAAGTCCAGTGGGCTGTTAAAGTGCATACCTTAAGAGCTATGAGCACTCATTCATCTTCGCAACTGTGAAACACATCGCTTCTACTGAACAATTACTCGTCACTTTTTAAGGTAGGTATTTTAGAGCCTATGTTTATGAGACCCTTTTGCTTCGAATTATCGTTCCTGTCATATCCGGGAATACAATTTTTTCCTATGGGCCAAAGACTATTGAATCACTAATGTAGACTTTGACCTAAGGGGCACGACTTTTCGATCACCTTGTGAAGTATTTGTCAAAATACCAAGCTTTTTTTTACAGGTCTCTGCAGGATGTTCTAGACTTAACATCAGATAGAATTATTACAACGATTCTGGTTTCTGAAAGTATTACCCCCGTACGTTGAGTTTCCCAAGAAAATGAAACCATAACTTCCTAGTGAAGTTTCTTACTCCTCGCCTTGGTTTGAAATAGACGAGCAGGAAACATGTAGAAATACTGGTTCAGAACGACGCTATTATTTGGCTGATAATCCCAGAAAATTTCGTTGGTGGGTTACACCGAGAAAGCCTACATTCTCAAAAACGATTGTTTTCCTTTTTCTGTTCATTGTTTTCAATTTATTTCTTATTATACTTTCCAGCAAAATTTTTCTTTGCGCATGAACCACTTTTGGTAATTTCTTAATCCAAAAAATTATTTTCTAGCAACATTATAAAAGGTATTCTATAGATCGAAATGAAAGATAGCGACTTTCCGTCAAACCGAGTCAGTGCTGTTTTGGCAGCAAGCGTTAATACAATTCAGAAAATATAAAACCTTCTGGAAACTGCAGTCTTCCGTAACTTAACCATCTAATCAGAACTACTTTCTCATTTCCTTGAGTCTAATACGCGCAGATCAGTACAGTTACCACAGGAGTAGATGAACGCAAAATTAGCGCATAGCTCCTCTCAACGACGAGAGCGCCACAAGTGGCAGAGTCCGTAGTATTTCTCCTCCTGGTTAGCAGATGGCGCTGAGTGCCTTCCAGTCGGTACGCTTGCAATTAGATTGTGTAGCGTCACGTTGCGAGGCCACTGAATTCCACTACAATATTTTTTTTACGGAAAATAACAGAACTATTGATATTAAAAAGAATCGTCATTTATAGCCCAGTTTTATAACTACAGCAGTATTTTATTTTTTCGGGAGGCTGTCCTCTCTCAAGTGTTTCGGACAAAATTTGAGTCAATACTGAAAGTTTTACAAAGTTAAGTATTTCTGTTACGTACTCTTCGAAATTCAGTTTATTTTCAAGCAATGAGTGAATGATTGGTCACGAGCTTAGATTAGAAAAGAAAGCGTACATCACTAATAAATTTGTCTATTCCTGATAAAGTTATGATTGGCATTTTTTGTGACGCTTTGTTACAAAGCTTTTAGTGTGCATATATCATGCGTTTTGTATCTGACCCTGGAAACAAGTAAAAGTAATTTACAGAGTGACAGCATGTGGAAATATTGATTCTACTCTTCATATACACTGAACAGTTTTGACACAACTGAGAATAGAAACCAAATAGACGGAGTAATCGTTGCAGCATTTACAAAGAAACGCTGCACAGACAAGTAAAATACTTGAGTGCTGCCGACTTTCTGTGTCGAGTAACAATACCTATTGGGAGATAACTTTAACGTAGTGAACTGCTCTCGCAAAAACAATACTACTGTTCGGCGTAGAAATAATTCTCGTATGCAATATAATTTGCCCGACATATATACTACTTACATACTCATTTACTAGTGATAACGTTCCGATTAGTGATTTGGTAGCAAATTCCAAAAAAGGAACTAAACTTTCTCAAAAACATGGAAAAAGTATTTAAATAAACTTTAGTAAGTCTGTACTTATCTGGCTCTATTTGAGAAAGAGTAGAACTACATCCGAGAACATGTTGCAAAGCATACAGCAGACGAAACAAAGACAAATCATGGTAATAAAAACAAATACTTGTAAGCTATGCACGAAACTCCGGCAGTTGTCATTTTAATGACTATCGCCTTCCGTACAAGTATTCATAAGCACAGAGTTAAGTTTTGCTAGCAAAATGAATGTGCCCTCTTCCACCCGTCCATCCATAATGACGAACACTTTTTCGTTATTCGTATTTCCCTTGTGCGTATCTCGAACGCGCACGAAAGCGTAACAAGCTGCCGCCAATCGTGGGTATTGGCAGCGTTTACGGCACGAGCCAACCACGAGCCTGCATTGTGGTCTGACTACTACGTTAGTCAGTGCAGTGCCTTATGACATTATTTCGTTTCAAACTGCAACATAAAAATTGATAATCGTTATCCATAAAGTACAGTTAACTTTCTAAATACATACTTGATATTTATATTGCAACTGGTGATACAATTTGTCACAGTAGTCACGCGTATAAGGAATGCGCTTGACTTCAGCTTTCCCCCACCACTAACAGGAGACCTGCTTTACTTAAGGCGGGTTGGCGGTGTATTCAGTAGACCATTTGCAGTGGGTTACGTGAGTGCTTGTGTTCGCGTGTAAATTTATATTCCAAGCTTCGTTTGCTGGAATGTTATTGAGTGATTCTTTGACATCGTGCTGTGATACAATTTCTTTACCAATGGATAACCGGTAAGTCCTTTATAATTAAATAGTCGCATTTCTGACTTGTAAATTTCTCTTGTGCTGAAGTTTTTAATTTTACTATACGTTACGGGATGCTTTCCCTTGCCTTGCGATTGTTTAATACAGTTTCTCTGACCCCCCACGAAAACTTGATCAAAGCTGCAATGCATTAGAGTGAATATTTAAATTATTTTAGCGCATTTAACTTTCGCGTCTTACGGTATTGCTTGATGGACAAATGTTAAGTGCCTTCTTTTTTTTCAATTTTGTAGAAGCTGCCTTAGAAGGATTGGACGCCACGAAGACGCTCCATTTTCCAATCAGAGCATAATGAACGTGATAGAAAAATTTGTTAAAGCTGTGGGAGAAATGGAAGAGACGATCTTAGTTCCCTGCAGACTAATGGATCTGAAAGTTGGTGATGCTGGAGATACTGTGGAAGTAGACACCAAAAAACATCAAAAGGGCAAGAGGAGCATCCGCGATATGGCGAACACCGATCTTTACAATCTCTACACTACAGTTAATTCAGTAAAGAGAGAATTACTGTGGGGGCAAAGCGAAGATGTGCCGGACCAGGGGATGATCACTGTGCCGTCATCAACATCAGTGTCATCAGCTACAAAGGGGCATGCACGGAGACCATCTACAGCTTCTATGACTTCTACAAATTCCTCAAATTCTATATCTGATACGGACTCGGAAAATGGAAACGAAAACGATTCCGGGATTGAAGATTCGCAAGCACCCGACGTCTCCCAAGAAGTCGCCGCAAACTTCCGCCGACATTTGCACGGCTTATATCGTTCCCTCGAGCAGATGACAGAAGCTGCTAACTACCTTACAACTCGTTACCAGAATGACGTCGGTGGTGCCGTGTGATACTTCTTGCTGGCTGAAGCCATTAAACCAAAGTCCTTATACCATCAGGTTCACTTCCATTCAGAGAAAAGCCGTGGTATTAAAATTATTCTCATGTGATAAGACTTATCGCTTTCTGCATATCCAATGTCATGTTCAGTGCACAAAGTTTGCTCAGTGCAATGATTGGAATACTTGACACAGGTATTCGGAAGTATTGTACACAGACTGTATGAGAGAATGTACGATTGTAAGTAACCAAACTGCAGATGGTGTACGAAAGTATTTGCTGGATTTTTTTTCCCAGCTAATTGTATAATGAATGAATGGATGGATGTGGGCGTTTATGTGACGAATGTGCTGTGTTTTGCAAATGTACTGTGAGCAATGACGGGTTTAGGAAATTCCAAATTTTTAGTTCTATCAAATATAAGTTTAAACATCAACTACTTCTGTTCCTTTCCTGCAGTCTTGCTCGTGCTTTCCAAACAAATGTACAAAGTAATTTTTCAGGGAAAAGTTAGATGCAGGGCATCTGCCTAATACATAGTGATCTTGTAACAGCATATTCTTCCTTCTGTCAAAAAGCTACATTTCATAAATGCTTCAGCTGCAGTCCTCAAAATTATCAATAATGTGCCATATGTTCACGGATATCTACTTAATATCATGTTTTCATGGTCGTGTAATTTATTCTGAAATAACTGCAGTGATCGGGAAAACAATGTACTTTCAGTTGGTCTGGATACTCATTAGCATACCTTCATTTTTAAAATTCAAGGAAAAAAAATTGAAACATTGCCTTATGTCATAACTGCTCATGTCTAGTGCCTAAAATCTGGTGCAACAAATCTCAAGTTTTTATGGTTACAAACTCGATTTGCTTCTATTTATTTTTTGCTGTCTTGTTCTCGTTAAGAACAATTCGTTAAAAATGTTCTTGAGTGTTGTACATATTTTTGTTTGTTCTCCTCGTGTTCATTGTACAAGAACTGCACAATGCATTTCAAAGAGATTTATTTGTCTAATAAATTTCTATATAATATGTAAAAGATAAAATTTTCGATTTTTATTTCTGTCATGGCTGTGCTCCTTCCACATACTTCCCTGGCAAAAGTAACAAGTATAAACTTCACAATTTTTGTTTCTTATGGCCTATGTTGCACCAACAGCTGTTGATAAAAGGAAAACAATACTTGGAGAAACAAGCGAAATGTTGTAGGTGGCTGTTGACTTTTTGAGAACAAAATTAAAAATACAGTAAGTGTGTGAAATTGGATGGTTTTTGGTGTCATTTAAAGTATGTAGTTAAAATGACTTTCATTATGAGTGTCAAGTAGTGAGGTATAATTAAGAAAATGCTAGTGCACAATAGTTGATGAAGAAAAGTATATTGGCTGGCTTGTGTGGTGTTAATATTTTCTTGAGTCCTTTGACATGAATGAATTTAGCTCTAAAGTTAATTTTTTATATGTGAAAAGTACATGAGACACAGAGGCCAGCTGAAATTGAATAAAAGGAAATAATTTCTCTTTTGATTACAAATATTGCTTTTTGCCACACACAATTTAATCTTTGATCTTGCACTGAGAGCGGCTGTACAGTAACTGCTACAGGTTTAAAACGTTTCAAAATAAAACTAAGGGCTACTAGTTGCACTGTAGAACAGTTGACTAATAGAACAAGCTATCCTCTTGTGGGTGTGCACATGTTTTAGCCTTTGAGCAAGCCCTTGTTGCTGAACTGAAGTTCAGATTATTTAGTGTTCATCCTGCCTTATTTGTAGTGGCTCGTCCATTTTATGGTGGCACTGAGGTAATTTGTGCATTCCAAAATACATTTTTGTCTTGCAAAGAAAACCTTTTTGTATAAAACTACATTTGAAATGTACTTTATTAAATATACATCAACAATAATAACTACACTGGAATGACATTTAGACAACACCTGTTCAGTGAATTGATTTAGTGCAGCTACCATCTGTAGTCTTAAGCCGTGATCTGGAATGAATTACGATGTTTCCTTTAGTATGGGACAATCAGTAAGAATATAGTAACACTTGTCTACTTTACCTGTGTGCTGTCAAATTAATATCCACATTAGATGCATATTTTGTCAAATTACTGAATTACACTAATTTATGATGTTAAGGAGCACATGTGTAGGGGGTAGGTTGTGTTGAAAGAAAGTATGTACAGGACATTTGCCAACTTATAGTGGTAGCTTTATGACTTGCCATCTGTGCTAAGAGAAAAATAACAGCTGTGTCATTAATATAGAAAGCAACTGTATGTTAGACTGAAATGATGTCATAACTTCATGCGCTGTGTGTGTGGTGAAGCTGTAAACTAGCGAGCCTCCATATTTTCTTTCTCTTTTAACTTCAGTGGTAGGCTAAAAGGTGTGGTCAACACTGAAGTCAGTCCAGTAACAGACAAGTAATTGTATATAAAAACATTGCATCAAGTGGTTGTGTGTTCTTGGGTGGATCAGAGGCAGATATGTTTTTTTTTTACTAGCATACAATTCTGTCATTCAGGCACTAAGTCTTGTGTTTTTCCAAGCACGTCGCATGACAACTAAGTGATTACATCAGCTGAGCATATAAGAAATGTATTGGATTTACAGTTGATAAATGCTACTATACAATAAACCAGATTACCAATCCAACATATGAAATTATTACAGCAGGTGATAGAATCTAAAAATTCCTGTGACACTTCCTCATTGCTTGTAAATAATATGAAACAAAGGGGTGGGGGAGGGGAGGTGCTGCAGCATTCACTTCATAAACACAAGTGACAAAGATAATGTTTTATTAGCCTTTTCTTCATTAACTGCACTACAGGTAAGATGTTTTTGTGAACAGCATTATTTTCAATGGGATATGAACACACACAATTTTTTTTTTATTTTTTTTGGAGGGGGGGGGGAGAGATAATCACAGAATTGAGAGGTTTATTTGATTATATTATATAAAAACCTTCACAAAGGAAGCTATAGAGAAGTGATAGTAGTTAAAGTTTACAATTAAATTACTTTATTTTGTTTGTGCATTGGTAATCTGTAAACGAACAAAAAATTTAGAGGATGAATTCTTTGTCAACACACTGTAAGGATAGATTTGCTGCTTGTCATGTTGCTAGTAAAGCTTTTGGGTATTTGAATCTAGATAATCAGACAGTATGTAAAGAGACAGAGACACACTTTTCATTTTCTTTTTGATTTCCAGGGACTACACATTTATTTCCTTATACTTGCAGGAAACCTGTTTAATACCCTTACACAGGAGTACAGAATTCTAGTCAGTAGCCACAAATGTATTTGTGCAAGAGTACAGAATCATAGTTTTTATCCAGAACTACTGCCAAAGAGTAAGGCTAGACTGAGTGTTAGGAGCTCAGAATTTTGAGCCTTAATACCAACTCAGACTGTCCTGCAAGCAGGCAGTGCTGAGATATATTCCGATTTCCAGTACTGATAAGAGTGTACAGTCTAGTAGCTTGATACAACTCTGAAGACTGGAAGTTCTCATCAGTGTACTAACCACAAGGATTGTGACAGCTTTCCAAGTCGTAGTCTCGAGTCTTAGAGAGAGTATGTTTATTTATTTATTGAACCTGTGTATCCAGAACTGCAGAATGTACAAAAGGTGTTGGACCATTCCTACTACTATGCAGACCTCTTGAACTGATACACACATTTTCAAGAAGAAATGTACACATCTTATAAATACAAACCTGATTGGTGCTACAGTTTTGTTTTTCTAGATATTCCCTTACTGTAGCCTAGAGGAGCAATGCTTGACCACGAGTTTCGAATTGTTCCTGTACTTTATTATTTTTATGTATCTGAGTAATGCATTATACAGTCTGATGCTAGGATGGGGGATGCCTTTCTGTAATAGTGCAGGACTTTGTCCAATGTACCTCTGCATCATTTATTTGTCATGTATGGTTACTGTATAAAGATTGATTACAGGGGGTTATACTGTTTCTTTTTCCTTCTACAATAATTACATTTATGTAAATACATGAATGTGGTAGAATTTTAATTTTTATAAATAGTTTACTGCTTGACAATCCTTGGTATATCCCTTCCACTAGTTTAATTATTTTCTTCTATGGTCTAAGTGATTTCAAACTAGCTCCACAGTTTTCTCATAATACTACAACACATTTCAATAAGTGAGCATAAGCAAAATATATAGCCCTCATTACCGTATTAGATACAATTCCTTTTTTATTAATTGTATTGAAACATATTTTGCTCAGTTTTCTGTTTATGTAGCATAGAACATTACTTAGGCAAGGTAGGGTCTGACCTTTAATGGTACGAGCAGCTGTTCACTAGTGCTTTTGGAAGCCTTCTGAATTTATTTAATCAGCAGGAATTCCTCAGAAAGTTTATACGTCTACAACTGCCTCGAATATCATGGAATAGGCCAAGTTTTAAGCAGGTGGATATGTTTATTATCTGGTGCAAAGGTGGTGATTCTTTACCAAAGGTTACTAATAGTGGTGGTGTTGTGTTACAAGCAATAAGTAAAGAGAGGTTACGGAGGGTAAAGGAGATCCAGTAGGTTGGTCTCAGCCAATGTCTGTGCAAGATTTTGTTATTTGCTGTACCCAACATGTGTATTGATTACGTTTGCTGAATGGATACGTTACTTAATTTAAGGACTGAAGAGAGGGAAAGTCTGCAGATTAAGTCAGCGCCCCTGTTCTTGACTTTGCACAATGAGAGATATTTGCAGATGGAAAAAGGCATGAACCGAGCCTCTTGATTAGTTTATCAATGGCTCCATGAGTTTTATACATAACATTTCAGTAACAGTACAGCCATAAATGACACTCTTAGATTCCACCAACTTATTTTTATTCATCTGAAACAACATTACAGTACATTAGTATTTGTGAAATGGTCACTTCCAGTCAGGTGTAGGCAGAAATTTGGAAAGCTTGTATTAAATTTTTCGCTGCGACGTGCTCTTCTTATAGAGGTGAAATTTGTTTCACGAATTCCGAGTATGCACTACAATGATTTCACGGTTGCTTCCCCCCTTTTATAGCGCCTTTTTTTCCGCGTAACACACACTGCTTTGTTTGTTTGCATTTGTTACGAGTTTTTTTTATTTGAAGAAACGAGTTAATATTTGGGTTCTTGACAAGGGCATGTGTGTATTTCCAGCGTGCACTTATAAAAATAATGAGACTGTTCTGTTGGAGTGATTACGAGAGACTAGGATCTTCGACGGAGGTTTGAACGTAACTCAATGTAATCGTTTATTCTCCAATGATAATGTGACCTAATTAACACAGAACTGGGAGATATTTTGTTGATCAAGCGTGCTCATAGCCACGGAAAGGGAAGGGAGGGGGGGCAAGAAAATGAAAAAATGTGTATTCATGTGGTTTTCTTTCAACAAAATGATTTAAAAGTCCTTATTACGCAGATTTTTAACGAGGTCGGAACCGTCTTGCAGAATATTAAAAATACTTCAGACCTCGAAACCCCCTCCACCGCTTTGCAACCACGTTTTCTATGGGCTCTCGATTTCAGCTTACAGCAAGATTGCAGTTGCTTCATCGATTCTCCTCAACAAGCTGAAACAATCTATAACGTTCATTATTGGGCTATGCTGACCGTAGTTTGCAATACTTGCCAAGGGCGTACCCAGGATCTGAACTGGGGGTGGGGGGGGGGGGGGGGTGGAGGCAGGACATACTAGTCTCAGGAAACAAAGACTCGAGACAACATACAGCACTTCTTATTAAGTAAAACAGTAAATCAGTGAAAAACTGCTTTTAATAAACATTTTAAATACAACTATGCACTTGTACAATCCGAGAAAACATGCAGCATTTCTTATTAAATAAAAAAGTAAACTAGTGAAAAACTAGAATGAGATTTTCAGTCTGCAGCGGAGTGTGCGCTTATATGAAACTTCTTGGCAGATTAAAACTGTGTGCCCGACCGAGACTCGAACTCTTTCAATAAACATTTTAAATATAAGAATGCACTTGTTTAAAAATACAACTTTTTAATTCAGTAATAATCTTCTAGGATTTGTCGAAAATTTCTCAATTACTTTCTTCTCTAACATCTCGCAATTTTCTTTTACATAATTGCGGTTATACGCTCATCTGGCCCAATCCTGTGAGCCTTTCTTCTCCCATAGTGCTTCTGAGCCACGTCTTCACTCTTCGAAGTGTGCTGAAGGATCGTTCCATAGTCGCTGTTGTGCATGGAATAGTGCTCAAAATTTTTAGTGCTTTTTCATGCTAGGGAAAAAATTATTGGTCTCGTTAAACAGGTCAACGACTTCCATATCGTTTAATTTAGCTTCAGTTATATTCTGTTTCCTCCACAAATTGTATCATAGTTCCAGTTCTCCGGCAATATCATCCAATCCATAAAATGTTTTAAACAATTCTGCGGTGTTTTCGATTATGTCGTGGTAAAAACTCAACTGAAGGGAGATTTTGGGTCTACCTTTATCGATTAATATGTTGTGAAAGAAGGAGATGTACTGAATAACAATGTCTTCGTGTTCTAAAGGAGTTTTTTTTCTTTGGGAGAATATGCAACTTGCTCGTCAAAAATCCGAACGTGCGTTCCACTAGGACTGTAGCCGCCGATAATTTCTTGGTAAATAATCTTTCTTCGTCACTTAGTAACAACCCAGAAAATGGACTCATTAAATTATGCAAGTGAGCAAGGGCTTCAGGCAGCCCTAATGGGGCTTTTACTGAAGTGCCCGGTAGTTTTTTCGGTGATGGCCAGTTTTGTGGAACGTTCTAAAAATTATTTTATAAATCACTTGCACTAAATGTCTCGCCATCTACTGCTTGTCATAACTTGCACGTCAACTGCTATTAATCTACAGTTAGCGTTAGTTGTAATCGCTTATCGTTAAATTTATTATTTCTATAAACTTCCCTGCCGAAGACGAAAAAATTACTCACGAATCTGCGCGAACAAGTTCGAATATCTTCTAGGGGGGGCAGCTGCCCCCCCCCCCCACCCTCCCTGTCCCACGCTGGGTACGCCCATGATACTTGTGTTATATGTAGTGAGTTTTTGTACCCAAACAAATAACTGATAAAAAAGATTACTGGTATAGGTCAAATATTTTGTCAGTACGTAATATCTTTTCTTTCGTGTAATTTAGGTTATGCGTGTCTAAACACGGTAAACTAGGAGAGCGTTTGTTTTTCTCTCTCAGCATGCTACCAAGAAAACTGTTGGTTGAGTTTGGTCAATTTTCTCAGGCAAGTCGTCAGTTTGTGTCTGACTAACACGAAGAGTGTGCGTTCGATTCAAGTTAGGCCTAACGCTAAAGAATTTTGCGTAGAAATTTATGAACGAAGCTCACTCACCTTCGTTTAAACAGTTAGGAGCACTATTGATTTATGAAGGTGGAGGGACGCCGTTTATAAACTGAGAGAGCGGTATGCGTACAACACGCACCTCCAGACTGCTGTTGTATGGCGCCATAGGTGGGTGAGCTTCGGACAGCGGCACGGGGCTTGACATAAGGACACGCGTGCTGACTTGGCTCACCGCCTACATTCTCAAGGAGACGCGGATGACGACACAGTAGCCTACGTATTTAAAACAGGCAGCGGCCGGAGAGAGACAGAGCGTCATAGGTCTGACGTGCTTCCCGCACAGGGGCTACAACATTGTCTTTCAGCCATTACCGCATTATCTGTATTGCCTTAAGTGATGACTTACAGGATGGAGGAAGACAGGTGCGGGTTTAACCGCACCTGGACGACGACGGCATCAGAGATGTGGCACGAGTTTTCTAATTCTCATTTACCTTAAGCGATATTGAGAAACGACGGAAAGGAGACCAAACATGCGGAAAAATGTAAATCTGGAGGGTCGAACGAAAATTTCAAACGCCATGTTCCCGAATGCGAGTCCATCACTTACCCACTACGTCACCTCGGTCAGTATTCGTGTAGGAACATGTTTGAAAGAAAAACTCTCCCATGTTTCTAAAAGAAGTCCACAACGACATGTAGTTCCTGAATGGGTGATTACCTTCATCAGTACTCGGGATGGTGAATTGAAATTACATTGAATGAAAGCAAAAAGTGATGATTTTCATTCTTATCGTGTTTACAGAACGGCATGCAACATCTGATAAGGCAAAAAGTTAACTCCAGAGTTGAGTGCTCACATAATTTTATTTAGAAGTTAAAACACATTTGGTACTGAACTACGTGTAACTTTTATCAATTTTAAGAATTATACAGTATTCACGATAATGGAATGTAGTCGAATTAAGTCGGGTGATGCTGAGGGAATTACATTAGGAAATGAGACACTTAAAGTAGTAAAGGAGTTTTGCTATTTGGGGAGCAAAATAACTGATGACGGTCGAAGTAGAGAGGATATAAAATGTAGACTGGCAATGGCAAGGAAAGCGTTTCTGAAGAAGAGAAATTTGTTAACATCGAGTATAGATTTAAGTGTCAGGAAGTCGTTTCTGAAAGGATTTGTATGGAGTGTAGCCATGTATGGAAGTGAAACATGGAAGATAAATAGTTTAGGCAAGAAGAGAATAGAAGCTTTCGAAATGTGGTGCTACAGAAGAATGCTGAAGAATTGATGGGTAGATCACATAACAAACGAGGTGGTATTGAATAGAATTGGGGAGAAGAGGAGTTTGTGGCACAACTTGACAAGAAGAAGCGACCGGTTGGTAGGACATGTTCTGAGGCATCATGGGATCACCAATTTAGTACTGGAGGGTAAAAATCGTAGAGGGAGACCAAGAGATGAATACACTAAGCAGATTCAGAAGGATGTAGGCTGCAGTAGGTACTGGGAGATGAAGAAGAAACCAGTCTCAGGACTGAAGACCACAACAACAACAACAACAGTATTCACTGAAAGCGAGTGTGAAGGTGATAAGAAGTCCAGCAATGGGGAAGATGGTGTGAGCACCATAGTACCTTACCCGCCATGATCTCATCGCAGTGGCATGCAGTCTGCCTTCCTCTTACGTATAAAGTGATTTGTCCCGCTCGGTTATTGGAGTCCCCGCAATTTTTCGAGGATACCAAACCATTTCGCAGATTGGAATTTTACTCATAAACAAAACAGTGTCAGACGTAAAATCGAGTGTAAAAAATGGAAAAAAATTCTTAAAATTCAAGCGTACCATCATTTTTTTTCAAATTTTTCAGCATGTAGTTGGTATTGTGGTGTTCAGTCTGAAGATTGATTTGATACAGCCCTCTAATCTCATCTCTAATGTATAAGTCTAATCTGCAGAATTATTGCAATCTACAGGGTGAGCCAGAACTCCATCGACAAGCTTTCAGAGGTGGTACATTGACAAAAACAAGACAAAAGTATCTAGTAAATATGGGTTCTAAAGTGCATACCTTAAGAGCTATGAGCACTTGTTCGTGAAAGACGTCTCTTCTACTGTATAATGAAGAAGCGTTCATAGCCGATGAGTTCGCTTTTTACATCCAACGTTTACTGGGCATTTTTTTTCTTGTTTTGGTTCATACTACCTCCTCCAAATGGCTCTTAAAGTCCAAATGGGACTTAACATCTGAGGTCATCAGTCCCCTAGACTTAGAACTACGTAAACATAACTAACCTAAGGACATCACACACATCCAGGCCCGAGGCAGGATCCGAACCTGCGACCGTAACAGCCGCGTGGTTCCGGACTGAAGCGCCTAGAACCGCTCGGCCACAGCGGGCAGCTACTACTTCCTCCAAAATATGGAAATCAAAGAGCTCGCTTTAGAAGAGATGTGGTTCACAGTGAAGTAGAACAAGTGCTCATGGCTGCTAAGAGCCCATCTTTACTATATTACTTTTTTCTTGTTTTGGTCGATACTGCCACTTCCGAAAGTTTGTCGGTGTGGTTCTGGTTCACCCTGAATATCCCAATGAACACGTTTGGTCTCCCATTACAATTTTAATCCCCCCGCCCGTCACGCTTTCCTCCGTTACAGAATTGACTACTTGATGCATCAGTATGTCTCTTATCATCCTATACCTTCTCTTCGTCAAGTTGTGCCACAAATTCCTTTTCTCCCCGATTAGATTCAGTACCTCTTCATCATTTATCCGCTCTACCTATGTAATCTTCACTATTGTTCTACAACACCACTATTTAGTAGGTTCTGTTCTCTTTGTGCGTGTACTGTATCGTGTACATTTCACTTTTATGAAATGCTACACTCCAAACAGACACTCACAGGGAATGCCTGAGACTAAACTTTGTAACACATTACTCTCTCTTGCTATTGACAGTCTTCATTTTGTATCCACTCTACTTCGGCTCCAGAAATAGAAACTCAGCTACCACTTTTAGCGTCTCATTTGCTTCAGTATCGCTTCACTTAATTAAACTACACACCACTACCTTTGAGCCACTTGCCGCACGGGATTAGCCGAGCGGTCTTAGGCGCTGCAGTCATGGACTGTGCGGCTGGTCCCGGCGGAGGTTCGACTCCTCCCCAGGGCATGGGTGTGTGTGTTTGTCCTTAGGATAATTTAGGTTAAGTAGTGTGTAAGCTTAGGGACTGATGACCTTATTAGTTAAGTCCCATAAGATTTCACACACATTTGAACATTTCCCTTTGAGCTACTTATGTTGTGCATTATGTAACCTGCTTTCAAGACGCTATGCATTCCTGTCGACTGTTCCACCAAATCATTTACTGTCTCTGACAGAATTACAATGTCACCCGGAAACGTTTTCAATATTTGAATTATCTTCCCTGAAGATTAATTTCCTTTCGAAATTTCTCTTTAGTCTGCTTTAGTGCTTGCTCAGTACACAGATTGAGTGACATGAGTATTGGTTACAAACCTGTCTCATTCTATTGTCAACTACTGTCTGCCTTTCACGTTCTTCTATTCTAATTGCGACTGCAGTCTGGCTTCTGTACAATGTGTATATAACCTTTCGATCCCTTTATTTTATCACTTCGAAATTTCGAAGTGTGCATTCCGGCTTATACCGTCAAAAGTTTGCGCTAAATCCACGATGGGAAAAAAATGTGCTTCTCATTCCATATGCTAAGATAAGAAGTTCTGGACTCAGTATTGGCTTTGCCTGTTCCTGTCTTTCTCCGGAACGCAGACTGATTTTTCTCGAGGTTGATTTCTAGTCATTCCACTATTCTTTAAATATTTGGCGCGGCTCGATAACACTCACAGCTGTGGCGCGCACCTTGTTTGGAATTAAGATTATTACATTCTTGAAATCTGAGATATTACGCCTTTCTCGTAAATCTTGCATAGGAGGTGGAATAGTTTTGTCATGGTACGTTCTGCCAAGGATTTCAATGATTATGAGAGGGTGTCGTTCACTCCAGGTGCTTTGTACCGTCTTAGGTCTTTCAGTATTCTGTCAGATTCTTCTGGCAGTGTCGTATCTCCCATCTCCTCTTCACCTATTTCCTCTTTGCTTTACGTCGCCCTTCCACATATTCCTTCCACCTTTGAGCCATCCTTTCTTTCCTTAGTGCTCTCTTTCCATCTGAGCTTGTGATATTCATACAACTGCTCCTATTTTCTACAAAGGTGGTTTTTTTTCTTTTAATTCTGCTGTATGCAGTCTCCGTGTCCCCTACACCATGAAGCACCAAGTTGTGGATGTTTTTTTCCCATAACGGGTATTAAATAATCAGATGCCATCATTATGAGCTGTGACACCCCACAGGGATGAATACAGTCAGGTATTCGTTATGCCTTGGAAACAAAAACCCTTCGAATGTCATCTTGAGGAGTTCCTTACCATGCTTGAAACATGTGGTGTATGATTACGGTATATTGATAATTTTTAATTTTGGACCACCTAACAACTGGAGGAAACAAAATTTTTGTGGCATAAGCGTTTCGCCTTTATTCTCTGCAAGGCATCTTCAGTGGCCTGGAATGTGTACATAATTTTACTATTTAGTTTCCGTTTTGAGGCAATCTACCTATAGGTGCCGTCCGCGGTGGCCGAGCGGCTCTAGGCGCTTCAGTCCGGAACCGCGCGACTGCTACGGTCGAAGGTTCGAATCCTGCCTCGGGCATGGATGTATGTGATGTCCTTAGGTTACTTAGGTTTAACTAGTTCTAAGTTCTAGGGGACTGATGACCTCAGATGTTAAGTCCCATATTGCTCAGAGCCATTTGAACTTATAGCTTATAAACAGTTCTGATGACTGGCCGCACGGGATTAGCCGAGCGGTCTCAGGCGCTGCAGTCATGGACTGTTCGGCTGATCCCAGCGGAGGTTCGAGTCCTCCCTCGGGCATGGGTGTGTGTGTTTGTCCTTAGGATAATTTAGGTTAAGTAGTGTGTAAGCTTGGGGACTGATGACCTTAGCAGTTAAGTCCCATAAGATTTCACACACATTTGAACATTTTTGAGTTCTGATGGTTGGTTTTTCTACGGCGTAGTAATTCTACTTACAGGTTGTCTGGGCGATTTAATACACTTTATGTTTTTGTTCCATTTTTGGTGGTGCTCCTCTTGTTACAATTGCCACTTGGGGTTTTCGTTTTCCACAGTATACCGTAATATTACACGCAACTGAAGAAGGCAGGACTACAAAAGTTGAAGGTGTGGTCTATTGGTTCATGAGGACTGCTGCCTGGAGAGCAGAATGAAAGTTCACGTGTTCCTATCGCATCCCAGACATGCTGCGTGGGCGGCAAATCAGGGGACCGGCCCCACCAGTGAAGGAAAGACAGGTCCACTCCTCAAGCAGTCTATGGTATGGACTGCACTGTGGGGTGTCGCGTCACTGCTACGAGGTGCATTCAAGTTCTAAGGCCTCCGATTTTTTTTCTAATTAACTACTCACCCGAAATCGATGAAACTGGCGTTACTTCTCGACATAATCGCCCTGCAGACGTACACATTTTTCACAACGCTGACGCCATGATTCCATGGCAGCGGCGAAGACTTCTTTAGGAGTCTGTTTTGATCACTGGAAAATCACTGAGGCAATAGCAGCACGGCTGGTGAATGTGCGGCCACGGAAAAAGCCAAAAGTCACTAGGAGCCAGATCAGGTGAGTAGGGAGCATGAGGAATCACTTCAAAGATGTTATCACGAAGAAACTGTTGCGTAACGTTAGCTCGATGTGCGGGTGCGTTGTCTTGGTGAAACAGCACACGCGCAGCCCTTCCCGGACGTTTTTGTTGCAGTGCAGGAAGGAATTTGTTCTTCAAAACATTTTCGTAGGATGCACCTGTTACTGTAGTGCCCTTTGGAACGCAATGGGTAAGGATTACGCCCTCGTTGTCCCAGAACATGGACACCATCATTTTTTCAGCACTGGCAGTTACCTGAAATTTTTTTGGTGGCGGTGAATCTGTGTGCTTCCATTGGGCTGACTGGCGCTTTGTTTCTGGATTGAAAAATGACATCCACGTTTCATCCATTGTCACAACCGACGAAAAGAAAGTCCCATTCATGCTGTCGTTGCGTGTCAACATTGCTTGGCAACATGCCACACGGGCAGCCGTGTGGTCGTCCGTGAGCATTCGTGGCACCCACCTGGATGACACTTTTCGCATTTTCAGGTCGTCATGCAGGATTGTGTGCACAGAACCCACAGAAATGCCAACTCTGGAGGCGATCTGTTCAATAGTCATTCTGCGATCCCCCAAAACAATTCTCTCCACTTTCTCGATCATGTCGTCAGACTGGCTTGTGCGAGCCCGAGGTTGTTTCGGTTTGTTGTCACACGATGTTCTGCCTTCATTAAACTGTCGCACCCACGAACGTACTTTCGACACATCCTTAACTCCATCACCACATGTCTCCTTCAGCTGTCGATGAATTTCAATTGGTTTCACACCACGCAAATTCATAAAACGAATGATTGCACGCTGTTCAAGTAAGGAAAACGTCGCCATTTTAAGTATTTAAAACAGTTCTCATTCTCGCCGCTGACGGTAAAATTCCATCTGCCGTACAGTGCTGCCATCTCAGGGACTTATTGACAATGAACGCGGCCTCATTTTAAAACAATGCGCATGTTTCTATCTCTTTCCAGTCCGGAAAAAAAAATCGGAGGCCTTAGAACTTGAATGCACCTCGTATTGTAAGACAGAGATGTCTAGTGGTGCACTGAGGTACTTCTGCGAATGGAGTGCATTGTAGCACTCAATTACTGCGTTCAAAGCAACAGCTGGCTCGGTGATGTGCTGTGTTAGTGTAGGAGATTCTGATGTCAAGTTTGTTTTTATAGTACTCATAACGAAGAGATCATTGAAAGTGAAAGTAAGTATATCTAAAGGTGTTGTAATATTATTTTATACATCTTCGGCAACTGTAGTTGTGTATATCGAAATACGCAGCAACCAGCTGAAAAAAGAAATTTTATTTCCTCAAACGGTTTCACGCACTTAGTGTCCTTCTTCAGAAGGTTGTAACCACCGCATTATTTGTGTCAAAAATAAGATGGATGCAGCATACTGCTGTCGTCATGTGGTTCATAGTGCTTGTACAAATATGGTATAATAGAAGACAAACAACGATTGCAGACACCATGTCATAACTGGTGCTAATCAGCTAATACTTGCTGTAATTTAAATTTGGGGTCGCAATACTGCTTCTATGAGTGGTTTCGAAATGAAACCACTGGAGCAGAAAGTACCTTTCATATAAATTTGTTAAATTTTAGGCCCATTCCTGCTTGTTATTTAGCACTATAATTTGTTTTACGCATTATGAGTTCGTGAACGTGCCCATAAAAATGCGAAACTGCATTCAAATGTATCGCATGAAATCATGGTTGTTTGAAAACTATATGTCCGAAGTGGTTCAAAAGTGAAACCATCTACTTAGAAGAAATCATTGTTTACTTTCTACGATTTCTTCTTGTTGTCATTGCTTACCGTGGTAGTAAAGTTTAATTTTACGCAAATTTTTAAAATAATACACGGCGGCGTGCTGAAAAGTAATGCGTCCGAATTTTTTTCTTCTGAAAAGTCTTAAAGCTTTTCAATAAACCAAATGTTATTAACATTGTAGATTAATCTTCATGCCTACATATTTGCAGCCCTCTGCCACTAGAGGGCTCTGAATTGTAGCGTGTAGCTTGGCAGTGTGTAGCGTAACTATGTCGGTGCCTGAGAAACAGCCTGCTGTAATCGAGTTTCGGATTCGAAGAGCGTCCACACATGGGGCACCCTTTGCTTCAGCATGACAATGCCACACCTCACACTAATGCTGCGGCATCTGCAACAATCCAATGCTTTGGGTTCCGACTTGGCCCCGTACCATTGTCATCTGTTTCCAAAACTTAAAGAACACTTTCGAGGAGTTCACATTACCTCCACCAAAACCACCTCCTCCCAAACACCCAATGTGGCTTTCGACCTTCCTTCTCTGCTGATGACCAACTCCTCCGCCTCACTCATCTCCTCTCCCTCCAGCTTAACTCCCGTCGCTCCGCCATTTTTGTCTCCCCTGACCTCGAAAAGTCCTACGACCGTGTCTGGCATCCCGGTCTCCTGTTTAAACTCCAAACCTACGCTCTTCCTATCAACTACATCCGTCTGGTTGCCTCCTTCCTCTCCCACCCCCCCTCCTATGTTACCATCCATAATGCCAATTCCCACACCTTCTACCCCTCTGCAGGTGTGCCGCAGGGCTCTGTCCTCTCCCCTCTCCTCTACCTCCTGTACATGGCAGATATGCCCCAACCCCCCCCCCCTCCAATACACCTCTTGCAATATGCTGATGACACCGCATTCCTCGCCCTCGCTCCTACCCTCCACCGGTCCCAACGCCTTCTCCAGACTCACCTTGACCTTCTTGCTGCATGGTGTAACCAGTGGCTACTGAAACTCAACCCTTCCAAGACCCAGGCCGTCATCGTAGATCATACCACTCGCTCCTTCTGGCTCCTGGATTTCTCCCTTACTGTCTGCGCCCGTCCTGTCCGCCTCACCCCCACCCTCACCTACCTTGGCCTCACCATTGACCGTCACCTCTCCTGGATCCCTCATCTCCGCTCCATCCAATCCAAAGCCCACAACCGCCTCCGACTCCTCAAACTCCTCTCTGGCCAGACATGGGGGTTGCACCCCTCTACCATCCTCCACACCTACACATCCTTAATCCATCCCATCCTCTGTTATGCCAGTCCTGCCTGGATATCTGCCCCCCCCCCCCAAATTCTATAAGTCCCTCCAGATCCTTGAGTGTCATGCACTCCGCCTCGCCTTCCGTATACGCCTCCCATCCCCCACGCAGATCCTCTATGATCTCATTCCCGTCCCCCATCTGCTCCTATTCCTCGAACATATCCGCATCCTCTACACCTTCCGCCGTCTTGAACCCCCTCACCCCCTGGTTGCCCCTCTCCTCTCCCATCCCTGCCCCCTGCCATGTCTTCACCGTTGTGTCCCCCCTACCCTCCATCTCTACACCCTACATCTCCTTTCCCAAGGTGGCTTCCATCAACTCCCCCTCCCGGATGATGCCCTCTCTCCCTCCATTTATCCTTCCTATCAACTCTGATCCTCACCCCCCTCCTTTCCTCCGTCCTTTCCCTGGGCTCCCTCTTTCTCCCCCTTCCATCCTGTGTTTTCTCCCCGCCTATCCTCTCCCTATCTCCTTTCTCCCCCCCCCCCGAGTCCTTTTGTACTCCCCTCCTCTGCCTTCCCCACTCTCTGGCACGTCTGCTCAGCACCCCCCACCCCTCTTATGGATCCTCCTCTTCCATTGGCTCCTTTCCCGCCCTCCCCCTTCACTTTTCCTCTCCTTCCCCCCCCCCCTTTTCTCCGTCATCTGACCAGTTTCCCCCCACCTGCTCTCGGGTGTGGTATGTCATATTTGTGCCAACTTTTAGCGCAGTGTTTAAGTGAGTGTTCAGTGTTGTGCGTCCTTCCACAGTGTTGCGAACAGAAATCATGCTGTCGCTGGGTGTGCTTTTTATATCTCTTGCGAACAGAACCCAGACTGTCGCCGTGTTTTTTAATTGTCTGTCTATTATTTTTCTGCTTCCTGTGTATTTTATTAGCATCATCCACCCTGTGTTTTATGTTTTAAGCTCCAGAATTTTCTGCCATTTTACCTTTAAGTCACCGATTTTATCGCCAACTGTTATTATTTTTTTATTATCTTCATCTTTTTAAAACAAATTCTGTAGGTTGGAGAGCGGCGTAATAAGCTGCTGCCAGCCCGCCCCCTTTAGGGGGATTCGAAACTCAATAAAGGAAAAAAAAAGAGTTCACATTGATAGTGATGAAGCGATGCCAGCAGAGATGAGTTTGTGGCTCCGTCAACAATGTCAAACATCTACAGTGACACTATCATAAAACTAATCTGTCGCTGAGAGAAATATTTTTATTGCCAGGTGACTACGCTGAGGAATGAATTTGTAGACATGAAGAATAAAGGCGTAGAATGTTAATAAGATTTGTTGTGTTTAAAAAACTTTAAGAGTTTGCACGTAAATAATTCGGAGGCATTACTTTTTAGGCTGCCCTCGTAGGTTTCCCAATTGTTGTGAGTCAAAGGGTTAAAGTGTAATCTCCATGTCTATTCACTAGGTTTCCCAATAAGGTATTCAATTACGATGTGTCGGAAACTTGCACCACGACACTAATCTCAGTCGTATCATCACATTTCACGACTACCTTCCAGGAAGTGCCTTGTGACTGCCTCGGCTTGCGTGGTTCCAGTCTGGTGCGTCACATATGTGCCTTGCACCACTCCTCGACTTTTATCTGCCCCACATACGGCGCGCCACACCGGCTCTGAATGCGGTGTACATCCAATTTTCGGAAGTCTACATCGTCGTTTACAGTAGAAAGTGGATGGGAGTCAATTATAAACGCGTTGCACGAACAAACGCAAGCGTTGTCCCGGGGAATCACGCTGCCGTCACCAGGTGACGCAGGAATCAGCCAAGTTGATATACGAGAGACGAAAATATTTAGGCATAAAATTCACGACGGGCCAGTTGGTCTTGCAGAAAAACCCAAGAAGACCGGAGTAACTTGGTCCGCCGAGCGGAAAAAGAGCCCATTATGAGAGAATGAAAATATGGGCACAAAGGAAAGCTAAGAAAATAAACCACGTTGTAAATCGCGTGGTCCATTGCGCCCAAACGTGAACAGTAGTAGTATTAATAATAATACTCTACATGTATATTTTGTATCGTGGAAGTATTATGCTTAGGGAAACAGACGGAGGCAATTGAAGAACAGTTAGGTGGAGGGAGACAAGCAGTGGCAATTGTGAACTACTAAAAGGAAATTAAAAGAATATAAAAATTCGGTATATTAAAGAAGGACCCAAAAAATGCTAATTAGTGAGAGTATGTATAGTGTCAAAGAATAGCCTGAATCATCAGCATTCAAAATAGAGCAGCTTATTTCCTTCATCATAGTGAACAGAAGTGCTCATTTGATAAATAAATTGTATTCATTTATGATTGTTGTTGTATGTATGGTCCCATGCTATAGGTAAAAAATATTTTATTAGTCAACATATAGTTAAAATCAGCCATGTGCTGTTGTCTATGTAAGATCGTGTATGACAAGTCCTATATCATTTTGTAATGATGAGATACAGGAATGCTACAATAAATCAAATCAAATGAAGTTGTTGGTGTAGTTGGTGGTACGGTGCGCGAGAAACGCAAAAACGTACGTTTAAGGACTCTGTGAGTTAATTACTGGTCTGGAAAGCTGTGCAAACCGAGAGCAGTCTGTGGGAGGTCGAGTTAACTGCCACAGAGCGTGTTTATTTAGACAAAGAAAGTTACGATTTGGAAGGTATTCTATATAAATAGTGCAGGCATAGTACGCGTATTTCCTTGTGGTTAGTGTTCAACAAACGATCGCCGATTTGCTTAAATATAATCTGAGTGTGCGATCTTACACGAATGAAACTCGTGTTTGTCAACATTTACATCCAGACCGTATGTCCCACTGTACCAATTATTAGGGTTTCTTCCCCCTCCATTCATGTACGGAGCCCGGGAAGAATGATTGTTTGAATGCCTCTACGTGTGCTGCAATTATTCAAATTTTATCCTCACGTTGCGATAAATAGGTGGCTGCAACATATTCCTAGAGTCATCATATAAAGCCGATTCTTCAAATTTTGTTAGTAGAGTTTCTCGTATAGTTTGTCTACAAAAGGCTGTCATTTCATTTTTTTTTCAATATCTCTGTGACACTCTCCAACGGATCAAACAAACCTGTGACCATTCGCGCTGCCCTTCTCCTGTTAGTCCTATTTGGTAAGTGTCCGACACACTTGAGAAATATTCTTGGACGAGTCGCACGAGCGATTTGTAGGCAGTATCCTTTGTAGACTCTTTACATTTCCCTAGTATTATACCAATAAATCTAAGTCTACCACCAGCTTTACCAGCGACTGAGTCTATGCATTCGTTCAATGTCATATTCCCACAAATAGTTACAAACAGGTATTTAGTGCGAGTAGACCGGTCCAACTGTCACTCATTGATATTATAGTCATATATTACAGCATTTTTTTCGTTTTGCGAAGAGCATTATTTTACATTTCTGAACATTTAAAGGAAGCTGGAAGTAGCTGACGGTACTTAATTATACATCATCATCTGCGAAAAGTCTGAGATTAATATTCATACTGTCTCCAAGGTCATTGGTAGAAAACGTGAATAGCAAGGGACCCAACACACTTACTTACATGGAGTAGACGAGAAGCTACCTCGCCATCTGTTAATGACTCTCCTTCCTCCCTACGAAGAAATGTCAATACAGCGACAAGTTTTGATAACAAGCGCAGGGGGTCAACGGAAGCGTCCGATTCCACCCGTCTGCTTTGACCCATGACGTGAGGGCGTTGTAGTGTGCGACGTCATTATGGCGCGGAGTTTATGATTTGGTTGTGTTTGTAGACGTCGTCTTGTGTTTGATGGCGCCCTCTGGGTGTGGTGTGGTGTGAGTGTGTGAGTGTGTGTGTGTGTGTGTGTGTGTGTGTTTGTGTTTGGGATGGCCGACCTACTTTGCAGCGCCGAAATTTGTTGGTGGTAAGTAATTGTTTTTTTGGTCTATTTTTCTCGAGTTGTAATGTTTCGTGTATTTATTGTGTATCGAATATGTTTTATTTTACGTAGGGATGTTTGACTTCTGAATTTTTGAGGTGTTATAATTTTGGTTCTGTTTTTCGTAGTTGTAGGTGGTTTTTTCGTATCAATAGTTATGGCTGACCTATATAGGTCAAGGGAAATTACCGATTACAATTTTCGTAGTGTTATATGTAGTTATTGGTGTTTTGGTATCGTCAGCTGTGGTCAAGGGAAATGTCTGATTCCAATTTCTGTAGTTTTTGCTGTAGGCGTTGGTGTTAAGCTTTTCTTTACAATTTGAGGGTGTGTAAATTAACAGTGTTTCAAAATACTGCTCTGTGTTTGGCAAAATATAGTACTCAATCTGAACACCTGCGTACCACAGTTTGGTATCGTCAGCTGCTATTGACCTATATAGGTTAAGGGAAGTGTCCGATTCCTGCGGATTTTGTAAATATTTTTTTGGTCGTCATTTTGTGTGTTTTGAGATCGTGGTTTGTTTTCTTTTACTGTTATATTTAGTTTGTCCCCTCCCTAAAACACCCAGTTTCTCGCGGTTGTACGGTTAGTTTGATTGTATTTTTTGAGGGAGATGCTATTGTCTTATTTATACGTATTGTCGTGTTTTTTTGCCGTTCGTATGTAGTGACATCATAGGCGCCATATTGGAGACGCTTAGAATAGCCAAAGCAGACGGGTGGAATCGGACACTTCCGTAATCCCAGCGCAGGCGTGGTAATTACAGCATTGTGCATTCTAAGACAAAAAACGACACACCACGAATGTCATTGCCAGTCAAAGTAGGGTTTGGCAGGCAGAACGGCAAGCAGCAGAAATTCTCGCTGTGTGCAGGTGGGCATTATCTTGCTGAAATGTAATCCCAAGATGGCTTGCCATGAAGGCGACAAAATGAGTCTTACAGTATAGTCTACGTACCGCTGTACTGTAAGATTGCCCTGGATGATAGTCAAAGAGGCTCCGCTATGAGAAGAGATGGCACCCCAGACCATGACTTCTGGTTGTCGGGCTGTATGGCGGGTGGCAGCTAGGTTGGCATCCCACTGCTGTCTGAGGTGTCTCCAGACTCGTATTCGATCTGGAATCTCCATGGCTAGAGTATAATTGTCTTCAGCGATGAGTCCCGCTCCGAATTGAGCCCTAATGGCCAGAGAAGACGTGTATGGAGACGGTGGTGGGATACAAACGTGACTGTCGCCCGACAACTAGGAGTGATGCTCTTGAGGTGCCATTTCTTTTCATACCAGGACCTCTTCGGTTGTCATCCGCTGCACCTTTACAACACAGCGGTGCGTAGACGATATTTTACGCCCCTTTTTTGTTGTCCTTCATGACAAGCAACGCTGGGATTGCATTTCAGTAAGATAAAGCCGGCCCACACACGGCTAGGATTTCTATTGCTTGTCTTCCTGCCTGCCAAACCCTACCTTGGCCAGCAATGTTACCGGATCTCTCCGCCAACTGAGAACATTTGGAGCATTATGATCAGCGCTCTCCAACCGCCTCGGGGTTTTGACGACCTGACGCGCCAATTGGACAAAATTTGGTACGATATCCTTGACGAAGACGTCCAACAACTTTTTCAATCAATCTCAAGTCGAATTACTGCTCGCATAAGGCGATAGGTGGACCAGCGCGTCATTGACTTACTCAATTTGCGAAGCTCTGTCTCATATATAAATCATCCACTTTTTGAAATTGTAATAATTTGTTTGTCTGTACATGTAAACCAAATCTACTGATTTCCGTTCCATTCCGATAATTACTTGGTGGTGCGTCGTTTTCATATGCAAGGTGGTCCATTGTTCGTCACCGGGCCAAATATCTCACGAAACAAGCGTCAAACGAAAAAACTACAAAGAACGAAACTGGTCTAGTCTGAAGGGGGAAACCAGATGGCGCTATGGTTGACCCGTTGGATGGCGCTGCCATAGGTCAAACGGATATCAACTGCGTTTTTTTAAAATAGGAATCCCCATTTTTGTTACATATTTGTGTAGTACATAAAGAAATATGAATGTTTTAGTTGGACCACTTTTTTCGCTTTGTGATAGATGGCGCTGTAATAGTCAGAAACATATGGCTCACAATTTTAGACGAACAGTTCGTAACAGGTAGGTTTTTTAAATTAAAATACAGAACGTAGGTACTTTTGAACATTTTATTTCGGTTGTTCCAATGTGATACACCTACCTTTGTTAAATCATTTCTGAGAACGCATGCTGTTACTTCGTGGTTACCTGTAAATACCAGATTAATGCAATAAATGCTCAAAATGATGTTCGACAACCTCAATGCATTTGGCAGTACGTGTAACGACATTTCTCTCAACAGCGAGTAGTTCGCCTTCCGTAATGTTCGCACATGCATTGACAATGCACTGACGGATGTTGTCAGGCGTTGTCGGTGGACCACGATAGCAAATATCCTTCAACTTTCCCCACAGAAAGAAATCCGGGGACGTCAGATCTGGTGAACGTGCTATCATGAAATATGCTATTCAATACCGCTTCAACCGCACGCGAGCTATGTGCCGGACATCCATCGTGTTGGAAGTACATCGCCATTCTGTCATGCAGTGAAACATCTTATAGTAACATCGGTAGAACATCACGTAGGAAATCAGCATACATTGCACCATTTAGATTTCCATCGATAAAATTGGGGCCAATTAACCTTCCTCCCATAATGCCGCACCTTACATTAACCCGCCAAGGTCGCTGATGTTCCACTTGTCGCAGCCATCGTGGATTTTCCGTTGCCCAATAGTGCATATTATGCCGATTTACGTTACCGCCGTTGGTGAATGACGCTTCGTCGCTAAATAGAACGCATGCAAAAAATCTGTCATCTTCTGTTGTGCCCAGTGGCAGAACTGTACACGACGTTCAAAGTCGTCGCCATGCAATTCCTGTGCACAGAAATATGGTACGGGTGCAATCGTTGTTGATGTAGCATTCTCAACACCGACGTTTTTGAGATTCCCGATTGTCGCGCAATTTGTCTGCTACTGATGTGCGGATTAGCCGCGACAGCAGCTAAAAAATCTACTTGGGCATCATCATTTGTTGCAGGTCGTGGTTGACGTTTCACATGTGGCTGAACACTTACTGTTTCCATAAATAACGTAACTATCCGGCGAACGGTCCGGAAACTTGTATGATGTCGTCCAAGATACCGAGCAGCATACATAGCACACGCCCGTTGGGCATTTTGATCACAATAACCATACATCAACAGGATATCGACCTTTTCCGCAACTGGTAAACGGTCCATTTTAACAAGGGTAATGTATCACGAAGCAAATGCCGTCCGCACTGGCGGAATGTTACGTGATACCACGTACTTATACGTTTGTGACTATTACAGCGCCATCTATCACAAAGCGAAAAAAGTGGTCCAACTAAAACATTCATATTTCTTTACGTACTACACGAATATGTAATAAAAAATGGGAGTTCCTATTTTTAGAAAACGCAGTTGATATCCGTTTGACCTATGGTAGCGCCATCTAGCGGGCCAACCATAGCGGTATCTGGTTTCCCCCTTCAAGCTAGACGAGTTTCGTTCTTTGGAGTTTTTTTCGTTTGATGCTTATTTCGTGAGATATTTGGTCCGGTCACTATCAACGGACCACACTGTATATACAATGGTGTGCAAAACCTAAGGACAAAAGTAACTTTCGTATGATGTCTCAGTGCCCAGCAACATAGTTCGATGAAACTTGAACCATATATGGAACTGCTAAAATATAGTGCAGAAGGTAACTGAAAGAAATACACAATCAGACGAATTGAAATTACAGTTTTAATCAAAGACGATAGTGAAGTCACCGCGGTTTATGATGGTAACCTGGACATTAAAAAAAGCAGGAGACGGTTCTTAGTAGGATGTTTGTTCACCACAGACAACAGTGCATGCTCTGAAACGTGCTCCCATCCTGGACACAGGGTTGGTAAGGAGTTGTTGTGGTAGGGCGTTCCATTTCTTCCATCAGCGCGGTGGATGGTGGTTGGTGCACGTGGACGTGCTACAATACTTCTTCCCAACGCATCCCACACGTGCTCGATGAGATGTAAGTCGCGGGAACAGGCAGGTCAGTCCATTCGCCAAATATTCTCTCGTTCCAAGAGCTGCTCCAAGTGTGCTCTTAAACGAGGTCGTGCAATGTAATCCATCAAAACGACGTCATGGCCGTATGCTCTCCTGAACAGACGCACTTGCGGAAGGAGTTCACTGTCAAAATAGCGTGTACCGTGTTCAAGGGTTTGGATGTCAATAGGCCCAAGCGACGTTACGGTTTCCCATACCCCAACACCTGCACCGCCAAAACGGTCAAGTTCAACAGTTTTCCTGGGTGCCTTCCGTGTTACCACCTCTTGTCGTATGAGGGTACACCCAGCAAAATAGTAAGAACACACACATAACACAGACGAACGACAGACTACGTACAGACAGAACAGTAAAAATAAAAGACGAATGCAAAACACATAGCGGCAGGTGGAAATTTGTGGTAAGGTCTTGTGGGACCAAACTACTGAGGTCATCGGTCACGACACACACACCCATGCCCGAGGGAGGACTCGAGCCGGCGGGGGTGGGGGGGTGGTGGGTGGGGGGGGCGAGCCGCGCGAACCGCGACAAGGCGCCTAAGACCGCGCGGCTACACAACGCAGCGCTGCAGTTGGGATCCCTGTATACAGTAAACACATACCACCGAGACACAGTGAAAGGGTGAAAATAAATGGCCGGCCGAGGTGATCGAGCGGTTCTTCGCCGTACAGTCTGGAACCGCGCGACCGCTACGGTCGCAGGTTCGAATCCTGCCTCGGGCATGACTTGTGTTATGTCCTTAGGTTAGTGAGGTTTAAGTAGTTCTAAGTTGTAGGGGACTGCTGACCTCAGAAGTTAAGTCCCACAGTGCTCAGAGCCACTTGAAAATAAATGAATGTGTTCCAAAACGCCGACAATCGAACATCCTGGTGGACGCAGGCCAACAATGTACAACTCTAGGACGTCACATATGGAATAATATCACAAAATCGTAAGTAGAACCAAACAGTAGTTTAAGCTTACGAAAGATACACTCGAAAAACTTGTCTCTTACCTAACAATAAGAAAATAACAGAAAACTGTAATGTACAACGAATCTGGAATCATTGTATAAAACAATTTTTATTTATTGAGAAAAAGCATGTAATACAGACCACTGAAGGTGCTTCATAAATAAAAAGAAGCGAAAAGCTTACGTAACACAAAAAACCAGCCTTTTATGTAGTTGGACAGATGTAGTACATCTCCAAGAACACAGAAGTATAAAATTGAGATACAGTTTGTTTACTCTCGTTAAGCTACAATTTCAAACAAATGTTGTTACGGTCTGTTAGTCGCATCCGGCGTGTAACTTGGAACAATCAAGCAACAAGTCTTCGCCGCCGGCGCGGAGGTAACAACAGCGTGGGAACTTTCTCGTGGAGGCTGAAACCGACGTCATTCGCCTCAAACGACCCCGCAGGTACGCGTTACGGGGATTCATAGCATTTTTCTGTTTTCCCGCCAGGGAGCGACACTGCTTTGTGCCTGATGCGTAGTGAAAATCGACCCTAGAAAAGAGGAAAGGAACCCTTGCGTGCTTCTTTGTGAAATCTGATGTACTGCAGACGCCATGTTTGCAGCTTATGGGCACTCAAGGCAAGGTTATTTCCTTAGATGCCAGCGTCAAGCATCGGCTAATGGTATTTTCCATACAGGGGCGATCTGCATAACGCATGGTGCTCTATGACTTGCTGAGGTGGATGTGTTTACTGCTCTCTGTTCGTCTTTATCAGAGTGGGAAGAATGTTTTTTTTTTATCCGCTGTACTGCCTACATCACCCACCACGTTGTTTTCGTTTTTCTCTAGATGGCGGGGAGATTAAATAGTCGCGAGTAGGGAACTTGAAACATGGGACTTAGGGAAAGGCAGCATTCGGTGTGGACGGGGCCTTACTCAGTTCCCGTTGGTTGCTTTTTTTTTCTTTTAAAATCACGTCAACCTTATTTGGAACCAATTGCAAATGAGGTTGACAATAAGGAACAATTATCAAATTTGATTGTTAATACACAGTGTCTAACAAAACATTCTTAGGTAAGTTGCACTCATGGCTGAAGGCGTTATTGACCAGAAGTTCAAATTATTGGTCGGCTGAAGGCCCCAATGGTAATAACTCAAGACAATTTGACGGCTGAAGGCCTGGGTACCAAATTCTTAAAAACAGTTAAACTTCTGCAAGAGATACTAAAATACTTTTTTTAAAAAAAAAAACACAATCAACAAAATTTCAATATTAACAGACAATATCTAATTAAAAATTCTTTAGACAAATTGCATTCATGGCTGAAGGCCTTATTGACCAGAAATTCATATAATTTGTCGGCTGAAGGCCCCAATAGTAATAAGTCAAAATTAGAATTAAAAAAATAAAACAATCATCACAATCTGATCCAACCAAGAGAGAAGTGGGCCTCAGACAGTGCTCCAGGGATCGGCCTGGGAAAGTCGCCCAACTTCATAACCGATGAGACAGGCAGCCAAGAGCTGTATTCACTTAACTCAAACTAGTGACAGTTTAAACGCAGACCAACACTCTCGCAAAATCTACCTAACGTCTGGTAACAAACACAACGATGGAATAACCCAGGCAAGGCGAAACCGGCGGACAGCACTGCGTCTTCAGCATCCGGTGTTTAGAACATCCAGAAGCAGAAGGAACCACTACGACCAGGGTAGCCCAAAAGAACAAACTATCCGAACCACAATCAAGGAGGCTGTCGAACTACACGCCTTACCAAACAGCAGCGGCGAGGCGAGGAAAGGTACACTGCCGCGAAAAGACGCTAACTTCCAGGGCAGGTACCTGGGGCGTTAGCGGCCACTAGCCAGAAAAATACCGCTGGTTGAACTTCGTCAATAAACACAAGGAATTGAAAGATTAATAATAAGAAGTGTAGGACAGGTAATTAATTTCGCCAACTCCGAACACTTCACTCGTTACTCTTTGTCCCAGTGACCCTGCGAGCAGCAATGCGCGAACACATGGCGTGATCTCAAAACAGTGGAGGTTTCAGTACTGGGTTAATGTTCACTCAACTCAAACGTCCTGGGTCCGGTGGACAACGAGGTTGTGGCCCCCGCAACTACAGCCCCTCGATCCGGCAATGCCTGCATGCCGCCAGCGGTCCCAGCGTGCCCTCACGCTGCCAGAACTCACTGCTGCTCTGTCCCAACCGAACTGCCGACACACCCGACCCAGAAAACACTTGACATCCTTCCAAAGATAGTACCACGGTACTAGATATTGATAACCGCTGCTGCTGCCACTCGCGCACAGACAACGCTAGCAAACGTAGTGGCGCCAGTAAACACAAGAAGAAAACGAGACGCCACTATCCCTATTACACGATGCCAAACTACCAACGGCACCAACGCGATCCGCAACACGGCTCAGAACCCTTCTAGAGGGGCAATCAGTAAGTAATGCGACACTTTTTTTCTCGGACAATTTCGGTCGAAAAAAAATGCGGAATTTGTTGTGGAACGTCACGAAATATCCTCGCTTCAGCCCCTGTAGTTTCATGAAGTTCCAACAGGTGGCGGCGCTACACGTAGCCTACAAAATGTCATCTGCAAAGGAGGTGCATTCCAAGCAGAGACCTGTCATTGAGTTCCTTTTGGCGGAAAACCAGAGCGTCGCGGGTATTCACGTCTACGGAGACCTTTCAGTGAACAAAAGCACTGAGAGTCGTTGGGCGAGGCGACTGTCACCATCGCAACAAGGTCGCGCAAACCCGTCCGATCTCCCGCTTGCCGGCCAGCCGCACACAGCCGTGACTCCTGCAATGTTGGAACGTGCGGACACTCTCATTTGATATAGTCTACGGATCAAATCGAACACCTCGCTGCTCAACTGCACTTCTCTGTTGGTAGTGCTGACACATTCGGCCACCAGTTACGGTACTCAAAGATGAGTGCACGCTTTGTTACAGAAGACCATAAAGGCCAACGGAGGACCATCTGTTTGGCCCAATGAAGGACACACTCCGGGGAAAGCAGTACGTGGGCGATGGGAAGGTTATTGATGGAGCAAGACGTTGGCTCCGACATCGACCAGTAGAGTGGTACCATGTGGGCATACATGCCATCGGAGGAGGTTCGCATAAGGTCGTCGCACTGAAAGGAGATTACTTTGAAAAATAGGATTTTGTAACCACAAGAGTAGGGAATCTGCGAATCAGAATCCTGAATAAAACTAACCTACTTTTAGAAAAAAAAATGTGTTGCATTACTTGTTGAGAGCCCCTCGTATGTTGTGCGAGGCTGAACACAGAATTTATGATTTTCCATAGGTCTCATGGTTACCCCGAAACGTCGCATTACGGTCAAGAATTTTGGGACCATTATGGCTGATCCGGCGCATCACATGTTACAATGTTTATTCCGCAATGGTGATGCTGGGTTCCAAGACGTCAGGGGCCCTGTTCACACGGCTCGCATTGTGCAGGACTTGTTTTGTGAGGACGAGGAAGAACTGACACATCTTCTCTGGCCACCACAGTCCTCAGGTCTCAGCACTGTTGAGCGTTTGTGGTCTACGTTGGAGAGAAGCGTGTGGGGTCGTTATCTTCCTCCATCATCGTTACTCGAACTTGCTCTATTTTTCAGGAAGAATGGTATAAGGTTCCCTTGAAAACCACACAGGACCTGCATTTATCCGTTACGCGACGACTGAACGCTGTTTTGAACGGCAGCTGTTTTCCTACACATTATTAGACACTATAATGTGTTGGGTTTCTGGTGTTTCAATATTTTTGTCCACCCCTGTACTTACGTATTATAAAGGCTAATGCGTTGTCGATGCAACTACTCTTTTCTGTCACAGGCTGTTCGTCTCACTCCCATGTAGTAGTCACGCCCTATCCTGTTCTGGATGCCATACAAATGCTTCGTCCTTTCTTTTCCTTCACGAATATTACTGATGAAGACCTTGTGTCTGATGATATGACTAGTAAGTTTTATTCACCTCCTTTCCATTTCCTTTAATAACCTCATTTCATCGTTTTCTTCCCTGAAGATGTCCAGGTTGATTTTTCTTTACGTCCACTTCGTTCTTACAATTTTCCACCATTTCCACATTTCAGCAGCTTCAAGTTGATTCCTTTCTAATTTACCCAGAGTCCCACTTTCACTTCCATACGCAGTGTATCCCATAGAAATGACTTTGCAAAATATTTTCTGACATCCGTTTTCAAACGTTTTGCAGGTTACAATGTTTTTCTTAGTCGTAAATACCTGTTTTACCAATGTAATCCTTCACTTCATTCCATAACGTATCGTCTGGAGCAGAACATTGGGCACAGAGGGTCTCTATGCTGAATGGAAGAATGCATGGCAGGGTCTGAGAAGAGGCGTCGTGGAAAACCATCACCTAATCCACGACCCAACCAAAAGGGTTGAAGGCTTCAAGCTCAACAGGAAACACTGGTCGGCTCTAAATGAGTCGGAAAACCATCACCTAATCCACGACCCAACCAAAATGGTTGAAGGCTTCAAGCTCAACAGGAAACACTGGTCGGCTCTAAATGAGTCGGAAAACCATCACCTAATCCACGACCCAACCAAAAGGGTTGAAGGCTTCAATCTCAACAGGAAACACTGGTCGGCTCTAAACAGGTTTCGCACGGGAGTTGGACGATGCAGACAGCAAACAACCAAATGGGGATATACAGACGATTCGTGTTGTGACTGTGGCGAGGTACAAACAATGGACCATCTTCTGGTTTGTAACATTCATGGTTTCAGAGACGGCTCTCTGATGTCGCTCCACAAGTTAACGGACAATGCCAGGAAATGGCTCCATAATCTTAATGTTACTGTGTAATTGTTGTTGTGGTCTTCAGTCCTGAGATTGGTTTGATGCAGCTCTCCATGCTACTCTATCCTGTGCAAGCTTCTTCATCTCCCAGTACCTACTGCAACCTACATCCTTCTGAATCTGCTTAGTGTATTCATCTCTTGGTCTCCCTCTACGATTTTTACCCTCCACGCTGCCTTCCAATACTAAATTGGTGATCCCTTGATGCCTCAACACATGTCCTACCAACCGATCCCTTCTTCTAGTCAAGTTGTGCCACAAACGTCTCTTCTCCCCAATCCTATTCAATATTTCCTCATTAGTTATGTATTCTACCCATCTACTCTTCAGCGTTCTTCTGTAGCACCACAATTCAAAAGCTTCTATTCTCTTCTTGTCCAAACTATTTATCATCCATGTTTCACTTCCATATATGGCTACACTCCATACAAATACTTTCAGAAACGACTTCCTGACACTTAAATCTATACTCGATGTTAATGAATTTCTCTTCTTCAGAAACGCTTACCTTGCCATTGCCAGTCTACATTTTATATCCTCTCTACTTCGACCATCATCAGTTATTTTGCTCCCCAAATAGCAAAATTCCTTTACTATTTAAGTGTCTCATTTCCTAATCTAATTCCCTCAGCATCACCCGACTTAATTCGACTACATTCCATTATCCTCGTTTTGCTTTTGTTGATGTTCATCTTATACCCTCCTTTCAAGACACTGTCCATTCCATTCAACTGCTCTTCCAAGTCCTTTGCTGTCTCTGACAGAATTACAATGTCATCGGCGAACTTAAAATTTTTTATTTCTTCTCCATGGGTTTTAATACCTACTCCGAATTTTTCTTTTGTTTCCTTCACTGCTTGCTTAATATACAGATTGAATAACATCGGGGAGAGGCTACAACCCTGTCTCACTCCCTTCCCAACCATTGCTTCCCTTTCATGTCCCTTGACTCTTATAATTGCCATATGGTTTCTGTACAAATTGTAAATAGCCTTTCGCTTCCTGTATTTTACCCCTGCCACCTTCAGAATTTGAAAGAGCGTATTCCAGTCAACATTGTCAAAAGCTTTCTCTAAGTCTACAAATGCTAGAAACGTAGGTTTGCCTTTCCTTAATCTAGCTTTTAAGATAAGTCGTAGGGTCAGTATTGCCTCACGTGTTCCAACATTTCTACGGAATCCAAACTGATCTTCCCCGAGGTCGGCTTCTACTAGTTTTCCCATTCGTCTGTAAAGAATCCGCGTTAGTATTTTGCAACCGTGACTTATTAAACTGAGAGTTCGGTAATTTTCACATTTGTCAACACCTGATTTATTTGGGATTGGTATTATTATATTCTTCTTGAAGTCTGAGGGTATTTCGCTTGTTTCATACATCTTGCTCACCAGATGGTAGAGTTTCGTCAGGACTGGCTCTCCCAAGACTGTCAGTACTTCTAATGGAATGTTGTCTACTCCCGGGGCCTTGTTTCGACTCAGGTCTTTCAGTGCACTGTTAAACTCTTCACCCAGTATTATATCTCCCATTTCATCTTCATCTACATCCTCTTCCATTTCCATAATATTGTCCTCAAGTACATCGCCCTTGTATAGACCCTCTATATACTCCTTCCACCTTTCTGCTTTCCCTTCTTTGCTTAGAACTGGGTTCCCATCTGAGCTCTTGATATTCATACAAGTGGTTCTCTCTTCTCTGAAGGTCTCTTTAATTTTCCTGTAGGCTGTATCTATCTTATCCCTAGTGAGATAAGCCTCTACATCCTTACATTTATCCTCTAGCCATGCCTGCTTAGCCATTTTGCACTTCCTGTCGATCTCATTTTTGAGACGTTTGTATTCCTTTTTGCCTGCTTCATTTACTGCATTTTTATATTTTCTCCTTTCATCAATTAAATTCAGTATTTCTTCTGTCACCCAAGGATTTCTACTAGCCCTCGTCTTTTTAGCAACTTGATCCTCTGCTGCCTTCACTACTACATCCCTCAAAGCTACCCATTCTTCTTCTACTGTATTTCTTTCCCCCATTCCTGTCAATTGTTCCCTTATGCTCTCCCTGAAACTCTGTACAACCTCTGGTTTAGTCAGTTTATCCAGGTCCCATCTCCTTAAATTCCTACCTTTTTGCAGTTTCTTCAGTTTTAATCTACAGTTCATAACCAATAGATTGTGGTCAGAATCCACATCTGCACCTGGAAATGTCTTACAATTTAATACATGGTTCCTAAATCTCTGTCTTACCATTCATTCTTTCCCTGATATAATTGTAATGTAATATCTGATATAATTTGTTTCCACATTTTAAGTTCGAAACGTTTATTGTGACTTATATTAATCTTATCTGCTCTTTGTAAAATGTATCTGGCAGATCGAACGAGAAAGAAATAATTAATGATGAAGATGTTGTGTCTGATGACATGACCAGTAAGTTTTATTCATCTCTTGTTCATTTCCTTTAATACGCTTCTCTCCTCGTTTTCTTCTCTCTAGACGTCAGGGTTGATTTTCTTTCCGTCCACTTCGTTCTTACAATTATCCGCCATGTCCACATTTCAGCAGCTTCAAGTGGATTCCTTTCGAATTTACCCAGAGTCCCACTTTCACTTCCATACAGCAGTGTACCCGATAGAAATGATTTTGCAAAGTATTTTCTGACATCTGTTTTCATTCGTTTGCTGGTTAAAATGTTTTTCTTAGTCGTAAATATCTGTTTTGCCAATGTAATCCTTCACTTCACTCCATTAAGCAGGTGTTGTCCTCTGTGATTATACCACCTAAATAACAAAATTGTTTCACCTGACGTGATCAATTTTTACGTTTGTTTGTGTCGCCATCAGATGATCAATTATTTGTTCACTTTTAATTACTATAATTCTAGTGTTTCTGATAGG
Source organism: Schistocerca cancellata (assembly GCF_023864275.1). Lineage (NCBI taxonomy): Eukaryota > Metazoa > Arthropoda > Insecta > Orthoptera > Acrididae > Schistocerca > Schistocerca cancellata. The sequence continues at coordinate 1,143,632,406 of NC_064626.1, read as the reverse complement.
ACTTGCAACATTCTTTTCATTTCTTTTCCAGAGACTGCATCTTTTACGATGTCATCAGCAAATCTAATACAGTGTATCCTTTCAGCGTTGACATTTATTCCTTTTGTCCTCTCCTTCATGTCTTGGACGGATTCCTCAATGATCATGTTAAATAAATATGGAGACAGGGCACATCCTTTAACTCCTTTTCTAATCCTGGTCTCTTCTTCTGCCTTATCGATGTTTATTTTTGTGCTTTGGTTCCGATACAGACGATTAATCATTCTCCTATCCATCCAGTCACGTCCTAGTCTTTACATAGTTCTAAAGAGTAGCTTCTAGTTCATATTGTAAAAAGTGCTTCCTAAGTCAATATTACACTCTTCAGAAGTCTTCTGGGCGTAAGCTGTCAGGTTCTTCAAACGCTGTTGTGCCCATTGTAGCCTACTTCTCACAGTTTTAACGCTGGAATCGTGAAACTTTTCCGTGCTCGTAATATGGATCTTGCAATAGAATGTACTTGAAGATAACAATCCTGTAAAAATAATACAGGCATTTAATCTGTGCTTACAGTTACGGTATTTTTTAAATAATTACACACACACGCTTTAGGTGCATCTTCCTCCTATCGCAAATGCAATGCGAGCTGTTTCAGCAGTCGTATTGTTCCGTCTCTGACGTGGGTCGCCGCATAGCATTCTAGATAAGTGCGCCGTTTGCAGCAAATCTGCTTTCTCTGCGACTGTTTTCCAAGAGCCCCGCTTTATCGACAGGAAGCTGGTGAAGCGAGATACCGTGCTCTCAGTAGTGCCTTCACCTTTATAACTGAGGGGCCTGAGCACAGGATTACTGTGAACGATTCATCGGCATTCGAAGAAATCAAGTATGAGAGGATGGGGAATTAGCCATTGTTTGGGAATTTAATTATTACACATAATATTCTATTGGTAAAATCACGGAATTTGTTGCTAACCTTTCATCCATTTGTTCATAATTCAGCGCTAAAATGACATGACTTCTGGATGTTAATGTTTTTATGATACCACATATCTCCTAATTATTGCATTGCAGCATTTTACCCGAACATGGTGTGGAAAATGGCGCATCATCTTGTGCTTAAACCGCGCATTGTAAGATTTTTAATTTTCTGCTTTATATGATACCTTTTACAGTTAGATTTTACTTCAGTGTGCTAAGTATTCCAAATCAGACTCATTATAAAACAGAACATATCAGTATAAGCTATAGAAATAAAGCTTTAAGTCCTGCCTTGAAGGGATTCAAGGAGAACTCGAGAAATGGTTCGAATGGCTCTGAGCACTATGGGACTTAACTTCTGAGGTCATCAGTCCCCTACAGCTTAGAACTACTCAAACCTAACTAATCTAAGGACATCACACACATCCATGCCCGACGCAGGATTCGAAGCTGCGACCGTAGCGGGTGCGCGGTTCCAGACTGTAGCGCCTAGAACCGCTCCGCCACTCCGGTCGGCAATTCGGGAAATAAAGTGTTTGCTTAAACATACTGGGCGAATCTGAAAATATGTAGAAAATCAAACAAGGTTAGTTTTAAAACAATTTCAATGATTTTACTGGTTTCAAAATGTCCCTCTTTATGTCGATACAGTTTTGCATTCAACGAAACCAGTCCTTAAAGCAATGATGCCTCTCTTCCTGAGGCACATCAGTGTTGCACTGCTTCATCTGATGATGAAAACTTGATTATGCACTTATAATCTTCAATTTTTGGAAACAAAAAGAAATCGAAAGGTGCTATGTCAGGGCTGTATGGTGGAGGATCGAGGGTGCTGACCTTCCGAGCACCAAGATAGCCAGTTGTCAGTTTTGCTGTAGGCTTGTGTAACAATGTCATGGAAAAAATATTCTTTTTTGCACGAGCTTTGGTCCCGGCGGAGGTTCCAGTCCTCCCTCGGGCATAGGTGTGTGTGTTTGTCCTTAGGATAATTTAGGTTAAGTAGTGTGTAAGCTTAGGGACTGATGACCTTAGCAGTTAAGTCCCATAAGATTTCACACACATTTGAACACTTTTTTGCACGAACTTTTTCAAAATTTTGTGGTAGACACGCTTTTGTATATCACTCGGCAGTAACGGAATGTAAATTTTCTTTAATGCTGTAGCAACTGTAGCGCCCGTTTTAGAAAGAAAAACTAACAACTATTTCTGACCAGCACTGCGTCTATGTCGGACTTTTGTAGGCTTAGGTTCTGTTCGGAGAACCCACTGAGGCGACTGACTTTTCAGGATTATAACAATGAATTCACGAGCCATAACTAGTAAAGATATTCCAGACCAAATTTGAAGTGGAACCTTGGAATTTTTTCAGAGATTTTGTGTACCAATCAAAGTATTGTTTTTTTTATGTGAATAATTTTTTTTCCATTTATGTGGAATCCATCGACAACAAAGTTTTCTCATTTTTAACTGCTGACGAAAAATTATTTTGGATTTTAGTCATACCAATGCCCAATATCGCCTGAATAAATTCATAACATGTCCGTCGATATTCTTCAAGCATTTCTTGAACGGCGGCAATACATTCATCACCAAGAAAAACACATTTCTTTTTTCAATTCGCCGTCGGAATTGTAAATCAGCTCCAAAACGATAGAAATTTGATGTAAAAAGAAAGGTATCATTAGTTTTCAGAACCATGGGATTCTCAGGATTTTCAGTCTCTCCCTTGTATAAAACATAAATAATTATGTGGACTGTCGTATCCTATGCATTCTGAACAGCTCCAATAGATGCAGGATACGGGGTACAAATCTGTACCAAACTTATGTCTTTTTCTAATTCATCACACACTAAACAAACTTCTTCTCTCGAATCAGAACCCGATCCAGAAAATGCAAATTCCATGTTTTTTCTTATAATTTGTAAGGTCTGCCTTACCAGGACCTGCTTTCTTCTTTGTAATTTTTGTTTGCTTTCCACCGTTCTCATTTTTTGATCTTCTGTTTCTCTTCTTTAAGTTACCGCATCTGTTCGCATAGTGTAGCTGTAAAAATTTGGGAATGCTGCTTTTGGTACAGTGGGAATTAGCAGCAACGTAAGCTGTGGAGCAGCTAGCTGTGTCTGGTGGTTACGAGGGCCGTATTGTAACATAACTGTGGTGCCATTTATTAACAACACCGTTATGCACACAATACTAAAATACTAAATGATATGTGTCCAAAAGCAATCATTTAAAAAGAGCACAAAAATATAAAGAAAAACTTACTGCTTGGTATTCCATAATAATAATAATAAAATACCCAAACAATAATTCCAGAAAAAGTCTAGTGACAGAAATAGCAATATCAGTAGTTCAATAAGAAGGGGACCTAATCAGTCTTCAACGTATCTTACAAAATCTCGCAGTTCGTGATTGAGTTCTGGCTTAACCATACTGGAAGCCGTCAATCAGAGAATAAACCAACAACTCTAAAACCCTAACGTTAGGGGCATAAGATAAGATGACAATTAAAACTTAAATTTCACAGAATACGTAGAATACGGAATAACAAATAAGGTACACAGCAATGCTGGATTGAGCCAAACTACCCTACTACTTAAAAACCTTCTTCCTTGCACACACATGTACACATACCACCCAACTGTATGAATAACATAAGCCCTTGACACAGCTACAATCAATCCGGAAACGTATTCTGATGCCAACCCCAAAAACTTGACAGTTTAAGAAACATTCTTTTATTAATAACTTCGGGTGTACCGTAAGCGAGAGAAATGGTTATCAAACTCCTGCGGTAGAAGTTACAAGGCCGTCACTTTTCAAGGTACACGTACACGATCTGGTGAGTACAAGCTGAATGTCAAGCTGAAGGTCAGCGAGGCTCATAGCACATGATGTTTTTGAACACTGTTGGGCCAAAACATTACCGCTGCGACACTGAAAGCAGCCGGGTGACATGGTAAGGAAAATGTATATGTGGAGCAAAGACGAACAGAGAATCACTCTAGCAACGATACGAGTCCAAAAAGGAGAAATGCGCTGGCGTAAGTGACTGGCGAAGGGCAGAGGGAACGAGCGTATCGGGAACGCCGGAGCTGGTCGGCTGTTCGCGAGAGCACGTACGGAAACTGACTGAAGAGTGATACGAGGGTCACTCAAAAAGAAATGCACACTATTTTCTTTTTTTAAATCCGTCTTTTATTCTACATGTTTAAAAGTTTTACAGTGAGCACATACATCCTTTAGGAACAATATTTTCGTTTCTCCACATAATTTCCATCCCTCTCAACTGCCTTACGCCATCTTGGAACCAGCGCCTGTATAACCGCACGGTAAAATTATGGGCCATCCTGTTGGAGCCACTGTTTGGCAGCATGCGCAAAGGAGTCATCTTCAAACCTTGTTCCACGAAGAGAGTCATTCAGTTTCCCAAAGAGATGATAGTCACATGGAGCCAGGTCACGACTGTAAGGTGGGTGTTTCAGTGTTGTCCATCCGAGTTTTGTGATCGCTTCCATGGTTTTTCGACTGACATGTGGCCATGCATTGTCGTGCAACAGCAAAACATCCTGCTTTTGCCGATGTGGTCGAACACGATTCAGTCGAGCTTGAAGTTTCTTCAGTGTCGTCACATATGCATCAGAATTAATGGTGGTTCCACTTGGCATGATGTCCAGAAGCAAGAATCCTTCAGAATCGAAAAACACCATAACCACAACTTTTCCAGCAGAAGGTGTGGTTCTGAATTTTTTTTTATCCGGTGAATTTGCATGATGCCACTCCATTGATTGCCTCTTCGTCTCTGGCGAAAAATGATGGAGCCATGTTTCATCACCTGCTACAATTCTTCCAAGAAATTCATCTCCACCATTCTCGTACTGTTCCAAAAGTTCGCCGCATACCGTTTTTCTTGTTTCTTTGTGAGCCACTGTCAACATCCTGGGAACCCACCTGGCACAAACCTTTTTTAACGCCAACACTTGCAGTATTCTGCAAACGCTTCCTTCCCCTATCCCAACATAGCGTGACAATTCGTTCACTGTGATGCATCTGTCAGCAGTCACCAGTTCGTTAACTCTCTGCACATTGTCTGGAGTGTGTGCAGTACGAGGCCTGCCGCTGCGATGACAATCCTCAATATTGCCGTGCCCGCTTTCATCACGTAACCTGCTTGCCCACCGACTAACTGTACTGCGATCGACAGCAGCATCTCCATACACCTTTTTCAACCGCTTCTGTATGTTTCCCACTGTCTCGTTTATACAGCACAGGAAATCTATGACGTTGCTTCTGACGAACAAGTGTAGCAGCCATCTTGAAGACATGCTGTGACGGCGCCATTCACGGGAACAGGTTGAACTAAGTGTGAAGACAAGCGGGAAGGATGAGTCCACACACTGTAAAACTTTCACAGATGCAGAATGAACACTGTATTTTTACAAAAATAGTGTGCATTTCTTTTGGAGTCACACTCGTAGAACCGCGACTAGGCGACAAGGTGTTGGGTGCCCGCCCCTCATCAAAGAACCTGGAGGTCACAATCTTGTCTGCTCCTTAAAGCGACAAACTGCAGCTGTGAACAGAAAGAGCGGACGATGGCTGAAGGAAGAGTGTTGTTTATAATGCGGTCAAATTGTGCACTCGTGCCACTATTTCCTTCTGCCATATGCAACAACACAGGAACATCCTACATTTCTCTAAACATAGCTTGAGTTTATGAAATTCAGTTGCACTGCCATTTACTGAAACAGGAATAATGGAAACACAATTTTGTGCTGGTCGCTCATCTGATGAAGACTCTACGGGTAAATAAAGAGACTCCGAATTGAATTGGAAAGAAAGTAATTTATGGCATAACTTGAACTACTAGTAGTAGTAGTAGTAGCTTTATTCATCCGTAGATCTCTTTTTACAAGGATATAGGACATGTCAAAGTATTTAGAAGCTTAGACCAGTTTAATATAAGCTAATTCCTATACACATACATTTTCAGACTTCTAGTTAGAGACAATCATTAGATTTACTCCTGGTATACAATTCTTTTTTTATTTTTACAAATAACTTATTAAATAATGTAATGCCACACTGTTCACTCATGTCTCACTATCAGTCGCTGCACACACTATACACATGTAGTTTCATAACACTTCACTCACTACACACACACACACACATACCCTGGTGATCTCTGGGCCGTTTTCTGTACCACAACTTCCCATTTGCTATCCTGAAAAACTGAGTCAGCATCCCTCTATAATGGGTGAGATGTTGAGCTCAGAAAGAGGAAGAGGTGTTATTACTGTGCAATGCATAACTTGGGAGAAAGTTTTTCTACAAAAGGAAAAACGAAGGAAAAAAACATAGTGTGAAGGTGTTATGTGGAATATTGGATGTTTTACAATCATTATTGTTATTTCTTTGTATAACATTATTTTACCAAACCCCTACTCTGTTTTATCGAAGTTTCCTTCAAGGGTATAAAATGTATTGCATAACAGGTACTTTTTAGCTGCCTTTTTAAATAAGTGTATTTTTGCAATTTATTTAATCTCTTTTGGTAATTTATTGTACAGTTTTATTTCTTGGTAGAAAATGCTGTTTTGAATTTTATGTTTCTTTTTTCTTGGCAAATGTAAGTTGAGTCTAGCTCTTGTTCCATGGTCATGGACAGAGCTGTTTGTGCAGTAATTACCTATGTTATTTTTGATGTGTACAACTGACTGGTAAATGTATTCACACGAAGCAGTTAAAATCCCCAGCGTTTTGAACAGATCTTTACAATGAGCTCGACTACCATTTTTGGTTATTGCTCTTATGGCTCTTTTCTAGGGTTTCAAAATTATGTTCATATTTTGTGCATTTGTTCCCAAAAAAGAATGCCATAGCTAAGAATTGAATGTGTATATGAATAGTATATAACTAAAAGACACTGCATGTTACACACTGATGATAGTATTCTAAGGGCATAACATGCTGATGCCATTCTGTTTGCCTTTGTGTGTTCACACCAGTTCAACTGAGAATCAATATTCATTTCTAGAAATTTTGCACTAAAAGAAGGGGTTGGCCTCTTATAGCAACAAGGAAACGTCAGTTTCGTAATAGAGGACAGTATGAAAGTGTAAAAATCGTAGAGGGAGACCAAGGGATGGATACAGTAAGCACATTCAGAAGGATTTTTTTTTCTCTATTGTAATTTCATGCCTCGTACGAGGCGGGCCGGCATTTGCCTACATATGCCGCTCTTCGGCCAAAAGAAAAACAGATAGTAAACATGGCGATAGAAAAACATACATACATGAATGGTAAAAAGAGGAGACATACATAAGAAATGAGATGAAGGCGTTCGCGGAAGGCACTGGTTTTACGAGCAAGTTCAACAGTTCACGCAAACGTAGACATACAGTTTTACACGCGAACGATAGGATGCAGGTGGCAGTAGCTATTGAGAGATGAAGAGGCTTGACCACGAGAGCCGAATCAAACCAGTGTTCTGACTTAAGGCCACAACAACAATAACTCAATGTGTGGCACTATGCACGTATTATATTTCCTTATTATGACACACACAAAAAAATGGTTCAAATGGCTCTGAGCACTATGGGACTTAACATCTATGGTCATCAGTCCCCTAGAACTTAGAACTACTTAAACCTAACTAACCTAAGGACATCACACAACACCCAGTCACCACGAGGCAGAGAAAATCCCTGACCCCGCCGGGAATCGAACCCGGGAACCCGGGCGTGGGAAGCGAGAACGCTACCGCACGACCACGAGCTGCGTACTATTTATGACACATTTTAGCCGGCCGCGGTGGCCGTGCGGTTCTGGCGCTGCAGTCCGGAACCGCGGGACTGCTACGGTCGCAGGTTCGAATCCTGCCTTGGGCATCGGTCTGTGTGATGTCCTTAGGTTAGTTAGGTTTAAGTAGTTCTAAGTTCTAGGGGACTTATGACCTAAGATGTTGAGTCCCACAGTGCTCAGAGCCATTTGAGCCATTTTTTTGACACATTTTATGCCCTTTACCAAACCGAAGCACGTAGAACACATGGTCGGATGTGAACGTAACTTCGTATACGAACACACCACTGGCGGGTGTGTAAGTAAACAGCGTTGCAGTTCTCTGCGATAACTAGAACCACTACCAAGGCGCATTAGTATAAGAATATATGAAGACGGTATTTGTTCTTTCGGACATGTCCAAAAGAACAGATACCATCTTCATATAGATAAGGCTTACCGGCCAAAGATCTTCTTCAGTGCGGATGCACTCACGTTGCCCGAACTCTTACGGAAATCGGTAGACTGACTGCCGCGAGTAATGAGTATAGTGGGCAGGGGCACTACAAATGTAGGGTGTGGACAGTAAGTTGTAAGTGTGGATCTCACGGGGAGCGTGCCAGAGATAAGTCCCTGTAGTCGTAGTATCCTCTGTGTCCTCGGTGGCTCAGTTTTGTGACCGCGCATAGCACCCTAACCCGAAAACCATCTTGCCGCCAAACTTTTGCCGGTTATCTCCGCAGCGTCTTCCTGGACCCCCATCAAAGTTGGGGTGTGCCATGCCTACCCGTCACATGATGCAACTTCCTTATCCACGTTCTCATGCATCGTCAAAACATATTTTGTTGTATTTAAAGGTTGGTTGGTTTGTTTGGGGAAGGAGACCAGACAGCGTGGTCATCGGTCTCATCGGATTAGGGAAGGATGGTGAAGGAAGTCGGCCGTGCCCTTTCAGAGGAACCATCCCGGCATTTGCCTGAGTGATTTAGGGAAATCACGGAAAACCTAAATCAGGATGGCCGGACGCGGGATTGAACCGTCGTCCTCCCGAATGCGAGTCCAGTGTGCTACCACTGCGCCACCCCGCTCGGTGTATTTAATCTTTTTGTAATATTTATGTTAAACTAACAATCATTTGTATATGTTTAAATTGTACCTTGAAGAACTATTGCATTGTGTATATATATGTACTTTTAGTTTGTTCAATAAAGATTATTGCATCCTAAAAAACGAAAAAAAGTGGCAGAGCACTGGTCCCGTAAACCAGGGGTCGTGAGTTCAAACCTCACAGGAGGCAATCACTTTCTAATACATAGATTTCGTTTTAAATTGATAAGTAAAAAAAAAGTCGGATAGAGGATTTCCCGGGTTCGAGCCCCTGTGGGGGCACACATTTTCAACTGACCACGTTGATATTTATCAAAGCCTGTAAGCAGCTAAAGGTCTGGATTTCATTGTAATTTCAGAGCGCATTACTGTCGTTCGTGTATAGCGTCAGATGATTTTCTTTCACCCTGTGGTGTATGTAATGCAGAAAAAATTGCAGGATTATTTATGTCCCCTAAAACTTTTCACACAGTCGCCACCTTTTCTCTCAATTTATTAATTCATGGCGCGCATTGTATTGGTAGGATTCTCGTACCTTCCAGTCTGCAGAAGGGCGTGGCGCTGCCTCTAGTGTAGGGCGTCACACGCAGTCCGAGGCGCCAGCAGAAATCGATGCGTGTGTGGCAGGCAATTACCTCCAGCACCAAGAGACAGAACGACAGCAGGTACGCACGCATAAAGGCGACGAGGTTCCGAGAATGTTTATGTTAAACCTGCGAGTGGAAGAAGACGCGTCACTGCTAATACACCATAGTTTCTAAGAGTAATGAATATGAAAAAAATATTAATCATGACCTTGCCGGACAGCTGTTTATCAGAAATCTAGTTGTACTATGTATCTTCCTGTCAGACAAGGGGAAACAGTTGGTATCCCATCAGGTTTCGTGACTGCAGCCGGGTGATTTTGACTTCTTGCCACAATATTTCGGCTGGCAACCGTCCAGACATCTTCAGGTGAATGTCCGCCACCTGAAGATGGCTGGACGATTGCCAGCCGAAATATTGTGGCAAGAAGTCAAGTTGATCTGGCTGCAGTTACGAAACCTCATAGAATATTCAGTACGCCGAGAGAACTTCAAGAATCACAGAGAATTAGTACACTCATGCTCACAAATTAAGGACAATTGCAGAATTGGTGCCACACGACGTGGCATTACACAAAACTGGCGCTAATAGCATAGGCACATAGGGAACACACACGACACAGATCTGTAAGTCCACGGTATTGGTGATAACGAAAAAATGGCTGACATTGAAATAAGTGTCCAAGGAATAGAAAAGCAACTGAAATCACTCAACAGAGGAAGGTCCACTGGACCTGACGGGATACCAATTCGATTCTACACAGAGTACGCGAAAGAACTTGCCCCCCTTCTAACAGCCGTGTACCGCAAGTCTCTAGAGGAACGGAAAGTTCCAAATGATTGGAAAAGAGCACATGTAGTTCCAGTTTTCAAGAAGGGTCGTCGAGCAGATGTGCAAAACTGTAGGCCTGTATCTCTGACATCGATCTGTTGTAGAATTTTAGAACATGTTTTTTGCTGGCGTATCATGTCATTTCGGGAAACCCAGAATCTACTCTGAAGGAATCAACATGGATTCCGGAAACAGCGATCGTGTGAAACCCAACTCGCTTTATTTGTTCATGAGACCCAGAAAATATTAGATACAGGCTCCCAGGTAGATGCCATTTTTCTCGGCTTCCGGAAGGCGTTCGATACAGTTCCGCACTGTCGCCTGATAAACAAAGTAAGAGCCTACGGAATATCAGACCAGCTGTGTGACTGGATTGAAGATATTTTAGCAAACAGAACACAGCATGTTGTTCTCAATGGAGAGACGTCTACAGACGTTAAAGCAACTGCATGGTCACACCCCGAGGTGATTTAAACCCGCAAACCGCCCACTAAATCGTTGTTTCACCATGTATTAGCATTATCCTTAATTTGTGAGCATGAGTGTGGTTTGTAGAGATTTCAGGATAGATTTCTTAAAAGACACACAGAGAGAAAATGAACTATAATCATTATTTCAGTGTTTCAGTCTCAGTTGTCAATTTTCCAACTTGTTTGCAGCAAGACAGTAGAATACAAATTGATAACATTTTTATAGACAATGCTCAGACTGAAACAATTAGTATGTACACAACGGTTAATCGATTATTTGACCATGATGCACAATTAATGAAAATAAACAACTGGCACCTTACAGTCCTGAGGCAGGTTCACACAAAGCAATGATGCTTATTATTGAGAACACAATACAGTGATTTAAGAATAACTCAGAAGAGGTTCTACAGGACGAGATATACGAAGGAAATGAGGTGTATTACCTATTAAATGTGTGCGGATATCTTAAAGTAGCTTCCCTTAAAAGTTTTAAAAGTTATGCAGAATATCCATTAAAAAAGCAAGTAACCCATGGATAACTGAAGGAATTAATCTCTCATGTAAGAGAAAGAGGAAAATTTATATAAAGGACAGAATAATTCAAGATTCAACATTACTTGCACAGTACAAAAACTACTGTAATGTTTCAAGGAAAGTCATGAAGATGTCAAGAGGTATGTCTGTCCTGATAGAAATTAATAATGCAGATATGAGACTAAAACTTTATGGGGCATCATCAAACGGGAGACAGGACAGCGAGTCCGTGTACAAGATACCATAACAATTAAACTAAATGACAATGTTGTGACTGATAATTCACAGGTTGCAAGTACTTTTAACAAGTGCTTTCTACAGCAAAAGTAGGATTCAAACACATCAGCTGAAGAAGGACGAGAATTCACTGAAAATGCCATTGGTTCAAAAATGGCTCTGAGCACTATGGGACTTAACCATCTATGGTCATCAGTCCCCTAGAACTTAGAACTACTTAAACCTAACTAACCTAAGGACAGCACACAACACCCAGCCATCACGAGGCAGAGAAAATCCCTGACCCCGCCGGGAATCGAACCCGGGAACCCGGGCGTGGGAAGCGAGAACGCTACCGCACGACCACGAGATGCGGGCGAAAATGCCATTCCTCATATCTTTAAGCAGTAGTAGCACCAACATGCTTCACTGAAATGAACTCCTAAAAAGCAAAAACTCATATTGTGTTGATGGAATTTCGAACAGAATTCTGAAAAGTTGGTCTAACTTGTAGGTAATGTCCTTGGTAACGCTAACTCGTCACTGGCACAGGAAATTTTCCCAGACAGATTAAAATGTGCAGTTGTTAAACCTCTTTATAAGGGTGACAAGAAAGATTTAAATAATTATCGCCCTGTTTCCTTACTGACATCTTTTTCCAGTATATTCGAAAAAGTAATGTACTCAAGAGTAATCTCGCATTTAAGTACAAGCAATTTACTTAGCATATCATAGACTGGATTGCACAGGAGTTGCTGGACTCAGAATGTTATTTGTATATTCACCCACAAAACACATTACAAGACTTAAATAACAAAATATCACCAGCTGACATGTCTTGTAGTCTTTCCTACGCATTTTATTGCGTAGATCATGTTACTCTGTTAGAAGAACCTATATTTTACACACAACTGGTTTGAATCATACTTCACAAACAGAAAGGAAAACGTTGAGCTGAATAATTCAAACAATGTTGGAAAAGGCGGAAAGCTTTAGTGAGTGGTGAGAAATCACAAAGAGAGTACAATTTTGGGGAGACTAATATTATTGATGTATGTGAATGACCTTCCACTTAACATTCATTGAGCAGAAGTGGTACTTTTTCCAGGCGATATTAGTGTTTTAATAAATCCAGTTAGAGAGAAAGTAACTGAAGACATGTCGTTAATTATGTTTTTCAAAGAATTATTAAGTGGTTCTTTGAAAATGGGCCATGCCTAAATTTTGAGAACACACCATATTCAGTTCTATACAACAAATGGCGTCCATATGAACAATTGATGTAGCTCAATAATAGCAGGACCAGGAGTCAGAAAATAGGACAGAACGCTCCAAATTTTTAGGTGTACATACTGATGAAAACTTAACCGGAAGATGGTTATTACTGAGATTCTCAAACAATTAAGTTCAGCTGCTTTTTCTCTTAGCATAATTGCTTGTCTTGGAAACTAACAAATCAACCTCCTGACATATTTTGTCTATTTCCACTCAATAGTGTCTTATGGATTAATTTTCTATAATCACTCATCACTTCGAATGAAAGTACTGATTACGAAAAAGCGAGCAGTAAGAATATTTTATGTTCACCCGTGGTAGCCACAAGGTACGTTTACAAGGAGCTAGGCACTTCAACTGTTCCATCACAGTACGTACAGGGTTTTAACGTGAGACAACTATATATCTCTAAAACAACGCATAGAGCGCTTTAAATGTTCTAGGTCAAAAGTCGATTTTTAGTAAAGGGGATCTGTCTGTAGTACAAGTGACCCACATGGGCGGGGTCAAATTTGTATTTTCAAATGTGAACCCCCCCCCCCCCCCATTCTTATTGCATATTCCGATTTTACGCAAAAAATACTAATGCCGATGTAAATAGCAACCTTTCTGTTCTAACGGTTGATATTAATTTTCGAAATTTACTTCTGTGTTGCAAATTTGATCGTACACTACAATTTTGTTGGCCGTTTCCATTTCTGTTTAGAAACTACGTCTAGCGTGATCGAGGAACAAACGACAGGGATGTAATAGTTTTCTGATCCTATCGGTATGCTTACTTTCTGTGAGTCCTTTTGCCTTTCAGCATTGGGGCGCTTGATCTCGATGAGTATCCATGGCGGGAATTTTACCCAACCCTGTAGGGAACAGACAACTGCGTTACCATATAAGTAGCTTATTTACCGAAAAATGTGTATGTAGTAATACTGTTTGTACTGGACAATCACATTTGCAACACTCATGTAACATTTGAACATCAATATCAACCGTCAGTACACAAAGCTTTACATTTACGTCGTAAACGAAATGTAGAATCAAATGTTGTGACTTGGCAAGACAGCCAAGCCACTATGATTGGTAGCCGAAAGGCACGCGTTTAAGCTCACGCAGGCTGGCGTGAGGTCTGGAACAGTTAAGGGAATTTATAGTAGTAGAGAACGTAAGTAACTACTGGAATACTTAACTTTAATTCATAATTGGTGAACATCGGTCTGACGGTACATGCATCACAAGATAAATAGCAAATGATAATGGCGCCTTGCTAGGTCGTAGCAAATGACGTAGCTGAAGGCTATGCTAACTATCGTCTCGGCAAATGAGAGCGTAATTTGTCAGTGAACCATCTCTAGCAAAGTCGGCTGTACAACTGGGACGAGTGCTAGGAAGTCTCTCTAGACCTGCCGTGTGGCGGCGCTCGGTCTGCAACCACTGACAGTGGCGACACGCGGGTCCGACGTATACTAGCGGACCGCGGCCGATTTAAAGGCTACCACCTAGCAAGTGTGGTGTCTGGCGGTGACACGACATCAAATGTCTCGGTTCTTAATTGGAGAAACAGGCACACTAGATATTTGCCGATTAAAGCGCCATCTATCACGAATGGAAAACAATAGTTAGCTAAACAGTATGTATTTTTTGACGTAGAATCCGAGTACGCAATAAAAACGGGGGAGGGGTTCCCATTTGAAAATTCAAAGTTGGCCCCGCCCACGCAGGAAGGGTGGTTAGGAGGTAGCCAGTTGTAACAAAGGTATCCCCTTTACTAATATTAACTTTTCACCTAGAGCATTTTTTCATACGATTTATCATTTTACAGATATTTAGCTGTCTCCAGTTAAGATAAACACCCTGTAGATTCACTACTGGCACTTACTGTTACTAATGTATTACATATACGCACGGAAAAAAGCAATCAGACATCGATACTTGAAGTTTGCGGCATCAAGTGAAGTAACTCAAAAAGCGTTGCAGAAAAAATTAACACACTTTTACATTGGATGCTTTCGTAACCCGTAAAATACACTCCTGGAAATTGAAATAAGAACACCGTGAATTCATTGTCCCAGGAAGCAGAAACTTTATTGACACATTCCTGGGGTCAGATACATCACATGATCACACTGACAGAACCACAGGCACATAGACACAGGCAACAGAGCATGCACAATGTCGGCACTAGTACAGTGTATATCCACCTTTCGCAGCAATGCAGGCTGCTATTCTCCCATGGAGACGATCATAGAGATGCTGGATGTAGTCCTGTGGAACGGCTTGCCATGCCATTTCCACCTGGCTCCTCAGTTGGACCAGCGTTCGTGCTGGACGTGCAGACCGCGTGAGACGACGCTTCATTCAGTCCCAAACATGCTCAATGGGGGACAGATCCGGAGATCTTGCTGGCCAGGATAGTTGACTTACACCTTCTAGAGCACGTTGGGTGGCACGGGATAAATGCGGACGTGCATTGTCCTGTTGGAACAGCAAGTTCCCTTGCCGGTCTAGGAATGGTAGAACGATGGGTTCGATGACGGTTTGGATGTACCGTGCACTATTCAGTGTCCCCTCGACGATCACCAGTGGTGTACGGCCAGTGTAGGAGATCGCTCCCCACACCATGATGCCGGGTGTTGGCCCTGTGTGCCTCGGTCGTATGCAGTCCTGATTGTGGCGCTCACCTGCACGGCGCCAAACACGCATACGACCATCATTGGCACCAAGGCAGAAGCGACTCTCATCGCTGAAGACGACACGTCTCCATTCGTCCCTCCATTCACGCCTGTCGCGACACCACTGGAGGCGGGCTGCACGATGTTGGGGCGTGAGCGGAAGACGGCCTAACGGTGTGCGGGACCTTAGCCCAGCTTCATGGAGACGGTTGCGAATGGTCCTCGCCGATACCCCAGGAGCAACAGTGCCCCTAATTTGCTGGGAAGTGGCGGTGCGGTCCCCTACGGCACTGCGTAGGATCCTACGGTCTTGGCGTGCATCCGTGCGTCGCTGCGGTCCGGTCCCAGGTCGACGGGCACGTGCACCTTCCGCCGACCACTGGCGACAACATCGATGTACTGTGGAGACCTCACGCCCCACGTGTTGAGCAATTCGGCGGTACGTCCACCCGGCCTCCCGCATGCCCACTATACGCCCTCGCTCAAAGTCCGTCAACTGCACATACGGTTCACGTCCACGCTGTCGCGGCATGCTACCAGTGTTAAAGACTGCGATGGAGCTCCGTATGCCACGGCAAACTGGCTGACACTGACGGCGGCGGTGCACAAATGCTGCGCAGCTAGCGCCATTCGACGGCCAACACCGCGGTTCCTGGTGTGTCCGCTGTGCCGTGCGTGTGATCATTGCTTGTACAGCCCTCTCGCAGTGTCCGGAGCAAGTATGGTGGGTCTGACACACCGGTGTCAATGTGTTCTTTTTTCCATTTCCAGGAGTGTATATGAAACTACAATTAAATCAATACCGGGACGGTTGAAAATGTGTGCCCCGACCAGGATTCGAACCTGGGGTCTCCTGCTTGCATGGCAGACGCTCTATCCATCTTTTTTTTTCATTTTGTTCGATATAGTTCGTTGCGTTTTTGGTCTAGGCGGACGTCACAAGATATCTGTTCAAGTCGATCGTTGATTCTTTTACTCAGTTTTTTTTATTGCAGAGGGCAAGCAGCCCTCTGACCGAACACGCTGAGCTACTGTGCTGGCAGTCGTAGTCCCTGCCATTATACCCATTACTCGAGGCAGGCAATCCACCGAGTCTCGTAAGAGTTCAGGCAAATGGTGTGCATCCGCACTGAAGAAGGTCATCAGCCGGTTAGCCTTAAACGGTATGAAGATGGCATCTGTTCTTTCGGACATGTCCGAAAGAACAGATGCCATTTTCATATAATAAAGTATATAGACGATACTCCCTCTCAGCCCACGTACATAGAAGTAGCCGCAGCCGCACACATCATTTCTACGGGTATGCTAAGGTCACATACAGGCGAGGCATATGTAGTGTGTTTCACATAACACCACAGGAAGGAATCCGTAGGCGTTATATCCGCAGATCGCTGTGGCAGCTTAGTTGATCAATCACGTCCTATCCATCGCTGTCGAAATGTTCGGTCCAGGAAATCACGGGCACGTCAATTCCAGTAGGGTAGTGCGCTATCTTGCTGGAAGATCACGTACGACTGAAGGGGAAAAAATGATGAAGGATAGCAAACTGCTCAAGCATGTCCAGATAAGCGCTCCTCGCTCGATGAAGAAAAATGGCCCAGCTATTCTGTCTTTCGTCAGTGCACACCACACGTATGCCATTTCGCTGTCTCTGGTAAGTTTCCGGAGGCTGTGAAGGTTTTCCGAATTGCAGATGCGAATGTTGTGCGAATTAACCTTCCCACACGTGTAGAAGATGGCTTCGTCAGAGAAAACATTTCCTTGACAGTTGGGATTTTTTCTCCATCCAGTCCTATATGCCAATGGCAAATTAATGGCGAAGCTGGAAGTCTTTTTCCTTTTGTGTGTAATTGCATAATTTGAACTTTATAAATGTGCAAGGGAAGTCATGAATGGTTGAGAGAGGGATGGTTAGCTCTCACCATGCTCCTCAAACTGACTTTGGTGGGCTTCTTCGGAAGGTCCTTTTGATGTCTTCTACCATTTCATCAGATTTGTGTTTTCTGCGAGAACGTGATTGTCTGTCTACACTCCCGATGGCTGGTAACTTGTCACACCAGGCCTTAATTGTCTTAACTTCTGATGACTCACTTTGAAATTCACGTGGGAAATTTGTTTGGGCAGCAATGGGTACTTCGCTTTCGGATACCACCAGCCATTTCTGGCAGTTGTTTAGTACCTGAAACAAAACAAAAATAAACGTTTAGTTTAAAATTCACTCTAGGTTCAACCATTTCTGGCAATTGTTTAGCACCTGAAGCAAAACAAAAGGAAGCGTTTAGGTTAAAATTCTACACAAATCTTTTTGAGTTGCTTTTACGGGATGCTCATAGTTGTCAGAGAAGTTCCATGTGGATCCCTTGTACCATTGGTGGGACAAGACAGGATTCTGTAGCGACATACAGTATTTTTTACTGTTGGGAAACTATTTCCCACAGGTTGCTGAAGCAGTCAGCTTGTGTCGTTGATATTCAGCTTTGGGACTGGTGAAATATCTCGTGACGGTATTTGTGACTTGGGACGGGAAGTTATCTAAAATAATCCACTAGCAGAACTCTAGCTGCAATTTGTTTTGTATTTGAGATAGCACATGGTGAAAAGTACGGGCTTTTTGTTTATGGAACAACATAAATGTGTGTACCAGGTACGGTAGAATTTGAATTATGTGTGCGCCCATAAACGTACATCTTTCAGGCGTCTGTCTAAACAACTGGAAATATTAATGAAATCCTCACAACTCATTTCCCAATTACGAAATTTGTTACCAGTAATCTTTCTCAGTTTGAGAGTAACAGACATACTGACGATACTGGAAGGAAAGTGACATTAATGAATCTAATTTTGGCATAGAAAGGAACGAAATATGCAGCTATAAGCGGCAGTCAAAGGAAAACAAGACAGGTTCGTTGGTTGATTTGGGGGAAGGTACCAAACAGCGAGGTGCTTGTACTGAAATGCAGGAGGGTCTGCAACGAATTGACGCATGGTGCAGGCAATGTCAATTGGATCTCAATGTAGACAAGTGTAATGTGCTGCGAATATATAGAAAGAAAGATCCCTTATCATTTAGCTACAATATAGCAGGTCAGCAACTGGAAGCAGTTAATTCCATAAATTATCTGGGTGTAGGCATTAGGAGTGATTTAAAATGGAATGACCATATAAAATTAATCGTCGGTAAAGCAGATGCCAGACTGAGATTCATTGGAAGAATCCTGAGGAAATGCAGTCCGAAAACAAAGGAAGTAGGTTACAGTACACTTGTTCGCCCACTGCTTGAATACTGCTCAGCGGTGTGGGATCCGTACCAGATGGGGTTGATAGAAGAGATAGAGGAGATCCAACGGAGAGCAACGCGCTTCCTTACAGGATTATTTAGTAATCGCGAAAGCGTTACGGGGATGATAGATAAACTCCAGTGGAAGACTCTGCAAGAGAGACGCTCAGTAACTCGGTACGGGCTTTTGTTGAAGTTTCGAGAGCATACCTTCACCGAGGAGTCAAGCAGTATATTGCTCCCTCCTACGTATATCTCGCGAAGAGACCGTGAGGATAAAATCAGAGAGATTAGAGCCCACGCAGAGGCATACCGACAATCTTTATTTCCATACCGAGAAAAGTTTGCTAAGAAGGTTCGGCTTTAAATGGTGACTCTAACAAAATACTACAACCCTCTACGTGTCGCTTCCGTAAGGATCGTGAGGACAAGATTAGCAAACATACACAGCAAACAGAGAGGCCTTTAAGCTATCATTCTTCCCGTGCGCCATACATGAATGGAATGGGAAGACACCCTAGTAACGTACAATAGGACGTACCTTCTTCCATGCATTTCACAGTACTTTGCAGAGTATAGGTGTAGATGTAGATATGGACAACATCCACATTGCAAAGAAAGGATTGTTTAGGCGCTTGAACAGATTCGTTATATGTTCTTCCCAACTGAATTTATTATGAAGCATTCCCACGAATTCACATTGTCAACGTGAAGTGGTCTATCAGCTTGTGGTCATATTTTGGGCATCTACTGTGGGGAAACCTCTTAAAAGTTATGATCTGCGTGCGGTGGATCCTTTCATACTTTAGGTCCAAAGAAAAGGATGCGATCCATTTACTAATGGTCCATGAAACTTACAGTGAGTGATCGTTCTAAAATTATACTTGATTTTTTATTTGTTTCAATACTTGTATCTCCTCAAACTGACAAGTCGACCGGTCAGAGAAGCATGTTACCCAATAATGAATAAATCGATATGGAACTGATTAATTTTCTTCACCTTTTTCTGGCAAAAGGAAAGAAAGTCTAGTGAATAATTACTGACAGAACTGACATGGCCGGCAAGTTTACACCACCAGCATGCGTCACACATTTAAGACATTTATTTAAGGAACTCGGAATATTCAGAATACATATATTCACTTATGAAATTTGTAGTTAATAACCCATCCCAATGCAAAAAAACAGCGAAGTGCATAGCTGCAACACTAGAAGAAAGGATTATATTCACTATTCTGGATTAAATCTCACTTTGGCAGAGAAAGGGGTGAATTATGCTGCCACAAAAATCTTTGGTCATTTGCCAAGTAGTATTAAAAGTCTGACAGATATCCAACCAACATTTAAAAGCAAATTAAAAGAATTTCTGAATGACAACTCCTATTCAATAGATGAATTCTTAGACATGAAGTAGTAACGGTAAAAAATTAATTATTTAATTATTTTGTGTAAAGAAAACTTATTTAAAGTGGCACATTCCACATCATTACGAAATGTAGTATTCATGATATATGGAACAAGGATTAATGTATGTGTGAGGAACCGGCGAATTCCATAGTTACAGATTTCCAGAAAGTGTTTGTCACGGTGTCCCACTGCTGTCTGTTTGCTATTCTTAACGAAGGTCCGAGTATAGGGATTATGTTCCCAGATATAACTTCTTACACAACAGAACCCAGTACGATCTCTTCGACGCCTACTGTTCACCAGAAATATTTGCAAATTTGCGGTAAGATGTTATGGGACCAAATTGCTGAGGTCATCAGCCCCTAAGCTTACACACTACTTAATGTAACTTAAACTAACTTACACTAAGGACAACACACACACCCATGCCCGAGGGAGGACTCGAACGTGCGACGGTGGGGAGGGGGGGGGCGGGAGGGGGGGCAGCCGCGCGAAACGTATCAAGGCGCCTGAGACCACTCGGCTACCCCGCGCGGCAGTGTTCATCAGCAGAGACAAGGATGTTGTCGGGAGTGCCCTAAGGAAGTATGACAGGACCGCACTTATTCTCTACTAGCCGACAAACAGGGCATTGCACGGGTATTCATTTTGCCAATTATCTACTACAAAACAAATAAAAAAAATGAACTGTATTTGTAGTGTAGTATCGAAAAAATTTCATTTCCATGTATTCGTGAAAACACCTTTGAAATTATGAAACAGTCGTACAAAGAAATATGCATAATGCACAAATTTATAGCTACTGCTGCTTTGCGCGTTACAACGTGATTTTGTAAACGTCTCTAAGGCAATGCCTATTCGTAGCTCTGTGGACGGCTATTGTTTTCGCCAACAGCCGTTTGCTCTCCGCAGTGGAAAGCTGTCAAAAGCGCTGCCAAGTATCACTGATTTCCTTAACCTGACTCGACTGCAGGAGTGTCTTTGTAGCAAAGAATAACTGCCTTAAAACTTGATGCATGATGCGGCATTTTTTCATGCATCTCAGAGTTTATAACGTCATACCTCCTGATCTATGTGCCATACAATGAAATAATTTTGTAGGGACATCCGTGGCACATGCGGATACTGTCAGTGAAATATGTTGCCAATAGCGTTAGTACCACAGAAGTGATAAATTTAAACGTCACGAATGATGCGGCAGTTTTTCACGCATCTCACTGTTTATGACGTGATATCTCCTGAACTACGACAGCCAGGTTGTTCGTACCCCCACCACGGTTGTTGCCTGACCGTAAGGCACGTGATTACGATTTGACTTTAGTTTGTCACAATGAGAAATGAGAAGGAGCGATCTGTACGTACTTCAAATAAATTTTTCATAGCCAAGATCTCGTTCAAAATTGTTTTTTATTGATCTGTTCGACAAGTAAGACTACCATCTTCAGATCTTGAAAAACGTTTTTGATTGTACGTCTTGTTCCATTATGCGTTTACACTCAGGCGCTGTAAACATTTTAATGGATTACGTGAATCTGCAAACCACTCTTTACCTTGTAACGACATTACGTGTACATTAAGTCAAAACGCTGCTTTGTGTGGCAGTTGTTATTATTGTGACTTTATTTTCATTGACTATAGGCCTATTTAGGCTCAAAGGCCATTTTCAAGCACTCTGCAACATATAGTACGGTATTTAGATCATATATATGTGAGTTTACGTAATAATTATTCTGTACATAAGCCATACTTTCAAATTACGTCGTTGAAGCTCTTGTTGTCAGATATCTTACTTAGTGCGATTTTAAGCAAAGCATAGGCGAAATTATAAATTACTCGCTAAGTAATGTCTTAGCAGTGGAATTTTTCTTTGTTGGTCAGTGTCGTTAAGATCTTGTTAACACTTTCCAAGTTTGACAGCGAGTTATGTCAGCGATGTTACATGGTTACAGATTTGTTTTTTTAAATCTATGGAGTTGTGTGATAGTAAAATCTTTGCAGCTGTCACGCAACTCCATAGATTTATACAAACAAATCTGTAACCATGTAACATCGCTGACATAACTCGAAACTGTCAAACTTACCAAAATGTTGACAAGATCTTAACGACACAGGCCAACAAAGAAAAATTCCATTGCTGAGACATTACTTATCGAGTAATTTATAATTTCGCCTGTGCTTTGCTTAAAAACGCACCAAGTGAGATATCTGACAGCAAGAGCGTCAACGACGTAATATGGAAGTAAGTCTTACGCCAAATGTACAAAATAATTATTTATTACCTAAACTCACAGATATATGATCTAAATACCGTACTATATGTCGCAGAGTGCTTAAAATGGCCTTTGAGCCGAAATAGGCCTATAGTCAATGAAAATAAAGTCACAAAAATAACTGCTGCTACACAAAGCAGCGTCTTGGCTTAATGTACACATAATGTCCTTACAAGACATATAACGCTGCAGGCCCAGTAGAATTTAAAATACTCTTTGCAGAAATACTAACATGGCATGCTTAATGAACGCACAGTGGAACATGACGCACAATCAAAAAGTTTTTTAAAAATCTGAAGATGAAAGCCTTAACTGTCGAAACAGGCTAATAAGAAACAGTTTTGAACGCGATCTTGGCTATTAAAAATTTTTCTTTACGCTATATGTGGACCAGGTTTGCCAAGTTTGGCTGAAATCGGTCGATTGGTTTAGGAGGTGATGTGGAACATGCTCACACACTCACACACATATACATACACCAATTTTTTATAATATTTATGCATGTACCTAAATGATGAGACGCACAAAATAATATCTCCTGCTGTTTGCTTAAGACACTGTGGTGTACAGGAAGCTGTCGTCGTTGAGTGACTGTAGGAGGATACAAGATCTCTTAGACAGAATTTATAGTTGGTGTGATGAATGGCAGCCAGCTTTAAATGTGGAAAAAGTGAGTTAATGCAGATGTATAGGAAGAACAATCCTGTAATGTTCGAATGGAGCTTTAGTACTGCTTGCTTGACACAGTCACGTCGATCAAATACCTGGGCGTAACGTTGAACGACGATGGTAGGGAAGGCAAATGGTCAGCTTCGGTGGGTGGAATATAGAAAAGTGTGGTTCATTTTTTTAAGGAAACTACGTACAGGACACTAGTGGGACTCATTCTTGAGTACTGCTCGACTGTTTGGGATCCCCAAGACGTTGGTTCGAAAGAAGACATCGAACCAATTCAGAAGGGTGCTGCTACATTTGGAACAACACGCGAGTATTAAGGAGGAGATACTTCGTGAACTCAAATGAGAATCTCTGGAGGGAATGCGACGTTCTATTAGCCAAACGCTATTGAGAAATTTTACATTAAATTTTCCCTGAGACATTTAAGTCTCTAATTTATCTACTATAACATTGGAAGTTGAAGAAGTGAATTAAAATTTGTGCTGCGGCCAGGACTTAAACTCGGATCTTCTTGCTTGTTAGGTAGATATGCTGACCGTTACACCACCGCAGCATCTTGGTATCGGGACAGCACGAACTACCCAAGTCAAATACACTCGGAGAGCCCTGGTAATAGTGACAATATAAGGGCAGGTGTGAATTGGGGTTTGTGTTGGGGAGGGTATTTGACTTGGGTAGTTCGTGCAGCTATGTTGGCTGTAATGCTGCGGTGGTGTAATTGTCAGCGTATCTGCATATTAAGCAAGGAGCAGCACAAATTTTAATTCAATTCTTTAGCTTCCAATGTTATCGTAGCTATTGAGAAAGTTTAGATAATCGGCGTTTGGGCCGGCCGAAGTGGCCGTGCGGTAAAAGGCGCTGCAGTCTGGAACCGCAAGACCGCTACGATCGCAGGTTCGAATCCTGGCTCGGGCATGGATGTTTGTGATGTCCTTAGGTTAGTTAGGTTTAACTAGTTCTAAGTTCTAGGGGACTAATGACCTCAGCAGTTGAGTCCCATAGTGCTCAGAGCCATTTAGAGCCAATCGGCGTTTGGAACTAACTGCTGAATAACTCTACTGCAGCCAACGTACATTGCACGTAACACCGACGAAGATAAGATGCGAGAAATTAGGGCTCGAAACGGAAGGATTTAGATCGCCGTCTCTGCCTCGCTCTATCTGCAAGTGGAACAGCATAGGGATGGCTAGTGGTGGTACAAGGTACCCTCTGCCACATACTACACGGTGGTTTGCGGCGTACTTATATACATGTAGATGAACAACATTTAAGTTCTGACCATTCAAGTGGAAGAGCTAGTCGTCCGGTAGCCTTCCGAGATTGCAGCTCTTCTGCTGAGTTCGTGTTTGCAGTTGGAGCGTGGTTTGCTACATCTCCAGAAGACTACAGCCTCCACAGAGAGGGTGCAGAATGTCCCGTTAACCGCTACACGTGCGTCAGGGCGAGGAGCCGCAAGGAGGGAGGGCTCTTCTGGCGGCCCATGGAGACTCCGTAACGGGACACAGATTCCTCCATTGTGTAATACCGGTACGTCCCGGGCCAGTTTCTGCCCCTCCCGTGTTCCACTGCCGGAATACCAGACTTCGCTACCTTTAACTTGCTAGCTACACAATTGACACCCACAGGCGACCATTACGAAGCGTTTGACGTGGGCAGATGTGGATAGGCAAGAGAGAATTTTGAACATGGAATGATTCTTTTTTTATCTAAAGACAGTAGTATACATGCAGGCTAAATTCAAATATTATGTATTCACTGCTGGATCTTGTTCAACTCTGCAGCTGTTAATCGAATAAGGATTGCTGTGGGAGACCGTAAGAAGCCATAAATATTCTGAAAAGCTTCATTTTATTGTCTTGAGATTACGCCCACTTTCAAATAGATGCATTTCTTTCGGCACTTGACGTTACTGACAGGAGTCCTAAAACAAGTATAGTATGGACGTAATGGTCCGAAGCTTGTAATGGCTACAAAGCAAAGCTATCTAAAAGTATTTGTGGCTGGTTGCGGTCCCCTTCAACAATCCTTAATAAAATGGAAAGGGTCTTACTTTGATTTCTTAGGTTAATTAGGTTTAAGTAGTTCTAAGTTCTAGGGGACTTATGACCACAGCAGTTGAGTCCCATACTGCTCAGAGCCATTTGAACCATTCTTACTTTGATTGTTTGATATCTGGCTTTTCGTCCTTTTCTGGCAGTTACTATGTGTTTGTTGTTGTTGGGGTGGTGGTAGTCTTCAGTCCGAATAACGGTTTGATGCAGCTCTTCATGGTACTCTATACTGTGCAAGCCACTTCATCTCCGAATAACTGCTGGAACCTACATTCATTAGAATCTGCGCACTGTATTTATCTCGTGGTCCCCCTCTATAATTTTTATCCCCCACTCTTTCGCTCCAACACCAAATTCACGATTCCTTGATGCCCCTGCACGTGTCTTGTTGATCGATCACTTTTTTTAGTCTGTAACCTATATCGCTTTAGTACCTAAACGGTCTTAGAAGATAGATTAACGAAAGGCAAACCTACGTTTCTAGCATTTGTAGACTTGGTGACAGCTTTTGACAATGTTGACTGGAATACTCTCTTTCAAATTCTGAAGGTGTCAGTGGTATAATGCAGGAAGCGAAAGGCTATTTACAATTTGTACAGAAACCAGATGGCGGTTACTATAGTCGAGGGGCATGAAGGGAAGCAGTGGTTTGGAAGG
Organism: Schistocerca cancellata; assembly: GCF_023864275.1. Classification (NCBI taxonomy): domain Eukaryota; kingdom Metazoa; phylum Arthropoda; class Insecta; order Orthoptera; family Acrididae; genus Schistocerca; species Schistocerca cancellata. Next base: position 1,143,606,638 of record NC_064626.1, on the reverse strand, counting down.
GAGTGAGACAGGGTTGTAGCCTCTCCCCAGGGTTATTCAATCTGTATATTGAGCAAGCAGTAAAGGAAACAAAAGAAAAATACGAAGTAGGAATTAAAATCCATGGAGAAGAAACAAAAACTTTTAGGTTTGCCGATGACATTGTAATTCTGTCAGAGACAACAAAGGATCTGGGAAGGTAAATGAATGGAATGGACAGTGTCTTAAAAGGAGGATATAAGATAAACATCAACATAAGCAAAACGAGGATAATGGAATGTAGTCGAATTAAATCAGGCGATGCTGAGGGAAATAAATTAGGAAATGAGACACTTAAAGTAGTAGATACTGGCAGAAGTACAGCTGTGAGTACCTGGCGTGAGTCGTGCTTCGGTAGCTCAGATGGTAGAGCACATACCCGCGAAAGGCAAAGGTCCCGAGTTCGAGTCTCGGTCGGGCACACAGTTTTAATCTGCCAGGAAGTTTCACATCAGCGCACACTCCGCTGCAGAGTGAAAATCTCATTCTAGTAGATGAATTTTGCTATTTGGGGAACAAAGGAACTGATGATGGTCGAAGTAGAGAGGATATGAAATGCAGACTGGCAATGCAAAGAAAGCGTTTCTGAAGAAGAGAAATTTGTTAACATCGAGTATAGATTTAAGGAAGTCGTTTCTGAAAGTATTTTTATGGAGTGTAGCCATGCACGGAACTCAAACATGGACGATAAATAGTTTAGACAAGAAGAAAGTAAAAGCTTTTGCAATGTGGTGCTACAGAAGAATGCTGAAGATTAGATGGGTAGATCACGTAACTAAGGAGGAAGTACTGAATAGAACTGGGAAGAAGCGGAATTTGTGACACAACTTGACTAGAAGAAGGGATCGGTTGATAGGACATGTTCTGAGGCATCAAGGGATCACCAATTTAGTATTGGAGGGCAGCACGGAGAATAAAAATCGTAGAGGGAGACCAAGAGATGAATACACTAAACACATTCAGAGGGATGGGAGACGAAGAAGCTTGCACAGGATAGAGTAGATGGACATCTGCATCAAACCAGTCTCTGGACTTAAGACCATAGCAGCAACAACCTAATCATTAGTTATCCGTTCTACCCATCCAATCTTCAGCATTCTGCTATAGCACCACATTTGAAAGCTTCTATTCTCTTCTTGTCTGAACTGTTTATTTTCTAGGTTTTACTTCCGTACAGGTTACACTCCAGACAAATATCTTCAGAAACGACTTCTTGACAATTTATATTAGACGTCAGAAAATTCCTCTTCTTCAGAGATGCTATTGTTAGTCTGCCTTTTATGTCATGTCAACTTTATTATTTTACTGCCGAAATAGCAAAAATCATTTACCACTTTTAATACGTCATTTCCTAAGTTCAGCTTTCCCTGATTTTATTCGTCTGCAATCCATAACCCTTGTTTTGCTTTTGTTAATGTCTATCTTATATCCTTCTTTCAAGACATTTTCCACTCCTTCCAACTGCTCTTCCAAGTCCTTTGCTGTCTCTGACGAAATTACAATATCACCGGCAAACCTCCAAGTGTTTATTTCTTCTCTCTGAACTTTGATTCCTTCTTCAAATTTCTCTTTGGCTTCCTTTCTTGATTGCTGAATGTGCAGATTGAATGACTCTTATAACTGCAGTTTAGCTTCCGTACAAGTTTCATATAACATGTCGCTGCCTGTAATCTGTGCTACCACCACATTTTCAAAGATTGTATTTCAGTCAACGTTCAACAGCTTTCTCTAAATCTGTAAATGCTGTAAGCGTAGGTTTGCCTTTCTTCAACCTGGTCTTCAAGATAAGCCGTATGGCGAAGTACCGTGCATTAATAAGCAAAATTAACTATAGTAATAACCTATTTGGTGCAGAGAGCTCAAAAGAACACAAATTTATTAGTAGTATTTTTTCATGTTCTGTTCGATCATCATCATCATCATCATCATCATTTAAGACTGATTATGCCTTTCAGCGTTTAGTCTGGAGCATAGCCCCCTTATACAGTTCCTCCATGATCCCCTATTCAGTGCTGACATTGGTGCCTCTTCTGATGTTAAACCTATTACTTCAAAATCCTTCTTAACCGAATCCAGGTACCTTCTCCTCGGTCTGCCCCGACTCCTCCTATCCTCTCCTGCTGAATCCATGAGTCTCTTGGGTAACCTTGCTTCTCCCATGCGTGTAACATGACCCCACCATCTAAGCCTGTTTGCCCTGACTGCTACATCTATAGAGTTCATTCCCAGTTTTTCTTTGATTTCCTCATTGTGGACACCCTCCTGCCATTGTTCCCATCTACTAGTACCTGCAATCATCCTAGCTACTTTCATATCCGTAACCTCAACCTTGTTGATAAGGTAACCTGAATCCACCCAGCTTTCGCTCCCATACAACAAAGTTGGTCGAAAGATTGAACGGTGCACAGATAACTTAGTCTTGGTACTGACTTCCTTCTTGCAGAAGAGAGTAGATCGTAGCTGAGCGCTCACTGCATTAGCTTTGCTACACCTCGCTTCCAGTTCTTTCACTATGTTGCCATCCTGTGAGAATATGCATCCTAAGTACTTGAAACCGTCCACCTGTTCTAACTTTGTTCCTCCTATTTGGCACTCAATCCGTTTATATTTATTTCCCACTGACATTACTTTCGTTTTGGAGATGCTAATCTTCATACCATAGTCCTTACATTTCTGATCTAGTTCTGAAATATTACTTTGCAAACTTTCAATCGAATCTGCCATCACAACTAAGTCATCCGCATCTGCAAGACTGCTTATTTTGTGTTCACATACTATGAAACGTCCCCTATGAACAATTTATACACGACTGTGCTTAAACTGACACACAATGTTTTTAGCGCAACGCAATCTGACTATCAAAGATCCCTGCAAAAGAATGGCCCTGAGTAACATTAAACTATACCTTTCAGAAATCACTTACCTCACAAAAATCTTCATTACTCGAACTACTGCAATACAGCGAGCGCCACTACTGCCAGCTAAATAAAAGATTCAAACTACGGAAGGCACTAACTACTGATAGGGATAGTTAGCAAATGAAAGATATTAATAGAGAACAAACAATGTATTTACCTTAATAGTCATAATATATATAGCAGTTCATGACAAATTTCAAAACTCCGCCATCTCTCTCCCCACATCCACCACTGCTGGCGGCTCACCTCCAACTGCGCAACGCTACGCGCTGTTCACATCCAGCTGCCGCTGCCCAACACTACAATGGCAGACAACAATGCAAACTAACCACAGACTGCACACAGCACAGCCAGTGATTTTCATACCGAGCCCTACGTGGCATTACCAATATAAAAATCTAAACAGCATACTTACAATATCTTAATCTCACCCAGCCAGTCTATTGTTTTCAACATATGATCCATAAATAATATGAACAACAGTGGAGACAGGTTGCAGCCTTGTCTTACCCCTGAAACTACTTTGAACCATGAACTCAATTTACCGTCAACTCTAACTGCTGCCTGACTATGCATGTAAAGACCTTTAATTGCTTGCAAAAGTTTGCCTCCTATTCCATAATCTTGTAGAACAGACAATAACTTCCTGCTAGGAACCCGGTCATATGCCTTTTCTAGATCTATAAAGCATAGATACAATTCCCTGTTCCACTCATAACACTTCTCCATTATTTGCCGTAAGCTAAAGATCTGGTCCTGACAACCTCTAAGAGGCCTAAACCCACACTGATTTTCATCCAATTGGTCCTCAACTAATACTCGCACTTTCCTTTCAACAATACCTGCGAAGATTTTACCCACAACGCTGATTAAAGAGATACCTCTGTAGTTGTTACAATCTTTTCTTCTAATAATTTCCGGGTATGCAGCCGGATCCCGTCGACATTCTGCCACGATATTTCGGCCCAGAGACGTCCGGCCATCATCAGGTGAGTACACAACTACTGAAGAGCCCAGGTGCAGTCGCAATCTTTTCTGTTTCCATGTTTAAAGATTGGTGTGATTACTGCTTTTGTCCAGTCTGATGGAACCTGTCCCGACTCCTAGGCCATTTCAATTATCCTGTGTAGCCATTTAAGACCCGACATTCCACTGTATTTGATGAGTTCCGACTTAATTTCATCCACCCCAGCCGCTTTATTGCACTGCAATCTATTGACCATTTTTTCCACTTCTTCAAATGTGATCCTATTTCCATCATCATTCGTATCCCATTCTACCTCGAAATATGAAACATTACTGATCGCATTTTCACCTACATTGAGCAACTCTTCAAAATATTCCCTCCATCTGCCCAAGGCATCCACAGGATTCACCAGCAGTTTTCCTGACCTGTCCAAAATACTTGTCATTTCCTTCTTACCTCCCTTTCGAAGACTGCTAATTACACTCCAGAATGGTTTTCCAGCAGCTTGACCCATAGTCTCCAACCTGTTTCCAAAGTCTTCCCACGATTTCTTCTTCGATGCTGCAATTATCTGTGTGGCTTTGTTTCTTTCTTCAACATAACTTTCTCTGTCTACCTGGGTTCTGGTATGTAGCCATTTTTGATACGCCTTCTTTTTCCTTTTACAGGCTGCCTTGACTGTATCATTCCACCAAGCTGTTTGCTTCATCCTACTTTTACACATTACTTTTCCAAGACATTCTTTAGCCACTTCTAGTACTGTGTCCCTGTACCTTGTCCATTCCTTTTCCAATGACTGTAATTGACTACATTCAACTAACTGGTACCTTTCTGAGATCGCTGTTATGTACTTGTGCCTGATTTCCTTATCCTGAAGTTTCTCCACTCTTATCCTCCTACATATGGACCTGACTTCCTGCACTTTCGGCCTCACAATCCCAATTTCACTGTAGATTAAATAATGATCAGTGTCATCAAAGAATCCCCAGAATACACGTGTGTCCCTCACAGCCTTCCTGAATTCCTGATCTGTTATTATATAGTCAAAAAAATGGTTCAAATGGCTCTGAGCACTATGGGACTCAACTGCTGAGGTCATTAGTCCCCTAGAACTTAGAACTAGTTAAACCTAACTAACCTAAGGACATCACAAACATCCATGCCCGAGGCAGGATTCGAACCTGCGACCGTAGCGGTCTTGCGGTTCCAGACTGCAGCGCCTTTAACCGCACGGCCACTTCGGCCGGCTATTATATAGTCAATGACAGATCTGGTTCCCCTGCCTTCCCAAGTATACCGGTGAATGTTCTTATGTTTAAAAAAGGAGTTTGTGATTACTAAGCCCATACTGGCACAGAAATCCAAGAGTTGTTTCCCGTTCCTGTTGGCCTCCATATCCTCTCCAAATTTACCCATAACCTTTTCATACCCTTCTGTTCGATTTCCAATCCTGGCGTTAAAATCACCCATGAGCAGAACACTGTTCTTGTCCTTTACTCTAACAACTACATCACTGAGTGCCTCATAAAAACTATCCATCTTATCTTGATCTGTCCCTTCACAATGCGAATATACTGACACAATCCTAATTTTCTTGGTAGACACTGTCAAATCTATCCACATCAGTCGTTCGTTTACATACCTTATTGCAACTACGCTGGGTTCCATTTCTTTCCTGATGTAAAGCCCTACACCCCATTGTGCTATTCCTGCTTTGTCTCCTGACAGGTAGACCTTGTATTCTCCCACTTCCTCTTCTTTCTCATCCCTTACCCGAATGTCACTAACAGCTAAAACGTCCAGCCCCATCTTACTTGCAGCCTCTGCCAGCTCTACCTTCTTCCAAGAATAGCCCTCATTGATATTAATAGCTCCCCATCTCATTACCATTTGTTTGCCAAGTCGTATCTTAGGAGTCCCTGGTTTGTCAGTTAGAGGTGGGACTCCGTCACCTCCAAAGGTCCGAGGCATTTTGCTCTGATTGTTGCCAGCATCATATTTAAAATACCAGGGAAGCAGGTTGCTAGCCTTACTTGCCCCGAGTCCCATTGGGTTTTACCCCTAACGGCTGAGGGACTAACCGTTGGATTTGGTAGTCTTTGCCGTATGAGCACAAAGGTGACCACGACTCAGAATATGTCCGAGATGCCCAGCCTTATTCCAAAGTAACTGGTATCCCGACTGTCAGGACCACTTACTTGGCCACTCATACGTTGCCCGTGGTTCATGAACTAGGACATGACTACAGGAACCCACACCATGAACCACTTGATGCTCGATGTTCCTGTTCGATGCTCAAATATTTCAAGCACGGGTACAAGCCTGTGTCCGAACAGAACTTGAGTATGATTCTCGAGTTTTATAGGGATTTTATTCATTCTCCTTCAGCTTCCTACCACGACAAATGAGTTCTAATGTGTAAGGAGAAAAGGTCTGCTTATAATGAGGAGACCTGATGGAAGTCCCAGACATGCTTAATGAATAATAATTAACTGCTTGGAAACGAATGACATATTTCGTACAAGTCATTACTGTAATACCATATTGTGTTCTGAAACCCCACGGCAAACGGCCTATCAACAACACATGCAGACGAATTTTCGTTTCACGTAATTTGTCATTATTCTGTGTTTCGTGGCCATTTTATTGTATACGCAGGCAATTCCCAAAAGGCAGATTTTTTTCTGAACCACTCCTCTCACTGTGAGTATTCACTTGAATGACAATGTCGCTCTATTATCGAAAGCCTTACCTTTTTCTCAGTACGTTAACCGAAAAGCGCCATAATTCTACAAAACGATATTTTAACTGTGCAGCTAAGTGTGCACTGAAATGAACCTTACAGACAGGACACGGATCTTTGCCTTTGCTCACGTGGTAGGACGCTGGCCGCGAATGTCACAGCGCCAGTTTAGAGTGCCAGTCTGGAATAACCGTTAATCCGCTAGGAAGTGTTCCGCCATTGAGACAATGACTCACCATACTAAGTCGTCATAGACACACGTGACTGGCATTGCTCGCTTACAGTTAACTGAATTCGTTGACAGTTTTTATTCTCAGTAATTCGCACATTTGGTCCTAGGATACATAGCATTAAAATAATTACAATCAATAAAGCTGGGTATTATTACGAAGTGGTTCAGATAGCCACGGTTGTTACACAATTTGTCACCGATTAAAATATTCAATAATAACAGTGCTGTACAGATCGACGGTTGTTTCATTTTCCAGGCAGTACACAGACAGTAAAAACACTTTACAATAAAACTTTAGCTCTACGTTTGTCTTCAGTTCCACCAAAAAAGCGTTGTTAAGTCAAAATCTTCTAAAAATGAGTGCCTTTCTGTCACAATTACGAACATATACGTTGAATAACCACGTGATTCTCTTTATAGCTGACACTGTAATATCGAAACAGTTACACTTCAGAGCGCGTAGACTTCTGTAACTACCAAGCTGATCGCACATTTATCAGAATGCTACACACTGTTGTCCAGAATTATAGCAAAAAACCGCTATTTTCCCGTCCTGTGTCTAATTCACGATATAATCATACCAACTGTCAACAGATGTCTACCGTTATGCATGTTGTATACGTTCTGTATTCCTTACATTGTTTCCACATCTCTACCACCTGTTCGTACTGTTTTGTGGCAAAATAAACGCTACCTTGCAAAATTTCCATTTGTTGCTTTAATTATGGACACCAGTATACAGTACGTTTCTTATATTTGGCCGTATATTTGCGCAATACCCTCCATTACCGTCATCATTTTGTCTAAGAGTCCCGATCACTAGACGATTTTGTTAAAAATTATTACTTATTCATTTCGTACGCAGTTTTCTCGTCATTTCCCCTAAGGCCACAATCAGGCCATTTCTTGTATTGATTTATTTCGTTTGTTAAGCACAATGCACGCTATTTTATTGTCCTGTTAGGCATTGGTCTGAAACTGGAATGTTTTTCTACCAGATAGTCTACTGTTAAAATCATTGTTTCCGGTTGGACTGTTGTATTGAAGACATGTACGATGCTATCCAGCTTAGCGTGCTAAGCCATTTTCATGTGCGTTCGATGTCCTGAATTGGCGAGAGAGGGTGGAATGTTTAACCCTAATTTTTATTCGCGACTTTTATCAGTTTTCTCAAATATTCAATAAAATTAGGATCCGTCGATGACGCCACAGATGTACTGAAACATGTTTCGACAAGAAAACTACCGTCAGATAAATCTGTGTCTTGTAGAAACAGGCGGAACCCGTTGTAAAAATTCCAAGGATCTACATTATATGGCAACTGAGAAGACCTCATTCCCATAGTAATCATTCTGAAACGAGTACAGTGATGAAAGGGAAGAACCTGTTTTATGTACGGACGCGTGCTGATACTGAACATTTCCACGCAGCGTTTCTCAGAGTTAACAAGAAGGCAAACAATGGGACTCTAAACAGTACTCCCACAAAACACCGTATGCTTCCTCGAAGAGTACAAATGAACGTGCAGGTAGCGTTCTTTAATCTTGAGAATGAACTGCTTATTTCTTGCCTTATTTATCAACTGCAGAAAGTCTTCTACTCATATAACTCCGCTGATACAATCACTCCATATCTAAAAATGATATACAACCGCTCGCTGATCGAAAGATTATTGTACCTAAAGTTGCACAAGTCACACCAATACCCAAGAGAGGAAATACGAGTAATCCGCTGAATTACACACCCATATCAATAACGTCGATTTGCAGTAGAGTTTTGGAACATATTCTGTGTTCGAACATAATGGATTATTTCGAAGAAAACGATTTATTGACTAATAGTCAAGCATGGATTCAAGAAAAATCGTTCTTAAATGAAACAACAAGTTTACTGTTACCAGTCACTGTTTTATTTTATTTTTTCCACGACGCGTTTCGAAGGTTTAAACCTCCATCATCGGGTGGATTTACATTAGTTAGTATTACATATGTGTGTATGTTGTGTTACGATTCTGGAGGGACTTGTGGCACTGCCTAGTGGGGAAACAAGACTATTTCAGAATATGGTTTTGGATAATTTTTGACAAAAAATAAACTGATACTAATGGTAAACTTTAATAAGTAAAGTAGAGTACCTCCAGTGGTCACAGGTTCCTTTTTCTGTCATAACACTTCACATGTATACTGCCACATTTGTAAACAAATATGGCGTCTGGAATCAGCTGGGTGCTAGGTTCGTACAGCAGAAGAGAAGACATAATCGCAAAGTGCAAAGAATATAGATCGTAACAACATTATTACAGAATAATCGTTTAAACCATTTGGGGGTGTTTGTTTTGAGGTGTCGAATATATGTGTGCGTACTTCAGGCGGTATATAAATCCAATTTTGAAAGGTTAAAACAGCTAAACATACGTACTCGTTTATGCAGTCAGGTGAAATGTTAAAATGGCTTAAACTTCATACTTGCTAATAACAATTAGGTGAAATGTTACAGGCTTGAATTACAATGATCATATTGGCTACAGCAGTAAAATCATAAATAGATGACACTCTTTGAAGAAAGAGAGAGAGAGAGGAAGGTGTGATTATATGAGAGCAAACATTTACATGGCAAGGAGTCTTAAGATTACATGTTGCATATATTAGCTGCCTAAAGGTTGGGGTAATACACTGGTTAATGTTATAAAATATGCAGATAGATATACATTTGTGCCAGTAGTTGATGTACCTACAGTTTTAAGCTGACATGGGGTACAAGCTGTTGGTGTGATGAAATATCTGTGAATGAGGTCAATCTCTTGTACTCTTGGCGGCTGTCAATATTTATGGTAAATATTAGCATGTGTGCACAAATGTGTGTGTGTGTGTGTGTGTGTGTGTGTGTGTGTGTGTGTGTGTGTGTGTGTATTTTTAAGAGTGTAGGCAGTTGCTGAAAACAGAGATGATACTACTGTAAATATTGTCATTACAATAGTATCTCCACTGTCCCTCTATCAAACTTCCGTCAATGTCTTCTAAATCAAACGATCCTGGAGGATTATAAAACTTCCTTGATTCAGAATTCTCCTTAGGAAGTTGTGCAGGTAAATACATGTCATAACCACAGATTCTACTTTATCGGGATCCAGTGCAATAGGTTTTAAGAGCACTCTGAATTTGGAACTTAAAATGCCAAATATATTTTCAATAATGCGTCGAGCTCTACAGAGCCTGTAATTGAAAATCCTTTCTGCTGATGTTGAACACAATCGCTGGCTTGGATAAGGTTTCATCACATGGGTGGATAATGCAAACGCATCATCTGCTACAAATACATAAGGAACAGGGATAGATCTGCCTGGCAATGCTTTATCTGGGGGGATATTTAGTTTCTTTTGCACCATTTTCTTGTACAAAGATGTAAATTTTAAGACACCACCATCCGATATCCGGCCCTGACATCCCACATCAGCATATATAAAGTTATAATTGGCATCACCTACTCCAAGAAGCACAATGCTAAAGTTTCCTTTATAATTGAAATACATGCTGCCACTGTTTTCTGGGGCCATTATCTGTATGTGTTTGCTGTCTATACTACCTAAACAATGAGGAAAGTTCCATCTCGTTGCGAATTGTTCTGCTATTGCTGTCCATTCGGAGTTACACTCCTGGAAATTGAAATAAGAACACCGTGAATTCATTGTCCCAGGAAGGGGAAACTTTATTGACACATTCCTGGGGTCAGATACATCACATGATCACACTGACAGAACCACAGGCACATAGACACAGGCAACAGAGCATGCACAATGTCGGCACTAGTACAGTGTATATCCACCTTTCGCAGCAATGCAGGCTGCTATTCTCCCATGGAGACGATCGTAGAGATGCTGGATGTAGTCCTGTGGAACGGCTTGCCATGCCATTCCCACCTGGCGCCTCAGTTGGACCAGCGTTCGTGCTGGACGTGCAGACCGCGTGAGACGACGCTTCATCCAGTCCCAAACATGCTCAATGGGGGACAGATCCGGAGATCTTGCTGGCCAGGGTACTTGACTTACACCTTCTAGAGCACGTTGGGTGGCACGGGATACATGCGGACGTGCATTGTCCTGTTGGAACAGCAAGTTCCCTTGCCGGTCTAGGGATGGTAGAACGATGGGTTCGATGACGGTTTGGATGTACCGTGCACTATTCAGTGTCCCCTCGACGATCACCAGTGGTGTACGGCCAGTGTAGGAGATCGCTCCCCACACCATGATGCCGGGTGTTGGCCCTGTGTGCCTCGGTCGTATGCAGTCCTGATTGTGGCGCTCACCTGCACGGCGCCAAACACGCATACGACCATCATTGGCACCAAGGCAGAAGCGATTCTCATCGCTGAAGACGACACGTCTCCATTCGTCCCTCCATTCACGCCTGTCGCGACACCACTGGAGGCGGGCTGCACGATGTTGGGGCGTGAGCGGAAGACGGCCTATCGGTGTGCGGGACCGTAGCCCAGCTTCATGGAGACGGTTGCGAATGGTCCTCGCCGATACCCCAGGAACAACAGTGTCCCTAATTTGCTGGGAAGTGGCGGTGCGGTCCCCTACGGCACTGCGTAGGATCCTACGGTCTTGGCGTGCATCCGTGCGTCGCTGCGGTCCGGTCCCAGGCCGACGGGCACGTGCACCTTCCGCCGACCACTGGCGACAACATCGATGTACTGTGGAGACCTCAGGCCCACGTGTTGAGCAATTCGGCGGTACGTCCACCCGGCCTCCCGCATGCCCACTATACGCCCTCGCTCAAAGTCCGTCAACTGCATATACAGTTCACGTCCACGCTGTCGCGGCATGCTACCAGTGTTAAAGACTGCGATGGAGCTCCGTATGCCACGGCAAACTGGCTGACACTGACGGCGGCGGTGCACAAATGCTGCGCAGCTAGCGCCATTCGACGGCCATCACCGCAGTTCCTGGTGTGTCCGCTGTGCCGTGCGTGTGATCATTGCTTGTACAGCCCTCTCGCAGTGTCCGGAGCAAGTATGGTGGGTCTGACACACCGGTGTCAATGTGTTCTTTTTTCCATTTCCAGGAGTGTAGATTTTGGCATCTGAAATATTAAACAAAATACAGTAACATTAAAGCAATAAATAAAAGTAACAGCTGTTGAACAAAATAAGTTCAATGAAATTGTTGGTTTTCCCCTAGGAGGATAACGACAACGGAACAGAAGAAGAGCGATATGATGAACGACAGTCCACTCTACCAAAAGAAGAATTCAGAAGGCCACCGACAGCCAAAAGGAGGAAGAATGCATATCACGATGTTGATACTGCAAGAGATACAGTAAGCTGCATGAAATCTTTAACAGAGGCTGTTAGAAGCCGAGCTGAATTTGTGGTTTACGAAGAGCATTTTGCTAATACACTCCAACACTGTTGTGTTGGAATAAAATATATTTGCATAAAACATTTACATGAACACTTGTTTTGGTGTAAATATTGAAAAAAAATCTCTAACCAAAATTACATACAGCAGGAAAAGATTTTCCAGGAATTACATATCGAGCTGTTCAGAAAAGTATCGGGTAGTAAGGACCATACCGCAAAATTAAAAAGTTTTTAAATAAACAAAGTGTTTTTGTTGCTCACAAACAAATGAATCTCTTAACACAATTGAGGTGGCAAACGTCATGGGACAGCGACATACACATATACAGATGGCGGTAGTATCGCGTAAACAAGGTATTAAAGGACAGCGCATTGGCGGAACTGTCATTTGCACGCAGGTGATTCATGTAGAAAGGTTTCCGGCGTGATTATCACCTTACGATGGGAATTAACAAACTTCGAATGCAAGATGGTAGTTGGGGTCAGACGCAAGGGACTTTCCATTAGGGAAATCGTTGGAGAAATCAGTATTCCGAGATCCACAGTGTAAAGCGTGTGCGGAGAATACCACATTTCAGGCATCACCTCTCACTACAGACGATGCAGTGGCCGACAGCCTTCACTTGACGACCGAGAGCAGCGGCGTTGTCAGTGCTAACAGACAAGAAACGTTGCGTGATAAATCAGCAGAAATCAATGTGGGACGTATGATGAAAGTATCCGTTAGGACAGTGCGGCGAAATATAAAGCACGACATCGCCTGCAGCGCCTCTCCTGGGCTTGTGACCACACCGTTGGCCCGTAGACGACTGGAAAACCGTGACCTGGTCAAATGGGTCCATATTTAAACTGGTAGCAGCTGATGGTAGGATTCGAGCGTGACGCAGGCCCCACGAAGCCATGGAGCCAAGTTGTCAACAAGGCACTGTGCAAACTGGGCTGCGCTTTCAAAAATGGTTCAAATGGCTCTGAGCACTATGGGACTTAACTTCTGTGGTCATCAGTCCCCTAGAACTTAGAACTACTTAAACCTAACTAACCTAAGGACATCACACACATCCATGCCCGAGGCAGGATTCGAACCTGCGACCGTAGCAGTCCCGCGGTTCCGGACTGGGCTGCGCTTTGTTTCCATGGAATGGACGTGGTCTTCCGATTATGTTCGGCTGCTTGGAGGCCATTTGCAGCCACTGGTGGAGTTCATATTCGCAAAAAACAATGGAACTTTTGTGGGTGACGCTGCGCCATGTCACGAGATCACAACTTTTCGCGGCTGGTTTAAAGAACATTCTGGACGATTCGAGTGGATGATTTGGCCACCCGGATCGTCCGACACGAATCAAATCGAAGATTTATGGGATATAATCGAGAGGTCAGTTCGTGCACAAAATCCTGCGCTGGCAACACCTTCGCAATTATGGACGGCTGTAGAAGCAGCTTGGTTCAGTATTTCTCCAGGGGCCCCAACGACTTGTTCAGTCAATGCCACGCCGAGTTGCTGCACTGCGCCGGGCAAAACGAGGCCCGACACAATACTAGAAGGTATCCCAGGACTTTTGTCACCTAAGGGCGTATCAGAGGTACAAGATAATTTCCAAACTGTTGAACTTTTGGTCCATTGAACATGACACAAAGTATTAAATCTGAGGATTGAGGTTTTCAATAAAGCTGTTATGCATGCTTCTTCATACTGTTTTGAAAGAAATAGCTACCTGCCAATTTCTGTTCCCTGTTAAATCTGCGAGGCAGCTTTAAATTTTCTGCCAAATCGCAAGGCAACTCTTGAAATTCAATCATAGTTAGCCGCATTAACACATATCTGTCAAGTGTGCTACATGCAGCTATTCTTCATTTTCTTCACATGTTCCTTTGGGAAATCCTTTATGAGATATAATGGTTAGACACTGGACTCGCATTCGGGAGGACGACGGTTCAATCCCGCGTCCGACCATCCTGATTTAGGTTTTCCGTGATTTCCCTAAATCACTCCAGGCCAATGCCGGGATGGTTCATCTGAAAGGGCACGACCGACTCCCTTCCCCATCCTTCCCTAATCCGATGAGACCGATGACCACGCTGTCTGGTCTCCTTCCCCAAACCAACCAACCAACCTTTATGAGATATCACAGATGTCTGCTGTTTGCCTAAAATAATTTTAATGTTCTTCGCAGAGTAATTTTACGACCAATAAAACAACCGGCAGCAGATCTATTGATGATTTCACCTTACAAAACTCTTCAAACCGCTCGTTTCATTGCCGTTTTGGAGCACACCCTTCGACCCCCTCCAGCAACCTGGGCAGCAGATCCTAAAAACAAAAAACAAAAAATACGTGATATGACTCATGCTACCAGACTTGGGTACGGTACACACTACTCGGCTGACACTATTCGCTAAAACATGGCGGAAAGAGAAACAAGCTTGAGTGAACGGAATTTCATAACTACGATACAATCTACATTAGACTGCTTAAAATTTAATACTAGTATGGTAATGTTAGTTCTTAATGGATCTGAGCACTATGGGACTTAACATCTATGGTCATCAGCCCCCTAGAACTTCGAACTACTTAAACCTAACTAATCTAAGGACAGCACACAACACCCAGTCATCACGAGGCAGAGAAAATCCCTGACCCCGCCGGGAATCGAACCCGGGAACCCGGGCGCGGGAAGCGAGAACGCTACCGCAAGACCACGAGCTGCGGACTGTTAGTTCTTAATTTCAAATGTATAAAACGAAGCTGAAAATTACACCAGTCACCAGCTTCGACACTTAGAAACAAATAAAATAAACTTATGATAACGAACTCAACACCTATTTCATTCAAATTGTAGCAAATGACGGATTGATGTCTGAGCCCTATTTCAAGCACTGCATGCGGTCCGCTGGTTTGTGGCAAACACCAAGTGACTCACAGTTCCTGCTGGCCCGTACTAACCGCCGTTCCACTGCTTCAACGTTTGCACGAAAAAGTAACGTTACCACTTCGTAGTTACCAGATTTCGACTACGCTTCCGCGTGTTTCTATGCTCGCTGTTTAGTATTCTATTTACGATATTAGATGCGAAGTCCCGTGATCCGACAGCTACTAATCCAACTTTTAGTGCAACTCATATCTTCTGAAGCGGGTGTCCATAAATTGTCGTATACTCGTTCTTGGAGTGAGGCGATCACTTTCCGCGTGACGACGCGAGGTTACGGTTCTCCAGACCCAGTCAACCAAGATTTTAATCGTTCGTTTTCCGGAGACACACGCCTATCGCAAATACGCTACTGGACATTAAAATTGATACACCACGAAGATGACGTGGTACAGATGCGAAATTTAAACGACAGGAAGAAGATGCTGTGATACACAAATGATTAGCTTTTCAGAGCATTCACACAAGGTTGGCGCCGGTGGCGACACCTACAAGTTCCTGACATGAAGAAAGTTTCCAACGGATTTCTCATACACAAACAGCAGTTGACTGCCGTTGCCTGGTGAAACGTTGTTGTGATGCCTCGTGTAAGGAGGAGAAATGCGTACCATCACGTTCCCGACTTTGATAAAGGTCGGATTGTAGCCTATCGCAATTGCGGTTTATCGTATCGCGACATAGCTGCTCGCGTTGGCCGAGATCCAATGACTGTTAGCAGAATATGGAATCGGTGGGTTCAGGAGGGTAATACGGAATGCCGTGCTCGATCCCAACGGCTTCGTATCACTAACAGTCGAGATGACAGGCATCTTATCCGCATGGCTGTAACAGATCGTGCAGCCACGTCTCGATCCCTGAGTCAACAGATGGGGATGTTTGCAAGACAACAATCACCTGCACGAACAGTTCGACGACGTTTGCTGCAGCATAGACTATCAGCTCGGAGACCATGGCTACCGTTACCCTTGACGCTGCATCACAGACAGGAGCGCCTGCGATGGTCTTCTCAACGACGAACCTGGGTGCACGAATGGTAAAACGTCATTTTTTCGGATGAATCCAGGTTCTGTTTACAGCATCGTGATGGTCGCATCCGTGTCTGCCGACATCGCGGTGAAGCACATTGGAAGCGTGTATTCGTCATCGCCATACTGGCGTATCACCCGGCGTGATGTTATGGTGTGCCATTGGTTACATGTCTCGGTCACCTCTTGTTCGCATTGACGGTACTTTAAACAGTGGATGTTACAGTTCAGATGTGTTACGACCCGTGGCTCTACCCTTCATTCGATCCCTGCGAAACCCTACATTTCAGCAGGATAATGCACGACCGGATGTTGCAGGTCCTGTACGGGCCTTTCTGGATACAGAAAATGTTCGACTGCTGTCCTGGCCAGCACATTCTCCAGATCTCTCACCAACTGAAAACGTGTGGTCAATGGTGGCCGAGCAACTGGCTCGTCACAATACTCCAGTCACTACTCTTGATGAACTGTTGTATCGTGTTGAAGCTGCATGGGCAGCTGTACCTGTACACGCCGTCCAAGCTCTGTTTGACTCAATGCCCAGGCGTATCAAGGCCGTTATTACGGCCAGAGGTGGTTGTTCTGGGTACTGATTTCTCAGGATTTATGCACCCAAACTGCGTGAAAATGTAATCACATGTCAGTTCTAGTCTAATATATTTGTCCAATGAATACCCGTTTATCATCTGCATTTCTTCTTGGTGTAGCAATTTTAATGTCCAGTAGTGTAGTTCAGTTTTTGGCCAAGGTCCTCAAGAATTCACATCGACCAAATGTTTCGGTGCAGCACGTTTTGCATCTTACGTAATATTGGTGTGGTGTATCTGGGAGACAGTGTGCGCACACCAGGTGCTTCGAGCTGATTGGTGAAAGTCTCGGCGGCCAGTTGCAGGAAGTAGCGCGTGCCCTCTGACGTAATCCGCTCTGCGATCTTCCTAGGTGTCGGCTCGGTCACTCCCTCTGCTTAGTTTCGTAACACTCAGTCCGCCACGCAGACAGCGAAGAAATTTTACGAGAGCAGTAAATGTCACAACTGCACATGAGAAACCAATTTTCTCGGTCTGAATAGAGTACATGTGCTCCCATAGCAAGTGGAGTAATTATCAGCGTGAAAGCGCTTCACCAACAATACAATGAGGCGACAGAAGTCATGGGATACCTCCTAATATGGTGTTGGACCTCCTTTTTCCCGGCGTAGCGCAGGAACTCTGCGTGCCATGGACTCAAAAAATGGTTGGAAGTCCCCTGCAGAAATATTGGGCCATGCTGCCCCTACAGCTGTCCATAATTGCGAAAGTGTTCCAGGGCAGGATTTTGTGCACAAACTGACCTCTCGACTATGTCCGATAATGTTCGATGGGATTCATATTGGGCGATTTGACTAGTCAAATCATTCAC
This sequence comes from Schistocerca cancellata, assembly GCF_023864275.1. Lineage (NCBI taxonomy): Eukaryota > Metazoa > Arthropoda > Insecta > Orthoptera > Acrididae > Schistocerca > Schistocerca cancellata. Next base: position 1,143,589,052 of record NC_064626.1, on the reverse strand, counting down.
TTGAATTCTCCAGAATGTTCATGGAGCCAGTCACAAAAAATTGTGGCCGACTGACACAATGCATTGCCATCCACAAAAATTCCATCGTTGTTGGGAATGTGAAGTCCATGGATGGGTGCAAATGGTACCAAAGTAGCCGCACATAAACAGAGTATGCAGTCCATTCCATGTAAAAACCAGCTTGCACACTGCCTTGTTGGCAACTTGGGTCCACGGCTTCGTGGGTTCTGTACCACACTTGAACCCTACCGTCAGCTCACTCCAACTGAAATTGCAGCCCATCTGACCAGGCGTCTAGAGTGGCACTGCAGGCGATTTCGTCCGTCAGCAAAGGCACTCGCATTGGTCGTCTTATGCCATAGCACATTAGCGTCAGATTTCGCCGCACTGTCCCATCGGGTACACTCGTCGTACGTCTCACATTGGTTTCTGCGGTAATTTCATGCGGTGTTGCTTGTCTGTTAGCACTGACAACGCTGCGCAAACGCCACTCCTCTCGGTCGTCAAGTAAAAACCGTCGGCCATTGCGCTCGGGGAAGATCAGTTTGGATTCCGTGAAAATATTGGAACACGTGACGCAATACTGACCCTACGACTTATCTTAGCAGAAAGATTAATGAAAGGCAAACCTAGCGTTTCTAGCGTTTGTAGACTTAGAGAAAGCTTTTGACAATGTTGACTGGAATACTCTCTTTCAAATTTTGAAGGTGGCAGGGGTAAAATACAGGGAGCGAAAGGCTATTTACAATTTGTACAGAAACCAGATGGCAGTCATAAGAGTCGAGGGGCATGAAGGGGAAGCAGTGGTTGGGAAGGGAGTGAGACAGAGTTGTAGCCTATCCCCGATGTCATTCAATCTGTATATTGAGCAAGCAGTAAAGGAAACAAAAGAAAAATTCGGAGTAGGTATTGAAATCCACGGAGACAGCAAAGGACTTGGAAGAGCAATTGAACGGAATGGACAGTGTCTTGAAAGGAGGATATAAGATGAACATCAGCAAAAGCAAAACGAGGATCATGAAATGTAGTCGAATTAAGTCGGGTGATGCTGAGGGAATTAAATTAGGAAACTGGACACTTAAATTAGTAAAGGAGTTTTGCTATTTGGGGAGCAAAATAACTGATGATGGTCGAAGTAGAGAGGATATAAAATGAAGACTAGCAATGGCAAGGAAAGCGTTTCTGAAGAAGAGAAATTTGTTAACATCGAGTACAGATTTAAATGTCAGGAAGGCGTTTCTGAAAGTATTTGTATGGAGTGTACCCATGTATGGAAGTAAAACATGGACGATAAACAGTTTAGACAAGATGTGGTGCTACAGAAAAATGCTGAAGATTAGATGGGTTGATCACATAACTAATGAGGAGGTATTGAATAGAATTGGGGAGAAGAGGAGTTTGTGGCACAAGTTGACTAGAAGAAGGGATCGGTTGGTAGGACATGTTCTGAGGCATCAAGGGATCACGTATTTAGCATTGGAGGGCAGCGTGGAGGGTAAAAATCGTAGAGGGAGACCAAGAGATGAATACACTAAGCAGATTCAAAAGGATGTAGGTTGCAGTAGGAACTGGGAGATGAAGAAGGTTGCACAGGATGGAGTAGCATGGAGAGCTGCATCAAACCAGTCTCAGGACTGAAGACCACAACAACAACAACATTGCGCTGTCCGTGGTGAGAGGTAATGCCTCAAAATTGGTATTCTCTGCACACTCTTGACGCTGTGGATCGCGGACTATTGAATTCCCTAGTGATTTCCGAAAGGAATGTCCCAAACGTCTAGCTCCAACTCCCATTCCGTGTTCAAACTCTGTTGATTCCCATCGTGCCGCCATAATCATATCTGAAACCTTTGCAGATGAATCAGATGAGTACACATGACAGCTCCGCTAATGCACTTCCCTCCTGTATACTTCACTATACTACCGCAATATGTATATGCGCATAACGCTATTCCATGTCTTTTATCACCTCAGTGTATGACGAACTGATCTCTTGAAGACATTCTGCCCTTGCATTTCTTCTACTTGAAAACCTGCTAAGAGAGAAGAGTCGATTCCCGGCGGGGTCAGGGATTTTCTCTGCCTCGTGATGGCTGGGTGTTGTGAGCTGTCCTTAGGTTAGTTAGGTTTAAGTAGTTCTAAGTTCTAGGGGACTGATGACCATAGATGTTAAGTCCCATAGTGCTCAGAGCCATTTAGAGAAGAGTCGTGATTCTTTTCTGCACTCAGCAGTACCAACAGCGCACAATCTTATAATGCACTTCATCCAATCTAGAAAATCGTTTATACATACTCATGCTCATATATTAAGGATAATCCTGATACATGGTGAAACGATGCTCTGGTGGGCGGTTTGCGGGTTTAAATCACCTCGGGGTATGACCATGCGGTGCATTTGACCGGCGGTCGTCGCACGGTGGCGCTGACAGCAGTCTACATACGCAGAGGTGTGTTGGTGCATGTCAGAGTACGGTGCAGCGAGTAAGTGTGCAGACGTTTTCAGACGTGCTAATGGTGACTGTGTGTTGAAAATGGCTCAAAGAACACATATTGATGATGTTATGAGGGGTAGAATACTAGGGCGACTGGAGGCTGGTCAAACACAGCAGGTCGTAGCACGGGCCCTCCGTGTGCCACCAAGTGTGATCTCAAGATATGGCAACGATTCCAGCAGACAGGAAACGTGTCCAGGCGCTACAGTACGGGACTTCCACAGTGTACAACACCACAAGAAGACCGATCGATATCTCGCCATCAGCGCCCGCAGACGGCCACGGAGTACTGCAGGTAGCCTTGCTCGGGACCTTACCGCAGCAACTGGAACAGTTGTCTCCAGACACTCAGCCTACAGACGACTGAAAAGAGATGGTTTATTCGCCCGGAGACCTGCAAGGTGCATTCCTCTGACCCCTGGTCACAGGAAAGCCCGTAAAGACTGGTGTCAAGAACACGGTACATGGTCATTGGCATAGTGGTTCCAGGCTATGTTCATGGACGATTCCAGATATAGTCTGAACAGTGATTCCCGCCGGGTTTTCATCTGGCGTGAACCAGATACCGACCCCTTAATGCCCTTGAAAGGGACTAGTTTGGAGATCGTGGTTTGATGGGGTGGGGTGGGATTATGATTGGTGCACGTACACCCCTGCATGTCTTTGACAGAGGAACTGTATCGGGTCAGGTGTATCGGAACATCATTTTGCACCAATATTTCCGCCTTTTCAGGGGTGCAGTGGGTCCCACCTTCCTCCTGATGGATGATAAGACACGACCCCACCGAGCTGCCATCATGGAGGAGTACTTTGAAACCGAATATAACAGGCGAATGGAGTGGCCTACCTGTTATTCAGACCTAAACCTCATCGAGCACGTCTGGGATGCTCTCTGTCGACGTATCGCTGCACGTCTTCAAACCCCTTCAGGAGCTCCGACAGGCACTCGTGCATTAATGGGAGGCTGTACCCCAGCAGCTGCTCGTCCACCTAATCCAGAGTATGCCAACCCGTTGTGCGGCCTGTGTACGTGTGCATGGTGATCATATCCCATATTGATGTCGGAGTACATGCGCAGGAAACAGTGGCGTTTTGTAGCACATGCGTTTCGGGACGGTTTTCTCAACTTATCACCAATACCGTGGACTTACAGATCTGTGTCGTGTGTGTTCCCTACGTGCCAATGCTATTAGCGCCAGTTTTGTGCAGTGCCACGTTGTGTGGCACCACATTCTGCAATTATCCTTAATTTATGAGAATGAGTGTATATTGAGGAAATGAGAAGTTCTATTTCTCTCTTTGGGCACTCGACGATACTTTCGTTTCTGTGAAACATTCGCTTTCCAGTGTAACGCGCGGGGTTCTATTAGCCAAATATTCCAAGAACCAATCACATATTTCCAAAGCTGCTCTGTACGATCGTATCTTGATTAGCAATAGACGATGCAGTAGCTTCGAAAGCCTTTCGGAAACCATTCCCATGAGTAATACATCATCTGATTGTCTTCAGAACTAGTTCAGATAGTGGCAAATACTGAACTTAGCAATAGACGATGCAGTAGCTTCGAAAGCCTTTCGGAAACCATTCCCATGAGTAATACATCATCTGATTGTCTTCAGAACTAGTTCAGATAGTGGCAAATACTGAACTGATGCGAGCACGGTTCTCGTATGCTGCACCCAGGTCGCTCTTGATTGAACGTTGAGGCGACTGACAACCGCTGTTCTCCTGCAGCTGTGTGCCTCGCTCCCGTTCCAGGGGAGGCTATCTTGGTCACACCAGATCAATAGATAATGGCGCTCGTCGAGTGTGCACGCTGCTGAAGAGATGGGCCACGTTCGTAGCACGTGTACAGCCGAATAGATCGATCATCTACGACGTATCAGGCTGCAGGAAAATTAGAAGAATGTTATGCCATCATGGTCTCTATACAACACAACAGCCGTACAGCCTGCAGATACGCTATGTAAACAAAAGTCTGTAATCACACTACTGCGTGTAATGTACACGACATCGGGCTGTTAATACGAGGGTGCAAAAATGCAGTTGTAGACAGCACACACACCGAATGATCTGGGGAAATAGAGGAGACGAGGTTTAGTAGCAGTTATGCTGACACATACGGAAAGTGAACGTTCAAATGGTTCAAATGGCTCTGAGCACTATGGGACTTAACATCTGAGGTCATCAGTCCCCCAGAACTTAGAGCTACTTAAACCTAACTAACCTAAGGACATCAAACACGTCCATGCCCGAGGCAGGATTCGAACCTGCGACCGTAGCAATCGTGCGGTTCCGGACTCAAGCATCTAGAACCGCTTGGCCACAACGGCCGGCGGAAAGTGATCGCATACGGAAAGGAAACTTAGAATCTGTTACATGACGGTCAGTTTGGATTTAGGAAAGGCATTAGAGTTAAGAAAAACTAAGAAACTTTTACAGGATCGTTCGACCTAGATAAAAGCATTTCATAATGCCAAATGGTGCGAGATGTCCGAAACAATCAGAAAAATAGGTGTTAGCTGTAGGGACAGAAGGGTAATATAGTCTGTACGAGAATCGAGTGGTAACAATAAAAACGGAACGTCAGAAAGGAAGAGCTTGAAGTAGGGAGGGTCTAAGACAGGGAGGCACTCTTTTCTTCTCCCCTACTGTTCAATCAGTACACCGAAGAAGCAATGGCGGAAATAGAATAAAGCTCAAGGAGCGGGATTAAAATTCAGGGTGCAAGGATATTAATGATGAGATACGCTGACGTCACTGCTATCCTCACTGAAAGCCGGGAAGAATTACGCAATGCAATGAATAGTCTACTGGGCAGAGAAAATAAACACAGAGTAAACCAAAGAAAGACGAGAGTAATGATTAATAGCAGAAAAGGGATTAGTGATAAACTAAACATCGAAACTGGGATATTCAAATTTTATTTCCTGTATTGTTGGCACTGTTGAACGGGTGGTATTGGAAAGAGCATTGTCATGTTGCAACAAAACACCTGCACTCGTTAAGCCCTCGTCGTTCACTACTGATTGCAGGGAAAAGGTGATTTCGTGGCAAATTTGGGTATGAATCGCAGGTCACTATTAATCCTCTTTCCGCGTAACGCTTCAAAATGATGCCTTTTTCACTCCAATAGAGTGAGCGTGCCTCCTTCTTCCGATGGTAGATTGCGGATTAATTTTTTATTTAATGCTATTTATTAATTTTTCGTGAAGTGGGCCGCCTCCGTAAGCGATGGTTAGCGCGTGGAAGGACCCGGGTTCGATTCCCTGCATCTCCACAGGTTTTTCTGAAGCAGGGAGGACTGGCACGGGGTCCAGTCAGCACTTGTGAGGCCAAATGAGACGTAGCTTGAATAAACAAGCAGCTTTTTTATGGCAGTTTACTAATACACAGCGTTACCGGTTCAGATCCGGTCCAACTGTCTCGGTGGACAAGTGAGAGGGGACTCAAAGCAACAGCTGAATAACAGCCGAGCATAGCACGTTGAAGGCGTGGCGGGGGAACTTTTAAGTTCCGTGACACCCTTCGACGGTGGAAGTACAAAGGAGGGTTGCAGCAATGCGCCAACTCTATGGTCAAAGAAAAAAGTGGCTGGAACAGAACAGGCCACTGCTAGTGACTGTACGCTTCAAATGGCTCTGACCACTATGGGACTTACCTGTTGAAGTCATCAGTCCCCTAGGACTTAGAACTACTTAAACTTAACTAACCGAAGGACATCACACACATCCATGCCCGAGGCAGGATTCGAACTTGCGACCATAGCGGTCGTGCGGTTCTAGACTGTAGCGCGTAGAACCGCTCGGCCACTCCGGACGGCAGTGACTGTACGAAAACGGACAGAAAAACGTGGTCGTATTGGGCCAACCGTCAGTCATAGCTCGAATCCGAGTCCTCCAGGATGGTGAGAGAAACGGGGTGTTGGTGCCAGCGCCGTGGAACTGTGGTGCCGATGGTTTGTAGTCCTGCGACCGTGTCACGGAAGGCGTCCACTTTACTGTATAGTTGGCGAACCTTACGGCGAATGGTCGTCTTGAGAAGGGCCGTATTTGTCTCCTCATGCAGAGTGACAATCCTGGTGAGCGGAGGGGCGTGAAGACTCCACCTGAGAACTTTATTCTGTAGGCGCTGGAGCGTCAGCATTCGGGACTTACTAATAGTGGCCCACGCAGAGGAACCATACGTTAGTGAGGGTAGGATAACAGAGTGATACAGCCGGAGCTTGGTATCTAAATTCAGCTCTTGGCTGGAGAAGAGCGGGTACAAAGCCTTTGTCAACTTTAACCCTTTATGGGTGACGTATTCTGCGTGCCGGTGGAAGAAAAGTTTCTTATCCAACCAGACCCCGAGATAGTTGGTAGCTTGGGCCCACGGGACCCGGACGCCCCCGACTCAGATGTTGTGTCGGAGTATAGGACGCCTTTTAGTGAAATACCATGGTTTTGGCGCCATTGAGGGCCATTTTATTCGAGCGACACCAGGTGACTGTTGCGTCCATTTGTCTTTGGAGGCGAGTAATGAGTTGATCAGGATTGCGGCCGGTCGTATAAAGCGCCGTGTCATCGGCGTATTGCACCAAATGGCAGTGACAAATGACGGGCACGTCATTGACATAGATATTAAAAGAAGAGGGGACAGCACAGAGCCCTGAGGGGTACCCATTTACATGTGGCGTACACTGGAGCGCTTTTCCCGCTGAGCGACGAGGAAGTTCTCTGGTGAAGAAAATCATCCACGATCTTAACGTAGATGTCAGGGATGGGCGCTTGCGTCAGCACCTTATACAACAAGTTGTCCTGCCAAATCTTATCAAAAGCATTCTGCACGTCCAAGAAGACCGCTGCCGTCGACATGCTGGAATTAAAACCCTTGCTCATGTGCTCCGTGATCCGGAGAACTTGCAGTTCAGCGGACAGGTGGGAGGCAAAACAAGCAGTGGTATCATCAGGATTCATATGCTGGCAGCGGTCGGAACAGGCTTAAGACCTAATCCCTGAGACATGTTCACTTAATTTTTGCGAAGAGCGCGATTCCTTGCTGGATCTTTTCGTTTCAGGTTTTAATTTTTTTTTTTTTTTGTGGGATCTACAATTTAAAAACCTCCCTCACACCGGCCTGATTTAGCTTCACTACTCAGGATAGTAAAAAACATGCGTATATTAAGGGAATTTTCCTTCACAAAGCAGGCTTATCACATTTACACAGTTCAATACTGTTCTATCCTGATTAAATTGAGCTTAACTTAAATTCCATAAGGCAGTGAAGCAATTTCGAAGTCTCGGTGCGACGAAAATTGTCAGTCGATCTCCTAAAAACATTTGTAATAATTATTAACTTTCGGTGATCACATGGGGAAGACCGGAGATCTGCTGGTAAGACCGTGTTAGCCTATTTATTTGAAGTAATAAACTGGATATCTTGAGCATACAAAACGGCAGGTTCGTCCAGTGTAAATCAGACATTCCCTACTGATCCCGTGCAACACAGCGTAGTAAGCAGACACTGTCAATAAAATGAGTTAAATAATACGCGAACACACTTTCTTTAGTTTAGTTCATGTATTAAATTCCTTCTCATACAGAATCTCATCAAGATAGCGACTATCTCAACAATACATACGTGTACATCCTCCTTCTTTCACGGCTAATCGGCAAGATCTCCTTCATTCTTTTCATAAGAGAAAACATAGATAGCAGAGAAGCTATTCCATGGAGTAAATGGACGCTCCAAGGAATAATAGGGCTTGAAACTACTTTGCATTGATAATCATCGTATATTAAAGTTTAGGAATCGGTAAGATAAGAAGAGATATTTCGAGATATGTACTGAGTTATATAATTTATAAAATTTCTGAAAATATCGCGGGGAGACCGCTGCAAGAGACATTACAAGGTTGGCAGTGCTTTAAAGTTCCACTCCTGCAATCCTGTATCAGTTCTGTCCAGAAATCCACTCTCTTCGACTTGGAAACGACGCAAAACTACCTCACACGACAAGCACCGACTCAGCAGTCAGCTGACGTTAACACCATCTAGCGGACGCTTTACTGTACCGCAATACATTACGGACAACAATGCTTGCTGAACCAACACTAACAGCCAAAATACCAGCTATTTTGTTTAAAGTAATACGGCTGCGTGCCCTCAGAAGCTGGCGATGTTTTCCGCTTGTCACCTTGCAGTGTGTCTGGAACGTGCACGGAGCGTATTTCCACGGAAGATACGCCACTTTTAAACTTCCTGCACCATTAGTACAGTTGCACACAAATCTCCGTACTGTGCTTTCGTCCTGGTATGCATTTCCACCGGTTTAACAGCTTCACTATTCAAAAAAACGTTATCACAGGTCGCTGCTCCACCTCGGTAAAGTGGACAATGAGACGGCCATCTTTGCAGAGACACAGCTTCCTTCTCAGTAATCCATCAACGGGCTGCCAACTGTTGCGCATTTGTCGAGACATGAGGATAACTCCCATGAACCGCAAAATAGATAGTACAACTTTTAGGCATTTTATTGTATTTTTAAGATTTTCATTTTATGTCTTCTCGTACGCGGAAGTCAGTAATGGTTTCGTCTATGTGTTGTGACAAATAGCCCGCACTCTATTTCTGCAAGTATTTAGGTTTTCCGATTAAGTGCCCTCATTAATAAAAAGAACAACTACCCATATTTAGTGGTTCTGTTTCACGGCTTATGTTCTTCTTCTTCTTTACTGTATCTATCTTATGACAAGTTTCAAGTGGAGGCTCTCCATCGTGTCCTGTTCTGAGCATCTTCCTTCATCTGTATGTCTTCTTCTAACGTCTTCCATCATTTAAGTTCTCTTCCTACTGCTTCCTCTCATTCCTCCCACTTTTCCCTCTATAATTCTTTGTTGCAGGAATTATTCCTATGCAGTACACGTCCCAGCTCACTTCTTGCTTCCCTCGTTTTATTCATTAATTCCTCATTCTGAAGTCTGTCACTCCACTTTACCTTAAGCTTTCTTCTCAATAGCCACATTTCAGAAACATCTAAATATATTTCATCTTTATTTTTAATTGTCCATGATTCGCTGCTGTACAACTCTACACTCCAGACATAACATTTAACAAACCTTTTTCTCACTGGAGTTCTTCACCTTTTCAAATGCTCTCTTTCCCATAGATATCCTCCTCCTTATTTCTTCTGTGCAGCTTCTGTTCTATTTCAATGTACTCCCAAGCTACAGAAAGAATATTACTTGTTCTATCTTTCTTCCGTCTAAGAATATGTTAACTGAAGTTTACTTCCTGGTTATTCTCATCACTTTTGCCTTTCCTATATTTGTTTTCATTCCACAGCCCTCGCCCCTTCTTGCAATACGATTCAACATCTTCTGCAGCTCCTCTTCTGATTCCGATAGCAGTGCTTGATCATCCGCGTATTTATCCTTTCTCCTCCAATTACGATGCCTCTTGCATTGTCTATGGCCTTACCTCTCAGTTGTCCTGCATGTATATTGAACAGCTTTGGTGTCGGTAAGTATCCTTGCCCTACACCCAACGCTTACCTCTTCCGTCTCCTCATTACCCACTCCGTCACTCATTGCTTTGTCCAGAACTCCTTTATTAAACTTTTGTCTTTCAGTCTACACCGACATCGTTCAAAATTCTCATTAGTATATTCCAGTTGACTCTAGTGGAAGGCTTCTTCCAGTCGATAAAACAAATGTACAACTCATTGTTCATTTCTGCCATCCTTTCTCCAATCAACCTCTTGTTCCTTTACTCTTTCAGAATTCGAACTGATTTTCCCCAGTATTTTCCTCAATTTTCTTGTCATTTCACCTTAGTGTGACTATCATTGCACCTTTTGTAACGTGACTGATAGTGCTATTTGTGTCATGGTCTTTGCATTCTTTTGCGTTGCAGTTTTTAGGTAAAGCTACTACAAATGTATTAAGTAGATCTTGAGACCAAATTCCTGTATCATTAACTCTGTTTACCACCACAGTCAACCTAGCTATCGAATTTGGAGCTGAGAATTCCAGTGTCTCAGTTTAAAAATGAATGTCATGTGGTACCAGCCTCGAGCAAGTCTTTCAATTGGACGCCAGCGGCTTGCGTGGTACTCTATCACAGACCAATGCTTTCTTTCCCCAGAACTCCTGAACTGCTTTCTCCAACTCTCATTTCAGTATTTTAGGATCTCGCTCTTGTTCATTCTATTCCCCTTCACCTTCCAAACCCAATCTGCTGTTCTCCACCTGCACACCATATAATTCTTCTACATAATCCATCCAAACTTTCTTCTCCTCTTCTACACATATTGTTTATTTAACAGACCTTCTTTGCTTGCTTTCCTTACTTCTCATCTTGTTAAGGATTTCACTGTTATGCACATTTTTCAAATTTTTCTTTTTTCCAAATCTTCTATTTGCTGACGTTGTTTCCTCACCCAATCCACTGTTGCCTGGTCAGTTAAATTCCTAAGTTCAATTTTCAGTTTATTTGTACTGTCTTCTACCTTCCGCCGAATTTTTGTTTTTCAATTTCCTGCACCCATCCGTTTTATGCAACATACTTCCTATTATCCGCTCTTTCTTATTTCCTATTTTTTTCATCTCTCGGGTGTACTAATGGATCGTTATTTCAAAAGATGTTTCTGCTACTATACTAACAGACACCAACCGGCAGAGTGCGTTACCATAGCACACAGTTCGTCGTTTCAAGATGCCGTTGCAAGCTGTTCTACAAATATAAACACACGGGGCGTGTCATGAGAGGCTGATCTGTTGATACAAAGAGCTGCACGCCGAAAATAATCCTGGCTGACACACAAGGGAACCTGTGTTGAAAGTCTGCTTCCTTGTTTATGTGCTGTGACGTGCGGGTCGCCACACATTTACTCGCTATATGCGGAGGCGCTATTCCGTTGTCCGTCGCAGGTCACTGCAAAAACTTAAGCAGGAGCGATTTTGTTTTTACTCTGTGTCTTTCTCACTGCAGAGAATAGTGTGCAGTGTCTATGGAATCGGAGACCACTGGAGTGACTTTCAGCGACTGAAACAAACCGGTCAGTCGCGATTGCGTCCTGTTGCGAGACTAGCGGCTACAGCTCACTCGAAATCCGCGGTCTGCGTGGGCACTTCACGACAGAGGGTACTTTGTACGGTTCCTTTGATTTTCTGTTTGATTCTCAAATGTGTTGAGGTATAAGTAATTACACGCCTCCACATCATCTTCACCTCTCTTATCTTGTAAGTAAGGCGCAAGCCACTGAGTTGTCGAGCATCTCTGCAGAATTAGATATTTTTAATTTAGGTTTGAGAGCTCGAATAAAACCATCGTAGCACGGTTCTGGCCTTACGTGACATTAAGTAGACGTCGCCGCTGGGTAAGACACGAAGGTGGTCCACAATAATGTTCATGCAGTCCACAACTGCTACAGAACGCTCGGTTACCACCACAGGACCCACGGAGGCCAAGGTGAACGTCCCCTGTAACACAGTCGTCCGCTTCGAGAATCCTTTCCTCTTGATGACAGCATATCCGAATACAAACCACCAACCTGATGTAACAAGAAACGCCATTCGTCCGACTGGGTGATCCGTTCACACTGATCCACGGTCCAGTCTCTATGATACCGAGTCCACTTCAGCCGTAATTTAAGTCGTCGTTGGGTCAACTTGGAAAATATGATTGACCAATGCTCATTAGATGACAAAGTAGTAGAAATTGGAGGAAGAAGAGTAGGGTGCTTGAGATTTGCTGATGACATGGTCCTTCTAGCCACAGGGGAAAAAGAATTACAGGATTTGGTGGACACCATTGCAACTAACGGAAAAAAATATGGAATGAAAATTAACACAAATAAAACAAAAGTATTGGCAATAGGAGGAAATAAGGGAATAAAAATTGTGCTGAATGGAGAAACACTAGAACAGGTGCAAAATTTTAAGTATCTTGGAAGCAGGATAGACACCGACTGGAAGCGCACCACAGAAATTAAAACAAGGATAGCAATGGCAAAAGAGGCGTTTTATAAGAAAAGGAGAATCTTCTGCAGCGGTCTGGACAGAGAACTCAGAAAGAGATTCATAAAATGTCTTGTATGGAGTGTTCTTCTATATGGTGCTGAAACATGGACTATGAGGAAAAAAGACAGAGAAAGGCTGGAGGCTTTTGAGGTCTGGACATGGCGGAAGATGGAAAGAATAAGTTGGATGGACAGAGTAAAAAATGAAGAGTGGGTGAGAAAAGACAGTTACTAGACGTAATAAAGAGAAGAAAAAGAAATTGGATTGGGCATATATTAAGAAAGAATGACGGACTGATAAAAACAGTTTTAGAATGTTATGTAGAAGGGAAAAGGAAGCGAGGAAGGAAGAGATTCCAGATACTGGATGACATGATGGACGGTACAACATACAGCAGCCTTAAGAGGGAAGCAATGGATCGCAGAAAATGGAGAGGCAAAGGACCTGCTAATATAGCAGATAACTGATGATGATGATGGGTCAACGTGGGGAATACGTAGGGCTCGCCTGACTACGGAGTCCCGTGTTCAACAATGCGCGCCGAAGGTGCGCTCCGAAACACTTACCCCTACATCAGCATTGTCAGATCTGACAGCAGAGTTTCCAATTCGTGAGGAATTCCCCAAACTATGGGGAATTTCAGTTCGATTGGGGATTTTGTGGGGATTGACACTGTGCGGGAGTGTGCTTGGATTTTAACGTTTTACTGTTTATTAATATATCGTAGCTATTACATCGATGATTTCATTGTTGGTGAGTTTGTTGCTGGTGTTGATTCTAATGAATTTCACGACCTTAAGCTCAGAATAGGTTTCACAGAGAAGATATCTAGCAATATCGTATAAACATGGTAGATAACTCTCTTATGTACAGATATTACTTAAGCAAGACTGAACGTACCAATGGCTGAGCACATGCGAGAGAAAGCTGTTGTGCGCATGTGTAGTACAAAGCATCACGCCATATAAAAAACGTTTTTGTGGCTTTTCGAGCTACTTGAATTTCTGTTTTCTCTTGTAAATACTTAAATTTACGAAGAATAAAAGCATATTATAACCATGAAATAATGTTATCAATAATTTATGCACGACGAGTACCGGAAATAACTAAAATATCCTACTATGTGGGGAATTGGGAAATTTTTCGCCCAAATTTGAGGAATTTCTCCTAGATTTTGGGGGAATTTGGAATATTGACACTGGCAGTGCTGTTTGTCACAGGTTGCCGCATGCCCTGCTTTACTGGGCGGCCAGGTCTCCGATCTCCCGTTTGTGTGATGAGGCGTCGACGTCCAACACCTCTGGTCGCCTACTCGTGGTTCCACTGTCCTTCAACCGCTGCTCAAGGCAGCAGCACGTGAACAGTTTGTAAGTAGGCTGTTTATGTTTTCTTATTGGCAAAGTTACGTAGCGCTCTATATGAAAATCACTGGCTGTGCTGTGTGCAGTCTGTGGCTAGTTTGCATTGTTGTCTGCCATTGTAGTGTTGGGCAGCGGCAGCTGGATGTGAACAGCGGCAGCTGGATGTGAACAGCGCGTAGCGTTGCACAGTTGGAGGTGAGCCGCCAGCAGTGGTGGATGTGAGGAGAGAGATGGCGGAGTTTTGTAATTCGTCATGAACTGATATATATATTATGACTATTAAGGTAAATACATTGTTTGTTCTCTATTAAAATCTTTCATTTGCTAACTATCCCTATCAGTAGTTAGTGCCTTCAGTAGTTTCAATATTTTATTTAGCTGGCAGTAGTGGCGCTTGCTGTATTGCAGTAGTTCGAGTAACCAAGATTTTTGTGAGGTAAGCGATTTGTGAAACGTATAGTTTAATGTTACTCAGGGCCATTCTTTTGCAGGGATCTTTGATAGTCAGATTGCGTTGCGCTAAAAATATTGTGTGTCAGTTTAAGCACAGTCTTGTACAATTGTTCAAAGGGGACGTTTCAAGTTGACCAGCTTCGCCGTTTCCGAAATGCTCGCTCCCAGACGACGGGCCATAACAATCTGCCCTTTGTCTGGATCGTTTATGTCAGTGATTTTCTCCATTTGCGGAGCGAATCGTCAATTGAATGATTCCCCTTCCGTCTCCGATCCGCTTGCGTACTTTCTTTTACCGTCAGCAGGCGACACGCAGTCGTCATAATGTTCCGACTCATCAGTCGGTGTATGTGTGTATGTGTGGGGCGTATGTGCACATGCGACCAGACGTCTGAAGCTATTTTATGCTTGGGAGTTCGAATCTTTGAAGATACGGTTTTTTTGGAGAGTGGGGGGTGGGAGGGTGCTAGTATACGCCAAACCTCTTAAAAACCAAAGATACAACTTCCTGTGGGTCACCCTGCAGTTTCACCGTTTGGTAGACAGTTCAGCATTCGGTAAACGGTCCATTTTTAAACACCACTCTTTGACTTCGACCTTGCGAGATCTCTCGCGATACCAAACCTCTGTAAAAGTTTCTCAGTTTCGCCACGAGTCAGTAGAAAGTGGTGTAGGTGCCGGTCAAGCCTTCGCACCCGATACTGCTCCACTTTCCCGGATTATCTTGATGGATCTTCGCCGTAGGATTTCCTCCCACCTGACCTTGGCCTCTGACACTCTCTCTCTGATGTTGACTCTCGAAGCACTTCCTGTAGCGCACTGCATTCTTCAGAACACGCAGCGAGGATGCCTGTGATTATAAGTGGACGTTGCGGATAGCTAATTTGCCTGAAAAATGTCCCGGGATGCCATTTGATGCATTTACTAACAAACGCCTTAAAGTAGTTACAAATTAAATAGTCTGAAACGATTCATCTCTAAAAGTTAATGAAATTCGAGAGCATCGTACAACCGACTACCACAGAGAGACAAGTTCTGAGTCCTGACGATATTGGCGTGCAGCTGAAATCTCTCGTATACATTTTAAAACTTCGTAGCTGTAGGTTAGAAGTATCCTTGAGGGTATTTTTCTTCTGTCGTCGCAACTGCAAAAATGGGTGTTTTTGTTGTTGTTTTTTTTTTCGCCAGACGCGTCTCGCTTTATTGAGGTAAAGTATCATCAGCGGTCTGTAATTAAGTTATTTCCACTTTGATTTGCTTTAAGATCAAAGAAACAGTTCATTAACAATATGTTGGTTTGTACTTACGATTATTTTCGCTTGCTTCCTCGCTTACATCGGGAAATGCCGTCTGCTACTACATCGTTGGTGTTTTTCTTCTTTAGACATTGATGGTTGTGATCTAATTTTTAGATGTTCTGCAGCAGAATGCATTTCTAACGTTTTTTACACCACACTTTTTCCCACACTACTATTTTCTGTTTGTTGCCAACATAACCTTGCTGCTAGTTTGTCTTTGACCTACAATTTCTTTTTTTTTTTGCATGACTGTATTTGTTAACAAACTAGTGGCAAGGTTATGTTGGCAACACTATAAAACAAAACAAATCAACTGTTTTTCGATCTTAAAGCAAATCAAAACGTAAATAACTTAATTACACATGATGCTTTACCTCAATAAAGCGAGACGCTTCTGATGAAAAAAAAACATGCGTTTTTGTAGTTGCAACGACAGGACAAATACCGTCGAAAGCAACTACCGACAGTATGATCATACAAATGAAGAAATTAAAAATATCCATTTCTCTACTGATTTGACTTGTTTACTGCATAGTGGTATTGCGGTATCAAAGCTCTGATGATACCTAGGCTCCTCCTATTACACGGTGCAGTCACATTAATGTCACCACTACCTATGTTTCACGTGAACATGCAATAACAATCCACAGCCAGCAGGTGCCAGGACTGGCAGTGGGCGATGCATAAGGCGAGCTGGAGGGACGCTGAAAACAGTGCAGTCGTTGTCGAAATGTGGAAACGGAGTGATTTATCTGACGTCGAAAAGGGCATGATCACTGGGTTTCGGGCCAAGGGTGGAACTATTTCCTAAACAGCTTAAGTTTGTAAATTGCTTGCATGCCGCTGTACTTAAAGTATACCGTGCATGGCAAAATGGCACTGTCCAAAGCCATCGCCGAGGTAACTGTGGTGTACCACGGGCCATAGTGTCCTCAAGGTCCGACTGCCTCAAGCATTTACTTTGATGCAGAATTGTCTGCGACCTTGCGGGCACTGGAGCAGATGAGATGCTCTTCCCGTCCTAAATTTCTTGTCTGTTCCGATTCACTAAGTGCCCTTCACTCATTGCAACGTTTGTATCCAGCAGATAAAACGGTCCAGAACATACAGGATGCCCTCCTCCAACTACAACGACTGGGGAAGGAGGCTGTTTTCTGCTGGGTTCCAGGGCACGTCGGCATTGCTGGGAACGAAAGGGCAGATGTCGCAGCCAAGGAGGCGTGTGTCGATCCGCAAGTATTTCAGTGTGCCATCCCACTGCACACACTCACCTCGCTATTGAACTCACGAGTCATGCGTCGGTGGGAGGATGAGTAGCTGAAAACGACTGACAATAAGCTCCGTTTACTCAAGTCCACAACATGTGCGTGGTGTACTTCTTTCCAGCCCCGTAGACGGGACGAGGTTCTCCTCACTCGGCTTCGGATTGGCCACAGTCCTATGACGCATGGCTTCCTGCTCCGGCGAGAGGACCCTCCAATGTGTGGTACTTGTGGCGTCCAGGTCACTGTGCGCCACGTTTTATTGGATTGCGCTTTATTTTCTGACCAGCGGGCTGCGGCTGACTTGCCGGCCGGTCTGCCATCTCTTTTAGGAAATACTCAAACGAATGTGGTTAAAGTTTGAAAGTTCTCTGACTTGTCCAATGTTTTTACCAAGATTTTAGGGAGAGAGTCTTCATTTGTTCACAGGATGACTGACTCGCCCATATTTTACGTAAATGGCCAGCCAGTGACAATTTCTTGTGGCATCCTTGACGCTCCTCTCTCGTTTTCCTTACGTTTTATTGTCTTATACAGCATTTTGCATCTTTTCCCGCTTTCTTTGCGTGTATGCTTCCATTTGACTAAATTTGTCCACATTCGTTTCTTTTAATGTGTGTCAGGGCGCTGATGATCTCGACGTTGAGCGCCCGTAAGCCCCAACACACACACACACGGACCATACATGTCAATGAGTTGCAATCACGTCTTCGAATGAAGCACTTAGGATACGGTTTGAGTCCACGACATCCAGCAATATACGGCACTGTATGACGATATCGTTTATTTTTGAGGTATGAATATGGGGCTTGAATAGTGGAATACCGAAACTGGTAGGCAAAATAAAATAAAATAACATCTCAATTACACAGCTGTTGGGGAGTTTCATTAATAATTACTTGACCAGCTGATGTCCCCTGTCCATGATGGATCAAGAGAGGCAGGGGTGAAAGACGGCTGCGGTGATGCGTTCGGGCGAGCAGACGTGCAAATGTTGAACAACTGACCACCAAGAGGAGCCAACAGTGTCTCCTGAGCGACCGTTCAGCAAACGTTGCTCTATGGGCATCTGACTTTCGGAAAATCCACACAATTCCGAAGACGGCAAGAGCTGACAAGTGCGAGAATTATCGCACAATCAGCTTAACAGCTCATGCATCGAAGCTGCTTACAAGAATAATATCCAGAAGAACGGAAAAGAAAATTGAGAATGCGCTAGGTGACGATCAGTTTGGGTTTAGGAAAAGTAAAGGGACGAGAGAGGCAATTCTGACGTTACGGCTAATAATGGAAGCAAGGCTAAAGAAAAATCAAGACACTTTCATAGGATTTGTCGACCTGGAAGAAGCGTTCGACAATATAAAATGGTGCAAGCTGTTCGAGATTCTGAAAAAAGTAGGGGTAAGCTATAGGGAGAGACGGGTCATATACAATATGTACAACAACCAAGAGGGAATAATAAGAGTGGACGATCAAGAACGAAGGGTGTAAGACAAGGGTGTAGCCTTTCGCCCCTACTCTTCAATCTGTACATCGAGGAAGCAATGATGGAAATAAAAGAAAGGTTCAGGAGTGGAATTAAAATACAAGGTGAAAGGATATCAATGATACGATTCGCTGATGACATTGCTATCCTGAGTGAAAGTGAAGAAGAATTAAATGATCTGCTGAACGGAATGAACAGTCTAATGAGTACACAGTATGGTTTGAGAATAAATCGGAGAAAGACGAAGGTAATGAGAAGTAGTAGAAATGAGAACAGCGAGAAACTTAACATCAGGATTGATGGTCACGAAGTCAATGAAGTTAAGGAATTCTGCTACCTAGGCAGTAAAATAACCAATGACGGACGGAGCAAGGAGGACATCAAAAGCAGACTCGCTATGGGAAAAAAGGCATTTCTGGCCAAGAGAAGTCTACTAATATCAAATACCGGCGTTAATTTGAGGAAGAAATTTCTGAGGATGTACGTCTGGAGTACAGCACTGTGTGGTAGTGAAACATGGACTGTGGGAAAACCGGAACAGAAGAGAATCGAAGCATTTGAGATGTGGTGCTATAGACGAATGTTGAAAATTAGGTGGACTGATAAGGTAAGGAATGAGGAGGTTCTACGCAGAATCGGAGAGGAAAGGAATATGTGGAAAACACTGATAAGGAGAAGGGACAGGATGATAGGACATCTGCTAAGACATGAGGGAATGACTTCCATGGTACTAGAGGGAGCGGTAGAGGGCAAAAACTGTAGAGGAAGACAGAGATTGGAATACGTCAAGCAAATAATTGAGGACGTAGGTTGCACGATGATGCACGATGTTTTGGTTTGTGGGGCGCTCAACTGCGTGGTTATCAGCGCCCGTACAATTATCCAATCTTTGCTCAGTCCAATTTCGTCACTTTCCTGGATGATGATGAAATGATGAGGACAACACAAACACCCAGTCATCTCGAGGTAGGTGAAAATCCCTGACCCCGCCGGGAATCGAACCCGGGACCCCGTGCTCGGGAAGCGAGAACGCTACCGCGAGACCACGAGCGGCGGACACGTAGGTTGCAAGTGCTACTCTGAGATGAAGAGGTTAGCACAGGAAAGGAATTCGTGGCGGGCCGCATCAAACCAGTCAGTAGACTGATGAAAAAAAAATGGGCCTCTGAAGCAGGTGCCTGGTTCATGCACTCAGCTGACTGCTGTTCATTGACTACGAGGGCTGGAATTTGCGCGCCAGTGAGTCCACTGAGCGGCCGCTGGTGGCGTTTTCAGAAGAGTCACGTTTTGTGGCCCATCGGACAGGTGGCCTTTGGCGTGTACTGCGTGAAACGTTTGAAAGCAAACACCCTGCAACGAACACTGGAAGAGTCCAGGCCGCAGGAGGGAGTGTTACATTCTGGGAAATGTTTTCGTAGCATTCCCTGGGTCATGTCGTCATTAAGGAAGTCACAATGGATTAAGTCAAGTATGTATTCCCGTATGGAGGACATAGTGATAGGCATCCCTGGGTTTGTGAAGCACCTGAATGGGTTGAAAATAAATAAATCGCCAGGTCCTGATGGGATCCCAATTCTGTTTTACAGAGAGTACTCTACAGCGTTGGCTCCTTACTTAGCTTGCATTTATCGCGAATCTCTTGCCCAACGCAAAGTCCCGAGCGACTGGAAAAAAGCGCAGGTGACTCCTGTATATAAGAAGGGTAGAAGGACGGATCCTCAAAATTACAGACCAATATCCTTAACATCGGTTTGTTGCAGGATTCTCGAACATATTCTCGGTTCGAATATAATGAATTTCCTTGAGACAGTGAAGTTGCTGTCCATGCATCAGCACGGATTTAGAAAGCATCGCTCCTGCGAAACGCAACTCGCCCTTTTTTCGCACAATATCTTGCGAATCTTGGATGAAGGGTATCAGACGGATGCCATATTCCTTGACTTCCGGAAAGCGTTTGACTCGGTACCCCACTGCAGACTCCTAACCAAGCTACGAGCATATGGGATTGGTCCCCAAGTATGTGAGTGGCTCGAAGACTTCTTAAGTAATAGAAGCCAGTACGTTGTCCTCGATGGTGAGTGTTGATCGGAGGTGAGGGTATCATCTGGAGTGCCCCAGGGAAGTGTGGTAGGTCCGTTGTTGTTTTCTATCTACATAAATGATCTTTTGGATGGGGTTGATAGCAATGTGTGGCTGTTTGCTGATGATGCTGTGGTGTACAGGAAGGTGTCGTCGTTGAGTGACTATAGGAGGATACAAGATGACTTGGACAGGATTTGTGATTGGTGTAAAGAATGGCAGCTAACTCTAAATATAGATAAATGTAAATTAATGCAGATGAATAGGAAAAAGAATCCCGTAATGTTTGAATACTCCATTAGTAGCGTAGCGCTTGACACAGTCACGTCGATTAAATATTTGGGCGTAACATTGCAGAGCGATATGAAGTGGGACAAGCATGTAATGGCAGTTGTGGGGAAGGCGGATAGTCGTCTTCGGTTCATTGGTAGAATTTTGCGAAGCTGTGGTTCATCTGTAAAGGAGACCGCTTATAAAACACTAATACGACCCATTCTTGAATACTGCTCGAGCGTTTGGGATCCTTATCATGTCGGATTGAGGGAGGACATAGAAGCAATTCAGAGGCGGGCTGCTAGATTTGTTACTGGTAGGTTTGATCATCATACAAGTGTTACGGAAATGCTTCAGGAACTCGGGTGGGAGTCTCTAGAGGAAAGGAGGCGTTCTTTTCGTGAATCGCTACTGAGCAATTTTAGAGAACCAGCATTCGAGACTGACTGCAGTACAATTTTACTGCCGCCAACTTATATTTCGCGGAAAGACCAGAAAGATAAGATAAGAGAGATTAGGGCTCGTACAGAGGCATATAGGCAGTCATTTATCCCTCGTTCTGTTTGGGAGTGGAACAGGGAGAGAAGATGCTAGTTGTGGTACGAGGTACCCTCCGCCACGCACTTTATGGTGGACTGCGGAGCATGTATGTAGATGTAGATGTAGATGTATGTATCCTTGGAGACCATAGCCACCCGTAAAAGCAGTCTGTTTTCATCGGGACGGTGGCATCTACCAGCAGGACAACGCAACGTGTCACACAGCTCGCAGTGTACGTGCGTTGTTCTAGGAGCACCAGGATGAAATTACCGTACTCCCCTGGCCACCAAACTCCCGGTATTTAAAGCCAATCGAGACTTGTGGGACAACCTCAGTCGGGCTGTTGGCGCCACGGATCGTCAACCGAGAGAACTAGCGCAGTTGGCCGGGGCGCTGGAGTTGACATGGCTCCCCATAGCTGTCGGTACCTTCCAGGACCTCTTTGCCTCTCTTCTAGCGGTCCGCGCTGCAGAAGATGGTTATTCAGGCTTCTGACAGGTGGTTTAATCTGACTGGACAGTGTATTTGCTACAACAAAAGAGGTCTTTGATAAGTTATATTTAATTACGAAAATTCTGAGTTTCGCGCCGGAACGCCTGTGGTTCTGCTACGTATCGATCGCCAAACAGCATCTTTTCTCGTGTCACGCGTACCTGTGCCCACTTCAATGACTGCACGCCATATGGCCAACTCTTCACCAACGCGCAAGTGCACGTGCTACTATACTCTGCTTAAGGCAGCCAATTGTTTGTACTAGCTGCAGAGACTCAGTAAAATGTGCAATTTAGAAAATACAGTCTGCCAGAAAAATGTATACACTCTAAGTCAGGCTCTATCGAGATATCAATATCGTCGTTCGATTTTGGGTTACGAGTGTGTTGTAGTATGGTTTTTGGCTCAACAAATGTTGGTATTTTCATCTCAGTATTGAGAAAATTCTTTACAGACGAATGGAAAAACTGGTAGAAGCCGACCTCGGGGAAGATCAGTTTGGATTTCGTAGAAATGTTGCAACACGTGAGGCAATACTGACCTTACGACTTATCTTAGAAGAAAGATCAAGGAAAGGCAAACCTACATTTCTACCATTTGTAGACCTAGAGAAAGCTTTTGACAATGTTGAATGGAATACTCTCTTTCAAATTCTAAAGGTGGCAGGTGTAAAATACAGGAAGCGAGAGGCTATTTACAATTTGTACAGAAACCAGATGGCAGTTATAAGAGTCAAGGGGCACGAAAGGGAAGCAGTGGTTGGGAAGAGAGTGAGACAGGGTTGTAGCCTCTCCCCGATGTTATTCAATCTGTATATTGAGCAAGCAGTGAAGGAAACAAAAGAAAAATTCGGAGTAGGTATTAAAATCCATGGAGAAGAAATAAAAACTTTGAGGTTCACCGATGACATTGTAATTCTGTCAGAGACAGCAAAGGACTTGGAAGAGCAGTTGAACGGAATGGACAGTGTCTTGAAGGGAGGATATAAGATAAACATCAACAAAATCAAAACGAGGATAATGGAATATAGTCGAATTAAGTCAGGTGATGCTGAGGGAATGAGATTAGGAAATGAGACACTTAAAGTCGTAAATGAGTTTTGCTATTTGGGGAGCAAAGTAACTGATGATGGTCAAAGTAGAATCGATATAAAATGTAGACTGGCAATGGCAAGGAAAGTGTTTCTGAAGAAGAGAAGTTTGTTGACATCGAGTATAGATTTAAGTGTCAGGAAGTCGTTTCTGAAAGTATTTGTATGGAGTGTAGCCATGTATGGAAGTAAAACATGGACGATAAACAGTTTGGACAAGAAGAGAACAGAAGCTTTCGAAATGTGGTGCTACAGAAGAATGCTGAAGATTAGATGTGTAGATCACATAACTAATGAGAAGGTATTGAAAATAATTGGGGAAAAGAGGAGCTTATGGCACAACTTGACTAGGAGAAGGGATCGGTTGGTAGCACATGTTCTGAGACAACAAGGGATCACCAATTTAGTACTGGAGAGCACCGTGGAGGGTAAAAATCGTAGAGGGAGACCAAGAGATGAATACACTAAGCAGATTCAAAAGGATGTAGGTTGCAGTAAGTACTGGGAGATGAAGAAGCTTGCACAGGATAGAGTAGCATGGAGAGCTGCATCAAACCAGTCTCGGAACTGAAGACCACAACAACAACAATTGAGAAAACAAGATGGCTGGGGCACGCTTGACATTCGAGCAACGAAAATGTATTGTGATGTGGTTTTTCAAACTTGATAATGCCAGTGAAGTGCAACGTCGGTGGAGGCGGGAGTTTGTAACAGAACCGCCAACCCGCCTAACAATTACACGCATCATTGACAAGTTTGAATTGCATGGAACGATTTACGATATTCACAAAGGAAGATCAGGGAGACAGCTTACAGCGACAAGTCCTGCTTCGTCGGCTCTCGTGTTGGAAACGTTTGTTAATTCTCCACGGAAGTCTGCTACGCAATGTGTGTGTGAAATGGAGTTTAGCAGTACAAGTGTACGAAGAATTCTGAAAGCTGCAAAGTGGAAAATTTACATTTCATGATTACTGCACACGATTTATGAGGGCTGATGACGAATGATTTGTGATGAAGGTACTGTGGAGTGACGAGGCACAATGTAAACTTAATGGGACCGTGAATCGCCATAACAGGGTGTACTGGGCACCGAAAAATCCGCATGTTTATGTGGAGGAAGTAATCAATCTACCAGGGGTTAATGTGTGGTGTGGACTATCAGCTAGGGGCTTAGTAGGACCTTTTTTCTTTGATGCTACTGTCACTGGAGAAGTGTACCTGGAAATGTTACACACATCAATTTTGTCAGGTATACGTCCGCTTTATGGAGCTGATGAAGAGGTGTTCTATCAACAGGACTGGGCGCCACCACACTACCACCTGGCCTTACAAGCTTTCCCGGACGACAATTTTCTGGGGCATTAGATTGGACGAAGAGAGCCCATTGAGTTTCCTCCACGGTCGCCAGATCTAATACCTGTGAAATTTTACTTCTGGGGAACTGTGAAAGATAACGTCTATCGACGTAAGCCACGCAGGCTGGAGCAACTTCGCCAGGAGACTACAGCGACACGTGGAGCGACCTCATTCTAACACTGACTGACGTAGTTGAGGCGACCGCTCGTCGTTCTGTTATGTGTATAGCCGCCGACGGTGAACATTTTGAACATTTAAAGTAACCATGTGCTAAACTGAAAGTTTTACAACATATGTGATCAATTATCACACTACTGGCCATTAAAATTGCTACAACACGAAGAGGACGTGCTACAGACGAGAACTTTAACAGACAGGAAGAAGATGCTGTGATATGAAAATGATTAGCTTTCCAGAGCATTCATACAAGGTTGGCTCCGGTAGCGACACCTACAACGTACTGACATGAGGAAAGTTTCCAACCGATTTCTCATACACAAACAGCAGTTGACCGGCGTTGCCTGGTGAAACGCTGTTGTGATGCCTCGTGTAAGGAGGAGAAATGCGTACCATCACGTTTCCGACTTTGATAAAGGTCGGATTGTAGCGTATCGCCATTGCGGGTTGTCGTATCGCAACATTGCTGCTCGCGTTGGTCGAGATCCAATGACTGTTAGCAGAATATGGACGCGGTGGGTTCAGGAGGGTAATACGGAACGCCGTGCTGGATCCCAACGGCCTCGTATCACTAGCAGTCGAGATGACAGGCATCTTATCCGCCTGGCTGTAACGGATCGTGCAGCCACGTCTCGATCCCTGAGTCAACAGACGGGGACGTGTGTAAGACAACAACCATCTGCACGAACAGTTCGACGACGTTTGTAGCAGCATGGACTGTCAGCTCGGATACCGTGGCTACGGTTACCCTTGACGCTTCATCACAGACAGGAGCGCCTGCGATGGTCTTCTCAACGACGAACCTGGGTGCACGAATGGCAAAACTTCATTTTTTCGGATGAATCCAGGTTCTGTTTACACCATCATGATGATCGCATCCGTGTTTGGCGACATCGCGGTGGACGCACATTGGAAGCGTGTATTCGTCATCGCCATACTGGCGTATCACCCGGCGTGATGGTATGTAGTGCCATTGGTTACACATCTCAGTCACCTCTTGATCGGATTGGCGGCACCTTGAACAGTCGACGTTACATTTCAGGTGTGTTACGACCCGTGGTTCCAACCCTCATTCGATCCCCGCGAAATCCTACATTTCAACAGGAAAATGCACGACCGCATGTTGCATGTCCTGTACGGACCTTTCTGGATACAGAAAGTGTTCGACTGCTGCCCTGGCCAGCACATTCTCCGGATCTCTCACCAATTGAAAACGTCTGATCAATGGTGGCCGAGCAACTGGCTCGTCACAATACGCCAGTCACTACTCTTGATGAACTGTGGTATCGTGTTGAAGCTGCATGGGTAGCTGTACCTGTACACGCCATCCAAGCTCTGTTTGACTTAATGCCCAGGCGTATCAAGGCCGTTATTACGGTCAGAAGTGGTTGTTCTGGGTACTGATTTCTCAGGCTCTATGCACCCAAATTGCGTGAAAATGTAATCACATGTCAGTTCTAGTATAATATATTTGTCCGATGAATACCCGCTTATCATCTGCATTTCTTCTTGGTGTAGCAATTTTAATGGCCAGTTGTGTAAATGTAAAATAAACACGTAAGTAATACTTTTCGTTTCTTAAAGGTGTGCATACATTTTTCTCGCGGATTCTGTCGGATGCTGTCCTAAACGAGAGGACCCTCACAACATCCAGTGTATACCGATCTTAAATGGCATCGGTGTTCCTTTGTTCCCGTTACTTGCTGTTGGAGAGCGTGCTTCAGCTCTGACCAGTGGTGCGATACGAAAATAAACGGGCTCCAGGGCCACACTACTGGATGCTGGGTCCGGTCGTATCTCCAGGAACCAGTTCCGTCGCTGGGCCGACATTTGCAAAAAAGAACCGCCACGGCTCCAGCTATGCAGGCCGCAGCGGTTGTCTTGGCTGAGGCGAGCCGTTTGCCATGACTAACCGGATATTACCGGTTAGCAGCGACTCGACTAGCCAATTACTGCCAGCCGACTTTCTTCTTATTTCCCACCGGCCGAGTGCAACCCGTCATTAAAAGGCGAGAGAACACGTGCTCAGAATGATGCTCAGGCACAGCATAGTGTACTAGCGGCCTCAGGAATGTGCAAACGCCCCGTGAGTAGTTAGCGGTGGACTCTTGTCGGCACAGCCGAGACCTTTAAGCCGGGTTGTGCTACGAGCAGGAATTTTTCGCCCCGCCATCGAGACCGGGCTTTTCGCGTCGGCAGGGACGCAGCGCTTAAATACGTAGCGCATTTGTTTTTCGCGGAAAATGAAACTGCGACAGCATTAACTATTCAGTCGACACGTGCTTTCTGCGAAGTAATTTGTGTGAAAGCAGTCTTCTTATTAAATGAAACAACAAGTTCACTGTTACCAGTCACCGTTTTATTTACTTCCACGACGCGTTTCGAAGGTTTAAACCTCCATCATCGGGTGGATTTACATTAGTAAGTATTACATTTGTGTGTGTGTTGTGTTACGATTTTGGAGGAACTTGTGGCACTGCCTAGTGGAGAAACAAGACACTGTTTCAGAATACGGTTTAGGATTACTTTTGACAAAAAATTAAACTGATATCTAATGGTAAACAGTAAGTAAGTAAACGAGAGTACCTTCAGTGGTCACAGGTTCCTTCTGCTGTCGTAACACATCACACTTATACTGCCACATCTGTAAACAAATATGGCGTCTGGAACCATCTGGGTGCAAGGTTCGTATAGCAGAAGAGAAGGCATGATCGCAAAGTGCAAAGAATATACATTGTAACATTATTGCAGAATAATTGTTTTAAGCATTTGGCGGTGTTTGTTTTGAGGTGTCAAATATATGTGTGTGTACTTCAGGTGGTATATAAATCCGATTCTGACAAGTTAAAACAGCTAAACATTCGTACTCGTTTATACAATCGGGTGAAATGTTAAAATGGCTTAAACTTCATACTTGTTGATAACAATTAGGTGAAATGTTACAGACTTTAGTTACATGGATCATATTGGCTACAACAGTAAAATCATACATACATTACACTCTTTGATTGGGATTAATAAACAGATGTGAAGTGAGGGGCTGGAGGTAGAAGGAGAGGTAGAGAGAGGGAAAAAAGGGTGTGTGTGTGTGTGTGTGTGTGTGTGTGTGTGTGAAAGAGAGAGAGAGAGAGAGAGAGAGAGAGAGAGAGAGAGAAGGAGGGAAGAGTGATTATATGAGAGCAAACATTTACATGGCAAGGGGTCTTAAGATTGCATGTTGCATATATTAGCTGCCTAAAGGTTGGGGTAATACATTGGTCAGTGCTATAAAATATGCAGATAGATATACATTTGTGCCAGTAGTTGATGTACATACAGTTTCAAGCTGACAAGGGGTATAAGCTGTTGGTGTGATGAATTATCTGTGAATGAGGTCTATCTCTTGTACTCTTTGCAGCTGTCAATATTTATGATAAATGTTAGGTTTGTGTGTGTGTGTGTGTGTGTGTGTGTGTGTGTGTGTGTGTGTGTGCATTTTTAAGAGTGTAGGCAGTTGTTGAAAACGGAGATGATACTATTGTAAATATTGTCATTTTTGTCATTTAAGATGGACTCTGGTTGTTTCATTGTATTGTATATTTGGAGTGTTTCAAGATGTCTAGTTTTCTGCCTTTTGGTTGGATGTGTAGGATGCTAATACTTGTGTTGTTAACATGATGTTTTGTTTCATGCAGGTGGGTAGCTATTGCTGATGTGTGATATTTTTTGTTTTTTAGTGCTGCCATGTGTTCCTTGAACCTAATCCCAAATGATCTGCCTGTCTGGCCAATGTAGAAGCAGTCACAGTCCAAACATTCAATTTTGTACACACCTGTGTGATGAAGTGGGTTTCGTGTGCCGATGTTGTGGGGTAACTTCTGTCCAATCCTGTTGTCAGTTGTAAAGGATATGCTTATGCCTTTTCATTTGAAGACATTGGCAATCTGGTATGAAATGTTACCCAGAAAGGGGATGGTATGGAAGATGTTATTTTCTTTTTGTTTTTTGTGTTGTGATTCCTTTGCCGTTATTGAGTGTTTTAGGGTGTCCACTATGGAGCTGTTATAACCATTTTCAATAGCTGTTTGTTTTATTATTTCAATTTCTTGGTCACATTTATCTTCTGAGAGTGGTAGTTGGATAGCTCTATTGATCATGTACCGGAATGCTGCCATTTTGTGTGCTGCGGGGTGGCAAGAGGAGTTGTGAATTGTGGTATGTGTTGTGGTAGGCTTCCGATAAATTTCAAACTGATGCCTCTTATTCTTTATTCTAATGGTAAGGTCTAGGAAATTTATACTGTCATCTTTTTGGTGTTCAACTGTGAATTTTATGTTTTCATGGGATTGTTGAAAAACGGTGACTGGTAACAGTGAACTTGTTGTTTCATTTAATGTCAGTAACAGTCACGGTAAAGCCTAACCTAAAAATGTTCGCATTTACAGTTTTCTTACACTTTTTTGAGTGATGTTCCATTATTTGCGAGAAATTCGATGAAAAAAATAAGTAGGTTGGAACTTAAATAGTGGCAACACTTCTGTGCAGACACTATGCAGTGGAGTCTATTATTGTCGTTGATAGCACACGTTCTTGGCATACCTACCTTACCTCCGAGCAAATGGACTCGTCCGTACCACGTCAGCGGCGTGCGCACAATCGAGGGAAACACAGTCACTTGTGAGCGAGCCGTCTAACGTAATGGTATCATTGTGTTTTCCAAATAGGATCAACGGAGCTGGATCAATGCACAGTATTACCTGCGACCAGCTCTGCGAAAGAAGCGGCGACACTTCCAGCGCAACCCACCCATCATCATCTTGGACGACAATGCGCGGTCGCATACAGCGCAAGCTGTGGCTGCTCTGTTCGGTCGATGGGACTGGAAGTACTGTACCATCCACCATACTCCCCGGACTTAAGTCCTTGTGACTTTGATTTGATTCCGAAGATGAAGGAACCACTTTGTGGCGTTCGCTCCAGAACTGTTCCAGAGATTCGACAGGCAGTAGACCGCTCCATTCGCGCCATCAGTAGAACAGACTCTGCTAGCGGTGTACTACGCCTTCCACATCGCTGGTAACGGGTTCTACACAACGCTGGTGACTACTTTGAAGGACAGTAACAAGTGCAAACACGTAACTCTTTTGTATCGGTAGTGAATAGATAGTTGCCAGTATTTAAATTCCAACCCTCGTATACGATTTCCTGGTAGGTTAAAACTGTGGTCTGCACTGCGACTGAAACTCGGCACATTCGCCTTTCGCTGGTAACTGCTCTATCAAGGGAGCTACTCAGGCACGACTCACGAACCGTCCTCACAGCTTCAATTCTGCCGCTACCTCGTCCCCTACCTTCCGGGCTTCACAGGTCTCCTGCTAAACTTGCAGAATTCCTGGAAGAAAGAATATTGCGGAGACATGGCTTTGCCACAACCTGGGGGATGTTTCCAGAATGAATTTTCACTCTGCGATGAAGTGTGTGCTGATACGAAACTTCCTGGCAGATTGAAACTGAGTGCCAGGCCAGGACTCGAACATGCGACCTTTGCCTCTGCAATATCCCTTCTTTGTAGGAGTGCTAATCCTGTAAGTTACTCAGTTTCGAAGGCAGGAGATGAGGTACTGGCGCAGGTGAAGCTGTGAGGGAGCGTGAGTCATGCTTGTGCAGCTCAGTCGGTAGAGCACTTTGGCAGGGGAAAGGCGTAGGTCCCGAGTTTGAGTCCCGCGCCGGCACACAGTTTTAATCTGCCAGGAAGTTTCATATCTGCGTTCACTCCGCTGTAGAGTGAAAATTTCATTCTGGAAAAAGAATGCGTTTTACAAATCTGTAACACACAACAAAAACAGTGTACAACCAGGAAACAATTTCCATTGACTCCAGTGGGTTTTATATAGAAAATTAAGTATGGAACCTTATACAAAACTTTATCTTGTTCTTTATTGCTTGTTGTATTAGTACTTGTCATCAGTAAGACCATTTAATGAAAAACCGGGTGCTTGTGTGGCAATGTCAGCTATTCGTGGAAATTGACCGAGAGATGTTGCAGGTGTGTAGTGGCGGACCTGTAGAATGGTGCTGACGACAGCTGCGACGACGAATTACTTTCATTATAATCCACAGTCGGTGAACTAGAATCGCATTCATGCTGTTGGTTGAACACTTCAATCTATGTGACGATCCACAAAACTCCAATCTCGGTCTGCGTAATGGGATCTGGCCAAAATTGTTTCACTATCACAACCATGGTTTTGTAGAACAGGTCTACTTCATCCTCTTGTGCTGGTTGTTTCGACATATCTTCCAGACAGTGGAGTCTGTCTTCTTCCTCCTTACTAAAACACTTGAAGTCTGAGTTAAACAGATAATAATGTAAAATGAATTAACTTGAGACGTAATTGAGATATTTATTGTCGGTTTGCTTCTGCGTTAAGGAATCCAAAATGTTTTCTGTGTTTGTTTGTGGCAGTTGGTACCACGTGCGCATGCGAGTAACTGCTTTTTTCACATAAACGCGCGTCACTTGCCTTGCGGACTCCACAGCAGAAGGTGTTCTGCGTGGTTCCTGTCGCGGAGCTAAAGTCTCTTACATTGGTACTACGTTGTTTTCGGCGTAAGTATGGACTGCGACCAACTGACGATCTTCTCATTTGTGTAATAATCAATAAACGGGACAAGCAGCTTCGGGAAACTGGGAGTTTGCTTTCGATGTCAATCCACCACACCAAGCACGCAGTTCCAGAGGTTGCTGTTGAATTAATCCAGCCTTCCAGCTGAGCCTTCGTAACCCAATCGGAGGAACAAGTAGACAGTTAAAGTTACCTCATTCGACAGTACACAATATTGTCCACTAAAGGCTGCAATTGTTTCGTCACAAAATGAAGCCAGAGGACAGACCGTGGCAGAAGGCATTCACGGAGACAATTCTGGCAAAATTGGATGAAAACAAAGCACTCCCTGATTTCGCCTCTTTCTCGGGCGAAGCGACATTCCAAACTTCCGACAGCGTAGTCACACACAGTTGTCACATATGGGGAACTGGACCCTCTCATGAAGTGACAAAAAAAAGTCTGAACGTCACTCTCTGAAAGTGAGTGTGAGATGTGGATCGCTAAAGCACAGGGTTATAAGCCCATTCTTCTTTGCAGACGTAATAGTACTACAACGTATGTAGACGTGTGGAGCTCAACTTACTCGTGACATGATCTTTCAGCAAGACAGCGCACCATGTCATTTTGCGAACATTATGAAGGACTTCTTGCAGTTCCCTGATCGCTGAATTCGGAGAGGTAGTCCATCGATTGCTTGGCCCCTTAGAAGCCTGGGCATTACGCAACTTGATACTTTTCTCTGGGGATTTATCAAGAATCAAGTGTACCAGACACAAGTTCGTGATCTACCA
This sequence comes from Schistocerca cancellata, assembly GCF_023864275.1. Taxonomy (NCBI): domain Eukaryota; kingdom Metazoa; phylum Arthropoda; class Insecta; order Orthoptera; family Acrididae; genus Schistocerca; species Schistocerca cancellata. The sequence continues at coordinate 1,143,557,311 of NC_064626.1, read as the reverse complement.
GATCTGTGTCATTACATCCGTGCAGCTTTCGCAAAAGTTACCCCTGTAGTGCTACGAAACACGCTGGAGAGAAGAGGAATACAGAATAGCTATCTGTTGCGCCATTAATGGTGAGCGTACCGAGGTGTCTTAGGGATGTAAAAAACATTCCGAATTAGCAAACGTATAGGGAACTACTGCAAATAAATATCTCAGTTACTTCTCAAGTTATTACATTTTATGCTGTCATATGTTTAGCCCAGACTGTCTGTATTTATAGATGGGCATCTCTTTCCTTCCTCTTTTTGGTCGAAGTACGTTGGCATGTTAGGGGAAAGTGCTTCATCTCAATTGTTTCTGGACACTTATCGTCAGCGTAGCTGCCGAGGCTATTATTGGGTTCTGCCGACACTTTAGGTAATTTTCAGTATTTGTTGTGAGCGGTATAACATTTCAAGCCGGCCGCTGTGGCCAAGCGGTTCTAGGCGCTTCAGTCCGGAACCACGCTGCTGCTACGGTCGCAGGTTCGAATCCTGCCTCAGACATGGATGTGTGTGATGTCCTTAGATTAGTTAGGTTTAGGTAGTTCTACGGCTAGGGGACTGGTGACTTCAGATGTTAAGTCCCATAGAGCTTAGAGTCATCTGAACCATTTTTTGAACATTTAAAAAAGTGAAACTTCCTGGCAGATTAAAACTGTGTGCCCAACCGAGACTCGAACTCGGGACCTTTGCCTTTCGCGGGCAAGTGCTCTACCAACTGAGCTACCGAAGCACGACTCACGCCCGGTACTCACAGCTTTACTTCTGCCAGTATCTCGTCTCCTACCTTCCAAACTTTACAGAAGCTCTCCTGCGAACCTTGCAGAACCAGCACTCCTGAAAGAAAGGATATAGCGGAGACATGGCTTAGCCACAGCCTGGGGGATGTTTCCAGAATGAGATTTTCACTCTGCAGCGGAGTGTGCACTGATATGAAACTTCCTGGCAGATTAAAACTGTGTGGTAGAGAGACGAGATACCGGCAGAAGTGAAGCTGTGAGTACCGGCCGTGAGTCGTGCTTCGGTAGCTCAGATGGTTCGCCGGCACGGTAGCTCAGCGTGTTCGGTCATAGGGTAACGTGCCGTCTGTAACAAAAAAAAAACTGAGTTAATCGATCAACAACCAACTTCACTGGACGTCTTACGACGTCCGCCCCGTGCAGATGCATCGAACAAAAGCGAACAAAATGAAAGAAAAAAAAAGATGGTAGAGCACTTGCCCGCGAAAGGCAAAGGTCCCGAGTTCGAGTCTCGGTTGGGCACACAGTTTTAATCTGCCAGGAAGTTTCATATCAGCGCACACTCCGCTGCAGAGTGAAAATCTCATTCTGGATTTAAAAAAGTGTTCTTCTTATCTTCAACAAATTCTGTATGTCTTACCCTGTCCCAGTAATTCGCTCTCTTTTTTTGCAGCTGACTCTTGTCATACCCATTTCTTCTTTTCCCTGTGTTTTGCAGTGATCACAGATACTCTCCCAACGTCATTGGCACTCATTCACTCGAACGCAGTGCACATCGCACTAGATTCGTCCAGAACCTGTTGGCCTGTCACGTCTAACATACACTAAAGTGACTGAAGTCATGGCATTCCTCCTAACATCGTGTCGAATCTTTTCTTGCCCGGCGTAGTGCAGCGGTTCGATGTGCCATGCACTCAACAAGTTGTTGGAAGCCCCTTGCAGAAATATTGAGCCCTCCTGCCTCTTTAGCCGTCCGTAATTGCTGAAGTGTTGACGGTGCAGGATTTTGTACACGAACTGACCTCTTGATTATGTGTCATATGTGTTTGATGGGATTCATGTAGGGAGATCTGGGTGGCCAAATCATTTACTTTAGTTGTCCAGAATGTTCTTCAAACCAGTCGCGAATAATTCTACACCTACATCTACATGATTACTCTGCTAGTCACAATAAAGTGCCTGGCAGAGGGTTCAATGAACCACCTCCAAGTTGTCTCTCTACCGTTCCACTCTCGAACGGCACACGAGAAAAACGAGCACTTAAATTTTTCTTTGCGAGCCCTGATTTCTCTTATTTTATCGTGATGATCATTTCTCTCTATGTAGCTGGGAGCCAACAGATTGTTTTTCGCAATCGGAGGAGTTAACTGGTGATTGAAATTTCATGAGAAGATCCCGTCGCAATGAAAAACGCCTTTGTTTTAATGATTACCACTCCAATTCACGTATCATGTCTGTGACACTATCTCCCCTATTTCGCGATAATACAAAGCGAGCTGCCCTTCTTTGTACTTTTTCGACGCCATCCGTCAGTCCCGCCTGATGCGGATCCCACACCGCACAGCAATACTCCAGAATAGGGCGGACAAGCGTGGTGTAAGCAGTCTCTTTGGTAGACCTGTTGCACCTTCTAAGTGTTCTGCCAATGAATCGCAATTTTTGGTTTCCTCTACCCACAATATTATCTATGTGATCGTTCCAATTTAGGTTATTTGTAATTGTAATCCCTAAGTACTTATTTGAATTTACAGCCTTCACATTTGTGTGACTTATCGCGGAATCGAAATTTAGTCGATTTCTTTTAGTACTCATGTAAATAACTTCCCACTTTTCTTTATTCAGGATCAATTGCCATTTTTCGCACCATACAGATATCTTATCTAAATCATTTTGCAATTCGCTTTGGTCATCTGACGACTTTACAAGACGGTAAATGACAGCATCATCTGAAAACAATCTAAGACGGCTACACAGATTGTCTCCTATGTCGTTAATATAGATCAGGAACAATAGAGGGCCTATAACACTTCTTTGGGGAAGGCCAGATAGTACTTCTGTCTTACTCGATGACTTTCCGTCTATTACTACGAACTGTGACCTTTCTGACAGGAAATCACGAATCCAGTCGCACAACTGAGGCGATACTCCGTAGGCACGCAGTTTGGTTAGAAGACGCTTGTGAGGAACGGTGTTGAAAGCCTTCTGGAAATCTAAAAATATGGAATCAGTTTGAGATCCGCTGTCGATAACACTTATTACTTCATGAGTATAAAGAGTTAGTTGTGTTTCACAACAACGATATTTTCTGAAACCGTGCTGAGTAAGTGTTAATAAATCGTTTTCTTCATAATGTTCGAATACAGCATATGTTCCAAAACCCTACTGCAAATCGACGTAAGTGACATAGGCCTGTAATTCAGCGGATTACTCCTACTTCCCTTTTTGGGTATTGGTGTGACTTGAGCAATTTTCCGGTATTTAGGTACTGATCTTTCTGTCAGCGAGTGGTTGTATATAACTGCTAAATGTGGAGCTATTTTATGAGCATACTCTGAGAGGAACCTGACTGGTATTCAATCTGGACCGTAGACCTTGCCTTTATTTAAGTGATTTAAGCTGCTTCATTACTCCGGTGATATGTGCTTCTATGTTTCTCTTCTTGGCAGTAGTTCTTGATTGGAATTCAGGAATATTTACTTCGTCTTCTTTGGTGAAGGAGTTTCGGAAAACCGTGTTTAATATCTCTGCTATAGTGGCACTGTCATCAGTGACTTCACCGTTATAATCGCGCAGTGAAGGTATTGATTGCGTATTGTGGCCTCGTTACATGGCGCATACGCCATGATGTATTTTCTCTGTAATACACTGATGGATGCCCTTGCAATGTACTTAGGACGAATAATTTTTAGTGTATACCTTGATTCTAAAGCCATTCACACATCTGGTGTATTGTTCAACACTAAGTGCCTGATGTTCACGAATCGTATTTGGAACATGAGAAAGAGTTGTTGTTGTTGTTGTGGTCTTCAGTCCTGAGACTGGTTGAAAGAGTACTTTACGCAATAATAATATTAATAATGAAAACAAAACAGAATTTTATGACGTCTATAACCGCTCACCGTTGCACCAGAACTGATTTTTGTTGTCAGATCGAAAGTAATGCGTAATACTGCGTTTATCTATCTGGCGTGGCTCCAAATTTTAGCCGTAAACGAAACTTAATCTTGGAATTGTCCTCGTACAAATAATCCGCCCATCACGAAAAAGCCACTCTCGATAATGACTGTGTGCTTTGTTTTCGTTGTACGCGTGTGCACAGCTGTATCAAGTTTCCAGCCTTCCCAATAAAACTGCGTCTTTCGGCGAATTCGGCCGTTCACCGAAGAAGAGGGCTAACAAACAGTCTTCCATGTCAACACCCAGCACTCGAAGGAAAAAAAAAATGCATTATGTGACCTCATTTTTTATCACTGGCACACACTCTTCCGTGTTTCTTGGAGTACTGGAGGAAGCCATCCTTTTTTTAATATAAGTGTGGTGCGTTTACAAAATGTAAAACGACTTGTGTCCACTTTGAAATTCTCTCTTTCTATACGAAAATCATTCGTTATTTTCTTCTACAAACCTTTGAAAAATATTTTCTGATGCTGCTCTATTGAATTGGACGGGTCTCTAAGAACTACCGGGTGATCAAAAAGTCAGTATAAATTTGAAAACTGAATAAATCACGGAATAATGTAGATAGAGAGGTAAAAATTGACACACATGCTTGGAATGACATGGGGTTTTATTAGAACCAAAAAAATACAAAAGTTCAAAAAATGTCCGACAGATGGCGCTTCATCTGATCAGAATAGCAATAATTAGCATAACAAAGTAAGACAAAGCAAAGATGATGTACTTTACAGGAAATTCTCAATATGTCCACCATCATTCTTCAACAATAGCTGTAGTCGAGGAATAATGTTGAGAACAGCACTGTAAAGCATGTCCGGAGTTTTGGTGAGGCATTGGCGTCGGATGTTGTCTTTCAGCATTCCTAGAAATGTCGGTCGATCACGATACACTTGCGACTTCAGGTAATCCCAAAGCCAATAATCACACGGACTGAGGTCTGGGGACCTGGGAGGTCAAGAATGACGAAAGTGGCGGCTGAGCACACGATCATCACCAAACGCCGTGCGCAAGAGATCTTTCACGCGTCTAGCAATGTGGGGTGGAGCGCCATCCTGCATAAACATCGTACGTTCCAGCAGGTGTTTATCAGCCAGGCTGGGGATGATGTTACTCTGTAACACATCGGCGTACCTCTCACCCGTCACTGTAGAAGTTACAAAACCAGAATCACTCATTTCCTCGAAGAGAAAAGGCCCGATAACGGTAGATGTGGTAAATCCAACCCATACCGTAACTTTTTCGTCGTGCAGTGGAGTTTCCACGACAGTTCTAGGATTTTCGGTAGCCCAAATTCTGCAGTTGTGGGCGTTGACAGACCCTCGGAGCGTGAAATGAGCTTCGTCGGTCCACAACACGTTACTCAACCAATCGCCATCTTCCGCCATCTTTTGAAACCCCCACACCGCAAATGCCCTCCGCTTCACTAAATCGCCAGATAACAGTTCATGATGCCGATGAATTTTGTACGGGTAGCATCGGAGGGTACGCCTCAGTGCCAACCAAACAGTAATGTATGGAATGCCGGTGCGACGTGCGACTGCACGAGCGCTGACTTCCCCGTGCACAGATAAACCCGCTACAGTCTCCATTTCTCCCTGAACTGTCTCAGCAGCATTACGCCTTGTGCTCGGTCGGCCACTACGGGGTCTATCGTCTAAACAACCCGTGGCTTCGAACTTCGAAATCATTCTCGCCACAGCTGCATTTGTCAACGGACCTTTACCCATTCGAATCCTCTTCTATGGCGATAGGATCGTAACGCTGAACTAGCACATTCCCCATTCTGATAATACAGCTTCACTAAAAGCGCCTTTTCAGGTAACGTCAACATGCTGCGACTGCTGGCGCATCTGATTCTCTCTCTCTCATTACAGCTCCTTTTATACACGATTGTCATGCGCAGTCACTGACGTTTTGCTGTCCAGCGCCATCTGTCGAACATTTTGTGAACTTTGTTTTTATTTTTATTTTTATTTATTTTTTTTTTTTTGTTCTAACAAAACCCCATGTCATTCCAAGTATGTGTGTCAGTTTTTACCTCTCTATTTACATTATTCCGTGGTTTATTCAGTTTTCAAATTTATACTGACTTTTTGATCACCGGTATGTTGTTTTTCCTTCCTGCCATCACTCTTGCGACGTAAACTGGGCCAGAAGTTGGAAACGGTGTGGAAAAAGACTCACCCGACCAAACGACATTCTGCCACTGCTGCACAGTCCAGGTTTTATGGCAGCGGCTCCAAGTGTTCCTGTTACGGCCGCTTGCATCACAATGAGTGGTTTTGGAATTCTAGCTCGACGTGCAAATCCCTGATTAAGGAGCACACTTCGTGTTGTTTTGGTGCTGACCATGTTCACGGGTGCGACATCCTGTTCTGCAGTGACTTTGGAAGCTGTCGTCAGAACTCTTTTAAATGACTGTCGATCACGCTCATTCAGCACACACTTTCGACTGCGTTGTGACGGCCCGCATCTCGTGGTCGTGCGGTAGCGTTCTCGCTTCCCACGCCCGGGTTCCCGGGTTCGATTCCCGGCGGGGTCAGGGATTTTCTCTGCCTCGTGATGGCTGGGTGTTGTGTGATGTCCTTAGGTTAGTTAGGTTTAAGTAGTTCTAAGTTCTAGGGGACTGATGACCTAAGATGTTAAGTCCCATAGTGCTCAGAGCCATTTGAACCATTTTTTTGCGTTGTGACGTATCAGATTATGTTTTTCCGCTTTCCCTGTATGCTGAATAAATCTTCTACACGGTGCCTCTTGTAACACCAAACATTTCGGCCGCCTTGGTTACGGAACCATCCACATTACGGGCATCAACAACTTGCCCCCTTTACCTCCGACATAACGCACTCACAACTACACAGAACACTATTCTGAACACGCCTGATATGTCTATCGTATTAATGGCATTGTGCAGGTGTCACTCGTGTACAAATATACACACTAAAAAAAGTTTTGCATCACCCCGGTTCCCAGAACTCCTGAAGATCGACGTTGACTGTGGATATTGTATCACAGACACAGTCCCTTTGACAGTTCAGAGATGTCAATAAATCCTCCCAGAGATGTAAACAACCATGCATGAGCAGCGCCTATTAGACGGAGGGGGTCCGACAGCCGATCAGTTCCAGTCATTCCACAAGGAAGGAGGTACATGGCTCATGTTGTCTACAGTTCAACCATACCTAGACGGTCAGTACCGCGGTTCGATCGCGTCCGCATTGTCATCTTGTGCCAGGAAGTGTTCTCAACAAGGGAAGTGTCCAGGCGTCTCGGAGTGAACCAAAGCGATATTGTTCGGACATGGAGGAGATACAGAGAGACAGGAACTGTCGATGACATGCCTCGCTCAGGCCGCCCAAGGGCTACTACTTCAGTGGATGACCGCTACCTACGGATCATGGCTCGGAGAAACACTGGCAGCAACGCCAGCATGTTGAATAATGCTTTTCGTGCAGCCACAGGTCGTCGTATTACGACTCAAAGTGTGCACAATGTGCTGCATGATACGCAACTTCACTCCCGACGTCCATGGCGAGTACCATCTTTGCATCCACTGCACCATGCAGCGCAGTGCAGAGGGGCCCAGCAACATCTCGAATGGACCACTCAGGATTGGCATCACGTTCTCTTCACCGTTGAGTGTCGCATATGCCTTCAACCAGACAATCGTCGGAGACGTGTTTGGAGGCAGCCCGGTCAGGCTGAACGCGTTAGACACACTGTCCAGCGCATGCAGCAAGATGGAGGTTCCCTGCTGTTTTGGGGTGGCATTATATGGGGCCGAGGTACGCCGCTAGTGGTCATGGAAGGCGCCGTAACGGCTGTATGATACCTGAATGCCATCCTCCGACCGATAGTGCAACCATATCGCCAGTGCTATATTGGCGAGGCATTCTTCTTCATGGACGGCAATTCGAGCCACCATCGTGCACATCTTGTGAATGACTTCCTTCAGGATAACGACATCGCCCGACTACAGTGGCCAGCATATTTTCCAGAGATGAACCCTCTCGAACATGCCTGGGATAGATTGAAAAGGGCTGTTTATGGACGACGTGTCCCACCAGCCACTCTGAGGGATCTACGCCGAATCGCCGTTGAGGAGTAATATAATCTGGACCAACAGTGCCTTGATGAACTTGTGGATAGTATGCCACGACGAATACAGGCATGCATCAATGCAAGAGGACGTACTACTGGGTTTAGAAGTACCGGTGTATACAGCAATCTGGACCACCACTTAGCGTACCTCTTCATTATATAACTAGCATTTCCGGAAAGTAGCGTAAAGTTTAACTTGTTGTTTCAGAAACTTTGCACTTTTGTTTTTGTTTACACACAGTTGCGTATAGGCCAAATTTGTGTAACCATATTTTCGTGTTTATCTGTAATTTAACTGACTTATTCTTAATAAACTATTACGTTTATCATGAGTGAAAAGTGTTTGACTTGCCGTAGAATTGTTAGGTCGGGGCTTTGGTGTGATGGGTGCTGTAGTTTTTTCCATGTAGGTGACTGTAGTGGCGTGGGAATAGGGGAAGTAAATGAGACTCATCAGTGGTTTTGTAGGATTTGTAGTAGAGATAGGTAGATACTAGAACAGGAGGGGAAAATTGCCGCCCTTCAGGCTGAGTTAGACAAGGCCAGGGGAGATCTTGACAGGTTAAGGAGGGAGAAGGGTAAAGAGAGGTGGGAAGTGGCAACAGGCAACAGGAGGAACAGGCCTAGAACTTTGTCTGACAGCTTTATGGTGAATGTGGAAAATAGATTTGACCTGTTGCTTCAGTTAGAAGCTGGTGAGCCTCAAGCAGTTGCAGGTATAGACAGGGCACAACAAACTTTCAGCAGCAAATTGAAAAGTAAGAATGTAGGGAAATCAGTAAAGAGAAAGAAAGTGTTGTTGTTAGGTAGTTCCCATGGAAGAGGTGTCGGCCAACTTTTGCAGGATGAACTAGGATCAGAATACCAGGTCACCAATTTTTTTAAACCTAGTGCTGGTCTGGAGCAGGTGACAGAGGATTTAGGATCACTTTGCAAAGATTTCACTAAGGAAGACACCGTGGTTATAGTGGGTGGGGCAGGTAACAGTATTGACAGAGATCCTGGGTACAGTATAGAGTGTGACCTGGCGAAGATTGCATCAGCATCGAAGCATACTAGTGTTGAGTTTGTATCTGTTCTTGGGCGCCATGACCGACCTCATTTGAACTCTTCTGTCAAGAGAGTTAATTTGGAGCTGGAACAGCTGCTCATGTCGGGTGCGGGGTCACACATTGGTGTGGTTCATGTTGATTCTCTCAGTAGTTGGGATTATACTAGGCATGGCCTTCATCTCAACAGGAAGGGGAAGGGTAAATTGGCTGGGGAAATAGCAGGAAAGTTAAAGGGGGGAGGCACTGTCATGAGTGGTAAAATACCAGTGGTTATAGGATTCAGAAAAGACCCTTTTTTAGGGTAGGGAGGACAGAAAGAAAGCAAATTTTAAGAGAGGTTAGAACTGAGACAAACCTTCAGTTTGAGAAAGAAATAAAAAAACATAATTCCAGCTTATTACATGAGCATAAACAGCCATTTAACTCCACCCAATTTTAACTCAGTCAATGTGAAATGTCAGCTATCTTTATTGCATCAAAATATGCGAGGACTGAGAAATAAAATTAATGAATTAACTATCTGCATAGATGAACTAGAGTCTTCAAACCCAGCTGACATAATCTGCCTCTCTGAACATCATGTGACCACTGGTATAGAACTTTTAAGTCTTACAGGGTTTAGGTTAGCATCTCACTTTTGTAGATCAGAAATGGAGAAAGGACGAGTTGCCACATTCATCAGGAACTGTCATAAATTTAAGAACATAGGCATTCATAAATTTTGCCTAGAACAGCATATGGAAGCATGTGCAACAGAATTAGATTTTCACAAAAAAAAAAATTAAGTGTATATCGAGCACCTGCAGGTAACTTTAATCTGTTTGTAAACCATCTTGAAGCTGTACTGGCCCATTTAACAACCAAAAACAAAGAAATAGTGGTTGCTGGTGATTTCAATGTAGATTTCCTTAAAGACTCTCCCAATAAGAACTTATTTGAGTTAGTAACACTATCATTCAACTTAATTCCCACAGTAAAGTTCCCCACTAGGATAGCCACTTGCTCACAAACAGCCATTGATAATATCTTTATAGAAAAGTCAAATGAACAAAATTATATTACAAAACCAATAGTCAATGGCCTCTCAGACCATGACATGCAGTTCCTTCTGTTAAATGTTAATATTGAACAAGATATAAAATCTCTTAAATCTGAGCTCAAGAGGGTAATCAGTAAGCCAAAAATTGATTATTTTAGGACACTCCTCAGAGACATTCACTGGACTGATGTTTACAGTGCTCATGGCATGAATGAAAAATATAACATTTTTGCTAATAAAGTGCTTACCTTATTCGAACACTGCTTTCCCCCAAAACTTACCAAGGTTAGAGCAAAGCCTACAAAGAAGCCATGGATTACTCGAGGAATAGGGGTATCTTGTAAAACAAAAAGAAAACTGCATCTGTCAATCCGAAACATTTCCAATGTTGATGCTATAGCACATTATAAGAAATACTGCAAAATATTAAAGACTGTAATACAGATGTCAAAGCAAATATATTACAAGGAAAAGATAGTCATATCAGATAACAAAATAAAGACAATATGGGATATAGTGAAGGATGAGACCGGTAGAACCAGACATGAAGAGGAACAAATAGCGTTAAGAGTAAATGATACATTGGTGACAGATGTGTACAGTGTTGCAGAACTTTTTAACAAACATTTTATAACTGTTACTGAAAAGATGGGGTTGTCAGGTTCGGTAGATGCTGCTATGGATTACCTTAGACCAGACATTTCAAGTAACTTCCATAATATGAATTTGACCCTCACTACCCCAACAGAAATAATGTCCATCATAACATCTTTAAAATCAAAAACATCTAGTGGGTATGATGAAATATCAACAAAGTTAATTAAAGAATGTGATTCTGAGCTAAGTAACATATTAAGCTATCTGTGTAACCAGTCGGTTATCAGTGGAATATTTCCTGAATGGCTGAAATATGCTGAAGTTAAGCCACTGTTTAAGAAGGGAGATAAAGAAATAGCATCAAATTTCCGTCCAATTTCACTGTTGCCAGCATTCTAAAAAATTTTCGAAAAAGTAATGTACAGTCGTCTTTATAACCATCTTATCTCAAATAACATACTGCCAAAGTCACAGTTTGGATTTCTAAAAGGTTCTGATATTGAGAAGGCTATCTACACTTACACTGAAAATGTACTTAATTCATTAGACAAAAAATTGCAGGCAACTGGTATATTTTGTGATCTGTCAAAGGCATTTGACTATGTAAATCACAATATCCTTTTAAGTAAACTAGAATATTATAGTGTAACAGGAAATGCTGCAAAATGGTTCAAATCTTATGTCTTTGGCAGGAAACAAAGGGTGTTATTAGGAAAGAGACATGTATCAAGCTATCAGGCATCATCCAACTGGGAACTAATTGCATGTGGGGTCCCACAAGGTTCCATTTTGGGGCCCTTACTTTTTCTTGTGTATATAAATGACCTTTCATCAGTAACATTACCAGATGCCAAGTTTGTTTTGTTTGCTCATGATACAAACAGTGCAATAAATAGCAAATAAAGTGTAGTCTTAGAAAGATCAGCCAATAAAATATTTGTGGACATTAATCACTGGTTCCTAGCCAATTCTTTGTCACTAAACTTTGAAAAAACACACTACATGCAGTTCAGAACATGTAAGGGGTGTCCCAAGAGTATATGTCTAAACATACAATGACAAGAAGATAGAAGAAGTGGACAGTGTTAAATTCTTACAGCTTGACAATAAATTCAACTGGGAGGAGCACACCACAGAATTGCTGAAGCGTCTTAACAAATCTCTGTTTGCAATGCGAATTTTGTCAGACATAGGGGATATAAAAATGAAAAAGCTGGCATACTATGCTTACTTTCATTCCATAATGTCATATGGGATTATTTTTTGGGGTAATTCATCAAGCCAAGCTAAAGTTTTCCAGGCACAAAAACGTGCAGTAAGAATTATATGTGGTGTGAACTCAAGAACATCCTGCAGAAGCCTGTTTAGGGAACTAGGGATACTAACTACAGCTTCCCAATATATTTATTCCTTAATGAAATTTGTCATTAAAAATATATCACTTTTTCAAACCAACAGCTCAATTCATTGAATCAATACTAGAAATAAGAATAATCTTCACAAGGATTTAAAGTCACTTAGTCTTGTACAAAAAGGTGTGCATTATTCAGGAACACACATTTTCAATAACTTGCCAGCAGCCATAAAAAGTTTAACAACCAATGAAATTCAGTTTAAGAGAAGCCTAAAGGATTTATTGGTGGCCAACTCCTTCTACTCCATTGATGAATTTCTTAGTAAAACCAACTGATTTGTATATAAGTACAACATAACTTCTGCATAATTTCAGTGCAGTAATGTGTTCACTGAAAATTTGTGTGTGTGTGTGTGTGTGTGTGTGTGTGTGTGTGTGTGTAAGTGTGTAAGTATAATCTAACTTCTGCACCATTTCAGTGCAGTAATGTGTTCATTGTAAATAAGTATTACAGTAGTTGTATTACATGTTTATTACTTTATAAATAAAAAAAACTTTTTTATTTTAAATTCAGTGCATTAGTATTTGTAAAATGACTCTTAGTGTTCTTTAAAAAATGACGATCATTCCACTTGGGACCTGTGGAATGGTACATTAGCTTATTTGTTTTAGTTGTAAATATTTGTCATGTATTGTTGTTTTTCTGACATGTTCCACATCCTGGAGGACCTCCTCACTACGGATCAGTTGGAATGAAAGTAAATCTAATATAATCTAAAAAAAAACACTGAAGGTCTCGCTGTATGCTGGTGCAGCATGCAGTGTGTGTACCTGGCAGTAGGTGGCAGCACAATGCACCTAATATGAAAAACGTATGTTTTGCGTGGTGCCCGGATACCTTTGATTACACAGTGTAGTAATGAGCATCACTGGCGTAGACAAACAACAGAAAAAGTTGAAAACTAATAAGTCACCACGTCCGGATGAAATCCCAGTTCGGTTTTACATACAGTACTCTATGGCATTGGCCCCTTACGTAGCTTGAATTTATAACGGATCTTTCGACCAACGCTAAGTTCCAAGCGACTGAAAAAAGGCACCGTTGACTCGTCTATATGAGAAGGATAAAAGAACGGACCCGCAAAATTGCAGGCCAATATCCTTAACATCTGTCTGCTGCAGACTCTTTGAACAAATTCTCAGTTCGAATGTAATAAATTCCCTTGAGATGGGAAAGCTTCTGTTCACGAATCATCGTTCGTGCAGATCTGAGCTTGTCCTTTTCTCACATGATATCCTGACTCCATAGTGTCAGATTTCCTGAAACATTTGACACAGTGCCCCACTGTAGGCTGATAACGAACATACGAGTATATGAAATAGGGTTAACAGATATGCGAGTGGCTCGAACACTTATTAAGTTGTCGAACCCAGTATGTTGTCCTCGACGGCGAGTATTCATCAGAGACAAGGATACGTCAGGAGTGCCCCAGGGAAGTGTGATAGGACTGCTGTTGTTCTCTATATACATAAATGATTTGGCGGCCAGGGTGGGCAACAATCTGCGGTTATTTTCTGACGATGCTGTGCTACACGTGAAGGTGTCGTCACTGAGTGACTGTAGGATGATACAAGATGACTTGGACAAAATTTCTAGTTGGTGTGATAAATGGCTCTAAATGTATAAAAATGTAAGTTGATGCGGATGAGTATGAAGAACAAACCAGTAATGTTAGGATACAACATTAGTAGTGGCCTGCTTGATGCAGTCAAGTCGCAGTCAAGTTGCAGAGCGATATGAGATGGAACGAGCGTGTGAGAATTGTGGCAAGGCAGGCGAATGGTCGACTTCGGTTTATTGGGAGAATTTTGGGAAAGTATGGTTCATCTACACTCCTGGAAATTGAAATAAGAACACCGTGAATTCATTGTCCCAGGAAGGGGAAACTTTATTGACACATTCCTGGGGTCAGATACATCACATGATCACACTGACAGAACCACAGGCACATAGACACAGGCAACAGAGCATGCACAATGTCGGCACTAGTACAGTGTATATCCACCTTTCGCAGCAATGCAGGCTGCTATTCTCCCATGGAGACGATCGTAGAGATGCTGGATGTAGTCCTGTGGAACGGCTTGCCATGCCATTTCCACCTGGCGCCTCAGTTGGACCAGCGTTCGTGCTGGACGTGCAGACCGCGTGAGACGACGCTTCATCCCGTCCCAAATATGCTCAATGGGGGACAGATCCGGAGATCTTGCTGGCCAGGGTAGTTGACTTACACCTTCTAGAGCACGTTGGGTGGCACGGGATACATGCGGACGTGCATTGTCCTGTTGGAACAGCAAGTTCCCTTGCCGGTCTAGGAATGGTAGAACGATGGGTTCGATGACGGTTTGGATGTACCGTGCACTATTCAGTGTCCCCTCGACGATCACCAGTGGTGTACGGCCAGTGTAGGAGATCGCTCCCCACACCATGATGCCGGGTGTTGGCCCTGTGTGCCTCGGTCGTATGCAGTCCTGATTGTGGCGCTCACCTGCACGGCGCCAAACACGCATACGACTATCATTGGCACCAAGGCAGAAGCGACTCTCATCGCTGAAGACGACACGTCTCCATTCGTCCCTCCATTCACGCCTGTAGCGACACCACTGGAGGCGGGCTGCACGATGTTGGGGCGTGAGCGGAAGACGGCCTAACGGTGTGCGGGACCGTAGCCCAGCTTCATGGAGACGGTTGCGAAAGGTCCTCGCCGATACCCCAGGAGCAACAGTGTCCCTAATTTGCTGGGAAGTGGCGGTGCGGTCCCCTACGGCACTGCGTAGGATCCTACGGTCTTGGCGTGCATCCGTGCGTCGCTGCGGTCCGGTCCCAGGTCGACGGGCACGTGCACCTTCCGCCGACCACTGGCGACAACATCGATGTACTGTGGAGACCTCACGCCCCACGTGTTGAGCAATTCGGCGGTACGTCCACCCGGCCTCCCGCATGCCCACTATACGCCCTCGCTCAAAGTCCGTCAACTGCACATACGGTTCACGTCCACGCTGTCGCGGCATGCTACCAGTGTTAAAGACTGCGATGGAGCTCCGTATGCCACGGCAAACTGGCTGACACTGACGACGGCGGTGCACAAATGCTGCGCAGCTAGCGCCATTCGACGGCCAACACCGCGGTTCCTGGTGTGTCCGCTGTGCCGTGCGTGTGATCATTGCTTGTACAGCCCTCTCGCAGTGTCCGGAGCAAGTATGGTGGGTCTGACACACCGGTGTCAATGTGTTCTTTTTTCCATTTCCAGGTGTGTAGAAAGGAGACAGCATATAAGGTCTAGTGAGATGCACTGTTGAGTACTGTTCAAGTGTTTGGGATCCGCACCAGTTCGGGTTAAAGGACGACATCGAAGCAATTCAGAGGTGGGCTGCTAGATTTTTTACCGGTAGGTTCGAATAACACGCAAGTATTACGGAGATGCTTCGTGAATCCAAATGGGAATCTATGGAACGAAGGCGATGTTCATTTCGTGAGGCACTGTTGAGAAAATTTAGAGAACCGGCATTTGAAGCTGACTGCCGAACGATTCTTCTGCAGCCAACATACAAAGCGCGTAAGGATCACGAAGATAAGACAAGAAAAATTTGGACTTATACGGAGGCACGTAGACAGTCACCGCTCCCTCATTCTGTTTGTGAGTGAAACAGGAAAGGAAATGACTAGCAGTGGTACAGGGTACCCTCCGCCACGCACCGTACGGTGGTTTGTGGAGTACCTATGTTAATGTAGATGTAGAGTCCTGTGCCTGGGAAGGAAAAATGATACTGATGCCACACTATAGAGGCCTTGTGTACGCTTTGTCTGCTAATACAGTGCCTGTCGAAAGTGTTTTATCTTTTATCTGTGTTCGGCAGCCGGTCCCTCACTCTGAACCAGTGATCTAAGCATGAAGGGGTGTCGTGATAATGTCACAAATTTTAAGCCGGCTTTCGCCACGTCAGTTGCCGAAAACGTTGATAAAGAAATGCCAGCTTGCGTCATTTAAGGACGCATTACTCGTTCCGATTATTGTCTCAAGTAGCCGGCCGCGGTGGTCTAGCGGTTCTGGCGCTGCAGTCCGGAACCGCGGGACTGCTACGGTCGCAGGTTCGAATCCTGCCTCGGGCATGGGTGTGTATGATGTCCTTAGGTTAGTTAGGTTTAAGTAGTTCTAAGTTCTAGGGGACTTATGACCTAAGATGTTGAGTCCCATAGTGCTCAGAGCCATTATTGTCTCAAGTATAAAAGGATCCTATCTCATTCGTGAGTGGGCTCGTTCAAGCGATATTTTCTTTTGTACTTAGGAATTTTTGTTGCGCTGTTTGCTTTTACTGTGGTGATTTTATTTGTTATTTGACTTTAAAAAATGGTCAAAAGTCTTGTGGCACTTAACTGCTAAGGTCATCAGTCCCTAAGCTTACACACTACTTAACCTAAATTATCCTAAGGACGAACACACACACCCATGCCCGAGAGAGGACTCGAACCTCCGCCGGGAGCAGCCACACTGTCCACATTTTGTTCGTTGTAGTTCGTCGCAATTGTTCGTGGCGGACGTCCCCAGACGCCCGTTGAAGTTCATTATTGAGCCATTCACTCAGTTTTTTTTGTTACAGAGACCTGCTAACCGTCTGACCGAACACGCTGAGCTACCGTGTCGGCGTCCGCTCGGCTGATCCCGCGCGGTTATTTGGCTTTAGATTTTCTATCAGTCCAGCTGGAAGAGCTCTCTGGGTAGACGCTGTGACATAGGAAGTTTGGAAACCGACCATACATTGCAAACTAAGGACACGGACCGAGCATCAGTTCCGTGAGTCCTTATAAAAGAAAATGGCTGGATTACGAAAGCACTTTTCCACATCGCACACTTCTGTTGTTGGTTTTTCGATTATTCGAAACGTAACAAAAAAAGTTACATTAACGAGGTCAAATGCTTCGTATTACTGGATCAAATGTGCTTTTAAGGCCAGAAAAAGGTCTGAAAATGTCTTTCTGATTCTGTGTTATTCACGAAAGCACTGTAACATTTACTATTTAAAACAAGATGCGTTCAGACGACAGATGAATGCGCAATCGTAAACAGTAGTCCGCTAATTTTTTTTTTGGGCATCTAACACGGCGGCGACTGCTTCAAAGCAGCGTAAGGCGTAACCCTGTAGCGCCATCTCCCGTTATTACGCTTATCTGGTTCTCGTCGTCAGACGAAAACAATCGATGGCGAGCCACAGCCACAGACGCCGCGGCGCCTGGCGCCTGGCCGGTGACACGTGAACGTGAACGTGAACGGCGAGCCGGACCGTGACACGCACGCGCGTGTGTGTGTGTGGGCGGGGTTGAGGGGCGGGGGCAGCCTATTCTGATGCGGCGGTGGCGACCTTAGCCACACGCAGGAGCGGGCTACAGTTGCGCGCTCTGCCTAGGTAGGCCGTTTTTTTTTTATTATTGTAATTTCATTCCCCTGCCCCATATGGGCAGGGGAGGGCTGTCAGCAGCACAATCCGCCGCTCTTCAGCCGAGTGGCATGACAACTAAAACAAGAATAAAATAATACATACATAAGGAGATAAAAAGGGGAACATAAAACAGAGTAAGGGGAGAAAATGGAGGTAAAAATACACTGACACGTAGACGTTCATTGGGGACAGTGAAAAGAGTCACCAGAAAGTTAAAAAAACACAGTTGGCGATTCTTAAAACACAGAGAAGACACTGGATGCGCATGCACAGGTTAAAAGTTGGCCACAGTATTAAAAACACTCCGAAACAACACACTTAAAACCCACTTGGAGCACACACGACGAAGAATATAACTACCAGGTTGGACCTGCCGAGGGAAAGGTCAGAGAGGATGGAAAAGGAGGGGAGAGCATGGGGCAGCTGGGGAAGCGGCGGGATGAAGAGAGGAGGGGCAACCGTGGGTTCACGAAGAGGCAGGAGACACATGGGGCAGGAGAGGAAAAGGGAAGACAGGGCAGGAGGGAGCGCAGAGACACTGAAAGAAGGCACAAGAGATGGAGGGGGAGTAGGAGGGGAAATCCGCTCAGAAGGAGGGAGGGGGGGGGGGAGAGGGAGCCCTGAGGAGGAGGCAGGAAGAGGGGGTTAGAGTTGGTAGGAAGGGTAGATGTCAGGGCGAAGTTCATCATCCGGGAGGGGTAGACGGTGGAAGTTGTGTTGGGAAAGGAGATGGAGGGTGTGGAGATGGAGAGAGGGAGGGACACAACGGTAAAGACGCGGCAACTGGTTGGGAGTGGAGAGGACCTAGGTAGGCCGTGTAGGCCTGGCCTATTCCTGGTCCCAGCGCCGCTGGGCTGTCGAACACTCAGCAAGGCGACCCCCAAACCGCTCAGCTTCGTTCTTGTTTTATTTCAAGTAAATCTATTCACGAACTTTCTCCGTATATACAAGGTGGTCCATTGATCGTGACCGGGCCAAATATCTCATGAAATAAGCATCAAACGAAAAAACTACAGAGAACGAAACTTGTCTAGCTTGAAGGGGGAAACCAGATGGCGCTATGGTTGGCCCGCTAGATGGCGCTGCCATACGTCAAACGGATGTCAACTGCATTTATTTAAAATAGGAACCCCCATTTTTTATTACATTTTCGTGCGGTACGTAAAGAAATATGAATGTTTTAGTTGGACCACTTTTTTCGCTTTGTGATAGATGACGCTGTAATAGTCACAAACATATGGCTCACAATATTAGACGAACAGTTGGAAACAGGTAGGATTTTTAAATTAAAATACAGAACGTCGGTACGTTTGAACATTTTATTTCCGTTGTTCCAATGTAATACATGTACCTTTGTGAACTTATCATTTCTGAGAACGCATGCTGTTACAGCGTGATTACCTGTAATTATCACATTAATGCAATAAATGCTCAAAATGATGTCACTCAACCTCAATGCATTTGGCAATACGTGTAACGACATTCCTCTCAACAGCGAGTAGTTTGCCTTCCGTAATGTTCGCACATGCATTGACAATGCGCTGACGCATGTTGTCAGGCGTTGTCGGTGGATCACGATAGCAAATATTCTTCAACTTTCCCCACAGAAGGAAATCCGGGGACGTCAGATCCGGTGAACGTGCGGCCTTGGTATGGTGCTTCGACGACCAATCCATCTGTCATGAAATATGCTATTCAATACCGCTTCAACCACACGTGGGCTATGTGCCGGACATCCATCATGCTGGAAGTACATCGCCATTCTGTCATACAGTGAAACATCTTGTAGTAACACCGGTAGAACATTACGTAGGAAATCAGCATACATTGCACCATTTAGATTGACATCGATAAAATGAAGGCCAATTATCCTTCCTCCCATAATGCCGCACCATACATTAACCCGCCAAGCTCGCTGATGTTCCACTTGCCGCAGCCTTGGTGGATTTTCCGTTGCCCAATAGCGCATATTATTCCGGTTTACGTTACCGCTGTTAGTGAATGACGCTTAGTCGCTAAATAGAACGCGTGAAAAATTTTTTAATCGTCCCGTATTTCTCTTGTGCCCAGTTGCAGAACTGTACATGACGTTCAAAATCGTCGCCATGCAATTCCTGGTGCATAGAAATAGCATAGAAATAGAATAAATGAAGCAGGCAAAAAGGAATATAAACGTCTCAAAAATGAAATCGACAGGAAGTGCAAAATGGCTAAGCAGGGATGGCTAGAGGACAAATGTAAGGATGTAGAGGCTTGTCTCACTAGGGGTAAGATAGATACTGCCTACAGGAAAATTAAAGAGACCTTTGGAGAGAAGAGAACCACTTGTATGAATAGCAAGAACTCAGATGGCAACCCAGTTCTAAGCAAAGAAGGGAAAGCAGAAAGGTGGAAGGAGTATATAGAGGGTTTATACAAGGGCGATGTACTTGAGGACAATATTATGGAAATGGAAGAGGATGTAGATGAAGATGAAATGGGAGATAAGATACTGCGTGAAGAGTTTGACAGAGCACTGAAAGACCTGAGTCGAAACAAGGCCCCGGGAGTAGACAACATTCCATTAGAACTACTGATGGCCTCAGGAGAGCCAGTCATGACAAAACTCTACCATCTGGTGAGCACGATGTATGAGACAGGCGAAATACCCTCAGACTTTAAGAAGAATATAATAACTCTAATCCCAAAGAAAGCAGGTGTTGACAGATGTGAAAGTTACCGAAGTATCAGTTTAATAAGTCACAGCTGCAAAATACTAACGCGAATTCTTTACAGACGAATGGAAAAACTGGTAGAAGCCGCCCTCGGGGAAGATCAGTTTGGATTCCGTAGAAATGTTGGAACACGTGAGGCAATACTGACCTTACGACTTATCTTGGAAGAAAGATTAAGAAAAGGCAAACCTACGTTTCTACCATTTGTAGACTTAGAGAAAGCTTTCGACAATGTTGACTGGAATACTCTCTTTCAAATTCTGAAGGTGGCAGGGGTAAAATACAGGGAGCGAAATGCTATTTACAATTTGTACAGAAACCAGATGGCAGTTATAAGAGTCGAGGGGCATGAAAGGGAAGCAGTGGTTGGGAAAGGAGTGAGACAGGGTTGTAGCCTCTCCCCGATGTTATTCAATCTGTATATTGAGCAAGCAGTAAAAATTTGGAGTAGGTATTAAAATTCATGGAGAAGAAGTAAAAACTTTGAGGTTCGCCGATGACATTGTAATTCTGTCAGAGAAAGCAAAGGACTTGGAAGAGCAGTTGAACGGAATGGACAGTGTCTTGAAAGGAGGATATAAGATGAACATCAACAAAAGCAAAACGAGGATAATGGAATGTAGTCAAATTAAGTCGGGTGATGCTGAGGGAATTAGATTAGGAAATGAGACACTTAAAGTAGTAAAGGAGTTTTGCTATTTAGGGAGTAAAATAACCGATGATGGTCGAAGTAGAGAGGATATAAAATGTAGACTGGCAATGGTAAGGAAAGCGTTTCTCAAGAAGAGAAATTTGTTAACATCGAATATAGATTTAGGTGTCAGGAAGTCGTTTCTGAAAGTATTTGTATGGAGTGTAGCCATGTATGGAAGTGAGACATGGACGATAACTAGTTTGGACAAGAAGAGAATAGAAGCTTTTGAAATATGGTGCTACAGAAGAATGCTGAAAATAAGGTGGGTAGATCACGTAACTAATGAGGAGGTATTGAATAGGATTGGGGAGAAGAGAAGTTTGTGGCACAACTTGACTAGAAGAAGGGATCGGTTGGTAGGACATGTTCTGAGGCATCGAGGGATCACAAATTTAGCATTGGAGGGCAGCGTGGAGGGTAAAAATCGTAGAGGGAGACCAAGAGATCAATACACTAAGCAGATTCAGAAGGATGTAGGTTGCAGTAGGTACTGGGAGATGAAGAAGCTTGCACAGGATAGAGTAGCATGGAGAGCTGCATCAAACCAGTCTCGGGACTGAAGACCACAACAACAACAACAACAGAAATATGGTACGGGTGCAATCGATGTTGATGCAGGAATCTCAACACCGACGTTTTTGAGATTCCCGATTCTCGCACAATTTGTCTGCTAGTGATGTGCGGATTAGCCGCGACAGCAGCTAAAACACCTACTTGGGCATCATCATTTGTTGCAGGTCGTGGTTGACGTTTCACATGTGGCTGAACACTTCCTGTTTCCTTAAATACCGTAACTATCCGGCGAACGGTCCGGACACTTGGATGATGTCGTCCAGGATATCGAGAAGCATACACAGCACACGCCCGTTGGGCATTATGACCACAATAGCCATACATCAACACGATATCGACCTTTTCCGCAATTGGTAAACGGTCCATTTTAACACGGGTAATGTATCGCGAAGCAAATACCATCCGCACTGGAGGAATGTTACGTGATACCTCGCACTTATACGTTTGTGACTATTACAGCGCCATCTATCACAAAGCGAAAAAAGTGGTCCAACTAAAACATTCATATTTCTTTACGTACTACACGAATATGTAATAAAATGGGGGTTCCTATTTTAAAAAACGCAGTTGATATCTGCTTCCCCCTTCATGCTAGACGAGTTTCGTTCTTTGTAGTTTTTTCGTTTGATGCTTATTTCGTGAGATACTTGGCCCGGTCACTATCAATGGACCACCCTGTATATTATTGGCCCGCCGGTTTGGTTCCCCTCAAGTAATACACTTATCACGCAAAACATTTGGCAAACTGAGAAAATTTCGGGTGACTGGAAAACCGCATCCGCTGCATAAAATGGGAAACAGAACGGATGTTAATAGTTGTATAACAGTTTCCGTTCTGCTATTTTATCGAAAATTGACATTCTGAGCCCGTGACTGTGTACCAAATATATGTTGACTCTTACGTAGAATATAACGGCAACCAGTCACTTTTTGCAATGCTATTTATTTATTTAAGGAGCGCCCTCACCAGTTTCGAACCGACAGGTTCATCTTAAGACGGCTAGTTCACGTTAAGATACATTTTACATTAGCTGTCGCTATTTGTTTTCCGAAAAGATTGAATTTCCTTGGGGTGGTGTTTCGCTATAACCAAAATCAGATGTGAGACAACGTCTTTTTAACTGTAAATGTGCCTCACAACTCTTTTAAGCGATATAAACGAATTATTAAAGAGAAGATGTTTCGGTTGCTTACTTCCAGTGCAGACGACTTGCGATCTTGCAGCAGCGAAAACTGTATGATCTCCTCTTTTTCATGTACATGTGTGCACATAATCTAAAGCACCACTCACACACTATGAAGTACGCATATAAAGATGGCAATATTACAGCCATAACAATGCAAGACTTTCACTGTCAGAGATATTTCCATATATACATGTGTGTGACAGTACGAATTTACAAATTACTAATGTTACTTTACTTACTATTTACATTAAAAGAAAATGGTTCAAATGGCTCTGAGCACTATGGGACTCAACATCTGAGGTCATCAGTCCCCTAGAACTTAGAACTACTTAAACCTAACTAACCTAAGGACATCACACACATCCATGCCCGAGGCAGGATTCGAACCTGCGGCCGTAGCGGTCGCGCGGTTCCAGACTGAAGCGCCTAGAACCGCTTGGCCACACCGGCCGGCTACATTAAAAGAGAACTGATTAATATTAAGATAAACAAATAAAGCAGTTTGTTTGCCATAAAGTTTTACTGCAGTGACATTACGTAAATATTGTGGTATACATTGGTACCGATTCGGTCTGTTCATTGAGGAGATTTTGTGGTGAAATGCTTTTATGTACATATATTTCAATCCTTCAAGCATGCTGAGAAAGGTAGCTTTATGAATTTGTTTGAAGAGAGTGAAATACATGTACATAAAAGTAAATCACCACAAAATCTCCTCAATGAACAGGCAGAGTTAGTCAATGCAGCCTTTCTTCAAAATTCCATTCACCTGCTTTCCAATTTAAAGTACGTTGGCGTGGTTTTTTCATCGTAAGTAACCGAAACATCTCTCTTTAATAATTTGTTTACATCACTTAAAATCGTTGTGAGGCACAATTACTGTTAAAAAGACATTGTCTCACATCTTGTTTTGGTTGTAGGGTACCACCACGCCAAAGAAATTTCATAAGTTGGGAAAACAAATAGCGAAAGGTAATGTAGAATTTACCTTAACGTGAGGTAGCCGCCTGAAGATGAACCTGTCGGTTCGAAACCGGTAACGGCACTTTTTAAATAAATAAATAGCATTGTAAAATATGGTTTGTTGCTGTTATCTTCTATGTAAGAGTCAACCCGTAATTTCCATTCTTCCTGCCCCATATAAAATTCTTCCTCAATGTTTCCTGAAGCGATCACAGCTCCAACATGAACACAAAATTGGAGAGTATCAAGCACGTTCAAGACCAAACTGGACTTGCCGAGAACAAATCTTAGTTCTGAAACTAATTCTCAGTCAGCAAAAAATTTGAGATAAGAAAGTAGTTTGTACACTCAGTTACCGTAAACCTCTCTTACAGATTCTGAAAGAAGACCACTGCAGTTATAAGCGAAACACTAAATGATACAATATCTATGGTAAAATTCGTGTGATACATTTCGCAAGATTTTGAAATTAAAAGAGGAGTGAGACAAGGTGATGGACTCCTTCCATTACTTTTCGACTGTTGGTGAAAACTTAACTCAGAGCTTAAAACTGACGAACCAATCATATTAGGAAGAGCCAATATTAGGATGCAGTGACGACCTGGTGATTCCATGTCAGATCACTGAAACAGCAGAAAAACAAATTGAAATTCTTAAAGAAACAGCAGAAGTAGTAGAACTGCAAAAGTCATTTGAAAATACAAAATACATGCCTAGAGCCACGTATCTCCAAAATCCTAAAACCTAAATGCGGGAAAATCGAGAGAGGTTCTCAGTTGAAATATTTAAGTGGAGCTATTCAGGAAATTCGTTGTCACAAACTGGAAACAGCCTTCCGACTTATAAAAGATATCTATAATAGAAAATGCGTTTCAGAATACACCAAATTGAGACACTACCTCGTAGTCATCAGAGCAGAGTATCTTGATGGGGCTGAAACACTTATTTTAAGCAGAAAGACGAACGTTGAAGAAATCCAAAACAGAGAACGGAAAGTAATCAAGAAAATTATAGAAAAAATGGCTCTGAGCACTATGCGACTTAACGTTTGAGTTCATGAGTCGCCTAGAACTTAGAACTAATTAAACCTAACTAACCTAAGGACATCACACACATCCATGCCCGAGGCAGGATTCGAACCTGCGACCGGAGCGATCGCTCGGCTCCAGACTGTAGCGCCTAGAAGCGCACGGCCACTCCGGCCGCCAAAATTATAGATTCAAGCTATACTGAAGGAAGAACATACAGACTAACGTAAGAACGAATAAAGAAACTTAAAACTACACCACCATTTATTCGGATATGAAAAAACGCAGGTTGAATTACTTCGAGCGTATTAAAGGAATCGAACCGACTACGTTAACTAGACTGGTTGTGTAATTCTTTTATCTGTGCTGTGAAACCTTGCTTCTTGCCAAATTTCGTGATTCTAGGTCAACGGGACGTACACTACATGTTTTGATGAGTCATATAAATGGGCGTATCTTTTGACTGCATTGACTCAGAAGCTTCAATTTTGTACACCACCAAGGACAATAGACCTTAGTATGTGACATAAATTTCAATTCGATACGGCACCCGTTCCTGAGGAAAAACGTTTTTAACAGTCCGACAGACAGACAGATTGGAAGACGGACAGAAAAGTGATCTCATACGGGCTCCATTTTTACCGACTGGGCTATGGAACGCTAAAAAGAGCAAATAAAGTTGTTGTTGTCAGGAATGTACGTTTTCCAAGTTCAGTCACTAACTTCTAGGCAAAATCTAAGAATCCATTAGAAATTGAACCGTTAACAATGATCTGGCACGTAGCCACAGGCACACACACGTGTATACAAAAGGAATGAATCACTGTCTGACCAGCTACATCCCTTTCAGGAATGTTTGATGGATGATAACGTATTCTGGCCTCTCAGCAAACATAATCACTTCTCTTGTACTCTGTTAGCTAAGGCCGTGAGTCATCCACAGAGATAGCAGAGTAGCAGCCCTGTTTACATGTAGTCGTGCTCGCAGCAAACGTTCACCCCTTTGGCGAGAGGTGTGCGGTACACATACGACTGATAGCATAGCTCACATTCTACTTCCTTCAAGCCCTCGATATCATTCTCTCGGCGATGAGAGCAGCCGGCAACGCCGCAGTAGCGTAACGGTCCCGACACTTCAATTACTCAACAGTAAATAACGGTCACGGAAGCGTCAGAGACATAATCGTCCTTTAACTGCATCTTACCTCTGCCAACCACTGATTACATTTATTTGTAATTATCAGACACCTCTCTCCGCTTCGGAGTCAATATTTCCGTGTAGCGCCATATCATTAAAAGTAATTCATTGTCCTAGATTTCAGCATTAACATCGAGTAGGCAGCCGATTCGTTCGCACCGGTAGCTATTCAAACACTGCACAAACGACAACAAAAAGAATGAATCTGCAAAACTTGGAATCTTTTCTTGCTTGGACTTCGGATTGAAGCGGATGTAAAATAGGAATTCTCTGCAATTTAACTGTTAAAACAGGTACGAAACGACATTATGCAATAGTCTCATAAAAGGAACGGCGAATGAACATCTTGGTTTGCTGGCAACGTTATTCAAGTCAGCGGCGAAATCGTTTGTTGTTGCGGTCTTCAGTTCGAAGACTGTGCAAGCCTCTTCATGTACAAATAACTACCGCAACCTACACCCATTTTCATCTGCTTACTGTATTCATCTCTTGGTTTCCTTCTGCACTTTTTACGCCCACACATCCCTCCAGTACTAAATTGATGAGCCGAGCGGTCTAAGGCGCTGCAGTCATGAACTGTGCGGCTGGTCCCGGCGGAGGTTCGAGTCCTTCCTCGGGCATGGGTGTGTGTGTGTTTGTCCTTAGGATAATTTAGGTTAAGTAGTGTGTAAGCTTAGGAACTGATGACCTTAGCAGTTAAGTCCCATAAGATTTCACACACATTTGAACATTTTTTTTTAATTGATGATTCCTTGATGTCTCCTAACGTTATCATATCAAAGGACACCTTCTTTTATTCTTCTTCTTTTATTCTTTTTTATGCCACAAATTTCTTTTCTCCCAAGTTCTATTCAGTGTCTCTTCATTAGTTACGCGATCTAGCAATCTAATCGTCAGTACTCTTCTGTAGCACTACATTTCAAAAACTTCTGATCTCTTCTTGTCTGAACGTCTTATCCTCCACATCCGTACATGGCTACACCCCAGACAAATACCTTCAGACAAGACTTCCAAACACTTAAATTTGTATTCGATATTAACAAATTACTGTTCTCCAGAATCGCTTTTCTTGCCATTTCCAGTCTATGTCTTGTATCCTCTCTACTTCAGTCATCACCAGTTATTTTACCACTCAAATAGCACAACTCATCTACTACTTTTAAAGCCTCAGTTTCTAATCTAATTCCCTCTGTGTAACCTGATTTAATTCGACTAAATTCCGTTACCCTTCTTTTACTTTTGTAAATGTTCCTCTTATATAATCTTTTCAACACACTGCCCATTCGTTTCAACTGCACTTTCAAATTTATTGCTGTCTCTGACAATTACATTGTCATCGGCAAAGTTGAAAGTTCTATTTCTTCTCCTTTAATTCCTTCTCCAAATTTTTCTTTGGTTTCCTTTATTGGTTGCTAAATGTACAGACTGAATAACGTCGGAGATAGGCAACAACCCTGTCTCACTCCCTTCGGAAGCACTGTTTCGTCTTTATGCCGTTCGATTCTTGTAACTGCCACCCGGTTTCTGTACAGTTTCTGAACAACCTTTCGCTTCTCGTATTTATCTTCAGAGTTTGAAAGAGCGCATTCCACTCAACATTGTCAAAAGCTTTCTCTACGTCTACAAACGGTATAAACGTAGTTTGTGTTTCCTTAACGTACCTTCTAAGTCGTAGGACCAGTATTTCCTCGCGTGTTCCAAAATTTCCCCAGAACCGAAACTGATGTTTCCCGAGGTCGGCTTCTACCAGTTTTTTTCCATTCTTTGTAAACAATTTCTGTCGGTAATCTGCAACCAAAACTTATTAAACTGATAGTTCGGTAATATTCTCACCTGCCTCCACCTGCTTTCTTTGGCATTGGAATTACTACATTCGTCTTTAAGGCTGAAGATACTGACCCTGTAACATATTATCTTAGAAACCAGGTGGAACAGTTTTGTCATGACTGGCTCTCACAAGGCTTTCAGCTGTTAAGGGGGAATGTGGTCTGTTACGGAGGCGAAATCGCATACTTCTCAACGAGAGCTCGAAGCTGGTGTGTATTATCAGTATCTCATAAACCCACGATGAGGAGGATACGATACTTCGTGAGTCTATATGAAACAGATGAGGTAACATTTAACCATGTGGTCGATTCTATGTGGCGCGACTGCTACGGTCGCAGGTTCGAATCCTGCCTCGGGCATGGATGTGTGTGATGTCCTTAGGTTAGTTAGGTTTAAG
The DNA here is from genome assembly GCF_023864275.1 of Schistocerca cancellata. Classification (NCBI taxonomy): domain Eukaryota; kingdom Metazoa; phylum Arthropoda; class Insecta; order Orthoptera; family Acrididae; genus Schistocerca; species Schistocerca cancellata. Next base: position 1,143,529,157 of record NC_064626.1, on the reverse strand, counting down.
TAGTTCTAAGTTCTAGGGGACTGATGACCACAGATGTTAAGTCCCATAGTGCTCAGAGCCATTTGAACCATTTTTGATTCTATGTGCCTTCACCCCCAACCGTTGTTCGGTCGCCATTTGGTACAAGTTCACTGCCTGTTCCCTCTCTCACTTGCGTACATCAGCAGCCGTCCTGAAATCGAACATGCAGTCGTCTGCTGCGTACAGCGAACTTCAGCATATTACAGCACTAAATATTTAAGTTTCATGTTACCATGGTGATATTTTCCAATTGTTTTCTCTTCATATTGTGTTAGCGATGAAATATGTCTATAGCTGTGGCAGTTGTTCCGTTATGAATTGGACTGGTACTGAGTTTGGAACTAACGCTGGTTTAACGTACCACGTCGATGGCAATGGCGTGTTGTTCGCTGTATGGTCAGTTGTTGCACGTGTTCTTTACACGTGCTGTGGCCTGCGATGTGTCTAATTGCGATAGGACAGTAATGAATTATTTGAAAATCGTTACAGAATCGAAACTACAATACGATCGAGAAGGAAGTAAAATAACAGTCAAATGGCTAAAGGCCATTTAAATTTTTTTCTGGTTATTGAGCTTGCTGTGATTTTTCGCTGATCCACGGAAACAAGCGCAGTTTCAGGGTTATCACGACCGCAGAAAACTGCCCAGACGGTGGACAGGCCCATATATCTCTCACACGCGGCTGCGACTTCATTCCTTGATCCTTTCGGAGATTACATTCTCGCTAAAAATTACGGTTTTTTTATGAAAGTTACGCCATTGGCCGGTAGGTGACCGTCCTTCGCAACTGGAACGTGAACCGGACACACCGGAATGTTACTTAACTTCGGGGCGCAGACTTGGCTTTACTGCGCAGTACCGGGAGCGGAGAGGATGTACACGGGTACTTGTTATCGCCGAAGGTACGTCTCGGCTCTATCCAGTAGGTCCAGTGGGGAAAAAAAGCGAAACTTCTCGAGCGGGTGAACACCAACGACCTTCCGAACAAGTAACGTCAAGAGATTCAGCGTTAAATATTAAGCTCCCTAAACACAAAAACAAACGTAAACAACAAATAAAATTAATGTCCACATCACCTGTAGTTTGCCGTTGTTGCGTTACATGTGTTGGTGGCTTTACAACGAAGTTAAACTTTTAAGCAAACCTAAAATGTTGATAATTCTGCTTCACTTAATAACTCTCGCCCTTTTCTTAAATTTATAACAGGGACTGCAGCCCTTGGAATATACAAATGAATTGCTGCCTTTAATAAGAGAAGCCACTTCCATAAAATCGGTTCATAAAGCATTATTCATACACAGAAGCGCCAAAGAAACTAGTATACAAATGCGTATTCAAATACAGAGGTGGCACTGCCGTAGGCAACGCCTATATAAGACAACAAGTGTCTGTCGCAGTTGTTGGATCGGTTACTGCTGCTACAATGGCAGGTTATCAAGATTTAAGTGAGTTTGAACATGATGTTATAGTCAGCGCACTTGCGATGAGGCACAGCATCTCCAAGGTAGCGGTGAAGTGGGGATTTTCCCGTACGACCATTTCACGAGTGTACCGTGAATATCAGGAATCAGGTAAAACATCAAATCTCCGACATCGCTGCGGCCGGAAAAAGATCCTGCAAGAACGGGACCAACGACGACTGAAGAGAATCGTTCAGCGTGACAGAAGTGCAACCCTTCCGCAAATTGCTGCGCATTTCAAGTGTGAGTGAGCGAATCATTCAACGAAACATCATCGATATGGGCTTTCGGAGTCGAAGGCCCAATCGTCTATCCTTGATGACTGCACGACGCAAGGCTTCACGTCTCACCTGAGCCCGTCAACACCGACGCTTGACTGTTGATGACTGGAAACATGTCGCCTAGTCGGACGAGTCTCGTTTCAAATTGTATCGAGCGGATGGTCGTGTACGGGTATGGAGACAGTCTCGTAAATCCATGGACTTTGCATGTCAGCAGGGGACTGTTCAAGCTGTTGAAGGCTCTGTAATTGTGTGGGGCGTGTGCAGTGGGAGTGATATGGGACCCCTAACACGTCTAAATACGACTCTGAGAGGTGACACAAACATAAGCATCCTGTCTGATCATCTGCATCTGTTCATGTCTATTGTGCATTCCAACGGACTTGGGAAATTCCAGCAGGGCAATGCGACACCCCACACGTCCAGAATTGCTACAGAGTGGCTCCAGGAACACTGTTCTGAGTTTAAAAATTTCCGATGGCTATCAAACTCCCCAGACAAGAACATTATTGAGCAACCTGAGATGCCTTGCAACGTGCTGTTCAGAAGATATCTCCACACCCTCGTACTCTTACTTGTTTATGGACAGCCCTGCAGGATTCATTCTTTCACTTCCCACCACCACTACTTCAGACCTGAGTCGAGTCCATGCCACGTCGTGTTGCGGCAATTCTGCGTGCTCGCGAGGGCCCTAAACGATATGAGGCAGGTTTACCAGTTTCTTTGGCTCTTCAGTGTAATTTTTTCTGAGTCTATAAATGTGTCTATTGGAATATATTGTCAGAAATGTGTCACTGCCGAAATTTCATTGATTTGCAGGTGAGAAACGAAGAGTCAGCTGTACCTTGTGGAATCCCATTACTAATGTCTTCACAATGTAAGAAAATCTCCCGAGATCTACAATCGATGAGTAATGCAGCATGGTATTCAGTTTAATGTGAATAATTTATTAGCTATAGCAGTTAATTCTACAATACGTCAGTTTTTTTAACTACATATTGTGACTTACACAGCAAAATGCTACGAAAATATCACACAGAAATAAGAGCTGGTGCTGTTTCGTGATTAACGCTTGTAAAATGTTGTGGATGAACGTATAAATAGTAATACGTTACGGAACCCTACCTGTGGTTTACCATCTGTAGGGGGAATTAGGGAATAATTGGGTATGGGAGTGAAACTGGGTACCCCATATTTCTTTTTGCGAGTTAATAACATTGTAATGCTGACAGAGACAGCAAAGGACTTGGAAAAGCAATTGAACGGAATGGTCAGTGTCTTGAAAGGAGGACATAAGATTAAAAAGCAAAACAAGTATAACAGATTGTAGTCGATTTAAATCAGATGATGCTGAGGGAATCAGATTAGCAAACGAGACACTTAAAGTATTAGAGGACTTTTGCTAACTGGACTGCAGAATAACTGATGATGGCCGAAGTAGAGAGGATATAAAATATAGACTGGCAATAGCAAGAAAAGTGTTTCTGAAGAAGAGAAACTCGGTAACGTCGAGTATAGGCTTAAGTGTCAGGAAGTCTTTTCTGAAAGTATTTCTATTGAATGTAGCCATGTATGGAAGTGAAACATGGACGATAAACAGTTTAGACAAGAAGAGAATAGAAACATGGTGCTACAGAAGAAGGTTGACGATTAGATAGGTAGAGGACGTAACTAGGGTAAATCATGTAACTAATGAGAAGTACTGAATGGAATTGGGGAGCAAAGAAATCTGTGGCACAACCTGACTAGAATAAGGGATCGCTTGGTAGAACACGTTTAGTACTGGAGGAAAGTGTTGCGGGCAAAAATTGTAGAGGGAGATCAAGAGAGGAATACAGTAAGCACATTCAGAAGGATGTAGATGAATTGGTAACCTGTGTCAAAGTAATGAAATGCGATTAATTTGGGCTGTCTATGGCGTTAGGTGTATGAACTGGCGTAGAAGAATAATCTTAAGCAGAATTTCAGTACAGGGGTGAAATTGGCTGGACTAGATTGTCTAAATAACTTTCAAAAGGCCACTCTCTGACATTCAGAAACCTTAACCAACTTCGGCTTTGCGTGCAATGGATTTCAATCAAACAGCTGTTGCAAACTTTTTAAAAATCTTATCCAAATGCTTTGAGAGGTACAAATTCACACCAAACAGAGTTTATAACGTTAACGAAAAGGGAATGTCAACAGTACCAAAGTCGCAGTTAAAGATCATAGCCCAAAAGGGAACCTTGACATCAGCTGAGCGACAGAAATTGATACAGCAGCAATTTGTTTCTCCGCAGCAGGCCATAACATTCCTCCACTTCTAGTGTTTCGTAGAGTTACGATGAAAGAGATGCTTTTAGATGGAGCCCCACGAGAAGCTGGATTCAAGCTGAAATTTTCGTCCAGTGGTTGCGTCCCTTCATTTTCACAGCAAATCTTCAAAGAATGAACCAGTTCTCCCGCTGCATGACGGCCACGCAACTCGTGTTAAAGACTTAGAGGTTATCGACATTCTTAGAAAACACGGTACCGTGATAGTTTTTGCTTCACACCGCACTGCATCCATATGCTGCAACTGCTTGATGTCGATTTCGTTGGGCGGTTAAGCGCTTTATACGGTCAGGAAATTAAGACAAGGCTTATCAACCTTCTGGGAAGAGTGGCAACCCAATACCAAATAGCTCTGTTGTTTGGACTTGCATGTGCTAGAGCAGTAACAATACAAAATGCCATATCTGGTTTTAAAAAGACAGTATCTTTCCTTCTGACTGCAAATGCATCTTGCGAAGACGAATATGCACCATCATATACGACAAGAAAGAATAACCAAGACCACAAAAGAGTTAATTACTGCTTCTTCTCCTCTACCTGGTCCAACGACTGACGTGCAAACACTGTCCTCATTCACTGTATCATCGGAGACTGTAAAACCAGTTTCTCATTGCTGGAGACCATGACCAACAGGTGAAGAGCAAAATACGCCGTCGTCATTGAGTCTCCGTACAGAAATGAACTCAGTGCCACAAAAGCATCTTCCCGTCAGTTCAAAAGAAAAGTGTTGAAGGATCCCAGATCAAGACCATCAAAAAAGCGACAGAAGACTTGTGAAGGAAATAGCGCTTCTGGAGATGGGAGTGAAGCGCCTTGTCTTCTTTGCACAGGAACCTACTCGTCAACAAGAAAATCAGATGGAAGGGTAAAGTGTCTAAAGTGTAAGAAGAGGGGTCCATGAGTGTTGTGTATGGTGCAATGGAAATGATTTGCACGAGTACAGAGTTGTCGATGTTGTAACCACAGAATATCTGCTTTTACCTCCTAGGATCGTGTATAACGGCATATTTCAGCGTGCTGAGTTCTACTAAACATAATTTAAACCAACAAAAATAACCACTTACAGGTCTTATCTATTTTTCATCCATTGTTTATCTTTCGCTGAAATAAATTTCAGGTACTAACAATGAGAAATGTCACTGTTATTTGGCTTTCTGCTTAGCTACCCGATTATACCCCAATCACCCCTAGCCAGGTAGCACTCCTGAGAAATCTCCACGCTGTGGTGAACGCTATTTGCTTTGTTATAAAAGGAAAAGAATGCCACAGTGCAGCTATTCTATGTATTTGTTTTGCAAATCGTTTTCAGAACCTCATAGCTTAATTTTCAGCAAAACCCTACCTCTGTATAAAGGCCATGCGGAAGCCAAAGTAATTCGTAAAATGACAATACTCAGTCCAACAGATTACGATTTTCGATGGATGATGAGCTACTGCCTCGTTGGAACAACATATTTACGCAATTTGGGAAAAAACTGCGAGATGATGAATTTCTAAGTATGAAGAATTAAACTGGTGTAGTAGCAGTTGTTTTGAAAAAGTTAAGAAAAAAAATGTGGTTTTTCAGGTTTTTGAAAGTTGGTCACATTAGTGCGACTGGGTAGTGTATGATTAAGCTTAAACCAAAGAAACCAATCTACAATCGTCTGAAAGCCTAGCAGTATGTAGATGTTAAGAGCGCTATTACAGGGCCACACCATTGAATGTAGCTTTTGATTAGGTTCTGTTACAAGGTCTTTCTTATATCTTTACCTAATGTTATGGTGGAGTTACCAGGGAAACAGAATTAGGAGAACAGTTTCATCATTAGCAGTAGTATTAAAACTTTTCTCCGTAACCGTACCACGAAAGAGGTCTCAAAGGCCATGAATCGCAAGCTCCACACCTACACAAGACTACCGACGGATTTTGTAAATTTTCTTTTTTCCTTGTAAGAGTCAGTAATGGTTTTTTCTGGGACAAAAGGAATGCATGGAGACTTAAGAATCAAACGTCTTGGGATAACCGCTTGCAGAACAGTTTTTCTGGGTGTATTCCGAGCCAGTTCTGCTTTAAGCCGTCGGCACACGGACCGTGCTGTCGAACGTTAACGTTGAGCGTGCCAAGTTCAACGTGCTGCTGAACGCTCAGGACCGATGCGACTTGTGCATACGGTACGTGGGCCCGAAAGTAGTATACGCGATCGCAACGCACTCCAGCGGCAGTTGAGGGATGCTTCTAGTTTGTAACTCACACTGTTTACTCAACGGGCGCGCGTAAAATTCCCACGATTGCTCTATTAAAACGCACATTTCCTCCATCGTCCACGAAAAGGAAAGTACCATGTCCAATCAATAAGGGCACAGGCTAATAAAAGTTCCATAACAAACAGTGTATTACAAATTTGGAATACTTCTCCGCATCAGATAGACATTATTTCATCATTCCCACATTTTAGTAAAACCCCAAGGTCAGTCTTACTTGATCACTGTTCCTACCCAGTAGCAGAATGTTTGCAACAAGTAAATTACGAAGAGTAAAAGAAAAAGGAGCAAAATATCTTTATACAAGTAGCGCAAGCTGTCCTGTAGATTAAGCCAATCGAACAAACTTACCCCTCAAAAAAAGGTGAACTTACATTTACATAACATCAAATATTATAGTATATATTTATATTAAACTAATAATAAAGTATCAGAACCTAATGAGAGCGCGAATGTTAGGAAAAAAAGTTTGGCAGTCTCACAACGCGAACCACCGCCCCGAATAATAACTAGGACAGCGACGCTACTCATTACGCTAAACTAACATCAGACCCCTTACAATATATCATATTATGTTACCCTTTGCTGAAAACCTTAATCGTAGATATGTTACTAATTGAAATTTATTTATAACAAATTGTACCAAGAACAATACGTTTTGTGTGGATCTTCAGTGTGTCGCTGCCTTTAAATAGCCTACTCTCATAATACGCAAGTTAGAATAATTCTTTTGCCACGAATATGGTGTTTCTCATTATTTTATTGGAACGAATCACACAGTTAACAACCGGTTTTTCAGTGACTCTCAATTTGCTGGTGCTCAGAAACGGTATATATACATATAGGCTTGAAATGAATGCCAATATGGCGCCTCACAACTCTGTACTGAAGGGAGACGGCATGCGTGTGACGTAGGTGGCGTTGTGCCATCTCATTGGTTAACACTGAGACGCGCGCTCAGAATATCTGACATGCCAGATATTGCTCTGCACGTTCGGAAAGACTCCAGAGCGTGCTATTCCACGCTATGACGTCAGAAACTCGGCACGCTCAACGCTCAACGTTCGGATGCACGGTCCGTGTGCCGACGGCTTTAGCCTCCTAACCACCTGACACGACAGTACAAAGTGCTGCTAACGATGTTACGACAGCCGCGATAAAACGGGCCGGGGGCAGGAAGCCCAACCCCGCCCCACATACACAAGGAAACATGGGGTCAGGTAGCAATGTTGTTCCGTCAAGTGTTAATTTTCAGGCTGTGCCCCTTGTCTCAGACGGTAAATACCGAAGGAGCCTCAGATACTAAGCGTTGACTGTTTTTCCCTGGGTGTTTGCAAACTGTTTTTAGTCAGTGCATAATACGACGGATATTCAATAATTAAACTGACAGATTCATGTAGAAATGGAACAGTTTGCAGGTGTTTTGTACATTCATGACTTTAGGTTGGCATTACCTGCATGAGCGGAGAACAGCTGACGGATAAAAAGTGTTTTGCTTGTAACCTCTAAATTGCGTGTAACGATGGCGTGTCTTCCAGAAATTTCTGTATTAGTTGAACAACGTTCGGTGATGCGCTTTTTGTTTTCTGAAGCTGGAAAACAGACTAAAATCTTTTCTCGAATGATTTTACTACACGGTGAAAGTTGTATGAACCACGGAAATTTTTATAAGTGGGTAGATTATTTGGAAACGGTGGAACATCAATGATGCGCAGCGACATGGCCGGCCAATTGGAGTGCCAACTCCTTCCCTTGAAACCCGCATTAGCGACATTATTCGTGAAGACCGACGAACTTACAGCATAACGTTATCAGAACAGGAGAACAAGCGCAGTGGGGGTCCCGAAAGATTTAACGCAACAACACCTGAAGTGTATACGGATTTGAATGAACGCTATGAAAAAAGTGATCCTTTCCTCAACAAGATTTCAACGTGTGATGGAACTTGGGTTCGCCATTTTAAACAGAATCCAAAAAAAGAAACCATAAAATGGAAGCAACTATGAGAAGGTCAAATAATTTGTGGGAAGAGGCTCAAGGAACAAGACAACGATTTCTTTGCATCAGGTATACTTCATTGATGAGATAAGTGTATGAAGGTTATGTTGAGAAGATGTAAAAGTCTCATTTTGTAAAAATATAGTTTTCTTTTACATCATATCTAATTATTGAACGTCTCTTTTAAAACTAATCCTTATTGTAAGAAACTTACCACTACTTCTTACCGTCAAAGATAAATTCAAGCCTTTTCACTTAAAAGTTAAATTCAAAAATTTATTAAGAGACAGTTGATTTTTCGTCAAGCCGTCAATGAGCTCTGACTATGAGCTTTTAAAGTGCTCAATCGTGTGAAAAGTAGAAAATCACTAGTAGCCAGTTGTTTGAAGGAAATGATTGCATCCTTTTGAAAACTGTACGTTTGAAGAAGAGCATCGTAGTGAAGTAGGACTTCTTCATCCTTTATCGGATATTAGCGGTACACATAATAACATGATGTTCGACCACAGCTGTTCGGAAAAGGCTACTGTGTGATGTCGGAAATTAGCTTCTTAAATTTCTGTGTCGTGAGATCTTCTACCATGCGCATGTCTTCAGACTATGTTAGCTTGAAATATTGGCTTGACAAGCGCATAACTCAAAAGATGCCTCTTTACAGGGCGAGATATTCAGACATCCTTTTTCGAAGTGTCTAAATGCCACAGTTTTGCACAATATTTCGCAGTCTGTAGTGCAACCAGTCAAGGAGACTCTAAGCTCACGTCTGTAACGAAAATATCCTACCGGCGCTCCGATTTTCCCGTTATCATCCCGCCCACGCTTCTAATCCGTAGAGAGAAAGAAGTCATTAGAGGCTCAAAATCTCGGTTTGAACGAAGGGCAAGGGAGGAACTGGGCCGTGACCTTTTTTCAAAGGAATTATTACGGCACTTGCCCTAAGCCACTTAGAGAGACAACGCAAAACCTCCGAGGTGGATGTACGGGCATACAAACGCCGTTCTACATCTGCATCTATACCCCGCAGTCCACCGTACGGCACGTGGCGGCGGGTACCTTGTATCACTACTTGTAATTTCCTTTCCTGTTCCACTTGCAAAAAGCACGAGTGAAAACCTACTGTCCATACCCCCCGTATGAACCCTAAATTCTCGCATCTTGTCTTCGTGGTCCTTAAGCGCAGTGTATGTTGGAAGCAACAGAATCGTTCTGCACTCAGCTTCAAATGCCGTTTCTCTAAATTTTCTCAGCAGTGTTCCTCGAAAAGAACGTCGCCTTCCATCCAGAGATTCCCATCTGAGATCCCGAAGCCTCTGCGTAACACTTACGTGCTGTTCGACTCACCAGTAACAAACCTAGCAGCCCGCCTCTGAATTGCTTCGGTATCTTCCTGTAATCAGACCTGTTACGTATCTCGAACCTTCGAGCTAAACTCAAGAATATGTCCCACAAGCGTCCTACATGCCATCTCCTTTACAGATGAACAACACTTCCCTTTCATACTCCTAGTAAACCGAAGTCGACCATTTGACTTCCTTACCACAGTCGCATATGTTCGTTTCATTTCATAACGCTTTGCAACATTACGTATTTAAACGACGTGATTGTATCAAACAGGACATAACGCATGCTCCATCCTAAAATAACGGTTTTTTTTTATTTATCCGAAATAACTTACATTTTTTTTACGTTTAGAACCAGCTACCGTTCATCAAACCAACTAGAAATTATGTCTAAGTCACCTCTCATCCACCTACAGTCACGTAACTTCGACAGCTTACTGTACACCTCAGCATCATCAGCAAACAGTCGAAGATCGCAGCCACTCTGTCCGCCGAACCATTTATTTATGTAGAAAATAGCAACGGTTCTATCACACTTCTCTGGGGCTCTCCTGACGGTGTTCTCGTCTCTAATGAACACTCGCTTTGAGGACAACATATTGGGTTCTATTGCTTAAGAAGTCTTCGAGCCACTCATATACACTCATGCTCACAAATTAAGGATAATGCTGACACACGGTGAAACAACGCTCTGGTAGGCGGTTTGCTGGTTTAAATCACCTCGGGGTAAGACCATGCAGTGCATTTGACCTGCGGTCGTCGCACGGTTGCGCTGGCAGCAGTCCACATACGCAGAGGTGTGTTCGTGTGTGTCAGTGTGTGTCGTGTGTGTCACTGTGTGCAGTGACTAAGTGTGCGGACGTTTTCAGGCGTGCTAATGGTGACTGGGTGTTGAAAATTGCTCAAAGAACACATTTTGATGACGTTGTGAGGGGTAGAATACCAGGGCGACTGGAGGCTGGTCAAACACAGCAGGTCGTAGCACGGACTCTCCGTGTGCCACAAAGTGTGATCTCAAGATTATGGCATCGATTCCAGCAGACAGGAAACGTGTCCAGGCGCTACAGTACGGGACGTCCACAGTGTACAACACCACAAGAAGACCGATATCTCACCATCAGTGCCCGCAGACGGCTACGGAGTACTGCAAGTAGCCTTGCTCGGGACCTTACCGCAGCCAATGGAAACAGTTGTTTCCAGACACGATCTACGGACGACTGAACAGACATTATTTATTCGTCCCGAGACCTGCAAGGTGCATTCCACTGACCCCTGGTCACACAGGAGAGCCCGTAAAGCCCGGTGTCAAGAACACAGTACACGGTCATTGGAACAGTGGTCCCACGTTATGTTCACGGACCAGTCCAAGTATAGTCTGAACAGTGATTCCCGCCGGGTTTTCATCCGGTGTGAATCAGGAACCAGATACCAACCCTTAATGTCCTTGAAAGGGACCTGTATGGAGGTCGTGGTTTGATGGTGTGGGGTGGGATTATTATCGGTGCAAGTACACCCCCGCATGTCTTTGACAGACGAACCAGACAGGTCAGGTGTATCGGGACGTCATTTACACCAGTATGTCCGCCTTTTCAGGGGTGCAGTGGTTCCCACATTCCTCCTGATGGATGATAACGCACGGCCCCACCGAGCTGCCATCGTTTAGGAGTACCTTGAAGCAGAAGATATTAGGCGAATGGAGTAGCCTGCCTGTTTTCCAGACCTAAACCCCAACTGGGATGCTCTCGGTCAACGTATCGCTGCACGTCTTCCAACCCCTACGACACTTCAGGAGCTCCGACAGGCACTGGTGCAAGAATGGGAGGCTATACCTCAGCAGCTGCTTGACCACCTGATCCAGAGTATGCCAACCCGTTGTGCGGCCTGTGTACATGTGCATGGTGATCATATCCCATACTGATGTCGGGGTACATGCGCTGGAAAAAGTGACGTTTTGTAGCACATGTGTTTCGGGACAGTTTGATCAACTTATTACCAATACCGAGGACTTATAGATCTGTGTCGCGTGTCTTCCCTATGTGCCTATGCTATTAGCGCCAGTTTTGTGTAGTGCCACGTTGTGTGGCTCCACATTCTGCAGTTATCCTTAATTTATGAGCATGAGTGTATTTGTGAACCTATTTCATATACTCCTACCTTTGTTATCAGCCTGCAGTGGGGCACCGTGTCAAATGTTTTCTTAAATCTAACAATGTGGAATCTGATCATATAGTGTAGGCTTTCAATATGGAATCTGTCTGTTGCCCTTCACCCATAGTTCGCAGTATATCATGTGAAAAAGGGCAAGCTGTTTTGCACGAGCCATGCTTTCTAAAACCATCCTGATTCGTGGACATAAGTTTCTCGGTCTCAAGAAGATTTATTATATTAGAACTGAGAATATGTTCATGGGTTCTGAAGCAAACTGATGTTAACGATATTGGTCTGTTCTTGAACAAGAAATTTAAAACTCCGGATTTTGTTTTGCTATCTTCAACTCCACACCAACCTGGTCAACAAGTGACTGTATGGAAGCCTTAGAACCACTTAGCAATTTTACATACGCCCATAATTTTCACCGGTTCTCTGTCAGATCTTTTTCTAGGGTATGACAGCGGTATGCTTCACGCATATATCTTTTAACAAACGCACGAATCTCTACTAACCTTTGCTTGTCGACATTTGCGCCTTGTCTTTTGAACCGAGAGAGCAAACCAGCGTCTGCTTTCTCAGTATTTTCCGAATCTCGTCATTAAACCACGGTAGGTCTTTTCCTGTCCTTTATGCACTTGCTAGGCACATAATTCTCAAGACTACTATTTACAATCTGCTTCACCGTGTGTGAATCCAATTATCTTCAACACTGCACCACTTCTTTCGGTTTCTGCCCAATAGACAAAAGCGGGAGACATAATTTTCAAATAGCCGTAGTTTCGTCTAAATCCTCTTACAGGTTTTTGGTTTCGATCTCAGTTTCTGTAAACACTGGTCCAGTAGGCTCAGTAAACCCATATCTGCAATTGAACAGTGCGGCTGGTCCCGGCGGAGGTTCGAGTCCTCCCTCGGGCATGGGTGTGTGTGTGTTAGTCCTTAGGATAATTTAGGTTAAGTAGTGTGTAAGCTTAGGGACTGATGACGTTAGCAGTTAAGTTCCATAAGATTTCACACACATTTGAACATTTTTTTGCAATTGGACAGTTCCTGGTCCTTATGTACGCCATCTTTTCGTCTCTCTCTCGGTTCCAGCACTGTTTACAAGTAGTTTGTCACGAATTCTATTCTTCTTGCTCGGAACCTAACGGCCTAAATGAAACAAAATAAAACAGTATAGACAACTGACATGTGTTTCTGCAAAAAATGTTAAAAACTGTGCAGATAAACGATAAAATATAGCATAATCGCCTCTGGGAAATATATGGAGTTACCATTCAACGTTTTCGGTCGTCCGGGTTTAAATTAATCTACTCGCTTTTCCCTCTTAACTGCCATGTATGACGTTGGATCTGTGTCGAACTTCCGGGACCGGACTGCGCATTCTTTCGGGAGTTCTCCCGTCACCAAAATACCTCTGTAGTCTGCAAACCCGTTCTTCTTTCCTTTTCTTGGCACCTCTAGTGTCGCATGACCTATTAAACAATGAAATAGCGTATAGTAACATTGTATGTATTGTACTGTATTGTTTGATAACCGGGGACCTAGAAACTCCGTCCAAAGGGCCCGGGTTCGATTGCCGGCTGGGTCGGAGATTTTCTCCGCTCAGGGACTGGGTGTTGTGTTGTCCTACTCATCATCATTTCATCCCCATCGACGCGCAAGTCGCCGAAGTGGCGTCAAATCGAAAGACTTGCACCAGGCGAGCGGTCTACCCGACGGGAGGCCCTCGTCACACGACATTTCATTTCAACTGAAATCGGGACTCATCCGACCAGGCCACTGTTTTCCGGTCATCTAGGGTCCAACAGATATGGTCACTAAACCAGTAGAGGTTCTGCAGGTGATGTCGTGCTGTTAGCAAAGCCACTCACGTCGGTCGTCTGCTGCCGCAGCCTATTAACGCCAGATTTCTCCGCACGTTGGCCGTATGTCTCACACTGATTTCTGCGCTTATTTCACGCAGTGTTGCTTGCCTGTTAGCACTGGAAAGTCTACGCAAACGCCCCCGGTCTCGGTTGTTAGCCGGCCGCGGTGGTCTCGCGGTTAAGGCGCTCAGTCCGGAACCGCGCGACTGCTACGGTCGCAAGTTCGAATCCTGTCTCGGGCATGGATGTGTGTGATGTCCTGAGGTTAGTTAGGTTTAAGTAGTTCTAAGTTCTAGGGGACTGATGACCACAAATGTTAAGTCCCACAGTGCTCAGAGCCATTTGAACCATTTTGATCTCGGTGCGTTACTGCTACGGTCGCAAATTCGAATCCTGCCTCGGGCATGGATCTGTCTGATGTCCTTAGCTTAGTTAGGTTTAAGTAGTTCTAAGTTCTAGGGGACTGATGACCACAGATGTTAAGTCCCACGGTGCTCAGAGCCATTTGAACCATTTTGATCTCGGTGTGTTACTGCTACGGTCGCAGGTTCGAATCCTGCCTCGGGCATGGATGTGTGTAATGTCCTTAGGTTAGTTAGGTTTAAGTAGTTCTAAGTTCTAGGGGACTGATGACCACAGATGTTAAGTCCCACAGTGCTCAGAGCCATTTGAACCATTTTGATCTCGGTTGTTAAGTGAAGGCCGTCGGCCACTGCATTGTCCGTGATAAGAGATAATGCCAGAAATTTGGCATTCTCGCCACAGTCTTTACACTGTGGACCTCGGATTATTGAATTCGCCAACGATTTCCGGAACGGTATGTTTCATGCGTCTAGTTCGACCTAGCACTCAGCGTTCAAAATTCGTTAATTCCCGTCATGTGTTCATAATCACATAGGAAACCTTTTCCCGTGAATCATCTGAGTGCAAATGAAAGCTCCGCCAACGCAATGCCCTTTTATATCTTGTGCACGTGTTACTACGGCCATCTGTATACGTACATATCGCTATCCCACGACTTTTGCCAGCTCAGTGCATATTGCGAAAACCCGTTTAGAAACGCCCAGGGACCTACTCTCGTGCCTGAAATTACCAATATTCTTTAACCTCCGGCTTACGTACTGGATAAGTAAACAAAAGGAGTTTATCGTAATGACATAGAAAGATGGTTACGAGATATAAGGAGCAATTATGAAACCACTCACGATCATTATCCTCTTAGGAAAGAAATGAGAAAAAAACTCGATGCCTTCCATGAAATACGATTGGCAGAGGCAAAGACCTGGAAATACTTGCACAGAACATCAACGACGAAGTGACTGACTGCATATGCAGAAATACTTCAGGTATAATGTCCACACCTTTGAGTCTGAGGAAAGCAACAGACGGAGTAATATCCTCATCAACGGGACGAACAAATAAAAATATGGTAGTTGTGAGGGATAACTGGGAGGGGTAGTTGTGGATTTTTCATAACGAAATGCGCACGAAGAAGATTCCGTCGCGAGTCGGTTGCTGTCTTCTCCCAGAAGCCTCTGGAAAAGTACTGATTGCTGACGTAATGGCAGATGAAACGGCGCCACCACTCAGGTTATTACTCTCCGCAAAAAGTAAACACACTGCCCGTGACGTCAGTGACAGCAGGGGCGTGACGTGAAGCCGCAGGTAGGTGTTAGTTGGAGAGACGATGCGGAGGACTCTGCACACAGTTAGGATACCGGAGACGGCTGCGATTTAACCGCTTGTAGGACAACTGATTTCAGAGTTGTGCTTTTGTCTTCAGCTTATCTTCATCTGCTGTCTGATTTAGATATTCCATTAAATTAAAATACAGTACACTTGGTAGTTAACGAAGAAAATAAACTCTAAATATGATCCTATTCTGTAGTTCAGTTTCCGTCTGAATCTGACCTTTAATACTTTTACTGTACTCCTCAATACAAAGTCTCACCTCTAAATAGAATCGTCTGACTTCAGGCAATACACTGAGCACTGTATTCGATGATGGCTGTTTACCATAACATCTTATATATTGACAGACAAAAACACCCAGGAGTAGAAGAAGAAAGTAAGTGAACCCTCACATACTGAGACGCCATGTTAAGTCATTCCAGTAACCACAAAATAGAGACAAATTTACAAAAAAATGGTACGGTAATTCTCGAGTCCGACTGCTGCTGGTCTCCAGCCAGTGGTGTGGGATGATACACAGTGTTGCAGTGAGTCTATTACTTGTCCTAGGATGCCAGGAGCACATGTGAAGGCGTTACGATGTGCTCGCTGCACAAAAAAGGGATCCTCCCTCGTGGTGATCATACACGGTTGTCCGGCACCTCGAGGACGAATATGCGTGCACTCACGCTCCCATGCAGTCCAGCATCGGGCCACCGTCACATCCGAATGCTCCATAAATGTGGGTACTGCACGACTAGACCAGCTGGCCAAATGGAGACGAACATTGAGGCCCCTTTCAAATTCTGTCACCTGCTGATAACGCTGTCTCACACGAGTACGCTACACCTCCGCCTCCGTTAGAGTGATCACTCAACATTTGACGCTGTTCACGTTCCTTACACGCTCTAACAGACCTCGTAGCAACACTAAACACGAATAACACTAATGCACCCTGGTGGCCGTTCTGCCTGTCACAGACAATTTCAACTCTATTTTCATACTCCCTAATGGTGTGTATGTGTAGGAACCATGCTTTCTGGGGTCTTAACTTTTTTGTGACCTAGTGTAAACTGAAATAAAGACGCTATCCCAAAATATCCTGTAGTGTCTCTATTGTCAAGTGCGGCGTTTTATTTGTCTCGGCTCGATGGTGATGGTTGTCCCAATCTGGTTGACATGGAACAGCGTCCGTCTATCGCGACGACTCCGATCTGTAACTGTTAAAAACAGGCTCCTCGCTTGGTTGATTAGTTTCAGACACTATCTCCCTTGACTGTTAATAAAATCACTAAATCACCTTTAACTTCTGCGTGTTCTCAAGAAATAGTTAATTTCAAATTACACAGTAAATTTCCATTAAATGGCTTAGCCGACACGAAGCTTTATATTGAAGTTTATTGAACTTCGTAATTATTTAAACCTGCACTGAAAACATTCAGGGTCTTGAATCTATTTGCATCAGCGATTCTGACATTGACTACAGCTTCCGACAACACGGTACAACTGTAAGTTCGTGATCGCGTGTAACTGTTTCCTACTCAAGGCTAATAATAGAGTTTATGTCGGCGATTGGTATATTGCTGTGTCCCTTGATGTTCGCGACAATCACAGATCACGAATGCTGAGTCCCAGCGTTAATCATGTATCACACGATTTACTTTTCTTTCACATATAATAACTGCCTCGTTGACTGGCTTTTGTGCAAAACTAATCAGTGTAAGACAAAGGAAAGCAGATTAGACAATTGTATGCAAAGTTAACACTGTTTAAAAAACAACAATAGGTCTCCCTTGTAAATTGGCCTCCTTGGTGTAGAAATATAGTCTCAGCTACATTTTAATGATGAATAACTGTAGGCCTAGGTAACACAGCACTATTTATTGTTAAATTTATCAGTTAATGTATACCATGACTGTGTTTTATTTCCTTACACTTTATTCCTCCTAGTTTTACAGCAGAAACATTAAGTGTCAGCAGAGATTTGTTTTTTTAGTGCACAACGTACAATAACATGATTCAGCTTCACATTTATTCATTATCCAGTGGTTCTTGAAAGCCTGCCGCTGTAAAACCAATGGTTTTGTTTGCTAAACAGTAATACTTGCTTTTATACAGTGGCACCGACAGGTCGACATCACATCAAATTTATGGTGACCGATAAATTGCTCAGTTATGCACCAGGTTTCACAACTCTATGAATATTAAGCCTAAATGAACTAATCTCAGAGGATCTGATAATTGCTGTTTTCCGAGAAACAGTATGACATAAAACATGACAGTCCTGGCTTCCATTAGAGTTACTCAAAGCCACACTAAACCAACATAACACTAAGAAAAAAGCTTGCCTACGTTGTTGTTGTTGTGGTCTTCAGTCCTGAGACTGGGTGATGCAGCTCTCCATGCTACTCTATCCTGTGCAAGCTTCATCTCCCAGTACCTACTGCAACCTACATCCTTCTGAATCTGCTTAGTGTATTCATCTCTTGGTCTCCCTCTACGATTTTTACCCTCCACGGTGCCCTCCACTAATGCTGCATGCCCTCGGGAAAAATTACGGCTGTAGTTTCCCCTTGCTTTCAGCCGTTCGCAGTACCAGCACAGCAACGCCGTTTTGGTTAGTGTTACAAGGCCAGTGAAACACCTAGACTGTTGCCCCTACAACTACTGAAAAGACTGGTTGTCTACGTATTTATATATAATTCTCATAAACAGCGACAATCATTAACTATTTGAGTCACGTTTTTAAATATATGTTTATTCGACGACCGTTTGCTTGCACTATAAATACCGACGATTAAATACACCTCTCATATCTGTAAGGCAGTAATTCCAAGCGTGAAATACCATTCGAGTCAGAAGTACAATAAACGAATGTAAAAGTTATAAACAATTTCGCCTGTACCTGTAAGAAAAGATTCACCGGCTATTACAAAAGTACGCTTGTTTACATTAAGGTCAAAAATGGTTCAAATGGCTCTGAGCACTATGGGACTTAACATCTGTGGTCATCAGTCCCCTAGAACTTAGAACTACTTAAACCTAACTAACCTAAGGACATCACACACATCCATGCCCGAGGCAGGATTCGAACCTGCGACCGTAGCGGTCGCGCGGTTCCGGACTGAGCGCCTAGAGCCGCTAGACCACCCCGGCCAGGTACATTAAGGTCGCCAAAATAATGCAGCAGCTAGTACATCGCAAATATCATACTTACAATGACATAGTACACGACGAACGCACTTCATAATGGGTATCATTTCTCGAAATGCGTCGTTCCTGTGACTGGCAGCAGCAAATACTACTGTATAAGAAAAACAAATATACACATTGTAACCAGCTGCTTAATAGCTTGTTTGTCCGTCTTCGGAACGAAATACATTACTGATTCTGCGTATCAGGTATCCGATGGTTTGTTGGTAGGTTTGTGGAGGTATGTGGCATTAAATTCTCCGCACAGGTCATGTAATTCGCTTAAATAACGGCCGCTGATTTGCGTAAGCGGTGATGGCGCTGACAGCGACCCGGATGCATTCTCTAGGATTTACATCAGATGAGTTTTGTCGCTGAGCCATCAACGAGAGTTCGTTATAACGCTCCTCCAACTCAAAACACTGTTGCACGGTTCTGGCTTCGACACACGGAATTATGCCATGACAATAGTATCATCAAATGCAGCATCCGAGGTCCATAGATGCTGCCCTTAAGCTCTTCTGGCCTCAAAATTCCGAGAGTGTGAACCACAATGATCAGCTACTGCTAGCGAGATATTAACCACATCACTACTCAGCCCAGACTCCTTCACGTCGCAAAGGACGAGTTGCCACTTGCAAAAAAAAAAAAAAAAAAAAAAAAAAAAAAAAAAAAAAAAAAAAAAAAGAGGTTCAAATGGCTATGAGCACTATGGGACTTGACTTCTGAGGTCATCAGTCCCCTAGAACTTAGAACTACTTAAACCTAACTAACCTAAGAACATCACACACATCCATGCACGAGGCAGGATTCGAACCTGCGACCGTAGCGGTCTCGCGGTTCCAGACTGTAGCGCCTAGAACCGCTCGGCCACCCCGGCCGGCTGCCACTTGCACACCAACCGCATCTTTTCCACTCTGCCAGGCTACTTCCGTAGCTGCGCCATTCCCCACATCTTTTACATTCCCTAACCATGGTCAAGTCATTTACAGTACATTATATAACAAACATTCCAGTAGTTATTTATATTCACGAGCACATCGTTCAAAAAGTTCACATAACTGAAATATGTATACGAGTACATAGTCAAAGAACTTCTGTGGTGTCACCGCCAGACACCACACTTGCTAGGTGGTAGCCTTTAAATCGGCCGCGGTCCGTTAGTATACGTCGGACCCGCGTGTCGCCACTATCAGTGATTGCAGACCGAGCGCCGCCACACGGCAGGTCTAGAGACACTTCCTAGCACTCGCCCCAGTTGTACAGCCGACTTTGCTAGCGATGGTTCACTGACAAATTACGCTCTCATTTGCCGAGACGATAGTTAGCATAGCCTTCAGCTGCGTCATTTGCTACGATCTAGCAAGGCGCCATTACCAGTTACTATTGATGCTGTAAAACATGTACCGTCAAGAGCGATGTTCACCAATTATGGATCAAAGTTAAGTATTCCAGAGGCTACGTACGTTTTTTGCTAGTCTCAATTCCTTGTCCTGTTCCAGACCTCACGCCAGCCTGCGTGAGCTTAAACGCGTGCCTTTCGGCTTCCTTATAGCGGGTTGGCTGTCTTGCCAATCCACAACAACTTCTGTGAAAGATACAACACTCTGCGTAAGCAACACTACAAACTGTCATAGAAATATCGATACAGATACAAAATAGGTGGAAAATAGGTGTTACAAGGTAGCGCAGTAGAATGTCTCCCGTAGCATAATACTGCTCCTACCAGCCTGCGACCGTGGCGCGCTGCACGTTTCGAGGAGCTGTTCATCTCTATGAAAGCGTTTGCGAAGACGACCAGCGACCCAATGTAGCAAAAATGTGGTTCACCCGAAGAGCCGACACGTTTCCATTGACCAATATTCGTTCCCTATGGTCCCGTACCCTTTGTAATCGTAAATGACAATGTCGTTTAGTCAGTATGTGAACTAGTAGGGGTGGTCTTGTAAGAGGTATGTGCTGCCTGCGATATGTAAGCTATAAGAGAATCTGAGACCAAAGAGCAGTGTTGACTGCAGTACGAACTGTGTAGCAGTAGCAGTAAGTTGTTGCTAGCGAGCAGTCGCCTGTCTGCGCTTGTCAGTCCAGTCTGGTGTATCATGTTGGTTGGGCCGGTCGCGGTGCAGCGATGCCGGAGCCTGAGTATTATTGTATAAGGTAAAAAAAAATAAATAAATAAAATTAAACTCTTTAAATTGAAATGAATGCTTGTTAGAAATTAGACAAAGATTATTATTAGGACATTTTTAAAAGATTTACATGTGAGTTTACATAATATTACTAGATATGCGCGAGGCTGCTTTTTTACCTTATACAATAATACTCAGGCTCCGGCATCGCTGCACCGCGACCGGCCCAGCCAACATGATACACCAGACAGGACTGACAAGCGCAGACAGGCGACTGCTCGCTAGCAACAACTTACTGCTACTGCAAAGACCTTGTAAAAAATAACTAGACTCACTGATGGCGCTGCAGTCGCGGGATAATTTGAACCTTCGGCTGGACGCCATTATAGTGGCTGTAGTCTGATGTGTTGTGTAGTGCTGTTGTGTATGAAGACCCTGATTCAACGATGTATATTTGTTGGGGCGTACATACAGTATTTTTTACTCGTAATTCTACTGTCTGTACGTTCCAATCAAAAGAAGTGCAATGGTGAAGAGCTGTGCAGCGATTAATTGTACAAATAAATTGGAGAAAGGAACGAATACTACATTTCACAGGTATGTGAATATTTTAAGTTGTTTTGTATGTGAGTGCACTTGCTTAATAAATGTTTTTGTAACACGGTATTAGCATAATGTCTGTGCATCTATTTGCAGGTTTCCTTTCTCAAAACCACAGCTGTTACAAAAATGGTTACACGGTG
Organism: Schistocerca cancellata; assembly: GCF_023864275.1. NCBI lineage: Eukaryota > Metazoa > Arthropoda > Insecta > Orthoptera > Acrididae > Schistocerca > Schistocerca cancellata. The sequence continues at coordinate 1,143,507,749 of NC_064626.1, read as the reverse complement.
TCAGGAGGCAAGATTTCTGACGGACAGAATACCATTTTATGTGTTCCGATCATTTTGAAGAAAGTTGTTTCCTTGGAAATTACGTAAATCGCAGAAAGCTGAAAGATGATGCCGTTCCATCCATCTTTCGTTTTCCAGACCATATACAGCAGAAGATAAATTTTTCTTTGTGAACCACATTTTATTTTAACTATGAAAATTGAGATGCAAGCAACGCGAAATTTGAGTTAGCAGGCTTTTTATCGCTATAAAGTGCAACTGAATGTGTGTAATTGTAATCTGATTTCACAACTTCTCTCGATGGAACAGTTGTTGAGTTTTATTTATTATATGAAAAAACCACACATATAAACTGAAGTGTACATCTTCGAAAGTAAATATTGTGACTAATGCGATACTGGATGTCTGCCTGAAGTCTTGTTTGTTGTAGCTGGCTGATCGGTAGTATTTTCATGGTCTAGGTTAGGTTGAAACTTGATAATTTGGTCGTGAGTTGCCAAAGCACTACGCCATATATAACGCAGTTTTCGTCATAAAATCTAAAGCAAGGTAGAGTCAGAAAATATCTATTAACATAGTGGGCAAATCTTCGAGTATTTTGATCCATTTTGCGTACATCTATCGTAAATGAACTACGAAAAATGCTAGGGGTCCAGTGTATAACTTTTAGCTACGGCAGATCCCATGTACTACGTAACATAAATTCATAAACAGTGACTAGTTGCTGTTTGTTCATAAATTAAAAAGTATATTGTAGTGACGTATTTAAATGAGGCATTATGTTTGTGACCTAACTCAAGGGAAGGCATTTTATAACCAAAAGCGATGTATAAACATTCGAACTCCGCGCGTCAGTTTACCACTCTAATGGCCGCCGGCCAGCTATTCTATTTGTCCGCTCTTCACAGTCGACCACTCGTGCGGTTGTGGGGGCCTGTGCTACTGCTACACAGTTCGTACTGCAGTCAACACTGCTCTTTGGTCTCAGATTCTCTTATAGCTTACATATCGCAGGCAGCACATACCTCTTACAGTCTGTTCAACAACGTACGATGAACGGTGTGCTGCGAGACACTTGTGCGTGCACCAGCATTATGCTCTTTCGGCGGAGACGACACAGATCACCATCTGCCCTACCTCACAGAGCACACAGGCCTCCAAAACCCACGTTCTGTGAAGAGTCGTGGACGTCCAGCCATATAGTGCCTAGTGGTAGTTTCACTGTCCTTCTACCTTTTCCTGCAGATGTTCGCGACAGTAACACATGAACATTCGACCAGCTCCGCCGTTTTCGAGACACTCCCTCACAGGCACAACGTAATAATCTGTTCTTTGTCAAAGTCTTATCTCAACGCGTTTCCCCATTTACAACCCATATCTTCGCTAGGGTGATCCGCCTTCCGTATATGCTCCGCTTACATACTTTTGCTATGGTGTCACGTGCCCACAACGACATCAGTTGGCATCCAACGTCGCGGTTGGCAGTGGTCACGATGTTATGGTTTACCAGTGTATGATTTTTCGCTGGCAGACGACTGGTACTCAATCTGACGTTTCCCATTGGGCTTCAATACAGCGGCGACGTGCCGAGTCCATGTCGTTTTTACAGGTCGTCGCTTACACCGCTTAGTGGTGTGCCCGACATTTGTCATAGGGTTGGGGAAATATGGTCTGACTTTTGATCCTATAAATCCTGTTTTAATATAATCCAGTTATAATAAAACTGGCGAATCGAATGTCAGTGGCCGGCCGATGTGGCCGAGTGGTTCTAGGCACTTCAGTCTGGAACCGCGCGACCGCTACGGTCGCAGGTTGGAATCCTGCCTCGGGCATGGATGTGTGTGATGTCCTTAGATTAGTTAGGTTTAAGTAGTTCTAAGTCTAGGGGATTGATGACCTCAGATGTTAAGTCCCATAGTGCTCAGAGCCATTTTTTTTTAATGTCTGTGTAAACAATCTTGATTTTCTTCCAATATTCCACCCACGCGAGGCACTACATCTCACATTTCCATTGTGAGATTGTCCGCACGTTGTATCTCCAGAGCGAGTGGACTAATGTGTGCAAACTTAGCGTACCACTTAGCGTGCAAATGGACAAAACATCTGAACTGTCTTCTCAAGCCCACGGTATCAAACAGATATTCTATATAAATATGGCCCTCTAAGGCAGCTAGTATCAGATGAAGATTGTAACAAAAATCATTAGAAATGCTGCTGTCACTTAACTAGAATGCAGTAATTAATAAAAGTGAAAGTTTGGCGTCTCTTCTAGAAAGACAGAGCAGCTATTCCCTTTCTAATTCTACATATAATTTATCAACTGGGCTTTCAAGGGGCAAGTGATTCACAACAATCATGTTCAATTACTTTCAACACTCAATAACAAAATATTTAACTCTTGAACATTGAATTGGTGATTATTGAAACCGTTATCTCTACATATGAAAAAAAAATGTATCACAGGAAAGAATGATTAAAATATCCATTAGCTCATTTACATCTACGATGTTGTAGCTGGTCAATGCACTGAGTTGGTAGAGAATAAATTTACTTTTTAAACCCATAAAAAAACTCATGTACTCAATGTGAGGGTAGGTTAGTATCCTAGCTTTTGATATTCAATGGTCAAAGTGTACGCAAGTTGGAGTGAGCAAAATTTCGACTCAACTTTTACTGTGGCCTAATGCGCGCTAGTACTTTACCAAGCAGCATCTGCAACGGCGTTGTCTCCATGCTGGAACTGAAACACTAATTCCCTACTCTGGCCTTGACTGAATTCACTCAGTCTCAACTTCCCTGTGTTCCGCAGAATATTAATTTTTTCCTAGTCGAAATAATGGCTATTGCACACTCGCTAAGGGTTGGAGTGACATGTACAATTTCTTTGCCCGCAAAAATTTCCGCAGGAACAATTGACTACCTCTTTGCTACCTGTCGCCATGATACGTGAAGTGTATCATCCACACTTTGCAGAAAGCAAAGCTCTGAATGCCCTCGCTGTTTTCCACACACTTGTGCGGTCCGCCGCGAGATGAGAGAGATGCCAGAAATTTTAGTTCTCAAAATGCTTTTATATAATGGGGATCTCTCCACCGTGTCACGTCTGCGTCACCCAGTATGGCTTCAGCCCATCGCCGTCTCGTTAGAGGTGAATTTTATTTTTCTTGCTGGGTCGCAGCCTAGACCTGTTAAAGCTGTCCAGCCACTTACCCTCGGTCCTGGCCCTATTTAAGTTAAAAAGGCATAATGTATTGTTCTGACCTTAGCCCTTTCTGCACTGAAGTTCGCCATTCTCCTGTTAAGGGTCTCCGGAAAGGCTCAAAATCATGAAAAGTTCAATTTTTACTTTTTTGCGTTTTCTGAATCTGCAGACTATTACCTTTTAATAGATATATAATTTATTCGATTCGGAAGACTACAACTATTTTTAAATTCTTTTTGCAATGTGTGCTACATGGGCGTGACCCACTGTGGCGCTGTTAAACTGCTGTCAAATGGTGTTATTATTAACGTCCGTGTTCATCAGGTACATTTTAGTGATGTGAGATAAAGTATGTGTTGTGGCTAACCTATTTTCAGAGACTTAGCAGCACCTGAACTGTTGAAAAAGTGTATACACGGAAGAACTCAAAACCCCAATGAAAGTGTAAATAGTGTTATATGGTCGAGAATCCCCAAGACTGTATTTGTTGGAATAGAAACACTTCACTTTGGTGTGTATGATGCTGTTGCGACTTTCAATGATGGCAACATTGTAAGGTGCAAGGTATTTAGAAATATGGGAATGAAGATAGGTTCTAACATGGTACGAGCGATGCTTGCTTTAGACAAGGAACGCCTTCGGGCTGCAGACAGGGCTGTAAAGAGTCTAGAAATACAAGCAAGAGTAAACAGGAGGAGGAACAAGAGGAAGCTGGAGGAGGAGTTTGCAGAGGATGAAGATAATTAATCCTATGGACCTGGAATGCACTAAAAAGTTAATCCAATCTTTGTCGCTCGATTCCAAAAACTTTTATTTTCTCATACTAATTACATGTTTTCTAAGGATCTTCCAAACATATTTGTTTCAAACTTTCAGTAAATGTTACACAGTACCTTCTGCATAATTTAACACAGCCTTTTTCCAAAAAACTGTATATTTTTGAATATATAAATAAAAAATTGCAAAAAAATGTTGTGAATTTTCATTACAATTGAAAAAAAAAATAATCTTTAATAACTGAACTAAAATTTTGTAAAATCCCTGTGTTAAGTTGTAGCCCATATTCCAACAAATAATCTGTAAAAAGTTCAACTTCCTACCTCAAATACTTTGTGAGGAAATATGTAATTTATAAGCGTTATTTTAACATTGCAAGTATATGGCGTTCCGGAGCCCCATAAGTGGGGTTTTTCGATGCCATTAACCACCCGCTCAGTTTGTCTCCAAAATGCGTTTCACTTTAACTTATTTATTCAAGCCTATGTCCATATACTGGTATATATTGTTTTCGATGCATAAAATCCGGACGCCTTACACAATGACACATTCACCAGCCCACTGCATCTTTAGCTCTACAGTGTCCATAAGCACGACGTCACTGCATGTTGCTACTTGTTGACTGTAGTTAAGAGTATGGTGCCGTTCGACTACAATAGGATAATCACCCAGGAATTTTGGCTTCAGCAGATTGGTGGCTTGCTGTGATGTCGCTGTTTCGACCAATAATGTTCCAATTACATAACTGCTCAACAGATTTACGTGTTCCCGACAAACTGTGGGGACCTTTTTGAATATACTAGAACGGTGGTACCTTCTCAAACGCGCCATCTTCCCTTGTAGCAGAACTAAGATTGTCTTCGGCAGCATCAGCGTCTCTAACACTGAAAAACTGAAAATCTAAATGAGTGTGGGATGGTGTCTGCTCAGACACGTACACTACACCATGAGTTAGATTACACTAACACACACATTTTATTCCTTTCAAAGTTCAATTATTAAGTACGGTGACCAGTTTATTTATCACGAAAACTTATTAGCGCACAGCATCAGGTCACAACCTACAATACCTGGTAATCACTGTCCAGTGATGAAGATAATTGTTCTTTTGTGGTACCAAACAGACAGTTCATCTTTAGACGTAAATGTCACAGTTTGCCCTTATCAGTAATCCGTAGCAGTTTATTAAAGAGTATCACACCATGGTAGTTCAGTTAAGTCAGGCCCTCATGAAATTCACATGACCAACAGTAACTAATTTCGGTGACAACAATATTACACACTACTTGCTGATCGCTTCACAGTTCAAATAAACTATTCATTAGTGTAGATTACAGAAATCACTCGAAAGTTCTTTACATACTGGAGTTTTGAGTTTCGCCAAGTTCTGGGTGCCACTACTTACAGGCGGTCATAAGAATATACAGTTATTTTGTAAACTACCTTATGGTTTAAAAATCAGCCAGGCTGGATTCTACTGTTTTAGCCGAACCACAAGAACTCTTGTCGCTGGTCAGAAATTAAAAAAAAAAAAAAAATACATGGACACTATGTTCCCTGCGCGATGTAAATCCATTTGTTTATATTTATGAGCGGCATACTGGAAATTACAGTAGATTACATCAAACTATTGACTAGTGAGTTAACTAATTAATACTGTACGTCAGCCTGTACACAAAAATTAAAGTAATAAAAGTATGTAGTCAAAGTTCTGAATCCAGCAGTTATTTTGGCGAGATCTTGTAAGTAGCCTGTTTATGTGTTTGTATGTTAGCAGCGCTATAGACTGTATTAATAACGGTGGCAGTACTCTGGACCCTCGGTAAGAGGTTGGTTCAAATAGTTCAAATGGCTCTGAGCACTATGGGACTCAACTGCTGAGGTCATTAGTCCCCTAGAACTAGTTAAACCTAACTAACCTAAGGACATCACACACATCCATGCCCGAGGCAGGATTCGAACCTGCGACCGTAGCGGTCTCGCGGTTCCAGACTGCAGCGCCAGAACCGCGCGGCCACTTCGGCCGGCCGGTAAGAGGTTGGACGGACTAGCAGTTAGCAGTTAGCGAGCAGACCGACGTGTACGGATATGGAAAAAACCTCATGAATCCGTGGACCCTGCATGTCAGCAGCTGTAGGCTGTGTCATGGTGTGGAGCGTGTGCTGTTGGAGTGATATGGAGCCCCTGATACGTGTAGATACGACTCTGACAGGTGAGGCCGGCCGGGCTGGCCGAGCGGTTCTAGGCGCTACAGTCTGGAACCGCGCGACCGCTACGGTCGCAGGTTCGAATCCTGCCTCGGACATGGATGTGTGTGATGTCCTTAGGTTAATTAGGTTTAAGTAGTTCTAAGTTCTAGGGGACTGATGACCTTAGAAGTTAAGTCCCATAGTGCTCAGAGCCATTTGAACCATTTGACACGTGAGACGTATGTAAGCATCCTGTCTGGTCACCTGGATCCATTCATGCCCATTGTGCGTTCTGACAGACTTGGACAATTACACCCCACACGTCCTGAACTGCTACAGAGTGGCTCCAGAAACACTCTTCTGAGTTTAATCATTTCAGCCGCCCACCAAACTCCCCAGACGTAAACATTATTGATCTGGGATGCCTTGCAACGTACTGTTCAGAAAAGATCTGCAGCCCCTCGTAGTCTTATGGACTTATGGACAGTCCTGCATGATTCGCGGTGTCAGTTCTCTGCAGCACTACTGCAGGCATTAGTCGAGTCCATGCCACGTCGTGCTGCGGTACTTCAGCATGCTCGAAGGGAACCTACACGATATTAGGCAGGTGTACCAGCGTCATCGATCCTTTAGTGTAAGATAAAATTTATCGAAGTAGAAAAAACAGAACAGATGGGAAGAGTGCACCTGTCATGTCACACTCCCCATACCACACCAGAGACAATTTGACGCTCTGGGCATCACCTGTTACGATAATTTGCTTTAACTGTGGATGAAGCCTGCTCAGGAGGGCTTCGCTCCCCTGTTAGCTTCGTAGGGCGGTTCTTTTTACTGCCCAACGGACTACCCGAACCGTTGAGAGTGAGTGTTTGAGGAGTTGTGGACGCCGTAGTAGCTGGGGAAAAGGGCAGTCCGCCCAGGCAGAGGTAAGTCGTAGGGTCAGTATGGCCTCGCGTGTTGCTACATTATGCCGGATCTCAGCGCTTATTCTAGGAGCATAGCAAGAACCAAATATCACCTCTTGCAGCATGTGCAATCCGGTATAATTTTATTCTTGTTTTGACGTTATGCAGATATACTGTCTGGCCAAAAATATCGGGAGACCCCTATGTAAAGCAGAATTGAGCATTAGGTGTCTTCATAGGTGGATCAGCCTAAATAAAAGGGGGGGAGGGAAACTGTGTGTTGTCAGTAGACTAACACCATAATGGGTCGATCAGGAGACCTCAGTGACTTCCAACGTAGGCTAGTCATTGAATTTCATCCAAGGAACAAATCTGTTGGGGACATATCAACCCTTCCAAAGCTGCCCAAGTTTATCTGTGAAGCGCAAAGGCGAAGTGTCAACCACACCTGAACCAACAGCAGGCAGACATCATCTAGTGACGGATAGGGACCGTCGAACATTGCGGAGGCTGGTTTTAATATATCGCATGAAATCATCGCAAGGAATCGCCCTTGAATTTAAGAGTACTGCCAGCAGTCCAGCTATGACAGTGACCGTGCCTATGGAGTTCAAAGGATTGGGTACAGAGTGCGTTCCATAAGTAATGCGACCAATTTTTTCTGACGCAACAGTACACCACAGCGTTTTGTAACGGGCTGGGCTAAGTGGAGGGGGGTGTTAGCTTCAAAACGCTCTCTGTCTCATTCGGCTGCGAGCTGCCAGAGAGTCAGGACGTGCGTTTCCGTCAACCTCGTTTTCAGTTTATGTAACACGGCACAATTGATCATTCTGTAGAGCAACAGTACGCTATCAAATTTTGGGTTAAACTTGGGAAGTCCGCCACCGAAACGTTTCCATTACTTCAGCATGCCCTTGGGACTGATTGCTTGTCCACACCACAAGTTTTCCGATGGCACAAGTCGTTCATGGAGGGCCGATAGGAGATCACCACCGAACCTCGCAGTGGACGGCCATCAACTGCACGAGTCGACGAAAATGTGACGCGTGTGCGCGATTGTTTGAACTCTGACAGACGGCTGAGCCTTCAATTGATAGCACAAACTCTAAACATCTCAAAAACAACCGTTTTCCGCACTGTGACCGAAGATGAGAAAGGTGTGTGCCAAACTCGTCCTAAAAGTGTTGACCGACGAACACAAGCACATGCGAGTGCTTCGGTGCCGAGAAATGTTGTAAACGTGTGAAAATGATCCTCATTTTTTAAACTCAGTTAACACTGGTGATGAGTCGTGGATTTTTGAGTACGACCCTGAGACAAAAAGGCAGAGTTCAGAGTGGCACAACCTATCGTCGCCCCGTCCCAAGAAGGCAAGTCCAGGACCAAAACCATGCTCATTGTCTTCTTTGACGTCAGAGGCATTGTCCACCACGAATTCGTACCTACTGGGACTACAGTGAACTCAACTTTCCACTTGAAAGTGCTCAAAAGACTGAAAAGGAGGGTCTCAGGCTGCCGAAGCGACATCAAGGACACGTACAAAGTTCCCCACGACAACGCCCCTGGGGGACTGATGACCTTAGCTGTTTAGTCCCCCTTAAACATTCCAACAACCAACACCACCACCACAAAGCGCCAAGTCACAGCGCCTTCATCGTCAACGACTTCCTGCCCAGGACCAAGACCCCATTGGTTCCCCAGCCTCCCTACAGCCCTTGCCTGGCTCCCTCTGGCGTCTTTCTGTTTCCTCGGTTAAAAAGAGTCATGAAAGGAAAACATTGGGACACGACTGAAAGCATCCAGGCGCATGTTACATCATCTCTAATGGACATTCTGGAAAAGGCATTTCAGGACGCCTTCCAGGCATGCGAACACCGCCTCCAGCAGTGTATCGACGCAAAAGGATGCTATTTTGAAAAGTTTTGATTATTTGTACGAATATATTCAATAAATGATTTTTTTTAAATTTGGTCACATTATTTGTGGACTGCACCTTGTACAATTGTCGCGCAAGTCCTCATCAGGCTCACATTTCTGTGGTCAATGCCAAGCGACGATTGATGTGGTGTAAAGAGGAACACCACTGGACAGTGGATGACTGGAAATGAGTGATCTGGAGTAGTGAATAACGCCATATCCTGTGGCAGTCCGACAAAAGTGTTTGCCTTTGGCGAATGCCTGCAGAACGCTACCTGCCATCGTGTTAGTGCCAATGGTGAAGTGCGTAGGAGGTGGTGTTAGAATATGGGGGTGTTTTTCGTGGTTAGCGTGTGATCTCATTGTACTTGAGGCGGAAGGATAGGAACACATATTATTTTACTGTGTACTGAGTACAGCAGACGGACAGTTCGGAGACGATGAGTATTTGCTTCAGCATGACAATGCACCCTGTCGTAAAGCAGCATCTGCAAGGCAGTGGTTTGTGGAGAATAACATTCCTGGACTGCCAAGAGACCCGATCTGAACCCAATGGAACGCCTTTGGGGTGAGTTAGAACGTCTAATTCACTCCAGACCCGAGCATCCCATATCAGCACCTTCTCTGGTTTCAGCTCCTGAGGGATGTAATGGGACACCCTCCTCCGACACTACCTTTTTTTTATAGAAAGAACCGATACTATGTATACTATCGATTCTCGTATAGGTGAACATTCTATCAGTTATTCAACTGAATGAACTTCATATGATTTAGTATAAGATGTATTATATATCAGCCTGATTTTTTAAAAAAATTAATTTGTTAGAATCGTTACGAACTAATCTGTATGTGTGGCTAAAATTATTCTTCTTTTAAAAAATATCTGAAATTACGAAAATATCTGGCATATTTAAAATTCATATTATTAATTGCATTAACGCAAATTTGCATTTATTTATGGATTCATTTATTAAAAAAATATTTGAAATTACGAAAATATCTGGCATATTTAAAACCTATATTATTAATTGCATGATTTAACACTAGTTATAAAATTTATTTATGGATTCATTTATAAAATAATGATTTGGTGATGATTCTTCTTTTGTCAAGAAAGTTTGTAAACTCTGCTTTGTCAACTCTTTGGAATATTGTGAATGCCACAGAATGTAGGTGGTACTGGGAATCCCTCTGATGGAATCTGTCGGAATTTTTAATGTTATGCCATAAAAATTTGAATTTGAGTCTTGAAGTGGAGATTCTAAAGACGGTGTGATATTGAAAAATGTCACACAGAATAAAATTCAAGAATTATACAGGCAAATCTTCATCGTTATTTAGTCATCAGGAACCCACAAAGTTATAAATCAAAACTTCAGCCCCAAGAACGTACCCCCAGACACAATAACTGCAGTCAACAAGAAGAAGAAAAAAGGAAGATAAGTAAAAAGTTTTCCTTTTGCATGTCTTACGCCTCTCGAAGCTTTCAAAACTTGTGCAGAGACAGAGAATTTTAATGGTGATGTGTGAGACGGTAAGATTACACGGAGAATGGGCTGCCATTGCTACACAAACATTTAGGGACCTGACTGGAAGTGTAAAGCCGTTATAAAGGCGAAGGTGAACACATCCCATATTGAAGTCCATTTATAGGTCTCTGGAAATTTTTGATGAGCTGGTCTAGTCACTTGGCAGATTTTATACATTATAATGATTGTTCTTGTCTTCTTTTTTTTCGTAGTCTTATGATGACTACCACCCGACCGGAACTATTAACTACATCTATATGTTTTTGGTACGCTGCTCGTGGTCTCGCGGTAGCGTTCTCGCTTCCCGAGCGCGGGGTCAGGGATTTTTCCTGCCTCGAGATGACTGAGTGTTGTTGTGTCGTCTTCATCATCATCATTCATCCCCCTTACGGTCGGAGGAAGGCAATTGCAAACCACCTCCACTAGGACCTTGCCTAGTAAAGCGGTGCGGGTCTCCCGCATCGTTCCCCCACGCTCCGTCACGGAGTATGGGACTTCATTCATCATCATCATGATCATGTTTTTGTGATTGTGTCGCAAGTACACAGTAGTTATTGTTCCTCTTTTGGAAAGTGTCCACTGAGGAAGACGTTATCGCGTGACACTGTACCAGACGCACACGAGCCAGCAGCGGCTCTAGTGCGGCTTCGCCAAGTTACGCGAGACAGTATTTCACAGGCGAACGCGTTATGTAAGGGAGGGGCCAGACCTCGTCTCAAGGTCGCGTGTTAGCCTTCTCGTGACTGCATAGGGCTTCTGCGGTTCCATAATGGCACTCGAGATTCACTGAGCGTTACAAAAGAGCGCGCTTGGTTGCGCGCGACTCTGCGACAGGTAACACGATAATGGCCCTTTTCCGCAAAATTTGCGCTCTCCAAGCTGAAGAGACGGGTACGCGACCATTCGAGAATCGGACAGAGACTTAGGCGTTTGTTTCGGCGACACCAACGTCAGACGCCTCATATCGGATGTTCGGGCAGGTAGTCTTCACCTGTTTTCCACACTCGTTTTGGTGCATATGGAAGAAGGAAGGAAGGAAATAAGGGTTCAACGTCCGTCGACAACGAGGTCATTAGAGACGAAGCGCAATCTCGGGTTGTTTTTGTTAAGGATGGCCAAGGAAAGTGGTCGTGCCTCTTCAAAGAAACCGTCCCGGCATTTGCTGGAACGATTTAGCTGCATATAAGGTTTATTCTCAAATCAATCTCCAATAAAACGGAAGCAGAACGTCACCACGAAAACACACCCTTCAAAGTTGGAGTGGCATACAGTATAATAACATTCACGTCTTCTTTCCCTATCCTCCATCAGAATGCTCATGTTTTCTACATAAACACGTGATCACAAAACAGGAAAGTAAAGAGAGAGAGACAAAAACGACATAATGATGAAGATAGTGAGCCTATGGAACATGGAACAACAAGAAATAGTATCCTTGGTGATTTTTGTTTTATGGGCATTAGCCAGTTGTCCAAGGCACATTCCTCCCTCTAAAGTTTCATCTCCTAACGCTGGAGACGTCATCAGAAGCTATAACGACTCAGAAAGCAATTAAAGTCTCAGCAACCCCACCCCCGGTTCTGACGCCTCCACGCAACGGTCAGTCTATTAAGTCAGCAGATCCCTGCCTAAGATCACTGAATCGCACCGACGTATGTTACGGAAAAAGAACCAACTATAGGGATAGTTTGTGCCATAAAATTAGAGCGCAAGTTTGTCAGTAGTCTGTATTAAAGAAATCACATGACGAGTATTAGCTGGTAATCGAAAGATTCGTGTACAGTGCTACTAACTCATCCCATTCTACGTACACATTACGTATGAAGTAGGTGCTTCATATGAATGTGGACTGGAAACGTCTGGGACAGGGGAAGAGGGTTGAAGGAGGAGATGAAGAGAGAGGGAGGGAGGAGGTGATGGACAGAGAGAGAGGGCAGGAGGACATGGACAGAGAGGTGGAGGAGGAGAGAGAGGTGGAAGAGAAGATGGACACAGAAAAGGGAGAGGAGGTGATGGTCTAGAACAGGGGGAGAGGGGGGGAAGGAGGACATGAAGAGAGAGGGAGGGAGGAGGTGATGGACAGAGAGATGTGGAAGGAGGAGGAGGTCAAGGAAAGGTAGAGGTGGACATGTACAGAGAAAGGGAAGAGAAGGATATTGGAACGTATATCCAGTTCCCACACATATTAGAAAAGTGTGCTCTCTGTTTTCTTTCTTTAAGCGGACAGCAAAGCATGGCCGGGTCAGGTAGTATACAGGGTGTTACCAAAAGGTGCGGCCAAACTTTCAGAAAACATTCCTCACACACAAAGAAAGAAAATATGTTATGTGGACATGTGTCCGGAAACGCTTACTTTCCATGTCAGAGCTCATTTTATTACTTCTCTTCAAACCACATTAATCATGGAATGGAAACACACAGCAACAGAACGTACCAGCGTGACTTCAAACACTTTGTTACACGAAATGTTCAAAATGTCCTCCGTTAGCGAGGTTACATGCATCCACCCTCCGTCGCATGGAATCCCTGATGCGCTGATGCAGCCCTGGAGAATGGCGTACTGCATCACAGCCGTCCACAACACGAGCACGAAAAGTCTCTACATTTGGTACCGGGGTTGCGTAGACAAGAGCTTTCAAATGCCCCCATAAATGAAAGTCAAGAGGGTTGAGATCAGGAGAGCGTGGAGGCCATGGAATTGGTCCGCCTCTACCAATCCATCGGTCACCGAATCTGTTGTTCAGAAGCCTACGAACACTTCGACTGAAATGTGCAGGAGCTCCATCGCGCATGAACCACATGTTGTGTCGTACCTTTAAAGGCACATGTTCTAGCAGCACAGGTAGAGTATCCCGTATGAAATCATGATAACGTGCTCCATTGAGCGTAGGTGGACGAAACTAAAATGAGCTCTAACATGGAAATTAAGCGTTTCCGGACATATGTCCACATAACATCTTTTCTTTATTTGTGTGTGAGGAATGTTTCCTGAAAATTTGGCCGTACCTTTTTGTAACACTCTGTATAATAAAAATGAAATAGGATTGATACCGCAGAAGAATTTTTTTATGGAGAAGATAATATACACCCAATTCCCTTCTCCAAGCAGTTCCTTTTCTCCCTTCATAATTATTAAACATCACTTGCAACTCGATTTGTAGATCAAAGAATCAGTTCACAGACGCTCCTGAATTTTCAGTTTTGGTCTTTCCCTGATGCAGTCTCTTGCGTAACGACGACAAAATTGTTGTCTTTCCAATTTTCGCCTGCTGCAAAAAGCGTATTACCTGTTCCTTGTATTATTAGTCAAGCATTTTTTTTTTTCAATTTTAAGTTTCATTTGATGGGAGTTCCGCTTCAGTGAGTGCTCGCCCGAATCTAGAAGTGGAAGACTGTCGCTACCTAACAAACTGCATTTTATTTTAAGGAGAGTCCTGCATACATGTTTTCTCCTGTGATCTCTGACCTGTTTTGTCCCGCCTATAGACAACTGAAAAAGAAACAGAGCACGACGTAGAATGCTGCACTCCTGTCCTGTGTACCTCTTTGGAAATTTCAGCTGTGGGGTTAATGTTTCTTCTCCAGCCACCCATGATTTCCATTACAGCACTTTCGAGACAGCCCCCAGCGAATAAGACCAGAACACGAAATGTACAGTAATGGAAATAATTACATTCTGGGAGAAAACTAAATGAGGAGTCTAACATTATACTAAATACAAAGAAAAGAAATACACCCAGTGATGGTTTTACAATAGAAATGAATAAAGCAACAGGGAAAATGATACAAAAGGAACTCGCAAAATTATTCACAGAATATCCGCGGAGGAAAACAATTACTCACATCTGGAACAATCCTGTGTTCGTTCTACTTCAGAAGAAGGGTGACAGGAAAAATATAAAAAAAAAGTTATAAACCTATTAGTCTCCTCTGAATAATGTGCAAGACATTCTCATTGATCACGCAGAAAAAGAAAGGTTTCAATCACGCAAAATTGCAGGCTGGCTCTAGAATGATTATGTACAATGGATATTCACAAGTCCGCGTTATGAAATGTGGAATAAATTTTGATTTCATCTATACGCAGGATTCATACAATCTGAGAACATTTTTGACTGGCTTTCAACAAACAGACGATAAGCCATGAGAAGTGATTCAACGTATTTACATATGTTAGTACACTGTTAAGCAACTCTAAGGGAAAAAAAAAGAAAAAAAGAAAACCGACGTATCACGAATGAATTGGAAATCTTCGGCCTGGGGTAGAACTGTCTTCAGTAATTTGTTTCGTTTCGAACTGAGCCCCGAAGGCGAAGGTGTGTGGAGACTCCCTGGAAAATGGGAGGATACTGGCCCGACAGTGTCATTTCATTTCACAGCAAAACCCCTTTCGTTGTCATCCGCAGCTCCGAAACGCCTCGTTTTGTTGACTTTCAAGGCAAGCCATCCTGGGCTTATACACTCCTGGAAATGGAAAAAAGAACACATTGACACCGGTGTGTCAGACCCACCATACTTGCTCCCGACACTGAGAGAGGGCTGTACAAGCAATGATCACACGCACGGCACAGCGGACACACCAGGAGCCGCGGTGTTGGCTGTCGAATGGCGCTAGCTGCGCAGCATTTGTGCACCGCCGCCGTCAGTGTCAGCCAGTTTGCCGTGGCATACGGAGCTCCATCGCAGTCTTTAACACTGGTAGCATACCGCGACAGCGTGGACGTGAACCGTATGTGCAGTTGACGGACTTTGAGCGAGGGCGTATAGTGGGCATGCGGGAGGCCGGGTGGACGTACCGCCGAATTGCTCAACACGTGGGGCGTGAGGTCTCCACAGTACATCGATGTTGTCGCCAGTGGTCGGCGGAAGGTGCACATGCCCGTCGACCTGGGACCGGACCGCAGCGACGCACGGATGCACGCCAAGACCGTAGGATCCTACGCAGTGCCGTAGGGGACCGCACCGCCACTTCCCAGCAAATTAGGGACACTGTTGCTCCTGGGGTATCGGCGAGGACCATTCGCAACCGTCTCCATGAAGCTGGGCTACGGTCCCGCACACCGTTAGGCCGTCTTCCGCTCACGCCCCAACATCGTGCAGCCCGCCTCCAGTGGTGTCGCGACAGGCGTGAATGGAGGGACGAATGGAGACGTGTCGTCTTCAGCGATGAGAGTCGCTTCTGCCTTGGTGCCAATAATGGTCGTATGCGAGTTTGGCGCCGTGCAGGTGAGCGCCACAATCAGGACTGCATACGACCGAGGCACACAGGGCCAACACCCGGCATCATGGTGTGGCGAGCGATCTCCTACACTGGCCGTACACCACTGGTGATCGTCGAGGGGACACTGAATAGTGCACGGTACATCCAAACCGTCATCGAACCCATCGTTCTACCATTCCTAGACCGGCAAGGGAACTTGCTGTTCCAACAGGACAATGCACGTCCGCATGTATCCCGTGCCACCCAACGTGCTCTAGAAGGTGTAAGTCAACTACCCTGGCCAGCAAGATCTTCGGATCTGTCCCCCATTGAGCATGATTGGGACTGGATGAAGCGTCGTCTCACGCGGTCTGCACGTCCAGCACGAACGCTGGTCCAACTGAGGCGCCAGGTGGAAATGGCATGGCAAGCCGTTCCACAGGACTACATCCAGCATCTCTACGATCGTCTCCATGGGAGAATAGCAGCCTGCATTGCTGCGAAAGGTGGATATACACTGTACTAGTGCCGACATTGTACATGCTCTGTTGCCTGTGTCCATGTGCCTGCGGTTCTGTCAGTGTGATCATGTGATGTATCTGACCCCAGGAATGTGTCAATAAAGTTTCCCCTTCCTGGGACAATGAAGTCACGGTGTTCTTATTTCAATTTCCAGGAGTGTATTTCAGCAAGAAAATGCCCGTCTGCATACGGCGATAGTTTGTACTGCTGGTCTTCGCGCTTACCAAACCCTACCTTGGCCAGCAAAGTCGCCGGATCTCTCTCCAATTGGCACGTTTGGAGCATTATGGGCAGGGTCTTCATGTCAGCTCGGGATTTTGACGATCTAATGTGTGAGTTGGACCGAATTTGGCACGACGTACCTCAGAAGGACATCCAACAACTCTATCAATCAAGCCAAGCCGAATAACTACTTGCATAAGGACCAGACGTGTACCAACGTGTTACTGACTTATTCATTTTTGTGAAACTCTTTGTCTAGAATAAATCTTCCAATTTCCTGAAATTATATGCATTCTTTTGTCTGTGCATGTACATAACATCCACCGATTTCCATCCCATTCGGATAATTCCTCCGTGGTGCGTCGTTTTTTCGTCTTAGAACGTATATACATCATGGATATAGTTCCTGTAAGATTTAATCAAGACAGTGGGTGATGTGTTGGCAGAAGAGCCAACACCGTATAGCTAGAGGAGGCCGAAATGCACGCGTTAAACTCACGCAGACTGGCGTGAGGTCTGGAACAGAAAAGTAGTTGAGTCTAGTAAGGAAAGAACGTAGTTGCTGGAATACTTAACTTTAATCCATAATTGGTGTACATCGCGCAATCTCAATATTAACTGTTAATGGCGCCTTGCTAGGTCGTAGCAATTGACGTAGCTGAAGGTTATGCTAACTATCGTCTCGGCAAATGAGAGCGTATTTGTCAGTGTAGCATCGCTAGCAAAGTCGGCTGTACAACTGGGACGAGTGCTAGGACGTCTCACTAGACCTGCCGTGTGGCGGCGCTCGGTCTGCAATCACTGACAGTGGCGACACGCGGGTCCGACGTATACTACCGGACCGCGGCCGATTTAAAGGCTACCACCTAGCAAGTGTGGTGTCTGGCGGTGACACCACAGTGGGAAATTCAGAATTTGTAATAGGGGTCAGAAAAGGAGTTTTCACGCCACGAAAACTATTCTCAACATCACCAGAGTAAGTTTTCACATCACTAAAGCAGGGGAAAAATGTGGTAATAGAACATACATGAAACATCTTCATTTTGCTGATAACACTGTACTCTTTGACTCTAGAAGAAATTAAGTTTAAGACTTAATGGAGGAGTGTATTTGAGTAAATTTCAAATTAGGCCTGAAAACGAAATGAAATTTAGTGGTTTTGATGTATGAGGGGCGTTTGAAAAGTCTGTGCAAAAATAAAAACTACTTGCGTGTTTGGGGTAAACCTTTTTTTTTTATTTTTCGACATAGTCTCCTTTTAGACCTATACGACGCTGTTGTAATTTGTTGATCCCTTCCGAATAATAGGAATTGTCCAAGTCTGCAAAATAGCTATTAGTTGCTGGAATCACCTCATCGTTTGAATAAAATCTTTGTCCCGCCGGCCATTTCTTCAAATTGGGGAAGAAATAATAGTCCGAGGGAGACAAGTCTGGAGAATAGGGGGGATGTGAAACGAGTTGGAATCCTAAATCCATTAATTTTGTGACTACAGCTGCTGAGGTGTATGATGGTGCAATATCATGACGGAAAAGGACTTTTTTGCGCTCCAATCGACGGCATTTTTCTTGCAGCTCGGTTTTCAAACGGTCCAATAACGATGAATAATATGCACCTATAATAGCTTTACCCTATTCCAGGTAGTCGATGAGGATTATCCCTTGCGAATCTCAGAAGACAGTCGCCATAACCTTTCCGGCCGATGGAATGGTCTTTACCTTCTTTGATGCAGATTCTTCCTTGATAACCCATTGTTTAGATTGGTGTTTGGTCTCAGGAGTATAGTAATGTATCCATGTTTCGTCCACAGTGACGAAATGACGCTTGAAGTCCTGTAGATTCTTCCTGATCAGCTGCAAACCATCCTTGCAACACTTCACACGATTCCGTTTTTGGTCAAGCATGAGCAACCGCGGAATATATCTTGCGGATAGCTTTCTCATGCCCAAATGTTTATGCAAAACATTATGTATCCGTTCATTCGAGACGCCCACAGCACTAGCAATCTCACGCACCTGAATTCTTCTGTCATTCATCACCATATCATAGATTTTATCAATGATTTCTGGAGTCGTAACATCCACAGGACGTCCAGAACGTTCAGCATCACTTGTGCCCATATGGCCACTCCGAAAATTTTGAAACCGCTTATAAACTGTTCTAATCTAAGGTGCAGAGTCACCGTAATGTTTATCAAGCTTCTCTTTAGTCTCCTGAGGTGTTTTACCTTTCATAAAGTAATGTTTAATCACCACACGAAATTCTTTTTTGTCCATTTTTTGACAATCACTCTGCTTCCTTGATTGACACGAATGCCAACCACAAAGAAATAGACCAATATGGCTGAAACTTGGTGTGCGTTCTTTCCAAAGATGTTACTAACTAAACATGACCTCGATACGCGCCGGTGGTGCCATCTCTCAGACTTTGCACGGACTTTTCAAACGCCCCTCGTATCGTCTCTGAATTCTAAAATAATGTGCACTTCTTCAGAAGAAGTAAGTGTTTCAGCAGATCCGTTAGCACACCGCGGGAAATTCAGCCAACCTAGAACAAAAGTGGTGCTGATACAGATACGAACGGCACAGCATTTGTGGTTCCTCGTATACTGTCGGTACTAGTCCATTTGTCCTGCAGTTTCTCAATGCGACTCCCCCAATATATTGTGTAGGGTAAGAGGAAAACTAGCCATCACTGCACCCACAGTTCTCTAGAAACTACCATGATACGAGGCGATCAGAGAGCAAGCGGTGAAACACCTCAAAACCTATGTTTTGAGAACACAGGCCTGGTACTCTCTGTATTGCGAGATCTTTTCCTCACATTAGTGAATCAAGTCCCTGGTTGAGCTGTGTCAGATGGCAGCACTCTTCTTGGCAAGTGGAACAGCCGTTTATTATTTCAGACGACAAGTGAAGCAAGCCCACACTGCATCCTGTGTTTCAAAGTGTTGTAGCCGGCCGAGGTGGCCGAGCGGTTCTAGGCGGTACAGTGTGGAACCGTGCGACCGCTACGGTCGCAGGTTAGAATCCTGCCTCGGGCATGGGTGTGTGTGATGTCCTTAGGTTAGTTAGATTTAAGTAGTTCTACGTTCTAGGGGACTGATGACCTTAGAAGTTAAGTCCCGTAGTGCTCAGAGCCATTTTTTGAAAGTGTTGTATTTCCATTACACCAAATAACCTTTACTATGGGCATAGACGACTGTTCAGAAGGTAATGAAGGTAAACTAATTTAATTCAAAACGTACTGCGAAACACAGTTCACTTATACCGTTCGTACACCTGGTCTGACAACAACATAACCTGTCTTGAAACCGCTAACGCAATACAATGCGTTTCTCTAATGTTACTTTTGGTATTTGTAATAGCTATTTTTCTTATGTTTTTTGTTGTACGGCTGAGAGAGGGAATCGTAGAGAATAGCCAGTCACCATTAAAGCAGAGAGAAGGAAAACGTACACGACATGTGGAGACCTGGGAGACCAACAAAAGGAAAACTCTCCGAAATTTTGGACATGAGTATATAACCAGGAAAGGACAAACTGGTTGAAGGAAAAGTGTGTTACTGAGTCTCTACGTCCATTAAAGTATTGTGCAAGAACAACGGAAACTGTTTTATTCTCATGAATCTAGGTGACTATTCAAACAAAATATTTATCTTCAGGGATCAGTGCAATCAATCCGTGCGCAAGAGAGATGACCGCGAAGTGATTATGGAAATCAGAAATTAACGTCCTTTGCTTCCTAGATATGGAAAACCAAAGAGTCCAGGTTTGAAAAGCATTCCCTCTGAACACATTTCGGATATCCGATGGACGACTATACCGTTGCATAACTAAGCTGTAGTTCACACTCGTGGTAAGAAGACCTCAGGCAATAAAATCGATAAAACGGATGTTATGGAAATTATAAAATCATATACAGCCTATCAAAGCCGTTACATAAGAAACAAAAGTCCCGAAAGAGAATACTTAAAACCCTGCCAAAGTGTCAGCATGTACATCCAGAAATGTGATAAAGAACGTAGAACACCAGTAAACGGGAAATTCTGTTAACATGTCTTTTCAACAAAATGTTATCTCCATTTCAAGGTACCATCAAAAGACACGTGCAGTTTCTGTGATGAAATGAACATGAAGATTTCAGTAGAACAGAATGAAGCTATTTTGCTGTCCATGACCCAGAAAAGATGTGCGCTTAAGAAAAACTCCTCGGGCTATGAAGAATTTGAAATCAGATGCAGCAAATATGCCGAATGACTTGTACGTTCTGATCTTTGATCTATAGAAGTCAATCCCGTTTCCAAAACTGTCCACGTCAGTAGCACAAGGGGATCTGTGTGCTACAACTTGGGAAAACTTTCATATAGTGAAAAATGATTTTACGTGTATGTGGGATGAAACAGCAGGGGGAAGAGGGCCACATGATCTTTCAGCGCCCCTACTGAAGCATCTCCAGGAACATACAAACCATTGCATGCATATGATTTTGTATTACGACAGCTGCACAGTACAAAATCGGAACATAAAAATGGCACTTTCTTTGAAGAAACTATTACTGGTATGCAATCCAAAATCGTAGATCATAAATTTTTTGTGTCAGTTCATTAGCACCTACCAAACGATGCCGACTTTGGCTTGACCGAAGTAAAGAGTAGAGGCAACCCATATTTAATCGACAGATAACTTGATAACCGTTCAACCAAACCAAGCAGAAAAATCATTTTAAAATAGTTCACAGGATGCATACTGACCTTTTATCCACAAAGAAATTAGAAGCAGGCATTCAAACAGGAAGAAAACCGTTAACGATCACAAACTGAAATGACAAGACATTTAGTGGTTGAGGTACGAAAAGGGATGTGTATATTCACTAAGATACCACAATACCCTCGATCCTGTCATTCATTTCCATGAAATTAATTTGACAAAGAAAGGTGAAGGACGAGCAACAAGTCAGCTACCAGAACAAGACAGTCTCTACACAAGCAGCGACGTGCAGTTACGGACGCAAAGGAGAATATATTGGATTTGCTGCTTTTTATTTCTCCAATTCAGCACCGTTTCTTTAAACACGTTCCTTGCACTGCAAAAACATGTCAAAAACAGTTGGTTGAAAATTACGCCGAGTCTGAAGACAACAATGAATTGTTCTATGAGCGAATAAGTAGGCATATGTAATCAAGACAAGAATGGGTATGGAGTGAAGCAGAGGGTGTTAAGGAAAGATGCGCAGAATATGTAGAAGACCTATACAAGAAAGAACTGCATAATGACAGGGCTCCTACTGCTGATGTTAATGGTAATTTAGAACTAGAGCCAGATATTTTGGAGAGCGAAATCCAGTGGGCCCTTGAAAATATGGCTTATAACAAAACTAGTGGACATATGAAGTGCCAGCAGAATTGTTTAAAGTCACTGGAAAGGATGCAGTGAAAGTGCTGCACTCAATATGTCAAAAAATACGGATCACGCAGCAGTGGCCAGAAGACTGGAAAAGATCAGTATTCATCCCCATTCCAAAGAAGAGAAGTTCTAAAGAATGCTCAGATTACCGAACAATCGCACTTATTTCACATGCTAGCAAAGTTATGTTGAAAATCTTACAAAATAGACTTCGCCAATATCTAGATCGAGAGCTACCAGAAGAACAAGCTGGATTTAGGAAAGGAAGAGAAACTAGAGATCAAATTGCTAAAATTCGGTGGATTATGGAAAAAGTGAGAGAATTCCAGAAAGATGTGTACCTCTGCTTTATTGACTACGCCAAAGCCTTTGACTGCGTCGACCACAACAAATTATGGAACGTACTGAAAAACATGGGTGTACCAGATCACCTCATTCATCTGATACGGAGTTTATACCTTGACCAAGAAGCCACGGTGAGAACTATGTATGGAACAACGAAATGGATAAAGATTCAGAAAGGGGTCTGGCAAGGCTGCATACTGTCACCGTACTTATTCAGTCTGTATGCAGAACATGTTATGAGGAATGCGAGGCTAGATGAAGGAGAAACAGGAATTAAAATAGCTGGAATAAATGTAAACAACCTCAGGTACGCGGATGATACGATCCTGTTGGCAGAAAGTGAAGAAGAATTGAGAACACTCTTACTGAAGATGAAAGACGAAAGTGAAAAGGCCTGTCTTATGCTGAACGTGAAGAAAACGAAAATTATGGCAACTACACCTACCAATTCGTGGGATATAGCAGGAGAACCATGGAGGTAGTGACCACATTCAGTTATCTCGGTTCCCAGATCTCTGCTGATGGCGACTGCAGCCATGAAATCCGGAGACGCCTGTTGCTCGGTAGACAGGCGATGTCAAACCTTGACAAGGTTGTAAGGTCCAGAGATATAACACTAGCAACAAAGATCCGTATTGTGAGGGCTATGGTCTTTCCAGTTGTGATGTATGGATGTGAGACCTGGACCATTAGAAAGGCTGAACGGCGAAGAATTGACTCCTTCGAATTGTGGTGTTGGAGGAAACTTCTTAGAGTTCCATGGACTGCAAAGAGAACCAACAGATCAATATTTGAGCAAATAAAACCAGATTTCTCCCTGGAAGGTCTAATGTTAAAACAAAAGCTGACCTAATTTGGACACACAATGCGAAGGCATGCCTCGCTGGAAAAAACATTAATGCTGGGGAAGATTGAACGAACTAGAAGAAGAGGACGTCAGAGGATGAGATGGATCGATGGCATCACAGAAGCAATGTGTTCCAATCTGGAAGGTCTACGGGAGAAAGTGCAAGACAGGAAAAAGTGGCGTGATTTGGTTCATGGGGTCACGAAGAGTCGGAACCGACTAAACGAATAGAGAGAGAGAGAGAGAGAGAGATGGACATATTCAACACGGATCTGTTATATTATGCATACTTTGTATGTATTAATTTTTAGGAGACTACTCAAGCAAGTCCATAATTTCCGTTTCAAACATTGTTGTAGCCTCCAATGTTTCTTCGCAAGGAATAAGTGAAGTACAATTGTCTATTTCACAATAAATGAAATATATGTTTATTAAGTTTATGCTGATTTTTTTAATCCCATATATATTTATTTATCTTCCGACATCTCAGAAACTCTTTCTCTGGACTTGCACCACTTCTATTCTGAATGCCTCATACAGCAGTTGCATATATTTCTTTCTTTGAATATTGTGTTAGATGACCAGTAAATTAACAAAAACACGTA
Source organism: Schistocerca cancellata (assembly GCF_023864275.1). Taxonomy (NCBI): domain Eukaryota; kingdom Metazoa; phylum Arthropoda; class Insecta; order Orthoptera; family Acrididae; genus Schistocerca; species Schistocerca cancellata. Next base: position 1,143,484,085 of record NC_064626.1, on the reverse strand, counting down.
ATCTATAGAATACTTAGAGCAAATGCAAAGTTTTTTTAAACAAAAAAAATACTGGCCCGTGGGGGGATCGAACCCACGACCTTCGCGTTATTAGCACGACGCTCTAACCAACTGAGCTAACGGGCCGATGCTGAAACACTCTTATAAAGGTATATTAATAACATTCCTCTGCATGGCGTGATATAAATACTTTGCAAGACGTGGGTCTGTTCGAACGGTTGGCTCAGATACAGCATGGCAGTTGGTGGTGGCGGCGGCCAACACGTCATCGCGGCGTCTGCCCACGCAGAGCAGCAGCACGTGAAGAGCACTGCGCCAGTGCGTGTCTCGCCAGAGAGTTCAAGGCCAACGCTTGTCTCTCCCGCCTGCAGGCGCCGCTGTTAAAACTGGACAAATCCGGTGCGCCCTTATCAGCTACGCGGCGTTTGCATTCCGCCGACCCATGTGGACATCCACGTATGGATGATGCCCCACCAGACAGGCCTCGATAACGGGGGTACCACTTTAAGTGTACATTACATGCGAGGGTAACGAGTGGTGGGGGCTTTCTAAACACTATTGCGTCGCAGTTGTTATGTCACAGGTATTGCGTATTACAGTACAACGCGTAAGTAAGGAATCTGCGCGGATGCTGGTGGATCTCTCCGCCCGTAGTCACTCAACAGAAGCGTATACGACGGGGGGCATGGAAGTGTACAGTACATGTTCTCAATAAGCACAGGGTACATTGTCAAAAATCGGGTTTGTTGCTATGCGTGAGTCTTGTGCCAGTTACGTCCAGATTTCTAGACGGTAGCATCTTATTGTCGTCTTCAGGTAGTCATGTTAAGTAATCTGTAACATTTCGTACAAGCCGATGAAGAAGTACTTTGTCCGGCCTTAAGCAATACTGTGCCGGCATGCTGAGATAATATTCAGCTTAACACACCAGAGCGAATGTGGTAGGCACACTAAAGAACACGGCGATGCAGTACTGTAAGTGTATTTCTCTACGTTTCGTTATGGTGATTCCTATTTTTCAAGTGTGACTTCTTTTTGTGCTGTGCTCTAGTTTGGTTCCACTGTACAACAAACTGAGTTGTGTGTAATTTGAGCTCCAATGGATAAGAGCAAGGCGTGCCCCTAGGCATGAAAAATCGCTTAAAGAGCTGATTGTTTAATTTCAAAAACTATTGTTTAGAGGTATCTGATTAATGTACAAAATGCGTGTTTGACCATCAACTGCTTTTTTATTTACAACCCAAATATCGACCGGTTTCAGTCACAGACCCAAAAATACAACAACAAAAAATAGGTGTACTACACAGGAAATAATTAACCGTTAACTTCATCACTTTCAACGTAATTACTGATATTATGTATTAACTGTAATAATACAGTCTATAAAGCTGCTAAAGATAATGTCGGTCACGCAAATATGACGATAAAATTGCGTTTACTTTTAAACATTCTTATTCCATGATAAGATCTTTTTTTACAGACAGGAAATGTCCGAGAATACACGAATAAATCTGAAGAACGTGCTGCTTCCGTTCATCATATTTGGTAAATAGTTCTTTGCAGCCCTCCTTGTGCTTCAAGCCTCTCTCAGCTGAATCATTGACGACTTTAAGATTTTAGTAACTATCATTGACAAAGTATTTATTTTCGTGTCGCTCCGTTGGATCTGTGTTGAATTCGTCACTCAAATGAAATCTGGTAAGTTAGAACCAAACTATTCCATCCCGTTATTGATAATTTTCGAGATTTAATCGATTTCTACTTTAATCTTTTTGGTGTTTTCATCATGATTCAGTTTAATGACGACTTTCATTTTTTTATGTAGGCGGTTAGTTAGGATCAAAAGTAGCCACGAAGGCAGAACAGGAGAAAGGTACCGTAGCATAAATGACTGCTCAGTTTTTGTAAAGTTAGAAATACCGCGATCATTTATTCCACGCACCAACCTTGACCTTCCTTTCAAATACTGATTGATAAACGTCTGGCTACCTTCTCGAACAGTAATGGTCTTTACATCATTGGCATGCCCTATGTTCTCCGCTTCCTTTCGCTTCTGAATCTGCGACGATCTTCGAGTATAATTTTGTACCTGCCACCACTTTGTTAATACAAGGCTTCTAATTTTTGTATGCAGTTTCTCTGCACCTGTGTCGAAAAGCGTACTTTTTTGCCACAAACCACATCTTTCCACACAACTAGTGCGCCACTTTGATGCACATATAATTTCCACAACTGCAAATTGTAGATGTTTACTTGACCAATAGAACGTTACTTCTAGCTTTTCTTAGCAAGTAACACCGAAGCAAGTATATAATCTCTTGCAAACGAACTGAAGACGAAAACATTATAATACTACGATTGCTACCTTGCCTTAGCAATGAAGGACTGCAAGAGTGGTCCTGGTTGAACCGCATACAGGAACGGCATGACTCTCTTCACGCTCTCCCTCCCCTCCCCGCCCCCCTATTCTGGGGTCACTGACCCTCACGTCACTCGACCAATGTGGTCTGTGAAAAGACAACGCGTTTAGTCAAGGGAAGTGAAGTAATAACCGGCCTACATTAGCTAATGAAAGAATTTATCATCCAGAAGTAATATTTTGTGAAGCTGATGGTTCTACTCTCTTTTTTCCTGATTTTTCCGGTTTTCAATGCCCAGGGGTACACTTCCTCTTATTCTACTGAGCCCAAATTTCACAGAGCTCATTTTTACACGGATGAAACCAATCTGAGGGTATCCAAAGAAAAATTGCCAAATATTCAAAACCGTGCCATATAAGATCCACCCTAAAGCATCATCTATACATCAAATGTATCGGGCGTAAAGAGAAAACATCACTTTTGAACACGAAAGAGAGGGGATGAAAAGGAGGAATTTAAAGATCTGAAAGAAGTTCTCACAAGATGTTGGCACTTTCTCGGTCTGTACAGGGGGCAGCACAGCTGTGAAGTTGGTAAGCCTGCACATTGAAGAGTCAGTCGGCAGAGACGAGGACAGACCTGATACAGTGCTGTCTCACAAAAACGTCTAATTAAATCCGGGACCTGAAGTACACTATGCACAAACAACACAAACAAATGTTAACTTTAAAAACATTTTATCAACTTTAATTCTGTCAGTCAACATAAGAACTACAAAAGATGAAAATATTGCAGCAAATCTGTTATCATAAACAGATGTAAAGTTTTGTATGTAAGTGATACAACGTTAGTGAATAATCGATATTTTTCCGTTCCTGTTTTCTCCAATCAGACGAGTACAGTCAGTGGCATTTTTCCCTACTGATTTTTATTAATCTTACTCGAATAGACACTGTCCATGTAACCAGCACTTACATTAAATTCAGATGCAGTTGTTGTTGTTGTTGTGGTCTTCAGTCCTGAGACTGGTTTGATGCAGCTCTCCATCCTACTCTATCCTGTGCAAGCTTCTTCATCTCCCAGTACCTACTGCAACCTCCATCCTTCTGAATCTGCTTAGTGTATTCATCTCTTGGTCTCCCCCTACGATTTTTACCCTCCACGCTGCCCTCCAATACTAAATTGGTGATCCCCTGATGCCTCAGAACATATCCTACCAACCGATCCCTTCTTCTGGTCAAGTTGTGCCACAAACTTCTCTTCTCCCCAATTCGATTCAATACTTCCTCATTAGTTATGTGATCTACCCATCTAATCTTCAGCATTCTTCTGTAGCACCACATTTCGAAAGCTTCTATTCTCTTCTTGTCCAAACTATTTACCGTCCATGTTTCACTTCCATACATGGCTACACTCCATGCAAATACTTTCAGAAATGAGTTCCTGACACTTAAATCTATATCCGATGTTAACAAATTTCTCTTCTTCCGAAACGCTTTCCTTGCCATTGCCAATCTACATTTTATATCCTCTCTACTTCGACCATCATCAGTTATTTTGATCCCCAAATAGCAAAACTCCTTTACTACCTTAAGTGTCTCATTTCCTAATCTAATACCCTCAACATCACCCGATTTAATTCGACTACATTCCATTATCCTCGTTTTGCTTTTCTTGATGTTCATCTTATATCCTCCCTTCAAGACACCATCCATTCCGTTCAACTGCTCTTCCAAGTCCTTTGCTGTCTCTGACAGAATTACAATGTCATCGGCGAACCTCAAAGTTTTTATTTCTTCTCCATGGATTTTAATACCTACTCCGAATTTTTCTTTTGTTTCCTTTACTGCTTGCTCAATATACAGATTGAATAACATCGGGGAGAGGCTACAACCCTGTCTTACTCCCTTCCCAACCACTGCTTACATTTGTACAGATGCAATTATGGACTGAGATTAAACCAAAGAAAGACGAAAGTGATGAGGAGCAACAGCTATGAATATAACATCAGAGTTGGGAACCACGAAGTAGACCTAGGAATTCTGCTACGTTGCAAGCAAAGTAAAACATTGCGGCCGAAGCAAGGAGGACACAAAAGCAGAGGGGCACAGGGAAAGCCAAGAGAAGTCTACTGGTATCAGATTTCGGCCTCAGTCTGCGGAAGAGAAAAAAACGAAAAAAATTCTGAAGAATGGCGAGTCAAAGACTAGAACCCCGTATTTCTACAGTCCGAATCTGTTGTTATACCCACCAAAGAAAGGAAGAAGGGGCGACGTGGGTTTCGTTTCCCGTCAACCACGATGTGGTTAGAGATTTGTGATGGAGCACAAACTTGGATTGGGAAAGTATGGGGAAGGAAATACATCAGGTTCCTTCAAAGGAGCCGTCCCAGCATTCAGTATAACTTATGCAGGGAAGGCACAGCAGACCTGAATCTGGGTGGGCAGAAGGGGATGTGAACAGCAGTCCTGTAGAATGCACGTCCAGTGTGATAACCTTACAAGCGTACCACTCGTGTTCTTTGGTCAACAATAGCCAGCCGGCGGGTCTGACATTCTGGAACTTTCGGTACCATGGTTCCGGTAAGTAACGAGCGGGCATGAGAAGTATGTGTTCGGAGATGCAAAGTGTTGGTCAGATCGTAAAGATGGGCATCAGTTGCAAAAAAGCTCAATAGGGTGTTCAGATGAACAATTCAGTTAAAAAGTCGAGTGGCTATTAATTAATAATAACATTTTCTTGATAGCGGGAACCACAGCAATGGATATATCAGAAGAAGGTGGCATTTTCAGCTACTGCTGTATTAATTTTATAATATTAAATTTTACATTTCATCGTATTGTATAGATCATTTCTGATTGGTCGTTAGCGGAGTGTGACTGAAATCACACAGAATTTTTGTTTCTGCAAGGAACTTCCGGTTACGTTTGAAAGAGCACATAAAAACTATGGATAACAATGCAAGCCGGCCGGTGTGGCCGTGCGGTTCTAGGCGCTTCAGTCTGGAACCGCGTGACCGCTACGGTCGCAGGTTCGAATCCTGCCTCGGGCATGGATGTGTGTGATGTCCTTAGGTTAGTTCGGTTTAAGTAGTTCTAAGTTCTAGGGGACTGATGACCACAGATGTTAAGTCCCATAGTGCTCAGAGCCATTTGAACCATTTTGATAACAATGCAAGTGCCTCTGGACTACACCTTCTAAACGATAAAAATACATCTGAAAACATTAATGGAAAGCTCCGAATTTTGCATTATGCTAAGAAGGGGAAGCAAATGAATATCTTATAAGAAATCGAAGTTTTCAGTCATTTAAAAAATCAACGAGATGCACTTCTTTATGATCAGATCTACAGATGCAAAAATTTCACGGTAATTCCAGCCACAGTATGCTAACGGCCAATCAGAAATGAGCTGTACAGTAAAGTTACAGTTAAAATTTAATTTTATATCCCTATATCTTTTAATATTTTTATTGCATTTTATTTTCCATACTATTTTCTTTTATACTGTTTCTTACCACTATTTAAATACACTCATAAATAATGAGCCGTTGTAATTGAAATTGTTATTCCATACTTAGCTTGACTTTTTGGTCAATGCAATACCTTTGTAAAGGCCAAGCTGTCAAACCAACAGGACAGTATATGTGAACCAACGCAACAGTAGATGCAGATTTAAAGAGGCTGTCATTTCAATACGCATGGAATAGGGTAGTTTTCCGTTGAATGTAGATGTATTTCCAAGAAGTTTACGTTCACCTCATTACACTTCTATTGGTGGAGGTAAATAATATATTCTATTTAGTACAGAATCACAAAATCACTTGAGAATAGCGTAAAAGTCTGAAACTAGTAATGAACTAATAAAATCATTACAGCAAAAGTGGACAATGCCACCTTCTTCTGATCATTATAGAGTCAATTGGTTTAATAATGAATAAAAAAACAGGAGCGCGAGTAAGCTACTACGAACAGCACAGTGAACACATTATTGTAGCCAAAGATAGACACGTAGCCCACGCCTACCACAGTAGCACAAGTTTATATGCCCACTAGCTCCGCAGATGACGAAGAGATTGAAGCAATAATTGATGAGATAAAAGAGATTATTCGGATGGTGATGGTACACGAAAATTTAATAGTCATGAGGGACTGGAATTCGATAGTAGGAAAAGGAAGAGAAGGAAAAGTAGTAGGTGAATGTGGAATTGGGGGTGGGGGGGAGGAATGAAAGAGGAAGCCGTCTGGTAGAATTATACACAGAGCATAACCTAATCATGGCTAACACTTGGTTTAAGAAGCATGAGAGAAGGTTGTATACGTGTAAGAGGCTTGGAGACACTGGAAGGTTTCAGATAGATTATATAATGGTAAAACAGAGATTTAGGAACCAGATATTAAATTGTAAGGTATTTCCAGGGGCAGAGGTGGACATTGACCACAACCTATTGGTTATGAGCTGTAGATTAAAACTGAAGAAACCGCAAAAAGCTGGGAATTTAAGGAGATGGGACCTGGATAAACTGAAAGGACCGGAGGTTGTAGAAAGTTTCATAGAGATACAAGGGTCTCAAAAATGAGATTTTTATTTATTTCATTTACGAGTCAAGTGCCTTAGGACAAAATTGAGGAGCAAAGGCCAAGGCCATGGAATGTATCAGAACGTGATATTACAACATAAACTAATAACAGATAAACATAAAATGTTTATGAACCCGCAAAAAGTCAAGCCATAAGTTTAAGTAAACGCCGTCAAGAATACAAGAAGAATCAGCTTAATTTTTCAAGGAACTCCTCGACAGAATAGGAGTGACCCATGAGGAAACTCCTCAGTTTCAATTTGAAAGCGTGTAGATTATTCCTAAGATTTTTGAATTGTAGTGGTAACGTATTGAAAATGGATGCAGCAGTACACTGTACATCTTTTTGCACAAGAGTTAAGGAGTCCGATCCAAATGCAGGTTTGATTCTGCCGAGTATTAACTGAGTGAAAGCTGCGTATTCTTGGGAATAAGAAAATATTATTAACAATAAATGACAGTGACAATATATATACTGGGAGGCCAATGCCAAAACATCCCAGACTCGTGAACAGGGGTCGACAAGAGGTTCGTGAACTTAAACACCACTTATTGCCCGAACCACCCGTTTCTGAGCCAAAAATATCCTTTTAGAATGGGAAGAGTAACCCCAAAATATAACACCATACGACGTAAGCGAATGAAAGTAAGCAAAGTAGACAAATTTTCGTGTCGAACGATCACTTCCTTCAGATACCGCTCGAATAGTAAAAATGGCAGCATTAAACAAGATCCTGAACGTGGAATTTCCACGACAGTTTACTATCTACCTGAACACCTAGAAATTTGAACTGTTCAGTTTCACTAATCATATGCCCAGTCTGTGAAATTAAAACGTCAGGTTTTGTTGAATTGTGTGTTAGAAGCTGTAAGAACTGAATCTTACTGTGATTTAACATTAGTTTATTTTCTACAAGCCATAAACGTATGTCATGTACTGCACTATTTGAAACCGAGCCATTGTTGCACACAACATCCTTTACTACCAAGCTAGCGTCCGCCTCCGTAGCGTAGCGGTAGCGTCACTGTCTACCACGCAGGGGGCTTGGGTTCGATTCCCGGCAAGGGACTAGGTGTTGTGTGTCCTTCATCATCATTGATTCGCAAGTCGCCGATGTCGTGTCACCTAAAAAGGGCTTGCAATACGGCGGCCGAACTCCCCTGAATGGGGTCTCCCGGCCAACGATGCCATACGATCATTTGCATTTACCAAGCTAGTGTCATCAGTCATTTTCCAGTCGACAAACTGCATTTGAAGTCCACAAAAAACACTGGGACCACTTACAAGTTGCTGCTTATTAAATTTCCCAGTAAGGTCAATGTTAATTGCTTTCGGTGCAATGCCTCGTCGACATTATTATCGTCGTCGCCTTCGGCGGTATGTTCCTCTGTATAGGTCACTCAAAGCAATTAACATTGACCTTACTGGGCAATTTAATAAGCAGCAGCTTATAGGTGGTCCCAGTGTTTTTCGTGGACTTCAAATGCAGTTCACGTGTGAGTGTCAACTGTGTTTGGAGGCAGTGCATGGTTGACCTTGTCTGTTGTATGGGGCAGCCATGCAGAGTATGGTGGCCTTGAAGCTGCTTTTCCTGATGCAAATATTCTTGATTGGAAGACTTGGAGTATAGTAGAGAGTACGGGACTACAAGCTAAGATTCCCTATGGTACCTTTGTTCCAGACAAGCAGTTTCCATTGTCACCTAGAAGACAGAAGCTTACTTTGACGGAGTTTCTAGTTTTTCGTGGACTTAAAATTCAGTTCACGTGTGCTTAAAATTCAGTTCACGTGTGACATATCAGCTGTGTTTGGAGGCAGTAGATGGTTGACCGTGGCTGTTGTATGGGGCAGTCATGTAGATCATGGTGGCCTTGCAAATATTCTGGCTTGGAAGACTTGGAGAATAACAGAGAGTGCGGGACTACTGGCTAATTCGATAGGAAGTGCAAAATGGCTAAGCAGGGATGGTTAGAGGACAAATGTAAGGATGCAGGAGCATATATTGCTAGGGATACAATAGATACTGCCTACATGAAAATTTAAGAGCCCCTGGGAGAAAAGAGAGCCACTTGTATAAATATCAAGAGCTCAAATGGAAAATCAGTCCTAAGCCAAAAGGGAAAGCTGAAAGGTGGAACGAGTATACAGTAGGTCTATACAAGAGGATGTTCTTGAGAGCAGTATTACGGAAATGAAATAGGAAGTAGATGAAGATGAAATGAGAGATATGATATTGCCTGAAGAATTTGACAGAGCACTGAAAGACTAAGTCGAAACAAGACTACAGGAGTAGACAACATTGCATTAGAACTACTGATAGCCTTGGCAGACCCAACCCTGGCAAAACTCTACCATCTGGTTAACAAGATGTATGAGACAGGCGAAATTCCCTCAGACTTCAAGAAGAATATAATAATTCCAATCCCAAAGAAAGCAGGTGTTGACAGATGTGAAAATTACCGAACTATCAGTTTAATAAGTCACGGCAGCAAAACACTAACACGAATTCTTTATAGACGAATGGAAAAACTTGTAGATGCCGAAACTGGGGAAGATCAGTTTGGATTCTGTAGAAATGTAGGAAAACATGAGGCAGTAATGACCCTAAGAATTATCTAAGAAGAAAGATTAAGGAAAGGCAAACCTACGTTTCTAGCATTTGTAGACTTAGAGAAAGCTTTTGACAATGTTGACTGGAATACTCTCTTTCAAATTCTAAAGGTGGCAGGAGTAAACCACAGGGAGCTAAAGGCTATTTACAGTTTGTACAGAAACCAGATGGCAGTTATAAGAATCAAGGGGCATGAAGGGGAAGCAGTGATTGGGAATGGAGTGAAACAGGGTTGTAGCCTATACCCGATGTTATTCAATCTGTATACTGAGCGAGCAGTAAAGGAAACAAAAGAAAATTATGGGTTAGGAAATAAAATCCATGGAGAAGAAATAAAGACTTTGAGGTTTGCCGATTACATTGTAATTCTGTCAGAGACAGCAAAGGACCTGGAAGAGCAGTTGAACGGAGTGTCTTGAAAGGAGGATATAAGATGGACATCAACAAAAGCAAAACTAGGATAACGGAATGTAGTCGAATTAAGTCGGGTGATGCTGAGGGAATTAGATCAGGAAATGAGACCCTTAAAGTAGCAAATGAGTTTTGCTGTTTGGGGAGCAAAATAACTGATGATGGTCGAAGTAGAGAGGATATGAAATGTAGACTGGCTCTGGCAAAGAAAGCGTTTATAAAGAACAGAAAATCGTTAACATCGAGTATAGATTTCAGTGTCAGGAAGTCTTTTCTGAAACTACTTATGGAGTGTAGCCGTGTATGGAAGTGAAACATGGACCATAAATAGTTTACACAAGAATAGAATTGAACGTTTCGAAATGCGGTGCTACAGAAGAATGCTGAAGATTAGGTGGGAAGATCACGTAACGAATGAGGAAGTGCTGAATAGAATTGGGGAGAAGAGAAATTTGTGGCACAACTTGACTAGAAGAAGGGATCGGTCGGTAGGACATGTTCTGAGGCATCGAGGGATCAGCAATTTAGTATTGGAGGGCAGCGTGAAGGGTAAAACTCGTAGAGGGAGACCAAAAGATGAATACACTAAGCAGATTCAGAAGGATGTAGGTTGCAATAGGTACTGGGAGGATAGAGTAGCATGGAGAGCGGCATCAAACCAGTCTCTGGACTGAAGACCACAAAAACAACAACAGGGCCTCTAGATAATGTAAGCAGAAGAAACGGATGTTAGCTTTTTAATGTGAGTGGAACTGAAGTTAGTGATCAGAATTTATGTGGATTAATTACCTGTAGGTTTCTCTAAATCGCTCCAGGCAAATGCCGGGATGGTTCCTTTGAAAGGGCACGGCCGACGTCCTTCCCTATCCTTCCCTAACCTCGCTGTCTGGTCTCCTTCCCCATAACAACCGCAACCCAATTACCTGTAGGAGACTGTAGTAAAAGTTGAATCCAGTATCAATGAAGGATTGAAGACCAATTAAATCGTGACTTTCCCGGAATGACAAATTATCATTGTGGATTACAAACGTGTGGGTGTGGAAGGCATATTAAGTTCCTTCATGGTCGGGAACCAATAAACTATGTTTATTACAAAGGTGTTACAAAGGGTCTGCATTGATCAAAGAGTAAAGCTTGTGTAATTACCACGTCGATGGCCATTAATTACAGAAATGCCGCGAAGGAAAGGAACACGGGTTATTTCTATGTCGGACGTAATCTGTTAAACTCGTCCCCCTTAATGAGACCGATCGCTGAATAATCAAATAAACATTAATACGTGTAAAATTCAAAAGAGACAGCTTATATAATTTGTGCGCCACCTTGCCTTATCCAACTACCGAGTTATCTCGCGCAGTCAAGGCAATGGGAACGTGTTTTGTCAGCTTCAGCAGCGAGGACGCAAAAATTATCCTTGTGATATGGTAGAAATTTATCAGACTTGACGGTAAGGACGCTATGCTGAAGCCACACAGATATTGTATCAAGGATGGCGAGTGCATTCCACAAGAACGAAAAATACGGAAAGATGTGAGACGCAAGCTGAATTTGATCCTCTTCATTATTTATTCTTAAAGTACGTTTTTCCAGACTCTTGTTTAACAGGACAAGTGCATCAACTAATCGCACACTCATCCTGTAGCAGCCTTTTTAAGGAGTTAAGCATCTACGTCTACATCTAGATTTATACTCCGCAAGCCACCAAACGGTGTGTGGCGGAGAGCACTTTACGTGCCAATATCATTACCTCCCTTTCCTGTTCCAGTCGCGTATGGTTAGTGGGAAGAACGATGCCGGAAAGCCTCCGTGCGTGCTCGAATCTCTCTAATTTGACATTCGTGATCTAGGGAGGTATAAGCAGGGGGAAGCAATATATTCGATACCTCATCCAGGAACGCACCCTCTCGAAACCTGTTTGTTCCGTTTTCAGATAATCATACAATAAAGGATCCTTCGTTCTATGTATTCGCAATACATTACATTTGTCTATGTTAAGGGTCAGTTGCCACTACCTGCACCAAGTGCCTATCCGCTGCAGATCTTCCTGCATTTCGCTGCAATTTTCTAATGCTGCAACTTCTCTGTATACTACAGCATCATCCGCGAAAAGCCACATGGAACTTCCGACACTATCTACTAGATCATGCTGTCTGCACCTTCATAACATACATTCGCTAATGAAATTCGCCATAAATAGTGGCGTACAAGGTTAAAAAAAGAGAAGAGAAAATTTCTTTAATTATTGCTAATGGCTTATAAAAGTGTCCAGTATGCAACCACAAAAATCTCTGAACATTTGTCCAGTGGCAAAGAAATCTGATATACGGAAACAAAATTTTTAATGCAATCGAAGATCTTTTCTCCTGGACAAGAGCTTCTACTCTAAAGTTTTTTTTCTAAAATCTAGTGGCAAACGTATACAAATAAACTGCTTGATTGAGGAGTTGCGATTATTTATAGCAATAATTACAAAATTGATATAGCTACTCTTATTCCTTATAAATCGTAGGTAAATATAAATGGTTTCATGAAACAGCATTAGAAATACGTACAAAAAAAATTACAGAAAGGTGAATATGCATAACTTCAGACATTTGTCAAGGAAATGGACTGAACATTCTATTGGCTGAACAGGTCCAACAAAGGAGGCAGGAGAACAAACCCATGACTATTGAATGTTTACAAACTGTGTACAAAATAAAACATAGCACCACAGTGTAAGTAGGCTGTTTAGGTTTTAATGTTGGTAACGCCACGTAGCGCTCTGTATGAAAATCACTGACTGTGCTGTGTGCAGTCTGTGGCTAGTTGGCATTGTTGGAATATATTTGCTATTGTAGTGTTGGGCAGTTAGTTGGCTGTTAACAGCGCGTAGCGTTGCGCAGTTGGAGGTGAGCCGCCAGCAGTGGTGGATGTGGGGAGTGAGATGGTGGAGTTTTGAGAGCGTATGATCTGGACGTGTGTCCATCAGAGACAGTAAATTTGTAAGACTGGATGTCATCAACTGATATATATTATGACTTTTGAATACTATTAAGGTAAACACATTGTTTGTTCTCTATCAGAATCTTTCATTTGCTAACTATGCCTATCAGTAGTTAGTGCCTTCAGTAGTTAGAATCTTTTATTTAGTTGGCAGTATTGGCGCTCGCTGTATTGCAGTAGTTCGAGTAACGAAGATTTTTGTGAGGTACGTGATTCATGAAAGATATAGGTTATTGTTAGTCAGGGCCATTCTTTTGTAGGGATTTTTGAAAGTCAAATTGCGTTGCGCTAAAAATATTGTGTGTCAGTTTAGTGTTGATCAGAACAGGTAAAAAGCGAAATGTCTGAGTACGTTCAGTTCTGCTCAGTTGTTCGAAAATCAAATAATGTGAGAGATTTATCAGCACAGTCACTCATAATTTTTTTTAAGGGGACGTTTCAACAGTAGATTGCCTGCCCTTTGCCGATGGTATGTCCCTGCTACATGAGGACGAAGAAGCGAAGATGGCACTGGAAAATTTTGCAGTAGTTGGAGCTAAATCTGACCGCAAGATAGCATACAGTATCACCAAGGTTCTGAATGAGAGACGAACTGGAAGGTTCTAGGTCAAGTGGTAGAGAATGTGAACAACTTCCGTTGCCTGGGTAAAAGTAAAACAGACTAGCTACTGACCAACAAGGACATAATAGACGTGTTCCAAGTGCTACATTGACAACGTATGGAAGAGAAATCTGCCGTGCAACGCAGAACTGAAACAATAAGAAATACCGCACATTACCAACGGAGTCGGCCATCTTGGGCACGTGTATGCGACTTGACAATGAGGAAAGTTCAAGATGTTGAGAGACATCTGGGCCACGAAAAACAAGGCGAAGTCTGGATAATTAGGTCAGGGCATGAGTGTTGAACCACTTTCAACCACCATACAGAAGAAAAAAAATTGAGATTTGCCGGACACATGATGAGGATGGAGGACAACACGTTGACCAAGAAGAACAGATAGCAGCTGGATAAAAGAAGTCAGGAGGAATTGGAAAACAATTGGAATAAACGAAAACAATCTTGACGGGACAGTGCAGAATGGGTGGACACTATTAAGAGTACGGTTGAAGGTCACAGATGGACTGACAGCAGAATCAAAATTAAGATCGCGGAAGCAGAGAGGAGCGAGAGAATGAAGATATGTTGGGAAAAAAAGAAGACGTACAAAACAGGTAACCTGTGATCCTTGAGAGTCAAGAGGAACCAATAAAATAAATAAATATATTGTCTCAAACCGACACTGTACAGTAATATTTATTGCACAACACTCAAATGGATTGCAAAAATAACAAATTTTCTGCCATCATCTGTTCATCGTTTTAAAATGGCCTACATAGAAACCTGGAACACAAAAAGTCGAGCGGCAATTTGTTTTCACGATTCACTTGAGCAATTTTAGTGTCAGTTCTTTCATTTCCGATTCCATTTCTACGCGAATGGGTGGTGTTTTCTTCCTGGTGTCCACATAACTGAAGGCAGAGACCCATGTAGGTTGCCTTCGATCACAAAAAAAATTATATTTATGTGTGATTACTTTTCGTATGCTGAGAATCCACCTTCAAGTGCAGGGAATTTGTAGTTATGTTTCATTGTTATGGTAACACTCTTGTGGGTGCTCACGGAAACTACGTATGTAATAAAACCTATCATGCTTACATGTATTATGTAAAAAGCTGGCTCTATGGCATCATGCGGAATCGGCAACAGTCAACTAGAACCTAGTCCATACAATGTGCAGAGAAGTATTAGTAACTTACGTGTGACAAAGATGCACATTTTACGTACACGCTGAATAAGCAGAAAGACTGCGCAAATATGATTGTATAGCATAGCAAAGAATACCGAGAGTGAAATATTTAATTTTCCCATTCGTTCGATCTATGACTACGAAAACAACTGAAGCATGCATACTGTCTCTCTACTGCATATGGCTCAAAGATTTTAGCGAGCTTAACACAACGATAAGAAATCCTTGCAAGTTATCGGAAGCCTTTAGTAAATACGCCAGAGATAATGCCAAGATTAAACATGAACAGCTGTACGCATCCTGTTTATGTCTTGTGCTCGATATTCGAGAAAAATCTGGCGCAATGTGACAATGCTGCGATAACTAAGCATGGCGGACAACTTCGTCCCGATGAGATTTTTGGAAGAAGAGGTTATCTGGCGCTAAATCAGTTGCATGAACATCAAGGAGACCGACGAAGAACGTCGTCCCGGCAACTCTTCAGTTTCAAACAAACGTGACGGTTATTTACTAACTGCCTATGATAGGCGTCTAGGCTCCCGTGAATTCACTTAGCTCTAGACTGCTACACAAACAAACTATCTAAACTTGTACAATGGGTCTGGCCTAATATGTGTAAGACAACATGGCCATAGTGTGAAAAATGAAAGATTTGAAAATTACCCTTGGTCTGTCAGTCTCAAGTTTCTCTCGTATCCTCATTATGAGCGTGGAATCAGTGACTGTCTTAACTGTTTTAAAGTGCAAATAAGGTCTGCTCGCACAAGAGACGCAAAGTATGCTCTTTCATGGCTACACTGATCACACAAAGACCAAGTAAATAAAATAACGCACATGTGGCGCTAATACACAATACATACACTCCTGGAAATTGAAATAAGAACACATTGACACCGGTGTGTCAGACCCACCATACTTGCTCCGGACACTGCGAGAGGGCTGTACAAGCAATGATCACACGCACGGCACAGCGGACACACCAGGAACCGCGGTGTTGCCGTCGAATGGCGCTAGCTGCGCAGCATTTGTGCACCGCCGCCGTCAGTGTCAGCCAGTTTGCCGTGGCATACGGAGCTCCATCGCAGTCTTTAACACTGGTAGCATGCCGCGACAGCGTGGACGTGAACCGTATGTGCAGTTGACGGACTTTGAGCGAGGGCGTATAGAGGGCATGCGGGAGGCCGGGTGGACGTACCGCCGAATTGCTCAACACATGGGGCGTGAGGTCTCCACAGTACATCGATGTTGTCGCCAGTGGTCGGCGGAAGGTGCACGTGCCCGTCGACCTGGGACCGGACCGCAGCGACGCACGGATGCACACCAAGACCGTAGGATCCTACGCAGTGCCGTAGGGGACCGCACCGCCACTTCCCAGCAAATTAGGGACACTGTTGCTCCTGGGGTATCGGCGAGGACCATTCGCAACCGTCTCCATGAAGCTGGGCTACGGTCCCGCACACCGTTAGGCCGTCTTCCGCTCACGCCCCAACATCGTGCAGCCCGCCTCCAGTGGTGTCGCGACAGGCGTGAATGGAGGGACGAATGGAGACGTGTCGTCTTCAGCGATGAGAGTCGCTTCTGCCTTGGTGCCAATGATGGTCGTATGCGTGTTTGGCGCCGTGCAGGTGAGCGCCACAATCAGGACTGCATACGACCGAGGCACACAGGGCCAACACCCGGCATCATGGTGTGGGGAGCGATCTCTTACACTGGCCGTACACCACTGGTGATCGTCGAGGGGACACTGAATAGTGCACGGTACATCCAAACCGTCATCGAACCCATCGTTCTACCATTCCTAGACCGGCAAGGGAACTTGCTGTTCCAACAGGACAATGCACGTCCGCATGTATCCCGTGCCACCCAACGTGCTCTAGAAGGTGTAAGTCAACTACCCTGGCCAGCAAGATCTCCGGATCTGTCCCCCATTGAGCATGTTTGGGACTGGATGAAGCGTCGTCTCACGCGATCTGCACGTCCAGCACGAACGCTGGTCCAACTGAGGCGCCAGGTGGAAATGGCATGGCAAGCCGTTCCACAGGACTACATCCAGCATCTCTACGATCGTCTCCATGGGAGAATAGCAGCCTGCATTGCTGCGAAAGGTGGATATACACTGTACTAGTGCCGACAATGTGCATGCTCTGTTGCCTGTGTCTATGTGCCTGTGGTTCTGTCAGTGTGATCATGTGATGTATCTGACCCCAGGAATGTGTCAATAAAGATTCCCCTTCCTGGGACAATGAATTCACGGTGTTCTTATTTCAATTTCCAGGAGTGTATTTAGTTAAAGCAGTTCAACGGAAACATAATAACCAAGCATTACTTTATCACAGCTTTAGCGTAACGTTATTCTGCACATTTCTATCCACATGCAGCATTAATTTATTTAGAATCAAAAATGGATTTGAGAATTTCACTGACAGTTAGCTACGGTACAGCTGGCCAACCTGTTTCCTTTATTCTGAAGACATTTCTTTTTAGTTATCATTTCGCATCACGGACCGCTTAGCTGCGATTTCGTACAGCGTCATTAATGGTGTTCGTGGTATTTTAAGCGCGTTCCAAATGAACCTATGATAGTGAACAATACACTTCACTCCCAATTCCCACAGGATTACCAACTCAAAATTATCAAAGGCAGAACAGTGCTTCATTAAAGGTAGGACATTTTTTAAATAACTTTATTTTAGAGTTGACAAAATATTTGTATTTTACACATACAAGTAATAAACAGGCTCTAATTTCAATATGAGCGGAAAATAATTTATTGAAAATCTGCTATAGTATTACACAAAAGTACATTTGTTACATTGTTACAAATACAGCGCAATTACCTTGAAGTAGCTTTCAATCTTTTACAGTGATGTTGCGTTTGAATGTGTATTTTGTCTGATAACTTGCTTTGCCTTTTTCTTCTACAATAATATTTACCTGAGAAGAAGTTAGTACAATGCAGTCACATACAGCGATAGTACTTCAGTAAAATTCTCAATGAATCAGCACTTCTAAACATGATAACATACAAAAAACCCACCTTCAAACGATTATCTAGCAAGCTTCTGTTTCAGAGCAAGAAAATATCGAGACAATGCTTGACAAACTACAATATCTCGAATCGAGATATCGTATACGTAGACTATGAATGCAACGTTTCTTGAGTTACGCCACTGTTAACGAACCTTACGAAAAATATAAAAGCCACGTGTGTGCAGCTTTTAATTGAGTCCAATTACGCTACACTGAAATTCGTTAAATAATGAAATGGAAGTCGAACATTTTCTGAAAAACAAAAATGCCGGACTGACAAAGAAAACATCGAAAAGCCGGACATGTCCGGAAAAAGCCGGACGGTTGGTAGCCCTACATTCACAAAACACGTGTATACAGTGGCGTGCTACTGCTTACACAAATCAAATACATTTACTCCCTCAGAAGGAAGACACAGTACGAAAACTCGTACTAAAAATCCAAAATTAGTCCCACAAAAACAAAATCATGAACAAGTGAACGGCGAAAATTACATAGCGTGACTCGACGACTAAGGCGATATAAGTTTAGTCCCAAAAGTGTGAAAAATAGTGCGTAATTACAATCAAAGAGCAAAAATACATGAAACGAGCACAAGAGGACGAAAAGTGTAAGTATAAGACATACACCACAACTAGGGAAAGTATTTCAAAACTAACAACTCCTTAAGTAAATTACCTCGGCTACTTTCTACAAGATATGCTGTAAAACCATAAATTGTCATAAATGCAAGCCCTCTTGTACTAATTCTCTTTCACAATTAAGGTAATTTCATTTGAGCCATCAAAGATTAAAAAAATATTCATATCATAGCTTTTAGACTTAAAATGAAAAAGCAACCATGAACTTTGTATGATATTTTACAGAAATAAACCGAAACCCACAGTGGATAACACATACTTGCCGAAGCATGTTTAAGTAAACAGGAAAAAGATATACATTGTGTTTTGCAGAAGATGGGCTGCAGATTCCTCGACTTGCGCCATAGGGTGGTGGGGTTTCGGGTTCCGCTGGATAGGTCAGGAGTCCACTACACGCAACAAGCGGCTACACGGGTAGCAGGGGTTGTGTGGCGTGGGCTGGGCGGTTTTTTAAGTTAGATGACCTCGGGCAAGTACAGAAAGGGCAACAGCCTCAACGGGTGCGGGGCAAAGTCAGGACATGCGGGGACCAAGCAGCAATCGGTATTGTAATTGTAAACTGTCGAAGCTGCGTTGGTAAAGTACCGGAACTTCAAGCGCTGATAGAAAGCACCGAAGCTGAAATCGTTATAGGTAAAGAAAGCTGGCTGAAGCCAGAGATAAATTCTGCCGAAATTTTTACAAACGTACAGACGGTGTTTAGAAAGGATAGATTGCATGCAACCGGTGGTGGAGTGTTCGTTGCTGTTAGTAGTAGTTTATCCTGTAGTGAAGTAGAAGTGGATAGTTCCTGTGAATTATTATGGGTGGAGGTTACACTCAACAAACGAGCTAGGTTAATAATTGGCTCCTTTTACCGACCCCCCGACTCAGCAGCATTAGTGGCAGAACAGCTGAGAGAAAATTTGGAATACATTTCACATAAATTTTCTCAGCATGTTATAGTCTTAGGTGGAGATTTCAATTTACCAGATATAGACTGGGACACTCAGATGTTTAGGATGGGTGGTAGGGACAGAGCATCGAGTGACATTATACTGAGTGCACTATCCGAAAATTACCTCGAGCAATTAAACAGAGAACCTACTCGTGGAGATAACATCTTGGACCTACTGATAACAAACAGACCCGAACTTTTCGACTCTGTAAGCGCAGAACAGGGAATCAGTGATCATAAGGCCGTTGCAGCATCCCTGAATATGGAAGTTAATAGGAATATAAAAAAAGGGAGGAAGGTTTATCTGTTTAGCAAGAGTAATAGAAGGCAGATTTCAGGCTACCTAACAGATCAAAACGAAAATTTCTGTTCCGACACTGACAATGTTGAGTGTTTATGGAAAAAGTTCAAGGCAATCGTAAAATGCGTTTTAGACAGGTACGTGCCGAGTAAAACTGTGAGGGACGGGAAAAACCCACTGTGGTACAACAACAAAGTTAGGAAATTACTGCGAAAGCAAAGAGAGCTTCACTCCAAATTTAAACGCAGCCAAAACCTCTCAGACAAACAGAAGCTAAACGATGTCAAAGTTAGCGTAAGGAGGGCTATGCGTGAAGCGTTTAGTGAATTCGAAAGTAAAATACTAGGTACCGACTTGACAGAAAATCCTAGGAAGTTCTGGTCTTACGTTAAATCAGTAAGTGGCTCGAAACAGCATGTCCAGACACTCCGGGATGATGAAGGTATTGAAACAGAGGATGACACGCGTAAAGCTGAAATACTAAACACCTTTTTCCATAGCTGTTTCACAGAGGAAGACCGCACTGCAGTTCCTTCTCTAAATCCTCGCACAAACGAAAAAATGGCTGACATCGAAATAAGTGTCCAAGGAATAGAAAAGCAACTGGAATCACTCAACAGAGGAAAGTCCACTGGACCTGACGGGATACCAATTCGATTCTACACAGAGTACGCGAAAGAACTTGCCCCCCTTCTAACAGCCGTGCACCGCAAGTCTCTACAGGAACGGAAGGTTCCAAATGATTGGAAAAGAGCACAGGTAGTCCCAGTCTTCAAGAAGGGTCGTCGAGAAGATGCGCAAAACTATAGACCTATATCTCTGACGTCGATCTGTTGTAGAATTTTAGATCATGTTTTTTGCTCGAGTATCATGTCGTTTTTGGAAACTCAGAATCTACTATGTAGGAATCAACATGGATTCCGGAAACAGCGATCGTGTGAGACCCAACTCGCTCTATTTGTTCATGAGACCCAGAAAATATTAGATACAGGCTCCCAGGTAGATGCTATTTTTCTTGACTTCCGGAAGGCGTTCGATACAGTTCCGCACTGTCGCCTGATAAACAAAGTAAGAGCCTACGGAATATCAGAAAAGCTGTGTGGCTGGATTGAAGAGTTTTTAGCAAACAGAACACAGCATGTTGTTATCAACGGAGAGACGTCTATAGACGTTAAAGTAACCTCTGGCGTGCCACAGGGGAGTGTTATGGGACCATTGCTTTTCACAATATATATAAATGACCTAGTAGATAGTGTCGGAAGTTCCATGCGGCTTTTCGCGGATGATGCTGTAGTATACAGAGAAGTTGCAGCATTAGAAAATTGTAGCGAAATGCAGGAAGATCTGCAGCGGATAGGCACTTGGTGCAGGGAGTGGCAACTGACCCTTAACATAGACAAATGTAATGTATTGAGAATACATAGAAAGAAGGATCCTTTATTGTATGATTATATGATAGCGGAACAAACACTGGTAGCAGTTACTTCTGTAAAATATCTGGGAGTATGCGTGCGGAACGATTTGAAGTGGAATGATCATATAAAATTAATTGTTGGTAAGGCGAGTACCAGGTTGAGATTCATTGGGAGAGTCCTTAGAAAATGTAGTCCATCAACAAAGGAGGTGGCTTACAAAACACTCGTTCGACCTATACTTGAGTATTGCTCATCAGTGTGGGATCCGCACCAGATCGGGTTGACGGAGGAGATAGAGAAGATCCAAAGAAGAGCGGCGCGTTTCGTCACAGGGTTATTTGGTAACCGTGATAGCGTTACGGAGATGTTTAAGAAATTCAAGTGGCAGACTCTGCAAGAGAGGCGCTCTGCATCGCGGTGTAGCTTGCTCGCCAGGTTTCGAGAGGGTGCGTTTCTGGATGAGGTATCGAATATATTGCTTCCCCCTACTTATACCTCCCGAGGAGATCACGAATGTAAAATTAGAGAGATTAGAGCGCGCACAGAGGCTTTCAGACAGTCGTTCTTCCCGCGAACCATACGCGACTGGAACAGGAAAGGGAGGTAATGACAGTGGCACGTAAAGTGCCCTCCGCCACACACCGTTGGGTGGCTTGCGGAGTATAAATGTAGATGTAGATGTAGATGTAGAAGATGAGGTTTAAATACTAAAATTTCCGTATAATGCTATGAACTCTTCCTGGACGAAATGTAGCCGTACGAGCAGTAAGGTGAGCTAGACAACATTGGTGTCGGCATCAGAAAACTCCGCCCGATTGGAAAGGGAACAGTGTACTACATTTTTACTCATCGCCTACCTTCTAATTCTTCAGTGACAAGTTTTCTTCTCAATAATTGATCGGTATCATCCACATCATAACACAGTACTAGGAGCGGAAAAGTCTGGATTTGTGAAGAATAAAAGTCGGTGCTTTGTCCTTTATTCTTACGACAAGTTAGGCTCATGCAAAAGAAAAATTCCAAAGAATACTGTTCTCTGTGCGTTTCGGCTACAGCATCGCTCAAAATTTAATGTAAATATTTCTTTTAGAAAGTTTATTTTTACTCTTCGTTAGCTGATGTAGAGAAAACTGATCGATACAAAGAAGCAAATGTTTGCCTCCGTTTATGATCATCTTAAGGTTACCTGCCTGTTGACAGATTCCTGACTCAACTGCTGTCTCCCTTTGATACAGTACCATACCAGCTGCTTCTTAGTCTGGTGTTTACCTCTACCCATTTCATCCAGCATTTTTATTGTTCTCCTTCTCATTTTCTTCTGTCTTTCCATTGCACCTTCGATAGCTGTAGTTAGAATCTCGTATCCTCGTAGTGTATGTCCCACCGAATCTACTTTTCTTATCTTGACCATGTTTAGGAGCGTTCTTTGTTCCTTCACCATTTCCAGTATTTCACTTTTATCCACCTGTTTTATTTTCTCCGTTCTCGTAAAAACCCACATCCCGAATGCCTCAGTTTCCTCTCTCTCTCCCTTCTTCAACGTACAGCTTTCACAGTTTGGAGAAAACACTCCACACGAAGCATTTAACCAACCGTTTCCTTAAATCCAACCACAATTTGCTCGCTAACGAGCGTTAGAAAGCTTGCTTTGCCGTTGCAATTCTTGATCTTATTTCTTTTTCACTCGTCCAGTTGCCAGACAGCACACTCCGCAGACACACTGAAGAGACAAAGAATCTGGTACACCTGCCTAATATAGTGAAGGGCCCCCGTGAGCACGCAGAAGAGCCGCAACACGACGTGGCATAGAGTCGAATAACGTCTGAAGTAGTGTTGGGGGGGACTGATGCCTTGAATCCTGCAGGGCTGTGGAGATCTCTTCTGAACAGCACACTGCAAGGGATACGATATGCTCAATAGTGTTCATGTCTGGGGAGCTTGGTGGCCAGCGGAAGTGTTTAAACTGGAGCCACTCTGTAGCAAGTCTGGGCGTGTGGGGTGTCGCATTGTCCTGCTGGAATTACCCAAGTCCGTCGGAATCCACAACGGCCATGAATGGATGGAGGTGATCAGACAAGATGCTTAGATTCGTGTAACATGTCACAGTCGTATCTAGATGTATCACGGGTCCCATATCACTCCAACTGCACACGCCCCACACCATTACAGAGCCTCCACCAGCTTGAACAGTCTCCTGCTGACATGCAGGCTCCATGGACTCATGAGGTTGTCTCCATACCCGTACACGTCCATCCGCTCGATATACTTGAAACGAGACTCATCCGACCAGCAACATGTTTCCAATCAACAACAGTCCAATGTCGGTGTTGACGGGCCCAGGCGAGACGTAAAGCTTTGCGTCGTGCAGTCATCAAGGATACACGAGTGGGTCTTCAGCTCCGAAAGCCCACATGGATGATGTTTCCTTGAATGGTTTGCACGTAGACACTTGTTGGTGGCCCAGTATTGAAATCCACAGCTATTTGTGGAAGGGTTGCTCCTATGTCACGTTGAACGATTCTCTTCAGTCGTCGTTGGTCCCGTTCTTGCAGGATCTTTCTCCGGCCGCAGCGATGTCGGGGATTTGATGTTTTACCGGATTCCTGATATTCACGGTACACTCGTGAAATGGTCGAACGGGAAATCCGCCACTTCATCGCTACCTCGGAGATCCTGTGTCCCAACGCTCTTGTGCCAGCTGTAACACCACTTTGAAACTCAGTTAAATCTTTATAAGCTGCCATAGTAGCAGCAGTAACCGATCTAACGACTGCGCGAAACGCTTGTCTTATATAAACGTTGCCGACCGTAGCGCCGTATTCTGCTTGTTTACATATCTCTGTATTTGAATACGCAAGCCGATACCATTTTCTTTGACGCTTCAGTGTATCTGTACTATGAAACCTGTTCCACGGGATCTTCTGTTTTGTCCGGAACTTGGTAAACGTGTTCTCGCTCTTCGGGAATCTGACCAAGAGTCTCTCAGAAAAGAGGATTAGCTGACAATAGCACGCGAGCATTCCAAGCAAGGTGACTCGCCAGAAGGTGACAATGGGCTGTTACGAGCGCAGGAGACGGCGCGAATCACACCAGCAGATCGCGTGAGGCACGAAAGCCCTCACCGCGATTGTACGAAAATAGCACTCCCAGACCTGTGTGTGCGTGTGTGTGTGTGTGTGTGTGTGTGTGTGTGTGTGTGTCTGTGTGTGTGTGTGTGTGGGTGGGTGTGTGGATGTGTGTGGGTGTGTGTGTGGGTGTGTGTGTGTGTGTGTGTTAGATGAAAACGGAGAGTCGCAGGTGGCATACGTAAAAAGAGCGCGATTAACAGTAAACTGATGTGGGAGGAGTGTAGGGTGTGTCAGTGACGTCGGATGCTGTTTTGAATCGTTATAGTCAGGTAGAGAGAGGCTCTACAGACGGAATTTGACTAAGTTTCTTCAGGAGTGAGGATCCACCTGACACATCAACGCAGTGTAAACAGAAAATCGAGCAAACTCTTTGAAATTCTGAGTGTACCAGGGATCAAATAGAGGGAGAGAAACGTTGTCGACAACTTTCAGAGAAGCCAGACTGCACATATACACACATGAAAGTGGAGCAGTAGTTGAGAAGAGAGTTTGACATGGTTCCTGCGTATCCGTCACGGTATTCGATTTGTACGCTGGACAACCAATAAAGGATACTGAAGAGAAATTTGGGAAAGCAACTGAAATTCACAGAAAGGAAATAAAAATGTTGTGGTTTGCCGATGACGTTATAGAGGCTCACACACGGTGAAGGTACCGGAACATCACTTGAACGGATTGGATAAGTGTCTCGCACAGAGCTTACATAATAAGACGAACATCGATAAAACTAGGATTATGGAGTGTAGGCTAATTAAATCAAGCCATGCTAAGAAGCGATATTAGGAAATCAGGCAAAAGTAGAAGATGAGGTTTGCTATTTGTGCAGCAAAGAAACTGGAAATACCGTGTGGCTAGGGCATCCCGTCGGGTAGACCGTTCGCCTGGTGCAAGTCTTTCGAGTCGACGCCACTTCGGCGACTTGTGTGTCGCTTGGGATTAAATGATGATGATAACGACAACTCAACACCCAGTCCCTGAGCTGAGAAAATCTCCGACCCAGCAGAGAGTCGAACCCGGGCCGTTAGGTATGACATTCCGTCGCGCTGACCACTCAGCTACTGGGGGCGGACAGCAAAGTAACTGACGATGGCCGAAGTAGAGAGGATATGAAATGCAGACATGCAATAGAAACTGAAGCGTTCCTATCAAGAGAGAAATATTTTAGTATTTAATACAAATACTTATATAGGCCTATTCTGTAAGTGGGCTGCCTCTGTGTTGGCAGCGCTGTGTAGCGCTTTGCATTGGATCTCTGACTGCACTCTGTAAGAGACTCTGTGGCTGGTCGGACTCGTTGTTGGAAGTTAATCGCCAGTGCTGTTGAGCAGTTGGAAGTTAGTCGTCAGCAGTGATGGAAGTACTGTTGGGCAGCTGGAGGTGAACAGCCAGCAGTGGTGGATATTAGATGTGAGAAGTTAGCATTGATGGAGGGTAGAGGTCTCTAGTGTTAGCGTAGGCTAACGATCTGTACATGTTCGACCTTGAGACTGAATATTATTCATGATTATATACCTTTGTATTAGATGTCAATGACGATTTAGACTCGTGTTTGAACTGGATGTCACATTATTAAGGTAAAAAATACATTATTTGGTTTGCGACAAAATCTTTCCTTTGCTGACCACGTGCCTATTAGTAGTTAGTGGCTTTAGTAGTTAGAATCTTTTATTTAGCTGGCAGTATTGACGCTCGCTGTATTGCAGTAGTTCGCGTAATGAAGATATTTGTGAGGTAAGTGCTTAATGGAATGTATAGGTTATTGTTAAGATTTCTTTTTAGTCAGGGCCATTCTTTTGAATTAATTATTTGAAGTCAGGTCGTAATTTTTTTGAGCAGTCAGATCGCGTCACCGTTGTATATTGAGAGCAATTAATGAATACGAAAAGTCTGAGTTCTTTTTGCCAGGGCAAATTCAGTAGGTCAGTGTTGTAAGGATAAAGACTAGCAAAGTGACACTTGCATTCAGTTTCACTCAGCAGTTTAAGCAAATATATTATTAAGACGTTTCAATACTTAAACTGGAAAGAAGCCTTAGAAAATGTTGTGGGGAAGGCAAACCGAAGACTGCGTTTTATTGGCAGGACACTTAGAAAACGCAACAGATCTACTAAAGAGACTGCCTACATTACACTTGGCCGTCCTCTTTTGGAGTATTGCTTCGCGGTGTGGGATCCTTACCAGATATGATTTACGGAGTACATCGAGAAAGTTCAAAGAAGAGCAGCACGTTTTGTATTATTGAGAAACAGGGGAGAGAGTTTCACTGACATGGTACAGGATTTCGAGTGGACATAATTAAAATAAAGGTGTTTTTTGTTGCGGCAGAATCTTCGCACGAAATTTCAATCGCCAACTTCCTCCTCCGAATGCGAAAATATTTTGTTGACGCCCGCCTACGTAGGGAGAAACGATCATTATAATAAAGTAAGGGAAATCAGAGCACGCACGGAAAGATATAGGTGTTCGGTTTTTCCGCGCGTTGTTCGAGAGTGGAATCTTAGGGAATTATTGCGAAAGTGGTTCGTTGAATCCTCCGCCAGATACTTTAGTATGATTTGCAGAGTATCCATTATTATTTGCCTGCAGTGTAGCCTTGTACGGAAGTGAAACGTGGACGATAAACACTTCAGACAAGAAGAGAATAGAAACTTTTGAATGTGATCCAATAGAAGAACGATGAAGATTAGGAGAGTAGATGAATAACTAATGAGGAGGTACTGAATCAGATTAGAGGAAAAAGGAATTTGTCGCACAGCCTGATTAAAGGAAGGCATCGGCTGAAAGGAAGCATTTCGAGGCTCCCGGAAATAGTCGATTTGGTACTGGAGTGAGGCGTGGGGAGTAAAAACTATATTTGCTTCCCGTAGTTATGCAGAGATAAAGGGACCTGGGGATGAATGACTAGTGTAGGGAGCTGCATCAAACCATTCTTCAGACTGAAAACCACAACAACAGTTGAAGAGGGACGTTAATTAATTAATGAGCTGTTTGTTGTTCGTTGCCAGTCCGAAGACTGGTTTCATGCAGCCCTCCACGCTACCCTACCATATTCCAGCCTCTTCACCTGCGAATAACTTCCGCAACTCACATTCATTTGTACCTGCTTACTGTGTTCCCTCGGCAGAAGGTGACAATGGGCTGTTATCTCCACGCTTCCCTGCATTACCAAATAGACCATTTTTTTCATACCTCATAATGTGTTATGTTAACCGGCCCCTTTCTTTTAGTCAAGTCATGTCACTAATTTCATTTTTCTCCATTTAGAATCAGTAGCTTCTCATTAGTTATTCGACATTACCACTTAAACTCCGGCATTCTTCTGCAGCGCCGCGTTCCTAAACTTCCCATTCTCTCCTTATCTCAACTGTTAACGTCCACGATCCACTTCCGTACAAGACTGCACTCCAGACAAATATCTCTCGAAAATACTTAACTTTATATCATGTAGATGTTAACAAATTTCTCTTTTTCAACAACGATTTTCTCACTCTAGCCAAACTGTATTTAATTTCCTGTCTGTTTTTGCATTGATTAGTTATTTTGCTGTCCAAACAGTAAAACTCATCTACTAATTTTAGTGTCTCGTTTCTTCATCTATTTCCGTCACCAACACCTGATTTAATTCGACTACATTCCATTAAACTTGTTTCGCTTTTGTTAATGTTCATCTTGTAGCCTCCTTTCAAGACGCTGACAATTGCCTACAACTGCTCTTACGAATCCTTTGCTGTCCCTGAAAGAATTACTATGTTGTGAATGAAAACACACACGACCCTGTCGTAATGTTCTACAATATTTATAATTCTATTTGTTTTATTTGTTAAATTTATTTTCTTCTCAGAACTATTGTTATAATTTGTTGTATAATTCTTTAGTTAATGTATCACATATTTTACCTAAGTAAAATAATCATACACCGCATTTTCACTGAGATAGTTCTTCTAGTTCTAAATCAAACATTTACAATTGTCATATTTGAAAACCGAGATACAGTTCTCTGTAGATCCACTAGTCTAAATTCTTTCATCACACAAAAGTTTCACGGCCATTCATATTTATTTTTGTACCTAGTCATGGCGTTACAGCCGAATAACGTGTCTTTATATAAATAATAAATATTGTAGGATATTCCACCAGCGTCGTGTGTGTTTTCATTCATTCATAATGTATAAAATATTCTATGAAAAACACTTGATCAGTGCTCAAACTCTCTACTTCTTCTCCACGAATTTAAATTCACTCTCGATATTTCTTCTTGGTTTCTTATACTGCTTGTTCAGTGTACTAATTGATTAAACGGGGATAGGCTACAAGAGTGTCTCAATCCCTTCTGAATCAATGCTTTCCTTACATGCTCTTCGAATCTTCCAGCTACAGTCTGGTTTTTATACAAGTTGTAAACAGTCTTCCGCTCCGTGTATTTTATCCCTACTACCTTCAGAATTTCAAAGAGTGTATTCCAGTCAACAGTACCAAAAGCTTAGTCTAAAGGCGTCCTGGCACGTTCAATAACATTGTCAAACCGCCAGTATTTTCACCATTGGAGAGCACTGTTGACGTATTGTCAATACTAGAAATACTGAAGAGCAGTATTAATAGCCTTCAAAATGTTCTCATTATTGTTATACATAGTGAAAGTGTGAGGTCAAGTATTAACGGTTTGTCAATATTCTCTATTCGGATGTTGACGGAATTTCAGGAACCAGTCACATGGCGTTAGTGTGCGCTTTTCATGATTTTTATTCGCTTTTGTGCATATCATACCTCAGATTCAGTTTTTCTTTCGACATAAAACAATTTTAATAGGTCTATGCGGGGGTAATCATTGTATCATACCACTTTAGGATGGTCTCTATGACATTGCTTATTTTTCTTAATTTGAAAATATAGTACGGATTGGTGAATTACATAGCAGTTTGGAAAAACCGCTCCACTTTGGAAAATATGTCATATACAGTATATCTTATCAGTAAAAGTTATGCGAAATGCATGTCAGTTTCAGCAAATTATCACAGAACGTAAAAAAAAGTTCTACTTTAATTGCCTGAAGGCACTTTTGCCAGGCAGATATAATTGCTTTTTCGCTTCACAGCTTTCCATACAATTTTAACAATCGTGTTTGCTGATATTACAGAACTAAACTTCAAACAATCGAATGTCGCCAGAAATCTCGAAGTTACTCTTAATCTCCCGTTGACTGATCCCTCATTAAGGGTACTTTGTTCTTTATTTTATTACGCATCGACATTTGTCTTAAGATGCAGGACCGATGCGAAGTACATTACGAAGTCTTTCGGGAACGTGATTCTTATTTCAGTCAGTAAATTAACATGCGATTAGTCACTTGCTCTTTTCACCCATTTTCTGACCTATTTTCTGTTTTGTGTTGTTCTTTGTTACAGGTAATATAATTGCGGCTCATGTTTCGCTTTGGGTGTTCCACATTTTAACCTTGTGAAATCGTGTGGCCAACTGAAAATATTGACAATAACATTGATGGTGTGTGGGTTGCTTCAGTCTACAAATGCTATAAACGTAGGTTTACCTTTCTTTAACTAATCTAAGATTGGCCGTAGAGTTCTATTACCTCGCGTGTTCCTACGTTTCCGCTAAACAGAAATTGATCTTCCCCAAGGTAGGCTACTAGCAGTTTTCTGTTCTTTTGCGCATAATTCGTATCAATATTTTGCAGCTGTGATTCATTAAATTCACAATTGGGTAATATTCACACTTGTCAACAGGTGACGACCATACAAGGTGATTTTCGACAGATGGTGAATAAATGCGAGCGTCAAAAGATTTTTCCGCCACAGACTCTTACTTGTTGAAGACTGTCTGTTGGGAATAAACTGCTGTTATAAACCTTCCTGGAAGCGTTCACGTGTGCGGCACGCCGCTTAGGTGGCGATAAAAGCGCCTACCGCGGTGCAAAGTTCGCCCGCCCTGTTGCCATGGCACGTACGATGCGCGTGTTAGATGCAGCCAGCAGATAAGGGAATCAGCAACGGCATCATGTAGGCAGGTGTGACGGCTGACCGGACTGTACCAGTCCAACGTCCTTCCGCATCAGCTGCACCGGCTGTTCGAGAACACAGCGGCGAGATAAACATAGCCACACACCTTGCTATGTAGGGTTCCTTCTGAAGATGAGAATCAACAAATGCACGACTCTTATGTTCGGTGAGCCACCATCATCGTCATCATCATCATCATCAGTATTCGACACCCACTGTTGGATAAAGGCATCCACCAGACTTACCCATGTACAACGTACCTTACGTCTTAAACACCCGTGTCTCTGCATCATGTTTTATAACGCCACCAACTCAGCTGCTATTACGTCATCACATTCACTGTCGATGGCGAACAGCAAAAAGTGATTAAGATTAACGAAATGAATTTTTAGTGTACAGCGCAGTGTGGGCTGGTTCGAAACTTCCTGGAAGGTTGAAATTGTGTGCCACACAGCGACTCGAGGCTATGACCCCAAATTCGCGATTTATGTGGGTATAATCTGCAACCAGTTGCTGTTTTCAATTCTGATACGATTTATTTTCAATACCATTAGCTTCAGGCTCACCATCAGACGGAGCTAACTGATGCTGGAACTTTACATTCTGGTAGCACGTACTGCTAACCGCCTGTGTTGGTGGTCCTGGAGGAAATAACGGAAATTTAGTTTATGAAAGTTCATGAAACGAAAATATTATTATGTTCTAGGGTACTTACATTGCACTGCCTCGTGTCATCCATGGCAAGTCCGTTCTGACAATGTTCATTCTGCAGGTTGTACACATAAATACACAGTATTTAGCTGCACTTGATTTCACACGTATTTACAGGAAGCACACAGAATATGAGTATGATCGATATCACACTTTGCCACATCCCGATCTTCCATAT
The DNA here is from genome assembly GCF_023864275.1 of Schistocerca cancellata. NCBI lineage: Eukaryota > Metazoa > Arthropoda > Insecta > Orthoptera > Acrididae > Schistocerca > Schistocerca cancellata. Next base: position 1,143,452,994 of record NC_064626.1, on the reverse strand, counting down.
GAGGCATTGCACTACAGAAAAATATTTACAAGTGTAGATAATGGATTTAGTGAGCACTGCAATATGCCAGTGTGTTCATACATTGCCGGCCGCGGTGGTCTAGCGGTTCTGGCGCTGCAGTCGGGAACCGCGGGACCGCTACGGTCGCAGGTTCGAATCCTGCCTCGGGCATGGGTGTGTGTGCTGTCCTTAGGTTAGTTAGGTTTAAGTAGTTCTAAGTTCTAGGGGACTTATGACCTAAGATGTTGAGTCCCATAGTGCTCAGAGCCAGCCATTTGTTCATACATTGGCACCATACTCATACATGTAATATGTATCAAACATTTACACAAAAGATACACTAATACACTGATATATCGCTGACAGGCAATGAAAACCTCGTAACTCCATCTGTGTGAAAATCTCGTGAATTCAGTAACCATTAATTCCATTACCAAAGAGAGATTTAAAACTGTTTGGATTTCTCTAATCTGGCATTAACTAGCCTTCTACTACATAGTTACACATGTAGCGACATTATCTGTATCACGTCACATATTTTTTTAAGAAACGGTTTTTGTTCCTTCCGTAAAATTTAACAAAATGGAGTAACGACGTTTTCATCGCCTGCTATCGATGTTTACTACGCAATTAAACAGCTGCTACCATATGTGGCAGAAGTTTTTTCTTAGATCCATGCCAATATAAATGATAAAGGCCAAAATAATTACGAGTAAACCAACTGAGTGACATAGTTGTTACATGAATAAGAGAGTAAAACCTTACGCTGCTGGGTGAATGTATCTTATTAGTGCTTTTCATTGAAGGTTTTTTAGTTCTAGGATGGAACAGAAAGTTCTGTATTGATCGAGTCACACATGGTACTTTAAATGAACAGTGTTCACATGAACGCTGGATAAATATTTAATAGTCACTAGACGTAAGGTAACTGGTTTAATGACGTGTTTCGAAAACACCCATCTTCAGAAAATCGTCAAGTAAAAGAGTCGTGTGAATATAACACATTCCAATACGTAACCCAGTTGCCTTACATCTAGTGACTATTAAATATTTATCCAGCGCCCATATCAGCATTGGACATCATTTTAAATGTCACAAAATGGGCGCGTACCTATTGTGTGACTAGATGTCACATCTTAACCATATGGTAGTAACAATATTATGAGAAGTAAAGTTGCTACTCACCATATAGCGGAGATGCTGAGTCGCAGATAGGAACAACAAAAAGATTTTCACTCTTATAGCTTTTGGCCAATGGCCTTTGTCAACAATAGACGAGCACACACACACACACACACACACACACACACACACACGCGCGCGACTGCAGTCTCAGGCAACTGAAACCACACTATCGGAAGAGGTGGCAGTGTGGTTTCAGACTGCAGTCGTGTGTGTGAGTTGCGTTTGTGTGTGTGTGTGTGTGTGTGTGTGTGTGTGTGTGTGTGTGTGTGTGTATGTGTGTGTGTGTGTGTCTATTGTTGACAAACCCCATTGGCCAACAGCTATACGTATGAAAATCTTTTTGTTGTGCCTATCTACGACTCAGCATCTCCTCCGCTATATGGTGAGTAACAACTTTCCTACTCATAACATTGTTACATTCCATCCTGGATATTCCAATGGTAGTAACTCATTCACTCTTTAATTATATTGTAAATATTTCAATCTTTTTATCTTTTTGTAACTTCTTGATCTACATCACATGTATATTGTCAACGCATGAAAACACCTGCAGATTGCAGTTCCCATCTACATCCATTATCTATGTATGTAAATATTTATTTAGTAATGCAATGCATCTTAAGTCAAAGATCGCGATGAGGCAAAGCGTGATCTTCAGAATATTACTGTGGATGAGAGTGAAACCAATTGCAACTAAATGCTGTGTATGTGTGGGTATAAGTGGTAAAATGTACAGTATTAGAACGAATTTTGTCATGAATACAACGATGTAGTGCAGTGTAATTATCGTGAAACATAACAGTCTTTTCGTTTCATAAATTTTTCGTTAACGGTAACTAAATTACCGTCATTTCCACCAGCACCACGACCACAGCGTTTAGTTGCACGTGCTCCAGATAACGTTCCTTGCAACACCTCCACCTGAAGATCAGACTGCAGCGGTTTGAAAACTAGTCGATAAATAAATCGAATCAAAATTCAAAAAAAGCCATTGGTTGCATGTTATACCCACATAAATTGACAATTCTGTTACGTTATCCTGGTATCTTCTTACATCCTTGAATCCAACAGTCTTACCGTCACATCATCCGTTCGCCTCGCTAGATGCCCTGTCCACCTCCAATTCGTTTCCGCTGTAGTAGTAATTATACTTTCCACTCCAATTTTTTCCTATCTCTCCTCTTTTGCGTGTCTTCAGTGTTCTGACTAGTTTTGTGCTGCCCGCCACAAATTCTTCTCCCGTGCCAACCTCTTCATCTCAGAGTAGCACTTCAATATACATCCTCAATTTTTTGTTCAGTGTATTCACAGCTCGCTCGTTACTTATTCCCTAATGTCTTAACACACGTCATATTATCCTGTCCCTTCTTCTTAACAATGTTTTCCGTATGTTCCTGTCTTTCCCGATTCTCCGAGACCCTCCACATTCCTGATATTACCAATCTATTTAATTTTCAATGTCCTTCTGTAGCACCACATCTCAAATGCTTCGATTCTCTTCTTTTCCGGTTGTCGTATAGTCCATGATTCATTACCATACAATGCTGTGTTGTATACATACATTCACAGAAATTTCTCCCTCAGAATAAGGACTAGGAGACTTCTCTTTGCAGGGAATGCTCTCTTTCCCAGTGCTAACCTGCTCTTTCATGTCCTTGCTTACTTCGTAGTCACCAGTTTTTAAGTTTATCGCTAATCACATTCCTGCCACTCCTTATTACTTCCGTTTTTCTTAGGTTTATGCTCAGTCCACATTCTGTTCCACAGATTCTGCATTTTTCCTCGCTTTCACTGAGGATAGCAGTCTCGTCAGCGAATCTCATGACACTTTTTCACCCTTTTCATCACTCTTGAATCTTTCCGTCATTGCTTCTTCGCTGTATCGACTGCACAATAGAGGCGAAAGACTGCGCTCCTGTCATGCACTCTTTTCAATCCGAGCACTTCGTTCTTGGTCTCCCATTCTTATTGTTCCCACATGGTTCTAGTACATACTCTATATCATCCGTCTTTCTCTACAGCTTACTCCTATTTTTCTCAGAATTTTGAACATCTTGCACCATTTTAAGTTGTCGAATTCTTTTTCTAGGTCGATAAACCCTACGAGCGTGTCTTGATTTTTCTATATCTTGCTTCCATTATCAAGCTTTCCGAAAGCCATACTGATCCTCATCTAACACATTCTCGGCTATCTACGTCATTCTTCTGAATATTATTCTTGTCAGCAACCTGGATGCATGAGCCGTTAAGCTGATTGTGCGAAAGTTTTCGCACTTATCAAGTCTTGCTTTCTTCGGGATTGTGTGTATGATATTTGCTGAAAGAGATTCTACAAATCAATCTGAATAGAAGTTTGGTTGACACTTCCGCACAATGATTTCACAAATTGTAAAGGGATAATATCTACCGTTTATGCCTTATTTGATCGCAAGTTCCCCAAAGCTCTGTTAAACTCTGACTCTAATACTGGATCCTCTACGTCTTCCATATCGACTCCCATTTCTTTCTCGATCATGTCATCAGACTAAGTCTTCCCCTTTCGACGTACAGTACTCTCTCCACCTATCCGCTGTTCTGCGCTTAACTAACGAATTCTGATTTCGCTTTTAGTTTTGGCGCCCTTGTTTTTGATTCCATCGAAGTTTATTTTGACCTTTCTATATACTAAGTCAGTCCTTCCGATGACTACTTCTTTTTCGATTTCTTCATACTTTTCCTGCCGCAATTTCGTCTTGGCCTTTCCGTACTTCGTATTTACTTCATTCCTAAGTGACTTATCTTTCCGTATTCCTGAATTTCCCTGCACGTTTTAGTAGTCCCTTCCTTCGTCGATCAAGTGAAGTATTTCTTCGGCTAGCCAAGGTTTGTTCGGAGTTGCCTCCCTTGTACCTATGTTTGTCTGTGCAGTTCTGTGATTGCTCTTTTGAGAGATTTCCGTTTCTCTTCAAATGAACAGCCTACTGTAGTATTCATTTTCGCACTATCCACAGCCTCAGAGAACTTCACACGCATCTCATTATTTCTCAGCACTTCAGTATCCCACTTCCTTGCACTCTGATACTTCCGGACTAGTTTCTTGAACTACTCTTCGTCATCACAAGATTGTGAGTCGAGTCTGTATCTGCTTCTGAGTATGCCTTACAGTCCAATATCTGATTTCGGAATCTCTCTGTCTGAGCATGACGTAATCCAGCTGGAATCTTAAGGTATCTCCAGGGCTTCTCCAAGTACACCTCAACCTCTTGTGATTTTTTAAAAAAGTAATATCGACCGTTTATGTTTTATTTGATCGTGAGTTCCCCAAAGCTCTGTTAAACTCTGACCTTAATACTGGGTTACTAACTGAAATTTATTGCATAACTCACTCTTTCTTCTCTCTCATTGCTACTAACAAGCCCATACTCTCTCGTAACTATTTCTTGTATTCCTTCCCGTACTACCGCATTCAAATACCACATGATTATTCTGATCATCTCCTTTTACACAGTAAACTACGCGGTCAATATCCTCGCGTATTTCCTCTATCTCTTCGTGTTGTGGCGTCGGTACGTGTAGCTGAACGTGTTGGCGTTGGTTTTCTGTCGATTCTGATGAGAAAAATCCTATCACTGAACTGTTGGCAGTAACTCAAAGTCTATTCTACTAATTCGCATTTATTTCTTTTGCTGCCCATCTAACTATTGTTATCTACTATTGTGCTTTTGTCTGATGTCTTAAATACTTAAGGAAATTTTTTCGTACACAGTAGGATCCACATTATAGCTTGGATAACAGGGTAGCATGCAGTCAGTTGTATACGTTGTCCCGTGACACATTATCAAATTCCAGAAAAGCTTTTCCCTTTTGTGGTCAATGACGACACTTTCGCTCAGTTCATTGGTGCTCAGGTATGTGGCAAACCATTTGCATGTTCTTCTTTCTTGCATATCTCTTTACGTAATCATTCCAGTAGCTGCACTTATTACAGGACACCGATCCGAAGCTAATACCCATTATCTGGAGAAAATTGCAACCTCATATTGTCTGAACATTTTTGGAAGGTGACTATCAACAGTTGTCAAGTAATCTATAAAATGTATGTTTGAACAATCAGCTGCTTTTTTATTTAAAACCCAAATATCGAGCGGTTTCATCCACAGACAAACCGGTCGATAGTTAGGTTTTAAATAAAAAAGGAGGTGATGGTAAAACATGCATTTTATACATCATTTTGCCTGTTCTAAAATTTCTGTTTGCCTCATGCACAGTGTAGAAAATCTACGTCTGTCCAGGAGCACTGTAACGTGACGAAATTTTCGAGGTGCCTAACCCAGCTGAGTTGCCTGTAAGAGGGCCATATCTAGCCGCTGCTAAAGCAACGGAATATAAACACTATTTCTTAGCTGTTAAATGCGAGTCTAATAGGGAGTCAAATGAAAACGAGACAGATTGAAAAAATGTAGGAAAAATGGTTTATTATTTCCAAAGTAATCGCCATAACAGTTAATACACTACTGGCCATTAAAATTGCTACACCAAGAAGAAATACAGATGATAAACGGGTATTCATTGGACAAATATATTATACTAGAACTGACATGTGATTACATCTTCACGCAATTTGGGTGCATAGATCCTGAGAAATCAGTACCCAGAACAACCACCTCTGGGCGTAATAACGGTCTTGATACGCCTGGGCATTGAGTCAGACAGAGCTTGGACGGTATGTACAGGTACAGCTGTCCATGCAGCTTCAACACGATACCACAGTTCATCAAGAGTAGTGACTGGCGTATTGTGACGAGCCAGTTGCTCGGCCACCATTGACCAGACGTTTTCAATTAGTGAGAGATCTGGAGAATGTGCTGGCCAGGGCAGCAGTCGAACATTTTCTGTCCAGAAAGGCCCGTACAGGACCTGCAACATGCGGACGTGCATTGTCCTGCTGAAATGTAGGGTTTCGCAGGGATCGAATGAAGGGTAGAGCCACGGGTCGGAACACATCTGAAATGTAGCGGCCATTGTTCAGAGTGCCGTCAATGCGAAGAGGAGGTGACCGAGACGTGTAACCAATGGCATCCCATACCATCACGCCGGGTGATACGCCAGTATGGCGATGACGAATACACGCTTCCAATGTGTGTTCACCGCGATGTCGCCAAACACGGATGCGACCATCATGATGCTGTAAACAGAACCTGGATTCATCTGAAAAAATGACGTTTTGCCATTCGAGCATCCAGGTTCGTCGCTGAGTACACCGTCGCAGGCGCTCTTGTCTGTTATGCAGCGTCAAGGGTAGGCGCAACCATGGTCTCCGAGTTGATAGCCCATGCTGCTGCAAACGACATCGAACTGATCGTGCAGATGTTTGTTGTTTTGCAAACGTCCCCACCTGTTGACTCAGGGATCGAGACGTGGCTGCACAATCCGTTACAGCCATGCGGATAAGATGCCTGTCATCTCGACTACCAGTGATACGAGGCCGTTGGGATCCAACACGGTGTTCCGTATTACCCTCCTGAACCCACCGATTCCTTATTCTGCTAACAGTCATTGGATATCGACCAACGCGAGCAGCAATGACGCGATACGATAAACCGCAATCGCGATAGGCTACAATCCGACCTTTATCAAAGTCAGAAACGTGATGGTACGCATTTCTCCTCCTTACACGAGGCATCACAACAACGTTTCACCAGGCAACGCGGTCAACTGCTGTTTGTGTATGAGAAATCAGTTGGAAACTTTCCTCATGTCAGCACGTTGTAGGTGTCGCCACCGGCGCCAACCTTGTGTGAATGCTCTGAAAAGCTAATCATTTGCATATCACAGCATCTTCTTCCTGTCCATTAAATTTCGCGTCTGTAGCACGTCATCTTCGTGGTGTCGCAATTTTAATGGCCAGTAGTGTACATCCATCCCACTGTGAGGCGAAATGGTCAGTGTCTTCATGGAAAAATGTCTGCGGTCGCCTGCGGAACCATGATTGTACCCAGGCATGCACTTCTTCATCCGCACCAAAACGACGGGCACGAAAGCTTTTCTTTAAGGCCCCAAAAATATGGAAATCGCATGGGGAAAGATAGGGACTGTATGGAGGATCATGTCCAGGGAAGTCATGATGATCGTTTTCTTTGACTGCAAGGACCCGCTGCACACTGCCTTTCTGGAACATGGCTCCACAATCAACGCACGGAGGTACACGAACACACTGCAGAAACTGAAGTTGAAACTTGCCTTTGTATGTAAGGAATGACAGTGCTGGAAAACCTCTTACGTTATTTGATTTTCAAACAGCCGAGCAAAACTCAACGTACTCAGACAGTTTTCTCGTTACTTATTCTGATTATCACTAAGCTGACACACAATATTTTAGCGCAACGCAATCCGACTTTCAATAATCCGTACAAAAGAATGGCCCTGACTAACAATAACTATACTGTTCATGAATCACTTACATCACAAAAATCTTCGTGACTCTTACTACTGCAATACAGCGAGCTCCAATACTGCCAGCTAAATAAAAGTTTCTAACTACTGGATGCATTAACTACTGATAGGCATAGTTAGCTAATGAAAGATTTTGATAGAGAATTAACAATGTATTTACCTTAATAGTGTTGAAAAGTCATTATATATATATAAATTTTGGACATCCAGTTATACAAATTTCCTTTTTGTGACGGACACGCGTCCAGATCGTCAGCTCATAGTAACCTCTCAAATCTCCACCATCTCTCTCGCCACATCCACCACTGCTGGCGGCTGACCTCCAACTGCCCAACGCTACGCGCTGTTCACATCCAGCTGCCCAACGCAACACTAGCGAATATTCCGACAATGAGTCCAACCAGCCACAGACTGCACACAGCGAAGTCGGCGATTTTCATACAGAGCACTACGTGGCGTTACCAACATAAAAACCTAAAGAGCCTACTCACAAAGTGCATCGACAAGCCAAGGAATTTTGACGGACGACATCATTCTGTTGAGGACAATGTCCACCCACATGTTGCCAACCTTATTTAGAGTAAGCTAAAAAATCCCGATCATCCCTCTTGCGATTTTGGGCCCCTGAAGAGAGACATTCGTAGCCGTTGATTTGCTTTGGACGAAGAGGTGCACGGCAGGGTAGCGTTACCAACGTAAAAAACCTAAAGAGCATACTTACAAAGTGCATCGACAAGCCAAGGAATTTTGACGGACGACATCATTCTGTTGAGTACAATGTCCACCCACATGTTTCCAACCTTATTTAGAGTAAGCTAAAAAATCCCGATCATTCCTCTTGCGATTTTGAACCCCTGAAGAGAGACATTCGTAGCCGTTGATTTGCTTCGGACGAAGCGGTGCACGGCAGGGTACAATCATGGTTCCGTAGGCAACCGCAAACATTTTTCCATGAGAGCACTGACTATCTTGTCTTACAGTGTATAGCGTTGCATGTGCTATCCATGAAATACCCACTAGTTATAATTAAACATTTCCTATTAACACTTTATAAAGCAGAAACTAATTACCGTACGAGTACCAAACTTGCATTAATGTCAATGACCTGGGAAAGAGAGATAACGCAGAATCAGTTCAACTGAAACACTTTTAATGTGTTGCTAAGGTACTTCATAGCATTACATATCGGTACCATTACTGTTAGAAAAGGGGCTCAATATGGCGCCCATCAGTGACTAGAAGAGTCCGAAGGACTGTTCACACAACAGAACGAAGCATGTCCGTATGTATGCTGGCTACCTCTCTTGATATGCTGCGCTTCAGATCAGTACATGTGTGAATTTTACCCTGGTGAACCCCATCCTTCAGGTAGCCCACAACCAGAAATCACAGGGAGTGAGATCAGGCGATCTTGAAGACCAAGCATTTCGATACCATCAGCTGATAATTCGATCGTTTCAAAAATGGCTCTGAGCACTATGGGACTCAACTGCTGAGGTCATTAGTCCCCTAGAACTTAGAACTAATTAAACCTAACTAACCTAAGGACGTCACAAACATCCATGCCCGAGGCAGGATTCGAACCTGCGACCGTAGCGGTTCTGCGGTTCCAGACTGCAGCGCCTTTAACCGCACGGCCACTTCGGCCGGCTCGATCGTTTCCAGATGTGTTTTAGAGAAGTAGGTGAACTTCACGAGCGACGTGAGGTGGGACCCCATCTTGCATGAAAACTGTTGAGTTCAATGAGTCTCTCTCCTGTAGGGCGAGTATGACATGCTGGCAAAGCATATCGCAGTAAGGCTGGCCTATGCAAGTCTTTGGGCCTTGAGCGCCAACGTGTTCAAAAGAGAATGGGCCAATGGTGAACGTAGCCGTGAAGCCACACCTTAAGGTGACACGTTCACCATACTTCATGCACAGTGACTGGGGGTGAAGATCACCACACTCGGCGATTCAGTGTATTTACCTCACTCGTCCGAGAAAAACGAGCTTTGTCTCTCCATAGGATGGTCCGGGGCCAGCCCTCATCAACTTCAATCCTTGCGAGAAAGTGGAGGGGATCTGAGCACTATGGGACTTAACATCTATGGTCATCAGTCCCCTAGAACTTAGAACTACTTAAACCTAACTAACCGAAGGACAGCACACAACACCCAGCCACTACGATTGCGAGAAAGTGGTGAGCGAAGTCAACACGTCGTTGTGCGTCCTGTGGTGCAAGGCGCTGTACGATATGGATTTTATACGGATTCCATTTGAGAATGGTTCGAACCACCTTCCGTACAATGGACCGTGGAATGTTCAGCTGTCGTGACACAGCACGCGCACTGCCCGACGATCGGGAATTGCGCGCAGCGTTGTCTGCCTTAGTAACGCCGATTTCGTCAACCACCCGCGGTGCAACTTACCGTCGGCCTCTTCCCGGAGCGACGCCCAGTTCTCCAGTTGATTCGAACTTCTTCATCACGCTCCGCACAGCAGGTGGAGAAAGACGACCCTTCCGTGATCCTCTCAGCCGGCGATATTCTCGAAGTGAAGCTGCAGCATTACTGTTGTTTTAATAACAGAGCTCCACCAATAATGCTCTGCTGCTTTTGTAGAAGCTCATGTTGACACGGCAACACTTGCACTGCGACTGGTCAGGTGTGTGAGACTGTGAATCACGATGACTGATCACGCCGCCTGGTGACCATAGGAGGAACTGGACGGAGGTGCTGTGCCGCATGGAGATCATGCACCCCATATTCTGAACATTAATGCTACCAAGTGTGGTACTTGTACAGTAATTAATTTCCGTGTTATAAGGAGTTAAATGGGGAAAGTTTAATTGTAACCATCCGGTACGTACACTCCTGGAAATTGAAATAAGAACACCGTGAATTCATTGTCCCAGGAAGGGGAAACTTTATTGACACATTCCTGGGGTCAGATACATCACATGATCACACTGACAGAACCACAGGCACAGAGACACAGGCAACAGAGCATGCACAATGTCGGCACTAGTACAGTGTATATCCACCTTTCGCAGCAATGCAGGCTGCTATTCTCCCATGGAGACGATCGTAGAGATGCTGGATGTAGTCCTGCGGAACGGCTTGCCATGCCATTTCCACCTGGCGCCTCAGTTGGACCAGCGTTCGTGCTGGACGTGCAGACCGCGTGAGACGACGCTTCATCCAGTCCCAAACATGCTCAATGGGGGACAGATCCGGAGATCTTGCTGGCCAGGGTAGTTGACTTACACCTTCTAGAGCACGTTGGGTGGCACGGGATACATGCGGACGTGCATTGTCCTGTTGGAACAGCATGTTCCCTTGCCGGTCTAGGAATGGTAGAACGATGGGTTCGATGACGGTTTGGATGTACCGTGCACTATTCAGTGTCCCCTCGACGATCACCAGTGGTGTACGGCCAGTGTAGGAGATCGCTCCCCACACCATGATGCCGGGTGTTGGCCCTGTGTGCCTCGGTCGTATGCAGTCCTGATTGTGGCGCTCACCTGCACGGCGCCAAACACGCATACGACCATCATTGGCACCAAGGCAGAAGCGACTCTCATCGCTGAAGACGACACGTCTCCATTCGTCCCTCCATTCACGCCTGTCGCGACACCACTGGAGGCGGGCTGCACGATGTTGGGGCGTGAGCGGAAGACGGCCTAACGGTGTGCGGGACCGTAGCCCAGCTTCATGGAGACGGTTGCGAATGGTCCTCGCCGATACCCCAGGAGCAACAGTGTCCCTAATTTGCTGGGAAGTGGCGGTGCGGTACCCTACGGCACTGCGTAGGATCCTACGGTCTTGGCGTGCATCCGTGCGTCGCTGCGGTCCGGTCCCAGGTCGACGGGCACGTGCACCTTCCGCCGACCACTGGCGACAACATCGATGTACTGTGGAGACCTCACGCCCCACGTGTTGAGCAATTCGGCGGTACGTCCACCCGGCCTCCCGCATGCCCACTATACGCCCTCGCTCAAAGTCCGTCAACTGCACATACGGTTCACGTCCACGCTGTCGCCGCATGCTACCAGTGTTAAAGACTGCGATGGAGCTCCGTATGCCACGGCAAACTGGCTGACACTGACGGCGGCGGTGCACAAATGCTGCGCAGCTAGCGCCATTCGACGGCCAACACCGCGGTTCCTGGTGTGTCCGCTGTGCCGTGCGTGTGATCATTGTTTGTACAGCCCTCTCGCAGTGTCCGGAGCAAGTATGGTGGGTCTGACACACCGGTGTCAATGTGTTCTTTTTTCCATTTCCAGGAGTGTATATGCATCGTCCCAATGTGACTTACAACCGCCTAAAGTGTCAGATGAAAATATAGAAACATATTAATACCGGTATTATATGATATGTGATGAATTTCTGTTTTTGCTTTTCTTTGTAAAATATTTTTTGTAACTAAAATAATAATACAAACGTTTGGTCAGAGACCTCTACTGAAGAGGCGAAACGGAAGCGCACTCTGTACATCTTTTCTGTAAAACAAACGAAAGTGTAATTCATTTATCCTTGCCAATGCCTGGCCTCTTCTTTTTGTGTAGTTGTTGCAGAGACCACAGACTTCAGCCGTGTGACGGCCCTGTTTCGACAGCCGTTCACAACGGACTACTCCAGTGTTGCCAGGTTGCTGCAAAAAGAAGCCGGTATCCAGTTTTAAGTCAGACACACAAGCTCCAGCGTGATCCTGTGATACATGGCTGCACTGGCTATGTACCATGAAGTTTACCTGGAATTAATGTAATTTCTAATGTCTGTGTTGTATATACGATATTGTATACCAAATCTATAGTTGCTCACTCCTCTCGCTAAACAGTTAATACCACAGACCAAGAAATTAAAAAAAAAAAAATAAGCACATATGTTTCTCCGTACCGTAACTTTATGTAAAATATAAAATATTTCCTGTGAATGTGTAGATGGAATTTATGATAACAACCATATCTTTGTATGAATATTCGTATCTTTCTTTTCAGAGGCCGTAAAGAAAGGATCACTGACGAATTGTACGAGGGTAGAACGACCGAACGCATTACGTGTCCTCTCGTTACCCATTCAATGTCGCTAAACAGAACCACTCTGGGATCCTGTTGGCGAAAACTTCTTTTCATTTCTTACATTTACAAATTATCTGTCAAACCAGAGTGAGGTGACAGACCACTCCTGATTATTACAATTTCTTCGATGTAATTACCACACATTTTTGTTGATACCTCTTATGTAAAAAAAAAACAATAAAGCAATAAAGTTAAAATGATCATATATAAGGGGCATTCAAAAAGAAACGAGCCGGAGACATAATTACAGAAACCAGTACCTGTATGTTATAAGTATTGACCCTGGCTGTTGAGACACTAGTCCCACAGTGACACAAGGCGGTGAACGGCTGTCTCATAAAATTCGCGGGGCTGCGATGTTAACCAGTTCCGCACGTACAGCTGGACGTCGTCGTCCGAGGTGAATCGTTTGCCCCTCAGAGCCTTTTTAAGGGAACCAAAAATCACAGGGAGAGAAGTCCGGACTGTGGCCGAGAACCTACCATTTGAATTTCTGCAGGAGTGCCGCGATTGTGTCGGCCGAATGAGGCTTTGCATTGTCGTGGAGCAGAATGACCCCACGGGTGAGATAGCCTAGTCGTTTTGATTTGATCGCTTGGCGAAGGGTGGTCAAGGTTTGCGAGTAACGCTGGGCATTCACTGTTGTCCCGTGCTGCAGGAAGTGAATCGGAAGGGGACCATCTTGGTCACCTTAAAAAGGCTCTGAGAGGCAAAAGATCCACCTCGGATAACGACGACGTCCAGCTGTACGTGCGGAACTGGTTAACATTGCAGACCCGAGAATTTTATGACACAGCCAGTCACCGCCTTGTGTCACAGTGGGACATGTGTCTCAACTGCCAGGGTGAACACTTTTAATATACAGGTACTGGTTTCCGTAATTATGCCTCCGGCTCGTTTCTTCTTGAACGCCCCTTTTAGAGTAGGTAAAGTATGAGTATCAGACAAATAAAAAGAGATTCGACACAATAGATATAAACCTGTGTTTCGTGGCTGTATGTGTGAAAATGTCAAGCAGATACTTTGAGCAACCATTACGGAATTTACACAATGTGTTTCAGTGGCAGGCCCCAAGAGACATTCTTACGCTAAGCTGTTTTAAAACAACCAAAGACGACTTAGTTCGCATCTTGCATACTTTATTTCCAGAATAACAGAAGACTCTGTGTCAGTGGAGGGTATACGGAAGCAATCAAGTCACACGTTCTGCTGGAAGTATTAATGTCCGAGTGACATTTTAAACATGATGACTCTGACCTTAGGCAATGGCTTGTTTATTTTTCACAGTGAGTTAGCTGCAGAGAAAACAAAGCACTTCTTTGATTGGTTATCAGCGAGGTAGCGCCCACATAGCTTATGATAGGTCACCTTGCTTCGAACACTTTGCCCCATAGATACCACAAAAAAAGAATATGTTGTTTTGCAAGCGATAAGCATTCTAACTTCCCAGTAAAGTCAGTCCTATCATTAACAGGTGCTATCGGTTGCTATGCAAACGAATGTACCAGAACGGTACAGGATTCAAGCAGGTTAGCATTCCCGATTGTTAAATTACAATATAGTTCAGATATGAAATGTATGCTTTGTGAAAGTCAACCACAGCTAAGTACAGTAACATGTGACTTTTATAGTAGATCTCTGGTCCTTGCATTGATTGTGTATTTGGTTGCCTGATTTAAATTCAGAGAGTCAATGACCAACAGCTTCTACAAAAATTTTCATAAGATACCAAAACAGTTTCCCTACAGTAACATAAACTTTAGGCAGTACTGCCACGATCTCTCGAAAACGACAGGATAGACTCACTATATTTGATTTACATGACAAATAACCAAGGTTAAAGCTTGTAGATAAATTTCAAGGGATTAAAATTACAGCAATTTAAAGTGGAACCAGCATGCAGAAAATGTTGTGGGGAAGGCAAACCAGAGACTGCGTTCTATTGGCAGAACACTTAGAACGTGCAACAAATCTATCAAAGAGACTACCTACCCTATGCTTAGCCGTTCTCTTAAGAGTACAGTGCGCGGAATGGGGCCCTTACCACGTAGGATTCACGAAGGACATCGGGAAAGTTCAAAGAAGGGCCGCTCGTTCTGTATTGTCACGTAAGACAGGAGAATCACAGGTATGATACGCGGGTTGTGATGGCAATCATTCAAAACAAAGGCGTTTTTCGTTGCGGCTAGATCTTTACTCGTAATTTCAATCACCAACTTTCGTCTTCGAATGCCAAAATATTTTATTAACGCCCACGTACACTCATGCTCATAAATTAAGGATAATGCTGATACATGGTGAAACAACGCTCTGGTGGACGGTTTGCGGGTTTAAATCACCTTGGGATATGACCAAGTGGTGCATTTGACCTGCGGTCGTCGCACGGTGGCGCTGGCAGCAGTCCACATACGCAGAGGTGTGTTGGTGCATGTCAGAGTACGGTGCAGCGAGTAAGTGTGCAGACGTTTTCAGACGTGCTAATGGTGACTGTGGGTTGAAAATGCCTCAGAGAACACATATTGATGACGTTACGAGGGGTAGAATACTAGGGCGACTGGAGGCTGGTCACACACAGCAGGTCGTAGGACGGTCCCTCTGTGTGCCACAAAGTGTGATCTCAAGATTATGGCAACGATTCCAGCATACAGGAAACGTGTCCAGGAGCTACAGTACGGGACGTCTACAGTGTACAACACCAGAAGAAGAGCGATATTTCACCATCAGTGCCTGTAGACGGCCGCAGAGTACTGCAGGTAGCCTTGCTCGGGACCTTACCGCAGCCACTGGAACAGTTGTCTCCAGACACACAGTCGACAGACGACTGAACAGACATGGTTTATTTGCCCAGAGACCTGCAAGGTGCATACCACTGACCCCTGGTCACAGGAGAGCCCGTGAAGCCTGGTGTCAAGAACGCAGTACATGGTCATTGGAACAATGGTCCCAGGTTAAGCTCACGGACGAGTCCAGGTATAGTCTGAACAGTGATTCTCGACAGGTTTTCATCTGGCGTGAACCAGGAACCAGATACAAACCCATTAATATCCTTGAAAAGGACCTGTATGGAGGTCGTGGTTTGATGGTGTGGGGTGGGATTACAATTGGTGCACGTACATCCCTGCGTGTCTTTGACAGAGGAACTGTAACAGGTCAGGTGTACCGGGACGTCATTTTGCATCAGTATGTCCGCCTTTCCAGGCGTGCAATGGGTCCCACCATCCTCCTGATGGATGATAACGCACGGCCCCACCGAGCTGCCATCGTGGAGCAGTACATTGAATCAGAAGATATTAGGCGAATGGAGTTGCCTGCCTGTTTTCCAGACCTAAATCCCATCGAGAACGTCTCCGATGCTCTCGGTCGACGTATCGCTGCACGTCTTCAAACTCTACGACACTTTAGGAGATTCGACAGACACTGGTGCAAAAATGGGAGACTATTCTCCAGCAGAGCGGTCGAAGGCGCTGCGGTTG
This sequence comes from Schistocerca cancellata, assembly GCF_023864275.1. NCBI lineage: Eukaryota > Metazoa > Arthropoda > Insecta > Orthoptera > Acrididae > Schistocerca > Schistocerca cancellata. The sequence goes on along the minus strand of NC_064626.1, from coordinate 1,143,436,844 downwards.
TGGACTGTGCGGCTGGTCCCGGCGGAGGTTCGAGTCCTCCCTCGGGCATGGGTGTGTGTGTTTGTCCTTAGGATGATTTAGCTTAAGTAGTGTGTGAGCTTAGACTGATGACCTTAGCAGTTAAGTCCCATAGGATTTCACGCACATTTGAACATTTGAACTATACCCCAGCAGCTGCTCGACCATCTGACCCAGAGAATGCCAACCCGTTGTGCGGTCTGTGTACGTGTGCATGGTGATCATATCCCATATTGATGTCAGGGTACTTGCGCAGGAAACAGTGGCGTTTTGTAGCACATGTGTTTCGGGACGATTTTCTCAACTTATCATCAATACCGTGGACTTACAGATCTGTGTCGTGTGTGTTCCATATGTGCTTATGCCATTAGCGCCAGTTTTGTGTAGTGCCACGTTGTATAGCACCACATTCTGTAATTATCCTTAATTTATGAGCATGAGTGTATATAGGGAGAAATAACAGTCGCAATAAAATACGAGAAATCAGAGCTCTCACGCAAAGGTTTAGGTGTTCGTTTTACCCTCGTGCTATTCGCGAGCGAAACGGCCGATAAATGGTCTAACGGCCGATAAATGGTCTAAAAGTAGTTCTTTGAACACTGAATTGTGACCTGCAGAACACTCATGCAAATTCTAAGATGCAGATCTCGAACGTTTTGTGTCCGCGATACTGGTTGCGTGTAACGATTAACTGAGTTCAAAGTAGTATATAGTAAGTGGTTCAAATAAAAAAAAAAACAAGCACAAACGGTGCAAATGATGCAAGTGGCGTAATTTTTTGATCATTTTTTATAATACCAATCACTAGAGACCGGGTTAAATGCATTTGCATGTTGCATATGAATTTTCATATTTGGCGCCTTTTCACCGGTTATTGCATATTTTAACTAAAAGCTAGTGACGATGGATATTTTCGCTCTATGATTACAATATTTTAAAAATTTATCTAGTGGTCTCTAGCTAGATCTAGTTTTCATGTCTCACAGATTGCCGCGCGGGATTAGCCGAGCGGTCTCAGGCGCTGCAGTCATGGACAGTGCGGCTGGTCCCGGCGGAGGTTCGAGTCCTCCCTTGGGCGTGGGCGTGTGTGTTTGTCTTTAGAATAATTTAGGTTAAGTAGTGTGTAAGCTTAGGGACTGATGACTTTAGTAATTAAGTCCCATAAGATTTCACACACATTTGAACTTTTTTTGTCTCACAGATTGACCGCGACCTAGAACTGCGTGCAATCGCTAACCGAGAAGCCATGCCTAGCGAAATCATTACAGAAGAGGCACAGGAGCAGGCAAACACAGTCAATGCTCCTGCGCCCGCTGTCCGCTGTCATACCGTACGCGTCGACAAAAATTAAATTAAACTACGCAAGCTTTTAGTCGCACGTCCATTGTCTCAGTTTAGCTTTCTATTTACTTGTACACTGTAGAACGTGTTACGACGTGTAGTGTATAACGTGTTGTGTGCCATGCCTCCCGAAAAAAAAGCGTTGTTTGGCTCTGGCTCTGAGCACTATGGGACTTAGCATCTATGGTCATCAGTCCCCTAGAACTTAGAACTACTTAAACCTAACTAACCTAAGGACATCACACACATCCATGCCCGAAGTAGGATTCGAACCTGCGACCGTAGCAGTCGCTCGGTTCCGGACTGAGCGCCTAGAACCGCGAGACCACCGCGGCCGGCAAAAGCGTTGTTTCGTGGATAGCTGATCATCCTGGAACATTTACATATGACGGAATTGTTTTATACTGTCGAGTTAGCGAGAAAAACGTCTCGTGCAAAAAAAAAGTTTCAAATAGACCAGCATGTCATACAAGTCTTCATATCGCAGAAATGCAGAAGAAAGGTCTACGACTTCTGACAGCAGCAAGTTGCAGTAGGAGGGATTTGTCCAAAACAACCAGAAAAGTCCGTTTAACATGGATCTACGTGAAGCATTCATTGCAAGCAATATTCCTGACACAAACTTACAAACCCTATCCTCAAAGGCTTCCTGCGCAAATATTGCTTAAATCAAAATATACCAGATGAATCACATTGCGTAAAATTTACATACCGACAATTTACGGAAATGTTCTGGAAGAAATACGCAATGAACTTAAGGACAGCATTATCTGGATTTCAGTTGACGAAACTACGGGCACTTTTGACCGTTACATTGCAAATTTAATTGTTGGTGCCTTAAAAGAAGAGCCTCCTTCTTCCTATTTAGCGGCCTGCAAAGAATTTGAAAAAGTAAATCATTCTACGATCGCCAGATTTGTGAATGAGAATATTAGAAAAATATTTCCAGAATCGTCTGCAGATGAAAGGATGTTTGCGTTTATTTCAGATGCTGCTCCCTATACGATCAAAGCAGGGAAAGTCCTCCGAGTATTTTATCCCAATTTGATTCATGTGACGTGCTTTCCTCATGGAGAACATCGTCTTGCTGAAAAAGTAATTTCCACGTTTGTGAATGTAAATAAAGTGTTTCTAAAGGCTCCTTCTCGCATCAAGACCTACAAAGAAAAACTACCAAATGTGCCTTTAGCTCCCGAACCAGTACGGGGCCCCTCTCGCTACGTAATAGCCTCAGCAGCCGCACAATTTCCGTATCTTCTGGTGGCTCTACCTTGCTTGTGCTCCTTGCAATATTATGCAAGACAGCCGTACTCACTATAATTGCCATTGTCTTTTGTGGATTACACCTCATTCCCATAGATAATAGGGGAATCTTCTCTTCCACAAACCATATTGCCCCTCTCTTCCTTGTTGTAATGTGAGACCTATTATATCGGCGCTCTGTCGCACTCTGTGGATTTCAAAGTGGTGTCAATAAGTAATGTCAGCATGCATAGCCACTATCTCCTAGTAAGTGATCAACTGGTATTTCACCATTTTCAAACTGTGCCCTTCAAGCGCAATTACGAAATATTGTACTATCGTGCACAGAGCCAGGACACCGAGCCACAATTGTGGTCGCTGATTGTTTGACAATTGAAGGAGAAATATGATTTCCTATTGTGGAAAAGTTCTGCATTCTGTTCCTCAGGTGACTGAATCCTTATGTGAGTGCACTTCACTGTACCATTGACTCCAGGAAATCCAGCCAGTGTGTTGAAACCGTCCGTCACAAAGCGTACTTCCGCTTGAGAAGACATTGTTGCTATGATTCCCGACACTTCACTTACAATTCTTTGTGACATTGTACAATGTACATTAACACTGTCACTAATTTCTATATTAAATGCTCCAGTTGCGTATGCCCCTAATGTCATCAGAAGTCTGTTCATGGACGGGACCGGATTATTTCGGTAAGATGCAAATTCTAACCTATCGTGGATTTGATCCAATAACCACCACACTGTTACTTTTGAAAGACGAAACCTCTCTTCAAATTTCCGGTCACCGTAATCTTCGAAAGGATTTCCCCCTTTCCACAAGTACACCAACATGGTTACGACGATTTATATGTTGAAGATATAGCATTTCTTCGTCTTCTATGCCATCTAAAATGTCAAAACGCGCTGCCATGTTACGTGTTTACAATAAGTTAACTGCGATCAGTTCAAGATAATCGAGCCTTCGAGATCAGATAACTGCAATCGCGATCAAATCCCTCGATTAACTTTGATCGAGGTTGGGGCAGCCGAATATCGAGTTAATCAGGGTTAAGTGCTGACTTGACTGCGGTTAACTTTTAATCGGCGTTGGTGCAGCCGGCCCTAAGAATCAACAGCTCTCTGCAGTACCGTCAGGTCAGGCATCAAACGATAAAGAATGTACAATCAGTACTTGACTATCCATCGTAGTGGATGGAAGGAACGCAGCCTTGTATGATTACTGATTGTAAAGAAAACAGCCTCTAGCTGCAGGACGGTTATATTACTCTATTTATTACATGATCCAATTCGGGGATTCCGTTCCCATCTCCAAACGCACCTGTGCAGATAGCAAAAATTTTCCGAAAATTACAACAAGTCGGTGCAGAATATACATGGAATTACAATTACCCATAGCCCAAACCACATACACTGAAGCGCCAAAGAAACTGGTATAGGCATGCGCGTTCAATTACAGAGATATCCAAACAGGCAGAATACGGCGCTGCGGTCAGCAACGTCTATATAAGACAAGTGTCTGGCGCAGTTGTTAGATCGGTTACTGCTGCTACAGTGGCAGTTTATGAAGAATTAAGTGAGTTTGAACATGATATTTGTTGTGGGTTGGCAGGAGAGCCAACACCGATACACTAGAGGAAGCCGAAAGGCACGCGTTTTAGATCACGCAGGCTGGCGTGAGGTCTGGAATAAGACAAGGAAATTAGAATTTAGAAAAACGGACGTAGCTGGTGGAATACTTAACTTTAATCCATTAATGATAAGCGTCGCTCTTGACTGTACATGATTACAGTATCAACAGTAACTGGTAATGGCACCTTGCTAGATCGTAGCAAATGACGTAGCTGAAGGCTATGCTAACTATCGTCTCGGCAAATGGGAGCGTATTTTGTCAGTGAACAATCGCTAGCAAAGTCGGTTGTACAACTGGGGCGAGTGCTCTCTAGACCTGTCGTGTGGCGGCGCTCGGTCTGCAATCACTGATAGTGGCGACACGCGGGTCCGACGTATACTAACGGACCGCGGCCGACTTAAAGGCTACCACCTAGCAAGTGTGGTGTCTGGCGGTGACACCACAATATTGTAGTCGGGTCACAAGTGATGGGACACAGCATCTCCGAGATAGCGATGAAGTGGGGATTTTCCCATACGACCATTTCACGAGTGTACCGTCACTATCAGGAATCCGGTAAAACATCAAATCTCCGACATCGCTGCGGCCGAAAAAAGATCATGCAAGAATGGGACCAAAGACGACTGAAGAGAATCGTTCAACGTGACAGTGCAATCCTTCCGCAAAGTGCTGCAGATTTCAAAATTGGGCGATCAACAAGTGTCAGGTGCGAACAATTCAACGAAACATCAGCGATACCACCTTTAGGAGCCAAAGGCCCATTCGTGTACCTTTGATGACTGCACGCCTCGCCTGGACTGGAAACATGTTACCTGGTCGGACGAGTCACTTTTCAAATTGTATCGAGAGGATGGACGTGTATGGTTATGGAGACAACCTCATGAATCCATGGTCCCTGCTTGTGAGCAGGAGACTGTTTAAGCTGATGGAGCCTCTGTAATAGTGTGGGGCGTGTGCAGTTGGGGTCATATGGGACCCCTGATATGTCTAGATACGGCTCTGACGGGTGACACGCACTTGAGCATCCTGTCTGATCACCTGCATGACTTGGGTGGTTCCAGCAGGGCAATGCGACACCCCACACGTCCAGAATTGCTACATAGTAACTTAAGTAACACTCTGCTGAGTTTAAACACTTCCGCTGGCCACCAAACTCCCCAGACATGATTATTACTGAGCATATCTGGGATGCCCTGCAACGTGCTATTCAGAAGATCTCCCCCCCCCCCCCCCCCCCTCGTACTCTCCCGGATTTACGGACTTGATCGAGTCCATGCCACGTCATGTTGTTGTTCTTCTGCTTGCTCACGGGGGCCCTACACGATATTGGGCAGGTGTACCAATTTATTTGGCTGTTTAGTGTATTAATCCAATAATATTTTCTGTCTCAGGAATAGTAACGTCATTACATATAGTTCTTATCCAAATCAGCCTTGCATTCAGACTGATTGGCTCGCAATGGTATAAGTCAAACATCATGCAAGGAATGACTTATTGCTTGTACGACGTGTTTAGGTATTTATCCATCATCACTTATCCAAAAGCGATTTCTAAACGTAGATATGACGTTTCAAATTGCACGTGAAACAAACATTCGCAGGTAGTCTTTCACATACAACATGAAACGTCGTACCTACGTGGAGTTCCTTAATATCTGGAGATGGATTAATTCCGAAACGGGTCATAAGAGCATTGCTTGCCTGAATGCAAAAATACTGATTATTACAACAATGGTCGCCTGTGCACTGCATGTCCTCATGCCCGCTTTTATATTATTTTTAGCCAATTTAGAGTAGATTTAAAATCGTTTATTGTGGAAGTCTGACAACTCTTCACAAGCAATAAATCGTTTATGTCGTTGACAACATAAGTGAATGTTAAACTGAACGGACACAGAGATATAATGATAAATTGTTTTATACTGGGCTACATAGTCAAAACGTGAAATCGGGCGAATGTTCACCTCTAAAAAATTCATACGATAAATGTTGCTGAAGACAACAGAATTATCACGTTTGACCCAAGGCATAGCAATGCACGGTCATAGAAGAAAATATTAATATGATGGTAATTTTCTATCTTCCATGTTAATCATCTTCAGTTTATGTTGGCGACTCACTTATGTAATTAAAACCATTACGATGGAATTGAGTATTATTCTCGAAAGGCACCGAGACACAGCTTATTCTGTCGTCTCTTGGCCACGTAGTCCTATGCTACAAAAACAGCAAAGGTATAATAACAGATATTAGAATAATGAATACACGACCTACCAGCATTCCTCGCAAAGTAAATCTAACTTGTCAAGCCTGCTGATCATAACATCAGGTTAAAGTTATTGTGCTTCTGGCAGAATATGCACGAAATTACAATTGCTCACAGTCAATACCAAATATTAAGCCAACAATATTTTCTTATCTTTGGTATAACCAGCTTACAGTTGAATTAAAACCAGTGACAGTGGGAAAGTGTAACCACTCTCTACAGACAATAATTTCTGGTGTTGATAACAAACTTCTATCTATATACTGAATGTAAAGAAGGGTGTCCGTTTGTTTGTAATTCATGCAGATCCACAGTGTTATTCCGACCTTGATGAAATTTTGCACACTACTTTCATGACAAAAGGAAGATCATAGTCTACATACATGGATGTGTGTGACGTCCTTAGGTTAGTTAGGTTTAAGTAGTTCTAAGTTCTAGGGGACTGATGACCTCAGAAGTTAAGTCCCATAGTGCTCAGAGTCATACATGTGTCCGGAAACACTTACTTTCCAAGTTAAGCTCATTTATTACTTCTCTTCAAATCACATTAATCATGGAAAGGAAACACACAGCAACAGAACGTACTAGCGTGACTTCAAACACTTAGTTACAGGAAATGTTCAAAATGTCCTCCGTTAGCGAGGATACATGCATCCACCCTCCGTCGCATGGAATCCCTGATGCGCTGATGCAGCCCTGGAGAATGGCATATTGTATCACAGCCGTCCACAATACGAGCACGAAGAGTCTCTACATTTGGTACCGAGGTTGCGTAGACAAGAGCTTTCAAATGCCCCCATAAATGAAAGTCAGGAGGGTTGAGGTCAGCAGAGCGTGGCGGCCATGGAATTGGTTCGCCTCTACCAATCCATCGGTCACCGAACCTGTTGTTGAGAAGCGTACGAACACTTCGACTGAAATGTTCAGGAGCTCCATCGTGCATGAACCACATGTTGTGTCGTACTTGTAAAGGCACATGTTCTAGCAGCACAGGTAGAGCATCCCGTATGAAATCGTGATAACGTGCTCCATTGAGCGTAGGTGGAAGAACATGGGGCCCAATCAAGACATCACCAACAATGCCTGCCCAAACGTTCACAGAAAATCTGTGTTGATGACGTGATTGCACAATTGCGTGCGGATTCTCGTCAGCCCACACATGTTGATTGTGAAAATTTACAATTTGATCACGTTGGAATGAAGCCTCATCCGTAAAGAGAACATTTGCACTGAAATGAGGATTGACACATTGTTGGATGAATCATTCGCAGAAGTGTACCCGTGGAGGCCAATCAGCTGCTGATAGTGCCTGCACACGCTGTACATGGTACGGAAGAACTGGTTCTCCCGTAGCACTCGCCATACAGTGACGTGGTCAACGTTACCTTGTACAGCAGCAACTTCTCTGACGCTGACATTAGGGTTATCGTCAACTGCACGAAGAATTGCCTCGTCCATTGCAAGTGTCCTCGTCGTTCTAGGTCTTCCCCAGTCGCGAGTCATAAGCTAAATGTTCCTTGCTTCCTAAGACGCCGATCAATTGCTTCGAACGTCTTCCTGTCGGGACACCTTCGTTCTGGAAATCTGTCTCGGTACAAACGTACCGCGCCACGGCTATTGCCCCGTTCTATTTGTAAACATTGCACTGACTGCAAAACCACGTTCGTGATGAACACTAACCTGTTGATGCTACGTACTGATGTGCTTGATGCTAGTACTGTAGAACAATGAGCCGCATGTCAACACAAGCACCGAAGTCAACATTACCTTCCTTCAATTGGGCCAACTGGCGGTGAATCGAGGAAGTACAGTGCATACTGACGAAACTAAAATGAGCTCTAACATGGAAATTAAGCGTTTCCGGACACATGTCCACATAACATCTTTTCTTTATTTGTGTGTTAGGAATGTTTCCTGAAAGTTTGGCCGTACCTTTTTGTAACATCCTGTATATAGATTTTTTTTGGCAGATTTACTTCAAATATCCACATTCAGATGAATCGAAGAAGAAAATTAATGAAAAATTAAATGCCAAACAAACGACATATGTCGTGGTAAATTGACTGTAATTCTGTCGCGAGAATAAATTATACCCATTTTGGAGATAGTACCATTAGCCGTCACTAGATCGCGTGACGAGCGAAACCCCGAGAATTCGACAGAAACACGATTGCAAACTCTTATTTACTGATTAGTCGCCGTTGTTACATCTGCAACGGATCGTCCGTGAAGAACCTACTGATGAAGGTAACAGAGGCCACCATCACGGGGTATGCTGCAAGTGAAGAAGTATTCATTTATGGCATTCCGTTGATACCCAGTGATTTAAACATGGCCTTCAACTTAACAGTGACCGCTGTTTTCCGTGCAACCTGCACTCACCATGTGTACCAACAAGGCACAGGCCTAATCACCTTGTGTAACAGATATCAGACGTCCAAGGCAACGTAGGTCACTGCAGCTAGTACTGAATAAAAGTAAATATTAACCTGAAAGTACAAGGAGGTATAGTAAAATACTAATGTATGTCCCATGGGCTATATAGAGTTCGAAGTTAGGTGAATGTTCACTTATAAAACGTCATACGATGAAACAGAAATTGCTTAAACTCACTAGAGTTCCCAGAATGAAATTTTCACTCTGCAGTGGAGTTTGCCTTTCGCAGGCAAGTGGTTAACTTTTTTAAAATTTCATTTTGTTCTATATTGTTCGTTGAATTTGTTAAGGGGGACGTCTGATGACACCCGTTCAGTTTGTTCGTTGAACCGTTCGCTTTAGTTTGTTTTTTTTTTTAATTTTTTTATTATAAAACGCTGAGCTGCCTTGTCGGCATCGGTGACGTGTCTCCGCAATAGTCTTTCTTCCAGCAGTGCTAGTTCTGCAAGTTTCGCAGGAGACCTTCTGTGAAGTTTGGAAGGTAGGAGACGAGGTACTGGCGGAAGTGAAGCTGTGAGGACGGGTCGTGAGTCGTGCTTGGGTGCTCAGAAAGTAGAGCACTTGCCAGCTAAGGGCAAAGGTCCCGCATCGAGTCTCGGTCCGGCACACAGTTTTAATTTGCCAGGAAGTTTCTCACTGGAGTTATCTTGTTTGATCCACGATGTAATTATTCGTCGTTACAGAAAAAAAATATTAACGCAATAGTATTTTCCACTTTACGTGTTACACATCATCAAGCAATGTTGATAGCCAGCGTTTCGTTTAACGTTAGTGAACATTTACAGTGGGATGATCATCTGCCACAACAACTGGTTTTAATACTACTGTATTTTGTTTACTAATTATATGTAATGACAGTAACATACTGGAGACATAATAGTATTCGCTTAATAGTTAGTCTAGGCTATGAGTAATTGTAATTCCACGAACATTCTGCATTAATATGATGGAATTTTAGGAAAATTTTTCTTTTGTGCACAGGTTCATCCGAAGATGGGAAAAGAATTCCAGGACTCGATCATATATAGTAAAAATAATTATACAACCGTCTTGCAGTCAGAGGCTATTTTATTTATAATTATTAATAGAGAATATTATAATCCTATTTTTCTTGAAGTGGGGCTGAGGAAGCTCCTCCATATCGTAAGGGATAATAATAATAACAACAATAAATTTTATTGATTGGCGACTCCATGTTGTCTTGTGCACTACGACCAGATAACAGGTATACTTGAAAAAAGAGACAGCATTGGTCGTATATTTTTTACTATCGCAAAATCGATTTTCTGTCACTGAGTGACCATCTTCAGTGCTATATTGTATAACTTAAATTAGGATGCACTGTTGTCACTAAGCTTACGGCAATCACATAGACTGACATGTCTATGTGATTGCCGTAAGCTTAGTGACAACAGTGCATCCTAATTTAAGTTATACAATATAGCACTGAAGATGGTCACTCAGTGACAGAAAATCGATTTTGCGATAGTAAAAAATATACGACCAATGCTGTCTTTTTTTTCAAACAATAAATTTGTTTTTGGAGGGGGTTCGCTTTGAGCAAAACACTTTTTTACTTCTTTAACCAGACATGTTCCGCTGAAGTTTCAAAATCATCAGTGGGTCATTCCACCTCAAATCAACTAACAGTCTGACCCTTGATATCTCAGATTTGGATGAATTTTTATTTTTCAGGTAATGTACCCACTAACACTAGTATAAATTTGAAATTTCAAATTTTTCTGACCTTTCGTTTTTGAGTTTCAAGGGTTTAAAAATCAAAAAAAGCCTTCGTTTTTGATCAATCGATGATTGTTTTAAAATGCTGTAGCTCAAAAACTATACAACCTAGAGAGCTCAAACTTGCAGCATTGTTTTCCTCTATACATTCCCTTCAATTTGATATGTAACATGACTATGCTACCTAAATCTGAAAATTTTAAACTATTCAAAAAAAATTTTTTTTGAAATTTCCAAAACTGTGTTGTCCAGTCTAACTGACTACATGCATGGAAAATTTCAAGAGGGAATCTCAATGGGTTCTTATATAAAACAATATTTTACTACCGCAATACACACTAGTGAGTTGAAAAGCAGACTATTTCTACGCTATGAATACTAAGGTAGGCCTATGTAATTCTAACAAACTTAAATTATTATGTTAGCCTTTTTATGCAACATTACCCTCTTATTGTTTGATAATTCATTAAATGATATTTTAATGTGAGAATCAAATATATAGAAAATTAATAACTTAAGGATCTTATGCTTTTGTACGACATTCACTTTTTATAATAAAAAACGTGAGATTTTCATATAGGGTCAAGGCTCTAGTTTTGGCCACTACCCCACTTATGGCCACCTTGATGTAACGGGGATGTTACACTGCATCCTTTCATCATATATTATAAATGGGAGGGAAAACTAAAACATCTGCCGTATGTCTTCATAACAGATTGCCTGAAACATAATGCAGTCGCTTTCTATGCATTCAAGAAAAAACTGCTAGAAATCATAAAGCAAAACTTGCCTTTTGCACTTTAAAAAAATTAGTTACTTTTCTGATGGCAGCGCTGCACAATATAAAAAAAGAAAAACTTCCTTAATTTGTGTTTGCATAAAACTGATTTTGAAGTTGAGGCAGAGTGGGAGTTCTTTGCAACATCCCATGGCAAGAGCACATGCAATGGCCTTGGTGGAACTGCTAAGCGGCTAGCTGCTAAAGCCAGCTTGCAAAGGCCATATAACCAACAAACCTTAACACCCAAATCACTTTATGTATTTGCCATGGAAAACATAAAAAACATTGACTTTGAATATTGCACAACAGAGGACTATGAACTGACCAAAGAATACTTACTTCCTCGGTTTAATGACTCAAAAGCAATTGTGGGAACACAAAAGTTTCACTCATATAAACCCTGCAAAGAGAGTCAAATTACTGTCAAACCTTATAATTTTAGTCTGGATGAGTCTCTTGAATATGTGACAACACTGAACCAAATAACACCGTCACATATGGAAAATATTACTGCTGGTTTTGTGACAGTAGCATATGACGACTCTTGATGGCTAGGATGCATTGAAGAAAAATACAATGACATGTACCAAATAAATTTTTTACACCCAAAGGGTCCAGCCCAGTCTTTTTACTATCCACAACCAAGAGATATATTAGATGTCCCAGGAAATACTCTTTTACAAACAGCGAATCTAACAACAGCTACGGGAAGAACCTACACTTCAAGTGCCAAAGAAATGAAGTTGTGTTCTCTTGCTTTGGAAAAATACCTCAAAAGATCATTAAAAGAAGCACGTTTAAATTATGTTACACCTACCCTCACTAAACACTAAGTTGTATAAATACCATGTGTTTTAACTTTGTAAATACCAATTGGTATTAGAAATACAATTCTATCCATGCAGATATCAACAAGTTAATCTTTTTCCCAAGTGAAATTACTTACATGCCAATTTCTGATATAAGGAACTTGTTGTAAATGATTACAAATAACACTGGAAAACCAAGAAAAAGATAATCTCTGCCATTTGCAACTAAGGATGAAGGTGAGTGGCTTTATTCAAAATTTTAACTTGTAGGACGTATATTACCAATTAAAATGTGTTCACTTCCTTCTGATGCATAGTTAAAAGAATCATGAACATTAAATTAAAACAACACTATATCATTTAATGAATTAACAAACAATAAGAGGGTAATGTTGCATAAAAAGGCTAACATAATAATTTAAGTTTGTTAGAATTACATAGGCCTACCTTAGTCTTCATATACAAGAACCCATTGAGATCCCATCTTGAAATTTTGCATGCATGTAGTCAGTCAGACTGGACAACACATATAATTTTTATAAAGAAATCCGAGGGTACGTATTTTGGAAATTTCAAAAAATGTTTTTTTGGAATAGTTCAAAATTTTCAGAGTTAGGTAGCATAGTCATGTTACATATCAAATTGAAGGGAATTTTTAGACGAAAACAAGTGCAAGTTTGAGCTCTTTAGGTTGTTTAGTTTTTGAGCTACAGCATTTTAAAACAATCATTGATTGATCAAAAATGGAGGTTTTTTATTTTTAAACCCTTGAAACTCAAACACCAAAGATCAGAAAATTTTGAAATCTCAAATTTAAACTAGTGTTGGAGGGTACATTACCTGAAAAAAAATTCATCCAAACCTGAGAGGTCACAGTTCAAATCATGTAGTACAATTGGTTGATTTGACATGGAATGACCCCAGTGGGCTTCTATTTTCTTTCTGTTAAACAAGAAAAATGACCTTTTCGACTTGTACACACATAAATTTGAGTTTTAAGAAAGTATTTACAAATTTGAAAAACATGTAAAGTTTTGTTCATATTTAGCTTGTTACCACATTCTGTGGTATTCCCAGTTTATTAAGTTTTGCATTATACTTGATTTCCTTTCGCAGTTTGTTCTCTGCAATCATACAGAACTTAATGTAGAAAAGGTATTTACTTCGATATTTCACGACTGGAAATATTCTGACTAGGTCCAACATTAATTAATTCTGTGTGAGAGACAGTGTGTTTGTGTGTGTGTTTTTGTGCCTGTGTTAGCAATATGCTGCATTTACTTTTTCTGGTTTCCCCATTATCTTCACTGTGAAAAACTGCACTATGTAACGTTCGCTGTCACTGTTTACAAACTAAGAAACAAGATGGCGGAGAGTGGAATTGCTGAATGCGTTCTGGGCAGGAGTTTAGAATTTTTGCAGAGATCTTATTATTTCTTTTTCTTCGACTATGGCTTTTTGTATTGGTATTTTTCTTCAGTTATTAGTTTGCGCGGAGACTGTTTCTGCATTTAACAATAATAATAATAAGAGCAATAACGTTTAGCATAACAATTAACTTCATTGTAAAAAGTTTATTTCATTTTGCAGTGGCCAAGGAATTCGTCTATCAGTACCTGAATCGAATAACATACTGAGAAAGATTCGCTAGACATTTGTTTATCTGGTAGTCTCGTGGTCACGAACATATGTAAAGTTCCGTAATTGTGAGAATTCGTTACATACAGTGAGTACCAGATAAGGATAATCTGATTCTAACGTAAGTTACAAGTTATTCACTGCTGGGAACAGCGGCGTAACAGCAACTGAGACCCTCTATCTTCGCTGGCATATCCACCTTTAGGAAATAACTCTTCCGTGACCGAACCAACGCTGCGCAGTTTCGCATAATAAGCTTTTATTGCGAACTCTTATATAAGCTGAACAATCGAGAAGACATCTCCGGTCATATCACTGGGAGGAAGTCCAGTTAGCGAGATACAATTTCTCACGTCCTTTTGTACACACAGTGGTTAGCCATCTTGTGGAAATAATTTCATTTCTTTCCCAGGGTACTGCTCAATATGCTCACGGAACTCAGCACAATAATGGGACGGTTGCACGCACGTGAAATTACTGCGACTATCTCCTACGATAACCGCACGTGCATAAAACACAAACAAAAGTCTGGAACACCGCGTATTTCATCGCTAGTCCTGTGTGTAGTACCCTAATCTACAAAGATCGTATAAAATTTAAGATACAACTCTAAATGAAAATGGAATAAAAGATTTCATGGTGGCCATAATGGCTAATCCGGGCAAAATTGAAACATTGAAATGACTGGAAAAATTAATAATAAAGTCCGTCTGCTGTCTTTTCAGTGGCGTCTTTACTCCGGAAACGTACATTTCGAAACATACCTTCATTGTAAAGGATTCAGGTGCTATCTAAAGACCTTCATTGTGACGTCAGCAGTCCAGAAATGCGTATCCGAGAAATATTTCCGATTTCTGTTGTATAATGACATCACAATGAGGTAAGTGTCACATGCTGTTTAACTAAGTATGTTCGTGTAACACTTAAACTGCTGTTCTCTGCCTGATGTGCCATAATTCAACAGAAGTCACTTCAGAGCTGTTTTCCTCGAAAATTGAGATCAAAATGAAACTGTTGGTTCTGGATCCGACCACATGCGAACTCCTGCTGCGATGGAACAATAAGACAAAGTGCTATACTGCATTGTTAAGCTTATCTATTACAGATATTTTAGAACCTGTAACTGTTAACTGAATGTAAATACATAAAAGTGCAACCAGTCACTTTTTTGAATAGTTGTTTATTATTCCACGTACCGGTTTTCGTACCTTTTCAGGTTCACCTTCAGATGGTTTTCTGGAAGCTAAATTACTATTTCTAGCATAATGCTGGTTGCAGGCTCTGTGACAAGTAGATGGAACACGCTTTAACGTATCGCCATGACTACTGTTTACCTGTCGATATGGATGCAAAAAAAAAAAAGATTTTTACTTACTGCGGCAGAATGGGCGCCTTTTTTCGTTAGTGTCCATCTGTCTGCTTCCATTTTGATGGCCAGTTAGTACATCACTTCACACACTTTTGCATAATTTGTGTTCATTTACTCTGTGACAGCGGAACTTTGCCAGAATTCAGCATGTGCTATACAATTGTTGCATGTAACAAAGATCTTGACAAAAAGATGTGGTATAGGCCGATTTTCCTCAGAGCTGTAATTTGTTCCTGTTTTCATGTATTAAAGTCAATGTAAGGGCAAATATTTTAATCACACTGGCGATAACATGAGAGCACAAAACAAAATAAATAAATAAATAAATGAATTACTAGAAGAACAAACTTCAAGTGATCTGATGCCTTATTTCTATTCAAATATTAACGTACAATAAAGTCAATTTAAGAGCAAATATTTTAATCGAGATTGAAAATTTAAATTTGAAAAAATAACAAACCTTCAAATGAACTGCTGTCTTATTTCTGTGCTTACAGTAATAAAATCTGGAAGGTTAGTAAGAGTAGAGTCTGTTTTTTTAGGTAAAGGTAATATGTATAATAGTTATAGATGTTTGTAATAAACTAAAGTTGTTTGTAAGACCGTACACTTTAAATGAAATATTGACTTATTTCTGTTCTTGTCACAGAGCCAGCAACCAGCATCATGCTAGAAATAGTTATGTAACTTCCAGAAAACCATCTGAAGACGAACCTGAGAAGGTTTGAAAACCGGTTCATGGAATAATAAATAACTATTCATAAAAGTGACTGGTTGTAGTTTTATGTATTTGCAAACTGCATTGTGACTGGTGATGAAATTTGGAATACGTGACCATACCTGGGAATACAAGACACACTCCACACAACAAAAAAAGCATTGCAATTTTTTTATATAAACAGGAGCTGAAGTGTTGTCTCGAAGTCAAACTCGCTACACCGATTTCTACTGCCAAAAACCAACAAAAACCGCAGATTCATTCAGCAACAAGTGGCGAGGAAAACGGCGGAGTGCATATAGGGACAGATGAAGTAATTATCGTTGCTTCGGTATATAGATCGTTAACTGCCTTTGGAAGATGGAGATTTTATCCAGTTCTCTGATATATTGAGGGAAGTCATTCCAGAATCGGGTTCCTGCTACCAAAAAGGACTTCGAGAAAGCGATTGTGTGATGGAATGAGATACGAAGGATTTTGCTCCGATGGGAACGAGTCTTTCTGATATGTTGGTTCAGGCATGAGCATCAAGGTCAACGAAAGATATAAGAGACAGTGTACGTTGATAAGAGTGTACGGTAATCTCTGCGCTTGTCTGCGCGTATCCAGGATAACTGATATGGTGAAATATGATCAAAGAGTCGAACTTCACAGATAACACATTGAGCGCAAGGGTTCATCGCCAGTTCCAGGTGTCTTGAGGTTTCCTGGGAAAGACCTCTCAGGATAACATCATGTTAATCAATAGCTGGAAGTACTCGTGTAAGCGTTTGGACTAGTTTCTTTTTCAGGTCGATAGGGAAGAACTTTTTATATTTTTGTAGAGTGTGGAGAAATGTTAATGTCTTCTTGCACTTTGCAACTATGTGCTCAGCCCAATTTAACTTTCCCTCTTTGTTGAAGGAGACACGTTGATATTTGTCTCATTTAGGATTAAATGTGGTACAGATTCCAGATATTTAGGGATAATGAACCTAGAATAACAAAACAGACCGTTTCTGTTTTGGTCGGTCGAACTTTATACTCTGTGCCCATTTTGATAGTGCACACGGATCAGTAATGACATTTTCGATATCTGTCTTTATACTTACTGATTTCGCACTTAGATACAAATGGAAGTCATCAGCACACATCTGGTATCTGCAGCAGGACAAAACTGATGACACATCTTTGACGTATAGTGAAAATAGTATAGTACCTAGTACTGATCCCTGAGGAACACCTGATACTCTGTCCACTGTGACTTATGGAGAGAAGTTTAGGCTGCTGCGTATGACAAGTAAAATGTCAAATTTGACAATGTCAGAGGCTTTGTTGGACTCTTAGAAGCACATGATAGTCTCCTCTTGTCTATCCATGGCAAGCTTCAGGTTGTCTGTTACTTTTTTTAAGGTAGGTTTTGTGCTGCGATGTTTGCGTAAACCTGAATGATATTCTTCTAGAGGTTTTTTTTTTTTAAGTTAAGTAGTTGGTGAGCTGTAGGCGTGGACTGTATATTCTAAGGCCTGGACACTGCTGAGAGAATGCAAATAGGTTGGTCATCAGAAGGGACTCTGGCAACATCCTTTTTAGGTAGTAGCTTACCAAGTGGCTGTGAAACCTCAGATGAAATATTTGTCCTCAAGGAAAGGTTGAAGAAATTTCTTATAGTGGGCGGTATTGGGTCAGAAATAAGCTTCATCATTTGGACTGTGATGCCATCTCGTCCAGTAGCTGCGGATGTAACGTGGAATGTGGAGTTTCTGACGGTATTGCTAATAATATACTTAAGATAGCGTTTTGATTGGCTACCATCGTTTATCCATGTAAAGTAATCAATAAGCCTCTGTTTCATTTGCGGTTAAGTTACTGCACTACGTCCATCGCACATCCGAGGAGATGTTCAAAAGGTGGACAAAGATATGGAAAAATCGACATCACGTCCAATTACCATGCATATTACGCTGTAGGAAATATGTTGGCATTGTAAACAGTCATCTCGGAATGGATGAACGCAGATGCTATATGGATGGCAAGGGGTCTTACACCATTCTTCCTGCAAAACAGTGGCAAGTTCAGGTAAAGATGATGGAGGTAGATAGCGATAACACACTCTTCTCTCCAAACTAGACAACAAAGGCTCAGTAACTAAGATCTGGTGATGAGGGGAGCTGCGACAATGCACCCTCGTGCTCAAAAAATCAGTTCTGGACTCTGCGAGCTGTGTGCACTGCAGCGCTATAGTCCTGAAACACGGCATTACCACTGGGGAACAAACACTGTGCCATGGGATGGACCTGAGCAGCCAAAATGGTCACGTGTTCCTCGGCAGCAATGCAGAGTAACCACGGGGAGCATGGAATACCACGATATGGCCGCTCAAATCATCACCCAACGCCCGCCATGTTTCGCTGTTTGAACGTAAACTCGGCCAGAAGTGGCAAACAGTGTGAAACAAGACTCATCCGACCAAACTACGTTCTGCCTTAGTTTCATAGCCCACGTTTTGCTATTACCGACATTTGCATCAGTGATTTTGGAATTCCAGTTCGCCGTACAATTCCGTGTTTGTGGTGCTACCCTCGTGCTGTTAGGGTTCGCGAATGCGGCATTCAGTTCTGCAGTGACTTTTGCAGCTGTCGTCCGCTTATGTTTTCTCTACAGTGACCGTCGAAATGCAGTTTCGTCCGTGTAGTGACTTAGCAGATGACGTTTTCTGTTTTGCATGCATGTGTTATAAATCTCCGATACGGTGATTCTTGAAACACCAAACACTTCGCCTCCCTTGACTACGGAGGCACCCATCAGAAAGCACCAACTGTTTGCCCACATTCGAATTCACGCAGCTCCGACATCAATGGAGTCACCACTACACAGAACACTGTTCTGACCACGAGTGACATTTGCAGCGTATTGAAGGCATTGCACAGGTGCCATTCCTGGTCAAATACAACAGCGTCACTTTCAGGCTTGGCTACCGTCAGCATTTATGTTCAAGCATACATTCCTCGCCGTGTTTCCGTATTTTTGTCGAACCGCTGTACAAGAAGTGTTGCAGTTTTTTATAACTGCACTGGACTATCCATATCTTCTTCTGCAACGCTGTATTGAGAAAACTGGTACCCAACTTCACAAAACGTACTGACTTCGACGATGATTATTTGGAAGCATATATCGAGTGTATACGAAACCCTAATGTTCTAAAAAGTTTTTATGTATTTTCTATCTTCATGGACTAGCCGTTCCAGGACCAGAGACGATTATTCTACAGACGGTATTAAAAACGTAGGCGCCACTTGGTCGAACAACATAGTTCAATCACAAAACTGTGCACGCCAAAAATGTAATACTGTAGAAATAGTATGCGACTTACTTCTAGTCCAGGTCGTAACAAGTGAAAAATATTTTCCGACGTTCTCATACGTGCTAGTCTTTCATCGCCGTGGCAGCAGTAATGTAATGAGCTACAAATAGAATGAGTAACAGGAAACCGCTGAAGATATGCAGCGCAGCTGCAGTCGAAACGTTAGATATGAAATCCAGATACGGTGAACCACAGGCGCATAGTCCAGCGCGTTCGTTGCGCGTCAATAAACGAAGTTTCATTGCTTATTCTTACAATTGTAATCACATATGCTACATTTGTCAAGTAATTAAAATACTTTTAATCACAATTAAAGGCTCTGATAACATATCTCACAATTTGGTAATTATAAAAAGAGAAATTTTATTCGTAAAAACGGAAAAGACTGCAACAGGAGCTTATTATCTCTGGAAGATTATCATATTTTACAAAAAAATGTGTGTCTCTCTTCGGTGTATAAAGGATATTTTTCTTTCTTTGCTCTCTGTTGATCATAAACTAAGTGCCTGGGATGTGAGCTCATTTTGATGAACTAATTCCATTTTTTTTTTTTTTTTCTGTAATGTAAAAGAGTGGTATCGAATGTTCTGTGCATCACATTTCAAATACTGGAACACTGAAAAAAATTTGTTAGTATCTTGTAATTTCTTTTGGGATGTTGAACGCTTTGTGACCTTTATAACTGTGAATTTTTCACATTTAAGTGTAGCGAATTAACAAAAATTCTAGAGGACAGGTACGGTGACTGATGGCTGCCAGTAGTAGTGGGACAACCTGTGCATCACCCCACTCTGTATTGTTGCCAGATTCAATCAAGATGTCGGGTCCAAAATGGCGGAGATAGATACGGCAATGTACCTACGACAACATGGTGGGAAGTTCAAATTTTGGCAGGAAAACAGGTCAATGGGGCTACCTCCACTAACCTAACCCTCCCCCCTACCCTCACCTAGAAAATGGCTGGAAGTTCAAATTTTGGCGGAAAATAGGTCACTTGATCTACCTCCAGGAACCTAACTCGTCCGACCGCCATCTCTTCCTTGGAATTGGCGAGAAAAGGACTCAGTCTGTGCTGGGCTGCTGGATAGGATGGATGTAAGTCTTTATTTTGCAGGCAGTCTTTATTTAAACAATTTGAGGCTCCATCCAGTGTGTTCACCACGAGGTTTGGAGTCCAACTGACCTAGTACACAGTACTGCCACCAGAGGGTGCAATCGTCCCATGGCGGACTGGGGAAAAATGGCATGAAAAAGGACTCGGCCTGCTCTGGGCTGCTGTATAGGAAGGAGTATACTTTATTTATTTTGGAACAATTTATTTAGGGATGGATTTCATGTAGTTTATTTCTTACACTGATACAAAACACTCAAGTTGACATGCTTGGGGTCACAGTAAAGCGTCTACAGACCTGCAAACTACTCGTAAATCACCAAAATAATGCAGTACACTGATGTACAGATATGTCAGGTCAAGCGTTTTGTATCAGTGAAATCCATCTCTAAATAAACTGCTCCAAAATAAATAAAGGACACTCCGTCCTACCCAGCAGCCCAGAACAGGATGAGTCCTTCCCCACTACTTTTTCCCAGACTGCTATGGGATCATAGCACCCTCTGGTGGCAGTACTGTCTACTAAGTCAGTTGGACTCTGGACCTCATGGTGAACACACTGGATGTAATTACTGCCTCAAATTGTTTAAATAAAGACTGCCTGCTAAATAAAGACTTATGTCCATCCTATACAGCAGCCCAGCGAAGGCTGAGCCCTTTTCCCACCAATACCAAGGAAGAGATGGCGGTCGAAGGAATTAGGTTAGTGGAGGTAGCCTGAGTGATGTCTTTTCCACCAAAATTTGAACTTCCCGCCATTTTCTAGGGGGGGGGGGAGGGAGGGGGAGAGTTAGGTTAGTGGAGGTAACCCAACTGACCTATTTTCCCACCAAAATTTGAATTTCCCGCCAAAATTTGAACTTCATGCCATGAGGTCATTGCGATGTTTCCATATCTATCGCCGCCATCTTGGATCCGACATCTTGGATAAATTTGGCAACAATGCAGAGTGGGGTGATGTGCAGGTTGTCCCACTACTACTGCAGTCGAGCAACAATGATCTGCTGTTGTTGTTTCAACTGACCAATCAAATCCGCCTTTTCCTTCTAACATCCCTTCACCTGCAGTTACTAGCAACAACTCATGTAACCAGTGCCCATTCGTTCTATGCTTTAATTTGTGTCCTTTATCAGTCCTTTTTTTGTTGACTCATTGTAGGCTGTTTTCATTAATTTGTGGTAGGAAAATAAACAGGGTGTCCTTAAAGCCGCATTATCATTTTAAAAAAAATCATAACCTGTATACTATTAGAGACATTTAGCAGCTGTTAAAGCTTATTTCCTTTGTCCTTTGTTGCAGATTTTGCTTGGATTGCATTGAAATGCCGACAGGGCAGGAGAAGGCGCAGTGTGTCATTTGGCGTCAAAACTCTGTTTTGTGTTGACTGTAGCAGAGGACACATGGCAGCCACTAGTGGCTTGCACCTCTGTTGCATTCCATTTTAATTCTGATTATCTGACGCTGTCAGGTATGACCGCAGCTTTCGTATTTTTTGGTACGTTATGCTGCAACATTTAGTTTTAATTTTGTCCGAAGAAGATGTCCCTAGTGACACCGAAACCTAGGTCACAAATAGTGTTCGCGACTGAGGGCTTCTGTGAAGTTTGGAAGGTAGGAGACGAGATACTGGCAGAAGTAAGGCTGTGAGGACAGGGCGTGAGTCGTGCTTAGGTAGCTCAGATGGTAGAGCACTTGCCCGCGAAAGGCAAAGGTCCCGAGTTCGAGTCTCGGTCTTAATCTGCGAGGAAGTTTCATATCAGCGCACACTCCGCTGCAAAGTGAAAATTTCATTATGAACACCTATATCTTTCCGTACGAGCTCTGATTTCCCTTATTTTATCGTGGTGATCATTCCTCCCTATGTAGGTCGGTGTCAACAAAATATTTTTGCATTCAGAGGAGAAGGTTGGTGAATGGAATTTCGTGAGAAGATTCCGTCGCAACGAAAAACGCCTTTCTTTTAATGATGTCCAGCCCAAATCCTGTATCATTTCTGTGACACTCTCTCCCATATTTCACGATAATACAAAACGTGCTGCCTTTCTTTCAATTTTTTCGATGTACTCCGTCAGTCCTATCTGGTAAGGATTCCACACCGTGCAGCAATATTCTAAAAGAGGACGGACAAGTGTAGTGTAGGCAGTCTCCTTAGTAGGTCTGTTACATTTTCTACGTGTCCTGCCAACAAAACGCAGCCTTTGGTTAGCCTTCCCCACAACATTTTCTGTGTGTTCTTTTCAATTTAAATTGTTTGTAATTGTAATACCTAGGTATTTAGTTGAATTTACGGCTTTTAGATTAGACTGATTTATCGTGTAACCGAAGTCTAACGAGTTCCTTTTAGCACTCATGTGGATGACCTCACACTTTTCGTTACTTAGGGTCAACTGCCACTTTTCGCACCATTCAAGTTATCTTTTCTAAATCGTTTTGCAATTTGTTCTGATCTTCGGATGACTTTATTAGCCGATAAACGACAGCGTCATCTGCAAACAACTGAAGACGACTGCTCGGATTGTCTCTCAAATCATTTATATAAATAAGGAACAGCAAAGTGCCTATAACACTACCTTGGGGTATGCCAGAAATCGCTTTTACTCGACGACTTTCCGTCAATTACTACGAACTGTGACCTCTCTGACAGGAAATCACAAATCCAGCCACATAACTGAGACGATATTCGGTAAGCACGCAATTTCACTACGAGCCGCTTGTGTGGTACAGTGTCAAAAGCCTTTCGGAAATCCAGGAATACGGAATCGATCTGAAATCCCTTGTCAATAGCACTCAACACTTCATGTGAATAAAGAGCTAGTTGTGTTTCACAGGAACGATGTTTTGTAACCCATGTTGACTGTGTGTCAATAGACCGTTTCCTTCGAGGTAATTCATAATGTTCGAACACAATATATGTTCTAAAATCCTGTCAATTTGTATCTTTTAGAGTGTATATTCTGATGATGCTCTTGATCATTTGAAGAGCGAAACCAATGAACAAAAAATACAAAATGCGGCTTGTGGCTGTGTTCAGAAACTTACTTTGATAATTTTTGGTACAGATGTTACTGACATGTCATCATCATTTTGATGAGAGAGAACAAAACGAGAACGTTTGCGAAGTAACTACGCAATAAAAAGAAGTATTAAAATTCTAGCACAGAACAGCTCACGATTTCGTCAGATAATCGTTGCTAACTTAACTGAAGTCAAACATGTTGTGTTTGTTATCCATGAGTCTGGTTAGATTTACAAGTATTGCGTCAATAAAATTTAGTAAAACTGAGACCATAAAAGTAGAAAAGACGTTCTCACGCTGATACCAGGGATAGCATCAGCCGAGTACAGAATCAATCTCTTAGTCTCTTAAACAGACTGGTATCAGACGCAATAATAATAGTGTTCATTTATGGGGCGTTCTTTCATCACGGAAAAGATCCACACGCAAACGTTTCGTCCGTGTTCAGCGTCGAAACAGGCAAGTTTGTCAAAGGAGGAAGCCGGATTACAAGTCGCCAGGCCTGGCCTCTGTGTCACAGGAAATCCCCGCTCTAATTTCGGACAGGCGATCGCCTTGTGTCGGCCGCACGTC
The DNA here is from genome assembly GCF_023864275.1 of Schistocerca cancellata. Lineage (NCBI taxonomy): Eukaryota > Metazoa > Arthropoda > Insecta > Orthoptera > Acrididae > Schistocerca > Schistocerca cancellata. Next base: position 1,143,412,794 of record NC_064626.1, on the reverse strand, counting down.
AGGATTCGGAAAAACTTCAGCTTGTTCCTGCTCACAGGCACCGAAAATAAAGATGTCTCCTCGCAGTCTCTTTGTTCATTTGCTATCGGGATGTGTTATTGGTTCCCATGAGTAACAGTGTTCTAAGTCACGCTTATGAAACAACACAAATTCGTTCAAGGTGAATACTAGCTACAGCAAATAGTCATATATAAAGCCAAAAGTTGTATGTATTAACTACAGTGCATTACGTCAAGAATTTCAAATTACGGTCAAGCTCTTCTCTTTTTCTGGATTGGTTAATTTAAAATAATAACAGTGGACATCATACAATAAAATAAATACAACGACAAATGTTATTGCCCATCCAAACTCGTGCAATTTCGGAAAATATCCTATTATGTGACAGTCTTGTATGTTTGGTTGGGTGGTCCGCAGCTTGTATGTATTTTATAAAGGACATCCTTTTGTACACCCACCACGGGCTGCACTTCAGAAGTATTTATTTTCCAGACACGTGTGTGGGCATACAGTCCATCTTCAGCTCATGTGACAGAGAGGATAAAGATAAACAAACAATTAAATGTTTGCATTTCGATGTCGATAACGCAAGAATATTCTCTACACATTAAAGCAGAAAGATAAGATTTCTTACGTACTGCTTTCGCAGACTTTTAAATATTCACGGGATTCTTTGTTTTCTAGACCCGAATTCTTTTGACCACCATAAAGATTTTGTACTTGACAGACACGTTGTTTGATGTAGACGTAGTATTTACGAAATTTACGTCATCTTGCGTCTCTACATTTGCGTATTTGAAATTCACATAGGAGTGCATTAATGTTTGTTTCTTTATTCACCGTATCAGATGCCAGATACGGGTCCGGCAAATGAATAAGAGGGGACTTTAAAAAGTAAGTTACACATCGTCATGGCAGGCCAAGACACATTTACTAAATGCTGCCTTACACTTCAAAGTGACACGGACATATGACACTATTTTTCAACATAGCCACAAAGTCTCCTTAAATATCGACTGGAGCGTTGTACCAATCGTTCAACTCTTCGACGGAGAAATACGCCCGCGCGACCGCTACGGTCGCAGGTTCGAATCCTGCCTCGGGCATGGCTGTGTGTGGTGTCCTTAGGTTAGTTACGTTTAAGTAGTTCTAAGTCCTAGGGGACTGATGACCTCAGCTGGTAAGTCCTATAGCGCTCGGAGCCATTTGAACCATTTGAGAAATACGCCCCTGGGTCACAGAGCCATTAGAGGTACGCTGTATGAACGTCCTCATCACTGCAAAATCTCCCCCCCCCCCTTTTCCGATGTTCTTTCAGCTTGCCGAAAAGATGCAAACTGCACGATGCAATATATGGATTTCCGTATCATCCTGGTCTGTATGTCCTTGGTCAAATTGTTGGCACCATTTCACTGTGGCTGGCATGACATCGTACTTCGCCTATTTGCGTAATATCACGGTGAATTTTGTTATCCGCAGCGCAGCAAACTGCTTCTACAGGGAACTCAGAATACTTATTACATTGTGACAGTGAGGGACAGCATGCGTGACTTACTTTCTGAGGTACGCAAACTCTTGAACTTTGCTCATGTTGCACAACATGACATAATTTATGAAATGCCCGCCTTATTTGGAGTGGACGTCTGCTCAACACTGAGATGCAGACGGAGTCCCTGCTTAACACAGACACGGACGGGGTTTAAGGTTTCTGTAGTAGCTTCGTTGAAGGAATCATTCGTGCATTCGGCTGAAGAGGTTGAGGAAACCGCAGGAAACGTAAACCAGTATGGAAGAAGAGAGGACAATTCTCTCTTTGGCTTTTATTTATAATTTTAGTTATACTGTTGTATGACTCTTACAAACACCACAACACGAAACGTTTTAAAACAACGGCCAGCGGTATGTATATGTGGAAAACTCGTTTTGTAAAAGTATTGGTGACATTGATTGTTTTTTAAGTAGGCTACCATTTCGAAATAAAAATAAAACAACCAGCCTTTTCTTAGCAGTTTTATTTTTGCATGAAAGCCTGTGTTTTAATCTAGTTTTCTACATAATTCCCATGAATATTCGTAATGTTCACTTTTGTTCGTTTGTATCTGAAATGCCTTCTCCGATTAAGAATCCTGCGGAGTGTAAAATATGCGCTACGATTCGTTTTCTTACTGCTAAAAGCGTGGAAGCGACTGAAAGTCATCATAAGATCAGTGAAGTGTATGGAGAAAAATAATGTGCGATGCGCCGGTTCGTAACCGAACGAATATTTATGATGAGGAACGAAGTGGGCGAACTTCAGTCATTACTGTCAATCTGGTGCAGAAAGTTGACGAAAAAGTGAGAGAGAACGGCCACTTTACGATTTCGACGTTATGCTACGATTTCTCTCAGGTGTCAAGAAATGTGTGTGTGCTTTATTTAATTGCTGCCTAATCAGGCGGCAGATTTATACGAGGATGGTATTGAAAAGCTGGTTGTGAGACATAGTAAGTGCCTTAATATTGGTGGGAATTAGAAAAGTAGATTAAAGTACAGGTTTCCAAGTGGAATTAAATTGCTAAAAAGTCTACTTCTTTCACTTGTATTTCAAAACAGTATTTTAGAAAAGACGCTTCGTAAATCTATTAAACTTGAGAAATCTTACGTTCTTCCTGGTCAGTACGGAACCTGATAATCCAGTGCAGAGGAAGCTATACAGATTTCAGAGGAAATGTAGCAACAGTACTGTAATAAATTTTGGAACGCCACAAATCTCTCTCTGGAGCAAAAAAAGAATCTAATTACCGATGAGAGAGCGTCTAAAGCTACTTGGCACGTTGACCTTTGAGAGCAGTTATCTCGCGAGAACCAGAAAATACCGGATGCCGAGCCTTAACTGAAAGTGGACCATGCCTCTTTTCGGTATTTAACCAGAACAATGCCAGCAGTCAAGAGATACCAACTTTTAAATACTTGGAGATTGCAGAGATCAGCCTGAAGCAAAAGAGTATGTTAGTTTCAACGTTTTTTAAAACAAAAATAAACAGATTTTTCGGTAAGAACATAGGTAAATCAAGATCAGTGAAATGACTTTCCTTCCTAGAAACAGTACTGGGTGGTTATGATTAAACTTTCCCTATCTAAAACGTTATAACGCGGAAACTAACTACCGTACGAGTACCAAACTTGGTAGAATCAATGCCAAGGGCGTAGGAAAGAATCAGTTCAATTGAAACACTTGTAATGTGCTGCTACGGTACATCATACCATTCCATACTGGTACCATTAGTGCCACAAAAGGGGCTCAATATGGCGCCCATCAGTATCAAGAAGAATCTGAAAGCGCACGATTGCATTCTGCACAGCAGAACGAAGAGATTTCCCCAAATCGTTTCAGCCAAATGCCGGGACAGTTCCTTTGACCCGTCTCCAGCCATCCTGATTTAGGTTTTCCGTGATTTCCTTAAATCGTTTCAGGCAAATGCCGGGATGGTTCCTTTGAAAGGGCACAGCCGATTTCCTTGCCAATCCTTCCCTAACCCGAGCTTGCGCTCCGTCTCTAATGACCTCGTTGTCGACGGGACGTTAAACACTAACCACCACCATCAGTTCCTTTGAAAGGGCACGGCCGACTTCCTTCCCCATCTTTCCCTAATCCGATGGGACCGAGGACCTCGCTGTTTGGTCCCCTCCCCCAAATCAACCAACCGACCAACACCAGAACGAAGAACGTCCGTAGGTACGCTGGCTACCTCTTTTGATATGCTGCGTGTAACGTTCCCTGGCAGCACACACACTATTAATAAAATGAAATGACATTTAATTGTACTATGTACGCCGTTATGAAGCAATTCGTATGTACTGTAATTGTTTAACAAAAATATTATTTAATTTTGTATAAAGGACGTTCGTTATTATTGTAATATTTTCTGTAATAATATTCTCGATGTATTTATGATTGTAATATTTCTATACTCATAATGTAATTACTAAATATGTTAATATCTGCGATGAAAAAATCTAAAATATAGCCACAGAGGAAAATAATGTTGTAAGATTACAAAGAGATATTCAAAATCAGCAGTAGTATAAAAAGCACCACATAATGTGCATTCTTCGTCGTCTTCCTCGAGAGCTGAGAGAGAGAGGAACCTGTGACGTAGCATTATATGAATGAGTACACTTCTTTCGTCTGTATCTATCTTTAGCCGCCATTAGGGGAGAAATTATAAAGGTGTGTAATTTTAATTATTGTTATGGTCTAAATACATTATAATTTATCAAAATTGTGTATTACTAATGCAAATTAGCTTGCCCATGTCATCTATAATATTTCTTTAAAGAATTTTCAGCATTTTTAGCGATTATCGTTGGTGTTGCTGGGCTGTGCCGCGACCGAACGATTTGCAGCGGCGGCACATTTAAAAAATTGTTCCGCTATAAAATTAACCAAACCCGTAAATCGGGAGCAGGTAAAATTAGCAGTGAATTACGAAATATTTTTCTTTTACAGCGATCCTGAGGCTAACGGAATTTATTACTGGTTTTACATTTGTGCATTCATAGGCGGATAATTAACGTTGAAGTTGTTAATCTGTTGGTTCTTTCAATTTCTAAAGCAAATAACTTAAACGTATAGTGAAGTGTGTTTTGTCAATGATAATTAAACGTTCAGGTCGGCTTGGCAATATTTAACCATTTTATGCTAACAGAGACAGTCTTGTGTTCCATAGCTAACGCCGGGAAAGAATTCAGTAGATATTTAAAAAACGACTGCATTTAGAAAATGTATGCCAAGGCCGAAATACGTAAAAAAAATTTAATTTATACAATTTTCAAAGTCATAAATGTTATTAATCAGTTAGTGTGAATTTATCAGCATGAGAGGGTTGCTAAGGTTCACGTAATTTTAAATGCGCTTAATTCTGTCTAAATGAATTTTTATTACCACACTTAAATAAGGGGTTCTACAACAAAGTTCGTACTGAAAGAGTAGATAATATCCCCATTTTCATCCATTCATTTTTATATATATAAATATATATATTTTTCATTAAATGCGCTACCTCCTTTTGATATGTTCCTCTGCTAAATCCTGTCCTTAAGGTAGCCCCACAGCCAGAAATCATAGGGAGTGAGATCAGGTGATCGCGCCGGCCAAACGTGTTTCGGAGTAACAGGTGAACCTCACAAGCAGCGTGTTGTGGAGCCCCATCTTGCATGAAAACTGCTGAGTTCAGTGCGTCTCTCTTCTATAGGGCGGGTGACATGCTGGCGAAGCATATCGCAGTAACGCTGGCACGTCTTTGTCCTTGAGCGCCAACGTGTTCAAAAAGAGAATGGGCTAACGATGAACGTAGCCGTGAAGCCACACCATACGGTGACACGTTCACCATACTTCATGCACAGTGACTGGAGGTGAAGATCCCCACACTCGGCAATTCTGTGTATTCACCTCACCCGTCAGAGAAAAATGAGTTTCGCCTGTCCATAGCTTCAGTGCCAACCCTCAGGAACTTCAATACTTGCGAGAAAGTGGAGAGCGACGTCAAAATGTCGTTGTGCGTGCTGTGGTGCAAGCTGCTGTACGATATGGGTCTTATGCGGGTTCCATTTGAGAATGGTTCGAATCACCTTCCGTACAGTGGACCACGGGATGTTCAACTGTCCGACGACTGGGAATTGAGCTCAGCGCTGTCTGGGACAGCAACAGCGATTTCATCAGCCACCTGTGGTGCAACCGGTCGTCGGCCTCTTCCCGGAGCGACGCCCAGTTCTCCAGTCGATTCGTACTTCTTCATCCTGCTCCGCACAGCAGGTAGAGAAACAGGACCTTTCCGTAACGCTTTCAGCCGGAGATAGTCAAGAAGTGCAGCTGCAGCATTACTGTTGTAAGTGGCGTGAATATAAGGACGCTATGTGCAAGAAGCATGAAGGGCCCTTCGAATGTATCCTGATAGCTAAAAGAGCCATGCGCACTTTGAATAAGAAAATGCTACTTGACACTGAAATCAATATAAAAGATAGGGTCGCCACCAACTCTAGCCACACGACAAAGAAGAGTCGGAAAATTACTTAATTTATTAATAAGAAAAACTCACAAAAGAACATTCATTGTAAAGTCATTGATAAAGAATGGGATGTAGTTATTAATATGATCCAGGCATTCTTCCCGTGAATCAAATATTGAGCAAAGTGAAGAGGGCGTGAACACCATGCGTAAGTGCAGCCTGCAGCAAGATTCGTGAAAACACGATCTATTCCAGAGCATTTGTTTCAGATAAAAAAAAGGGACACTAATCACTACATCTGTGCACATGGAAACGCTATAGGTGGGCCAACAAGGAAAACTACAAGGTAAATGGCGAAGGTAACGGCGACGTAACATCGGTACACAAGATAAGATTGAAGGCAAAATTATTTATTCCTTAAAACATTGATGTAGTGCATCCATAGACTGCTGTTGCATTCTAACTGTGTACAATTGCTTGTGAAATACTACACGTTTCATACAAGACTCGCGTGCCCACTCGGTCCGCGGAGACAATTTCTATGGACCGTGGCCAAATTTTAATCACATGAGACAAAGAAAATTCACAAATACACAAAAATTACCAAGATCCGGAAAAGATTAGAAGCATACACACACAGTTGTAGGCACATAAACATTCACACTGAACCGAGGGCACTTCAACATATGCAACTCCTTTGTGCCACGTTCCTCTCACGGATCAAAGTCAAGACTGCATTGGGAATCAAACTGAAAGTCTACAAAAGCCTTGCATTCCCTGCTGCAACCCAGCAAGTAAATCTTTATAAGACGAAATTCGAGACCAAAAGCTAAAAGCTCCCCTCTCTATGTGACAACGCGCCACGCGGTCAGTCCAACTCACCCTTCTTCGTCTGGAGCACAGCTGTGTACGCTTCCCGTACCGGCGGCAGACTCCCTCCCGCTTCTCCAGCCTCTTCCACGCTCCGCGTGGACCGGAAAACCCCAGGATGCCATTTCCGCCACCAACCTAACGCAGGTGGATTTCTCAGAAGTAGCGGAAACCTCTTTGCCGACTTGACCACTACGAGAGTTGGCAATGAAAGGTGGCTACAGAACCCTTTCACTGTTGTTTTGATGATAGAGCTCCACCAATAATGCCCTGCTCCTTTTGTCCAAGCTCATGTTGACACATCAACAAGTGCACAGCGACTGGTCAGGTGTGTGAGACTACGAAACCCGATGACTGATCACGGCACGTGGTGGCCACAGTTGGAACTGGACGGAGGCGCTGTGAAGCATGGATATCATGCACTCCATACTCTGGACATTAATGCTACCAAGTGTAATACCCGTACAGTAATTAGTTTCCGTGTTATAAAGTGTTAAATAGGGAAAGTTTAATTATAACCGCCCGGTATAATACATCTACAACTACATACATACTCCGCAAGCCACCATATGGTGAGTGGCAGAGGGTACCCTGTACCACTATAGTCATTTTCTTTTCTATTCCAGTCTGAATTACTGCGACGGAGAAACTACTGTCTGTATGCCTCTGCACGAGCGGGGAGAGGAAGGGCTCCATTCCCAATTGGAAATCGGTGGCCTTCTGAAGTGGAAGCAGACTCGGAAAACATAATGACTACAGTGTGTTAACTGTAAGACGGCAGAGTTGTGAGGGGTGGTGCGGGGAGAGGAGGAAGCAAGCATTGGCTGGCGAGGGGAGGGGAGCCGTTGGGGGGGGGGGGGGCGACAAGGCACGCCTACCAGTTGCAGTGCTGGCACTACAAATTGCGCGTCATGCTTACATGAAAGCAGACGAAAGGCTTGGAAGTAAAACTCTCTTTAAATGTTGTTCGTAAACGAATCTGAAATCGTCATGTACATTAAAATCTATATATATATATATAAATGAATGTATGTATGTTTGTCTACTATGCACTCACAAACCATTCATCGGATTGCAATGAAACTTTGGTGAGTTGTTCTCCGAACGCCCGAAAACAGTAATGGGCACTGTTTCTACAGTTAGGTCACCGTTTTATGCGTAGCGCAATTGATTATGTAAAGGCTTGTCACGCGTTCGATTCCCACTACTCGCAATTTTTTTGTCATTTTATTTCATTCACCGCAATATTCAACTATTAGTTATAAAATTTAAATATCCTTAAACAGGTCATATAGTATAACGTAACTGTCAATCTCTATATATAAAAATGAATGTATGTACGTCTGCCCTCTGTTCGTCCCAAAACCATTCATCCGATTGCGATGAAATTTTGGTGATTCCTTCAAAGTGATCGCGAACAAAATATCTGAAATGGAAACTCACCTTTTCTTGCCAGGCATTTGTGGTGATTCGCCAGGATGATTCTCGGAAAATTGTTTGAATGCTTTGTCCTGTGTATGTAGCAGCTCTCATTGAAGATTTGTAAATGGGGTAAAGCAATTTTTTCTGCTCCCTTTCCCTTTCGCAGCATTCAATCACTCGCAATATAATATTGCGAGCATCGCTACATAATACCTGTCTCCTTCTAACCGTAGGCCTACCGGTAGGGGTTGTTGGCGACTCTCGAGATGGGCCAGCAACTGCCTCTTCACTCATTTTGATAATGTTTAGCACAACTGCACAATAAAAACACGCAGAACAGTACAGCTCAAAACAATAACGAAGCAGACGACAATGGCTACCTTGTACAACACAGTCAGCTACGTAATGTTGGTAGCAGTCTAAACTGCGTGCCTACCGAAGCCTCCCGACGTTTACCGACTTCTGCCGATTCAGGACTAGGGAGAGGTCTGCCATCTAAAAGTTTACACTTACACACTGTACTGTTAAGTCCCCCTACACTGTCGCATGTTACCAGTTTCGATGGGTAACCTTGAGACTTGGAACTTTCGCATTGCGACAGTCGCAGACACAAGACGCTGCTGAAAAGCACTGCATGGTTCAAAATGGTTCAAATGGCTCTGAGCACTATGGGACTTAACGTCTGAGGTCATCAGTCCCCTAGAACTTAGAACTACTTAAACATAACTAACCTAAGGACATCACACACATCCATACCCGAGGCAGGATTCGAACCTGCGCTGCATGTTGTTTCGCGAGTTGTCACTGTGGCGAAATAGGCACACCGGGTCGTGTCCTATAGGAACGTCCCCTAGGTGAAGGTGAAGATGTAGCAAGAACTTCTAGACAGTCTTTGAGAGGTGAAACTATTTACGACATAATTAAAGTCAAATAGGACTTAGCTATTTTAAATCTTGTACTTGATGCTGCCTCTGAGAGAGCAAGGCATTAACCATAGCCAACAGATATCATAGGAGAGAGGAGTAAGTCCTGAATAAAATCCTAGGGAACGTGAACGAAGCACGATAGCTCTGCTATGATGCGGCCCTCTAACGGAATGAGTGAAGGGTGTTGGGCGCAAGCCTACCCAGGAAGACTGAGGAGTGATACTCTCTGATTCGAAACTTCCTGGCAGATTAAAACTGTGTGCCCGACCGAGACTCTAACTCGGGACCTTTGCCTTTCACGGGCAAGTGCTCTACCATCTGAGCTACCGAAGCACGACTCACGCCCGGTACCCACAGCTTTACTTCTGCCAGTATCTCGTCTCCTACCTTCCAAACTTTACAGAAGCTCTCCTGCGAACCTTGCAGAACTAGCACTCCTGAAAAAAAAATGGCTCTGAGCACTATGGGACTTAACATCTATGGTCACCGGTCCCCTAGAACTTAGAACTACTTAAACCTAACTAACCTAAGGACAGCACACAACACCCAGCCATCACGAGGCAGAGAAAATCCCTGACCCCGCCGGGAATCGAACCCGTGAACCCGGGCGTGGGAAGCGAGAACGCTACCGCACGACCACGAGATGCGGGCAGCACTCCTGAAAGAAAGGATACTGCGGAGACATGGCTTAGCCACAGCCTGGGGGATGTGTCCAGAATGAGATTTTCACTCTGCAGCGGAGTGTGCGCTGATATGAAACTTCCTGGCAGATTAAAACTGTGTGCCCGACCGAGACTCGCACTCGGGACCTTTGCCTTTCGCGGGCAAGTGCTCTACCATCTGAGCAAGGTTCGCAGGAGAGCTTCTGTAAAGTTTGGAAGGTAGGAGACGAGATACTGGCAGAAGTAAAGCAGTGAGTACCGGGCGTGAGTCGTGCTTCGGTAGCTCAGTTGGTAGAGCACTTGCCCGCGAAAGGCAAAGGTCCCGAGTTCGAGTATCGGTCGGGCACACAGTTTTAATCTGCCAGGATGTTTCATATCAGCGTACACTCCGCTGCAGAGTGAAAATCTCATTCTGGACTCTCTGATACGTCGCGAAGCTGACTGGAGGCAGCAAGAATATTGGTGTGGGGAGAAACTAGATACGTTCGTTAGTAGTTCAGATGTTCAAATGTGTGTGAATTCCTTAACGAAACTGATGAGGTCATCGGTCCTTATACTTACACACTAGTTAAACTAACTTATGCTAAAAATAACACACACACCCATGTCCGAGAGAGGACTCGAACCTCCGGTGGGAGTGGCCGCGCAGTCCGTCACATGGCACCTCTAACCGCGAGCACGTTAGTAGTAAATGGCATATGGTATGTGTGTCCATCTCCGATTACAATAAAAACAAATAGTGAGCATTTGTACTCTAAGTAGAAATATTGAAATAATAGTATTGGCGTTACTAGTAATAGTAACAAAAATTTCAATAGTACACTGCATGGGGGCTTTATTAAATATTAATGAAAATATTTTTTAGTAGCTGTAAGCCCGATTACGCAAGTCTCGTAAACGGCTGGCCCTGACTAGTATTATTACGCAATCTGACTGCATAGAACAACAACAAAGAATGAAATGAAAATTTTCGTTAACACAATTAATTAATTAAGTCCCCAGCAACTATAAAACCTACGAAACCAAAGCACAAGTATAACTGTTCTGTGTGTGGAAGTGTGACTCAACGTACACATCTGGCACGGTTCTTCTTCAACAAGACAAGAAATTTCAAATACCATTTATACTGACGTGATAGAAAATTAGAATTACTATAATTGTGCAAGAAACCCAGAATTACACTCTAATACAAGAACACACGCCAGATGCTTTGTTGACTGAACCTGTAATGAAGCATTATTCAGGACACACAAATAATAAGAAAATAAAGAACAGTAGTTAGTTACCTTAATTTATATTGACGAAAAGCACTCAGATCATTACAATATCTCCATTGGAACAACATCTGCTATCTCTCCCATCAAATAACTGCATAAACATGGAACAACACTCTCCACTACCGCATCTCACTCTGACTTCAGCTACAAGCAGTGTCGGCAAGAACTGCTTGCCGCTACGTCTCAATAATCACTGCCAGTGGAGGCGGCGGAACAATACTCTCTGGCGCGATTTTTGGCGCTGTGGCTCAGTGTAGCCACCTTTCATATGCCCTTCCTCCACGGGCTAGAATTTGATGGTATTTTTGCCAGCATTGGTGGTGAAAATACCACCAAATTCGTCAAAAAAAATACAGACAAAAATAAAACATAATATTAATACGTAAATATCATATAACTAGATAAAATTTTGGCTTTGCACTGACCTTACAATAGCCTAATATATAAAATACACTAAGCAATACAAATTCTTTCATACATGTGACTTTACATAATAGTTTACACAAGTATTATGTGGTTAAACAGTTCAATCAATAGCGTCAGCAATGACGAATACGTACAGGTAAGAGTCTTATAACTTTTCACAGACAGTAATACACAAAAAATCAGTTTATACAAATTTTCACAACAAGTAGTTGACAGTTCCCGCAGTAACACCCAGCACTGTTGAATAGGTGCTGACAGCAACAAGTGACATCATCTCAGTAGAAGCAGTCCATCAGTGGCACCCAGCATTGTGGAACAGGTGCAGACTCCAACAGGTGACATCATTTCAGTAGAAGCAGTCCATCAGTGGCACCCAGCAATGTGGAGTAGGTGCAGACTCCAACAGGTGACATCATTTCAGTAGAAGCAGTCCATCAGTGGCACCCAGCATTGTGGAACAGGTGCAGACTCCAACAGGTGACATCATTTCAGTAGAAGCAGTCCATCAATGGCACCCAGCCATGTTAAAGAGGTACAGACAGCAAGAAGTAACATCATTTCAGTAGAAGCAGTTCCATCTGTGGTACCCAGCAATGTTGAAGAGGTACACACAGCAACAAGTCACATTTCTCAGTAGAAGCGGTTCATCAATGGCACCCAGCAACGTTGAGTAGGTGCAAACAGCAACAGGTGACATCATCTCAGTAGAATCAGTCCATCAGTGGCACCCAGCAATGTTGAGTAGGTGCAGACAGCAAGAAGTAACATCATTTCAGTAGAAGCAGTTCCATCTGTGGTACCCAGCAATGTTGAAGAGGTACACACAGCAACAAGTCACATTTCTCAGTAGAAGCAGTTCATCAGTGGCACCCAGCATTGTTGAGTAGGTGCAGACACCGACAAATGACATTATTTCCATAGAAGTAGCTCCATCTGTGCACCCAGTATTGTTGAGTAGGTGCAGAGAGCAGCAAGTGACATCATTTCAATAAAGGCAGTTCCATCAGTTGCACCCAGCAATGATGAGCAGATGCAGAGAGCAGTCCATCATATTCACTATCACTGATCACACAGTTCATTAGCAGAAATTAAACATGTCCTAGTGGCACCAATCATGTAGAAAAAGTACAAGTAACAGTCCATAATTTCACCATCACTAATCAGACAGTTCAAGCATGAACAATAGTTTGAATGCACATACAAATGCTTTTACAATGCTCTTACACTAAACATACAAATCATAACAAACACACAAATGATATCAGATAATTGTCATATTACTATTACAAATACACAAACATCAGTAAACCTATAATATTTATGGGTGTCAGTGCAAGCCACTACAAACAAATAAAATAATATTTAGGAGATAGGTGGGTAGGATTAGGAAAGGAAAACACACAAAACACACTCACTCATCTTTCATCCACATTAAGTACTACTGTGTAATTGAATTGTGTTAACTGTGTGAATCCACTTCTGTCAAAATTTCATGTTCATCATGTGTATCAAGTAGTAGTGACAGCAATGTATAACAGTCAATAATAGTTAAGTCAACGTCATAGTCATCATGTCAAGACCAATGTTTGCCAAGCCAGATCAAAATGTACGGTTGCTGAACAACTGTCAGTGTGCCAAGATATGCAACTTCCTCTCTCCAAAAAAAAGTACATACTGCTTAGTGATTTAACAAAGTGTGTGTAGACAATCTTCCTTCCATTTTAGTGTTCTAGTCTGCTATCTTCATCCTCCTTGTTTCATATAGACCAACCAAAAAAAAAATATGCACCTCACTTACTTTACCTCTTATACACCAAAACTCCAATCAACTTCATACAATCTCAATACCTCAATAATACCTCTTCAATACGTCGATACATATAAACCTTATTGCCAGTATCATTTCACTTCCATAACAACTCTTTCCTCTAGTCAGTCTCCTCGAACAAGTACAGATAAAATCCTAATGCAAACCTCCTCATCCCATACAATCCGATGACACACTGTCAACACACAACCTCTGTGTAATTCATCTGACCAAAATCTTCTACTCATTATGAATTATAAACAAAGAATGCATACATGACCTCTAACAGACTTAGTTCGAATAACTCTCAGTAATTAAGTACGATTACGGAGTGAGAATGATCCTAATATTTCACAGTGTGTACACCCCTTCAAGAATTATGGCAAACAGAAGCAAACATGTGGAGTATTTCTTGTGTCAAGTGTCACTTCCTATTTCAATTGCTCACGAAAAATGCAGTGTAATAACTGTGTTGGTATGTCATGTCGTTAGCTTCCTTCCTATTGGCATACATTTATACAGCTTTCATAAAACCTCCAGCTCATGTGACTTCTATGATGTTTCTTGTACTAAAGTCGCTCGTCGAATTACTGCAGTTCATTTTATTATGTTAAAATATAAAGCACTGAGCGTAAGCAAAACAAGCAACAGCGAGTAAATATACCAGTAGTGAACAGAATGTCAACAAGTGGATGCAGCACAATTTCTATAACGAGGCTTCGCCAAGCGAACAATCCATAACCCATTTCACAGCGTAACCCACACTCCATGTCCGTACACTGTACATCAGCATTGCTATATACCAAATTAAAGTATAGTTATGACAACAAGCAGAAATGTGTAAATGTGCAATCCATATGCATAGCAGTAAACATATATCTTACGTACTAAACAGGTCATTAGCATCGTATCTTAATAAGTAAACATGAAGGCGCAAGCAGATAAATCACAAAGTATAACTTACATACCTAACCACATCAGCACAATTAATCAGGTGACAATTATAATTTAAATAAATAGGCACAGCAGGCACATAATTAAAAAATATGACATCAGTGAAAAAGCAGTGCAGCCAAGCGAAGCATAATATACACAAGTAACAATCCAGTTAATTAATAATCATTGTCAAAATCAGTTAACGTACGCAAGCACGTCGCTTCACAAGCAAATTCATAGAACATGTAATTAGCACAAAGTATGAATCACGTAATCGCGAGCAGCAAATTACGTCTAAAGTACGTACCTAAGTGGAAATATGTTAGCTGAAAAATAAAATCAATTAATAATTACCTTTTTAGTTTATTACTTTCTTCTTCGAAATGACATTTTTCCTGAAATTTTCTCGATAGCAAGTCGTCTTAACGTCGGACACGCACAGAATTTACCTGAAGTTCTTAAATATTTTATAGAACCGTATCCTGAAAAATACTGAATGTTAATAACAGAATTCATCAAGTCACTATAGCTTTATACTGAATTTAGTCGGAGAAATTAGACTGTGCATTTATTTACGGCTGTCAGTGCATTCGCACTGAGCGCTCGATCAGCTGTAGGCGCGTGACGTAGGAAGTGATTGTTTGCGGTCAACGACTGCCTTGTGCGGCGCGCAGACTTGAGTGTTGCTTTGAGTATATGCCGCCGCCAAAACACAGCGCAGTATCCTTGTACTCTCCGTGTGTTTACATACAACTGTTAGTTTCTCAAAAGTATGTCATTCTACAAAAAATTTTTCAAAAGTAAATCATTCCACAAAAATTTTAACGTTAGATATATGATGTATTCCCTTAGAGCGTCGTGATTTCAGAGTTTCTACTTCGACAGTGTTATCATGAATAATTTTGCGAATTCTATATGGACCGTTATAAAGCAGAAAAAATTTCCGACACAAGCCTTTTCCTTTGTGAGACAAACGATGAGCCTTAATTAACACCTTCTGACCAACTGACAAGATTTTTAAACGACCAGGACGCTTAGCTGATTTCTCTCTTCTAGCAGCCGCAGATGCAATATTTTGTAGAGCCAGGTTGACAACTTCAGAATGCCGCAGTTTCCGTGTAGGCGGAAAAGGAACGATTTCAGAAATGCGATTTGTCGGTGCTTTGTTTTTTAATATCAGTATAGATGGTAAAGAAGTTGAGTCGTTAGGAAGTTCATTCAGAATGTTTTGAAAAATATGAAGATACTGATCCCAAGTTCTGTGATTCTGATGACAATAAAGACGACACAATTTATTGATTTCTCTGAAGCGTTAGATTGAGGGTGAAAAAGTGAAATGAAAATTGGTTTAATTTTACGACGCCGTAGAGTACGAAGCCAAATTTTAGAACGAAACTGTGATCCATTATCTGATATAACCTTATCAACATGACCCACTTCTTTAAGAAAATGGTTAATGAAAGCATTAGATACTGAACGAGCTGTTGCTTTGCGTAACGGTGTAAAACACACATATTTTGATGTCAACTCCACTGCTACGAAAATGTACGCAAAACCATTAGTAGAACGAACCACTGGACCGAACAAATCGACTGCAGCCATGTCCTTTAATTTCGCTGGAATGATAGGAAACAACGGTGCTCTGTGAGAAACTGTTGGCGGCTTAGCCTTTTGACATAATTTGCATTTGGCAAGAACAGATCGAATACGTTTTTCCATATTACTGAAGTAGCAATTTTCACGCAATTTATGAAAGCATTTTCTGGGACCAAAGTGTGCATAACTGAAATGCGTATACCAAATCAGCTTGTTAACCCACTCATCAGGAATACAAACTAACCGAACAGAGTTGTCGACCGATTTTCGTTTAAAAAGAATGTCGTTGCGAACTAAATAATGCTGTCTAATCGCTACGCTTTCCTTTCTCCTCCACTTCTCCTTAATGTCCTTCCAGATTGGATCCTTATTTTGCTCCTTAGCGATGTCCTGGAGCGAAGACGAAATAAAGTTCTCAAACGCAACACCTTGAATATACATCAAACAATAATTGTTTTCCTTGCAGTCCTCTTCAGCACTTTGTTTCAAACCCATAGGTGCACGTGATAAAGCATCAGCAACAATATTTGAAGAACTCTGTATGTAAACAATACTAAAGTCAAATTCCTGTAAGTACAACGCCCATCGTGACAATCTGCCATGAGTTAATTTTGTCGACATAAGAAACTCAAGAGCTCGATGATCGATGTAAACCTTAGTATGTCTGCCAAACAAAAATGTGCGAAATTTTGTAAAAGCCCAAACAACAGCCAAAGCTTCAAGTTCCGTAATCGAATAATTCTTTTCTGATTTAGAAAGAACACGACTTCCAAATGCAATAGTCCTTTGTACTACAACGCCGTTTTCTTCTATCTCTTGAAATAAATGTGCTCCTAGGCCTTTGTATGATGAGTCCGTCGCCAAACAAAAATCTTTAGATAAATCCGGGTGTGAAAGAAGTGGAGCAGCAACTAAAGCATCACGGAGTTGTTCAAATTCTGACTGAGCTTCCTCATCCCAACACCAATTAGATTTCTTTCCAGATAGTTCACATAAACGAGGTGTGGCCAAATCGTCCAATCTAACAAAGCGTCTAAGAAAATTACAGACACCAAGAAAACTACGAACATCACGTTTTGTGGTAGGAACAGCATAATTACGAATAGCGTCTAATTTTTCTGGATCAGGAAGAATACCTTCTGTAGAAATAATGTGACCGAGAAATTTCACCTGAGAACGACCAAATTCAGATTTTTCTAAGTTCACCGTAATGCCAACTTTTGCAAAAATACGTAATAATGAATCCAAAATTTTGTTATGCTCACTCCAAGAACGTTTAGCAATAAGAATATCGTCAACATATGAAGTAATGTTGTCACGAAGATAAACAGGTAAAATTTCGTTTAAGCTACGAATGAATGCTGCTGAAGATACAGTAAGTCCAAACGGTAATTTCCGAAACTGGTAACAGTTACCAAAGGCTAAAAAGGCAGTATATTTTCTACAATCAGGGTGGAGTTCTATTTGCCAAAAACTTGCGCGCATATCAATCGTGGATAAAACTTTAATTCCATGAAAATGTTGAAGAAGTTCATCTAAATTTTGTGGACGGTCAGTTTCAGGAATGATGATATTATTTATCTGTCTGGAATCCAGAACCAAACGAATTGACCCATCCTTTTTAAGAACAACGTGTAATGGGCTGGTATAAGGACTGACTGCTGGCTCAATAATGCCCTGATCTAACATGTATTGAAGTTCATTCTTAACCTTGTCTCTGTAAGCCAAAGGAATAGCGTACGTTTTCCCGCGAAATGGTGTGTGTTCTTTTACTTTAAATAAATATTGTAAGCCTTGTATAGTTCCCGTGTGATGACTAAACACTGTAGCATGTGAAGTCAAAATTTGGTGCAGCTCTTCTCTTGCAACGTCATCTGGCACTTCAGCTTTCTTAACCTTTTCATTAATTAGTTCTTTGCTATTAATTATATCAGCCATCGTGTCTCTGTATCTATTGTCATTGTCATGAATAAACACATTGTCGTCATAATGCTCAACGAAAACATCAGAAGTAAGAAACCTTAAACATTTTGTATCTGACTCAGATCTTGTTAAACACTCGAAAAATTTCAAACATTTCGGCATTCCGGCAACAGTCAAATTCACACTTCCTTCTTTAAAGTTCAAAATTGCCTTATGTGTGTTAAGAAACTCCATACCTAATATAATTTGTGTACTAAGCAATGGAACAATAATAAAATTAGCAGAAAATTCGTATCCTTGACAATTGAAATTTAGGTTGGTCTGTTGTTTGACTTCTACACTTTTTGCAGAAATCGCTCCTCGAATTGTAGTTTTAGAAATAGGTAACACAGGACAGGCAATAGTTCTTTCACATATACGAAAAACTGATTCACTAATGACATTCAATGGGCTCCCAGAATCTAAAACTGCAGTGAACTTATTCTTATCCACACATACTTCAATAACAGGATGCAAAAATGCGTCTACATTATTTTCTTTTTCGTCTAACAAAATGTCTCTCATGTCTTCCAGGCGTACGTAGTGTAAAGTCGTAGTGTCATTACTTTCTGAACCGTCTATATTGCTGCCAGAAGCCGAAGCTGCAAGTCATTGTCGATTGTTTGTGTCACGTCTTTGAGTATTCGCGTCATTTCGCGGATCCATTTCTACGATTTGCACTTGTCTCTCTGAAGTTCTGTCACGTGGAGGATGCCAATTAGGTCCCTCCTGTCTGTTAGATACAAATTCTTGGTTGTGTCTGTTATTAAAATTTCTGTTTTCCTGTCTGTCTGCATAACTACTTCTTGTGTAATTTCGATTGTCACTTCTGAAATTATTGTTGTATCTACTACCCTGGTTATTTCTGTAGTAAGAATTTCTATTACTGTATGAATAATTTCTGTCTTGATGATACCGATTACTGTTTCCGTATGATTGATCATTCCGGTACGAATTACCGTTATTATAATTGTCTGTGTAATTTCTGTTAGAACGTCTGTTATTGTCATAAGGGTGGTATCTATTGTCCTGTCTGTTACGTCTGTCATTCTCAAAGTTACCCATATACGCCCGTTCCGATCACTATCCCTTTTCTCTGAAAATCTATCATAATTACTGTTACTGAAAAAATTACAGGTAGTCCCGTCGTCATTGTCGTACTCGAGTTCTTGTAGCAAAGTCTTAAAAGTCTCAATGTCGTCTTTACATCTTCCGGCTAAAGCAATTTGTCTTATGGATTGTGGCAGCTTGGTTAAACAAATGCGAATTAATTCCGTCGGGCTATAAGGGTTGGAAAGGAACTGATTCTTTCGAATCATGTCTTCAAAATATTCCGCTGGCGTGCGGAATTCAGACTGTTTGAAATTCCGCTGCATGATAAGACTGTGTTTGACTCTGTCTTGCGTGTTTTCGGACCAATATGCCGATAGAAATGCATGATAAAAATCATTCAGATTATTACAATCTCTAATGAGTGCGCGCATCCGCGTCGCCGGTTCGTTTTCTAAATATCCACACATAAATTCCAGTTTGTGACTTAGTGGCCAATTTGGTGGGAGTGCGTACATAAATTGATCTAACCATGCACATGGATGTATGTCATTCTTAGAATTGCGGAAGATCTTAAATTTCCGAACAGTCAAAAAGTGTTTATAGTCAAAGTTTTCGCCTCGTGGCGACAAAGACCTACCGCGTCTGTCCCAGTCCCAATGTCGATTATTGTCAAGTTCGCGCGCCTGGCGATCTCTTGTTGCATCCCGTAAATGAAACAAATTATTTTCTTCAAACCCCTCTGGTATCTGTGATTCTAAATTTCTTCTACTGTCTTTACCTACGATTTCGCCTTCAATTTGTTTGACTTGCTTTCTTAATGCCTCAAATTCCGTTTTAACACGATCATTAAATTTTCCCTGATTTTCAACATGTTTATTAATTTTCTGGTACTCTTCGGTTTCTGAAAATGGCAATGGAGCTGTATCATCTGAATCTCTGTCCCCATTTAAACTAAGACTTGTCAATTTATCTGCAATCTCCTCAACTCTTTCCGCTAAGTCACCTATTTTTTCTTTCTGTTTATTTACGTCTTCCGTAAGTGTCGCGACTCGCGTTTCAGTATTAACACATTTAGTAGCTAACTGTTCATACTGTTGTGTTAGGTTATTTAATCTGTCATTCGGTACGGATACCTCGATTCTCTCAAATATTTCTTCCTTATCTTGTGCACGTTGTAAATTTAATTCTGAAAATTTTTGTACTATCGCGCGATCTCTTTCTTCCTGTTCTCTATCCTGTTCCTTTTGTCTAATCTCTACTGCAATTAATCTATTATTGTGAGCATTCAAAATCGGTTGTACTTCTTCTCTAATTTCTTTCTTTAATTCATCTTTCATATTTTTGAAACATGTCCCTATTCGTGAATCTAACCGTGTTTCCAAAGTTCCCATCTGTGATCCAAGTGAGTCTAACCGTGTTTCCATTGTTCCCATCTGTGTTTTAAATTCAGATCGTAACTGCTCCATTGTTCCCATTTGTGAGTCTAACCGAGTTGCCATTGTTCCCATCTCAGTTTTAAATTTAGATTCCAACTGTGATCCCAGATTTAATATTGCACCCATCAACTGCTCCATATTAGCCGGTTCGAAATTCTTTTCGCCACTAACATTTCCCACAAAACCAGCTTCGTTCGTCGTAGCTGTAAAGCTATCTGTGTTCGATACTATTCCAGAATCTTCTGTCGTTAATCTCGTATTCTGTGAATCTTCTGATTGAGAAAAATTTTGAAATGGTTCCGGACTATTTTCCCGACTTATTACATTGTTTTCCACTTCATTATTCATCACACTGTTCTCCTGTGTTGGCGAGTTCGCCATGTTAACAATTTCGTCATTCTCACTATTCATCATTTTTGCCTTTTTCATTGATCGTGTAATCATTTACAAAACATACAAAACTCGTCACTGTACGAAAATTACACACAATGCCTCCTTATGTCCAACAATACCATTCACTCGAAATGTTTCCCTCAAACACGATTGACGAACAATTGAAATAATTGCACAAAAGCGTCAAACGCGTATACAAGACAACAAATCAAATTCTAAAAAAAAAGAAAATACCATTAGAAGAATGACAATTACCAAATCTACACATGCAAAATAGACTACAATTACTAAACTACAAATTACTACTACAATACTACTGTCTACTATTTTTACAATCAGAAGATTCCAAGGGACGATCCGAAGCAGCGGTCGCCACGTGCATGGGGGCTTTATTAAATATTAATGAAAATATTTTTTAGTAGCTGTTAAGTCCGATTACGCAAGTCTCGTAAACGGCTGGCCCTGACTAGTATTATTACGCAATCTGACTGCATAGAACAACAACAAAGAATGAAATGAAAATTTTCGTTAACACAATTAATTAATTAAGTCCCCAGCAACTATAAAACCTACGAAACCAAAGCACAAGTATAACTGTTCTGTGTGTGGGAGTGTGACTCAACGTACACATCTGGCACGGTTCTTCTTCAACAAGACAAGAAATTTCAAATACCATTTATACTGACGTGATAGAAAATTAGAATTACTATAATTGTGCAAGAAACCCAGAATTACACTCTAATACAAGAACACACGCCAGATGCTTTGTTGACTGAACCTGTAATGAAGCATTATTCAGGACACACAAATAATAAGAAAATAAAGAACAGTAGTTAGTTACCTTAATTTATATTGACGAAAAGCACTCAGATCATTACAATATCTCCATTGGAACAACATCTGCTATCTCTCCCATCAAATAACTGCATAAACATGGAACAACACTCTCCACTACCGCATCTCACTCTGACTTCAGCTACAAGCAGTGTCGGCAAGAACTGCTTGCCGCTACGTCTCAATAATCACTGCCAGTGGAGGCGGCGGAACAATACTCTCTGGCGCGATTTTTGGCGCTGTGGCTCAGTGTAGCCACCTTTCAACACTACTGCCCATTAAAATTGCTACACCAAGAAGAAATACAGATGATAAACGGGTATTCATTGGACAAATATATTATACTGGAACTGACATGCGATTACATTTTCACGCCATTTGGGTGCATACACCCTGTGAAACCAGTACCCAGAACAATCACCTCTGACCGTAATAACGGCCTTGATACACCTGAGCATTGAGTCACACAGAGCTTGAATGGCGTGTAAAGGTACAGCTGCCCATGAAGCTTCAACACGATACCATAGTTCATCAAGAGTAGTGACTGGCGTATTGTGACCAGCCAGTTGTTCGGCCACCATTGACCAGACGTTTTCAATTGGTGAGAGATCTGGAGAATGTGCTGGCCAGGGCAGCAGTCGAACATTTTCTGTATCCAGAAAGGCCCGTACAGGACCTGGAACATGCGGTCGTGCATTATCCTGCTGAAATGTAGGGTTTCGCAGGGATCGAATGAAGGGTAGAGCCACGGGTGGTAACACATCTGAAATGTAACGTCCACTGTTCAAACTGCCGTCAATGCGAAGAAGAGGTGACCGAGACGTGTAACCAGTAGCACCCCATACCATCACGCAGGCTGATACGCCGGTATGGCGATGACGAATACACGCTTCCAATGTGCGTTCACCGCGATGTCGCCAAATACGGGTGCGACCATCATGATGCTGTAAATAGAACCTGGATTCATCCGAAAAAATTACGTTTTGCCATTCGTGCACCCAGGTTCGTCGTTGAGTACACCATCGCAGGCGCTCCGGTCTGTGATGCAGCGTCAAGGGTAACCGCAGCCATGGTCTCGGAGCAGATACTCCATGCTGCTGGAAACGTCGTCGAACTGTTCGTGCAGATGGTTGTTGTCTTGCAAACGTCCCCATCTGTTGACTCATGGATCGAGACGTGGCTGCACGATCCGTTACAGCCATGCGGATAAGATGCCTGTCATCTCGACTGCAAGTGATACGAGGCTGTTAGGATCCAGCACGACGTTACGTATTACCCTCCTGAACCCACCGATTCCATATTCTGCTAACAGTCATTGGATCTCGACCAACGTGAGCAGCAATGTCGCGATACGATAAACCGCAATCGCGATAGGGTACAATCCGACCCTTATCAAAGTCGGAAACGTGATGGTACGCATTTGTCCGCCTTACACGAGGCATCACAACAACGTTTCACCAGGCAACGCCGGTCAGCTGCTGTTTGTGTATGAGAAATCGGTTGAAAAGTTTCCTCATGTCAGCACGTTGTAGGTATCGCCACCGGCGCCAACCTTGTGTGAATGCTCTGAAAAGCTAATCATTTGCATATCACAGCATGCTCTTCTATCGGTTAAATTTCGCGTCTGTAGCACGTCATCTTCGTGGTGTAGCAATTTTAATGGCCAGTAGTGTAATAGTAGTACTAGCATTTGCTGTAATAAAATTAAATAAAATTCTAGCCCATGATAGTATTATTATTCACTTTTTCTTTTGTAATTGCAGTAGTTATTTTGTTCGTTACTGCACCAGCAGTATATGTTTTGCAACATTAGTAATAGCGGTAGGTACAGTGATAGCTGTGAGTTAATCAAGATAATCTGAAATAACGGGAACCTACGGGTTTCTTTCTGTCACAGCAAAAGAAGAAGTGACTGAGGGTGTACAGAGCCGCCATAAGGAAACGATAAGTGCTCTCTGAATGTTACAGTGATAGTAGTAGGGGGAAAAGGGACAAGGAAAATGGTATTACAGACAAGATAAAGTTAATCGATGTTCAGAACAGAAAACAGCAGAGAAAAATAAGCAGATTATCATGAAAATTGAGGCACGTGTAATACTATATGTAAAGGTCCGTCGTTGCAATCAAGAACGTAGGGTTATTAAAAATTAAGAATAAAAACTGGCCTGGTGCAAGTAGCAGTCATGCAGCGAGGGCTCCCCACAAACTTAATTACTTACGTAGACGGTTCGTCCATCCCGCGAATCGAAAATCTCAACAATTTTTGCTTGTTTTTGACATTTTTTTCTTTATTGTGATTTTAATACCCGTATAAAAACAGGTAGGCTGGCAGCAGCACAATACGCCGCTCTGCAGCCCTTGTTTTTGACGGTGATACTGGCAATATGTGAGTCCCGGGGATTCCAAGAGTTTCGAGAACGTTTTAATTGTAATTCTGGAGTCGGATAATAAGTGACAAAAGAAATATTTTTATGTGCTATAATTACAAATTAACAATTTTATTATTTTTGTTTCCCTTTACTTGTACCGCGAGTGGAACAGTGGAGTGCGGGTGGGGGAGGGGGGGGATATGACTGGTGCGAATTGTGCCCTCCGCCACACACCGCTTGGTGGCTAGCGGAGTATACGTAGATATAGATGTAGATGTACTGTGAAACCTTGCTTCTTGCCCAAAGATATGGATGTACTCTATAGATTTTGATGAGTGACTCTAAGAGTGTCAAAAGTGTCTAACATACAAAGCCGTATCTTTTGATTGATCTGACGAAGAAGCTTAAATCTTGTACAGCGCCAGAGGACCATAGAGCTTAGTACGTGACATAAATTATAACTTGATAGACTACTCGTTCCTGAGAAAAAAGGTTTCAGCAGACGGACAAACGGAGAAGTGGACAACAGATGAAAGAAAATTGATGATATAATTACAAATTTATATTTTTTATCTTCAAATTTTGTAGTCCTGTCTTCTTCAGTTGCGTGTAATATTACGGTATATTGATAATTTTTACTTATGGACCGTCTGACAGCAACTGAATAAAACACAATTTTAGTGCCACACGCGTTTCGCCTTTATTTTCTGCAAGGCATCATCAGTGGCCTGGAATATGTACATATGTTAGCTATTTAATTTACATTTTTGTCGCCGTGCCTATAGGTTATAAACAGTTCTGGTGGTTGGTATTTCCTATTAAGTAGTAATGTTTTGAACTGTACTTACAGGTTGCGTGGACAATTTCTTACATATTACGCTTCTGTTGCATTTTAGGTGTTGTTCTTCTTCTTATGAACGCCAATTTGCGTTTTTTTTTTATCACATTCCACAGCACTGTGAACTGAACGCTTGTTTTAATGCAATGTTTTGGTTTCTGTTGCCGAGCGTCAAATGTTTTACTTATGAGTGTAACTATTGAAGTATCTGTGGTCTGTTCGTGTATGCATTTGTGTGTGCGTTTGTGTGTGTATGTGTGTGTGTGTGTATGTGTGTGTGTGTGTGTGTGTGTGTGTGTGTGTGTGTGTGTGTACGTGTTTTGATGTGATATTAATTTTTTTTCCTACAAACATGGAACAAGAAATGAAAATAATGAGAATAAGCAACCACGACAAACATCTTATACAAACGCAAGAAAACTTCCACATCCAGAAAGCCATAACAGAAAACAAACATCTGATAAATGAACAAACACACATCAGCACAGGCTCCCTACCACACTTAATAAAGGAAATGATAACATAAAACAAAAAATTCTTCCCCACACCATCTGGACACACACACACACACACACACACACACACAGCACAGCACAGCACAAAAAAAGAAAAAATAAATAAAATAAAATTAATATCACACACACACAGACACACACACAAATGCATACACGAACAGACCACAGATACTCCAATAGTTACACTCATAAGTTTGGCAATAACATTCGATCTTTGGCAAAAACATTCGACAGTCGGCAACAGAAACCAAAACATTGCATTAAAACAAGCGTTCAGTTCACAGTGCTTTGGAATGTGAGAAAAAAACCGCAAATTGGCGTTCATAAGAAGAAGAACAACACCTAAAATGCAACAGGAGCGTAATATGTAAGAAATTGTCCACGCAACCTGTAAGCACAGTTCAAAACATTACTACTTAATAGGAAATACCAACCACCAGAACTGTTTATACTTCTTATGCTTATAGGCACAGTGGCAAAAATGTGAATTAAATAGCTAACATATGTACATATTCCAGTTCACTGATGATGCCTTGTAGAAAATAAAGGCGAAACGCGTATGGCACTAAAATTGTGTTTTATTCAGTTGCTGTCAGACGGTCCATAAGTAAAAATTATCAATATACCGTAATATTACATTTTTCAGTTTCTCCCTTTAATTTTACCGTGAAACCTTGCTTTGCGAAATTTCATGATTGTACATGAACACAAAATACCCTATACGCTTTTATGACTGACTTTGCGAATATCAGAATATGTGAGATAAATTCATGAGCGAACTAACTTAGAAGCTATACTTTTCTCCGCCACCGAGGGGTCATGGACCTCAGTATGTGACGAATTCCAACTTGATACGTCTCTCCGTTCCTAAAGAAAATGCGTATTAAGAGACGGACAGAGAGACAGTCAAATAACAAATGACAAATTTTTTTTCATTTGCTATTATTAGAAATTTCGGATTTTTTCCTTTACTTGAATTGTGAAGCCCTGGTTCTTGTCAATTTTCATGAGTCCACGTGAAGGACCCTACACGTTTGATGAGTGGGTTTACGAGTATCAAAATACGTGATAGGCTGTAAGCGGCCGTACAACAAAGTGATACTATAAGAGTTACGGAACCCTAAAAATGTAGCGTTCCGCGACTTGGTGTGTACGTGGCAGTGCTGGGGAGCACGTCGCAATGTACAGTGCCATTTCCAGGTGAGTCGCTGATGAAGCGGTAGTCGACGCGACGTCGAGCTCCACTCGCCC
The DNA here is from genome assembly GCF_023864275.1 of Schistocerca cancellata. Classification (NCBI taxonomy): domain Eukaryota; kingdom Metazoa; phylum Arthropoda; class Insecta; order Orthoptera; family Acrididae; genus Schistocerca; species Schistocerca cancellata. Next base: position 1,143,386,234 of record NC_064626.1, on the reverse strand, counting down.
TAGCCCTCTGAAAAAGCGTCAGTAGGCCCCACGCAGGCATCCTCTACGCGGCCAGCATCCCACCCACGCCGACCTGCGACTGCTGTCTAATTCCGGGGCACGGTTGACACCTCGCCAAGCCAGTGCGCTGACGTCCGCCGCGCTGTTCGTTTTGACCTGCCGCTAGCTTCATAGCCGACCGCGCGCCGGTTCGCGTTAGCGTGCGCCAGAGATTCTGCCAACACACAGCTGGTGCGGGGGCGGCGTGCACGCGCCGCTCGCGTGTCGCCCGTCTCTACAGCCGATCACGCCACCCGCGCTAAATTCGGCCCGCACCGCCTAGGTCAGGGGGCCGGCGGGCCGCAGCGCGCATGCGCGCCCAAACACGGCGCGCGCGACCTTCTCCCGGGTCACTGCCGACTTCTCGCGCGGCGGCCTTGTCAAAGGCGGATGCGGTCTGCGTCCCGCCGACAGTCCGCCGCACTAGAAGCCAGTAACATTTCAATCAGACACTCGGGAAAAGTATCGGTTCTACCTGGTGAAAGGTCTCTGTTGGATTCCTTTCATGTTTGATTTCTTAAATCTGTTGTCATTTACGGCATAAATTCCTCTTCTAAATTTACTGTGGCGTTTCTGACTATCTGGGAGGAGACTGAGTAGTGGAACGTGTTACTTTTACGCATAAACAAGAACGATCTGTCACACTACTACACTTTAAAACACAGTTTATATGTAATTCATGTCACACAGTCTTATACGGAACCTACATCCGCTTTCTTTTATATACTGTATATGATAAGATACTGTCATCCCACTTCCCTTCTGTGTGAGAGGCTGAATGAGCAAATGTATTTCTAGTTGCATGCTTGAGGGTAGCAGACAAGCCTGTCTGCTAGAGAACAGTAGGACCAACGTCGGAACAGGTAGCTACGCTTTCTAAAAGCAAAGAGTTTTCTATCCTTAGTATGGTCCTGTCCGTCGCTTGTCATGTTGGTATAGGAAGCAGCCCCTCTGGCCACTTCCGTTTGTAGTGGGGAGCCACCCTCAGAAAGGGACAGGGTCAGTCTGTCCGTGGCGAGCGTCTGAAGTGGTAAGATCTCCGGCTAAGCGCGTGTCTGCTAAGTCCGTAGGACAATGGATTTCTTAAGTTCAGCCTAACTGAAAATTTAATCACCTTTATTTCAGGTTTAGCTCTAAAATATCTAATGTTATCTTAAATTGCAACGCAGTGTAATTCGCGTGTGAAGTTCAGATTATTTTCCGGTAGTTGCTTTGTCACTACTTTGTGAGTAAAGTGGAACCACGAGTTGATCAGTAACTCTAACTAAGATCATCAATTTTAAATGCGAATGTGCGTGAGATTATAACGTCTCGTCTTGACAATATTTTGCAATATAGCAACTTTTCTTTATGTTCAACCCACGTGGGGTGTGCATTGTGAGACCAGTGCCACGTGCTTATACAATTGTTTGACCCATCAGGTTAATAGTAAGACGTTAGTAACCAGTTCGAGGTTTTTCTTTTGTAAATTGCTTTTCGATCTAATTTATTTTAATTATCAAAATTATTGTGGAGTTACACTCTTTGTGTAAACCAAGTTGACCACGTGAAGCATGTGGTGTAATCATCGAAGTAGCCCTCAGCTATTCTTTTCGGGAAGATTTCACAGAGAGTTAGTATGAATTTAGTATACCAGTGTGTGGTAATTACATGACGGACAGGATAGTGCTACGAACGTAACTTCTTTGGGTGACAATTGAATCGGTTGGTAGTGGTTAATTTTCTCTTGCATATGTTTCAACGTTCTTTGTGTGTTGTTTTATGAATGCACTGTTGTATGCAGTCTCCCAATCTTGGCTCCATATTTGATGTAAGATGTAAGATTACAAACTCACATTTTCACAGTCCTAAATAAGGCACCAGCTTAATTACGACTCAAGTTTAATATGCTGAAATTTCAATGATCAATGTTAAAATAAATTTCCAAATATAAACTGATTTATTTCTTTCTATTTAAATTCTCTTATATATATATATATATTGTCGTATGACTATTGAAAGATTATAATTAATGTTAGTCTGGTTGGGAATTTGGTAAGCTAGACTGGATACCTGGTGAAACAGTTGCGCAGTAATGCAAGGTTAACACTTCCCCAGACAGCTCACAGCTTTTAAACCGCTTTTATTGTCTAGCAGCACCGCTTTCAAAGAAAATTAAAGCAACAACGTTATACTGGCAACGAGTGCTTTCAATTCCACCCCGATACTTTTTTACTGGATACTTCTCAAGTGATACTTTTACTCATAACAGTAGTACTTTGTGACAGGTAGCGTGTCGAATACACCTAATAGTGCGTTATTTACGTTTTTATTATTTGCCCCACATTTTGGTCACTTCTACGTCTATATCTACATCTATACACTGAAATGAAATGAAATGTCGTGTAGCTAGGGCCTCCCGTCGGATAGACCTGTCGCCTGGTGCCACTTCGGTGACTTGCGTGTCGATGGGGATGATATGATGATGATGAAGACAACACAACACCCAGTCCCTGAGCCGAGAAAATCTCCGACGCAACCGGGAATCGAACCCGGGTCCCTTTGCACAGCATTCGGCCGCGCTGACCACTCAGCTACCGAGGCGGACACCCATACACTGCAACCCACAGCGAAGTGCACGACAGAGTACATCCCATTCTCTTCGTTGTCAGGGATTTTTCCTGCTCCATTCACGAGCGACCCGCAGAAAAAATGACTGTTTAAATGGTTGTGAGGGCGCTGTAATGAATCCGATCTTGTCCTCACGATCACTAATGGAGCGATTCTTTGGGGTTGCGGTGTATTCCTAGAGTCACCATTTAAAAGTCGGTTCCTGAAACTCTGTTAGCATGTTTTATGGGATAGTTCACGTCTATCTTCAAAAGTGTCTGCCAGCTCAGTTCTTTCAACATCCTTGTGACATACTCTCGGAGATTAAACAAAACTGTCACCATTCGTGTTGCCCTTCTTTGTGTATTTTCAATATCCCCTATTAGTCTTATTTGGTACGGGTCCCAGGCACTTGAGCAGTATTCTAGAACCGATCAACCGTGCGATTCGTAAGAAATATCCTTTGTAGACTGATAGAATTTCCCAGTATTCTATCAATAAATCGAAGCCTGCTACATCTACATCTACATGGATACTCTGCAAATCACATTTAAGTGCCTGACAGAGGGTTCATCGAACCACCTTCGCAATTCTCTATTATTCCCATTGTCATGGTGATCGTTTCAGCCTATGTAGGTCGGCTCCAACAAAATATTTTCGCATTCTGAGGAGGAAGCTGGTGGTTGGAATTTCGTGAGGGGATTCTGCCGCAACGAAAAACACCTTTGTGTTAATGATGTCCAGCCCAGATCCTGTATGACAACCGTGACACTCTCTCCTCAATTTCGTGATAACACAAAACGTGCTGCTTTTCTTTGAACTTTCTCGATGTACTATATTAATCCTATCTGGTAAGGATCCTAGATCGCACAGCAGTACTGCAAAAGAGGACGAACAACCGTAGTGTAGGCAGTCTCTGTAGTAGGTCTGTTACATTTTCTAATTTAAGTTATTCGTAATTGTCATTCCTAGGTATTTGGTTGAATTAACAGCTTTTAGATCTGACTGATTTATTATGTAACCCAAGTTTAACGGATTCCTTTTGGCGCTCATGTGGACGACCTCACACTTGTCATTATTTAGGGTCAATTTACAATTTTCGCACCATATAGATATATTCTCTGCCCGCTTCACCCATGACTGAGCCTAAGTGGTGGTTCCATTTCATGTCCCTAGGAAGCTTATGGGTTTACCGATGTTTGTTGTTGTTGTTGTTGTGGTCTTCAGTCCTGAGACTGGTTTGATGCAGCTCTCCATGCTACTCTATCCTGTGCAAGCTTCTTCATCTCCCAGTACCTACTGCAACCTACATCCTTCTGAATCTGCTTAGTGTATTCATCTCTTGGTCTCCCTCTACGATTTTTACCCTCCACACTGCCCTCCAATGCTAAATTTGTGATCCCTTGATGCCTCAAAACATGTCCTACCAACCGATCCCTTCTTCTAGTCAAGTTGTGCCACAAATTTCTCTTCTCCCCAATCCTATTCAATACCTCCTCATTAGTTACGTGATTTACCCACCTTATCTTCAGCATTCTTCTGTAGCACCACATTTCGAAAGCTTCTATTCTCTTCTTGTCCAAACTAGTTATCGTCCATGTTTCACTTCCATACATGGCTACACTCCATACAAATACTTTCAGAAACGACTTCCTGACACTTAAATCTATACTCGATGTTAACAAATTCCTCTTCTTGAGAAACGCTTTCCTTGCCATTGCCAGTCTACATTTTATATCCTCTCTACTTCGACCATCATCGGTTATTTTACTCCCTAAATAGCAAAACTCCTTTACTACTTTAAGTGTCTCATTTCCTAATCTAATTCCCTCAGAATCACCCGACTTAATTTGACTACATTCCATTATCCTCGTTTTGCTTTTGTTGATGTTCATCTTATATCCTTCTTTCAAGACACTGTCCATTCCGTTCAACTGCTCTTTCAAGTCCTTTGCTGTCTCTGACAGAATTACAATGTCATCGGCGAACCTCAAAGTTTTTATTTCTTCTCCATGGATTTTAATACCTCCTCCGAATTTTTCTTTTGTTTCCTTTACTGCTTGTTCAATATACAGATTGAATAACATCGGGGAGAGGCTACAACCCTGTCTTACTCCTTTCCCAACCACTGCTTCCCTTTCATGCCCCTCGACTCTTATAACTGCCATCTGGTTTCTGTACAAACTGTAAATAGCCTTTCACTCCCTGTATTTTACCCCTGCCACCTTCAGAATTTGAAAGAGAGTATTCCAGTTAACATTGTCAAAAGCTTTCTCTAAGTCTACAAATGCTAGAAATGTAGGTTTGCCTTTTCTTAATCTTTCTTCTAAGATAAGTCGTAAGGTCAGTATTGCCTCACGTGTTCCAACATTTCTACGGAATCCAAACTGATCTTCCCCGAGGTCGACTTCTACCAGTTTTTCCATTCGTCTGTAAAGAATTCGCGTTAGTATTTTGCAGCTGTGACTTATTGAACTGATTGTTCGGTAATTTTCACATCTGTCAACACCTGCTTTCTTTGGGATTGGAATTATTATATTCTTCTTGAAGTCTGAGAGTATTTCGCCTGTCTCATACATCGTGCTCACCAGATGGTAGAGTTTTTTCATGACTGCCTCTCCCGAGGCCATCAGTAGTTCAAATGGAATGTTGTCTACTCCCGGGGCCTTGTTTCGACTCAGGTCTTTCAGTGCTCTGTCAAACTCTTCACGCAGTATCTTATCTCCCATTTCGTCTTCATCTACATCCTCTGCCATTTCCATAATATTGTCCTCAAGTACATCGCCCTTGTATAAACCCTCTATATACTCCTTCCACCTTTCTGCCTTCCCTTCTTTGCTTAGAACTGGGTTGCCATCTGAGCTCTTGATATTCATACAAGTGGTTCTCTTCTCTCCAAACGTCTCTTTAATTTTCCTGTAGGCAGTATCTATCTTACCCCTAGTGAGACAAGCCTCTACATCCTTACATTTGTCCTCTAGCCATCCCTGCTTAGCCATTTTGCACTTCCTGTCGATATCATTTTTGAGACGTTTGTATTCTTTTTTGCCTGCTTCATTTACTGCATTTTTATATTTTCTCCTTTCATCAATTAAATTCAATATTTCTTCTGTTACCCAAGGATTTCTATTAGCCCTCGTCTTTTTACCTACTTGATCCTCTGCTGCCTTCACTACTTCATCCCTCAGAGCTACCCATTCTTCTTCTACTGTATTTCTTTCCCCCATTCCTGTCAATTGTTCCCTCATGCTCTCCCTGAAACTCTCTACAACCTCTGGTTCTTTCAGTTTATCCAGGTCCCATCTCCTTAAATTCCCACCTTTTTGCAGTTTCTTCAGTTTCAATCTGCATTTCATAACCAATAGATTGTGGTCAGAATCCACATCTGCCCCAGGAAATGTCTTACAATTTAAAACCTGGTTCCTAAATCTCTGTCTTACCATTATATAATCTATCTGATACCTTTTAGTATCTCCAGGATTCTTCCAGGTATACAACCTTCTTTTATGATTCTTGAACCAAGTGTTTGCTATGACTAAGTTATGCTCTGTGCAAAATTCTACAAGGCGGCTTCCTCTTTCATTCCTTCCTCCCAATCCATATTCACCTACTATGTTTCCTTCTCTCCCTTTTCCTACTGAAGAATTCCAGTCACCCATGACTATTAAATTTTCGTCTCCCTTCACTACCTGAATAATTTCTTTTATCTCGTCATACATTTCATCTATTTCTTCATCATCTGCAGAGGTAGTTGGCATATAAACTTGTACTACTGTAGTAGGCATGGGCTTTGTGTCTATCTTGGCCACAATAATGCGTTCACTATGCTGTTTGTAGTAGCTAACCCGCACTCCTATTTTTTTATTCATTATTAAACCTACTCCTGCATTACCCCTATTTGATTTTGTATTTATAACCCTGTAATCACCTGACCAAAAGTCTTGTTCCTCCTGCCACCGAACTTCACTAATTCCCACTATATCTAACTTTAACCTATCCATTTCCCTTTTTAAATTTTCTAACCTACCTGCCCGATTAAGGGATCTGACATTCCACGCTCCGATCCGTAGAACGCCAGTTTTCTTTCTCCTGATAACGACGTCCTCCTGAGTAGTCCCCGCCCGGAGATCCGAATGGGGGACTATTTTACCTCCGGAATATTTTACCCAAGAGGACGCCATCATCATTTAATCATACAGTAGAGCTGCATGTTTACCGATTTAAAAAAAAAATGCTCAAATGTGTGTGAATTCCTAAAGGACCAAACTGCTGAGGTCATCGGTCCCTAGACTTACACACTACTTAAACTAACTTACGCTAAGAATAAAACATACACCCATGCCCGAGGGAGGACTCGAACCTCCGGCGGGAGTGGCCGCGCAGTCCGTGGCATGGCGCCTTAAACCGCGCGGCCACTCCGCGCGGCTTTACAGATTGCAGGTGTAATCATTTATATTATAGTCATAGGATAGTACGTTTATTTCGCTTTGTGGAGTGCACAATTTCACATTTCTGAATATTTAACCCTTTATTTGGCAAATGCAGAAAATAAAAACAAAAAAATTTTTCAGTGCATACATTTATTTATTATGCTTTAAGAAATACAATTCAGTCAGTTTTAGAAATTTTTGACAAAAATTATGAAATGTTGCTTACAAACAACATTGCCAGCAGTAGACCACATTTATACATATTACAGAAAAAAAAGTGTTTGCAAATAACCTCAAGCAAAAGGTTTCCTGTACGTGAATAATTTAATTTATAAACACATTTATGCATTCCTGCTGTGTAATAGAACTGTTTCATTTTCCCTTCTAGTTCTTCTTGCAATGGAATTTTTGGAAACAGTTCCTCTTTGGAACGAAACACAATACTAGATTGCATTTTGAACACATGACTGTAGAAAATTCAGATGGACAATAACGACAACGACCTTTGTGGGACGTATACAGGCCAATGTTCCACATTATCAAATAGGACATCTTGTGTAACAGTCGGAGCTGTTGGCTTCCTCCTCAATCTTTTGTGGTGGTGTTATGCCTATTGAGGGCCTTCCTACTTTCCTTTTCCCTGAAAACATCAAACCAATTGCAATATCTGCCATGAATGACTTCAGTGAGGTCTTCTTGTCCAGAGATTCTCTTCGAAATACCAGCCAGGCATTTGCAACACTCAGATTTAGGATAAATCCAAACAATCTCATGTACCAACACCTAGTTTTCATTGGTAGTCTGTAGAGCTCTATCAGCATACCAGCAAGATCAACTCCTCCCACATGCTTGTTGTACTGACGTACAATACTGGGACAGGGCACATCAATTCTTCTTCTTTCATTGCTGTCCCATCATTTTACTGCTGAGAGTGGTTGAATACCACAAAATGAGCTTGCAAGTGTCACGATTTTATTGTTTTGAATATCCGCCGTAAGCATATGTAATATACTAATGGCACATGTCCCAACTATGGGCAATGTTGCTCACAGGCAACATAAAAGTTTTATGCTACTTACGTAATTCAAAACAATATTAGAGTGAAATATTTCTGCTGTAAACTCACCTCTGGGTATTTCTTGAAGAAAATCTGCTAAGATTACTGCCAATTTATTGAAATCCACCTTTTCAGAACTAAAATAAGACATCCCTGTTGCTCACACGAGGAGATCTCTGTAACACCACTGCACAAACTGCCATCTCGTTTGGAAAACCTTGAACTATTACAACAACTGGCATTCGCAGTATGTAAAGGATCGTTACCTGGAGGCAACGATGTCAGTAAAAGGCACTGGGGAGTGTTTGTTGTCCCATAAGGCCAACGTAAATTTGATGTTGCTTGAGAGCAACACTGCCAAATAAAGGGTTAAAGCAAGTTGCCAATCTTGGCATCACTTTGAAATCTCATCTATGTCTGACTGAATATTTATGCAGCTGCTTTCTGGCGGTATTTCATTGCAGATAACTCCATCACCTGCGAAAAGTCTGACGTTACTATTAATATTGTCCACAAGATCATTGATACATAACATAAATAGCAAGGAACCCAACACACTTCCCTCGGGTAAACCCGAAATTACCTCTAAATCTGTTGATGACTCTCCCTCCAACATAACTTACTGCGTCCTCCATACGAAGAAATTCTCAACCCAGGCACAAATTTCGCTTCATACGCCATGCGATCGTAATTTTGACAACACGCGTAGGTGTGGTACTGACAAAGGGCACCCTCCATAGGCCGCTATCTGATCCAGTCGAAACCTGTCATGGGGATAGAAGTATGAAAATAAAGGGACACTTATTCCGGCTTAGGCGCCAACACGCAATACCTTCCGAGGAAATGACAGTCAAAGTCTTGTCACGATTTCATCAGGCTACTCTAGGTGCGTAGCCTGCGCAATGGCCAAATGGCACAGTTCCGAAATTTTGGGGCCAGTGTTCAAATACAATCTTACATAAAAAGTTTTTGGAACATTGTTCCAGGAAAACAGCAATATCTAATATTACAAATAATTTCAATACACACAGTCGTGATCTTATTTGTTTATTTTTATTTCCATTGTCTACGCGATCATCTTCACATCTTATATTTCTTGATGACCTCATTAAAAAAATCTTTTATCATAGCTGACGCAGATTAACACCTTTCAGAAAACTGCTACCAACAGTTTGCCATTACCTTGAAGACGTCAGTGACGAACTTGGTCCCCCAGTCCATCAAGACGTAAACCAATTAATGACACGACATCAGAATGTGCACGCAACAGCCACTAAATCTGGAAAGCTCACAAGAGAAACATATCATCAGTTTCTCGACAAAGTTTTGCGACCTTACGTAAAAATTGAGCCGTTTCTGAAAGTTACTGAGTTTCGTGGTGGGCAAAACGATCACGCCTTATACAATGGACTTTTTCTCGCAGAAATCGGAATACCGACGTCTTCATTAAAAATAATTCCGCCAAAGTGTATGACGTTATGTAAACCCTGCGACATGTATCTGATGCACTTAAAACACACTCTCTGATCCATTATCAGCTGCAGGCTCCAGCTTTAGAGAAAGTGCTTAGATATGCGTGGTTTACCGCGAAGTTTTCGCGAGGTTGTTTTCCCAACGATATTAACACAAAAAATGTGACTGTGGTATATGTGCCTTCGGACATTGCTCGTCGAGATCCAAATCTTTACGCTTTGAATGTTTTTATAAAAATACACTAGTTCTTCCGCAGCATAACTGAGAAAAATCTAAGAAAAAAATTGAAATACCATATTTTTTATATTTTTAATTTTCAATTATTGTTAATTATATAATACTATATAAGAGATATGACGATACAATCTATTTTAATAAGATCTGAAATTCTTATTTCTTGTGGCGATAATTCCATTGTATTTTACGATGTAAAAAAATATTGATGTGAAATACTGTAAGTAGGCTGTTTAGGTTTTCTTATTGGTAACGCCACGTAGCGCTATGTATGAAAATCACTGGCTGTGCTGTGTGCAGTCTGTGGCTAGTTTGCATTGTTGTCTGCAATTGTAGTGTTGGGCAGCTGGATGTTAACAGCGGCTAGCGTCGCGCAGTTGGAGGTGAGCCGCCAGCAGTGGTGTATGTGGAGAGTGAGATGGCGGAGTTTTGGACAGAGACAGTAAATTTGTAAGACTGGATGCCATGAACTGATATATATATATATATATATATATATATATATATATATATATATATATATATATATATATAAGATTCAAACTACTGAAGGCACTAACTACTGATAGGCATAGTTAGCAAATGAAAGATTTTGATAGAGAACAAACAATGTATTTACCTCAATAGTGTTCAAATATATATATATATATATATATATATATATATATATATATATATATATATCAGTGGTTAGTGCTTTCAGTAGTTTGAATCTTTTATTTAGCTGGCAGTAGTGGCGCTCGCTGTATTGTTGTAGTTCGAGTAATGAAGATTTTTGTGAGGTAAGTGATGCATGAAAGGTATAGGTTAATGTTAGTCAGGGCCATTCTTTTGTAGGGATTACTGAAAGTCAGATTGCGTTGCGCTAAAAAATATTGTGTGTCAGTTTAAGCACAGTCATGTATAATTTTTTTTAGGGGACGTTTCAATACTTCCGCGACAACAAAGAAGAAAACGTGAGACCGGATTTTAACACAAACGAGTACCGTTCGAACAGGCCTTGAAGGCCCAATGGTGCGAACCCTGTGGACCGAAATTTCGAATCTGTGCTGTTAGCCAATGCGGTTTCAACAACTTGCTTTTGCGATGCGCGAATGGTCTGATGAAGCCGCGTTCAAAGTCTGAACGTCATATTCTCGACAACTATTGAGTGTTGGTTCCTAAACCGAAATGGGTGCCCCTTAATTATCAACTTTCTTTCGTCATGCCAAGTTTCGACTATGGCGGGTTTCCCTTGCGAGTCCAATGCTTTTCGGAAATCGAGAAATATCGCATCTACCTGCCTGTCTTGAACCGCGGCTTCCAGTACGTCATGTGAGAAAAGTGTGAGATGGTTTTCACATGACCGATGTTCCAGACATCCGTGTTGGGTAGCATGGAGATCAATCTGTTCGCGACACCTCATTATGTTTTAATTCACAGCATGTTCTAAGATTCTATAACAAATCGATGTCAAGGATACTGGTCGGCAATTCTGTGGATCACTTCTGCTAATCTTCTTGTAGAGGAATGTGACCTGTGCTTTCTTCCAGTTACTGAGCACGGTTTTTCGTTCGAGGGATCTACGATAGATTATAGTTACCACAGGAGGTAACAAAGGGGTAAATTGAGTATAGAATCTTGAAGGGATTCCACTGGGCCCTTGGGCTTTGATCAGTTCAAAAGATTTCAGCTGTTTCTCGACGCCATTGACACCAATATCTAACTCCCTCGTCATTTCAGTGCTACGAGCATTAAATTGAAGCAATACTCCACGGTTTTCCTATGTAAACGAACACCTGAAAACGGAGTTAAGCATTTAAGTTTTTGCTTTGCTACCCTCAATTTGAGTTCCTGTCTCGTCCATGAGTGCCACTAACAGCCTCTACATACGAACAGAATTTATTTGGATTTTGTGAAAGATCATCTGCCAGTATTTTGGTACGGTAGTCATTGAAGGTTTCTAGCATTGACTCAGTTCCACTTCTAGAGACTGTAAACATTAACTGTTTCCAACGTAATACAGTGGTGTGCAAGGAGTTGAGACGAACAATCTGATACAAGACGCTTTAGGTCCAGCAAGTCGGTAAACTACGTCACATTGGCCTGCAAAAACCAAGTACCGACGTGTACGCGTCGCCCGAGATTTTCAACATTCTCTCCCCCTCTTCGCCAAAACTAGTGTTCCCAGAGAAAGGAAAAAAAAAAGAAAAACGAATAGGACACACTTTGCAGGAAGTTCAGTGTATTTTAATTTTCCGTTACTCAAGGAAAACGCACAAAAGTGACTTCCAAATGCACCACCATCCTCTCTCTCTCTCTCTCTCTCTCTCTCTCTCTCTCACACACACACACACACACACACACACACACACACACACACCTCGCTGCCCCCACCAGTCAGAATTTTCAGTATAGCGTTCATCACACTCCCTCCTACCACTCTACAAAGCCGCGCGTGACCAGCCGAGCGGTCTTAGGCGCTGCAGTCATGGACTGTGCGGCTGATCCCGGCGGAGGTTCGAGTCCTCCCTCGGACATGAGTGTGTGTGTGTGTGTGTGTGTGTGTTTGTCCTTAGGATAATTTAGGTTAAGAAGTGTGTAAGCTTAGGGACTGATGACCTTAGCGGTTAAGTCCCATAAGATTTCACACACATTTGAACACTGTACAAAAATTAGCGAATACAGGATTTTTTTCGATGTTCGAACTACTTTGGTCTTCATTGACGAAGAAAATATAAACACGAATGGGTTTTACTACAAATTTCTTCTCGTCAGTCATCGAACTATATTAAGAATGCGGTTGCACGAGTTCCGAGGTAATTGCCTCATGAAGCGCTTTATTTGCTCAGGTACGAGGTGGTATGAACCCCTTTCTGTACTAAGCTACGTTACTTCTCATATGATTTTAAAGTCTCGATGTCCTTACCGTAAAGCCTGTATTCTATTCAAAAACTATTCTCTGCAAAGAGTCTAGCCATTCCACAGTAGTTCGGTGGGTAGCTCCGTACACTTTTCCGGGCAAGGAAAAATCACAAATTACGGTACGCTGAAGGTTATTCACGAGGCAGATGTGACCTTCTGTTCGCCATTACGGTCGCTACGAGTCAACAGTGTAACGACGCACAGCGTCGGTCTGGTATTGTTAGGTTTCGAAATGGCATCGTTCAAAGTGCTAATGGAACACGGCGTTAATTCCGGAGTACCGTTACCTATACACCCATCTGCACTTAACGCGACACGCCATGTTTACACAACTGTGCTGCTACGTCACGTATGGTACGGTTATCACTGCTTGTGTCTGCTTCATGGAGAGACAATCTGACACAGAAAACAGCTTTGGCTCTGATACAGAAGTACAGCGTGAAAAATCCGTTGCTGCGAACTTAATCTGCCTCCTCTCTGTGAATTTGTTCTCATCGTTGCAACAGCTACTTACTGAAAAAATACCATCCTTCTTTTATTTATCCGTAGAGCACTTTACATGAATACTGGACATCTCATCTACACCAATGCGTAAGATAAACGTTGTTTCCAAAAATCTCGAAAAGTTCTCCACTGATTTACTTCAAATTTTTACATCACACTCTAATAATTATTCTGACAGACATTGTGTGTGTGTGTGTGTGTGTGTGTGTGTGTGTGTGTGTTTCCTCTTACAGTCTTTAGCGGCGTATAGTGTGCTGACAGTTACCAACTTTATGTCAGTTCTAATGTCTATAATGTTATGTGGTTTAAATGTTATCTTCTTATGAAGTATTTCATATGATGAGAGCATTTTGATCTTAAATCTGTTTATTTGTTATTTCATGTGGGTATAATTTCCTCATAAATCTGCTCGATATAATAACCATATCTTCTTGTTTTTTCTCTCTATGTTTCTATACTCTTTTTAGGTAATTGCTTTGATTTTTTGACGAAGACACCCATAGTCGGCGTGGGAACTAGGTTCAAGTAAAATCTTGTTGCAGCCGGGTTGGCTGTTAGCAAAATTCTCGAAAAGTTCTAAATCGATTTGCTTCAAATCTTAACACGATACTCACATTCATTCGGACGGATATAGGGTAAACATCTTTTAAACAATAATGTACAAGTTGTCGGTTACAACCGAATGCGAGGGATAAAAGATGCTGTGAAAATGTGCAGTTTCGTTTTCTTTTCGCAGTAAGTTTTTAACTACAGTAGCAGGACATTTAAACCAATAACAAATCGATGTTACAACTAGGAAAGAGGCAAGGGGACAGAAGGATAGAGGGAAAGAAATAGTCTTACATCTCGTTCATTCCCTTTCCGCCATAACATGACAGAGCAGCCTCGCTTCTCTCACAAAACTCGGAGAAGCCACCTTGGCGAAAACAAACGCAGACACTGTGGAGAAATATTGCGCTATATTACATACTGCAAAGTCAACTAAATTAGCCAAACGGATTGTTTTCTGCTCTCATGTGCTGCAGACATTAAAACAGAGAGGGACACTATTTTTTTTATTTGTCGTCATATATAACGCTTGCGTTTATATGACTATATCAACAGCATTAATTACTTCAGAAAAAGACAACAATACTGTAACTCAGTCTCCGTTGTTACATAAACTGCAGGCTGCGAAAGGCTGTTCACAATCAAAAATGATTTGTCACTCCTCTAAATGTCTGTCTCCTTTTTTTTTGGCATGCTTTAGAGTACTGCAGAGCTACTGTGTTGGTATCTATTGTTTCGGAGTATCTATATTCTGAAAGAAGAAAAAAATTTCAGGGGAAAGAGGAAAATATTACGCAGGCAGACAGGTGAGAAATTACGCAACTTGTAAGGATGCATGTTTTTTTCTTAATATTTGCTCAATGTTTTCAAAGAGATATTAAATAGCAACATCAGAAATTCAATATGTTGTACACTTGTGGGTTAGAAGGGTCGTACATACATGTAGAGATGAATGAAATGAAAGAAGAGACAAGGATTTATTAAACAATCATCATGATTTGTAGGGAATTTTGAAGTATGACACTGTTTGACTGGTAGAGTAGCAAAATGAAACGTTTTTCGGCGTTATACTGACGACTATTTTATTTCATTGGCATCTCTACTATTAAACGGCCGTCGCAGAAGCCAATAAAAGTGGCGGACTGCGTATCTGTCTGTTTCTAGGGACAACTATAATTTGATTTTCAACATTTCGCATAATTATTCAAAGAATTTAAAAATTTAAAATGCTGTCTTAATGCAGAGGTGTCATCTTATGTTACAAGTTCAGCACAGTAAAACAAGTATTACTGCGCGTTTGTCGTGAGGAAGGACTTCATTCATACCGTAACTTGTAACTTCTTTTCTGCTAACGTTTTAATTTATTACTTCTTTTCTGCTAACTCTACTCGTAACACACTTTACTACAGACAGTATCATTGTATCACTTAACGTACCTGCAAAATTATATCATTGTAGGATACATACAGGTCATCAAATATGATATCATAAACATTGAGATGCGTGAAAAATTGCTTTCTGCTTAAAATCGAGCACAAATTACTAATACTGTATTCATCCATTGATACATAATTAGACCACTTCCGACTAGCTTTACACATAATTTCAAACCTTTTCTAAACTTTCTCTCGCTTATATGTTTAACGTCATATATTTAACACACTAATTCATTTGCCAACTAAAATCATTGTACGAAATCTGAAGCATATAAAATCACAATACAATTTCTTGCAACCGTCAAATCTTCGGCAGTGATTTTTGTTGCCTTGGATTCGCGTTCGAACGTCTGGTCAGGCAACCACATTTTTAGAATTCGATTTAGGCGAATGCTAGGCTGTTTCCTTCGGTAATAACGAGGTCGATTCCTTTTCTTACACTTGTCCTTTCCAATCCAGTCCTCGTCTCTAAAAACATCGGTTTCGGCGGGACCCTGAACCCAAACATTTTATTTTATTTTGGCGCTTAAATATTTGTTCAAACAGTAAGTCCAGATGTCCGTTTATACATGAGGATGTGTTATTAAATATTAAGAGGTGAATTGAGATAATGATGTTTAGACAATTCTTACGTTTATAGGATTCTTGTTAAGCTTCAGTTTAAAACCTACTGGTCGATTATATCGACATAATTTCGCTGTGTTAGTAAACATTAAGAGGCGAACTGAGATAATGATGTGTTGACATTGCTTATGTTTTTAGAGGTCTCGTTAAATTTCAACTGTGAACCCACTAGTCGATTATGTCGCCATAGTTTCGCAGATTGTACTTTGTTTCACCTTCAGGGAGGATGTATGGAAGCCACATGCGGCGAATAAACAGTAATCAACTTAGTACCAGTTACTTAGCTCTAGAGTCCATCGGACGCCTAACCTGTTTCACAGGCTCGGATCGGAAACACATTCAAGTTGGCAACGAGGTGGTCACGTTTGCAATCGAAACAAGACTTTGACTTCCTTACGAAACTAGCCAGAGTGTACAGTTTGCGTAGTTGGCGTCGGTTGGCTGTAAACAAGAGTGTCTCATACATGGAACGCGTGTGCTCCCACTAGCTTGTCTGTCTAAGGAAACTCAATGGAGGATGGACATCACGAGCCAAAGACGAAGTTAGATTTTCTTGGATCCGTGAGACCATATGAGCCACAACTACTTGGTCGCTGTACAAGTCAGAACAGAATAACGATAAGAAAATTAAAAAAAAAATAAGAAAACAAAGAAAGAAAAAACCAAAAGATCTGAAATATAAAAATATGAAAAAAACATTCCGTTAGTACTGGTGATATCCTTTTGTGAGCCAGCCATGAAAAAGCTATTCCACCCGGTGTACAAGCTTTATGAGACAGGCGAAATACTTTAAGATTGCAAGAAAAATATATTATTTCAATTCCAAGGAAAGCAAGTGATGACAAGTGTGAACATTACCGAACTATCAGTTCAAAAAGTCATGGCTCCAAAATACTAAACGATTTAATTATAGAATAATGGAAAAACTGGTAAAAATCGATCTCGGGGAATATAAGTTTGGATTCCGGGAGAAATGTTGAAACACACGAGGTAATACTGATCCTATGACTTAGAAGGTGGGTAACGAAAGGGAAACCTATGTTTATAGCATTTGTAGACTCAGAGAAAGCTTTACGCAATGTTGAATGGAACACTCTTTTAAATTTGGAACGTGGCAGGTGTAAAATACAAAGAGTAAAAGGCTATTTACAATTAGTACAGAAACCAGACGGCAGTAATAAGAGTCGAGGGCATGAAAGGGAAGCACTGGTTGAGAAGGGAGCGAGACAGAGTTTAGCCTACATCTACATCTACATGTCTACTCCGCAATTCACATTTAAGTGCTTGGCAGAGGGTTCATCGAACCACAATCATACTACCTCTCTACCATTCCACTCCCGAACAGCGCGCGGGAAAAACGAACATCTAAACCTTTCTGTTCGAGCTCTGATTTCTCTTATTTTATTTTGATGATCATTCCTACCTGTGTAGGTTGGGCTCAACAAAATATTTTCGCATTCGGAAGAGAAAGTTGGTGACTGAAACTTCGTAAATAGATCTTGCCGCGACGAAAAACGTCTATGCTTTAATGACTTCCATCCCAGCTCGCGTATCATATCTGCCACACTCTCTCAACTATTACATGATAATACAAAACGAGCTGCCCTTTTTTGCACCCTTTCGATGTCCTCCGTCAATCCTACCTGGTAAGGATCCCACACCGCGCAGCAATATTCTGACAGAGGACGAACGAGTGTAGTGTAAGCTGTCTCTTTAGTAGACTTGTTGCATCTTCTAAGTGTCCTGCCAATGAAACGCAACCTTTGGTTCGCCTTCCCCACAATATTATCTAGGTGGTCTTTCCAACTGAAGTTGTTCGTAATTTTAACACCCAGGTACTTAGTTGAATTGACAGCCTTGAGAATTGTACTATTTATCGAGTAATCGAATTCCAACGGATTTCTTTTGGAACTCATGTGGATCACCTCACACTTTTCGTTATTTAGCGTCAACTGCCACCTGCCACATCATACAGCAATCTTTTCTAAATCGCTTTGCAACTGATACTGGTTCTTCACTGTTTTCTGATATGGTATTGGAGTACCGTCGAGCAGAATAGGAGGTAGCCGTTCGCGGAAATCTGAACTTATTAATTTCTGATGGGCTATTAAGATTACTTGCGTCTTTTTTGCATTTAGTTTAAGCCCCAGGTTTTTCGCCCATGATCACGTCAATGATATAGGTCTGTAGTTCGATGGATTACTCCTACTACCCTTCTTAAACACTGGTGCGACCTGCGCAATTTTCCAATATGTAGGTACAGATCTATCGGTGAGCGAGCGGTTGTATATGATTGCTAAGTAGGGAGCTATTGTATCAGCGTAATCTGAAAGGAACCTAATCGGTATACAATCTGGACCTGAAGACTTGCCCGTATCAAGCGATTTGAGTTGCTTCGCAACCCCTAAGGTATCTACTTCTAAGAAACTCATGCTAGCAGCTGTTCGTGTTTCAAATTCTGGAATATTCCATTCGTCTTCCCTGGTGAAGGAATTTCGGAAAACTGCGTTCAATAACTCCGCTTTAGCGGCACAGTCGTCGGTAACAGTACCATCGGCACTGCGCAGCTAAGGTATTGACTGCGTCTTGCCGCTAGTGTACGACCAGAATTTCTTCGGATTTTCTACCAAATTTCGAGACAATGTTTCGTTGTGGAACCTATTAAAGGCATCTCGCATTGAAGTCCGTGCCAAATTTCGCGCGTCTGTAAATTTTAGCCAATCTTCGGGATTTCGCGTTCTTCTGAACTTCGCATGCTTTTACCGTTGCCTCTGCAACAGCGTTCGGACCTGTTTTGTGTACCATGGGGGATCAGTTCCATCTCTTACCAATTTATGAGGTATGAATTTCTCAATTGCTGTTGCTACTATATCTTTGAATTTGAGCAACATCTCCTCTACATTTGCATATTCAGTTCGGAAGGAATGGAGATTGTCTCTTAGAAAGGCTTCTAGTGACACTTTATCCGCTTTTTGAAATAAAATTATTTTGCGTTTGTTTCTGGTGGATTTGGAAGAAACGGTATTGAGCCTAGCTACAACGACCTTGTGATCACTAATCCCTGTATCAGTCATGATGCTCTCTATCAGCTCTGAATTGTTTGTGGCTAAGAGGTCAAGTGTGTTTTCGCAACCATTTATAATTCACGTGGGTTCGTGGACTAACTGCTCGAAATAATTTTCGGAGAAAGCATTTAGGACAATCTCGGTAGATGTTTTCTGCCTACCACCGGTTTTGAACAAGTATTTTTGCCAACATATTGAGGGAAGGTGGAAGTCCCCACCAACTATAACCGTATGAGTGGGGTATTTATTTGTTACGAGACACAAATTTTCTCTGAACTGTTCAGCAACTATATTATCGGAGTCTGGGGGTCGGTAGAAGGAGCCAATTATTAACTTAGTTCAGCTGTTAAGTATAACCTCCACCCATACCAATTCGCACGGAGTATCTACTTCGACTTCACTACAAGATAAACCACTACTGACAGACACAAACACTCTATCACCAATTCTGCCTAATCTATCTTTCCTGAACACCGTCTGAGACTTCGTAAAAATTTCTGCAGAACTTATTTCAGGCTTTAGCCAGCTTTTTGTACCTATAACGATTTTAGCTTCTGCGTTTTCTATTAGCGCTTGAAGCTCAGGGACTTTCCCAGCACAACTACAACAATTTACAACCACAATTCCGACTGTTCCTTGACCCAACCACGTCCTGTGTTTGTCATGCACCCTTTGAGATTGCAGCCCACCCCGTACTTTCCCGAGGCCTTCTAACCTAAAAAACCTAATGACCGGCAGTTATCTCTCAGTATAAGTTAAGTGTAACCTACTGCTTATAACAATGCGAAAATCCCCATTACTGTACGGGTACATTGTTCGTCTGTGTGGGACCCTTACCAGTAGGGTCTGATTCAAGAGATTAAGAAGGTCCACAGAAGAGCGGCAAGATTCGTGACTGGTACATTTAGCCATCGCAAGAGCGTTACAAATCTCATAGAAAGTTTGAAGTGGGACACACTTGCAGATAGACGAAAAGGGGCTGCTCACTAAATTCCAAAATCCGATCTTCGCCGAGGGTGTAGAGCATACATTATTACCATCAACATTCAAATCGCGGCCGCGCGGGATTAGCCGAGCGGTCTCAGGCGCTGCAGTCATGGACTGTGCGGCTGGTCCCGGCGGAGGTTCGAGTCCTCCCTCGGGCATGGGTGTGTGTCTTTGTCCTTAGGATAATTTAGGTTAAGTAATGTGTAAGCTTAAGGACTGATGACCTTAGCATTTAAGTCCCATAAGATTTCACACACATTTGAACATTTGTTTTTTCAAGTCGCACAATGATCACCATTCAAAGATAATGGAAGTTAGAGCTCGTACTGAGGCGTTCAGACAGTCGTTTTTCCTTCGCGCGATCCACAAGTGGAACAGGCGTTGGGAAATATGACTTTGGCGTGAATAGTGCCCTCCGCCACACACCGCTTGGTGCCTAGCGGAGTATATACGTAGATGTAGATGTCTTCCAGGAACAGTCTACTTGCAGCAGGATCAAGATCACGCGTGCCTTCGGCCAGGTTACCGCTGACACCACAACGTCACTGAGTTTGGCAACTCTGCTGTCGTGGAGTTGACTTGTGAGTGGAATGGCGCTATGTTGTCTTCAGTGATGAGGGTAGGTTCTGTCTGTACGCGAGTGATGGACGTACACGTGTTTGGCGTAGAGCTGGTGAGAAGCCTATTCCAGAGAGCTTTTGACCACGACACACAGGTCTCATGCGAGGCTTCATGATGTTGGAGATCTCCAGTTACAGCTCTCGGTGACTTCGTGTTTGCTCACGGTACAGTAACCAGTGCCTGTTACATCGTACTCCCCGTGCTACTACCATTTCTTCGTCAGGAAGGTGATGTGCTTCTTCAGCAGGACAATACGGCTGCTGCGTCGCAACGTGCAAACGGGGAATCGGCGAAATGCCGCGAATAATGAGGATAATGGTCGGCTGGTTGATTTTGGGGATGGGACCAAACAGTGAGGTCATGGCTCTCACAGAACGTGCTCTTCGTGGTGAACACTGCCGTGGCCAGCGAGATCACCAAATCTCTGGCCAACTGGACATGTGTGGGGCACCATAAAGTGGAACCTCGTCGTTCTACAGGGCTTGCAAGAACCGCTGCCGAAATGCAACTAAAGGCGCAAGATGCTTGGGGCAATCTATCGCAGTATGCCATTCGGCACGTTTACGATCGTTTGCGTGCGAGAATATGCGCCTAAAGTGAACTTCTTCGAGGAGTGAAAGTATGCGCTACGTTCGACATGATTTCTAATGAAAACGACACACGAGAACTACATATTTTCGCAGTACATGACAAAATAGAAGAACATGGAGCGAACTAAAAGGAAAATGTGGAACGAACAAAAAAAAAGGGATTCCACAACACGAATCCAAAGGAAAGGAGGGCATAGGACACCCAGTTAAAAGACGGAGGTCAGAACAGATCGACAGTCTAACGTTTGAGAGGCAGAAGGGGAAACATAAGAAGAAAAAGACACAGCGAAAACAATGATTGGCATCCGCTCGCAAAGGAAGAAACACTTTTATATTTTTACGATGTAACTCTTACACAATTACAGCAAACACACAGACAATACTTCAGACCAATACTTGTTAAAAAAAAAAGCCCTAGAATGAATGAAATTATATAAACAATGGCGGCAACAGTCGCTTACATACCGAACTGAGACATGGATTATGAAGAAAATAGAGAAATGCAAGCTGTTAAAATACAGTTTCTAAGAGACATCAAGCATTGTGCAAGTGTTCTCTCTAAATTTTGTCGACATTCAGACTGAAGAAGAAGAGGATGTATATTACATGTTAAAAAAGGTTAAAGAAGAATACGAGCAGTGGGACATGAAAATAAATTTCACGAAGACTGAATACTTACTTTTTCGGAGGTCTAGGAAGCGATCTTGTTATGGATGATGGATTAGTAGTAAAATGTAGACGACCACACAGCCTAAATATTCGGGGAGAATCATTTCGGACAAGGGAGGAAGGAACGAGGAAATAAAGAACAGAATAGGAAAGGTCGCAATTAAGCAGCTGCACTCAGTTATTTGGAACAAAAATACGTAAAAAAGTTTGAAAAGGGGGATACACAGAACTACAGTTGAGAGTATAGCTCTGTACGGCGCTGAACTGTGGCCCAGGGTCAATGAAAAGCAGTTAAATGCAATTAAAATAGTTTTTAGACAACATAGTTGTGTGGATATAACAGCGATTAGGTTACTTATGATCAATTATTGAAAATGACAGGCACAATCGCGTTTTTTATTTTGCCGCCAACCGGTTGCAACCCGCGATGGGGTCATCTTCAGGGCAATTTACATCATCTGGTCGCTCGCTGGAGTCGTCACGTTGCCTGTGCACGGTTGGTAACTTGTGTAAATTGCCCTGAAGATGACCCCATCGCAGGTTGAAACCGGTTGACGGCAAAATAAATAATGCGATTGTGACTGTCATTTTGAATAATTGAATGAAAACAGTGTTTTGGGGACCAAGTTCTGTAGTAATAAGAAGAGACACAATAGGAAATGAAGTGTAACGAGAACAGGTTACCAAGGATATCGTAGATGCAATAGAAAACAAATGATCAAATTGGCACGGACGCCTTAAAAGAACGCCAGAGTAAAGATAGTTTTCTAAAATGTGGCACCAGAAACCTCCACGACACAGATAAAAGAGGAAGACACCGACTACTTTGGACCGATGGAGCTAGGCGTGCGATGCAGAAAAGAGCCATGCAGTAAGAGTACCGGCAAGATGGAAGGAGTTGGAAACTTTGATACGAGAGACGCCGCTTCGTGTAGAAGCCCCGCACGAAGAAGAACAAGGCGTGTGCCGAAGGTGGATGTGCGCTTACATTATCGTCGTCGAGACAGCGATCACGCCTAGTCAGACTCTAAGAGTTACCTTGTATAGTGGAGTGGCGTGTGCATCCTAACTACAGCGCATGTTTATTGGTTGGTTTGAGGAGTAAAAGGGCACGTTTGCACGAATACATCAAAGTACATCGCGACTTGGCAATATGATTTCTATCCATGCTGAAATGTTTATATAATGATAGTGCTACTGGATTGCGTTACTGTTTAACGCGACTATTGTTGTCGTTGTTGTGGTGGTGGTGATCCTCAGTCCGAAGTCACGTTTGATGTAGCTCTCCACGCAACTCCGTCCTGTGCAAGGCTCTTCACCTCCAAATAACTCCTGGGCTACATCCTTCTCAAGCTGCTTACTGTAATCATTTCTTGGTCTTCCTCTACAATTGTGCCACAAATTTCTTTTCTCCTCAATTCTTCTCAGTAGCTCCTCATTAGTTACGCGATCTACCAGCCTAACCATCAGCATTCTTCTCTGGCACCACATTTAAAAACGTTCTTCTCTCTTCTTGTGTTAACAGCTTCTCGTTCGTGTTTTACTTCCATACATGGCAACATTCCAGACAAATTTTATCAGATACGTCTTCCTACCTTTTACATCTATATTCAATGATAAATTTCTCTCCTTCACAGATGCATTTCCTGCCATTTCATGTCTGCATTTAATATCAAATCTACATCCGCGATCACCAACTATTTCGTTCTCCATATAGTAAACACCGTCTGCCACTATTAATTCCTCATTACATAACCTAATTTCCTCAGCATAACTTCATCCCTCCCCCCACCCCCATGAACCCTGGACCTTGCCGTTGGCGGGGAGGTTTGCGTGCATCAGCGATACAGATAGCGGTACAGTAGGTACAACCACAACGGAGAGGTATCTGTTGAGAAGCGAGACAAACGTGTGATGCCTGAAGAGGGGCAGCAGCCTTTTCAGTAGTTGCAGGGGCAACAGTCTGGATGACTGACTGATCTGGCCGTGCAACATTAACCAACAAGGCCTTGCCGTGCTGGTAAAGCGAATGGCTGAAAGCAAGGAGCAACTACAGCTGTAATTTGTCCGAGGGCTTGTATTCTTACTGTATGGTTAAATGATGATGGCGTTCTCTTGTGTAAAATATTCCTGAGGTAAAATAGTCCCCCATTCGGATCTCCGGGCGGGGACTACTCAGGAGGACGTTGTTATCAGGAGAAAGAAAACTGGCGTTCTATGCGTGAAATGTCAGATCCCTTAATCAGGCAGGTGGGTTAGAAAATTTAAAAAGGGAAATGGATACGCTGAATTGATACATAGCGGGAATTAGTGAAGTTTGGTGGCAAGAGAAACAGGACTGCTGATCAGGTGAATAAATAGTTTTAAATACAAAATCAAATAGCAGTAATGCAGGAGTAGGTTTAATAATGAATAAAAAAATAGGAATGCGGGTAAGCTACAACAAACAGCATAGTGCACGCATTATTGTGCCCAAGATAGATACGAAGCCCACGCTTACCACAGTAGTACAAGTTTATATGCCAATTAGCACCGCAGATGACGAAGAGATTGATGAAATGTATGATGAGATAAAAGAAATTATTCAGATAGTGAAGGGAGACGAAAATTTAATAGTCATGTGTGACTGGAATTCGATAGTAGGAAAAGGAAGAGAAGGAAAAGTAGTAGATGAATATGGAATGGGGATAAGGAATGAAAGAGGAAGCCGCCTACTAGAATTTTGCACACATAGCTAACACTTCGTTCAAGATTCATGAAAGAAGACTGTAAACGTGGAAGAGGCCTGCGGACACTGGAAGGTTTCAGATTGGTTATTTAATGGTAAGACTATGAGCCAGGTTTTAAATTGTAAGACATTTCTAGGGGCAGATGTGGACTCTGACCACAATCTATTGGTTATGAACGGTAGACAAAACCTGAAGAAACTGCAAAAGACGGGAATTTAAGGAAAGGGACCTGGATAAATTGAAAGAACCAGAGGTTGTAGGGAGTTGTAGAAAGAGCTTTAGGGAACGGTTGACAAGAACAGGGGAAAGAAATACAGTAGAAGAAGAATGAGTAGCTACGAGAGATGAAATAATGTAGGCAGCAGCGGATCAAATAGGTAAAAACTCGAGGACTATTAGAAATCCTTGGTAACAGAAGAGACATTGAATTTAATTGATGAAAGGAGAAAATACAAAAATGCAGTAAACGAAGCAAGCGAGAAGGAATACAAATGTCTCAAAAATGAGATCGACAGGAAGTGCAAAATGGCTAAGCAGGGATGGCTAGAGGACAAATGAAAGGATGTAGAGGCTTATCTCACTAAGGGTAATGACTGGGTGCTGTGTGCTGTCCTTAGGTTAGTTAGGTTTAAGTAGTCCTAAGTTCTAGGGGACTGATGACCATAAATGTTAAGTCCCATAGTGCTCAGAGCCATTTGAACCATTTTGAACTAAGAGGAAGATAGATACTGCCTACAGGAAAATTGAAGAGACCTTTGGGGAAAAAGAGAACCACTTGAATGAATATCAAAAGCTCAGATGGAAAACCAGTTCTAAGCAAAGAAGGGAAAGCAGAAAGGTGGAAGGAGTATATAGAGGGTGATGTACTTGAGGGTATTGTGGAGATGACACAGAACGTAGATGAAGATGAAACTGGAGATGTGATACTGCGTGAAGAGTTTGACAGAGTACTGAAAGACCTAAGTCGAAACAAGGCCCTGCAAGCAGATAACATTCCATTAGAACTAATGATAGCCTTGGGAGAGCTAGCCATAACAAACGTCTTTCATTTGATGAGCAAGATGTATGAGACAGGCGAAATACTCTCAAACTTCAAGAAGAATATAGTAACTCAATCCCAAACAAAGCGGGTGTTGATAGGTATGAAAATTACCGAACTATCAGTTTAATAAGTCGCGCAAACAAAATACTAACACGAATTCTTTACAGACGAATGGAGAAACTAATAGAGACTGACCTTGGGGAAGATCAGTTTGGATTCTGTAGAAATGATGGAACATGTGGGGCAATACTGACCCTACGACTTATCTTAGAAGCTAGATTAAGGAAAGGCAAACCTATGTTTCTAGCATTTGTAGACTTAGAGAAAGCTTTCGACAATGTTGACTGGAATACTCTCTTTCAAATTCTAAAGGTGGCAGGGGTAAAATACAGGGAGTGAAAGGCTATTCACAATTTGTACAGAAACCAGATGGCAGTTGTAAGTGTGGATAGACATGAAAGGGAAGCAGTGGTTGGGAAGAGAGCGAGACAGGGTTGTAGCCTATCCCTGGTGTTATTCAATCAGTATATTGAACAAGCAGTAAAGGAAACAAAAGAAAAATTTTCAGTACGAATTAAAGTCCATGGAGAAGACATAAAAACTTTGAGGTTCGCCGGTAACATTGTAATTCTGTCTGAGGCAGGAAAGGACCTGGAAGAGCAGTTGAACGGAGTGGACAGTGTTTTGAAAGGAGGATATAAGATGAACATCAACAAAAGCAAAACAAGGATAATGGAATGTAGTCGAATTAAATCATATGTCGCTGAGGGAATTAGATACGGAAATGAGACATTTAAAGTAGTAAATGAGTTTATTTGGGGAGCAAAGTAACTGATGATAGTCGAAGAAGAGAGGATATAAAATGTAGACTGGCTGTGGCAAGGGAAGCGTTTCTGAAGAAGAGAAATTTGTTAACATCGAGTACAGATTTAAGCGTTAGGAAGTCTTTTCTGGAAGTATTTGTATGGAGTATAGCCATGTATGGAAGTGAAATATGGACGATAAATAGTTCAAGAAGAGAATAGAAGCTTTCGAAATGTGGTGCTACAGGAGAATGCTGAAGATTAGATGGGTAGATGACATAACTAATGACGAGGTATTGAATAGAATTGGGGAGAAGAGGAGCTTGTGGCACAACTTGACTATAAGAAGAGATCGGTTGGTAGGACATGTTCTGAGACATCGAGGGATCACCAGTTTAGTATTAGAGGGCAACGTGGAGGGTAAAAATTGTAAAAGGAGACCGAGAGATGAATACACTAAGCAGATTCAGAAGGATGTAGGTTGCAGTAGGTACTGGGAGATGAAGAAGCTTGCACAGGATAGAGTAGCATAGAGAGCTGCGTCAAACAAATCTCTGAACTGCATACCACAACAACAACAACAGCCTGATTTAATTCGGCTCCATTCCATTATCATTATTTACTTTTCATTTTGTTCATGTTATAGTCTCTTTTCAAGACACTGTCCATTCCGTTCATCTGCTCTTCCAATGCCTTTGTCGTTCCCTACAGAACTACTGTGTCATCGGCGAACCTTTTATTTCTTATTCCTGAATTTTAATTTCCTTTCCAGATTTCTCCTTGGTTACCTTTTTACTGCTTCCTCAATATACAGACTGAATAACACCGGTGATAGGCTACAACCCGATTTCACTCGCTTCTCAACCACTGATTCCCGCCCATGCTCCTTGACGCTTGCAACTGCCACCTGTACAAGTTTTATACATCCTTTCGGTTCCTCTATTTTATCCCCGCTACCTTCAGAATTTCAAAGAGTATATTCCTATCAACATTGTCAAAAGCTTTCTCCAAACCTGCAAAAGCTGTAAACGTAAATTTGCTCTCTTTAACCTGTCGCCTAAGATAGGTCGTAGAGTTAGTATCGCCTTGTATGTTGCTACATTTCTCCAGAATCCAAAGTGATCTTCCCTGAGGTCAGCTTCTGTTGTTTTTTCCATTCTTACGTAAATAACGTACGAGGGATGGCCAAAAAGTAATGCACTACATTTTTTTTTTGTCAGCTGAAAAGAATGCTACGAATGCGGAACGTTACGTATGTATTATTTGAAGTCTTCTGTGTGAGTGCGCCACGTTTCCGTCACTTCCGACAGATAGCGTAGCTGCAGGACAGTTTCAAATGAAATAGACGTCTGTAGGTGATGTACGTTGCAAGCAACGTGCCGTCATTGAATTTCTGAGTGCAGAGAAAGAAACTGTGGTGTAAATTCACAAATGCTTGTGCGAGGTCTATAGAGCATGTGCTGTCGACAGAAGTACAGTTAGTCGCTGGGCACGGAGGGTGAGGTCATCAGAAGGCGGTTAGGCGGAGTGCCAAGATTTGCAACGGCCGGGAGACCATCCACGGCTGTCACACCTGACATGTTGCAGCGACCTGATGTCATTTGCGAGCACAAACGCATTACGACTCGGCGGTTGGCTCTGCGTCTGTCAGTGAGCAAAGGGAGATCACACAGTGAACCACTGGCTCCGCCACCAGGACAAGGAATGGTACCGAAGGGGCATGACATTCATAACGCACCTTCCTTAAGATCTTATTGTCAGTGCAAACGGAGTTGCCAGTCGAGATAATTTAAAAATCTCATTAGTTGGTAATTTTGTTGGAGCCGTTGGTTACTTGCCGCTTTGTTACCTTGGCCTCTTTTCATAAGCTTAGAAACTCAATAACGATGGTCAGTATTCCATTTGGTTTTCAGATATACCGCTGCAGGAGCAAGGATTTTCGCATTACCACTCCTACTAAATTACGTTGTTCCAGAAGCGTCCATAATCTGAGATGCGACGAGTGAGACACTGGTACATTTCCACGCTCAAATCGCTCCGTTAACAGTGGGAATTCTCCGCGTCTGCAGACTGCTTTCGGCCGCAGCTGCGCCGACACGGGCACAAACAGAAGCAATCATCTGCCGTTATTAGCGAAGAGGCAGCTGACATATTCCCGCGCCGTGTTGAGTCATCCAGTGGCAGCAGGAAGACTGTCCGTAGGTCGAACCCACAGCAACGGGCGCAGGACCGCTTTAGAGTTCTGGGGTAGTCCGGCTGCTTGTTTACTCTCGTAGGTGTACATGGTCAATGGGGGATTGGTCTGGGTACCTTGTCGCGGCCACCTCAGAACTTCAATATCACGCAGACAGGCCGTAAGACTCTTGCCATGTGTGGGACGAGCGTTGTCCCGTTGAAAAACGGAACAACAATACCGCGGCAGGAGAGGTAACACATGAGGACGCAAGCTAAGCGTGACGTACCATTGTGCCGTCAGAGTTGCTTCAGTCACTGCCAGCCGTGAGGTTAAGTCACACCTAACAGCTCTCAATACCACGATGCCAGGGGTGAAACTGTGCTTGTTGTTCCTCTACAGAACACTGCAAACACGCGGACCTCTCCCCAGATGGCTCACATATCTACATCTACGCCTACATCGATACTCTGCAAATCGCATTTAAGTGCTTGGCAGAGGGTTCTTCGAACCACCTCCACAAATCTCTATTAATCCAATCTACGAGTATATGCGCGGAAAGAACCAACACCTATATACACTACTGGCTATTAAAATCGCTATACCACGAAGATGACGTGCTACAGACTCGAAATTTAACCGACAGCAAGAAGATGCTGTGATATGCAAATGATTAGTTTTGCAGAGCATTCACAAGGTTGGCGCCGGTGGCGACACCTACAACGTGCTGACATGAGGAAAGTTTACAACCGATTCCTCATACACAAACAGCAGTTGACCGGCGTTGCCTCGTGAAACGTTGTTGTGATGCCTCGTGTAACGAGGAAAAATGCGTACCATCACGCTCCCGACTTTGATAAAGGTAGGATTGTAGCCTATCGCGATTGCGGTTTATCGTATCGCGACATTGCTGCTCGCGTCGGTCGAGATTCAATGACTGTTAGCAGAAAATGGAATCGGTGGGTTCAGGAGGGTAATACGGAACGCCGTGCTCGATCCCAACGGCCTCTTATCACTAGCAGTCGACAGTCATCTTATCCGCATGGCTGTAACGGATCGTGCAGCCACGTCTCGATCCCTGAGTCAACAGATGGGGACGTCTGAAAGACAACAACCATCTGCAGGAACACTTCGACGACGTTTGCAGCAGCATGGACTATCAGCGCGGAGACCATGGCTACGGTTACCCTTGACGCTGCATCACAGACTGGAGCGCCTGCGGTGGTGCACTCAATAACGAACCTGGGTGCACGAATGGCTAAACGTCATTTTTTCGGATGAATCTAGGTTCTGTTTACAGCATCATGATGGTCACATCCGTGTTTGGCGACATTGCGGTGAACGCACATTGGAAGCGTGTATTCGTCATCGCCATACCGGCGTATCCCCCGGCGTGATGGTATGGGGTGCCGTTGGTTACACGTCTCGGTCACCTTTTCTTCGCATTGTCGGCACTTTGAACAGTGGACGTTACATTTCAAATGTGTTACGACCCGTGGCTCTACCCTTCATTCGATCCCTGCGAAGCCGTACATTTCAGCAGGATAATGCACGACCGCATGTTGCAGGTCCTGTACGGGCCTTTCTGGATACAGAAAAAATGTTCGACTGATGCCCTGGCCAGCACATTCTCCAGATATCTCACCAATTGAAAACGTCTGGTCAATGGTGGCCGAGCAACTGGCTGGTCACAATACGCTAGCCACTACTCTTGATGAACTGTGGTATCGTGTTGAAGCTTCATGGGCAGCTGTACCTGTACACGCCATCCAAGCTCTGTTTGACTCAATGCCCAGGCGTCTCAAGGCCGTTATTACGGTCAGAGGTTGTTGTTCTGAGTACTGATTTCTCAATATCTATGCACCCAAATTGGGTGGAAATGTAATCACATGTCAGTTCTAGTATAATATATTTGTTCAATGAATACCCGTTTATCATTTGCATTTCGTCTTGGTGTAGCAATTTTCATGGTCAGTAGTGTATTTAGTTGAATCTACGGCTTTTACATTTGACTGATTTATCGTGTAAACGCAGTTTAACGGATTCCGTTTAGAACTCATGTGGATGACCTCACACTTTTCGTTACTTAGTGTCAATTGCCAATTTTCTCACCATACAGATACGTTTTCTAAATCGTTTTACGATTTGTTTTGATATTCTGATGACTTTATTAGTCGATAAACGACAGCGTCGTCTGCAAACAACCTAAGAAGGCTGTTCAGATTGTCTCCGAAGTCGTTTATACAGCTTAAGGAACAGCAAATGGCGTATAACACTACCGTGGAGAACGCCAGAAATCACTTCCGTTTTACTCGATGCATTTCCGTCAGTTACTACGAACTTTCACCTCTCAGACAGGAAATCGCAAATCCAGTCACATAACTGAGACAATATTCCATAAGCACGTAATTTCACTACGAGCCGCTTGTGTGGTACAGTGTCAAAAGCCTTCCGGAAATCCAGAAATACGGAATCGATCTGAAGTCCCTTGTCAATAGCACTCAGCACTTCATGTGAATAAAGAGCTAGTTGTGTTTCACAGGATCAATGTTTTCTAAACCCATGTTGACTGTGTGTCAATAGACCGTTTTCTTCGAAGTAATTCATAATGTTTGAACACAATATACGTTCTAAAATCCTGCTGCATATCGACGTTAACAATATGGGCCTGTAATTTAGTGGATTACTCCTACTACTTTTCTTGAATATCGGTGTGACCTGTGCAACTTTCCAGTCTTTGGGTACGGATCTTTCGTCGAGCGAACGGTTGTATATGACTGTTAAGTATGGAGCTAATGCACCAGCATGCTCGGAAAGGAACCTAGCTGGTATACAGCCTGGACCAGAAGACTTGCTTTTATTAAGTAATTTGAGTTGATTCACTACTCCGAGGATATTTACTTCTACGTTACTCATGTTGCCAGCTGTTCTCGATTCGAATTCTGAAATATTTACTTCGTCTTCTTTTGTGAAGGCATTTCGGAAGGCTGTGTTTAGTAACTCTGCTTTGGCAGCACTGTCTTCTATAGTATCTCCGTTGCTATCGCGCAGAGAAGGCGTTGATTGTTTCTTGCCGGTAACATGATACACATACGACCAGAATCTCTCTGGATTTTCTGCCAGGTTTCGAGACAAAATTTCGTTGTGGAAACTGTTATAGGCATCTCGCATTGAAGTCCATGCTAAATTCCGAGTTTCTGTAAAAGCTCGCCAATGCTGGGGATTTTGCGTCAGTTCAAATTTGGCATGTTTGTTTCGTCGTTTCTGCAACAGCGACCTGACCCGTTTTGTGTACCAAGCAGATGAGCTCCGTCGTTTGTTAATTTATTTGGTACAAATCTCTCAATTGCTGCCGATACTATTTCTTTCAATTCAAGCCACATCTGGTCTACACTTACATTGTTAACTTGGAAGGTGTGGAGATTGTCTCTCAGGAAGGCACCAAGTGAATTTTTATCTGCTTTTTTGAGTAGGTATATTTTTCGTTTATTTTTGGAGAATTTAGTGTTTACAATATTCAATCTCGCTACGACAACCCTATGTTCACTAATCCCTGTATCGGTTTTTGTGCTCGTTACTAAATCACGATTATTTGTTGCGAAGAGATCAAGGGTGTTTTCAGAACCGTTTGCTATTCGCGTGGGCTCATGAACTAACTGCTCGAAATAATTTTCAGAGAATGCGTTTAGTACAATTTGTGATGATGTTTTATGTGTACACCCGGATTTAAACATATATTTTCGCCAATATATCGAGAGTAAACTGAAGTTACCACCAACTGTAATCGTATGAGGCTGGTACGTGTTTGGAACCAAACTCAAGTTTTCTTTGAACACGCCGGCGAATATCATGTGAGCATTGCAGAACTGCGATTCGTCGCTCAGCACAATGCGACACCATTTACCAGCAGTCCATGCATCCCGTCACAGTATCATTCTCGCATTGGGGAGGACGACGGTTCGATCCCGCGTCCGGCCATACTGATTTAGGTTTTCCGTAATTTTCCTAAATCGCTCCAGGCAAATGCCGGGATGGTTCCTTTGAAAGGGCACGGCCGACTTCCTTCCCCATCCTTCCCTAATTCGATGGGACCGATTACCTCGCTGTTTGGTCTACTTCCCCCTCCAAACTAACCACCAATCACGGCACCATTCTATACGCAACCGTTTGTGTTGCGGTGTTAACGGCAGTAACTCCACTCACTGACTGCTGCTCGTCTGCAAACAGTCGTGATGGATGTCACAGAACCTTGCTGGATGTCCATTACATGTTCTCGGTCGTCAGGGGGAGATGTGAAGAGCTTATTACGTGTTTGGTCCACCACATGGTGATGGTGCAAGATGTTCGAAATTCTGAGAAAAATAGGGATAAGCTAGCGTGAGAGGCGGGTAATATACACTATTTCCAAACAACTTAGGGAAATCAGTACCTCGCCACTTTTCTTCAGGGCACAAACTGTCACTGTAAACATTACCTGGCTGAATTCTCCTAAGTCGTTGGAAAATTGTATACGTCAGGAGAAACACACACTATGTGATCAAATGTATCCGGACACCTGGCTGAAAATGACTTACAACTTCGTGGCACCCTCCACCGGTAATGCTGGAATTTAATATGGTGTTGGCCCATCCTTAGCCTTGATGACAGCTTCCACTCTCGCAGGCACACGTTCAATCAGGTGCTGGAAGGTTTCTTGGGAAACGGCAGCCCATTCTTCACGGAGTGCTGCACTGAGGAGAGGTATCGATGTCGGTCGGTGAGGCCTGGCACTAAGTCGGCGTTCCAAAACATCCTAAGGGTGTTGTATAGATTTCAGTTCAGGACTCAGTGCAGTCCAGTCCATTACAGGGATGTTATTGTCGTGTAACCACACCGCCACGGGCTGTGCATTATGAACAGGTGCTTGATCGCGTTGAAAGATGCATCACCATCCCCGAATTGCTCTTCAACAGTGGTAAGCAAGAAGGTGCTTCAAGCAGCAATGTAGGCCTGTGCTGTGATAGTGCCACGCAAAGCCCCCTCCATGAAAGACACGACCACACCATAACACCACCGCCTCCGAATTTTACTGTTGGCACTACACACTCTGGCAGATGACGTTCACCGGGCATTCGGTGTACCCACACCCTGCCATCGGATCGCCGCGTTCTGTACCGAGATTCAACACTGCACACAACGTTTTTCCACAGTTCAGTCGTCCATTGTTTACGCTTCTTACACAAAGCGAGGCGTCGTTTAGCATTTACCGGCGTGATGTGTGGCTTTTGAGCAGGCACTCGACCATGAAATCCAAGTTTTCTCACCTCCCACCGAACTGTCGTAGTACTTGCAGTGGATCCTGAAGCAGTTTGGAATTCCTGTGTAATGGTCTGGATAGATGTCTGCCTACTACACATTACGATCTTCTTCAACTGTTGGCCGTCTCTGTCAGTTAACACACAAAGTGGGTCTGTACGCTTTTGTGCTGTACGTGTCCCTTCACGTTTCCACTTCACTATCACATCGGAAACAGTGGACCTATGGATGTTTAGCAGTGTGGAAATCTCGCGTACAGACGTATGACACAAGTGACACCCAATCACCTGACCACGTTCGAGGTCCGTGAGCTGCGCGGAGCAACCCGTTCTGCTCGCTCACGATGTCTGATGACTACTGATGTCGCTGATACGGAGTACCTGGCAGTAGGTGGCAGCACAGTGCACCTAACATGAAAAACGTATCTTTTTAGGGGTGTACGGATACTTTTAATCATGTAGTATACAATATGAACAATAGCCAAGAGGGAATAATAAGAGTGATCGACCAAGAACGAAGTATTCGGATTAAAAAGGATGTAAGACAGTGATGTAGTCTTTCCCCCCTAACGTTCAATCAGTACATTGAAGAAGCAATGACAGAAATGAAAGAAACATTCAGAAGTGGATTTAAAATTCAAGGTGAAAGAATATCAATGGTACGATTCGCTGCTGACATTGCTGTCCTCAGTGAAAGTGAAGAAGAATTATATGATATGCGTAATGGAATGAACAGTCTAATGAGTACAGAATACGGATTGAGAGTAGTTCGAAGAAAGACGAAAGTAATAAGAAATAGCAGAAACGAGAAAAGCTAGAAGCTTAACATCAGTATTGATGGTCACGAAGTAGATAAAGTTATGGAATTCTGCTACCTAGACAGCAAAATAAGGAGCAAGGAGGACATCAAAAGCTGACTAGAACTGGCGAAAAGGGGGCGTTCATGGCCACAAGAAGTCTACTTTAATTTGAGGAAGTAATTTATGATAATGTACGTTTGGAGCTCTGCATTGCATAGTACTGAATCATGGACTGTGGGAAAATCAGAACAGAAGAGAATCGAAGCTTTTGAGATGAAAATTAGTTGGAGTGATAAGGTAAGGAATGAGGAGGTTCTGCGCAGAATCGGAAAGGAATATGTGGAAAACATTGACAAGGAGAAGGGACAGGATGATAGGACATCTCTTATGGCATCAGCGAATGACTCCCACAGTACTAGAGGGAGCTGTAGAGGGCAAAGATTGTAGACTGGAATACAGCCAGCAAATAATTGAGGACGTAGGTTGCAAGTGCTACTCTGACGGGAAGAGGTTGGCAGAGGAGAGGAATTCGTGGTGGGCCGGAGCAGAAAACTGATGACACAAAAATAAGGAAAAAAAACTGTGGTCCTCCTTTGTAGTCGTAGGACGTGGTCTACGGAAACCTTGACAACCACTAAGCTTGCCATCACGTTCCCATGCAGTCCATCATCGGACCACTGTCACATCCGAATGCTCCACAAGTCTGAATACTGGGCGATTCGATCAGCCGGCCAAATGGGGACCCACAAACCCTGTCAGGTGCTGATAACACTGTCTCAGACGAGTACATGGCATCTGAGTTTCCTTCGCAATGATCACACGCCATCTGACGCTCTTGACGTCACTTATATAAACCCCCAGAGGCCTCATAACAACACTAAACACGAACAACACTAATCCACTCTGTTGGCCATTTCACCTGTCATAGAGAACAGCATCTCCAACCATGTACATCCCCGCCGATGGCGTGTATGTTTGCAGTGTTACGTTGACATTCGACTACGTCTTTTTGGTGCCTCACTTTCCTTGTGAGGCACTGTACGTGATAAACAGTAAAGCATACAATTTATGGGGAGTCAGCAGCTAATAGAACTGGAAAGTGGCGCAGTGTTAATATATTTTCATGTAATTGTGAAGCGATGGAATTTATGATCAAATTTTCAATAACGTCAGTACTATGTCAGAACTATACACTGTTACAGATTGCATGTTTCTAAATTCTCTTACTTAATGTGAATCCAGAATAGTATGTGCCCGCATCTCGTGGTCGTGCGGTAGCGTTCTCGCTTCCCACGCCCGGGTTCCCGGGTTCGATTCCCGGCGGGGTCAGGGATTTTCTCTGCCTCGTAATGGCTGGGTGTTGTGTGCTGTCGTTAGGTTAGTTAGGTTTAAGTAGTTCTAAGTTCTAGGGGACTGATGACCATAGATGTTAAGTCCCATAGTGCTCAGAGCCATTTGACCCATTTGAATAGTATGTGATGTATCACTGTAGATAATACCGAAAAATCTAAGACCAGCAATATTTTCTAGAGTACAGACTGTACAGGGTGATGAAAAATTCGCGCACTCGGACTTCGCAACGCTATTCCTCACGTACTGGCAGCACAAAAATATCTGTCAGACTTTAGCTCTGCTCATACTTCGGGACCCTCCCGCCGGAGGTTCGAGTCCTCCCTCGGGCACGTATGTGTGTCATGTTCTTAGCATAAGTTTAGTTTAAGTAGTGTGTAAGTCGAGGGACTGATGACCTCAGCAGTTTGGTCCGTTTTTTAGGAATTCACACACATCTGAACATTTGTTTGCATTACACCAGTGCTGCTGCGCAGTTAAGCGCAGTAGAAAGCGTTTTGGGTTAACATGCAGGAGGTCGAGAGTTCGATTCCGGGTCGAGGCTGATATTTGTTTTCTCTCCTAAAAGTAGTCTGTGTGGTTCGGCATTTGGCGTCTTAATCCTCATACAGCGATTACAATGAGTATTCTATAAAACATTTGCAGTTACACACTACAAGAACAGAAATGGAAATATAATCGTTTTTATTGGTCACGTTTCAAAGAAACCTTTTGCGCGCCGTGAACGTGAATTGTTCCACACCATTGCATCTACTAAATTTCAAACCTGTTTTCTGTGTACTCTCCCCCCATGGTCCCATCAATTAGTACCAGGTATTATTCTTGCCAGGTTCAGGCCCATTACATTTAATTAGTGCCTTATGTCACCAGTAGGTGTAGCAACGTGAATTGCAAACAGTTTCGATGAGACCATTAGGGGAGGGTACACACAAAACAGATTAGAAATCTAATAGATGGAGTGGCTCGAAACAATTCGCGGTTACGACATGCAAAAGGGTTCTTTAAAAGCTGAACAATGAAAACGATTGTACTTCCATTTCTGTGTTCGTAGTACGTAACCGCAAACGTTTTGTAGAAGACCCACTTTAAACGTCGTATGGCGATTAAGACGCTAGATACCGAACCACGCAGATTAGGTTTAGCACATGAAAACAAATAAGTGTCGTCCCAGAATCGGATTCTCGACTTCCTGCTTGCTACCCCAAAACACTAGCCTCTGCACCTACTGCAAAGCACTACTGCTGTATTGTGACAGAGGTAGTTACCGTACACGTGATTACAGTGTTGCTAGATTTGCCAATCTCTAACGTCCATTTACTGCCCGAAATATGGGCAAGACTAAATTTTGCGAGAGACGTTTTTGTAGTGCTACCACGTGAGGAGTCGCGCTGCGACGGCCGAGTATGTGACTTTTTCTTCACCCTGTATACGAAGTGCAGCAATCATTATAATAAAAGAAAACTAAGAAATCTCACTCTATAAAGAAGCATCACTAACGAAATTTCTTTGATAGCGTCTCGAATCTGCTATAATGTGTCTATAGGTCCGAAACAGGAAGCTGCCAAGTTAACAGCCGACCCTGAAATCGTTTTGTCGGGAGACAGACTGAGGCACTGCTAGTCTCTGTAATAGTGAAGCCGTGACCTGGAAAACAGCCGCCATGATTGTTTAATGAGCCGACGGCTGACTTGGCCTCTCGTTAAAAGGCACTCCACTTAAAAGGGACGCCAACAGAAACTCTAGGAGTCGTCTTTCGACCTCATTTAAAGCAAGTGGAATCATTCTCGTTTCCAAGAAGGCAGCGAGAGCAAATATCACCAATCGTCAAAACTACAAGGAATGCCTCTTCACTAACAGAGCCATCGCCAAGGTCTTGATGCTTGTCAAACGTAGGCCGAAATTAAAGCAGATATTTTTAACATTATTTTAGGAATCAACTTCTTGTCGGAAATTTTATTTAGAAATTGGAAATTGGATTTATTTGGCAAAGAGCGGAAAGAAAAGTCTGTTGTATCCGACTTCAAATATGTTAATTAGTATGTGTAATTAGTTTCGGGGTGTACAAAGGAAACAAATTTATGTTTAAAAAAAAGTAGTGCTACCACAATTTATGCCCTACGCTTTGCGAGTCTACAGCAGAACCGCAGTCATCAGGTGGCTGTTTGTTTTAATAACAGCTTTTATTTGCTTCGTGGTTCCTAGCAGTAGCCAAGCACGTGACGATAAAGTTACTATCGTCTTGTCCAGTCAGTAAAGACCAGCAGTGATAGGACATAAAAGTACCTGAGACAGAAATATACATGAAGATCCTCTGTCCATATAACACTCAACCCGTTGAGTATTCATGAGCTATACCATTGTAGACCAATTGCGAAAAGGTAACACACACACACACACACACACACACACACACACTGTCCCTCCGTTTTTTGACAACAGAGAGAGAGAGAGAGAGAGAGAGAGAGAGAGAGAGAGAGAGAGAGAGCAGGATTCAACGCAGAATTTAAACAAAAATGTCTACCTCAATTTACAAGGTTACTTGTTCATTTAATTTCAACTGCTTCCTTAACAACGCTATCCTAATAGCATTTGTAGGAAGCCTACTCATTATGAGTTGTATCTACAAGCTGTAAGGTGTCAACATCCGGCTTAGTAAGAAGTTCTATTGTACTTCTTACCTTGGTTTACATGGCCTATGTCACCTCAGACGCTGAAAGTTTGTCAGCGGCGTTAACACATCTCAAAATCGTCTTTCGTCAGAATGGTTGTAGTGAAAGACAAATCAGACGTGTGCTGAGCTGTCGACCAATCGTGTACCGGGTGAGTGATGATAATTCCGACGTGGCACCAAAGTCTATGGCCTTTTTTGCCTCACGCAGGGAGAACTTTCAACAGGATTGGTCGTATTTTGCGGCAATCTCAAGTGAAATGTGTTTTACGACTGCCGTCTGGGCTTAGGGTCTTTTAGGTTCTGTAAAGGATGATCTTGGTTTGCGTAAGGCGGATGTCTGTCGTAATCCTTCAGTTGTGGCTTATCTAAAGGTACCTTGACACCGAAAACCAACTCCAACAAACAAAAACATATAACTGTTGTAAGTTTGGCAAACTTGCAACTGTTGTGAGTTTGGCAAACTTACAATTGCTGTGAACTGTTGAAATACGTTGACAACAGTTTCAAACTCTTGTAAACGCACATTCGACGTTTTTCTTTTTTGTTACAGAAAAGCAATGGAAATCTATTCTGTATGTGAAGATGCATTAGCTCTTAGTACAATAATTCTAGTATAATTGCTTGTCATAACCCAAAAAGAGACATATGTGGTACAGAAAATTACTGTTACAAAGTGAAACTCATTGAGCTTATAATTCTGTACTGCAGAAACACTACATTGGAGACAAGCAAGGTTTTCTAGAATTTTTGAGTGTGAAGTCTTGAGGCTAGTAGCACCATATATACAATGGAAAGGCACAAATTTTTAAGCCGCAATATCACCAGCGGAACAACTTCTTGTAACTCTGCGACTTTTGGCAACAGGTGACAGTTATACAAGTTTAACTTCCTCTCATCGAGTACATTGTACCTAGAATGTGCTGGGTTATAGTGAATGTGTTCAAGGATTTTGTAAAAGTAAATATTGTTATTTGACTTACTATGCATTCGTAACACATTTATGCATCACTTATTACATATTCAGTTCCTTCCCAATTTCCTACCATCTGAAGGCAACAAACTGAAATGATCTCAGATTCCCATAGTAGTTGCCAGATACCTCAAACGTAAAAGTAAAATGGTATAAGTTGCCGAAAACATGCACTTACACTCAGATATAGTATATCTTGCCAGAATTTCTCTCTGGAAGGACGTTATGAAAATATATTTCAAGATACAAAATGGAATATAATAGAGGTCACTGCCTTAAAATTAAAATAAAAACGATTGATAAAATGAAATAATTTATTCTTAAAAATATCGATTTGGCTCTATAAAATTCATTGAGAAAAAGAAAAGATATCACTCTGTTTTCTCACTCCGTGTTGTCAATATTTGTACGTTATCTGCAACTACAGCCTCATTTTCTGTTGCATAAAATAATGTCATTGTTTTTGCTGCAGTAGCAGCAGTGACTTTGGCTTCAGCTTTATCAGCAAGCATTTCTTTTGCATTGTGTATTACATCACAAATTTTTCGTTTTACTTAAACAAGCACTTTTCCATAATTTATTTCTCTCAGTTCAGATGCAATTCAGTCTGTAAATGAAAAATATTTGTTGGATATAACAATTGTTTCTTTTGTAATGATAAAAGCAACTGATTTTATGCACGTTACAGTTTGCTCTGTAGCAGTGGTCTTCTTCTTCTTTATCTTGTAAAATTGGTATCTCTGTCAGATGTTGATGGCGATGGGTAGTATGGAGTTTCTTCTGATGAGGATGACGGTGATGGCACTGCAGGTACAAAGATGTTTTGTTGTAGCAGCTGGGATTTCTTCATTAAAGCTTGTAGATTGGATCTCAGTCGTGCTAGTTAAAAATTCATCTGAACCATCACCGTCTTCATCATTATCCTCTTCAGGTGGTGCACATTAAACGTTTCTGATGAATTCTGAAATACACAAAATGCAACCTATAAAAAACTGTCCCCATAAAGCTATTAATTAAGATATTGATTGAATTTTAACAGTACCTTTTTCTTGTTTTTGTAGGAACCATCTACGAAGGAAGAATGGGAAGAAGTTTCAAATGGATCTGAGACCATATGGAATTTACCACGTTATATTGGTGCAAGAGATGGCCGAAGCATTGAAATAATGCAGCCAGCATGAAATAGATCATTGTACCATAATTACACTGGATCACTTAGCGTAGTGCTGCTAGCATTGGTGAACGGACATTACAACGTAATCAGTTACGAAGTAGGTGTCGAAGCAAGTACTTCAGATAGTGGTGTCTTCAACCGCTGCAAGATGGGAGAGAGATTTTCTAACGGAAAGACTGTTCTACCCACACCAAGGCCACTTTCTCGAATAAATCGGGATGTGCCATTTTTTATGGTGGGAGATGACGCTTTTGCTGTTTCAGAGTACATGGTGACAAGAGAAACGCACCCAGGAAAGAATGTTTAATCATCGGATATACCGCGCTAGAAGAATTGTGAAGAATTTTTTTGGAATATTGTGAGTAGTTTCTCGGTATCTTAGAACACAGTTGTTCTAAGACACCGAAAATCTGCTGACAATATTCCAAAAAAAAAAATCTCGACATTTTTTCCAGAACATAGTTGTTCTAAGACATCGAAAAACTGCTGACAATACTCCTAAAAAATCCTCCACAATTCTTCCAGCACGAAATATCCGATAATTAAACATTCTTTACTGTCTGCCTTTCTCTTGCACTCAAGTCCTGAAAAAGTGATATTAGTAACTTCCGCAGCTGTGTCTGCACAATTTTCTTAGAAGAAAGTGCCACAGTTTACTCAACACCACGCACTTTTGGAGTAGAAGAGCCAGAAACCAGGAGGGTTTCAGACTCGTTTCCTTTAACATCACAAGTCTGTGCACTAACGTGCCAGTAAACCAAACTTGAGACATTTTAGAAACTAACTTGCGTTTCGACAAAAAATTATCCGACACTGAAATAGATGAATTAATGACTCTCTTGCGCATTATCTTGAAGTATAGCTATTTCTACGTAGACGACTAACTCTTCATAATTAACGGCTCTCAAGATGATATAGATCAAATTTTCACAACTTTTAATAAGCTCCACGAGAAAATAAGCTTTGCTCTGGAAAATGAATCTCCCAATAGATCTTTGAATTATTTGGATCTAAATTTGGCAATAGGGGACAACCGTATTAGGTTTAACATTTTTCGGAAAAATACCTTTTCCGGTAATACTCGTATCATCCCAGCCGACTCCACACACTCCCAAACCCACAAAATGGCCTTCTTCCATTCTTGCATACACCGTGCGCTCGCCATTCCTCTTTCAGCAGAGGTGAAAGAGTTGCAAATCCTAGAAGTTATCGCCTATAATAATGGATATAAACCAGAAATTGTGAGACAGCTCTTTAACAAGAAAACTACGACCTCATCTACACTAGGTGTCGCACCAGAGGATAACTCCACCACCTTCATTTCTATCCCCTTCATAGGCAAAGCGCCATATAGAATAGGGTGACTCTTAAAGAGATTGCATATTCTCCGAATAACAGCGTCAAAAAGAATTTGGTCCACTCGTTAAAGAATACTAATGACAAATTATCTCGTTCTGGGGTGTACAAAATCACCTGTAGTGATTGCCCGAGTTATTACATCGGCCAGACACGGAGAGTCTTCTCAGCTAGATATAGAGAACATATATCCACGAAATGCGGTGATGGCAGGCGTGGCTCGACTTTTGCCGAGCACCTTGTTCCATTGGCCCATGCTCCCAATCCACCAAATAACACAGAGCTATTAAATTGCGACGTTAAAGGCACTAGGCTTGACATCCTTGAGGATTTGCAAGTCTTTAAACACCTGTTGCTTGAAAAAGAAAACCAACTTAATGACCAGCTACAATTGAGAAATAAGACCTTTTTCGAAGGTTTTCAACCTTTGTTTCACCGGCCCTGATGTTACATTGCCTTTGCACTCACCGACAGCTGACTCCACTTTCTTTAGTCGAATACTAATGTATTCAAAATTGAGGAAAATTTTGCCGAGTAATAACCAGTCTTTCTTACGGGCTCCGAATCCGATTATAGGGTTCTCGTTCTCCCCAGAAGAAAGTTCGGTTACATATTACGCCATTACAAGTGTTAATGCTTATATTAATGCAATTCCTAACGTAAAGGTAGCTACTGTTAATCATCTACGAGGGTATTTCGGAAAGTAAAGATACACCGTACCCCAGAGGAACAGCAGAGTTTTGGCGAGCAATTTGGCAACACTGGTGTTAGCCTTGAACCGTTAGCTTTCCCCTCGCGGTCGTTCGGCAGTTGAACGTTGCTTCTGGTTGGAGTAGGTCGTGTTTAAAATGGCTGCGCCGATTCAGAATCCCGCCAAATGCGAAGTGCGCTCCGTCATACGTTTTCTTCATGCAAAAGGTCAGCGACCAGCGGATATTCACAAAGAAATTGTTTCTGTTTATGGGAACATCAGGAATCGACAAAATGTAACGAAATGGTGTCGTCATTTCTCTGAAGGTAGGACAGATGTTCATGACGCACAAAGAACAGGTTGGCCATCTGTGATCTTTGATGCCCTTCTTCGGTGAACGGAGGAAGCAATTTGTGCGAATAGACGTCTCACATTGAAAGAATTGCATCAGATCATACCGGACGTGTCAATGACAACTCTTTATGATGTTGTGACTGTCAAGTTAGGGTACAGAAAATTGCGTGCGCACTGGGTTCCAAAACTGTTAACGGAAGAACACAAAAAGAAAACGATGGGCTTTGCATTCGACTTCCTCACACGCTATGCTGAAGCACGTGATGAGTTCCTTGATCACATTGTGACAGGTGACGATACGTGGGTTTATCACCATACACCTGGTGGGTTTATCACCATACACCTGAATCCAAGCAACAATCAATGCAATGGCGCCATTCGAATTCACCAAAAGCCAAGAAATGCAAAACGTCGATTTCAGCGAAGAAAATCATGGCTTCTGTTTTTTGGGACAGACAAGGCATTCTTCTGTTGGAATTTATGCCTCCTGGAACGACAATTGATGGTGCTGCATATTTCCAAACTGTGAAACGTCTTCGAAGGGCAATTCAAAACAAACGCAGGGGAATGCTGACAAGTGGAGTCCGCTTGCTTCATGACAACGCCCGGCCTCACACAGCGCCCGTAACCAAAGCACTACTCAAACAACTCAAATGGGACGTATTGGACCATGCGCCATACAGCCCGGACGTTGCGCCCACCGACTTCCATGTCTTCCGTTACCTGAAGTCACATCTTGGTGGAAAGTCATTCCACGACGATGAAGAGATCAAAGATGAAGTTGAAATGTGGTTCCTACAACAGGCGGCAACTTTCTATGACTGTGGGATACAAAAGCTTGTGTACCGACTTAACAAATGTTTGGATAACGGGGGTGATTATGTCGAAAAATAACAAATAATCCAGTTAATGAGATGTAACTGACGTTTTCTAAATAAATGTTCTATTTAAGGACTGCAAGCCATTGTATCTTTACTTTTCGAAACGCCCTCGTGTATTTCCACGCGCGCATGCGCATGACCATCAGCGATGCTCGGTACATAGATGCTCGCTGCCATTAGTTCCGGCGAAACTCTCGCGGCCTACCGACTTCGTCCGCGCAGTGGGGCCTGCTGTTTCTCTTCAACTAAGTAGTGTAGAATTATGACTGGGTACTACGGTGCTATAGTTTTATACTTGACATAGCCAAACTTTGGCATGCAATAGTTTAGTGTCAATAGCTTCTGAAGAAGGCCAAATTATTTTGGCTCAACCTAGGTAAAGATTGGTTTCTACTTGCAACTGAGGCTGACGTGTTGTGTGTTTAATTATCACAGTTGCTGACGGGGCTGCACGATGTTAAAAATTCTGATACCATTTGATGTGCATGCTGATTTTGCGAGGCCCGTATTCTGCTGTTCGGCGTATTGACATTATCTTGGAGATGGAAACGGGCTTCCTCTGTCCACAGGATGTTCCATGGCCACTCATTGTCCACTTCCATGCTACGGAAAAATTCCAGAGTCAACGTTTGTCTTGTTGGCAGATCAGCAGATAGCAGCTCCTGAACATACGTGATTTGATGATGATGATGTTTGGTTTTGTGGGGTGCTCAACTGCGTGGTTATCAGCGCCCGTACAATTTCCCAATTTTTTGCTCAGTCCAATTTCGCCACTGTCCTGGATGATGATGAAATGATGAGGACAACACAAACACCCAGTCATCTCGAGGCAGGTGAAAATCCCTGACCCCGCCGGGAATCGAACCCGGGA
Source organism: Schistocerca cancellata (assembly GCF_023864275.1). Classification (NCBI taxonomy): domain Eukaryota; kingdom Metazoa; phylum Arthropoda; class Insecta; order Orthoptera; family Acrididae; genus Schistocerca; species Schistocerca cancellata. The sequence continues at coordinate 1,143,341,304 of NC_064626.1, read as the reverse complement.
CCCCGTGCTCGGGAAGCGAGAACGCTACCGCGAGACCACGAGCGGCGGACATATACGTGATTTTGTAAGGATGGCAATTCAGGATGTTTCGTAGGATTTTATACAACGTGCTCGCAGGCATGTCCAATGTTCCGGCAATTCCCCATTCACTGCGTGTTTGCACAACACCGCCCAACCCAATGTTGTGGCCGCATCTTCGACAGACGTCTGATCACTGATTTCCTCTCTCCGCCACACTGGATATCAAAAGAACCTCAGTAATCATTTTCTCCCGACCCTTAGCAGACATTGGACCAATCCTTTTTTCATACACCTGAGTATCCGGAACTTCTGCTGGACTACTGGCATACAGTCACCGTTCTTGTAAACGAGCAATTCTTCATCGAAACAGGCAAGTTGGGCGTCTCGCGCGCAAACTGGGTAACAGCTGTTGGTGTGCATATTCTGACACTTAGGCCGGTATTACACTATCAAATTTATTTGTCAAAGATTTGATCAAAGATGTGATCAAATATATTTGACAAAGATCTTTGACGAGGCGCTAAAAAGGGGTATTAGACTGTCATCATATTTTTCGTCAAAGTTCAAGATGGCTGGCAACAACAACTTGTTATTAACCACAGCAGTTGCATGTACCACACAACTGCACTGTGTGCACATGCAGGAGGGAAGCGGGGGGGGGGGGGGGGGGGGGAGTAAACGTACCTGGGTGAAGCCGTGGGTTTTACGACGACACGATAAAAGCATTCAACGAAACTTGCTACGAGCTTATAGAGGAGCATGTCAAGTCATACATCAATTACTTAAGAATGGATGATCATACATTTCTGTATGTGCTCAGTGAAGTGTATCCTCATATCACAAAGCACAATACTCACTTAAGAACTGCTATATCTGCAGAAGACAGGCTCACTCTTAACACTCCGATTCCTTGCTACAGGAGAGGGTTAGGTTAGGTTAGGTTAGGTCAGGTCTCCAATCTTCTTAATCTATTTTTGTATTCAGGGTGCCTCACGTTGTAAAGCGCCTCATCAGCTTCATACATCGCTATTAATTTTGTAGTTGTCAGCACACACCAATTGTATTTACCAGCAATGTTTATAAAAACACTACAGTTGACAGAACGCTGCAGCGATGCTAGCGCTCCATGTGGTAGCATGTCACATTGCAGTGAACAGAAGACAAGCAACTTCTTTGATCAAATCTACAGCGAGGCTCTAGATTTGATCAAATATTTGACGACATTTGACAAAGTTCCCTATTACACCATCAAATTTCTTTGACAAAGACATCTGACAAAGATATTGGACAAAGAAATTTGATATTGTAATACCAGCCTTACAGCAACATGCACTGGTTAAATTTTCGTTAATTTTTTGGTCCCGAAAACGTAAGATTTGCGGACATACGTTCATATGAAGTTTTTTTCGTGTTTTGGTGTAAGGAACCTGTGCCCCAAAGCTTGTAAAAGTGTTTCTGAAACATCCTTTATACATTTTTTAGTATCTAGACAAAAGATTAAAAGCTGACGGCAAAAACAATAAAATAGTCTCTATGACGCCTCTCGCACGAAGCATTAGTCTGAAATGATACGCACTTGTCCTGAGGAATAGATGTTACTAAGGAAGCAAAAATGCCGTGAAAGCACACACTGAAAAGTATTAGCCCTTATCGCGTCATTCACACACAGGTTTACTAATTTGTTAAATAACAAACGAACCGCTTCTACTAGAGTACGATTTCACTAAAGCCACTTGTACACCGCAGAATCATCTGCTGTTGTAACAGGTGACAAAACTCCTTAGGAATTTCGACGAGACCTCGCTTTCAAGTCTTCGGCTCAAGGCAAACGTCCAGATGGCAGGAATTGCTTGAAGAATGCCTTACACAACGTGCAGACACTGACGTGCCTACTCGCATTCGGGAGGACGACGGTTCAATCCCGTCTCCAGCCATCCTGATTTAGGTTTTCCGTGATTTCCCTAAATCGTTTCAGGCAAATGCCGGGATGGTTGCTTTGAAAGGGCACGGCCGATTTCCTTCCCAATCCTTCCCTAACCCGAGCTTGCGCTCCGTCTCTAATGACCTCGTTGCCGACGGGAGCCGACCGCGGTGGCCACGCGGTTTAGGCGCTGCAGCCCTGAACCACGCGACTGCTACGGTCGCAGGTTCGAATCCTGCCTCGGACATGGATGTGTGTGATGTCCTTAGGTTAGTTAGGTTTAAGTAGTTCTAAGTTCTAGGGGACTGATGACCTCAGATGTTAAGTCCCATAGTGCTGAGAGCCATTTGAACCATTTGTATACGGGACGTTAAATACCAACCACCACCACCACTGACGTGCCTACTCGGCAATCGGTATCTCCGAATCTCGGATACGCCTGAATTAGAGATGTGTAGATCAGCACCGAAGTCTGAGGTGCAATTCAGGGCTTAACATTTAACGCTTCGTTCAGCCATTCAGATTTCTCTTTTCCCTGATCTTCGAAACGTGTACCTCTCTCGAGCTCCCCAGAAACGTTTACCGCTGAAACCCACTAGACACTTCACGGTTGTTCCGGTATTATTTACGCCTTTTCTGTTCTGTAACCGATGACTGTCGGTCGATTTCCTCTGATTTTCACGACATTATCAGCTCGTGATGTGTCTCTGCGTGGGAGGAAGCAGTATACTGATTGATTCTTCACGGAATTTTTTCGACCTTTCCGTGTGGCGTAATGCCGCTTGTAGAGTTTGCTCGCTGAATTTGGGCAAGTATGTCGTCACCCTTGCTAATATTTGAATCTGTGGATTGTCTCGACCTCCTGTATTGATCTTACGTAGTAAGACGCGCAGTATTCAGGCATCGTTGGAAAGATGGGTTTAGAAGTCCCCTCTTTCTTTGGCGAAATACATTTTCTCAGCATTCTTCCAATGAAACTGTCTGGCAACTGCGTTTCTGATACCTAGCTTTATTTGATCTTTTCGCTCAAGTCGGTACAGATGCGTACAGGAGTACCTTATGGTAATGTCTATTTCTTGAGACTGGTCGCCTGTAGTGTAATTGAAGAAGAATTCGTTAAACTTCGGTTACAAGATAAATCAGTCAAATCTAAAGGCCATAAATTCAACTAAATACTAGGAACTTCTCAGAGCAGTTAAGGGAAAAACAAGAATGGACAGAGTAAGGAATGTAGAGATTAGAAAGGACCTCAAACAAGAAAGTATGAGAGAAGAAATTGAAAGAAAGAGATTAAGATGGTATGGGCATGTTAAGAGGATGCGTGGGCAGAGACTCCCCAAAATTATGGAAGAACTAAAGATGGATGGGAAAAGACCTAGAGGGCGCCCAAGAACACGGTGGAAAATGGGAGTGAGAATATCTGTTGAAAGGAGAGGTGTGACCTGGCGGCAAGTGGAGGAAGAAAAGTGGTGGGAGGACCGAGCCAAATGGAGAGGACTCGTCAACACCCAGACCCGGCAGTAGCTGGAGCGGGACATGGAAATAGATAGATAGATAGACTAGGAACTACAATTACGAGCAACTTAAATTGGAAGGATCACACAGAAAATGTTGTGGGTAAGGCTAACCAAAGACTGCGTTTTATTGGCACGACACTTAGAAAATGTAGCAGATCTACTAAAGAGACTGCCTACACTACACTTGTCCGTCCTTTTTTGGAGTACTGCTGCGCGGTTTGGGATCTTTACCAGATAGGATTGACGGAGTGCATTGAGAAAGTTCAAAGAAGAGCAGCACGTTTTGTATTATCGCGAAATAGGGAAGAGGATGTCACTGAAATGATACAGGATTTGGGGTGGACATCATTAAAACAAAGGCGTTCTTCGTTGCGGAGGAATCTTGCCACGAAATCAGAGCCCGCACGGAAAGATATAGGTGTTTGTTTTTTCCGGGCGCTGTACGAGATTGGAAAAATAGAGAATTGTTCTGAAGTTGGTTCGATGGTCTGCCAGGCACTTAAATGTAATTTGCAGAGTATCCATGTAGATAGAATGTAACTCCCACACATTCATTTCCAGTTACATTCATTTCCATCGAGAATGCTTGTCTTTGTATCTACCGTTAATTCTCTGCAGGTATCCGCGTATTTCTGTACTTCATCTAAAGCCGTGGTTTTTATATATATGTGGTAGGTTCGAGTAACACATGAGAATTGCGGAGATGCTTCATGAACGCAAGTGGGAATCCCTTGAGGGACGACGACGTTATTTCCGCAGAACATCATCATCATCATCATTTAAGACTGATTATGCCTTTCAGCGATCTATAGAGTTCATTCCCAGTTTTTCTTTGATTTCCTCATTGTGGACACACTCCTGCCATTGTTCCCATCTACTAGTACCTGCAATCATCCTAGCTACTTTCATATCCGTAACCTCAACCTTGTTGATAAGGTAACCTGAATCCACCCAGCTTTCGCTTCCATGCAACAAAGTTGGTCGAAAGATTGAACGGTGCACAGATAACTCAGTCTTGGTACTGACTTCCTTCTTGCAGAAGAGAGTAGATCGTAGCTGAGCGCTCACTGCATTAGCTTTGCTACACCTCGCATCCAGTTCTTTCACTATGTTGCCATCCTGTGAGAATATGCATCCTAAGTACTTGAAACCGTCCACCTGTTCTAACTTTGTTCCTCCTATTTGGCACTCAATCCATTTATATTTCTTTCCCACTGACATTACTTTCGTTTTGGAGATGCTAATCTTCATACCATAGTCCTTACATTTCTGATCTAGCTCTGAAATATTACTCTGCAAACTTTCAATCGAATCTGCCATCACAACTAAGTCATCCGCATATGCAAGACTGCTTATTTTGTGTTCACATATCTTAATCTCACCCAGCCAGTCTATTGTTTTCAACATATGATCCATAAATAATATGAACAACAGTGGAGACAGGTTGCAGCCTTGTCTTACCCCCGAAACTACTCTGAACCATGAACTCAACTTACCGTCAACTCTAACTGCTGCCTGACTATCCATGTAAAGAACTTTAACTGCTTGCAAAAGTTTGCCTCCTATTCCACAATCTTGTAGAACAGACAATAACTTCCTCCTAGGAACCCGGTCTTATGCCTTTTCTAAATCTATAAAGCGTAGATACAATTCCCTGTTCCACTCATAACACTTCTCCATTTTTTGCCGTAAGCTAAAAATCTGGTCCTGACAACCTCTAAGAGGCCTAAACCCACACTGATTTTCATCCAATTGGTCCTCAACTAATACTCGCACTTTCCTTTCAATAATACCTGAGAAGGTTTTACCCACAATGCTGATTAAAGAGATGCCTCTGTAGTTGTTACAAACTTTTCAGTTTCCATGTTTAAAGATTGGTGTGATTACTGCTTTTGTCCAATCTGATGGAACCTGTCCCGACTCCCAGGCCATTTCAATTATCCTGTGTAGCCATTTAAGACCTGACATTCCACTGTATTTGATGAGTTCCGACTTAATTTCATCCACCCCAGCCGCTTTATTGCACGACAATCTATTGACCATTTTCTCCACTTCCTCAAATGTGATCCTATTTCCATCATCATTCCTATCCCATTCTACCTCGAAATCTGAAACATTACTGATCGCATTTTCACCTACATTGAGCAACTCTTCAAAATATTCCCTCCATCTGCCCAAGGCATCCACAGGATTCACCAGCAGTTTTCCTGACCTGTCCAAAATACTTGTCATTTCCTTCTTACCTCCCTTTCGAAGACTGCTAATTACACTCCAGAATGGTTTTCCAGCAGCTTGACCCATAGTCTCCAACCTGTTTCCAAAGTCTTCCCAAGATTTCTTCTTGGATGCTGGAATTATCTGTTTGGCTTTGTTTCTTTCTTCAACATAACTTTCTCTGTCTACCAGGGTTCTAGTATGTAGCCATTTTTGATACGCCTTCTTTTTGCTTTTACAGGCTGCCTTGACTGTATCATTCCACCAAGCTGTTTGCTTCATCCTACTTTTACACACTACTGTTCCAAGACATTCTTTAGCCACTTCTAGTACTGTGTCCCTGTACCTTGTCCATTCCTTTTCCAATGACTGTAATTGACTACATTCAACTAACTGGTACCTTTCTGAGATCGCTGTTATGTACTTGTGCCTGATTTCCTTATCCTGAAGTTTCTCCACTCTTATCCTCCTACATATGGACCTGACCTCCTGCACTTTCGGCCTCACAATCCCAATTTCACTGCAGATTAAATAATGATCAGTGTCATCAAAGAATCCCCTGAATACACGTGTGTCCCTCACAGCCTTCCTGAATTCCTGATCTGAAATTATATAGTCAATGACAGATCTGGTTCCCCTCGCTTCCCAAGTATACCGGTGAATGTTCTTATGTTTAAAAAAGGAGTTTGTGATTACTAAACCCATACTGGCACAGGAATCCAAGAGTTGTTTCCCGTTCCTGTTGGCCCCCATATCCTCTCCAAATTTACCCATAACCTTTTCATACCCTTCTGTTCGATTTCCAATCCTGGCGTTAAAATCACCCATGAGCAGAACACTATCCTTGTCCTTTACTCTAACAACTACATCACTGAGTGCCTCATAAAAACTATCCATCTTATCTTGATCTGTCCCTTCACAATGCGAATATACTGACACAATCCTAATTTTCTTGCTAGACACTGTCAAATCTATCCACATCAGTCGTTCGTTTACATACCTTATTGCAACTACGCTGGGTTCCATTTCTTTCCTGATGTAAAGCCCTACACCCCATTGTGCTATTCCTGCTTTGACTCCTGACAGGTAGACCTTGCTTTCTCCCACTTCCTCTTCTTTCTCACCCCTTACCCGAATGTCACTAAGAGCTAAAACGTCCAGCCCCATCTTACTTGCAGCTTCTGCCAGCTCTACCTTCTTCCCAGAGTAGCCACCATTGATATTAATAGCTCCCCATCTCATTACCATTTGTTTGCCAAGTCGTATCTTAGGAGTCCCTGGTTTGTCAGTTAGAGGTGGGACTCCGTCACCTCCAAAGGTCCGAGGCATTTTGCACTGATTGTTGCCAGCATCATATTTAAAGTACCAGGGAAGCAGGTTGCTAGCCTTACTTGCCCCGAGTCCCACTGGGTTTTACCCCTAACGGCTGAGGGACTAACCGGTGGATTTGGTAGTCTCTGCCGTATGAGCACAAAGGTGACCACGACTCAGAATATGTCCGAGATGCCCAGCCTTATTCCAAAGTAACTGGTATCCCGACTGTCAGGACCACTTACTTGGCCACTCATACGTTGCCCGTGGTTCATGAACTAGGACATGACTACAGGAACCCACACCGTAAACCACTATTGGGAAAATTTAGAGAACCGGTATTTGAAACTGACTGCAGAACGATTCTAATGCCGCCAACATACATTTCTAGAAAGGACCACGAACGCAAGATAAGAGAAATTAGGGCTGTAATGGGCATATAGACAGTCGTTTTTCGCTCACACGGGGAGGCCACGACGTTCGAATCAGGGATTTACTGAAAACTTTGTACACTTTCAGCAGTTCATTAGCACAACATAACATGCAATTAGGAAGGCGTACTACTTAGGCGTTTTCGAGAAAATCTCAAGGCATGTTTTGCCCATCACCGATATACCGGTGCGTTGCGACACTGAGTACGAGATGGCGGCGGTCATGTGGTTAGTGATCAAGTTTTGTAATAGCTGGATAGTTGCATCGTGTCCCGCTCATGTACCTCTTTTTTTAATTTATAATTTTTCAAGACTACTCGTATTCTTTCATACATGTTACATTTGAAACGTAATATGGTGAAGAGACATGCGTGTTTGCATGAACGTTTATTGAATTTGCAACGTTATTTGGTTGTTGCTGATTTATATTATCATAACAAATTTTATATTTATAACTACCGGCAAGTAAACGACCAAACGCATAAAGTTTTCATGAAAATGCCGCCTGTCGTGATTTCTGTAATCCCTCATACTTGCAATCGGGTAAGCTACCGAGAACTGCTTTGCACCTGGACGCTTCGATCTGCAGATACAAATTTCAAGGAGGACGAACAGGCTTGGAAAGACCAATACGAACATCGATAAATAAGGAGGTAAAAAACTTTCTTGAATAATACAATGAGTTACAATAAGCCATAATATGAGGGTAAACCGCGTAAAACGTCTCTTGCGATTTTCTCGCAATCGCCCCAGCAGTACGCCTTACCACTTACACATTTAGTTGTCATAATGGACTACTACGAGTGTACAAAGTTTGAAGTGAACCCGTGATCCGAATGTCGTGGTGTTCCCTTGTCAGTCTAGTTTTGGGTGGAACAGGAGAGGAAAAGACTAATAGTGGTGCAAAGTACCCACAGTGACGCACCATGCGGTGGTTTGAGGAATGTGTATACAGATGCCTACGATTTCTTCACGTTGTGTTTACACAATGTCATCAGTACAGTCACAAAGTTAGTCTGACATTCTGTAAGCTCATAACTGTTCAAGAAGGAGGAGGAGGAGTTGGAGGAGGGGGGGAGGAGGAGGAGGAGGACATTAGTGTTGTAACGTCCCGCCGACAACGAGGTCATTAGAGACGGAGCATAAGCTCGGATTAGGGACGGATGAAGAAGGAAAGTAGCCATGCCACTTCCAAGTAACCATCCCGGTGATAGCCTTAAGCCATTTAGGGAAACCACGGAAAACCCAAATCAGGGTAGCCGGACGCGGGTTTGAACCGTCGTCCTCCAGAAAGCAAGACCACTGCGCCATTCATTCTGTTCAAGAGGCGACAGAACGGTACTGTATCAGTAGCCTTCCGCTATTAAAATGTTCTTTTTCTTCACCTTCTGTGGCTTTACCTTAGCGTTCATGGTGAACCTTGTCCTCTTCAACAATTCTTTTCCAGTTATCACATTCCACAGCTCGAGGTTCCCACCCCTACAGTCCATTTTGCGCCACCCCTCCATCATTTTACCTATCCGTGTGGTTCTCGGCCCAATTCGTCCTCTTTGGCCCGTTGGATTTCCATCTAATATCCTATTACCTCCTTCCATATCACTCGACCACGGCACGTCCTCCGCCCATTTCAATCTGGCTGATTTCAGCAACTTTATAAATAGTGTACAGCACATGACTACACCTCTTTCTCTATCTTCCTCTTTCACTTGTTGGGCCAATGAATCACCGTAAGACCTTTCTCTCAAAGGCACCTATCATTCTAATAACTTTTTAATGATTCTGACAGAGCTTCCGAGGCATGTGCAGCACTGGTCTTAAAAATGTTTTGTAAGTGGTTAATTTGATGGTACAGGTTAAGATAACGTGTTCAGCTCTTACCTACATAGTTGCATGCCGTCAGAAGCGGCACACATTCCTCCTTCAGTACACAAACACGGTTAGGGCCGTTAGGGACAGTTAGCCCCACTTAGAGGTTGTACTGATGGATGCCTCAGGTAAACACAGAATCCCAGCTCGTCTGAAACACTTCAGTCCAGCAGTAGGGTTTCTCGGCCACATTATTCAACTTTGGATCACTTAGATGTGGATGGAAACTGTGTTTATCAACATTGTGCTATGTGCAGAACAATTCACTGGTTTGGCGTACTGCCAAAAGTTGCATCATTTACCTTCTAGACGCTTCAAATCGACCATTAACGAAGTAATAACTCTGTCTCTTTACACTTCTATACTGATGACTTATCAACTTCCCTAAAGACGTTACCTGGTCCCTTTAATTCCACAAACAATGAAACCAACCAACCAACCTAAAGACGTTATTTAATTTCGCCAGAAAACCATATCGAAATTATGGTGACATCCACCATAATATCGAATTGGCAATTACGCTAATAAATTGTGGACTAACGCATTGACCAAGATATTATAGCGTATATAGCATAAAACCCCAGTTTTCTTTTAAAATCAGGGCACTACACCTCTCGGTGACAATGATGAAATACATCCTCTCAAGCAGTAATTTCTGTTAGAAACAGTAACGCAACAACCGAATAATTTGGTACAATCGTGTAGCTGGTTTCAAACCAAGTTGAGTCATGTAGACTTAAGTACTTCCGCTCATTAAGTGGAGTGAACATCAACTAATGTGACGAATGGTAGCTCGCCGTAAATTGTGATAAATGGAAAGTACATGCACGAGCGCAAGCTAATTTGAGTAGAATTTTAGTACGGCCGTCGTAACCGACCAGTGAATTAATTCAAATCAGTTCAACTGCTGAGCGTAACTTAACGAAGCGATGTACACTAATGTCAGGATATAACAATGAGTTGCGAAGAGGCCACTTGGGGCGACTGATATTTTTTTACGAGCAGTCTGTAGTGAAGTGTAGCGCAGTACTGAAGCAGACAATATATTAGTACGACCTGTTTTTGAATACATTTCGAGTGTTTGGGATGGCCAGCGGTTTAGTTCTACGAATTACATGGAAGGAGTTTAAATGTGCCTTGCTACATTTGTAACTTGCAAGTTTATCAGTATTAACAGAGATGCTTCGAGGTAGCACACAAGCGAGCATTAGCGGAAAGACGTTACTTTCGCGAAACACTGTCGGACAAATTTCATGAGAAACTGGGAACGCTGCAATCGTCTCTATCGTATATCTCGACGAGTGCCCACAGGAACAAGACAGAAAAAGCGGAACCACACTTCCGCTTCTCGCGTTCTCCGTTCGGTAGTGCTAGCAGAAAAGAGATGTGAATATCGGATAAAGGTGCGGTGCAATCTGCACCGTGAATGCTACAATGTCTTGCAAAATGTAAACTCCTCACACAAGGCCAGTGGAAAGCATTTTTCGCCTTAAAGGCTCTTAACTTTGGCTTATGTTAGTCACAACAACAGACAGTTTGTCAAAGTCGTTTCCCCATTTGCGTCCCGTATATTCGCTAGACATTGTCCATTTATCTCTACTCCGCTCATACACCGCGCAAAAGAAAAAGACGCTCATAAACTTCCTTTGTAATGGTACTTAGCTTGGTGTCCTTCGATGTCTGTCACCCTCGGACTCGATGACGCTTGCAAGACACAAGTTCCCTTAGGGCGTTGATTTCCACACATTTCACAGTCGAAAATGACACCTCAAAGTGCATTGAGCAGCAACAAGACGTTCGCAACAACATTCAACACCACAGACATCCCCCACACGGTTCAACCCTGCTCTAAGGATAATCGTGGAGCTGTAGCCCTAATAAACGTCATATGACTCCTTTGGAGTGTAGTGTGACCACAATTTTTGCTCTGGTATATAGAGTGGGACCACTTGTGATCGTTCAAAATCTTTCTCCGAAATTGGAACGATGTCAGAAGCAGCAAAGAGTGTTTATGCCTTTTCAGCCACCTACTTTCGCACTCTCCTGTTAAGTATATTCAAAATGTACCTATCGAGAACTTCGACAGCCATTCAGCTGAGTGGTACCTCGTGGCTGCTCCAGCGCGCAGGGGCATGCAACCCATTCGATACCACTCAGGTGCAGTTTTCAGACTTATACTTATCAGCCAGAACATTATGATGACCTACCTAATAGCCGGCACATTCACCTTTGGCACAGATAGCAACAGCGACAAATTATGGCATGGAAGCAGTGGGATCTTGCTAGGTCGCTGGAGGGAGTTGGCATCACATCTGCACTCACAAGTCGCCTAATTCCTGTATATTCTGGGCAGAAAGGGGATGAACTCTGATGGCACATTTAATCACATCCTAGATTTGTTCGATCAGGTTCAGATCTGGCGAGTTAGGAGGTTATCACATCAATTGGATCTCCATCACACTTCAGGCCTTGTGACATGGTACGTTATCTTGCTGAAAAATGGCACTGCTGTCGCGAAACATGATCCTCATGAAGGAGTGTACGCAGTCTGCAACCAGTGTGCGATACTCCTTGGCCGTTATGACTCCATTGGATCCATGAATGCCTATACGAATGTTCCCCAGAGCATAATGGAGCTGCCGACAGCTTGTCTCCGTCCCACATGACAGGTGTCAAGCAGCTGTTCGCCTGGACAACACTGCCACTGGCATGGTGAAGAAGGTACTGAGATTCGTCATACCACGCTATGCTCGTGAGGATCACGTCCTCATTTCCGTCGCAGTTGCCGATGTCGTGTATTAACATTGGCACATGCATGGGTCGTTGGCTGTGGAGGCCTATCATCAGGAGTGCACTGTGTATGCAGACACACTTGTACTCTGCTCAGCATTAAAGTCTGATGTTAGTAGCGCCACAGCTCGCCGACTGTCCCGTTTTACCAGTCTACCAAACCTACGATGTCTGAAATCTGTAAAGATGGTTGGCCACCAGCCCCATGATGCCTGGATGTGGTTTCACCTTGGTTTCGCCTCGTGTTGAAGACATTCACCTTGTAACCTCCACGCACAAATAATTAAATGGAAATTGAGGCAAGTGTAACCTCCCAAAGAATTGTTTATATTTAAAATATGAACCATGTGTAAACTCCCCACAAAATAATAATTAAATGAATTTTTTTTAATATTGTGACCTCTGAACAAAATTGATTTTAATGTAACCTCTGAACAAAATTGGCTCCAATTTATAGTCTCTGTGCAAAGAATGCATTCACACTTAATATTCCCACAAAATTCTTTTCTCATTTAATATCAAGTTCGAAACAGAAAAATTCCTAAACAGCAAAATAATAAAAAAGTTTGGTAACCTGATAAATTTTTGAGGACAGCAGCGCTGGCCTTCGGCCCTGTATTCTGAATAAAAAAAAGCAAAAATTCTTACCTCAATACAAACCGCAATTATATCTGCTCTTAAGTAGGAATTTTTCGACACAGCTTCGATAAATTTTTTGAGGACAGCAGCGCTGGCCTTCGGGCCTGTATTCTGATTAAAAAAAAAAAAAAAAAGCAAAAATTCTTACCTCAATAAAAACCGCAATTATATCTGTTCTTAAGTTGGAATTTTTCGACACAGCTTCGTGCAATGCTGGCATATATTACTTTTTTGATTCTTGGATGCAATGATAATGCATTGGAAATTCTTTAAATTGAAATGAATGCTTTTCTTTAAAAGAGTTGCTTTATATTATAAAAATTATTATTGGCGCATTTCTTTGAACAAATTAAATTACAATTAACATACATTATTAAATATGCGCCGGCCGCGGTGGTCTAGCGGTTCTGGCGCTGCAGTCCGGAACCGCGGGACTGCTACGGTCGCAGGTTCGAATCCTGCCTCGGGCATGGGTGTGTGTGATGTCCTTAGGTTAGTTAGGTTTAAGTAGTTCTAAGTTCTAGGGGACTTATGACCTAAGATGTTGAGTCCCATAGTGCTCCGAGCCATTTGAACCATTAAATATGCGCAAGGCTGCTTCTTTACCTTCTACAACAATACTCATCCACCAGAGTCCTGACCAGAGTCGCGAGCAGGGCACACAGCCGACGCATGCCGACTCCCGCCGACTGGCACGGACTGATGACTACTACTGGACTGACTACTACTACTATCGACTCGCGCAGTCAAGCGCAGACTAGCAACAGCTGACGATAAACTACTCTCTGGTCAGAGATTCTGTCATGCCTCGCCCATCGCTGGCAATGTATACGTCTCGCTGGCAATGTATACGTCTTTCAACCTCAGTACTCCTGGAACACTCAACGAGTCATGCAGTTCCCAAAATGCTCACGCCGAGCCCCCGGCCCATCACAATCTGCCCTCGGTCAAACTCAGATAGATCGCCCACCTTCCCCATTCTACACACGGACAACACACTCATTGATACTACATGGACCGTGCGTTTGTCTGACTAGAAGTGAATCCTCGACAACTGACGCTGCTATCACCTGGACAGGTTTATTTCGATAGCACATCGGTGAATGTTCTAGCTGGGTTTCGAGAAAGTGATATTGTTTCGCGCAGTGCATTCTTTCCTTGCCTCATCACATGCCCTCAATGCCGCCAGAGAGCATTCAATCTCGCGATTAAAGTTTTGGCTTTGGTAGCGTCGAAACAATTGAAATCACAGCATTGACATGTGGTTCTAACTCGAACGATCGTGCTCCCGGAGTACTGCATCTTCCCCATGGCCAACAAGTCAATTACCTCAGTGACATTACAAAGTCTGTGTTCCAGCATTATGACGAGTCACGCATACAGCTCACCTAAGCTCTCAACGGGAGTTGCTTTGCCCAAGGAATGTGTTCTTTTGTTTATTGTTTCAACTGGTTCCACAAAGCTGCAAATCACGCAATAACATCAAGGACGAAGAGCCAGTTACGTTTCCGCACTGGAAGTAGCTGTACTTTCGTTTTACCCATAACGGACACGAGCCCTCAGTGCGGCATACGCCATTTCATTGTAGTTTATTTTAGCAGCTGGACATAGGATGTGGAAGCACGTTTTAAGAAGACGCGGTTGCGATGGAAATGACCTGGAAATTTTAGTACTTTTATTTTTACCTCGATCGTTTTGAGATATTCTTGTATAATAATTCTGTTAATGAACGCTTTACCTTCGACATGTGTAAATTTTAGAGTTTTTACACTGTGAAAAGGTGGCAGAGTAGACTTTTTTTTAAGGTTCATATTCGTCGTGCCTTACTTGAGCTTGTAGTAATCCGCTGCTTTGTTGCAGTTTAGAGTCCTTGGCACGTCTAATTTCAACTAAAAGCGATTTTAGTTTCTAGGATTTTCAGATTGTTCAGCCGGATTGACAAGCTGCATATAAAAATTAGTTTCTGGTAAAATATACTGTTAGGGAAAACCACCCCGATTACCCTCAAACTTTAAGAAATCGTGGCGGTGTATAAAATGCATCATTCATACACAATAAGGTATATTTGATCTTGTAATGTTTTCTGCCGTATATCTCCCCACCTAATCTCTTCTTGAAGTGTCTTCTACAAACCCAAGCAGTACCCGTCTTGTCAGTGCGTTTTCAACTGGCTGACATATGTTAAGGTCACTCGAGCGTCATCTGGTCAATAAAATACACCACGCGAATAATTATATACGCATATTTAATTGGTTATTTTTTCCACTTGTTGTTGTTGTGGACATCAGCCCGAAGACTGCTTTGATACAGCTCTCCATACTTGACTACATCTACATCTACAGCTACATGCATACTCCAGAAGCCACCTTATGGTGCGTGGCTGAGGATACCTTGCACCGCTAACAGTCGTTTCCCTCACTGTTCCACTCGAAAATACAGCAACGAAAATAAGACTCTATATACGTCTCCAAATGAGCCCTAATTTCTCCTACCTTTGTGGTAGGGAAGCTCTAAACGAATTTCCTCGATTTTGTACACAATGACTTTTTATGGAGAGGATGTGTTACGAGACGAGGTCCAAACTGTTGTCAGCTGAGTCGTTAGATCCGTGGTTCCTGTGTGCTGAACACATTAAATTGTTTGTGAACATCCGCGCTTTTCAGACCGCTTAAGATGAAAAACAGGAAGCAACAAACATCATCCGGCCGCGTTAGAAAAAAAACTACCGGAACCAATTCACAAACCGGGTAACTTCATTATCTTTATTCTCTCTTTGCAGAATCGGAACGTTATCAGCTAGGCTCTATGAGACATGCAAAGCACGGAACAGGAACTACACACAAAAGCCACACAGCACTCTGATTTCCGTTTTCAGCATTTGATGCAAAACTACTGCCCTGACCTATTTCGCTCACGGCTATTCATCCCGCCGTAATTGGCAGTCTGATAACATTACCATTGTTTAGGGGCCGCAGCTTCTCCTGTAGCGCAACGCGTTTAAAAAACTAATTGTCTCTTTTGTTTCGCCTCTTGGTGTATCGAGTAGACAGCTAGAAGGTTACAGTTGTCTAGATTTGCAGTGTACCACAGGATAGGCAGACATTGAGCTTAGACGTTTCACTGAATCCAGCTTTTTATGGTGTATTGTACGCTCCGAATTCTCCAGAAAATATGGCATCGCACGAGCTCCCTTTCATGGTTAGACACAACGTATTATTAACTAAAACAGATCAAGACTTTCGGCAAACGGCACTTCATTTTCCATTTTTTAAAATAACATTTTTGCTCATCTGGTTTGATAAGAACTAACATCTCCTGCTATCATATGCTAATCTTCCCGTTATTGTCTCTCAACTGTAAGCAACATCCTCGGCGACATACAAGGGGCGTTCAACTGGCGATGTAACATATGAAACTTCCTCTTCCTGGCAGATTAAAACCGTGTGCCGGACCGAGACTCGAACTCGGGACCTTTGCCTTTCGCTGGCAAGTGCTCTACCAACTGAGCCACCCAAGCACACGTCACGCCCCGTCCCCACAGCTTTACTTCTGCCAGTACCTCGTCTCCTACCTTCTAACTTCACAGAAGCCCTCCTGCGAACCTTGCAGAACTAGCACTCCTGAAAGAAAGGATATTGCGGAGACATGCCGTAACCCCAGCCTGGGGGATGTTTCCAGAATGAGATTCTGGAGCGATGTAACAGCTTTGTCTGAAATCAGGTTGCTTTTATTCGGGATTCGAATACATCAATTTTTCCCCACTCTATTAGTTACAAAACCCAATTTTTCAACATAATCTCCGCTCAATGCGACGGCCTTACGCCACCTTACTGGTGGGGGGGGGGAGGGGGGGGGGCGGTACCACCCTACTGGTCGACGTCGGAGCCAACGTCCTGCTGCGTCAATAAACTCCACATCATACACATACTGCTTCCCCCGCAATGCATCCTTCATTGAGCCAGACAGATGGAAGTCGAACGGTTCTAGATCTGGGCTGTAGGATGGATGAGGACGAACAGTCCAATGAAGTTTTCTGGGCTCCTCACAGGGTCGCATACTTGAGTAAGGCCTTGTGTTGTCATGGAGAAGTTCTTTTGCATTTTTCAGACGACGAACACGCTGAAGTTGTTTCTTTAATTTCCTGAGGGTAGCACAGTACACATCAGAGCTGATCGTTGCACCATTAGGGAGGACATCAAGCAGAATGACCCTCCGAGGTCCCAAAAGACCGTCGACATGACTTTACCGGCTAAGGATGCAGCATTGAACTTCTTTTCTCGGAGAAGAGACGGTGTGGCGCCACTACATGGATCGCCGTTTTGTTTCCGGTTAGAAATGGTGAGTCCATGTTTCATCTGCCTGTGACGATGTTCCGCAAAAAATTGTCACGGTGTACTCGTAACCAGCAAGCAGCTCCGCACAGATGGTCTTCTGTTAGGTGAGGAGCAACCCAGCGGGCACTCAGCTTTGAGTACCCCAACTGGTGGACGGGTGTGTGTCAGCACTGCCAACAGAGACGTCCAGTTGTGCTGCAAGGTGTTTGGTTGTGACCCTATATCACCTCGAGTGAGAGTGTCCGCACGTTCCAACATAGCGGGAGTCACAGCTGCGTGCGGTCGACAGGTACGGGGGAGATCGGACAGGTTTGCGTGACATTGTTGCGACGATGACGGGCGTGTCGCTCAACAACTCACCGTGCTTTTGTTCACTGCCTGGTCTCCGTAGAAATCTGCAAGCGCCTATGATTATTTGCAATGTTCTGCTTGGAGTGCAGACAAACGCCATTTTGGAGGTACCACCACCTGTCGGAACTTCATGGAACTACAAAAAAATGTGTGTGAAATCTTATGGGACTTAACTGCTAAGGTCATCAGTCCCTAAGCTTACACACTACTTAACCTAAATTATCCTAAGGACAAACACATACACAACCATGCCCCAGGGAGGACTCGAACCTTCCCCGGGACCAGCCGCACAGTCTGTCTGTAGCGCCTTAGACGGTCATGGAACTACGGGGACTAAATTCCACGTTGTCCCACAGCAAATTCCGCGAAACTGGTCAAGAAAAAATGTTTTGCATTACTAAATAAATGTCGTGTGACTAGGGCCTCCCGTCAGGTAGACCGATCGCCGGGTGCAAGTCTTTCGACTTGACGCCACTTCGGCGACTTGCGCGTCGATGAGGATGAAATGATGATGTTGATTAGGACAACACAACACCCAGTCCCTGAGCGGAGAAAATCTCCGACCCACCCGGGAATCGAACCTAGGCCCTTAGGACTGACATTCTGTCGCGCTGACCACTCAGCTACCGGAGGCGGACGTTTCATTGCTTATTGAATGCACCTTCTATTTCACATATTCTAATCTTTATCTGTCACCTATGGCGCTTTCTATCTACATTCCTATCTACAATAGGAAGCAAGGCAGCGTTTAAATTCCGGCCGATGTATCTTTTCATTTCGCATTTTATCTGTCTACTTTCTAACATTCGTCTGTATCAGCAGGTTTCAAATTCCAGTGTGTTACTGTGCGGCTTTAACCTATCTAGATTGCTTCTGGTATGGAATCTGGTGATGTATGCAGTGGTCGTGGTAGCAGTGGGGGGAGATAGTGCTGGCAGGAGTATGTAGAGATAGTGTACGTGCTGGTGGTTGTCTGTTCTTGGAAGATTTCTGAAGAACCAAACAGATATTAATGAAGGAAAAGGGAAAATAATTTCATGTGCATACTCATCAGCTGACAAACTGGTGAAATCAGCACTAGACTAGAGAAAGTGACAATTCAAGGTGGAAAAGCACTCCAAAAATATAGTCATAAAGTACGGAAACGAAAAATATATAATGACAAGAAGCACTTGAAAATAATAAAAAAGTCGATGATCGCAACAGACAAGTTTGTTTTCGAAAAAGATGTAAGCCAGGCTATTTTACCGTTTTTATCGTCCATTTGATGGCGAACGAGCAGCGAAGGAAATGAAAGTAAGTGTTTGATCGGGAATAAAAGTTGAAGGGGAACCTATGTCAGCGTTTTGATTCAAAACGTAAATACCTGTCCCAAATGCTCCATGAGCTGTTCCAGAAACAGTACGACGACAAATCCTTTCCAACTCCGACAGTGACTAGATGTTGTCTGGTTTGTGGGGCACTCAACTGCGCGGTTATCAGCGCCCGTACAAACTCCTAACCTTTACTTAGTCCAATCTCGCTACTTCCATGAATGTTGATGAGGACAACACAAACATCCAGTCATCTCGAGGGAGGTGAAAATCCCTTACCACGCCGGGAATCGAACCCGGGACCCCGTGGGCGGGAAGCGAAAACGCGACAGCGAGACCACGAACTGCGAATCCGACAGTGACACTCCACGTAATAAGTACGAGGTACTCAAGGCAATCTGTACACTTGGAGATTGTTTGCGAAAGGTGGCATAATTGCTGCTGGTGGAAGCTACAACTTTGGATAGTTATGTACAATCCTGATAACCAGCAGCAGAATCATCAAGTTCTAAACAATGTTCTGTTAATTCTGCCGTCAAAAGTCTTGGCCGGTAATCCCTTCTTTGGTCGCTAAGTCCCGCTCTCTTGCACGACAGGAAGGAGTACGGAGAAGTGATGAAACCAGCTTCCTTGGGGTAAAAAAATGAATCTAATACTATAAAAGTCCTGCCAGCCTACAGAAAGCGATTCGGAAATACCATTACCTACAGGAAACACGCAAAGATTTCCATAGTCCTTTACATTTATTGTGCTACTATTGTATCAGTAATGTTAATTCGGATTTGTCGGAGACAAACGTTTTCGTATCCTGTGTGTGTCTCAAGCGTTACTTCAGTTCCTTACCTACTCTCTGGCAAACACTAAAACACATATGTGTGGGGTTTATCAAAAGTAACAGCAGAAGAATAAATCGTACGGCATTAATGGCCCATCTTCAGCATACGCTGACCAACGGACTCTCTTCGCTGTTTCCCTTCGCAGAACGCAACAGTCGATGCGTCTTCCAACAATGAAATGTTCGTGAATTTACCTTAAATTACCTTCAGACTAAACTGCAATGAGAAACCTTAAAGCCACAAGGTGAGCGCACTTAATCTATGTATGGTGAGGGCAGTTTATTGTTTCATATGTTGACAGTAGGATAAGGCAGGCATAAGATTCTACGTACGCTCCCCAAGCATAGATAAATCGCACCGAGGAGAGGAATTCGCTCTGTTGTTGCTCTTACCACTTCCTATAACTTATATGAAACATATAATTCATGTTTGTCCCCAGAGTGGCGTTATCCCCTATTCAACTGAGTGGAAACAGCAGAAAATTTGAGTCCGCCTCAGAGCTCTTCGCATTTTCCTAGCTCACATTTGCCGTAAGAATGATATCTTACTTTCACTGAATCCTGTGCAGGGTGTTCAACAATTCAATATCGAAACAAAAACACATGACGACAAATATACATTACCTGACAAAAAAAAAATGAAGTACCCAGAGGGGATGGTGGAAACGTAGTGAAACTAGACGGATTGAGAGGATATGTGATGTTATATCATCAGTGATTACAAATTCGAGTCAAATTCCAGAGCAACTCGACGCTACGAGCACGCTTATGACGTTGCACCCACTACGGCCTGGACGTGTTCTCTGATTCAGTTGAGAAGAGGGTTGGTTATAAAGCCACCGTACCTTCTCCTGAAACAAGCTGGCAGACAACTGCTGTAGCTGGCTCTACATGTCCAGGATACTGGCATTCAGAGAGATTTGACGTCCGAACTGGTCTCTCACCTGCTCTATCGGGGGACAGATCCGGGGACCTTACTGGCAGCAGACTACCACAGTTGCGCTGTCAGTTCACAGAGATACATGCCGTGTGTGGACGTGCACTGACATGTTGAAAAATGGCATCACTAGACCTTCAGCTCAGACGTAACAGTTGAGGGCACAAGATGCCTGTGATGTACATCTGTGCCATCAGAGTTTCCTCGGTAACTGCCAACCATGAACTGAAGGCATACGCGCTGGCCGCCCACACCATGACGCCAAGTGTAACACCGCTGTACCTCTTCAAAACAATGGGAGAATGAACCCCCTCCATTGGTCCCCGCCATACTCACAGACAATGATCATCCAGAACTGCAGTTCGGCGTTCAAAAGAATGCGACGCCACTCGTCGGCAGTCCATGCTTCCCAGTCGTGACACCACCCCAAACGCTGCCGTTTATGATATGGGATGGTAATTCGCATGCGGTGCTTACTGATAGTCTCTGACCAACGGTGCGGGCTAACACAGAATGCTGCGGGGATTCCATTCCTTGTTCTCATATGGCAGGCGCAGGTGTGAAGTGGTTATGAAGTGACTGGCGCACAGTACGACAGTATCCCTTGTGGTGACCAGACGTAAAAACGGCTCTGAGAACTATGGGACTTAACATCTGTGGTCATCAGTCCCCTAGAGCTTAGAACTACTTAAACCTAACTAACCTAAGGACAACACACACATCCATGGCCGAGGCAGGATTCGAACCTGCGACCGCAGCGGTCACGCGGTTCCAGACTGAAGCGCCTAGAACCGCACGGCCACACCGGCCGGCGACCAGACGTATTCGATCTGAACCTTGACATAGATTATGCCTGTCCTCACATTCCCAAGCAGTTTAACATCAGATCATGGTCCCACCCGAATGCACCACAAATCTGGATACTGCACAATTCAACCGTCCGCCCAAATGGAGACCCACCATGAGGCCCCTTTCAAACTCTGCCACATGCTGATAACTCTCCAACTTTTGTAGCCCTGTCCTCCTCAGCTGAGTTTAATATTACGGTATATTGTTACTTTTTACTTGTCGACCGTCTAACTCCAACGGAATGAAACACAAGTTTCGTGCCATACGCGTTTCGCCTTTGTTGTCTGCAAGGTCTGGCTTGGAATATCTACATATTTTTACTATTTGGTTTACATTTTGGCACAATGTACGAGTATATGTAGGCTATTAAACAGTTCTGGTGGCCGGTTTTTCTATGACGTAGTAATATTTTAAAGTCCACTTACAGGTTCAGCGGATGATTGTCTACATGTTGTGTGTTAGGTCCGTTTGCGGAGCTGTTCTTCTTCTTATAATAGTCATTTCGGTTTCTGTTTTCCACACTTCACACCACTAGGTACTGAACACTTGTTTTGATACTTCGTTTTGGTTTGTGTTGCCGACTGTTGGATGTTACTGTCAAAGATCGACTGTTGTTGCCAACTTTCGATTGTTTAAAGGAAGAAAAACACTCGAAAGTTGGCAATAACATTCGATTTTTGACAGAACATGCGACAGTCGGCAACATAAACCAAAACGAATTATCAAAACAAGTATTCAGTTCCTAGTGCTGTGAAGTGTGGAAAACAAAAATCGAAATGACTATTATAAGAAGAAGAACAGCGCCACAAATGGAACTAGAACACAACATGAAAAAAATCATTTGCGGAACCTGTAAGTAGAATTTAAAATATTACTACGCCTTAGATAAACCAGCCACGAGAACTGTTTGTAACCTACATATACGTTCTCTAAAATGTAAACCAAACAGTAACAATATGTACATATTCCAGGCCACTGAAGATGCCTTGCAGAGAATAAAGGCGTAACACGTATGGCACGAAAATTGTATTTCATGCAGTTGTAGTTCGACGGTCAACGACTGAAAATGAACAATATGCCTTTGATAACTCTGTCTCACATGAGTAAGCACCATCACCATGTTATTCAGAATGATCACTGAACATCTGAGGGTGTTCAAACTCCTTTATGTACCCTGCCAGGCCTCGTAGCGACATTAATGCACTCTGGTGGTCGTTGTGGCTGCCACAGAGAACTGCAACACTAACCATTTACATCCCCGCCGAAAGTAAGTGTGTGTGTGTGTGTGTGTGTGTGTGTGTGTGTGTGTGTGTGTGTGTGTTCTTTTTTTTTTTTTGCAACGAATTTAGATAATCCACAAGGAGTCGGAAATCAATACTGAGTGAGCACGGAGTATACAGGAACTCATTGGGCGTGATTGTGAACAAAACACTGTTAAATACGTTTCAATGCTTCAGTGTTCTGGTCAATGTACAAAACGAGCACCATTAATTTCAGCGCGCTGCTGACATTGCCGTAGCAGGGCATGTACTATGAGGAATGGTGTGTGATTATGTAGGTGTTTAGCCGCTTCAAGAATTCTTGAAACTAGTTCCTCCTCTGAATTCATTCGGGTAGAATGCACTTCAGTTTTCATACAGTCCCATAGAAAGAAGTATGATGGGGTGAGGTCCAGGGATCTTGCACACCCTCATCCTCAGCAGACCCACAGACTGGCCAGGGTTCGGGCTAATGTTCCACGCACTGGCTCTGCAAAGTGAGACAGGATCCACTATACTGGAATCACAGCCTCCCTATGATACGTAAATGTACCTCCGGCAATAACTTTGGCAGGTGTTCTTGCTAGAAGAATCTATACATTGGCCGCCCTGAGTGGAGACGGCAACATGTAGGGTCCAAGCGAGCAGCCACCCACATTTTTACTGCAAACTGTCTCTGATGACCTCATATAAATGTTGTACGTCAGTTTTCATCCACCCATACATGCGAGTTAGGACAATACTACAGGTTCCTTCACGACAATAATGGGTCTCATCTGTAAACAGAACAATTTCAGAATCTGAGCGTTTTCATTAGCCTGTTGCAGAAACCAATATACAAACTCGAGCCAAGATGGCTGCTCATCTGCCCTCACGGCCTGTACTCTGGTAGGATGAAACAGATGTTAATGCTATCCATTCCATATTACAGTATGGTGACTATTGAACTCAATGGTAATTGGTGCTTGCCTCCAGCCTGTTCTCAAAGGTAAGAAGAGTAATAGGTAGCACCATCAATGTCTTCCTGCATTAAACAGACGCAGCATCTACGTGTTGGCATTGTCGAGTCGATCGTGGATTGCAGTAAATGTGCGATAATTCGGAGACCTCCGTACAGGTGAGCTCTTCGACCATTGTCGCACGGTTAGCAAAGTGCGTGTCACGCGGTTCTCTCCACGCGTAGCGCTCTACGTTGCGTTCTGCGACCATCAAACAGGCACCACAGAGCTACATGCTGCTTACCAGCTCAATGTGAACGTCAGGATATCAGAGCACATACAGGGTGTTTCAAAAATGACCGGTATATTTGAAACGGCAATACAAACTAAACGAGCAGCGATAGAAATACACCGTTTGTTGCAATAGGCTTGGGACAACAGTACATTTTCAGGCAGACAAACTTTCGAAATTACAGTAGTTACAATTGTCAACAACAGATGGCGCTGCGGTCTGGGAAACTCTATAGTACGATATTTTCCACATATCCACCATGCGTAGCAATAATATGGCGTAGTCTCTGAATGAAATTACCCGAAACCTTTGACAACGTGTCTGGCGGAATGGCTTCACATGCAGATGAGATGTACTGCTTCAGCTGTTCAATTGTTTCTGGATTCTGGCGGTACACCTGGTCTTTCACGTGTCCCCACAGAAAGAAGTCACAGGGGTTCATGTCTGGCGAATAGGGAGGCCAATCCACGCCGCCTCCTGTATGTTTCGGGTAGCCCAAAGCAATCACACGATCATCGAAGTATTCATTCAGGAAATTAAAGACGTCGGCCGTGCGATGTGGCCGGGCACCATCTTGCATAAACGACGAGGTGTTCGCAGTGTCGTCTAAGGCAGTTTGTACCACCACAAATTCACGAAGAATGTCCAGATAGCTTGATGCAGTAATCGTTTCGGATCTGAAAAATGGACCAATGATTCCTTTGGAAGAAATGGCGGCCCAGACCAGTACTTTTTGAGGATGCAGGGACGATGGGACTGCAACATGGGGCTTTTCGGTTCCCCATATGTGCCAGTTCTGTTTATTGACGAAGCCGTCCAGGTAAAAATAAGCTTCGTCAGTAAACCAAATGCTGCCCACATGAATATCGCCGTCATCAATCCTGTGCACTATATCGTTAGCGAATGTCTCTCGTGCAGCAATGGTAGCGGCGCTGAGGGGTTCCCGCATTTGAATTTTGTATGGATAGAGGTGTAAACTCTGGCGCATGAGACGATACGTGGACGTTGGCGTCATTTGGACCGCAGCTGCAACACGGCAAACAGAAACCCGAGGCCGCTGTTGGACCACCTGCTGCACTAGCTGCGCGTTGCCCTCTGTGGTTGCCGTACGCGGTCGCCCTACCTTTCCAGCACGTTCATCCGTCACGTTCCCAGTCCGTTGAAATTTTTCAAACAGATCCTTTATTGTATCGCTTTTCGGTCCTTTGGTTACATTAAACCTCCGTTGAAAACTTCGTCTTGTTGCAACAACACTGTGTTCTAGGCGGTGGAATTCCAACACCAGAAAAATCCTCTGTTCTAAGGAATAAACCATGTTGTCCACAGCACACTTGCACATTGTGAACAGCACACGCTTACAGCAGAAAGACGACGTACAGAATGGCGCACCCACAGACTGCGTTGTCTTCTATATCTTTCACATCACTTGCAGCGCCATCTGTTGTTGAAAATTGTAACTTCTGTAATTTCGAAAGTTTGTCCGCCTGAAAATGTACTGTTGTCCCAAGCATATTGCAACAAACGGTGTATTTCTATCGCTGCTCGTTTAGTTTTTATTGCCGTTTGAAATATACCGGTCATTTTTGAAGCACCCTGTACTTTACATCAACTTTCGTGTAACGACGTAAGAAGAAGCAATGTTTTGTTTACATCATTTGTCACAAGGGTCGCGCGACCACTACGGTCGCAAGTTCGATCCTGCCTCGGGCATGGATGTGTGTGATGCCCTTAGGTTAGTTAGGTTTAAGTAGTTCTAAGTTCTAGGGGACTGATGACCTCAGATAGTAAGTCACATAGGGCTCAGAGCCATTTGAACCATTTTTTTGTCACGAGGGTACTAAGGCGTGGTTAGCGTCCTCCCAATACATGTTTACGGCTCTTAGTTGCCCACCGAAATGTACTGTTTTTGCCTCCGTCGTAATATCTGTCAATCTGGGCATCAGAAGTTTTTATACAATTTGTACAACTTTCAGAAAATTGTCGTAAGAAGAGCACTCGCGGAATATACCTAACTGCAACAGTCTAGTTTCTTTCCCACTTGGTAAAACTGATTTCACAACAGTTTCACAAACTGTGTCCTTTGCAGGGACGCTTTCACGGATCCTCCGTATAAACAGATATATTTCGCGCCCGTATGTGCCATGTACACTGAAGAAAAACAGCTATATGTTGGTATGGTATTATTGGCAGGGAGACATTGTATGGAGTTGTTCGGGAGCCTCTTGCAAGTCTTTCTACGCTGACGGAAAGAAATCGCTACACTAAAAACTAATTAATGAACAGTAATGAAATTTCGAGAATTTAACATACTGAAGTGACTAACGTTGCGCGATCACAAGTTAATGGAACCGCGTGATATGCCACTGCAAATGTGGAATGCTGGTACATTAATAATCGGTGTAACCGCCAGAATATTCAGTGCAAGCATACAGACTTCCACACGCATTGTCAGTTTGTGAGATGGAGTTCAATGCATGTTGCACTTGGTAGAACAATACAGGGGCGGTTAATGCTGGTTGTTCATGATGCTGGAGTTGCCGTCCGATGATGTCCCACATGTGCTCGATCGAAGACAGATCTGTTGATCGAGCATTTTAGGTTACAACCAAGGTACCTGCGCACACTTTATCCTGTTGGAAAACACAGCCTGTTCATTAATGGCTGATATACACGTCCAATCACCACATTTACGTACATATTTGCAGTCAGTGTGTGTGGAATAACAACGAGAGCGCTCCTGCTGTCACACGAAATCGCACGCCAGACCAGAACTCCATGTGTTGTCTCACTGCACCCTAAAGCCTAAAGGATTTATTGGTGGCCAACTCCTTCTACTCCATTGATGAATTTCTTAGTAAAACCAACTGATTTGTATATAAGTACAATATAACTTCTGCACAATTTCAGTGCAGTAATGTGTTCACTGAAAATGTGTGTGTGTGTGTGTGTGTGTGTGTGTAAGTATAATCTAACTTCTGCACCATTTCAGTGCAGTAATGTGTTTATTGTAAATAAGTATTACGGTAGTTGTATTACATGTTTATTACCTTATAAATAAATAAAAAACTTTATTTTAAATTCAGTGCATTAGCATTTGTAAAATGACTCTTAGTGTTGAAACTTCCTGGCAGATTAAAACTGTGTGCCCGACCGAGACTCGAACTCGGGACCTTTGCCTTTCGCGGGCTAGTGCTCTACCATCTGAGCTACCGAAGCACGACTCACGCCCGGTACTCACAGCTTTACTTCTGCCAGCTTATTTCATCTCATTCTGGACTCTTAGTGTTCATTAAAAAATGACGATCATTCCACTTGGGACCTGTGGAATGGTACATTAGCTTATTTGTTTTAGTTGTAAATATTTGTCATGTATTGTTGTTTTTCTGACATGTTCCACATCCTGGAGGACCTCCTCACTACGGATCAATTGGAATGAAAGTAAATCTAATCTAATCTAAAACCTGCTCTCCAATGAGCTGTCGCTTCAGACACTCAACTCGCAAATGGCGGTGGTTTGCGGTCAGGGGCACGCACGCTACCGGGCATCTGGCTCGGAGCTGTCCTTGAAGTTGCAGATTTGTAACAATTGGTTGTGTCACTGTTGGGCCGACTGCCGCTCGAATTGCTGCTGCGTATGCAGTACGATTTGCCGGAGCCATAAGCGGAACACGATAGTATTTCCTCTTGATAGTACCATCTGGCTGTCCGGAGACGGATGTGGCCAAGTCTTTCGGCAATATCGCAGAAGGAACATCCGACTACTTGTAGCTTATTTCACGTCCCGTTCAAGTCCAGTAACGTGTTAATAATGGCCTCTTTGTCACCTTACAGGCAGTCTTGAATAACATCAACCACGTCCAATCTCACAGGTAGATAAATCTCACGACCGTTGCAGCATTTATTTAAAAGCAAACCTGATCTGCAGCCTCATCTACATCTACGTGATTACTGTGCTACTCACAATAAAGTGCCTGGCAGAGGGTTCAATGAACCACCTTCATGTTGTCTCTCTACTGCTCCACTCTCGAACGGCACGCGGGAAGAACGAGCACTTAAATTTTTCTGTGCGAGCCCTGATTTCTCTTATTTTATCGTGATCATCATTTCTACCTATGCAGGTGGGTGACAACAGAAATGTTTTGGCAATCGGAGGAGAAAACTGGTCATTGAAATTTCATGAGAAGATCCCGTGGCAACGAAAAACGCCTATGTCATAGTGGTGCTACCAGCGCCCCTCTGATGCGACTGTCGCGAAATCTGAATAGACATCATCTTTAGAATGTAGAAACACGCCTACCAACTTTCATTTATGTCGCTCAACTCCTTCTTGGTCTTGCGATTTTTTTCCCGTCAGCGTATCTGGCACCACTTCGGCGATTTGAGACTCCTTGTGGTGTAGACAAGATGAAATGACGAGGAAACGGCCACATCCTTAGCGAAAAATGTCCCGACCCGGCGGGGAATCGAACTCGGGACCCCGCAATAGACACAGCCATGCTAACCACTAGACGACAAGCTGATATGACGACTTACACCGAAGGAAGCACCGAATGAAGTGGAAAAGATGTGAAAGTATTCGTGCACTACCTCGCAATTGCCCAAGGACGATAACGCTCTGCAGAATACGGCATTATCATTGACTGATACGAGATACCGATGCAACTACTTTTAAAAACTGTAACGAAGTAATTTTTAACGCCATTTCATCATTTCTTGAACAAAGAGGACAATGAAATAATATCAGCAGTTAAAGATTTCTCAAAAATTGTCCGTAAATATGCTGAATATGACGACGCAATCAACCAACACAATGCAGTTTCAACTCCGCAGCTGAATCTCCGCTACACTAAAGGAATTCGTCCTTACATTCAGCAAAATTCCGGGAACTTTTTGCGAAATTTTCAACTGCAGACATTAACAAAAATTGTTCAAATGGCTCTGAGAACTATGAGACTCAACTTCTGAGGTCATTAGTCCCCTAGAACTTAGAACTAGTTAAACCTAACTAACATAAGGACATCAGAAACATCCATGCCCGAGGCAGGATTCGAACCGGCGACCGTAGCGGTCTCGCGTTTCCTTACTGCAGCGCCTAGAACCACACGGCCACTTAGACATTAACAATCGTAAGGTACTACAGTTATGTTTCCAAGAGATATCGAGTGCATTACAACCACAGCTAATGAAAAAAAAAAAAAAAAAAGAGAAAAGAAAAATCGTAATCACACTGGAGGGGAGCCGGCCGTTGTGGCCGAGCGGTTATAGGCGCTACAGTGTGGAACCGCGCGACCGCTACGGTCGCAGGTTCGAATCCTGCCTCGGGCATGGATGTGTGTGATGTCCTTAGGTTAGTTAGGTTTAAGTAGTTCTAAGTTCTAGGGGACTGATGACCTCAGAAGTTGAGTCCCATAGTGCTCAGAGCCATTTGAACAGTGGAAAGTTAGTCACCAACAGGAGACATCACTCAAACACCGACTCTAGCCTATGTGAAGACATCAGCTCGAGAGTCTTCACACAAGTTTCTTCACCTTTGCCATATCTAGGTGAAACCACTCATAGATGGTTACACCACGTGTTGTTGTTGCTGCTGTGGTATTCAGTCCGAAGCTCTAGACGCTACTCTATCGCGTGCAAGCCTCATTATAAATGCCACTGCTTACACCTATCTGAACCTGCTTCCTGTTTCCAGGCCTAGATCTCCCTCTACAGTTTTTGCAGCCCACACTTCCTTCCATTACCTAAATTCATTTACGACTCAGGATGTTTCCTGTCAACTTATTCCTTCTTTAAGTCAAGTCGTACAGTAACTTTAATTTTTCGCCGATCCTTACCTGTTATTTAATCTAACCACCTTCTTCGACATTCTTCTACAGCATCACATTTCAAATGCTGCTGCGCTCTTCTTGTCTGAACTGCTTCTCGTCCACATTTCACTTCCATTCAAGGCTACACTGCAGATAAACATCTTCATAAAAGACTTCCTAACACTTTTAGGCTGGCTGAGTATCCGGCATTGCCCAGGAATGTACTTAATCATGTCTTCTATTACTCCATCTCCTTCTTCCTCCTCTCTCTGTTCCACTCCTCCTCCTCCACTCCTCCCCTCTGTTCATCTCTTCCAGCCCTCAACAGCATCTGTCCAGTTTCTTCTGCCCCTATCTCTGTGCATCTCCTGCTCCTCGCCTCTTCTATCCATCTGCTTTCCCAGTCTCTTTACCCAACTGCTCCTCCCTCTCTGCCCATCTGTTCCTTCCTCCTCTGTCTATCTCCTCCTCCCCTACCACTAAGCATCTCTTCCCGTTTGTCTTTCTCTGTACATTTTCTCCTCGCCCCCTCTCTTTGTTCATCTCCTTTCCCCTCTCTCAGCCTCTCTCTTCCTACCCTCTCTCTGTCCATTTCCCCTCTCTCTATCCATCTCCTCCCCCCTCTCTATTAACGTTATCATCCTCACCCCACTTCTCACCCTCACAGTGTTTCTTTCCGGATCGTGACTATTATATGTACCAATTTTCATTAAAATCATTCTAGGGGCTTAGCATGAGCTCTATACTCGTGAATTTTCCCGCAGATACACATGCCAAATGTATTTCACACATTTCACATATATTTGTATATATATTTTATCTGTAAGTCTAGCGAATTTTGCCAGGCAGTCTCATTTTCATGGAGCTCAATGCTTATGGACTCCAGGACTACGTGCCACACAGTGATATAATTTCGCAGGAACAGCCTAGTAGTATATGTGGCTACTCTCTGAGGAGGAGGTATGGAACATACATACATACATACATACATTTTTATAACATGTACGGCTTTCAAACGTATATGTACATATATTTCACTTGTATCTCTAGCGAATTTCGCCCTGTAGTTTCAGTTTCACGCAGCTAAATAAAAATAGATGTTTGTGACCAGGACTTCCCGTCGGGTAGACCGTTCGCCGGTTCCAAGTCTTTCGATTTGACGCCA
The DNA here is from genome assembly GCF_023864275.1 of Schistocerca cancellata. NCBI lineage: Eukaryota > Metazoa > Arthropoda > Insecta > Orthoptera > Acrididae > Schistocerca > Schistocerca cancellata. Next base: position 1,143,310,517 of record NC_064626.1, on the reverse strand, counting down.
CTTCGGCGACTTGCGCGTCGATTCACGCAGCTGACTGTTTATGACGTCGTATCTCGTGACCTAAGTCTGTACAGAGTTAGAATGTTGCAGGTACATCCAGTGGCATAATGGGTACTGTCTGCGAAATGTGTTATGAATCGAGTTAACAGTAAAGAAGTAATATATTAAAACGTCATGGCTGATGCCCCAGTTTTTCACACATCCCACAGTCTATGACGTTATATCTCCTGAACTAAGTACCATACAATGACAGTTTTGTTGGTACATTCAGTGGTGAATGTGAATACTGTCTGCACAGTATGTTGCTAACACAGTAGTAACGAAGTAATAAATAAAACCGTCACGCTTCATGCGGCAGGTTTTTGCAAGGGCAACGAAAATGTAGTAAGTGGTAAACTTCTATCCTGTATAATTTCATGTGGACGGACATTGAGAAAAAAATTCGCAAAAGCTTGAAATTGTGTGTTAAGTTTGTTGCATGTCTCTAACTGCTATCGTTCTCAAATACTGTCTGACTAAAGTATGAATATTTCACGCGTCGTCGACTACACTACTTTTCACCTCCACCCACACTCTGCTGATACGTAGGTCATTCTTACTCCCATGCTGGTTCTTTCCAGACAATAAGTGATATGCGTACCGAGTTGGGTTGAAATCCATACGATGGTTTGGGTGGAGATGTGGAACATACTAACATTTCTACATGCATGCATCCATTTTTATGTATATGGATGTTAACAAATTCAAGCACCCATTTTATATACTCTTTACTTCGGCCATCATCAGTTTTTTGCTGCTCAAGTGGCAAGACTCATCCTTTTGTTAATGTTAGTCTTATTTCTTTTCAAGACACTGTCCTGTCCATTCAGCTGCTCATCCAAATCCATTGCTGTCTCTGACACAATTACAATTCCATCGGCAAACTGGAATTTTTACATTCTTCGTGAAGTCTGAGAGTACTTCCCCAGTCTCATTTAACTTGCACATCAGGTCGAATAAGTCTGTCGTGGCTGGCTCTCGCAAGGATCTTAATGATTCTGAGGAACTGTCGTCTACTCCCGGGGCCGTATTTCCACTAAGGTTCTCTGAATGCTTGTTATGTTCTCCTTGCAGGACAATATATCCCGTCTCATCTTCAACTACTTCCTCTTCTCTTCCTACAATACTATCCTCGAGTTTGTCTGACTTACATAGCTCCTCTATATACACTCCTGGAAATGGAAAAAAGAACACATTGACACCGGTGTGTCAGACCCACCATACTTGCTCCGGACACTGCGAGAGGGCTGTACAAGCAATGATCACACGCACGGCACAGCGGACACACCAGGAACCGCGGTGTTGGCCGTCGAATGGCGCTAGCTGCGCAGCATTTGTGCACCGCCGCCGTCAGTGTCAGCCAGTTTGCCGTGGCATACGGAGCTCCATCGCAGTTTTTAACACTGGTAGCATGCCGCGACAGCGTGGACGTGAACCGTATGTGCAGTTGACGGACTTTGAGCGAGGGCGTATAGTGGGCATGCGGGAGGCCGGGTGGACGTACCGCCGAATTGCTCAACACGTGGGGCGTGAGGTCTCCACAGTACATCGATGTTGTCGCCAGTGGTCGGCGGAAGGTGCACGTGCCCGTCGACCTGGGACCGGACCGCAGCGACGCACGGATGCACGCCAAGACCGTAGGATCCTACGCAGTGCCGTAGGGGACCGCACCGCCACTTCCCAGCAAATTAGGGACACTGTTGCTCCTGGGGTATCGGCGAGGACCATTCGCAACCGTCTCCATGAAGCTGGGCTACGGTCCCGCACACCGTTAGGCCGTCTTCCGCTCACGCCCCAACATCGTGCAGCCCGCCTCCAGTGGTGTCGCGACAGGCGTGAATGGAGGGACGAATGGAGACGTGTCGTCTTCAGCGATGAGAGTCGCTTCTGCCTTGGTGCCAATGATGGTCGTATGCGTGTTTGGCGCCGTGCAGGTGAGCGCCACAATCAGGACTGCATACGACCGAGGCACACAGGGCCAACACCCGGCATCATGGTGTGGGGAGCGATCTCCTACACTGGCCGTACACCACTGGTGATCGTCGAGGGGACACTGAATAGTGCACGGTACATCCAAACCGTCATCGAACCCATCGTTCTACCATTCCTAGACCGGCAAGGGAACTTGCTGTTCCAACAGGACAATGCACGTCCGCATGTATCCCGTGCCACCCAACGTGCTCTAGAAGGTGTAAGTCAACTACCCTGGCCAGCAAGATCTCCGGATCTGTCCCCCATTGAGCATGTTTGGGACTGGATGAAGCGTCGTCTCACGCGGTCTGCACGTCCAGCACGAACGCTGGTCCAACTGAGGCGCCAGGTGGAAATGGCATGGCAAGCCGTTCCACAGGACTACATCCAGCATCTCTACGATCGTCTCCATGGGAGAATAGCAGCCTGCATTGCTGCGAAAGGTGGATATACACTGTACTAGTGCCGACATTGTGCATGCTCTGTTGCCTGTGTCTATGTGCCTGTGGTTCTGTCAGTGTGATCATGTGATGTATCTGACCCCAGGAATGTGTCAATAAAGTTTCCCCTTCCTGGGACAATGAATTCACGGTGTTCTTATTTCAATTTCCAGGAGTGTATATTCCTTCTACCAGTCACCTTTCTCTCCTTTGTTCAGTACTGGCTGGGTTGTCATCTGAGTATTTGGTATTCATACAGCCGCTACTCTTTACTCCAAAGCTGTTCTAAATTTTCCTATAGCCAGCACTGTCTTTCCCCTAATCATGTATGCTTCTACAGCAAGGGTGTAGATACTTGATGTGATTCTTCAATTTCTCCAGGCGTATTTTATGCCGAAATAAGTCTCGGGTGAACAGCCTTGTATAAGTGTGCATCAGGACACAATATTTCGGCTATCGACCACGTTGCCATCATCAGGTGCGCTGATGTACTGATGAGAACGTCAGCGCACCTGATGATAGCAACGTCGTCGATTGCCGAAATATTGTGTCCTATGCACACTTATACCAGGCTGTTCACCCGAGATTTATTTCGTCGTGTAGATACTTACCAGTACCACAGGCTGTGAACCCCTCACTGTGGCTACATAAGGGTCGGAAAAAAATGAAAAAGTACATAATTAGTTCACATCATTTGCTCCACAAATATTCATTTTATTTAACAATTTTTTTACAGAAACCTTATTTACATAATTTAATTGTGAATATGACATTCCATTAATTTCACAATTGCTTTGATGTATGGCTCAATTTTTGTCGCACACAGTCGCAAAATATACCCTGAACTGTTACTGCTCAAGAGATTCCGCCCTCTTCTTAGGAAGGAATAAAATAAAAAATAAAATTAAAAAACCGAAAACGAACAGTGAGGGGCGGGCCGACATGGGATCAAAGGTCTGTCCATCTCTGTTCTAAGCCCTGGCATAGTTCGTCCTCTAGCCAAGCGTGCTCAGCCATATGCACTTTTTGTCAATTTCATTTTTCTAGACCTCTGTTTTCCCATTTGCCTACTTCATTCGTTACGTTTCTATATTTTATTCTTTCGTGAATCACGTTCTGTAGAGCTACCAAATTGCACGGATTCTGTTCCATGCACTGCGAGACATTTTCCACGACGTTAAGATCGGATGATTCACCATTCTAATCGAGATGCGATAGGCTGCCTGAGTGTTCCCCAGACTAGGTGCAGCCCCGAGGACGCGGCTGTTGTCATCTTGGAAGATGCCACAGTGCACACTGTACTCGCCACCAAGATGTGAGCGAAAGAGTAAATATTTGATCACGGAGAATTAGAAAACAAAAACAACGGTGGGTCATGTTCATGGGGAATGAGTGGGTACGAAGAACACGAAGAAAACGTCACAGAAGCACTACAGGTCGATGCAAACGACGCCTTGCATCATTTGAAAAGAGGCAGACTCGCGACTTGTTAGACACACACCCAGTCAGGTACTGTCCAGTGTCTACGTAGTTTGGCCTATGGAAAAAGTGCAGCTTTTGTGCCGTTGAGAGTAATTGCCTTCTGCGAGGTACCAAACTCCAGATGTTCATTACATAGCGTTACTATCGCAATGTTCGATCAGAAACTGCGTGAGATGGACCTGTATCGATCTCTGAAGATTGTAAGCATAAATATATTACCTTCCCCATACCACAGATCTTTTTATTTTTAAGTAAAGCGTCCTTCAAGAAGCGCGCCAGTTTTCAATTTGTATAGTATATTTTTTGTTCGCCATTGTTATGTATCATTTCGGTTTTCATAAACTTTCCGACTATTGTTGCAGTCCGAATTTCTCGCACTTCTTTATTTTTGTCTAATCATGGAGCAGTTTACTGCGGCGCAGCGTGACAGGGAAAACATTTGATCAGAACGGAGAAACTTACGCAGCAACTGTGAGATATCTTCAGGCGATTGTATGGCGCAATGAAGCACCGAATGATCAACAATTCACGGAATTATTGTAATGCTCAATGAAACGGGTTCAACAGAGAACATTACGAGTTCTGGGCTGACTCATTCTGTTTGATCTGTGCAAAATGTTGAGGTGGTTCATGACACCGTGGCTGTTACTCTATGCTAGTCGCTTCTTCACCTTTCCCAAGAACTGGCCGTAAGATATTGTTCAGCATGATGACGACTCTGTTGTGATTTTCATTACCACCATTACAGAATTCAATCAATGCATCAGCTAAAAGAAGCCGGTCATGAATAAAGGCGACGTTTTCTTCACTGGTTTCCAAGAAGAAGAAAGGAAGACGACGGTTTTGCAAGGGACATCATCTCTAGTGACACACACTTCCACTTTACTGGATTTGTGAATAAACAGAACTGCATTATCTGCGGGTCATAAAATACCAGGATGCTTTCTCGAATGGTTCAAATGGCTCTGAGCACTATGGGACTTAATATCTAAGGTCATCAGTCCCCTGGACTTAGAACTACCGAAACCTAACTAACCTAAGGACATCACACACATCCATACCCGAGGCAGGATTTGAACCTGCGACCGTAGCAGCAGCGCGGCTCCAGACTGAAGCTCCTAGAACCGCTCGGCCACAACGGGCGGCGATGGTTTCTAGAAATGGAAATGTATCCACGTTGAGTGATGGTTTAGTGTGGCTTGCGGGACATCTTCAGTCATTTGTTGATGTGTTTTGAATAAATAAATTTCTCAATTTTAAATGACAAAACTAAAGTGTTTATTTGAAGTACTCTATAAATTCAAATAACGGTCTTGTAAAGGTAATATTTTTAAAGTCCAGCACACTGGTTATTGACTGGGCTGCGGATTATATTACTTTAAGTACGAAAACCACCTACTTTTTATGTATTTTAATTTATGCCAATATGCGTTTCGGGGTTTCACCGATCTACATTTGGCGTGATACATTTTCGGTTTCCAGTTTGTACATCGTTAAAAACATCGGCTGCAATCTGGATGCTTGCAGCTGCCCTGTACAAATTAACAATTTGTGTAACTACTACACTTCGAGAGTTGTATATTTACGATGTACTTGCTTTCTATTTTGATTGTTGTTGCTCCAGTTTTTAGCATTTATAATAGTGGTGTATACACGTTACCTTTGCGTATTACACGAAAACGGCGCAGTGTCCGCCTTGCTGCCGATTAATCGGAAAATCATGCCTATGGTCAGAGTTAAATTTTGTTGACCAGAGACGTAATTATCCGATGTAAACATTCCTGTTAGTTGACAACATGGCGGATACTGTGCTGTTCCCGTGCAATATGCGAAGAAAATGAGTTTGTGCAACGATTGTTAAGTGCAACAAATTGGAGCAACAAGAAGCAGAATAGGAAGGAAGTACACCATAATTATGTCTCAAAGTGTAGTAGTTACACAAATTGTTCATTGGTACAGGGCCACTGCAAGCATCCAGATTTTACCCTGTGTTTTCAACGACGTACTAACTAAAAACTGAAAATGTATCACGCCAAATGAAGATGGGTGAAAGCCAGAAACGCATGATGGCGTAAACAGAAAGACATGAAAAGTGGCTGGTTGTTGCATTTCTTAAATTAATATGACAGAGCACTTGAGTAAATGCCTGGAATTACCAGACGCAGTAGACGTGCACGGAAAATCCAGAAAAAAGACTGGAATCTGTTAAGGTGGACGACATCGTTACGGTCTCGGAAAACCGTTAACGAGCCTGGACGCATCATCGTTCTCCGTGACGAAACTCCGTGGCGACGCCCGATACTGTAGGAGCCACCAGATATGGAACCCCGTTATCTGTGGGTGCATCGGTGGCGGCAAAAACAACTCGTAACGTCACGACGGCGCTAAGGACCCGGAAAGAGCCGAAAAGCAGGAAAGCATAGTCTGTGGCCGCGATCCAGCACAGCAGAAATACGACGCCCACGCAACAGAGACGAGACGCAAACGCTGGACATCAGTACGAATACCCTGGTGTAAATAACCATATCAGTGTAGGTTTATTTCTGTCTTGTTTATAAGTCCTCGCTATTGGTTCCTCTTTTCACAAATTTATCACAAGTCGACCCCCAATATCCGGAAATCTGAGCAAGAACATTGTTAACTGCAATAGAAAAGCAACCGCACTACAGAAGAAAAGCAGCAAAGACCAAAAATGACACAGCAAGTAGACATCAGTTGCTCCAATTTTTCGCATATAGAAACGTGGCATATACACGTTTTCTTTGCATATTACATGAAAACCGCGCATATCCTCATCAACAAGCAGAATAGAAAGTAAGTACATCAGAAATATATAACTCTCAAAGTGTACAGTTAAACAAAATGTTAATTTGTACAGGGCAGCTACAAGCATTCATACTGCAGTCAGATGTTTCTAACAACGTATTAACTGGAAAATGAATGTGTATCACGCCAAATGAAGATCGCTGAAAGCTGGAAACTAGCATTGGCGTAAATAAGAATCCATTAAAACCACTGCTCTTCACGACTGTGACGTAATCCAAAACAGGAAGGAAGCACTGATGATAGGTATTCTGCAGCTGAAATCTACATCTGCAATAAAGCACAGAATGAATTAAGACTAATTGCTGACTTACTTTCTGTTTCGTTTTACTGTCCATAGACATTCAGAGCAGCCTAATTACAAATATTTTTTAACATCCCTAAAACATGCTATAATTATAACCGCCATGTATATTTAAAGTACCGTGTTTATGATACAAACTCAAAATTGATTGACGCTAATCTCTAATACTGAGTAAATGTGTTGACTTCTTCCCACCCTCCACTTTTTCAATTTTTTTTTAATTTAACGAATTTATAAACAGTAATGATCAACAAAGGTTCTGTATATACAGTGTGATCAGGAGCAGTCTGACAAGCTTGCATGGGTCTTGTAGGATAGGCAGTGCTGAGAAATAATTGTTAAAAAATTCGATACATTGCACCGTTTCCGAGTTAATTAGCACTGAAGTTAACCAATCAGGCAGTTGTGTGCGCAAATTTAAGCGATACTTCAGAGATGCAGGCGTCGAACATGGTCTTCGTTTAGTTTGGCCTGATTGCCTAATTTCAATGCCATTTAACTCGCAAATGGCAGAATATACTGATCTTTTTCTTAGCAATTATTGCTCAGCACAACCTACCCTGTAACACCCTTAAAAGCTTTTCAGACAGTTTCTGACTACCATGTATGGACAAAAGAAGTGCCCAAAAGCAGACCCAAATATTTGTTTTTTGTTATTGAACTATAGAGAATAGTAAATAAAACTGTATATTAGGAGCAAGTAATATACACTTTATAATGTTATGCGTCATTTACGTTTAACTATTACGAAATGTCATTAAAATTAGTATGAAAATAAAACTATTTTCAAAACCCTTACACTTCGCGAGTTTTAAGTATACATAGCATTAAACAAAATTGGAAGAGGGTGCTAAATCACAGAAAACACACTCTACTTTCAAAGTACACGTAATATAACGTATTCCAGAAAGTTACAGAATCTTCTTGTATCCTTTGGTGGACCCAAGTAACCTGCTACTAGATGTACCTGTAGGTTTTCTTTCTGAGAGTTTGGCTTTGTGACGTTTACGAAAATGACTAGCTCACTTTTTCCCGACAATTTCGTCTCTGAGAGGGTGTTCAATGTTATTTTGCAGCAAGTTATCTTAGATGGAGCGTCATCGACAGATTTAGAAGTAACTTCGGTCGTGCCACAGAGATGTGTGTTCGGACCCTTCGTATTCATGTTGTGCATTAATGACCTTGCGGACAATATTCATAAAAACATTTTGCAGATGATGCAATTATCTAAAATGAAGTACTGCCTGAAGGAACCTTCAAAAATATTTAGTCAGATCTCGATAAGATTTCAAAGTGGTGCAAAGACTGGCAATTTATTTTAAATGTTCAGAAATGTACAACAGCGCACTCAGAAAACGAAAAAATGTATCGTATTATTAGAATATCAGTGAGACAGAGCTAAAATCGATTAGCTCATAGAAACAACTGGGTCTAACACTCTGCAAGGATATGAAAAGGAATGAATACATAGGCTCATTCATAGGTGAAGCAGGTAATTGACTTCGTTTTATTGGTAGATAGGGAAAATGCAATCAGGACCTTTGCCTTTCACGGGCAAGTGCTCTACCAATTGAGCTACCCAAGCATGACTCACGCCCCGACCTCACAGCTTCACTTCTATTAGTACCTCGTCTTCTACCTTCCAAACATTACAGAAGCTCTACTGCGAACCTTGCAGAACTAGCACTCCTGAAAGAAAGGATATTGCGGAGACATGGCCCAGCCACAGCCTGAGGGATGTTTCCACAATGAGATTTTCACTCTGCAGCGGAGTGTGCGCTGATATGAAACATCCTGGCAGATTAAAACTGTGTGCCGGACCGAGACTCGAACTCGGGACCTTTGCCTTTCACAGGCAAGTGCTCTACCAACTGAGCTACCCAAGCACGACTCACGCCCCGTCCTCATAGCTTCACTTCTACCAGTACCTCGTCTCCTACCTTGCAAACTTTACTGGTACTGGTAGAAGTGAAGCTGTGAGAACTGGGCGTGAATCGTGCTTGGGTAGCTCAGTTGGTAGAGCATTTGCCCGCGAAAGGCAAAGGTCCCGAGTTCGAGATTCGGTCCGGCACACAGTTTTAATCTGCCAGGAAGTTTCATATCAGCGCACACTCCGCTGCAGAGTGAAAATCTCATTCTGAAAATGCAATCAGTCTGCAATCACTTGTGTGGCCTATCCTAGAATATGTGTGTGAAACCTGCACCAAATACGACTAGCAGGGGATACTGAATGTGTGCAGAGAAGGGCAGCACAAATGGTCACAGGTTTGTTTGATCTGTGGGAGTGTGTGACAGATGCCGAAGCAACTGAACTGGCAGAATCTTCAATATAGATGTAAGTAATCAGTAGAAACCCTACTTGTATAAGTTAGAAAACCCGGCTTTAAATGACTACACTAGGAACATACTGTAAAACTCTGTATCGCTTCCGTAGGAATCCAGACGACATGACTACATTAATTAAAGCATGCACACTGGCATTTAAACAATAATTTTTACCACATTCCATACATGAACGAAACTGGGAGAACCCTAATATTGGTATAATGGGATCAACCCTCTGCCATACGCTTCACAGTGGTTTGTGGAGTATAGATGCGGCTGTAGATGCTAATTGTAAAGATATTTTTCACAAGTAAACACGAGTAAGCTCAAAGAAAGAAAGCTTCCATAGCAAGACAATACTAAACGAGCTCTTCTTCCGCTCCCCACCTAGAAGTGTTGAGCTCCGCCTACTTGGTTTTTGCTGATTCCTTTGGGTCCCGAATTTCATGTTGGACAAACTCATCAGGGTCGGTTTTAGGGCGTTCAATTGTTAACGGCTTTCTTCCAGCCCATCTTCCTTTTCTGAACTGCATCAAAAGCTCTAGTCATTTCAGGAGGACTCCACGTTCCTTGACCAACTATCCCCATCATCCTCTTCGAATTTGCAGCTGAATTCCAATACGAGTATGTACTAATACGACAAACATTAAACAGTAAGGGGTCCATTTTAAGCAACTGAAGGGGGTCCAGTTTATGCATCTATAGCTTACATCTTGTTAATCAAATAGATTTTTAACCAAACATCTAAATGGAACGGTTTAGTCATAATCGTTAACCTTAAACCTTACTGTCCAAGAACACACATTTGTTCAAGGGCTTACCTGCCGGTATCTAAGAGCAATACTGAGAAATGTAGCAGCACAGTGTGAATACTTTCTCCATTGTCAAAACACGTAACGGCGAGTTGCTAAGTAACAACTGAAGACGCTACTTGTGCACCCCGCTACAAAGTGACGTCCACTTTAACGCAGTGAGTCCAGTTTAGAGCACTTTCCTCAACATATATGACTAATTTATGGTATGCCATCTAACGGCTTTATAATGTTTCGACAATATTTCGGCTGCTAGTTGCTTTACAAAAAAATCCTGAAAATAGCTTATCATGTAGACCTTAAATAACAGATGTATTCTCCGAGTAAGTGCATTTTTCTTTTATGGTCAACCTTCCACACACTTTTATTACTTACTTTCGTACTTTGCTCAATAAGAAATGAATGATACCTTTGCCCTATGCATTGCAAACAAAACTGAGAATGTAAATCACGTGTGTGTAGCTCAAAATGATGTGAAGAATATTAAGAAGTGTGTGTGTGCAACAGTGATGCATTTATTAGAATAAGTGTGCTTTTTTGCACAGCAACAGTTTATATACTGCCCAGGAGAAGCATGAGAAGGCATTGTCCCCTGAAACATATGTAAGTTTATTTTAAGCTTCACCTTATATCGTTATCAGGAGAAAGTAATCTGTGTCTTGAAAGGAGGATATAAGATGAACATCAACAAGAGCAAAACGAGGATAATGGAATGTAGTCGAATTAAGTCGGGTGATGCTGAGGGAATTAGATTAGGAAATGGGACACTTAAAGTAGTAAAGGAGTTTTGCTATTTGGGGAGCAAAATAACTGATGATGGTCGAAGTAGAGAGGATATAAAGTGTAGACTGGCAATGGCAAGAAAAGCGTTTCTGAAGAAGAGAAATTTGTAAACATCGAGTATATATATAAGTGTCAGGATGTCGTTTCTGAAAGTATTTGTATGGAGTGTAGCCATCGATAAATAGTTTGGACAGGAAGAGAATAGAAGGTTTCGAAATGTGGTGCTACAGAAGAATGCTGAAGATTAGATGGGTAGATCACATAACTAATGAGGAGGTATTGAATAGAATTGGGGAGGAGTTTGTGGCACAACTTGACAAGAAGAAGGGACCGGTTGGTACGACATGTTCTGAGGCATCAAGGGATCACAAATTTTGTATTGGAGGGTAAAAATCGTAGAGGGAGACCAAGAGATGAATACACTAAGCAGATTCAGAAGGACGTAGGTTGCAGTAGGTACTGGGAGATGAAGAAGTTTGCACAGGATAGAGTAGCATGGAGAGCTGCATCAAACCAGTCTCAGGACTGAAGACCACAACAACAACAACAACCTTATATCTAAATAAATGCAAGCATATTAATATGATTTTATCATAGAAGCAAACCATTGAAGTGACGCTAGATATTCTGATAGCGTAGGACATGCTGCTGACGCAACGTTAAACCATTCGGAAACATGCAATCTGCAGATGGGCATGATCGCCTGAAACCATTTATGGCTTTGCAGTAAAGCACTTTAAAACTATTTGCGACTGGTTCATCTACACAATGGCCGCAGAGTTTCGAATTTAGTTTGGATAAAGTAACACCAAATATACTTGAGATATCTTTTCATGGTTAATTCAGTCAAGAACAGTTGTACTTTGCAAACTACCATTACGTGGGTTGCAGGTGTCACATTCTAAGGTGGAAAAAATTATTGGCAGCGGTGGGATTCGAACCCACGCCTCCGAAGAGACTGGTGCCTTAAACCAGCGCCTTAGACCGCTCGGCCACGCTACCACTTGACGCAGAGCCTGCCAATTTTGGTATACTACGTACAAACACGTTCGGGACACGCAGAGACGATGTTGTCTTTCCTAGTAATAGCATTGCTCCGGTTATCAACGTCGGGAGTAACGTGTGTCCATAAGTACTGCCGAGTCAACTACAACAGTCCAAGAAGGGTGACACTAAGATTCGCGATGTCACATTCCTCGATACTTTCATAATACAAGCCGAACCAAAAGCAATGCGTTTTTGAACGAGCTTTACTGTGCTATTGAAGGTTAACTTCTTACTACAAAAACCATCAAATCCAGCATTTCAACTTCACAAAACTGCAATCCACTGCCGGCCTCTGCTCAGCTCGCTTTTATCGGCAGACAATGCTCACCGAGTTGATACCGCTCCTTAATGTCACTATGACATGTTCTGTTTCGACCGTTTGGGGTGTCTATATCGAATTGAGTTCTGAGAAGCGAGATTTCGTCGTTTAATTTGAAGCTCGTATTTGGTGGAGTTTATGTCAGACGTTATGATCAATATATGCTGCTTCAAACATTGAGAATCTTTCGAAACGTGCCGGTGTTGGTACGATTTGTTATTATTAAATGTAAGATAATGAGAGGTAGGCGATTAAATCTTCAGAACACGCAAGTTAAAAAACACAGGCACGATCTGCATGCGTTCACGGTGAAGCAGTGCATACAGTTTTCAAGTAACGAAGTTAGGAGTAGGGCGGGAGGGGTGTTGGGAGGCCCCTACCTCTGAGGAACAGGAGAAAATTTAGTGCAATCTGGTGTTTTTGTTTCAAGAAAGAATGATTTAAAAGTCGGTATCACGCAGGTTTATAACAGGGTCGGAATTGGTACTTTTTTATGGTTACTTATAAGTCGCCATTCGTGTTCCAAACTATTAAAAGTACTCCGTACCCCTCCCCCCCACCCCCTCGCTTTTTTTTTTTAAAGTTTACCGTGTCATCTTATTAACTCCATTACTGTATTCATAATGTAACTTGCTGGCAGACTAAAACAGTGTGCCGGACTGAGATTTCGAACTCGGGACTTTGTCTTTCGCGGGCAAGTGCTCTGCCGGTAGAGTACAGTCCCGAGTTCAAGTCTAGGTCCAGCGCATAATAGTTTCAATCTGCCAAGAAGTTTCGTATCAGCGCACACTCCACTGCAGAGTGAAATTTTCATTATATGTTCTTAATATATGTACATGCAACAGCACTCTCTCCAGCGAATGAGTTGTGATATCAACAATTTCCTAATTAAGCATAAAACACGTAAATTCCAGTAAATATTAAAATCTGATTGATAATCGGATAAAACAAACTACAGTCCCTGGGCAATTTATTAGACGCACTACAGTTTTTAAGCAAATTTTGATTTATGTCAAACGAAATTTGTCTTTTTAATATATAAATTGTGGTAAAATGGTTTTGTGTAGTCTACTTCATAAATAAGGTGATATAACAAATAAATAAAACATTGTATTTGTTGAAAATATTTTATTTCAATAATTACAACAAAAATTAAAATATTGTGAAAGTGAAAACGTTAGTTTTAATATCTTGTTGAGCCACCTTTTGCAGCTACGAGAGCCTGTCGATACAGGACCGGACTGTGTCCTGCATTTGTGAATGATGATGCAACACATGAATGATCTTCTCTAGGAGCTGTGTTTTTGTTGTGATGACATCTTTTGCCACCTCCCTCTTCATTAGTTTCCATACATTTTCAGTGGGGTTCATCTCGGGATTATTACCTGGCCAGTCTAACAGAGGGATATTTCGTTCCTTCAGAAAGGATTTAACTGACCTGGCTGTGCGACAGGAGCTACATCTTGCATACAAATAAATGATTCCCCATTCGGGAACCATTCTCTGAGCTATGGTATTAACCGGTTTTGCAGAACTTCCTTGTACTGGTCTTGCGTCATTATGTCTTTAACCATGTCTTTAGCCTTCCTGTACCCTTGCCACAAATGACAGACCAAATCATCACCTTCGTTGCCTGTTTTACAGTCTGGATAATGCAGTCGGGATGAAATTGTTCTCCTGTTCGACGGAGCACATTGTTGTTGTTGTTGTTGTTGTTGTGGTCTTCAGTCCTGAGACTGGTTTGATGCAGCTCTCCATGCTACTCTATCCTGTGCAAGCTTCTTCATCTCCCAGTACCTACTGCAGCCTACATCCTTCTGAATCTGCTTAGTGTATTCATCTCTTGGTCTTCCTCTACGATTTTTACCCTCCACGCTGTCCTCCAATTCTAAATTGGTGATCCCTCGATGTCTCAGAACATGTCCTACCAACCGATCCCTTCTTCTAGTCAAGTTGTGCCACAAGCTCCTCTTCTCCCCAATTCTATTCAATACCTCATTAGTTATGTGATCTACCCATCCAATCTTCAGCATTCTTCTGTAGCACCACATTTCGAAAGCTTCTATTCTCTTGTTTACTGAGATTTATTAGTTAAAATTTCGAACGTCCTTTCATCGCTGAAACATACCTGTAAAAAATCAAGAAACATAATTAATATACCATGAATAAATGTACGTAGGTTGAAGCATATCGTAAATAATAATTTTAAAGTTAAATTACTGATCTCCAAAACTCCACATCCGTATCACATCACTGTTGAGCCCACTTCAGACGCTTGGCTTTCATTGTCGCTGTTAACTTTGGTTTTCTAGCGGGTCGACAGGCTTTGAAATCAATATCCTTCAAATTTCTGCGAACAGTGCGTTCAGATGCATTCATATTGGTCTCTTCTACTTGAGATATTATCTTTTTCGTTGTTGCAAATCTGTTTTCTAGGCAAATTCTTTTGAGAAATCTTTCTGACCTTGGGGTGAAAATTGGTTTTCTTCCACATTTATTCTTCCTGCTGGCGATCAATTCTTCACATGAATCAATTTTCTTCTTTATGCGCCCCACGCTAGCTTCTGAGATTGCCAACCTTCGTGAAATTTTCCGACTGGAATACCTTTTCGTATTAATGAGGGCTTTGACCTCACCTTTCTTACATGGTGAAATGTCCCCTCTTTTACCCTTTTTAAAGGTCAGAATTAGCATTATCTGGCTGTTAAACATTCAAATGCGATGTCAATATTACGAAATTGATAATCAAAGCAACCAAAGTATTACGCCAGTTACACGCGAGAACGCATCTCAACAGGTCTTTTCCTGTACGCTGTACATTGATGGCTACAATAAGTCACGTAGCAACAATAGATACAAAATTATACAGTGTAATAAGTGCCCTGAATAACTGGCAAATTTTCCGATTAATCGCATTAAATATAGGATTTAACACGTAATTATTACAAATAACACTTAAAATGTGCAGTGCGTCTAATAATTTGGCCAAAGGCTGTGGTACCCCTCACAACCACACCAGAAACAGAATTTAAAAAAAGAACTTAGTCGCAGCCGTCTATGACGATTAAAAGAAAATTTTCAAGGTAGTTATTTTAGGAGATTTCTTTTCCAAACAATAACATCTTCATTAAAGTACGTATGAAATGCTCACTGTAGAAAGGCACCGTATCCACGTTTCCTGCTTTTACAGTAGACACGAAAAAACTGAGTAAAATCGGTTTAAAGCAATTTATCTTCTGGCATGTATTTCTGGTTTTTTTGATGTAGGTATACTTGTTTATTATACGAAAGTAGAAGTCAAGTATGACGCACGGGGAAAGAGGGGGGAGAACTTGGTTGGTGTTCGACATGTTCCCTTCCTGCAGTACGCTGGATTTTCAAATAAATTTTTGCGTTGAGTTACTCGTTTTAAAATAAAACGAGTACATATAAACTTCTTTTACTGTTACATATTTCTGAGTAGTTTTTGACGTTGTGCACGGTTACATTACTCATCTTCATCTACATCACGAGATGCTTTTGCGACTGATTTCCATAGCTGCAACGTGTCTTGAGGGATATAGACCAAATATTTCTTGGTGTCAATTTCGTTGTTATTTACAGATAGTACAGATGTATAGGCTTCCTATGAAGGGAATTCCAAAGGTTGTAGAGTTTTTCTCAGCTTAAAAGTGTCCCATCATCAGTTCAGCGGTATTCATAATACACGTAACACTGATGTCTTCGGTAGGACGAGGTCCCAAGGCAAGGCCTGGGGACGGAACCACAAGTGAAGTATAGTCGCTGCCAGAAGCAATGACGAATGGGCGCAGTAAATTATCCTTGCCCGGTCCGACAGCAACAATGCCGTGAAAACGCGTGCATACTGATAAGTGGGACAAGACACCAATCGGATTTTTTAAAAAAATTATATTTATGGTACGTGAAGTTGAGAGCTCAAAGATCAGTATCCCAAAGCAGGCCGATACAACCGTCCAAAATTCTCGAAAAAATTACCTATGAAGTTTTCCTGCCGAATTCAAATCAATACAAGACCGCGTGGTCTGTGGTAGAGTGCTTAATCCTCATTCGAGTGGCCCAGGTTCGATTCCCGCCCGACGCAGCTCTTTAACAGACTAAGTTATACGAGCATTCCTATGAAGCGTAAAATACAGTCATACGAAAAAATTCATAAAAAATAAAAACTGGTAGTACTACAGATTGATAATCGTTGGTTCGAATCTCGTTTCAGTTTTTTTCGTTCAGTTCTAATACCTATATCATTTTTAAAAATTCATTAAGTATATGCTAAACAACAGTAATCTAATTATCGTATTTATATAAAAAAAGACGTCTTATTTCAAATTACATGTTGCATATAGGCACTCACAAAAGTAGTGTTTGGTTTTTAATAGTAAGTAGGTACTTTAAGAAATGCGTCATTTTCATTGCAAATGTTAATCAGAAGTAACAGATTTTTATTAAATATTGTTAATAAAGATTGTTTAAATAAAAAATTACAAATTAAATTTTTGCAACAAAAATGAAATATCGAATACTCTCTATTTGGACAGTGTTATCGTTTTATACCAGAGGTAGAATGGTAGATCATAACAACACAGAAAACAATACTTTTCACAGCGTCGAGAACGCTGTAGAAATGCTGCGTTCCTGAATGTGTTTCCCCGCAACTCTGACGTCATTTTCATAAGAACGAAAATTATACATGTTTTAAATCGCGTTTATTTTATGTATTTTATATTTAAATCATACAAGTATTCTAATGGAAAGAAAAGAAATAATTACCGAAGCGAAACTCGGGTTAGCAATCATCAGTCACGAACGCTATCTACTTTTTTCTTATTTGTACGTATTTTCCACTTCACAGAAATGATCGTAGAGTGTGCGGCGGTCAGAATCGAACCCAGGACGGCCGCATGCCAGGCAAGCAGTCTACCACAGTACCACACGGTACATTGAAAAATTATTGTAATTCTGATGAAAAGCTCAAAGTCGATTTTCTCGAGAATTTTTTTAGTTACCACGAACTGGTTTGGCGGCTTAAGATTTGAACTCTTTAAGTTCAGGTTCTGTACAATAAAAACATTACAAAAATCCGTTTGGCGTGCGGTCTCCTTGCGAGCCAAGATTCTCGACTACAGCACCTATATAATGGGCTAATTCGTGCGCTATTTTTTCCCCAAGTTTGAAGATTCGGCAAAATTTATAACCAATTCACGCAACTTTTCGAATATTTCTTATAAAGTATATGATATTTCATGTGTACAGTGTTCTCAACAGTAATTAAGGTTTATGGTGATATTTAGAACGCCCTTTTCATACAAGAGGAAAACGAAAACGTAATATTACACGACCACAGAAATGCAGGCTCAGAACTTGCATAGTTGTTTGTAAATATTAAATTTAATCAGTTAAAAAACCGGTACCAGCGCCTTCAAATATGGGTGTTATGCAGTAACACCTTTGCGTATTTATTACATTTAGCCCATATATAGGCACTTACAAAAGTAGTGTTTGGTTTTTAATAGTAAGTAGGTACTTTAAGAAATGCGTCATATTTATTGTACTTGGGGCGTAGGGGAGAGGAGGAATATAGCTTCATATTACAGTGAAACGAATTTTTATTAACAGTTTCATCTGTCATTTAACCAGAATTCATTTTGTGTAGTTCTCCATGATACTTCTTCATGAGAGGTTAGTAACAACTCACTGAAGAAGCAATGGACCCGCCAGGTTAGCCAAGAGCGCTAGTGGTTCAAAATGGCTCTGAGCACTATGGGACTTAACATCTGAGGTCATCAGTCCCCTAGAGCTTAGAACTACTTAAACCTAACTAACCTAAGGACATCACACAACACCCAGCCATCACGAGGCAAGAGCGTTAGTGCCCTGCTTCCTGGACTCAGGTTGGCGCCGGCCCCGGATCGTATCTGCCCGGAGCGTACACGACGAGGGCCGGTGTGCCAGCACGCCTGGATGTGGTTTTTAGGCGGTTTTCCACATCCCACTAGATGAATACCGGGCTGGTCCCCCACATCCCGCCTCCGTTACACGACTCACAGGCATTTGGTAATACATTCGCACTATTTCATGATTTACACTAGACGCAAACAGATGGGGTACACCGATTGCGTCCTGGGGGGTACGGAGTGGCGGCATGAAGGGCATCCGGCCACCCCTTCAAATTAACTGTGCCAAATCCGATTGTAACGATGCCGACCTTGCAAAAACTGAAGGAGAAGGCACAAGCAAAAGAAGAAGAAGACTGAAGAAGTGATGGAAAGTATCAAAAAATAGTTCTGTAGCTCTGTCTTCTATCAAGGTGTAACATAAGCAAGTACTAAGGGTTCTGGAATATATGCTGCCAAAATGAAAACACCTAATGAGTCGTTACAACATTCAAGCATCTCTCATGCGTAATTTGTTAGTTTTATTATGTTACAGTAGCTTAGATTCTGCTTCCACAAAGTTAATGCCTACAATTTAACCCTCGTGCGGACGCGCCGTTTTCCGTAACATGAGGTGAGCGGAGGCGTACTTCGTGTACATGTAAAGAATAACTGTGTTACCAAGGTAAACATGTACGAGAAAAATCACAGTTTCGTGATCATTTCATCAAACAATGATAAAATAAATCAGTTTTATGAAACAGTATTAAAATAAACATTCATTAGACCACTCTGTTGCCGCATGCAAGTGTTACCGCACAGTAATGACCCACTCCAAGCATTTAACAGCGCTCTTGCATCAGACCCCAGGCAACCGCTTATTCGATTGCTAATTATCTCTTAGACATCTTCCTCATTGTGGTATTGCGCTGCTAGCTCGGAATCTGGGTCATTTCATTGCCCGGATCGTAATTTTTTTTCTCACCTAGCTCACTGTAAATAGTACTGTCACTCACTTGGACGTATGGCAGCACAGCCTATCACAGTGTTAGCTGCAGCGATAATGAAGGAATAGGTGCAGCTTTGCAGTTTTTAAACAATGGAACGGCACGAGACAATGTTATTTGTGGCTGGCGCACTTTATACATAACACACGCCCGCTCGAGGCTAGTTACAAATGGCCACTCGCATCGTGACTCATAAGCAAAGATGTATGAATGTCCTATACTAGGGGAAAAACATGGCGAGCAATTCAGCTCAGGTTGTTGTTGTTGTTGTTGTTGTTGTCGTGTTCAGTCCGAACATTGGTGTTTCCTTGATATCTCAGAACATGATCAACCGATCCCTTCTTTTCGTCAAGCTGCGCCACAGATCTCTCCCCTTCCCAATTCTGTTCAGTACCTCCTTATTAGTTACGTGTTCTACCCATCTAATCTTCAGCATTCTTCTGTAGCACCAGATTTGAAAAGCTTCTATTCTCTTCTTGTCTGAACTGGTTATCGTACATGTTTCACTTGCATACTTGGCTACACTCCATACAAATACTTTCAGAATAGATTTCCGTACACTTAATATTCGGTGCTAACGAATTTCTCTTCTTCAGAAACGCTTTCCTTGCCATAGCCAGTCTACATTTTACAGCCTCTATTTCGGCCATCATCAGTTACTTTGCTGCCCAAACAGCAAAACTCATCTACTGCTTTAAGTGTCTCGTTTCTCAATCTAATTCCCTCAGCATCACCAGATTTGATTCGACTACATTCCATTATCCTCGTTTTGCTTTTGTTGATGTTCAACTTATATCCTTATTTCAAGGCAATGTCCAGTCCGTTCAGCTGCTCTTCCAAGTCCTCTGGTATGTCTGTATGTCATCAGCAAACAAAGTTTTTATTTCCTCTCCCTGCATTCCAAATTTTTCTTTTATTTCCTTTATTGCTTGCTCAGTGTACAGATTGAATAACTACAACCCTGTCTCACTCCTCTCTCAATCACAGCGCAGGTTACAGCAGGCTCATTGTCGACAGTGACGTAATGCGCAGAAGGGAAAAGAAAATGTCTGCTCTGCGCACTCACAGCGGACCGTCCTGGGAGCACGCCGGCTTTGTGCAACGCCGACTCAAAGGAAGGCCTCGGCGCTTGTTGGTGACGTCACGTCAGCTAGGCACGGCGAACGCCAGGTCTGTTGCAGGCAGAAACGCCTGGCCGTGCTTATCACTATATATCTCTTATTTTTGGACAAAATGTTTGGTATTCTTTTGGATTCTGCAGTTTTATTTAGATGAAAGATTTTCTTACTATTGTAAAGCTACAAATGAAGATCATAGTTCTGTATTACTGAATCCTGTCGAAACAAAAAAATGGCTCTGAGCACTATGGGACTTAACTTCTAAGGGCATCAGTCCCCTAGAACTTAGAACTACTTAAACCTAACTAACCTAAGGACATCACACACATCCATGCCCGAGGTAGGATTCGAACCTGCGACCGTAGCGGCCACGCGGTTCCAGACTGTAGCGCCTTTAACGGCTTGGCCACACCGGCCGGCCCTGTCGAAACAACCTTAGATCAATATGAGGAGATGCTTTGCCCCATTTCAAGCTTCGGAAATTTTACATTCAAGTAACTATACTTACTTGATCCATTTTGTTATCGAAACTTACCCCAAACCCCTTACAATGAACTCGTTTCTTTTATTTATGTATTTATTTTCGTTTGACATCGTCGCTGGAAGTGTGAATTAATTTACATGTGTAAATGTCCAACTGTTGCCAGTTATTAGATTACAGTCGTTTTCAACGAAAGGAATTCTAAACAGGAAACAAAATAGCTTCATACATCGAAAATACTGCTGAGCTTAAACTTTTTTAAACATGCACATTAGAAAAGATAAATATTCCCCTCTTGCAACTGAAAGGAGAAACTTTATAAGATAAAAAAAATTTTATTTGATAAAACAAGTATCTCTCTTTTGCCTCTTCTTCTGTCCCCCACTCCCTCCCCCAACGTGTACAATCGCAAGATATTTCATTAACATTCAGTGCTCCTCACCCCATAGTCAACCAAGATAGCTAAAGAAGAGCACCAATATGTTCACAGTTTCTTGTTAAAGCAACCCAGTACAAATGTAAGTTCCTCAGATTTACAAATAAGGTGAAGAAGCACGAATTCTGTTGCTGATGGACCATGAAGTTGTTTTTGTATGTCAATCCTTAAAACAGGTGGAAATTTAAGTTCAGGAGTACACTATTTGTTAAGAGGTGTAATGAATTGTACAATTAATTGATTGCAGAAATCTCTCAGAACAATGTGTGTTGGTCAACTACCGCCAATAGTTTTCACATTTTCCTGTGTCAGAGAGGGAGACACCACCATTACGAGTATGCCTGCAACAGACCTGGCGTTCGCCGTGCCTAGCTGACGCGACATCACGAACAAGCGTCCGCCGCTCGTGGTCTCGCGGTAGCGTTCTCGCTTCCCGAGCACGGGGTCCCGGGTTCGATTCCCGGCGGGGTCAGGGATTTTCACCTGCCTCGAGATGACTGGGTGTTTGTGTTGTCCTCATCATTTCATCATCATCCAGGAAAGTGGCGAAATTGGACTGAGCAAAGGTTGGGAAATTGTACGGGCGCTGATAACCACGCAGTTGAGCGCCCCACAAACCAAACATGATCATCATCATCATCATCACACGAACAAGCGCCGAGGCCTTCCTTTGAGTGGGTGTTGCTTTGTGCAGCAGGAGTCCCCGCAGCGATGCCCCGGGAACTGCCGCGACTACAGACAGCTAGCTGCAGCTGCAGATGCTGCGGTGAGCTGGGGCGGAGCGTCCTTGAGTGAGGGCCGGCTACCTTGCCCGGCTGAGCCGCGCTGCAGGCTATCGACCCGCGGGCCCTGCCAGACACACGCCTAGGTCAGCGGCGGCGGAGGCGGAGGCGGAGGCGGCGACCTTGGGCGGTGCACACGGACCCGCGGGTTGCGTCACCGGCCACTGTGCGCTGGCGGCGGCGCCGAAACAAGAGATGGCGACAGCGGCGGCCGCGCGTGGCGAAATGGGGCAGGGGTGGGGGGCAGCGAACGACGGCATCCACTGTGGCGCAGGCAAAGACGTGCTTGGAATCAGGAATCGATGCGCTCTGTATAAATAAGGAATCGTTCACAGAAGACTGTTGTGATACCAGATGAAAGCTAGAACGATTATCTACGACAGTCATTTAATTTCCTGTCACGACGAGTTACGAGGGCCAGCACCTCATCCTCATATTTATCACTGCATTAAATTACATTTTAATGAGTACAGCTTCATAGCGGAATATCTGAAACAAGTTCATACACAGATTTAGACTTCTGCATCTACAAGATTACTCTGCAATTCACAATTAAGTGCCTGGCAGGGGGTCGATCGAACTACCTTCAAGCTATTTCTTCGCCGCTCCAGTCTCGAACAGCGCACGGGGAAAAAAAAGAAACACAATGTTCCCATGCGAGCTCTGGTCGATCTTATCGTATTACGATTATCATTGCTCCCTATGTAGAAGGGCGCAAAAAATATGTTGACACTGAGGACAACGTTCGTGATTGAAATTTCATGAGACGAAAAAAGTCTAAATGCCATCCCAATTCTCGTATCATATCTGGGGTACTCTGTTTCCTATTTCGTGGTAGTATAAAACGAGCTGTCCTCCTTTGAATATTTTCTTGTCGTCAGCCCTATCTGATGCAGATCCCACACCGCACAGCAATACTCCAGAAGAGGGCGGACAAGCGTAGATAAGCAATCTCGTTGGGGGCCTATTGCATCTTCTCAGTGTTGTGCCAATAAATCGCAGTCTTATGGTTGGCTTACCTATGTGATCGTTCTAATTAAGTTGCCCGCAGTTGTAATCCCTAAGCATTTAGTTGAATTTACAGCCTTTAGATATGCCTTATTTATAGTATAACCGAAATTTAGCAGATTCGTTTTATTACTCATATGGATAAGTTCACACTGATGGTTATTTATGGTCAATAGCCACTTTTCGCACCAGCCGCTGTGGCCGAGCGATTCTAGGCGCTTCTGTCCGGAACCACACGGCTGCTACGGTCGCAGGTTTGAATCCTGCCTCGGCCATGGATGTTTGTGATGTCCTTAAATTAGTTTGGGTTAAGTATTTCTAAGTCGAGGGAACTGGTGACCTCAGATGTTAAGTCCCATAGTGCTTAGAG
This sequence comes from Schistocerca cancellata, assembly GCF_023864275.1. Classification (NCBI taxonomy): domain Eukaryota; kingdom Metazoa; phylum Arthropoda; class Insecta; order Orthoptera; family Acrididae; genus Schistocerca; species Schistocerca cancellata. Next base: position 1,143,287,082 of record NC_064626.1, on the reverse strand, counting down.
CCATTTGAACCACTTTTCGCACCATACAGATATCTTCTTTAAATAGTTTGGCAGTTTCTTTCGATTATCTGATGACTTTACAAGACGGTAAATGACAGCATCATCTGTAAACAGTGTAAGAGGGCTGCTCAGATTGGCTCCTAAATCGTTTATGTAGATCAGGAACAGCAGCCTTGGGGAACTCCACATATTACTGCTGTTATACTCGATGAGTTTCCGCAAGTCACTATGAACTGTGGCCTTTCCGACAGGAAATCACAAATCCAGTCGCACAACTGAGACGATATTCCAAAGGCAGGCAATTTGATTTGAAGTCTCTTGTGACGAACGGCGTGAAAAGGCCTCTGGAAACCTAAAAATATGGAACCAGCTTGGCATCCCCTGTCAATAGCACTCATTGCTTCTTGAGGGTAAAGAGCTAGTTGCATTTCACAAGAACAATATTTTCCGAATCCGTGTTGGCTGTTTATCAATAAATCGTTTTCTTCGAGAAATCTCATAATACACTTTTGATAAATTTTCTTATGCATTGACCACATTTTTATTTTGCAACAACCGTACTCGTTTCGAATTTTCATCATTTTCAAAGCCAGTATTATTTCAGTCATATAAAATTGTTCATTAGATACAATGTATCAACATTCTCGATCATGAGACAAGTGCAAACTATGTAATGAAGAATTTTGTATGACTGAAATAACACTGCCTTTGACAATGACGTAAAGTCGAAACGCGTAGGCTTGTTGAAAAACAGAAGTGTGGTCAAGACATACGAAAAGTTATCAAAAGTGCATCTAAATGGCCGCATCCTCTCAGAGCATTTTCATGCAAACTGCAGCTTATAACTCAATGTTTACTGCAAATCGACGTTAGAGATATGGTCCCGTAAATCATTGGATTACTCCTATTTTTTTCTTGGGTATTCGTACGACTTGTGCAACTTAGTACTGTTAAGTCGACGTGAGCCAGTTATAAGAGGGAACATCTGGCCTCTCCTGGAATCTACGAGTAGAAACAGTTTTTTTTTCTTATTCCTTACAGAATTCTTTCACATTTACGGCTACGAATTATCAGCGACTGTACTGAACTGCAGGTGTAACACTGCAGCCGGCCGATGTGGCCGAGCGGTTCTAGGCGCTTCAGTCTGGAACCGCACGACCACTACGGTCGCAGGTTCGAATCCTGCCTCGGGCATGGATGTGTGTGCTGTCCTTTGGTTTGTTAGGTTTAAATAGTTCTAAATTCCAGGGGACTGATGACCTCAGATGTTAGGTCCCATAGTGCTCAGAGTCATTTGAACCATTTGATTCTGTAACACTGCAGAGGCCGAGGGGAGGGGGTGGCAATTCGCTATCGGATGTCAGTTTTTTTTTCTTTTCTTTTTTTTTGTCAACTCTGTTCACTAGAAAATATGACGATTCCTAGATGCGGCGGTGGTTCGGCCTGCTCATCATTCAAGGTGGATGCTAAACATTTCAGAACCCCGCCCAAACAGTGTCCTCGGTATTTCCTCGAACACATCGTCATACCAGCCCCGATCGAACTGCAGATTCGCTGGCGCACCGATTCCGACGCCAGTTCCCAGAACAACGGAATCGTGGCATCAGTGGACGTGTCAGCCACCTGCCCACAAATCAGGATAAGGGCCCCGCCCTCCCTTTGAAGTGCGACGAAACCACAACAGCAGTTTTTGTTTTCTGTGGACGGAGAAGGCCTGTCAGTTTATTGTTTACTGTGGACGGAAAAGGCCTGTCAGTTTATTGTTTACTGTGGACGGAAAAGGCCTGTCAGTTTATTGTTTACTGTGGGCGGAAAAGGCCTGTGGTGGCTCGCTGAATATCCATTCAGTGCGACACGGCGGAGCAACTCCACTGCTCTCCGAAGCACACGGCCATGCTGTACTTGCTACAGACGTGTACATATATGTAACTGATCTCGGGAGCTAAATACAGAAGTCGAAAAGAGATTTTACCATTGTCTGCGATAGAAGAGAGGAAAAATGTGTGAAATTCCACGATCTAAAAAATGTCCGCTCCAGAAATTGGGACTTCCTCAAACTCTGTGGGCTGCAACACAGCGCCAAATTCAGTCACAGAGCTACGAATTCTGCAGACCACTTGCTCTTACTGCACAGTAACGATACAAACTGGAGAGACGATGACTGCTTTGATTCCTAGGCTGTTAAAAAGGCGGTTCTACTGGCCAATTTGAGTCGGTGGGCGAGGCGCCTGTCACCGTCGCAACAAGGTCGCGCAAACTTGTCCAGTTTCCCGCGTGCCGGCCACCCGCATACAGCTGACTCCTACAGTGTTGGAACGTGCGGACACTCTCATTCGAAATGACTGACGGATCACAAACGCCTCGCTGCACAATTGGACGTCTCTATTAGTAGTGCTGGCACATTCGCCCACCAGCTGGGGTACTGAGAGGTGTTGTGTCCATTGGGTTCTTCGCCCACTAATATAAGTCCATAAAGACAAACGAAGGACCATTTGTGCGGAATTTCTTGCGCTTTACGTGGCTGATGGTGACAATTTTTTGTCGGATATCGTCACATGCGACGAAACATGAGTTCACCACTTCGAACCCGAAACGAAACAGTAATCCATGCAGTAGCGCCACACCTCCTAGAAACCTTCCGTCTCGCACCTTCCGATTTCGTAAATGAGACAGGAATTAGATCCCGGTCTCCAATATAATGTTGGATTTAAATGTGTCAGTACTATGCATTTCATGTTTATTTGAAGAATAATAGAAAAAACGCAAACATAAGCATACCAATGAACAACATACAGTAAAATAGGAAACACTCTATATAGTTTGCGGAATACGATGGATTTGAATCTGAAGTGTCTAATCGGGCTAAACTGATGGCGGAAGCCAAGTAGGAAATTAAAAAATAAAATAGCAAAAACCTGTAAAACTAGTGTGTTGATTTCCTATGTTTCCGAGGACCTACAAGATTTTATACAACATTACTCGGTTTCTTCAGTTTTCGTTTTACACTGAAGCTAAACGATAAAAATAAAAACCTTACGTTGCTCTTGACCTAGTGAAAACATATGAAGGACGCAACATGTGGAATGAATTGTACAAGCGCTTTCTCTGGGGTTTTTCAGATGAACCTCTCCGATTTCCCTAAATTTAAATTTTAGTTCCATCCTAAAACAAAAAAATGGTTCAAATGGCTCTGAGCACTATGGGACTTAACATCTGAGGTCATCAGTCCCCTAGAACGTAGAACTTCTTAAACCTAACCAACCTAACGACATCACACGCATCCATGCCCCAGGCAGGATTCGAACCTGCGACCATAGCGGTTCCAGACTGAAGCACCTAGAACCGCTCGGCCACACAGGCTAGCTCATCCTAAAACATTCTGGATGGTTATCCTAAGCGTCTTACGGTTGACTTGTAGCAGGAGTTGGTCGGTGCCTGAAGCGATTTAGGGAAATCACGGAAAACCTAAATCAGGATGGCCGGAGACGGTATTGAACCGTCGTCCTCCCGAATGCGAGTCCAGTGTGCTAACCACTGCGCCACCTCGCTCGGTGAATATAGGATTATTTCGTTTCTTCGAGTGCATTATATTTACTTATCTTTACTGTTAGTTGCCAGGCTTACTCCAAGCGCTGATTAGCAACAATTTTTTCTTGGATTTCGCAAACATCTTCTGAAGATACCATGTTCCTGTATAAAGTACGAATTTGTGAACAGGCTCATAAATTTGACGACGGCATCTGTGCGATAGTCCATATACATCGTGCACCATAAGGATGAAATTTCACTTTCTCGACAACTACATCTACATGGTTACTCTGCAATTCACACTTAAGTGCCTGGTAGAGGGTTCATCGAACCATTTTCATACTACTTCTATACCATTCCACTCTCGAATGGCGCGTGGGAAAAAGAAACACCTAAATCATTCCGTTCGAGCTCTGATTTATTTTATTTTATTATGGTGTTCATTTCTCTCTGCGTAGCTGGGAGTCAACAAAATATTTACACATTCGGAAGAGAAAGTTGGTGATTAAAATTTCATAAATAGATCTCGCCGCAAAGAGAACCGCCTTTGTTTCAGTGATTGCCACCCAACTAGCGTATCATATCACTGGCACTCTCACCCCTATTGCGCGATAACACGAAACGGGCTGCCCTTCTTTGCACTTTTTCGATGTCCTCCGTCAATCCTACCTGGTACGAATCCCATACTGCGCAGCAATATTCCAGCAGAGGACGGACAAGTGTAATGTAGGCTGTCTCTTTAGTGGGTTTGTCGCATCTCCTAAGTGTTCTGCCAACAAAGTGCAGTCTTTGTTTCGCCTTTCCACAATATAATCTACACTCCTGGAAATTGAAATAAGAACACCGTGAATTCATTGTCCCAGGAAGGGGAAACTTTATTGACACATTCCTGGGGTCAGATACATCACATGATCACACTGACAGAACCACAGGCACATAAACACAGGCAACAGAGCATGCACAATGTCGGCACTAGTACAGTGTATATCCACCTTTCGCAGCAATGCAGGCTGCTATTCTCCCATGGAGACGATCGTAGAGATGCTGGATGTAGTCCTGTGGAACGGCTTGCCATGCCATTTCCACCTGGCGCCTCAGTTGGACCAGCGTTCGTGCTGGACGTGCAGACCGCGTGAGACGACGCTTCATCCAGTCCCAAACATGCTCAATGGGGGACAGATCCGGAGATCTTGCTGGCCAGGGTAGTTGACTTACACCTTCTAGAGCACGTTGGGTGGCACGGGATACATGCGGACGTGCATTGTCCTGTCGGAACAGCAAGTTCCCTTGCCGGTCTAGGAATGGTAGAACGATGGGTTCGATGACGGTTTGGATGTACCGTGCACTATTCAGTGTCCCCTCGACGATCACCAGTGGTGTACGGCCAGTGTAGGAGATCGCTCCCCACACCATGACGCCGGGTGTTGGCCCTGTGTGCCTCGGTCGTATGCAGTCCTGATTGTGGCGCTCACCTGCACGGCGCCAAACACGCATACGACCATCATTGGCACCAAGGCAGAAGCGACTCTCATCGCTGAAGACGACACGTCTCCATTCGTCCCTCCATTCACGCCTGTCGCGACACCACTGTAGGCGGGCTGCACGATGTTGGGGCGTGAGCGGAAGACGGCCTAACGGTGTGCGGGACCGTAGCCCAGCTTCATGGAGACTGTTGCGAATGGTCCTCGCCGATACCCCAGGAGCAACAGTGTCCCTAATTTGCTGGGAAGTGGCGGTGCGGTCCCCTACGGCACTGCGTAGGATCCTACGGTCTTGCCGTGCATCCGTGCGTCGCTGCGGTCCGGTCCCAGGTCGACGGGTACGTGCACCTTCCGCCGACCACTGGCGACAACATCGATGTACTGTGGAGACCTCACGCCCCACGTGTTGAGCAATTCGGCAGTACGTCCACCCGGCCTCCCGCATGCCCACTATACGCCCTCGCTCAAAGTCCGTCAACTGCACATAAGGTTCACGTCCACGCTATCGCGGCATGCTACCAGTGTTAAAGACTGCGATGGAGCTCAGTATGCCACGGCAAACTGGCTGACAATGACGGCGGCGGTGGACAAATGCTGCGCAGCTAGCGCCATTCGACGGCCAACACCGCGGTTCCTGGTGTGTCCGCTGTGCCGTGCGTGTGATCATTGCTTGTACAGCCCTCTCGCAGTGTCCGGAGCAAGTATGGTGGGTCTGACACACCGGTGTCAATGTGTTCTTTTTTCCATTTCCAGGAGTGTATGTGGTCTTTCCAATTTAAGTTGCTCGTAATTGTAATTCGTAGGTATTTAGTCGAATTGACAGCCCTTAGATTTGTGCGATTTATCGTATACCCAAAATTTATCGGAATTCTTTTAGTACCCATGTGGATGCCTCGCACTTTTCTTTGTTTAGTGTTGACACTTTTCGCACCATACAGAAATTCTGCCTTACCATTATATAACTTAATCATAGCTAACACTTGATTCAAGAATCATGAAAGAAAGTTGTATACATTAAAGAACCCTGGAGATACTAAAAGGTATCAGATAGATTATATAATGGTAAGACAGAGATTTAGGAACCAGGTTTTAAATTGTAAGACATTTCCAGGGGCAGATGTGGACTCCGACCACAATCTATTGGTTATCAATTGTAGATTAAAACTGAAGAAACTGCAAAAAGGTGGGAATTTAAAGAGATGGGACCTGGATAAACTGAAAGAACCAGAGGTTGTACAGAGTATTAGGGAGAGCGTAAGGGAACAAATGGTAGGAATGGGGGAAAGAAATACAGTAGAAGAAGAATGAGTAACTCTGAGGGATTAAGTAGTGAAGGCAGCAGAGGATCAAGTAGGTAAAAAGACGAGGGCTAGTAGAAATCCTTGGGTAACAGAAGAAATATTGAATTTAATTTATGAAAGGAGAAAATATAAAAATGCAGTAAATAAAGCAGGCAAAAAGGAATACAAACGTCTCAAAAATGAGATCGACAGTAAATGCAAAATGGCTAAGCAGGAATGGCTAGAGGATAAATGTAAGGATGTAGAGGCATATCTCACTAGCGGTACGATAGATACTGCCTACAGGAAAATTAAAGAGACCTTTGGAGATAAGAGAACCACTTGTATGAACATCAAGAGTTCAGATGGAAACCCAGTTCTAAGCAAAGAAGGGAAAGCAGAAAGGTGGAAGGAGTATATAGAGGGCTATACAAGGGTGATGTACTTGAGGAAATTGAAGAGGATGTAGATGAAGATAAAATTGGAGATGTGATACTGCGTGAAGATTTTCACAGAGCATTGAAAGACCTGAGTCGACACAAGGCCCCCGGGAGTAGACAACATTCCATTAGAACTACTGACGGCTTTGGGAGAGCCAGTCCTGACAAAACTCTACCATATGGTGAGCAAGATGTATGAGACAGGCGAAATACCCTCAGACTTCAAGAAGAATATAATAATCCCAATCCCAAAGAAAGCAGGTGTTGACAAATGTGAAAATTACCGAACTATCAGTTTAATAAGTCACAGCTGTAAAATACTAACGCGAATTATTTACAGACGAATGGAAAAATTAGTAGAAGCCGACCTTGGGGAAGATCAGTTTGGATTCCGTAGAAATATTGGAACACGTGAGGCAATACTGACCCTACGGCTTATCTTAGAAGCTAGATTAAGGAAAGGCATACCTACGTTTCTAGCATTTGTACACTTACAGAAAGCTTTTGACAATGTTCACTGGAATACTCTCTTTCAAATTCTGAAGGTGGCAGGGGTAAAATACAGGGAGCGAAAGGCTATTTACAATTTGTATAGAAACCAAATGGCAGTTATAAGAGTTGAGGGGCATGAAAGGGAAGCAGTGGTTGGGAAGGGAGTGAGACAGGGTTGTAGCCTCTCCCCGATGTTATTCAATATTGAGCAAGCAGTGAAGGAAACAAAAGAAAAATTCGGAGTAGGTATTAAAATCCATGGAGAAGAAATAAAAACTTTGAGGTTCGCCGATGACATTGTATTTTTGTCAGAGACAGAAAAGGACTTGGAAGAGCAGTTGAACGGAATGGATGGTGTCTTGAAGGGAGGATATAAGGTGAACATCAACAAAAGCAAAACGAGGATAGTGGAATGTAGTCGAATTAAGTCGGGTGATGTTGAGGGAATTAGATTAGGAAATAAGACACTTAAAGTAGTAAAGGACTTTTGCTATTTGGGAAGCAAAATAACTGATGATGGTCGAAATAGAGACGATATAAAATGTATACTGGCAATGGCAAGGAAAGCGTTTCTGAAGAAGAGAAATTTGTTAACATCGAGTATAGATTTAAGTGTTAGGAAGTCGTTTCTGAAAGTATTTGTATGGAGTGTAGCCATGTATGGAAGTGAAACATGGACGATAAACGGTTTAGACAAAAAGAGAATAGAAGCTTTCGAAATGTGGTGCTACAGAAGAATGCTGAAGATTAGATGGGTAGATCACATAACTAATGAGGAAGTGTTGAATAGGATTGGGGAGAAGAGAAGTTTGGGGCACAACTTGACTAGAAGAAGGGATCGGTTGGTAGGACATGTTCTGAGGCATCAAGGGATCACCAATTTAGTATTGGAGGGCAGCGAGGAGGGTATAAATCGTAGAGGGAGACTAAGAAATGAATACACCAAGCAGGTTCAGAAGGATGTAGGTTGCAGTAGGTACTGGGAGATGAAGGTTGCACAGGATAGAGTAGAATGGATAGCTGCATCAAACCAGTCTCAGGACTGAAGACCACAACAACAACTGAAATTCTCTCTAGATCATTTTGTAATTGGAATTAATCATCTGATGATTTTACTAGACGGTAAATTACAGCGTCATCTGCAAACAATCTGAGGTGGGTATTGCTAACAAAGCCATCATGCACATTGGCAAAGGATGACGAAGCTTCACAAGTTCGTGTAAAAGCATTTCACTGCTTCCCTGTTCTTTGGCCCCAAAGACTTGATCTGCGTCCCCTCCTTGTTTTGCAGAAAGGTGTCTCTGCGATGTGCAGCATTTGGAGATGTTTTCAGAAATATCCACAGTTAAATTTGGAGTCTGGGTATGAGAGAGGAGAGTTTCCTACAAACCAAATGTGTATGAGATTTAATGGAGAAGGGGAGTGATGCGTAAAGTGTTCTGTATTTTGTGCTCTGTTGTTCCCTTCCATTCCGGTTGTCACTGTCCTATTATGCCTTTGTGTAGGACATAGCGGTCCAGATAGTGTGGGTTCTTTAAAAGTAGTTACTTTGGCTAAGTGTTGGACAGCTTCGTTTGCCAGTAATCTCACAGTGTGATTTCATCCAAACGAAGTTAATTGTTTGACCTCCTTCACGCATCGAGTCCAACACGTTGATAATCCTGTATGGAAAGCGGTTTTCCGTCAAACTGTGGCTTACGTTTAGAAGTATAGGGTGTCTGAAAATGTATGGTTAATCGTCAATGTTCTATGCCGTCTGAACTAATTGAGATACATACCACTGAAAGTGACAAGCCTTTACTTTGTGTGTTATCGTAAATACAAACCTGGGAAAGTGAAGTGACAATCTAAATGTGCTGCTAACCTCCAAGCCACAACACTTACATGAAATTGAAAAAAATCCTGTGTGTGTGAAAACAGATCTCATTCATAAGCAAATAAATAAGCAAACCAATAATTTCAGGCTCAGTAGACTTTGTCACTCCGAACTGTTTGAAAGAAAACGTAATTCTAAAAAAACTGTAATGTCGACTTGTATGAGACTGTAACCCGAAACATGCTAAAATTTCTGCACTGACATACGACCCCGGTAAAATAATGAAATTGGCACAACCTACATTGCGCAAATAAAACGAAACAATCACGTATTGTGAATCTCCAAAATGAAGTACTGGCAGAAACAGTAACACAGCAAGACTCCGCAGGAGCTAAAAAGAAATGCTGCTAAAAACTGCAGTTGGTCCAGGGAGATTTGGTTGACAATCTTGACACAGAATGCCACTGAAACACACGACTCAGCCTTTTAAGTTCGGAAATTTCAGTTAGGGAGGAACTTATCAAGAAAACAAGTATAGACTAAAGCTTTGAGTATGGCTGCGTGGTTAGCGACCGTTTACAAAGCAAAATTAATGCAACAGCAGCCCCGGTCACAAAAAAGAAGTCTTTGGACCTAGTGTTCGGTACTGTAGTGAGTGCCTTCATCAGAAGTAAAACACTCAAACTGGCATGTCACGTATAAAAGTAAATATCAAGCGATAAAGTTTGGTCACAACTTTTTTAAAATAGAATACATAAAAGGCAAGCCACTGTGGGCTGCTCACACGCGAAGGCGTCCGAACAATGCGGTGAACGTTTAAAAGCCAAACGTACCCATTCTATGTCGTCTTCACTTGTTCTACGACGTCCAGTATGTTGCTTCACATCAGCGCATCCTGTCTGCATAAAACGTACCACCGGCGTATCGACGTCTGCGAAGGTGTGTGCTTCCTAAACCGTGTTTGGAAGTTCCTTAGAATCTGCGTGTCCGATTTTTTCTGAATAAACTGTTCCACAAACTGAGCCTTTTCTTCAACAGTTGTCGCTGTGCTTCACTCATGACAATCTGGAACATACAAACAAAAAAACGTTGTAAGTTTGTATGTCACATGGATACATTAGGCAGTTTGGGGCCCTACAACACGTTAAAGCTGCAGCGTACTTTTTGAGACACCCTGTAGTTTTTGAGCAGATAATGACTCATGGAGTGTGGAAACGGGACTGCTGCCATCCGTGAACAGAAACGTAGTGCTCCCAGAACAACAACAAATTCCTCGGTCATGGCACTTGGTTCTGTTAGTAACGTGAATAGCCCAGACTTCTGCAAACATGGTATGTAGCGCGCGCTTCTGACAGTCGCTGGTTTTGGACTCTGGATGCTGTCTTAAAAATTACCCCCAAGTTTTAATACTGATGTGGGCCTCATGCTCAAAGGTAACGCCAGCTAAATCTTTCTCATGAGAGGATTTCAATGGAAATGGGGCGCTAAAACTATTAGTAGAGTAGCCTAATGACTTACCTGGAAATCCCCTGGCCTAACAGAGGTCGAGTTTTAGTGATGAGGAAGGCACTGTATGGTTAGGTTTGATGCAATCGATTGCAGATTGTTGAATTCGCATTGACTCCTCTTGCAGATTGCAGATTTCGTATTGAGATTTGTTAAGTAGAAATCTGGCGCAGATACTCACTCTTATGATAATCTACATATAGAACTTTCTTCGCTAAGAAATATGAACTCCAGTCGTATGTCTCTGGCCAAGAGAAGTCGACTAGTATCAAACATAGGCCTTAATCTGAGGAAGAAATTTCTGAGAACGTACAGCATTGTTCGGTAGTGAAACATGGACTGTGGGAAAACCGGAACAGAGGAGAATCGAAGAATTTGAGATGTGGTAATACATACAAATGTTGAAAGTTAGGTGGACTGATAAGGTAAGGAATGAGGAGGTTCTGTGCAGAATTGGAGAGGAAAGGAAAGGAATATGTGGAAAACACTGACAAGAAGAACAGCCAGGGTGAAAGGACATCTGTTACGACCTCAAGTAATGAACGTTGGGCTCAAAAAGGTTCCCTTCCTGTGGAGCGACCGTGGAATATAAAATTATAAAGAATGTAGCAACCAGTCGCGGAGACATTATTTATCTTGTTGCAAATCGATTTCGACCATATCAGTCATCATCAGTGTTGTGAATTGGCAGGAGCCAATTCACGGGGTTTGGAGGAAGCCGAAAGGCACGCGTTTAAGCTCACGCAGGCTGGCGTGAGGTCTGGAAAATGACAAGGAATTATAGTAGCCAAAAATAGTACATAGCTTCTGGAATACTTAACTTTAATCCATAATTGGTGTACATCGGTCTGACGGTACAGGCATGACAAGATAAATATCAATTGATAGTGGCGCCTTGCTAGGTTGTAGCAAATGACGTAGCTAAAGGCTATGCTAACTATCGTCTCGGCAAATGAGAGCGTAATTTTGTCAGTGAACCATTGCTCGCAACGTCGTCTGTACAACTGGGACGAGTGCTAGGACGTCTCTCTAGACCTGCCGTGTGGCGGCGCTCGGTCTGCAATCACTGACAGTGGCGACACGCGGGTCCGACGTATACTACCGGACCGCGGCCGATTTAAAGCCTACCACCTAGCAACTGTGATGTCTGGCGGTGACACCACAATCAGTGCTAAAACAAATACAAGAGACAGGGTATAAGCAACAACTACTTTAACAAATGAAAAAATGACAGAATATCATAGTTACATCAATCACAACATATACAGACGTCTGAAATTAAAATTATAAGTTATAACATAACCATTTTTCTAACCGATACATGCCATAAGTAGAAGTACTGTCCTTGACTGATTCCTGTTACGAAGTGACACATCATAGGTCAAACACTACAACAAGATGACATGAGGTGGCGCCACGTTGCAATAAGCGCCCCGTGTGTAAAATGCGTAAGTAATGTAAAATACAAGCAATAAGGAATATATCACATTACAAAAAATTATATAGTAATGGTAATTGATAATACCAATTTAAATAATTACAACAAGTGAAATTGTCTGAATCTTTTTTTTATCGCCGGTGGTTGGCAGTAATATGGCAATCCTTGCAACAGTTACCACTATACTCCTGAGAAATAAAAGGGCGCATGGTACATTTGTTCATGAGGCTATAGTTCGCATAGTAGATCTTAAGTCGTTATCCACATATGTGGCTCTTCATATACGTAACACTTCGTTAATCGCATTATTTAAGTAATGCGGTTGTTTATCTCGTACTGTAATTTTCATCTGAACTTCGTCAATTTTGGATTTGTGCATTCAGTAACATAGCCTCATCTATTGGCAACAACATAAATGTGCATCTTGATGCACTTGCAGTTTGTCGGTAGAACGGCAGATGGCCATGATACCTCTATTTGGTTTCGTCATTACGACAAATAAGTTTCATTCCTAAATTTGTGTGAACAGAATTATATTTTTAGCGAGTTTATCTCTTCTTACAATTTTGACGATCGTATATATTAATTGTTGTTATCTGTCAATTTTCAGACATTTTCACTTGTTGTTATTATTTGAATTGGTATTATCAATTACCATCACTATATAATTTTTGTAATGTGACATTCTTTATTGCTTGTATTTTACATTATTTTTGTATTTTACATAGAAGGCGTTTGTTGCAACGTGGAAGGACAGTTCTTCTACTTATGACATGTATCGGTTAGAAAAATGGTATGTTATGACTGAATTTTAATTTCAGACATCTGTATATGCTGTAATTGATGTAACTATGATTTCCTGTCATTTTTTCGTTCGCTAAAGTAGTTGTTTATGCCCTGTCTCTTGTATTTGTTTTAGCACTGACGATGACTGATATCAGTCGAAACCAATTTGCAACAAGATAAATAAATTATGTCTCTGCGACTGGTTGCTACATTCTTTATAATTTTATCAGGGAATGTCTTCTTTGGTACTGGAAGGGGCTGCAGAGGGCAGGAAGGCAGGAAGACAGAGACTGGAATATATCCAGCAAATAAGTGAGAACGTGGGTTTCAAGTGCTACTCTGGAATGAAAAGGTTGGCACAGGAGCGGAACTCGTGGTGGGCCGCATCAAACCACTCAGAAAACTGATGACAAAAACAGTACACTAGCTGATGAAAAGTGTCCAGACACGGTTATGTAATGCAGAATTATACAGCAGATGTCACGAGACGCTGCCAGTATAAAAGAACCGTGTTGTCAGCAGAGAAGCAGTAACAAGAGAGTGAGTCAGTCGGGAGAGTTTAGTGGCTTCGAATGGGCACTAGTCATTGGGAGTCACCTGAGCAACAAATCCATCAGGGACCTTTCAACGCCCCTAAAACTGCCAACGTCGACTGCTAGTGATGTGACTGTGAAATGGAAACGCGAAGGACAACGGCGGCTAAACCAAGACCAGGAAGACTTCGTCTGCAGGCAGGATCCGTGAGCAATGAGGAGGACGGTTGTATAAAGTTGCATGAAATCAAGCAGTCCACCTAGCACAAAGACTGTGCGTAGGGAGTTAAAAAGAACGGGGTACAGTAGTGGAGCAGCCCCCCGTGAACCACACATTGCCGTAGTCAACGCTGAGCGACGCTTGAGGTGACGTAAACAGCGACGCCATGGACAATGGTCGACTGGAAAAGCGGGATTTGTACTGATGAATCACGCTTTACCCTGTAGCAATCCGATGGAATGGTTTGGGTTTGGCGAATGCCTAGGAACATTACCAGTCATCATGCGTTGTGCCAACCACGACCTGCGGGGGAGCTTGTGTTACGGCATGGGGTAATTTTCGCGGTTGAGGTGTGGTCCCCCTCATTGCGATTAAGGATGCACTAAATGCGGAATGATATGAATATATTTTGCAGCATTTTGTACTGCATACAATAGAGGAAAAGTTCTGGGTCGATTGGTCCATCATCACGACAATGCACCATGTCGTAAACTAGCACCTGTGAGGCAATGGTTCGTGAACAACATTCCTGAAATGGACTGGCCAGGCCAGGGTCACGACCTGAAGCCAGTCGAACAGCTTCAGTATGTGTTAGTTCCAGATTCCAGCGTCCAAAATCACTATGTTCTCTCGTTTCGGTTCTCCTTCACAGATACTCTGATACATCATTGTAAGCATCCTCATCAGAGCTCGAGCCCTCGAAGGCGAAGTGTGGACACACCCCATGTTAGGTTTTTGGACAATTTTGATCAGATAGTATATATTTTGAATTTTGTGCGCCACTAATTCGGAGGTTTCCAGTGAGAAAACAAAGACGCATTGAATACTACGCGAGCGGATTTCGCAGGTATGCAACTGTTCTTTTGCTCTCTTGGATTCGACGCGTGGGCTGTCGTTGGGGAAGGCCCGTAACCGCGACTGACGCATGCCCCACGTCGTGCTGGTAAGTACACGTTTCACCGCCAGTTATGAGCTAAGAAACTTTGCGAAAGGTGCTATTATCGAAGCCTTGACGCCTAGTGTTCCTCTCGAAGGATATTCTGCGCTTCCGTGAGACCATAAATGTATTCATGTGTAATTTTCTCCTTGCTTTATTATAAGTTTGTCTGCCAAACGGAGCCAGCTTCCCTAAATATGTGTATTTGGCATACGATTGGCTCTGTGATCGGGGATATGTTATCAGTTATTGATATTAATCTTTTACCTATCCCTACCCTTTGTTCTGTAGACAAACATTGACTTTGTTACTTGAATTCTTAAAATCTACGTTTTAGATATCTCTCTACTACGTTCCTGCAATGTACTGTTCAATTTCATTTCTTTGTAGAAAGTAGTGGTATTTTTTCCTGTCGGAGAATGTAAATACGTAAATATAAATACACTGTGGTACTATAATTCCGGATGCCGCTGTTGGTGTTAATAACTACTGTTTAAAGAGATCTTTATGGTGGATCTGATTACTATCGCGGCTACTATAATGCAATACCGTGGACGTGTCCCTCGTGTAAGAACTAAATCTATCGTAATAGCGCTTCTGCCAACATTCTTGCCTGTGCAGCGGGAAATTTTTTGTTTTTGTTTCCGGCTGTTTCAGTTGTCTCCGTATTTGATGTAGAAATATTCAAGGTTAACAAAGAACCATATTTACTGATCTCTTGTACTGCGCCACCCTTTAGATAAGACTAACTCTATACTGTATGAAAAGTCTAACAGCACTCCAATATGTAGGTGAAAAGCAACGTCGTACAATGCAGCTCACTCTCTTAATACTACAATATGTTGTCCTGTCAAGAGTTTGCCTACACTCAAAGACGTAATCTGTGGGGGTTGAAATAAACCTCTGTACTAACAGGACGATGTCACGTAAGATTTTATATTCTGCTTCTCACGCCATAAATCACACTGGAGCTTTCAACGACACCCCTCTATACAAAAGAATGGACGCACTAACAGTTTTCGTGGTACAATGGGGTCAGTGATAGCTATCTGGATATTAATTACAACAACGCATCCATCAGGATTTAATCAAAGCTAGTATCAGTCACCAGAAAAATACTAAATAAGGGAGACTACAGGTAGTAAGGATGATATATTTACTTTACCAATAACAGCCTATAGCGAAGTTTACTCTGTGCCCTCTGACAGCACAACTAACTGTTTCGCAACAACGTAGGCACCAGGAACGACAGCTTATTTATGTCACATAGATCCGTAGTTGCTCCTGTTTTGAAGCTTCAACGAATAATCGTGTATACAAGAAATCAGTCTGAACATTATAAATTTTTACGTAAACTGGAAACTATGTTCACAATGCTAAGATGTAATATAATATTGTTTATCTTTCGTTGTCAAAAGTAACCTCTGTATGCTACAACAATATCCTTGGTACTCGAAATTTTATCGTAAGAAGATTTTTCGCCCATCTCAACCTTTCAGAATTAAATGGAATAACTTTTCGATGCAACATAAACTTGCTTTCCCTATCCAAACAAAGATTATCTTTCTTTTCGTAGCAAGTTATTAACTGAAAAGTACTATTCCTTTTCTTAGCGTTTCAATGTCTTTGAACTTTGCTTTTACAAATATGGCATCTTTTTTACTTTATTGGTCTTTGGATTTACTTTGATACGAAAAGATATATTCGAGATATTAGTCTGCTTTGAAATAGACTTTTGAATACTTTCCTTGTAATAGATTAGGGATAAAGGACAAGTCGGGTACCAACTTTTGCTGTTTAAAAGAGTTAATTCTTATTTCCCGCCAGTTACTCGTGACATGCACAAGTCAGCATATTACTTTACAAGTGCTGGTTCTCTATTCAGAATCCACTAATCGGAATTGTAATATAAAACAAATAAAACACAAAACCTGATTGTCAGCGCCACTTTTCAACTATATGACCCCTAGACAATCAAAGGTCAACCATTTCTCTCTCTCTCTCTCTCTCTCTCTCTCTCTCTCTCACACATACACACACACACACACACACACGGATAACAAGTGATCTTGAAAGAGTTCAGTTTTCTTCTACTGGGATATGGAACCCTAGAAATGAGCTCGATTTCCTTGTCACGTGCTTATCTATTTCTGGTATACCCGTGTGGCCGAGCGGTTCTAGGCGCTACAGTCTGGAGCCGCGCCACCGCTACGGTCGCAGCTTCGAATACTGCCTCGGGCATGGATGTGTGAAATGTCCTTAGGTTAGTTAGGTTTAAGTAGTTCTAAGTTCTAGGGGACTGATGGCCTCAGATGTTATAGTGCTCAGAGCCATTTTTGAACCTTCTCCGCTGTATGAAGACTGTCATATATATCATAACGAGTGTTTGTCTTCAGAAAACGCTCTGTAGAGGTTCAATATGACTTTTGCACTGTCCAGTTTCTAGCGTCTTCAAATAACATTTTCCTGACTGTTTGAATGAGCTACATGTAGGTTCCCACAGTTTTCAGGTATTACGACTGACTCGTTCGGGTTAGGTCCGGAGCAAGTCAGGTATAACATTCCGTCTTTCTTCTCGTTCAGAATGTTTTCAATGCGCTCATAGCTATAGCCATTACTGTAGGGATAGGCGATTTGTTTGACCACCGTGAATTTTGTCGAGTCACGTACATACGCATCGTCGTCATGTGCTCTATTAGCAGAACTAGCCTTTCAAATTACGTTGCAGAGGCAGCGTCTACACCACAACAATGTCTTCTGCAGTAGGTAACTCACTGTGTTTATTTTTAGACACGCAACTGGAAACACTGCACTGTGTTTCCTCGCCACTGTACTAATCGGAGTCTAAAGGATTCGTCACTGACTGTGACTTGAGACAGACAGCCAAACACTGGGCTCTCCTGCATTAAGACGTATGCACTGGGCAAATTCAGCATATGTAGCCATAACTTTCCTCATTCCAGAATTTCGCTATTTTAGGCTCCTATTACACTGTACAACAAATTTACCAAAGACCTTGTATAAAAGACGTTTTATAAAATATCTGTGTACTAGGGGCCTTTTACGTTATCTTATTAACAAGTTAGAGCGTGAGCCTTGATTTCGTATAAGATTTCTTAAAGATCTTTGAAGATGTCACACGGGTCAACAGACAGCCGGTTGTTGTCAACACATTCCAGAACACACTGTTTTGCCCTGTTCAGTATATTAAAAACCGGTCTTAAGCGAAAAACTAATTTTAGGCTCAAGAGAATACATAAAATCTTAGAAAAAAGATAATTTTATGAGCCAGTCAAACTTCACTCGACAGTAATGGAACTTCTGACTGATAGTGAAGACACTCATGTTGACAGTATTATTGTGTCTGTTTTTTTGTGCAATTCGTTGAGGTCGAGTACGATTTATTCAGCTGGCTGTCTTTGGTGTGCATGCTCATAATAAAATTTTGGCATCCAGCACTAAATTCTTTTACATGTTGTCGTTGATAATAGGAGAATCGCACAATACTGACATTTTGTGCTAAACTGTTGCTTTTCGGTTTGGTAACCCTTCACTCCCACCCTCTTTCAACAACATTGTTATCTCCTCATCCTACAAGAGTTTACCAGTTTCCATTTATACGGCACGTACCCAAAACGCACACTTCGAGAAACGTCTTTCTGATTTCATCACACAGCTGTTGAACAGAACGACCAATCTAATGAGTATGGAATACGAACTGAGAGTAAACCGCAGAAAGACTAAAGTAATGAGTAGTAGCAGAAGCGCGATTAACGATAAATTTAACAACAAAATGACTATAAAGTAGACAAATTTAAGGAATTCTGCTACCTTGAAAGCAAAATAATGTATAGCGGAAGAAGAAAAGAAGATAGAAATACTAGACTGACACAGGCAAAGATGGCATTCCTGGCCAAGAAGAAGTCTACTGGTGTCACACATAGGCCTTAATTGTGAGGAAGAGACTCTTGAGAATGTACGTTTGGAGCGCAACATTGTATGCTAGTGAAACATGGATTGTAGGAAAACCGGAACAGAAGAGAATCGAAGCTTCTGAGGGGAAGTTCTACATGCGAATGTTGAAAATCACGTGCACTGATAACGTAATTAAAGAAGGGGTTTTCCGCAGAATCAGCGAATAAAAGAACATACGGAAAACGTCAACAAAAAGGACAGGTTTAAAGGACGTGTGTTAATTAAAGAATACGACACCATCCACTACGGGAACTGAGGAGAATGATGTTGCGCCCCCTATACGTGGAGCCAAGCAGTTACCTAGATGCTTCGGTTTATAACGGTGGCTTCGGTTTATAACGGTGCTAATACAACACGTCATGTATTGTGCCGTCTGAAAGGATACAAAATGCAAGCTGTTCCAACTTCCTGAAGAAAAAGGAATACAAAGCTGTTCCAACTTCCTGAAGAAAAAGGAATACAACAATTACACGGTGGCAATTACAGTAGGCAAGAAAACATTAGAAGCAGCACAATGGTAAAATATTACACTGAAATATTCCATTGACACGGCATTAAAACTTTTGCAGATTCTACGCCAACAGCTAAGAATTCTACCCCGTCCTATAATGTGCTCCGGGTTATACGTTTCAAGTTATCTCCCTCCTCCCCTTCTTTATATTTTTCCTTTTTATTCAATCAAATGCTTTCAAATGTTTATTTCGCACCCACAAACCATTCACACCTCGATGTGCATGAAAAATAGTACACTGTTTCTGCTGATAACCACGTATGAGCTTTTGGATTGCTAGGCTACTTCGATCAACAGGATTTGTATTGGATTTTGAAAATGATCTTTCTATCCAAATTTACGTCCTCCACAATGGCCCATCAACAGTGGGATAACCATCAAATATTCTACCTTTTCGCGACAATTAATTCGCGTAAATCGTATTCTCGCGAGTTTAAAGCAAACCATCGGCAGTGAGAAAGCAGTCTTGATACCACGTCACACTCGCAACGCTTACTAGCCTGTCACGAAATTGACCTGCATACATCTACAATCAATTCTAAGGTCATAATTCGCCCCACGCGGTTGTGTACAATTGAACTTCGTCAAGTCAATTATTTCTCGAATCGTAATAACTGATCCCGACACTGACCGTTCATAAACGCACAATTAAACTTTTTTTCCTAAGAGTGAAAGAATGACGTCACGTCATCTACATAATTATTAAAATGTTATTCCAAATGACCTCATACATCTATCGTCATTATATTTTAACGGTAATCAGAAAAATATGATTTACTGTCGGAAAATAAAACGTAACAGATCGCAAATCGTACGTAACGAAATGACAGCTTTGCATAGCGTCGGGAAAAATCACACAAAACTATATAAAGAAATCCCCCAAATCTCAATTTCTCCTTACCAACTGACAGATACAAATAAGATATTCAAGACTTCATAGATCAATCCCGACCTGTAATGTTATAAAAGGGCAGAACAGACGGCACCAGAAGATGAACAGCACTCCGACATCCGCATCAGCAACTATACCTCCTTAATCCAGGGCAAACCGGCTGCGTCGATATTAGGCCCACGTATTGCCGACCAATACAACACTACCGATCACCAGCCGCTTGGACAATCGCGCCAGTAGGCAAAGCTGTATAAGCACAGAACGAGACAATCGCGCCTGTAGGCAAAGCTGTAAAAGCACAGAACGAGCCAACACGGCTCAGAAACAAGTCGTCCAACATATAACAAACAATTTCAAAAAGCGTACAAACTTAAGCGTAGGCGCAAAAACCTTTTCAACCACAAGACACAGAAAAAATAGAACGTGAAATAATCATACATATTTTCCGAGCAATACACAGGGATCGTATACTATGTGGTCTAAAGTATCCGGACACCCCCAAAAATATACGTTTCTCATATTGGGGGCATTGTGCTGCCACTTACTGCCAGGTACTCCATATCAGCGACCTCAGTAGTCATTAGACATCGCGAGAGATCAGAATGGGGCGCTCCGCGCAACTCACGGACTTCGAATGTGGTCAGGTGATTGTGTGCCCCTTGTGTCATACGTCTGTACGCGAGATTTCCACACTCCTAAACTTCACTAGGTCCACTGTTTCCGATGTGATAGTGAAGTGGAAACGTGAAGGGACACGTATTGCACAAAATCGTAGAGGTCAACCTAGTCTGTTGACTGACAGAGACCGTCGACAATTGAAGAGGGTCGTAATAGGCAGACATCTACCCACGTCATCACACAGGAATTCCAAACTGCATCAGGATCCACTGCAAGTACTATGACAGTTAGGCGGGAGGTCGAGCGGCTGCTCATAATCCACACATCACCTGGTAAATGCCAAATGACGCCTCGTTTGCTGTAAGGACCGCAAACATTGGACGATTGAACAGAGGAAAAACGTTGTGTGGAGTGGCGAATCACGTTACACAATGTGGCGATACGATGGCAGGGTGTGGCTATGGCAAATGCCCGGTGAACGTCATCTGCCAGAGTGTGTAGTGCCAACAGCAAAATTCGGAGGCGATGGTGTTATGGTGTGGTCATGTTTTGCGGGGGCTTGCGCCCCTGTTTTTTTTGCGTGGCACTATCACAGCACAGGCCTACAATGATGTTTTAAGCACCTCCTTTCTTCCCACTGTTGAAAAGCAATTCGGAGATGGCGATTGCATCTTTCAACACGATCGAGCACCTGTTCGCAATGCACGGCCTGTGGTGGAATGTTTACACGACAATAACATCCCTGCACAGAGTCCTGACCTGTATCCTATAGAACACCTTTGGGATGTTTTGGAACGCCGACATCGTGCCAGGCCTCACCGACCGACATCGATACCTCTCCTCAGTGCAGCACTACGTGAAGAATGGGCTGCCATTCCCCAATAAACCTTCCACCACCTGAGAGAGTGGAAGCTGTCATCAAGGCTAAGGGTGGGCCAACACCATACTGAATTCCAACATTACCGATGGAGGACACTACGAACTTTTAAGTCTTTTCAGCCAGGTGTCTACATCTACACCTGCATCTACATCATACTCCGCAAGCCACCTAATGGCGTGTGGCACAGGGTACTTTCGGTACCACTATCTGAGCCCTCCAACCCTGTTCCACTCAGGAATAGCACGTGGGAAAAAAAGATTGTCGGTAAGCCTCTGTATTGGCTCTAATTTCTCGAATTTTCTCCTCGTGATCAATACGCGAGACGTATGGGGGGCGGGGGGGGGGGGGGAGTAATATGTTGTCTGACTCCTGAAAAGTGCTGCCCCTAAATTCCAGTAGCAAATCTCTCCGTGATGCGCAAAGTCTCTTGTAACGTCTGCCAGTGGAGTTCGTTTAGCATCTCCGTTATACTCTCACCAGCTAAACGATCCCGTGACGAAACGCGCTGCTCTTCTATGGATCTTCTCTATCTTCTTTATCAGTCCTATCCGATAGGGATCCCAGATATGTGTACAATACTCAATAATTGGGCGAACAAGCGCCTTCTAAGCCACCATTTCTTTTGTGGATGAGTTACATTTCCTTAAGATTCTTCCGATGAATCTGAGTCTTGTGTCTGCTTTTCCCTCTATCTGTTTTATATGGTCATTCCATTTACGATCGTTCTGTATAGTTACGTCCAGATATTTTGCGGCAGACGCTGTCTTCAGCTATTTGTCATCAATAGTGTAGGTGTACAATAGTGGATTTCTTTTCCTATGTATGTGAAATATGTTACATTTATTTACAGTCAGGGTCAACTGCCAGAGTCTGCGCCATCCGCATACTTTTGATCGCAGAGTGTATATGGATGAGGAGACCAATCCAAGACTTACACAGATACACAGACAGATTCACACGCATGATCAGAAAACGCCGATTAACATTCTATGGCCATGAATATATAATGAACAACGACAGACTCACAAAGAGGATTTTTGATGTACTAAATAGCTCAATAAAATACAATTGGCTCCAAAAAACAGAAGAAGACCCGAAACAAGCACGAATTAAGAGGGAAATGATAGAAACGATAGTTGAAAGAGACAAATTTAGAAACAAAATTATAAAATTTAAAATAAAAGGAAGAAAACGGGGGAAATATAGGTAGAAAAAAAGGAAACAGGAACACAGTCGAGGAATGAAGCGATTTTGAGAGCAGATAAAGAAGAAGAAAACAAGAAAAATATAGAATAATCATGTAAGATTTAAGTTCAGTCACAGTGTTAAGAGCAAAAATTGTAATAATAACAAAAAAATATACATGTCATCTTGTAAACGCCAAATCTTGTGCCGTTGCAACCACCGCCTCATACTTCGTTCAACACAGTTACTGAATCGAATCGTTCGGTTCAGATCTTCGAAGTAAATCTCCTAAGTCTACCTCTTGGTCTGTAAACCAGTAATTTTCGAAGACATGTGCAGAACTGAACAGAATCTAGCACTGAAAGGTACACACACGACTATCTAGTTGACACGTTGTCCACGATGTTGCACACATCGTACACAGGGATATACACTGTTGGAAAAAATTGCTTGTGCGAGACAAATATGCATAAAAAATTCCAAAACTATTTACTGTCAGTCCATGACGTAATTTAAAAGCCGGACACTTAGGCCAAAAATTGCATGCAAGTGTATCAATACTGTGGTGTGTCAGATTGCACGAAAAGTGCACAAAATAGAAATACGAGTAAGGAAATGAAGGATCGTCATATCCAAGACTATGACCCTGAGAACTTCAGAAGCTAATACCGACCACACAACCGAAATTATACTACGAACTCTTGTACATACTTACAGTAAGAACTGCTGTTTGTTCCATCTTTCCTTGCCCCGGGTTCGATTCCCGGCGGGGTCAGGGATTTTCTCTGCCTCGTGGTGGCTGGGTGTTGTGTGATGTCCTTAGGTTAGTTAGGTTTAAGTAGTTCTAAGTTCTAGGGGACTGATGACGTAAGATGTTAAGTCCCATAGTGCTCAGAGCCATTTGAACCATCTTTCCTTCAATTTTAGGGCCTTCTAGAACACTGCAAAAATCTACTCAATAACAAATTCACTTGTTACGCGAGAACTGCGGAGTGTTTTTTTCCATCGAGTACGTAACCCCATACTAGGAACAGGAGAACCACTCTGCAAGCATTACGCAAACCGCTCACATAATAAATACCATTTCGTTGCGCATGAGCGCCTCGTCACACGTAAGGCAACTGTTGTGCAATCCAGTTATGCCTACAACTTCCCAAAGCACGTGTCATCGATTGTACCGCGCTCGTCTTTTCCTTGCAGTTCTGGAGCAAATAAGGGGTTTAAGCACAACCGTATTTACTCGTGTCAATATGCCATCGGTAGGTGTGCCTCCAACCATTCTGGCTGAAAAGTCGTTGTCTAAAACAGGCTATTTTAAACGATGTGGTCCTCACGAGATTTACAGTCTAAACAGTTTAATGGCACTTTGATGTTAAATAATCTACGGCTTATGGCTAGTTCGTGTTTCATCTGTCAAAATTTATGCACAGATAAACGGTTAGCCACATACTACTCTCGGTTGATGTACTATAATATGAGGTTTTGAGTGCAGTAACCTAAATCGAAGAGTTTGAAATGTGGTGCTACGGAAGAATGTCGAAAATCAGGTGGACTGAGGTACATAGTACATCAACCGAGTACAACATGTGGAGAATGCCGCAACGTTCAAATGGTTCAAATGGCTCTGAGCACTATGGGACTCAACTGCTGAGGTCATTAGTCCCCTAGAACTTAGAACTAGTTAAACCTAACTAACCTAAGGACATCACAAACTTCCATGCCCGAGGCAGGATTCGAACCGGCGACCGTAGCGGTCTTACGGTTCCAGACTGCAGCGCCTTTAACCGCACGGCCACTTCGGCCGGCAATGCCGCAACGTAAATGTTCACTAAAGTTCAGGTGTGTGAAACACTTATGATTTACACTGTCACTGTATGAAATTCTTAAAACAATGTCCTTTAAATCTAAGTCATCTCGGTACGAAATGTATTCAGTGAGAAACTACAGGAAATAGCACTGTTCATATTCTGATTCTATTATCACAGTATTCAAGTTTCGCACAGTCCAAATAATAATAATAATAATAATAATTACACGTTCACTGTCCAATCAATCATTGAAAGTAGTCGTTAAATTACAGACTGATCCCCCAGACGCGAAAATCGGACAAAACTCGGGACATTGTACAAGATGTAATTTGTGGTAAATCGTCTGAGGCATGTTTTCAGAACTGGGGGAACACAGACCTTGTACCTTTCACAACCAGGATTACAATAATCAGAGCTACTTTCAGCTATTATTGTTTACAAATTACAATTAAAAATTTACATTTCCGATTAACTGTAGAGTGGAGGGAGACTCGCCTGAAAGTGAACTTTTAGATACGACAATAACTGCTGTTGAATTATTCTGTCTAGTTCGCCAAAATATGGTAATCTATTTCAGTACCAACGTTTTAACTATGAATGCTAATTACTCTGAAGCTAAATGAGTGCAAGATTTGCTAAATGTATTTTTGTCATTAGCTGTAGATATTTCACTATCAGGAAGTCAGTAATGGGGTATGTGTTTACATATGAACAATAATAACTAAGTTTTATGTTAGCACCAACTTAGGTAAACTAATTACACTTATGAGTTTAATTAACCAAAAGAATGTAATGGATAATAAAGTTAAGTTGGCTAAGCTCTCACACAAAATTTGATATTTTTGGTACTGTACACATGCCACATCCGTGATATCGAAGATATCTGCAAAAAATAAATAAAAATTTTAGGGAAAGAAAAACTTAACTCCTAGATAGCATCACCCGGTTTGTTGCAAGGTCAGAAAGAAAACTAACGCTGTTCTGAGAAAAACTGTGTACTTGGGTAAAAACTGCAATTGATTTCAACATATTGCCCTTCCAGGTGAATGCACTTTTGTAATCACTTTCCAGGAAGATTTCCCAACGTTGTATTGCGATTCTGGGAGGGCTACAGAATAGTCATCTACAGCTGCTATAACGTCTTAAAATGGCTCGAAACGTTATCTAGGCACAAATTTCGCTAGACGTCAGAATAGTAAGTTAGAGGGTGACAAACCTGAGAATTACGGGCTGGTTGCTGCTGTGGTCTTCAGTCCGGAGACTGGTCCGATGCACCTCTACACGGTAGTCCACCCCGTGCAACCCTCTTAATCTTTGCATAAGTGATGCAGCCTACATCGACGTGAACATGCTTAAGGTATTGATGCGCACGTCTGCCTCTACAATTCGATTCTGTTATCTCCTCAACAGTCATTCCATCTAATTTCAATATTCTTTGTAGCAACACATTTCAACAGTTTCTACTCTCTTCTAACTTCAATATAATGCTACATTGCACAGAATGAAACTTCAGAAGAGACTTCAGAGCACTTGTATCTACATTAGATGTTAACAAATTTCTCTTTTGCGGAAATGTTTTTCTTGGTACAGTCAATGTGCATTTTATATCCTCTACTTCGGGCATCATCAGCTATTTTGCTAACAGATTAGCAGAATCCACCTCATTCCCTCAGCATCATCTGCTTTAATTTGGCTACAAACCACTATCCTTCCTTTTTTCCTTTTTTTGCTTCATCTTATGGTTTCAAGACACTGTCCATTCCGTTCAACTGCTGTTCCAAGTCCTATGCCGTCTCAGAGTGTTACAACGTCACTAGCAAACCTCACAGATCTTATTTCTTCTCCCTGAACTTTAAATCTCTCTCTCTCTCTCTCTCTTTTATCCCTGCTACCGTCAGTATTTAAAGGCTGTAGTCCAGGCAAGAAAGGGGTATATTTTAGTACATTGCACTTAGTATCACTCAATTTCTCCAGTGACAGGAAACCACTGTGGACATGTGGACAGCCACACTGTCCTGGTATCTTCTTTTGCAGTTGAAACCACTCCTCCCACACTTTTTCATCCAGCTGCTCCAGGAGCTCTGCGTAAACCTCAACTGTTACTGTCTTCCCATTTAAGTTCTACTGGCGCTCGAAAGTTTGTACGAATTTAGCGAGACTTCAGCGCGAGATGTGTTTAATAGTTTCCACAACGAAACTCTGTCTCGAAATCTGGCAAAAAATGCAGACTTATTCAGGATGTAAGTAAAGTACACCAGCTGACAGAGAAAACCAATAACTTCACTCCGCGATAACAATGGTGATGTTACTGATGACAGTGTCACTCAAGCACAGATACCAAATACGGTTTTCCGAAATTCCTTCACCAAAGAAGATGAAGTAATTATGTCAGAATTCCAATCAAGAACGGCTGCGAACATCAGTAACTTAGAAGAAAAAAAAAAGATATTCTCGGTGTAGCGAAGCAGCTTAAATCAGTTAATAAAGGCAAGACCTCCAGTCCACATTGCATACCAGTCAGGTTCCTTTCAGACCATGCTGACACAATAGTTCCGTACTTAGCAATCATATACAACAGCTCGCTGGTAGAAGGATCACTTTCCAAAGACCGGTGAGTTACTCAAGTCAGACCAATAGCCAGGAAAGGAAGCAGAAGTAATCCGCTGAATTACGGACCCATATCAATAACGTCGATTTCCAGTAGAACCCTGGAGCATATACCGTGCAGTTCAAAAAATGGCTCTAAGCATTATGGTACTTAACATTTGAGGTCAACAGTCCCCTAGACTTAGAACTACTTAAACGTAACTAACCAAAGAACATCACACACATCCATGCCCGAGGCAGGATCCGAGCCTGCGACCGAAGCAATAGCGCGGTTCGAGACTGAAGCGCCTAGAACCGGTCGGTCACAAAGGCCGGCATACCGTGCAGTAAAATTATGAATTATCTCGAAGAAAGCGATTAATTGACAAATAGGCAATGCGGACTCAGAAAATATCGTTCTTGTGAAACACGACTAGCTCTTTATTCGCACGAAGTAATGAGCGCTGTCGACAGGGGACGTCAAATTAATTCCATACTTTTAGATTTCCGGAAGGATTTGGAGACCGTTCCTCACAAGGTATTTCCAATGAAATTGCATGCGTATGGAATACCGTCTCAGTAGTGCGATTGGATTTGTGCTTTCATGTCAGAAAGATCAAAGTTCGCTGTAACTGACGGGAAATCATCGAGTAGAACAGAAGTAGTTCCTGATCTACACAAACGACATAGGAGACAATCCGAGCAGCCCTCTTAGATTGTTTGCAACAATGCTGTCATTTACAGTCTTGTAAAGCCATCAGATCAACACCAGTTGCAAAATAACTTAGGCACGATATCTGTATGGTGCGAAAATTGGCAATTGACCCAAGATAATGGAAAGTGAGAGGTCGCCGACATGACTACCTAAAAGAATCAGCTAAATTTCGGTTACACGATAAATCACACAAACCTGAAGGCTGTAAACTCAACTAAATACTTTGGGATTACAATTATGATTAAATTAAATTGCAACGATCACACAGATAATGTTTTACGGTAAGTAAACCAAAGATTGCAATTTATTGGCAGAACAACAGGTCTATTAAACAGAGTGCTTACACTACGCTTGTTCGCCCTCTTCTGTGTACTGCTGTGCGGTGTGCGATCCGCATCGGATAGGACTGACGCGAGGACAACGAAGAAGTCAAAAGAAGGGCAGCTCGTTTTGTACTACCGCGAAATAGGGGAGAGTGTGGCACGGGTATGATACGCAAATTGGGGCGGCACTCATTAAAACGAAGGAGTTGTCTGATGCGGCAGAACCTTCTCATGACATTTCAGTCATCAACTTTGTCCTCAGAGTGCGAAAATTTTTGTTTGCGGACGTCTACAGAGGGAGAAATGATCATCATTATTTAATAAAGAGAAATCAGAGCTCGCACGGAAGGATTTAATGATAAATTTTCTCTTGCGTTGTTCGAGAGCAAAACGGTAAAGAAGTAGCTTGAAGGTAGTTCGATGAACCCTCTGCCAGCACACGATTGTGAATCGCGGAGTAATTTATGTAGATATGAAAGGCATGTTTTAAGTGACCAAAGGCGTGATAATCGCATGGGGGAGATATCAGCACTACAGGGCACGTGCACCAGTGTCTCCTACTTGTCCGTAATGGATGAGACTGGCCTTCCAGACCGACCGGCATCTTGTGTCGAATCTCGATCATCAGCAAGGAACTTGGCGAACCATTCAACAACGGCGGTTTTAGACAGACGTGCCGCCCCATGTACGTACTTCATTCTCCAATGGATGTGTATCGGTGCTTGTCGTTCGGCAGCCAAGAAAAGAATAACAACACGTTGTTCATGTTTGACGAATTTGGTAATAACGTCGCCATAGGTCACGTTTTCGCATTTACTGCAAGCACGTCGGAAAGACACGAATGTTACACTAATTACTCATCTACATGACGGTGCTTATATACCTGAAATCGCGCTAGTCGCGCTACGTTGCATGTACGCTGCAACAACTACCTCAAACGGAAACTTTTTATCGTCCCTTATACAGGGACACAGTAGCACAAGTTTATATGCCAACTAGTTTATATGACGAAAAGATTGATGACATGTGTGATGAGATAAAACAAATTATTCAGATAGTGAAGGGAGACGAAAATTTAATAGTCATAGGTGACTGGGATTCGATAGTAGGAAAAGGAAGAGAAGGAAACATAGTAGGTGTATATGGAATAGGGGTAAGAAACGACAGAGGAATCCACCTGGAAGAATTTTGCACAGAGCTCAACTTAATTATAAAAGAAGATTGTATACTTGGAAGACGCCTGAAGATACTCGAAGGTTTCAAACAGATTATATAATGGTAAGACAGAGTTTTAGGAACCAGGTTTTAAACTGTAAGACATTTCCAGGGGCAGATGTGGATTCGGACCACAATCTATTGGTTATAAACTGTAGATTAAAACTGAAGAAACTGCAAAAAGGTTGGAATTTAACGAGATGAGATCTGGATAAACTGACGAAACCAGAGGTTGTACAGAGTTTCAGGGAGAGCATTAGGGAACGATTGAGAGGAATGGGGGAAAGAAATACAGTAGAAGAAGAATGGGTAGCTTTGAGGGATGAAATAGTGAAGACAGCAGAGGATCATGTAGGTAAAAGGACGAGGGCTAGTAGAAATCCTTGGGTAACAGAAGAAATACTGAATTTAATTGATGAAAGGAGAAAATATAAAAACGCGGTAAATGATGCAGGCAAAAAGGAATACAAACGTCTCAAAAATGAGATCGTCAGGAAGTGCAAAATGGCTAAGCGCGGATGGCTAGAGGACAAATGTAAGGATGTAGAGGCATACCTCACTAGGGGTAAGATAAATACTGCCTACAGGAATTCATTTCTGACAGTATTTGTAAGGAGCGTAGCCATGTATGGAAGTGAAACGTGGACGATAAATAGTTTAGACAAGAAGAGAGCAGAAGCTTTCGAAATGTGGTGCTACAGAAGAATGCTGAAGATTAGATGGGTAGATCACATAACTAATGACGAGGTATTGAATAGAATTGGGGAGCAGAGAAATTTGTGGCACAACTTGACTAGAACAAGGGATCGGTTGGTATGACATGTTCTGAGGCATCAAGGGATCACCAATTCAGTATTGGAGGGTACACACGGCCAGAAAACTTCCCAGACATGAACATTATTGAGCATATCTGGGATGCTATTCAGAAGAGATCTCCACCCCCTCGTCTCGTTACGGATTTATGGACAGCCCTGCAGGATTCATGGTGTAAATTCCCTCCAGCACTATTTCAGACATTAGTCGAGTCCATGCCACGTCGTGTTGCGGCACTTCTGCACACTCGCGGGGGCCTTTTATGATATTAGGCAGGTGTACCACTTTGTTTGGCTCTTCAGTGTATTAGATTTTCTGGTATTTTACAGTAACAGAACAATGTGTACTCTTTTCTTTACTGTATGCAGTAGGTCGTTCATAATATCAAAGACCTTGCAGTAGGTGAGGTCTGTTTCACAATAACAAAGCTGAACAAGTGCTCATAGTACTTAGTATTCATTATAGAGCTCCTGTTTGCTGGACATTTTTGCCCCGTTTTGGTCTGTACTACTACCTGTCAAATTATGGATTACTTTCTTCACATCCTGTGTTTAAATTACTGGTATAAAAATGTAAACTGAATTTGCTCCATGTTGCAGCCAATGTACAACTCTTCTATAGAGCCTCCTTTCTTTTCTGCCAAATACCATGCGAGCTGGTAGTAGGAAGTTGCAACTGAGAATGTCTCACAAGGCATTACCAATTTTGGCATTTGCTTTAAAACCATGGGAAACCGCCTGAAAACCACTGTCAGAACCGAAAGACTGGAATTATTTTGATTTCTGTGACTGTGTTGCCCGTTCTATAAGGCAAAAATAAAATACGAGTAAGTTGTATGTGTGAGACGTGAATTTTCGAAAAGTGATGTGACTGTCTTAGTGCAATTTGTTCCATAATGCAGCCACTTCTGGAACAGTGATATGAATATTCTTAAGTGAGTCATGAAAGCATTTGAGATGTTCTATTTTGCTTTCATGACATGCTAAAACAGCGCCACGTCACTGTTAGAGTACTGGGTGGCACATGGAGAAAGTTTATTTTACGGTTTTTAGGGGTTTTATGTAAGTTATTTTTACGTAAAATGTGAAGATGACATAACGCCTTCAGCGGAGCATTGATAAAGTAAAAACGGTAAGCTCATCAACCCGATGGTTGATTTAATACTACAGTGATTTACTAGGCATCGTCCTAGTTTCCTCTGATCTTTGAGCCCGCTGTTTAACGTGGACTCCGATCTCTGTGCATCGCTACAAGTTGAGTGACAGAGGGCACTTTTAATTATGCCTGTGTTAACGATCCTAAGGAACACATGGCTGGGGATTGTCGGTTAAGGTAATAAGGTCTTTCTCCACCAGTTCACCTGCTCAATCTCCTTAAATGTGTAAGTCACCTTGATGGAAGTGGAGAACTCCAATATCACCCTGCCCTCCTTTGTTCTCATCAAACATGCCACGACTCCCACAAAACTGAACGTTCTTCTGCTACCGTGGTCGCGTCACGTATTCACCGTTGTGAGACGGGCGAAGGGCAGCGTTAAGAGCAAAGGGCCCTGGGTGCATGCGCAGCACGAGCAGCAACAATGTCCTACACATGTGCGACGACGAACCGCAGCAGTCCTTTGCCAGGTTGAATGATCTGACCGTACATCGCACGTGCGTGGCAAAGTCGCTGATCACAGCGATCGATCGCTGGTCGCTTGGAATCCCCATGTAGTCGGATGAATCGCATCTGAGGGATCGGGCATGGCTGGGACTCGCACGGTATATCTAGTTAGGGTTAACATATTTCAAAATGAAAAACCGGAGGGTATCAGAAACAATCTTTATGTGAACCACAATGGCTTTTTTTCCTTTCTTAGAATACCATATTTCTAGCATCCTTAATTCTTCTTAAAGTAACTCTTTTAGATTTGATGTTATCATAGTCTTGAGAACAAGCGAAATCTTTATTGAAATAACTGACGATCTACAAATTCTTTACACACTGCACAGAAAGCTTATTTCTTTCATCACTCCAGTGTGTAATTAATAAGGAATACATCCTTTCCACAGCTGCGTTGTGGGCAGGGGCTGCAAAAAAAGTATCGCACAATTTTCGTAAATTCTGAAAATTCACCTCCAGAACGATTATTCATGAAATCACGCCATCTGTCAGATACAGATGTTGATTTGGTTTCCGATTTGAGCTGTTCACTTAAAAACATTTTCACGCGATTTACTTCATCAAACAATTCACTGTCATCCATTCGTGTTTCTCAAATAGGCTACAACATTTACCACACATCTCAGTCACCGAGTGAGGTGGCGCAGTGGTTAGACACTGGACTCGCATTCGGAAGGACGACGGTTCAATCCCGCGTCCGGCCATCCTGATTTAGGTTTTCCGTGATTTCCCTAAATCACTCCAGGCAAATACCGGGACGGTTCCTCTGAAAGGGCACGGCCGACTTCCTTCCCCATCCTTCCCTCATCCGATGAGACCGATGACCACGCTGTCTGGTCTCCTTCCCCAAACCAACCAACCAACATCTCAGTCAACTTCTTTGCTAATAGTTAACCAACCGAACACAGTTAATTCGTCGTACTGCCTCGTCCGTTTGCTAATGTGATTACTACAAACAGAATAAAAGCATTCATATCTTTTCTGAACACATTAACAAGCTGGTCATTGTCACATGACATTTCTTACTTTTAGGGGAACGAAATTGTTTTTAGCCCTGACTTGCACTTTACGACAGAATCACTGAGAACAGAATACACTTCCATTGCAAACTTTTTCCACCTGCAGTGCACGATATTTGTTTGTTCAGTAAACTGATGACGCCCTGAAGAAACCATAGGTATTCCGCTAGAGGACTATTCAAGAAAAGCCTATTTGTAACGGGGACGTTATTTTCAGACATGAAAAAATAATTAAGAACCTCATACGTTTCCAAAATTCTTTCAATTGAATGCATAGGTTTTAGGCATCATCTCTGACTATGAGAAAGTATTGTCTTGTTTTCATTTCCAACAAAATTCAAGCAGTTCTGCAAGGAATACGTATAATATGGCATGAACAGCCACTTCCTCAAATGTTGTCCCCCCAGTTATTTCTTCAATTTACTGAAGACATTGCTGGAACCAGATGTTCTAGACCGCCAGAGTTGACGGTGGTATTATCATCGCCAAACGGAACACTCTTTTGTGAAATTGCTTTTCTGAAGCGCTTCCAGTAAGTACTTGCCTACAGCGTCTGACTTCGAAGCCCAAAAACAGGACGGCCGGAGTGGCCGTGCGGTTCTAGGCATTACAGTCTGGAACCGAGCGACCGCTACGGTCTCTGGTTCGAATCCTACCTCGGGCATGGATGTGTGTGATGTCTTTAGGTTAGTTAGGTTTAATTAGTTCTAAGTTCTAGGCGACTGATGACCTCAGAAGTGCTCAGAGCCATTTGAACCCAAAAACAGTTTTATTTGTTTTATAAATTTGCAACCAGGGGCTGAAATATAGCATTAAAACCGGGTGATTAGGTAACGCTATGTCTATTTATTAAGAATGGCTGTCTTGTTTCGTTTCGCTTTGGTCGCGGTTGCTTGGTTGGTCGGTTTGGGGAAGGAAACCAAACAGCGAGGTCATCGGTCGCATCGGATTAGGATGGGGAAGGAAATGCCCCGTGCCCGTTCAAAGGAACCATCCTGGCATTTTCCTGAAGCAATTTAGGGAAATCACGGAAAACCTAAATCAGTATGCCCTTTGTTCACGAAGAGTAAGAACTTCTCGTACAATTTTGTAGTTATTCAGAGAGCACGAACAGGACGAAGTTGAAACTGGAGCTTGCACTTACGTTAAGAGATAATACCAATGTAAAAACACTGACAGCTTCAGATTTTGCAGCAGTTTGAAGCTGATGCTGTGGGCGCAGAACTCCTTGGGAAGTTCGTAGTAACAGTAACGATACACTGGACCCCAGCTGGTTATTTTGAGTAATTTATGACATAGTTATTAGTATAATTACAGTTTTTTAACTTCGAAACAGGTTGACGTAATAACAATTGGACGTTTTAATTTAAACGTTTAGGACATACCCACTCAGCAGCTATACTCTATGTGGTGTCACCGCCAGACACCACACTTGCTAGTTGGTAGCCTTTTAAATCGGCCGCGGTCCGTTAGTATACGTCGGACCCGCGTGTCGACACTATCAGTGATTGCAGACCGAGCGCCGCCACACGGCAGGTCTAGAGAGACTTCCTAGCACTCGCCCCAGTTCTACAGCCGACTTTGCTAGCGATGGTTCACTGGCAAAATACGCCCTCATTTGCCGAGACGATAGTTAGCATAGCCTTCAGCTACGTCATTTGCTACGACCTAGCAAGGCGCCATTACCAGTTACCATCGATGCTGTAAAACATGTACCGTCAAGAGCAACTTAATTAAGTATTCCACAGCTACGTCCTTTTTTTGCAAGTCTAATTTCTTTGTCCTGTTCCAGACCTCACGCCAGCCTGCGTGAGCTAAAACGCGTGCCTTTCGGCTTCCTCTAATAACACGGTGTTGGCTCTCTTGCCAACCCACAACACTCTACCTTTCGTATAATCCAGCTCACCCTCAAACAATTAACATCAAAAGTTACGGAAATCAACAGTGCTGCTATAACAGTTCCATAATGGTTGCTCAAAATAGACATGTTCTTCTTACATTGTACAGATGTACTGCCCATAGCGTTCGTGATCTGAACCTATCCAACATAAAGGTTCAGTTTTTTCCACCCAACGCCACAAGCTGCCTTCAGCCTTAGGACCAAGGCATAACCTCTCATAAGAGAGCTTATCGTATGCGACTTGTAAGAGCTGCAATTCGTGCTGCTGGAAACAATAGTGCAACCCCAAACTGGAATCTGCTTGACGCAATAAAAGGCGTCGCAGCAGCCTGGAACTCAGTATCGCCACACCATATAGGGAAGTGCTTTAACAGATCTTGAAGACATAGCAACACTGAAGATGTCCACGAGTTAGAAGATGCCACTTCACCTGATGGACAGTTCTGCAAGACGTTGCCAACCCTGGGATTAGTTTCGAAGAATTCATTAGTGTAGACGACGATGTGCCGCCTTATGTGCTTCTGTGGAATCGGATGTGCCAAAAGCTGTGAACGAGGTGCAAGAAGGGCCATCAGAAGGAAGTGAAGAGGAAGAGAATACAGATACCATTCCACCTACCTGTCAGGAGATGTTTACAGCCTTGGACGGTTTAGAACGGTTCGCTTCAACATCCGACGTCACTACTAGGTTTACGGACACTATCATTACAATTGATTGTGAAATTACAAAATATTATCGTTCCCATGAACGTCAGCGAACCATGATCGAATTTTTTACAAGAAAGTAACGTACATAATTTGTGAGTTCTTGGATTTTACAAGTACTTTATAGTGTTACAAAGTCTACGATAACGTGAGTCATAGTGTAGTGTATTACACATTAGTGTACTGCTGTACATGTATACTTATTAAAATAAGTGTTTTTCACTTAACACCAATTTTTTTTAACACGAACTCCTGATTTTTCGGTCGCTTCGGATTCGTGTTAACGAAGTTTTACTGTGAATTCATACGTCGTATGGTATTGGCCGAAGCTTTCATCCGTGCTTTGTCTTATACCTGTTTCTGTTGTGCTAAATTCGTTCGATTCAAAATTTTCTGGCAATAATGATCTGTCTGTGACTGCATGTTGAATTCTTACTCGCCAGTTAGGTTCGGCTTTCCTGTCTGGCACTGTCTCATTTACAAAGCTCTCTTCTTTGCTTTTCTATCGCGTTTCTGCTACCATGCCGGCTGTGTTATCTGTTGCCACGTTAAATGAATTTCCCTAATGTTGGACGCTAAATAGTTTGGACAAGAAGAGAATAGAAGCTTTCGAACTGTGGTGCTACGGAAGAATGCTGAAGATTAGATGGGTAGATCACATAACTAACGAGGAGGTATTGAATAGAATTGGGGAGAAGAGGAGCTTGTGGCACAACTTGACTAGAAGAAGGGATCGGTTGGTAGGACATGTTCTGAGACATCGAGGGATCACCAATTTAGTATTTGAGGGCAGCGTGGAGGGCAAAAAATCGTAGAGGGAGACCAA
The DNA here is from genome assembly GCF_023864275.1 of Schistocerca cancellata. Lineage (NCBI taxonomy): Eukaryota > Metazoa > Arthropoda > Insecta > Orthoptera > Acrididae > Schistocerca > Schistocerca cancellata. The sequence goes on along the minus strand of NC_064626.1, from coordinate 1,143,250,993 downwards.
GAGACGAATACACTAAACAGATTCAGAAGGATGTAGGCTGCAGTAGGTACTGGGTGATGAAGAAGCTTGCACAGAGTAGCAGGGAGAGCTGCATCAAACCAGTCTCAGGACTGAAGACCACCACCACCACCACCACCACCACCACCAACAACAACAACAACAACAACAACGTTACTAGCTACTATGATTGCTGTTCTTGCTTAAGTTAATTAACTGTTCTCGATTTACATAAGTTTCTAATACTGGCTGCGGTGGTCTGCCACAGTCGCTATCCATTCTGGCATCTGTATGAAACCATTTCCTACATCGCATGTGACTTTGTTCTTTGTGATGTCACGCATTAAAAAATGTAAAACTAAAAAAAATAAACGCCCAATTGCTAGTAGGACTGGCACATTGAGGGTTCCGCACAAACTTAATTACGTACACAGACAGATCATCCAGGCTGGTAACCGAGAATCTTGATGTTTGTCTGTTACGTATATCGATTCCGGCAAGATGTCAGTTCCCGGAATTCGAAGACTGTCAAAATCTCTGCAGTAGCTCCTGAGACTAGCCCGTACATAGAAACAGAAGCGAATGGGAACTCAAGTTTATAAATGAGTAGAGGGAAGATAAGGGAAAATATTTTCATTTACTTACTAAAACATGAATACAACGTTCATTTTATGTTTCATGCAGTAATATTTTACCATTATGCTTTTGGCGGATGGTGAATGACATTTAAGTTCTAATGGCTTAGTAGATCATCCTCAGACATTCACTGACTTGTCACCAACGAGGTTACAACGTTTGTTAACGACATTGCAGAGAAGTTACACATCTAGACTGAAGCAGAAACCTATGGTAAATAACATCTTTGAAGTTCTCTCATCAAATTCTGTTTATTTTACTTGGTTCATTTATTTAAACGAAACTGTTACACGAGGACAGTTTTGAGTATAATGCTAATGTTTTTCCTGTTTTCGTCTTTTATATTCGTATATAGTTCAGCATTGTACTTGGGAAAATGCTGTACCTCCACATTCTCAAAAATGGCGTTTACTGCGTGTTCCCTCACACTCCTATTTTCCTGCATTTATTCATTTCTGTTTATCTTATGGATGTTGCTTAAGGTCCTTATATGTTCTGTAGCTACGTTGATAATTCTTTTTAATGTTTTGTGTGTCACCCTCCATGTTTTATACCTCCTGTAGTAGCCTTATAAGCTGCTCCATGTTTTATACCTCCTGTAGTAGCCTTATAAGCTGCTCATAATATTTTATTGTATTGGTTTCGTTTATAAATATAAACTATTAGGTAGGCTTGCCGCTCCAGTCTTGCGTTAAAAGTTTTTCCTGTTTATTCCCTTTATATTTATTTACTGTTCAACGTTTTAATTTTTATATTGCATTACGACCATTTTCTCAAAGCCGTTATTTACTTAACATTTCTGCTTCAGTCTAGATGTGTGACTTCTTTTCCAATGTTGTTTACAAACATTGTAACTTGTTTGGCGACAGTAGTCAGTGAATGAAGATGGCCTTGTAACGCGAAAACCGATTAACACAGCGCTTTCCATTTATTATAATGTTGTTTTACTAAGAAGTGAGGGAAAGATTCAGTTGACATTTTACTCCAAGCCAAACACAGTGTATTTCTCCGTAGAAAGAGTTAAATAATGCCATGCCTTGCGCGTTATAGCAGAAACAGTATATTTTATAACCTTTCACGGCATTCCATACTATATCCAATAGTTGCAAAAATGTGAGCTGTTTTATTTTAATGCTTACCAAACAGAGGAAAAACTTAAACCAGCATTGAAAATTCCCTTGCATCGCACCTATAAAACATGTATTGCAACGAGCAATCAATAAATATGAAATCAACGAAAAGTTGTGTTACCATTATTTGCATTAACCGAAAAAACTCGTGAAATTGTCAAACAAATCGAAGGCGAACAGAAACAGAAATTTTTAGAAGGGTAAATAGCTTTCAATTTCTATTTCTGTATAACAATGTTTTGTAACCATTTAATACGAATAAATCATTTTTAATTAAAATTTGTTAAACATCAATACGAAACACACTAAACCGCAAAATTTCGAAGAATAAAAATATTGTGTACCCCTGGTGGGACTCGAACCCACAATCCCCGGTTTAGGAGACCGATGCCTTATCCATTAGGCCACAGGGGCTCACGAGACATAATGCTCCTCCTTACTGTATATATACTTGCTGTTGAAAATTAATCCGTAAAAGAAAGATTTATGTAGCAACAAGCATGTATTATTGTTCCGGAACGCGTCATTACTAGTGCATGGATGCCGGATGCGATGTCTTACGCTTTTCATATCTTCCACGTGTGATGTACTGAAAACTTCGGCCTCACTCACTCATTCGACACCGTTACATGACCTAATAGTAATCTAAGTACCGTATCGTACGTTGTCAGGACGAGAGGAAAATTATTTTCGCCTTTAGGTTGCGTGAAACAAATAATAATAATAATAATAATAATAATAATAATAATAGTCTGAGACAGGAAAGAGAAATAATAATAATACGTTAATACAACTGAAGGTTAAGTAGGAAAAACACCCATAATGAAAACATAGGAATAAGCAACAACCTTACAACGGATTAAATAAACTGTGATTGGGTGGCATGATGGGGAACAAAAACTATTCTCTGAGGCGAAACAGCGTCCTTGAAAGTAACGACGAAAGGATTTGCGGGTGTCTGGCACACGAAAAGCTGACAAATATGAAGCTCTCGCTGAATGGTTTAAAAATACGAAATCATGGGAAGGCTACGAAAAATTTTTTTACATGGCTGACGAGTTCAGGATAATCGGCTTAAATAAATATTTAATCCATTGTTCCGAACCGAACAGCAAGCCGTATGGTTAGTATCTGAGAAGTGACACAGATCTTTGCGGAATTTTGACATATAATCTGTATAAAGCCTCCCGAGCAGACATAACGATTACAAATCTCATTCTATGTTTACTGTTTCCCACTCCTAGTACTTCCTTCACCCTATCGCTGTAGCCAACAGTTATATATCGTGCAGAGATGAACCGAGGACCTGCACATGCAATTTAGTAAGTATTTTAGGGAATTACGAGGAATGTAATAACTGAGACAAGCGCAAGTCAAAAGAATTTCGCTGCAGAGCTGATTAACTGTTATTGTTTAAGCCGTCATTTGTAACTAGGCCTACGGGCGTAACCTCGTGGTTACGTGAACTGAAGGTAACAAATTTCCAACCTTGAGTCGTGTTTCATCAGTGCACTTCCTTCCTACAAGCGTGTAGAAGCTTCCGTAAGCAGATACTCGGGGTAAACAACAGTTTAATATTCCGAAGCGGCCGTGGGCAATCTAAATCGGCAACGACTAATGCCTTTGCTCTTAATTACTAGCAAGTATTCTTTAGTTAACCATTATGACTGAAAAAATAAGGGCGATCGCCGTTACAACGATCAATTCACGCATGTCTTCGTGTGTGCATGTCTACGTAGTGTCAGTTCATGGGAGTTTCGCGGTGAATGACGAAATAGTTTTGAAATTTCACAACAAATGGCACCTGGTGACACATGATATTAATCTATATCTATAAAAGATTCTGTATTTTTTCAAACCGATACTTTATTGAAACGTTTGTCAGATATGAATTGTCATAATGTGAATAATTCTAGCCACATTCAGTGGTTAGAGGTTTCGTTTTTACATTCTGCTACAGATACACGACCGCCACAATGGCATAAACATACAAAACCCTTGACCAGTGGTTCCCAACAAGTGGTCCGCGAGCTATGCCAGAAGGGTCCGCAAGATGCTATTAGAATAAAAAAATATATTACATATATTTCGTATGATAATAGATTTTTTTGTTTTGGACGCTTCTGATCGAGTACTCTGTTGTAACTATTTTTTCAAATAAATAATACCTTGTATGAAATTAGTGTTTTCGTATTTTTCACACCTGTCTACTCAATGCAATCTCATGTGTAGAACACTTGAAAGACCAATACAGTCAGATTTAATTTTTGCCTTTCATTTTCAGTTGATACTCAATTTTTATTTTTTTCAAGGAGTTCGTTATACTAAACAACCAGATTTGAAGACACAGATTTTGAGCAATAATCAAAAATTTAACGATAACAATGGTAGCTAAATTGAAAAAGTTGTAGGCTCTTTTTTTTTCAATAAGGAATATGTAAATGTTTTTTCTAAGTACCAAAAATAGAAAAAGTATAAAAAGACACTAAATTTGGATTTTTTAGGTACTTGAGTGTGATATACAAGGTACCAGTCATGCTCGATGTGGGGGTCTTCGAGAAAATTTTGTTGGGAACCCCTGCTCTAAACGATTCGAAACCGGCAACGGAAAATAAAAACTGAAGAATAAAACAAAAGGTGGATGGTTGCAGTAATTTCTGGAAACCTATAAACACGAATTGGATACATAAATTTTTTGAGGAGGCTAAGGGGTGGGCTTTTACTGCCTTTTCGTAGAAACCATCCACATACTCGTCTGAATCAGCAAAGGGAAATTATGCAAAATTAGCGCTAATACGTCCTTGGTCAATCGTGTAAGATGTGTGGAATCAATTGACAAAAATGGGGTGCGCAGTGGTGTAGAATTACGAGACAGATCGAACATGGTGTAGTTTCTTTTATCCATTACATTTCAAAGTGTTCCCTGTCTGAACAAATTCTGGCAACGAATTTGGAGCTTAATCACTCTTTGAGGTTGAAGAACAGAAATTAATATTTAATATCCATTTGATGTAGAGTCATTAGAGGCAGACCACTGGTTCAGTTGATGCCTTGTCCTTTTATAAGAAGCCATTCAAGTGATACGGCTACAGGCATTCCAGCACACCGCTCAGCCCTGTGTTCAGATCCAGAGGTACCAGCTCCACTACAAGGTGAGGGCAGTTTTGACAATATCCAGGAGTTGTGTAGATGGAGAGAAAGGGCAATGACGTCACAGTCCAAGATGGCTTAATGAAATATGGCGCTAGTGGGAAATTCAAAAACGCAAGACGGTTGGTTGGTTGGTTGGTTTGGGGTACAAAGGGACCAAACTATTGGCATGAAATTTAAATAAAAAGATCTAACGAACCAACCAATCACATCCTAGGATTTTACCGGTAATTAAAAAGAAACAGCCGATAGCAGCTCATTTTATTGGCTGTTAAAACAAGATATGCAGCTAGTACGTAGCTGCCACGTTCAAAAGCATCCCGAACGACCTAAATTATTTGTCAAATATATGTAAACAAACAAAAACAACACACACACACACACACACACACACACACACACACACACACACACAGAGAGAGAGAGAGAGAGAGAGAGAGAGAGAGAGAGAGAGAGAGAGAGATGTCTGGGCCACACATTTTTCCACCCTTGGGTGCAGTATGTGGCGGGATGAATGAGTGAGAGAAGGCCTTGGTTAGCTCGAAATATAGCACGACTACAAAGGCCTTGTAAAGAGGCAGTTACAGCTTAAGATCCTCAGAGTCAATTTTCAAAAATTATTTTTTTCTTATGCTCCCAATGTTTAGGAAGATTATGGTAAAAATTTTTAGGCCTAATAGTTTTCGAATTAGACATTCTGTTGTAAAGCAATGCCCCACGATCAGTCTGTTGCCGCCCCCCCCCCCCCCCCCCCAAGAGTTACTTTAAATTGTCAGTGAGTCTAAGTTCGCATTTCGTATAAATTTTCTCATACTGTTGTTTCGAAACTAAACTACTAATACTGTACTTGTAAACAGTTTCAAAGATAAATTTCTCGTACTTGCAGCCATCTTGTGTGAAGTAAATTGTAAACATTTGCTTATGATTTTTAAACCGGTCATTAGTCTACTTTACTCAAAGCTTTCTACAAACAATCATGGGGAAGAAGCAGCTTTCGTTGTATGACAAAGAAACTGTCTTTTCAAGGGAATCAGTATAAGAAAACAGATTCAGCCCGGATAACATTGTAATTGCTTCGAAATCAAAAATTTCTTTAATAGATGGCAGCTCTAAAAAAAAGTGCTTCAGATATTACTGATGCTACAGGCAATATTACTGTGGTCACAAATGTATTGTTTGCTGAAATTAAAAGATTCCTCCTCTGCGTATTTGGTGAAAATATAAATTTTAATATAAACAGGGTTACGTTGCAAATTTTTATAACACTTGTTAAGTGTACAACTGTAGGCTCATTTTATAGCTACAAGAAATGACTGCACTATTAATGGAAGAGCAGTGTATGAAATGAGATGTTTAGGACAGGGTCTGACAAATCTCAAAATATTTTGTGCTATAAGGAATATGAGGTCACCAGTTAGGAAAAGTACTTATCACTTCGTCAACAGTAAAATTAATATTGGTTACATGAGTGTGAAGAAATTATGTACCAGTAAAGCTGCAGCAGAAGAAATCAGACTCAAAAGCACTACGTTATTAGTTTCCTGTAATGGCACATGGTTTACAAGGGGACATTCGTCGTCAGATGGGGTATGCACTATAACAGGAAATAAATCTGCAAACGTTTTGGTAACCAAAGTGTCACTTCGTATTGCAAGGGTTGTGGAGGATGGAAAGCTAGTTAAAATACTCTGACTTATGCAGAATGGATGGAAAGTCATGAATCAAACTATTCAGTTAACCACATGGTTACAGCAGATGCTATGGAAGTGGAAGAAATGAAAATTTTTCTGCGATCAGGGATCAGACATAGTGCACAATATTTAATTACATCGATAATGGTGATACCACATTCTGCAAGGCTGTTGCAGAATTAAAGCCTTGTGGACCTAATAACCATATCACTTAATTGGAATGTACTGGCTATGTCGAAAAGAGGATGTGTGCACAGTTGAGAAGAATGAAATTATAATACAAGAGAAGAAGTTTATCAACAGAGAAGCTGAATGCTGTTGAAAGAGACTGACACCTGCTGCTGTAAATACAATAACCTCATATTATGGGAATCCAATTAGAGAAAATTCTGATTCTGTTATTAATATGAGAGCAGATGCACAGTATCACAAATGCTCTTCCGATTCCAAAAAATGGTTCAAATGGCTCAGAGCACTATGGGACTTAACTTCTAAGGTCATCAGTCCCCCTAGAACTTAGAACTACTTAAACCTAACTAACCTAAGGACACCACACACATCCATGCCCGAAGCAGGATTCGAACCTGCGACCGTAGTGGTCGCGCGGTTCCAGACTGCAGCGCCTAGAACCGCTCGGCCACCAAGGCCGGCTCTTCTATTTTTGTCCCAGGGCAAATGAGCAATGAGGTCCATATCAATGTGCAGCCTTCGAAGGCACTGTTAATAGTTACAGGCACAAAAATACTTAGCCACAAGTAGTGATGGAAGCTAGCAACAGGTGTTTAAAATTTTAATGGCCACAGAGCTCTTAAAAAGATATGTTGGATGTTATTCACAAAATATTAATAAACAGTATTGTTAAAACTGCAATTAAAGATGAAGTAATTACAGTCAATGAAGACGTGAAAGGTAGGCTGGAAGTAATTAAACCTTCCAGACGTTATTCTTTTCCTGGAGGAAGGAAAATGTTTCTTTATGGGGTAATGCTCTTAGGTCATTTTTTAAATGATTTCAGATGCAACATTTATACAAAAATATTTAACCGTTTTCAAAAAACGTACTTTGTAACCTTGGCTTCACTTTATGGGTTAAAATAACTAAATTTCCCTTACTGTAATAAATAGTAAAATGATCATTCAATGATTACCATGCAAAATAACAATATTCAATGACATAGTGTAACACAGCGAAGCAACCACATCCGGGTATTCTGGCGGTCACGAGCTGCTATACACTGCTACACTAACTTCGTGATATTTTCGTAGCGATGCTGTGGGGCGGCGGGTTAATGATAAGAAATAAGACATATTGTTCGCCGTCTTCTAGCTCCTGAGAACTATTTTTGTGGTCAGCCAGAAAGCGATGGAGGACTACTAGCCATAGTTCCCAGTCTGCAAGTCCACTTTATATATATATATATTTTTTTTACTAAAGGAACTGTTTCTACTCTGTTTACTCAGTGGGATCAGGAAACTATAATCATCAATAAAAGTTTTGAGTTCTAACCGATTCGATTATGATCCAATTATATTCAAAAAAATTTCACACGCACAACACGGTAATACGCTTGATAACAACTATATTATTATTATTATTATTAGACCTCTACGATAGGTTCCCATTAAATGATCTTTCGCCCTAACTTCTAGTAACCTAAGTTAATTACTCGCCACAAAAATGAAAATTAATCTCACCACTTAGCACGCGGTTTTGTTAACATTACGTGCGATACACGAACAATTCTGCGAAATCGAAGCGATCCAGGACGGTGTACAATCCTTGCGAATTCACTTCCTGTTTGTGCCGAAAACATGCATTTAGTTGCAGTATGGTGTGACGTCACCCGAGGCAGCGCGGAAGCCGGCGTTTGACTAACGCAGAACGATTGATAGCTGGATGCGAAGTGAAGTCCTTTCAGAAATCTAAACGATCCAGGACGGTGTACAGTCCTCGCGAGTTCACTTCCTATTTGTGCCGAAAACTTGCGTTTGGTTGCAGCCTAGCTGTGACTTCACCCGAGGCAGCACGGAAGCCGCCGTTTGACTGACACGGACCGATTGCGAAGTGAAGTCACAGCCTCTCAAGCCGTATTTATGTAAGGGCGCAGCGGACGGCCGAGGGAACACCTGCTGTCATCCGCTCTATGCACCGGTAGTAGCCTTCTAAATGGTCGCTTTCTCGGACACATAATATTTTATAACACTGTCAGAAATCTATTTAGAATCTTCCTAATTTTTGTATGAATGGAATTAAGATGGCTATAAGCACAGAAAAAGATTAAGCTCCGCCTGCATTTAAACTTTGCCGTCTAGAATTTTTAGAACGGAACCGACAGTAGAATATGACCTCTGAACTACACCTTTAAGAGACCTTGTATTGATTGTTATTTATATCAAAGTCTTGAAACATGTTATATCTTCATTATTTAATGTGTTTAATCGCGTGCTGTAATCAGAATTTTCTAGCATTAATGTAACTGATACTTAATCTACTGCAAATACGGACGTTTTTGTTCCAAATTTAGTTTTCAGTAAATTACTCGAAAACTATTAGAGGAGGCTTAATGGGGTCACATAGTTACTGTTTTTATATCGAACTGAAGGTTTATACAAATTTTTCGCTTTCTAGCTTTATTATTTAGCGCAACTTATTTTTTTCTTAAAACGATGTATTCAGGGAAAAATATTCACCAGATCACTCTGAGACTTGACAATTTAAACATTAATATACTGTAGCATATGTTGACAAAGTTTGGAAAAGCTTCTTTAATTTTTAAGTTCATTTTTAAATCATGGCGCAATACTTGTATCCTTCGCACAGCCGCGCTATGAAGACGTAGCACCAGTAGCAGGGAACTGGGTCCCGGCATACTCACTCGCTTCTGTATCTCTTACACGATAAAGCGCTTGTTTCGCCACAATGCCCAACAGTCGGCATCACTTTTGCACGATGAAAAGGTTGAAAATTCACAAATGGATACCTCAAGTTCCCACTGGGAAGAAATACTTCTGCTGCATCAGAGACATAGCGAAATGTACGCTATTGTAGCCAGAGGGATGAAAGGGTTTAAGCTACTAGGAACTGAGCCTGGAAAGTTCTGTAAACTTGCCCTGGAGCAAATGGATAGAGTACCAATAAAGTCAGCTGTGAAACGAATGCTAAAGACAACAAGAGAGGCAAGAAAAGGAGAAGGCTTAGATTAGAGACGACAGACTACCAATCAACTATTAGAAGGGACAACCTACTCTGTTGGTGGCTTTTGATTTACAGCAAACTTACGAAAAATGCGTTCATGTTTGCATTCACATTTTCTTGATCCAATTCCCTCTAAAGTAAAGACAACTAAAAAGTAAATAACGTAACGCTGTGACATCCCTAATTCTAACTAGGACATATTCTTCACTGTGCTAATATAGGAGCATTTTTTATTCTTGTTCCCAACTTTTACTCTCCCCTAATTTTGTCAGTAGACCATCTTATCCTGGGAACCGTTGTAGATTTCTGTTGAACCGGTCGGCACTGGTCTTGTATAAATTCCCCACCCCACAACCATGCTGCTTGAATTGGACATCGTTAGTCTAGATACTCTGTGCTCACCTGCCTGGTACGCATGAACCCGTCCAGCATAGCCTACTGTGTCCTCAAAGCAAACAAGCCTCACCAGCACGCCAAGATCACATGTCCATAGGAGTTTTTTTTGTTTTGTTTTTTTAATTTTTTCAAAATTTTGTTTACTTTCTAAGTATCTGCCCGCTTAAGTCATCACTGGCTGCTGAGAGCTGATGTGAGATAATACGAGGGTTGGAACTTAAATAGTGGCAACTGTTTGTTCACAACCGATACAAAAGAGTAACATGTTTGCACCTGTTACTGTCCTTCAAAGTAGTCACCAGCGTTATGTAGAACCCGTTGCCTGCGATGTGGCAGGCGTAGTATACGGTTAGCAGAGTCTGTTCTGTTGATGGTGCGTATGGAGCAGTCTACTGCCTGTCGAATCTCTGGAGCAGTTCTGAAACGAATGCCACGAAGCGGTTCCTTCATCTTCGGAATCAAATCAAAGTCACAAGGACTTAAGGCCGGGGAGTATGGTGGATGGTACAGTACTTCCCAGTCCCATCGACCGAACAGAGCAGCCACAGCTTGCGTTGTATGCGCCCGCGCATTGTTGTGCAAAAAGATGGGCGGGTTGCGCAGAAAGTGTCGCCGCTTTTTTCGCAAAGCTGGTCGCAGGTGATGCTCCGAAAACGAACAGTAATACTGTGCAATGACGGTCTGCCGTGGAGCAACGAAATGCGTTAGGATAACACCATCACACTCGTGCGCGAGAATCACCATAACTTTCACCATACTGAGGCTCTGACGCACTTTCGACTTTAGCGGCGACCCATAATGATGCCATTCGTTGGATTCGCGTTTCAGTTTTGGCTTCGTGGCATTCGCTTCAGAACTGTTCCAGAGATTCGACACTCAGTAGACCGCTCCATTCGCACCGTCAACAGAACAGGCGCTGCTAACGGTATACTACGCCTTCCACATCGCTGGCAACGGGTTCTACACAACACTAGTACAACGCTAGTAACTACTTTGAATGAAAGTTAACAGGTGCAAACATGTAACTCTTTTGTATCGGTTGGGAATAAACAGTTGCCACTATTTAAGTTCCAACCCTCGTACATGCAGAGGCTACTGCTGCCTTCAGTCGAGCTAACAAAACAGTAGAGTACCGCTGAAATGGCATTCTATTATTCTGATCACGGATTTGTTTTCGGGGTGCATGAATACCCCTGAGTTTCAAAGTCTTACGCTCTTGCAAGCAATACTTCGGGGTGTTAAGAGCATTTTATAGAAAACTGAGACAGGTAAAGCTACGAACGTCACAGCGACAATGTTACAGTCGTTGCTCCCTTAAAACCACTTTTAAAAGTCAGTCAAATATGAAAGTGAGTCTATGCCCAGGGAAGAAGCTTTATATTGCAGTACAAAATGTTTGTGATGTTCTACATCTACATACATACGTACTCCTCAAGCCACTGTACAGTGCATGGCGGAGGGTACCTCATACCACTATTAGCCTTTTCCTTTTCTGTTCCACTCGCAAATAGGGCGAGGGAAAACTACTGTCTATCAGCCTCTAGCCTCTGTATGCGCTCTAATTTCGCTCATCTTCTCTTCGTGGTGCTTACGTGAAATTATCGTTGGCGGCGTAGAACCGTTCTGCGGTCAGCCTCAGATGCTAATTCTCTAAATTTCCTCAACAGTTCCTCCGGAAAAGAACGTCATCATCCCTCCAGGGATTCCCATTTCAGTTCACGAATAATCTGTGTAATATTTGCTACCTGATCGAACAGCCTGGTAACAAATCTAGCAGCATGTCTCTGAATTGCCTCGGTGTGTTCCTTTAATCCGGCCTGTTGGGTATCCCAAACACTCGAGCAGCATTCAAGAATGCGTCACATTAGTGCCCTGTACGTCGTCTCCTTTATAGACGAGCTACACTTTCCCAAAATTCTCCAAATAAAACGAGGTCGACAATTCGCCTTCCCTACTAAAATCCTTACATGTTCGTTCCATTATATATCACTTTGCAACGTTACGCCCAGATATTCAACTACGTGACCGTGTCAAGGAGCACACTATTAAAGCTGTTTTTCTTACTAATCCGCATTAACTTACATTTTTTTCCACGTTTAGAGCAAGCTGCCATTCATCACACCTACTAGAACAGTGATTCCCGACCTTTCTGAGACTACAATCCCTGCGCGTATCCATATACAGGGTGATTCATATTTTAATATGTTATTCTACAATTAAAACTAAAGAAAAAGGTTCATATAAACACAGGTCCGCAAATGTTTAGCTACGGAGTTACGGCTAATAAAAGATTTTGCCTGAAATTTAGCAACTTCGCTAAGATGAAGCCATCGCAATACTGTACGAGGTTAAAGTAAAGCCGGCTGCGGTGGCCGGGCGGTTCTAGGCGCTTCAGTAAGGAACCGCGCGACTGCTACGGTCGCAGGTTCGAATCCTGCCTCGGGCATGGATGTGTGTGATGTCCTTAGGTTACTTAGGTTTAAGTAGTTCTAAGCTGTAGGGGACCGATGAACTCAGATGATAGGTCCCATAATGCTCAGAGCCATTTGAACCATCTAAAGTAAAGCACGATTTCCATTTATTTTTTCGTTCTTGATCTGGTGAATGTAATAAAACATGTTGGTTGGTTGGTTGGTTGGTTGGTTTGGGGAAGGAGACCAGACAGCGTGGTCATCGGTCTCATCGGATTAGGGAAGGATTGGGAAGGAAGTCGGCCTTGCCCTTTCAGAGGAACCATCCCGGCATTTGCCTGGAGCGATTTAGGGAAATCACGGAAAACCTAAATCAGGATGGCCGGACGCGGGATTGAACCGTCGTCCTTCCGAATGCGAGTCCAGTGTCGAACCACTGCGCCACCCCGCTCGGTATAAAACATGTCCCAGACGTGTATCTGCAGTAGTTTTCCAGAACGTCCAGAGAAGCAAAGACTTAATTACGTAAAATTTTTAAGTTATTAACTACTTGGCCCAATTTCTTTTTTAATTCCAGACAATTCCACAAAGTTTCCAGCAGAAGTTGTAGAGAATTTAATTTTGGAAAAATGATGGTAATAACGTTAACTGAAACTTTATGAATGTGTCACAAAATCTGCTTTTATTAATACCACAGCACACGTGAATTCGTATTAAACCAGAAAAAACAAATCTTAGTGTCAAGGAAGTTGTACAGTGTACGTACAGTTTCACGATACATTCACAACAAATGTTCAAAAATATCTTCACCGAGTTCAATGCATTTCATTGCACCTGTATGAACAGATTTTGTTGCTCGTTTCAGTTTCACAATGTTGTTCTTAGTTCCGTCTATTGCATTCATAATGCGAGCAAGTAATGCCTCACGAGTATTGACTTTGTCCTCATAAAGTACCAGACCAACAACAACAAAATAAATGGAAATCGTGCATTACTTTAACCTCGTACAGTTTTGCGACGGCTTCATATTAGCGAAATTGCTGAAGCTCAGGCAAAATCTTTTATTAGCCGTAACTCCGTAACTAAACATTTGCGGACCTATGTTTATATGAACTTTTTTCTATAGTTTTACTTGCAGAATAACATATTAATATATTTTCATATCTTCGTGAATCACCCTGTATTAACGAGCAACCCCGTCTCCTCACCGTCATCAACTTTGGCGCCTAACTAAGCTATAGTATGGAAAAAGAATTTTCTTTGAACATTTTTTTACTGACAAAAATAAATGACATTTGTTTTTTGTAAGTGTTTTATGGAACCACGAGCTAATGAGCCTATGACACCATTTGTACTGTTTAAGACTAATAACCCCTTTTTTATAGACTGTTGAAGCAATTATCACTGCGTTCAGAGTGCCACCTACAGCTTCTTCTCAGAAAAGAAAGCTTACAGTAATCGCCACTGAGACTAGACACTTGTTAGACTGAACATGCTTCCTGCCAACTACTCTCCCTAGCGACGCTTCTTCAACCGTACTCTGCGCACCCATTTAAAATAAACCAAGCAACACTTACCTGTTGGACTTGTTACTTCTAAATCGGCACAAACTAGAAGCCTGCAGGCTACAAATGCTTTTCGTCTGACCACCTCCACTAACAATAACAATAATAATACTGCCTAGGAACCACAGCAACAAGCAGCCATACGTAGTTAATGTTGCGCTACACTGTCAGTCAGTTCGTTTACGTCTTGCAAAGGGAACGATAAAGCAATTTCTGATCCATTGCGGGAACTACCTAAAACTCTGAGAAGTCATTTCCAAGAGACATTTAAGCATGAGTGTCATATATACACTCCTGGAAATTGAAATAAGAACACCGTGAATTCATTGTCCCAGGAAGGGGAAACTTTATTGACACATTCCTGGGGTCAGATACATCACATGATCACACTGACAGAACCACAGGCACATAGACACAGGCAACAGAGCATGCACAATGTCGTCACTAGTACAGTGTATATCCACCTTTCGCAGCAATGCAGGCTGCTATTCTCCCATGGAGACGATCGTAGAGATGCTGGATGTAGTCCTGTGGAACGGCTTGCCATGCCATTTCCACCTGGCGCCTCAGTTGGACCAGCGTTCGTGCTGGACGTGCAGACCGCGTGAGACGACGCTTCATCCAATCCCAAACATGCTCAATGTGGGACAGATCCGGAGATCTTGCTGGCCAGTGTAGTTGACTTACACCTTCTAGAGCACGTTGGGTGGCACAGGATACATGCGGACGTGCATTGTCCTGTTGGAACAGCAAGTTCCCTTGCCGGTCTAGGAATGGTAGAACGATGGGGTCGATGACGGTTTGGATGTACCGTGCACTATTCAGTGTCCCCTCGACGATCACCAGTGGTGAACGGCCAGTGTAGGAGATCGCTCCCCACACCATGATGCCGGGTGTTGGCCCTGTGTGCCTCGGTCGTATGCTGTCCTGATTGTGGCGCTCACCTGCACGGCGCCAAACACGCATACGACCATCATTGGCACCAAGGCAAAAGCGACTCTCATCGCTGAAGACGACACGTCTCCATTCGTCCCTCCATTCACGCCTGTCGCGACACCACTGGAGGCGGGCTGCACGATGTTGGGGCGTGAGCGGAAGACGGCCTAACGGTGTGCGGGACCGTAGCCCAGCTTCATGGAGACGGTTGCGAATGGTCCTCGCCGATACCCCAGGAGCAAAAATGTCCCTAATTTGCTGGGAAGTGGCGGTGCGGTCCTCTACGGCACTGCGTAGGATCCTACGGTCTTGGCGTGCATCTGTGCGTCGCTGCGGTCCGGTCCCAGGTCGACGGGCACGTGCACCTTCCGCCGACCACTGGCGACAACATCGATGTACTGTGGAGACCTCACGCCCCACGTGTTGAGCAATTCGGCGGTACGTCCACCCGGCCTCCCGCATGCCCACTATACGCCCTCGCTCAAAGTCCGTCAACTGCACATACGGTTCACGTCCACGCTGTCGCGGCATGCTACCAGTGTTAAAGACTGCGATGGAGTTCCGTATGCCACGGCAAACTGGCTGACACTGACGGCGGCGGTGCACAAATGCTGCGCAGCTAGCGCCATTCGACGGCCAACACCGC
This sequence comes from Schistocerca cancellata, assembly GCF_023864275.1. Classification (NCBI taxonomy): domain Eukaryota; kingdom Metazoa; phylum Arthropoda; class Insecta; order Orthoptera; family Acrididae; genus Schistocerca; species Schistocerca cancellata. The sequence goes on along the minus strand of NC_064626.1, from coordinate 1,143,235,240 downwards.
GGTTCCTGGTGTGTCCGCTGTGCCGTGCGTGTGATCATTGCTTGTACAGCCCTCTCGCAGTGTCCGGAGCAAGTATGGTGGGTCTGACACACCGGTGTCAATGTGTTCTTTTTTCCATTTCCAGGAGTGTATGTTCAGTCCTACTGCCAGAGACCATAAAGTAAAAAGTATGTGTGTAGTGGATGGACTATGTGCGGAGGATGATGGTCGTACATTCGTTTCACTAGCTGTAACCACCACACTGTGTCACAGGTTAACGCCAGTATTTGAGAAAAAAAAAGTCAGTTTTAAATGAAACTTTATGGTACCAGAGACCTTTTCAAGACTCAACCATTGATGATGTATACGTCAATTATTGGTAAGTTATGTACTTAGTATTAATCTTATGGAAATGAGCGTTTGGCGTCATTAGCCGGGAGGCCCCTTACGGTGCAGGTCCGGCCGCCTTGGTGCAGGTCTTAACTACATTCGACGCCACATTGGGCCACCTGCGCCCAGGATGGGGATGAAATGATGATGAAAACGCAATACCCAATCCCTGAGCCGAGAATATCCCCGACCCGGCGGGGAATCGAACCCGGGCCCTGACTATTCCTTTTCCTTTTTCTTTTGTTCGTTGCATTTTCTCGGGGTGGAGTGGCATGACACCCATTCAAGTTCGACGTTGATCAATTAACTTAGTTTTTTTTTATTACAGAGGGCAGCTAACCCGCTGACCGAATGCCATTCAGCTATCGGACGGTCTGTATTTATCTTATGAAATAATGCTACAGTAATAATCTTTTAAAAATGATTTATTTTCGTGGTCGAAACACAATCGAACACTTCCGATTTTACCCCCCCCTCCCCCCCAAAAAAACCGGTTTACCCCTCGAGGGGTAAACACCCCTAGGATGGGAACCACTAAACTAGAGAGTCTGTCTCAGTCATCTTGTATCATCCTACAATAACTCAACGCTGACACCTTCTCGTACACCACAGTCTAGTCAACAAACAGCAGGTTCTTCTGCTGGCAATGTTAATTTACGCTTCTGCACAGTGGAGACGACTCGAAACTCTGGTGAAATAACATATTCAGCAGTAGATGAGGACTGCCGTTACCCCCATTATCTATCATATTAATAAGACTCATACAAAATTTTCTATATTTTGCAGCATTGTGCCGATTTACTAGATCTTGTACCATTTTAATCCATTCCAAAGAAACTTGTGCAATGAAACGTTGAAACATCTTCACCCTTAACAGTTCTGTTGAGAGTGGTCGAGCGGTTAAAGGCGCTACAGTCTGGAACCGCACGACCGCTACGGTCGCAGGTTCGAATCCTGCCTCGGGCATGGATGTGTGTGATGTCCTTAGGTTAGTTAGGTTTAAGTAGTTCTAAGTTCTAGGGGACTTATGACCACAGCAGTTGAGTCCCATAGTGCTCAGAGCCATTTGAACCATTTTTTGAACAGTTCTGTTGAACTGGTCCGCAACTGAGGCTTCCAAAGTAATAAACAATGAATAGTGATCCTGTATTATCTTCTTGAACTAATCCTTATCTAAATCCGTTCATAAATGATTCAGAGTCCTAACTATACGAGATTGGAATATAGAGAATTGTGAAAGTGGTTCGATGAACCCTCTGCCAGGCACTTAAATGTGATTTGCAGAGTATCCATGTATATGTACTTCTGTTCATTTAGAGGCGGCCAGTTACCATGTGCTAATGTGTACAGCATGCTGTAAATATCACACTGAAATTGTGCACTTCGCTTCCAATCCAAGTCGAAAATCGCACTAAAATTACGCCATGTCTCTTCGAACGCAAGCAATAAATCGCACTAAAATTACGTCAGTTCTCGTCCATTTGTCAGCTGCGCTACAAGCAACTTAGAGAAGGGACGCAGCCGCCTGTCAGCTGTCTTTTTAACTGCGCATGCTCTCATGTGACGTCATCGCTGCCGGCACTGAGGATGCTAAGTTGCTCACAGCGCCGGGTTACTACTTCTCTCTGAGCAGTTCATGTAAGAATTGTGCGAGTGTAGAGCATGAGGGATTTTAGACGAGCAGTTGTGGCAACGATGAACTTGAGCGGGTGTCTTGGGACGTCCGCCCAGAACAAACGCAACGAACAATAACGAACAAAATGGGATCAGAGAAAAAAAGTGGTTTACAGCTAGGGTGACCAGATGAAATTGTTTAAAAAGGAGGGCAAACAGCTTCAAAAAGGAGGGCAATGGAAGATAAAAGAGGACACATCAGATGAGGATACCACCCGCTAGCTTTGGACAAGTCACGTGACTGCCGGGAATTACCGGTAAAACTATTAGTTAATTGTTACTGGTGGTCAGGCGGTGATTCCCAGAACAACATTTTTTTTAAATTTTAAATTAAAAACATTGATTGTGGTGACAGTGTGGCATCAACTGTTTTTATATTTACGCGTAGTTTTAAGATTAGCAAAGACGGCTGCCTAAACGACACTCCTGATTGGTTAATTTCATGTGACTTGTCCAAAGCTGACGGCTGGTGCCCCCATCTGCAGTATTCCTCATCAAACATACGTTCAATTTTAATAAATGAGTTTATTATTTATAGACATAACATACATACATTCTCTAACAATTATTGATACTTCTCGGAGGAACCAATTTTTTGCAGAAGTTTAGGCTTACTTAACAGATAATTGTAAAATGACACACATGAAAATTCTTTTAAATTATATTGTACCATCAACAGACCTTTCACTGATTCAAGGTTTAACTATTCCTCTCACCAGAACACTGTGTGGTAATTAGAGAAAATATTCTTTCAACATTAGCATTATGCCCTGAAGTACTGAAAAGTATCCAGCAACTTTCAGCAAACTCTGTGAGACAGTCAACTGACTTACTGTCACAAAAAAACTTTATCAATTTTTTACTACAAGATAAAGTCCTAAATTCTGGATCATCACTATTGCTTTTTAGAAATTGCCTGAAATTGCAAAACTGATCAAAACATTTTGCATCTTCAATTTCAAAGGCTTTACATTTCTCCTGCAAATATACAAGGCTTTTTCTTAACAGCACTGTAGCAAAAATCATTTTTAAGTGACATCCATCTAAAACATGAGAAGCCCTCAAACATACAGAGCCACCGTTTCAAATATTCATGGCGTGCCTGATAAAGTAAAATAGCTTGCTCCATAAAAAGTTTGACTTCTTTCTCGAAGCCTTCCTCTGTTGCAATTTTCAGGATCTGCCTGACCTTAGGGCAAATGAATTTTTCACTTAATCGGTCTTCAAGCACCTTACATACTGACATGCCATTTCAATGGCATCAACCACAGAGTTGTCCTCCTTTTCTAATTCCAGAATACTTGTACTGAACAAAGACATCAAAGACATCAATGAATGCAAATACCATAAGTAAGCTTCACTCAACCTGTTCTCAAAAAATTGAAACAAAACCTTTGATGGTTTGCTTTCAGACAGAAAGTACACTTTAAGAGCAGAATACATTTCCAGTATCCTTTCAATGGCTGGAAAAAGAGACAGCCATCTAGTCTTCACATGTGACAGGACTTGATTGCAATTAACTTCAACAAATTCATTAACTGTATTACGCTCAACTTTGTGAAAAAGCTGGACACTGTAAAAATCCGCCCGGACCCCGGAGAAAGAGCTAAAAAGGAGGACATGTCCGGATTAATCCGGACGTCTGGTCACCCTATTTAGAGCATAGATTGGTAATTTGTAAGCTCGGGTTCGAATCCCGTTGCTACAAACATTCTTTATCCCACCATTTTGTTTTATTCTTCTGAGTTAAACTGTTAATTATAAAATTAAACCCTTCGAGTGCTACAGACATGCTCTCCACATTCCTTATTGAGAACAGCTTCGTTCTCTCTGTACTGCCCGCCTAATGCTCGTGCCTGCGCTGAGAGCGGCATTCTGGCCACTATGAAATACATACCCGATTTTATGAAAACTATTAGGTACAAGAATTTGATTTTTGCACGTAGGTGCAACCACAACGGAGGGGTATCTGTTGAGAGGCCAGACAAACGTGTGGTTCCTGAAGAGGAGCTGGATGATTGACTGATCTGGCCTTGTAATAATAACCAAAACGGCCTTGCTGTGCTGGTACTGCGAACGGCTGAAAGCAAGGGGAAACTACGGCCGTAATTTTTCCCGAGGACATGCAGCTTTACTGTATGATTAAACGATGATGCCGTCCTCTTGGGTAAAATATTCCAGAGGTAAAATAGTCCCCCATTCGATTCTCCGGGCGGGGACTACTCAAGAGGATGTCGTTATCAGGAGAAAGAAAACTGGCGTTCTACGGATCGGAGCGTGGAATGTCACATCCCTTAATCGGGCAGGTAGGTTAGAAAATTTAAAAAGGGAAATGGATAGGTTAAAGTTAGATATAGTGGGAATTAGTGAAGTGAAGGAGGAACAAGACTTCTGGTCAGGTGACTACAGGGTTATAAACACAAAGTCAAATAGGGGTAATGCAGGAGTAGGTTTAATAATGAATAGAAAAATAGGAATGCGGGTAAGCTACTACAAACAGCATAGTGAACGCATTATTGTGGCCAAGATAGATACAAAGCCCACACCTACTACAGTAGTACAAGTTTATATGCCAACTAGCTCTGCAGATGACGAAGAAATTGAAGAAATGTATGAGGAGATAAAAGAAATTATTCAGATAGTGAAGGGAGACGAAAATTTAATAGTCATGGGTGACTGGAATTCGAGTGTAGGAAAAGGGAGAGAAGGAAGTGTAGTAGGTGAATATGGATTGGGACTACGAAATGAAAGAGGAAGCCGCCTGGTAGAATTTTGCACAGAGCACAACTTAATCATAGCTAACACTTGGTTTAAGAATCATGATAGAAGGTTGTATACATGGAAGAACCCTGGAGATACTAAAAGGTATCAGATAGATTATATAATGGTAAGACAGAGATTTAGGAACCAGGTTTTAAATTGTAAGACATTTCCAGGGGCAGATGTCGACTCTGACCACAATCTATTGGTTATGACCTGTAGATTAAAACTGAAGAAACTGCAGAAAGGTGGGAATTTAAGGAGATGGGACCTGGATAAACTGAAAGAACCAGAGGTTGTACAGAGTTTCAGGGAGAGCATAAGGGAACAATTGACAGGAATGGGGGAAAGAAATACAGTAGAAGAAGAATGGGTAGCTTTGAGGGATGAAGTAGTGAAGGCAGCAGAGGATCAAGTAGGTAAAAAGACGAGGGCTAGTAGAAATCCTTGGGTAACAGAAGAAATATTGAATTTAATTGATGAAAGGAGAAAATATAAAAATGCAGTAAATGAAGCAGGCAAAAAGGAATACAAATGTCTCAAAAATGAGATCGACAGGAAGTGCAAAATGGCTAAGCAGGCATGGCTAGAGGACCAATGTAAGGATGTAGAGGCTTATCTCACTAGGGGTAAGATAGATACTGCCTACAGGAAAATTAAAGAGACCTTTGGAGATAAGAGAACCACTTGTATGAACATCAAGAGCTCAGATGGAAACCCAGTTCTAAGCAAAGAAGGGAAAGCAGAAAGGTGGAAGGAGTATATAGAGGGTCTATACAAGGGCGATGTACTTGAGGACAATATTATGGAAATGGAAGAGGATGTAGATGAAAATGAAATGGGAGATACGATACTGCGTGAAGAGTTTGACAGAGCACTGAAAGACCTGAGTCGAAACAAGGCCCCCGGAGTAGACAATATTCCATTATAACTACTGACGGCCTTGGGAGAGCCAGTCCTGACAAATCTCTACCATCTGGTGAGCAAGATGTATGAAACAGGTGAAATACCCTCAGACTTCAAGAAGAATATAATAATTCCAATCCCAAAGAAAGCAGGTGTGGACAGATGTGAAAATTACCGAACAATCAGTTTAATAAGCCACAGCTGCAAAATACTAACACGAATTCTTTACAGACGAATGGAAAAACTAGTAGAAGCCGACCTCGGGGAAGATCAGTTTGGATTCCGTAGAAATACTGGAACACGTGAGGCAATACTGACCTTACGACTTATCTTAGAAGAAAGATTAAGGAAAGGCAAACCTACGTTTCTAGCATTTGTAGACTTAGAGAAAGCTTTTGACAATGTTGACTGGAATACTCTCTTTCAAATTCTAAAGGTGGCAGGGGTAAAATACAGGGAGCGAAAGGCTATTTACAATTTGTACAGAAACCAGATGGCAGTTATAAGAGTCGAGGGACATGAAAGGGAAGCAGTGGTTGGGAAGGGAGTAAGACAGGGTTGTAGTCTCTCCCCGATGTTATTCAATCTGTATATTGAGCAAGCATTAAAGGAAACAAAAGAAATTTCGGAGTAGGTATTAAAATCCATGGAGAAGAAATAAAAACTTTGAGGTTCGCCGATGACATTGTAATTCTGTCAGAGACAGCAAAGGACTTAGAAGAGCAGTTGAACGGAATGGATGGTATCTTGAAGGGGGGATATAAGATGAACATCAACAAAGGCAAAACGAGGATAATGGAATGTAGTCGAATTAAGTCGGGTGATGCTGAGGGAATTAGATTAGGAAATGAGACACTTGAAGTAGTAAAGGAGTTTTGCTATTTGGGGAGCAAAATAACTGATGATGGTCGAAGTAGAGAGGATATAAAATGTAGACTGGCAATGGCAAGGAAAGCGTTTCTGAAGAAGAAAAATTTGTTAACATCGAGTATGGATTTAAGTATCAGGAAGTCATTTCTGAAAGTATTTGTATGGAGTGTAGCCATGTATGGAAGTGAAACATGGACGGTAAATAGTTTGGACAAGAAGAGAATAGAAGCTTTCGAAATGTGGTGCTACAGAAGAATGCTGAAGATTAGATAGGTAGATCACATAACTAATGAGGAAGTATTGAATAGGATTGGGGAGAAGAGAAGTTTGTGGCACACCTTGACCAGAAGAAGGGATCGGTTGGTAGGACATGTTCTGAGGCATCAAGGGATCACCAATTTAGTATTGGAGGGCAGCGTGGAGGGTAAAAATCGTAGGGGGAGACCAAGAGATGAATACACTAAGCAGATTCTGAAGGATGTAGGTTGCAGTAGGTACTGGGAGATGAAGAAGCTTGCACAGGATAGAGTAGCATGGAGAGCTGCATCAAACCAGTCTCAGGACTGAAGACCACAACAACAACAACAAGTTTGATATGTTCACTTTATAAAGGACCTTCTTTTCCTTATTTGTCATAGTTACTGTGCTACATCAAATTAAGTAAGTAAACCATAAAACAAACTTATAAAGAATTTTCAGAGGTGAAAATGTAATGCAGAAACTTTCTTTGTGGTTGATTTTAGGCCAAACAATGCTGCATGTGAAATGTATATAACATATCGAAATTTTATTTAAAGCTGAGTTATTGATTTTTATATCCAGCAGGCGATCGTGCACCGTGTGGCCAGTCTGTCCGGCAGCTACGAAATACTTATCCAATTTTGACAACACTTTTAGGTGAAAATTTTTTATTTTTGCTTATCTTAATGTCTCATATCTTCACTCGATAAAGGACAGGATTTCTTTTCATTAGTCATTATAGTTACTGACTGCAGCATAATTCAGTAAAGCATTGCACAAAATTTGAAAGAGTTAACAGAGGTAAAAAGCACTGCGTAAATTTTGTGTATGGTTGACTTTAGTCCCGACATTGCTTAGTATAAAATGTAGATAAGATGTCGTTCTGCTCTGTTTTAAATAAAATTGCGATATCTCATTTCATTCTCAAGATATTCGTTTTTATTCCCATCCGAGAGTCGCACGCAACACGTCCGTTACTATCCTTGAGCATCGTGTGTTCATAACAATCGTCATATTTCATAAACGATTAAAGAAAGCGAAACGAGATTTTGCAAATGACAACGCACACAGAGGCACCTATAATTTATGATCAGTATTCGAAACTTTTGTATTCGCCAAGATAAGCAACTAACACATCGGCAGCAGTGAGAGGGACAGTGGAACAGAATGCGTAAGCACGCCAATAGTGCTAAGTTCGCTAAGCGTCGAGAATGAGGGATTTTCACCAGCGGCTCACGTATCAGTTCCCGAGCCTGCTGCTTAAGCGCACTGTCAATTAGTCGACTCGGGCTAGACTCACAGTGCTGCCATCATAATTTTTTTTCATTTTATTTTATTCTACACAAGGTTAAATGATTAATTATAAAATTTAAACAGTTTAAACACTTGCAGTTCATATACATAAAATTAACATATCCATTTTAGTTATGATTACTGCCCTCGTAAGACAAAAGGCTATACGCCAACACGTTGCAGCACACTGATTAAGTTTCGCACGAGCCACAACTGTGTATATCTTTGTAAGAGCAGCTAGTCTTTCAAAAAGAGTGCCAACTCACGCATGTTTGGAGTTCACATAAATTACTCTTCACTTTATCAGCTATATCGGCTTACATGCTAATTAAAATAAGAGCAGGATCTCGTCGTTATGAGACATCAACAATAAAATATATTACGGAGGAGAAGGGAAAGAACTAAGCAAAACAAAAAAAAACACTATAGATATGAATTTATTACAAAAATTCTCTAGATATGATTTATTATAAAAAACATTAGATTTCATTCTTTGTTTCTCACACAATTAAACACACACACACAAAGCAACCACAACTCACACACAATCAGATATGTGTATGTGTGTGTGTGTGTGTGTGTGTGTGTGTGTGTGTGTGTGTGTGTGTGCTTACCCATTTTTTTGCAAATAATTCAGCTCTTTCAGTATTTATGAACATGTTGCAGAATTCAGATGATTCAGACATTTTAGACGATGGCGGCTACGTACTCGTTAGCTGTTTCATTTTAAGGGCTGGTAAAATACTGGACTGTGATTGACTTTAGTTTTAATGAGAAGTGAAATACTGGGCTCTGATTGGCTGTTTCGATTTTTTTTTCTGAGTGATCTTTTATTTCTCCAACTTAGCTGCTACTGCCCCGTCGCTGGACCTAGGCAACCTACAGATATTGGCAAAACTAACCTCTCTGCGTCCTGAGGCACGGACCTCTAGAGCTGAACCCAGGGCTCAGGTGTGTGCTGGAAAACCTGCGCCCACTCTGCTCACACAGATGCTAGCCCGAATCAGCTTACGGGTTGCCACGGAAAAGCAGTATTCCGGGAGAAGAATTTGAATGTGCAGCTCCCAGATCAGGGATGCAGTGTAATAGACTCGAAGGCTTCTAATAATCAGGCATACATGATTGAAGCAGTACTTACTGGCAACCCTACAACAGCAGAAGAAGCGTTTAGTAATTTCAGAGCTCGCTGTTGAGACGTTGCCGACCTAGTAATGGCTACTCTGGTGCTGTGTCCGATTCTGTCGTGGAAACTGGACAATATTTCAAGTAGGCAACTACTCGTCATCTTCAGTATCATCTCGGTGATAATATTGTGCAATTTGAACGACAATATCGGATACATTGTCCAAGAGCCTTTCAAGCAATTACCAAACTTTACAACGGAAAAGAAACGAATTTGTACACGCAACACACTCAAGTTGATTTATAATTAACAATGCAGAGTAGATTATCTACACTCCTGGAAATGAAAAAAAGAACACATTGACACCGGTGTGTCAGACCCACCATACTTGCTCCGGACACTGCGAGAGGGCTGTACAAGCAATGATCACACGCACGGCACAGCGGACACACCAGGAACCGCGGTGTTGGCCGTCGAATGGCGCTAACTGCGCAGCATTTGTGCACCGCCGCCGTCAGTGTCAGCCAGTTTGCCGTGGCATGCGGAGCTCCATCGCAGTCTTTAACACTGGTAGCATGCCGCGACAGCGTGGACGTGAACCGTATGTGCAGTTGACGGACTTTGAGCGAGGGCGTATAGTGGGCATGCGGGAGGCCGGGTGGACGTACCGCCGAATTGCTCAACACGTGGGGCGTGACGTCTCCACAGTACATCGATGTTGTCGCCAGTGGTCGGCGGAAGGTGCACGTGCCCGTCGACCTGGGACAGGACCGCAGCGACGCACGGATGCACGCCAAGACCGTAGGATCCTACGCAGTGCCGTAGGGGACCGCACCGCCACTTGCCAGCAAATTAGGGACACTGTTGCTCCTGGGGTATCGGCGAGGACCATTCGCAACCGTCTCCATGAAGCTGGGCTACGGTCCCGCACACCGTTACGCCGTCTTCCACTCACGCCCCAACATCGTGCAGCCCGCCTCCAGTGGTGTCGCGACAGGCGTGATGGAGGGACGAATGGAGACGTGTCGTCTTCAGCGATGAGAGTCGCTTCTGCCTTGGTGCCAATGATGGTCGTATGCGTGTTTGGCGCCGTGCAGGTGAGCGCCACAATCAGGACTGCATACGACCGAGGCACACAGGGCCAACACCCGGCATCATGGTGTGGGGAGCGATCTCCTACACTGGCCGTACACCACTGGTGATCGTCGAGGGGACACTGAATAGTGCACGGTACATCCAAACCGTCATCGAACCCATCGTTCTACCATTCCTAGACCGGCAAGAGAACTTGCTGTTCCAACAGGACAATGCACGTCCGCATGTATCCCGTGCCACCCAACGTGCTCTAGAAGGTGTAAGTCAACTACCCTGGCCAGCAAGATCTCCGGATCTGTCCCCCATTGAGCATGTTTGGGACTGGATGAAGCGTCGTCTCACGCGGTCTGCACGTCCAGCACGAACGCTGGTCCAACTGAGGCGCCAGGTGGAAATGGCATGGCAAGCCGTTCCACAGGACTACATCCAGCATCTCTACGATCGTCTCCATGGGAGAATAGCAGCCTGCATTGCTGCGAAAGGTGGATATACACTGTACTAGTGCCGACATTGTGCATGCTCTGTTGCCTGTGTCTATGTGCCTGTGGTTCTGTCAGTGTGATCATGTGATGTATCTGACCCCAGGAATGTGTCAATAAAGTTTCCCCTTCCTGGGACAATGAATTCACGGTGTTCTTATTTCAGTTTCCAGGAGTGTAGTTCTATTTTCTCTGACTTTTATTAATGTGATTTAAAAAGTGAGAGTACCACTGTAAGTTCCAACTGAAGTAATACGTTATTGGACAGCATATTCCACGCCGTCCTTCGTCTGGCCCCTTTTGTTAAACAGCAGATCTTCCAGGCTGTTCTCCATATACTCAGGTGTCTAGCAGAAAAATGAATGTAAATCGCAGCCCTGTGTATCCAGTATAAATACAGTCAGGCAGCACCATTACATGCTCCGTATTCTAACACATTTGGCACTGCCCTAAGCAATATGTAAACCGACACAGCCGCCGGAAGTCCAAGCGCCACCAACATTACAGTTGTGCACGAAAGCAGCCTGCCATCCGCAGTAGCGTATCGCTGCGTCCCGCCATACTGACAAAAGCATACCCAGCACGTGAGCAATGAATGACGAAATACTTTAGGGGTTGCACAGTGAATGCCCCTGGCTACTAGTACACCATATCCCCTATGTTCTGTGGTTGCTGCCAGCGAGCAAACCACGTGTTACGGCAAGTCGTTCCGCGAACTAGTTAAATAAATCACACCAAGTTGATCTCTCACATTTCACCATCACGTTAATAGAAATTTAGAATCAACTGAAAATGTGGCCCTGTGAATATAAATTACTACTGAATAACAATGATGCAGAACAGATATTGTCTGAACAAACTACCCCTCTCGGAGGATCGAGTCCTCCCTCGGGCATGGGTCTGTTGTTCTTAGCGTAAGTTAGTTTAACTTAGATTAAGTAGTGTGTAAGCCTAGGGGGTTGGGTTGTTTGGGGGAGGAGACCAGACAGCGAGGTCATCGGTCTCTTCGGATTAGGGAAGGACGGGGAAGGAAGTCGGCCGTGCCCTTTCAAAGGAACCATCCCGGCATTTCCCTGGAGCAATTTAGGGAAATCACGGAAAACCTAAATCAGGATGGCCAGATGCGGGATTGAACCGTCGTCCTCCCGAATGCGAGTCCAGTGTGCTAGTGTAAGCCTAGAGACCGAGCATAAGTTAGTTTGACTTAGATTAAGTAGTGTGTAAGTCTAGGGACCGATGACCTCAGCAGTTTGGTCCCATAGGAACTTACCAAAAATTGAACAAACTACTTGTAAAATGCGTCTGTTGTTACCATTCTCATATGGCATTACAAATTACGAAAGCCTCTTCATGCAGAAATAGTGCCAAACACAACACAGGAAATATTAGGACGTAAGAAACTTCCTGTAGAAATCTATCAATGGAAAGAAGAGCGTACAAATTCTAAGAGAAAACACGAACTACGTTATAAGTCCGAAGGCAAAAAGAACTTGAAATACAAGTACTTCAAAACAAGAGTGTTCTATTGTTAGCGCTACCACTGACATTAATATCGAACCAACCTTCCCCCGTTATTTAAGAGACTACACAGTGAAAATGTCTTCTCGAAAAGCAGTTTTTACTGACCAATTACTGCTCACAATTTCCTGACACATGAATTGTTCGATTGCGCAGCTTTAACTGTCCAATGGTGAATGGGCTTATTATGTGCGAAGTTGTGGACTCACTTTCGCCACGTAATGATCACAGTAGATTACGTCAAAAAATAAATGAAAGGTGAGATTATGCTCCTCGTATCTTCGCCCCGCAAGCACCATCTCTTTTCTTACTATCTCTAATCTACGAATTTTGGCACGTGTCACGTTGCTGATATGAGATATCCTGCGCTGGAACCGTGGCAGGAACATGCGGTCTTATGTTATCTAATGGCATGCTTACGGTGAATTAAAAAAAAATTGCAATCTATGCAGTTAAGGAATTTACAACACTAGTAATACATGGCGACTTCTTAACACTGCGTTAATAAATAATACTGTCATACACAAGGTCTCACAAAGACGTTAAATCTCTAATCTTCAATCCATAGTGCGAGCAAAACACAGCTTCCCTTAAAGCCAAATTTCTCTAATTTGTTCTGTCGAGTTCGTTTCCTTGTTTGTTTGTAACAGATGTTTCGTGTGGCTGCTGCAAGTCTTTCAATTGGACGCCACTTTAAGTCTTGCGTGTCGCTCATCCACCGGAGAAAACGAAAGGAGAACCACAATTTAACGGGAATCTGAACGACTTGTCGTTTTGAGTAAATTTTCACATCGTTGGGAGGTGACGACTGAAAAATTCCGTAGTCCGACCGGAATTCGACCGCACATCCTTCACATTTACATGCACACGCTTTACCGCTATATCACCAGAACTAGCTTACTCTCTCTGATCAAAAGTATCCGGACACCTATTAGTGGACATTAACATGGGGAACGTCCATCCTTCGCTTTAACTCTGCTTGGGACATTTTGAGTCAGGTGTCTGAATGTTTTGAACATGGCTGCGTGGTCAGCGACCGTTTACAAAGTAAAATTAACAGCAACAGCAGGCCTCGGTCGCAAAAAAGTTGTCTTTTGACCCAGGTTTCGGCACTGCTATGAGTGCCTTTATCATAAATAAAACTGTCAAATTGTCCTACAACATAATTACAAAATTACAGAAAAGGAAACTTGTAAGTACTGGCTAGTAGTACAAAAAAGAAACAGTACTCACATGTCACGTATTAAATTAAAAATCAAGCGATAAAGCTTTAGCCACAAAATTTGTAATACAGAATACATGAAAGACAAGCCACTATGGGATGCTCACATACGTCAAGTTACGGTACAGCATCAGACTGAGGGGCCCGCGTTAGCAATTGCGAGCAGGTGAACATTAACCAAGTGCCATATAGTAGCGGCAAATACAACCAGGCTACTTAACATTCAGAATGTAGACAGACGAAAGTTGCTATGAACATTGTTTTGTACATGAAGTAAAAGACAATAATTTTATCCAGCACAGATACGGTAACAACTTGTCAGCAGAGATACGGTAACAAATTGTCTACATAAGAGCTTATAAATACAGTTTAAATGCTGAAACCGCCATAAACACAAAGGAAGCTGAATAACTCAGCGAGCTGAAAAGAATGGTACAACACGAAATGCAGTTAATATAAACTTTTAAAAAACAAAAAAAAATTGTGAGTCGACTTGGATAGAAAAAATATTTCGGTAACTACACGAGGGAACACGAAATCAAATATCAAGTAACGGCTTTATGTCACTGAAGAAGCTTTTATTACATAATTATAACTGCTCATTAAGAACGAGGCAATGATTACGAGAAAGATGTTAAAAAAATTCGAATTCTTCCAGAAGATCTAATCTACGGCCTTTCTTCTCAGTGTGCAAATTGTTGATACCGTGAACAGCTTTGGGTGCGTGACCTGTAATAAGGAGGTGGTCGGCAAAAAACGAATTCTGGGTGCTAGTGCCTTTTTTTCTTAAAAGATGTTCTTTGTATGTAACTGTAAAGGCACATCCTGTTTGTCCTATGTGGTAGTAAGAGTAAGTGTCGCGAAAAATCTTATAGACACCAGAAGTTTACAAAGGAGAACAGCTAGATTTCAAATTGTGAATAATAATTTTTTTCGAACTATTATAATAGTTGAAAAATAGTTGAAAAGGCGACATTACAATTCTATTTATTACAAAGAAGGCATTGAATCTGTTAGGACATGGGCCCCAAGAAAGGAATAGAAAAGAACTTCTTCTGGGTGGACTCAGTGATAGAGGTGCCCAGTGTTTGTTGACTTTGATACATAAATATGTATTACTTATATAATAAAATAGTAGTTTTAATTTAAATACCTTGGAAAAATCCCTATAATTTTCTCTTATGACCATTTCAAGTACACGGATCGAATGGAGCCACGACGACAGAAGTGCAAGTATTTTTCGCTACCGTAATTAAGTTTTGTGAGCATTGCTTCCTGATACGCTAATTCTCCACTATGAAATTTTCTGTGCGCTTATTACTTCTGGCAGTTCTGAAAATACATAACGTAGACTTTCGCAAAATCTCCTTCTGTTGTATTCCCTGAGGACGGCTAAAACACTCTTTTACAAATGAAAATGGTATTCCGCAACTGCACACGAAAATATCCTGAAATTGCCGTTTTTACATTTTGTACACTACGCTTCCTTGTTGGGCTACTTACTGTTATAGGATGAATTGTAGGCACCCAAGTCGTGATAATGTATCTTAGCAATATTATTTATTAAGAAGAAAAATTTCGAACTAAAAACCAAACGATTACAAAGTTTTCGTGAACTGTAGTCGATCGATAACCATGAAATAAATGTTCATATGTTCTCCGAAACACATGAAGTAATTACCTCTTACTCTTCTTGCAAAAAACGTAACGGAGTAACGGGCAGCTTACTGAAGTAACGGCCACGGACCACTGAACAACGTGGTTCCCTGCAGCGTTGCCAACCCCAGAAGATAAAATTATGGCATTTTGTATTTAAAATTATCGTTTTTTATCTAAAATTATCGTATATTGATAATCTTTAAAAAAAACAAAAACAATAATGCTGATAATATGAAGTACACAATATTTGTTTTCAATGGCGAATGGCAAAGTCTTCTCATCTTTTAAAATTTTTATCCATAAAACCTCCTAATTACGGACCAAAACGTCTCTAATCGCGATGCTAAGTACTGAAAATACTTTCAGAACCAGATAAACTCGGAAGTGTCCAAAGCATCACAGATTTTATGCAAGGAAAATTCGCTAAC
This sequence comes from Schistocerca cancellata, assembly GCF_023864275.1. Taxonomy (NCBI): domain Eukaryota; kingdom Metazoa; phylum Arthropoda; class Insecta; order Orthoptera; family Acrididae; genus Schistocerca; species Schistocerca cancellata. The sequence continues at coordinate 1,143,219,604 of NC_064626.1, read as the reverse complement.
CCCGATCGAAAAGTAGCACTGTGTACGTAAAATAATTAAAAATAATAATATAATTAAACTCACCCTAATAAGCATCGTTGTCGAATTCCACATCGGCGAAATCGGCGTCACTATCCCGATGAGATTTCTTCTTAGCATAAATGTTGGACGTGTTCATTGATGCAATCATTGCACTGGTTGGTTCGAACCGTACACAATTCTTCACATACTGGGAAGTGAGAATTACTGCGCTGACTGTACCCGAATGTAACTTATTTCTCAATGATGTCTTCACTAGATTCATTTTTGAAAAGACCCGCTCACAATCAGCACTAGAATGTGGTAAAACTAATATATGTAGCACAAAGATTCCTATTTGGAGGAACTCTTGGTTACCATGAAGGTCCCTAGCGTTATTTATGAACACCCAAAATTCGTCCACCTGTTTAGACCGTAGATTTTCGAGAAATTCTGCATGTGGCAATGCTCTCCACTGATCATCAATCATTTGCATAAGCCTTTTGTCTTTTGGAGACAAGCGTTGACGGCCTTGCAGCACTTTTTGACAACGCTATTTCTGGTGTCAAGCAACTCAACATTTTTAGTACAGAATTGTTGAAATCATACCCCTTTTTTGTCTCACAACAAGATACTATAAGAAACTGTTGCACTCTGTAGTAGAAATCAGTCACTTTAGATTTTTGTGAGATGTTTTCAGATTGGCTCATGAAATCCATCACACCTACACCTAAATACATTTGCGTATAAGGCACAAGTTGGGCTGGGTTTGCTGGATCTATGTCTGTCAAATCAGTTTTATTGATATAATAAGGAGACATATAGCAGAGAAGGATTTCTTTGTATGTTTTGCACATTCTATCAAGCAAAGAGCAAATTACTAATTTCTCGCTTTGAAAATATTGATTCAGAGACACAAATTTTGGTAGAATCCACCCGAGAAATATAAAAAATACACGTACAAAGTTGTCCCTGAATGCCTTTGCTAACTGTTCAGCTGCATACAGTCTTTCTTCTTCCCACTTGCAAGTGAAAAATAATTGCAATGCATTCCATTGTTCTAGAATACGTGAAACAACAGTTAACAAAGATAACCATCTTGTTTGAGACGGATGCAGTATCTTGTGAAGTTCGACATTACAAAACTGTTGGAATTCCACAAACTGGGCTATTCTTTTTGAACTATGCTTAAAGAATGAATATGTATCCCTTGCTGTGTCTTCACATAGTCTTGGTAATTGTTTGCAAGCCTCACTTGCACACAGGTGCAATGAATGACATATACGTTTCTGTATAAAAGTACCAGGAAAATCTCTAATTATTCGACTAGCAACAGAATTATCTTTCCCCATCATTGTGTTGCACCCATCCGAAGCAAATCCTACTAAATTTTCAGGAGGAATATTATGTACTGACAAGGACTTACGTACGAGATCGTACAAAAGATTAGCAGTGGCACCTTCATGAGCGGCCTCTGCATTTTTCTCGTCAAACAGCTGTAACAACCGCCAAAATTTAGTATGTATTTTGGAGCTATCTTCATCAAAATACCGCACACAAATACACAAATTTTTCGTAGCGGAAATGTCGGTAGATTCATCAATTATGAAACTGAACTTTTGTCTCCGTTTAACTTCATTCAGTTCATGCAAATGACATTTACCTATGACATTCTTTATCACCCCTGTGGCTTTTGTTCTACCCAACTGCAAGTTCTCAACTATTTTAGAATCGGGAAAGGCACTTTTAATTATATCTTTTAAGTGATTGGCTGTATTAATAGAGATGTTATGTTCTGCCAAAAATCCACATAGCAATATTTCAGCCCTCTTGCCCTGCTTATCAAATGTATCAGACGATTTTGATTGTGATGAAAAGTCAAGTTTCTTTTGTAGAGGCCCGACACATTTTACGGCACTTACGTGTTGTTTCCCTTTAGCGTGATTTTTCACGCCAGTCAACTCAGCACTGAATTCACATCTGCAAACTTTACACCGGGCTTTATATGCATCATCACTAACAGGTTGTAGCCAATCCTTGAAAGATAAATCAACCATTCCTTTCTGAACTTTTGTTTCAAACGTTTTAATTTCAACTCACCACGCAGCCTCAATTTCTTCTGTGGGGTCCGCGGAGAATCTACATCACTGTTGTCACTTTCCATTATTTATATTTGAATACACTACTACAGTATTTATTTAAAGAACACCACACTTTAAATTCCGTTAAGAACCAAAAATTAATATTCTTTTAAGAGCACAAAGACAACTACCTGTGCATTCAAGTCCCAATTTCACCAGCAACTGATGACGATGGCCTAGCCCTAATAGCCCATATTGTTGTGAAACAATATTTGTTAGGCGGTAAGGGTATTCCCCGGAAGCGAATATACAGTGTTAAGAGTCGTTGGACTGTTGCGGGGAGTGGACGAGAGAAAAAGAGGAAATTGCTTACATTGAATGGAGTATGGACTTAAATATATGAAAACAGATTATTAACGTATGAAACTATTACGAGTATCAATTTATTTTCATTTTAAATCTTCAGAAAAATTATCGTAGATTCCGCAATTATCAGCAATGTACTATCGTATATCGTGTTCACGTTGTAATTATCGTATATCGCGATAATTTATCGTATGGTTGGCAACGCTGGTTCCCTGCAAAGCCCTGTGGCGCTACTGTTGTCGCAACTGCATTGTTGCGCATGTGTGCGAGTCTCAAAATAACGTACCAACAGGCTACATGACTGTAGCTTCACCACCGAATTTCCTCAGAATAGTTTGAGGAGGATTCCACACAAATGAGTGCGCTTCTGTGACCTTAAGGTCATCCTGCATCAGCTGTATGGAGTACATCTGGTACGCCATCAAGCGAAATGAGGGAATCGTGGAAACAGCTCCACAGAGGGCAGTTATGGATAGTGCTGTAAAAGGAACGTCTATACGTATTTTGTACCGTGTGTATTCGGTATTGTCGACGGCGCACACGTCTGTACTCTGTACCGTATGTTTTTGATACTGTCGAGGGCGCATCATCGTCACTTCATGGGGTAGGCTGCGCAGCCTGTTCCGGAAGCTATCTTGTCCTCGGACGTCCGACAGAGTTCATATCGAGACACAAGTCCGTTACGAAATACTCGTTACTGAACCTCATTAAGGGGCTCCGCAAAGGCTCAAAATCATGAAAAGTTCAATTTTTACTTTTTTGCGTTTTCTGAATCTGCAGACTATTTCCTTTTAATAGATATATAATTTATTCAATTCCAGAGACTAGAACTATTTTTAAATTTTTTTGAAATGTGTTCTACATGGGCGTGACCCACTGTGGCGCTGTTAAACTGCTGTCAAATGGTGTTATTATTAACCAATTATTAATAATAATAATAATTAATAATAATAATAATAACTGAACTGTTGAAAAGGTGTATTCACGGAAAAACTCAAAACCCCAATGAAAGTGTAAATAGTGTTATATTGTCGAGAATCTCCAAGACTGTATTTGTTGGAATAGAAACACTTCACTTTGGTGTGTATGATGCTGTTGCGACTTTCAATGATGGCAACATTGTAAGGTGCAAGGTATTTAGAAATATGGGAATGAAGATAGGTTCTAACATGGTACGAGCGATGCTTGCTTTAGACAAGGAACGCCTTCGGGCTGCAGACAGGGCTGTAAAGAGTCTAGAAATACAAGCAAGAGTAAACAGGAGGAGGAACTAGAGGAAGCTGGAGGAGGAGTTTGCAGAGGCTGAAGATAATCCATCCTATGGACCTGGAATGCACTAAAAAGTTAATCCAATCTTTGTCGCTCGATTCCCAAAACTTTTATTTTCTCATACTAATTACTTGTTTTCTAAGGATCTTCCAAACATATTTGTTTCCAACTTTCAGTAAATGTTACACAGTACCTTCTGCATAATTTAACACAGCCTTTTTCCAAAAAACTGTATATTTTTGAATATATAAATAAAAAATTGCAAAAAAATGTTGTGAATTTTCATTACAATTGAAAAAAAAAATCATCTTTAATAACTGAACTAAAATTTTGTAAAATCCCTGTGTTAAGTTGTAGCCCATATTCCAATAAATAATCTGTAAAAAGTTCAACTTCCTACCTCAAATACTTTGTGAGGAAAGATGTAATTTATAAGCGTTATTTTAACATTGCAAGTATAGGGCGTTCCGGAGCCCCGTATCAAGTCTCTAAAATGTGGCTTTTCCGCTGAGCAATGAGCTTGCTGGTGGAAGTTGACAAATGAATGGCGTGACAGATGACAGACGCGGGAACCGTAACATATGAAAATGCACTACTTCACGGAATAATATAGGTAGAGAGGTAAAAACTGACACACATGCGTGAAATGACATAGGGTTCTATTGAAACCCCAAACGAGTGCTTAAACTGGCCAGCAGATGGCGCAGGACAACAATATGTCAGCGACGCCGCATGAGAATCGTGTATAAAGTGATCTGTATTGGGAGACAGGGAGTCAGCTCACCCATAGCCTGGCTGATGGAAGGTACGACTTTGATGCAGGAAGGCGTTCCGCCCCCTGTGAAAGATCTCTTGGGCACATCGTTCGGTAAGGACTGCTTCCGGTGCCGCCGCGTCCGTCATGCTTCGCCTCCCAGGTCCCCAGACCATACCCCGTGTGATTGTTGGTTGCAGAGTTACCTGGAGTCGCAAGTCTACCACGATCGTCCGACTTCCTGAGGGATGCTAAAATACAGCATCTGACAATTTCTCACCATATCTACTGATAAGCTATACAGTGCTGTTCACAACAGTGTCTCTCGACTACAGGTATTTTTGATTTTTTTCTTTATGAGAGGATTGAAGGGCGATCTGTTTTAATTGTTAATTGCTCGAAAGCCAAGATCGCACGAAATATTTTTTCATTCAAGTCAACCGTTTTCAACAGTCTTAGCTGTCATCTTCAGGTCTTACACATTTTTTAGTACTTCTTCTTCTTCTTCCGTGTCCGGATGCACCAATTATATCTTCCCTTCCCAGTAATTAGCAACGTAGATTGCTTTGTCATTGACTTTCAAAATATCATCTTTAGTGCATGTTATAGACATATCTGGGCAGATCAGTAGGTGGTCCAAGTCCTGTATTGCTCCGCATTCACACCTGTCGCCATCACTGTAACCCCATTTAAATAGGTTTGATTTGCATCCAGTTACTCCAGTGCGCGGCCGGTTTAATGACCTCCAAGTTGTAAAAGGTAGTTGAAATCCTGCAGATCCCTCCTCAAGTAGTTCCATTGTCGAATGTGGCACCATTTCTTCCCAAAGAGGAGGCGAGCTCTTCAGTAGTTTCAATGAAACTCCTGCGAGATTTCAGCCGGACACGTTGTTTTCGGTGCATATGCATCGGGTGTCGAGGATCATTCTTTTGTTTTGATCTTTCAATCTCGGCGGCTACTTGTCTGCGGATAGTGGGTGGTGCTATGCCTATGATGGGGTAAATGATGTCTGTGGGAGTTGGTTTGAGGCATCCTGTGGCAATACGTACAGTTTCGTTTACGGCGACGTCAACTTGCTTAGTGTGCGCAGAGTTCCTCCAAACTGGCGCCGCGTATTCCGCTGCTGAGATACTCAGCACCAGACCCGTGGTGCGCAAAACATGTGGTTGAGCTCCCCACGATGAACCTGTTAGCTTCCGCAGTATGTTGTTCCTGGCACAGACCTTTTTTTAGTGTTGTGACAGTGCTGCTTAAAAGTAAGTGATCTGTCCAATGTTACTCCCAGGTATTTTGGGCTGTTTGTATGTTTCATCTCTTCCCCTTGCCACATGAATCGGAGTTTCCGTTTGGCTTGTTTGTTCCTAAGATGGAAGGCGGATACTTGAGATTTACTAGGGTTTGGTTTGAGATTATTGCCGTCGTAATAGGTAGCAAGTTCTGTTAAGGCTCCTGTGAGATTCTCCTCCACTTGTTCAAAGGTTTTATCCTGTGTGGCCACTGCTGCATCATCAGCATATATGAACATTCGTGTCTGGCGGCTGATGGGAGGATCATTGGTATAGATGTTAAATAATATTGGAGCCAAGACACTACCCTGTGCAAGTCCATTTTTCTGTGTCCTCCATCGGCTGTTTTTAGATTGTAAGGTTACATAGTAGCGTCTGTTTAAAATAAAACATGTTCATTTTACGCTGAACCTCAAGCACAAGAAGTCAAGTGGATTTTACCGATGACCTGTGTAATGTGCTGAGGTTTATCCACTTGAGATCTTGTGGATGAAGTTCAGCGTAAAATGAACATGCTTTATTAAAAAAAAGTTTAAGGCCTGAAGATGAGAGCTACGACTGTTGAAAACGGTTGCCATGAATAAAAAAAAAATTTGTGCAATCTTAGGTTTTGAATTGTTTTTAACATGTATTTTTGATGAATGACGGCCGCCCCTGTTAAGTATTTGTTGTAACGACCAAATCTTTGCTACAAATAAATTGTTATGCTAATTATTCTTTTGTATCATACACTATGTGATCAAAAGTACCCGTACACCTGGCTGAAAATGACTTACAAGTTCGTGGCGCCCTCCATCGGTAATTCTGGAATTCAGTACGGTGTTGGTCCACCCTTAACCTTGACGACAGCTTCCATTCTCGCAGGCATACGTTCAATCAGGTGCTGGAAGGTTTCTTGTGGAATGGCAGCCCAATCTTCACAGAGTGCTCCACTGAGGAGAGGTATCGATGTCGGTCGGTGAGGCCTGGCACGAAGTCGGCAATCCAAAACATCCCAAACCTGTTCAATAGGATTCAGATCAGGACTCTGTGCAGGCCAGTCCATTACAGGAATGTTATTGCCGTGTAACCACTCCGCAACAGGCCGTGCTGAAAAATGCAATCGCCATCCCAGAACTGCTCTTTAACAGTGGGAAGGAAGAAGGATCTTAAAACATCAATGTAGGCCTGTGCTGTGAATGTGCCACGCAAAACAACAAGGGGTGCAAGCCCCCTCCATGAAAAACGCGATCACACCATGACACCACCGCCCTCGAATTTTACTGTTGGCACTACACACTCTGGCAGATGACGTTCACCGGGCATTCATCATACCCACACCCTGCCATCGGACCGCCACATTGTGTACCGTGATTCGTACCTCCATACAACGTTTTTCCACTGTTCAATCGTCCAATGTTTACGCTCATAACACCAACCAAAGCGTCGTTTGGCATTTACCAGCGTAATGTGTGGCTTATGAGCAGCCGCTCGACCATGAAATCCAAGTTTTCTCACCTCCCGCCTAGCTGTCGTAGTACTCTCAGTGGATCCTGATGCAGTCTGAAATTCCTGTGTGATGGTCTGGATAGCTGTCTGCCTATTACACATTACGACCCTCTTCAATTGTCGGCGGTCTCTATTAACCAACAGACGAGGTTGGCCTGTACGTTTTTGTGCTGTACGAGTCCCTTCACGTTTCCACTTCACTATCACATCGGAAACAGTGGACCTAGGGATGTCTAGGAGTGTGGAAATCTCGTGTACAGGCGCATGACACAAGTGACACCCAATCACCTGACCTCGATCGAAGTCCGTGAGTTCCGCGGAGCGCCCCATTCTGCTCTCTCACGATGTCTAATGACTACTGAGGTCGGCCGGACGCGGTGGCCGAGCGGTTCTAGGCGCTACAGCCCGCTACGGTCTCAGATTCGAATCTTGCCTCGGGCATGGATGTGTGCGATGTCCTTAGGCTAGTTACGTTTAAATAGTTCTCTAAGTTCTAGGGGACTGATGACCTCAGAAGGTAAGTCCCATAGTGTTCAGAGCCATTTGAACCATTTTGACTACTGAGGTCGCTGATATGGAGTACCTGGCAGTAGGTGGCAGCACAATGGACCTAATATGAAAAACGCATGATTTTGTGGGTGTCCGGATACTTTTGATCACATAGTGTATGAAGCGCCATCTGTTGGTCATTTATTGCACTTTTTTGCTTTCAATAAAACCCCATGTCATTTCATGATTGTGTGTCAATTTTTACCTTTCTTTGACCGAAGAAATTGATATCAGACGCAATTCCACTCACGCGATCTATGCGTGCCTTAGACCAGGCAGTTGCGTGCAGGCAGTGTTAAATAGTGGACGTACGAACGTAGTGTGTCAAGATTCTGTCACAAACTGCACATCTCTAAATCAGGTGCTCAGAGCATTCTCCAGAATGTTTTGAAGATGAGAAACGAGTGTGGAAAGTTTGTCCAACAAACGCGTGGACGCCATTCGCGACTTGAAATGCATAATACGGACAATTCTTTTCTGTAAAAAATCATCAGGAATAACGATAGTAGGAGTTACAAAATTCAACCTACCACAACGTCCGAGTTTAGCAACGTCCCACAAAAAGTATTTGATTGGCAGTTTCACATGGTTGTATGAACGTCCTCTGTGTTGTACTCAAGGGAGATAAATTCGTTCTATTTTCGTTAATATAGTCTCGAAACTTTTTAGTCTGACAGGCTAGGAGGAAAAAGAAAATGATAAGAGGGTGTGCTGAAAAGCAATACCTTCGAATTTTTTATTCTTCTCTCAATATCACTCGAGGCATTGTATACCATGAATATCACACGGTCAACTTTCCCACTTCCGTGACGCAAGTTTCAAACCTCTACTGTTACAGTGCTCCGAATTGTAGCGTGTGACATGGCTGTCTCTAACGTAACTATGTCGGCATGTGAATAAACTCAAAGCGCGAATTCGGAGTTCCTTCGCACATGGAGTACCCTCTCCATTAACATGACAATGGCAGATCACACCAGAGCGTTGCAACATTTACAATAATCCGACGCATTGGGTTCAATGTCATCCATCATCCTCTTAGTCCCAACTGACCCCATATGACTTTCATTTGTTTCCAAAACTTAAAAAGAACACGTTGGAAGACTTTGTTTTGATAGTGATGAAGCCATGGAGATAAAAAAAAGAAGGGAGCTGTCATTACGTCTCAAACTTGAAGCCGACGTCCGCCATCTTATGTAGACCAAAACATTCGTATCAACGTACTTATGCGTCCATAGGTCACCGCGGTACTTCCACGTGATGACACCGGACGCACTTGTACCCAGTTTCGACCGTTGGGGATATCTATCGACTTTTGCGGTGGTATCTCAAATATCATCTGGTGGTTTGATTGCATGGAGACGTAGCTGTTCCATCAAATATGTCAGCCTGCATTGTTTACGGGTGAACTAACCGATCCGATCGTAATCTAAAATTTAAAGGAATCACCTAAAATTTAAAGGAAGCCACTATCGTTAGTGGAGTCGTGGAAGCAATATTTTCTTTTGTATACATGACTTATGGTTGTGGTCTTTACTGTTATTCATTACTGTGTTTTTCATTGCTTTCCAAACTGCAAACGCTCAGACATCCGAGCTAGTGTCTCAAGGTCCCAGTGTAATACATGGCTACATGACGGCGCTTATTGTTGGTGCAGTTTCTCATGCCATAAAAATTCTCCTGCCGTTAATTATGCATTGTTCAATTTTTCTCCTTCTTTAAAAAAGAGTCTAGCTAGAACAGCCAGAGAAAGGGATCATGTGTGTGTGAGTTTTGTGTATATGATTATGAATGTGTGTGTGTGTGTGTGTGTGTGTGTGTGTGTGCTTCGCTTCATTTAGAAATGCTTTGGTCGAACTTATGCGAACACATTTATCTAGTGCTTGCCTGCTGCTCGGCGTGTGAGTAACAATCTATCCGCGTCACACTATAATTATTCCCTCATGAGGTTTGTTGTAAATAATCACTGCACTTAAGCAGGGGCAATGATGTTCATAACTACAATACAAGAAGAAAAAAAAATACATTACGCCTCATTAAGGTTGTCTGTAGCACAAACTGGGGCTCACAATGTTGCAAGCAAAAGTTTTGGTAACTTACCCAACCAGAAGTTTTGATCAGTCACCCAGTGATAGAAAATTCCTGACTGATAGCAAAGTAAACTATGAAACTAAACCGAAAAAGTTCCTCTTTGACAACTCCTACTATTCCGCAGACGACTGTTTATTACTGTAGCGTGCAAATGATGGTGGGTACGAATTACTATCTGTCTGTCTTTAGTCAAAAAACGAAAATCTAATATATGATCAGCATGGAGGCATATTTACAAAAAAATAAATAAATAAATAAAAACTTGAATATAAAATGACTCGCTCGACTTCATCACGATTTACCATGCAAATGATACATAGAACATGATAATAACTAACTATTAGAACATCACAAAGAATAGTATAGACTTACATGCTTTGAAAACCTCAAAATAAAAATCAAAAGTAAACTGAAGCAGATGATCAAAGTAGACGTACATTCCTACAGTGACATGTTCAGTTATTCCTGAAAATCGGAGAAGAGTTACTGGGGAGAAATATTCGAGGAAAATTAGCAAATTGTCTACCGGTGGAAAAGTAGTGTTACCTTACACAGGTTACATTATCGTTACTAAAAAATTTCTTGCACACATGTTAAAGAAAAATATCCATTTTACGGGACCTAAGCGTTGGAGACCATTCCCTTAATCACACTTATAGTATACCACATTGCGGGAACGTGCTTAATAAATTGTTGTTGTTGTCTTCAGTCCTGAGACTGGTTTGATGCAGCTCTCCATGCTACTCTATCCTGTGCAAGCTTCTTCATATCCCCGTACTTACTGCAATCTACACCCTTCTGAATCTGCTTAGAGTATTCATCTCTTGGTCTCCCCCTACGATTTTTACCCTCCACGCTGCCCTCCAATGCTAAATTTGTGATCCCTTGATGCCTGAGAACATGTCCTACCAACCGGTCCCTTCTTCTTGTCCAGTTGTGCCACAAACTCCTCTTCTCCCCAGTTCTATCCTACCGAGCGAGGTGGCGCAGTGGTTAGCACACTGGACTCGCATTCGGGAGGACGACGGTTCAATCCCGTCTCCAACCATCCTGATTTACGTTTTCCGTGATTTCCCTAAATCGTTTCAGGCAAATGCCGGGATGGTTCCTTTGAAAGAGCACGGCCGATTTCCTTCCCAATCCTTCCCTCACCCGAGCTTGCGCTCCGTCTCTAATGACCTCGTTGTCGACGGGACGTTAAACACTATTCACCACCATCCCCAGTTCTATTCAGTACCTCCTCATTAGTTATGTGATCTACCTATCTAACCTTCAGCATTCTTCTGTAGCACCACATTTCGAAAGGTTCTATTCTCTTCTTGTCCAAACTAGTTATCGTCCATGTTTCACTTGCATATATGGCTACACTCCGTACAAACACTTTCAGAAACGACTTCCTGACACTTAAATGTATACTCGATGTTAACAAATTTCTCTTCTTCAGAAACGCTTTCCTTGCCATTGTCAGTATACATTTTATATCCTCTCTACTTCGACCATCGTCAGTTATTTTGCTCCCCAAATAGCAAAACTCTTTTACTACTTTAAGTGTCTCATTTCCTAATCTAATTCCCTCAGCATCACCCGACTTGATTCGACTACATTCCATTATCCTCGTTTTGCTTTTGTTGATGTTCATCTTATATCCTCCTTTCAAGACACTGTCCATTCCGTTCAACTGCTCTTCCAGGTCCTTTCCTGCCTCTGACAGAATTACAATGTCATCGGCGAACCTCAACGTTTTTATTTCTTCTCCGTGGACTTTAATACCTACTCCGAATTTTTCTTTTGTTTCCTTTACTGCTTGCTCAATATACAGATTGAATAACATCGGGGAGAGGCTACAATCCTGTCTCACTTCCTTCCCATCCGCTGCTTCCCTTTCATGCCCCTCGGCTCTTATAACTGCCATCTGGTTTCTGTACAAATTGTAAATAGCCTTTCGATCCCTGTATTTTATCCCTGCCACCTATAGAATTTGAAAGAGAGTATTCCAGTCAACATTGTCAAAAGCTTTCTGTAGGTCTACAAGCGGTAGAAATGTAGGTTTGCCTTTCCTTAATCTATTTTCTAAGATAGGTCGTAGAGTCAGTATTGCCTCACGTGTTCCAACATTTCAGCGGAATCCAAACTGATCTTACCAGAGGTCGGCTTCTACTAGTTTTTCCATTCGTCTGTAAAGAATTCGTGTTAGTATTTTGCAGCTGTGACTTATTAAACTGATAGTCCGGTAATTTTCACATCTGTCAACGCCTGCTTTCTTTGGGATTGAAATTATTATATTCTTCTTGCAGTCTAAGGGTATTTCGCCTGCCTCATACATTTTGCTCACCAGATGGTAGAGTTTTGTCAGGACTGGCTCTCCCAAGGCCGTCAGTAGTTCTAATGGAATGTTGTCTACTCCCAGGGCCTTGTTTCGACTCAGGTCTTTCAGTGCTCTGTCAAACTCTTCACGCAGTATCGTATCTCCCATTTCATCTTCGTGTACATCCTCTTCCATTTCCACAATATTGTCCTCCAGTACATCGCCCTTGTATAGACCCTCTATAGACTCCTTCCACCTTTCTGCTTTCCCTTCTTTGCTTAGAACTGGGTTTCCATCTGAGCTCTTGATATTCATACAAGTGGCTCTCTTTTTTCCAAAGGTCTCTTTAATTTTCCTGTAGGCAGTATCTATCTTACCCCTAGTGAGATAAGCCTCTATATCCTTACATTTGTCCTGCTTAGCCATTTTGCACTTCCTGTCGATCTCATTTTTGAGACGTTTGTATTCCTTTTTGCCTGCTTCATTTGCTGCGTTTTTATATTTTCTCCTTTCATCAATTACATTCAATATTTCTTCTGTTACCCAAGGATTTCTACTAGCCCTCGTCTTTTTACCTACTTGATCCTCTGCTGCCTTCACTATTTCATCCCTCAGAGCTACCCATTCTTCTTCTACTGTATTTCTTTCCCCCATTCCTGTCAATTGTTCTCTTATGCTCCCCCTGAAACTCTGTACAACCTCTGGTTCTTTCAGTTTATCCAGGTCCCATTTCCTTAAATTCCCACCTTTTTGAAATTTCTTCAGTTTTAATCTACAGTTGATAACCAATAGATTGTGGTCGGAGTCCACATCTGCCCCTGGAAATGTCTTACAATTTAAAACCTGGTTCCTAAATCTCTGTCTTACCATTATATAATCTATCTGATACCTTCTAGTATCTCTAGGATTCTTCCATGTATACAACCTTCTTTTATGATTCTTGAACCAAGTGTTAGCTATGATTAATTTATGCTCTGTGCAAAATTCTACCAGACGGCTTCCTCTTTCATTTCTGTCCCCCAATCCACATTCACCCACTATGTTTTCTTCTCTCCCTTTTCCTACTCTCGAATTCCAGTCACCCATGACTATTAAAATTTCGTCTCCCTTCACTACCTGAATGATTTCTTTTATCTCATCATACATTTCATCAATTTCTTCATCATCTGCAGAGCTAGTTGGCATATAAACTTCTACTACTGTAGTAGGCATGGTCTTCGTGTCTATCTTGGCCACAATAATGCGTTCACTATGCTGTTGGTAGTAGTTTACCCGCACTCCTATTTTTTTATTCATTATTAAACCTACTCCTGCATTACCCCTATTTGATTTTGTATTTATAACCCTGTATTCACCTGACCAAAAGTCTTGTTCCTCCTGCCACCGGTCGGCCGGAGTGGCCGAGCGGTTAAAGGTGCTACAGTCTGGAACCGCACGACCGCTACGGTCGCAGGTTCGAATCCTGCCTCGAGCATGGATGTGTGTGATGTCCTTAGGTTAGTTAGGTTTAAGTAGTTCTAAGTTCTAGGGGACTTATGACCACAGCAGTTGCGTCCCATAGTGCTCAGAGCCATTTTGAACCTCCTGCCACCGAACTTCACTAATTCCCACTATATCTAACTTCAACCTATCCATTTCCCTTTCTAAATTTTCTAACCTACCTGCCCGATTAAGGGATCTGACATTCCACGCTCCGATCCGTAGAACGCCAGTTTTCTTTCTCCTGTAACGACGTCCTCTTGAGTAGTCCCCGCCCGGAGATCCGAATGGGGGACTATTTTACCTCCGGAATATTTTACCCAAGAGGACGCCATCATCATTTAACCATACAGTAAAGCTGCATGCCCTCGGGAAAAATTACGGCTGTAGTTTCCCCTTGCTTTCAGCCGTTCGCAGTACCAGCACAGCAAGGCCGTTTTGGTTAGTGTTGCAAGGCCAGATGAGTCAATCATCCAGACTGTTGCCCCTGCAACTACTGAAAAGGCTGCTGCCCCTCTTCAGGAACCACACGTTTGTCTGGCCTCTCAACAGATACCCCTCCGTTGTGGTTGCACCTACGGTACGGCCATCTGTATCGCTGAGGCACGCAAGCCTCCCCACCAACGGCAAGGTCCATGGTTCATGGGGGTAGGCTTAATAAATTACATCATTTTATTACCCTGTAAATTGCTGTTATTGGTCACACGGTCACTACATTTACATGTGACGTATCTCTCGAAAGACGAAAACCGAATTTCGGAAACAGTTTTTTTGCTAGCTCAGTTAAAAACGGCGTCTTGAAAACAGCTGTTCCAGTTTCTGATTTAGTCAACACAATCGCTGTTTCTCTTCACTTAAGTATTAGAGATAGACAGCTTCATCCTCTGCTTCTCCTTCGTTGCACAATAAGCCACTCCGTTCATACCAACGGAATATTTTGGAAACAAAACGTAGCCTGACAATCCAAGCACCCGTCAAAAATGGTTGTGCGTTTATATGGGAGCGAAAATTGATTGCGAAAGTGAAAATCGGCAGCTAGGAACGGATTTCCAGAATAGAGTCTAGAGTGTTTACACGATCAACCAGAAACGGCATTGTGAAATCGGAGTACGAAATCTGGTTTTGGGTGCCCCATGTGAACATAGTGACTGAATGACTCATGATAGGTAAGATCTCAAAGTGAGAAAATGTGTAAACTACAGTGAAACTAATGCACTGACAGCCTAATAAAATAAGAACTCCATTCTGCAAGGAGGTACACCTCTTTGCTGTTCTGTTTCTTTGAGATTTCAATAATCGTTCACTTTTGTTGACATGCCAAAGGTACATTAGAGGGACTAGCAAAGAACACGTAGGTAAGTTTTTTGCAAACGTGAACATTAAAAATGTTGTACATACGAGTTGAAAGCTGAAAATGCAACGAACAAACATCAGTATCAGTAGGCATCAAGCGTCGGTTTCGGAGTTCCAGCTTCATTTGCTGTCGATGCAAATACAGTAAAAGTAGATTTGAATGGATTAAAAACACATGCTTTGCACGTCACCTCTTCTTGGTTATTCACAATATATCAACAAAATCGAAGTTACATTAACGAGACCAAATGTGTCGTATCACTGGAGCAAATACTCATTTAAGAACAGAAACACGTTCGAAATTGCTTTCCTGACACTATGTTACTCATGTAATCACCATAATTTTTAGTATTTAAAACAGTCGTTGCGTGCACACGATAAAATAATGAACAAGAAGCAATCGTAAACAGTAGTCTGCTAATGTTTTGGGTTATTTAAGATGGCGGTAGGCCCCAAAACAACGCATAGCGTAAGTCTGTAGTGCCATCTACCTTCTTCTTTTTACCTGAATTGATGAAGCGGTGTAAGCAGAGGTGAGGTTGTTGCTCCGTCAACAGAGTCAGACATTCTACAGCGACGGTATCAACAAACTGGCCTCTCGTTGGGAGAAATGTGTTCGTCGCCAGGGTGACTGTACTGAGAAACAAATATACAGACATGGAGAGTAAAAAGGTAGAATGTTAATAATGTTCGTCGTATACAAAAATCTTTTAAGAATTTTCACATAAAAATTAGGAGGAATTACTTTTCAGCGCGCCTTCGTATTTGTTGATTTGTTGACACCCACACAGAACAGGCAAAAGAACACTATCCAAACACATATCAGGAACATAAAGTCCTCCACAATGTGAATGGAAGAATCTCGGAAAGATCTACAGAGATCCGACCTCCCAGAACGGGACATGTTTCGGAACAGAATACAAAGTTTGGAAGGGTTTCAAAGACAACAGGATAGCGACCACATGATGGAGTGCTGGAAACAGAGTACTAAGGGGTCAAAATGAAAGTATAGAAAGATTCTAAATGGTCAATTCATCAACATAAAAATTTAAAAAAAGTGCTGAACACAGTTCGTGCATGTTGTTTAATAGCAGAGTATATTGTAACGAAACAGGAACTTCCCTAATATTACTTATCGCAGACATGACTGTCTTCACATAAAAAATCTAATAATAAAATAACCGAACCTTTCAACTGTGGCAGAATTTACCCCAAGAAAACTTAGTACAAGTGGATGAAACCTGATATATTTGTAATCAACTGTTTTCAGAATTTACTGAACATTGCGCTCACTCTGTATCACCCGATAAATAATATTTACCAAACAAATAAGAAAGAGCTTGCAGTGGCTCTGGAATATCATAGTATGACGAATTCTATTATGTAAATAAATGCCATCCAACACGCTTCTGTCAGATTCTAAAGTTTTCACGCTGTCCAAATGCTTTATCAATGGAATTTCAACTATTCTTTCCTGTAACCAGATGGTTTAATGGCGAACACTACACGACCCGCGTAGTCACTATCACACTTCCTGTTTTATACATCTTTATCAATTTTAGTTTTTTATGTCAAAATAATTCCCAACCTATTGCATAAAAGAAATTTAATTTTCTTAACCGGTTCCACGCACTTGGTGTCCTTCTTCAGAAGAATATAACTATCGCATTATTTGCGACTGTCAACAATAAGAAGCACGTAGCACATTGCTATTGGCACTTCCGATTAAACAGAAAAATATTCAACATGCGATTTGCTTATACATGCGATGGATAAGAGTAACGCTTACGAACACTGCAACTGTACTGTTATATGTAGCAAAAGGTGAAGAAAACAAAAACTGAAAATTGTTTCATCACTGCAAATAAATGCGACGTAAATGCCACAAGAATGACTATAGTGTCAAAACATAAAATGTTCGCAAAAAAATGTAAAATTTGCTGCGGGTACTTATTTGATAAAAGAAATTAATTTAATTTAAGGTTTTCAAATGACATAAAGGGTTATTTAAAATGCTTCGGATGTAAGGTAAATGATAAATGTAGCAAAAATGAAAGGTATTAGAAAAATCTGTCCGAGACATAAGAGCTTCCAATCATTTATAGAATAATATTAATAATAAAATAATGACTTACCTGAGGAAATTGGCGTGTCGTCATCCCATGTCGGTGGTCCATAAACCAGTAGCGCGATCCTTATTAATAATTGTTGCTGTACTTGTCCGCTTGAAAATAGCCACACGTTCACAAATGCAGAATGAAAGTGCGATACTTGCAGTCTCCTCGTTCAACGAAGTATCTGAAATCGGTGACGTAAATCCAACGTGCTTCATAGAAACAGATCAACTCGTTACAGTTGTCTCTTTGTTGACCCGACAGATACCTTTCACCTTATTAAGTTCTGATACGACAACTGGCGCTGAGAACCGCTTAAACTTGTGCTTCTAGTAAGTTCACAATCCCCTCGACACAGAAAAAGTAGTCCACCCCGCGAACACGTGATCCAACTGTCTGCACGTTGCAGTTTTAAATCCCATTACGAGATGTCCGTTATTAATATAAAACGACTCATCATGTTCATGTTCTAATTGCATAGTTACGTGCTAAGTATGTGCCGAAATTCTTCAGCCATGTACCGGAAAAACAGTTTAAAACCTGCAACTGCTAACGTACATTTCGCTCGCTCCCGCACGACACGACAATCCCCATTTCTTCACTCCCCTCTCGACTAATACTTTGCACGAAGGGAGCGAGAATATATTGAAATCTCTGGCGACGCGCATCAGCTGTAGCTTCGGTGGTTTTTGTAGGTCATTTTAGGTGGATTCCCGACTTGATACACCACAAGTGCCTCAAATAAAACTGTTCGGCTCGAATTCCCCTTCACTACTCTGGTACGTTGTAAACAATGACAGTGTACTGAATAACACAGAAGATGAATTATCAACTCTCTCAGATGTGCAATGAAAGAATAAATAAATTCCATCATACTACAGTAGTATCTTCACAGTAACTCCGGCAGGTAATTGCATTCCCTATCCCCGCGCCGCACGTGCGTGGGCGGTTTCGCAATGTGTGCCGGCTGACCGCAGTCGCCGCTCCACTTTGCAAGACGCCGTATTGTTGTTGTCCAGAAACGCACGTGTGGCTTGTGTTTGCGCAAAGTGGCGAACTGACATCGCCGTGGCTGACTTTCCACTTCCGCAACATTCTCCACATTCCGGGGCAACTAGCTGGAGTTCCTCAGCTGCATCGCCGCAGTGTCCTTGCATAGTGCCGAGCCGAATGTTATCCTCGCAGTACAAGTCGTGAAGTGGTAAATGGTGGAGAGTTGGGAAAGTGAAGAATCATGACAATCGTATGCTGGGAAAGCTCTCTTAGTATTGTAAACTACGATTAGTACTATGTATTTCACCGTACTCTGATCCAAGCAAACAGCGCAGTGCACTAGAGTACACTATTATTATTATTATTATTATTATTATATTATTTATTGGTTTGACCAACTGAGAGACACATGAAATAACTTTTCCTTTTTTCCTTTGTTTCTTTCGAGAAACTTTTCATCATTTCCGTAAGTTATTCTCTTCTTTCCGTATTGCGTATGACTTTTTCTTTGATTGTTCCTGGAAGCCCTTGAAACTCTTTAATTTTGCTATGAACTTTTCTCTTTCTCCTATTTCTTCCTCCATTACTGCCATTCTCCTCGGGTCTGCATTAACTTATTTGATCCATGTCACTGAGGTTTTTTGGTTCCTGTCAAAAAAGTTAAAAGTTCTTTCTGTTAGTCTTTCCTAATCTAGCCTTTTCAGATGTCTATGGAATAAACTGTTCTCGCCCTCATAGCGTCTAATATTCGTTCTATTTTTCATAAACTTCTTTATTATTTCTTAATTTCCATTTTCTTCGTCATATTTTGCTCCCAAGATTTTCCTGCATATTTTCCTTTCTTTGTTTTCTATTCCACCTAAATGTTTGACTGCGTTTAACAAAATGCATTCTGAAGCATAAAGGAATTCAGGCCTAACGACAATATTGTAACGCGAGTTTTGCATTTATGGATGCAATTGTTTTGTTAATTAAAAAGCCACTTCAATTTTCCCTGTCATTGCTAAGTTAACTTCTCTGTCCAAAGCACTCAGTTGTATTATTTTGAATAAATATTTAAATTTGGTAGCCCTTTTTATTATTCCATAATCAGCTTCCCTGTATTTCGGGTCCTCCTTCGCATTTTTCTTGTATGTACTCTACCTTTTTCAAAAGACATACACAGGCTCGCTTTTAAAGCTCTTTCTTGTAGGAGATTTACCTGCGTTGTTGCACCCTGTATATATTAAGCTAAAATGGCAAGATCGTTTGCGAAAGTTATCAGATTGTCGCCTTTTCTCACAATTATGACTTTTTAAACACCTTCTTCATCTTTTCTTTTCCTCCATTATCTAATTAATTTTTCTAGCACACAATTGATCACTGGTGGGGACAATCAATTTCCTTGTCTTACAGCAGTATTAATCTAAAACGCCTTGGAAGTTTCACCTCAAAATTTAATTTTGCATTTTACACCAGGGACGTTCAGTAAGTACTGTAACATATTTTTTTTTTGAAGGCAGCTTGCTTTTATTCAGGATTCCAATAAATCATACTATTCTCTACTCTTTTAGCTACAAACCGCAATTTTTCAACATAATTCCCGTTTAACGCGACGGGTTTACGCCACCTTACTGAGAGAGGGAGGGCCTATAAGCCCTCATGATACCACTCTACTGTTCGACTTCCGAGCCACTGTCTTGCTGCATAAATAACCTCCCCATCATACACGTACTGCTTCCCGCGCCAGTGCACCCTTCACTGGGCCGAAAGGATGGTTGTCGGAAGTTGCTATATTCGGGCTGTAGGGTGAATAAGGAAGAACAGCCCAATAAATTTTGTGGGCAGACTTGTGTGAGGCCTTGTGTTGTCAAGGAGATGTTTCATTGTCATCAGTCGATCATCTCGATTGAGAGCGTCCGTACGTTCTAACATTGCAGGAGTCACAGCTGTGTGTGGCTGGTCGGCATGCGGGATATCTGACAGTTTTGCGCGACCTCGAGGCGTTGATGGCAGACGCCTCGTCCAACGACTCACCGTGCTTTTGTTCGCTGCTAAGTCTCCGCAGACATTCTGCAAGCGCCTATGAATATCTGTGATCCTTCCGTTTTCCGCCAAAAGAAGCTCAATAATATCTCTGCCCGGAACGTAACTCGTACAGATGCCATTTTGAAGGCTACGTATAATGCCGCCAACTATCGGAAATTCCTGAAACTATAGAGGCTGAAGCTGGCATATTCAGTCATGGTCCACGACAAATTCCACATTTTTTCATCCGAAACTGGCCGAAAAAAGTGTTACATTACTTATTGAAACCCCTCGTATTTGATGGTGCGTTTTTTATGATTGAAACTGATTTGTTGTCAGCCCCAAACTCTTCGAAATAGATGAATAACGTTTCTCTGTCAATGAAATCATATGCTTCTCTGAAGTATACAAATATTATGTAACTGTATATCAATACTCCACAAGGCACCCGATGATGTGTGGCTTTTGCCTCTCTTTCTGCTATACCTGATTAATAATTTTAGGTTTAACAATTCTCCCACGCAGGAGCGTCTTTTTCTAAACCCTCCTACGTTCTCTCCTAATTACTGATCCAGTTGGTTTGCCAGCCTGTATTGTAATGTTTCTGAGCGAACTTTGTAAGTCGTCATGATCACCACCACCACCATCACATTATAATTATTACTGTCGTTGTTGTATTTGAGATTTCGGTGCTTGGTGTTTAAATAATACTTCTCCTCTCTTCCCTCACCACTTCTTCTTTGGCACATATGTCTTACTACAGGTACCAACCGAGAGCTCTTCACGTTCGCATCCTGTGCCTCTCCCTTAATTTGCTGGTAACTTCGCCTATTTTCAATGTCATCCAACATTAAAATTGGTCTGTTTTCTCTTATTCTCTCTCCTGCAATGTTACTTTCCACCACTCCTCGCTGCAGGCAGTTTACTCGCAGTACGGCCAGCCGGGGTGGCCGAGCGGTTCTAGGCGCTGCAGTCTGGAACCGCGCGACCGCTACGGTCGCAGGTTCGAATCCTGCCTCGGGCATGGATGTGTGTGATGTCCTTAGGTTAGTTAGGTTTAAGTAGTTCTAAGTTCGAGGGGACTGATTACCTCAGAAGTCCCATAGTGCTCAGAGCCATTTTAACCATTTTTTTTTATTCGCAGTATGAACGTATTTTTTTCCAAACTGTTCCGCAGAGGAAGATCGCACTATAGTAGTTCCTTCAAATCGTCGCACGAACATCAAAATGAAATACATCGAATTAAGTGATTGTGGGACAGAAAGCAACTGAAACCGTCCAGCAGAGGAAAGAGCAGTGTACCGTAGGTCGCTGGAGGAGCGACGCAGTCCATATGATTGTGAAATAGAAAGCGCATCTCATTCTCGTTTTCAGCAAGGGTCGTCGAACAGACGCACAGAACTATATCTCTGACGTCGGTTTGTGGTAGAATATTTGAACGTGTTTTATGCTCTCGTATTACGACATTTCTGGAGACCGAAAATCTCCTTTGTAGAAATCAACATGGGTTCCGAAAAGAACGTGTTCGTAAACGACCCAAGTGTAATTCTCCGTTCTAAGAACATGTTTCTTGTGAAAAATTTTGTGTACAGAATTGCGACCAAAGAATCGATGTTCATATTTGTTTTATCATATTGTAGCATCGTGATTCAAGGGCTGTAGTTCCAAACGAATCCTAATACACAAACTTACTTACAAATGTGTTATATGAGGTTGAGTCAAATGAAAACCGTACATTTGTAATAACAAAGCGAAATTTCGCGAGCCGGCCGCGGTGGTCTAGCGGTTCTAGGCGCGCAGTCCGGAACCGCGCGACTGCTACGGTCGCAGGTTCGAATCCTGCCTCGGCCATGGATGTGTGTGATGTCCTTAGGTTAGTTAGGTTTAAGTAGTTCTAAGTTCTAGGGGACTGATGACCACAGTAGTTAAGTCCCATAGTGCTCAGAGCCATTTTTTGAAACTTCGCGCCGTTATCCTGTAAGTTGGTAAGCGTGCTACAAACAGCGTGCAGAATGGCCTGTAGGTGGCAGCATGGTGCAGATGCACACATACCGTCGCAGTATCAGTATAAAGATGGCTGCTCCACTTGCGACTTGCGCCAGGGAAGAACAGCGTTCTGTTATTCGATTTTTGCGTAGTGAAGGTGTGAAACCTATTGAAATTCATCGACGAATGAAGGTTCAGTACGCTGATGCATGTTTGTCACAGCAGCAAGTCTACGAATGGAGTAGGAAGTTCGCAAATGGTGTGACTTCAGTGGAAGATGCACCTCATCCAGGTCAGGCACAACAAGTTGTGACTCCACAGAACATTGCAGCAGTTGAAGCGATAGTGAAGGCAAACCGCCGAGTGACACTGAATGACATTGCAGCATGTTTACAAATTAGTCATGGGTCAGCACACCACATTGTGCATGATGTGCTCCAGTTTCACAAAGTGTCTGCAAGATGGGTGCCACGGCAGCTGACTCCTGAAATGAGAGAACGACGTGTTGATGCTTGTGAAGAACTTCTTCAGCACTTTGAACGAGAAAGTGATGGCTTCCTTAGAAGAATTGTTACTGGGGACGAAACCTGGTCAATCAAATCAATGCGACGTGGATTGCAGTCAGCAGGTGTCCTTTTGAAACATGACAATGCAAGGCCCCACACTGCCTGTACAACAGTTGCAACAACCACAGACCTGCATTTTGAGTGTCTTCCTCATCCACCGTACTCAGCAGACCTTGCCCCAAGCGATTTCCATATGTTTGGACCACTAAAAGACGCAATGGGAGGAAAGAAGTTCCGTTCTGATGAAGAGGTACGCCACGCGCTGCATGAGTGGTTGCGCGGACTACCAAACGAATTTTTTTATAAAGGAATTTATGCACTTTGTAAGCGCTGGAGGAATTGCATTGAGCGTGGGGGAGATTATGTTAAAAGCGATACAGCTTTGTACCACTTCTGCACAATAAATAATATTTAAAAAAATATTTAAGGTTTTCATTTGACTTACCCTCGTATCTTCATTAATTCACCGGATCACATGTGTATCTCAATATTTATCATGTTACGAGTTCTATTTTTCACCATTTCTTGCAGGGAAGGGAAGACGCAACACTTCGATGTGGCACCGATCCGCTATTGGTGTGATTTCATTACAGATTTGCAGTGTTCATTTTTACTTATTGTACCAAGTGCGAGTTTTCTCAAATTTGTCACACAGGAGAACGGTTATCAAGTTACCTTTCCTAAATTTCCATCGGTCCACATCTTCTGTTGCGTACCTTACAGCACCAATCTGCGACACTTACCGAACTTCCTTTTGGTAAAATCTGGAAGTATTTTATTTGGCCGAGGTGGAAGCCAACTCATACAGACGAGTGCACTCCTGTAATTATTAAATAACACCCATTTATGCAACTGTAATTGTTTCCATTCCAATAATTGTCTCTGTTTATGGTAGAGCGATCTCTCGGACTACTATTGCAAGGATACATAAATCAAACGGAAACTGAAATATATGGAATAAACAAGGAATTACAGAAAGAAACCAATAAATTCCGTAACCAGAATGAAAGGATTTAAGGTAAGAGAAAACTCATTATTGCGAAGTATTACTTGAAGTGGTGATTGCTAGACTGCGATCTTATTCTTTTTTTATTTAGCTAAACATATCAGTTTGCTTATGAAACTCAGAAAGCATAATATCAAAGTCGACAGAGTCGAAAGCTTTGCTGAAACCCGAAAAGCACGTAATAGTCGCGTCTTGTTTATCCACAGCTTGTTTCAGTTCGTCAGTCAACTTTCGTACAAGCAGTCGTCTTGTTACGATTTTTCCGGAAACCTGATCGAAGTTCATCCAGAAGGTTATTTGATGTTAAGTAGTCGGTAAGCTGATCGTGAACTATGTATGAGGGGCGTTTGAAAAGTCCGTGCAAAGTCCGAGAGATGTTTAGTTAGTAGCACCTTCGTAGAAAGAACGCACATCAAGTTTCAGCCATATTGCTCTATTTCTTTGTGTTTGGTATTCGTGTGAATCAAGGAAGTCGAGTGATTGTCAAAAAATGGGCGAATTTCGTGTGGTCAGAATGAGTGTTTCACTCTGCAGCGGAGTGTTCGTTGATATGAAACTTCCTGGCAGATTAAAACTGTGTGCCGGACGGAGACTCGAACTCGGGGCCTTTGCCTTCGTGGGCAAGTGCTCTACCATCTGAGCTACCCAAGCACGACTCACGGCCTGTTCTCGCAGCTTTACTTCTGCCAGTAGAGCACTTGCCCGCGAAAGGCGAAGGTCCCGAGTTCCGGCAGACAGTTTTAATCTGCCAGGAATTTTCAATTTCGTATGGTGATTAAAGATTACTTTATGAAAGGCAAAACGCCTCAGGAGACTAAGGAAGGGCTTGATAAACATTATGGTGACTCTGCACCTTCGATTAGAATAGTTTATATGCGGTTTCAAAATTTTCGGAGTTGCCATATGGGCACAAGTGATGCTGAACGCTCTGGACCCCCTGTGGAGGTTACGACTCCAGAAATCATTGATAAAATCCATGATATTGTGGTGGATGACAGAAGAGTTACGGTGCGTGAGATTGCTAGTGCTATGGGCATCTCGAATGAACGGGTATATAATATTTTGCATGAACATTTGGACATGAGAAAGCTATCCGCAAGATGGGTTCCGCGATTGCTCACGCTTGACGAGAAACGGAATCGTGAGAAGTGTTAAAAGGATGGTTTGCAGCTGTTCAGGAAGAATCCTCAGGACTTTAACCGTCGTTTCGTCACTGTGGATAAAACATGGATACATTACTATACTCCCGAGACCAAACAACAATCTAAACAATGGGTTACCAAGGGAGAATCTGCACCAAAGAAGGCGAAGACCATTCCTTCGGCTGGAAAGGTTATGGCGACTGTCTTTTGAGATTCGCAAGGGACAATCCTCATCGACTATCTGGAAAAGGGTAAAACTATTACAGGTGCATATTATTCATCGTTGTTTGACCGTTTGAAAACGGAGCTGCAAGAAAAACGCTGGCGATTGGACCGCAAAAAAGTCCTTTTACATCACGACTTTGCACCAGCACTCACCTCAGCAGTTGTGGTCGCAAAATGAATGGAAATAGGATTCCAGCTCGTTTCACATCCCCCCTATTCTCCAGACTTCGCTCCCTCGGACTACTATTTGTTTCCCAATTTGAAGAAATGGCTGGCGGGACAAAGATTTTATTCAAACGAGTAGGTGATCGCAGCACTAATAGTTATTTTGCAAACTTGAACAATTCCTATTATTCAGAAGGGATCAACAAATTAGAACAGCGTTGGACGAAGTGTAGAAGTCTAAAAGGAGACTAAGTCGATAAATAAAGGTTTACCTTTATTTTGCACTGACTTTTCAAACGCCCCTCGTATTGTAAGGCATTAGATAATGCTGGTAGAATGGAAACGCTCTTTTACCTGCACACATTCTTATTTCCTTTACACAGCTTCCGTTTTCCGTCAGCAAAATTCCAACACACCTAAATGATTTTACTTGTTTGTGAAGTGTTCCCTTCCAATGTGATTTTGATGGTCATCATTTTCGTCTTTCCTACATTTATCCCCATTCCATATTCTTTTCCCACTTGTACGATGTTCTGCATCGTACTTTGTAGTTCTTCCTCTGGTTCAGTCATCACTACTCACAATCATCTGCACACTTAAATGGTCTCTACCCTTTCTCCTCCTACTCTTATGCTTCCTTCTGTTTCTAATGCGTTTTCTAACTCATAGTTTGTTAGTTACTCAGCGCTCACATTCATTTCAACTATTTTTTTCCTATTTCAGTACACACAGTCCCGATCGTATTTAAGCTGTTTATTTATAATTAGATGACCGGTTTCGATCTCCAAAGATATCATCTTCAGATCTTACATTCCTTACACTTCTGTGTTCTCCACGCCTGCACAGATCGACGTGCTCCACACCGAACTGAACATATTCTCTTATAAAATAGAAACCGGTCATCCAACTATAAATAAACAGCTTAAATGCGATCACGTCTGTATGTATTGAAATAAGTTATAATATTTTGCAGACAGCTGTTTTTCCTGGAACAATGTTTCGAAAAATGTTTTTTTTTTCATGAACTTTATGATGATGTTCTCATTTGCTACTTCGTTTTTCTTCAACATATTTTCACTGTCTATCTTTTATCTTCCTTCAGACTACTTCTCGCATATTCTGATACAGTTACCTCTATGGAATCAAAATTTTAGCACTTTCGTTCTGAAGACAATTATTTCTGCTGTTTCTATTTCTTTTATGTTGCATGTTTCTACATCTTCTGTTTAATTTCTCAGATCAAGCTTGTCATTAAACTCTTGTGCCAGAAATACTTCAAGATCTATTTCGTTAGCCTCTTGTCGATAATTTTCTATAAATACCCCAAAAAATATAAGTCTTTCTTTCCAGAATCCTCCCCATTTTCTCTCCTAGATCCTGAAATGTTTCATCACTACTCCCTAACTTTGTTCTTACCTGACCTACAATTTTCCTTGTCATTCTTGTCACTGATACTTCTATGTTGTCTGATTTGTGAAAGCGTGCTACGTACATGGTGGTGTAGAGCACATTTGGTTTCACGTTTTCCCACTTCACATTATTGTAAGTCTTTTCAGAATTAATGAAATTAAAATTCGTCCATTGTTTGTTTATAATCATTCTTGCATGAGTTTCTAAAAAATGTAGGAAGAGGTTCGCAGGAAAATTTTTTCGACATATTGAATTAATTTTACAAAGAAGGGAAACCTACCAGTTTCAGAAACAGGAGAATAGCAAGTACAGCTAGGATAGTCAACTTTTTACTGGGAAAATAAGAAATCGAGAAGGAAGCCTACAAAACACGTATTTTAAACAGGTTTTTTTTTTTTTTTTTTTTTTACAGAGAACAGTAGGAATACATTTATAATGTGCATGTATGTTTTATTTTACAATATTGGTTGTATTTATTAACAGTCTTTGCTTCTTTTTACAAAGATTCATTCGATTTTACATATGTAAAGCATTATATACAGTTAAAATTAAAATTCACAGCTACTTACTGTTCAGCTTTTATAAGCTTGGGGTTACATTTGTTGACAAATTCAGTCACTAGGGAAAAAATGCTTTTTGCCTCAGCATTTGAACTAGGAATAATTCTTAATACAAACTCAATTACTTTTAGCAGATTTGGAACCTAAACATTTTTGACTCTGAAGGTGCAGAAAACATTAGCCACCTTCTGTTTGCATTCCCTTCCTTGCACAACGGTTGATTCAAACTGTCTTCTGCATTACAATGTTCATCATACAATGTTCAACTACATCATCTAACCGAAATGAGTCAATCACTTCTTGAAAATGCTTAAATTTTAACTTGAACCATAGACAAAGAGGCACCCAAGATGACAATGCCGTTGGCAAATGATCTTCAAACTTGAAATTCTTGTCTCAATATGTTTTCAATTAGACTTAAAAGTCATAAGATTATCTTCAAGGCGTTTCTGAAACAGTAACTTATTAAAAACTTTATTTGCTCCACTACCAAAACATTTCGTTCTTTTCTCAGTTTTACTAATCAGAATCTTGGCTGCATCAGAAGTTTCCATTATACTAATATCAGAGTGTTTTAAAAAATTAGAGCATTCTACAGCAACTGCACCAATATAGCAAAAATGTTGAATAAATGTCCGAGGTTAACTGTCTTTCAGTGTCGTCAGAATTATTTAAAAATAACTTCATAGGTTGTAAGTAGGCTGTTTAGGTATGAAAATCACTGACTGTGCTGTGTGAAGTCTGTGGCTGGTTGGACTCACTGTTGGAATAGTCGCTTGTGTAGTGTTGGGCAGTTGAATGTGAACAGCGCGTAGCGTTGCGCAGTTGGAGTTGACCCGCCAGCAGTGGTGGATGTGGGGAGAGTGAGATGGCAGAGTAGACTATCTGGACGTGTGTCCGTCAGAAAAAGGAAATTTGTAAGACTGGATGTCATGAACTGATATATGTATTATGACTTTTGAACACTATTAAGGTGAATACATTGTTTGTTCTCTATTAAAGTCTTTCATTTGCTAACTATGCCTATCAGTAGTTAGTGCCTTCAATAGTTAGAATCTTCTATTTAGCTGGCAGTATTGGTGCTAGCTGTATTGCAGTAGTTCGAGTAACGATTATTTTTGTGAGGTAAGTGATTCATGAAAGGTATAGGTTATTGTTAGTCAGGGCCATTCTTTTGTAGGGATTATTGAAAGTCAGATTGCGTTGCGCTAAAAATATTGTGTGTCAGTTTAGTGTTGATCAGAATAAGTAAAGAGAGAAATGTCTGAGTACGATCAGTTTTGCTCAGCTATTTGAAAATCAAACAACGTAAGAGGTTTTCCAGCACTGACATTTATAATTTTTCTAAGGGGGCGTTACAAGCTTTGGGACAACCATCACTACTTCTCATGTGACTTTGAATGGGTTCCCAATTTGAAATGATTCTGAAAGAAAGCCATCTGGTTGGTAAATGTAGGAGAATTTGATTTCAATCTACATCTACAAATTCAAAAAAGGACTTTAAAACTTCCCTTCGCTTTGCATAAACGGATAAATGACGATACAGTTTTAGGAACGGTTTACTTGTTCACCACAGGGGTAGAGATAGTAGGGAAAGCAGTGGCGTGTGAGGCGAAATAGGTTGTTTTAACGAACATTGAAAAAGTTTGAAAACTACGGGATGAATTCGAAATGATACGGGACACGGGATCTGACCAAAACAATAGCCAAAATACGGGATTTCCCGGGAAATACGGGGTAGTTGGCAACCCTAACTACAGCAGATATATAAAAATAGTAAACTGCAAAAAATGCAAGACACTATTCATCTTGCCCCGTGCCTCCAAGATACTCCTGCACTTCTGAACTGAAAAAGAGGGACAGGAACGAGAGAAGAAATTACAGCCTCGTGTGTGTTGCTGTAAAACGAGCCTAGAGAAGAAAATGAAACAACCAATATAATTCTATGTGAAACTTCCTGGCAGATTAAAACTGTGTGCCCGACCGAGACTCGAACTCGGGACCTTTGCCTTTCGCGGGCAAGTACTCCCCCAGGCTGTGGCTAAGCCATGTCTCCGCAGTATCCTTTCTTTCAGGAGTGCTAGTTCTGCAAGGTTCGCAGAAGAGCTTCTGTAAAGTTTGGAAGGTAGGTGACGAGATACTGGCAGGAGTAAAGCTGTGAGTACCGGGCGTGAGTCGTGCTTCGGTAGCTCAGGTTGGTAGAGCACTTGCCCGCGAAAGGCAAAGGTCCCGAGTTCGAGTCTCGGTCGGGCATACAGTTTTAATCTGCCAGGAAGTTTCATATCAGCGCACACTCCGCTGCAGAGTGAGAATCTCATTCTGGATAATTCTATGTGTTGCCAGAGTTTGATGCCTGTCAGAGAAGCGGGAAATATCGTGTGTTGCACAAAACAAGAGATGGGGCCCCTCCACGCCCGCACCAACGTGGTGACCAAACCAAAAGTTCTACTGTCACCTCCGTAAACATGTTAGTTATCTAGTGGGTGGATCACAGGATGCTGGGCTGTGATGTTGTCCGTGCGTCTGGGTAAGGCTACGCATTAACACGGTCCATCAGGTGATAGATAGTGGACGAAACGCGAGTGAGGGTAGCGATTTGAAGAGCAGAGGGAAAAAAGTGCCATGGCTCGTGCCGTGGGAAAAAAACCTCTGCGACAGTGGGATGGGTAGTAAGAGCAGTAGTGGCTTACTAGCTGCGATAGTTCATGCAAGGTTGGATTTGTTAGTATAGGTATCATGCATCATTACCGTGACAGGCGATGGCGATGTGTCCCAGTTGCTGCGGCTGCTACTTTCCTGGAACAATCAATATCGTTATACAGTAGTGGGAGATCGGCCATAGATCATCTCACTGTGTGGGGGATGTGTGGAGCTTGTTTGCGTGCAGTGTACGGTACGGCTTCCCTGTATGGTGCCAGTTATTCGGCAGTGTATTTCAGCTGGATATCCAGTAAATGCGTCTGATTAACAGGGGCTCGCCTGTGCCGTTATGTTTGCGTAAGCTTGGCCATAGATGTTATGTCCTTGCAAGTATGTCTTTTGGTCTTTTATGTTTCCATCTATGGTTGTGGTCGTAGTTCCCCAGATTCAGAATAAACGGGTTCTGCGAATGTCTGGAGTTTCTGTATAGTCTTGTGGTGAGTTTGTGGATTACCTCCGTGAGAGTCTCAAGTCGGTATTCCCGGTGAAGGTCCGCGATGCGTGTGTATCGTGGAGCATTGCTTATGATTTTGAGTACCTTGTTTTGTATGAGCTGCAGACGGCGCAGGCGTGTAGGCGCAGCGTATCCCCGACGGGAGCTGCGTACGTCATCAGGGGTCGGATAAGTGTCATGTACATGGACCTCGACACCCTTCTGTTCAGTGTGCTACGCCTGTTGAGCATAGGATAAAGCTGTTTGAGCCTCGCGCTAGCTCGGTTGGTCATGTGTTGTATGTGGTCCCCCCAGAGTAATTTCCGGTCCAGCCAGACACCGAGGTATTTGACTTTCTCGCGGAAACGTATTGGGCGTGCATGTAGAGTTATTGGTCTGCAGTAGCGGTGTTTGCGCAGTTGCTTCGGTCTTCTCGTGAACAGAACGGCTTCGCACTTGTCGACGTTTACTCTAACACGCCATTTCTCCAACCAAGGCTCAGCCACTCTGAGTGCAGTCTGTAGGCGTGACGTAATATTTGATGGTTTCCAATCTTGCGCAAGGATGGCTGTGTCATCCGCGTAGATTGCCATCATTGTGTTGTGTGTGGTTGGGAGATCGTTTATGTAGAGGTTAAACAGTAGGGGCCCTAGGATGCTTCCCTGGGGTACTCCCGCGTGTATACCATGTCGTGTTGACTGTTTTCCCTGCACGTCAGTGTTGAAACTCCTGTCTGTGAGGTATGAGTATATTAGACGCAGCAGCCCGTCGGGGAACCCCGCGTCGCTGAGTTTGCGGATGAGGCCGTTGTGCCATAGACGGTCGAAAGCCTTTTCGATGTCCAGGAACACTGCCCTTGTAGCTTTGTTTATGTTGAAGCCATGTGTTATGTGTTCAACGACCCGTAGGAGTTGTTGTGTTGTGGAGTGGTGATTTCTGAAGCCGAATTGCTCCGGTCTCAGAATGTCATTTGTTATGCAGTGCCTAGTGATGCGTTTGAGAATCACCTTCTCAACAATCTTACTGAGCGAGCTCAGAAGGCTGATGGGTCGGTAATTTTGTGGGAGGCTGTGGTCTTTCCCCGGCTTCCTGAACATCAGGACCTTGGCCGTCTTCCAAAAGGCGGGGAAGTGTTGGTGTTTTAGTATGGCATTCGTTATGTGTGTTAGGTATTCAGTTGCTTTATCCGTGAACTCCTGGAGGACACGGTTTTGAATGCCATCATGACCAGGGGCTTTCCTAGCAGCGGAATGCATTATGGCCCAGGAGACTTCGGCTGTGCTAGCATGTCGAATGTCGTCGCGCGATGGTTGGGCTAGAATGCGTGTAACCTCTTGGTCAGTAGCAAGTGTGAACGCTGGATCTGATGGTACCAGGTTCGGTGTGAATGACGCTGCGAGTGTTCGGGCCATTAGTTCTGCTTTCTCTTCCGCTGAGTATGCAGGTCCGTCGGGCCCTTGAAGTGTTGGCGTGTATATTTTCTCCCTGGTGAAGTGTCGGGCTAGTTGCCACACGCCAGGTCGTGTGGTGTCCAGCCCTTCGAGTGTGTGGTTCCACTGTTGTGTTCTATGTGTTTGTATTTTATCGTGTATGATGCCCTGTAGTCTGTTAATGTGCCGTTTGAAGTACGGACGCCTGGTGCGCTGCCATTGTCTCCTGAGGCGATTCCTCATCGAGATTAGGCCCAGGATTTCCTGGGGCAGGGCCGCACTATGTTGTTGTGAGGTGCGATCAGGTATGGTGCCTGCCATTGCGTCCTGGACGGCGTTAGTGATGGTTTCTACTGCCTCGTCGATTTGTGCTGTTTCATTAATTTCGTGTATAGGTGGGATGTGGCTATCGAGCGTTTGCTTGAACCTTGTCCA
Source organism: Schistocerca cancellata (assembly GCF_023864275.1). Taxonomy (NCBI): domain Eukaryota; kingdom Metazoa; phylum Arthropoda; class Insecta; order Orthoptera; family Acrididae; genus Schistocerca; species Schistocerca cancellata. The sequence continues at coordinate 1,143,187,417 of NC_064626.1, read as the reverse complement.
ATCCGCACGCCCGTAGTCCAACATCTTACGTTGTTCCATGTGCTGCAGTGTTTCCTCAATGTATAGTATTACAGGTTGGTGGTTTGAGGGCAGATCGTTTTCAACGGAAACGTTGAGTGTCGATGTAATGCCCTTGATGAGGGCCATGTCTATCACGTCTGGCCTGTGTCCCCTCTGATAGGGAATGTGCGTCGGTTCAGTCGGCGCTAGTATGATGTAGTTTCTGCCAAGTGAGTGTTCGTACAGTTTTTTGCCGTTGGGATTTCGTATGCGTGAATTCCATTCTGGGTGTTTTGCGTTCAGATCTCCAGCGACTATTACTCGCGGTGAAATGTTGAGTAGTGTGCTGATATCGCGTGTTGAAATGCCTACAGGGCTGTTGTATACCGATATCAGTGTGGTGTAGGCTCCGTTGAACTTGACTCTGACGGCCGTAGCCTCGATTTTTTCCAGTTCAGGGAGCTCTATGTTTGTGTGCTCAATGTCTTTGTGTATGACGATTGCAGTTCCACCTGCCACGGCGCCGCCCGGTCGGTCGGTACGATAGACACAGTAGCCAGGAAAGTTTAATTGTTTGTGCGGTTTGAGTTTAGTCTCGCTCAGTAGCGCGACAAGGATTCCCTTGCGCTCCATGAACGCGGCAAATTCAGCCCTTTTGTTGTGGATCGAGTCTGCATTCCAGAACAGGATCCGTGATAGTGTGTGTGTGTCTGCGTTATGGGCCGGGTGTGGCGTATTATTCATGTAAGAGTGTGAAAGAGTGTTGTGATGGCAGTGTGTATGACAGCCCAGTATTGCCCGGGTTCGGCGCTCATGAGCTGGGTGATGAGTGTAGTGACGGCCATCAGCACCTTGGTAAGGATTTCAATGGTCGTGACGGATCACGTGAGTTTCCTTCTCCTCCGGAGCGCGCGTCCCGTCTGAAGTGGAGCTTTGCTGAGGTCGGCAGCGAAGTCGCTGCGGCAGAACTGACCTACATACGCCACCACGTCAGGTCGAGCCGCCCTGATAACCCTCTGCTGGAGTCTTCCTGCACCCATGTACGTGATCAGCTCAACATTCGCGATGGAAGAATACTGCTGATGCAACGATTCAGGCGCTTCTGACAAATAGCCGTTATCGTTATCTAAACTTGGCTAATTGTGCCGCCTCAGCGGCTTTCTTTCTCGAACTGTTTTAGCCTCTTAAGTGTGTTGTCACTCGTTATAGATATCTCCCAACCGGTAAGAACTGGTCCCGTTTGCAGTGTTAATGTTTACTGTCACGCTCTCTCTGCTACTTAATACGCAATCGCTTTTCTTCTGTTGTATTTTTCGAGAGGAAATAAATAGCAAGTTGTAGCTAACGTAGCAGGGTAATGGTTCGTCGCAAATGGGAATAAACAACTGTCAAACTGCCGAACGAACGTCATATAGCATTGTTGACGCGAAGAGCCTTAGTGGTAGGTTCAACCACGTCACTGGAAAGGTTTTGCTTCGCGACGTGTGAGAATTGTATTTTTAGAGTACCCCATCCTATCATCAGTAGCCGGACATCCTTATGTAACACGCAATCGACCACTAGTTGTCGCGAGGGGCGCTCTTGCCAGTGTAAAACAAAGCGAATGAAAGTAGAAAGGCCGGCCGGTGTGGCCGAGCGGTCCTAGGCGCTAGAGTCTGGAACCGCGTGACCGCTACGGTTGCAGGTTCGAATCATGCCTCGGGCATGGATGTGTGTGATGTCCTTAGGTTAGTTAGGTTTAAGTAGTTCTAAGTTCTAGGGGACTGATGACCTTAGAAGTTAAATCCCATAGTGCTCAGAGCCATTTGAACCATTTTGAAAGTAGAAAAAGTGCATCATCTGAACGTTTTCATCTTCCAAAGTCAGCTACCACCCGCAACGGAAAAATTATAGAGCTTCGACGTTTAAGATTATAGCACCGGAATAGGCGATTGAATAGCACATTTTTACTTATAGAAGAGTTCAAACTGCAATGAAATGGCTCTCAGCACTATGGGACTTAACTTCTAAGGTCATCAGTCCCCTCGAACCTAGAACTACTTAAACCTAACTAACCTAAGGACATGACACACATCCATGCCCGAGGCAGGATTCGAACCTGCGGCCGTAGCGGTCGCGCGGTTCCAGACTGTAGCGCCTAGAACCGCTCGGTCACCCCGGCCGGCCAAACTGCAATGAGATGATAAATACTGTGACTTGTTTTGATCAGTCTTTTGGAGAAAAGTTATACGTGACGTCACAAAATTGCGTCAGCTGTTCTCCCCTTCCCGCGTGAAGTGAACTCCAGCCGTGGACAGCTCACGCACCGACGTCAAGACGTGAATGAAATAATGAGACTTCTCTCATATAGGCGATTGATCAAAATCGTTTACGGCATTTGTTGTCGCCCTCACAGAACTGAATGTACGAGGGTAATTCGAAAAGTAGGGTCTCCTATTTTTTATAAGTACAGAACTCTGTGTGGCAGTTGGTCACACGCTCTGTGTGTAAACACGCAGACGCCGCGCTGAGGCGCTCAGTCTTGGTTTGGCAGCCGCTGAAAATGGAGCTCACCGCCAAGTGACAACTGTACGCAGTTCTTCGGTTTTTGAACGCAAAGGGTACTGCAACGATTAAAGTCCATCGCCAATTGACGGAAGTGTATGTTGAGTCGTGCACGGATGCCAAAAATGTTCGTAAGTGGTGTAGAGAGTTTGCAGCTGGTCGGACCGAAATTCACGACGAACGAAGGAGCGGGAGACCGTCAGCTTCTGAGGAGACAGTGTTGAAGGTTGAGCAAAGCATGCGTGGAGGTCGGCGGATCACTCTGGATGATGTTGGTTCCTGAGGTTTCCCGAAGCACCGCTCACAGAATTTTAACGGAAAGATTGAACTACCGGAAGGTGTGCACAAGATGGGTGCCACGCATGATGACTCAGGACCACATGCGGCAACGAGTTGATGCTTCCCGCGCATTTCTTTACCGCCTTGCCGCCGAACACGACAACTTTTTGGACTCAATAGTTACGCGTGACGAAACCTGGGCATACCACTTTACACCTGAGAAGATGTTCATAACTTTCTGAACAGCATAGCGGCGAGCTCGTATGACAAAATGGTTCAAATGGCTCTGAGCAGTATGGGACTTAACTCCTGAGGTCATCAGTCCCCTAGAACTTAGAACTACTTAAACCTACCTAACCTAAGGACATCACACACATCCATGCCCGAGGCAGGATTCGAACCTGCGACCGTAGCGGTCGCGCGGTTCCAGACTGTAGCGCCTAGAACCGCTCGGCCACACCGGCCGGCCCTGGTATGACATGGGCATACAAAAACTGCCACAGCGTCTACAAAAATGTATCGACAGAAATGGTGATTATGTCGAAAAATAGCTAAATGTTCAAACTGAAAACAGATGTAAACAATTTGTAGAAATAAACAGGTCTATGCACTTACAAAAAAATAGGAGACCTTACTTTTGGGATTACCCTCGTATTATACGATGTACGCTAGGCAAGGGAACTGTCCAGTCACATTAATCCGGCCATCTGTCAAATGCCTGAATAGCCACCTTTTGCAGCGCAAACGTGTAGGAAGAGTGTCAATCAGTGAGGTTCTGGAAGCTACCGACAGGCATGTAGAGCCTTGCCGACTCCACTGTCTCTCGGATCAGCATCCATGGCGCTAACAGCCCGATCGAGGTGCTCCCACAGATTCTCGATTGCCTTTAAATCTGGGAGTGTGGAGGCCAGGGGAGTACGGTAAAACTCGTCTTGGTGCTCTTCGAATCACGCACGTTACATTGCTAATGGTTCAAATGGCTCTGAGCACTATGCGACTTAACTTCTGAGGTCATCAGTCGCCTGGAACTTAGAACTAATTAAACCTAAGGACATCACACACATCCATGCCTGAGGCAGGATTCGAACCTGCGACCATAGCCGTCGCTCGGTTCCAGACTGTAGCGCCTAGAACCGCACGGCCACTCCGGCCGGCGTTACATTGCTAGCTGTGACGCGGTGCATTGTCCTGCTGGCAGATGCCACCATGCCAAGGAAGAACAAACTGCCTGTGGACGTAGTCCCCAGGATAGATGCATAATTGTATTGATCCACACCATCCAGAATGACGAGATTGGCGAGGGAATGCCACAAGAACATTCTCCACACCATATGCTCCCTCCTGCGGCCTCGATCCTTCCGACGATTGTTGCAGGATATTTTGTTTTCAGACGTTTCACGCCATCTGTCCAGATGGCGCATAAAACGTGATTCATCTGAGAAGCTCAACTGTCGCAGCGCATAAAACGTGATTCATCTGAGAAGCTCACCTGCCGCAGCGCATAAAACGTGATTCATCTGAGAAGCTCACTTGTCGCAGCGCATAAAACGTGATTCATCCGAGAAGCTCACCTGTCGCAGGGCATAAAACGTGATTCATCTGAGAAGCTCACTTGTCGCAGCGCATAAAACGTGATTCATCCGAGAAACTCACCTGTCGCAGCGCATAAAACGTGATTCATCTGAGAAGCTCACCTGTCGAAGCGCATAAAACGTGATTCATCTGAGAAACTCACCTGTCGCAGCGCATAAAACGTGATTCATCTGAGAATCTCACTTGTCGCAGCGCATAAAACGTGATTCATCCGAGAAACTCACCTGTCGCAGCGCATAAAACGTGATTCATCTGAGAAGCTCACCTGTCGCAGCGCATAAAACGTGATTCATCTGAGAATCTCACCTGTCGCCACTAAGTGGATGGACATCCAGTTGCGGTACTGGCGGGTAAATTCCAGCCTTCGTCGCCGACAAACGGCACTCAGCATGAGTGGATGAACCAGGCTCCTCCTGCGTAGTAACAACGTTCGCTTAACGGTCGCTGACGAGACACTGCCCCTTGGCTCAGGTGTGTGGACAGTTGCTCAGTAGCTGCACGTCTAGTCGTCCCTACTCATCTCTGTACCCGTCGTTCCGCCCTGTCATCCACGGCCTGTAGTGCACCACACTTTTTCTCTTGTAGCGCAGTCGGCCGCTGTGGCCGAGTGATTCTAGGCACTTCAGTCCGGAACCGCGCTGCTGATACGGTCGCAGGTTCGAATCCCGCCTCGGCCATGGATGTGTGTGATGTCCTTAGGTTAGTTAGGTTTTTAGTATTTCTAAGTCTAGGGGACTGATGACCTCAGATGTTAAGTCCCATAGTGCTTATAGCCAAATGAACCATCCATCTTGTAGCGCAAATGTGTATGCCTAACCGCGCAAGTGATTTATACGGGATGTTCAAAAAGTCTCTCCGCAGTGCCGTACGATTGTTAGCCGCCCGTGCCGTATGATTGTTCGGTTGCCTGGGTAACTTCCCTTCAAGTGGACTCTCCCAACATTCTACTGTTTTATTTATCTCAGGCAGCGTCCGCAGTATCGTTGTTGTGTGTCGTTACGTGTTGACGTGAACGTTTAAGTTTAAAAAAATGGCTCTGAGCACTACGGGCCTTAACTTCTAAGGTGACCAGTCCCCTAGAACTTAGAACTACTTAAACCTAACTAACCTAAGGACATCATACACATCCATGCCCGAGGCAGGATTCAAACCTGCGACCGTAGCGCTCGTGCGGTTCCAGACTCTAGCGCCTAGAACCGCTTGGCCACTCCGGCCGGCAGTTTAAGTTTAGTTCCTTTGTTCGTCTGTTTCGTTTTTATCGCCGTTAAAATGCTAACCACTGAAGAACATGTGTTTTTAGTCGAACAAGTGTTAAAAGCTGGCAAATACACAGCTTCATTTGAATTTGATTAACAAAATTTCGAAGTACAGGTTCAGTGACAGATGCACCGAGAAGTGGTCGTCCTAGCGTTTTGTCTTTGGATAAACTACTCGATATTTCCGATAAAATGTCCATCAGTCCGAACAAGTCAGTAAGAAAACTCGCCCAGGAAATTGATGTTAGTGTCTGAACGGCTCACACAGCTGTAAGGACAAAATCAGAACTTTTCCCATAGAAGGTGACAGTCGTGCAATAACTGAAAAATACTGATCATGGCAAGAGTCTGCATTATTGTCAATGGTTCAAAAATTTCGTTCAACAAAATGGAAGGGATATTCTTAATGAAACGGTTTTCACTGATGAGGCGTGGTTTCATGAACTCGCAAAATTCTCGTATGTGGAGTACTGCAAATCCATTGTGTATTCATGAGGAACCACTTCATTCTGTGGAAACAGGAGTTTGGATTGTAATTTCTAGACGTCGGATTGTGGGTCCCATATTTCTCAACGAAACAATAAATGCACAACGATGCTGCAGTGATATTCTGTACCCATTCGTTAGAGAACTTGTGTTAAATGAAATACTGAACGGTTATTTTCAACAAGATGGTGGAACCGCGCATACAGCTCGCGTTTCACTGTCACTGCTTGCTGATGTTTTTGGTGATCGCATAATTTCACAAGGACTTTGGCCTCCACGATCGCCTAACCTAACACCACCTGACTTCTTCTGGGTGCAGCGAAATCAACTGTCCATAAAAACAGTCCAAAATCCATCGATGAATTGAAAACTGCAATATCCATTTTAACTGCTTGTTACAGAAGAAATGTTACAGCTTGCGTTTGGAAACATGATTAGACGAATTGAATCGTGTATTGAACTACGGGGTTGCCACTTTCAACATTTAATGTGAAAATTTGTTAGTAAAAATGAATATTCAATAAATTAATAACTTGTATTTCACTAAGTTTCATTTCGGTATATTCACTGCGCCATACGGCACGTGCGGCTAACAATCATACGGCACTGCGGAGAGACTTTTTGAACACCTCGTATGAATCAATGACACATTACGACTGCGACAGAGAAAACAGATTATCTCTGACTCGTGATAAAAAAAAACTCTGTCGATAGAATGTGGAACATTATGTATACAGTGAACTTACTTACTTCTGATTTAGAATTACGCAGTAGGATCATAGCGGAAGTGTAATTAGCGGCATTGTTGTAAGCTGCCGTTTTGAAAACGGAAAGTAATTTGATTAATTATGAAAACATTTCATTTCATAGAAGAGGATGACATACCCTAAAATGTAGCTATGAAGATCATTTATGGAAAATATGATTTTATGAATGGAAAACGTTTAATTCTCCCTTATCTGTTGCTCGGAACATTATGTGGTGTGTCCTAACTCGTAGGGGACTTTATATTCTGGGAAATCAGCAAAGCCAGCACCACGGTGGTTTTTTGCTCCATTTTGGAAGATCAATTTCTGGACTGTTATTGAAATTGACACACAACTTGGACACTGATTCCCATGCTGCAGAGTGAGTAACTACGTCATAGCACGACGGCTTCCCCACGGCGTACGACTGTGCCTCTGCCTATTATCAGAGTCGGCAATCGCCGGAATTCCGCAGAGCAGAGCCGCAGAAATTTTATTCCAGGTGCTGATTTCGACATCGAGAAGCAGACAGGGTATGATTATGAACTGTAACTGTCTAATCATTTTGTTTTGTAGACTTGATAATTCAGAATAGAAACTCAATTTATGCTTGGCAGTGTGTGCTATATTTGTGTTAAAATTTTGGGGAAGCGACTTCTCTCGGCCAAAAGTTTCCATTCAAGTAACTAGATATTATTCAGTCATAATACTTTAACTTCAGTTTAATGGGGAGAGAAGTTAAACGTATACTGTAACAACGGCGGGTGGTGAGCATTTTACAAATTTAGCCGTTTTGGAAATGCTTCCACCCTTGCCCCAAAAGCCAACAATCATGCCCTTCTGGACCTCAAATAAACCGATTTGTTCCCTCATTGCAACTACTGCACTGCTTTCCGCTTGCCACCCCCCCCCCCCCCCCCGCCCTCCGACACGCTTTGTGTACCCTCCACTGCCAGTGCTGCCACCTACCATCTGTGAGTGGTTATTGCACACTGACGTCGGACATAGCCGGTGGTCACGTGAATGTGACTGGATCGTGTTAACTACCCAAAATACCACACGGTTTGGCAAAGTTGACTTTGCCGGCTGTCTGACGCAGACGTCATCCGGAATGAATGACTGTTTAAATGCCTTTATGCCTGCTGTTAATTAATCTACTGTTGTCCTCACGATCCCTGCTTTGTAAGTAGACTTTCTCGAGATAGATTACGTCTGTCTTCAAGTGTCTCTGTGACACTCTCTCCAACATTTCGAACAAACTTGCCACCAATCGAGCTGCCCTTCCCTGTACAGTTGAATATCCCCCGTTACTCCTATTTGATACGTGTCCCACACACCCGAGCAATATTCTAGAACTGGTCGCGAGAGTGATTTGTAAGCAAACTCCTTTGTAGGCTGATTACACTTCCCTAGTATTCTACCAATGAGCCGAAGTATGTTACCTGCTTTTCCCACGGCAGGGCCTATGTAATTGTCCCATTATGACCATACTAAGTTTGTTTGAATTTACCGAGTCCAAATGTGACTCACTGATATTATGGTCATAGGATACTATGTTTATTAGTTTTATGAAGCGCACTTTTCTTTTTTCTTTTCTGTTTACTTTTGTGAACATTTAAAGCAAGTGTCATTCTGTGCACCACTTTGAAATCTTATGAAGACTGGACTATTTGTGCAGTTTCTTTGAGATCCTATTTCATTATTGATAACTACAAGGTCTACAAAAAATCAGAAGTTTCTGTCAATAATAATAATAATAAGATTTTACTGTCTTTAAGCTTACAGAAGCAATAGACGACGTCAAATTACAATATATAAACAAAATTATATGGAGGAGTTATAAGTACAATATTACAATAGTTTTATAAATAGTCAATAGACAGGAGATACAATATATAAAGTGAGGTAGTACAACCAAATCAATCAGAATGTACCAGTACAAAATACAGGAAAAAGTCAGAATACAGAATACCAAGACAGGAAAACATATTATATACAAACGAACATTACATCAGATTATAATAACTGCCCTTTGCAACTGTGCAGAGAAAAACAGATTAATGCTTATTACTAGCTGCTAACAAATAGGTAACTAGAACTGCTAATGAAATAACTAATATTATTAGTAGCTACTAACAACTAGGTAACTAGAACTGCTAATGAAATAATTAATACAGCATATCGGGAGCAGCCAAAGTTTATAATATTATTTGTTTTTGACTGCAATCAAGAAATTCATCAAGGGAATAAAAAGGATGCTCGACCAGCCACCCATACAGTTTTGGCTTGATCTTTTCAATAGGACAATCGAATTTACAAAGAGAAAATTTATTGCAACTTTTGGAACCTATTACATGATAGCTTTTTAAAGACTTGTCCACAGGGTCATGAACATACAACACGAACAGCAAGGGACTCAACACACTTTCCTGGAGTGTTGCCAAAGATACGTCTAGCCACTCGTATGTCGATGACTCTGCACCTAAAATAATTTCCTGCGTCCTCCTTAACAAAAAATCCTCGATCTAGTCACAAGTTTCGCTCGACACCAAATACGATCATACTTTTCGTAATAAGCGTAGTTGTGTTACTGAGTCAAATGTTTTTCGGAAATCGAGAAATACTGCATCTGGCTCACTGCCTCGATCCATGATTTTCAGTATCTAATTTGAGAAAAGTGCGAATTGGTCGTTGCATGATCGGTGTTTTCGAAACCCATGCGGGATGGCATGGAGGAGGTCGTTCTGTTTAAGATAGCTCATTATATTTGAGTTCAGAATATGTTCTAATGTTCTGGAACAAATGGATGTCAAGGACACTGGGCGGTAGTTTTATGGGTCACTTTGTAACCTCCCCCTCACTTACCGACCTTAATGACAGTGTAAAATGAAACCGCGTGTACCTAATGGGAGTTTTGGAAAAGCAATCGTCACCGAAGTTAACCTGTCGGTAAAGAGGGAGGAAAGGGTTACATCTAGATGAAAGGAAATGTGCTAATGAAACTGGTGGAAATTAATTTTGAAAAGGGGTAAAGTTAATAAAGAAAGTAAATGTGCAGCCATTACGTTAACAATTAACTAGTGGTATTTAGGTATTTGAGATTTGGGGGAAATCACGGTCGCCAGTCCTAAGGACAATTACTATAGTAACTGAAAAAGAAAGGTTATTACACATATAATTAGCACTAGAAGCGTGGCAACTGAAGGTTGACACGTGTAGTGTGAAAACTGAAAGTTTGTCAGGAGTAATAAATTTCGCTACACCCTGACTTAATTTAGCAAAAGAATTAATAAAACCGGAAAATCGAAAGTTAATTTAGTGACTGAAGTTAGTAGTGAGCTTTCTTTCTGAAGCACATCGAAATTCAGTAAAATACGGTTAGTCTTGGACTACCTCAACAATCATTTCAAAAGCTACTTGAATCTACGCAATTTAGAAATAAGAGATTTAACTTTGAACTTGAATTAAATGATTCTGAACAATTAACAATAGTAAAATTTAGTATGTACCAAGCTGAGCTACAGTCACAGGTAAGCTAAAATATGGTAACAAAACTCGCACTCTTAATTTGTGCTTGTGTAATCTGAATATACTTTAACTGAACTTTGAAATTAAAGCAGTGAAATAGAATGATGCTGGCGTTTGAATTTCAACGACACTCGGGTTCATTCCGGAAAAGGAAGGGACCCTGCTTGGTAATGCAATTGGGACAATGAGCAACAAAGGTTCATGCTAAGTTGCTGTAATTATAGTTACGAAAATGATACAGTTTGAAAAGCTGAGGTCTGCCATACAGTTGTAAAACTTTACTTGCTTCCAGTCTTCCTTGTTGGTTGATTGACGGTTTGAAGCCGCCGATCGAGGAGGTGGCGACAGTCACTCATTGTCGGCAGCCGCTGTTGCAGAAGCTGGATGTTGGCGCGCCTTCTTCTCGACACGGTCACCAGACGAAACGGGCTCTTGATGTGCGCTAGTTAATGTTTCCCGTCCGCGACACCATGTCAGAAACTATCATCGCAAGTCGAGCGCAATTACATGCTGCCAAACCCCGAAAGCGCGGCAACTCGCGGGAGCTTCACACAACACACCTGCTCCACTCGCTACCCCAGCCAGACTCCTTCTGCTCAGCCCGCGCTCCACGCGGCAGAGTTAACACTACCAAAGATCCTACACACTTTGATTCTTCACACGACCTATCGACGTAATCGTTCGATAGCAGTTTTCCCTAGGCAAGACCCAGCGTAAAAATACAAATAATATTTACGAAACAAACCAATAATACATCGACATAAATGCATAAATATACAAATAGTAAAACAATTACAATATACAAAGAGACAGAAATGTCATATCTTGAGGTAACAAAGCAAGGAAAGAAAACAGTAGCACAATAGATGGAAATAGGAGGATATGCATTTCCGGCGTTACACGTGCCCCACATTGTCTGAGGATGTTCGTGTAACGTAAACAGACTCAGAAAATGTCCCAAAAAAGAAACAGCGGGCATGCATATGCTCAAAACATCAAAAAAATTTAGCATTCGCCTAATTAACCATAAACCAATTTTTAGACAATAATAATTGAGTGGAGACACTCCTAATCTTATTCCACTCTGTCATCTTGCACAAAGTAAAACAGGTTGACAACATATCAAAATTCATAAAAAACATAGAAAATGGTTTAGCTATTCCAAAACCATTAAAATTCGTAACACTATAAGAAATGGAATACTATTTGCAAAATTGATCAGAGTACATGGTCATAAAAAACAGGTATATCAAAATACGCAAACTAATAATTAATTACATAGAATACACATTTTTATGTAACCTTTTCATAATTAATTTTCTCGTCATGTCCAATTAACGCTAAACAAGAAAATAATATACAGTAGATCGAAAAAAAACATAAATATTGACAGCAGAATTCTTTCACATCAGCTGTCCGGGAAGAAAAGCAACTCCACATTCCGTACTCGCGAGTACAAAGAATGCCGACAGCGGCACAAGAGCCGACAGCGGCACAAGAGCCGATAGCGGCTTCGCCTCGCAAGTATTGTTGCGCCCGCCTGTGCGGCACGCTTGATCTCACTCGCCTGCGTAACGGCATTTCCAGAACGTCCGTTTCACTGAATTCTTTAGGAAAAACTCACTCCCGAGTAATCTCAAGGAGTCCCTTAATACTATGACAGTGGATAACTCAACACTGTCCATCATCACACGCATGTACTAGCCTGAAACTTAAAACAGCGTCTAAGTACATCGGCAATGACTAATAAAAACACACATTCATGAAATATTACAGAAAGTTACAAAATCATATTTACATTCCTTAATCTACTGTGACTCAGCTGCAAACTTAAACTAGCAGCTTGGATTTTTCAGATGATTACTAATCAGTTACTCTTAAATCATTTAGTCAAAATTAATTACTTATTAATTACAACTTCTTTAATGACCTCTAGGTCAGGCAAAAGCATCGTAACATGGCACATCCTTAAATCTTACACTCTATATTTACATACTGTACAAATTACCCATTGTGTGGTATTAATCGATCCTAGGTTGGTACAATTTCAAGTCTACAATATTCCGTATACCTAATCGTTTTCCAGAGCTTGGATACTCTAAGCAATAAGCATTTGTGTGAGGTATACCAATGACTTTATATGGTCCATTATGAACAAACTTAAATTTAGAGATTTCATTGTCTATCTCGCTCGATTTCTCATGAGCTTTTACAAGTACTAAGTCTCCGATTGCAAACTTAGCAAAACGCGCTTTAGCGTCATGACGACGTATGCGAGCATCGGCTTTTAGCTTCATTACTTCTCGCAAACGATCTTTTTTCACACCAATACTAATGTTAATCCGTGGAGGGAATTTGATTATCTCTTCCACTAAACTTTTACTTCTGTCATCCAACAGGATTTCCTCTGGAGAAAATCCCGTCGATTCATGTCTCACGGTGTTCATAATTCTCTTAAATTCTGCTTCATATTTGCCCCATGCCCTATGGTTGTGATGGCAATAGGTACGGGAAAGTCGGCCTCGTCTTTGTTCGTGTGTTATGTTTGACACACCGTCTACAATACTTTCCAATTCACTTTCTACATTATTGTCAATGCCGAGATTCTTCACATTACAGTAGTTCCGATTCATACCTACGTCAATACCATCCGGCCAGTTAACAATGTGTATAGGCTGGTATTGCCTATGCACACCGTCTCCTGCCTCGTCAAAACTAACTACTTTTGTTTTATCTTGTGACGTACATGTCAAAGTTTTGCTTTCGCAATTAATCACTGCACGATACTTTAATAGCCAATCTAACCCGATAATTACTTCCGTAGTTAAGTCTGGCACAACGACAAACTCTTGTTCAAATCGTGCCCCACATATCTCGAGGTTGACAAAAATCTGTTTTGTGACCAGTTTACTGGCCTTCCCAGCAGCACCGATAATTTTCACTCCTGTTACTGGCATAACTACGATGCTGGGTCTGTCTTTCAGTAACTCAAATATTTTCCCAGATACAGCACTCAATTCTGCACCGGTGACAATCAACACGTTTAGTTGTAGGTCGTGCATATTAACAGACACTACTATCTGTCTGCACTTGTCCTCGACTGTATCTTTATTTTCCCACAGTAAATCCTCGTCTATATCCAGGTCATTCCAGAAAAAACCATCCGGCTTTGATCCTAAATCCGGCTTATCTGGCGGCTTTTTCAGCCTTTGTTCACATACAGTTTTAATTTCAACACGTTTGTCCTGAGGCTTAGTCTGTAGCTTCGTCTCCAATACCGAAACCTTTTCCTGTAACTCGTCAACTAGTGAGTGTTGCTTTGCTATCAATTCACTAATCGTCACCTCCGTTGATTCCACTTTGGTCAGATTAATCTCATCCGCCAATCTACCTGGAGGAATGCGCCCAGTAGTTTCTGCAATTACTTCCGCTAGATCTGCGCAACCCACACTGCTATCGTCTGACCGTATAATGTCAGCTCTAACCTCATACACGCTGTAATCTACGTGCTTTTCTACCAATCGTGTCCGGCTATCACTGAAATTTTCGTAATCTTTCTCCTTAATACTTTCGCAATGTTTAAACTGGAGGTTTGCGTCGGATGGGTCGGCTACTTCTACCACTATAACTTTCGGTAAAGTCTGCCGGTTAGGGCCAGAACTTTTCGTTACTACTTCAACATCCAACCCTTGCGGGACGAAACACGACGAATCTTGCTCGTGCTCCCCATTAACATCAACTATTTCTGGTAAAGTCTGCCGGTTAGGGCCAGAACTTTCTATCACTTCACAAACACTATCTTCCTGCGGGACGAGACGCGGCAAATCCTGCACGCGCTCCCCATAAACACTTCTCCCATACAGACCCCTATAATCTCTCAGTTCGTCGTATAAGCGACCGAACTGCCTTAACCAGACCTCATCCCTCTCTGCATCCCCTCGCTCGATGACGGACGTTTTATCCGACATCTGATCTTCTCTCAACACTTGTGAATCATTATTAAACTCAATCTCCAGTTCCGCTGTGGGTATTACAGCTGCCACTTTATGATCGATTTCCGGAACACTACTTAAATTGTTCTCACTGACAGCGAATGTATTTTCTACTGCCGTGTATACAGCTGATCTACTACTTGTGGGCGCACTCTTTTCTCTTAACACTGGCACACTCTCCCGCCGTTGATTATTCCATACGGAATTTTCATAACGGCGACACCTGGGTTTTCTCTTGTTATGGGGCCGCCAAAATTTCTCCACGCCCGCTCGGCCCCTCACCGGCGCTGCTAATGGTTTCCCTGTCTCGTCCCAGCAGATACGCTCCCCGGATGCTGCTGAGGCGGCTGATCACACCCTCTGGCGTTATTACTATTCTGTGAAGCCCGTATCACGTTAGTATGATACTGGTTTCTGTCATTCCTGTTATTATTTGCATTGTACCGATTGTTATTACGGTCCGAACCATTATTGTTATTGCTGCGGTATGCATTATTCCCATGGTTATCGTTGTTATGGTTGGGGTGGTACCCGTTGTTGTTACCACGGCCTCTACCACTGTCGCGATTATTGCGCCAATTGTCCTCGTCCTCAACTCTTTCCAGGAAATCATTGATTGTCCTGTAATTGCTTCCTACGTAGCGTTTTGTATCATCTGGAAGCTTCTTGTAGAGTTCCCAGACTATTTCGGATTCCGTGCGGCGATCACGCAAATATTCCAACTTGCGGATCCAGCCCTCACAAAACTCCCTCATCGAACCGTGCGAATTCGCATCGAAAGGCCTCGATACGACAAATTCGCGCCAGACACTTTGCTGTTTTTGCTCTGACCAGTATTCAGCCAGAAACAAATTTTTAAACTCGTCAAAAGTCAGGTTCGTAATGTTGAGGTTTAAGCCCCAACGCTTGGCATCACCAGCCAGCACATCAATAACCGCATTAATTTTTCTCTCATTAGTCCATGATCTGGGTAAAACTCTTTCACAATTTTTAATGAAATCCGTCGCGTGTATACCGCCTTTTTTCAAGGGGTCGAACCGCTCCTCTTTCGTCAACAATTCCGAACTATGTGCACAGATTGGCACATAGCTCTGTTTTTCGTCAAGTTTCTTTTCTAATTCCGACACTCTCGTAATTACTTGGTAAGTGGTTGTCGCAAGCATTTCAACTTCCCTCTTTTTCTCTTCGCAGGTATTAGCCTGCTCCCTCACTTTAGTGTCTACTTCGGACACTAAAGCCTTTAAAGTTTCCACCTTCTGTTGATCCTCTTTTTTCACTAATTGAATTTGTTCCGTCACCTTATTCTCGATGATCGGAGCAACTGCTTCTCCTACACTTTTCTCGATTCTGCTAATTTCGGAATCAAAACGAGTATTTATGCTCGCAATTTCCGCCTGAACGCCTATCATTTCCTGTTTAAGATTGCCGATTTCGGTATTAATTACAACAATATCTTCTTTGATTTTATCAACTTTTGTGTTAACAACTCCAACATTGTTGTTAACAACATTAATAGCTTTGTTCTGATTGTCTAGCTTTCGTTCAATTTTTTCAGACTGAGCTTCTTGCTTGGCAGACAGAGCTTTAATTTCTGCCGATTGACTCTTGATTTCATTAATCAAAACATTCAATAAATCAGTTAAATTCCCGGAGACTACCGGTTTTACTTCCGTAGCTGGTTCCTCTATATATGTTCCCCCGTATTCATCATCAAGGGGTACAGATTTGATTTTCGCTTCCGATTCCGAAACATTTTCTAAAGTTTGGAATTCCATTTCTGCTCTTTGTTGCGTTTCGGCGGTCGCGTCTTTCATGCTAGCCGCCTGCCCCTGAACAATGGGAACCGCCGTGCGCGTTTCCCACTGTTCGACCGATTGTTCCGTATCCAAGTCTACCAAATTTTGGTAATTGTTGCCTTCACTCATTTTAATAATTTTCAATATAAATGCCAAACCTCAAATATAATTAGGATTACTTCCACTACTTATTCTCGCTGACGTAACGGCCTGTACGTAACCAGTACTTTGTTACGAGATTTGCACAACGCAAAATTCGTGTCCAGAACAACCTCAAATCCGAAGATTGTCCTGTCACCAGGTCGCCACGTGTAACCTCCCCCTCACTTACCGACCTTAATGACAGTGTAAAATGAAACCGCGTGTACCTAATGGGAGTTTTGGAAAAGCAATCGTCACCGAAGTTAACCTGTCGGTAAAGAGGGAGGAAAGGGTTACATCTAGATGAAGGGAAATGTGCTAATGAAACTGGTGGAAATTAATTTTGAAAAGGGGTAAAGTTAATAAAGAAAGTAAATGTGCAGCCATTACGTTAACAATTAACTAGCGGTAATTAGGTATTTGAGATTTGGGGGAAATCACGGTCGCCAGTCCTAAGGACAATTACTATAGTAACTGAAAAAGAAAGGTTATTACACATATGATTAGCACTAGAAGCGTGGCAACTGAAGGTTGACACGTGTAGTGTGAAAACTGAAAGTTTTTCAGGAGTAATAAATTTCGCTACACCCTGACTTAATTTAGCAAAAGAATTAATAAAACCGGAAAATCGAAAGTTAATTTAGTGACTGAAGTTAGTAGTGAGCTTTCTTTCTGAAGCACATCGAAATTCAGTAAAATACGGTTAGTCTTGGACTACCTCAACAATCATTTCAAAAGCTACTTGAATCTACGCAATTTAGAAATAAGAGATTTAACTTTGAACTTGAATTAAATGATTCTGAACAATTAACAATAGTAAAATTTAGTACGTACCAAGCTGAGCTACAGTCACAGGTAAGCTAAAATATGGTAACAAAACTCGCACTCTTAATTTGTGCTTGTGTAATCTGAATATACTTTAACTGAACTTTGAAATTAAAGCAGTGAAATAGAATGATGCTGGCGTTTGAATTTCAACGACACTCGGGTTCATTTCGGAAAAGGAAGGGACCCTGCTTGGTAATGCAATTGGGACAATGAGGAACAAAGGTTCATGCTAAGTTGCTGTAATTATAGTTACGAAAATGATACAGTTTGAAAAGCTGAGGTCTGCCATACAGTTGTAAAACTTTACTTGCTTCCAGTCTTCCTTGTTGGTTGATTGACGGTTTGAAGCCGCCGATCGAGGAAGTGGCGACAGTCACTCATTGTCGGCCGTCGCTGTTGCAGAAGCTGGATGTTGGCGCGCCTTCTTCTCGACACGGTCACCAGACGAAACGGGCTCTTGATGTGCGCTAGTTAATGTTTCCCGTCCGCGACACCATGTCAGAAACTATCATCGCAAGTCGAGCGCAATTACATGCTGCCAAACCTCGAAAGCGCGGCAACTCGCGGGAGCTTCACACAACACACCTGCTCCACTCGCTACCCCAGCCAGACTCCTTCTGCTCAGCCCGCGCTCCACGCGGCAGAGTTAACACTACCAAAGATCCTACACACTTTGATTCTTCACACGACCTATCGACGTAATCGTTCGATAGCAGTTTTCCCTAGGCAAGACCCAGCGTAAAAATACAAATAATATTTACGAAACAAACCAATAATACATCGACATAAATGCATAAATATACAAATAGTAAAACAATTACAATATACAAAGAGACAGAAATGTCATATCTTGAGGTAACAAAGCAAGGAAAGAAAATAATAGCACAATAGATGGAAATAGGAGGATATGCATTTCCGGCGTTACATCTTCTGCTACTCTTCTTGTGAACGGGTGTGACCTGTGCTGTCCTCCAGCAATATTGGACACGGTTTGTTTGATCGAGGTATCTGCGACAGATTATAGTTATGTAGGGAGCACATTGTGCTCACATGGGAGCGATCTAGATGGTTGTAAAACAATAAACTGGTAGCCAAGATCGCAGGAATTCTTTTTATTCCATGATTACCATTTTCGGCAAAACTAAAGCCGCCATCATCGGATCTTAGGACACATACAGGTTACAACATCAAGGCAAACAATGATGATATTAATAGTTGCCTGTAACACGCAGGCCTTACAAAATTGTGTCTGCGCTTGTATGTGATGGAGACACTTAACATTTATAATCTCATCTCTCTTGGACGCCTATGTGCTACTTACGGCAATTTTGTAAGGCCTGCGTGTTATAGGCAACTATTAATATCACCATTGTTTGCCTTGACGTTGTAACCTGTATGTGTCCTAAGATCCGATGATGGCGGCTTTAGTTTTGCCGAAACCGGTAATCATGGAATAAAAAGAATTCCTGCGATCTTGGCTACCAGTTTCTTGTTTTATAGTCAGATGAGGGTCTAACTCAATCGCAAATTCAGTACAGAATCTGACAGGTATTCCATCGGGCCCTGATACTTTGTTCAATTTTAAAGATTTCGTTATTTTTCAACGTCACTGACACTAATCTAGTGATTCATCTTTCCAGTCCTACGAGTATTAAATTGGGGCTATATTCCTGGGTTTTCCTTTGTAAAGGAACATTTGAAAACATATATAAGCATTTCTGCTTTTTCTCTGCAACTCTCAGTTTCAGTTCCTTTCCCGTCCGTGAGTGGATAGGGCACTAACCTCGCTGCCCCTAACAAACTTTACATACCACCACAATTTCTTTGGGTTTTATGAAGATCCTTCGCCATTATTTTGCTGAGGTGGCCACCGAAGGCTTAACGCATTTCTCTCTCGACAGCCTAACTTGTTTCATTCAACATCTCTCTACGTATGGCCCTGTGGTATATTTTAAACGTGTTATGCAGTGCGTGAAATGTATTTGCGGTTGCGAATATGGGCGACCATCAGCTGTATAATGGAATGACGACAAGTAAGTTTGTCCCGGAGCGGGGTTGGAACCCAGATTCCTCACTTTACGCGAACGCTCGCTTTAACCGCTTCGACTATCCGTGAACGAGCCAAGGCCAGACCAAAAACTTCCATATGTCGTCGTTTCTGCGTCACAACCTGTAGCCGGCCGGTGTGGCCGTGCGGTTAAAGGCGCTTCAGTCTGGAACCGCGTGACCGCTACGGTCGCAGGTTCGAATCCTGCCTCGGGCATGGATGTGTGTGATGTCCTTAGGTTAGTTGGGTTTAATTAGTTCTAAGTTCTAGGTGACTGATGACCTCAGAAGTTGAGTCGCACAGTGCTCAGAGCCATTTGAACCATTTGAACCACAACCTGTACTCGACACACATTATGTAACTCCGGTACGCGAGGAGGGGGGGGGGGGGGAGATTTTAATTGAAAGTCGCTGCCTGGAATCGGCGAATACGATTTACAGTGCCTGTATTATTAAAAAGTACGATGCAAGTTCTTTCTGCTTGCATGTCCGAAGGAACTTTGCACGTACTTCTCAACGACAGAAGCACTGCAGCTATGCAGTAGTCTCAGTTTCTTTAGAAGTTTCTTTACAGTGACTATACGAGGTCTGTTCGAGAAATTCCGGAATATACGTAAGTTCGCGCCAATGGTGTGTTGGAGGGAAACACGGTTGGCATCCGAGCACAAGCCCGTGTTTAATGTGTAACTGCCGGAAGTTTCAGTGTTGTATGTCTGTTAGTTATAGAGATTACTGATGTATTGCATAGAACGTTGTGTCGCACGGTTTGCGAATTTCGAGATGGCAGAGATAGAGGAGCAAAGAGTCTGCATTACATTTTCCGTGAAACTCACGGAAACCTTTACAGAGACACAGTAAATGATGCACGAAGCCTATGACGACGAGTATTTACGCCGTACTCGTTGTTACGAACGGTTCACACGGTTTAAAAATGACCGGACGGAAGTTAAAGATGACCCTCGTTCAGGACGCCCTTCCACGTCTTCCGACGACGCTAATGTCAGGAACTTCAACGAAATTGTGTGTGCCAACCAAAAACTGACTGTCGGAGAGATTGCAGCAGAATGTAACGTTTGAATTGAATCATATCATGAAATCCTGACACACAGTCTTGGAACGCATTGTGTTGTCGCTAAGTTCTTCCCACGGCTCATGAGTCAAGACTAGAAAAACCTTCGCCTCGCAAGATCGCAAAAATGAGAGCGCGATGTCCTTTCAAAGAATCATAACTGGTGATGAGACGTGGGCGTACGGGTATGGCGTTGAGACCAAGATTCAGTCTTAACAAAGGGTGGGGAAGGGTTCTCCAAGCCCAAAAAAAACCGCGTCAGGTCAGGCCAAATGTCGAACCCTTGCAGATAGTTTTCTTTGACTGAAGGGTTAGTTCATCATGAATTCCTGCCACAGGGACAATCTGTTAATCGACGGTACTATCGGGACGTGTCGCGACGCTTGCGAGAAAACGTGAGAAGGGAACGGCGTGAAATGTGGTGAGACAATTCATGGTTTTTGTATCACGATATCGCACCCGCACGTTCGTCCCTGTAGGTGGGTGGCCATTCCACAAAAATCACTGTGCTGCCCTCATCCTCCGTATTCTGCAGACCTGTCTCCTGCAGACTTTCTTTTATTTCCAAAGTTGGACGTCCCGTTGAAAGGGCGAAGATTTGCAACGACAGACGAGATAAAAGAAAATTCGCAGAAGGCGCTTCGCGCGATCGCGATCCAGCAAGAGGCGTACTAAGATTGCTTCCGGAGTTGGAAACGGCGTTGGGAGCGGTGTATCGATTTTGGAGCAGAGTATTTCGAAGGAGGCCATGCACAGTAAATAAAAGGTAAACGTAGAAAAATATTGTCGACATAGTTCCGGAATTTTTTGAATAGACCTCATCATGAACTCTTGTGATTGTTACCCATCTACCGTACGTGACGTGGACTAAAGGATTGCAAAAGTGCCTAGAAACAGAGAACAAGTACGTAACTTGATTTCTTTAGAGGTTATAATTGAATATTTATGACGACACATCGTGAATAATAATGCAGAACATCTGAAGTGCAACATGGTTCAAATGGCTCTGAGCACTATGGGACTTAACAGCTGAGGTCATCAGTCCCCTAGAACTTAGAACTACTTCAACCTAACTAACCTAAGGACATCACACACATCCATGCCCGAGGCAGGATTCGAACCTGCAACGCAAGAGACTGATGTGATTATGCAGGGTGTACCCCTGATGATGACACAAACCTTCAGGGGTGATAGGGAGAAGACAAAATATAAGTATGAAAGTTGCAGAGGGTTCAAAAGCTGTCCACTTTTCTAACATCATATGGAGCCATTTCACATCTGAGTTTCCTGCACCATTGAGGTAGACTCCACCCACCCACCCACCCACCCACCCACACACACACACACACACACACTGAATTAAATTATTTGATTTATGATTATTTTTAAGGTCTTGGTAAACATGCTAAACTAATGATTTATAAAGCTGATCGAGATTTTTATTCCCTTCAGACATCGGCGCAGACGCTAGCGCAGCAAACCACGCGATGCCACTGGCGACTGGCGATCTTGCACCGGTTAGCAATACACAAAATACTCTTCATTCCGACGGGCAGAGTTTTTACCGCGAAGAATCGCTTCCGACGACAAACCATAACAAATCGTAGCAGACAGAACTACATGTCCGAGAGAGACGTTGTCCACCTGAGCGACAATTGCTGCCTGACGCTGCTTACATTACTGAGAGTTCTTTTTTCTGAGGCGCCGTCAGGAAAGTCTGCACGCTACAGCCAGACTCCTAAGCGAATCTAGGAGATCCGGGATGATACCTCTTAGAAGTGTTACTTTCAGATATGGTCGTATAATGTCACGCAAGCCTTTTTCCACGTGATGTTGGGATATTTTCCGTATCTGAGAAGTAAAAAAAAAGCAACTTATCGGCATGTTCCACTTCACCTACTGTATTAGCAAACAAAGGACAACAGAATTATGCAAGAAATGAACGCTGTACTTTGTTTTGAAATGCGCTCGTGGAAAGGAAGTCGGCGGCACTTTCACACACTAGTGTCGAGCCAGTGGAACAATGATCAATAAACATGATTACGTTATCTTTATCAGAAAGCATGTGGTTTCATACTGGAACAACTCAGAGAGACCTGACAAACTTGCTGTACGAATTTGGTAGATACACGGTATATAGTGTTCAGATATTACGAAAAACCTCTTAAGAAAATAGCCTATTGAGATATGACGAGCACGGATTTAGGAAATATCGTTCGTTACTCAACCGAAGTAGAGAGTGCTATCGACAGGCAATCTCAGATTGATTCTGTATTTGTAGATTTCCACAATGATTCTGACACCGCTCCTAACAAGCGACTTCCAATCAGATTGCGTGCCTACAGAGAATCGTTTCAGCTGTGCGACTGGATTCGTGATTCCCTGTCAGAAACGTCGCAGTTCGTAGCAGATACAGGAAAGGCGCAGAGTGAAACAGAAGTAATATCTGCCGTTCACCGAAAAGGGCAGTTAACTGTAAATGATGTGATGTGTGAGCCGGCCGCGGTGGTCTAGCGGTTCTGGCGCTGCAGTCCGGAGCCGCGGGATTGCTACGGTCGCAGGTTCGAATCCTGCCTCGGGCATGGGTGTGTGTGATGTCCTTAGGTTAGTTAGGTTTAAGTAGTTCTAAGTTCTAGGGGACTTATGACCTAAGATGTTGAGTCCCATAGTGCTCAGAGCCATTTGAACCATTGATGAGATGTGTGAAGTCATCCACATGAGTACCAAAGGGAATCTGTTAAATTTCAGCTGCACGAGAAATCACACAAAATCACCTACGGGCTGCATTTACAAACACCCTAAATTGAAACTATTGCATAGGACAGTTTCTGGGGAAGGATTAAGATGTTCGTTTTTGCCAAGTGCTATTGGAGTGCGTATAACACTCGTTAATGTTGGTGTGGGTCTTGTCAGCGAAATATTTACTGCATAAGAATAAATGGCAGGAGAAACCAGGGTGGTGAGAAAAGGGCGTATCTTACGAAAAAAGGAACAGTTGTGCGCAAGTTCTCACCTACCCCGTTAAACGCGTGCTTTCACCTAAAGAAATGCCTAGACAGAGTGCCAGCTGTTTCCTGCATTCTGTGTTACATCAGGATTATGCAACTCTTCGTTTCTCCGAAGGATCTTCGATCGGCTCTCTGACGTACTTTGTTGTGCCGCAGTAACAGCACTGACTGAAACGTGGCTGTGTATGTGGTGCGTCTGATCTGTGCTCGACCGGAAAACGATCCTGCAAGAACGGCGCCAATGTCGACTGAAGAGAATCGTTCAACGTGACAGAAGTGCAACCCTTCCGCCAATTGCTGCAGATTTCAATGCTGGGCCATCAACAAGTGTCACTGTGCGAACCATTCACGGGAGCATCATCGATATGTGCTTTCGGAGCCGAAGGGCCACTCTTGTACCCTTGATGACTGCATGACACAAGGCTTTACGCCTCGCCTGGACCCGTCAACACCGACATGGGACTGCTGATGACTGGAAACATGTTGCCTGGTCGGACGAGTCTCGTTTCAAATGGTATCGAGCGGATGGGCGTGTACGGGTATGGAGACAACGTCATGAATCCGTGGACCCTGCATGTCAGCAGGGGACTGTTCAAGCTGGTGGAGGCTCTGTAATGGCGTGGGGCGAGTGCAGCTGGAGTGATATGGGAGCCCTGATACGTCTAAATACGACTGACAATTGACACGTACGTAAGCACCATCCTGTCTGATCACCTGCATCCATTCATGTACTGCATGGGGGCTTAATTAAATATAATGCAAGTAATTTTAATTTTTAGTAGCTGTCTGTCCGGTTACGCAGTCTCGTAACCGGTTGGCCCTGACTGGTATTAGTGCGCAATCTGACTGCATAGAATAACAACAAGAAATGAAAGAAAACTTCCATTAACACAATTAACTAATTAAGTCTCCAGCAACTATAAAAGCTACGAAACAACAAAGCACAAGTGTAACTGTTCTGTGTGGAAGTGTGATTCAACGTACACATCTGGCACGGTTCTTCCTCAATAAGACAAGGTGTTTTAAGCACCATTTACACTGAAGTAATTAAAAAAAACAGAAATACTACAATTGCACATAGAAACCAGAATTACACTCTAATACATGAACACAAGCCAGATGCTTTGTTGACTGAACCTATGACTAAGAGGCATTGTTATTTAGGACATTTGAAATAAAAATTTTTCTTTACCTTTATATATATTGACGAAAAAATACACTCTGATCATTACAACATCCCCATTCGAACAGCATCGGCTGTCTAGCCCATCAGAAGAACTGCACACAACATGCTCACAACTAGTCACGGCTACATCAGAACTCCTACTGCCCACAGCAACTTTTCAATAAGCACTCTCCACGGCGACTTCTCAACAAGCACTGCCAGTGGAGGCGGCTGAATAATACTCTTTGGCGCAATCTCTGGCGCTGTGACTCAGTGTAGCCACCTTTCAGTACATTGTGCATTCGAGCGGACTTCGGCAGTTCCAGCAGGACAATGCGACACCACAGACGTCCTGAATTGCTACAGAGTAGCTGCAGGATCACTCTTCTGA
This sequence comes from Schistocerca cancellata, assembly GCF_023864275.1. Taxonomy (NCBI): domain Eukaryota; kingdom Metazoa; phylum Arthropoda; class Insecta; order Orthoptera; family Acrididae; genus Schistocerca; species Schistocerca cancellata. The sequence goes on along the minus strand of NC_064626.1, from coordinate 1,143,162,549 downwards.
GTTTAAACACTTCCGCTAGCTACCAAATTCCCCAAGCTCGAACGTTACTGAGCATATCCGGGATGCCTTGCAACGTGTTGTTCACTCCCTCGTGCTCTGCGTGATTCACGGTGTAAATTCTCCCCAGCACTACTCCAGACATTAGTCGAGTCAATGCCACGTCGGTGTTGCGGCAGTTCTGCGTGCTCGCGGGAGGGGCCCTACACGATGTTAGGCAGATGTACTAGTTTCTTTGGTTCTTCAGTGTAGAAACCATGTCAGATATTATTCAGCACACGAATTTAATTTTTCGCAGCGACTGACAGTAATTTGTTGGATGTGGCTTGAGCGGATTATCCTCACCAAAGTGTGGAGCCACGGTACACGGAGGTGAACTGCTCCGTTGGTATTTCGTGGTCGTAACCGCGAAACGCTACTCCGACACCAGATGTAAGTCCTATGGAACCCATCTGGATCGCTATCGGGCGCCATCAGAGCGAACGCAAATCAGCAGCCCGTTATTTTGCGAATTACATGACCTGTGTCTAGACATCTAACCTACCAACAAACTGCCGCGTCCTTGATACGTAGAATCAATTGCGTATTTCGTTCCGAAGAAGCACAAACAAGCTGTTAAGGGGCTCCGGAAAGGCTCAAAATCATGAAAAGTTCAATTTTTACTTTTTTGCGTTTTCTGAATCTGCAGACTATTACCTTTTAAGAGATATATAATTTATTCAATTCCGAAGACTACAACTATTTTTAAATTTTTTTTTGAAATGTGTTCTACATGGGCGTGACCCACTGTGGCGCTGTTAAACTGCTGTCAAATGGTGTTATTATTAACGTCCGTGTTCATCAGGTACATTTTAGTGATGTGAGATAAAGTATGTGTTGTGGCTAACGTGTGATGGTTCAATATATATCGCTGGTGTGATTGTCGATTGTTTCATGTTTATTTACTCTGTCGTTATCTCGAAAATATTCCTAATTAATTCTGTTTCTTGAGTCTCTGTTTTGTTGAAGTATAATAATGAGTAAAAGTAAAGTTATTAGAAATCCTCTGAAGGCTTTTAAGAAAAGGAGAAATGTTGGAAAGCCAAAGGTATTTAGAAATATGGGAATGAAGATAGGTTCTAACATGGTACGAGCGATGCTTGCTTTAGACAAGGAACGCCTTCGGGCTGCAGACAGGGCTGTAAACAGTCTAGAAATACAAGCAAGAGTAAACAGGAGGAGGAACAAGAGGAAGCTGGACGAGGAGTTTGCAGAGGATGAAGATAATCCATCCTATGGACCTGGAATGCACTAAAAAGTTAATCCAATCTTTGTCGCTCGATTCCCAAAACTTTAATTTTCTCATACTAGCTACATGTTTTCTAAGGATCTTCGAAACATATTTGTTTCAAACTTTCAGTAAATGTTACACAGTACCTTCTGCATAATTTAACACAGCCTTTTTCCAAAAAACTGTATATTTTTGAATATATAAATAAAAAATTGCAAAAAAATGTTGTGAATTTTCATTACAATTGAAAAAAATCATCTTTAATAACTGAACTAAAATTTTGTAAAATCCCTGTGTTAAGTTGTATCCCATATTCCAATAAATAATCTGTAAAAATTTCAACTTCATACCTCAAATACTTTGTGAGGAAAGATGCAATTTATAAGCGTTATTTTAACATTGCAAGTATAGGGCGTTCCGGAGCCCCTTAAACAGGTAGTCATAATGTTCTGGCTCATCAGTGTATGCCACACAGCGCGTTTCCATGCTTTGCCGACGTCTGCACTCGGCGCCAGAGCCGGGGTTACGTCGTGTGGGCCGCAGCGCCGACATCAGTGGCACGTGATGGAGTCTTGAAGAGGTAGCTCATCTTGGATGAATGGCCGTAACCCGGCGGCCGACGCGGGCGGCAAGAGACGCGCCCACCGCCTGGTCGTCAGGCGCCAGCTGCCCCCTGGCAGGAGTCAGCTAGTGCTGCAGTGGGCGGGCACGACCGCTGTGCTGCGGCATCGAATCCAGTGGGCGGATTAGTGCAGGAAGCAGGGGACTCGAACCCGCGGCTGCTATTGGTGTCCCCTGGCGCAGCCCCTGTGTCCCGGTGGTGCTGGTGGACTGCAAATGAATCTGCTACAAAATCGACAGTTATTTACACTAGGCAACAGCGCACTTGTGGTGCCAATGCATTGCTTTTGGTCACGTATTCGGCAGCATCACCAAAACTCCATGGAGATATCGCCTTGCCTGCCGCCGTGCATTGCTGTTGCACTGGCACGTTACGCCGAATGAGGTTGGCCCGTCTCGCGTAACCCAAAAGTCGACACACTGCGCTCACCGCCCAAGCGGCGAGCCCGCATCTCGTGGTCGTGCGGTAGCGTTCTCGCTTCCCACGCCCGGGTTCCCGGGTTCGATTCCCGGCGGGGTCAGGGATTTTCTCTGCCTCGTGATGGCTGGGTGTTGTGTGCTGTCCTTAGGTTAGTTAGGTTTAAGTAGTTCTAAGTTCTAGGGGACTGATGACCATAGATGTTAAGTCCCATAGTGCTCAGAGCCATTTGAACCCAAGCGGCGACTAATGAATGTTCCACTGCACCTTTTCATAAATTTTACTGTTAACCTGGTAATGACGCTGCAAGTTCGTCTCTAATCTCATTTCTGCTGTTCCTCATTACTTTTCTCTTTCTTCGGTTTACTCTCATACCATATTCTGTGCTGTCCATTACATTCAACAGATGCTGTAATTCTTTCTCGCTTCCACTGCGGTGAGCAACGTAATCAGAGAATCTTACTGTTGACATTCTTTTACAGTGAATTTTAATCCCACTCTTGAACTCATCTTTTATTCAGTCATTGCTTCTTCGATGAACAAACTGAACATTACCGGTCGTAGGGTACAGCCCTTTCCTGTAGCCCTTTCTACTCCGACCATTTCGTTCTTGGTCTTCCATTTTATACTGTCGAACGCTTTTTCTAGGCCGACAAAACATGTGTACGTGTCGTAATTTTTGGATAAGTATTGCTTCCATTATCAATTGGAACGTCACAGCTGCATCCCCTGTGCCTTCATCTACTCTAAAGCTAAACTGATTATCATCCAACAGATCCCAAGTTTTGAGAACGTACACATTACTCTTGAAGTATGACATACGCTACCAGAAAAAAATGCGAAGCACCCAGAAGACGTGGTCGGATGTCAATGTCACTTCATACCCGCATGTACCATTGGCGGGTATGTAAACGATTCTTACGAGTCGTCGCCAATGTTGACTGATGGCCAATGCTAAATAGAAACATACACTCCTGGAAATTGAAATAAGAACACCGTGAATTCATTGTCCCAGGAAGGGGAAACTTTATTGACACATTCCTGGGGTCAGATACATCACATGATCACACTGACAGAACCACAGGCACATAGACACAGGCAACAGAGCATGCACAATGTCGGCACTAGTACAGTGTATATCCACCTTTCGCAGCAATGCAGGCTGCTACTCTCCCATGGAGACGATCGTAGAGATGCTGGATGTAGTCCTGTGGAACGGCTTGCCATGCCATTTCCACCTGGCGCCTCAGTTGGACCAGCGTTCGTGCTGGACGTGCAGACCGCGTGAGACGACGCTTCATCCAGTCCCAAACATGCTCAATGGGGGACAGATCCGGAGATCTTGCTGGCCAGGGTAGTTGACTTACACCTTCTAGAGCACGTTGGGTGGCACGGGATACATGCGGACGTGCATTGTCCTGTTGGAACAGCAAGTTCCCTTGCCGGTCTAGGAATGGTAGAACGATGGATTCGATGACGGTTTGGATGTACCGTGCACTATTCAGTGTCCCCTCGACGATCACCAGTGGTGTACGGCCAGTGTAGGAGATCGCTCCCCACACCATGATGCCGGGTGTTGGCTCTGTGTGCCTCGGTCGTATGCAGTCCTGATTGTGGCGCTCACCTGCACGGCGCCAAACACGCATACGACCATCATTGGCACCAAAGCAGAAGCGACTCTCATCGCTGAAGACGACACGTCTCCATTCGTCCCTCCATTCACGCCTGTCGCGACACCACTGGAGGCGGGCTTCACGATGTTGGGGCGTGAGCGGAAGACGGCCTAACGGTGTGCGGGACCGTAGCCCAGCTTCATGGAGACGGTTGCGAATGGTCCTCGCCGATACCCCGGGAGCAACAGTGTCCCTAATTTGCTGGGAAGTGGCGGTGCGGTCCCCTACGGCACTGCGTAGGATCCTACGGTCTTGGCGTGCATCCGTGCGTCGCTGCGGTCCAGTCCCAGGTCGACGGGCACGTGCACCTTCCGCCGACCACTGGCGACAACATCGATGTACTGTGGAGACCTCACGCCCCACGTGTTGAGCAATTCGGCGGTACGTCCACCCGGCCTCCCGCATGCCCACTATACGCCCTCGCTCGAAGTCCGTCAACTGCACATACGGTTCACGTCCACGCTGTCGCGGCATGCTACCAGTGTTAAAGACTGCGATGGAGCTCCGTATGCCACGGCAAACTGGCTGACACTGACGGCGGCGGTGCACAAATGCTGCGCAGCTAGCGCCATTCGACGGCCAACACCGCGGTTTCTGGTGTGTCCGCTGTGCCGTGCGTGTGATCATTGCTTGTACAGCCCTCTCGCAGTGTCCGGAGCAAGTATGGTGGGTCTGACACACCGGTGTCAATGTGTTCTTTTTTCCATTTCCAGGAGTATATATATATATATATATATATATATATATATATATATATATATATATATATACTATGAAACTTCCTGGCAGATTAAAACTTGAAAACTGTATGCTGGACCGACACTCGAACTCGGGACCTTTGCCTTTCGCGGGCAAGTGCTCTACCAACTGAGCTACCCAAGCACGACTCACGCCCTGTCCTCACAGCTTTACTTCTGCCAGTACCTCGTCTCCTACCTTCCAACTTCACAGAAGCTCTCCTGCGAACCTTGCAGAACTAGCACTCCTGAAAGAAAGAATATTGCGGAGACATGGCTTATATATGTCCTTAACTGGTTGTACAGGATTCTTCTTGGCTGCATACATCTAATTACAAACAGATAGCTATTGAGGCCTCACTTAGGCCATACGTTACTAAGCGCCTTGTTAGAGGTTGCTTCCTATCAGCTGAAGGCTATGCTACTTTACTACTTGACGTCCCGAGCAAGAATGGACGCGACCTCGCTAGAAACTTGATACAAGCCGCGGAGCGGCGCTGGTCGCGAGTCGCGGGTCCAAGGATGCTAATACGGACCGCGGTCGATAACTGCAACCCCTAACAAGCGTGGTGTCGAACGTTGATACCACAGTTACCAGGTCTGGTATGGTACATAAGGGGCGTGAACACCGTCACATTGAAAGGTGGCTACACTGAGTCACAGCGCCAGAGATTGCGCCATAGATTATTATTCGGCCGCCTCCACTGGGCGCAGTAGCAGTTCAGAGGATGTTGAGAGCAGTCGTTGTTCTGTTGGGCGAGAGAGTAGACGATCTGAGTGTTGACTGAAATGTTGTACTGTTCGGTTGGTGTAGTTTATAGATGGAAGAAGATGCAATTGTCAGAATATATCTGAGAAAGGAGATGGGGTTTTGATTTATAATGCTGGTGTAATGGAATATTTTCGTCAATATATAATGACGTAAAAAGGTATTACAGTTTTCTTTAACAACAATCCCTCTTGCTCACAGGCACAGTCAACAAAGCATCTGGCTCGTGTTCATTTATTAGACTTGTAATTCTGGTTTACATGTGCAATTATAGTATTTCTAGTTTTTCAATTAGTTCATTGTAAATGGCGTTTAAAATGTTTTGTCGTATTGAGAAAGAACCGAGCCAGATACATGTACGTTGAGTCACACTACGACACACAGAACAGTTACACTTGTGCTTTGTTGTTTCGTAGCTTTTATAGTTGCAGGGGACTTAATTAATCAATTGTGTTAATGGAAATTCCTTGTCATTCCTTATTTTTATTTTATGCAGTCAGATTGCGTGCTAATACTAGTCAGGGCCAACCGGTTACGAGACTTCGTAACTGGTCCCACAGCTAGTAAAATTATTGCATTTATCCATTAATATTAGTCTTTTCATTTTCATTAAGCCCTCTTGCAACATGTTGTGCGATTACTGTGAAGGAAGTGACGTGCCATGTACCCCTGTGATACAGCGTTATCAGCATGTGACAGAGTTTGGAAGGGGCCTCATAGTGGGACTCCATTTGGCCACCTGGTCGCATTGTGCAGTATCCAGATTTGTGAGGCAGTCGGATGCGACAGGGGCCAGAAACCGGACTGCATGGGGACGTGAGAGCTGGCAGACTCGCCTCAAGCTTCTGGTCGGCCACGTCTCACCACAACAGGAGGATCGCCATATGGTGCACCAAGGATGCCGCAACCCCTTCTCATCTGCGCCTGCCATTCAAGAACGAGTAGTGGACTCCCTACAGCACTCTGCATTATCCCACTCCATTGAAGACTAGTAGCAGCCGCACTAGGGAATTAGAGTCCCGTGTGTAGGATGCCGATCACACAACACGAACGGCTGCATTTGGAGTGGTACCGTGACTACGTACCACAAACTGTTCATGAATGGTGTCCGATTGTGATCAGTGACGTATCGTGGTTCTCCACCGCCTCTGGTGACTGTCGTCGGCGATTATGGTGTTGGCTTGGGGAGAGGTCCCATTCTTACAGTGTTTTGGGGAGGCATAGCGGTGTTACTGCTGGCGTCGCGATGTGAGGAGCCATAGGGTATGACTTCATGTCGGTGCTGGTAGTGGTTAGTGAACTCTGATGGCACCAAGTGTGTCACGGACTTGCTGCGTCCTCATGTGTTACTTTTCATGGCAAAGTACCATGCTGCCATTTTTCAACAGAATAGTGGCCGTCCACATATGGTACGCCTCGCTGTGAACTGTCTGTATGAGGTATTCCCGTGGTTAGCAGGATAGCCAGATCTGTCCGCGATGGAACATGTATGGGATCAGCTAGGACTTCAATTCTGTCCCATTGCAAGTATTCAGGACCATCAAGGACCACTTACAACAGCTGTGGGCCAACTTCCATCAGGAGAGGATAAAACGGCTTTCTGCTACCCTTTCCCATCCGAATCTGTGCAAGCATCCAGGTCACGGGGGTGCAACGTCATAGTGATAAGTGAGTTGAAAATTTGAGCCGGCCGGGTGGTTCTAGGCGCTACAGTCTGGAACAGCGCGGTCGCAGGTTCGAATCCTGGCTCGGGCATGGATGTGTGTGATGTCCTTAGGTTAGTTAGGTTTAAGTAGTTCTAAGTTCTAGGGGACTGATGACCTCAGAAGTTAAGTCCTATAGTCCTCAGAGCCATTTGACCCATTTTTGGAAAATTTGACTCCATTTCGTAATCACTGGAATAAAACAACATAACCTCCTCTCCTTCTGGGAGCTTCACTTTTTTTTGTCGCGCAGTGTAGTTGGAGAGGTTTCCTGAAGACTGGGATAGCACACACAGGCAGCAGCCCACCGAGCATGGTACCGATCGCTGGAGCAGGTCCCGAATGCCTTATTAAGCCAATGGAACAGAGATTCACTCTGCAGTCTTTGTCCGATAAACAGCAGTTCGCCTCAAAAGTTCATTTCTGCCAAAAACGCCGTGCAGAAAAGCAATCCCTTCATTTCTATACGCTTTCGTCCCTAACGCCACACAAATTTACATCGAAAACAAACCGATGCCATATACATTGTCAAGGGCGATCTCTAGCGACACAGATATTTCCAGTCGAACTGGATCCGAGCTGGACAAAGAACCAGTCGTGGCCTCCAGACGTTTCCAGTCCGCCTCTCCCCACGTTCCTCACTTTTTTTGTGGGGGGGGGGGGGGGGGGAAAGGAGGAGTGGAATCATTTTATACCTCGTGTTGTCAAGCGCCGAAGATTGTCTGTCAAAGCGCCACGTAAGTAAAATGCTGTCGTACACATGGGTTGAAGCTTCCTTCCTTTCTTCCCTACTCCTCCTGCCTCTTGCTTCACTGGAGACAGGATTTTGTGAGCTGACTGGAATGCCACTTACTGTTATGCTGTCGGAGGTAACGTCCACGTTACTCCACATACGATTTCTTCACGAACCACCGAGATTCGACTGTAACGAGAGAAGTTCCCTTTTACGGTATGGATCGTAAAGATCTCGTTTTCATGGACAAACGCCGGATCTGGGCTACCTTGGAAAAGAGCGAGTGGGCAGGAGCCTCGAGTGAACGTCCACAGCGCAGAACTGCTTTGAGTTTGTTTCTTTTCGTAGTGTAAGACAATATCTTTGCTGTCACTGCTGATACGAAATATGTAGCCATGTTAATGGATTCTTTCGTCGCTCCTTGATGGAACAATTTAATGTTTTAGAATAAGACTTTCGCTCATTTGCTAGCGAGCGGTGGTACAAATTCTTGTGGAACTGAAAACAGCCGTTGAATGCTAAGAAGAAAGCTGACTCTACCTCCCGATTTGAAGGTACGTGTGGGAAGTTTCCCCACATTCATTTAGCCAAACGTGGACCTTGGGTTACAGTTTACTCAAACAACACAAGACGTCATTTTGTCCTATTTCAACTATGTCAGTCAACGTTAAATAATAGAAGGCATGAAAATAATTAACGGGTCGATTAATACGGCCGGATATGAAGCTTTGTAGGCAAACATAGCGCTATAGACTGCATAAAAGTTGATAACTGGCTTTTTTTTAGATTATTTTCTGCTGTCTCCCCTTCTCAGCCTTCTATTTTAAATGTCGTATTTTTAATTTTTCAGTATCAACTAACAACATTGGATTTGGTCGTAAGTCTTCCTCTCCTGTGCCCACGTCCTCATCTGAGGCTAACATTTGCACCGAATGTCCTCTTATTATTTGCTGGAGGCAGGACGCGGACGGGTAAATGGAAACATCACATACACAACACATTACCATACCGTATACGGGGCAGAAAAACCGCAGATATTTAAAGCAGCTTGCAGCCGTTTCAGAATGGATAAACAGAGATCCAGCGGAAAGCTCAGATAACGATGATGAAGGTGGATAGCGATCAAGCACCCTATTTTCCAAAGGACACCAGAAAGGCTCAACGGTATTGAGATATGGTGACTGTGGTGACAACGGAAGATGCGATAATTCATCCTCGATGTCACAAAACCAGTCCCGAACGATGCTAGCTGTATCGTCTTGGAACACATGCATCACCACTGGGCAGAAAACATTGTAGCATAGGACAGACCTGATTAGCCAAAAGATCACATAATCCTTGGCAGCAATATGACGTTGCAGGTACTAATGGGGCCCGCGGAGTACCGCGATATGGCTGCCGAAACCATCACCGAACCCCCACCATGTTTGCTCTTTGGACTTAAACTCGGCCAGAAGCTACGAGCAGTGTGAAACACGAAACACGTGACCAAATGACTTTCTTCCATTGCTCCACAGCTCATGTTTTGTAAGTAGGCTGTTTATGCTTTCTTATTGGCAACGTTACGTAGCGCTCTGTATGAAAATCACTGCCTGTGCTGTGTGCAGTCTGTGGCTAGTTTGCATTGTTGTCTGCCATTGTAGCGTTGGGCAGCTGGATGTTAACAGCGCGTAGCGTTGCGCAGTTGGAGGTGAGCCGCCAGCAGTGGTGGATGTGGGGAGAGAAATGGCGGAGATTTGAAATTTGTAAGACTGGATGGCATATATATTATGATTATTAAGGTAAATACATTGTTTGTTCTCTATTAAAATCTTTCATTTGCTAACTATGCCTATCAGTAGTTAGTGCCTTCCGTAGTTTGAATCTTTTATTTAGCTGGCAGTAGTGGCGCTCGCTGTATTGCAGTAGTTCGAGTAACGAAGATTTTTGTGAGGTAAGTGATTTGTAAAAGGTATAGGTTAATGTTAGTCATGGACATTGTTTTGTAGGGATTATTGAAAGTCAGATTCCGTTGCGCTAAAAATATTGTGTGTCACTTTAGTGAATGTTTGAGTACGTTCAGTTTTGCTCAGCTGTTTGAAAAGCAAATAATGTAAGAGGTTTACCAGCACAGTAATTCATAAATTGTTCTAAGGGGACGTTTCAGTTTTATGGCTTCGGTATCACGTTTTCCTGTTACGGGTATTTGTATCACTGACGAGTTGTTTTGGAATTCCAGCTCCCCGTGCAGTTTCCGGCTTCTGGAGATCCCTTTGTGTTGTTTTGTTGCTGACCAGGCTCACGAGTGGGACATTCAGTTCTGCAGTGACTTCTGCAGCTGTCATCTCTTTATTTTTCGGCATAATCCTTTACAATGACCGTCTTTAAGGATCACTCAACACACGCTTTCGTCCGCGTTGTGACTTAGTACGTATTGTATGGAGGGGAGGGGGAGGTGGACGGAAGTGGGTGTTGTTCTATCGGGTGGGTGGGAGGGGACGACGGAGGGGGGGGAGGGAGTGTGGAGCAGGTGGTGTTCTCCAGCCTGCATGTAATGCGCCGGTCTTTTGGTAATCCTCCTCAATCGGTTGTGGCCGGAGCCTACATGACTGATTTACAGGTTTGTGGTTTATCACGATGACAGGTATTCTCCGACAACCATTGGAGAGAAGCTTCTAAACGTCCTGCAGAAAACTGCACCTTGCTCTATTAGCAGTACCAGAGGACGGTCAATGAAAATGTCTACGTTCTGCTCGTCATTCTGATTAGGTGAAACATCTGTGTGTTGAATAATTTCGTGGAGCAGTCTGAGCCCGCGACTACGAAGAATCGGCCGGTAACCATCGTGAGATGGGCGTTTTCGTTCTTGCGAAGTCGGGAGAGTGACATATCCTTGGTGATCAAGCAAGTTAGTTGGTGCAGTAGGGAAGAAGGAGAATCCGAGTCCCAGGCGCTCAAATTGCTGTTTTTCTCGGTGAGTGTTGCGAACTAGCGAACCTGGGTTTGTCCGCAGCTCGTGGTCGTGCGGTAGCGTTCTCGCTTCCCGCGCCCGGGTTCCCGGGTTCGATTCCCGGCGGGGTCAGGGATTTTCTCTGCCTCGAGATGACTGGGTGTTGTGTGATGTCCTTAGGTTAGTTAGGTTTAAGTAGTTCTAAGTTCTAGGGGACTGATGACCATAGATGTTAAGTCCCATAGTGCTCAGAGCCATTTGAACCATTTGAACCTGGGTTTGTTAAGTACGAGTAGAAAGAAAGACCTCAAACCAGAGACTGGAACCACTAGCTAGCTGGAACTGGTTTATGGATAAAAGTGACGGACGTGGCTAGCAAATACGCTTCACTCGCGTCCATGTCAGTTTGAGGGTGATGTTTTTGTGCCTCTTTCCCTTTTTATTAATGTAGGAAATGAATTTCCTGTACGAGTCCGTGGTCATTGTGAACATTTCGTGAGTAAAACCGAGTGGATGGCTTATAGAATTTTCTCCATTTTGCCAGTTTTCTGTTACAAACGAAAACAAAAAATGAAAAAATAAGCTATTTTTGCAGTGTGATGTAGAAAAAATGTCATTTCCATGTATTCGTGAAGACACCTTTGAAATTATGAAACGGTCCGCATACAAAAATGTGTATAACGTAGAAATTAAGAATTTTAATATGCAAAATACTAATTGTGTGTAACGTTTATTTACCTGAGTACTTGGTTATTAACAATATTTCTAGTTACGTATCCATGAAACTTGTTTAGGAAGGCCTGAGGTTTTTGGTGAGTACACTTTTAAAAACGACGTTTAACTTTATAATTTTAGATGTTTTGTTCTTTGCTGTTGTATAACAAACGCCTGTTGCTCTTTAAGTTTCTCTTTTGCTAGCTTGTTGTATAACAAACGCCTGTCTCTTCTGTACATTCCTTTCATTTTAAAGCAGATATCTGATGATGGCAGTAATTGAAACGTCGTAAATACTAAAGAAATTTTAATAAGCGATCTAGGCGGTTTTATTCATTAAATATCTCTCCCTCTTCACACTGAACTGCATTCCTGTTTTGTTGTGGTGGTTATCGGCGAGAGGAGAAGGAAGGAAGGAAGATTAGGTTTAACGTCCAGTCATCATTGAGGTCATTAGAGATGGAGCGCAAGCTCGGTTTGGGTTAAATATGTGGAAGGAAATCGGCCGTGCCCGTTCGAAGGAACCATACCGGCATTTGCCCGGAGCGATTTAGGGACATCACGGGAAATCTAAATCAGGATGGCCGGACACGGGTTTGAACCGTCGTTCTCCCGAATGCGAGTGCAATGTGCTAACCACTGCGACAGCTCGATCCACTGGCGAGAGGTGCTGTTGGCTAGATGGTTCAGATGGCTCTGAGCACTATGGGACTTAACATCTGAGGTCATCAGTCCCCTAGAACTTAGAACTACTTAAACCTAACTAACCTAAGGACATCACACACATCCATGCCAGAGGCAGGATTCGAACCTGCGACCGTAGCAGTGACGCGGTTCCAGTCTGAAGCGCCTAGAACCGCTCGGCCACACCGGCCGACTAAGGCGCTGCAGTCATGGACTGTACGGCTGGTCCCGGCGGAGGTTCGAGTCCTCCCTTGGGCATTGGTGTGTGTATTTGTCCTTAGGTTAAGTAGTGTGTAAGCTTAGGGACTGATGACCTTAACAGCTAAGTCCCATAAGATTTCACACACATTATTTGAGTTAAGTCCCATAAGATTTCATACACTTTTGGACATTTTGAACCAACTGACCGCCGAACAGCGCAATACTCGCATGGCACTGTTTTTGAGTCATCCGAACGTTATCGTGAGGAGGAATACGGTTTTCTGTCGCGTATTACTTCACCACCTCCGAAGAAATCAAAGGCCGTGCACACCAGAAAGATGATGTCCTTTTTTTGAGCACAAGGGCCCTCTCCTTGTCGAGTTCCTGGAACAGGGAACCACCATCAGTGCCCAGCATTATCAAGCCACTTTACAGAACCTTAGACGAGCCATCGAGTCGAAACGCCGAGGCATGTTGTCCAGTGGCGTTATCCTCCTGCATGATAATGCCCGCCCACACACGGCCACTGCGGCGAAGAAGACATTGCAGCAGTTTCGGTGGGAAACGCTGGAACAGCCACCGTACAGTCCCGACCTTTCACCTTGTGACGTTCATGTATTTGGACCTCTAAAACAAGCTATTCGCGGACATCGATTCGCAACGGACGACGTCGTGTGTGAATATAAAATGTGTGTGTATATAAAATATAACATTTTTGCTAATAAAGTGCTTACCTTATTCGAACACTGCTTTCCCCCAAAACTTACCAAGGTTAGAGCAAAGTCTACAAAGAAGCCATGGATTACTCGAGGAATAGGGGTATCTTGTAAAACAAAAAGAAAACTGTATCTGTCAATCCGAAACATTTCCAATGGTGATGCTATAGCACATTATAAGAAATACCGCAAAATATTAAAGACTGTAATACGAATGTCAAAGCAAATATATTACAAGGAAACAAAATAAAGACAATACGGGATATTGGGACAAATCTAGAAATTTCTAAGTTACAAACCAAATATGGAGAAATTAAGAGGGTACCATACTTTAAATATTTAGGAGAGATAATTTCTGAAAAATACTCACAACAAGAAAGAATATTAAAAGCTCGTAGGGGTCTAGGGCTGGTCCAAAACATTTACAATAAAAAATGTCTATCTATAAATACAAAAATTAAACATTATAAGTCGGTAATTAAACCAATAATGCTATATGCCAGCGAAACCTTGACACTTAAAAGAAAAACAGATATGGAAAACCTGAAGAAAGAGGAAAGGAAAATCATTAGGAAAATTCTGGGACCAAGATGGACCAAAGAGGGGTATAGATTACAGAAAAATTCTAAAATTGAAGAATATTCTAACATAGAGATAGACATGAGGAAGAGGCGTCTAAAATTCTATGGCCACATAATGAGACTTCCCGATCACAGACTTACAAAAAGAATAGTAAGATACGTAGCATCCCTTGTTAATGGAGGAGAATGGATCAAAAATGTAAAGAAAGATCTGGAATTAGCCAACATTACTACTGAAGACATGAACAAAAGAAACAATTTCAAACTTAAAGTTGACAAATGGGAGGTCAAACCAGAGACAAAAGCGCCGAGAACTGGAACAAAATGGAGCGAAGAAAGAAAAGCTGAATTCTCGCAAATAATGAAGACCTGGTGGGCAAACAAGAAGAATAAGAAGCCCCAGAAGTGAACCATCTTTACTTAGCGTCTTCCATGTTGGGAGCTTTACGACTAATAATAATAATAATAATAATATGGGATATAGTGAAGGAGGAGACCGGTAGAACCAGACATGAAGAGGAACAAATAGCATTAAGAGTACATGATACATTGATGACAGATGTGTATAGTTTGCAGAACTTTTTAACAAACATTTTATAACTGTTACTGAAAAGATGGGGTTGTAAAGTTCGGTAGATGCTGCTATGGATTACCTTAGACCAGACATTTCAAGTAACTTCCATAATATGAATTTGACCCTCACTACCCCAACAGAAATAATGTCCATCATAAAATCTTTAAAATCAAAAACATCTAGTGGGTATGATGAAATATCAACAAAATTAATTAAAAAATGTGGTTCTGAGCTAAGTAACATATTAAGCTATCTGTGTAACCAGTCGTTTATCAGTGGAATATTTCCTGAGGGGCTGAAATCTGCTGAAGTTAAGCCACTGTTTAAGAAGGGAGATAAAGAAATAGCATCAAATTTCCGTCCAATTTCACTGTTGCCAGCATTCTCAAAAATTTTCGAAAAAGTAATGTACAGTCGTCTTTATAACCATCTTATCTGAAATAACATACTGTCAAAGTCACAGTTTGGATTTCTAAAAGGTTCTGATATTGAGAAGGCTATCTATACTTACAGCGAAAATGTGCTTAATTCATTAGACAAAAAATTGCAGGCAACTGGAATATTTTGTGATCTGTAAAAGGCTTTTGACTGCGTAAATCACAATATCCTTTTAAGTAAACTAGAATATTATAGTGTAATGGGAAATGCTGCAAAATGGTTCAAATCTTATATCTCTGGCAGGAAACAAAGGGTGTTATTAGGAAAGAGACATGTATCAAGCTATCAGGCATCATCCAACTGGGAACTAATTATATGTGGGGTCCCACAAGGCTCCATTTTGGGGCCCTTACTTTTTCTTGTGTATATCAATGATCTTTCATCAGTAACATTACCAGATGCCAAGTTCGTTTTGTTTGCCGATGATACAAACATTGCAATAAATAGCAAATCAAGTGTGTTAAATTCTTGGGATTACAGCTTGATAATAAATTCAACTGGGAGGAGCACACCACAGAACTGCTGAAGCGTCTTAACAAATCTCTGTTTGCAATGCGAATTTTGTCAAACATAGGGGATATAAAAATGAAAAAGCTGGCACACTATGCTTACTTTCATTCCATAATGTCATATGGGATTATTTTTTGTGGTAATTCATCAAGCCAAGCTAAAGTTTTCCGGGCACAAAAACGTGCAGTAAGAATTATATGTGGTGTGAACCCAAGAACATCCTGCAGAAGCCTGTTTAGGGAACTAGGGCTACTAACTGCTGCTTCCCAATATATTTATTCCATAATGAAATTTGTCATTAAAAATATATCACTTTATATCACTTTTTCAAACCAACAGCTCAATTCATGAAATCAATACTAGAAATAAGAATAATCTTCAAAAGGATTTAAAGTCACTTAGTCTTGTACAAAAAGGTGTGCATTATTCAGGAACATTCATTTTCAATAACTTGCCAGCAGCCATAAAAAGCTTAACAACCAATGAAATTCAGTTTAAGAGAAGCCTAAAGGATTTATTGGTGGCCAACTCCTTTTACTCCATTGATGAATTTCTTAGTAAAACCAGCTGATTTGTATATAAGTACAACATAACTTCTGCACAATTTCAGTGCAGTAATGTGTTCACTGAAAATTTGTGTGTGTGTGTGTGTGTGTGTGTGTGTGTGTGTGTGTGTGTGTGTGTATGTATAATCTAACTTCTGCACCATTTCAGTGCAGTAATGTGTTCATTGTAAATAAGTATTACAGTAGTTGTATTACATGTTTATTACCTTATAAATAAACAAAAAACTTTTTTATTTTAAATTCAGTGCATTAGTATTTGTAAAATGACTCTTAGTGTTCATTAAAAAATGACGATCATTCCACTTGGGACCTATGGAATGGTACATTAGCTTACTGGTTTTAGTTGTAAATATTTGTCGTGTATTGTTATTTTTCTGACATGTTCCACATCCTTGAGTACCTCCTCACTGCGGATCAATTGGAATGAAAGTAAATCTAATCTAAAAAAAACTGGATCCAGGCCTGGATCCGACAGCAGCCTACTATGTTCTTCAAGGATGGAATCGACCGGCTATTGTTGCAATGAGATTAATGTGCCAACTGTTTAGGCGACTATTTTTGAGTATGTGTACTGTGTACCACTACATTTTTGAGTAAATAAAATCGTTACCCTTACTTTACACTAGAGACCGGGTTTAATTTGAATGCCCCTTATATATCTAGACTGCAAGGCGATGATTTTTTGGGGTACAACGTTCCCTGGACAGCCAAACTGTATTTCCAGCATGTCATCCACTGTTGACAAAAGTGTAGCATTTAATGATGAATATGAAGCCCGGTTGATAAGTCACAGCTTATACTACCACTCCTATCTTGTACGTGACAACATAAACTACGAAAATGTTTTTCGTAATTGACTGGTAAAGTAAATCTGAAGCGAAGCGAATCTAAAATTACCGCACTGTCAGCAGTTTGCTGCTGCCATGTGATGGATGAGCTCCGCGCTTTTAAAACGTCCGTCCCGTATATTACGGGAAGCACGCGAGGGTAGCTTGTGCTCCGTACCTGGAGGCGGAAAGCAATGTCTGTCTCGGAACGGTACGCAGACACGTGTGTCAGGGTAGGGGGGGCAATTTTCGGAAGCGCCCTCTTTGGCCGGCAGAGGAGCACGGGAGCAAAGCCGGGCTATTTTCTGCATGCCTGCGACGGGAACGCCTGGGCCTTCCATTGTAGCGTACGCAACAATGCGGTCAAGGTAGAGGGACCAGGGTCGAGCGTACCGACTGCACCGCACTTGAACTACGCAATCACGACGCCAAACTTCTGTAAATACAACAGCGCCCTACTTTGCCCAAGGCAGCCTCGTCTTAACAAGAACTGCAACACGTAAGACTAGTTTCTACGTAGCGATTCAAGCAATAATAGCGCAACTGTTCTTGTCGTACTGTCTAAAAGCGGCACAATGTGAGAGTCACTTTGTGAAAATATATGCATTCTTCTTGAAAGCGATGACTGGAATCAGCCACTGTTAATTTTTCTGTGGATTAACAAACAGCGCCGTTACTGTATTCGAACTGACAGCGTATGGTAAAACACGACATTCTGTTAACATAGTTCGGTGATTCACTTATTACAAACTTTAGTTTATTCTTGCAAAATCACTTTGTATGACAGAATTATAATCACTTTCGGCCCACAATGGCCAATTTCAGATATTACAATAGGAAAAAAATAAAGAGTTTACATTAAGACCGTAAACAAGTAAAAATATTGTTACTAATTCTACTTGTGAGTTCAGTAAAGCGCAACTTAAATACCTGTGGATCATACTTGATGGCATATAGTGCACAAACGTCATGTGTTGTCAAACTGAGCATATTACCAAAATGGTTGAAATAGCTCTGAGCACTATGGGACTTAATATGTGAGGTCATCAGTCCCCTAGAAATTAGAGCTACTTCAACCTAAATAACCTAAGGACATCACACACATCCATGCCCGAAGCAGGATTAGAACCTACGACCGTAGCGGTCGCGCGGTTTCAGACTGAAGCGCCTTGAACCGCTCGGCCACAACGGCCGGCCATAATACCAAAAATAAGGAAATTATATTGATACACTTAAGTGTTTCTTGCTTACCCTACTATTTGTGTTCAATGTGCACGTCGTCTATGGGACAAATATATCATTTTGAAAACGAAAAAATGTGTCACATTTACGATTCATTTCCGAAATTCTGTTGAGTCACTCACTGTTGAAAGGCACTAAGTCCAACTTTTACAGTTTTGAGATAAACACAAAAAAACGTTTTTCCACTCTTGTAATGTAGTATGAGACACAATTGATTGTACGTGTAAAATACACACAAACGCCGTTACAATAAAGCGAAAATTGTTCTGTTGCGGATTTTATTAACGCGTAATGCCAAAATTGTTCTACGCGTAATGCCAAAATTGTTCTGCTGCGGATGTTACTAACGCTTTTATTGACAAAATACGTAACTTGCGCAACTGGACTTGGTTACTTTCAACACGGAAAGAACAGAACCTGTAAGTGAGCAATAACATTGATGATCTTTGTTTATTCCCTTTAGTTCCAAATGAATATCTGCATATGAAGTATGAAATTAAAAGGTAACATAAATGAAATAATTGTTTTTTAATACAACACATGGAATTGTTTATTATTTTCTTTGGTGGAGTATAACCTTATTACTGATGAAACAGCTGCTGTGTAGTTATGGATATTGCACAACAAAACTGTTAGGATAACAAGTCATACTGTTAGGAAAAGTAGATAACGCATTTTCACTGACAAGGCCATTCTAGTATTTCATCAAAGAACGCTTTACTCGCCTCGAACTCGTGACATACCGATGAACCTTCTTGAGATCGTCTCGTTTCGTTGATTTGATTGGAACTCTTCCTTCTTCATAGGCCCTTCTCAAATAGTTCAAAAGAGGTGCATTTCTTGGTCCGCTGAGACGAATGTATGATGGACAACGCTCCGAATGAAGAGACGGGCAACCGCTCTGCGAAGTAGTGGAACTCGGAGAATGATGCGGGAGCAAACTGCAGTTTGGCGCTTCTAGGAATGTTCTTCCCTGTTGATTCATCACTTAGTGTTGTTTTCCTGCAATGCTCAGACCACCAAATGTCCACATCAACGATATCAGCTCCTTCCACCTTTTTGCGTTAGCAATGATTGTACAACAGTCTTTTGGAGTCTAGATTCTGTCGCACCACTTAATTTTTTTCTTGACAACACGAAAATCCCGATCGCAAGGCAGAAAGGAATGACCTCTAATAGGACAGCGGTGAATAATCGTTTATCTTCGACCAAACCCATGCAGAAACGAATAAATGAATGATTCCTTTTTTGGCCTGGACACGCATCAGAGTATAAGTGTAGTTTCTTCGTGCCTGGTTTAATCTCGTTGGTGAGGTAGTCCAGTGTGGATGTACACACTCATTGACCCCTTTCTTGGCCTGACCCTCATTATACATGTATACTATAGATCTATTGTCCTTGAGGCTGACCGGCCGCTGCGGCCGAGCGGTTCTAGGCGCTTCAGTCCGGAAGCGCGCTGCTGCTACGGTCGCAGGTTCGAATCCTGCCTTGGGCATGGATGTGTATGATGTTCTTAGGATGGTTAGGTTTAAGTAGTTCTAAGTCTAGGGGACTAATGACCTCAGGTGTTAAGTCCCATAGTGCTTAGAGCCATTTGAACCTTGAGGCTGTGTGTAGTAAATACATGGACCCATAGCTGCCTTAGGTAGAATATTTCCTGAACCGGTATATGGGGCAGAGGTAAATTTCGCATGAAGTCAAACACAGACTGCATCATCGGGCTGACAGGATTCTGAGCATGCTTTCATACAGGAATGAAGTTGCGACTTCTGCGCATTTGAATACTTAGTTCACTCGCTGCTGCTAATTTAATATTTTGCGATAAGTGCGGAGACTTCATTTTGACTTAAGTTCTTCATAAGTACTGCACACATCTATTTCGAGTCTACCGAATCTGTAGCCAAACTTCTTATTGAAATAATTAACATGAAATGCATATTTTCATTTAAGATTAGGATGTTCCTCACAAAATAATCCATGCATTTTTTTAAGGCTCAGCCTTGCATCCAAGTACTTTATTTCTTTTCCCCCATAATGTAATGTTTTGACAGTAAACTTGAAAATATGGTCCCGAGTTTCAGTGCAGATTTCGTGTGATATAGCATGCGTCTTCTTATTAAATCTTGTCCTGTCCACTGCGCTTTCGCCAGCAGCTTAGCAATCCTGAATACACGCTTCTGCGTTCTACTATGTAAGCTAATGAATGCAATCCTACATACCTGCCGACGCTCCTGATGTCTATATATATACACGCAGAGTAACGTACCACTTTCCATTGTTCTCCGTTTTGATTAACGGCTCTAGGTCTCTGTATGTTGATATCCTGTTCAGTTTTGGTTTCATAATCGTAAAAAGTATTAAATATCTGCACCTTCTCTTCTTGCAAGTTACTGAAGCACTGACGTTTGCACCTAAAACAAACACACAAGTTACCTAGGTAAATTCATTGTCTGACATCAATTAAGTAATCATAACTTTAATATCAATAATATTCGAATCCCTTTTATGGAAGTGATATTGTTGGTCAGATAATACTTAGGTAAAAAACGATAATTTCTGTCATACCTGCATGGAGGTCCGATACTTTACTGAGGAACTGCATTTCCTGCATAGCTTGTATATACAGTACCCTTAACCCTTGATCGGTTTACTTTATTCCTGGCGTAATTTTCTTCTTTAAGCTGACGTTTCTTTCCTGCCATAACTTCATTATCCATAATGAAAATACTTTTATGAACATAGCACCAAAACGACATGTAGAGCGTAACAACCACATATGATATATCGCCAACAATACTTAATATCCATGCAAACAAAACAAAAAAGCACGCCAATCTGGACATTTGATAAGCAGCATCTTTGGCGCTGATAGACCTTCTGTGTTGAAATGCACTAACTACAGGACTAAGTTCCTTTCAACACGGAATGACTAATCTGACGGCTGTGTTAATGGCACTTGCGATGCCAGAGTGTGGTTCCTCTCAACACTAAAACATTAATCGTTCTTATTAGAACGCATAATCACGCTGAAATGAATTCGTCAAAAATGTGGACTTAGTGTCTTTCAGCAACGAGTGATTCAATTATCTATTAGTAAAATTCAAGGTAGAATACAGGCCCTTAAAAAAACCATACTTAAAACAGTGCGAGGTCAGTATAATAAAAAGAACAAAGACGCCATCCTTGTGGAACATACTTCACACAGCTGATGAGTCTGCACTTCCGACTGCTTCATCACTTTTTGTTGATTTTCAACATTTCGTGTAATTACTGACCGAAATTTAAACTTTTAATTGCTGTCAAAGTCTGCTCACAAAGAGGTACATTCTTACGTTAAGCGTTTATTACAGCTAGCAGCAGTGCGTTTGTTTTGGGACAGCGTAACTGACGGCGAGCAATTATTCGGTCATAATTAATCCAATATTTCAAGATGAGATCATTTAGCTACCTCCAACAAACTTTGAGCATATTTCAAACATTTACTACATTTTTTCCTCCATTATGTGCTTAACTCCAAATATGTGTAACACATTAACAATTTTTTTTACATAATGGGACATCTTTCACACACGAGAGTTCGATTCTTTAAAGAACTGGAAGACTCAGAAGAAACAAGATGGACCGAACGACAAGGTCCCAACGTATGATCCCCATGTATTTTAACTGCACATTACCTGACTCAGCCGGCCGTGGTGGCCAAGCGGTTAAAGGCGCTACAGTCTGGAACCGCGCGACCGCTACGGTCGCAGGTTCGAATCCTGCCTCGGGCATGGTTGTGTGTGATGTCCTTAGGTTAGTTAGGTTTAATTAGTTCTAAGTTCTAGGCGACTGATGACCTTAGAAGTTAAGTCGCATAGTGCTCAGAGCCATTTGAACCATTACCTGACTCACAGGTAGACCTATACTCTTTTCATCATAAGAATAAACCTGGTGTTTGCTTGAATCTCACTGGATTTCGTTCCACGTGGACCAGAAGCCAATGTGTCCATTACAATCAACTACGAGCATAAGGATACGACTTCCGCGTTTGTTTGAATCCCAGTGGATTTCGTTTCACGTGGAGCAGAAGCCAATGTGTTCACTATAATCAAGTACGATCATACGGATACGTTTTATGCTGTTACACGCACTTAGATTAACTTGGAGAGCACTGGCCAGCCAGCTGGTCGAACTAACCTGCAATGATGTGAGCAGTTGCAGTTCAGACGTAAAAAGGGACGAGCAAAGAAACAACACAGCTTTGAATGTCATTTAATTTTTAGAGGACGAAATAATATTCGGTAAAAATTCCAGGACTACCACACGTTTCTTAGGTGACCAGACGGAAAGCATAAACTGTTCTCGTTCTCACCCAAGATAGTATTCGAATTACAAACAAGAGTGATGAAAATTCCTAACTTAAACACGGGGTAGTTTTTCTGGGAAGGTGTGTGTGATGCAAAAGCGTACTTCAGGGATTTCCTCGCATTGTTGAATACTGAAGTTACTCCATGTGTTAATTACAGTCAGTTGTCTGGTAATCTCTCAGCTCCTTCCGTATCAGTTGTCTGGTAATCTCTCAGCTCCTTCCTTATCCGATCCCGAGAAAGTTCTGGAAATGTCATCTGCTACGATGATAACGAGTCGATCAACAACAGAATCCACGAAGACGCCTAGGCGCCGCATTTTCTCCTCATTCTTTTGTCTATCCTGCCGGCGTTCGGCAGTGACATGTGAAAAAGGTGCGTGCTTTTATTACGTTCCAGTACGTCTGGCAGCTGAAGAGTCTTTTTATTTCTTGGGCCATATCCCTTAACTTGGCTCCAGATCAGTTCTATTGGGTTTATATCGTAATTGAACAGTTGTTGTTGTTGTGGTCTTCAGTCCTCAGACTGGTTTGATGCAGCTCTCCATGCTACTCTATCCTGTGCAAGCTTCTTCATCTCCCAATACCTACTGCAGCCTACATCCTTCTGAATCTGCTTAGTGTATTCATCTCTTGGTCTCTCTCTACGATTTTTACCCTCAATGCTGCCCTCCAGTACTAAATTGGTGATCCCTTGATGCCTGGTAAATGTAAAAATGCAGCATTTGTATGGTGTGCTAGATGCTCTGAAAATGATTGTTTTTCATGTTTCTGCGACACTTATCGCTCTGGTTCGTGTGAGACTACATCTATCTACTAGGTCATTTATATATATTGTGAAAAGCAATGGTCCCATAACTCTCCCCTGTGGCACGCCAGAGGTTACTTTAACGTCTGTAGACGTCTCTCCATTGAGAACAACATGCTGTGTTCTGTTTGCTATAAACTCTTCAATCCAGCCACACAGCTGCTCTGATATTCCGTAGGCTCTTACTTTGTTTATCAGGCGACAGTGCGGAACTGTATCGAACGCCTTCCGGAAGTCAAGGAAAATGGCATCTACCTGGGAGCCTGTATCTAATATTTTCTGGGTCTCATGAACAAATGAAACGAGTTGGGTCTCACACGATCGCTCTTTCCGGAATCAATATTGATTCTTACAGAGTAGATTCTGGGTTTCCAGAAACGACATGATACGCGAGCAAAAAACGTATTCTAAAATTCTACAACAGATCGACGTCAGAGACATAGGTCTACAGTTTTGCGCATCTGCTCGACGACCCTTCTTCAAGACTGGGACTATCTGTGCTCTTTTCCAATCATTTGGAACCTTCCGTTCCTCTAGAGACGGCTGTTAGAAGGGGGGCCAGTTCTTTCGCGTACTCTGTGTAGAATCGAATTGGTATCCCGTCAGGTCCCGTGGACTTTCCTCTGTTGAGTGATTTCAGTTGCTTTTCTATTCCTTGGACACTTATTTCGATGTCAGCCATTTTTTCGTTTGTGCGAGGATTTAGAGAAGGAACTGCAGTGCGGTCTTCCTCTGTGAAACAGCTTTGGAAAAAGGTGTTTAGTATTTCAGCTTAATGCGTGTCATCCTCTGTTTCAATGCCATCATCATCCCGGAGTGTCTGGATATGCTGTTTCGAGCCACTTACTGATTTAACGTAAAAAAAAAATGGCTCTCAGCACTATGCGACTTAACTTCTCAGGTCATCAGTCGCCTAGAACTTAGAACTAATTAAACCTAACTAACCTAAGGACATCACACACATCCATGCCCGAGGCAGGATTCGAACCTGCGACCGTAGCGGTCACGCGGTTCCAGACTGAAGTGCCTTTAACCGCACGGCCACACCGGCCGGCTTTAACGTAAGACCAGAACTTCCTAGGATTTTCTGGCAAGTCAGTACATAGAATTTTACAATTCACTGAACGCTTCACGCATAGCCCTCCTTACGCTAACTTTGACATCGTTTAGCTTCTGTTTGCATGAGAGGTTCTGGCTGCGTTTAAACTTGCAGTGAAGCTCTCTTTGCTTTCGCAGTAGTTTCCTAACTTTGTTGTTGAACCGCAGTGGGTTTTTCCCGTCTCTCACAGTTTTACTCGGCACGTGAATGTTTAAAACTCATTTTACGATAGCCTTGAACTTCAGGTGACGGCTGGTACTAATTGAGGGAACTCTTGATGGCACGACAGCAAGCCACCGACACCATGCGCCCTCAGCCCTCATGTGTTACTTCCCAAGCGACAACATCGTGATAACATCTTTGAAGAGGACATTGCTCGTCCACATATGGCACGTGCCTCTATGAACTGTTTGCATGATGTTGAGACCACCAACATTTCCAGATGTGTCCCCGATACAGCATGTGTAGGACTAGCTCGGACGTCAGTTCCGTCCCATGCCAATATCCAGGATATCAAGCTGGGGGCCAGCTTGCCCCAGGAGAGGATACAACGGCTTCCTGACACATTTCCCAACCTAACCCGTGCAGGCGTCCAGGCTAGAGAGGGTGCAACGTCATAATGATGAATGCGCTCGCATCGCCGAGCTCTTCGTAAATCTGACTCGATACTACAATCACTGGAATACCATCACATTCCATCTCAACTCGCGCAGTTTCCATTCGTTCCCTGTTCACCTTTTGGGCCTGTTCACCTTTTGGGAGCTTCTCTCCATGGTTATAACAGCCAAGTAACTACCTACTGTGTGAATGATGGATGTATGGAAAGTAGATGTAAGTCTTAATTCTGTAAATAGTTGAAGTTTAATTTTACATCTTGTACATAATCTGACTGTTCTTAACTGAGGATCACTGAAATGAATAATTTACTTTAATTTTTGACAATACTTGGTTCTAATAGCCAAGAAACTAGCAAATGTCTGAATGATGGATTTAATGAAAGCAGATAAAGCAGAAACCTGTAAATATTAGAAGTTTAAATTTAATTTATGTACATAATTTTACTATTTATTGACTGAATATCATTCAAATTAATGAAACTCAAGTTTTTCTAATTACATTTTTGTAATGTGTTTATCTGACATGTTCCACATCCAGGAGGATTCCCTCTTTTATGGGTCTATGGAATGAACAATTAATCTAATGTAATCTAAAAGTGTAGCTGTACCGTTATCAATAGAACACAGCTTCACGTAGCAGCCTTTCTCAGATGCCGGTAACTAATTTACCAAGATTTGCGTAAGAAGGAAGCAGATACAAGTGATAGAACAATGCCCAGCTCTTCG
Organism: Schistocerca cancellata; assembly: GCF_023864275.1. Classification (NCBI taxonomy): domain Eukaryota; kingdom Metazoa; phylum Arthropoda; class Insecta; order Orthoptera; family Acrididae; genus Schistocerca; species Schistocerca cancellata. Next base: position 1,143,137,051 of record NC_064626.1, on the reverse strand, counting down.
CCGTTTCGATGCTTGTTAACACCAGATAACATTTGACAATGACAAATGAGAAGAACCAACCGTGGGAACATGCTTCAGCGCTCAAAGTCGTCGACGCCTCAACACCTGATGTAGCTGATTATTAGTCACGCACACTGATAAAAAAAATCCTCTGGCATTACAGTGCAAAAGCTCGTCACGTATTCTTCTTCTCAGTAAACAAGAGAAGTGCGGAGCAAATTGACAGTGACAGATTATATTTACTGAAATGCGGTTTCCTGTCCCCCAGATGGAAGGCTGCGCGAGATACGGAACCTGAGTATTAGTTTAGAGTCACAGTTCCCAAAATCACTTCAAAGCCTATGCTGCGATAGATCTTACAAATGCACCATCGGTATCGAACCCCACTACTGTTGTCATTGTGTTGCTGCTGGCTTTGTCGTGGACGCAACAAGTTCAAATGGTTCAAATTGCTCTGAGCACTATGGGACTTAACATCTGAGGTCATCAGCCCCCTAGACCTAGAACTACTTAAACCTAACTAACCTAAGGACATCACACACATCCATGCCCGAGGCAGGATTCGAACCTGTGACCGTAGCAGCAGCGCGGCTCCGGACTGAAGCGCCTAGAACTACTCGGCCACCGCGGCCGGCGGACGCAACAAGTCGTAACCGCAATAATTCTGACTGCACGTATCTCAAAATCGTTCGCTTTATGTAAACAAGGAATAGCGTCAACAACTGCACACATCAAGGAAGGTAGTACAAGCTTTTAAAAATTTCACGCAATGTTCTAAATGAAACGGACACAACGTTGTTTTCTATTTCATTTCTACATTACGAGTCAAGAAGGAAAACAAAATTACTGCATCAGCGTTTTATACTGATTTCGGTTGGCAAACAGAAGGACAGGATAATAGTCTATTCAATGTAAAAAAATTAATAAATTGTTTGTAAATATCTTTGCTGAAATCTAATTGTATTTCGGGAATAGAAATTGATCATCAAATATCCACAAGATTTATGTGGCGCACTCAATTAGTTGAGAGTTGCATGTTAAATAGCAATTTCAATTTCTCAGCAGCTTTGCCTTCAATAAATGGCGGTCTGGCCTTTGCTAATATTTTTCAAAGACGTTCTGTAACCAGTATCGATATGCAGTGTAGGCATGGAGGTATGATAAGGGGGCTTCTGATGACGTCAAAAACTTTAAGCTGACGTCCGCCATGTTAGTTGCCCCAAACATTAGCTTCTGTAGGAAGTGTTTTGATCAAAATTGGAAGTTTGCGTCGGTTAGAGGTCTGTTAACCATTCTGATTATAGTATACAGTGTAAAGGAACCACATTTCGTAAGTACATTCGTTCATCGATATTTTCTTTTATATTCATAAATGCTGGTTGCGCTGTTTACTTTTACTGTAATGGTTTTGTTTCAGTCATTTGATTTTAGGTTTCCTTTCAATCCAATTCGAAAACTCTCTGGGGAAACGCTGCGAGAAGCAAAGACTGAAAACCGACCAAACATAGCAAAATCTGTTCTCAGCATTTTCAGGAAGAGGACATAGGCCGAACATCAGTTTTGTCAGTCCGTATTAACGAAAATGGTGCATTACGAAAGCAGTCTTTTCATATCACATACTTCTCTTCGTGATTATTCTAAACGTATAAGAAAAAGGAAGTTACATTAACAATGCCAAATGTGTCGTATTACAGTATCAATTATGCATTTGAGAACAGAAAAAACGTCTGAAAATTCCTTCCTGACGCAATGTTATTCACGAAAGCACTGTAACGTTTTCTGTTTAAAAGCAATGTTCAGTGCACCTGTCAGAAATTAAGTACAAGAAGCAATCGGGACATCTAACATGGCAGCGTACAGTAATAAGTCTGTAGTGCCGTCTCCCATTGTTTTACTTCCAGGAGTGTAGGTTCTTTGATTTGAGCTCACTGAAACATTGCGGCGAAACCGTGGTACCTCTGGTGGTTTTTCACGCACTCCCAGCCAGTCAGATAGCTGGCTTTTAGTGGGGCATTTCTGCGCATGTGTGTGAAACACTCTTGGTTCCGCGATACATATGTTGAGTAGACGCAGCGCGGAAATGGCAGCAGCATTTACATTTGGTGACAATGTTCCACTTACTCGGAGTGGTTTCTAATAGGCAAGCTGTTGCAGTCAATGCATCTCTGTGATAGTCCTATTGCGCAGCTTGTTTTTCCTTAATATCGGGTGGAATCGTGTGATGATTTGCGAAGGTCTGCTGATATTTACGTGTGAGTTTACAGTCTTTGTCTTTCTCGTGAGTTTGAATCTGGTTACAAGATCGTATTCTGGTCATACAGTTCAAAGTATTATGCATTCAAATTTATCACTCTCTCCTGCAGCCGGCCGTTATGGCCGAGCGGTTCTAGGAGCTTCAGTCCGGAACCGCGCTGCTGCTACGGTCGCAGGTTCGAATCCCGCCTCGGGCAAGGATGTGTGTGATGTCCTTAGGTTACTTAGGTTAAAGTTCTAAGTCTAGGGGACTGATGACCTCAGATGTTAAGTCCCATAGTGCTCAGAGCCATTTGAACCATTTTTTTTTCTCTCGTGCAGTTTAGGTCATTCTGTTTTTGCTGGAAGCCGTGTATATAGATTTTATTCAGTGTGATTACTGAAATTCTCAACTTATATTCCATGTGTATCTTGAAAGCTGAGCAGCTCTTGTCCTTTGCTTACTTTATTTGAAGCCATTCAAATGCCTTAAATAGTTTGTTCATATATGGGTCCACAGCCTCCAAGGGTTTTGTGAACGAAGATATTGTCTGTAGTAGTACAATAAGTACGACATATTGTATAATGCCTATGTACAAGTGCTTGCAAATGACTTAAATGACGAAACTGGCCCGTTGTATAGCCTTATACAACGGGCCAGTTTCGTCATTTAAGTAATTTAAAGCACTTGTTCATAGGCATTATACAATCTGTAGTACTTACTGTGCCGTTCAATTGAAAAATCATTCCACATGTGAAGCCATTCGTGAAATACAGGTTGTCGCAGTGTCCCAAAAGTCGGGACTGGGGAAAACGTTGTGAAAATGGCTACAGGCAGGGACGGGGCAGATATGGTTCAAATGGCTCTGAGCACTATGGGACTTAACATCTATGGTCATCAGTCCCCTAGAACTTAGAACTACTTAAACCTAACTAACCTAAGGACATCACACACATCCATGCCCGAGGCAGGATTCGAACCTGCGACCGTAGCAGTCGCGCGGCTCCGGACTGAGCGCCTAGAACTGCTAGACCACCGCGGCCGGCGGGGCAGATATGGATAGAAACAAATGTAGTGGGGGGGGGGGGGGGGGAGAACTCTTCAGGAGACCTGCTAAAGCCGTCCGCCATCTTGGTATACTCCATACTGGATTCAGCTCTCATTTCTTCAGTGGGAGAGGGGGGGAGGGCGTGATGTGATTCGTGTTTTAAGGGTAGAATTTTGCAGTATCTTTGATAGGTAAAAAGTCATGCATCATCTGTTATAACATGTATAATTCGTCATGCAGTATTCTCAAACCTGATCATGTTTTGTTTCTGTCTTTACATGAGTGCCCTTAATGTGAAGGACAACACGCCACCACGCCAATGACCAAACACGAGCGCATCAAAATAATCCTGCTAACTGGTGGCTGGAGTTCCATATTAATTACCAGGGACTTCAACCGGCAATACCTTGGCTGGGAACCCTTCACGCAAAGTGCCGCCAGGAAACTGATCAGAAAGTTTCAAGAAACGGGACCCGTGGCAAAGAAGCCCCACACTAGCCGTCTCCACATAGCAACTGATGGGGCTACGACCACGGCAGTTTTAGCAGCAGTGGCCCCGAGTTCCGTCCCATGGTATCAGCCAACTCGCCCGCCGGCATGTCGTTCCTCGGATCAATATGCCCAGAATCCTAAACCGACAGAAAATGCATCCATTCAAAATTCAGAAATATCTGGTGGAAGACGACTCTGGTCGGAGGATGAGTTTTGCAAGTGGCTGTTAGCACAACACGCGACTGATCACGATATTGTTTGCAACATCCTCTTTAGTGATGAGGCGAATTTTTACGTCAATGGGCAGATCAGCAAGCGCAACCTGCGATACTAGTTATTGAACAACCCAAGACTGATATTTTTCCGTAGGGCTCAAAGATGGTACGGCTCGACATTTGGGGAATGCGTCTCATTGACCCTATCTTTATGACAGAAGCACTCATTGCTACGGCCTACCTGCGGATGCTGGGTGAGATGGTCTTGTCCATTGTTCTCATTGAAGACGGGACATTTCCTTCATACTTTCAGAAGGATGGGGCGCCGCTCCATTATGGTGCCTGTGTACAGGAATGGCTTGACAGGCAGTTCCCCAGTAGTTGGATTAGGCGTCATGGTTCCGTGGAATGGCCGCCATGTTTGATGTGCAGCAACTGGAAAAGCGGATTTCCGAGTCCTGTGATACTTCTGTGTTGCATTGTGTCCATGCAAACTATCTCCGACGGATACGGAAATGCCCTCAGGTACAAGGACAGCATGTGGAACAAACTCTATAAAGTTCGCTTTGTTATGCAGTAGGTTGGATGCCATTCATGTCGAGAATCATGACGAGTCACAAGTGTTATAACAAAAGATGCACAACTTTTTACCTGTCAAAGATATTGCAAAACGAATTTCACCATTGTGTCTCTCAGAGATTCTACTCTTAACACATGAACCTCCCTCCCAGTGAAGAAATATGAGTTGAATCCAATACGGCGGATGGCTTTCGCCGGTCACGCAAAAAATCCCACACCCTTTGCTTATATCCATATCCGTCCCGCCCCTGCCTCTTACCATTTTCGCGACATTTAGCCCGGTCCCGACTTTGAGGTACTCTGTAATTTCATCTGAGTTACAGTCTAAGAATGTACAAGGGAAAGAATGCACAAGGTAGCCTTGTGGTTCACGTAAGAGATGACGTGGTTATATACCTCTAGGACGTTGTTTTTGTTCTTAGATTGAAAAGCAAATGAATTATTTCTCGTATGACTTCACATATGGAATGAATTTTTTATTTTATGCCCCACTCCATTCGACATATTACATTATGTTTACGTATAAGTGCTTAAGTCATTTATTAAATATTTACGCATATTTCTGGTGCAGTTTTTTTCTGATGCCATCTTGTGCACAGATGTTGCAAGGCACCCCAGTTTGTGTACTGGAAATGGAAATGAAGTCCCATGCTTCTTGACAGAGCGTAGGGGAACGATGCGGGGGACCCACACCGCCGTACTAGGCAAGGTCCTAATGGAGGTGGTTTGCCGTTGCCTTCCTCCGACCGTAGTGGGGATGAATTATGATGATGGTTAAGACGACACAACAACACCCAGACATCTCGGGGCATGTCAAAATCCCTGACCCCGCCGGGAATCGAACCCGGGAGCCCGTGCTGGGGAAGCGAGAACGCTACTGCGAGACTACGAGCGGCGGACTTTTGTGTACTAGTGTTTACACATAGTGCTGATAGTAATTCGGATCTTACATAGTTTTCCCATACTAACATTGTTAAATACTCCTTTCCATGCACGCAAATTTTCAAGTGTGAAGATAAGTTTTGCTGCCGATTGCTGAAGGTAGAATTACAATGGCTGCTTTTCTACTATGTCTTCATGTTCCACGAAATAACTTACAGGGTGTATTGCATAGATGTGTTCAATACTCCGTAATAGTTTCCGAAGATCCTGTTCTTGCGAGCAATGTCGTTGTTCAAGTAACGTGGATAAGTACTATCATCAGTTGGTCATTTTCATATCTCACTACTCTGATTACAAACAGGGGCCAAGATAACCGTTGAACATTGTTCAAGTAGACGTTCCTCACTATTACTGCTCTTGTAATTTTCATGCAATCTTTCGGGCGGGGTAAAAACTTCCGAGTCAGAAGGCAAGTGTGTGTTTACAAGTGCGGTCGACTGTCCAGACAGTACGATGCCAGGAAATTTGTGGAAGGTTCTGTGAGACCAAACTGCTGAGGTCATCGGTCCCTAGGCTTCCACACTACTTAACCTAACTTAAGCTAAGGACAACACACACACCCATGCCCGGGGGAGGACTCGAACCTCAGACGGGGGGAGCCGCTCGAACCGTGGCAAGGCGCCTCAAAGGACACGGCTACCACGCGCGGCGACGATGCCAGGCAAAGCTAATACTAGTTTTGAGATAGGACAGCTTGTAATTTTTCACAACGCGAAAGGTAAATCATACACGCTCAACCCAAGTAAGAATACTGTTGCAGATATCGTCAGACGATTCAAAAATTAGAACCGTATCGACTCTATACTACAAAAGGGCCAGCCACCGAAGCTGGATGCAGCTAATACGGAGAATAAAGAAGGATCCTACACTCAGTGCACCCAGATTAACACGTGAGCTGCTAAACTAGACTGCCAAGAAGGTACATCCTCAAACGAATCGCAGAGCATTGCCATGAAACCTATAATGGAAGACTGGCCAGGAAGAAACCGTATGTGAATGAACAAAATCGAAAGAAGAGATTGTACTTTGCCAGGGATTTTTTTTTTTTTTTTTTTTTTTTTTTACGAAGGATGAAGTATGATGGAACGTTTTTGGGTCGGATGGATGAAACATGTTGCGGCGGAAGAAGAACGAAGAATTTACAGTCACAAATATTAAACCGACTGTAAAGTATGGAGGTGGCAGCGTTCTCGTCTGGGGCTGTATATCGATATTTGGACCGGGCGAATTGGTGTTCATCGACAGTATTATGAACAAATATGTCTATTGAACATATTAAAGAACAGTTTACGGTAAAGTGCTGAAACCAAAGGGATATGAAATACGTTCAAGTTTTACCAGGACAATGACCCAAAACATAAGGCTCGTATTGTGCAGAAATATTTGGTGTACAGCTGCCCCAAAGTCTTACAACCACCACCTCAATCACCAGATCTCAAACCCCTTGAGAATGTGTGGGGTGTACAGGAGCGACGTATAAGAAAAACACCTGTATCGTCCAAGGAAACTCTGAAGCATCGATTAAAAGAAGAATGGGACAGTCGGACAGTCTACATGCGGACTATTTACAAAAGATCATTTGCACTATACCGTAGCGTTTGAAAGAAGTGATAAAACAGAATGGCTACCCAGCAATAATGTAGACTGGCAATGACAAGGAAAGCGTTTCTGAAGAAGAAAAATTTGTTAACAGCGAGTATACATTTAAATGTCAGGAAGTCGTTGCTGAAAGTATTTGTATGGAGTGTAGCCATATATGGAAGTGAAACGTCGACGATAAATAGTTTAGACAAGAAGAGAATAGAAGCTTTCGAAATATGGTGCTACAGAAGAATGCTGAAGATTAGATGGGTAGATCACATAACTAATGAGGAGGTATTGAATAGAATTGGGGAGAAGAGGAGCTTGTGGCACAACTTGACTAGAAGAAGGGATCGGTTGGTAGGACATGTTCTGAGACATCGAGGGATCAGCAATTTAGTATTGGAGGGCAGCGTGGAGGGTAAAAATCGTAAGGGAGACCAAGAGATGAATACACTAAGCAGATTCAGAAGGATGTAGGCTGCAGTAGGTACCAGGAGATGAAGAAGCTTGCACAGGATAGAGTAGCATGGAGAGCTGCATCAAACCAGTCTCAGGACTGAAGACCACAACAACAACAACACCCGGCAAGATATTGAAACATTTAATGTTCCGGAAAATCTTGTCTTGAAATGATTAGTTCTGCAAAATGTCTGAATGTTAAAATAACGTGAAAATAGGACCAAGTTGTATTTAAATAGTATTATAAAAGAACTTATGTACGTTATCTTAATAAAGTTTATGTTATTATTTACAAGACACATCACGGAATATTATACTTGGTTATATGAATAAAGTTATGATGCTACAAGGTTAACATATCATAGTGTCCGAATATTAAAGTGGTTCACTATATCAAATACACGATTAATTGTGAACTGTCCCTTCGAAGATATATATGTAACACTGTGGAACTCAGGCGTATCGGGAAGTCCGCAGCTCGTGGTCGTGCGGTTGCGTTCTCGCTTCCCGCGCCCGGGTTCCCGGGTTCGATTCCTGGCGGGGTCAGGGATTTTCTCTGCCTCGTGATGGCTGGGTGTTGTGTGCTGTCTTTAAGTTAGTTAGGTTTAAGTAGTTCTAAGTTCTAGGGGACAGATGACAATAGATGTTAAGTCCCATAGTGCTCAGAGCAGTATCGGGAAATAAGCCCAAGTTCGTTTAGTTTACACTGCTCGTAAATCGTCCGTGTGAATCGTTATTGATGGTTATCATGGAATCAAACTTGTTTTCTGATGAGAAGGCAGGCCCAACAGGAGACACACAAGGTGCATTATTGTCTGCTTCACAGTTATTGTCAAAATAGTTAGGATACTTTGTTCTCCTAGGTAGTTCTAACCAGTGGAACACGAAATATTTCCGATATTTGGAGTTTCCTATACTAATAAATGAAAAGCACCAGTTTGCTTTTGTTCTACAATATTACTTTTATTGCTAACCGGTTTTCGGCTTACAAGGACATCTTCAGACATTTACTGAGTATTATCATCAAAGAAGTTAACTGTTAGCAGACAACATTGGAAGAGAAGTAACACATCTAGAGTGAAGTAGAAACATACAGTAAGTAACATCTTTGCAATGAAATAGTAAAAACTGAACAGTGCATAAATAACAATGGAGCTGACAGGAAAACCTTTAGCACAAAATAGGAATAGCATGCCTACATAACAGTTTCTATTAATAAACAAAACTAATAAAATAAGATAAAATTAGTACTAGACAAGGCTGCATCAAGAGGTATGAAACATGGAGAGTGATACACAACCAATTAAAAAAGAAGAGACAGTTGTCAATGTAAATACAGAATATATTCCTATACGTTTCTGTACTCCATTCTGTGTCCACTCCGTTTACAGCTTTCTCATTACTATCGCTGTTTTTATGTCATTGTGCGGTTACTGCTCTGTACGTACTCGTGCTCGACCGCTAATGAGGGCGCTGTCCTGCGCCCTTCTCCAAACGACACCAAAAACCCTTCAGCAAAGCAAATGCCGGACCCTCTTGTCATCCTTGTCCCAGGGCACTACAGTTCCGTCTCTAATGGCGCCACTGCTACCCGATTTCGTCAACCCCGTCCTTGAGCCACGGCTTAGCCCCGTGCTCCGGAGAGCTGATCGGCTGGTCCTGCACGTCCCTGGCGTCATCCTGAAGCAATCCTCCTCAGGCGGCGGACGTGGAACACATTACCGGCAGCCCTGGGCGCTGACGTCCGCCACTTGTTTATGTTGACCGTGACCGTGACAGCCCGAACAACCGCCTGCATCTCGGGGTTTGACGCAAGGGACAACCGACCCGCTATCAGCGCTCCACTGAGAACACCAGGTCTTCCGTCAAGAGCGCAACTGCCGACGTACTTGCCAGTGGCATGGAGCAGCTGAGGTCACTGACGCACGTCGGTGCTGTGATGTGCCAGTAGCTGGCAGAAAAAAACGTTCATCGTCAGCATTTCTCTGACATGGTGGCAGACAGTATTGCTATGCTTCAGGTGTAGCCCAACAGCTTGTGGTACAGGAACGTTACTAAGACTCGGATCAAATCCGCCTATTTTACGAGGGTCACTCCAAAAGAAATGCACACTAATCTTTTATTCTACATGTTTGAAAGTTTTACACTGTGTAGATTCATCCTTTAGGAACAATATTTTCATTTCTCCACATAATTTCCATCTCTCTCAACTGTCTTATGCTATCTTGGAACCAGCACCTGTATACCCTGGACCAACCGGTTGGAGCCACTGTTTGGCAGCGTGCACAAGTGAGTCATCATCTTCAAACCTTGTTCCACGAAGAGAGTCTTTCAGTTTCCCAAAGAGATGATAGTCACATGGAGCCAGGTCAGTACTCTAAGGAGGGTGTTTCAGTGTTGTCCATCCGAGTTTTTGTGATCGCTTCCATGGTTTTTTGACTGACATGTGGCCGTGCATTGTCGTGCAACAGCAAAACACCCTGCTATTGCCGATGTGGTCGAACACGACTCAGTCGAGCACGAAGTTTCTTCAGTGTCGTCACATATGCATCACAATTTATGGTGGTTCGCCGCACGGGATTAGCCGAGCGGTCTCAGGTGCGGCAGTCATGGACCGTACGGCTGGTTCCGGCGGAGGTTCGAGTCCTCCCTCGGGCTTGGGTGTGTGTGTTTGTCCTTAGGATAATTTAGGTTAAGTAGTGTGTAAGCTTAGTTAAGTCTTATTAGATTTCAAACACATTTGAACACTTTTTTATGGTGGTTCCACTTGGCATGATGTCCACAAGCAAGAGTCCTTTGGAATCGAAAAACACCGTAGCCATAACTTTTCCAGCAGAAGGTGTGGTTTTGAATTTTTTTTTCTTGGGTGAATTTGCATGATGCCACTCCATTGATTGTCTCTTCATCTCTCGTGAAAAATAACGGAGCCATGTTTCATCACCTGTCACAATTCTTCCAAGAATTTCATCTCCACCATTATCGTATTGTTCCAAAAGTTCGCTGCATACCGCTTTTCTTGTTTCTTTGTGAGCCACTGTGAACATCCTGGGAACTCACCTGCCACAAACCTTTTTTAACGCCAACACTTTCGGTATTCTGCAAACACTTCCTTCCCCTATCCCAACGTAGCGTGACAATTCGTTCACTGTGATGCGTCTGTCAGCAGCCACCAAGTCGTTAACTCTCTGCACATTGTCTGGAGTGTGTGCAGTACGAGGCCTGCCGCTGCGAGGACAATCCTCAATATTGTCGTGCCCGCTAACATCACGTAACCTGCTTGCCCACCGACTAACTGTACTGCGAACGATAGTAGCATCTCCGTAAACCTTTTTCAACCTCTTGTGGATGATTCCCACTGTCTCGTTTCCACAGCACAGGAATTCTATGACAGCACGTTGCTTCCGAAGAACGTCAAGTGTAGCAGCCATCTTGAAGACATGCTGTGACAGCGCCATTCACGGGAACAAGTTTAACTAAGTTTGAAAACAAGCGGGAAGGATGTATCTACACACTGTAAAACTTTCACACATGCAGAGTGAAAACTGTATTTTTACAAAAATAGTGTGCATTTCTTTTGGAGTGACTCTCGTATTTACTTCCTGTTTATTATTACTTGCCTACGGACCAGCTGGGTCACGCAATGCCTTTAGATTCATTTCCCTGATCTGCCGTATGCATCTCATTCTCTCTCAGAGGCCTTTCTTTCTTCAGTCCGCTTCGTTCCAGTATTTTTATTGGAACCTCATTCTCTGGCTGTACTAACCAACAGTTTAGCTTTTGAATGAGCACTTTCCTGTCTGCCACTTCCACTGCTTCTATTGGGGGCTCTTTCAGCTATAAAATGGTTCAAATGGCTCTGAGCACTATGGGACTTAACTTCTGAGGTCATCAGTCCCCTAGAACTTAGAACTACTTAAGCCTAACTAACCGAAGGACATCACACACATCCATGCCTGGGGCAGGATTCGAACCTGCGACCGTAGCGGTCGCGCGGTTCCAGACTGTAGCGCCTAGAACCGCTCGGCCACTTTGGCCGGCTCTCAGCTACATAAATAAAACAGTTTAGGGGCGTGAGTCATTCATTTTTCCACTATACGTTTCTATGGTTCACACCATCTTCAGGTAGAGAATAGGCTATGTTCCTACGTTAAAAATATGGTTCGGATTGTTGTTATTCTGATTGATTAGAACATTTCACTGTTTCGAAACAGTGGTGTTTCATTCCGTCCCTGTCTCGGATAACCGGACCAGATTCGATCTCGAGCCAGACACAGAAACTGTATCGTTGTTTCAAAATAAGGCTGTTTCAGTCCACCTGTGCTTGTATCGAAACAGTGATATTTCATTCCGCTCTGTGTCGGACGAGATTCGGGCTTGGCACAGGTACTGAAACACAACATAACACTTCATGAAACACTTTCAAGAGTGTCGAAATCTTTTTGACAAGCAATAGCGTGAAGCTGAAGATATCCGAAAATAAAGCTTCGTTTCTAGCTGACTGTCCTATTACGAAATGGCGTAACATCTGCTTTATAAACACTAACCAAACAATAAAACAACGCATACTATTCACATTCAAAATAATAAATATGTGAAAATCATTCAGTTAAATTACACTTTTTTATAACATACGCTTCTCTGTTCATGTACAGTAATCACATTAAGAAACGCAAATAAGCCTACAACATTTTGAATAAAAAAAAGGCGTAGAGTGACAGTTATTAGACATATACATAAATTTGATGTAGGTATAATTGCAAGCAATCTGTTTGACGTATCATTGATAGTGTAATGGTGAACAGGAAAGACTGGGAAGCATGGTGAATTTATAGTAACGGTTCGCAAACCCTTGAAAGACAAAAAATTTTTTCTGTTATACTTTGTTATTTATTCGAATTATTTGGCGTTATTTGTGAGTCTATAGTCACTGTGCCTGTTATCCACAATGATTCGCTTTGTGTGAATGGAAATTATCAGGATGGGTATATTACCCATACTAACAGAATATGGGAATCCCAGTAGCATATCCGTTGTTTCTGCAGTTTGCTCCCACTTCCAGTTCCGTTTGTGGTAGTTCTTGTCTTCTGCTATGGCTGTTCTCAGCCAATTGAAAAGTATGGAAGTCACACGACACGAAAGCAGCGCATTTGCTGCAGGAAATACGAAACTGCCAAGACGCCTAAGTGATAGTTTCATGCTTTCTGCGATATGATTAGCGCTCTCGCTCCCCATTTGTGTTTATATGGACATACTTATAGAGTAGACATTCAAGATGATAAAATGTGTAGGTTCATTAGATTACAAAACACAAACTGTTTCTCTGTTTCTAAACAGCGTATCGAAACATTACATTGTACTGTTTCATTTGTTTCGAAGCAGTTACGTGTTTCAGTTTGCCCATCTCTAATTCACACGAATGCCAAACACAAAGAAATAGACCAATATGGCTGAAACTTGGTGTGCGTTATTTCCAAAGATGCTACGATACGCGATACGCGACGGTGGTGCCATCTCTCGTACTTTGCACGGACTTTGCAAACCCCTCGTATTTGAATTTCATCTACATTTTTATAACAGAATATTCAAATTCAAGAAGGAAAAAGCATGTTTGCAGCATAAAAGGGCATAATTAATCATTTAAGACAATTTCCGAAAAACAGTCAAATACCCAACTGTAGTTACATTCCTAATATTAGTGAAAAGCACAGTCCCCTTTTCACAGCATCAGACCAAGTGAAAGGCACATTATGTTGCGCCTTTTGCTGATGATAAAAATTTTTATTTTTCTTCAGAAGAGGTACCATTAAAGTTAAAAAATGCATGGATCTGTATGACTAAAGTGTACTTACAAGGGAAGTAGCGTCGAAAAAATGCTGCATACTTCTGTTTCTTAGACGTGCTCTTCGTACGTTTGATTACACTGTCACTTCAAAGATGTTATACAATCAGGCGTATGCTTGCTTACTTTGAATATGAAGATAATTGTAAATGCGTTTGTTGGAACTTGGCTGTTCGGTTACTATATATCACAGTTCAATTTTTATGTTTTCTTGTATAGTTAGATATACAAATATGTTTTTATTTTATTTTAAAAATATGGATAGGCTATAACAGAATATGGATATGTGCATAAGGTCGACAGTTTGCTGGATAGCCTGCCAGTTCAGTTTCTTCAGCAGCTCTCTGACGCTCTTCCATGGGTCAAACCAACCTGTGACCATTCGTGTCGCCCTTTTCTGTATACATACAGTATCCCCCGTCACTCCTAGTGAGCAGTATTCTAGGATGGGTCTGTTTTCTAGACTGCTTATGTACCTCCCTAGTGTTCTACCAACAAACCGTAGTCAGCCACCTGCTTTACCTACGACCGGGCCTTTGTGATCATTCCATTTCATTCCCCTGCAACGCGTAACACTCAGATATTTAGCCGACCGCTGTGGCCGAGCGGTTCTAGAAGCTTCAGTCCGGAACTGCGCTGCTGCTACAGTCGCAGGTCCGAATCCTGCCTCGGGAATGGAAGTGTGTGATGTCCTTAGGTTAGTTAGGTTTAAGTAGTTCTAAGTTCTAGGGGACTGATGACCTCAGATGTTAAGTCCCATAGTGCTCAGAGCCATTTGAGCCATTTGAACCAGATATTTGTATGAGTTGACTTACTGTAACTGTCCAACATAAAACTGTCCATCACCGACTCCACAAAATATTTTTAATGTTTAGGTGCTTTTGTAATTAACGTTATCACTTCTAATACAACAGACATCCGTACTTTTAAGTCATTTCACTGTATTACACTTGAATTCATTGAACTGTTGAATTATTAATTTTTGAAAAAGAAAAGTTTTCTCTATATTCTATGGCGCTCTTTAGTGGTAATAGAAAAATAAGTTTTGATAAGAGGAAATTAACTGGAGTGCCATTAATTAAAAGAAGCAGCCAAGTAAAAAGGTGATAATTTTCATTTATCAGACGGATATTACGCGTTATGCACGGAAGCGCTGCCCGGAAACTGCGTTTACAGACCGGCTTAGCTGATCTCAGGGACGCACGATTGGCTGGTACAAATTCGAACATCAATGATGTTCGGCAGCGACCAACAAACGATATGTCGGCAGTCTTGCAGTTATCCTAGCTGAAACATAGAAAAGTTGGCACTCAAGGTAAACAATAACAATTACTATTCATATATTGACGATACCTTTAAAATAGATAAATATTTTACACACCTTGAAAATATCTTTCACGTACGAAATCATTCAAGAGAGCGATCATTAAGAGAGAGAGAGAGAGAGAGAGAGAGAGAGACAGAGAGAGAGACAGACAGACGGCGCTCGTGTTTTTACACATGTAGATAATTGAAGGCGACTTTACTGTCATTTTTCCTCAGTTCTTCCTGTTCGAGAGACTTCGCTACGCTGCTTTCCGGGACTGCTGATCGCATAAAATTTGATTGTTGACGCCGCTTGCGCAGCGTCTGATGCATTATTTGCCAATTAAAAAATACAATTTCTCTGTCACATTTAAGATTTAATTAGAATTTTACATTATAAGACAATTTAAAGACAATACACGGAATTAATACAAAAATACAGCGTTTCTTACGTAGGTTTACACAAACTATTTTAGTTTTGGGGCTTAAATTTATTTGACATAAAAAGAAACGTTCCACTGTTTCACTTCGCTTCACACCCTCCTCAGATTTCTTGGAATGAGGCTGCAGTAATTTGTCGGAACGTGACTTTCTGACTTGGTAACAGGTCGTGGGGATGCGACAACCCACCGCCTCCACCAGATGCGCGCCAAGGACAGCACTGCGGAATTCCTGCCAGCGTGTGTCCACCATTCGCCGACGGTATGGCACCTTGAAATCTCCAATGAGTTGGTGGTCACAAACAATGATTGACGTTCCGAAAGAACTCCATTAATTTGTCTTCGCCTTCGCAGGTAGCTCCAGTGACATAACAAAATGAACGCTGTCCGTATCGGAGTCACCTTGAGAAATACTTGTTAGCGACATTACCCAGTTCACCCTCAAGCAAGAGACATTTTCGTCGATTCCAGTAGACAGCCTTGACGCCGCCGTCGCGAATTTAACTAGCGGCACCGCAGACAGCAGCAAAACCTGAGGGACAAAGCGAGCCGGTTGCACAGCATCCAAACCTTCGACCTGTGGTGTCTGAATCCTGACAATTACGTCACTAGTTGCGAAGCAAGGCCTAGGTCGACGCCTTGGCCTCTCCTTTGCGAATGCAAACAAATTTCTGGCTCTGTCGCGATGTCCTAAGGACTTAAAACGCGAACGATGAAGACTTCCGCGGAACTCTTTTCAATACCACGACCTGCAGCACCTCTCGAGGATTCCGCGGCCTGTCATCGCTGTAAACTATAGAGTGCACGCTTAAAATTAACTCCCGAAGGGTCACGGAAGTCGCCAACCCGAATTACAGAGCGAAAGCAGCAGCCGTCTCTGTTCTGGTTGATACTAAAGGAGTCTTCATAAAAGGAGGAGACAGTCCCTTCATTGGCAGTATTATACAGCCGGCCGCTGTGGCCGAGCGGTTCTAGGCGCTTCAGTCCGGAACCGCGATGCTGCTACGGTCGCAGGTTCGAATCCTGCCTCGGGTATTGATGTGTGTGATGTCCTTAGGTTAGTTAGGTTTCAGTAGTTCTAAGTCTAGGGGACTGATGACTTCAGATGTTAAGTCCCATAGTGCTTAGTGCCATTTGAACCATTTGAAGTATTATACACACGTCAACAAAAGTTTTGCATCATCCCTTTGTTTGTAAATTCGTGATACAGAGAACCAAAATTGACCCCGAAGCATGGGTACACTACTGGCCATTAAATTGTTACACCAAGAAGAAATACAGATGATAAACGGGTATTCATTGGACAAATATATTATACCAGAACTGACATGTGACTACATTTTCACTCAATTTGGATGCATAGATCCTGAGAAATCAGTACCCAGAACAACCACCTCTGGCCGTAATAACGACCTTGATACGGCTGATCATTGAGTCAAAGAGAGTTTGGTTGGCGTGTACAGGTACAGCTGCCCATGCAGCTTCAACACGATATCACAGTTCATCAAGAGTAGTGACTGGCGTATTGTGACGAGCCAGTTGCTCGGCCACCATTGACCAGACGTTTTGCTGGCCGATGTGGCCGAGCGGTTCTAGGCGCTTCAGTTTGGAACCGCGCGAACGCAACGGTCGCAGATTCGAATCCTGCCTCAGGCATGGATGTGTGTGACGTCCTTAGGTTAGTTAGATTTAAGCAGTTCTAAGTTCTAGGGGACTGGTGACCTCAGAAGTTAAGTCCCATAGTGCTCAGAGCCATTTGAACCATTTTGAACCAGACGTTTTCAATTGGTGAGAGATCTGGAGAATGTGTTGGCCACGTCAGCAGTCGAACATTTTCTGTATCCAGAAAGGCCCATACAGGACCTTCAACATGCGGTCGTGCATTATCCTGCTGAAATGTAGGGTTTCGCAGGGATCGAATGAAGGGTAGAGCCACGGCTCGTAACACATCTGGAATGTAACGTCCACTGTTCAAAGTGCCGTCAATGCGAACAAGAGGTGACTGAGATGTGTAACCAATGGCACCCCATACCATCACGCCGGGTGAACGCCAGTATGGCGATGACGAACACACGCTTGCAATGTGCGTTCACCGCGATGTCGCCAAACACGGATACGACCATCATGATGCTGTAAACAGAACCTGGATTCATCCGAAAAAATGATGTTTTGCCATTCGTGCACCCAGGTTCGACGTTGAGTGCACCATCGCAGGCACTCCTGTCTGTGATGCAGCGTCAAGAGTAACCGCAGCCATGGTCTCCGAGCTGATAGTCCATGCTACTGCAAACGTCGTCGAACTGTTCGTGCAGATGGTTGTTGTCTTGCAAACGTCCCCATCTCTTTACTCAGGGATCGAGACGTGGCTGCACGATCCGTTACAGCCATGCGGATAAGATGCCTATCATCTCGACTGCTAGTGATACATGGCCGTTGGAATCCAGCACGGCGTTCCGTATTACCCTCCTGAATCCACCGAATCCATATTCTGCTAACAGTCATTGGATCTCGACCAACGCGAGCAGCAATGTCACGAAATGTTAAATCGCAATCGCGATAGGCTACAATCCGACGTTTATCAAAGTCGGAAACGTGATGGTACGCATTTCACCTCCTTACACGAGGCACGCAACAACGTTTCACCAGGCAACGCCGGTCTACTGCTGTTTGTGTATGAGAAATCGGTTGGAGACTTTCCTCATGTCAGCACGTTGTAGGTGTCGCCACCGGCGCCAACCTTGTGTGAATGCTCTGAAAAGCTAATCATTTGCATATTGCAGCATCTTCTTCCTGTCGGTTAAATTTCGCGTCTGTAGCACGTCGTCTTCGTGGTGTAGCAATTTTAATGGCCAGTAGTGTATATATTCATTTGCTATGTGTCCAGATCACCAAATATATATATATATATATATATATATATATATATATATATATATATTGTGCAACGACAAAATCGTGTAATTCCTGTGGAGTGTTTTGCTTAGTACTCCCGAGTAACATCAATACATGGTGGATGCTTGCTCGGATGCAGACTTGAATATGTCGTGGCGCACCATCGATAAGTTCATCAAGCCAACCCAGGTCTACAGTGTCCCTCTCTTCAATAGCGATTCTGCGTAAGTCGTGCAGTGTATATGGTTGTTTTCGACGTCCAGTCGACGTTCAATCGGTCCCACACTTGTTGACCTGGGTTCATGTCCGGGGAACAGGCAGCCCACCCCATTCTGGTGATCCTAGCATCCTGAAGGAACGAGTTCACGACAACAGCATGATGACACGATAGTTATCATCCACTGACATGAAATATCGTCACCAATATGTTGGAGAAACAATCACACTGTACTGTAGAGCAGTGAGATTACTCTCAACAACAACGAGGAGTCTATGGGCGGTGGCCCTATGTAATGCCACAGCATGACTTCACATCACCTCGCTGCATATGTGGAACAGAGTGTTCGAGGAGTTTAGTATCACTGTGTTGTCTCCAGACACTCTGTCTGAGATTATTCTTATTCGACTTTCGTCCGTAAACACCACCCGACGCCCGTCCAGGGGCGTCCATTCTACATGATTTTCTGATCATATGTAAGGGAGTCCATGGCGCTGTGGTGTAGAAAGTGGTGCTCATCATCGTCGTCAGGAATGGAGCTTTGGATCACGCTATCGCCTCACTGTAGTTTGATGCGATGCATGATAACCTAGTCTCTTCGAACGCCGAATTCAGTTCTACACCATCGGCCCGCGGTTCCATCTAGTTTTCTTCCTCCGCGGGCATATGAACGATTGTGAAAACGGAAGAAGACTTCGTCGCCAGAAATGCCGCCGCTGCTGGTACCACTGCGGGCATGCCACGAATCTTCGGACGGACACGACAGTCAAGCATGCATACAGGCCAATGGTCGTACATTCGAGATGTTCTTCCGAATGCCACTGCTATGATTAAAATGCTAAACCAACATCAGAAATTGTTGTCAGGGGCAATATGTATCGCAACTCATTTTTTTATTCTCTACCTGCCGTATTAATTTAAAGGAGTAGTTTTGGAACATCTTGTATAGTAGTTCTGTGATACTCTAGAAGTTTATCACAATCATGATCATTGCTCTGTGTGTCCCATTACCTTTTCCTTTTCACGCTGTACATAGCCGAACCTGCAATCTAAAAATAGAAATTAATATTGTCAGCCACTGAAGAATTTTGGTACAGAGCAGAGAACAAAAACTTAGACTGCGGTTTTTTGTTTTCTTCATTATTGTGACATTACTGTCACATATTGCTAAGTGATACTGTTTCATTTTCTGGCACTGTTCCGTGGTAATTTTATTGACAGTACTCGACATGTGACCTTTGAGTGAAGGCAGAAGCTTTTATAGTCAACAATACGTCGCTTGGTCATGGAATGTTAAACTCATAGTGTGGACAACGTAAGGAAAGAAAACATTTTATATCATTGAATGTGGTTCCCATTTCGTAACACGTTCAAAAAAGTGTTAACATGCGAGATTACATGACGCTGAATGAAACGCGCCTAGCATACGTTTTCAGAGACCGTCAAAGCAGGAAAGTAATGGAGACATTTCGCAATGTTCTGCTCGTAGGATGACGCTATCGCTGCCAAGAAAACGACTTAAATGTTCGCTGCCATTAACGTAGCACCACGGGAACATTAAACGCCGTCCTCTGCTGTACCGTTATGACTTTAAACTTTTGTAAGTGTAAGCGTGGTGTCAATGCTCCCGCCAAGATATAAACGCTGATAATTGTAATAATTAACGTTACACACGCGGACCACCTTGATAATAGTCTTCCGCTACCAACAGTTGGCTCGAAGAAAGGACAGTTGCCTGTACATAAAGGCGTACGTATGTTATGAAACTTCCCCTTTGAAAATTAAGAATGACAGTGCTGGAAAAACTCTTACGTTATTTGATTTTTCAAACCGCTGAGCAAAACTCAACGTACTCAGACTGTTTTCTCTTTACTTATTCTGGTCATCACTAAACTGACACAATATTTTTAGCCCAACGCAATCTGACTTTCAATAATCCCTACAAAAGAATGGCCATGACTAACAGTAACCTATACGTTTCATGAATCACTTACCTCACAAAAATCTTCGTTAGTCGAACTACTGCAATACAGCTAGCACCAATACTGCCAGCTAAATAAAAGATTCTAACTACTGAAGGCACTAACTACTGATAGGTATAGTCAGCAAATGAAAGATTTTGATAGAGAACAAACAATGTATTTACCTTAATACCGTTCAATGGTCATAATATATATACCATTTTGTGACATCCAATTAAACAAATTTCCTTTTTCTGATGGACACACGTCCAGATCGTCCACTCAAAACTCTGGCATCTCTTTCCCACATCCACCACTGCTGGCGGCTCACCTCCAACTGCCCAACGCTACGCACTGTTCACATCCAATTGCCCAACACTACAGAAGCAAATATTCCAACTATGAGTCCAACCAGCCACAGACTGCACACAGCGCACTCAGCGATTTTCATACAGAGCACTACGTGGCGTTACCAACATAAAAACCTAAACGGCCTACTTACAGTTAGACTTTATGGTTCTCACACAGTTTTTATAGCTTGTTGACCTCTGTAAGCCGCTGGTTAATGGTTAGCTTAATACAGAAAAGTTTTAGAACGCCTTCTCTTTCGTACTTTTATCGAAAACGCAGTATCAGACAGAAAAATACGTCTTAAAGAATCATTAAGACATTAAGTCTGAAAATTACTTTGATTTCCTCCCTTGGAATGACTTGCGAATGTGAAAATTCCAGTCGTCGGATGTAATGACTCTCACATCGGAGGAACGAGATTTCATGCCACCAGGACCAAGGCTAGTTTAGTTACTCCGAATTACGAAGTAGACTGGATCTCATTTATCGTTCACACTTTTTCGAAGAACAGCGAGGAAAATTCTCAATTCATGACTGAAACCGGCCTTGAGATTAGGTTTATTCAGTACAGAATTTTGGCGCCATTAACTGTTCCCTTGAGGTGGTCTGAGGTACTCTTATCTTAAGCGTAAGTCGTAAAACATAAATGTGTCACGTCATAAGTAGCACGAACGAATCTAGTGGCGCCGTGCGCACTGGAATATATCTGCTGTGTCAAACATTATTTGGTACGTGGACACAAAATTTACTGTGATGTTCTTATATTTCTGGATCTACGTTGTTAGGCATCATAACAAATCAAAGTGGCGGACAACACAATGTGACATTTTTGCACTTGACGAACTCTAAGACACAACATCCCAGCGGCGAAGTGCAACACAGAAAATTAGTTGTCCGATGGAAACAGAAGGAGCTGGAGAGTTAAGGGAGAGAGAGAGAGACAGACTGTACGAATGAGCAAATAACGACCGAACATGAGGAAGGTTAGATTTTAACGGGAGTTAGTTGACGTCGATGGCATTAGAGACTAAGCTCGTTGGGACAAGGACCTGGAAAGAAAGACAAGTAACGGTTGATACCAATAAGCTGGAACTTGGTAACTGTAATGTGTGTGTGTATGTGTGTGTGTGTGTGTGTGAGAGAGAGAGAGAGAGAGAGAGAGAGAGAGAGACAAAAACTTCCGCTATCAATGTGAAAGCAAATGCTTTTAAATGCTGAATTCACTGGTGCCCATATACTCTTCATCTAGAATAGCTTTTGCTACCCTACTTTTGAGTACAAACAGAAACTATGAAAATCACTTTCGATGTGTTTGATGCCAAATATTCTAAACTGAATCTGAATGTCTGTAAATGAAATTGGATATAAATAATGATTATCAATAATACATAAAATGGCTACCTCGTCAGACCATCACACAGAATGGCTAATTGTTTCGTACTGAAACTCTGATCTCTTAGAGAAACGCATCTACTAAATTATATAACATTTTGTAAATGAATACAGTTCCTAATTTCATCTGACAGTGGGTTTAGGCCCTTCAATTCTTTATAACACGGTGTTCCTGTGTTTAATTAGGGTATGCTTGTATATTGAAGCTCTGAACCAGTGCGTAAAAGTGTTCGAATAATGCGTAAGCTAAAATGTTATCGCAGGAGGTGGAGATTAAGCGCAGTAAAAATTCGAGCCAGGCTGGAAATGCAACCGGATTTGCTGCTGTCCCTGAACAGTTGTTCCAACCAGTTCTGCCATCTGAGGCGTCGATTACCAAACCGTCAATGCCACTGAAGGCTGTTATTTTTGTACAAACACACTTCCCACTGATGATTCGCTCCCGATACTGGAAAACTGCAATTGGGTATATAAGGGAACAGGAGGGTAACTTTGAGACACGGACGTCTCATTCGCGTCTGGAGCCAGCTCTGATGGCGGAACTGGATAAAGCGATCACTCTACAAAAAGCAGGGTGCCCTGCCTACAAAAATTTCAAACTTCACAAAAGATGAATAATATTGCGATAATAATTATGTCGGCGAAGCGATTTCTTTGATTTCTTCTTCTTTCTTCTTCGCGGATGGATCACTTAGGACCACGCGTAATCAACATTTGTTGGCCTTACTTTTCGCCCAGTATTCCTTCATAAACAACGGATGGGCTAGCTTTCGTTGCGTACACCATGTATGTCGGTTAGTTTTTCTCTCTTCTTCCTCAAAACCCCGTGTGTTTGTGATTATTCTGATTTCATTTCTATCATGTAGATTTGGAGACCCTAATTCTCTCAGGTCTTTTTCCGTCTGTTTGTACCAGTTCGGTCTTGTAGTTTTGTTCTTTAAAAACGTATGGATTTTGTGCGTTAACCTGTTTGAGTCCATTCTTTCTAAGTGCCCCATGAATTGGATTCTTCTCATGCGCATTGTGTCTGTTATTTTGGAGATATTTTTATTTATTTCTGCATTGGGTTTTGGATAATGTACCCCATCTTTAGTTCTTGGTCCTAGGATTTTCCTCATTATCTTACGTTCTTTCACTTCTAATTCCTCTTTTAGTGTTCTGTGTTGAAGGTTTAGTGTCTCAGATGCGTAGAGAGCTTCTGGTCTAATTACTGTTGTGTAGTGTCGTATTTTGCAGTTCCACGAGAGACTCTTTTCGTTGTGAATGTTTTTTGTTAACTGAAATGCCGTCTCCATTTTCTGGACTCTTGATCTGACAGATTTCTTTTCATTATAATTTTCTGCAATCCATTCACCTAAATATTTAAATTCTTTTACTCGATACATGTAGTTATTACCAATTTTGAGATCAGAAGGTGCATCTTTGACGTCAGTCATAAATTTTGTTTTTTCAAATGAAATTTGTAACCCTATTTTAGCTGCCTGTTCTTGTAATAATTCTAGCTGTTTCTGTGCATCGGTAATGTCTTGTGCGATCAGTGCCATGTCTTTAGCAAATGCTAAACAGTGTAATTCTATGCCCTTATGTCTTGTCCCCAGTCTGTGTGCTGGTGCACCTGCTTTTTTCCATTCTCTAACAACTTTTTCAAGAGTACAATTGAAGAGCACTGGGGACAGTACATCCCCTTGTCGTACTCCTGTGTCTATTTCAAATTCTGTGCTCAATTCTCCCATAAATTTTACTTTGGATTTGGTCTCCGTGAGTGTTTCTTTTATGATGTTTGTTGTCTTTTGATCTAGTCCAAATTCTGCTAATACTTCAAAAAGGGCTTCTCGGTCTATACTGTCATACGCTTTTTTAAAGTCGACAAACGTGATGACATAACTTTTGTTTGAAGTACTATGTAAATATTTCATTGAGTTTTTCAAGTTAAGGATTTGTTCTACGCAAGATCGACCTTTTCTGAACCCACCTTGGTATTCGCCTAGTTTTGAATCCAGCTGAGGTTCTGCGCGGTTTAGTAGGGCTTTAGACAGAATTTTGTATGTTATTGACAATAAAGAGATTCCGCGATAGTTGTTGGGGTCTGTTTTACTTCCTTTTTTGTACAGAGGATGTATGATTGCAGTCTTCCAATCTGTGGGGATTTTTTCAGTTTTCCAGATTTAATGTATAATTTCTTTGAGTTTTGCAATAAGATTTTCTCCTGCATTTTTCCATAGTTCTGCGATGATTTGGTCTTCTCCTGATGCTTTGTTATTTTTCAGTGACTGAATTATCTCTTTAATCTCTTGTAAACTTGGTGGCTTTGAGTCTGGGTTTCGTTGTGTACGATGGAACTCAAATTTTTCTGCAGGCTTTTCACAATTCAGTAATTTAGAAAAGTATTTTGCAAGAATTTCACAGTTTTCGGTGTTGGTATGAGCAATTTCCCCATGGTCGTTTTTGAACTGGAGTGATGGAGGAGAGTACTTTGTTAATTTTTGTTTGAATACTCTGTAGAAATTTCGGGAATTGTTTTTCTTGAAATCATTTTCTATGTCTTGCAATTTTTTGTCTTCGTGTTGTTTACGGACTGTTCGTATTGCTTTTGTGACTGTTTTCCTGGTATCTTTGAGATCTTCCAGGGTCTTTTGATTTTTGTTGCACAACCAATTTTGCCACGCCTGTTGTCTGAGATTTATCAGTTGGTCACACTCATCTGTCCACCATGGGTGTTTACGTGTACTTGTTTGCGGTGCTACAGTTTCAGCTGCATTTAAAAGTCCTGCTTGCAGTTGTTGCCAATTTTGTGGTTTTAAATTTTGCGTTTCTTTTGTAAATTATTCATTGCCATTTATCTTTTGTACGTCATATTTACGGTGTGGAGATTTCTTAGTGAATTTTCTTTTTTCTGGAATGACATCTAGGGAGAATTTTGTTGGGTAATGGTCGGAATCTAGATCTAGTCCATTAAGGACTTTAAGTTTCATGATTTCTACTGTATTTACGCGGGAGATCATTACATGATCCAACTGATATTCACCTAGTAATGGATTAGGTGAGATCCAAGTTTTCGTTTTCGAGGCTCTTTTCTTGAAAAATGTTGATTTGAAAAATAGGTCATGGTTTTTGCAGCTTTCAATGAGTCGCATGCCATTCCGGTTGGTCTGTGTATGCCCTGACCATTTACCTACCCAATATCGATATTTCTTTTCTTTACCGATTTGTGCATTGATTCGCCCATAAGGATTTTGACATGGTTATTTGGGATTTTTTGGAGAATATTATCTAATTGGTTCCAGAATTCTTCTACTTCTTCTATTTTGTTTTTGTTAGTGATGTTAGTTGGTGCATGTCCGTTGACTAGGGTGTATATCTTATTAGCTGATTTTATTGTCATCGTGGAGAGCCGACCCGAGTAAGATTTGAAAGTTGCGACTGAATCAAGTATTGATGTATCTACTATAAATCCAGTTCCAAATTGTGGACAATTTGCCATGGCTCGTTTTCCAGGTTTTCCTTTGTATATCCTGTATCCTTCCGAATCAAAAGGATTTTCATCTGTATATTGTGATTCCTGAGATGCAATAATTTTGATTTTACGTTCTCTGGATTTGTCCAGGATGTTTTTTAGTTTTCCCATTTTTAAGAGAGAATTTACATTAAATGTCATTAGCCAAATTCTAGATTTTTGTTTGATTTTGTTATTACGGGGATTTGAGGTACTCCGATTTACCTCCATGCACACTTCTGTGGTCTCCCCAGAATCCGAATAGACCACTTGCGGTTTTTCAACCGTGGGATTTGACCCACTGGGGTAATTTGTCTTTGATGGTGCTGTATCCATGTTGATTTAATTGGACTGGGTTTGTGACTGAAATTGAGATTTCAGTCTGGTTAAGCTCAGAGTTCCACTTCTGAGTTTTATAGATCAGCCGCCACTAACATGTGGAACAGACGCTGTAGGGTTACCGCCACTAACCTGTGGAACCGTCGTGCCCTTTGTCCAAATAACCTTGGACGACAGCTTTTATAGTATCCCAAAAAGCAAGGTTGCTTCTTCCGCCAGTTCCGCCGTACCGATGATCTTCATCTCCGCCTTCACTGCCGTTGAGGTCTTCACCGTGTCCCTGACAAGGGGCCCTCACGAGGTACTATCACCCGGGCCAGGTGAACCAAGGTTTTTTTATGAGGTGTTACTCCTCCCCCTCCTCCTTTTTCAACCGGGCTTGGGACCGGCTGTGGCGGAGTTTCTTTGATTTCATTCATACATGGAATACATATTTCTCCCTCTCATATATACAGGGTGTTACAAAAAGGTACGGCCAAACTTTCAGGAAACATTCCTCACACACAAATAAAGAAAAGATGTTATGTGGACATGTGTCCGGAAACGCTTAATTTCCATTTTAGAGCTCTTTTTCCATGTTCTTTCACCTACGCTCAATGGAGCACGTTATCATGATTTCATGCGGGATACTCTACCTGTGCTGCTAGAACATGTGCCTTTACAAGTACGACACAACATGTGATTCATGCACGATGGAGCTCCTGCACATTTCAGTCGAAGTGTTCGTACGCTTCTCAACAACAGATTCGGTGACCGATGGATTCGTAAGGCGGACCAATTCCATGGCCTCCACACTCTCCTGACCTCAACCCTCTTGACTTTCATTTATGGGGGCATTTGAAAGCTCTTGTCTACGCAACCCCGGTACCAAATGTAGAGACTCTTCGTACTCGTATTGTGGACGGCTGTGACACAATACGCCATTCTCCAGGGCTGCATCAACGCATCAGGGATTCCATGCGACGGAGGGCGGATGCATGTATCCTCGCTAACGGAGGACATTTTGAACATTTCCTGTAACAAAGTGTTTGGAAGTCACGCTGGTACGTTCTGTTGCTGTGTGTTTCCATTTCATGATTAATGTGATTTGAAGAGAAGTGATAAAACGAGCTCTAACATGGAAAGTAAGCGTTTCCGGACACATGTCCACATAACATATTTTCTTTCTTTGTGTGTGAGGGATGTTTCCTGAAAGTTTGGCCGTACCTTTTTGTAACACCCTGTATATTTTTTCTGCGACTGAGTCTGGCGGAAGAAATCTTTTGGATGCTTTACGTAAATATTTTCTGTTTGCTGTTTCCTTCTTCAGCACAAGCATAAAACGATCAGTTTGGTTAATAAATAATGCAGTCCACACCAACGGATTCTCAGACTCAACATTTATATATGGCAGGACACTTAGAAAATGTAACAGACCTACTAAGGAGACTGCCTACACTTCGCTTGTCCGTCCTCTTTTAGAATACTGCTGCTCGGTGTGGGATCCTTACCAGATAGGACTGATCGGAGTACATCGAAAAAGTTCAAAGAAAGGCAGCACGGTTTGTATTATCGCGAAGTATGGGAGAGAGTACAGGATTTGGGCTGGACATCATTAAAAGAAAGGCGTTTTTCGTTGCGACGGAATGTTCTCACGAAATTCCAATCACCAACTTTCTCCTCCGAATGCGAAAATATTTTGTTGACACCGACCTACATAGGGAGGAAGGACCACCACGATAAAACAAGGGAAATCAGAGCTCGTACGGAAAGACATAGGTGTTCATTATTTCCGCGCACTATACGAGATTAGCATAAAAGAGAATTGTGAAGGTGGTCCGATGAACCCTCTGCCAGGCACTTAAATGTGATTTTCAGAGTATCTCCGGCCGCAGTGGCCGAGCGGTTCTAGGCGGTTCAGTCTGGAACCGTGCGACCGCTGCGGTTGCAGGTTCGAGTCCTGGTTCGGGCATGGGTGTGTGTGATGTCCTTAGGTTAGTTAGGTTTAAGTAGTTCTAAGTTCTAGCGGACTGATGACCTCAGATGTTAAGTCCCATTGTGCTCAGAGCCATTTGAACCATTTGCAGAGTATCCATGTAGATGTAGATGTATTTCAGCAAATCTGCTGCGAAAACATGAACGCGCCATACTTTGCGTCCGCTCAGCTTCACAACTTCCAGGAGTAAACAAATAACATCTGCCTCTCTCTTCTGTCCGTTACTGAAACACAACTGAAAATGTAACGGCGCCAGAGATGATATTACTCAAGTGAGCGCCTGATCGATAATATCAAATACATGACGAGAAAAATAAAGACGAAAACTTACATTAAAGCACAAAAATAAGCGGAAACAGTTACGTGGCTGCCAGGGGAAGTGTCATACGAGTGTCTTACATCCGTTAACCATTAATTACCCCTTACATTAAGGCTATATATTCTGCTAATTAGCTATAGCAGAGGTACGCCTGTTTATTTACATAAGTATTCTATAAACCACTGTACGGAGCATGACAGGTGTTACTTACTACCGACAGGTGTCCCTTTCTGCATGTCGCTCTATGGTACAAATGACTCTGAGCACTATGGGACTTAACAAAAATCAAATGGTTCAAATGGCTCTGAGCACTATGGGACTTAACTTCTGAGGTCATCAGTCCCATAGACTTGGAACTACTTAAACATAACTAACCTAAGGACATCACACACATCCATGCCCGAGGCAGGATTTGAACCTGCTACCGTAGCTACAGCGCGGTTCCGGACTGAAGTGCCTAGAACCGCTCGGCCACATCGTCCGGCTTTCGCTCTATGCTACCTAATCTCTCTTCATTGTGTGGTGGTGGAGGTAGTGGGATAACATTCTAGTCTGTGTTAAATATTGGTTCTTTAAGCTTCTCCAAAATGTTGGCTGACTGTACAGTAACTTCCAGCTGCTGCAATAAACGTTTCAGTTTAACAGTTGAGAGAAGAGAGCAGTGGAAGAATGAACGACGGCACCATTCGGGAGACATAGTCTGGTTTACTGATGGGTCGGAAACACACACAGATGCTGAAGCAGGAGTGTACGGGTGTAAGTAGGCTGTTTATGTTTTCTTATTCGTACGCCACGTAGCGCTCTGTATGAAAATCACTAGCTGTGCTGTGTGCAGTCTGTGGCTAGTTTGCATTGTTGTCTGCCATTGTAGTGTTGGGCAGCTGGATGTGAACAGCGCGTAGCGTTGCGCAGTTGGAGGTGAGCCGCCAGCAGTGGTGGATGTGGGGAGAGAAATGCCGGAGTTTTGAAATTTGTAAGACTGGATATCATGAACTGCTATATATATTATGACTTTTGAACACTATTAAGGTAAATACAGTGTTTGTTCTCTATGAAAATCTTTCATTTGCTAACTATGCCTATCAGTAGTTAGTGCCTTCAGTAGTTTGAATCTTTTATTTAGCTGGCAGTAGTGGCGCTCGCTGTATTGCAGTAGTTCGAGTAACGAAGATTTTTGTGAGGTAAGTGATTTGTGAAACGTTTAGGTTAATTTAGTCAGAGCCATTCTTTTGTAGGGATTTTTGATAGATTGCGTTGCGCTAAAAATATTGTGTGTCAGTTTAAGCACAGTCATGTACAATTTTTCTAAGGGGACGTTTCACGGGGTACGGCCTAGATTAGACAGCGAAGTCTCTCTAGAGAAGCTGGCCACGGTATTCCGGGCTGAAATATCCGCTACCATTGTGTGCTCATGAGAAGAACGCCGGTAGGCGCTACAAGGATTTTGGCATCTACGTTTGTTCAGATAGCCAAGCAGCTCCGAAATCTGTATCAGCCGCGGCAGCGAGATCAAAGACCTTAGCAGACTGCCTTGATGCCCTTGTGAGACTAGGGGATGCAACAGGGTAAAGCTGCTGAGTGTCCCAGTCACGCAGGAACTCATGACAACGAGCAAGCTGGCAAGGAAAGGAGCGATGGCTCCGTTTTCTGGAACGGACCCTGCCCTCACCGTCACTAAGGCGATGGTTGAATCAAAATTACGAAACTGTATCAGAAGGGAGTGCGAAGAACATTGTACTACGATCCAAAAGCAAAAACATGGCGAGCTAATGATGCCAAGGCCTGGGCTTGAACAAGGGACATAATAACCTCATGGTAGAACTAATGAGAGGCCATGGAACTTTTAACGAACACCTACACATGATGGGTATAGAGAAGGAGGCCCTTTTGTGTAGGCCGTATGGTGAAGGTGACGAAACCAGACGACACTTAATCTCCCAGTGCGAAGCTTTGGAGATCAAAAGACATAAAATATTAGTGTCAAAAATCCCGAGGAAACTGTATCTAATAAAGAACTTGTGAAACACCTGCTATTACTTTCCAGGGTTAGAGTTGGCTTTACTAAAACCACTGGGACTGTACGCGCACAATGAATCCTGTTTTCGGTGCGAGCAGTAGCGGGCTAGTTTGGTGTTGCTTTTATCTCTCTGCTCAAATTAAATCAAGCTTCTTTAACTTTTGTGAAAAGAACATCGTCTCTGTTCCAAAGGCATTACATTTCGAACAGCGCATAACTCTGAATTCCTTCGATTTCCTCTTTTAAGCTGATCTGGAAAGTAACAAAACACTCAAAAATATGTTGCACGACGTTTTACAGGCGATCTTCTTTGCAGTGATTTCACACTATAAAAAAATTTCCAATGAACTTTATAAGACATCCATTTTATGTCCTTATAACTGATTTTGTATGTGTGTCCCAATTCGTAATACTTCACAGCGATACCTAAAGATACTTAGTCGATTTCACTGAGTTTAGAGGAAAACGACTAATCTTTTATTAAAAAACTGCAATTTTTCTTTTCTGCTAAGACGTGTTATCTTTCTTTAATCAATACCAAAATAAGCTGCCACTGTTTTAGTTAGTTACTGTTTTGTCTACGTCGTTTTGACTGAAGGAAGTAAAGCTGTGCCACAAATTTGTTTTTTCCTCAGATGATTAGTGATGATTATTAGTGTTTTAGGGCGCACAACAGCGAGGTTATCAGCCTCCGGTTTTTTCCTCAGTCCGACACCGTAGGTGCTCACTGGTCTTCCGATCAACACATCTAATTTTAACCCTTCTACAGCACCTCACTTCGAAATGCTTCTATTCTCCTTGTCTAAACTGCTTATCTTACAAGCCAATACCCCATGCAAATACCTTCAGAGAAGACTTCCCAACACTTAAATCTATATTCTATGTTAACAAATTTCTCTCTTTCAGATACGAGAACAAATACAGGGCTATTACAAATGATTGAAGCGATTTCATAAATTCACTGTAGCTCTATTCATTGACATATGGTCACGACACACTACAGATACGTAGAAAAACTCATAAAGTTTTGTTCGGCTGAAGCCGCACTTCAGGTTTCTGCCGTCAGAGCGCTCTAGAGCGCAGTGAGACAAAATGGCGACAGGAGCCGAGAAAGCGTATGTCGTGCTTGAAATGCACTCACATTAGTCAGTCATAACAGTGCAACGACACTTCAGGACGAAGTTCAACAAAGATCCACCAACTGCTAACTCCATTCGGCGATGGTATGCGCAGTTTAAAGCTTCTGGATGCCTCTGTAAGGGGAAATCAACGGGTCGGCCTGCAGTGAGCGAAGAAAAGGTTGAACGCGTGCGGCCAAGTTTCACGCGTAGCCCGCGGAAAATTGGCTCATGCCACAACTGGAGACCGACAGCGCCGACTTCATCTTTCAACAGGATGGTGCTCCACCGCACTTCCATCATGATGTTCGGCATTTCTTAAACAGGAGATTGGAAAACCGATGGATCGGTCGTGGTGGAGATCATGATCAGCAATTCATGTCATGGCCTCCAGCTTTCCCGACTTAACCCCATGCGATATCTTTCTGTAGGGTTATGTGAAAGATTCAGTGTTTAAACCTCGTCTACCAAGAAACGTGCCAGAACTGTGAGCTCGCATCAACGATGCTTTCGAACTCATTGATGGGGACATGCTGCGCCGAGTGTGAGAGGAACTTGATTATCAGCTTGATGTCTGCCGAATCACTAAAGGGGCACATATCGAACATTTGTGAATGCCTAAAAAAACTTTTTGAGTTTTTATATGTGTGTGCAAAGCATTGTGAAAATATCTCAAATAATAAAGTTATTGTAGAGCTGTGAAATCGCTTCAATCATTTGTAATAACCCTGTACAACCTCTGTCGGACGTGAGAATGCGCGGTTAAGCGTGTCTGGAGTCAACAACGTGTTTAACGGTTGCTCGCTCCTGAGCGCGCGCCAGCGCAGCAGTCGTTAAAGAGGAAGCCTGCAGATGTGGTCGGCTGCGAACACTCGGTCGGACGAAGTATTCGAAAGAAAGCCAAGTACTGTACTGAATTTTACTTTCTTGTGTCCGAAGAATATTGAACTCTAATTCATAAGTAGCGAATATCGTCCATTCATGAAAGTTTAATTCTAATCTGCTGGCATGGTTTTGTTACCATAATACAGCAATAGCTTTCCGCAAAAGTTAAATGAACTCCATTCTATCGATTCTCAAATATGTTAACCCTCAGACGGAGTTGTGGTGTCCTTTTTGATACCAGTCAATCTGTACACACGTGCCATTTCCTCTGTTGGTCATTCTATTGTTGGCGGTTCTACATACCTTCTCGGCAGTTGATAGTGAACCTCCTGAAGAACTAGCAGCATTTTCGAGCTGTTCTCTTTCCCAGTGCACAGCTGTAAAGTTTGGATGGTGCCATTATTGACCCCACGACACCGTAAGTGTTTCTGTTTGCCCTACGTCAAAAGTTTATTTATCAACGAAATGTCATTTTATTTTTAGGCTTAGTGAGTGTTTTCATTTATTTTCAGTGTTACTATGGCTTCGAGCTCTCATTCACGTATGTCAGTACTCGATCCTAGTTTTCCAGACTTTGTGAGAAAAACGCTAGAAGAAGGAGAAGAGGGTAGTGATGCAAATGATCTGGACGATGAAAATGACCCTTCTTACAACAGTGGACATGAAACTGCTTCAGAACAAAGTCGTGACTCTAGTGTATCAGATAAATTAGAGGGAAATAAACACAGAGGGGAATCATCTAGTTTCTATGGCAGAAATATGTATAAGTTGTGCACTCTAGAACCTCAAAGGAATGTGAGAACACCAGCCCACAACTTGATAATAAAAGTTCCTAAATTGAAAGGCCCTGCAAGCCGATTGGGAGACTCA
Organism: Schistocerca cancellata; assembly: GCF_023864275.1. Taxonomy (NCBI): domain Eukaryota; kingdom Metazoa; phylum Arthropoda; class Insecta; order Orthoptera; family Acrididae; genus Schistocerca; species Schistocerca cancellata. The sequence continues at coordinate 1,143,104,086 of NC_064626.1, read as the reverse complement.
TGCAGTCCATTGGAAGCGTGGGAGTGTTTGTTTACCAGAGATATGTTAGAAGGAATTGTGAGTCATACCAATGTGAAAATTTCTTCATATCGAACAAAATTTTCTGATCAGCAGCGCACAGAACTACGAGACATGAACGTCAATGAACTTATGGCACTATTTGGATTATTATACTTCAGTGCCATTTTCAAATCTAATCATGAACGTCTGGAGTCTATGTTTGCAACAGACGGCACTGGAAGAGATATTTTCCGTGCCACACTATCCATGAAGAGAGTGCTGATATTGCTTTACTGCCTAAGATTTGATGACATGGCTGGCAGAGATGAAGAAAAATGACCCTGTAGCAGCGATTTCTTGGATTTTCGATAGAATGGTTCACAATTCTCAGGCATCTTATAACATATGTTCACATGCATGCGTGGATGAAATGCTGGTTGGTTTTCGTGGGAGATGCGCATTTAGGGTTTATATGGCTAGTAAACCAGCGAAATATGGGCTGAAAATAATGATTTTAGCTGATGCTCAAACAAATTACCTTCTGAATGCCTATTTATACACTGGAAAAGACAGTGATGGCGTTGGCTTGACACCAGAAGAAAAGAAATTTCAGGAACCTACTCAATCTGTCCTGAGACTACCGAAGCCCATTTACGGTACAAACCGTAACATTACAGCTGACAACTACTTTGGCTCTATTGAATTAGTTTCGGAGTTGACCTATGTTGGTACATTGAGGAAAAACAAAAAGGAAATCCCACCCGAATTCCAACCATCTAAGAGGCGTGTGGAAGGTTCAACACTTCATGGCTTCACAAATGACAGAACATTGATTTCTTATGTCCCTAAAAAAGGAAAAGCTGTCATTTTGATTTCCAGTATGCATCATTCAAAAAGTACAGATCCAAAAACAGGAAAACCAGAAATAATTTCCTTTTACAATAGCACAAAAGGTGGCGTAGACTCTTGACCAGAAGTGTGCAACCTACAGCACAGGCAGACGAACACGCAGATGGCCTCTTGCTGTATTTTATGCAGTCCTGAACATACTCGGAGTTAACTCGTATGTAATACAATCGTCCTGCAAGAAGTACATACCTATTTCCCAGTTTGAATTCATCAAGACACTTGTCAGGCAGCAATCAGCCTCTCAATGAGAGGCTGATGAATGGCAGACTACCAAAAGAACTAAGAGTAACAATCTCAGGACTTTTGAAGAAACCTCTACCAAAATCACAAATATCCACTCTGGATTCAAAGAGGAAACGATGTGCTCTTTGTCCACGTGCCAGTGAGAAAAAGACAAACCAGTATTGTACCTGCTGCAGTCGCCCAGTTTGCCAAACCTGTCGTTCGGTTGTTTGTAAAGAGTGTGGAGAGGAGAATGCGGGTGATTATTGACGATTTGTGAAAAGCTCTGTATCAATTCATATTTGATATTCATTACATGCAGCTAATTTTTCAAACACTATATATTTGTCTCACAGCAATATATTACTGTTTCGTGTTATTTCTGATACAATAAACTAGTTTGAATTTTTATATTGCATTTCATTTCAATGTTAAGTAGTGTTGCATAAACTTGTTTTCCTTTTGTGATTTTTATAGAGATTTTATTAGTTTAACTGAAGTTTTGTGTTGTAACATAGGCAATTAAGGAATTTATAAATAAATATTTCTAATGAAAGTAAAGTAAATTAATTTTCATGGATAAAATTGAGTGGTATCATTTTGGACCCAACAACACCATTTATGGTACTAAGATGTCACCACTCCGTTTGAGGGTTAAGGATGAAACAATTCCTAGTAGACAGCTTCACTCTATCGATTATCAAATAATGCTAAGAATGAAACAATCCCTAGTAGACAAGGAAAGGAGGGACCAAACCGGGGAGATCACATTGTTAAGCAGTAGCAGTAGTAGCAGCTTTATTATTCATAGATCGCTTTTACAAAGATACTGAATACAACATGGCATTACGGTTTACGAACAAAAAAAAAATAAATTAATTAGTACGTACAGGCATTTACATAAAGTCTACTTTGACAGGGATGGGACAGTAATCGGCCGTGGCCTTATAGCAGGAAGTATCCTGACTTTGCCACAGTAACTTAGGGAAACTACGAAAAACACAAATGAGGTTTGCTGGATGAAGATTCAAGACTCCATCTCCTGAATACAAGGCCACTCTGTTTAAGGGGGGTAGGACTTGGAGCAGGAGAGGCACCACAGGACATTTAATTTCCAGTGTCTATACTTTTACAAACAAAAGTCATAAAACTTTGTCAGCATCACCAGGAAGGATTCAGGATTCACACCCATTGCAGTGGACGTTCGAAAACATAACAAAATAAATTTTTTGTACGCGCGAAATTTAATCATTTTTTCACTTACTAATGGCTGCATTTGTTGCTATAGGCACACTTTTCTTCATACATTAGAGAGATTCTTCGATGAATTTTGCACAGCATACATACCATACTCACAGGTGTATGAAACTCTAGAATTTATTTAATTTATGAAAAAACGAATGAACTGTTATATTTTAAACTTCATGTTTAGAAAAAACACAAATTTTATAGTTAATTACCTCAATTTATACTACAGTTTTTAATAGATTTCGGAAATTCTAGAGTTTCATACACCTTTAAGTATGGTTTGTAAGCTGTGCAAAATTCATCGAAGAACCTCTCTTACTTATGAAGAAAAGTGTACCTATAGCAACAAATGTTGTCATTAGTAAGTGAAAAAAATGATGAAATTTCACACGTACAAAAAATTACTTCGTTATGTTTTAGAACTTCCACTGCTATGAGTGCGAATTCTGAATCCTTCCTGGTGATGCTGACAAACTTTTATGAATTTATTTGTAAAAGTATAGACAGTGGAAATTAAAATGTTCAGTGGTGCCTCTCCTGCACCCCCTTAAAACAATGCTACTTCATTCGGTTTATCCATAATGTAAGTTACTGTTTTGAAAGTAACTTATTTAATACACAACGGGATTAACGAGATTAGCTGCTAGTGGGCATTCATTTAAATCAGTGGTGAAAGTTGAAAATTTGTGCCAGATAAGGATTCGAACCCAGGTTCCTGTTTACTAGACAGATGTGCTGAGCATAGCATCATCCGGACAGTGCAAACGCACACCACACTCGAATTGCTACGTGCATCGGTGAAATGCTGCAAGTAATGAGGGTAAAGGGCAAGGGGCACTAAATCTGTAGTGTGTGGATAGTTTCAGAATTTGGTTCTGACCGGAAGCGTGCTAGGGTACTCCGCGCAGTAGCGATGACCACTATGACCGGGTGGACACCAGCACGGTAGCTCAGGCGTGTTCGGTCAGACGGTTAGCTGCTCTCTGTAATAAAAAAAAAAGTGAGTGAATGGATCAAAAATGAATTTCAAAAATGGTTCAAATGGCTCTGAGCGCTATGGGACTTAACATCTATGGTCATCAGTCCCCTAGAACTTAGAAATGCTTAAACCTAACTAACCTAAGGACATCACACAACACCCAGTCATCACGAGGCAGAGAAAATCCCTGACCCCGCCGGGAATCGAAAAATAAATTTCAAAGGGTGTCACAGGACGTTCGCCCCGAACAAATGTAACGCACAGTTACAAACAAAATGAGATCAAATGGTAAAAATAAAAAAAAACAAAAATAAAGGATGTATCAGTGATCAGCGCGTCAACATATAGGAGATCTGGGTTCGAAATCTGCTCCGGCACAAATTTTCAACTTTCTCCATTGTTTCAAAACAATGCCCATAGCTGTTAATGTCATTAATTCTGTTGTGTCTTGATTTATAATAGCTGTAGGATCCAAATGTTATTTACTTTGTTATTGAAGTCGTATGCCTGTAAAAGGCTAATGCTACACTATTCACTCATTTCACACTCCCAGTCACTGCATACACTACACACAGTATACAAAAATTGTTTCGTAGCAGATCTGATGTCACTACCATTTTATCTACTGCAACTTCCCATCTGCTAGCCAGAAAAAGTCAACATCCCTCTACAATGAGTGAGATGTTACGCTGAAAGATGATATGATGTTAGTACTATAAACTGCATGCCTTTCGGAGTCAGTTTTTCCAGACAGGAGAAAAAAAAGAAAGATGGTGTGAAAGTGCTACATGAAATGATAGAGGTTTTACTAATGTTTTTATCACTAATCTGTGTTATATTTATTACCAAATTCCTACTCTGTGTCATCTAAGTATCCTTAACAGTATAGAATGTATTGCTTAGCAGGTACTTTTTAACTGCCTTTTTAAATAAGTTTTTACTAGTACGCCTAATCTCTTTTATCTCACAGTACAGTTTTATTCCTTGGTAGACAACGCTGCTTTGAGTTTTATGTTTATTCTTTCTTGGTAAACGTAAATTCAGTTTAGCTAGGCCCAACGACAGAAGCGGCCGCTTTGGGCGCCACAACTGCAAGTTTTCCATACAGGACGTATCAGAATTTAGTAGCGGCCGCTTGGGGCGTTAAGATGAGATCTTTATAACGTGCGTATCACAACTAGTAGCGAAAGATGACACTGGTGTAAGTGCTCGTGGGAGGGCGCCGAATGGTGAGCATCTTCTGTGGGAAAATATTCTCGTACCCGCTGAGTCTGGATCTTGATCTATGGTCATGGAGAGAGCTGTCTGTGCAGTAATTATCAATGTTATTATTCATGTGTACAACTAACTGATAAATATACTCATATGGTGTGGTTAAGATCCTTAGTATTCTGAACAGATCTTTACAATGAACTCGAATATAATTTCTGGTTAAGTACGAGTACACTATAAGTAAGAGGGAAACAATTACGCTTCTTCGGAGAACGCCCGAAGTTAACTTTGTTTCTGTTCAGACAACTTCACGCAGATACAACCTGCTGATCTCTTAGGAAACCGTGAAGGCATCAGCCAGTTTCATTCCCGCACCTGAAAATAACCTGACAAAATATCGGCGGCTGTCGAAGACGCCACCCGGATGCATCCGCGCAACTTGTCTGAACATTTTGTACCCCCGGCAGAAACTCTAGTTTCGCATATTTACTTCCGGCAAACGTTCGCTATCTTTGATAAGGCACCGCGCCTTATGACTAAATGCTTAAAGGATCAGCGACATATTTGCGAAGAGGCAGCTACATTGTCGTACCCTGAGAAAACCGCTACAAAAGCTCACAGGTTGCGTGTGCGCCGAAGATTCCCGAGGGGCCAAAGTTACTTACGTCACTGATGACGTCGCTGCAGCAGACTGCAGACGACTGTTTTCTGCGCCCGGGGGCGTGCCACGGTGCACTTTCCGGATTCGGCGGCTGCGCCTCACACCTATTTACTGCTAGTCACGATGAATGGCGGACAGTGAGCGGCGAACAGAATGCGGACCTCGCCGCAGTCAAATCGCCTTTTAACGACTCGCTCTGAGGTGTATTTTCTAGAGAAGCAGGAACCTGTGCCAGCGACGCAAGCGTGGTGCAACATTAAATAAATTCGTGCCAAAAGTGCCGAGTATTACGATCCTCATCATTGTGAGATCTTCAGTTCATAAGAACGCTATTAAAGGCGGCAGTAGCATATTTATTAATCCCGCGCACAGCGCTTTTCCATTAAACATCTCCACTGTCGAAGGCGTAGTTGTTGCATCAGTGTAAAGGCGATACCTGCATCTGTGAGGGGTTTACGTGATTTCGTAATCTCACAGTACAGAGAAAACGGTGTAATGTAATGTCAGCTTAATATACTGTACACGGGGAGACAAAATGAAATAACAAATGTCAATTGTTTACTACAGAAAAACTGTGAAACATTGCGCATGTCACTGTGTAGAAGAAAGTTCAAAGTTTTATTTTCACACAGGCACTATACTATTGAGTGCCAAATAGGAGGAACAAAGTTAGAATAGGTGGACAGATTCAAGTACTTAGGATGCATATTCTCACAGGATGGCAACATAGTGAAAGAACTGGAAGCGAGGTGTAGCAAAGCTAATGCAGTGAGCGCTCAGCTACGATCTACTCTCTTCTGCAAGAAGGAAGTCAGTACCAAGACTAAGTTATCTGTGCACCGTTCAATCTTTCGACCAACTTTGTTGTATGGGAGCGAAAGCTGGGTGGATTCAGGTTACCTTATCAATAAGGTTGAAGTTACGGATATGAAAGTAGCTAGGATGATTGCAGGTAATGGTAGATGGGAACAATGGCAGCAGGGTGTGCACAATGAGGAAATCAAAGAAAAACTGGGAATGAACTCTATAGATGTAGCGGTCACGGCAAACAGGCTTAGATGGTTGGGCCATGTTACACGCATGGGAGAAGTAAGGTTACCCAAGAGACTGATGGGTTCAGCAGTAGAGGGTAGGAGGAGTCGGGGTAGACCAAGGAGAAGGTACCTGGATTCGGTTAAGAATGATTTTGAAGTAATAGGCTTAACAGCAGAAGAAGCACCAATGTTAGCACTGAATAGGGGATCATGGAGGAATTTTATAAGGGGGACTATGCTCCAGACTGAACGCTGAAAGGCATAATCAGTCTTAAATGATGATGATGATGATGACTATACTACACTCGACGTGAGAACCATGCGTTGCTCGAGAAACATCAAAACGGTAGTCCATATCATTACACACACGAATACAAAGCTTCATCAATTTCATTTTTAAGATCTTGAAGATTATGTGTCATAGATGGCACAAAGACTCTGGCTTTTATATAACCCAACAGAAAAAAATTGCAAGGTGTGTGGTCTGTCAATCTGGTAGACCAAAAACAATGAACAAGATCTTGTTGTCCACCTCTTCCATACCAACGTTGTGGGATGGTGTTGTCAAAAGCACGCCGGATCTCAAGGTGAAAGTGAGGAAGGCTGCCGTCATGCATAGACATGAAATAATCGCAATCTTCACCAAGTTTGCAGCATGTCCAGGTACGACATTAATACACATTCAATTCATGTTCGACAACGACGTCAGGATTTTGTGGCCCCAAATTCTCACATTGTGGCGCTTTACTTCATCCGATAGATGAAACGTCGGTTCGTCTGAAAATATGACTCGTTCGGAAAAAGTGTCCCCTAGAAACTGAAATGAAAAATTCGGGCCTTCTACAGAAACTCGAAATTTACCGCAGACTTCAATGCGAAACGCTTATAATAGTTTCCACAACGAAACTTTGTCTCGCAGGTCGGATTGAGGGAGGACATAGAAGCAATTCAGAGACGGAATGCTAGATTTGTTACTGGTAGGTTTGATCATCACGCGATTGTTACGGAAATGCCTCAGGAACTCGGGTGGGAGTCTCTGGAGGAAAGGAGGCGTTCTTTTCGTGAATCGCTAATGAGGAAATTTAGAGAACCAGCATTTGAGGCTGACTGCAGTACAATTTTACTGCCGCCAACTAATATTTCGCGGAAAGACCGCAAAGATAAGATAAAAGAGATTAGGGCTCGTACAGAGGCATATAGGCAGTCATTTTCCGCTCGTTCTGTTTGAGAGTGGAACAGGGAGAGAAGATGTTAGTTGTGGTACGAGGTACCCTCCGCCACGCACCTATGGTAGATTGGGGAGTATGTATGTAGATGTAGAAAATCCAAAGAGAGTCTCGTCGTATTTAAATTATGCTAGCGGCAAGACGCTATCCATGTCTTCTTTGCGCGCGATAGCAGTGGAAACACTACAGACTGTGCTGCTAAGGCAGAGTTACTAAACAAAGCCTTCCGAAATTTCTTTGCCAGAGAAGGCGAAGTAAATATTCGAATCAAAAACAGATGCCAAAACGAGTAACATAGAAGTAGATATCCTCGGAGTGGTGAAACACCTTAAAACACAATAAAAGCAAGTGCAGCCCAGACTGAATACCAATTAGGTCCCTTTCAGAGTTGTTGTTGTTGTTGTGGTCTTCAGTCATGAGACAGGTTTGATGCAGCTCTCCATGCTACTCTATCCTGTGCAAGCTTCTTCATCTCCCAGTACCTACTGCAACCTACATCCTTCTGAATCTGCTTAGTGTATTCATCTCTGGGTCTCCCCCTACGATTTTTACCATCCACGCTGCCCTCCAATACTAAATTGGTGATCCCTTGATGCCTCAGAGCATGTCCTACCAACCGATCCCTTCTTCTGGTCAAGTTGCGCCACAAACTTCTCTTCTCCCCAATCCTATTCAATACTTCCTCATTAGTTATGTGATCTACCCATCTAATCTTCAGCATTCTTCTGTAGCACCACATTTCGAAAGCTTCTATTCTCTTCTTGTCCAAACTACATACCGTCCATGTTTCACTTCCATACATGGCTACACTCCATACAAATACTTTCAGAAATGACTTCCTGACACTTAAATCTATACTCGATGTTAACAAATTTCTCTTCTTCAGAAACGCTTTCCTTGCCATTGCCAGTCTACATTTTATATCCTCTCTACTTCGACCATCATCAGTTATTTTTCTCCCCAAATAGCAAAACTCCTTTACTACTTTAAGTGTCTCATTTCCTAATCTAATACCCTCAACATCACCCGACTTAATTCGACTACATTCCATTATTCTCGTTTTGTTTTTGTTGATGTTCATCTTATATCCTCCCTTCAAGACACCATCCATTCCATTCAACTGCTCTTCCAAGTCCTTTGCTGTCTCTGACAGAGTTACAATGTCATCGGCGAACCTCAAAGTTTTTATTTCTTCTCCATGGATTTTAATACCTACCCCGAATTTTTCTTTTGTTTCCTTTACTGCTTGCTCAATATACAGATTGAATAACATAGGGGACAGGCTACAACCCTGTCTTACTCCCTTCCCAACCACTGCTTCCCTTTCATGTCCCTCGACTCTTATAACTGCCATCTGGTTTCTGTACAAATTGTAAATAGCCTTTCGCTCCCTGTATTTTAGCCCTGCCACCTTCAGAATTTGAAAGAGAGTATTCCAGTCAACATTGTCAAAAGCTTTCTCTAAGTCTACAAATGCTAGAAACGTAGGTTTGCCTTTCCTTAATCTTTCTTCTAAGATAAGTCGTAAGGTCAGTATTGCCTCACGTGTTCCAGTATTTCTACGGAATCCAAACTGATCTTCCCCGAGGTCGGCTTCTACTAGTTTTTCCATTCGTCTGTAAAGAATTCGCGTTAGTATTTTGCAGCTGTGACTTATTAAACTGATTGTTCGGTAATTTTCACATCTGTCAACATCTGCTTTCTTTGGGATTGGAATTATTATATTCTTCTTGAAGTCTGAGGGTATTTCGCCTGTTTCATACATCTTGCTCACCAGATGATAGAGTTTTGTCAGGACTGGCTCTCCCAAGGCCGTCAGTAGTTCCAATGGAATGTTGTCTACTCCGGGGGCCTTGTTTCGACTCAGGTCTTTCAGTGCTCTGTCAAACTCTTCACGCAGTATTGTATCTCCCATTTCATCTTCATCTACATCCTCTTCCATTTCCATAATATTGTCCTCAAGTGCATCGCCCTTGTATAGACCCTCTATATACTCCTTCCACCTTTCTGCCTTCCCTTCTTTGCTTAGAACTGGGTTTCCATATGAGCTCTTGATGTTCATACAAGTGGTTCTCTTATCTCCAAAAGTCTCTTTAATTTTCCTGTAGGCAGTATCTATCTTACCCCTAGTGAGATACGCCTCTACATCCTTACATTTGTCCTCTAGCCATCCCTTCTTAGCCATTTTGCACTTCCTGTCCATCTCATTTTTGAGACGTTTGTATTCCTTTTTGCCTGCTTCATTTACTGCATTTTTATATTTTCTCCTTTCATCAATTAAATTCAATATTTCTTCTGTTACCCAAGGATTTCTACTAGCCCTCGTCTTTTTACCTACTTGATCCTCTGCTGCCTTCACTACTTCATCCCTCAAAGCTACCCATTCTTCTTCTACTGTATTTCTTTCCCCCATTCCTGTCAATTGTTCCCTTATTCTCTCCCTGAAACTCTGTACAACCTCTGGTTCTTTCAGTTTATCCAGGTCCCATCTCCTTAAATTCCCACCTTTTTGTAGTTTCTTCAGTTTTAATCTGCAGGTCATTACCAATAGATTGTGGTCAGAGTCCACATCTGCCCCTGGAAATGTCTTACAATTTAAAACCTGGTTCCTAAATCTCTGTCTTACCATTATATAATCTATCTGATACCTTTTAGTGTCTCCAGGTTTCTTCCATGTATACAACCTTCTATCATGATTCTTAAACGCTTTCAGAGTATGCTGATGCAATAGCTCCATACTTAACAATCATATAAAATCGCTCGCTCGACTAAAGATCCGTGCCCAAAGACTGGAAAGTTGCACAGGTAACACCAATATTCAAAAAAGGCAGTAGGAGTTATTCACTAAATTACAGGCCCATATCATTAATCGGGTGCAGTCTGCGTTGTTGCCAGATTTCACCCCTCCCCTGTGATCTGGGATATGCACACACACCGTGTTTGCAATGGTAGGAATTTCGAAAATAATTGGTTTTCCTCTGACATTACAATTTACATCCCTCTAAAATTTAAAACTCAGACACCTTACATATATAGATTGTTTGTTTTAACATGAGACAACTAAAAATCTCTAAAACGACACGTCGTATGAAAACAATTTGTAGGTAAAAAGTTGACATTAGTGAAGGGGAAATCTGTCTGCTGCAAGTCTCCAGCTCCTACCCATCCCTCCTGCGTGGGGGAGGAGAAGTCTCCTTTGTATTTTCGAATGGGAACTCAATATTTTTATTGCATATTCGGAGTCTACGCCAAAAAGTAGATACTGTTTACTCAAACCATTGTTTTCCATTTGCAGTAGAGGTACTGTAATTGACAAATATCAAAAATGCCTGTTTTTGCAATTAAGAAGCAACGCATTTGAGTGTACATTTCATTTATTATGTAAATGTAAAATTTTGTATTCTAGCCGGCCATGGTGGCCAAGCGGTTAAAGGCGCTACAGTCTGAAACCGCGCGGCCGCTACGGTCGCAGGTTCGAATCCTGCCTCGGGCATGGATGTGTGTGATGTCCTTAGGTTAGTTAGGTTTAAGTAGTTCTAAGTTCTAGGGGACTGATGACCTTAGAAGTTAAGTCCCATAGTGGTCAGAGCCATTTTTTTTTTTTTTTTTTTTTTTTGTATTCTAACGGTTGATATTGAGGTTCTAAATTTACTTCAGTGTTGCAAACTTGATTGTAGAGTGCAATATGGGTAGCCATTTCAATGTCTGGTTAGAAACTACGGTTAGCGCCATGCAGCAAGCACGAAGTGGATGTAATAGTTTTCTGTTTCAAAAAAATGGTTCAAATGGCTCTGATCACTATGGGACTTAACTGCTGAGGTCATCAGTCCCCTAGAACTTAGAACTACTTAAACCTAACTAACCTAAGGACATCACACACATCCATGCCCGGGGCAGGATTCGAACGTGCGACCGTAGCGGTGGCGCGGTTCCAGACTGTAGCACCTAGAACCGCTCGGTCACACTGGCCGGCTTTTCTGTTTCCATCGGGATGCTTGATATTGGTGAGTCCCCCTAACTCTTACCATTGTGGTGCTCGATTTTGCTGAATATTCACGGCAGGTCCCCTGGACATTTTACCCTAGTACAATGGTTGTGATCTGTACTGCGCCGGTAGCCGCTTAGCAGTCAGTGCGAGAGTTATAGCGGTTGGGTGGAAACACACAGAAATCAGTCATCCTGATGTCAGGTTAGAGGGCGGCCACCGAAATGAAACAAGATTGCTTAGGGACTCACCACAGTAACCTCATATGGAACAGAAACCTATGTTACCAAACAAGTAGCTTATTCGCCAGAAATGTCAATGTCTTGCCATATTATTTGTACTAAACAATCACATTTCCAGAACTTAGGCAAAGTTTTAAAATCGGTATCAACTGTTAGGACACAAAGGTTTACATTTACATCGTAAATGAAATGGGGAATCAAATGCTTCAGTTCTTAAGTGCAGAAACAGCCCCACTTGATATTTGTCGATAACAGCACCATCTACCGCGAATGGAAAACAACGGTTTGAGTAAACCGTATGTATTTTTTGGCGAAGAATCTGAATATGCAATAAAAATGGTGGGTTCCGATTTTAAAAAAGGAAGTTGACCCCGCCCGCGCAGGAGGGGTGGTTAGGAGCTGGTCAGTTGTGGCACAGGCAGATGTTCCCTTTACTAATATTAAATTTTCACCCAGAACATTTTTTTCGTACGATGCGTCGTGGCAAGTTAAAACAAACACCCTGCGTAAACAAACCCCATCCATCCCCTCTGAGGGCACAGTTTGACAGTTTCCCCCCACCCCTCTGACGTCACAGTTCAAGCCACTGTCACCCTACGTTTAGAAGCCAACACCTGTGAAACGACAAAGAGGAGTACAGATTAATACATACACTGCACTAAGAATCTGTGATGGTGTCTGCTAATCTTCGAATATGAAAGAATAAATGTGAAAGTTAAACAGACTGGGAACCAAATAACAGCACCAGCTGACATTTTATTTTTCGATCAGCACGACCGGTATTGGCCGCCGGGGCCATTTTCCAGAGGTTATATGAACAATACTGTAAAACAAGGTATAACTGAATAAGTTATATGAAAAACAAGTAACAAGAAATGTCGATAAAACAAGCATAGCAAAAAAATTATTAAAGTTGCACAAGAATTTGTTCACAAACGTCATAGAAACAGTGTAGTAACATTCAACTAAGCGCGGCGAGAAAAGGCGTAGTTTGGATATTAGCGCGCAAAGCCGCCGTCTAGTGAAGCCAAAACTGTTTTTCGTAGAATCTATTACGTTGACGTTTTGTGCTGTGCCGTTCCGCGTGAATGCTGGTGACGAATGCCGCCATTTGAAACACATTGTGGAATGTTTTGACGTGACGTGCCGTCCTGTGTGAACCGACATCGACAAGCGTGTTTTGACTGAATGTTCCAGAAGCCGTCGCATCCTATTAGCTCCGCGGGACGCCCAAGGAACGCATAACACACGTCGGCGGGGCGCTTAATCGTCGGCCGTTGATTCAGCTAGGCTGGCGGAGCGGAGGCATTCGTGAGGCCTCTAAAAGCGTGTCTCCACCAGCAAGTAATTTCTGCAAGGGCTTGTTGAGGTGTTTACATTTGAACAAAAGCTCGTGCAAGTTTGCTTCTGCAAGTCGCTTCGGCAAGTTAACTTCCAAGTTCTGTTATGTGTTGGTACTAGAGTTACGTCATTAGATTGGCAAGTGGAAGCATGAAGTGTCGTGGTTAAAAACAGAGCAGCCAACACCGTTGTTAAACTATTATTATTAAACAAAACCGTTACGAAAAACAAAGTAAAGAAAAAAAAAGGAAATGGTTGGGTGAAGAAATGGTTGGGTAAAGAAATGGATGTAGAGGCTCAGATTAAATTATCAAGAAACGCTGTCGAACGAAATAAAATCAGATGACTTTCGCTAATGTTAAAACGTTCTGAGAATGTCGCAGGTTACTTTCGAACATATCTTACGTATTGTACAATCAAATATTCGAAAGTACGATTCAAAAATGCGATAAGATATATCACCAAGAGGTGGCCTTTTACGCTTCCAGTTTAGCAAACAATATTTATTATAATAGTTTTGGAAGGTTACTGTCAACAGCCGTTAAGTAATGTATAAAATGCTTATTTGAACCATCAGCTGTTTTTCTTTTACACTCAAACATCTACCGGTTTCAGTCTTGGACCATCTTCACGGATGAAGGACTAAAATGGTTTAAGCCACTATATTGCGTTAGTCATTACTTAAAATGTGCAGTGCTCTGCATACATTTAGTATTCGTATGTTTGCTTTTAAAGTCCTGTGTCATATATTTACATTCATGGCATACACTGGACGTTTTAAGTAATGACTAATGCTGTATGGTGGCTTAAACCATTTTAACCCTTCATCCGTGAAGATGGTCCAACACGGAAACCGCTAGATGCTCGGAAGTAAAACAGCTGATGGTTCAGATACGCATTTTATAAATTATTTGTTACTTTTACGACAATCGTAATGCAGTTATGTTTATGCTAATATTTTAAAAAATCTGCTAAAATTTAAAGACGTCTGTACTGTCATTCTGCTTCCCATGCTGGTGAAACGTTCGGTAAATTCGTTTCGTACTTCCTCCAAACGTCACTTCAGTTCTACAACCTATGGACCAGGGAGTTATAATAATAGAAAGTAAAGAAACAGTATTTAACGTTCTTGAAGCAATTTTAATGATATCGGAACCGTTTGAAAATTGTCACTCAAAATACAACTGCCAATTGTTCTAAACATGCAGGATTCTTTCCTCACCATCCCGCAGTGAGGACGACACTCTTTCAGCAACAGCTGATTGTGCCGGCCGCGGTGGTCTAGCGGTTCTAGGCGCTCAGTCCGGAACCGCGCGACTGCTACGGTCGCAGGTTCGAATCCTGCCTCGGGCATGGATGTGTGTGATGTCCTTAGGTTAGTTAGGTTTAAGTAGTTCTAAGTTCTAGGGGACTGATGACCACAGATGTTAAGTCCCATAGTGCTCAAAGCCATTTTTGAACAGCTGATTGTGCTGATGATGAAGATGAGGATAACATCCCTCTGGCGGGATTAGTGCAAGAACTTTGTCCATGTCTGTGAACTTGTGAAATACAGGACTTCTCCCATGGGGACAACCACCTTAGCGTGTACGCCTCAACGAGTGAAGAAGAAACTATAGCTGACATTCAAAGCCAACACGTGATTAACGAGCATGTAGCCTTAGCTAAAATTTCTGATTTTCAGAGAAGAATTTTACACAAATGACAATAAGGAGGCGTTAAAGCGAATGCATCGTCAAATGCAAAATGCGTACTCGCATATTAAGCTGAAAAAGGAAACAAAGATAACTGAGAACCTCAAGTACGACAGGATACTGTGGTAAACGCTATTATATCGTATTTTGAAGTTCAAGCAACTGGTTAAAAAAGCAAACAACGCTGTTTGTGCTGTTATTGTGTAAAACTACAAAATTAAATCTCAATATGTGTTATTTTTCAAAGTACAGAAGTGGAACAATAGTGTATTCGTTATCGACGTTTTGTGGTTATGCGTGTTGGATATTTTCAATGTGTTAGGTACCGTGCATCACAGCCATACAACATTTTAATATTTTAAAGAGAAACATAGGAGAAAGTGTAGGCCTTCGTATAATTTATGTATAGAATGCTGTCTTTTCATTTTGCTACTGTTGATTAGTTTTTGTAATGCAGTAAATGGAACGAAGTTGTTTCTTCAGACTCTACAGCAGTTACAGCAATTTTCAAACTTGCTCAATATTTTACATCACTCGTTATCCAACACCGTGTTCGACATTATTGAACAATTTACATTGTTGTTATTTCTTTCTTCACTTATTAACGCTATTTACCTTTTGCTGGCATTTTATTCCTGTACTACTATATGAACACAAGAAAAATTCCTGAGTCTCCACAAATACTGTATTCTGAATACCGTAGGTGTACTGTATTTCTGCTACTTTTTGAAATTTTTAACTCGATGTGACAGTTGTTCCCCGTGGGACTCTGTCATGATAAATACTTCGTGATCATAGCCAAAAATCATCGTTTTCTTGCCCTTTGATTGAGCACGTCGAAATTTTTTTGGACCTGGAGAACCTAAAGCTCTCCACTCATTGGCCTGTGATTTCAACTCTAGTTCAAAGTCTCTAATCAACGTTTCATCAATAGCGACAATTCGACATAAAAATCGTTGACCATCACGGTCGAATCGTTGTTTGAGCAAGGTTTCAACGCCCAGGTATTTCTGCTTCTCTTTAACAGACAGTGTGGGATCCATCTCGCAGAAATTTTTCTCTTCTTCAAATTATTTGTCAGAATACGGAATAATGACGTTGGGGGAATCCCCGCGGCTTGAGATAGTTCCTCCCATGTCGCACTGCGACCTCCTTTAAGAGCACCTGCCACAAGCTTCACACTTTGTTCGTCTGTTGACGTTTTTGGCCTTCCAGATCTTGGATTATCGCCTACGCTCACACTACCATCACGAAAACGATTAACCAAACGTGAACTGTACTAAGGTATACTGTAAACTCACCACAAACTTCACTTCACGCACTATGGATTTCTCCTGGGTTTTTGCCACGTAAAGTTGCGATCTTGATGTACGATCTCTGGTGTTCAACAGTCACAGTGCACGAGACCCCTGCTCGGTCCGTTTACAAATTTCGACAGTTTTTTTAGAGTGCACAGTGAAAGAACAAAAACAAGAGCTTCTCCCTCATACTTCCACCTACATATGACGTAATTTTCATTGTTGTTACATCAAAACCACACAGTAATACCAACCTGTGCATTATTTATGGCCGGACGCTGGTGGCCGAGCGCTTCTAGGCGCTTCAGTCCGGAACCGCATGACTGCTACTGTCGCAGGTTCGATTCGTGCCTCGGGCTTGGATGTGTGTGATGTCCTTAGGTTAGTTAGATTTAAGTAGTTCTAAGTTCTAGGGGGCTGATGACCTCAGATGTTAAGTCCCATAGTGCTCTGAGCCATTTGAACCATTATTTATGAAATGTCCCTCATATTAAAGAATCTTAATGAAGTCATTTGTGATATCGTTGATCCCGGCCCATAAAGACATCTTTAAAACGTCTGTGTCGAACACGTATCGTGAAAAAGTCTGCGAAAGTCTTTCACTTCCCACAATTTTTGTATTTCGACAAAAGCCTGTTTGTGGACGGCAGGTGTAAAGATCGACATATGATGCCGACGTACCCTTGCATTAAGTTATCGCTACGCCATCGCGTATGTATGTATTCCTGCTTACGAAGCAGTTTGCGGAACACGGAAACTCACTCACATCAAGTACATACAGAATGATAAAACCACACAAGCACTTCGGACAACATATGCGATACAATTTTGAAATGCTGCATGCACCAAAAAGCCGTCTTATCTCCATTCATACGAGGGGGTACCTGCAAAAAAACCGGAATTAGGTTTTAAAAGCTACATATTTTCAAATTGTTTACGAAACACCCTTATCCCCTTCAAAAATACTCTCCATTACAACTACCGGAGCTACCACTGTCCGAAAAAATTTTTGTAGATATGTTGACAGCTCCTCCCTCGTTTGTTCCTTGACTTCTTCAGTGTTGACAAATCGGTGTCCTCTCATGCCCTTTTCCATGCGTGGAAATAAGAGAAAATCGTGCGGAGCCAGGTCAGGCGAGCAAGGTGCGTGGGGCAACAAGCCGTGCCATTTCTAGCCAAAAATTGTAACTGAGATGGCTGTGAGTGCAGGCGCATTGTCGTGATGGAAAAACCAGTCTCCTGTCTGCTACAAATCGGGTCTTTTTTGACGAACACTGTTGCGCAATCTTCTTAAAATTTCTTAAAATTGTCTGTGAGCACAAGCTCTCGAATTTTTTCAACATTTTCGTCGATTCGGGCAGTTGATGGACGTCCAGAACGAGGTTTGTCATCAATCGACATGTCGCCATTTTTACATCGAGCTATTTTTAAATCGCCATTTTAAGCTCGTTCACTTGACTTTTTCGCATAGCGTTCTCTTGGTAAGCTGTTTTCAACATTAAAACGGTTTCAGCAGCATTTTTACCGAGTAGAAAACGAAATTTCACAGCTACACGTTGTTCTCTTAAATTTGTCATCATAAAAAAACGAAACAAGATCAAAACAGCGGTAGCAAAAACAATCACTGCAGATGAACAGACCAAGCCAGTTCGACAACACAGACGACACCGAATTGGCAAAGAGTTCTGTATACACGCCTAGCGGCGGAAATGCCTGCTACACAAGCTTCGCCGAGGCAGCGTTATTCTGCCTTTTTTTTTTTTTTTTTTTTAATACCCCGTCGTATTTTACCCCGCGTAACACTTGATAGATGCACTGTTCCATGTACCCAGAGTCGTAACGGATGCGTCCTCAGCTTCACTTACATTGTTTCCTGACGAGGTTGGAACATCCTACCAATAGGTTTATCGTCTCCGTCAACACACCAATATAGCGAGATGCTATGCTAAAATGCAAGGCAGTATTGTTTTTCTCCTGTTATCATCTGTCTGTCTGATACAGGATGGTCCGTCAAATATTTATTAGACTGACACGGAACTGAACCTTGTTAATGAATAGGAGAATTGGCCGTCACAGAAAATGCTGAAAACCGTTGATTGCAGTCACACGTCTGCGTATGTGCATCTCCTGCATGCTTTGTCCCGAGTACTTAGCTATGCCATTACGTTTGAGTGAGAGCGGTTAGCACCCGTATTTAGTGACCAGTAGGCAAAGTGGCGCTCTCAGCAATAATACAGGCTCCTTCAGAACCTTGTCACGGGTGCGTGAGGTGTTCGGAAGAAGGCAGTCACCAGAGGCAGAGCTCTCCCGCCCCCCCCCCCCCCTGTTGTTTTTCCCTGTGGGGCAAACTGAAGGGTCACCTGTAGTCAATCCTCGCACACTGGAAGAGCTACAACAGAACACTGTCTCTCTGTCTGATGAATCGAGCTCAGAGCTGCATAGGCATCAAGTGAGGCCATTTCAACATCTTCTGTGATACTCATTAACAATGGTCGGTTCTCTATTATTCTTACTGTAAATGTTTTCCTGGCCATTTTTACTTTGTCCACACTGTATGTCAAGTGATCTCCTTTCCACTTGAAAATTACGAGTTGCATCCAAGAGGGCGATTTCCAAAATGGCGGCCACTTTGCCTCATGGCTTTTCCCTCTCCCATCTAATACTAGTTGACTGTCCCTTCTTCTTTGGTGGTTCCACTCAAACAGACCACCGTGTAGTTGCTCCTTTTCTGCCCATCTCTATCCTAACACTCTTCGTGTTATATGATTGGATACCTAAATGTAACAAGTTGCAGGTCTGGAAAGTTACCCGTTTTTAACCCGGGGTGCCTTGTAATTGCTGTGAACTTTGGCCCACAGTCCCGATTTAATATTCAATGATCAAACCCGGCTCAGTTCTACCCCATCTTCTGAACTTCATTTACCCCTTTCATCTTGCTAATGCTTCTCGCACTTAGTTATGTTCTGCTCCTACATTTTTCCTGTATTTATTTATTTTATTATGGTTGCCGACCTAGTCCACATATCCTGTTGCTACAATTGTCAATTCAATCGTTCATTCTGTTTCTGTATCTCTTTCCATGTATAGTACCATTTTCAAGCTGTTCGTCAGTACTCTTCTCAAGTATGTGAAACGCCCTGAAGAGAACCGCAGCGAGTAGGTAGAAACGTTCGCAATTTAGTTCTTTTACTAGTTTGCAATGGCGCGACCCAACATCCAACACTATTTTATCCAAAATAATTATGTTTTACTAGGATTTTTAATTTAATCTAAATTTTTAAATACACTACTGGCCATTAAAATTGCTACATCTCGAAGATGACGTCCTACAGACGCGAAATTTAACCGACAGGAAGAAGATGCTGTGATATGCAAATGACTGGCTTTTCAGAACATTCAAACAAGATTGACGCCGGTGGCGACACCTACAACGTGGTGACATGAAGAAAGTTTCCAACCCATTTTTCATACACAAACAGCAGTTGACCGGCGTTGCCTGGTGAAACGTTGTTGTGATGCCTCGTGTAAGGAGGAGAAATGCGTACCATCACGTTTCCGACTTTGATAAAGGTCGGATCGTAGCCCATCGCGATTGCGGTTTACCGTATCGCGACATTGCTGCCAGCGTTGGTCGAGATCCAATGACTGTTAGCAGAATATGGAATCGGTGGGTTCAGCAGGGTAATATGGAACGCCGTGCTGGATCCCAACTGCCTCGTTTCACTAGCAGTCGAGAAGACAGGCATTTTATCCGCATGGCTGTAACGGATCGTGCAGCCACGTCTCGATCACTGAGTCAACAGATGGGGACGTTTTCAAGACAACAACCATCTGCACGAACGGTTCGACGACGTTTGCAGCAGCATGGACTATCAGCTCGGGGACCATGGCTGCGGTTACCCTCGACGCTGCATCACAGACAGGAGCGTCTGCGATGGTGTACTCAACAACGAACCTGGTTGCACGAATGGCAAAACGTCATTTTTTCGGATGAATCCAGGTTCTGTTTACAGCATCGTGATGGTCGCATCCGTGTTTGGCGACATCGCAGTGAACGCACATTGGAAGCGTGTATTCGTCATCGCCATACTGGCGTATCACCCGGCGTGATTGTATGGGTTGCCATTGGTTACACGTCTCGGTCACCTCTTGTTCGCATTGACGGCACTTTGAACAGTGGACGTTACATTCCAGATGTGGTACGACCCGTGGCTCTACCCTTCATTCGATCCCTGCGAAACCCTAAATTTCAACAGGATAATGCACGACAGCTTGTTGCAGGTCCTGTGCGAGCCTTTCTGGATACAGAAAATGTTCGACTGCTGCCCTGGCCAGCACATTCTCCAGATCTCTCACCAATTTAAAACGTCTGGTCAATGGTGGCCGAGCAACTGGCTTGTTACAATACGCCAGTCACTATTCTTGATGAACTGTAGTATTGTGTTGAAGCTGCGTGGACAGCTGTACCTGTACACGCCATCCGAGCTCTGTTTGACTCAATGCCCAGGCGTATCAAGGCCGTTATTACGGCCAGAGGTGGTTGTTCTGGGTACTGATTTCTCAGGATCTATGTACACAAATTGCGTGAAAATGTAATCACATGTCAGTTCTAGTGTAATATATTCGTCCAATGAATACCTGTTTATCATCTGCGTTTCTTCTTGGTGTAGCAATTTTAATGGCCAATAGTGTAGTTATCGTCCCCCTCCATACCTGAGTGGTTAGCGCAGCTGA
Organism: Schistocerca cancellata; assembly: GCF_023864275.1. Classification (NCBI taxonomy): domain Eukaryota; kingdom Metazoa; phylum Arthropoda; class Insecta; order Orthoptera; family Acrididae; genus Schistocerca; species Schistocerca cancellata. The sequence goes on along the minus strand of NC_064626.1, from coordinate 1,143,083,301 downwards.
ATGCCTTGTCAATGACCTGGGTTCGATTAACGGTGCTATCAGAGATTATTCCCCGGTGGAAGGACCGGAACTGGGTGCACTCAGCCTCGTGATGCCAACCAAGGAGCTACTCGACCCAGTGGTAACGGCTTCTGGTCACGGAAATTGAAACGGTCGGGAGTGCAGGGTGCTGACCCCACGCCCCTCCATCCAATGTTGTCATCATCATAGGATGACATGGCGGTCGGAGGTTACCGATGGGCCAGTGGATGCAGTTTAAGTTTTTAAACAGGCACTGGTATAGAGTTTTGTGTTAATGTTTCTCTGGTTCGTTCTCAATATATTTACTTAACACTTAACGTTTTAATTGCATTACTACTACAACAATATGGGAATGTTAGTCCGCCTTGATGCAAAACACTTCATTATTTGTTTACTTATTTATTCCCCAAACTAGTTTCAGCGACAAATATCGCTGTCATCAGTGGGTTCTTTAAATCCAAAACATGCAGAAAATAGCATAGTTATACAAACACTGCTACACATTATTACATTTCTACTGTTCGTATGTAATAATGTGTTACAATGTTTGTATAACTATACTATTTTCTGCATGCTTTAGATTTAAAGAACCCATTGATGATGGCGATATTTGTCGCTGAAACTAGTTTTGGGAATAAATAAGTAAACAAATGACAAAGTGTTTTGGATCAAGGCGGACTCTCAATTCCCATATTATTGTTTTTCTATGCAAACACGGACCAAATGGAAGCGTTCCAAGATAAGGTTATTGCATTATTACTGCTTTCTCATAGATGACTTATTTATTTAACCTGAGAGTCCTCTCTTACATAAGACAAGGTTTTCACACGTACAGTTTCGTTTTTACAGCATGATTACCTAAGAAATAACAATTTTAATATGACAACTAGTGTTAAAATGATTTGAGTGTCTGAAGTGGCGGTGTGACTAAATTATACTATTAGCTAACAGAGTTAATACTGGCAGTACTTGTACGACTGTAGTTGCTGCCACTAATAGTGTACCTCATTCACGATGTGTAACTTCTTTTTCAGTGTTATTCACGAATACTCTACACTTTTTGATACCGACAGTCAGTTAAAAGTCTTATGGTGTTGTAAACCGAAATCACGTTAACAAAACACATTGAAGAGCCAAATAAACTGGTACATCTGCCTAATATCGTGTAGGGCCCCGCGAGCACTTAGAAGTGCCGCAACACGACGTGCATGGACTCGACTAATGCCTGAAGTAGTGCTGGAGGGAATTGACGCCATTAACCCTGCACTGCTGTCCATAAATCCGTGAGAGTATGAGGGGGTGGAGATCTCTTCTGGACAGCACGTTGGAAGGCATCCCTCATAAGCTCAATAATGTTCATAGCCGGGGAGTTCGGTGGACAGCGGAAGTGTATAAACTCTAAAGAGTGTTCCTGGAGCCACCCTGTATCAATTTTGGACTTGTGGGACATTGTCCTGCTCGAACTGCCCAAGTCCATCGGATTGGACAATGGACATAAATGAATGCAGGTGATCAGAAAGAACGCTTACGTACGTGTCACCTATCAGAGTCGTATCTAGACTTATCAGGGGTCTCACATCACTCCAACTGCACACTCCCCAAACCATTACAGAGCCTCCACCAGATTGGACAGTCCCCTGCTGACAAGCAGGGTCCATGGATTCAACAGGTTGTGTCCATACCCGTACACGTCCATCTGCTCGATACAATTTGGAACGAGACTCGTCCGACTGGTCAACATGTTTCCACTCATCAACAGTCTAATTTTGGTGTTCACGGGCCCAGGTGAGGCGTAAAGCTTTGTGTCGTGCAGTCATCAAGGGTACACGAGTAGGCCTTCGGCTCCGATAGCCCATATCGATGATGTTTCGTTGAATGGTTCTCATGCTGACACTTGTTGACGGCTCAGCACTGAAATCTGCAGCAATTTGCGTAAAGGTTGCACTTCTGTCACTTTAAACGATTCTCTTCAGTCGTCGTTGGTCCCGTTCTTGCAGGATCTTTTTCCGGCCACAGCGATGTCGGAGATTCGATGTTTTGCCGGTTTCCTGATATTCACAGCACATCCGTGAAATGATCGTGAAACGTCCCCTTAGAAAAATTATACATGACTGTGCTTAAACTGAAAGTGACACACAATATTTTTAGCGCAACGCAATCTGACTTTCAAAAATCCCTACAAAAAAATGGCCCTGACTAACATTAACCTATACGTTTCACAAATCGCTTACCTCACAAAAATCTTGGTTACTCGAACTACGGCAATACAGCGAGCGCCACTACTGCCAGCTAAATAAAAGATTCAAACTACGGAAGGCACTAACTACTAATAGGGATAGTTAGCAAATGAAAGATCTTAATAGAGAACAAACAATGTATTTGCCTTAATATCATCAAAAGTCATAATATATGTAATTTCAAAACTCCGCCATTTCCTTCCACACATCCACCACTGCTGGCGGCTCACCTCCAACTGCGCAACGCTACGCGCTGTTCACATCCAGCTGCCCAACACTACAATGGCAGACAACAATGCAAACTAGCCACAGACTGCACACAGTACAGCCAGTGATTTTCATACAGAGCGCTACGTGGCGTTACCAATAAGAAAACATAAACAGCCTACTTACAATCGTAAGGGAAAATCCCCACTTCATCGCTACCTCGGAGATGCTCTGTCCCACCGCTCGTGCGTCGACTATAACACCACGTTCAAACACACTTAAATCTTGATAACCTGCCATTGTAGCAGCAGTAACCGATCTAACAACTGCACCAGACACTTGTTGTCTTATACAGTATAGGCGTTGCCTGCCGGCCGGAGTGGCCGTGCGGTTCTAGGCGCTACAGTCTGGAACCGAGCGACCGCTACGGTCGCAGGTTCGAATTCTGCCTCGGGCGTGCATGTGTGTGATGTCCAGAGGTTAGTTAGGTTTAATTAGTTCTAAGTTCTAGGCGACTAATGACCTCAGAAGTTAAGTCGCATAGTGCTCAGAGCCATTTGATCCATTTAGGCGTTACCGACCGCAGCGCCGTATTATTCCTGTTTACATATCTCTGTATTTGAATACGCATGCCTATACCAGTGTGTCTGACACTTCAGTGTAAATTAATATCGTGCTTGACATTTATAAAGCATAATCTGTCCTTAGGAAACTATTCTACGTAAGAAGCAGTCCCTGTACCTCCATGAGGCGTGTGCAGGACATTCGCCGTCGGCGACCGACCGGAAAGAAGCCCCCAGAACGCGAGGGGCGTTCTTGATTGGAAACCTCTCTCTCAGTGAGCACACTGGTCTTTTCGAGGACGTAAGTTATTACAAACGGTTGCTAGATGGCGCTATTGACTATGAGACCACTGTCCATGTGCAAAATCCATATTCAGGGGATATGACAATTAGTAGCGAAAACTGATAGGCTCGAAATATAGAAGCAAAAACGTTTCAGAAAACATTGGTTAGCAAATTACCCATTTCTGAGGCAACAGCGAGTGTGTGGTTACGAGCTGCCGCTGACCGCAGTACCAACCAATGGCCTGGTCAGTATAAATGTATTTCAATGTAAACTTTTCGATTAACTATTAGTCCCTCATTGAAAGTTCAGTTTCTTATATTACACAAAGCAATATTTTACTGACATTTTCCCCAATACTTTTGTAGCTTCCGAATCCTCCTCAGTCTAATTGTACCCGCAGCTAGTGGTGGTGGGAGTTTTTCAAAACTTAAATTGATGAAGGTAAATCTCAGGTCAACACTTTCTGAAGAACAATTGTGTGGACTGTCGTCAGCTTTAGCCACTGAATGCGATACTTTGAAGTCAATGGATTCAGATTGTATTTTCAAAGATTTTGCAAAGTTAAAGGCTACCAAAATTTGAAAATTATTTTTGCATGGACTGGAAAAATGCATATACCTAATAATACAATATTTCTCTTTAGTATCACAATTAAATTTGTCTCGCTTTTCACTAACATACATAAAACCGTTCACCATATTTATCAATTTTCAACTGCGTTTACGGCAAGTTTTCTAAAATTTAACCACTTACTTCTCTTCACACGTAACATAAATTTACGTCGTTAAACAGTGTCTTCGGTTTAACACGTCAGTACAAAATTGTATGACCTTTTTTTGTTTCTCTCTCTCTCACAATGAAAAGTGTGATAATGTGGAAATTGTTGAATTAAAAAGTCCAGTATTAAACTAAAAAAAAGTTATATTTTCCAACTTCCCACTCACTTTAAAAGATAACACATTCTTAAATTATACTTGAAATGATTTTATTATTCTATTCCTAGATTAAACCCATCGTTAAATTATGGTGCTGACTTCTTGCAAGTTTTACAGTTGCGTCTTCCTGAAAAGCCCTCCCTAACATATTATGGGCCAGAGGTTTGATTTTCTTTTCCAATCCATACTGATCAATGAACTGAATTAGAAACAAGATGGCGGATCATTTCACGAAAACTTGTGGCCGGTTGCAGTATTTCCTACAGTGTAATTTACGAAAACAGCTGTGATTTTCTCCAACCAAAATGGATAAAATAACAGCACTTTCCTGTTGAAGTTGTTACAGTTCGATAGATCTAGTTCTTTCTGCTTTCAGTAAAAGCTTTTAAAGATCCCAGGAATAAAATTCTGAAATTTATTTTTATTAGATTTAGATTTATTATAAAAAGTCTTACCAAGAACCTAACGAAAGGCAATAAAAATCTTAAAGAGGGAGGGCGTGTGCCAAGTGATAAGTCGTTTTTTAGAAAAGCGTTATCGAACCGACCCTGTTTGTTGTTAAACCACGATGGCTCAAAAATGGGCCCTATGTTTGGTTGCATTGAGAAAGAAACAAAGTTGTAAGAAAACTGAAATTCTGTATGAAGGATTTAGGTAGATGACTTTTTACGGTAGCTACATGGGAGTGGAAGAAGAATGTGTGTTCTAAGCTGTTTTAGTACCTTAACTGAAACTTACCAACCTGTGATGCCGAGAAGAGCCTTCGGGTTGAGAATAGATTCATGTGTCTGGCTCCCACATAGCCAATCAGTTGGCGCGTAATTTTGTAGCGTTTTTGTTTTGCGTGTTGGTATTCCGGCTGGTATGGGTTTCTTTGTCTATTGTAATTTTTCATTTGTAGTTCACTGTTGCTATTAGAGCTCACATGTTGTCATTTTGATATTTGGATACTGAGTGGAGCTGTGGACGCTAGAAAATGGAGCGTCACGTCGAGAAATCGGAACATTTCCGATGTACAGTTTTCTTTTGATTTAGTTCAATAGAGAGGTGACAGCAGCGGAGGCAGTCAGAAACGTTTTCGCCGTGTGTGAGGATAATGCCACTGGATAGAGCACTGCAAGAAAACGGCTTTCTCCTTTTAAGGAGGATCATTTTGACATTAGTAATACCTTCCGTGTTTCACGGAGATCGTTTGAACGCATTAATCCACAATGATCCTCGTATGTGTATTGCAGAACTGGCAAATGTGATGATCATTCCACCATCGTGCAACATTTGCATGCAATGGGGAAAGGTTCGAAAATCATGTGTTATGGATACCGCATGCTCTACACCAAAATCACAAAAATCAAAAGTGACCCTAAGCGTATCTCTGCCCGTCAATTGGCTTTTAAACACCACCAAAGATTCCTGTCCCGTATCGTAACTGGTGACGACAAGTTGTGTCTTTATGCTAACATAAGGATTTGAAAGGGGTAGTTGAGCCCAGACAAAGCAGCAACTCCCCATACAAAGACCCGCACACATCCACAAAGGATAATGCTATGCACCTGGTGGAACAGCGACGGAGCGGTATACTACGAATACTTCCTCGAGGTGTAACCATCACTGCTGACATTTGTTGACCACTGACAAGGGGAGGCCGCCAATTGTGAAATTCACATTCGATTCATACTGCGCATAATAAAAGCTCATGGCTAGAGGTGTAATGTGGCAAAGCACCAAGATGCACTTCTCAGCCGTTGTCGAGAAAATTGACAGGTAAAAGAAACGTTTGCGGTGAAATACTCCCTACGCTTAATGATTTTCTCCAGCGTCGTGGCGCAGCGGTAAGCGCTGGAGTTCGTAATCCGAAGGTCGCCGGATCGAATTTCGCGCCATGCAATTTATTTTTATTATTATTTTTTTGTAATTCAAATATATATACACTATTAATGTATTGCTTATGCATGTTGGTGAAGGCGGATCGCTCTCCAATTGTATCGCCTCCATTTTTCCGTTTGTTTAACAGTGTGTACCAAAGCTCTCCCGTCCGCACTGATTTTCGACGATGTTATAAGTTGCGCTAGGGACCGCATCTACCTTCTTTCGAAGTTAGCAGGCAACTACGCTGTCATGCGGCGGCTCGTTTCGGCCCATTCAACATCTGTCCTTCAAGTGTAACGAGCGAGTAACGGACTTTATATTTCATACCTGCCACAGCAAGTTTGTGTTCGTGGGGTCTCTATTCTAATTCGAACGTTTGACTTACGTTATACGTATTCGTTTCGGAATATCGTTTCTACGTCTTCCGTTAACTATACGTGGTTAACATTATGAAGACAATTAATAACCTTTGTGAAATACAACTTTGTTTGGGGAAAACATAATGATGTTCGAAGTCGCCAGTTTTTCCACGACAAACGACTTTCAACAACTTATTATATGCATAATTGTTGCAACTGATGGCCGGGAATATATATATATATATATATATATATATATATATATATATATATATATATATATTTGAATTACAAAAAACAAATACTAAAAAAAATGATTGAATGGTTCGGGATTCGATCCGGCGACCTTCGGATTACGAACCCGAGCGCTTACCGCTGCACCACGACGCTGCAGAAAATTTCTCCTCTTAGAGAATATTTCACCGCAACGGTTTCTTTTAACTGTCGATTTTCTCGACAACGGCTGAGAAGTGCATCTTGGTGCTTTGCCACATTACACCTCTGGCCATGAGCTTTTATTATGCGCAGTATGAATCGAATATGAATTTCACAATTGGCGGCCTTCCCTTGTGAGACCTCTTGGAAACGCAATCCAACAACACCGACCAGGACGACTGCGTTAAGTAATGCCAATTCACGATAACACCCGCCTGCGTTCTTCTAGACCAGGGGCGGGCAGGAATTCTGCACGTGTGCGGTGCACATGCACGTGTGCAGTTAACAGGTGTTCTGCGTGCACACAGGGGCAAGCTGGCCACCCGCTTCTCTCCCCTCCCCACCATACCGTCTCTCCGCTTCTTCCCCTGTAATGCGTTTTGTTTCCTGGCCTGCTTTATTAAATGAAGGAATAAGGTTAGTAGGAGTGCTTGAAAGTAATCATGGTTTGAAAGAGTACCTATTACCTACGATACGTTTTATTTAATTATCACAGGTGGAGTTTACAATACGTTTAACGTCTGGAACAAAATTTCCACATACAGACAAACGCAAACAGTTACGTAAATTTTCATTACTGATGTTTGCTCTTAACCGAGACTTATTAATTTTCATAACAGAAAAAAATCTCTCACAAAAGTATGTCGAGCCCAACATTGACTATCTTCATGGCTTCACGATGGAGACGAGGAAACTCTTGCTGTGGAAAGTCGTGATAAAAATCTATTACACGTCTTGCCAAAAGGAACTTGTCTCTCAGACGAGAATTACACTGTAGATCTATTAATTCCATTTGCAAACTGAGATGAATATCATCTACAGAAACCAGATTCTCTCGAGAACTATTCAAAACCTTGGGATAAGTAAGATATATCCCTAAATCGCTTGAGAAATTCCTCTTTTATTGCACTAAGAACGGCAACATACTGAAATTTATTATAATGGCATTCAATATTAAACTTCCGCTCACCAGCGAGAATACTGTCACATATTATACATTTCCAATTTTCACGTTTTTTCCACAGAGAACAAATGATTCTCCCATTCCTTTTTAAAAGATAGCAAATCTCCAATTCTCCGTTTCCTTGATTCACTCTGCATTTTCCGGTTATTGAAATACAACGTTCACTACGTAGTGGTCGCTTCACTTCAACGTCCGCAGCTTAGCCTGGTACTACACTGCCGCAACCTGCAGGCTGTCGGCACTGTCCCGTTCGACGATTGCACACGAGCAGCACACGTGCAGCGCTGTGTGCTCATGAGCCGCGTGCAGCGTTTGCCAGCCCCTGTTCCAGACTGACAAAAAAAAAAAAAAACACTATACGGGAGAGGGGTTGGGAAGTCATTCCGCGCCCACCTTATTCACCTGATCTTGCGCTCTCGATTTTCAACTCTTCCGCTCTCTATCAGATATCCTTCAAGGAACTACCTTTAAAGTTGGACGTCTGTGGTTCTGCTGTGTGCATACACAAACTCTGAGTCTGAGATATTATTATCGCGAGTAATAGCGAGCGAGCAGTTGTCGAGGTGTGTCGGCAGTGGTCGGATGCAACCTGCGGTAGAGAGAAGCCGCGCGACATGAGAGGTCGCAGACTGCGGTGACCGTGCTAGTAGCGCCGGAGGAGACTTTGGTAGTAAGCGAGGATTTTTTTTTTAAATTTTCGACTTCGCTGAACGTAGTTGTTGGCTGCTAGAGCATTGGCGGGATTTTGTCAGATTTGTGTAGGTGGATACACTCAGAATAATATTCGTATCTTGTGGCCAGAAACGTATTTATTGAGCGTAGACATTGTGGAATAATTAAAAGTCTATGTAAAGTTTTTCAGCATTAAAATCATCAATTTTCTGAATATAGTAAATTCAAACTTGGTTTCTTTCATTTTTCTTTAGTTAGTTGACCAAACCACTCCTGATCATTCAATTTCTATATATAAACGTATGGCAGTAATTGTTACAATTAGTCCATGCAATGCACTCTGCATGGATCGCAGTATTGCGTTTTGAAATATTTTAGTATGTTGCTGATCACGCAGTTGCAGCGGCAAGACTGAGTGAGTTTTCTGTTGCGCACACTAGCATTGCAGAACCGTTGTTAGGAGACTTTAGGGGATATTTTAAACCTCGCAGTCAGATGGCTAAGAACTGATTTCTTTATAATGCGTGAAAGGAATAATTAATCGTATGTGCAAATTCCGGTTCTTTTGGTTCTCAATCAAAAAAACTGTCATTGTCAGAGACGGAACTTCACACGCACATATTTCAGTACTTCTTTAAAAAGTAATTTACCCAACAGAATTTCAACCTTTCTGTATGAAAATTCGCTCCGAATATGGGTAGACTAATTCTTCGCAGCAAAACCACGTGATTTCTACAGCAGCGGAATCGAGAAACTATCCCAGAGTCTGCAGACTGTTGTGGATAGTGAAGGAGAACATATTATTGACGACTGAAGTCTCTGTTACGTATATCTGTTAAGTTTATTAAACTTACGCAGTCAGGTGCGCCGTGGTTGAGGTTGGCGCTACTTCATCCTGCGATTAAAGGTATATCGCTGGCGAGCGAGATGTTTACGTAGCGAGCGCGAAGCAGGAAGTGAGAAATGAGTTACGGACTAGAGTCGACGGACATGTGGCTATTGCGTCAGTGTGTGATTCACGCCCGATTCGAAGCGCGTTTTTGTAGCGCTGGCTATCAACAGGTTTCCTGGCGCAAGATTGTTCTATGGATATACGGTGGAAATGGTTGTACTCCGGTGCTGCTCCGTAGTAATACTGCTTTACAGCTTGTGGTATAAGCGTTGAGAGAAGCATTTGTGAAGTTTGTGCTCTGAGTTGTTGCAAAACTCTGTGTTTCCTAGAAGTGTGAAACTCCAATGAAGCAGATGCATTGGGCTCTTCATAAGGTGCTGAATTTTAGTCTATTTCAGCTCCGTACTTTACTTTGATTTCGGCATGTATCAAAAGGTCATGCCATGCTGGAGAAGATGTAACGTGATGTGGTAACATTTAGCTAAGCGGGCCAATCTATTAGCTACAGTTGTTGTCTATTTTAAAGGTGTTCACGGTAATATGTATTTGAACATCGATCACCTTTAAGAGTTGGAACTAGAGAGCTGTTACAAACATTGACTCTTAGGCAAGCTGTAATTGCATTAGGTGATTGCTAAACTATCCGTGTTTGCTGTTTTCTATTTCTGATTTTAAATTTATGGGACTGTGCTAAAGTAAACCTCAGCTGTGGATTAGGAAAAAATATTTTGCTTCATTTAAGGGATCGTTTTCATTTGAAATGTATGTGCTCCCGTGGAGAACTAAATAGAGTGCGATTGTGAGTTGTGTGCTGGAGTACATATATCGTTTTCATGACTGTGCCTTGTAATCAAACTGAACATTGTGTGGTCAAGTAAACCTGTCTGTTGCAGAAATTTGCTTAGGTAATGTGACGCCATAACACCTACAGGATCATAGAGAAATGTATCGGCCATCTTTTACGGCTTTCAAACTATGAAAGTTGACTGAATTCAGAGCTCACATCCACTTATGATTCTGGAATAAGCGTCTCAGTATTTCTTTTTTTGTTAAATCTGAAAAATTTCGCACTTATCTTTTTACAATAAATGTTGGCAACCAAGCTCAATTAATCGCTCCCACCCTTTCCTAAATTCCAGTATCCTGGTACATACGCTACAAATTTGTGGACTAGCGCAATATAAAGCCGAACTCACCCAAGTCATAGAGGGGTGCATAGGTGAGTGCGAAAACTTTATCATATACAGAAAATTTCACCTACCAGAAGTATTGTTAGAACAGAGGCAAGTAAGTTGAATTATTTATGCTATAATACCCATAATGCAAATTTTCTGATCTTACTTTCCTCGGCAACATCACAAGCCTGTAACGCTGTTTCACGTAGTTACAAATCCTTTACCTAACAGGTAAGGTGTCAGAGATACACAAACGTAAGTTACCGAACAGAAAATTTAGTTTTGTGGAACTGTTTCTTGAAGTAAGACATATGATACTGTGCACAGCACTTCTTCGAACGTTTCTTTAATAAACTATATAACATTCCAAGACCAAACATTACCGAAGAGAATTGCCAGAGTGTAAAATTCTGTTGACTTTTGAATATCTATCATTAAGAGTCAACATGTTAAGCGGCGCAGTGGCTTAGATCAATGTGTTTCTTTCGCTACCCTCCAAGTACGTGAAAAACCGTTAACCATTTTCTTTCATAAATCAGTAATTTTTTACAATCGGTACGACATATGGTATCTAGATATATAAGAATTGTGATCAATACGTTGCAATGGCCCGTTAGCTCAGTTGGTTAGAGCGTCGTGCTAATTACGCGAAGGTCGTGGGTTCGATCCCCCCACGGGCCAATTTATTTTAAATACCATATGTGATAAAAGTCTGATATTATATATATGCTGTCTGGTATTAAATCCCCATTTCAGAAAGGTACACTGATAAACGCGAGATGTATTAGGGCACTGGCTTCGAACCTTTCTCAGCTCATAAACCCTCAATGCATTCACATATTAGCTAGAACCCCCCACCCACCTATTATCGTCAACATTAGCAACTAAATAAACTTGAGAATGGAAAAGTATTTTCTTTGAACACTTTCATTTTTAAAATGATGAAAGATAAATTATATTTCGTTTTTGTAAGCGTTTTGTTGGACCACGAATTAATGAGTCAATGAGACATTTGGTATGGCTTGTTTGTAACAACTTTTTTTATAGAACGATGAAGCAGTTTTCAGTCCACTGCGAGTATTACTTAAAACTACCTCTCGTAAAAGGAAGCCAACTAGCCACATTAAGGGTAGAGATGTGTTACAAAACATGCTTCGTCTGCATCACTCTTCTCCCTAGGCTTGCTTCAGCCACACCTTGCATCCCATTTAAAATCAAGCAAATTAAAATAGGTGAACTATACTTAGGCCCACTGTTTGTAAAATCACTTGATTGGTGGATTACTTACTTCAGAACAACCAGAAATAAGATGATAACAGGCTGCCAACCTTTTGTGCCTGGCCACTGCCACTATAATAATAATATTATTATTATTATTATTATTATTATTATTATTATTAAGAGGAAGAAGAAAATAATAATAATAATAGTACAATGTAGAACCTACGTCAGTGCAGTATTCACTACACAGTTACTATTGTGCGCCGGTTTGTTTACTGTTATGAAATGAATAATGAAGCAATGTCTCACCTACTGTGGGAACTACCTACACCTGTTACGGTCGTTTCATTCCGTCATTCTTCTTCAAAGAGCAAGCGCGACTTCTTTAGCTGCAGTCCTTAGGAAGAGATATTTTGGCACATTCACTATTTGTCTCAGGCTTCACACCGGTAGACTTATACATTTAAAGGAATACCTTGAGGGTAGAATTAGCCCGAAAAGTGAATAGATGAAGTTATTGAAAGACCACAGAGAGTACTCCTCCAACTTTCGAGTTGGGAAAGCTATTTATCAGGAGAGGTGAATTAAATCTGCGTTGTATGCGATTTTTTTTTTCGTAACGATGTCGGTTTGTGCCCGCAGCTGAATAGTTATAGTTATAGGATACGATTAAAAACCTTTTCAAAGTCATCTCCCTCTGAACTTGTCTTTAATGTATGACTGGTTTTTTACGTACCTTTAACAGTGGGATCCAAAGTTCCTGAAACCGACCAAGTGTTAAATTTTTTTTAAAGTAATGCACATTTCTGATAGGTTTATCACAGTACTCCGCATACTGTAAAAATTGTGTGAGGTTAACAAGAAACCTCTGTGCTTCATGTAACCTTTCTGTGCTTTCTACCTTTACCTCCAGGTTTTATAGCATGCTGAAATCTCAGGAGAGCAAATTATTATCAAAAACCTCCGCGCGTTATCTTGGCAGATCTGCGTGGGACTTTATAACAGGCACCAGTACACAGGAGCAGCGCAGACCTTTGACAGCGCAGTGGGCTGACAAAAGAAGGCTAAACTGACGTCAGGTGCTTAAAAAGAAGCAGCCTACATGATAAAACCAGCCTGCTATTTCAAGCAGCAAGGTGCATGTGCAGCACCTTCATAGAGTGTCCGTGAAAAAATGATGAAGCACGAAAAACTCTTTGTAGGCGCTAAGAACACACAGGGTGCCCACAGTGAAAAACGACAACAAAGTAAAGAGGGCAGAGAGAAGGAGCTCGCAGAGCAAGCCGTGGACGCACGGTGTTCAGAAATGGCGTTCACATCCTAGCCTGCCAGTCTTCACCTGGATGGTCACGGCGTCTCTAAATCAATTAACGGGAACTGCGACAAGGTTCCTCCAACACGACTAGAGCCTTCTCATGTCTTTTTCCTCCGTCCAATCGAATCCACTCTACAACTGCCATAAAATACACTCATTCTGAGAAAAAAAAACAGAATATTGAGAACGACTAGAGATAGGAAGTTCATACTCATATGTCATGTACAGGGCTATTACAAATGATTGAAGCGATTTCATAAATTCACTGTAGCTCCATTCATTGGCATATGGTCACGACACACTACAGATACGTAGAAAAACTCAAAGTTTTGTTCGGCTGAAGCCGCACTTCAGGTTTCTGCCGTCAGAGCGCTCGAGAGCACAGTGAGACAAAATGGCGACAGGAGCCGAGAAAGCGTATGTCGTGCTTGAAATGCACTCACATCAGTCAGTCACAACAGTGCAACGACACTTCAGGACGAAGTTCAACAAAGATCCACCAACTGCCAACTCCATTCGGCGATGGTATGCGCAGTTTAAAGCTTCTGGATGCCTCTGTAAGGGCAAATCAACGGGTCGGCAGTGAGCGAAGAAACGGTTGAACGCGTGCGGGCAAGTTTCACGCGTAGCCCGCGGAAAATTGGCTCATGCCACAACTGGAGACCGACAGCGCCGATTTGATCTTTCAACAGGATGGTGCTCCACCGCACTTCCATCATGATGTTCGGCATTTCTTAAACAGGAGATTGGAAAACCGATGGATCGGTCGTGGTGGAGATCATGATCATCAATTCATGTCATGGCCTCCACGCTCTCCCAACTTAACCCCATGCGATTTCTTTCTGTGGGGTTATGTGAAAGATTCAGTGTTTAAGCCTCCTCTACCAAGAAACGTGCCAGAACTGCGAGCTCGCATCAACGATGCTTTCGAACTCATTGATGGGGACATGCTGCGCCGAGTGTGGGAGGAACTTGATTATCGGCTTGATGTCTGCCGAATCACTAAAGGAGCACATATCGAACGTTTGTGAATGCCTAAAAAGACTTTTTGAGTTTTTGTATGTGTGTACAAAGCATTTTGAAAATATCTCAAATAATAAAGTTATTGTAGAGCTGTGAAATCACTTCAATCATTTGTAATAACCCTGTAAATTAGTACGTTCTGTAGAAATGACTAGCATTTTAAAAATGTCAGCCCGCGGGTTCGAGGTCAACATCGATATCGCGGCGCAACACAACCTATCGATAATATGCGCCTGGGGCTCTCGTTGTCATATAAACCGAAGGTAATGGATCATTGGGACTTGAGCAGACGTTGTAACGTTGTAACTCTAATTTGGTATGCTGAAGTGTAATATTGTTACTTTAATTTTGGTATACTGAAATCGGTGCTAATTGACAATGAAAGTGGGTTAAAAGCCGTGATCTGTCTGGGGACATTAACCGTGGATTACTGGGCAACTGTTTCATCAGATATTTAGCAGACTAACACTAATGATCATCTTTTAATAGTCATACAAAACCGGTAAAATATATATATAAAAAGGAGAATTTAAATAAAAAGAAAGAAATCAGTTTATACTTGGAAATTTATTTTAAGATTGTTCATTGAAATTTCAGCATATTATACGTGAGTTATAACTGAGCTGGTGCCTTATTTACGATTGAAAAGAATGTGAGATTGTAATCTTACGGAACACATAAAATATGGAGCCAAGATTTGGGAAACTGCATACAACACTCCATTCATAAAATAACACACGAAGAACATTGAAACATAAGCAAGAAGAAATTAACCACAACCAACAGATTCAGTTTTTACCCAAAGAAATTACGTTCATATCACAATCCTGTCCGTCATGTAATTACCCCACACTGGTATACTAAATTCATATTAACTCTTTGTGAAGTCTTCGCAAAAAGAATAGCTGAGGGCTACTTTGATGATTACACCACATGCTCCACGTGGTCAACTTGGTTTACACAAAGCGTACAACTCCACAATAATTTTGATAATTAAAATACATTAGATCGAAAAGCAATTGACAAAAGAAAAACCTTGAACTGGTTACTAACGTCTTACTATTAACCTGATGGGTCAAACAGTTATATAAGCACGTGGTACTGGTCTCGCAAGATACACCCCACGTGGGTTGAACATAAAGAAAAGCATAAAGAAAAGTTGCTATATTAAAAAAAATATTCTCAAGACGAGACGTTATAATCTCACGCACATTCGGATTTAAGATTGATGAACTTAGTTAGAGTTACTGATCAACACGTGGTTCCACTTTACTCACAAAGTAGTAACAAAGCAACTACCGAAAAATAATCTGAACTTCACACGATAATTACACTGCGCTGCAATTTAAGATAACATCGGATATTTTAGACCTAAACCCGAAATAAAAGTGATTAAATTTTCAGTTAGGCCGAACTTAAGAAATCCATTGTCCTACGGACTTAACAGACACGCGCTTAGCCGGAGATCTTACCACTTCAGACGCTCGCCACGGCCACCCTGCAACTGCCCTACTTCCGAGCGTGCTTCCTGAGGGGTGGCTCACAAAGACCAACGGAAGTGGCCAGAGGGGCAGCTTCCTATACCAACATGACAACGGACGGACAGGACCATACTAAGAATAGAAACCTCTTTGCTTTTAGGAAGCGTAGCTACCTGTTCCGACGTTGGTCCTACTGTTCTCTAGCAGACAGCCTTGTCTGCTACCCTCAAGCATGCAACTAGAAATACATATGCCCATTCATCCTCTCACACA
This sequence comes from Schistocerca cancellata, assembly GCF_023864275.1. NCBI lineage: Eukaryota > Metazoa > Arthropoda > Insecta > Orthoptera > Acrididae > Schistocerca > Schistocerca cancellata. The sequence continues at coordinate 1,143,067,376 of NC_064626.1, read as the reverse complement.
AAAGGGAAGGGGGATGACAGTATCTTATCATATACAGTATATAAAAGAAAGCGGATGTAGGTTCCGTATGAGACTGTGTGACATGAATTACATATAAGAATCACATATAAACTGTGCTTTAAAGTGTAGTAGTGTGACAGATCGTTCTTGTTTATGTGTAAAAGTAACACGTTCCACTGCTCAGTCTCCTCCCAGTTAGTCAGTAACGCCACAGTACATTTAGAAGAGGAATTTATTCCATAAATGGCAACAGATTTAAGAAATTAAACATGAAAGGAATCCAACAGAGACCTTTCATAACCCCAACGCTCCGGGAAAAGACTGTGCAGGGAATTTTCTGGCCATGCTAGGACATTCCCAAGCAGGCTTCTCACACCCTACTTAAACCAAAAGTGTAAAAGAAAAGGCAAAAGGACACCAGCTACTTGCTAAAACACAATAATTTCAACACATCTTTAGAATCTACCAATTTCAAACAGAAAAAAAACACAATCTGTGACACCTATTTACAAGGTAGTGTAGACCTAATTCGGTCAGCAAGTAAAAACAATGGTTCCTGTGTCATTAATATGAAAACAATTTCTGGTTGTTACCCTTATGGAGTTCACCAGTATTTGCTCACTGCAAGAGCCAACTGATCACAGGAAAATTTATTACTGTTTATTAACAAGCAAAATTTATGAAAATAGCAAGTTGCCACAGCAATTAAAAAAAGAACATCAAATAACATCGGTATTAAAAAGCAGAACATAACAATGCACAGTCTGCAAAAGCAACAAAATGATAAGAGAAAAAACATGTTTTACAAAGTGGTTATCCCAAAAAAATTCTATATCGTATAAAACTAATAATTTGTAGAATTAAAATAACTATGTGGCACTCATTTAATCACTCTACTATATTTCAATTAGCTAGCAAACAATGAGCACTGTGTCATTATACTGAAACTACAATAATTATGTGATTGTTACCCTTAAGGGGTTCCTCACAGTAAATATGCCCCATGCAAAGGCTAATCGATCACAGTTCAATGAGAATAAAAAGCTATCTGACTGATCAACGAAGCAATGCCACAGCAATGAATTTACGAAACAAAATATCACAAATCTAATACATCACACAAAAACAAACATTGATAAATAAAACAGTACAACAGTCAAGATCTAAAACAAAAAAAAAAAAAACACCTATAAATAAAACACCTGCAAAATACAAGAGTCAAAGTCTAAAAAAGATAAATAGAACACCTGCAAAATACAAGAGTCAGTCTAATAAACACCAATAAATCGAACTCCTGCAAAACACAAGATTCAAAGTCTAAAAAAGATAAATAGAACACCTGCAAAATACAAGAGTCAGTCTAATAAACACCAATAAATCGAACTCCTGCAAAACACACGAGTCAGAGTTTCTCTGACAGAAACACACGTATATGCACTGGACTAAGAACCGTATAATCACTGTTCACTGACACACTCAGTAGTTCCACTGTTCCGAGGCACAATATAAGGAAAAGGGGGGGGGGTTTCGTCGCCGCAGCTGTCAGTAGGGATTTTTGTCCATCTGTTGCGTGCGATCCCGCCGTCTCTGCCCTCTCATGAAGTTTCTCTCGTGTCACGTACATCTCGATTTGGTTCCATGTTTGTATTGTCAAATTCGTGCGGTATCCTCGTTTGACACGCCAGGTTGATATTCTCGGGCAAGGATGACACTTAATGGCTCTTCTTTTGTGCCACCCTTAGCGACCAGAGAACATCGAACCAAGATTTACTGTCGCTTGACAGTAGGCATCCATCAGGAAATGTCGATAGGCGTCGTTGACGTCTGCAAGTTTCTCTGGGCAGTACCTGTCAAAAGGCTCCACGCCCCTTGTGTTGTTTCACCGCGGCCGTCTCGTCACGGTCGCGTGCGTGTGGTGCGTTGCCAGCAGATGGATTTCCGCACGGTGGACCGCTCGCCCATCTCAGGTCATCGCCTCGAGGAAGGGTCGCCCGGGGCGGCCGCCCATTAGCTCCAGGTACAAGGGAAAGTGTTTGCCGCGTACCTCCTTTTGTTGTCGGCCGCGCTCCCAAAGTGGCCTGGCTGACAGCGTGTCCCGCTGGGAAACCCGCCAGTTTACAACTAGTCCGGCTGCTCCCGCTGTCTCTTAAGAGTTTTGCCGGTTCGCTTTCACGTTCTCGACTGCATTCACAGAAATTTTTCATCATCCTTATGTGATTACACAATGTCATACATAATACCACTCAGTATTGTCTTTCACAATTTTTAAGAACAAAGTGAGACTTAATATTTTTTTTAAATGAAAAAAAATAGATGAATCGACAATATAAAATAAAATTTAAATGATTTGACAATGTAAAAAAAAAAAGTGAAATGACTTGACAGTATAAAAATAAAAATTTAAATGAACTGACAATACAATATTTAAATCCACATCATTAATGTGGTTCACTTACGTTTTAATAAATCAAATGCTATTTATTAATTCACTGAAATGAATAGGATTATGCCTTGTGCAAGTAGAGGTCAGGACAGCATAGGGTTCACATGTTATTTACACACACATACATGCACACCTATTGTCTATTCTACAAACTAACTACCCATAAACATGCATTACTCAATATTCTACTTCTATCCACTACTAGTTAAGCCAATAAGCTACTTCAATGCTATTTCAACACCGTGTATATACCACTACAACATTGTTCTAATTCGTCCTCTTCTTGACGCTCGCGGCATACGTCTTGTCACATGATAAATATGGAGAACTTTCCTTAAACATACACATTAAAAAGAACAATGGTTATTTCCACGCCAAAACATTTATACCAGTTCGCACACCTGAAAAGAGACTCGCAATTATACGTTTATCATACTCATATATTCACACATAAAACAGTAAGAAAATTTCACCTAAAATTACGTTATCACAACAATTAATCACGCAGATGACTCTGAGAAGGTTAAAAATATTTGCATTATACAGGTTATATTACATTTTCTTACCCATTTTGCTGCGATTTCGTTCCTTCTTTACGTTACCTTTCGCTTCCAAATCAGTTATTTCGATTGTGGTGGTTATTCTGGATTCATTTCTCATGAATGGCAAAATTGTGGTCACCTCTATTCTGTAAAACAGTATCATCTTAACATATTGAACTTACAACAGACACAAAAGATCCGAATCCTCCTGTAGTTTAAATGACAAATGTTTTGCTTTATCCTTATTACCTTAAACCAAGCTTTCCTTCGTTCCCATAATCAAAATTATTTAATCATCCTCTACCTTCAAGAGGGAAATTTCCTCAGTACAAATCACATAGGCTGCAGTGCATCCCGCACCAGCGAAAACAGTAAGCTGTAATGCAAAACACATAAACGTCGCTTTTCTAGGACAAGTATTAACGCAGAATAATTTTTTTTAGGCTTTGGCTCAACATCAATCAAGACTACAAAAAGGATCCATATTTCCGTTCCATTCTCCATTTGCTGAAAAGCTGCTCGTATTTGACTATCACAATAATATTTCAGAGCCACGTAAATTACACAAACCACAATTCTTCTTTCACCTTGAAGGGAATCAATATACTTACGAAATCCACAGACAGCACTTTACGTACTCAGCTATAAAGAACAAAAAAGACATATATCATCAATATTAACATATCATCGCATATTGGAAGCCAATGGTTCAACAATCGTATTATCGCATCCTGTTTTCAAGATTCCAAACTTACTCATTCCTTTCTCAGAGTTCTCCTATCTTAAAATATTCATACAGCACGCATACTATAGTAAGAGATCCTCATTTATACTGACAGATATAGAATAGTAATAGATAGATAGTAGCACTGAAAGCAGAAAATCGGAAACAAGGCTACTAACAGCTGGGGACCTGGGTTTGCCAGACCCATAATACCCACAGATCGGATATTCCCCTGAGTTTATGCACTAATTCAGCAACGATCTTGCTTTCCTCAGGAGCGACTCTTTTCAATTTACACACAAAAAAAACATAAACAGCATTTTACTCGTTCACAAAGAAACCTTTTATCTTCACGTTTGAATCAAACTAAATCCTAATTGCACAAGGAGAAAAAAATTAAAACACCACTTCAATCCATCACATAGAAACATCTTTATCATTAATTTTTATCAACATATTATTCAAAATGCATTTATCACAAATGAAAACTAATCAATTCTTTCTCCTCACCGTCCTCTCTACTTCGCACTGTCCTTTCTAGTCATTTGCCATGTCGCTCATTTCTTCCGATTGGGTGCCTTCTGCGCTGATCGTTTGTCATTGCCGGTTTTGTTCATTTCCATTTGCCGGATTATTTCTAGGGTTGGCCGGCCGAATTTCGACATCATGAGGTGCTCCGCCTACAGTCCTATTCCCACCGTATTCATCGTAGTATCGATTCTGGTTGCCGTACCTGTAGCGTTCACGATCTTGTCCACGTCGCCGATCATTACCGTTGTTCCAGCAGTGTTCGCGACTGTTACCCCAGTTTCTATACGGCCGGTCCCGATTATTGTTCCGTTCACGATTCTGTCTACGTCCTCGATCATTTCTGTTGTTCCACCTGTGTTCGCGACTGTCACCCCAGTTTCTATACGGCCGGTCCCGATTATTGCTCCGTTCGCGTCGCGACGACCAGTCACGCCGTTGATTAGTAATACGGCCACGACTGCGGTCGCGCTGCTGTGCCCCGTAATAACTTTGTGCCTGATTAGGCGGGCATTCTCCTGTATTGTATTCCAACTCTTGGAGAAGCGTCTTAAACGTTTCCACGTCCTCTTTGCATCGTCCCGCAAGAATGACGTGCCGCAAGTGCATCGGTAATTTGGTGATGCATATCCTAATTAGTTCCGCAGGCCCGTATGGGTCGTATAGGAATTGATTTGCCTGCAGCATGTGGTCGAATAGGCGTGCAGGGCTGCCGAAACCAGACTGGTTCAAATTTGGCAGCATAATTATGCCATGTTTGACCCTATCTTGTGCCGCTTCCGACCAATAGGCGGACAGAAAGGCTTGTCGAAACTCCCGAGTGGAGTTGCAGTGACGCGCTGCCGACCTCATGCGAATCGCCGGTTCGCCTTCCAAATAGCCACACATATATTGTATCTTATGTGAACTTGCCCAGTCGGGGGGAAGACAAAACTCAAATTGCTCGAGCCATGCACGTGGATGTATTCCTTTTTGCGAATTTCGGAATATCTCAAACTTTCTCACCGTAAGGAAATGTTTGAAATCAAATCCCCGCATTTCCTCCTGGCGAGGCCCTTGAATGTTTCCATTATTCTCATGTCTGCCCCTCAAATTACATTCTTCCCTGTTGTCAAAATCTCCCTCGTGGCCGGAGTCCCTCTCTGCACTGTTCGTACAGCTATTTTTAATGCTATTGACGAGTTCGGAATCACACGCCATGCGGTTTTCCAGATGCGCCACGCGTTCTTGCAATTCGCCTGTTACAGCTCTGTTTTGCCTGTTCACTTCGAACTGTCCCTTCTGAAATCTCAGAAGAGAACGCACTTCTTCGGTCTCTGCGGCCGCTACCGGTGTAGTATTGTTCTCGCTTTCCGTCAGCTTCATCGTGCCTACAATGTCCGCTAATGCCGCAATCTTATCATCAATTTGTCTCTTGTCCTCCGCCCCAGTCTGCTTCAATTGTTCTATTTGCTGTTCCAACGCGTGGATCGCTAAACTGTTGTCCGCTATTGTGTTGCTAACGGACGTGGGACAATGCGTTTCCGCCTCTTGGACACTCGAGAGTACCTGCTGGTGCTCCCTTTGGCATTCTTGCCTCAGCTCTAGGAAATTCCTAAGCAGCCGTTCTTCGCTTTCTTTAGATTCGGCATCTCCCCTCCGCTTGCTCTGTTCTAAGGCTTGCAGACGATCATCGATTTGTTCAAATGTACGGCCTAATTCTTTCATAATATCACTTTTTATCTCACTTGCCAGATTGTTTATTCTTTGTGAGATATCATCGGACACTCTCTGCATCGACTTGTCGACTTTATTTGTCTGCTGGATTAGTTTTTCGTCTATTTGTTCCCCTAGCTCACGGATCGATTTTTCAGATTTCTGCGTCATTTGTTCCCCTAGCTCTCGGATCGATTTTTCAGATTTCTGCGTCATTTGTTCGCCTAGCTCGCGGATCGATTTTTCGGATGATTCTTTATTTTGTTGCAATAAGGCTTTCATGAGTACTGCCAAATCAATTTGGTTAGTTGGAGGCAAATTAATTTGTGGCTCTGATGTGAGCCCGTTCGTCCTGTCTTGCATTTCATCTGAAGTATTCCCCATTGCATTTTCGGAACCGCCCGACGCGTTAACATTCGAAATTAAATTATCCCCTTGGTCCATGTTGGTTAGGTTGTCGGACCGCTTACTTTTAGTTTGGTTACGTGTCTGCATTAGTGCAATTTATAACCGGTGTGCGACACACTAATCAAAATAAATGTGTCCCACAAAAATTACGACAGTCACACGAAAGATACCCAACCTAGTACGCACTTTTTCATATGCAAAACAAATTTTTATCTTAGATCGAAACAGTGGAATTTACAAGCGAGAATAAAAAAACACACAGACATATAAAACACACAATTATAAAAATAACACAACAAGACAAACAACGCAACGCCGATCAACAACGCCGTGAATCTTTTGAAAGTCTGCTCGGAAACAACGCAGAAGTTGTTTGAGCGCTGTAAGGAAAAAAAATTAAGATTATAACACGCTCGCAATCTAACATTTCAGAGATTCCAGAGTCTAGCGGAATCACAGAACAGGGTCGCCATGTGTAAGATTGTAACTTTAATTTGGTATGCTGGAGTGTAACGTTGTTACTTTAATTTGGTATACTGAAATCGGTGCTAATTGACAATGAAAGTGGGTTAAAAGCCGTGATCTGTCTGGGGACATTAACCGTGGATTACTGGGCAACTGTTTCATCAGATATTTAGCAGACTAACACTAATGATCATCTTTTAATAGTCATACAAAACCGGTAAAATATATATATAAAAAGGAGAATTTAAATAAAAAGAAAGAAATCAGTTTATACTTGGAAATTTATTTTAAGATTGTTCATTGAAATTTCAGCATATTATACGTGAGTTATAACTGAGCTGGTGCCTTATTTACGATTGAAAAGAATGTGAGATTGTAATCTTACGGAACACATAAAATATGGAGCCAAGATTTGGGAAACTGCATACAACACTCCATTCATAAAATAACACACGAAGAACATTGAAACATAAGCAAGAAGAAATTAACCACAACCAACAGATTCAGTTTTTACCCAAAGAAATTACGTTCATATCACAATCCTGTCCGTCATGTAATTACCACACACTGGTATACTAAATTCATATTAACTCTTTGTGAAGTCTTCGCAAAAAGAATAGCTGAGGGCTACTTTGATGATTACACCACATGCTCCACGTGGTCAACTTGGTTTACACAAAGCGTACAACTCCACAATAATTTTGATAATTAAAATACATTAGATCGGAAAGCAATTGACAAAAGAAAAACCTTGAACTGGTTACTAACGTCTTACTATTAACCTGATGGGTCAAACAGTTATATAAGCACGTGGTACTGGTCTCGCAAGATACACCCCACGTGGGTTGAACATAAAGAAAAGCATAAAGAAAAGTTGCTATATTAAAAAAAATATTCTCAAGACGAGACGTTATAATCTCACGCACATTCGGATTTAAGATTGATGAACTTAGTTAGAGTTACTGATCAACACGTGGTTCCACTTTACTCACAAAGTAGTAACAAAGCAACTACCGAAAAATAATCTGAACTTCACACGATAATTACACTGCGCTGCAATTTAAGATAACATCGGATATTTTAGACCTAAACCCGAAATAAAAGTGATTAAATTTTCAGTTAGGCCGAACTTAAGAAATCCATTGTCCTACGGACTTAACAGACACGCGCTTAGCCGGAGATCTTACCACTTCAGACGCTCGCCACGGCCACCCTGCAACTGCCCTACTTCCGAGCGTGCTTCCTGAGGGGTGGCTCACAAAGACCAACGGAAGTGGCCAGAGGGGCAGCTTCCTATACCAACATGACAACGGACGGACAGGACCATACTAAGAATAGAAACCTCTTTGCTTTTAGGAAGCGTAGCTACCTGTTCCGACGTTGGTCCTACTGTTCTCTAGCAGACAGCCTTGTCTGCTACCCTCAAGCATGCAACTAGAAATACATATGCTCATTCATCCTCTCACACAAAAGGGAAGGGGGATGACAGTATCTTATCATATACAGTATATAAAAGAAAGCGGATGTAGGTTCCGTATGAGACTGTGTGACATGAATTACATATAAGAATCACATATAAACTGTGCTTTAAAGTGTAGTAGTGTGACAGATCGTTCTTGTTTATGTGTAAAAGTAACACGTTCCACTGCTCAGTCTCCTCCCAGATAGTCAGAAACGCCACAGTACATTTAGAAGAGGAATTTATTCCATAAATGGCAACAGATTTAAGAAATTAAACATGAAAGGAATCCAACAGAGACCTTTCAACGTACAGGTGCCTCGCAGAGGTATGCGTGAACCGTGCCGTCAAATAGGTGAGATTGAAAGAGGGCGCATTGTTGGCATGAGAAAGTGTGATGCGTCCATCTGGGAAATTGTTGCTCATGTGGGACGAAGTGTTAGGCAGCGCAACGGGTGTGTGTAGAATGGTTCAGGGAAGGTCGTAGAACACGACGAGATGGGTTTTCAGGTCGCACCGTCCAGACCCTCCCCCCAACCCCCCTAGAAGATCGACAACTCATCCCGAAGACAGTGCAGGACAGATCTGCGTTCTCCTCGTCTCTGGCGCAACAGTGTAACACATCGTTCACTATCAGAAGTGACAGTCCGTCCCCGTTTATAACGGCACTGGTTACGTGCGCTTCGTCCACTTCTCCGCCTACCTTTGACGAATGTGCAGAAACGTGCTAGACGGCAATGGTGTACGGAACGGCGTCACTGGCGAGAGGAATGACAAAAGATAGTGTTTTCGGAAGAATCCAGTTTCTGTTTGTTTGAAAATGATGGCCTCATTTTGGTTCGCCGCAGATAAGGGGAGCGGCATCACAGTGACTAGATTCACACAAGACATACAGCGCTAACTCAAGACGTTATGGTGTGGGGGTGCTATTGAGGACAACGAAAACTCACAGTTGCTGCGTGTCCCGGGGCACTGCGACCAGCGTTACCTACGTGAATGAATCCTGCGACCCATAGCCATACCCTTTCTGCACTTCACCCCACACTGCATTTTTCAAATGGTTCAAATGGCTATAAGCACTATGGGACTTAACATCTGAGGTCATCAGTCCCCTAGAACTTAGAACTACTTAAACCTAACTAACCTAAGGACATCACACACATCCATGCCCGAGGCAGGATTCGAACCTGCGACCGCAGCAGCAGCGCCGTTCCAGACTGAAGCGCCTAGAACCACAGCGGCCGGCGGCATTTTCCAGCAAGACAATGCACGACCACATGTTGCTGCACGAAGAAGTGCCCTGGCCCGCCGCATCACCAGACTTGATGCCAATCGAAAACGGTGAAACGAAGGGTGCGGCGCTGTGACCCAGTGCCAACCATCACAGATGAACTTTGGAACCAGGTGAATGCAGCATGGATGGCTATACCACAGGACGTCATTCGCGCCTAATACGCATCGATGCTATCTTGCATTGAACTAGTTATCAGGGCTCATGGTGGACCCTTTGCCTACAAGGCAACAGGACACAGTCTGAGGCTAAGTGATTGAAATGCTAATCATTTCTGCGAAACATACTAATGTACATGTCCTGTGAATATGAACGTCCTGTTAGCCGGCCGCGGTGGTCTAGTGGTTCTGGCTTAGGTTAGTTAGGTTTAAGTAGTTCTAAGTTCTAGGGGACTTATGACCGAAGATGTTGAGTCCCATAGTGCTCAGAGCCATTTGAACCATTTTAGCCATGAACGTCCTGCCTCTAGTCGTCCAAGGTGTTCTGTTCTTTCTGAACGTGAGTGTACTTGTATGTTTCATTAATTCATTTCAGTCACCTACGAGAGAACCAGAATGCAATGATATATCACCGCATTTAATCATCAAGTTGTGGCTCAGACACCGCGGTCATCTATAGACCTGTGGAAGTGGAAACTCGACTGAACAGCGCATTAATAGCAAGTAACGTCCCTTCGCTGTGGGCACGGGCCTCCTACGCATCGAGCCAGTCCCAATTGTTATTCCTGCGTTGTTATAATTAGGGCTCTGATTTCTAGGCATTAAAAATCGAAATTATTTAAATTTTTAGTTTTAAAATTAAATTATTTAATTATAATTTAATTTATTTATGTGTATATGAGCAATATGCAGCGGTTACTCACGAATACAATTTAATCTGTGCCTCGCTGATTGCTGAAGAATTACGACACACAGTGGGATTCATCCGCAAGCTGTCCGTCACAAATGACTGAGTATTATCCATAAACACTGCCCCGTGCTGGGAACACGAGCGCTCTACGTCACAAGACGGCAGTCTGGCAAACTTTCAGCGGGGCACGTCGCTCACGGTCACATGCACACACTTTTCTTGATGAGGAACTAACACATCTGAAATTTTGCACATAATCTGGAACCCCCTTTTGTTTCCTAACACACGTCTGAATTTATTTTGTTACATTTGTCCTACAGATCCAGTAAGTCTCTCAAGTTTTCTATCAATGTCGTAAACACACTGAACTGTTTCTGTACGATTCCAACTGAAGCTGCATCACCTTTGTCCAGCACATTAACTACTGAGAAAAAACCAAACGCTGGACTGCAGCGGGCCAAGATGTCCAGCGCGTCGTTACTGGGGTGGGTGGCAGTGGTACGTCGCGTTTGAATACATGAATTCTTCTCGGTGACTTTGTGAGAACTCTTTTTCCCGTTAGAAATCACTTAATCCATTTCAGGATATACTGCTCTAATTTCGTCACATATTTCGTGTAAACCATGCGCAATGCATGGGAAATGCATCATTTTGGAATACCTAACAAGAGGTGTCGCTGCCTTCTTCACATAGGCTGCAGCACTATGCTGATTTTCATTCCATAATGCCATATGGGATTATTTTTTGGGGTAATTCATCAAGCCAAGCTAAAGTTTTCCGGCCACAAAAACGTGTAGTAGGAGTTATATGTGGTGTGAACTCAAGAAAATCCTGCAGAAGCCTATTTACGGAACTAGGGATACTAACTACTGCTTCCCAATATATTTATTCCTTAATGAAGTTTGTCATTAAAAATATATCGCTTTTTCAAACCAACAGCTCAATTCATGGAATCAATACTAGAAATAAGAATAATCTTCACAAGGATTTAAAGTCACTTAGTCTTGTACAAAATGGTGTGCATTATTCAGGAACACACATTTTCGGTAACTTACCAACAGCCATAAAAAGCTTGACAACCAATGAAGTTCAGTTTAAGAGAAGCCTAAAGGATTTATTGGTGGCCAACTCCTTCTACTCCCTTGATGAATTTCTCCGTAAAACCAACTGATTTGTGTATATATATAACTTCTGCACAATTTCAGTGCAGTAATGTGTTCATTGTAAATGTGTGTGTGTGTGTGTGTGTGTGTGTGTGTGTGTGTGTGTGTGTGTGTGTGTAAGTACAATCTAGCTTCTGCACCATTTCAGTGCCGTAATGTGTTCATTCTAAATAAGTATTATAGTAGTTGTATTACACGTTTATTACCTTCTAAATAAATAAAAAACATTTTTTTTAAATTCAGTGCATTAGTATTTGTAAAATGACTCTTTCATATAGTGTTCATTAAAAAATGACATTCATTCCACTTGGGACCTATGGAATGGTACATTAGCTTATTTGTTTTAGTTATAAATATTTGTCATGTATTGTTGTTTTTCTGACATGTTCTACATCCTGGGAGACCTCCTCACTACGGATGAATTGGAATGAAAGTAAATCTAATCTAATGTAATTAACAGTAAAACATAGTCGAACTTACCAACTGGCCACAAAATTTGTAATGCTTCATTAAATACTTTTGCAACCGTCACATGGTTCGCAGTAGTCCTTTCTTGGCGTGTTGGCAGAAGAGATATCTTCGAAATCACTTCGTCGTTTTTTAATACTCCAAAAATGACATTTCCAACTTATTTACCAGTAGAGTTTCAACTTTCGTCAAACCTAACCGAGATATTCTCATTTTCACCCACCTAAGGAATTTGTTGTAGCGTTTGTTGGTAGCGCTTTTGACGATACTGTATTCCCAACATTGATTGTTTCAAGAGTCTCAAGATATGAATATTTGGAAAAAATATTCCTTAACACTGGATTATATACTCTAGAAACAGGTAAGTCGGCTGACTCAAATGCCCTACATAAATCTTCACAATGAACTGAAAATTTATCTGTCGTGCAGAAGAACCTGGAACTGTATCACTTTTTTGGGGTTGTTTTTTCATCAGGCGGAAAACTGCGGCGATAAGTTTCTTACCCTCCACGTGATGTTTAACTTGAGATCGCTGTTCGGCCTTTAACGCTTTCCTACATGGTTGGCAGAAAGCGTCCACCAGACCTAAACTCATCCTTAAATTCTCCAACATTCTGCTGCAGACGATAAATTGCTGTTGCTTTGGATTTAGGAATTTTAGTTCACATCACCAGAAATGAACTGCATGTGAGCGAGTTGGGAGGTGGGACATGTGGTGAGTGCGACTGATAAGATCATAAACACACAACTGACAGCTAATGTGCAGAAACAGAGTAACATACACACTGCATGTAGGGCAGTGGGTGTTTGTTAAGATTAAATAGCTCCCCGGTACTTCTTCGTTTCAGTAAGACAAAAAGAAATGAAATAAATTGAAAGATCTAGCATATTTATAAAAAAGTGTAAATATTAATTGCTAATAACTGAAAAACAGGAATTTATGTAACTGTAGAAAAAAAGTGTGCAAATACATATTTTACATATAGATATTCGATGAAATCTTCTCGGGTGATCAGCCGAATGGTGGCGTCGTCTTGTCGCAACGTTTGGAAGAGTTTCGTAGCCATCATCATCAAGACGAACGCAACATTTCGATGAGCTTCTTACCCATCACATTCAATCGAACGCTAGTTAAAATGTTGAGAGTGTCGCTAGAGCTCAACACGTTACGTGGCCAAAACGCAAATGCATTCCGTCTTAACAAACTGCCTATTGGCTTCTGTCTCGGGTTCTTCGGCCGACGTTCATCTAATGATTTTTCTGACGTTTCGCCAGCACGAGTGGCTGGCATTATCAAAGCTTCACCCTCCATAGCCGGTGGTGAGCTGGAGGCGAGCTCGCGGCCGCAGACTATATGTACCCGGCGCGCCAACGTCCGAGGGCTTCTCCGCGGTCATTTCCGGTGCGGTTCTCCTCATGCTACCTGCGACGGTCGTTCGCTGCAGTACGGGAAGCCAGGATCCGTTTACCTTAAGGCTTTCCTCTTTCTTGTTGAAACTGTTCGCGTGTTTTTGGATTTCTACAGCTTCTCTGAACAAGCGCGTGTGATAGTGCTTCTCTACAGCCAGAACTTCCGTGTCGGCGAATTTTATTACGTGGTCGGTCTCATTCAGTGCGTGCTCTGCCACGGCCGATTTCTCCACCTGCCCCAACCTGGAATGTCGCTTATGCTCTTTGACCCTGGTGTTAATGGATCGTCCAATCATTCCGACATAAACTTTTCCGCATGTGCAAGGTATACGGTATATTCCCGACATTGCAAGTGGGTCTCTTTTCTCCTTCGCCGATCTAAGACACTCTTTGATCTTCCTTGTCGGTTTGAAAATCGTCTTTACGCCGTGTTTGCGCAATATACGGCCGATTCTGTCCATCACTCTGGGAATGTATGGCAGAAAGGCCGTACTCGACATTTCTTTTTCTGGTTCCTTACTTCGCCGAGTGTTTGGCTCTGTTACACTTCTAATGTAAATGACCGCGGAGAAGCCCTCGGACGTTGGCGCGCCAGGTACATATAGTCTGCAGCCGCAAGCTCGCCTCCAGTTCACCACCGGCTATGGAGGGTGAAGCTTTGATAATGCCAGCCACTCGTGCTGGCGAAACGTCAGAAAAATCATTAGATGAACGTCGGCCGAAGAACCCGAGACAGGAGCCAATAGGCAGTTTGTCAACAAGTGGCCACGAAAGCCTTAACAATTTTGCATTCCGTCTTAATTTACATACCCTTCGATGCATTCCATACAGGGCATATTCGGAGATTGAAAACTGACTTTTGGTTCCTTAGTGTTCACACACACATACACACAGACAGGAGAGAGAGAGAGAGAGAGAGAGAGAGAGAGAGAGAGAGAGAATGTGAAAACGTAGCCACTGTTCAGGAAGTAGAACAAGGCAGATCCAATGTTTAGCAAGAAGGCACATTTCACCTGTGTCGCATTCTAAACAAACCGCCAAGTACGGGCACTGAGTACGCCTTACTCGCAGTCCTTGTGCTTGCTCACCGCAGATTCGCTGTGTCTTACGCCCTTTAATCAATTTACTGTTTGACGAATGAGACGATGTGACAGATTTGTTTCAAAAATAGAGGGCATAATTTCAGTTATGTGTTTCTAATAACTAGACAACAAAAAAGATACATTACAACACGTGTCCGGAAATGCTTCTTTTCCAGGTTAAGGCCTTCAAAACTATGATTTTATTTTCACGCAGGTCGCTGTCTTCACAGAATATGTTCAAAATGTCCACCGCCTGCTCGAGTATAGGCCTCACATTGATGTCTCACGACTCTGCGAATCCAAATTGTGGGAGTATTGCATATCTCTTCACAACCTCTCACAATTCAGTTCCGAAATAGCTCCACGTCAGGCACCGTTGCAAATGGCAAGAATGCAATGGCTGCTGTCGCGGAATTGTACTCCAAATAGTCGTATGGGAACCACTCACTCGTTACCCTAACCATCATGTGCTCATGGAGGGAGTCGTGTGCACAGAATCCAGGATCTGCTCCTTTATATCTGGAGTTCGTACTCTCTGCAACCCAGGAGATTTAAAATTCAAATGAGTGCACAGAGGGAGGCGTGTAAATGCCTTACGATGTGGACATCTTCGCTGTGGTTACTGTTGTGAATTGGCAGGAGCCAATTCACGGAGTTTGGAGGAAGCCGAAAGGCACGCGTTTAAGCTCACGCAGGCTGGCGTGAGGTCTGGAAAATGACAAGGAATTATAGTAGCCAAAAATAGTACATAGCTTCTGGAATACTTAACTTTAATCCATAATTGGTGTACATCGCTCTTGACGGCACATTAATAACAATCTCAATATAAACTGGTAATGGCGCCTTGCTAGGTCGTAGCAAATGACGTAGCTGAAGGCTATGCTAACTATCGTCTTGGCAATTGAGAGCGTATTTGTCAGTGTAGCTTCGCTAGCAAAGTCGGCTGTACAACTGGGGCGAGTGCTAGGACGTCTCTCTAGACCTGCCGTGTGGCGGCGCTCGTTCTGCAAATACTGACAGTGGCGACACGCGGGTCCGACGTATACTAGCGGACCGCGGCCGATTTAAAGGCTACCACCTAGCAAGTGTGGTGTCTGGCGGTGACACCACAGTTACCTCTCCTGGTACAAACGATGACCGACTGCATTACCGTAACTCAAGTGCACTTCTGCCACCCCTGATTTGAATAGCTTTCAAACGCCAGGACACAACACCCTTCACCTCGGAATTAAATGTCATATTAATGGCTTCTGTCACGACGACTACCTGCAGGAAGTGAAACGTTCAGTGGACATCGCTGTTTTGAAAACCTCATTTCGGAAAACAAATCTTTCATCGTCTACATACGGGGAATACATACATGAAATTATTACCTTTATTTGTTTAAACAGCCCGTGTGTGTGTGTGTGTGTGTGTGTGTGTGAGAGAGAGAGAGAGAGAGAGAGAGAGAGAGAGAGAGATAGGGGGGGGGGGAGAAACACTCAACACGTGAAGTTGTCCGTTGGGAAGGCGGGTGGTCGACTTTGGTTTATTGGGAAAATTCTAGGAAAGTGGAGCTGAGCTATGAAGCTGACCGTACGGAAGACTTGTACCATTCATTTTTGAGTACTTCTCGAGTGTCTGAGAGCACTGTCAGGCCGGATTAAAAAGAAGACTTCGAAGCAGTTCAGACGCTTTCTCTAGATTAGTGCCGGTAGATTCTATCAACACGAGAGTATTACGGAGATGCTCCGTGAACTCAACATGAGAATCCGTCGACTGCAGAATGAAGGTGGTTCGATGAACCCTCTGCCAGGCACTTAAATGTGATTTGCAGAGTATCCATGTAGACGTAGGTGTAGATACTGTTGAAACCAACATGCATTTCAGGCAAGGACCACGAAGACGAGGCAAGAGAAATCAGGGACCGTACGGAAACACACTGTCGTTTTCGCCAACTCCGTTTGCGAACGGAGCAGAAAAGGGGAGTAGGAGCGGTGCGACGAACCCTCCGTGCATCCTACAGTAGCCTGAGTAGTATACAGGGTGTTACAAAAAGGTACGGCCAAACTTTCAGGAAACATTCCTCACACACAAAGAAAGAAAATATGTTATGTGGACATGTGTCCGGAAACGCTTAGTTTCCATGTTAGAGCTCATTTCATTACGTCTCTTCAAATCACATTAATCATGAAATGGAAAAACACAGGAACAGAACGTACCAGCGTGACGTCAAACACTTTGTTACAGGAAATGCTCAAAATGTCCTCCGTTAGCGAGGAAACATGCATCCACCCTCCGTCGCATGGAATCCCTGATGCGCCGATGCAGCCCTGGAGAATGGCGTATTGTATCACAGCCGTCCACAGTACGAGCACGAAGAGTCTCTACATTTGGTACCGGGGTTGCGTAGACAAGAGCTTTCAAATGCCACCATAAATGAAAGTCAAGAGGGTTGAGGTCAGGAGAGCGTGGAGGCCATGGAATTGGTTCGCCTCTACCAAACCATCGGTCACCGAATCTGTTGTTGAGAAGCGTACGAACACTTCGACTGAAATGTGCAGGAGCTCCATCGTGCATGAACCACATGTTGTGTCGCACTTGTAAAGGCACATGTTCTAGCAGCACAGGTAGAGTATCCCGTATGAAATCATTGAGCGTAGGTGGAAGAACTAAAATGAGTTCTAACATGGAAATTAAGCATTTCCGGACCCATGTCCACATTACATCTTTTCTTTATTTGTGTGTGAGGAAAGTTTCCTGAAAGTTTGGCCATACCTTTTTGTAACACCCTGTAAATGTATGTATGTGTGCATGTAGATACCGAACCCAACAATCTCAAAAACCATATACACAAACCTTTTCAGTAGATTATGTTGTCACTTGTCTCACGTTATTGCGCACATACCAACGTAACAAAAACAATATTTCATTTATATCGAAGTCGTAGCCGACGTTGCTGCTGTTTTGTATTTTTCAGTCTGTAGACTCGTTTGATGCAGCTTAGCGTTAGTCTATCCTGTACAAGCCTTTTTTTATCTTTGCTTAAGTATTTCAAAAAATGGCTCTGAGCACTATGGGACTTAACATCTAAGGTCATCAGTCCGCTAGAACTTAGAACTACTTAAACCTAACTAACTTAAGGACATCACACACACCCATGCCCGAGGCAGGATTCGAACCTGCGACCGTAGCGGTCGCGCGGTTCCAGACTGCGTAAGTATTTCAACCTACAGTCATTTCAATCTACTTACTGTATTTAAGCCTTGGTTTTCCTCTACAATATTTTTCTCCCTAACACTTCGTTGCTCTACCAAGCTGACGATTTCTTGGTGCCTCAGGATGTTCTATCAACGAATCATTTCTATTAGTCACCATTTGGCAGGAATTTCTTTTCTCCCGGGTTCGATTGCAGTACTGACAATGGGATGTTTCATAATTAATACAATTGAAACTACACGACAGTAGACGAAAAAAAGTCTACTAAACAATGGCTCTAAAATGTACACTTTAAGAGCTACGACCACCTCTTCCGCTTCGATACTGTGAAATAATCTCTTCTGCTGCAAGCTGCTTGCTTTGCATATTTTGGAAGGAGGTAGTACGGACCAGAACAAGAAAAAAATGCTGGAACGGAATTTTCGCTCTGCAGTGGAGTGTGCGCTGATGTGAAACCTTTGCAAAGGTCCCGAGTTCGAGTCTCGGTCCAGCACACAGTTTTAATCTGCCAGGAAGTTTCATATCAGCGCACACTCCGCTGCAGAGCGAAAATTCCATTCTGGAAACATCCCCAGGCTGTGGCAAAGCCATGTCTCCGCAATATCCTTTCTTCCAGGAGCGCTAGTTCTGCAAGTTTCGCAGGAGAGCTTCCGTGAAGTTTGGAAGGTAGGAGACGAGGTACTGGCAGAATTGAAATTGTGAGGACGGGTCGTGAGTCGTGCTTGGGTAGCTCAGTTGGTAGAGCACTTGCCTGCGAAAGGCAAAGTTCCCAAGTTCGAGTCTTGGTCTGGCACACAGTTTTAATCTGCCAGGAAGTTTCAAGAGAAAAGTGTCCGGTAAACATGGCCCCTAAAGTGCATACCTTAAGAGCTGTGAGATTCGAAGAGATATGTTTCACATGAGCGAAGATGAACAAGTGCTCCCAGCCCTTAAGGTACGCACTTTAAAGCCGGTGTTTACTGGAGACTTTTCACTTGTTTTGGTCCATAATACCTCCTCCCAAAATGGAAAGCAAAGAACTAGCAGTAGGAGAGACTTATTTCACAGTATCGAAGCGGAAGAAGTGCTCGTAGCTCTTAAGGTATGCGCTTTAATACCCTTGTTTACTGACACTCGATTGCTTCTAGTATCACGTACTGTCAAATGTATGCTTTTACGGTATTAATCATGATACACCCTGCATAAACCAGGGAGTGGTAAGGATGCGCTGGCTGTATTGGCGAACTTCGACCAACCCTCCTCGATGCTGACTAGCTGCCACTGCTGAGCTAGTGTGGAGGTACTGACAAGGGAACCTCCCCATCGCACCCCCTCAGATTTAGTTATAAGTTGGCACAGTGGATAGGCCTTGAAAAATTGTACACAGATCAATCGAGAAAACAGGAAGAAGTTGTGTGGAACTCTGAAAAAAATAAGCAAAATATACAAACTGCGTCCGCAGCTCGTGGTCGTGCGGTAGCGTTCTCGCTTCCCGCGCCCGGGTTCCCGGGTTCGATTCCCGGCGGGGTCAGGGAATTTTCTCTGCCTCGTGATGACTGGGTGTTGTGTGCTGTCCTTAGGTTAGTTAGGTTTAAGTAGTTCTAAGCTCTAGGGGACTGATGACCATAGATGTCAAGTCCCATAGTGCTCAGAGCCATTTGAACCATCTGAGCCATACAAACTGAGTAGTCCGTAAGTAAGATAGGCAACAACCAGGAGAGTGTGAACTCAGGAGCGCCGTGGTCCCGTAGTTAGCGTGAGCAGCAGCAGAACGAGAGGTCCTTGGTTCAAGCCTTCCCTCGAGTGAAATGTTTAATTTTTTATTTTCAGACAATTATTATCTGTCCGTCCGTCCGATGCGAGGTAACTGCGCCGTAGTATGGGGACCCTACACCTAAACAAACATCGAAACACACGACGTCAGTCGACTACAGCGCACGGAAGAGAAGTATTCCTGTTAACGAGGCTCCCTGGCTCGCTACTTTGGAAGAGAGTGCATTAAATACCTGAGATGTATTCCGTGGGCAATATGAATCCAGCAAATATAGCTCGCGACTTCAATAACAAGGTCAATGAATGTTTTCCGAACTGTAACAAATCGGAAAGTTCCTTAAGGGATTGATGAACATTTGTATGATTATCGGGCAAGGTAGATGAATATTTTTTACCCATTCGCCAAGTGTACAAGTTAGGTGGGTCGACAAAATATTCCTGTCATGTGACGCACATGCCGTCACCAGTGTCGTATAGAATATATCAACGTGTTTTCCTGTGGAGGAATCGGTTGACCAATGACCTTGCGATCAAATATTTTCGGTTCCCATTGGATTGGCTCTGAGCACTATGGGACATAACATATGAGGTCATCAGTCCCCTAGAACTTAGAACTACTTAAACCTAACTAACCTAAGAACATCACACGCATCCATGCCCGAGGCAGAATTCGAACCTGCGACCGCAGCAGTCGCGCGGTTCCGGACTGAAGCGTCTAGAACCGTTCGACCACCGAGGCCGGCGTTCCCATTGGAGAGACACGTCCTTTCGTCTACTAATCGCACGGTTTTGCGGTGCGGTCGCATAACACAGACACTAAACTTTTTACAGTGAACAGAGACGTCAATGAACGAACGGACAGATATCACTCGAGGGAAGCCTTGAACGAAGGACCTCTCGCTCCGCAGCTGCTCGCGCTAACCACGGGACCACGGCGCTCCTGAGCTCACACTGTCCTTGATGTTGCCTATCTTGCGCATGGGCTACTCAGTTTGTATATTTTGCTTATTTTTTTCATAGTTCCACACAACTTCTTCCTGTTTTCTCGATTGATCTGTGTACAATTTTTCAAGGCCTATCCACTGTGCCAACTTATAACTAAATCTGAGGGGGTTGCGATGGGGAGGTTCCCTTGTGAGGACGGAAGTGTGTGTGTTGTACACACGAATACGGCGTAATAACACAGCTGCATTTAGAGAAGCAGCCTGAAAGCGGTACCGACAGTTCGGCACAGGAGAGGTTATCTCTGCAATCGGCGCGCAACGCCACACGGGCGGCTGAGCCGTTAGTATGTCACCGCGGGGGCAGTGGGACACGCCGGCATAATACCGCAGCCTTATAGCGGCGCGTTACACAAGCCAGCAGCTAGGTGGCGGGTAAGCGCACGCGCTCTGGCCGTTGCCCAAGCCTACCCTGTCTGCCACCTGTGGCAGCCCCGCCAAGGACAAACACGCACTGTGCAACGCTCATGTGCCCGCGGTTCCCACATGCACATGCCGTGCATGCCGGCTTGCTGGCGACCACAGGAAGCCAGCCACGCCGGAAATACACTTCTGTCATACACAGGAAGGGTTGCTGAACGGAAAGTACAGTAAATTGAAAGGAGGATATAAGATGAAGAGCAATAAAAGAAAAACAAGGATACTGGAATGTAGTCCAATTAAATCACGTGAAGCTCAAGGAACTAGATTAGGAAACGAGACAAAGTAGTAGAAGAGTTTTTCTGTATAGACAGTAAAATAACTGATGGCCGAAGTAGAGAGGGTATAAAATGTGTGCACCGTCCCCTTAGAAAAATTATGAATGACTGTGCTAGTAAACTTCTACGTTATTTGATTTTGGCTCAAATGGCTCTGAGCAGATACCTTAGGGGTTGCGAAGTAACTCAAATCGCTTGATACGGGCAAGTCTTCAGGTCCAGATTGTATACCGATTAGGTTCCTTTCAGGTTACGCTGATACAATAGCTCCCTACTTAGCAATCATATACAAGCACTCGCTGATAGATAGATCTATCTGTACCTACAGACTGGAAAATTGCGCAGGTCGCACCCGTGTTTAAGAAGGGTAGTAGGAGTAATCCATCGAACTACAGACCTTGCGAGGTGCCGGGGCTAGCAGTGTATTTAACACTAAATTCTTCTAGAATTTTCATATGTAAATGATGCCCTAAGCTCCCCCCCCCCCCCCCCCCTTATTCTAACTCCGACTTTTGCTGTTGCACATGGATTAAGAACAAACGCGAACTGACTGTAATCGACCCTGCAAGAGGAGTAGAAAAGAGTTTGGCACCTGCAATAATGTAATTTGTTAGAAATTAATTAAATAAAGGAAAGTTTCATTAACGTAGTGAGAAATGAAACGTTTGCTCTACCGATTAACAGAGTGAAAGTTCTGTCCAAAATAACAATTTGATTTATTACGACTAAACTCAAAATAATAAACAAAACACATGAAACATTTACAATACATCAAATTGGAACAAATTGGATACTCAAATAAATAATGTGAAGGTGAAGTTGTCCATAAACTAGATTGTGACATTCATGACGAAGTGGTATGTGGAGCCAATTCCTTGCAACTCAAATCTTAAGAGAAACACACAGCCAACCCAACATTAATTGCTGCTACAGTACTGAGAACTCAGACAATGAACACCCAAGACAGAACGAAGTTAGAAAAGACGAACAGGCGCGCTCTGCTGAGCTCTGATTATCACCTAGCAAAATTCCCTAAGCTGCCGGTGCTGCAGACATACATTACCAAGCTGTCTTCTTAACTGCAAGAACACGATCTGGCGTACCGGAAGCGATGGCTGGTTGCTTCGACGTCCCGTCGTGGTGATGATAATGTCGCGAGTATAGCCCGAAACAAATTATTCTTGTCTGGTTGTTCCAGACTAAAGACTTCCTATCAAGACAAATGCGCCTCTGAGGGAGACGAAAAGGCTCGCCACACAATCACTGACAGTACAGTGATTGATTTTAACAAGCGAAGTCATACGGTCAACTTTAGCCAAAACTGCTCAAGACAGACAACATAGGCCACTTGTATGCAGAACGCTCAATTGCCAACTGTACTCAGAAAGTTACGTTGAGGTCGAAACTTCAGCAACTTCGTCAAACAGTTACAATTAAATAAAAGTATATTAGACAGCCAATGGAAGGCAGGCTGTCCAGAGCAGCGAGAGCTCAGTCTTGTAACCTACTCTGATTGAAAGGCGAGAGCCGACTCTCTCAAGAGCACCCGTACAAGCCGAACACAGAACATTCCCGCCCCCACGACAGTGGCCGTGGTTAAACGTTACAATCAGCAACTCGAAAACCGGCGGAGAATTCCACTCTACTGCCGAAGCACTACCATTCCACCAACGGAGATTCTTGGCACCAATTTCTGCACCCACTTTGGTACGTCTCGGAGCTATGCCCTGAGCAAGCCAATCACAGTTACGATTTTGCAGAAAACGCGGGAATTGCCCGCCCAGACTGCCTGGGAACACAAGTCATTCCCATGCCTCGCTGGTAGCCCGCCAGAAAGTGTTTTCGCTAAGTTTCTGCGAAGTAACGGAATCTCTATCCCAGCCACTCCTTCAGGCCCCTGTGGGCGTGTCTCCGCCGCTATTATGACAATGTCGGCGTCTGGAAAGCATTCATTTGACTCTCTCACACCCGTCGGCTTAACCCTTTCAAGATCAGCAGAGCCTGCTTGTCACCAGACCACTCGGGTGACGAGAGACGCTGTGTGGGAAGTCCGCGTGTGAAGGAATAGCAACTTTTCACCGCATGCAATTAGAGAGGAAAAGCGAATTACTCAGAGTAAGATAGAAATATGAGAGGGGGCTTCTGCCACCTCTCATAGCCCCTACGCCATTTTAGATTGCAATTGGTAAGCGGTTGGCTCACTTAGGAGCAAGATAGTGAGTCAATCGCCCAAGAACGATCTTGCAAACTGACTCCACATTCCGCACTCTATAAAAAAAATCACTGCAACTGAAAAATGCAGCTTATAGAGGGAGGATTATTTATGAGGTAGCCAACTTCACTTTATTAATATGGAACTCTAACACATCACACATCCATACCCAGGGAGCCCCTTCCAAACACCGATTCACAGACATTCATGCTCTAAATATGGCCCGGGCATGTGAGCCAAATATGGAGCAGTTTATTCTTTACAATTGAGTTGGAGTGCGCCGCAATTAAATGCCTAAGATGTTACAACAACTTCAATCATTAAACTAACCTGAACTCAATCACAAATAATAATATTTAAGTTAACAATCTCTTTGTGAGCTTTCAGAATCTAATTACAACCTCCGCTTCATTCTGTCTCCCTGCAGCAAGAATAACCTTTACAAAATGTTCCCTGAGCTGATGGTCCATTCACAATGACAGTGGTGGTATCTGCTTCAATTTATGGGGACTTCAGGCACACTGTTTGCATACACACAACAAAAAATTCAGAATACAAAAAAAAACATGGTGTAGAGAACAATACAGTAATTTGTAATTTGTGCGCCCTACTCAATCACTTACATAAGAATTACAGTGCAAATTCACAAACACATACAAGGTATAACATACATTACAAAAACAACACTAGAGATAGAAATTTAAGAAAAAAACAAGGTTCATGGGGTGTCAAGTTGTGCTTGCACATTGCACAATGTTCGCGACTGTGCTGAGAATGAGGCACTAAATCACATTGTTAGAAATATTCGAAGCACTTCACAAATTCGTTAGTTTCTCTGAGGGGGTTGGTATGTTGAGTCATATGCATTGATGCACGTGGTTCCATGTCTTGGGCATCGGAGGGGGGCTTTTGGGATGGGGCCACAGTACTGACATCACATAGGGCTAAACGTCGGCTGTTGTTGCTACGTTGTTGCAACAGCAATAGGATGTGCTGGAGCATCTGCAGTACTCTGTTGAGATTGCAGCAAGACCCACGCATATGATCATGGCAGTATGGTAGGAAGACATAGTGATAGGCTCTCCTCACGTCGATTAATTGTCTCTGAGGTCTACTAGTTGGGATACATCACTAGTCCAGGTCTCTTCTCCTCCTGGGCAGTACTTTACGTTTCCCAATATTGCAGTTCGACGAGGGATGGTGGCACGTGGAGTGACTCCACAAGTGTGTAAGGTCATCCAGACAGGATCGAACTAGAAGCGGCGATTGCTACAACTGCTCTCTAAGTGAGAGGAGAAGTTAGAAATGAGACAATTCATTTGTTAGAGTTTGTGGCACGATACTGCTTTGTGTATGCAGATCGGCCAATGCTAGTGAGTTGTCAAAACTGAAGAAGGTGATTATACAGTGTCCCTTTCTGTCCTGAGGCACTTGAGGCGCAGGTTCTGGCACCTTATGTGATCTTCGTGTACTCACAACAACGTGGTCTGCTGCAGGGAATCCCTCCAGACGGCTGCCGTGTCCGGAGAGCTGTTGCGTGCTG
Organism: Schistocerca cancellata; assembly: GCF_023864275.1. Taxonomy (NCBI): domain Eukaryota; kingdom Metazoa; phylum Arthropoda; class Insecta; order Orthoptera; family Acrididae; genus Schistocerca; species Schistocerca cancellata. The sequence continues at coordinate 1,143,042,445 of NC_064626.1, read as the reverse complement.
GTCGCGTGTCAGTGTCAACGGCCAGGCACACTTTCGCTTGTGGCCCAGCGAGGGCTGTCTTCCGTCTAATCCCTCAGGTATACGGCCCGGTGACTGTCAACTTGTAGGACCGGACGCTCCCGCGTCCTTCTCGTCAGGTGGCGCGTTGACGCTCCCCTTCTTGCAGACAGCCGATGACCTCATGTTTTTTGCGCCGGCCAGCCTCTGCATTGCCACGATTCCCGTCATCTGCACAGTTCTGACAAAAATCTTATGCCTAACTTTTTCCCATGACCTTCTATGCTATAATAAATTTACATAACGATACATTGATGGTCTGTCATTTCAGATACTCTTATAGTTATCAATCTATGGCTATCATTATAACAAAATCTCGGTATACCTAATCTAGACATGGAAATAATCTGATATTTGTGTAGAGACCGATCTCACTACTGTACATGGTGTGTGAAGCTATATTGGATGAACAACTAAATGTGCGGGCCCGCACTAATATTACTATTAATTATATAGATCGACAGTAGACATGCTCAAGAATTTCTACCATTTGCCAACGATCTACATTCTATGGCTTTTGAATAAATTTTGTTATTATGCAGGTCGAAGTTTTACTGTGCTATAAAGAGCATGCAACTATTCTACTTTCGCTCGCCCGTCGTCCCTCCATCTCGGGTCTGTGGTTTGGTGACCTGAAAAATAGCATCCCAACAGGCGCGCACCAAACACTTGTGGTAGAAAACCCCCACCATATTAAGGATCTAGTTACTGTTAAATCCTAAAGTTTAACTTATTATAGTATATGGTACTCTCTCTCTGTCTTTTTTTTTACCTTATACAACACTCTTACATAATTCCTGTTACACTGAGATGTCTCGCTGCACGCCGCTATTGACGACAGTGATGTGCGCGCCGTACGACATGGCCTCCGAGTTCTCACTACGCCTCACTGAAACTCAAGAGACTGGGTTAGCCATGGCTATACAAGACAATAAATTTATAGTTGCAACTTCTTTTTTTATGTGATGCGGTTTTCGTGATCAAAGCACACCTTTCCAGAGGCAATGTAATATGACAAAGCCATGACTGGTTCCTGTTGAGGATTCCGTCGCCCACCACACACCAGCTACACAGTATGTCACGAATCTCCAAGTATAATTCCTTGGTTATTCATCTGTGACAGTCACAAGCAGCATGCTAAATCCCCAACCATCACATTGGCATGGTATGCTTTATGCCCGCATTTCTACCGTCTAGGGCACCATTGGAGTCAAACGCTCACAGGTTCACACCGACTTGGAAGACAACGATGCTGGCGCATCACTGTAAAAACTATACTGCCCATATTCATCCTCGAAATCACGCAATATACCACAATCTTGCAGTGCACTGACGCGTGCCTGCAAGCATTGGTATGAACGTCTCACGAACTGGTTGTGGCCTCCATGGAGCGTATCACGACTTCTCAGAACGCTTCTAAGAGCACGTTCTTGTATGCGCCCGTTTGTGCGACATCTCCTCACTCATCATTATCCCTCAACATGGACACCAGACAAGAAAGGACAAAAACATTGCTCATGGAAAGGTAGTGTCTCCTACTCCATCGACATTGGAAGTCGCGAACATAAACAAAAAAGGATAGCAGCACTAAATTCTTATGCGAGACAACACAGCGTGTTAGTACTTTAGCAATCTTAATCTATTAATGCAACGATTATTGTTCCCCGAAGAAAGGTTCATATATTTGCCTATTCTACTATGTACACCACTTACACTACTACTATAGCAAGGTTCATGTATTTGCCCATTCTACTATGTACGCCACTTACACTACTATTATTCCACGGACTCTTTTATGTGAGAGATGTGGTGGAATCCTATGGACTTCTTTCCTTTCAGCGTCTCCAATTCATAAGCATTGTGGTGAGCTGCTCTCCTTATATGGTACGGGCCGTTGTAAACAGAATAGAATTTTTGGCATTTCATTTTTTGTTTGTTAGAGAGTCGGAAAGACTTCACGAGCACCCTTTGTCCAATTTGGAAGTGTCGTAGACGAGCTCCCCTGTCGGCACGTCTCTTCCTGACCTCTGCTGCAGCCCGTATCCTCTTGAGAGCCAAATCCACTATGGCTCGGTGCTGCGTTCGCGCCGTTGGTGGGAAGTTTACGACCTCGGTTATCAAGTCCTTAGGAATCCGGTTTTTCAGTACTGTAATGGGTGCCAATTTTGTTATCCCATGGGGTGCCTCATTGATCACCTCCTGGAAGTCTTTAAGGAAAACGTCCCATGTCGTGTGCTGTTTGTTACAGTACAACCGGCACAAGTTTCCGAGTTCCTTAATTACCTGTTCTGCAGCATTCGAGCTCGGATGGTGTGAAGATATAAAAATGGGATCAATTTTACATCGACGCAACGTGTCCTTCCATGTTTTTGACTTAAACTGTGGCCCGTTATCAGAAATAATTCTACTCACATGACCAACCTGTGGTAGGAAATCCTGGATTAGGGCTCGTGATACAGTTCGTCCTGTCGCCCTCTTCAGTGCCGTAAAGGTAACGTATTTGGACGTTAGTTCAACAAACACTAATATGTAAGTATATCCTCTTCTTGTTCTTGGCAAAGGCCCCATCAAATCTGTTGCTGCTAATTGTCTTAATTTGGTCGGTACGATTGGGTATAAGGGTGCCTGCATGCTCACAGTGGTGTGCTTAGCCTTTTGGCAGTCTTTACACACCGATAGTACCCTCCGAATTCGTCGCTCCATGTTTCGAAAGTAACACATGATCCTTAGCTTGAGATTGCACTTGCGTGGTCCGAAGTGTCCATAGATGAGGTGAGTATGCCATATAACCTTGTTTATTAGGTGTTCAGGGATGCATACCCCCCATTCAGTGTCATTGGCATAATTTCGGTGGAAGATTATACCTTTCTGCAAGAGGTAGAACTGCCTGACGGTGGCGTGTCTTCTGTCTATCCATTTCTGTTTCAATAACACTAGGGCAGGGTCCTTGTCTTGCTCCTTCTTGATGTCCTGCATACTTTTCAAAGGCTACTTTTTGCATATAGAAAAGGCAGTAGTGATTTTCCTCCAGATCTTCTTCCATGTTGTGATCAAATCCGATCGGTGACCGTGATAAGGCGTCTGCAATAATGTTCTGACTGCCGGGGATATATTCTATCGAAAAATTGTACTGCTGCAGATATGATGCCCACCTAATGAGCCGCCAGTGATTAAGCTTTGCAGTCATCAGGAACTCGAGTGCCTTGTGGTCTGTGTAGACCTTCGTCTTGCGACCAAACAGAAGGTATCTGAATTTTTCAAACGCCCATACAATAGCCAGTGCCTCTAACTCGGTTACTGAGTAACTCCTCTCACTCTTGGCTAGTACTCTGCTACCAAACGCAATTGTCTTCCGCACCCTGTTTCCCTCATGTACATAGTCTTGGAACACCATGACACCCAGACCTGAATATGAACTGTCCGTTACTATGCAAAGCTCTTCCGCTAAATTAGGGTGTGAGAGGATGGGTGCTTGTAATAATGCGAATTTTAATGCTTTCCATTCAGATTCGGCCACCTCATCCCATTCCCAAGAAATCTTCTTTCCTTTAAGTTGGGGCAACCTAGGACTGCTCTAAGTTTTGACATGTATGAAGCGGTTGTAAAAATTTATGATCCCTAAGAACCCCCTTAACTGCTTCTTTGTCGTAGGAATGGGAAACTTTTCAATCGCTTCGATCTTTTCGGGATTTGGCGCAATGCCCTCACCCGTGATGATATGTCCTAGAAATTTGACAGAAGACGTCCCAAAATTCGATTTTTCGATATTGATAGTCACTCCGTATTCCTTGAATGTCGCTAGGAGTTCACCGAGGACGGCATTGTGCTCTTCCCAAGATTTCTCCGCGATCAGCAAATCGTCCACATAGCTGGTGACATGACGTTTCAAATTATCGCTTAGTATGCCGTCCAGCCCCCGAATGAATGCGGCAGACGAAATGTTCAAACCAAATGGTAGACGACGAAACCGGTAACATCTTCCAAATGCTAAAAAGGCTGTGTACTGTCTGCAATTTGGGTGGAGCTCAATTTGCTAGAAACTCGATTTTAGATCAACTGATGAGAAGATTGATATTCCGTGGAAGTTTTGTAAGAGTTCCTCTAATCGTTCCGGTCTGTATGTTTCGGGTTCTATTATGGTATTAATTTGTCGTGAGTCCAAAACTAGACGAATACTACCATCTGCCTTCTCGACTACTCTTAACGGGTTATTATAGGCTGAAGCCATAGGTTCTATTATTCCTTCACTCAGCATTCGCGTAATTTCAGCTGCTACTTTCTGTCGATATGCCAAGGAGATTGGGTGGGGTGGCACACGAAACTGGTTGTGCGTACGTACACGGAATTCATATTGGAAGTTCTTTATTGATCCTGTCTTGGGAATGAAAACCTCCGCATGTTCTACTAGTAATTTATGAAGTTCTTTGCGCTGGTCGGACCTTATATTCTTTATTGCTTCCACTTTTTCTCCTATTTTCTCCTTTATTTCTCCCATTATTACGACTTCATTCTCATCCGTGTCCTCTCCCCTACCCGCAACGTCGACCTGTTCTTCCTTTCTTTCTTTCTGACAAGCATAGTTTATCCGTACACAGTTAGACGGTAGTTGAGCTGGGACCAGCTGGTCGTCGAACTTAATGTGGACGGGATTCCCTTTCCTCAAAACCACTTCACCTCGTCCTAGATCAACTATCGCTTCATGCTCATTTAGGAAGTCCGTTCCTATTATCATGTCGATCGCCAGATTTGGCACGATCCAGAAGTTAGACTCTATTTTGTGTCCTTGGCAGGAGAATTCCAGTCTTGTTTGTTGGGTGACCTCCGTACATTTACCCGCTAATGCCCCTTTTATTTTGGTTTTCTTAACCGATAGAACAGGCCAGTCCATCTCCTGAGAGCACCTCTTGTATGGTGCCTCAGATATTGCTGTTATGTAGCTTCCACTATCTATTATCGCATTCATACTCTTTTCAGCTATTGCTACTGTGATAAGAGGCTGCCGATCCTGTCGAAGAGTTGTTTTATGTTCTTCGAGCAGGATTTCTGATAAATCTTCGTAATTTATCATCCGTAGTTGGCCAGGTCCGAGATTACGTGCGAAATTCCGGCGGCCTGTGTTCGCACTAGTCTGGCGTCAATCCCTTGTTAAGCTCCCCCTCCTATGACCTGCATTAGGATTTGCGGGTCTAGTTTCAATCTCCTGGCTCCACTGTTGTCCTTGGTTTCGCTCTCTCCAATTACGGTCGCTTTGCCGTTCGTTATTCCTCCTGTCCCCGCGTCCTTGTCTAGCATGACCCTGTTCGCTGACGTTCTGGTTTCCGTGTCTCTGGTTTTCAAAACCTTGAAGAGCGTAACCTTGATTTCCGTAACCCTGGTTTTCTAACTGAGCAGTGCGATTATGCGATCTGTTGTCTTCCCTTGCTGGCCCGTGGTATTTGTTACTTTGCCCCTTCTTCCTGTCCTTTGCGTCTTGCTTATTAAAGACTACTTCGAGTTCGCGCAATAGACTCTTGAATGCTTCTATGTCAGATCCACACTTCCCGACCAGTGTCTGTTGGTACCTAACTCGCAATTTGGAAAAGCAAAATTTAATGATTTCTCCGTTGCTATATGGACTATCTAAAAATTGATTCTTCTTGAGTAAATCATCAAGAAATTTGGTTGCGCTCCTATGCCCGGACACTTCCAGTTCAGGACAAAATATTATTTCCTCTTTAATCCTGTCTTGCGTTTCCTTTGACCAGTAGGTCCGCAGGAATGCACCAACAAATTGCTGATAAGTCCGACACGTCACTGCCACACCCCGCATCTTTTCCGCGGCTTGGCCTTCGATGTGTCCACACATGAATTCTAATTTTGCCTGGGTTGGCCATGACGCCGGTAATGAATTTGTAAACTGCATCACCCAGCTCTTCGGATGCATCGACCCTCCATTTTCTTTGAACTTCTGGAATTTTAGTATCGACAGGAAGTGATTGTGATCAAAATCCTGTCTGATCCTCGCACTGGTGTTGTCACTCGTTTCCGATACATGCCCGTCTGCTGAGTGTCCTGATCTATCTTGCTGATAACTGTGATGTGCTACCTCTGTATCACAGTGGAAGTGGCACGCAGAATTCACTTTCCTAAGTGGGCTACAATTATTGGAGCTATTACTCGCTGTTTCTGCGTGTGCATTGTTAGTTCCGCACTCTGTCGCTGGGCTAGAGCACGGCGGACTTTTCCTCGGAGACACAATTCTGTGTACTCCATCATTGGTATCCGAACGCGCAGTGCTCGTGTGCCCGTTTTGCTCTAGTTTTGCTACCCGACTCTCTACTTCTCCCATTCGTTTCGTGGTGTTCGCAACCGCGATATTACCTTGAGTTTTTAAGAACGATAGGGATTTTGAGTGGGATTGTGTTGTACGTCGCAAGCGCCCTGCGAGTTTAGAAGTTGCTTCCGCGACTTTCATTGCCCCTATTGCTGCCGTTTTGGCCAGGCCTGCTACTTTTTGTGCAGCCATTGACATTTGTTTTACTTCTCCACATTCTTTCTTTATTGTTAGTAATTCCCCACGAATTTCTCCTATATGCGAAATTATAGTCTGAGTGTCCTTCTTACGCTGTTCGTCCGATTCTTCCTTCTCCTTCTTACGCTGTTTCTCATCTTCTTCCTTCTCCTTCTTACGTTGTTCGTCAGCTTCTTCTTTCATTGGTCGTAGGAAGCTCAGTATTGGGTTAATGCCATCTTTTTTATCCTCGTCACACATGGGCGATGTAACTCTGGACACCTGGGCGCTAGAGCTCTGACGTGACCGAGCTGGCCTCTGTCTGCTCTCGTTCGTTTGACTTTAAACTTCTGCTGCTGTCTCGACCTGTGTGCCTGTCTCTGTTTCATCCTCTACCTCACTATCATAATCACGGCCGCGACGTTGCTCTAAGATCGCGTCCAAATCACCTTCCTCATCAATGAACCTGCCGCCCTGTCCTGCTAAAAATGTGCCCATCTCGTCTCCGAACCTATCCCCGTCAGTAACCTGCCCCTTATCCATTATGGTATCCACTTTTGTTTTAGCTTCGCTCACTAAGACTTGTGCCTTACTTCTCGTGATCATTCAAGAGAAACAAAATTTATCTAAAATGCACAATAAAAATAATCTACTCCCTGTATTTTTACACATAGACATAAAATTTCAACAACGCTGTTCCAACGCTATAATTCCAAGCACAATTTGATGTGGTACAGAAACCGCACACAAATCCGACAAAGTGCGATGTGGTACGGATACCACATCAAAGAAACACAAAAAAAATCAACAAAAAATATATACACTAAAAAAACTGTAATCATGCGCAGCTACTTAAAAACTAAACGCGGAACTAACAGAAAAACTTGGGTATTACTCAATAAAAAATTAAGTAAAAAATTTTGAGTGTTCCTACTGATAATACTACTTGTTTATCAGCGATTCACAGGAAAGATCCGAGGCTAAGGGACGCCATTTTATGCGAGGTGCATCATCATATGTAAACGATGCCCTCAGCCCCCCCCCCCCCCCCCCTTATTCTAACTCCGACTTTTGCTGTTGCACATGGATTAAGAACAAACGCGAACTGACTGTAATCGACCCTGCAAGTGGAGCAGGAAAGAGTTTGGCACCTCCAATAATGTAATTTGTTAGAAATTAATTAAATAAAGGAAAGTTTCATTAATGTAGTGAGAAATGAAACGTTTGCTCTACCGATTAACAGAATGAAAGTTCTGTCCAAAATAACAATTTGATTTATTATGACTAAACTCAAAATAATAAACAAAACACATGAAACATTTACAGTACATCAAATTGGATCAAACTGGATACTCAAATAGATAATCTTAAGGTGAAGTTGTCCATAAACTATATTGTGGTATTTATGACGAAGTGGTATGTGGAGCCAATTCCTTGCAACTCAAATCTTAAGAGAAACACACAGCCAACCCAACATTAATTGCTGCTACAGTACTGAGAACTCAGACAATGAACACCCAAGACAGAACGAAGTTAGAAAAGACGAACAGGCGCGCTCTGCTGAGCTCTGATTATCACCTAGCAAAATTCCCTAAGCTGCCGGTGCTGCGGACATACATTACCAAGCTGTCTTCTTAACTGCAAGAACACAATCTGGCGTACCAGAAGCGATGGCTGGTTGCTTCGACGTCCCGTCGTGGTGATGATAATGTCGCGAGTATAGCCCGAAACAAATTATCCTTGTCTGGTTGTTCCAGACTAAAGACTTCCTATCAATACAAATGCGCCTCTGAGGGAGACGAAAAGGCTCGCCACACAATCACTGACAGTACAGTGATTGATTTTAACAAGCGAAGTCATATGGTCAACTTTAGTCAAAACTGCTCAAGACAGACAACATAGGCCGCTTGTACGCAGAACGCTCAATTGCCAATTGTACTCAGAAAGTTACGTTGAAGTCGAAACTTCAGCAACTTCGTCAAACAGTTACAATTAAAAAAAAGTGTATTAGACAGCCAACAGAAGGCAGGCTGTCCAGAGCAGCGAGAGCTCAGTCTTGTAACCTACTCCGACCGAAAGGCGAGAGCCGACTCTCTCAAGAGCACCCATACAAGCCGAACACAGAACATTCCCGCCCCCACGACAGTGGCTGTGGTTAAACGTTCCAATCAGCAACTCGAAAACCGGCGGAGAATTCCACTCTATTGCCGAAGCACTACCATTCCACCAATGGAGATTCTTGGCGTCAATTTCTGCGCCGATTTTGCTACGTCACTGAGCTATTCCCTGAGAAAGCCAATCACAGTTACGATTTTGCAGGAAACGCGGGAATTTGCCCGCCCAGACTGCCTGGGAACACAAGTCATTCCCACGCCTCGCTGGTAGCCCGCCAGAAAGTGTTTTCGCTAAGTTTCTGCGAAGTAACGGAATCTCTAGCCCAGCCGCTCCTTCAGGCCCCTGCGGGCGTGTCTCGACCGCTATAATGGCAATGTCGGCGTCTGAAAAGCATTCACTTGACTCCCTCACACCCGTCGGCTTAACCCTTTCAAGATCAGCAGAGCCTGCCTGTCAGCAGACCACCCGGGTGACGAGAGACGCTGCGTAGGAAGTCCGCGTGTGAAGGAATGGCAACTTTTCACCGCATGCAATTAGAGAGGAAAATCGAATTACTCAGAGTAAGATAGAAATATGAGAGGGGGCTTCTGCCACCTCTCAACCTGTATCACTGACGTCGGTTTGCAGTAGGGTTTTGGAGCATATACTGTATTCAAACATTATGAATCACCTTGAAGGGAACGATCTATTGATATGTAATCAGCATGGTTTTAGAAAACATCGTTCTTGTGCAACGCAGCTAGCTTTTTATTCGCACGAAGTAATGGCCGCTATCGACAGGGGATCTCAAGTTGATTCCGTATTTATAGATTTCCGGAAAGCTTTTGACACCGTTCCTCACAAGCGACTTCTAATCAAGCTGCGAGCCTGTGTGGTATCGTCTCAGTTGTGCGACTGGATTCGTGATTTCCTGTCAGGAAGGTCGCAGTTTGTAGTAATAGACTGCAAATCATCGAGTAAAACTGAAGTGATATCAGGTGTTCCCCAGGGATGCGTCCTGGGAACTCTGCTGTTCCTGATCTATATAAATGACCTGGGTGACAATCTGGGCAGTTCTCTTATGTTGTTCGCAGATGATGCTGTAATTTACCTTCTAGTAAGGTCATCCGAAGACCAGTATCAGTTGCAAAGCGATTTAGAAAAGGTTGCTGTATGGTGTGGCAGGTGACAGTTGACGCTAAATAGCGAAAAGTGTGAGGTGATCCACATGAGTTCCAAAAGAAATCCGTTGGCATTCGATTACTCGATAAATTGTACAATTCTCAAGGCTGTCAATTCAACTAAGTACCTGGGTGTTAAAATTACGAACAACTTCAGTTGGAAAGACCACATAGATAATATTGTGGGGAAGGCGAGCCAAAGGTTGCGTATCATTGGCAGGACACTTAGAAGATGCAACAAGTCCACTAAAGAGACAGCGTACACTACACTCGTTAGTCCTCTGTTAGAATATTGCTGCACGGTGTGGGATCCTTACCAGGTGGGATTGACGAAGGACATCGAAGGGCTGCAAAAAAGGGCAGCTCGTTTTGTCGTATCACGTAATAGGGGAAAGAGTGTGGCAGATATGATACACGAGTTGGGATGGAAGTCATTAAAGCAAAGACGTTTTTCGTCGCGGCGAGATCCATTTACGAAATTTCAGTCACCAACTCTCTCTTCGGAATGCGAAAATATTTTGTTGAGCCCAACCTACATAGGTAGGAATGATCATCAAAATAAAATAAGAGAAATCAGAGCCCGAACAGAAAGGTTTAGATGTTAGTTTTTCCCGCGCGCTGTTCGGGAGTGGAATGGTTGAGAGATAGTATGATTGTGGTTCGATTAACCCTCTGCCAAGCACTTAAATGTGAATTGCAGAGTAATCATGTAGATGTAGATGTAGACTTAACATCTGTGGTCATCTGTCCCCTAAAACTTAGAACTACTTAAACCTAACTAACCTAAGGACATCACACACATCCATGCCCGAGGCAGGATTCGAACCTGCGACCGTAGCGGTCGCGCGGTTCCAGACTGTAAAACTGAACGTACTCAGATAGTTTACTCTTTATTTATTCCGATCATCACTAAACTGACACGCCGGCCGAGCGATTCTAGGCGCTACAGTCTGGAACCGCGCGACCACGACGGTCGCAGGTTCGAATCCTGCCTCGTGCATGGATGTGTGTGATGTCCTTAGGTTAGTTAGCTTGAAGTAGTTCTAGGTTCTAGGGGACTATTGACCTCACAAGTGAATTCCCACAGTGCTCAGAGCCATATGAACCATTTGAACTAAACTGACACACAATATTGATTTAGCGCAACGCAATCTGACTTTCAATAATCCCTTCAAAAGAATAGCCCTGACTAACAATAACCTGTACCTTTCATGAATTACTTAACTCACAAAAATCTTAGTTACTCGAACTACTGCAATACAGCGAGCGTCAGTACTGCCAGCTAAATAAAAGATTCTAACTACTGAAGGCACTAACTGCTGATAGGCATAGTTAGCAAATGAAAGATTTTGATAGAGAACAAACAATGTATTTACCTTAATAGTGTTCAAAAGTCCTCGTATGTTTATCAATTCATGATATCCATTTGCACAAATTTTCTTTTTCTGGCGGACACACGTCCAGATCGTCCGCTTATAGCAACCTCTCAAAACTCTGGCATCTGTTTCTCCATATCCACCACTGCCGGCGGCTCACCTCCAACTCCACAACGCTACGCGCTGTTCACATCCAACTGCCCAACACTCCAACAGCGAAAGCCGGCCTGAGTGACCATGCAGTTCTAGGCGCTGCAGTCTGGAGCCGACCGACCGCTACGGTCGCAGGTTCGAATCCTGCCTCGGGCATGAATGTGTGTGATGTCCTTAGGTTAGTTAGGTTTAATTAGTTCTAAATTCTAGGCGACTGATGACCTCAGCAGTTAAGTCGCATAGTGCTCAGAGCCATTTGAACCATTTGAATCCAACAGCGAATATTCCACCAATGAGTCCAACCAACCACAGAGTGCACACAGCGCAGTCAGTGATTTTCATACAGAGCACTACGTGGCGTTACCAACATAAAAACCTAAACAGCCCACTTACATGTAGGCTGGCTATGCCAAGGAAAGCGTTCCTGAAGAAAAACATTGAGCATAGATTTAAGGGTCAGGATGTCTTTTCTGAAAGTATTTGTATGGAGTATAGCCATGTATGGAAGTGAAACAGGTACGATAAATAGTTTAGACAAGAACAGAAAAGAATCTTTCGAAATGTGGTGCTACAGAAGAATGCCGAAGATTAGATGGATAGATCACATAACTAAGGGATCGTTTGGTAGGGCATGTTCTGAGGCAATATGGGATTATGAATTTAGTACTGGAGGAAGCTTGGAGAGCAAAAATCGTAGAGGGAGAACAAAAGATAAATACACTAAGCAGATTCAGAAGGATGTAGGGTCCAGTAGTTAGTCGGAGATGAAGGGTTCCACTGTCTTTGGACTGAAGACCGAAACACATTTTTGAAACACCCTCTCTCTAAACTTAGTGTGTGTGTGTGTGTGTGTGTGTGTGTGTGTGTGTGTGTGTGTGCGGGGGGGGGGGGGGGTCAAACCTGGTACAGGCAAGACTTCTTAATTCGCTGATGACATTGCTATCTTGTGTGAAAGTGAAAGTGAAGAAGAATTACATAGTCAGCTGAATGGAATGAAGAGTCAAACGAGCACAGAAAATGGATTAAGAGTAAGAAAGACGAAAGTAATGAGAAGTAGCAGAAATGAGAACATTGAGAAACTTAATATCAGGATTAAAGGTCACGAAATAGATGAACTTGAGGAATTCTGCTACCTAGTAAGCAAAATAACCAATGAGAGATGGGGCAAGGAGGATATCAAAAGCAGACTAGCACTGGCAAAAAGGGCATTCCTGGCCAAGAGTAGTCTACTACTATGAAGCATAGGCCTTAACTTGGGGATGGAATTTCTGAGAATATATGCATTGTATGGTAGCGAAGCATGAACCGTGGGAAAACCGGTACAGAAGAGAATGGAAGCATTTGCGATATGGTGCAACAGAAGAAAGCTGAAAGTTAGGTGGACTGATAAGGTAAAGAATGAGGAGGTACTGCTCAGAATTGGAGTGGAAAGGCATTTGTGAAAAACATGTCAAGGAGAACGGACAAGATGATAGAACATCTGTTAAGACATCAGAAAATAACTTCCTTGGGACTAGACGGGGTGGCAGACGACGAGAACAGTGGGGGAGTACAGAGATAAATACCTGTAGCAAATAATTGGTGCTACTTTGAGATGAAGAGGTTGGCACAGGAGAGGAATTCATGATTCGTCGTGGGCCGCATCAAACCAGTCAGAAGTCTGATGACTAAGAAAATTAACTGCGATTTTACGCGCTCCTTGTTTAGTGCTGTGCATATAGTTGTGTAATTGAGACTGATCTTTTCTTCAGTTTCCCACCCAAAATAAAGTACACCAACTCAACCTATTATCCTGCAGTTTGATAGAGACTGAGTTCCTGTTTAGAGGGGTGCCCTTGGGCTTTCTGCCCAGATGGACCAGGGTTCGTGTCTCAGATAGGGCACTTGCCATTTTCAATTTCCCATCAATTCCCACGTGGTGGATGGAGTGGGACATTAACAGAGCCTTGAGACAAAGAAATTTCCACCATTTTTTGAGTTCCCCGCCAAAATTAAAAATATCTGCAAAATTCGAAATGCCAGCCATAAATCGAAATGCCAGCCATAAATCAAAATACCCGCCAAAAATCGAAATACCAGCCAAAAACCGCATTAAATCTAAATACCTACCGAAAATCGAAATACCATCAAAAAATCGAAATACCCGAAGAAAAATCGAAATTACCTCAAGATATAGAAATTCCCGCAAGATATCGAAATTCCCGCAAGATATCGAAATTTCCGCAAGATATAGAAATTTCCGCAAGATATCGAAATTTCCGCAAGATATCGACATTTACATGAGATATCGAAATACCCGCTAAGTATCGAAATACCCGCAAAATATCGAAATACCCGCAAAATATCGAAATAACAGCAAAAAACGAAATAACCGCAAAAAATCGAAATAACCGCCAATAGGGCAGGTGGGGAGTGGAGAGGGAACTCATATGCTGGCTGGGGAAAACCCATGACGTCATGCGAGGTAGGGGGTAATCAGTTGATCAATGAATTAATTTGATATCAGTTTTATATCGAAATTTTGCACCAATACTCACGACAACCACTACTATCCCTATCACATGCTATTCCATGGAGACCACTTTGATCATCTGTTGGGACGTGGATGCGATGCAGCTCTGTACGAGGTCGGTTCAAAAAAATTTCGAAACATTCGTAATTTCGCGTCAATAGCGAATCCCTGCACACGCCTATGTTTAATGCGCAGCTGCCGGAAGTTTCACTGTTGTGAGTCTGTTAGATGTTGTTCGGCGTTGCACTGAGTAGAACGTAGTATCGTACAGTTTGCGAATTTCGAGATGGTACAGGTAGAGGAGCAAAGCGTCTACATTAAATTTTCGTAAACCCAAGAAAACTTTTACAGACACACCAAATATGCAGGAATCCTACGGTAATGAGTGCTTCAGCCGTACTCGGTGTTACGAATGGTTCAAACGGTTCAAAAATGGCTAGAAGGAAGTTGAAGGTGACCTTCGTCCAGTACGCCCTTCGACGTCTACCGACGACGTTCATGTCAGGAACGTTAACGAAATTGTGGTTGCCAATCAAAGACTGAATGTCCGAGAGGTTCATCTACATCTACATCTACATTTATACTCCGCAAGCCACCCAACGGTGTGTGGCGGAGGGCACTTTACGTGCCACTGTCATTACCTCCCTTTCCTGTTCCAGTCGCGTATGGTTCGCGGGAAGAACGACTGTCTGAAAGCCCCCGTGCGCGCTCTAATCTCTCTAATTTTACATTCGTGATCTCCTCGGGAGGTATAAGTAGGGGAAAGCAATATATTCGATACCTCATCCAGAAACGCACCCTCTCGAAACCTGGCGAGCAAGCTACAACGCGATGCAGAGCGCCTCTCTTGCAGAGTCTGCTACTTGAGTTTGCTAAACATCTCCGTAACGCTATCACGGTTACCAAATAACCCTGTGACGAAACGCGCCGCTCTTCTTTGGATCTTCTCTATCTCCTCCGTCAACCCGATCTGGTACGGATCCCACACTGATGAGCAATACTCAAGTATAGATCGAACGAGTGTTTTGTAAGCCACTTCCTTTGTTGATGGACTACATTTTCTAAGGACTCTCCCAATGAATCTCAACCTGGTACCCGCCTTACCAACAATTAATTTATATGATCATTCCACTTCAAATCGTTCCGCACGCATACTCCCAGATATTTTACAGAAGTAACTGCTACCAGTGTTTGTTCCGCTATCATATAATAATACAATAAAGGATCCTTCTTTCTATGTATTCGCAATACATTACATTTGTCTGTGTTAAGGGTCAGTTGCCACTCCCTGCACCAAGTGCCTATCCGCTGCAGATCTTCCTGCATTTCGCTACAATTTTCTAATGCTGCAACTTCTCTGTATACTACATCATCATCCGCGAAAAGCCGCAGGTTGCAGAAGAATGTAATATTTCAGTTGGATCATGTCATCAAATCCTGACACAGTATCTTGGAATGTATCGTGTTGCTGGCAAGTTCGTCCCACGGCTAACGAGACATGACCAGAAAGACCTTTGCCTCGGAATCTGTGAAGAGCTTTTGGATCGCGCAGATGAGTACGAGATGTTCCTTAAGAGAACCGTAACTGGTGATGAGACGTGGGTCTCGGTTATGATGTTGAGACCAAGGTTCAATCTTCACAATGGGTTGGGAAACGTTCTCCAAGACCAATAAAGCTCGTCAGATCAGGCCAAATGTCGAAGCCTTGCTAATAGTTTTCTTGGAGTTTGAAGGATTAGTTCATCTTGAATTCACGCCACAGGGATAAACTGTTTATCAATGGTACTAACTAGACGTATTGCCTCGCCTGCGAGTAACTGTGAGAAGGAAACGGCCTGAAATGTGGCGAGACAATTCATGCCTCTTGCATCGCGATAAAGCGCCCGCGCATTCATCCCTGTTGGTGCCCGACTATTGCACAAATCCTGACTGGTGCCTCATTTTCCGTACTCTCCAGACCTGGCCCCTGGCCCAAAGTTGAAAATCCCGTTGAAAGGACGAAACTTTGCAACGATAAACGAGATGAAGGAAATCAAACTTCCTGGCAGATTAAAACTGTGTGACGGACCGAGACTCGAACTCGGGACCTTTGCCTTTCGCGGGCAAAGGTCCCGAGTTCGAGTCTCGGCACCCAGGTTTAATCTGCCAGGAAGTTTCATATCAGCGCACACTCCGCTGCAGAGTGAAAATCTCATTCTGAGATGAAGGAAAATTCGCAGACGGTGCTTCACGCGATCCATCAAGTGGCGTACCAAGACTGCTTCCGTAAGTGGAAACGGGATTGGAGGCGGTGTATCAATTTTGGAAGAGAGTATTTCGAAGGAGACGATGCACAATAACTAAAAGGTAAGGGTAGAAAAATTTTGTGGACAAAAAACGTCCGGAATTTTTTGAACAGACTTCGTATTGTGTTCCAGGACGGTTTGTTGTCGTCGCACGCACACCGTCCATTTTCAGACACTTGTTCATTAGAACCTTTTTTCCTCCATTTCCAGTGCGGAATCCGCCCCCGCAGTTTGTCGGTTTGTTAATGTTCACCCCGTATACACTCCTGATGCAGCTTGACCTATGCTGTTGACTGTACTCCACACGCTTCGACTCTGCCAACTGTGCCCCAGTCGCTAACCGACATTCAACCTATAGAGTTGTAGGTTTTGTGTCACTGCGTGCAACACAGAGGCTCTCCCCATAATTGTGCAGGGCTCGTGTGGTGTAACTACGGGACGTGAGGAGGTCTGGCTTTCTCACAGACTCGTACGGAGTAGAAACACTGGAGTAACGACAACATTTGTCTCTTGCCGCCAGAAGTGTATGAAGGTAGGGACGGCATTTCTACAAAGAGTGTCAGCCTGTTCTCAAAGGCTACACTCTCCATCATACTTAGCACCGTCCTTTGGCCCAAAGTCCCTGCTGTCTTTATCGCGATACTTTCTTGCAAAGGCTTTCATACTTATTTGGAAACAGTGATAGAGTTAATTTCTTCGATATGTTCTGTCTATTGAGGTTTACAATTTTCCCTTCTCCCCTCTAGATGGAAGACAATCAGATGGTGCTTGACCTCTGCAAGTCATCCTCTGAAAGTACTGCTGAGATTCGCCTAAAATATCTAATTCATTTTTTTTTGCCCCATTGCCACTTACATGTGAACAGATGCAGCTTCTACCTTAAAAACCGTAAGGCAGATTCATCCTAGCTTTAATCTTAAGGCTTTGTATTGTATGTATTGTATGTTAACCGGGGACCTAGAAACGACGGAGAGGCTCCGTCCCCGCCGCAGCCGCAGTGGTCCGCAACCCCACGACGGCTACCGCAGTCCACTTCACCCCTCCGCCGCCCCACGCCGAACCCAGGGTTATTGTGCGGTTCGGTTCCTGGTGCCCCCCCCCCCTGCCTACCCGCAGGGAACGTCTAACACCAGACGAGTGTAACCCCTATGTTTGTGTGGTAGAGTAATGGTGGTGTACGCGTACGTGGAGAACTTGTTTGCGCAGCAATCGCCGACATAGTGTAACTGAGGCGGAATAGGGGAACCAGCCCACATTCGCCGAAGCAGATGGAAAATCGCCTAAAAACCACCCACAGACTGGCCGGTTCCCCGGACGGTTTCGTGCCGGGGACCAGGCGCTCCTTCCCGCCCGGAAAGCCGTGCGTTAGACCGCACGGCCAACCGGGCGGGCATCTTAAGGCTTCCTCAAAAATCCTATTAGATTACTTGAAACTTTGGGTTCTATTATGTACTCAAAATTGTTCTCTGTAACACAATTACAGTAACTTAATTCACTGTCTTTGATCTAACAGGGTATTTTTTCAAAAACCTCACTTTTGTCTTGAACACAGAAAAATTTAAATGATTTTTTTCTGCAGTTATTTGTATATGTTTCAACGGGTTTTTGAAGACCACGAGAGCTGTTTTTTCTAAATCGAAGCGACCCTTGATAAGTGAAATTATATTTCCAGTAGTTTGCCTCAAGGTAAAATCTTTGCTTAATTGCAGCTGCCGATGGCAAACAACTGCGTCGGTATACAGGTGCAGTAACGTGCAATCAGTGAGCGGCTTTTTCTGCGTCTTTGATTCGCCACTTCCTTATTCTGGAATACGTCATTAAACCACATGTCATCATATTTTTTATATATTTTTGCAGTCCGCAGCTCGTGGTCGTGCGGTAGCGTTCACGCTCCCCACGCCCGGGTTCCCGGGTTCGATTCCCGGCGGAGTCAGGGATTTTCTGTGCCTCGTGATGACTGGGTGTTGTCCTTAGGCTAGTTAGGTTTAAGTAGTTCTAAGTTCTATGGGACTGATGACCATAGATGTTAAGTCCCATAGTGCTCAGAGCCATTTTATATTTTTGCGATATTATTGCTGATTTTCCCCGCAGTAAAGCGAAATGTTGAGCGGAAAGCGGACAGTTAATTTCTGCACAAAACGGCCATCATACTCAGATTGACGATATACCTGCTGGATGGTTACACAACTCAAAAATGTACACCGAAGAGCCACACAAACTGGTCACCTGCTTCATATCGTGTAGGGTCCCCACGAACACGCAGAAGTGCCACAACATGACGTGATATGAACTCGACTAATGTCTGAAATAGTGCTGGAGGGAATTGACACCATGAATCCCGCCAGCTGTCCGTAAATCCGTAAGAGTACGAGGAAGTGGAGATCAATTCTGAACAGCACGTTCCAAGGCATCCCACATATGCTCAATAATGTTCATGTCTGGGGAGTTTTGTGGCCAGTGAAAGTGTTTAAACTCAGAAGAGCCTTCCTGGAGCCACTCTGTAGCAATTCTGGACGTGTGGGATGTCGCATTGTCCTGTTGGAACCGCCCAAGTCCGTCGGAATGCACAATGGACGTGAATGGATGCAGGTGATCAGAGAGGATGCTTACGTACGTGTCCCCTGTCAGAGTCGTATCTAGATGTGTCAGGGGTCCCATATCACTCCAACTGCACACGCCCCACACCGTTACAGAGCCTCCACCAGCTTGAACAGTGTTCTGCTGACATGCAGGGTCTATGGATTGAAACACGTATGTATGCAGGGTATTCATTACCAGCAATGGCGAGGCATGACAGAATCTCTGATCAGAGAGTTATTTATCGTTGCTAGTCTGCGCTTGACCGCGCGAGAGTAGCGAGTCGCGAGAGCATGTAGTTCAGTTGGAGAGTAGTAACGCGCGCGAGACGACGGTAGTAGCATGTTGCGAGCGGCACTCTGTCGGCAGTAGTGTGTGTGGAGCCGGCAGAGCGAGTAGTAGTTGCGAGTTGCACTCTGTCGGCAGTAGTTGTACTGAGCGGGCGTCGACATGGATCGGCGGCGTGCTCTCCCTCCATCTGTGGTCACGGTTCTGGACGAGGTATATTGTTATCGAAGGTAATGAAGCAGCATTGCGCACATCTGATAATGTAATGTATGTTAATTGTAATTAATTTGTTCAAGAATTCCCCCAATAATAAGTTTTTATAAAGTGGATCTTTAAACAAAAGTAATCATTTCAATTTAAAGAATTTTTCCTATGCATTTCCTCCAAGAATCAGAACTAAATATACGCCAGCATTGCACGTAGCTGTGCCGAAAAACAAGAGCAGATATTGAGGGAGTTTACTGATGTAAGAATTTTGCTTTTTTTGTTCAGATTTAATATTTGCACAGGGCCGAGGGTCAGCGCAGCTGCCCTTATAAAATTTATCAGGTTCATTTTAGCGTTAATTTTGTGGGGAGCTAACATTCTGGCTCATTTGCATTTTTACTTAACATTGACATTCTTAAATTTGCAACGAGGTTACACTTTCTATATTATTGACTTTAAAAATTCTTGAGGGGAGGTTACACTTAGCTCAATTCCCATTTTTTATTATTTTCGTTCAACAAAACTAACTTTCTTGGGAGGTTACAGGATACATGAGGTTGTCTCCATACCCGTAAACGTCCAACGAGACTCGTCCGACCAGGCAACATGTTTTCAATCGTCAACTATCGAATATTAGTGTTTATGGGCCCAAGCGAGGCGTAAATTTTGTGCCGCGCTGTCATCAAGGGTACACGAGTGGACCTTCGCCTTTGAAAACCCATATCGAATATGTGTCGTTGAATGGTTCGCACGCCGACACTTGTTGATGGCCCAGCATTGAAATCTGCAGCAATTTGCGGAAGGGTTGCACTTCTGTCAAGTTGAATGATTCTCTTGAATCGTCGTTGGTCCCGTTCTTGCATAATCTTTTCCGGCCCGAGCTATGTCGCGGATCTGATTTTTTGCCGGATTCCTGATATTCACGGTACACTCGTGAAATGGTCGTACAGGAAAATCCCCATTTCATCGCTACCTTGGAGATGTTGTGCCTCATCGCTCGTGCGCCGACTATAACACCACTTTCACACTCTCTGAAATCTTGATAACCTACCATTGTAGCAGCAGTAACCGATCTAACAACTGCGACAGACACTTGTTGTCTTATACAGGAGTTGCCGACCGCAGCGCCATATTCTGCCTGTTAACATATCCCTGTATTTGAATACCCATGCGTATACCAATTTCTTTCGCTCTTCAGTGTATATATATTCAACGCGATAAACATTGGGAGTACCATCTCGAAACTGATGGCATCAAGGGCAAAGTCGAACTTTGGTTACAGCATGGACGCCGTCAAACCAGTCTACAAGTAACAGAGTCAACAAAAAGCCCGTGATATTTTCCACGGTACATTTCCGAGCACAGATCAGATGCACCACGCACACAGCCACATTTCGATTAGTGCTGTTACTGCGACGCAACCAAGTACGCGAGAGAGCCGAGCGAAGATCCGTAGGAGAAACGAAGAGTTGCATAATCCTGACGTAACACAGAGTGCAGGAAACAGGTGGTTCTCTAGGCGTGTCTTTAGGTGAAAGCACACGTTTTACGAGGTAGGTGAGAACTTGGGCGTAACTGTTCCTTTTTTCCTACAAACGAGGTTTGCTCTCCGCCCTGATTTCCTCCTCCATTTTATTCTTATGCAATAAATATTTCGATGGCAAAAGACCAACACCAAAATTAACGAGTGTTATATCACAATACTTGCCCCCCTAGAGCTTTCATAGGTCGTTAAAAGTACGTTGATGTATTTAAAAAAAACTCTAGTTTCAATGCCTCGGCTGATACAGGAATTATAATCATATGCCCCTCCTCCTCTCATTATATCCCGAAATCTCGTTACTATATACTGAACCAACGACGAAATGGGTGCAAGCTTTCAGTGGCTAACTTTGTTACTTACATTTTTGAGTTTTTTTTGTGGGGGGGGGGGGGGGTTAGGGGAAGGATGGGGGGTGACTGAGTGCGGATAGGGGAAACGGCAAATACACTGAAGCGCCAAAGAAACTGGTATAAGCATGCGTATTCAAATACAGATATTTGTAAACAGGCACAGTACGCCGCTGCGAGCGGCAACACCTATAAAAGACAACAACTGTCTGGCGCGTTGTTAAATCGGTTACTGCTGCTACAATGGAGGTTATCAAGATTTAATAGAGTTTGAACGTGGTGTTGTAGTCGGCGCACGGGCTATGGGACACAGCATCGCCGAGGTAGCGATGAAGTAGGTGATTTCCCCGTGTGTACCGTGAATATCATGAGTCCCATAATACATCAAACCTCCGACATCGCTGCGGCGGCCGAAGAAAGTCCTGCAAGACCGGGACCAACGGCGAAAGAAAAGAATTGTTCAGTGTGACAGAAGTGCAACCCTTCCGCAAATTGCTGCGGAGCCGAAAGCCCACTCGTGTATCCTTGATCACTGCACGACACAAAGCTTTACAACTCGCCTGGACCCGTCAACACCGACATTTGGACTGTTGATGACTGGAAACATGTTGCCTGGTCAGACGAGTCTCGTTCCAAATTGTATCGATCGGATGGGCGTTTACGGGTGTGGAGACAACCTCATGAAACCATGGACCCTTCATATTCAAGCTGGTGGAGGCTCTGTAATGGTGTGTGTGATATGGGACTCCTGATACGTCTAGATACGACTCTGACGAGTGACACGTACATAAGCATCCTCTCCGGTTACTTGCATCCTTTCATGTCCATTGTACATTCCGACTTGGACTTGGGAAATTCCAGCAGGACAATGCGACACGTCCAGAATTGCTACAGAGTGGCTCCAGGAACTCTTTTCTGAGTTTAAACACATCTGCCGATCACCAAACTGCCCAGACATTACTGGGCATATGTGGGATACCTTGCAACGTGCTGTTCAGAAAAGGGATCTCCACCTCCTCGCACTCTTACGGATTTATGGACAGC
The DNA here is from genome assembly GCF_023864275.1 of Schistocerca cancellata. NCBI lineage: Eukaryota > Metazoa > Arthropoda > Insecta > Orthoptera > Acrididae > Schistocerca > Schistocerca cancellata. Next base: position 1,143,020,291 of record NC_064626.1, on the reverse strand, counting down.
CCTGCAGGATTCATGGTATCAGTTCCCTGTAGCAGTACCGGGTGATCAAAAAGTCAGTATGCCGGCCGAAGTGGCCGTGCGGTTAAAGGCGCTGCAGTCTGGAACCGCAAGACCGCTACGGTCGCAGGTTCGAATCCTGCCTCGGGCATGGATGTTTGTGATGTCCTTAGGTTAGTTAGGTTTAACTAGTTCTAAGTTCTAGGGGACTAATGACCTCAGCACTTGAGTCCCATAGTGCTCAGAGCCATTTGAACCATTTTGAAAAAGTCAGTATAAACTTGAAAACTTAATAAACCACGGAATAATGTAGATAAAGAGGTAAAAATTGATACACATGCTTGGAATGACATGGGGTTTTATTAGAAACAAAAAAAAAAAACAAAGTATTGCTAGACGCGTGAAAGATCTCTTGCGCGCGTCGTTTGGTGATGATCGTGTGCCCAGCCGCCACATTCGTCATGCTTGGCCTCCCAGGTCCGCAGACCTCAGTCCGTGCGATTATTGGCTTTGGGGTTACCTGAAGTCGCAAGTGTTTCGTGATCGAGTGACATCTCCAGGGATGCTGAAAGACAACATCAGACGCCAATGCCTCACCATAACCCCGGACATGGTATACAGTGCTGTTCACGACATTAGTCCTCGACTAGAGCTATTGTTGAGGAATGATGGTGGACATACTGAGCATTTCCTGTAAAGAACATCTTCTTTGCTTTGTCTTACTTTGTTATGCTAATTATTGCTATTCTGATCAGATGAAGCGCTATCTGTAGGACATATTTTGAACTTTTGTATTGTTTTTTTTTTTTGTTCTAATAAAACCCCATGTCATTCCAAGCATGTGTGTCAATTTTTACCTCTCTATCTACATTATTCCGTGATTTACTCAGTTTTCAAATTTATACTGACTTTTTGATCACCCGGTACTTCAGACATTGGTCGAGTCCGTGCCACGTTATGTTGTGGCACTTCTGCATGCTCGGCGGGACCCTACACGGTATTAGGCACGTGTACCAATTTCTTTGGCTCTTCAGTGTATGCTATGAGCAGTCATAATCTGTCATTGCAAGGAAAAGCAACATACGAATTCCATGGTCATAGGAGGTAGCATTCAGTCCCTGTGTATGTATTTTGCCCTTCAGTTTTCGTAAATTAAGGGGCTCCGGAACACCCTATACTTGCAATGTTAAAATAACACTTATAAATTACATCTTTCCTCACAAAGTATTTGAGGTAGGAAGTTGAACTTTTTACAGATTATTTATTGGAATATGGGCTACAACTTAACACAGGGATTTTACAAAATTTTAGTTCAGTTATTAAAGATGATTTTTTTTCAATTGTAATGAAAATTCACAACATTTTTTTGCAATTTTTTATTTATATATTCAAAAATTACAGTTTTTTGGAAAAAGGCTGTGTTACATTATGCAGAAGGTACTGTGTAACATTTACTGAAAGTTTGAAACAAATATGTTTGGAAGATACTTAGAAAACATGTAATTAGTATGAGAAAATAAAAGTTTTGGGAATCGAGCGACAAAGATTGGATTAACTTTTTAGTGCATTCCAGGTCCATAGGATGGATTATCTTCATCCTCTGCAAACTCCTCCTCCAGCTTCCTCTTGTTCCTCCTCCTGTTTACTCTTGCTTGTATTTCTAGACTCTTTACAGCCCTGTCTGCAGCCCGAAGGCGTTCCTTGTCTAAAGCAAGCATCGTACCATGTTAGAACCTATCTTCATTCCCATATTTCTAAATACCTTCGGCTTTCCAACATTTCTCCTTTTCTTAAAAGCCTTCAGAGGATTTCTAATAACTTTACTTTTACTCATTATTATACTTCAACAAAACAGAGACTCAAGAAACAGAATTAATTACGAATATTTTCGAGATAACGACAGAGTAAATAAACATGAAACAATCGACAATCACACCAGCGATATATATTGAACCATCACAGGTTAGCCACAACACATACTTTATCTCACATCACTAAAATGTACCTGATGAACACGGACGTTAATAATAACACCATTTGACAGCAGTTAAACAGCGCCACAGTGGGTCACGCCCATGTAGAACACATTTTAAAAAAATTTAAAAATAGTTGTAGTCTTCGGAATTGAATAAATTATATATCTATTAAAAGGTAATAGTCTGCAGATTCAGAAAACGCAAAAAAGTAAAAAATGAACTTTTTATGATTTTGAGCCTTTCCGGAGCCCCTTAAGGTTAATTTATGCCGAGTAGTGCCACAGCCGCACGTGAGAACACGCCTCGCGCTGACAGCTTCTCGACATTGACGTACGCGGAAACGCTCGGTCGCCATATAGGGTGAAGCACCGCGGCGCCGTTAGCAGGGTGAGAGGGACAAGGGCACTGGCGTGGGCTGGCTGTGACGTGTGGCGCAGCGCGGCGCACCTGCCGTGGCGGCGCTGGCGTCGCAGCCGTGCGCACTCCGGAAATTGGCGCGCGCTCGCCGGCGGAAGTTGGCCGCGGTCCAGCCAGTGTTTTGTTTACAGCTGGCCGCGGCCGGCCGGCCGTGACCCGGCCACAGCTGACGCGATAGCGGGCGGCCTCGCCTCCCGCGCACCGCACCGCCTATCTGTCCGCGGGCCAGCGCTTCCGTCGCGCAAACTGCGATAACACAAAACCCAGCCCGGCTGCGGCTCGCGCCTCGAAAGAGACTTCCGTAATGGAGAAGCGCTGTCAGTGCCGACTCTACCACTATCTGTAGAGCTAAACGGCTAACCCGCTCCACGGACCTAGTTTCAGGTTGCCTTTCTGACGGCTTAGAGGGGCAAAAAAATTTTGATTTTCAGTATTTCATACAGTTACTGTCCGGTTTTAAAAATGTTAAATGCTGTAATAATCTGTTCAGTAAGATGTTTATTCTTACGCTGAAGATTTACACGTTGAGGCAAGTGTTACACAAGGTAGTGTTATAGGCCCTTTGCTATTGGATCTACAGGGTGTTACAAAAAGGTACGGCCAAACTTTCAGGAAACATTCCTCACACACAAATAAAGAAAAGATGTTATGTGGCCATGTGTCCGGAAACGCTTAATTTCCATGTTAGAGCTCATTTTAGCTTCTTCCACCTACGCTCAATGGAGCACGTTATCATGATTTCATACGGGATACTCTACCTGTGCTGCCAGAACATGTGCCTTTACAAGTACGACACAACATGTGGTTCATCCACGATGGAGCTCCTGCACATTTCAGTCGAAGTGTTCGTACGCTTCTCAACAACAGATTTGGTGACCGATGGATTGGTAGAGGCGGAACAATTCCATGGCCTCTACGCTCTCCTGACCTTTCATTTATGGGGGCATTTGAAAGCTCTTGTCTACGCAACCCCGGTACCAAATGTAGAGACTCTTCGTGCTCGTATTGTGGACGGCTGTGATACAATACGCCATTATCCAGGGCTGCATCAGCGCATCAGAGATTCCATGCGACGGAGGGTGGATCCATGTTTCCTCGCTAACGGAGAACATTTTGAACATTTCCTGTAACAAACTGTTTGAAGTCACGCTGGTACGTTCTGTTGCTGTGTGTTTCCATTCCATGATTAATGTGATTTGAAGAGAAGTAATGAAATGAGCTCTAACATGGAAAGTAAGCGTTTCCGGACACATGCCCACATAACATATTTTCTTTCTTTGTGTGTGAGGAATGTTTCCTGAAAGTTTGGCCGTACCTTTTTGTAACACCCTGTGTATAAAGGATTTGGGAGACAATCTGAGCAGCCGTCTTCGGTTGTTTGCAGATGACGCTGTCGTTTGTCGACTAACAAAGTCATCAGAAGATCAAAACAAACTGCAAAACGATTTAGAAGAAATATCGGAATGGTGCGAAAAGTGGCAGTTGACCCTAAATAACGAAAGGTGTGAGGTCATCCACATGAGTGATGAAAAGCCCTCGTTAAACTTTGGTTACACGATAAATCAGTCTAATCTAAAAGCAGTAAATTCAACTAAATACCTAGGTATTACAATTACGAACAACTTAAATTGGAAGGTTCAAATGGTTCCAATAGCTCTGAGCACTATCGGACTTAACATCTGAGGTCATCATTCCCCTAGAACTTAGAACTACTTAAACCTAACTAACCTAAAGGCATCACACACCTCCATGCCCGAGGCAGGATTCGAACCTGCGACGATAGCAGTCGCGCGATTCCGGAGTGAAGCGCCTAGAACCGCTCGGCCACCGCGGCCGGCAAATTTGAAGGAACACATAGTAAATGCTGTGGGGAAGGCTAACCACAGACTGCGTTTTATTTGCAGGACACTTAGAAAATGTAACAGACCTACTAAGGAGACTGCCTACACTAGGTTTGTCTGTCCTATTTTAGAATACTGCTGCGCGGTGTGGGATCCTTACCAGATAGGATTGACGGAGAACATCGAAAAAGTTCAAAGAAAGGCAGCACGTTTTGTATTATCGCGTAATATGCGAGAGAGTGTCACATAAACGATACAGGATTTGGGTTGGAAATCATTAAAAGAAAGGCGTTTTTCGTTGCGACGGAATCTTCTCAAGAAATTCCAATCGCCTACTTTCTCGTCCGAATGCGAAAATATTTTGTTGACACCGACCTACATAGGGAGGAACAATCACCACGATAAAATAAGGGAAATCAGAACTCGTACGGAAAGATATAGGTGTTCATTCTTTCCACGCGCTATACGAGGTTGGAATAATAGAGAATTGTGAAGGTGGTTCGATGAACCCTCTGCTAGGCACTTAAATCTGATTTGCAGAGTATCCATGTAGATGTAGAAACGGTTCATATGTTTTTGAGGAAGCGTATCTCGCGATGTGCTAATTACCCATACTATATTCACCCTGTGTTTGAGAATGAGAGCATTAGCGACCTCCAACGAAGTTTATGCATAATTTCAAACCTTTACGAAACTTTTTCTCCCTGACTTTCCACACAAATTCATGAACCAAACAGAGTCTCTCGCTTGCTAAAATTTCGCTGTTCAAGCAGTGGTACTTCACTATCAGGCATGATGTTCAGTTTATTACTTATTTTCCACTAACTATTCTCATCACGTATTCACATAACAATGACTGTACCTGCAAATTTGTATAATTCTCCGACACACAGCTGAGATGATATGACGTTATAAACATTGAGAAGCGCAAAAAAAACTAATTTTTGCTTGAAACGGAGCGCAAGTTACTCACAGTATACTCATTCGGTGTTTCAGAATGAGAGTACTAAGCGACTTCCAACAAACTTTAAAAAGAATTTCAAACCTTTTCTAAACTTTATCTTGCTCGCATGCTTAATGCTGAATACTTAACACATTAGCTCATTTGTAAAATTATCGGACACTTGATGCTCTTTTATACATAGGAACTGGATTCTTCAAACAATCAGGGATGGGTGGGTTTACCGGTAGACGAACTAGATTAAGATTACACTAGATGCAATTTTTCTTGCATAGATCCAAAGTAGGGAAACATGTAAGTATGTGTAACATATAAAACAAGAATAAATAATACATATTTTTAAAACAAAAAGAGGTGCTAATGTACCTTCCACAGATCCCAAGTGAAAGCGTCCTCTTGGGTGCGAAATAAGGCAAAACATCTTAAATACATTTTTAATTAAACATTAATAAAATTGACAGAAAAACTTGTAAATGCACAATACACTCAGGAGCATATGATAAATCTTAGGCTATCGTAACCATGCACCGTCAAAGAGAAAATGAGTTTAAAGCACTTATTTACATTATTCAGTCGCTGCACCGAAAATGTACAGGGGTTCTACTTTAGGTAGTATTCATATTATCTAATACTGTTAATAATTGGTTCTATCAAGAGATTCGTCAGAGGGAAGGAGAAGTTGGTTACTACCCCACTTACTTTTTTAGGGTCCTCTTAATTTTTTAGTAATTGAATTTTTTGTGACTGCTTCCAAGGTACTGAAAAAGAGTGTTATTGCATAGTGAACACCTTTCTATACCAAAGTAAGTGACTTTAAATCTTCGTACAGAGTATCCTCATTACTAGTATTGATTCCAAACTGAGCTGTTGGTCTGTAAAATTGATATTCATGATAAATTTCGTTAAGAAATAAATATATTGGGATGCAGTACTTGGAACCTCCAGTTCACTGACCAGGCCTTTTGAGCTCACACCCCAAATAATTAATATACCCTTTTCAACTCGGAAAACCTCAGCATGGCTTGATGAGTTACACCATAAAATGATCCCGTAAGCGAAATATGCTAGCTCTTTATTTCTGCATCGCCTGTGTCTGTGGTGTGCTTCTCAAACTGTATTGCCAGGAATGTAACAAAATGGTTCAAATGGCTCTGAGCACTATGGGACTTAAATTCTGAAGTCATCAGTCCCCTAGAACTTAGAACTACTTAAACCTAACCAGCCTAAGGACATCACACACATCCATGCCCGAGGCAGGATTCGAACCTGCGACTGTAGTGGTCGCGCCGGCCGGTGTGGCCGTGCGGTTAAAGGCGCTTCAGTCTGGAACCGCGTGACCGCTACGGTCGCAGGTTCGAATCCTGCCTCGGGCATGGATGTGTGTGATATCCTTAGGTTAATTAGGTTTAATTAGTTCTAAGTTCTAGGCGACTGATGACCTCAGAAGTTAAGTCACATAGTGCTCAGAGCCATTTGAACCATTTTTTGTAGTGGTCGCGCGTTTCCATACTGTAGCGCCTAGAACTGCTCGGCCACTCCGGCCGGCGGAATGTAACACTGTCAACCTCTTCTATCTGCTTGTCATATTTTAGGCATCTACTGGGGGGGAAGAATTACACGATTTATGTCGTCTAGATGGCGGAAATTCAGAGGGGACGCCAAATTTTTGAGCGGAAATCCAAAAATTTCTACAAATCTGGTTCCCTGTCCGCTTACACCGTTGCTGGTTTTGCTTTCTAATCAGCAAGCGATGAAATGATTACTCTAGTGTCCATGTAAGCACAAGTCACTTGAGACCCCACATGCAAGTTTTTCTGATAGAGTACTAAAAACTACATAGAATAATTTAGAAGTGCTACATACAAATGAAAGGCACTTTTCATTTTTAATTATCCCTCATCGTTTACTCAGAACCGCGCCTCAAAAGCTATTCGCTTCCTGCAATTAACTATCAGTTCCCGTACGCCGAATTAGTAATTATTTACATGTTATTTCTGTCGGCGCCTGTGGCAAAATGGTTAGTGTGTAGGACACTTGTGCCCAAATTCCCATTATTGTTTTACTACGCAAGCCACTCGCGTTAACGACTCCTTAGAAAAATCATTAAACAAACGATGGCCGAAAATTCCAAGGAAACAGAAACAGGAATAAAAACATATCCGTTTTCAATATGTGAATCGTAGAGCTGCCGGTATACAAGGTGATTCCGTGATGACGTTACAAATTGTCAGGGATGATGGAGAAGGGTAAATGAATTGATTAGAGGTAAAGGACTTCGGTTCGGAGACGAATGAGTCTAAAGTTACAAGCGAAAATCGTTATGATACCTTTGACAGTATAATACATAAACCGGTACTGTTCAACACAGAAGGCGCGCAAAAGACATTAGAACATGTTGGAAAGGTTCCATCTTCCCTTACGTCGTGGATCGTCTCCTACTTCCTTGATATAATATCAGACCTTGTTTCTTCTTCTTGTTATTCTTCTCTTATATAAACCTGGGGCAATGGTTTTGTTTACAACGTACACAGTGCTTCACAGTATAATTTTATGGCAGTCATACAAGTGCAATTTTCCAGTAATACGAGACAGTGAGGTATATTAAGTAAAGTAAATTAAAGAACGCTGCCTCATGTACAGACTTTCTTCTTGAACAAACGTAAAACTTATCTGTTCCACATCACGCAATATAGGCCCTACTTTTAAGCAATTGTTGTTAGCCACATATAGTGATACAGAGGAAAACCAGTCATAAAACTTTATAACAACATCATGAAGCAAGACACACACAATTATCAACACACTGTGAGTAAAAAATCATTAACTCCTCGAGAAAATAATCTCCTCGAGAAAAGGAAAAATAAACGGTGAGAAAGAGGAATAAGAAAACGAAATACGTGCAGGAGTATAATATACAACAAAATAGCTCACCAAACCAGCATCTCCATTCACGATTATTTCCCTAAATTAGCGGCAAATCAAGTATGCATCAGGTATCTGGCAATTAACAATAAAATGTAACAAATGTGCAGGAATATGTGAACATAAGCCAGCACAAAATCCACAGCGAGATACAAATCGTATACCACAGCATGGAAATATGGAACAAAGCATTTAAGTCTATGACAACACAATCATAAAACGATCATAACAGAGACATTTATTTTATTTAGCGTATGGCTATACATGCATCATTAATACATCAAGTGTTAGACATTAAAATCTTATAACAATCATGAATATAATTTATGTTTCTATTGGTCAGTTAAAAGGTTTTATCGAGGTTTGAGATCCATTCTAGCGCCGATGGGGATGCCTCCAGGAAGTCGGACCAGTTCCCTGCATATGCTCGCAAGGAGCATTCACCATGGATGTGTTGGATCGTCTGTCTAGGGGCACCGCAGTCGCATTCAGATGACATCGCTCTTCCCCATTTGTGTAGTGAATCCGCACACCTGCCATGTTCAGTAGTATTCGATTTAATGCGGACCATGTTTTCCGTGTTAGTTCCATTCCAGAGATGTTGCAGTTATAGCTCTCAAACCAGGTGTGTAGTTGGTCATTTGTCTTTTGGTTCCAATCTAGTCTCCATTGTTTCATGTGGTCATAGTTATTATTTTGAAGCTGCTCAGCTGTGCGTATGGGTGGCTTTCTTGATTTCAATAGAGTGTGTCGCAGTTGTGAGAATTCTTCTTTAATTGGTAGTTATGGTTTTGTCTCAATCTTTCTGAATTCGTGCAGTAGGGCCGCTTTTCTACGCAGGTCCGCGGGCAGGATATTACATAGCACCGGTAGCCAGTACGTGGGCGTTGATTTAACGGTTCCAGAAATCAACCTCATTGTGTTATTTAATTGCCTGTCAATAAGTTTGGTGTGACAGCTATTAATCCAGACTGGAGCGCAGTACTCGGCCACAGAGAACACTAAGGCGATAGATGAGGTGCGTAATGTTTTTGCGTTAGCTCCCCAAGTAGTACCGCTAAGTTTTTGAATGATGTTGTTCCGTGTTCCAATTTTTGCAGTGGTGTTCTCCAGATGTTTTCGGTAAGAAAGAGTGCGATCCAATGTTATACCTAAGTACTTTGGAAACTTATTATGTTTGAGGTTGGTGTTTCCGAGTTTTATGTTAATAATTTCATTTGCCATTTTGTTATTAAGATGGAATGTAGATACTTCAGTTTTGTTAGGGTTTGGCTTGGGTCTCCATTTCTTGAAATAATTGTATAGTATTTCGACGTCATTATTAAGGACTTCCTCTGGATTGAAGAGATACTTGTCTCTGGTAGCCAGTGCTATGTCATCCGCATAGCAAAATTTTCTTGACTTTGTGTTTGGGAGATCTGCTATATATAGGTTAAACAGAAGGGGGGCCAATACGGAGCCTTGCGGAAGCCCATTGTTAATAAGTTTTGTTTTGCTTGTCTTTCCGTTTAGGGTGACCTGGAAGGTTCTGTTACTCAGCATATTATGTATTAAGGATGTTAAAATTTGGCAAGGAATCACTCTTAAGAGTTTTTAAATTATTCCATCTCTCCAGACAGTATCATATGCAGATGTTAAGTCTAGAAATACAGCACTTGTTTTCAATTTCTGTTGAAAGCCAGCCTCTATGTAGGATGTTAATGCCAGAACTTGGTCACAGCAACTACGGCCAGGTCTGAAGCCTGCCTGTTCTATAGGTAAGTTCTCCATAATGATGCCGCTAATTCGATTGTGGACAAGTCGTTCGAGAAGTTTGTATGTACAGCTAAGAAGTGCTATTGGTCTGTAGCTTAGCGGTTGGTCTGCTGGTTTCCCTGGTTTCAGCAAAGCTATTATTCTTGCCTTTTTGAATTCTCTAGGGAGATGGTTTGTAGTCAAAATGTTCGAAAATTAATTTGCCAGCCATTTGACTACGTTCTTTCCAGCGTAGGTTAGAAATTCTGGATGTGTGTTGTCAAAACCTGGGGCTTTGCCCGGTTTCATATCCTTAAGGGCAGTAATGACATCATCCTCAGTGAATGGTCTGGAAAGCTCTGATATATTTGGAGTATTCTTTTTTAGTGTTCTGAGTTCGCGCTTAATAATCCTGGTATGTGGTTTGTCTCTCGGAGCTCTTGACATTTTGACAATGTTATTTGCAATTTTCTCTGGTGTTATGGTTGGATTTTTCTGGGCTGGTCTTGTCGTACCTCCGAGTTTACGTAACAAACTCCATGCCTTCCTGCTTGATTGAGTGAAATTCATCCTTTCAGTTGCTTCAGTCCATCGTTGTCTTCTTGCGGAATCTAGATTGTGGAGGAGGTCATCAGCTATTTCTTGGTCACCACTACTAGTAAAATCCTCATATAGCTGATGGCATTTTGCATCCCATCCTGGGATGTATTATTTTCGAAACCCCCTAAGAATGTGTTTTTTAGCTGTGGTAATTATAGCTTTCCTGAAACGATCGTAGCATTTGGGTAGTGACGGTATAAACCGGATGCATTTATCAAGGTCCGCTGAATACTTCTCCCAGTCAGCTTTTTGGAAATTCCATCTAGGTCGAGGGAAGGACCGTATCAGGGGTATAGTGACACCGATGCCTAAAATAACAGGCCTATGCTGGCTGTGTGGGAAATCTGTGGCAACCCTTCTATGTATAGGCACTGGTATTCCCTCGTTATCGGTAGTTACAAAGCAGAGATCCGGATTGTAGTCCCTGCGCCAGGCGGCCGAGTGGAATGTGCCCCTCTCCTTGGCATCGAATATAAGATGTAGATTGTTCTCGTCGGCCCATTCCACCAGCGCTTCTCCGTGTTCATTATTTTGGGTGTATCGCCACATTTCATGATGGCTATTAAAATCACCGGCATATATCGTTGGGTGTTCATGTGCGGGTAGTACAATACTTGGCAAGATTTGGTTTGGTGGTTTGTAGACATTTATAAGTCTTATGTTGTCTACTTTTATATCAACAACGTGGATGTTGTTTTCTGTGCTTGTGGACAGCAGGTGTGGATGTTCAATATCGGATCGGGCATATGTGGCGGTGCCATAGGCGTGATGATATGTTGCGCCTATTTGTTGGAAGCCTTGAATACGTCCTCTTCTTTGTAAGTCTTCCTGCGAGTCGGTATGTGTTTCCTGAAGGAGTACCACATCGATGCTATTGTCCAATAGAAACTTTGAAAGATATTCAGATTTGGATCGGCTAATTCCCTCAATATTTAGCTGGCAGATCCGGACTGATGGTCCCAATCTTCTAGTCGGATGGTTCCCAAAGGAATCGTTCGTTTGGTCGCTTCGTTGCATGTTTGAATTACCAGGAGATCCCAAAGGATAGTCCGGTAGCCAAGTTTGTAGACCATTTAGCCGTGATATAATCACGTTGCCCGGGGTGCACCACGAGGAGGCTAGTCCACTACGCACCCCTATAACAGAGACAGAATCAAAGCAACGGGAGATGCTTCCTCATCCCAAAGTAAAATTAACATACTCACATAACAAAGGAAACAGCTGTTACATGCTCATTATCAATCTCTCTTCCACTCCTACAAACACCTTTCCTACCCTCCCCTCCCCCTCCCGGGCCACACACACACACTTAAGCAGCTATTCAAATTTGAAAATACAAAAAGAAAAAACAAACAACGACATGCATTAAGCGTTAAACACACAGCTACAGCAGGATTTCGTATGTTTCGTGTAAAACAACGTTTTTCAAATTAAAATTGAGACGTGCAAAGAAACAAAATGCAAATCAAGGAAAAATTAATTTTTGAAGGTCGAAGAAAATGATCGAAGAATGTACTGTGGAAATTTTATATCTCAACATCTGCTAGCAACGAGATAAAAAAACTGTACACGTCGCCACGGATTAAAACGACAATAACCACTGTAAGTGACCTTTAAGAAAAATATTCTGAAGTGCTATTTGGAACGTTGTACTAATCGAAATACCTGCTGATGACAGAACGGACTCGAGTAGTAAGGTAAACGACCGCATTAAGACACATTAGCTTCTGAGCTGCTAGCTTTTACCCAGCGCACGTCCAATAGAAGCACTGAAAATACCCGAATTGAATCTCTGCCTGGAAATTACAAGAGCGCGGTTGAACCGTCTTCGATCCGTGTGTTTATCCTCCGAGCGCAATGCTCTTTCATTGCCGTTTAAAACAATAGCGGTTGGTGGGGCAGAGTGCAGTAGTTACGATTACTGAAACAAGTTTCTGACTGATTTTTATATTGTCGCACTAGTGATGACTTAGACGATACGTTTCGCCGCCATTTTTTCTTTTCGTTTCAAATATTTCTGTGCTAAACATTTAGAATGTTTTCTTATGAAGTAATGCAAACACTCGTGAAGTATACATTACGAACTTTCTCTAGCTGGGCACTCGAATACGCAATTCTCTACTTAACGAATTTTGTGTAACATGTGGCATAGAAACGCATATAATTTACTCACCGCTGACGTTCATCTCAACAAAAGACAATCAATATGAGCAAAGAGATTAGATGTTATGACAGTCAACAGTGCATAGAGTTTGCAGTTTTCAGTGTAGATTGTAGATACTTCTTACAAACAAATACATACAAAATAATAAATTAGTTATAAAATACCAATAAAATTAAATTACAGTAAAATCTTGGTTACAGCACTTAAGTCATAAATACAAGCATTATCATTACTCTGCTTACATATTCAGCTACTGACGGGTTAAATTATTTCAACACATTACTGTTTTTTTTTTTTTCGAGCAGAAACTACAATCGAATCTTTTGAATGAATTCACTTCTTGGTTTTCATTCATTCTTTCTCTTGAAAATTTTTCATGCTAGTGTATCTAAATTAAAAAAAAAATTCAGACGTTAAACTTTAAAGATATGTGCATTGAAAGGAATATGCGATTTGCTACACCAGAATGAAGCACTTAAGCAGAACGTCTTGCATTATAAAGATCCGTTTCGCTTTGCCACATCTGCAAATGACTGGGCCAATTAGGTTGTTATTGTGCATTAAGTGTAACACGCAACATAACCTCCTGGCTGCCACGGATGCTTCAGAGAGAGATCGCCTGTGCATTTCACTTCGACTGTGCTTTCGTAAAAATACGATGCACGGTCGGCCATTGCCTAAGTAAGTGTAAACTATTGTAATAACTTTCTGTTAATTACATATGAGGCATTCCTAGTGATGATTGTATAGGTGTGGAAATAAGTACTAACAGAGGATAAAATACACTTGTGATTGGCAAAGACATTGTAATTTTGCATGTTGTTTAATACTTTCATAAGGATGCTCTGCAATGCGTAGCTTGTATCTGATGTTCAGTATCTTTCCCAGTTGTGTGATACAAAATTATCTGCTTGTTCGTGCTCAGCAGTAAATGAAATACTTTGTTTTGTGGATCCTAGTATTGGAGGGAAATATGCTCATAATTGCTATGGTTTGGAAACATCTGACTGATCGATTCTTACGTATGACACCCGTGACATGTATGACGTTTTATGCAGAAATAACGCATGTGGTTTCATTGTTGAAGTGCTTTACGTTTACGGGATGTACGTCAATTGTTTGATGTTGAAAAAACAGATGGCCCAGGGGGGGAGGGGGGGGGGGGCATCGAACCCACGGCCTTCGCGTTATAGGACGACGCTCTAACCAAATTTTTTTTTTTTTGTTCGTTGTATTTGGTCTTAGCGGAGGTCACATGACATCCGCTGAAGTTCGTTGTTCATCCTTTCAGTCTTTTTTTTATTACAGAGGCCAACTACCTCTCTCACCGAACACGCTGAGCTACCGTGCCGGCGTAACGGGCCTGACATTCACCGCTGTGAAGATTTCGTAACTTTCAATACACGTTTCTCAATAGCGTTATTTCCTTTGGAATTACATACTTACTAAGAGATAATTTATAGTAATTACATATTTAAATAGCTGATTTTAGCGATCTACGATATCTAAATGCGTGGCAATGCCGTATGTGCTACGCTTTACATAACTGTGGGAAACAAACTTTATCCATCTTCGAACACAAGCTTACCTAGAACGTAGCAGTAAAGGATGCCGGTATTCAGCTTCAAATATGAACACATGAAAAACGAGAAATATGGAGCTTGCTTTTCTATTACCTGTGATGAGCCCCAGGTTATCTTTGCAGTCATTCCTATCTATTGTAGTGCTTCTTTTCAGCAACGGGAAATCACAAGGTGATGTGACGATAAACTGTGTTGACGTCCTTCAGAACTGTAGTTAAATAGTGGATCAAAGTTACTTGTTTTGTACAGTGCACAACTGGCCACGAACTCAATGTTACTGGAATTCTGGACGCAATATACGTCGACCACAATAAATGCACTCGGAGATACCATGTCTCGAGATATATGTCAAAATTCTCCGGTCACACAACACAACTTACATAAGGCATTTTATTACAAAGTACCTTCTGTTGCGCAGCGCTACCAACATAGAAGTACACAGCCCAAAAAACACGCTTCTCGGTAAGACAAATAGCAAAACGGATGAAAAGTATTGTAAACAAAGCATCACTGAAAGAAAGTTCGAAAAACATAAATATAGGATGTCAAACAAGGTACCCATACATCAGAGCAAACATACTGCTCATTGCAGATTTGAATTTTTAAAAATGAATCGTACGCTCTGAAAAAAGTACATTACAGTGATATCGCGCATGTGAGGCTACTTCAAGAGTTATGCCGTGTAGAAGACCGGTGAATATGCATGAGTTTTCAGCAACGGCGTGTAAAGGTAATGACAGGTACATCTTCTCATGAAATGATGGGTCAAGTTTGTGTTAATACATCTTTTATCCTGTTCACAACAGAATAAACAATGCAGGATTCAAAAAATTTGTGCAAGCTCTACTGCTAATTGCAACTGCAGCCTTTATATCTCGAGGAATAATTTGCAACTGTATTTTTTTCGCAAAAATACTTTCAATTTTTTATTGTTATAAACAAATAATCTGATTAAAAAGAAACTCAGAACGAAGTAACTGAACCACTTGTTTTGAAAATACACAGTATGTAATTGTTGTTGATGTGGGCTTTAGTCCGAAGACAGGTTTGATGCAGCTCTCCAAGCTACTCTATCCTGTGCAAGCCTCTTCATCTGCAAGTAACTGCAGAAACATACATTCTTCTGGCGATTTTTACTCCCCATACTTACGTCCAGTACTAAATTCGTGATCCCTTGATTCTCAGAATGTGTCCCATCAACCGACCCCTTGTTCTAGTCAGGTTATGCCAGAAACTTCTTTTCTCATTACTTCTATTCAGTACCTCCTCATTACTTGCGTGATCTACCAATTTAATCGTCAGAATTCTTCTGTAGCACCGCATTTCTAAAGCTTCTGTCTTCTCAACTGTTTGTCGTCCCCCATTCGGATCTCCCGGCAGGGACTACTCAGGAGGACGTCGTTATCTGGAGAAACAAAACTGGCGTTCTACGAATCGGAGAGAGCAATGTTTGATCCTTTAATGAAGCAGGTAGGTTAGAAAATTTAAAAAGTGAAATGGATAA
Source organism: Schistocerca cancellata (assembly GCF_023864275.1). Taxonomy (NCBI): domain Eukaryota; kingdom Metazoa; phylum Arthropoda; class Insecta; order Orthoptera; family Acrididae; genus Schistocerca; species Schistocerca cancellata. The sequence goes on along the minus strand of NC_064626.1, from coordinate 1,143,004,592 downwards.
CTTGAAGTTAGATGTGGTTGGTATTACTGGAGTTCAGTGGTAGGAGGAAGAGAACTTTTGGTTAAGTGAATACAGGATTATAAATACAAAATCAAATAGGGTAATGCAGGTGTAGGTTTAATTATGATTAGTGCGCCCACTATGAAAATCATAGTAGCTTACCCGCAGTCCTGAACAGGAATGCGGGTAAGCTACTATGATTTGCATAGTGGGCGCATTATTGTAGCCAAGATAGACAAAAAGACAACATCCACGACAGTAGTTCAAGCTTATGACAACTAGTTCCGTAAAAGACGATGAGTCTGAAGAAATGTATGAGGATAAAAGAAATTATTCAGATTGTTAAGGGAGACGAAAACGTAATTGTGATGCGGGACTGGAATTCGATAGTAGGAAGAGGAAGAGAAGGAAAAATTAGTAGGTAAATATGGACTGGGGGAAAGGAATGAAACAGGATGCCTCCTGGTAGAATTTTGCACAAAGAATGAGTTAATCAACGCAAACACTTGGTTTTTATACTCTTGAAAGAAGGTAGTTTATGTGGAAGAGACCTGAAGACACCGAAAGGGTGCAGTTGATTATATAATGGCGAGACTGAGATTTTTGAACCAGATTTTAAATTGTAAAACATTCCCAGAGGCGGATGTGGGCACTGCCCACAATGCATTGGTTATGAACTGTTGAAGAAACTGCAAAAAGGTAGGAAAGTAAGGGGGTGGGAGCTGGATAAGTTGATAGAACCAGAGGTTTTTGAAAGTTTCAGAGGCAGCATTAGGAAACGGATGACTAGAACAGTGTAAAGGGACACAGCAGAAGACGAATGGGCAGCTTTAAGAAATGAAATAATGAGGGCAGCGCAGGATCAAATAGATAAAAAGGCAAAGCCTAGTAGAAATCCTAGGATGACACAGGAGATACTGAATTTAATTGATGAAAGGAGAAAATTTAAAAATTTAACAAATGAAGTAGGTGAAAGGGAATATAAGTGTCTAAAAAAAATGACTAAGCAGGAATGGCTAAAGGACAAATGTACGGATTTGGGAGCATATTTCACTAGAGGAACGACAGGTACCCCCTACAGGAAAATTAAAGAGGATTTTGGATGGAAAAGAGAAGCAACTGTATGAATACCAAGATCTCAGGAAAACCAGTACTAAACAAAGAAGGGAAATCTAAAAGGTGGAAGGAGTATTTAGAAGGTCTACGCAAAGTAGACGAACTTGAAAGCAACATTTTAGAAAGCAAGAGGAAGTAGATGAGGATGAGACGGGAGATATGGTACTGCGACAAGAGTTTCACATAGCAGTGAAAGACCTAAGTCAAAATAAGGCCCCAGAAGTAGACGGCATGCTCTCAGATCTACTGATGGTCTTGGGAGAGTCAGTCATGACAAAATTATTCTATCTGGTGTGCAAGATGTATACCCTCAGACTTCAAGAAGAATATAATAATTGCAATTCCAAAGAAAGCAGGTGCTGAAAGGAATGAAAATTGCTGAATTAATAAGTCTTGGTTGCGAAACGCTAACACGAATTCTTTTCAGAAGAATGGGGAAACTGATAGAAGCTGACCTCAGGAAAAATCATTTCGGATTCCGGAGAAATGTAGGACCACACGAAGCGATATTGACTCAACAATCTACTTTAAAGGGTAAATTAAGGAAAGGCAAATATACGTTTATATCATTTGCAGACTTAGAGAAAGCTTTTGACAATGTTGACTGGTATGCTCTTTTTGAAATTCTGAAGGTAACAGTGGTAAAATACGCCAGTGAAACGCTATTTACAACTTGTACAGAAACGAGATGGGATTTTTCGAGGCAAGGGGGATGAAAGGAAAGCAATGGCTGAGAAGGGAGTGAGACAGGGTTGTAGCCTGTCCCCGATGCTATGCAGTCTGTACATTGAGCTAGTAGTAAAGGAAACCAAAGAAAAATTTGGTGCGGGAATTAAAGTTCAGGGAGAAGAATTATAAACTTTGAGGTTTGCCGATGACATTGTAATTCTGTCAACGAAAGCAAAGGACTCGGAAGAGCGGTTAAACGGAATGCACAGTATCTTGAAAGGAGGTTATAAGAAGAACATCAAGAAATGCAAGACAGGGGTAATAGAATTTAGTCGAATTCAGTCAGGTGATGCTGAGGGGATTAGATTAGGAAATGAGACACTTGAAGTAATAGGTGAGTTTTGCTATTTGGGCAGCAAAATAACTGATGATGGGCGAAATAGAGAGATTATAAAATGTAGGCTGGCAATGGCAAGAAAAGCGTTTCTGAAGAAGAGAAGTTTGTTGACATCGAATATAGATTTAGGTGTTAGGAAAACTTTTATGAAGACACTTGTCTGGTGTATAACCATGTATGGAATTATTACGTGTACTGAAATCAACTACGAGTATTTTTGTTAGAGTTTGTGTTAAATGCTTATTAAAGATTATGGCTTGTGTGAGATAAGATGGCAGCTCATGTTCAGTGAACAAGATAACGGTGCAGTAGTGTCGTGTATTGAAGAGGCACTCGAAACATGGCCAGGAGCATTTAGAGCAGCGGGGCTCGCCTTTAGAACAAATGACCAAGCGCCTAATAGACCCGTTTCTGCTGAGAGGAACCCTCCATGGTGAACGAGGTCTGTAAAGAAACTTCTAATGAAACAGTGACTACTACATAACAGGTATAAAAAAAAACCTTGGGCAATAGGTAGACAGGCCGGCCGTGGTGGTCTAGCGGTTCTGGCGCTGCAGTCCGGAACCGCGGGACTGCTACGGGCGCAGGTTCGAATCCTGCTCGGGCATGGGTGTGTGTGATGTCCTTAGGTTAGCTAGGTTTAAGTAGTTCTAAGTTCTAGGGGACTTATGACCTAAGATGTTGAGTCCCATAGTGCTCAGAGCCATTTTTGAATAGGTAGACAATGCCAAATGCAACGCGTTGGTCGTTAAAAGGGACACGTGTGAAACCTTGAACGGCTACCGTAGAAGAATTTACGACAGTCATCTCGCAGGATGAAGAAGATTTATTATTGGATGTTGCAACGGTAGTTCATCCGTTTCGACGTGATTACTGTCCTCTCGGTAGTAATGACTTATCTCACCGGTGAGCTTGTAATACAAATCTTATTTGGTGCCGTCGGGAGAACCTTCGCTAAATTTCATTCGCAGGTGACAAGAAAGGATATACTAATTTAACAGTTTTCCTCTTGTATTTCTTTACATATTTACAACTGGAATATCTTCTACGATATGTCCATACTAGCACTCAGTTATTACACGATATGTTCTGCTCAGTGTGTGAGGACCATATAGAACATTGCACCTCATAATTGCTGCTAATGAAAGTTCCATAGCGGATGTAGCTCTGACTTTATTATATGCGAAACAGAGAGAAAGCTAAGACGATGTTGCGGCTTTGGTAGTTTACGAAGTCCATTGGGCAATATAGGAATAACAGAGAAGTGAAGATTTAATTTAAAGTCAGCAATTTAATGATAAAGAAAGCAAGTAGGTTGTCAATAGTGGAACGTGGCGATTTGACGTAGGTGATGAGAAATACGACACCATATATTGAAAAATTAATATCACTGCATCACGTTCAGGCCTCTCAAAATGTTGCTTAATTTTTAATAATATGTTGCTGCGAGTTGTGTTGCATGCATTGTGGAATAGCTTTGGCGTCTCTGTTTGGCATGATTCGGGTCGCCATTTCAAGTCCGATCACCAGCAAATAATTGTTCAAATGGTTCAAATGGCTCTGAGCAGTATGGGACTTAACTTCTGAGGTCATCAGTCCCCTAGAACTTAGAACTACTTAAACCTAACTAACCTAAGGACATCACACACATCCATGCCCGAGGCAGGATTCGAACCTGCGACCGTAGCGGTCGCGCGGTTCCAGACTGAAGCGCCTAGAACCGTTCGGCCAAATAATTGTTATTCAGTATTTATAATTCTGGATGCTTCCAGCTACTTCCTATGTTTCTAACGTTTGCAAATTCTGAAATATTCTATGTCTGTATAAACAGCAGCACTCCCCGTTCACATAATCTGTTCTGGCTTTACGTTGTTGTGTTTTCGTTTGCAAGCGTTGCACTTCATATGTGACACTGCTTTCGAATTTAGACTTATTTCTGCTTAAGATGTGACAATATACAGGGCGTTAAAAAAGTATTGCATATTTTTAGAGCTGGTAGTGCGAACCAAAACATTGCAAAAATGTTCAATGAACATGCACTCTAAAATACATACCTTAACCGCTAACAACACTTGTCCATCTTCACTACTGTGAAACGCGTCTCTTCTTCACTGGTATCCAAAATTAAAGCAACTAACTGCTATTTCCACGTCCTGTGTCTAATTCACAGAATAATCATAAAAAACTGTCGTTACTGTCGTGTTCTGCACGGAAGATGGCATTCCGACCAACGGACAATCACGCCAGCAATGGCGCCAGGTCACCTATCGAGCGGGGTAGTGTTTACAGGTTAGTCCCACATCCACAGTCGCTTTGTATATGTAACAGGCGGCACAGTATTCACAGAGAAAACGCCTACAGACTCTCCGCTGTGGAGGGTCATAGGAAGAATGGAATCAGAGTCGCAAACTGATGTGGCCCGATGGCTTAATGTGAATCGTTCTGTTGTTTCCCGGATGAGGCGACAGTTTGTAGAGATCGAAACTGTATCCCGACCACGTGTGGCATCAGAAAGAGTGGACCGTTATTTGGCCATAAGGGCGCGATGGTACCGCGTTACTACTGCACTGCAGCTGACATCTGACCTCACAACATCACCTGGACGTATGTTTTATCGAGGCGAACGGTGTACAGAAGGCTTCAGCAGAGTAGCCATGCCACCTGGATGGTCGAACGCTGGGCCACTGTTCTTTTCACAGATGAGTCCCGATTTGGCCTGGAGAGTAACTTTCGACGGATTCGCATCTGGAGGGCACGTGGAACACGATTTTGGGACCCAAAACATTGTGGCAAGAGACCAGTACCGAGGATACCTAATGGGGTGGTCAGGGACTGTGTTGACCACTCGAACGCCTCTTCATGAAACTTTACCGGGGATTTAAGTGTTGTCAAGTAACGTCAGGAGATCTTGGGACTTCATGTGCTGTTGTTTCGATGTGCTGCGACCCAGACTTCGTATTGATGGGCGATAATGCTCGAATTCATAGAGCACGGATGGATGATGTTTTTTCGGATACTGTAAGGCTCTACGGGATGGTCGCAGCCGTACGGTACGTAACACGCGCTCGCCAGCCGACCTGTCTGGAATGCTGACAATTTGCTTGGTCGGTAAACGTGCGTCCGGCCGCAGTGCGAAGCAGGGAGTAAGCGACTGGCCGCCGTCCGCAGCGCGCCGGATAACTAGCGCAGCCTCGGGCGCGAGTTAGCTGCTGTTAGGATGTCAGACACAGTGGTGATGGGTGCGCTTAGAGTGCGTGTTTTATAATCAGCCTTTTGTTAATAAAACTGTTCAAACTTACTTCTCGGTGTTCGAGTATTCCCATACCTCAAGGACCCACCGTTTACAAATCCTGACAAATACACTACTGGCCATTAAAGGTGCTATACCACGAAGATGACGTGCTACAGACGCGAAATTTAACCGACAGGCAGACGATGCTGTGATATGCAAATGATTAGCATTTCAGAGCATTCACACAAGGTTGGCGCCGGTGGCGACACCTACAACGTGCTGACATGAGGAAAGTTTCCAACCGATTACTCATACACAGACAGGAGTTGACCGGCGTTGCCTGGTGAAACGTTGTTGTGATGCCTCGTGTAAGGAGGAGAAATGCGTACCGTCACGTTTCCGACTTCGATAAAGGTCGGATTGTAGCCCATCGCGATTGCGGTTTATTGTATCGCGGCATTGCTGCTCGCGTCGGTCGAGATCCAATGGCTGTTAGCAGAATATGGAATCGGTGGGTTCAGGAGGGTAATACGGAACGCCGTGCTGGATCCGAACTGCCTCGTATCACTAGCAGTCGAGATGACAGCGATCTTATCCGCGTGGCTGTAACAGATCGTGCAGCCACGTCTCGATCCCTGAGTCAACAGATGGGGACGTTTGCAAGACGACAACCATCTGCACGAACAGTTCGACGACGTTTGCAGCACCATGGACTATCAGCTCGGAGACCTTGGCTGCGATTACCCTTGACGCTGCATCACAGACAGGAGCGCTTGCGATGGTGTACTCAACGACGAACTTGGGTGCACGAATGGCAAATCGTCATTTTCTCGGATGAAGCCAGGTTCTCTTTACAGCATCATGATGGTTGCATCCGTGTTTGGCGACATCGCGGTGAACGCACATTGGAAGCGTGTTTTCGTCATCGCCATACTGGCGTATCACCCGGCGTGATGGTATGGGGTACCACTGGTTACACTTCTCGGTCACCTCTTATTCGCATTGACGGCACTTTGAACAGTGGACGTTACATTTCAGCACGATAATGCACGACCGCATGTTGCAGGTCCTGTACGGGCCTTTCTGGATACAGAAAATGTTCGACCGCTGCCCTGGCAAGCACATTCTCCAGACCCCTCACCAATTGAAAGCGTCTGGTCAATGGTGGCCGAGCAACTGGATCGTCACAATACGCCAGTCACTACTCTTGATGAACTGTGGTATCGTGTTGAAGCTGCATGGGCAGCTGTACCTGTACACGCCATCCAAGCTCTGTTTGACTCAATGCCCAGGCGTATCAAGGCCGTTATTGCGGCTTGAGGTGGTTGTTATGGGTACTGATTTCTCAGGATCGATGCACCCAAATTGCGTGAAAATGTAATCACATGTCAGTTCTAGTATAATATATTTGTCCAATGAATACCCGTTTATCATCTACATTTCTTCTTGGTGTAGCAATTTAAGTGGCCAGTGGTGTATTTCGTGTAATTATCCACCGGGGCAACAGCACCAACAACCCCCTTACAGTACGCAAAATATTGCGTGCATGGCGTGGCCTTCTCGCTCTCCCAATTTGAATCCCTTAGAGGCTGTCTGGGATGCATTATGAAGACGGGTTACATCACGTCAGGCCGGCCGGTGTGGCCGAGCGGTTCTAGGCACTACAGTCTGTAACAGCGGGACCGCTACGGTCGCAGGTTCGAATCCTGTCTCGGGCATGGATGTGAGTGATGTCCTTAGGTTAGTTAGATTTAAGTAGTTCTAAGTTCTACGGGACTGATGACCTGAGATGTTGAGTCCCATAGTGCTCAGATCCATTTGAACCATTTTGAGCATCACGTCAGCATCCACCAACCCCTCTCCAAGACTTGTGATCAGCTCTGCAGGAAGAATGGGCGTTATTGTCTCAACATGAGATTGATGACATCATTCACAGCATGTCCCGACGTTGTCCGGCCTGTACTGGTGCCAGAGGCAGTCACACCCCATACTGAGCACGTTAACCGGTTGTTAGATTGTATGTGCAAATCCGTTCAGTTGAAAAAAAAAAAACGAAGAACATTTTTGTCTACCTTTATGCATGTTGAGGTTGATTACATTCTGTATTCTTTATATTGTTTCTACTTTACAATCACCTGTTTATCCTGTTGATACTGCTTTGTAGCAAAATAAACGCAACCTTGCAAAATTTCCGTTTGTTGCTTTAATTTTGGACACCAGTGCACTGCCAACTCTTTGCCGTTACGAGTGACCTACAGAACGCGGTAAACAAATGAGGACACATTCCGCTCTTGTTGTCATGGATACAGCGTTCAGTAAACGTCTGTTAGCGTTGTTTCTGTAAGCCGTATTATTCACAGTTCTGTGTAAGTGCAGCGCATATTTAGTTCTAACCCAACCAATTTATGTTTTGTTAAGTTTGTGAATTGGTTTTACACTGAAGTTTTATCGTTGCACCTACCAGCATTATTTAAGTCTGGTATTCCAGACGGGAAATGACGGCCATGACCGTCTGTTGGGGTCTGACAAATGGAAGCAACCGTCGAGCTCGTTTAGTGTATGCCGAAAAAAACAGAATAGTTTTGTTTACTCTTTTGTTTACTGCAGTCGGTAATTCGATCGTAACAGCAAAGAGCTTGGAGTAGAAGAGATGTGTTCCACAACAGTGAAGATGAACAAGTATTCAGAGCTATTAAGCCATGCAATTTGGTGTCCATGTGTACCAATCTTTTTTTTTCCTATTTTGGTCCTTGTTGTCACCTTTCAAAAATGAAATACTTTTTTTGTAACACGCTGTATGTGTTAATTATTTTTGAGTAATACACCTATGTTGTTGACATTTTTCAATTTAGTTATTTTAAAAATCTGACCTGTTGTCCAATACATATAATATCCATCATTCAAGAGGAACGTCATCGAATCGCTGTAGGAAAACGTGTGCTACGACTCGAAAAAGCTGGAATACAATGAATTACCTAATAGATTTCAAAAGCCTGGTGTGTCTTTTTTTCTGAAAAGGGCGGTGAGGGTGTATACAGAAAATGGGGTGCGCTATACCAAGGAAGGTTCAGAATGTATATTTTAAACTAAAATAGAGATGAGAACGTAGGTTGCATCTCCGAGCATAATGACTTCCCCTACTCTATAGCGCGGATTCAGGGTCCGATTCTGGCGCGGGACAGGGGGGGGGGGGGGATGGGGAGGAGGAACAGTTTCTTACTCTTTGTCTGCCCCGACACCCCAAATATACCTTGCTCCTACCATCACTTTTAACGCGCCACAAACGGCTACGATTTTAAAATTGACATCAATGAAATACATGAAATGTTTTAGCATAATAATAATAAATTTTCAAAGCCAGTTAACTATAAAATTATTTGAGTGGAAGCTTGACATTAAAGCATAACACTTCGTTGGCCACACGATCAACTTTCTCATTATCAATTATTAAGCCACAGTTATTTATATGTAAGAATAATGTTGCTTCATCGCCCTCCTAACCCGATACGTTAGGGGAGCTAAAATATGGAAAACTGATGGTAATTTGTCGTCCCATGCGCGAGACCAGTGCATTAACCACTATGTCATCTCGGCCTGAAAGGATAAAGGAGGAAAAACACGATTCACTGGTAAATTTGTTAATGTTAGAAATTCAGTAACGATGTTTCTGGATATGAAAAACGAAATTTTATTAAATGTACATGTGCGGTTTACACTGCATAATAGAAAATAATACAAACTCAAAGAACACCCAACTGAGTAAAGAAACTGCGGAGAATTGACTGGGGTTTCGTTTACGGTATTTTTCAGTTACCTGTCCCGTTTGACAACAATCAAAATAAGAATGACGCAGATGTGTAATACTTTTTAATGTTACGTGTACACTAGTGACTGGATGCTAATATTTTTGAAGGCGTTTGAGAACAGCTGATATTTTTTAAAATGTTGAAACTCAACCGGTTGCGGTTTACACCATCATCATGGTATCTGCATATGCATCAAAACAAAACACGAGAAAACTAGAAATGCATAAAGTTCAATCACTTACAGGTAAGTGGTGTAAATTAATACTTATAAAAAATCAAATATTCAAAACGCGTCGCAGCTCATCATATCAGTGGGGCAGTCCATATACGAGGGTTGGAACTTGAATAGTGGCAACTATTTATTCACAACCGATACGAAAGAGTTACATGTTTGCTCCTGTTACTGTCGTTCAAAGTAGTCGCCACCGTTGTGCAGAACCCGTTGCCAGCGATGTGGAAGGCGTAGTATACTGTTAGCATAGTATGTTCTGTTGATGGTGCCTGTCGAATCTCTGGAATAGTTCTGAAGCGAATGCCACGAAGTGGTTCCTTCATCTGCGGAATCAAATAAATGTCACAAGGACTGAAGTCCGGGGAGTATGGTGGATGGCACAGTACTTCCCAGTCCCGTCGACCGAACAGAGCAGCCACAGCTTGCGCTGTATGCGCCCGCGCGTTGTCGTGCAAAATGATGGGCGTTTTGTGCAGAAAGTGTCGCCGCTTCTTTGGCAAGGCTGGTCGCAGGTGATGCTCCAAAAACGAACAGTAATACTGTGCACTGACAGTCTGCCGGGAAGGAAAGTAATGCGTTAGCAAAACGTCATCACAGTTGTACACGAGAATCACTATAACTTTCACCATACTAGGACTCTGACACACTTTCGACTTTCGCTGCGACCGATAATGACGCAATTCGTTGGATTGGCGTTTCAGTTGGGGCACGTACGATGTGGCCCATTTCTCATCCAATGTTATGATACGGCGTAAAAAAGCCTCTTCTTCGCGCTCATAGCGCTCCTAGTGCGTCTGAGCAGCGTCGTAACGCATCCATTTCTGCATTTCCGTCAAGTCATGCGGAACCCATCGTGATGCTTGATTTGATTCCGAAGATGAAGCAACCACTTCGTGGCATTCGCTTCAGAACAGTTCCAGAGATTCGACAGGCAGTAAACCGCTCCATTCGCACCATCAACAGAACACGCTCTGCTAACGGTATACTACGCGTTCCACATCGCTGGCAACGGGTTCTACACAACGATGGTGACTACTTTGAAGGACGGTAACAGGTGCAAACATGTGATTCTTTTTGTATGGGTTGTGACTAAATAGTTGCCACTATTGAAGTTACAACCCTCGTAATTACTGCCCCATTTGAACTGCGAAACATCTAGAGAACCAAATAGGAATCTTTACACAAGCGGCAGTGTGTCCAAATGGTCAAATGTGTGTGAAATCTTATGGGACTTAACTGCTGAGGTCATCAGACCCTAAATTATCCTAAGGACAAACACACACACCAATGCCCGAGGGAGGACTCGAACCTCCGGCACCAGCCGCACAATCCATGAATGCAGCTCCTTGCACCGCTCGGCTAAGCGGTGTGTCCAATTTGAAATCAGTTATAACTGATCATTAGCTAAGTGTTAACATGTTAAAGAGTGTCCACCCATAGAAATTTGTTATAAAGAACAACCATTATGCATTCGTTGTAAAACCTATTACAAAACCTTTCAAACACATCCAACTACAAACATAAGAACAGAATAAAATTTTACTATCAACTTAATAGTGAGTTCTACAAGAACGTATTTAAAAAGAAAAATAGTAACATCTCAGAAACAATAGTGTGAAAAGGCGAACAGTAAGAATAATATACAATAGCAACAGCTGTACGTAAGAAATAAGGAAGATTCGAATAATAGCATTACATGGAAGAAAAGTAATTACATCTGTTCGTACTGTAAGTACAGCACATACTTTCTATGTCTAGGCAATACAACATAATTTCTCACCAGGAATAAATACATAATACAGCTTTTTGGTGTACATATACAATTATTGCAAACAATGTAAATAGAAAAATATAATTCTTTTTATCCGGTGTACAACTGACAGGAAAGGCGAGCAGACATCTGTCTTCTATAATTAAATAATGTTACATGTCTAAAATCTAATGCAGAAGTAGGTTGGAATCATGATTATATAGTATTATATAGAAAGGAACAAAACTGGCAACCGGGTCACATAACTGGTGCTAAGCTTAGCCAACATTAAGAACTGCAGTGGCCTGGAGGCAACAAAGCAACTACCGATATGAAAGAAGAGCCGTAACTACATATAATGATGTCGGTGTCAAGGTAGCACATTCAACATTAGAAGTGTAATGCTAGCACATATACCGTGATGATGTTGTAAACGTAACCCGGTAGTTACAATGAAAGAGAATTTAAAAATTGTGTGTCGTGCATTAAAAAAATAGCGTTTACCAGTTTGCGGATCGCGATGTCTGCAGACAGGCATCAACTATCTCGGTTCTAGTTATCATTTTATGCTGACTCTGTGAGTGGCAGTGGTAGATACTACCATGTGACCCGAGGCTGAGAAAAGAAAACTGTTGTTGTGGTCTTCAGTCCAGAGACTGGTTTGATGCAGCTCTCCATGCTACTCTATCCTGTGCAAGCTTCTTCATCTCCCAGTACCTACTGCAACCTACATCCTTCTGAATCTGCTTAGTGTTCTCATCCCTTGGTGTCCCTCTACGATTTTTACCCTCCACGCTGCCCTCCAATACTAAATTGGTGATCCCCGGATGCCTCAGGACATGTCCTACCAATTGGTCCTTCTTCTTGTCAAGTCGTACCACAAATTTGTCTTCTCTCCAGTTCTATTCAATACCTCCTCATTAGTTATGTAATCTACGCACCTAATCTTCAGCATTCTTCTGTAGCACCCGGTTTTGAAAGCTTCTATTCTCTTCTTGTCTAAACTATTTATCGTTCACGTTTAACTTCCATAGATGGCTCCACTCTATACAAATACATTCAGAAACGACTTCCTGACATTTAAATCTAAACTCGATGTTAAAAAATTCTCTTCTTCAGAAACGCTTTCCTTGCCATTGCCAGTCTACATTTTATACCCTCTCTACTTCGACCATCATCAGTTATTTTGCTCCTCAAATAGCAAAACCCCTTTACTACTTTAAGTGTCTCATTTCCTAATCTAATTCCGGCAGCATCACCCGATTTAATTCGACTATATTCCATTATCCTCGTTTTGCTTTTGTTGATGTTCATCTTATACCCTCCTTTCAAGACACTGTCCATTCCGTTCAGCTGCTCTTCCAGGTCCTTTGCTGTCTCTGACAGAATTACAATGTCATCGGCGAACCTTAATGTTTTTATTTATTCTCCATGGATGTTAATACCTACTCCGAACTTTTCTTTTGTTTCCTTTACTGCTTGCTCAATATACAGATTGAATAACATTGGAGATAGGCTACAACCTTGGCTCACTTCCTTCCCAACCACTGTTTCCCTTTCATGTCCCTCGACTCTTATAACTTCCATCTGGTTCCTGTACAAATTGTAAATAGCTTTTCGCTCCCTGTATTTTACCCCTGCCACCTTCAGAATTTGAGAGTATTCCACTCAATATTGTCAAAAGCTTTCTCTAAGTCTACAAATGCTAGAAACGTAGGTTTGCCTTTCCTTAATCTAGTTTTTAAGATTAGTCCTGGGGTCAGTATTGCCTCACGTGTTCCAGTATTTCTACGGAATCCCAACTGATCTTTCCCGAGGTCGGCTTCTACCAGTTTTTCCATTCGTCTGTAAAGAATTCGTGTTAGTTTCCAGCCGTGGCTTATTAAACTGACAGCTCGCTAATTTTCACATCTGACAACACCTGCTTTCTTTGGGATTGGAATTATTATATTTTTCTTGAAGTCTGAGAAAACTACGGAAAGAATTTAACTTCAAGACGGTCTCTGTGTTCCCCAAAGGCAGTGTGCGCAGTCAGTGTATGACCGGATTTCCACCACCTAAACGGACTAACAGTGGACAGAGGAGGTACCGAGGTGTAATAGCTTCGAGGCTGGGCGGGCGCTATGTCAGGTCGCTCACTAGCCGCCCTACACGGACTGACGTAACACAACCAGCTGAGTCGTGGAGCGGAGCTTCCGCGTGCTCTGCATTGCGTAACGCCGGAATCCGGCGAGGGTCACAGCCAAAGCAAACACACAGCGGCCAGGCGCGGTAGGTACTTGATAAAGAGTCCGTGCAGAATACTGTGGCCGGTAGATCCGGGGACGGCAGCGCACGCGCGGGGGAGGGGGGGGGGGGGGAGTGGTGGCTGCGGTGCGGGCAGGCGCTGGAGGGGAAGTGCCGTTATGAGGTGCAGAAGCCACACACATATTTTGAAAATATTAAGCGGGGCCCCTTCCGGCCCAACATCTGCATGGCGACCGTTCAAAATGATGTTTCACCGCGGCTTTTGTTAGTGTCTAAAAAAGATTCCGCCGATAACAGATCTGCAAAAAAATATTTTTTGAAAGTTGTTTGAAATTTGATAACTGACTTTTGAAAGGGAAGCAGCGGTTGGGAAGGGAGTGAGACAGGGTTGTAGCCTCTCCCCGATGTTATTCAATCTGAATATTGAGCAAGCAGTAAAGAAAACAAAAGAAAAATTCGGAGTAGGTATTAAAATCCATGGAGAAGAAATAAAAACTTTAAGATTCACCGATGACATTGTAATTCTGTCAGAGACAGCAAAGGAGTAGGAAGAGCAGTTGAAGTGAATGGACAGTGTCTTGAAAGGAGGATATAAGATGAACATAAAGAAAAGCAAAACGAGGATAATGGAATGTAGTCGAGTTAACTCGGGTGATGCTGAGGGAATTAGATTAGCAAATGTGAGACTGGCAATGGCAATGTCGATGGCAAGGAAAGCGTTTCTGAAGAAGAGAAATTTGTCAACATCGAATATAGATTTGAGTGTCAGGAAGTCATTTCTGAAAGTATTTGTATGGAGTGTAGCCATGTATGGAAGTGAAACATGGACGATAAATAGTTTGGACAAGAAGAGAATATAAGCTTTCGAAATGTGGTGCTGAAGATTAGATGTGCAGATCACATAACTAATGAGGAAGTATTGAATAGGATTGGGGAGAAGAGAAGTTTGTGGCACAACTTGACTAGAAGAAGGGATCGGTTGGTAGGACATGTTCTGAGGCATCAAGGGATCACCAAATTAGTATTGGAGGTCAGCGTGGAGGGTAAAAATCGTAGAGGGAGACCAAGAAATGAATACACTAAGCAGATTCGGAAGGATGTTACGTACTGGGAGATGAAGCAGCTTGCACAGGATAGAGTAGCGTGGGGAGCTACATCATACCAGTCTCAGGACTGAAGACCACAACAGCAACATGTACTTTTCAGCGCTGATTTCAGAAATTCAATCCATTTTTTTCTATCACGTCAGGTTTTCTCACAAAAAAGGGAATATTTTTCGGTATAATAACAAAATTTACTTAATTTATCACATTTTTTCCAACATTATAAAATTTTATTTAATTTATAAATCATGTTCCAAACTACATTTAAAGTACACTTCCGTTTCTCTTTAAGCTCGTAAGTCCTTATAACAACGCTTTCACTTTCTGTCGGAGCTTCTTTTATTGATTTTCTGGCTGTGGACTTGTTGAGGATCATCTGTTTTTATCATCCAGCAGTAGTCCGCTACCATGTCGACGTTCAATCTTCCTTGATATCTTCTTTCCACTCCTTTTCTGTCTTGGTTGAATCTTTCAGCCCACTCTTCGCTTACATCACCAAGGTTTGCAGGGAAGTAGTCAAGATGTGAGTGGAGAAAATGGACTTTAACGCTTCAGGTCCATGAGGAACAGGGCATATGACTGATTGAATGTTAGTGTAAGAAATATCCTTTTTGATTTTCAAATTGAAATCTCGTACCACTGCAAGAACGAAAATAGCAGTCACCACTTCGATTTTTGGGCTCCCTCCAAACCATTGGTGTTCCTAAACGTAAGGACTGCTTTTTACGTTGAAACCATTGCCTCAGTTCTTCTACGCACACTGAACAAACCTTGTATGGGGCCCAAGGCTTATCTTGATCGCCTAACTTTATACCAAAGTAGGTGAAATATACATTTTCAACAAAATCGGAAATGTTTTTTTGCTGCTTTTTAACGGTGTAGTTACCACAAATGTAGCAGAAGCAATCTGGCGAGTTTATACATCCTCTGGTAGCCATTGTTCATTGTCCATAAAACAACTTTACAACACAAGAACTTTAAAGCCCTAGTAACAACAACACGTGAACAGCACAGAGTGAAGAGGTACTGTGAACTGAAGGACAACAGCAGAAGCTCACTGCTTGGTGATGGTGGGGGAAGGGGCAGCACAACAGACAGGCACCGACATGAATATCCTGCTGGTTTCTCCTAATTACTCTTTATTTTACGTATATCTAGTATAAAAACGGCTAATCAGACTCACCAGAGTGATGAAATATTGGAAAAAGCTAAAACTAGACAAGCAGTTTGAGAAATAACTGTACGTGATGAAATTTTTTCCACATTTTTCCCGAAATCAGCGTTGAAAACACTATAAAAATCACTTAATAAATTTGAAACAATTTTTATGTCGCAGACCTGTGTAATCAGCGATTAATTTTCGCCTGGCTTTCAGAGAAGTGTCACGAGTGACGAACTTTAAATAAAACCTACGCATTTCTCTTGCTGCGTTGTTAAAATTTGCTTCTTTTTGCGAAACACAACGGAGTTTACACAGTCTCACCTCACTAAAATATTGTGCAGACACAGTCGCGAGATAATTCTGAAACAGTGGATTATTAAGCGAGGAACTAAGGAAATGTAAGGTCATTATCTTATGAAAAAGCACGTCCCCCGTACAAAATAAACGTGTAACGTCTTCACTTATATTGTTCCAAAACTTGTAGCATTTCTCGCTGCGCCAGCTATCGGTCGCCCTTAAAAATTACATTCTTTCATCGAAAAAGTCTGTAGTTAATGGAATAACACACTCGATAGTGACGTTTTGCATTATGACCATACGGCAGCATACTCTCCTCTTTGCGTGTTATCAGTTGCCAAAATCTCATTTTCATATCTCATATCGTTTATGAAACATAAAGAATGTTGTGTATATTTCACTTTGGCTTTATCGCTGTGCGGCGCGATAGCAAATGAATGTGCTACGTCAGATCATTTTTCTCTAGATTGGTCACAAGTAGAGACCTCCGTCCAAGCCTAAGAAAAATACAATATGTTAGCCAAATGTCATAGGAAGCAACATATTGTGTAACATGCATCAAAGGCAAAATCATAGTGACCCCTATTTTTCATTCCATACTTTTTTAGAATTCCACGTAAATATCACAATACCTGTGACTATTAACGAAATTATGGGCACATCATAATGAACGTGACATGTAAAGCTACAAGTAAAGCAAAAATGAATTTTTTTTATCGAATAATTTCTGTAAAATCGTTTGAGAAAGATTGCAGGACGTGCGCCTCGATTCTGTCATAGCCGACCAACCGAAAAGGGGCCAAACACAGTCGGCCTCCCCTTGTGAACGAATTCGCCCAGCATTTTGAACGAAAACTGGTCACTGCGCATAGTTCACCTTATCCTGCGCGTACCACGCGCTGCAGCACGCAGTATACGGTACCAGAGGCGACACAACGTGCGTGCGCAGAACAGAGCTGTTTCTCCGTTCTGCGCATTACGTCTCCGCCGAGGAGCCCCATTCAGTTCACGCGAGCTCACACAGATCCACGTGAACTCGTAAGGTCCTTGTGCACTATCAGATCATATGTTAAACCTCAATATGGTGACGTATGATCTGTTTGTCAAAGATAAGTGGTATTTGATGTATTTGAGAAAAACTTTGACGGACAGAAAATTTGGCAAGGTGACGGACATTGTGGTGCTGTTTCACCGCAAATGTTTAGTGAAAAAAGGTTTCATTGCAATTTAGTTCGGTTTTATTGCTATGTTAACTAAGACCAAAGATAAAAAGGAAATAGTACTACCAGTTACCAAAACGGCAGAGGTTTAGCAACTTTCCCGGCCTTGTATTACACAGGAATAGGTTAAGAAGGAAATCAGTATTCTACTCACAATAAACAAGCGGAAGAGCAACAAAACAAAGAAAACAGAAGTTCTCCAGTTGTTCGACGGACGATGTAGGATATTTGTTCCCACGTTGTGGTATTTGAATTTATTTTCGCATACTTGTATCTTGTTTTTGAATTTGTGGGCTAACTAGCTTTAAGCAAGTTAATAAAAGTTTCACTGTCTGTTTGGATAAAGTAGATGAAGTCATCAGGTTCCGAGTGTAACATTTCCCTTAACAGATTCTCATGTGAATATTGATGTCTCTCATTTTAAACCATTCTCTGGATCAGCATCTTGTTTTCATATTCTTATTTAAACATAGTGCCCGGGTCACATTTAGAAATGCTTTATCTGCAGTGAAAGGTCTCTGTTGGATTCCTTTCATGTTAATTTCTTAAATCTGTTGTCATTTACGGCATAAATTCCTCTTCTAAATTTACTGTGGTGTTTCTGACTATCTGGGAGGAGACTGAGCAGTGAAATGTGTTACTTTTACACATAAACAAGAACGATCTACTACACTTTAAAACACAGTTATATGCAATTCATGTCACACAGTCTCATACGGAACCTACATCCGCTTTCTTTTATATACTGTATATGATAAGATACTGTCATCCCCCTTCCCTTCTGTGTGAGAGGATGAATTAGCAGATGTATTTCTAGTTGCATGCTTGATGGTAGCAGACAAGCCTGTCTGCTAGAGAACAGTAGGACCACAGTCGGAATAGGTAGCTACGCTTTCTAAAAGCGGAGAGGTTTCTATTCTTATTATGGTCCTGTCCGTCCCTTGTCATGTTGGTATAGGAAGCTGCCTCTCTAGTCACTTCCGTTTGTATCTGTTAAGCACACTCGGTAGGAGCCCACGTCAGTCTGTCTGCGGCGAGCGTCAGAAGTGGTAAGATCTCCAGCTAAGCGTGTGTCTGTTAAGTCCGTAAGACAATGGATTTCTTAAGTTCAGCCTAACTGAAAATTTAATCACCTTTATTTCAGGTTTAGCTCTAAAATATCTAATGTTATCTTAAATTGCAACGCAGTGTATTTCGAGTGTGAAGTTCAGAATATTTTCCAGTAGTTGCTTTGTCTCTACTTTGTGAGTAAAGTGGAACCACGAGTTGATCAGTAACTCTAACTAAGATCATCAATCTTAAATGCGAGTGTGCGTGAGATTATAACATCTCGTCTTGACAATATTTTTCAATATAGCAACTTTTCTTTATGTTCAACCCACGTGGGGTGTACTTTGTGAGACCAGTACCATGTGCTTATATAATTGTTTGACCCATCAGGTTAATTGTAAGACGATAGTAACCAGTTCGAGGTTATTCTTTTGTAAATTGCTTTTCGATCTAATTTATTTTAATTATCAAAATTATTGTGGAGTTACACTCTTTGTGTAAACCAAGTTGACCACGTGAAGCATGTGGTGTAATCATCAAAGTAGCCCTCAGCTATTCTTTTTGGGAAGATTTCACAGAGAGTTAGTATGAATTTAGTATACCAGTGTGTGGTAATTTCATGACGGACAGGATTGCACTGCGAACGTAACTTCTTTGGGTGAAAATTGAATCGGTTGGTTGTGGTTAATTTCCTCTTGGATATGTTTAAACGTTCTTCGTGTGTTATTTTATGAATGCAGTGTTGTATGTAGTCTCCCAATCTTGGCTCCCTATTTGGTGTGTTCCGTAAGATTACAAACAGACATTTTCACAATCCTAAATAAGGCACCAGTTTAGTTATGAATCAAGTTTGATATGCTGAAATTTTAACGAAACAATGATCAATGTTAAAATAAATGTCCAAATATAAACTGTTTTATTTCTTTTTATTTAAATTGTCTTTTTATATATATATCACCGGTTATCGTAAGACGAGTACTAAAAGATTATAATTAATGTTAGTCTGGTTGGTAATTTGGTAAGCTAGACTGGATACCTGGTGAAACAGTTGCGCAGTAATGCAAGGTTAACTTCCCCACATACACTCCTGGAAATGGAAAAAAGAACACATTGACACCGGTGTGTCAGACCCACCATACTTGCTCCGGACACTGTGAGAGGGCTGTACAAGCAATGATCACACGCACGGCACAGCGGACACACCAGGAACCGCGGTGTTGGCCGTCGAATGGCGCTAGCTGCGCAGCATTTGTGCACCGCCGCCGTCAGTGTCAGCCAGTTTGCCGTGGCATACGGAGCTCCATCGCAGTCTTTAACACTGGTAGCATGCCGCGACAGCGTGGACGTGAACCGTATGTGCAGTTGACGGACTTTGAGCGAGGGCGTATAGTGGGCATGCGGGAGGCCGGGTGGACGTACCGCCGAATTGCTCAACACGTGGGGCGTGAGGTCTCCACAGTACATCGATGTTGTCGCCAGTGGTCGGCGGAAGGTGCACGTGCCCGTCGACCTGGGACCGGACCGCAGCGACGCACGGATGCACGCCAAGACCGTAGGATCCTACGCAGTGCCGTAGGGGACCGCACCGCCACTTCCCAGCAAATTAGGGACACTGTTGCTCCTGGGGTATCGGCGAGGACCATTCGCAACCGTCTCCATGAAGCTGGGCTACGGTCCCGCACACCGTTAGGCCGTCTTCCGCTCACGCCCCAACATCGTGCAGCCCGCCTCCAGTGGTGTCGCGACAGGCGTGAATGGAGGGACGAATGGAGACGTGTCGTCTTCAGCGATGAGAGTCGCTTCTGCCTTGGTGCCAATGATGGTCGTATGCGTGTTTGGCGCCGTGCAGGTGAGCGCCACAATCAGGACTGCATACGACCGAGGCACACAGGCCCAACACCCGGCATCATGGTGTGGGGAGCGATCTCCTACACTGGCCGTACACCACTGGTGATCGTCGAGGGGACACTGAATAGTGCACGGTACATCCAAACCGTCATCGAACCCATCTTTCTACCATTCCTATACCGGCAAGGGAACTTGCTGTTCGAACAGGACAATGCACGTCCGCATATATCCCGTGCCACCTAACGTGGTCTAGAAGGTGTAAGTCAACTACCCTGGCCAGCAAGATCTCCGGATCTGTCCCCCATTGAGCATGTTTGGGACTGGATGAAGCGTCGTCTCACGCGGTCTGCACGTCCAGCACGAACGCTGGTCCAACTGAGGCGCCAGGTGGAAATGGCATGGCAAGCCGTTCCACAGGACTACATCCAGCATCTCTACGATCATCTCCATGGGAGAATAGCAGCCTGCATTGCTGC
Organism: Schistocerca cancellata; assembly: GCF_023864275.1. Taxonomy (NCBI): domain Eukaryota; kingdom Metazoa; phylum Arthropoda; class Insecta; order Orthoptera; family Acrididae; genus Schistocerca; species Schistocerca cancellata. The sequence continues at coordinate 1,142,983,987 of NC_064626.1, read as the reverse complement.
GAAAGGTGGATATACACTGTACTAGTGCCGACATTGTGCATGCTCTGTTGCCTGTGTCTATGTGCCTGTGGTTCTGTCAGTGTGATCATGTGATGCATCTGACCCCAGGAATGTGTCAATAAAGTTTCCCCTTCCTGGGACAATGAATTCATGGTGTTCTTATTTCAATTTCCAGGAGTGTAGCTCGCAGCTTTTAACCCACTTTTATGGTCTTGAATATCAGCACCGCTTACACCACAAATTAATGCAACAACATTACAGCAGTTTTCGCCATTCCCACTAGCGTCAAAGTGCAACATACACCAACAGGATCGGCTTCAAAAGAGTGATTAAACTGACAAACTTGTTAGATCGTGTATGAGTTTGTTTGACAAATTCGTGGATAGAACAGAGCGAATTTGACAAATAAGTTTGATGGGTAAGGGGGCCTTTACGTCTTGGAGGTAGTAAGTTTTGTGTTGTCGCTCTTTATTATCCTGTCCTCTTTGAAAAAGATACTGCCGAATTGTGCTCTGGATGTATCAAAAATGTTATCAAAAAATTACACGTAATCGTATTACTTACCATAATTTTCCCAAAGATCCACGAACATGTCACTCGGTGGGCTCGGCTCTGCAGAAGAAGTTAAAATTACTAAAAATGCTGCTGTCTGTAGCAAACATTTTGAAGAGGAAGAGGATATCTTCAGGGACTACCACAACAAGATCTTTAAGCCGACTGCAGTGAGTGGCCGGCCGAAGTGGCCGAGCGGTTCTAGGCGCTACAGTCTGGAACCGCGCGACCGCTACGGTCGCAGGTTCGAATCCTGCCTCGGGCATGGATGTGTGTGGTGTCCTTAGATTAGTTAGGTGTAAGTAGTTCTAAGTTCTGGGGGTCTGACGACCTCAGAAGTTAAGTCCCATAGTGCTCAGAGCCATTTGAACCATTTTTTTGCAGTCACGAGTGCAGTGCACATCATTAAAGCCACTTCTGCCAGCAGATTACAGAGAAATGATACGAATGCTCGTAAAAGTCGTAAACGAGTACTTCACACACTAGCTCGCTGTCACCGAAGAAAAAATGGATCAAAACACAGACAGAAGGCCACATCGAGGTTGAAATCGAAATACTTGAGAAAAAACTAATAAGTGAAACAAGAAAAAATCAACATTTAATAACACACAGAATACTCCGAGAAGAAATAAAGAAAACAACTGACTTGCTCATGCTTTACACAAACAGAGAAAGCAATGCCAAAGCTTTTAATTCCGACACAGAGCTAAACAAATGACCAAAGTACTCCACATTTTACAAAAAATCTTCACAAACTCAGAAATTAAATGTCTCGTCACGTGAAAGAACGACCAATGAAGTCGGGGAGACATAAACGAAAACTTGCTTTCACGCTCTTTGTTCGAAGAAATTTAAATTTCCGTAAGAAACAAAATGGCAATTTTCAGCTTTGAATAGATGAATATCTAATTCTGGCATTTTATGTAATATCTCTTGATAAATATCAAGTTTCTGTATAATCATGGATGTGTCAGGTAACTGAAATTACGGCGTTTTCTGATGACAAACGCTACTGCTGATTGTTATACACAATAAGAGAAATCAGGGCTCGCACAGAAAAATCGAAGTGTTCGTTTTTCCCGCGCGCCGTTCCAGAGTGGAACGAACGGTAGAGAGGCAGCTTGAAGGTGCTTCATTTATCCCTCTGCCAGGCATTTTATTGTGAGTAGCACAATAATCATGTAGATGTAGATGTAAATGTAAATATAGATGTAACATTTATTGCCAAAACCTCTTGAAAATCGGCATTACAAATAGGACAGTTACATTTCACATGTGTTACATGGCATGTTGTGTGGAATTAGCCCATACTACCTGCCACTTCCTCAAATATTTACCCTTCCTCTTGGAAATACCGTGTGTATCGATACTCGAGAAGACTTTGCTGCCTTTGCCCACAGCACAGAGTTAAAGAGTCCTGCCTTAGCCTTGGGAGCGCGCCCCGCTGCCAGCACACCGACCTTGGCGCAGCCACGCACCCGCTAGGGCTGGCTAGGGCCTGCACGGTAAACAGGTCTGGCCGCCCGCTGTGCCCGTAAACACCTGCCACTGCACCAAAGTCGGTCGGTAAACACATCAGCTCCCCTAACGACTGTCATTGTTGTTCATTTTCCAAAAAATGGTTCAAATGGCTCTGAGCACTATGGGACTTAACATCTATGGTCATCAGTCCACTAGAACTTAGAACTACTTAAACCTAACTAACCTAAGGACATCACACAACACCCAGTCGTCACGAGGCAGAGAAAATCCCTGACCCCGCCGGGAATCGAACCCGGGAACCCGGGCGTGGGAAGCGAGAACGCAACCGCACGACCACGAGCTGCGGACGTTTATTTTCCACTATTGCCCAAGTAATAATGCAAGATCAAGTACAAAGTGTTCGGATTAAAAAGGGTATAAGACTGGGGTGTTGTCACTGGCCCCTACAGTTCAACCTATTCATCGAAGAAGCAACGACGGAGATAAAGGAATGGTTCGAGAGCGGGACTAAAATTCAGGGTGAAAGGATGCCAGTGAATTCGCAGATGAGGTTGGTTTCATCAGTGAAAGCGAAAAAGGACCTATTGAGCGAAATGAACATTTTAATGAGCACACACTGAGGACTGAGAGTAAACCGAAGAAATAGGAAAGTAATGGGGAGTAGCAGAAATAGAACAGCGAGAAACTGAACATCGAAATTGGGGACGACGAAGCAGACGAAGGGAAAGATCTCTGCTACAGTGGGAGCAAATAACCCATGATGGACGGAGCAAGGAGGACATAAAGAGTAGATTAGCACAGCCAAAAAGAGCATTTGTGGCCAAAAAATGTCTACTAGTATCAGATATGGACCGTAATTTGAGGGAGACATTTCTGAGAATGAACGTTTGGTGTACAGCATTGTACGGCAGAGAATCACGGACTAGGGCGGGGGGCAGGGGGACCGGAACAGAAGAGAGTCGTTTAAGATATTGTGTTAGAGAATAATGTTGCAAATTAAGTGAACTGGTAAGGAACGAGAAAGTTCTGCGCAGCATCGGCGAGGAGAGGAACATAATGGAAAATATTGACAAGAAGAAGCGATAGGATGATAGTACGCAGGTTTAGACACCAAGGAATAACTTTCGCGGTACTTGAAGGAGCCGTAGAGGTAATAAATTTTTGGGGAAGATGGACACTGGAATAAATCCTGCGAATAATTGAGGACATAGTCTGCAAATGCTATTCTGAGACGAAGAGGTTGGCACAGGATAGGAAATTAGTCGGAAGACAGATGACCCAGTAAAAGATTAAAAATGGTATTCTGAAGTGGTAGCTGGCGTACATGAAGACCAGCCACCAAGATGTCCAGGCAAGAGTAATGTCTAGATACGACTCTGACAGACGAAACGTACGTAAGCATCCTGTCTGACCCTTGCATCCATTCATGCACATTGTGCATTCCGACGGACTTGGGCAATTCCAGCAGGACAGTGCGACACCCCACATCTCCAGAACTTCTATAGAGTGGCTCCAGGAACACTATTCTGATTTTAGACACTTCCGCAGGCCACCAAACTCCCCAGACATTAAGATTATTGAGCATATATGGGATGCCTTTCAACGTGCTGTTCAGAAGAGATCTCCACCCCCTCGTACTCTTACGGGCCTATGGACAGCCCTGCAGGATTCATGGTGTCATTTCCCTCCAGCACTAGTTCATACGTTAGTCGAGTCCATGCCACGTCTACTGCGGCACTTCTGCGTGATCGTGGGGGGGGGGGGGGGGGGGAGGAGGAGGGGGGGGGGGCTACACGATACTAGGCAGCTGTAGCAGTTTCTTTGGCTCTTCAATTTACAACTGCAGAAGATGACCAAGGCCTTAATAAAGCAAACAGGTTCAAAACGGATGTAGGTTGCAGTAATTATGCAGAGATGAAGAGACGTGCACAGGATAGAGCACGATGGAGAGCAGCATCAAACCACAACAACAACATCAACGACAACATCAACGTTTGTTTCTTAATTCTAGAAGTTGTCTCTTAGAGATATAGTGCTCTATGTTCGCCGCTGCTGCTACACGCAGTCAGAGCATTGGAACACGGCAGAATAATTATTTAGAACTACCACACGTAATTGTATTTGAACGCTCAAAGAAAAAATCTGAGAGGCAATTTAGCGACGTTCCTAATGAGCTAAGGTACTTGCGCAATACACGTTCTGAGAAGTAAGACAAATTTCAATCAATCTGCAAGGAAGCCAGCAGATGAAAGTCTTCCTTGCGTAACCGTTGCAAACTGAGTGACACGCCTTTGCGAATTCCTGATTTAAATTTGAATGATAAGAGCTTGTGGGGTGTGGGGTTGCTAGTCCCCCATCGGGCGCCTCCCCGGGTGGCGGATTGGGGAATGCTCTCCAGATATGGGGGGTACCGGGGAAATAAAATACCCGGGGTGGACCAAAACTAGCACGGGTAGGGAAGACTCGTTAAGCCATGGTGAAGGCAAATCCCTAGGGGTAGAGTACCCCAAAATCAAGACTCCTGGTCCTCCAGGTTGGGGGTTGTGCAGAGGGCTACCAACCCACTCATGTAAAACAATGGCCGGTCAGGACACTCAAGGTATGCCTCGGAAACAGGACAGAATTTACTGGAACAGAAATTGGCAAAGTTACAAGGATTTCTCTTTTGGTTCGTGGAATGTCAGAAGTCTATACCGCCCAGGAAGCGCACAAATACTAATAAACGAACTAGGAAAATACAAGGTACAACTGGTAGCGCTCCAAGAAATAAGATGGCAGGGAACGGGATCAATGAAAATAGGAGACGGGACAATAATGTATGGAGACTGCGGTCAGCGCCATGAATTTGGAACGGGCTTTTACATTCATAAAACAGCAATTGACACAATAAAGGAATTCAAATCAATTAATAACCGAATATCACACATTACAATTCAGGCTCAGTGGTTTGATATTACATTTATAAATGTTCATGCACCCACAGAAGATAAGGAAGATGACGTGAAAGAAGAATTTTATAGTCAACTGGAACAGACATATAATTCAATAAGTAGACATAATGTAACAATAGTGTTAGGAGACTTTAATGCCAAAGTAGGAAAAGAAGAAATCTACAAACCAACCATTGGGAATTACAGCTTACATGATGAAAGTTCAGAGAATGGTGTGCGACTCATAAACTTTGCAATGGCAAATGGTCTCACATTAAGCAGCACAAAATTCCAACACAAACGCATTCATTTAGGGACATGGATATCACCAGATGGAAAAGTAGTGAACCAGGTTGACCATGTCGCCATCCAAAGACGATTTCAAAACAGTATTAAAGACGTTAGAACTTTTAGGGGAGCAGATTGTGAGACAGATCATATGTTAATCATAGCTCAAATGAAAATAAAGCTAAAAAAGAAACAAAGTACAAATAGGGTTGAAATTAAAAGGTACGATGTAGAAAATCTGGCAGAAGAAAAAATAAAAGAAAACTTTAGGAAAGAAATGGAAATTAACCTATCGGAATCTAGACTGACACATAGTGACCAGCAAGACGTGGAAAGTAGATGGAGACACCTCAGAAACAGTATTCAAGATGTAGCTTCCAAAACTATAGGTAAAAGAAAACGAACTAACAAAATCTGGTTTAATATAAAGTGCCAAGAAAGAGTACTGGAGAGGCAAAATGCGAGGAAGGCATGGTTACAAGACATGGACAATATTACACTAAAGGAGAGATACTATAAAATCCGCAAGGAAACACAACGAACTCTAAGACAAGAGAAGAGAAAACACTACAACAACATGGTAAGAGAAGCGGAGGATGATTTCAAGCATCACAGAGCAAGGCAGATGTACCAGAATATAAAAAAGTCCTTGGGAAAATTCACTAAAAGGGAACAGTTTATAAAGGACCATAATGGGAAAATACTTACAAACAAGAATGACATACAAGAAACATGGAAGACATACTTTACACAGCTGCTCAACTGCAATGATCCACAATATTACTTTACATTTGAAGAACCAGATACAGTTGATATACAAGTCACCACACCATCAGTAAATGAAATAAGACAAACAATAAAGAAATTAAAGAACAACAAGGCCTGTGGGGAAGACCATGTATATGCTGAGCTTTTAAAAAATGGAGGACCACAATTGGAAATAGAACTACATTCCTTAATTGAAACAATTTGGGAGACAGAAAACATACCGGCCGATTGGAAAACTGCAATTATATGCCCCATCTTTAAGAAGAATGATCCCCTTGTCTGTGATAACTACAGAGGAATTGCCCTACTCGATGTCACGTATAAAATTTTGTCGATGTGTATACTACACAGACTGATTCCCATAACCGAAGAACTGATTGGGGACTACCAATGTGGTTTCCGCACTAACAGATCCACTTTGGATCACTTATTCACATTGAGACAAATAACTGAGAAGGCATGGGAATTTAATGTAGATATCCATATTCTATTTATAGACTTCAAGAAGGCCTATGATAACATACACCGACAGACACTCTTAAACACCATGAAAGAATTTGAAATACCATTAAAATTAATAAAATTAGTTAAAATGTGTTTGGAAGAAACCATATGCAAAGTTAAGACACTTGCAGGAGAGACTGAAAATTTTAAGGTGTACACTGGACTGAGACAAGGGGATGCCATCTCACCTATTCTATTTAATATTATCTTAGAGAAGATTGATAGAGAATTCACCAAAACTAATCCACAAGGGATCCAACTGCAGGGACAGAACATTACTAGACTTGCTTATGCAGATGATGTAGCCTTAATAAGCACTTCAAAAGCTGAATTAATCAGGATGATGCAAAATTATTACAAAATAGCTGAGAAAGCTGGACTTCATGTGAATGAAGAAAAGACAGAATATCTAGTCATAAGTAAAAAACTCCAAAAGAATACACCACTGACCATAAATGGTCTCACTTTCAAGGCAGTTGACCACTTCAAGTACTTAGGGAGTCTTTTTAGCAGAGACAATAGAGCAGAAATAGAAATAGACGCCCGTCTAGCAGCAGCTAATAGAACTTTTTACAGCTGTATCAAAATTTTAAGGATGAGATCACTTAGTACTGAATTCAAAATCCGTTTTTATCAGTCAGCTATTGTACCAGTAGCATTATATGGATGTGAAGCTATTACATTCAGGAAAAAAGATGAAGAAAAACTGTTGATATTTGAAAGAAAAATACTAAGAAAAATATTTGGACCAATCTTCGATGAAAATGTCATGGAGTGGAGGATAAGGAAAAATGAAGAACTACGGGAGCTGTACAAACATAGTACCATTGTGGAAATGTTAAAGAAGAGAAGACTGAACTGGGCTGGTCATCCTTGATGCCGGAGAACAGACTACCCAAAATAGCATCCACTAAGAAATTAGAAGGAAAGAGAAGAAGAGGAAGACCTCGAATTAGGTGGATGGAGAATATCCGGGAAGATGCAGCTAGGATGGGCATCAACTCTGATTGGACAACAATTTCCCTGGATAGAAATAATTGGAAGAGGCTCGTAGAGCAGGTGTATGGTCGATAAGGTCTTAGCCACGTGTAAAGAAAAGAAAGATAAGAGCTTGGATGACCACAGATTAAAGAAAGTAAGAAAAACAGCTATTAATTTCATCTTTATCCGTGGTGGAAAGGCTTGGTATTCAGCTTCATGACAAATAGTAGAATAATTTATAGCAAAAACATTTTGCCCCCAGCTTCGCCAGTGAATGCATATGTAATCGTACCAAGTATTAAATAGACTTCCGTTTCGTTTGAGGCATATTGACAACAGTAACTGAGAAAAAGGACTGTCACTGGCAGCTGTCCGATTTTCCGCTGTTACGCACCATGCGTCTCCAGAGAAGACGTTAACATGCATCTGTGGTGTTCAGGCGTGTGGCATGATCTTTGGATCCGAAGCACGCTGACAGAATTATTGACTCACTGCAATGTTCCTTATAGTTTCCACCTATTAAAGCAAAAAGAAATGAGATATTCACAGTCTCACATATGTATGTTCATTTATGTATATAAAACTATGAAAGAGCCTTCTTTAGTAGTAATTATTCACTGCAAATGTTAATTTGATTCAAACAGCTAAAGTAGCACTGTATAGTTTACGTCACCGAACACTTTTAGCTGGTTCTCTCGTTTATTTAGAAATTAACAGTGATTTCTTAGAGTATAATGGTACACATACTTTGAAGTCTACATCTCCGGCGGACAGTCACAAAATTTACAACATCATGTCTTACACAGACAGATATAAAATTGTAAAGCATTATTATGGTGGTTAAATGACAACACGTAATAGATATAGTGTGTACCTTATATTTCTCCTTACCTTTTGATAATTGCATTCAACGAAATATTTGTACGTCAGTGCCTATCCTCCTGAATTATCAATGTAGCATTTCAATAAATCCTTGTCTAGTATTAACGGAGAGAAATGGCGGATGTTCGCTCAGATACCAACCCGAGAGGACGTGGAGGAAGACAATGAAAAAGTGAACTTCAAATAAAATAATTGATGAGCGTAATTCTTCCAGTGATTGTGTGTAAACGGACTGTCTCTTATTCTTGAACAGGATTTCCATTACAACTTATGACTTGACGTTACATCGTCCTCGCGCCCTGTTCGACGCACTGAACAACAGAAAGAAGAGACAGATTGCCCTTCGTCCTTTTGAAGTATTACAAGTCATCTAAACACAGGAAAGAAATACCAACAGGTCGTTATCGAACACTTTTACGCATAACCCCTTCTCATGCTAATCCACCCCTCTACGGCTAGCACCATTCTATTACTCTCACTATATTTTAATCCCAATAATGAGTCATGCGTGTAACAAATTTGGTTGCAACTGCCCCTGGCTTCCTCAATTAAGCTTTTATGTTCGCCCTTTTCACCCCGACCTTCAGTCGTTTCGGTGCTAGGAGTGTCTTACTGTCACAGTAATTTTTTCCAGATAGCAAGCGATACGTGTGATAATCTTTGCTAGAAATTGCTTCAGATATGTTGATATGCCACTGTCTCTGCACCCTTTCTCCCTCGCAACCTCTAATGGCGAAATGTCTTCGGGACTGAATCAATGAGCTTAGTGACACCGAAGGCCATGGGTTCGATACCAATGTCTCTCGCTATCGGATATTTGTACTTGTCAAAGCTTCTCATCGCCCACCGCCAGTCCCAGCTCTAAGGGTAGTAGAGGTATATTACCGCCATTGTATTTTCGAACAAATAATACAAGTACTGAGTTATGTAGAAACATAATTTCGTTGAAATACCTCTAGACGTTCCCGAATTAAATGATATGTGTACCACGTTTGGTTGAAATCGATTCAGTGGTTTATCAGGAGATGTAGAACATACGTAAATACCTGCAACTACTTTTATAAAGATGAATATAGATAGAGAAGATATAATGCAGCGAACAGTTACCAGACAGTAACTGTTGTCCTTTCCTAATCCAAGGGGTCAAAGACGAGGTGTCCCAAGAAGACTGGTGAATATTCAGGACTATGAGACAAGAACGATCATTCGAAGAAAAAAATTCTAGTAAATGTAGCCTCTAAAATGCATACCTTAAAAAAATGGCTCTGAGCACTATGGGATTTAACTTCTAAGGTCATCAGTCCCCTAGAACTTAGAAATACTTAATCCTAACTAACCTAAGGACATCACACACATCCATGCCCGAGGCAGGATTCGAACCTGCGACCGTAGCGGTCGCGCGGTTCCAGACTGTAGCGCCTAGAACCGCTCGGCCACCTCGGCCGGCCATACCTTAAAAGCTATGAGCACTAAATCTCTTCTACAGCAAGCTCTTTACTTTTCATATTGAGTTAGGTGGTAGTATGGACCAAAAAATGAAAAAAAAAATCTGCAGTAAACACAAGCTCTAATATGCATACCTTACGAACTACGAGCAGTTGTTCGGTAGAAGAGATGTGTATCACAGTATGGAAGCTGAACAAGTGCTCCTAGACCTTAAGGTATACATTTTAGAGCCCATGTTGACTAGACTTTCTTGCTTCGAAATATCGTTACCGTCATATCCTTGAAACCTGACCGTTCATTCTCGGACACCCCTGTGCACGTTTGGATGGCCATATACCGCAGCAGCTGATAGTACAAAATATTTGTTCGGGGGAACATTCGCAACTGAGGAACATATTTATAGAATAAAAATCCGCTTCAGTTGCTAGCAATTTTGTTCATTTTAGTTTGTAAACTCAAGACCACTTGTACGTTAGTAGCCCTTCCTCTTACTCGCAGTTGTTGGCACCCGAAGATGAAGCTTTAAGATTCGAAACCGGTCGTGGAATAAATTAAGAAAATTAACTAGCAACTGAAGCGGATTTTTTATTCTATAAACAATGACTATTAGCGCCATTTCCAGTATTAAGCAACCTCAAATATGATTGTACCGTTGCATAAGTTCAAAAAATGGTTCAAATGGCTCTGAGCACTATGGGACTTAAGTGCTGTGGTCATCAGTCCCCTAGAACTTAGAACTACTTAAACCTAACTAACCTAAGGACATCACACACATCCATGCCCGAGGCAGGATTCGAACCTGCGACCGTAGCAGCAGCGCGGCTCCGGACTGGAGCGCCTAGAACCGCACGGCCACTACGGCCGGCTGCATAAGTTCGATTAGCCTATTTTAGCTAAATGTCGTCGGACTGTCGCCCAGAACTTCCTGGCAGATTAAAGCTGTATGCCGGACCGAGACTCGAACTCGGGACATTTGCCTTTCGCGGGCAAGTGCTCTACCGCGAAAGGCAAAGGTCCCGATTTCGAGCCTCGGTGCGGCACACAGTTTTAATCTGCCAGGAAGTTTCACATCAGCGCACACTCCGTTGCAGAGTGAAAATCTCATTCTGTCGCCCAGAAGATTTATGGAAACAACGTCAGGCGATCCAGTCAAATATTTTTGTTGATAAAGGTAAATTTGAAGAATTTAGTTCGGAAATAATGGATGTGGTTGTTCTACGATTTCATGGTGCTGAACTGCTGTGGTTAGTAGAGCTCCTCTCATAACAGACACACTACGCATGAATAATGTTTATTGTGTCATATGTATGTGTGCCCTCTTCTCTTCTAAGGGCCCGTGTAAACATTGGCCACAGACGCGACATTCGCGTCAGCTTCTTTACAGTGAGGCCGTTTGTAGGACCGAGATAAGACGGGTGCGGCCACACAGACGCTGCCAGCGGCCGGACAGAAGCACAACAGACGCGTGTGAGCGGCCTTGCGTCCACCCAGGGGCCTTCGTGGTGTCCCAGAAGGCCTGCAGAAGCTTCGGGAAGGCATGCGTGCCCGGTAAACACTCTCTCCACACTCCACGCCGCGTCGCATGCATGCCGCTCGCTGTGACCACCGCGAACCATTCACTACTCGTACTCTGGCTGCAGCACCGCTATTCACAGGCCAAATTTCTTGCTCTTTATACAGATACAACGTTGTTGTTGTGATCTTCAGTCCGAAGACTGGTTTGATGCAGCTCTCCATGCTACTCTATCCTGTGCAAGCCTCTTCATCTCTGAGTACCTGTCGCAGCCTACACCCATCTGAAACTGCTTACTATGTGCGAGACTTTTTTCATTTAAAAAAATGAAAAGCACCAGTTTGCTTTTGTTCTACAATATTACACTTATTGCTAACCGGTTTTCGGCTTACAAGGCCGTCTTCAGACATTTACTGAGTATTATCACCAAGAAGTTAAATGTTAGCAGACAACATTGCAAGAGAAGTAACACATCTAGACTGAAGTAGAAACATACAGTAAGTAACATCTTTGCAACGAAATAGTAAAAACTGAACAGTACAATGGAGTTGACAGGAAAATCTTTAGCACAAATTAGGAATAGCATGCCTACATAACAGTTTCTATTAATAAACAAAACTAATAAAATAAGATAAAATTAGTACTAGACAAGGCTGCATCAAGAGGTATGAAACATGGAGTGATAAACAACCAATTAAAATATATGAGACAGTTTCAATGTAAATACAGAATACATAAGGAGCTTAAACAATATCAATGAGATAAACAGAAATTAATAAATGCAGGAAAATGGAGGTGTTTGAGGGAACCTACAGTTTGAGAGTGTGGTGGTACTGCGTTTTAACATTAACATTATAATCAAAGCAGTGGCTGTGTACCAGTTTTCATTAAATAAACGAGCAAAGTAAAATATGAACAGTATTTGACGAGACAACTACAAGGGGAGTTAAACATGGACTGTAATACAAGTACAAGTTAAAAGGAAACCCTTAACTATTGAAAATACAGCCTATGTGGAATACAAAGACAACTGCAACAAATAAAACAACTTAATGAATACCGGAAAATGGGAATATGTAGGAAGATAGAGTGTGAGAAGTAATGAACAACAAAGATGATTATGTGAAGTTTAGGAGAGGGGAAGTGTTGAGTTGTGTCTGGTCGTTTAGGATGAGATCTGGACTGTGAGCAAGATGTTTGTTAATTTCCAGGACTTCCAGCAAGTTGAGTTTCTGGCCTTTGTTTGCTAAGTGAAGTACATCGGACACTGGCTGGTAGTTGTGACCCTCACTCAGTATATGCTCAGCAAATGCAGAGTCCGAATTCTGCAACCTCCAGCTGCGTTCATGTTCAGCCAGCCTAGTTGATATGTCTCTGCCTGACTGACCAATGTGAAATTTGTCAATCAGAACAGGTGATTTTGTATACCCCACTGTTGGCTAATAACTGGATCTTGTCTTTGCTATTAAAAACACTCTGAGCTGTCGTGTTCCTGACATTGTAAGAAACCCTATACTTGCAGGATTTCAGTGCTTCGTCTACAATCTGTGATACCTGACCTAGAAATGGTAGTGTACACCATTTCTTGCAGACAGTGGATGGGGAATCAGGTGGGGCATAGAGGAGGGGTATAATTTTCCCTTTTTGTTTCCTGTGCAAGATGTGGTCAATAAGAACTGGATTGTAGCTATTGGCTGTGGCAATAAATTTTATTGTATCTAACTCTGCTTTAAAATCATCTCTGGACATGGGGATAGATATGAGACGGTGTACCATTGAGTGGAAAGCTGCATGTTTGTCAGCTATGGGGTGTTGTGAGCAAGAAGGTATTTTATTCATTTCACGCAAACTTCTGCAACCAACACCCATATGAAACTTACTGTTTACGACACTTTTTCCATAAAAACCTTGAGATTTGCCGATGACATTGTAATACTGTCAGAGACAGCAAAGGACCTGGAACAGCAGTTGATCGGAATGGACAGTGTCTTGAAAGGAAGATGTAAGATGAACATCAACAAAAGCAAAACGAGGGTAATGGAATGTAGTCGAAATAAATCAGTGATGCTGAGGGAATAAGATTAGGAAATAAGACGCCTAAAGTAGTAGATCAGTTTTGCTATTTGGGGAGCAAAATAACTGAGGCTGGTCAATGTAAAGAGGATATAAAATGTAGACTGGCGATGGCAAGGAAACCGTTCCTAGAGAAGAGAAATTTGGTAACTCTGAGCTTAGATTTAAGTGTCAGGAAGTCATTTCTGAAAGTATTTGTATGGAGTGTAGCCATGTGTGGATGTGAAACATGGATGATAAACAGTTTAGACAAGAAGAGAATAGAAGCTTTCGAAATGTGGTGCTACGGAATAATGCTGAAGATTAGGTGGGTAGATCACGTAACTAATGAGGAGGTACTGAATAGAATTGGAGAGGAGGGGAGTTTGTGGCACAACTTGACTAGAAGAAGTGATCGGTTGGTAGGACATGTTCTGAGGCATCGAGGGATCACCAATATAGTAGTGGAAGGAAGCGTGGAGGGTAAAAATCGTAGAGGGACACCAAGAGATGAATACACTAAGAGGTTCAGAATAATGTAGGTTGCAGTAGTCACTCGGAGATGAAGAAGCTTGCACAGGATAGGGTAGAATGGAGAGCTGCATCAAACCAGTGTTGGGACTGAAGACCACAACAACAACGACAACATTCATTTCATGCAAAGTCCATTTCACCGAATACGATTATGGCACATAATGCTAGAAACAGGAGATTTGCCTGACATCTTTACAAAATGTCAGCAAAGCTTTGCGAGACAATCAGTCTACATAGAACATTAGTCTGACTGCAGCATTTCAATAAAAGACAACGGAAAAGCGCCACAAATTCGAAAGTGCCTTTTCCTAAAGGCGGATGAAATGGTAAATATATTTGGCAACTGATCTGTCCTTGAAAGTAACAGCTACTCCAAGAGATAAAAAAAATTTAAATCAACTGTACAGTACGGTTGTTCTAGGATGATTGCATTTATCAAATTCTATAGAAATATGTACAATGACGTAGTCTGTGAGGCAGAAATCATAGCCTGGAGAGGGTGTTAACTTTAACAGATGTCTCATCACTGAAGTTTTTGTCTCCCTCTACAATTTTTACCCCCTACACTTTCCTCCATTATCAGTCTGTCTGTTCATTGATACCTCAAGTTGCGGCCTATAAATCGGACCCTTCCTTTACTCGCCTCATGAATTTCTTTTTTGCCCAATTCGATTCGGTTCCTCCTTGTCTGTTATTCTACCTACCCTTCTAATCTTCAGCATTCTTCTATAGCAACACATTTCGAAAGCTTCTTTTCTTGTGCTTCTCTTCTTCTCTGAACTGGTTATCGTCCACTTTTCACCTCCGTTCAATGCTACACTCCGGACAAATGCCTTCATAAAAGAGTTACTAACACGTAAAATGGTAGATGTTGACGAATTCCTCTTTCTCAGTAATTCTTTTCATGCTATATCCAGTCTGCATTTTATATCTTTTCCACTTCGGCTGTCATCAGTTATTTTGGTGCACAAATAACGAAACTCATCTAATGCTTTTAGTGTTTTATTTCCTTATCTAATGTCCTGATTCAATTCGAATACATTCCATTGCCCAAGTTGTACTTTTGTTGATGTCCATTTCATAATCTCTCTTCAAGACACTGGACATTCCGTTCAACTGGTTTCCCAAGTCCTTTGCTGTGTCTGACAGAATTACATTGTTATTTCAATTTGTTTACTGTCAATTCCAGCAAGAGGGCGAATTGCAGTAGCTGAGGTCCTGCTCTGTGTTAGCATAGTACAGGGAGCGTAATACTCATTCCTGTGATACGTTTTTAATAACATGCTGTTCACGTGAATGGTACACTGCGTTGCTTTTTTTGAATAGGTCTTGAGGAGTGGAAATGGAATACCGAATAAAAAATATGGAGTGTTAATCAAAAACAGACGTACTGCTATTCATATCTTCATAACGAACAAAGTTACAAGAAAGGCAGTCATGCTGATTGATGTCTCACCAGTAACTGAACAACGTTTCTCTGATACTTTTTTTTACTTTGCTTCCGGGCAAAAAATTTCATGGGGTAGTCAAGGTAAATGCGTCACTCTGTATATAGCTATGGTTTTAAAAATCTTTCATTCTGCTGAAATACTATGAATTATAACCTTTGCAAACGTTGTTGTTAAACTGGTATTCAGATTTTTAAAAATTAAATGAATAAACAAGGAAAAAAAATCAAAATCATGAACATGGCTGCGAATGAGAAATTTGTAAATCTGAAGAGTTGAAAAAATCAGCCAACCAATTGCAAAACAAAGGTTTTATGTTGACTAGAGCTTTTACTAGTGGGCGTTTATTCTGAAGTAAGCTGAATGTAATCTGGCTGCTGTCTAGAGCTATGGCATGTAACAATTTACATTTTTATGTCAATTTTATATATGTCAAGAGCCGCTCGGCTTCATCTAATCTCACCGAGCGAGGTGGCGCAGTGGTCAGCACACTGGACTCGCATTCGGGAGGACGTCGGTTCAATCTCGCGACCGGCCATCCTCATTTAGGATTTCCATGATTTTCCTAGATCTCTTCAGGCAAATGCCTGGATGGTTCCTTTGCAAGGGCACGGCCGATTTCCTTCCCCATCCTTCCCTAATCCGAGCTTGTGCTCAGTCTCTAATGACCTCGTTGTCTACGGGACGTTAAACCCTGATCTCCTCCTCCTTCATCTAATCTAATGTACCACCATGTGCTGTAACAAGACCCACTCCTTCTGAAGAAGATATTATTAGAAATAACGAAACCTAGGTCAAAGGCTAATAAACGTTTGTTTTTCAATTGGTTGGCTGATTTTTTTCAGCCCCTTTAAGAAAAAAAATTGTTGTAGATGATTTTTTTTTTTTTTTTTTTTTTTTTTATCAGTCTACTGACTGGTTTGATGCGGCCCGCCACGAATTCCTTTCCTGTGCTAACCTCTTCATCTCAGAGTAGTACTTGCAACCTACGTCCTCAATCATTTGCTTGACGTATTCCAAGCTCTGTCTTCCTCTACAGTTTTTGCCCTCTACAGCTCCCTCTAGTACCATGGAAGTCATTCCCTCATGTCTTAGCAGAGGTCCTATCATCCTGTCCCTTCTCCTTATAAGTGTTTTCCACATGTTCCTTTCCTCTCCGATTCTGCGTAGAACCTCCTCATTCCTTACCTTATCAGTCCACCTAATTTTCAACATTCGTCTATAGCACCACATCTCAAATGCTTCGATTCTCTTCTGTTCCGGTTTTCCCACAGTCCATGTTTCACTACCATACAATGCTGTACTCCAGACGTACATCCTCAGAAATTTCTTCCTCAAATTAAGGCCGGTATTTGATATTAGTAGACTTCTCTTGGCCAGAAATGCCTTTTTTTGCCATAGCGAGTCTGCTTTTGATGTCCTCCTTGCTCCGTCCGTCATTGGTTATTTTACTGCCTAGGTAGCAGAATTCCTTAACTTCATTGACTTCGTGACCATCAATCCTGATAAGTTTCTCGCTGTTCTCATTTTTACTACTTCTCATTACCTTCGTCTTTCTCCGATTTACTCTCAAACCATACTGTGTACTCATTAGACTGTTCATTCCGTTCAGCAGATCATTTAATTCTTCTTCACTTTCACTCAGGATAGCAATGTCATCAGCGAATCGTATCATTGATATCCTTTCACCCTGTATTTTAATTGCACTCCTGAACCTTTCTTTTATTTCCATCATTGCTTCCTCGATGTACAGACTGAAGAGTAGGGGCGAAAGGCTACAGCCTTGTCTTACACCCTTCTTAATACGGGCACTTCGTTCTTGATCGTCCACTCTTATTATTCCCTCTTGGTTGTTGTACATATTGTATTTGACCCGTCTCTCCCTATAGCTTACCCCTACTTTTTTCAGAATCTCGAACAGCTTGCACCATTTTATGTTGTCGAACGCTTTTTCCAGGTCGACAAATCCTATGAAAGTGTCTTGATTTTTCTTTAGCCTTGCTTCCATTATTAGGCGTAACGTCAGAATTGCCTCTCTCGTCCCTTTACTTTTCCTAAAGCCAAACTGATCGTCACCTAGCGCATTCTCAATTTTCTTTTCCATTCTTCTGTATATTATTCTTGTAAGCAGCTTCGATGCATGAGCTGTTAAGCTGATTGTGCGATAATTCTCGCACTTGTCAGCTCTTGCCGTCTTCGGAATTGTGTGGATGATGCTTTTCCGAAAGTCAGATGGTATATCGCCAGACTCATATATTCCACACACCAACGTGAATAGTCGTTTTGTTGCCACTTCCCCCAATATTTGTACAAATTTTTATTAATTAAACTGTACACATAACAATATTAGATGTCAAATGCAGCATAATTCTATGAGTTTCTTCGATTTACAAGCGGTCTCTCCTCTCCTGCCAACTGGAGTAACAAAGGCATGCGAAAGGAGCTTCAAGATGTACCGTAAGTGCCGCCGTTAGGTCTTATTTGTAGCAGTGTATCAGAGAGAGGGAGAGCACGTGACACAGTGGACGGTGATCCGTCTGTCGGATGCGGACGTTAAGCTAGGCGTTCGTCAGCAGGACGGTATTTATCGCAGTCGCAGACTCTGTTCAGATTTCACATCGGACATCCGGCGCCAGGGAATGGGTCACTGAGTTCAGTGACATCAGAGAACTAGCTGCAGCTGTCAGAACTGGCCGTCTTCCAAGTGATACGGCAGTCTGCTGGTGACGGATGTCTGGCGGAGTGCCTTATCTCAACTCAGCGTAAATCAAAAGCGGAAGCAGTGTTTGTAAATAGTGATGCGAACCGCCGTCTGTTGCCCCTGCTACCGACTGCTAGTTTCGTAACTGTGCGTGCCGCTGGAGCGCAGCAGCTGATTGAAGGTCAGCGATAAGCCAAGGTCAGAGATATTATGTATCGGCGGCAATGCAACGGACAAGTAATTTCTGTCTTCCGTAAACTGTAGATGAACTATCACAATGTTTGCATCTTACCAGGAAGACCGTAAATTCTTCGCTCTTTCTCATTTTCTCTCGCTGCTGTTTCTTACGAAGTCTCCGGCGAAGAATAGCTCTAGTTCAGTTTTTAATTGCCTCGTAGTTGACAGAAAATTAAACTATAACCTCTGGCTTCTGAAATAGTGTTAGAGCGATATGATCTACATCTACATCTACATCCATACTCCGCAAGCCACCTGACAGTGTGTGGCGGAGGGTACCTTGAGTACCTCTATCGGTTCTCCCTTCTATTCCAGTCTCGTATTGTTCGTGGAAAGAAGGATTGTCGGTATGCATCTGTGTAGGCTCTAATCTCTCTGATTTTATCCTCATGGTCTCTTCGCGAGATATACGTAGGAGGGCGCAATATACTGCTTGACTCTTCGGTGAAGTATGTTCTCGAAACTTTGACAAAAGCCCGTACCGAGCTACTGAGCGTCTCTCCTGCAGAGTCTTCCACTGGAGTTTATCTGTCATCTCCGTAACGCTTTCGCGATTACTAAATGATCCTGTAACGAAGCGCGCTGCTCTCCGTTGGATCTTCTCTATATCTTCTATCAACCCTATCTGGTACGGATCCCACACTGCTGAGCAGTATTCAAGCAGTGGGCGAACAAGCGTACTGTAACCTACTTCCTTTGTTTTCGGATTGCATTTCCTTAGGATTCTTCCAATGAATATCAGTCTGGCATCTGCTTTACCGACGATCAACATTATATGATCATTCTATTTTAAATCACTGCTAATGCGTACTCCCAGATAATTTATGGTATTAACTGCTTCCAGTTGCTGACCTGCTATTTTGTAGCTAAATGATAAAGGATCTATCTTTCTGTGTATTCTCAGCACATTACACTTGTGTACATTGAGATTCAGTTGCCATTCCCTGCACCATGCGTCAATTCGCTGCAGATCCTCCTGCATTTCAGTACAATTTTCCATTGTTACAACCTCTCGATACACCACAGCATCATCTGCAAAAAGCCTCAGTGAACTTCCGATGTCATCCACTAGATCATTAGACGCAATTCATCTACAGGTGTGGAAAAGAAGTTAATAGAGGGCAGTGATGTAGGACCACTCTACCCGGAGGCGGTCCTTCGAATCCCAATTGTAGAAAGAACATTTACCGGAAGCTGGTGAACAAGGGAAGATGTAATGGAAACGGCTAGCAATCGTCTAACTGTGTGTATTAAATCCCGAAAGAAATTACACACATACCCGTAATGTCATTGGAAGGCTATTACGGTTGCTTCCTTTCGTTTTCAGATAAGAGTAGGTTGCACATTTATACCGTGTCTCGCCGTTTTCTCTTATTTTGATTCCCGTTTAGTGATAAAATCAACAATGGAATTTGCGAGCACTTGTTAGTTGCCCCTCCTTTACGATTGCATATGTGACACATCAGATACATACATCGGAATATAACAAATTGCTGGCTGCAGGTGGAACTTATTGTGTGCACAACGGGTGCTTTACCACATTCCGTACGTCCTCTTGCAAACCTGATCACTGTTGCATGTGTATGACGTTCTGGGCATTTGTTTATAATCCACAAGTCGCTTCCGTAATTAAACACAGGGACTGCCAATGTCTTATAAAATTTAAATCTTGTTTCTTTTCTCTTTTTATTTTGTAGGCTTCTGTTTATTGTTCCACTTACCTTCTGAAATTTCACTAATTTATTCTGCATGTGTTCGTCATTCTCATATGTGACGTCGTAACCTAAATTGGTAATCAAAATTTTTGTCCGTGCAGGACGTTTTCCGTTAAAAGCCATGATTCTGTCTTCTTTACTTAAATCGCCAAATGATACGTTTCACGAATCTCACCTAATAAATATATTCACATTTGTAGGTCATCTTCAGTCTCCGCCAGTAGTGTGGTATCATGTGTACATAAAATGGAACGCAAGCGGGAATTTCTGTTAATCGTAATTCGCACATCAAATTCTCCTTCCATTTATGTATTGTTTCTCTCTATCAACATTATCGAGTGCTTTCAGAGTTAATCATTGCCAAACCTGTTTCCCTATCACACTCTCTCTGCTTTTCGATTATTTGCTTAATTATAAATACTGCATCTGTTGTCGACCTGCCCCTCCGAAATCACATTTGTTCTTCGCTTAATAAGTCTCAGCTTTAATCTCTTGTGTACTATACTACTTTGTATTCTGTGTCCAGTTGCCTGGGTTCTCTATAGTTCTCGCAATCACTGCGGTCTCCTTTTTGAAGTAGTGATATTACCTTCGCTTGTGACAACGCTTCTGGAATAGCTCCTTTTCTCCAGCACATATTAAACGAATCTAGTAGTCACGCAAGGACTGTAAACTATAATATTTCATACTAGCCATGGGTGGATGATGCTATACAGTGTCTGCTGCCTTTTGGATATAACACGATCGATCCAAGACATCGTGATGCGTGCCTCCCTCCCCCCCCCCCCCCTCTCAAAAGAAAAGAAACGTGTAGCGTATAGTCGATTTAGATGGATTAGATTAGGTTCAGTTTTCGTTCCATAGACCCAAAAAATGAGATGATTCTCGTGGGGTGTGGAACACGTCAGAAAGTATAACATAAAAACATTTGAATATAATACTTACTACCCTGATCATTTGTCAAGAGATTGTCGGAATATGTGAATACAACGCGGTAAACTGTAACAGCTAATATTTACAGAATTAACACACTGGCAGAATGAAACATTGTTATGTACTATTAATAAATTTATAAGGCCCAAATAGCTAATCTTGACGTTGTGACAAAATGCTGTCAAAACTGAAATCTAACAGAAATTTTTACTTAAGCTGGCTTAACCATCTCTGTTAAAATATTCATCTATAGAGTAGGAGGAGTTGCCTATCAAAGTCTTTCAAACTCTCTTTAAACTGTGCTCTATATGAAACCAAGTTTTTAATGGTTGCTGGCAATTTATTGAAAATATGTGTTCCTGAATATTGGACCACTTTTTGGAAAAGAGTAAGTGATTTTAGGTCTTAATGTAGAGTGTTCTTACTCGTAGTATTGGTACTATGTATTGAGCTATTGGTTGGAAATAGAGATATATTACTTGCAACAAATTTTATTAAGGAAGACATATGCTGACAAGCAGTGGTTAGACTACAAAGTTCCTTGAACAGGTTTCTAGATGATGTTCTTGAATTTACACCACAAATGATTCTTAACACGCTTTTGCGTCCTAAAAACGTTTGCTCGGTTTGATGAGTTGCCTCAGAATATGATTCCATAAGACCTAATAGAATGAAAGTAAGCAAAGCATGCAAGTTTTTTAATATTTATATCTCCTACATCTGACATCATTCTCACTGCAAATACAGACTTGTTTAGGCGCTTAAGCAGTTCCGTGGTATGCCCTTCCCAACAGAATTTATTATTGAGTTGTAATCCCATAAATGTAACACTGTCAACCTCTTCGATATACATGTCTTCATATGTTATACACATGCTGGAAGGAAATCTGTTACAGGAACTGAAATGCATATAGTGGGTCTTTTCAAAGTTTAATGACAGTGAATTAGCTTTAAATCATTAATTAATGCCAGTGAAAAGTTGATTAGCAGCTATTTCTAAATCTGTACTTGACTTGCTACTTATTGCAATGTTTGTGTCATCTGCAAAAAAAACTTAGCATCTGGCAATGTAACAGAGGAGAGGTCATTAATGCACCCAAGAAAAAGCAACGGACCCAAGATGGAACCTTGAGGAACACCACATGTAATTAATTCCCAATCAGATGAAGATAGACTGCTTACTGCACAAGTATTTCGTGTTAGTTAGATAAGACTCAAACCATTTCGCAGTACTGCCAGTGATACCGTAACATTCTAATTTAATTAAAAGAATGGTGTGGTTCACACAAGTCACAGAAAATGCCAATAGCCTCTAATTTATTATCTGATGAATTAAGTACATAAATAAGGGCGCCACACGTTAACAGCGTAGAATATACTGTTAGCGGGGGTAATCTGTAGTTCAGACGACTTCGTGGACACGAGTCATCTTTTTGACGTCACTCGCAGTTATCCAAGACCTCAGAAACTGCTGTAAAGTTTCGTTAGCGTCTGACGCGTGTTACTTGGGAGTAGCATGCTTGATTACGAGTTGACAGGATTCGTGTCGTAACTTGCGTGTTATGGAAGTACATCGTCACAAAAAAACACGTTGTTTCTGATACGATTTGTCATGAGAAAGTCATGAGAAATCGTTAGATAATAACATGTCGGTGGTTAAGGCACTTATGACATCAAAGTTACAGCGCAATTGCTGAAATTTCGCACGTTACCGTGGTGTAGTGGTTATAAGCGTCTTATTACGAAATGTAGATTAACTGATTCATGCCGGGCGCTGTGGCCGAGCGGTTCTAGGCGCTTCAGTAGGGACTCGTGCTGCTGCTTCGGTCGCAGGTTCTAATCCTGGCTCGGGCATGGAAGTGTGTGATATCCTTAGGTTAGTTAGGTTTAAGTAGTTGTAAGTCTAGGGGACTGATGACCTCAGATGTTAAGTCCCACAGTGCTCAGGGCCATTTTAACCATTTTAACTGGTTCGCGTCCTGAGATGTCGTATTTTTTTCTTTTTTTCACCTTCGTGCTTTAAAAAGTTTGTGACTTTCTCATTACTTTAATACAAGCGTTTTCCGTAATATTCGATGTTATCTGTACTAAGAGTGGTCTCTCTCTGCCCCCCCCCTCTCTCTTTCGTTTTTAGGAGTGAGTTGTCATTGTCAGCTTACAAATTAAACATTAAAGGCGCCAAACGCGAATGAATATTCAGAACGCGTTGATCACCTGGTAAAACAGACAAGCTGTCAGAATAAATAGTATCGAATAGACTGACACGTCTGCAAAAGAAGTGTAAGATTACTTAGTCTCAGCCAGCTATAAAGTACAAAAGAAAATTTACGAACTAGTTCCTTTAAGACATTTCTTTTCCAAACAAGGATATCTTCAATTAAAATACATCTCTAACTACCAATACGACGTTTTTCCTCATTTTATTAGGACAAATGTTACCAATAGCGAAGCGTTTTCGAGAGATGCTTCATGTGCAGATGACAAAATGGTAGATATCGAAATAGATGACTGAGGGATAGAAAAACAATTAAAATCGCTCAAAAGAAGAAAGGCCGCTGGACCTGATGGGATACCAGTTCGATTTTACACAGAGCACGAGAAGGAACTTGCGCCCCTTCTTTTAGCGGTGTACCGTAGGTCTCTAGAAGAGCGTAGCGTTCCAGAAGATTGGAAAAGGGCACAGGTCATCCCCGTTTTCCAGAAGGGACGTCGAACAGATGTGCAGAACTACAGACCTATATCTCTAACATCGACCAGTTGTAGAATTTTAGAGCACGTATTATGCTGGAGTATAATGACTTTCCTGGAGACCAGAAATCTAGACTGTAGGAATCAGCATGGATTTCGAAAAAGACGATCGTTTGAAACCCGCTCGCGCTATTCGTCCACGAGACTCAGAGGGCCATAGACACGGGTTCCCAGGTAGATGCCGTGTTTCTTGACTTCCACAAGGCGTTTGATACAGTTCCCCACAGTCGTTTAATGAACAAAGTAAGAGCATATGGACTATCAGACCAATTGTGTGATTGAATTGAAGAGTTCGTAGATAACAGAACGCAGCATGTCATTCTCAATGGAGAGAAGTATTCCGAAGCAAGAGTGATTTCAGGTGTGCCGCAGGGGAGTGTCGTAGGACCGTTGCTATTCACAATATATATAAATGAACTTGTGGATAACATCGGAAGTTCACTGAGGCTTTTGCGGATGATGCTGTAGTATATCGAGAGGTTGTAACAATGGAAAATTGTACTGGAATGCAGGAGGATCTGCAACGAATTGACGCATGGTCCAAGGAATGGCAATTAAATCTCAATGTAGACAAGTGTAATGTGCTGCGAATACACAGAAAGAAAGATCCTTTATCATTTAGCTACAATATAGCAGGTCAGCAACTGGAAGCAGTTAATTCCATAAATTATCTGGGAGTAGGCATTAGGAGTGATTTAAAATTGAATGACCATATAACATTAATAGTTGGTAAAGCAGATCCCAGACTGAGATTCATTGGAAGAATCCTAAGGAAATGCAGTCCGAAAACAAAGGAAATAGGTTACAGTACACTTGTTCGCCCATTGCTTGGATATTGCTCACCAGTGTGGGATCCGTACTAGATAGGGTTGATAGAAGAGATAGCGCAAATCCAACGGAGAGCAACGCGCTTCGTTACAGGTTCATTTAGTAATCGCGAAAGCTTTACGGAGATGAGAGATAAAGTCCAGTGGAAGACACTGCAAGAGAAACGCTCAGTAACTCGGTACGGGCTTTTGTTGAAGTTTCGAGAACATAACTTCACTGAGGAGTCAAGCAGTATATTGCTCCCTCCTACGTATGTCTCGCGAAGAGACCATGAGGTTAAAATCAGAGAGTTTAGAGCCCACACAGAGGCATACCGACAATCTTTCTTTCCATGAACAATACGAGACTGGAAAAGAAGGGAGAACCGACAGAGGTACTCAAGGTACCCTCCGCCGCACGCAGTCAGGTGGCTTGCGGTGTATGGATGTAGATGCTGATGTTTCGAAGCAGCACAAGGTAGACGAGCTGCTGCATTAATTGGCCTGCTAGAATGGCTGCCCATCCCTTTCTAATTACAGACGAACTGCTGAAGCTAGGTTTCGGAGTTTCTACTAATAAACTTAGGTTAGGTTACTGAGGCACCTTAATGAACGTTGTTGAATATATACGTTACTGGATGCAATGCACGCTCGCTTTGTCTAGTAAGTTTCGGAATTCATTCTTGCAAACACTACGGAGGAGGAGAAGGAGATTAGAGTTTAAGGTCCCGTCGACAGCGAGGTCATTAGAGTCGGAACACAAGCTCGGATTAGGTAAGGATGGAGAAGGAAATAGGTCGTGTCTTTTCGAAGGAACCATCCCGGCGTTTGCCTACAGCGATTTAGGGCGTCACTATAAATCTAAATCAGGTTGGCCGGAGGCGGGTCTGAACCGCCGACCTCTCGAATGCGAGTCCACTGCGCCACCCTGCTCAGCACAAACATCCCTTATCTACTGACCAGACCACATGAATGCACGATTTTACACGTTAATAAAGAACGTGACTTGGAAGTTGACGTACACTGCAGTTTAAAAAGAAGTGTTAACATCTAGGTTCCTCTACTCGAGATGATTGTCGTTGTTCTGAACGTGTTTGCTTCACGTGGTGCGAGCAGGACGATCACGAAAGTCGACAGACAACTGGTTCTGCCTTCGACACAGCGTGTGACGTCAAACTGAAACGAGGTGTGCACGGAGTCTCGCGAACTGTAGGTTGCCACGTAGCGCCGGCGCAGAACCGCCGTCCCCGGCTGGCTGCCGTACCACGGAGGCCGCTGACGTTTTGCCTCTGCCCTCGCCGCGTCCAAAGTCCGCTGCCGGAGAAAGCGGCCTTGCGGCGCTACGGCTGCTTTCTACGGGTTGAGGCGAGGCGAGGAACCGTTGCCACATCGCCCCCCTCCCCTTCCCCCTGCCCGTCCCCTAACAGCAGCAGCAGACGCCATTCGCGTTGCCTCACGGGGGGACGGCCGCAGGTGAGTCGGACTTCGCCCCGCCTGACGCCGCATTCCTCGCCGCTACTCTGTGCTTACGCAGCGAGCCACGCGCCACGCACAACGGGCCATTTAAAAAGGACGTCCGACGCGTGGCGTAGGCCGGCTTTGTCGTCCAAGGATGCTCGAATGATCTGGTGGTCCGTCAGCGCCGTGTGTACTACTGAGCGAGGGTCCCGGGACTCCACTGCCTTTGCAAGTTGCCTATCTAACAACTTCAATATTTAATAAATTTTTTTTTCTTTACGTCTATGGTCACAAATTTTTTGTCATCAGATTACCGGTTTCGGTCTATAGTAACCATCTTCAGATCTGTCCTAATGTTATAAAACAGATCTGAAGATGGTCATAGGCGCTACAGTCTGGAACCGCACGACCGCTAGGGTCGCAGGTTCGAATCCTGCCTCGGGCACGGATGTGTGTGATGTCCTTAGATTAGTTAGGTTTAATTACTTCTAAGTACTAGGGGACTGATGACCTCAGAAGTTAAGTCCCATAGTGCTCAGAGCCATTTTTTTTTTTTTTTGAAGATGGTCATTATAGACCGAAACCGGTAATACGATGACAAAAAAATTGTGACTCCAGACATATATTACAGGACACTTATTCTATAATCGGGTCACCGTTTTATTCGCGACCATGTCGCAGCCTGTGAAATTTGAATATTTCGCCTAATTATTGACCGAATTTAAAAATTTAAATTTCTATTACGATCTATTCATTTTAACACAATAAGAAAAGTACTACAGTTACAAACTGTGCGTTTGTCTTGAGGCAACATAAGTGACGGCGCGCAAATAGCCGCACTTTACTCATCCACTGTTCCAGAAGGGGGCCATTTAGCGGCTTCCGACAAACTTTACACGTAATTTCTAACCTTTTCGTCCTGACACCTCCCACAATATCATGAAAGGAAAAATGTTTACCGCTTACTATGTTTTCGCTGTTCGTACCGCCAAACTTCAATGTCAGACATAATATTTTTATTTATTTCTTCTTTACTACCATTTCTATCCATCTCTATTCGCAACACACTTTGCTTACAGTAACTACGTACGCTACTGAGTGTACCTGCAAAACTGTGTCACTGTACGACATATAGTACAGGTGATATTACGTCATAAACATTGAGATGCGGCAAAAACTTGTTTTTACTTGAAATGGAGCGCAAATTACCCAGACTGCATTGCTACAGTGTTTCATAACGAGAGCACTTATCGACTTGCAAAGAACTTCAACACTAGAAATAACAACAGATTTTCCTTAATGTGTAATACCGAGAGAGGGTGACGACGGAGGAGTAGCGGGATGAGGGGGGGTTGGAGGGTAGAGTGGTAGTTCATGCCCGTCACAAAAAATTAAAGAAAATTTCTTTAGTCGTTGTCAGTTTTCATTCACAACATATTTTCCAAAGGTATGTTGTTGTGGTCTTCAGTCCGAAGACTGGTTTGATGCAGCTCTTCATGCTACTCTAATCTTATGCGATTCTCTTCATCTCCGAATAACTACTGCAACCAACACCTTTCTGAATCTGCTTACTGTATTCATCTCTTGGTCTCTCTTTACGATTTTTCCTCTTCAGACTTCCCTCCAATATTAAATTGGTGAACCCTTGATGCCTCAGAACGTGTCCTACCAAACGATCCCATCTTCTAGTCAAGTTGTGCCACAAATTCCTCTTCTCCCCAATTCTATTCAGTACTTCCTCATAAGCTACGTGATATACCCATCTAATCTTCAGCATTCTTCTGAAGCACCACATTTCGGAAGCTTCTATTCTCTTCTTGCCGACACTTTGTCGTCCACGTTTCACTTCCATACATGGCAACACTTTAAACAAATACCTTTAGAAAAGACTTACTAGCACTCAAATCTACATTCGATGTTAGCTAATTTCTCTTCTGCAGAAACACTTTCCTTGCCATTGCCCGTCTCCATTTTACACCTTCTCTACTTCGTTCATAATCAATTATTTTGCTATCCAAATAGCAAACCTCATCTACTATTTTAAGTGTCTCGTTTCCTAATCTAATTCCCTTAGTATCCCCTGATTTAATTCGACTGCATTCCATTATACTTGTTTTTCTTTTGTTGGTGTTCATCTTACATCGTCCTTTCAAGAAATTGTCCACTCCCTTCAAGTGCTCTTCAAAGTTCTTTGCTGTCTCTGTCTGAATTACAATGTCATCGGCAAATCTCAAAGTTTTTATTTACTCTTCCTGAACTTTAATTCTTACTACAAATTTTTCTTTGGTTTGTTACAAATCTATGTATAGAGGTGTAAGAAGGGGCCTAAACCTGAAAATATGAATGTAACATTTGATGCTGAAAGTCACATACACTACTAAGGCTTAAATTTTTGAATGTGGTTTCAATGAAAAATCTAAAACAATTACGGCTAATCGTATAAAAAATCATTAAAAACAATCAACGTTGCAAGTCAAAATTTTAAAATGTATGGTACATGATTACACTACAATAGTTTAAAAAAAGTGGGTAAGGCCCCTCTCGTTGGTATTGCGCCGGTTAAGCATAATTTCAGTACTGTTTTAAACTTTTTCTTGCTTGCGTGCTTAATGTGTAACACATTAACTCATTTCTAAAGTCATCAGAAGTTTCTTTAAAAACTCGAGAGGTTATTGTAAAACACTATTTGCCACGATACAAGAACTATACAAAGAACCACACTGTAGCCCTCTCTCTCTCTCTCTCTCTCTCTCTCTCTCTCTCTCTCTCTCTCTCTCTCACGCACTCACACACAACACGTAATTACACTCTCCCACTTTCTCTGCCATTCACTCCGTATGACACAAACAAATGCTCATTCACACACACACACACACACACACACACACACACACGCACACACACACATATATACACACACATACACACACACACCTAGAGTAAATTCAGCATGAATGTGAAAAAATTTCGCTCGTCACACTTGAAATTAAAGCACAACGAATTAAGTAAAAAAAAAAGATTGTAATGATTTTCCACCAGAGCTGCCATTTTATACATCTTTTTTATTTATTGCTACCGATTTCGAACAACGCTCATTTTCCAGCAGTGTGCAGTAAGATCGTAAATTATGTAATTCAAATACGATGTAGTTTTGTTTTGTTACATTTGTATATGGTCTTTATATTATCGGTCAATGAGTCACATAAACGCTGTACATTGGAGATACTATAATACTGATTTTCCTTCTGAAGGACGAAAGAGAAAATGAGACACGTTCTGCCGGCCTTTGTGACCGAGCGGTTCTCGGCGCTATAGTCCGGAACCGCGCTGCTGCTACGGTCGCAGGTTCGAATCCTGCCTCGGGCATGGATGTGTGTGATGTCCTTAGGGTAGTTAAGTTTAAGTAGTTCTAAGTCTATAGGACTGATGACCTCAGGTGTTAAGTCCCATAGTGCTTAGAGCCATTTGAACCTTTCTTTTTCTTTTTTTTTTTTTTTAACACGTTCTGCTAGTACCCACATTTTGCGTGACCGCCCAAATCATTTGTTAATCGATTAATCTATAAAGGAAATGGAAAAGAGAAAAATATAATTTATTGGACATGACGACCGACACAACACTTCCATTTACATTTTTGAAGAGGAAGCGTTGCGAAAAAAAGGAGGAGGACAGGCTAGGAGAAAGTACTTGGAAGACATCGAGAACAGGATAATATGTGACAATTTCAAGGAACAGCCAGTGACAAAAGAGAGTGGTTACATCGACAACGCTTTAGCCTTTAGAATGTATACAGGAGGTCCCAATACGAATTGTCAGTATTCAGGAGTGCTTCAGTAACCATCACTCGAAACAAAAAAGTCTAGTAAATATGGGCGCAAAAATGAATACCTTAAGAGCTATGAGCACTTCTCCGTCTTCGATTGTCTGAAACAAATTTCTTCTGTTGCGAGCTCTTTGCTTTCCATATTTTGAGAGGAAGCAGCGTGAATTAAAAAAAAAGAAA
This sequence comes from Schistocerca cancellata, assembly GCF_023864275.1. Taxonomy (NCBI): domain Eukaryota; kingdom Metazoa; phylum Arthropoda; class Insecta; order Orthoptera; family Acrididae; genus Schistocerca; species Schistocerca cancellata. The sequence goes on along the minus strand of NC_064626.1, from coordinate 1,142,954,006 downwards.
ATAAAGGTGTAGTAAGTATGGGCTCTAAAATGCATACCTTAAAAGCGATGAACACTAGTTCGGTACAAAAAATGTGTTTCACAGTAGTGAAGATGAACAAGTGCGCACGGGTCTTAAGATACGCATTTTAGAGCCCATACTTAAGTTTCTCTTTTTGCTTCGAATGATCGTTCGTGTCATATCCCAAAATATTGACTATTCATACAGGGGCACGTTCTACGAGAGTCGTTCAACAAGTAATGTCCCACATTTTTTTCTCAGAACATATTTATTGTTAAGAATTAGAATTTGGTGACAATGTACATCAACATGTCTTGTACATGTCCTATGTTCTACATAGTCTCCATCACATCCTATGGCCGTACGCCAACGTTGTGGAAGAGCGTGTATTCCCAGCTGGTAAAAGCCCTTGTCCTGTAGGCGTAGCCATGTTTTCACTACATGACTGACACTCTCGTCATCTTCAAAATGTGTTCTCCGTAGAGAATCTTTAAGTGGCCCAAAGAGATGGAAGTCCGATGGTACCAGGTCTGGACTGTAGGGTGGATGAGACAATGATGTCCGGCCCAGTCTGGCGATGTGTTCCCGGGTTCTCAGACTCGTGTGTGGGCGTGCATTATCGTTTGGAGCAAGATTTCTGCTGGATTCTTGTCCGCTCTAACACGTCGGAACCGGTTCTTGAGTTGATTCAGAGTCTTCACGTATGCCTCTGACTCGATGTTGACCCACTTGGCATGACATCCTCGAGAATGACACCATCACAATCCCAGAAGACTGCCACCGTGATTTTTCCAGCAGAGGGGGTTGTCTTGCATTTCTTCTTTTGTGGTGAATGAAGATGATGCCACTCCGTGGACTGCCTTTTTGTTTCCAGCGCAAAGTGGTGCATCCAGCTTTCGTCCCCCGTAACGATCCGTGACAGAAAGGCCTCTCCGTCGGTCTCAAACAATTCAGATGAAATGGCCTTTCTTTGAACCTTGTGGTCTGCTGTGAGCTTTCGTGGAACCCGTCGTGAGCACGTCTTTGAATATCCGAGAGTCTCGATTATTGCAGACGCACTTCCTAGGCTGACCGACAACTGTAGAGCCAGTTGTCTAGTTGTGATGCGCCGGTCGTTACGAATAATGGCATCCGCACGATTCAGCATGTCTGGAGCAGTGGCTGCGACAGGACGTCCTGAGCGTTGCTCATCATGGGGCTCTGTTTTTGCAGTTCCTGAGGCTGTAACTTTCTTTACCCATCGCCAACCGTACTCCTATCAACTGCAGCATCGCCATACACTGCACACAAACGTTTATGGGTGTTCACCACGGTTTCTTTTTCTGCACACAAGAATTCAATAACAGCACTCTGCTACTAAAGTGAGTCGTATGCAGACGCCATTTTGACGCTGCGCTACGGCTCTGCCATCTGCCAGAACGGTTCGAAACTTCACCGGCGCGCAGAACAAACATAAAATGTGAAGCACCAACAAGGACGTTTATCTATGGATATTAACGGCTTTTCTAAAAAAAAATGTGGGGAATTACGTATTGAACGACTCTCGTATGTAATTAAATACGGTACACTGCGTGTTTCAAGTGCCCTCATCCTCAGCTCTGTAGCAAAACAATAGCGACGAGTTCAAATATACCAATATACAGAATACTACTTTTTTTTTTTCCTTCATCAGTCTATTGACTGGTTTGATGCGGCCCGCCACAAATTCCCTTCCTGTGCATCTCAGAGTAACACTTGCAACCTACGTCCTCAATTATTTGCTTGAAGTATTCCAATCTGTGTCTTCCTCTACAGTTTTTGCCCTCTACAGCTCCCTCTAGTACCATGGAAGTCGTTCCCTCATGTCTTAGCAGATGTCCTATCATCCTGTCCCTTCTCCTTATCAGTGTTTTCCACATATTCCTTTCCTCTCCGATTCTGCGTAGAACCTCCTCATTCCTTACCTTATCAGTCCACCTAATTTTCGACATTCGTCTGTAGCACCACATCTCAAATGCTTCGATTCTCTTCTGTTCCGGTTTTCCTACAGTCCATGTTTCACTACCATACAATGCTGTACTCCAGACGTACATCCTCAGCAATTTCTTCCTCAAATTAAGGTGTGTATTTGATATTAGTAGACTTCTCTTGGCCAGAAATGCCTTTTTTGCCATAGCGAGTCTGCTTTTGATGTCCTCCTTGCTCCGTCTGTCATTGGTTATTTTACTGCCTAGGTAGCAGAATTCCTTAACTTCATTGACTTCGTGACCATCAATCCTGATGTTAAGTTTCTCGCTGTTCTCATTTCTACTACTTCTCATTACCTTCGTCTTTCTCCGATTTACTCTCAAACCATACTGTGTACTCATTAGACTGGTCATTCCGTTCAGCAGATCATTTAATTCTTCTTCACTTTCACTCAGGATAGCAATGTCATCAGCGAATCTTATCATTGATATCCTTTCACCTTGTATTTTAATTCCACTCCTGAACCTTTCTTTTATTTCCATCACTGCTTCCTCGATGTACAGATTGAAGAGTAGGGGCGAAAGGCTACAGCCTTGTCTTACACCCTTCTTAATACGAGCACTTCGTTCTTGATCGTCCACTCTTATTATTCCCTCTTGCTTGTCGTACATATTGTATATGACCCGTCTCTCCCTATAGCTTACCCCTACTTTTTTCAGAATCTCGAACAGCTTGCACCATTTTATATTGTCGAACGCTTTTTCCAGGTCGACAAATCCTATGAAAGCGTCTTGATTTTTCTTTAGCCTTGTTTCCATTATTAGCCGTAACGTCAGAATTGCCTCACTCGTCCCTTTACTTTTCCTAAAGCCAAACTGATCGTCACCTAGCGCATTCTCAATTTTCTTTTCCATTCTTCTGTATATTATTCTTGTAAGCAGCTTCGATGCATGAGCTGGTTAGCTGATTGTGCGATAATTCTCGCACTTGTCAACTCTTGCCGTCTTCGGAATTGTGTGGATGATGCTTTTCCGAAAGTCAGATAGTATATCGCCAGACTCATATATTCTACACACCAACGTGAATAGTTGTTTTGTTGCCACTTCCCCCAATGATTTTAGAAATTCTGATGGAATGTTATCTATCCCTTCTGCCTTATTTGACCGTAAGTCCTCCAAAGCTCTTTTAAATTCCGATTCTAATACTGGATACCCTATCTCTTCTAAATCGACTCCTGTTTCTTCTTCTATCACATCAGACAAATCTTCACCCTCATAGAGGCTTTCAATGTATTCTTTCCACCTATCTGCTCTCTCCTCTGCATTTAACAGTGGAATTCCCGTTGCACTCTTAATGTTACCATCGTTGCTTATAATGTCACCAAGTTGTTTTGACTTTCCTGTATGCTGAGTCTGTCCTTCCGACAATCGTATCTTTTTCGATGTCTTCACATTTTTCCTGCAGCCATTTCATCTTAGCTTCCCTGCACTTCCTATTTATTTCATTCCTCAGCGACTTGTCCTCCCCCCATGAACCATGGACCTTGCCGCTGGTGGGGAGGCTTGCGTGCCTCAGCGATACAGATGGCCGTACCGTAGGTGCAACCACATCGGAGGGGTATCTGTTGAGAGGCCAGACAAACGTGTGGTTCCTGAAGAGGGGCAGCAGCCTTTTCAGTAGTTGCAGGGGCAACAGTCTGGATGATTGACTGATCTGGCCTTGTAACATTAACCAAAACGGCCTTGCTGTGCTGGTACTGCGAACGGCTGAAAGCAAGGGGAAACTACAGCCGTAATTTTTCCCGAGGACATGCAGCTCTACTGTATGATTAAATGATGATGGCGTCCTCTTGGGTAAAATATTCCGGAGGTAAAATAGTCCCCCATTCGGATCTCCGGGCGGGGACTACTCAGGAGGACGTCGTTATCAGGAGAAAGAAAACTGGCGTTCTACGGATCGGAGCGTGGAATGTCAGGTCCCTTAATCGGGCAGGTAGGTTAGAAAATTTAAAAAGGGAAATGGATAGGTTAAAGTTAGATATAGTGGGAATTAGTGAAGTTCGGTGGCAGGAGGAACAAGACTTTTGGTCAGGTGATTACAGGGTTATAAATACAAAATCAAATAGGTGTAATGCAGGAGTAGGTTTAATAATGAATAAAAAAATAGGAGTGCGGGTTAGCTACTACAAACAGCATAGTGAACGCATTATTGTGGCCAAGATAGACACAAAGCCCATGCCTACTACAGTAGTACAAGTTTATATGCCAACTACCTCTGCAGATGATGAAGAAATAGATGAAATGTATGACGAGATAAAAGAAATTATTCAGGTAGTGAAAGGAGACGAAAATTTAATAGTCATGGGTGACTGGAATTCGTCAGTAGGAAAAGGGAGAGAAGGAAACATAGTAGGTGAATATGGATTGGGGGGAAGGAATGAAAGAGGAAGCCGCCTTGTAGAATTTTGCACAGAGCATAACTTAATCATAGCCAACACTTGGTTCAAGAATCATAAAAGAAGGTTGTATACCTGGAAGAATCCTGGAGATACTAGTAGGTATCAGATAGATTATATAATGGTAAGACAGAGATTTAGGAACCAGGTTTTAAATTGTAAGACATTTCCTGGGGCAGATGTGGATTCTGACCACAATCTATTGGTTATGAACTGCAGATTGAAACTGAAGAAACTGCAAAAAGGTGGGAATTTAAGGAGATGGGACCTGGATAAACTGAAAGAACCAGAGGTTGTAGAGAATTTCAGGGAGAGCATAAGGGAACAATTGACAGGAGTGGGGGAAAGAAATACAGTAGAAGAAGAATGGGTAGCTCTGAGGGATGAAGTAGTGAAGGCAGCAGAGGATCAAGTAGGTAAAAATACGAGGGCTAATAGAAATCCTTGGGTAACAGAAGAAATATTGAATTTAATTGATGAAAGGAGAAAATACAAAAATGCAGTAAATGAAGCAGGCAAAAAGGAATACAGACGTCTCAAAAATGATATCGACAGGAAGTGCAAAATGGCTAAGCAGGGATGGCTAGAGGACAAATGTAAGGATGTAGAGGCTTGTCTCACTAGGGGTAAGATAGATACTGCCTACAGGAAAATTAAAGAGACCTTTGGAGAGAAGAGAACCACTTGTATGAATATCAAGAGCTCAGATGGCAACCCAGTTCTAAGCAAAGAAGGGAAGGCAGAAAGGTGGAAGGAGTATATAGAGGGTTTATACAAGGGCGATGTACTTGAGGACAATATTATGGAAATGGAAGAGGATGTAGATGAAGACGAAATGGGAGATAAGATACTGCGTGAAGAGTTTGACAGAGCACTGAAAGACCTGAGTCGAAACAAGGCCCCGGGAGTAGACAACATTCCATTTGAACTACTGATGGCCTCGGGAGAGCCAGTCATGACAAAACTCTACCATCTGGTGAGCACGATGTATGAGACAGGCGAAATACCCTCAGACTTCAAGAAGAATATAATAATTCCAATCCCAAAGAAAGCAGGTGTTGACAGATGTGAAAATTACCGAACTATCAGTTTAATAAGTCACAGCTGCAAAATACTAACGCGAATTCTTTACAGACGAATGGAAAAACTGGTAGAAGCGGACCTCGGGGAAGATCAGTTTGGATTCCGTAGAAATGTTGGAACACGTGAGGCAATACTGACCCTACGACTTATCTTAGAAGAAAGATTAAGAAAAGGCAAACCTACGTTTCTAGCATTTGTAGACTTAGAGAAAGCTTTTGACAATGTAAACTGGAATACTCTCTTTCAAATTCTGAAGGTGGCAGGGGTAAAATACAGGGAGCGAAAGGCTATTTACAGTTTGTACAGAAACCAGATGGCAGTTATAAGAGTCGAGGGGCATGAAAGGGAAGCAGTGGTTGGGAAAGGAGTAAGACAGGGTTGTAGCCTCTCCCCGATGTTATTCAATCTGTATATTGAGCAAGCAGTAAAGGAAACAAAAGAAAAATTCGGAGTAGGTATTAAAATTCATGGAGAAGTAGTAAAAACGTTGAGGTTCGCCGATGACATTGTAATTCTGTCAGAGACAGCAAAGGACTTGGAAGAGCAGTTGAACGGAATGGACAGTGTCTTGAAAGGAGGATATAAGATGAACATCAACAAAAGCAAAACGAGGATAATGGAATGTAGTCAAATTAAGTCGGGTGATGCTGAGGGAATTAGATTAGGAAATGAGACACTTAAAGTAGTAAAGGAGTTTTGCTATTTAGGGAGTAAAATAACCGATGATGGTCGAAGTAGAGAGGATATAAAATGTAGACTGGCAATGGCAAGGAAAGCGTTTCTCAAGAAGAGGAATTTGTTAACATCGAGTATAGATTTAAGTGTCAGGAAGTCGTTTCTGAAAGTATTTGTATGGAGTGTAGCCATGTATGGAAGTGAAACATGGACGATAACTAGTTTGGACAAGAAGAGAATAGAAGCTTTCGAAATGTGGTGCTACAGAAGAATGCTGAAGATAAGGTGGGTAGATCACGTAACTAATGAGGAGGTATTGAATAGGATTGGGGAGAAGAGAAGTTTGTGGCACAACTTGACTAGAAGAAGGGATCGGTTGGTAGGACATGTTTTGAGGCATCAAGGGATCACAAAGTTAGCATTGGAGGGCAGTGTGGAGGGTAAAAATCGTAGAGGGAGACCAAGAGATGAATACACTAAGCAGATTCAGAAGGATGTAGGTTGCAGTAGATACTGGGAGATGAAGAAGCTTGCACAGGATAGAGTAGCATGGAGAGCTGCATCAAACCAGTCTCAGGACTGAAGACCACAACAACAACAACAGCGACTTGTATTTCTGTATTCCTGATTTTCCCGGAACATGTTTGTACTTCCTCCTTTCATCAATCAACTGAAGTATTTCTTCTGTTACCCATGGTTTCTTCGCAGCTACCTTCTTTGTACCTGTGTTTTCCTTCCCAACTTCTGTGATGGCCCTTTTCAGAGATGTCCATTCCTCTTCAACTGTACTGCCTACTGCGCTATTCCTTATTGCTGCATCTATAGCGTTAGAGAACTTCAAAAGTATCTCGTCATTCCTTAGTACTTCCGTATCCCACTTCTTTGCGTATTGATTCTTCCTGACTAATGTCTTGAACTTCTGCCTACTCTTCATCACTACTATATTGTGATCTGAGTCTATATCTGCTCCTGGGTACGCCTTACAATCCAGTATCTGATTTCGGAATCTCTGTCTGACCATGATGTAATCTAATTGAAATCTTCCCGTATCTCCCGGCCTTTTCCAAGTATACCTCCTCCTCTTGTGATTCTTGAACAGGGTATTCGCTATTACTAGCTGAAACTTGTTACAGAACTCAATTAGTCTTTCTCCTCTTTCATTCCTTGTCCTAAGCCCATATTCTCCTGTAACCTTTTCTTCTACTCCTTCCCCTACAACTGTATTCCAGTCGCCCTTGACTATTAGATTTTCGTCCCCCTTTATATACTGCATTACCCTTTCAATATCCTCATACACTTTCTCTATCTGTTCATCTTCAGCTTGCGACGTCGGCATGTGTACCTGAACTATCGTTGTCGGTGTTGGTCTGCTGTCGATTCTGATTAGAACAACCTGGTCACTGAACTGTTCACAGTAACACACCCTCTGCCCTACCTTCCTATTCATAACGAATCCTACACCTGTTATACCATTTTCTGCTGCTGTTGGTATTACCCGATACTCATCTGACCAGAAATCCTTGTCTTCCTTCCACTTCTCTTCACTGACCCCTACTATATCTAGATTGAGCCTTTCCATTTCCCTTTTCAGATTTTCTAGTTTCCCTACCACGTTCAAGCTTCTGACATTCCACGCCCCGACTCGTAGAACGTTATCCTTTCGTTGATTATTCAATCTTTTTCTCATGGTAACCTCCTCCTTGGCAGTCCCCTCCCAGAGATCCGAATGGGGGACTATTCCGGAATCTTTTGCCAATGGAGAGATCATCATGACACTTCTTCAATTACAGGCCACATGTCCTGTGGATACACGTTACGTGTCTTTAATGCAGTGGTTTCCATTGCCTTCTGCATCCTCATGTCGTTGATCATTGCTGATTCTTCCGCCTTTAGGGGCAATTTCCCACCCCTAGGACAAGAGAGTGCCCTGAACCTCTATCCGCTCCTCCGCCCTCTTTGACAAGGCCGTTGGCAGAGTGAGGCTGACTTCTTATGCCGGAAGTCTTCGGCCGCCAATGCTGATTATTTATCAAAATGTAGGCAGTGGCTGGGATCGAAGCCGGGACCGAAGACGTTTAGATTATGAATCAAAGACGCTACCCCTAGACCACGGGTACCCTGACCCGGTAGCCACCACCAGTGCGCTCTCGGTGTACAGGCGATCGACGGGGAACCTAACTTCCTAACGTACTCTGCTTTTTGAAAAAAGAGACAGCATTGGTCGTATATTTTTTATTTTTTACTATCGCAAAATCGATTTGTGATTGCCGTAAGCTTAGTGACAACAGTGCATCCTAATTTAAGTTATATAATATAGCACTGAAGATGGTCACTCAGTGACAGAAAATCGATTTTGCGATAGTAAAAAATATACGACAAATGCTGTCTCTTTTTTCAAGTATACCTGTTATCTGGTCGTAGTGCACAAGACAACATGGAGTCGCCAATCAAGTACTCTGCTTTGTTTCGTAGAACCCATTCCACTGGAGGAACCGTTCTCTCTCCAGTCTCGATATTTTTTTCCTTTGTTTCCTTTTCCTGTTCTTGCATTACTTAAGTCGTTCTGAACAATAAGCCAAGAAATTGTTTTGTTTGGTTTCACTTAACAGACACAATGCGCCCCAGGTTCAAATGAATGCCACGAGCCACTTGCTGAGAAGCTGTGCTCGGTTGGTTTTCACTCTTCATTCAGTCCCACTCAAGCGACGCTACTAAGCAAACTCCTCGTAAATTTCTCCAGATGGCGCAACACTGGTGGCTTAATTGAGTCTATTTCGTCGTTGTGCAACTGATACTGCTGACTTCACTTCACTGGTGCGTTTAACTCTTCTCTTCTTGTCGGAAACTCAACACGTGTAAAACTCTGGACCAAGCTCACTTTGGTGAGTGTAAAGCACGCCAGAGGTGTAACGGACGCACTATTATAGCTCAATAATTCAGTGACACACGAAAGAGTCTGGCAGAAATATATCGTCGAGCATGAAAATGCAGTAGCGTTCGTAATGTAAAGATTTCGATCCAAGCTGAACAGAAAGATGAGGCAAATTCAAATGCAAAATCGGCAAAGAGAAGACTGCCTATAATTATAACCCAATAGTAAAAAATTGTCTATCTTTACCACATTTTGATTAATTAAAAATTAAGAAATTAACAATGTTTGCAAATCAGAGAACAAGGATTACAAGAGAATTAAAAAATAAAATACGAAGTTCATTGTGATGGATGAGCCTGCTTTTGAGAAGAAAGTTTGTCAAGATGTAGTGACATTACCCGTGGTCTAGGGGTAGCGTCTTTGATTCATAATCGAAACGACTTCGTCCCCGCCACTGCCTAAATTTTGATAAATAATCAGCATTGGCGGCCGAGCATAAATGGAAATGAGCGTATGGCATCGTTAGCCGGGAGGCCCCTATTCGGAGAAGTTCGGCCGCCATGTGCAAGTCTTTGGGCGCTCGCGCCCCGGTGGTAAGAATGAAATTATGATGAAGACAACACAACACCCAGCCTACGAGCGGAGAAAACGTCCAACCCATTCGAGAACCGCACCTTTTTTTGTAACGATATATATTTATTTAAATTATTAACAACTATATGTTTTTAATCATTTCTTTCTATTAAGCTTTGTATTCCTACAGTTGTTAACATTACTATCGTTTTTATAGTTTTTCGTTTGTACATTCTTTTCTTTTCTGATTTTTCCCTCATTGTTTTTCCTCGAACCAGTTTCTATGGCCATTTGTCGTCTCTTTTGTGGATAAACCATTGCAGGACAGGCATAATAATTGATATCTAGCGTCAATACATCATTGATTATGCGTTCCGGTCTAAGGCGCTGCAGTCATGGACTGTGCGGCTGGTCCCGGCGGAGGTTCGAGTCCTCCCTCGGGCATGGGTATGTGTGTTTGTCCTTAGGATAATTTAGGTTAAGTAGTGTGTAAGCTTAGATTTCACACACATTTGAACATTTTTTGATTATGCGTTCCGATTTGTGCATGTGATGCACTTTACGGTGCCACAGGCACATTGCGCATGCTGCTTTGATATCTTCCTCTAGTCAGCACTGTTAGGTGGGGTAGTACGAGAGAAAACATCAGCATAACAGATGGAGCAGAAGTGAAAGAAAATTTTTCACATATACTACAAATTGAAATCCACTTTGTGTCTGACTTGAATTCAGCGGCAAAGCGGTCAGCGTCTGTTTACCTAATAGGCAAGACTGCACACCTTACGTTCCAATAACTAGCAATCCCTGGTCCTAAACTCCCAGTGAGTACACTGGACAAACCTTCCATTACAAGCAATTATGATTCGTGAGAGTAACACTAGAAGTACCCTAGGTCGTAACCAGTCCACCCATCAACGGACGCCAACTAGGTCTTCGGATTCTGTGGGACACGGGCTACCACGATCACAGAGAAAGTCGGAGTTCTCTGGCAAACTACCATCAAAGAGGCTCACTTACATCGGGACCTTCAACATCAACACCTTACGACAGCAAGGTAAGCTACACATCTTAACATCAGAATTAGATCGACGAAAGGTACAGATACTAGCTCTTCAGGAAACACGCTTTACAGCTGAAAACTCACTAGACTATGGTAATTACCGTATCTTCAAAAGTAAGACAAACGAATAGGAAGAGGTGGCACCACACTCCTGGGTATGGCATTTGCCGTTAACAAGAGCATAGTTGATTCGGTTAAAGAAGTCACCCCCATAAGTAACAGACTAATGACAATGCGCATATAATGTGCAAACAAAAAATACACACTAATTAATGTCCATGCACCCATGAACATTGAAAATAAGGGAGATCTGTGGAAGGTAGAGCAGTTCTGGGCTACACTCGAGAAGATTATGGCATTAGTCCCCAAAAAAGACACAAAGATATTAGTAGGCGACTTCATTGCTCAGATGGGCAGAGAAAAGGAATACAAAAGACCGTAGGCGAATTCCCGGCCCATGAATTCACCAACAAGAATGGCATGAGACTCAATGAACTGCGCCAACAGAAAAATCTGAAAATAATGTACACCGCCCTGAGGAAACATCCTCGAAAACAGAAGACTTGGAGGTCTCCTATATAGTCTCCCGGAGAATATCGGATCGACCACGTGGCCATCACACACCCTTCACAGAAGGAAATTCACGACGTGCATGTCCGAAGAGGAGCCAACATTGACTTTGACCACAATCTAGTGCTGATCAAAGTGAAATTTACTACGCAAAGAACCCAACAAAAGAAAACTCATCTTCAAAAATTCGACACCAAAAAATCAAAGAAATAAAATAAGAATAGGAAAAGACTTCAATTCTGCAACAAGATAATCAAGAGAGCCAAACAGGCAGTACCATTGAAGAAAAATACGAAACACCCGTGGGGGGACTCCGCATGTGAAGAAGCACTGGAAGAACGAAAGAGTGCTTTCCAGAAATATAACTCTAAGAAGTCACTGGAGACCCAACAACATTATCTTCAGACCAGAAAGGAAGCCTCAAAAATTATCAGACAAACAAAGAGGAGGCACGTGGAGGACCAATAGGACTCGACAGAAAAAGACTTCCGAGATCACAATACTCGAGACTTTTATAGGACGTTCGCAGGGAGGATTCGAGGATACATCCCTCAGAACTTACGTTTCCGAAAACCAGAAGGCAAACTCGCGGTGACCAACCTAGATAACTGTAGAGAACTGGCTCGATATTTCTCAGAGCCACTCAAAATGCCAGGAGCCCACATCAAGATGGCAAAAAGAGACTCCCGCATAAGTAAACCCAGAATCTTCACCACTACAAAAGAAAAAATCCATAGACATATCTTCAGGCTCGAGAATAACATGGCATCTGGAGAAGATGGTATAACTGCAGAACTATTGAAGAACGTACAGGCCAAAATACACTTCAGGAGCTCACACAAATCAACATAGACATCTGGAAAACAGAAAAGGTACCTGAGGAATGGAAATGCGCACTCATCCATCCGTTACACAAGAAAGGTGACAGAACAGTTATCAATAACTACAGAGGGATTTCTCTCTTTGAAGTCACCTACAAAATTCTATCCGCGTGACTTCGTCAAAGAACACAAGAACAGCTTGAAAACAAAATTGGTGACTATCAAGCCGGTTTCCGACCGGGGAGTTTTTGTGTTGAGCAAATTTTCAATCTGAAGATACTATTGAAGTATAGAGCAACCCGAAGCTCTCCGATCATCTGTATGTTCGTCGACTTCAAGAAGGCATATGATTCGGTCGATCGACAGTCCCTCGTTAACATCTTAGGACAACAAGGACTTGATCGAAAGACATTATTTCATCAAGGAAACACGGGCACGAAGTCAAAAGTGAAATTCATGGGCGAACTGTCAGAGACCTTTGAGATAATGACCGGTGAGCGACAAGGTGATGGATTGTCACCACTGCTCTTCAACCTTGTTCTGGATCAAGTCATCCGAGAATGGGAGAAAGAATTGAAAACGCAGGACCAATGGAAACTCTTTCAACTCGGACGAAAGAATGATGACATCAAAGTCAGTTATTTAGATTTCGCAGACGACCTAGCGATACTAGCGATCAAACAGATTGAAGTCCTCAAGGAATGCGCTGAGAAAACTGGACTACATATTTCATTCGAGAAGACCGAGTTCATTTGCACTGAATTCGACATTCAGGAACTGAAGACAAAATACGGGCAGATCAACGGTTCCACAATTCAAATATCTCGGTGAGGTCATAGAACCAACAGGGTTGGAAAAGGAAGGACGGAAAATTCGGTTACAAAAGCTCAAACGAGCTGTAAGTAGGCTGTTTAGGTTCTTATATTGGCAACGCCGCTGCCACGTAGCGCTCTCTGTATGAAAATCACTGGACACTGGCTGTGCTGTGTGCAGTCTGTGGCTAGCTTGCATTGTTCTCTGCCATTGTAGTGCTGGGCAGCTGGACGTGAACAGCGCGTAGCGTTGCGCAGTTGGAGGTGACCCGCCAGTAGTGGTGGATGTGGGGAGAGAAATGGCGGAGACTTGAAATTTGTAAGACTGGATGGCATATATATTATGATTATTAAGGTAAATACATTGTTTGTTCTCTGTTAAAATCTTTCATTTGCTAACTATGCCCATCAGTAGTTAGTGCCTTCAGTAGTTTGAATCTTTTATTTAGCTGGCAGTAGTGGCGCTCGCTGTATTGCAGTAGTTCGAGTAACGAAGATTTTTGGTGAGGTAAGTGATTTGTGAAAGGTACAGGTTAATGTTAGTCAGGGCCATTCCTTTGTAGGGATTTCTGAAAGTCAGATTGCGTTGCGCTAAAAAATATTGTGTGTCAGTTTAAGCACAGTCGTATATAATTTTTCTAAGGGGACGTTTCAGAGCATATGGGAGAACGCGTGAAATCTACAACAAGAAATGTATGTCCATTCACACAAAGTGTGTACATTTTATATCGCCTCTGTTTCAGCCATCATTAGTTGTTTTGCTACCCAAACAGTAAACCACTTCTACTGCTTTTATTGCTTCATTTTCTAATAGAATTCCCTCAGCTTCTCTGATGTAACTCGACTACATTCAGTTACCCTTGTTTTACCTTGTAGATTCTCATCTTATACCCTTTTTTCAAGACGATATCCACTCCGTTCAACTGTTGTTTCACATCCTTTGCCCTCTCTGAGAGAACTGCAGTTTCGTCATCTCGAATCTGGACAACTTGTCAATAACATTTCGTTTCCTGTATTTTCGCTCTTATACCTTCAGAATTTCAAAGAGCGTATTGCGATCAACATTGTCAACAGTTTTGCTTAAATCTACAAATCCTGTAAACATAGATTTGCTCTTTTTCAACCTCTCTTGTAAGATAAGTCGTAGGGTCAGTATTCCCTCCTACACATTTCCAGGGCCGGCTGCGGTAGCCGTCCGGTTCTAGGCGCTTCAGTCCGAAACCGCGCGACTGCCACGGCCGCAGGTTCGAATCCTGCCTCGGGCATGGATGTGTGTTATGTCCTTAGGTTGGTTAGGTTTAAGTAGTTCTAAGTTCTAGGGGACTGATGACCTCAGATGTTAAGTCCCATAGTGCTCAGAGCCATATGAACATCTCCAGGGCCCAAACTGATCTTCCCCGAGGCTGCCTTCTACAAATTTTTCCATTCTCCTATAAATTCTCCTATAATTATTATTTTGTACCATGGCTCATTAAACTGACGCTTCGGTTGTATTCACTCTTGACAACATGTGCCTTCACTGGAAAAGGGTATTATTTTTCGTGAAATCTGAGGGTATCTGATGTATCTTGCATACAAAGTGGATAAAATAACAAAGTAAAATAGTTTAGTCATGGCTGCCTCTTGCAAGGATTTCAACAATATTGAGAGGATGGCGTCTACTCCAGGGGACTCGTTTCTACTTCGTTTTCTCAGTGCTCTCTGAAACTCTTCTCGCATCGTTATATCATTCATCTCATCTCACCTCATCTTCAACTTCCCTGTCGCCTCTTCCTATGATATTGCTTTCAAGTTCATTTTCCTTGGATTGCCTTTATATAATGTTCCTCAACTCATCTTCATCCTCTTTCTCTTTCCTGCCTATAATATTGAATTTAAGTTCATTTTCCTTGGAATGTCCTTCTCTCTCTCTCTCTCTCTCTCTCTCTCTCTCTCTCTCTCTATATATATATATATATATATATATATATTCCTTCTGTGCTTAGTATTGACTTGCCACCTGAGCTCTTGACACTGACGCAGCTGATGCTCTTTTCTCTATTGGTCTCTTTAATTTTCTCGTGCAGTTCTTTTTGAAAATTTGCGTTTTACTGGTTACATGAGTGTTGACAATACTAATACGCTCAAGAGAAATTTGTTAACATCGAGTATAGATTTAAGTGTCAGGAAGTCGTTTCTGAAAGTATTTCTATATAGTGTAGCCATGTATGGAAATGAAACATGGACGATAAATAGTTTCTACAAGAAGAGAATAGAAGCTTTCGAAATGTGGTACCACAGAAGAATGCTGAAGATTAGATGGGTAGATCACATAACTAACGAGGAGGTATTGAATAGAATTGAGGAGAAGAGGAGTTTGTGGCAAAACTTGACTAGAAGAAGGGATCGGTTGGTAGGACATGTTCTGAGGCATCAAGGAATCACCAATTTAGTATTGGAGGGTGGCGTGGAGGGTAAAAATCGTAGAGGGAGACCAAGAGATGAATACACTAAGCAGATTCAGAAGGATGTAGGTTGCAGTAGGCACTGGGAGATGAAGCTTGCACAGGATAGAGTAGCATGGAGAGCTGCATCAAACCAGTCTCAGGACTGAAGACCACAACAACATTTTTATTACATTCAAGCCATTGTGGTATATTTGTTAATCTGTACTTGGCCAGTTTGAGACCATATATACAAACACTAGATGTTCTGGATGTAGACGTAGTCTGTAAACTTACTATATCCACGCAATTTCGGTATAAATCTTGCACGCGATCTGTGGTACTTATATTTAATTAAACAATTACCAACGATACACGTCCTGATCATCCTAGTTATGTAAGTTCCCTGCATTCCCTGCAGTTAATTCAGTTCGCCGCCCGGAGTGGCCGAGCGATTCTAGGCGCTACAGTCTGGAACCGCGCGACCGCTACGGTCGCAGGTTCGAAGCCTGCCTCGGGCATGGATGTGTGTGATGTCCTTAGGTTAGTTAGGTTCAATTAGTTCTATGTTCTGGGGGACTGATGACCTCAGAGCCATTTAATTCAGTTCCTGTTTGGAACTCTCTCTCTCTTCCTCTCTCTCTCTCTCTCTCTCTCTCTCTCTCTCTCTTCCTCTCCCCCCCCCCCCCACACACACACACACACACACACACGCACACACACTGGCTGATACGGCTAACGCACTAACGGGGTCCTAATTATTGTCTGCCCATCCAGATTTGTGTTTTCCACAGCTGCACTAAACTGCTTAAGGGAAATGCTAGGATGGGTCCTTCCAAAAGAAGCCCTCTCCATTCATTCCCAGTCCGACCTTAGCTAAGGTAATCTTCGCGCCTTTCCCGGTGGCGGCGTGATCCTCGAAGGCGTAGAGCACCCTATGTTTCCCGTAGGCTCGAGGACGGGAAATTGCCACCTGCCGCAGTTTTCAGGCTTCACTCGCCAGTCTGTGTGACTCACGGCTCGCCGCCGTGCGTGCTGGTATGTGAGGTCCTCTCAGTGCGTTACGGCGGCGCCGCCTGTTGTGAACACACGCGCGGAAGTAACACTGCTCAAAGCGGTGCGAGCGTTCTCCGTATCAGCTGAATCACTTTCTTAGTTAGCAGTTACATGCCAAACTATGAATGCATCCGTCGAAGAAACTGTTTCGGGCCGAAGGTCACGGTTTTTATTTATGAAACTGTTTGGTTCAAATGGCTCTAAGCACTATGGGACTTAACATCTGAGGTCATCAGTCCCCTGGACTTAGAACTACGTAAACCTAACTAACCTAAGAATATCAAACATATGAAAGGTCTCTGTTGGATTCCTTTCATGTTAATTTCTTAAATCTGTTGTCATTTAAGGCATAAATTCCTCTTCTAAATTTACTGTGGCATTTCTATCTGGGAGGAGACTGAGTAGTGGAACGTGTTACTTTTACACATAAACAAGAACGATCTATCACACTACTACACTTTAAAACACAGTTTATATGTAATTCATGTCACACAGTCTCATACGGAACCTACATCCGCTTTCTTTTATATACTGTATATGATAAGATACTGTCATCCCCTTCCCTTCTGTGTGAGAGGATGAATGAGCAAATGTATTTCTAGTTGCATGCTTGAGGGTAGCAGACAAGCCTGTCTGCTAGAGAACAGTAGGACCAACGTCGGAACAGGTAGCTACGCTTTCTAAAAGCAAAGAGGTTTCTATCCTTAGTATGGTCCTGTCCGTCCGTTGTCATGTTGGTATAGGAAGCTGCCCCTCTGGCCACTTCCGTTTGTATTTGTGAGCCACCCCTCAGGAAGGGACCAAGCAGTCGGTCCGTGGCGAGCGTCTGAAGTGGTAAGATCTCCGGCTAAGCGCGTGTCTGCTAAGTCCGTAGGACAATGGATTTCTTAAGTTCAGCCTAACTGAAAATTTAATCACCTTTATTTCAGGTTTAGCTCTAAAATATCTAATGTTATCTTAAATTGCAGCGCAGTGTAATTCTCGTGTGAAGTTCAGATTATTTTCCGGTAGTTGCTTTGTCACTACTTTGTAAGTAAAGTGGAACCACGTGTTGATCAGTAACTCTAACTAAGATCAATCTTAAATGCGAATGCTTGTGTGATTATAACGTCTCGTCTTGACAATATTTTTCAATATAGCAACTTTTCTTTGTGTTCAACCCACGTGGGGTGTACTTTGCGAGACCAGTACCACGTGCTTATATAACTGTTTGACCCATCAGGTTAACAGTAAGACGTTAGTAACCAGTTCGAGGTTTTTCTTTTGTAAATTGCTTTTCGATCTAATTTATTTTAATTATCAAAATTATTGTGGAGTTATACGCTTTGTGTAAACCAAGTTGACCACGTGAAGCATGTGGTGTAATCATCAAAGTAGCCCTCAGCTATTCTTTTTGGGAAGATTTCACAGAGAGTTAGTATGAATTTAGTATACCAGTGTGTGGTAATTACATGACGGACAGGATTGTGCTACGAACGTAACTTCTTTGGGTGAAAACTGAATCGGTTGGTTGTGGTTAATTTCCTCTTGCTTATCTTTCAACGTTCTTTGTGTGTTATTTTATGAATGCAGTGTTGTATGCAGTCTCCCAATCTTGGCTCCATATTTTATGTGTTCCGTAAGATTACAATCTCACATTTTCACAATCCTAAATAAGGCACCAGCTCAGTTATAACTCACGTTTAATATAAACTGATTTCTTTCTTTTTATTTAAATTCTCCTTTTTATATATATATATATATATATATATATATATATATATATATATATATATATATTTTTTTACCGGTTGTTGTATGACTATTAAAAGATTATAATTAATGTTAGTCTGTTTTGGGAATTTGGTAAACCTAGACTAGTTACCTGGTGAAACAGTTGGGCAGTAATGCATGGTTAACTTCCCCAGACAGCTCACAGCTTTTAACCCGCTATTATTGAATATCTGTACCCCTGTCATAGCAAATCAAAGTAACAAACTTACAACATCCGTGCCCGAGGCAGGATTCGAACCTGCGACCGTAGCTGCAGCATGGTTTCGGACTGAAGTGCCTAGTACCGTTCGATCACAGCGGCCGGCTATGAGACTGTTTAACCTGTCCTGCGATATAGGTCAGTGACAAAGATATACGTAGCAATTTTTCGCAGCCGGCTCAACACATGTGATGGCCGTGTTCCTAAGTGCTACACTATGCATCCAAGGAATTGGGTTTCAATCCTCAGTGGGGGTAGGATTTTTTTCTGCCAGTTATTGTTGTCTTTAACCTTTAGCAGCTACTTGTTAATGTAATAAAGTTAACGACGTCGCAGACATTATTAGCAGCAACCCAAGACTATTTGCAGATGATACAGTTAGGTATAATGAAGTACTGCCTGAAAAAGCTCCTCAAATGTCCAGTTAGATCTTGATAAGATTTCAAATTGGTGTTAAGATTGCCAGCTTAATTTAAATGCTCAGAAACGTGAAATAGTATACTTCACAAAAAGAAAACACGTAGTATTCTATGGCAACAATGTCAGTGAGTGGCAAATGGAGTCAGTCATCTTGGACAAATACTGGGTGTAACAGTGTATGGGGATATCAAATGGAACGATGATCACATAGGTCAGCCGTAGGTAAAGCAGGTGAAAGTCTTCAGTTTATTGGTACGAGGGTCACTCCAAAAGAAATGCACACTATTTTTTTTAATCCATCGTTTATTTTTCATGTTTGAAAGTTTTACAGTGTGTAGATACATCCTTTAGGAACAATATTTTCATTTCTCCACATAATTTCCATCCTTCTTAACCGCCGTACGCCATCTTGAAACCAGCGCCTGTATACCCGCACGGTAAAATTCTGGACCAACCTGTTGGAGCCACTGTTTGGCAGTGTGCACAAGGGAGTCATCATCTTCAAACCTTCTTCCACGAAGAGAGTCTTTCAGTTTCCCAAAGAGATGAGTCACATGGAGCCAGGTCAGGACTGTAAGGCGGGTGTTTCAGTGTTGTCCATCCGAGCTTTGTGACCGCTTCCATGGTTTTTTAACTGACATGTGGCCGTGCATTGTCGTGCAACAGCAAAACATCCTGCTTTTGCCGATGTGGTCGAACATGACTCAGTCGAGCTTGAACTTTCTTCAGTGTCGTCACATATGCATCACAATTTATGGTGGTTCCACTTGGCATGATGTCCACAAGCAAGAGTCCTCCGGAATCGAAAAACACCGTAGCCATAACTTTTCCAGCAGAAGGTGTGGTTTCGAATTTTTTTTTTTTCTTGGGTGAATTTGCATGATGCCACTCCATTGATTGCCTCTTCGTCTCTGGTGAAAAATTACGGAGCCATGTTTCATCACCTGTCACAATTCTTCCAAGAAATTCATCTGCACCATTCCCATACTGTTCCAAAGGTTCGCTGCATACCGTTTTTCGTGTTTCTTTGTGAGCCACTGTCAACATCCTGGGAACCCACCTGGCACAAACCTTTTTTAACGCCAACACTTTCAGTATTCTGCAAACACTTCCTTTCCCTATCCCAACGTAGCGTGACAATTCGTTCACTGTGATGCGTCTGTCAGCAGTCACCAATTCGTTAACTCACTACACATTGTCTGGAGTGTGTGCAGTACGAGGCCTGCCGCTTCGAGGACAGTCCTCAATATTGCCGTGCCCGCTTTCATCACGTAACTTGCTTGCCCACCGACTAACTGTACTGCGATCGAAGTGCAGCAGCCATCTTGAAGACATGCTGTGACGGCGCCATTCACGGGAACGGATTGAACTAAGTTTGAAAACATCCGGGAAGGATGTATCTACACACTGTAAAACTTTCACACATGCAGAATGAAAACTGTATTTTTACAAATACAGTGTGCATTTCTTTTGGAGTGACCCTCGTAGAATGCTGCGGAAATGCAGGCAGTCTGTAAAGGAGATTTCTTACAAATCACTCGTGCGACCCGTTATAGAGTACTGCTCAAGTGTGAGGGACCTGTTCCAGATAGGACTGACAGGTTGTATTGAACGTATACAGAGAAGGGCAGCACGAATGGTCACAAGTGTGTTTGATTCGAGAGAGATGCTGAAAGAACTGAACTGGGAGACTCTTGAAGACAAATGGCTCGGAGCACTATGGGACTGAACATCTGTGGTCATCAGTCCCCTAGAACTTAGAACTACTTAAACCTAACCTAAGGACATCACACACATCCATGCCCGAGGCAGGATTCGAACCTGCGACCGTAGTGGTCACACGGTTCCAGACTGAAGCGCCTAGAGCCGCACGGCCACCCCGGGCGGCACTCTTGAAGACAGATGTAAACTATCCCGAGAAAGTCTATCAACAAAGTTTCAGGAACCAGCTGTAAATGATTACTCTAGGGATACACTACAACGCCTGCGTGTCGCTCACACAGAGATCGTGAGGATAAGATTAGAATAATTACTGCACCCACAGACGCATTCAAGCAATCACTTCCCCGCGCTCCATACGTGAATGGAGCAAGAAGAAACCCTAATAAGTTGTACAGTGGGACGTACTCTCTGCCATGCACCTCACAGTGGTTTGCAGAGCATAGATGTAGATGAATTGGCATTGTGCCCACCAAGCTCCGGCATAATGCACTTACAACACTATTCTGATCACGGCTGACACTTGTAACGTACGTAATTAACCCTTTATTTACTGGCGTGACTTAGAATTCACGTAACTCAACAGCCCGTTAGACCTGTAGGGACTGAAAGATCCCACCGTGTATGGTTGGCGCTTCCTACGCTGGATGTCAGTACAGCACAGCCTACATGCCATTCCGAAACCTGTGCATCAGCCTGGAACGTGAACATCAGTACAGCAAGTGGCTCTATGTGAACGGAGATGAATGAAGGTTTCTGTGTAGTTACCTTTATACACAACAAAGATGTTAATTTGGATGCGATATCAGTACAGTACCCTTGTAATGTTCAGTTATAACGTAAAATGTGACTGGCTCTTAGCAGACCCGTTAGGTCCAGGGCAGTGACCTTACAGGCTGAGGTCATATTGAATTTTGGTTGCTTCGCTTTGATATCTATAGCTCTTTCTGCTTTCAGGTTCTTTTGTAAATAAAAATATGTCATTGCTGAGGACAATATGGATTTCACTTTATAAAGAACAACGCAAATAATGCATCACATGTAAAACAATAGTGCAACTAGTAAGATTTTGTTTTGTTTCTGGCTATAGCTACCTATTACAGATGAGGTCTTACAGACGAAGAAATTTGTACTCAACTAGAAAATTTTCCTGATGATATTGGTACATCATCTGAATATAGCGATGACAGTGAAGACGGAATGATACGCCGTACTCCGCGGAATGATAATGCGAAAACTCTTTAGGCCTGTGCTGGTACTTCACAAAATGTGTAAGTAGGCTGTTTATGTTTTCTTTATGTAAGTAGGCTGTTTATGTTTTATTATCGGCAACGTTACGTAGCGCTCGGTATGAAAATCACTAGCTGTGCTGTGTGCAGTCTGTGTCCAGTTAGCATTGTTGTCTGCCATTGTAGTGTTGGGCAGCGGCAGCTGGATGTGAACAGCGCGTAGCGTTGCGCAGTTGGAGGTGAACCGCCAGCAGTGGTGGATGTGGGGAGAGAGATGGCGGAGTTTTGTAATTTGTCATGAACTGCTATATATATTATGACTATTAAGGTAAATACATTGTTTGTTCTCTATTAATATCTTTCATTTGCTAACTATCCCTATCAGTAGTTAGTGCCTTCCGTAGTTTGAATCTTTTATTTAGCTGGCAATAGTGGCGCTCGCTGTATTGCAGTAGTTCGAGTAATGAAGATTTTTGTGAGGTAAGTGATTTGTGAAACGTATAGGTTAATGTTAGTCAGGGCCATTGTTTTGTAGGGATTATTGAAAGTCAGATTGCGTTGCGCTAAAAATATTGTATGTCAGTTTAAGCACAGTCGTGTAAAATTGTTTTAAGGGGACGTTTCATATGTCGACCCTTAGCCGAGGATATCTCACTGGAATCTTCTGATTTTTTCTTGTAGTTTGTGTAATTAGTGTAGCTTTTGTTTATTGCTAGCGCGTAATTATAGAGAGAATTTCCTTGGTAGTTGTGGTTTTTCATTGTTGCACAGTAAAACAGTTGTGGCATGCATGTAGATTTGCACCAAGTATTTCGCAGCTGCAATTAACTAGATATTATTTTCAGTGCTATGTTAATGTGTTCTCCTATTTTTGCACTTCAAATTGTGCTTTTCTGTGTTATCGTGTGAAATATTGTCACAATAATGGCGTGTGAAAAACGTAACACTAGGCTCCAAAGTAAACTGAGAAATAATAGTGACGACGAGCGTAGCTTATCAGCACCACTGTGTAATGAATTAACAGACATTGGAAGCAGTAATTTGGTAATTGTGCATAGGGAAATGGAGCGGGCGGCAAATAATGGTGCAGACAGTGAAACAGGTTGTGAACAGGGAAGCATTATCTATCGATCGGTCGGCAACAGCTCGCCTCAGGAATCCGAAATGACAGGACACAATTTTACAAATACTGTAGACTTAGGTTTTGGGTCCTCACCGTTTTCTCAAATGAGTCAAGACACATTTTCTGCTTGTCAAAATGTGAATGTTGCCGGTGATAATGCACTGCCAAAAATCATAGAGAAACAGATTCCAGACACTAATACATTATTATTGCAATTAATGCAAAAAATGGAACAAAATCAGAAACAAACACAGCAACAGTTAGACACAATGGAACAACATCAGAGACAAACACAGCAAAAGCCTCAAAAGTTAGACACAATGGAACAAAATCAGAGACAAACACAGCAACAGTTAGACGCAATGGAACAAAATCTTCACACCACACTTGAACAAACACGTGAGGATTTAACTACTGAGTTACATAACATTGAATCGAAATGTCAAAAAGTCTGTAATGACGTAAAAACACAAATTTGTGAGCATTTTCAACCTATTTTTTCGCGGCATGAAAATGCATTACAGAATCACGAAGCAGCCATAAAAGAACTGCAAACCATTGTTCATGAAAATCATGAGACCTTGCAAGCTAAAATGGACTCAATTGCATCTACCGATTCGGTTACGCAACTTGCAAAAACGCAGGAAAACTTAAAGGACACAGTAGAAAGACACACTGAGGAAATGTGTTCACTATCGGAGAAAGTAGCCGAACTTTCGGATCAGGTCACTAACTTATCTACAAAGGTAGATGATGATCTGAATGACACAAGACCTGTAGCCATCACTGACACAGAAGAGTGCGAAAAATTAGGAAATTCAAACAAAATCAGAATCAAATTAATACGCAACACCAAAGAGAAATCCGGGAAGTACAAGATCAGCTGACACAGGTAATACAAGAATTACGTATTTCAGAGGCCACTCGCGCTCCAATACAGGAAGAGGGAGATAGAAATACGGAACAGCCACAAAATAATAACACAGGGCATTTCGGAAGTTATGAAAGAAATTGGCAGTGCGCACCGAATTTTGAGATGGAACCGCCGACACGACGTAACAATGACCGACATGCGACTCGCCGACATGATGATTTTGACTATAAGCTGTTCATTGCTACACGTAAATTCAAAACGTTTAAGAATTCTGCCAACGACATTCATCCACAAGCATGGCTCCATCAATTCTCTCATTGTTTTCCTCCCAACTGGTCATTAGAACACAGATTAGAATTTATGTGTGGCTACTTGGAGAATGAACCAGCTGTAAGAATGCGATCGGTCATTCACGATTGTCACAGTGAAGGAGAATTTTATCATGCCTTCCTCTCAGCGTATTGGTCTCAAGCTACACAAGACCGAGTAAAACATAGCATCATGATGATGAAACACTTTGAACAATCTGAATTTTCCAGTCTTGTCAAATATTTTGAAGACATGTTGCACAAGAATCAGTACCTGTCAAACCCATACAGCCCCTCAGAACTCATCCGCATTTGCTTAATCAAATTACCTGAACATTTATGGCATATCATTTTGGCAGGACGTTGCAAAGACGACATTGAAGCTTTTCAGGGACTCTTACAAGAATTAGAAATTGACACACAGTCGCGGGATGCGAAAACAGGAAAACAATCACTACAGGTCACATCCGTTACAATTCCGTGACGACAGAAACAATAACAGGACACAACAATTCTATTCTTACCAGGCAAATCGTGATCAAAGTACCGACAAAACGACAGACCTGAATTCCATCAGAACTGGCGAGCTTTAAACAGAGCTGAGCCCTCTCAGCAAGGCGAATTTGTGGAAGTTAGGCCTCCTAATCCCAGTAACGATGCGCGCCAACAAAGAAACAGACAATGACTCGCACCGCAGGCACCCGCGTGCGCCGGCTGGCTCAGGGAAAAATAACATTGACGCTAACCTTGAGCAAAATTCCAGTATTCTTTACGGACGAATACCGCATGATAATTGCATTCAAGTTGAAATTCTGCGTACTAAGAAGAGCTAAGGTTTACACCACATTTCACATCTAAAACCCTTTATTGAAAGATAATCTGCTTTTTAACTTTGTCTTTGCCATAAAACGCTTTACTTCATGTTACTAGTATGCTTTAGAAACTGTTATCAAGCAACAATGTTTAAAGTTAAATATCCAGTCAAGAACCAAGAGAACTTATTCAAACAGAAATTACGAATGCATTGTCATTGCGAACATACGACACAGTGTTATTGTGTGTGTACATTCTTGCTTGTTAGTTGCACGATTAGAACATTTACCAGTACTGCTAATGAGATTTTAATGCGACATTTTGGTTTACTGGAAAATAAATTTGGGATTTAAAATACTTTCTGTGAGATTAAAGATGACTTAGTATTTGGTTTCTTTGACAGCTACACGGTTATATTATGACACTACTAAGGCGTGACACAATTTACATTGCTGCTTTTGCGGTGTATCTGTTTTATATCTGCACAGTTTTTCTGAATTCTTCTGGAAAGCAAAACATGTTTTATCAGTAACTTTTGTGGTATAGCTACAAGGAGACAGCCTTTTCCATAGCACAACAATACGTTACAGCACAGTAATTTCTTCATCACAACAATAAGCGTAATAACTAAGAAATCTATACGCAATGCATTTCACTTTTGTTTATCATGAGGTAAGTACATTGGCTGCTGCTGAACTTAGCTTTCGGAGGACGATAACTACGACACTCCCACAGAGATTATCTTACAGCAAGACGCACATTTAGCGCTACGGGACATGTATTTGAGTGATTAATTTTGTACTTAAAACATTTATTTTTAAAGATTTTTGAATTAGAAAGAAAGTTTTCTGTGATACATTTCATTCCATTGCTGTAATCTGTAACACCTGAGGGTATAATTACATTAATCCTCAGGGGGGTACATGCTTACTTTGTGTACCATGTGTTTGGCAAGCACAAGGAACCCTAGCTAATATGGTATTTGCTTATACAACTTTACACATCGGTACCATATTTCTCTAACACATAAATTACACAGCTATCTGATCATTTAACTGAGAGATTAACATGTTTTTTACTACGTCAGTGACACATGTTTACGTAATTACACCGTTGGGTAACTTCACACTTACGAAATTGTATTTTGTCTGTACTGTGTGAACTCTTCATATTTTTTCGGAACCATTGTGATACTATGACAGCTTTGAATGATGTATTTGGTATGAGATCATGATTTTTAAAGTACGTTTGAAGCAGATGACACTATTGAAATGAGCAGAGAATATTTTTTATGGTTTGAAATTATTGCAGAAAGCTACGACGATTTTGAGATTTGACTGAGGTGTTATGATGTTATTTTTATGACGACGATGTGTATTATGCTGTTGAGGTATGTTTATGTCAATAAGATGATGCTACCGTATATGAGGAATGTGATTACGTGTTTATATGTATATGAATAATGAATAGAAGTTAGGGACTCTTGACTTGTGAAAAAGGATGTTGGAAACCAAGAATCGTACTTTAAGAGTTATGAAATGTGTGTAAATGCGTGAATGTATCACATTGCTGGCGAAAATTTTTTTGGACACTGTTATATTCATAGGATCTTGTTTCTACACATTTGTAACGTAAATTCTCGACCTGTGAAATTTTTATATGAGACTGTCACTGTAGCAGAAACTGCTGTCGTAAATATTTCCGTAAGAAAGTTAAGTGACCACCTGCACGTGTGTCGTCGGCACACAGCTGTGTCAGACACCTGGAGAACAAGCCATTAGGGTGTTCCTTTCCGGAAGCACAGGTAGAAAAAAAAAAGGGAGGCCATTATCCTCGCTATTGACATTTCCTTGTTGAAAGCATACTGCGGAGCTCGTAATTTATGATATTTACTGAAATGCCTAATGAAATGACGAGAAATATTTTTACATCTGCACACCTGGTTACGACAAGCGTCTTTCTACGAGAGTTGAGAGAATTTCTACTAACTTATGAAATGTCACATGACTATTGAATGATATTTTTATGCTTTGCTTTTCGTAGTTGCTTATTTCATTTGATATCTGGTTTCCAGCTGTGTTGCAGCATTAGTTTTATAAATTAAACTTAGATGCATTTGCTAATGTGAACACTTTCTGTCAACAGATCTATTAAATAATTATTTTATGACCCACATTCTTCGATAAAGGAGCTCTTGGAATGGAAAGAAAAATAAGAAGAGACTAATAACAGTAACTGTATACATAATTTTCTTTTCAACTACTTGGTAATATTTTTCGTAGAATAAGTTGTGGTGCACCACTTTAATTACATAGACATTAAGATGTGAATATGCATTTCCCTTGTCTGCATTGTTGTCTTTAGTGTAATGTTTTTTTTGCTTGAGCTATGTCATGTTTAGATATAAGTTGCTGCTGCTGTTTGCCAGGCATAGAGTTACTGAATTTGACTTTGTATTATTCTGTTAAGCCAGTTTTACTAATGATTTATTTTTATTGTTTGCTGCACATTGCCTTAGATTAGTTGTAATATTACAATTGCTTTGCCTATTTAAAAATTTGTCCTTGTGGTTTGTGTTAATTTATTATGTGCTGCTGCATTGCCTCGTCCCTTAGTTTAGCATCTGAGCTCAGTAGATTTAAGTTAGCTTAAGAGGGGGTAGACTATATAAGAAACTAACTACGATGACTTGGAAGAAATGTATTGAGAACCTATATGAAAGGGTTTAGGGACAACAGGCTTAGGTAGGATTTTCTTGGAAATAAATGATGAGGTATGATAATGGTAAATAACTAATGAGGTAAGATATGTGGTAACATATAAATACAGAAAGCATGCTTGGATGGATTTTTTTTGGTGGAAACAAATGTTGAAATAAGACGAAAGATATATGGAATGAAGTTTTCGGTTGGACTGCAGTACCAAATGTTCCACTGAAAACAAACCCCACACTTTCCTCTTGTGTTATTCTGCTATGTGTCTGTGTACCCTTGTTTATTTGTGTTTTTCCTGTCTTTATGTGTTTACCTGATGAGAGTTATGTTGTAGAATTTTTCTAATACTATGTTATTTACTTTGTAAAGATGTTTAGATATTATTTATTCTGTTCTGTTTTAGTGCTCATGTGTGAAGTTGATGTTTCAATAATTATTCTGATCTTTTATATATTTACTCATGTCATAATTCCTGTAACACTGATGTATATGTTTATTTCTATTCTTTTGTAAAGCCTGTGTTACTACAAATGATATCTGTATTGTTATGTTCTTTAATGATGTATTTTGTACCTTGTAATTGTATTCTTATTTTATAAAATTGTAATTGACACCAGTTCATCATATTATTAATGTGTAAGTTCCATTTCACTGCACACGTTTCTGTTGGTCATAGTATATGGACAATATGTGAGAAGTTGGGACTGTTAGTGTTTGCACGTGTGTTGATAATTCAGCAAGGGACTGGATAACAGCATTGCTGATTCTAAGGACAATTCCAAAAACTTCGTGGGTGTACAAGTGGTGGTTTATGGACTTGCTATATTGTCTGCAAGACTTCTAAGGACAATTCCCAAAACTTCGTGGGTGTACAAGTGGTGGTTTATGGACTTGCTATATTGTCTGCAAGACTTCTAAGGACAATTCCCAAAACTTTGTGCGTCCACAAGTGGTGGTTTATGGACTTGCAAAATTCTCCGCAAGACTCTTCGATGGTGAATGTGCACCTGCACAATTGCAACAGATGGCTGCTGGTCATCTCTACAAGGACTACAGTGGGTCTGCATCTCTGATGACCCACCAATACCATACTATCTACCAGGACTACAGTGGGTCTACTCTGTGATGACCTACCTACCAATCTTCTTCAAAACGTCGAATGACTCTGCTGTGGGTTTGCTCTGTTGTGGCCCATTACCTGTCTGCATGTCAAGAGTCAGCACAGTCTTTCCGTTGGAAGGACAACACTACTTCTTCACGACTGCATGGAAATCCAATACTTCCGTGTGCATTGTCTTTTACTGCTCAGACTTTGAGAAAACAAACTGCAGGTTTACTCTTATGATGAATGATCAGGACTGTCTTTATGGACTGTGAGAAAATTTTAGCTTTTGACCAACATTGTATCAATAAGTGTGTGCATTTGATTTCTTTGTTATTGTATTTATGAAAAATTTTATCAAATCATTATTGGCCACTGCCCAACAAAATTTGTAAAATTTTTTGTGGGGAGCATGGGGGCTATGTAAGTAGGCTGTTTATGTTTTCTTTATGTAAGTAGGCTGTTTATGTTTTATTATCGGCAACGTTACGTACCGCTCGGTATGAAAATCACTGGCTGTGCTGTGTGCAGTCTGTGTCCAGTTAGCATTGTTGTCTGCCATTGTAGTGTTGGGCAGCGGCAGCTGGATGTGAACAGCACAAAGCGTTGCGCAGTTGGAGGTGAGCCGCCAGCAGTGGTGGATGTGGGGACAGAGATGGCGGAGTTTTGTAATTTGTCATGAACTGCTATATATATTATGACTATTAAGGTAAATACATTGTTTGTTCTCTATTAATATCTTTCATTTGCTAACTATCCCTATCAGTAGTTAGTGCCTTCTGTAGTTTGAATCTTTTATTTAGCTGGCAATAGTGGCGCTCGCTGTATTGCAGTAGTTCGAGTAATGAAGATTTTTGTGAGGTAAGTGATTTGTGAAACGTATAGGTTAATGTTACTCAGGGCCATTCTTTTGTAGGGATTATTGAAAGTCAGATTGCGTTGCGCTAAAAATATTGTATGTCAGTTTAAGCACAGTCGTGTAAAATTGTTTTAAGGGGACGTTTCAATTGTTATAGAACTTGAACTAAGTACTAATGAGGAAGAGGCAGAGAATGAAGAAAATGTTCAAACTCTATCTCTTCATGTATGTGTTTGTACTTTACGGAGTATGTACCAACGATTGTGCAGTTCACTTTCTTTAAAATTATCGTGGAAAGAAAGTATGCGGTGCGTCGAAAACAGAAAGATGGAACAAGGGTTGAAGTGGGGACACTGAAAGTTGTGCAGGATTGTAATGAATATTTTGGTGGAGTAGATAAACTGACATGGTGACGTCTCTTTATGAAACAGACACAAATAAAAAAAAACTATTGATACAGACTGTTTCCTGCAACGGTGGAAGTAACCCAATTGATAGATGTGACACTGTGACCTGAAACGGACGCTTTCACTGATTGAAGTCAAGTGTAGAATTACGCTTGGTCTACTTACACGTCGAAAGCAAATTTCGAAAAAAACGGGGAAGGCCCAAAAATGATCAAAATTCTCCTTTTCCAACTGCAAGAAGAAGAAAGGTACCAAACGACGTACATTTTCAGAAAACAGGGTCTTGCTGTCAGCCATTTGTCAATTCAAGAGGCAGATGTGAACTTGGATCATTTACAAAGGAAGAATATTGACCCCATTGATAGTGTTCAGAGCGAAATATTTTATTGTGTGTTAATGAAAAAAGAACAGTTTTTTTATCATAAGAAGCGATAATCCTAGCGGCGTGATAGTTTTGGCACTTCTCAGTCCCTTAATTTCCGTCGCCTGTATAATTCTGTCGGGACTTAGAAGTCCTCTGAACATTTTATGAATTTTAATGACTTTGTACCATTTTTAAATAAAATAATTTGTTATTAATTCAATAACAGTTCATTATGTATTAGAGTTTCGAATCCTGATTTCATATGTTTTACAGTTACAGGAAATAAAGGGTTAAAGGCATTGCACAGGTGCAGTTCGTGATCAGATACAACAGCGCAACCTGCAGGCTCGGATAGCACCTGCATTACCGTTCAAGCATCCGTCGTTGCTGGCAGCGTTTGCATATTTTTGTCCAACCTCTGTGTAAGTTTTTCAGATGTTCCAATTTTACGTCGGGTTATTGCGAAATGTGCCTATGTATGTGAGATTTCGATCAGTTTCTCTAATTTGCATGCGTACTGTTGAGTAACTTTAAGGGAACGTTACTTCTTGTGTCTGGTTTGAACAATAGGCGGAGTGTGGTGCTGGTGTGTTTGTTTGTGTGTGTGTGTGCGTGTGTGTGTGTGTGTGTGTGTGTGTGTGTGTGTGTGTGCGTGCGAGAGAGTGCGTGTGTGGACGCTTGGCTATTGTCTGGAAGATTGTTCGCGCTTGGTAGCAGGCGGCACTCTTTGTATTACGAGTAAAGCTGTAAGTATACTGGTGGGAACCATGGTTTCACAGAAATATGTAGATGTCACTATGGACGTTTTGAGGCAGTAAGAGGGAATCGATAAAATAAAGGTATACAGAGCACAACTTAATCATAGCTTACACTTGGTTCAAGAATCATGAAAGAAGGTTGTATACATGGAAGAACCCTGGAGATACTGATAAGTTTCAGGTAGATTATATAATGGTAAGACAGAGATTTAGGAACCACGTTTTAAATTGTAAGACATTTCCAGGGGCAGATGTGGACTCTGACCACAATCTATTGGTTATGAACTGTAGATTAAAACTGAAGAAACTGCAAAAAGGTGGGAATTTAAGGAGATGGGACCTGCATAAACTGAAAGAACCAGAGATTGTACAGAGTTTCAGGGAGAGCATAAGGGAACAAGTGACAGGATTGGGGGAAAGAAATACAGTAGAAGAAGAATGGGTAACTTTTATGGATGAAATAGTGAAGGCAGCAGAGGATCAAATAGGTTATAAAGACGAGGGCTGGTAGAAACCATTGGGTGACAGAAGAAATACTGAATTTAATTGATGAAAGGTGAAAATATAAAAATGCAGTAAATTAAGTAGGCAAAAAGGAATACAAACGTCTCAAAAATGAGATCGACAGGAAGTGCAAAGTGGCTAAGCAGGCATGGCTAGAGGACAAATGTAATGATGTAGAGGCTTATCTCACTAGGGGTAAGATAGATATAGCCTACAGGAAAATTAAAGAGACCTTCAGAGAAAAGAGAACCACTTGTATGAATATCTAAAGCTCAGATGGAAACCCAGTTCTAAGCAAAGAAGGGAAAGCAGAAAGGTGGAAGGAGTATATAGAGGGTCTATACAAGGGCGATGTACTTGAGGACAATATTATGGAAATGGAAGAGGATGTAGATGAAGATGAAATGGGAGATATAATAC
Organism: Schistocerca cancellata; assembly: GCF_023864275.1. NCBI lineage: Eukaryota > Metazoa > Arthropoda > Insecta > Orthoptera > Acrididae > Schistocerca > Schistocerca cancellata. The sequence goes on along the minus strand of NC_064626.1, from coordinate 1,142,922,073 downwards.
TGCGTGAAGAGTTTGACAGAGCACTGAAAGACCTGAGTCGAAACAAGGCCCCGGGAGTAGACAACATTCCATTAGAACTACTGACAGCCTTGGGAGAGTCAGTCCTGACGAAACTCTACCATCTGGTGAGCAAGATGTATGAAAAATGCGAAATACCCTCAGACTTCAAGAAGAATATAATAATTCCAATCCCAAAGAAAGCAGGTGTTGACAAATGTGAAAATTACCGAACTATCAGTTTGTAAGAGGTCCATGATTAAGAAATTTGTTGCTAGCGCACTCGAGCAGATGTAATTTCGATGGATTGCTCTCGCGCTGCCTATGGTATGTAAGCTATAAGAGAACCTCAGACCAAAGAGCAGTGTTATATGCAGTAGGAACTGTGTAGCAGTTGTAGTAGTAGCCAGCAGTCGTGTGTATGGAGTTGGCTGGGCCGGTCGTGGAGGAGCGATGGCGGTGCCTCAGCGATATAATATAAGGTAAAAGCAGCCTCGCGCGTGTGTAGTATTGTTATATCAAGTCCCATGTAAATGTTTAAAAAAATCTCTTAATAATAATCTTTCTCATAAAAAATAGCCTTTGACAATCATTCATTTCAATTTAAAGAATTTACTAATTTCTCCAGTCCTTGGTCATCCCTATTATTGAAAAAAAAATCAGTTATTTCTTTTTATACATGACAAATCTATCGGCCAGCATTGCACTCGACTGTACCAGAAACATTTCTTATAGGAGCATATATATATGTGTTATCCGGCGACCTTATTGAGGTAAGAACTTTCAATTTATTCAGTATGATCTTTCAGGGCCATGACGCAGCACTGCTGACGTCCAAAATTCACCAGTTTAAATTCACAGTCAGTTATTGAAAGGTTATAACTGAGCCACCATTTTTTATTGAGAGATTAGTCACATTTTATTATTGATAGGTTACTGAATTTATTTATTGGGAGGTTACGCTAAATGTCAATGCTAAGCATAATCATATTTTCTTGTGGGGACGTTACTCTTGTCGACAACCGACCAGGATCGTATTTTTGTGAATTTCTGAGTAGTAGTCGTTATATATCTGCCCTTATTTACTTAATGTTAAATGGAGTTTACATCTGGCGGAACGCGTTTACTAACTTGTCACTCTTTCTTTAACAGATCATGGGCAATTTATTGCTCTTTGTTGTATTTGTTCCATTTTTGCTTTGTATTTGTTTGAGTTTGTGCTTAGCTTTGATTTGTGAAAATGCCGCGAAAAACTGCTAACAGTACGTCGCGATGTGCAATGAGTGAGAAAGCCGACTCGAATAATTTGACCGATAATATTAGCGACACTCAGTGTCATAATGATAATCCTGTAATTACAGATAATCAGTGCGTACCAACCACTAGTAACGATTTTAATCCTAATGATGAGCAAACAAATTCAATTGTGTCCACTGTAAATTTAACGACAATTGATGACGCGGCACGTTCCCGTTACAATGAACGCTGCCCATTTTGAAACACCTGATTTGAAAAATTTACACAGTGAACAGACAAATGTTTCTAACGAAGGTGAACAATATATACAAAACGCGTCAGATTTATTTGATTCCGATGTAGTGACCAACAGAGCACATCCGATTAGCAAACCTTTTCATGAATCAGACAATGACGAAATGGTTACAGAAAACGTGACATATGCAGATACATCAGCACATAGCACAGAAAATAGAGTCGCTGATTTTGGGTTGGATCAAGTTATGGCATTATTACTACAACTCAATGAAAAATACGACAACCAGAACAAACAACTTAATGAAAAACAAGACAACGATTATAAACAACTTAATGAAAATCTCAAACAGTCAAATGAAAAACACGACAACCTTAATGAATCGAACAAACAACTTAATCAAAATCTCTAACAGTCGAATGAAAAACAAGACAACAATTTCAAAAAACTTAGTGAACAGATTACAGCCGTTGCCGTGCAATGTCATGATACTAAAGAACAATTACGTGAGGAAATTAAGGCTTGTGCTAGGAACAGTAGTGAAGAAATTAGATCTATGGCACAAGAATTAAGTAATACACGTGCAGCCACAACCAAATTACTTAGAGATGAAATTAGTGCAGTCGCTAAACAATGTTCTGAAAACGCAACACAGTTACGCGACGAGTTTAAATTGTCATCAGAACTTTCACGCACACTGGATGCGAAAGTAGACACGAAATTTGAACAACAAAACAGCCAAATTGACGAACGTTTTAATCACCACCTACAAAACAGTGAAACGCGTTACCGTAAGTTTATACAGGAACAGAACAAAGTAAAGAAACAAGTCATGGAATCAATTACTGCGCAGAGACGGGAAGATAAGCGTAAGTTATTTACGAAAGCAAAAACATACGTAGACAACATTGCTACAGTGTCAGACGAAATCAATACTATTATACAGTTGAACATTGAATTGTATGGTGAAATATCCGATCTAAAAAAAAACAGATACTAATATTCAGACTTTGGAAAATAAATATACGGTAGACTTTCAGACAATGACCAACAGACTAGAACAATTAGAATTAATACAGGATCCCGATGCCATTAAAGCAGACGTTAAGAAATTGAACAAAACCACCCGTAAAATCCAAAAACAAGTTAATGTTTGTGACACTAAAAATGACGATCAGGTAAAAGCACTGACTGAAAAATTTGATGAATTGGCCAGTCGTATTGACGTTAGCGAAAATAACAATGATAGCAAATCAGACGATACCTCACCAATTTCTTTCAATCAAACACCCGAATTCCAAAATTTACAGCAGACAATCAGTGAGATAAGTTCGTCCAATAATACATTGCGTAGAAAAGTGTCGTCTTTACAGAAAGAAGTGACAGAGATGAGAAATGTCTCAGCCTGTAACACGACACAGCATACGCTACTCTACGAACATTTCTCACACTCACACAGCCAGTATAATTTAGGTAATTTACAGAGAGTACGTGACTTAGATTCAGAACAGTCACAGACAAACAGATTATCATTCAATCCTGAACCTGTTCAGACATTCAGAGACGAAACTTTTGATTACAAGCACTTTCTATCCATTAGAAAATTTAAGGTATTTAAAAATGACAGACCACAGATTCACCCTTTGGATTGGATACAACAATTTAGCTTTGCTTTTCCACCAACTTGGCCCGTAACACACAAACTTGAATTTATTAGCAGTTTTTTGGAAGGCGAACCGGCAACTCGTATGAGACCGACCGCGAGACAGTGTCATTCGGTAGAAGAATTTCAGAATGCTTTTCTGTCAGCGTATTGGTCGAAGACGACACAGCGCGGAATCAAGGATCAATTAATTAGCTTACCGAATTATGAGAACTCAAATTTTCCCACTGTCACGCAATTTTTTGAACACGTGGTCCAACAAAACCAATACTTAAGTGAGCCATACAGTGAATTAGCACTTATCCAATTGTGTATTTCTAAATTACCACGATCGTTAAGAGTGTCTCTTTTAACAGGACAGCAGAAAGAAAATATTTCGGCATTTAGAGATCTGTTACAGCTTTTGGAAGTTCAGCAATCAGACTATTCTTCCATAAACAAAAATTTTTCGCATCATAACCAAGGCCGACAAGCATACGGCAATTACGATCAGCCACGTTATTTTAATAGCAAAGGCGATAGACGCTCCAGGAATGACAACCATCAAAACTTTAATAACAGACAAAATTTTAATTATCAATATCCTCATAGTTATCAGCAACAGCAAAGACAGTTTGGCAACAATAGAGGCTTTTCCCCACAACATCAACAAAACCAGTCGGTTAGCATACCTAACCAACAATGTAGTCTGCAAGGTCAACCAAGTCTTAAGTTTCACCGCCTACACATATAGCGTCGGCTCCGCCAAATAGTAACGCACAGCAACAAGGAAATCACTGCGTACACATCATTTCAATTCCTATCACAACGCGCCTTATAGCAAAGATTATCATGACAGACGTAAAAGTAATGAAAACAGTTTTCAGCGTAACAGTCGGTCTTACCAGCAGCAGAATCATCAGCAACAACAGATTATCATGAAAGAACCAGACAGTAGATATCATCCCGAACCTAATACGTCAGGAAGAAATAACAGAACAGTACAAATAATCGAAATGCCACAGCATCCTCCCGCAAATAACAGCACGTCAGATAGAATTTGACTAGGTACAGTACAGATTGAACCCTCCTGCAACGTAAGCAATACTTTTGATACAAAGACTCTTGTTCACGAAAATGTTATTACTTTTGACGACATCCGAGACACACTTTTGCATGAAAAAACAGTTATTCAAAAAACCATTTCCCACCCTGTCATTGAAGTAAAGATTGGATCATACACATTTTCAGCAGTAATCGATTCTGGATTCCCTATGTCAGTTATATGAGGAAACTTTCAACGAATGTAACAAAGAGAATACCTATCCTACGTTACCATTAGGCAAAACTAAAGTAAAAGGAGCAGTATCTGGTAAAAGAGTAGATGTAAAATTACAGACACACTTATCATTTTGTATTGTAGGTCATACGTTCCACTCAAATTTTTGGATTGTTCCGTTAGTGACAACAGAGTACGAGTTTTTTGGTACAACACGACACAGTTATTGGCTTTCAAAATTCCTATTTGATGTTAAAGGATGAAAATGTACAACTGGCATTAGAATTTCAGCACGCTTTATCTGCAGACGAACAGGCAATTAATCGAACAGAGGTCATTTCTACATCGTGTAACATAGAATGTCATTCGACATTGTTCACCGATACGTACGTACACAATTATAATACTCCAGACGAAGCTGACTATGACGTTATGCAGATGATTTGTAATGAAGTAAAACAAAGCAGTGCAAATACAGACGTCGAACGTACTCAACTACGCAATATTCTTTTACAGCAAGCTCCAGTTTTTGACAACATCCCTGGTACTATGTCCGGTTTCATGTATGAATTTCAAGTTAAACAGCACGACACATTTAAAGCCAAACATTACCCTATTCCTTATATTCACAGAGAACAAGTTAAGAAAGAATTGCAAGCTATGCTAGATCAAGGAATTATTGAACCGGCAGTTAGTCCGTACATAAACCCGCTCCATATTGTTAAGAAAAAGGATGGCTCACTTCGCCTCTTACTTGATTCGCGTCATGTGAACGACATTATTATCAATGAAACAGATCGCCCACAGACACTAGAAGAACTTCTACAGAAATTTTATGGTACTGCTGTTCATTCCACATTAGATTTGAAATCGGGATTTTGGCAAATTCAGCTCCATCCGAACTGCAGAAAGTACACAGCTTTTCTCTGTTTTGGTGATTGTTATCAATTTTGCAAATTACCGTTCGGATTAACAATTTCTTCAGCAGCATTTATTCGCGGTTTAAATACTATACTTCCGACAGAACTCAGAGACAGAATCACTACATATGTAGACGACATCCTTATCGCCAAAGCTAACTGGTCTCAACACAATCTGATTCTTGAACAAATGTTACGAACTTTTCGTGCACAAGGACTCACAGTTAATCTTAGCAAATCACACTTTGGCAAAACTTCTATAAAATTTCTTGGACATGTAATTTCAGCAGAAGGCATTGCGCCTGACCCGGAAAAACTTCAAGCTTTACGTGACATTACTGTTCCTACGACAAAGAAACAACTACGCAGCTTTCTGGGTTTAATTAACTTTTTCCGTAAATTTATTCATTACTCTGCTTTAGACACCCCTAGATTATGCCAATTGACGGGTAAAAACGCTATTTGGTCTTGGGATAGCCAAGCACATTCTGAGTTTGTTAATTTGAAACATGCCTTGTTGAATGCACCACTTTTATCACACCCAGATCCTACCAGAAATTTTTCCATTGCCACCAACAGTTCTAACACCGCTTTAGGAGTACACATTTTTCAGGAAATTGAAGAAGATGGCACTACAGTAATTAAAAACACCGCTTTTGCAAGTCGAATTCTGTCACCTGCTGAACGTAATTATTCTGTTATAGAACTTGAAACATTATGTGTTGTATGGGCATTTACCAGATTTAGGCATTTTCTTTATGGAAGACATACTACCGTTTACACAGATCATAGAGCTATGCAGTTTTTACTTTCCGCTAAATTTACACATGACGGATTAAGCAGATGGAAACTTTATTTACAGGAATTTAATTTTACAGTTGTTCACATTCCCGGTACACAAAATGTTGTAGCAGACGCACTATCCCGTTCTCTCAGCAATAATCAGCAAGACATCGTAACCAACTTCTGCCAAGCAAATATATATATTCAACAAGTTGCATTTGAAAATTTCATTTCGTCGTCATTACGAGACATAGCACAAGAGCAGAGTAAAGACAAGGTATGGAAAGAAATTAAACTCCTTTGGCAAGATAGGAATAACGTTACCATTAGAAACCATTACACTGTACGCAATAACGTTCTGTTTCGCCGCTCTCACCCTGACAGCAACAACTGGTTATTATGTATTCCTGACGAACTTGTTAACAAATTAATTTGGTATACTCATTTAAGTTACGGACATTATGGAGCCAGAAAATGTTTTCTTATACTGAGACAGAACTGTTATTTTGTTAACATGGAGAAACGTATTCGACGAGTTTTAGTGTCATGTAAAATCTACCAGAAAGCTAAATCAGACACTACTTCACATATTCATCCGTTACATCCCATTGTACCCGTTAAATTGAGACAAATGGCCGCTGTAGACATTTTTGGTCCAATTCCCATAACTAATAGAGGTTTTTGCTACATCTTTGTCGCTGTTGAGCTCACTTCGAAATTTGTTACCTTCACTCCGTTACGCAAAGCTACTGCTAAATCTATTTCGAATGCATTTGTAAAACATTTTCTATTTCATGTAGGGCATATATTGAAAGTAATTTTCGACACTGGACCACAATTTCGATCTGTAATGTCGACACGAATGTTACGAGCTAGAAACATTTCTCCGATCTACACTCCTGGAAATGGAAAAAAGAACACATTGACACCGGTGTGTCAGACCCACCATACTTGCTCCGGACACTGCGAGAGGGCTGTACAAGCAATGATCACACGCACGGCACAGCGGACACACCAGGAACCGCGGTGTTGGCCGTCGAATGGCGCTAGCTGCGCAGCATTTGTGCACCGCCGCCGTCAGTGTCAGCCATTTTTCCGTGGCACACGGAGCTCCATCGCAGTCTTTAACACTGGTAGCATGCCGCGACAGTGTGGACGTGAACCGTATGTGCAGTTGACGGACTTTGAGCGAGGGCGTATAGTGGGCATGCGGGAGGCCGGGTGGACGTACCGCCGAATTGCTCAACACGTGGGGCGTGAGGTCTCCACAGTACATCGATGTTGTCGCCAGTGGTCGGCGGAAGGTGCACGTGCCCGTCGACCTGGGACCGGACCACAGTGACGCACGGATGTACGCCAAGACCGTAGGATCCTACGCAGTGCCGTAGGGGACCGCACCGCCACTTCCCAGCAAATTAGGGACACTGTTGCTCCTGGGGTATCGGCGAGGACCATTCGCAACCGTCTCCATGAAGCTGGGCTACGGTCCCGCACACCGTTAGGCCGTCTTCCGCTCACGCCCCAACATCGTGCAGCCCGCCTCCAGTGGTGTCGCGACAGGCGTGAATGGAGGGACGAATGGAGACGTGTCGTCTTCAGCGATGAGAGTCGCTTCTGCCTTGGTGCCAATGATGGTCGTATGCGTGTTTGGCGCCGTGCAGGTGAGCGCCACAATCAGGACTGCATACGACCGAGGCACACAGGGCCAACACCCGGCATCATTGTGTGGGGAGCGATCTCCTACACTGGCCGTACACCACTGGTGATTGTCGAGGGGACACTGAATAGTGCACAGTACATCCAAACCGTCATCGAACCCATAGTTCTACCATTCCTAGACCGGCAAGGGAACTTGCTGTTCCAACAGGACAATGCACGTCCGCATGTATCCCGTGCCACCCAACGTGCTCTAGAAGGTGTAAGTCAACTACCCTGGCCAGCAAGATCTCCGGATCTGTCCCCCATTGAGCATGTTTGGGACTGGATGAAGCGTCGTCTCTAGCGGTCTGCACGTCCAGCACGAACGCTGGTCCAACTGAGGCGCCAGGTGGAAATGGCATGGCAAGCCGTTCCACAGGACTACATCCAGCATCTCTACGATCGTCTCCATGGGAGAATAGCAGCCTGCATTGCTGCGAAAGGTGGATATACACTGTACTAGTGCCGACATTGTGCATGCTCTGTTGCCTGTGTCTATGTGCCTGTGGTTCTGTCAGTGTGATCATGTGATGTATCTGACCCCAGGAATGTGTCAATAAAGTTTCCCCTTCCTGGGACAATGAATTCACGGTGTTCTTATTTCAATTTCCAGGAGTGTATATATCCAAGTATCACGCTTCTTCGAACCCTTGTGAATTACTAATGAAAGAAATTGGTAAACTATGTAGAATATACTGCCATAAAAGACATATCGATTGGGATACACACATACTCTCATTCCAGGACGTAATTAACTCCATACCAAATGAATGTACTATGCTATCTCAGATTGTTATATTGAAAAAAGTAGAACCACCTAACAAAATTAAAGAATTAGTATCCTTTCCTACATCTCGTCGACTACGCCACCATGAAATAATTGACGTTGCACTCAACAACATCACACGTGCCGCAGAGCGCCGGAGAAGACAGCAAAAACAGGTTTGTACACGCCGTGACTTTCACATAGGACAGAAGATATTAGTACGCACACAATATTTATCCAACAGAGGAAAGAGTAGGTGCAGTAAATTTGAGCTTCTATACGCAGGTCCATATAGAATTCGTAGCATTCCTCACCCCAATGTAGTACATGTCGAAACTTTGAGAACCAGAAAAAGCAAAGGCAATCACCAAGTCTCCAATATTAAACCCTTTATTGAATGACCATACTTTACGATTTATCACACTGTAATGCCATTTCCTGATATTTATATGACCACTTAAGCAATTATATCTATGCGACTACTTACTGATGATGTTTATGTTTTTTCTTGGCAAGTGCCCGGCAAGGTAAGGATAGCAGGTCGCTTCTCTTGTCGTTACACATCAGACCGTGCACATTTTCCATTTTTTTGTGTATGTATGATTGTTTTCCTATCGAAAGTAGAATTTTTGTCTGTAGGCACTATTAAATGTTTAAGATATAATAAACACCAGTTGACATTGACATTTTGCCTTATGATATCTCAACATCTTGACTTTTCTACACTTTTTGCTACTACATTATGATACTGTGTGTACATTTTTTGCACTTGAAAACTGTCTGTTTTTGACATAATACGTTTTCTGTCATGCTATGGTGTCTGCTTAGTCGTATCACTAGAAACAAGTTTTTATTTAATGGGTATATGATTTAAATGCAAGATATTAATCCTTATTCATCATTTTCAGAAAGCAATAACGTGTAAAGGAAATAAGTTAAACAAACCACAGTGGTTTACTATGAAATGGAAATTTCACCATCGGAATGAAAGACAGAAAATGCAATACCTTGTCATGAAGAGTAAATGGATCAGAATTAACAAGCATTAACAAGAATATACTATACACACTGTATAATAGCAGTCTTAACTAATTATTTTTCTCCCCCCAGGGGGTCCACAACTCTTTTGTGGATACGTGCGTGGCGAGCACGGGGCCCCGAGCCATTGCAGCCTTCTTTCTCTCTAGGGCTGCATTTCCTTTCCCTTCCCCTCCTTTCCCCTCCATGCTCCTTTCCCCTCACCCTCTCCTCTCCCTCTCTTGGTGTCCTTGCTTATGTTGGCCCCCACTATCCTCCTGGTTCTGTTGCTTTTCCAATTCGGCTTTGTTGCATAACCATCTCCTCCTTTTGGCATTCCTTGGTCCCCCTCTGGGGTTTGACCTCCATTACAAAATTTCTCCTCCGTAGTGTGAGCCATTTGGGGAAGAGCACCTTACCTAGTGCGCCCTCTTAGTACATTCCACCTTTTCTTTCACGTCGTTGTCTGATACTAGGGTGCATAGCCAGCACGGTAGCCAGCCCGTGTGGTGGGGTCGCTATGTACCCTTTTGGTTGAGCCCCCTGAACACACAGGGATCACACTTCTGATACCTGAGCTGTGACCTCCTCATGGATGCCTTGGAGTGGTTGCTCGTCATCCTGGAGCATTGGAATTCCCGGCAATGGCCACCGTGCCAGACGGCCCTTGCTGTGGCTGGGTGGCGCCCGTGAGGAGAGCCCCTGATCGGAGTGGGTGGTGTCAGGGCGGACGCTATGCAAATGAAACGCATACGGGTCCAGAACTCTGGCCGTTCTTCTGCGGCCATCTCTCTGCGTGGAACTGATTCCTCAAGTGCTGCTTCTCTTGCCCCTTCAGCCTTCCCTTCCATGGCTACCCCCTGGGAAGAGGGTCAGGCCCGTCGGCTAGGGGCAAAACCTTTCCCCCGTTATCTAGTTTGCACCAGGGCTGATGGAGATACTTTCACCAATACCAAACCTTTATTCTTTGTGGAACACATTGAAGACAAGTTTGGCAAAGTGGACTCCCTGAGCAAGATGCGGTCGGGTTCGTTGCTGATAAAAACTCCTTCCGCTGCCCAATCTGCAGCCCTTCGTGCCTGTACCCATCTTGGCACAATACCTGTGTCCATTACCCCCCACTAGTCTCTAAATATGGTACAAGGTGTGATTTTTCACAGGGACCTCATTCTACAAACTGATGAGGAACGTCGGGACAATCTCGGACGGTGGGGTGTTCACTTTGTTCGGCGTGTTCAGAAGGGTCCTAAAGACAATCGTATTGATACTGGTGCCTTTATCCTGGCCTTTGAAGGGGATACCCTCCCTGAGAAAGTTAAGATTATGGTCTATCGCTGTGATGTGAAGCCGTACATCCCACCTCCTATGAGGTGTTTTACGTGCTTGCGTTTTGGACACATGTCTTCCCGCTGTTCACAGGCCCCTCTCTGTGGTGACTGTGGACATCCACTCCATGAGGGGAGTCCCTGTGTTCCCCCTCCTGTCTGTGTAAATTGTCATGGTAGTCATTCTCCACGTTCACCAGATTGCCCAGTATATAAGAAGGAAAAAAAGATACAGGAGTATAAGTCCCTCGATCGTTTAACCTACACAGAGGCCTGTAAGAAATATGCACGACTCCACCCTGTGTCCATGACATCTAGTTACGCCTTGGTTACATCTTCACCCCTTCCTCCCCTTCCTTACCCCCATCCCAGAACCCTCTCCTCCTCCCCCTCCCCTGTGGCTCCCACACCTTCTCCTATGGGCGCTGCTCCCCCTCCCCAGCCGGAGAAGTGTCCCACTCCTTCGGCGTATGCCGGTCAAGGGCGCCTCTCCCGTGATGCCCCTTCCCGGCACCTTCCTGGCCAAAGGTCTGCTGCCGCGCGACGACCGCGAGAGCCGCGGTCTGTCGGCCCCCAGGTCGCCCGGTCTCTTTCTGTTCCTGGCTCCTTCATGCCACACAGCCCTCCTCGATCTCAGCCTGAACGGAAGAAGAAACATAAGTCCCGGGACAAAGAGCCTCTGGTGTCACCGGAAGTCCCTTCCCCAACTTCACAACCGGATTCTGCCCTGTCGTTCATGGATGTCGCCCCCTCCTTGTCGGTGACGAGTGGGGACCCGGCGGTATGACTGGATTTAAAGTGTTCAGCCCCCATTTAAACCATCGTTCTGTGGTTCTCCAATGGAATTGTAATGGATACTATCGTCACCTTCCGGAATTGAAATCCCTTCTTTCGTCCTACTCTGCAGCTTGTGTGGTTCTCCAGGAATCTCATTTTACTGATGCTCACTCACCGACCCTCCGTGGGTCCCGTGTTTTCTGTCGAAATAGGGTCGGACCCCTGCGGGCTTCTGGTGGCGTTTGTACATTGGTCTGTACAGACATTGCTAGCACGTGGATTCCTCTTCAAACTACATTGGAAGCGGTTGCTGTTAGGATCCACTTCGACTCTGCAATCACAGTTTGCAATCTTTATCTCCCTCCTGACAGGACTCTTACACCTGCTACCTTAACCGCCCTTCTTCAGCAACTTCCTCCTCCCTTCCTCCTCCTTGGGGATTTTAATGCTCATCATCCCTTGTGGGGCAGTGACTTTCCATCTAGACGAGGTCTTCTTATAGACCAATTTATTGCAGACCATGACCTGTGCCTTCTTAATGATGGCTCCCCTACTCATTTCAGTGCCGGTCATGGTACCTTTTCTGCCATTGATCTTTCTCTTTCTTCTCCCTCTCTCCTCCCTTCATTACACTGGTCGCCACACGACGACCTTTGTGATAGTGACCATTTCCCGTTGATTATCACGTTCCCTTCCCGCTCCCCGATGGACAGGTTGCCTCGTTGGTCTTTCCAACGCGCCGATTGGCCTCTATACACTGCACAGGTCGCGTTTTCTCCCTCTTTGTCGGGTTGTATTGATGACGTCCTACGTGACGTGTCTGACGCGATTGTTCGCGCTGCTAGCCTTGCTGTCCCGCGCTCATCTGGACCATTTCGTTGCCGGCAAGTCCCGTGGTGGAGTACGGCTATTGCCATTGCCATCCGTGATCGCCGTCGAGCTTTGCAACACTTCAAGAGGCACCCATCCGTAGCCAGCCTTACTACCTTTAAACGCCTTTGCGCTAAAGCCCGTTATTTAATCAAACAGAGTAAGCGGATATGTTGGGAACGATTCGTTTCTTCCCTTGGTTCTACTGTCCCTCTGTCACGGGTATGGGCTACACTTCGCTCTCTCCAAGGTTGCCATCGGCAGTCCACCCTCGCAGGCCCTCACCTCCCAGATGGCATTTGTACGGACCCATTAGTTCTTGCAGAACATCTAGCGACCCAATCTGCAGTGGCATCAGCGTCAGCCTCCTATCCAGCTGCTTTCCTTCATAAAAACAGCGGGCTGAAGCTTCCACCTTATGTTTCACTCCTTGTGAGTCAGAATCTTACAACGAACCTTTTACTGAATGGGAATTTCTTTCTGCTCTATCTTCTTCTCATGATACGGCCCCTGGCCCAGATTCCATTCATAACCAACTGCTTCAACATCTCAGTGCTCCACAACGGCAACATCTTCTTTGGGTGTTTAACCGTATCTGGCTCCAGGGTGACTTCCCTTCTCAGTGGAGGGATAGCATTGTGGTTCCTGTCCTTAAGCCTGGTAAGAACCCCCTATCTGTTGACAGCTATCGGCCAATTAGTTTGACCAATGTTGTTTGTAAGTTACTTGAACGGATGGTAGCCCGTCGGCTCAATTGGGTCCTCGAATCTCGGGATCAATTGTCCCCTTACCAGTGTGGCTTTCGAGAGGGACGGTCTCCAATCGATCCTTCTCTTGGAATCCGCAGTCCGGCAGGCTTTTTCCCAGCGCCGCCATTTGGTTGCAGTGTTTTTTGACCTTCGCAAGGCCTGTGACACGGCCTGGCGCCATCACATCTTACTTACCCTTCATCATTGGGTCTTCGGGGCCCACTCCCGATATTTATCTGCCAGTTCCCGATCCATCGGTCATTCAGAGTCCGAGTTGGTACTGCTTTTAGTTCTCCACGGACCCAGGAGATGGGCATCCCACAGGGTTCTGTCTTGAGTGTCCTTCTTTTCCTAATTGCTATCGATGGAATTGTGGCCTCTGTCAGTCCCTTGGTCGCCCCTGCCCTGTATGTGGATGATTTCTGCATTTGGGTTAGTTCCTCCTCGATGGCATCTGCAGAACGGCAGCTCCAGGTAGCTATATGGCGTGCCTCTGCATGGACCCTCTCACACGGGTTTCAATTCTCTCCTTTAAAATCGCGAGTGGTCCACTTCTGTCGTCGTACTACGATCCACCCTGATTCAGAGCTCTATCTTGCTGCACAAAGATTTCCTGTGGTCCCACAGTTTCGTTTCTTGGGTCTTCTTTTCGACAACAAGCTCACTTGGCTGCCCCATATCAGACTCCCGAAGGTAGGATGTTTCCGTAAACTCAATGTCCTTCGCTTTCTTGCCCACTCCTCTTGGGGTGCGGACCGTTCCCTCCTCCTCCGTCTTTATCGTGCTCTAGTTCTGTCTCGCTTGGACTATGGTTGTCAAGTTTATGGTTCAGCTGCTCCTTCCACACTGCACGTGCCGGATCCAGTCCACCATCGTGGTATCCGTTTGGCCGCCGGTGCCTTCGCTACTAGGCCTGTTGATAGTCTCCTGGTTTGATAGTCTCCTGGTTGAAGCTGGGATCCCCCTCCCCCCTTTCTGTTCGGCGGTCCCAGCTTCTGGTGTCTTATGCACTCACTATCCGTTCCTCTCCCACTCATCCTTCCTATTCTATCCTGTTCCCAGACCATGGACGTCACCCACCCGACTCCCGCCCTCGGGCGGGTTTACCGGTTGGGCTGCGCCTTGCATCTCTTTGCCGTGATTTTCAGCTTCCTTTTCTTTGTCCTGTCTTCCTCGCTCCCTCCCCTCTTTCCCTCCTTGGTTGGTTCCTCGGCCTCGAATTCGGATGGATCTCCACCGAGGTCCTAAAGATTCCATCCCCCCGGTGGTGTTCCGTTCCTTTTTCCGCCAAATTTTATGGGAGTTTCGGGATGCTGTTGTTTTTTACACTGATGGCTCTAAATCTGCTGATCATGTTGGGTATGCCTTCACGTCCTCTGTTGGAATGGAAAGTCATCTACTGCCACCTACATGTGGGGTGTTTACTGCGGAATTGATGGCAATTTCCCAAGCCCTTACCTTTATTAAACAGTCCCAACACAACCGCGTTTTGTTATGTACGGACTCGATGAGTGGCGTTCTTGCTATTGACCGGTGTTTTTCGCGCCATCCCTTGGTCTCTGCCATCCATGACCATCTCGCTGATATTCGCCTTGCTGCTTGTTCCATTGACTTCCTTTGGGTCCCTGGCCATGTGGGTATCCCGGGTAATGAGCTCGCTGATTGTTTGGCTGGGGGAGCAGTTACTTACCTCCTGTTTTCTGTAACCCCTCCTGCAGCGGATTTATGGCTTCACATCAAATCCCGCTTCGCACAGTCATGGACCAATTCTTGGGAGGCTACTCCCCTGTCTAATAAACTTCGTGCAATTAAGGTGACACCAGGCCCGTGGAGTTCTTCCTTTCGCCTCTCCCGAAAGGACTCGACCACACTGTGTCGTCTCCGCATTGGCCATACAAGGCTGACCCATGGTTTTCTTTTGCGTGATGAGCCAAGCCTACTATGTGGTTGTGGAGCCTTCCAGTCAGTAGCCCACATTTTGGTTGAATGCCCCCTTCTTTTGGCTCTGCGTGCTAAGTACAGACTCTCCCTCACTTTACCTTTGATGTTGGCTGACGATTCCCATATGGTCTCTCTGGTTCTCGGTTTCCTCCGGGAAAGTGGTTTTTATTCTCAGTTTTAAGGTTTTTAATCTCTCTCTGGTGTTGGGGCAGGGCGGTGAGTGTTTGGGTGTCTCCCACTGTAAGCAGTGTTCGGAGATTCCCGATTCCCCTCCCTGACCGAAATCCTCTTTTCTTCCCCTTTTACTCTGTTTTTACCCTTTTTTTAAGGCTTGGTTAGTCCTTCTATTCCCATACATACTTTCTACATTCTAGCAGTTGTACCTTTTACATCACAGGTGGTCTTGCCTATGCTGCTTCAGCATAGTGTTGGGTTCGTTCTCTTGCCGACTTCCCTCATTTTGTTTTTTACCAATGACAACATGACTGCCTTTCTACGTTTTTACCTTTTTCCGTTTTATTTTTCTGACTTTACTGAGATGTCCCATTAGCGGAATGGAGCCTATTTGAAACAAGGGACTGATGACCTTGCTGTTTGGTCCCTTAAACCTCACACAACCAACCAACCAATTATTTTTCTTTCAGAATACGAGGCGAGTATTGCAGGCTGTCAGACAGAACTACACATGTTAATTTTAGTGATGAAATATGCTAGAAGTAAGAAACTCTATACTATAGGAAGTAATGAATGATAATAGTTGTATGAAGTAAATGGTAAAATGAATATGAATAATGAAGTGTCTATTTTTTGCACATGATAAGAAATGATGATGAATAGTTATATGAAGAATATGGTAATATGTATAATGAAGTTTTTCTTTGCAGAAGATGATAATGATGAAGTTTATATATTTTCTCTTAGTTAAGAAATATTATGTAGTTACTTAAGTATTTGTTGCAGTTCCTTTTGACAGTATGTCTTATGTCGCATAGTATAATGACTGAATGTTTTGGGAAAGACAGCTAGAGTACATACATATTAAGTACATGTTTCATTACCTGTTAATTCGAAGTTTACTACTTTTCAGCACAATATACATTTTTCTTTCAGGTCAATAATCCACTTTATATTTTTCCAGCAGAACTTTTTCATGATATTAATATAGTATAAGCAGTTAGTCATTAAATCTGTTCTAGTACTTGCATTTTTTTTTGCCCAGTTGTGTCTATCATTTATGAATGTCTACTTGTTTCATAACCTTGTTACAGCTGACTCATGACGAATGATGTTATTAATCCTTATTTACAGCAATAAGTCAAAAGCAAATATTTTCATGCCCCAGCAATGGACTATCGATCCCAACGCAATGCATTGCTAGCACAAAAAAACAGTCCCAACTATTACCAGTATACAAATAAATAATGCTACCAGTTTAAGATATATTTTTAATCCTGAATATAATGCAAATTTTTCTGATATAGTGATTCCATTATGTCTATGTATTAGTGGACTACAGACTTTGAGTAATAGCTACAATGTCTTACATTTTAAATATGTCTTATGTCACTTACATGATATCTTATATAAACACTAGCAGCTTGATGCTACATGCAATAACTCTTGTTTTGAATGATGGCTTCTGAATAATGTATTAAAAAAATGCTTTGTAACTGGACAATGAGTGCCAATAATTACTGTAATGAGATATGATGCCAATGATTACTGTAATGAGATGACTTGTGAATGATGTTTTGTAACATTGCATAAATGAATGCAAATAATTACTGTAATGAGATGACTTATGCATAAATGCTATGCCAATAATTACTGTAATGAGATGGCTTATGAATGACGTTTTGTAACAATGCATAAATGAATGCCAATAATTACTGCAATGAGATGAGTTATGAATAGTGTTTTGTAATACTCAATACTTACTACATGTTCAGTAACTGGCCAATGAATGCCAATGATTACTGTAACGTGATGACTTATGCATAAATGAATGCCAATGATTACTGTACTGAGATGACTTGTGCATAAATGCTATGCCAATAATTTCTGTAATGAGATGACTTATGCAGAAATGCTATGCCAATGATTACTGTAATGACATGACATGTGTAAATGGTATGCCAATGATTACTGTAATGAGATGACATATGAATGATGTTTTGTAACACTGCATAAATGAATGCCAATAATTACTGTAATAAGAAGACTTATGATGCTGATAATTACTGTAATTAGATGACTTATGATTAATGTTCTGTAATACTCCATACATAGTACATAAATGTTTAGTAAATGGCCAATGAGTGCCAATAATTATTCAGATCGGTTGATACACTATTGTAATTCTGAATGATAACTAGCATAAGACTTAATGTCCTTCGCCTTCTGACCTAATTACCACCAATTACTACAATATCCGTATGTCCTGTCCATCCTCATGATCATGGAGCACTATATTTGCTTTCTGCACTAATTCTACGTTGATGTAAGAGTATGGATTCTACAAGAATGTGGTGTTGACATATCAAGCTGTCCACCACCTTGAATGATGGAGATGTCACTATGGTCCTACTGTTTGGTGTACCTAATGTACTACCAAAATGATAACATAGAATATTAATACAACATTTCAGTGTCTTGGCTACACTGATAAATACTTCAGGGAAGAGAACTTCAGATTGTCTCACTTGGTGTTGTGCTTGTGTAGACAGATATGGACTTAAAGTGCAGCTACATGCAACCCACTTGTGCTACAACCATGATGCTATCCTTCCCATTCCTTTCCTAGTTCTTGTAAAATGTTAGAGACTTATACAGTGCATATGCACTTTATTTCATTTCCTGATGTATTCAGTTCTTGTAAAAATGCTAAAGGCTTCTACAGTGCGAGTGCACTTTATTTCACTCCCTGATGTATTTAATTCATGTAAAAATACTAAAGACTTTTACAGTGCATGTGCACTTTATTTCATTTGTTAAAGTATTCAGTTCTTGTAAAAAAATGCTAAAGAATTATACAGTGCGTGTGTACTTCATTTCATTTGTTAATATGATCAGTTGTTCTAAATAGGCTAAATATTTATACAGTGCTTGTGCACCTTATTTCATTTCTCAATATATTTAAATTCTTGTCAAATGTTAAAGACTTATACAGTGCGTGTGCACTTTATTTCATCTGTTAATATATTCAGTTCCTGTAAAAAACGCTAAAGACATATACAGTGCATGTGCACTTTATAACATTTGTCAATATATTTTGTACTCAGTGAGTGTGCAGTCCATTTCATTTCTTAATATGTTCTGTACTTGTATTATTTATCAGTAATTATATATATATATATATATATATATATATATACTCTCTGACTGTAGACTTAGTAAACTAAATAGATTATAGAAAAATTTGTTGCTCATGGAAAGTCCAATTGACTCACCATCGCTGCGAAATTTTTGCCCCCCCCCCCCATGATTAAGAAATTTGTTGCTATTGCACTCGAGCAGATGTAATTTCGATGGATTGCTCTCGTGCTGCCTACGGTACGTAAGCTATAAGAGAACCTCAGATCAAAGAGCAGTGTTGTATGCAGTAGCAACTATGTAGCAGTTGTAGTAGTAGCCAGCAGTCGTGTGTATGGAGTTGGATGGGCCGGTTGTGGGGCAGCGATGGCGGTGCCTGAGCGATATAATATAAGGTAAAAGCAGCCTCGCGCATGTGTAGTATTGTTATATCAAGTCCCATGTAAATGTTTTAAAAAAATATCTTAATAATAATCTTTCTCATAAAAAATAACCTTTGACAATCATTCATTTCAATTTAAGGAATTTACTAATTTCTCCAGTCCTTGGTCATCCCTATTATTGAAAAAAAAAACAGTTATTTCTTTTTTATAAATGACAAATCTATCGGCCAGCATTGCACTCGACTGTGGCAGAAAAATTTCGTATAGGAGCAGATATATATGCGTTATCCGGCGACCTTATTGAGGTAAGAACTTTCAATTTATTCAGAATGATATTCCAGGGCCATGACGCAGCACTGCTGACTTCCAAAATTCACCAGTTTAAATTCACAGTCAGTTATTGAAAGGTTATAACTAAGTCACAATTTTTTATTGAGAGATTAGTCAAATTTTATTATTGATAGGTTACTGAATTTATTTATTGGGAGGTTACGCTAAGTGTCAATGCTATGCATAATCATATTTTCTTGTGCGACGTTACAAGTTTAGTAAGTCACGGCTGCAAAATACTAACGCGGATTATTTACAGATGAATGGAAAAACTAGTAGAAGCTGACCTCGGGGAAGATCAGTTTGGATTCCGTAGAAATGTTGGGACACATGAGGCAATATTGACCCTACGACTTATCTTAGAAGCTAGATTAAGGAAAGGCAAACCTACGTTTCTAGCATTTGTAGACTTAGAGAAAGCTTTTGACGATGTTGATTGGAATACGCTCTTTCAAATTCTGAAGGTGGCAGGGGTAAAATACAGGGAGCAAAAGTCTACTTACAATTTGTACAGAAATCAGATGGCAGTTATAAGAGTAAAGGGGAATGAAAGAGAAGCAGTGGTTGGGAAGGGAGTGAGACAGGGTTGTAGTCTCTCCCCGATGTTATTCAATCTGTATATTGAGCAAGCAGTGAAGGAAACAAAATAAAAATTCGAAGTAGGTATTAAAATCCATGGAGAAGAAATAAAAACTTTGAGGTTCGCCGATGACATTGTAATTCTGTCAGTGACAGCAAAGGACTTGGAAGAGCAGTTGAATGGAATGGATAGTGTCTTGAAAGGAGGATATAAGATGAACATCAACAAAAGCAAAACGAGGATAATGGAATGTAGTCGAATTAAGTCGGGTGATGCTGAGGGAATTAGATTAGGAAATGAGACACTTACAGTAGTAAATGTGTTTTGCTATTTGGGGAGCAAAATAACTGATTATGATCGAAGTAGAGAGGATATAAAATATAGACTAGCAATGGCAAGGAAAACGTTTCTGAAGAAGAGAAATTTGTTAACATCGAGTATAGATTTAAGTGTCAGGAAGTCATTTCTGAAAGTATTTGTATGGAGTGTAGCCATGTATGGAAGTGAAACATGGATGATAAATAGTTTGGACAAGAAGAGAATAGAAGCTTTTGAAATGTGGTGCTACAGAAGAATGCTGAAGATTAGGTGGGTAGATCACATAACTAATGAGGAAGTATTGAATAGGATTGGGGAGAAGAGAAGTTTGTGGCACAACTTGACTAGAAGAAGGGATCGGTTGGTAGGACAAGTGTTGAGGCATCAAGGGATCATCAATTTAGTATTGGAGGGCAGCGTGGAGGGTAAAAATCGTAGAGGGAGACTAAGAGATGAATACACTAAGCAGATTCAGAAGGATGTAGGTTGCAGTAGGTACTGGGAGATGAAGAAGCTTGCACAGGATAGAGTAGCATGGAGAGCTGCATCAAACCAGTCTCAGGACTGAAGACCACAACAACAACAACAACAACAACAACAACTGGTACCTATCATTTGTTGCGTAATTGACGACTTCTTTGTTAACGTGCGTTCGCCACAGATCCTTCCTGAACCTGACAGAAGAGGATGTTACCATCTGTTAGCAGTTGGTGAGCTAACTCCCTGTGCTGCCCAGACGTAAGGAGGAGGGGCAGAATTATATCCACAGACTGGTTAATAAGGGAGTAGCTTACAGACTGGAAATCTGAATCCGGCTGTTCGGACGTGCATACGAACTCCATACTTGGCGCATTCGGCGCCAGGAGTATAAAGGCCACGTGGAACGCTGATAAAAAGAAAGTTTCTCTTGCTCCATGACAATAACGTTACCACAGACTCTAATTAAAGCATTCACTGAATGTTGTCGAGGTCACAAGTAACTTACTTAACATCTGTATACCTGTCGCACCTCGATTCAAAACGACTATCTAGCGAGCAAATATATTTTTCCCCTTGTGATAAGTGGAGAGCACTCATGAAGATTGTCCAGTTGTCACTGATCGTGCATGACCGCACGTGCCGCTGGTATCTGGGTAATCACAAATCTTGTATCTGTCGTCTTTTCCGCCTGTAGATATGACCACTCGAAAGCAGATCGAGGAATCGGCTGATTTTTTATTACAAAATGTCTCTCACAGAAAGAGCTAATTATATTCAAACAACTTAGGGACAATGTAGACGGGTGAATTCTGCCACAATCGCCGATATTTCGCTAGGTGAACACCCCCCCCCCCCCTGCACCTTTCCACCGCCAAATCGCCGTCAGCGCTTCGGCAGGGGCACTATGATGGCCGACAATCACAATTCGGCAAAAGGCAACACACACACACACACAGACAACAGAAAACGCCACACAACCAAAGATGGACAGCATTAGAAGTTATCAACATTCGATACTAATTACCACCTGTTAATTATCGCCGGCTTGTCCAGGGGAAAGGAAAAAATCCAAACACAGTTTAAGGAGAGACGTTCATGAAAAACACACACTATTTAAAAGATGGAC
The DNA here is from genome assembly GCF_023864275.1 of Schistocerca cancellata. Classification (NCBI taxonomy): domain Eukaryota; kingdom Metazoa; phylum Arthropoda; class Insecta; order Orthoptera; family Acrididae; genus Schistocerca; species Schistocerca cancellata. The sequence continues at coordinate 1,142,900,288 of NC_064626.1, read as the reverse complement.
CAAATCCACAATTTCTAAGTGCGGCAGCGAAATTTTGTACCGTGATTTACATGAAATTAACACATTTACTGTTAAGTTCCATGATTATATATATTTCACATTTTTTTGAAATTTAAAAATTTTATTTTCAAAAAGTAATATATGTACCTTCTTTTCAGAAACAGTTCACGAGATTTTTACAGAATTTTCTGTGTTTCATCTGTTGGCATGTAGTGAATTTCTCTGATGAGGTTTCTTGAATATATCGAATAGGAGCATTTTAATGTTTTTAATTATAATTCTGTTAATGTAATCTAAAATTCATGCAAAATTCCAAGCACATTGCGCCATATCTCAGCTTACAATCGGAATTTCAAAAGAAATAAGTGTACCAAATTTCATAATTTCAGCCATCATCCTTTCTGAGGAAAAGTTACATCAATTTTTTTAAAAAATCAGGAAATGTTAATTTAAAGTTCAACAAAACGCTTTTACTTATTTCGCCTCTCAGAAGGCGCCAGATCCGTACTGGGGGTCCTCTTTCCCTTCAAGACTTTTCTTCTGGTTTCTTGTTTTCTGTCCTCTTTCTGTACCAGGTCTTCAACTGACTTTTCAGCTGCAGAAAAGCGCTATAAATCTATTTTTCTCGAGATGTCTTGAGTGAAGTTTCCTGTCTTAAAGCCCACTGACAGCGTAGTTCGTATACTCCTGCAGTATTTAGATTGTTCACTGCTTCCTCGGTGGAACCCATCATGTTGTTGATCGGCGGAGAACCATGCTTAGCCGTTCACTGGCGCGCTTCACATACAGTAAGTGCGCGAGCGGAAGATTCTCTTCTCTTGTTTTAATCCGGTTGGCCTTGTTCGCCTTTCTTATAACGCTGTTCTCATAACCGTTGGTGCGAAACGTGGTGTAGCTCCCTCAATTCTTCCTTGATGTTGACAATATCACTTATCTGGTAGGTACAATGTCTGATGTGTACGGGAATACACATAAGGGATGTGCGAGTGCAGATCGTAGACGTTTGGTTGAGGACATGTGGAAGTTTGGGTGTGTCCGTGAGCGGTGTACGGATACCCAAATGGTAAGGCGACCGCTCGCGATAAGCAGGAAATCCGGGTTCGAATCTCTGTCCGGCACAAATTTTCATTGTCGCCATTCCATTCCGCAGCTGATGGTAGTCGCTATTCGCAATTGCGAATTCATCTGATGTGACATGTTAAAATTGCCCTCCTTCCCTTTTCTTCTTTTCCCATCCGGCATTCAGCACTTTGGATGTCACGGCTGCTGCTATTGCCCCATCGGTCGCCCGCCTCTTTGTTCCCTGCAACGAAAGAAATATTTAGATAGAAGTAACACATCGCAAATCGTTAACAAATGAGAAATTCTGAAAACGTCCGACAAAATTCCCTGCAAAACTGCTCTAGAAACTGAAACGTCCCCTTTTGAACATTTATACATGACTGTGCTTAAACTGACACATAATATTTTTTAGCGCAACGCAATCTGACTTTCAGAAATCCCTACAAAGGAATGGCCCTGACTACCATTAACCTGTACCTTTCACAAATCACTTACCTCACCAAAAATCTTCGTTACTCGAACTACTGCAATACAGCGAGCGCCACAACTGCCAGCTAAATAAAAGATTCTAACTACGGAAGGCACTAACTACTAGTAGGCATAGTTAGCAAATGAAAGATTTTGATAGAGAACAAACAATGTATTTACCTTAATAATCGTAATATATATGCTATCCAGTCTTACAAATTTCAAGTCTCCGTCATTTCTCTCCCCACATCCACTACTGCTGACGGCTCACCTCCAACTGCGCAACGCTACGCGCTGTTCACATCCAGCTGCCGCTGCCCAACACTACAATGGCTGACAACAATGCAAACTAGCCTCAGACTGCACACAGCACAGCCAGTGAATTTCATACAGAGCGGTACGTGGCGGCGGCGTTACCAATATAAGAACCTAAACAGCCTACTTACATAGCCTACTTACAAAACTTTCTCGGAAAACATCCTACAACATAGGTCTACCCATAGGGGAAATGTAGGAATACTACAAATATTTCATTAGTTTCCAGTCTTCTGAATCCCCAAAGTATTGCGTGTAGAAATATGGTTGACTCATGAATAGAACCGTAAACTCACCGAGTTTGTCTCGTGCCCACCGGATGGTGTTTGCGAGTGCAGTGCCTTCACAAAATGGCGACAAGCCAAGAAAGAAAATTTGTGTGTGTTCGAATATACGATGTGCTACAACAGTGCAGCGTGCTTTCAGACGGAATTATAGAAAAGCGGCGCCATGTAAACAAAGCGTTGTGCGTTGGTTCAAATGGCTCTGAGCACTATGGGACTTAACATCTTAGGTCATCAGTCCCCTAGAACTCGGAACTACTTAAACCTGACTAACCTAAGGACATCAGACACATCCATGCCCGAGGCAGGATTCGAACCTGCGACCGTAGCAGTCCCGCGATTCCGGACTGCAGCGCCTAGAACCGCAAGATGTGCGTTGGTGTCCACGATTTATCGGTATTGGCTGTCTCTGTGAACAGAAAAGTACGGGACAAGCAAGTGTGTCAGGTGCAACCGTGGAGAGGGTGGTCCCGCCAAGACGCATGCTGGAATACCGCAGCGAACTGTGTGGAATCTTTTGCTACGGCGGTTACATTTCAAACTGTACCGTCCGCAGCTCGTGCAACAAATAAAACTGGAATATTGGGACCTCTGCCTTCAATTTTGCATCACGATGCAGGAAACACGTGAGGTGAACATTTCGGCTCCAAGCTGATATTCAGCAACGAAGCAACCTTCCACTTACCCGAAGAGATTAATCACGACAATCTGAGAGTGTGGGGCACTGAAAATCCCAATGAAAATGCGGCACGTGAACGTCTCTCACCGAAGGTTAATGTTAGTTCAATGGTTTCTGTGCAGTGTCAGAAACGAAACTGTATGGGACGTGTTCCTTCTATGAGGATACTGTGACGGGTACCTCTTACCTAGATATACAGGGTGTACATAAAGTCCGGGAAGACTTTCAGTTATTTATTACACAAGAACTGAACATTGTACAGATGTCATTCATATTGCACTTTGAAGAGAAACTCTGAAAGTTTTTTTTCCAAACATTTGATGTACGAACCATGAGTGACCCGGCAGACGTCAATACGATAATCGAATTCTTGCCATACCTGTCCCAGCATGGCATCGTCGACTGTGGTAGTAGCTTCCCGTATTCTCTCCCGGAGCTCTGCTACATCATGTAGTAGGGGCGGTACATACAGCACACCTTTAATGTGTTCCCACAGAAAAGAGTCACACGGAGTGAGACCTGGTGTTTTTGTCGAACTCCAACACACAGAAAGATCGCTCCTCACCTGAACTCGCCATGTTTGCAACTAGCGCCGACTATCGGCAAAGTACCAAACTACACTGTGACGGAATAAGTGAAAAAAGAGTTTCAGGGTTTCTCTTCAAAATGACATATGTATGATATCTGTACAATGTTTCATTCTTGTGCAATAAATAACTGAAAGTGTTCCCGGACTTTATGTAACCCTGTATTGTAGCTAAGGTTGTTTCTGCAACTCACTGGTGATTCCGCGAAGTTCTTCTTCCTATAGGAAGGGGCAACCCCTCATTGGAGCGTCGACGTTCGTCGCGAACTAAACGATGAACTTCTGCATCGCTGGATTGGGATGAAAATCACCCGGCTCTGTTCCCTTGGCCGCCCAAAATCGCCTGACTTACCGCCTTGTTAATTTTTCCTTTGGGGGTACACCAAGGACCGTGTTTACGTACTTCTGCGGACAAGAACACTGGAATAACTCAGAGAATGCATCAGTGTTACTGTGAAGAGTGATGACCGTTGACAATGTGTTGCTACGTAAGGTATCGAATGGACTTGAATACCGCTTGGACAAGTGTCACGTGACTAAAGGGACACTCATATAACATTAGTAAAGGCAAAATACAAACTTGTTGAGGTTACGGTTCCATTCGTGCAGAAGTAATAGTTGCACACGAATTGCTTTCGAAAGTCTAGAGCCCTGAAACGAATGAAACATTTATAATAGCTGTGTGCAGTAAATTTGTTGGGAAAAATAGTTTATTTCTTCGAAAATTCTTTGCGTAGGTTAAGGGATCAGTGATTCTGAATCAGTTGCAGCAAGAATGTTCTCAAAGATACAAGAGATTCAACAACTACAAGAAGAATAGTCTACACATTCATTGAGCTAGACGAGATGGGGATCACCTCGTTTCCAGAAGAGGAATGAGAATAATTTAAATTGGGGAGTCATCGTGTAGAGCAACTCTGAGTCACATTCGGACGAACAGCTCATCAAACTCTACAAAATCTGTACTTAATGCGAATGATAAGGATTACAGAGATCGACTGAGATACAAAATTAATATCAGACAATTTCTTACTAAACAGCTGTTACTGCACAGTGTTTAAAAAGAGAAAGCTAAAGCTCAGATGGGCTGTTACTAATTAATCGAAACATTTTTGGAAACAAAACTGAGAGATTCTTGGTATCAGTAACTATGACGAGACACTTATATTGATTACGGTTCACATTCTTTGAAGACAGATAGTGGTACAAACGCGTAAGGAGACGTGATTGAATAAAAATATTTGTGATCGAGACAGAACAGTCGCCTTGTATAAAGTTCCTGAACTATTTACCACTGCTACTAAAACTCCACTTATATTGGGTACGTATTAAATGTACAGTCAAGTAATTTGGTCTGTTCACTTGGAGCACCATCGTTCTGGGGTCGTCCTTGCAAAGTGACATTGACCAGTATTTGCAGGAACTGGAGTGACTGTAAAGCAGAGGGGTAGCTGGAGTTGGACGTCTTGTCGACATTAAGATAGTTGAAGACGAGCACTGTCTGGTGAATTCCAAGTACAGCGGGGGCTACGACAATGAGATGTGATCTCTACAGTGTTATTTAATTTAGTTTTAGAAAAGGTGATGTGGTAAATGCCGATAAGCCCAAAAGGAACAATACTTAATCGGCGAGTTCAAGTGGTAGCATATGCGGATGGCGTAGCATTAATGGCAAGGAATGTAAGGGCACTAAAGGGAACTACCATACGTTAGAGGAAGCAGCAAGAGAAGTAGGTTTAGAAGTAAACATAAAGAAAACAAAGTAGATGGTGATTGGGGAGCCCAATATAAACGGACAAAAGAATTCAATAGTAATGAATGGGAAAGAATATGAAAGAGTGAAAACATTTAAATATTTAGGTTTTGTAATAACGGAGGACAATAAAGTAATAGTAGAAATTCAAGAAAGGATAGCGAGTGGAGATCGTTGCTATTTTACCTTGCAGAACGTATTTAATTCCAGGAATGTTAGTAGGAATACAGAAATCAAAATGTACACGACCATATTAAGACCTATAGTTATATATGGATCAGAAGGCTGGGTATTGACATTAAAGGAGGAGAACTGGTTATTGAGATGGGAAAGAAAGATACTGAGAAGGATTTTTGGAGCAGCGAGAGAGGAAGACGGCTGGAGAGTAAGAACAAACACTATTTGAACAGATTGATATTGTTGTTAAAATTAAGCAGGGAAGATTAAGATGGGCAGCACATTTACAGAGAATGCCAGAAACTCGGAATGTTAAGAAAGTGTTTATGGGAAAACCTGACAGGAGAAGGAGAAGAGGTAGACTCAGGAAAAGGTGGCTGGACGATATGGAGGCGATGGGAATAAGAAATTGGAGAAGGAAGGCGATGGACAGAGAAGAATGGAGGCAGGTGATACAGGAGGCCAAGGTTCTTGTAGGAGTGTAGAGCCAACCAAGAAGAAGAAGAAAGACGAGCATTGTGGCTACTGGACATGTAGCTTTGGAGATTAAAAAAAGAAAGGGCTCCAGGTTTTCCCTAGTGATATAGGAACAGCACAAGAACTCGATATCCTTGTGACTAGAAGAGAGAGTGAACCGCCAATCTTTCTGTCAATTTGGTCGGATCCATTAATCAAAACTTGATAACCGCTGGCAACCGACGGTCGCATCTCCATTGGTGACGTGTCTCATCCGGTCTTTGATTACCCGTAGGTTTCTTCCGACAGTTCTCTGAGGTCGATTACCGTATTAGAAGGGTGCAGAAGGCGCCTACTGCACACTATCAGGAGGCGGCTAATGCCTTCTGGAGTGTTCCGTCTATCAGCGTCGCCGGAGCTTAGGCGCCATTAGCGGTCACACCGCACCACGAGATATACAGCACAACCAGCCAGCAAGCTCTCCAAGGCAAAAGAGAAAAGAATTTAAAAAGATTAATAGTTCTATGGCAGTTCACAGCTGTGTGTAATTTATTACCTGTTTAAATATGTGGTCAGTTTAGTTTAATCGTGGCAGAAGCATCAAACACTGTGTATAACAACAAATGAGGGAGGAAATTTTTAGAGTTAAAACTTGTAAAAATAAAAAGGATGTTTATAAACATACACGTACAAGGGTAATCCCATAAGTAAGGTCTCCTATTTTTTTGTAAGTACAGAACTCTGTTTGTGTGGCACACTGTTATGAAGAGTGCTTCACGGCTTGGCAGCCGTTGGAATGGAGCTCCCGTTGGATGTTAACGCCAAGTGCGACTTGTGCGCAGTTATCCGGTTTTTGAACGCAAAGCGCACTGCGTCGATTGAAATCCGTCGCCAATTGACGGAAGTGTATGGTGAGTCTTGCATGGATGTCAAAAATGTTCGTAAGTGGTGTAGAGAGTTCGCAGCTGGTCGGACCGAAATTCACGACGAACAAAGGAGCGAGAGACCGTCAATTTCTGAGGAGACAGTGTTGAAGGTTCAGAGCATTCGTGAAGATCGGCGGGTCACCCTGGATGATCTCTGCACGTTGGTTCCTCAGGTTTCCCGAAGCACCGCTCACAGAATTTTAACGGAAACATTGAACTACCGGAAGGTGTGCGCAAGATGGGTGCCACGCATGCTGACTGAGGACCACATGCGGCGACGAGTTGATGCTTCCCGCGCATTTCTTCACCGACAACTTTCTGGACTCAATTGCACGGATGACGAAACCTGGGCATACCACTTTACACCTGAGACCAAGGAACAATGACGTCAGTTCATAACTTTCTGAACAGCATGGCGGCGAGCAGGTATGACATGGAGATACAAAAATTGCCACAGCGTCTACAAAAATGCATCGACAGAAATGGTGATTATGTTGAAAATAGCTAAATGTTCAAGCTTTAAACTGATGTAAACCATTGTGGAAATAAACAGGTCTATGTACTTATAAAAAAATAGGAGACCTTACTTTTGGGATTACCCTCTCGCACTGCATGGGGCGGCTACTAGTCCGCTCTTGTCCAGAACCGCACAGCACGGGTTCGTCTGGCAATCCCTATCTACTCATCCTGCTTTTAGTTCTTGTCATTCCGTAACGCAATTTGTTCGAAGATCTCCGTATCTCCCACTCCTCTATGTGTCCTTGAGTATTTCTTCCCTTGTTGTAGACGAACCTCGGAAATGATTTTTTTTTTTTTTTGTTCTTGATGCATTTAGTCTCTGGTTTGTCGCGGTGTATTACTGAGATTAACTGTTGTGTAGAGGGAACTCCTTCGCGATGTAAGTCGGCGGCAGGATGGTTGAGGGGATGGGGCGTATATATATACACTCCTGGAAATTGAAATAAGAACACCGTGAATTCATTGTCCCAGGAAGGGGAAACTTTATTGACACATTCCTGGGGTCAGATACATCACATGATCACACTGACAGAACCACAGGCACATAGACACAGGCAACAGAGCATGCACAATGTCGGCACTAGTACAGTGTATATCCACCTTTCGCAGCAATGCAGGCTGCTATTCTCCCATGGAGACGATCGTAGAGATGCTGGATGTAGTCCTGTGGAACGGCTTGCCATGCCATTTCCACCTGGCGCCTCAGTTGGACCAGCGTTCGTGCTGGACGTGCAGACCGCGTGAGACGACGCTTCATCCAGTCCCAAACATGCTCAATGGGGGACAGATCCGGAGATCTTGCTGGCCAGGGTAGTTGACTTTCACCTTCTAGAGCACGTTGGGTGGCACGGGATACATGCGGACGTGCATTGTCCTGTTGGAACAGCAAGTTCCCTTGCCGGTCTAGGAATGATAGAACGATGGGTTCGATAACGGTTTGGATGTACCGTGCACTATTCAGTGTCCCCTCGACGATCACCAGTGGTGTACGGCCAGTGTAGGAGATCGCTCCCCACACCATGATGCCGGGTGTTGGCCCTGTGTGCCTCGGTCGTATGCAGTCCTGATTGTGGCGCTCACCTGCACGGCGCCAAACATGCATACGATCATCATTGGCACCAAGGCAGAAGCGACTCTCATCGCTGAAGACGACACGTCTCCATTCGTCCCTCCATTCACGCCTGTCGCGACACCACTGGAGGCGGGCTGCACGATGGTGGGGCGTGAGCGGAAGACGGCCTAACGGTGTGCGGAACCGTAGCCCAGCTTCATGGAGACGGTTGCGAATGGTCCTCGCCGATACCCCAGGAGCAACAGTGTCCCTAATTTGCTGGGAATGGCGGTGCGGTCCCCTACGGCACTGCGTAGGATCCTGCGGTCTTGGCGTGCATCCGTGCGTCGCTGCGGTCCGGTCCCAGGTCGACGGGCACGTGCACCTTCCGCCGACCACTGGCGACAACATCGATGTACTGTGGAGACCTCACGCCCCACGTGTTGAGCAATTCGGCGGTACGTCCACCCGGCCTCCCGCATGCCCACTATACGCCCTCGCTCAAAGTCCGTCAACTGCACATACGGTTCACGTCCACGCTGTCGCGGCATGCTACCAGTGTTAAAGACTGCGATGGAGCTCCGTATGCCACGGCAAACTGGCTGACACTGACGGCGGCGGTGCACAAATGCTGCGCAGCTAGCGCCATTCGACGGCAAACACCGCGGTTCCTGGTGTGTCCGCTGTGCCGTGCGTGTGATCATTGCTTGTACAGCCCTCTCGCAGTGTCCGGAGCAAGTATGGTGGGTCTGACACACCGGTGTCAATGTGTTCTTTTTTCCATTTCCAGGAGTATATATATATATATATATTATTATTATATCACTACGTGTCTGAACCTAGAGGGAACAGTACCGGCTAGACAGTATAGTTTGTCAGCCGGTGCTGGTCTCAAACAGGCTATGCCGATACGACGTGATTCATTGAGTGGTGTGTCTACTTGATAACATGGCTGGTGCTATAGCACAAAGGGCACGTGTACTCCACAGCTAAGTGGCACAAGGCTGAAGCTGAAGTCGTTGCTGTCATGGATTGTGCACCCCGTGCAGTTTACGCATGACGTTGTCGCTAGCAGCTATTTTATGCACCGTGTCCACGCAATGTTTTACGTAAGTGAGTGCTCGATGTAATATGACAGCCAAGTATTTTGGGAAAGCACAACGCCGTGGCGCCATTACCTCTTGTGCTACTTGCACTGTCTTCGACGCCTGTCTATATCTCATCTTTGGGTCTTCGGCGGGCTGGGTCAGAGTTGGTATTCCTTGTAATAGACAGCCAATCGTTAAAGAAATTCATCTTCTTGATGGTCTCTTGGGCCGTAATGGCACAGTCATCTGCGTATATAAAACTTTGAGTGTTTTCTGGGAGAGGCTGCTCATTGGAACACATACTGAAAAGGAATGAAGGCAACACGCGAACCTGAGGTAACAACTTCCTCTGTGTTCTCCACCGGCTTATTTTTCTCTGAAAATCGACAAAAAACTCTTCTGAAACATCTTGGCACATTAAAACTGATGTTCCGGACTCGAACCTGGTTCGAATCTCGGTCCGGCACACAGTTTTAACCTCGCAGGAAGTTTTTTCATATCGGTGCGCATTGCACTGTGGAGTGATAAGTCATTCTGGAAAGAATCTTCTGTTTTGTAGGAGATTTCCAAGCTTTTATTTCACTCTTTCCGTGATAGAGGTGTGTGTTTGACTCGTGTCGTAAGCAGCTGATAACTCTATGAACACAGTGCCGGGGATTCTTTTTTAGTGGAGTCCAGCCTCGATGTGTCGCGTTAGTTTCAGTAGCTGTGATGTCCAACATTTCCCTGTTCTGAAGCAGGCCTGTTGTAGGAACAGAAGAGGCTCCAGTACTTCTACGCTTATTGGGACATGAAAAAGGCGGAATAAGAAAATGTATCGATGTCCTATAGAGATCACGATGCCCAAAAAAGTAATGCTCAATTCTGCACCGCCCATCGATGTAGTAACTAACGTAGTCACAGAAAATCAATAAATCAATAATGTTCTCTAGCCAACTAACGCGACAGAGAAATTATATTGTTTTAATATAGGATGGAAACCGTTGGTTTTTTAGTGATAAGGGCGTTTTTATACTTCATCATATAGATGGACGTGAGCAGTTACTGGTATATTCTGTGTTTATAAATATTGTGTAAAGCAGTCTACGATGTCATAACAGAGAAATAGCATGGAGAGTACTTAGTTACCCATAGTCGTTGGTTGCTTGGCTGATCGATTTTGCAAAATGGCCGGGTCTTGGGACACGAAGAGAGAGCGAGGCATCTAAGTAAAAACTCGATGGAGAAGAGAAAGGTAATGTCTGCCACAGGTCCACGACCAATATCGACCTTACCAGTGAAACTTAAGACACACAAGCTCTTCAGTCGTGCCTATAAGACGAATTGGGTTGCCAACGTGCGAGTGGTTGTTTATATGGGATCTACATCTACATCTACATGGTTACTCTACAATTCACACTGAAGTGCCTGGCAGAGGGTTCATCGAACCATTTTCATACTACTTCTCTACCATTCCACTCTCAAATGGCGCGTGGGAAAAAGGAACACCTAAATCTTACCGTTCGAGCTCTGATTTCTCTTATTTTATTATGATGATCATTTCTCTCTACGTAGGTGGGTGTCAACATAATATTTCCGCATTCGGAAGAGAAAATTGGTGTTTGAAATTTCGTAAATACATGTCGCCGCAAATAAAACCGCCTTTGTTTCAGTGACTGCTACCCCAACTCGCGTATCATATTAGTGACACCCTCACCCATGCATTAACAATGCGCTGACGCATATTGTCAGGCGTTGTCGGTGGATCATGATAGCAAATATCCTTCAACTTTCCCCACAGAAAGATATCCGGGGACGTCAGATCCGGTGAACGTGCGGGTCATGGTATGATGTTTCGACGACCAATCCATTTGTCATGAAATATGCTATTTAATACTGCTTCAAGCGCACGGGTGCTATGTACCGGACGTCCATCATGTTGGAATTATACCGCCATTCTGTCATGCAGTGAAACATCTTTTAGTAACATCGGTAGAACATTATGTAGGAAATCAGCATATACTGCACCATTTAGACTGCCATCGATAAAATGGGGGCCAATTATCCTTCCTCCCATAATGCCGCCAAGGTCGCTGATGTTCCACTTGTCGCAGCCATCGTGGATTTTCCGTTGCCCAGTAGTACATATTATGCCGGTTTACGTTACCGCTGTTGGTCGCCAAATAGAACGCGTACAAAAATCTGTCATTGTCCAGTAATTTCTTTTGTGCCCAGTGGCAGGACTGTACACGACATTCAAAGTCGTCTCCAAGCAATTCCTGCTGCATAGAAATATGGTACGGGTGTAATCGATGTTGATGTAGCATTCTCAACACCGACGTTTTTGAGATTCCCGATTCTCGCGCAATTTGTCTGCTATTGATGTGCAGATTAGCCGCGACAGCAGCTAAAACACCTACTTGGGCATCATCATGTGTTGCAGGTCGTGGTTGACGTTTCACATGTGGTTGAACACTTCCTGTATCCTTAAATAACGTAACTATCCGGCGAACGGTCCGGACACTTGGATGATGTCGTCCAGGAAACCGAGCAGCATACATAGCACACACCGGTTGGGCATTTTGAGCACAATAGCCATACATCAACACGATATCGACCTTTTCCGCAATTGGTAAACGGTCCATTTTAACACGGGTAATGTATCAAGAAGCAAATGCCGTTAGCACTGGCGGAATGTTACGTGATACCACGTACTTATACGTTTGTGACTATTACAGCACCATCTATCACAAAGCGAAAAAAGTGGTCCAACTAAAATATCCATATTTCTTTACGTACTACACGAATACATAATAAAAAATGGGGGTTCCTATTTAAAAAAAACCAGTTTATATCCGTTTGAATGGCAGCGCCATCTAGCGGGCGCCAACCATAGCGCCATCTGATTTCCCCCTTCAAGCTAGACGAGTTTCGTTCTTTGTAGTTTTTTCGTTTCATGCTTACTTCGTGAGATACACTACTGGCCATTAAAATTGCTACACCAAGAAGACATCCTGATGATAAACGTCTATTCATTGGACAAATATATCATACTAGAACTGACATATGATTACACATTCACACAATTTGGGTGCATAGATTCTGAGAAATCATTACCCAGAACAACCACCTCTGGCAGTAATAACGGCCTTGATACGCCGGGGCATTCATCTCAGGTGGTAGCTCGATAACGGCATAGCCACTTACCGGAGAGTTAGGTGTTCCAGGACCAGCGATCCAGCGATCCAGCAGCCCAGCAGCCTTTGCGGTCACCTCCTGCCAGCGGCAGCGGAGTGGGGCTTTGGCCCCAGTGAGCGTTTCGTTCGTCTTCGTCCTGTAGGGAAACAGCCTACTCACGCCGTATAAAATTCACATCAGTCATTCCATTGTGTGCCAGCCAGTCCGCTGTAATTAGCTCTGACGTCATAAATGTTGCGCAATACTTTAAAAATCAAGTAAATAACCTGAAACGTTTCTAGCATGTCAGGAGTAATACTAAATCAATATGTGTTGAATATCAGTTCAATAACTTTAACCATTTTCGAAATTTGTATGTTTTTCTGCAAAAATCATTGGCGCAACAGAAAAGAGCTAGAAACTTAAAAATTTATATTTGGATTCCTTTTGCATAATAATTTAGAAGAAACAGTATTCTGGATCTCACAAATTGAAATTTTAGTTGAAATTCATTATTTTCTGGTTTTTGTCTTAGAAATTAAGGAAACAAGATAGATTAAATAGGCGAATAAATAAGGCTAGGATGTTTAAATTTAAGTAGAAGGGAGATCCGCTATAATCATAAAGATGTGAGAAGTTTCAATTGAATAACTGTAAAACTATAGCAATAGCGTATACCCAAAGGGCAAGTTCAGAGCTCGTCTACTGCGTGTCATGTAATTAAATTTATTCTCTCGCCCAAAATACACTCCTGGAAATTGAAATAAGAACACCGTGAATTCATTGTCCCAGGAAGAGGAAACTTTATTGACACATTCCTGGGGTCAGATACATCACATGATCACACTGACAGAACCACAGGCACATAGACACAGGCAACAGAGCATGCACAATGTCGGCACTAGTACAGTGTATATCCACCTTTCGCAGCAATGCAGGCTGCTATTCTCCCATGGAGACGATCGTAGAGATGCTGGATGTAGTCCTGTGGAACGGCTTGCCATGCCATTTCCACCTGGCGCCTCAGTTAGACCAGCGGTCGTGCAGGACGTGCAGACCGCGTGAGACGACGCTTCATCCAGTCCCAAACATGCTCAATGGGGGACAGATCCGGAGATCTTGCTGGCCAGGGTAGTTGACTTACACCTTCTAGAGCACGTTGGGTGGCACGGGATACATGCGGACGTGCATTGTCCTGTTGGAACAGCAAGTTCCCTTGCCGGTCTAGGAATGGTAGAACGATGGGTTCGATGACGGTTTGGATGTACCGTGCTCTATTCAGTGTCCCCTCGACGATCACCAGTGGTGTACGGCCAGTGTAGGAGATCGCTCCCCATACCATGATGCCGGGTGTTGGCCCTGTGTGCCTCGGTCGTATGCAGTCCTGATTGTGGCGCTCAACTGCACGGCGCCAAACACGCATACGACCATCATTGGCACCAAGGCAGAAGCGACTCTCATCGCTGAAGACGACACGTCTCCATTCGTCCCTCCATTCACGCCTGTCGCGACACCACTGGAGGCGGGCTGCACGATGTTGGGGCGTGAGCGGAAGACACTGACAGAACCACAGGCACATAGACACAGGCAACAGAGCATGCACAATGTCGGCACTAGTACAGTGTATATCCACCTTTCGCAGCAATGCAGGCTGCTATTCTCCCATGGAGACGATCGTAGATATGCTGGATGTAGTCCTGTGGAACGGCTTGCCATGCCATTTCCACCTGGCGCCTCAGTTGGACCAGCGTTCGTGCTGGACGTGCAGACCGCGTGAGACGACGCTTCATCCAGGCCCAAACATGCTCAATGGAGGACAGATCCGGAGATCTTGCTGGCCAGGGTAGTTGACTTACACCTTCTAGAGCACGTTGGGTGGCACGGGATACATGGGGACGTGCATTGTCCTGTTGGAACAGCAAGTTCCCTTGCCGGTCTAGGAATGGTAGAACGACGGGTTCGATGACGGTTTGGATGTACCGTGCACTATTCAGTGTCCCCTCGACGATCACCAGTGGTGTACGGCTAGTGTAGGAGATCGCTCCCCACACCATGATGCCGGGTGTTGGCCCTGTGTGCCTCGGTCGTATGCAGTCCTGATTGTGGCGCTCACCTGCACGGCGCCAAACACGCATACGACCATCATTGGCACCAAGGCAGAAGCGACTCTCATCGCTGAAGACGACACGTCTCCATACGTCCCTCCATTCACGCCTGTCGCGACACCACTGAAGGCGGGCTGCACGATGTTGGGGCGTGAGCGGAAGACGGCCTAACGGTGTGCGGGACCGTAGCCCAGCTTCATGGAGACGGTTGCGAATGGTCCTCGCCGATACCTCAGGAGCAACAGTGTCCCTAATTTGCTGGGAAGTGGCGGTGCGGTCCCCTACGGCACTGCGTAGGATCCTACGGTCTTGGCGTGCATCCGTGCGTCGCTGCGGTCCGGTCCCAGGTCGACGGGCACGTGCACCTTCCGCCGACCACTGGCGACAACATCGATGTACTGTGGAGACCTCACGCCCCACGTGTTGAGCAATTCGGCGGTACGTCCACCCGGCCTCCCGCATGCCCACTATACGCCCTCGCTCAAAGTCCGTCAACTGCACATACGGTTCACGTCCACGCTGTCGCGGCATGCTACCAGTGTTAAAGACTGCAATGGAGCTCCGTATGCCACGGCAAACTGGCTGACACTGACGGCGGCGGTGCACAAATGCTGCGCAGCGAGCGCCATTCGACGGCCAACACCGCGGTTCCTGGTGTGTCCGCTGTGCCGTGCGTGTGATCATTGCTTGTACAGCCCTCTCGCAGTGTCCGGAGCAAGTATGGTGGGTCTGACGCACCGGTGTCAATGTGTTCTTTTTTCCATTTCCAGGAGTGTATTTGACTTAGCCACGTCAGACTTTTATTACCTGTGTGCTGAATGCACATTTAAATTGAGAGCTTCATCGGCCATCAGCAAAGGAAGCGATAATTTATTCAATAACTTAAAGTGGTGCATTACTAGCCCAGCGGCTAGTCGGGAGAGCGGAATTGATCAGGCGTTCCCTTAGCCGTCCGCACCGCGGCTTTATACATAAGAACGCTGCGCGAGAGATAGAAAGGCCCCAGTTCTCTCCAGACGCTGAATAGCACACCACCTGTGCTGGGAGTCGCGTCGCGTCGGTATTATTGCTATAAACAGCCTCGGATGCCGTAATAAGTTACTCGGGATACGCGTAACCATGAAATCGTTTTCGAGTGAATTGTTAATTCTGGGATGACTTTAATGATCTATCTTCAGTTTGCGTCTGTCGTATTTTCACATGCCGTGGCGGGACAGACATTCTACCATTATTTAGCGTGGCGTTTGATGAACATTGTCATCAAATTATGGCGAGCATTTACTTAAACATTTGGTTTGAACAGTTATAGTTGCATCAGCGCATTACACTCTGAACTGCTCTGTTAGTTGGATTGTGTGGATTCTTATTGGTCTGTGACTTTCAGAATATAGTGAACCTTTTCTAGAGAATCGTTTTTGATTATGAATCCCAGACAATCTCCTAATTCCTCAGAGCTATAAGCTGTAGCTATAAGTGTATTTCTCAGATGAAGTGGGCACTAGGAATTCTAATTACAGGCTTCACGTTTTGCTAATCACTTTCTGGTTGCCAATATTGCAGTTAGAGAGCCAGTGTTGAGAACAGCAAAGGACTGCATAAATAATAGGAACATTTTTATAACAATTAATTCCACCCGCTGCCCCACATATGGTTAATTGGCCGGGAATTGCATCTTTTCTACGTTACACTCTACATTTAAATAACAGGATAAAAACCCAATAATTTCCACCCGCCGCCCCACATATGGTGCAGTTGCGGGCCTCGCAAACACACAACAGTCGTCGAGGTGCCGTCTGCAGTTCAACGCACCGTGTCGCATCAGTAATCCTGGTACGCTGCGCCGGCAACGCCATACGTCGTGCAGAAGGAACTAAGTTAAGTGAAAAGCTGTTAAAAATTTTACTAACCTGCACTAAAAGACTGTCGGCGATGGAACCGCAAAAAGAAACAGAAGTTAAACTTAAATCAGAACCTATGTCTGTGGAGGGAACTGTAAATCCAGACAACGGTTCAAGTGTAAATATGCATGAATATAGTAATGTTAAAGTGAAATATGAAGTATTGTCTCCTGACAGTAGTGTGACAAGAGGCAATGATTCAATAATAGAGACCCCTGTAGTAAAGCAGAAATCAGAAATTGTTAATTTATTGGATGATAGTTTATCTGATGAGTTAAAAACGAAAGAGTCATCAGAGGTGATAGAGTTTAAAAAGGATAAGTTAGATATGAACGATCGATCAGACGTTTCATTTAGTTTTGATGATTCTGGTGTTGGAGCTAGTTTTTCGTCACCTGAGTGTGATAAAAAACCAGCTAGTGAGCAACCCAAAGATACTGGGGCTATTGATTTAAATGTTATATTACAAGCAATAGCTACCAGTAATGCTAAAATGACAGCTGAATTAAAGTCTGAAATAACTAAGGTCAAAAGCAGTATGAGATTGTGGCCAACCAAACCAATTTTAATAAACGGTTTGAGGTAATGGATAATAAATTAGAATCCAATAAAGCTCAATTAGAAACTTCCTTCAAGGCTGGTTGCAATAAGTTGAAAGAGGATCTGGACAGTTTGAATTATAAAATTGATTACAATCATGATGATATTAATAAAAAGGTTGCTCAACAATTTTCTGAAATGTATAAAACAGTAAAATCCGAAGTGGCTGAGGTTCGCAAAGACTTCCAAATGGAAGATGCGAAGCTGGAGCACAAGTTAACGGAAAAGATCGAGGCGGAATCTGAACTGTTCTCAGATAGGTTCAAAGATGTTAATATAAAAGTAAACATGTCAATCAAAACTGATACTACTCAAATTGTGCAAAGAGTAGATAATGTTGAAATGAGAGTAGAAAATATTACTACTAACATTGCTGACATTGAGAGTAAAGTAGCTTCAGTATCTTCTGGTAATGGTAATATACGACAAGTTGTAGCTGCAAACGCCGCGTTTATCGGGTGTCGGCAGTTCTTGCGGTTCGATCCTGATAAAAATATCCACCCACTAGATTTCTGGAACGATTTTGAAGATGTGATTCAACCAACTTGGTCTGAACGGGAGAAAATCTCATTTATTAGAAGCCATTCAGCAGGTGACGCCATGCGTTGGTCAGCTGATGTTATGTTGAAGTGTAAAACATTAGCGGAATTTAAAACAGCTTTCATTAATGAGTATTGGTCTAGTAATAAGCAAAATAAAGTGTTGAGAGAATTTTGGAGTGGAAAACGCTTCAATGTAGAAGGAATCTATTAAAGAGTCCAGGTCGTGGCTCTCACGTTTGTCACATTTGGCCGAAAAGCTAAAACCTGAAATGATAATACTAGGTCTTGAAGCCAAACTGCCATGGTATTGGCAAACTAGAATTATGTCTGCCCCTAGAGACAATCTTGATCGTTTCATTGAATATTTGGAACGTGTAGAGCGTGTTGCTGCCAATGAGCAAGCACGTAACAACAGAAATGCTAATAACACTAGTAGTACTTTTCAGAACGAGCAGATTGGCAATGTAAACATCAGAACAGTAGGTGTTCGCCATTCTAAGAGAGGTAGGAATTGGAGAAATAATTATCAGCACCAACAATGGCATCCAAATGATAGTAATTTTGTACGGAACAAGATTATGCAGGTAAACAACAGTGCAGAAAGCAATGCTGTGCCAGTTAACTATAATGTAAATAAAGGAAACAGTAGTAGGCCGAGGCAGGAAAACTAGTTCCCGTCTATGAGGACACTGGCGCTCACTTTTCCTAAGCCAGTAATTACAGTAATTGATAGGACAGATCAGAATACTCAAACTGAACATGTGGATGAAGGGTCGGTAGCATCTAAGGATACAGCAGAAATATTAGATCACTCACAGTATTTGATAGATACCGTGTTAGAGACGCTTTCTAAGTGGGAAGAGAAAGAGAAGGCGCAGCAGTGTAACGATAGGGAAGAGCGACAAGATACTGAATTGTCAGGTGAAGAAGCAGAAGAAAGTAATGGTTATATTTACGATGAGGATGATGTGCTCTTATCTAAAGTGCCTGTGCAGGATGTTGATACTGTACTAATAGATTTAGGACAGGAGGTAAATGAGAATGTAGAGGATAGCCTGTTGGGGGTCGATGAACCCAGTAGCTGTGACCAGTTGTCACTTTAGAAGGAACCCGATGATAATAGTGAAAATGGTTTAGCAGTAGCTAGTGTTATGCCCGGTCTGGAGGTGCAGAATCGCTCAGACTACAGTAATTTGGGTCATGTTCAGCAAACTAAATGTAATAAAGTCGTGCGGTGTTTCGATTTGAAATTAATAGATCGACTAGAAAAGGCAGCTGAAAATGTAATTCATGAAACCCCTACACACTTTGACCTAAATGTAATGAAGACAGATGTCGATCACTTTAGTTGGAGACAAATCCAAAAGGAACTATTGGATGAGTTTGAGGAACCACCTGTACAACATAGAATAAGCCACCCCATAATAATAGTGAATATGTTGGGTATTAATGTACGTTGTCTCTTAGACAGTGGAAGTGAGGTAAGTGCGATATCTCAGTCCTCCTTTGATGCATAACCTGGTAAAGACAAGATTACAGTAATGAGGGTATCAGGACTAAGAATAATTGGTGCTACTGGCAAGGTGTCAAAAACGGTAAAGTAAGAAGCTTTGCTGCCCTTTAACATTAATGGTAATTTAATTGATCATCCATGCTTAGTTGTAAATAATCTAAGTATTGAGGTTTTAATTGGCATAGATTTCTTGTCAAAATATCAGAGTGCTGTTGACTTTGAAAGAAGCCAGTTAAAATTGGTCTTGCCGATAACCGGAGTAATTACAGTACCTTTTATTGATAAACATGTAGTAACTAATGATGAAACTTGGGAGCTGCCTATACGGGTTCTGAAAAATAGGAGATATTGGGACAAAGGTGTTAATCTTAGTAAGTACCAAGGACTTTTCAGGATCATAGGAAAACCACATGCCAATGCATATAGGCTAGAGTACCCTAAAAGTAAAAAGATATTAGGTCTGAGGAATGTGATCGACCTAAAGAAATTCATAGGTAGTGAATGAATTCTGTATGGAGGAGGTTGTTCTGTAACCTCTACACAGTGTGGCAGCTGTGCAGTCCCAGCTGTGTGAGATCTTCTTTCCATTTCAGGTCTCACTCTCTCTTCATCTTTTCTATCCACCTAAAATTTCGACCTCTTCTTTCCAACACATTAAATTTTCCGTTATGGTTATCAAGCCAATAATAAACTAATGAATTCTGTAGGGAGGAGGTTGTTCTGTAACCTCTACACAGTGTGGCAGCTGTGCAGTCCCAGCTGTGTGAGATCTTCTTTCCCATTTCAGGTCTCACTCATTCTTCATCTTTCCTACCTACAAAAATATTGACCCCTTCTTTCCAATACGAAAAATTTCTTAAACTAATGAATTCTGTAGGGAGGAGGTTGTTCTGTAACCTCTACATAATGTGGCAGTTTTGCAGTCCCAGCTGTGTGAGATCTTCTTTCCTTTTCAGGTCTCACTCATTCTTCATCTTTCCTATCCACCAAAATTTCGACTTCTTACTTTGCAATACAAAAATTTTCCGTCATGGCTATCAAGCCATGAGTTCTGTAACCATTCTATCCACCGATTAGTGAAGAAAATACCTAATGTGACAAACCTAACAGTGACATAAACAACAGAGAAGTATGATGTAATTAAGATACAAAGGTATTTGAGTAACAAGTATGTATAGAACCTTGGTAATATTATAAGTACAAAGTTGTTGTTTTATTGGAAATGGTCCACCAACAGGTATCCTTATGTTAGATGAGACAGAGCAGCTCATGGTGTCCTATAGGTTTAAGGAATTTAGCATTACGCTCGTCCATAATTACTTAATGCACTTTACTGGTAGGTCGAGAGAGACTACCTGTGGTTTCAGCGTCCGATCGAGTGGAAATGGATTGCCACGTGAGCAAACTGATCAGCTGCAATACACTATCGATATGAAATAAATGTGCTATGCTATGCTTTAAATGTTAATAGAGTGAGTGTTAAATAAGTACACACACTAGCAACATAATTGAGTAACATAATGGCAGATGTGAAACATTATTTATAGCTCAGCATAAATACACTTCGATGAAGTAAGTACATAATTGCAGATGTGGAACTGAAATAGCAGCAGAGGACCAATAAAGTGGATTTAGTAGTCAACTAAACGTAGTGTGTTTTGAACACTCAGAACTGTACTATTACCACAAGTTACTCACATGTACAAAGAAGCTGAGAAGACAACTACTAATCTAATATACTCATACTTGCTCTAAGAATAAGGTAATCGAAGATGAGACAGCTAAGTAAATAAAATACAAATGTATCAGGAATGTACCGAGCATTGGTTCAGTGTTCCGGCTCAGAAATAATAAATTGAAATTAAGTAGAATTTATGATTCTATGCCCGAGCATAAAATTTCTCTAGTACGTGACTAACGGCGTTTTGAGCCATTTGTTTACCGATTTTATGACAGTTAAGTAACCACGAGAGTAAAATTGAAAAAGTTGTGTTAACTTTGTTCCAGTAACATATTGAAAGATAAAATGTATATATCCCCATTTCATTGTGACCCACCCTTAGATATTAAGTGAACAGTGTCTGAGGCACTCTTTTTGTTTGTTCTACAGGACAAACCAGATAATGGCAGCCTGGTAGCTGCGTGAAAGCGTGGACTGCCTTGGACACAACTCACAGTGACCCCTCCCCTTCCCCATGTAATTTAGAGTGAACGTGAAGGATGCACACCATAGCAACTTCCCCTCCTCTACCCTTGTGAATCGAAGTGTAGAACGCCAGCCAAAGCGGCCACAACCACGTGTGTAAAAATGAAATTTTCATGATTTGTGAAATTTTCTTTCAGGTTTAGAAAAGACTGCTAAGATATAATTATCTGTTTATGTATCATGAATAACTGTGTTATTTTCTTTGAATTTGTGTATGTAAAAATGTATTTAATGGATTTAAGATTTTCATAATTTTACATATTTTGTGTGTTTGTCTGCCTAAGGCAATATGTATGCCAAAGTGTTTCATTGATTTTGCTTAAATTGTGAGTGATAATGTTGCTTAAGAGGCAGTGAACATGCCAGCAATTTAATTAATTGAAGTAGGTAATCAGTTTTCTTTTTAATATTTCTATATGTTTTTATTTAAATTTTAATTTTTCATAGGAAATTAAGTTGTACTCTTGCTTCCCTTTTGTAATTAACTTTTTTTCTTTCCCATGTACATTAAAAAAAATTTAAGTAGGGGGTGATGTAGGGAAGCAGCCTACTCACGCCGTATAAAATTCACATCTGTCTTTCCATTGTGTGCCAGCCAGTCTGCTGTTAACTAGCTCTGACGTCATAAATGTTGCGCAATACTTTAAAAATCAAGTAAATAACCTGAAACGTTTCTAGCATGTCAGGAGTAATACTAAATCAATATGTGTTGAATATCAGTTCAATAACTTTAACCATTTTCGAAATTTGTATGTTTTTCTGCAAAAATCATTGGCGCAACAGAAAAGAGCTAGAAACTTAAAAATTTATATTTGGGTTCCTTTTGCATAATAATTTAGTAGAAACAGTATTCTGAATCTCACAAATAGAAATTTTAGTTGAAATGCATTATTTTCTGGTTTTTGTCTTAGAAATTAAGGAAACAAGACAGATTAAACAGGCGAATAAATAAGGCTAGGATGTTTAAATTTAAGTAGAAGGGAGATCCGCTGTAATCATAAAGATGTGAGAAGTTTCAATTGAATAACTGTAAAACTATAGCAATAGCGTATACCCAAAGGGCAAGTTCAGAGCTAGCTCCTCTACTGCGTGTAATGTAATTAAATTTATTCTCTCGCCCAAAATATTTGACTTAGCCACGTCAGACTTTTATTACCTGTGTGCTGAATGCACATTTAAATTGAGAGCTTCATCGGCCATCAGCAAAGGAAGCGATAATTTATTCAATAACTTAAAGTGGTGCATTACTAGCCCAGCGGCTAGTCGGGAGAGCGGAATTGATCAGACGTTCCCTTAGCCGTCCGCACCGCGGCTTTATATATAAGGACGCTGCGTGAGAGAAAAGGCCCCAGTGCTCTCCAGACGCTGATTAGCGCAGCACCTGTGCCGGGAGTCGCGTCGCGTCGGTATCATTACTATAAACAGCCTCGAATGCCGTAATAAGTTACTCGGGGTACGCGTAACCATGAAATCGTTTTCGAGTGAAGTGTTAATTCTGGGATGACTTTAATGATCTATCTTCAGTTTGCGTATGTCGTATTTTCACGTGCCGCGGCGGGACAGACATTCTACCATTATTTAGCGTGGCGTTTGATGAACATTATCATCAAATTATGGCGAGCATTTACTTAAACATTTGGTTTGAACAGTTATAGCTGCATCAGCGCATTAGACTTTGAACTGCTCTGTAGGTTGGATTGCGTGGATTCTTTTTGGTCTGTGACTTTCAGAATATAGTGAAAATTTTTAGAGAATCGTTTTTGATTATGAATCCCAGACAATCTCCTAATTCCACAGAGCTATAAGCTGTAGCTACACTCCTGGAAATTGAAATAAGAACACCGTGAATTCATTGTCCCAGGAAGGGGAAACTTTATTGACACATTCCTGGGGTCAGATACATCACATGATCACACTGACAGAACCACAGGCACATAGACACAGGCAACAGAGCATGCACAATGTCGGCACTAGTACAGTGTATATCCACCTTTCGTAACAATGCAGGCTGCTATTCTCCCATGGAGACGATCGTAGAGAAGCTGGATGTAGTCCTGTGGAACGGCTTGCCATGCCATTTCCACCTGGCGCCTCAGTTGGACCAGCGTTCCTGCTGGACGTGCAGACCGCGTGAGACGACGCTTCATCCAGTCCCAAACATGCTCAATGGGGGACAGATCCGGAGATCTTGCTGGCCAGGGTAGTTGACTTACACCTTCTAGAGCACGTTGGGTGGCACGGGATACATGCGGACGTGCATTGTCCTGTTGGAACAGCAAGTTACCTTGCCGGTCTAGGAATGGTAGAACGATGGGTTCGATGACGGTTTGGATGTACCGTGCACTATTCAGTGTCCCCTCGACGATCACCAGTGGTGTACGGCCAGTGTAGGAGATCGCTCCCCACACCATGATGCCGGGTGTTGGCCCTGTGTGCCTCGGTCGTATGCCGTCCTGATTGTGGCGCTCACCTGCACGGCGCCAAACACGCATACGACCATCATTGGCACCAAGGCAGAAGCGGCTCTCATCGCTGAAGACGACACGTCTCCATTCGTCCCTCCATTCACGCCTGTCGCGACACCACTGGAGGCGGGCTGCACGATGTTGGGGCGTGAGCGGAAGACGGCCTAACGGTGTGCGGGACCGTAGCCCAGCTTCATGGAGACGATTGCGAATGGTCCTCGCCGATATCCCAGGAGCAACAGTGTCCCTAATTTGCTGGGAAGTGGCGGTGCGGTCCCCTATGGCACTGCGTAGGATCCTACGGTCTTGGCGTGCATCCGTGCGTCGCTGCGGTCCGGTCCCAGGTCGACGGGCACGTGCACCTTCCGCCGACCACTGGCGACAACATCGATGTACTGTGGAGACCTCACGCCCCACGTGTTGAGCAATTCGGCGGTACGTCCACCCGGCCTCCCGCATGCCCACTATATGCCCTCGCTCAAAGTCCGTCAACTGCACATACGGTTCACGTCCACGCTGTCGCGGCATGCTACCAGTGTTAAAGACTGCGATGGAGCTCCGTATGCCACGGCAAACTGGCTGACACTGACGGCGTCGGTGCACAAATGCTGCGCAGCTAGCGCCATTCGACGGCCAACACCGCGTTTCCTGGTGTGTCCACTGTGCCGTGCGTGTGATCATTGCTTGTACAGCCCTCTCGCAGTGTCCGGAGCAAGTATGGTGGGTCTGACACACCGGTGTCAATGTGTTCTTTTTTCCATTTCCAGGAGCACTCCTGGAAATTGAAATAAGAACACCGTGAATTCATTGTCCCAGGAAGGGGAAACTTTATTGACACATTCCTGGGGTCAGATACATCACATGATCACACTGACAGAACCACAGGCACATAGACACAGGCAACAGAGCATGCACAATGTCGGCACTAGTACAGTGTATATCCACCTTTCGCAGCAATGCAGGCTGCTATTCTCCCATGGAGACGATCGTAGATACGCTGGATGTAGTCCTGTGGAACGGCTTGCCATGCCATTTCCACCTGGCGCCTCAGTTGGACCAGCGTTCGTGCTGGACGTGCAGACCGCGTGAGACGACGCTTCATCCAGGCCCAAACATGCTCAATGGAGGACAGATCCGGAGATCTTGCTGGCCAGGGTAGTTGACTTACACCTTCTAGAGCACGTTGGGTGGCACGGGATACATGCGGACGTGCATTGTCCTGTTGGAACAGCAAGTTCCCTTGCCGGTCTAGGAATGGTAGAACGACGGGTTCGATGACGGTTTGGATGTACCGTGCATGCTACCAGTGTTAAAGACTGCGATGAAGCTCCGTATGCCACGGCAAACTGGCTGACACTGACGGCGGCGGTGCACAAATGCTGCGCAGCTAGCGCCATTCGACAGCCAACACCGCGGTTCCTGGTGTGTCCGCTGTGCCGTGCGTGTGATCATTGCTTGTACAGCCCTCTCGCAGTGTCCGGAACAAGTATGGTGGGTCTGACACACCGGTGTCAATGTGTTCTTTTTTCCATTTCCAGGAGTGTATGTTACTAGTTGAAATTTAATTATAACAAATGTACCAAGAACAATGCGTTTTGGGTGGATCCTCAGAGTGTCGCTGCTTTCAAATACCCTACTCTCATAATACGCAGGTTACAATAATTCTTTTGCTACGAATATGATGTTTCTCATTATTTTATAGGAACGAATCACACAGTTAACAATGGGTTTTCCAGTGATTCTCAATTTGCTGGCTCTCATAAACGGCATATATACATATAGGCCAGAAATGAATGCCAATATGGCGCCTCACAACTCTGTACTGAAGGGAGACGGCGTGCGTGTGACGTAGGTGGCGTTGTGCCATCTCATTGGTCAACGCTCAGACGCACGCTCAGGATATCTGACATGCTAGATATTGCTCTCCACAATTGGAAAGACTCCCGCACGTGCTATTCCACGCTATGACGTCAAAAACTCGGCACGCTCAACGTTCAACGTTTGGATGCACGGTCCGCGTGCCGACGGCTTTTACACCTCGACACGGACGCAGATCTGACTAGGGCGAACAGACACGTCAGTAACGGACGGACAATTCACAACCTTTTAGGGGAAAAAAATTGCAGCACTAGCGAGATTTGAACACGGGTCCAACCCTTTGCAGTCCAATGGCAGACGGCAGACTTGTGAAATACAGTTCAAAGGAAATTTGTTAAATTTTTTTGTTTATTGTTATGCAAAAGTTATGAAATATGTGTAACTAGAAAAAACCTGGAGCCTGAAAGAGCTCTGCTCGCAAATGAGGTAAAACAGGTTTTATGTTCCCTGCATCTCATCCGACAGGAATAAGATGCTGCGATATGCAAATGATTAGTTTTTCACAGCATTCACACAAGATTGGAGCCGGTGGCGACACCTACAAAGTGCTGACATGAGGAAAGTTTCCAACATTTCTCATACACAAACAGCAGCTGACCGGCGTTGCCTGGTGAAACGTTGTTATGATGCCTCGTGTAAGGAGGAGAAATGCGTACCATCACGTTTCCGACTTTGATAAAGGTTGGATGTAGCCTATCGCGATTGCGGTTTGTCGTATCGCGACATTGCTGCTCACGTTGGTCGAGATCCAATGACTGTTAGCAGAATATGGAATCGGTGGATTCAGGAGGGTAATACGGAACACCGTGCTGGATCCCAACGGCCTCGTATCACTAGCAGTCGAGAAGACAGGCGTCTTATCTGCATTGCTGTAACGGATCGTGCACCCACGTCTCGATCCCTGAGTCAACAGATGGGGACGTTTGAAAGACAACTACCATCTGCACGAACAGTTCGACGACGTTTGCAGCAGCATGAACTATAAGCTCGGAGATCATGGCTGCGGTTACCCTTGACGCTGCATCACAGACAGGAGCGCCTGCGATGGTGTACTCAACGACGAACCTGGTTGCACGAATGGCAAAACGTCATTTTTTCTGATGAATCCAGGTTGTGTTACAGCACCATGATGGTCTCATCCGTGTCTGGCGACATCGCGGTGAACGCACATTGGAAGCGTGTATTCGTCATCGCCATACTGGCGTATCACCCGGCGTGATGGTATGGGGTGCCATTGGTTACACGTATCGGTCACCTGTTGTTCGCATTGACGGCACTTTGAACAGTGGACGTTACATTTCAGATGTGTTACGACCCGTGGCTCTACCCTTCATTCCATCCCTGCGAAACCCTACATTTCAGTAGCATAATGCACGGCCGCATGTTACAGGTCCTGTACGGGCCTTTCTGGATGCAGAAAATGTTCGACTGCTGCCCTGGCCAGCATATTCTCCAGATCTCTCACCAATTGAAAACGTCTGGTCAATGGTGGCCGAGCAACTGGCTCGTCACAATACGCCAGTCATTACTCTTGATGACCTGTGGTATCGTGTTGAAGCTGCATGGGCAGATGTATCTGTTTGACTCAATGCCCAGCCGTATCAAGGCCGTTATCACGGCCAGAGGTGGTTGTTCTGGGTACTGATTTCTCAGGATCTATGCCCCCAAACTGCGTGAAAATGTAATCACATGTCAGTTCTAGTATAATATATTTGTCCAATGAATAACCGTTTATCACCTGCGTTTCTTCTTGGTGTAGAAATTTTAATTGCCAGTTGTGTAGTTCAGAGCGGCAACAGCTGGGTGTTGAATGGACGCCTCTGAGGGGATGAATGAACTGTCACCTGGGACACAAGAGATTTGTTGCAGTACATCACAACAGCAGATATGGTTCAGAGAAGCTGGCTGCAGCCAATTTCTGTGGTATGTCATCAGCTCCGGCTCTTCCATTCGTCAGCTGTAACCACAGTATCCCAGAACGACTGATGCTCTCCTCCGTTGGGACTGCAGAACATGCTGCCTACCGCATCAGTCCTTTCGACCAACAGTGAGTGTTACGGAAAGTGATAGTGGTTTGGTGAGGAAAGGAGGGAGGGTGAAAAGGGGAGGTGAGTTTTAAATCCGTTGCAGTTTACTCGACAACTATATAAACAAGTCTATCGTGACACAGAGAAATCCGTTTAGAACCAAACCTAGGAGCTCAAAAAAATCTCCTAGAAAACTTAAAAGTTCAGTATATACATGTGTGGTAGTGTAAATTTTTTCTTTACGTGAATGGTCACTCGTGGACAAACAATTCTTGCCAAATGTAGATTACAAGCATATGCAATTACGTTACACATTCATTCAAGTATTTTAAAAATCTGTCATGAAAATACCGGTTTTTAAATAAATTTCTTACATGTGGTTTAATTTACCATGGAGAACACCATCCCCGACCGATAAGTGGGCTAATTTTTGTAACAGAATTTCTTGTACAGAGAATGGAAGAAGAAGATAGAATCCTGTGGATATGTTTTGTCCTGGATGTATTTTTGTGTGGATATTCAGTACATATGTGTTTCATTATTTTATATCGATTTGTAGGTAGGAAGGAATTCTGTTTCTCACAAGGACAGCTGTCCATCCATTCAGAACCTTTGGAGTTGGCAGTTGTAACCAGAAGACTTATCTGAGACGTGTAAAGCACTCAGCAGACGCGTAGAGCACTCAGCAGCTCTCCAATACAGTCTTCTCACTGTGTAAGAGAGTTCCTTTAAATGAAATCTCATTCGTATAGCTAGGGTGCACATAAGTTCAATACCAGTAGTAGTAGTAGTTGTTGTTGTTGTGGTCTTCATTCCTGAGACTGGTTTGATGCAGCTCTCCATGCTACTCTATACTGTGCAAGATTCTTCATCTCCCACTACCTACTGCTGAATACATCCTTCTGCTTAGTGTATTCATCTCTTGGTCTCCCTCTACGATTTTTACCCTCCACGCTGCCCTCCAGTACCAAATTGGTGATCCCTTGATGCCTCACAACATGTCCAACCAACCGATCCCTTCTTCTAGTCAAGTTGTGCCGTAAACTCCTCTTCTCCCCATTTCTATTCAATATCTCCTCATTAGTTATGTGATCTACCCATCTAATCTTCAGCATTCTTCTGTAGCACCACATTTCGAAAGCTTCTATTCTCTTCTTGTCTAAACTATTTATCGTCTATGTTTCACTTCCATACTTGGCTACACTCCATACAAATACTTTCAGAAACGACTTCCTGACACTTAAATCTATACTCCATGTTAACAAATTTCTCTTCTTCAGAAACGCTTTCCTTGCCATTGCCAGTCTACATTTTAGATCCTCTCTACTTCGACCATTATCAGTTATTTTGCTCCCCAAATAGCAAAACTCCTTTACTACTTTAATTGTCTCATTTCCTAATCTACACTCCTGGAAATGGAAAAAAGAACACATTGACACCGGTGTGTCAGACCCACCATACTTGGTCCGGACACTACGAGAGGGCTGTACAAGCAATGATCACACGCACGGCACAGCGGACACACCAGGAACCGCGGTGTTGGCCGTCGAATGGCGCTAGCTGCGCAGCATTTGTGCACCGCCGCCGTCAGTGTCAGCCAGTTTGCCGTGGCATACGGAGCTCCATCGCAGTCTTTAACATTGGTAGCATGCCGCGACAGCGTGGACGTGAACCGTATGTGCAGCTGACGGACTTTGAGCGAGGGCGTATAGGGGGAATGCGGGAGGCCGGGTGGACGTACCGCCGAATTGCTCAACACGTGGGGCGTGAGGCCGTCTTCCGCTCACGCCCCAACATCGTACAGCCCGCCTCCAGTGGTGTCGCGACAGGCGTGAATGGAGGGACGAATGGAGACGTGTCGTCTTCAGCGATGAGAGTCGCTTCTGCCTTGGTGCCAATGATGGTCGTATGCGTGTTTGGCGCCGTGCAGGTGAGCGCCACAATCAGGACTGCATACGACCGAGGCACACAGGGCCAACACCCGGCATCATGGTGTGGGGAGCGATCTCCTACACTGGCCGTACACCACTGGTGATCGTCGAGGGGACACTGAATAGTGCACGGTACATCCAAACCTTCATCGAACCCATCGTTCTACCATTCCTAGACCGGCAAGGGAACTTGCTGTTCCAACAGGACAATGCACGTCCGCATGTATCCCGTGCCACCCAACGTGCTCTAGAAGCAAGATCTCCGGATCTGTCCCCCATTGAGCATGTTTGGGACTGGATGAAGCGTCGTCTCACGCGGTCTGCACGTCCAGCACGAACGCTGGTCCAACTGTGGCGCCAGGTGGAAATGGCATGGCAAGCCGTTCCACAGGACTACATCCAGCATCTCTACGATCGTCTCCATGGGAGAATAGCAGCCTGCATTGCTGCGAAAGGTGGATATACACTGTACTAGTGCCGACATTGTGCATGCTCTGTTGCCTGTGTCTATGTGCCTGTGGTTCTGTCAGTGTGATCATGTGATGTATCTGACCCCAGGAATGTGTCAATAAAGTTTCCCCTTCCTGGGACAATGAATTCACGGTGTTCTTATTTCAATTTCCAGGAGTGTAATTCCCTCAGCATCACCCGATTTAATTCCACTACATTCCATTATCCTCGTTTTGCTTTTGTTGATGTTCATCTTATATCCTCCTTTCAAGACACTGTCCATTCCGTTCAACTGCTCTTCCAAGTCCTTTGCTGTCTCTGACAGAATTACAATGTCATCGGCTAACCTCAAAGTTTTTATTTTTTCTCCATGGATTTTAATACCTACTCCGAACTTTTCTTTTGTTTCCTTTACTGCATGCTCAATATACAGGTTGAATAGCATCGGGGAGAGGCTACAACCCTGTCCCACTCCCTGCCCAACCACTGCTCGACTCTTATAACTGCCATCTGGTTTCTTTACAAATTGTAAATAGCCTTTCGCTCCCTGTATTTTACCCCTGCCACCTTCAGAATTTCAAAGAGAGTATTCCAGTCAACATTTTCAAAAGCTTTCTCTAAGTCTACAAATGCTAGAAACGTAGGTTTGCCTTTCCTTAATCTTTCTTCTAAGATAACTAGGAGGGTCAGTATTGCCTCACGTGTTCCAACATTTCTACGGAATCCAAACTGATCTTCCCCGAGGTCAGCTTCTACCAGTTTTTCCATTCGTCTGTAAAGAATTAACATTAGTACTTTGCAGCTGTGACTTATGAAACTGATAGTTCTGTAATTTTCACATCTGACAAAACCTGCTTTCTTTGGGATTGGAATTATTATATTCTTCTTGAAGTCTGAGGATATTTCGCCTGTCTCATACATCTTGCTCACCAGGTGGTAGAGTTTTATTAGGCCTGGTTCTCCTAAGGCTGTCAGTAGTTCTAGTGGAATGTTGTCTACTCCTGGGGCCTTGTTTCGACTTAGGTCTTTTAGTGCTCTGTCAAACTCTTCACGCAGTATCATATCTCCCATTTCATCTTCATCTACATCCTCTTCCATTTCCATAATATTGTCCTCAAGAACATCTCCCCTGTATAGACCCTCTACATACTCCTTCCACCTTTCTGCTTTTCCTTCTTTGCTTAGAATTGGGTTTCCCGTTCTTGATATTCATACAAGTGGTTCTCTTTTTCTCCAAATGTATTTTTAATTTTCCTGTAGGCAGTATCTATCTTACCCCTAGTGAGATAAGCCTCTACATCCTTACATTTGTCCTCTAGCCATCCCTGCTTAGCCATGTTTCACTTCCTGTCGATCTCATTTTTGAGACTTTTGTATACCGTTTTGCCTACTTCATTTACTGCATTTTTGTGTTTTCTTCTTTCATCAATTAAATTCAATATTTCTTCTGTTACCCAACGATTTCTACTGGCCCTCGGCTTTTTACCTACTTGATCCTCTGCTGCCTTCACTACTTCATCCCTCAAAGCTACCCATTTTTCTCCTACTGTATTTTTTCCCCCGTTCCTGTCAATTGTTCCCTTATGCTCTCCGTATACTACCTACAGCCAGGTACTCCATATCAGTGACCTCAGTAGTCATTAGAGATCGTGAGAGAGCAGAATGGGGTGCACTGCGGAATTCATGGACTTCGAATTTGGTCAGGTGATTGAGCGTCACTTGTCATACATCTGAACGCGATACTTCCCCACCCCTGAACATCCCTAGGTCCACTGTTTCCGATGTGATAGTGAAGTGGAAACGTGAATAGACACGTTCAACGCAAAAGCACACAGGTCTAACTCTTCTGTTGAGTGTCAGAGACCACCGACAGTTGAACAGGATCGTAGTGTGTAATAGAGAGACATCTATCAAGACAATCACACAGGAATTCCAAACTGCATCAGGATCGACTGCAAGTACTATGACAGTTAGGTGGAAGGTGAGAAAATGTGAATTTTATGGTCGAGCGGCTGCTCGTAAGCCACACATCACGTCGGTAAACGACAAACGACTCCTCGCTTGGTGTAAGGAGCGCAAAAATTGGACGATTCAACAGTGGAAATAAGTTGTGTGCAGTGACGAATCGCGGTACACAATGTGGCGACCCGATGGGAGGGTGGGTGTGGCAAATTCCCAGTGAACGTCATTTGACAGTGTGTGTAGCGCCAACAGTAAAATTCGAAAGCGGTGGTGTTATGGTATGGTCGTATTTTTCATGGCGGAGGCTTGCACCCCTTGTTGTTTTGCATGGCACTATCACAGCACAGGCCTACACTGATGTTTTAAGCACCTTCTTACTTCCCACTGTTGAAGAGCAATTCGGCGATGGCGATTGCATCTTTCAACACGATCGAGCATCTGTTCATAATGCATGGTCTGCGGCGAAGTGGTTACATGACAATAATGAAATCTGGTTTCGCAGGACAGAGAGGATCCGGTTATGGTTGTGGAGGGGGTCGTAATCAGTTGCACAAAACAACACAAACTTTATTTTCCTGAGAACCACGTAATTACACATAGCCTTAAAAGAATCAAATTAAAACAATGCGGCTGAAGGCCTAGTTACGAAAACTTGCAATACCTTCTGGGTAGAAGACCCAAAATCACACCAAAACCAAGAACGGCTGAAGGGCTGAACACAAGTTATAAACATTACTTTAAAGAATACACGCGGCTATATGCCTTACTTAAAAAAATATTTCACGTAAATCCGTGGCTGAAGGCCACACACCAGACATTGAACAACTCAGGGCCTGGATAACAAGAATTTCAGATAGAGCAAGTTAAAAAAAATTGTTTTAAACAAATCAATTTTCAGAATTTTAATTTAAGACGGCTGAAGGCCTTATTTTAAAATTAAAACAAACTAAATTAATTTATGGCTGAAGGCCTCGCTCAGTGCATCAGACTAAAATGAAAATCACAATCTAAAACCAATAGAAAAGTGGTGATCAGAGGTGTTCCAATGGTCGACCTGAAAAGGTAGCTCTAACGTAAGGTGAGGTGAGACAGGCAGCCAAGAGTAAGGTTAAATAATAGTATGGTAACCCGAACCAGGGACGGCTCAACGAATGACCTACAACCTAATCAATCTCCTTCCGCCCGACCAACGACACGACACGACACGAAGAGTACCGCCAAGACAAGATGTCAAGCAATAACGGCACGAACACGAGCCGAGCACGGCTCAAGTAACATCTCTGTAATGGACTGGCCTGCACAGAGTCCTGACCTGAATGCTATAGAATACTTTTGGGATGTTTTGGAACGCCGACTTCGTGCGAGGCCTCACCGACCGACATCGATACCTCTCCTCAGTGCAGCAGTCCGTGTAGAATGGGCAGCCATTTCCCCAAGAAACCTTCCAGCACCTGATTGGACGTATGCCTGCGAGAGTGGAAGCTGTCGTCAAGGCTAAAGGTGGGCAAACACCACATTTCATTCCATCATTACCAACGTAGGGCGCCACGAACTTGTAAGTCATTTTCAGCCAGGTGTTCGGATACTTTTGATCGTATAGTGTATTTAATAAAGAAAATTCTGAATATCACACGTAAATTTATGTGCTTTCACTATGCAAAGATCTCTAAACAATATATTCTCTCTTCCATCGAGTACCTTTCCTCGCTCTAAAGATTCATAGTTATGCCTTATGGCCCCTCCATTCTCGGTGCCCGAGTAGCAAACACCATCTCACTCGCTACTCATCTACTCTACAATGCCACTTAAGGGAAGAAATTCCTTATTCTTGCTGCAGTGTCCTAGAGAATGTAAAATTTAGAAAACAAAATGGTATCCCAAAAGAAGAGGAACCTTACACAGTGGCGGACAAGTAGGGTACAGATTTTTGAAATATATCTCTGTTCTCCATTCGCTTTGCCTGGGCTATGAAGAGGGTTAGGAGCTACAGGTTTTCTGCAGTGTGTGTTAAATAATTTCTTGAGAAAAAAAGTGTGAGATGCTTATTGTCTTATATGCGTTAGCTGTAGGTTTATAAAATGGTTCAAATGGCTCTGAGCACTATGGGACTTAACATCTGAGGTCATCAGTCCCCTAGAACTGAGAACTACTTAAACCTAACTAACCTAAGGACATCACACACATCCATGCCCGAGGCAGGATTCGAACCTGCGACCGTAGCAGTCGCGCGGTTCCGGAGTGAGCTAGCAGACGTCTCTTCGAATCAAGAGGCAGCAGACACGAGGTCTGGTTCAAGTGTTCAGAATTTCCCACGGACTCAACGCCCCACCAAACGCGCCGAATTTAAACCCAGTGGTCTGAATTTACCAACTTGCATGTGTTTGCAGTTACACTCACATTCATGCAATCAAGCCATCACCCATGTTTTGGAATGGTGACTACGAATATCAAGCGTACAGTAATAAAAATAAGAATAAAAATTAATCACATCGCTTTGCAATATGACGCTTCCTTCCGGCGTGATAAAAAAGTCTGAGTAAACACAGGCTCGGAAATGACACTCTGCAGAACTTAAAAAATTTGCAAACTCGCCTGAAAGGTTGAGTGACTGCCGCCGTTCACAGTGAGTCAAGACTCATTTCTTCATGCGAATCATTAACATGCACATAAAATGTACGAAATATCATGTTGTTAAATTGGAGTTGTAGGGGATTCACGTGGAGAATAAAGATATTTTAATTACGGTACGTATATGCCTTAAAATGGTGTTTTTTTTTGCGGAAGGCAGATGTTCAAAAACAAATTTTTTGGGGGGAACACGGAAAAAGTAGAACAAGGGCTTCAAAATTCAACAAAATGGGTACTCATGATTTTAACTTCCGTCTTTTCCAGTAAGGACAGTGCCTCTAGCAGACAATGAGATTGAATCGAACTTCTTAATTGACACTAACTAGCCCCTGTAAGATAATCGATGACGACTACATTCCTCACAAGGGAACCTCCCCATCGCACCCCCCTCAGATTTAGTTATAAGTTGGCGCAGTGGATAGGCCTTGAAAAACTGAACACAGATCAATCGAGAAAACAGCAAGAAGTTGTGTGGAACTATGAAAAAAATAAGCAAAATATACAAACTGAGTAGTCCATGCCTAAGATAGGCAACATCAAGGATACTGAGCTCGGGAGCGCCGTGATCCCGTGGTTAGCGTGAGTAGCTGCCGAAAGAGAGGTCCTTGTTTCAAGTCTTCCCTCGAGTAAGATATTTTTCTTTATTTTCGCAAAGTTATGATCTGTACGTTCGTTCATTGACGTCTCTGTTCACTGTAATAAGTTTAGTGTCTGTGTTTTGCGACCGCACCGCAAAACCGTGCGATAGTAGACGAAAGTACGTGCCTCTCCAATGGGAACCGAAAACATTTGATCGCAAGGTCATAGGTCAACCGATTCCTCCACAGGAAAACACGTCTGACATATTCTATACGACACTGGTGACGGCATGTGCGTCACATGACAGGAATATGTTGTCGACCCACCTAAGTCGTAAACTTGGCGACTGGGTAAAAAGATTCTTCTACCTTGCCCGATTTAGGTTTTCTTGTGGATGTGATAATCACTCCCAAAAAAGCGATGAAAACATAAGAGTTTGTCACATAAACTGCAATAAATGAATGAAACAGTTTCACAGTCGCACAGTTTTCCCTGTTCTCTGTCAAAACATATGTTTTTAACGTTTTCAATTTTTTCCGGTTTGGTGTAGCGTCCCCATACTACGGTGCAGTTACCTCGCATCGGACGTTCGGACGGACAGATAATAATTGTCTGAAAATAAAATATTAAACTTTTCACTCGAGGGAAGACTTGAACCAAGGACCTCTCCTTCCGCACCTGCTCACGCTATCCACGGGACCACGGCGCTCCTGAGTTCATGCTATCATTGATGTTGCCTATCTTGCGCATGGACTACTCAGTTTATATACCTTGTTTATTTTTTTCATAGTTCCACACAACTTATTCCTGTTTTCTCTATTGGTCTGTGTTCAGTTTTTCAAGGCCTATCCACTGTGCCAACTTATAACTAAATCTGAGGGGGGTGCGATGGGGATGTTCCCTTGTTAGAAACAAAACGCCGCGTCAGGAGGTGCTGTGAGGGAGCGCGATAGTATCCCTAATGGCATCAGTTTATATAAAAACAAGCCATCAAGCAGGTTGTGCAACACCTTCCGAGTGTTCGTTGATCACACAATTTTCTCCAGGGAATTACCATCACTGGGCAGGGGCAGTTCTAGAAGTCGGTCAAGGGGTGGGGCTAATGGCTGGGGGGGGGGGGGGGAGGGGTTTGGGGGAATGGAATATCGCTTAACAAAAGGAGAGTTGGGGTCCTCCACCGACAAATTGGTAACATTTGGTGTTGTTTAGTTTTTAGTAACTGTTTTGGACTTCAGGGTAAAAACGTGTCACGATTTGACCCAGATGTCCGACGATTTCGAAGTTTTTGTCTGGGGTCAGAAATTTAGGTGTTGGTAGGCATATCCAGCATATTTAGCTCTCTTGATTATTGTAAGTGGTACATTAATATATATCCAGTGTATATTAATAAATAATAAGACGCCCATTTTACGTTAAATGATATTTATTAGGTTAGATAGTAAGCAATTTCCCACTCTTATTCTTTTGTTAAAATGTGTTTGAAATACATTGCAACCTATATTGCTACATAATTATAAAAAAAATGATTGAATCTGTTAACGTAATATATTCGCTGATTCCTTAAGTCATTTTATCCAGTGTAATATGATACTCCATTATGGGGGGGGGGGGGGGGCTATGGCCCCCATAGCCCTCCCCCTTTGCCACAGCCCATGTCACTGGGCTATTGGAAGGTAGTCCAAGATGACCTAGTTTCCATACGATGCACTAAGTCTCAATTTACCCTAAGTAAATGGCAATGCAAATAAACAGAAGAATGATTCCTGTAGTACGAATAATAGTAATAGTGATGAATCTCGTTACAGCGTCTGTCACATGGATTAAACAGTTAAAGGAGAGACTAGGAAGGGACCTCACATACAATGGACATTCAAAATAGATTGTGGAGCAGGCGACTGGACTTCATTTTGGCCGAAGCACTCTTTCTGCAACAGTATAAACATCTCTCATTCGACCCAGCTTCCAGTGCTTCTACAATGTTCTGAGTCTTGGTTAAATTTGTCAGAAGGAGAATGTCGGATTGCAAAACTGCTTTACAGCACATGGAAACACCATAGCAGGGAGAGTCCACCCTTGGCTGTATGTATGACATACTTGAATTCGTTTTATACCTCAAGAATTATCAACATGAAAATAAATTTTGTATAAATCTTAGGACGCAAAATAATTGATACAAATGCTAACGAGAGTATTAAGCAAGGAAAGCTACAAATAATTAGATTACCACGAGATTACTTCATTTTACAAACACGCCAACAAGACTGGGTAAATAGAAAAAGTGAGTCGACCGTTTCGCAAAAATGTAAAGGGATATTTTATGCAAATAATACTACCGAACAAGCCGAAGACAGCGTGTCTTCACAGAGTCGAAATCAGTAAACGATACGTAAAGTTATGTTACCCTAGTCATTTACACAAAATTAAGGTAGCAGACGCCCCCATGAGTGAAGTAGTAACCGTTACGTAATCATGGTCTAAATACCGAAGACAGCAAAGAAAGTTATATCTGAAATTATAAGGTCTTTTCATCATGTATATTAAAGCCTGTCAACGTCATAAGAAGGTATTACATCATAGAAAACTGCTTATAAGAGATTTGAAGATATGACCACATTGTGGATTTAATTTATGTATTTTGTTATTATTCTATAAGTATAATCTAAGTTGTATATGTATAAACCGTGTAACGGTATAGACTGTGATGTATAGACTATGTAACAAATGCAAAATTTCTAGGAATAAATATTGATTCTCACTTGAGCTAGTGTGAACACACAAAGGTACTTCCAAACAGAATGTCATCAGCATGTTATGCCCTTAGAATCCTATCATCAGTGTGTAACATGCAGTGTCTTTTACTTACATATTATTAATATGGAATTCTTTTTTGGTAAACAAATGCACAAAATATGAACACAATTTTCAAACTCCAGAAAAGAGCTATAATAATAATAACCAACAATAGTAGTCGAGGTCATTGTAAAGATCTGTTCAAAATGCTGGGGATTTTGATTGCTCCATGTGAATACCAGTCAGTTGTACACATCAAAAATAACATTGGTAATTATTGCACAAACAGCTCTGTCCATGACCATGGAACAAGAGCTAGACTCAACTTACATTTACCAAGAAAAATTAAACATAAAACTCAAAACAGCATTTTCTACCAGGGAATGAAACTGTACATTAAATTACCAAAAGAGATTAAAGAAATTGCAAAAATACACTTATTTAAAAAGGCAGCTAAAAAGTACCTGTTATGCAATTCATTTTATACATTGAAGGATTACTTAGATAAAACAGAGTAGGGGTTTAGTAAAAAAATGTTACACAAATAAATAATAATAATGATTATAAAATATCCAACATTCCACATAGCACCTTCACATTATGTTTTTTTCCTTCTTTTTTCCTTTCTAGAAATACTTACCCCCAAGATATGCATAGCACAATAGTAACACCTCTTCCTCTTTCTGAGCTCAACATCTCACTCATTATGGAGGGATGCTGACTCAGTTTTTCAGGATAGCAAATGGAAAGATGCGGTGCAGAAAATGGCCCAGAGATAACCAGTGTTAGTGTTTGTGTGTGTAGTGAGTGAAGTGTTATGAAACAACGTGTGTATAGTGTGTGCAGTGACTGATAGTGAGACATGAGTGAACAGTGTGGCATTGCATTATTTAATAAGTTATTTGTAAAAAAAGTATATCAGGAGTAAATCTAATGATTGTCTGTAACTAGAAGTCTGTAAATATATGTGTATACGAATTAGCTTATTTTAAATTGATCTAAATTTGTAAATACTTTGACATGTCATATATCCTTGTAAAAAGAGATCTACAGATGAATAAAGCCACTACTACCAAAAATGTGTGTATGATGCAACATGAAAAAATAATCTCCTGTACACATGAGTAGTGAAATTATAACAGGTGATGTGATGGCAATGTCATTGCAATGAGGAATTTTTTCTGTGGTTCATAAATCGTTAACGAAAAGGTTAGTGAAGTGCTTTGTATACATACTCTGGATTCTTGCGCTGTATGGTGCCTCATCCGTGGACCTTGCGGCACAGAGAAGAAATACTTAGACCTTTCGAGAAGTGGGCCCATAGAGGAATGGAAACTGTGAAATTAGAAGGAAAAAATAAGGAATGACTTTGCGTTACACAGGGTGCATGAGAAGGGACAAATACTGGAAACAGTTAAGAGAAAGAAACGAAAGTGCACAGTATAATGAAGAATCTACAAGAACGCGTGGTAATCAGGCAGAGGAACAGAGGAAGAAGAAGATACCAGCTAGCTAATGACATCATCCGTAGTCACGAAAAAGATGGTGGATAATCCGGAGGACTGGAGAATGATGAACTTGCAGTGTTGGGCCTGCCTCATGGGTAGAACACATCATCATTACTTAGAACATACAGAAATCGAA
The DNA here is from genome assembly GCF_023864275.1 of Schistocerca cancellata. NCBI lineage: Eukaryota > Metazoa > Arthropoda > Insecta > Orthoptera > Acrididae > Schistocerca > Schistocerca cancellata. The sequence continues at coordinate 1,142,860,550 of NC_064626.1, read as the reverse complement.
AAGCACAACTAGAGTATTTTCTTTCTTTTTATTTGTAGCATACTTGGTGGCTTTAAAAATGGTTCACATGGCTCTGAGCACTTTGCGACATAACTTCTGAGGTCATCAGTCGCCTAGAACTTAGAACTAATTAAACCTAACTAACCTAAGGACATTACACACATCCATGCCCGAGGCAGGATTCGAATCTGCGACCGTAGCGGTCGCTCGGCTCCAGACTGTAGCGCCTAGAACCGCACGGCCACTCCGGCCGGCTTGGTGGCTTTAACGAGAATGACTGGTTCCTACACACCTCCCAGCAAAGCCCTTCCGTTGTCTGCCTGCGACAAACTATTGGATTATGAGAGTGAGGGGAAATCGGAAGTAAAAAGTCCTCATTCCTGAAAATAAGGAAAAACAAGAAAAAAATACTGATTGCGCAGGCAATTCCGAATCGCTGATGCGACGATGTCAGCGCATCTCATGTGATGTGGAATGTCTGGTAATTACAGGCAGCGCCAAGTGACGAACGACACGCGCTGCCCAGACACGCACCCTGGGGGCGTGGAGGGGAATTTGTCGCCTAATTGGCAGGCCCTAACTGCGTCGTCTCTTCGTCGTAAAATGCGCTGCATTCCACTGCCGAACATTAACTACAGTGTCTTCCAGTTCTTGTAGGTCGAAATAATATAGACGGTAGACCAGTATTTTGACATGAGGAACCAATGGTCATAATTTGTATATTTCAGGATGTGCAGGTTCTCGAATCAGTATTGCGACTGAGACACGTGTTTCATAACAAACAACAGCGTGCCGACTCGCTGGCGCCACCTTGAAAAACAATACACAGTCGTTTGCGATGGAGTACCGCTCCTCGCAGTTCACGACAAGATTTCGGAAACAGAGCAGGAACGTTGTAAACCTGCACTTAATGTGCGATGCGAGGAGGAAGTGGGGCCAGGAAAGCTGAAGGAATGCACAGTGAAAAGTTCCACAACAGTCGTAATCGCAGTCTCAAGAAATTACTGCCGTCGTTATGAACTCACCAGAAAAGTGTAAAAAGCACTAATCAAGATTCTTGACAAAAAAAAATATGCATAGTAGAATTGAAGGGAAATGGATAGGTTAAAGTTAGATATAGTGGGAATTAGTGAAGTTAGGTGGCAGGAGGAACAAGACTTGTGGTCAGGTGAATATAGGGCTATAAATACAAAATCAAATAGTGATAATGCAGGAGTAGGGATAATAATGAATAAAAATAGCAGTGCGGGTAAGCTACTACAAACGGCATAGTGAACGCATTATTGTGGCCAAGATACACACGAAGGCCACGCCTACCACAGTAGTACAAGTTTATATGCCAACTAGCTCCGCAGATGACTAGGAGATTGATGAAATGTATGATGAGATAAAAGAAATTATTCAGATAGTGAAGAGCGACGAAAATTTAATAGTGATGGGTGACTGGGATTCGATAGTAGGAAAATGAAGAGAAGAAAACGTGGTAGGTGAATATGGAATGGGGGTAAGAAATGAAAGAGGAAGCCACCTGGTAGAATTTTGCACAGAGCATAACTTAATCATAGCTAACACTTGGTTCAAGAATCACGAAAGAAAGCTGTCTGTATACATGGAAAAGGTCTGGAGATACTCAAAGGTTTCAGATTGATTATCTAATGGTAAGACAGAGATTTAGGAACCAGGTTTTAAATTGTAAGACAATTCCAGGGGCAGATGTGGACTCTGACCACAATCTATTGGTTATTCACTGTACATCAAAACTGAAGAAACTGCAAAAAGGTGGGAATTTAAGGAGATGGGATCTGGATAAACTGACAGAACCAGAGGTTGTAGAGAGTTTCAGGGAGAACGTCAGGGAACGATTGACAGGAATGGGGGAAAGAAATACAGTAGAAGAAGAATGGGTAGCTTTGAGGGATGAAATAGTGAAGGCAGCAGGAGATCAAGCAGGTAAAAAGACGAGGGCTAGTAGAAATTCTTTGGTAACAGAAGATACATTGATTTAATTGATGAAAGGAGAAAATATAAAAATGCAGTAAATGAAGCAGGCAAAAGGAACATCAACGTCTCAAAAATGATATCGACAGGAAGTGCAAATTGGCTAAGCAGGGATGGCTAGAGGACAAATGTAAGGATGTAGAGGAATATCTCACTAGGGTAAGATAGATACTGCCTGCAGGAAAATTAAAGAGACCTCGGAGAAAAGAGAATCACTTGTATGAATATCAAGAGCTCAGAGGGAATCCCAGTTTTAAGCAAAGAAGAGAAAGCAGACAGGTGGAAGGAGTATATGGAGGGTTTGTACAAGGGTGATTTACTTGAGGACAATATTATGAAAATGGAAGAGGATGTAGAGTGTAGACGAAGATGAAATGGGAGATATGATACTGCGTGAAGAATTTGACAGAGCACTGAAAGACCTAAGCCGAAACAAGGCCCCTGGAGTAGACAACATTCCATTAGAGCTACTGATAGCCTTGGGAGAGCCAGCCCTGACAAAACTCTACCATCTAGTGCAGCAAGATGTATGAGACAGGCGAAATACCCTTAGACTTCAAGAAGAATATGGTTCAAAAATGGTTCAAATGGCTCTGAGAACTATGGGACTCAACATCTTAGGTCATAACTCCCCTAGAACTTAGAACTACTTAAACCTAACTAACCTAAGGACATCATACACACCCATGCCCGAGGCAGGATTCGAACCTGCGACCGTAGCAGTCCCGCGGTTCCGGACTGCAGCGCCAGAACCGCTGGACCACCGCGGCCGGCTCAAGAAGAATATAATAATACCAATCTCAAAGAAAGCAGATGTTGACAGATGTGAAAATTACCGAACTATCACTTTAATAAGCCACGGCTGCAAAATAGTAACACGAATTCTTTACAGACGAATGCAAAAACTGGTAGATGCCGACCTCGGGGAAGACCAGTTTGGATTCCGTAGAAATATTGGAACACGTGACGCAATACTGATCCTACGACTTATCTTAGAAAATACATTAAGGAAAGGCAAACCCACGTTTTTAGCATTTGTAGCCTTAGAGAAAGCTTTTGACAATGTTGACTGGAATATTCTATTTCAAATTCTGAAGGTGGCAGATGTAAAATACAGGGAGCGAAAGGCTATTTACAGTTTGTAAAGAAACCAGATGGCAGTTATAAGAGTCGAGGGGCAAGAAAGGGAAGCAGTGGTTGGGAAGGGAGTCAGACAGGGTTGTAGCCTATCCCCGATCTTATTCAGTCTGTATATTGAGCAAGCAGTAAAGGAAACAAAAGAAAAATTCGGAGTAGGTATTAAAATCCATGGATAAAAAAATAAAAACTTTAAGGTTCGCCGATGATATTGTAATTCTGTCAGAGACAGCAAAGGACTTGGAAGAGCAGCTGAACGGAATGGCAGTGTCTTAAAAGGAGGATATAAGATGAACATGAACAAAAGCAAAACGAGGATAATGGAAGGTAGTCGAATTAAATCGGGTGATGCTGAGGGTATTAGATTAGGAAATGAGACGCTTAAAGTAGTAAATAAGTTTTGCTATTTGTGGAGCAAAATGACTTATGATGGTCGAAGTAGAGAGGATATAAAATGTAGACTGGCAAGGGCAAGGAAAGCGTTTCTGAAGAAGAGAAATTTGTTAATTAGATTTAAGTGTCAGGAAGTCGTTTCTGAAAGTATTTGTATGGAGTGTAGCCATGTATGGAAGTGACACGTGAACGATAAATAGTACGGACAAGACGAAAAAACTGGTTCAAGTGGCTCTGAGCACTATGGGACTTAACTTCTGAGGTCATCAGTCCCCTAGAACTTCGAACTACTTAAACCTAAAGACATCACACACATCCATGCCCGAGGCAGGATTCGAACCTGCGACCGGAGCGGTCGCGCGGTTTCAGACTGAAGCACCTAGAACCGCTCGGCCACACCGGCCAGCTGTTGTGAGAAGAGAATAGAAGCTTTCGAAATGTGGTGCTACAGAAGAATGCTGAAGATTAGATGGGTAGATCAGATAACTAATGAGGAGCTATTGAATTGAGTTGGGGAGAACAGAAATTCGTGGTACAACTTGACTAGAAGAAGTGATCGGTTGGTAGGACATGTTCTGAGCCATCAAGGGATCACCAATTTAGTATTGGAGGGCAGCGTGAAGGGTAAAAATCGTAGAGGGAGACCAAGAGATGAATACACTATGCAGATTCAGAAGGATGTAGGTTGCAGTAGGTACTGGGAGATGAAGAAGCTTGCACAGGATAGAGTAGCACGGAGAGCTGCATCAAACCAGTCTCTGGACTGAAGACCTCAAACAACAACAGAATTTGAGAAGACGGTTTTGCACAGGGGGAGAGGAGGGTCATTAGTAGGCTGTGAGACGCACGCTTAGAAGAATACAGCGTCGGGGGTACAGGTGGAGGAGCGGTTACAGCCCCACCAAAAACAGAGCGTGCGAACTGCGGCATCAAATTTTTTGAACCCGTAGTTCGGTTTTCTCAGTTGATCATATAGCGCAGTGCTGCATGTTCTACAATACATAAAGCTCATAGGTGAGACCTGTTTCAGCCATGATGGTGTTTTCAACTGCCATTAATAGCTAGCCATTTGTAGAGCGATGAAAATCAGTCTTTCCTCAGTTCGTCACCAACGACTTTCTGTCTACTTGTCGGCTGTAATCGCACAAGAGCGGCTAACTGGACCTTATTTGCATTTTGGATGGTACACGTCGCTGACACAACTCTTGCAGTCTGCACTACATGTTGTCCGCGAGAGTGCACTGCTACACTTCTTTATTAAGACCTCAAGCACTTGAGCGACAGACAAGAGATTCCTCCGTCTTTGGACTGGAATGCGATGTCCTATCGCCAGACAGTGTAATCGCCAGATGTCACGTCTATGGAGTTTTTCTTCTCGATTAATGGAGGGAGAGTTAACACAAGTATTGGTTTCTAGAGTCGTAGTTACCTATCTCATTGTACAACAAATCACTATGCGCTCTTGTAATGCATGTACCGATGCTGCTGATCGTCAACCAAAATTAAGTTATTTGTTGCTACAAGATTCACATATTGTTTATGTGAATATAACATTCCCAACCATTAATTCCTTACCTCAAAGTAGTTCTGACTGTAGAGGTTTCCGATGGCCCACATACATAACTGATTGCTACATCTAAATTACAAGTAACAGCAATATGTCCTATTGATTATTGCAATCCTAAGTGATAATAATAAACAGCATTTCAGGTAAGGCCAGTTGAGTACTCTGATCAAAAACTGTTCAATCGAACAGCAATACAGGCAGTTCGTTTCACTATCATGGAGAATTCATAGTGGAATGTCATCATCATCAGTGTTCTGCCTAAAGGCAGGTTTTCACATGGTAGTTCTCCAGGCTGTCCAGTCTTCTGCCATCCTCTTCAGGTCTCATAATTTCCTCTTCCCTTTATGTCGTCTATCACCTTGTATCTCCTTCTTCCTCTCAGACTTCTCCCACAAACCAATCCTTCCAAAGCATCTACTAGCAAGCACTACCTTCTCAATGAATGACACAACCAGTTCTTTTTCCTTTCTCTTACAACCTTCAGCAGACATCTTCTCCCACCAACCCTTTCCAATACTCTTTCATTACTCACTCTTTCCATCCTCGTCCACATCCACATCTCAAATGCTTCTAACCTTTTTTCATCCTCTCGTCTCAGTGTCCATGTTTCTGCCCCATATAAAGCCACACTCCAGACAAAACATTTGCCAAGCCTTTTCCTTAGCCCTTTATCTAATTTGCAACATAAGAGTCTCCTCTTTCTGTTGAATTCCTCCTTTGCTATGGCAATTCGGGTTTTCACCTCCTGGTGATGTAAGATGCATGCTTTGCCGGCGATGGGCGAGGCATGACAGAATCTCTGACCAGAGAGTAGTTTGTCGTTAGTTGTTGCTTGTCGCTAGTCTGCACTTGTCTGCACGAGTCGACAGTAGTCTGGTGTAGTCTGCGTGAGTCGGCGGGAGTCGGCATGTGTCGGCTGTGTGCTCTGCTCGCGACTCTGGTCAGGATTCTGGAGGATGAGTATTGTTGTAGAAGGTAAAGAAGCAGCCTTGCGTATATTTAATAATGTATGTTAATTGTAATTTAATTTGTTCCAAAAAATGCCCCAATTATAATTTTTATAATATAAAGTAACTCTTTTAAAGAAAAGCATTCATTTCAATTTAAAGAATATTTCCAATGCATGATCATTCCTTCCAAGAATAAAAAGAAAAAAAAAATATGCGCCAGCATTGCACAAAGCTGTGTCGAAAAATATCTAATTAAGAGCAGATATAATTGCAGTTTTTATTGAGGTAAGAATTTTTGCTTTTTTTATTCAGAATACAGGGCCGAAGGGCAGCGCTGCTGTCCTCATAAAATTTATCAGGTTACTAAATTTTTTTTATTATTTGGGTGTTTAGGAATTTTTCTGTTTCGAACTTAACATTAAATAAGAAAAGAATTTTGTGGGAACATTAAATGTGAATGCATTTCTGCACACAGATTATAAAATGGGAGCCAATTTTGTTGAGAGGTCACAATATTAAAAAAAATTCATTTAATTATTATTTTGTGGGGAGTTTACGCTTGGCTCATTTTCATTGTCATATTTTTGTGGGGAGGTTACGCTTGGCACATTTTCATTTAACATTTTCTGTGGGGAGGTTACAGTGACATCTCAAGTCTTCAGTTATTGTGCTTCCAAGATATTTAAATTGACTTACTTGGCTAATGGTAGAGTGTCCTATTTTAATACTGGACAGTCTGCGTCTTGTACTGGTGACCATACTCCTTGTTTTTGCTGTGTTTATTTGCATCCCATATTCCACACAAGCTTCATTCAGATCTTTGAGCATGTTATTCACTGTCCGCTCACTTTCTGCCACTAATACCATGTCATCAGCAAATCTTATACATTCTATTCTCTTTCCACCAATACATACTCCCCTTTTCCCATCTAAACATTTCGCGATAATCTCTTCAAGGTATACGTTAAACAGTGGAATGTAATAGGACGTCAAATGAGTGATACGAGTGCACCTAGCCATCAAAGATTAACTCACTCTCAACTACAATAGACAAAAAAAATGTTCACGTTACCTCGACTGAGGATTTAATACATTGTTCCGAGAGACGGGCGATCTGAATGTCTTAGAAGGGTCACGACCAGTTGCTAGAAACAAGCAACCGTTACATTTCCGTTTTCCGCGTCGTTGACGAGACTCATAACTCAACCGAAAAATTCATGTCACCAGCATTACAAAAATCCTGACGTAAGCCCTCGAGCCCTTGTTTGAATGGACTCTACAGAGCGCGAATTCAGAGCCCCTGATTGTCGGCAACCCGCCTAACGTGGCTCAGTTAATGACTGTGCCTAGCCGTTCCTCACGACTTGTCAGACGAAACGGGGGGTTACAAATACAGTTATTGCTACGCAATGGGGATTCCGAGACTTATCTTCTTCTCAAGACTATCAGCTACTCGTACTGGCCCGTTAGCTCAGTTGGTTAGAGCGTCGTGCTAATCACGCGAAGGTCGTGGGTTCGATCCCCCCACGGGCCAATTATTTTTCTTTCTGCGCAGATCATCCTGACAACAAACATGCTGTGTTTCTCTTGAATAAAATTACGAATGGAACTGACAGGAAGTGCAAAATTGCGAAGCAGGACTGACGTAAGTAGCCTTTTGAGGAAAGAGAATTGGCTACATGATTTAATAAGAGTTCAGATGGAAAACAAGTACTAAAAGAAGAAGGGAAAGGTGAAATGTGGAAGGAATATAAAAGGTGTCATTAAATTCCCTTTATTCCCTTTACGGACTTTGAGGACAGGTTTCTTACACCAAAGCATGGAAAAACCATTCAGTAAACATGGGTTCTGAAATGCGTACCTTAAGAGCTTCAGCCCTAAGATGATTGTGAGCACTTATTTATCTTCGCTACTGTGGAACACATCTCTTCTATCGAACAAGTGCTCATAGCTCATAAGGTATGCATTTTAGAGCCCATGTTTATTGAATTTTTTTTCCTTGCTTTAGTGTGAGTATGAGGAATCTGTCCTCAAAGTCCATAAAGGGGATAAAGAGAATTAGTGACACCTTGTATATTCCTTCCACATTTCACCTTTCTCTTCTTCGCTTAGTACTGGTTTTCCATCTGAGCTCTTAATGACCATGTAGCTTCTTCTTTTTTCTCAAAACGCCACTTTCATTTTCCTGTAGGCGGTAACTGTACTTTCCCCAGTTATACATGCTTCTATACACTTTCGTTTGTTCTCTAGCCACTCCTGCTTAGCCATTTTGCACTGCCTGTCAGTCGCAGTGCTCATAACTCTTAACGTATGCATTTCAGATTTATGTTTACTAGCTATTTTTTCCTTGTTTTGAACCTGTCTTCAAAGTCCGCAAAGGAAAGTTATATACACCCTGTATAGAGGGGCTATACAAGGGAAGTCGAGTTCAAGGTAGTATTATAGACGGGAAGAGAATAAAGTAGATGAAGTTGAGATCGGAGATGTGATACTGGGAGAAGAGTTTGGCAGAGCACTGAAAAACCTAAGCCGAGACTAGGCCCCTGGAGCAGATCACATGCCCTCAAAACTAATTACATCCTTGGGAGAGCCCGCCATGAAAAAACTATTCCACCTGGTGAGAAAGACGTGCGATGCAGGCGAAATACCCTTGGACTTCAAGAAGAATGTAATAATACCAATCCCAAGGAAATCAGGTGCTGACAGGTCCGAATACTACCGAACCATCAGTTTAATACGTAATGGTTGCAAAATGAAGACATGATTTATTTACAAAAGAACGGAAGAACTGGTAGAAGCCAACCTCATAAGTCACTTTGGATTCTGGACAAAGTAGGAACAATACTGACCCTACGACTTACCTTAAGAGCTAGGTTTTCTTTATTATTATTTCTTTCTTTTCTCAGACGTTATGTCTGGTTAAAAATGGAAAGTGACGCGGACCTTGATCAAGCGTGACTTCCTTTTAACTGTACGGTATATGTTACATTGCATTTAGGAACTTTCGGGTAATTGAGAACATGTATCAATAATTACAGATTTCTGTAGTTGTATATATACATTTGGATGTAGCTGTATTGCGTTGATGTACTGCTGGATATTGTGTGGTATGACTCCTGTAGTTGATAGTATAATTGGTATAATGTCAACTTTATCCTGATGCCACATGTCTTTGACTTCCTCAGCCAGTTGGATGTATTTTTCAATTTTTTCTCCTGTTTTCTTCTGTATATTTGTTGTATTGGGTATAGATATTTCGATTAGTTGTGTTAATTTCTTATTTTTATTGGTGAGTATGATGTCAGGTTTGTTATGTGGTGTTGTTTTATCTGTTATAATGGTTCTGTTCCAGTATAATTGGTATTCATCATTCTCCAGTACATTTTGTGGTGCATACTTGTATGTGGGAACGTGTTGTTTTATTAGTTTATGTTGTATGGCAAGTTGTTGATGTATTATTTTGCTACAGTGTCATGTCTTATGGGGTATTCTGTATTTTCTAGTATTGTACATCCGCTTGTGATGTGGTCTACTGTTTCTATTTGTTGTTTGCAAAGTCTGCATTTATCTGTTGTGGTATTGGGATCTTTAATAATATGCTTGCTGTAATATCTGGTGTTTATTGTTTGATCCTGTATTGCAATCATGAATCCTTCCGTCTCACTGTATATATTGCCTTTTCTTAGGCATGTGTTGGATGCGTCTTGATCGATGTGTGGCTGTGGTAGATGATACGGGTGCTTGCCATGTAGTGTTTTCTTTTTCCAATGTACTTTCTTCGTATCTGTTGATGTTATGTGATCTAAAGGGTTGTAGAAGTGGTTATGAAATTGCAATGGTGTAACCGATGTATTTATATGAGTGATTGCTTTGTGTATTTTGCTAGTTTCTGATCGTTCTATAAAGAATTTTCTTAAATTGTCTACCTGTCCATAATGTAGGTTTTTTTATGGCGATAAATCCCCTTCCTCCTTCCTTTCTGCTTAATGTGAATCTTTCTGTTGCTGAATGTATGTGATGTATTCTATATTTGTGGCATTGTGATCGTGTAAGTGTATTGAGTGCTTCTGGTTTGTGTTACTCCATTTCACTACTCCAAATGAGTAGGTCAATATTGGTATAGCATAAGTATTTATAGCTTGTTATCAGTATTTTCAGCATTTTTGTTAGTCTTTGTGTATATTTTTCTTTTAATTCTTCTTTAATATTTGTATTATCTATTCCTATTTTTTGTCTATATCCCAGATATTTATAGGCATCTGTTTTTTCCATCGCTTCTATGCAGTCGCTGTGGTTATCCAATGTGTAATCTTCTTGTTTAGTGCGTTTCCCCTTGACTATGCTATTTTTCTTACATTTGTCTGTTCCAAAAGCCATATTTATATCATTGCTGAATACTTCTGTTATCTTTAGTAATTGGTTGAGTTGTTGATTTGTTGCTGCCAGTAGTTTTAGATCATCCATGTATAGCAAATGTGTGAATTTGTGTTGGTATGTTCCAGTAATATTGTATCCATAATTTGTATTGTTTAGCATGTTGGATTTATTATTATTATTATTATTATTATTATTATTTAGTAATCTTTCTTATGACTGATTTGATGCGGCCCACCACGAATTACTTTCCTGTGCCACCTCTTCATCTCGGAGTAGCGCTTGCAACCCACGTCCACAGTTATCTGCTGGATGCATTCCAGTCTCTGTCTTCCTCTACAGTTTTTACTCTCTACACTCCCTCTAATACCATGGAAGTCATTCCCTGATGTCTGAACTATGTCCTGCGATCCTTTCCCTTCTTCTTGCCTGTGTTTTTCAAATATTCTCTCCTCGCCGGTTCTGCGGAGAACCTCTTCATCCCTTACGTTATCAGTCCACCTAATTTTCAATATTCGTCTCTAACACCACATCTCAAATGCTTCAAGTCTCTTCTTTTCCGGTTTTCCCACAGTCGACGTTTCTCCACAATACAATGCTGTGCTCCAAACGTACAGTACAGAAATTTATTCCTCAAATTGAGGTCTATGTTTGGTACTACTAGACTTCTCTCGACCAGGGATGCCCCTTTTGCCCGTGCTGGTCTGCTTTTTATGTCCTCCTTGCTACGTCCATCATGGGTTATTTTGCTGCCTGGGTAGCAGCATTTCTTAGCTGTATCTGCTTCGTGATCACCAATCCTGATGTTAAGTTTCTCACTGCTCTCATTTCTGCTAATTCTCATTACTTTCGTCTTTCTTGGATTTACTCTTAATCCAAATTTTGTGCTCAGTAGACTGTTCATTCCATTCAGAAGATCCTGTAATTCTTCTACGCTATCGCTGAGGATATCAGTGTCATCAGCGAATGTTACCATTGATATCCTTTCGCCTTGAATTTTAAATCCACTCTTGAACCTTTCTTTTATTTCCGTCATTGGTTCTTTGATGTAAGGATTGAACAGTAGGGTGAAAGACTACATCCCTGTCATACACCCTTTTTAATCCGAGGACTTAGTAGAAGAGAGGTTAAGGAAAGGCAAACCTACGTTTGATGGTTTTGTACAATGGAGAAAGCTTGTGATAATTATGTCTGGAATACCCACTCTAAATTTCTGAAGGTAGCAGAGGTAAAATACAGGGAGCGACAGATTATTTGCAGCTTGTGTAGAATCAAGACTGCAGGTATAAGCGTCGGAAGCATGAAAGGGAAACAGTCGCTGAGAAGAGAGTGAGAAAGGGTTGTACTCCATCCTTAATGTTATTCGATCTGTACATTGAACAAGAAAAGCAAGGAGAAATTTATGGATTGAATTAAAGTTTGAGGAGAAGAGATAAAACTTACGATTTGCCAATGACATAATTCTCTTATAGATAGCAAAGGACATGGAACGCAGCTCAACCGAATTGATAGTGTAGTGAAGAAAGATTATAGGATGAAAATGAACAAAAGTAAAACAACCGTAATGAAATGTAGTTGAATTAGATCAGACGATTCTACGGAAATAGATTAGAAAATGAGAAACTAAAACTAGTAGATGAGTTTTGCTGTTTATTAACATCGAATGTAAATGTAGGTGTTATGAAGTATTTTCTGAATACATTTCTCTGGAATGTGTCCTTGTACGGGGGTGAAACGAGAACGATAAACAATTCAGACAAGATGCGAATAGAAGCTTTTGTAATGTGACGCTACAGGAGAATGGTGTAAGGCTGGATGGACAGATCACGTAACTGTTGATGAGAAACTGAATAGAACTGGGGAGAACATAAATCTGCATCAGAACTTGACTAAAAAAAGGGACTGTTTGAGAGGACACATTCTGAGACATCAAGCGGTCACCAATTTAGTATTGGAGGGAAATATGAGGGGTTAAAAACTGCTGAGGGAGACCTTGCCTTCGAAAATGTTTTGTGGAAGGATATAACGTCGAATCAAGTGTCCAGTAAGTTCTGCTGAGCATTGGCCCATAACTTTCAGTTGTTCTTCCTTCTCTCCTATTTCCTAGTTGCGGTAGTTAATGCAGAGATAGACAGGCTTGCTCTGGATAGTGTGAAGACCGCAGCAACGACATAGCTACGAAACTGTTTGGTAGTGAGCTCGAGGTATAAGAGAAATCGTGATCTAGAGGCGACTGTTTCCTCTTCCTCCTCCTCCTCTTCTTCTTCTTCTTCTTTCAAAATCCCAAGCCTTCTCTCTGCGGCGGCAACTTTCTCTCTAGAGCAGTCGTCTTCGTCTATATGTATGGAGAACGTCCCACCCCACTGCTGAAATGTTTTAAATACGTTCTTCTCTGCTGTCCTTTCTTTTCTTCCCTATTATCTTGGCTTCGAAAATGTTTTGTGAAAGGATATAACGTCTAATCAAGTATCCAGTAAGTTCTGCTGTGCATTGGCCCCTAACTTTCAGCTGTTCTTCCTTCTTTCCTATTTCCTGTAGAACCACCCCATTCGTTTATCTGTCAGTCTTGCTAGTTCTTGTTATTCTCCTCCAGAATCACAGTTGCGCACCTTCGATGGGAGCTTTCTCGTGCTTTGCTAACGTCCAGGTTTCACACAAATATGCCAGGATATTCCACACAAAGGCCTTCACGAATCTTTTCTTAGTCTGGAAGCACATGTGCTTGTTCAGTAGAAGTTTCTTCTTATTTTGTAACACGCCCTTGATCACTTTTTTCAGACATTTATATTTTCCCCCACAATTCTACGGAGACAGCGCAAGTCGCTTACTTCCTCGAGCTGCTCAAGACCTATTTTTATGTCAGTCTTACCCCTACCTCCTTTCCTGTCTATAAACATGAATTTTGTCTTCTTGAATTTTATTTTTTAGTGCCGGTTTTATCTTTTGATTTGAGATCTTAAGTATTAAATTTAGTTCTTTCTCTGAGTCTGCCACTACTACAATCTCATCGTCAAACCTAATGCAGGGAATACGAATACCATTAATTTTGAGTCCCATCGTCTTTTCATTGATGTGGTTATTGACCCCTCGACGAACACATTAAATAAGTAACGTGATAGTGGGCAAACCTGCAGCTTCATTACATGCGACTTGAGAACACATTAATATTTCGCAAGTCATGGTGAATTTTCATTGGCTCGTAAAAGAGTTTAATTTAGAACAAAGTTAGATGCGTTTTGTGTCGTAGCAGTTTAAATATACACTACTGCCCATTAAAACTGCTACACCGCGAAGATGACGTGCTACAGGCGCGAAATTTAACCGACAGGAAAAAGGTGCTGTGATATGAAAATGATTAGCTTTTCAGAGCATTCACACAAGGTTGGCGCGGGTGGCGACACCTACAAAGTGCTGACACGAGGAAAGTTTCCAACCGACTTCTCATGCACAAACAGGAGTTGACCGGCGTTGCCTGGTGAAATGTTGTTGTGATGTCTCGTGTAAGGAGGAGAAATGCGTACCATCACGTTTCTGACTTTGATAAAGATGGGATTGTAGCCTATCGCGATTGCGGTTTGTCGTATCGCGACATTGCTGCTCGCGTTCGTCGAGATCCAATGACTGTTAGCAAGCCGGCCGCGGTGGTCTAGCGGTTCTAGGCGCTCAGTCCGGAGCCGCGCGACTGCTACGGTCGCAGGTTCGAATCCTGCCTCGGGCATGGATGTGTGTGATGTCCTTAGGTTACTTAGGTTTAAGTAGTTCTAAGTTCTAGGGGACTGATGACCATCGATGTTAAGTCCCATAGTGCTCAGAGCCATTTGAACTGTTAGCAAAATATGGAATCGGTGGGTTCAGGAGGGTAATACGGAACGCCGTGCTGGATCCCAACGGCCTCGTTGTAACGTTGCAACTTTAATATGGGTATGCTGATGTGTAATATTGTAACTTTAATTTTGTTATGCTGAGATCGGTGCTAATAGACAATAAAAGCTGGGGTTAAAAGCCGTGATCTGTCTGGGGACGTTAACTGTGGATTACTGGGCAACTGTTTCATCAGATATTTAGTCTAGGTTTACCAACCAGACTAACATTAATGATAATCTTTTAATAGTCATACAAAACCGGTAAAATATATATATAAAAAGGAGAATTTAAATAAAAAGAAAGAAATCAGTTTATATTTGGAAATTTATTTTAAGATTGTTCATTGAAATTTCAGCATATTATACGTGAGTTATAACTGAGCTGGTGCCTTATTTACGATTGAAAAGAATGTGAGATTGTAATCTTACGGAACACATAAAATATGGAGCCAAGATTTGGAAAACTGCATACAACACTCCATTCATAAAATAACACACGAAGAACATTGAAACATAAGGAAGAACAAATTAACCACAACCAACAGATTCAGTTTTTACCCAAAGAAATTACGTTCATACCACAATCCTGTCCGTCATGTAATTACCACACACTGGTATACTAAATTCATATTAACTCTTTGTGAAGTCTTCGCAAAAAGAATAGCTGAGGGCTACTTTGATGATTACACCACATGCTCCACGTGGTCAACTTGGTTTACACAAAGCGTATAACTCCACAATAATTTTGGTAATTAAAATAAATTCGATCGAAAAGCAATTGACAAAAGAAAACCCTTGAACTGGTTACTAACGTCTTACTATTAACCTGATGGGTCAAACAGTTATATAAGCACGTGCTACTGGTCTCGCAAAGTACACCCCACGTGGGTTGAACATAAAGAAAAGTATAAAGAAAAGTTGCTATATTAAAAAAATATTCTCAAGACGAGACGTTATAATCACACAAACATTCGCATTTAAGATTGATGAACTTAGTTAGAGTTACTGATCAACACGTGGTTCCACTTTACTCACAAAGTAGTAACAAAGCAACTACCGCAAAATAATCTGAATTTAACACGAGAATTACACTCCGCTGCACTTTAAGATAGCATTAGATATTTTAGAGCTAAACCTGAAATCAAGGTGATTAAATTTTCAGTTAGGCTGAACTTAAGAAATCCATTGTCCTACGGACTTAACAGACACGCGCTTAGCCGGAGATCTTACCACTTCAGACGCTCGCCACGGCCACACAGCAACTGCCCTACTTCCGAGCGTGCTTCCTGAGGGGTGGCTCACAAAGACCAACGGAAGTGGCCAGAGGGGCAGCTTCCTATACCAACATGACAACGGACGGACAGGACCATACTAAGAATAGAAACCTCTTTGCTTTTAGGAAGCGTAGCTACCTGTTCCGACGTTGGTCCTACTGTTCTCTAGCAGACAGCCTTGTCTGCTACCCTCAAGCATGCAACTAGAAATACATATGCTCATTCATCCTCTCACACAAAAGGGAAGGGGGATGACAGTATCTTATCATATACAGTATATAAAAGAAAGCGGATGTAGGTTCCGTATGAGACTGTGTGACATGAATTACATATAAGAATTACATATAAGCTGTGCTTTAAAGTGTAGTAGTGTGACAGATCGTTCTTGTTTATGTGTAAAAGTAACACGTTCCACTGCTCAGTCTCCTCCCAGATAGTCAGAAACGCCACAGTACATTTACAAGAGGAATTTATTCCATAAATGGCAACAGATTTAAGAAATTAAACATGAAAGGAATCCAACAGAGACCTTTCATAACCCCAACGCTCCGGGAAAAGACTGTGCAGGGAATTTTCTAGCCATGCTAGGACATTCCCAAGCAGGCTTCTCACACCCTACTTAAACCAAAAGTGTAAAAGAAAAGGCAAAAGGACACCAGCTACTTGCTAAAACACAATAATTTCAACACATCTTTAGAATCTACCAATTTCAAACAGAAAAAAAAGAACACAATCTGTGACACCTATTTAAAAGGTAGTGTAGACCTAATTCGGTCAGCAAGTAAAAACAATGGTTCCTGTGTCATTAATATGAAAACAATTTCTGGTTGTTACCCTTATGGAGTTCACCAGTATTTGCTCACTGCAAGAGCCAACTGATCACAGGAAAATTTATGACTGTTTATTAACAAGCAAAATTTATGAAAATAGCAAAGGTGCCACAGCAATTAAAAAAAAGAACATCAAATAACATCGGTATTAAAAAGCAGAACATAACAATGCACAATCTGCAAAAGCAACAAAATGATAAGAGAAAAAACATGTTTTACAAAGTGGTTATCGCAAAAAAATTCTATATCATATAAAACTAATAATTTGTAGAATTAAAATAACTATGTGGCACTCATTTAATCACTCTACTATATTTCAATTAGCTAGCAAACAATGAGCACTGTGTCATTATACTGAAACTACAATAATTATGTGATTGTTACCCTTAAGGGGTTCCTCACAGTAAATATGCCCCATGCAAAGGCTAATCGATCACAGTTCAATGAGAATAAAAAGCTATCTGACTGATAAACGAAGCAAGGCCACAGCAATGAATTTACGAAACAAAATATCACAAATCTAATACATCACACAAAAACAAACATTGATAAATAAAACAATACAATAGTCAACATTTAAAACAAAAAAACACCTATAAATAAAACACCTGCAAAATACAAGAGTCAAAGTCTAAAAAAGATAAATAGAACACCTGCAAAATACAAGAGTCAGTCTAATAAACACCAATAAATCGAACTCCTGCAAAACACACGAGTCAGAGTTCCTCTGACAGAAACACACGTATATACACTGGACTAAGAACCGTATAATCACTGTTCACTGACACACTCAGTACTTCCACTGTTCCGAGGCACAATATAGGGGAAAGAGGGGGGGGGGGGGGGGGGGTTCGTCGCCGCAGCTGTCAGTAGGGATTTGTGTCCATCTGTTGCGTGCGATCCCGCCGTCTCTGCCCTCTCATGAAGTTTCTCTCGTGTCACGTACATCTCGATTTGGTTCCATGTTTGTATTGTCAAATTCGTGCGGTATCCTCGTTTGACACGCCAGGTTGATATTCTCGGGCAAGGATGACACTTAATGGCTCTTCTTTTGTGCCACCCTTAGCGACCAGAGAACATCGAACCAAGATTTACTGTCGCTTGACAGTAGGCATCCATCAGGAAATGTCGATAGGCGTCGTTGACGTCTGCAAGTTTCTCTGGGCAGTACCTGTCAAAAGGCTCCACGCCCCTTGTGTTGTTTCACCGCGGCCGTCTCGTCACGGTCGCGTGCGTGTGGTGCGTTGCCAGCAGATGGATTTCCGCGCGGTGGACCGCTCGCCCATCTCAGGTCATCGCCTCGAGGAAGGGTCGCCCGGGGCAGCCGCCCATTAGCTCCAGGTACAAAGGAAAGTGTTTGCCGCTTACTCTCCTTTTGTTGTCGGCCGCGCTCCCAAAGTGGCCCGGATGACAGCGTGTCCCGCTGGGAAACCCGCCAGTTTACAACTAGTCCGGCTGCTCCCGCTGTCTCTTAAGAGTTTTGCCGGTTCGCTTTCATGTTCTCAACTGCATTCACAGAAATTTTTCATCATCCTTATGTGATTACACAATGTCATACATAATACCACTTAGTATTGTCTTTCACAATTTTTAAGAACAAAGTGAGACTTAATATTTTTTTAATAAAAAATTAGATGAATCGACAATATAAAATAAAATTTAAATGACTTGACAATGTAAAAAAAAATAAAAGTGAAATGACTTGACAGTATAAAAATAAAAATTTAAATGAACTGACAATATAATATTTAAATCCACATCACTAATGTGGTTCACTTACGTTTTAATAAATCAAATGCTATTTATTAATTCACTAAAATGAATAGGATTATGCCTTGTGCAAGTATAGGTCAGGACAGCATAGGGTTCACATGTTATTTACACACACATACATGCACACCTGTTGTCTATTCTACAAACTAACTACCCATAAACATGCATTACTCAATATTCTACTTCTATCCACTACTAGTTAAGCCAATAAGCTACTTCAATGCTATTTCAACACCGTGTATATACCACTACAACATTGTACTATTTCGTCCTCTTCTTGACGCTCGCGCCATACGTCTTGTCACATGATAAATATGGAGAACTTTCCTTAAACATACACATTAAAAAGAACAATGGTTATTTACACTCCAAAACATTTATACCAGTTCGCACACCTGAAAAGAGACTCGCAATTATACATTTATCATACTCATATATTCACACATAAAACAGTAAGAAAATTTCACCTAAAATTACGTTATCACAACAATTAATCACGCAGATGACTCTGAGAAGGTTAAAAATATTTGCATTATACAGGTTATATTACATTTTCTTACCCATTTTGCTGCGATTTCGTTCCTTCTTTACGTTACCTTTCGCTTCCAAATCAGTTATTTCGCCTGTGGTGGTTATTCTGGATTCATTTCTCATGAATGGCAAAACTGTGGTCACCTCTATTCTGTAAAACAGTATCATCTTAACATATTGAACTTACAACAGACACAAAAGATCCGAATCCTCTTGTAGTTTAAATGACAAATGTTTTGCTTTATCCTTATTACCTTAAACCAAGCTTTCCTTCGTTCCCATAATCACAATTATTTAATCATCCTCTACCTTCAAGAGGGAAATTTCCTCAGTACAAATCATATAGGCTGCAGTGCATCCCGCACCAGCGAAAACAGTAAGCTGTAATGCTCACAGCATCAGCAAAACACATAAACGTCGCTTTTCTAGGACAAGTATTAACGCAGAATAATTTTTTTAGGCTTTGGCTCAACATCAATCAAGACTACAAAAAGGATCCATATTTCCGTTCCATTCTCCATTTGCTGAAAAGCTGCTCGTATTTGATTACCACAATAATATTTCAGAGCCACGTAAATTACACAAACCACAATTCTTCTTTCACCTTGAAGGGAATCAATATACTTACAAAATCCACAGACAGCACTTTACGTACTCAGCTATAAAGAACAAAAAAAAGACATATATCATCAATATTAACATATCATCGCATATTGGAAGCCAATGGTTCAACAATCGTATTATCGCATCCTGTTTTCAAGATTCCAAACTTACTCATTCCTTTCTCAGAGTTCTCCTATCTTAAAATATTCATACAGCACGCATACTATAGTAAGAGATCCTCATTTATACTGACAGATATAGAATAGTAATAGATAGATAGTAGCACTGAAAGCAGAAAATCGGAAACAAGGCTACTAACAGCTGGGGACCTGGGTTTGCCAGACCCATAATACCCACAGATCGGATATTCCCCTGAGTTTTCCTATCTTAAAATATTCATACAGCACGCATACTATAGTAAGAGATCCTCATTTATACTGACAGATATAGAATAGTAATAGATAGATAGTAGCACTGAAAGCAGAAAATCGGAAACAAGGCTACTAACAGCTGGGGACCTGGGTTTGCCAGACCCATAATACCCACAGATCGGATATTCCCCTGAGTTTTCCTATCTTAAAATATTCATACAGCACGCATACTATAGTAAGAGATCCTCATTTATACTGACAGATATAGAATAGTAATAGATAGATAGTAGCACTGAAAACAGAAAATCGGAAACACGGCTACTAACAGCTGGGGACCTGGGTTTGCCAGACCCATAATACCCACAGATCGGATATTCCCCTGAGTTTTTGCACTAATTCAGCAACGATCTTGCTTTCCTCAGGAGCGACTCTTTTCAATTTACACACAAAAAAAACATAAACAGCATTTTACTCGTTCACAAAGAAACCTTTTATCTTCACGTTTGAATCAAACTAAATCCTAATTGCACAAGGAGAGAAAAAAAAATTAAAACATCACTTCAATCCATCACATAGAAACATCTTTATCATTATTTTTATCAACATATTATTCAAAATGCATACGTCACAAATTTAAACTAATCAATTCTTTCTCCTCACCGTCCTCTCTACTTCTCACTGTCCTTTCTACTCATTTGCCATGTCGCTCATTTGTTCCGATTGGGCGCCTTCTACGCTGATCGTTTGTCATTGCCGGTTTCGTTCATTTCCATTTGCTGGATTATGACTAGGGTTAGCCGGCCGAATTTCAACATCATGAGGTGCTCCGCCTACAGTCCTATTCCCTCCGTATTCATCATAGTGTCGATTCTGGTTGCCGTACCTGTAGCGTTCACGATCTTGTCTACGTCCTCGATCATTTCCGTTGTTCCACCTGTGTTCGCGACTGTTACCCCAGTTTCTATACGGCCTGTCCCGATTATTGTTCCGTTCGCGTCGCGACGACCAGTCACGCCGTTGATTAGTAATACGGCCACGACTGCGGTCGCGCTGCTGTGCCCCGTAATAACTTTGTGCCTGCTTAGGCGGGCATTCTCCTGTATTGTATTCCAACTCTTGGAGAAGCGTCTTGAACGTTTCCACGTCCTCTTTGCATCGTCCCGCAAGAATGACGTGCCGCAAGTGCATCGGCAATTTGGTGATGCATATCCTAATTAGTTCCGCAGGCCCGTATGGGTCGTATAGGAATTGATTTGCCTGCAGCATGTGGTCGAATAGGCGTGCAGGGCTGCCGAAACCAGACTGGTTCAAATTTGGCAGCATAATTATGCCATGTTTGACCCTATCTTGTGCCGCTTCCGACCAATAGGCGGACAGAAAGGCTTGTCGAAACTCCCGAGTGGAGTTGCAGTGACGCGCTGCCGACCTCATGCGAATCGCCGGTTCGCCTTCCAAATAGCCACACATATATTCTATCTTATGTGAACTTGCCCAGTCGGGAGGAAGACAGAACTCAAATTGCTCGAGCCATGCTCGTGGATGTATTCCTTTTTGCGAATTTCGGAATATCTCAAACTTTCTCACCGTAAGGAAATGTTTGAAATCAAATCCCCGCATTTCCTCCTGGCGAGGCCCTTGAATGTTTCTATTATTCTCATGTCTGCCCCTCAAATTACATTCTTCCCTGTCGTAAAAATCTCCCTCGTGGCCGGAGTCCCTCTCTGCACTGTTCGTACGGCTATTTTTAGTGCTATTGGCGAGTTCGGAATCACACGCCATGCGGTTTTCCAGATGCGCCACGCGTTCTTGTAATTCGCCTGTTACAGCTTTGTGTTGTCTGTTCACTTCAAACTGTCCCTTCTGAAATCTAAGAAGCGAACGCACTTCTTCGGTCTCTGCGGCCGCTACCGGTGTAGTATTGTTCTCGCTTTCCGTCAGCTTCATCGTGCCTACAATGTCCGCTAATGCCGCAATCTTATCATCAATTTGTCTCTTGTCCTCCGCCACAGTCTGCTTCAATTGTTCTACTTGCTGTTCCAACGCGTGGATCGCTAAACTGTTGTCCGCTATTGTGTTGCTAACGGACGTGGGACAATGCGTTTCCGCCTCTTGGATACTCGCGAGTACCTGCTGGTGCTCTCTTTGGCATTCTTCCCTCAGCTCTTGGAAATTCCTAAGTAGCCGTTCTTCCCTTTCTTTAGATTCGGTATCGCCCCTCCGCTTGCTCTGTTCTAAGGCTTGCAGACGATCATCGATTTGTTCAAATGTACGGCCTAATTCTTTCATAATATCACTTTTTATCTCACTTGCCAGATTGTTTATTCTTTGTGAGATATCATCGGACACTCTCTGCATCGACTTGTCGACTTTATTTGTCTGCTGGATTAGTTTTTCGTCTATTTGTTCGCCTAGCTCGCGGATCGATTTTTCGGATGTTTCTTTTTGTTCTCGGAACGATTTTTTTGATCTCTCTGCGTTTTCTTTATTTTGTTGCAATAAGGCTTTCATGAGTTCTGCCAAATCAATTTGGTTAGTAGGAGGCAAATTAATTTCTGGCTCTGCTGTGAGCCCGTTCGTCCTGTTTTGCATTTCGTCTGAAGTATTTCCCATTGTATTTTCGGAACTGTCCGACGCATTAATATTCGAAATCAAATTATCCCCTTGGTCCATGTTGCTTAAGTTGTTGGACCGCTTACTTTTAGTTTGGTTACGTGTCTGCATTAGTGCACTTTATAACCGGTATGCGACACACTAATCAAAATAAATGTGTCCCACAAAAATTACGAGTCACACGAAAGATACCCAACCTAGTACACACTTTTTCACACGCATAACAAATTTTTATCTTTGATCGAAACAGTGGAATTTACAAGCGAGAATAAAAAACACACAGACATATAAAACACACAAATATAAAAAACAAAACAAGACAAACAACGCAACGCCGATCAACAACGCCGTGAATCTTTTGAAAGTCTGCTCGGAAACAACGCAGAAGTTGTTTGAGCGCTGTAGGGAAAAAAATTAAGATTATAACACGCTCGCAATCTAACATTTCAGAGATTCCAGAGTCTAGCGGAATCACAGAACAGGGTCGCCATGTGTAATGTTGTAACTTTAATTTGCTATGCTGAATGTGTAATATTGTTACTTTAATTTTGTTATGCTGAGATCGGTGCTAATAGACAATAAAAGCTGGGGTTAAAAGCCGTGATCTGTCTGGGGACGTTAACTGTGGATTACTGGGCAACTGTTTCATCAGATATTTAGTCTAGGTTTACCAACCAGACTAACATTAATGATAATCTTTTAATAGTCATACAAAACCGGTAAAATATATATATAAAAAGGAGAATTTAAATAAAAAGAAAGAAATCAGTTTATATTTGGAAATTTATTTTAAGATTGTTCATTGAAATTTCAGCATATTATACGTGAGTTATAACTGAGCTGGTGCCTTATTTACGATTGAAAAGAATGTGAGATTGTAATCTTACGGAACACATAAAATATGGAGCCAAGATTTGGAAAACTGCATACAACACTCCATTCATAAAATAACACACGAAGAACATTGAAACATAAGGAAGAACAAATTAACCACAACCAACAGATTCAGTTTTTACCCAAAGAAATTACGTTCATACCACAATCCTGTCCGTCATGTAATTACCACACACTGGTATACTAAATTCATATTAACTCTTTGTGAAGTCTTCGCAAAAAGAATAGCTGAGGGCTACTTTGATGATTACACCACATGCTCCACGTGGTCAACTTGGTTTACACAAAGCGTATAACTCCACAATAATTTTGGTAATTAAAATAAATTCGATCGAAAAGCAATTGACAAAAGAAAACCCTTGAACTGGTTACTAACGTCTTACTATTAACCTGATGGGTCAAACAGTTATATAAGCACGTGCTACTGGTCTCGCAAAGTACACCCCACGTGGGTTGAACATAAAGAAAAGTATAAAGAAAAGTTGCTATATTAAAAAAATATTCTCAAGACGAGACGTTATAATCACACAAACATTCGCATTTAAGATTGATGAACTTAGTTAGAGTTACTGATCAACACGTGGTTCCACTTTACTCACAAAGTAGTAACAAAGCAACTACCGCAAAATAATCTGAATTTAACACGAGAATTACACTCCGCTGCACTTTAAGATAGCATTAGATATTTTAGAGCTAAACCTGAAATCAAGGTGATTAAATTTTCAGTTAGGCTGAACTTAAGAAATCCATTGTCCTACGGACTTAACAGACACGCGCTTAGCCGGAGATCTTACCACTTCAGACGCTCGCCACGGCCACACAGCAACTGCCCTACTTCCGAGCGTGCTTCCTGAGGGGTGGCTCACAAAGACCAACGGAAGTGGCCAGAGGGGCAGCTTCCTATACCAACATGACAACGGACGGACAGGACCATACTAAGAATAGAAACCTCTTTGCTTTTAGGAAGCGTAGCTACCTGTTCCGACGTTGGTCCTACTGTTCTCTAGCAGACAGCCTTGTCTGCTACCCTCAAGCATGCAACTAGAAATACATATGCTCATTCATCCTCTCACACAAAAGGGAAGGGGGATGACAGTATCTTATCATATACAGTATATAAAAGAAAGCGGATGTAGGTTCCGTATGAGACTGTGTGACATGAATTACATATAAGAATTACATATAAACTGTGCTTTAAAGTGTAGTAGTGTGACAGATCGTTCTTGTTTATGTGTAAAAGTAACACGTTCCACTGCTCAGTCTCCTCCCAGATAGTCAGAAACGCCACAGTACATTTACAAGAGGAATTTATTCCATAAATGGCAACAGATTTAAGAAATTAAACATGAAAGGAATCCAACAGAGACCTTTCATCGTATCACTAGCAGTCGAGACGACAGGCATCTTATCCGCATGGCTGTAACGGATCGTGCAGCCATTTCTCGATCCCTGAGTCAACAGATGGGGGCGTTTGCAAGACAACAACCATCTGCACGAACAGTTCGACGACGTATGCAGCAGCATGGGCTATCAGGTCGGAGACCATGGCTGCGGTTACCCTTGACGCTGCATCACAGACAGGAGAGCCTGCAATGGTGTACTCAACGACGAACCTGGGTGAACGAATGGCAAAACGTCATTTTTTCGGATGGATCCTGGTTCTGTTTACAGCATCATGATGGTCGCATCCGTGTTTGGCGACATCGCGGTGAACGCACATTGGAAGCGTGTATTCGTCATCGCCATACTGGCGTATCACCCGTCGTGATGGTATGGGGAGCCATTGGTTACACGTCTCGGTCACCTCTTGTTCGCATTTACGGCACTTTAAACAGTGGACGTTACATTTCGGATGTGTTACGATCCGTGGCTCTACCCTTCATTCGATTCCTGTGAAACCCTTCATTTCGGCAGGATAATGCACGACCCCTTGTTGTAGGTCCTGTACAGGCCTTTCTAGATACAGAAAATGTTCGACTGCTGCCCTCGCCAGCACATTCTCCAGATCTCTCCCCAATTGAAAACGTGTGGTCAATGGTGGCCGAGCAACTGACTCGTCACAATACGCCAGTCACTACTCTGGATGAACTATGGTATCGTGTTGAAGGTGCATGGGCAGCTGTACCTGTACACGCCATCCAAGCTCTGTTTGACTCAATGCCCAGGCGTATTAAGTTCGTTATTACGGCCAGAGGTGGTTGTTCTGGGTACTGATTTTTCAGGATCTATGCACCCAAATTGCATGAAAATGTAGTCAGATGTCACTTCTAGTATAATATATTTGTCGAATGAATACCCGTTTACCATTTCTTCTTGGTGTAGCAATTTTAATGGCCAGTAGTGTATTCAGTATTTACAAAAGGAACCATGCATCTGTTCGATCATCTTCACATGATTACCCATATGTAAAGTTCAAGTCAGAGAGTTCTTAACCGCTCACATTTATGCCCAATACACGCGTGAAAAGCTAGAAACATCCCAGTCTGTCTCTCTGTCTATGTATTTTCCTTATGATCCTTTTGCGGAACCTATACTGGAGGCAGACAAATCATTCTGGAATCTATATATAATACAGATTACTTGACTATGCACGAGAGCACGTTTGCATTATTACGCTGCTTTTCTTCCAACGGCTCCCAAACGCGAGAGGTGGCAGTGTTAATGGACTAAAGTTAGGAAGAATCGGAAGTTCGAATCCTCGTGCGTCGATCTACGCCTAGGTTTTTCGTGATTTTCCTAGAATATGAGGGCGGTTCTTTCGAAAATATTAATATTCACAAACGCTTGTGCAAAGTCTATGGAGCATCTGCTGTCGGCTGAGGTACAGTTAGGTACAGTTAGTCGCCAGGCACGGAGGATGAGGTCATCAGCAGGCGGTTCGGCGGAGCTGCACGATTTGCAGCCATCCACGGGGAGGCCATCGACAGCTGTCACACCTGACACGTTGCAGCGAGCTGATGTTGTCATTCGCGAGGACAGACGCATTACGACTCTGCAATTGGCGCTGCATCTGACAATGAGCAAAGGAAGGGTGGAAATATCAGCACTCTTGGATATTCGAAAGTATATGCAAGATGGGTCCAGTGGTATCTAACGGTTGATCACAAATCGCACAGAAAAAACATTTGTCTTGATTTGTTGCAACGTTTTGATAGTGAGGGGGAGTCCTTATTGTCCCGGATAGTGACAGGTGATTCATATAGTGAAGCTCTGGCTTTGCCACCAGGACAAGGGTTGGTACCGACAGAGCATACACCTCTTTTTTTCGCGCTCGAAGAAAGCCATAGAACGGGATGGAGGTTACGTGTGTAGATATAACATCATTCTTTCGTGTGTGTAATTCTCATTATGTTTAATAAAGAATTGTTTAAGAAAAAAATGCGGTGCGTGACTTTCTGGGCAACCCTCGTAATACCTCAATTGACAGAACAGAATAAAAATTTTAGCACGCTCACGTACTACAGTAACAATAAACAAGTCTCAAGGTCAAAGCGAAAGGCGTCGGCGAGAGGGGATGGACAGAGAGGTGCAGGAGGGAACTGACATCAGGGGAGGAAGAGGTGGCAGGGTTTCAAAAAATATTAATGGTGGCCCTCAACTACGTACCCTCAGACTCAGAGTTGAAATACTAAAAGTTTTGGCTGGTTTCGTTGTCCAGGGGCTGGGATACATAGTTGCCGCATTAGAAGCCAAACACTGCTGAGTCTACAGTATACAATATGAATATACACATGAATCGAATGGTCGAAGGTTCCCATTACTCGGCAATTGCGAATTTTGAATGTAACATAGAAATTTATAAATTAAAGATAGCAATTGAATAAAATCTGCAGGTACTATTTTTAACGACTTTAAACGATAAGTACGATAGCAGAAGTACCTTTAAGAATGTCGTTTGTTACTGCAAAGCACTTATTGGTGTCGATGGTCCAGCAATTAAATAAAATATAAGTTGAATAACAGGGAAACAATAGATTCCTACTTCACGTAATTAGTTATGAACAACAACATAGCTCACGAGATATTCACTTCTAAACACATACTACGTCTTCAATGCAGAAGCCACGGAAATCTCACAAGTGCACAAGTCGGCACTACGAAATATTTCTCTCTCCCACCACCAAGTGTAAACCGCTCATCACTCTCCAAGTATTTCCTGCAACCGTCCGCCATGCCTTCCCATTCAGCACTCATCCATGTCGTGTTCACCGATGCTCCTGCCCCTCTTCCATACAGTCGCTCCTTTGACTTTGGTAGTCGCCTACCGTAGTAACGAGCGCTGTGATTGGCTAGAGCGCTCTCGCTCTGTCTCCAAACCAACGCACACTCACAAACATATTAAAATACATACGAAATGCTGGATTTACATTTAAATAACTTGAAATGAAATAAATATTAGTACGGCTAGACCATAAACACGCTCTAACACACATTATTAAATACATAAATAAATCAAATAAACATATATCAAAGGAATAGAAACAAAAGTAGGCCAGTAGCCTAACGTCTCCGTACTTTCTAAAACACAGTAAATATTTGACCAATTTCTTCATGAATAGTATATATCGTATATAAACAAAGACATAGACGAATAAATATATTTGTAAGCATGCTGCTACCGTTTTCTCGTGTAACTGTGGAGTACTTATGGCCTGACGCGAGCAATAGTAATTGGCCACTTTGACCTCCAATAACACATATACTATTCATGTTACATGGCTGTAATTCATACCAATTTAGGTTTACACTAATAGCTTTCTAAAGACACGTCGATCGACAAAATCGGATGAACCGTTTAGATTTTGGAAATTCGTTGCTGGGTGTTACTTGTATAATTTACCGTCAGATACTAAACTTTAAACTAATAAAGATATTGAAAATCTGATTACACCATCAGAATCGTCGTGCAAATAATGGTAATATACAGGTTTGTTTTTAAGGTATCATGATTCCTCTGGGTATTATTAATTTCTAGATGAACTGTGAAATGTCTGCCATTATGGTTTCACAAAGTCCGCCGTCTTTGGCACCCCTGGCATACAAATCTCCTCCATCGACACAAAGCACAGTCCTCGACACAGGGTCAACATGGAATTCCCAGCCACGCTGTCGGCCTGGACCACGCGCTGGGGCTGCCCCTCTTGCTCCGGCTAATGCTCGGCACCACGTGGTTGCTGACGAACCCCGGCTTGCCGAGCGGCGCCGTGCGACCACGCCAACTCCCAACTTAGAATATTTTCAGGGCGCCACAACTCGCCCGTTACCTCACAAGATGCAGAGAAAGAGAAGGAGGAGGAAAGTAAGACGTATATCCAAGCATTGCCGGATTTACTATATAAAATACTGTCAGAGGTGAAAGTCACGTCAAGAGGCAGAAGAAATAGCTTTTGTAAACCGCATTTGAACCCGAAACGTCAGGTGTTATTCGTGCAACTATCGAACGACAGGTAAAGAAACTAAATATGATGTGTAATAAAGGAATTAAAAAAATAATTATAAATAAGAATCGAGAATTGGTAAGGATGAGTGGAAATTTGCAAAGGATGGATAATCATGTACGATGTTCATTGTTCTAATCCTGGTGTGCCTTTATCACCTCAGTCTTTTTAGCTTATCAGATATGCTGTAGTTGCATGTTGGGGAAAGGCTTCTTTTAAAAATAAATACCGTCATAGCATAGACTTTAGATTTGCCACATCTAACTAGACGTAAATGACTTTAGTGTGTGATGTAATATATACATGGTCTTGATTACCAAAGCTAATTTAAAAAGGCCTCTATGTGATAGGAGAATTGTACGATAACATCGCTTATGTTAATGAAGAGTACAGAAGTTAAGGAGAGGCTATTCTAGTGATACATAAAGCTGTATTCTACACGTAATGTGGTACAAGTACATCTAATCGTCAACGATTTACTCATTCTCAACTAACCCAGAGAAAAAAAAATGGGAGCCGCCTTGACTATTTGAGGATGCTATGTACATCGTTTCAAGAGATGTCCGATTTGTATGTTTTGGAAAAGTCACGGCCGATTATTAGAAACGAACAAACACTGCATTTCTGTTGTCAACGTTGTTCACGGGACTCTTAACTCAACCAAAAACTTGTTGCGTTGCATGTCACCGGAATTACGAAAAATCCTGACTTAAGCCCCGAGGCCGTGTTTGAATGGGCTTGTGCAGAACGCGACGTGAGTGCGCCTTGATTGTCGGCAACCCGCCTCACCTGGACGTATTAATGACAGACCCTAGCCATCGCTTGTCACTTGTCCTCAAAAGAGACAGAAATTTATAATTACAGATATTATTAAAGGGGGGGCGGTGTCTTACTACACTACATTTACCTCTAGTTAACAACGGAATGTAGTGGCCCGTTAGCTCAGTTGGTTAGAGCGTCGTGCTAATAACGCGAAGGTCGTGGGTTCGATCCCCCCACGGGCCAACTATTTTCTCTTCCGGCAGATTGTCTACGTAAGATGCGCGGTGTGTGCAGCACGAATGAAACTACGAAACTATTCGGAAAACCTCGGAAATGAGTTCAAAGAACAGGACAACTCATGGTTCAGAGTTTGCTGTTTCTTTTTTTTTAAATCATTCTTTCAAAAGGCCTTGTAGCCACATCTTCATCTCTTCAGCAGTCCTCTTCATCTCCAGGTGTGAAGAACTTTCCATCTCACTCATCATATTTTTTAAGCAATCGAAAATGTTTTGTAAAAGAATATCGTGTCTAATTAAGCGCCCAATGAGTTTTGTTTTGCGTTGCTCTATAATTTTCAATAGTTCTTTCTTCCCTCCTTTTTCTTGTACAAACATCTCATTCATTTTTGTGTCAGTCCAAGTACTTCTTGTAATTCTCCTCCAGAGCGACATTTCTGCACCTCCGAAGAGAGCTTTCTGCTGCTTTCCTAACGTCCAGGTTTCACATCCGTATGTGAGAACACTTCACTCAAAAGTCTTTAGACAGATTTTCTTCCTGTGGACATTTATGTGCTTGCTCTGTAGGAGGTTCTTCTAGCTTTGGAAGGCGTTCTTGGCCAGTGGTATTCTTCTCTTGATTTCCTTAAGACATCTGTTGTTTTCCTCCACATTGCTGCAGAAACAGTGAAATTCGGTTACTACCTCGATTTGCTCACTGCTTTATTTTTATCTCAGTTCAAAATGGTTCAAATGGCTCTGAGCACTATGAGACTTAACATCTGAGGTCATCAGTCCCCTAGAACTCAGAACTACTTAAACCTAACTAACCTAAGGACATCACACACATCCATGCCTGAGGTAGGATTCGAACCTGCGACTGTAGCGGTCGCGCGGTTCCAGAATGTAGCGCCTAGAACCGCTCGGCCACTCCGGCCGGCTCTATCTCAGTCTTACCTCCTCCACCTCCGTTCTTGCCCATCAACATGTATTTTGTTTTCTTGGTTTTTATTTTTAGTTTCGGTTTCCATTTCCGTATCTCTCGATTCAAGACCGTAAGCGTTATATTTAGGTCTTTCTGTGAGTCCGCCACTATTGCAATGTCGTCGGCAAATCAGATGCAGGAAATGTGAATACCGTTACAGTTCATTCTAAAGGTCTTTTCTTTTATTGTTGTTGTCTTCTTGATGAACATATTAAATAAATAAGTTTTTTGAGGGCACCCCTGTTTTCTCATTACACGAAGTTTGAGACCAAATTAATACTTCGTATGTCATGAGAAATTTTCATTGGCTACTAAAAAGAGTACTTTAGAATACATTTAGATGCGTTTCTTATCATAGCAGTTTAAATAAATTCAAGATTTATGAATGAGACAAGGTATGTGTTCTATCATCTTCGTATAACAGTCCATATCTCCAATGCAAGGCAGAGAGTTCTTATCCCTGAAATTCCTGTCCGGCACACGTGTGAAGAACGAGAAATGTCGCAACCTGTGTATGGCTGCTAGTTTGTATTTCCCTTTTGATCCTTAAATGAAAGGTAGAGCGGTGGCAGAAAAATGGACTGGAATTGGTCTAACATGTGGATTCCTCGACTGCGCACAAGGGCATCTTTGCATTATTACGTCACTGTTCTACCAGTGATATGTCATTGTGAATAAAGAAATCGACTAGCATTAGGAAGAATCTGAGTTCGATTCCCCGACCGGCGATGTACACGTAGGTTTTCCGTGTTTTCCTAGAATATGAGGACGATCTTTTAAAGAATTGGACGATCTGCCTCCTACCCCAACCAAGTCTGATCCGAGCTTCTGTATCTAACTAGCTCGCTTCGACTCTACCTTGAAACTTAATCGTCCGTTTCCTCCTAAAGATTTCCACAGCAGTTTCTTGTGGATGTTCGTAACACTTTACACTGACTGTTAAAACTGCCAACAGTACATATCTAAATTTCTCCAACTTTTGTTTCTTATGTATGTGCTTAATTTTAGTGACTTAAGACTCTTGCCTGCACCAAATGTAGTAACACTTCTGCACTGTGCTGTATAAACAGAACAAACAGGCGCGATCAGTCAGTTGTACGAGGTACATCATTCACAAAGAGAACACGGTACAGATGTAATACTTTATTTTTATTGTATGACAGACAAAGCAACGTCTCGGAAGTTCTGACGGCTGACCAGCAGAAAGTGAAAAGCAGGTGCCGTGAGTGTTTTCTGCAGATTGTAAATAAAGTGACCTTGTCCTTGAGGGTTCTGCATTTTTTTTCGGCGGTGAAAATTTCCTGTGCTGGGCAGGCTTTCGTAATTGTGGTGAAAACTTGATTTTATACTGCTAAGTGGACACAGACTAGTGTTGTGTTTAAGTGAATATTTTGTAATTATATGTCTACCAATGCGTTTCCTTCGCTACAGTAATCTATCCACCTCATTTTCATATCTCTTATTATATGTTTTAGTTTGACCAAGCTTTGAGAGAAAGGTATGGGTTGTTTTGCACATGTGGGAACGCAGCATTTTTCTGACCCAGTGTTCCCTGTTCGCTGTAATTGAACCATCATCTACGCCTCAAGCAATGTTACTTGAGCACTATCAGGGATGAATGGGGAATAATTCTGGTGATGATACGAACTACAGATGAGACTTTGATAAAGGTCACATTATTATGGTTCGGCATCTGTGGACGAGCATCACGGCAGAGTTGGTCGGTTGTTGTCGTGATCACAAGTGGAAAGTGGTTGAAGGACGGTGGAACCACTAGACGGCAACGTGGTGATGGACGAACGTGGTGGTCAGGTGTAGGGCAGGATAGGCAGATCTGACGACAGAGTACAATGCTGGTTGTAATGTGACAACGTGCTGTCTAGTGAATGCCAGGCATAGTCAAGGCGCAACGGTAGAGAAAGTGGACGCTTATGCCATCTGTGGGCCAGAATCGAAGGCAAAGCGGAAATGCTTCTGCCTGGTGGCAGCTAAATTAAAGAACGCTATGTGGGAGACAGTGTCTGGCTTGTGCTGCACTCTGACAGCGAAATAACAAAAGAATTAAACTAAATATTATTGTTACATGTGAAACGTCCCCTTTGAACATTTATACACGACTGTGCTTAAACTGACACACAATATTTTTTAGCGCAATGCAATCTGACTTTCAGAAATCCCTACAAAGGAATGGCCCTGACTAACATTAACCTGTACCTTTCACAAATCACTTACCTCACCAAAAATCTTCGTTACTCGAACTACTGCAATACAGCGAGCGCCACTACTGCCAGCTAAATAAAAGATTCAAACTACTGAAGGCACTAACTACTGATAGGCATAGTTAGCAAATGAAAGATTTTAATAGAGAACAAACAATGTACTTACCTTAATAGTGTTCAAAAGTCATAATGTATATAGCAGTTCATGATATCCAGTACTACAAATTTCAAAACTCCGCCATCTCTCTCCTCACAGTTATCGCTACCTGTGGGGTGAAGGACAGCGACAGCGATACGCCCAAGGAGGTTGGCGGAGGCAATGACAACATCGGGGATGGTGTCACTTTCAGGTCAGGTGTGCTGGGGAAGGGGAACGAGGTCACCTTGGATCGTGGAGAGGAACTGATGCCACTGCCGAAGGGCGGCAGGAGTGCGGCTATGGGTGTTGAGGTCAGCGGCAATCATATAGGTGTAGAAGGTGTGGTCAATGTGCGAGATGAAGTCATAAGGAAGAGGAGCAGTGGAGCGGACATAGATGGTGGCACAGGTAATGGTGAGGGAGAGGAAGAAGACGCTGGGGATAAGGTGTTCAGTGGGGTGATTGAGGAGAGGTTGTGGCCGGATGGGGATATGCTTAAGGTGGCCAATCATGACTCCACCCTGCGCACGAGGACCAGGAGCATCAGTGTGTTGGAGGACATAGGGAGAGGTGCGGATAGAATGGTGGGGCTGGAGAAAGGTTTCGTTCAAGAGGAAGGTGTCGACCTGGTGGTGGGAGAGGGTGTGCATGAGGAGGTATTTGTTGGAGTGGAAGGAGAGAATGTTCTGGAAGAGGATGCGATACTCGTGCCGCGCCATGGCGGGAAGGAGGGGGAGAAGAGAGGGAAGGGAAGAGGCTTAAACTTGGGTGTCGAGGTGGGTGAAATGGAAGTGGGCTTGGTTGTGGGAGTAAGTCGCGAAGGTGTTCAGGTGGAAAATGGAGCGAGGGGCAAGGGAGATTTGTTGGAAGGTGTGGGGCGCTGAAAAGGGTGAATGTTTTGGAGTACAACTGTAAGGAACCGGATGATATCCTCGTCCGTGGGGGGTGGACAGAGGGAATTGTTGGGATGGACAGAGGGATCAACGGGACGAACAGGGACTGTAAGCTCAGGGGTGGCTGGAGGGGGTTTAGCTTTACACTTGTGGGAGTAGGTGGGATGGGGGCCATTGCAGGTGTTACAGGAAGGAGGAGCAGCAACGTTGGGGCAGTTCTTAAGAAAGTGGGAGGCCTTGCAACGGGGATTTGGGAGGGTTTCTGCAGTTGGGAGTCAGGTGGTCGTTGTACATCAGGTACAACTGGTAGCAGTAGGATTGGGGAGGGGATTTGGAGGATTCGACAGGGTGGCGACAGTGGTATATCAGGGCGCCCTGGGTGAGGAGATGGTCAATGGATGGGACGGACTCAGAGAAGACCCGCACGAGGTAGGTTGGACCAGGGGCATTGTGAATACGGCAGGCAGAGCGGATTTCCAAGTCCGGGTGGGAGTTCAGTTCTGCCAACACTTCATCCTCCGTGATCTCCAGGCAGCAGTGTAGGTGGGGGGGGGGGGGCGACGGGGAGGCTGGGGCTCACGAGGAGTGGAAGCAGAAAGGAAGGGTGTCAGAGAGGCGTGGGGGCCAAACATAACTCGTGGGAGTTTTCGAAGGAGGTCTGTGTGAAAGGATGGAGACGGGGACTCGATAAGGGCTGAGTCCCTACGGGGAATGAGTTGGGAGATGGGAGCACCAGGTAAGTACTTTCGTATCTCCACGGTGAGGGTATGAGCATCGAGGAACTTAGGATCGGGAGTTGACAGGACAAAGGTGTGGAGGGTGGGGGCTGGGGTATGGGTGGCTGGAGGAGGGGTGGTGTCCGTGGAGACAACAGGAGGAGGGGGAGGTGGTGTTGACTTTTTGTGGGAAGTGGCGGGAGCAGAGTCGGTAATGACGCTCTTTTGGGGTTTTTTGGAGACTGGAGGCTGGGAGGAGGGGAGAGGGACGGGGAGGAGAGGCAGGTGGCGGCTGGCAGATCCCTGTGGCGTAGTGGAGGCGCCAGGAGAAGCAGCCGGTTTAGTGGTGGCGACGGTGGCTCGGCGCGACGCAATACGTGCGGGAGATGCAGACGACGGAGCGACGGGGTGGGTGAGAGAGGGGATGCCGACCACCTGAGGGGTGGCAGCAGAGGCGGCAACAGAGGCGTATGTGAGGGCGGGGGTAGTAGTGGGAGCTGTTGAGGGTGTGGAGGCAAGGATGTAGAGGTGTGGGTATAGAGCAGGGGCGGAGATAGGGGGATGGGTGAGTGGGAGAAGGGGAGGGGAGGTGTAAGGAGGGAGGCCAGGGGCGGCACTCCAGGAAGTGACCGTGGGAGAGGGGGAGGGGGAGGTTTAGATGACAGTGGAGGTGGGAGTACTCATAGCAGACGAACGGCGACGAACAGACTGATGGACAGCAGGCAGCGGCGGCGGCGGCGGCGGCGGCTACGGCGTCGGCGGCGGACAGCGAGCAGGCAGGCGGACGGACGAACAGCTACAGCAGCAAGCGGCGGGCGGGCAGACAGACAGACCGACTGATAGACAGACAGGCACAATCTTCGAAGACGGAGATTCCACCCTGAGAGTAGCCCAGGGTTTGCAATCTGACGCTTTCGAAGGAGGGGATCCAGCCCTCTAGATGCTGATTCTCTCTCTCATTACAGCTCCTTTTATACACGATTGTCAAGCGCAGTCACTGGCGTTTTGCTGTCCAGCGCCATCTTTCGGACATTTTGTGAACTTTGTTCTTTTTATGTTCTAATAAAACCCCACGTCATTCCAAGCATATGTGTAAATTTTTACTTCTCTATCTACATTATTCCGTGGTTTATTAAGTTTCCAAATTTATACTGACTTTTTGATCACCCGGTATACTGTTCTAGCTGTGTATCGCATAATGCAGTTCTTAACATTCATTATAGCTGTACGAAATCTATTCAAAAAATTCAATAACTTTGTCTACAAAATTTTTCTGCTCTTCTCTTTTACTTATTTTGCACAGTCTCCTTCGAAACACTCTCCTCCACCGCTCCCAACGCCATTTCCACTTCCGGGGGCAGTCTTCGTATGCCTCTTGCTGGATCGAACGAAGCGCAGTCTGCGAATTTTTTTATCTCTTCTGTAGTTGCAAATTTTCTTCCTTTCAACGGAGTTTTCAACTTTGGAAATAAAAAAATGTCCGTAGGGGCCAAATCTGGAGAGTACGGAGGAAGAGGCAGCACAGTGATTTCGTTTTTTGTGCAGTAGTCGGGCACCATCAGGGATGAATATGCGGGTGCCGTTATCGCGATCAAGAGCCACGAATTGTCTCGCCACATTTCAGGCCGTATCCTTCTCAGAGGATTTCGTGACATGGTCCAACTCAAATGTTACATTCTTCAGCAATCTCTCGGACAGTTAGTATTCGACTGGTACGCACAATTTCGTTGACGTTCCTCATGTGAATCTCGACGGCAGACGGCGAAGGGCATCCTCAACGAGGGTCGCCTGTAACTTCCGTCCAGCCATTTTTAGCCAGCCGGAGTGGCCGAGCGGTTCTAGGCGCTTCAGTCTAGAACCGCGCGACCGCTACGGTCGCAGGTTCGAATCCTGCCTCGTGCATGGATGTGTGTGATGTCCATAGGTTAGTTAGGTTTAAGTAGTTCTAGGGGACTGATGACCTCAGATGCTCAGAGCCATTTTTAAACCGTGTTAACCATTCGTAACACCAACTGCGGCGTAGTCACTCATCACCGTAGGCTTCCTGCATCATTTGGTGTGTCTCTGTAGAGGTTTTCTTGAGTTTCACGCAAAATTTAACGCTGATGCTTCGCTCCTCTAACTCTGTCATCTCGAAATTCGCAAACTGCGTGATAAAACGTTGTACTCAATACAGCATTGGGCAATAACTAACAGTTTTTACAACACAAACTTCCGGCAGTTACACATTAAACAAAACCGACACAACTGTGTGCAATAATGCCAACCGCATTTCGTTCCAACTCACCATTGGCGCGAAATTACGGATTTTCTGGAATATTTTGAACAGACCTTGTACAGCCGGCCGGTGTGGTCGAGCGGTTCTAGGCGCTTCAGTCTAGAACCGCGCGACCTCTACGGTCACAGGTTCGAATCCTGCCTCGGGCATGGTTGTGTGTGATGTCCTTAGGTTAGTTAGGTTTAAGTAGTTCTAAGTTCTAGGGGACTGATGACCACAGATGTTAAGTCCCATAGTGCTCAGTGCCATTTGAACCAGACCTTGTACAGCACCACATCCACATAATATCACTTACACATAGCTTTTGTCTGGTGACTTAAATTTTCTCTTTGAAATTCTGAACGTTTCAGGAATAATATAGAGGGAGTGAAAGGCTGTTTACAATTTGTACAGAAACAAGATGGCAATTATAAGAGTCGTGGTGTTTGAAAGAAAAAAATTCTTCAAATGGCTCTGAGCACTATGGGACTTAATTTCTGAGGTCATCAGTCCCCTAGAACCTAGAACTACTTAAACCCAACTAACCTAAGGGCATCATACACATCCATGCCCGAGGCAAGATTCGAACCTGCGGCTGTAGCAAAAATGTTCAAATGTGTGTGAAATCTTATGGGACTTAACTGCTAAGGTCATCAGTTCCTAAGCTTACACACTACTTAACCTAAATTATCCTAAGGACAAACACACACACCCGTGCCCCAGGGAGGACTCGAACCTCCGCCGGGACCACCCGCACAGTCCATGACTGCAGCGTCTGAGACCGTTCGGCTAATTCCGCGCGGCGCGAGCGTAGCGGTCGCGCGGTTCCAGACCGTAGCGCCTAGAACCGCTCGGCCATGCGTGAAAGAAAAGCAGTTGTTGAGACAGTGTTGCAGTAACCCCCCGTGTTATTGAATCTGTGCATTGAGTATACTATAAGGGAAATCAAAGAAAAATTGGAGTAGGAATTAAAATACTGCGAGGATACATAAAAACTTTGAAGTTTGCCAATGACACTGTAATTCTATCAAAGGATTTGGAATACAGTAGGAGGGAATGAACAGTGTCTAGAAAGAAAGATATAATATGAACATTACCAGAGTAAAAAGTTCAGTTTTGATATTTGGGCACCAAAATAACTAACCATGGCCGAAGTAGAGAGGATGAAACGTCGACTGGCAACGGCAAGGAAAACGTTTCTGAATTAGAGAAATTTGTTAACATCGAATACAGACCTGAGTGCTAGGAAGTCTTTTATGAAGGTATTTGTGTGAAGTGTAGCCTTTTGTGGAAGTGAAATATGGACGATAAATAGTTTAGACAAGAAGAGAATAGAAGCTTTTGAAGTGTGGTGCTACAGAAGAATGCTGAAGATTAGATGGGTAGGTCACGTAACGGATAAAAAAGTACTGAAAAGAAATTTGGGCACAATATGACTAGAAGAAGGGATGTGCTGATAGGACAAATTCTTAGTCATCAAGGAATCATCAATTTCGTATTGGACGGACGTGTGTGAGGGGAGGGGGGGGTGACAAAGTTTGTACAGTGAGCAGATTCAGAAGGATGTTGGTTGCAGTAGTTACTCGGAGACGAGGAGGGTTGCACAGGATAGAGTAGTGTGGAGACCTGCATCAAACCAGTCTCTCGACTGAAGACGCCAACGACAAGTGGCAGTGTGGTGGCCTTGTAAAATAAATCAGATTTTTTTATGTGCGTGCAAGCAAGACAGCGCTGCAGCTGTGGACCGGCTTGAACCGTGCAAAAGCGCCCACCATCGGGAACTGCGCCTTCGCAGGCTGTCGCGAGGCCTCAGCATCGCATACAGTTCTCAGAAGCCAGCAAAACACAGGAAACCCAGTGTTGACTCCTAACAGAGGGACAAATACAGCGCCAAGTTGCCGTCTGTTATCATTCAGCCGCGAGACAACATGAGAAACGCAGAATAAACGGCGAATTCACACTTGATGGAGAGGCCTGAATCAACTGCTGTCTGTTTTACGAGGAAATGGTCCAGTTGCCAGTTACGCCGGTACACACAGAACTGTCAACATGCAGCAGGTGTTAACACGAGCACACGCTGTTGCTCCTTAAGAGCCTGTCTTGCAGACTGTAGAAACAGAGCGTTACACCGTTTCATTCAGTAAAATCATCGGTATGTATCCCGTATTACAGTCAGCTATAACTTTTTAATTAAATCGTCTGTATGTGGAATTCCAACAGTCCCTTTGCAGAAGGAGCAACATTTTTTAAAATATTACCATTGCTTTAATTTTCTGCCATATTTACGTTCACATTTGAGTTAATGGTTACTAGTTTCGCTCATTTTCAAACCATTACCGAGGTGAGAAGTACATCTTTTGTCAAAATTTGAAACACAAAACATTAAAGTATATTAATAGTTTTCTAGCAGTCACAACGATTCATTGCAATGGTTGTAACAGAGCTAAGCCGTTCACATGCAAGCAGTAAAGTAATTTTATAGTATAACATTTGTAAATTCCGAGCTGTTCTCAGTACCTCAAATACGAACACTGTGTGTCCTTTATGCTACTATGTACTATACACTGAGTAATCCGTTAGTGAAATGAGGTTACTGTTTGAAAGTCGCCATTATGTATTGTTGCTCATTGTTATCATGACACATATCTGTAGTATGTCTCCGCCCAGTAGTACTTCTACGTGTGTACCTTTCCATATTTGGTAATAACATTCATACACAATTTTACGTAGTATGTATATCAGTTTCAATCAGTGTGCAGTATGACAGTAGATATGTTTTACAGAGCAGCTATTAAGTTCTTCTAAAAATCTCTAAAATCGTGCTAAAATTTCATAAAAATGGTTTTGACGATACATGTTTGGTTGAAAAAAGAATTAAAATTTATTTATTAAACGCTGCTTTGCATTGTTTCATAAAAGAACGTAATGGCGACCATTGTAGTGACTCAGCCTTAAATCCGTCCCATCATAATGTGCAGAACTGGACATCAGGGCCCAGAGTCGTACAGATATGATCTACAGGTCATACTTCCCTGCAGGTGATAGGTCATAACTGCTGACAGAATGAGACTACTCACAAACCATACATAAAAATATCTCGGTAGACAAGATAGTTTGTGGAGTATTCGAGAGGAGAAATGGAATATCGACGGAGTATTCGAGAGGAATGAAATATCGACATTTGCAAAAGTATCAAGATCTCAGTAGATCGATAGTTGATACTCAGTACAAAGTGACTAAAAGGGAAAACAACTACGAGATGCTACAAAAGTATCTAATCAACTTTTTGCGCTGGATGTTTAATTTATTGTTGACCTGGAAGAGATCAGGCAGTTTATCAAGCTGTGGACAGCACCCTATCACAGGAAGTCAGTTGTAGATCAGCGAACGCTGTGCTTATCAACAACGTTGTTTTGTAACCTTTTCCTCACGCCGATATGATTCACGTTATAAATTATGATATCATTCTACCCGCGTCGTCACAGATTTCGGCTGATTTCTCTCAGCTAGTATTAGTCATCGTTTTCTGTAAAGAATATAGTTTTCGAAACATCCAGGTAGAATCGTATGCGGTCCTGGAACTGAAAATCGAAATATTTCCTTTTTCGAGTAACGCATTACCAGCTGCTCACTTGGTAAAGTGTTGCAAAGAGACACAGTGTCTCCAGTTCGAGTATTGGTCGGGTCTGATGGGTGTTCGATCTGGCTAGAGAGAAACATCTGGTTTGGAATCACGCTACGGCGCACAGTTTTGGTCAAGAAGTTTCGCAACAACGTACTTTCCGGTGCAAAGAATGAATATTTCTTATTTTAATGTCCTCCTATGATAACTGACTGATATCTATGCATAATCCATATACATTACAAAAATGTATTTGTGAAGGTATCACATGTCCTTTCAACCAAATTCGGTACACATATCCCTTACTATAAGGCAACAATCGCTATGGGGATATGAACCAAATGCCTACCGTAGTTCAGGAGATATGAAGTCATTAACATTGAAATGCGTGAAAAACGGTTGCGTCATGCATAACGTTTAAATTTAATTACTTCTTCAAGTTCTGAATTAAATAACCTTTACAGAAAATTTGTATTTTGCATACTACGTTTCTTAATTTGGATACTGCACTTACACACTTGTACATTGTATACTTCTTTGTACGATTGTTTCATAATTTAAGAGGTATTTTCAGGAATACATGGAAATCAATTTTTGTTTCCGTTCCTAGTAGAAAATTGGCAAATTGAATATCTGGGAATCGTCATGTTTGCCAGCTAGTAATGAATACACTAAAGCTTTCCTTGGACTTGCAGAGCTGTTATGCAGATGGACAGTCGGGCCGTGGAAGACGATAAAGCGTTTTTGTCCTAAATATAATTAATAATAAGTGCAGAATGATTAGGCTCATATTACGACATGAACCGTCTTCAAAAACAGTACCTTAAGAGATGAGGGAGTTCCGTGTAAATGAAGCAGACAGCTGACGACGTATGTAACACGCCGCAGTTGTGCTGAAACGAGGAGCGCAGCAGAGGAAAGGCAGGACTGGAGAACTGCATCAAACCAGCCGTATGACAGACGACCGAAAGAACAAGGGCTGCAGCTAATCTACGTCTACATCTACATAGATACTCCACAAGCCACCATACGGTGCTTGGCGGAGGGTACCCTATACCACTACTAGTCACTTCCTTTCCTGTTCCACTCGCAGAGCGAGGGAAAAACGACTGTCTATATGACTCCGCATGAGCCATAATGTCTCTTATCTTATCTTCGTGGTCCTTACTCACAGTGGCAGCAGTAGAATCGTTCGCTAGTCAGCTTAAAATGCCGGTTCTCTAAATTTTCTCAGTAGTGTTTGTCGAAAAGAACGTCGCTTTCTCTCCAGGGATTCCCTTTTAAGTTTCCATAGCACCTTCGAATCATTTGCGTGTTGTTCGAACCAACTGATAACAAAGCTAGCAGCCCGCCTCTGAATTACTTCGATGTCTTCCTTCAGTCCGACC
The DNA here is from genome assembly GCF_023864275.1 of Schistocerca cancellata. Taxonomy (NCBI): domain Eukaryota; kingdom Metazoa; phylum Arthropoda; class Insecta; order Orthoptera; family Acrididae; genus Schistocerca; species Schistocerca cancellata. Next base: position 1,142,818,748 of record NC_064626.1, on the reverse strand, counting down.
TGGTACGGATCCCAAACACTCGAACAGTACTGAAGAATAGGTCGTACCAGCGTCCTCCGTGATCTTTCCTTTAGGTAAAGCACATTTTCCTAACACGCGGTCTCCTTTGCAGATGAACCACGCTTTCCTAAAATTTTACCAATACACCGAAATCGACCATTCTTCTTCCGTACCACGGTCCTCACATGCTAGTTCCATTTCACATTGTTTTGCAACGTTACGCCTAGGTATTTAAACGACTTGACTGTGTCAATTTGCATTAACTCACATTTTCCCACATTCATCACATCAACTAGAAATTCTCTCTACGTCATCTTGCATCTTCCTACAGTCGTCAACTTCGACACCTTACCGTCCACCACAGCAACGGCAGCAAAAACAACTGTACATCACTGCCCACCCTGTTCGCCAAAACATTTAGATATACAGAGAACAACAGCGGTCCTATCACACTTCCCTGGGGCACTCCTGAGGACACCGTTATCTCTGATGAACACTCGCAGTCGAGGACAACATACAGGGTTCTACAAACATCAGAAAAGTTTTGCATAACCTCGGTCTGCTGAAGATAGACGTTGACTGTGGTTATTGTATCACAGACACAATCCCTTTGACTGTTCAGAGATGTCACTAAATCCGTTCAAAGATGTAAACAACAATACATGAGCAGCGCCTATTAGACGGAGGGGGTCCGACAGCCGATCAGTTCCAGTCATTCCACCAGCAAGGAGGTACACGGCTCGTGTTGTCTGTAGTTCAAACACGCCTAGACGGTCAATCCCGCGATTCAATTGCGTCCGCATTGTTACTTTTGTGCCAGGAAGGGCTCTCAACAAGAGAAGTGTCCAGACGTCTCGGATTGAACCAAAGCGATGTTGTTCGGACATGGAGGAGATAGAGAGACAGGAACTGTCAATGACATGCCTCGCTCAGGCCGCCCAAGGGCTACTACTGCAGGGGATGACCGCAACCTACGTATTATGGCTCGGAGGAACCCTGACAGCAACGCCACCATGTTGAATAATAAAGTTGCAACCTGTGTCTGTAGAGGTACGAGCAGCCCATAGTGGCTCGCCTTCATGCATTCTTTTTTATATATTTTGTGACTAAAGCCCTTCTGGTCTGTTAATTATTTTATATGTGACATGTAAGTAGATGGCTAGAGGACAAATGTAAGGCTGTAGAGGCTTATCTCACTAGGGGTAAGACAGATACTGCCTACAGGAAAATTAAAGAGACCTTTTGAGAAAAGAGAACCACTTGCATGAATATCAAGAGCTCAGATGGAAACCCAATTCTAAGCAAAGAAGGGAAAGCAGAAAGGTGGAAGGAGTATATAGAGGTTCTATACAGGGGCGATGTTTTGAGGACAATATTATGGAAATGGAAGAGGATGTAGATGAAGATGAAATGGGAGATACGATACTGCGTGAAGGGTTTGTCAGAGCACTGAAAGACCTAAGTCGAAACAAGGCCCCGGGAGTAGACAACATTCCATTAGAACTACTGACAGCCATGGGAGAGCCAGTCCTGACAAAACTCTACCATCTCGTGAGCAAGATGTATGAGAGAGACGAAATTCCCTCAGACTTCAAGAAGAATATAATAATTCCAATCCCAAAGAAATCAGGTGTTGACAGATCTGAAAATTACCGAACTATCAGTTTAATAAGTCAAAGCTGCAAAATACTAACGCGAATTGTTTACAGAAGAATGGAAAAACTGGTAGAAGCCGACCTCGGGGAAGATCAGTTTGGATTCCGTAGAAATGTTGGAACACGTGAGGCAATACTGACCCTACGACTTATGTTAGAGGAAAGATTAAGGAAAGGCTAACCTCCGTTTCTAGCATTTATAGACTTAGAGAAGGCTTTTGACAATGTTGACTGGAATACTCTCTTTCAAATTCTGAAGGTGGCAGGGGTAAAATACAGGGAGCGAAAGGCTATTTACAATTTGTACCAGATGGCAGTTACAAGAGTTGAGGGACATGAAAGGGAAGCAGTGGTTGGGAAGGGAGTGAGACAGGGTTGTAGCATATCCCCGATGCTATTCAATCTGTATATTGAGCAAGCAGTGAAGAAAACAAAGGAAAAGTTCGGAGTAGGTATTAAAATCCATGGAGAAGAAATAAAAACTTTGAGGTTCGCCGATGACATTGTAATTCTGTCAGAGACAGCAAAGGACTTGGAAGAGCAGTTGAATGGAATGGATGGTGTCTTGAAGGGGGGATATAAGATGAACATCAACAAAAGCAAAACGAGGATAATGGAATGTAATCGAATTAAGTCGGGTGATGTTGAGGGTATTAGATTAGGAAATGAGACACTTAAAGTAGTAAAGGAGTTTTGCTATTTGGGGAGCAAAATAACTGATGATGATCGAAGTAGAGAGGACATAAATGTAGAGTGGCAATTGCAAGGAAAGCGTTTCTGAAGAAGAGAAATTTGTTAATATCGATTATAGATTTAAGTGTCAGGAAACCATTTCTGAAAGTATTTGTATGGAGTGTAGCCATGTATGGAAGTGAAACGTGGACGATAAATAGTTTGGACAAGAAGAGAATAGAAGCATTCGAAATGTGGTGTTACAGAAGAATGCTGAAGATTAGATGCGTAGATCACATAACTAATGTGGAGGTATTGAATAGAATTGAGAAGAAGAGGAGTTTGTGGCACAACTTCACCAAAAGAAGGGACCGGTTGGTAGGACATGTTCTGAGGCATCAAGGGATCACCAATTTAGTACTGGAGGGCATCGTGGAGGGTAAAGATCCTAGAGGGAGACCAAGAGATGAATATACTAAGCAGATTCAGAAGGTTGTAGGCTGCCGTAGATACTGGGAGATGAAGAGGCTTGCACAGGATAGAGTAGCATGGAGAGCTGCATCAAACCAGTCTCAGGACTGAAGACCACAACAACAACAATATGTAAGTACTGCCTCTGTCTGTTATTGTTAGTCAGTACTTACACTTTTTATATAAAAATGTCTTAATTATTATATATGTGACATGTAAGTACTGCCTCTGTCGTTATTGTTAGTCAGTACTTACACTTTTTATATAAAAATGTCTTTTCCTAAAAATTTGTAACTATATTATAGGCCATATTAATTGTTTTAATTCTGATGAAGGCACTCTTAGAAGTGTTGAAACCTGGTCAATAAGAATAAAAATAATAGTGACCGAGGGCTCATTTGTTTCAATTTTAATGTTGAATAATGCTTTTCGAGCAGCCACAGGACGTCGTGTTACGACTCAAACTGCACAATAGGCTGCATGATGCGCAACTTCACTCCCGACGTCCATGGCGAGGTCCTTCGGTGCAACCACGATACCATGCAGCGCGGTACAGATGTGCCCAACAACGTGCCGAATGGACCGCTCAGAAATGGCATCACGTTCTCTTCACCGATGAGTGTCGCATATGCCCTCAACCAGACAATCATCGGAGATGTGTTTGGAGGCAATCCAGTCAGGCTGAACGCCTTAGTCACACTGTTCAGCGAGTGCAGCAAGGTGGAGATTCCCTGATGTTTTGGGGTGGCTTTATGTAGGGCCGACGTACGCCGCTGGTAGTCATGGAAGGCGCCGTAACGGCTGTAAAATACGTGAATGCCAACCTCCGACCGATAGTGCAATCATATCGGCAGCATATTGGCTAGGCATTCGTCTTCATGGACGACAATTCGCGCCCCCATCGTGCACGTCTCGCGAATGACTTCCTTCAGGATAAGGACATCGCTCGACTAGCGTGGTCAACATGTTCTTCAGACATGAACCCTATCGCACATGCCTGGGATAGATTGAAAAGGGCTCTATATGGACGACGTGACCCACCAACCACTCTGAGGGATCTGCACCGAATCGCCTTGAGGAGTGGGACAATCTGACGCAACAGTGCCTTGATGAACTTGTGGGTAGTATGCCCCGACGAATGCAGGCACGCATCAATACAAGAGGACGTGCTGCTGGGTATTAGAGGTACCGGTGTGTACAGCAATCTGGACTGCCACCTCTGAAAGTCTTCTGCATGGTGGTACAACATGCAATGTGTGGTTTTCATGAGCAATAAAAAGGGAGAAATGATGTTTATGTTGATGTCTATTCCAATTTTCTGTACAGGTTCCGGAAGTCTCGGAACGGAGGAGATCGAAAACTTTTTTTGATGTGTATATTACTAAAGATGTTTTCAAGCCACTCACATATGTGGGAACTTTTTCCTTGTGCTCGTGCCTTAACAGCCTGCAGTGGGCACCATGTCAAACGCTTTCCGGTAATCTAGAAATATGGCAGTTGCCCTTCATCCATAATTCGCAGAATTACATGTGAGAAAAGGGCAAGCGATGCTTTCTAAAACCATGCTGATTCTTGGACATAACCTTCTCATTCTCATGGAAATTTATTATATTCGAACTGAGACTATGTTCAAGGATTCTGGAGCAAACCTAAATTAGGGATACTGGTCTGTAATGTTGCGGGTCCGTTCTTCTACGTTTCTTATATTATGGAGCTAGCTGTGCTTTTTTCCAGTCGCTTGGAACTTCGTGCTGGGCGAGAGATACAGGACAAATGCAGACTAGGTAAGGGGATAATGCCATACAGTGCTCTTTGTAAAACCGTATTGTTTTCTAATAGATGTTTCTACAACATCCTCAGGTGTAATCTCCGCACGGCAGAAATTTCAAGACTGTTGGCCCATTCGGTTTCAGATGCTGTCAGACCTCAGTTACTCAACATGAAGATGCTAAAAGTTGTTCCCTAAAGAAATAACTCTGTTCGTAAAATGATTTTATCTTCTCTCATTGTACAACAGAAATTAGCACAGCTGACATCTGGCGTCACATTTTACACCACACATTACACTAGACTGAAACATACTTTCCAAGGGAATGGATTATTTGCAAAAAGCTGGTTAACTACCTGTAGAGTTTCTTCTATAGTTTCCGTTACCATCAACTTATCAGCTGTTTCAGTAGTGGAATGATCGTTTAACAAACCTCCGTGCAATACACTGCGTGACTCACATAAGGCCCTCGTAAGCAACAACGTTTTGTTCACGGAAGCGACTGACAGCTTTCCTTAACAATTATGAAAGTAGGGTGTTTTATGAGTTCTACATACCAGATACCACATGCGACGGAATTCGACCTGAGCGTTAGGAAGAAAGTGTGGAGAATCGTGCTACAATGATCATTACGTAAAAGGTGACTGAAAAAGAAAGAATAGATTAATTTTTTTTTTATTACAGACAAATTATAAAAGATAGAAACACATTGCGCATGTCATTGGCTAGAGCAAGGTTCAGAGTTTTGACACGGCTGCGCTGTACTTTGTTTGTAACAACATGGTGTGTGGAATTTGTGTGAAGTTAATCCATCGTTCAAGTGCATTCTGCCGTCGATTCATCAAGAAGTCACCTGCGCACAAGCAGCTTTATGGGGGGCATAAAAAATTCTGGGAAGTTAGCTGCATATGCAAAAGGAAGATCACCTGTCGACCACGGACGTCTGATGAAAATGTCGAGCACTCCCTAGATGCGTTCACACGGAGGCCTCTGAAGTCCACAAGACGGGCAGGCCAGAAGGCTGAACTTCCTTAAACAAAGGTGTGGCGTGTTCTGAAACGACGCCCGCACATGAAGCCTTGCAAGTCGCAGTTACTGCAGCAACTGCGTCCCAGCGACCGTAACAGAAGGTACGAATTGTGCATTTCAGTTCTGCGGGATATGGCAGAGGACACTTTTTCCGAACGACATCTTTTCGGCTGAATCGACGCTTTATCCACCGGGTAAAGTACACCGCCATAATTTTGGAATTTGGGGCCCGCAAAATTCTGATTTCATCGTCGAACATGACTGGAACTTACCGAAATGAATCTGTTTTGTGCCGTTTCTGTTCTTCATGGACCTTTCTTTTTTTGCAGAAGAAATTGTGACAGGAATGTCATAACTGGACATGCTGCAAAACTGGTTGTTTCCTCAACTTCACGAAGTTTCCAATGATTTCATTTTTATGCCTGGCGACGCCGCGCCTCACTTTCATCTTGAGGTGCGGCGTTATCTTAACAACAGCGATCCATGGCGTTGGCTTGTAAGACTTGGATAACAAGATCCTGATCATTGCTTTTGGCCTCCCAGGTCACCAGACCCCAAACCTTGCGATTTTTTCTGTGAGGGTACATAAAAGACAGACCTTTTTGTCAAAAAATGGTTCAAATGGCTCTGAGCACTATGGGACTCAACTGCTGAGGTCATTAGTCCCCTAGAACTTAGAACTAGTTAAACCTAACTAACCTAAGGATATCACACACATCTATGCCCGAGGCAGGACCCCTTTGTGTCCCACCTATGACAGCTACAATTCAAGAGCTGAGACATCGAATTGTTGAACCTGTCGATTCTGTAAGCAGGGGCCTGTTAACTCGTATGCTGTTGATTAGTGTGTGGAAAGAAATGGACTAGGGATTCGACGCTCCCCGAGCAACGATTGATGCTCATGTTGAGTGTATACTATAGCGTCTGTGCGAACATAATACTTTGAACATTCCTCCATCCAGTGATACGTGCAGCGTGTTTCTATCTTTCATAGGTTCTTTGCAATAAACGTTTGAAATAAGTTCGTTCTCTTTTAATTACCATCTATGACGTAATATCTGTGTGATTCATTGAGCATATGTTTTCTGGTGGCGATTCGAGTTGTGATTCCATCTTCCACACATTTTTTCGACGAATAGCCAGCTCGTCTTACTTAGAAATGACGAAAAGTGTGAGGTCATCCACATGAGTGCTAAAAGAAACTCGTTAAACTTCGGTTACACGATAAATCAGTCTAATCTAAAAACCGTGAATTCAACTAAATACTTAGGTATTACAATTACGGACAAGTTAAACTGGCAGGAACACATAGAAAATTTTGTGGGGAAGGCTAACCAAAGACTGCGTTTTATTGGCAGGACACTTAGAAAATGTAACAGACCGACTAAGGAGACTGCCTACACTACGCTTGTCCGTCCTCTTTTAGAATACTGCTGCGCGGTGTGGGATCCTTACCAGATAGGACTGACGGAGTACATCGAAAAAGTTCAAAGAAAGGCAGCACTTTTTGTATTATCACGAAACATGGGTGAGAGTGTCACAGAAATGATACAGGATTTGGGCTGGACATCATTAAAAGAAAGGCGTTTTTCGTTGCGACGCAATCTTTTCACGAAATTCCAGTAACGAACTTTCTCCTCCGAATGCGAAAACATTTTGTTGACACCGACGTACATAGGGAGGAACGATCACCACGATAAAATAAGGGAAATCAGAGCTCGTACGAAAAGATATAGGTGTTCATTCTTTCCGCGTGCTATACGAGATTGGAGTAATAGAGAATTGCGGGTGGTTCGATGAACCCTCTGCCAGACACTTAAATGTGATTTGCAGAGTATCCATGTAGATGTAGATGGTCCTGGCGTTGGTGTTACGAATGTTCGTTGCCTGTGCTCCAAATAGGATGTGAAGTGTTGTTGATGTCGGATGCAAAATGGAATTTCGAAGATATGGTATCAATATGGTTTTTGTTATTTATTCATTGATTCGTGTACAAAACTCTTTTTTTAGAATCTCATAATAATAGTGTACGTACAGTGTACCAACTATTTATAGCTGGAGTACGTAAGATAAGAATAATGAAAAAAAAAACAGAATATACATAAGAAATTTATAATACAAACATATATGCACTGTTTATCTTTGAATTATACGAGATAAGATTAAAGGAAGAGAAAGAATCTCATTCAAGCAACAAAATGAAACAAGGCTGCTACGATAATACTCATTCAGTTTTTAGTTTGCACGGTAAAATTTACAAAATAAACATATATTGTGTTGCTTCAAAATATAGTCCTTCCTCTGTGGCTGTCAGGATATTCCTCAACTTGATTATTTATTTGTAATTATTTTCATTGCATAAATGCCTTTCTGAGTAAAAACTATTTTTAGTAAATATACATTGAGACTTGTTTTAAATTTGCACAGTTCCTTTATGTGTTGCATATCCTTGGGCAGTTTGTTGTACAGAGTCGATGGTAGGACCTAGTGGTTTATATCTTAACTTTATACTTCCCATCCAGGTTTCGGCAACCACTGTCTCTCGTTTGGTGATCAAACGTACGTATTTGCGACATATTGCTCAATTTGCTTTTTAGAATGTCTGTTTATTCGGTCCTTCGAAATACCTCACTTTTTATACAGCTAAAGGCATTGCGCTCTTTTATCTCTTTCCGTCATTATTCTAATTGTCCTCTTTTTGTAGTTTCAGCAAAGTTTCGATGTTATGAGCATTTCCACATACAACATTCCGCCATAATCGATGACAGAATGTACGACTGCAAAGTATGTTGTTTCAGGCATGTCTTATTACTCACTGTTATTGATCTAAGTAGACCACACCTGCTGTGCTAATTCTTTTTTTAAGTACTCTGATATCTTCATTCTAATTTAACACCTGATCAACAAACATACCTATCATTTTAGTGCTAGCTGCACTGTCCATGAATCACTATATGCTTTAAATTTTGTATTACGATTTTTTAGTTGAATAGAAGCGGTCTTTTCTATATAAAGAGTTGTTCGTTATGCAGACCGACTGTGGTCTTGGCAATCATGATTTTGTACGAGTTTGATACGACGAAAGAAATATTTCAGTGTTAAAAGTGTGTTGAAACTAATTTTAAAAAATGTATGACTATGAAATAGGATACACAGCACGTTGCAAAAGCGCAGCCAAGTGTAACACAAGGAGAAAGAGCTCAGTGCAAGTAAATACGAGCTTGCACCAGGGACTGAGTTGCAGAGGCAAACAGGTATCAGTCCCCCCGGGTCTGTCGCAGGTGGAAGCGGTACGCCGCCACACGCCGAGATTCACAGCAACTAGTTCGGCGCCGCGGCCCTTGACATTTATCTTCAGCAACGCGTTATCACCCGACATGAGATATCATTCCGCCATAAGCGACTCTGCTTCCCGTGTGCCGCTTATCAGTGGCTGAGACAGACGCCGTGAGCAAGTTACGAGGAACCGACAAGTTTTTGCTATCGCGATACAGAATCTTACCTTTACTTGAACGCTGTTAAAGTTTTCTATCACGTACCCATTCATAATCTTTAACGGGTATTTCTGAAACCGTTTTTCGCTGTCGTGTTTACACGTTAAGGTCTGAAGCGGATTACTTAGTCCAGTTAAATGTGGCGCCTGGAAAACAGCTGTTAGAGTTTATGATTTAGTCAGCGCAATGGCTATTTCTCTTCAGTTAGACGTCCGTCTAATATTTCTACTTATGCTTCATTGTGCAAAAATCCACTCCGTCCATATTAGCCGAAAATTTCTAAAAACAAGACGAATCCTGACAGCCGAAGTACGTTTCAAAAACCGATCGCCTTTACACGGGAGCGAAAATCGATTGCGAAATTGGAAAACCCTCAACCAGAAGTGGATTTCTAGAGTCGATTTTGAAGTGTTTACATATCCATCCAGAAGCAGTATCGGGAAATCGGTTTACGAAATCCGTTTTTGGGAGCCCCATGTAAACGGGCTGAGTAAGTCATCTCGAATTGCAATTATTACACTTACCAATACTTTTTTGTCTCTTACTCATGTGACGCATAATGAGATCTCTAATCTCTCTCGGTTTTCCTCCACAATCTCATTCATTGTTAATTTTGTGTTGAACTGCGTTATTTTATACTTCGCTAGTTCACCTAAAAGTCTTAACCCTTAAACTTCCATAATTTTTCTTCCAAACAGTTCACGTTGTTCTTCAATAAATAGCAATGTTCTGGACGTTTAGTACTGAGAGGGAGAACTGGATTTTCTGCAAAAGTCAATGCGTCTGTATTTCCTATTTACCTAGACAAGTTTCGACAGCTCTCAAGGGCAATCAAATGAAGACCGTACATTCGCCACAACGGGACCACGGAAACATTCCATTCAAAAGTAACCGCCACACGCGTTGAGACATTTATCCCACTGGGAGAGGAGACGATCACTTTCTGTTTCGCAGAACGCGGTCGGCCTCTGACGGCTCCACAACCGCACCCACTCTTCCACGCGCCACAAGTTCAGAACGCCCAGTAATGCTGTCGGACCGAATCCTCCTGTTGCACGATAATTCCCGCCCACACACCGCTAATCGGACAAACGCTACGCTTCAGCGATTGCGTTGGGAAGCACTGAGACATCCTCCTTACAGTCCGGAACTTTCACCGAGTGATTTTCACATCTTTAGCGACCCGAAGAAGGACAGGCTTGGACGACGGTCTCAGTTGGACGAGGAAGTGAAAGAATGAGTGTGATTGTGGATCCTTCAGCGGCCGACCCCCTGGTCGGTCTTGTCCCAGTGGGACAAGTCTTAACGCGTGTGCTGATTACTTTTGAATAGAACCCTTCCACGGTCCCGTTGTGGTGGATGTCGGGTCTTCATTTGACTGCCCCTTGTGTATCTCATCTTCTGTGTATTGGTACTGCAAAATATTACACAAACTCCATGGCTGTTTTTCTGTTTTAGGCCTAGAAACTGTAACAAGTGGATTATTTCTTTTTATTGCTCATCTGCAACTACCTTAATTGAGAAACTTGCTTAGCACAGGTTGAATTGTTTTTCTGGCTTGACAGCGTGTAATCTGCAAAGTAATGTTCCCGGGTTCGATTCTCGGCGGGGTCAGGGATTTTCTCTGCCTCGTGATGGCTGGGTGTTGTGTGCTGTCCTTAGGTTAGTTAGGTTTAAGTAGTTCTAGGGGACTGATGACCATAGATGTTAACTCCCATAGTGCTCAGAGCCATTTTAACCATTTTCTTTCTTTTTTTTTTTTTTTTTTTTTTTTGCAAAGTAATAGAAACGATTTAGTTAAAGAATTATTAATTTTGAAATATTTTTTTCGAAGGTGGTAATGGGTGTACGTCCTACACATACGTTTTTCATCCCGTTCCAGGTCTTAAGTGTGCTTTCTGGAAATGATATGACGCATTTCCTACCTGATACGAGAAGATTCTTGTTAGGCTGCGTGATTCACTTTCCTCGAAGTTCCCTCTTCCCTGAAGATGTCGGTACGTTTGAAAGGAAGAGTCAGTTTTCGAAAGTTGGTCACATTAAATCTGTATATACATCTACATCCGTACTCTGTCACTATGAAGAGTGTGGCACCGGATACTTCCCAGTGTATACCAGTTATTAGGGTTTGTCCCGTTACATTCACTTATTGAGTGCGGGAAAAATAACTATTCAAATGTCTCTGTGCTTGTTGTAATTAATTCAGTCGTGTCTTCCCGATCTTCATGGGAGCGATACGTAGGGAGCTGTACCATATATCTAGATTCGTCTTTTAAAGCCAGAACGAGATTTTTGACTCTGCAGCGGTGTTTTGCGCTGATACGATACTTCCTGGCAGATTAAAAACTGTGTGCCGGACCGAAACTCGAACTCGGGAGCCTTGCAAAAGTCTCGAGTTCGAGTCTCGGTCAGGCAGACACTTTTAATCTGCCAGGTAGTTTCGTCTTTTATAGCCGATTCCTGAAACTTTGTAAGCAGGGTTTCTCTGGACAGTTGGACTCTATCTTCATGTGTCTGTCAGTTCAGTTTATCTCTATGTTCTACCAGTGCAGTTTCTTCGGCAACCCCGTGAAACTCTTCCAGGGATCAGACAAGCCTTTGACGATTCGTGCTGCCGAAACTTCCTGGCAGATTGAAGCTGTGGGTAGCTCAGTTGGTAGAGCACTTGCCCGCGAAAGGCAAAGGTCCCGAGTTCGGGTCTCGGTCCGGCACACAGTTTTAATCTGCCAGGAAGTTTCATATCAGGGCACACTCCGCTACAGAGTGAAAATCTCATTCTGGAAACATCCCCTAGGCTGTGGCTAAGCCATGTCTCCGCAATATCCTTTCTTTCAGGAGTGCTAGTTCTGCAAGGTTCACAGGAGAGCTTCTGTAAAGTTTGGAAGGTAGGAGACGGGGTACTGGCGGAAGTAAAGCTGTGAGGACGGGGCGTCGCCTGCTGAGATTCGTTCTTTGTTTCTTTCTGAGGAGAGTATGTTTCGAAGCTTGTTACAGAATCCGTTTTCTATTAACTAAAACAGCCTGAAATTGCCTACGCCTAGTCAGGCTGTTTCAGTTCTATTTCTAGACCATGCCCTCGTAGACATATTATAGAATCAGGTATATCTTCTGGAGAAGGCTCAATTACTTGGGCTGAAACCTACGCAAAGATTGCTTTCATTACCGCAATCAAGGCTGATAGTTTCTTATATATTCTTATATATTACAAAGACTTGCGTTTATGTCGTAAATGAAATGTGGAATCAAATGAGTTTTTTATTGCAAAAACAGGCACACTTGATATCTGTCGATTATTGTGCCGTCTACCACGAATGGCAGAAGACTGGTTTGAGGGGCTGATGACTCTCTAGTTTGGTCCCTTCCTCTCCAAACTAACGACCCAGCTAACTGGTTTGAGTAAACCGTGCATATTCAAAATGGTTCAAATAGCTCTGAGCACTATGGGACTTAACATCTGAGGTCATCAGTCCCCTGGAACTTAGAACTACTTAAACCTAACTAACCTAAGGAAATCACACACATCCATGCCCGAGGCAGGATTCGAACCTGCGACTGTAGCGGCCGCCCGGTTCCAGACTGAAGCGCCTAGAACCGCTCGGTCACACCGGCCGGCTCCGTGCGTATTTTGTGGCGTACCGAATATACAATAAAAATGGGGGTTCCCATTTGAAAATACCAAGTTGATCCCACCCACACAGGAGGAGTGTTTTATCTCACGGTGGAAACGACCTGTATTTGAGAGGCTATTTTTCTTAAGGGGCTCCGGAAAGGCTCAAAATCATGAAAAGTTCAATTTTTACTTTTTTGCGTTTTCTGAATCTGCAGACTATTACCTTTTAATAGATATATAATTTATTCAATTCCGAAGACTACAACTATTTTTAAATTTTTTTGAAATGTGTTCTACATGGGCGTGACCCACTGTGGCGCTGTTAAACTGCTGTCAAATGGTGTTATTATTAACGTCCGTGTTCATCAGGTACATTTTAGTGATGTGAGATCAAGTATGTGTTGTGGCTAACCTATTTTCAGAGACTTAGCAGCACCTGAACTGTTGAAAAAGTGTATTCACGGAAAAACTCAAAACCCCAATGAAAGTGTAAATAGTGTTATATGGTCGAGAATCCCCAAGACTGTATCTGTTGGAATAGAAACACTTCACTTTGGTGTGTATGATGCTGTTGCGACTTTCAATGATGGCAACATTGTAAGGTGCAAGGTATTTAGAAATATGGGAATGAAGATAGGTTCTAACATGGTACGAGCGATGCTTGCTTTAGACAAGGAACGCCTTCGGGCTGCAGACAGGGCTGTAAAGAGTCTAGAAATACAAGCAAGAGTAAACAGGAGGAGGAACAAGAGGAAGCTGGAGGAGGAGTTTGCAGAGGATGAAGATAATCCATCCTATGGACCTGGAATGCACTAAAAAGTTAATCCAATCTTTGTCGCTCGATTCCCAAAACTTTTATTTTCTCATACTAATTACATGTTTTCTAAGGATCTTCCAAACATATTTGTTTCAAACTTTCAGTAAATGTTACGCAGTACCTACTGCATAATTTAACACAGCCTTTTTCCAAAAAACTGTATATTTTTGAATATATAAATAAAAAATTGCAAAAAAATGTTGTGAATTTTCATTACAATTGAAAAAAAATCATCTTTAATAACTGAACTAAAATTTTGTAAAATCCGTGTGTTAAGTTGTAGCCCATATTCCAATAAATAATCTGTAAAAAGTTCAACTTCCTACCTCAAATACTTTGTGAGGAAAGATGTAATTTATAAGCGTTATTTTAACATTGCAAGTATAGGGCGTTCCGGAGCCCCTTAACTCAGGGCATATACACAATGTGTTGATAAGTAATCCATTTTTAAATCCTTGAAAGATCGCTACAACGCCCGCATTCCGAACCGGCCACACGCTGACGAGATAGCTGACGGGAAAAGCTGAGTGCATGACGCGCCGAGGTGCTGTTATGTCACCGTTCCGAATGAGACAGGATACATTGCTCTGGGCTTATCGGCTCACGCATGGGTGAGTCAGCTGAGTGTGTGTGTGTATGTCTATGGTTGGGGAATTAGGAGGTTGGAGGGGAGGGGGAAGGGGGGTAGTGGGACGCGAAGCTCATACCGGCTGTGCCGTAGACTGCGGCAGCGGCCACGCTTGGCGGCTGGTGGCGTGATGTGATGTGATGCGGTGATATCTGGGGGGGTGGGGAGGTGTGACGCAACGCGGCGCGCTGCCGTAACGCCAGAGGCGCGCTCCGTCACCACAGCGATGGATGGCACGGGCCGGCACCAGGCGCCTCCCAACTAGTTCTCTCTCCTCTGTAACTTCAAACACCCGTAAGATTAACCAAACCTCCTTCAGTGCTGATATAGACTCAAAGGGAAGAGATCGTTGGGCCTTTCCTGTGTAATCGCCGAACTAATTATGTTCCTCAGTTATTGGATCTGTCTTCTAGAGTTGGTATCCGAGCGAACAGAACGGAATCCGCCATTGCTCTACGTTAATGCCAGACTGAGAACTTATTAGATTTTCGCTCCTGTGCAGGCCAGGAGCACAGGCAGTGATGAGTTAATTTTGTCGAATGCTGTAACTGAAAGATTAAGAGAAAATATGACGTAAAAACAACTCTTCTTCCGTGTTATTATTTAACCTCCATATTGATTGCACTCGTAATTTTGTATCTTTTTATATAAACATTCTGTCGTGTGACCTTATAGGTAGTTTATGCTACTATACAATCATGATTTCGGCCTTTGGCCATTTTCAAGTATCACAGTGGAAAAAAATTATATAGGGTGGTCTATTGACAGTGACTGGGCCAAATATCTCACGAAAGAAGCATCAAACGAAAAAAATACAAAGAACGAAACTCGTCTTACTTGAAGGGGGATACCAGATGGCGCTATGGTTGGCCCGCTAGATGGCGCTGCCATAGGTCAAACGGATATCAACTGCGTTTTTTTTTAATACGAAACCCCATTTTTTATTACATATTCGTGTAGTACGTAAAGAAATAAGAATGTTTTAGTTGGACCACTTTTTTCGCTTTGTGATAGATGGCGCTGTAATAGTCACAAACATATGGCTCACAATTTTAAACGAACTTCTGGTAGGTTTTTTAAATTAAAACACAGAAGGTAGGTACGTTTGAACATTTTATTTCGGTTGTTCCCATGTGATACATGTACCTTTGTGACCTTATCATTTCTGAGTACGCATGCTGCTACAGCGTGATTACCTGTAAATACCACATAAAAGCAATAAATGCTCAAAATGATGTCCGTCAACCTAAATGCATTTGGCAATACGTGTAACGACATTCCTCTCAACAGCGAGTAGTTCGCCTTCCGTAATGTTCGCACATGCATTGACAATGCGCTAACGCATGTTGTCAGGCGTTGTCGGTGGATCACGCGAACAAATATCCTTCAACTTTCCCCACAGAAAGTAATGCGGGGACGTCAGATACGGTGAACGTGCGAGCCATGGTATGGTGCTTCGACGACCAATCCACCTGTCTTGAAATGTGCTATTCAATACCGCATCAATCGCACGCGAGCTACGTGCCGGACTTCCAACATTTTGGAAGTACATCGCCATTCTGTCAGGCAGTGAAACATCTTGTAGTAACATCGGTGGAACATTACGTAGGAAATCAACATACATTGCACCATTTAGATTGCCATCAATAAAATGGGGGCCAATTATCCTTCCTCCCATAATGCCGCACCATACATTAACCCGCCAAGGTCGCTGATGTTCCACTTGTCGCAGCCATCGTGGATTTTCCGTTGCCCAATAGTGCAGATTATGCCGGTTTACGTTAACGCTGTTCGTGAATGACGCTTCGTCGCTAAACAGAACGCGTGCAAAAAATCTGTCATCGTCCCGTAATTTCTCTTCTTCCCAGTGTCAGAACTGTACACGACGTTCAAAGTCGTCGCCATGCAATTCCTGTTGTATAGAACTATGGTACGGGTGCAATCGTTGTTGATGTAGCATTCTCAACACCGACGTTTCTGAGATTCCCGTATCTCGCGCAATTTGTCTGCTACTGATGTGCGGGTTAGCCCCGACAGCAGCTAAAACACATACTTGGGCATCATCATTTGTTGCAGATCTTGGTTTACGTTTCTCATGTGGCTGAACACTTCCTATTTCCTTAAATAAACGTAACTATCCGGCGAACGGTCCGAACACTTGGAAGATGTCGTCCAGGATACCGAGTAGCATACGTAGCACACGCCCGTTGGGCATTTTGATCACAATAGCCATACATCAACACGACATCGACCTTTTCCGCAATTGGTAAACGGTCCATTTTAACACGGGTAATGTATCACGAAGCAAATACCGTGACAGAATGGCGATGTACTTCCAAAATGATGGATGTCCGGCACATAGCTCGCGTGCGGTTGAAGCGGTATTGAATAGCATATTTCATGACATGCGTCAGCACATTGTCAATGCATGTGCGGACATTACGGAAGGCGAACGACTTGCTGTTGAGAGGAATGTCCCTGCCGCCGTTAGATGAGCAGCTGCCAGCAGAAAGTCGTATACTCTTGCTCAGTTATTTGTTACATAGTTTAATTCTTAATTTCTTTGCGTGTTTTTGGTACTTACATTGTTTAATTCATATATTTCGGGCGTATTATAGTATTTGAGAGTTGTAGCATCGCGTTTTATTTATTTATTTATTTTTTATTTATTGATTTATTTAACCTGGCAGATTAGGGCCATCAGGCCCTCTCTTACATCTAACCAGGCATTCTACTTATTTTACATTCATACGTTTTAGTAGGCATGTTAAACCACATCTAGTACAAAAAGTGAAATAAACAATTAGAAAGGTACACCTGGAAAAATACATACATATAGAGTTTACATTCGTAGATCATAAGTACTGTTATAATTAGACATTATTGAAGAGACAAATTTTAGATAGGAGTGCTGGCAGCAGGGAGTATGAGGGAGGCTCATGGTGAAGGGAGGAGAAGAATAGAGAGACATGATGAAACATAATTAAGGAGATATAAAGGAAAAGAAGATTGCGTGGCTAATAGAGATAGATGAAGAGGAAGGCATCTCAGGAGCAAGATAGGAGACGCTAGCTTTGCTATTTGACAGATGAGAGTATTGGCCTGGTACATTAATTTTGTGGAGAACTTTATGAGGATGATAGTAGGAAATGCTTCAACTTCTTCTTAAAAGCAGCAGGAGATTGAATTTTGTGCAAGGTAAGGGGCAGTTTGTTCCAGAGGCGGACAGCGGCAACTGTGAAGTAGTTTGCAAAAGTTTTTGTTTTGTGAGTGGGCACAGTTAGGATACCAAATAAGAGTGACCTCGTGTTTCGATTATGATGGCATGACAGGTTTTTAATCTCTGAAGCAAGGTACTGGGGTGCTTGCGCGACGAGGAGTCTGTGAAGTAGACATAGAGTGTGGTAGTCACGCAATTTGTCCGGCCGCAGTCACCCTAGCTCGGAGTATGAAGCACTAACATGATCATATCGGCGAATGTTGCAGGTGTAACGCACACAGGCATTCATGGTTAGCTCTAGCCGTCTTTTGTTTTCACTACTCGTGCCTTGTTGAATCACATCACAATAGTGGAGGTTCGGTAGAACGAGTGCTTGCACGAGCTGGCGTTTCAAGTCCTGTGGAAATATGTTCCGAAACTTTTGGAGAGCATAGAGACAAGCAGACGTCTTTCGGCACACTGCGACTGTATTCTCCGCCCAGTTGAGATGCTCATCCAAAGTTACACCCAAGTTCTTCACTGTTTTCTGATATGGTATTGGAGTACCGTCGAGCAGAATAGGAGGTAGCCGTTCGCGGAAATCTGAACTTATTAATTTCTGATGGGCTATTAAGATTACTTGTGTCTTTTTTGCATTTAGTTTAAGCCCCAGGCTTCTCGCCCATGTCACTACTGAAGACAGATCATCATTAATCTGAGCGATTGCAGTGTTTACGTCTTCAGGTCTGACGCTTAGGTATAGCTGGAGGTCGTCGGCATAGAAATGATATTTACAGGAGGACAGGACCGACGAAATATCGTTGACATATAAAGAAAACAAAAGTGGTCCTAAGACTGATCCTTGTGGCACTCCCGAGGAAACATGTTTCCAGGAAGATTTTTCATTGACGCAGACAACACATTGCTGTCTGTCTTTTAAGTAGCTTTCAAACCATCTCATTGCACTATCAGAGAAATTAAGCTGTTGCATTTTTCTGAGCAATATGTCAAAGTTAACAGTGTCAAAAGCTTTGCTGAAGTCCAGTAGCGTCAATATTGTTGCCTTTCGATTGTCGATGGCACATTTCAGGTCATCAGTTACTTTAATTAAAGCAGTGTTTGTGCTGTGATGTTTACGGAAACCGGATTGAAATTTGTCATATAGGCTGAATTCATGCAAGTGTTCAGTGATTTGGTCATGAACAATATATTCAAGTGCTTTGGAAACAGCAGGCAGTATGCTAATTGGTCGGTAATCACTAGGCAGTTGCGGGTTTTCGATCTTAGGGATGGGTCGAATTATGCTTCTTTTCCATGCAGTGGGGTATATTCCGTTCACGAGGGAAAAATTAAATATGTCAGTTAAGACAGGTACTAAGATATCGGCAACATTCTTAATCATGGTTATACCGATACTGTCGTTGCCTATTGCATCAGAAGAGATTCTCATTATTGCTTTTCTTGCCGTATTTGTTGTTATATGTTTTAGATGGAAGGTATCGTTGTTAGTTATCCTGTTTGGGGATTCTTGTGGACGGTAATTATCAGCCGTGCTGGTATTCAGAGGTGCAGAGAAGAATTCATTTAATTCGTTAGCTGACACATGAAAAGTAGTTTCCGATTTTGCCTTTCCGACCCCCAAGCTACGGAGATTCTTCCATAGAGTCGTGGGCGTCAGATCGCTGCATACAAGGGAGCGAGCGTGCCTGATTTTCGCATTGCGAATGCATTGTTTCACTGTGTTCCGTAGCTTTCTGTATTCTTCGAAACGCTCGGATTTCGGATCTGCCTTGAAACGCCTGTGGGCAGCATCCCTATTAGCCATCATTTCACGTAGTTCAGCTGTCAGCCATGGAGCAGGAGATTTTCTTACACGGATTGTGCGCACAGGTGCATGTTTGTCATAGAGGGCAGTGAGTTTATCACCAAGTTCATTAATTTTGCCGTCGATTGTAGGTTCTCTGATTATTTGATGCCATGAGATTTCTGAGCAATCGGCTGTTAGAGCGTCAAGATCAATACGTTTCATGTTCCTACAAGTTATGTAACGCGATTTGATCCTTGGGGGCTGCACAGAGTAGGCCAGGAATATTACATCATGTGCTGAGAGGCCAGGGGTCGATGTTTAACCAACATCTCTTACTTTGTCAGTCTGTTTCGTTGCGATTACGTCTATAAGAGTATGACTGTGCGCCGACCCCGCCACCTCGCTTTTTTTATCTGTCTGCCCTAAGAAATGTGTACCCTGGGAGATGAATAGATGCAGAGGATATGTGTGGTTTCAACCACGTTTCGGATAAGAGGATTACGTGGTAGTTTAGTTGGTTGAAGAGGAGGCTAAGTTCTTCGTAATGTGCAGACAGAGACATGTTGCAGTGCGCTACTAAAAGCTCTGACGCGCTCCACTGAGCAGCCTGGAGTAGGGTGGCAGACTGGTTTGTCCCTTTGTTAGGCACTACCTGCCGCGAGGGGCACTGGCCGGTGCTTCCGCCAAGTGACATAACACAGGGGTGTCCGAGATTTTGCGCGCCCTGTTTGTGACTCCGCGAGTGCCGAAAGAAAGGCGACTGCAAGAGATTTCCTGAGGTTGGTGGAGTATAGAAAATGGATTAGTGGTATTCGTTGCAAGGAGAATATGATCAAAATAGTGACGGCTGTGTGTCACTGTGTATCCTATGTCGTAAGAGGAGAAATGTAATTAGCGTATTTGAAACAGGTTAGGGTGGAAATAAGGGAAAGGGGAGTGATTTAAGAGGCCGATGCTGCCAGCAGAGAGAAGTAAGCTTAATAATTAATAGATTATCGTAGGAAGCTAGAATTAAATTGAAATTTACTAAAGTGATACTGGTAGTGATTATCGTAGGAAGCTACAATTAGATTGAAATTTTCTAAAGTGATACTGATGGTGATTTTTGTTATGAACAATTTAAACGGAAGAGATGGGTGATTAATGAACTAAAGGAGAGACTAATAATTGCAATAGAACTATTACAGAATGGAAGAGAATAAACTGAGAAAATGAAAAATGTATTAAAATGGCTCTGAGCACTATGGGACTCAACTGCTGAGGTCATTAGTCCCCTAGAACTTAGAACTAGTTAAACCTAACTAACCTAAGGATAGCAGTAACTAAAATTAAGTAACGGTTAGAGCTACAGACACAAAAAAAATAGTGAAAAGTTAATACAGTTACAAAAACAATTAGTTGAAGGTACAAATATGGGTATAATTGAAAGATTAATACAATTACAAGACTATATCTGAGTATAGGGCTGTTACAATTTGCAAATGGTGTTAAGTTTGCACTTTTGGCTTGAGTCGCTTCACTTAATACTATTCAGTTCTGTCATGTTTGTGACTGTCTTCTTTCCAGCTGCTGTCTCAATGATTACTCTGCCATCCTGAGTCCACACATTCTGAAGACCGAAATGGGATATGGCACTGTTTAAAATCTTTAGCCGTTCGTGTGTCAGATCTTACCTTATTGTAAGCCCTGTCCTTGCTAACTTCTTCTTCTGGGTAAAGATCTCTGCCCTTTTTCGGTACGAGAGAAATTGAATTATTATTCGACGAGGTTTGGTAGCACCTGGTAGTTTTCGTCCCACCCGATGGCTCCTGTCAATGTCTGCCTTGGTCACTTCGACACCTAATTTTTCACGCGCAACCTCTAAAGCAGGTTGTCAGTGTCTTCTTCCTTATTTCCTGCTACTCCAAACAGTCGTAGACTATTTCGCCTTTGGTACTGTTCTAGCTCGTCTGTTGCGGCAGATAGTTTCACTTCCAACTCTCGTGCCTTTTTCTCGTATTCAGACACAGACTTTTTTAGTGCTGTAATTTCGGCAGTATTGGCCTCAACAGTTTCACGCATTTTGGCCAATACTGCTGCCGTTACAGTATCTGATATAGTGCCTGCTATCAGATCGGGGTTGTTTTTATCGCTAAGCGCAGCGTTTACCTCAGAGCGGACCAGCTCCGCTATACCGGGAGCCGCGGCCACACCTTCCGCCAAGAGCAGACCCGCCGCACCTGCTGCTTCCCCGCTGCTGGACGCGCTGCTGTTGACTCTTCTGTTTACCATTTTCTCGAAGATATTGGCGGAGCACAGGAAAAAAATAGCACTACTGCACAGAACACTGTTGTTTACACGATTTCCACTTGTACTAGACAACACCACCTGCGAGGACAGCTTCGAAATCAACTAAATTTCGTGAGCCGAACTTAACACGTGTTACACTGCAGCCGCCATGACACGTTTTAGTACCGGAATAGTGTAAAATCGCGTAGTCTCCTTCCGCCGCCGAGCAGTGTGTCAGCAGTGCGCAAGTAGCAGCATTACTGCATATACTAGGCAATCTTGTATTTTAATAACAGTTTAAATTTTGCGTCGATTTGTTTGTGCTCTCTGTACATTAGTTCAGACGTTCTTTGCACAACAGTCTTTAGCATGGATAGGGACTGCAACTGCTGAGTTCGGATGCAGGCTGAGTTGGCATCCCTTCGCTCCCAGCTTCAGGCAGTGTTGGCTTCAGTCACACAGCTTGAGGCTGTTGCCAATGGGCATCATTGTGCGGGTCCGGATGGGGGTTTGTCGGGGACGGCCAGCTCGTCCCACGCATCCCTCGATCGGGCACGACTGTGGTTGCCCGGGATACTGCCCACATTGAGGCTGATCCCTCACCTGTGGTAGAGTGGGAGGTCGTCTCGAGGTGTGGCAGGGGGCGAAACACATTCCGGAGGGCTGAACGGAAGGCCTCTCCAGTTTGTCTGACGAACCAGTTTCAGGCGCTTTCTCAAGCTGATACTGATCTTCGGCCGGACATGGCTCCTTGTCCTGTTCCTGAGGTTGCCCCTCAGTCTGCAAGATCCGGGCGGTCGCAGAGGGTGGGCTTACTGGTAGTTGGGAGCTCCAACGTCAGGCGCGTAATGGGGCCCCTTAGGGATACGGCACCAAGAGAGGGGAAGAAAACCAATGTGCACTCCGTGTGCATACCGGGGGGAGTCATTACAGATGTGGAAAGAGTCCTTCCGGATGCCGTGAAGGGTACAGGGTGCACGCATCTGCAGGTGGTCGCTCATGTCGGCACCAATGATGTGTGTTGCTATGGATCGGAGGAAATCCTCTCTAGTTCCGGCGGCTATCTGATTTGGTGAAGACTGGCAGTCTCGCTAACGGGATGAAAGCAGAGCTCACCATCTGCAGCATCGTCGACAGGACTGACTGCGGACCTTTGGTACAGAGCCGAGTGGAGGGTCTGAATCAGAGACTGAGACGGTTCTGCGACCGTATGGGCTGCAGATTACTCGACTTGCGCCATAGAGTGGTGGGGTTTCGGGTTCCGCTGGATAGGTCAGGAGTCCACTACACGCATCAAGCGGCTACACGGGTAGCAGGGGTTGTGTGGTGTGGACTGGGCGGTTTTTTAGGTTAGATGACCTCGGGCAAGTACAGAAAGGGCAACAGCCTCAAAGGGTGTGGGGCAAAGTCAGGACATGCGGGGACCAAGCAGCAATCGGTATTGTGATTGTAAACTGTCGAAGCTGCATTGGTAAAGTACCGGAACTTCAAGCGCTGATAGAAAGCACCGAAGCTGAAATCGTTAAAGGTACAGAAAGCTGGCTGAAGCCAGAGATAAATTCTGCCGAAATTTTTACAAAGGCACAGGCGGTGTTTAGAAAGGATATATTGCATGCAACCGGTGGTGGCGTGTTTGTCGCTGTTAGTAGTAGTTTATCCTGTAGTGAAGTAGAAGTGGATAGTTCCTGTGAATTATTATGGGTGGAGGTTACACTCAACAACCGAGCTAGGTTAATAATTGGCTCCTTTTACCGACCTCCCTACTCAGCAGCATTAGTGGCAGAACAACTGAGAGAAAATTTGGAATACATTTCACATAAATTTTCTCAGCATGTTATAGTCTTAGGTGGAGATTTCAATTTACCGGATATAGACTGGGACACTCAGATGTTTAGGACGGGTGGTAGGGACAGAGCATCGAGTGACATTATACTGAGTGCACTATCCGAAAATTACCTCGAGCAATTAAACAGAGAACCGACTCGTGGAGATAACATCTTGGACCTACTGATAACAAACAGACCCGAACTTTTCGACTCTGTAAGTGCAGAACAGGGAATCAGTGATCATAAGGCCGTTGCAGCATCTCTGAATATGGAAGTTAATACGAATATTAAAAAAGGGAGGAAGGTTTATCTGTTTAGCAAGAGTAATAGAAGGCAGATTTCAGACTATCTAACAGATCAAAACTAAAATTTCTGTTCCGACACTGACAATGTTGAGTGTTTATGGAAAAAGTTCAAGGCAATCGTAAAATGCGTTTTAGACAGGTACGTGCCGAGTAAAACTGTGAGGGACAGGAAAAACCCACCGTGGTTCAACAACAAAGTTAGAAAACTACTGCGAAAGCAAAGAGAGCTTCACTGCAAGTTTAAAGGAAGCCAAAACCTCTCAGACAAACAGAAGCTAAACGATGTCAAAGTTAGCGTAAGGAGGGCTATGCGTGAAGCGTTCAGTGAATTCGAAAGTAAAATTCTATGTACCGACTTGACAGAAAATTCTAGGAAGTTCTGGTCTTACGTTAAATCAGTAAGTGGCTCGAAACAGCATATCCAGACACTCCGGAATGATGAAGGTATTGAAACAGAGGATGACACGCGTAAAGCTGAAATACTAAACACCTTTTTCCAAAGCTGTTTCACAGAGGAAGACCGCACTGCAGTTCCCTCTCTAAATCCTCGCACAAACGAAAAAATGGCTGACATCGAAATAAGTGTCCAAGGAATAGAAAAGCAACTGGAATCACTCAACAGAGGAAAGTCCACTGGACCTGACGGGATACCAATTCGATTCTACACAGAGTACGCGAAAGAACGTGCCCCCCTTCTAACAGCCGTGTACCGCAAGTCTCTAGAGGAGCGGAAGGTTCCAAATGATTGGAAAAGAGCACAAGTAGTCCCAGTCTTCAAGAAGGGTCGTCGAGCAGATGCGCAAAACTATAGACCTATATCTCTGACACCGATCTGTTGTAGGATTTTAGAACATGTTTTTTGCTCGAGTATCATGTCGTTTTTGGAAACCCAGAATCTACTCTGTAGGAATCAACATGGATTCCGAAAACAGCGACCGTGTGAGACCCAACTCGCTTTATTTGTTCATGAGACCCAGAAAATATTAGATACAGGCTCCCAGGTAGATGCTATTTTCCTTGACTTCCGGAAGGCGTTCGATACAGTTCCGCACTGTCGCCTGATAAACAAAGTAAGAGCCTAAGGAATATCAGACCAGCTGTGTGGCTGGATTGAAGAATTTTTAGCAAACAGAACACAGCATGTTGTTATCAATGGAGAGACGTCTACAGACGTTAAAGTAACCTCTGGCGTGCCACAGGGGAGCGTTATGGGACCATTACTTTTCACAGTATATATAAATGACCTAGTAGATAGTGTCGGAAGTTCCATGCGGCTTTTCGCGGATGACGCTGTAGTATACAGAGAAGTTGCAGCATTAGAAAATTGTAGCGAAATGCAGGAAGATCTGCAGCGAATAGGCACTTGGTGCAGGGAGTGGCAACTGACCTTTAACATAGACAAATGTAATGTATGCGAATACATAGAAAGGAGGATCCTTTATTGTATGATTACATGATAGCGGAACAAACACTGGTAGCAGTTACTTCTGTAAAATATATGGGAGTATGCGTGCGGAACGATTTGAAATGGAATGATCATATAAAATTAATTGTTTGTAAGGTGGGTGCCAGGTTGAGATTCATTGGGAGAGTGCTTAGAAAATGTAGTCCACCAACAAAGGAGGTGGCTTACAAAACACTCGTTCTACCTATACTTGAGTATTGCTCATCAGTGTGGGATCCGTACCAGATCGGGTTGACGGAAGAGATAGAGGAGATCCAAAGAAGAGCGGCGCGTTTCGTCACAGGGTTATTTGGTAAGCGTGATAGCGTTACGGAGATGTTTAGCAAAGTGAAGTGGCAGACTGCAAGAGAGGCGCTCTGCATCGCGGTGTAGCTTGCTCGCCAGGTTTCGAGAGGGTGCGTTTCTGGATGAGGTATCGAATATATTGCTTCCCCCTACTTATACCTCCCGAAGAGATCACGAATGTAAAATTAGAGAGATTCGAGCGCGCACGGAGGCTTTCAGACAGTCGTTCTTCCCGCGAACCATACGCGATTGGAACAGAAAAGGGAGGTAATGACAGTGGCACGTAAAGTGCCCTCCGCCACACACCGTTGGGTGGCTTGCGGAGTATAAATGTAGATGTAGATGTAGAAGTACACGTATTGCCAAATGCAATGAGGTTGACGGACATCATTTTGAGCATTTATTGCATTAATGTGGTATTTACAGGTAATCACGCTGTAACAGCATGCGTTCTCAGAAATGATAAGGTCACAAAGGTACATGTATCACATTGGAACAACCGATATAAAATGTTCAAACGTACCTACGTTCTGTGTTTTAATTTTAAAAACCTACCTGGTACCAACTATTCGTTTAAAATTGTGAGCCTATGTTTGTGACTGTTACAGCGCCATCTATCACAAAGCGAAAAAAGTGGTCCAAATAAAACATTCATATTTCTTTACGTTCTACACGAATATGTAATAAAAAATGGGGGTTCCTATTGAAAAAAACGCAGTTGATATCCGTTTGACCTATGGCAGCGCCATCTAGCAGGCCAACCATAGCGCCATCTGGTTTCCCCCTTCAAGCTAGACGAATTTCGTTCTTTGTAGTTTTTTCGTTTGACGCTTATTTCGTGAGATATTTGGCCCGGTCACTATCAATGGACCAGTATATATATATATATATATATATATATATATATATATATATATATATATATATATATATATATATATGTGTGTGTGTGTGTGTGTGTGTGTGTGTGCGAGAGAGAGAGACAAACATTATGACAATATGTATATGTATCAATATATATATTTCAGCTAGGTATTTGAAAGTGGCCAAAGGTCAGAATCATGATTGTACAGCGGAATGAAAGGTCTATATCGTCAATTGGTGGAACTTTTACTTAAAAGGTAATACAGGACTCTGGCCACAAACCATGGTAAAACTACCATTTTTGAATTGTTTTTAATGTTGAAGATCAGTTGTTGTAAATATGTTTGGCTGTCCGCGTGCGTACGTCTGGAGTTGTAACGTCAAGTACGCACCTCTAAGAAGTCACTGTTAATTTCTCTTTTTTGTCGAGAGAACAACAACCGCAGTCTTCGCTGATTTAAATATAAACTCGCAGGTGCCTGAATGAAATTAATATATTCACTGAATATTATCAAATATTATTAGAAGAAATACATAAGTTGTATATGAACATATCTCTTAAAACTTTAATGCCGGGCACTACAGACCTTTTAGCTTGTTTCCTGTACCAATCGCCGGTAAACTACAAACTCATATATACTGTGCATCTGCGAGCAGGAAACATGGCGCAGCGTTATACACCTGGGCAAGCTGTGCGTTAAGAAGTTAATTTATTGAGCTCTCTAGCATTTCTTCTACACTGTCGTGAAGAGATTAGCTCCAGCATAGTCAAGCTGCTTGTGGAGTTCTTGGAGGGCATTATCGCCCTGACGCGTGTCCTGAAAAGCCCATCTGCTTATGATGGTTCAAATGGCTCTGAGCACTATGGGACTTAACATCTCAGGTGATCAGTCCCCTAGAACTTAGAACTACTTAAACCTAACTAACCTAAGGACATCACACAACACCTAGCCATCACGAGGCAGAGAACAACTGCTTATGAGAAGCTGTATGTTTTCTTAGACCATATCAATGATATCCTTGACCACATCAAGTTCGAGATGGAGGTAGAGACGACGTTGCCTTGTTTTTCCTTGACCTCCTTATCCGCCGAAAAGCAAACCCGTGTGAGCCACAGTGTTTACTAAAAACTCACCTACATGGACAGATATCTGCTCGCTACCAACTATCACCCACCAACAAGCATCGTTCGGTTCTGAGGACCTTGGTACATTCACCGGAAGCCGCTTCACATGCTGGGAACCTGCCGAAAGAACTGTGCCATTTATGGAAATTTCTCAGAGAGTACACCTGCAACAAATTTCGCAAGCCTTTTCACAGAAGACACGTAAGCAGAGGGCCCCTGTGGAAGACATGGAGAAAGTTGCGTTTTTAACGTTCCGTGAAAGAGTAACAGGGAACATTAGCCGGCTTCTAAAGAGGCATTAAGATCAATGCAATCTTCAGACCATCAGCAAAAATCCGTCAACTCGTGAGGTCAATGAAAGCAGATGTAGGACTGGAGCGTTCAGGAATGAACACCACACTGTGTGGGTGTGTACAGCTTTATGTAGGACAGACTGTGTAACACTGAACAGTTTCGGGCGCTGATAACCTCGCTGTTGTGCGCCCTAAAACACCAATCATCATCATCTGAACAGCACCCCGAGAAATCATCACTAACAGAGCGTGTTGCGGAAAACAGACGGAGAATTGCATCAAACGGAGATTTAATATCAAAAAGACAAATAGTTTCCGGGATAGCATCAGAAAAGAAGCAATCGAGATCGAAATTTCTGAAAACTCCTCAGTAAAGACGGCGGCCTGCAACTAAGCGCCGCTTGGGACTTGGCCATCGGAAGGTTGAAGCGGGTGTAGCGGCCTTGCGAACAAAACATTACCTCCAGAACGAGATTTTCACTCTGCAGCAGAGTGTGCGCTGATATGAAACTTCCTGGCAGATTAAAACTGTGTGCCCGACCGAGACTCGAACTCGGGACCTTTGCCTTTCGCGGGCAAGTGCTCTACCATCTGAGCTACCTAAGCACGACTCACGGCCGGTACTCACAGCTTTACTTCTGCCAGTATCTCGTCTCCTACCTTCCAAACTTTACAGAAGCTCTCCTGCGTCTCCAGGTAAGAGACGAGATACTGGCAGAAGTAAAGCTGTGAGTACCGGGCGTGAGTCGTGCTTAGGTAGCTCAGATGGTAGAGCACTTGCCCGCGAAAGGCAAAGGTCCCGAGTTCGAGTCTCGGTCGGGCACACAGTTTTAATCTGCCAGGAAGTTTCAAAACATTACCTTATATCTCGCTGAGCTGGCTACCAGTGACGTGACAGCGGAACGGTACATGGGTGAGACATACAGACTGTCTCACCAGCTGCCGCGCTGCGCGTTAAAGTGTGTGATCAGGTAATCGGGCTCCACATTCTGTGAGACGCCGAGATTTGGCCCCAACATGGCGGAACGAGAGGCGGACAAGTGGCCACATGACAACGCCGGCGCTTTCCTCGGTCCACGGGAAGTCGTTCTTTGGCCCTTCCGCGACCACGATGACGTCATTTCCTTTGCATCGGCGTTATGCGAATCCCCGTACCAGTGCTCTCGAACTCCAGGTATGGGAATTGTTTCTCCGGTATCAATGTGCCAAATTAAATTAGTTTAGATTCCGTTTTCGTTCCATAGACCCAACAAATGAGATCTCGTGGGTGTGGAACATGTCAGACAGTATAACACAAAAACATAAAACATTTGAGTAGAACACTTACTACCCTGATAATTTGTCAGGAGATTGTCGAAGTAGGTGAATACAATGCGGTAAATTGCAATAGCTAATATTTACAGAATTAATACACTGTCAGAATGAAACATTGTTATGCACTCTTAATAAATTTATCATACACAAAATACCTAATATTGACTGTTGTGACCAAGTCCTGTCAAAACTGAAATCTAACAGACATTTTTACTTAAGCTGGCTTAAAAGTCTCTGTTAAGATATTCATCTATAGAGTAGAAGTAGTTGCCTATCTACATCTACATCTACATCTACATCCATACTCCGCAAGCCATCTGACGGTGTGTGGCGGAGGGTACCTTCAGTACCTCTATCGGTTCTCCCTTCTATTCCAGTCTCGTATTGTTCGTGGAAAGGATTGTCGGTATGCCTCTGTGTGGGCTCTAATCTCTCTGATTTTATCCTCATGGTCTCTTCGCGAGATATACGTAGGAGGGAGCAATATACTGCTTGACTCTTCGGTGAAGGTATGTTCTCGAAACTTTGACAAAAGCCCGTACCGAGCTACTGAGCGTCTCTCCTGCAGAGTCTTCCACTGGAGTTTATCTATCATCTCCGTTACGCTTTCGCGATTACTAACTGATCCTGTAACGAAGCGCGCTGCTCTCCGTTGGATCTTCTCTATGTCTTGTATCAACCCTATCTGGTACGGATCCCACACTGCTGAGCAGTATTCAAGCAGTGGGCGAACAAGCGTACTGTAACCTACTTCCTTTGTTTTCGGATTGCATTTCCTTAGGATTCTTCCAATGAATCTCAGTCTGGCATCTGCTTTACCGACAATCAACATTATATGATCATTCCATTTTAAATCACTCCTAATGCGTACTCCCAGATAATTTATGGTATTAACTGCTTCCAGTTGCTGACCTGCTATTTTGTAGCTAAATGATAAAGGATCTATCTTTCTGTGTATTCGCAGCACATTACACTTGTCTACATTGAGATTCAGTTGCCATTCCCTGCACCATGCGTCAATTCGCTGCAGATCCTCCTGCATTTCAGTACAATTTTCCATTGTTACAACCTCTCGATACACCACAGCATCATCTGCAAAAAGCCTCAGTGAACTTCCGATGTCATCCACCAGGTCATTTATGTATATTGTGAATAGCAACGGTCCTATGACACTCCCCTGCGGCACACCTGAAATTACTCTTACTTCGGAAGACTTCTCTCCATTGAGAATAACATGCTGCGTCCTGTTATCTAGGAACTCCTCAATCCAATCACACAATTGGTCTGATAGTCCATATGCTCTTACTTTGTTCAATAAACGACTGTGGGGAACTGTATCGAACGCCTTGCGGAAGTCAAGAAACACGGCATCTACCTGTGAACCCGTGTCTATGGCCCTCTGAGTCTCGTGGACGAATAGCGCGAGCTGGGTTTCACATGACCGTCTTTTTCGAAACCCATGCTGATTCCTACAGAGTAGATTTCTAGTCTCCAGAAAAGTCATTATACTCGAACACAATACGTGTTCCAAAATTCTACAACTGATCGACGTTAGAGATATAGGTCTATAGTTCTGCACATCTGTTCGACGTCCCTTCTTGAAAACGGGGATGACCTGTGCCCTTTTCCAATGCTTTGGAACGCTACGCTCTTCTAGAGACCTACGGTACACCGCTGCAAGAAGGGGGGCAAGTTCCTTCGCGTACTCTGTGTAAAATTGAACTGGTATCCCATCAGGTTCAGAGGCCTTTCCTCTTTCGAGCGATTTTAATTGTTTCTCTATCCCTCTGTCGTCTATTTCGATATCTACCATTTTGTCATCTGTGCGACAATCTAGAGAAGGAACTACAGTGCAATCTTCCTCTGTGAAACAACTTTGGAAAAAGACATTTAGTATCTCGGCCTTTAGTCTGTCATCCTCTGTTTCAGTACCATTTTGGTCACAGAGTGTCTGGACATTTTGTTTTGATCCACCTACCGCTTTGACATAAGACCAAAATTTCTTAGGATTTTCTGCCAAGTCAGTACATAGACTTTTACTTTCGAATTCATTGAACGCCTCTCGCATAGCTCTCTTCACACTACATTTCGCTTCGCGTAATTTTTGTTTGTCTGCAAGGCTTTGGCTATGTTTATGTTTGCTGTGAAGTTCCCTTTGCTTCCGCAGCAGTTTTCTAACTCGGTTGTTGAACCACGGTGGCTCTTTTCCATCTCTTACGATCTTGCTTGGCACATACTCCTCTAACGCATATTGTACGATGGTTTTGAACTTTGTCCACTGATCCTCAACACTATCAGTACTTGAGACAAAACTTTTGTGTTGAGCCAACAGGTACTCTGAAATCTGCTTTTTGTCACTTTTTCTAAACAAAAAATCTTCCTACCCTTTTTAATATTCCTATTTACGGCTGAAATCATCGATGCCGTAACCGCTTTATGATCACTGATTCCCTGTTCTGCGTTAACTTTTTCAAATAGTTCGGGTCTGTTTGTCACCAGAAGGTCTAATATGTTATCGCCACGAGTCGGTTCTCTGTTTAACTGCTCAAGGTAGTTTTCAGATAAAGCACTTACAAAAATTTCACTGGATTCTTTGTCCCTGCCACCCGTTATGAACGTCTGAGTCTCCCAGTCTATATCCGGCAAATTAAAATCTCCACCCAGAACTAAACTCTGTTTAAACCGTGCTTTATCTGAAACTAAGATTTTAGATAGTTGCTGGAAATTTATTGAAAATGTGTGTTCCTGAATATTGGACCACTTTTTGGGCCAACGTAAGTGATTTTAGATCTTCATGTAGATTGTTCTTATTCCTAGAATTGATACTATGTATTGAGCTATTGGTTGGAAATAGAGATCTATTATTCGCAAAAAATTTCATTTAGGAGTAAATATACTGAGAATCAGTGGTTAGAATACAAAGTTCCTTGAACAGGTGTCTACGTGATGTTTTTGAATTTACATAAAAATGATTCTTAACACACGCTTTTACACCCTACAAACTTTTGTTCAGTTTGATGAGTTGCCCCAGAATATGATCCCATATGACATAATAGAATGAAAGTAAGCAAAGTATGCAAGTTTTTTCAATTTATATCTCCTACATCTGACATAATTCTCACTGTAAATATACGGGATGTGACAATAAAATAATGAGTCTGATTTTCTTTGCAAGATGTGGCAACCCTGCAGGCTTGCGTAGGCACAATATCTTTGACCTTGGTCTATTAGCTGCTTCTAGTCCAAGCGGCACATCGATGCAACTGCTCAGTCGTGAGTTGCGCTGCAATAAGTTAAAATGTTTTTGTGTCTCTCGTCACTGAAATGGAACCACATAATATTGCCCAACGGTATGCCATTTCTTTTTGCGTTAAATTGGGTGAAGACGCGACGACAATTTATGGTAAGCTTCAGAAGGCTTTTGGAGAGGAGGTTATGTCAAGAGCTCAAGTTTTTCGTTGGCATAAAATGTTTAGTGAAGGCAGAACGAATGTTGAAGATGAATACCACAGTGGACGGCCATCAACCTCACGGATAGATGTCAACTTGGCCAGGGTGCATGAACTCGTACAATCTGATCAAAGATTATCCATGAAAGTTATTGCAGAAGAACTGAACATCAATCGAGAAACGGTTCGTCTACTAATAACTGAAGATCTTGGTATGAGAAATATTTGTGCAAAAATGGTCCCCAAAAATCCCGTACCACAACAGCAGTCAGCACAGCAATTTTTATCCTCAAAACACATCCACCTTATTCACCAGATATAGCTCCGTGCGACTTTTTTCTATTTCCAAGAGTCAAAATTGCGGTCAAGGGACACCATTTTCAAACAACACAAGATGGCTAAAAATCTGTGATGAGGGTCTTGGAGGATATTACAGAAGATGAGTTCTAAAAATGTTACCATCAATGGCAGAAGCGCTGGAAAAAGTGAGTACAATCAGAAAGGAGCTACTTTAAAGGAGACAGTACTAAACTTGACTAAAACGGTAAGTAACATTTTTTTTCACATTAGCCTCATTACTTGGTTGTGGCACCTTGTACACTTATTTAGGCGCTTAAGCAATTCTGTGGTATGCCCTTCCCAACTGAATTTATTATCGAGTTGTAATCCCAGAAATTTAACAGTCAACCTCTTCGATCTGTATGTCTTCATATATTATACAAATGGAAAGGAAGTCCCATGCTTCTTGACAGAGCGTAGGGGAATGATGTGGGAGACCTGCGCTGCCGTACTAGGCAAGGTGCTAATAGAGGTGGTTTTCTGTTGCCTTCCTTCGATCGAACATGCTGTAAGGAAATCTCTCACAGTTTCTGAACTGCATATAGTGGGTCTTCTCAAAGTTTAATGACAGTGAATTAGATTTAAACCACTTGTTAATGTCAGTGAAAACTTGTTTAGCAGTTACTCCTAAATATGTAGTTGACTTGCTACTTATTGCAATGTTTGAATCGTCTGCAAACAAAACAAACTTAGCATCTGGCAATGTAACAGATGAGAAGTCATTAATGTGCACAAGAAAAAGCAATGGACCCAAGATGGAACCTTGAGGAACACCACATGCAATCAATTCCCAATCAGATGAAGACTGACTGCTTACTGCACAGGTATTTCGCAACGACACCCTTTGCCTCCTGTTAGATAGATAAGACTCAAACCATTTCACAGCATTGCCGGTGACACCATAATCTAATTTACTTAAGAGAATGCTGTGGTTCACACAGTCAAAGGCTTTCGACAGGCCACAGAAAGTGCCACTAGCCTCTACTTTATTATCTAATGAATTAAGCACATTCTCGCTGTAAGTGTAAATGGCTTTCTCTATATCAGAACCCCTAAGAAATCTAATATATTATTTGCTTCACGCAACCATCTCATCTTACGTTACTGTGATCACTTTGCGGTTCGTTCCTTTTCAGTGGAATTCCTTCTGCTGTTTCTCTATTTACATGTTGTATTGTCAATCTCTGTCTATACAATTGCTCCATTAATTCGTTATTTCGTCTTCGTTATCTGTGGATGTGTTTTTTATGTGTGTGTGTGTGTGTGTGTGAGTGAGTGAGTGAGTGTGCGTGTGCCTTTCCACGTATGACGTAACTTCTTCAACTTTTCACTTACTTTTTTCTCTTGTTTTCTGCTGCTGTTTACTTCGTACCTGCTGTCACTCAGCCACCCTGTCCCCCCTCCCACATCTCCCCTACCGCTTTCTGCTTGCATTTACCCTCCTATGGGGGAGGGAGGATGTTGGACGGGGAGAAAGACAGTGGTAGGCAGAGGCCAAGGTGCCACTGTGCAGCGTTTGTTAAATTTCTACATAGCCAAAATAGAAAATATATTTTAAGGAGGTGGAGCCCCACAGCTCGTAAATATTTGAGAAACGTCGTGATTCACAGGTACTAACAGTTTCGGTCCGCTACCCATCACCAGGTATCAAAAAAAATATTTACAACAGCTTACAAGGCGATATAAAATGAATAGAGTCAAAAAATATAAATTACACGATACTATACGTCACCACTAATTTTCCATTTCAATTGGCTCTGAGCACTAGGGGACTTAACATTTGAGGTCATCAGTCACCTAGACTTAGAACTACTTATACCTAAGTCCGCAGCTCGTGGTCGTGCGGTAGCGTTATCGCTTCCCTCGCCCGGCTTCCCGGGTTCGATTCCGGGCGGGGTCAGGGATTTTCTCTGCCTCGTGATGACTGGATGTTGTGTGATGTCCTTAGGTTAGTTAGGTTTAAGTAGTTCTAAGTTCTAGGGGACTGATGATATGGATGTTAAGTCCCATAGTGCTCAGAGCCATTTGAACCTAACTAACCTAAGGACATCACACACATCCATCCCCGAAGCAGGATTCGAACCTGCGACCGTAGCAGCAGTGCGGTTCCTGACTGAAGCGCCTAGAACCAATCGGTCACAACGGCCTGCGCACCATCAACAGAACAGGCTCTGCTAACGGTATACTACGCCTTCCACATCGCTGGCAACGGGTTCTACACAATGCTTGGTGACTACTTTGAAGGACAGTAACAGATGCAAACATATAACTCTTTTGTATCGGTTGTGAATAAATAGTTGCCACTGTTTAAGTTCCAACCCTCGTACTAATTCCAGCGCTTTTTCCCCTACCTGAAACACTTCTATATTGATCTTTGCCACAGCTTTTAGCTCTCTCAGAGATACGGCTTAATTTTCTCTGTGCCATTTTTGGGAACAGGAAAAAAATCACATGGAGCCATGTCTGGCGAATGTGGAGACTGGGACGTCGCTACAGTATTGCTTTTGGCCAAACATTCTGAGCAATAAGCGGTGCAAAAGCTGTAAATTGTTTTGTCACAAATGTGAGTGTTTTTCTTCCGGATTGCTCCACGGAAATGACAATAAACTAGTAAATAGTATTCCTCATATTACGTTCCTCCTCGTGACAGGAACTCGTAGTGCACTATGCCGAAAAGAGTGAGCATAACCTTCACATTTGACTGAACTTCTCGAGCTTTTCTCCGTTTTGGTGAGCCAGAATACTTCCACTGGGACGACCGAGACGCAATTTCGACATCATATTCGTCAACCTGCGTCTCAACGACCATTATCTTTCTTGTTTCGTCGCTGTGTGTGGCCGTGAGAGATCAATGATCTAGTTCAGCCGCTATCTGTGTTGGCTCCAACCCTTTTTAATTTGTATATTAGCGACTTGCCAAACACAGTCAGCAGGAAATTTTGCTGCCCCGATAATTTGGCACTAGTTGTACAAACTAAAACACTTGGGGAAGGATCGAACGTACTCACAGAAGATCTGGAGTCCTTGAATTCCTATTATAAAAAATGGCGACTCTACGCTAATCCAACCAAGACTGAGGTGTGTGCTTTCCACTTGAACAATAAAATGGTCCACCAGGAACTGAATGTGAGCTCCTCTGAACAAAGAGTCAAACACAACTTCAACCCCAAATGCCTTGGCATAACACTAGACCGCTCCCTGACTTACAAAAAGCATCTAGAAAACGTAAGCCAAAACCTAAAGAGTCGCAACAACATCCTGAGAAAATTGTCTGGCTCCACTTTGGGAGCTCAATCATCCACCTTACATACTGCCGCAATAGCCCTGGTATATGCTGTTGCAGAATATTGCTCTGCTGTCTGGCATTCGAGCACTCATACTAAGAAAATCGACGTCTAGTTGAACGAGTGTATGAGGATAATAACGGGTACTATTAAATCCATCCCAGTCCCTTGGCTGCATACTATAAGCAATATCCCACCTCCACAAGTGAGAAGGCATGAAGCAGCAGCAAGAGAGTGGACAAAAATTCATGACTCAGATTACCCACAGAATCTACCAATCCATGATGTTTTGAACGAAATACCATCGACCCGCTTGAAGTCACGGAAGCCTATATGGGTTAATACACAAGAACATCAACCTGGCATCAAGGAGCAATGGTGGCACTTTTGGAATGATTCTGGAATTAATAAACAAAGTATCCAAGATCCTACTCTGGAATCACCGGGCTTTGACCTGAAGAGATGTACCTGGACTAAATTAAACAGTACCAGAACGGGCCATGCAAGATGCAATGCATGTAAGTACAAGTGGGGTCTATGCGACTCACCAGCCTGTGACTGGAGCACCAGAACAGAACGTCAGCCATATTATTGAGGAACGCCCCTTAAGAAGATACGTCGGACCTGTCTCTGAGGTTATTTATGTGAAACCCTCTGCTTTGGATTGGCTGTGCAATCTAGATATTGAGCTTTAAATATATGAATCAGTTTCTAGTCAGGCTTGCCAAGCTTTTAACGTGTAGTTATTTTGTCTTGAGTGTTTGTACTTTATCCTTTTGTGCTATTGGTTGTTTTTTTACACATGTACTATTTACATATTGTTTTGTTTTATATATTTCGTTTACATATTGTTGTACTTATATAAAATATTGTCGCTGTATTGCCATACGCAAAATAAAAATAAATAAATAAATAACGACCATTATAACACGTTTCAGTAGTTCGGGCATCGTTGATGATTTCATCTAGCGACTTCTCAGCAACTTGCACTTGCCGCCGGTTTTGGCCGAAACTTCTTTCACTTCCCCATTATTTTATCAATGAGTGATGTGTTTGGGTGTCCAGGGAGCTCGTCATCTTCATCGTCTTCAAATCGTTCTGCGAAGCGCTTGTATCACTCGTAAACCCCTGTTTCATTCATAGCAGATTCGTCAAAAGCAATATTTAACATAAAATTTTGTATCACTTCATTCCGTTCTCATAGCAACATTTAAAGCAAGTTTTCCGATACATTTTCGTACAAAATAAATAATCGCCGATACTACTAAAACACACGCAACCTTTTTTTACAGCTGAAAACTGACTAAATGCATGAAATGTATTGGCAGTTGCGAATATGGACAACCAACAGCTGCGTGATGGAATGACGACAACGAATATTTGTGTCGGACCGGAACTCGAAGGCGAGTTTCCGCTTATCGCGAGCACTCGCCTTACCCTTAGACTATCCGAGCACACTTGCGGACAGACACAAACTTTGCCGTCAGCCATGTGTCTACAGCCTACACTCTTAGATCCATTATGTATTATGCGACTGTATAGGGGAGACGTTTTAACTTAACCGCTTGCCCGGTGTCGGCGGATAAATACCATAAGTAGTGCCTGTGTTGTTCAAAAGTGCGATGCATGCATGCATGGATGCTTGTCCGAAAGAAGATAGCATCGTACTTCTCAACAACACGGCCACTGCAGTGTCGTATCATAACACACTAAGTATCCGATTAGGCTGCCACTGAACACATACTTTCCAGGCACTTTCACTAACACAATAACGAAAACATCAAGCGAGCCGGACAAATATTAGATGCGAAATTTAAGAAGTAAAAATCCCCTTACTTTTTGAACACATCTCGTAAATATGGGCAACCCAATATTAGTTATGTTTTTCCGTGTTTCACCTGACAACAGTTTGACGGTGATGTTGCATATCTGGGCACAAACAACAATAGAAGCGAGTAAAGTACTTTTTAAAAAGTTTTGAACGTGGCTGCGTGATCAGCGACCGTTCACAAAGTAAAATTAAAGCAATAACAGTCCTCGGACTCAAAAAAGAAGTCTTTTGACCTAGGTTCCGGAACTACTATGAGTGCGTTTATCAGAAGTAAAACACTCAAACTGGCATTTCAAGTATAAAATAAATATCACGCGATAAAGCTTTAGTCACAAAATTTTTCCATGTATTCTAGGCACAACAAAGAAAGTTTTGCATCATCTCGGTTCCGAGAGTTCCGGAACCTGTACAGAAAATTGGAACAAAGATCAATATAAACATTATTTCCGCCCTTTTTATTGCTCATGAAAACCACACATTGCATGTTGTACCACCACGCAGCGAGGCCTTCAGAGGTGGAGGACCAGATTGCTGTACACAACAGTACCTCTAATACCCAGTAGCACGTCCTCTTGCACTGATCGATGCCTGTATTCGTCCTGGCATACTATCCACAAGTTCATCAAGGCACTTTTGGTCCAGATTGTCCAACTCCTCAACGGCGATTCGGCGTAGATCCCTCAGAGTGGTTGGTGGGCCACGTCGTCCATAAACAGCCCTTTTCAATCTATCCCAGGCATGTTCGACAGGGTTCATGTCTGGAGACCACGCTGGCCACTCTAGTCGAGCGATGTCATTATCCTTAAGGATGTCATTCGCAAGACGTGCACCATGGGGGCGCGAATTGTTGTCTATGAAGACGAATGCCTCTCAAATATGCTGCCGATATGGTTGCACTATCGGTCGGAGGATGGCATTCAGGTATCATACTGCCGTTATGGAGCCTTCCATGACCACCAGTGGCGTACGTCGGTCACACATAATGCCACCCCAAAACAGCAGAGAACCTCCATCTTGCTGCACTCGCTGGACAGTGTGTCTAAGGCGTTTAGCCTGACAAGGTTGCCTCCAAACACGTCTCCGACGATTGTCTGCTTGAAAGCATTGCGACACTCATCGGTGAAGAGAACGTGACGCTAATCCTGAGCTGTCCATACGGCATGGTATCGTGGTTGCAAAGGTGGACCTCGCCATGGACGTCGGGAGTGAAGTTGCGCATCATGCAGCCTATTGTGCAGTTTGAGTCGTAACACGATGTCGTGTGGCTGCACGAAAAGCATTATTCAACATGGTGGCGTTGCTGCCAGGGTTCCTCCGAGGCATGTCATCGGCAGTTCCTCTCTCTCTGTATCTCTTCCATGTCCAAACACAATCGCTTTGGTTCACTCCGAGACGCCTGAGCACTTCCCTTGTTGAGAGCCCTTCCTGGCACAAAGTGACAATGCGGACGCGTTCGAACCGCGGTATTGACCATCTAGATATGGTTGAAGTACAGGAAACAAGAGCAGTGTACCTCCTTCCTGATGGAATAACTGGAACTGATCGGCTGTCGGACCCCCTCCGTCTAATAGGCGCTGGTCATGCACGGTTGTTCACATCTTTGGGCGGGTTTAATGAGATCTCTGAACAGTCAAAGGGACTGTGTCTGTGATACGATGTCCACAGTCAACGTCTATCTTCAGGAATTCTGGGAACTGGGGTGATGCAAAAAATTTTTTGATGTGTGTATTTGAAAAATTTGTGATTAAAGCTTTATCGCTTGATATTTATTTTATACGTAACAATTTGAGTGTTTTACTTCTGATGAAGGCACTCATAGTAGTGCCGAAACCTAGGTCAAAGGACTTCTTTTTTGCGAGCGAGGGTTGCTATTGCTTTACTTTTGATGTGAGTAAATCTCTGTCTCGCTCTCTCTCTCTGTCTCTATGTGTGACTGTGTGTATGTGTGTGTGTGTGTGTGTGTGTGTGTGTGTGTGTGTGTGTGTGTCTGAGTGTGTGTTTGCGCGCGTGCAGACAGGCCGTCGACTGTTCCCGTAGCGTCACCAGAGTGGTTTGAACCAGCTGAAACTTTCAGAAGTGCTGACGTCGTACCTTTGTGGGGGTGGGCTGCTAAAGTGCGTTACTTGTTAGGACTGTGGGCGGGACCTGCTTAGCGTAGCTTCGCTAACGCAGTGAGCTGGTGTCCGCCGTGATCGTTGGCTTCCAGGAAAGGTGCGCCTGCAGAAGACTCCTCTGCAGAGTCTCTTGCGTCCTGTTTTGACGAGTTTCACAGTTCTGTCTTTATGATTAGCAACGATCAGAAGGTGAGAATATAGGTGCGATGTGTGTATCATTCTTGGCAACGGAAGTCCACTGTCTGCTAGTTGCAATAGCAGACTCGTTGTGTAAGTGTAGGTTCACGCGGGAAGGAATTTCCAGTATTATTCTATGGAAAGTGTATCAATTAAAATTTACTTTCACAAGAGTACCGGATATCATGAACACCATTTTGTGTGTTAATTCCAACGTGTGATGATAATATCGGATAGCTTGTGCGTAACTGATGTACACACACCAACTAAAGTTTTGCATCACCCCGATATGCTGTGCAGGTGTGTTTCTACTGTTTCAGTTCCTGTAACGATCGGTTGTAACCCCTGGCGGTCTTTGTTAACGCATATACAGTTACCTTGAGCGTTACCTACTGGCTGAACGTCGCACTCGAATCGTTTGCAGTATATCAGTTAAAAGTAAATCCCCAGTAGAGACGCATTACAGACATCTGTGGAACACTAGAGTAAATATCCATAATGCCACGAGGGACAGTCGCGTTCAGTGATTCGATCCGAATCACCATGTGATGCCCAGAAGGCTTGCCAACCAGGGAAGTTCCTCGAGGTGTGCACTGGAGTCAAACTGAGCGAACACGGAACCGCTCCAATTGACAGCTAGTCTTCAGGACAGGCCGTCCACGTTCGACAGGAGCGCAAGATGATAGTTGTCTCCGAATTTCGAAGCAAAGTAACTATGGGCTGATTGCTGGATAACTCAATTCGGCGTTCGAAGAGGCTACTGGATGTCATGTATCGTATTAAACTGTTAGGAAATGATTGCATGTTGCGAATCTCCAGTCTCGAGAGCCGTGATGAGCACCACATCGTACAACACAACATCATGGATTCCATCAAAGACGGTCAGGGGATCATGCAGAGTGGATGCTCCAGAATTGGCGTCGTGTTTACGGACGAAACTTGCGTATGTTTGTACAGGGATAATCGCAAACAATGTTTTCGGAGAGAACTCGATAATATCTAAGGCCTCCGACACTGGTCCCACTTGTGCAACAACGTGGTGGCGGAGTGATGTTCTGGGGGGGCATTTCATGGGGCCACCGTACCCCACTCGTGGCTGCTGCGAATAATCTCACTGCTCTGCGGTACAGGGACGAGATTCTGCAGCCAAAACTGGGACCGTATCGTCAACATTTTGGTGACAGTTTCATCTTGATGGATGATAACTCACGTGCTCATCGTGCTGCTCTCATGAACATGTTTTTTCAGCATGCTAGGATCACCAGAATGGATAGACCTACCTGTTCCCCAGGCATGAACTTCGAAATAAAGGGGTGATGCAAAACTTTTGTTCATGGTGCCTATGGACAGGGTTTGCTGCAGCACTTTAACGTCTAAGGAACGAGCGTATTTGACATGCAACTTCACCAGTATGATGTGGCATTTGAGGATTCGCAGTAAAAATAGTTGCGGAGATACGTATTACAATTAATATTGACATAAATCTGTGTCCGGCTAGCAAGCAAGTACACTACATTGAGTAAGAGGTTCACTTATTATTTAACATTTTTTCTATTTTCGGGGACGCACAGCCAACAGATGCTTGATAAACGTAGGCATGGTCCGTAGCAGGATATCAGATGTTTATTTAATCGCGCGATTAGCTAATTTCGACTAAGCGCCATTGTCAAGCACATATGTTGCAAATGTGCTTGACAGTGGTACTTAGTCGAAAATAGCTAATCGCGCGATTAAATAAACATCTCATTACAGCCTGCTAAGGACCATGTTTACGTTTATTATATAACAAAAAATGGTTCAAATGGCTCTGAGCACTATGGGACTCAACTGCTGAGGTCATAAGTCCCCTAGAACTTAGAACTACTTAAACCTAACTAACCTAAGGACATCACACACACCCATGCCCTAGGCAGGATTCGAACCTGCGACCGTAGCGGTCGCGCGGATCCGGACTGTAGTGCCTAGAACCGCTTGGCCACTCAGGCCGGCATATAACAAATAGGGTCATGTTAGGTAGTTAATGTCCACATGAATCTTATTTTGTGTGGCAACAAATTACTATCGGCAATTCTGGGATCAATCCTGTTCTTTGCATATACCACTGCTGTTCTTCTTATACACACATCAAAAAAAGTTTTGCATCACCCCGGTTCCCAGAACTCCTGAAGACAGACGTTGACTGTGATGCTGTATCACAGACACAGTACCTTTGACTGTCCATAGATGTCACTAAACACTCCCGTAGATGTAAACAATCATGCATGAACAGCTCCTATTAGATGGAGGGGGTCTGACAGCCGATCAGTTCCAATCATTCCACCAGGAAGGATGTACACAGGTCGTGTCGTCTGTAGTTCAACCATACCTAGATGGTCAATATCGCGGTTCGATCGCGTCCGCATTGTTACTTTGTGCCAGGAAGGGCTCTCACCAAAACGATGTTGTTCGGAGGTGGAGGAGATACAGAGAGACAGGAACTGTTGATGACATGCCTCGCTCAGGCCGCACAAGAGCTACTACTGCAGTAGATGACTGCTAGCTCGGAGGAAGCCTGACAGCAACGCCACCATGTTGAATAATGCTTTTCGTGCAGCCACAGGACGTCGTGTTACGACTCACACTGTGCGCGATAGACTGCATGATGCGAAACTTCATTCCCGACGTCCATGGCGAGGTCCATCTTTGCAACCACGACACCATGCAGCGCAGTACAGATGGGCCCAACAACATGCCGAATGGACCGCTCAGAATTGGCATCACCTTCTCTTCACCGATGAGTGTAGCATATGCCTTTGACCAGACAATCGTCGGAGACGTGTTTGGAGGCAACCTGGTCAGGCTGAACGCCTTAGTGTGACCGTACAAGCTGTGGTGGGAGATTAGAGCGGCAGTTTCCCGCAGCAGAGCACGTGGCTGGCGTTTGGTACGGGGCCGTGGCGAGCGGCTAGCGTCTTCGCCGGCTTGGGCACGTATGGCCGCGTGAGCGCGCTTGGGGAAATTTATACACCAGAGAAAAGTTGATAAAAACAAAACTAAGAGTGCCACGGAGGTGCGAGTTGGCACTCATTTACAGAAAAATATGTAAAGCTAAATTATCTAAACGCGCCACAGAAATATATAATAGTTTAAAAGTTGTTGTGGTCTTGAAAATTGTAAATTTTTGAAAGTTCAAAAGCTAATATCACGGCAGTGCTTTGCCCGATTAATAAAAACAAAGTATCTATGGACGCGGCTAGTAGAGCTGCATCGGGCAATCATAGCCGATTTCGTAGAATCTGTACCATTTTTTTTATG
The DNA here is from genome assembly GCF_023864275.1 of Schistocerca cancellata. Classification (NCBI taxonomy): domain Eukaryota; kingdom Metazoa; phylum Arthropoda; class Insecta; order Orthoptera; family Acrididae; genus Schistocerca; species Schistocerca cancellata. The sequence continues at coordinate 1,142,775,364 of NC_064626.1, read as the reverse complement.
AGAGGGCGGAATATGGGATTTGACTGAGAGAAACAGTGTTTTTGGTAATAAATAAATTTAAACAGTCTAAACTAGCGGCAGCATTCTAAATTTTAAAGAGATAGGTGAGTAATTAAGTGCACTTTTTTATTTGTTTATTTATGCTTAGCATCAAAAATCTGGGAAAAGCAATATCACGCCACAAGGACATTACCTGTGAAAAAAGCGGTGGCAGATAAAGAAAATTAGACCTTAAATTGTTATTCCCCGAAAATTTTCCATATTTTTCAGTGTAGCATATGTGTTTTTGTGTTTAGTTTTAGGATATTCGTAATTCTTTTTGTCAAACATTGTTTTGTGTTAGGCAGTCGTCTCGAGGGTGCATAGGGCGTCCATCGTTGATGACAGGACAGTAGGCTCTAGGAGACGCTAATGGCCGAGTGCACCAATCTCGATTAACAGTTAACCGCGGTTAAGTCGATATATAATCCTGTTCAGCGCAGTATTCTGGTGCACCAACATCGATCTAAGTTAAACGAGGGAATCGACCGCGGTTGTATTTAACCGGGGCTCTTTCCCGGTTTTCTCGACATAACCACCGTTTTATAAGCATACACTATTAAGATGGCTGTTCGTTTTGATGTTATGGATGGCATTGAGGAAGATTTGTTATACCTTGACCATTTAAATCGTGACCGAAATCGTGTTGGAGTGATTGTGGAAAGGGGAAACCCTTTTGAAGATTATGGTGACAGGAAGTTTGAAGAGAGATTTCGTCTGTCAAAAGAAACACTGTGGTGGTTATTAAATCAAATTAATGATAGGTTAGAATTTCCTACTGATCGGAATAACCCTGTTTCTCCGATAAACAGACTTTTGATTACTTTAAGGGCATATGCAACAGGTGCATTCAGCATTTTTATTGGGGGCAACAGTGATACACATCGTACAACAGCACAACGAATCATCAGTGATGTATCAGACATCATAGCATCACTGTCTCCTCGCTTTATAAAATTTCCTACAAGAGAAGAAGTGCGCTCTGTGATGTATGGTTTTAGTCAACTGGACCGATTTCCTGGCGTTCTTGGTACCCTGGATTGTACCCATATAAGAATCCAGTCTCCTGGAGGAATTAATGCTGAACTTTCCCGCAATAGGAAATCATATTTTTCCTTTAACTGTCAAACCATTAGTGATCACAATTTGTTAATAAGAGATATTGTCGCTCGATGGCCGGGCTCTGTGCACGGCAGTACCATATTTCTCAACTGCGCTCGCAGAGCTCAATTTGAAAACGGAGAAATACCACAAGGTCACCTATTGGGAGATAGTGGTTATGCATGTAAATCCTACTTGTTAACTCCACTTTTAAATCCGCAAAAAGAAGCAGAGCATCGATATAACAGGTCTCATATTAAAACTAGAAACACTGTTGAGAGAAAATACGGTATGTGGAAGAGAAGATTTCCCATATTATCTGTGGGAATAAAATGTAATCCACAGGAACTAATGTCAATCATTGTGGGTACGGCTGTCTTGCATAATATTGCGAGGAGTACAAGCAGTGAAGAACCACCAGAAGATCCTGAAATTTCTCGACTTTTAAATCAGTTACGTGATGAGAGAGGCCCCAACATTGAAGACAACGAACCAGTGCTACCTGGACAACAGATGTATCGTGATGATACATTACCTGGAAGAGCAGTTCGTCGTGCTATAATTAATGAACATTTCCGATAATCTGACATAAATTCAGACATTGTTCGTAATGAAAAATTATGATTATAGTTATGGGATTTCGCCGTATTTTCAATTTTTCAGATTATTTCAGCATGTAATCTATTTTGTTTCTGCTGTCTAGCGAACATAAAAGTACTCACTGAAGTGGGTGTGTGATGCGAAATTTGAGGTTTTGTTGTGCCAGGGACAGGATGTGCTGCCTACAGACAATTACCCAGTTGCTGCTTTTCTGAGATTTTTTTTAGTGTGGAACTGTTGATAATTCATTATCAAAGATATATTTCTTGCATCACATTGGTTGTGAAAGCAACGCAGTACTCTGTTATTTATATACATGTTCATTTTCTGGGTATGTACTTAAATTTGAGAACAAATGACTCCATTACTTTTGGAGAGTGTGAGAGTAAAAGCGAGTGGAATAAAATATAATGGATATTTCTGTATTATGTTCACTATAGATCCTAAACATCTCTTAAATTTTCTGCTGTTACAAAAAATATGTGAATGTCCAACAGTTTTGAAATATTAAAAGAGCACATACTTTATTATTAGAACCTTTCAGTTTAGAGATTATTTTACTGTACTTCTGCTCAGTATTAATGCAGTCTCATCACCTAGATTAGCTTAAACTTGTGAATATGCAGTAAACACATAGACACGAAATAAATAATCATTTGTGTAATAACATAAAATGTCAGCTTGGGATTGTTTATTTGTTAAATTGTTTCCATATTAATCACTACTCTTTATTTACAATATGATTTTCTTAAACATAAGTTTGTGTGGCTATAAGGTTGTGCAAAGAATTGAATTATGTTGTTAATTCTAGTCAGTCATGTGTGTAGGAGCACTTTACACAATATTATGTACAACTGTATGGTATAAAAAAATACATGAAATTGAAGACAAATTTGTGTTTCGAAATTGCCACCAAAAAAATGTTCTCATTGCTACAAAAGGCAGTGGAATTTTGTCAGCAATGTCTAATATTTCGGGGATCAGTGCAAGAGCAATAATTAGTTAAGGAGTGTGCTACTTCGGAAGATATGAAAGCAGAACCATAATGCTGTGGGTTGACGGTATGAAGTGTCATACTTTAAGTTATTACTGAGGGAAACTCCCTCCCTCACTCTGTCACTGATATTGATGCAGTTTTTTCACATATTTAATGCTCACCTGTACAGAAGGGAATTCCTTGTAATTGCATAGTGCCACAGAAAAATGCCTCACTACAAATACAGTTGTGGCAGAAGTTATGGGTTGCCATCACAAACATTAGCAGGTGCAGAGTATTGCTAAGAAAGCCACACATGCTATGATTACTATAGCAGAAAACAGTGACCCATCATAGGAATGCATTTCTGAAAATATCTTGCTACAAATTTTGTTGTGATAAAAGTTATGGGCTGACATTGTAAACATTAACAGGTGCAGAGTATTGCTAGAAAAGCCACACAATGCTAATCTCACTACTGTCCATATTAGCAATGTATTATTCAATAATGCCTCTCAACAAATACTGTTATGATAAATGTTACAGGTTTCCACCACACACATTACCAAGTGGTGTGGCTAGCAAAGCCATATATGCTATGCTTACTTTTGCAGAAAAGAGAACCGACCACAGCAATGTATTTCTCAACATGCCTCACTTCAAATTATATTATCATAAAAGATATGGGTTCCCATTATAAACATTACCAGGTGCAGAGTATAGCACAGAAAATGGCACACACAAAATTATGATTTGGAGCACTTTCCCTCATAATTTAATGTTAGGATAAGGTATCAGATAGATTATATAATGGTAAGACAGAGATTTAGGAACCAGGTTTTAAATTGTAAGACATTTCTAGGGGCAGATGTGGACTCTGACCACAATCTATTGGTAGATTAAAACTGAAGAAACTGCAAAAAGGTGGGAATTTAAGGAGATGGGACCTGGATAAACTGAAAGAACCAGAGATTGTACAGAGTTTCAGGGAGAGCATAAGGGAACAATTGACAGGAATGGGGGAAAGAAATACAGTAGAAGAAGAATAGGTAGCTTTGAGGGATGAGGTAGTGAAGGCAGCAGAGGATCAAGTAGGTAAAAAGACGAGGGCTAGTAGAAATCCTTGGGTAACAGAAGAAATATTGAATGTAATTGATGAAAGGAGAAAATGTAAAAATGCAGTAAATGAAGCAGACAAAAAGGAATACAAACGTCTCAAAAATGAGACTGACAGGAAGTGCAAAATGGCTAAGCAGGGATGGCTAAAAAACAAATGTAAGGATGTAGAGGCTTACCTCACTAGGGGTAAGATAGATACTGCCTACAGGAAAATTAAAGAGACCTTTGGAGATAAGAGAACCACTTGTATGAACATCAAGAGCTCAGTTGGAAACCCAGTTCTAAGCAAAGAAGGGAAAGCAGAAAGGTGGAAGGAGTATATAGAGGGTCTATACAAGGGCGATGCACTCGAGGACAATATTATGGAAATGGAAGAGGATGTAGATGAAGATGAAATGGGAGATACGATACTGCGTGAAGAGTTTGACAGAGCACTGAAAGACCTGAGTCGAAACAAGGCCCCCGGAGTAGACAACATTCCATTGGAACTACTGACGGCCTTGGGAGAGCCAGTCCTGACAAAACTCTACCATCTGGTGAGCAAGATGTATGAGACAGGCGAAATACCCTCAGACTTCAAGAAGAATATAATAATTCCAATGCCAAAGAAAGCAGGTGCTGACAGATGTGAAAATTACCGAACAATCAGTTTAATAAGCCACAGCTGCAAAATACTAACACGAACTCTTTACAGACGAATGGAAAAACTAGTAGAAGCCGACCTCGGGGAAGATCAGTTTGGATTCCGTAGAAATACTGGAACACGTGAGGCAATACTGACCTTACGACTTATCTTGGAAGAAAGATTAAGAAAAGGCAAACCTACGTTTCTAGCATTTGTAGACTTGGAGAAAGCTTTTGACAATGTTGACTGGAATACTCTCTTTCAAATTCTAAAGGTGGCAGGGGTAAAATACAGGGAGCGAAAGGCTATTTACAGTTTGTACAGAAACCAGATGGCAGTTATAAGAGTCGAGGGACATGAAAGGGATGCAGTGGTTGGGAAGGGAGTAAGACAGGGTTGTAGCCTCTCCCCAATGTTACTCGATCTGTATATTGAGCAAGCAGTGAAGGAAACAAAAAAAAATTCGGAGTAGGTATTAAAATCCATGGAGAAGAAATAAAAACTTTGACGTTCGCCGATGACATTGTAATTCTGTCAGAGACAGAAAAGGACTTGGAAGAGCAGTTGAACGGAATGGATGGTGTCTTGAAGGGAGGATATAAGATGAACATCAACAAAAGCAAAACGAGGATAATGGAATGTAGTAGAATTAAGTTGGGTGATGCTGAGGGAATTAGATTAGGAAATAAGACACTTAAAGAAGTAAAGGAGTTCTGCTATTTGAGGAGCAAAATAACTGATGATGGTCGAAGTAGAGAGGATATAAAATGTAGACTGGCAATGGCAAGGAAAGCGTTTCTGAAGAAGAGAAATTTGTTAACATCGAGTATAGATTTAAGTGTCAGGAAGTCATTGTTTCTGAAAGTATTTGTATGGAGTGTAGCCATGTATGGAAGTGAAACATGAACGATAAATAGTTTGGACAAGAAGAGAATAGAAGCTTTTGAAATGTGGTGCTACAGAAGAATGCTGAAGATTAGGTGGGTAGATCACGTAACTAATGAGGAAGTATTGAATAGGATTGGGGAGAAGAGAAGTATGTGGCACAACTTGACCAGAAGAAGGGATCGGTTGGTAGGACATGTTCTGAGGCATCAAGGGATCACCAATGTAGTATTGGAGGGCAGCGTGGAGGGTAAAAATCGTAGGGGGAGACCAAGAAATGAATACACTAAGCAGATTCAGAAGGATGTAGGTTGCAGTAGGTACTGGGAGATGAAGAAGCTTGCACAGGATAGAGTAGCATGGAGAGCTGCATCAAACCAGTCTCAGAACTGAAGACCACAACAACAACAACAGGATATTTCTGGTATAAACAATGCAAAACATGATAACATTGGGCCTCATGTATATAACTGTTACAGCACATATGTTCATTCGAAAGTTAGAGTAACAAGGATGCTTTATTACTATTATTTTGTTTCATTAACAGTCTACCTCATTGTTAAGTCATTTAAGTAGAAATTGGCACCTGACGTTATGGCTGCAGGCCTGCAACTGACATGTAGCTTACTTGTGTAAACTGCAGTGTTGCTAATCTGTTTTTATATATGAAGTAATTCTAATTTTAAGTGATTGGATGAAATTTAGTCCAGACCCACTAACAGGACAAACACAGAGAAACAATTTGAACTGTGAGACAACTTTAATACATTAGATAGAATTCAACACAGCACAAAAAATTACAAACATTCACTGTCACAGGAAGAAAAAGTCACGTGTCACTGGCATTTTTCTTCTTCCAGTATTTTAGTTTTTCTTTAAGGGCCAGAATCTTTAAATTTTTAATCCTCAGCTCCTTTTGGTGCTCTGCCTTCATCATGAGTAATTGGGCCTGCTGTAGTTCCACTCTCTTCTTGTACAAATTTTCAATATATTGTTCCCGAACCTGATGGCCTTGGTTTTGCAGGCATCCTGCGACGATACCAGGTATTTTTCGGCGTGCAAATGTTTTCATTGGGTTGATCAGGAGACTGTGAAACAGATTGCAGCTGGGTGACATCCACCAGAACATTATTTGGTGTCTCTTTACTTTGTGTTACGACAGGTGTGTGGGAAGTGCTAGGTTGTGTGCACTCTGCTAACTCCACATCTGAAGCAGATGGCGTGTTCTCACTGCACTGCACTGCACTGCACTCCATGTTCACAACATCCACAATCATGCTAAACTGTGCATCGGAATCGTATGCATTTGTTAACGGTTTCATTGAGGAACCAACAATTTCTAATAGTCTAGCCCGATCATGGATCTTGGTTTTTTGGGTAGGCTTCCCCCCACCTGTTTTATACACTTCCACCTTTTCTTCTGCAAGATCTTTTCGAAGTCTTCTTTTCATGTTTTCATAACAGGTTTTCAGCCTGTCACAGGATCTTTTTGTCACACCTGAAATTAAATAAATGTTGTAGTTTGTAGTACCATAAATTAATTCTTATATTATTTACATTCATAAGTCCATTTTGCATTCTGAGGCTCTTAACTTATAACTGCAATAAAAATCTAAGATCTGTATATGGCTTTTGTTTACATATCAGTTCATTAAAAAGAAAGTGGTATAGGCATATATGAAGAATACGGCACAGGGCTAAGTGAGAAACGTATGTTCACAATTTTCAACATAAAAGCTTCCGTTAGTCACATAATATTTAGTTAACAGTAGCACGGCATTGGATTTTAAATTTAAAACTAACAAAACAATTCCAATCGTAAATGTACATAGTCCTATCACGTATTTCAGTGGTACGCCAATAACAGTTTCAAATTTCAAACTAAAAGCCAGTGTGTGCCATATCCTACGCTTACGATGAATCTAGAAAAGTTATTCATTTATGAGTAAACTTACCAGGAGTAGAATTAAATTGCGTCTCCACATGGGACTACATTGCCTGTTTTTCTTTTAAGCTGCAGCCGTCGGTTTTCTTATTTTCAAGAACGGATGCATTTGCACCCACCAGTTCAAGAAGTACATCTACCTCGTACTTCGAGAAATTCGGTGTTCTTCTTTTATTCTCCATTATTTTCCAAAAAAGAAACCAACAGATCAGAAATAGGTACCGAGGTACGTACACGCACTTCTGCTTGTCGACGGAAAAAACAGCAAAGATAGAACGTGGCACCAGCGATTATCTGTGCAATTTCATGTTTGCTAACATCATTGCGTCGCCAGGGCACGTTCCATTACAATGTAGAGAGTTTACCACGGTCCAATGCACAACTGGCTAACGACGGTTTGCTGACCAGCGATTAACGTTGGTGCACTGCAGAAACATTTTCAACGCGATTTACTTTTAACCATGATCGCGGGACCTTGGTTATCATGCTTTTTGACCGGGGTTGGTGCACTCGGCCATAAGAGCCGGACGTGCCGCACATCTGGGGGTAGTAGTGGATTGGTAGCCACGTTCGGGAACAAGTACAGGGTTATTACAAATGATTGAAGCGATTTCACAGCTCTACAATAACTTTATTATTTGAGATATTTTCACAATGCTTTGCACACACATACAAAAACTGAAAAAGTTTTTTTAGGCATTCACAAATGTTCTATATGTGCCCCTTTAGTGATTCGGCAGACATCAAGCCGATAATCAAGTTCCTCCCACGCTCGGCGCAGCATGTCCCCATCAATGAGTTCGAAAGCATTGTTGATGCGAGCTCGCAGTTCTGGCACGTTTCTTGGTAAAGGAGGTTTAAACACTGAATCTTTCACATAACCCCACAGAAAGAAATCGCATGGGGTTAAGTCTGGAGAGTGTGGAGGCCATGACATGAATTGCTGATCGTGATCTCCACCACGACCGATCCATCGGTTTTCCAATCTCCTGTTTAAGAAATGCCGACCATCATGATGGAAGTGCGGTGGAGCACCATCCTGTTGAAAGATGAAGTCGACGCTGTCGGTCTCCAGTTGTGGCATGAGCCAATTTTCCAGCATGTCCAGATACACGTGTCCTGTAACGTTTTTTTCGCAGAAGAAAAAGGGGCTGTAAACTTTAAACCGTGAGATTGCACAAAACACGTTAACTTTTGGTGAACTGCGAATTTGCTGCACAAATGCGTGAGGATTCTCTACCGCCCAGATTCGCACATTGTGTCTGTTCACTTCACCATTAAGAAAAAATGTTGCTTCATCACTGAAAACAAGTTTCGCACTGAACGCATCCTCTTCCATGAGCTGTTGCAACCGCGCCGAAAATTCAAAGCGTTTGACTTTGTCATCGGGTGTCAGGGCTTGTAGCAATTGTAAACGGTAAGGCTTCTGCTTTAGCCTTTTCCGTAAGATTTCCCAAACCGTCGGCTGTGGTACGTTTAGCTCCCTGCTTGCTTTATTTGTCGACTTCCGCGCGCTACGCGTGAAACTTGCCCGCACGCGTTCAACCGTTCCTTCGCTCACTGCAGGCCGACCCGTTGATTTCCCCTTACAGAGGCATCCAGAAGCTTTAAACTGTGCATACCATCGCCGAATGAAGTTAGCAGTTGGTGGATCTTTCTTGAACTTCGTCCTGAAGTGTCGTTGCACTGTTATGACTGACTGATGTGAATGCATTTCAAGCACGACATACGCTTTCTCGGCTCCTGTCGCCATTTTGTCTCACTGCGCTCTCGAGCGCTCTGGCGGCAGAAACCTGAAGTGTGGCTTCAGCCGAACAAACCTTTATGAGTTTTTCTACGTATCTGTAGTGTGTCGTGACCATATGTCAATGAATGGAGCTACAGTGAATTTATGAAATCGCTTCAATCATTTGTAATAGCCCTGTATATGTGTGGAGACGTTCTAAAGCGATCAAGTGGAGAGCAACATAGTGGTTTAGGACAGCAGACAAGAGTGTATTTTGTGAATTGTGAACAGACTGTCGAGTGCCACGATCGCGACATATGAATTTCATAGTGAAGTGCTGTAGCATCGGTTGTTAAAGGGCGCCCTTACTTAAAAGCCCCTCAGACTTCATTTTAAGTGCTTAGTGAATATACTGAAAAATAGAAAAAAAATACTTGCTCAAATTATACATCAATTTGAGTGACTCAATATTTTAAATTTCACCGCAGTACCTGCCTGCATTCTTTTTTTATATATTTTATTTCAGCTTAAAGATTGAGTTTACCACAGGTGTGAGCTGGCACCTATGACGAAAAACGTGGCCAAACATTGACACCGGCCACACCTCTGGGCGCTCGTTTAAGCTGAGTGTAACAGATATATATATTTTCATGCCATAGCACATGGGGGCTCCAGCAAAGTATTCAAACTTCAACGTGTAGTGTCCAGTACCGTCGTGGTAGAAACCCTGTCCAGCGAGTGCAGCAAGGTGGAGGTTCCCTCATGTTTTGGTGAAGTACAATGTGGGGCCGACGTACGCCGCTGGTGGTCATGGAAGGCGCCGTAACGGCTGTAGGATACGTGAATGCCATCCTCCATATCGGCAGCGTATTGGCGATGCATCTTCAGGGACGACAATTCGCGCCCCCATCGTGCACATCTCGTGAATGACTTCATTCACAGTAACATCGCTCGACTAGAGTAGCCAGCATGTTATTCAGACATGAACCCTATCGAACATGCCCGTGGTAGATTGAAAAGGGCTGTTTATGGGCGACGTGACCCACCAACCACTCTGAGGGACCTACACCGAATCGCCGCTGAGGAGTGGGACAATCTGGTCCAGCTGTGCCTTGACGAACTTGTGGATAGTATGCCACGAAGAATACGGGCATGCAACAATGTAAGAGGGTGTGCTACTGGGTATTAGAGTTACCGGTGTGTACAGCAATCTCGACCACCACCTCTGAAGGTTTTGCAGTATGGTGGTACAACATGCAATGTGTGGTTTTCATGAGCAATAAAAAGGGCGGAAATGATGTTTATGTTGATCTCTATTCCAGTTTTCTGTAAAGGTTCTGGAACTCTCTGAACAGAGGTATGCAAAGCTTTTTGATCTTGTACATAAGCCCGCATCTCGTGGTCGTACGGTAGCGTTCTCGCTTCCCACGCCCGGGTTCCCGGGTTCGATTCCCGGCGGGGTCAGGGATTTTCTCTGCCTCGTGATGGCTGGGTGTTGTGTGCTGTCCTTAGGTTAGTTAGGTTTAAGTAGTTCTAAGTTCTAGGGGACTTACGACCACAGCAGTTGAGTCCCATAGTGCTCTGAGCCATTTGAACCATCTTGTACATAAACACCCTTCCATCATGCACTGATATAGCAAAAAGTGTGCTCTTTGTTGATAACGCAAGCATCACAATGAAGCCCAAAAGAGCTGTAACAACAGAAGATGAAATATTAAAAATTATTATTGATAGGTTATCGGTGAAGTGTCTATCACTTATTACGCGCATGGCGAGATATATCATAATAAATAAAATGGAGTACAGGGGTAAGGAAATATGTAAAGCATTGTTCAAAATTGCAGTGTGTGTGTGTATATTGATCAGAACTCGAAATAGAAATCGCATCTTATATTGGATGACACGTCTAACTTTCTCATCTCAAATTATTTTGGAATCGTTAGTGTTAAACACAGTGGTAATCTTTCATAGACGAACTATCAACATGGTCTCATGTTCTCGCAACTTCATTAATAACCGTGGTAGAGGCGTCATCCTTCTTTTTTATTGGAGCTATGTTATTTTTTGTCCCCAGAAAAGCAGATGCCGATGAGGCAAAAATCAGTGGTATTACACTTTTGTAGGCCTAACAAGAAATCTGTGTGTGTCGTTCGTGCTGTTGTTGCGATCGTTGAATGACGCACCAGCCGGGAGTTTACGCTACACTCCAAGAAAACATTCGTAGTAGGTGCACGATGTTTATACTACTCTCGATGGAAACCTGTGTCTTAGAACGCAACGTGAATGGTAGACAGCATTGTGCATACAAAGCCATGAAAGCCCTCAACAAGGGAGAAAAAGACACTGCCTCACTCAACGTTGAACCCAACGAGCAATGGATAAATCACTATACGGACTTACAGTGTACATGGAAAGCCGAAGATTACACTGATGCTGTAGATACATATGGTGGAGCTACAAAAGGCTTTGTAAGGTACGAAGAGTAGGCAAGCTGCAGAAGTAGATGGAAGAGTTATCACTAGATGAAAGACCTTTTATATTTATCAGATGAATGCTGGAGGCAGTGCAAGATCCCAGACCCTTGGCGAAGAACAGAAGTAATCTCTCTCTTCAAGAAAGGGAAACACTATTACTGTAAAACCTATCGTGCCATCGGTCTCCGAAACACTGACTACGAACTATATACAAAGATGATCAATGACGACATGAAAAATATCGCAGAAGCTGTATTTCTGAGGAAGGAAATGGATTTATATCGGATCGTTCATGCACAGACAATGTGTTTGTAATTAAAACATATAGAAAATTTAACACAGAAACCCATATGGCCCTTATCGACCTTGAGGAGGCTTTTGAAGTGTGGGCCATGATAGCCTATGGAAGATTGTATCTGAATGTGGATGTCGTTATCACCTAACAGAGCTAGTAAAAGACTTTACTAAAATAGACACATTGCAATAAATACAGGTAGGCATCAATTAGAAGAAATGATTATTTATGACGGTGTAAGATTAGACTGTAGACTATCACCTACCCATTTTAATATTTAAATTCACTTCATTCTTCGTAAAACGAAATGCAAAGCAGACAATGGAATTACGATAGTGAATGAGGAATACCTGACTGTTCTTCTTTCTACAGATGATATCGTTATTATTCAAAAGAATGAAGACGACCCTCAACGTTCAGTACACTAGCTATGCAATAAATACAACTTTAAAATTTGTAGAAACTAAACGAAAAAATGACATTCCACGGAAAATATTGTCAGATCAAAAATTGTTTTGGATAATTCAAATTTAGAACAAGTCATCTAAAATTTTATTTAGGCTGAAAGTAAGTTTTGATTTTGACTTCATGACTGCAAAAAAACATACAAATTCGAAACTGACTGTGATAGCATTTGCAGAAAGTTGGGTCTTCAAGTACAAAAAGAGACCTATGTAACGTTGCGAGTGTGCGGGCGAGTTATTCGTCCACGTAGGCCTGGTACTGAGGAGAGATTAATTTGTTGCACGCCGCGGCCGTCTTTTCTACTTCAAGATTTCTGGCCAGACACACGCAGACATGAGCAACGTCACTGGGAACGGATAAATCATAACGCTGGGAATTTGGACGGCGGGCACTTGCATGGCCTTCGTGCAACAGATAATGCTATTGGCGGGATGTCAGACAATCTCAAATATGGCAAAGTTACAGCTCTATGAACTTCGACAATAAATCGCACTTAAAGCGAGTCTGAATATATCTGCGATCTCAGAAAAAGGAAACACATCCAATGACACAACGCTAATTTCAGTATCTTTAGAACAACAGAAGTTAATATTTCACAGTAAATAAACGTTTACGCAGTGAACCTCTGAATTAACAACTTTTAATCGTCTCATGTAATTTCAACAAACTTATCTCAGATGATAGTATTGCACTATAGCTGTCACCCCTGAAAGATACATATCTGTATGTTTTATTTATTGATTTATTACGTCTTTTATATTTTTCTTATTACACAAATGTTTGTCAGAACATTGTATTCTCCACATTAACGCGGCTGATGAATACAGCATGAATACCGCACATGTTGTAAATGGTCAGTTGCATGTGTTAGCGAACACCACGAATGAAAAGACGCCAAAGACGCTTCTATGAAGAAGACATAAATAACTGTTTAAAGAATACTTAATGATAGTCTGTTGTCATCTGTCATGAGCAGACTTGCGCAAGAATGATGGCTTATTTATTATTGAATCAACTATTACTTTTATTTATTGTAAATGATTTGACTGTAAATGAGTGTTTATGACATTTCTTTGCTAAACGTTCTTGTAATATATTACGTTAGCCCAGGAAGTGATCAACTTGAATCAGATCATGTAGAGCTTAAGGACGATATATTTTTGTTGGGGATGGCCTTCAGCGAATGGAAAAAGAGACAGTAGTCGAACACTACGGGAGTCATGTAGAGACTGGGACTCCTCGACTGACGAGCTCAAGGGAGCAATTCTGGACACTTTTAAGCGAGTCCTGGAAGGAGGCAGACCTGCCTTTGGTAATGACTGTTATTCGATCGTGGAGATGTTTGATTCTGAGCGGTAAACGCCCGCTACCATATTTTAACTTCTAAAGGAACTTTATATTACGAGAGGTTTGAATGTGCTGCAGAACAGGACTCTTAATTTTTTCCGCTTATATTAAAGAACTGAAAGAGAGAGTACTATTCTCGGTATCACATGTGTTAATTTGTGAATCAACATGTTGAACTCTGAACTGTTAGTGCTAGTGAATATTTCGTATGTTATGATTCCAAAATGGACTTCGTTTTCCATATCTTTGATGGCTATTTAGTCTGGGGAATTTGCTAACATTCTCGTAATAGTCTCAACGTAACTTTACTGCATTTGATGAGGGTATTTTCCGTCTATTTTAAGTGAATATCATACGACTACTACCTGTTTATTTGAAATTCTTGAATAAACCTTATTCAACATAACTCTTTGTCGTCTACAGAAAAGAACCCTTTTTATTGCAGTATTCATTTAACTTTATTTTGTATCTGTGTACTTTACTAACTCGAATTCTAGCCAATACACAGACTATTTGAGCAGGATCACAGCTATGGGTTATTATTTGCAGCGAATTAGCTTCGGGGCATGAAAGCAGACGTGTGAGGCGCGACCCTATAGCCCACGTACCTAAAACACGAGCAGCTGCAGGTAAAGACAGAACTGGTTCGCCTGTATGGGAGGAGCAACTAGTCAGCAGTAACCCTTAGGTACCGTCGCACCATCAAGAAATTCTACAAAGTGACGGCGGTTCCTGTGTTCTCCTATGGAAGTAAAACCTGGGTTACCACAAAAAATGAAGTTCAATGAGATTCCTAAGGAGGCCGAAGGGTTGCACAAAAAAGACATGATTAGAACAGAAGACGTTAGAGCAGGATTAAATATTTTTAATAGGAATGAAAAATATCTTGGAAATTGTAGACAGCTCTTGCGAATGCCAGGTCACAGAGTCGAATGAGAAAAGAGATTCTGGAACATCTCGAAAACGATAAGAACGGTATTTGTTTGTGAGTTCGGAATAGGCAACGGCTCAATCCTTGAAAGAAAGATGATGATAATGATGAAAACGTATACGTTGGAAGACTGTTGCCAGCGTAGCTCCACAAACAGCGTGGTTCTTGCAGCTGCGTCATAAATCTGCGTGGAAGTGTTCGTCAAACAGAAAGAGAGGTTGGTACCAGCCAAAGAAGTGTTCTGCGTATTCTTCACAGACATCAGTTCCCCATTTCTGCACATCAAGAGCTTCGTGGTAATGAGCTTCAGCACCTTTTTGAATATTTACAGTGGATTCTGCAGCAAGGCAATGATTATGTGGAGTTAGTTGTTGATGAGGCGACTTTCATAATCCACAGGATTGTAAATTTGACGGATATGCTGTTTGGCCAACTGAAACCACCCACTGGTTTCGACAGATGTTCAGGCAACGACAGTGGAGCGTGAACGTGTGCTGTCGCATAATCCGACATCACACTATCGGCTCTTGATTGCATTGGTGGTACGTTCAACAGGGACAAGTTCGTACATTCCCTGGTAAATGGTTCAAATGGTCCTGAGCACTATGGGACTCAACTTCGGAGGTCATCAGTCCCCTAGAACTTAGAACTACTTAAACCTAACTAACCTAAGGACATCACACACATCTATGCCCGAGGCACGATTCGAACCTGCGACCGTAGCGGTCTCGCGGTTCCAGACTGCAGCGCCTAGAACCGCACGGCCACTCCGGCCGGCCCCTGGTAAATACTTTAGCCTTGTTATTAGAAAGTCTACCCTTGTGGAGTCGTCGAATGATGTGGTTCCAGAATGAGAGATGTGCCGATCTCAATTCTTCAGTGGGAGGAGATGCAAAACACCACTTATTTCCAGAGCATTGTGTGGGAAAAGGCAGTCCTATTCAGATCGCATGGCCAAATACCGCAAGTTTTCTTCCTGTGTGCTGTACAATGACTTTCCAACGACCGTAGTGGAGATGAGAGGGCGAATTACTTTTGGGTGTCGAGTAATTACTCTGAATGTGTTGACAGCAGTGAGTTCATGAGTAATGTGGCGAACACGATAGTGTCTTGATTGTTTTGACCGTGAACATGTTCTCTGAAAAGTTAGATATAACATGTTGCATCCGCCCCTAAAACTTTCAACAGTTCTGGCCCCTACCTAAAATTAACACAGACTTGATTTAAACTGATTTATACACGGTTTAGTCGCAAATATATCAGCTACTTGACAGAAATAGAATTCCATTGAAAAAATTATGAGTCATTGCTCTAACTCTGTGGAAAACAATTAAATTAAACTATGTTCATAATTATTTTTTGAGAAAGAGTACCATAAAGTGTCTTACGTTTAACTATAAAAAAAATGCCTTTCACTTTTTGTTTTGTAAGTTTCAGTGAAAAACACCTTACCTGAAACACTTCGAATACTCTGCAAGATTGTACTTCGTTCAAAATTAGCGATTTTCTCTCCTGCTCCATCTGGTTATTGAGGCTGCCAAATTAAATCGAACTACTGAAACGAGTAGCGAAATGAAAAGGGTCTGCTACAGGTCTTACGCTTACGTATACTTCTGACAGAGTCGTATATAACGCGTAGTGATGTTTTTACCAAACGAAAACCTGTCCAACTTCAGGACGCAGTGTCCAGCATGTGAAAGAAAAACGAGATGTAATTGCAAATGTAAAACATAGTTTGTTCTTTTAGCTGCCAGTCTTTCGATCGGTTTAAATGGCGTCCTCCAGCCCATCGTGGCTGGTGCTAATCGTTTTTTTTTTTACCTTTACGTAAGTACTAGACTCAGCATCCCCCTATAATCTGCTTCGCTGTTCTTTTCTTTGTCTGTCTCCCTACTCCTCCTCTCAGCACTAAATTAAATACACAGAAGAGCCAAAGAAACTGGTACACCTGCCTAATATGGTGTAGGGCCCCCACGGGCACGCAGAAGTGCCGCAACACGGCGGAACATGAAAAAAAAAAAGGTTCAAATTGCTCTGAGAGCTATGGGACTTAACATCTGAGGTTATCAGTCCCCTAGAACTTAGAACTACTTAAACCTAACTAACCTAAGGACATCACACACATTCATGCCCGAGGCAGAATTCGAACCTGCGAACGTAGCGGTCGCGCGGTTCCAGACTGAAGCCCGGCCACAGCGACCGACCGCGGCATGGACTCGACTAACGTCTGAAGTAGTGCTGGAGGGAACTGACACAATGAATCCTGCAGGGCTGTCCATAAATCCGTAAGAGTACCAGAGGGTGAAGATCTCTTCTGAACATCACGTTGCAAGGCATCACAGATAAGCTCAATAATGTGCATGTCTGCGGAGTTTGGTGGCCAGCGGAAGTGTTTAAACTCAGAAGAGTGTTTCTAGAGCCACTCTGTAGCAATTCTCGACATGCGGGGCGTCGCATTGTCCTGCTGCAATTGGCCAAGAACGCATAATGGACATGAATGGATGCGGGTGATCAGACAGGATACTTACGAACGTGTCACCTGTCAGAGTCGTACCTAGACGTATCAGGGGACCCATACCACTCCAGCTGCACACGACCCACACCATTATAGAGCCTCTACCAGCTTCAGCAGTCCCCTGCTGACATGCAGGGTGCATGGATTCATGAGGTTGTCTCCATACCCGTATACGTCCATCCGATTCATACAATTTGAAACGAGACTCGTCCGACCAGGCAACATTTTTCCAGTCATCGTCAGTCCAATGTCGGTGATGACGGGCCCAGACGAGGCGTAAGCTTTGTGTCCTGCAGTCATCAAGGGTACACGAGTGGGCCTTCGATTCCGAAAGCAGATATTGACAATGTTTCGTTGAATGGTTCGCACGTTGACACTTTTTGATGGCCAAGCATTGAAATTTGGAGCAACTTGCGTTAAGGGTTGCACGTCTGTCACGTTGAACGATTGTCTTGAGTCGTCGTTGGTACCGTTCTTGCGGGATATTCTTCCGGCCGCAGCCATGTTGGAGATTTGATGTTTTGCCGGATTCCTGATATTCATGGTACACTCGTGGAATGGTCGTACGGGAATATCTCCACTTCATTGCTACCTAGGTGATGCTGTGTCCCGTCGCTCGTGCGCCGACTATAACACCGCGTTCAAACTCACTCAAATCTTGATAACCTGCCATTGTAGCAGCAGTAATAGTTTTAACAACTGCACCAGACACTTTTTGTCCTACACAGGCGTTGCCGACCGCAGCGCGGTATTGTGCCTGTTTATATATCTCTGTATTTGAATACACATGCCTACACCAGTTTCTTTGGCGCTTCAGTGTATAACGCGTAATCAAGTTTTTGTCAAAGGAAAACCTGTTCAAGACATGGTTGCCGACGCAGCGTACATCATGTGAAAGAAAACGAGATGCAATTGCAAATGTAAAACACTGTTTATTCCTTTAGCGATCAGCCTTTCGACTCGTTTAAATGGTGTCCTTCAGCGCATCCTGGCTGGTGCTAATCGTTTTTTTAACTTTACGTAACTACTAGAGTAAATATCCCCCTGTATCCTACTTTGCATATTTTTTTCTTTGTCTATCGCCCTACCGACCATCTCAACACGAAGTAAATGTTTGTGGACGGTGTTTCAGTAACCAGCTCCTTCTTCTGGGAAGGGTTTCATATTGATCCATTTCCCTAATCCGTTCTCCGTTACTGATTTTGATAAAGGTGGGATGTCTTTGAGAACTTCTAGTGTGTCCTTATAACACTTATTTACACTTTGGTGTTACCGTCTTACAGGCTTCATGACCGCCGTCGTGTAGTTAATGGATTTTAACGAAGTGGACTAACTTTTTCGTATCGAAAACGACGTTATTTTATGCACGAGAACATAGATTCGAATGCAAAATTTAAATAGGAATCTGTTTAGCAGTTTTAATTATTTTTAGCCAGGACAACGTATGGTTGCCAGACCAGATTGCACATACAACATTGAACTATGTGTTAATAATAATTATATATTGTATTTAATAATTATATATTAAACTGCAGAAATTCATCAGATGAAATCCTAACAAGGAGACGGCGCCTCCGCGTCCAACTGAGTTCGTCCAAATTTATAGACTATGCGGGGCTTGGCCAGAAATCAGAGTGGCAGAAGAAGAAGCTCCAGATGGCCAACGTTGAGAGAAACAACTGTACTTTAGGCACTGGTCGGGAGAACCATGGGCGACTCATATTGAGATATAACTTCCGGGCAGCGTTTGACGCAGCGGAAAGAATACATATCGATAACCGAAGGGTCGTCGGGACGACCCCTCTGCAGAACATTTGTTTTTCTTTCCTATTTTCAATTTTTACGTTACTTACGTTTCAAAAAAGCCGAAATACAGTAATGCTCCATATGTTGTATTTATCGATATTTACATGAAAGGCACGAAAAGGAAAACGCACAAGAAAATTTGGGTTTGGAAATAATTTTCAAAGAAACGATTGCAGTTAAAGCGTACAGGACATCGCATTTAGTTAATTTAATTCTGACGTTCGCGCAGTCCACTGGGCGTCGAACCGCACAATAGCCCTGGGTTCGGTGTGGGGTGAGTGGAGTGCTGTAGCCTGTTGTGGGGTTGTGAACCACTGAGGGCTACGGTGGGGACGAAGCCTCTCCGTCGTTTCTAGGTCCCCAGTCCTCATACATCTACCTCTCCATCTTCTACTTTCCACGTCACAATGCTTTGCGCAACTGTATAGACTACCCTAGCACGCCTAGTGAGCAGGACTCCTGGGTTCGAATCCTGGCATTGGTACAAATTTTCATTCGCCCCTTGAGTCTGCATATATACACGATAAGTGTTTGAGACTTGAAGAGACCTCTGGAGCCATACTGTTCCATTTGATACAAGATTCCCGTATTACACGAGCGACTTTCTGGTAGAAACTGACTATTCGAGGTGCGTGCGCCTTTCGTGCCTGCGTGTAAATCAGCAGCCAACCACGACCAGTGTGTCTCTGTAACGTCAATAATTTACACGTTGTGGCGAACGTAGAGTTCTAGATTTCCGAGTCTGCCACACACCGCAACAATTGCAGCGCCTGATAACATCGGAAATTCACCTATTGTGGCCGAGCTCAGTCCTATTACAGGAATGGATTTTGGCTTTCGTGTCTTCTTAATCTTTATTGTGTTGTTTGCTTTGTTTTCGTGATACAGTTAAATGTTACACATGGCTCTGGCAGTTTTTCCTACCAGTATTCTTCTACAAGAGAGACGAAGTTTTTCAAAGCAAAAGAGTATTTACCTTTTACTGAGAAAAAGCCTTCACTATGGATAAGTAAGATCCTAGACAGGTAAACGTATTTCAATGAAAATTATTTCAACAGCGAAAATGTCAGTGTTATTTGACGAGAAAAATAATTTTCGATGTTATTTGGCACCTGGCAATAATACAAAACACAAAGAATAAAGGAAAAAGACGCTGTTTACTAGGTTCTAGATAGTGTTTGATGTGTTTGCAAGTATATATTTTCTCGAACTAATAAATGTATCTGTTCTGAACTGATTGAATGACACTTTTCCCCTTCTTTCAGTTCTAAGTAATGTGAAGAATTTACCACATGACATTTGACACGAACTGCCACTTGAAATCTGCTTTGGTCATTAACAATCTGTATTATCATTGCTTGTTCCTAGATTTTGTACTATATTTCGATTTTTTCTTGAAAAGGCTAGTCGCTCATAGCCTCACTTTCATCGCACAGCACGCAGCTCTAAAAACACAGGTAATTATAGCGCTTTAAACGAAAATGCTACTCGAAACAGAGTACAGGAATAAAACGTCAGGGGCGCTGTGGTAGTAGACTCGCTTGTCTCGGGTAGTCAACTAAGGCAAGGAAGTCGATCACGTAAAAGAAGCCTGAGGTTTATTAACATTCTTCGTGAGAGTTACTACCATTCTAAATCTGAGGGGAATATATACATCTACATCATACTCCGCAAACCACCTAATGGTGTGTGAAGGAGGGTACTTTTTGTACCTCTAACTGAGCTTGTCTGCAGGTCGTGGTCAAGTGGCTAGCTTTGCTGCCTCTGGATCACGGGGTCCCCGGTTCGATTCCCGGCCGGGTTGGGGATTTTTTCTGCCCGGGGACTGGGTGTTTGTGTTGTCCTCATCATTTCATCATCACCATCATTCGTGACAGTGGTCAGATAGGAGTGTGAAAAAAATTGGACTGCGTAAAAATTCGGACTTCGTACGGGCGCTGATGGCTGCACAGTTGAGCGCCCCACAAACCAAACATCATCATCATCTAACTGACCCTCCAACCCTGTTCCACTCACTAATAGCGCTTGGGAAGATTGATTGTCGGTAAGCCTCTGTACTGGCTCTCATCTCTAGAATGTTCTCCCCATGGTCATTACGCGAGACATACGTGGCGGGAAGTAATATTTGTGCGACTCTTCGCGGAAAGTGCTCTCTATAAACGTAACAGTAAATCTCTCCGTACTTCTCAACGCCCCTCTTGTACTATTTGATGCAAAAGTGCTTCGCCTACTTTTGTTCTTGGTCTACGCAGTCGCTGTAGCGTTACACAGACCGCCCGACGGCTCAAGCACCACAGCCACAGCCAGATGCGTCCGTAGTCTGCAGACGGCGACTGTCCTTTGTTCAGCTCACTTGCAGGGGTCTCCAGTACCTGGACCTCGCTACCTTGCAGGTGGCCCGTCTCCCACAGGCGACCAAGCCGCCCGCCCTTCACTTCTCGACAACTGGAATTCACTCAACCGCCGGCCTTTTCCCCCACCTCCGTAGCCGCGCTCGCAGGCACGGCTGTGCGTTAACTGCAAAGACCCAGCACTACACAGAGGTACATCGCCGCGATTGTTGAGCACATTCAACAACCCTCCGCCATGTTTCGTGCCACGGAAACAAGTCGGCGTGGTATAAGATAGTGGTAGGTGGTGCGTGAGGTAACTGCGAAGTAAAAACCAACGCTTAATGTTCACCGTTACGGCCGGGAGCGAAATTACCCCTGATTGTGACGAATGAACACTTGATGTACATTACGTTTCAGCAGTGAAGGCAACACTACATACAATCCCCTAGTTCTAGACGATCTATTGCGTCACGTTCAGAACAAGAAGATGCGGTCTGGAAAATTCAGTTTAAGATCAGTCTTCCTGTTGTTTAATACACCCTTTATCATACACAACATACATCCAATACAGAAAGTTTTCAAAAACAGTTGGATATTTGTGTAACGCACAAGTTTCGGAGGATAGATTTAAGTGAAAAACGTTCTTGAAACATTCTGCTTTTATATAAACTGTATGTCGCAGTCTTTTGCCATTACTGTTCAACCTATACACTGAAGAAGCAATGATAAAAACAAAATTAAGGTTCAGGAATGGGGTTAAAATTCGGGGCGAAAGGATATCAACGACAAGATTCGCTGATAACATTCCTATCCTTAGTGAAGGTGAAGAATAATTACGTGACCAACTGAATGGGATGAACGGTCTAATGAGTACAGGATGTGGATTGAGAGTAAACCGAAGAAAGACGAAAGTAATGAGACGTAGCAGAAATGACAACGGCGAGAAACTGAACATCAGGATTGATGGCCACGAAGTAGATGAAGTTAAGGAATTCTGCAACCTTGACGGACTAAGCAAGGAGGACATAAAAACCAGACTAATACAGGCACACAGGACATTCATGGCCAAGAACAGGCCACTTGGGCCTTAATCTGAGGAAGAAATTTCTGAGAATTATTTTTGGAGCACAGGATTGTCTGGTAGTGAAACATGGACAATACGAAAACAGGAACAGACGAGAAACGAATTGCTTGAGATGTGATTTTACAGAGTGTTAAAAATCACATGCGCTGATAAGATAAGGAATGAGGGGTTCTTCTTACAAGGGAACCTCCCCATTGCACCCCACTCAGATTTAGTTATAAGTTGGCACAGTGGATAGGCCTTGTAAAACTGAGAAAACAGGAAGAAGTTGTGTGGAACTATGAAAAAATAAGCAAAATATACAAACTGAGTAGTCCATGAGCCAGATAGGCAACATCAAGGATAGTGTGAACTCAGGAGCGCCGTGGTCCCGTGGTTGGCGTGAGCAGCTGCGAAACAAGAAGTCCTTGTTTCAAGTCTTCCCTCGAGTGAAAACTTTAATTTTTTTATTTTCAGACAATTATTATCTGTCCGTCCGTCCGATGCGAGGTAACTGCGCCGTAGTATGGGGACGCTACACCTAAACAAACATCGAAACACACGACGTCAGTCGACTACAGCGCACGGAAGAGGAGTATTCCTGCTAACGAGGCTCCCTGGCTGGCAATTGACTGTTCGCTACTTTGGACGAGAGTGCATTAAATACGTGAGATGTATTCCGTGGGCAACATGAATCCAACAAATATAGCTCGCGACTTCAATAACAAGGTCAATGAATATTTTCCGAACTGTAAGTCTGCGGTGCGGTCGCAAAACACAGACACTAAACTTATTACAGTGAACAAAGACGTCAATGAACGAACGGACAGCTCATAACTTTGCGAAAATAAAAAAAGTAAACTTTTCACTGGAGGGAATACTGTATTGAACCAAGGACGTCTCCTTCCGCAGCTGCTCACGCTAACCACGGAACCACGGCGCTCCTGAGCTCACACTATCCTTGATGTTGCCTATCTTGCACATGGACTATTCAGTTTGTATATTTTGCTTCTTTTTTTGTTTTTTATAGTTCCACACAACTTCTTCCTGTTTTCTCAACTGATCTGTGTTCAGTTTTTCAAGGCCTATCCACTGTGCCAACTTATAACTAAATCTGAGGAGGGTGCGATGGGGAGGTTCCCTTGTTAGAATCGGCGAAGAAAGGAATATATCGAGAACACTGCCAAAAAGAAGGGACAGGGTGCGAGGCACGTGTGAAGACATCACGAAATAACATTGATGGTACTACAGGAAACTGTAGACGGTAAAAACGGTAGGGGAGACTGGATTACATCCAGCAAGTAGATAAAGAGTAGAGGACGTAGGGTGCAAGGGCTGCTTCGAGATGAAGAGGTTGGCACAGGGAGGGTCGCGTCATACTAGGCAGACTGATGGTGAATTACGATTATTTGTTATTCTTTCCTTTTATCTACATCTACATCTACATCTACATCTACATTCATACTCCGCAAGCCACCCAACGGTGTGAGGCGGAGGGCACCCTACGTGCCACTGTCATTACCTCCCTTTCCTGTTCCAGTCGCGTATGGTTCGCGGGAAGAACGACTGTCTGAAAGCCTCCGTGCGCGCTCGAATCTCTCTAATTTTACATTCGTGATCTCCTCGGGAGGTATAAGTTGGGGGAAGCAATATATTCGATACCTCATCCAGAAACGCACCCTCTCGAAACCTGGCGAGCAAGCTACACCGCGATGCAGAGCGCCTCTCTTGCAGAGTCTGCCACTTGAGTTTGTTAAACATTTCCGTAACGCTATCACGGTTACCAAATAACCCTGTGACGAAACGCGCCGCTCTTCTTTCGATCTTCTCTATCTCCTCCGTCAACCCGATCTGGTACGGATCCCACACTGATGCGCAATACTCAAGTATAGGTCGAACGAGTGTTTTGTAAGCCACCTCCTTTGTTGATGGACTACATTTTCTAAGGACTCTCCCAATGAATCTCAACCTGGTACCCGCCTTACCAACAATTAATTTTATATGATCATTCCACTTCAAATCGTTCCGCACGCATACTCCCAGATATTTTACAGAAGTAACTGCTACCAGTGTTTGTTCTGCTATCATATAATCATACAGTCTCAGGCTGTATGTAGTCTGCAGGGCTTTCCAACGCGTGAGAAACAAAACGCGCTAATTACCACCAGTATAGTAAGGCTGTGGTTTCAGGAACAGTAGGCGTCGTAAGACTGTGAAATGACACGTACCAACGTCAGTTACATTTCATCGGCGGACGGAGGAGGTAAGGAAGATCGGAGTAGGTATGGACAATCATCAGGACAGTACAGGTATAAAACTCAATTCGAAGGAAGAAAAAAACAACTTTTATTCATAAAAAAGCTGAAAATATTTGTTTTATTTCTGATACTCCTTCAAACGTCTGCCAGTCTTGAGCGATTAATATCGTTCCGTACACACATAAGACCAAACTAACTTAGAGGGCGCGACACGAAGTCGCACAGGAGGCCATGGCGTAAGCTTGAGGAGACATTTGCTGTGGTGTCACCGCCAGACACCACACTTGCTAGGTGGTAGCCTTTAAATCGGCCGCGGTCCGTTAGTATACGTCGGACCCGCGTGCCGCCACTATCAGTGATTGCAGACCGAGCGCCGCCACACGGCAGGTCTAGAGAGACTTCCTAGCACTCGCCTCAGTGGTACAACCGACTTTGCTAGCAATGGTTCACTGACAAAATACGCTCTCATTTGCCGAGACGATAGTTAGCATAGCCTTCAGCTACGTCATTTGCTACGACCTAGCAAGGCGCCATTACCAGTTACTATTGAGATTATGAATAATGTACCGTCAAGAGCGATATTCACCATTTATGGATTAAAGTTAAGTATTCCACCAGCTACGTCAGTTTTTTCTACAGTCAAATTTCCTTGTCCTGTTCCAGACCTCACGCCAGCTTGCGTGAGCTAAAACGCGTGCCTTTCGGCTTCCTCTCATACCGGTGTTGGCTCTCCTGCCAACCCACAACATTTGCCACTGTTGAGTAGCTCGCTGGATTGTATGTGCTGTCAGCAACAGAACTTGCGGAGGAGTTTGTAACACCGAAAATGCAGGATACTTGGCACCTGCTACCGATGTATAACTTTTTTTTTTTTAAATTGTATGTAAATATTTGTAATTTAAATGCTTTCTTTTAATAAGTAAGGACATTGCTTCACTGTATGTGTACATTCAGGTAGAAGTCTGATCACGTTTCATTGTATTTATCTGTGTTTTACTGTGAAACTTACAAGCTCTGGGGAAAAGCCAAAGGAATTGTTATTTGCATCGACTAGCAAAGATAATAGCAGTGCTTGTGCGTTGTAAAATCTTTGGGTAGGGAGTTGATGCGCAGAGCTCGCGGAGAGAGCGGGAGACGAGTTCCAGCGCTTGTAGTGTGCCGAAGTGTGGTGTTAACGCTCTCGCAGTAGAGTGTACCGTTTTCGGCTGCATCATGTACGCGCGCCGTCCAGATGTCTAGAGCAGGAGTACGGACAGTGGACGGGCAGAAGAGGCTGTATTGATTACGATTGCCCGTTCCTATAATTAGCCGTGGCTCCACAAGATGCTACCGTCTTCAACAAGAGCAGCAGTTCCAGCAACACAGTTTCGTCGTCGGCTCCGAGTTTCGTCGTATGCACAGCTCTGAAGTAAGACTGTTCATTGGTAGAAGGTATTAACGGCTAACCCAGCAGCACATCTCAATGTGATTTGATTGATAAGATTTATTTAAATAATAATCAGTTACACTCAGGACGATTGTGTCCTCATTGCCGCCAGACATTGTTACCAAGCAGGATCCTTGTTCCTTTTTTTTTTCCTAATATGCTAACTGAGTGTCATAAGAAACAAATTGAATAGGTACAGTCAGTTTATTAATGAATAATTTCTCTTTTAAGAATGTATCCTCAGTCTACTTTCAATTAACTGTTGTACAACAGCCCGCCGCGGTAGCCGCGCGATTCTAGCCGCTTCAGTCCGGAACCGCGCGAATGCGACGGTCGCAGGTTCCAATCCTGCCTCGGGCATGGATGTGTGTGATGTCCTTAGGTTAGTTAGGTTTAAGTAGTTCTAAGTTCTAGGGGACTGATGACCTTAGATGGTAAGTCCCATAGTGCTCAGAGCCATTTGAACCATTTTTGTTGTACAACAGAGGCTTCAGTATATAACTGAAGTAAAGCAATTTCATTTTTCATGTTTGAGAATCAATCACTGGAAAAAATCCAAACCAAAGAAATGCACAAATTAAGAGTGCAGAAGTTTTATTTATTTTACGTATAGCTTGGAGCACATAGCTGTTTGGTTTGGTACGTATTCTGGTATTTAGTTCTGTTCAAGTCAGTAAAAAATGCTCAGTTGTTCAGACAATAATATGAAATCCAATTTGCAAAATAAGTAACGGCAAAGTAAAAAGTGCTTGCTTTTTTTCTACATCTCTTTGATGACGTTATGCTGAGGTCACTGAAAGTCATTGTTCACGTAACGAAGTTCAGTACTAACATACAGTTTAATTGCATATTTTCAAGTCATTATTAGATTGCCTTTATCAAAATTTAATGCCAAACATAACGTAAGAGTGACTTCTCAGTTTTCTTTATCATTACATACTCACTCAAAATTGGTGTAAAAAAAAAAAAAAAAACAACTGTGGCAACCTTTGTTGCCACGTCAGTGTTTAATAATACATGGTTTTCTTTCCCATCATATTGTACAGGATTTTGGATGTAAATTGTCCTTGTGGGCTGGCGACCGTTAATTACTTCCTTTTCGCTCATTAGTGTAACTTTTGGATTCAAGATCAGTGGTACCCCTTTCTGTCCCGTGTTGTTCGTGAGTGAATGCACAAAATAACTTCCATTTTCCAAATTATAGCCCTGTTCGGTTTAATTACTTTTAATTTTAGTAGACTTTCCATCAGAAGGGTCGGTTGTACACTTTCCTCCTACTTATCTGTATCACTTCTTCGGGAAAGATAGCCTTATACGATTAGAAAATATCCATTAGGCATACACGCGATCCACGGTCATATTTTATATCGCAAGCAGGATAGGCCGATTAGTAAGAGGGAGTTACAAGTTGAGTTCTGATGCTGACGGCAGATACGTGTGACTCCACATTCTATATGAAGACTTTCCTTTCTGATGTTCTGATGATGGAGTGTGCCCGAAACGCGTCAGTAAGTAAAAATTTTTGGACAGCGAGTGATCAGTTAGTCTAGCGACCTATTTAAGCAGTGGCATAAGTCTGCCCAAAAATAACTTCAGAAACATAGAGGTGGCCAGATGCTAATGGTAGTTATGGTAGATGCTTGTATGGTTGGGCAATAAATTATTTTGGCTTTTAACCTAGACTCGTATTCTGATCGAGAAATTCGAGCGGAAAACTACACTTCCGATTAAGTCACCTCCTGTCCTATTTACTCCAAAAAAATCAAAGTTGTTTAACCCACACCCTTACTTCCCACATCGAAAAAACTCAATCCCTATAACAATATCATAACTGCCTTTACAAAACCCAGCAGGATCCACAGAAAACTCTTATTACCAAAGAAGACGAAGTAAATATTCCTGAATTCCAATCAAGAACAACTGCCAAGATGAGAAACATAGAATTAGATATCCTAGGTGTAGCAAAGCAGCTTAAATCACTTAATAAAGGCAAGGCCTCCGGTCCAGATTGTATACCAGTCAGGTTCCTTTCAGAGTATGCTGATAAAATAGCTCCACATTTAGCAATTATATACAACCACTCGCTCACAGAAAGATCCGTACCTAAGGACTGGAAAAGTGCTCAAGACACACATATACCCAAAAAGGGAAGTAGGAGTAATCCGCTGAATTACAGGCCTATATCGCTAACGTTGATTTGCAGTAGGGTTTTGGAACATATACTGTATTCGAACATTATGAAGAACCTCGAAGAAAACGATTTATTGACACATGGTCAGCACTGTTTCAGAAAATATCGTTCTTGTGAAACACAACTAGATCTTTATACCCATGAAGTAATAAATGCTATCGACAGGGGATGTTAAATTGATTCCATATTTTTAGGTTTTCAGAACGCTTTCGACACCGTTCCTCACAAGCGTCATCTAACGAAACTGCATGCCTACGGAATATCGCCTCAGTTGTGCAACTGGATTCGTGATTTCCTGTCAGAAAGTTCACAGTTCGTGGTAATAGACGGAAAGTCATCGAGTAAAACAGAAGTAATATCCGGCGTTCCCCAAGGACGTGTTATAGGCCCTCCATTGTTTCTCATCTGTATTAACGATATAGGAGACAATCTGAGTAGCCTTCTTGGATTGTTTGCTGATGATGCTGTCATTTACCGTCTTGTAAAGTCATCAGATGATCAAAACGACTTGCAAAATGATTTAGATATGATATCTGTATGGTGTGAAAAGTGGCAATTGACCCTGAATAAGGAAAAGTGTGGAGTTATTCACATGATTACTAAAAGAAATCAGCTAAATTTCGATTACGCGATAAGTCACACAAATCTGAAAGCTGTAAATTTAACTAAATACTTAGGGATTACAATTACGAATAACCTAAATTGGAACGATCCGCTGAATTACAGGCCTATATCGCTAACGTTGATTTGCAGTAGGGTTTTGGAACATATACTGTATTCGAACATTATGAAGAACCTCGAAGAAAACGATTTATTGACACATGGTCAGCACTGTTTCAGAAAATATCGTTCTTGTGAAACACAACTAGATCTTTATACCCATGAAGTAATAAATGCTATCGACAGGGGATGTCAAATTGATTCCATATTTTTAAGTTTTCAGAACGCTTTCGACACCGTTCCTCACAAGCGTCATCTAACGAAACTGCATGCCTACGGAATATCGCCTCAGTTGTGCAACTGGATTCGTGATTTCCTGTCAGAAAGTTCACAGTTCGTGGTAATAGACGGAAAGTCATCGAGTAAAACAGAAGTAATATCCGGCGTTCCCCAAGGACGTGTTGTAGGCCCTCTATTGTTTCTCATCTGTATTAACGATATAGGAGACAATCTGAGTAGCCTTCTTGGATTGTTTGCTGATGATGCTGTCATTTACCGTCTTGTAAAGTCATCAGATGATCAAAACGACTTGCAAAATGATTTAGATATGATATCTGTATGGTGTGAAAAGTGGCAATTGACCCTGAATAAGGAAAAGTGTGAAGCTATTCACATGATTACTAAAAGAAATCAGCTAAATTTCGATTACGCGATAAGTCACACAAATCTGAAAGCTGTAAATTCAACTAAATACTTAGGGATTACAATTACGAATAACCTAAATTGGAACGATCACATAGATAATATTGTGGGTAGAGCACACCAAAGACTGCGATTCACTGGCAGAACACTTAGAAGATGCAACAGGTCTAGTAAAGAGACTGCTTACACCACGCTTGTCCGCCCTATTCTGGAGTATTGCTGTGCGGTGTGGGATCCGCATCAGGTGGGACTGACGGATGACATCGAAAAGGTACAAAGAAGGGCAGCTCGTTTTGTATTATCGCGAAATAGGGGAGATAGCGTCACAGACATGATTCGTGAATTGGAGCGGCAATCATTAAAACAAAGGCATTTACCGTTACGACGGGATCTTCTCATGAAATTTCAATAACCAGTTTTCTCCTCCGATTGCGAAAACATTCTGTTGGCACTCACCTACATAGGGAGAAATGATCATCACGATAAAATAAGAGAAATCAGGGCTCGCACAGAAAAATTTAAGTGCTCGTTTTTCCCGCGTGCCGTTCGAGAGTGGAACGGTAGAGAGACAGCTTGAAGGTGGTTCACTGAACCTCTGCCTGGCACTTCATTGTGAATAGCAGAGTAATCACGTAGGTTTAGATGTACCCGCATTACCTTCCTGTTCAATCATCGGCTATGAGCAGCAGTGTACCATTCATGAGCGCTATGCAGCCTGCTATATTTTGAAACAATCTGTTTAACAATTCATTCCTTTCATTCAGTCTGTTTAACAACGTCGTAACGTTTACAAAACTACGAGGAGTTGAAAACACTCGATACCATCGCAGACAACCCGCTTCGTTCGGAAATTAAGTAATGAACAAACAAATCCACTTTTCGAGCAGGCCCGGAAAACAGTTGAGAGACACTGGCAGAGGAGTGGAGTGGACGCATCTGATGCGTCCCACGCAAGCAACGCAAAGTGTCAACTCAGATAACTGGAGCAAGTAGCAGCCGCGTTTGACGAGCGCCGCCCTAGACGTACCAGTGGCCGCTTTGCGTCATGGCCGCCTTATCCCTCTGTGCTAACGCTCTCTTGTTAGCAAATAAAGTCGCCTCTCACGCTGCTGACGACAATGGCTCGCACTAATAAATATTTACGACCCAAGTGGCGCCACTGAGAAATGATTGTGTTTGGGCGATTGTGAAAGCGTTATACAGCACTGATCATATTGTGGCGTTGCAGTAATGGCGGCGAAAACACTGTGCAAGTTGAAAAATCGCAGAAAATGCCTGTGAAACGACAAAAGTGGCAGAAATCAGCGTGTTACCACACCTCAAAGGAGACAAACTCCACAACGTCAAAGCCACGGAAAATTGTAGATTGTGTAGCATACTTACAGCTTTACTGTTACCAGTAATACAGTTCCTAAGTCGCTGCTATTACATGAAACAACAAGTTTACTGTTGCCAGTTACTGTTTACTTATCTCCACGACGCGTTTCAAAGGTTTAAACCTCCATCATGAGGCGGATTTACATTTGTTAGCATGACACGTGTGTGTTGTCTTAGATTTTTGGAGGAACTTGTGGCAATGTCTAGTGGAAAAACAGTACACTATTTCAGAAAATGGTTTTGGGTTTCTTCTGACAAAAAACTAAACCTATATCTAACGGTAAAAATAAAATAAGAAAAATAGAGTACCTCCAGTGGTCACGAGTATTCTATTTTATTAATTTTATTTTTACAGTTAGTTATACGTTTAGTTTTTGTCAGAAAAACCCAAAACCATGTTCTGAAATAGTGTTCTGTATCTCCACTAGACAGTACCACAAGTTTCCCCCAAAAAATCGTAAGACAACAAAGACATACATGTCATACTAACAAATGTAAATCCACCTCATGCGGGAGGTTTAAGCCTTTGAAACGCGCCGTGGAGATAAATAAGCAGTAACTGGTAACAGTAAACTTGTTTTTTCATTTAACAGCAGCAACTTAGGAACTGTATTACTTGTATTACGAATTGCATGTACTGAAGAGATTTGCTTATGTTGCATGTCACCCTTTGCTTGCGACACAACATCGTAAGTTTCTCGAAGTTAAGTACTGTCATTTATTTTCTGTAAATAAATTTAATTAATGGGATTTGCTTGAATTGTTGTCTAGCGATCCGAGAAGCAGGTTTCCCCATATTTGACGAGTAGGCAGAACATAACAAAGCTTAACCTAAAATGTTCGCATTTAAAGACTTACAGCTACCAACATAAACATTCCATGACTTCATGTAAGAAAGGGAATAAAGTAACCCACTGAAGATGGCACAAAACTGCTGAAATATATCTGGGTAAAAAGAACTCCAAATGTGTCTTGCATAAGGTGGAATTCCTTATCCAAGTGATGCAGCAAGTTATAAAGCACAATCTGTCTTCGAGTAGAATGAAGCACGCCAACAGGTGAAAAATTCTGTCATCTCTTTAACTAAGATCCTCGCTTTAACCTACAATAATTCCATAAAAAGGCTCTTCTTAACTGCTTTCCTTACCGACAGGATCAGAGTTATGGTATCTGAGGTACTACCGCGAAATGTCCTCTTCAGGAGTCGAACATCAATTGCCAAGCGTTTTTCTTCTATCTAGGTAATAAAATAATAGCTTTACCAACGTTTTAATAAAATTAGAATTAAATTAGTGTATAGATTAGAGGAGAGGTAAACAGAAATTTAAAATTCGCTTGCATGTTATTAATCTGAATTCAGATTGAACCGTGTAGACCATTTGGAATTGGAAAAGTTAATGCTGTCAGTGATGCCATTTGATATGCTCATCTCTGGCTTATAGTGGTCAGTGATGCAGACCTGGATCTACTCACTTCTCAGTTCTTATGTAGGGGAGCGGTGGGGTGAAGGGTAGAAGACATCCATAATCATCCCTACGTGTCTATTGCCTGAAGAGGAAAGAAAATTTTTTTGAAGGACATCATCTTTCCGCCAGTGACTGTTATAAGTTTTTATTACACTACTGCAATTTTGGCCTTAGGCCATTATCAAGTGCTGATATTATGGCTTTAAGCCATGTCAACGTAATGTAAGCTGACACATTCGTATGTCTTTTTTTTTTTTCTTTATTGAATTTCAATTCCCCCCGAAGGGGGCGGGCTGGCAGCAGCTTAGTATGCCGCTCTTCAGCCTACAGACTTTGTGAGAAAGATCAACAGAATAAATAATAAAAAACAGGCGATAAAATCGGAGACTTAAAGAGTAACATGGCGAAAAGAAATCGTGGAGCTTAAAACAAAGAACAGAGGGATGATGATGCTAATAAAATACATACGAAGCAGACAGGGAAAACAATAGACAGACAATTAAAAAACACGGCGACAGTCTGGATTCTGTTCGCAAAAGACATAAAATTCACACCTAGCGACAGCATGGTTTCTGTTCGCAACACGAGAAAGACAAACAACACTGAATAGTCACTGGAACACTGCACTAAAAAGTTGGCAAATGTGACATACCACAGTCAAGAGCAGGTGGGGGGAGACTGGACAGAAGATGGGAAAACAAAAAAGGGGGGAAAGGAGAGTAAAAGCGAAGGGGGAACCGGGAAAGAAGCTGATGGAGGATGAGGACCCATAAGAGGGGTGGGGGGCAGGCGCGACAGGGAGTGGGGTAGGCAGAGGAGGGGAATACAAAAGGACTTGGGGGGGGAGGGAGAAGGGAGGTAGGGAGAGGTTTAGTGGGGAGAAAACAGGACAGAAGGGGGGGGAAGAGGGAGCCCAGAGAAAGGACAGAGGAAAGGAGGGGGAGTGAGGATCAGAGTTGATAGGAAGGATAAATGGAGAGAGAGAGGGCATCGTCCGGGAGGGGGAGTTGATGGAAGCCACCTTGGGAAAGGAGATGTAGGGTGTAGAGATGGAGGGTAGGGGGGGCACAACGGTGAAGACGTGGCAGGGGGCGGGATTTGTATGTCGTTGTCAATACTGTTAAATACACTCGTGATGTTATTACACAGTGCGAGCACAAGTATTCAACCATCGTAAACTGTGTAACAACATCACGAGTGTTTTTAACAATGTTGACAGCGACATACAAATGTCCGCTTACATTACGTTGACATGGCTTAAAGCCATAATATCAGCACTTGATAGTGGCCTAAGGCCGAAATTGCAGTAGTGTAATAAAAACTTATAACAGTCACTGGCGGAAAGATGGTGTCCTTCAAAAAATTCTTTATTACTGTGAATCCCAGCTACAACAAGTTTATAGGAAATAAAAACACGAGAAGCACCCAGATGACGTTCTGTGACAGCGATGCAACTCTGCTGGAGCGTCATTCACTTCGGGTCACTCTAAATATGACTGGACGGTATACAGCCGAAATAGTAGAAGAAGAAGTGAAATTTATGTGGCTGCACGCGCGAAATTTTATGGAACAATCATTGCGCCGCGAAAATATGAAGATTGAAACCTCCCCGTCGTCTCCTCTATATTTCTTTTGTTACTGATAACCTTCCCTTTTACAATAAACTATGAAACCTTTCCTTTTCTTAGGATTTCTTTCTCTTGCTTAATAATAACAAATGAAATCTTCCCTTTGAAATTTATTCTCTTTCTCTATCTTCAAAATCAAATGGTTCAAATGGCTCTGAGCACTATGGGACTTAACTTCTAAGGTCAAAAGTCCCCTAGAACTTAGAACTACTTAAACCTAACTAACCAAAGGACATCACACACATCCATGCCCGAGGCAGGATTCGAACCTGCGACTGTAGCGGTCGCACGGTTCCAGACTGTAGCGCCTAGAACCGCTCGGCCACCTCGGCCGGCTTTCTCTATCTTCGCATAGAAATTTAATTGCTGCTTATTAAAAGTGATTTTCTGATTATTTCGACGAAACATAGAACGCGTCGTCGTCGTGGCCCTCAGTCGTTATCTGCAATAACCCAAAACTGTTCCTTACCTTTTTTACTGTTACTGGATCGCCATCTGACTGCTACATCAAACTGCGACATTAATATACTTACTTTGTTTTACTATACTCTATTAGCTGCTGGTGGGCTTTCATAATAAGTGGCTGTATTTATTACCAAAGCTGACGTTATTCTTTAATAGCAAAGCTGACGTTATTCTTTAATTGATTTGACTGAAATTACTTAATTCATAGTTAAACTTTTTCTTGACAACAATAAAATTTTGCAAAGTTTTACGTTGATGGTTTTTGGGATGGATTATAATTAGAAATGCAATATTGTTGGCAAAAGTTAATTATATTCTGAATGAAATGATTTTACAAACGTTCATATGGGACTTACTTTTTACAATAATCTTACAACTAGCAATGCGCAAACATACCTTCAGTAGTCTTGAGTTTCTCAAAAAAATTAATTCAATAATATTAGTTTCTCTTATTATAATAGTTAGCTGATGTCTCTGTACATCCGTTTATAATCTCTTGTAAATCATAGCTAGTGGCTGGCCGGCACACCGCTCCTCTCAACCTCTCGCTTCAGACCTGCTACCGACTCGCTTCAAGATGTAAGACTTTTCACACGTTCACAGCATCGGCAGATACGGAAATGATAAGAGTTGCAGTTACCTGTGACAGGTAGAACGCCCACGAAAGTGAATTAGTGTTTTTCGCGTTTAGTGTTGTTACCAGGCCTGGTAGCGTACACAACGACCTTGATCAGCGTCGGACATTGAGTGATCTCTGTGAAACACACGGAGATGCCACTTACCCCTGTGAGATAGTGTTGTAAGCACCTGACGGAGTCTGAAAGGGACCTCGTGGTTGTCCATTTGGCTGGCAGGTCGAATCGTGCAATATCCATATTTGTGAGTCATTTGGATATGGCAGTGGCCCGATGTTGAACTGCTTGACGACTTGTGGGCGTTTATACTCGTGATCGAGGCTCCATTCAATCTCGCCTGACCACAACTAGGGAGGATTGCTGTATTGTGCACCGAGGATACCTTACCCCCTCCACATCTCCGTCTGCCATCCGGGAACAAGTAATGGACTTCCTGCAAGATTCTGTGCCATCCTGAACCATTGGTATGAGACTGCTCCATTTGGAGTGGTGTTGGGGCTAGGAATAATGGACTGGTGCTGAATGGTACCGCACTGCGTTCAGCGATGAATCGCAGTTCTGCACCACCCGCATGGCCATAGTCGGTGAGGAAGGCGGCGATAGGGGAAGAGGTCCCAATCATCCAACAGCGGTGTTACTCTGGCCTCATGGCGTGTGGAGCCTTCATGTATGACCTCATGTCGCGGTTGGTACTGATTGAAGGAGCTCTGACGGCATAACGCAAAGTCACGGACGGCCTGGATCATCATATGTTATTGCTCATGCGACAGGGCAGTGGTGCGATTTTCCACAACCGTGGTCTTCGGCAGACATGCTGCGCCATACACATTCTTCGTTCTCTGGTAGATGTCTAGTGGTGTTTATCCTTTGGCAGTGAGCAAGAGAATAACAGCAAGTTGATCCTGTTTGGACGCATTTGATAATAACGCCGCCATAGTTCACGTTTCCGCATTTACCGCACGCAAGTCGGAAACTGATGTCGATGCTCAAATACCTGCATCAGAATCGCAGTAGTTGCATATGCTGCGCAGCTACACCCTCCAGCGGAAACCTTTTAATCGTCCCTTGTAAATAAACTCGAGTTTGGTTGAAACCGATTAAAACAACAAAGAGCTCTAAAACCAAACAGTAAAAACGCTCGAACAAAACTAACAGGACTTAAAGTATGGTAGCGGCCAAAGGAAGGCAGTAAAGAACAGTAAAGTGAAACACAAATAAAAACCACACAGAGCAACTGTCGCTAAAATTCATTATAAGACAGTAGGGTATTTAAAAAGGAGACAGTTTACTATCGGTTAGATCACAACCGAGGTAGATTCTTCCTACACGTCGGTCAAGGGCCTGAAGATGGCGTAGTAAAACACTGAAACTGGTTGCCAAATAAAATGTGGTTGGAAACTTCACGGCTGAAAGATGTTTCATTTGACATCTTTTGATTACTCTAACAGTCTGACGACTTAATAATGATGGATGATCTAGTGTAACACGCTACAAATCTCCCTCCAAATATTGTGGGAAAGAGCCCAGAGAACAGAGAAAATCCATACCAGACTCACTTCATTTTTTAAAAAAATAGTGAGCAAGTCCTGTGCAAAACACAGATGAGCCTTGGTGTCGGAAAAGAAAATATATTCAATTCAAATATGGCATTTCGACACCAGTGTCTCATGTGCAGCATCTTTGCACAGAGCAGTGTTCCAAGGAGCCTACACAATTACGCACATTTTCGGTTACACAGTTACAAGATTACGCAAATGGTTCGAGGAAGTCAGTTGAGCAGTGGTGGCACACCAGTTTTTTTTTTTTTTTTTTTAATATGTTGAACGATGTATTGAATGCGAGATACTTGCTTGAAACACTAACGGTCTTTCTGTTCTGTCCGAGCTGCCATTAAAATCTTCTTAGTAGTTTTTTTCTGGCTAGAGCTTATAGCCATAATTCCACGAAAGCGTCACTGAGATGGCTCCTAAAACGAAGTGAGCGATTTGAGGCAGAACGAGCACTTAAAGCGGATAGTGGCTTATCCCACAAAGGGAACTCCTTACGAAACTTTGTTTCGAACATTACCAAGCTACTTTACTGGAAGGCGCAGCGAAAGTTGAAAGAGCAACTGCTCACTTGTGTTTGCTCATCACATCAAAGGAAAGTTCCACCCACTCGTTCGTGAAATGACACATGAAACGAAATGATAGAGTACTGTGTTGTCAACAGAGAAGCTGTGTCAGTAGAACGGGTCGGTAGGAGATCTCACAATCTGCGGAGTAGTCGCTGGATGTTGCCTGGGTGGCAAATTGGCTGTTGATGATGTGATTGTGAAGCCGAAACGCGAAGGAACATCCACGGTCTACGTCTACCGAGATACTCTGCACGTACGTGTCGTTCAAACCAACTGGTAACAAATCAGCTGCTCGCCTCTGAATTGCTTCTAAGTCTTCCTTCAGTCCGACCTGGTTCGGATCCCAAACACTCGAGCAGTACTCAAGAAATCGTTGCTTCAGCGTACTGTATGCGATCTCCTTTACAGCTTGAAACATCCCCTTTGAAAAATTAATGAATTACTGTGCTGATAAACCTCTGACGTTATTTGATTTTCAAACAGCTGAGCAAAACTGAACGTACTCTGACGTTTTACTCTTTACTTATTCTGATCATCACTAAACTGACACATAATATTTTTTCCAGCGCAACGCAATCTGACTTTCAATAATCCCTACAAAAGAATGGCCCTGACTAACAATAACCTATACCTTTCATGAATCACTTACCTCACAAAAATCTTCGTTACTCGAACTACTGCAATACAGCGAGCGCCAATACTGCCAGCTAAATAAAAGATTCTAACTAGTGAAGGCAGTAACTACTGATAAGCATAGTTAGCAAACGAAAGATTTTGATAGAGAACAAACAATGTATTTACCTTAATAATGTTCAAAAGTAATTATATATATATATATATATATATATATATATATATATATATATATATATATATATATATATATATCAGTTGTTCATAATATCCAATATTACAAATTTACTCTTTCTAATGGACACACATCCAGATCGTACTCTCTCAAAATTCTGCCATCTCTCTCCCCACATCCACCACTGCTGGCGGCTCACCTCCAACTGCGCAACGCTACGCGCTGTTCACATCCAACTGCCCAACACTGCAATAGCGAATATTCCAACAATGCCAACCAACCACAGACAGCACACATCACAGTCAGCTATTTTCATATAGAGCGCTAAGTGACGTTACCAACATAAAAACCTAAACAGCCTACTTACATAGCCCCCTACGAAACGTCTCCTCAGAAAAATTTATGAATTACAGTGCTGATAAACCTCTTACGTTATTTGATTTTCAAACAGCTGAGAAAAACTCAACGTACTCAGACATTTCTCTCTTTACTTATTCTGATCATCACTAAACTGACACACAATATTTTTTTTAGCGCAACGCAATCTGACTTTCAATAATCCCTACAGAAGAATAGCCCTGACTAACAATAACCTACACCTTTCATAAATCACTTACCTCACAAAAATCTTCGTTACTCGAACTACTGCAATACAGCGAGCGCCAATACTGCCAGCTAAATAAAAGATTCTAACTACTGAAGGCAGTAACTACTGATAAGCATAGTTAGCAAACGAAAGATTTTGATAGAGAACAAACAATGTATTTACCTTAATAATGTTCAAAAGTCATCATATACATATATCAGTTCATGATATCCAATATTACAAATTTACTGTCTCTGATGGACACACGTCCAGATCGTCCGCTCTCAAAACTCCGCCATCTCTACATCCACCACTGCTGGCGGCTCACCTCCAACTGCGCACCGCTACGCGCTGTTCACGTCCAGCTCCCCAACACTACAATAGCGAATATTCCAACAATGTCGACCAGCCACAGACTGCACACAGCACAGCCAGTGATTTTCATACAGAGCGCTACGTGACGTTACCAACATACCTACTTACAAGCTGAACCATTTTTTTTTCCTAAAGTTCTCCCAATAAACCGAAGTCGACCATTCGCCTTCCCTACCACAGTTCTCACATGCTCGTTGTATTTCATACCGCTTTGCAAAGTTACGCCCAGGTATTTAAACGACTTGACTGTGTCAAGCAGGACACTAGTAATACTGTATCCGAACATTACAGGTTCGTTCTTTCTACCCATCCGCATTAACTTACATTTTTCCTTATTTAAGGCCTGGCCAGACAGAATGCGGCCTGGCCGTCCGGCCTGTGGCCTTGAGCCGCAGCCGGCAGGCCGCACTGTTGAATCGCTCGTTACTCTATGGCGGCGGTCACACTGAGTGCGGCTTTGACGCACCGGCATACGGCCTGCCGCACCGGCCGCCGCCGGGTTGTCACAGATTACAGATTCGCCGCAAGCCGGAGCGGCTGCTTGCCGCTGTTGGCGCACTCAACCGCTCTGCTGTCACACTGGAAGCAGCGGCTTGAGGCGGTTTTTGTCTTGCAGCTCGTAGTGCATGCATCATGGGCACAGAAAGACTTACAGAGGAGGCGAGAGAATACAACTTTTTGTCTGATACACGCGATCCTAATTTGGAGGTAGAATACATCTGCCCTCGATATACTCTTGATAGAAAG
This sequence comes from Schistocerca cancellata, assembly GCF_023864275.1. NCBI lineage: Eukaryota > Metazoa > Arthropoda > Insecta > Orthoptera > Acrididae > Schistocerca > Schistocerca cancellata. The sequence goes on along the minus strand of NC_064626.1, from coordinate 1,142,735,679 downwards.
CTGAGTTCTCAGAAATAGTGTTGTCACTGTGACGTCCATAACTTCCAATGTCAACTACTGTAAACACCGTAGTATGGATCAACGATCGCCAGGAGAACTAGCTAAAAGAACTGTTTGTAACAGAAGAACTGGGATCCACTATCCTTCGGGCATTTTAACCTGATAGGCTTTCCGTGTATGCTTCCAAGGCAGTCCGGAAACCCCCAAAGTTCTAGAAATCCTCCTTCAGATTTCTTCTACATCTCTGTTGTAGGAGTATGTAAATACTTGGGCTGTAGAACAGTCCATATTGCCTGGCACACTTATTTCACAATATCTGAGACTGTTGAACGTCCTAACCGAAAAGAGAAAGCTATGGTCTGGTGACTGTCGCCTGTAGTCGAGTATCTGGAAAAGATTAAAATCTGTTATGCCGATAGAATGAATGGTAAGTTAACGACCAAAGATATGTTTGTTTAAATTCAATGACAATGGTATGAATACAGTGAAACAAAACAATCGATTAAGTAGAAAGTTCTCTCTAGCGGGACATACGGAACTAGATGTTACTACCGTTTGCTGTATTCGTAAACACTGCAAATAAATTTATCACTACACTCGTAACTACGTTGTGGGATAGCACTTTTCATATGATACAGCAAAACTGAAATGGAATAATTTATGTGACTTCTGTTTGAAGCACAAATAGGCCACAAACGGTAAAACTTACCTCAAACAAATGGTTAGCCTGTGCCTTGTATCAATTGGCTTTCTCCAGTTCGTTGTGCACTTCTCGGTGCTACCTTTTTATCAGGCGATGCATTTCCTCGAAACATTCTCGCGACATACGAAAATATTTGAAGAACCTATCTTCGTCAGACTCTTAGATCAATACACAGACGATGGCATTCTCCTAAGCTCTCTCTCTTGCTATTAATGTCGTGCACCCAACACGGCCCCTTCCACAGTGTAACACAGCTGACGCATCAAGAGTCACTGGTGCGGCCGGCCGTTGCCTGTGTGGCGTCCCTGGCCGCTGGCGGGCCCGGCCCACCGCTGCGCCGTCCGTCGCAGCGGCAGGCCGCATTCTGTCTGGCCAGGCCTTTAGAGCTAGCTGCCATTCACCATACCAACTGGAAATTTTGTCTAAGACGTCTCAGTCACTGAACTTCGACACCTTACCGTACACCACGGTATCATCAGGAAACAACCGCAGATTACTGCCCACCCTGCCCAGCAAATCATTTCTGTATATAGAGATCAACAGCAGTCCTACCACACTTCCCTGAGGCACTCCTGACGACACCCTTGTCTCTGATGAACACTTGCCTTCGAGGTCAACATACTGGTCTCTATTATTTAAGAATTCTTCAAGCCACTCGCTTATCTATGAACGTCTTCCATATGCTCGTAACTTCATTTACAGTCTGCAGTGGGGTACCGTGTCAAACGCTTTCCGGAAATCTAGAAATATGGTATCTGCCTGTTGCCCTTCGTCCACAGTTCTCACAAGGGAACCTCCTCATCGCAGCCCCCCTCAGATTTAGTTATAAGTTGGCACAGTGGATAGGCCTTGAAAAACTGAACACAGATCAATCGAGAAAACAGGAAGAAGTTGTGTGGGACTATGAAAAAAATAAGCAAAATATACAAACTGAGTAGTCCATGTACATCATATGCAACATCACGGAGAGCTCAACTCGTGAGCGCTGTGGTCCCCAGGTTAGCGTGGGCAGCTGTGGAACGAGAGGTCCTTGGTTCAAGTATTCCTTTCAGTGAAAATTTTAATTTTTTATTTTCAGACAATTATCAAAGTTCAGGCACTCACACATAATGAACTTCGCTCTCCAAAATTCCAGGACATGTTCAGATTTGCTTGGGCATATGCAGGATTTGACGGTCTACACAAGGAAAAATGTGAAAACGTTGAAAACATATGTTTTGACAGAGCACAGGGAAAACTGTGTGACTGTGAAACTTTTGCATTCATTTGTTGCAGTTTATGTGACAAACTCTCATGTTTTCATCACTTTTTTGGGAGTGATTATCACATCCACAAGAAAACCTAAATCTGGCAAGGTAGAAGAGTCTTTTTACCCATTCACCAATTGTACAACTTAGGTGGGTCGACAACATATTCCTGTCATGTGACGCACATGCCGTCACCAGTGTCGTATACAATATGTATCAGACGTGTTTTCCTGTGGAGGAATCGGTTGACCTATGACCTTGTGATGAAATGTTTTCGGTTCCCATTGGAGAGGCATGTCCTTTTGTTTACTAATCGCATTGTTTTGCCGTGCGGTCGCAAAACACAGACACTAAACTTATTACAGTGAAGAGAGACGTCAATGAACGAACGGACAGATCATAACTTGGCGAAAATAAAAAACGTAAACTTTTCACACGACGGAAGACTTGAACCAAGGACCTCTCGTTCCTCAGCTGCTCACGCTAACCACGGGACCACGGCGCTCCTGGGCTCATGCTATTCTTCATGTTGCCTATCTTGCACATGGACTACTCAGTTTGTATATTTTGCTTATTATTTTCACAGTTCCACACAACTTCTTCCTGTTTTCTCGATTGATCTGTGTTCGGTTTTTCAAGGCCTATTCACTGTGCCAACTTATAACAAAATCTGAGAGGAGTGCGATGGGGAGGTTCCCTTGTCAGTATATCATGTGAGAAAAGGGCAAGGTGAGTTTAGCACGAGCGATGATTTCTAAAACCATGCTGATTCGTGTACATAAGCTTCTCAGTCTCATGGAAGTTTAATATATTCAAACTGGTAATATGTTCAAGGATTCTGCAGCAAACCGAAGTTAGGGATATTGATCTGAAATTTTGCGGGTCCTTTCTTTTACCCTTCTTATGTGCTGCAGTCACCTGCGCTTCTTTTCCAGTCGCTTGGGCCTTTGTACTGGGCGAGAGATTCACGATAAATGCAGGCTAGGTAAGGGGCAATGCCGTAGCTCTTTGCAAAACCCGATTGGATCAAACTGGACCTGGTGAATTATTTGGTTTCAAATCTTTCGGTTGTTTCTGTATGCCATTGACGTTTATTACTATGTCGTCCATACGGAAGTCTGTCCGATGGTCAAATGACGATATGTTTGCACGATTCTCCAGCGTGAACGATTTCTTGAACGTGATATTTAAAACGTCGGCTTCCGATTTTGGTATCTTCAGCTGCCACAACAGACTGGTCAGCAAGGGACTGAATGCAAGCCTTAGACCCGCTTAGCGATTTCACATAGGACCAGAATTTTCTCGGGTTCCATGCCAGGGACGCCTATAAGGGATGTAGCTGTGGATATTCCCTTTTTAGCGACTGAGATGCGGAATGCTAAAGAAACGTTGCTCCGTTGTCTCTGTACATAGTAAATGTTTGTACAAGCATTAGCCAGAAGGGAAAATACCACTGTTTTTCTGCAGTCGAAACTGTCGTATCGCGTGCGCTTCTACCACACACCTTAGGTACTCGCGAGATTGCCTTTGTGCGTTTTGATCAGCGTACTGGTTTCGATCACTGATTGGTGAGCGATTGTTATAATCAACCTCATGTTTGCGAAGACAATTCATGTGCTACCATCATTGTCGGGGAATTCTAGTGTACAGTAATATGCTGCAAAATGATTAATGCTAGAGCATTAGTTTAATTATCATCGAAATACAGTGTGTATAAACTTATGTTTTATCACTCAGTTAATTACACTACTGGCCATTAAAATTGCTACACCAAGAAGAAATGCAGATGATAAACGGGTATTCATTGGACAAATATATTATACTAGAACTGACATGTGATTACATTTTCACGCAATGTGGGTGCATAGATCCTGAGAAATCAGTACCCAGAACAACCACCTCTGGCTGTAATAACGGCCTTGATACGTCTGGGCATTGAGTCAAACAGAGCTTGGATGGCGTGTACAGGTACAGCTGCCCATGCAGCTTCAACAAGATACCACAGTTCATCAAGAGTACTGACTGACGTATTGTGACGAGCCAGTTGCTCGGCCACCATTGACCAGAAGTTTTCAATTGGTCAGAGATCTGGAGAATGTGCTGGCCAGGGCAGCAGTCGAACATTTTCTGTATCCAGAAAGGCCCGTACAGGACCTGCAACATGCGGTCGTGCATTATCCTGCTGAAATGTAGGGTTTCGCAGGGATCGAATGAAGGGTAGAGCCACGGGTCGTAACACATCTGAAATGTAGCGTCCACTGTTGAAAGTGCCGTCAATGCGAACAAGAGGTGACCGAGACGTGCAGCCAATGGCACCCCATACCATCACGCCGGGTGATACGCCAGTATGGCGATGACGAATACACGCTTCGAAAGTGCGTTCACAGCGATGTCGCCAAACACGAATGCGACCATCATGATGCTCTAAACAGAACCTGGATTCATCTGAAAAAATGACGTTTTGCCTTTCGTGCACCCAGGTTCGTCGTTGAGTAGGCGCTACACCATCGCAGGCGCTCCTGTCTGTGATGCAGCGTAGAGTCAAGGGTACCCGCAGCCATGGTCTCCGAGCTGATAGTCCACGCTTCTGGAAACGTCGTCGAACTGTTCGTGCAGATGGTTGTTGTCTTGCAAACGTCCCCATCCGTTGACTCAGGGATCGAGATGTGGCTGCACGATCCGTTACAGCCATGCGGATAAGATGCCTGTCATCTTGACTGCTAGCGATAGGAGGCCGTTGGGATCCAGCACGGTGTACCGTATTACCCTCCTGAACCCACCGATTCCGTATTCTTCTAACAGTCATTGGATCTCGACCAACGCGAGCAGCAATGTCGCGATAGGATAAACCGCAATCGCGATAGGCTACAATCCGACCATTATCAAAGTCGGTAACGTGATGGTACACATTTCTCCTCCTTACACGAGGCATCACAGCAACGTTTCACCAGGCAACGCCGGTCAATTGCCGTTTGTGTATGAGAAATCGGTTGGAAACTTTCCTCATGTCAGCACGTTGTAGGTGTCGCCACGGCGCCAACCTCGTGTGAATGCTCTGAAAAGCTAATCATTTGCATATCACAGCATCATCTTCCTGTCGGTTAAATTTCGCGTCTGTAGCACGTCATCTTCGTTGTGTAGCAATATTAATGGCCAGTAGTGTACTTACTTCACCATTTAACCAAGTAGATGTTGTCGGTAACTTTCTGTGCTCATCTCGTTGCTTAATGCTACCTTCCGAATGGGTGTTCCTGCACAGCATCAAGACTTGCTACAAGCGGCTGTAGTAGGGGCGAGGGCAGCGCAACCTCACTGCGCTCCCACGCCACTGTAGCTGCCACATGGACGCAGTTACGCGAGGCGCGGCGTTACGTCATCACAGTCTGCTGCATGAAGACAGCATACTTTTCTTCCTTCATTTCCGCTAGACATAAATTTCTTCGATAAATCTAGCGGGGTACAACAGTAACCAAATGCGTTTAAGATCCATCATCCAGTCGTTAGTGAAATCATTACCAAGCGGACAGCAACTCTCGTTCAGATTTTCGTATGGAGGACATAGTGATAGACATCCCTGGGGTTGTGAAGCAGCTGAATGGGTTGAAAATAAATAAATCGCCAGGTCCTGATGGGATTCCAGTTCGGTTTTACAGAGAGTACTCTACTCCATTGGCTCCTTACTTGCATTTATCGCGAATCTCTTGCCCAACGTCAAGTCCCGAGCGACTGGAAAAAAGCGCAGGTGACGCCTGTGTATAAGAAGGGTAGAAGGACGGATCCTCAAAATTACCGCTAAATATCCTTAACATCGGTTTGTTGCAGGATTCTCGAACATATTCTCAGTTCGATTATAATGAATTTCCTTGAGACAGAGAAGTTGCTGTCCATGCATCAGCACGGCTTTAGAAAGCATCGCTCCTGCGAATCGCAACTCACCCTTTTTTCACATTATATCTTGCGATCCATGGATGAAGGGTATCAGACGGATGCCATATTCCTTGACTTCCGGAAAGCGTCTGACTCTGTGCCCCACTGCAGACTCCTAACTAAGGTACGAGCATATGGGATTGGTTCCCAAGTATGTGAGTGGCTCGAGGACTTCTTAAGTAATAGAACCCAGTACGTTGTCCTCGATGGTGAGTGTTCATCGGAGGTGAGGGTATCATCTGGAGTGCCCCAGGGAAGTGTGGTAGGTCCGTTGTTGTTTTCTATCTACATAAATGATCTATTGGATGGGGTGGATAGCAATGTGCGGCTGTTTGCTGATGATACTGTGGTGTACGGAAAGGTGTCGTCGTTGAGTGACTGTAGGAGGATACAAGATAACTTGGACAGGATTTGTGATTGGTGTAAAGAATGGCAGCTAACTCTAAATACAGATAAATGTAAATTAATGCAGATGAATAGGAAAAAGAATCCCGTAATGTTTGAATACTCCATTAGTAGTGTAGCGCTTGACACAGTCACGTCGATTAAATATTTGGGCGTAACATTGCAGAGCGACATGAAGTGGGACAAGCATGTAATGGCCGTTGTGGGGAAGGCGGATAGCCGTCTTCGGTTCATTGGTAGAATTTTGGGAAGATGTGGTTTATCTGTAAAGGAGACCACTTATAAAACACTAATACGACCTACAGAGTGTTTCAAAAATGACCGGTATATTTGAAACGGCAATAAAAACTAAACGAGCAGCGATAGAAATACACCGTTTGTTGCAATATGCTTGGGACAACAGTACATTTTCAGGCAGACAAACTTTCGAAATTACAGTAGTTACAATTTTCAACAACAGATGGCGCTGCGGTCTGGGAAACTCTATAGTACGATATTTTCCACATATCCACCATGCGTAGCAATAATATGGCGTAGTCTCTGAATGAAATTACCCGAAACCTTTGACAACGTGTCTGGCGGAATGGCTTCACATGCAGATGAGATGTACTGCTTCAGCTGTTCAATTGTTTCTGGATTCTGGCGGTACACCTGGTCTTTCAAGTGTCCCCACAGAAAGAAGTCACAGGGGTTCATGTCTGGCGAATAGGGAGGCCAATCCACGCCGCCTCCTGTATGTTTCGGATAGCCCAAAGCAATCACACGATCATCGAAATATTCATTCAGGAAATTAAAGACGTCGGCCGTGCGATGTGGCCGGGCACCATCTTGCATAAACCACGAGGTGTTCGCAGTGTCGTCTAAGGCAGTTTGTACCGCCACAAATTCACGAAGAATGTCCAGATAGCGTGATGCAGTAATCGTTTCGGGTCTGAAAAATAGGCCAATGATTTCTTTGGAAGAAATGGCGGCCCAGACCAGTACTTTTTGAGGATGCAGGGACGATGGGACTGCAACATGGGGCTTTTCGGTTCCCCATATGCGCCAGTTCTGTTTATTGACGAAGCCGTCCAGGTAAAAATAAGCTTCGTCAGTAAACCAAATGCTGCCCACATGCATATCGCCGTCATCAATCCTGTGCACTATATCGTTAGCGAATGTCTCTCGTGCAGCAATGGTAGTGGCGCTGAGGGGTTGCTGCGTTTGAATTTTGTATGGATAGAGGTGTAAACTCTGGCGCATGAGACGATACGTGGACGTTGGCGTCATTTTGACCGCAGCTGCAACACGGCGAACGGAAACCCGAGGCCGCTGTTGGATCACCTGCTGCACTAGCTGCGCGTTGCCCTCTGTGGTTGCCGTACGCGGTCGCCCTACCTTTCCAGCACGTTCATCCGTCACGTTCCCAGTCCGTTGAAATTTTTCAAACAGATCCTTTATTGTATCGCTTTTCGGTCCTTTGGTTACATTAAACCTCCGTTGAAAACTTCGTCTTGTTGCAACAACACTGTGTTCTAGGCGGTGGAATTCCAAGTCCAGAAAAATCCTCTGTTCTAAGGAATAAACCATGTTGTCTACAGCACACTTGCACGTTGTGAACAGCACACGCTTACAGCAGAAAGACGACGTACAGAATGGCGCACCCACAGACTGCGTTGTCTTCTATATCTTTCACATCACTTGCAGCGCCATCTGTTGTTGAAAATTGTAACTACTGTAATTTCGAAAGTTTGTCCGCCTGAAAATGTACTGTTGTCCCAAGCATATTGCAACAAACGGTGTATTTCTATCGCTGCTCGTTTAGTTTTTATTGCCGTTTCAAATATACCGGTCATTTTTGAAACACCCTGTATATTTGAGCACTGCTCGAGCGTTTGGGATCCCTATCAGGTCGGATTGAGGGAGGACATAGAAGCGGGTAGCTAGATTTGTTACTGGTGCAAATGGTTCAAATGGCTCTGAGCACTATGGGACTTAACATCTATGGTCATCAGTCCCCTAGAACTTAGAACTACTTAAACCTAACTAACCTAAGGACAGCACACGACACCCAGTCATCACGAGGCAGAGAAAATCCCTGACCCCGCCGGGAATCGAACCCGGGAACCCGGGCGTGGGAAGCGAGAACGTGTTACTGGTAGGTTTGATCATCACGCGAGTGTTACGGAAATGCTTCAGGAACTCGGGTGGGAGTCTCTAGAGGAAAGGAGGCGTTCTTTTCGTGAATCGCTACTGAGGAAATTTAGAGAACCAGCATTTGAGGCTGACTGCAGTACAATTTTACTGTCGCCAATTTACATTTCGGGGAAATACCACAAAGATAAGATACGAGAGATTAGGGCTCTTACAGAGGCATATAGGCAGTCATTTTTCCCTCGTTCTGTTTGGGAGTGGAACAGGGAGAGAAGATGCTAGTTTTGGTACGAGGTACCCTCCGCCACGCACCGTATGGTGGATTGCGGAGTATGTATGTAGATGTAGATGTAATGCGTCAAGGATACAACAACGACACGGCTGCGGTTACAATGAACGACCCCCTTATTATTTTCCCTAGGTGGTTTAGGAAACGGCACCGGGACTATGAACCTAATTCCTCCTGTGAAGCCACTCACTGTCAATTACGTCACGTTACTCGGTAAAGACTGTGTCACGTGCAACACGAACGAGTTAATATTTGATCAGGCTGCAGCTACTTACTACGCGTAGCGCGTAAAACGATTGTATAAACACACTCTTGTAAAACACTACGTACACATTAGATAGATTGAACGCAGTCTAGTACCTCTCAGCGGCTAAATGTATTGTTCAGACGGCACTGCATTGTGTGACAAGAACTTGAGAGGTTGCGAACGAGACTGCATCCAGAATATAAAACTCATGTTGGCGAAACGTGTTGCAAAAACGTTTCAGAAGTATGACGTGTGCGCTTAAAGCAGTTTCTGAGCAGATCGTTACCGAGCTCTCGATTAACCGGTAGACCCGTGCTATGGTAGGGAGTATTTCGAGTCGTAGGAACGATTTTCTACTAGCATTGTCTGGAGTGTAGTCCTGCACGGGAGTGAAAAGTAGGTGTTAAACAGTCCAGACTTGAAGATAACAGAAGCTTTCTAAAACTGATGGTACAGGAAGCGGCTAGAGGTTACATGGGTATATTGGAAAATGAATGAAGAACCATCTTCAGTAGCAATTGTGATTGTGATTTTATTTCAAAGCGCGATCATTTCGAATCCTGGGGGTTCATCTTCAGGTGTTTTGACAGCCTACGGTAATTTTCTTTTCAAATTTAGGTGCATTCTGGTTCTGATAAGAATTCATTGGAATATTACAAACTGGCACATTGTGAATGTAAGTTCACATAAACAAAATGAATCGTAAAATAACACAGTTTCCTGTAATGGATCATGGTTTTGAAGTACAGTATGGCAGCAGACATGTTTATTTACATATATACACCTTCCATTCTACAGCACATTTGTGAACACAAGTCAAAAAAAGTCTCAGATTTTGTGTTGCTACAAACATGCATATGTTACTATTTCAAAAAAGATACAAAGCTGTTATATTTTTAATTATACAGAGATATCATTTATAAAACAAATATTTGTGAATATTTCAAATGTGGCTGTATGTTATAAAGTGGTTGTATAATTAAATATTTGTTATTTTAGGAAAAAATAAACTAAGGCAAAGCATCACAAAGTATTGCCAACTTATTTAGAAGCACCAGCATTAAAACATGCTTCTACACAAACAACAAACTTGGACACGACATACTTCACACAGTAAACACAACATCCCAATAATGCAACACAGTGAAATATATTAATTGCAATGTGGCAGTTGCCGTGCAGTTTACACAAGACCAACAGGAAGAACTTGCCGTCCACATTACAAAGAACACACTGATGCTTTTAGACTTAACAACTTTGACAAAAAAAAAAACTTCCTGCCAGATTAAAGCTGTGTGCCGGACCGAGATTCGAACTCGGGACCATGCCTTTCGCGGACAAGTGCTCTTTCAATATCATTCTGGAAACTTTGACATATCTTGAATAGCTAACCATACATGCCTTAGCAGACACAGATTAACTGTCATCCATACCAGCCTAACTACACTCCATACAGAAAACCGCAGTAAAAAACTCTACCTACTAGAACAAGTAGAAATAATGTTACACAAAGAAAAATCTTCTGGAAACAGGTTGAATAAACAATCAGAGTTTAGCAGCCACAGTTTTTTCAGTAATTTTAAAGTTTATTTCTTCCTAAATTAAAAAATATTTAATAGTACAACCACTTGTTAAACATACAACCACATTTCACATATTAATAAATGTTTGCTTTATAAATGATATCTTTGTGTAATTAATAATATAACAGCTTTGTATCTCTTCGAAATGATAACACACTGTGTATTTATAGAAATGCAGATCTTTATATTTGAATTTCTTTGATTTGTTTTGACTTGGGTTCACTAATTTGCTGTAGAATGGGAATTGTATGTATGTACATAAACGTGTCTACTCAGACTGTACTTCAAAACTATGTATCCACTACTGGAAAGAGCAACTTATTTTTCAATTTATCTTCGTTTTGTAGACTTATATTCAGAATGTACCGCTTTGAAATATACGAATGTAATCTCACCAGGAACATAATTAACTTAAATATGAAACGAAAGAAATGCGACCGTAGTGGTCGCCCGGTTCCAGACTGAAGCGCCTAGAAACGCTCGGCCACACCGGCCGGCCACTGAAATAAAATCACAGTTATGAGTGAAGGCGGCTGTTCTTGATTTTACGAAAGTAATACAATCACGGAAGAAACACTGATAGCAATGGATAAAATTAAGTAATGAGGAGGCACTGAACTGAAATAGAGGGACGAGAAATTTGTGACAAACGTGACTAAAAGAGGAGCCGGCCGCGGTGGTCTAGCGGTTCTAGGCGCTCAGTCCGGAACCGCGCGACTGCTACGGTCGCAGGTTCGAATCCTGCCTGGGGCATGGATGTTTGTGATGTCCTTAGGTTAGTTAGGTTTACGTAGTTCTAAGTTCTAGGGGACTGATGACCACAGTTGTTAAGTCCCATAGTGCTCAGAGCCATTTGAACCATTTTGAACTAAAAGAAGGGCTCGCTTGATAGACAGCGTCGTCGTACTAGTGTCACCGGACTGAAGAACAAAACAACAACAGTTCGAGTCCATGTTCGACGGGGTCAACGGTATATATTGTTGTTGTTGATGTCGCGGTGGTCTTCAGACCAAAGACTGCTTTGATGCAGCCCTCTATGTTAGTCTAGCCGTTCTGTCTCTGCATAACTGCCACAACTTATATCAGTTTGAGTCTGCTAACAGTACTGAAACCCTGGGCTCCTTCTATAATGTTTATGCTCACAGACTTGGCTCCGTTAACCAGCTGACGATTCCTTGATGCGTCATGATGTGTCCTATCAACAGAGCTGTGCTTTTAGTCAAGCTATGCCACCAATTTCTTTTCTCCCCAATTCCCTTCACTGCCTGCCCGCCCGATCTAGCCATCTAATCTTCACTATTTTCCTTTAGCATCAAATTTCTAAGGCTTCTGTCCTCTTCTCTGTTTGCCGTCAACGTTTCACTTCCGGCGAAAGGATCTCATTTCCGAATTTAATTCCCTCAGGATCAGCTGATTTAATTCGGCTACATTATGAATGTTTTGCTTTTGGTCTATATTCGTCTTATAAGATCTTGTCAAAACGCTGCCCGTTCCATTAATGTGCCTGTGACAGAATCAAAATATCGTCGGCAGCCCTCAGAGTTTTCCTTTGTCTCCCTGAACTTGAATTCCCTTTCCACATTTTTCCTCGGTTTCCTTCACAGCTTGATCATTGTGCTTATTGAATAACATCAGCGTAGGCCACAAACTTGTCAACACATTTTCAACCGGTGCTTCCCTTTCATGCCCCTTAGTTCTTACAAATGCTGTCTGGTTTCTGTACAAGTTGTAGATAACCTGTCGTTCTCTGTATTTTATCTCACCTCCGTTTACAGTTTCGAAGAGTGTATTCCAGTCATCATTGACGAAAGCTCTCTCTAAGTGTACAAAATCTTTTTGCCTTTCTGTAACGTATGTTGTTAAATAAGTCATAGGGTCACTATTGCCTTACGTGTTCCCACATTTCTCTGGTATCCAAAAGGATCTTTCCCGAAGCCGGCTTCAATCAGTTTTTCCATTCTTCAGTAAGTAAGTCGTGTCAGCAGTTCGCAACCACTATTCATTAAACTGATATTTCGGCAACATTCACTCCTGTCAGCACCTGCCTGGACTTTTACTGGAATTACTACGTCCTTCTTGAAGTCTGAAGGTATTTCGTCCGTCCCTTATGTCTTGTACGTCAGATGGTACTGCTTATCACGGTTAGCGCTTTCAAGGATGTCAGTGATATTGACGCAATGACGTTCGCTCCATGTGCGTTGCATCGACGTCATTTTTTGAGTACTCTGTGAAATTCTTCCTTCAGTATCATATGTTGCACTTCATCCTGATATACTTCCTCTAACCTTTCTGTAACATACTCTCTCTCTCTCTCTCTCTCTCACACACACACACACACACACACACACACACACACACACACACACACAGACACACACACACACACGCACGCACGCACGCACGCACACACACACACACACACACACACACTATATTTTAACTTTTGTCTAGAACAATTTCGGTCAGTTTAAATTCATAGCCCTCTGTATTGCCTTTTTTACCTCTCCATTTGCTGTAATTTTATATTTATTCCTTTTGAATAAAATCCAATATCTTGCTTGTTACGCAACGATCTGTAGTGGGATTTGTCTTTTTGCCAGTTACATTCTATGCTGCCTTCACAATTTCATCTGTCAAAGCTGCCAATTTGTCCACTTTTGCAGCCCCTGCCCCAGTTTCAGTTAATCATAGCCTAACGCTTCCTTTAAAACTGTCAACAACCTCTGTTCTTCCAATTTATCCAAGTCTCATTTTAGTTTTATACCTTTCAGCAATTACTTCATTCTTAATCTGCACTTATTAACCAATGCAGGGTGAGTCACCTAACATTACCGCTGGATATATTTCGTAACCACATCAAATACTGACGAATTGATTCCACAGACCGAACGTGAGGAGAGGGGCTAGTGTAATTGGTTAATACAAACCATACAAAAATGCACGGAAGTATATTTTTTAACACAAACCTACGTTTTTTTAAATGGAACCACGTTAGTTTTGTTAGCACTTCTGAACATATAAACAAATATGTAATCAGTGCCGTTTGTTGCATTGTAAAATGTTAATTACATCCGGAGATATTGTAACCTAAAGTTGACGCTTGAGTACCACTCCTCCGCTGTTAGATCGTGTGTATAGGAGAGCACCGAATTACGTGGAGATCCAAAGGGAACGGTGATGGACCTTAAGTACAGAAGAAACTGGAACAGCACATTACGTCCACATGCTAACACCTTTTTGTTGGTCTTTTTCACTGACGCACATGTACATTACCATGAGGGGTGAGGTACACGTACACGCGTGGTTTCCGTTTTCAATTACGGAGTGGAATAGAGTGTGTCCCGACATGTCAGGCCAATAGATGTTGAATGTGGTGGCCATCATTTGTTGCACACAATTGCAGTCTCTGGCGTAATGAATGTCGTACATGCCACAGTACATCTGCTGTAATGTCGCCGCAGGCTGCCACAATACGTTGTTTCATATCCTCTGGGGTTGTAGTTACATCACGGTACACATTCTCCTTTAACGTACCCCACAGGAGAACGGGTTGGCCAATTTATGCGTCCTCCACGTCCTGTGAAACGCCCGTCGAACATCCTGTCAAGGGTCAGCCTAGCGTTAATTGCGGAATGTGCAGGTGCACCATCATGCTGATACCACATACGTCGACGCGTTTCCAGTGGGACATTTTCGAGCAACGTTGGCAGATCATTCTGTAGAAACACGATGTATGTTGCAGCTGTTAAAACACGCAACTGAACGTCGGAGGTTTCAAGCGTCAACTTTAGGTTACAATATCTCCGGATGTAACTAACATTTTACAATGCAACAAACGGCACTAATTACGTATTTGTTTATATGTTCAGATGTGCTAACAAAACTAACGTGGTTCCATTTTAAAAAACGTAGGTTTGTGTTCAAAAACATACTTCCGTGGATTTTTGTATGGTTTGTATTAAACAATTTCACTAGCCCCTCTACTCACGTTCGGTCTGTGGAATCGGTTCGTCAGTATTTGATGTGGTTTACGAAACATATCCAGCGGTAACGTTAGGTAACTCACCCTGTATATTAGGGTCAGAACGGACGTTTTCCCTTGGCGATAGATGGGTTTTGTGGTGATTGCGTTCCAGTCATGGAACGCCAAGTTTCTGACTTAGTATGTGGGTTATTAAATTGCGTAGTGAGTCTCAGTAGCATGTTTTCACACAGAGCACCTGATCAAGCGGGGAGATAATTGAACCTGTTGCCCTGACTGCTACTGTTTCTCCTGTCTCTACGTGTATATCTATATGACTACCCTGCAATTCACACTTAAGTGCCTGGCATATGGTTCTTCGAACCACCATCAGACTATATCTCTTCGTTCCACTGTCTAACAGTGCGTGGAATAAATGAATACTTAAATCTTTCTATGCGAGCTCTGATATCTCTTATGCCGTTACGAAGCTTTCTATGTAGTGTAAGTAGGCTGTTTATGTTTTCTTTATGTAAGTTTGCTGTTTATGTTTTTTATTGGCAACGTTACATAGCACTCTGTATGAAAATCACTGGCTGTGCTGTGTGCAGTATGTGGCTAATTTGCATTGTTGTCTGCCATTGTTGTCATGAACTGCTATAGCTGGATGCGAACAGCGCATAGCGCTGGGCAGTTGGAGGTGAGCCGCCAGCAGTGGTGGATGTGGGGAGAGAGATGGCGGAGTTTTGTAATACTGGATGTTAATTATGAATATTAAGGTAAATACAGTGTTTGTTCTCTATTAAAATCTTTCATTTGCTAACTATCCCTATCAGTAGTTAGTGCCTTCAGTAGTTTGAATCTTTTATTTAGCTGGCAGTAGTGGCGCTCGCCGTATTGCAGTAGTTCGAGCAGCGAAGATTTTTGTGAGGTAAGTGATTTGTAAAAGGTATAGTTTAATGTTTGTCAGGGCCATTCTTTTGCAGGGATTTTTAGATAGTCAGATTGCGTTGCGCTAAAATTATTGTGTGCCAGGTTAAGCACAGTCTTGTACAATTGTTTTAAGTGGACGTTTCATATGTATAAATTCCTCTAAGGGGACGTTTCATATGTCGACCCTTAGCCTAGGATACCTCACTGGAATCTTCTGATTTTTTCTTGTAGTTTGTGTATTTAGTGTAGCTTTTGTTTATTGCTAGCGCGTAATTGTAGAGAGAATCTCCTTTGTAGTTGCAGTCTTTCATTGTTGTACAGTAAAACAGTTGTGGCATGCATGTAGCTTTGCGCCAAGTATTTCGCTGCTGCAATTAACTAGATATTATTTTCAGTGCTATGTTAATGTGTTCTCTTATTTTTGCTATTCAAATTGTGCTTTTCTGTGTTATCGTGTGAAATATTGTGACAATAATGGCGTGTGAAAAACGTAACACTCGGCTCGAAAGTAAACTAAGAAACGACAGTGAAGACGAAAGCAATGTGTTAGCGCCACTGTGTAATGAGTTAACTAATGTTCAAAGTAGTAATTTGGTAACTGTGCATAGGGAAATGGAGCGGGCGTCAAACAATGGCGTAGACAGTCAAACAGGTAGTGAACAAGGAAGCATTATCGATCGATCGGTCGGCAACAGCTCGCCTCAGGAATCCGAAATGACAGAACACAATACTGCAAATACTGTAGACTTCGGTTTTGGGTCCTCACCTTTTTCTCAAATGAGTCAAGACACATTTTCTGCTTGTCAAAATGTGAATGTTGCCGGTGAAAATGCACTGCTAAAAAGCGTAGAGAAACAGATTCCAGACACTAATACATTATTATTGCAATTAATGCAACAAATGGAACAAAATCAGAGACAGATGGGACAAAATCTTCAAAAGTTAGACACAATGGAACAAAATCAGAGACAAACACAGCAAAAGCTTCAAAAGTTAGACACAATGGAACAAAAGCTTCAAAAGTTAGACTCAGTGGAACATATGCTTGAACAAACACGTGAAGATTTAACTACTGAGTTACATAAAATAGAATCGAAATGTCAGAAAGTCTGTAATGACGTAAAAACACAAATTTGTGAGCATTTCCAACCTATTTTTTCGCGTCATGAGAATGTATTACAGAATCACGAAGCAGCCATAAAAGAGCTGCAAACCATTGTTCATGAAAATCATGAGACGTGGGCTAAAATTGACTCAGTTGCATCTACCGATTCGGTTACGCAACTGGCAAAAACTCAGGAAAACTTAAAGAACACAGTAGATTCGATTTCAACACAAATGGACACTCTGAAACTTGGTTCAGAAAAACACACTGAGGAAATGTGTTCACTATCGGAGAAAGTAGCTGAACTTTCGGATCAGGTCACTAACTTATCTACAAAGGTAGATGATGATCTGAATGACACAAGACCCGTAGCCTTCACTGACACAGAAGACTATGAACAAATAAGAAAATTCAAACAAAATCAAAATCAAATTAATACACAGTATAAAAGAGAAATCCGGGAAGTACAAGATCAGTTGACGCAGGTGATACAAGAATTACGTATTTCAGAGGACACTCGCGCCCCAATACTGGAAGAGGGACATAGAAATACGGAAAAGCCACAATATAATAACACAGAGCATTTCGGTAATTATGAAAGAAATTGGCAAGGTGCACCGAATTTTGAGATGGAACCGCCGACACGACGTAACAATGACCGATATGTGACTCGCCGACATGATGATTTTGACTATAAGCTGTTCATTACTACACGTAAATTCAAAACATTTAAGAATTCTGGCAACGACATTCATCCACAAGCGTGGCTCCATCAATTCTCTCATTGTTTTCCTCCCAACTGGTCATTAGAACACAGATTAGAATTTATGTGTGGCTACTTGGAGAATGAACCAGCTGTAAGAATGCGATCGGTCATTCACGATTGCCACAGTGAAGGAGAATTTTACCATGCGTTCCTCTCAGCATATTGGTCACAAGGTACACAAGATCGCGTAAAACATAGCATCATGATGATGAAACACTTTGAACAATCTGAATTTTCCAGTCTTGTCAAATATTTTGAAGACATGTTGCACAAGAATCAGTACCTGTCAAACCCATACAGCCCCTCAGAACTCATCCGCATTTGCTTAATCAAACTGCCTGAACATTTACGACACATTATTTTGGCAGGACGTTGCAAAGACGACATTGAAGCTTTTCAGGGACTGTTACAAGAACTGGAAATTGACACAGACAGTCGCGGGATGCGAAAACAGGAAAACAATCACTACAGGTCACATCCGTCACAATTCCGTGACGACAGAAACAATAAATGGCCACGACAAACCTATTCTTACAACGTAAATCGTGACCAAAACAGACACCACCCATATGACAACCACTGGCAGAGTAATAGTTACAGGGAAAGATCACCTTTCCGCAGTAATGACTATCACAGAGACAATCAGAGAAACAGACAATATGGGAACCAAAATAACTATTATCAAGGGAGACAGAATAACTTTAGACGCAACGGTCCAGCACGCAGTTACGACTCAGGCAGAAATTCTCCACCACGTGACAGACAAGAAAGAAACTATCGAACCTACCGACATGACGACAGACGATATGATCGTAACGACAGACCTGAATTGCATCAGAACTGGCGAGATTTAAATAGAGCAGAGCACTCTCGTCACGATGAATTTGTAGAAGTTAGGTCTCCAAATCCCAATAACGACGCGCGCCAACAAAGAGACAATAGGCGATGACTCACACCACTGGCAGCCACAAGACGTACTTATGAAACTGACGACGCAGCTGCCGTAGCTAGTAATTACGTAAAAATGGAAGACATTAGGGACATCTTACTCCAGGAACACGACGTAAAACATAACAACATTGCATATCCTGTGATTCATATTACTGTAAATGAGTAAAATTTACGGCAGTACTTGACTCTGGCAGTCCCATTTCAGTAATTAGCGAAACAGCTTTTAGCAAATGCAACAAAGCGAACGATTGCCCCACACTTCCGTTACGTAAGATTAAATTACAAGGTGCAATCTTTGGAAAAAGTGTAGATGTACGCCAACAAACCAACTTAGAATTCTTTTGTCAAAGCCACAGCTTCTCTATGAACTTCCTTATTGTTCCATTATTGTCGACGGAAATTATACTGGGAGTAGACTTTTTGAATGAATACAAAGCAATTTTAAGCTTTCACGATGCTGAAATAAGTTTAGAGAAAGAAGGTATGTCAATAGCTTTGAAATTTGAAGACTGGCTCTCAAACCATGATGTGGAAATTAATCGGCTTTACCTTCTGTTAGATAACAGTTCGGAATTTTCTACGGAACTAGACACTAACAATCACTCTGCAAGTACTGACAGGGATGACATCGACGGCATATTTGAAATTAATGAGTTAATTCAGAATAAAATTCAAACAATTGAGAATTGTAATGACACTGATAGGCAGGAACTTTTTGAGATTTTACAAGCACATTCCACAGTTTTTACTCACAAAACAGGAACAATCAAGGGATTTCAATACCAATTTCGTGTTCGTGAGCATACTAAATTTTGTGTTAGACCATACGTAATTCCAGCACATTATAGGTACCGTGTTAGAACAGAAATACAATCTATGCTTGACGAGGGCATTATTGAGCCTGCAGTAAGCTCATACAACAATCCGTTACATGTTGTTGAGAAGAAAAATGGATCGATCAGACTTGCCTTAGATTCGAGACAAATCAATACTATCATTATTCCTGAAACAGACAGGCCGCAGACGATGGAAGAACTTCTTCAAAATTTTAATGGTGTAAAAGTGTTATCTTCCATTGATCTCAGATCCAGCTTTTATCAGATCGAACTTCATCCAGAATGTAGAAAATACACAGCTTTCCTTTGTTTCGGCGTTTGTTATCAGTTTCGGAAACTTCCTTTTGGTTTGAACATTTCTTCGGCAGCATTCATTCGTGGGTTAAATTCCATATTACCTGAGTTCTTAAAACGTCACATCACCTTATATGTGGACGATATTCTAATAGCAGAAGCTTCATGGGAACAACATAACCGCATCCTCAACAGTTTGTTACGTATTTTTGCAGAGTCTGGAATTACAGTTAACTTGGAAAAGTCTGAATTCGGTAGGTCAAAGGTGAAGTTTTTGGGACATATTATTTCTTCTGAAGGCATTCAGCCGGATCCTGAAAAGTTAGAAGCAATCAGAGCCATTCCAGTTCCATCCACAAAAAGACAAGTCCGCAGTTTTCTAGGTCTCGTAAATTTTTACCGTCGTTTTCTGAATATGCAAATTCTAGTTACACCAAAACTTTGTTCTCTCACTGGAAAAAATACTATTTGGAACTGGGACGAACAAGCACAGTTGGAATTCAATTCTTTGAAAGAAGCGTTACTTCACGCGCCAATACTAGCTCATCCAGATCTGTCACAAGATTTCTGCCTTAGCACGGATTCTTCTAAAGTCGGTCTTGGTGCCCATTTATTTCAAGAAGCCATAGAAAATGACACTACTGTTCAGAAAACCATCGCTTTTGCTAGCCGAGTGCTAACAAAATCTGAAAAAAATTATTCCGTTACTGAATTAGAAGCTTTAGCTATCGTTTGGGCATTTAACAAATTCCGTTTCTTTCTTTCTGGTAAGCACGTAAAAGTATACAGTGATCATCGTGCATTACAATTTCTTATGTCTTCAAAATTAAATCATGACAGGTTAAAACGTTGGGCATTGTTTCTGCAAGAATTCCGCTTCACAATAGTCTACATTCCCGGCAAGGAGAACATTGTTGCGGACGCACTGTCACGCGCACCGGCTGGGCTTGAGAAAAGTAACACAGAAGGCAACCTCGAGAAAAATTTCAGTATTCTTTACATTCAGAAAGTCGCCTTTGAAAACTTCATCACCACATCTTTAAAGGACATTGCTCATGAACAAGATAAAGATCCGATTTGGAAAGATATCAAAAGTAAATGGCATGAAAAGACACACACTCAGATTCGGCATTATTACCTGGTTAGAAACAACATACTCTTCAAACGCTGCACTGTTGATGACAAGCTATGGGTACTTTGCATTCCAGACGATTTTGTTAATAAGCTCATTTGGTACATTCATTTCAGCTACGCACATTTTGGCCCACGAAAATGTTATCATATTCTTCGAACGACTTGTTATTTTAACAATATGGAAAAGCGAATTCGAAGAGTCTTGTCTATTTGTAAACTTTGTCAAAAGGCGAAACCGTCTACTATCTCACATCGTGCTCCGTTATTTCCTATTATTCCTTCTAAATTAAAAGAATTTGCTGCTGTTGATCTTTTGGGACCCCTTGTCAGAACATCGAATGGATTTTCGTACGTTCTAGTCGCTGTTGAACTTACTTCAAAATTTGTTTCTTTCACTCCGTTACGTAAAGCCCCTGGACGGTCTGTATCCAACGCCTTTGTTAAAAATTTCTTACGTGAAGTTGGACACGTTAGTAAAGTCATTTCAGATAACGGACCGCAATTCAGATCTGCTGTTTGGTCACGCATGCTTCGGAATCATAAAATCAAACCTGTTTTTATTTCATTGTATTCACCACATTGTAACCCGTCTGAACGGATTATGAAAGAAATCAATAAGCTTTGCAGACTTTATTGTCACAGAAAGCATCAGCATTGGGACAGATATTTACACTTATTTCAAAATGTGCTGAATGAAATGCCTCATGATTCCACTGCTTTACCACCTACTCTTGTACTGAAGAATGTAGAACCTCCGAACAGAATCAGAGAGCTTGTACCTTTCCCGAATACACGTAAACTTCGCCACAAAGACATAATTGATTTGGCTCTTAAAAATATAAAATCTGCAGCAGACAAAAGGAGAAAACTACACGGTAAAGCAAATGCAAAGAAATTATGTATTGGTCAGAAAGTTCTCATTAAAGCTCATTCATTGTCGCATAAGAAGAAACACTTGAGTCACAAATTCTTTCTAGTTTACAATGGACCTTACAGAATCCGACGTATACCACATGATAATTGCGTTGAAGTTGAAACTCTGCGTACTAGGAAGAGTAAAGGTTTACACCACATTTCTCATGTAAAACCATTTATTGACAGATAATCTGCTTTTTAACTTAGTCTTTGCAATTTTCACTTCACGCTACTTGTATAATTTGTCCCACTGAGAAACTGTTAACATGCAACTATGTTTCAAAGCTAACTAACCATCCAGTCAAGAACATAGGTAACTTAGACAAGTAATTGCGAATGCATTGTGATTGCGAACAGACGACACAGTGTTGTTATTTATACATTCCTCCTTGTTAGTTGCACGATTACATAACGAATATATGGCTTACATACTTAGAACATATACCAGCACTGCTAATGAAATTTTCATGCAACGTTTTGGTTTGCTTGAGAGTGGATTCAGGATTTGAGGTGCTTTCTGTGAAATGCCAGATGACACAGTGGTTAGTTTATGTGACAGCTACACGATTTTATCACGACGCTGCTAATGCGTGACAATTTACAATGTTGCTTTTGCGATGTATCTGTTTTATATCTGCACAGTTTTTTCTGAATTCTTCTATAAAGTGAGACATGTTTTAGTGGTGACTTTTGTGCTATTGCTACAAGGAAACAGCCTTTTCTGTAGCACAACAATACGTTACAGCACAGTACTTTCTTCATCACGGCAATAAGCGTAATAAATATGATATCTATACGCAAAGCATTTCACTTTGTTTATCATGAGGTAAGTACATTGACTTCTGCAGAACTTAGCTTTCGGAGGACAATAACTACGACACTTCCCAGAGATTATTTGACAGAAAGACGCATATTTAGCGCTACAGGACACGTATTTGAGTGATTAATTTTGTACTTAAAACATTTATTTTTAAAGATTTTTGAATTACAAAGAAGTTTTTTGTGATACATTTCATTCCATTGCTGTAAGCTATTATACCTGAGGATACAATTACAATAAACCTCAGGGGGGTACACGCCTACTTTGCGTACCATGTGTTTGGCAAGCACAAGGAGCCCTAGCTAATATGGTATTTGCTTATACAATTTAACACATCGGTACCATATTTCTCTAACACATAAATTACACAGCTATCTGATCATTTAACAGAGAAACAAACATCTTTTTACTACGTCAGTGACACATGTTTACGTAATTACAGAATTGGATTATTTCACACTTAAGAAATTGTATTTGTCTGTACTGTGTGAACTCTTCATATTTTTTTGGTACCATTGTGATACTATGAGAGCTTTGAATGATGTATTTTGGTATGAGATCATAATTTTTAAAGTACGTTTGAGGTAGATGACACTACTGAAATGAGCAGAGAATTTTCTTTAGGTTTTGAAATCATTGGAGGAAGCTACGACGTTTTTGACATTTGACTGAGGTGTTATGATGTTATTTTTACGACGACGATGTGTATTATGCTGTTGCGGTAAGTTTATGATCCATAAGCTGATGCCATATGAGTTATTTGATTATGCTATGTATCTGCCATGATGAAAAATGGAAAAAGTGTCGACGAATAAGGTAAGGTGTAATGAATAGAAGTTAGGGACTCTTGACTTGTGAAATAGGATGTTGGAAACCAAGAATCGTACTTTAAGAGTTATGAAATGTGTGTGTACATGCGTGAATGTATCACAATGCAAGCGAAAATATTTTGGACACTGTTATATCAATAGCATTTTGTTTCTACAGATTTGCAACGCTAATTCTTGACCTGTGAAATTTTGTATATGAGACTGTCACTGTAGCGAAAACTGCTGTCGTAAATGTTTCCGTAAGAAAGTTAAGTGACCTCCTGCACATAATGCGACGTGGGCACCCAGGTGTGTCAGACACCTGGAGAACAAGCCTTTTCAGACGCTCAGGTAGAAAAGAAAGCCATTAGGGTGTGCCAGAGGCACAGGTGGAAGAGAAGGACAAAGAGAGGCCTATACCTCTGTTTATGACATTCCTTTGTAGAGGGCATCGCTAATGCGACACGCTCGTTACTTGAAAACATATGATTTTTGTAATGCGTTGTGGGCACACAGCTGTGTCAAACACCTGGAGAACAAGCCATTAGGGCGTGCCTTTCATCGCTAATGCGACACCCTCGTTACTTAAAAAACATATGATTACTCGCACTTTGTGCTAATTATTGAAATGCTTATGAATTGATGGGGAATATTCGTACATCTGCACACCTGATTATGACAAGTGTCTTTCTACGAGAGTTGAGAGCCATTAACTTATGAAATGAAATGTCACATGACTACTGAATGATATTTTTATGCTTTGGTTTGCGTAATTGCTTATTTCATTTGATATCTGGTTTCCAGCTGTGTTGCAGCATTGCTTTTATAAAATAAAATGCATTTGCTAATGTGAACTCTTTCTGTCAACAGATCTATTAAATAATTATTTTATGATCCACATTCTTTAAAAAAGGAGCACTTGGAAAGGAAAGAACAATAAGAAGTAACTAATAACAGTAACACTTAATTTTCTTTTCAGGTACATGGTAATTTTTTTTTACAATCAGTTGTTATGGTGCACCACTTTAATTACATAGACATTAAGATGTGAATATACATTTCCCTTGTCTGCATTATCGTCTTTAGTGTAATATTTTTTCTGCTTGAGCTATGTCATGTTTAGGTATAAGTTGCTGCTGTTTATCAGGTATAGTGTTACTGAATTTGACTTTGTGTTACTCTTCTAAGCTAGTTTTTCTTGTTTCCTGCATTGCCTTATATTAGTTGTAATATTGCACTTGCTTTGCTAATTTATGCTGCTAGCTTTGCCAATTTGCATTTTTTGTCATTTCTGTTTGTGTTGATTTGTTGTGATGCTGCATTGCCTCGTCCCTTGGTATATATATCTGAGCTCAGTAGATTTAAGTTAGCTTAAGAGGGGGTAGACTATATAAGAAACTGACTATGGAGAATAGGTAAAGAATGCATTGCGAAGAAAGATTTGGGCCCCAATGAGTATTGTACAATCAGAAATAATTATTTTGAAAGAAATATGAATAGAATACAGGAAGGAGGTATAGGTAGGATTATCTTGGAAATAAATAATGAGGTAAGAAATATGTGAACACATAAATACAGAAAGCATGCTTGGATAGGATTTTTTTTGGTGGAAGCAAAGGTTGAAATAAGACGAACGATCTATGGAATGAAGGGAGATCTCCAAGCAAAATACTGCAGTAAACCAAACCCTGTCCTTTCCTCTTTGCTGCTTTTTCCAAATATGTAATTGTGTGTTGTCCTTTCCTTTTGGTGTTATCCCACTATGTGTTTGTGTACCCTTGTGTATTTGTGTTTTTCCTGTCTTTATGTGTTTAGCTGATGAGAGCTCTGTTGTAGACTTTTTCTAATAATATGTTATTTACTTTGTAAAGATGCTTAGACATTATTTATTCTGTGTTGTTTTCATGCTCATGTGTGAAGTTGACGTTTCAAAAGTGATTCTGATCTTTTATGTATGTACTCATGTTATCATTCCTGTAACACTGATGTATATGTTTATTTCTATTCTTTTGTAAAGCCCCTATTACTACAAATATTATCTGTATTGTTATGTCTTCAATGTTGTATTTTGTATCTTTGTAATTGTATTCTTATGTTATAAAATTGTAATTGACACCAGTTCATCATATTATTAACTTGTTAGTTACATTTCACTGCACACTTTTCTGTTGGTCATAGTATATGGACAATATGTGAGAAGTTGGGACTGCTAGTGTTTGCACGTGTGTTAATAATTCAGCAAGGGACTGGATAACAGCATTGCTGGTTCTAAGGACAATTACACAAACTTTGTGAGTGCACAAGTGGTTGTTTATGGACTTGCTATCTTCTCTGCAAGACTCTTCGATGGTGATTGTGCACCTGCACAGTCGCAGCAGATGGCTGCTGGCCGTCTCTACAAGGACTACAGTGGGTCTGCATCTCTGGTGGCCCACCAATACCACAATCTCTACCAGGACTACAGTGGGCCTGTCCACACTCTCTACCAGGACTGCAGTGGGTCTGCTCTGTGATGACCTACCTACCAATCTTCTTCAAAATGTCGAATGACTCTGCTGTGGGTTTGCTCTGTTGTGGCCCATTACATGTCAGCATGTCAAGAGTCAGCACTATCTTACCGTTGGAAGGACAATACTACTTCTTCAAGACTGCATGGACATCCACTACTTCCGTGTGCATTGCCTTTTATTGTTCAGACTTTGATAAAAGAAATGGCAGTTTTACTGTGGTGAATGATCAGGACTGTCTTTATTGACTGTGAGAAAATTTTAGCTGTTGACCAACATTGTATTAATAAGTGTGCGCATTTGATATCTTTCTTACTGTAATTATGAAAAAATTTTTCAAATCTGTATTGGCCACTGGCCAAAAACATTTGTAAAATTTTTTGTGGGGAGCATGGGGGCTATGTATTTAGGCTGTTTATGTTTTCTTTATGTAAGTTTGCTGTTTATGTTTTTTATTGGCAACGTTACATAGCACTCTGTATGAAAATCACTGGCTGTGCTGTGTGCAGTATGTGGCTAATTTGCATTGTTGTCTGCCATTGTTGTCATGAACTGCTATAGCTGGATGCGAACAGCGCATAGCGCTGGGCAGTTGGAGGTGAGCCGCCAGCAGTGGTGGATGTGGGGAGAGAGATGGCGGAGTTTTGTAATACTGGATGTTAATTATGAATATTAAGGTAAATACAGTGTTTGTTCTCTATTAAAATCTTTCATTTGCTAACTATCCCTATCAGTAGTTAGTGCCTTCAGTGGTTTGAATCTTTTATTTAGCTGGCAGTAGTGGCGCTCGCCGTATTGCAGTAGTTCGAGCAGCGAAGATTTTTGTGAGGTAAGTGATTTGTAAAAGGTATAGTTTAATGTTTGTCAGGGCCATTCTTTTGCAGGGATTTTTAGATAGTCAGATTGCGTTGCGCTAAAATTATTGTGTGCCAGGTTAAGCACAGTCTTGTACAATTGTTTTAAGTGGACGTTTCATATGTATAAATTCCTCTAAGGGGACGTTTCAGTAGGTTGGCGACAGTAAAATATTATCACGTTCAAAGTTGGTGATTGAAATTTGGAAGAAAACCACTCCTTTCGACCCACCTTTCTTCCACTTTATTTACTCATGTTCTAATCATCACTGAGATTTTTAGAGAGGGCAGAGAGTGGTTGTAATGCTGAATTCAGAAGTAAGTAAATGCACGCGGTGACTTTAGATGGAGGAGACGAGAGCTTGTGTTTGTTCTTCATCGTTTTACCACAGCTGTGGTTTGACAGCGCGAGTTTGGGGAGAACGGGCGGCAGGTATGCAAAGGGCAGCCTGACCGCGTTTTATGAACGCAGTGGCCGTCACTCGCAAGAGGGCGTAGCCGGAGCCACAGGGAGTCACTGGGAATACACGAGTGGAGAGCCAGCAGCAGCGAGCCGGCTGTGTTGTCCCTGCAGTTGGAGCAGAAACGCACGACTTCTTTCCCAGAAGTTGGTTAGGGATGGTGAGAGTGCGGGCGAGGCGAAGTGCAGTCCACGTTTCAGCAGGGGGGCCTCATATTGTCTCCCGTTTCGGCTGAGATCGGTATCTGCTTCTTGGCGAAATCGTTTCTCGGAGACACAGCTGGTGGGCGGACACCCGCTGGCCGAGAATGATATGGCGCTTTTCTTGTTTCCAGGTCACGAAGGCGAGCTGGTCCGCGTGCGAAAAGTAACAGCGTGTCGACTGGACCGCAGTCTGTGACGTAAGAAACCGTCACAGCGGACACCTGTCGATGTACCAGGAGCGTGCGGTGGGGCGGGTTTATTGCGTCGTAGTAAATGTTTGATCACTGTCTCTCGTCGTACTGTTCACTACCTAAGTTCCACCTACCTCAGTACGGCGTCAGATCACCAGCCCTTTTCTCTGCCTACGTAGATACTGTTCAGACGACGTTAAAAGCAGCGTTGAACAAAAACGCCGTTTGCGAAGGTCCGCGTAAACTCTGGCGGCAAGATATCGTGTAATATAACACAATTTTCGGGTGGAGGGCGATTCCTTCATCTCTTTAGAAAAATGACAAAATTCTGCAGCGAGTTCTTTTATTTCTTTACGTTCAAAATTAATCACTTGCCATCAGCCCGAATTTAATCGACGAATAACATCACTGTCCTCAGCTCACAGTTCATGCAAATGGCTCTGAGCACTATGGGACTTGACATCTGAGGTCAGCAGTCTCCTAGAACTTAGAACTACTTAAACGTAACTAACCTAAGGACATCACACACATCCAAGACCCGAGGCAGGATTCCAACTTGCGACCGTAGCGGTCGCGCGGTTCCAGACTGAAGCGCCTAGAACCGCTCGGCCACAACGGCCGGCACAGTTCATGCAAACCAGTGCACACGCTAGGCAGCCAGAAATGTACTTAAGTCCAACCCGAAATGGTACACGATCTACAGTCAATACTCTGCTACAGTATATGAGTTTCACTTTCGGTCCTTTTCAGTGGATTTCTATTAACAGAAATTACTCGCCAACAATTCCATAAACGGGTATGAAACATGAGACGCGGAATTCTGCAAAGGCCGAAAGTTCACATGCATTTATCTTTCCAACAGATAACTTCACAAGCTCAGATTTTTACAATCTGTCCGTAAATGCAACTGCTTTCACGGGAATACAACCCGGACTTGGGAAACCAGTAACTTCTTCATTTTACTCAGAATGTAGAGGTCCAACATGACCTGCATGTCCGATAGTTAGCCAGTGATTCACTCACTGCCGTTCCTTCCAGGGCCTATAACTACATGCAATGCGCGGGAAATGCTTAACGCTGTTTGGTTGTTCAAAAGGACCAGCCAATCAAAACAATCCTCTGAGTTATTTCTCGCGCTAAAACTGTCTTACGCCAATCATTATTCACAGATGCATTTATGTCACTTCATCATGCAAATATTAATAAAATGTTTTACAAAACCAAACGAAAAGAAAACTGATCTTGAAATAACTTTCGAAAAGTATTACTCTACAAACGGCAATTCTGGCTGCCTTCTTACGAAGGCAAGTACCCTTGGACATACGTCGTCAGCAAGGTGGGGAAATTACATTTTTCATTGCAACTTGCTTGCTTAACACTTTCCCGTGACGTAGTTATGTAATGTTTAACAAGAGATAATATTGGAATTTTCGTATGTCCCACATACACTCTCTCACTCATTCTTATTTACTCACACAACAACACATTAAATAAGTACTGATCTTTTCTGAATTTTATATTACGAAAATGAAAAATAGTTAACGTTTTTAATTGTGAAAATTCAAACAAATTTTTCTGCCATTTTTCGAACTTCATTAATGATTCCCCACGATACTAAAAGACAAACTGTTATGAATCCTAAGTGACTTTAATCTTACAAGTGTCGGTTTGGGGTGTTTTAGGTAATTTTCTCTAACTCTGAAAGTATGCCAGCTAGGAAGCTGAGATTTTTACACGATCTTCTTTTTAATAACAAAGGGCAGTATATTGCACAGGTACCACTTCCCACGGCTAGGCTAGCGACAGGTGCGAATTAGCCACGCTAAGATACGAGCGACTGTTTCTATCACCGCCAACGGCTCCAGAGCTACGAGCCGTACTGCAAAGTAGTGCAATGAACGCTATTCCGTATTGACTCGCGACGTTACAATTGGAAGAACAGTTTTTTCCCGTCTTATGGAGATAAGCCGTATAGTACGCGAAGTGATACATGAGTGTTTTCCGATCTTTCCACTGGCAGCTTTACTTTGTTGGCGAAAACGCTACGCGGAGCTTTCCACAGCCTGCGAGATAGTGTGCGGAAGAGTGAGGAGGACATTCGTTCTGGTCGACGCAAGAATGCGGACGGCATAATACTCGTTCGGGATCCGCAGGAGAGCGCGGACAAGACTCTGTTTTGCCAGGAAGAGTGCGGACCAAAGGTCCACGGTGCGACCCGACGCTGAGGCGCACTACGCACCGCATCTCGAGTTTTCCGCTCTTAGAGTGAGCTCTGTGCAGCACCAGCAGTAGGAATCTTGAGAGCAAATTCTCTTACTTTATTGTTCGCCCACAGAAGCAGCAGTTGTTGTCCGATCCAAACGCATTATACACTCCTGGAAATGGAAAAAAGAACACATTGACACCGGTGTGTCAGACCCACCATACTTGCTCCAGACACTGCGAGAGGGCTGTACAAGCAATGATCACACGCACGGCACAGCGGACACACTAGGAACCGCGGTGTTGGCCGTCGAATGGCGCTAGCTGCGCAGCATTTGTGCACCGCCGCCGTCAGTGTCAGCCAGTTTGCCGTGGCATACGGAGCTCCATCGCAGTCTTTAACACTAGTAGCATGCCGCGACAGCGTGGACGTGAACCGTATGTGCAGTTGACGGACTTTGAGCGAGGGCGTATAGGGGGCATGCGGGAGGCCGGCTGGACGTACCGCCGAATTGCTCAACACGTGGGGCGTGAGGTCTCCACAGTACATCGATGTTGTCGCCAGTGGTCGGCGGAAGGTGCACGTGCCCGTCGACCTGGGACCGGACCGCAGCGACGCACGGATGCACGCCAAGACCGTAGGATCCTACGCAGTGCCGTAGGGGACCGCACCGCCACTTCCCAGCAAATTAGGGACACTGTTGCTCCTGGGGTATCGGCGAGGACCATTCGCAACCGTCTCCATGAAGCTGGGCTACGGTCCCGCACACCGTTAGGCCGTCTTCCGCTCACGCCCCAACATCGTGCAGCCCGCCTCCAGTGGTGTCGCGACAGGCGTGAATGGAGGGACGAATGGAGACGTGTCGTCTTCAGCGATGAGAGTCGCTTCTGCCTTGGTGCCAATGATGGTCGTATGCGTGTTTGGCGCCGTGTAGGTGAGCGCCACAATCAGGACTGCATACGACCGAGGCACACAGGGCCAACACCCGGCATCATGGTGTGGGGAGCGATCTCCTACACTGGCCGTACACCACTGGTGATCGTCGAGGGGACACTGAATAGTGCACGGTACATCCAAACCGTCATCGAACCCATCGTTCTACCATTCCTAGACCGGCAAGGGAACTTGCTGTTCCAACAGGACAATGCACGTCCGCATGTATCCCGTGCCGCCCAACGTGCTCTAGAAGGTGTAAGTCAACTACCCTGGCCAGCAAGATCTCCGGATCTGTCCCCCATTGAGCATGTTTGGGACTGGATGAAGCGTCGTCTCACGCGGTCTGCACGTCCAGCACGAACGCTGGTCCAACTGAGGCGCCAGGTGGAAATGGCATGGCAAGCCGTTCTACAGGACTACATCCAGCATCTCTACGATCGTCTCCATGGGGGAATAGCAGCCTGCATTGCTGCGAAAGGTGGATATACACTGTACTAGTGCCGACATTGTGCATGCTCTGTTGCCTGTGTCTATGTGCCTGTGGTTCTGTGAGTGTGATCATGTGATGTATCTGACCCCAGGAATGTGTCAATAAAGTTTCCCCTTCCTGGGCCAATGAATTCACGGTGTTCTTATTTCAATTTCCAGGAGTGTAGTAGGTTGTTCCCGAGTTTGGCTCACAGCCACTGTCAGTATTGATCATAGTCAGACAGTGTTATCCCTCTAAAGTCGCAGTTAAAGTCGAGTCTTCGACCTTGATTCAACTTTGACAATCGCCAATCAGATCATTCTGCTTTATGATTACTAGACAATGCACAATCAAGATGTTACGAAGTCCTACACTCCACATTTCACATTTGTTTTATGAATAAATCTGTCGCGATATTTCCTTCTTTCATTCAAGTTCGCAGCCCCTTGATCATCTTGAATAATTTCACTTACTTATGTGGTAGATAACATGAGGGCTATTCGGCAAGAAAGGTACGATCGGACGCAAAATGGGAACCATAGTGAGACTCCTACGAAGCTTTGCACGGATGTGTTGGACAGTGTCTCTAGTATATCTGTCGATTGCGTCACGCCATTCTTCTCAGTTCCGAGTGCACAGTGAGATGCCTGGAAAATAGCGTCTCTCGCCTGGTGAGAGATTTCGCCTGATGTTAATGCAGCCCACACAACATAACTGTCATGTGTTTCCTTTTTCCCGCGAGTTCTCCGCCGCTCTCTGCAGGGGCGTTGAAGAAGTTACTGCAGTGTTTTCGATGAGCAGCTTTGATCACCCACAACAGAACCCACGTTTTTCTCCGTCGGGGCGTCATCTCTGTTCACATGAACCGCTGGCTACGAAGACAACATTTTGACACAGACAACGAGCTGTAGACTAGTGTAGAGAACTGGTGGAAAGCACTGGCGGCTGGCTTCTATGACAAGGGTACTGGAAAGTTTACAGAACGCTATGACAGTTGTCTAAGTCGGAGCGGCGACTACAAAAAAAGCAACCTGAAGGTGTACCTAACTGTTGCAAATAAAATATATTTTATTTTTATAGTGGTTTCCATTTGCCGAGCGATCGGGCCTTACTTTCTGAATAGCCCTTATAGTTGTAGTCCTGTAGAGAGTAATGCAATGTGTCGTTCTCAGCGACACTCCACAGGGCCATCTTTTATAGTCATTTACGTTACCATCACCTGCGCATAGTTTTCATAATAGTGACATTGAAGTCCTGGCTCTGGGTCTTAGACTTATCGAGAGGCAGTGGTTGATCCGAGGCACCCAAATGCCTACGAATTTCATGAAAAGATCTCACCGCAAAGAAAAAATGTCTTTGATTTAATGATTGCCATCGCAACTCGCTTATGACTCTGTCTCCTACTTCGCATTAATACAAAACGAGCTGCTCTTCTTTGAATTTTTTCGATGCCCTCTGTCAATTCTGTATGGAAAAGATACCATACAGCACTGCAAGTCTAGCAGAGGACGGACAGGCGTAATGTAAGTGGACTGTTTAGTAGACCTGTTGCACCTTCTAAGCGTTGAGCCAATAAAACATTGTCTTTGGTTTGCCTTCCCCACGACATTGCCTATGTGATCCTTCCAACTTACGTTGTTTGTAATTGTAATTCCTAGGTATTTAGTGGAATTGACAGCCCTTACATTTGTGTGATTTATAGTATAACCGAAATTTAAGGATTTCTTTTTGTGCTCGTGTAGACGACACCACACTTTTCATTATTTAGAGTCAGCTCTCACCTTTCGGCCATATTTCAGGTATCGTGTCAAGAAAATTTGGAATTGACTTTGATCTTTTGATGACTTTACGAGGTGCTAAATGACTGCACCATCTGCACACAGTCTAAGACGGCTCTTAAAATTGTCTCGTAAATCGTTTATGCAGATTAACAACAGGAGATGATCTATGACGCTCCCTTGGGGAAAACCGGAGATCACTTCTGCTTCACTCGATGGTTTTCCGTCAATTATTTCCAGATAAAAGCTAACTTACTTAAACATCTGCTGTTGTTTCGGCCAAGTAATGTTGTAGAACAAGAGACAGGAGGAAGGCCGCCAACACGTAACAGAAAGTCAGTTGAATGTGCGTACACTGGTTGATAAGAAAAGTTAAGCACCCGAAAGGGTATGAAGAAAAGAAATGAAACTTCATGGGCTGAGGGGTATGTAAAGTTGTGACTCTTAATCATATTTAGTGAGGAAGCAGCAAGCACACCCTGTAAAGGGCTTCAAAAGGTGTTTCATGCAAACGGGAATTCGTTGCCTGCCGCCATGACCCCCTGATATGGCAGACTAAAACACTCGATACTAATGTTTATAGCTGCTTTTGTACTGTTCCAGTCTGTTTTACCACGATATTATCTTGTCCACTGTACATTTTCTCACAAACTGAAGTGATTGACTCACTTTTGCGAACATGATACGCTGAACAGATTTCTTCTTTTTCGTTGAAAGCGTAGTCCGTTGTGGAACGATTTTTCTAAAAATGGTTCAAATGGCTCTGAACACTATGGGACTCAACATCTTAGGTCATAAGTCCCCTAGAACTTAGAACTACTTAAACCTAACTAACCTAAGGACATCACACACACCCATGCCCGAGGCAGGATTCGAACCTGCGAGCGTAGCGGACACGCGGTTCCAGACTGAAGCGCCTAGAACCGCACGGCCACACGGGCCGGCGAACGATTTTTCTCCTCTGACACACTTCCGTTTCCGGAATGAGGAGCTTTTCATTCACACTGCGAACTCCATGGGCTGAGGGGTTTTGATTTTATAGAACTTGGTGTTGTCGAAAAATACTTCACTAGCTGTGGAGATCTCTTTGATTAAGCCTAATACTTCAAATCTGATTGTGTCCTTTCAGTCTCTGAATAGCGCAGACTCCTTACCGTTGTAATGTTTATTGACACGATCCGGTATTCCTTCTCGTTCGCTCAGGGCCAGATGAACAGCGTAGACGCTTTTGGAGACGCTCCGGATAGCGATGCGATACGAACTTGACTGTCGACCGCCACACGACATGACAGCCGTGAGTGAAGGCGCGGGGTGACGCTTCATTTCAGTGCAGCATTCCTTTGGTTGGCATCTTCGCGACACTTACACCACAGCGGTAGCTCGACGATACTCTACGCCCCGTTTTGTTGCCCTTCATGACAAGCCATCGTGGGCTTACATTTCAGCAAGATAATGCTCAACCGCACATGGCGAAAGCGATGACAAATTCATTCCATATTTTTAGGTTGCTAGCTAACTACTTTCTTTTGAAATCACGACTTTAATAAAAATGGCAAGGTAATGTTAATCAGAACACAGGGAGAAGTGGTGATCTAAATGACAATAGATTTATTCTTTCTCAACATCACAGGACAAAAAAATGACTAAAGAAACGTCACACAAACATTTTCATTTTGAAATAGATTAGCGTTAATGTAGTAAAAGATCCACGCAGTGGACGCCAAGTTGAAAAGCTACTCCTTATGTTTCAAATCTAGACTGCCATAATAAATGGGAAGGAACTGTTAATTAGAAAAAAATGGTTCAAATGGCTCTGAGCACTATGGGACTTAACAGCTGAGGTCATCAGTCCCTTAGAACTTAGAACTACTTAAACCTAACGAACCTAAGGACATCACACACATCCATGCCCGAGGCAGGATTCGAACCTGCGACCGCAGCGGTCGCGCGGTTCCAGACTGTAGCGCCTAGAACCGCTCGGCCACCCCGGCCAGCTGTTAATTAGAACTCAGGGGGAATTTGTAGTCTAATTGACAATCGATTTATTGTTCTTAAACATTATAAGACAACATAATTATTAAAGAATCATCACACAAAGATTTTTAATTAACAAACACCTTACTAACATGGGATCTATGCTGGACAAAATGATCTGCTGGGAATCGACTCACGACACTAATCGCTCTATCTGACTTCATACACGTGAATACAGGTTATGGCACCAAACTACGCCACCACCAAGCATTTATATTCCACCATACAAAAAAAAAAAAAACGAAAAATGTGGTTCGAAAGAACAGGGTGCTGAGAAATATATATTATAGCCCTACGTCGCAGCACCAAATACTTTACCCTCGTGCTCGTCAAGGCGGCGCACCACGATGCGTTTGGCGACTGAAGTCATGGACGACCGCAATCTGTTATTAAATGCGCGTTCCCGTAAAATGCAAGTACGCGGTCTCAGGTTCGGTTAATTCAGAACGCAGGTACTTCCCTATGAGCCTCTGAATCCCCGACGGATTCCAATGTGCAGGACGACCCGTTTGCTGGTCTGCCAAACCAATTTGACTCCGTGCCACGACTGTGCGTATCGGAATACGTCAAATGTTTAGACGGCTGACGCAAGACAAATAAGTACACGCATTCATCACTTGTCGTGACCGTGATGATATAAGTAGTACCTCTGACAGTTCAGAAGGTGACCGCCACAGGCTCTAAGTGGCACACTACCAAAGGACGCAAGTCTCACTGTTTAGGTAGAGACCTGCAGTTTTTTACTAGTGAAGCGCCAGTACAAGAGACTTGTACAAGAGCGACCCTTCTTCCTTTCTCTGTGTTTCCTCCTCAGCTCGGTTCCAAAAGCACATTTCTCTTTTTTGACTTACCCCATTTCACACAAGCCAGTCATGAGCTGGAGCCCAGCATTCTAAGCTCGGAGAATGGTCTTTGCACTGCAGACTTATTTGACCAATCAGAGACTTTAAAGTTAATTGGCAGAAAACGGATAAAAGATTCAGCTTCGCAGCCTCTTTCCCACGCATTTCCCATATCTTTTCCAAACACAAGACAGGGTGGAAGCACAGCCCTCCATAAACAGCTTGTTATCTCCCCTGTTGCGTCCATTTCAAAGTTTCCAAAGATTGGCCATAAACTCGCCAAAGCATCGTGCTTTAACAAACACGTTTTGCTCCCATCCTCTGCTTTATTACCGGCCTACAATGCGCTGTTGGCGTCTTTTCGGCTCTAGGCTGTATACCTGGACGTTTGCCTCCCGTCTGGCGCCAAGTTAATGTGGTTGCACAATGCAACCGCGGCACGCACCCGTCTGGGAATGTCTCCTCATCGTTCCCCAGAAAAACGCGCTTTATTGGCGCACCAACGCTGTGCTTTTACTGCAGTCGTTTAAGTCGGCACCCTGTTTCTATGAACGCAGGTAAAGCATACAGTATTTCCTTCCCTAGATCACGCAACATCACCATAAACTACTGCCCACCATTTCATCATAATGTATGAAGTCAAATCACAGTAAAGATAGCATTCCCTATGAACACAAAGTGGCATAACACTGAATCGGAAGTGAGAGTGCCCTGGAATCTCTCAATTTCACAAACGCTTTCACTAATATGGGGTGGACAAAGTGATCAGCTGGGGATCGACATACGACACTAACCAGAACTCTAATCGCTCTGACTTCATACGCACGAATCCGTGGTATGACACAAAAACTACCCCACAATAAAGCATTTATAATCTACTATTAAAAAAAAAGAAGAATGTGGTCGAAAGACCAGGGTGCTGAGAAATATATATTATAGCCCTACGCCGTAGCAGCTTATGCTATACCCTTCTGCTGGTCAGGACGTCACACCCCGATGCGTTCGGCGACTGAAGTCATGGACGGCCACAGTCTGTTATTAATGGCGTGCACCCGAGAAATTCAAGTAAGCAATCTCACGTTTGATTAATTCGGAACGCAGGTACTTCCCTATGAGCCTCTGAAACACCGGTGGATTCCAGTGTGCAGGTGGACCCGTTTGTTGATCTGCCAAACCGATTTGACACCGTGCCATGAATATGTTGACGAAATAAATCAAATGTTTAGATGGCCAACTTAAGACAAGTAAGTACACCCACACTTCACACATTGTGTGCGTGATGCTGTAAGCAGTACCTCTGATGGTTCAGAAGGTGACTGGCACAGGCTCTAAGTTGGACACTAGCAAAGGACACATGTCTCACTGTTTAGGTAGAGACCTGCAGTTCTTTACTAGCGAAGCGCCAGTACAAGAGTGATCTTCTCTTTCTGTCCGCTTTCCCCATCGATAGCAAAATCCCATTTACATCTTAGCCTTCCCCCCACTTTAGCACAAGACATAAAAAGCTTGTTATCTCCCCTGGTGCGTCCCTTTCAAAGTTTCCAAAGGACGGCCATAAACTCGCTAAAAGCCTCGTGCTTTCACAAATAAGTTTTGTAAAAGAATCTGGACGTCTGGGCGCTAGTGACCTGTCCCACGGAAATTCGCAGCATGCTCACAGTTTGAAACGTCCTCTTAGAAAAATTATACATGACTGTGCTTAAACTGACACACAATATTTTTTAGCGCAACGCAATCTGACTTTCAAAAATCCCTACAATGGCCCTGACTAACAATAACCTATACCGTTCACAATCACTTACCTCACAAAAATCTTCGTTACTCGAACTACTGCAATACAGCGAGCGCCACTACTGCCAGCTAAATAAAAGATTCTAACTACTGAAGGCACTAACTACTGATAGGCATATTTAGCAAATGAAAGATTGTTATAAAGAACAAAGAATGTATTTACCTTAATAGTGTTCCAAAGTCATAATATATATAGCAGTTCATGACATCCAGTCTTACAAATGTACTGTCTCTGATGGACACACGTCCAGATCATCCGCTCTCAAAATTCCGCCATCTCTCTCCCCACATCCACCACTCCTGGCGGCTCACCTCCAACTGCGCAACGCTACGCGCTGTTAACAGCCAACTGCCCAACACTACAATAGAAAATTCCAACAATGCCACCCAGCCACAGACTGCACACAGCACAGCCAGTGATTTTCATACAGAGCGCTACGTGGCGGTGGCGTTACCAATATAAGAACCTAAACAGCCTACTTACATAGCCCCCATGCTCCCCACAAAAAATTTTACAAATTGTTTTGTTAAATTTTTTTCACAATTACAATAACAAACAAATCAAATGCACACACTTATCGATACCATGTTAGTCAAAAGCTAATAATTTCTCACAGTCCATAAAGACAGTCCTGATCATTCATCACAGTAAAATTGCAGTGTTTTTCTCAAAGTCTGAGTAGTAAAAGAAAATGCACACTTCAGCTGGCCACCAAACTCCCCAGACATGGACATTATTGAGAATATCCAGGATGCCTTGCAACGTGCTGTTCATAAGAGATCTCCATTAATGGATAGCCTTGCAGTATTCATGGTGTCAGTTCCCTCCAGCACTACTTGAGAAATTACTCAAGTCCATGCCACATCATGTTGCGGCACTTCTGCATGGTCGTGGGGGCCCTACAAGATATAAGGCAGGTGTATCAGTGACTTTGGCTCTTCAGTGTATGTGGTGCGAAAAGCGGCAACTGACCCAAAAGGAATCCGCTAAATTTCGGATACACGATAAATCACACAACTCTAAAGGCTGTGAATTCAATTAAATACCCAGGAATTACAATTATGTATAACTTAACTTTGATCAATCACATAGATAATGTTGTGGGTGAAAGCAAACCAAAGACTATGATTTATTGGCAGAAGACTGAGAAAATGCAGAGGTCTATTAAAGAGACTGCCTACATTACACCTACTCTTTAGTATTGCTGATCGACAGCGAACAAGTTCAACGAAGGGCGGCTCATTCTGTACTACCGCGAAATAGGGGAGAGAGCGGCACAGATATGATCACGAACTGGGTGAGTCAGTAAAGGAAAGGTGTTTTTCGTTGTGACAGGATCTTCTCATAAAATTTCAATCGCCTATTTTCTCTTCAGAGTGTGAGAGTGTTATATTTGAGCCCACCTGCATAGGGAAAAATGATCATCATAATAAAATAAGAAAAATTAAGCCTGCACAGAAAGATTTACGTGTACTTTTTTCCTGCACGGCACCCAAGAGTGGAACGGTAGAGAAATAGCTTGAAAGTTGTTTGATGAACCCTCTGCCAGGCACTTAATTGTGAATTGCAGGTAATCATGGTCAGAAAGATCTCCAGATTACTCCCCAACTGAAAAAGTTTGGAGCATTATGCTCAGGACCCTGCAACCAGCTCGGCGTTTTGACAATCTACCACACCAGTTGGACAGAATTTGGCCCGATATCCCTCAGGATAAGATCCAACAACCCTATGGCTCAAAGCACTATGGGACTTAACATCTGAAGTCATCAGTCCCCTAGACTTAGAACTACTTAAACCTAACTCACCTGAGGACATCACACACATCCATGAATGAGGCAGGACTCAACAACTCTATCAATCAACGGCAAGATTAATAACTCCAGAGGCTAACGTAAGCATTATTGACTTGCTTGGTTTCTGAAACTCTTTCTCTTGAATAAATCATCCAGTTTTTCTGAAATTGTATTTGTTTGTCTGTACATGTCCGTCACATTTATCGACATCCGTCCCACTCGGATAATTCCTTTGTGAAGCGTAGAGTCTTTTGTCTTTGAGTGCATTTCGGGGCGGAAACTAGGTTCGTAACCTAACAAGAACACTCAGGTTAAGTTTCGAACGTCAGGCTTCCTTGTTTTCACCAGCAAATATTAGATGACGAAAGCAGTGGACCCCCGATAACAATGGACTGTCTACGTGACGTTTGGACTTGGACAGACTGGGACGTCAACGTCGTTCAGTGACGGCGCTAGCGGCGACTTGTTTGTTGTTGACCCGCATTGTAAACAAACGCAGACGGCCGGCGGTGACGCGTGCCGCTGCGTGCGTACGTCAGAGATGCAGCCAGAGCTGGCGCTACAGTTGGCACCCCTGTCGCCTCGCAGCGCCTCATTTCCTCTCGTGGCCATCCTGTCCCGCCGCCCACTCATGGCCGTGTGCATTCCGCGCCGCCCTCAGATGTAGTCACCAGGATGGTGCGGTAACCACCATTAGCAAGCCCACAGAGCACGCACCGCAAACGAAACTGCCTTTCGCTAGAAGGCGAAATACCCGAAGTGCAGCGCGTCAAGACAGGGGGAGCATAAGACTGCATCTCCGATGTTTATCTATTGTACCAGGCAAGCTCACAGTATTTCACGTTATCAGGGAGTGTAGGTCACTAATGACAAACACATTTGTCTTTCACAAAATGATACTGTGAGGCACAATTTTGAGGCACAGTAGAACGATGTTTGCAGCCCAGCAAGACCAAATGTTTTTTTTTTGTTTGTTTGTTTGTTTGTTTTTTGTTTTTTTTTTTTTTTAAGCGCTCATACAACGAACCTTAGGGCACATCCGTATCGTGAAAGATAGCGCTTTTCATTAAAAATATCTAACTCGGTAAAGTTGGGTCTTAAGTTCGTTGGCATACATTCTATTTGAAATTAATTTTCCAGTTCAGTAACTATCAAAGAGGTAGAAGGCTACACAGAGGCGACATTACGACTACAGTGAAGGAATCTGAAACAACGCTCCGCCGTGTTTTACGTTATCAAAACGTATGGACGTGGTGAAGGATACTGCACGACACTGCGTCAAGTAACTACAAAAAACTCGTAGCTCTTAGTGTCTAGCAATTACAACTAGAAACGATATTATCTCTCATCATAGAGAACAACATTGTTCCTATATTACTTCGTAATCCGAAATGATCTTCCCCAAGGTCGTCTTTTAAAGTAACAACACAATATCCTCTATGTTACTTCATACCTTTGCCATTGTATTATCATGTCGATTACATCCTATGCAAAGACTTTTGTGGACGTCAACTATTAATTAATGCTGTATGCGTCATGTCACGTCATAGTTTCTGTCTGGTCAAGCTAATGTTTTTATCATTATATAGAAGACTTCTGTTGACTTTTTCAAAATTTGAAAATGTGAATGTAGATAACTGACCTTCTCCTAACGGCACATACTACTATTTCGAACGTCGCCCTTTACTTTGGTGCCTTATCTTGCCTCGGCGCACCACAATGTTAGGAGAGCACTTGTGAGCCACTCGTGCATATGTACACTCAGTAATGTCCTACGTAACAATTTTCTGAGGTAACTCATCACTTACAAAGTACTGCTGCACCAAACCGAGCAGTAACACTGGCGTTCCTCCACGGATGTCATGTAGGTGCCTCTTCAAGGAGCTAGGCATTTTAGCTGCGCCGTCACAATACATATTTTCGCTGAAGAAATTCGTCATTAATAATCCATCATAAATTGAGGAGAAAGATGAGGAACATACCTATAACATTAGAGGGAAAAATGATCTTTATTATCCATTTTTCAAAAATGGTTCAAATGGCTCTGAGCACTATGGGACTCAACTTCTAAGGCCATCAGTCCCCTAGAACTTAGAACTACTTAAACCTAACTAACCTAAGGACATCACACACATCCATGCCCGAGGCAGGATTCGAACCTGCGACCGTAGAGGTCGCGCGGTTCCAGACTGCGGCGCCTTTAACCGCTTGGCCACCACGACCGGCTATCCATTTTTGAAGCTTTCACTGGCTCAGGTAGGAGTTCAACATACAGAAACAAAGACTTTTGATCATTTGCCCAATAACATAATGTCTGATAAGTAGCGAAGCAAGTTTTAAATCTAATTTAAAACCATTTTTCCTCGACAACTCCTATTCCTTGACGAATTTCTGCTTAAAAACTGGTAGCCGGAAAGGAAATAAAAAAATAAACAAACCAAGTGTAGCTGCATGAGTAGGACTAAAGATAATATGTTTGTATCCTAGCGCCAGAGTATATTATTCTGGACTGATTGTATATACCTTCGTCTTTTCCTACAGTCATGTACTGCTTCGAAAGTAACTCCAAATGTTGCTTAATATTTTAATTGTA
This sequence comes from Schistocerca cancellata, assembly GCF_023864275.1. Taxonomy (NCBI): domain Eukaryota; kingdom Metazoa; phylum Arthropoda; class Insecta; order Orthoptera; family Acrididae; genus Schistocerca; species Schistocerca cancellata. The sequence continues at coordinate 1,142,693,965 of NC_064626.1, read as the reverse complement.
AAGTGATTGCTGTTCAGCATACGTGTTAATTGACGTGTGTCCTGCTCACTTTACATTCCACATGATTATTCCATTAATACACTAAAATAACTGAAAAGCCGCAGTTGGTTGGTTACTAGATTTACTTGCTTACATAGAACGGTCCCGATGTTACTGTTTTCGTGGTTAATTGGCTTTTAATGTCTTGGAACAATCAATTAAAACAGTTAAAGAGTTGCGTTTGCTTGCATTTCATTACGAAAAGAATCAGTAATTCTGACAGCGAAAGAGTGTTGCTTGCTTCAGTCGTACTGGTTCTCAGCAAACTAAACATGAAATTAGTGCCACTTTAGTGGAGATGCAAAAATATTTTTCATTTTTCCCTTCAGGACGTCCAACAGTTTTCTCCATTATCAAATGTTATTACAAAAGGATTTTCGTACTCTTCAACATAGTGTTCGAGAGAGTGATGTGAAGGGTGGATAGGTCTCTGCATGATGATCTAGGACTGACACCAGATATAATTCTAATGAGTCGTTTCTTAATTTTGAAAATGTTCTCTTTGTGAGAGGAGTTTCCCCATAACTAATTAGTGAATGGAAGTAGGCCGAATAAACTAACTTTTTCATTTTTAAATCACCTATTTCTGCTATCATGCGTACTGCAGATGTAGCTGAACTAAGGCGCTTCATCAAGTCTAGAGTGTGAGTTTTCCAATTTAGGTTGTGGTCAATTTGTAGCCCAAAAAATTTGACACTGTCTACAGCTTTAATTTCATTGTTTGAATACATTATACTTATAGAGTCAGGTATTCTTTGTGAGGTACTAAACTGCATGTAATGGGTCTTGTCAAAATTCAGTAACAATCAGTTTGCTGTGAACCACCAATTGATACTTACAAATATTTCATTACTGTTTTTTATACCAATACTTGTATCATCTGCAAATAAGACCAAATTCGCATTTTGTGCCACTGCGTATGGAAGGCCATTAATACACTCCTGGAAATGGAAAAAAGAACACATTGACACCGGTGTGTCAGACTCACCATACTTGCTCCGGACACTGCGAGAGGGCTGTACAAGCAATGATCACACGCACGGCACAGCGGACACACCAGGAACCGCGGTATTGGCCGTCGAATGGCGCTAGCTGCGCAGCATTTGTGCACCGCCGCCGTCAGTGTCAGCCAGTTTACCGTGGCATACGGAGCTCCATCGCAGTCTTTAACACTGGTAGCATGCCGCGACAGCGTGGACGTGAACCGTATGTGCAGTTGACGGACTTTGAGCGAGGGCGTATAGTGGGCATGCGGGAGGCCGGGTGGACGTACCGCCGAATTGCTCAACACGTGGGGCGTGAGGTCTCCACAGTACATCGATGTTGTCGTCAGTGGTCGGCGGAAGGTGCACGTGCCCGTCGACCTGGGACCGGACCGCAGCGACGCACGGATGCACGCCAAGACCGTAGGATCCTACGCAGTGCCGTAGGGGACCGCACCGCCACTTGCCAGCAAATTAGGGACACTGTTGCTCCTGGGGTATCGGCGAGGACCATTCGCAACCGTCTCCATGAAGCTGGGCTACGGTCCCGCACACCGTTAGGCCGTCTTCCGCTCACGCCCCAACATCGTGCAGCCCGCCTCCAGTGGTGTCGCGACAGGCGTGAATGGAGGGACGAATGGAGACGTGTCGTCTTCAGCGATGAGAGTCGCTTCTGCCTTGGTGCCAATGATGGTCGTATGCGTGTTTGGCGCCGTGCAGGTGAGCGCCACAATCAGGACTGCATACGACCGAGGCACACAGGGCCAACACCCGGCATCATGGTGTGGGGAGCGATCTCCTACACTGGCCGTACACCACTGGTGATCGTCGAGGGGACACTGAATAGTGCACGGTACATCCAAACCGTCATCGAACCCATCGTTCTACCATTCCTAGACCGGCAAGGGAACTTGCTGTTCCAACAGGACAATGTACGTCCGCATGTATCCCGTGCCACCCAACGTGCTCTAGAAGGTGTAAGTCAACTACCCTGGCCAGCAAGATCTCCGGATCTGTCCCCCATTGAGCATGTTTGGGACTGGATGAAGCGTCGTCTCACGCGGTCTGCACGTCCAGCACGAACGCTGGTCCAACTGAGGCGCCAGGTGGAAATGGCATGGCAAGCCGTTCCACAGGACTACATCCAGCATCTCTACGATCGTCTCCATGGGAGAATAGCAGCCTGCATTGCTGCGAAAGGTGGATATACACTGTACTAGTGCCGACATTGTGCATGCTCTGTTGCCTGTGTCTATGTGCCTGTGGTTCTGTGAGTGTGATCATGTGATGTATCTGACCCCAGGAATGTGTCAATAAAGTTTCCCCTTCCTGGGACAATGAATTCACGGTGTTCTTATTTCAATTTCCAGGAGTGTATATAATAGGAACAACAAGGGACCTAAAATAGATCCATGGGGTACCCCTTGTCTGACGGTTTCATATTTTGAATGACTATTGTTATGTGGTAAGACTGATACGAACACACACTGTTTTCTATTAAAAAGACAGGATGAGAACCATTAGCCTGCACCTATCTGCACCCATCTGCGAGGCGTGGTTACTATTCAACTGACTACACGGAATGAAATTCGCAAAGAATTTATGCCCTGATATCAACATATCCCGTGTTTAGTATCCTTGCCAGCTGCGAGGTGAAGCTGCACTGCAGCATCACACATTCATCCACACGTCGCCAGAGTTTCCATATTTGCATTTTCCGTCCATACCTGTTTGAACATCATGTTTGCAACCAATTTGCATAACTTCTTCGTTTTTTGCTTTTATTTATTTTGCTCTTAGAGTGTATATATCCGCGACGGGTAATATTATGTATATTGTCTCCTCAAACATTATAATAAACTTATCAAAAGTTTGGTCCTCGCAAATTTATTATATGAAAATACTTAAGATTTACTTGATAAGACGTGATCCATTGAATTATATTACGAGAGTCGTTCAATAAATAATGCCCCATATTTTTTTTAAAACGCCCTTAGCATACATAGACAGACGTCCTTGTTGGTGCTTCACATTTGTCTGTTCTGTGCCCCGGTGAAGTTTCGAACCTTTCTGGCAGATGGCAGAGCCGTAGTACAGCGTTAAAATGGCGTCTACATACGACTCACTTTACAAGTTGGGTGCTGTTATTGAATTCTTGTGTGCAGAAAAAGAAACCGTGGTGAACATCCATAAGCGTTTGTGTGCAGTATATGGCGAGGCTGCAGTTGATAGGAGTACAGTTGGGCGACGTGTAAAGAAAGTTACAGCCTCAGGCAATGCAGAAACAGAGTTCCATGATCAGCCACGCTCGGGACGTCCTGTCACAGCCACTGCTCCACACATGCTGAATGGTGCGGTTGCCATTATTCGTGACGACCGGCGCATCACAACTAGATAATTGGCTCTACAGTTGTCGGTGAGCATTGGAAGTGCGTCTGCAATGATGGAGACTCTCGGATACTCAAAGAGGTGTTCCACGAATGCTCACAGCGGACCACAAGATTAAAAGAAAGGCCATTTCATCTGAATTGTTGGAGCTTAAAGATTCTCTACGGGGAACACACTTTGAAGATGACGACAGTGTCAGTCATGCAGTGAAAACATGACTACGCCTACGGACTAAAGCTTTTACCAGCAGGGAATACAGGCTATTCCACAACGTTGGCGTACGGCCATAGAACGTGATGGAGACTAAGTAGAAAAATAGGACATGGACAAGATGTGTTGACGTATATTGTCACCAAATTCTGACTCTTAACAATGAATATTGTATGTTCTGGGGAAAAAAATGTGGGGCATTACTTACTGAACGACCTTCGTTCAATCCACTAAGAGGCTACGATGTATACATCTGTCTTGCATAGACTGAGCATATAAGCACAATGTAGTGCACTTTGAGGCAGCTTTGTACGATGTTTGCAGTAATGTTCTAGGGAAAATTTCGTTTGTGTTACTTTCTAGTAACCACCTCCCTTTCTGTGCGCCTTACGAAACTTTTGCCGTCTCCGAAAATTGAAACAGTAGTCGGGTTACGCTATTAATGGCAATGTCAAGTGTCTGGCGTATGTTTGAGGCTACAAAATAGGTTCATAACCTTTGTCGCCGGCCGGAGTGGCCGTGCGGTTGTAGGCGCTACTGTCTGGAGCCGAGCGACCGCTACGGTCGCAGGTTCGAATCCTGCCTCGGGCATGGATATGTGTGATGTCCTTAGGTTAGTTAGGTTTAATTAGTTCTAAGTTCAAGGCGACTGATGACTTCAGAAGTTAAGTTTCATAGTGCTCAGAGCCATTTTTTTAACCTTGTGCCAACACACTTGTTCAGTTTCAAAAGCAGTCGATGGCTTTCACGCTTTTACGTGCAGAACAGAATTTCATTTCACTCGTCTTTTCCCCATTACATCTACGTCTACGTGACTATTCTGCCATACACAATTGAGCGCCTGGCAGAGGATTCATCGAATCACCTTCAGACTATTTCTCTACCAATCCACTCTCTTTTATCCTTTTGCCTTCAACAAAATATTTTCGCTTTCGGAGAGGAAAGCTGGTGATTAAAATTTCATGAGAAGACGTTTATTCCAAGATGAATCTGCATACAGACTGTATCTTTTCGTTCCTGTTCGTTCTACAGCCAACTTCTACAATTCCCACAGTACCTTCCGTACAGTAAAACACTACTCGATCTTTTGCATAACACATATCCCACAGATTGTCCCAAAGTGTGTAAAATTTCATACAAATCACAATTTGCGCAAACATTTAAAATTACACACACACAAACATTTTCATGTGATTGGAAATTTGTGGTAAGGTCTTCTGGGACCAAACTGCTGAAGTCATCGGTCCCTAAGCTTACGCACTACCTAATCTAACTTAAACACACACACCCATGCCCGAGGGAGGATTCGAACCTCCGACGGGGGGAACCGCCCGGACCGTTACAAGAAGCCCCAGACCGCGCGGCTTCATTTCATTAGTCCATAATAAAATATTATTTAGTAAATTATACATTTCACATATTTTTTACGTATGTTACAAATAAACATTAGCAATGCACGCTAACACAACTTTACAAATAGTATTTGCGTATCAGAGTTATGTTGCAATAACATTTAAAGACTTTTTTATAAATTTGGATGAGTGATTGAATAATAGTGTTACATATTGTCACCGGAAATATTACCCTTGGCATCGCACAATGAAACTCTTGTGTCTCTCCGCTGCTGTACTTTACACATACGTATGACCAAAATCTCTTCGGATTTTCCATCTGGTTTCCAGATAGAGTTTCTTTCTGTAAGCTACTGAAAGCATCTCGCACTGAAGTCCGTGCTGAGTTTCCAACTTCACTGCCAACGGCCTCGTCACGTTGGTAACACCGGTTACCGCCCGATCACCGAAATTAAGCAACTTCGGGCTGGGTTAGTACTTGGATGGCTGACCGTTCGGCGAAATCCGGCTGCTGGTGGCTGACGGACACGAAAGTTGCCGAAGTGGCGTCGAACTGAAAGACTTGCACCAGGCTGCTGTGTCACACGACGTTATCATTATTATTATAATTCGAGCGTCGGTGGCTAGTCTTGGAGATTTTGCGTTCTTTTGAATCTGGCATGTTATTTTCGTTGCCTCTGCAACAGTGTTCTGACCTGTTCTGTGTACCAAAGGGGAATCACTACCGTATTATATTGATCTTCAACCTTCATACGAACAACATTACTACTTCCTATTTCTACCAGTTATTTCCACTCCAAAAATTCATTTAATTCAATATGAGTGCTTCCGATCCAGGCGTTATGTGTTTGCGAAACCGCCCCTGTTCCAGTTTCCATTCCGTTGCTTCACACTCGAGTCCTGAAGGCGGAATGTGGACTTCCCTTGCGTGTAGGAATCCACTGCATACCGCAGCGTGACGGTTTTCCCGTAGCGTTACGTACTCACACCAACATTTTCTCTGTGGACCAACACGGCCTTCATCCTTTAGTTCGCAGTTTCCTCGCAGACTGACTCCCTCGAGATGTACTGGTGCTACACAGTGCGTAGGATACTTCCTATTATAGTGTCGGACCTCCTTTTTCCCGGCGTAGGGCACTGGTATGGACTCAACAAATTGCTGGAAACTCCCTGCAGAAATATTGAGCCATGCTACCTCTGTAGCCGTACATAATTGCGAAAGTGTTGCCGGTGCACAACTTTGTGCACAAACTGACCTCTCGATTATGTCCCATAAACACTGGATGGGATTCATGTCAGACGATCTCGGTAGCCAGATCATTTACTCGAGTTGTAAAGAATGTTCTTCAAACCAATCGCGAACAATCCGGTGACACAGTGCACTGTCATCCACAAAAATTCCACCATTGTTTGGCTGCAATTGGTCTCCAAATAGCCGAAGATAACCATTTCCAGTCAATGATCGGTTCAGTTGGACCAGAGGAGTCAGTCAATTCCATGTAAACACAGTCCTCACCATTAGGAAGCCACCAACAGTGAAACCTGGAAGTCAAGGAAGGCAGGATTCGATTACGATTGTAGACGGGGCCGTAATCAGTTACTGTTGGTTTCCTTTTGCGATTACACACATTTATTTTAAAACGGTAATTCCAGACTCAGCAATAAATAATATATCACGCGTTATTAATGAAGGAATAAACAACTGTGCAATTAATAGCGCTTTCAGTGCGTTACAATTTCCTAAATGAGCATAAAATACAGACACAGCAAATAATGTTTTAAAACCAAGCCGGTGTGATCCCAATTAGAATTTTAAGGCAAGTAACCACAGCCACAGCTGAAGGCCTTTAACGCCAAGAACGGCAATTATAAAAGAACATACTGTAAAACCGCAATGCAATAGCAAGGTTAATTTAAAAAGAGTGGCAACTGATCACCAAATGGGTGAGACAAAATGTTGGTAAACTTGGTAGCACAACCATTTAAACCTGCTGTAACGCCAAGAGTGGCAACTATATAAAATATTTTAAAAAACATACAGTAAAACAGCAAATACAACTTGCAAAAGTTAGTTTAAAAGGACAAACAACTGATCATCAAACAGGTGAGACAAAATGATGTTAAACTTGGTAGCACAATCATTTAAACCTGCTATAGCGCCAAGAATGGCAATTATATAAAAAATTTAGAAATATACAATAAAACAGTAAATACAATAATAAAAGACAAGGGCCAGTCACAGATGATGCACCAGGAATCGACCTCTGAGTAGGTCTGGCAATAAACACTTTCGTGAGTGATGAGATAGGCAGTCAAGAGTTGCATTCACTTCACAAGATTGTAACCCAGACTAGTGGAAGTCTAATGAATGACTAATGATAATCTTGCTGAGGCTACCTGACGTCCAATAACCCAAATGCAAAGATGTAAAAATACACCAAAGCCAGAACCGGCAGTCTGGACTGCGCCTGCAGAATATTGTGCTTAGAGCGCCCGGAACGAGAAAGGGATCACCACCACCAGCGTAGAAGAATCGCCAACCAGCCTACAATCAAGAAAGCTGTCAAAACTACACGCCTCACTGGACAGCAGCGGCAAGGGGAGGAAACGTACACTGCCATTATATATACTAACCCCCATGGCAGGTAACTGGGGCGTTAGCGGTCACGATGCAGGAAAAATACCGCTGGTTGAACTTAACAAGTAATCGCAAACTGAATGCAATAAATAGTAATTAGAAGTCCTGGAAAGCTAATCAGATCCGCCTTCCCCAAGTACTCCACTCGCTGTGTAAGTAGGCTGTTTATATTTTCTTATTGGCAACGTTACGTAGCGCTCTGTATGAAAATCACTGGCTGTGCTGTGTGCAGTCTGTGGCTAGTTAGCATTGTTGTCTGCCATTGTAGTGTTGGGCAGCTGGATGTTAACAGCGAGAAGCGTTGCGCAGTTGGAGGTGAGCCGCCAGCAGTGGTGGATGTGAGGAGAGAAATGGCGCAGATTTGAAATTTGTAAGACTGGATGGCATGAACTGCTATATATATTATGATTATTAAGGTAAATACATTGTTTGTTCTCTATTAAAATCTTTCATTTGCTAACTGTGCCTACTAGTAGTTAGTGCCTTCCGTAGTTTGAATCTTTTATTTAGCTGACAGTAGTGGCGCTCGCTGTATTGCAGTAGTTCGAGTAACGAAGATTTTTGGTGAAGTAAGTGATTTGTGAAAGGTATAGGTTAATGTTAGTCAGGGCCATTCTTTTGTAGGGATTTTTGAAAGTCAGATTGCGTTGCGCTAAAAAATATTGTGTGTCAGTTTAAGCACAGTCGTATATAAATTTTTCTAAGGGGACGTTTCTGGATGTCTTTGTTATTGTAATTATAAAAAATTTTATCAAATCATTATTGGCCACTGCCCAAAACAATTTGTAAAATTTTTTGCGGGGAGCATGGGGGCTATGTAAGTAGGCTGTTTATATTTTCTTATTGGCAACGTTACGTAGCGCTCTGTATGAAAATCACTGGCTGTGCTGTGTGCAGTCTGTGGCTAGTTAGCATTGTTGTCTGCCATTGTAGTGTTGGGCAGCTGGATGTTAACAGCGAGAAGCGTTGCGCAGTTGGAGGTGAGCCGCCAGCAGTGGTGGATGTGGGGAGAGAAATGGCGCAGATTTGAAATTTGTAAGACTGGATGGCATGAACTGCTATATATATTATGATTATTAAGGTAAATACATTGTTTGTTCTCTATTAAAATCTTTCATTTGGTAACTATGCCTACTAGTAGTTAGTGCCTTCCGTAGTTTGAATCTTTTATTTAGCTGGCAGTAGTGGCGCTCGCTGTATTGCAGTAGTTCGAGTATTTTGAAAGTCACATTGCGTTGCGCTAAAAATATTGTGTGTCAGTTTAAGCACGGTCGTATATAAATTGTTCTAAGGGGACGTTTCAGCTGCTCTTCGCCTCGGCAACACTACGAACAGCAACACGAACCCAAGTCACTGGAGAATCGCAAGATCTCACAGTGGTGGAGGTTTCTCTACTTGAACCCAAATGCACTCAACTTAAAACTTGCAGGATCCGGTTTACGACGAGGTCGTGCACCCTCGTGACCACAGGCCTTCGATCCGGCAGTCCATGCGCGCCATCAGCGGTCCAGCTGTGTTCTCGCACAGTGCGCGCCTGGCTCCTCCCCAGCCCCCAAACGAACTGTCACACTCACAGGACACGGAAAAACAATGACGTCGCCCCAAAGGTAGGGCAACAGTTACTACATATCGATAACCGCCGCTGCTGCCACTAGTGGACAGGCAACGCTTGTGAAACGAATGGCGCCAGTCAAGACGAGAAGAAGACAAACAACCGCAACCATGCCAACTAAAGGATAGTCTGGCCTCCAACAGAGGGCGGAAACCTACAAGCAACACCAACGCGAGCCGCAGCATGGCTCAAACAGCTTGCACAGTGCCTTGTTGACAACTTGGGTCCATGCCTCCGTGAGGTCTGTGCCACACTCGAACCCTACCACCACACCTCACCACTGAAATCGGGACTCTTCTGGCCATGCCATGTTTTTCCAGTCGAGTCCAACCGATATGGTCAGGAACCTAGGAGAAGTGCCGCAGGCGATGTCGCGCCGCTAGCAAAGGCATTCACGTCGATCGTCTGCTGTCATAGCCTGTTAACACCAAATGTCGCGGCACTGATCCGACAGATACCTTCGTCGTACATCCCACATTCATTTCAGTAGTTATGTCTTTTAGGCATCAAAACCCCACCCAGACGCCACTGCTCTCAGTCACTAAGTGAAGGCCGTCGGCACTTAGTTGTCCATGATATAGAGGTAATCACTGAAATGTGGTATTCTCGGAACGTTCTTGACACTGTGGATCTCGGAATATTGAATTTCCTACCGATTATTGTTGTGGACTGTCCCATGCGTCTAGCTCCAACTATCATTCCACTTTCAAAGTCTATTAATTCCAGTGGTATGGCTATAATCATGTCGGAAACGTTTTCACATGAATCATCCGAGTACAGACGACAGCTCCGCCAATGCACTGTTCTTTTACCTTTGAGTACGCAATACTACTGCCATCTGTGTTTATGTGTATCGCTATACATAATTTTTGTCACCTCAGCGTGTTATAAACACAATCGCAAGGACTGTTCCCAACATAACCGGTCTTAACCGACCTCTGGTCGCATCTGGGCTCTAATCACATATGCTGTACACAGTGACGTCAGGTGCATCAGATGATGCACTGGCATAGCATCCAGTCCTTGTGATTTTGTCACTAACTGGATAGTAGAACAAAAGTTAAAGGAAATTGGACGTTTTCAGTTTGGAAACTGTATTCGAGAAAAATATCGCTACTTACCTGACGTAATTTTCCGTAAGTGACAATTACATCAAACAGATTAACTTTAATCTAGTATATATGTTAAAAAAATCAGTATACAGTTGTTCATTTCAATACTGTCCGTTTCCTTTAGATCACACTGTAGGCTGTTCTATGAAATTTCAGGAGAACTGTCGGATGTCAGTAACTTCCTGCCATGATATTTCAGCGAACTGAGGACCACGTCACCCGTATACACCTGAGGTCCCCTACGAACCACTGATCTTGGCGAGTTGGGATGGCTTGTGTGGCCCCACGCTACAGACAGCCGTACACTATGTTCCACCACATTGGAGCAGTGTCTCTCGAGAACTGAGACTAAAGTTTGTTTGCTGAAAAGGGACGGCAGGCTTTTCAGTAGTTGCAGAAGCAACAGTCTGAATAACCTCTTGCTATTTTGGTAAACATGGGGAGACTACAGCCGGTATATTTCCCAAGGTCACGTAGCTCTACTCTACTGCTTAATGATGGGATCTGCCTGGGTAAAATAATACGGAGGTAAAACAGCCCCACATTCGGATGTCCAGGTGGACACTGTGCACAGGAGGATGTCGCCATGAGGAAAACCTACAAAATTGAAGATGCGCTTTTCAGACGAGATTGTACTAGAAGCTTTTGAAATGTGATGCTACAGAAGAATGTTGAAGTTTACGAGGTGTGACAATAAAGTAATGCAAGATGTGGCAACCCTGCAGGCTTGTGTAGGAACAATATCCTTGACCTTGATCTATAAGCTGCTTCTAGTCCAAGCGGCACATCGATGCAACTGCTCAGTCATGAGTTATGCTGTAATAAGTTAACACGTGTTTGTGTCTCTCGTTACAGAAATGGAACCGCGTAATATTGTGCTATGGTATGCCATTTCTTTTTGCTTTAAATTGGGTGTTGTCACAAGTGATGAAAGTTGGTTTTTTCAGTACGATCCAGAGACAAAACGCCAAATTTCGCAATGGTGCTCAAAGGGATCACCCAGACCAAAAAAAGTTCCCATGTCAAAGTCAAAAGTGAAATGCATGCTTATGTGTTTCGTTGATTCCAAGGGAATTGTTCATAAAAAGTGGGTGCCTCCTGCACAAACAATTAACCAATATTACTACCAAGAAATTTTGGAAAGATTTCGTAAAAGAATTCTTCGTGTCCGTGCCAACATTGCCGATAATTGGATTCTGCATCACGATAATGCGCCATATTGCTCTGTCAGTACAGCAATTTTTAACCTCAAAACAAATTTCAGTACTACCACAGCCACCTTATTCACCAATTACCGCTCCGTGCGACTTTTTTCTATTTTCAAGAGTCAAAACGGCGGTCAAGGGACACCATTTTCAAACAACCCAAGATGTCCAAAAAGCTGTGACGAGGGTCTTGGAGGATATTACAGAAGATGAGTTCCAGAAATGTTACCATCAATGGCAGAAGCGCTGGAAAAAGTGTGTGCAATCAGAGGGGAACTACTTTGGAGGAAACAACACTAAACTTGAGTAAAACAGTAAGCCACATTTTTTTTTCACATCAGTCTCATTACTTTATTGTCGCACCTCGTAGATGGTGTACCGAATCGAACTGGGAAACTGTTATTCATGGCACTACCTCAGTCAAACGATGGATTTGTTGATGGGACGCAATCTGAGACATTATGTAATTCACATTTTGATAACAGAGTAGCGATTGTGGGGTGGCAAAATTGTAGACAGACCAAGCGCTGAATGTAAGATGGGCGTTCGATAAGTATTGCAACACACATTATTTTCTCGACCAATTTCGGTTGAGAAATGCGCAATTTGCTGTGCGAATATTCCCACTTCAGCCCCTATAGTTTCATGAAGTTCCGATAGGTGGCCGCGCTAATGTAGCCTTCAAAATGGCGTCAGTAACGGAGGTGCGTTCCAAGCAGAGAGCTGTTATTAAGTTTCTTTTGGCGGAAAACCAAGACATCGCTGGTATTCATAGATGCTTGCAGAAAGTCTACGGAGCGAACAAAAGTATGATGAGTCGTTGGGCGCGCGTCTGTCATCATGTTAGATTAGATTCATTTTTCGTTCCACAGACCCAAAAGTGAGATGATTCTCTTGGGTGTGGAACATCATCGCAGCAATGTTGCTGAAACCTAGAGGGAGCAGTCGAGTGCAAAAACTGTAGAGGAAGACAGGGATTGCAATACATCCAAAAAATAATTGAGGCCATAGGTTGCAAGATGAAGAGGTTGGCACAAGAGAGGATTTCGCGGCGGGCTGCATCAAACGAGTCAGAAGGCTGATGATTAAAAAGAAAAAAGAATCTGCTTTCTATGTTCTTCTTGCCTCATCCGTCATACCTTATATAGATAACAGATACGTACTAATCCTGCAACAATCGTCTGAAGGGTCCAGGTTGGGGCAGGGTTTCCCAAACTGTGTTCATCGGAACACGGGTGGTTTGTGGGGAGGGAACCAGTGTTCCGGGGAAAACTACTTATAAGATGGCGGCTTTCTGTGATATTTTGACGATACTAATTACTTTTGAAAATTATGATTTCTGTGTTATTAAAACGCTTTCGCGCATTTCTAGCAATGATTTGTCTGTGGTTACACTCGATCTAGTCACAATAACCTTACCACCGACTACGTTCTACGCCAACATGCAATAACCACTCACAGACAGCAGGTGGCAGCCCTAGCAGTGGAGGGTATACAAATCGTGCGGCGGGAAAGGCGTGGGGGACGACGGCGCGGATAACAGTGCAGTCATTGTTGTAATGCGGGAAGGGAGCAATTTATCTGACGTCCAAAAGGGCATGATCATTGGCATCCGGGCCAAGAGTGGAAGCATTTCAGAAATGGTTAAGTTTGTAAACTGTTCACGTGCCGTCGTGGTTAAAGTACACGGTGCACGGTAAAATGGGACTAGTCAAAAGGGGCGTAGAGGTAACTGTGGTGCATCACGGTCCACGGATGAGCGGGGTGAACGGCGGCTGCGGATTTGTGTACGGGGGTACAGCAATGCAACTGTTGAGCGTCTGACCGCCCAGATGAACCGAGACGCTACCAATAGCGTGCCCTCAACGACTGCTCAACGAACATTGCTGTTTATGCGCGTCCGCAGCAGCCGCCTGGTTCGTGCTAGAGATGGGCAAACTCATTCATCCTTGGGAACTAGTTGACTGGGAACCGTTCATTTTTACTCGTTCACCGTTCATTGTGCTTTGTACATGGTTCTTATGAAAAATTGAAAATTAGTAGCATAGGTGACTGAAGATGGAAGGCACCAAGAGGGGGCACTTGCCTCCTCCCATCGAGTACAGAGTTTATATTCATAACAGAATTCTCACACACTTGTAATTTTCGTGATTCTGCAAAACATCTCGTTTAGCCAACTGCAGCGTTATGTGACTGATCGCAGTGAAACAATATAAGGTGGCGCACGAAAAACCGGCCCCGAGTACAGACTGCTCGCCAATTACGCGCGATTTGTTGACCGCTACAAGCAGAATAGATAAACATTGTAAGACGTGTATACTTCTATGGTCTATTGTCAAACCACAATTTAAGGAAGATGTTTATATTTCATTAGTAGGATTAAGTGGGAATAATTAATATCTGTCATTTTGGAAATAATTGTGGTAGCAGGGAATGTCTGTACCAAAGTATTGTTGGCGGGAGAGACCGCACATTGATATAATTTTGAAAAGGGCGGGAGAGACCGCGTACGGATACATTTTAAGATAAGAGCGGGATGGACCGCCCATTGATACATTTTGTAATAGTAGCACGGATTGTCTGCACCAGAAAGCATTGTTGGCGGGAGAGACCGCACTTTAGCGTTCGTAGGAAGTCAGTAGTAAGCGAGAGCAGGTCTGAAGCGAGAGGTTGAGAGGAACGGTGTGCCTGCCAGCCACCAGCTATGATTTGCAAGAGATTATAAACGGATGTACAGAGACATCAGATAACTATTATCATAAGAGGAATAATATTATTGAATTATTTATTTATTTATTTATTTTTTTTTTATTTTTTATTTTTTATTTATTTATTTATTTATTTATTTATTTTTTTTTTGTTGAGAAACTCAAGACTACTGAAGGTATGTTTGCGCAATGCTAGTTGTAAGATTATTGTAAAAAGTAAGTCCCATTTGAACGTTTGTAAAATCATTTCATTACCAACAGTAAATATTTGGAGAATCGTTTTCAGAATATAATTAATTTTTACCAGCAATATTGCATTACTGATTATAATCCATCCCAAAAACCATCAACGTAAAACTTTGCAAAATTTTATTGTTGTCAAGAAAAAGTTTAACTATGAGTTACGTAACTTCAGTCAAATCAATTAAAGAATAACGTCAGCTTTGGTAATAAACACAGCCACTTATTATGACAATCCACCAACAGTTAATAGAGTGTAGTAAACCAAAGTAAGTATATTCATGTCGCAGTTCGATGTAGCAGTCAGATGGCGATCCAGTAACAGTAAAAAGGGTAAGGAACAGTTTTGGGTTATTGCAGGTAACGACTGAGGGCCACGACGATGACACTTTCTATGTCTCGTCGAAATAACCAGGAAACCACTTTTAATAAGCAGCATTTAAATTTGTATGTGAAGATTGAGAAAGAGAATTAATTTCAAAGGAAGATTTCAGTTATTATTAAGCAAGAGATAGAAAACCTAAGGGAAGGTTTCATAGGTTATTGTAGAAGGGAAGGTTGCGTAACAAAAGAGACATAGAGGAGACGGGAAGGATTCAACATGTAATAATTAGACAGTGAACAAGTAACAAATAAGCTAATGCAAACAACTTCGAAACAATAGTCCGCAGCTCGTGGTCGTGCGGTAGCGTTCCCGCGCCCGTGTTCCCGGGTTCGATTCCCGGCGGGGTCAGGGATTTTCTCTGCCTCGTGATGACTGGGTGTTGTGTGCTGTCCTTAGGTTAGTTAGGTTTAAGTAGTTCTAAGTTCTAGGGGACTGATGATCATAGCTGTTAACTCCCATAGTGCTCAGAACCATTTAGCCATTTTTTTTTTTTTTTTTTGGAACAATAGATCACGATTCGTAAGCGACAAAATGAGCAGTCTAGCACTCGGGGCGGATTTTTCGTGCGCCACCCTGTACCACTGAATATTGTAGGACTTATCATATTCTCTTTACAAAATGTGAAAGCAGACACTCGATTACGAAGCGCGGGCTTCATTCGGTTGTAAGTCGGTCTGCCTTCCATAACAATGAACATGCTCTTTTACCTTGGGTCAAACAAAGACGGAAAATGGCCACTCGTATCTGCCGTGCCGACGTCCTTTGCATGTGTAATAACAAAAAATCTTGTCTTTTTACAAGTATTTCTTCTGCTGTTTATCGAAATAGTGAAGTAAGCCGATACGCCGTTTTGTTACTCGAAAAGATGTATGTATGACATACCACGTAATTTTTAGGTAATTTACGTAATTATAAAATATAGTTTAATCGCCGGTCGAGGACGCTGAATAGAATATGAAAAGAACCAGAAGTTCAGAGTTCAAAAACGGTTTGAAACAGATCTACACTGCCCTGCACAGTGTACTAAATAAAATCAACAAAAGAGGCACCATATTTATGAAAACTAGGCAGATAGGTGCTATAGTAGGAAGAAACACCAATACACTCCTAGAAACATACCGGGCAATGGATACAGAAGCCTTAAAAATTGGCCTCATAGTAAATGAAAACAAAACAAAATATATGGTTATGTCACAATCTGAGGCCAGAAGAACCCTTAAAAACCTAAATATCAATGGGAAATGCTTCAATGGAGCGTCCTCTTTTAACTACTTGGGAGCCCTAATAACAAATGATAACGGTATTGGAAAGGGTATAAGGGAAAGAATACAAATAGGAAACAGAGCTTACTTTGCAAATATGCAGCTTTTCAAAAATAGCCTTGTTACAAGAAAAACTAAACTGCTGATATATAATTCCCTAGTCCTCCCAGTTATCACATACGGCTCAGAGGTATGGACGTTGACAGAACACGATAAAAATGCACTAAGAACCATTGAGCGGAAAATACTACGCAAAATCTATGGGCCAATAAGGGAGGAAGAAGGCTGGAGAATACGCTAAAATGCCGAATTACAAGAGTTAATACAAGGCAGGGACATAGTAAAATTTGTGAAATCACAGCGAATACGATGGGTAGCACACTTGGAGAGAATGGCAGAGGATAGAATTCCAAAGACGATGATGAAAGGTATGATCCATTCAGTTAGGCGAAAAGGGAGACCTAGAAGAAGATGGATCGACGAGGTAATAATGGATATCACCAGTATGGGAGTCCGGGGGTGGAAAAGAGCAGCAAATAAGCGAGAAGTGTGGAGGAAGATTGTTGAAGAAGCCAAGGCTCACCAAGGGCTGTAGCGCTACTGAAGAAAAAGATTACATACCACGTAATTTTTATGTAATTTACGTAATTATAAAATACATTTTAATTGCCGGTCGTGGACGCTGAATAGAATATGAAAAGAACCAGAAGTTCAGAGTTCAAAAACGGTTTGAAATAGGTCTACAATGGGCGTGCGAAGCGAACGAAACGGACAACTCGATACCGAACTATTAGCAGTCGGCAGTGGAACTGCGACGAGTGGCCACGCGAAGAAGGACCGACCGGTTACCGTTCCCGAGAACTGTAAGTAGAACGCCGCGATGTAAGTGAACTATGAAACATCGTTCCTCAGAATTCGTTCTTCGCTCGTTCCGTTCATCTTGGAGAACCGTTCATTTCGACCCGTTAGTTCGCGAACGACCCATCTCTAGTTCATGCACCTATGCTGACTGTTGTTCATCGGCGACGAAGGCTGGAATTCGTAAGCCACTACCACAACTGGACATCCACAGCGGTGACAGGTGGCTTGTCCAGAAGAATCACGTTATGTGCTCCATCCGACAGATGGCCTTTGGTGTGTACGGCTCTGCAGCAACGGTCGGAAGGGTCTAGGTAGGAGCAGGAAGCATTATGGTCTGGGGCAGGGTTTCAAAAATTGTGTTCGACGGAACACTGGTAGTTCGAGGCTGGCGAATAAATGCTCCGCCATAAACTACTAATAACATGGTCTTTTTCTCAACTTTCTGACGATACTAATTATTTTTCAAAATTTTATCATCATTTATAATCATTTGTGCCTCGAAGGAAACAGTCTAGTCACCCACAGTCAACATGGGTTTAGGAAACCTCATTCCTGTGGAACACAATTAGCTCTTTATTCACATGAAGTGTTGAGTGCTACTGACAAGGGATTTCAGATCGATTCCGTATTTCTGGATTTCCGGAAGGCTTTTGACACTGCACCACATAAGCGGCACGTAGTGAAATTGCGTGCTTATGGAATATCGTCTCAGTTATGTGACTGGATTTGTGATTTGCTGTCAGAGAGGTCACATTTCGTAGTAACTGACGGGAAGTCATCGAGTAAAACAGAAGTGATTTCTGGCGTTCCCCAAGGTAGTGTTATAGGCCCTTTGCTGTTCCTTGTCTATATAAACGATTTGGGAGACAATCTGAGCAGCCGTCTTCGGTTGTTTTCAAATGACACTGTTGTTTATTTACAAATAAAGATATTAGAAGATCAAAACAAACTGCAAAACGATTTAGAAAAGATATCTGAATGATGCGAAATGTGACAGTTGACCCTAAATAACGAAAAGTGTGAGGTCATCCACATGTTTGCTAAAAGGAACTTGTAAAACTTCGGTTACGCGATACATCGGTCTAATCTAAAAGCCGTAAATTCAACTAAATACCTAGGTATTACAATTACGAACAACTTAAATTGGAATGAACACATAGAAAATGTTGTGGGGAAGGCTAACCAAAACAGCGTTTTATTGGCAGGACACATAGAAAATGTAACAGACCTACGAAGGAAACTGCATACACTACGCTTGTCCGTCCTCTTTTAGAATACTGCTGCGCGGTGTGGGACCCTTACCAGATAGGACTGACGGAGTACATCGAAAAAGTTCAAAGAGAGGCAGCACGTTTTGCATTATCGCGAAATATGGGAGAGAGTGTCACTGAAAAGATAAAGGATTTGGGCTGGAAATCATTAAAAGAAAGGCGTTTTTCATACCGACGTGATCTTCTCACGAAATTCCAATCACCAACTTTCTCCTCCGAATGCGAAAATATTTTGTTGACCTACATAGGGAGGAACGATCCCCACGATAAAATAAGGGAAATCAGAGCCCGTACGGAAAGATATAGGTGTTCATTCTTTCCGCGCGCTATACGAGACTGGAATAATAGAGAATTGTGAAGGTGGTTCGATGAACCCTCTGCGAGGCACTTAAATGTGATTTGCAGAGTATCCATGTAGATGTAGATAGATGTAGATGTAGATGTGCATTTGTTATGATTTCAAGTAATCACTGACTATGACAAGATTTTCTCGTTCTTTTTTCTAATTTCATTAACTTTCAATATAAGTAGGACAAAGTCGTTCCTTCATCAGAGTACCAGGATTTTCGAAGTCTTTCCGCCACTAATGCGATATGATCACTTCATTTCAGATTCCTCAAACTCTCCGAGTCATTTATATCGGGTGGCAATTGTACAATGTTGCCCTCTGCTGGATGAATTTCTGCGGACGTCCGTGGATGGCAGTAGTTATCTGGAGAAGGAGAGAGTTGTACAGAACTAACAGCTGACTGGCGATAACAACATCACTTGAAGATGCTCAGAAGACTGCGCAGAAATGGCTGGCAGGATGTTATTGACATCCGACAGTTCTTTCGAAATTTCGTAGAACTTGCTACATTTATGTTTGCATTTTTGTTTTAAAGATAAGTATTCTGTTTTTTCTGTAGGATGATACTAACCACACCGTATGTAACAATCTCTTTTTGCTGTTTTGTAAGTTTTCACATAGAAAACAGTTCTTTCCAAATTCTTTTTTGTAATTCATGTACTGTTCTTGTTATTTTTCCATTTCACTAGCATATTATTTTTTTAACTTACCTGAAGTGCTACTTTATTACAGTGGAAGCTAATGATAATGTCGTCGTGCACTCAACCCTAAACGAAAATGACAATCATCACAGGACAACGGAACCTGCTTTTTCTTGTTCTGCCTCGAATTTCCGTTAATCTGGAACCAAATCCGCTGATCTTATATTAATGTATGTCCTTTAGCAAGAACTGAAATGGTCTTCAATTTCTCACGAAGGCAGAGTTACGATGCGCAAATTTCTGCCAGTTCAGCGCTCATCTGGTGCCAGTAACATTATTGTGGTGACGACCCTTCCGACATACACGCTTTCGTTTACACATCCGGTGCATTCTGGGATCCGTAAGTGATAAACTCTTTCTGACAGTGGTTGTTTCGCTGTTATCAAATTCGAGGCAGTCTACTTTGCATTTCGCCACAGTAGATTTGGTTTTTGTACTGCACAGCACTGTTTCTGTTTCGGATGGAAGGAGACAGGCATTCTGATACCTGGCGTAAGCGCGCGAGTTGATTTACTGCAGTCACTACCATCTCTCTCAAATGATCTACTCGCCATGTTTTAACAGCCTGTCACATAACAAAGTTTGGACCTTTGACCGACTATGGTCTGGACAGTTTCACTCATACACAAATGCTGTGTTCGCCCGGTGTCATTTCCTTAGGGGTGATGGAGAGAGAGCTGATATTCTAGCGGCTCCGAATATATTTAACATAAAATAAGAATTCAGTTAGCTGTGCCCTATGACGCATTCATTTCTCGCTAGGATTGGCCGGTTTTTGTTATACCTGTAGTCGTTATCATTGTTTACGATATCATTGTAGTGTGCCCCTTTCAGCTGTTGAGTTAGCCATTTTGTAACTCGATAGGCACCCTGTAACCTAGCTGCCGGTTTTAGATTTCCAGTCTGGAATTTGTAACCTAACCCCCCCACCCCATCTAACGCAGCCTCGCTGATGCATCGTATCGCCAGAGAAAGCGAACGTCTAGGGAGTAATGAAAACACTTTTATACCGTCGGATCAGTTGCATGGTAAAATGAAAAGAAAAAGTAGCTGGCACATGAGTAAGTATAGTAACTCTTGCAACGAACGTTCTTTATCACATGTACCTGACGGCTTAACTGACTTTGCAGAAGACTGACTGCTGAACATGAAGTGGAAAGAGTGAACAGGTACGTTGTACATCATAGTCTCGGAAGTCATTCAGGGAATGGAAGTTTTCGTAGCAATTTTTTTTGGGCAGTGCTAGATCAGATATGCACGCACATCGCATCGTATTGTTAATTCACATGTACGCATCTTAGTCTATGTCCAGCTGCTTTTTAAGACTATTAATAAGACGACCAATACGATACCAAATCCATTAGCGTCTGACATGTTTCGTCATCATGAAAAAAATTTTCGCTGCCATCCTCAAGAAAAATGTTGCTTCTTAACTGGATATCTTTTTCAGCGCAGTTGTGAAACAACAAAACGTTGTCACAGTTCACACAGAAAGGTATGCGTCGCCACCACATTCAATTATAATTTTTTTAGCAATTGTACAGAATAGCTACGGTTGTTTCATTGTAAGCGATCTGCGAGTCTTCAGGTCTTTTCAGGTCCGCGGCTGATCTGCGTTTTTCCTTCGACAACGAATTTAAAAATGATTTTTCCAGCATAACAATGAAACACATGTCAGTGCGCACTCTTCGGAAATAGCAATGAATGAACCTTCTCAACTTATTCTGTATCTTCAGATGAAATATGAGTTACCGGGTGGTAAATATTCATACCAATGAATCAGGGGAAAACAGTTATACATGGTAATTCCAGTTCTTTACCGGTGGTATATACCCTCTGAGAAAAAAAAGGAATAAAAAAAAAACAACGCGCCACGAAAGAATTGCCCGAATGGGATGGAAATCGATAGATGTGGTGAACATGTACAGACAAACAAATGACTACAACTTCAAAAACATTTGTTAATTTGCTCAAGAGAACGAGCTTCACAAATTGAGCAAGTCAATAACCTGTGGCACTTATGCAAATAATTATTCGACTTGGCGGTGATTGATTGACGATGGTATCCTGAGGGATATCTACATCTACGTGATTACTCTGCTAATCACTTAAAGTGCCTGGCAGAGGGTTCAATGAACCACCTTCAAGCTGTCTCTCTACCGTTCCACTCTCGAACTTCAATTTTTCTGTGCGAGCCCTGATATCTCTGATGATCATATCTCCCTATGTAGGTGGGAGGCAACAGAATGTTTTCGCAATCGGAGGAAAAAAGTAGTGATTGAAATTTCATGAGATCTTGTCGCAACGAAAAACGCCTTTGTTTTAATGATTGCCACTCCAATTCACGTATCATGTCTGTGACACTATCTCCCCTATTCCGCGATAATACAAAACGAGCTGCCCTTCTTTGTACTTTTTGGATGTCATCCGTCAGCCAAACCTGATACGGATCCCACACCGCACAACAATACTCAAGAATAGGGCGGACAAGCGTAGTGTAAGCAGTCTCTTTGGTAGACCTGTTGCACCTTCTCAGTGTTCTGCCAATGAATCGCAGTCTTTGGTTTGCTCTACCCAGAATATTATCTATGTGATTGTTCCAATTTAAGTTATTTGTAATTGGAACCCCTAAGTATTTAGCTGAATTTACAGCCTTCAGATTTGTGTGACTTATTACGTAATCGAAATTTTGCTGATTCCTTTTAGAACTCATGTGAATAGCTTCACACTTTTCCTTATTCAGGGTCAATTGCCACTTTTTGCACCATACAGATATCTTAGCTAAATCATTTTGCAAGTCGTTTTGATCATCTGATGACTTTACAAGACGGTAAATGACAGCATCATCTGCAAACAATCTAAGACGACTACTCAGATTGCCTCCTATGTCATTAATATAGATCAGGAACAATAGAGGGCCTATAACACGTCCTTGGGGAACGCCGGATATTACTTCTGTTTTACTCGATGACTTTCCGTCTATTACTACGAACTGTGACGTTTCTGACAGGAAATCACGAATCCAGTCGCACAACTGAGGCGGTACTCCGTAGGCACGCAGTTTGGTTAGAAGACGCTTGTGAGGAACGATGTCGAAAGCCTTCTGGAAATCTAAAAATATGGAATCAATTTGACATCCCCTGTCGATAGCACTTATTACTTCATGAGTACAGAGAGCTAGTTGTGTTTCACAATAACGATATTTTCTGAATCCGTACTGACTGTGAGTCAATAACTCGTTTTCTTCCAGGTACTTCATAACGTTCGAATACAGTATATGTTCCAAAACCCTACTGCAAATCGACGTTAGTGATATAGGCCTGTAATTCAGCGGATTACTTCTACTTCCCTTTTTGGGTATTGGTGTGACTTGAGCAATTTTCCAGTCCTTAAGTACGGGTCTTTCTGTGAGCGAGTAGTTGTATATAATTGCTAAATAATGAGCTATTTTATCAGCATACTCTGAAAGGAACCTGACTGGTATACAGTCTGGACCGGAGGCCTTGCCTTTATTAAGTGATTTAAGCTGCTTCGTTACACCGAGGATATGTACTTCTATGTTTCTCATTTCGGCAGTTGTTCTTGATTGGAATTCAGAAGTATATACTTCGTCTTCTTTGGTGGAGGAGTTTCGGAAAACCGTATTTAATAACTCTGCTTTAGTGGCACTGTCATCAGTGACTTCACCGTTGTTATTGCGCAGTGAAGGTATTGACTGCGTCTTGCCACTGGTGTGCGTTATGTATGACCAGAATCTCTTTGGGTAATCTGCCAGATTTCGAGACAGAATTTCGTTGTAGAAATTATTAAATGCATCTCGCATTGAAGTACGCGCTATATTTCGAACTTCTGTAAAACTTTGCCAATCTTGGGGATTTTGCGTTCTTTTAAATTTGGCATGCTTTTTTCGTTGTTTCTGCAACACTGGTCTGACCCGTTTTGTGTACCATGGGGGATCAGTACCATCACTTATTAATTTATGTGGTATATATCTCTCAATTTCTGTTGATACTATCTCTCTGAAAACATTCCACAACTTTTCTACACTTACATGATCAGATGGGAAGATACCATGCGAGAATCTGTCCAACTGGGGCGTTAGATCTGGGGACCTCGCTGGCCAAGGCAGGGTTTCGCCAGCACGAAGACAAGCTGTAGAAATTCTCACCGTGTGCGGGCCGGCATTATTTTGATGAAATATAGGCCGAGGGTGGCTTGCCACAAACGGTAACAAAACGGGGCGGTCAGGTTGGTATTCCACATCTGTCAGGGGCTTCTCCAGACACGTTTTCGGCATGGAATCTCGTTGACAGGAGTAGAATTGTTTTCAGTACTGAGTCCCTTTTCGAAATGAGCCCCGATGACCAGCAGAAGTATGTCTGGAGACGCTCCGGATAGCGATGGGCTAACAACGTAACTGTCGGCAGCCGTAAGGCCCGACAACCAGGGGTGATGGACTGGGGTGCCGTTTTTTATCGTAGCAGGACACCTTTGGTTGTCATCGGCACAGCGATACGTCGACGATATTCTAAGCTCCTTTCAGTTGCCCTCCACGGCAAGCCATCCTGTGCTTACATCTCAGCAGGACAATGGCCGCCCGCAGACGGCGTTTCTACTGCTTGCCCGCGTGCTTGCCAGACCCTACCTCGGCCAGCCAGGTCGGCAGGTCTCTCCCCACTTAAGGGGAGCCGGAGGTGCCTATGCTGCCCATGTTAAAATCACTAAGTTTGAGGAACGTTTATGAATAAACTACCAAATAGAAAAATTTGAATTTTTTTTTTTTACATTGCAGTTATGACAGAGTGATTTTGGAGTATCTTTTCTAGTTTCCTTCCAATTATTTTTTTTATTAATGACCCAAATTTTTTTACAAATTAATGTTTTATAATTAAACTGAAATGAAACTACTGAACATATTGCCAAATGGCTGTGGTACAATGTAAGTTTGACCACTAGGAGTGCTGTATAAAAATTTCATCTCTCTAGCTTGAGTGGATTTTGAGAAAATGTTCCTTATATTCGAAAAATTCTAATTTACGGGAAATGGCTATCAAAGTTTCTCAATACATTCCTGCACTATAGGATGGATTATCAGGGTCTTCTTCTTCATCCTTCAAAAGCTTCCTCTTCTGACTTTCTTTTCTGGTCTGTTGTTCCATCACACTTCATATGCCTTTCTCTTCTTTCTGCTCCTCTTATCCTTTCTCTGTCAATATTTCTTAGTGCTCGTAGAGTGTTCACCCCAGCTGTAAATCCTAATGCCTTCAGAACTTCACACTTCACACTGTTCCCTTGGTTGTAGGTTGCTATTGCATCATAAATGCCAAAGTGCAATGTTTTTATGCTTACAAACATCCTTTTAGGAATCACTTTCCAAATCAAATTGTTTACGCTCGCGTTAGGGTTCTGCGTCTTTCCATGTAGATATTTGTGTAACAATTCTGGCTGTGCTAAGTCATGAAAAATTGGTTTTATTGTTCCCTCCTGATTCTTGTACATACTGCATATTACCCGCTTTACACAAGAAGTATAATGCTACCAACAACAGGCGCAACACTGAACTAATTCGAAACAGTAAACAGCAAAGAGACGATTTTCCGCACTCTTACTCATTATGGTATCGCAGCTTGGTATTAGTGTTAATTTTCTTTTCCCTACGTTCTTCCTCTTCTTATATACACGGTTACTAAAACGTGGCATCGTAACCAGAACAAAAGTGTACGACAATATTAAATGGAGCAAGATGTTCGAAATTCTGAGGAAAATAGTAGTAAGCTGCAAGGAAATACGGGTAATATTTGTCACAGAAAACAATGTAGCCAACCCTTGCACACTCGCTGTATGCGTAACATAAGGCGCTGTATGCGTAACAGGCCGAGAAAATCCCAAGCAGTTCGCCAGGAAGTCACGAGAGGGTGTTAGATGTATTCAGTGGCCGCCCATTTCCTCTGCAGCCGTGGGGGAAAATGGTAATAACTCCACTTCTAGGGCGAGTAGAACAATAATTCAAAGTTTACATTAAAGAGGAATGTTCCAATTAATTTTCGGTAGCAAAAAAAAAAATTCGTAATTTTTTAGATTTGACCACCTCCGGCTCCCCTTAAGGGGAGACGGAAGGCAAGTGGCTTCAAAAATTCGATTTTTAGATTTTAGCATATCTGAAATGCCTGGTCTTTCCTGCGTGAAACAGTTTTTGTTTTACATAAATACGACAATTTTTTCGTGATATATGATGGTTTTCCTGATGCTCTGTGCAATCTGGCATTTAAGCCACGCCTTCCTTTTTGCGCCATGCAGAGATAATGCACAGCACTCTTTTACTCCTTGTATAATTTTTCATGTCTTCATGAGAAAACCCAAACTTTCAATGAGTCTGTGAATTCTGTCATTTGGTTCAAAAATGGCTCTGAGCATTATGGGACTTAACTTCTAAGGTCATCAGTACCATAGAACTTAGAACTACTTAAACCTAACTAACCTAAGGACATCACACACATCCATGTCCGAAGCAGGATTCGAACCATGCGACCGTAGCGGTCGCGCGGTTCCAGACCGTAGCGCCTAGAACCGCTCGGCCACCCCGGCCGGCTCTGTCATTTGGAACCGGTTACCGAAAACTGTACTTGTTCAGCTTACAGCCCTCAAATTTCGTGTTTATAATGCTATTTTTGCTTCAATGATGGTGTAATTAGAAAACTGGATGTTTTGGAATTATTGGGCATAAAAACTAGTGGAAATACCGCAAACTCCTTGGTGCAAATAGATAAAGAGAGAATCCGCAAAGCAGATATTGCTAATTTAAAATGCAAAAAAGAAGCCAGACAGAAAAGAAGAGGGACCAAGAGAATAAAAGAAGATCACTATGATTCAGATGATGCTCAGTATGGTGCAGGAAAATATTAGTGGTAAGTAATTCTCATCAATAACTATACTAGAATTGCAATATTAAACTTTAAATGGATTTTTCTCAAAACTACATTTTTTTTTACTTTCAGGTACCATTATTTGATAAACTAATGGGGTTAGAAACATGAAATTTGGACAATTTGTACTGCAGATGGTAATAAGTTATTACAAGTAAATTGAGAACCACCAAACAAACAGAAACTGTTTTATAATAATTAATATACCAAAAAGTAAAATTTTACTAGTGACAGAATATTTTTTCTTCTTCAAAACCATAAGAGGTATTAAGTTCAATTGTTTTTTATTCCAGTCTCTGATCACAATATCAGTTCTTTAGACGACGACCGGTTTCAGTCCGTAATGACCATCCTCAGATCTTTTTTTACATCGTCTGAGGACGGTCATTACGTACTGAAACCGGTCATCGTCTAAAGAACTGATATTGTGATCAAAGACTGGAATAAAAAACAATTGACAGATTGGATCAGTTTGTATACGCGTCTACGTCGCAGTCGGTGGTATTAAATGGCTCTGAGCACTATGGGACTTAACATCTATGGTCATCAGTCCCCTAGAACTTACAAGGGAACCTCCCCATCGCACCCCCCCCCCCCTCAGATTTAGTTATAAGTTGGCACAGTGGATAGGCCTTGAAAAACTGAACACAGATCAATCGAGAAAACAGTAAGAAGTTGTATGGAACTATGAAAAAAAAGCAAAATATACAAACTGAGTAGTCCATGCGAAGATAGGCAACATCAAGGGTAAGGTAAGCTCAGGAGCGCCATGGTCTCGTGGTTAGCGTGAGCAGCTGCGGAACGAAAGGCCTTTAGTTCAAGTCTTCCCTCGAGTGAAAAGTTTTAATTTTTTATTTTCAGACAATTATTATCTGTCCGTCCGTCCGTCCGATGCGATCACTTTTTTGGGAGTGATTATCACATCGACAAGAAAACCTAAATCAGGCAAGGTAGAAGAATCTTTTTACCCATTCGCCAAGTGTACAAGTTAGGTGGGTCGACAACATATTCCTGCCATGTGACGCACATTCCGTCATCAGTGTCGTATAGAATATATCAGACGTGTTTTCCTGTGGAGGAATCGGTTGACCTATGACCTTGCGATCAAATGTTTTCGGTTCCCATTGGAGAGGCACGTCCTTTCGTCTACTAATCGCACAGTTTTGCGGTGCGGTCGCAAAACACAGACACTAAACTTATTACAGTGAACAGAGACGTCAATGAACGAACGGACAGATCATAACTTTGCGAAAATAAAGAAAGTAAAATTTTCACCCAAGGGAAGATTTGAGCCAAGGACCTCTCGTTCCGCAGCTGTTCACGCTAACCAAGGGACCACGGTACTCTCAACCTAACATTAACCTTGTTCTTATGTTGCACATGGACTACTCAGTTTATATATTTTGCTTTTCTTTCATAGTTCCACATAACTTCTTCCTGTTTTCTCGATTGATCTGTGTTCAGTTTTTCAAGGCCTATCCGCTGTGCCAACTTATAGCTAAATCTGAGGGGGGTGCGATAGGGAGGTTCCCTTGTTAGAACTACTTAAACCTAACTAACCTAAGGACATCACACAACACCCAGTCATCACGAGGCAGATAAAATTCCTGACCCCGCCGGGAATCGAACCCGGGAGTGGGAAGCGAGAACGCTACCGCACGACCACGAGCTGCGGACTTCGTGGTATTATTTTACTTGTAAATTGAGGTATATATGTTATATGCATGCAGTCAAAATTTCATTGTCTTAACACTTATAGTACTTTTGAAAAGTGTACCTACGAAAATGGTAAAACAGCATTGGCAGAATAGGGATAAAAATTGCCTTCCGTCTCCCCTTAAGAACGTTTGGAGCATTACGGTAAGGCGGGGCCCTCCAACCAGCTCGGGATTTTCACGGTCTACCGCGCCAATAGGACGGAATTTGGACGATAGGCCTCAGGAAGACATCGAACAAATCTGTCGACCAGTGCCATGCCGTATAACTTCTTGCATAAGGACCAGAGGTGGACCAACGCGTTACTGACTTGCTCAATTTGTGACGCTCATTCTCTTGAATAAATCGTCCCGTTTTTTTCCTGAAATTGTTATTTGTTTGTCTGTACATGTACATCACGGCTAGCGTGTTCCGCCCGATACGGATAATTCCTTCGTTGTGCGTCTTTTTCTTCGTTTTTCTAAAATTGAGTGTATATTTAAAAGGGTTAGCTGACCTGACGTAATGGCACGGCATTAAGATACTGGACTCGTTTTCTAGTGATGGGACAACCGATTGGCCAGTCGCTTCTTTTTTCTTGTTAGTGTTTTCGACTGAAACAGCCGAATTAAACTGGCCTTTGTATCCGTGTCAGCTAGATGAAGGTTTTTCACCCAGTCTCTGGGTTTGAGTGGTTTCACTCAATGTCAGCAGTCAACTGCCACAAGTCTGTAACAGTTGTGGCAGTAACATGAATGTTTCCATTCACTCTCCAGGCTTAACTGATTTTATTTACACATTTTTCAGGCTTTTCGTTTACTCATGAACCATGCAACGTTTATCAGCGACAAGTAAGTATATTTTTAAAAAGGAAGTATTTTCAAAATCTACGTTTTTATTTCCTTCAGTACGAATGGTTCGTATTTCTGATTTGTGCCCATCATTGATTATTCTACTTCGGTAGATGATGAGGTGATATGAACAGAAACCGTACAAATACATTTTTAAAATATTTAGTGACTTCATCACTTGCTTTTCAAGCGTGCACGATCACTTACAAGTGGGCTATTTTTTGCGATGAAAATTTGTCATCATTCGTTGATTTTTCTTTGAATTTGTTTAATAGTCTTTCACAATTAGATTTATCCTTACAGATACTATATATCAAATTGAATTTATCTCGAGAAACTCTTTTTATTCAG
Source organism: Schistocerca cancellata (assembly GCF_023864275.1). Lineage (NCBI taxonomy): Eukaryota > Metazoa > Arthropoda > Insecta > Orthoptera > Acrididae > Schistocerca > Schistocerca cancellata. The sequence goes on along the minus strand of NC_064626.1, from coordinate 1,142,664,829 downwards.
TCATAAGATTGCTTCCATGACACTGAGCGTTTCGATAATCTTATTCAGACACAAAATTAACTATTAAGAACATGCTCATTCATAAACATGGACGAAAATCTGAACTGAAAGCTACCTATTGACATTCAACGAAAAGCAAATTCCGGAACGGCAACAAGGGTTAACGTGCGGTAACAGAATGCCGCAACAACAATTATTTAACAATGGCGAAAGGATCGAATATTCCCACTCAGAACTGAGTGCGCCGGACTGCCGACTTTTTTTCAATTGGTTGCTCCCACAGAGTGGTTTTACTCAAAAGAATGAATGAATAATTCAACCGATCCTATATGTAAAACTACAACAGAATGAATCGATCGTTCTCCAACAACAGACTGAACCCATTATTTTCATTTCAATCACTTTTCAAATCCCAGTTTAGTCATCCTCGAATTTTTTTTTCCTTCTTCAATTATTTCACGGAAATTTCGAATGATCTTCTTCAACATTACCTTTAAAGAAGAGTCGCAGAGTTCAACACCACCAAAATGAATAATTCTAGACATAACATTACAAAGCGATATGAAATGGAACGAGCACGAAAGGATTGCAGTAGGGAAGGTAAATCGTCGACTTCAGTTTATTGGGAGGATTATAGGACAGTGTGATTCATCTGTAAAGGTGACCGTGTATAGAACACACTCGCCGGCCGCGGTGGTCTAGCGGTTCTGGCGCTGCAGTCCGGAACCGCGGGACTGCTACGGTCGCAGGTTCGAATCCTGCCTCGGGCATGGCTGTGTGTGATGTCCTTAGGTTAGTTAGGTTTAAGTAGTTCTAAGTTCTAGGGGACTTATGACCTAAGATGTTGAGTCCCATAGTGCTCAGAGCCATGTGTATAGAACAGTAGTGCGACCCATTCTTGATACTGCTCGGGTGTTTGGGTTCCGCAACGGGTCAGACTATAGGAAGACATCGAAGCATTGTCCACCTCCGTAGCGTAGCGGTAGCGTTACCGCCTACCACGCAGAGGGACCGGGTTCGATTCCCGGCAGGGGATTGTGTGTTGTGTGTCCTTCATTATCATTGACTCACAAGTCGCCGAATTGGCTTCAACTAAAAAGGACTTGCGATACGGCGACCGAACTCACCCGAATGGGGCCTCCCGCCCAATAATGCCATACGATCATTTACATTTCAGAGGCGGGCTATTGGATTTGTTACCGTTAGCTTCGATCTACACGCAGGTACTACGGAGACGCTTCGGGAACTCAAATGGGAATCCTTGGAGGGAAGGCAATGTTCTCTTCGAGAAGCACTGTTGAGAAGTTTAGAGAACCGACATCTAAAGCAAACTGCAGAACGATTTTGCTGCCGCCAACGTATATATCGAATAAGCATCACGATGATAAGACCAGATAAATTAGAGCTCGTATGGACGCATATGGACTGTCGTTTTTCCCTCGCTCTAGTTGCAAGTGGAACAGGAAAAGAAATGACTCGTTGTGGTACAAGGTACCTGCCGCCACTCATTACGGTGATGTGCAGGGTATTTACGTAGCTGTAGATGTAGATGGAAAGTTAACTAACTGTGGAGAACTATTAAATCAGCGGGAAAAAGCTCCTATCGGGGCAGAAAAAAGGTGAATATGCTTCTGTTTAAAAGACTTGGACAGAAAAGTGGGTTACCAGCTGCCTCATTCTACCTTCTTCAGCTGCATAAAAAATTTTCCCAAAAATTTTGGTATGCGGTCATATTCGCGCTCTCTTTAACATGCAACTTCAAATCGCTCTGAGCACTATGGGACTTAACGTCTGAGCTCATCAGTCCCCTAGAACTTAGAACTACTTAAACCTAACTAACCTAAGGACATCACACACACCCATGCCCGAGGCAGGATTCGAACCTGCGACCGTAGCGGTCGCGCGATTCCAGACTGTAGCGCCTTTCTAGGCCACCCCGGCCGGCAAAACACAATGCAACTTTCACTCCCACAAGCTCACCTAACTGTTAACACACTCACACCCACTAGTCCGTCGCCGAAAGTCGCTTGTACCAATTCCCTCCAACTTGCCCATTCAATCTCACTCGTTCAGCCCAAATCTTTGTCATTATCTCTTTTTGTCTCTCTCACTGTCACTCTCTCCTTTCACATAGCCAGTCTCCTTCGTTCTGTCCTACTACTGCTGTCTCTTCTGTCACTGTCTCCCTCTTGCTCTCTCTTACTACTGCTATCTCATTCGTTCATTCCCACTACTGCTATTTCTTGCCCTACCTCTCTTGTTCCTCGTTGTCATTGTCATAGTCTGTCTTTGTCACTGGCTCTCACTCGTTTCCACTTTCTCTATTTATTCCTCTCCCCTATCTCCATCACTCTTTTCCTGTCGCTGTCAAATAAATTCCACTGCCGCTGTGCCCCTCTCTTCTCTCACACTGCCATTGCGTCCTTCGCTCTTTCTGTATCACAGCCACTGTCTACTTTCTTGCAGTATTCGTATATTTCCTTCTCTTTCCCACTGCCACTGTCTCGACCTCTCTCAGCATAAATAAGCGCGCATATGTTCGCAGGTCAAAATTTTGGAGAAAATTTTTAAAGGGGCTGGTTCCCTTCTTTTTCCTGGCACAGCAGGCCATATCACTCATCTGAAAGGAACTTGACGGGTTAGTAAAATTGATAGTTTACTTACGTGACACTGTAATAACGCGGAATTAATTTTACATCTTAAGACGGATTTTACGCGCAAAAACTTCTGTATGTGCTTCAGTTCTGCAACATGGCGTTCCTAGAACCCTTCTGATGATAACGGATACACTTGAAAGCATATTTCTCCGTGCTGCGACACTTTAAGAAATACGTTTTCACCTCGCACCGGATTTTACAGTCAGTTCCACAAGAAAGTGTACGCCGTTATCTGTATGAAATAAAGGACGCTATCATAAATATATGTTTACATGAAAATGCATGTTATTACTAATTGCAAAATTACCTAACAGTTAATCAAGTCGCCATCATTTTTGATTACAGCTTGGCACCTCAGCCCTCTCTCCGGAAAATCATCCACATTTCCAACCTCTAAATATCGTTTGACCCACTTAGCAGCGAATGCCTTTGATTTTCAAAGAAATTTAGCAGCAGCTCCATGTGAAAGCTTTGGTCCTTTTGGATAATTTGCAAGGAACACTGCTTCGGGACGCTTCAGATAGTTTGCGCTCATTTTAAACTGCAACCGACAAAACAAAACATTCAACTCTCACGCGGTTTATCTGTACACTGTGCAAAAGCGCATTGAGTGCAGTTCGAGACTACTACCAGAGATGTCACTGCGGACAATAAAGTTACGGTGTACACTTTCTTGTGGATCTGATTGTACGTGTACAAGTATAGTAGCTTTGATGTCTGTTTGTCGGGAACGGACAGACACTAAGAAAATTTTCCAGGTTATTCGAGATCGTGATCTTAAGGAATAAACCGTAAAAATTTCAGCCATCTGTTCGGACATGTCTGACAGAACAGATACCATCGGTGACCATGGAGCTCTCTTAGAATGAAATGATAATTAAATCAAGACCCTAAACTGTCGACAGGGGTTGATATACATCAACGGGGACAGCCGAAAATGTGTGCCTCGACCGGGACTCGAATCTGGGAGCACCTGTTTACATGGCAGACGCTCTATCCATCTGAGCCACCGAAGGCACAGAGGATAGTGCGACTGTAAGATTTATTCCTTGCAATCTCCCCGTGAGACCCACATTCCCAACTTAATGTCCACACACTATATTCGCGGTGCCCCTGCCCATTACACTCATCAAGGCTACAACAGCAGGAAAAATCGGCAGTAGCAGAACGCTGCTTAAATGAGGGACACAGTATGAAATTTGATGAAACTGTGGTAGTTGCCAACATTGCCGTTTTCTGGAACAGTGTCTATAAAGAGGCGATTGAAATTAGGTTGGCGGATAATTTAATCAACAGAGACAATGGGTTTCCTCTTAGCAAGACGTGGAATCCTGTATTATCTCGCATCAAAACTGAACGTTCTTCGGTGCGGCCCTGAGTGCGATATATCGCTGCCAGCAGTGTTCCACTAAGGGCGGCGCCACCTCCCTGTCTTGGAGGGCAGCAACTGTGATGGGCGGCGCATGCCCCGTGTACTGAACGGTGGCCTATATAGGAAGTCGATTTGCAGCCTGGCGTCCCCTTCTCCCCCTTTATTAGTCCTCTCCCTCCTTGGTTCCCCCCCCCTTTTCGTTTTTTCCTCTCCTCCCTCCTTCTCCTTCTTTTTCCCCCTCCTCCAGGTCCCCCCCCCCCCATCTGCCTTTGGCTCGGGAGTGCCATATTTGTGCCGCCATTTTCGTGCAGTGTTTTACAGTGTGTGTTTTTCCAGTGAGTGTTCCGTGTTGTGTCTTTTGGGAAGTGTAGCGAACAGCCATCATACTGTCGCTGGGTGTGATTTTTTATCTCTTGCGAACAGAAACCAGACTGTCGCCCTGTTTTTTAATTGTGTGTCTACTATGTTACTTGTCTGATTCCTGTGTATTTTATCAACATTGCCAACCCCTTTTACTTTCTGTTTTAACTTTCCGCATTTTTACGCCATTTTACACTTTAAGTCACCATTTTATCGCCTGTTTTTCCTCGTTTCTTTCTTCTTACTTTTTTTTAAAAAAAAATTCTGTAGGCTGTAGAACAGCGTGCTAAGCTGCTGCCAGCCCGCCCCCTTCGGGGGGAATTGAAAATCAATAAAGAAAAAAAAAAAAAAAAAAAGCCTGGCGTCAGTTCTCAGCGGGACTCATAAGCAGAAGCAGCATTTTCCTGAAGATGGCGAACAGTTGGCTCGCCGAAATATCGAGTGAAGTTGATTTTAGGATCCGGCAGAAAACCCGAAGAGACTTTTAAGACTTACTGCGCCGGGAAAGCCTACGTAATCACACTCATTACTCGCGGCAGACAATCTCGCCGAGTCCCGTAAGATACCATCTTCATACAGTTAAGGATAACCGGCCATTGACCTTCTTCTTCTGTGCTGGATGCACACGCATTGCCTCAACTCTTACGGGACTCGGTAAGATTGTTGCCGCGAGTAATGAGTGTAATGGTCAGGGGCACTGCGAATGTAGGGTGTAGACATTAAGATGGAAATGTGGGCCTCACGGGGAGCGTGCAAGGGATAAATCCCTGCAGTCGCACTATCCTCTGTGTCATCGGTGGAACAGATGGATAGAGCGTCCTCCATGGAAACAGGAGGTCTCGGTTTCGAGTCCCGGTCGGGGCACACATTTTCAACTGTCCCCGTTGATCCATATCAACGCCTGTCGACAGCTTTGGGTCTTGATTTAAGTATCATTTCTTACAGATAAATGCCTAGGTTGTCTACCGTTAAAATTTGATGAATTTGCTGCTGTTATTTATTTAGATATCCGCTACCAACGGCGGAAAAATGGTGAAAAACGCTTCTTTCTGGTTTTCTCAGGAACCGACACGAACTAAATGTTGCCTCCAGAAGCTCTTTAAGGCGCACTGCAAACCACATCAAGTGTAAAATGAACCAACCGGCTTGCTTCATTTGCGTAAGCTGGAGGAAGTGTGTAATATTCGATCTTTGATCCTGTACTGCAAGATAGTTACACCAGGACGATCTTTCTCTTCCGTATACAAACGGTGCCTAGCCAAAGGGCTATCCGAAACACTTGACCCTACTTTTCTATCACCAGGACAATCCGAGTTATGTGGCCCGGAAAAACCCCGTTTTTATTCGAAGCACTTTGGAACATATTGGTGGCGCATGCTGTCGCATGCGTGCCGAGAGGAAACACTTCCTGATCTTCTGAAAAATTATGTTTATTTATCCACGAACAGGCCTTCGGTTTCTTAGACCGTCTTCAGCTGTTACTGCCGTGTATGCAGCGCAGACCTAATCAGTCCATCAGACTCAGTTGCAGTGAACCAGTCCGCCTTGGCACTGCACGCAAAAAGAAGTTCTTGTTAATGACCCAGATGGTGTCTGGTGCCGGCAAGGTCAAGTCAGAGACATTCTCTAGGCCTTGCGTCAGCTGGGTGGGACAGCTGCATGTCTTGTTCCGGACAGGCAGATCCTATTAGTACAAAAAACCGCTCGCAGCAAACGCCTGAACCCACAACTTTTCCGCTGTCTTCAGCTGCGTGGTGACCTGCAAACCTGCTCGCCTTCCACATTTTACTTTTAATGCACAGTTATAGGTCATATTTTACAGCATGTCAAAACTGACGTTGGAGAACTCCTGTCGTGTATGCTCCGACCCCTACATCTGTAAACAGCCTGGCGGATATGCATGTAGGTTTCGCCACAAACTACGCCAGTAATTACTAGGTTACAACGAGAACAGAACTGCCTAAAAGAAGATGAATGGATTTTACGTAATGGGAAACTAGGTGAATTATCAATAGAGCAAGAAACAACGTCGCTGCGATGGGACTGGAATCTTTTTCAAACGGGGTTGTTTTTGGAACACAGAGCAGGAAGAGGCATTTAACAACGTAAGGAACAACCGTGTTTCCGTGGAAATACGAGTTTTTCACAACTACACTACTGGCCGTTAAAATTGCTACACCACGAAGATGACGTGCTACAGACGCGAAATTTAACCGACAGGAAGATGATGCTCTAATATGCAAATGATTAGCTTTTCAGAGCATTCACACAAGGTTGGCGCCGGTGGCGACACCTACAACATGCTGACATGAAGAAAGTTTCCAACCGACTTCTGATACACAAACAGCAGTTGACCGGCGTTGTCTGGTGAAACGCTGTTGTGATGCCTCGTGTAAGGAGGTGAAATGCGTACCATCACCGCGATTGCGGATTATCGTATCACGACATTGCTGCTCGCGTTGGTCGAGAGCCAATTACTGTTAGCAGAATATGCAATTGGTGGGTTCAGGAAGGTAATATGGAACGCCGTGCTGGATCCCAACGGCCTCGTATCACTAGCAGTCGAGATGACAGGCATCTTATCAGCATGGCTGTAACGGATCGTGCAGGAACGTCTCGATCCCTGAGTCAACAGATGGCGACGTTTGCAAGACAACAACCATCGGCACTAACAGTTCGACGACGTTTGCAGCAGCGTGGACTATCAGCTCGGAGACCATGGCTGCGGTTACTCTTGACGCTGCATCACAGACAGGAGCGCCTGCGATGGTGTACTCGACGACGAACCTGGGTGCACGAATGGCAAAACGTCATTTTTTCGCATGAATCCAGGTTCTGTTTACAGCATCACGATGGTGGCATCCTTGTTTGGCGACATGGCGGTGAACGCACATTGGAAGCGTGTATTCCTCATCGCCATACTGGCGTATCACCCGGTGTGATGGTATGGGGTGCCATTGGTTACACGTCTCGGTCACCTCTTGTTCGCATTGACGGCACTTTGAACAGCGGACGTTACATTTCAGGTGTGTTACGACCAGTGGCTCTATCCTTCATTCGATCCCTGCGAAACCCTACATTTCAGCAGGATAATGCACGACCGCATGTTGCAGGTCCTGTACGGGTCTTTCTGGATACAGAAAATGTTCGATTGCTGCCCTTGCCAGCACATTCTCCAGATGTCTCACCATTTGAAAACGTCTGGTCAATGGTGGCCGAGCAACTGGCTCGTCACAATACGCCAGTCACTACTCTTGATGAACTGTGGTATCGTGCTGAAGCTGCCTGGGCAGCTGTACCTGTACACGCCATCCAAGCTCTGTTTGACTCAATGCCCAGGCGTATCAACGCTGTTATTACGGCCAGAGGTTGTTGTTCTCGTTACTGATTTCTCAGGATCTATACACCGAAATTGCGTGAAAATGTAATCACATGTCAGTTCTAGTATAATATATTTGTCCAATGATACCCGTTTATCATCTGCATTTCTTCTTGGTGTAGCAATTTTAATGGCCAGTAGTGTAGATTAATACTGGGTTTGAATATCCAACTGTTGACTGGACAGGTGACGATCACAACAAAGCTGTGCAACAGAAGCTTTTCCAAAGTAAATTCATTGCTCGGATTAATAGAAGGAACCACAAACGTTGAGGCATCTTCAAGGATGGACAGCTGAGGGTAATCCAACGAGCTAATTCCCAAAGAAAGAGATCAATATTTGTGATTTAAATTATTCAGTTGTAACTTTGTTGCTAAACTCCATGGCGCTATCTCGTTACGTATATGTTACGTATATGTCTCAGAGCTATGTGAACTGTTTTGACATACAGCACAAAAGAAAAATTCATCCAAACATGACGGTTAACAAATTCGCTTCGGTCCTTAAGCTGTTATTAGACGGATATTTTTTCTTTCTTTTTTACGTAAGGCGCACTTCTTTTGTTGCAGGCTGCCGCCGCCGCCAGAGACTGCTGGTGGTAGAAACTGGCAACTAGACCACGATAGAAGAGCTGGTGCGCACTTCAGTTAGCAGAAATGGAGTCAGTAATTGCTGTCCAAAGAGCATTTTCACGCACTTTCACTAGGAGCAACCCGGTAGAGTCTGCATTTAAGCCTGGCACAAACAGTTTGAAGAAAAAGGCTTCATTTGCAAAGGCAAATGTCTTCGTCGGCCTCCCGTGTCGGACCAAAATTTTAACAGCGATCGAGTAGCATTCCAGAGAAGCCCACAAAAATAAACACATCTAGTAGGTCTTGAGCTCCAGATCCCATAAACAGCTGTTTCAAAAATCCTGCCTAAACGCTTATCCATGAAATCCGTTCCAGGCACTCCTTCCAGGAACTTATGGTGCACGATCTGACTTCTGCACTGAGATGCTGGCAAGGATGGACAATGAGGATAATTCGAAGTCGTTAATTTTTAGTGATGGAGCAACGTTTCACACTAATGGTAAATTTAAGCGCCACAGAAAACCCCCATTTCTTCATCACCCATGAACTAGATCAATGTGCTCTGTGCAGTGTTGATGGAGAATATTTACAGTTCCTTTTTTTTTCATGGGGGAAACCATCACAGACATTTGCTACCTCGACATTCTTTCCTTGTGGTTTCTGCCTCACGTGCAGGAAGTCGGCCGCGATGACCGAGCGGTTCTAGGCGCTTGAGTAGGAAACCGCGCGACTGCTACAGTCGCAGGTTCGAATCCTGCCTCGGGCATGGAGGTATGTGATGTCCTTAGGTTAGTTCTAGCGGACTGATGGCCTCAGATGTTAAGTCCCATAGTGCTCACAGCCATTTGAACCATTTGAATGTGCAGGAAGATTCTAACAACTCCATCTTGCAACAAGATGGTGCACCTCCTCAGTTCCACTTGGCTGTACGGGAACACCTAAACAACACATAAGCCTGGACGATGACTCCGCCGTGCTAATGTTGATGATGAGGTGTGGTCCAGATGGCCCCCACGAGCACTAGACTTAACACCTTGTCATCTTTTTTAATGGAGTTATTTCAAAGACGAAGTGCTTGTCCCAGACCTGCCGTAGTCCTAACCACAGCTGCGCTACAGTCCACCAACCACCGAGATGTTGAACGAGTTTCGGGAAGAATACGAGTATCGTCTCAACGTTTACCTTGTGACTCGAGTAGCACATATCGAGTACTTGTAGCCTGTACAAAAAGACTTCAATACATACCCTATTCACAGCAGAAGATCTGAAGAGAATAATTTGCACGGTTTCGTATTTATGAATTTTTGAAAACGTAAAGTTCTTTTGTGTTTAGCCTACATTTTATGAATTGCAAGATAGAATGAATAATTCAAAGTTTTTCATTTCTTTCTGACCATTTTACACTACCGCTTCAAAAGTAGTACATACATTGTAGCCAAAAAATTGTTGAAACAGGATGACTTTACCGGGAGTTACGTTACTGATGCCAATTAATGCTGATGTCAAGTGTTTCTGGATAAGAGGACGACGACGATGGGATCTACCTATCGGTGAGGGTAAGGGGGGGGGGAGGGGCGGAACAGCAAATGACATGCGCAGATCACTGTACATTATGTCTTTCTGCGCATGATGTCGTCATAGCAACACGCTGGTCCATGTGTATCGTGGCGCGGAACGAAGTTCTTACTGTGCTATTCGATTAAAAATTTATGTTGTTGCGATGTTCGATTAAAGTTTGGTTCTAAAATGCCTGACTGCGTCGTAACAAGTTGCCTGCCATACAACAGAACTACAAAAGGCACGCATATGATCAAACATTTGTTCCCAAAAGTCTTGATTACGAAGTGCAACCGAAAATATCGTTCCAGTTTCAGTTCCAGTGTTGCTTACATTTCACGCCCGATGATTACGTCCGTGACTTGCGGGCGGAGCTTGCATGGGGGCTTAATTAAAATAATACTGCAGATATTTTTTGTTTAGTAGCTGTGTGTCCGATTACGCAAGTCTCGTAAACGGCTGGCCCTGACTATTATTATTACGCAATCTGACTGCATGAAACAACAACAAAGAATGAAATGAAAATTTCAGTTAATACAATTAATTAATTAAGTCCCCAGCAACTATAAAACCTACGAAACCAACAAAGCACAAGTGTAGCTGTTCTGTATGTGGTAGTATGACTCAACGTAGGCACGGTTCTTCTTCAACAAGACAAGAAATTTCAAGTACCATTTATATTGAAGTAATTAAAAAAATTAGAAATACTATAATTGCGCAAGAAAATCAGAATTACACTCTAATACAAGAACACAAGCCAGATGCTTTGTTGACTGAACCTGTAATGATGCATTATTTGAGACACACAAATAATAAAAGAACATAGTGTTTTTTACCTTCATATATATTGACGAAATGCACTCTGATCATTACAATATCTCCATTAGAATAACATCTGCTATCTCTCCCATCAAATAACTGCATAAAACATGGAACAAACACTCCCTACTACCACATATCCACTCCGACTTCACGACAAGCAGTGGCCACCACAACTTCTAGGCAAGAACTGCTTGCCGCTACGTCTTAATAATCACTGCCAGTGGAGGCGGCGGAACAATACTCTCTGGCGCGATCTCTGGCGCTGTGGCTCAGTGTAGCCACCTTTCAAGCTTAACCCACCACCGAGAAAAATGTTTAAGCAAGACGCACCATCGAATATAAATATACGAGGGACTCAAGTGTAAACGAGATAGACGGGAAAAAATTAAGTAAATTGTTCATTATTTCAAACGTAATCGCCACAGCTGTTAATACATATATCGCACTGTAAGACAAGACGGCGAACGCCTTCATGGAAAAATGTTTGCATTTGCCTACGAAACCATGACTGTACCCAGGCGTGTGCACCTCTTCGTCCGAAGCAAGTCGAGGCCAGGAATGTCTTACTTCACGGCTCCAGAAACATGGAAATCGCACGGAGAGAGATCGGGACAGCGCGGAGGATGTGTAAACTCTCCCCAACGAAACTTCTGCACCGTAGTCGAACAACATTGGCGTCATGTGGACGGACATCAAGCAACAGAATGATGCAGTCCGTCAACATTCCTAGGCGTTTCGACTTGATGGCGCGCTTCAATTTTTGCAAAGTGCCCACGTACAGCTGTGCGTTAATTGCGGAGCCGTGTTCCAGAAAGTCAATGAGCAGCCAAAGAATAAGGTCACCGTGACTTTCCCGGTGCTGGCGCGCCTGTTGCCCCGACTAAGCTCCTGCACAAGTTTCGCTGGGAAGCCCTTGCACATCCTCTACTCGGTCCCGATTCCTCCCCAAGCGATTTCCAGGTTTTTGGAGCCCTGAAGAAAGACATTCGCGACTGTCGATTCGCTAGAGACGGAGAGATGCATGCCTATGTGCAGTCATCGTTCCCCAGGGAACAGCAAAAATTTTACCATGAAGGCATTGACCATTATGTTTCACAGTAGGATTAATGTATGAATAGTCTGCCGATTATTTTTGAAACAGTAAGCAGTTTGTGCCCTCCCAACAGTTATAATTCCGTAACCTCCCAATAGATACATCACAAACAATAGTCACAACGTTAGAATCACTTCACTTTCAGCTTTCCCACTTCAATTAGTATTCATCCCAGTTCCACACGACACTATCCCACTTCGTAACTTTTCTTTCCTACTACGAACTCTGGAGGATATATGCACGTCTTCCTGTGCAATGCAAGCCAAGTGACGTTGCTGGATAGACGGCTGACTCACCTTGCTTCTCTCTCAGAGTATTAGAGTTTGAATCTAGCGTCACACGGAAACATAACACGCAAAGGTAATATTAAAATCATATTCATCTTTCCTACCACGAACTCTGGAGGATATATGCACGTCTTCCTGTGCAATGCAAGCCAAGTGGCGTTGCTGTATAGACGGCTGACTCACCTTGCTTCTCTCTCAGAGTATTAGAGTTTGAATCAAGCGTCACACGGAAACATAACCCGCAAAGTAATATTAAGATCATATTCGTCACACACGCGAGTCCTCAACTGATACCTTGGACGAGTACTTCTCTTTATCGTTTGCCTCATACACAGATTGAGACTCACACAGTGCTCACCACGTGGAAGTACTCGTCTCTAATTTCAAGTCCTGCACACGCCAGTTCTAAAATATTTCCAACTTAACAGTAGACACGCCAGTAATTCAGCTTAACTTTATCACTCGGAAGTATTTCAACTTAGTACTAGCATTCGCAAGTATTTCAACTTATTGCTACACGTGGTTTCATTGTGACCATTGGTCACTTCCGAAAATTACTACGATCCCCTTAATATTACCTGCCTGTTATTTAATTCTCCCCCGAAAAGTTCCTGAAATAGAGAAATAATTATTCCAAACTACTCTTAAATATTTCACATGCATTTCACATGCATACCATCTTTCCACTCTTTTGTCTTTACGGAGCACACCTAAGACAGGTCTTACCAACACAAGATCCAGCGCCAGAATGCTGAAACATGGCCGTTCTTCAGGTTATCTCGCACCTCTGCCGAGGTGGGGGAGCACTATGCTACCGTATTGGCCAGCCATATTTCAGGCGCTCAAAGCTCAGGTAAATTTCATCTCTTTGGTTCCACCAAAGATGACCAGAGGACCGTCTCAAAGATGATCATATATTGCATATTCGCTATCTGCGGTTAGCAGACGGCCATACATTCATTCATTTCACAGATCTCACCAAATTGGATGTAGGGATTTATTTTGTGGGAGTGCACATGTGATCAATTAAACAAATAAATTGTCATTCCTTCCTACACTGGCATCCGGCTTCGGTGTATTAAGTGAAATTGAGTTATTCTTACAAAAAATATGTTGTTCTGACAAGAATAACGAAGAATGTGGTACCTATTTTCAATGTCGGGCGGTACTGTACCCTTTCACCTCTGAGTTTTTAATGTAAAAACTCTTGTAGCTTTTTCAATAAAACAAATTTTAATAACATAGGACACCTTTATTCTTCATGTCTACTTATTTATTTCTCAACATAGTCACTCCTGCGACACTTTTGTTGCAACTAAAGACCAGTTCGTTGATAACGTCAGTGTAAAATGTCTGACTTTGTTGACGTAGCCGCGTAGTCACCCCTGCCTGCGCCGCTTCATCACCACCACAGCGAACTCCTCGAAGGTTTACCTTAAATTTTGAAAACAAATGAAAATCAAATGGGGACAAGTCGGGATGGAGAACGGTCGCTGACAGTGAACGCAAGGCGTCGGATTGTTGCCGATGCCGCAGGGCAGCGCTCGTGTGTGATCCGGCGTTGTCATCCTGAAGAAGAAGGTGCTCCACGTGTAGAGGAAGTCTTCTAATTCGTGTTTTCAATTTCCTGAGGGTCTCGCCGTACCTTGCAGAGTTTATAGTAGTGTTTTTAGACATGAAATCCAAATGCACGACGCCTTGAACATCCCAGAACACTGTAAATACACTACTGGCCATTAAAATTGCTACACCAAAAAGAAATGCAGATGATAAACGGATATTCATTGGACAAATATATTATACTAGAACTAACATGTGATTACATTTTCACGCAATTTGGGTGCATAGATTCTGAGAAATCAGTACCCAGAACAACCACCTCTGGCCGTAATAACGGCCTTGATACGCCTGGGCATTGAGTCAAACAGAGCTTGGATGGCGTGTACAGCTGCCCATGCAGCTTCAACAAGATACCGCAGTTCATCAAGAGTAGTGACTGGCGTATTGTGACGAGCCAGTTGTTCGGCCGCCATTGACCAGACGTTTTTAATTGGCGAGAGATCTGGAGAATGTGCTGACCAGGACAGCAATCGAATATTTTCTGTATCCAGAAAGGCCCGTACAGGACCCGCAACATGCGGTCGTGCATTATCCTGCTGAAATGTAGGGTTTCGCAGAGATCGAATGAAGCATAGAGCCACAGGTCATAAGATATCTTAAATGTAACGTCCACTGTTCAAAGTGCCGTCAATGCGAACAAAAGGTGACCGAGACGTGTAACCAATGGCACCCCATATCATCACGCTAGGTGATACGCCAGTATGGTGATGACGAATATACGCTTCCAATGTACGTCCACCGCGATGTCGCCAGACACGGATGCGACCGTCAGGACGCTGTAAACAGAACCTGGATTCACCCAAAAAAATGACGTTTTGCCATTCGTGCACCCAGGTTCGTCGTTGTGTACCCCATCGCAGGCGCTCCTGTCTGTGATGCAGCGTCAAGAGTAACCGCAGCCACGGTCTCCGAGCTGATAGTCCACGCTGCTGGAAACGTCGTCGAACTGTTAGTGCAGATGGTTGTTGTCTTGCAAACGTCGCCATCTGTTGACTCAGGGATCGAGACGTTGCTGCACGATCCGTTACAGCCATGCTGATAAGATGCCTGTCATCTCTACTGCTAGTGATGCGAGGCCGTTGGGATCCAGCAAGGCGCTCTGTATTACCCTACTGAACCTACGGATTTCATAGTCTGCTAATAGTCATTGGATGTCGAGCAACGCGAGCAGCAATGTCGCGATACGATAAACCGCGATCGCGATAGGCTACAATACGACCTTTATCAAAGTCGGAAACGTGATGGTACGCATTTCCCCTCCTTACATGAGGTATCACAACAATGTTTCGCCAAGTAACGCCGGTCAACTGCTGTTTGTGTGTGAGAACTCGGTTGGAAACTTACCTCATGTGAGCACGTTGTAGGGAGCTACGGGCGCCAACCTTGTGTGAATGCTCTGAAAAGCTAATCATTTGCATATAACGGCAACCTCTTCCTGTCGGTTAAATTTCGCGTCTGTAGTACGTCATCTTGGTGGTGTAGCAATTTTAACGGCCAGTAGTGTATGACTTTGCCTGAAGTTTTTTAGCGTCGGCGATCCTTTGTGGCGCTACTCCATTGATGCTCTCCTGTTTTCGGCGTCAAATTCGTTGAACCTAGCTCTCATCACCTGTCACAATGCTGATGAGTTTCTTCGGTGCTGCACGCAGTCGCCCACCCGAGCGCCGTCAACGCTCGTTGAGGTTGTAACCTCCCCCTCACGTACCGACCTTAATGACAGTGAAAAAATTAAACCGCGTGTACCTAATGGAAATTTGGGAAAAGCAATCGTCACCGAAGTTAATTTGTCGGTAAAGAGGGAGGAAAGGGTTACATCTAAATGAAAGGAAAAATGCAAATGAAACTGGTGGAAATTAATTTTGAAAAGGGGTAAAGTTAATAAAGAAAGTAAATGTACGGCCGTTACGTTAACAATCAACTAGTGGTAATTAGATATTTGAGATTTGGGGGAAATTACGGTCGCCAGTCCTAAGGACAAGTACTATAGTAACTGAAAAAGAAAGATTATTACACATATAATTAGCACTAGAAGCGTGGCAACTGAAGGTTGACAAGTGTAGTGTGAAAACTGAAAGTTTGTCAGAAGTAATAAATTTCGCTACACTCTGACTTAATTTAGGAAAAAGAATTAATAAAACCGGAAAATCGAAAGTTAATTTAGTGACTGAAGTTAATAGTGAGCTTTCTTTCTGAAGCACATCGAAATTCAGTAAAATACGGTTAGTCAGAAGTAATAAATTTCGCTACACTCTGACTTAATTTAGCAAAAGAATTAATAAAAGCGGAAAATCGAAAGTTAATTTAGTGACTGAAGTTAATAGTGAGCTTTCTTTCTGAAGCACATCGAAATTCAGTAAAATACGGTTAGTCTTGGACTACCTCAACAATCATTTCAAAAGCTATTTGAATCTACGCAATTTAGAAGTAAGAGATTTAACTTTGAACTTGAATTAAATGATTCTGAACAATTAACAATAGTAAAATTTAGTACGTACCAAGCTGAGCTGCAGTCACAGGTAAGCTAAAATACGATAACAAAACTCGCACTCTTAATTTGTGCTTGTGTAATCTAAATATTGTAGCCAGCTATGAATACCTTAACTGAACTTCGAAATTATAGCAGTGAAATAGAATGATGCTGGCGTTTGAACTTCAACGACACTCGGGTTCATTCCGGAAAAGGAAGGGACCCTGCTTGGTAATGCAATTGGGACAATGAGCAACAAACGTTCAAGCTAAGTTGCTGTAATTTTGTGATGCAACAATTTCAAAAGTTTGAAAAGCTGAGGTCTGCCATACAGTTCTAAAACTTTACGTGCTTCCAGTCTTCCTTGTTGGTTGATTGAAGGTTTGAAGCCGTCGATCTAGGAGGTGGCGACAGTCACTCATTGTCGGCCGTCGCTGTTGCAGAAGCTGGATGTTGGCGCGCCTTCTTCTCGACACGGTCACCAGACGAAACAGGCTCTTGATGTGCGCCAGCTAATGCTTCCAGTCCGCAACACCATGTCAGAAACTATCATCGCAAGTCGAGCGCAATTACATGCTGCCAAACCCCGAAAGCGCGGCAACTCGCGGGAGCTTCATGCAACACACCTGCTCCACTCGCTACTCCAGCCAGACTCTCTCTGCCCGCGCTCCACGCGGCCAAGTTAACACTACCAAAGATCCTACACACTTTGATTCTTCACACGACCTATCGATGTAATCGTTCGATAGCAGTTTTCCCTAGGCAAGACCCAGCGTAAAAATACAAATAATATTAACGAAACAAACCAATTATACATCGACATAAATGCATAAATATATATATACAAATAGTAAAACAATTACAATATGTAAAGACACAGAAATGTCATATATTCAGGTAACAAAAATAAGGAAAACAAATTTATTGTACAGTAGATGGAAATAGGAGGATATGCATTTCCGGCGTTACAAGGTTAGCACCGGCATCATTACGGGCGCGAACAACCCAGCGTCGCACATAGCTGACGTCGATACTATCACCACCGTACACAGCTCTCCGCGGATTTCAATTGGAGGCACGTTTTCTGCAGTTAGAAACGCGATTACAGTGCACTGTTTCTGTCGCAACGACGTAGTTACGTTACGCTACACGCTGCCATGTTACACACTACAGTTCGGAGCGGAAAGTTGTAGCTTTCGTGAGCAGAGCGGGAAAGTCGATCGAGTAATATGCTCGACATAACATTGAGAACAGAGTAAAAAATTTGGAGGCGTTAGTTTTCAGCACACCATCGCAATATGCGTGGCTGTACCGTAACAGATGTCCGTCGTACAGTAGAAAGCCAAAAGACGCGGATACAATCTATACCATTCGTGTCCAAAAAGTGTGGACTGCCAAGTCTTACCTAAAAGAAGTCATCGGTCTTTCGCTATCATCCGTGCGTCCGTTACGTCCGTATATTACGTCTGTTGTGGACTGACAAGACAGCCAGTCCACAGTGACGGGTAACCGAAAGGCACGCGTACACACACGCCGACTGGCGTGAAGTCTGGAACAGGATACGTAATGAATGCTATAAAGAAAAGTACATAGCTGCGTTAATACTTAACTTTAATTCATCCTTGTGGTACATCGCTCCTGACGATACAAATAAGACTCTTTCCAGATATGGTTAATGGCGCCTTGCTAGGTCGTAGCCATGGACTTAGCTGAAGGCTATTCTAACTGTCTCTTGGCAAATGAGAGAAAGGCTTCGTCAGTGTAGTCGCTAGCAAAGTCGTCGTACAACTGGGGCGAGTTCTAGTCCGTCTCTCAAGACCTGCCGTGTGGTGGCGCTTCGGTCTGCAATTACTGACAGTGGCGACACGCGGGTCCGACATGTAGTAATGGACCGCGGCCGATTTAAAGCTACCACCTAGCAAGTGTGGTGTCTGGCGGTGACACCACATTCCTCCCCCGCAAATCGGCGAACGGTCGTGTTATAAGGCTTCGACCGCGGCCGATTTAAAGCTACCACCTAGCAAGTGTGGTGTCTGGCGGTGACACCACAACGTCCATGTTCTGTGACCAGAACTTCTTCGCCTACCAGCGACAAAAATGCTTAAGCCAGACCCAACGCCGAGCGTAAATACAAATGTGTGTGTGAATTCCTAAAGGACCAAACTGCTGATGTCATCTGTCCCTAGACTTACACACTACTTAAACTAACTTAACGCTAAGGACAACACCCACACGCATGCCCGAGGGAGGACCCGAACCTCCGCCGGGAGGGGCCGTACTGTCAGTGCATTAGCGCCTCTAACCGCGCGGCCACTCCACGCGGCAGCGTAATACGCCAGGAAGTTTTCCCAGGATAAGTTGTAATGCAAGTGCAGATGACGCACTAATTCCGGATAGCGTCAAGCGGGTTACAGATAATGAGGACAAAAGTGCACTTGAACAATTGCCTAATATGTCCACCACTGCAAAAAAGAAAAATAGAGCAGTCAACGCTACAGATAAGTGAGATTCATTGTAAAGAAATTCGCGGATTAGTAAATGCATAACTTAAGACTATAGAAACCGTAGACTCACAGCTATGTGTACAAACCTGAGGTATAGTGAAAGGTGCCTGAAAGTAAAAGTAAAAGCTTGTGGTGGGAAACTAAAACATTAGCAAAAGTGCTAGAAAAACAAGTGCAGGAGAAAGAGGCTGAATTTTTAGGCAAATTCCTTTCAAGGAATTGCTTGTCGAGTGGAAAGAAACGAGCAAAGCAGCGAAGAGAAGATATTTTCAAAGTCGTTACACTTCGTGCTATATCTAGAAAGTGTTGTTTCTTTTTGGGAAATGAGGCTGGTTTCCCACTTCCAGGACTGTCAACACTGAAAAGATGGACATCACGCTGTTTCAGAAGCTTGCCTGGTATGCTTGCAGATGTTTTGCAGCCGATGAAAGGCCAGCCATATGCACTGTTAAAAGTTGAACAAGTGCTCGCAATCGATGAAATGGATGTACTGGCAGTGTTAGATATGATTCTGTTCGAGCCAGTGTCCTAAGACCGCATACTAGCGTGTTATTTGCAATGGTACGCTATTTCTCTTCAGGATGGAAGCAACTAGTGTAGCATAATTTTGACACCAGACGCCCTAACCTTCTCCTGCGACAACAATCCTTGCCTAGGCGGCGCTATTAAGTAGCACTAATCCAACAAAAGTTTCAACAGTGATCTCTGAAATCCACACATTGGTGTAAGTGACCGCTGTACCCACAGTTGCTACTAGACAAATCGAACTGTAGATCCGGCGAAACGTCGTTCCGTGACTAGGTACAGCGGAGGCAGCAGTTCAAAGTGGTGCGCGTTTTTATGTCGCAGTGAAAGCGCCTTCCTGAAGAAACATGGCGGTTCGCTGGTAGCGTCATTTAATTTACTGACTATTAGGAAGAAAGACAGCGCTGACAGAAACGTGCGAGCAAAATGTTAAAGCTGAGTCAGTCCATGGCGTGTAATTACGTTAGGAGAAACACGACGTTGAGGGCAGTGGGATTCAAATATTTAGAAGTAAAGTGTACACAGTATCAATGTCCAGTTGACGAATTCGGTAAAAGTGTTATTAGGCAGCGATTTCTGTTATACTACGTACAACGCAAAGAAAAATCAAAATTGGGGGAACTTCGTAGCTTTTGTCGCACAAGAATAAACTTCGAGACTAGGAAGGAAACTCAGATAAAAATTCATCTGTCTGTGGAATTCGGTTTGATAAGGTGCTAGAATATACGAGTGATCATGTGTGGGAATGGGACGACATAGTTACAAAAAAGACGTACTAAATTAGATTTTACGAAAAGATGAAGCTTCAGGATTAAAGTAGCCAATGGTTTATTCAGACTAATAGATTGATGGGTGTAACACTGTGATTAAATGCTGGTAAACTGACAGTGTTGTCAAACGAAAGTGCTAATCAATGTTTCACTGTTGTGGTAAGTAGGGCGTCGACGTATACACGTCTGGCGTGTGGCAACCGTCTTCTCGTAAGTGTACTGGCGTGGGGAGAAATCAGTTACGGGGTTCCACAAGGCTCAAACGTAGGTCCATTACTGTTTCTCATATATGTAAGTGGCCTTCCGTCTCATGTAGAATGAGCAGAATTAGTTCGTTTTGTTGAAGAAACTAGTATTGTTATCAGTCCAAACATACACACAAAACACGTGGAAATGGTAACGTTCTTAAAAATATTACTGACTGGTTTTCAGCATTCAGCCACATTTTCACTTCATATCACGACAAATCTTGGGAAGAGAGAAATCAGTAAGATGACATTTTAGCGTATTTTCATTCTATAACATCATGTGCAAGAATGTTGTAGTGTAACTCATCTTTGAGACTTCATTGCCCTAAAATGTACGGTAAGAATAATACGAGTATGTGGTGCTCACCCACGATCATCCTGTAGACATCTGTTTAAGGAGTTATGCATTTTTACTACTGCTTCAGACTATATTTATTCCCTCATGAAATTTGTTGTTAGTAATCCACTGCATTTCAAACGGTACAATGGCGTACATAATAACGGTACGAAAGACAGGTCACGGCACGTACGTCACGAAGGTAGGCCGAGTTCGCTCGCTCGCTCGCTCAACTCAGCAGAAAAATTGCGTTTCTACACCTTTTAACTCGTGACTGGGTTGTAAGTACAAAAGAGAATTGCATCTTCTACTGGAAACCACTATTATGGAATTTTACTGTTATTTGTCCTACAATGATAGAAAGTGCATGGGCCTAGTAATAATTTGTCACAGTTGTACTGCTGTACAACAAAATTAAAATCATGTCAAAATCATTATCAGTTGCATAAGGCACCACATCTTGTATGAAATGAGGACTGTTACGCTGAAGAGACTAAATGACAGAAACAAGCCGTTATACCATTTAAGTCGAGAATTGATTTTAAAATTTGTTGTGCAAGCAGTAACCAGTAAGACTTTATTATAGCAGATTCCAGTAGAAGATGCAATTATCGTTAGTACTTACACACCCAGTTGCAGTTAACAGGTGTAGAAACGCTTTGTGCCTGCTGAGTTAAGCGAGCGAGCGAGCTAGCTCTGGCCAACGTTCGTGACGTACGCGCCGCCGCCTGTCTTTCTCGTGAGCCTTGTTACAGTACCAGGAGAGAAGATAACATTCATTACTCAACATTAAGGTTCTCTTTAACACAACGCTGCCACCAAAATTTTTGACCACTTACCAAAAGATATAAAACGTCTGACAGACAGCAAAGTCTAAATTGGAAAACAAATCTAAAATTTTTCAAAACTCTGGATCCGGCTGTAACGAGAGAGTAAGTAGAAGCTGTACTGTACGTGTTTCTCCCACATGTATTACAAACTTGCCGTTCATATACGATACACATCATGTTAGTGTTCATTACTCGTGTGGACCCACATGTGGACTTCTGTTGCGGCTCGTCGCATAGGGATTTACTGCATGGTATTTGATAATGACTTTTCTGTAGAAATCGGTCATCAACAAGGAACGAAAATTTTATAGCATATAATAATTACTATTTTTGTGATACGTTAAAGGCGGTGGGTACAAAAAACTTAAAAAAGAAGAAAAACAAGAAAAAACTTCTAAATGGTCAGTATGCAGCTATTTTTATATATGAATGTGTGGATGTAAGATGATTCGTTCCACATCATTACGATTAATCGTCACTGCCCCGTCCCCCACCCCACCAGCTCAATGTTAGCCCCTACAGCGAATCCCCGCCCCAGCGCTAGCTCCCTGTTTACACTACGGTGTTGCCTCCACGGCCAGGTATTCACTTTGCTCCGCTGAATATTTCTTATGTTTCTGGCACAACAGTTGGTCGTAACATGCTACGTTACACAATACAGTGCTATCCCAAATTTATTGCGCTATGCTGATTTATAAATACACTCCTGGAAATTGAAATAAGAACACCGTGAATTCATTGTCCCAGGAAGGGGAAACTTTATTGACACATTCCTGGGGTCAGATACATCACATGATCACACTGACAGAACCACAGGCACATAGACACAGGCAACAGAGCATGCACAATGTCGGCACTAGTACAGTGTATATCCACCTTTCGCAGCAATGCAGGCTGCTATTCTCCCATGGAGACGATCGTAGAGATGCTGGATGTAGTCCTGTGGAACGGCTTGCCATGCCATTTCCACCTGGCGCCTCAGTTGGACCAGCCTTCGTGCTGGACGTGCAGACCGCGTGAGACGACGCTTCATCCAGTCCCAAACATGCTCAATGGGGGACAGATCCGGAGATCTTGCTGGCCAGGGTAGTTGACTTACACCTTCTAGAACACGTTGGGTGGCACGGGATACATGCGGACGTGCATTGTCCTGTTGGAACAGCAAGTTCCCTTGCCGGTCTAGGAATGGTAGAACGATGGGTTCGATGACGGTTTGGATGTACCGTGCACTATTCAGTGTCCCCTCGACGATCACCAGTGGCGTACGGCCAGTGTAGGAGATCGCTCCCCACACCATGATGCCGGGTGTTGGCCCTGTGTGCCTCGGTCGTATGCAGTCCTGATTGTGGCGTTCACCTGCACGGCGCCAAACACGCATACGACCATCATTGGCACCAAGGCAGAAGCGACTCTCATCGCTGAAGACGACACGTCTCCATTCGTCCCTCCATTCACGCCTGTCGCGACACCACTGGAGGCGGGCTGCACGATGCGTGAGCGGAAGACGGCCTAACGGTGTGCGGGACCGTAGCCCAGCTTCATGGAGACGGTTGCGAATGGTCCTCGCCGATACCCCAGGAGCAACAGTGTCCCTAATTTGCTGGGAAGTGGCGGTGCGGCCCCCTACGGCACTGCGTAGGATCCTACGGTCTTGGCGTGCATCCGTGCGTCGCTGCGGTCCGGTCCCAGGTCGACGGGCACGTGCACCTTCCGCCGACCACTGGCGACAACATCGATGTACTGTGGAGACCTCACGCCCCACGTGTTGAGCAATTCGGCGGTACGTCCACCCGGCCTCCCGCATGCCCACTATACGCCCTCGCTCAAAGTCCGTCAACTGCACATACGGTTCACGTCCACGCTGTCGCGGCATGCTACCAGTGTTAAAGACTGCGATGGAGCTCCGTATGCCACGGCAAACTGGCTGACACTGACGGCGGCGGTGCACAAATGCTGCGCAGCTAGCGCCATTCGACGGCCAACACCGCGGTTCCTGGTGTGTCCGCTGTGCCGTGCGTGTGATCATTGCTTGTACAGCCCTCTCGCAGTGTCCGGAGCAAGTATGGTGGGTCTGACACACCGGTGTCAATGTGTTCTTTTTTCCATTTCCAGGAGTGTACATCAAAATCATCCTTATGTCATCATCTATCACTCCTCACATTATACCACAACAGACACGTGTCAAAAGAAACCTTTGAACAACGCTGTCACGCCATGTTGTAGAAGGTCAAATAATATCTGTTAAAATTTTCAACTTCTCTCCTTTGTATAAAATTTTCTTTATATTTGACTTGTAAGTAGGCTGTTTATGTTTTTATGTTGGTAACGCCTCGTAGCGCTCTGTATGAAAATGACTGACTGTGCTGTGTGCAGTCTGTGGCTGGTTGGCATTGTTGGAATATTCGCTATTGTAGTGTTGAGCAGTTGGATGTGAACAGCGCGTAGCGTTGTGCAGTTGGACGTGAGCTGCCAGCACTGGTGGATATGGAGAGAGAGATTCCAGAGTTTTAAGCGGACGATCTGGACGTGTGTCTGCCAGAAAAAGGAAATTTGTAAAGATGGATGTCATGAATTGATAGATATATATATGATGACTTTTGAACATTATTAAGGTAAATACACTGTTTTTTCTCTATCAAAATCTTTCATTTGCTAACTATGCCTGTCAGTAGTTAGTGCCTTCAGTAGTTAGAATCTTTTATTTAGCCGGCAGCATTGCCGCTCGCTGTATTGCAGTAGTTCGAGTAACGAAGATTTTTGTGAGGTAAGTGATTCATGAAAGGTATAGGTTATTGTTAGTCAGGGCCATTCTTTTGTAGGGATTATTGAAAGTCAGATTGCGTTGCGCTAAAAATATTATGTGTCAGTTTTGTGTTGACCAGAATAAGTAAAGAGAGAAATAAGTACGTTCAGTTTTGCTCAGGTGTTTGAAAATAAAATACTGTAAGAGGTTTATTAGTACAGTCATTTATAATTTTCCAAAGGGGATGTTACAGACTCAAGCAAAACAAGTCATTGTATCAAAAATAAATAAAACTTTTGTAATGACACATTCCGACGCAGAGACATACAATACCTTAAAGGCTACGCCAAAGATTAAATAGAGAGGCATGTAGAATATAATCTTTGTAATGTTCACATTGGATTCTCTTTTGTTTCCTACTCCAAGAAAGAGTTAAGGGACACTTTCGATTGTTACCTTGTAGGGGATGGACGTAATTTTTGGTGGGTGCGGAAAGGCAGCCATATTGTTAGTATTTATGGTTTGTGCGACGAGCAGAGAAGTATCTAAGTTTTACGAGAATTATTTAAATCGACGTAGCATTGTATTCCTTCGTTTCCACCGTCTTCGTGAAGCGAACCGATGCCGACTCAGGAAGATACACACGGACAACAAAGAGAAGAACATCGATGGCGACTAATGAATTAATATTGTGGCAGAAGAACGGATTCCACGTTTAAGGCGAGAACTCTGAATAAATCAACAATGACGTAGAATTCAAAAATGTAATTAATCGGAATGGTAAATTATATCACAGGAAAATTTCACACAGCACTGAATTTGTCCGCTTTCAAGCCGGTCAATACAGTCCGTAAAAAAGCCTTTCAAAAATTCTAAATTTACAGTTCCATATCCATAATTTTTTCTCTTTTCAAAAAATCAATAAATTAAATTTTTTTATTTATTTAAGTCAATCGCCAAAAAGGAACGTCATTTTCTTTCCTTTTTGTCCCGAAGTCCTCCGGACAGCTACATTAAAAAGGCACACGCCCACGGTGGGTGGATAACACCGACCGTACTGGTGTAGAAAATTATGTTGCGGCCTTCACCTCGACTATGTTATAATGATTACTAAAAAAAAAAATCTGGATGGGCAGTCATATAAACTTAGCTCCTGTTTCCAAAACACGTATAGAATACAGATGAATCTAGCCGTGAAACGTTCCGACATATAAAAACTTTTGGACAGAGCAGAGTGCTAAACCCGTTACATCGCGGGCAGGCCCACTGTTTTAAGCTGCAGAGTGAAAGCTGCATTCCAGAAACTGTAGCTGCACTTCTCTTACGTCTCGTGTCCTGGTAAGGCAATTTTTCTTAAAAATGAAACTTGTCTTCATCCGCGTTGTTAACTTCACGGGTGTCTTATGCACTGATGTAGTGCTTTGGAAATAGGTGAGGGAAACTGTGTAAGCGAAGCAGAGCACAGCCAAGCAGAGAACATGACTCGGAACGTGGAAGTGCGCCAAGCACGTACGAGTCAATAATTCTGTCTTCGCGTGACCTGGTGCATGTCCAGGATTTAGATGTTCCATGTACAACAAGGAGCCGAAAGAAACGCGTTGTATGAAACGAAAGGATGAAGCAATGCAATAATTTCATCTAATCAGTTATTGTGTGCTTATGACTAAGGTGTGAGTGTATACCCGTTTAAGAATAACGTTCAATCACAAAACTTCTTTATTTTGCTAAGCGCAAGAACATTTCGGATCCTTTGCTGGTATTGTTCAGCTTTCTTCTCACATCTTACTTCTAAATCTAGTTTGTGGGATACGAAGCATAAAATGTATGATATATAAAACATAATAGTTCTGCACAAAGCACTTGAAAAACTATACTCTCTATACAGGAATTAGAATTTAACTTATCGGTATCTAACTCACAGATTTTAGCTGGTGTGGCGACTATCGATCGCAAGACACATCACCTTCGAGTCTGAACTTCTACATCTACATCTACATGGATACTCTGCAAATAACTTTTAAGTGCCTGGCAGAGGCTTCATCGACTCACCTTCACAATTCTCTATTATTCCAATCGCTCTGATTTCCTTTATTTTATCGCGGTGATCGTTTCTCCCTATGTAGGTCGGTGTCAACAAAATATTTTCGCATTCGGAGGAGATAGTTGGTGATTGGAATTTCGTGAGAAGATTCCGTCGCAACGAAAAACGCCTTTCTTTTAATGATTTCCAGCCCAAATCCTACATCATTTCTGTGACACTCTCTCCAATATTTCGCGATAATACAAAACGTGCTGCCTGTCTTTGAACTTTTTCGATGTACTCTGTCAGTCCTACCTGGTAAGGATCCCACACCACGCAGCAGTATTCTAAAAGAGGACGGACAAGCGTAGTGCAGGCAGTCTCCTTAGTAGGTCTGTTACATTTTCTAAGTGTACTGCCAACAGAACGCAGTCTTTGGTTAGCCTTCCCCACAACATTTTCTGTGTGTTCCTTCCAATTTAAGTTGTTCGTAACTGTAATACCTAGTTATTTAGCTGAATTTACGGCTTTTAGATTAGACTGATTTATCGTGTAACCGAAGTTTAACGAGTTCCTTTTAGCACTCATGTGGATGACCTCACACTTTTCGTTATTTAGGGTCAACTGCCACTTTTCGCACCATTCAGATATTTTTTCTAAATCGTTTTGCGGTTTGTTCTGATCTTCTGAAGACTTTATTAGTCGATAAACGACAGCATCATCTGCAAACAACCGAAGACGGCTGCTCAGATTGTCTCCCAAATCGTTTATATAGATAAGGAACAGCAAAGGGCCTATAACACTACCTTGGGGAACGCCAGAAATCACTTTTGTTTTACTGGATGACTTTCCGTCAATTACTACGCGCTGTGACCTCTCTGACAGGAAATTGGAAACTTGTAACTCTCTTTGACGAGGATTTTTGATATGTTTGCCTTTGCGCGGTTCTTCTCTCGAATGTTCACGCGTTGTGTATATGTGCTACATTTATTTAATAAAAATTTTCTTCAACGCTCATTGTGTTGGTGATTGTTATTCCTTCGCCATGCAACTAAAGGAAGAGAATCACCACACTGGTACACCGTTTTGTAGTTTCTACAGGTTATTCAGCTTCCCAACTGTGGTGTAATTAAAACCTTGTTTACTGAAGAACATATCTACTCTCTGGTGCCAAATGAACAAGGCCCAGGACTGTATCGTTCAAGACTGGATCACCTGGAATTTTTGAAGTGTGGATCATCAGTTGTTATGCAACGTCAATGCCTATCGTTATCAAGTGTGTCGCGAACAAGCTATTCAGTATACTCACTGACCATGGTCTTGAGCAAAAAGATGAAGCTGGATGAGCGGTGATGAAAGTTTACATGCAAATCCACAATGTTCTTCCGTCAAATTAACCGTTCTTATCACTCGCTCATTTCAGTTTTACACAAACACAGTAATAAAATAAGTTCTGATAGCCTACATCATAAAAAGGCTTAATAATTACTTTCAATTCGTTTCGAAGACTTGGTTCTGTATCTTTAGCGGCGACAGTCATATTACAGCTATTATCCTTCTATGTTCTTATGTCTGAGTTGCGTCGAGTATTAGCTTTTCCGTAACAAAGGAATCTAATCCACCAGCTTCTCTGCATTCACAAGAAGTTGCAATCTCCTACTGACATCACAGCTAAGTATTACCAAGCTAAACCAACAACAGTTTGCAACAAAAGCACAACGTATCATTAAAAGAAAACGGGGTCACACAATCTGTATTACACGAAATGACATTTCGCTAATGCGCTGCATGTTATGTACAACAATCTTGCAAAAACTTTTAAAAAGGGCAAGTTAGTCTACACAGATAATTTTAAATATATGCACTTAAAACAAAAATAAATCTATCATTTCTCAACCACTTTAAAACGGATAGAACAGGAAAGAAATAAGACATCTGCCTCCTCCCACATAACTAGCATGTATTTTTTTTATCTTTTCCAATAAATGTCAACAGTTACAAAGCAATCAGTGACTTCCACTAAAAATCCTGAAGTCGTATAACGGAAAATGAGTACGATGTATTGTGGGGCTGAGCATTATTTGTGGGCAACATCCTTGTTAAAAAGAAATAAGATGGTTCCCAGAAAAAAGATAGTTCCCAGATAGCAAAGTTTGGAACAAAACATCGTGTTTCAACATTTGTATCATGGCAACATAAACTGAAAGTATAGATATGCCTTCGAAACACACTGGAAGTAAGGTAGTAATTCATAATAGGAAGAAGTTCATAATTTATCTAACCACACGCTTTCAAATGTATAACATATAATGATAACGAAGTGAAATAAGTTCTACAAACACATAGTGTATCAAATATTGCCTGCACAGGTAATCAGGTTTCATGATTGAAGACTGTTATACTTCAATCAGACAGTGCACTACGTGTTTTTGCATCAAACGCGTCGACTTTCGTGCAGAATGCAAATAAAATAAAATGCCAAAAAATTTTATTACTTGTCTACGTTTGGCAAGCCATCTTCTGCACTTTATCCTAACAATGATGAGGTTAAGAAAACGGTCTGCATGTAACAGCGTGAGTGTTTTTTATATTGTTTTCTGTCACGCATTTCGTTATCAAGGCATCGTTAGTGGTGTAGTATCGCATTAATTTTCCGGTGGGACAAATTTCGTAGTTAAGTGATACTAGACTTAAACCTTTTTGCAGCACATTGGAACTGCCTCTGCTTTGTCTCAAAAAGCGAAAAGCTTCTGGTTACAAAAGAAGAAAAATTGTAGATTTACAAGCAGGTTGCTTTCTTAACAATCACTTCATTTTCAATTTTGCGAACTTCTGAACTCTCCCTGCACCAGAACGTAGCCTGAGCGGCCAACTTGCAGTCACCTGTTACGTACAGCCTCAACTGACACCTGTCGACGTATCGCGCACTGTCGCGACCCAGAAAAGAAGCACAAAGCAGAGGGTGTTACCCTCGTGGCACTGCAATCGCCCACGCGTTTCTCTTTCTCTCTCGCGGGCGCACGCCCCTCCCTGCCAGCGCTAGTCAGAATGTTCCAGACAGGACGTCCCTGGCAGAGACAGCGCTCGCGCACCAGCTAGCGGCCCGCAGCTGTGCGAATGTTTCGATTTTCCGCCGGCTGCCGGCGTGACGTCACATGAGGTGAACAGGCTAGGCCAATGGCGCGACGCGCCTGGGTGGGACGGGGCGATCACGCCACCGGGCGAGCGCCGCCATTGGCCGGGCGCGGCGCTGCAGGCGGCCTGGCCAGCCGCTCTCGTGCTCAATTCCGGATCCGCAATTTCTCGCCGGCAGCGCGACGGGCGAGGCGAGTGGGAAGGCTGTGAGCTTCTTCCACTGGTAGGAGCCGGAGAATTTCGAGAGCGCAACGCGCCGCCTGCTCGGCTACGCTCCAATTAGCGACTGTTGAGGGGCTCAAGGCCGAGGACGGCTATCTCTCTTAGCTGTGCGACGTTTGGGCACTGCAGTATTTTAAGTACTGATTCACTGCACTGGTCAAGGACAAACGAGTGCAAGGTTAGGTCGAAGAACAGAGCACTTGTGTATCTTAGTGTCTGTTTACTACTTCGTTTAAGTGGTCAGAATGACGTAATTAAAGAGTTCAGTTCAAACAATGGCTTATTTGTTAAAAGTTTACAATCGATGCAGGATATTTTTCAGTAACAGTCATTTAATTATTGAAGGTAATTTAAAATCCGTCTGTGTAATTACAAGAAAGCGCTTTTATCACGAAATGCGTTTCCTTTTATTTACGTAAAACATCTTAAGTGGTGGTATTTTATGTTCTATTTTCTTTCAAATCATTAAGTGTCCGCTCGCCGATTTTCAGTTATACAGTCGTTTGGTACTGCCGTTTGTGTCCTAACCCCACATTGCTTTCAGCATTACACATTTCTTGAAATGATACACGAGACACTGTAGCACTGCAGTAGCAGTACTATTGGCCAAACGTGTGCTAAAAAATCAGACATAAACTACCCTCACTGACCAAATTTATATCAATGACACGAAACGCTTTGGGAGATACACAGCGAGCTTCGTTGCAACTGCAGACAAATGGCCACAGAAGTGAAGACTTTACAACCTTTTAATTATGTTAACACTCGAGACACTTCACAGTGAAAGATTCAGTAAGCAATTAATACCTTTCAAGGTACGTTATTAATTAAAAATGTTACGTACTGTATCAGATTAGCAAGCTGCAACTAGGCATCTTATAAATATTTAGTCCAAGACTCGTTTCGAAAACGAAGGTTCCACTGTCGATTATCAGGCATTTAAAATATTAGAACGCCATATTTCTATGCTGCGAAAGTTAGAATTAGTCGTGCCTGGTTTCAAAATGCAACAAACAACCGCACATATGAAATTTTTCACGAATGCAGGCTCGAACTAGTGCACGCACTACGCACCGTTCCAACAGTTGAAAACGATTGTCACATTTTTGCAGCAATAATGCGGTTCACACGTAACTATTTTTTTACGTTTCAGAGTTATTACATTTTTGTCAAAGATTATATTTCTGCATAAGAACATAATCATGGAATACTTTTTTACCTTAGATAAGTCTTGGATTTGTTTGCGTTAAGATGTGGTTCGGAATTAACACTTTTTAAGGTACGTGTTTTAATTAAAATATTTTACGTACACTATCAAAATAAGTAAACGGCAACAAGCCATATTTATAAATACAGATGTTCCAGGAAGAACGGTTAGCACTGAGGGATATGACAAGAACGATCATTGGAAACAAGAAGGTTGATAGTAAAAATGGGCTCTAAAATGCATACTATAAGAGCTATGAACTCTTGCCCATGTTCACTACTGTGAAACATTTTTATTGAACATGTGCTCATAGTTCTTTTGTTTGCATTTAAGAGCCCATTCACTAGACATTTTTTTTCTAATTTTTGTCCATACAGTATTCTCCCAACACATGGTAAGCAAAGAGTTTGCAGAAGAAAAGATCCGTTTACGGTATCGAAGGTGAATAGTGCTCGTAGCACTTGAGGTACAGTTTTAGAACCCACGTTTACTAGACGTTTTTACTTAGAATATCGTTTTTGTCATATCTCACAATATTGATCATTCCTCCTGGGACACACTATATTTAGTTCCAGACGAGTTTCCATGGCGGCAGTTTCCAATACCTATTATCTGGCATTTAACATTACATTTAAAACGCTTTGTTTCTGTGTGGCGAAAGGTTATTATGTGTTTGCAATTCGTTGTGTCTACTTGCAAAATGCAAGAAACAATCACGCATGTGAAATCAAGCAGTTTGGTTACGCATTTGTCACGAATGCAGTACAGTGAAAGCACAACACCTCGTTGTACTAGTTTCGTTAACGATTTTGCGGCAACAAAGCAGATTACAGGCAACACTTATTTCACACTTTTACAAACTTATTACATTTTTGTCAAAGGTTACATTTCTCTAC
The DNA here is from genome assembly GCF_023864275.1 of Schistocerca cancellata. NCBI lineage: Eukaryota > Metazoa > Arthropoda > Insecta > Orthoptera > Acrididae > Schistocerca > Schistocerca cancellata. Next base: position 1,142,633,206 of record NC_064626.1, on the reverse strand, counting down.
GCCGCGAATACTTTGTTGCTTTTGCGAACCCTTTAATGTCCGAAAAATTTATGAAAAATGATATTAATTTATATTCACCTTTTTTAATTAAAAGTGGTTTTTTTCTCTAAAAATATACACGTATATCTTTTTCTTTAAATTCGTTATGATAGAGACATTTAGCTAATTCTGTCCTATGTGGATTAAGGCATAATTAGGCCGAAAATATTATCTCGTATTAACAGATATTTTAGCAGCGGCCGTACTATGAGTTTCAACATTAAGTTTTTGATTACAACGAACTGCCTTCTATCATTTTTCGAGTTCTGAATAACTTCAGTATGTTTTTTTAGCAATTCATCCCCTTCAGTTTCTCACCTGGACACAAGACAACTCTTAGTGACTGAGTTAAAATTTAATACAAATATAATTGTTGTGAGCATCGATCTACGATTAATACCGTCGAACATGTACCATGTGCGCCCGTAACAAACCTCCACATTTGCACTTATCGTTATCATAACTTGGGAATGACATGTCAGTCACAGAGAAAATTATTAAAAAAAACTATGACATGGGGAGATTTGTTATTATTAATTATTAGGATTTCCTACGCTAAGCGTTTTCAGTCACGGATTTGTACATTTGCCGTGATCAGCCTTTCAACAGTTTACAAACATGATCGCTCACTGACAGAACGGTATCGTCAAAGTTGTATTGGATGTTGACGAGATGGGGTCAAGGACAAGAAAACCGTGCTGTTCAGTCTATACACAAACTCACGTACCTGAACTGTTTACGAAATGCATGTGCCGCAATTCGCGTAGCTGTATAATTCTTTGTGGAATCCGCTGACAAAATGTTTTCCTAGTTTACGCTCTTCGTAACATAACTCCGCGCGCAGCAATAAATGCGTGAAGTCGTCTTGCTGATTTACGCGATACGAGTCGTAGATCTGATAGGAAGTTAAAATATCTCTTTTTTCCGTCCCCAACAATGCAACAAATCGTATCGACATTTAAAAATTAAATAATTACGCAGTGACTAAATATCACCTACAATAAAGCAGGGTAATGGTTCACATAATTTTCTGTGCATTCTCTCTCTCTTTTCGAAGTCCGAGAAATTATAGTTAGTCGTTAGAAGCGATAAGACATTTTGTTCACTAACCAGCAATTATCAGATATCCACCGTTAAAGGATGGCACACAAAAGCGGCGGCATGTTTAATATTAATATAAAACAATGCTAGTATGTATCCTGAACAGTTTTATGATCGAAAAAATATGGAAACACTGAGGAAATTTGAAAAGATATTCTGTGTGTTATTAATCCAAAAGATTTTATGTTGTCACAATCAGAACCATATTTACAGAGGACAAACGAAGTATTTTTCGGTATGTTATTCCAAGCCCCAAATAAGAGGCGACACCGCGTAATTTATATGGGAAAAATAAAAAAAAATGTTACGTCTAGTTCAAACGAAAGACATACAACTGCAGAAGTAGAAAGAGAAAATGAAAGGACAAAGCCTTAACCATCTGATCCGTGTGCTGAGTACGCACTGTATTGCCTGGGAGCTTACAACACAAAAGGCCTTTGTCCCCTGTTTACAGGAGGCGAGTGTCCGCACCGAACTTTCCCACGCCAGTCAGCTGTTTGTAGTGTTCCCTGTTGGAACTTCTTTATCCTACATTGCTCACAACTCTCCCCCAAGGAAGACATGCTCGTATATCGTAGCGTTCTACAACTACATACAAGTGTACCACTACTAGTTAATAGTGTTCCTGAAAAAGAAAGTCGCTTTCCCTCCAGGGAACCCCATTTGAGTTCCCGAAGCACCACCGTTATACGTAGTGTGTATGAAAATTCTTCTCCTTAGGCTTATAATACACCGCAAAAGGTATTTTGTAACTCTTCGGTAATTTACGAGAGATATTTTTTATAAAGACTGTTTATAAAACAAGGCCTTTGTCTAAGTTAGCGAAGTCTCGCCTTTTATAAAATGGTTCAAATGGCTCTGAGCACTATGGGACTTAACATCTACGGTCATCAGTCCCCTAGAACTTAGAACTACTTAAACCTAACTAACCTAAGGACAGCACACAACACCCAGTCATCACGAGGCAGAGAAAATCCCTGACCCAGCCGGGAATCGAACCCGGGCGTGGGAAGCGAGAACGCTACCGCACGACCACGAGCTGCGGACTCGCCTTTTATAGAAGTTTGCCATTGTGAACGTACGTATTCGTAAGCTTCGTCGTTCGTTACTTACGATTCGAAATAGCTGCTAGATCTTACTGCGTGAGTACCATCACCGAGTTGATATCGAACTGCTACCAGCATGAAATGGTTCATAACTCGAAGAAGAGAACAGAAATTAGGTTTTCGATATAAATTAAAAAAAAAAAACAATTTGCTGCATCGATTAGCTATACACTCGAAGAAAATTTTGGTAACTACCGCAATCCCACGTCTCCATACACACGCTTTCACCCAGTTTTTTTTAGCAATAGCAGTATCCTCGGTGATATCGTTATCCGGGATGGCCAAAATGAAACTAACCCGAAATGTGTTTCCAGCATTTCGTAAAAACGTTAACTTATACGGCCGACTGACAGAACTTCGGCATGAACGTTGGCTATTTCCAGCTTCTACAGCAAAGAACGATTCTTCTGCTAAGTAGCTGTTGTTGTTGTAGCTAGGGTAATTTATTTCATGCACATACATATAAACGCTATCGAGGATAGTTTTAGTTTGCCGTCCGATATTACATGCTACTGCATTAGTTCTCGAGCAAGAAAACGACTATATCAGCTTAACAGCTGCTGTGAGGCTCTTTGATCAAAGAATGGGTTTTATACAATCTTTTATAGAGATATTTAACAACGATTGGAGTTGTACACAATTTTTACACAAGATATTTAAAAACATCCTTCATAGTGTAATACGGGCTTTTAGACTAAGGTGAAGTTGCAGTGTGAGGAAATGCATCCAATCACAACCATTTGATGCATTAATTCGTGTCGACGTTTCAAGAAAGGAACGAAGTAACACGAAACTAACATCATGTTGCCTGAATAAGTTGTCTCCTCAGACTACAGTGACTGATTCTTTTTGTAACAAAATCAACACAGCCCAGTCTGAAAAGCAGTTATGCCTGAAAACATGAAAGTATGGTTGTGTGCCCCTCGGAAACGATGGAAAGGAACAGTAGGCTACTAACATCAGTCTCATTAATTAAACGCTGACTTCTTTCTCATCCACCTGCAGTCGGCCATGTTGCTTTCTGTTTTCAACAGTGTCCGTGAAAGCAGAGCTTCCTCATTAGAAGCTAAAACTGACACTATGTTCCTAATGCGTACGTAACACGCTTCTGAGTTTACAGCTATAGCACCCAGTGGGTTTGCGCTGTCGAGTTGTCAAGATGTAGTTTCATACTGTACCGCACCGAGCAACATAATTTTATTAATTCATATGTTTTTACTAGTCATATGGGCATTGCACTACGTGTTTCGCCGTTTCTCCCATTATCTATTACCTTATTATGTCCTTTATATTTTATACAAAAGACGGTTTTAAACTGCCAAATAAAATAAAAACTAGCATAAAGTACCCTATTGCAGGAGACTGTCATCGTCGTTGTTGTCGTCTCCCTTGTGATATCAGTAACTAGTTGCTTCACCAGATGATGAAAAGTGTGTAGAGCGTAACTACGGTCATTGAAATGAAATGTCGTGTGGTTAGGGCCTCCCGTCGGGTAGACCATTCGCCTCGTGCAAGTCTTTGGAGTTGACGCCACTTCGGCGACTTGGGTGTCGATGAAGATGAGATGATGATGATTAGGACAACACAACGCGCACTCCCTGAGAGGAGAAAATCTCCGATCCAGCCGGCAATCGAACCCGGGCCCCATAGCATGACATTCCGTCGCGCTGACCATTCAGCTATCGGGGCGGACACCGTATTATTTATATTTTGTTATCTCTGTTAGCAAAGGCTCAACTCGTCGCATAGAGGGACGCCCTTCTTTTCATATGACGGGCTAGACCCTGAAACGCAGAGTCCATATGACTTAACAAAACCACATGTGTTAATAAAACTGAAACCATAGACAAAAATATAAAGCTATTTTTCGGCGTAGGCATGGACACCCAAGAGTTAATATGTTTCCTGGCATTTCCGAAGACGAGAAGTCTTTAATTGTGTCTTAACTAATTTGTTTATTCCTAAAACAACTTTTTTTGATTCCAGTCACGATTTTCTTTCTGTTTATACTTTGCACTGTGACCGATATATTTTAACTCGATGTCTCGAAGGGAGCAACACAAAACTGTATATGTATTCTTTATTCTTTTCTTTTGATTTCCGCCGGCCGTAGTGGCCGAGCGGTTCTAGGCGCTGCAGTCTGGAACCGCGCGACCGCTACGGTCGCAGGTTCGAACCCTGCCTCGGGCATGGATGTGTGTGATGTCCTTAGGTTAGTTAGGTTTAAGTAGCTCTAAGTTCTAGGGGACTGATGACCACAGCAGTTAAGTCCCATAGTGCTCAGAGCCATTTGAACCATTTTTTTTATTTCCTACAGATACCTTCGATTTAAATGTGCTAACATGTAATGAGAAAATATCATGTAAGTCGATGTTATTGTTTTGAACTGTAATATTCTTCGCAATGTGCATATTGCCTACGTATTTCTGGAAGCTTAGGACCGGTAGAAAAAAAATATCTCTGTAATAGTTTGACGAACGAAAATGAGACAGTTGATGAGGGGGCTGGTTCAAGACTGGACTGTGTTGTGTATGACGCAAAGTCGCGAGTGAGGAGCAATTTTGAGAAAAGTTTGTGAAAAGAAGAGTTGTTTTAGTAGTGTGGAAATAAGAAACAGCTTGGAGAATACTATTAGATCGTGAGCAGTCAACCAATCTAAATTTTCGAGGTATGTATCACACAAGCTCGAGAGGGTTATCTTTGTTGTTTTCCGTTGCTCACGAGTGGGAATTTAATTGAACTCACACTGTACACCAACTGGCAATTACTGTGTACTGCGTTTGAAAATATGAGGGTCAAGCTTCCTCCCTTTCGTTGTGAGTGCAAAAATAAGAAATTTACCGTCATATGTATATATTTGTGTGTGTGTGTGTGTGTGTGTGTGTGTGTGTGTGTGCGTGTGTTTGTGTTTGTGTTTGTGTTTGTGTTTGTGTTGACACGACCCAGTACAGTAGGTAGCCTGAAAACAATTCAAGTTTATTTCCTTTTGTGAGTTCTGTCACTAATCGATGTGACAAGGCGGCCGTAAATTTTCATTTCAGGTTTGGTCATGATTGTTGGAAGTTATCAAGATCATCAACGCCGCCTTGCTGCATATCAGCGAATTTCTAGAATAGCAGAGCGTCGGACCTAGGGTGCATCCTTCACAGCAACGGAGAGACAGGATAGTCAAGCGAATACATCTGTGGTTTTAAACTCGACTCCATCTCTGTTTATATCACGTAACAATATCTCTATCCTAACAACAGATAAATAGAGAAATATTGCATAGACAGTGACAATGACTTGTTTAATAAGTAACAGTGTTAACCCGAATGTCAGTTTCATTAGTAGTATATAATTTTCACTGGCTGTGAGAACTTCACAGTCAAATGATGTGATCTTCCTTCTTTTTTCACACCCTGACATTACGAGAATTATTTATTTAAATGCGTTTCGAGAGAGTTGCGATGAGGTTAAAGACTTCTTGGGAAGCGTAACAGAAGATTTCGGTTGGCTGATTAAGCTACTTTTAGCTGAGACGACATACAGAGGTGCAATTTATTTTCACTGCATTCAAGTATTTCCAAGAATGATTGCCTATCGAAGTCGCGGGGTGCAAACGATACATATCGAAAGTGCGATTGTAAATCGATCATGCGGGCGTTATGATCAATTATTTGTGATCGTCATTTTTATCTGTTTTCCGTCGTTCTCTTAGTTGCTCTTAGTTACATACCTCTGCGAATTAATGGCAAAAAGGGAATTGTTCCCTAGCGTACACATCACATGGCCTTTCACATGACGACGAGTATGGTAAGTCATCTCCTTTGTAATTACAAGTATTTTTGTAACGGTCTTCTTTTGTCGTTGCTGCAGTGACCACCGTAATCATACTCATAACGCCCGCCACCAGAGTCGCGTGATCAAGTTAGGATCGCACGTTCGATATGTATCGTTTGGACCCCGCGACTTCGATAGTCAATCATTCTTGGAAATTATCCAAGTATTTGTCAGTATCACGATTAACCTAACCGCCGTTAGGATCCAGATCGTCTGCTGCCACTAACACAATAAATAATTAATTGACACTGCGTTAGTACGACTAATCTTATCTTTCGCACACGTCAGCAAACTTACTCTGTTCACTGTTTCACTATGTAATCATTCCAGATAACGGGTTTGAGAAAACGCTCCCACACTCCTACTTTCGCACTTTAGTGTTAACTGACAGAAGTTATCCCTAACAGCAGCAATTAAAATTACTTTGCGTATTTTATCTGTTGTATTGTCTACTTTGTTTGTGAGTGTGACTGTACCGGTGTATCGCGTGAATCGTATCAGTCAGGTGTAAGGAGGTAATCTAGCTGCCAGATATTTGAATGAATACATCCGCTCAGGAAGCTTTTTGTATTAAGTGGAATTTGAAAGAAGAAACGCGACATTGCGAGTTATATTTAGCCAATTAATGTGGATCATACGCTCTGTGCTGAGACATTACATGTTAGTGACAGAGTAGTGTATTCAGAGAATCGAAGTTTATATGCAACGTGGGAAGAGCAGAAGGCTACGGTCATTTTATATCATACAGTAGATTATAGTGGGAGTGTGCTGAAAAGCACGCCAATTGTCTACGAGCTCAAATGGTTCAAATGGCTCTAAGCACTTTTGGACTTCACATTTGAGGTCATCAGTCCCCTAGACTTAGAACTACTTAAACCTAACTAACACATACATGCACGAGGCAGGATTCGAACCTGCGACCGTAGCAGCAGCGCGGTTCCGGAATGAACCGCCAGCGGCCGGCTGTCTGCAAGCTCTACAAAATTTCACATACGGCCGTTACCCGAGCCATGGTATTTAATCAGGCAGGAAAGGCCGAAACCAGTTAGGAACGTTCTAGTACCACACATTTCGGGAAATGATTCGCATTTTCACCGTGTATAATGGCATTTACGAGTGATAATTTCGATATGTGAGGTGCTACATTATTCTGATGCCTTTACTGCAATATATAAACATGCGCAGTATGTAATTGATAATAGATCTTTATATGTAGTTGATGGCGAATTTGTAAATTACTTGTGGTTTTCTTGTAGCTCTCTTACATAGAAACTGACACATACAATACATCTCAGTACACGAGTGCTACAATTAACAAGAGCTCTGCTAATGAAACAGCTACGGAGAACATAATATTGAACGACGTAATTGTCGTAGATTTAAGTCGCGCTTTTACATAGTTGGTGCTCGTCTACTGTTCATGTTGTAAATGAAATATAAAAGGCACCATTACCATGTGGCGGGCAATAGACCTCACTAACATAGTTGTTAGCATGCTCTTTGTCTTACCACAACGACGAAAAACTGCGTTTTTAAAGACGATAGCACATCAGAGATGGTAGAGTAGAGCCATTGTACAAAGACAGCGCACACGACAAAACGAATTTGAACATAAAATACAGAATAAGTAAGCAAGATTTACATACAGCTTAAGCAGACAAGTAAACTTAGAAATAAATTTACAGTACCTGTACTAGTCAGATCTGAGAGAAGAGAATGTGTGTACCAAGGAGCATTTGACAAATGATAAATTAGAGTACATTTAGAGAATCCCAGTAAGCAGATACGTTAAGCTAGTGTCTAATACTGCTGTGTTAACATTGTCGGTCTAAACGTAAGCAAAAGCAAATGCAGTATTCTTGCGCTCGGAATATAGACGGATTTCCGTCAGGCATCCAGGAGGAATTCCTGCGAAATCTGTACATATTCTTCTTCTTCTGCTTTTACGGTCTCATTGGACCACTCTAGTGAATAATTTTCGAGTCATCTTCTTCAATAGGCTTTCTTTTCGAATTGCTCCGGCCAGTGTAGCCGATAGGTTCTAGGCGCTTCGGTCTGGAACCGCGCGACCGCTACGTCGCAGGTTCGAATCCTGCCTCGGGCATGGATGTGTGTGATGTCCTTAGGTTAGTTAGGTTTAAGTAGTTCTAAGTTCTAGGGGACTGATGACCTCAGATGTTAAGTCCCATAGTGCTCAGAGCCATTTGAACCATTTTTTTTTTTTTTTTTCGAATTGCCCAGTATCTTCTCATTCGTTCTGATCTCTCTTGTCGTTCCTCATCTGTAAATACCCTTTCTATTGCTTGTCGTTTGCCTGTTTTTTGTTTAATCTTATTTTCATGTTTTCAGTATCTTTAAATTTTAAGTTTTGTTTTTGAAAATCATCTAGGGTTAATTCTAGCTCTTTCATATCCTCCCTGAATTCCTTTATCCATCCCACTTGTCGCTTCATGGTCCACAGTTTCTCTACAATTTTTCTTGATTATCTGGTCTCTAGTGTTCTCATAACGTGACCAAAAAAAGATAGCTTTCCGTGTAGTATCTAAAACGAGCTCCAGTTCGCTGTACAGCGCTTCATTTGGCGCTATCCGCCACTGTACCATCTTTTTGATATTTTTTATTTATGCATGTTCTAACTATTCCTCTCCCTACTTGTAGGATTTTGTCGACCTGTGTTTCTGCGTGACTTTGAAAAGGTATTACGATAATTGAAGAAGGACGGGAGAGAAAGAAAAGGCATTATTGATATCGGCTGCATCAAGTTTTTGGGCGGCATCAGCGGCGACGAGTGAAAATGTGTGCCAGACGGGGATTCGAACCGGGGACCTCCTGATTTCTATTCAACTGCGTTCAACTGTGTGTGAAATCTTATGGGACTTAACTGCTAAGGTCGTCAGTCCCTAAGCTTACACACTACTTAACCTAAATTATCCTAAGGACAAACACACACACCCATGCCCGAGGGAGGACTCGAACCTCTGCCGGGACCAGCCAAACAGTCCATGACTGCAGCGCCTCAGACCGATCGGCTAATCCCGCGCGGCCCTGATTTCTAGGGGGTCGCATTAACCCCTGCGCCACCCGGACACTGTTTATTGAAACTGCGTGGACTATCTGCGCACTCCTCTTGGCCGACCCACCTTCCCACTTAGCGTCACCTGTCCACAGCTCTTGTCCCCCATGCTCGATACTTGGAGATTCCTGTAGGTCGGACTCCAGAGAGAACTTCCAAGTAGCGAGCATGGAGGATAGAGATTGCAGATAGGTGGCGCTAAGTAGGAATGTGTGTCGCCCGAGTACCGAGATAGTCCACATAGTTGCAATAAACACTGTGTCCCGGGTGGCGCAGTGCTTAACAGAACTGCCTAGCAAGCAGGAGATTCTGGGTTCGAATCCCGGTCTGGCACACACTTCCACTCGTTACCGCTGATGCCGCTCAACGTCCTGATGCATCTGATATCAATAATCTGATATCAATAATCTCTTTCTCCCCCCTCCTACTTCAATTTACATAATACGTTTCACAACTGCAGATTCTGCACGTTGTCTCTTCTTTCGGACATGTTCATATGTCACCTCTGTCTTGTGATGTTTTAATTTAGTTTTGATTGACAGACGTTTTCTATTGTATGTAGATTTTTGAGCTTTATCATTTTGTTAGCTCTTACTTGCCATGCAGGTTTCTCGACCAAGTTGTATGTTACAGTTTCTCCTATGTATTTTAATTGTTACGCTATTTTTACTTTCCTTTTATTTACTGTTATGTGGTTGATTACTAGTGGATCTCCTAGCATTATCTCAATCTTCTCGGATCATATCTGGAGTCTTGTTTTTTGCTGCTATATTTTGTAGGCTTGTTATTTGATTTCTGACATCTCGAATGTTATTGACTAGTAACGCTAAGTAATCTGCGAATCCCAAGTAATTTAATTGATCTTTCTTGGTTCAAATTCTAATGTTTTTTTAGGATTTTCTTTGTAGCCTTCCCTCATCACGTACTCGAGTGCACGGTGGAAAAGTAACAGCGATAAGCCATCTCCTTGTCTTTACCCTGTTTTAATCGTAAATATCTAAGATAAGTCTCCCCTAAACTTTACTTTAGATTTGGCGTTAGAGTTAAGTTTATCATTTTTATGAGTTTGGGATGGAGACTGAAATTCCTTAGTATCTTCATCGTTGAAGATCTATGGACACAGTCTATAGAAGTTATGAATTGTTGTTTTTGTCTCCCTTTGCAGCAAGCCATTACAAATTTCAATGTGATTATCAGTTCTGTCCAGAGTCTAAATCCTCCTTGTTCAATTGATCTTTTACAACGATTGTATAGAATTCTTGACATGAATTTATATGTGGTAACCGAAAGGGAAATTCCTCCGAAGTCGTCTGAATTTGATTTGTCTCCTTTTTTGTGCAGTGGATAGATTATAGCTATAGTCAAATATTTTGGTAGTTTTTTGTTCCAGAGTCTCACTATGCATTGGTGTAACAATATCTTCTCTGGTTCTGCTGCATATTTTCAAAGTACATACCACTACTTTAAAGTCCTCCATCTCTTTTTTCTGTTTGTATGTGAAGGCAAATCTCAGGAGCTACTGCAGGGATTAAAATACGGTTTTCACTAGCGGACAGACTGATTCATGAGGAACGTCTGTGCATATTATTTGTCACTGCCACGTGGGACAAGTAATCCGGCCGTGGACACCAGGCCTACTCGGACGAGCTGCAACGGCATTTTGATGACAACTTCATCAAATTCATAAAGGTTAGTCGCTTATAAAATAAACTGTTTGCCTTGTGTACGCTGCAAGCCGACGTCCCAAGAACTAAACCTAAGGTTGAATTTTTAAAGTCTTAAATTGGTCACGGTGGGATTTTAAATACGGATTTAAAGCAAAATTAGTATCTGCTTTCTGTAATTAAAGAGACTTTGTTGTATTTATCAACTGCTGATCCTTCAGTAGAGTTATCATTCAACACTTATTATTAGCACTATATAGATTAGCACGCAGAATCAAATGTACTGGCTTTTGCCTCTGCTTCTAAATTTGCCACTGTTAAAAATTGATGGTGTGATGCTATTGTAAACTCCAAGATTGCTTTGAATTGCTCAGAGCTTTACTGAGCACAGCCCCATGAAAGGTTAATAAATCGGAACCATGACCTTCCTTCCACTTTCTTCGATAGTTTGTACGAGTTCTGGGAGGGGGGTGGGGGAGCGGGATTTCTGTGTGCCGGAGGGCGGAAGGTGGGGATTCAAAGTGAATCCACATCACGAGTATTTTTCATGTACTTATAAGTACTCGCTTAAGGTGAAGATAATGGTCAGTGCCCCACAAGAAGTCTTCAGATCTACGGAGAATCGAACTCTGAACTTCTGCGGCGTAATTCTGGCATTGAGCCTTTGCACTAGCGACTCACAAGAAGTGAAACACACTTTCGTGTCACGTTTTCAAGTTGCTTCACGTTTCCACAATTTTCTCCAGACGCTCAGGCAGTGTAAGCAGCGGCCAGCCCCTGAAGAAGCCACTAGCCTAGCGGACGTTGAGAGGCCCAATGCGCTAGACCACAGCTGCCTCTGGGTGTGTGTGCGTGTGTGTGTGTGTATGCGCGCCCGTGCGTGCTCAGCTGTACAAGGCCTGCCACAGCAGACGCTGCTGGCCGCTGGGTCTGAGATGCTGTGCTGGCGCGGAGGAAACGGCACGCCGCCGTGCGGTGGTGACGTCATATGGCGTGACGTCGGCTGACCGGCCAACCCAGCCCTTCCGGCCGCTAGCACTGCGCTCTAGCGTCCAGACGCAACAGGCAGCGCCGCACAGCGGGATACAGCCGTAACTGCAGCGCTACCTGTAGCCAACTCGCCGCAGTACCCCCAAAGTCGTCAACAGTGACCGCAGAATTTTGGGAAAGTGTGCAGGGACTCATTTATTATTGAGCGATTGGCGTACATGGAGTTACAGCATTCGCTCCACTCACCTACCATCATGATACGAGGGATGGTCAAACACTGAATGAAACCGCTTACCGTCGAAATAAATGTTTTTATGGTCGAGACTGTTTATCATCCATTTTTAAAGTACTTTTATCCTGACTGTTTTTCTCTATGAGTAATGTTCGCATAAATTAATAATTTTTGGTTTTCTGTCTTAGGCTTACCGCGAATAATTAAAGTATTTCTCACACACAGGGGTCGTGGTGATAAAGATTAGAATAGTTACCACAGGCACCGAGGCATTAAACAATCATTCTTTCCACACTCCATACGCGAATGGAATAGGAAGAAATCCTAATAACTAGTACAATGGGATGTACTCTCTGCCATGCACCTACGGTGCTTTACAGAGTATAGAGGTAGATGTAGAAGAAAATGTGGTTCATGGACATGGGCCCAGAAACGCTATATTACTTTTCTTCATAATTACATTAATTATGGTTTGAATCTACTTAACAAACAAAATGCAAAAAGCTGTGCTGAATAATTCACTGTTGTAAAGGAGGAAAAAACTTAATTAGAAGGGAGAAATTTCAAATGGAGTCCCCCAAGGTTTAATGTTGAGTCCACTTCCATTCCTTCTTATGGGTTGTCGAGAATCCACACGAAATTGTGGAATAACGTCTCTTCAACAAAGATTTTCTGTCGGTGTTTGGGCCGACATTATTAGGGCCTCATGTTCTTTCACCCAGCTGCAACGGAAAGACTTACCATACTTTCGTTCTGCTACATGTGCGATTACGAATGTGACAAAACAGTACTTCAGGCACGTTGAAGCTCCTCCTCATTTCAGTATTAATGTTTGTGGACATCTAAATAACAGGTTTAGTGGGAGTTGGATAGATAGAGGTGGACTAATTCCTTGGTCTCCGCCTTCTCCGGACCTATAATAGTCACTAGACTTTTATTTGCGGGGAATGGGGGGAGGGGGGGGGCATTTGAAAGCTCCTGTACAATGGACCCCAGTACAAGAGGTACAGTCTTAGTGCTCGTACTATGGAAAGATGCGAAACAATAAGCAATTCTCAAGCCATGCATTAGCCCATCAGGGATTCAATGCGACGGCGGGTTGATGTATCCTTGTTAACGGAGGGCACTTTGAACAGTTTTTTAGTAAAGTGTTTTATACTGTGCTACGTGTTTCCCGTGATTAATGTGTTGAAGAGTTGTATAAACTGTGCTTTAATATGGAAGTAAGGCGTTTCCATACCAATGTCATAATAATATATTTCCTTTCTCGATGTGTGAGGAGTGGTTCATGGAAGTTTGACCATATCTTATTGTTACACCCTGAACTTGTTTTGGTATTTATAGAGTAAAAGTAGTATTCTAAAACTGGTGCACAATTTGTTCGCCGTGTCACTGTCTCTTGTTTACATATTCTGCAAACAGCTTCTTTTTCCTGCGTTGTTTGCGGAGGCTAATGTCGAAAGAGAAGTGATGGAACATTCACTTTTGGCAGTTTTTCGATTTCTTTGAGCCGACTTTTTTATGCTGCATTTGTGTTTTTTTCCACTTCACCTCATTTTCGTACAATATTGTATCTTCCATTGTGGAAAGCTTTCTCTAGGTATTTGGGAAAGTATCCTGAATGTTCTTATTCTTTCTCCTATTATTAGGCGCAAGGTCAGAACAGCTTCTCTGCTATCTTTTCCCTTCTGGAACTGAACTGATTTTCGCCCAGTACGTCTCCAATGTTTGTACTCTTCTGTATATTATATTAGTCAGATACAAGAGAGACAGCTTTCACGTTTATGCATGCCTTCTTTGGTAACGTGATGATAACACTTTGTCCTCAGTCTTATGGTGTATCACCCCTTCTACAGCAAGTTTTTCCACGAATGGGAGACTTGCCACCGTATGCCTTACAGACAGGAACACTTGTGCAGCTGCTATGCGACGGTTATGGTTGGACATTGTAGTATATGAGTGAATGCAGGGATACAGTAGACATTTGGAATACGCGCAAAGAAATGTCGGCCTTAATATACAGGCCAAATTGGCATAACATCAAAGCCGACTCACCGACTATGTCGAACTATAAACCGTTTCCGCGCCAAGAGCGGTGGGTGCCAGTGTATATTTTGAATGCTGAATAACACGAATGAGCAGACACTCTGACATATGCATAATATTCTTCGAAATTCTAGAAGGCGATTTTCAGCGGGAATTTAGTAGTAACCTTTAGGTCTCTGCATACCGTTAGTTAATTCAAACTTGATAATAAAAAAGGCCAAAAACAGTTAGCACGTAAGCGTACATGTGCCACGAATGTAAAGAGGAGACATTTAATACACGGAACAGTAAAAAAAAAAGAAAAGAAACCCTCTGTCACTCTCTTTACTACAGTGATCTGAAAATATTAGTTGGCCGGCCGCTGTGGCCGAGCGGTTCAAGGCGCTTCAGTCTGGAACCGCGCGACCGCTACGGTTGCAGGTTCGAATCCTGCCTTGGGCATGGATGTGTGTGATGTCCTTAGATTAGTTAGGTTTAAGTAGTTCTAAGTTCTAGGGGACTGATGACCTCAGATGTTAAGTCCCATAGTGCTCAGAGCCATTTCAACCATTTGAATATTAGTTGTAGCCGTTCTTAAATTTCTTGATATTCATTCGAAACTAATATTGCCGCAAATTACAGCATCATGTGCTTGGAAATTATTGGAAAAGAAAGGACATTTAGGTATTTCATTGACAATGATGTCATTAGAGACTTTCGGAGTTTTAGGGTGTTGACAGGAGTCGGTAACGTCCAATTAAGGACACACACAATCACTAATATCTCGTCGTTTAGAGAACTCGACATAAATCGTGGTGTCCGGACGGAGTATTGAATTCAGTTCTCCAGTACACAGGTGCAGTGTCAGACATACCACCTTCCCGCTAAGACCTTGATGAAGATCTGCTCAGCTTTCGAACCGATACTGTAGATAGCTGTTGTCAGGACTTAGGCTGACCGTTTAGAGTTGTACTTTTTAAAGACATAGTGCTTTCTCAAGCAGGAAGTCTAATAAATCTGGTTTAGGGAAACCGGAGCTTTAGTGAGAACTGAAGCAAAGTTTTTAAAAAATGCAGTCGTCTAACAATAACTTTGATCGGTAGAGGTAGGAAACCACTCTGACAACAGCCGAACGTTCTTTTAACGAAGTATAGTTAACTGAATATAAAACGTGTGTTTTCATATACAGCACGTCTTTCCCCGCAACACACACAACGCCTCTCTTGTAGCTTGTGCTTCATGTTTATGATGACCACCTCGCCCATGTAATGCTGAAATCTACCTAATTCTTTCCTTTTCGTGGAGCAAGCGTATAATATTGCCTATTAAATACTGCGCTGCATGAGTCGATGTTTCTCTACATGTCTAGAACTCAAGCACTACTCAAGAAGTGTTTGAACTCCTATTGCTAAAGGTGCTTTACGGCAATATGTGACCACAATAGTGTTGGTGGTCACATATTGCCGTCAACATTGCTGAAATGACGTTGCAATACATGGCAATATTGCAGACTAGCCGGGCAATATTGCTGATGGAACAGACAGTTGTCGACATATTGCGAAAGTGTTGCCGGTGTTGTGCACAAAGCGCGGAGAATATTTCACATGGCCACGCCCTATCTGCTTCTGTAAATTCCTCGCTTGCTTCCCTTTTCTCTCGTCGACAGCGCAGCTGTGCCAGGTCACGTGAAACAATATCGTTTTGCTACAGTTCGAAAGTTGGCGCGCGTAAGTAGAGGAACAAGATTTGTTTGTTGTCCATGGGAATGTAGAAGTGGACGAAGGAAACAACGTTTAATTCCATAAGTATGATACGTGCTTGCGGGGTGTCCCAGGAGGAATAGACAGTAGTCAGGGATGTGACAGGAGCGCTCTGTCGTATTCCGAATGGTTTTCGAGATACAACACATTTAATGCACACTGTTATTTATTTTCTGCGTTATTCAATACATTGTCGGTTTTACAGAGGTATAAGTTAGTAAAAATTAGAATATGCGTTTTACTAAGCATCAATTGAAAAATAGGTAGTTTTAACATATTCTTATCTAACCGTTATCGGACACGTCACATTGCAGCTGTTGTACAGTTCACAATAAAAATTCGAATAAATCTCTAATGACGTAAGCTCTGGCGACCTCGGTGACCAGTCAATTGCATTACCACGACCAATCCAACGTTTAGGTGGTCCCTAACATGCGGTAAAATGAGGGGTTCTGTCATGCTCGAAGTAACTGCAGTTTACGTGGCGAGAGGAACGTTCTGAAAGTGTTCAAGAAACGAATTTTCCAAAACATGCAAGTAAATCCATCCCGTCATTCGCTCTTCTATAATTACTGGACCTATAAACATGTTACGATCGTACCACACCAAACATTTACGGAAAAAACGAACTTGAAAATTGGTTGCCACTGCAGCGGTGGATTTTCTTGCGACCATCGATGATTATTACGCGTGTTATTCATTCCATTCCGTATAAACGTGGATTCATCAGTAAATAGTATTAATGGAAGTAAATAACGATTGTCATTTAAACAGTGACAAAATTTGAGACGTGTGGCAGTGTTGCCAATGTGAAAATCGTGGACACACTGTATGTGAAATGAAATTGTCCGCATGTAATGTTCGCAATACACGTACTCGTTCGGCGCTGGTACGTCCACAAAGACATCGTGTGTCGACAGTAGGACTATGCTGCAGCATTTCAACAGTGTGTTGCTGTTCCTGCACAGGATGTTGAACTACAAGTTCAGGAGAAAAATGGAAACTTGGAAGAATACCTGTTTCACGCAGTCTGCTGAGAACTCTGTTAAACACTCTGCGATCAGGTATTCGACGAGTCGGAAAGCGTCAACGGTATTCCTCGACAGCAGCCGGAGCTCTGCTGTCGCAAAAGCGATAAACGTACACCATATCTGCATAGTCTTCATTAATGTAGATGTGTGGTATTTTCGCCAGCGCGAGTACAAACACAGCACCCGGTGTTTCTCCCTGATACAGTCTCAATCCCTCGCGATACTTCACCATCAGCACACCATGGACAACTGCGCGTTCAACTGGCCAGTTTAATGGCAGGAAGACATCCCGAGCAAAAAAGTTAAACAAGTTGAAAGCCACAAGATAGGTTGGAATAGGATAAAACGTCACGCAAGTTTGGTGGAGGTGCGCGACACTAGTAAAAAAAAAAAAAAAATCTGCATAACATGTGTCATGACACCATTCGGAACAAGTCATACGTCCATACGAGGTATTTTGCTCACCATTTCTCTCATAACCCTGAATACCTACGATTCCTCCTGGGAAACCGGGTGGTCTGAAAAAGTCTGAAAAACTTGTAAGCTTGTTGCAGGGTAGGTTGTACTGAGAAGTAAATGTTGAGAAAAATATACGACACGTTGCGCCGACCCAGGTTACTTACAAGGGAACCTCCCTATCGCACCACCCTCAGATTTAGTTATAACTTGGCACAGTGGATATGCCTTGAAAAACTGGACACAGATCAATTGAGAAAACAGGAAGAAGTTGTGTGGAACTATGAAAAAAATTAATAAAATATACAAACTGAGTAGTCCATGCGCAACATATGCAACATCAAGGATATTGTAGCAGAAGGAGCGCCGTGGTCCCGTGGTTAGCGTGAGTAGCTGCGGAACGAGAGGTCCTTGGATCAAGTCTTGCCTCGACTGAAAATTTTACTTTCTTTATTTTCGCAAAGTTATGATCTGTCCGTTCGTTCATTGACGTCTCTGTTCACTGTAAGAAGTTTAGTGTCTGTGTTTTGCGACCGCACCGCAAAACCGTGCGATTAGTAGACGAATGGACGTGCCTCTCCAATGGGAACCGAAAACATTTGATCGCAAGGTCATAGTTAACCGATTCCTCCACAGGAAAACATGTGATATATTCTATACGACACTGGTGACGGCATGTGCGTCACATGACAGGAATATGTTGTCGACTCACCTAACTTGTACACTTAGCGAATGGGTAAAAAGATTCTTCTACGTTGCCCGATTTAGGTTTTCTTGTGGATGTGATAATCACTCCGAAAAAAGTGATGAAAACATAAGAGTTTGTCACATAAACTGAAAATAAAAATTCAAACTTTTAACTCGAGGGAATACTTGAACCAAGGACCTCTCGTTCCGCAGCGACTCATGCTGACCGCGGGACCACGGCGCTCCTTCTGCTACAATATCGTTGATGTTGCATATGTTGCGCATGGACTACTCAGTTTGTATATTTTACTAATTTTTTTCATAGTTCCACACAACTTCTTCCGGTTTTCTCGATTGATCTGTGTTCAGTTTTTCAAAGCCTATCCACTGTGCCAACTCATAACTAAATCTTAGGGGGGTGCGATGGGGGGGTTCCCTTGTTAGCATTGAAGTTGCCCCATCAGATCGTTGCGCCCGCATGAATTCAAGCGGCCTGCCAGAGCCTTTGGATCGGATTGGATCCTTACTAGCGTCCCACGTCCAATTTTTGTATCGCCCTCTCGTTTGTTTTTAAGAAATGAAACAAAGATCACATTTGGCGACGCCGTTTCTGGCGGGCCGCTTGAATTTGCGCGCGCAACAGCCGAATTAGCTACACTACTGGCCATTAAAATTGCTACACCAAGAAGAAATGCAGATGATAAACGGGTATTCAGTGGATAAATATAATATACTAGAACTGACATGTGATTACTTTTTCACCTAATTTGGGTGCATAGATCCTGAGAAATCAGTACCCAGAACAACCACCTCTGGCCGTAATAACGGCCTTGATACGCCTGGTCATTGAGTCAAACAGAGCTTGGATGCCGTGTACAGGTACAGCTACCCATGCAGCTTCAACACGATACCACCGTTCATCAAGAGTAGTGACTGGCGTATTGTGACGAGCCAGTGGCTCGGCCACCATTGACCAGACGTCTTCAATTGGTGAGAGCTCTGGAGAATATGTTGGCCAGGGCAGCAGTCGAACATTTTCTGTACTATCCAGAAAGGCCCGTACAGGACCTGCAACATGCGGTCGTGCATTATCCTGCTGAAATGTAGGGTTTCGCATGGATCGAATGAAGGGTAGAGCCACGGGTCGTAACACATCTGAAATGTAACGTCCACTATTCAAAGTGCCGTCAACGCGAACAAGAGGTGACCGAGACGGGTATTCAATGGCACCCCATACCATCACGCCGGGTGATACGCCAGTATGGCGATGACGAATACATGCTTCCAATGTGCGTTCACCGCGATGTCGCCAAACACGGATGCGACCATCATGATGCTGTAAACAGAACCTGGATTCATCAAAAAAATTACGTTTTGCCATTCGTGCACCCAGGTTCGTCGTTGAGTACACCATCGTAGGCGCAGCCACGGTCTCCGAGCTGATAGTCCATGCTGCTGGAAACGTCGTCGAACTGTTCGTGCACATGGTTGTTGTCTTGCAAACGCCCCCATCTGTTGACTCAGGGATCAAGACGTGGCTGCACGATCCGTTACAGCCATGCTAATAAGATGTCAGTCATCTCGACTGCTAGTGATACGAGGCCGTTGGGATCCAGCACGGGGTTCTGTGTTACCCTCCTGAACCCACCGATTCCATATTCTGCCAACAGTCATTGGATCTCGACCAACGCGAGCAGCAATGTCGCGATACGATAAACCGCAATCGCGATAGGCTACAATCCGACCTTTTATCAAAGTCGGAAACGCGATGGTACGCATTTCTCCTCCTTACACGAGGCATCACAACAACGTTTCACCAGGCAACGGCGGTCAACTGCTGTTTGTGTATGAGAAACTTTCCTCATGTCAGCACGTTGTAGGTGTCGTCACCTGAAAATCTAATCATTTGCATATCACAGCATCTTCTTCCTGTCGGTTAAATTTCGTGTCTGTAGTACGTCATTTTCGTGGTGTAGCAATTTTAATGGCCAATAGTGTAATTTCGATGCCAATTGACTCGAAACTGCGCAATGTATCTATTTTTTTCTTCATTATTATTTCTCAGCACAACCCTTTCTGCAACACCCCCGCTGGTCTTACAGAATGCTTTTGACTACCCTATGTATATTCTCAGAAACATTGAAAATAGCACAACGAAACGGGAGCATCGGATCGAAATCAAATTTATTAGACTTAATGATACAGATGAGAGAGTCACTTGATAGGAAAATCAAAATATGTAAACAAATACAGTAAGTATAAGTAGATAAATACAGTGAACGTCAGTGACACGATGGTCCACCTTTTACTGCAGTAGGTGCCGCAACACTGTCTGGAATCGAGTTGATTAGACTTTTGATGTTATCTTTAAGCAGATTGGCCCCAAATCCTGAATAGCCACCTTCAGATCAGTTACGTGGTGGCGTATGGCGCTTCAGCTGGTCCCACAAATGCTCTAGGCGACACGTCCTTGGAAGAGTCGGAACGTGACGTAGGAAGCCTTGAGCAACTCGAACTGTATGCGGACGAGAGTTATCTTGCTGGAAAAGTGGCCCTGGTAGACCATGCAGGAAAGTCTCCACATGCAGTTGAAGAATGTCAACAACATAACGCAGGCCTAATGGGTCCCACTTATTACAGTTAGAGGGAAGCAGAGGGGTGCACTGTCATGAATGGACGCCACGTGGAACACCTCCTGTACACACGTGTTTAACGCAGTGAGTATGCATTTCGGGACCAATGTTTATAGCACTTATTTTTCTTGTTTCGATCAGTAGTAACACCTCTCAAAGTATTCGACAACTTTGTTTGAACACGCTGTATAATTTACTTCAGAGCGTCTTCCACTACTGTAATCCATGTGTATGGAAAGCTAAAATAAATGTTGGAGCTCGGTACGGTCGCAGGTTCGAATCCTGCCTCGGGCATGGATGTGTGTGATGTCCTTAGGTTAGTTACGTTTAAGTAGTTCTAAGTTCTAGGAGACTGATGACCTCAGATGTTAAGTCCCATAGTGCTCAGAGCCATTTGAACCAAATGTTGGAACTGTGAATCGATTATGACCAACCCATCAGACTTCATGTAAAATTAGTTTCATGTCTTCCTCATATTATTTACACTTTACACTAAAATTGAATATGACAGGATATTGTTATTGTTCATTCTCAGGATAGATATACAGCATGACGTGAACTTCACAAAAAAAAAAAAAAAATCGTCGGTTGTTCAGAGCCATATTCTGGGTATTTGACTTAAAGGGACGCGTGGTATCCGGTGGGTCATTACAGAATAACTGTCTCATTTCTCTTCTTACCCCCATTTATGTTTCTATCGTTATCACACTGAAGGTACTTGCATAACAGTGCAAATACCAGAATGAGATTATCACTCTGCAGCGGAGTGTGCGCTGATATGAAACTTCCTGGCAGATTAAAACTGTGTGCCGGACCGAGACTCGAACTCGGGACCTTTGTCTTTCGCGGGCAAGTGCTCTACCAACTGAGCTACCCAAGCACGACTCACGGCCCGTTCTCACGGCTTTACTTCTGCCAGTACCTCGTCTCCTACCTTCCAAACTTTACAGAAGCTCTCCTGCGAACCTTGCAGAACTAGCACTCCTGAAAAAAAGGATACTGCCAGAAGTAAAGCTGTGAGAACGGTGCGTGAGTCGTGCTTGGGTAGCTCAGTTGGTAGAGCACTTACCCGCGAAAGGCAAAGGTCCCGAGTTCTAGTCTCGGTTCGGCACACAGTTTTAATCTGCCAGGAAGTTTCAGTGCAAATACCGTTAGTACGCTGTGTGTGTGTGTCTTGCTGGAAAACAAACTTGTTCGATTAGCTCACAATATATGCTGTCGACAACCATAATGCCAAATTTTATATTTATTTTGGCGTTAGGCACAACTGAGCACAGAGCCAACAATAGTTGTAATTGTACAGAGTTACATTAGTCTAAGAGACTAAGCTAGTACTATACACTAGGATGATTACATAACGTCCCAAGCTGTTCCTACAGTGGTTTCAAATCGATTATCTTATTCGACATAGTGTACGTCCGCATATACATGTACAAGTTTTTAGTTTAAAAAGTATACAACAAAATAATAATTTGAGTCTTCATAAAATAAATATAAGTTTTTATTTTAAGGTATGATGCCTTGTTCTCAGTGGGATGTCTCCTTAAGGTTACTTGAGTCACGTAGATTTACAGTGCCAAGTTTAAATCTGTATACCAGCTTCTTAAAATACACCGCTGCCAAACTGTACTTATTTACTGGTAAAGCGAATGTTTAGAGTAAGGAGGTAACACATGTAGGTAGGAGAAATGCCCTTGACAATGTACACACAGCAAAAAAAGTTTTGCATCACCTCGGTTCCGAGAGTTCCGGAACCAGTACAGAAAATTTTAATAGAGATCAACATAAACATCATTTCCTCCCGTTTTATTTCTCATGAAAACCATACATTGCATGTTGTACCACCATACAGCGAGACCTTCGGAGGTGGTGGTCCAGATAGCTGTACACACCGGTAACTCTAATACCCAGTAGCAAGTCCTCTTGCTTTGATGCATGCCTGTATTCGTCGTGGCATACTATCCACAAGTTCATTAAGGCACTGTTGATCCAGATTGTCTCACTCCTCACTTCGATACGGTTCATGCCTGGAGAACATGCTGACCACTCTAGTCAAGCGATGTCGTTATCCTGAAGGAAGTTATTCACAAGATATGCACGATGGGGGCGCGAATTGTCGTCCATGAAGACGAATGCCTCACCAGTATGCTGCCGATATGGTTACACTATCGGTCGGAGGATGGCATTCTCGTATCGTACAGCCGTTATGGCGCCTTCCATGACCACCCGCAGCGTACGTCGGCCCCACATAATGCCACCCCAAAACTGGAGGGAAACTCCACCTTGCTGCACTCGCTGGACAGTGTGTCTAAGTCGTTTTGTCTGGCCGGGTTGCCTCCAAACACGTCTCCGACGATTGTCTGGTTGAAGGCATATGTGACACTCATTACGAAGAGAACGTGATGCCAATCCTGAGCAGTCCATTCGGCATGTTGTTGGCCCATTTTTACAGTGCTGCATGGTATCGTGGTTGCAATGATGGACCTCGCCATGGACATCGGGAGTGAAGTTGCACATCATGTAGCCTATTGCGCACAGTTTGAGTCGTAACACGACGTCCTGTGGCTGCACGAAAAGCATTATTGAACATGGTGGCGTTGCTGTCAGGGTTCCTCCGACCCATAATCCTAGGTAGCGGTCATCCACTGCAGTAGTAGCGAGCGAGGCATGTCATCGACAGTTCCTGTCTCTCTGTATCTCCTCCATGTCCGAACAACATCGGATTGGTTCACTCCGAGACACCTGGACACTTCCCTAGTTGGGAGCCCTTCCTGGCACAAAGTAACAATACGAACCGCGGTATTGACCGTCTAGGAGTGGTTGAATTACAGACAACAGGAGCCGTGTACTTCCTTCCTGGTGGAATGACTGGAACTGATCGGCTGTCGGACCCCCTCCATCTAATAGGCGCTGCTCATGCATGGTTATTTATATCTCTGGGCAAGTTTAGTGACATCTCTGAATAGCGAAAGGGACTGTGCCTGTAATACAATATCCACAGACAACGACTATCTTCAGGAGTTCTGGGAACCGGGGTGATGTAAAACTTTTTCTGATGTGTGTATATTTTATTTACCCTTCTCCATCCAGCTTGTTTTCAGTACTGTTCGTTTCTGTCTCTTATTGAGTCACAAAATTTATGCTGCAGCTGTTCATTAGAAAACAAACAAAATGGCAGCAAATAGTTAATCAATTTTCATACTTTTACGACACTCGGTGATTGCATGAAAAGGATAGGGACCCTGCTTGGTAATAAAGTCTGCTGTTCGTTGGGAACCCCGAGTCGTCTTCAGAACCACGGATGATTATGGGAAAGGCAATAGTTGAAATTGCAGTTTCCTGCGCATGTCCACTCCTACCCAGCTCTCAATACTCGCGGGTTAACGAATCAGGCGCGCCTACACTGGCGCGAGCATAGCTGCACACCGCGTCTGCGGGATCGTCCGATAAACACTTCCGCACTCTTTCTTAACTCAAGTTGCTCTGCCTCGTCTCTGCCCGAAATGTGGCAGAGACTCTCCATACGCAAAGATAAACAACGGCACATCTACTGCCATTTCGTCGTTGCTATGGACACATTTCAATAAAGTTCCTTTGCCTATTACCCAGCAATTTTCAATATTTACATTATAATTAGAATCGATTATATAAATTCACAAATAAATACATTATTGAATCCAGTATATATTAAATAAAGTTTCTGTAATAAAGGTTACAGATTCAGAATTAGAGGTGCAGTACAAGTTTTCAACGGATATTAAACGCCAAAAATTTTGAATGGTGTAGCAGGTATTTTATCTGCATTTTCGGTGTTGCAAACTGCTCTCCAATGAGTGTGGGAAGTACCAATAGTGCAGCACTGGGAACTACGTTGACAGTCATTTCGTGTTAATATGCATTTTATTTGTATATATTGTAAGTAGGCTGTTTAGGTTTTTATGTTGGTAAGGCCACGTAGTGCTTTGAATGAAAATCGCTGACTGCGCTGTGTGCAGTCTGTTGCTGGTTGTACTCATTGTTGGAATATTCGCTTGTGTAGTGTTGGGCAGTTGAAGGTGAGCCGCAGGCAGTGATGGATGTGGGGAGAGATATGCCAGAGTTTTGAGCGGACGATCTGGACGTGTGTCCGTCAGAAAAAGTTATTTGTTTAATTGGATGTCACAAAGTAAGGTAAATACATTTTTTGTTCCCTATCAAAATCTTTCATTTGCTAAGTATGCCTATCAGTGGTTAGAACCTTTTATGTAGTTGGCAGTATTGGCGCTTGCTGTATTGCAGTAGTTCGAGTAACGAAGATTTTTATGAGGTGAGTGGTTCATGAAAGGTATAGGTTATTGTTGGTCAGGGCCATTCTTTTGTAGGGATTATTGAAAGTCAGATTGCGTTGCGCTAAAAATGTTGTGTGTCAGTTTACTGATGATCAGAATAAGTAAAGAGAAAACTGTTTGAGTACGTTGAGTTTTACTCGGCTGTTTCTGTATCAAATAACGTAAGAGTTTTTCCAGCAGTGTCATTCATAATTTTTCTAAGGGGTGGTTTCAAAATATTTATTACGACTTATGTGCTGAGAATTTGTGTTTGTACTGTAAAGGAATGTTGCCAAGAGGTAACTTGTAAGAACATTGCTGTGGCTGTCTGATATTCAACTGGAATGTTTATGATCCAGCTTGATCGTCGGACCTGCAGAGACGTCTGGTGTGCGCAGACGCAACTGCATCAGCGTATGGTTAACTGCGGCGGCAGACGCGGGGCGTAATCGGACGCCCGCCCCCTTCCCAGAAAACCGCAGGGTGTCCTGTTGCGTGTGACGCCATCCGCCCGAATCGCGGTTTTCCTGCAGGACGTGTGGCGAGCTGCGAGCGTAACTCGTTACGAAATTAGGACTGCAGTGTCTTGTGTCATCTCTGAATAGCACAACAGTGTCATCAATAAACTGAGTGTACGAGATTACGTAAAGGGGAGTTCAGGCATTCTTCGAATCTCAATTCCTTTCTTTCAGCCAGAGGAGGGTAGCATACACTTTTTCAACTCTTCTATCCAGAGCATCTAACCGAATTTAAATCTATACACTTCAAAAAAAGTTTTGCGTCACCTCGGTTCCGAGAGCTCCGGAACCTGTGCAGAAAATTGGAATAGAGATCAACATAAGCATCATTTCCGCCCTTTTTATTGCTCATGAAAACCACACATTGCACGTTGTACCACCATACAGCGAGACCTTCGGAGGTGGTGGTCCAGATTGCTGTACACACCGGTACTTCTAATACCCAGTAGCACGTCCTCTTGCATTGATGGATGCCTGTATTCGTCGTGGCATGCTATCCACAAGTTCTTGAAGGCACTGTTGGTCCAGATTGTCACATTCCTCAACGACGATTCGGCGTATATCCCTCAGAGTGGTTGGTGGGACATGCCGTCCATAAACAGCCCTTTTCAATATATCCCAGGCATGTTTGATAGGTTTCATCTCTGGAGAACATGCTGGCCACTCTAGTTGAGCGAAGTCGTTGTGTTGAAGGAAGTCATTCACAAGATGTGCACAATGGTGGCGCGAATTGTCGTCCATGAAGAGGAATGCCTCACCAATATGTTGCCGATATGGTTGCACTATCGGTCGGAGGATGGCATTCACGTATCGTACAGCCGTTACGGCGCCTTCCATGACCACCAGCGGCGTACGTCGGCCCAACATAATGCCACCTCAAAACAGTACGGAACCTTCGTCTTTCTGCACTCGATAGACAGTGTGTCTAAGGCGTTCGGCCTCGAAACACGTCTTCGACGATTGTCTGGTTGAAGGCATATCCAACGTTCATCGGTGAAGAGGACGTGATGCCAATCCTGAGCGGTCCAGTCGCCATATTTTTGGGCTCATCTACACCGCGCTGCATGGTGTTGTTGCAAAGATGGACCTCGCCATGGACGTCGGGAGTGACGTTGCGCAATATGCAGCCTATTGCGCACAGTTTGAGTCGTAACACGACGTCCTGTGGCTACACGAAGAGCATTATTCAAGATTCACTTCTGTCTCCAAGCTGGTCGTAGGTTGTGTTCCAAAAATGAACAGCATACAGACAGAAGTGATGACACTTTCTGTGGGACCTGACCATTTTGCAGGACAATGCTCAAGCACGTACAGCGCAAGCTGTGCAAGCGCGGCTGGCAAAGTTTTACAGAAGCTCCAAATGTAGCGCGAACGTCAATGAGAGATGCTTTTAATAGTTTCCAAGCGAAACTTTGTCTCAAAATTTGGCAGAAAAGCCACAGAGATTCTGGTCGTATGTAAAGTACACTGGCGGCTAGATGCAATCAATATCTTTACTAAGCAATAACAGTCGTGTCATTACTGATGACAGTGCCACTAATGCAGAGTTACTAAACACAGTCTTCCGAAACTTCTTCACCAAAGAAGACGAAGTAAATATTCCAGAATTCTAATCTAGAACAACTGCCAACATGGTTCACTTAGAAGCAGATATCCATAGTGTAGCAAAGCAGCTTAAAGCAGTTAATAAAGGCAAGGCCTCCGGTAGAGACAGGTTACCAATAAGGCTCCTTTCAGAGTATGGTAATACAATAGCCCCGTATTTAGCCATCATATACAACCGCTCCCTCGTCGACAGATTCGTACCTAAAAAGTGGAAAGTTGCACAAGTCACACCAATACCCAACAAAGGAAAGGCGAGTAATCCGCTGAATTACAAATGGCTTGGTTCAAATGGCTCTGAGCACTATGGGACTTAACATCTATGGTCATCAGTCCCCTAGAACTTAGAACTACTTAAACCTCACTAACCTAAGGGCAGCACACAACACTCAGTCATTACGAGGCAGAGAAAATCCCTGACCCCGCCGGGAATCGAACCCGGGCGCAGGAAGCGAGAACGTTACCGCACGACCACGAGCTGCAGACGCTGAATTACAAGCCCACATCGCTAACGTCGATTTGCAGTAGGATTTTGGAACATAAACTGTGCTCAATTATTATGAACTACCTCGAAGCAAACGATTTATTGACAAACAGTCAACACGGATTCAGGAAGTATCGTTCTTGTGAAACGCAACTAGCTCTTTATTCTCAGTAAGCAATGCGTGCTCTCGACTGGTTATGTCAAACTGATTCCTTATTTTTAGATTCCCAGAAGGATTCTGACACCGTTTCTCACAAGCAACTTCTAATCAAACTGCACGCACATGGAGTATCTTCTCAGTTGTCGGACTGGATCCGCGATTTCCTGCCAGAAAGGTCACAGTTAGTGGTAACTGACGGAAAGTCTTCGAGTAAAACAGAAGTAATATCTGGCGTTCCCAAATGAAGTGTTATGGGCCCTCTGCTGTTCCTGATCTACATAAAGGATTTAGGTAACCATTTAAGCAGTCCACTTAGATTATTTGCAGAATATACTACCATTTACCCTATTTTTAAGTTATGAGATGATCAAATCGATTTGTAAAATGATATAGGCACGGTACCTCTGTGGTGAAAAAAGTGTCAATTGACTCTGAATAATGTTAAGTGTGAAGTCATCGACATGAGTTCTAAAATCCTTTAAATTGCGGGTACAAGATAAATGACACAAATCTAAAGGCTGCCAGTTCAAGTAATTACTTATGGATTAGAATTGTTAATAACTTAAATTGGAACGACGACATAGATAACGTTGTGGGAAAGAACCTGAAGGCTGCGATTTATCGGTTGGGTGATTTGGCGGAAGAGACCAAACAGCGCAGTCAACGGTCTCATCGGATTAGGGAAGGATGCAGAAGGACGTCGGCCGTGCCCTTTCAAAGGAACCATCCCGGCATTTGCCTAAAGCGATTTAGGGAAACCACGGGAAACGTAAATCAGCATGGCCGGACGAGGGGTTGAACCGTCGTCCTCCCAAATGCAAGTCCAGTGTGTTAACCGCTGCGCCACTTCGCTCAGTCGATTTATCGGCAAAACACTTAGAAAATGTAACAGGTTTACTAAAGAGACTGCTTACATTACGGTTGTCCGTCCTTTTCTGGAGTACTGCTGTGCGGCATGGGATCCACATCAGTTAGGAAAGTCAGAAGAAGATCAACTCGTTTTGTATTACCGCGAAATGGCGAAGAGCGTGCCACAGATATGATACGCGAATTGGGGTGGCAGTCATTAAAACAAAGGCGATTTTCGTTACGATAGGCTCTTCAAAAAAATGGCTCTGAGCACTATGGGACTTAACATCTGTGGTCATCAGTCCCCTAGAACTTAGAACTACTTAAACCTAACTAACCTAAGGACATCACACACATCCATGCCCGAGGTAGGATTCGAACCTGCGACCGTAGCAGTCGCGCGGTTCCGGACTGCGCGCCTAGAACCGCTAGGATAGGCTCTTCAAACAAAATTTAAATCATTGACTTTCTCTTTAGCATGTGAAAATATTTTGTTGGCGCCCACCTACAAAGAGAGGAATGATGATCATAGTAAAACGAGGGAAATCAGAGCTCGCACGGAAAGATTTAAGTGTTCGTTTCTCCCACGCGCTATTCGGAAGTGGTAAGGTGGAGAAATAAATTGAATGTGTTTCGATGGACCCTCCGCCAGGCACTTAATTGTGAACTGCAGAGTAATGATGTAGACGTAGAGTGAGCTAAAGATAAGGCAACCAGGATTAAATTTTTAATTTTAATTTTAATCCAAGAGATTTGAGAAATTTCTTTTCGTACAATGTTATTGCTCCTTATTGATAACCTTATTAACCCACCTATTCCTGCCAGTTCCGATGCGAATACACTGCAAATGAGAGAAAAAAATGCAGAAAGCATTTGAGACTCGAACTCAGCTTCTTTGCTCCGCAGCCAAATGCCCAGGTTGCTACGCTTCCGTTGCACAACGTTTACCTTACGTGTAGATAAGCGGTAACCATAACAGTTTATTTCCTCGATTTCTAGGAAAATACGCATTTGCGGACACAACACATGACGAAAAATGCGCCGGCCGCGGTGGCCGTGCGGTTCTGGCGCTGCAGTCCGGAACCGCGGGACTGCTACGGTCGCAGGTTCGAATCCTGCCTCGGGCATGGGTGTGTGTGATGTCCTTAGGTTAGTTAGGTTTAAGTAGTTCTAAGTTCTAGGGGACTTATAACCTAAGATGTTGAGTCCCATAGTGCTCAGAGCCATTTTTGAACGAAAAATGCTGAATTTTCGTTTTGAGTCTAATACGCGTCGCATAGTTTAGGAGTGGTTTTCTCAAAGCCAGAGGAGTAATAAGCGAAAATACCTTTAAAGGCTTTCATTTTACGTTGTACACGAGCGACCTACCAAATGTGAGCCAAATCGGTTATCCATGTCTGAAGCATTCCCCTTGCCAGTGAGATTAAACCGTTCTCTCGTGAAGCGTGTACCGGTGTGTAAACAACGCACCGCGTTCTCGGCGTTCCCAGCGCTGCCGATATTTAACGGCCGGCCTTGACCTCTGTAAACAGCTGAGCGGCTGAAAAGCGAGCCAATACAACAGCCTTATCTCCCCCTCGTGTCCCTCTGCTACAGTGCATTCATTCAGTAATCCACTCGGAAGTGCCGCGAAGGTGCTAGCCGGCGACCTCTGACGTGTCTTATTTCTGCGACACGCCGACAGAATAAACATATCCGAAAGGCGCCAATTTACTATTGTTCTGAGAAATTGTTTGCGCTGTCGCAGTTCGCTGTCTATGACATATAGACAGCCGCGGATTAGTCGCTGGTATTGAAACTTCCGCTTTGTATGTCAAGAATGACAGTACTGGAAAAACTCTTACGTTATTTTACTTTCAGACAGCTAAGCAAAACTGAACGTACTCAGACAGTTCTCTCTTTACTTATTCTGATCATCACGAAACTGACACACAATATTTTTAGCACAACGCAATCTGATTTTCAATAATCCCTACAAAAGAATGGCCCTGACTAACAAGAACAATAACCTATACCTTTCATGAATCACTTACCTCACAAAAATCTTCGTTACTCGAACTACTGCAATACAGCGAGCGCCAATACTGCCAGCTAAATAAAAGATTCTAACTACTGAAGGCACCAACTACTGATAGGCATAGTTAGCAAAAGAAAGATTTTGATAGAGAACAAGCCGGCCGGAGTGGCCGAGCGGTTCTAGGCGCTACAGTCTGGAACCGCGCGACCGCTACGGTCCCAGGTTCGAATCCTGCCTCGGATATGGATGTGTGTGATGTCCATAGGTTAGTTACGTTTAAGTAGTTCTAAGTTCTAGGGGACTGATGACCTTGGAAGTTAAGTCCCATAGTGCTCAGAGCCATTTGAACCATTTTTTGATAGAGAACAAACAATGTGCTTTTTTAATAGTGTTCAAAAGCCATTATATATATATATATATATATATATATATATATATATATATATATATCAGTCCATGACATCCAGTCTTACAAATTTCCTTTTCTGACGGACACACGTCCAGTTCGTCCGCTCACAGTAACCTCTCAAAACTCTGGCATCTCTCTCTAAGCATCCACCATTGCTGGGGACTCACCTCCAACTGCCCAATGCTACAGGCTGTTCACATCCAACTGCCCAACTCTACACTAGCGAATATTCCAACAATGAGTCCAACCATCCACAGACTGCACACAGCGCAGTCAGCGATTTTCATACAGAGCACTACGTGGCGTTACCAGCATAAAAACCTAAACCACCTACTTACAGTATCTGAGTGCTGTTTGTCCTTACCTGTCACGGCTACTGCCTGCCGAGTAATATTACTACCAGCCTTACCACTGTCTGTCCACTGAACAAACTCTTCTGTAGACGATATAGAAGTACGCATCCCTGGCGTTCAAAACCGGCTGGACGGCTCCAGAAGCAAGTCGCCAGGACTGGATGGAATCCCACTTTGCTTTTATATTCTTCGTCATTGACCCCATACTTAGACCGCATTTATCAAATGGTTCAAATGGCTCTGAGCACTATGGGACTTAACATCTGAGGTCATCAGTCCCCTAGAACTTAGAACTACTTAAACTTAACTAACGTAAGGACATCACACATATCCATGCCTGAGGCAGGATTCGAACATGCGACCGTAGCGGTCGCGGGGTTCCAGACTGAAGCGCCTAGAAGCGCTCGGCCACCTCGGCCGGCTCCGCATTTATCGCCAGTCTCTGTGACGTATGTAAGAACTGTGAAAGAATAGACCCGAAAAGTTATACACCAATATTCTTACTGTCGCTTTGCTGCAGAATTCGTGAGTATATTTTAAGTGTGAAAATAATAAATTTCCTTCAGAGAGACAAGCTTCTGTCTACGAAACACGACGGATTTAGAAAGCATCGCTCATACGAAATTCAGCTCTCTCGCACGGTTGTTGTTGTTGTTGCGGTCTTCAGTCCTGAGACTGGTTTGATGCAGCTCTCCATGCTACTCTATCCTGTGCAAGCTTCTTCATCTCCCAGTACCTACTGCAACCTACATCCTTCTGAATCTGTTTAGTGTATTCATCTCTTGGTCTCCCTCTACGATTTTTACCCTCCACGCTGCCCTCCAATCTAAATTGGTGATCCCTTGAAGCCTCAGAACATGTCCTACCAACCGATCCCTTCTTCTGGTCAAGTTGTGCCACAAACTTCTCTTCTCCCCAATCCTATTCAATACCTCATCATTAGTTATATGATCCACCCATCTAATCTTCAGCATTCTTCTGTAGCACCACATTTCGAAAGCTTCTATTCTCTTCTTGTCCAAACTATTTATCGTCCATGTTTCACTTCCATACATGGCTACTGTGGCGAAATAAATAAAAAAACATTTGATTTAATTGTGTTTTTTAACTTTATAATTTTTGAAAGGCTTTTTGATGGATCGTATTGACTGGCTTGAATGCGGACAAATACAGTGCTGCGTGAAATATGCCTGTAATATAATTTACCATTTCGATTAATTACATTTTGAATTCTACGTCATTGTTGATTTAATCAGAGTTCTCACCTTAGACGTAGAATTAGTCCTTCTGCCACAATATTAATTCATCAGTCGCCATCGAAGTTCTTCTCTTTGTTGACCGTGTGTATCTTCCTAAGTCGGCATCGGTTCACTTCACGAAGACGGTGGAAACCAGGGAATACAATGCTACGTTGCTTTAAATAATTTTCGTAACACTTCGATACTTCTCACTATTTTTTATTCACAAGACAATAAGACTTGCTCTGCTCGTCGCACAAACCATAATTACTAACTACATGGCTGCCTTTCTCACAGTCCAAAAATCACGTCCATCCTCCACGAGGCAACAATCGAAAGTGTCCCTTAGCTCCTTGGAGTATGAAACAAAAGAGAATCCAATGTGAACTTTACAAAGATTATAATATACATGCCTCTCAATTTATCTTTGGCGCAGCTTTTAAGATATTGTATGTCTCTGCATAGGAATGTGTCATTACAACTGCCCCCTACTGTATACTGTCACTAGAAAATTTTATTTGGTTGACAGGATACAGTAGTCGACCTTGCAATTGATAGGTTTGGGGGTCTTTTATTTACAACCTTCATTTTTATTGTCTCATTTTCATGGCACTGTGAATTCTTTGGTATTAATGAGTGTGTGTCAGTTTTTTGGTATACTTATGCTAATATTTACAAACCTTAATCCTAATATACAAAGTTTTGGTTAACATTGAGAAAACATCATGTGGTAAAGTTTGTACAATAAAATATACAATGAATACAACGTTATTTACAAATGTTTCCTTCCTCGTCAGAGGTGAAAATTAAGTCCTTGTATTGCTTTCTGTATTTATTCTGGGGCGACGAGCTTTGTTCGCTAGCCCGTGTTGAATATGGGCGGGTGATACGCGCGCCTGATTGTTTGGTCGTCCGTTAGCGGGCGACGTTGGTTGAATGCGCGCGCCAGTGCACTGAATATACACCGACGTGAGGGTACCGTCAAGACTTCCGAACCTCAGTATGCGTGTGCTTTTTGTAGTTCCTTCCAGTACTTAGACTGGATACGACGAGGTACATTGGAATATGTGCCCCGAAGAACACACCACACTATGTGCGAGGTGGAGGACGATCCCGTCGATGCCGCTCCAGGTAAGAAGCGTACCATGTCAAACTTGTTTGGCATTATCCTTTCCTATTGGGACGCCATGGGTCGTTTGACGATACTAGCTTCAATTTTTCGATGTCCCTTGTTTAGGCTCGCTGACACTTGCAACGTAGCACTACTTTGCACAATTTTAATTTCTACACACACCACTTTAACCGCGAGTATTGCGATCGAAACTTCCTTTTTCACTACACTTTTTTCTTCGTATTAACCCCTTTTACCTATTGTACCGAGATTCATTCCCCTCAATATTTCTGGTCAATGTACATAAATATTCACAAATTTGTAAGTCACGGGACTTGGTATGAAATACAAAGTACATCACATACAATGGAATAACATAAAACACATACAATACATTGGTTACATTAATTACAGGAAAAAACTATCGACGAAAACTGAAAAAATTTTTGACCACTCATAGTGGCTTCTTCGTCTTGGATTTTACTGACACACACACCTTTTTCCATTAATCTGTTAGAAGGAACAAGTCCTTTGTTTTCCTTCTTGAACTCGAGTATAAGTTAAGGTTTACCTCCGTTACGTATTCTTCATACGCAACGACATGCATCAGCATGCAGAGAATACACCTGTAGCCGCTCCACTGCACCTTGGGAAGGGAATTTTCTACCTTCTACTTAGGGTAATGGCAACGACTACGTGTATGCTACGGTTTTTACCTATAAAATATGAAAATGCACGAAATAATCATTTATATGCAGCGTAACCCTAATATGTACAGTGTTTTGTGCTTAAGCACGTTCTGGTGTGCTTGTAAATCGTTACCTTTAATAAAATTTCCTACATTAACATAGACATATAAACATACAATCTTGAAGTTCAGGGTGTAGCAACTATTAATATGTACAGTGTTTCATAATAGCAGCACGCCCTTGTGTGCGTGTATCATTTTCAATTTAAGTACGCTTATAGGCGTCTTGTGTTATCATGGGAGAAAAAATACAGACATTTTAATGCATCGGTTGTCATGAAAATCTATGTACACGAATAATCAGACTTGCATAGCTTCAGTGCAGCATGAAATTCTGTATGACGTTCTTTTTTTTTTTCACAGTTTATTTTATAGACGATTCCTTTGCTTACAGGTCGTCGATCACACTACTTACCTGTTTCTCGTACAGCGGCGATATCATTTTCATTCTTTGTGACTGTAAATCGCGATATGTATGTAAGATATAATTTTAACGTGATTTATCATTTCATGTTTCAAGTGTGTAAAGTAATCCATACCTTCCTTCTGCATACATGAGTGAAGAATCGCTAATGTTGCACTTTGTATCAGGTTTTTCGCATTTTCTCGTAAACTCGTAGAGTCTTACGGTTTTAATTAAGTTGGTTCTTGACGTTAGGTATACCTGTTTATACGAAGTTGTCTTAGAGTTTAATTTTCCTTATACACTTCTACGTTGTTTAAGTTCCGTACATGTACAGAGCTTCTTTCGCCTTTCACACATTCATATATACGTTTCTACACACAAAAAATATCTACCACTTAATCTACACATTGCTGGTGAGGCCCTTTTTCGGTACCTTGCACCATTCCTTCAATATTCCAAAATAGTTCAGGGTGTGCTGAGCATCGTCCCTTCATACTAATAATACTTACAACTAAATATTTCTTCCTACATACATAACTGCCTTACGGTCCATTAATGCGCAATCATTCCATATTTTCCTCCTTTACACTTTAGCCTTCGTACATATAACCTCGTGTATAGCTTATATATTCTACAAAGTTGTTTGCTGAGTGCTTTAGGTGTTTCCTAACGTTAATGTGTTTCAAATCCTAGGTATTTGCTTTGAGAGCGATTCAGTTCATTACTCACGCTGCATAGATCTGTTTATTATTTTCCTATTTTAAAGCTTGTGTCATTCTTTTCCTTAGTCACAAAAATTCACACGTTTACCTTGTTGTTCATTCTGAAAATCGCTAGCTACTGTGTAATGTAAATGTATGCGTTATCTCTTTGCTTTCCTCTTTGCTGCTTTTTCCCAATATGTAATTGTGTGTTGTTCTCGTGTACATAGCCTTTCTACCGGTTATCTATCTGCATTTTTTTTTATTTTTTATTTTCTATTTTCTTTCTCCTTCCGTACAAGCTAAGATTTTACTCAATATAATATAATATTACAATACCGTCCATGACCAGTATGTCCTTGTATGTTCACTTTTATTACGTAATACCAGCTTATAATTAAATTTTCTAAAGTACTATTTACAAGACTTGTGTACCCTTTTCTTTCTTGTTTTTGAATGGCTCTCGTCACTGTGTCTCATAGTAAGCGTGGTCTCAAAACTTTTAAACGTTCCGCGCATGCACGCTTGTGTACCATGACTGGACTGCAGGCGCGGAGAAAACTCTGCATTGTTGGTGAACATTATTCGTGATAGCCGCCATCGTGTAATAGAGTCACGTGACGCCTGGACTCGACTGCGCATGCGCCTTCGCGCTTTGTATACACTCAGCTGATCGGACAGGGAAGGGGGAAGATTTCTCCCCGACTCGCTGCCTACAGCGCGGCCAATGACCTTGTCTTGACATGCAGCTATCGCGTGCACATCAGCTGAGCGTTGAATTGCAACTTCGACGCGTGGCTTGTTGCTCGTCTCAAGCGAACAAACCCTGGCCTTCGCGTTAATTTGTCTTCGTTCCTCTCTCTTAAATAACTGAGTTAGACTACAAAAGTACCGTATGGTTTATTTTATAGCGTTAAGACTCACAGTAACACATGTTTCATTAGGTGTAGTTGACTATGCGTTTTTTAGCTGGCATATGCCCCCAGTTGATTACTAGTTTCGATGTTTACTTTATGCTGCCGAAAACTTCAATACCTAAAATACAATTGACGATTAACTTGTCAACGATTAAGAATGTACAGTTTATCGTGACATCGCTAATGGTAACAGGTATTTGCGTCTGCCACTTAATACTTTTTGACTTGTTACCTACAGCTGTCAAGATTTTACAATTTTCCGTTGGCAACACTGGTACTTGTAATGCTGTCGAAACTTCTTTAAATAAACTGTTAGAAATAATATTCGTAGATGCGCCTGTATCTAAAATTACGTTGGTAATTATAGTTCCTATCTTTGCTGTTATTACAGCCTGCACGAGGTCACTTACCTTGTCCGGTGCTTT
Source organism: Schistocerca cancellata (assembly GCF_023864275.1). Lineage (NCBI taxonomy): Eukaryota > Metazoa > Arthropoda > Insecta > Orthoptera > Acrididae > Schistocerca > Schistocerca cancellata. The sequence goes on along the minus strand of NC_064626.1, from coordinate 1,142,596,342 downwards.
CTTCTCTTCTTCACATAGATCATCTTCTACGGTCGCATCCTGATCATATCTTAAAAATAATTGTCTAAGATGTAATGTGTGCTTGTTTGTGCCCCCTGTCGTCAAATCGGTCGGCCGGTGGGGGCTCATTACGACCGATTGTTGTTTACCGGGGGAGACAAAGGCGTTGCTTCAGTACTGTCCGTTACCTCTACAAAGTGTACTGAGTGGTTATTCTGTCGCCAATTAGTTTCCGGACCGCTGCGTGCAACGTTTTCTTGCAACCGGCCGTCGCTATTCCTCCTTGGTCTATCATTCCTATTACTGTAACTATTGTAATTTTCATTTGTGTGCCGCCTTTCATCACGCGGGCCTGACCAATCATTCACGTGATTTCTATCATTTCCATACCGGCGTGGACCGTAATCTGTACTATACCTTCGGTCTTCACGTCTCTGTGGCGCCCAATTCCTCCGATTTCCGTAATTCCAGGTTCCATTATTTGGCCTTGTCGCATACGGATGCCAACTGTGTGGGTTTTGTCCACTGGCATTAAAATGATATCCGTTACCGTTGTTTTGATTGGTTACGGAGTGTTCATTCCGATTACTTGTGCTCGGCTCTTCTTCGTATATTAGATCAATTGAGTCAAGCACGGAAAGAAAGTATTCAAGGTCGTTCTCCGGTATGGTTACCAATTTTTCGCGTAAGTTCGCGGGTAGTTTGTTTTTCAGAATTTTGAGAACGTCTACGTGCGGTATTGGATTATTCCAATAGCGCGTCTTATTCAAGTACTTTTCGAAATACTTCCTCAACCCACCGTTTTTTAGGTTGAACGGTTGTGGGTTGAATACCTCACGTCGCAGTCTTTCTTGGACCCCAGCAGACCAATATTTCTCCAAGAAAGCCCGTTCAAATTGTTCGTAGGTGACGCACTGTTCAGCCATGTCTGTGGCCCACAAAAGTGCGTCGCCTTGTGTGAAGCCTACTACATATCTAATCTTCTGTGCCTCAGTCCAGTTTCTTGGTAAGACATTTTTAAATGCTCTTACAAATACGACTGGATGAGTTTTTCTGGATTCTGTGGAGAAAACTGGAAACTGTCTATGTTTCAACAGGCTCTCATCGACTAGAATCGTCGAGATGCAAGGCGACACGCCTACTGCCTGTTGCAGCACCGCGTTTGGCGAATAGCCATTGTTTGCCTGCGCCGGTGCGTGCACATACGCCGAACTGGGCGCGTGATGTTCTGCGTTATTGACATCGTAATCTGGCACGGGTGAATAAGTGTCAGGCTGCCTGTTGCTTGACGTAGGCAAATCATTTGAAACATTTAGTCTACCAGCAATTTCCTTACGTATTCTGTCCTCGGCTACTTTGATTTCATTACCTAATTTTTCAAAAAGTTTTGTTTCCCGGTCAGTTATTGATTCATTTACATTACCGTTTTCTAAAGTTTCATTTATTTTGATAATGTCCGCGTTGATACGTCGAGTCTCCTGTTTCAGAAAACCGACTTCTTCGTTAACTTTATTAACTTGGTCAGGTATTTCTTCACATGCGGACTGTACTCTTGTTAAATTTAATTGAATAGCCTGTACGTTTTCATGTATTTCTTTTTGTACGGTTTGTGTTTGATTGTGTGTTTCTACTATTTCTGACAGTTCCTGTTCCTGTTCGTTTGTAAGATCTGACAATTTCTTTTCTAAGTCATTTGCTAATACATTGTATACACTATTGACGGTTTTGATGACTTTGTCTTCGATCTTTTGATCGATTTCATTGGTGAGTTTATTTAAGCGTTGATCGAAATGTCTGTGCATGTTTTCAAATTGCGTGTTTACACTTGAAAACTGCTGTTGGAACCCAATTTCCATGTTTGACAATTTTGTGTTTGTCATGTTGTGGCTGATTTCTAGATTCGACAGTTTTGTGTTGGTTGTGTTGTGGCTGACTTCTAGATTCGCCAGTTTTGTGTTCGTTGTGTTGTGGCTGATCTTTAAATCAGATAATTGCTCGCTCACGTTTGACATCAGACTATATAATGCCTCAAGCGTAACTGACGAAGCTTGTGTGTTTGTATTTATGCCATTATTTGTAGCCATTGTTTCTCTACCACGATCTGATTGAATCGAAACCGGGCTAGGTTCACTGATTTCACGCGAAATATTTTCATCTGATCTGGTAATCGATGCTTCATCGACTGTGCACAAGGTTTCATTTGCAAGTGGTTCATTATTGTTAATCCCTGTGGAGTGCAATTGAATCGTATTTACTTCTACATTATGTTGTGCTGAAAAACTAATTGCGTCATCATTTACGTCACTATTGTCAGAATCGGTGACGTGTCCATGAACATTTGTCAAATTAAAGTTCTCCGATTCCATTGTGGAGATATTATTTTTATCTGTACTTTACTGTTAATCTAAATCTTTAAATTCTCTCGCAGTTGAATTAATAGAAATATCTCGCGATTGTTATTTGTTGCGCGTCGGAAATTTACAAGATGTCGCACTACGTCTTCTAATTCTGCGATTGTTGAACATAAAAAAGTAATTATCAAAGTGTAATTGTGTGTTGCCACAAACACTACCAGGATTTTAATATGGAAAGGAAAAGGTTCTGCTTTAAGTGGAGCTAAGCCAAGGTGCAGCCACTGTATGCGTTTGCGCTTTCCTACCTTAATTCCGGCTGAGCTGCGTCACTCACGATTACGTTAGTTTTGTAAATCCTTGTCCTTGTTCCTTCTGGTTATTGTGCCATCTGTTTATACAGTTAACATTGTTTCACCTTATTCATCATTTTCCATGTGCATCATGTAACAGAGAAACAGTAATTAGTACAAGTACATTTGTAGCACAACAATCAAGTACTTACTCTTTGTTCCACCAGCACTGTCCCTGTCAGCGGTCGCCAGTGTGGCGAAATAAATAAAAAAACATTTGATTTAATTGTGTTTTTTAACTTTATAATTTTTGAAAGGCTTTTTGATGGATCGTATTGACTGGCTTGAATGCGGACAAATACAGTGCTGCGTGAAATATGCCTGTAATATAATTTACCATTTCGATTAATTACATTTTGAATTCTACGTCATTGTTGATTTAATCAGAGTTCTCACCTTAGACGTAGAATTAGTCCTTCTGCCACAATATTAATTCATCAGTCGCCATCGAAGTTCTTCTCTTTGTTGACCGTGTGTATCTTCCTAAGTCGGCATCGGTTCACTTCACGAAGACGGTGGAAACCAGGGAATACAATGCTACGTTGCTTTAAATAATTTTCGTAACACTTCGATACTTCTCACTATTTTTTATTCACAAGACAATAAGACTTGCTCTGCTCGTCGCACAAACCATAATTACTAACTACATGGCTGCCTTTCTCACAGTCCAAAAATCACGTCCATCCTCCACGAGGCAACAATCGAAAGTGTCCCTTAGCTCCTTGGAGTATGAAACAAAAGAGAATCCAATGTGAACTTTACAAAGATTATAATATACATGCCTCTCAATTTATCTTTGGCGCAGCTTTTAAGATATTGTATGTCTCTGCATAGGAATGTGTCATTACACTACACTCCATACAAACACTTTCAGAAACGACTTCCTGACACTTAAATCTATACTCGATGTTAACAAATTTCTCTTCTTCAGAAACGCTTTTCTTGCCATTGCCAGTCTACATTTTATATCGTCTCTACTTCGACCATCATCAGTTATTTTGCTCCCCAAATAGCAAAACTCCTTTACTACTCTAAGTGTCTCATTTCCTAATCTAATTCCCTCAGCATCACCCGACTTAATTCGACTACATTCCATTATCCTCGTTTTGCTTTTGTTGCACTAAAGTAATAGAATGTTTTTCATAAACTGTTCTAGTATTTTCACAAAGTGTTGTTATGTCTTTTTGTGTATGTAAAATGTTATAAATGTGTTTTAGCAGTATGAATGATGCGTGAATGTGGTTTAAGGTTAGTATGAAGATACTTGTTTAACGAGTTCTGTAGTGGGATTTAGTGTGGGAACATTTCGAATAAGTATGGATGTGGACAAAGGGGATTTTTGTAGAATAGATTTGTAAAGTAAGTTTATGGTAAAGGGAAATTTAATTCAGGTGTAAATAACAATAGTAAATAAATTTATGCATAAACAAAACTTCAACATATTAGATAATTACGTTGGTAAAAAGTGCAGTCGTTTGGTTCACTATTTTGCGATTGGTTATTGTCGATAAGCGCGGACTGACGCGGGAGAATGTTGTTTTGCTATTGGCTGTTGAGTAAACTGACCAATGGTAAAGCAGTATTCTTCGCGCGCCTTTCTCTGCTGGTAGAGAAGACTTAGAGTATTCTAGAGAAAAGTGAGAGTCTAGCCACGAAACAGTTCGGACGTGTGTAGTAATAGTTCCGATGAAAATGATAAGTTGCCGGATCTAGCAGTGTTTCATACATCAAAAGTGTAGTAAAGTGACAGCATAATTATTCCGATGGGTGTGTAGAAATTTCGGAATTTTTAAGTGAATTTTGTGACGAGAAAAGACATAAATTCCGCGTGGCCTATTGAGCAGGTCGGTGGCTAAAAAATGTGACTACATTAGATGCCGACGACTTAATATTTGTCGAATATTCTCAATCAGAAACAATCCGTATTTTTTGTAGGTATTACGTTTTCGGGAAATGCAACACCATAAACTTGCTAAAGTGAGTGAAAGGGATTGTTAGTGACTATGTTGAGACTAGCACGGGCATGGCAGTGATACTTGTTCACCTAGGTTTCAGAATATATTCATTAAGGACAACATTTCCAACCTTTCATTTCGTGTGAAAACTTTCTCCCGAAACGTAGATTAGTGACTTTAATTGCAGCCTGGTTCACGTCGAAGTACAGTGGGTTTCACTCGGCTTCCCTACTGATGATATGCTGAGACAATGTTCACAGGTACATCTACATCTACATCCACACTCCGCAAGCCACCTGACGGTGTGTGGCGGAGGGTACCTTGAGTACCTCTATCGGTTCTCCCTTCTATTCCAGTCTCGTATTGTTCGTGGAAAGAAGGATAGTCGGTATGTCTCTGTGTGGGCTCTAATCTCTCTGATTTTATCCTCATGGTCTCTTCGCGAGATATACGTAGGAGGGAGCAATATACTGCTTGACTCTTCGGTGAAGGTATGTTCTCGAAACTTTGACAAAAGCCCGTACCGAGCTACTGAGCGTCTCTCCTGCAGAGTCTTCCACTGGAGTTTATCTATCATCTCCGTAACGCTTTGCGCTGCTCTCCGTTGGATTTTCTCTATATCTTCTATCAACCCTATCTGGTACGGATCCCACACTGCTGAGCAGTATTCAAGCAGTGGGCGAACAAGTGTACTGTAACCTACTTCCTTTGTTTTCGAATTGCATTTCCTTAGGATTCTTCCAATGAATCTCAGTCTGGCATCTGCTTTACCGACGATCAACATTATATGATCATTCCATTTTAAATCACTCCTAATGCGTACTCCCAGATAATTTATGGTATTAACTGCTTCCAGTTGCTGACCTGCTATTTTGTAGCTAAATGATAAAGGATCTATCTTTCTGTGTATTCGCAGCACATTACACTTGTTTACATTGAGATTCAATTGCCATTCCCTGCACCATGCGTCAATTCGCTGCAGATCCTCCTGCATTTCAGTACAATTTTCCATTGTTACAACCTCTCGATACACCACAGCATCATCTGCAAAAAGCCTCAGTGAACTTCCGATGTCATCCACCAGGTCATTTATGTATATTGTGAATAGCAACGGTCCTATGACACTCCCCTGCGGCACACCTGAAATCACTCTTACTTCGGAAGACTTCTCTCCATTGAGAATGACATGCTGCGTCCTGTTATCTAGGAACTCCTCAATCCAATCACACAATTGGTCTGATAGTCCATATGCTCTTACTTTGTTCATTTAACGACTGTGGGGAACTGTATCGAACGCCTTGCGGAAGTCAAGAAACACGGCATCTACCTATGAACCCGTGTCTATGGCCCTCTGAGCCTCGTGGACGAATAGCGCGAGCTGGGTTTCACATGACCGTCTTTTTCGAAACCCATGCTGATTCCTACAGAGTAGATTTGTAGTCTCCAGAAAAGTCATACTCGAACACAATACGTGTTCCAAAATTCTACAACTGATCGACGTTAGAGATATAGGTCTATAGTTCTGCACATCTGTTCGACGTCCCTTCTTGAAAACGGGTATGACCTGTGCCCTTTTCCAATCCTTTGGAACGCTACGCTCTTCTAGAGACCTACGGTACACCGCTGCAAGAAGGGGGGCAAGTTCCTTCGCGTACTCTGTGTAAAAATCGAACTGGTATCCCATCAGTTCCAGAGGCCTTTCCTCTTTTGAGCGATTTTAATTGTTTCTCTATCCCTCTGCCGTCTATTTCGATATCTACCATTTTGTCATCTGTGCGACAATCTAGAGAAGAAACTACAGTGCAGTCTTCCTCTGTGAAACGACTTTGGAAAAAGACATTTAGTATTTCGGCCTTTAGTCTGTCATCCTCTGTTTCAGTACCATTTTGGTCACAGAGTGTCTGGACATTTTGTTTTGATCCCCCTACCGCTTTGACATAAGACCAAAATTTCTTAGGATTTTCTGCCAAGTCAGTACATAGAACTTTACTTTCGAATTCATTGAACGCCTCTCGCATAGCCCTCCTCACACTACAGGTAGGTGCAGGTTCAGGTTCAGGTTCAGGTGCAGGTGCAGGTTCGTCGTAAAGGGACGGAAGCAACCGCGCCGCCGCAACGCCGACGTAATAAACTTACCCGAAAGGCGCCAGTTTACTATTGTTCTGAGAAACTGTTTACGCTGCCGCAGTTCGCTGTCTATGAAATCGCATTTAGACAGCCGTGGATTAGTCCCGGGTATCTGAGTGCTGTTTGTCCTTACCTGTCACGGCTACGGCCTGCCCGGTCATATTACTACCAGCTTTACCACTGTCTGGCCACTGAACAAACTCTGACGATATAGAAGTAGGCATCCCTGGCGTTCAAAACCGGCTGGACGGCTCGACAAGCAAGTCGCCAGGACTGGATGGAATCCCACTTTGCTTTTATATTCTTCGGCATTGACCCCATACTTAGACCGCATTTATCGCCAGTCTCTGTCGCGTATGTAAGAACTGTAAAAGAATGAACCCGCAAAGTTATACACCAATATTCTTAATGTCGCTTTGCTGCAGAATTCGTGAGCATATTTTAAGTTCGAAAATAATAAATTTCCTTCAGGGAGAAAAGATTCTGTCTACGAATCACGACGGATTTAGAAAGCATCGCTCATGCGAAATTCAGCTTGCCTTTCCCTCGCACGGTATCCAGCATGAAGGGCAACAGCCAGTATCTTTACTCCTAGATTTCCGGAAAGCATGTGACACAGTGCCCCACTGCAGATCTCAGTGTGGTTCGAAGATTTTGTAAGTAATAGAACCCAGTACGTTGCAGATAGTAGGTCAATAACAGTGGTCTGGAGGCAGCAGTAAAAAAGCTGAGTGAAATAATCAATTATTAACTTGTAGTGTTGTCATGTGACGTCCGCCCAGACGAAATGACAAGTACAGTGACGAACAAACATGAAAAAAGAGCCATCGTTTTGATTAGTAATCAAAACGTTCTTTGCCCTGGGTTCGAACCCCGCCACCGCTTACATTTTGAATAAAAATCATCAGCAATGGCGGCCGAAGAGTTCCGGCATAAGAAGTCACCTTCATTCTGCAACGGCCTGGTCAAAGAGGGCGGAGGAGCTGACAGAGGTTCAGGGCACTTTCTCGTCCTTGGAGTGGGCAAACTACCCCTAAAGGTGGAAGAATTAGCAATGATTAACGGCACGAGGATGCAGAAGGCAGTGGAAACAACTAAAGACACATAACGTGTATCCACTGGACGTGTGGCCTGTAACTGAAAAGTGTCATGATGATCTCTGTGTTGACAAAAGTTTCCAGACTAGTCCCCCATTCGGTTCTCGGGGACAGGACTGCCATGCGGGAGGTGACCATGAGAAAATAATAGAAAAACCAACGAAAGCATAACGTCCTGCGAGTTGGGGCGTGGAATGTCAGAAGTTTGAACACTGTAGGGAAGTTAGAAAATCTGAAGAAGGAACTGCTAAGGCTCAGTCTAGTTATAGTGGGAATCAGTGAAGTGAAATGGACAGAAGACAAAGATTTCTGGTCAGACGAGTGCAGGGTAATACCAACACCAGCAGAAAATGGTCTGACAGGAATAGGATTCGTTACGAATAGCAAGGCAGGGCAGAGAGTGAGCTACTGAGAATAGTTCAGAGAGAAAGTTGTTCTCATCAGAATCGACAGCAAACCAACACCGACTTAGATAGTTCAGGTATACATGCAGACAATACAAGCAGAGGATGAAGAGATAAATATATGAGGATATTGCCCTAGGGTAATTTCGTACGTAAAGGGAGATAAAAATGTAATAGTCGTGGGGGATTGGAATGCAGTTGTAGGGGAAGGAATATAAGTTACTGTTACAGGGGAATATGGAAATGGTACTAGAAATGAGGGAGGAGAAAGACTAATTGAGTTTTGCAATAAACTGCAGCTAGGAATCAGAAATACTCTATTCAAAAATCACAAAGAAGGAAGTATACTTCGAAAATGCCTGAAGATTCGGGACTATTCCAGTTAGAATACATCATGGTCAGGCAGAGATTTCGAAATCAGATACAGGATTGCAAGGCGTACCCAGGATCAGATCTAGACTCAGATCACAGTTTAGAAGTGCTGCAGAGTAGGCTGAAGTTGTAAGAATTAGTCAGGAAGAATCAGTGCGCAAATAAATACGATACGGAAGTACTAAGGAATGACGAGATACGCTTGAAGTTCTCTAAGGCTACAGATACAGCAATAAGGAATAGCCCAGTAGACAGTTAAGCTGAAGAGGAATGGACATGAGCAAAAACGGGAATCACAGAATTTGGCAAGAAAAACATAAATACAAAAAAGGTAACTGCGAAGAAACCATGGGCAACAGAAGAAATACTTCACTTGATCGATGAAAGAGAGAAGTCCAGGAAAATTCAGTACAGAAATACAAGTCGCTGAAGAATGTAATAAATAGGAAATGCAGGGAAGCTAAGGCAAAATGGCTGCACGCAAAATGTGAAGGAAAAATGGAAATGAGCGTATGGCATCGTTGGCCGCGAGGCCCCTATTCGGGGAAGTTCAGCCGCCACGTGCAAGTGTTATTTCATTCGACACCACACTGGGCAACTTGCGCGCCGGGAGAGGGATGAAACGATCATGAGGACAACCAACACAACACCCAGTTCGCGAGCGGAGAAAATCTACAACCCTGCCGGGAATCGAACCCGGGCCCGCTTGCATGGGAGGCGATCACGTTACCACCCAGCTAAGCAGGCTATGTGAAGAAGCCGAAAAAGGAATGATTGTCGGAAGGACTGACTAAGCATAGAGAAAAGTCAAGAAAACCTTCGGTGAAATTAAAATCAAGGATAGTAACATTAAGAGCGCAACGGGAATTCCACTGTTAAATGGAGAGGAGAGAGCGGATAGTTGGAAAGAGTACATTGAAGGCCGGCCGCGGTGGTCTAGCGGTTCTGGCGCTGCAGTCCGGAACCGCGGGACTGCTACGGTCGCAGATTCGAATCCTGCCTCGGGCATGGGTGTGTGTGGTGTCCTTAGGTTAGTTAGGTTTAAGTAGTTCTAAGTTCTAGGGGACTTATGACCTAAGATGTTGAGTCCCATAGTGCTCAGAGCCATTTGAACCATTTTTTAGTACATTGAAGGCCTCTACGAGGCGGAAGGTTTGTCTGATGACGTAATAAAAGAAGAAACAGGACTTGATATAGAATAGTATTAGAACCAGAATTGAAAAGAGCATTGGAAGACTTAATATCAAGTAAGGCAGATAGGATAGATAAATATTTCATCAGAATTTCTAAAATTATTGGCGGGAATTGGCAACAAAGTGCCTAGTCACATTGGGGTGTAGAATGTATGAGTCTGGCGATACACCTTTTGACTTTGGAATAGCATCATCCACACAATTCCAAAGGTTGCAAGAGCTGACAAGTGCGAAAATTATCGCACAATCAGCTTAACAGCACATGCAGCCGAAGTGCTGACGAGAATAATATACAGAGGAATGGAAAAGAAAATTGAAGATGTATTAAATGACGATCAGTTCGGCTTTAGGAAAGGTAAAAGCACCAGAGAAGCAATTCTAACGTTGCAGTTAATAATGGAAGCGAGACTAAAGAAAAATCAAGACACGTTTATAGGATTTGTAGATCTGGAAATGTGTTCGACAATGTAAAATGGTGCAAGGTGCTCTAAATTCTTGGAAAAAAGGGAGTAAGCTATGGGGAAAGACCGGTAATATAAAACATGTACAAGAGCCACGAGGGAATAATAAGAGTTGAAGACCAAGACCGAAGTGCTCAGATTAAAATGCGTGTAAGACAGTGATATGATCTTTCGCCCCTACTGTTCAATCTATCCAGAGAAGAAGTGGTGACGGAAATAAAAGAGAGATTCAAGAGGAAAATTAAAATTCAAAGTGAAAGCATATCAATGATAAGCTTCACTGATGACATTGCTATTCCCAGTGGATGTGAGAAGAATTAAAGGATATGCTGAATGAAGTGAGTAGTCTAATGAGTACGGAATATGGATTGAGAGTAATTCGAAGAAAGACTAAACTAATGAGAAGTAGCAGAAATGAGAACAGCGAGAAAGTTGATGAAGGAATTCTCCTACCTAGGATGCAAAGTAACCCATGAAGGACGGAGGAAGGAGGACATAGAAAGCAGATTAGCGCTGGAAAAAGGGCCATTTATTTAAGGAAGAAATGTCTGAGAATGTACGTTTGGAGCACAGCATTGTATGCTAGTGAAACATGAAGGAGTAAAAACCGGAAAAGCGGAGAATCGAAGGATTTGAAATGTGGTGCTACAGAAGAAGGTTAAAAATTATGTGTACTGAGAAGGTAAGGAAGGAGGTGGTTATCCGGAGAATCGGTGAGGACAAGAGTATTTGGAAAACACAGACAAGAAAAAGGGACTGGATGGTAGGACATGTATTAAGACATCAGGGAATGAGTTCCATGGTACTAGAGGGAGCTGTAGAGTGTAAAAACCGTAGAAGAAAACAGAAATTGGAGTACATCCAGCAAATAATTGAAAACGTAGGTTCCAAGTGCTACTCTGAGGTGAAGAGGTTGGCACAGGAGAGGAATTCGTGGTGAGCCGGATCAAACAGATTAGAAGATTGATGTTTGGAAAGAAAGAGATGTTGCTGTCCTGTTCGAATAAAGGTGTGCCGCTTGAAAGAGTCGCGTCGATTAATTAGATGTAACGAGGACATAACGCAGGCTTTAGGGAAGACGAATGGTCGACTTCGGTTTACTCGGAGGATTCTAGGAAACTGAGCTCACCCAAAAACTGGTACGACCAATTCTTACTCAAAGATGTAAACAACCATGCGTGAGCAGCGCCTATTAGATGGACGGGGTCCGACAGCCGATCAGTTCAGGAGGTACACAGCTAGTGTTGTCTGCAGTTCAACCATGCCTAGACGGGTCAATACCACGGTTCGATAGCGTCCGCATTGTTACTTCGTGCCAGGAAGGGCTCTCAACAAGGCAAGTGTCCAGGCATCTCGGAGTGAACCAAAGCGATGTTGTTCGTACATGGAGGAGATACAGAGAGACAGGAACTGTCGATGACATGCCTCGCTCAGGCCGCCCAAGGGCTACTGCTGCCGTGGATGACCCCTATCTACGGATTTTGGCTCGGAGGTACCCTGACAGCAACGCCACCATATTGAATAATGCTTTTCGTGCGGCCACAGGACGTCGTGTTACGACTCAAACTGTGCACATTAGGCTGCATGATGCGCAACTTCAGTCCCGACCCCCATGGCGAGGTCCATCTTTGCAACCACGACACCATGCACCGCGGTACAGATGAGCCCAACAACATGCCGAATGGACCGCTTCACCGATAAGTGTCGCTTATGCCTTCAACCAGACACTCGTCGGAGACGTGTTTGGAGGCAACCCGGTCAGACTGAACGCCTTAGACACACTGTCCAGCGAGTGCAGCAAGGTGAAGGTTCCTTGCTGTTTTGGGGTGGCATTATGTGGGGCCGACGTACGCCGCTGGGGGTCATGGAAGGCAATTCGCGCCCCCATCGTGCGCATCTTGTGAATGACTTCCTTCAGGATAACAACATCGCTCGACTAGAGTGGCCAGCATGTTCTCCAGACATGAACCCTATCGAACATGTCTGGGATAGATTGATAAGGGCTGTTTATGGACGACGTGACCCACCAACCACTCTAAGGGATCTACGCCGAATCGCCGTTGAGGAATGGGACAAGCTGGACCAACAGTGCCTTGATGAACTTATGGATAGTATGCCACGACGAATACAGGCATGCATCAATGCAAGAGGTCGTGCTACTGGGTATGAGAGGTACCGGTGTGTACAGCAATCTGGATGACCACCTCTAAAGGTCTCGCAGTATCGTGGTACAACATGCAATGTGTGGTTTTCATGAACAGTGAAAAGGGCGGAATTGATGTTTATGTTGATGTCTATTCCAATTTTCTGTACAGGTTCCAGAACTCTCGGAACCGAGGTGGTGCAAAACTTATTTTGAAGTATGTAAAGCAGGTTACAAGGCAGTTTGGGAATAAGCTGCCACGTAACACATTGGAGATGTATTTTGTATAGTTAAATGTTACTCCATCTCCTCCATTTTAGTTCTTACATTTCCTGTTGGTAACAAAAGTTAATTAGATATTGTTGAGTCACGATTCAGTAGCTACCGTCAACAAATGTACTGGTACTACACAGGAATGAGCAACTAAAAAGGCCACCTCAAATGTATCCAGAAATATTAAATATATTTCGCTAAGTTATTATGGTCAATGCGGCAAATTTGTTGACTTACGCAAGTAAAAACGTTATAACTTTCAAACTATTACACCGACATACTTAATGTAACGGTATACCTCTATTTGTGGCACTAGAAAAATCTTTTCAAGAGGACTTCATCATGTGTGGAATACGATCAAGGAGTAACGGGATAGGAGCGTCAAAAACCGCTGTACTGTTCCACCATCAGTGGAAGAGGTCCCACAAACGGCTGACCTAGTGTACCAGAAACTCAGATAAGGTTCATCAGTTTACTGGTGCGCTTGAAGCACGTCAGCTACAGTGAAATTCGCCAGCTGACTTGAGGAGCAGTGTAGTTGTTAAAAACTATTCTGTTTGTGCCAAGTCCTCACGATATATCTTTGTAAAGATCATCAAAAAATCTAAAGAGGCTGCAAGTGTGAAGAATAAAATATGAGAATGAGGAAGAACAGCGAATGATGAAATAAATCCAGCTAGCATTTTAGCAGCTGTAAAACACAGTCCACACATCACTATGAGGCGGTTTGAATCTGGTAGGGCGATCAGCCAAAGGAGTGTTCTGTGAACATTAGTTTCCAAAGCATTTCATCCTTTCCACATTCCGCTCCATCAATTTATTTATTTACTAGAGTCCGAAGCCGAACAAAACATAACTGTGCAGTATTAGGGGATACTGCTGTGACAGCAATTTACTCAATTTACGTAACTGAATAAAAGAGGAGAAAAATAAATTACATTCACCTAGAATTGGGGAACAGCAACTGCACAGTCTTCAGCCCTCATAGCTCTCCATCACTGCGTGACTCAATGCAACACAGGCAGTGGCAGAATAACCCATTGTCTGTGCTCCTCCACAGCCACATTGCTTCTGTTCTTTGCAGCCTCCCCATTTGACAAGGTTGTTCCTAGATTTACCAACACCTCATCTGAGACTGTTCAGCGATCTCTAGATGGACCAGTCTACAGTACCTCCAAACGGTTGACACTCAGCAGGTTTCACCCTCATCTGGAGTTGGTCACATTTAGGTACCCACAGGTGTTCTCCGGTAGCAAGCAGAGACGTTGTCAGTGCTGATGTTGCAGTGAGAAAACTTCCTCTGGATTGTGACCTAGGTATTAGTGGTTGATGAGCATAGAGTAGGTGTGAATTATTTTGTTTAACTTCTTTTCTATCAACGTCTGCAGCTACTTTACGATGTATATTACGTGGTGCAATACCTGCTAAGCAATAAATCTTTTTTGTAGACGTCGCTTTCAGACAGCCAGTGGTCAGTCGTGCAGCTTCTTTCAGTGTGGCATCCACTTGCTTTGAGTGGATAGAGCTGTGTCATACAGGGCACGCATACTCACATGCAGAGAAACAGAGTGCCTTGATGTAAGTTCTGATGACTTTAAGTTGGGCTCCCCAGTTACGGCCAGTGAGTTTCCAGATGGTGTTATTTTAGGCTGACTTTTTTAGCATGGTGTTGAGACAGTGTTCGCGGTTCATTAAAGACCTGTCTAAAGTGACGCCAAGGAATTCCAAATCGGTGGCCTCCCAATTAACTTTTAATTTTTTGTTTGAATCTCTGTTTCTGAGTGGAAAGCACACACCTATGTTTTCTAAGGATTGTTTTTTTTTTATTTGGTCTTATGGGACTTAACTGCTAAGGTCATCAGTCCCTAACCTTACACACTACTTACTTAACCTAAATTATCCTAAGGACAAACACACACACCCATGCCCGAGGGAGGACTCGAACCTCCGCCGGGACCAGCCGCGCAGTCCATGACTGCAGCGCCTGAGACCGCTCGGCTAATCCTGCGCGGCTGATTCGGTTTCAGGTGGTTCTTACCATAACACTCAAAGTTCTTGGAGCTGTTTTTAAGACTTGTTCAACTTCTTTAAACTTCTTTGCTTGGATTGCTACAGCAAGATCGTCTGCATATATGAAGCTTTTGCTCATGTTAGGCCTTGGTTGTTTGTTGGTGCAGATATTAAAGAGAAAAACACTTCCTTGTTGCAAGCCATTCTTTTGATTTTGCCAAAGACATTGTCTTCTTTTAAACTCAATAAAGACCCTTTGATTGTGCAATAAAGTACCAATTACTGGCATGAAGTCATAATCGTGTTTCACGCTGTAGGTCTTCTGGAGCATTGCACAATGTTAAACAGTATCATATGCTGAAGACAAAGCAATAAAAACAACTCCAGAGTTGTCACTTCTTCCACATTCGCCCTCTACTGGCAACTTGTGCTGCGCAGTTTCAAAAATGGCTCTGAGCACTATGGGACTTAACTTCTGAGGTCATCAGTCCCCTAGAACTTAGATCTACTTAAACCTAACTAACCTAAGGACATCACACACATCCATGCCCGAGGCAGGATTTGAACCTGCGACCGCAGCGTTCGCGAAGCTCCAGACTGTAGCGCCTAGAACCGCTCGGCCACTCCGGCCGGCCTGCGCAGTTTGTTTGAGGTCTGAAGCCTGCCTGTTCAGTTATTAAAGGACTGTCAATCACAGTGGTCAAACGGTTGGAAAGAAGCCTTTCAAATGGTTCAACTGGCTCTGAGCACTATGGGACTTAACAGCTGTGGTCATCAGTCCCCTAGAACTTAGAACTACTTAAACCTAACTAACCTAAGGACATCACACACATCCATGCCCGATGCAGGATTTGAACCTGCGACCGCAGCAGTCAAGCCTTTCAAATACCTTATATAGGTAACACAAGATTGAAATACAGGGTGGTTGTAATTAAACTTTCGGTACTTGGGAGGGCCTCTATGAATAACGAATGATCGTAGTACAACGAAACTTTGTGGAAACACCTCTAAAGACATGAGGAAAACAAACAGTGAATAAAACATTGAAAGAAACACTTTTTAGTTACCATATCATTTGTTAATTGCGTAACATGTTTACGTTCCAGGTTACAAAAGTTGTTCAGTGTAAGAACTACGTGCATCCATGACAGCCTGGAACCGCACTGGAGATTGCATTCACTGTTTTTCGCACCACTTTTCGAACGGAGGTCCATGGAATGTTCAGCTGTAGTTATTAGCGCCTGTTTTGTTATTTGATTCGGCTAGTACCTGTTTAAGGGCTTAAGTCCCCGCTCTAAACTGAAAATCTAGTTTAACCTTCGACTATTGCCGATTACTTGAGTCACATTTTGCCATAAGTGCCACTGGCGTAAATTCAATTGACTTTCGGCTGAGTAAATAACCATGCGCTCTAGCTCATGTACAGGGCTATTACAAATGACTGAAGCGATTTCATAAATTCACTGTAGCTCCATTCATTGACATATGGTCACGACACACTACAGATACGTAGAAAAACTCATAAATCTTTGTTCGGCTGAAGCCGCACTTCAGGTTTCCTCCGCCAGAGCGCTCGAGAGCGCAGTGAGACAAAATGGCGACAGGAGCCGAGAAAGCGTATGTCGTGCTTGAAATGCACTCACATCAGTCAGTCATAACAGTGCAACGACACTTCAGGACGAAGTTCAACAAAGACCCGCCAACTGCTAACTCCATTCAGCGATGGTATGCGCAGTTTAAAGCTTCTGGATGCATCTGTAAGGGGAAATCAACGGGTCGGCCTGCAGTGAGCGAAGAAACGGTTGAACGCGTGCAGGCAAGTTTCACGCGTAGCCTGCGAAAGTCGATGAATAAAGCAAGCAGGGAGCTAAATGCACCACAGCCGACGGTCAACAGGATGGTGCTCCACCGCACTTCCATCATGATGTTCGGCATTTCTTAAACAGGAGATTGGAAAACCGATGGATCGGTCGTGGTGGAGATCATGATCAACAATTCATGTCATGGCCCCACGCTCTCCCGACTTAACCCCATGCGATTTCTTTCTGTGGGGTTATGTGAAAGATTCAGTGTTTAAACCTCCTCTACCAAGAAACGTGCCAGAACTGCGAGCTCGCATCAACAATGCTTTCGAACTCATTGATGAGGACATGCTGCGCCGAGTGTGGGAGGAACTTGATTATCGGCTTGATGTCTGCCAAATCACTAAAGGGGCACATATCGAACATTTGTGAATGCCTAAAAAAACTTTTTGAGTTTTTGTATGTGTGTGCAAAGCATTGTGAAAATATCTCAAATAATAAAGCTATTGTAGAGCTGTGAAATCGCTTCAATCATTTGTAATAACCCTGTAGTTGTGGGTGTAGTTTAGAGAGCGGCCGCTATTATATCTACCAACATTTACTTACTTTCGTTACTAACTCGGAGGCGATAAACTTGTAAGTGTAATTTCTTAATTGTCACTGTTAGTTTTTGAACCGTTGTGCACGTTGATATCACATTTAACGTTTATTGAACGCGATTCTGATTAAGTTTTAGGACGATGCTTTGGTTTGGTTTTAAGCGTCTTCAGCCAATGGTAGTGGTGCTGGTGCTCGGAGTGAGATAAAGTTGTTTACTCAGGTCTCTTTTTAAGAGTGAGAGTGCTTCCGTTTCCCATTCGTGCTGTAGTCTCAGCAGTTGGGGGGTCCGAGCCTTCGTCGCTACGGGCCGAGATGGGCGCCGGTTCTCACCTCTGGCGCCCACCTCACCCCAAGGACGTAGAGTGTTCCAACTTGTCGTCGGATCTGAAGATTTTGTTCTTAATGAAATGAGTTGGAAAAATTAAATGAAGGATGGATGAGTAATGTTGTCAGCACAATCACTCTGTCACGAACAACCCAGCATTCGACTCCCCCAGCCATGTTCCACGCCGTACCAGTATACAGTAGGGAGAAGTTGGTAGCAAAAACCTCGTTAAGTTCTTCCAGTTTAATCCTTTACAGAACACTATAACACATTTTCGTATGGACATAGGCAATTTATTTTTTAAACAATGTACAGGTTTTCTGTTAAAACAAATTGTGAGAAAGAAAATTCTGTGCTTTGCTCTGGTGTGAATAGTGCGGTTTTGTTTTCTTTCTCCCACTCAGTATTAACAAGATAGCAAGGCATTTAAACCACTAGCCACTATGGTGGCCTTGAAGCTTTTCCTGATGCCAATATCTTGGCTTGAAAGACTTGGAGTATAGCAGAGATTACAGGATTACTTGCTAAAGGTCCGTATGGGACCCTTGTATCAGATAAGCCATTTACTTAGGCTACAAGAAGAAAGAAGCAGCTCAATTCAGACGAATATCTTTTTATTTGGACCAAAGTTGGCAATGGCAATTGTAAAATAAAGATTAATGGTGACTGTATGTTCTATTACAGACAATAAATCTCCTCTTCCTAGTCCTTAATCCTCCCTTTGTTAAAAAAATATACACTAAGAGAAAGAATTGTCTGCATGGAATGGAAATTGGTAGATGTACAGACAAACATGTGATTACAATTTCACAAAAATTGGGTGATTTATTCAAGAGAAAGAGCTCCACAAATTGAGCAATTCAATAATGCGCTGGTCCACCTCTGGCCGTTATGCAAGCAGGTTTTTGGCTTGGTATCGATTGACAGAGTTGTAGGATATCCTACTTGAGAGAGGACAAGTTACTCTCTCACCAATTTTTCGTATCTGGAAAATTATTAAAGATTTTGTTACAACCTGACGCACCTTGAGCGAGGCTCTAGAAAGTTAATGGTCTGAGCAGACATTGATGGAGCCTGGTATGGCGCTAAAAGCTTGAGGTATTTTTATGGTTCTTAGCTCGTAGAAATGGGATGTTTGGAATTGAAAGAAATTGACGGCGAGCCCATCCCTCAGTAAATCTTGCCGAACAGGTCCACAGCCGTACAGGGCAGACAGAGCAGCCCTTTGTCGAGACAGGTCTCCAGCAGGACAATGCCATGATACGTGCATTGGCACAGCTGAAGCCTGGGCTGGGGGCAAAGGACTGAAGGAACGCATCTACACAGTGGAGTTGTAAACCAGGCATTGTGTGCAGAGCCACGCGTAATAAAAATTCACAAGTTTTCGTGTTTACTGATACTGCAAATAGGACTGTGACCCACTTCCATTAGCTGTCTTGTTTGCATAAGAAACTCCAGCGTCTGAGAAACTTTAGAGGTAGAATCTTTATTACACCTCATAGCTAGGACTAACAGGTTCCAAGGCACAGGCTATTTAGATGAAGATCTTTAAGATTGTATCTGTCCACTTGTTGCTCTGGAAAGCGATGTGACTTCAGAGACTAACATCTTCCTACTCTGCGAAAACTTAAAAAAATAATTGGCGGTTTCTTTTTTCTCCAGAGACACATGTTTAACTCTTGTTCTGGTTCGACAGGAGTTTGTGCTGTGATGCAGGAGGGAAGATTTAGCGCCTCTAGAGCACTATGATTGGCTCAAGACGGCGTGAAGGCGGCGTCGTTTGTGCACTTTATGGAAAAACGGAATTTTTTTCTGGAGAGGTGCGAAGCACTCAGGTGCTGCACTTTGGTCTGGTAGGGGACTTCTAGTCGAAGCTCCGGCATGTGTGATTGGTGCTGGGGACCTGTCCTGAGACTGATTTCACTTGCAAGTAGTTAGACTGGACAGCCTGTGGTGAAGTTCTTACTGTACCGACAGTGTAACTTCAAACCTCTCGGACTACTTGTTTGCCGAGGGCACACATATTCGTTTTTGGTTTACCTGTCTTGATATTTGGTATCCTTGTGCGCTCTGTCGTGCAAGTGAGCCACATTGGTCCTTTGTATGACCAGTGAAAGGTTGTGTCACACACTGAAATCTACTGTGATTTCAGGGCTCTGGTAGAGAGTAAATTGCCGGCCGCGGTGGCCGAGTGGTTCTAGGCGCTACAGTCTGGAACCGCGCGACCGCTACGTCGGAGGTTCGAATCCTGCCTCGGGCATGGATGTGTGTGATGTCCTTAGGTTAGTTAAGTTTAAGTAGTTCAAAGTTCTAGGGGACTGATGACCTTAGAAGTTAAGTCCCATAGTGCTCAGAGCCGTTTGAACCATTTTTAGAGAGTAAATTGCGATCAGTCTGCCAGATCGCTAGACCGTGAGATTTTTGCACTTCCTTTATGGCCGCGATCGATTCACAGGTGACGCCTCATGTCTCATCTCCGCCGCACCCACCTCGCCAGCTGCATGTTACGCCGCCGCACGAAGCAAACAGGGTAACGTACTGCTGCTCTGGCATTGTCAGGCTGTAGAGATATCAATCTCCACTTGCTCTCAGCTGCACCTATGTAATGAAACCACAGTAGATTTAATCAATCAAAGTCTGCTCATCGTTAGATCAATTCCACATTTTTAGGGCCAGAGCACTTGGCTCACTTCTGCCACCCAGGATCCTTGTTCAATGTACTCTTAAACCAACTGTTAGTTGTTTACGGTATTCAGTCAATAACTTGTTTAGCATAATTTATGTCTCTTTGTTTTGCAAAAATAAATGTTGTTAGTAAACTAAATTTTGCCTACATTCTCAATCATTTTTATAACAGCCCCACAGGGTTGACTTTCATACTGAGTGATATCGTGCCAAATTCTGTCCAATTGGCGCGTTAGATCGCCTAAATCTAGAGATGGTTGAAGGGCCTGCGCATAATGCTCCAAAAGTTCTCAACTGGGTTAGAGTTCTGGCGACGACAAACACGATGACACAGAGACTCTCGTCGTGTGAGTGCGAGCATTAACTTTCTGTAATGTAATGCCAGGACGAGTTGCCATGAAGGGCAATAAAACGGGGAGAAGAGTATCGTCGAGGTGCCGCTGTGTTGTAATTGTGCCATATATCACAACAAAGTGATCCTTCTGTGAAAAGAAATGGCACCCCAGGCCATCACTCCTGGTTGCCGGACTGTATGGCGGGCGACAAATGGTTCAAATGGCTCTGAGCACTATGGTACTTAACATCAGAGGTCATCCGTCCCCTAGAACTGAGAACTACTTAAACCTAACTAATCTAAGGACATCACACATACCCATGTCCGAGGCAGGATTCGAACCTGCTACCGTAGCGGTGGCGCGTTTCCAAACTGAAGCGCCTAGAACCGCTCGGCCACTGCTTCCGGCGGCGGGCGACAGTCAGGATGGTATCCCACCATTGTCCAGGGGGTCTCCATCTTCACTGGTCATCGCGGCTCAGTTCGAAGCGGGACTCATCTCTGAAGGCAATTCTACACGTTTGGAGCATTATGGTCAACGCCCTCCAACCAATTCGGGATTTTGATGAAATAAAGCGCCAATTGGACAGAATATGGCACGTCATCCATCATGAGGATATCCAAAAACTCAATCAATGTCAAGCCGACTAACTGTTTGCATAAGGGTCAGAGGTGAACTAACACGTTATAGACTTGCTCAGTTTGTGAAGTTCTGTCTCCTGAATAGATCGTTTAGTTTTTCTGAGAGTGTAATCTTTTGTTTCTACATCTACAGCTACATCACAGATACCGGTGAGACCTGGAAGTCAAGGAAGGCAGGATTCGGTTACGATTGTGGACGGGGCCGTAATCAGTTACTATTGGTTGCCTTTTACAGTTACACACAATTTATTTTAACCAGTAATTCCAGACTCAACAATCAATAAAAAATACCACACGTTATTAACGGAGGAATAAACAACTGTGCAAACAATAGTGTTTTCAGTGAGTTATAATTTAGCAAATCACCATTAAATACAGATACAGCAGATAAGGTTTTAAAAGCAAGCCACTGTGATCTGGGGAGAAGGCCTTACACGCCAGGAATGGCAATAATATAAAAACAAAAGTTAATTAAAAAAACAAGCAACTGATCCAGACGGTTCTCCAGGAATCGACCTCTGAGAAGGTCCGGCAACAAACACTTTCGCGAGCGATGAGATAGGCAGCCAAAAGTTGCGTTCACTTCACAAGATGGTATCTCAGACTAGTGGCAGTCTAACGAATGACTAATGATAATGTTGCTGAAGCTACCTGATGTCTGATAAACCAAATGCAATGATGGAACAATACGCCACACCCGGAACCGGCGGTCTGCACTACGTCTTCAGAATACTGTGCTTAGAGTACCCGGAACGAGAAAGGAATCACCATCACCACAGTAGAAGAATCACCAACCAGCTCCCAGGGCAGGTAACTGGGGCGTAAGCGGCCACCAGGCAAGAAAAATTACCGCTGGTTGAACTTAACAAATTGTAACAAGCTGGACGCCGTAAATAGTAATAAGAAGTCGAGGAAAGCTAATCAGATCCGCCTTTCCCAACCATTCCACTCGCTGCTCTTCGCCTCGGCGACACTACCAGCAGCAACACGAACGAAAGTCACTGGAGAATCGCGAGATATCACAATGGTGGGGGTTTCTCTACTTGGATTGAAATGCACTCATCTTAAAGCTTGCTGGATCCGGTTTACCACGAGGTCGTGCACCCTCGTCACCACAGCCCTTCCATCCGGCAATCCATACGTGCTGCCAGCGGTCCCGGCGTGTTCTGGCACTGCGCGGACCTGGCTCCTCCTGAGTCCCTAACCGAACTGGTCCACTCACACGACCCGGAAAAACAACGACGTCGCCCCAAAGATAGGGCAACAGTTACTACATATCGATAACCGCCGCTGCTGCTACTAGCGGACAGGCAACGCTTGGTAACAGATTGGCGCCAGTCAACACGAGAACACAAACAACCGCAACCATGCCATCTAAACCATACCGTCTGGCCTCCAACAGAGGGCGGGAACCTACAAACAGCACCAACGCGAGCCGCAGCACTGCTCAACCGGTTTCCGTCTTATTCGGATAATTCCTTCGTGATGCGTCGCTTTTTTTTAAGGAAAATTGTGTACGAAACAACGTGCTGTTTTGTTTCCTTCCTCGCAGTTTGTTTTCACAGAAGACAGAAGAGCTGTAATTGTGGCTTATCAGCTTAAGATTATGAAACTCCTACGCAATGTGAATTTACAATAACAATAAATAAAGCTCAAGGTCAGACACCGGGGATGCGAACATATGGTCAGAGGAGGAGAGGAAGAAATGGACAGAGAGAGGGGGAAGGAGATGGTGGACAGATACAGGGTAGGATGAGGAGATGAACAAAGAGAGGGGAGAAGAAGAAGAAAGAGATTAGGACATTTATCCGAATCCCATACTTAATTAGCAATTGCGGAGTATTGCCGGGTTCGCTAGTTTCTAATATTTCATTCGTATTTTTATCTTTATCGCTTTTTGTAAGACTGTTATAGTACAGTTCTCCTTTGCAACGCGTCTGTTTTGGAGATGGTGCGTTGCTAAAGGCGGCTGAGCTCACACCTTAACATGGGTACTGGATGTTGTAATTATTCAAACAACTTTGTGTCTACGTGCCAGCTGCAGGTATTTTTAAGCGTTTGCCTTCTTGTTATACGTCGTTTTTAAGTTTTATGAATGACGCGCAGCAACCAGTCTACACTATTTGATCAAAAGTATGCAAACATCTCTCTCTAATGCGGGGTTTACTGCTAGTTGTGACGACAGGTGTGCGGAATTAATTTAAATTTCGGGGTGACTAGACACTTCAACAAGAACAACATACAACAGGATCAGTGTTGCCACAACTTAACAAATAGCCTCTAGTCCCCTAATGTTACATCAATGCCCGTTCCCAACTGGCCATGTCTGTTTGGCTAATGGACATGGTTGCCTTCAATAACTACTTACGCAACATTACTCATTTACGTAATTTATTAATAATAGTTCACTGACAAACAAGTCTTAAAACACTTCATAGAAAGGCTGGTTAAATAACTGTTAATCAGGTAACAAATTCTCAACCAATAACAGTAGCAAACAACATTCACTTCCAAATAAAAACTTAGACTCGTAATGGTAGAAAGGTACCTTACAAACTACAAAATTCACTTTCATTTAAAACACAGATATAAAAAACATATCCAAAATGCACAGTTAGTATATCTGTCAAATTCCATTATTTATAACCTGCTGAACTACAGCGCAGAAATGACAATTTCAAATCTGTCCAATGAGTGATCCTGATAACAGAAAATTATGTTCACAAATAAGAAATTTAATAACTTTATGACAACGCCCATCAGGCATTGGCCACACTTTTACACAATCGTAAAATTCATTGAAAAATGACAGTTACTGCTCAATCTCCACACAGTTAAGTAAACTAGCAGAAGTCACGGACGGTTAATAAACGTAACGTATTCCTCTGCTTTCTTCTCCAGTATCAAGACATCCTTATTGTGGACGAACATGCTACAGCACAGCGTGTTCAGGTTGGGCCGACGCTGTCTTCTTTATCTGCCGTGGCAAAAGACCCACAAACGACATCGGCCACAGGTCGCCGTAAGTTTCGTCCATACAAGTGCAGAGCCCACAGCTTATCGTTCAACAGCAACGCTGAATTCCCAAGGGTCTCAGTCTCATCACCAGTTCATTTCGACAGAGTGCCAAAATTATAATTCACAATTCGGACCATCCGGATCCCAACACACTGCCATTCTGTCTTCCTTGATCGGTACGCTCCAACCCTCCTCTCTTCGTCGCCAGAGGGCCACTCGGCGCCAACTCGGCGAGGCCAATATCGACCTTAACACTCGCGGCCGGAACACAATCGTGCCGAAAAATCGGCACACAGGTGGTCCCACCAGTATAAAGGAAGGTGGGGGGAGCATTGTGTTGTCCGCTGAGAGGAAATAGCAGCAGAATGAGTCGATCAAGACTGGTCAGTGCTTCGAACGTGGACACGTCATAGGACTTGGGTAACAAACCCTTTTAAAGCTGTCCATATAGACTGTTGCTGATGTGACTGTGAAGTGGAAACGGTTTCATTCACTCTCTTCCTGCGCGTCTCACAGAGGTGTGTGCTGCAAACGGTGGTTATTCGGGCTTTTGACACACGGTCACATTGTCACTGGACTGTGTAAAATTGTAGTTCTTAGTGACCACTACCAGGATTTCAGTAAGCACTTCGAGGGTGAACGAGGATCTGCGGACTGTTTTTGCAAGTCCGTAAACAGTGGCGAACGCTTTTCCTTCGTGACGAAATCGAAATAGCTGATTTACTGGCCTCATTAATGCAATAGAAACGATTGTCGTAGAACTGATAGCTGATTGGGCTAGCAAATTCGATTCCAAACCTAACATGTAAACACGACAGCAGGAGTGGGTTTCGCAAATTCGATTTCCGTAACTTGCTATCAGGTTGGCTCGTTGATTTGGGGGAGGGGACCAAACATCTTGTGATTAGTGCCGCATGTAAACGGTGCTTCAGAGTGTTTACGGTTGACTGACCCTACTTGGCCTAACGCCAGCCCACTGCAGCTGGTGTAAGCCCGACTCAGTCGCGAGGTCAGCGACGCCTTATCTCGCCTGGCGGCCATTCACATCTCACAGTGTCGCGGTGCTCCTCCAGACGCTCCAGCGCCGCGACCCACCGGGCTGGAACCGATTCGCGGAAGCACCGAGGGCGCGCCGCTTTTGCAGGTTACTCGGAACGCCGTTGTTGGCAGCACGCGTTAGTTTCCTTAGTGCAGGTTCCGAGCCGCGAGAGGGCGGTTAGCACTCTGGTCAGAGCGGTACGCCCGCTTGAGCAGGGCATGCGAGGTAACTTAACACTCCCTCTTCTGCCAATACTGCCTCGTGTAGCGACTTCCGCTTTCAAACTCGACGTTTGTTCAGTAAACGCAGTGCTAACGAACGTGTTATTTAAACTGAATAGTGAAAATGCGTTTGACTTTGGTGCTGAAGTCTGCTGCCTGAGTGCATACACTTGCATCTGTGTTGGCTTCTGTACGCAGCAGCAACAGGAAGCTGGATGAACATACAATTACTATTCACATGCAGTGTGACCATGAAGGCTTTCCATGATTTTAAAAACTAATGAACTATGTCAGATAATGCTATGCAACTGGTTACAGAAGGTAGACTCACAAAACCGTAAATGGACGCTCTTCCACATGTGCTCTGTTTGTTGCTCATAGAACATCTGGCCTCAACGTCTTTGTTAGCACTAGTTTCATGTAGAGAACCAAGTTGCAACTTCTACAGCATCTAGTATTCATGTCATAAGAGTTTGCTCACTAGGAGCTCGTGAACTGAACACCTCATCCTTAACGTAACCCCACAGAAAAGCTAGGAGGGGTTGCGTATGTTGAATGTGGTCGCAACGATGCTAGACCGACTCTTCTAGCCCATCTGTACGAAAATATTTCAGCCAAGAAATGACGAACAAATAACCCCCAATTTTGGAGTGCACCGTCTTGTTGAAATACTACCCATGGTTGAAATTCCAGTAACTAGGGTGCAACCTAAAGTTCCAACATGGGAGGATAAGCAGTTTCCATTACAGTAGTGCGCTCAGTGAAAAAGTACGATCCAATAATTTGTGTTGTGCGTTAAGCCGCACCACAAATTCACTTTACAGCTGACCCTTATCTGCAGGAGAGTCCGCCGCTCGTGGTCTCGCGGTAGCGTTCTCGCTTCCCGAGCACGGGTCCCGGGTTCCATTCCCGGCGGGGTCAGGGATTTTCACTTGCCTCGAGATGACTGGGTGTTTGTGTTGTCCTCATCATTTCATCATCATCCAGGAAAGTGGCGAAATTGGACTGAGCAAAGGTTGGGAAATTGTACGGGCGCTGATAACCACGCAGTTGAGCGCCCCACAAACCAAACATCATCATCAACATCTTATCTGCAGGAGAATGTCGTAGGACCGTTGCTATTCACAATATACATAAATGACCTTGTGGATAACCTCGGAAGTTCACTGGGGCTTTTTGCGGATGATGCTGTAGTATATCGAGAGGTTGTAACAATGGAAAATTGTACTGAAATGCAGGAGGATCTGCAACGAATTGACTCATGGTGCAGAGAATCGCAATTGAACCTCAATGTAGACAAGTGTAATGTCCTGCGAATACACAGAAAGAAAGATCCTTTATCATTCAGCTACAATATAGCAGGTCAGCAACTGGAAGCAGTTAATTCCATAAATTATCTGGGAGTAGGCAGCAGGAGTGATTTAAAATGGAATGATCATATAAAGTTGATCGTCGGTAAAGCAGATGCCAGACTGAGATTCATTGGAAGAATCCTAAGGAAATGCAATCCGAAAACAAAGGAAGTAGGTTACAGTACACTTGTTCGCCCACTGCTTGAATATTGCTCACCAATGTGGGATCCGTACCAGATAGGGTTGATAGAAGAGATAGAGAAGATCCAACGGAGAGCAGCGCGCTTCGTTACAGGATCATTTAGTAATCGCGAAAGCGTTACGGAGATGATAAATAAACTCCAGTGGAAGACTCTGCAGGAGAGACGCTCAGTAGCTCGGTACGGGCTTTTGTTAAAGTTTCGAGAACATACCTTCACCGAAGAGTCAAGCAGTATATTGCTCCCTCCTACGTATCTCGCGAAGAGACCATGAGGATAAAATCAGAGAGATTAGAGCCCACACAGGTACATACCGACAATCTTTCTTTCCACGAACAATACGAGACTGGAATAAAAGGGAGAACCGATAGAGGTACCACTACCCTCCGCCACACACCGTCAGGTGGCTTGCGGAGTATGGATGTAGATGTAGATATGTTGGTTCTCCGATCACCAGATCCGAACATTACGCCTATTCATTTTTCCAGAGATGTGAAAACTCGCTTGTTCGAGAAAACAATTTCTTAGTTTAGTCATTGGTTGCATCGATTTGTTCCAGTATGTTTCTAGCAAACTCAACGCGTCACCGCGTATCACAGTAAGGCTACGCTGAAATATCTCACAACACTTATTTTTAATGTAACTCTTGCCTATTTCGCGATAATACAAAAAGAGCTGTCTATCTTTGAACTTTTCGATGCCTTCCGTATTATCAACCGTTCGGGATTATTTCTTGCTAAGGGGTCATGTATGTTTCAGCAATCAATTACAATTCCAGTGGGGTTCTGAACAAATTGCGCAAAATAATTTTCGGAGAAAGCATTACGTACGATTTCTGACTACGTTTCATGTGTACCACCTACACTGAACAGTATTCTCGCCAGCGTATCGAGAGTAGATTGAAGTGAGCACCTACTATAATCATTTGAGTGGGATACCTGTTTGTCAGGTGACTCGGGTTTTCTTTGAACTGATCAGCATCTGAATCATCTAAGCCGGGTGGTTGGTGAAGACATACTTTCTGACAGGAACTAGTGAAAGACATAAAAAACAAAAATACAATTTAATTTTATCCACATTTCGCATCTTCAAACGTGACTGTATTCAATACTCTAGAGGTATGAGTTAAAAACGCCTTCAGTCATAACTTTTCGTGTTTTATTAAGTGCACGATGATCAACAGGAGCAAGTCTTACGAAATTCATAACCTAACTCAAGCCATTTCGTGACAGGAATATGCATTTCATCCCATTCAAGAGAAAAAAGGTATGTATTAAGACAAATTACACCTGATGATGGACCCACAGGGTTCGAAATGCCGCGTCTACTGAATAAAACACGAAAAGTTGTGACTGAAGGCGTTTTTAATCCATACCTCCAGAATAAAAATACAGATTAGCAATTCACAAAAAAACTATTTCGTCTTTAGCGTTTGTTGTCCTGTTTCTCTGCAGTTGCGTGTAATAATATTTGGATAACTTTCACGTTAGTTCTGTCTATATACGAGGTGCATTCAAGTTCGAAGGCCTCCGATTTTATTTCTAATTAACTACTCACCCGAAATCGATGAAACTGGCGTTACTTCTCGACGTAATCGCCCTGCAGACGTACACTTTTTCACAACGCTGACGCCATGATTCCATGGCAGCGGCGAATGCTTCTTTAGGAGTCTGTTTTGACCACTGGAAAATCGCTGAGGCAATAGCGGCACGGCTGGTGAATGTGCGGCCACGGAGAGTGTCTTTCATTGTTGGAAAAAGCCAAAAGTCACTAGGAGACAGGTCAGGAGAGTAGGGAGCATGAGGAATCACTTCAAAGTTGTTATCACGAAGAAGCTGTTGCGTAACGTTAGCTCGATGTGCGGGTGCGTTGTCTTGGTGAAACGGCAGACGCGCAGCCCTTCCCGGACGTTTTTGTTGCAGTGCAGGAAGGAATTTGTTCTTCAAAACATTTTCGTAGGATGCACCTGTTACCGTAGTGCCCTTTGGAACGCAATGGGTAAGGATTACGCCCTCGCTGTCCCAGAACATGGACACCATCATTTTTTCAGCACTGGCGGTTACCCGAAATTTTTTTGGTGGCGGTGAATCTGTGTGCTTCCATTGAGCTGACTGGCGCTTTGTTTCTGGATTGAAAAATGGCATCCACGTCTCATCCATTGTCACAACCGACGAAAAGAAAGTCCCATTCATGCTGTCATGCGCGTCAACATGGCTTGGCAACGTGCCACACGGGCTGCCGTGTGGTCGTCCGTCAGCATTCGTGGCACCCACCTGGATGACACTTTTCGCATTTTCAGGTCGTCATGCAGGATTGTGCGCACAGAACCCACAGAAATGCCAACTCTGGAGGCGATCTGTTCAACAGTCATTTGGCGATCCCCCAAAACAATTCTCTCCACTTTCTCAATCGTGTCGTCAGACCGGCTTGTGCGAGCCCGAGGTTGTTTCGGTTTGTTGTCACACGATGTTGTGCCTTCATTAAACTGTCGCACCTACGAACGCACTTTCGACACATCCATAACTGAAACTTCCTGGCAGATTAAAACTGTGTGCCCGACCGAGACTCGAACTCGGGACCTTTGCCTTTCGCGGGCAAGTGCTCTACCATCTGAGCTACCGAAGCACGACTCACGCCCGGTACTCACAGCTTTACTTCTGCCAGTACCTCGTCTCCTACCTTCCAAACTTTACATGAAGCTCTCCTGCGAACCTTGCAGAACTAGCACTCCTGAAATAAAGGATATTGCGGAGACATGGCTTAGCCACAGCCTGGGGGATGTTTCCAGAATGAGATTTTCACTCTGCAGCGGAGTGTGCGCTGGTATGAAACTTCCTGGCAGAGCACTTACAGGCAAAGGTCCCGAGTTCGAGTCTCGGTCGGGCACACAGTTTTAATCTGCCAGGAAGTTTCATATCAGCGCACACTCCGCTTCAGAGCGAAAATCTCATTCTGGAAACATCCCCCAGGCTGTGGCTAAGCCATGTCTCCGCAATATCCTTTCTTTCACGAGTGCTAGTTCTGCAAGGTTCGCAGGAGAGCTTCTGTAAAGTTTGGAAGGTAGGAGACGAGGTACTGGCAGAAGTAAAGCTGTGAGTACCGGGCGTGAGTCGTGCTTCGGTAGCTCAGATGGTAGAGCACTTGCCCGCGAAAGACAAAGTTCCCGAGTTCGAGTCTCGGTCGGGCACACAGTTTTAATCTGCCAGGAAGTTTAATATCAGCGCACACTCCGCTGCAGAGTGAAAATCTCATTCTGGAAACATCCCCCAGGCTGTGGCTAAGCCATGTCTCCGCAATATCCTTTCTTTCAGGAGTGCTAGTTCTGCAAGGTTCGCAGGAGAGCTTCTGTAAAGTTTGGAAGGTAGGAGACGAGATACTGGCAGAAGTAAAGCGGTGAGTACCGGGCGTGAGTCGTGCTTCGGTAGCTCAGATGGTAGAGCACTTGCCCGCGAAAGGCAAAGGTCCCGAGTTCGAGTCTCGGTCGGGCACACAGTTTTAATCTGCCAGGAAGTTTCATATCAGCGCACACTCTGCTGCAGAGTGAAAATCTCATTCTGGAAACATCCATAACTCCATCACCACATGTCTCCTTCAACTATCGATGAATTTCAATTGGTTTCACACCACGCAAATTCAGAAAACGAATGATTTCACGCTGTTGAAGTAAGGAAAACGTCGCCATTTTAAGTATTTAAAACAGTTCTCATTCTCGCCGCTGGCGGTAAAATTCCATCTGCCGTACGGTGCTGCCATCTCTGGGACGTATTGACAATGAACGCAGCCTCATTTTAAAACAATGCGCATGTTTCTATCTCTTTCCAGTCCGGAGAAAAAAAATCGGAGGCCTTAGAACTTGAATGCACCTCGTACAACTGTATGAAACGAATTTTACGATACCATACGCGATTCACTATAGATGGTGCTCTGCATGGGTTCTTGTTCTGTTCTTCTCCTTCTTGCATTCGAATTTCTATCAGCACAACTCTAAGGGTATGAATACTCGTTTATGTGAGTGCAGGCTTTCTCGGCGAATTTCATATATGAAGTCTTCGCGGGTTTTCAGCCGAGTAGCGTCGTCCTCTCGTAGCAACGTTTCGATGGAATGGGTCTCCATCATCTTCAGGCGATGTGATTGATGGAGACACGTTCTACCGAAACGTTGCTAAGAGACGACGACGCTACTCAGCTGACAACCTGTGAAGACATCATATATAAAAAATACTCGTTTACTTCATGTTGCTGCAGCGTCTTGATGTTGGAAGGAGCCCTTTGGTTTGATGTTGTTGTTAAACAGTTTGTTGACGGTCTGGTTGCTGATATTCGTCAGTTTCTCAAAGGCTGTATGTATCTAATGCTGCTGATTTTGTACTGACGTCAAATCGACAAACACAACGCCGGCGTTACTAACAGAGCCATCAGGGTAACAATCCTTCATAAACGAAAGAAACGTAGGCTCCTACGGCTACTGTTTTTAGTCACAAAGGGAATCGGTCAGCTCATTCAAACATCTTGGTGTAACACACTGTAGTTACATGAAATGGAACAATCACAAAACGCTCAATCAAAGGGAAACCATATGCCAGACACTAGAGAAACACTAGGGAGAAACACCGAGCGAGGTGGCGCAGTGGTTAGACACTGGACTCGCATTCGGGAGGACGACGGTTCAATCCCGCGTCCGGCCATCCTGATTTAGGTTTTCCGTGATTTCCCTAAATCACTCCAGGCAAATACCGGGATGGTTCCTCTGAAAGGGCACGGCCGACTTCCTTCCCCATCCTTCCCTAATCCGATGAGACCGATGACCACGCTGTCTAGTCTCCTTCCCCAAACAACCAACCAACCACTAGGGAGAAACAATCAGTCTACAAACAAGATTGCTTACAAAACACCCGAACTAGAATACTGCTCAAGTCTACATCTACATGGATACTCTGCAAATCACATTTAAATGCCTGGCAGAAGATTCATCGAACCACCTTCACAATCCTCTATTATTCCAATCTCATACAGCGCGCGGAAAGAATGAACACCTCTATCTTTCCGTACGAGCTCTGAGTTCTCTGATTTTACCATGGTGATAGTTTCTCCCTATGCAGGTCGGCGTCAACAAAATATTTTCGCATCCGGAGGAGAAAGTTGGTGACTGGAATTTCGTGAGAAGATTCCTCGGCAACGAAAAACGCCTTTGTTTTAAAGATGTCCATCCGAAATCCTGTATCATTTCTGTGACACACTCTCTCCTATTTCGCGATAATATAAAACGTGCTGCCATTCTTTCATCTTTTTCGATGTACTCCGTCTGTCCTATCTGGTGAGGACCCCACACCGTGCAACAGTATTCTAAAAGTCTCCATAGTAGATTTGTTACATTTTCTGTGTCCTGCCAATAAAACGTAATCTTTGCTTAGCCTTCCCCACAGCATGTTTTATGTGTTTCTTCCAATTTAAGTTGTTCGTAATTGTAATTCCTAGGTATTTAGTTCAATTTACGATCTTAGATTTGACTGATTTATCGTGTAACCGAAGTTTAACGGATTCCGTTTAGAACTCGTGTGAATGACCTCACACTTTTCGTTATTTAGGGTCAATTTCCAATTTTAGCACGATACGTATAAATCGTTTTCAATTTGTTTTGATCTTCTGATGAGTTTACTAGACGACAAACGACAGCGTCATCTGCAAACAACCTAATACGGCAGCTCAGATTGTCTCGTAAATCGTCTATATAGATAAGGAACAGCAGAGGGCCTATAACACTACCTTGAGGAACGCCAGAAGTCACTTCTGTTTTACTCGGTGACTTTCCTTTAACTACTACGAACTGTGACTCCTCTGACAGGAAATCACGAATCCAGTCACATAACTCAGACGATATTGCATAAGCACGCAATTTCACTACAAGCCGGTTGTGTGGTACGGTGTCAAAAGCCTTCCGCAAATCCAGAAATACGGAATCAATTTGAAATTCCCCGTCGATAGCACTCAACACGTCGTGCGAGTAAAGAGCTAGTTGCGTTTCACAAGAATCATGTTTTCTAAATCCGTGTTGACCGTATGTCAATAGACTGTTTTCTTCGAGGTAATTCATAATGTTCGAATACAATATATGTTCCAAAATCCTGCTGCATATCGACGTTAACGATATGGGCCTCTACTTTAGTGGATTACTGCTGCTACCTTTCTTGAATAATGATGTGACCTGTGCAACTTTCCAGTCTTTGGGTACGGATCTGACGTCGAGCGAACAGTTGTATATGGTTGTTAAGTATGGAGCTATTGCATCAGCGTGTTCTGAAAGGATTCTAATTGGTATACAGTCTGGACCACAAGACTTGCTTTTATTAAGTGATTTAAGTTGCTCCACTGCTCCGAGGATATCTAGCTCTACGTTGCTCATGTTGGCAGCTGTTCTTGATTCGAATTCTGGAATATTTAGTTCGTCTGCTTTTGTGAAGGCATCTCGGAAGGCTGTGTTTAGGGTGTGGGACTCAAAACAGGATCTACAGCGGAAAGGAGGGCACCGCGAACTGACAGGTGTGTTCGCCCATGTGAGTGTGTCACTGAAATGCGGAAGTAAGGTAAATGGGAGACACTTGAAGACAGACGCACATTATCCGGAGAAAGTCTAGCACCTAATTTTCAAGAATCGGCTTTAAGTGGTGTAATATACTGCAACCCCCTACGTACCGCTCACATAGGGATCGTGAGGATAAGACTAGGTTAATTACAGCATGCTCAGAGGGACTCAAAAATTCTTCCTGTGCTCCATACATGAATGGAACGGGAAAAAAACCATAATACCTGATGCAGTGGAACGTACCCCCTTCAGTGGTTTTCAGAGTATGGATGTAAATGTAGATAACACTGCTCGGAGTGTGACAATAATTTGCGCCAGCTTCATTAATCATTCTTTTCGTACAGTGGACGTGGATTCCGGAAAACGTGCTGTCTGCTGACAGCTATCTGCTGCTAATCTTCCAGGATATCTATGTCGACTACCGAGAGTACGAAGATATAATTTACGTGCAACTGTAAAGTAATACGTCTTAAGCTGTTACTTCCGCCCCGTTCCACGTAAAGCACCTCACTCGGTCTATCGGCTCAGTGATAAAGGCGGTATACTAATTGGCACCTGATACTGCAGCAGTCAGAGATAGCCTTCTAACGAAGTAGTACTTAGTGGAGGTGTCGCGCAGGAAGCGACGTCATGCGCTGAGTCGCCCCCCTTGGGCGTTTTAGGGTCGTGAGTCATACGGTGGGTAAACTGGCTGGCATCACGGTAGGCGTCCGGTGTCAGGGCCGCGGCATCTCACCCGGATGACCGCATAGGAAGCCGAATGCGGATCGCCTAGGCTCATCGCCCGAAAATAACGTGGTAAGACACTTGTCACAAGATCTACAGGAGATGGACAAAAATATGGGAACACCAAAAAACAGAAAGAAACTGGTATAGGCATACGTATTCAAATACAGAGATATGTAAACAGGCAGAATACGGCGCTGCGGTCGGTAACGCCTACAGTACAGGGCTATTACAAATGATTGAAGCGATTTCATAAATTCACTGTAGCTCCATTCATTGACATATGGTCACGACACACTACAGATACGTAGAAAAACTCATAAAGTTTTGTTCGGCTGAAGCCGCACTTCAGGTTTCTGCCGCCAGAGCGCTCGAGAGCGCAGTGAGACAAAATGGCGACAGGAGCCGAGAAAGCGTATGTCGTGCTTGAAATGCACTCACATCAGTCAGTCATAACAGTGCAACGACACTTCAGGACGAAGTTCAACAAAGATCCTCCAACTGCTAACTCCATTCGGCGGTGGTATGCGCAGTTTAAAGCTTCTGGATGCCTCTGTAAGAGGAAATCAACGGGTCGGCTTGCAGTGAGCGAAGAAACGGTTGAACGCGTGCGGGCAAGTTTCACGCATAGCCTGCGGAAGTCGACGAATAAAGCAAGCAGGGAGCTAAACGTACCACAGCCGACGGTTTGGAAAATCTTACGGAAAAGGCTAAAGCAGAAGCCTTACCGTTTACAATTGCTACAAGCCCTGACACCCGATGACAAAGTCAAACGCTTTGAATTTTCGGCGCGGTTGCAACTGCTCATGGAAGAGGATGCGTTCAGTGCGAAACTTGTTTTCAGTGATGAAGCAACATTTTTTCTTAATGGTGAAGTGAACAGACACAATGTGCGAATCTGGGCGGTAGAGAATCCTCACGCATTTGTGCAGCAATTTCGCAATTCACCAAAAGTTAACGTGTTTTGTGCAATCTCACGGTTTAAAGTTTACGGCCCCTTTTTCTTCTGCAAAAAAAAAAACGTTACAGGACACGTGTATCTGGACATGCTGGAAAATTGGCTCATGCCATAACTGGAGACCGACAGCGCCGACTTCATCTTTCAACAGGATGGTGCTCCACCGCACTTCCATCATGATGTTCGGCATTTCTTAAATCAGCAATTCATGTCATGGCCTTCACGCTCTCCCGACTTAACCCCATGCGATTTCTTTCTGTGGGGTTATGTGAAAGATTCAGTGTTTAAACTTCCTCTACCAAGAAACGTGCCAGAACTGCGAGCTCGCATCAACGATGCTTTCGAACTCATTGATGGGGACATGCAGCGCCGAGTGTGGGAGGAAGTTGATTATCGGCTTGATGTCTGCCGAATCACTAAAGGGGCACATATCGAACATTTGTGAATGCCTAAAAAAACTTTTTGAGTTTTTGTATGTGTGTGCAAAGCATTGTGAAAATATCTCAAATAATAAAGTTATTGTAGAGCTGTGAAATCGCTTCAATCATTTGTAATAACCCTGTGTATAACACAGTGTCTGGCGCAGTCGTTAGATCGGTTACTGCTGCTAGTATGGCAGGTTATTAAGATTTAAGTGAGTTTGGACGTGGTGATATAGTCGGCACACGACCAATGGGACCCAGCATCTGCAGTCCGGTAAAACATCAAATCTCAGACATCGCTGCGGCCGGAAAAAGGTCCTGCAAGAACGGGACCAACGACGACTGAAGAGAAGCGTTCAACGTGACAGAAGTGCAACATTTCCGCAAACTGCTGCAGATTTCAACGCTGTGTGATCAAGTGTCAGCGTGCGAACCATTCAACTAAACATCATCGATATTGGCTTTCGGAGCCGAAAGTCCACTCGTGTACTCTTGATGACTCCACGGCACAAAGCTCTACGCATCGCCTTGGCCGTCAACACCGACATTGGACTGTTGATGACTGGAAACATGTTTCCTGGTGGACGAGTCTCGTTTCAAATTGTATCGAGCGGATGAACGTTTACTGGTATTGAGACAACCTCATGAACTCATGAACCCACGGACCAAGCATGTCAGCAGGGGACTTTCCAACCTGGTGGAGGCTCTGTAATGGTGTGGGGCGTGTGCAGTTGGAGTGATATGGAACCCTAATACGTCTACATACGACCCTGATAGGTGACACGTACATAAGCATCCTATCTGGTCACCTGCATTCATTCATGTCACTGTGCACTCCGACAGACTTGGGCAATTCCAGCAGGACAATGCGACATCCCACACGTCCAGAATTGCTACAGAGCGGCTAGAGCAACACTCTTCTGAGTTTAAACACTTCCGTTGGCCACCAAACTCCCCAGACATGAACATTATTCAGAATATCTGGGATACCTTTCAACGTGCTGTTGAGAGGAGATCTCCACCCCCTCGTACTCTTAAGGATTTATGGGCAGCCCTGCAGGATTCATGGTGTCAATTCTCTCCAGCACTACTTCAAAGATTAGTAGAGTCCATGCCACATCGTGTTGCAGCACTTCTACGTGCTCGCCGGGGCCCTACACGATGTTAGACAGGTGTACCAGTTTCTTTGGCTCTTCAGTGTAATGGCTCTTCACTGTAACAGGAAAACTGTTGGCATTCAAAACAGCTCCCAGTCGTCTCGGAGTGGATGAATACAGTCCTGTATGGTGTTCATGGGTTCTTGAAAAATAGTCGCAATTCCGGTAACGATGATGAAGGTAGACAGCGATCACACTGTAAGTAGGCTGTTTATGTTTTCTTTATGTAAGTAGGCTGTTTAGGTTCTTATATTGGTAACGCCGCCGCCACGTAGCGCTCTGTATGAAAATCACTGGCTGTGCTGTGTGCAGCCTGTGGCTAGTTTGCATTGTTGTCAGCCATTGTAGTGTTGGGCAGCGGCAGCTGGATGTGAACAGCGCGTAGCGTTGCGCAGTTGGAGGTGAGCCGCCAGCAGTGGTGGATGTGAGAAGAGAGATGGCGGATTTTTGATTACAGAATGGATATTATGAACTGCTATGTATATTATGCTTTTTCAACACTATTAAGGTAAATACATTGTTTGTTCTCTACAAAAATCTTTCATTTGCTAACTATGCCTATCAGTAGTTAGTGCCTTCAGTAGTTTGAATCTTTTATTTAGCTGGCAGTAGTGGCGCTCGCTGTATTGCAGTAGTTCGAGTAATGAAGATTTTTGTGAGGTAAGTGATTTCTGAAAGGTATAGTTTAATGTTAGTCAGGGCCATTGTTTTGCAGGGATTATTGAAAGTGAGATTGCGTTGCGCTAAAAAATATTGTGTCAGTTTAACCACAGTCATGTATAAATTGTTCTAAGGGGACGTTTCAACACGTCCTTCTCTCCAAAGTAGACCACAAAGGTTCATTAATACTGAGATCTGGATCTGGTGACTGATGGCCAGGGCAGACGTGACGATTCATGCTCGTGCTTACAAAACGAGGCCTGGTTGATGCGAGCAGTGTATACAAGGACTAGCGTCGTTGAAGTGTTGAAGACCGCGTCTGCACTGGGGCACGAACAATGTACTATGGGATCTGATCAGCCAGAATGTTCACGTAATCCATGGTAGTAAAGCGATCTTTCAGAGTAACCATGCGGCCTATCTAAATCATCAGCGAGTCTCCAACATTTTTCACATTTCGGACCTAAACTTGACCATAAGATGGAAAGGGTGTAAAACAAGTCTCCTCCGGCCAAATGAGTTTCTTCCGGGTTCACAGCTTCGACAGTAAGTTTTCCCGTTACGTGCATTTGCATAACTGATGTGTGGTTTTGGGGTTCCAGTTGGCCCGGCAGTTCCTTGCTCATGAAGATTCCTGCGTGTCGATTTGGTGCTGAGTGCGACATTCAGTTCTGCGCAAATGCCGTCCTCTCATTTCCCAAAACAGTCCTCTTCACTGACTGTCAGTTACGATTAGTCAGCACACGCGTTCGTCCGCGTCGTGACTTAGCGGATGGTGTTTATCCGCTTTTCCTGTATGCGGCTTAAACCTTCGATATGATGCCTCTTGATGCGTCAAACGCTTCGGTTACCTTGGTTACGAAAGCATGTACGATACAAACACCAACAATTTGTTCACATTCGAAGTCACGTACAGCCAAACCCCCAGATGTTAAGACACTCGAATCGGCACCGAACACTGTGCGTCAATAGAGTACGCCGCCCGTTGTGGCCGAGCGGTTCTAGGCGCTTTAGTCTGAATCTCAATGTAGACAAGTGTAATGTGCTGCGAATACACAGAAAGATAGATCCTTTATCATTTAGCTACAAAATAGCAGGTCATAAACTGGAAGCAGTTAATACCATAAATTATCTGGGAGTACGCATTAGGAGTGATTTAAAATGGAATGATCATATAAAGTTGATTGTCGGTAAAGCAGATGCCAGACTGAGATTCATTGGAAGAATCCTAAGGAAATGCAATCCGAAAACAAAGGAAGTAGGTTACAGTACACTTGTTCGCCCACTGCTTGAATACTGCTCAGCAGTGTGGGATCCGTACCAGATAGGGTTGATACAAGACATAGAGAAGATCCAACGGAGAGCAGCGCGCTTCGTTACAGGATCATTTAGTAATCGCGAAAGCGTTACGGAGATGATAGATAAACTCCAGTGGAAGACTCTGCAGGAGAGACGCTCAGTAGCTCGGTACGGGCTTTTGTCAAAGTTTCGAGAACATACCTTCACCGAAGAGTCAAGCAGTATATTGCTCCCTCCTACGTATATCTCGCGAAGAGACCATGAGGATAAAATCAGAGAGATTAGAGCCCACACAGAGGCATACCGACAATCCTTCTTTCCACGAACAATACGAGACTGGAATAGAAGGGAGAACCGATAGAGGTACTGAAGGTACCCTCCGCCACACACCGTCAGGTGGCTTGCGGAGTATGGATGTAGATGTAGATGTAGATGTAGAACCGCGTTGCTGCTACGGTCGCAGGTTCGAATCCTGCTTCGGGCATCGATGTGCGCCATGTCCTTCGGTTAGTTAGGTTTAAGTAGTTCTAAGTCTAGGGGACTGATGACCTCAGTGCTTAGAGCCATTTGAACCATTTTTTTCGATAGAGTGTCAACCAAAACACCGATTTAGTTCTTGCTGTGTGCTGTCGTCTAGTAGAAGATGCGTACACGGTAATGAAAACTGACACTTCTTTAGAATTACGGAGTTTAGGAAAACTGTATCTGTGAGCTTGACCGCGAAGATCTCTGGTAGGGGTGTTGGTAGAGCGTTAAATCGTCGTACTAAAACAGTTTACGCGTGAAATGGTTATATGGGAGAATATTTTTCTGACATGTAAAATGACGTTTCGAAGTTTGTAACAATGTTCGTTCGGCAGCCTGATTTCGCTTCGTTAGTTGAAAGTAGCAAACCTATAGAGTACATTTGCATAGACAGGTGTCATATCTATAGAAATGTACCAATAGGTTTGCTGCTTTAACTAACAAAGCGAAAGCAGACTGCCAAACGAACATTAATTGTTACGAACTCCGAACCGTCCTTTTACATGTCAGAAAAATGCTCTCTCATGTAACCATTTCACGCGTAAACTGTTAAAAAAAAATCCCCATCATTGCGTATTGATTCTTTCTGACTAATCTCTTGAACGTCAGCCTATTCTTCATCACTAGTACATTGTGATCTGAGTCTGTATCTGCAGATGCCTTATGATTCTTATAATTACATGCCACTAAGTCTACTGTTTGATGGTATTTGTGGTTGATAGTGAGGAGAATTTACAGCTCACTTTGAAATTGACAGTCGCAGTACAAGAATGAAAAATAATTTCCATATAGATTTTTCGTTCCTGTCTAGGATTCAGTGTGGTGTTTTTTCTTTTACTGGTTGTTGGGATACGACAGTCAGCTAATTCAACATCCTTAGTTATTCTGTGACAATGCGGAAGAGTGTCTTATTAGCCACTTATCTTAAAATTTACCACAATATTTTCACTCCAGGGTGCAAAATTCCGATTGAAACAAATTTTCTCGTTGCGCTCATTGCAAGGGCCGAATGTGCCAGGAAGTAATATGTTGCCCGATTCTTCTAGGAACGTTCGCTCTCGAAATTTCAGCAGTGGCTGATGTGGCTTCTCAATAATTATATAACAGAAAAATAATCGCGTTTCAGATTTTTACTTCAAGTAGCAAATGTGAACACCATGAGATTTAATTGACGATCGACACTAGTATTACGTAAAAAGGGGGTGTAACAGATGAGATTTCTGCAGTTCTGAGTGAAGCTTTATGCGCTGTTATGCGGCATCGCGTGTGTTCATTACCTTGTCATTGCACAACGCCTCTCTTGTAGCGTCTGCCTATGAAGTTTGCTGAGCACCTCTGTAAGGCTCTCTTACCCACCAAACGATACCGTGACGAAACGCGCCGCCCTTGGCTGTAACTACTCTCTCTCTCTCTCTCTCTCTCTCTCTCTCTCTCTCCCCGCTATTAAACCTGCTTGATAATGATAAGGATCCCAGATGCATGAACAATCTATATTATTAAACCACTATGCCGTAACGCGATACAAGTGTCAGGTTCCCTATGTAAAGGCTTCCAGGCGCAACAACAAAAATTAATTTTCAATATTTTACATAATTATTACCCGAAATTTAGAAATTTAAAATACTGTCATCTGCCCATTAAAAGGTAGAATCTTATGTTAAACTTTC
Organism: Schistocerca cancellata; assembly: GCF_023864275.1. Lineage (NCBI taxonomy): Eukaryota > Metazoa > Arthropoda > Insecta > Orthoptera > Acrididae > Schistocerca > Schistocerca cancellata. Next base: position 1,142,555,391 of record NC_064626.1, on the reverse strand, counting down.
ACTTATGTTAAACCTTCACTATTAGAAATTGCTTTTTTTGCAGTGTAACTGACGCCGCGCAAATACCCGGACCTTACTTGTGCAGTATTTGAGAACAACCGCACTTAGCGACTTCCAACAAAGTTGAAGCATAATTTCAAACGTTTCGCAAACTTATTCTCGGCTGCACGCTTAAAGTCAGACACTGACGGAAAAAAATTGCGACACCAAAAAAGAATTGATGTAGAGTAATGCAATTTCGGGAATACATTTGTCTAGGTAACATATTTGATTAACATTGCCAACATCACAAGTTAATGTAAGCACGAGATAAGCTACTGAAAATGTGAAATGCTGGTCCATCAGTAACCGGTGTAACCACCAGAATGTTGAATACAGTCATGCAGACACGCATGCATTGTGTTGTACAGGTGCCGGATGTCAGTTTGTCGCCGGCCGCGGTGGCCGTGCGGTTCTAGGCGCTCCAGTCCGGAGCCGCGCTGCTGCCACGGTCGCAGGTTCGAATCCTGCCTCGGGCATGGGTGTGTGTGCTGTCCTTAGGTTAGTTAGGTTTAAGTAGTTCTAAGTTCTAGGGGACTGATGACCATAGCAGTTGAGTCCTGTAGTGCTCAGAGCCATTTTGTCAGTTTGTCGGATGTAATTCCAAGCCTGCTGCACTTGGTCGGCCGATAATACAGGAACGGTTAATACTGTTTGTGGATGACAGTGGATTTGTCCGACGATGTCCCGTATGTGCTCCACTGGAGACAGAGCTGGTGTTCGAGCAGGGCGAGGCAACAATCGGCTCTCTGTAGAGCAGTCTGGATTACAAGAGCAGTATGAGGCTGAGCGTTATCCCGTTGGAAAACACCCCCTGGAACGAAATTGAAAAAGGTTGACTACCCTTGGTTTAGAAGATACTCTTGTGAAATACTAGTGATCCTGAACGGAATGAACAGCTCTAAACTAACGCTTAAAACTGCTGCGTTTGTGGCTGATCAGCTCACAGCCCTGTTTTTTTTTTTTTTTTACTCATGAGTCTTATGACTGGTTTGACACGGCCCGCCTACACGCCTTAAAACGGAGAACAGTGAAAGCAGCATGTGCGCTCAGACAGTTCAGCTGGCGCTGCGGAACATGCACGATGTTACGACTGTAAGCAGTCGCCCTGGACGCGCACTCCACGTCGCTTTCTAAGTGGACCAGTGTGCGCTGCGAGGGAGACGGAGCCGAAAACACGCGAGCCGCTTGTGTGGGCCACAATGAGCGAGCGCTCTGGGCGGCAATGGCAGGCAGGATGCTGCTATCAACGGGTTATGCAACAGCAGTCATCCGACGTGGCGTCAGCTTCGCCACGTGGAGGTCGGCGGTCAGGTGATCCGTTCTAGTTCTGTAAACCCTGGCACTCCTACGCATTCCGCGCGACACGTCGTGGAGCTATCATTAACCTTGTCAGTGCGTGCAAGAACAATACTTTCGTACGACACACTAACAGCACTCCTCAGCTCTAACTTTTTTTTCAGTTTTTTACTTTATTGGCCTGTGGGCACATCAATACAGTCATTTCATACTTATAGGGCTGCCTGTCGACAAACTAACTGCTAAATAATTTAGCACACAAATTTGGACGACATTAAAGTGGGCAAAAAGTGTCTGCATCTTAGGTTAACTATCTAGTTTCTAAATAGACTAAACACACACACACACACACACACACCTCAAACTGTTCGATTTTAATTTAACCTCGAACACTAACTAAAGGGGCGAAAAGCCGGCCGCTGCGGCCCAGTGGTTCTAGGCGCTCCAGCCCGGAACCGCGCTGCTGCTACGGTCGCAGGTTCGAATCCTGCCTCGGGTATGGATGTGTGTGATGTCCTTAGGTTAGTTAGTTTAAATAGTTCTAAGTCTAGGGGACTGATGACCTCAGAGAAATGTTAAGTCCCATACTGCTTAAAGCCATTTGAAACATTTTGAAAGGGGCGAAAATGTTACATTGTTATTAAAATGTCGTCGAAAATTTTACTACTCCCTATTTTATTCAAAGTACAGGGAGTTTGAAAAAGGACTTAACAACTCTAAAAATTCATAAAATTTATTGAAAGATGTAGAGTGGGTTTAGTATTATTTTGTAGGGAAACACATCAAGTTTTTTTACCTTCTAACATTCTGCGTGGTGTCTGTTTGTTCTAAGTCGTGTCTCCCTACCACTTTCGCGCAACGGCGCTCTGAGCGTGTTTTTTAGGGAATTGACTAGTTTGAACCTGGGACCTGTTGCTGGCAAGGAGACGCCAGACCACACATGACATGTAGAGTTCAGAAGAGTTCAGTGAGACTAGCGATGATATAACCAAATACTTAATGATTTCAGCGTCAGCTCCACTGCACTCCCTGTAAAAGAATCTTAATACTAACTAAATTTAGTGGAAGGGGTTCAAGGCTTTCCTATGTTTAGTTAGCTGGTAAAATAACGTCGGAAAAGCAGTTAAGTTTACCATTGGAAATTTTATTCTACTCACAAAACATTGTTTTTAAATTGCACTATTGATATAAGGAAATATTTTAATACAGGATGATAAAAACCAACTGTGTTTAACAAAAATGTGAACGAATATTCCCTGAATGGGTTTCCAAGTTCTACAATGGATCGAAGGATGACCTATGCCATACCACATATATAGTGTAGGTTTAAATTAAGTTTCACAAAAGAGAAAACTATCAAAATGGTCTACAGTGACCCTCAATTATCTTCAATTACTTATCTAACTTGTCGTAAATTACAGTGGCTGATGTGGCTTCTCAATAATTATATAACAGAAAAATCATCGCGTTTCAGATTTTTACTTCAAGTAGCAAATGTAAACACCATGAGGTTTAATTGTCGATCGACACTAGTATTACGTAAAAAGGGGGTGTAACAGATGAGACTTCTGCAGTTCTGAGTGAAGCTTTATGCGCTGTTATGCGGCATCGCGTGTGTTCATTACCTTGTCATTGGTTAGGCAGCGTCAGGGGGCGGTGGGCGGCGCAGCTCCATACAGCTCGCCGTCTCGGAAGCAACTCTCTCCTAACTTCTCCTTACTACAATTTACCGAAGTTGGTTTAAAAAAAAAAACTATCTGGCTGTGTTTTCATCTGCCCAATCAGGGTCTCAATGTTAACCTTAAGCTCCGCCTACAAAAATTCTGTCTATCCAATGAGAAACGTTATACTTTTCGTGGTGGGGCAATGTTTTTCACGTTTGCAACGTAACAGAGACGCGAAGAAGTCTCACGCTAAAACTTGCAGCTGGTGTGGCCCTTTTAGTCTTATCGTAAGATCTATACTGTTCTTCTGGAGGGCTCTATCTTTTAACATGGGCTGGAGGGTGGTCCTGGCGGTTGGCTGGAGACGTGGGTGTCCGTCCCTTATCGTAGGGCCTTCTAGCTTATCACGATTCTGCTCTCGGCTTCTGTTCTCGTTTCTCCCCTCGGAACTGCGTCTGTTTCACGGTGGGAAGGTATGACATGCATTTAGGCATTCTTGTGTTAGTCTGTGGTATTACATTTGCTCACTCGTTAATCGTATTACTTTGGTTAATTTAATGTCACGATTTATTCGGAGCTATGTGACATACTGCTGGATTTGCTTATCATGTCAGGGTTTTCATGGAAGGTGTTGGATTTGCATGACACCTTACAACCTTAAAATAAAGATGTTGTATGTGCATTCATATCATCGGAAGTCAATTTCTTCCTATACTCGCTGTAGCATTGCAGGTGTAACTTGCTGAGTGGCGGCGTAAATTGTTGCTTCAAGTTCAGGTAGAGAAGGACGTACAAACACGATATCCTTGATGAATCGCCATAAATAATAAAATCGAGCGGTGTCAGGTCTATTACATGATTTTCGGCTTTGCAGAAGTGTTTACTTTGTATGCGAGATTAGATGGAGGCTTTGCCCACAGTACAACGATCAGTATCGGTTTTTCATTAAGTTATCCGTGTCTACTATCCGTGTTTCACGCTACTTACCCACTCATTTAATAATATTACGGGGATTTGAGAAAATGCAAGTTGAAAGTTGCTGCCTATATTTGTTACTATCTGAAATTACAGAACCTAATGTGAACTGAACTGTAACTGATCTGAATGCAGCTTGACTTCTTATTAAATGCGAAACGGACGTAAAAAAATTATCTGGCCCTAATTAATATTTCCACTTACCTCACGTCTTGAGAATATTGTTGTAGATTTCTCGAAAGCTCAACAGTAAACAACAAGCAAGAAGCAGCTAAGCTAGATATCTGTTTCTAAACACACGTTCGAACTGTTCTGTGTGATAATGCTTAATGACAAACGGTGGGGTGGGAAGACTAACTATTCCTATGAAATAATAATCCAAGACAACGATTTTAAAATTAAATATATATTCAAAAAGACTGAGTAATATGAACAATGATTTAAAGAAGAGTAGAAAGTTAAACAGTGAATTTCTATAAGAATCAAAGATATGCAAACCCATGACTCAGGGAACTGGGGTGGTCTTTCTCTCAGCTCTGAGCTAGTTAACTAATTGACAATAACCATTCCAAGCTGCGCAGTGCTGCAGTCTTACCCCAAACTTTTTCTCTTAAAAAATAATGACGTTATTCAAAATTTATGTTCCTTTATATCATACTCATCCTTGCTGTCATTTCTTCATCTAGCAGATACAATCACAGATCCACGCAGCACTACTAAATACATCCATCACCTACCGCAAAACACTAAGAATGTGTCAGACTGTGCAGAGGCAAAGACAGTGCCACGAAAAGACCAAAGTTTGTTTAATAGTAACGTAACTTGCTCTTTCTCTCTGACGTGCACATCGATGATACACAAAAACCAAAATGACGTGACCACATTACAAATAATGGGGCCCCTTTCCCGTTTTCGTGAATGTGGTATAGTATTTCAATGCAGTTTTATGGAGGAGTTATTTGTGAACTTTCTCGCTTACTTCTTGAATAAGACCGCGAATGAATTTCAAATCTGTCTTTCATTACTTTCCCTCCCGTAAAAATTTTTAAACTTTAAGACATTAACACTGAATTTATCCTTATTTATCCTTTGTCCACGATCCTACTTGTTTTGAGCACAGTTCACTGAGAAACAAGCTGACATCCGCAGAATCAATACAGTGAGCAAGTGCTTTCTGCGGATAGGGTATCTTCCTTCTTTGTATGCAACTTTCACCCAGTGTAAGGCAAATACTGAGAATGTTACGCCATCAGTTCTCAAATGTATGATATTTTTACCACAACATGTTTCGGAACTGCATTATGCAATTATCAAGTGCTATAAAGCGAGTAAACCAATCAAGAAATCGCATTACTACACTTATTGACAATCATAAAAAAATAAAATCCTGTAGCGTAACATACGTTAAAGCTTCTATGCCACTAGGTCCCGTCAAAAGTAACGGCATAGAAGCCTTAATGTGTGTTACATTACAGGATTTTATTATTTATTTTTGTCAGTACTTGTAATATTGCGGTCTCTTGAGTTTTGTCCTTGTTTTGTATCACTAGATAATGGGATAACGTAGTCCGGAAACATACTGTGGTAAAAATATCCCTCAATCGACAACAACTGGCGTAACATTCTCAGTACCGATGACCTCACAACAGATAATACGAGCTAGGTTTGAGCTGGACTCACATGCTGCAGTCTTGACTATGTTAAGACTTCATTGTTTTGAGAATGATGCTTGTTACCGTCAGTTGTTCGGCAGTACAAGGAGCAGTTTACATCTGCATGACACATGATCCTCTGTAAGAGGAAACGCATCTGCACTTAAAAATTGTGACGGAATGATTGAACACATTGACTATAATTTTACGTTGCTTCAACAAATGGGAGAGACCATTTCATGCTGCATGACAATTACTGAACTATATGAAATAAAATTGTCATAACTTTAGAACGGTTTGCGTTAGGACGTTCAAATTGCACGGTTGGCCGCGGGGCATGATGGGAATTAGTATCCACATACATGCTTTGGTTTAGCGACGAAGCCCACTTTCATTTGGATGGGTTCGTCAGTAAGCAAAATTGGCGCATTTGGGGGGCTGAGAATCGGCTTTTCGCGATCGACAAGTCTGTTCAGTCCAACGGTTAACTGTGTGGTGGGCAGTGTCCAGTCACGGAATAATAATCGGTGCGATATTCCTTGAAGGCACCGCGAGTATCGAACCGTAGGTGAAGGTTTTCGAAGATGATTTTATCCTGGTTATCCAAAGTGACCCTGATTTCTACAAGATGTCGTTTATGCAAGACGGAGCTCAACCCCATCGAAGCAGGAGAGTGTTTCATGTCCTGGAGGAGCACTTTAGGGACCGCATTCTGGCTCTGGGGTACCCAGAGGCCACTGGCATGGACCTCGGTTGGCCGCCATATTCTCCGGATCTGAACACATGCGACTCCTTTCAGGGGGAGCTATATTAAAGACACGGTGTCCAGCAACAACTCCAAAACCACTACTGAGCTGAAAACAGCCATTCAGGAGGTCATTGGCAGCATCGATGTTCCGGCACTTCAGAAGGTCATGCAGGATTTCGCTATTCGTGTGCGCCCCATCATCGCCAATGATGGCACGCATATCGAACATGTCATAACCTAAATCCGAATATCTGTATTGATGTTTACATGTTGAACAAAATGTGTGCACGCCGTAGTTTCTAACCACTTTGTTTTCATTAAATATACACTCCTGGAAATGGAAAAAAGAACACATTGACACCGGTGTGTCAGACCCACCATACTTGCTCCGGACACTGCGAGAGGGCTGTACAAGCAATGATCACACGCACGGCACAGCGGACACACCAGGAACCGCGGTGTTGGCCGTCGAATGGCGCTAGCTGCGCAGCACTTGTGCACCGCCGCCGTCAGTGTCAGCCAGTTTGCCGTGGCATACGGAGCTCCATCGCAGTCTTTAACACTGGTAGCATGCCGCGACAGCGTGGACGTGAACCGTATGTGCAGTTGACGGACTTAGACCAAGGGCGTATAGTGGGCATGCGGGAGGCCGGGTGGACGTGCCGCCGAATTGCTCAACACGTGGGGCGTGAGGTCTCCACAGTACATCGATGTTGTCGCCAGTGGTCGGCGGAAGGTGCGCGTGCCCGTCGACCTGGGACCGGACCGCAGCGACGCACGGATGCACGCCAAGACCGTAGGATCCTACGCAGTGCTGTAGGGGACCGCACCGCCACTTCCCAGCAAATTAGGGACACTGTTGCTCCTGGGGTATCGGCGAGGACCATTCGCAACCGTCTCCATGAAGCTGGGCTACGGTCCCGCACACCGTTAGGCCGTCTTCCGCTCACGCCCCAACATCGTGCAGCCCGCCTCCAGTGGTGTCGCGACAGGCGTGAATGGAGGGACGAATGGAGACGTGTCGTCTTCAGCGATGAGAGTCGCTTCTGCCTTGGTGCCAATGATGGTCGTATGCGTGTTTGGCGCCGTGCAGGTGAGCGCCACAGTCAGGACTGCATACGACCGAGGCACACAGGGCCAACACCCGGCATCATGGTGTGGGGAGCGATCTCCTACACTGGCCGTACACCACTGGTGATCGTCGAGGGGACACTGAATAGTGCACGGTACATCCAAACCGTCATCGAACCCATCGTTCTACCATTCCTAGACCGGCAAGGGAACTTGCTGTTCCAACAGGACAATGCACGTCCGCATGTATCCCGTGCCACCCAAAGTGCTCTAGAAGGTGTAAGTCAACTACCCTGGCCAGCAAGATCTCCGGATCTGTCCCCCATTGAGCATGTTTGGGACTGGATGAAGCGTCGTCTCACGCGGTCTGCACGTCCAGCACGAACGCTGGTCCAACTGAGGCGCCAGGTGGAAATGGCATGGCAAGCCGTTCCACAGGACTACATCCAGCATCTCTACGATCGTCTCCATGGGAGAATAGCAGCCTGCATTGCTGCGAAAGGTGGATATACACTGTACTAGTGCCGACATTGTGCATGCTCTGTTGCCTGTGTCTATGTGCCTGTGGTTCTGTCAGTGTGATCATGTGATGTATCTGACCCCAGGAATGTGTCAATAAAGTTTCCCCTTCCTGGGACAATGAATTCACGGTGTTCTTATTTCAATTTCCAGGAGTGTAGTTCAATAATTGTCAGCCTGTATATACCGTTATGCTACGAAAGCGTGCTTAGTACCTAATATTGCACTAACAGGATTCAGATCGCGTTGTTCTCGACTCATGGGTGACCATTTTTTAGAAGAACAGGGGTACTCTCAGGATATTATTGTTGGAGTCATATTAGTTATGCACTCACCTTAAGGCAAACAGGTAGCAGCTACTTTCAAACTCATTCAAGCGAAATTCTTGTTTAATTTCAACCATCTCCGTAAGCTCCCAGTAAGCAGTGTAAGCGGTTGACGGCCTGGATACTCCTACAGGCGCACAGTATGCTGATAGTATGACGTGAATTCTACGCAGGTGTGTCGGTAGCATCCGTGGGTGAACTTAAATCCGACACTGGTCATTACGAAGCGCCTCTTGGTTCCTGTGGCAGTGGAGGTGCGTCTCATATCCCACTTATCAGTGTACCGTTGTGCCTTCGGTATATGTTTTACATGATCAATCACTGAAGTGGACGTGCGACTGAGGATAGCCGTAAACCTGTAGAAATAAGGAATACCAACATCCGTACTTTTTATAAAATATATTACTTACGTGACAATTTTAGACACTATATTAGTGTTATCTTCATGCCCCTATGCAAGCTGAATGGTGTTATCCAACCCTCGCTGCATTATGAGACGTACCATGTATATACAATGGTCTCATGAATTTCCATTTACACGATGTGGGCGCTCCAGCCATCTAACATCAACTGGCTGGAGTGCACACATCATGTAAATCTAAATCCATGAGACCATTGTATACAGGGTGAGTCACCTAACATTACCGCTGGATATATTTCGTAAACCACATCAAATACTGACGAATCGATTCCACAGACCGACCGTGAGGGGCGGGGCTAGTGTAATTGGTTAATACAAACCATAAAAAATGCACGGAAGTATGTTTTTTAACACAAACCTACGTTTTTTTTAAATGGAACCCCGTTAATTTTGTTAGCACATCTGAACATATAGACAAATACGTAATCAGTGCCGTTTGTTGCATTGTAAAATGTTAATTACATCCGGAGATATTGTAACCTAAAGTTGACGCTTGAGTACCACTCCTCCGCTGTTCGATCGTGTGTATCGGAGAGCACCGAATTACGTAGGGATCCAAAGGGAACGGTGATGGACTTTAGGTACAGAAGAGACTGGAACAACACATTACGTCCACATGCTAACACCTTTTTATTGGTCTTTTTCACTGACGCACATGTACATTACCATGAGGGGTGAGGTACACGTTCGACGGGCGTTTCATAGGACGTGGAGGACGCATAAATTGGCCAGCCCGTTCTCCTGATCTTACACCACTGGACTTCTTTCTGTGGGGTACGTTAAAGGAGAATGTGTACCGTGATGTGCCTACAACCCCAGAGGATATGAAACAACGTATTGTGGCAGCCTGCGGCGACATTACACCAGATGTACTGCGGCGTCTACGACATTCGTTATGCCCGAGATTGCAATTGTGTGCAGCAAATGATGGCCACCAAATTGAACATCTATTGGCCTGACATGTCGGGACACACTCTATTCCACTCCGTATTTGAAAATGGAAACCACGTGTGTACGTGTACCTCACCCCTCATGGTAATGTACATGTGCGTCAGTAATAACGACCAATAAAAAGATGTTAGCATGTGGACATAATGTGCTGTTCCAGTCTCTTCTGTACCTAAGCTCCATCACCGTTCCCTTTGGATCCCTACGTAATTCGGTGCTCTCCAATACACACGATCGAACAGCGGAGGAGTGGTACTCAAGCGTCAACTTTAGGTTACAATATCTCCGGATGTAATTAACATTTTACATTGCAAAAAACGGCACTGATTACGTATTTGTCTACATGTTCAGATGTGCTAACAAAACTAACGGGGTTCCATTTAAAAAAACGTAGGTTTGTGTTAAAAAACATACTTCCGTGCATTTTTTTATGGTTTGTATTAACCAATTACACTAGCCCCTCTCCTCACGTTCGGTCTGTGGAATCGATTCGTCAGTATTTGATGTGGTTTACGAAATATATCCAGCGGTAACGTTAGGTGACTCACCCTGTATACATGGTACCTCTCGTAATGCAAAAAGAGTTGGATAGCACCATTTAGTTAGCATACTAGCATGTTTTGTTTTATGAAAAGTGCCGCTGTTGATATTCTTTGTTTGTGGCTGGGTTTGCCTGTACTATTTGCCCTAGTGCAGAATTTGCTCTTCCCACACCTTGTTTCCATTCGCTGCCTGCCATGTCTCTGACCAGAGCAGTTAGATCGCCAGCTGAGAGGCGTCTCTCCTGTACTTCATTCCCTGCTCTGTTCTTTGCCAGTCTTTCCCATTCCCCACAATCGCAGCACACACCTCGCTCCATACGCTGATACACTACTGGCCATTAAAATTGCTACACCACGAAGATGACGTGCTACAGACGCGAAATTTAACCGACACGAAGATATGCAAATTATTAGCTTTTAAGAGCATCCACACAAGGTTGGTAACGGTGGCGACACCTACAACGTGCTGACACGAGGAAAGTTTCCAACCGATTTTTCATACACAAACAGCAGTTGACCGCCGTTGCCTGGTGAAGCGTTGTTGTCATGCCTCGTGTAAGGAGGAGAAATGCGTACCATCACGTTTCCGACTTTGATAAAGGTCGGATTGTAGCCTATCGCGATTGCGGTTTATCGTATCGCGACATTGCTGCTCGCGTTGGTCGAGATCCAATGACTGTTAACAGAACATGGAATCGGTGGGTTCAGGAGGGTAATACGGAACGCCGTGCTGGATCCCAACGGCCTCGTATCACTAGCAGTCGAGATGATAGGCATCTTATATGCATAGCTGTAACGGATCGTGCAGCCACGTCTCGATCCCTGAGTCAACGGATGGGGACGTTTGCAAGACAACAACGAACAGTTCGACGACCTTAGCAGCAGCATGGACTATCAGCTCGGCGACCATGGCTGCGGTCACCCTTGATGTTGCATCACAGACAGGAGCGCCTGCGATTGTGTACCCAACAAAAAAATGGTTCAAATGGCTCTGAGCACTATGGGACTTAACATCTGAGGTCATCAGTCCCCTAGAACTTAGGACTACTTAAACCTAACTAACCTAAGGGCATCACACACATCCATACCCGAGGCAGGATTCGAACCTGCGACCGTAGCAGTCGCGCGGTTCCGGACTGAGCGCCTAGAACCGCTAGACCACAGCGGCCGGCTGTACCCAACAACGAACCTGGGTGCACGAACGGCAAAACGTCATTTTTTCGGATGAATCCAGGTTCTGTTTACAGCATCATGATGGTCGCATCCATGTTTGGCGACATCACGGTGAACGCACATTGGAAGCGCACCCGGCGTGATGGTATAGGGTGCCATTGCTTACACGTCTCGGTCACCTCTTGTTCGCATTGACGGCACTTTGAACAGTGGACGTTACACTTCAGACGTGCTACGACCCGTGGCTCTACCCTTCATTCGAGCCTTGCGAAACCCTACATTTCAGCAGGATAATGCACGACCGCATGTTGCAGGTCCTGTACGGGCCTTTCTGGATACAGAAAATGTTCGACTGCTGCCCTGACCAGCACATTCTCCTGATCTCTCACAAATTGAAAACGTCAGGTTAATGGTGGCCGAGCAACTGGCTCGTCACAATACGCCAGTCACTACTCTTGATGAACTGTGGAATCATGTTGAAGCTGCATGGGCTACTGTAACTGTACACGCCATCCAAGCTGTGTTTGACTCAATGCCCAGTCGTATGAAGGCCGTTATTACGGTCAGAGGTGGTTGTTCTGGGTACTGATTTCTCAGGATCTATGCACCCGAATTGCGTGAAAATGTAATCACATGTCAGTTCTAGTATAGTATATTTGTCCAATGAATATCCGTTTATCATCTGCATTTCTTCTTGGTGTAGCAATTTCAATGGCCGGTAGTGTACTTGTAAACCTTTTCTTCGGTTTGCTGATACGGTAGCAGTTGCTTGGTTTAGCGACTTAGCGGTGGTTATGGGCGGCCTCGAAATGGCGAAGAATGTGTTTTGTTTGAAGGGTAAAGTGAGTGGGCTCTTGAGGACTCACCTTGCTGCTCTGGCTGACATTGAATTCCTGTTGACACGCCGCCGTCCTGACGACACGGGAAGCGACACTGCCCGTATGTGTTTTGCCTCTGTGTTATCTCTGACGTCGGCTAGGTGTGTCTACCGCTGGGAAGACGTGATAGGCTGGGGGACAGCTTCCATTAATCACCGTATTTCCACCTAATGACAGACGAAACCGCTGCTACGTCGTGAGTAGCTTGCTCAAAACCGGCATCTAATGGCAAGATAGCTTTCCTTGTTCGCTGACGTACGCAAGTAGAGAGACGCCATACCAGAATTCCTCGTAATTACGTTTTCTGTAGAATAAACGCGTGAGCCACCTTAAGACGCACGCAGCGATGGGTTCTCCGGAGGTTGACGAGAGCATACGGTACACACCGTGCGACCGTGCGATCGTGCGGGTTGTATGCGAATGTGGATGACGAAACAAGATACTGTCTCTCTCATAAACTCGTCGAAAATCGAAGTTCTAAACTGTTCACAAGTTCTATTTCAGCTCGGAGTCCCCACGTGCTACTGTACGAAGAGATTTACCCACACTTCAACGGCAGGAACACTTCAATGGGCCCCCGTAAATGTGGTTGGATTTAAAAGTCTGGATACGTTTCGTCTACGGGGCACCAACTCTCATTCGTCGCAATGTACCCAATCTTCCACAAAAGTATTTAATATAAATGCAGGCAGGATTTGCTACACAAAAATCACGTACGCACCCACATATTTTTTAAACTTTCACAAATTCGAGTTTATTTCCAATAAGGGCATACAAAAATCGAAAGTCGCTGTTCACAGTAAATTAAGGTCAGAGAGTAATCGAGTTTCTTTAGATCTAGGAGGCGATTGAATGAACCGGGATTAATTGCGTGAGTTATCTTTAAAAAACTGTTAAAGTTCCATAGAATATCAAACTATAAACTCCACAATGGCTACACACTGAAACTTTATAAGCGCAGCTTGTATCGCCCGAAAAGTAACAAGTTCGTCAGGCACCGAAAAATATCTATGTCCGAAAGTAGGAACTGTGAATTATTCACACACGCGAACTAGTGGCTAGTTCACTGTCAACCATGTAAAACTTTCTCGGAACTCAGACCAACACAGCCTGACCGCCTCCAGCGCCGCCCGAACCTACACTCCCCTCCAAACAGCCGCTGTTCACCCAAGAAACCTCGGTCAAACCACCACTGAAGCCAGTGAAACTACTGAACGTGAAAATTGCTGAAATTCTTAATTTTAACCGCTTATAAGCATGTGAAACATCAAATCACACGGAAATTTTTCTAGAAATATTATGCTGTTGTCAGTTTTCTTTTATCTACCACAATTTACTTATAAACAACCATTTCTATGGTTTCCTACATTTTCGGATTTATAAGTGTAAATATTAACAAAAAATTTAACTTATACATTAAATAATTTTCTATGACCCGCCAGGTTAGCCAAGAGCAGTAATGCGCTGCTTCCTGGACTCGGGTAGGCAAGCTGGCCCCGGATGGAATCCACCAGGCGGATTAACGACGAGGGCTGGTGTGCCAGCCTGCCTGGATGTGGCTTTCAGGCGGTTTTCCACATCCCCCTAGGTGAATACCAGGCTGGTCCCCACATCCCGCCTCAGTTACACGCCTCGCAGACATGTGTAAACATTCGCACTGGCCACCCTCTGACACTAACATCATCAAAGCTATAGTAACAAGGTCGCCGCATATTGAAGTGGGACAAAGGCCCAAAGCAAATGATGATTAAATAGTTTCCTATATATCTAAAATTTACGGTACTGCCGCTACTTTTAATGTTTCTCTATTTATTTGGTAAGAAAAGCTATTTTTAATTTGACGAAAGCCACTTTTCGGTCTCTCATTTAAATACAGGGTTATTACAAATGATTGAAGCGATTTCACAGCTCTACAATAACTTTATTATTTGAGATATTTTCACAATGCTTTGCACACACATACAAAAACTCAAAAAGTTTTTTTAGGCATTCACAAATGTTCGATATGTGCCCTTTTAGTGATTCGGCAGACATCAAGCCGATAATGAAGTTCCTCCCACACTCGGCGCAGCATGTCCCCATCAATGACTTTGAAAGCATCGTTGATGCGAGCTCGCAGTTCTGGCACGTTTCTTGGTAGAGGAGGTTTAAACACTGAATCTTTCACATAACCCCACAGAAAGAAATAGCATGGGGTTAAGTCGGGAGAGCGTGGAGGCCATGACATGAATTGCTGATCATGATCTCCACCACGACCGATCCATCGGTTTTCCAATCTCCTGTTTAAGAAATGCCGAACATCATGATGGAAGTGCGGTGGAGCACCATCCTGTTGAAAGATGAAGTCGGCGCTGTCGGTCTCCAGTTGTGGCATGAGCCAATTTTCCAGCATGTGCAGATACACGTGTCCTGTAACGTTTTTTTCGCAGAAGAAAAAGGGGCCGTAAACTTTAAAGCGTGAGATTGCACAAAACACGTTAACTTTTGGTGAATGGCGAATTTGCTGCATGAATGCGTGAGGATTCTCTACCGCCCAGATTCGCACATTGTGTCTGTTCACTTCACCATTAAGAAAAAATGTTGCTTCATCACTGAAAACAAGTTTCGCACTGAACGCATCCTCTTCCATGAGCTGTTGCAATCGCGCCGAAAATTCAAAGCGTTTGACTTTGTCATCGGGTGTCAGGGCTTGTAGCAATTGTAAACGGTAAGGCTTCTGCTTTAGCCTTTTCCGTAAGATTTTCCAAACCGTCGGCTGTGGTACGCTTAGCTCCCTGCTTGCTTTATTCGTCGACTTCCGCGGGCTACGTGTGGAACTTGCCCGCACGCGTTCAACCGTTTCTTCGCTCACTGCAGGCCGACCCGTTGATTTCCCCTTACAGAGGCATCCAGAAGCTTTAAACTGCGCATACCATCGCCGAATGGAGTTAGCAGTTGGTGGATCTTTGTTGAACTTCGTTCTGAAGTGTCGTTGCACTGTTATGACTGACTGATGTGAGTGCATTTCAAGCACGACATACGCTTTCTCGGCTCCTGTCGCCATTTTGTCTCACTGCGCTCTCGAGCGCTCTGGCGGCAGAAACCTGAAGTGCGGCTTCAGCCGAACAAAACTTTATTAGTTTTTCTACGTATCTGTAGTGTGTCGTGACCATATGTCAATGAATGGAGCTACAGTGAATTTATGAAATCGCTTCAATCATTTGTAATAGCCCTGTATGTGAATAATTTCAGTAAATCTATCATCATAGTCCGATACAGTTCTACGAGATGTATGTGTAGACACCACGCTTGTTGCAACCGGATAATGCGTTGTCGAGATATTCACTTTTACAGTTAAGGAATTATTTATAATATTTAACTTACAATAATTTATAAACTAATGCGGGTATTGAAGGTGCGTCTTCACTCGCGTAATCGTCCATCTTTTTCGCTTCAAGTGAGCTACTGCCTCTTCAGTGACACATATGGCTCAATCTTTATTAATTTTGGGTAAGCTTTAATTTTGCACTGGATGCGAAAAGCGGTCATGAGAAACGAGCAGCCATTGTGCTGCCCATCGGAAAGGCTTTTCCTGTCACGTGGTCACCTTAGCGGTTGGAGGAAGTCCAGAGAGAGCCCCATCTGGAGCGTAGTGTGAAACTGGCCCTCCACGTGACCCTGTCAAGCTGATTTCAGCTGTCAACGATAATACGACCCGATCTTAGCCGCAGCCCGCGCGTCCGCGATCGCGTGTTTGTGATTCAATAAAGTCTCTTCCATTTACAACAGGCTTTCATGTTCCAACCAGCGGAAACTCTACTCGTCGCTATGGGCATATGTTCGCTGACATCACAGTACGATATTTTGCCGTAATATGTTGGTTGAGACGAAATAACACGAATAATGTACAAAAAGAATACTAGGTTCAGAACAACTAATAACATCTTCTAGAATGGACACTTGACGAATGGTAGCGGCAATGAGACACTGGAAACACAGGATGTCGGTTATACAGTCTCCTTCTAAACGTCAGAGAGAGATTACAAGTGAACCATATCGTCCGCAGCGAAGGTATGGTTCATTTTGGCAGGACACGGCCCTTACCGCCGGTACATACATAGAATAGGAAAGAAACATTCAGCAATGTGTGACTGTGGTCGATCAGCATCCACTGAGCATGTGGTGTTGGTGTTCATGTGTCCAGTCCACTTGGAAGCTAGGAGACATGAACCCCAACCCCCCACCCCCTCAGGGCGAAATGCCGCTTTTAATTGGGAATACCGACACTTTCAAGACATTGAACGTAGTCACAGAAAATATATTTGGGAATAAACAAGTTCAGAGTAGGTATTAAAGACAGAAATACGTGTATAGATACGTTAAGACAGAGGGTGCGTGAAAGCGAATATGTGGGTGGAGGGGAGGTGTGGAAAGACGGCAGTGGGGAAACCATAAGGCCACAAGCAGCGCGAAAACACTGTGTGACCAGTGAAGTGTTGTGCTGTGTAGGTTAATACCAGCACGTGTAATTGCAGTTTAGTATAATATAAATACGTTAGTTATTAGTAATAGTGTGTTACTGTCATTCAGAAATAATTGTGATGACTCAAAGTTCTTGGTGAGACTCTCAACAGTTGGACAATAAATTATAATTATAATTTTAAATGTTTCAGATTGGATGTATTGGTATAATGTGTATGAACTGACAGGCTCAGAAGAGCTAATAACAAAAACCGTACACATGTGCTACCTATGAGTTACACAGTGCAGGTAATGTAATTGATTCACTGGCCATTGCCAGTTTGTCCTATTGGCTATTCACCTTATCGATCTAACATTCTAACACATTGGTAACAATCTGATGCATTAATATATGCAAAACCTTTTTATATTCAATTTGTTAAGCTTATAATGTGTTTTATATGTTTTTAAATACGGTTATTCAGGAGAAAACTGTTCTAAGGAAATGTATTCGGTAAGACAGAGAACTTTGAAATAGTTTGGTTTGTGTAAAGTGCAAAAAGCTGGCACTGCAACAAATATTACATGCTTTGATAGGTGTGGTTTCTTCGAACAGGAAGGGACATTGAGTTGGCGCAGGGGTGCTACGATGTCCTTTGATCTGGAGAGGCACTGGAGATCTATTTCGTTGTAATAATGCCGAGTTATGCCTGATATTGCTGTGGTTTGTCTGAATGCTGAATGGTTTAATGAAGGCAGTCCGGTCATATTTCGACATTGTCATTACAACTGTTCAGAAGCATAATTATCACGTTGCCAATGGCAGCCGATGTGAACTCCGTTACGTATGGGTCTTCATCGTAAGTCCTAGAAGTGTCTGCTGTGCAGTTGTGCTAAACGGTGACATGAACTCCAAGTTATCTAATCAGTTAATACACCTCCTCTCTCTCAGAAACCTGTATTGAAGAATTACAATAAACGTTATTGTATGTCAAAGAGACTTGGTTACTGTTGGAATAAAAACAGCCACCACTTCCGGAAGGTGGTAGTCAAAAGCTCTTGATCTATGTTTCACTGCATATAAATAGGCCTTCTTCATAAGTCTGCACATCAATAACTTTCCCAGTAGTGTCACTCATGGCGAAAAAATTCTCTTCGCTGATGACAGCAATATTATAGTCACTGAGAAAACAGAACTCCTTGCAGAGAAAGCAAATGAAACTCTCAGGGAAGTTTACGATTGGTCAATAAGCAATAAAGTGACATTGAATATAAAGAAAACTAATGCCATGAATTTCAGTTTGAAGAGAAAATGACAAATTAAATGCAGATGGCACCTATATAGACTGTGTAACAATTGCAAAATTTCTAGGATTGAATACTGATTCTCAGTTCAAGTGGTGTGAACACACAAAGGTACTTGCAAATGTCATCAGCATGTTACGCCCCTAGAATCCTATCATCAGTGTGTAACATGCAGTGTCTTTTAGTTACATACTATTCATATATACACTCAGTTCTTAGCTATGGCATTCTTTTTTGGGGAACAAATGCACAAAATATGAATACGATTTTCAAACTCCACAAAAGAGCCATGAGAATAATAACTAAAAATAGTAGTCGAGCTCATTGTAAAGATCTGTTCAAAACACAGGGGATTTTAATTGCTCCGTGTGAATACATTTACCAGTCAGATGTATACATAAAAAATAACATTGGTAATTGCTGCACAAACAGCTCTGTCCATGACGATGAACCAAGAGCTAGACTCAACTTACATTTACCAAGAAAAAATTAACATCAAACTCAAAACAGCATTTTCTACCAAGGAAAAAACTGTACAATAAATTACCAGAAGAGATAAAAGAAATCGTAATCATACACTTATTTAAAAGGGCAGCTAAAAAATACCTGTTATGCAATACATTTTATACATTGAAGGATTACTTAGATAAAACAGAGTAGGCGTTTGGTAAAAGAAAAGTTATACAAATAAATAATAATATTGATTATAAAACATCCAACATTCCACATAACACCTTTACACTATGTTTTTTTCCTTCTTTTTCCTTTTCTAGAAAAACTTACCCTCAAGCTATGCGTAGCACAATACTAACACCTCTTCCTCTTTCTGAGCTCAACATCTCACTCATTATAGAGGGCCCGCATCTCGTGGTCGTGCGGTAGCGTTCTCGCTTCCCACGCCCGGGTTCCCGGGTTGGATTCCCGGCGGGGTCAGGGATTTTCTCTGCCTCGTGATGGCTGGGTGTTGTGTGCTGTCCTTAGGTTAGTTAGGTTTAAGTAGTTCTAAGTTCTAGGGGACTGATGACCATAGATGTTAAGTCCCATAGTGCTCAGAGCCATTTGAACCATTATAGAGGGATGCTGACTCAGTTTTTCGGGACAGCAAATGGGAAGTTGCGGTACAGAAAATGGCCCAGAGATCACCAGTGTGTGTGTGTGTGTGTGTGTGTGTGTGTGTGTGTGTAGTGAGTGAAGTGTTATGAAACAATGTGTCTATAGTGTGTGCAGTGACTAATAGTGAGATACGAGTGAACAATGTAGCATTACATTATTTAATAAGTTATTTGTAAAAGAAGTGTTGTATACCAGGAGTAAATATGATGATTGTCTCTAACTAGAAGTCTGTAAATGTATGTGTATACGAATTAGCTTATTTTAAATTGGTCTAAACTTGTAAATACTTTGACATATCCTATATCCTTTTAAAAAGAGATCTACGGATGAATAAAGCTACTACTACTACTACTACTACTACTACTGCTACGTTTTACATGATAATCATGATGTGCTGCCAATAGGTTTAGTCGTACTTAATATTGACAATCGTAACAACAGCCGTCTGGCTTTGCTCTACATAAAATAATACACATATTAGATGTGGCGTGTGTGACCAGTGACGGATAAGCATGCAACAGTAGTCTCCTGATGAAAGCTAGCCCACATGTGCTAGTAACAAGGATCCCACAGCAAATGCGCCAAAGAAATCAATTACTGTTTTGGCAGTGGTGGGGCCTGATGATGGCGATAATGTGCCGCCAAAACTAGTAATTTGAGAGAATAAAGACATTCTCAGGATACAGCTATTTTTGTACTTTTTCTAATACGTAACGATTTGTGTTTTTGGTGTCCCATAGTCATGTCCATCTCCCGTATACAGGGTGAGTCACCTAACGTTACCGCTGGATATATTTCGTAAACCACATCAAATACTGACGAATCGATTCCACAGACCGAACGTGAGGAGAGGGGCTACTGTAATTGTTTAATACAAACCATTAAAAATGTACGGAAGTATGTTTTTTAACACAAACCTACGTTTTTTTAAATGGAACCCCGTTAGTTTTGTTAGCACATCTGAACATATAAACAAATACGTAATCAGTGCCGTTTGTTGCATTGTAAAATGTTAATTACAGCCGGAGATATTGTAACCTAAAGTTGACGCTTGAGTACCACTCCTCCGCTGTTCGATCGTGTGTATCGGAGAGCACCGAATTACGTAGGGATCCAAAGGGAACGGTGATGGACCTTAGGTACAGAAGAGACTGGAACAGCACATTACGTCCACATGCTAACACCTTTTTATTGGTCTTTTTCACTGACGCACATGTACATTACCATGAGGGGTGAGGTACACGTACACACGTGGTTTCCGTTTTCAATTACGGAGTGGAATAGAGTGTGTCCCGACATGTCAGGCCAATAGATGTTGAATGTGGTGGCCATCATTTACTGCACACAATTGTAATCTCTGGCGTAATGAATGTCGTACACGCCGCAGTACATCTGGTGTAATGTCGCCGCAGGCTACCACAATACGTTGTTTCATATCCTCTGGGGTTATAGGCACATCACGGAACACGTTCTCCTTTAACGTACCCTACAGAAAGAAGTCCAGAGGTGTAAGATCAGGAGAACGGGCTGGCCAATTTATGCGTCCTCCACATCCTATGAAACGCCCGTCGAACATCCTGTCAAGGGTCAGCCTAGTGTTAATTGCGGAATGTGCAGGTGCACCATCATGCTGATACCACATACGTCGACGCGTTTCCAGTGGGACATTTTCGAGCAACGTTGGCAGATCATTCTGTAGAAACGCGATGTATGTTGCAGTGCTCTCCGATACACACGATCGAACAGCGGAGGAGTGGTACTCAAGCGTCAACTTTGGATTACAATATCTCCGGATGTAATTAACATTTTACAATGCAACAAACGGCACTGATTACGTATTTGTTTATATGTTCAGATGTGCTAACAAAACTAACGGGGTTCCATTTTAAAAAACGTAGGTTTGTGTTAAAAAACATACTTCCGTACATTTTTTTATGGTTTGTATTAACCAATTACACTAGCCCCTCTCCTCACGTTCGGTCTGTGGAATCGATTCGTCTGTATTTGATGTGGTTTACGAAATATATCCAGCGGTGTTGTTAGGTGACTCACCCTGTATATCTAGGATAGTTGCTCAGAAATAAATATTTTTTGTCAGGGAAAGACTTCACGCTTGCCCTGTGCCTGATGATGTAAATAAATTATAATATTAAATGATTTAGTTGTTGTTGTTATGTGTGGGGCGGAACTATGGTCCTCATGGAAGAAGGGTGACCCGGCTGAGTCACGCAGTTTGACTCTTAGTCTGATCACAAGGGGTGGCCATTATTCCACGCGTTGATCACGTAGGGTGACGTGAGGATCAATGAACTATACTTGACGGGATGTATCTGGAACATCTTAGGCGATTAGGAGGTAGTAGACAGGAATAGAATTAAATACTTAGTTTTAATTCAGCATCGGCGATGAACGTCGATCTTGACTTTGTACAATAATATTTACAAGTGCAGTTATAGACTGAACTGCGAATACTCCTTTACTATTCTGATTGCTTCACACATATAGATCACTTGGCAATGCATAAACTGTATATGGCGCCTGGCTAGGTCGTAGCTACTGACTTAGCTGAAGGATATGCTAACTAGCGTCTCTGCAAAGAAGATCTCTGAAGCTATAACGAGTGAACCAGTCCTATTAAAGTCGGTTGTAGAACTGGGCAGTGCGCTAGCTTGCCTCGTAAGACCAGCCGAGTGGCGGCGCTCGGTCTGCTAGCGTCGACAGTGGCGACTCGCGGGTCCGATGTGTACTGACGGACCGCGGCCGATTTGAAGCCTACAACCCAGCCAGTGTGGTGCCTTGCGGTGACACCACAGTTGTTATTATCATTATAATCGTAAGAGTGTATGGGATGTTAATTTTTGGGGGGGGGGGATGGGTGGTTGGGCAAAGAGTATAACAAAATGACTCCCCCACACCTGCACCCAATGATCGTAGTCTGAATTAGCAAGTGCCGCTGTACTCCGGAAGTAGGGGCAGCACGGAAGGTCCTTACAGCGCTCACAACACACACTCGGCCATAGAGGACGCGACCTCCAACCGTCAGCGGCAGTAGACGCCTTGGGTCCGCGCATGCGCAGAGCATGCCTTGGTACAAGATGCAGGCACCCGGCGCCTTTGGCCTCTGCAGCCTCCCCTCACCCCCCCCCCCCCCCAGCCCCCCACCCCCTCCCCCACCAACCGCCGCCAATCCCACACAAGCCAAGCGTCCGGCTTAGCTGATCGCGACTCACCTCTCCGTACGGTGTTTTCACCGGTGACCTAGTTTCTCACGCCGCCACTATACCCTTGCGTAATCACTTTCTCCGTCCCTACACACAATTGCGAATCCAATGCCGGTTCGGCCAGCCACCAGAAATAGTCACCAAAGGCACAGAGCGTGCGAAATGAGAGGTGGATTTGCTGAATTCGCACTAACGGATACACGTAAGAAAGACACGATACTGACATTCACCTATGTTCATTGCTTTTAGAATAAAACGCGAATCCTCATCAGCATTCTCTTGGATTCATCACACCCAAAGCACTCATATCAAAATTGTAAATGAGATTTTTTTCTGTAGAAGTGTTTGTTAACTTTAAATTTATTTAACATCATATGCAATGTTTGACGTATAGTGATTATGACAAACAGCGCTAGCTACTACACGAAAAAGCGTATACCATAATTACGTAATTTAAGCTGTTTTGTTACATACTTTGCAGCATAATTTATTTATTTCTTATTTAGCTTGACCGGATTAGGGCCAGAAGGCCCTATCTTTCATCTCACCAGGAAAAATACATACCAAATTTATTACTAAAACATTCATAAGAATAATGATGATAATACTAATAATAGTTGACAGTAATAGTAATAATGAAATAAAGGGAATTAAGAGTGATGTAGATCACTTTAGCACGTATGAAGCCTTATTTAATATTATCAGAAGTGGGACGGATAAATAAAGAGGAGAAGACTGAAACAAAAGTGACCGTGGCAGTTACGAATGACTAAAATTTAAACAAAGCACTCTGTGGACACGGGGGAGGGAGAAGTTGCGAACGAAGAGGCACTGACGAGAGTGAGCCTCAGATTAGTATATCGCTATCGTGACTGTAGGTGCGCCATTAGCTATCTTTTAAAGTTTTGATGTTATTTAATTTCCCTGATAACTAGAGTGTGTTCCACAGTCGCATTCCTGATACAACTGGTGAACATGGCAGAGTTACGTGGCACGTAGCCATGATAACTGTTCGTAGACGTGAGTGATATGGTCGAAATAGCGTTCGTCACATAGGTGTCGCACACAAGCAATCCTTCGCCAGTTCTGGCCTGCCTACAAAAGTCCTCGGAGAATAAAAAATGGTTCAAATGGCTCTGAGCACTATGGGACTCAACATCTTAGGTCATAAGACCCCTAGAACTTAGAACTACTTAAACCTAACTAACCTAAGGACATCACACACACCCATGCCCGAGGCAGGATTCGAACCTGCGACCGTAGCAGTCCCGCGGTTCCGGACTGCAGCGCCAGAACCGCTAGACCACCGCGGCCGGCCTTCGGAGAATAGCTTCAGCATAGTCAAGTATAGGGAGTATTAGTAGCTGGAGAAGAAACACTTTGTTATATTTCTGTAGTGATTGAAGTGACACCGTACAGACTGCAGTTCCGTTTTCAGTGCAGTCTAAAGGCGTGTTTGCACCTATGAGCCTTACGGCCGGTCCCCGTGTACTTGGGTGCTTGACCCACACGCTTGCAGGAGGCGCATGGCGCTACCTCAGCCTGTGCGAATGAGTAATCCCATTCTCACCAGATTCTTTTCCCGCGTAGACGCGCTACTGCGCCAAAACAAAGCCTCGCGCACGTCTTGTACGTTACATTTCTTCTCAAACGATGTTATGAAAACTACTGAACGAGAAATTTTCAGTCTACTGTTACTTATAGCCTTATACATCAGCTTCAAGATAAACTGCCTACCTTTTCGTTGATAGTCGTAGTTCTTGCGTTATTTAGTGATTAATTACGTCACCACACAAAATTCAGATAGTTTTCAGTGAAAATTAGGGGTCACTATGAGTTTACGTTTGGGGAATGTTAGGTCGTTATATTGCTGGGTGTCAAATGTAGCTAACATACTGAACTTTTCTCTAGACGTGGGAGGAACTCTGTATCTATCTCCAATCTTGAGAAAACGGATTTTCTGTATTACACTCACTTCCACCCTTACACGCAACGATACGACTAAAGTGTATTATTTGTAATATGCATGATCCATTACATTTCGTACACGGTTCAAGATATCGAAATGACATTTTAGTAAATGCTAGCACAGTCGCACAGAAAGAGTAGAGTGTTTTGGAATGTCGTTAATACGCAAAACTTTCAGATATATTCCTTCAGAAGTAACTACAAATCTTTTCAATGGGATATTTTTTTGTTCAATTCGAGGACCTACATAATTTCATACAAAATTCGTCAAATTCATGATAATTAACACAAATCATTATTTTTACAAAAAATGAACATCTTGTTTCTAATTACACGCAAAATTCCAGTTTTAATTACAAATATAAATTCTTCATTATTGATATTATGTAAAAGGTTGTTAATAAAGATTGTTTAAATTAAAAACATCACAAATTTATTAAGTCCTTTGGTTGGATAGTTGGTTGTTGGAGGTAAAGGGACCGAACTGTGAGGTCATCAGTTCCCTTCATCCTACATGTAGCGAACCAGGAATAATCCTCAGAAGAAGAAACTAAAGGGAAATTCTGGGGAGCCGAGTTGTAACAAAGATATAGTGTTTTACAGAATATCGATAATTAAGAAATTGTTGATGGTGTTAGGACAGCAACCAGCCACAAATTTACTTTCAGTTCCTTTATTCAAAGGGTACCATTACCGGTTTCGAATCGTTGTGATTCATCCTCAGACGGTTTACACGCTTTCTTTATGAAATGTGGTGTGTTTTTCACAGATTAATTGTCCTGAGTTATAATTACAGACCTGTTAGCCTTCTACCGTACGTGCCGATTTCTCAGTGCAAGTGTGAACTAATAGCTAACAACAAATATTACCATCCAATTGAATATCTGACTGAATTAAGAAAGTTATAGAAATCTGTTGTGAATTTATGATCTAAGTCTGAGTTACTGATGGGCCATCGAACGCCTTTTCCTGTTATTTGATTACTGTGAGCGCCGCACTATTTTGTTGTATTAGTGCAGCCTCTAAACGCACGCGATCAATTGTCTGGTCTCCTTCATGACACATGCACAGTGCGTCATCGACTATTTTGAACAGTCCGTAACACACTTTCAGTTTTAGATGGCCTATTAACACGGCTGCAAAGTTATGTGATAATGGTAGCTTAATCACTAAACGTTAATGGGTCGTAGGAAAATGTGATTGTGTCTTTCTCTGTTATTAGTTCGTTGTCACTCAACCTCCGATTTGTTTCTAAACTCTTGTCTTTCGTTTTTGTTTCTTTCACTGCACCTATGGTATATCGGTGCCTAGGGGACAATGTGACGAGGAACACGAGATATTTTATGGTCGGTACTTCGGTCTGGTGACAGAATCACTTAAAAAGAATGCAGTCTGGAGGCCGCCACTCGCAGTTCTCGCCATTTTATAATGTTTTTATTGTTACTACACACGAGGTTGTGTTTTGAGCAGCATTTGTAGGTCCGCGCGGACTGGCAGCGCGGTTAGAGACGCCATGTCAATGTGTGGCCCCTCCGGCCAGAGGTTCGAGTCCTCCCTCGGGCATGCGTGTGTGTGTCATTCTTAGCATAAGTTAGTTTAAGTAGCGTGTAAGTCTAGGGACCGATGATCTAAGCAGTTTGGTCCCTTAGGAATTCACACACATTTGACATTTTTGCGCATTTGTACGAGTAAATATTTCCAGTTCTGCACATTGAAGTGCTGTGCGTGGTCTGACATGGAATTCTCTCTACAGTCATTGTTTTTAAGTGACGTTTCCACGATGTTTTATTTTCTTCAGTCGTTTCAGTACTACTGAAAATATCTAGTGGATCACTAATAACTTCATTCCTTACGTGGTGTTCCCTGATAACACCTCCATCTCTCCTGAAAAATCTAATTTCTGCTGCTTGTATTTTACTTACGGCACTTTATTTAGGGATCCATCATTCACTTCCATAACAAAACAGTGGCTGTAGTATAGCAATACAGGTGTAGCCATTGTTTTATAAAATTTTAATTTTTCTCCTTCCATATTTTCTTTTGTAGTGTTTTGGTTATCATTTGGCATACTGACTAACATTTATTAATCTTACAAAGGGGCGATCAAAATGTTTCGTTTCAGGTCGTTGCTGGAGCATATATGGAACGCAGCGCGACTACGATCAGATGTATAAGCACCGACATGAAGGCATAGTATTAGTGTGACATGCGTGTCCTTCAGAAGTGCTTGCAGTAAATGCGTAAACCTGAACCATGGCAACGTTAAACGCGTCCAAACGGGACCAACGTGATGTTATTCTTTTTCTTGGCTGCCGAAGGACAAACTCCGGTAGACATCCATCGGAGAATGCAGAACGTGCGTGGGGCAGCATGTTTGTAGAATACCCCCTTTGTGGAATGGTGCGCGAAGTTCTGTGCTCGTCGTGATTCCACACAAGATGTCGGTCGAAGTTACGCCAACACAAAGTGGGAAACACTCGAGCACCCGCCCTATAGTACTGATCTCTCCCCGTGCGATTATCACTCCTTTGATCCCTTGAAAAACGTCTTGAAGGGTCGACTGTTACTATAGGATGAGGATGTGTCACAGACAGTTATGGACTTCTTCACGCAGCAGGACACGATGTTTTATCGTCCTCAACCTGGTGCGTCGATGGGATGATCGCCTCAGGGTTCACGGAGATTTTTGCCTGACTGGCAAAAGATTATAGACAGTATGGCCTCCGAACGGAAAATTTTTGATTGGTCATTGTACAGGGTGTACATTAAGTCTGGGAACACTTTCAATTATTTATTGAAATGGCTCTGAGCACTATGGGACTCAACATCTTAGGTCATAAGTCCCCTAGAACTTAGAACTACTTAAACCTAACTAACCTAAGGACATCACACACACCCATGCCCGAGGCAGGATTCGAACCTGCGACCGTAGCAGTCCTGCGGTTCCGGACTGCAGCGCCAGAACCGCTAGACCACCGCGGCCGGCATTCAATTATTTATTGCACAACATGTCATACATTTTGAAGAGAAACTCTGAAAGTTTTTTTTTTCTAAACATTCGATATGTGAACCATGAGTGACCCAGCAGATGTCAATACAGTAATCGAATTCTTGCCATATCCGTCCCAGCACGGCATCATCGACTTCGGCAGTTGCTTCCCATATTCTTTCCCAGAGTTCTGCTATATCATGTGGTAGAGACGGTACATACACCAGATCTTTAATGTGTCCCCCCAGAAAAAGTCACACGGAGTGACATCTGGTGATTAGGGAGGCCATTTCATGAAACAGGTGTAGCACGGCCGATCCATCGATGAGGCAGCGTGCGGTAGCGTTCTCGCTTCCCGCGCCAGGGTTCCCGCGTTAGATTCCCGGCGGGGTCAGGGATTTTCTCTGCCTCGTGATGACTGGGTGTTGTGTGATGTCCTTAGGTTAGTTAGGTTTAAGTAGTTCTAAGTTCTAGGGGACTGATGACCACAGATGTCAAGTCCCATAGTGCTCAGAGCCATTTGAACCATTTTTGATGAGGCAGCTCCGTGTTAATGTACCCACGAACTTCACGATGAAGGTGGGGTGGAGCCCCATCCTGCTGAAAGATGTACGGGGAGTCCGAATGCATTTGAGGCATCAGCCATTGCTGCAACATATCCAAGTAGGAACATCCAATGACAGTGCTGTCAGCGCAAAAGAATGGCACGTACAGTTTTCGACGTGACAAAGCACAAAAAACGTTTACCTTTCGGAAATCACGCTCAAATTCGATGCATTCGTGTGGATGCTTTGCATCTCATGTAATGGATCGTAAACTTTGACTCAGGTGGGGCGAATTATTGATGCCGAGAGTAGTATAAGCTGCTGCGAGAATTGGACGTTCCGTGCTATGGAAGCATCTCTCTGGAATAAGTAACCAAAGATGTATATTTATGGACTCTGTGTGAAGCGAGTACAGAGCGCTGTTGTGTGTAGCTGACACTTGGATGTGTGACCGTCCGGGCCGCCATGCGCTGTTGCCATTTTTCAGGGTGCACTCAGCCTCGTGATTCCAATTGAGGAGCTACTCGACCGAATAGTAGCGGCTCTGGTCACAGAAAACCATCATAACGACCGGGAGAGCGGTTTGCTGATCACATGCCCCTCCTATACACCTTCTCTTCTGAGGATGACACGGCGGTCGAATGGCCCCGATGGGCCACTTGTGGCCTCACGACGGAGTGCTAATAGGCTGGACTAGACAGGAGCCTGGCTAAGGGACGACCACTTCCCTAATACACGCAAGTAAGCCCCAAGATTTGTTCCTTCTGGTGGGGGATGGGGTGGGGAAGGGCTTCGATAATTAGTTTCTTCAGAGGGAGAATGTAAGAAGATAATATTAGAATTGTCGATGCATAGGTCACGGTTTCTAATAAACCTGTGTTACCCAACTGGTTGGCTCATTCTTTCGTTCTTTCCAAGGCTACTGTTTTACAGTTGCTGTTGACAGCCATGTTCAAGATTTTGTTCTCTTATGTCTCAACACACATACATACTCTTCTCCCTTCTTCTTGTCCATGTTTTCCACATGTTCCTTCTCGTCGATTTTGCGGAGAACCACCTCATTTACTTTCAGTCCTAATTCTCAACACTCTTCGTTCAGTATCTCTCACTGAACATACTTCTGTAGCACCAAATCTGAAACGTACGTTTCTCTTTTGTCCGGTTTGCCCACTATCCGTGATTCACTATCATACAATGCTGTGCTCGAGACATACATTATCGGAAAATTTTTTCTTAAATTAAGGCCAATGTCTTTTATACTAGCAACCTTTTTTTTTTGGCCAGGAAAGCCCCCTTTGCCTGCACTAGTCTTTTTTTTATGGCCTCCTTGCTTCGTCCGTCCGATTTATTTTGATGAAAAAATAACAGGTTATGGGGTCTTGCCCACTCGTCACTAATACGAGGTGCATTCAAGTTCTAAGGCCTCCGATTTTTTTTCTCCGGACTGGAAAGAGATAGAAACATGTGCATTGTTTTAAAATGAGGCCGCGTTCATAGTCAATACGTCCCAGAGATGGCAGCACTGTACGGCAGATGGAATTTTACTGCCAGCGGCGAGAATGAGAACTGTTTTAAATACTTAAAATTGCGACGTTTTCCTTACTTGAACAGCGTGCAATCATTCGTTTTCTGAATTTGCGTGGTGTGAAACCAATTGAAATTCATCGACAGTTGAAGGAGACATGTGGTGATGGAGTTATGGATGTGTCGAAAGTGCGTTTGTGGGTGTGACAGCTTAATGAAGGCACAACATCGTGTGACAACAAACCGAAACAACCTCGGGCTCGCACAAGCCGGTTTGACGACATGATCGAGAAAGTGGAGAGAATTGTTTTGGGGGATCGCTGAATGACTGTTGAACAGATCGCCTCCAGAGTTGCATGTCTGTGGGTTCTGTGCACACAATCCCGCATGACGACCTGAAAATGCGAAAAGTGTCATCCAGGTGGGCGCCATGAATGCTGACGGACAACCACACGGCTGCCCGTGTGGCATGTTGCCAAGCAATGTTGATGCGCAACAACAGCATAAATGGGACTTTCTTTTCGTTGGTTGTGACAAAGGATGAGACGTGGATGCCATTTTTCAATCCAGAAACAAAGCGCCAGTCAGCTCAATGGAAGCACACAGATTCACCGCCACGAAAAAATTTCGGGTAACCGCCAGTGCTGAAAAAATGATGGTGTCCATGTTCTGGGACAGCGAGGGCGTAATCCTTACCCATTGCGTTCCAAAGGGTACTACGGTAGCAGGTGCATCCTACGAAAATGTTTTGAAGAACAAATTCCTTCCTGCACTGCAACAAAAACGTCCGGGAAGGGCTGCACGTGTGCTGTTTCACCAAGACAACGCACCCGCACATCGAGCTAACGTTATGCAACAGTTTCTTCGTGATAACAACTTTGAAGTGATTCCTCATGCTCCCTACTCACTTGACCTTGCTCCTAGTGACTTTTGGCTTTTTCCAACAATGAAAGACACTCTCCGTGGCCGCACATTCACCAGCCGTGCTGCTATTGCCTCAGCGATTTTCCAGTGGTCAAAACAGACTCCTAAAGAAGCCTTCGCCGCTGCCATGGAATCATGGCGTGAGTGTTGTGAAAAATGTGTACGTCTGCAGGGCGATTACGTCGAGAAGTAACGTCAGTTTCATCGATTTCGAGTGAGTAGTTAATTAGAAAAAAAATTGGAGGCCTTAGAACTTGAATGCACGTCGTAGGATGCTTAAGGGACGCAGCACTCTCGGAATACTATACAAGAATTCAAACAAATAACATTAGTAGCTTTATTGCTATAAAGCAATTGACAATACTTAACTCTGGAGATTTACAAATAGCAGTCGCAAACGAGGGGCGACAAGCAATATAACTTGGTCCTTGATATGTGAACTGTTCTGGCAAGTTGACACACGTCACTGATAACTAACGTCCGCGATCCGGTGCCGATCTGCGCGGCCGAGGCTGGTTTTCTTTTATTCTTTATTGTGATTTCATTCCCCTGCCCCATATGGAGACGTTCATAGGGGACAATTAAAAAGTCGACAATAAGTTTAAAAAAAACATAGTTGGTGATTCGTAGAACACAAAAAAGACACTGAAGTCACACTCACAGGTTAAAAGCCGGCCACAGTATTAAAAACACTCCAGAACAACACACTTTAAACCCACTTGGAGCAAACATGATGAAGAATAAAACTGCCATGTGGGACCTGCCGAGGGAGAGGTCTGAGAGGATGGAAAAGGAGGGCCGCAGGGGAGGGAGCGGGATGAAAAGAGTAGGGGCATTGGCAGGTGCACCAAGAGGCAGGAAACAGGTGGGGCAGGAGATGAAGAGGCAAGACGAGGCAGGAAGGAGTGCAGAGACACTGAAGGGGAGCACAGGAGAGGGAGGGGGCGTAGAAGGGGGAAGCCACTCCGGAGAAGGGAGGGGGACGAGAGGGAGCCCTGAGGGGGAGGCAGGTGTAAGGTAGTGATGAGAGTTGGTAGGAAGGGTAGACGTCAGGGCGAAGCTCATCATCCAGGAGGGGTAGATGCTGGAAGTTGCATTGGGAAAAGAGGCGGAGGGTGTGGAGATGGAGAGTGTGTGGGACACAACAGTAAAGGCGCGGCAATGGGCTGGGGGTGGAGAGGAAGTTAGACACCAGGGGGTGAAGGAGATAGAGGCGGCGGACAGTATATAGGGTGCAGATGTATTCAAGGAAAAGGAGAAGGTGTGGGAAGGGGACGAGGTCGTAGAGAATGCACGTGGGGGACGGAAGGCGGATGCGGAAGGTGAGGCGGAGTGCGTGGCATTTGAGGATTCAGAGGGCTTTATAGAAACTGGGAAGGGCAGAAATCCAAGCAATGCTGGAATAACAGAGGATGGGGCGGATCAAGGATTTGTAGATGTGAAGGATAGTGGAAGGATGTAGACCCCACGTCCGGCCGGACAGGAGTTTCAGGAGGAGGAGTATGTTGTGAGCTTTGTGTTGGATGGTAAGGAGATGGGGAGTCCAGGTGGGATGGCGGTCGAGCGCGAGGCCAAGGTATTTGAGGATAGGAGTGAGGTGGATAGGACGACCATAAATGGTGACGGAAAGAGTGGGTGGTGCGGCCTATGATGATCGCCTGGGTCTTGGAGGGGTTGATACGGGGGAACCACTGGTTGCACCAAATGGTGAATTAGTCAGTGTTGGTTTGGAGGGTACGTTGGGACCGTTGAAGGGTAGGATATAGGGCTAGGAATGCGGTATGATCACTGATCAGCAAATTGGAGGAGATGAACAGGCAGGGGAAGTTTGGGCCCAGGCTGGCAGGAGCAGCGTTTATATTCGCTTCTTCCAGGTGTCGCTCTTTAGGCGCGGCTCGGTCCAATTCCGCGCACCCCTGGCCGATATCTCATCCCCGCCTTCTCTGCTCTTGCGTTCCGCATCTTCGTTCCGGCGTTTGTAGTGGCGCCAGAACGCAAATTTCCTTCATTTCGTCTACTCCGTGATCCCTAATTCTGATTTTAAGATGATCGTTAGTCTCCTTTCTGGTAGTCTTAATTACTTTCGTTTTTCTGTACTCGTTAGATTGTAAAGATCCTGCAAATCTTTTTCAGTTTGACAGGAGACAGTAATCAATGTCACCAGCGAGTCTTATCATTGGTGTCCTTTCAACCATATTTTAGTCCCATCCTTCTTACTATTGTGAAAGTCTGCGTATCAACAAACGATTAATCCGACGCACGGTTACCTGGACTCCACTCGTAGGTTGTCTATCTAACATCTTCCTGAGACAACCAAAATTTGATTTCCGACATTTCATGCAATTATTGACTGAATATAAAAATTCAAAATGCTGTCATAATCTACTCACTAGTAAGACGTATAATCTTATATTAAAGGCTTAACATACTGACACAGGTATTACAGTTAGAAACTGTGTACATATAGTGAGGCAGCAAACACCCAGACTGTATTCATCCAGTGTCTGAGGGTGAGAAGACTTTACGACTTCCAACAGACTTCCCACGTAACTCCAAAACTACACGACACTTTACCTCCATGACGCCCCCTCCCCCCACGCCCCCACAAAACAATGAAAGGAAAAGGAAAAAAGTTCATAGCTTGCTACATTTTCGCTGTTCATGCATTAAAACGTCAGCATCAGGCATGAAGTTTTAATTTATTACTTCTTTACTAACAACTCTATTCGCGACACATTTTGCAAACAGTATCTACATATATCACTGAATGTACCTGCGATATTATATGTTTGTACGACTCATACAACAGAAGATATGATGTCACAGACGTTTCGATGCGTGAAAAATTAGCCTTTGCTTAAAACGGAGAGCAAATTACCCGGACTACTGTCATCTAGTGTTACAGCACATAGCGACTTTGAACCAACTTTAAACGTACTTTCAGACCGTTTCTAAAGTTTTACTCTCTTGCAAGCTTAACGTACAATATCTGAGGACCCCAGAGGTCAAGGGGTCTAAGTGACATTTTTGAGCATAATGGATTAAGTACGGGAATGGGATGTGATAATACTAATCTCTTCGGTGGTAACGGAATCCTAGTGGTTTTATCGACAGTACGTGCCATCTAGCGTGAAGCCCCTTGACTACTTGGTGGGTTGTAGTAAAACATTGGTGCACTAGAGGTCCAGTATCACGGGGACTCCTTTACCACTAAACAGTGATATAGATTCCGTTCGTGGAAGCAGACATCAGTGCTAATGACAAAGCGTGTCACCACATTATCTTTCGTACAAGACTAGCTGACACGTGACCATTTGGTGCTGTGTTTAGTCACATTTGGGCGTTTCATACAAAGTAATTGTCAATAAATCGTTTGTATATAATGAAAGGGAATGAGAAAGACGTACATCCTAAGCGGCGAATGTTTGGTACGTTTTGTTACAATACTGTTTTTTTCTAATTGCTTACCTATTTATATCTGGATAACAATTTATTTATTTAGTAGTAAAAGTACGAAAACTTTAGGCCTCTGATCAGTGTAGCAACAAACAATGAAATTGTCTATGAATTTTTTAAAAAGAAGGTAATTGTTTCCAGGTCCTATGCTCAAGGCCGATAAAAAAAACAGTCATGGCGATACCAATAATGACAATGACAGTTATGTTAGTAGTAGCAGTGATGCACCACTGTTTCGAGATGGTCATGATTCTGATAAAGGCAGTGACTGGAATCCCTGTGATGGCGATGATGAAACCAGTGAGACTCCTTCAGGTACGATACATTTGTAAGTTGGATGCGTCTGAAGCTAGATATCGGACGTGTTTATTTTTGTGTTTATATTTCAAGACAATTCAAGATACCACAACGTTGTTAGCCGACATTACAAAAACCGTGATTTAGTATACATTATTATTAGATGACACAGAAGAAGCAGCAGAACGAAGACCTAGTCAAATTGAGGACTTGCAGCTTGTACAGACGTATACTCAGGACAGAATTTAACGTAATCTTTCACAGGCCTAATACCGAAAACTTTGTAACTTGCGACAGGTTACAAATGAAAATTGTACATGGTACGCCCGATGAAAAAAAACGCAGCTGAAGTTGAGAAAAAGAATTTCATCTCAGGAAGGCAGAAGCAGGAAAAGAAACCAAAAGGAAATGCAAGGAATTAACGGACGACAACTATGTTGCAATATGCTTTGATCTTAAAAGATGTTGCCGACACCACATGTGACGAACTCAAAAGCCTACTATAAGCGACAGTTGTGGGCATCTTCCTCACACTGTGAAGCACATCTCAGCCTTCAGTGACAACTGTGGAGGCCAGAACAGCCATCTAATAGTAGAATTTTGGTGTTATATTATTACGAACACCCAGATTGAAACTGTTGATCACTATTTCCTCGTTTCTGGACATTCATACAATGAATATGATCAGGACTTTGGGATCATTGAACTGGAAAGAAAGAGGAACCAGCCTGACATTTATATACACGAAGACTGGATGAATCTGGCTGCCACAGGAAGTCGAAAATTTGTTGTTACTAAAATGACGGATGAAGACTGCATTGATCTTCAACCACTAAACCTGAACTTCAGGAACACTGTGCCAGAGACACGAGGAATGCAGGTACTTCATTTTGCAAGGGCAAACCCAAAAACCCTCTTTTATAAGACAACATCAGGTGAAGGTATTCTGCCTTACCACAAACTGTCAATGAAAAAACAACGAACAGGAAAGATGCCTAAACAACTTCCCAGTTTTCAATCCTTTGTCGTGAAGCTAAAGCTGAAATACACAAAATATGAAGCTCTGCTGGAACTTCTGCAATTTGTCCTACCGATACACCACCAATTTTATAAACGTTTATTCCATGAAACAAAGACTGGTGAACCATTTGCACCTAGTACTCATGTGGATGATGATGATGATGATGTTGCTACGGACTTGGGTAACAACATCTATGACTCAAATGGTGATTGTGATACATGTTGATAAATCTTAAACCCGAATATTTATATTTGTAAATCAATCAGTACACTTTTGATGCAATAATGTATTCTGTTATAACAATAAATGTCTGTTATGGTGAGTATGTACTCTGAGCATTATTATTTTATTCTATCGTAAGCGAGAGGTAAAGGGATCTAAGTGCGTGTTGTCCATTCTCTGTACCTATAAACTATAAACAGGATATTCTACTTATTTATTATCATTGGTAATAAAAGGCTAAGGACCCGAGCATTCGTCTGAAATGTTCGAAATGATGAAAATCTCATGTCCCCTCCTACGAAAAGCGTTAAACTTTGACTTGCGTTTTCTCGAAACTGTGAATTTGTTACTTAGATCCCATGACCTCTGGGGTCCTCATGTAACATGTCAAATCCTTTTTGAAATAAGCAGAATTTTCAAGCTGTTTTAAACATGGTAGTTCCAGTATTTCTGTAAATCTAGCATTAAATAAAAGAGTACACTCAACATTTGATGATAGGCTCATTATACACAAACGTAACGGCAGTCACTTCCATTACAGTTCTCATGGCAAGGACGTGAGTGCATGCATATAGTGAAACATTATGCAGTTAAAACACATTTAACACTCATTCACTAAGACAACCCAATTCCTGCAGAACACAGAAAATCGTGTGTGTGTGTGTGGGGGGGGGGGGGGGGGGGGCAAGTTCTGGGTATAAGTACTACGAGGTCCCATTTAATATTATTGGTGTGGATTAATCAGTGGGAATATACTTGAACCCTCAGCTCTAATGTTACTTGACTGTGAACAGGCGGTACATCGCCTAACATCAAAAGGAACTTTTCACACTCACAGAGTGGAACTAAAACATTCTACGAGAACTACTCCTAGTATATAGACTAACCAGCGGTAAAATGCTCCTGTCGGAGCACAAAAAAGGTGAATATGTACCTATTTAACCGACTCTGACAGAGAAGGGGGAACCAGCCGCCTTAATCCTCAATCCTCAGTCCGACTTCCTCGCCAAAAACTTTCGTGTACTAATTCTATAGGTTAGTAAGCTTTTGACAGTTTAATATTTATATAGTTTGACATGGCATTTATATATTTCATATAAAAGCAACGGATAAGTGCACATAATATAAGATTAAAGCAAAATCGTTTGCTTTACATTTTTTTCTTATACTTTGCTCATCGATATAAATTCATCGAAAATCTTTAAGAAAATGTTAGAGGAGTAAAAATGTAACTGCAAATATTTTACGGAATTTGCAGTCTTTCCTGCTTTACATAATTTTTGACAGTCATTTTAAGTTTTTTTTTTTTTTTTTCAGGGACGTTGTTGTTGTTGTTATGGTCTTCAGTCCTGAGATTGGTTTGATGCAGCTCTCCATGCTACCCTATCCTGTGCAAGTTTCTTCGTCTCCCAGTACCTACTGCAACCTACATCCTTCTGAATCTGCTTAGTGTATTCATCTCTTGGTCTCCCTCTACGATTTTTACCCTCCACGCTGCCCTCCAATGCTAAATTTGTGATCCCTTGATGCCTCAGAACATGTCCTACCAAACGGTCCCTTCTTCTCGTCAAGTTGTGCCACAAACTCCTCTTCTCCCCAATTCTATTCAATACCTCCTCATTAGTTATCAGGGTCGTTAAGAGCCTTTGTAGCCCATGTTTTACCACTGCAGTACGACTTTGGGCATATTTGAATACTTGTTAGAAGTACGATGACAAGTGCTGAACATTTCACGCAACGATTGGTTCATCTAAACCCATTATTACAACTGAAGGCATGTCTTATATGCAAAGTAAAGACATTTTTAAAATCGTTACTTAGAAAGCACGTAAATGTTTTCGGCCGCAGATGAGAACTTCAGTTCATACGATGATGGTATTTCACGATATTTCAAGGCGTTCACATAAAGTTTTATTGGCGAAAAAATGCTGACTAAAAACATAGTTTGGTGACCTCAGAACCCTTGCGATCACCCCAGAACCGTTTCCATGTGTTCAGTACGTCAGTTACAACGACATTTACGTCTCAGACCGTATAGTACGGTAACTTTGAACCTCTGGGTTTCGGTAATGATATAGAAAACAGTTTCAAGGTTCCCCGAGAACAGCATCTTAAGAACATACGACAAAAATTTCGATTTGCCATCAATGGAAATTATAGAAGTGTTCATCCCCACAATTTGTAGTTCTGGTACCTAAAAAAATCATGGTTTTTCCAGTTACCCTGGTAACAGATAAACATTTTCGAAAACTGAAAAATGACGTTTCTAGATGAATGTCTAGAGAATATACAGTTGAAATATGGGGCGTTTGCTACTGCTAGTTATTCGGATGATGCCAGCCCACGGTACAGAAACGGCTGTAAACCGTTTGTTTAGTGTTTCCACAGGAAACGCCCATAAAAATATGGTGGTTCTGAAAGCCACCTAAGGCCCACCATGGAGCACACCTAATGCAAAAGAACCAATAGATTTGTTCGGTTTGTCTGGGCTGCAGGAAGGGTGTAACGTTAATTTTTGAACCTGTTCTGTAAGATAGCCAGTTACGCCCGTTCGTCCGATAGGTGAACAAACGATCGCTAGGCCAGTGGCTATCCAAAACAGTTTACCCTTATCTCTATGATCAATAAAACACGAGGTATGACCCCCTGAAAAAATAGAAGTATTTTTTTCCGCGCGTCTTTTTCGAATACATGTCGTGCACTGACCGATAATAAAAATAATAATAGTAGTAGTGTCGCGTCGACGTTTATTCAAATTTCAGCTGCTGCAAGCTCTTCGTGAAGGCGATAAACAACAACGTGTGGAGTTCTGTAATTTCGTCCGTAGCAAGATGACAGTTTTCTTCCACGCTTAGTGTTTAGTGACGAGGCAATATTCCATTTAAATGGAAAGGTGAACCGTCATAATGTGAGAATATGGGGTACGGAACAACCACATGAAGGTGTACAACATGAGAGGGACTCTCCAAAATTTACTGTATTTCGTGCAGTTTCACGGGTAAAAGTGTATCTTTTCTTTGCCGAGAACACTGTTACAGGAAGGCAGGAAGGACACATGTCGATATGCTTGAGAACTTTGTTTTCACACAGTTGGAGACGGATTCGAATGAGTTCATTTACCTACAGGACGGGGTACCGACACACTGGCATCTGGAAGTGTGGCAATTTTTAAATCAAAGAATTACTAAACTGGACCAAATGATTCAACCTGAAAATACTGGCCTCAAGGGTCACAGGACCTGACTGTATGTGATTGTTTCTTCTGGAGGTTTATAAAAGACTATTTATGAGCCTCAGGTACCA
This sequence comes from Schistocerca cancellata, assembly GCF_023864275.1. Lineage (NCBI taxonomy): Eukaryota > Metazoa > Arthropoda > Insecta > Orthoptera > Acrididae > Schistocerca > Schistocerca cancellata. The sequence goes on along the minus strand of NC_064626.1, from coordinate 1,142,516,808 downwards.
ACAACAATGAATGTACTGAGACACCGCATAACACCAGCTGTGGAAGCTCTAACTCAAGATATGCTCGCTGCCCTGTGGTAAAAATTTGAATACGGCGTTGATATATGCCGTGCATCTGAAGGGGGGCATCATGAACTTATAGGAAAAGGTACGAAAAAATACTTTGTTTCCCGTTCATCAAAAAACAAAACTCATTATATATAGAATGAAATTTTCACTCTACAGCGGAGTGTGCGCTGATATGAAACTTCCTAGCAGATTAAAACTGTGTGCAGGACCGAGACTCGAACTCGGGACCTTTGCCTTTCGCCGGAAAGTGCTCTACCAGCTGAGCTACCCAAGCACGACTGACGCCCCGTCGTCACAGCTTTAATTCCACCAGTACCTCGACTCCTACCTTCCATACTTTACAGAGGCTCTCCTACGAACCACAGTTTTTATCTGCCAGGAAGTTTCATATCAGCGCACACTCCGCTGTAGAGTGGAAATTTCATTCTAGAAACATCCCCCAGGCTGTGGCTAAGCCATGTCTCCGCAATATCCTTTCTTCCAGGAGTGCTAGTTCTGCAAGGTTGGCAGGAGAGCTTCTGTGAAGTTTGGAAGGTAAGAGCCGAGATACTGGCAGAAGTAAAGCTGTGAGGACGGGGCGTGAGTCGTGTTGGTAGCTCAGTTGGTAGAAAGGAAAAGTTGCCGAGTTCGAGTTTCGGTCCGGCACACAGTTTTAATCTGCCAGGAAGTCTCATTATACAGGGTGAGTCACCTAACATTACCGCTGGATATATTTCGTAAACCACATCAAATACTGACGAATCGATTCCACAGACCGAACGTGAGGAGAGGGGCTAGTGTAATTGGTTAATACAAACCATAAAAAATGCACGGAAATATGTTTTTTAACACAAACCTACGTTTTTTTGAATCGAACCCCGTTAGTTTTGTTAGCACATCTGAACATATAAACAAATTCGTAATCAGTGCCGTTTGTTGAATTGTAAAATGTTAATTACATCCGGAGATATTGTAACCTAAAGTTGACGCTTGAGTACCACTCCTCCGCTGTTCGATCGTGTGTATCGGAGAGCACCGAATTACGTAAGGATCCAAAGGGAACGGTGATGGATCTTAGGTACAGTAGAGACTTGAACAGCACATTACGTCCACATGCTAACACCTTTTTATTGGTCTTTTTCACTGACGCACATGTACATTACCATGAGGGGTGAGGTACACGTTCGACGGGCGTTTCATAGGACGTGGAGGACGCATAAATTGGCCAGCCCGTTCTCCTGATCTTACACCTCTGGATTTATTTCTGTCGGGTACGTTAAAGGAGAATGTGTACCGTGATGTGCCTACAACACCAGAGGATATGAAACAACGTGTTGTGGCAGCCTGCGGCGACATTACACCAGATGTACTGCGGCGTGTACGACATTCATTACGCCAGAGATTGCAATTGTGTGCAGCAAATGATGGCCACCACATTGAACATCTATTGGCCTGACATGTCGGGACACACTCTATTCCACTACGTAATTGAAAACGAAAACCACGTGTGTACGTGTACCTCACCCCTCATGGTAATGTACATGTGCATCAGTGAAAAAGACCAATAAAAAAGTGTTAGCATGTGGACGTAATGTGCTGTTCCAGTCTCTTCTGTACCTAAGGTCCATCACCGTTCCCTTTGGATCCCTACGTAATTCGGTGCTCTCCGATACACACGATCGAACAGCGGAGGAGTGGTACTCAAGCGTCAACTTTAGGTTACAATATCTCCGGATGTAATTAACATTTTACAATGCAACAAACGGCACTGATTACGTATTTGTTTATATGTTCAGATGTGCTAACAAAACTAACGGGGTTCCATTTAAAAAATCGTAGGTTTGTGTTAAAAAAACATACTTCCGTGCATTTTTGTATGGTTTGTATTAACCAGTTACACTAACCCCTCTCCTCACGTTCGGTCTGTGGAATCGATTCGTCAGTATTTGATGTGGTTTACGAAATATATCCAGCGGTAATGTTAGGTGACTCACCCTGTATATGTTTATTAGGTTCAGAAGTATAGAGATGCCAAATCAGATAATTCTTTTTGATACACCATGTATATGGAACAATTCAGCCTACCACTACAGACAGGTACGTATTTTTGTGGCTGGTTGTGTGCTGCCTTTCATGACGGTGCCAAGAAGTAACTCTTGGCTGAGTTGTTCTACATGCAGGCATCTTTTTCCTGCCTCCGGACTGCATATTACGTGGAGGAGTGAGGCGGTGCTGAGCTGCGCTTCCCGGCGGTCCTCCACACTGCTGGTCAATGCACTGCCGCAGACGCCGAGTGACGTCATAGCGTTACGTCTGCGTTCCCCAGGGCACCGCAGCAGCGCCTAGTGTACGACACGTAATAGCGATCCTCTGAGGAAGGCAACAGCGACCACTACCTCGCCTCCTGCACACTGCTGCGGCTCAGCGTTACGTGACTGTAATCAAGTGAAAGAGACAATGTAACGAGGCACGGAGCGCTGGTTCACTTGCCCGACAACGGTCGAGTATCACAGTGCTTCGGAGCGCCGACGTTACAGGTTGTAATGAATCATGTACCGCTACAATGAATGCCAAGTGAAGTTTAAATAAAACAGCAACGCCCAAGAGATACACTCATGAACAACTGAATTAGCTGATAACTGGAATAAAACGCTTCAGCTGCCAGTTACTTTGTATTTTTATTCCCGCAACCGCTTTCGATCCAACAAAGTGTCATTTTCAAGAGTTTGTAACTATGGAAGCGGGTGTTCGAATCCGTAAAAATTTTATCAGGAACATAACACTCGAAATATTCCATGTTCAAGAAGAAGGACAGTTGCGACATTAAAAATCTTTATTCAAAGACGTCCCATTTCGCAAACTACATTTGCATCCTCAGGTGTTTATAGTCAGTCCGCAGAAACGATCTGTTTAAAAGCTGGAAGAAGCACGTTCCTCAACATTTTCATCAAAGTACTCAAAATTTCTATCTCGAAAGTTTGGGAACGTCCATAAATAGAAAAAGGCTGTCTGGGCCTTCCAGAAACCTCTAGTATAGACGGCCTGGGAAGGAAACGTTGCTGCTGCCGGTATTAAAACGACATAACACTAGCATACCGATGCACAGCACGTGGCTCTTCATAAGTTGTCTTCTGGCCAAGAATGAGATCACCATTATAAGCGGAACAGGATGAAATTAATTAGAGAAGACTCTATAAATCCATCGTTAACAATTAGGTGTACCTTGTTTCAGCGAGACCACGATAAAAAAGGATAAAAACCGGAATAAAAGGTCGTGAGCAGGCAAGTAAAAAGTATGTAAACATAAATAGTCACGAATGCATCATGTTGTAATATTATCCGTGGACTGCAATATGACACAGGAAGTTGTACTAAAACTTACACTGTGTGTTTATACTGGGAACAGAACAGTCACACTATAAAATGTATCATTCGTCGCTATCAACTGGAATAAAATTTGGCGGTGTTTCAGGAAGGCTGGCAACGGAAAACAGGTTAATTAGTTTACTGTTGAAGGGGCCATTTTTATGCAAAAATGTCTCTGAGCACTATGGGACTTAACTTCTGAGGTCATCAGTCCCTAGAACTTAGAACTACTTAAACCTAACTAACCTAAGGACATCACACACAACCATGCCCGAGGCAGGATTCGAACCTGCCTCACCTGCGGTCACGCGGTTCCAGACTGTAGCGCCTAGCCGCTCGGCCACACCGGCCGGCCTTTACGCATAATTGTAATGAATACTCGTATTGCGTATTATATGCTACATGCTACCCATTTACATGATTCTTTCGTTATTTTTGTTATATAGACGTGACTTAGCAATTCCTACCCTCCACATTTTTCATATTATGTAAACAGAAATTATTCTAAGGAAAAGAAGGAGTTGTCAAAAAGCCCTCTCAGTTTGTTTACAAACTGAACTTTGGTATCTGTCAGACATTTTGTATGATCGGGAAGGTGATCAAACATTTTGGTGGTAGCGTTGTGCCCTTATTGTGCTAAAGATGACCTTAATGGGAAATAATGGATGTCAATTTCTCATCCGGAAGCCGGCCCCTGTGGCCGAGCGGTTCTAGGCGCATCAGTCCGGAATCGCGCTGCTGCTACGGTCGCAGGTTCGAATCCTGCCTCGGGCATGGATGGATGTGATGTCCTTGGGTTAGTTAGGTTTAAGTAGTTCTACGTCTAGGGGCTGATGACCTCAGATGTTAAGTCCCATAGTGCTTAGAGCTATTTTTCATCCGGAATTGCAATTATGTACACCGTTGTTCCTTTCGACCAGTTGTGGGTTATTTATGGAAGCATAGGTGCAGTATTTTTCCCATTATTCGTATTCCAATGGAAAAGGATAGGTGGTTAAGTGGAAGAGTCCTATAAAAAGGCAATAACTGTCGAAAGTCGTAGATTTTGAGTGTCACGGTTCACCGGGTGAATCAAAGACTAAATTTGGGTGTTATCGATTTTTTTCTCTGCAGTCTGTTGTTTTGTATCGTCAGGGCGACACGTCTATGAGTAACAGTTGAGTGCTCGTGAAAACTCTGTAAACAGAAGTCCAGAGCAGTGATTGTTGAAGTGTGGCGTGCGACCCCCAGGGGGAGAGGGGGCGGGGCGTGAATGACGTAAAGGGGGGCGCGGTATATAAAAAAAAGTCTTACTAACAACAATTACGTATATCTTCGCTTCGATCAAAGATGATACCACTGATCTGGATTGAATTTCGCCCGAAGTCAATGTTACACCATACGCGGTCGACGACAATGAAACCGCAGTCACATTCTTAGCACTGTTTGAAATGATCTGGCGAGCTGTGAGACGTCAGACGTTGGCGGAATCGCCCGTTGTGGGCTGCAATGTGACCGTGGCTGCAGCCTAAAACTGTCGCGTGCAGTGCTGGTTTTGGCTCGAGCATCTTAGTCTTCCAGGCATCACAAGGAAGACTTGACTGCAGTGTGAAGCGCTTCCTGGTTGGTGACTGACGTGAAGACGCCAGTGGCCCATCAACAGGGGGAGGGAGGGAGATACACCAAAGGCGAAAACAAGAAGCTATGATGAGAACTATTTATTGATAGGCTTCACGAAAATTATATAATAAATAGTCAAGAACGTCCGTAGTGTATAATTTGTTAAACCGTTTAAGCTGCTGATAACATGACGCCTAACAAATGAAAGACACATCTTGAAACCAAAATTGCTGAGGTAGCGGAAGTTTGTCAGGAAACTAAATTTTTATTGCCTTTCCAGAAGAACATTGCGAAAACGACGAATGTGACTTCTAATGACCCTTTAAGGGGGATAGGACGTCAAACTGGCCGACTTGGAGCAGGAGAGGCACCACAAGACATTTTAATTTCCACTGTCTATACTTTTACAAATAAATTCATAAAACTTTGTCAGCATGACCAGGAAATGTTCAGGATTCACGTTCATAGCAGTGGAAGTTCAAAAATATAACAAAATATATTTCTTTTACATGTGAAATGTCATCATTTTTTCACTTACTATTGGCTGCATTCGTTGCTATAGGTACACTTTTCTTCATAAGTAAGGGAGATTCTTCCATGAATTTTGCACAGCATACAAACCATACTTACAGGTGTATGAAACTCTAGAATTTTCCAGATTTATTAAAAACTGTGCTAAAAATTGAGATAATTAACCATAAAATTTGAGTTTTATTCTAAACATGAAGTTTAAAATGTAACAGCTCATTCATTTTTTCAGTAATTAAATAAATTCTAGAGTTTCATACACCTGTAAGTATGTTTTGTATGCTGTGCAAAATTCATCGAAGAATCTCTCTTACTTGTGAAGAAAAGTGTACCTATAGCAACAAATGCAGCCAATAGTAAGTGAAAAAATGATGAAATTTGACATGTAAAAAAATTTATTTTGTTATACTTTTGAACTTACATTGCCATGAGTTTGAATCCTGAATCCTTGCTGGTGGTGTTGACAAAGTTTTATGAATTTATTTGTAAAAGTATAGACAGTGGAAATTAAAATGTCGTGTGGTGCCTCTCCTGCTCCAAGTCGGCCTGTTTGACGTCCTACCCCCCTTAACCTCTTACTAAATTTCACATAGGATTGCTAAATGTAAGAAATCGCACACGGTGGCAGGAACTCTCCTTTTACTAACAGCTCAATGCCTTTTTAACACGATGGATTCTTTTTTAAAATCAAAACTGGATCTCATGGAATAGGCGCACTGGAATATGCACAGATGAAGCTCGATCAACCTCTTGAATTCATGGTGGACTGCAGTCGAAAGTTAAAGCTGTAGCTCCTGATGCAGTATGGAGTCATCGCATGATAGAAAGGGAGGCTGAGGCCGTTAAAGAGCTTAGCCCACGTCTTCATGAACTGCTTCAAGTGGTGATAAAACAGTTAATATTATTAAAGCAAAATATATAAATTCAAAACTTTTAAACTGCTGTATGAGGAGATGGGTGCTGCGCACACTCAGTTCCTCTTTTGAAGTACTGCTCGATGACTTTCAAGTACTCAAGTACTAAAAAGAATGTTTGATCTGAGGAATCAGACATTCTGTTCCTTAAAGGAGAAAAGTTACTCTGGCACACTGTTTCAACAACGGTGATTTTCTTTTGAAAATGGCTTACTTACTAACACTGTAGAGAAAATAAATACTCTTAACACTTCAAGGTAATCAGGCATCTATAGTGTCTTGGAATGGAAAAGTGAAGGCGGGCATAAAGAAATTAGAGATGTGGCAAAACAGGATGGGAAGCCGCATGGTAGATGTCTTCCCTAGTCTAGTGTCACTTTTAGAGGACACAGGTAATCCGATACTTCCAATAGAGACAAAAGCCTAGAATCTTCATCATCTTGCGACACTGAAGCTTAACTGCGAAAAGTATTTCAGCGACGATTTTCATAAATTTGATTGGATTAAAAATCCGTTCAAAAATGCTGCTGGACCATCAGGTCTAAACAGAAGAGCATGAACAAAGTATTGATCATATTTGTGATACTTCAGTGAAGTATAAACGTAATATAACTTGCCTTTTTGGAGTTTTGGGTACATATTAGCAAAGAATTCCCAACGTTGAGCCAAAATGCAATGAAGATCCTGACGTATTTTGCAACAGCACACTTGTGCGACACTGACGTTTCATCTTTGGCAGGTATGGAGTCTAACCACCGCTCAAAAGTAAATGTAAGCAAACAATATCGCGAGGCTTTTTCTGCTATTATACTGCATCTTGACAAACTTTCTTCTCAAAATCAGGCTCATCCATCACAATAAACTTTGCAATTTAATTTTTTAATACTCTTGTAATCCTTGTCCGCTAATTTGTAAACAGTGTTCATTTCTTACTTTTTTAATTAATCAACATGTGGTAAAGACAGACAATTTCTTACTATTGTGTTATAATTTTTCATGTAGTTTTGGTTTCTGTTGCGTAAAATCCTTCTAAATAGAATTTGGCAGAACAGGGAATGAGGCAAAAAAATATAAAAATTGAATATTTTTATCAATAAAATATACTGGGGGCCTGACACTATCTTTTTCGTCAAGGGGAGAGGAGGGGGGGGGGGGGGCAGAGGAAAATTGTTTGAGACCACCGAGATGTCAGTACAGAGTACGACAGTCGTCGGGAAGGTGGAGTGACGTCACTAAACGCGGTAATTTAACTGAATTACAACAGTGATGGCTGCGGACCTCTCCAGAAGCCCATTAAGTTCGCCTGGAGGAGTTTCATAATGCACTGCGTAACACCTTAACACTCCACCGGAGAGGTTACACAGCGCTGACTTAATACAACATTCAAGGCTATCATTGACTTCCAAACAAGGCCATGGAAATTTTACTGCAGCGCATTACCCATGAATATTCCAGTCGCGTCACAGAAAACTGAGGAGGCGCCACACCTGTAAAGCGTCTGCTCGACGGAGATGGTGAGTCTGGCATTTGAAAACGGACCACTTCTGGAACAATCCCTCGCCCCCTTCCACTCCCGCCACATTCCAATCCCCCCCCCCCCCCCCCCAACCCAACTGGTTATAAGAATATGCAGCGGGAAAAACTTATTTATCCTGGAGCGCATTCGAGGCGATGTTGTTGAACTTGGCGTAAATGTTGTAGATAGAATAGCAGGCTTGCAGTAGGTCACTAGCATGAGTTTCACTTATGTTGGTCCCCCATCCGAAGCAGCATCATGTGAGTTATTTGCATTTGTAAATTACATCATATCACCATTACTATTTTAGGATTCAGGCCATTTCATGACAAATCCACTAATTTACCCCTTACATTTGCTGTAATTTTCTTTCCTTTTCAGGTATGTGGTTCTATCCCTGGCCAGAAACACCAATTACCTGTAGAATAACGAAATATTTTCGTTCTGAAACTACACAACGTTTATGCTTGGAGCTGACAAGAAGTGGTCTGCTTGACTGTGAGCTGCACTTGTTTTTCTGACGGAAAGCCGACAATCATTGATCACTATAACCTGTGACCTCATTCTCGTAGCAATTTCACTTTTTTTTCAATTTTTCGAAGCATCTTGCGCGAACGAGACGCAATGTCTTGGGGCCAGCAATGTGATATTGCCACCTGGTGCAACATCGATGTAGGTGCCAGTGACTTATTTTACAGGAAATGTAAAATAGTGCAATGAAACTGTAAGTAATATATAGAAGAGAATAATTTTTAAGGACTAGTTTAAGTAATTGAAAAATAGACATAATCATGACGAATAATTCGGCGTTCGATTTATCTGCTTCAATGAAACAGTACAATTAAACCATACGAAACTTAATTTAGTTGCCTCGAGGTTTAGGGCGCCATGTCACGGATTGCGCGGCCCCTCACGCCAAAGGTTAGAGTCCTCCCTCGGGGATTGGTAAATTTGGAAATTTGTGGTAAGGACTATGGGACCAAACTCCTGAGGTCATCGGTCCCTAGGCTTACGCACTACTTAAACGAACTTATACTTAGGACAACATACACAAACACACACATACAAACACACACACACACACACACACACACACACACACACACACATGCCCGAGAGAGGACTCGAACCTCCGACGGGGGAGGCCGCGCGAACCGTGACAAGACACCTTAGACTGCACGGCTACCCAGCACGGCGGGCATTGGTGTGTGTGTTGTTGTTGGCATAAGTTAGTTTAAGTAGTGTGTAAGTCTAGGAACCGATGGCCTCAGCTATTAGGTCCTTTACGAATTGACACACACTTAAACATTTTTTTAATTTAGCTCTTTCTAGGAAATATTATAAATTATATGATAACAAGAAGCTCTGAAAATCCAACTATGGTTCTAATTCATTTAGTTACTATATTTGCAACAGGGAATTAAGGAAGCAAAAAAATTATAAGAGGACTTAAAAATTCATTTTCTCTTGTTATTATCGTATTTTTTAGGTCAGAAACAACTTTTCCAACACAGATTTCGCACACATAACGAACAAATATCTAAGTACATCACGTAGTCACCACAACGCAAAAAAATACGAATCATAAACAGATCTGGAGTATGTGGACTAACAAAATCCCACTCCAGGGGGACACATGGATTAATAACACCGGAAAATCGTAACAACAAATGACTAATCTCATGAAACTTCTCCTCCAATAGAGGATCCTCAGCAAAAAAACTTAAGAAGAACAAGAGAAAATACAGTTTAGTAACATAATTGAAAATACTATACAGGGTCCAGAATGAGATTTTCACTCTGCAGCGGAGTGTGCGCTGATATGAAACTTCCTGGCAGATTAAAACTGTGTGCCGGACCGAGACTCGAACTCGGGACCTTTGCCTTTCGCGGGCAAGTGCTCTTGGTAGAGCATATCAGCGCACACTCCGCTGCAGAGTGAAAATCTCATTCTGGAAACATCCCCCAGGCTGTGGCTAAGCCATGTCTCCGCAATATCCTTTCTTTCAGGAGTGCTACTTCTGCAAGGTTCGCAGGCGAGCTTCTGTAAAGTTTGGAAGGTTGGAGACGAGGTACTGGCAGAAGTAAAGCTGTGAGGCCGGGGCGTAAGTCGTGCTTGGGTAGCTCTGTTGGTAGAGCACTTGCCCGCGAAAGGCAAAGGTCCCGAGTTCGAGTCTCGGTCCGGCACGCAGTTTTAATCTGCCAGGAAGTTTTACTACACAGGGTGTTTCCATATGAGCGTGCAAAAATTTAACAGGTCATAGAGTATGTCCCCCCCCCCCCTCATGAACCATGGACCTTGCCGTTGGTGGGGAGGCTTGCGTGCCTCAGCGATACAGGTAGCCGTACAGTAGGTGCAAGCACAACGGAGGGTTACCTGTTGAGAGGCCAGACAAATATGTGGTTCCTGAAGAGGGGCAGCAGCCTTTTCAGTAGTTGCAGGGGCATCAGTCTGGATGATTGACTGATCTGGCCTTGTAACACTAACCAAAACGGCCTTGCTGTGCTGGTACTGCGAACGGCTGTAAGCAAGGGGAAACTACAGCCGTAGTCCTTCCCCAGGGCATGCAGCTTTACTGTATGGTTAAATAATGATGGCGTCCTCTTGGGTAAAATATTCCGGAGGTAAAATAGTCCCCCATTCGAATCTCCGGGCGGGAACTACTCAGGAGGACGTCGTTATCAGGAGAAAGAAAATTGGCGTTCTACGGATCGGAGCCAACTAGCTCCGCAGATGACGAAGAGATTCATGAAATGTATGATAAGATAAAAGACATTATTCATATAGTGAAGCGAGAAGAAAATTTAATAGTCATGGGTGACTGGAATTCGATAGTGGGAAAAGGAAGAAAAGGAAACGTAGTAGGTGAATATGGAATGGGGGTAAGACATGAAAGAGGAAGCCGCCTGGTAAGATTTTGCACAGAGTATAACTTAATCATAGCTAACAGTTGGTTCAAGAATCATAAAATAAGGTTGTATACATGGAAGAAGCCTGGAGATACTGACACATTTCAGATAGATTATATAATGGTAAGACAGAGTTTTAGAAACCAGGTTTTAAACTGTAAGACATTTCCAGGGGAAGATGTGGACTCTGACCACAATCTATTGGTTATGAACCGTAGATTAAAACTGAAGAAACTGCAAAAAGGTGGGAATTTAAGGAGATGGGACCTGGATAAACTGACAGAACCAGAGGTTGTACAGAGTTTCAGGGAGAGCATAAGGGAACAACTGACAGGAATGGGAGAAAGAAATAGAGTAGAAGAAGAATGGGTAGCTTTAAGGGTTGAAATAGTGAAGGCAGCAGAGGACCAAGTAGGTAAAAAGACGAGGGGTAGTAGAAATCCTAGGGTTAGAGAATGTATATTGAATTTAATTGATGAAAGGAGAAAATATAAAAATGCAGTAAATGAAGCAGGTAAAAAGGAATACAAACGTCTCAAAAGTGAGATCGACAGGAAGTGCAAAATGAGTAAGGAGGGATGGCTAGAGGACAAATGTAATGATGTAGACGCTTATCTCACTAGGGGTAAGATAGATGCTGCCTACAGGAAAATTAAAGAGGCCTTTGGAGAAAAGAGAACCACTTGTATGAATATCAAGAGCTCAGATGGAAACCCAGTTCTAAGCAAAGAAGAGAAAGCAGAAAGGTGGAAGGAGTATATAGAGGGTCTATACAAGGGCGATGTACTTGAGGACAATATTATGGAAATGGAAGAGGATGTAGATGAAGATGAAATGGGAGATATGATACTGCGTGAAGAGTTTGACAGAGCACTGAAAGACCTAAGTCGAAACAAGGCCCCGTGAGTAGACGACATTCCATTAGAACTGCTGACAGCCTTGGGAAGCCAGGCCTAACAAAATTCTGCCATGTGGTGAGCAAGATGTATGAGATAGTTGAAATAACCTCAGACTTCAAGAAGAATATAATAATTCCAATTCCAAATAAAACAGGTGTTGACAGATATGAAAATTACCGAACCATCAGTTTAATAAGTCACGGCTGCAAAATACTAACACGAATTCTTTACAGACGAATGCAAAGACAGGTAGAAGCCAACCTCAGGGTAGATCATTTTGGATTCCGTAGAAATGCTGGTACACGTGAGGCAATACTGACCGTACGACTTATCTTAGAAGATAGATTAAGGAAAGGCAAACCTAAGTTTCTAGCATTTGAAGATTTAGAGAAAGAGTTTGGCAATGTTGACTAGAATATTCTCTTTCAAATTCTGAAGTTGACAGGGGTAAAATACAGGGATCAAAAGGCTAATAACAATTTGTACAGAAATCAGAAAGTAGTAAGAGTCGAGGGGCATTAAAGGGAAGCAGTGGTTGGGAAGGGAGTCAGACAGGGTTGTAGCCTATCCTCGATGTTATTCAATCTGTATATTGAGCAAGCAGTAAAGGAAACAAAAGAAAAATTCGGAGTAGGTATTAAAATCTATGGAGAAGAAATAAAAACTTTGAGGTTCTATCAGAGACAGCAAAGGACCTAGAGGTGTAGTTGAGCGGAATGGATAGCGTCTTGAAAGGAGGATATAAGATGAACATCCACAAAATCAAAACGAGGATAATATAATGTAGTCGAATTAAGTAGAGTGATGCTGGGGGAGTTAGATTAGGAAATGAGACACTTAAAGTAGTAAATGAGTTTTACTATTTGGATAGCGAAGTAACTGATGATGGTCGAAGTAGAGAGAATATAAAATCTAGACTGGCAATGGCGAGGAAGGCGTTTCTGAAGAAGAGAAGTTTGTTAACATCGAGTATAGATTTAAGTGTCAGGAAGTCGTTTCGGAAAGTATTTGTATGGAGTGTAGCCATGTATGGAAGTGAAACGTGGACGATAAAAAGAGTTTGGACAAGAAGAGAATAGAAGCTTTCGAAATGTGATGCTACAGAAGAATGCTGAAGATTAGATGCGTAGATCACATAACTAATGAGGAGGTAATGAATAGAATTAGGGAGAAGAGAAATTTGTGGCACAACTTGACTATAAGAAGGGATCGGTTGGTAGGACATGTTCTGAGGCATCAAGGGATCACCAATTTAGTGTTGGAGGGCAGCGTGGAGGGTAAAAATAGTAGAGGGAGACCAAGAGATGAATACACTAAACAAATTCAGAAGGATGTAGGTTGCAGTAGCTACTGGGAGATGATTCTTGCACAGGATAGATTAGCACGGAGAGCTGCATCAAACCAGTCTCTGGACTGAAGACCACAACAACAACAGAGTATGTTCGTCTGAACAAGTTGAGGTAGGGAACCTGGGATCGGAGAAGTCAATCAAGGAGCTAATAGGAATAAAATCACATTCCTGTGTACTTTTTTATTTTTATTAGTTACAGTTAAATAAAGTGTCTTACAAAACGTACTGAAACTGACGGCCATCAACCTTTGAGCAAGCATGACATCGGCGAGCAAGTTTCTGACGCACCGTGACAAACTTCCCTGGTCTGTTTTGAGTCACATCAGAGGCAGCTACAATTCTAGCAACTAGTTCAAACTCCGTATCCACCGGGGTCTCATACACAAGTGACTTTAGGTAGCCCCTTAGCAAATAATCAAGGCGATTCAGGTCAGGTGACCTCGCAGGCCATGAAATAGGACCTCCCCCTCTAATCCAGCTTTGAGATGGTTGCGAACATCCACACTGAAATGAGGCGGTGCACCGTCATGTTGTATCCACATCCTCTACGAACAGCCAAGGGTGCGTTCTCCAACAACTCAGGTAGAGCTGTTTGCACGAACCTCAAGTACAGCGGCGATTCAGACGACCAGGTAGAGGATATGGTTCGGCCTCCTCGTTTCCTTGCAGGAAATGAATGTACATGTAAATAAACAGCACAGTACCTGTGAACTTGACCGCATGTTGGTTGTAAATAAGCTGGAAAACAGTAATGCTCACAAAGCGGTAGACAAGTTTACTTCCATATTTCTTTAAGCTGGCTTCACCGGCCCCAGGTTTGCAGCCTCAAATTGTTCAGTGGAGCATTCTCTATGACCTGTTACATTTTTACACGCTCTTACGGAAACACCCTGTCTATCGCAGTTTTTAGGCTGTATACATAAAAAAGACATGTAATACAGGCCATTGAAGATGCTTCACAAATAAAAGAATAAAAGCGTGTATGGCAAGAAAACAAAAGCCTTACATTCAAATGCAAAGATAGAATAAATCTCACTTTATTTTTAAGCAACTATAGAACGACGGGAAATACATAACGTGACGACACATGATATGGTTTACAAAATCCAAGAGGAAGGCGGTCTCGGATTTATCCAGCTTTCGTTCAACTGCTTCGCTGACGAAGTATGACTACATCAGCTGTAGAGCGATAGCGGAAAGTAATCGGTCTTGTTATTGTTAAAGTGAGAGCCCTGAAATAACTGGGAAAGATCAACGAAACGCTTACTGACAATCCGCACAAGAGTACGAAACCATTCCTTTTACACTGAAGTGCCAAATAATCTGGTAGAGGCATGTGTATTCAAATGCAGAGATATGTAAACAGCCAGAATACGGCGCTGCGGTCGAAACCGCCTATATAAGACGGCAAGTGTCTGGAGCAGTTGTTAGACAGGTTACTGCTGCTACAATGGCAGGTTATCAAGATTTAAGTGAGTTTGAATGTGGTGTTATAGTCGGCGCACGGGCGTTGGGACACAACATCTCCGACGTAGCGATAAAGTGGGAATTTTCCATTACGACTATTTCACTAACGTACCGTGAATATCAGGAATCCGGTAAAACATCAAGTCTCCGACACTGTTGCGGCCGAAAAAAGATCCTGCAAGAACGGCACCAACGACGACTGAAGAGAACCGTTCAACGTGACACAAGTGCGGCCCTTCCGCAAATTGCTGCAGATTTCAACGCTGGGCCATCAACGACTGTCAGCGTGTGAACCATTCAACGGAATATCATCGTGTGCCCTTGATGACTGGAGAACACAAAGCTTTATGCCTCGCCTAGGCACGTCAGCACCGATATTGGACTGTCGATGACTGGAAACATGTCGCCTGGTACGACGAGTCTCATTTCAAATTGTATCGAGCGTATGGACGTGTACGGGTATGGCGACAGCCTTATGAATCCATGGACCCTGCATGTCAGCAGGGGACTCTTCAAGGTGGTGGAGGTTCTCCGCTTGGAGTGATACGTGACCCCTAATACATCTAAATACGACTCTACCAGGTGACACATAAGCATCCTGTCTGATCACCTGCATCTACTCATATCCACTGTGCTTCCGACGGACTTGGGCAATTCCAGCAGAACAATGCAACACCCCCCCACGTCTACTGATACATCTAAATACGACTCTACCAGATGACACGTAAGCATCCTGTCTGATCACCTGCATCCACTCATGTCCACTGTGCTTCCGACGAACTTGGGCAATTCCAGCACAACAATGCAACACCCCACACGTCTAGAATTTCTACAGAGTGGCTACCGCAACACTCTTCTGAGTTTAAACAGTTCCGCTGGCCACCAGACTCCCCAGACATGAACATAACTGAGCATATCTGCATGCCTTGCAACGTGCTGTTGAGAAGAGATCTCTATAACTCGTACTCTTACAGATTTATGGATGGCCCTGCAGGTTTCATGGTGTCAGTTCCCTCGAGCACTATTTCAGACATAAGTAGAGTCTATGCCACTTTGTGTTGCGGCACTTCTGCTTACTCACAGGGGCCCTACACGATATTAGGCAGGTGTAACAATTTCTTTCGCTCTTCAGTGTAGTTCTGTATACGACTATGCATCCATCTTACTGGCTGTGTGATAAGACAGTTAGTCACAGAATGTCAACGAAGCAGCCTGTGCCTCTTAATGGAACATTAACAACAATTACAGCGTTTGCTTTTCGCTGAAGAAGAGACTAAGGATGAAACACCAGGCAGACAAAACATGTCTTCCTTATCTTGCCACAAACTAGCTTGTTCAAACATAGTAGGGGAATATGGACAGGCGGTAAGAAATGAAAGAGGAAGCCGCCTGGTAGAATTTTGCACAGAGCACAACTTTATCATAGCTAACACTTGGTTCAAGAATCATAAAAGAAGGTTGTATACATGGAAGAAGCCTGGAGATACTGACAGGTTTCGGATAGAGTATATAATGGTAAGACAGAGATTTAGGAACCAGGTTTTAAATTGCAAGACATTTCAAGGGGCAGATGTGAACTCTGAACACAATCTATTGGTTGTTGTTGTTGTGGTCTTCAGTCCTGAGACTGGTTTGATGCAGCTCTCCATGCTACTCTATCCTGTGCAAGCTTCTTCATCTCCCAGTACCTACTGCAACCTACATCCTTCTGAATCTGCTTAGTGTATTGATCTCTTGGTCTCCCTCTACAATTTTTACCCTCCACGCTGCCCTCCAATGCTAAATTTGTGATCCCTCGATGCCTCAGAACATGTCCTACCAACCGATCCCTTCTTCTAGTCAAGTTGTGCCACAAACTTCTCTTCTCCCCAATCCTATTCAATACCTCCTCATTAGTTACGAGATCTACCCACCTTATCTTCAGCATTCTTCTGTAGCACCACATTTCGAAAGCTTCTATTCTCTTCTTGTCCAAACTAGTTATCGTCCATGTCTCACTTCCATACATGGCTACACTCCATACAAATACTTTCAGAAACGACTTCCTGACACCTAAATCTATATTCGATGTTAACAAATTTCTCTTCTTGAGAAACGCTTTCCTTGCCATTGCCAGTCTACATTTTATATCCTCTCTACTTCGACCATCATCGGTTATTTTACTCCCTAAATAGCAAAACTCCTTTACTACTTTAAGTGTCTCATTTCCTAATCTAATTCCCTCAGCATCACCCGACTTAATTTGACTACATTCCATTATCCTCGTTTTGCTTTTGTTGATGTTCATCTTATATCCTCCTTTCAAGACACTGTCCATTCCGTTCAACTGCTCTTCCAAGTCCTTTGCTGTCTCTGACAGAATTACAATGTCATCGGCGAACCTCAAAGTTTTTACTTCTTCTCCATGAATTTTAATACCTACTTCGAATTTTTCTTTTGTTTCCTTTACTGCTTGCTCAATATACAGATTGAATAACATCGGGGAGAGGCTACAACCCTGTCTCACTCCTTTCCCAACCACTGCTTCCCTTTCATGCCCCTCGACTCTTATAACTGCCATCTGGTTCCTGTACAAATTGTAAATAGCCTTTCGCTCCCTGTATTTTACCCCTGCCACCTTCAGAATTTGAAAGAGAGTATTCCAGTCAACATTGTCAAAAGCTTTCTCTAAGTCTACAAATGCTAGAAACGTAGGTTTGCCTTTTCTTAATCTTGCTTCCAAGATAAGTCGTAAGGTCAGTATTGCCTCACGTGTTCCAACATTTCTACGGAATCCAAACTGATCTTCCCCGAGGTCGGCTTCTACCAGTTTTTCCATTCGTCTGTAAAGAATTCGTGTTAGTATTTTGCAGCTGTGACTTATTAAACTGATAGTTCGGTAATTTTCACATCTGTCAACACCTGCTTTCTTTGGGATTGGAATTATTATATTCTTCTTAAAGTCTGAGGGTATTTCGCCTGTCTCATACATCGTGCTCACCAGATGGTAGAGTTTTGTCATGACTGGCTCTCCTGAGGCCATCAGTAGTTCTAATGGAATGTTGTCTACTCCCGGGGCCTTGTTTTGACTCAGGTCTTTCAGTGCTCTGTCAAACTCTTCACGCAGTATCTTATCTCCCATTTCATCTTCATCTACATCCTCTTCCATTTCCATAATATTGTCCTCAAGTACATCGCCCTTGTATAAATCCTCTATATACTTCTTCCACCTTTCTGCTTTCCCTTCTTTGCTTAGAACTGGGTTGCCATCTGAGCTCTTGATATTCATACAAGTGGTTCTCTTCTCTCCAAAGGTCTCTTTAATTTTCCTGTAGGCAGTATCTATCTTACCCCTAGTGAGACAAGCCTCTACATCCTTACATTTGTCCTCTAGCCATCCCTGCTTAGCCATTTTGCACTTTCTGTCGATTTCATTTTTGAGACGTTTGTATTCCTTTTTACCTGCTTCATTTACTGCATTTTTATATTTTCTCCTTTCATCAATTAAATTCAATATTTCTTCTGTTACCCAAGGATTTCTATTAGCCCTCGTCTTTTTACCTACTTGATCGTCTGCTGCCTTCACCACTTCATCCCTCAGAGCTACCCATCCTTCTTCTACTGTATTTTTTTCCCCCATTCCTGTCAATTGTTCCGTAATGCTCTCCCTGAAACTCTGTACAACCTCTGGTTCTTTCAGTTTATCCAGGTCCCATCTCCTCAAATTCCCACCTTTTTGCAGTTTCTTCAGTTTCAGTCTGCAGTTCATAACCAATAGATTGTGGTCAGAATCTACATCTGCCCCAGGAAATGTCTTACAATTTAAAACCTGGTTCCTAAATCTCTGTCTTACCATTATATAATCTATCTGAAACCTGTCAGTATCTCCAGGCTTCTTCCATGTATACAGCCTCCTTTCATGATTCTTGAACCAAGTGTTAGCTATGATTAAGTTATGCTCTGTGCAAAATTCTACAAGGCGGCTTCCTCTTTCATTCCTTCCCCCCAATCCATATTCACCTACTATGTTTCCTTCTCTCCCTTTTCCTACTGACGAATTCCAGTCACCCATCACTATTAAATTTTCGTCTCCCTTCACTACCTGAATAATTTCTTTTATCTCGTCATACATTTCATCTATTTCTTCATCATCTGCAGAGCTAGTTGGCATATAAACTTGTACTACTGTAGTAGGCATGGGCTTTGTGTCTATCTTGGCCGCAATAATGCGTTCACTGTGCTGTTTGTAGTAGCTAACCCGCACTCCTATTTTTTTATTCATTATTAAACCTACTCCTGCATTACCCCTATTTGATTTTGTATTTATAACCCTGTAATCACCTGACCAAAAGTCTTGTTCCTCCTGCCACCGAATTTCACTAATTCCCACTATATCTAACTTTAACCTATCCATCTCCCTTTTTAAATTTTCTAACCTACCTGCCCGATTAAGTGATCTGACATTCCACGCTCCGATCCGTAGAACGCCAGTTTTCTTTCTCCTGATAACGACGTCCTCTTGAGTAGTCCCCGCCCGGAGATCCGAATGGGGGACTATTTTACCTCCGGAATATTTTACCCAAGAGGACGCCATCATTGGTTATGAACCGTAGATTAAAACTGAAGAAACTGCAAAAAGGTGGGAATTTAAGGTGATGGGACCTGGATAAACTGACTAAACCAGAGGTTGTACAGAGTTTCAGGGAGAGCATAAGGGAACAATTAACAAGAATGGGGGAAAGAAATACAGTAGAAGAAGAATGGGTAGCTTTGAGGAATGAAATAGTGAAGGCACCATAGGATCAAGTAGGTAAAAAGACTAGGGCTAGCAGAAATACTTGGGTAACAGAAGAGATACTGAATTTAATTAATGAAAGGAGAAAATACAAAAATGCAGTAAGTGAACCAGGCAAAAAGGAATACAAACGTCTCAAAAATGAGATCGACAGGAAGTGCAAAATGGCTAACCAGGCATGGCTAGAGGACAAATGTAAGGATTTAGAGGCATATCTCACTAGGAGTAAGATAGATACTGCCTACAGGAAAATTAAAGAGACCTTTGGAGAAAAGAGAACCGCTTGTATGAATATCAAGAGCTCAGATGGAAACCCAGTTTTAAGCAAAGAAGGGAAAGCAGAAAGGTGGAAGGAGTATATAGAGGGACTATACAAGGGCGATGTATTTGAGGGCAATGTTATGGAAAGGGCAGAAGATGTAGATGAAGATGAAATGGGAGATATGGTACTGCGTGAAGAGTTTGACAGAGCACTGAAAGACCTGAGTCGAAACAAGGCCCCGGGAGTAGACAACATTCCTTTAGAACTACTGACGGCCTTGGGAGAGCCAATCATGACAAACCTCTACCATCTGGTGAGCAAGATGTATGAGACAGGTGAAATACCCTCAGACTTCAAGATAAATATAATAATTCCAATCCCAAAGAAAGCAGGTGTTGACAGATGTGAAAATTACCAACTATAGTGTAATAAGTCACAGCTGCAAAATACTAACACGAATTCTTTACAGACGAATGGAAAAACTGGTAGAAGCCGACCTCGGGGAAGATCAGTTTGGATTCCGTAGAAATATGGGAACACGTGAGGCAATACTGACCCTACAACTTATCTTAGAAGCTAGATTAAGAAAAGGCAAACCTACGTTTCTAGCATTTGTAGACTTAGAGAAAGCTTTTGACAACGTTGACTGGAATACTCTCTTTCAAATTCTGAAGGTGGCAGGGGTAAAATACAGGGACCGAAAGGCTATTTACAACTTGTACAGAAACCAGATGGCAGTTATATGAGTTGAAGGGCATGAAAGGGAAGCAAAGGTTGGGAAAGGAGTGAGACAGGGTTGTAGCCTATCCCCGATGTTATTCAATCTGTATATTGAGCAAGCAGTAAAGGAAACAAAAGATAATTCGGAGTAGGCATTAAAATCCATGGAGAAGTAATAAAAACTTTGAGGTTCGCTGATGAGATTGTAATTCTATCAGAGACAGACTTGGAAGAGCGCTTGTACGGAATGGACAGTGCCTTGAAAGGACGATATAAGATGAACACCAACAAAATTAAAACGAGGATAATGGAATGTATTCGAATTAAGTCGGGTGATGCTGAGGGAGCTAGATTAGGAAAAGAGACACTTAAAGTAGTAAAGGAGTTTTAGTATTTGGGGAGCAAAATAACTGATGATGGTCGAAGTAGAGAGGATATAAAATGTAGACTGGAAATGGCAAGGAAGGCGTTCCTGAAGAATAGAAATTTGTTAACATCGAGTATAGATTTAAATGTCAGGAAGTCGTTTCTGAAAGTATTTGTATGGAGTGTAGCCATGTATGGAAGTGAAACATGGACGATAAATGGTTTAGACAAGAAGAGAATAGAAGCTTTCGAAATGTGGTGCTACAAAAGAACGCTGAAGATTAGATGGGTAGATCACATAACTAATGAGGAGGTATTGAATAGGATTTGGGAGAAGAGGAGTTTGTGGCACAACTTGACTAGAAGAAGGGATCGGTTGGTAGGACATGTTCTGAGTCATCAAGGGATCACCAATTTAGTTTTGGAGGGCAGCATGGAGGGTAAAAATAGTAGAGGGAGACCAAGAGATGAATACACTAAACGGATTCGGGATTTAGGTTGCAGTAGGTACTGGGAGATGAAGAAGCTTGCACAGGATAGAGTGGCGTGGAGAGCTGCATAAAACCAGTCTCAGGACTGAAGACCACTACAACATTTTAGATGGGATATAAAGCGAATTTCGCGAGGGCTGGGAATCTTACCTCATTCACTGGAAGAGAGGACTTACAGAATGAAAGCTGGAAGGTCTGTCCGAGAAGTGTTTGCTGTTTCGGTTTTTATTGACTGAGAGGAAAAAACTTTGAAAGGTAAAATAAAGCAGGGAAGTATCACAGAAAGACGTGATGGCGGGGTGTGGGTAACGTGGTAGGTTTGTTCGTGACGGGGTGAGGTACAGCGGATGTTCAGCTGCATCACACCAGCAGAAAGGCTCCTACCTCGATCACGAACAGGTGAAACAGGGATGTGTAGAGGGCAGATCCAAGACACGAGTGCAGAACGGCCGACTTCCGGATCTGTGTTAATGTGATGGTGGGCAAGTCGGGGGGGGGGGGGGGGGTCGTTGAAGAGCACACACATGGCTTCAGGGAGCCGCTTTCAGCGTATAATGCAGAAAATACCTCAGAAGTAGAGCTATGTGCTACTTCTGCATGTTATCGCTGCTCTTGCTAACGAACTAACAGGTTTCTACCCCAGTTCGTGTTTCTACATCTACGAGGTGTACTCATGATCTTTTAACCACCACCTCAAAGAAATAAACGTACCTGATTTTATGTTTGTTTTGCAGGTACAAGTCCGCAGACCTGGCAGACACTGAGATTCATTGTCCTCAGTACAGCAGCATGCCGCTAGAGGAAGCAAAAGAAAATGGCGCCGTCCGTCGCTAAGGTGAAGTATCGTGGAGTAATTCGTTTTCGGTAGCAGAGGAAATTTTTTCTACTGCGTCAGGCTAATTCGGAAGATTTGTTTGGTACTGTATTTCCCAAGTGTTTCTTATTTTGTGTGGTAAGCTCACGTCTTATCTACTCCGCCAGCTATTATTCCTCTTTGTGAGGTGATACTGAAATTTCTTTATTAAAATTTTACTTAAACTGCTGAGTGAAACTGAATGGAAGTGACTGTACTTTGCCGGCCGGGGTGGCCGAGCGGTTCTATTCGCTACCGTTTGAAACCGCGCGACCGCTACGGTCGCAGGTTCGAATCCTGCCTCGGGCATGGATGTGTGTAATGTCCTTCGGTTAGTTAGGTTTAAGTAGTACTAAGTCTAGGGGACTAATGACCTCAGAAGTTAAATCCCATAGTGCTCAGAACCATTTGAACCATTTGACTGTACTTTCTCTTTACTTATTCTTATCATGTCAACACTGACCCACAATATTCTAGCGCAACGCAGTCTGACTGCTCAAAAAAAGGATAACTGGACTTCAAATAATTAATTCAAAAGAATGGGCCTGACTAAAAAGAAATCTTAACAATAACCTATACAGTTCTTTAAGCACTTATGTCACAAAAATCTTCATTACGGGAAGTAATGCAATACATCGAGCGTCAATACTGCCAGCTAAATAAGAGATTCTAACTACTAAAGCCACTAACTACTAATAGGCATATGGTTAGCAAAGGAAAGATTTTGTTGCAAACCAAATAACGTATTTTTTACCTTGGTATTGTGACATCCAGTTCAGACACAAACATAAATCATCATTGACATCTAGTACAAAGGTATACAATCATGAACAATATTCAATCTCCAAGTCGAACATGTACAGATCGTTAGCCTACGCTAACACTTCAGACCTGTACCCTCCATCAATGCTAACTTCTCACATCTAACATCCATCACTGATGGCTGTTCACCTCCAACCGCCCAACATTATTTCCATCACTGCTGGCGACCAATTTCCAACTGCCCAACACTACTTCCAACAACGAGTCCAACCAGCCACAGAGTCTCTTACAAAGAAAGCGCAGTCAGAGATTCAATGCAAAGCGCTACACAGCGCTGCCAACGCAGAAGCACCCCACTTACAATGCCAATCTGTGAGAAAGCACAGAAACTACCATCAGAATGCTGCAACGAAAATATGGATCAGGAGAGGGGCATATAGAACAACAGATTATGGTAACGTTTCACATATTCCCGACACACTGTCAGAAGCTGTATACAAACAATAAACGTAAACATAACTAGATAATTTGCTATTTTGTTTTTAATGTTTTATAACAGTGAGGACTGTTTCGTTCTGTAATTTCTCAACTGTATTATTTACGCTATCTTAATTTTTTAGATATCTTTTACGTTGTGAATTTACGAGGTGCATTCAAGTTCTAAGGCCTCCGATTTTTTTTCTCCGGACTGGAAAGAGATAGAAATATGCGCATTGTTTTAAAATGAGGCTGCGTTAATTGTCAATACGTCCCAGAGATGGCAGCACCATATGGCAGATGGAATTTTAACGCCAGCGGCGAGAATGAGAACTGTTTTAAATACTTAAAATGGCGACGTTTTCGTTATTTGAACAGCATGCAATCATTCGTTTTCTGAATTTGTGTGGTGTGAAACCAATTGAAATTCATCGGCAGTTGAAGGAGACATGTGGTGATGGAGTTATGGATGTGTCGAAAGTGCGTTCGTGGGTGCGACAGTTTAATGAAGGCAGAACATCATGTGACAACAAACCGAAACAACCTCGGGCTCGCACAAGCCGGTCTGACAACATGATCGAGAAAGTGGAGAGAATTGTTTTGGGGCATCGCTGAAAGACTGTTGAACAGATCGCCTCCAGAGTTGGCATTTCTGTGGGTTCTGTGCACACAATCCTGCATGACGACCTGAAAATGCGAAAAGTGTCATCCAGGTGGGTGCCACGAATGCTGACGGACGACCACACGGCTGCCCGTGTGGCATGTTGCCGAGCAATGTTGACGCGCAACGACAGCACGAATGGGACTTTCTTTTCGTCGGTTGTGACAATGGATGAGACGTGGATGCCATTTTTCAATCCAGAAACAAAGCGCCAGTCAGCTCAATGGAAGCACACAGATTCACCGCCACCAAAAAAATTTCGGGTAACCGCCAGTGCTTAAAATATGATGGTGTCCATGTTCTGGGACAGCGAGTGCGTAATCCTTACCCATTGCGTTCCAAAGGGCACTACGGTAACAGGTGCATCCTACGAAAATGTTTTGAAGAACAAATTCCTTCCTGCACTGCAACAAAAACGTCCAGGAAGGGCTGCGCGTGTGCTGTTTCACTAAGACAACGCACTCGCACATCGAGCTAACGTTACGCAACAGTTTCTTCGTGATAACAACTTTGAAGTGATTCCTCATGCTTCTTACTCACCTGACCTGGCTCCTAGTGACTTTTGGCTTTTTCCAACAATGAAAGACACTCTCTGTGGCCGCACATTCACCAGCCGTGCTGCTATTGCCTCAGCGATTTTCCAGTGGTCAAAACAGACTGCTAAAGAAGCCTTCGCCGCTGCCATGGAGTCATGGCGTCAGCGTTGTGAAAAATGTGTACGTCTGCAGGGCGATTACGTCGAGAATTAACGCCAGTTTCATCGATTTTGGGTGAGTAGTTAATTAGAAAAAAAAGTCGGAGGCCATACATGAAACTCTGTATGAAGGGGTCACCCTTGTCACTGCTGGCCCCAATTTGCATCAGTCCAAGGCTCATCACTGACCTTAACTTTTAACCTTTGACACATTGGGAATGAGCGTAACGACAGCATGCCAGTGGTATGGGGCTGCTTATATATATTAAGGTTGCTCTCAATACGAAACGTTTGCTATCATAATGAAAAAATATTTCGTAAACATCTGTTGCATTATTATTCTAATTATGCACTGGAATATTTTGATCGCAGGATGGTACTGTAAAAAAAAAAGCTAATATCATAATCTGTCTGTATCTGACTTGCTGAATCATTGCACTAACTCAGAATGCTTGGCGCCGGACCCCGTTCGGCTATTTCCCAAGTCTACAATCAAAACAGTCACTGTGTAGCCCTCTCACATCTCCGGCTAACTAGGTTTTTCTATATGACCGTCTAGCTAAAGTCCCTAGTCTGTGGGGGGAAAGGCCGCGCGGGGTAGCAGTGCGGTCTTGGTGCCTTGCCACGGTTGACGCAGCTCCCCCCGTCGGAGGTTCGAGTCCTCCCTTGGGCATGGGTGTGTGTGTTGTCCTTAGTGTAAGTTAGTTTAAGTTCGATTAAGTAGTGTCTAAGCCTATGGACCGATGACCTCAGCAGTTCGGTCCCATAGAACTTCCCACAAATGTCCTTTTTTTGGGGGGGGGGGGGGGGGGGAAGGCGTCTCCTCCGAAGAATAATGGAAAACCGAGAGAAGTAGATGAAGTTATAACCGAATCGCCACTGATCAGCAGTTTAGCAGTGACGATTAGAAACAAAGTTCGGCTAACTTTGTGTATTTTTATTCTGTAAATTAGTTTTTAATTAACAGTAATTAGTGGAAAATTTGGGAAAAAAAAGGTTTTCAAAATATGTCATTAATAAGAATAGTTAAACTGAAAATGAACTTTATACTCGTAAGCAATCTTACGTAAGAATAGTTATTGGCGTCATAACGTAGGAACACTACCTAACGCACACTTTCAAGTACTTCACACCACACATGTTACAGTAGTCAAGTGCACATGCAACATATTATATTAATTTTCAAAGATCAAATAAAGTAAGCTTGTTTACTGGCTGTGGACAGAAACCTTTTATTACGTTACTCACCGTAATACTGACTGTCGTAATTGTAGCAAGCAGAAAGATTGTTTCAATTTACTCGTTGCTAAGGACTGTCATTTACCTAGCAGTTACTCTGAAATTTCTTTGTAATAAAAGTTCTAATTTGTAGCTTGTACCATAATTTACAACTGTGCTTTGACAATGAAATACAGTGTCCAAGTTACGTAAAGTTTTAGTACCAATTTTTTATTATGAAAGTTACTCTGTTTTTAGCAAATGAATTAATACTGGCTTTTGTATATAATTCTGACATTATTCATACTACAGCCAAAGATTTCCTTATTACGTAACTGTCCAAAAGTTGGAAAAATTATGTTTTGATAATCTAGCAAGTTAATGTTCATTTTCAGCTCATTTTCTGATTATCTCTATTCATACAAAGGGATAAGATGGATACTACTTGGATAATGACTTAGGAAGATTATTTATGTAACAATGTGCACAAAAACAATGTTATTTAAGCAATAAAATTCCAACTACACAGATCAACCTATTTCACTTCTAGTCTAGATCTTAATTGACTTCATGATGCCGTTGGTTTGTAGAGCGGCTTCATTTAGCGGTAAAATGGGGCACACGTTACCTTCTTACCATACCATAGCCAATAACAAAGGCCCACAGTACTCTAGCTGCATTTGTACTGTGCCCAATAAGTGCCATACACATAACTTGCCCATATTAAACATCCGCCAAAACAACCAATTCAGTTTTCACTGCTCCGCACCTTCGCGTAGCCACACCGGCGAATACACACAACCAACGACAGTCATTGTCTCCTCGCGACTCCGAACTGCTGCTTTCATGGGGCAAACGCACGCCCAGCGATTATGCATTTACAATTTATTACACTCTTTGACAATAGCTTTTCCCTAACTAGGCCAGCGTGTCTACTTACAAAATGTTAACATTGCTTGCGTATTCTCTTTCTTAAATAACAAATAGCATTTGTAACTTGACAACATATTCACAAGAATAATATTCGGCACAACTAATACGAGGTGCATTCAAGTTCTAAGGCCTCCGATTTTTTTTCTCCGGACTGGAAAGAGATAGAAACATGCGCATTGTTTTAAAATGAGGCCGCGTTCATTGTTAATACGTCCCAGAGATGGCAGCACCGTACGGCAGATGGAATTTTAACGCCAGCGGCGAGAATGAGAACTGTTTTAAATACTTAAAATGGCGACGTTTTTCCTTACTTGAACAGCGTGCAATCATTCATTTTCTGAATTTGCGTGGTGTGAAAACAATTGAAATTCATCGACAGTTGAAGGAGACATGTGGTGATGGAGTTATGGATGTGTCGAAAGTGCGTTTGTGGGTGCGACAGTTTAATGAAGGCAGAACATCGTGTGACAACAAACCGAAACAACCTTGGGCTCGCACAAGCCGGTCTGACGACATGATCGAGAAAGTGGAGAGAATTGTTTAGGGGGATCGCCGAATGACTGTTGAACAGATCGCCTCCAGAGTTGGCATTTCTGTGGGTTCTGTGCACACAATCCTGCATGATGACCTGAAAATGCGAAAAGTGTCATCTAGGTGGGTGCCACGAATGCTGACGGACGACCACATGGCTGCCCGTGTGGCATGTTGCCGAGCAATGTTGACACGCAACGACAGCACGAATGGGACTTTCTTTTCGTCGGTTGTGACAATGGATGAGACTTGGATGCCATTTTTCAATCCAGAAACAAAGCGCCAGTCAGCTCAATGGAAGCACACAGATTCACCGCCACCAAAAACATTTCGGGTAACCGCCAGTGCTGAAAAAATGATGGTGTCCATGTTCTGGGACAGCGAGTGCGTAATCCTTACCCATTGCGTTCCAAAGGGCACTACAGTAACAGGTGCATCCTAAGAAAATGTTTTGAAGAACAAATTCCTTCCTGCACTGCAACAAAAACGCCCTGGAAGGGCTGTGCGTTTGTTGTTTCACCAAGACAACGCACCCGCACATAGAGCTAACGTTACACAACAGTTTCTTCGTGATAACAACTTTGAAGTGATTCCTCATGCTCCCTACTCACCTGACCTGGCTCCTAGTGACTATTGGCTTTTTCCAACAATGAAAGACACTCTCCGTGGCCGCACATTCACCAGCCGTGCTGCTATTGCCTCAGCGATTTTCCAGTGGTCAAAACAGACTCCTAAAGAAGCCTTCGCCGCTGCCATGGAATCATGGCGTCAGCGTTGTGAAAAATGTGTACGTCTGCAGGGCGATTACGTCGAGAAGTAACGCCAGTTTCATCGATTTCGGGTGAGTAGTTAATTAGAAAAAAAAATCGGAGGCCTTAGAACTTGAATGCACCTCGTAAAAGGAACTTCGTGAAACACGTAGAAAATGTATGATCACCCACAGAGTTGTGGGTTATATGTGTACTGCGCTTCTCCGCCAGGCAGCATTCATCGAGAGTAATTATGGAATATCGGAGTATTAAACTCTTGCGTGGTTAAGAGATAAAGCCAGTTGCTGTGTTTCGGCGTCATGATGGACGCTTCAACGTCTACTAGCCCCGTACACTTTCCAACGTGCTGGAAAAAACAACGATGACCGCCTTACCGAGGAACGGCGTAGTAATTTCTTTCCGTACCCGTGTTTTGTGTACCGAAAACTGGATGGCCGGTTTGTAATTTCCCCGTTCACTGGCGCAAGAGGGGCACCTTGTTTACTGGCGCCAGACGGCCGTGAGTTTCCGTACACGTCACTGACGATGCCGCATCTGTACTGCCGCGTCGCATGCGGATGAAATCGGCCTCCGGAACGCAGACAGCGCCTCTAAATCTGGCATTATGTATAAGGCAGTCCACGACTAGGCGAAGCTTGGAATGTTCCTTGCGAACATACCGATGGCGCTGATCGTATCTTACAAGCACGGGCAGGAGAAACGCTGCATTCACAAGGAGCCACGTGTCGTCGGTCATATAGAGATCATACGTGACACAAATTACGACGTGGGTCAGCGATAGAAGTCCGCTAGCGGCTAAACTTCTCTTTTAGGGTATTCCAACACAGAAACTCCAGGTGGTACTGCACGACAGATTTGACACAGCCGAAAAAGAATTCGACACCCTCAATGACTGTGCTCAGTGGCACCAAGGTATAATATTGTAAGTACGCTGTTTAAGTTTTTATGTTGGTAACGCCACGTAGCGCTCTGTATGAAAAACACTGACTGTGCTGTGTGCAGTCTGTGGCTGGTTTGCATTGTTGGAATATTCACTATTGTAGTGTTGGGCAGTTGGATGCGAACAGCGCGCAGCGTTGTGCAGTTGGAGGTGAGCCGCCAGCAGTGGTGGATGTGGGAAGAGAGATGGCAGAATTTTGAGAGCGGACGATCTGGACGTGTGTCCGTCAAAATGGTTCAAATGGCTCTGAGCACTATGGGACTCAACATCTGAGGTCATAAGTCCCCTAGAACTTAGAACTACTTAAACGTAACTAACCTAAGGACATCACACACATCCATGCCCGAGGCAGGATTCGAACCTGCGACCGTAGCAGTCACGCGGTTCCGCACTGAAGTGCCTAGAACCGCACGGCCACCGCGGCCGTATATATATATATATATATATATATATATATATATATCAGTCCATGACATCCAGTCTTACAAATTTCCTTTTTCCGACGGACACACGCCGGCCGCTGTGGCCGTGCGGTTCTAGGCACTTCAGTCCGGAACTGCGTGACTGCTACGGTCGCAGGTTCGAATCCGGCCTCGGGCATGGATGTGTGTGATGTCCTTAGGTTAGTTACGTTTAAGTAGTTCTAAGTTCTAGGGGACTTATGACCTCAGATGTTGAGTCCCATAGTGCTCAGAGCCATTTGAACCATTTTGACGGACACACGTCCAGATCGTCCGCTCTCAAAATTCTGCCATCTCTCTTCCCACATCCACCCAAAATCTTTCATTTGCTAACTATGCCTATCAAAAGTTACTGCTTTCGGTTGTTAGAATCTTTTATTTAGCTGGTAGTATTGGCGCCGGCCTGGGTCGCCGAGCGGTTCTAGGCGCTACAGTCTGGAAGCGCGTTACCGCCACGGTCGCAGGTTCGAATCCTGCCTCGGGCATGGATGTGTGTGATGTCCTTAGGTTAGTTAGGTTTAAGTAGTTCTAAGTTCTAGGGGACTGATGACCTCAGTAGTTAAGTCCCATAGTGCTCAGTGGCTATTTGAACTATTTGGCAGTATTGGCGCTCGTTGTATTGCAGTAGTTCGAGTAACGAAGATTTTTGTGAGGTAACTGATTCATAAAAGGTATAGGTTATTGTTAGTCAGGGCCATTCTTTTGTGGGGATTACTGAAAGTCAGATTGTGTTGCGCTAAAAAAATATTGTGTGTCAGTTTAGTGTTGATCAGAATAATTTATGAGAGAAATGTCTGAGTACGTTCAGTATTGCTCAGCTACTTGAAAATCAAATAACGTAAGAAGTTTACCAGCACTGTCATTCAAAATTTTTCTAAGGGGATGTTTCAATGTCTCTGTACACAAGGATTCTGCTGTCAGTGATTCATCTGCCACGGCCACCGGGGACCAGAACGGTGCTCAGGAGGCCTTTCTGTGCGCCCTGTGTTTTGGCTCTGCAAGCAGCGGCTGTGCTGAGTACAACCGTGCCCCGCCTACGAGTACGTACTCCTGCTGAATACCTTTAGCCTTTTGAACAGCGCTGGACTGTGGGCCTGCCCGAAGCTGGACGGACGTATCGACAGCTTGCTTGACATATTGGTCATGAAGAATCGGTGGTGTGTTGCCGCTTTAAACAGTCGTCTGCGGATCAAAATGTTTCAAATGGTTCTGAGCACTATGGGACTTAACATCTGAGGTCATCAGCCCACTAGGACTTAGAATTACTTAAAGCTAACTAACGTAAGGACATCACACACATCGAAAGTTCCTGGCAGATTAAAACTGTGTGCCCGACCGAGACTCGAACTCGGAACCTTTGCCTTTCGCGAGCAAGTGCTCTACCAACTGAGCTACCAAGCACGACTCACGCCTGGTCCTCACAGCTTTACTTCTGCCAGTATCTCGTCTCCTACCTTCCAAACTTTACAGAAGCTCTCCTGCGAACCTTGCAGAACTAGCACTCCTGAAAGAAAGGATATTGCGGAGACATGGCTTAGCCACAGCCTGGGGGATGTTTCCAGAATGAGATTTTCACTCTGCAGCGGAGTGTGCGCTGATATGAAACTTCCTGTAAAGTCTGGAAGGTAGGAGACGAGATACTGGCAGAAGTAAAGCTGTGAGGACCGGGCGTGAGTCGTGCTTCTGTAGCTCAGTTGGTAGAGCACTTGCTCGCGAAAGGCAAAGGTTCCGAGTTCGAGTCTCGGTCGGGCACACAGTTTTAATCTGCCAGGAAGTTTCATATCAGCGCACACTCCGCTGCAGAGTGAAAATCTCATTCTGGATCACACACATCGATGCCCGAGGCAGGATTCGACCCTGCAACCGTAGCGGTCGCGCGGTTTCAGACTGAGGCGCCTAGAACCGCTCGGCCACAGCGGCCGGCGGGCTGCGGATCATTCTCGTTCCTGTAGACCAGGTTCTGGTCATCTGCGTAGTAGAGACGCGCGTCAGGACGGGCGCACAGTGAGAGCAGCGGCGTCCGACGGAACATCATCCAGAGAAGAAACCTGGGAACCCGTTGCAGCCGATATGTCACCAGCGACCGTTGGGAACCGTCCAGTCCAGCGGCAGATGCCGAGGCCGGCGGACGCGCCCGTAGCAGTTGCAGTAGCACAGCAGTCTGATACAGAGTAATTTAGCTTAGTATGTGTCTTTTTCACGTACTTCTGTGAGGAACTGAACCGACACCCCCGGGATAACAAGGCCGCCCAGCAGTGTTAGTGACGTCACACTAAGCGGCCCATAGCCGACGCAGCAGTCCACGGACACCTCCGTACAGACGCGCCTGATGCTAACGACCTTCTGTCCGTCGTACAGAAAGGAGCGAACTATAATTCGAACCAAAGGCCAAATTATATATATTCTTGTAAACAGCATAAAGGTTCATAACGAAATACCGATTACATATACGGGCAGGAATAAGTTTAATCGATTGAGGAACTTTGCCACTATTTTATAATTGTCAGAACACTATTTACCTTTAAAACTCGCATACAGGTGGTGACAAATGCCAACTGGCAGCAGGACTTTACATTTTCAAGCTATTACACTAAAAGTAAATTATCTTAAACACTGTCATACATAGCAAAACCCTCACAACTTTCGTTTACAATAAGGTAACAAGAGTTCGCTTTATCTCATAAAACACATGACTATTGTGAATTTGCTCATATGTTCATGGTGACAGCTCTTTTCAAGAATTTTTGCAAGTGTATCCCCAGTAATAAAGAATGTAAACAAAAGATAGATATCAAATATTCTCCTTTTAACATAGATATCACTGAACACAAGATTCTGTCTTGCACTGTGATACTAAGGGACTGCTCTTTCCTTTAAGAAAAGCCTGACAATTTGAAGTTCACTCTGCTATTGAAGATACACTTCTTGAAACAATATTAAAAATGTTATGAAAGGTAAGGAAATGAAAAACAACCAAGTGGATTACATGTAAGAATGTGAGCGAAAGGCTGAGGCTCTCTTTACTTACCACTTTCAATCTCTCTACAGCTTATTTCCTTTTCCACGTAGAAATCACCAACTGCAAGTCTCATTATTGCTGTCTGTTACTAACAAAGTGCTTTTCTATTTAGAAAACCTGACAATTTGATGTTCATTCTGGTACTGAAGATAAACACTTTTCAGAGGAGTTCTAGAACCTATTCCTGCCCGTATATGTAATCGGTATTTCGTTATGAACCTTTATGCTGTTTACAAGAATATATATAATTTGGTCTTTGGTTCGAATTATAGTTCGCTCCTTTCTGTACGACGGACAGAAGGTCGTTAGCATCAGGCGCGTCTGTACGGAGGTGTCCGTGGACTGCTGCGTCGGCTATGGGCCGCTTAGTGTGACGTCACTAACACTGCTGGGCGGCCTTGTTATCCCGGGGGTGTCGACTGAACCATATCTGTGTACGAGGGGCGTTTGAAAAGTCCGTGCAAAATCTGAGCGATGGCACCAACGGCGCGTATCGAGGTCATGTTTAGTTAGTAGCGTCTTTGGAAAGAACGCACACCAAGTTTCAGCCATATTGGTCTATTTCTTTGTGTTCGGCATTCGTGTGAATCAAGGATGTCGAGTGACTGTCAAAAAATGGCCGATAAAGAATTTCGTGTGATGATTAAACATTACTTTATTAAAGGTAAAACGCCTCAGAAGACTACAGAGAAGCTTAATAAACATTACGGTGACTGCACCTTCGATTAGAACAGTTTATAAGTGGTTTCAAAATTTTAGGAGTGATGCTGAACGTCCTGGACGCCCTGTGGAGGTTACGACTCCAGAAATCATTGATAAATTCCATGATATGGTGATGAATGACAGAAGAGTTAAGGTGCTTGAGATTGCTAGTACTGTGGGCATCTCGAATGAACGGGTACATAATATTTTGGATAAATATTTGGACCTGAGAAAGCTATCCGCAAGATGGGTTCCGCGATTGCTCACGCTTGGCCAAAAACGGAATCGTGTGAAGTGTTGCAAAGATGGTTTGCAGCTGTTCAGGAAGGATCCGCAGGACTTTAAGCGTCGCTTCGTCGCTGTGGATGAAACATGGGCACGTTACTATACTCCTGAGACCAAACAACAATCTAAACAATACGTTACGAAGGGAGAATCTGCACGAAAAAAGGCGAAGACCATTCCTTTGGCCGGAAATGTTATGGCGACTGTCTTTGGGATTCACAAGGGATAATCCTCATCGACTATCTGGAAAAGGGTAAAACTATTACAGGTGAATATTATTCATCGTTATTGGACCGTTTGAAAACCGAGCTGCAAGGGAAACGCCGGTGATTGGACGGCAAAAAAGTCCTTTTCCATCACGACAATGCACCAACAAACACCTCAGCAGTTGTAGTCGCAAAATTAATGAAAATAAGATTCCAGCTCGTTTCACATCCCCCCTATTCTCCAGACTTGGCTCCCTCAGACTACTATTTGTTCCCCAATTTGAAGAAATGGCTGGCGGGGGAAAAATTTTATTCAAACGCGGAGGTGATTGCAGCAACTAATAGCTATTTCGCAGACTTGGACAATTCCTATTATTCGGAAGGGATCAACAAATTAGAACAGCGTTGGACTAAGTGTATAAGTCTAAAAGGAGACTATGTCGAAAAATAAAGAAGGTTTCCCCAAAAAAACATAAGTAGTTTTTAATTTTGCACAGACTCTTCAAACGCCCCTCGTATGTTACAGTGTACGCTAGTGTTTAGAAAATTACTCTTAAGTTTTTGTTTTTGTGTAACTTTTAGTGCATGCCAGTGTCTGTGGCGGACTCTTCGTGTAATTTTCCGCCGTTAGAAGAGCCACGTGGCGCCTTTACGTTTAAATCTCGTGTTACTACACAGCATATAGTTTAGATCAGTACACTGGAGTTTGCATATTTATTTTCTGCATT
Source organism: Schistocerca cancellata (assembly GCF_023864275.1). Taxonomy (NCBI): domain Eukaryota; kingdom Metazoa; phylum Arthropoda; class Insecta; order Orthoptera; family Acrididae; genus Schistocerca; species Schistocerca cancellata. Next base: position 1,142,482,357 of record NC_064626.1, on the reverse strand, counting down.
AGCTTTTAGGTAAGCAAAGTTTCTGCTAAAAAGTAACTGTTGACCACATCCGTTAACAGTAGAGAAATTTACATCTGTTTGAAGAGGTTGCGGTCCTTGCGGTCTCAGCTACAGTGACAAAACAACGGTGCAGAGCAGATTTTCGTTCTATTTTGCATTCATTCCAACCTCACAGCGTCACTGTCTGCTTTACAAGTTAATCTCGACTGCTTTGCTTCTATTTCTCGAGACGTTATATCTATTTTATACACTGTACGATATGGCTAGGGACTGTGATTGTTGTGAGTGGATGCATGGAGAATTGGCTGTTGCCAGTAAACAGCTGGAAGGTTTACGAATAGAAGTGTTATAACTTGTTGAGTGAATCAATGTATCGGAAGATTGGCAAGGACGGCATAGTGAAAGTAACGTCGGTGTTCATGAATTATTCTTCAATTCCGCAAGAAGTGGCCAAAAGATTAAGACCTCATAGTTATGTGCCACTCAGGTTCATAAAAAAGTGGTTCCGTTACGGCCGATCGTCAGTAATATCGACACCCCCACGTATGATTTGGCGGTACATCTCGCGTCTATACTGCGGCCTTTACGGGGAAGTGCGCGCGTAATGTTCGCAACTCTGCTTACTTTATTAATAGACTGAAGTCACTTCACCTTACTGAAACTGACTTATTAGTGAGCTTCGATGTTATATCACTTTTCACTAAGGTTCATCTTATGGACTTATGGACTCTTTGTCACTCATCAGCGATAAGTTCACAGCCGATGTAACAGCACTTTTTTTCGTCATGTCCTTTCCTCAACCAACTTTTTATGTAGCAAAGAATATTTTGAGCAAACTGTCGCTGTTGCTATGGACAGTCCTCTCTCCCCTCCGGTAGTAAACTTTTTAAAGGAAGACTTTGAGGAAAGGGCCTTTGATTCGGCAGAAGTTAAACCGAAAGTCTTCTGCCGATATGTAGATGACATTTTTGCAGTGTGGCCCTATGGTGAAGAAGAACTGTGACACATCGGAATTCAATCAATCCACAAGAACATCCAATTTACGATGGAAATAGAGAATGATGGTTGCTTACCTTTCTTGGATGTCTTGGTTAGTAGGAAAGTGGATGGTTCATCAGAGCATGTCATCGGAGCATTCTTCCTACCGTGAGCCCACATGTGGACCTCTGTCTGCAAGCGTCGAGCTGCCATCACCCTTCACAAACTACCGGCGTCCTTAGAATGTTGGTGCACCGGTTTACGTTGTTTCTGATGGAGACAGCCTTACAAAACAGCTAGAAAATCTGCAGCCCTTGTTCGAAGATAATGGTTACTCTCCACGTCATATTAGTACAGCGCAAAGGAGGAAGAAAGGAAGAAACGTGACCAACCACAACATCAAGGAGAGCTGTCCAAGTCTAGAGAGATCGTTCTGTACGTCGGCAACCTTTGGCCTGAAGTAGGCAGGATCCTAAGGAAACATCAAGTTAAAGTAATCTTCCGGCCACCGGCGAAAATCAGTGGTCTTCTCTGTTCGGTAAAGAACGATCTGGGACTGCAGAAGGACGAGATTTACTAAAGCCAATCTGGCAAAGCTTACATAGTTCAGACAGTACTCACAGTGCATGAAAGGCGCATTGAACAAGAGCGCGACACTCGCTTTTCTCAGCCCAGTAAGCCAGCCCTAGTTGATCATTGTGTTACCACAGTTCACTCTATGGATTATTCTGCCACGAAAATCTTGGCCTCGGCGAGACCCTTTTGGGATTCGGTAATTAAAGAATCTGTGAAAATACGTCCAGCACAAGATCTTATAAATCGTGATGACGGCTTGGGTGCCGGTGATCTCTCTAATTTTTTCTGAGAGAAAACGTTTTGTTCATAATGATACATCTGACGTTTGTTTTTAGCGACACGAACACACGTTCTGACAGAGGGCGGACACGTAATTTCACCTTTACGCCTGAGCCCGCGCGCCAAAGGTGGAACAGTATTTGCAGAGGGCTTGGACTTCGATAGAGGACGCTCATGCGATGGCCACCGATGTGCGTGCGTCTCCAAGCCAATTTTTGCTGTAAAGCCAAAACTGTGAACTGGCAGTCTCAGGTCTTACAGTCCATCCCCTCCCGCCACATTCATCACCACCTTTACCAGCACCACCTTCTTCCCCTTACCCAGTGTGGCGTCCGACCCTCCTTCTCAGCTGATGACCAGCACCTTAACCTTACCAAACTCCTGTCCCTCCAACTTAACTCCCGTCGCTCTGCTATCTTTGTTTCCCTCAACATCCAGAACGCCTACGAGCATGTCTGGCATCACAGGCTCCTCTTCGAACTCCAGACCTAGCTCTCCCCATCAATTCCATCTGTCTCGTTGCTTCCTTCCTCTCCCACCGTCCCTCCTATATTACTATCCACAATACCAACTCCTGTAATTTCTATCCCACCACCAACGTGCCCCAAGGCTCCGTCCTTTCCCCTCTCCTCTATCTCCTGAATACTGCTGATATGCCCAAACCTCCCCCACCTGTTCATGTCCTCCAATTTGCTGACGACACTGCCTTGTCGGCCCTTTCTCCTACCCTTCAATGGTCCCAACGTATCCTTCAAACCCACCTAAACCAGTTCACCACCTGGTGCACCCAGTGGCTCCTTTGCATCAATCCATCCAAGACCCAGGCAAGCATCATATGTTGTACTACCCTCTCCTTCTGGCTCCATGGTTTTTACCTCAATATTTATGGTCACCCTATCCACCTCACTCCTACCCTAAAATACCTTGGCCTCACCCTTCACCGCCACCTCATCTGGACTCCCCATTTCCTTACAATCCAACACAAAGCCCACAAGAGACTCAGCCTCCTGAAAATCCTGTCAGGCCGCACATGGGGACTGCATCCTTCCACCATCTTTCACACCTACAAATCCTTCACCTGCCCCATTCTTTGTTATGCCCATGTTACTTGGATTTCTGCCCCTCCCAGATTCTATAAAGCCCTCCAAATCCTAGAATGCCATGCACTATGCTTCGCCTTCTGTATCCACCTCCCGTATCCCACGTGCATCCTCTACAACCTCATCCCCTTCCCCCACCTTCTTCAAACACATCTGCACCCTGCACATTGTCCGTTGACTCGATCCCCCCCCCCACCTCACCCTCTGGTGTTCCCCTTCATCTCATCCCCCAGTCTGTTGCTGCACCTTTATTGTTGTGTCCCACCCTCTCTCCATCTCCACACCCTCCACCTCCTTTCCCAATGCAAGTTCCAGCGCCTACCACTCCTGGATGATGAGCTTTGCAATGACATCTACCCCTCCTACCAACTCTAACCCCACCTTCCTACTCCTCCTCCTCAGGGCTCCCTCTCCCTTCCCCTTTCCTTTCCCTGTGCAGTTTTCCTCCCTCCTACATCCCCTTCACTTTCCCGTACCCACTGTCTGTCTCTCTGCACTCCTTCCTACCTTGCCTTATCCCTTCATATCCCACCCCTCCCATCTCCTGCCTCTTGGTGCGTCCCCCCACCCTTTATTTCTTTTTCTCACACCCCCTCCCCCCCTTGCATCTTCCTCTTGCCTCTTTTTTCCTCCTCTCAGGCCTCCCCTCCATCTGGCAGATCCCTACCAGTGGTTTTTATTTCTTTGTGTGTGCTCCGTCACATCCAGTGTTTTTTTAAGTGTCCCTCACTCTGTGTGTTTTTATACTGTGGCCGATTTTTAACTAGTGTGTCTAACTTCAGTGTCTTTTAAGTGCCCCACACATCGTCGACTGTGTTATTTTAACTGTATGTCGATTTTTTTAACGAACGTCCCCATGTTAGTGTATATTTTAACTTCCGTTATATCTATTTACTGTGTTTTTATATGCCCCTATTTTTCTCCTTTATGTTGTTTTGAATGTCCTCTGTTATATACTTCATGTCTTTTGGCTGAAGAGTAGCGCCTATGCTGGCGCACTGAAATACAATGTTGTTGTTTTTTGTGGTCTTCGGCCCAGAGACTGGTTTGATGGAGTTCTTCATGCTACTCTATCCTGTGCAAGCTTCTTCATCTCCAAGTACCTACTGCAACCTACATCCTTCTGAATCTGCTTAGTGTATTCATCTCTTGGTCTCCCTCTACGATTTTTACCCTCTGCACTTCCCTCCAATACTAAACAGGTAATCCGTTGATTCATCAGAACATGTCCTATCCACCGATCTCTTCTTCTAGTCAAGTAGTGCAACAAATTTCTCTTCTCCCCCATTCTGTTCAGTACCTCCTCAGTAGTTTTGTGAACTACGCATCTAACTTTCAGCATTCTTCTGTAGCACCACATTTCGGAACCTTCCATTCTCTTCTTGTCCAAATTATTTATCGTCCATGCTTCACTTCCAAACAGGGCTACACTCCATACAAATAGTTGCAGAAAAGACTTCCTGCCCATATAGGGCAGGGGAATGAAATCTCAACAAAGGAAAAAAAAAAAAAACTAGCGGTCTCTAGTGGCGGACACTCAATTGAAGATGGCTGAACGGTTGTTAGCCTAAATATTGTGGCAAAAAGTCAACATGATCCGGCTGCAATCCCCAAACGTCATAGAATAAATAGAAGCTGCGTTGGCCATGGTCGACAAGCCTTTGCTCGGTCCTTGTCGGAAGTACTCTACACAGCACCACATTTCAGTTAGCAGTACGGTGTGGCATTTTTCGGTCGGCACGGCGTCTTTCACTTCCGCAGATTCGTGGTATCAGCACTGTTTATCATTCACTATTTGTTATTGGTATTTGTTCGTGGTATAAAGGAAGTTCATGGGTCCAATGGCAGTTTAGCGCTCTATCATCACGAACCTTTAAAAGTGAATGGGACTCACAGAAGAGAAGGCTGACAGTTCTCGGTATCTATTATGTAGTCGCATAATCGAAGGGTACCGCAAATTTGCTATGGAATGGCATTACTGCTCTATATAGAAAGAATTCAAACATTTAGTTGACGATGCAAGAGCAAAAAAATTATTACTGAGGTACGATTTTTACGGGATTAGTGTTAAATTTGCAGGTATGCAACACGTGACGAAATTGGTCCTACGAATATTAAATTTTGTGAAGTCACTTTGCATTATTACGCTGTCAGATGCAACATTTTTGATGGAACTGAACAAAGAGTATGGGGACTGTATCTAAAGTGTGATTTCGTGCTGATATTGCACACTTTCAGGATGAAGGAGAAAGGTAAATGTATCAATTTCAGGTATGGGACTCTGGTGCGATAACAACCGACTCAAAAGGTATAAACGAAAATAGTTCTGACACCTCTGACAGTGAAATACATGTAGCGGTACTGTTGTTGCTAAGATTGTGGGGCAGAGGCGATTGTATGGAACGAAACAAGAAAAAAAGTCTAGTAAATTTGGGTTCTGAAATGCGCGCTTCAAGAAGTATGAGCACCTGTCCATCTTTCGTACTGTGAAACACATCTCTTTTGGTGAACTAGTGCCCATCGCTCTTAAGATATACGTTTTAGAACTCACGTTTACTCGACATTTTTTCTTGTTTTGGTTCGTACTATGACTTCTAATAATATGAAAATTAAAGAGCATGCAGTGGAAGAAATTTGTTTCACTGTATCAAAGATGAAAAAGTTCTCATAGATCTTAAGATACGTACCTTTTCTTCTTGTTTTGATCTATAATACCACCTCTGAATGTTGCCTAACCCACACTGGTGTTAAAGAAGTCGCGACTAGTGAAGAATTGATTGTGGCGTTGAAAGAATTGTAGGGATAGTCTTCTAAATGTTCAGAGGATATTGCCAATCTTGCATCTATTTTCAAGCAGTTTGCGAGACATTTTGCCGTTTCAGTTGGCACTGATCGATTGGCAGCGTAATTTACATTTAAAAGACAAATTGTTTTTCATTAAAACTGTTCAGGAGTTCTACTTTGTATTCCTCGATAATATTTACGAGTCTCCATAATGAGATTGCAATCGTGGTACAATATTTCGATCAAAATATGTGCATGAAAGACTTTTTTCGATTGTGAAACTAAATAAGTCACAAATACAGGGAAGCCTGAATTACGAAAATCTCCGAAATTGTCTGATTGAGTTCATATGTTCACAATTTGTATGAGGTAAAGTTTTATCTTGTTTTAACTGCCTCAAAAATAATTAAAAATACTGAAAATTTGTTTTCTTTTTTGAACTATGCTGATGGGAAATATCAACTATCAAGCCAAGTCACATGCACGCTGTTCAGTCTTTCTTGCACGACAGCATTCCCCTATAAATGCGGCGCGTTCGCGTTTTGCCCCTCTTTCCCCTCCTCCCTCTCAGACAGCGCGGTGTAGTGGTGCGGAGAGTGTGCAGCCAGGCGACACAGTTCCACACAAGTGTGAGAGTGTGGAATGCATGCACAATTCCTGGCTCCCCCTGATCTAACTGAATAGCATCCTCGGTTCTCTGATTCGTATCTTCTCGCATACTGATGTTTGTGGCGCGGCTATGGACTCGCTGTCTCCACAAGGCTTCAATGGTGGCTTTCCAATGTTCGTCGTGGCTTCACACTGCCAGGTTCTATTTTTTTCTTTATTGTTATTTTAAACATTTGCAAAAGGTAGGCCGGCAGCGGCCTATCCACGCCGCTCTTCGTCCACAGAAAAAAAAACATACAAGAAACATGGAGACATAAAAACAGATGTACATGTAGGATAAAAATAGGAGACAGACAAATAAAAAAAGAAATGAAGTCGTTCGCGGAAGGCACTGGTCGCACAGGGAAGTTCAGCTCAGTGCACAAATGTATACAAACGGTTGTACACGTGAACATAGGAGCACTGACGAAGAAACACCATTGCACAAAGATGAAGAGAAACACTAACACAATGATGGCGATCTTCGGCGCACTATAAACACACTGTTGCACGAAAAAAAGGGGGGGCTGCCACAGGCTAAGACGGGAGGGTAGGGGGGTAAGGGGGAAGGGGGAGGATGCCAGGTGGAGAGAAGATGGGAGGGAGAGGAGAGAGGGTATAGGGATGGTGTGGAAGCCTGGGGGGGGGGGGGGGAGAGGGAGAGAGGAAGGAGGAAGTAAGGAGGGAAAGAGGGTGACCTGGAGGAAAAACACAGGAGGAGACGGAGGAGGATTAAATCTGATAGGAGGGGTAGACGGAGGGAACGAGGGCATCATCTGGGAGAGGAAGTTGGCAGAAGCCACCTTGGGCAAGGGTATGGAGTGTGGTAAGATGGAGAGCGGGTGGGATGCAGGTGTACAGGCACAGAAGCGGACGGGGGTGGGAAAGGATGGGAGAGACAAGTCATTGAGGAGGATCAAGTTTACGGGAGGTGTAAAAGGGATCCTTATCTGTTCAAGGAAGAGGAGGCGGTGTGGGAAAGGAATTAAGTCGTAGAGAATCTGCGTGGGGGATGGGAGGCGGATGCAATAAGAGAGGCATGGCGTTCCAGGATTTAAAGGGACTTGAAGAAGGTAGGAGGGGAGAGGGGGAGATCCAGGCAGGATGGGCGTCCCAGGTTCTCCCGTGCGCCGGCTTTTAAGGATGCTACTCTATCCTGTGCAAGCTTCTTCATCTCCCAGTACCTACTGCAACCTACTTCCTTCTGAATCTGTGCATGTAGCAGTTACTATACGCGGCTGACTTCGGAGCGGTCCGCATAAACAGCGCCAATCCCACATGAACTTTCTCTGAACGCCCTTGTTGTAGAGTGAAGACAGTACGTCCTGAGTACCGAGACGCACAGTGTTATCACCACTTCTGTTAGACTAACGCTGGCTTTTTTAACGCAGGTATCCATGATTTTAAGGCAGCAGCTGACTGTCAAAACCGAATGTACAGTAACTTCGCCCTCAGGGCTGTTATTATTTTGGATAGCTTTGCATCAAATCGGGACGAAATGTTAGGAAGATTTGCTGGTAAGAGAGACGGATTTTTGTGAGTTGTTTCCAGGGAAGATGAAATACACGCTTTTGGTGAGAGATTTCGTTGCTCTGATATCTTTGAGCTCAACCATAGATATTTTATTTGATGATGATGGTGAGGGCGTTGTGAGGAGATGCTTGGAATTCGAGTAAGCGCTTGCTTTCGTCTAGGTGCTAAATGGTAAATATTTTCTCTGTGGTGGCCATTCAGAACTGAGAAACAGTTCATTATGATGACCTAGTTACAGATTTTCTGGGAACGGTCAGAGTTTCAGCAAGGATAGTGTGGAATAAAGAATAGTAGGAGTACATCAAATTCGAGGAACATCTTGTGCTCTGAATTTGTCTGGTAGAACAGTCGATTATGAAAGATCTTCAGAACGCCATCACAGGCCTGAGTTTATCATCCTTACTTCGGCTGCTCACCATCACTACTTCTCAAGATTCCACAACTACTATGTTAGAGACCTGCTAAAACAGAAGTCCTTTGCTGACACCAATAACGCTCCCATCGGATACCTGCAACCTGCTTGTATGCTTCCCTTAGTAGAGCATTGTGTAGTTCTATCGGTGTAGGTTAAGCCGGCCGCTGTGACCGAGCGGTTCTAGGCGCTTCAGTCCGGAACTGCGTTGCTGCTACGCTCGCAGGTTCGAATCCTGCCTTGGGCATGGATGTGTGTGGTGTCCTTAGGTTAGTTAGGTTTGAGTAGTTCTAAGTCTGGGGGACTGATGACGTCAGATGTTAAATCCCATAGTGCTTAGAGCCGTTTGAATCATTTTTGAAGTGTAGGTTAACTGCAGAGGTTGAAATTACCCAGTAATTTGCAGCCATAGCACGTGATAGTGATTCACATGTTTTTATTGTGGTGATTGTACAAGAGATGAAATGTTGACCACATGTGTGGGTGCGTGTGGTCCTTGCGCTGATACACCATGGAGAGAAATACGTGGAAGCATTTACAGCGGTTTAGACAAAACATTGCGGCGTGTAAGCCTCTGGTGCACTGACTGCAGGGAGGAACCGACGCCGTAACCGGACACGGCGTGGGAACATCGCCTGAGTTCCTCAACGGCTGCCAACCAGGGACCATTCGGAGCGACATCTGAAAGGTTCACACCTAGTATCAAAGACTGACGAAAAATATCGTGGCGTCCGCTGGCGTGGTGCAAATCTTTCTACTGGACGCCATTTCGGCGGCTTGCGTGTCCCTAACCTACCCCAGTTACCCAAACTGGGAGAAGTGGACCCACTGTTTAACCTGCAATCCGAACCACGGGTGGTTTCTGGTGACTCGTCACATCTTTGAGAGGAGAAGCCTGGGTTACAACACAGACTGAAAAATCAGAGGCCCGATGGCGTTTCGATCCCGCGACCCGTTGGTTTCCAGTCAAACGCTTTATCGCTAGACCACCATGTTTTGTATTTTCTTTTTTTTTTGTTATCTGTTATTTTTCGTCTTTAGTTTCTATCGTTAAGTTTCTACATTTGTCTTCTTTAAGTTTAATTGAAAATTTCAATTTCCTGTAGAAACCAAACCCATCTTTTGCATAAGGATATGTTACTGTTTAATTCGTGGTATATTAGAAAAACTGAAATTACGTTCTGACTGTATCTGAAATAAGGGAAATAAGCTATACTTCTGTATAAACTCGAAACCTTCTCTGATTACTAATAGTTCGATGTTTTCCTTTTTAAACATCTTTCTTTTTATAAAAATGTATCAATGGGCCAAATTTTTCGTTTTTTCAGTTGTTTCTGTCAATTTTGTTTCTGTATTGGGGCAAAAACAGTTCGAATTCAGTTACACATTAACCCCCGTCGTTGATGACGTAGTTTGTGTAGGAATATATAAATCACGTGATTGTTCTCGTCTTCGAAGCCAGGCCCGACTAGGGTGAAGTTACAAAGTGTCGGAGCATCACTGGGTGACACTGTTTACTGAGCCCACCAACAACAGGACGATATGACCGGACATTGACTGTCCTGAATGTCTACAGTGGGAGATGAGGAACAAAACTCTCAAGCAGGTTGTCGTTGTTGTGGTCTTCAGTCCAGAGACTGGTTTGATGCAGCTCTCCATGCTACTCTATCCTGTGCAAGCTTCTTCATCTCCCAGTACCTACTGCAACCTACATCCTTCTGAATCTGCTTAGTGTATTCATCTCTTGGTCTCCCTCGACGATTTTTACCCTCCACGCTGTCCTCCAATACTAAACTGGTGATCCCTCGATGCCTCAGAACATGTCCTACCAACCGATCCCTTCTTCTAGTCAAGTTGTGCCACAAATTACTTTTCTCCCCAGTTCTATTCAATAGCTCCTTATTAGTTATGTGATCAACCCATCTATTCTTCAGCATTCTTCTGTAGCACCACATTTCGAAACCTTCTATTCTCTTCTTGTCCAAACTATTTATCTCAATGTTTCACTTCCATACAAATACTTTCAGAAACGACTTCCTGATACTTAAATCTATACTCGATGTTAACAAATTTCTCTTCTTCAGAAACGCTTTCCTTGCCATTGCGCGTCTACATTTTAAGGAGGTGCATTTGAAAAATCATTCTGGGAGAGATCCTGCTGCAAAGATGTTTTGCGGTCGTTGAGAGACTCATTTAGAATAGCATTAAGATTGCCTTTTTGCAGTTCATTCTGGGGATTGTTAGGGAATATTTTCGCACCAGGTCATCCTAAATGATTCACGTGCGGTTTTGCATAGAGAGTTATGAATTTGCATTCTGGAGGCACTTCTATATGTTTTATATTCAGTCTTCAGATTCTGGTTCTGCTTCCTGTATCCATCTGTTTGCGTGTAGTTGCTTTCAGATATCTTTGCTTTCCATTCCGTGTCAGACAGTCGTTTCTTTCTTGTTTGCTCCAGGTTCGGATCCGTTAACGGGTCCGTACTTACTGACTCTCACCTCGAAATCTAACTCAGACCGCAGCTCTGCAATCTAACTGCTGCAGACAACAGGTGCGGTAAGCACATCGACAGCCAGCGAACAGCAGCTTCAACCAGGACAATACTACAGTGTCGACCCGTGGCTGGAGGTTCTACCTGGACACAGATCAGGCAGGAAGAAAAGATCAGGAGATGGGTTAAGCTGCTCTGAACGTCGCCCAGAAATCTGCAAATATATGGAGTTGAAAGCTACCGGCTGTCATTTAACGACCAAGTAATGCCAAACTGGCTCACCTGGAGAACAGCACATGATGTTGACATGACGCCGGCCGGCCATGCCTTCACACACCGCTGATGCCATCATGTGATGAGCGTTAAGCGTTAATCCCCCCCTTACTTGCCCCAGTCACCGAGTGCAGTCTACGCCCAGCCATATAGGCTCTGAGAGTTCTATATTTATGATTTATTGATAACATAAAATATAAATTGTATTGCACTATTTCCTTATTGGCCAGCCGCTGTGGCCGAGCGGTTCTAGGCGCTTCAGTCCGGAACCGCGATACTGCTGTGGTCGCAGGTTCGAATCCTCCCTCGGGCATGGATGTGTGTGATGTCCTTAGGTTAGTTAGGTTTAAGTAGTTCTAAGTCTAGGGGACTGATGACCTCAGACGTTAAGTCCCATAGTGCTTAGTGCCATTTGAACCATTTGAATTTCCTTATGTTAATGCTGGCTTCAATCTGCAACATCTTGGCGCCCTGTGTGTGGCTATTTATGTCCATTTCCATGTTACTACATTTTGGTGCCCAATATCGGGCCATTTCATTCCGTATCCATTTTAGTAATTTCATTGTACTGCTAACAACTAGGTACCCCGATCAGGATATCGGAAACGTCGATCGCACATAACCAAACTTCCAATTTTCTCGCATGACATTCTGACGGCCACGGATCGAGGAAATCAATAGATTCCATATTTCTTGACATCTGAGAAACATCTGATTCGGTACCATCTTAACGTTTGTCAACAAAAATACGATTATATGGGGTCTCAAACAAAAACTGTGACCGGTTTGAGGACTTATCTGCAGGCGGGACGCAGTATGTTATATTAGAAGTAGAACTAACATCAGCTTTGCGCCAGGGAACTGTGTTCGCACCATTGTTGTTAGTGTTGTATATCAACGGCCGGACCGATAATGTTAACATCAGTTCCAGACTTCTCACAGATCTGTTATCTACAATGAAGTACTGTCTTATAAAAATGCATGAATATTCACTCAATATGGGGTACCTATTTTCAGCGAAAAAAAAAAATAGAATTCACGCCTTTCTAAGCTTGAGCCTTCGTCTTCAGAATAACCGTACAAGAATCTATGGAAGTGACCAGTATAAAACATAAATGAGAACAATAAAAATAATAATAAAATACGTGGCTAGTTTTCTTGTAGCCGCGTCCTCTTTAACACGTACATTCACATCGCCGTCAACCAATAAAACAGATTAAAACGGAATTTTATATGTTGTCATTCGTACTGGCAGCATCACAGTAACAGCTATACGCCTACAATTCCCATTTACGAGAATTTTTGTGAAAGCCAAATCCCACAGCTAAACACAGTTTGCGATTGAGTGCTTCGGGAAGGTAAATATGAAATCCAAAGAGAATACCGGAAAAACAAACGTTTATCATTGTTCTGGGTAGCTTCGGAATTCAAACTTTGTCATGAGCAGAATGCTGCAAAGTCACCAAGTAATTAACGAACATTAAAAACCATGTGAAAAGTTTCTCAAAAAATTACTTGTGTCACCTGCACGCTGTTTATTTAATCTATTACGATTTACCACGCAGTCTATAGTAATGTACAATTGTTCTAGCAGATTCAGTTTCATACGTTTATCTTGCACATGCAAAATTGCTATGCCCTCATCAATTCCCAGCATGGGGTAGCCAGTTTCATGAATTTGCATGGCTACGACTGACTTTTCGAAATTGCTAAGCCAAAAAGTGTCTCTATTTTCTTTGTACCTAAATTTTAAGGCCTGCCAGTTTGGCTTACATAGGTGTTGCATTGACTTTCATAGATACATGCCGTCAAATATCTGTCTACTTCATGTTATAAATTGTCCTTAGTTTAAACCACATATTATTGTTGGTCTTAGATACGGTATCGATTTTCAAAGATATGAAAATATTACCCAGTTGCTGGGAAATGTTACTAAAGTATGGAATAGTGACTCTCTTCGTTTTCTGTGTAGCATTCTCCTTTACATTCCTGTTCTGTTTCTTGTGTATTAATTTATTCACAGTGTTTTAGCGGTAATCTGGCTAGCTGATTTATGATGCTTAGGTCAGTCATTCTGTCTTGCTCATTCATTGAGAGTTTAAATTCTGTATTTATTAGACAGTGAAAGGCAGAAAGGTTTGGACTATTCGGATGACAAAATTTGATGTGTATTAAAAGTTTCATCTCCTTTAACTACCTGAATAATTTGTTTTATCTGATCATACATTTCTTCAATCTCTTCATCATCTACGAAGCTTGTTGGCATATAAACTTGTACTTCTGTAGGGGGGGGGGGGGTGAGTTTTGTGTTTATCTTGGCTACGATGATGCGTTCACTACGCTTTTCATAGTAGCTTACCCGCATTCCTATTATCTTATTCATTATTAAATCTAATCATGCATTACACATGTTTGATTTTGTATTTATAAACCTTAATTTACCTGACGAGAAATCCTGTTCCTGCTGTCACCGAACTTCAGATATACTGGAGCCCATAGCCAATCCATCGTTTTGCGTATAAAACTTATTCTTAAAAGAAAAAATAATTATATTTGAGAACGAATTCTAAAACTTCAATAAATTCCACAATTGCTTGCTGAGATAGTCTTTTACACTTTCGAGAATTTACTGTGATGACTCCAACAGCCTCATTAACAGGCACATTCACAACAGGGTTTTTAATATTTAAGGATGCAAGGTAGGCAGTGTCAGCAATAGGCTTATCTTCGCTTCGCTAATTGTTACTGATTGAAAAATCAATCTCAAAGATGCAAAACCTATTAATATTTTACCAAATACTTTCGTAATTTTACATAAAGGGCTATCCTACAATTAATGATCAGCCTAACTGGAAGATTTAAGTTGCGTATTTTTTACTTTTTATTGGTAATTGGGATCTCAGCCATGGAGCTCTTAGATTCGTCACAGAACAATGTACATTTTCCCCTTTCTGTCAGTCATAAAGATGTACTTTTTAACAACTTTTCTAACTCCGCTTGTACCTTTTTCATAGTATCCGCAGCAGTCTCGGTAATGTTGTTTCTGAAATCAACTGCAGTGCATTTTTGTCGTATTGCTATTCACTCACAATGATAGTAGTATTGCATTTGTCCGCCTTTGTACCACTTTATTGGTATCAATCGTTTCGTTAATGGAAGTAACACGAAGACAAATGTCCCATATACACATATAGCCGTTATTCTGACGCTGCCGCTGCCCAGGACAACATATGGAATTCCATTTTAATCTAATTCATTGCTTAACGGTGATGTGGATGTACATCTTAAGATCACATGGCTCCAGGGGAAATAGGCAAACTATTTCATTATTATTTTCATTGTTCTTGTTTGTGTTTTATACTGGTCGCTTTTAGACATTCTTGTACGGTTATTCTGTTGATGAAGATTTGACCTTCGAAACGCGTAAATTCTAGTATTTTTTACACTGTAAATAGGCGGTTGAGCTGACACTGTAACACTGGTTTTTACGAGGGTTATCCCAAAGGTAAGGTCTCCTATTTTTTTATAAGTACAAGACCTGTTTATTTCTACAATGCTTTACATCAGTTTACAGCTTGAACATTTAGCTATTTTTGACATAACCACCATTTCTGTTGATGCACTTCTGTAGACGCTGTGGCAGTTTTTGTATGCCCAAGTCATGTCAGCTCCGCGGCTTTGGCGAAGAAGGATGCCGCCACTGGTGTGATTGTTGCTCGGTCTCAGGTGTAAGGTGGTATGCCCAGGTTTCGTCACCCGTGACAACTGAGTCCAGAAAGTTGTCCCGTTCGGCTGCAAGGCGGTGAAGAAATGCACAGGAAGCAACTCGTTGCCACATGTGTTCCTCAGTCAGCATGCGTGGCACCCATCTGGCGCACACCTTCCAGCAGTTCAAAGTTTCCGTTCAAATTCTGTGGGCGGTGCTTCGGGAAACCTCAGGAACCAACGTGCAGAGATCATCCAGGGCGATCCGCGGATCTTCACGCATGCTTTGCTCAACCTTCAGTACTGTCTCCTCAGAAACTGATGGTCTCCCGCTCCTTTGTTCGTCGTGAATTTCGGTCCGAGCAGCTGCGAACTCTCTACACCACTTACGAACATTTTTGACGTCCATGCACGACTCACCATACACTACCGTCAATTGGTGATGGATTTCAATCGGCGCAGTGCCCTTTGCGTTCAAAAACCGAATAACTGCACACAATTCGCACTTGCCGGTATGATCCACCGCGAGCTCCATTCTCTAAGGGCTGTCAAGCCAACACTGAGCGCTTCAGCGAGGCGTGCGCATGTTTACACACAGCGCGTGAAGCACTCTTCATAACAGTGTGACCAACTGTCCCACAAACAGATTTCTGTACTTATAAAAAAATAGGAGACCTTACTTTTGGGATTAACCTCGTACAACCACGACCTCCATTTTTTTAAATTTCATTCATTACGTATAAAATCAGAATATGTGTTAAGATTTGATAAGATATTATTATACAAATTCACAACTCGATTTAAATGTACATAAATGTAAAATTATGCACAAAATGACTACGAAATCAGTGATTTACAATTAGAATCAGTCAACTAGTCGAGATACCTAATGTGAAAATTTTTATGGTTATGGAATCGGAAGATCACATAGGCTCAATCGTGGGTAAGGCGGGAACCAAGCTTCACACCGTTGACAGCATACTGGGGAGACAGCCATTTTCTACAGGAGACTGCAAGCAAGTCCTTGTACATCCATTCTTGTAACTTTGCTCAAGTGGGTGACACCCATAGGTATAGCACTAACAGGGGACGAACAATGGCTGCACGAGTGTTCACAGGCTCGTTTGACTCAAGGGAGAACCTCGAATAACTTTCGGATAACCTGATCTGGAACACGCTTCAAGACAGACAAAAATTATGCTACGTCCACCTTCGTACAAACTTTCAAGAGCCAGTATTCAGTAAAGAATATAGACACATCCTTCATATCCCTACCTATCGCTCCCGTAGAGATCGCGAAGACCAGACTAATCTACAGCAATTACACAGAGGGATTCAAGGAATCATCCTTCCCGTGGTCCATTTGTGACTGGAACGAGAATAAACCTTAACATTTGGTGCCACGCTGAGTACCATCCACCATGTGCTTCACAACGGTTTGCTGAGTATCTACATGAGGACGTTTAGAAATATGTTTGGTCACTTCTACCGCACGTTTTGATTTTGTTTCCCCATTTTATGCTACTACATCGTGCAACGTTTCGGCTATGATGGTTTTTCGGAATGTTTTGCGACACTTTATCGATTAGCAATGCCAGAAATGGTATTGTGGAAGTAATCGGGCAGAACACCTTTGTTCCATAGATCAAGACATTGGTGCAACCAAACAGCAGTGTTACGTACCTTATCTGGCAACGGATCTTCAAATTATTTCCAGTTCCGTTTCTTCGCGCGGCAATTAACCAATAAATTACACGGGAGAAACGTAAGAAGCAATTGCCTGTTTTCCATTAGGATCCAAATTACACACAGGATTCCGGAGCCTGCCATGCGGACGTCACTAAATGACGCTTCACTTAACGGAGTCCTAGTATCAGCAGCGCCGAGTTTTCTTGCGGAAGCAACTGATTGCTTTGGTAGCTCGGTAATCTCGCGTAGCAGACTGCAAAAAGGCCGGGCAGCTATTGCGTGAAATTACGGGGGAATTTCCAGTCTAGGGCCGCACAGCAGTTACTGCACGGTGGTTTCTCCCGAGCAACAGACTCGCAACGCTTCGAAAACGCCCGTGTTCTTCAAATACAGTGGCCGAGATACGGTACGAGCATTAAGAGGTTAAAGGAGTATCCGTGGTATGTTACGTACACCGTCTTATCAAAACTGTCGGGACACCCCACCATATTGCGGAATTGACCAGTACAGGTTAAGAGTGGCGGGCAAGTCAGTATGAAAAGACGCGAGAAGTATTGTGCTGTCAGTAGGACAGCACCGACAACAGAAGGGGTCGGTGAGATGATCTCAGAGACGTAGAACGTGGACTAGTCATTGGATATCACCTGAGTAACAAATCCAGCAGCGACATTTCAGCTCTTATAAATGTGCCAAAGTCGACGGTTGCCGATTTGATTGCGGCGTGGAAGGTGTAACGGGACATCCTCCTCTAGTATTAATTTTCCTCGACAGTAGATGTCGATACTAGTATAGTTTTTCTAATTTTCGACAAGTCAGTATTATCTCAACTGCTTTTCTGAAAACTCGCTTATAATTTTACACACAATATGTTATTTTTCAAGCTAAAATTTATGAAAAGGAATTCCTTTATTTTGGACGTTATAATCGACAAAACTTAGTTCCGAATGTACAGTTATAATTATTATTTTAGAAACATTTGAAATTACGGAATTATTTGGCACACTTAAAATTTCTATCATTAATTACGCAATCTAGTACTGTTTATCATGTTTATGTCTGGATTCATTTATGAGATAAAAATCGAAACTAATAGAAATTCATTTGTCAAGAAAAATTGTATACCCTTTGGAATATTGTTGTTACCGCAGAGTGTGTAGTAAGCATGCCTTTGATGTGATCGGACGTATTTTTGTATTTTGGGCGAACAATTTAATTTCGTAATGATAATTAAAGCGACACCCTAGCTGCAACTGGCGTTAATATACATCATTGGGGACATGTTGTCAATGTGTGCCCCGACCGGGACTCGAACCCAGGGTCTCCTGCTTACATGGCAAACACTGTACCCATCTCAGCCACCGATGGCACAGAGAATAGTGCGCCTGCAGGTACTTATCCCTTGCACGCTCCGCGTGAGACCCACATTCCCAACATGTCCACAGCACTACATCGGTAGTGCTCCTAATGCATGTTTGCCCATCCCACACATTACTCGTGGCAGATTAATCTACCAAGTCCCATACGAGTTGTGCATAGCATGAGTGTTCGCACAAGGAGGTCAATGGCCGGGTAGCCGTATTTTAACTCGTAATGAGTGGAATGGGCAAGCACGGGGAGAGTGCAGGCGGACTATTGTTTGTGCCCTCGGTGGCTCAGATGCATTGAGCGTCTGCCATGTAAGCAGGAGATCCCGGGTTCGAGTCCCGGTCGGGGCACACATTTTCACCTCTCCCCGTCGATATATATCAACGCCCGTTAGCAGCTGAAGGTATTAATATAATTCTAATTTCATTCTAGACGGCTGCAGGTCATCAATGGTGACATGTCCGAAAGAACAGACACCATATCCATGTAAGTATATAGTTCTGGCAATACCGCCCATGACCTCCTTCTTCTGTGCGGATGCACACTTATTACCCTAACTATTACGGGACTTAGTAAGAATACTTTCCCCAAGTAATGAGTGTGTGGACATACAAGGTGAGAATGTGAGTCACGCGGAAAGCATCCGCAAGGTAGTCCCTGCAGTCGCGCTATCCTCTGAGGCCTCGGTGGCTCAGATGGATAGAGCGTCTGCCATGTAATCAGGAGACCCTGGGTTCGAGTCCCAGATGGGCCACACATTTTCAACACGTTCCCAATGATGTATGTCAATGCCTGTTTGCAGTTAGGGTGTCGATTTAATTATCATTTCGTTCTAGAGAAGCTGCACAGTCATCAATAGTATCTGTTCTTTCATAAACAGATACTACTTTCGTATATAATGTAATTTCGGCTTTGTTAATGTGGAAATCCAAAAGACTGTATGATATACTAAAATGTGACAAAATATACTAACGTAAAAACAAAAGTTCTGCAACAACAATCGTCAAAATTATTTAGATCAATTCAACCATGATGACCTAAAAGCCCACATGTCGTGGTCGTGCGGTAGCGTTCTCGCTTCCCACGCCCGGGTTCCCGGGTTCGATTCCTGGCGGGGTCAGGGATTTTCTCTGCCTCGTGATGGCTGAGTGTTGTGTGATGTCCTTAGGTTAGTTAGGTTTAAGTAGTTCTAAGTTCTAGGGGACTGATGACCTAAGATGTTAAGTCCCATAGTGCTCAGAGTCATTTGAACCATGACCTAAAATGTGAGAATTTCAGCTTAAAGAATCAAATCCTTAGACAAGAAGAACTGGAGCCAACTCTACAAGAAAAGATAATTAGGAGCAGTGAGTTACCTTGCAATCTCATTCCTGAGAATGGTGGGGAGCAGTGGCTAGTGAGAAGGTCCGATCGGTGAGAGTGTTGGGGAGCCTCAGGTGTTGTGAGCAGCTTTTATAATCGCCGACAACACATTCCGCGTGAATTGGTAGGATAAGAAGTAACAACTCACTCAAAAGTATGTAAGTGTTTATTGAGCTTCTGAAATATGAGATATTCTTTTGAAATCAAGAGTGGTTCAAAATGGTTCAAATGGCTCTGAGCACTATGTGACTTAACATCTGGAGTCAACAGTCCCCTAGAACTTAGAACTACTTAAACCTAACTAACCTAAGGACGTCACCCACATCCATGCCCGAGGCGGTTGCGTGGTTCCAGACTGAAGCGCTTAGAACCCCTCGGCCACAGCGGTCGGCAAATTAAGAGTGGCAACATGATGCTGCAAGTGTTTTCCACCTTAATATATCGTACTGAAGCACTTTGGCCTCGTTTGTCTCGGTAGCTGCGCAGTTAACGCGACGGAATGTGAACTGAAAGAGCTGAGGTTCGATTCCTGGATGAGTCGAAGTCCTTTTTACCACTTGTAGACTGAGTGTTGTGTTGTGCTTACTTTTATGTCGTCCTAATCAGTATTACTATTGAGGTAGCTAAATGGGTACTGCCTGACAGCCAATAAAAAATGGATCTTTCTTTATTTTCTCTTTTCACGGATGAGAAAAGCTTCACGTACTAATAACATATGCAAATCCAGATTTGTACATGGTCTATAACGCATTTTTTGAGGCTTGGGGAACGTTTCCTTGTGGATGTGGGATGGGACGCTGCTGCAGCAGCCTAGCGTAGAATTTTCATTCCACTCATTCCAGCCACGAGAGATGAATTTTAAAATCAGATGAGCTACCATTAATTTTTACTGAATCATCCATCATCCATCCTTTAGAAAGATCTGGCTCTTTGAATCAGTTCAGGAGCGGACCCCCCCCCCCCCCGCATCTATAGTTTGGTCCCCTCCCCTGAATCAACCAACCAACCAACCACCAGCTGGCAACTCCGTTTCCGCTACGGAAAGCCTGCCATGCAGTCGAAGGTGCGTTCCCGGGTGCGACCTCGATTCTGCTCAGGAACTTTCCTGTTTTTCTCGGCAAATTACTGATCGTGGACTTGTCCTGTGAAGAGAGAAGCCTCCTAGCATGGCCATTAACTGGCTACAAGCGGTGTCGAATACGAGTGACTGACTTGAATAGGGTCGGTTGATGCTGTTAAGTGTTATTTCTTTCTGTGCCAATTTGAGAGTGATGTTTTTCTGTGTCTTTTGTCTACTGACTTTAAATACTTGTATTTCTGAGTAGCTATACTCTTGTGCTTCATAACGCTAGTTAAAGAATGGTCTTTGCACACCCGTCGCCATGTAGCATTCTGAACCTCAGTTGGTAAAAACGGAAGTCTGTCAATAAATTCGTTTTTCCTAGCCAATAAGCCAAATATAGATAAAACCTATCGAAAGAAGCAATGTAATTTCGTCGAGTTTTTAATACACAAAGCGAAATCTGTATATCCTAGCCATGCACAAGGACATGCTGAAAAGTAATCTCTCCAAATTTTTTATTCTGTTCTCTATTGCGGTTGGAATATTACATGTCACACGCATTACACGCTCGACTTTCGCACTTCGCTGACGCAAGTTGGAACCCTCTGCCGCTAGAGGGCGCCGAATTGTAGCGTGTAACATGGCTGTGTGTAACGTACGAGGGGCGTTTGAAAAGCCCACGCAAAGTCCGAGAGATGGCACCACCGGCGCGTATCGAGGTCATGTTTAGTTAGCAGCATCTTTGGAAAGAACTCACACCAAGTTTCAGCCATATTGGTCTATTTATTTGAGTTTGGCATTCGTGTGAATCAAGGAAGCCGAGTGATTGTCAAAAAATGGACGAAGAAGAATTTCCTGTGATGATTAATCGTTGCTTTATGAAAGGCAAAACGGCTCAGGAGACTACAGAGAAGCTTGATAAACATTACGGTGACTTTGCGCCTTCAATTAGATCAGTTTATAAGTGGTTTCAAAATTTTCAGAGTGGCCATATGGGCACAAGTAATGCTGAACGTTCTGGACGCCCTGTGGAGGTTACGACTCCAGAAATCATTGATAAAATCCATGATATGGTGATGAATGATAGAAGAATTAAAGTGCGTGAGACTGCTAGTGCTGTGGGCATCTCGAATATTTCGCATAAACATTTGGACATGAGAAAGCTACCCGAAAGATGGGTTCCGCGATTGCTCACGCTTGATCAAAAACGGAATCGTGTGAAGTGTTGCAATGATGTTTTGCGGCTGTTCAGGAAGAATCCGCAGGACTTTAGGCGTCGTTTCGTCACAGTGGATGAAACATGGATACATTACTATACTCCTGAGACCAAACAACGATCTAAACAGTGGGTTAAAAAGGGAGAATCTGCACGAAAAAAGGCGAAGACCATTCCTTCGGTCGGAAAGGTTATGGCGACTGTCTTTTGGGATTCGCAAGGGATAATCCTCATCGACTATCTGGAAAAGGGTAAAACTATTACAGGTGAATATTATTCATCGTTATTGGTCCGTTTGAAAACCGAGCTGCAAGAAAAACGTCGGCGATTGGACCGCAAAAAAGTCCTCTTCCATCACGACAATGCACCAGGAGTTGTGGTCGCAAAATTAATGAAAATAGGATTCCAACTCGTTTCACATCCCCCCTATTCTCTAGACTTTCTCCCTCGGACTACGATTTGTTCCTCAAAATGATGAAATGGCTGGCGGGAGAAAGATTTTATTCAAATGAGGAGGTGATTGGGTGATTGCAGCAACTAATAGCTATTTCGCAGACTTGGACAATTCCTATTATTCGGAAGGGATCAACAAATTAGAACAGCGTTGTACAAAATGTATAAGTCTAAAAGGAGACTATGTCGAAAAATTAAAATGGTTCACCCCAAACACGTAAGTAGTTTTTATTTTTGCACGGACTTTTCAGACGCCCCTCGTAACTATGTCCCTGTGTAAGAAACAGAGTGCTGTAATGGAGTTTCTGAGAGTTTCTCTACACGTGGAACACCCTTTCGTTCAGCGTAAAAATGACAGGCGACACGAGAGCGCTGCGACATCTGCAACAATGCGACGCCTTTGGTTCACTGTCATCGATCGTCCTCCATACAGTCCAGACCTGGCCCCATCCAATTTTCATCTGTCTCCAGGTCTAAGAGAACACCTCCGACGACGTCAGTTTGATAGTGATGAAGCGGTGCAAGCAGATATGAGGCTGTAGCTTCGTTAAAAAAGTCAAACATTGTATACTGGTCTCTCGTTGGGAGAAATGTGTTCGTTGCCAGGGTGACTATCTTGAGAAATAAAGATGCAGACGTGAAGAATAAAGTTTGGTCTAAATTGTTAAGGCTTTCGTGGCTTTCGTGGCCACTTGTTGACAAACTGCCTATTGGCTTCTGTCTCGGGTTCTTCGGGCGACGTTCATCTAATGATTTTTCTGACGTTTCGCCAGCACGAGTGGCTGGCATTGTCAAAGCTTCACCCTCCATTGCCGGTGGTGAACTGGAGGCGAGCTCGCTACCTGCAATCAGGATCAAAGAGCATAAGCGACATTGCAGGTTGGGGCAGGTGGAGAAATCGGCCGTGGCAGAGCACGCACTGAATGAGACCGACCACGTAATGAAATTCGCCGACACGGAAGTTCTGGCTGTAGAGAAGCACTATCACACGCGCTTGTTCAGAGAAGCTGTAGAAATACAAAAACACGCGAACAGTTTGAACAAGAAAGAGGAAAGCCTTAAGGTAAACGGATCCTGGCTTCCCGTACTGCAGCGAACGACCGTCGCAGGTAGCAAGAGGAGAACCGCACCGGAAATGACCGCGGAGAAGCCCTCGGACGTTGGCGCGCCAGGTACATATAGTCTGCGGCCGCGAGCTCGCCTCCAGTTCACCACCGGCAATGGAGGGTGAAGCTTTGACAATGCCAGCCACTCGTGCTGGCGAAACGTCAGAAAAATCATTAGATGAACGTCGGCCGAAGAACCCGAGACAGAAGCCAATAGGCAGTTTGTCAAAGTTTGGTCTATTTAAAAAGCTTTAAGAGTTTCCACGGAGAAGATTCGGAGGCATTACTCTTCATGACGTCATCGTTAAGTCAATGTTACTTCTTATTCGTAGAGATAAGATTGCGGCGCTTAATTCTATCAGTAATGGAATTTCCGAAAATATTTCTGTCGCCGACGTTAATAAACCAACAGGGCCATCTGTTGGTGTTTTGTTGTGGTTCGCTGTGATGATCGTGTCACTATGGCAGAAAAACAAGCCTTAGAACTACTTAAACCTAACTAACCTAAGGACATCACACACATCCATGCCCGAGGCAGGATTCGAACCTGCGACCGTAGCAGCAGCGCGGTTGTGGACTGAAGCGCCTAGAGCCGCTCGGCCACAACGGCCGGCTAAGGTAAACATTCGGACTACTAAATTGAGCAGACTACCAAAACCTTAAATTATTATATATTTATATAGTTTTCTGTTTTCGTGATCCGTTTTCGATTAAATAAAACCGATATGTTACCCCACGCTACCATCAGGTTACTTGTGAAAAACCCATGAAAAATCATCTCGTAGTTTTGATAGTTACCGTGTTGAAACAAAAAGACAGACACGACCATTGTACAGTGCCCCCATCTGCCCTTGGCTGTGGTGTGTCATATTCGTGCCGACTTTTTAGTCCAGTGTTTTAAGTGAGTGTTCAGTGTTGTGCGACTTTTCCGAAGTGTTGCGAACAGAAATCATATTGTCGCTGGGTGTGATTTTTTTTTGATCTCTCTTGCGAACAGAAACCAGACTGTCGCTGTGTTTTTTAATTGTCTGTCTATTATTTTCCCTGTCTGCTTCCTGTGTATTTTACTAGCAACATCAGCCGCGCGTAATTAGTCGAACGGTCTAGGCGCTACAGTCATGGACTGTGCGGCTGGTCCCGGCAGAGGTTCGAGTCCTCCCTCGCGCATGGGTGTGTGTGTTCGTCCTTAGGATGATTTAGGTTAAGTAGTGTGTAAGCTTAGGCACAGATGACCTTACCAGTTAAGTCCCATAAGATTTCACACACATTTGAACATTTTTTACTAGCAACATCAACCCTTTGTTTTATGTTTTAAGTTCGACAATTTTCCACCATTTTACCACCGATTTTATCGCGTGCTTTTATTATTTATTGTATTCATTTTTTTAACAAATTCTGTAGGCTTTTTTTTCCTTTATTGAGTTTCGATTCCCCCTAAAGGGGGCGGGCTGGCAGCAGCTTATTACGCCGCTCTTCAGGCAACAGAATTTGTTTTAAAAAGATGAAGATAATAAAAAATAATAACAGTTGGCGGTAAAATCGGTGACTTAAAGGTAAAATGGCAGAAAATTCTGGAGCTTAAAACATAAAACACAGGGTGGATGATGCTAATAAAAGACACAGGAAGCAGAAAAATAATAGACAGACAATTAAAAAACACGGCGACAGTCTGGGTTCTGTTCGCAAGAGATATAAAAAGCATACCCAGTGACAGCATGATTTCTGTTCGCAACACTGTGGAAAGACGCACAACACTGAACACTCACTTAAACACTGCACTAAAAAGGTGGCACAAATATGACATACCACACCCGAGAGCAGGTGGGGGGAAACTGGTCAGATGACGGGAAAAAGGGGGGCAGGAGAGGAAAAGTGAAGGGGGAGGGGGGAAAGGAGCCAATGGAAGATGAGGATCCATAAGAGGGGAGGGGGGTGCTGAGCAGACGTGCCAGGGAGTGGGGAAGGCAGAGGAGGGGAGTACAAAAGGACTTGGGGGAGGGGGAAGGAGATAGGGAGAGAATAGGTGGGGAGAAACCACCACAGGATGGAAGGGGGGAGGAAGAGGGAGCCCAGGGAAAGGACGGAGGAAAGGAGGGGGGTGAGGATCAGAGTTGATAGGAAGGATAAATGGAGGGAGAGAGGGCATCATCCGGGAGGGGGAGTTGAGGGAAGCCACCTTGGGAAAGGAGATGTAGGGTGTAGAGATGGAGGGTAGGAGGGACACAATGGTGAAGACGTGGCAGGGGGCGGGGATGGGAGAGGAGAGGAGCGCCCAGGGGGTGAGGGGGTTCAAGATGGCGGGAGGTGTAGAGGATGCGGATATGTTCGAGGAATAGGCGCAGATGGGGGAAAGGAATGAGATCATAGAGGATCCGCGTGGGGGACGGGAGGCATATATGGAAGGCGAGGCGGAGTGCATGACGCTCAAGGATCTGGAGGGACTTATAGAATTTGGGGGGGGGGGCAGATGTCCAGGCAGGACTAGCATAACAGAGGATGGGACGGATTAAGGGTTTGTAGGTGTGTCTGTAGGCTGAAGAGCGGCGTACTAATCTGCTCCCAGCCCGCCCCCTTCGGTGGGAATCGAATCTCAATAAAGAAAAAAGAAAGAACAAAGATTTAGAATGGTAATTCAGTATGGTCTATTTAAAAAGCTTTAAGAGTTTCCACGTAAAATATTCGTAGGCATTAGTCTTTATCACGTCATCGTAAAGTCAATGTTACTTCTTATTCGTACAGATAAGATTGCGGCCATTAATTCTATCAGTAATGGAACTTCCGAAAATATTTCTGTCACCGACGTTAAAAAAGCAATAGGGCCACCTGTTGGTTCTTTGGTGTACTTCGCTGTGCAGATCGTGTCACTGAGGACTACCAAAACCTTAAATTAGTGTATATTTATAATTTTTTTTTTGGTTTCGTGATCCGATTTCGATTAAATAAAACCTATATGTTACCCCAAGCTACCATCAGGTTACCTGTGAAAAACCCATGAAAAATCATCTCGTAGTTTTGATGGTTAACGTGTTGAAACAAAAAGACAGACATCGTCCATTGTACAGTGTTGTTCCTGGTGTAGCTTTGTTGTGTGGGAACTGACGGGAACTGGAAATGATGTACTGAACTTATTCCAGTCAGATGATCGGTTCTCAGAATCGTCCCTGAAAGCAACTGGACAGCTACAGGCCTCCGAATTATTTGCCCTGTGGTGATCCTTACTTAGGGTGGTTTTATAACGTAGCACAGCTGAGAATTAGGTCTGGTCCGTCAGTAAAGGTTTTTGCCTCTCCCACCGCGCACCGCTTAAGACTGCGAGGAGGCAGCACCAGCGATGTGACATAGCGCGGCGCCACGGAAGCTCCGAGGTAGGGCCGAAAGGAGCGCTTCATGCTTCATCGGTGCGTCGCTACGATGCTAGGACACTTATTGCTGAATCGTGGTGGCTGTTTCGCGTTGCTTGCCCCCTCCAGGACGCAGACTGCGTGGCTACAGTATGTATGGGGCGCAGCCTCGGTCAAGTTAGCTTCATACCACACAACACAGTCCAGCGGTCTGGGGCGCAGACAGCTGCCGATCGGCGGGTGCGCGCGCACCTGGGCTGGCAGCAGCAGCGCCGCCTGTCCCACTGACCGACTTACGAGCGCAGACACAGACAGCAGACTGGCGGGGCAGGGGCACCACGCCAGCCGTACTGGCGCTTTCCTCTTGTGCGGGGGGGGCCTCGGAGAGCTATTTTGGGAGAATTCATGTATGCCGCAGTTACACCAACGTGCACCATCTGCAGACGCGTACCAGATCAATATCTAGACACAGACAGCTCCCTCTCTAAATCTACATCTATATCTGTACTATGTGTACTACCTTACATAGGTTTCCCATATTTTTTGGCGTTCAATCCAAATCATATTACATTTTTCGGCCCCAACCCAGGACATATTTTTGAAATTAAAAGTCTGAACAATTTATAGAAAATTAAATTCTATTTGCTCAATTATACTTCTCGCTAGACAACACTTTTTTTGTTTATTTTAATTACTTAATAAAATCCACAACAACAAAGTTCTGAATTAATTTTGACATTTAGCGGATGTTTAACAATGGGCACAGGAAGTCTGTCACTTTCTACTGGTTAAATGTTCCCCTTAATTGAAAAAAACACTCCAAACTGGGTAATATATCCCGGGAAAAGACATTGCAAACTCAATCTTTTTAGTAATTTTGCAACATGAAATATCAGTATATTGAAAAACTAAAAAAAATTTTTCCAATTCTCTTGAATAATAACTGTTACTTTTTCAGAATATGAACCACTACCAGC
Organism: Schistocerca cancellata; assembly: GCF_023864275.1. Classification (NCBI taxonomy): domain Eukaryota; kingdom Metazoa; phylum Arthropoda; class Insecta; order Orthoptera; family Acrididae; genus Schistocerca; species Schistocerca cancellata. The sequence goes on along the minus strand of NC_064626.1, from coordinate 1,142,455,005 downwards.
CTGTCTTATAGACAAGGTGCGGAAAAGCAATTTGAACAAAAGTTTTGGGCAGAAAGGCAGCACGAAACGAAGGAATTAGGGATTTCAGCTAAATGTTTATGGCAGTACGCCAGAGCGGTCAGTCTGAGTATTTGCTACTACTTTCTTATGTTAATGAAAACCTGTGCACAAGAAGATACTTATTTCTCACTTACTTTGACCGTTTTAGGACATAGTGAAATATGAAACATGGACATGTTACTGTTTTCATTTCTAAAAATGTTCAAATGTGTGTGAAATCTTATGGGACTTAACCGCTAAGGTCATCAGTCCCTAAACTTACACACTACTTAACCTAAATTATCCTAAGGACAAACACACACCCATGCCCGAGGGAGGACTCGAACCTCCGCCGGGACCAGCCGCACAGTCCATGACTGCAGCGCCTAAGACTGCTCGGCTAATCCCGCGCGGCTTTCATTTCTAAAGAAGTGCTGTATTGTACGTCAGCTAAGTACGGTATGAGTTATGCTTATGCGTGATAATACAGGTTTTTCTCGTTTTCGTCGTGGTGATTGGCCAGTCCAAACATTTTGTTTAACTTATACATTTTCTGTGAGTTACATTTCATTTGGAAGAAAAACGTCCTTGTGTCAGATTTCAACTACGTTCCTGTAACGCCGAAAACATGCAGTTGTAAGCCCTAGTTCCTACACTCAAATTCTTTTCTTTGACGCAGTCTTTCTACCTGTACCATTACCTCCTTTCTGCGTAATTGTTGTGGCGTTGAATTAACTTAGTTATTCCGCGTAAGTCAGTGCAGATTGCTACGTGCGGTTTGAAATACGCCTGCAGGCGTCAGTCGCAAACTACAGCGATGATAATGTAATAACGTAGCAGTTTAAATTCTGAATATTATTTTTGGAACGCCCCGTATATTTTGAGCGCGAGTAAATGCGTCTTAAGTATACGTAGCGTGACTTAATCTCAATACGCAGGCAAATAGTTATTTATTAGTAATGGAAATGTTACGTTCTCTTTCAATGAATGACAATGTAACGTAATCTGCAGCTAACCCAGCAGTAATATAGAGCATCAATTGATTTCTTTTGCCAGCAAATTAATTTTACACAGATAGAAAGAGTGGTACAAACACCTGCGTGTTTTAAAATAATTGCAAAAAATTTCTTTAACTTTATCTCTTTAAGAATTGAGTATACGTTTAATACTTTGAATCAACTGAAAATATTTTAAATCAGAGGTAAAGCCTCACCTAACCCTTGCGGTGTTAAATGTCTGAATACGTTTCGTAACCAAAAATATTAACGAACTTTAATATTGAAAACTGATTGTAAAAATTCATAAAAACAATTGGAACTATTTTCCTTTGCGAGTGAAGCTCGCAAACACTGAAATATTTTTTATTGTACCTAATGGCGGACTCCGCGCTACCGAAACAGTCGAAGCCAGATGGGAAATCGACAGAAATATTATTATTATCTTTAAATAAATTTCATGTGCAGGGAGAGGTATTTTTGAAAGGAAACATAAGATACTTCCAATTAACAATATATTGTAATCTTAAAATATAGACGGAGTGGCCGTGCGGTTCTAGGCGCTACAGTTTGGAGCTGAGCGACCGCTCCGGTCGCAGGTTCGAATCCTGCCTCGGGCATGGATGTGTGTGATGTCCTTAGGTTAGTTAGGTTTAATTAGTTCTAAGTTATAGGCGACTGATGACCTCAGAAGTTAAGTCCCATAGTGCTCAGAGCCCCATTTAAAATATAGACAGCGAGTCCTACATACATGGATCCACAGAAGAGAGAGAGAGAGAGAGAGAGAGAGAGAGAGAGAGAGACAGAGAGAGAGAGAGCGGCCAGGCGAAAAACAAATAGGGGCGATCAACATGGCTCTTGTGTATATATATCATGCTTGAAGTTCCATAACATATTGAAATATAGTATTCTTTCTCTGATATTAACGGAAAATATTTGCAGTATTTGTCACAAAATATTATCAGACTCGACAAAATGACTTATAATATTACAGATATTACTTTTTTATTTTGTTTTTACATTTCATTTATATCAGTTGAATAAATCATGTCATACATTAGATGGACTTCTAGCTGATGCCACATGCCCTAAACGTTTGGTGACATCGTTTTGTGTACCTTGTATATAAAGCAGAGCGTATGTATGTGTGTAAGTCTGGCATCTCCTCCAAAAACACCGGGTCGATTTCAACCAAGTACAGCAGAGAAACAGCAGACCTTGTCAATATCAACACTGTTGGGTTTGCAACTTCCTGATGTCAATAGAAGTGGAGATAAAGGCAAAACCTTTTTTTTTCAGCCCCTGGCATATAGGATGCCATGCACAACATGTTATGTTGGAATAGTATCGGCCTGTGAAATCAACCTACCTTGCAGGGCAGGCTACATGTCATGAGCAATAAACGGTTTACTGCTCCCCAACATGCAGGCTGCCCATGACAGGCCTGTCTTGTTGAACTATACTGCAGGGGCTACACAAGCCAATTAGCAGGGATGGGGACAGGCTGAGATGGAGAGTGATGGGGAGGACAAAATGGACAGAGAGAAGAGAGAGAGATGCATGAGGCAGGTGGAAGGTGTAGAGGGGTATTGGGCAGATGGAAAAGGAAGAGGCATAGGTTGAGAAAGGGACAAAGAGAGGGGGTGGAGGAGATGAAGAGACATAGAGTGGGGAGGACGAGGTGGAGGTTGAGGTGGAGGTGGACAGACGGAGGGAGGAAGAGCTGGACTCAAAGAGCTGTGTTGAAGGCATACGTGGGCGAAGCAGAAGGTAAAAGGGTGGTTCAGCAATATTTATGGAATCTTTTATAATCCCCTTAACAATGTGTGAATTCTCTTCTAAATCAAACGAGGCAATTTCAGTTCATAAATTTAACACTCAAAGTTACTGATTTTATCAAAACTATTGATCTGACAGAATTACATTTTCCTGATGACATGAGTCTCAACTTTATCTTCAATAATGATGGAAGCTGAAACAATGAATTCAACCTGCCTGCACAGCTGGAATTTGTGGCAGGGAGAGCGTTGCCTAGGTTAGCCGTACAGGTGGGGTAGGTGTAATGCTGTGGTGGTGTAGTGGTTACCACATCTGCCTATTAAGCAGAAAACTTGGATTCAGGTCCTGCTGGTAGCACAAATTTTAATTCATTGCTTCAGCTTATTTCTTTATTAAAACTGTTATTCCCATCTTGGCTTAAAACAAAGCTGTTATGTTATGAGATCCATCCCCAACGTTATTCAGTATGTACACTGAGCAAGCAGACGAAGGAAATCAAAGAAAAATTTAGAGAATGAATTAAAGTTCGGGTAGAAGAAATAAAAACTTAGGGATTTATCGATGACATTGCAATACTTTCAGAGATGGCAAAAGACTTGGAAGAACAGATGAACAGAATGGATAGTGTCGTGAAAACAAGTTATAAGATGGACATCAACAAAAGCAAAACAAGGATAATGGCATGTAGTCGAATTAAATCAGATGATACAGAGGGAATTAGATCAGGAAATGAGAAATTGAAAGTAGTAGATGAGTTTTCCTATTTGAGTAACAAAATAAATAATGAACAAGTAACCTTTGGAAGGAGAGATATAGCAGAAAAAATCTAACTTTATTGTCAACCTGACTGAAAGTGGACTCTGTATTCTGTGGGTTTGCTACGTAGAGGTGGGAAAGGCAGCTTTATGGAAATCCTGGAGAAGATCAAATATTTTTGTCGTCTGAGATCTTCTGCCACTGCACTTCTCAATGAGCAGGTAGAAGTGAGAAGCAGCCATTTTTGGGAACTATTTAAAAGCTACTTTTACGGCAGCTGAGGAAGTTACGACTCAGGGGGTACATACTCTGACTACATTTTTTTCCTTTATTGTTATTTCACTCTCTCGCCCCATATGAGCGGAAGATGGACTGTCAGCGGACATAGGTCGTTGCTCTTCTGTCAGATGATAGCAAAAATTTTAAAACGTTTTATAAAGTTGGATATGGCGTTTGACAAAAATGAATGCTTGACATAGTAAAAAGACAGATCGTCACTTGCATGAGTTAAAATACAAAAGGCTGATTTGTTCAGTAATTAAAATATTGACCCAGATGAAATGGGAAATGAATGTTTCACAAAAGATAAAAGATAAAGGGACAGTTTATAACACTAGCATGCCGTAACACAAGCTAATGTAACCCTCTGAAAGAATATTGGAATTTTGATCGTGCATGTATGTCTAACCGATAAAGGTATTGGACTGTTATTTTTAATATATTGCAATTAACAGGAAAACTAAACAGGCTATAACTTTGGGGTTTAATGAAAGTAGTAAACTTCATATGGGAATGAAAAAAATGAAGTGTCACCAGCCAAATTAGGCACATGAATTTGGAAATATATGTTTAAGAAAATTGAATTTTAGTTATTGAAGTTACTTTCATTAATATTTCCCTTTGAATACCACACAGGATACAAACGGACACAGGACACGCAGAGCTGTGGATAGCAGCAGTTACCAATAAAGCACAAACCAGTAATCATACAAAGCAAAAATGTACCAAACTCATACTAATAACAGCTACATTCGAGATCACTACTTGAATCAGAACTGAAATGTTAATGCAAGAAGTGCAGAACTAAAATTGGACATGAGGGGCTTCTGCTTTAACTGGCATGTAAAAAACCACCAATACAGATAAATAATATGATAATTACACTGTTTATACTCCATTTTTATAGAAATATATCAGATTCCTTCAGTAGCAATAATATTCCAATTATCTTTCTATTGTATGAAGAATATGTTGGGGGCGATAAACAGGTATACGATCACTAGTCAAATTCTATGATTATTTCAGTAGCAAAAATTGATTCAAACAAAGTCACCTCTTAACTTCACTGGGGATAATATATATTTTACTTCTGAAGGCAAATTATTCAACATTGTGCTCAGTTAACTTCAAAAAAATCATTCATGATAGTAATCAAGACTAAATCATGTTTCAAATGAGTTTAACTCATTTGCCTTTTTCATCACTTGTTCAAATGGTTCAAATGGCTCTGAGCACTTTGGGACTGAGGTCATCAGTCCCCTAGAACGTAGAACTACTTAAACCTAACTAACCTAAGGACATCACACACATCCATGCCCGAGTCAGGATTCGAACCTGCGACCATAGCGGTCGCGCGGTTCCAGACTGAAGCGCCTAGAAGCGCTCGGCCACCACGGCCGGCCATCACCTATGAAGCAGGTATTTTAGACAGTAACATTTACAGAATCCTGCACTATGTTTTTGCAAAACGATACTTTGCACTAAGCTGAGAGTATTTAGCAAAATTCTGACTTCACTTTTGTAGTTTTAACTTCAACTTTTGCTAATTCTTGCACATTTCACAAACATAAATAATAATTTTAGAATACTTAAATCAATCATAGTTTACTTGAAACAGGATACTCGGTTTTATAAACACTTAGGGGGGGACCCTGCATAGGTTCCTGATCAGGATAGAAGATATGGTTCCAAACACAGATTTATAGCATTTTGAATATTATTAAAATCACTCACACAAATTAACTGGTCCATGCTCTGATACATATCTGTATGCATGAAGTTCGTGGAGCAGTGGCGAAGTTGTGGTGGCAAGCGACATGGCGGCTAACTGTACTCACGAACCTAGATATTTGACCGCTGTATAAAATTTCTTCTTGGCGACGGATTTTTAACGTAGAAGAGCCATTCCTTATTGTCGAGAAAACCAAGCAACAGCCAAGTCCACATCTGAGGCAAAATACCTTGCAAAGCGGCGTCCAATTGCCTCCCTTGGCACCTTCGATGTTTACTGTGCAATGGCTAGCCACTGATTGCCTACCGTTCCCACCAAGGAGCCGCCCAGTTCGACCGCCAAACCACCTTTCACAAAGCGCCATGCCACTTCCGTAGCGGAGGGACTTTACTACATCTTTTACATTTTACAGTACGAGTGCCCTAAGCATGAACTAGCTTCCAATGCACATTGTTTATCTTACAAACTTCCACATATTATAAAATTTGATTATTTTAAACAATCATTTATCTGACTACGAAGTCTTTCGCGACGGAGTCCTTGCATAAAAAGTTCTCGGTCAGTTTTACCCCTGACGAAGATGACGGAGGTAGTCATCGAAAGCTTGGGATTTTATCCAAATTTGACGCGGCAAGTAAACCGAGAACTTTTTATGCAATCATTTATCTTTTTCCATATATACATTACGAACTTTAAATTTCCTGTCACAAATCAATGACGTTAACTAACGAAGAATAAACATTTCATAATTACAGATACAAAGTTACATAATATAAACCTACTTCTAATCGATATAAGTGTTACAAGTTGCGAAAGTTAATAAAGTAGAAAGTCGGTGTATTGACTGATTAAGATAGAGGCCCTAGACTGCTAGGAGTAGGGGTATAATGGGATCGTAGTAGTTGGGGTAGTGTGTAAGAAGGTGTTTTGGTGCACAGATGTTTGGAGGAGAGATTTGGGAGCGTGAAGAGGGATGCTGTTCCGGACCAAGGAATGTGAGTGGAGAGGAATGGATCACAGACCAGAGTGAATTCTGATTAGATCTGGTAGGATGGGCATATATCAGGGCGGATCTCGTAGTTGGGTAATGGAAGGTGATGAGAGTACGTGGATAGTGTGGAGATGTAGTGTTGAGGGAATGCGGTGGTAGTGGTGCGACAGAGTACCAGGAGCAGTGATCAGGGGGGAAACTATTGAGTGGGTAGTGTCGAATTTACGGGTAATGTATGATACTCGGAGGTGTTCAAGATGGAAGAGCAGGGTGGGGAATTTTTTAAGTTGGTAGAGGATTTGGGTGGCAGAGGGTTAGCGGATCCGAAAGCCTGGAAAGAGTGCATGGCGTTCGAGGATCTGCATCACGTGATAAAAGGAGGGAGGAGCAGAGGTCCATGCCACATCTGCATCGCAGACGACGGTTTTGATCAGGGAGTTATAGATGTGAAGTATTATGAAAGGGTGTAACCACCGTGTTCATCTGCTTAGTAGTTTTAGTAATTTTGGTCTACTGTGGGCTTTCTCTTGAATGGTTAGTAGATGGGGTTCCATGTTAGTCGGCGATCAAGTGCTAGTGTGTTAGTGTATTAGCTAACTGGATAGGATGGTCATAAACAGCAAGGTAAAAGTCATAGAGATGGACGTTGCTGGTGATTCGGCCTATAATTATTGCTTGGGATATGGTATTGCTGATTTTTAGGAGACCCTGTGAACTGATTGAGATGCAGCTGGAGGGATCATTGGGATTTGTGGAGGGTAGTGGAAAGGACGAGGAAGGCGTGTCATCGACATACAGGAGGAGATGAACAGCAGGAGGGGTTGGGCATATTAATGGTGTAGAGGATGTGCAGGAGAAGTGAGATTACAGAACCTTGGGGCTCACCTGCAGTTGGATGAAAAATATGGGAGTTGGTGTTGTTGATGGTGACATAAGGCGGGTGGTTGGAGAGAAAGGATTCGATGAGGTGGGCATCATTTATGGGAAGTCCATAGGTCTGGACATTATAGAGGAACCTGGAATGTCATTCACAGTCATATATTTTTTCCAGATCAAGCGAGACAAAAATGATGGATTTGTGGTTGTTGATTTGGTTGGACAGGAGATGAGTAAGGTGGAGGAGTTGGTCATCGGAGCAAAAATTGAGCCGAAATATTCTGCCTCTCATATTTCTCTATCTGTAGTGACGCTTGACAGCTTGTCAAATGAGAAAAAAAACTTGTGGCTGCAGCATTGTGTTGCAGTTCCTATCTCAGATAGGAGTGTTATTAGCGGTAATTCAGGCCATAATATATATATGTAACAGAATTATTAATAAACGTTATATAGGACGAATTATTGTAAGTAACTTTTTCTCAACAGCCACAGGACTACGGTTCGTATGATTTTTCACATAGGGTATTAGCGTGTAGTTTTAGGTGTTTTATACAATAAACTGTAAAATAAAATTAAAATAATAACTGTCGTTTGATTACACCAAGCTGTGATAAATGTTATAAGTCTTTTAGAAAGTTTCACATTAATTTTAAGTCACATGTTTCACATCAAGATCATTGGGTTGTTCGATTAAGTCATTATACCATCCTTATTTTGCCCTGTCATCCGTTTTACGCAGAACTGCTATTTTGCTATGATTGCTACTTTTATTTTAATACAAAAAGAAGTGTTTGACCTGCTAGTAATACACGGATATAACTGGTATAGAGGGCGTTCGTTGGTTATTCACTATGATGTATAATGTGCTGCTTGTATAGGTCCATGGACAACAGCCTCAGGTTGAATTAAGCTATGTACATGCTAAGATCGTGTAATAACGTGTCTCTTTACATGTTGAGTCTATACGACTCACTTCATGCGGTACGTTACTTATTATGTAACCTCCAGATCTGTACAACTGTGGTATAGATTTTGTTTTATGCCAATCATTGTCCGATTCCTTTGTATTTCTTACATTTTGTAGCACTCATGGTAGCTGTGCCATAGCTGAAATCTAGATCTGCAATAAAGTATAGATGGAATCGCGACTGACTGTTGACTTCCTCCCTGTCTGAATTACATCACAGTCGGTGTGCACAACAGTTCCAGTGGAATCCAACCCGGCGAAAACGAATAATGATGACTGAAGTAGAGGAGAGGTAAAATGCAGACTGGCTACAGCAGGGAAAGTATTTCTGAACAAATCATTTTCTTGTAGGTAGACCTCACAGGCTCAATAAATTTGAAAAATGATATCATTCCAAAAATTTTATTTTAAAATATTTTATTTGTACTATTAGTTTCGGATCTGTCCATTCTCAAGTGCGCCTATAAAATAAACAACACACAACAATAAAAGAAGAGATCAAACGAAGGTCGTATAACTATACCGGATGTAGCGGTAGACATAGTAGTTATCTATAGTAACAGACGTGGATACATCCTCATCATTTCGTTAAAATACTGCGTGGCGTGCACATCTGAGCGCAGCACGGTGGTCAACGATCATGTTCTAAAATATAAGGGGCGTGATATGCAAAGTGCTCGCTACGCTGTTAAAATGTCACATCTAACCAAAAACGCGGCATCTCTTACTATAGGTAACTATTATGTTCGTTTAATGCTACACCCAATATGGCTATATGACTTTCGTATTTTTGTTTTCTTGTTCTATTACGGTGTGTTGCATGTTTTTTATTCACTTGAGAATGGACAGTGTCCGAATCTGGTAATGCAAATGAAATGTTTTAAAAAGCAGCCTGGTGGAATAATATAATTTTTCAAATTTATTGAAGCTGTGGGTCCGAAACCAGTAGTTTTAAATATTTTAAACAACAGCGTGGTGGAATTGTGTCATTTTTGCCGGCCGCTGTGGCCGAGCCGTTCTAGGCGCTTCAGTCCGGAGCCGCGCTGCTGCTGAGGTCGCAGGTTCGAATCCTGCTTCGGGCATGGATGTGTGTGATGTCCTTAGGTTAGTTAGGTGTCAGTAGTTCTAAGTCTAAGGGATTGATGACCTCAGATGTTAAGTTCCTTAGTGCTCAGGGCCATTTGAACCATTTGTGTCATTTTTAAAATTTCTAGACAAGGATAATCTCTCAACATCAAATGTAAATTTAAGTGTTAATCTTTTCTGGAGGTATTTGTAGTGTAGACTTGTACCGAAGTCACACGTCTTCAGACAAGACAAGAAATAGAAGCTATTGGAATCTGGTGCTACAGAAGACTGCTGAAGATTATATGTGTAATGCATGTGGAAGTACTGGATGAGATTGGGGAGAAAAGGAATTTATGGCACCACTAGATGAAGGGATCGGTTGGTAAGATACATTCTCAGGCGTCAAGGAATCGTCAGTTTGGTATTCGAGTGAAATGTGTGTTTTTTTTGGGTTGCAGGTGGGGGTGATGGCATGGATTAGAGATGGAGACCAACGGATGGATACAATAAGCAGGTTCAGAAGGATGTAGGTAGCAGTAGTTATTTGAGGATGAGGAGGCTTGCACACGGGATAGAGTAGCATGGAGAGCTGCATCAAACAAGTCTTCGGCTTGCAGACCACAACAACAACAACAACAACAACTACTACTACTACTACTACAAGGCTTATTCTGTCATTGTGAGCTCTTCTTGAGTTAAGGCCACACTTCAGCTAATATTCTGGTGGAGAAAAATGTTTTTGAGCAGTTTATGCACAACGCCTGTCAAAAAAAAAATTCATGCAGCCTGTAGGGGAGGAAGAAACGAAATGAAACTTCACGGGTGGGAGAGCATATCGATGCTATTTCAGGCAGTAGAAAATTGGGTCAAATTTCCAAACGACTTTGCAGTATGTGTGCAGTTATCATTATGAGGTTACACCCCTTCTGGCCTGGATACATGCATTGATTTAGTTGGGAAGGGTGTCATCAAGCCATTGTATCCTCGCTTCGGGCAAGACGTCCCACACCTGTTGCAACTGGTCGTTGAACTCCCAAATACTGTGACAGACATGACGTCCGATCTTGTTACAAACGTTTTCGGAGACAGATCTGGGGATATTGCTGGCCTTGGAAGTACTTCAACATCACGCCGACGGTTCATACAGACATGTGCCATGTGTGAACGAGCATTGTCCTGTTAAAAAATGGCAAGAGAGTACTGTCGCAGGAGAGGTAACACGAGAGGACGCAGGATGTCTATGACGGACCACTGTATCGTCAGAGCTACATCCATCTACAGAACCGCGACCTGAAATCGTACCCGAAGGCTTCCCACACCATGACACCAGAACCAAGTACTAAGTACGCTGTGCCTGTCCAAAATATTGGAGGAATGGCTCTCTCCACAGGTCGCTGCCGTAATCACCGACAATGGTCACACGGGGTAGAGCAGAACCATGATTCATCGCTGAACACACAGCGACGCCATTCAGCAGAAATCCGTGCTTCCCGACCACGTCAGCACTCCAAACACGGTCTTAACATGGGACTATAATTCTATAGTCCGGCTGTTGTTGGTCTCCAACCAGTAGTGCGGGATGATGCAGAATGTTGCAGGGAGTCCATTACTTGTTCTCGGATCGCAGGCGCATATGTGAAGAGGTTACGCTGTGCTTGTTACACAATACGACGATGCTCCCTCGTGGTGGTCAGACGTGGTCATTACGCAGCTTATTTACCCTACCAGGCCTGGTAACGACGCTAAACACAAACTAACGTACTGTGGTGGCATTTACGTGCCACTCAGAATCGCAACTTCATTCATTTATATATCTTCCGATTGGTTTTATCCATACTGGATCAGAGGTCGTGGTTGTGAATGTCAATGTTAAAATATATACGGTTCAAACACTTGTTTATAGTGTAAAACACTAAGACTGACGCGTTTCGTAACTCAAGCTTCCATCATCAGAATAATAAAAAGTAAAAGAACCTGTTAAAACTCGCTAAAATGGAACATGCGCCAGGCACAATAAAATTGATAATAAAATTGAAACATCGTGCCTACTTCCCTTGTTGCAGCCGTCTCTTCCAAGGTGCATCTCCACATAGTCGTCAAAATATAAAAAACTCTAAAATGGTTTCGCCTATGGTGTTCAACATCAAACCACATGGCTCTCTCCTCTATCGTCGTAAACCGCCCGTGCGTCTTCGTTGATACCACACACCACGTAGCCAAACACGACACTGAAACGCGAGTGAGCTCACGCGCAAGTGAACAAGGAAGTCACAGAAATGTCCATACAAACAGATAACGTATACATGTTCCAAGGACCTCATGAAATGATGGTATCCTGCCAATTGCTAAAAATGTAGTTACTAAAAGCAACCAGTGAAATGTTTGAAAAAGTTATTTGTATCACCAGTTAGCTGTTCATTTAGTGTGTTCTGATTATCCACGCCATGTATCGTAATTTCCAGCTGTTCTAGTAGATCCAGATTTTTGCCTTTGTCCTGTCTATGTAAAATAACGAGATCCTGATCTATTCCCAACATGGGGTGTCCTGTTTCCCAAATATGCGTGGCTACAGCTGACTTTTCGAAATTATTAAGCTGGAAAGCATCGCTATGTTCTTTGTAACGTACTTTAAAGGACCTACCAGTTTGGCCTACATAGCTTGCCTTGCACTTGTTACACTGAATTTTATAGACCCCAGCTCTCTCATATTCAGGGTGTTACAAAAAGGTACGGCCAAACTTTCAGGAAACATTCCTCACACACAAATAAAGAAAAGATGTTATGTGGACATGTGTCCGGAAACGCTTAATTTCCATGTTAGAGCTCATTTTAGTTTCGTCCACCTACGCTCAATGGAGCACGTTATCATGATTTAATACGGGATACTCTACCTGTGCTGCTAGAACATGTGCCTTTACAAGTACGACACAACGTGTGGTTCATGTACAATGGAGCTCCTGCACATTTCAGTCGAAGTGTTCGTACGCTTCTCAACAACAGATTCGGTGACCGACGGATTGGTAGAGGCGGACCAATTCCATGGCCTCCACGCTCTCCTGACCTCAACCCTCTTGACTTTCATTTATGGGGGCATTTGAAAGCTCTTGTCTACGTAACCGCGGTACCAAATGTAGAGACTCTTCGTGCTCGTATTGTGGACGGCTGTGATACAATACGCCATTCTCCAGGGCTGCATCAGCGCATCAGGGATTCCATGCGACGGAGGGTGGATACATGTATCCTCGCTAACGGAGGACATTTTGAACATTTCCTGTAACAAAGTGTTTGAAGTCACGCTGGTACGTTCTGTTGCTGTGTGTTTCCATTCCATGATTAATGTGATTTGAAGAGAAGTAATGAAATGAGCTCTAACATGGAAAGTAAGCGTTTCCGGACACATGTCCACATAACATATTTTCTTTCTTTGTGTGTGAGGAATGTTTCCTGAAAGTTTGGCCGCACCTTTGTGTAACACCCTGTTTATCGCTTTCCTGCTGTTTTTATTGTTCTGATGATGGAAGCTTGACTTCCGAAATGCATCAATCTTATTGTTTTACACAATAAACAAGTGGTTGAGCCGATATATTTTTTAGCATTTACCTTCCGATTGTTTACAGGTACAGCATCCGACCACGTCTTCTAGGTGGTTCGCTTTGTTTGGCAGGCAGTTGGACATTGAAAAATTGTCTATCACTTTCTTCCGACGTATAAAACTCAGTTAAGCGGCACACAACAGTCATACTTTACAGATCGAAATTGGATTAGTACCATAAGCCTGTGGTGTCTTGCAGTAAGCGTGAGCGGTCACGCCTGTAGGAAGCCCATTAGTCAGGCGCGTGACGTGGTCAGCGAGGCGTCTGGTGGGAAGTCTAGCGCGCTGTGTGGAGGCAGCGAGCATGTGCAACGGGTGAGAGAGTCCTGAAACCTAAAACTGGGAGCGCGTGTTGAGCTGAAACACAGCGCCACGTCACGTCACGTCACGAGTGGGGACTCACGCGTGCGTGGCTGCAGCTGCCAGGGACATGGCGCGCCGCCAGGGGAGGCTGTCTGCACGCCGTCACACGCACTCGCCACGTCCCACACACGCGACGGTATGTAACTCTGACCTGTTCAACTGAATAAAACAACTCGCAACCAATGTTGAAGGCAGAGAGGGTCTGTAAGGCAAATCTCTCTTCTGTTTTTGAACACCACAGTGCTTCGGCGCAGTGCAGCTACGGTACCGTGGCGTGAGGATTTCAGTGTGTACCAGGAGAGCAGAGCTGTACCTCCAAACAAACAAAACATTAATTACGCAATTTACTACACTTCTGTCCAGAAAAAACAGAACACCTTGAACTACTAGAGATAGGACGTTCAAATTCACAAAACGTATACGTTAGTATGTTCTGCACAAATAATACAGACCAACGATGGAAAAACTTTTTTGCTAAAATACCTTATTCTTACGTTTTTTGGGGTGGGAAATCCAAATATGATACTTAAGAAAAACTGTATCACCCACCATTTCTTCACATTTTACAGTTAAATTTATGAAATTAAGCGATTTTTTTAAAGAATTTAACAGCTTTAATGCAGTTAAAATAATTTAAAAAGGAGGTGTGATGAATGTAGATGACGTTGGTAGCACTGCTGAAAAACTTTTGCTGGCAAAAAAAGGTCTATTCTATTTTTGTGTTAACAGATGATGTTTTGTTTGCTGTCAACCTAACCTCACTTTCCCGTTTCCTGTACATGTGCTCAGTACAATGTCTAATTGTGGTTGTAAAAACTCTGCTGACAATTTTTGTTGTATTTGTGGTGAATTTGTTATTAACAACACCAAAGAAACATGACGAGACTTTGTGTAAAAGGTTTATATATCATACTCTGGATCTAAACATGGTGATCAAAATAAATCAAAATGGTTCAAATGGCTCTGAGCACTATGGGACTTAACATCTGAGGTTATCAGTCCCCTAGAACTTAGAACTACTCAAACCTAACTAACCTAAGGACATCACACACATCCATGCCTGAGGCAGGATTCGAACCTGCGACCGTAGCGGTCGCGCGGTTCCAGACTGAAGCGCCAAGAACCGCTCGGCCACTTCGGCCGGCCCCCACATACATCTTGCGTATTGACCAGGAGGAGAAAATTCGTGAAATTAGAGCCAATACAGACGCTTATCGACAATTATTCTTCCCACGCACAGTTCGCGAGTGGAACAGGGTTGTAGGGATGAGACAGTGGTACCGAAAGTACCCTCTGCCACACACCATTAGGTGGCTTCCGGTGTATGATGTAGATGTAGATGTAGATATAGCGGGAGGACCAGTCGCTACTGCCCCACCACCGCCAGGAAAGGAACTCTGGTTAGTTAAGGACGTCCTCATAAGTTCCCCTTTTCTTCCCAGAAGCACCAACAGGATAAGAGTCCGAGAGCTCTGCTTTAATATTCTCCCGTAAATGAAGCACTTCCAACGCCGGGGCTGAAATGGTTTTTAATGCCTTCCGCAATCAGGGCGTGAACGGCGTCATGGTTCCTGGAACAGCGTGGCGCAGGGAGGCAGACAATGCACCGCCGTCCGGTGTAATCCCGAGAGCCTTTGGCCGTCTGCCAGAGGTCGGGGGGGGGGGGGGGGGGGGGGCGTAGTGGCCCAACACGTGGGGAACACGTGGCCGTCGCTGCGATTCCGGGAACAACTGCGTGCAGCCCACAGGCGCGCCAGCATGGTGAGTTGCTTTGCCGGAAGACGAAGACACCGTCTGAAAAAACAAAAGACGTGTTGTGAGGTGTCAGTTGAGCGTTTGGCATGCCCCTGAGGTGCTACGAGATCAGAATCCAGTGACCTAGGCAGTGAAACCGATAGCTCCTCATGAGGTCATGTGAAATGAAAAAGCAAAGTCGTGCAAAGGATAACTGATTATCTGAATAAAACAGTGGTGGCCCAATTGAACGTGAAATAAAGGTATCACAACTCTCACAGAAATATTGATAAGGCCGGTATTACACTATCAAATTTCTTTGTCAAAGATTTGATCAAAGATGTGATCCAATATTCCGTCCAATATATTTGACAAAGATCTTTGACGTAGCGCTAGAGGGGGTATTACACTGTCATCAAATTTTTCGTCAAAGTTCAAGATGGCTGACAACAACTTGTTTACTAGCCGCAGCAGTTCTAGGTACTCCAATTGCATTGTGTGCACATGCGGAAAAGAAGTGGGGGAAAAAATGGAACCATACACACGAGGTTGACAGTCTTAAAAGTCCTGGGATTACAACTTGATAATAAATTCAGTTGGGAGGAGCACACTACAGAACTGCAGAAAGGCCTTAACAAATCTGTATTTGCAATTCAAGTGTTAGCAGACATAGGAAACATAAAAATGAAAAAGCTTGCATACTTTCATTCCATAATGTCATATGGGATAATATTTTGGGGTAAATCTTGAAGTCAAACAAGTTTTCAAGGTCCAAAAGCGAGTAATACGTATTATTTGTGGAGTAAATTCACGGACCTCCTGCAGAAACCTCTTCAAAGAACTGGGTATACTAACTACTGCCTCTCAGTATATTTACTTCTTAATGAAATTTGTCGTAAATAATATATCTCTTTTTCCAACAAACAACTCAGTTCATACATACAATACCAGGAACAAAAATGATCTGCACAAGGACTTAAAAGCGTCTGTGATCTATTCTGTTACTCGTTTTTATTCTCTGTGGGTGTTTTTAGTATTTGGAAAAAGGGACCGATGACCATCGCAGTCTGGTCCCTTTAATCCCACAAACCAACCAACTTACTTTAGTTCAAAAAGGGGTCCACTACTCAGGAACACTGATCTTCAATAATTTGCCAGGAAACATAAAAAATTTAGTTAGAAATAAAGATCAGTTTAAAAGGTGCCTGAAAGACTTACTACTGGCCAACTCCTTCTACTCCATTGGCGAAATTTTTAATAGAAACAAATGATGTATTGTATTTATTCATACTATTAGTATTGTTATTTCAGCTTAAAAAAATCGACATGTTCCACATCCACGAGGCTCTCCTCAGCACGGATCTATGGAACGAAAAACTCATCTAATCTGGGTGAACCCGTGGGTTTTACGACGACACGATAAAAGCATTCAACAAAACTTGTTACGTGAGCTTACAGTGGAAGACGTCAAGTCGTACATCAATTACTTAAGAATGGATAAGCATACATTTCTGTATGTGCTCAATGAAGTGTATCCTCATATCACAAATCACAATATTCACTTAAGAACTGCTACATCTTCTGAAGACAGGCTCACTATAACACTCCCATTCCTTGCTACAGGAGAGGGTTATGTTATGTTAGGTTAGGTTAGATCAGGTTAGGTCTCCAATCTTCTTAATCTATTTTTGTATTCAGGGTGCCTCACGTTGTAAAGCGCCTCATCAGCTTCAGACATCTCTATTAATTTTGTAGTTGTCGGCACACACCAATTGTATTTACCGGCAATGGTTATAAAAACACTACAGACGACAGTACGCTGCAGCGATGCTAGCGCTCCATGTGGTAACATGTCACATTGCAGTGAACAGAAGACAAGCGGTTTCTTTGATCAAATATACAGCGAGGCCCTAGATTTGATCAAATATTGGACGACATTTGACAAAGTCCCTATTACACTATCAAATATCTTTGACAAAGATATTGGACAAAGAAATTTGATAGTGTAATACCGGCCTAAGGGTTTCCATCATGCTAATAAATGAAACTAACGGTCACCATAAGAATCCGATTCATTGCTAGATGCACATATATGATTCTAATCACTGAATCAACAATACAGGTAACTAAAAAGGTCATGAGGATGCAAATACATGTACAAAATACGAGGGTGAGTCAAATGAACATCTTAAATTTGTAATAACAAATCGAAATTTCGCGCCTTTATCCTGTAAGTTGGTAAGCATGCTACAAACAGCGTGCAGAGTGGCCTGTAGGTGGCAGCATAGTGCAGATGCACACATACCGTCGCAGTATCAGTATAAAGATGGCCGCCCCATTTGCGACTTGCACCAGGGAAGAACAGCGTTCTGTTATTTGGTATTTGCGTAGTGAAGGTGTGAAACTTATTGAAATGCATCGGCGAATGAAGGTTCAGTACGGTGATGCATGTTTGTCACAGGAGCAAGTCTACGAATGGAGTAGGAAGTTCGCAAATGGTGTGACTTCAGTGCACGTTGCTCCTCGTCCAGGTCAGGCACAACGAGTTGTGACTCCACAGAACATTGCAGCAGTTGAAGCCACAGTGAAGGAAAACCGCCAAATGACACTGAATGACATTGCAGCATATTTATAGATTAGTCATGGGTCAGCACATCACATTGTGCATGATGTGCTCCAGTTTCACAAAGTGTGTGCAAGATGGGTGCCACGGCAGCTGACTCCTGAAATGACAGAACGACGTGTTGATGCTTGTGAAGAACTTCTTTGGCGCTTTGAACGAAAAAGTGATGGCTTAGTTGCAAGAATCGTAACTGGGGACGAAACCTGGGTTCACTTCCACCAAGCAGAAACGAAGAGAGCGAGCAAGGAATGGCGCCATTCCTCATCACCAAAACCGAAGAAGTTTCGAACAGAACCATCAGCAGGAAAGGTTATGCTGACTCTCTTCTGGGACGAAAAAGGCGTCATTTTGGAGCATTACATGCTTAGAGGGACCACTGTCAACAGTACATCATACACAGATCTCCTAAAAAATCATCTGCAGCCTGCAATCAAATCAAAGCGACAAGGATTGTTGTCAGCAGGTGTCCTTTTGCAACATGACAATGCAAGGCCCCACACTGCCCGTACAACAGTTGCAACAATCACAGCCCTGCATTTTGATCGTCTTCCTCATCCACCATACTCACCAGACCTTGCCCTAAGTGATTTCTATATGTATGGACCACTCAAAGACGCAATGGGAGCAAACAAGTTCCGTTCTGATGAAGAGATACGCCACACGGTGCATGAGTGGTTGCGCGGACTACCAAAAGAATTTTTTTCTAAAGGAATTTATGCACTTTGTAAGCGCTGGAGCACTTGCGTTGAGCGTGGGGGAGATTATGTTGAAAAGTGATACAGCTTTGTACCATTTCTGCACAATAAATAATATTTAAATAAATATTTAAGTTTTTCATTTGACTCACCCTCGTACATTGGCGCAGGTGGTTGGGCTTCAGGTAGAGTGATAGGAAAACTATGTTCACGAAAATTCCCAATGAATGTAACTCCATTTTTTTGTCTGGAGTATTGGACTACGGCTGGTCAATATCCAATAAAACAATATCAATCGCCGTTATTTAGGTTTTATTTATAGGCTACCAGTTTCGACGATACACTACGTCATCTTCAGGCCTGCTTCAATAGACTAACGTTCGTGCTACAAAATACAGTAGCACTTTTAACTGGTCTCGTAACGATTATTACGGGCATGTGCGCTCCTTGGACAACTGTCAGTGGTTGCTGACAGTTATAATCGATACGAGACGAGTTAAAAGTGCTGCTGTATTTTCTAACACAAGGTTGCTCGATTGAAGCAGGCCTGAAGATGACGTACTGTATCGTTGAAACTGATAGCCTAAAAATAAAACCTAAATAACGGCGATTGGTATTGTTTTATTTGAAAATTCCCACCAATGGCTACTAAACAAGATGATAGCTTAAAGAAAACAACTGGAAAGTACAGCCAACGACGAATTCTCTTGCCTAAGAGCATAACGGATGCAGTTTTTTTTTTTTTTTTAGTCATCAGACTTCTGACTTGTTTGATGCGACCCGCCACGAATTCCTGTCCCTCTTCATCTCAGAGTAGCACTTGCAACCTAAGTTTTCTATTATTTGCTAAATGTATTCCAATCTCTGTCTTCCTCTACAGTTTTTTCCTCTCACAGTTCCCTGTAGTACCATGGAAGTCATTCTCCGATGTCTTAACACATGTCCTACCACCCTGTCCCTTCTTCCTGTCAGATTTTTCCACATATTCCTTTCATCTCCGATCCTGTGCAGAACCTCCTCATTCCTTACCTTATTAGTCCACCTAATTTTCAACACTCGTCTGTTGCACCACATCTCAAATGCTTCCATTTGCTTCTGTTCCGGTTTTCCCAAAGTCCATGTTTCAGTACCATAAAATTCTGTGCTCCCAACATAAATTCTCAGAAATTTCTTCCTCAAATTAAGGCCTATGTTTAATACTACTAAACTTCTCTTGGCCAGGAATGCCCTTTTCGCTAATGCTAGTCTGCGTTTTGATGATCTCCTTGCTCCGTCCGTTACTGGTTATTTTGTTGCCTAGTTAGTAGAATTCCTTAACTTCATCTACTTCGTGACCGTCAATCCTGATGTTAAGTTTCTCGCTCATTTCTACTATTTCTCATTACTTTCGTCTTTCTTCAGTTTACTCTCAATCCATATTCTATATTCAGTAGACTGTTCATTCCATTCGGCAGATCATGTAATTCTTCTTCACTTTCACTGAGGATAGCAATGTCATCAGCGAATCGTGTCATTGACATCCTTTGACCAATAATTTTAATTCCACTCCTGAACCTTTCTTTTACTTCCGTCATTGCTTCTTCGGTGTACAGATTGAACAATAGGGGCGAAAGACTACATCCCTGTCTTACTCCCTTTGTGATCCGAGCGCTTCGTTCTTGGTCGTCCACTCTTATTATTCCCTCTTTGCTCTTGTACATATTGTACAGTACCCGTCTTTCCCTTCATCTTATCCCTATTTTGGTGAGAATTTCGAACATCTTGCATCATCTTACATTGTCGAACGCTTTTTCCAGGTCGATAAATCCTATGAACGTGTCTTGATGTTTCTTTATTCTTGCTTCCATTACCAACAGCAACGTCATAATTGCCTCTCTGGTGCCGTTACCTGTCCTAAAACCAAACTGATCGTCATCTAACACATGCTCAGTTTTTTTTTCCAAAGCGGCTAGTTGGCTATGAATGAATGTGGAGGAACGAAACTTTGACTTGAAAAAAATAACTTCGCGATCCTCTTGTCGCAACGCTCGCAAATGGGGCTCGTGCTTACCATTCTGCTGATACTCAGGTGCTGAGGGTGGCTGTAGTAGCGGCTGAGAAATCTCAGTACAGCCCCGGTGTCTGTGATCACCTCTGAAGTGAAGACATCGCAGTTCTCTTTCTGATGCTCTGTGACAAAGTGTGTTCTGTATTATGCCCTAAGTGTCTTTTCTCCTCTCGTTCACAAAATCTAGCTGGTTCTGCCAGCTCCAAAATCTCGGTATCTTATCACAGAATGCATTCCGAGTTAACACAAATGCAAAGTTTATAACAATTTCAAAAATTTGCCCCTCCCTAACTTAACTGTTGTGGTTAACCAGTCCTCCTCAGTTCTTTCTCAGAGGGGGGCAGAAGCCAGAAATTCTCTCCCACTATACGTCTCTTTCTTCGTGTTTCCTCTAATCAAAATGGCTGCAAACATGCACTCGCGAGTTATCGTTCCCAGTACCAAAGTAATTACTATGAACCGTCGGCTTCATTATAGAAGTTAAAAATCTTCACCTGTGACCTCCTTCGGTCCACAACAGCTATCTCCCACACTGATTATGTTGTGTTTTCTCCTGATGTCAAAGATCTTAACCTTCCTAAAGAACGTTCTTTAAGCTCGCCGCTTTCTGCAAGCTTACAACCTGCTGGAGACTCTGTCTGAGGCAACTGTCCCCCTGCCCCCTCAGTGAATTGGTGTTTTCGTGGTGTCTTGAAAAAAAAAAAAAAAAAGAAAAAGGAAAAGCAGCGCCCTGTTCCCAGCCTGTACCTGCTTGACTCCTGGTTTTCAGCAGAAACATTTTTTTTTTGTCTGCCTGCCGCCCTCCCCTTTGGCACTCTTGTCTGCACTCGTAGCTGACTCAAGTTGCATAAAAACACAACTAGGACCCATCACCACATTGAGTTAAAGGAAAGATAATTACTTATATCTGCAATCATACGTATTAGATTTAATTGTATACAGCATTTCATGCAGTATCAACATTTTAAATGGACTGGCTATCCTCTCCTGAATAATGGTTTGTTAATAAGGGTATGGAACAGTTTCGGAAAAACTGTCCTGTAACAATGTCTAATAACTATCTGGCAACAAAAAATTTAAAAACTACATATGAGGGAGTTTCTCAGTTCAAATACTTAAGCGAATCCGTTGCAGAAACTGTCACGGAAAAGACTCATTCGAAATCTGTTGTAACAAAATGGAAATAACTTTCAGGCATAAAGGGGACTTTTACAACAAGAAATGCACTCAGTACCCGCCATACTGAGATACGACAACATCATCAAACCAAAGTCCCTTTTACGTAGCCGAAACGCTCATTACAAACAGAAAGTGATACATTGAAACAATCCGAAAGGGAGAACGAAAAGTAATCACGAAAATTTTAAATCTAAATTACACAGAAGAAGGAACTTAACGCACTAAGAGCAAACAAAGTACTTCAAAAGTATATCAGCAGATATCTAGGTATGAAAAAAAGGCCTGCTAAAGTTCTGTGGCCATATTAAAAGGATGGAACCAACTATGTTAATTAGACAGGTGGTGGATCTCTAAAATCTGCAATTACGCTTTAAATGAAACTGAATCAGTGCAGGAAATGAAGACGTGAAGGAAGCGGTCCAGTAGGGCCCAAATGTGAATAATAATAATCATAATTCGCTTTCATCAGTCCTTAGTACGTCGATATAGCAAAATGTCCAAAAAAATTCCATTTCGCAGAAAAAATGGCTCTGAGCACTACGGTACTTAACTGCTGAGGTCATCATTCCCCTATAACTTAGAACTACTCAAACCTAACTAACCTAAGGACATCACACGCATCCATGCCCGAAGCAGGATTCGAACCTGCGACCGTAGCGGTTTACACACACACACAGACACACACACACACACACACACACACACACACAGAGAGAGAGAGAGAGAGAGAGAGAGAGACTAAGGCGAAAACAAGATTCAAAACTCCACCCAGAAAACATTCCCTTGTTCGCCATCTTGCTTGACTATCTTGCAGACAGTTATGTAGTAAAATTTTAAAGTGCAGTTTCACAGTGAACACGATGTGCAAACATGCAAAAGCAAGTGGAAACATACTGAACACACTCACATGCAAACAATCTTTCCAAAGAAAACAAAATGTAAACCACAGCTCAAATAATCTGTTTTCAAATTTGTGAATATGAATTGCAGAATTTTCGAATGTCTGTGCTACTCACGTTGTAACGTCCTCTTAAAAAGAAAAACCCGCGACCACGTTGAATGAATGTCTGACCTGTGGAATGGATACTAAACTCCAATTCTCGTGTAACGTGTTGTAACTGAAAGCGCCGTGTTTACTCTGTGTTATTGTCAACAAAACTTTGTACGAACTGATTGGGCAATGCAACTCCCAATACCTTAAAAAAATACAGTCACTGCAAAATACATTCAGCCCCTTAGGCACCGAATCCTCTGGCCCTGTTCAAAACATAACTTTGGTTCCTGTGCACATAACAATAAATTAAATTGTCTTATCTCTCAAGCAGCATTTGAATGCTAGCTACATGCTCAGCACTGCGCAATACTGGCATAATACTTGAAATGCATATGAAAATCTGTTGGCTGATAAACGAGAACATTTAAGAAAATCCAACTTCTTTGAAAAATAAAAGACCTGAACAGGGAGGTGATACTGATTGTGGTGAATTACTAACACTGAGGTTTTTAGCAAAATTATATTGCAAGTTAAGTCTGTCTTTTCAAAAACATCTGACAACTGAATTACATTGGTCAAAAAAGAATATCATATTTGCTTATGGACTCACGAGCAATGAGATTTATACAACAAGTATTATCTAACTTCACTAAAACAGCTTAAATGCAAATCATCTAATTACATATAGCTCAGTTAACAAATTTTAGAATCATTACAAAAGTGAAGTATCTATCTAGCCTTTTTATCAATCAGTTTACGTACATTCTGGGGTTACTCAGCAATTACAAATGATCAGCCAACTCATCTATACTAATGCGCTGCCAAAACGAAAATCATAATTATTTAACATCTTTGCCTTGCTTGCATGAAGACTTCTGCTTCCATGTACATAATTAACTCCTATACTAATCTAACACTTGGTTGCTTCACAGAGCACACCACAGAAACTGCCTATTCCATCGTCTTTCATTCACAAACAGCTACCTGCAACAGAGCACCAAGCCCTCTCTTGCTCCAACTCAGACCACAAGCAGTATCTTTGCCTCTACATCTACATCTACATCTACATCCATACTCCGCAAGCCACCTGACGGTGTGTGGCGGAGGGTACCTTGAGTACCTCTATCGGTTCTCCCTTCTATTCCAGTCTCGTATTGTTCGTGGAAAGAAGGATTGTCGGTATGTCTCTGTGTGGGCTCTAATCTCTCTGATTTTATCCTCATGGTCTCTTCGCGAGATATACATAGGAGGGAGCAATATACTGCATGACTCTTCGGTGAAGGTATTTTCTCGAAACTTTGACAAAAGCCCGTAGCGAGCTACTGAGCGTCTCTCCTGCAGAGTCTTCCACTGGAGTTTATCTATCATCTCCGTAACGCTTTCGCGATTACTAAATGATCCTGTAACGAAGCGCGCTGCTCTCCGTTGGATCTTCTCTATAACTTCTATCAACCCTATCTGGTACGGATCCCACACTGATGAGCAGTATTCAAGCAGTGGGCGAACAAGCGTACTGTAACCTACTTCCTTTGTTTTCGGACTGCATTTCCTTAGGATTCTTCCAATGAATCTCAGTCTGGCATCTGCTTTACCGGCGATCAACATTATATGATCATTCCATTTTAAATCACTCCTAATGCGTACTCCCAGATAATTTATGGTATTAACTGCTTCCAGTTGCTGACCTGCTATTTTGTAGCTAAATGATAAAGGATCTATCTTTCTGTGTATTCGCAGCACATTACACTTGTCTACATTGAGATTCAATTGCCATTCCCTGCACCATGCGTCAATTCGCTGCAGATCCTCCTGCATTTCAATACAATTTTCCATTGTTACAACCTCTCGATACACCACAGCATCATCTGCAAAAAGCCTCAGTGAACTTCCGATGTCATCCACCAGGTCATTTATGAATATTGTGAAAAGCAACGGTCCTATGACACTCCCCTGCGGCACACCTGAAATCACTCTTACTTCGGAAGACTTCTCTCCATTGAGAATGACATGCTGCGTCCTGTTATCTAGGAACTCCTCAATCCAATCACACAATTGGTCTGATAGTCCATATGCTCTTACTTTGTTCATTAAACGACTGTGGGGAACTGTATCGAACGCCTTGCGGAAGTCAAGAAACACGGCATCTACCTGTGAACCCGTGTCTATGGCCCTCTGAGTCTCGTGGACGAATAGCGCGAGCTGGGTTTCACATGACCGTCTTTTTCGAAACCCATGCTGATTCCTACAGAGTAGATTTCTAGTCTCCAGAAAAGTCATTATACTCGAACACAATACGTGTTCCAAAATTCTACAACTGATCGACGTTAGAGATATAGGTCTATAGTTCTGCACATCTGTTCGACGTCCCTTCTTGAAAACGGGGATGATCTGTGCCCTTTTCCAATCCTTTGGAACGCTACGCTCTTCTAGAGACCTACGGTACACCGCTGCAAGAAGGGGGGCAAGTTCTTTCGCGTACTCTGTGTAAAATTGAACTGGTATCCCATCAGGTCCAGAGGCCTTTCCTCTTTTGAGCGATTTTAATTGTTTCTCTATCCCTCTGTCGTCTATTTCGATATCTACCATTTTGTCATCTGTGCGGTTGTGCACTGTCAGCGATCCGCATTATAAAGCCTATCAGAGACATACATCGTTTATAAAATCATACACTAGTTTCATTTTAGTTTACAATAATATTATTATCGTATTCGGGTGCCACATACTGGCGCAGCTCCGAATTCTCCCGAAACCAGGTAGATAAACAGCTAACAGGACCGAATCCTCCCAAACTGACACATTGTATGTTGTATTATAGACAATAATATAATTATCTCTGCCATGTTCCTTATCTTTTTCCCTACCCCTCCCTTGACTTAAACAAAAAATATTGATTCACTGATACCAGGTAGGTAAGCAGGTAACAGGACCGAATCCTCCCAAACTGACACATTGTAAGTTGTATTATAGACAGTAATATAATTATCTCTGCCATGTTCCTTATCTCCTTCTCCTACCCCTCCCAAGTTTTAAACAAAAAATATTGATTCACTTATACCAGGTAGGTAAGCATTTAACAGGAACTAATCCTCCCAAACTGACACATTGTATGTTGTATTATAGACAACAATATAGTTATCTCTGCCATGTGCCTTATCTCCTTCCCCTACCCCTCCCAAGTTTTAAACAAAAAGTATTGATTCACTTATACCAGGTAGATAAGCAGCTAACAGGATCGAATCCTCCCAAACTGACACATTGTATGTTGTATTATAGACAATAATATAATTATCTCTGCCATGTTCCTTATCTGCTTTCCCTACACCTCCCATGTGTTAAACAAAAAATACTAATTCACTTATATCAAGTAGATAAACAGCTAACAGGACCGAATCCTCCCAAACTGATACATTGTATGTTGTATTATAGACAATAATATAATTATCTCTGCCATGTTCCTTATCTTTTTCCCTACCCCTCCCATGACTTAAACAAAAAATATTGATTCACTGATACCAGGTAGGTAAGCAGGTAACAGGACCGAATCCTCCCAAACTGACACATTGTAAGTTGTATTACAGACAGTAATATAATTATCTCTGCCATATTCCTTATCTGCTTTCCCTACACCTGCCATGTGTTAAACAAAAAATACTAATTCACTTATACCAGGTAGATAAACAGCTAACAGGACCGAATCCTCCCAAACTGATACATTGTATGTTGTATTATAGACAATAATATAATTATCTCTGCCATGTTCCTTATCTCCTTTCCCTACCCCTTCCATGTTTTAAACAAAAAATATTCATTCACTTATGCAGGCTTTGCGTGTGACCTTGAGAGGGACTTATTTGCTGGTGCTGTGCCGGCTGGACTTCATCTCAATAAGATAAAAGATAAAACTTTTAAAAATACAATACACGCAAAAATTTTTACATCTTCTACTGTAACTTCATATGCTTTACTTTGCCTGCTTGGAGTATTCATAACGTTTAGAACTGCTACCTGCTTCAAATAGGAGGATTCGGTCCCATCTTTTTTTCAGACCCTTGTGGGCTTGGGAGGATCGGTACCATTTTTCCGACCGCGGGAGGATTCGGAGCTGCGTCCCCTCGTACAAATGTGTCCCAGTAGACTCCTTTCAATGTGTAAGTTCTCCAGGATTTTTCGCCAGACCCTAACGACTGCTCCCCTGCCCCTGTCGGCGTCCTGTACACGTCGGTTGTGCCCCCGCCGTCACTCTACAAGTCAGAAATACGCCAAAACATCAGCTCGGAAATTTTTTTATGAGTCGTCAGTCTTCTTACTGGTTTGATGCGGCCCGCTATGAATTCCTCTCCTGTGCCATACTCTTAATCTCAGAGTAGCACTTGCAACATATCAGCTCACCTAATTTTCAACATTCTTCTGTAGCACCTCATCTCAAATGCTTCGATTCTTTTCTGTTCAGATTTCCTCATTGTTCACGATCCGCTTCCATATAGAGCTGTGCTCCTAACGTACATTCTCAGGAATTTCGTCCTCAAAGTAAGGTCTATGATTGACACCAGTAGATTTCCCTTGGCCAGGAATTTTTGCCATTGCTAGTATGTTTAAGATGTCCTCCACGCTTCTTCAGTGATGGTTATTTTGCTTCCAAGGTAGCATAATTCCTTCATGTACTTTGAGACCACCAATTCTGATGTTAAATTTCTCTTGGTGTTGTTATTTCTGATGCCTCCTGTTACTTTTGTCTTTTTCCGGTTTACTCTCAATCCGTATTCTGTACTCATTAGACTGGTCATTATATTCAACATATCCTGTAATTCTTCTTCGCTTTCAGTCAGGATAGCAATGTCATCATTGGTGTTCTTTCACACAGAATTTTAATTCCACTCTTGAACCTTCGTTTAATTACCGTCATTGCTTCTTCGATGTATAGATTGAAATGTAGGGGCAAAAGACTACCCCCATGTCTTACACCCTTTTTAATTCGCGCACTTAGTTCTTCGTCTTCCAGCGCTATTGTTCCCCCTTGGCTCTTGCACGTATTGTGTATCACCCGTCTTTTCCTGTAGTTTACTCCTATTTTTCTCGGAATTTAGGTTTTGCACCATTTCACGTTGCCCAACGCTTTTTGTAGATCGAGAAATCCTATGACCGTATCATGATTTTTCTTGTTTTCTTCCATTATCAAGCGCAAAGTGAGAACTGCGCCTCAGATGCTATTACCTTTCCTAAACGCAAAATGTTCGTCATCTGACAGGTCATCAATTTTATTTTTCGTTCTTCTGTATATTATTCTTGCGGCAGTTTGGATGCAAAAGATCTTGAGATAATTCTACGATAGTTTTCGCAACCTACATGCTCTTTCTATTTTCAGAATTGTGTCAGTGTTTTCCCGAAAGTCTGATGCTACGTCAGGAGTTTCGTAGATTATACACGCTAACTTCAATAGACGATTGGTTGGAACTTTTCTCAGTGATTTTAGAAATTCCGACGGATTGTGATCTATCCCTTCTGCCTTATTTGAGTTCAAGTCTTCCAGAGCCCTTTTAAGATCCGACTCTAATACTGGATCCCGTATCTCTTCTATGTCGACTCCTGTTTCTGCTACTATGAAGTCATGAGGCCAATCGTCACCCTCATAGAGCCCTTCAACATAGTATTTCCGCCTATGCGTTCCTTCCTGAGTTTTTAACAGTAGACTTCCCATTGCACTCTTAATGTTACCATCCTTGCCTTCAATTTCACCGGTTACTGTTTGGCTCTCCTATATGTTGAGTTAGTCTTCCGAAGACAATTTCTTTTTCGATTTCTTTACATGTAACCTGCGCCTATTTCATCTTAGCTGCCTTTCTTTTCCTTTGCATTTCATTCCTATCTGCCTCGTGATGACTGGGTGTTGTGTGCTGTCCTTAGGTTAGTTAGGTTTAAGTAGTTCTAAGTTCTAGGGAACTGATGACCATAGATGTTAAGTCCCATAATGCTCAGAGCCATTTTTCATTCCTAAGTGACATGTGTTTCTATGTTCCTGAGTTAATTTGTACTTTTTCTTTTCGTCGACCAATTGAGGTATTTCTCCTATTACCCAAAGTTTCTTCGGAGTTCCTTTCTTTATACTTTTTACTGTCCAACATGTACAACTGCCCTTTTCAGAGATGTCCGCTCCTCTTCAACTGAACTGCCTTCTTTGATATTCCTTATCGCAATATCCACGTCCTTAGTGAACTTCAAACGTGTCTTGCCGTTACTGAATACTTCGGTATCCCAATCCATAGGTATTGATTCTTCCGTACGGTTCTGTTAAACTTCAGTCTAGCGTTCATGGTTGCTAAATGATGATCTATGTCTTATATGTGCTCATGCATACGCCCCACAGTCCAGTATCTTGTTTGTTTTTTTTATTTTAAACCTGTACAACAGGCAGGCTGTCAGCAGCACACTACGCTGCTCTTCAGCCATAGAATATACAAGGAGCAAAAACAGTGAGAAGACACATAAGTGACAGAACGGTGGGCAAGAAAACAGGAGACACACAGAGACAAACACGGAGCCGTTCACACTCGTCGATAATCCACACTGCTAACTGATGAGACGACACACAAACACTGAAGATGGCGATGGCACTGGTGAACGATGGAGTGTGACGGTGAACACTGAGCACTAAACACGACGGCACACACGAAACACTGATGGCGGTGATCTCCGGCGCGCGAATGTCCACTTAGCGTGTGCGAGTCCGGGGACCTGCCAAGAGGGGAACAGGGGTGAGGTGGGGGAGAGGGGAGAACAAGGATGCCAATGGCCGAGGAGACGGGGGCAGGAGGAGAGGGACAGGGGAGGGGAAGCCCGGGGGAGGAGGGGGAGAAAAGGAAAAGGGAGGGAAAAGGGAGAGAAGGGAGGGAGGGTGCCCAGAGGAGCAAGCACAGGAGGAGGGCGGGAGGATCAAAGTTGGTAGGAGGGGTAGATGGAGGGGAGGAGGGCATCATCAGGGAGGGGGAGCTGGCGGAAGCCACCTTGGGAGAGGGTAAGGAGGGTGGAGAGATGGAGACCGGGTGGGACGTGCGAATACAGGCGCGGCAGCGGGCGGGGGTGGGAGAGGATCGGGGAGACGAGCGGTTGAGGAGGATCGAGATTGCGGGAGGTGTACAGGAGCCGTATCCTTTCAAGGAAAAGGAGGAGGTGGGGGAAGGGGATGAGATCGTACAGGATCTGCGTGGGGGAGGGGATCCAGTATCTGATTCATCATACTAATTATAGATTTGGTTTTAGTCATGTTGTATTTTCCTACAGTCACTCAGAGGCGACGCTTTCCCTTACACCACAGCATCATCAGGAAACAGCCACAGATTGATGCTCACCCAGTCCGTCAGATCATTTATGTATACAGGGTGGTCCATTGATCGTGACCGGGCCAAATATCTCACGAAATAAGCGTCAAACGAAAAAACTACAAAGAACGAAATTTGTCTAGCTTGAAGGGGAAACCAGATGGCGCTATGGTTGGCCCGCTAGATGGCGCTGCCATAGGTCAAACGGACACAACTGCGTTTTTTTTAAAAAAGGAACCCCCATTTTTTATTACGTATTCGTGTAGTGCATAAAGAAATATGAATGTTTTAGTTGGACCACTTTTTTCGCTTTGTGATAGATGGCACTGTAATAGTCACAAACGTATGGCTCACTATTTTAGACCAACAGCTGGTAACAGATAGGTTTTTTAAATTAAAATACAGAACGTAGGTAGGTTTGAACATTTTATTTCCGTTGTTCCAATGTGATACAAGAACTTTTGTGAACTTGTCATTTCTGAGAACGCATGCTGTTACAGCGTGTGCCGGCCGGAGTAGCCGTGCGGTTCTAGGCGCTACAGTCTGGAGCCGCGTGACCGCTACGGTCGCAGGTTCGAATCCTGCCTCGGGCATGGATGTGTGTGATGTCCTTAGGTTAGTTAGGTTTGAGTAGTTCTAAGTTCTAGGGGACTGATGACCACAACAGTTAAGTCCCATAGTGCTCAGAGCCATTTTTTTTGTTACAACGTGATTACCTGTAAATACCACATTACTGCAATAAATGCTCAAAATGACGTCCGTCACCTCAATTCATTTGGCAATACGTGTAACGACACTCCTCTCAACAGCGAGTAGTTCGTCTTCCGTAATGTTCGCACATGCATTAACAATGCGCTGACGCGCCGGCCAGAGTGGCCGAGTGGTTCTAGGCGCTACAGTCTAGAACAGCGCGACCGGTACAGTCGCAGGTTCAAATCCTGCCTCGGGCATGGATGTGTGTGATGTCCTTAGGTTGGTTAGGTTTAAGTAGTTCTAAGTTCTAGGGGACTGATGACCTCAGAAGTTAAGTCCCATAGTACTTAGTGCCAATGCACTGACGCATGTTGTCAGCCGTTGTCGGTGGATCACGATAGCAAATATCCTTCAACTTTCCCCAAAGAAAGAAATCCGGGGACGTCAGATCCGGTGAACGTGCGGGCCATGGTGTGGTGTTCCGACGACCAATCCACCTGTCATGAAATATGCTATTCAATACCGCTTCAATCGCACGCGAGCTATGTGCCGGACATCCATCATGTTGGAAGTACATCGCCATTCTGTCATGCAGTGAAACATCTTGTAGTAACATCGGTAGAACATTACGTAGCAAATCAGCATACATTGCACCATTTAGAGTGTCATCGATAAGATGGGGGCCAATTATCCTTCCTCCCATAATGCCGCACCCTACATTAACCCGCCAAGATCGCTGAAATTCCACTTGTCGCAGCCATAGTGGATTTTGCGTTGCCCAATAGTGTATATTATGCCGGTTTACGTTACCGCTGTTGGTGAATGACGCTTCGTCGCTAAATAGAAAGCGTGCAAAAAATCTGTCATCGTCCCGTAATTTCTCTTGTGGCCAATGGCAGAACAGCACATGACGTTCAAAGTCGTCGCCATGCAATTCCTGGTGCATAGAAATTTGGTACGGGTGCAATCGATGTTGATGTAGCATTCTCAAACCCGACGTTTTTGAGATTCCCGATTCTCGCGCAATTTGTCTGCTACTGATGTGCGGATTAGCCGCGACAGCAGCTGAAACACCTACTTGGGCATCATCATTTGTTCCAGGTCGTGGCTGACATTTCACATGTGTCCGAACAATTCCTGTTTCCTTAAATAACGTAACTATCCGGCGAACGGTTCGGACACTTGGATGATGTCATCCAGGATACCGAGCAGCAAACATAGCACAGGCCCGTTGGGCATTTTGATCACAATAACTATACATCAACACGATATCGACCTTTTCCGCAATTGGTGAAAGGTCCATTGTAACACGGGTAACGTATCACGAAGCAAATATCGTCCGTACTGGCGGAATGTTACGTGATACCACGAACTTATACGTTTGTGACTATTACAGTGCCATCTATCACAAAGCGAAAAAAGTGGTCCAACTAAAACATTCATATTTCTTTACGTACTACACGAATATGTAATAAAAAATGGGGGTTGCTATTTAAAAAGAACGCATTTGATATCCGTTTGACCTATGGCAGCGCCATCTAGCGGGGCAACCACAACGCCATCTGGTTTCCCCCTTCAAGCTAGACGGGTTTCGTTCTTTGTAGTTTTTTCGTTTGACGCTTATTTCGTGAGATATTTGGCCCGGTCACTATCAATGGACCACCGTGTATACAGAGAGTAACAGCGGTTCTAACACACTTTCATGCGGTACTTGTGACGATACCACCGTCTCCGGTGAACACTTGCCGTGGAGGACAACTTACTGGGTTCTATAATTTAAGAATTCATTGAGCCAGTCGCATATCTTTGAACTAATTCGATACACTCGGACCTTCGTTAACATTCTGCACTGGGGCACCGTTTCAAAGCCCGTCTGGAAATCTACGAATATGGAATCTGCCCGATGCGCTTCATCCGCGGATCGGTCGTTATCGTGCGAGAAAAGGACGAGCAGAGTTTCGCACTAGTGGCGCTTTCTTAACCCGCGCTGATTTGCGGATTCGAGCTTTTCTCTCTTCTGCGCAAAACAGCCTGCTGAGCTGAACACTTGGGGGGAAACCCGTTGTCCGTATTTTTGTCAGCTCTTTGCTGCTACTATTAGCCTCTCTCGAACAGCGATGACTTGTTCTTCGCGTAGCTTTTATTCTGAGCCGCGCACAGCGTACGGGACAGGCGTGACGTAGGCGAGGGGGGTGGGGGGACGTAGGCGCGGCGCGGTCCCGCTTCGAGGCTCGGGCAGGCAGGCAGCTGTTCGGCGAGCGCCACCCACGCTGTTGCGCCCTCCTTCCAGCCGAGCGGAGACTTTTTGTCTCGCCTCGGCCGGCCGCTGCACGGGCTGGTCACGGGTGCGCGGTCTGCCGGAAACTGTGTCGCTGCGTACTCTAGCCTAATGCAGTCTGCTGATCGGCTAAGACCGTTTCTCACGGGCGAATTTCTTGTCTGAGTCGACTACTCGTGGTGAATGAGTCCGCTGCTGAGGAGGCGACTTACAGAGTGGCACTCTTCAACTATCTCATGAGTTATCGAAAGCAGTAGGAGCAACATAAAAAAAACTGTCCATTGTCAGCGGATGAAATGTATGGTACTTGTGTAGTAGTGGTGAACTCGCTAGTTTGATTCTCTCTCGCTTCGACACTATTTACACTACTGGCCATTAAAATTGCTACACCAAGAAGAAATGCAGATGATAAACGGGTATTCATTGGACAAATATATTATACTAGAACAGATTTCTGGTTACATTTTCACGCAATTTGGGTGCATAGATCCTGAGAAATCAGTACCCAGAACAACCACCTGTGCCGGTAATAACGGCCTTGATACGCCTGGGCATTGAGTCAAACAGAGCTTGGATGGCGTTTACACGTACAGTTGCCCATGCAGTTTCAACACGATACCACAGTTCATCAAGAGTAGTGACTGGCGTATTGTGACGAGACAGTTGCTCCGCCACCATTGACCAGACGTTTTCAATTGGTGAGAGGTCTGGAGAAAGTGCTGGCCAGGGCGGCAGTCGAACATTTTCTGTATCCAGAAAGGCCAGTACAGGACCTGCAACATGTGGTCGTGCATTATCCTGCTGAAATGTAGGGTTTCGCAGAGATCGAATGAAGGGTAGAGCCAAGGGTCGTAATACATCTGAAATGTAACGTCCACTGTTCAAAGTGCCGTCAACGCGAACAAGAGGTGACCGAGACGTGTAACCAATGGCACTCCATACCATCACGCGAGTGTTACACCAGTATGGCGATGACGAATACAAGCTTCCAATGTGCGTTCACCGCTATGTCGCCAAGCACGGATGCGACCATAATAATGCTGTAAACAGAACCTGGATTCATCCGAAAAAATTACGTTTTGCCATTCGTCGTTGAGTACACCATCGCAGGCGCTCCTGTCTGTGATGCTGCGTCAAGGGTAACCGCAGCCATGGTCACCGAGCTCATAGTCCATGCTGCTGCAAACGTCGTCGAACTGTTCGTGCAGATGGTTGTTGTCTTGCAAACGTCCTCACTGTTGACTCAGGGATGGAGACGTGGCTGCACTATCCGTTACAGCCATGCGGATAAGATGCCTGTCATCTCGACTGCTAGTGATACGAGGCCGTTGGGATCCAGCACGGCGTTCCGTATTATCCTCCTGAACCCACCGATTCCATATTGTGCTAACAGTCATTGGATCTCGACCAACGCGAGCAGCATTGTCGCGATACGATAAACCGCAATTGCGATAGGCTACAATCCGACCTTTATCAAAGTCGGAAACGTGATGGTACGCATTTCTCCTCCTTACACGAGACATCACAACAACGTTTCACCAGGCAACGCCGGTCACCTGCTGTTTGTGTATGAGAAATCGGTTCGAAACTTTCCTCATGTCAGCACGTTGTAGGTGTCGCCACCGGCGCCAACCTTGTGTGAATGCTCTGAAAAGCTAATCATTTGCATATCACAGCATCATCTTCCTGTTGGTTAAATTTCGCGTCTGTAGCGCGTCATATTCGTGGTGTAGCAATTTTATTGGCCAGTAGTGTATTTTTAATCCATGATGCTACTCCAGGCGAGTGTAAAATGAATGTGCACAACGGAAAATAGTAAACGCTAAAATGATGATTTGGCCCTGTCTGACTACCCCCTGAAACAAATCTTAGGATCTCTTAATTCCATAAATTACAATCTAAACATAAATGAATGATGAAGGCTACTAATGCTACTAAATGATAAACGTTGTTTCTTCTACACGTTTATTGCAGATTTAAAAAAAAACACCCTTTATGACAAATGTATATATTTCCTATGTAAAATTATTACCAATTGGGCAACTCTGCCCCCTTTTATGGCCACACGATCTAACATAAATAACGCGAAATGACTGACATTATCTATGTACTAAACAATAAAAGACACTACTTTCAAAGATGATCTACAGTGGTGTGGGAGCTCAGTGGAAATAAACTAACGTGATCATAGTTGTTTAGCTTTATAGTCCTAACAAGCCGAAGCAGTATGTACTGCGTCCGGTGCGTCGGCGTGCTGGTTCTCGTACACGTCTGCGTCGATGGAAGAACTCCAGCCACAAAATAAAACTGTCAAACACTAGGACGGCAGAAGGCGGTCGTCTGACTACTATACTCTAATACTGTCTTCTCCTCTCTATGTTCTACAGACGAGAAACGCAAACTCCCAGCCAAAGGAACGGAGTTCAGCTAACAAGTAAGTATAGGCAGAAGAAGTGTTCTCAATTACTGAACGCTGCGTACTCAACGACGACTTCCAACCCGGAGGTGAAGTCCAGTATCGTATAGGTTCGCAATAGTACAGTGCCCAACTGTTCTAACTATAAACTCTCCTGAGAGCAAAGACAGCAAGTCCGTCTGTACCAACAAAGCTGATACCGAGCGACCGACACACACGGGCGCTGACAACGGAAGACCACGTCTCTCCACCGCTGGCTTCCCAGTGAGGCTCGGCTCTCCACTCTCGTAATTCCGAAAACGAATCATATTCCCGAAACCACGGAATATTTTCCCTCTCTACAGATTCTTCCGAACGCCGACCAACCATATTTTAGTCTTTTGTCGTCCAGCGTGGAAAGTTTGCGAGGAAAAAACCTATACTCATACAATGGAACGCTTCTGATTAAAAATCCGCGGAAATAACCCAGCCTGCATGATTTCCAAGGTGGCGCTTCCTCACCGGCCTCTGTGGCCGAGCGGTCCTAGGCGCTTCAGTCTGGAACCGCGCTGTTGCTACGGTCGCAGGTTCGAATCCTGCCTCGGGCATGGATGTGTGTGATGTCCTTAGATTAGTTAGGTTTAAGTAGTTCTAAGTCTAGGGGACTGATGACCTGAAATGTTAAGTCCCATAGTGCTTAGTGCCATTTTTTTTTTTACGCTTCCTCGTTCCTCTCAGCTGCGTTTAAGATTTTCGTAGTTTCCGAAGTATAATCCTTCCCATCCGGCTACAATACCATCCAGCAGCGACTCTGTTGTGCTCCAGCGCTCAGATGTCCCAACGTCCGTCTTGCTACTTCCTGTGTTTAAGCAGGACCACCACACCTGTGTGGGCCTTCCACCCAGGGCATGAGTTCCGCCTGCAGTTTCATCTCTACTGTCGTTCCAAACTCTACTAGTATAGGCAATCATGCATTACGCCGTCCTGATAATAAAGACACTGTCACCTATCATGCAATAAGCGTTAACAATTATTTACAAGGCGTACGTGACAACGTCAGTCTCCTTTATATATTCGTCTATACGATGTACAACCTATCACATGATACCTAATTTGTTTGTAGATCACGGCAAAGTATGTGGATGAGTGCTTGTAAGTTGCGGAATTATAGCCACCTTACATTATTTAAATTCAGTATTTGTCAACAAATACAAATGTTAATTAATATATTAAAACAATTTTTAAATAAAAATAACATCAATTTATTTTTAATTACGATCATTTGAAAATAAATTAAAAATATGAATCAGACGGGCAAAGTGTCTTGTCGATTGTCATGAGCAGCCACGACGCATTCATAATGGTGTATGCTTGGAAACAGCCGAACCACAACAGTACGGGGAGCTAAGTGCCATCAACGAAGAATAGTGCTTCGACATCATTATAGGCAACACACTGGAGGTTCAAATGGTTCAAATGGCTCTGAGCACTATGGGACTTAACATCTGAGGTCATCAGTCCCCTAGAACTTAGAACTACTTAAACCTAACTAACCTAAGATATCACACACATCCATGCCCGAGGCAGGATTCGAACCTGCGGCCGTAGCAGTCGCACGGTTCCGATCCACACTGGAGGAAGCTCCTAAAGAACTATGAAACGTCCCCTTTGAACAATTGTATACGAGACTGTGCTTAAACTGACATACAATATTTTTTAGCGCAACGCAATCTGACTTTCAATAATCCCTGCAAAACAATGGCCCTGAATAATATTAACCTATACCTTTCACAAATCACTTACCTCACAAAATCTTCGTTACTCGAACTACTGCAATACAGCGAGCGCCACTACTACCAGCTACATAAAAGATTCAAACTACGGAAGTCACTAACTACTGATAGGGATAGTTGGCAAATGAAAGATTTTAATAGAGAACAAACAATGTATTTACCTTAATAGTCATAATATATATAGCAGTTCATGACAAATTACAAAACTCCGCCATCTCTCTCCCCACATCCACCACTGCTGGCGGCTCACCTCCAACTGCGCAACGCTACGCGCTGTTCACATCCAGCTGCCGCTGCCCAACACTACAATGGCAGACAACAATGCAAACTAGCCACAGACTGCACACAGCACAGCCAGTGATTTTCGTACAGAGCGCTACGTAACGTTGCCAATAAGAAAACATAAACAGCCTACTTACATAACCCCTATGCTCCCCACAAAAAATTTTACAAATTGTTTTGGGCAGTGGCCATTACAGATTTGATAAAATTTTTCATAATTACAATAACAAAGATATCAAATGCACACACTTATTGATAAAATGTTGGTCAAAAGCTAAAATTTTCTCACAGTCCATAAAGACAGTCCTGATCATTCATCATAATAGTAATTACAGTTTTTTCCCACAAAGTCTCATTAGTATAAGAAATTGCACACAGAAGTAGTGGATTTCCATGCAGTCTTGAAGAAGTAGTGTTGTCCTTCCAACGGAAAGACAGTGCTGACTCTTGACATGCTGACAGGTAATGGGCCACAACAGAGCAAACCCACCACAGAGTCATTCGACATTTTGAAGAATATTGGTAGGTAGGTCATCACAGAGTAGACTTACTGTAGTCCTGGTACAGATTACATGTATTTACCTTAATATCATCAAAAGTCATAATATATGTAATTACAAAACTCCGCCATCTCTCTCCCCACATCCACCACTGCTGGCGGCTCACCTCCAACTGCGCAACTCTACGCGCTGTTCACATCCAGCTGCCGCTGCCCAACACTACAATGGCAGACAACAATGCAAACTAGCCACAGACTGCACACAGCACAGCCAGTGATTTTCGTACAGAGCGCTACGTAACGTTGCCAATAAGAAAACATAAACAGCCTACTTATAGAACTGCCAATAGCATCAGGCCTCACCGAGGACCAATTTCGTCGGGGCTGCCAGTTTTCACTAGTTTTCAAATCCGAATTGGAGAAAAGACATACCAAGAGCCCCGTGGCAAAACACTGTATAAACACTGTAGATCGTCCACCAATTAGACGGTGCTTGTGCGGTGGTACCATCTGAACGATGCATAATTCCGGGGGAAGTTGGGAAGAAGCTGGAACATGACATCACTGAACCTTCACAGAATCCTTGGTTGTCTTCTGTGGTCCTTATAAAGAAGGACAGCACAGGGTGTTTCTGTATAGACTACCGACGTCTAAACGAAGTCACATAAAAATATGTGTACCCATTGCTGGGCGCTGATCACACACAAGACTGCTTGAAAGTAGCAAACTATTTATCAGCTATCGACGTTTAGACAGGCTGCTGGTGTAATGAGATTGACAAGGTTTACTGCGAAAAAAAGGTTTACTGGGAAAAAACTGCGTTCATACCACTCTACGAGTTCAAAGTTATGTCTTTTGGACTTCGTAACGCTCCAGTCATCTTCAAGGGTATGATACACAATCCTCTTCTGCACCTTAAATGGATGGTGTGTCTTTGCATTTGGATGACACTCTCATTTTTTCAAAGACATTTGAAGAACATTCAAGCTGCCTTAAATCGGTGTTGAAGTAGCCTATGTCCAGACCGCAGGCCTGTGGTTGAAACTGAAAAAGTGACAAAATTCTAGCGGCACCTAGTCAACGACGATAGATTCAATCACTACCTGCAGAAAATAAAAGTCACCACAGATTTTTCAACTCCTTCCCACATTTATGATTTTATAAGTTTTCTCAGAATGTCTTCACACTACCGGCAATTCATAAATGACCCCTATAGCAGAACACACATCTTGCAAAGAGACGTCAAATTTTCCTGAAACGAGGAGCAAGAAAAGACTTCAGTTGTCCTTAAGGCAGCACTAACATCTTCTCCAGTCCTACCATTGTACGACGACAACGGCAAGATAGAGCTTCGCACCGACGCTAGCGGTTATGGGATAGGTACAGTTCTAGTGTAGATTCGGGAAGGTAGTGAATAAACGATAGCTTACGCTTCCAGACGACTCTCCAAGACAAGGATTAACTACTGTACAACCAGGAAAGCATGCCTTGCAATAGTTTGAGCCATCAACCAGCACCAGTCATATTTACTTGGTAAACCATTTGCTGTTATAATGAACCTTCATTCTCTGTGCTGGCTGGTTAGCCAGAGGATTGAAAGGTGTCTGTTCATTCAGCCACCCTTCATTTGCATCACGTATTTTTCGTATCGATTATGGGAGGTATCTTTGCCTTTATTTTCCAACTGCAGGTTGATTGATTTCGATGTTTATCCCTGCTCACGAGAAATACTTAAGTTATAGTAGTAGTCTTTGGAGTCGGTATCTGGGCCATTGAACGAGTAGCCATGGTCATGCCATGTGAGCAGGTAACATTTGAAAGCAGGAATGACAGTCGTTGTATGAGGTCAGTTAGTTTGTTAAGGTCAGACATGGGCAGTCCTAACTGGTCTCACAATGTAATGCAGTGCCTGTTATTGCGAATTACTCTGCGCTGAGTAATTTTACGTACAAAGTGCCTGTTATTGTGACTTTGTTCTGGCAGACAGTGCTGAACCGGAGAGCGCTTGAAAGTTGTTTGTATCAGAGAGGCTACGGCCCGATACATCTGCTGCAGCTCAGTTGAAGAGAAGGAGTGCATAATATTGGAATCGCTACTGAGCGTGGCTACACTGTTCTACGGAGTGTTCAAATTCTTTCCGCAGTTTCGTATGATTATTAGCGGCGCGTGCCGTATGACTGTTCGCATGCTGTTTCGTTTATCTCAGCCAGCGTCCGTAGTATCGTTGGTATGTGTCGCTACGTGTTGACGTGGATGTGTAAGTTTAGTTCCTTTGTTCGTTTGTTTTGTTTTTGTCACTGTTAAAATGCTAACCATTGAAGAACGTGTGTTTTTAGTCGAACAAGGGTTCAAAGCTGGCGCTAAATACATAGTTTCAGTTCGTCAAACATTTAATTCAGTTTTCCGGAGACAACACTCCCACATCGCGATACTGTGCGAGATTCAATTAACAAATTTCGACGTACGGGTTCAGTGACAGATGCACCGAGAAGTGGTCGTCCTAGTGTTTTGTCTGAGGATAAACTACTCGATATTTCCGATAAATTGTCCATGAGTCCGAACAAGTCAGTAAGAAAACTCGCCCAGAAAATCGTAGTTAGTGTCGGAGCGGCCCACACAGCTGTAAGGAAAAAATTAGAACTTTTCCCATACAAAGTGAAAGTCGTGCAACGACTGAAAAATACTGGTCATGGCAAGAGACTGCATTATTGTAAATGGTTCAAAAATTTCGTTCAACAGAATGGAAGGGATTTTCTTAATGAAACGTTTTTCGCTGATGAGGCGTGGTTTCATTTATGCGGATACATGAACTAGCAAAATTCTCGTATGTGGAGTACTGCAATTTCATTGTGTATTCATGAGGAACCACTACATTCTGTGAAAATAGGAGTTTGGATTGCAGTTTCTAGACGTCGGATTGTGGGTCCCATATTTTTCAACGAAACAATAAGCGCACAACGATACTGCAGTGATATTCTGTACCCATTCATAGGAGAACTTGCGCTAAGTGAAATACTGAACGGCTATTTTCAACAAGATGGTGCAACCGCGCAAACAGCTCGCGTTTCAGTGTCACTGCTTGCTGATGTTTTTCGTGATCGAATAATTTCACAGGGTCTTTGGCCTCCACGATCGCCTGATCTAACACCACCTGACTTTTTCTTCTGGGGTGCAGCGAAAGCAACTGTCTATAAAAACCGTCCAAAATCCATCGATGAACTGAAAACTGCGATATCCACTTTCACTGCTTCTGTTACAGAAGAAATGTTACAGCATGTGTTTGGAAAAATGATTAGGCGAACTGAATTGTGTATTCAACAACAGCGGGGGGGGGGGGGGGGGGGGGGGGTGGGGGGGGGGGGGGCACTTTCAACATTTAAAGTGAAAATTTGTAAGTAAAAATGAATATTCAATAAATTAATAACTTGTATTTCACTGAGTTTCATTTCAGTATATTCACTGCCATACGGCACGCGCGGCTGACAATCAT
Source organism: Schistocerca cancellata (assembly GCF_023864275.1). Classification (NCBI taxonomy): domain Eukaryota; kingdom Metazoa; phylum Arthropoda; class Insecta; order Orthoptera; family Acrididae; genus Schistocerca; species Schistocerca cancellata. The sequence goes on along the minus strand of NC_064626.1, from coordinate 1,142,413,553 downwards.
ACTGCACTGCGGAGAGACTTTTTGAACACCCTGTATCTTGAGAGAGTGAGCTACATATTTTGAACTGATTACGATTAGCACATGTCGCTCCTCTATTTTTATTCTGCTCGGCGATAAACGGTATCAGCAGATCACGGTATTATTCGGTCGGCTTATTGTCAGCTTTTATCGTGTCATTTCGCGAGGACACGCTGAATCACTTGGCAGTATATGTACAACTCTCTCGAAATAGTTCACCATGCGGTTCGCTTTCGTTAGTCACCACTGAGCATGTTTACTGTGAAATCACCCCGAGTTTCCAATAACGTCCACGGGAGGCCAGATGCAGCAATATTGTGTTCGGGTAATAAACTGTTATTGCTTTCCTCACGGTCTGGTGTGTTATGCAGAGGCAATGTAGCTGATTAGGCTTTCCTACGAACCGTGCAGCAGAGTGACTATTAGACTCAGATCAATATACAGCTTTTTGATTGCGTACCCGAGCCACGTTTAACCTGCGATCGGGAGCTAGTAAGTCGTTGTTTCATTCGCCAAACATGTTGGTAATACTTCTGTGTATGTTTCTTTTTGAAATATTGCCGACTCAGGAACCGATCAGAATGCGACTGTATTAAGTATAGCAATTGGGTCGAGCTGTCTTAGTGTATGTGGGGGTTTGTCATAGTAATTAATCAGAATAAATCAGAAGCTTATTTGAAATTCCAATTTTCATTACTCTGGTCGCATTAAAATTTCCATCTCATACCTTTCTGAGGTAATAACAAATAAACATTTGGTGATAAATGCTAGTCCGGATTTTTAACTTATTTCAGCCTAAGTAAGATGTCTATGAGGAGTCGGTGTTGTATAACAGGATCAATTTTGTGAAAATCCTCCAGTTTTAAACGTGGTTGTTATTCAGAAACTGTATACTAGTTTCAACATAGGATTATACAACCAACCGGTTACACATAACTGATAGGTACTTTGACCTAGGTTTCGGCACCTACTAGTGGTATCTTCATCAGAACTAAATTTTGCTAAATCGTAAAATTATGTAAAATTACATTGCTAAAAATCAAAAGCAGCTAAGCTCAAGCCAGAGGTGCTCTAAATTCTGACCACTGCTTTTTTAATAATGTAATTTCACGATGTAGCAAAATTTCGTTCTGATAAAGATACCCTAGTAAGTGTTGAAACCTAGGACAGTGTACCTACCAGGTATGTGCAACTGATTGGCTGTATAATGCCACGTTGAAATTTTGTAAATGTATGGTAAGTGACGCTGCAGAACAGCGAAACTGCGCCTGCCGAACTCATATGTTATTCTTTCAGAAGCTAAGGCATTGTCAGTCGATGCTTGAGTAAACGTATCTACCATTTAGTTTCTTTATCCCTTATGTAAGGATAGGAACTAGCCGCTAATGGCATACACAAGTTGTTAATTGGTTGAGGCACATCATAATATCTTGGAAGTAATAACAGATTGTACCGTTGCGCAATATAGGGCGAGTCAAAAGTCCTTGGACACCTTCATAATTTGGAAGATTAAAGGGAAAATTGAAATGTGATGATGGGAACATAGGTTTGATGTGGGGCCGCAACTTTTGGAGTGAATGTCATTCATGGCCGCCATCTTTAAATCCGCCATTTTGGATTCAAGTCTTTTTTTTTCAGTGGAAAGGGGGGTGTATCACACATCAAATAACACTCGCTTGAGCTGTGGAATTTGGTACTGTAATTTGTTTTTGACTATCTTGTACAGTTTAGAGGTTATTACTGTTGAAAGTTGGGAAATTACCTTCGTACTGACTGCTACAACGCATGTTCTAAGTGTTGTCCATCCCGTGCAATGCACAACTGTTGTCGCCGCAACCAGTCTGACTGCACACGGAGGAGAGTGTCTCCTTCAATTTGGTCACAGCGTGTTGTATGCGTTCCTCCAGGTGTCTCAAATCACGGATGCTCTCGGCATACACTATCTGCTTAAGATGTCCCCAGAGATAAAAATCATGGGGCGTTAAGTGAGGGGATCTGGGCGGCCACTCCACGGGACCACGGCGACCAATCCACTTCCCTGGCAGTTGTTCCTCCAACCATTCACGTACACCAATGCCATAGTGTGGAGAGTCTCCATTGTGCTGAAAATAAGATGGGAAAATGCAGTCAGCGTTCAGTGTGGAAGGGAACACAAGGTCCTGCAGCAGCATCAGATACGACAGGCTTACGCAAGATGGCCGCCGAGTAAGTGACGCCAGAAACCATTTCCAGAAAGTTAAGTGATTTAGACAGGAATATAATCTAATTTAACGCCGACAACAAATTAAATACATGCATTAGTGTATCATTTAGTCTTGCCGTTAAAGGTTTGACTTTTCTTTGCGTATTTTTTTAGAAAACACGAAAAGATCGTAACTTCGCGAAGTCGCGCTTAGGCTTAAATTTTGTAAACGTGTTTGTTTCTTGTTTCACGGTAATTTAACTAATTTCTCGGTAACAAATAAGTAAAATACCGTAAATAGCGTATAACTTCATTGTTTTAATACTGATTTCAGAAAAACAGCGTAACTTTATATCAGAAACTTGCTTATACACATTTGTTTATAGGCCTAATTCTCGTACCGTTTTTGGAGAATCAAAGTTAAATTATCTCGTTTAACTGTCCTTTTTTTCATTCCATCGAGTGAAATATAAAATAAATAGCGTATACCTTCATTGATCTCGGGAAAACAGCGGAATTTTAAATCAGAAACTTGCTTATATACATTTGTGAATAGGCTTAATTCTTGTAACGTCTTTTTTGATTTTCAGTAATTTAATTGATTTATTCTAGCTAAAGCATTATTTTTGCCATGAGTGAGAAGTGCCTGACTTGCCGTAGAATTGTTAGTTCTGGGATTTGGTGTGATGGATGCAGTAGTTTTTTTCACTGGGGGGACTGCAGTGGCGTGGGTGTCGGGAAAGTGGATCAGGCTCATCAGTGGTTATGTAGGATTTGCAGCAGAGATAGGAAGATAGTGGAACAGGAGGGGAAAATTGCTGCCCTTCAGGCTGAGCTAGATCAGGCTAGGGAAGATCTGGACAGGTTAAGGAGGGAGAAGGGCAAAGAGAGGTGGGAAGTGGCAACAGGTAGCAGAAGGAACAGGCCTAGAACTAAGTCTGACAGTTTTGTGATGAATGTCAATAATAAGTTTGACCTGTTGCTTCAGTTAGAAACTGATGAGCCTCAAGCAGAGGTAGGTGTAGACAGGACACAACAAACTTTCAATAGGAAATTGAAAAAGAATGTAGGAAAGCCATCGAAAAGGAAGAAAGTTTTGTTGTTAGGCAGTTCTCATGCCAGAGGTGTAGGCCAACTTCTGCAGGAGGAATTAGGACCAGAATACCAGGTCACAAATTTTTTCAAACCAAGTGCTAGTCTGGATCAGGTGACAGAGGATTTAGGTTCACTCTGTAAAGGATTTACCAGGGAAGACACCGTGGTTATTGTGGGAGGGCCAGGGAACAGCATCGACAGAGATCCTGGGTACAGCATAGAGTGTGACCTGGTAAAGATTGCGTCAGCATCGAGACACACCAATGTTGAGTTTGTATCTGTCCTGAGACGCCATGACCGGCCTCATTTGAACTCTTCTGTTGGGAGAGTTAATTTGGAGTTGGAACGGCTGCTTGGGTCGGGTGCGGGGGCTCATATTGGTGTGGTTCCTGTTGATTCTATCAGTAGGTGGGACTATACCAGGCACGGCCTACATCTCAACAGGAAAGGGAAGGGGAAACTGGCTGGGGTAATAGCAGGAAATTTAAGGGGGGGAGGCACTGCCATGAATGGTAAAATACCAGTGGTTACAGGTGTTGGAGCAGCACCTTTTTTAGGATAGGTAAGACAGAAAGATGTCAAGTTCTAAGAGAGGTCAGGATTGAAACAAATCTTCAGTTTAGGAAAGAAATTAAACAGCACAATTATATCACATTGGATCACCAATCACAGCTGTCAATTATAAATTTTCACCAATCACCAGAAATTTTATCTCCACCAAGTTGTATCTCAGTCCTAGGTAATTGCATTGATGAATTAAAGTCACCCAACCCAGTTGACATAATCTGCCTCTCTGAACACCATGTGACCACTGGTATAGCAACTAGGCCTAAGCACAATGAGAAACTCAGACAGGAAAGTACTGCAAATGTTAGAATAAGGAAAGGTTCACATAAAAGTATAACTAAAAATAATGTAAGTATATTTCATCAAAATATTGGGAGTTTAAAGAATAAAATAGATGAGCTTCTGGTTTGTTTAGAAGATTTAGAAGCTGAGGATGAAATAGATATACTATGCCTGTCTGAGCATCACATTGTTACTGATATGGATAAGGTAAATGTAAGTGGATATAAACTCTCTGCACATGTAATGAGAGAAAATATGGAGAAAGGAGGAGTTGCCATATATGTCAATAGTTATCACTGTGCAAAAAGTATAGAAACAAAAAAGTTTTGTGTAGAGAAACATATAGAAGCATGTGCCTGTGAGCTTAAATTAAATAAAGGCACATTTATAATTGTAACTGTATATAGGTCCCCATCAGGAAATTTTCATCTATTTCTGAAAAATTTGGACTCCTTGTTGTGCTATCTGTCAGACAGGGGGAAGCAAATTATTATTTGTGGGGACTTCAATGTAGATTCTCTGAAAGAGGGTAATAGGAAAAATGACCTTGAAGTATTACTTGGTTCTTTCAATTTGACACCCGTTATTGATTTTCCTACTCGGGTGGTAAAGGATAGCAGCTCACTGATAGATAACTTCTTTATAGACCAAGATAAGTTTAACCAGATAAATGCTCAGCCTGTTGAGAATGGTCTTTCTGATCACGGTGCACAGCTAGTTACAATATATGACATAGCTCCATTCAGCAATACTAAACAGTCCTCCAAAGTAGTACGTTCAGTCAACGATTTAACAATTGCAAATTTCAGGGAAAGCCTACAGCAGTTAGACTGGGATGAGGTGTACCGTGAACCTGATGCCAATTTAAAATATAATTTATTTCATGACATTTTTGTAAATGCATTTGAAAACTGCTTCCCCAAGAAAATAGTTAAATATACTCGTAAGAAACCTTGTAACAAACCATGGCTCACTAAGGGTATAAAAATATCTTGTAACCGGAAAAGGGAAATGTATCTGACAGCAAGAAAGAGTAGTGACCCAGAAACTATCAAACATTATAAAAACTACTGTGTTATATTAAGAAAAGTTATTAAAAAATCCAGAAGTATGTGTATCATGTCTGAAATCAGCAACTCTGATAATAAAATTAAAACAATTTGGAATATTATTAAAAGAGAAACAGGTCAACCAAGAGCACAGGAAGACAGTATTATCATCAAATTGAATGAAAACTTTACGAACAAAAAGTCAGACGTTGAAAATATTTTTAATAATCATTTTCTGAATGTTGTGGATATAGTTGGATCAAGGTGTTCATTAGAAGATGCTAGGCTGTTAATGGAAGAGGCCATACCTATGCAATTTGATACAATTGAAATCTCACCCACTTCTCCCTATGAAATTAGGAAAATAATAAACTTGCTTAAAAGCAAAAACTCACATGGAATTGATGGCATTTCCAGCAAAATACTAAAAGCTTGTTCTCAACAGATAAGTAAGTTTCTCAGCCACCTGTGTAATAGCTCTCTGGAACAGGGCATTTTCCCTGATAGACTGAAATATGCTATTGTTATACCTTTGCATAAAAAGGGGGATAGATCAGATGTCAACAATTACCGTCCAATCTCCCTTCTAACGGCTTTATCCAAAATTTTTGAGAAAGTAATGTATTCAAGAGTAGCTTCACATATCTGTAACAATGAAGTACTAACAAAATGTCAGTTTGGTTTCCAGAAAGGTTTTTCAACAGAAAATGCCATATATGCTTTCACCAATCAAATTTTGAATGATCTGAATAACCGAACACCACCCATTGGGATTTTTTGTGATCTCTCAAAGGCTTTTGATTGTGTAAATCATGAAATTCTGCTAGACAAGCTCAAGTATTGTGGCATGAGTGGGACAGTGCACAAATGGTTTAATTCGTACCTAACTGGAAGAGTGCAGAAAGTTGAAATAAGTAGTTCTCATACTATGCAAAGATCAGCACATTCCTCAAACTGGGGAACTATCAAGAATGGGGTTCCACAAGGGTCAGTCTTGGGTCCTTTGTTGTTCTTAATATATATTAATGACTTACCATTCTCTATTCATGAAGAGGCAAAGTTAGTTCTCTTTGCTGATGATACAAGTATAGTAATCACACCTGACAAACAAGAATTAACTGATGAAATTGTCAATAGTGTCTTTCAGAAAATTACTAAGTGGTTCCTTGTAAACGGACTCTCACTGAATTTTGATAAGATACAGTACATACAGTTCCGTACAGTGAATGGTATGACGCCATTAATAAATATAGACCTTAATCAGAAGCATATAGCTAAGGTAGAATACTCCAAATTTTTAGGTGTGTCCATTGATGAGAGATTAAATTGGAAGAAACACATTGATGATCTGCTGAAACGTTTGAGTTCAGCTACTTATGCAATAAGGGTCACTGCAAATTTTGGTGATAAACATCTTAGTAAATTAGCTTACTACGCCTATTTTCACTCGTTGATTTCATATGGCATCATATTTTGGGGTAATTCATCACTGAGGAATAAAGTATTTATTGCACAAAAGCGTGTAATCAGAATAATAGCTGGAGTCCACCCAAGATCATCCTGCAGACATTTATTTAAGGATCTAGGGATATTCACAGTAGCTTCTCAGTATATATACTCTCTTATGAAATTTGTTATTAACAACCAAACCCAATTCAAAAGTAATAGCAGTGTGCATAACTACAATACTAGGAGAAAGGATGATCTTCACTATTCAAGATTAAATCTAACTTTGGCACAGAAAGGGGTGAATTATACTGGCACTAAAGTCTTTGGTCACTTACCAAATAGTATCAAAAGTCTGACAGACAACCAACAAGTATTTAAGAAGAAATTAAAAGAATTTCTGAATGACAACTCCTTCTACTCCATAGAGGAATTTTTAGATATAAATTTAAAAAAAAATAAAAAATAAATAAAAAAAATAAATAAAAAAAACACAAAAAATTAAAAAGTTGTTATATTAACTTAAGTATGTTGTTAAATTAACTTAATTATGTCATGTATTGGAAAATTTGACTCGTTCCACATCATTACGAAATATCGTATTCATGATCCATGGAACTTGTATTAATCTAATCTAATCTAATCTAATCTAATCTAAGGTGTTGTAAATGGAAAAATGGCCCAATGATGCAGGTCTCCCATATGCCTCACAACACCATCACCTTTGCTGGACTATGTTCTCGAATTGGGGCAACCCAGTTCAGATTTGCGTCACTCCACTCCAACCGGCGATCAGGGTCATCCTCGTTAAGTCGATGTTGCATATGCGGCTTGTAAGGATGCCACTTGTTGGTGTGCAATATCCGGACAACGGAGGTTTGGCTTATTCCACATGCTAGGGCCACACGACGGGTACTTCGTTTAGGACTTTCCACAAACGACGCAACATCCGCAGTTGCAGTTTCCTCATTGGTGGCAGTACTTGGTCGCCCACTACGTGCCCTATCGTGAACAGATCCCGTCTCCCGGAATTTGATAATCACATGAGCCACCGTGCTGTGCGATACCGGTTCTCTGCCGTCTGTTGTAGTCAGCTGCTATTGTTCAGTAGCTGCGTTCCCCTGATATAAAGATGATTTCGATCTTCTGTTCACGTGTCAGACCAATTTCTGATCACCTGGAACAAAGAGAGCATGAGTCGGTATCAAGGTAACTTTGAACATTAATAACTTCTAAACTGTACCAGATAGACAAAAGCAAATTACACCACTCAATTCCAGAGCTCAAGCGAGTGTCATTTGATGTGTCATACATCCTCTTCGTATGAAAAAAAGAAAGACTTGAATCCAAAATGGCGGATTTCAAGGTGGCGGCCATGAATGACAGTCACTCCAAAAGTTGGTGCCCCACGTCAAACCTATGTTCCCAACATCACATTTCAATTTTCCCTTTACTCTTCCAACTTATGAAGGTGTCCAAGGACTTTTGACTCGCCCTGTATATGTACCTTACTCGGATATAGTGAGGTGCATATTGATACGGTTTCACTTGACTGTTAGCAGGCGCCGTATACGATCTGTCGAGTCGACTGGTTAGATGGGCGCTGAGGCCACAGGAGTATGACGTCACAGTAGTCTTCAAAAATGGGCGCAAACACAAGGACGCCGAGTGCCATTCAAGGGATCCTTTGGCGGAACACGGCACCGTGGACGAAATCAGTCCTTGGTGCGTTAAATGACATTGCTGCTGAAATCAGAGAAGATACGATACTGTCGAAAACTAGACACGACATCTGTGTTAGCGTCTTTTCCAGCCAGCGGTTGGCGCGGCGGAAAGAGTGCATAGTGGTAGTCCGTAGGTCGTGGCGACGAGTCTTCATACGGAAATTTGTTTTCCACTTTTTTCAATTGTTACTTTACTTTAACTGCAAATAAACTCCTCGTCCTCCGTTCGGAGTATGCTGATGCATTAGCTCCATACTTAAAAATCATATACAACCGTTCGCTCGACGAAAGATCCGTACCCAAAGACTGGAAATTGCACAGGTCACACCAGTATTCAAGAAACGTAGTAGGAGTAATCCACTAAATTACAGGCCCATGTCGTTAAGGTCGATATGCAGCAGGATTTTAGAACATATATTGTGGTCGAACGTAATGAATTACCTCGAAGAATACAGTCTATTGACACACAGTCAACATGGGTTTAGAAAACATCGTTCCTGTGAAACGCAACTATCTCTTTATTCACATGAAGTGTTGAGTGCTATTGACTAGGGATTTCATATCGATTCCGTATTTCTGGATTTCCGGAAGGCTTTTGACACTTTACCACACAAGCGGAATATCGTGTCAGTTATGTGACTGGATTTGTGATTTCCTGTCAGAGAGGTCACAGTTCGTAGTAATTGACGGAAAGTCATCGAGTTCAACAGTTCTGGCGTTCCCCAAGGTAGTGTTAAAGGCCCTTTGCTCTTCCTTATCTATATAAACGATTTGGGAGACAATCTGAGCAGCCGTCTTCGGTTGTTTGCAGATGACACTCGTTTGTCGACTAATAAAGTCATCAGAAGATCAAAACAAACTGGAAAACGATTTAGAAAAGATATCTGAATGGTGCGAAAAGTGGCGGTTGACCCACCGAAAACTGTGAGGTCATCCACATGAGTGCTAAACGAAACTCGTTAAACTTCGGTTTTACGATAAATCAGTCTAATTTAAAAACCTGTAAATTCAACTAAATACCTAGGTATTACAATAACGAACAACTTAAATTGGACGGAACATATAGAAAATTTGTGGGGAAGGCTAACCAAAGGACTACGTTTTATTGGCAGGAGACTAAGAAAATGTAACAGACCTACTAAGGAGACTGCCTACACTGCGCTTGTCCTTCCTCTTTTAGAATACTGCTGCGCGGTGTGGGACCCTTACCAGATAGGACTGACGGAGTACATCGAAAAAGTTCAAAGAAGGGCAGCACGATTTTGTATTATCGCGAAATATGGGAGAGAGTGTCACAGAAATGATATAGCATTTGGGATTCGTTGCAACGGAATCTTCTCACGAAGTTCCAATCACCAACTTTCTCCTCCGAATGCGAAAATATTTTTTTGACACCGACCTACATAGGGAGGAACGATCACCAAGATAAAATAAGGGAAATCAGAGCTCGTACGGAAAGATACTGGTGTTCAATCTTTCCGCGCGCTATACGAGACTGGAATTATAGAGACTTGTGAAGGTGGTTCGATGAACCCTCTGGCAGGCACTTAAATTTGATTTGCAGAGTATCCATGTAGATGCAGAAACCGAAATATTGCTTAATATTTAGCATTTTATAAATATTTTCATAAAAGGCTTGAAAAGGAAAGGTGAACGAATATTTGCCATTTCAAATAAATTTCCAGGACGGGAACTGTATGGCGTACACGCAGTCCTCATATACACTCCTGGAAATTGAAATAAGAACACCGTGAATTCATTATCCCAGGAAGGGGAAACTTTATTGACACATTCCTGGGGTCAGATACATCACATGATCACACTGACAGAACCACAGGCACATAGACACAGGCAACAGAGCATGCACAATGTCGGCACTAGTACAGTGTATATCCACCTTTCGCAGCAATGCAGGCTGCTATTCTCCCATGGAGACGATCGTAGAGATGCTGGATGTAGTCCTGTGGAACGGCTTGCCATGCCATTTCCACCTGGCGCCTCAGTTGGACCAGCGTTTGTGCTAGACGTGCAGACCGCGTGAGACGACGCTTCATCCAGTCCCAAACATGCTCAATGGGGGACAGATCCGGAGATCTTGCTGGCCAGGGTAGTTGACTTACACCTTCTAGAGCACGTTGGGTGGCACGGGATACATGCGGACGTGCATTGTCCTGTTGGAACAGCAAGTTCCCTTGCCGGTCTAGGAATGGTAGAACGATGGGTTCGATGACGGTTTGGATGTACCGTGCTCTATTCAGTGTCCCCTCGACGATCACCAGTGGTGTACGGCCAGTGTAGGAGATCGCTCCCCACACCATGATGCCGGGTGTTGGCCCTGTGTGCCTCGGTCGTATGCAGTCCTGATTGTGGCGCTCACCTGCACGGCGCCAAACACGCATACGACCATCATTGGCACCAAGGCAGAAGCGACTCTCATCGCTGAAGACGACACGTCTCCATTCGTCCCTCCATTCACGCCTGTCGCGACACCACTGGAGGCGGGCTGCACGATGTTGGGGCGTGAGCGGAAGACGGCCTAACGGTGTGCGGGACCGTAGCCCAGCTTCATGGAGACGGTTGCGAATGGTCCTCGCCGATACCCCAGGAGCAACAGTGTCCCTAATTTGCTGGGAAGTGGCGGTGCGGTCCCCTACGGCACTGCGTAGGATCGTACGGTCTTGGCGTGCATCCGTGCGTCGCTGCGGTCCGGTCCCAGGTCGACGGGCACGTGCACCTTCCGCCGACCACTGGCGACAACATCGATGTACTGTGGAGACCTCACGCCCCACGTGTTGAGCAATTCGGCGGTACGTCCACCCGGCCTCCCGCATGCCCACTATACGCCCTCGCTCAAAGTCCGTCAACTGCACATACGGTTCACGTCCACGCTGTCGCGGCATGCTACCAGTGTTAAAGACTGCGATGGAGCTCCGTATGCCACAGCAAACTGGCTGATATTGACGGCGGCGGTGCACAAATGCTGCGCAGCTAGCGCCATTCGACGGCCAACACCGCGGTTCCTGGTGTGTCCGCTGTGCCGTGCGTGTGATCATTGCTTGTACAGCCCTCTCGCAGTGTCCGGAGCAAGTATGGTGGGTCTGACACACCGGTGTCAATGTGTTCTTTTTTCCATTTCCAGGAGTGTATTAAATTATGTATTTTTATTACTTCACAGCTGGTGAATTACACGTGGTGGGGTGACACTCATCGTTAGAACAGGGCAAGCAGTAATTTGCTTGCCGTTTTGTACGCGTTATAAACGCCGTATTTTTACAATTACCTATCCGTTTTAAAGTTTCTATAAAAAAAACATATTGCGTTTTCAGTGATGAAAGGTTCTCTGTCATTGCACAGTGTGGCAGCAAACAATGCGTAATGCATCATTGCATGAAATACTGGCAATGGAATGTATTCTGTTGGAGTTTTGTCGTGATGTGATTGCCGTTTCTCTCTCGATTAGGTAAGAGCAGTTTTGTAGCTTTTTTATGAAATTTTTTACCTGGCGACAAAGACAGACATCGCACTGTTGGACTAGCGAGTTCGTTTGGGGGGGGGGGAGCAGACGGGGGGGGGGGGGGGGGGGAGAAGCGGAAATCACTTTAATACTAAAAATCAAATAAACACAGTCTCGATCGCGTTTTCGGATTTTTATTCGTTAGCAACAGGCTCCGGCGCTTTCCTCAGACCATCTTCAGCCTTTTCCCCGCCATTATGGCTAGTGGTGGCGGCAAACGGAGCGAGAAGCATAGAAATAAGGATGTCGCTAGGTAAGGGTGTCAGCGACGTGCTTACCTTCTACGCATCTTGCTCCGTCTGCCGCTACCAGCAGCCGTAATGGCGGAGAAAAGCCTGAAGTTGGTCTGAGGAAAGCGCCGGAACCTGTTGCTAACGAATAAAAATATGAAACGGTGATCGAGACTGTTTTCATTTGATCTTCAGTATTTTATACCGATGGCTGCTTTGCTCCAATTACAAAATAGTTTCTAAAACTTAAATCACTTTAATACTGGATGACGTCGACCGTCTTCATCTTTAAAAATCTCGTGATATGGCTGTGCATTTGTTTGTCCTCCCCCCGAGTCAGTTAATGGAATAAATTTGTTGTGCAATTAAAGCTCCATCACAAGAGTCGAAAAATTATTTAATCAAGATTGTTCTAAGTTCCCCAGAATTTGATGCAGCAATGACGACATTCATATATATATATATAATGACCACTGTGTACGTATGGTGCATTTGAACTTTCCCCATTTATATCAATCAATACCCGCTCGCAACCAATATCTGTACTACCTTCGCGTTTTAATTCCTATATTCTGCCACGTAGACCACTCATCGACAAGATTTTCCTTTGCCTTTTCATTTGCATGCCTTTTATAAAAATATTAGTAAAAACAATATATTGCGCATTCATCCGATCTGTTTACAGTGTAAGTAAGGTAAAAATCGAAATTTAAAAATAATTAAAAAAATTCCGCATAGCAACTGGATGCCCCCCCTCCCCCCCCTTCCGCCCTGCCGTCGGGTTACCATTCCGCACTACCCCCTAGTGTCCGAACCCGAGCCCGGAAACTCGCGCCTAAGCCTGCCGGCACCAACAACGCTATTTTTAGGTTCAAAAAATGGTTCAAATGGCTCTGAGCTCTATAGACTTAACTTCTGAGGTCATCAGTCCCCTAGAACTTAGAACTACTTAAACCTGACTAACCTAAGGACATCACACACATCCATACCCGAGGCAGGATTCGAACCTGCGACCGTAGCGGTCGCGCGGTTCCAGACTGAAGCGCCTAGAACCGCTCGGCCACTCCGGCCGGCGCTATTTTTAGGGTTTCATACGTCAATGAGAGCTAATGGAACCCTTATACGATCACTTTTTGTCCATCCGTCTGTCTGTCTGTCCGTTTTTCTGTCTGTCCGACTTTTATGAGCTCTTTTTTCTCAGAAACGGGTAGACGTACCACGCTGTAATTTGTATGAATCAACACACGTTCATAGGATTTGTCTCCCCCCCCCCCCCCCAAAAAAAAAAAAAAAACGCTCGGCAGGTGTAAAGTTGTGCTGTAGAGTAGACGGGTAAGATACAATATGTGGAATAAGCATGGGAAGCCAAGTGCATTCAAAAAATACGGCCGTTTATGTCAGAAATTTTGAGACTCGATACCTCCCATTGAAGCAACGTTTCACAGTACAAGTGAAGGAAGAGAATCCGAAAATTGTTAATCGGTAATTATATGAAACAAAAGAATATTCTTTTCTCATTTGTTACGTGAAGTTGAAACAATCAGTAGTATGTGAAACAGCCATTCGCTGACTAGTCTTGAATCTTTCTGTGAGATACAAGCTGAAAGGCCATATCTACGTGCAGTAATCGCTCATGGAACTCTGATGATGGATAAATTCCGAGTCGCATCATATGAGCAACAATGTTCCGGCGCAACGACAAACGCCGGCACGAAGATGAAGAACGTAACAGCCGAGAAGGGTGCGAGACGACGTCAGCCATTAGAACGCTGACTAGGACCGCACCACGACGGGAGCGGCCCCTATACGAAGAGAATATAAGCGCAGCTCGTGACAGTCTCGGCCGCCCCCCAAATTCTATAAGTCCCTCCAGATCCTTGAGCGTCATGCACTCCGCCTCGCCTTCCGTATACACCTCCCGTCCCCCACGCGAATCCTCTATGATCTCATTCCTTCCACCCATCTGCTCCTATTCCTCGAACATATCCGCATCCTCTACACCTCCCTCCGTCTTGAACCCCCTCACCCCCCTGGTTGCTCCTCTCCTCTCCCATCCCCGCCCGCTGCCACGTCTTCACCGTTGTGTCTCCCGTACCCTCCATCTCTACACCCTACATCTCCTTTCCCAAGGTGGCTTCCATCAGCTCCCCCTCCCGGATGATGCCCTCTCTCCCTCCATTTATCCTTCCTATCAACTCTGATCCTCACCCCCCTCCTTTCCTCCGTCCTTTCCCTGGGCTCCCTCTTCCTCCCCCCTTCCATCCTGTGTTTTCTCCCCGCCTATCATCTCCTTTCTCCCCCCCCCCGGGTCCTTTTGTACTCCCCTCCTCTGCCTTCCCCGATCCCTGGCATGTCTGCTCAGCACTCCCCAACCCTCTTATGGATCCTCCTCTTCCATTGGCTCCTTCCCCCCCTCCCCCTTCACTTTTCCTCTCCTTCCCCCCCCCCACCCTTTTTTCCCGTCATCTGACCAGTTTCCCCCCACCTGCTCTCGGGTGTGGTATGTTGTATTTGTGCCAACTTTTAGCGCAGTGTTTATGTGAGTGCTCGGTGTTGTGCGTCCTTCCACAGTGTTGCGAACAGAAATCATGCTGTCGCTGGGTGTGCTTTTTATATCTCTTGCGAACAGAACCCAGACTGTCGCCGTGTTTTTTTTTAATTGTCTGTTTCTTATTTTCCTGCTTCCTGTGTATTTTATTAGCTTCATCGACCCTGTGTTTTATGTTTTACGCTCCAGAATTTTCTGCCATTTTTACCTTTAAGTCACCGATTTTATCGCCAACTGTTATTATTTTTTATTATCTTCATATTTTTAAAATAAATTCTGTAGGCTGAAGAGCGGCGTAATAAGCTGCTGCCAGCCCGCCCCCTTTAGGGGGAATCGAAACTCAATAATGGAAAAAAAAACAGTCTCGGCCGGACACTAGAAGACAGGACGCTAGAAGAGAGCACTAGAAGAGCCGTCATCCTAACTGTTATACTGAGATTAGTGCCTTATGTTAATTTCTTGTCTGGACATTGTCTATAGCGAAGGACATTGATTATTTGCATGTCGCCCATCGCAGGCGACAACTCATTGTAAACCGAAGTTAAGTATTGTCAGTCTACTTTATTGTAATAAAAACCATTAATGTGATTTGCTTGAATTGTTGTATAGCTACCCGAGAAAGTAGTGATCTGACATTCCGCGCTCTGATCCATAGAACGCCAGTTTTCTTTCTCCTCTTATAGGGTGCCTAAAGGAACCCTATCAGAGGAGAAAGGAAACTGGCGTTCTACGGATTGGAGCGCGGAATGTCAGATCCCTTAATCGGGCAGGTAGGTTAGAAAATTTTGAAAAGGGAAATCGAAAGGTTAAAGTTAGATATAGTGGGGATTAGTGAAGTTCGGTGGCAGTAGGAACAAGACTTACGGTCAGGTGAATACAGGGTTATAAATACAAAATCCAATAGGCATAATGAAGCAGTAGGTTTAATAATGAATAGGAAAATAGGAATGCGGATAAGCTACTACAAGCAGCATAGTGAACGCATTATTGTGGCTAAGATAAAAACGAAGCCCACGCCTACCACAGTAGTACAAGTTTATATGCCAACTACCTCCGCAGATGACGAAGAGATTGACGAAATGTATGATGAGATCAAAGAAATTATCCAGATAGTGAAGGGAAACGAAAATTTAATAGTCATGGGTGACTGGAACTCGATAGTAGGAAAATTTGTTAACATCGAGTATAGATTTAAATGTAAGGAAGTCGTTCCTGAAAGTATTTGTATGGGTGTAGCCAGTGCATGGAAGTGAAACGTGGACGATAAATAGTTTAGACACGAAGAGAATAGAAGCTTTCGAAATGTGGTGCTACAGAAGTATACTGAAGATTAGATGAGTAGAGCTCATAACTAATGAGGAGGTATTGAATAGAATTGGGGAGGAGTTCGTGGCACAACTTGACTAGAAGAACCGATCGGCTGGTAGGACATATTCTGAGGCATCAAGGGATCATCAATTTAGTATTGAAGGGCAGCGTGGAGGGTAAAAATCGTAGAAGGAGGCCAAGAGATGAATACACCAAACAGATTCAGAAGGATGTAGGTTGCAGTAGGTACTGGGAGAGAAGCTTGCACAGGATAGAGTTGCATGGAGAGCTGCATCAAACCAGTCTCTGGACTGAACACCACAACATAAGAGACGATTGGGCAGGACCCCACAAATAAAGTCATTCCCTTGCCTATGTCTGACTTTTACCATTGAGACCCGTTCAGCCTGAATGGAGAACTACTGGTGCCGGACGGAATAGCTGCGTGGTCTAAGGGCGCCTTGTCGCAGTTCGCGTGCCTCTCCCCGACGGAGGTTCGAGTTCTCCCTCGGGCATGGGTGTGTGTGTTATCCTTAGCGTAAGTTAATTTAAGTTAGATTAAGTAGTGTGTAAGTCTAGAGACCGATGATCTCAGCAGTTTGGTCCCATAGAACATTACCACAAATTTCCAAATTTTATAAAAATGGTCGCCTGCCTCCCCTGCCTCCTGCATGACTGCTGTACTGTTTCTTGTACTTGGACTTGGGTTAAAAAAATGTAAACAAAATATTACGATAAATTTTATAAATAATCAACAAGTACGCCAAAGAAGAAGAGATAGAACTACAACGGACATGTTATTCCATGGACTCTTGCGCTTATATGCATGAACTATCTTTCCCTTGTCTTTTACTTATCTTATCTGCTTGGATTCGGACCTAAGAAGACGTTCTTGTGTAAAGCTCATCTTGCTGTACCAGCTGATAAAGTAAGTTGTACTTGAAACCCGAAAAATATAATGGTTATTTGTCAAAAGACTTTCTGTATGTGGTCAATCAATTGGTAGTCTGATACCTGGATTGTCTTAAGTAGACAAGGGCCTTAACAAAGAATTTTCATTGTTAGGCGCCATCTTAGAAAAATCTTTAACATTTTTCCTTTAGCTCATCTACGAGACGGCCCGTCGGTTAGGACAATTGACCCTATTTCAGATCGCACGAGAGCGGAGACAGCTACTAATAATTTAACTATTTTACTTACAGATTTTCTTTATATAACGAGATAACATCCTAGGTAGGAAAGGTCTGGTCATAGGATTCCAGTTCCATTATAGGATTTCATTTGTAGACCCTACTCTTGTTATCTTATATTGGGGAATCGAGACGAAACCACGATGTTAAGTTACGTATTCCAGTAGTGTACATCGAACATACTTGGCAAATATTCTCTAGTGCATTAAGCACACGACTTCTCACGCGCCTGGAATAATATCTGTAGTGTTGGGTAAATAAGAAAAGGGCAATTAATTATCGGCGATTACGTAACTACCCTGAGAACTGAGGTTGTTTACTGAGTGCTTATACACGTCGGGCTAAATTAAACAACATATTACATTGTTAAAAATATTCCTACATTAGTTATTTCTCTTTTATGCGTAAGTTAGTTTAAGTTAGATTAAGTAGTGTATAAGTCTAGAGACCGATGACTTCAGCAGTTTGGTCCCACAGAACATTACCACAAATTTCCAAATTTTATAAAAATGGTCACCTGCCTCCTGCGTGACTGTATGTCACATTTATGTTATTGAAATTACAAGACTCTCGAAAATCTTGGAATCCGTGCCACCGATGTCTTGACAGTATTGAAAACATGCAAAAATGGTCGAGAATGTCTACTCCCAAAATGGATGAGCTGAGTATGTACGCAATTGAGTGTGTGAGTCCTATTCGGGGCTGTCAATTTTTTTTTTAACGCTTCGTCATCTGGAACCGCCACTTCCGTCACTTCCATTTCTCGCCGAGCCCTGCATACAGCACAAATTTTGTCTAGGTGTGTGATGACGAGTGCGCACGGCCCACTTGCGCGTCGGGTGCAGACGGCCGCCACCGCTGCTGCGGTTGAGTGCAGCGCCACGTCCTCCCCACCCTCCGCCCTCCTCCCCCGCCTGCTGCCGTGGACGGCGCCGCCCACGCAGCTGCAGCGTGGCGCCACGGCGTCTGCGCGGGCAGCCGATAGCAGAGCACCGACCGCCAAGCCGCAGCACGCGGGGTCACGGCCGGCAGGGGTCAACCGACACAGCCACAGAGCCACAGCCACAGCCGCGGCCCCGTGTCTCACGCATAGGACGGCGTCGTACACTAGCTCAGCAAACGTGTCCCCGTCTGTAATGCGGAACTGACGATGAAGAGGTCACGAGAGCAGGACCCGCAAGCATGAAACGAGGGCAGGGAGTGTTGTGTTGACAGTACAGGACCATTACCTGTCGAAAGCTGCCCAGGTCGACAGCTGGATATTTACTCGTACAGCATTTAGGAAGGCATTCATCTCACAATGTATTAACTAAAATATTTTGATGGCTCTATACTCAGTTACAATATTCTTTACATACACTACTGGCCATCAAAATTGCTACACCATGAAGATGGCGTGCTTCAGACGCGAAATTTAACCTACAGGAAGAAAATGCTGTGATATGCAAACGTGCAGACATGAGGACAGTATCCAACCGATCTCTCATACACAAACAGCAGTTGACCCGCGTTGCCTGGTGAACCGTTGTTGTGATGCCTCGTGTAAGGAGGAGAAATGCGTACCATCACGTTTTCTACTTTGATAAAGGTCGGATTGTAGCCTATCACGATTGCAGTTTATCGTATCGCGACACTGCTGCTCGCGTTGGTCGAGATCCAACGACTGTTAGCAGAATATGGAATCGGTAGGTTCAGGAGGGTAATATGGAACGCCGTGCTGGATCCAACGGCCTCGTAACACTAGCAGTCGAGATGACAGTCATCTTTTCCGCATGGCTGTAACGGATCGTGCAGCCACGTCTCCATCCCTGAGTCAAAGGATGGGGACGTTTGCAAGACAACAACCATCTGCACGAACAGTTCGACGACGTTTGCAGCAGCATGGACTATCAGCTCGGAGACCATGGCTGCGGTTACCCTTGACGTTGCATCACGGTTGGGAGCGCCTGCGATGGTGTACTCAACGACGAACCTGGGTGCACGAATGGCAAAACCTCCTTTTTCCGAATGAATACAGGTTCTGTTTGCAGCATCATGATGGTCGCGTGTGTGTGTGTTGGGGCTTATGGGCGCCATGATGGTCGCATCCGTGTTTGGCGACATCGCGGTGAACGCACATTGGAAGCGTGTATTCGTCATCACCAACTGGCGTATCACCCGGCGTGATGATATGCGGTGCCATTGGTTATGCGTCTCGGTCACCTCTTGTTCGCGTTGACGGCACTTTGAACAGTGGACGTTACATTTTAGTTGTGTTACGACCCCTGGCTCTACCCTTCATTCGATCCCTGCGAAACCCTACTTTTCAGCAGGATAATGCACGACCGCATGTTGCAGGTCCTGTACGGGCCTTTCTGGATACAGAAAAACGTTCGACTCCTGCCCTGGCCAGCACATTCTCCAGATTTCTCACCAACTGAAAACGTCTGGTCAATGGTGGCGGAGCAACTGGCTCGTCACAATACGCCAGTCACTACTCTTGATGAACTGTCGTATCGTGTTGAAGCTGCACGGGCAGCTAGCTGTACCTGTACACGCCATCTAAGCTCTGTTTGACTCAATGCCCAGGCGTATCAATGCCGTTATTATGGCCAGAGGTGGTTGTTCTGGGTACTGATTTCTCATTATCTATGCACCCAAATTGCGTGAAAATGTAATCACATGTCAGTTATAGTATAATATATTTGTCCAATGAATACCCCTTTATCATCTGCATTTCTTCTTGGTGTAGCAATTTTAATGGCCAGTAGTGTATGTTCTTACGCTGAATAGCCAAACAAACTGGTACACCCGCCCAACATCGTGTAGGGCCGCCGCGAGCACGCATAATTGTCGCAATGCGACGTGGCATGGACTCGCGTAATGTCTGAAGTAGGGCTGGAAGGAAATGACGCCAAGAATCCAGCAGGGCTGTCCATAAATCCGTGAGAGTACGAGGGGGTGGAGAGCTCTTCTGAACAATACGTTCCAAGGCATCCCACATGTGCTCAACAATGTTCATGTTTGGAGAGTTTGGTGGCCAACGGAAGTGTTTAAACTCAGAACAGCGTTCCTGGAGCCACTCTGCAGCAATTCTGGACGTGTGAGGTGTCTCATTGTCCTGCTGGAAATGCGCAATTCTGTCGGAATGCACAGTGTACATGAATGGATGCACGTGATCAGACAGAATCCTTACGTACGTGTCACCTGTCACAGTCGCCTCTAGACGTATAAGGGGTCCTATACCACTCCAAATGCACACGTCGCGTACCATTAAAGATCCTCCAGCAACTTGAACAGTCCCCAGCTGACCTGCAGGGTCCATGGATTCATGAAGTTGTCACCACACCCTTACACGTCCACTCACTCGATAGAATTTGAAACGAGACTCGTCCGACCAGGCAACATGTTTCCAGCCATCAACAGTCCAATGACGGTGTTGACGGGTCCAGGCGAGGCGTAAAAGTTTGTGTTGTGGAGTCATCAAGGGTACACGATAATGTTTCTTTGAATGGTTCGCACGCTGACACTTGTTGATAGTCCAGCGTTGAAATCAGCAGCACTTTGTGGAAGGGTTGCACTTCTGTCACGCTGAACGATTCTCTTCACTCCTCGTTAGTCCCGTTCTTGCAGAATCTTTTTCCGGCTGCAGTGATGACGGACATTTTATGTTTTACCGGATTCCTGATATTCACGGTACACTCGTGAAATGGTCGCACGGGAAAATCCCCACTTCATCGCTACGTCGGAGATGCTGCATCCGATCGCTAGTGCGGCAACTATAACAGCACGTTCAAACTCAGTTAACTCTTGATAACCTGCCTTTGTAGGAGCAGTGACGGATCTAACAACTGCGCCAGACACCTGTTGTCGTAGGTAAGTGTTGCCCACCGCAGCGCCGTATTCTGCCTATTTACATATCTCTGTATTTAAATACGAATTCCTATACCAGTTTCTTTAGCTCTTCAGCATATAATACAGGGTGTTTATAATGAATATCGGGGTTTTTACGTTTTATAATATTTATTGTATTAAACTTATAGTTATAAATGATATTGAAAGGTCTCTGTTGCATTCCTTTCATGTTTAATTTCTTAAATCTGTTGCCATTTATGGAATAAATTCCTCTTCTAAATGTACTGTGGCGTTTCTGACTATCTGGGAGGAGACTGAGCAGTGGAATGTGTTACTTTTACACATAAACAAGAACGATCTGTCACACTACTACACTTTAAAGCACAGATTATATGTAATTCTTATATGTAATTCATGTCACACAGTCTCATACGGAACCTACATCCGCTTTCTTTTATATACTGTATATGATAAGATACTGTCATCCCCCTTCCCTTTTGTGTGAGAGGATGAATGAGCATATGTATTTCTAGTTGCATGCTTGAGGGTAGCAGACAAGGCTGTCTGCTAGAGAACAGTAGGACCAACGTCGGAACAGGTAGCTACGCTTCCTAAAAGCAAAGAGGTTTCTATCCTTAGTATGGTCCTGTCCGTCCGTTGTCATGTTGGTATAGGAAGCTGCCCCTCTGGCCACTTCCGTTGGTCTTTGTGAGCCACCCTCAGGAAGCACGCTCGGCAGTAGGGCAGTTGCAGTGTGGCCGTGGCGAGCGTCTGAAGTGGTAAGATCTCCGGCTAAGCGCGTGTCTGTTAAGTCCGTAGGACAATGGATTTCTTAAGTTCAGCCTAATTGAAAATTTAATCACCTTTATTTCGGGTTTAGGTCTAAAATATCCGATGTTATCTTAAATTGCAGCGCAATATAATTCTCGTGGGAAGTTCACATTATTTTCCGGTAGTTGCTTTGTTACTACTTTGTGAGTAAAGAGGAACTACGTGTTGATCAGTAACTCTAACTAAGATCAATCTTAAATGCGAATGCTTGTGTGATTATAACGTCTCGTCTTGACTATATTTTCAATATAGCAACTTTTCTTTATGTTCAGCCCACGTGGGGTGTACTTTGCGAGACCACTACCACGTGCTTATATAACTGTTTGACCCATCAGGTTAATAGTAAGACGTTAGTAACCAGTTCAAGGTTTTTCTTTTGTCAATTGCTTTTCGATCTAATTTATTTTAATTATAAAAATTATTGTGGAGTTGTACGCTTTGTGTAAACCAAGTTGACCACGTGAAGCATGTGGTGTAATCATCAAAGTAGCCCTCAGCTATTCTTTTTGCGAAGACTTCACAAAGAGTTAATATGAATTTAGTATACGAGTGTGTGGTAATTACATGACGGACAGGATTGTGGTATGAACGTAATTTCTTTGGGTAAAAACTGAATCTGTTGGTTGTGGTTAATTTCTTCTTGCTTATGTTTCAATGTTCTTCGTGTGTTATTTTATGAATGCAGTGTGGTATGCAGTCTCCCAATCTTGGCTCCATATTTTATGTGTTCCGTAAGATTACAATCTCACATTTTTTCAATCGTAAATAAGGCACCAGCTCAGTTATAACTCACGTATAATATGCTGAAATTTCAATGAACAATCTTAAAATAAATTTCCAAATATAAACTGATTTCTTTCTTTTTATTTGAGTTCTCCTTTATATATATATATATATATATATATATATATATATATATATATATATATATATATATATATATATATATATATATATATATTACCGGTTTTGTATGACTATTAAAAGATTATCATTAATGTTAGTCTGCTTGGTAAACCTAGACTAAATATCTGATGAAACAGTTGCCCAGTAATCCACGGTTAACGTCCCCAGCCAGATCACGGCTTTTAACCCAGCTTTTATTGTCTATTAGCACCGATTTCAGCATACAAAATTAAAGTTACAACGTTACACATTCAGAATACCAAATTAAAGTTACAACGTTACAATATGTCAAATGATAGAGCAACTCAAACAGTTTTACCAAGAACCTTATAAATGTTAAATGGCTCAAATGTCTCTGAGCACTATGGGAGTTAACATCTGAGGTCATCAGTCCCCTAGAACTTAGAACTACTTGACCCTAACTAAACTAAGGACACCACACACATCCATGCCCGAGGCAGGATTCGAACCTGCGACCGTCGCAGGAGCGCGGTTCCGGACTG
Source organism: Schistocerca cancellata (assembly GCF_023864275.1). Lineage (NCBI taxonomy): Eukaryota > Metazoa > Arthropoda > Insecta > Orthoptera > Acrididae > Schistocerca > Schistocerca cancellata. The sequence goes on along the minus strand of NC_064626.1, from coordinate 1,142,390,326 downwards.
AAGCGCTTAGAACCGCTCGGCCACAGCGAAATGTTAAATACTAGCAAACTACGCGATTAGTTGAACTTCACTGTACCCAAGCGCTGGATAGGCCGCAAGCGGCCCAATGATAGGTCTTGAATTACATGGGCTCCACGTTCACCCGACCTAACACCATGCGATTTTTTCGTTCATCAAGGATCGTATGTACGTGCCTCCGCTACCAGCAGACCTCCCTGAATCAAGAAATCGGATTGAAACAGCTGTTGCTACAATCACTGAAGACACACTTATCAACGTTTGGGAAGACCTCGGTTATAGACTTGATGTGTGCCGTGTGACAAATGGTGCTCACATTGAACATTTATAAGGTTCTTGTTAAAACTGTTTGAGTTGTTCTTTCATTTGACTTATCATTTATAACTGTAAGTTTAATATAATAAATATTGTAAAGCGTTAAAACCCCGATATTCATTTATAAGCAGCCTGTACTATACAATATTACAAATGTTCTTGAACCACTGTGTGGCTGAGTCTGAGAATCTGCGTATGACCTTCAGATCAACTCATAACCGTGCACTTCACCCACAAGTAAATTGCCCATTGACTGGATTTCCCCAGCACTCACATTCAGGACTGGGCGATACGCTCCATTGCTTCATCAGTTGCTTGTATCTACCAGCGCCCGTCGTGGCAGGTGTCAAAGATGTCCACAGTTTGCTCGGCAGGTTCAATCGATCGATCTTCTTCGGTTATTATGCCTACCTACACCCATAGTTCTTTACGACTTATAGCGTCCCCAGTGAAACAAAAAAAATCAGTATTTATAAAAAAAGAAACATTTAAAATTTGAAGTGGACACTAGCCGCTCAGGCGAACATACATTTTTCTCCGTATTATAATAGTTTCTCTGTGTAGGAGCAGTAAGTTTCGAGGGCAAAGAAATATAACAAAATGCTCTAAAGAGACGACAAGATACGCTCTTTTGTTAATTTTTTAGACGTCTTCACTTCTTCTCGTGTCTTGGTTGCGTGTAGACGGATATCTGCGTGTGCTAGCAAATGTAAGCATATTTGTACTAATTAAGCAGATAATATATTGATTTAAAATTATTGTTCACTTTTAATTTGTAAGAGGTAATCCCGATTTCATGTCCGCCTTCCTTGAATTAACCGACATTCGTGTAATTTACAGTGCAACAATCGCAGCGGCCGATGCAGTCAACGACGCCATTACGTGGCGATATTAACTTATAAAATTTAGCGGAAGCGAAAAACTCGCCCGCTTTTAACATAATATACATTTTTCTCCACAGCCGCCCAACGTTGCAGAAAATACGTAGCTTTAAGATTCTTATTTTCAGTACAACAGCCGAGAGCCAGAGCCAGGACTCCGACGACTACAATGCAATGGTTAACGGAGGTAAGAAAAAATACCCTCGCGCGTGTGTGGACCGCAATTGTAATTAATAACTAAAGATTTTTTGCTTTAAAGTGAACTGACTAGCCGAGGAAATCAACATGAAAAATTTATTCCATTGTTCAACTTATATACTCATGTTTTAAGATTCAGCGAGTCTAATTCCACTGAAGATTAATATTGTTAAAAAATAGAACTTCACAGAAGCATTTAATTGTAAATCAAAACTGAATCAAATATCATTTTGATCAAGGCCCACCACGTAAATCGGCAACAATCAACATTACCAATCAATTTCTGTAGTAAGTAATAAATTAAATTACGACGGCCGAAAAAAACGCGAGAGACTGTTTTTGATATGATTGTGAAGTGGAAAAACGAAGCAACGACCACAGCTAAACGAAGGCAGCCAGGCCACATGTGCCGACTGACAGGAACCGTCGAGTATCGTAGAGGGTTGATGTAGAGAAAAAAAGAGAGAGAGAGAATCATCGGAAGGAATCACTCGTGATACCAGCAGACCAACCTGTACAGTGACAGTGCGTAGGGAATGAGAAAAAAACGACATACATTGGTCAAGCAGATCCTCACCAGACACACATTTCTGTAGACGATGCTAAACGACGCTTGAGGTGGTGCAAACGGCGACGCCAGTGGATGACTGTGCACGCCAATCATGTGCACTTTTTAGATATTGTAATAATGCACCAGCAGTAAATATTTAGAGTACAGTCATCACTCATTTGGGATATGATAAGAAAGGACCTGTGGTCTAGGGAGAGTGTCTATCGTTTGTCACATTAACGTCGTGGCTTCCCAGTTCGATTCCAGCCACTACTTAAATAAAATCATCGGCAATGGCGGACGAAGACACCTGGTATAAAGGGTCACCCTCATTCTGCCAACGACCTTGTCAAGAGAGGGCGAGTGAGCAGAAAGAGATTAGGACACACTCTTGCCCTTGGGGTGGGAAACTAATCCCAAAAGGAGGAAGGATCATCAATGAGCAACGGCACGAGATCGCGTAAGGGAATGAAAACAACTGCATTAAAGAGAGATAAGGTGTATGCACAGGACTTGTTGCTTGCAATTGAAAAAGTCTCCTGATGATCTCTCCATCGGCAAAAGATTCCGAACTTGTCCCCCATTCGTATCTCTGGGAGGGGGCTGCCAAGGGGGGAGGTGACCATGCGGTAGAAGGGGAAGGATCAGAAGAAAGGGTTACGGGACAATATTGGCTTGGTAGTAGGAATGAGAGAGGAGAAAGACTAATTGATTTCTGCAATAAATTTCAGCTAGTAATAGGGAATATTTTGTTCAAGAATCAAAGAGGAGGTGGTATACTTGGAAAAGGCCTGGAGACGCGTGAAGATTCCAGCTGGATTACGACACGGTAAGACAGATACAGCGAAATCAGATATCGTATTGTAAGGCGTACCCAGGAGCTCTTATAGACTCGGATCAAAATTTAGTGATGATGAAGAGTAGGCTGAAGTTTAAGATACTCGTCCGGAAGAATCAATGTGGAAGGATGTGTGATACTGAAGTTCTGAAGAAAGATGAGATGCGCTTGAATTTCTCTTAAGTTAATATTTTCTGGGATAAAGAATACTAAAATAAGCAGTAAAGTTAAAGAACTATGGAAATCTCGAGAAAGGACGATCAGAGAGGCTGAACAGACGAACATGGGTACAAGCAATGTAACTCCAAATAAACGTTGGGTAACAGAAGAAATGCTTCGAGACATCGACGTAAAATGAAAGAGCATAAAAATGTTTAGGGAAATTCAGGAAGAAGAGAAATATATGTCACTTAGGCATGAAATAAATGCGAAGTGCAGGGAAGTCAAGCGAAATGGCTGCAGGATAAGTGTGCAGAAATCGAAAAGGGAATCGTATCGGAAGGACTCATTCAGCATACAGAAAAGTCAAAACAACCTTCAGTGAAATTAAAAGCGAGGGCGCCAACATTAAGAGTGCAATGGGAATTCTGCTGTTAAACGTAGAAGAGAGAGTCGATAGTGGGAAAAGTGTATTGAAATTCTCTACGAGGGGGCAAGAATTTTCTCATGACGTGATAGAAGAAGAAATTGGAGTGGATATGAAGGACATGGGGGATCCTGTATTAGAATCAGAGTGTAATAGAGCTTTGGAAGACTTGCGGTTAAATAACGCAGAAGGGATGGATAACACTCCTTCCGAATTTCTGAAATCATTGGGGGCTGAGGTAACCAATCGACTATTCAAGTAGGTGTGTAGAATGTGTGAGTCTGAAGACATACTGTCAGATTTCCTGAAAAATATCATCCACACAATACCGAAGATAGCAATGGTAGATAAGGGCGTGAATTATCGCACATTCAGCTTGACAGGTCACGCATGGAAGCTGCTGACAAGAATACTATGCAGGAGAATGGAAGAGAAAACTGAGGATGTTTCAGAGGATGTTCACTTTTGGCTTTAGGAAAGATGAAGGTACCAGGGAGGCAGTTCTGACGTTGAACTTGATAATGGAAGCAGACTGAAGAAAAGTCATAGGATTTGATGACCTACAAAAAGCGTTCAGCAGTGTAAAATGCTGCTGTAGGACTGACTGTATAGAATAGATGCAATAACAAAGGAAGGTATAAATGGAAGAACAAGAAAGAAGAGTTCGTGTTAGAAAGAGTATAAAACAGGGACAGAGTCTTTCGCGTCAGTTATTCAATCTATAGATCGAAGAGACAGTAACGAAAAAGTGGGATTAAAGTTCAGGGTGGCATAATTTCCATTATAAGAGTCGGTGATGAGATTACAGTCCTGAGTAAAAGTGGGGAATGAGCACAGAATATTGATTGAGAGTAAATCGAAGAAAGAAAGTAATGAGGATTGAGAGAAGTGAGATTAGCAAGAAACTTAACATCACATTTGGGGATCAAGAAGCAGATGAAGATAAGAAAGTCTGATAGCTTGGAAGCAAAATAATCCTTGACAGAAGAAGCAAGGAGGACATGAAATGCATACTAGCGGATGCAAAGAGAGCATTTCTGGTCAAAAGATGTCTAGTAGTACGCAATACAGGCGTCAATTCGAAGAAGAAATTTCTGAGAATATACGTGTGGACCACTATATGAAAGTGAATTATAGACTGTGGGAAAAGCGGAACAGAAGAGAATCGAAGCATTTGAGATGTGGTGCTACAGAAGGATGTTCAAAATCAGGTGGATTGACAAGGTAAGGAATGAGGAGGCTAAGAAAAGAATACACGGAAAACACTTTCAAGAAGAAGGGACAGGATGATAGGACATGTATTAAAGCATCAGGGAATGACTTGTGTGGTACTAGAGGGAGCTGTAGAAGGCCAAAAATGTAGAGGAAGACAGAGAAAGGAATACGTCTAGCAAATAATTGAGGATGTACGTTTCAAGTTCAACTGTGAGATGAAGAGGTTGGCACGGGAGAGGAATTCGCGGTGAGCCGCGTCAAACCAGTCAGAAGACTGATGACCATCTCTTGCCCCCTCCCTTCACTCCACAAAAAAGAAACAAAACAAAAAATCATAACGTTGTCACTTGCATATCTGGCCTGTGATGTACGGATTATATGCTACAAAATTCGCCTAGCTTTCTTAATCATTAGTAAAGTTATTAATTTTACTTTATTTTTATCCATTGTTTGCAGTGTTCCTTCCGTGACTGTAGAGGAAAGGTGCCCAATATGAGACACACTTTTGTAAACCCTTGTGAAAGACCTAAAAGTAAGAGCAATTGTATTTTTTGTGATGGTAATAATATCTTGCATTATTTAATTTTATCATACAATTATCGTATTTGCAATAATAAACAATCTTTCAGAGTAACTATTAAATCTTCACAAACAAGGCACTTCGTAGAAATGAGATCAAGGTTTCCTAATATGAGACAGTAATAATATTCTGCTTTTATTATTTTATTACAGAATAATGACATATGAATAAACAATTTTTACGTGTTCATTCATTTCTGTTATCCTTCTCTAATTGCTCACTACTTAGGTTTGTATTTACGACATCCGGGACAAACAAAATTGTCTTCTGTGGCACCGCAATCTTCATGAGCGCAGCGATAGCATTTCATGCACTGTGCTCATTTCTCCCCGTGTTCGTCTTCAGAAAAGCGCCCAGTACAGAGCAGACACTATGCGTCATCGTCATCACTGCTGTCTGAATCCCCACTGCCATCAAGATTGACATCGGATGCCGAGTCACTATACGATTCTTCTGCTTTAGGTCTACGATTTGAAGGTTTTCCACTCTTCTCCCCAAATAACTTTCTGGCTGCTTTCTTAGCTTCAGCCTCTGATTTCTTCTGTTTATATTCTTGCAATTGCTTCACGTAAGGAGTTGAAGTTAGTAACGCAGCAGAGCATTAACGCGATGTTTGACCTATTTGACTATCTCCAGGTGGTTTTGCAATGTGTGGGAGAGGTCTGATGTCTGCCGGGCTGACAACTTGACCATCACCATCAGTAGTTTCATTTTCGTTTTTGTCATCTCCTTCTTGAAGAGCGTCAACATGGCGATGAATTTTTTTAAGTACTGTGACCGGAGTACTTTGAATTTGGAGTAACATTGATCAACATCTGAGCAAAATAGTGCCTTGAAAGGCAGTTCCAGAAAACATTCCAATTTCTGATCATAAGACTAGTCAAAGTTATTCCTGTTTATGATAATTTAATCGAATTAAAATAAACGCAGTTGCCAAAATTTTACTACAATAAATGATAAAACATTCTTATCTCTTGATAGTATTGCGTAAATTACATATAACAAATCGTGAGAGACCGAGTTCCCCCAATATGCGATAGGTACCGTAACATGCGACACTGTCGCGTATTTGGATCCCCATACTATCGCATATTAGGAATTTTGCCATCTTACACAAAGAATCACGCGCTTGCTAACAACTTTCGTTGGAAAATGAACCTAATTGTCAATAATTATAGGTAATACAGTCGCAAATAACAACAATAAAAGAGTGCCGTAATATCCACTCACCTTTAAGCTGAAATATTGTCTTAACACCGATGTCGCAAAAACTCCAAACACAAGAAATTTTGTATCAACCTCTACGTACTGTGTCCGGCTCAACTATGGCCTCTACTCGCTGTGTCGTCGCCTGGCACATAACAGACGTGTTTAAGAAACTCTCCACCAGGGTGCGACCCCTAACATGAGCACAGTTGGGGTGTCTCATATTAGGGAACTATCTCATAATAGGCACCTTTCCTCTATTGCTATGGTAATAATAAAGAACAACCCACTTCAGCGACAAATCAAGATTTTTATTAAAATGTACGGTGCGTTTCGAGCCCTGGGGGCTCACCTTCACGTGCTCTGACAGTCTACATCAACTTTACATCATTTCGTCTGGCAAGTTCGCACTGATATATTGTACTGTATTGTATTGTATGGAACTGGGGACCTAGAAACGACGGAGAGGCTTCGTCCCCGCCGTAGCCCTCAGTGGTTCACAACCCCACAACAGGCTACAGCAGTCCACTCACTCCACCGCCGCCCTACACCGAACCCAGGGTTATTGTGCGGTTAGGCCCCCAGTGGTATAGAAAAACGTCAGAGCATTGGCGGTAAAGCTGATCGACATAAAATAATAACCAATGAAAAACTACCATTGACCGGCACTAAATAAGAGTAAAAGAAAAAATAAAAACTTTGATGCCTTCGAAGGGATATCTCGGAAACACGAGGGGCGTTCGATGCAGTACAGTTTTTTCTCGACCAACTTCGGTTGCGAAAATACATAATTTGTTGTGGGAAATCGTGGAATATTTCCGCTTCAGCCCCTATAGTTTCATGAACTTCCGATAGGTGGCGGCGCTGTACGTTGCTCCGACGTATACCAGTAGACAAGTAGACAGGTCCTCCCTGTACGGAGGCGTAAGGCCGTCCTATTGAGCGGAGATTGTGTTGAAAAATAGGGTTTGCACCCAAAAGAGTGCGGAATAGTATGGTGTATTGAAATTCAGAATAAACTCAACCTGCTTTCAGAAAAAAAGTGTTGCATTGTTTATAGAACTTGGGGCATATTCTCCACAGCAAAACAAGTACAAAAAAAAGCAAATAAATATGTGGCCTCCTCGCCTACCCTGTCTCTGCCTCCCCTCTCTTCCTCCGAGTCCTTTTTGCTCTCCTCTCCACTGCCTTCCCCCTTTTCTATATCCCCTCCCTCCATCGGCTCCCCCTTTTTCTTCTTTTCCTCTCCTTCCCCACTTTTCCCCCACAAAGATTCGTGTCCAGGCCCTTCCCCCCCCCCCCCCCCATTCTGCCACCGTGTCACCTGTTTGAGCTGTTATAAGTGAGTTCGAATGGCTCTGAGCACTATGGGACTTAACACCTATTGTCATCAGTCTACAGGGTGAGTCACCTAACATTACCGCTGGATAAATATATCCAGCGGTAATGTTAGGTGACTCACCCTGAAGACTGATGACCATAGATGTTAAGTCCCACCACATCAAATACTGACGAATCGATTCCACAGACCGAACGTGAGGTGAGGGGCTAGTGTAATTGGTTAATACAAACCGTAAAAAAAAAAATGCACGGAAGTATGTTTTTTAACACAAACCTACGTTTTTTTAAATGGAACCCCGTTAGTTTTGTTAGCACATCTGAACATATAAACAAATACGTAATCAGTGCCGTTTGTTGCATTGTAAAATGTTAATTACATCCGGAGATATTGTAACCTAAAGTTGACGCTTGAGTACCACTCCTCCGCTGTTCGATCGTGTGTATCGGAGAGCACCGAATTACGTAGGGATCCAAAGGGAACGGTGATGGACCTTAGGTACAGAAGAGACTGGAACAGCACATTACGTCCACATGCTAACACCTTTTTATTGGTCTTATTCACTGACGCACATGTACATTACCATGAGGGGTGAGGTACACGTTCGACGGGCGTTTCATAGGACGTCGAGGACGCATAAATTGGCCAGCCCGTTCTCCTGATCTTACAGCTCTGGACTTCTTTCTGTGGGGTACGTTAAAGGAGAATGTGTACCGTGATGTGGCTACAACCCCAGAGGATATGAAACAACGTATTGTGGCAGCCTGCGGCGACATTACACCAGATGTACTGCGGCGTGTACGACATTCATTACGCCAGAGATTGCAATTGTGTGCAGCAAATGATGGCCACCACATTGAACATCTATTGGCCTGACATGTCGGGACACACTCTATTCCACTCCGTAGTTGAAAACGGAAACCACGTGTGTACGTGTACCTCACCCCTCATGGTAATGTACATGTGCGTCAGTGAATAAGACCAATAAAAAGGTGTTAGCATGTGGACGTAATGTGCTGTTCCAGTCTCTTCTGTACCTAAGGTCCATCACCGTTTCCTTTGGATCCCTACGTAATTCGGTGCTCTCCGATACACACGATCGAACAGCGGAGGAGTGGTACTCAAGCGTCAACTTTAGGTTACAATATCTCCGGATGTAATTAACATTGTACAATGCAACAAACGGCACTGATTACGTATTTGTTTATATGTTCAGATGTGCTAACAAAACTAACGGGGTTCCATTTAAAAAAACGTAGGTTTGTGTTAAAAAACATACTTCCGTGCATTTTTTCTTACGGTTTGTATTAACCAATTACACTAGCCCATCACCTCACGTTCGGTCTGTGGAATCGATTCGTCAGTATTTGATGTGGTTTACGAAATATATCCAGCGGTAACGTTAGGTGACTCACCCTGTATAAGTGAGTGATCAGTGTTGTGCGTCCCCTGTCAGTGTTGCGAACAGCCGCCATACTGTCGCTGGTTGGTTTTTTTTATCTCGTGCTAACAGAAACCAGACTGTCGCCATGTTTTTTAACTGTGCCTATCTCCTTCTTGTATATCTTCACCCGCATCGTCACCGCAGTGTTTTTATATTTTAAATTGCACAACTTTCCGCTATTTTACAGTTTTTTACAATGTCACCATGTCACCGTTTTATCGCCTGTTTTTATTGTTTGTTTATATTCTCATTATGTTTTTTTAACTTTTCTGTAGGCTGTAGAGCAGCATATTACGTTGCTGCCAGCCCCTCCCCCCCCCCCCCCCCGCCTGTGGGGGGATTGAAATCCAATAAAGAAAAAAAGAAAAAGATGTCGCCAATTGTCCTCCATCAGTACATTCAAGGTAAATACTTTCAAATGAATTTTCTATTCAATAATTGTAATGATATCGACTCTATCAATCTGTAATCGGTACCCCTCCCGCTTTATACGAGGGTGTGCTGCAGAGTAATGCCTCCGAATATTTCATGTGAAAACTCTTAATGATTTTTAAACAGAACAAACGTTATTAACGTTCTATACCTTAATTCTTCGCGTCTACGTATTTGCAGCCGTCTGCCGCTAGAGGCCTTCGAATTGTTGAGTATAACGTGGCGGTGTGTAAAATAACTGCGTCCGTGCGTGAGGAACAGCGTGCTCTAATCGAGTTTCGAATTCGAAGAGTCCGTCCACACACAGAGCAACCTCTTCAGCATGACAATGTCAGATCATATACGAGCGCTGTAACATCCGCAACAATCGGACGCCTTGGTTTGACTGTCATCGATCATCCTCCGTACTGCCCCAGTTTGGCCCCATCCGATTTTCATCTTAGTTCCAAAACTGACAAAATATCTTCTAGAACTTCACTTTATAGTGATGAAGCAATACAAGAAGAGGTGAGGTTGTGATTCCGTCAACAAAGTCAAACATGACAAACTGCCTATTGGCAATGGAGGGTGAAGCTTTGACAATGCCAGCCACTCGTGCTGGCGATACGTCACTAAAATCATTAGATGAACGTCGGCCGAAGAACCCGAGACAGAAGCCAATAGGCAGTTTGTCAACAAGTGGCCACCAAAGCCTTAACAATTTTTTAAAGTCAAACATTCTACAGTGAATACAGTAAATAAATTATCAAAGTGGTCTCTCGTTTGAAGAAATGTGTTCGTCGTGAGGATGAATACGATGAGAAATAAACATGTTGACATGAAGAATAAAGACATAGAATGGTAATAACGTGTATTTTTTTCAGAAGCTTTCAGAGTTTTCACTTTAAAAAATTCGGAGACATTACTTTTCAGCAAGCACTCGTATTTTGTCGTATAGTACATATGATTTTTTATGGTAATTGCTGAAGAAAATGACGATTAGGTGCAATAAAATACTGTTACACCGTCAGATATACTCCGAACCATAAGGTGTGAGCCTTAATGTTATTCTATGGCTGTTGAGAGATACCTGACGCAGGTTGAGACATATTAGGAGCATTACACCCTAGACAGTGGTGCCGTAAAGAAACGTGTGGCAGAACTCATCCCGTACACAAATTGTTGTCGTAATTAAACTATCACAGTTGTTGTTGTTGTGGTCTTCAGTCCTGAGACTGGTTTGATGCAGCTCTCCATGCTACTCTATCCTGTGCAAGCTTCTTCATCTCCCAGTACGTACTGCAACCTACATCCTTCTGAATCTGCTTAGTGTATTCATCTCTTGATCTCCCTCTACGATTTACACCCTCCACGCTGCACTCCAACGGTAAATTTGTGATCCCTTGACGCCTCAGAACATGTCCTACCAACCGATCCCTTCTTCTTGTCAAGTTGTGCCAGAAACTCTTCTTCTCCCCAATTCGATTCAATACCTCCTCATTAGTTATGTGATCTACCCATCTAATCTTCAGCATTCTTCTGTAGCACCACATTTCGAAAGCTTCTATTCTCTTCTTGTCTAAACTAATCATCCATGTTTCACTTCCATACGTGGCTACACTCCATACAAATACTTTCAGAAACAACTTCCTGACACTTAAATCAATACTCGATGTTAACAAATTTCTCTTCTTGAGAAACGCTTTCCTTGACATTGCCAGTGTACACTTTATATCGTCTCTACTTCAACCATCATCAGTTATTTTGCTCCCCAAATAGCAAAACTCCTTTACTACTTTAAGTGTCTCATTTCCTAATCTAATTCCCTCAGCATCACCCGACTTAATTCGACTACATTCCATTATCCTCGTTTTGCTTTTGTTGATGTTCATCTTATACCATCCTTTCAAGACACTGTCCATTCCGTTCAACTGTTCTTCCAAGTCCTTTGCTGTCTCTGATAGAATTACAATCACTGATGAATAAAAAATATTAATAATATTTCGTTACGTCATGTAATTCAATGTTGACATAAGACAACAATATGCTAGATGTTATAGGTCATGGTTCTTGATACATCTAGTAGATGCCGACCACTGCAGGTTTTAATCAGTTACAAAAATTCCATTAATCTCGTATTTTCCCATCGATTTGGCAGCGAGGAAGCTACTCAACAGCGCTGAGTGAGAGGCACTGACGAGGAGGTAGAGGGAGAAACAGAGCGAGAAGAGATTCACCAAGGCGACTCAGCCGTTTGTTGTCGCAACTTTGTTGTTGTCGGCCCTGAAAGACGCGAGAAGGCTGCAGCAGTTCTTAGCCACCAGCAGGTGAGGCAGCGTCAAGTGTGCGACCTTCTAGCGCATTGGGCGTCCACGCGGCCCGAATCAAGTGTTCTTGCGGCCCGCGGTTCTCGGCCGTATTTTATAATACTGGGCATCTAGCACCTAACAGCCGAACGCAAAAACGTCAGCTAACATTAACAAGGAGACCGTCCATACTGTAAATCAAGGATTTTGAGGCGATTCAAATATATTGTAGAGGAACTTACACTGAATAACAAGCTATCCGGTGTTTTAGCGAAGGGTCTTGGTCTCTGAGAAAATCGATTTTGAAGTTCATTGCGTGTTTTGTATATCTGTAACATTACATACCTTCCGAGCAAGTCATCGTAGTGCGGCGGTAAAGGTTCGCGGCTACCACGCTAGAGGTACCGTGTTTGAATCCTGCTCGTGTATTTTCGTTTCTTTTTTTCTTTTTATTTGCAAAATCGACCGAATTTTTCAGTTTTACTTCAAAGATTATCAACAAACAGTGTAAGGTGTGCGAAATTATAATGATATATTCAGTTATTAATTATTTCTGTCCTACAATGTTACAAAATCTTATTTTTCATCGTCCGCATTGCTTGATGTGCCAGAACAATATTTTGGGTGACACTTATCATAGAAACAACCGAAGCACAAATTTTCGCAGCACCACGCGCATTTTATGAAAGCAAACGTCTTGCAGGCGCACTGTTTCTTCAAGAGCGATACTGGGAAACACAATTATTTTGTATTCAAAAAGATTTCTCTTTCATCCGCTAATTTCGATGCGAACCATGCGTATCTAGTCATGCTTTCAAAATTAGGTGTGCTGAATTGATGTAGGATTAGCGAATGTAATTTTATCGAATCTTCCCTAGAAGCGATCTCTTTACTGTCTTTCATCAAGTCGGGAGCATTCTGAATAATTTTCGTGAAGATTTTGTCCTGTCGGTAAAAATAAACAACACAGGGCCGGCAATAAGGAGCGCACTTTGATGGGACCACTTTTAGGGTATAGCTGCTCACTTTCCTTTCACCAGTCAATAGATGATCGTATAAAGTTTAAGCGGTTTGTCCTCCCCACGAATCGATAATGTAGAAAAAATTTTTCTGTCCCCCGTACGGAAGAATTACAGAACGCAAAAATTCTTCGTACACCAGTTTCGTGAACTTCCCGGATTTCGTGCAGGACACGATTACATTTCTGTATTTCCCAGTTAATTTTTCTACTCGTTTTTGAAAGTTAGGACCAAATTTTCCGCTACGCTACGTTGACTTGCTCGGAAGGTATGTAATGTTACAGATATACAAAGCGCGCAATGAACTTCTAAACCGATTTTCTAAAAACCAAGACCCGTCGCTAAATAACCGGATAGCCAGTTACTCAGGGTAAGTTCCTCTACAACATATTTGAAGCGCCTAAAAATCCGTGATTTACAGTATGGAGGCTCCCCTTGTAAGACTTGCTTAAAGGTGTAGTTTTCTGCACTCATTCTGTAACAAATGAAAATACGAGTGCTGTTCTGAAAGTAAGTTCCGATGGGTCGTGAAATGGAAACCACTGTGAAAATCAAAAATGTTTCATTTGTAACAATCAGCTGCATATCTCAGCCATTTGTCTACATAGTTGCCGCTCCGACGTAGACATTTGTCCTAGCGTTGTGCCAACTTTCCAATATTCTCGTCATACACAGCAGCTGCCTCTGCTTTCCATCAATCCTTTACACTGGTCTACGGCTTGTTTAGTGTGTCAGAATGTTGCCTTCAAAGCCAGCGGTTCATGTGAGCAGAGATGAAACTCAGGGGCAGCCAGCTACTGGCTGTACTGTGGGTGATCACACATTTCCCATCGAAAACCCTGCAGTAGCATCTTCATTGCCCCTGCAGAGTGCGGCAGAGAATTGTCATGAAGAAGGGACCGCATGTTATGTTATGTAGGCTGCGTGACATCAGGCGAAATCTCCCCCCAGGCCCTCACACTTGGCGGGAGACACTATTTTGTGGGCATCTTAACGCGCTCACTGTGAGCTCAGAATAGAAAAGAGCGACGTGGCGCGATCCACAGGCGTACTAGAGACACTGCTAAGCACATCTGTGCAAAGCTTCATCGGATTTTCACAGTTGTTTCCGTTTGACGACCGATCGGAACTTAATTTCCGAATAGCCCTCGTCCTTACAGAGACAGTAATATTTCAAGGCGAGCTTAATTTTAATTGACGCTGATGAAATCGACCGTGAGCTAAGTAAAGTCGGCCGCTTCCCTCAGGGGCAGAGGGGTAAACAATGCGGACTCGGTGGGGTCAGAGGATGTGAGCTGCCAGTCCCGACAATCAAGGCCGTGTGTGCCTCGTACGGATGTAGCTTGAAATCATGAATTCGCATTATAGCGACAATCATCTTCAAGTGCAGTACACATTTGTAATCATGAATACGACACTAAATTACGGCTCTTGCAACAGAAAGCAATAGCTATCGCTTGAGCCTTGTCCCGCAGTTACGCAGGGTCAGCCATCGTTAATCGGATTTGGCATGTTAATGTTTAAGGGGTGGCCAGATGGCCTTCCTGCCGCCACCCTGTACCCCCCCCCCCCCCCCCCCCCCGGGACGGAATTGTGTACCTCAACTGTCTGTGTCGAGTGTAATGCATGGTATAGTGCGAAAGTGTTCAGATGTCTGCGAGCCGTGTAACTGTGGCGGAACATGGGTACCAGCCCGGTATTCACCTAGCGGGATGTGGAAACCGCCTAAAAACCACATCCAGGCTGGCCGGCACATCGGCCCTCGTCGTTAATCCGCCGGGCAGATTCGATCCGGGGCCGGCGCGCCTGCCCGAGTCCAGGAAGCAGCGCGCTAGCGCTCTCGGCTACCCTGGCGGGTTTGCAACAGAAAGCAATGAGTAGAAGAAAACCTAGATTCAAAATATATAGTGAATATTTGCGACCTCGTCGCATACCGCATATTGCATTTAAATATAAGTACAATTATTGTTATTAATCGATTAATCATCTGCTCCACAACACGACAAAACTTCTTCAGGCAATTACAGCGTCACAACATTGGGGTCTCTGAGGACGGCACAAGTATGAAACAGAGAACAATCGAGACGAAGTGTTCCGAATGGTATCGACTTCTAACGATCAGTACTTCGTGGCCGGCGACCAACTTACGCGCCCTTGTTATAACTAGTCTACTGGAGGCTTAAAAACACTGACTTATGTAGGTTGCCAATCTATAATAAGGCTGGATCATACGGGGCCCGAGATGCGCCCCACAACATCAGTGTTGGCTCTTCAACAAAAGTTTGACGACCGTTATATGCAGACAGCTACCAGCTGGCTCTCTGTTGTGGCGGCGCCTGTGTTGCAGGCTACCCGCTAAACATGGCACGATCCACTGCCATGTGCCACCCTGCTTAGCCGCTAGCCGCACCCACTCGGCATTTCTCCTTCCCATTTAGACTTCTAGTTTCTTCTACCCACCCAAACAGGACATATTACGTTTCATTTCAAAGTATCGACAGAGTACTGGATGAATTTTCACCATGCAATGAAGAATGTTCTGTTGTCAAACTTCCTGGCAGATTAAAAATTGTGTGCCGGATTGGGACTCGATCCCGGGACCTTGTCTTTTACGGGCAGAGTGCCCGAGCTGCCATGAAATTTCCCAGCAGGTCAAGCTAAGGTCACAGGTTCGAGTCCCAAGCCGCTCACACAGCTTTAATCTACAGGGGACACTCAGAGTTTTTTAGTTAGTTGATTTGGGGGAAGGGACAAAACACTAATTTCAGAGTAAATTCCATTGCATTTAAAGGATATTCTTATCTGGTAGGCATGAGATCGCATACTTGTATCATTTGGATCTTTGAGCGTAGATGCCGCCCAAAGATAAGCAAAAAATCATTTTGGGGAACACAGAACTAGGAACACAGCGATAAGAGATGAAGAAGGTGCTAACATCCAAAAATAAAAGCTTAGGATCGCGGATGAGATCATGAAAAACTATGTTTGAAGCATAGCTGTGTACGCCGGCCGGTGTGGCCGTGCGATTCTAGCGCTTCAGTTTGGAACCGCGTGACTGCTACGCTCGCAGGTTCGAATCCTGTATGTGATGTCCTTAGGTTAGTTAGGTTTAAATAGTTCTAAGTTCTAGGGGACTGATGACCACAGATGTTAAGTCCCATAGTGCTCAGAGCCATTTGAACCATAGCTGTGTACATTTGCAAACGTGAACAAGGCAGAATCTTTGTGAGTCACACTGTAACGATGAAATAATTATAATTTGACAGTTACGACACGTAATATATAATATTACATATTTAAGTAGGAATTTTGCATGATGCTTGAAAATGACAGCTCTTCAACATCAGCTCATCTCGAGATTTAAATAAAAGATTGTCTCCATTACACACTATGGACCATGTTTTCTTTCATTAGGAGTTTAGAGGCTGTAGATCCCCACAGAAATAACAATTTAAGAGCGGAAGCGTTAGTGTAGTTAACTGGTGAACCATCCATAGATGCCACTGCATTACATTCCAGTTGGTGTGTCGGTCCAACCACAAGTAGTCAAGTGTGATTAGTACCTATTGTAAAGTGAACTTTCCTCCACTATTCCGCTTTCGTAAGCGGGCTCTTTCAGCCCCGTCAGCATGACGCAACAGTTACGTAAAACAACATGGACTTCCGCATGAGACAGCGATCGGTTTGCTGTCCAAAACAGGTAAATCCTAAATTCTAATCCTAGATATTGTAATTTCTCCGAAACTAACAAATCAGTTTTTGAAGAGTGAAACACCGGTGAATTTGTCTCTTTAACTACTACGATACTAGCAACAGACATTAGAATAAAAACTGGTTCAAAGGGCTCTAAGCACTATGGGACTTAACATCTGAGGTTATCAGTCCCCTAGACTTAGAACTACTTAAACCTAACTAACCCAAGGGCATCACACACATCCATGCCCAAGGCAGGAATCGAACCCGCGACCGCAACAGCAGCGCGCGTCAGGACTGAAGCGCCTAGAACCGCTCGGCCACAGCGACCGGCCACATTAGAATCAATCAATTTGAATACATGAAACTAACACCGCTATAGATAATAAAATAATAAGCAACCAGTTGCAGAAAACAAATTTAATTGCTTTACCGGTTTCAGGCACTTAGTGCCCTTCTTCATAAGGTTTTACCTATCGCATTATTTGCGAATTAAAGAAATTAAATTTCTTTTACGCAACAGGTTGCTTATTATTTCGTTATATACGACTACAGCTGCTGAGGATGGATGAAAACTAATACCGCTAAAGGTATGAAAAGAGACTATAAGTCATTTAAAGAGTATTTTTCCAAAATTCACCTGGGTGAAAAGAGAATTGCGATATTTCAAACAGTTCAGCTAATACCTGAGCCGAAGAGCTTAGCTGAATCACCGTGTTGGAGTATATTAGCACACTAGTCGGAGCCGAATACTACAGCTGGAGGAAGGAAATCATCACAGGGGCATGCCTAGACGTTAAGTGCGCAGGGCAGAACGTCTAAGGTGTAAAATACAGGAGCCATGCTGAAATAAAGGCTAATGACAGCAATGGGGAATTGCATTACATCAACCTTGAGGTAAATGACCGCAACGACAGTTATTTATCCCCATATTTAAAACAGAAAGTAACCCTCAAATTAGGACTGGAACCCATGATTCGCTTTGAGAGAGATTTTCTTGCAGCGGAATAGAATAAAAAGCTCATTCTGCGAAGACAACTAACCTTGTCAGTTTCTTGTAAAAGAATCGTAAAAAGGGTCACTGTACTCTGCTTCCTCCCACGACCTTCGAGCGTTGTGTGAGCTTCGCGCTGGTCCAAACACAACTCGCTAGGCTTACTCTGCATCCAAAGTTACTAATGCGATTATCAGCATGGAACTTGTTACGGTAACCACCCACTGAACCCTCGTAAGTTATTTGGTTAAAATTACTTAATATGTTGAAGAAGCGTTGATTTAAGTTATATTAATAAATAAAGTGTACTACAGTTCTAACACGAAAAGTATGAAGCCTATTTAGCCAGATTTTAAACATACGAAAATGGTAAATAATTAATTATTGTTTTCACAGTCCGTAACTTGAGCCAAGTGTGATCGGAATCTCCTCGTAAAAATTTTAACAGTTAAAAATTGTTTCAGGCCACAGAACAGTATCCCTAAACAGTTTAATGATGAAACTAGCAAGTCGTAGCTTGGTTCACTAGCGCTTCATGATTAAGCCTTAATCAGTAAGACGTGGAGCTTGGTCTAGCGAAGCTGGCATTTGTAAATATCTGCTAAGGAAATAATTTTCAAGTTCGCAGGTACTCTCAATGGCTGTAAACAGCCTTAAGTTTGTAAGCCACCGCAAATGATCCATATTCGTAACTATTTGTCATTGCGGTATTTCAGTGTTACCGACAACGCCCTTTTATCTGTGCAACAATCTTACTGCACAGACTGCTGTTGATGTCGTTTTCCCGTCACTAGATGGCCACATACAAGTGGATTTTAGCGACGGGTCAAGGATATTTCCGACAGATTTTGGAACACTTGCAGGCCCCAACTGTGCGTCAATGGAAAATGACGACCTTCAGACTCTCAAATATCTGGCAAAACCTGCTGTCCGCATATCTCTGAGTCAGTAGTTCTTCAGCATCCATTGGAACTAGCCTACTTTTTAAATGCCGTCGTTGCGCTGTAGCAACACGTAGTTATAGGTAAAGGTGCCAGTAGGCGGTCTACTGTAGTGGCACACAAAGACTCAGTAATTTTATCGTAGCAGGTGTGCTGCAGTAACCTGTAAGCCTGGAGCCCAAAATACGGTACTACCGACGACGGCTACAAGATGTCGTTTGATTTACGTTAGTCGAGGGACAGCTGAATCCGTCTAAGATAAGAAAAATTTATAACTGTCGAATATGACGAACAGGCTGTAAGCACTGAATTTCGGTTATGAATAAATAACTAATGACGAAATTGTTGGAGATTAGTAGAAAGGAAAGCATTAAAGTACACTGCACAGGAACTAATGGAGTTTCTTGTTTGGGATGTAAGGTTACACAAGACTGGTAAGGTAAGGGAAGTATCACAAACAGTCCTGCAGTGAAAATGTTTCAAGCTCGAAAATAGCTTATCGCCGTGTATTTCCATCTGCTGAATTCAAAAATCACCATAAAGATTAGCTCTTGCCTTGGGGATAGAATAAAATGTCATTTTTTCCACGTCTACTTTTTAAGTTTGGGGAGAATTTTGTTTTTAGAGTTGTCATGCCTGTTACAACATAAAACACAACATTCTCCTGCTGTTTGTAGGCTGTAAACATTATTAATGCTACTTAGATGTGAGTTTCATATTATTTGTGTTATAATTAGTGCAGAACTTCTGGTTTTCGAGCGCTTTTTAAGTGTACAATTTGTTAACTCAAAATGCCACGAAAATGTGTAACTTCAATGAACGATTTTTGTTCACATGTGGTGAAATCACATTTTCGTCGTAAAAATACAGTGTGACACATCTTTTGGAGAGCGCCTATCAGCATTATTTTGGTACGAAGGTAGAGGACCAGGATAAATCATGGGACCCACATATATGTGTCAAATACTTCTTACTTACCCCAAGAGAATGGCTGAAAAATAAAAAAAAAAAAAAACGATCTATGGCTTCTGCTGTGGTTCGTCGGGAGTCTAAAAACCTTATAGATAACTGGTATTCCTACTTGACTCCACCTATAAAGGCAAGATTATCAATGAAAAAAAGAGGAATAGGTCAGCGCCCATATCTTCCATCTGCAATCGATCCATTCCAAATTCAGATAGTTCGCAAGTTCCCACTCCACCCCTGAGGTTATGAGCTTCAAGTAGCAGATGGAGACACTGTGGAAGAGGAGCACCCCAACAAGCCCTCTACATCCCATGAGTCTGATTTTAACAAAAAGATGATAAACGCATCTGTGAAGTTGCCACTGATGAACACAGAGCAAGGTTTAACTACGATGTTCCTTTAATGGGGCTAAGATATCAGGACCACTGGAATGGAGTAACACTTGCGGTTACTGTTGGTGTGTTTGTAAGGGAGGCTCTGGAACCTACAAGAGGCAAGCCAGAAGACAACGATCGCATAACGTCACCACAAAATTCTCTTCAGACCCAGCCAACTGCGCCGGCCGCTGTGGCCGAGCGGTTCTAGGCGCTTCAATCTGGAACCACCCTGCTGCCACGGTCGCAAGTTCGAATCCAGCCTCGGGCATGGATGTGTGTGATGTCCTTAGGTTAGTTAGGTTTAAGTAATTCTTAGTCTAAGAGACTGATGACCTCAGATGTTAAGTCCCATAGTGCTTAGAGCCATTTGAACCATTTGAGCCATACTGTTTATTTCTATTAATTGTACACTACGATCAGATTGTGTGTACGTACATTGTTTCAGCCTGAGCACTGTCTATAAAAATGTTATCAATGAATGTCCTAACACTTCGCTGCACACGACTTTGAAAATTGGCTACTGAAATTAGATTGAAACACCCCAATAATGAATCTAGTCCATATTTCCTGTTGGTATATTTTAAGAAATCTACTTTGAAATCACAACAAACTACGTTGCTTCTCATCTATCAGGTAGCTCAATAATGCATCTAGATTTCTCATAAATAGCAGAAACTTTCCAAGTGGGGATCTGTGGACTATTACTATTATCAGAGAAGTAATCTACAGTAACGACTCACAAACACATACTTCAAACACATGCTTCTAGGTTTTGATCAACACAAAAACTATCTGTTTCAGCCTGTTTGATGTTGTGTTCAACTATTACATATGTTGCAACTCATCATTGTTCCATGTTAACTCTACACAGAAATGGTGCTAGTCTAAAACACCTTGATACATGATTTCCCATCTCTGTGTACGTGGTTCAAAAGCTCTGAGCACTATGGGACTTAACATCTGTGGTCATCAGTCCCCTAGAACTTAGAACTACTTAAACCTAACTAACCTAAGGACATCACACACATCCATGCCCGAGGCAGGATTCGAGCCTGCGACCGTAGCGGTCACGTGGTTCCAGACTGAAGCGCCTAGGGTTTACGTGGTGTCCAAAGAGGCACAGAACATATGACACTTCAGAATATTCCACATCTTCTAGGCATACAATAAACTCATCTGTTTTGGTTTTCAACCCTCTAATGTTCTGGCGAAACAAATTAATTTTTTTGGAGAAACTGTTACATGTTTTATGGTCTTTAACTGCTCGAATTTATTTCAATAATCTCTACCTGTAACCGGATTCTAATCCAAACATACGCCCCTTTGACTCCAGTGTACACAAGGATTTTGTCTTGTGTGGTTGTGGCCCCCCTTACATTGCAGCAACAGGCGTGGCATAAGTATGAGACTTCGTTTCATTCGAAAGCAGTTCGCTCAGCTCTTTGTTATCACGGGACAGCAGTGTTCACCCATTGCCTGTAATGTCACTGCAAAACCTCGACATCCCCAGCCCCTTTCCCCCACGGGTGTGTGCTGTTGCTTCTCATACTTTCAGCAGGTCACCTTTAATGCTACTTCCAAGTTGTTAGCCAGGGTGTTTCCTGCTCCTCCTACAGTAAGTACCTTATCATCGCCATCAAAATTTCTGCACAAAACATGTTCTCTGGCACCTGGCTAATCTTGGCGCTAGGTTTCACGATGCCTAGATTTTCCTATAGTAATCGGCCTACACGTCCCCTGTGAGTATCACCTAGCAGCAAGACTCTAATCTACATCTACATCTACATGGATACTCTGTATATCACATTTAAGTGCCTGGCAGAGAGAGTTTATCGAATCACCTTCACAATTCTCTATTGTTCCAATCTCGTATAGCACGCGGAATGAACGAACACCTTTATCTTTCCGTACGAACTCTGATTTCCTTGGTGATCGTTTCTCTGTATGTAGGTCGGTGTCAACAAAATATTTTCGCATTCGGAGGAGAAACTTGGTGATTAGAATTTCGTGAGAAAATTCTGCCGCAACGAAAAACGCCTTTGTTTTAGTAGTGTCCATCCGAAATCCTGTGTGTTTCTAAAAGCGGGCGGACAGGGGTAGTGTAGGCAGTCTCCTTAGTAGATGTGTTACATTTTCTAAGTGTCCTGCAAACGCAGTCTTTGGTTAGCCTTCCCCACAACACCTTCTCTGTGCTCCTTCGAATTTAAGTTGTTATCATTCTAATTCCTAGTATTTAGTTGAATTTACGGCCTTTAGATTTGACTGATTTATCGTGTAACAGAAGTTTAACGGATTTGTTTTAGCACTCATATGGATGACCTCCCACTTTTCGTTATTTAGGGTCAATTGCCAATTTTCGCACCATACAGATATCTTTTCTAAATCGTTTTGCAATTTGTTTCGATCTTCGGATGATTTTACTAGTCGATAAACGACAGTGTCATCTGCAAAAAACCTGAGGGGGCTGCTCAGATTGTCTCCCAAATCGTTTATATAGATAAGGAACAGCAAAGGGCCTACAACACTACCTTTGGGAACGCCAGAAATCACTTCTGTTTTACTACGAATTGTGACCTCTCTGACAGGAAATCACAAATCCAGTCACATAATCAATCCACGTGACTTTTCTACCGACATGGGCTTAAAGTCGTTTCTGCGAATCTGCTGCATTCTGCTTTGCTCAAAAAGTGGTTGAGACTTTTCTCGTACTTTAGGCAACAAATCAAACGTATTGCTAACCAGAATTTGAAAAGTGATTTTTGAGGTTTTCTCCTTTTGCCTATTACTTGTCACCTTCTCCCAGCTCACAGTTTCTCTTTCCCCCTTCAACCTATGTAACAATACTGCTTGAAAGGCAAACATGTTCCGCGATGGACTTATCTCGACAATATAATCTACAACTCCATGGGAGAACCTCTTCTGCATGCCAGCCAGTGAAACACCAACCCACAAACGTAACATGTTTCTCTCATACCGCCGGCTGGTGTGACCGAGCAGTTCTAGGCGCTACAGTCTGGAACCGTGCGACCACTCCGGTCGCAGGTTCGAATCCTGCCTCGGGCATGGATGTGTGTGCTGTCCTTAGGTTAGTTAGGTTTAAGTAGTTCTAACTTCTACGCGACTGATGACCTCAGAAGTTAACTCCCATAGTGCTCAGAGCCATTTGAACCATTTCTCCCATACCAATTAACCTATGGTAACATCCACACATGACGCTATTCTGAAAACTTATATTTCGGTGAGCTGTGCAGGTAACTTCCAGGCGTCAGGCAGAAAAGGTTCGTGCGAAACCTGTTACAACGTCCAGGGAAAGTTAACATGACACTGAAACAAAAAAAAAACTGTTGAAGATGAATAGTGAAGGAGCGATCAAAGATTAACTTATGTCAAACAGACTGTAGTAGATTTCGCGTGTTTTAGGTATGTAGAGATGAGAATACTGTCTGTCCCTTAACAGACTATCATTGAGGTTTCACTGATGGTATAAGTGTGTGACGTTCTATGGACTGTTGCAAAGCAACAGAAAGTTTTTTAAATACTTACTTTGAAGTGGAAGTGCGTATGAAATGTATGCAGAAAGACGTGGTGAATTAGTTCCAAAGGACTCTCGAACAGGACAAAGAAGAAAAACCTAAGAACAGGTGAGGATGCCACAAAGCCCAGTGTGTACGAGTGTAGTTGATGGAAATCATCTGAAGCTGTCCAACGCGATCCTTTACAGAAATTACAGTTCATCTTTTGAGTACCTCCGAGAATTACGTTTCACAGGAATTGTCCAATGCGCTGTAATTAATTTTTCTTTGCTTTTAAGGAACCCAAAGAATATCTTGTAACTGAAAAAATTACCATAAAATAATTTTCTAACACAGCCATGAGTTCAGTGAGATATTTAACTGTTTCTGACAAGGCATCCTGTCACAAACCCAAACTGGTGAAGCTCCAGTGGTGTCAGGTGAGACCGTGCATTCGTTGTGACGCCGATTTCCGTTTCCAACGTATCATTTTCCGCATTGCATTCATTTAGCTATGCTTTGGCACAATTCTCACCCACTCTGTAGCTCTTTCAGAGTTAGTTTGAACTGCTGGCTCGTGAGCCACACATTGGTTCTTCTGAAATCACATCCTATTGGAAGCAATGAGTATTGGAGTTTCTCGTCTTGCTGACAACTGGGTCATTACGAGTCGAATGGATTACTGTCAGGTTTGGACAAGATGAGTGCAGAAAGCGCACGCAGTCTCCTCTGCAATGAGGAAAATAAACCAATAGGGCTGGATAAATCTCGCATCTAACAACTCCGAAATTATACCAGTTCTGTACTGAACAACACGTTTCAAACTGACACGCAGGAAAACTCTCAAGCAACAGAATTTCGATCATGGAAATTCAGACGTACAATAGCACGTCCGAAAAAAGCTGCGATCAAATGAAATTTTAAGGGAGTCCCGACGGAACAACCAGTACGTGGACAACCACAAGACGTACTGCGTAACACCAGCTCAAATAATCGCCTTCCAGTAAGTAAACATTGAGCCTAAATTCTGGTACACACACTGTGCTGAATAAAACTTCGTTGGCTGTCATCAGAAACTACACGAAAGCACACTTGTACCAGCCAAGTCTAAGAAGCACACAAACATTCAAATGTGGAAATGAAGTACGTATTTTTCAGTGAAATGATATTTTCTGTACCTATGTCTACCTGCATTCGACATGTATCCTTCATGGTATCAAAAGAAACAACCGATGATAATACTCAAATACTGCACATGCGTGGCTAAATTTATCACGTCGTCACCGAAATCTGGACTTGCTTGACAACGTTAAATGGCAACACACATGCACGCAATTATATCACAAGGAATCTTTCTATTCAGACGTACTAAATATACGAGTATGTTCAAAATATTTCGGAACATTCGTAATTTCGCGTCAGTGTATTGGAGCGGCTGGCATCCTTGAAAACGGCTGCGTTTAAAGTGTGACTACCGGAAGTTTCATTGTTGTATGTCCGTTATTTTTCAGTGCTCTATTGAGTTGAACGTTGTGTTGCACAGTGAGCGTACTTCGAGATGGCAGAGTTAGAGGAGCGAAGCGTCTACATTAAATTTTGCGTGAAACTCAAGAAAACCTCTACAGAGACACACCAAATGATGCAGGAAGCCTACGGTGATGAGTGCTTAAACCGTACTCTGTGTTAGGTATCGTTCCCATGGTTTAAAAAAGGCCGAACAGAAGTTCAAGATAGCCCTCGAAGTCTGCCAGGCACTTAAATGTGATTTGCAGATTATCCATGTAGATGTAGACGCTCATGTCAGGAACGTCAACGAAACTGCGCGTGTCAATCGAAGACTGACTGTTCGAGAGATTGCAGAATAATGTAATCACATTTCAGTTGGATCATGTCATGAAATTTTGACACAGCATCTCGGAATGCACCGTGTTGCCTCCAAGTTCGTCCAACGACTCATGAGTCTAGACGAGAAAGACTTTCGCCTCGCAATCTGTGTAGAGCTTTTGGATCGCGCAAGTGGGAACGAGATGTTCCTAAAGAGAATCATGACTGGTGATGGACGTGGGTCTACGCTTTATGACGCTGAGACCAAGGTTCAACCTCTTAATGGTCGGGAAAGGTTCTCCTAGACCAAAAAGAGCTCATCAGGATGGGCCAAATATAAAAGCCATGCTGATAGTTTTCTTTGACTTCGAAGGATTAGTTTATCACGAATTCGTGCTACAGGGACAAACTGCTAATCGATGGTACTATCGGGACGTTTTGCGACGCCTGCGAGAAAATGTGAGAAGGAAATGGTCTGAAATATAGCGAGACAATTCGTGGTACTTGCATCACGATAACTCCACCTGCACATTCATACCTACTGGTGCGTGACTGTTGCACAAAAAACGAAAGCACTATGCTGCCACATCCTCCGTTTCCTGCAGTCCTGACCCCTGCAGACTTTTTTTTTTATTTCCAAAGTTGAAAACCCCGTTGAGAGGACGAAGATTTGCAACGATAGACGAGATAAAAGAAAATTCGCAGACGGCGCTTCGCGAGATCCAGCAAGAGGCATACCAAGACTGTTTTCGAAAGTGTAAATGCCGTTGGGAGCGGTGTATCAGTTGCGGAGGAGAGTATTTCGAAGGAGATCATGCCCAATAAGTCAAAGGTAAGCTTAGGAAAATTTTGCGGACAAAGTTCCTGGATTACTTTGAACAGACCTCGTACGTATGGAATCTGAACCTCTGATTAGTCGTTTCCTCGAAAACAAAAATCATGTGGGTAAAGTATTTTTCCTGAATTACGAGGAAATTCACTGTATGTAGGTAAATTTGAAGAGACTCCGAGCAATGTCATCAGAGGTCAAGACGTCTAAAATCTGGATAGCTTACTTGTAACAAATTTTCAGACCAAGATTACTCGCATGTATCTGTTCGTAATAAACACCAAGGTCCAATTATTAGCTTAGGCACTACTGATTTAAGATGTTCACCTTAGAGTCCAAGCACTTCTGCGATTGCACAAAAAAAATCATGCGGTAATGTGGTCAAAGATTTCCAGTGCGTGAGGTTACTTTCATTCTACTAACAGGCATTTCAAATACATAGAGAAGGACAATATTCACAGAGTATTCTTCGCCTTACGAAGGGAAACTTCTGCATTACAGACACAGGAAATGTATCCGTAGAACACCCCATCTTATAAAACAATCTCATAATGACCGCTTCCTTTGTGGAAAAGGTTTCAGAAATACATCAGATCCTCTTCTGACTCCGGGTAAGAATGGCACTTGGAGAGGATGAATAAGGGCATCTTTCCTGGAGCAAAAGTGTGAAATGACAGGAAAGTGAATGTTCAGGAGGAAGTGATGAATCCGAAGTAGAGAGACGGGAGAGAAAAGGGGTGGGGGACGATGGGCAGGCTGAAATCAGATTTGTGCAGTGAAATGAAAAGTGCATAAAACAAACTACTGTATGGTAAGCACAAGAACATTGGCTGTTGTCACTATCTTGAACAGGAAGGTAGATAAGTGTGAATATCTATGAGCACCGTACTGAAGCGTGTCGAAATCATTATAAATGGGAAGGCTGGTAACAGTAAATAACACTGAGCATCGCAATGATCGAATTATTCTATTCGTGGTTGAAATGCAACAAAAGTGTTTGGTTTTTGTGTCTCTGTCACAAGCTGATTATGACTGAATAGAGAAGATAAGGGGAAACAGGATTTGCTGTAAAAACCTAAAAGCCTTGACAGATTGCCGGCCGGTGTGGCCGAGCGGTTCTAGGCGCTTCAGTCTGGAACCGCGCGACCGCTACGGTCGCAGGTTCGATTCCTGCCTCGGGCATGGATGTGTGTGATGTCATTAGGTTAGTTAGGTTTAAGTAGTTCTAAGTTCTAGGGGACTGATGACCTGAGATGTTAAGTGCCATAGTGCTCAGAGTCAATTGAACCATCTGAATCTTGAGATATTATAATGCTTTTCTAATTAAAGGGAAAGACTAAGGAATTGAACAAAGAATATGGACTAGAGAATATATCCTACTGACGAGGCGAGAATAAGAGGTTGCAGCCAAATCGACGTCACATCATCACCGAGCAATCCCAGTGCCAAACAAATACTATTTGTCAAAAATTATCTGTTTCCGACATTGTCGTTCAGCTGCCATGACAACAGCTGACGCAGATAGGCCGAAGTAGGCCTAGCGACAAGATATCTTTCGCAACAAAGACGTCATTAACAAGTAACCGCAACTGGGCGATACAAAGCAGGCGATAGCCCTCGGTGTCATAATGGTCAAGTGATTGCTTCATACCGCGTGGCAACACTCGATTGTTTTCAGCCTTCTGCCTGAGGAAAATTTTATAATTGGACGGTGGTATCGGGATAGGCGACCCCCCGCACTGACAACCGACTCGTTTCGCGACTGTGTTGATAAAAAGGTTTGTCGTTATCGCTTCATTATTGCCATTATTCACGAAACTAGCTTTTAGAAATTAATACATCTTATAGTCCTACTATGCCAACTGCACTGAAGAGCCATAGAAAGTGGTACATGTGCGTAATATCGTGTAGGCCCTGCGAGTACGCAGACGTGCAGCAACACGACGTGGAATAGACTCGTCTAATATCTGAACTAGTGCTGGAGGGAATTAAAACCATGAATCCTGCAGGGCTGTCCATAAATCCTTAGGAGTACGAAGGGGTGCAGATCTCTTCCGGACAGCACGCTGCGACGCATCCCAGATACGTGCAATAATGTTCATGTCTGGGGAGTTTGGTGGCCAGCGGAAGTGTTTAAACTGAGAAGAGTGTTCCTGGAGCCACTCTGTAGCAATTCTGGACGTGTGGGGTGTCGCATTGTCCTACTGGAACTGCCGAAGTCTGTCGGAATGCACAATGGACATGAATCAATGCAGGTGATCAGACAGGATCCTTACACACGTGTCATCTGTCAGAGCCGTATCTAGACGTATCAGGTGTCCCATATCACTCCAACTCCACACGCCCCATACCATTACAGAGCCTCCACTAGTTTGAACAGTCCTCTGCTGACATGCAGGGTCCATGGATTCATGACGATGTCTCCATATCCGTACACGTCCATCAGCTCGGCACAATTTGAAACGAAACTCGTTCGACCAGGCAACATGTTTCCACTCATCAACAGTCCAATGTCGATGTTGACAGGCCCACGCGAGGCGTAAAGCTTTGTGTCATACTGTCATCAAGGGTACACGAGTGGGCCATCGGCTCTGAAAGCCCATATCGATGATGTTTCGTTGAATGGTTCGCACGCTGACACTTGTTGACGGCCCAGCACTGAAATCAGCAGCAATTTGCGGAAAGGCTGCACTTTTGTCACGTAGAACGATTCTCTTCGGTCGCCTTTAGTCCCATTCTTGCAGTATCTTTTTCCGGCGATTTGATATTTTACCGAAATCCTGATATTCACGGCACACTCGTAAAATGGTCGTACGGGAAAATCCCCACTTCCTACCTCGGAGTTACTATATCCCATCGCTCGTGCGCCGAAAATAACACCACGTTCATACTCAGTTAAATCCCGATAACCTGCCGTTGTAACAGCAGTAACCGATCTAACAACTGCGCCAGGCACTTGTTGTCTTATGTAGGCGTTGCCGACCTCAGCGCTGTATTCTGCCTGTTTACGTATCTCTGTATTTCAATGCGCATGGGTATACCAGTCTGTTTGGCGCTTCAGTGTGTTACCAGTATGAAAGTTTGGTACGCTCTTTACAACTCTGCTCTCTTTTGAAGATACTAATGGAGCTCACCAGTGTTTAGTTTTTGCATCTGTAATCCGCGAGTCACCTTATGGTCTGTGGCGGAGCGCCTTTCTAGTTCCATACTAATTCCTCCTTTCTTGTTCCAGTGACGAACGGTGTGTGCAAAGAACAAAGGACGCGTGTCAGTAACAGCCCGTATGATTTGCAGTTTATGTGATTATCTCGTCATCGTAATTGAGTGAGAGGTATGTAGACTGCCGGAAGAAAATACAGTACCCTCAAGGGACTGAGTTGAGTAGCAAGGGTTATAATACAGGGTGAAAAGTATTTAAACCGACAAACTCTGGGAGGTTGTAGGAGACATCAAAACAATTATTTTTCCCTAATGTCATTTTTTCCTATGAGGAGTACTTAAACCGGCAGAGGAAGATTTCTCCGGCTGCAAATTAATTAAACCAACAAACACTTTTCCATTTTTTTATGACCAAGAGACAACACATTAACACAACCCAATTTCAATTACAGTAGATTTTCAAAAATGCCTCCATTGACACGTAAACGAAGGTTACACCCTCGTATCATGTTCTGTCTGACACGGGCAAAAACCCCAGGAGTATCCTGAATTGTTCCTGCTGCTGCTACTATCCGGGAAACCAGATCCTCATCTGATGCAACAAAACTTGCGTAAACAAGGTTGTGCATGTATCCCCACACAAAAAAGTCCAGAGGGGACATATCTGGGGATCGAGCAGGCCATGGTAGAGGACCACCTCTGCCAATCCACGTTTCTGGGGACCGTCGGTCCAGGAACCGATGCACACGACGACTGAAATGTGCCGGCGCCGTGGCATGTTAGAACCACATGCGTTGTCGTGTAGGGAGTGGGACGTCTTCCAGAAAGTTTGGCAATGCTCTGCGAGAAAATTGTAATAGTGCCTGCCATTTAATGGCCTAGGTAGCAGATACGGCCCAATTAAACAGTCCCCAACAACACCGACCCACATATTAACGAAGAACTGCACTTGATGGGCGCTAGTAACTGTGGCATATGGGTTATACCCACTCCAAACACGCGAATTGTGCATGTTGAAGACTCCATCACGCCCGAACATTGCTTCATTGGTAAACAAAACAGAGGATGGAGATGTAGGATGCATTTCACATTGTTCCAGGTACCATTGCGAAAACTATGCTCTGGGTGGATAATCAGGTGGTTCCAGGTTGTGGACACGCTGTAAGTGAAATGGACGTAACAATTGCTCTCGAAGGACTGTTCTTACATTCGTGCAATTGCACGAGTGTTGATTGAAGGATCCCGCTCCGCATGCTGCAAGACAGCTTCCTCAAATTGCACCGTTCTTACCGTACGACGGCGTCCCTGTCCAGGTAATCTGCTAAATGACCCGGTCTCACGCAGACGTTGGTACACAGCAGCAAAGGTCGTATGACGCGGGATACGGCGATTAGGATATTGTTGTTGATAAACCCGCTGTGCAGCTCGTCCGTTGTGGTGCGCTACGTAGTACACACCAACCATATCAGTGTACTCACTCCAGGTGTATCGCTCCATTAGTAAACAGAGACAATGCACTACTACACTGGTGGACAGCAGTTGCCTACAACTGAAGAGCGTAATACGGTATCTAACAACTGAAGATTGTAATACGGCCTCTAACAACTGAAGAGCGTAAAACGGCCTCCACCGGTTTAAATAATCCTCATAGGAAAAATTACATTAGGGAAAAATATTTGTTTTGACGTCCCCTACTACCTCCTAGAGTTTGTCGGTTTAAGCACTTTTCACCCTGTATGTGCACACTGAGGGCTTGTAGTACCAGTGATTGTCGCTGTCACCGACGATCAGATGCCGCTCGGGATATCTGTCTGTGCACCCTCTGTTTTGACTCTGCGGACAGTAACTCTGTTGATGTTAGAAGTGAGCAGTCCTTGAAACATTCGTTCTAGGTTACAACCATGCCCCATCGACGAGATCATACTCCAGTTAAAAAGCTTTATAGCCATTTAAAGGGGATCGCATTGTGGGCCCCCGGACTGCTGGACCGTCGTTTAGACGGACGGGTGCACATGTTGGGCAAAAAGTATGAGTGATGTGTCGCTGCTTACAACACTGATCTGCGGTAGACTCCCACACCTGTAGACCAGGGTCTGGACGTTCGCACAGTACACATGCACGGTAAGATCGACGCTTTATACTAGTAGCGATGGCCGACCGAACATCTTCCAGGGGAAAAAAAAACGGGCATATGTTGCACCTGCTGTCACCAAGGTTCATTGGGAATCGTCTACTTGCCGCGCGGGATTAGCCGAGCGGCCTCAGGCGCTGCAGTCATGGACTGTGCGGCTGGTCCCGGCGGAGGTTCGAGTCCTCCCTCGGGCATGGGTGTGTGTGTTTGTCCTTAGGTTAATTTAGGTTAAGTAGTGTGTAAGCTTAGGGACTGATGACCTTAGCAGTTAAGTCCCACAAGATTTCACACACATTTGAACAGTCGTCTGCTTGCAGCAGAACTGAGGTCACGTGTGCCTCTGGCCAGGGTGCCACTCACACTGCACCACCGCCGAGCATGGCTACTCTGGTGTCGTGAAAGAGCTAACTGGAGAGTGGAATGACGCCCCGTTGTCTTCGGCTTATGAGATAGGGTCAGTCTATATGCGAGTGATGGGTGTACACCTGTATGACATAGACCCGGTAAAAGCCTGTTCTGCACTGCATTCGTCACGCCGTTTCTCGTCACCATCCACATCTACATGGATTCGCTGCAAATCACACTTAAGTACCTGGCAGAGGGTACATCGAACCACGTTCACAATAACACTCTATTATTCCACTCTCAAACAGCGCGCGGAAAGAACGGACAACTACACACAACAACAAAAGTTTTGCATTAACCCGGTTTCCAGAACTCTTGAAGATAGACGCTGACTGTGGTTATTGCACCACAGACACAGTCCCTTTGACCGTTCAGAGATTTCACTAAACCCTCCCAAAGATGTAAACAACCATGCTTGAGCAGCGCCTATTAGACAGAGGGGGTCCGACAGCTTATCAGTTCCAGTCATCCTACCAGGAAAGGAGGTACAGGGCTCGTGTTGTCTGCAGTTCAATCATTCCTAGACGGTCAATATCGCTGTTCGATTGCGTCCGCACTGTTACTTTGTGCCAGGAACGGCTCTCAACTTGGGGTGTCCAGGCGTCTCGGAGTGAACCATTGCGATGTTGATCGGACATGGAGGAGATACAGTGAGACAGGAACTGTCGATGACATACCTCGTTCAGGCCGCCCAAGGGCTACTACTGCAGTGGATGACTGCTACCTACGGATTATGGCTGGGAGGAACCGTGACAGCAACGCCTCCGTGTTTAATAATGCATTATGTCCAGCCACAGGACACCGTGTTAAAACTCAAACTGTGCGCAATTGGCTGCATGATGCGCAACTTCACTCCCGACGTCCATGGCGAGGTCCATCTTTGCAACAACGACACCTTGCAGCGCGGTACAGATGGACCCAACAACATGCCGAATGGACCGCTCAGGACTGGCATCACGTTCTCTTCGCCGATGAATGTCGCATGTGCCTTCAACCAGACAATCGTCGGCGACATATTTGGAGGCAACCCGGTCAGGCTGAACGCCTTAGTATCCAGCGAGTGCAGCAAGGTAGAGGTTCCCTGCTGTTTTGGGGTGGCATTATGTGGCGCCGAAGTACGCCACTGGTGGTGATGAAAGGTACCGTAACGGCTGTACGATACGTGAATGCCATCTTGCGACCAATAGTGCAACCATATCGGCAGCATATTGGCGAGCCATTCTTTTTCATGGACTACGATTCGCGTCCCAATCGTGGATATCTTGTGAATGACTTCCTTCAGGATAACGACATCGCTCGACTAGAGTGGCCAGCATGTTCTCCAGAAAAGAACCCTATCGAGCATGCCTGGGATAAACTGGAAAGGGCTGTATGGACGACGTGACCCACCAACCATTCTGAGAGATCTACGCCGAATCGCCGTTGAGGAATGGAACAATCTGGACCAACAGTGCCTTGATGAACTTGTGGATAGCATGCCACGACGAATACAGGCATGCATCAAAGCAAGAGGACGTGCTACTGGATATTAGAGGTACCTGTGTGTACAGCAGTTTGGACCACCACCTCTGAAGGTCTCGCTGTGCGGTGCTACAACATGCAATGTGTGGTTTTCATGAGCAATAAAAAGGGCGGAAATGATGTTTATGTTGATCTCTACTCCATTTTCTGTACAGGTTCCGGAACTATTGCAATCGAGCTGACGCAAAAGTTTTTTTGATGTGTGTATATCTTTCACTGCGAGCTCTGATTGCCCTTTTTTATTTTTTATTATGTTGATCGTTCCTCCCTATGTAGGTTGGTGTCAACAAAATATTTTCGCATCCGGAGGAGAAAACTGGCGACTTAAATTTCGTGCGAAGAGTCCGCCTTTCTTTTAATGATGTCGAGCCCAAATCCTGTATCATTTTAGTGACACTCTATCCCATATTTCGCGATAATACAAAACGTGCTGCCCTTCGTTGAACATTCTCGGTGCACTCCGTTAATCCTATCTGCTAAGGATTCCACACGCCTCACCAGTACTCCAAAAGAGGACGGACAAGTGTAGTGTATGTAGTCTCCTTAGTAGATCTGTTACATTTTCTAAGTGTCCTGCCAATAAAACACAGTCTTTGGTTAGCCTTCCCCATAACATTTTCTATGCGTTGCTTCCAATTTAAGTTGTTCGCAAATGTGATTCCTAGGTAATTAGCTGAATTTACGGCCTTTATATTTGATTGATTTATCGTGTAACTGAAATTAAACGGATTCCTTTTAGCACTCAAGTGGATGACCTCACACTTTTCGTTATTTAGGGTCAACTGCCAATTTTCGCACCATTTAGATATCTTTATTAACTCGTTTTGCAATTTGTTTTGATTTCTGATGGCTTTAGCAGTCGATAAACGACAGCGTCATCTGCAAAAAACACAATACGGCAGCTCAGATTTGCTCCCATATCGTTTATACAGACAAGGAACAGCAAAAGGCCTATAACACTGCCTTGGGGAACGACACAAATCACTTCCTTTTTACTCAATGACTTTCCGTCAGTTTCTACCAACCGTTAGCTCTCTGGCAGGAAATCACGAATCTAGTCACAGAACTGAGACAATATTCCATAAGCACGCAATTTGTATACAAGCCGCTTGTGAGGTAAAGTGTTAAAAGCTTTCTGGAGATCTAGACATACGGAATCAATTTGAACTCCCTTGTCAATAGCACTCAACACATCGTGCGAGTAAAGAGCTAGTTGTGTTTCACAAGAAAGACGTTTCCTAAATCCATGTTGATTGTGTGTCAATAGACCGTTATCTTCGAGATAATTCATAATGTACGAACACAATATAAGTTCCACAATCCTGCTGCATATCGACATTAATGACATGGGCCTGTTATTTAGTGGATTATTCCTACTACCTTCCTTGAGTATTGGTGTGACCTGTGCAACTTTCCAGTCTTTGGGTACGGATCTTTCGTCGAGCGAACGGATGTATATGATTGTTAAGTACGTAGCTAATGCATCAGCATACTCCGAAAGGAACCTAATTGGTATACAGTCTGGACCGGAAGACCTGCTTTTATTAAGTGATTTGAGTTGCTTCACTACTCCGAGGATATTTACTTCTACGTCACTCATGTTGGCATCTGTTCTCGATTCAAATTCTGGAGTATTTACTTCGTCTTCTTTTGTGAAGGCATTTCGGGAGGCTGTGTTTAGTAACTCTGCTTTGGCAGCACTGTCTTCGATAGTATCTCCACTGCTATCGCGCAGAGAATGCATTGATTGTTTCTTGCCGGTAGCATACTTAACATAAGACCAGAATCTCTTAGGATTTTCTGCCAGTTTTCGAGACAAAGTTTCATTGTGGAATCTATTATAGGCTCCTCGCATTGAACTCCGAGCTAAATTTCGGGCTTCTGTAAAAGATCGCCAGTCTTGGAGATTTTGCCTCTGTTTAGATTTGGTATGTTTCTTTCGTTGCTTCTGTAACAGTGTTCTGACCCGTTTTGTGTACCGAGGGGAATCAGCTCCGTCGTTAGTTAAAATATTTGGTATAAATCATTCCATTGTTGCCGATTTACTGTTTCTGTTTCTTTGAATTCTTTGAATTCAAGCCACATAGTGTCTACACTTGTTTATTTGGAAGGAGTGGAGATTGTTTCTCAGGAAGGCTTCAAGTGAATTTTTATCCGCTTTTTTGAATAGATATATTTTTCGTTTATTTTTTCGAGGAGTCGGGAGTTACAGTCTCGCTACGACAACCCTGTGTTCACTAACCCATGTATCCGTTCTAATGCTCGTTATTAGCTTAGGATTATTTGTTGCTAAGAGGTCAAGTGTTTTTTCACAAGTGTGTACAATTCGAATGGGCTCATGAACTAATTGCTCGAAATAATTTTCAGACAATGCGTTTAGCACAATTTCGGATGATGTTTTATGCGTACCTCCGCATTTAAACATGTATTTTCGCCAACATATCGAGAGTAAATTGAAGCCATCACCAACTATAATTGTACGAATCGGGTACGTTTATTAAATCAGACTCAAGTTTTATTTGAACCTTTCAACAATTGTATCATCTGATGTGGGAGGTCGGTAAAAGGATCTAATTATCGTTTTATTTCCATTGGCAAGAATGACCCCTACCCATACTAACTCAAAGGAAGTATCTACTCGTGCGGTAGCGTTCTCGCTTCCCACGCCCGGGTTCCCGGGTTCGATTCCCGGCGGGGTCAGGGATTTTCTCTGCCTCGTGATGATTGGGTGTTGTGGGATGTCCTTAGATTAGTTAGGTTTAAGTAGTTCTAAGTTCTAGGGGACTGATGACCATAGATGTTCAGTCCCATAGTGCTCAGAGCCATTTGAACCATTTGAACTATCTAATCGAATTTTGCTACAAGATAAACTACTTCTAACAGCAACCGCCAACTGTGTTTAGTCTGTCCTTTCGGAACACCGTTAGGTTCTTAGCAAAAATTTCGGCTTTAGCCAGCTTTCTGTGGCTATAACGATTTGAGCATCATTGCTTTCTATTACCGGTTGGATTCTGGTACTTCCCCAACACAGCTACGACAATTTACAACTGTGATTCCGGTGGTTCCTGTATCTACGTTCTTCCTGTGTTCGACATGCACCATTTGCGACAGAAGCCGTTTCTGTGTTTCCCCGAGAGCCTCCAACTTAAAAAAAAAAAAAAAATGCGCAGTCCACGCCACACAGCCCCTGCTACCCGTGTAGCCGCCTCCTGCGTATAGTGGATTCCTGAACTATTCAGCGGAAACCGAAACCAAACCACCCTATGGCGCAAGTGCAGGAATCTGCAGCCTACACGGTCGCAGAACGGTCTGAGCCTCTGATTCAGACTCTCCACTCGGCTCTGTCCTAGAGGTCCGCAGTCGGTCCTGTCGACCACTAAGGGTACAGGATGGGAATGATCGGTGTTGTTCACAAGCCAATTGATGACGAGCAAGCAGATGCATTGTCGTCAACCGCAGATTTTTTGAGATTTTGGCTTCGAGCACATGGTACCCATACACCCCATTTTTGAATCTTCTCCATTGCATGAAAACGATGGTCGAATGATCACCGTTTATCACATTTGTCAGTTCTCGAGTACAGTGACGTGGTCATTGTGGATTAATGCGTTCAAAGGCGTTCTTCATCAAACCGCGAAGATCTTCCAGAACGCAGAGAGTCGCTAACGTCAAAATGATCCTACTTAAAATGAGAAAACCATTTTCTTGCCGTGCTCTGTCCAGTCGCATGGTCCCCATACACGGCGCAAATGTTTCTGCCTGCCTCCACTGCTATAACCCCTCTACTGAACTCAAACAGAAAAACATGTAAGAAAACTTCCGATTTCTCCACTTGGCTTTCCATTTTCTAGCGTCCACTGCCCCAGTCACTGTCTCCAAATGACGAAGTGACAGTATGTTAACTCAAATAGCAACAGTGAACTATAAATAAAAAATGACAATTGATAGGCCAACTAAACCCATATCAACGGGAATATCAACATGCAAAACAAAACACTATAAACTTATGTACCAACCTAATAAAATGTTGATTATGCGTAGATTGTTCTTTTTTTTTAGTAAAATGGTAAGTCTTCGTAAAGTTACGGTAGCTGCTCGACGTAGACACTAGACAAGAAAATTGGATGAAGCGCTACTACAGCTCAAGCCGTTTGTATCAAAACTGCTAGTGAAGCTGAAATCTGGTTTCGCAGGACAGAGCGGATCAGGTTGTGGAAAGCGGCCAAGATCAGTTACTGTTAGTTACACAAGAACACACACAACTTTATTCCTCGAAAACACAATGCACAGTTTTCTCTTTAAAACAACAGGGTCAATTCACGGCTGAGGGCCCAAGTAACTTCTTAATGATAAAGTTTAAATAATTCCTTTTAAAACACAAGGATTTAGAGAACCGCTGAACGCCTTACTTAAGTAAAATTAAAATATCCTCAAATAATTCCTTGTAAGGCACCAGAATTTAGACAAACAGCTGAAAGCCTTACTTAAGTAAAATTAAAATATCTTCTCGGCTAAAGACCCAAATAATATTTCAGAACAGCAAAGGAAATTGTTTAAAATTCATTTACAAATCTCGGCTACAAGCCATATTAAGGAAAATTTAAATTAATTCCTTAGTTGAAAGTCCAATAATCTTTCAACATAATAAAAGGCAGCCTTTAAAGACAAGCATTTACACAGTACAACAGAAAACCATCTTAAGAAAACTTGAAATATCTTGATGGCTGAAGGTGGCCTAAGCAATTATTGTGAATAATTCAAGACAAACCTTAAGATAAGGATTTACACAGTATGACTGAAGGCCATTTTAAGAATTCAAGATCATTAAAGAGAAAACTTACAGACAGGAATTTACACATTATGGCTGAAAGCCACAGATTTTAAAGCATACGCGGCGGAAGGCCTAAACACAGAGCACACAAGAATTTTAAATAAAAGACTTCACATAAGGTTCGGCTGAAGGCCATATACTGAACATAGAACAGACTAAATTAATACACGGCTAAAGGCCTGGCACAGTACTTGTGGCAAAAGAAAATCACAATCACAAACAACAGAACAGTAGTGCTTACAAGTGTTCCAAGGGTCGGCCTAGGGAGAAAACTCTAACAACAGTTTAGGTGAGACAGGCAGCCAAGCATAACCTAAATAATCGGGTGGCAGCACGACCTAGGGACAGTTGAAGAACCAACCAACAACCTAATCAATTCCACCTGACCAATGGCATGAAATCCGAAAATATCAGCGAGGACGAAGAGATGTCACGGCAGTAGAGGTTTCATAACAGGTTCACTGATTACTCGACTCCAGTATCTAGGTTTGGTGGGCGACGAACTTTGCAGCTCTTGCAGCTAGTGCCACACAAGTCTGACAGCGCATGCACGCCTCCAGCGGCCTCACCCTGCCCTCACACTGCGGAGAGTCCGCCGCTCGTGGTCTCGCGGTAGCGTTCTCGCTTCCCGAGCACGGGGTCCCGGGTTCGATTCCCGGCGGGGTCAGGGATTTTCACCTGCCTCAAGATGACTGGGTGTTTGTGTTGTCCTCATCATTTCATCATCATCCAGGAAAGTGGAGAAATTGGACTGAGCAAAGATTGGGTAATTGTACGGGCGCTGATAACCACGCAGTTGAGCGCCCCACAAACCAAACATCATCATCATCACCACACTGCGGAGATTCCTCGCTGCTCTGTCGCAACCGACCGACTGGCTACTCCAGTACGCAGACAGCATTCATCTGCTCAGCGCAAATCACAGAAGCTACACGCAGTTCCATGTAAACACATGCACCAAGAACTCCGACAGTCCTAAAACCAATCACCGTGGAACAACAAGGAGAAATGACGTGTCACACACAGAGAGAGTTTCCATAAGCGGTCGGCGACCAAATACACGTCATCCGATGAGACGACCGACCGAACGACCAACCAAGGTCGTCCCCACTCAAGTTCTGAGTGTCGGCAACGGTCGGGCGAGTCTTGGCTGTCCGGAGCTGACTGCAGCTCCAACCCAGCTCAACTCGATGTCCGTTCGGAACTCGGAGACACGGCGGCCTGGCCACACTGGCTGGGACCCAACCATGCAGAGGTAACTCTTCCCCATCGGCAACGACATCTCTGCACGAGGAAGGAACCGACAAACGTCCGACAAGATGACCAACTGACGAGGCCCATAAATGGTGAAAAGACGAAATACACGTCGTCCAATGAGACGACCAACCGAACGACCAACCGGCGGTCGTTACCGCTCCAAACTCCTTCCGCAGGACAGTTCATATGTGTGGCCAGCAGTCGGCAAGTACTCTCCACCTCCACACCCTCCATCTCCTTCATCAGGGCAATTTCCAACGCCTCCCCCTCCCGGATGACGAACTTCGCCGTGACATCTACCCTTCCTTCCAACTCTAACCTGGCCTTGTCCCCCCCCCCCCCCCCGTCCCCAGGGCCCCCTTTCCTCTTTCCTCCTTCTCCCAGAGCGGATTTCCCTCCGTCCCCCCTCCCCTGAGACCCTGCACCCCATACTTGCCTCTCTCCTTCCCACCCTACCTGGCCCTCTCCCGTGCGCCCCCTGCTCACCTCCCCCATCTCTTCCACTCCCTCCCTTCTTCAGGTCTCCCTCATCTCCTAGCGCCTGGCAGATCCTCTGTATTGCTCATCATCAGTGTGCCACATCAGTGTTGTGTTTAGTGCTGTTACTCGTGTGCGTCAAGAGATGTGATTTTAATTGTGTCCTGCCTTGAGGTTCGCCGTCAGTGTTACGTTATGTGCTATGCCATCCGTCGCTACTTTTCTGCTCCAGTCATACTGTACCTTGTGTTCTTTTAACCGTCGCAGTGTGTGGCTTTTTATATGTGCTACTTTTAAACAGTTTTCTGTTATCTCCATTTTACAGTCACCCCGTTTTTTTTTGTTTTTTTTTTTTGTCTTCCATGCTGTTCCCCCTTTTTTATATCTATGTTCACCTTATTCTCTCCTTTGCTGTTTTTCAATGTCTTCTATTGTTTTGTTCTGTCTTTCGGCTGAAGAGCAGCGCCTATGCTGCTGCCAGCACGCCCCGATGGGGAATTGAAACACAATAAAGGAAAAAAAAAAAATCGGCAAGTACTGGCTGTCCGCGCCTCACTGGCGCTCCGTCCCAGGCTGACTGCCAGACACACGACGACCCGGAAATACTAGCCGTCGCTCCAGAGATGGTACGACAGCGCCCTTATCGATAAGCGCTGCTGCTGCCAGCAACCTAGTGGCGCCAGTAAATCGAATTAAAGGAAAAACGAGGCGACAGAAAGGCAAAAACAAGATGTCGAGCAATAAACGGCATGACCGTGAGCAGCGCACGGCTCAAAGCTTCCGTACAAACAGTTACAAATGTTGTGGGCTTTAATTGGTAGGTTGATTTGAGGGGGAGGGGACAGGAGGGGACCAGACAGCGAGGTGATCGGTCCCATCGGATTAGGGAAGGATGGGGAAGGAAATCGGCCGTGCCCT
Organism: Schistocerca cancellata; assembly: GCF_023864275.1. NCBI lineage: Eukaryota > Metazoa > Arthropoda > Insecta > Orthoptera > Acrididae > Schistocerca > Schistocerca cancellata. The sequence continues at coordinate 1,142,349,585 of NC_064626.1, read as the reverse complement.
TTCAAAGGAATCATGGCGGCATATACGTGAAGCGATTTAGGGGAATCATGGGAAACCTAAATCAGGATGGCCGGACGCGCGTATGAATTGTCTGTCGTCCTCCCGAATTCGAGTCCAGTGTGCTAACCACTGCGCCACCTCACTCGGTTTGTGGACATTACTGATGCTCTCGCTTCCCGAGCACGGGGTCCCGGGTTCGATTCCCGGCGGGGTTAGGGATTTTCACCTGCCTCGAGATGACTGGGTGTTTGTGTTGTCCTCATCATTTCATCATCATCCAGGACAGTGGCGAAATTGGACTGAGCAAAGATTGGGTAATTGTACGGGCGCTGATAACCACGCAGTTGAGCGCCCCACAAACCAAACATCATCATCATCATCATACTGATGCTCTCTTAGTGTGGATAAATTTGTGTAGGTACGTGAATATCAAAATGACACCATTTCTTAACGATTAGTTTCGAAGATTAAAAAAAATTCAAGTTTAACTTAGTATTTATGACATTTTAGTCTTTATTGTATCCTGAGCGAACAACAAAGATGTCAAACGGAAGCTCTGTCATGTATCACGTGAAACGTGGAAATCATTAGTAACTCATAACCCGCATTTTTATGCCTACATGTAATGCTAGTAGGTGAAACAAATTGGAAGAAGAGCTCAATAGGCATACCATTCCATCACCACCCCCTTGACACTCTTTACTAATAATGTTTTGCTTAAATGACTGGAGTGCAGGGGAGGATTACCTACGAGTTTAAGTCCAACATACAACTGTAAGTTTCTCACGTATCTTTAGGGAAAGTAGAATTTGGTTAATGAAAAGGCCTCTTTTTCCTTTCGTTTGGTTTGTGGGGCGCTCAACTGCGTGGTTATCAGCGTCTTTTTCCTTTCAATGCAGAACACAATTTATTGGTTGAATATTCAACCAAAAATCATATAAATTGCAATGAGAAACAATGCGGCCATAGTTCTCTACAGCCAGCACATTCCGTCGTAATTTTCCTTTCACTGTTTCAAACCAAGAAAATATTTCAGATGACAGAGGGATAACGATTAAGCAAATATTCAGAATGAAGAAAATTTCAAATAATCGTATAAATTTTTTATTTCACTGTGCATTTTAAGCGAAGAACTGTGCATTACAACTTTTCAAAAGTATCTGGTTAAGAAAGCTACTTGTTCGCAAATTTAAGAGAGAGTAGTGAAACTGAAATTTGTCACGCAACAATGGAAGCTGTAATTTATTCGGTCCTTCCGGACGGTACATTTGACGAAACATTTCACTGGTAATTTAGCATTTTTGATAAATGAGGGTAAATAAATAAGATGTGTTTGTTAAGACTGGACGTAACCTATCTTCTGTTTCATCTATTTGTAAAGAGAGAAAAATACTTTGCATAGGCCTTCTGTCCAGTCATAATTCTCTCTCTGTCCAGACAGACATCGGAAGGCCCAACGCTACGTACCGACCGCCGTGTCGTCGTCGGCCAATAGGTGTCACTGTATGCGTATGTGGAGTTTTTTAAATGCGATTAAATGTTTTTTATACGCGCTGGTTGAAATGCCACACTTCACTAATGAAAAACGTGATGATACAGTGTCTCAAACTTCCTAGCAGATTATAACTCTGCGCCGGACCGGGACTCGAAGCCGGGACGTTTGCCTACCAACTGAGCTACCCAAGCACGACTCACGTCCCGTCCTCACAGCTTTACTTCCGCCAGTACCTCGTCTCCTCACTTCCAAACTACACAGAAGCTCTTCTGCGACCCTTGCAAGACTGAAACTTCTCGAAGAAAGTATACTGCGGACACATGGCTTAGCCACAGCCTGGGGAATTATCTCCGGAATGAATAAAGCCGTGCGGACGGGTCGTGAGTGGTGATTGGATAGCTCGGTCCGTAGAGCACAATGTGTGCACGATCAGCAACACACTGCTGAAACGGTGTAGCGTAGTCCCACTGCCACCATGCGTCGACTTCCCGCTCCTATCAGTGCCCCGCGAATTACTTGTGAAAAACACATGTTGTAATGTTTAGCAACTGTGTACATGTGTAAACCTGATAATATATTGAGCAATACAGAAAATAAACAACCATGTACAGGGTGTCCATAAAGTTCCTTTACAACTTCAAAATTTTATTACAACGGCAGTTGTTGAAATATTTTAACAAAATTTCTTTTATTGTGATCACTGTTTACTAAATTTTATATATATACTAAATTTTTTTATTTAAGATACTCTGTTGATGGAAGGAATTGAACCTCTATAAAATGGCAACTCCTCAAGAGAAGGCACAATATGTTTCCTGGTTTATGAGACAAAATCGGATGTTCACACTGTAACGGAACATATTACAGGCTTTACTGTACCGAAGTATGCGATACCCTCCAAATTCAACTAGTTTAAGGAGTTTTTATGATTATAGAAAAGTTATTGTGTATGTTAACAATGATTGCATAACATGTCTGCATAAACAGTCAACCCATTAAATTATACTGAGTAACTGACCCACACAAAAGTTTATATCACTTCATCACTGATACAGCAAATGTCATCATGTAAAAACACTAAGTTCATCTTAAATAATTAATATGAAGTACGAAAAATAGTGGCCAACTTAGGTATTTTGGATCTCCTTAAATAAAAATCACCCAGTGAAACCTATTTGTTCACTAGGAGCGTTTTCACTCAGTATTCACGTAAGCAATCCTATTTTAGACGAAAACCAATGTAATTCTTAATAATTCATGTTATTTACTTATTTATGCAAATTAGATAAGTCAATTGACAAACTTCTAAAAAACGGCCTTTTTGTAACAGAGAATTATTCTGTCAAGTCAACAAATCTGTCTGTCATTTAAATAACATGTTAAATTATGTCACTCGATGCAAATTAATAACTTTTCTGCACAAATTATGATAACAGATGTACATGTGACTTGTAAACTATATCTCTTTTTAGTAGTTCTTTGACAATGTTATAAATACAAGCAGCAAGAACGGTCGAGAGGCAGTCGGAATGTCACTTTGGTAAAGTGTGTTTGTGTGTTATTGTTTGAGGTGGATAAACAATGCAAAGAACATGTAAAGGAAGTACTACTTTGTGTTGTGTCATGGTCTTTGGTGGACAGTGGAATTAAGATGGCCACCAGAGTAATAAATATTTGAAGTTTACATATTTGTTGGTTTCGCTCGTTCTTTATCATCAAAAGCACATAAAAAACACGGGACCTCATGTTTTTAACCCTAGACAACCAGATTTAGAGCCAGCATCAGCATCGAGACACAGCAGCGATCCAGCAAGTGGCAGCGATTACCACAACACAATGCATTTTAATGGCGCCAACCTAACATCAAGTGCTAACAAGCTCCGTAAATGGGAGTGAAATAGTGCGATTATAGCAATTAGCTATATCTAAGACTAGGCGACCATTACAACACTCAACGAAACTTCAGAACGAAGTATCGAAGAGATCCACCATCGCGCCCTTCAGTCCGCGTTGTTGTGGTCTTCAGTCCAGAGACTGATTTGATGCAGCTCTCCATGCTACTCTATCCTGTGCAAGCTTCTTCATCTCCCAGTACCTACTGCAACCTACATCCTTCTGAATCTGCTTAGTGTATTCATCTCTTGGTCTCCCCCTACGATTTTTACCCTCCACGCTGCCCTCCAATACTAAATTGGTGATCCCTTGATGCCTCAGAACATGTCCTACCAACCGATCCCTTCTTCTGGTCAAGTTGTGCCACAAACTTCTCTTCTCCCCAATCCTATTCAATACCTCCTCATTAGTTACGTGATCTACCCATCCAATCTTCAGCATTCTTCTGTAGCACCACATTTCAAAAGCTTCTATTCTCTTCTTGTCCAAACTATTTACCGTCCATGTTTCACTTCCATACATGGCTACACTCCATACAAATACTTTCAGAAATGACTTCCTGACACTTAAATCTATACTCGATGTTAACAAATTTCTCTTCCTCAGAAACGCTTTCCTTCCCATTGCCAGTCTACATTTTATATCCTCTCTACTTCGACCATCATCAGTTATTTTGCTCCCCAAATAGCAAAACTCCTTTACTACTTTAAGTGTCTCATTTCCTAATCTAATACCCTCAACATCACCCGACTTAATTCGACTACATTCCATTATCCTCGTTTTGCTTCTGTTGATGTTCATCTTATATCCTCCCTTCAAGACACCATCCATTCCGTTCAACTGCTCTTCCAAATCCTTTGCTGTCTCTGACAGAATTACAATGTCATCGGCGAACCTCAAAGTTTTTATTTCTTCTCCATGGATTTTAATTCCTACTCCAAATTTTTCTTTTGTTTCCTTCACTGCTTGCTCAATATACAGATTGAATAACATCGAGGATAGGCTACAACCCTGTCTCACTCCCTTCCCAACCACTGCTTCCTTTTCATGCCCCTCGACTCTTATAACTGCCATCTGGTTTCTGTACAAATTGTAAATAGCCTTTCGCTCCCTGTATTTTACCCCTGCCACCTTTAGAATTTGAAAGAGAGTATTCCAGTCAACATTGTCAAAAGCTTTCTCTAAGTCTACAAATGCTAGAAACGTAGGTTTGCCTTTCCTTAATCTTTCTTCCGCGTATGGCACAAAAAATTTTTGGAGACAGGGACAGTGTTGGACAAAGGGAGGAGCTGGTGACCAAGAACATCCGAGGAAAACATCGATCGCGTTTTAACGTCTTCAATCGTTCACCTACGAAGTCCATCTGCACTGCTGCCAGACGGTTGCAACTACCACGTTCAACTGTCCTCCACAAGAACTTGCGGTTGTACGCTTACAAAGTGCAACTGTTACAGACACGTGAGCCAAATGACAAGGCAAAAAGGACAGAGTTTGCACCCAACATGCTGGAACGCCTTTCGGAGGATGAAGCATTCATGAAGCGAGTTTTTTTTTCAGTGACGAGGCAACTTTTCATGTTTCCGGGACATTAAACAGACACAATGTTTGAATCTGGGGATCTGAACACGCCCATGTGACCAGGGAGCTTCACCGGCATAGTCCAAAAGTGAATGTGTGGTGTGGAATCATGTACAACCGAATAACTGGTTCACTTTTCTACAACGAGTCAGCATTTACAGCAGGTGTTTACCTAGATCTTCTGACCGAATATGTAGCACCACAATTGATTGACTAACAACCAAGTATCATTTTCCAGCAAGATGGTGCACCACCACATTGGGGACTGCATGTTGGTCGGTTCGTCAATGAAACATTTCCAGGCAGATGGATTGGGAGGGATGGACCAATTCCTTGGCCACAGCGTTCGCCAGATATCACTCCCTTAGACTTTATTTATGGGGGTATGTAAAAGATATCGTGTATCAAACACAGATACGGGACACTGATGGCTTGAAGCAAAGGATTCGTAATGCCATTGCCACCATTGATGACGCTATGCTACAGCGAACGTGGCAAGAAATCGAGTGCCGTTTTGATGTGCTTCGTGCAGCTAAAGGCGGCTATGTAGAGATCTATTAAACACTGCAAAAAAACTTTTAAAAACGCTGATTACAATAAAAGAAATGTTAAAATATTTCAACAACTCCTCGGAGTAGTGAAGCAACTTAAATCACTTAATAAAGGCAAGTCTTTTGGTCCAGACTGTATCCAATTAGGTTCCTTTCGGTGTATGCTGATGCATTAGCTCCATACTTAACAATCATATACAACCGTTCGCTCGACGAAAGATCCATACCCAAAGACTGGAAAACTGCACAGCTCACATCAATATTCAAGAAAGGTAGTAGGAGTAATCCACTAAATTACAGGCCCATACCGTTAACGTCGGAACATATATTGTGTTCGAACATTATGAATTACCTCGAAGAAGACGGTCTATTGACACACAGTCAACATGGGTTTAGAAAACATCGTTCCTGTGAAACACAACTAGCTCTTTATTCACATGAAGTATTGAGTGCTATTGACAAGGGATTTCAGATCGATTCCGTATTTCTGGATTTCCTGAAGGCTTTTGACACGGTACCACACAAGCGGCTCGTGGTGAAATTGCGTGCTTATGGAATATCGTGTCAGTTATGTGACTGGATTTGTGATTTCCTGTCAGAGAGGTCACAGTTCGTAATAACTGAGGGAAAGTCATCGAGTAAAACAGAAGTGATTTGAGGCGTTCCCCAATGTAGTGTTATAGGCCCTTTGCTGTTCCTTAGCTATATAAAGGATTTGGGAGACAATCTGAGCAGCCGTCTTCGGTTGTTTGCTGATGACGCTGTCGTTTATCGACTAATAAAGTCATCATAAGACCAAAACAAACTGCAAAACGATTTAGAAAAGATATCTGAAGGATGCGAAAATGGCAGTTGACCCTAAATAAGGAAAAGTGTGAGGTAATGCACATGAGTGCTAAAAGGAACTCATTAAACTTCGGTTATACGATAAATCAGTCTAATCTAAAATCAGTAAATTCAACTAAATATCTAGGTATTACAAGTACGAACAATTTAAATTGGAAGGAACACAGAAAATGTTGTGGGCAAGGCTAACCAAAGACTGCGTTTTGTTGGCAGGACACTTAGAAAATGTAACAGAACTACTAAGGAGACCGCCTACACTACGCTTGTCCGTCCTCTTTCAGAACACTGCTGCGCGGTATGGGATCCTTACCAGATAGAACTGACGGACTACATCGAAAAAGTTCAAAGAAAGGCAGCACGTTTTGTATTATCGCGAAATATGGGAGAGAGCGTCACGGAAATGATACAGGATTTGGGATGGACATCATTAATAGAAAGGCGTTTTTCGTTGCGACGGAATCTTCTCACGAAATTTCAATCACCAACTTTCTCCTCCGAATGCGAAAATATTTTGTTGACGCCGACCTACAGATGGAGGAACAATCACAATGATAAAATAAGGAGCCGAGCGGTTAAAGGCGCTTCAGTCTGGAACCGCACGACCGCTACGGTCGCAGGTTCGAATCCTGCCTCGGGCATGGATGTGTGTGATGTCCTTAGGTTAGTTAGGTTTAAGTAGTTCTAAGTTCTAGGGGACTGATGACGTCAGAAGTTAAGTCCCATAGTGCTCAGAGCCATTTGAACCATTTGATAAAATAGGGGAAATCAGAGCTCGTACGGAAAGATACACTTGTTCATTCTTTTCGCGCCCTATTCTCTGTTAGAGAATTGTGAAGGTGGTTCGATGAACCCTCTGCCAGTCACTTAAATGTGATTTGCAGAGTATCCATGTAGATGTAGATGTAATAAAATTTTGTAGTTGTAAAGGGACTTTATGGACACCCTTACATTCAATCAGTTCCGTAGCGGAAACCCTTCGGAATAGAGCACAGGTCCATGTGAAAATCTTTGCCTCAAATGGTCGTTCCTGGCACATCGCTGAATACTGACCGTTCCTCCTTAGCGCCGACGAACGACGCCGATAGTTAGCGAGGTCACTGGCTGTGCCGTGTGGGCGTGGCCGGCGCGGCGCGTAAGGCTGCTGACGCAACGGCGAGAGCCGTCGGCCGCTGTCTGTTGCCAGCCCCGGGGGCCACGGCCGAGGCGGAGGAGGTGTGTCCCCAGCAGCGAGTGACGCAGACGCCGAAGCCGTTTCGTCAGCCGCCGCGGACGGCGGTCGCCGGGGGGTCCCGCCGAGACCTCCGCGGCCTATTCTCGTCCCATTCCAGTCTCCACTTTGCTGCTGCTCTCGCTGGCCAGCAAGAGCACACCCAGCTAAATTTTCACTTACTGATCTCCGTCGGCTGCATTCAGGGGATGGACAAAAATATGGAAACTCCAAAAACCCAATACATTGTTGTTGCTGTGGTCTTCAGTCCAGAGACTACCTACTGCAACCTGCATCCTTCACAATGTGTTTAGTGTATTCATCTCTTGGTCTCCCTCTTCGATTTTTACCCTCCACGCTACCCTCCAGTATTAAATTGGTGATCGCTTGATGCTTCAGAATATGTCCTACCAACCAATCCCTTCTTCTAGTCAAGTTGTGCCACAAATTTCTCTTCTCCCCAATTCTATTCAATACCTCCTCATTAGTTATGTGGTCTACCCATCTAATCTTCAGCATCCTTCTGTCGCAACACATTTCGAAAGCTTCTATTCTCTTCTTGTCTAAACTATTTATCGTCCATGTTTCACTTCCATACATAGCTACACTCCATACAAATACTTTCAGAAACGATTTCCTGACATTTAAATCTATACTTGATGTTAACAAATTTCTCTTATTCAGAAACGCTTTCGTTGCCATTGCCAGTCTACATTTTATATCCTCTCTACTTCGACCATCATCAGTTATTTTGCTCCCCAAATAGCGAAACTCATTTACTACTTTAATTGTCTCATTTCCTAATCAGCTTCCCTCAGCATCACCCGATTTAATTCGACTACATTCCATTATCCTTCTTTTGCCTTTGCTGATGTTCTTTTCAAGACACTGTCCATTCCGTTCAACTGCTCTTCCGGGTCCTTTACTGTCTGATAGAATTACAATGTCATCGACAAACCTCAAAGTTTTAATTTCTGCTCCATGCATTTAATTCTTACTCCGAATTTTTCTTTTGATTCCTTTACTGCTTGCTCAGTATACAGATTGAATAACATCAGGAATAGGCTACAACCCTGTCTCACTCCCTTCCCAACCACTGCTTCCCTTTCATGCCCATCAACTCTAATAACTGTCATCTGCTTTCTGTACAAATTGTTAATAGCCTTTCGATCCCTGTATTTTACCCTGCCACCTTCAGAATTTGAAAGAGAGTATTCCAGTCAACATTGTCAAAAGCTTTCTCTAAGTCTACAATTGGTAGAAACGTAATTTGCCTTTCCTTAATCTAGCTTCTAAGATAAGTCGTAGGGTCAGTATTGCCTCACGTGTTCCAACATTTCTGCAGAATCCAAACTGATCTTCCCCGAGGTCGGCTTCTACCAGTTTGTCCATTCGTCTGTTAAGAATTCTTGTTAGTATTTTGAAACCGTGACTTTTTAAACCAGATAGTTCGGTAATTTTCACATCTGTCAACACCTGCTGTCTTTGAGTTTCTACTTATTATATTCTTCTTGAAATCTGAGGGTATTTCGCCTGTCTCGTACATCTTGCTCACCAGATGGTAGAGTTTTGTCAGGACTGGCTCTCCCAAGGCTATCACTAGTTCCAATGGAATGTTGTCTACTCCCGGGGCCTTGTTTCGATTTAGGTCTTTCAGTGCTCTGTCAAACTCTTCACGCAGTATCATATCTCCCATTTCATCTTCATCTACATCCTCTTCCATTTCCATAATATTGTCCTCAAGTACATCGCCCTTGTATAGACCCTCTATATACTCCTTCCACCTTTCTGCTTTCCCTTTTTTGCTTAGAACCGGGTGTCCATCTGTGCTCTTGATATTCATGCAAGTGCTTCTTTTTTCTCCAAAGGTCTCTTTAATTTTCCTGTAGGCAGTATCTGTCTTACCCCTAGTGATACATGCCTCTACATCCTTACATTTGTCCTCTAGCCATCCCTGCTTAGCCATTTTGCATTTCCTGTCGATCTCATTTTTGAGACGTTTGTATTCCTTTTTGCCTGTTTCATTTACTGCATTTTTATATTTTCTCCTTTCATCAATTAAATTCAATATTTCTTCTGTTACCCAAGGATTTCTACTAGCTCTCGTCTTTTTACCTACTTGATCCTCTGCTGCCTTCACTACTTCATCCCTCAGAGCTACCCATTCGTCTTCTACTGTACTTCTTTCCCCCATTCCTGTCAATTGTTCCCTTATGCTCTCCCTGAAACTCTGTACAACCCAGGTCACATCTCCTTAAATTCCCACCTTTTTGCAGTTTCTTCAGTTTTATTCTACAGTTCATAACCAATAGATTGTGGTAAGAGCCCACATTATATAACCTATCTGAAGCCTTCCAGTATCTCCAGGCGTCTTCCATGGATACAGCCTTCTTTCATGATTCTTGAAACAAGTGTTAGCTATAATTTAGTTATGCTCTGTGCAAAATTCTACCAGGCGGCTTCCTCTTTCATTCCTTACCCCATTCCATATTCACCTACTACGATTCCTTCTCTTCCTTTTCCTACTATCGAATTCCAGTCGCCCATGACTATTATATTTTCGTCTCCCTTCACTATCTGAATAATTTCTTTTATCTCATCATATATTTCATCAATCTCTTCGTCATCTGCGGAGCTAGTTGGCATATAAACTTGTACTACTGTGGTAGGCGTGGGCTTCATGTCTATCTTGGCCACAATAATGCGTTCACTATGCTGTTTGTAGTAGCATAGCCGGTCGGAGTGGCCGTGCAGTTCTACGCGCTACAGTCTGGAGCCGAGCGACCGCTACGGTCGCAGGTTTGAACCCTGCCTCGGGCATGGATGTGTGTGATGTCCTTAGGTTAGTTAGGTTTAATCAGTTCTAAGTTCTAGGCGACTGATGACCTCAGAAGTTAAGTCGCATAGTGCTCAGAGCCATTTGAACTTTTTGTAGTAGCTTACCCGTACTCCTATCTTTTTATTCATTATTAAATCTACTCCTGCATTATCCCTATTTGATTTTGTCTTTATAGTCCTGTAGTCACGTGACCAGAAGTCTTGTTCCTCCTGCCACCGAACTTCCCACTATACATTACCACGCCTAATTCGACGTACGAAAATCTTTGACATTCAAAACAGCTTCCTCTCATGGTTAAATACAGGTGATGTACGTTTTTCAGTGCTATACCATACCACTATTGCTGCAAAATAGTGCCAAGTTCAGGTAACGATGTGGAGGTGTATGATAACCACACACCCTTCTCTCCAAAGTAGGCCAGAAAGGCTCAGTAATACTGTCACCTGGTAACTGTGGTGGTCACGGAGATGGAGCTACTCTTTCTCGTGCTGTCAGAACCAGTCCTGGACGATGTGAACTGTCTGAGCAGGGGACCTGTCCTCTTGAATGCAGCATCTCCATTAGGGAACAAACATTGTACCACACGTTAGCGCGCAGTCAGTCAAAATTGCCACATAATCCTTGGTAGTTGAAATGGTTCAAATGGCTCTGAGCACTAAGGGACTTAACGTCTGAGGTCATCAGTCCTCTAAAACTTAGAACTACTTAAACCTAGCTAACCTAAGGACATCACACACATCCATGCCCGAGGCAGGATTCGAACCTGCGACCGTAGAGGTCGCTTGGCTCCTGACTGTAGCGCCTAGAACCGCACGGCCACTCCGGCCAGCAATCTTTGGTAGTAATACGACCTTGCAGAGTAATCAAGGGGCCCGTGGAATACCACAATGCGGCTGCCCATGTGTTACTCTTGGGACGTAAACTCGGTCAAAAGTATCCGTCACTAGCATACAGTTTAGCTGGCTGTTCTTCAAGGAGTTCTTTGCGGAGTGGGAGAGTGGCCGCGTACGTAAAAAACAGTACTGCATTTGAGTCCGTAGACGAATTACGGCACTCCACTGAACAGGTGCGATAGCCCTGGAAATGTTATCGGTGATGGTGTCACTAAAGCGGAGTTGCTAAATACAGTTTCCCATAATTCCTTCATGGAAGAAGACGAAGTAAATATTACAGAATTCGAAACCAGAACAGCTGTTAGTATGAATGACATAAAAGTACACTACTAGCCATTAAAATTGCAACACCAAGAAGAAATGCAGATGATAAACGGGTATTCATTGGACAAATATATTATACTGGAACTGACATGTGATTATATTTTCACGCAGTTTGGGTGCATTGATCATGAGAAATCGGTACCCGGAACAACCACCTCTGGCCGTAATAACGGCCCTGATACGCCTGGGCATTGAGTCAAACAGAGCTTGGATGGCGTGTGCAAGTACAGCTGCCAATGCAGCTTCAACACGATACCACAGTTCATCAGGAGTAGTGACTGGCGTATTGTGACGAGCCAGTTGCTCGGCCACCATTGACCAGACTTTTCAATTGGTGAGAGATCTGGAGAATTTGCTGGCCAGGGCAGCAGTCGAACATTTTCTGTATCCAGGAAGGCCAGTACAGGACTTGCAACATGCGGTCGTGCATTATCCTGCTGAAATGTAGGGTTTCGCAGTGATTGAGTGAAGGGTAGAGCCACGGGTCGTAACGCATCTGAAATGTAACGTCCACTGTTCAAAGTGCCGTCAATGCAAACAAGAGGTGATCGATACGTGTAACCAATGGCACCCCATACCATCACGCCGAGTGATACGCCAGTATGGCGATGACGAATACACGCTTCCAATGTGCGTTCACCGCGATGTCCCAAACACGGATGCGACCACCATGATGCTACAAACAGAAACTGGATTCATCCGAAAAAATGACGTTTTGCCACTCGTGCACCCAGGCGCTCCTGTCTGTGATGCAGCGTCAAGGGTAACCGCAGCCATGGTCTCCAAGCTGATAGTCCATGCTGCTGCAAACGTCGTCGAACTGTTCGTGCAGTTGGTTGTTGTCTTGCAAACGTCCCCATCTGTTGACTCAGGTATCGAGACGTGGCTGCGCGATCCGTTACAGTCCTGCGGATAAGATGCCTGTCATCTCGACTGCTAGTGGTACGAGGCCGTTGGGATCCAGCACGGCGTTCCGTACTACCCTCCTGAACCCACCGATTATTTTTCGAGTGCTCTTAATAGTGTTCCATAGATTTCGTGTTTGTTTTGAATACAGTCAGAGAGAGTCCCTGTAGTCAACCATAGTGCCAGTAGTGCTAGAGTTTGTTTTCAATACAGTCCAGAGACAGGTAGTGCTATTTTCATTGTTTTCTACAAGAAGTGGCTAGCAACCACAGTTTAGTGAATAAGCAGCCGCCTTTAGTGAATTAGCAGTCTAGTTAAAGGTTGATTTACTCTCTTCAGTAAATTGTTTCCTTAGGATGGATAGGATGTGTGACTGCTGTGTACGGACGCAGGAGGAGCTGGCCACTGTTCGCGAACAGCTGAGCGTGTTGATGGCCGCGGTCAGCCGTCTTCAGGCTGCTGCCTCGGAGTGTAGCGGCAGTAGGGAGTCTGGTGCGTCGCAAGGTACACCCCAGGTGTTACATGCTTCACCCACTGTCCCTGCTGTCGAGACATCTTCGCGGGTACCGGGCGCGGTTGGGCCACCCTCTCCCCAAGGGGAGTGGCGGGTTCAGCGGCGTTCGCGGCGCACGAGGCGGAAGGTCAATGTGGAGGCTGGCCGTGTGGCATCGCCCGCTCTGCCTGTGAGGGAACATGTGGCTGCTCCTTCAGCAAGGTCCGAGCAGGCACACGGGGGGAGGGGTTTATTAGTTATTGGGAGCTCCAACGTTAGGCGGGTGATGGAGCCCCTTAGGGAAATAGCGAGAAGGTCGGGGAAGAAGGCCAGTGTTCACTCTGTCTGCTTGCCGGGGGGTCTCATCCGAGATGTGGAGGAGGCCCTACCGGCGGCGATAGAGAGCACTGGGTGCACCCGACTGCAAATTGTTGCTCATGTTGGCACCAATGACTCCTGCCGTCTGGGTTCAGAGGTCATCCTCAGTTCGTACAGGCGGTTGGCGGAATTGGTGAAGGCGGAAAGCCTCGCTCGCGGGGTGGAATCAGAGCTAACTATTTGCAGTATCGTTCCCAGAACCGATCGCGGTCCTCTGGTTTGGAGCCGAGTGGAAGGCTTAAACCAGAGGCTCAGACGATTCTGCGGAGATCTGGGGTGCAAATTTCTCGACCTCCGCTATCGGGTGGAGAAATGTAGGGTCCCCCTGAATAGGTCAGGCGTGCACTACACGCCGGAAGTGGCTACAAGGGTAGCGGAGTACGTGTGGAGTGCACATGGGGTTTTTTTAGGTTAGAGAATCCCCTCCCTAGGCCCGACAAGACGCCTCCTGAGACGCGGCAAGGTAGGAGTAGGCAAAATGCAACAGGGAATAACAATATTAATGTGCTAATAGTAAACTGCAGGAGCGTCTATAGAAAGGTCCCAGAACTGCTCTCATTAATAAACGATCACAACGCCCATATAGTACTAGGGACAGAAAGTTGGCTGAAACCAGACGTAAACAGTAACGAAATCCTAAACTCAGATTGGAGTGTATACCGCAGAGACAGGCTGAACAGTGAAGGGGGAGGCGTGTTTATAGCGGTAAGAAGTGCAATAGTATCGAAGGAAATTGACGGAGATCCGAAATGTGAAATGATTTGGGTGAAGGTCGCGGTTAAAGCAGGCTCAGACATGGTAATTGGATGTCTCTATAGGCCCCCTGGCTCAGCAGCTGTTGTGGCTGAGCACCTGAAGGATAATTTGGAAAATATTACGAGTAGATTTCCCCACCATGTTATAGTTCTGGGTGGAGATTTTAATTTGCCGGATATAGACTGGGAGACTCAGACGTTCATAACGGGTGGCAGGGACAAAGAATCCAGTGAAATTTTTTTAAGTGCTTTATCTGAAAACTACCTTGAGCAGTTAAACAGAGAACCGACTCGTGGCGATAACATATTAGACCTTCTGGTGACAAACAGACCCGAACTATTTGAAAAAGTTAACGCAGAACAGGGAATCAGCGATCATAAAGCGGTTACGGCATCGATGATTTCAGCCGTAAATAGGAATATTAAAAAGGGTAGGAAGATTTTTTTGTTTAGAAAAAGTGACAAAAAGCAGATTTCAGAGTACCTGTTGGCTCAACACAAAAGTTTTGTCTCAAGTACCGATAGTGTTGAGGATCAGTGGACAAAGTTAAAAACCATCGTACAATATGCGTTAGATGAGTATGTGCCAAGCAAGATCGTAAGAGATGGAAAAGAGCCACCGTGGTTCAACAACCGAGTTAGAAAACTGCTGCGGAAGCAAAGGGAACTTCACAGCAAACATAAACATAGCCAAAGCCTTGCAGACAAACAAAAATTACGCGAAGCGAAATGTAGTGTGAAGAGAGCTATGCGAGAGGCGTTCAATGAATTCGAAAGTAAAGTTCTATGTACTGACTTGGCAGAAAATCCTAAAAAAATTTTGGTCTTATGTCAAAGCGGTAGGTGGATCAAAACAATATGTCCAGACACTCTGTGACCAAAATGGTACTGAAACAGAGGATGACAGACTAAAGGCCGAAATACTAAATGTCTTTTTCCAAAGTTGTTTCACAGAGGAAGATTGCACTGTAGTTCCTTCTCTAGATTGTCGCACAGATGACAAAATGGTAGATATCGAAATAGACGACAGAGGGATAGAGAAACAATTAAAATCGCTCAAAAGAGGAAAGGCCTCTGGACCTGATGGGATACCAGTTCAATTTTACACAGAGTACGCGAAGGAACTTGCCCCCCTTCTTGCAGCGGTGTACCGTAGGTCTCTAGAAGAGCGTAGCGTTCCAAAGGATTGGAAAAGGGCACAGGTCATCCCCGTTTTCAAGAAGGGACGTCGAACAGATGTGCAGAACTATAGACCTATATCTCTAACGTCGATCAGTTGTAGGATTTTGGAACACGTATTGTGTTCGAGTATAATGACTTTTCTGGAGACTAGAAATCTACTCTGTAGGAATCAGCATGGGTTTCGAAAAAGACGGTCATGTGAAACCCAGCTCGCGCTATTCGTCCACGAGACTCAGAGGGCCATAGACACGGGTTCACAGGTAGATGCCGTGTTTCTTGACTTCCGCAAGGCGTTCGATACAGTTCCCCACAGTCGTTTATTGAACAATGTAAGAGCATATGGACTATCAGACCAATTGTGTGATTGGATTGAGGAGTTCCTAGATCACAGGACGCAGCATGTTATTCTCAATGGAGAGAAGTCTTCCGAAGTAAGAGTAATTTCAGGTGTGCCGCAGGGGAGTGTCATAGGACCGTTGCTATTCACAATATACATAAATGACCTAGTGGATGACATCGGAAGTTCACTGAGGCTTTTTGCAGATGATGCTGTGGTGTATCGAGAGGTTGTAACAATGGAAAATTGTACTGAAATGCAGGAGGATCTGCAGCGAATTGACGCATGGTGCAGGGAATGGCAACTGAATCTCAATGTAGACAAGTGTAATGTGCTGCGAATACACAGAAAGATAGATCCTTTATCATTTAGCTACGAAATAGCAGGTCAGCAACTGGAAGCAGTTAATACCATAAATTATCTGGGAGTACGCATTAGGAGTGATTTAAAATGGAATGATCATATAATGTTGATTGTCGGTAAAGCAGATGCCAGACTGAGATTCATTGGAAGAATCCTAAGGAAATGCAATCCGAAAACAAAGGAAGTAGGTTACAGTACGCTTGTTCGCCCACTGCTTGAATACTGCTCAGCAGTGTGGGATCCGTACCAGATAGGGTTGATACAAGACATAGAGAAGATCCAACGGAGAGCAGCGCGCTTCGTTACAGGATCATTTAGTAATCGCGAAAGCGTTACGGATATGACAGATAAACTCCAGTGGAAGACTCTGCAGGAGAAACGCTCAGTAGCTCGGTACGGGCTTTTGTCAAAGTTTCGAGAACATACTTTCACCGAAGAGTCAAGCAGTATATTGCTCCCTCCTACGTATATCTCGCGAAGAGACCATGAGGATAAAATCAGAGAGATTAGAGCCCACACAGAGGCATACCGACAATCCTTCTTTCCACGAACAATACGAGACTGGAATAGAAGGGAGAACCGATAGAGGTACTGAAGGTACCCTCCGCCACACACCGTCAGGTGGCTTGCGGAGTATGGATGTAGATGTAGATGTAGATGTAGATTCCATATTCTGCTAACAGTCATTGGATCTCGACCAACGCGAGCAGCAATGTCGCGATACGATAAACCGCAATCGCGATAGGCTACAATCCGACCTTTATCAAAGTCGGAAATGTGATGGTACGCATTTCTCCTCCTTACACGAGGCATCACAACAACGTTTCACCAGACAACGCCGGTCAACTGCTGTTTGTGTACGAGAAATCGGTTGGAAAATTTCCTCATGTCAGCACGTTGTAGGTGTCGCCACCGGCCCCAACCTTGTGTGAATGCTCTAGAAAGCTAATCATTTGCATGTCACAGCATCGTCTTCCTCTCGGTGAAATTTCGCGTCTGTAGGACGTCATCTTCGTGGTGTAGTAATTTTAATGGCCAGTAGTGTAGATATCTTAGGTGTTGCGAAACAGCTCAAATCACTTAAGAAAGACAAGTCTTCCGGTCCAGATGATATACCAATGAGGTTCCTTTCAGAGTATGCAGACAAAATAGAGCCTTTCTTAGCAATCATATACAACCGCTCAGTTGACGAAAGGTCTGTTCCTAAAGACTGGAAAGTAGCACAGGTCACACCAATATTTAAGAAAGGAAATAGGAGTAACCCATTGAATTACAGACCCATGTCAGGGACCTCAATTTGCAGTAGGATTTTGGAGCATATACTGTACTCGAACATCATGAATCACGTTGAAGAAAATGACTTTTTGATACATAACCAACACGGATTCAGAAAATATCGTACTTGTGCAACATAGCTAGCTCTTTTTTTCCATAAAGTAATGAGTGCTGCCGACAAGGAATCTCAGATCGATTCCATATTCCTAGATTTCCAAAAGGCTTTTGATACCGTTCCTTACAAGCGTCTATTAATCAAATTGCGTGCAAATGGAGTATCGTCTCAGTTGTGTGACTGGATTGATGATTTCCACTCAGAGAGGTCACAGTTCGTAGTGATAGACGGTAAATCATCGAATAGAACAGAAGTGATACCCGGCGTTCCGCAAGGTAGTGTCATAGGCTCTCTGCTGTTCCTGATTTACATAAATGATCTTGGTGATAATCTGAGCAGCCTCCTTAGATTGTTTGCAGATGACGCTGTAACTTACCGTCTAGTAAAATCATCACACGATCAATTGCAATTACAAAATGATCTAGAGAGAATTTCTGTATGGTGCGAAAAGTGGCAATTGGCACTAAACAAAGAAAAGTGCGAGGTTATCCAGATGGGTACTAAAAGAAATCCAATAAATTTTGGGTATACGATAAATCGCACAAATCTAAGGGCTGTGAATTGGAGTAAATACCCAGGAATTACAACTACGAGCAATTTAAATTGGAAAGACTACATAGATAATATTGTGGGGAAGGCGAAACAAAGACTGCGCTTTGTTGGCAGAACACTTAGAAGATGCGACAAACAAACTAAAGAGACAGCCTACATTACACTTGTCCGTCCTCTGCTGGAATATTGCTGCGCGGTGTGGGATTCTCAGCAGGTAGGATTGACGGAGGACATCGAAAAAGTGCAAAGAAGGGCAGCTCGTTTCGTGTTATCGCGCAATAGGAGTGAGAGTTTCACTGACATGATACGCGAGTTGAGGTGGCAGTCACTGAAACAAAGGCGGTTTTCTTTGCGGCGAGATCTACGTATTTACGAAATTTCAGTCACCAACTTTCTCTTCCGAATGCGATGATATTTTGTTGACAACCCCTTACGTAAGGAGAAATGATCATCATAATAAAATAAAAGAAATCAGAGCTCGAACGGAAAGATTTAGGTGTTCCTTTTTCGCAGGCGCCATTCGAGAGTGGAATGTAGAGAAGTAGTATGAAAATGGTTCGATGAACCCTCTGCTAGGCACTTAAGTGTGAATTGCAGAGTAACCATGTAGATGTAAATGTAGAACACGTATTTGAATGTTGTGCAGGGGCAGTTGAATTTACTGAAACTAAACTTCTGAAATGAACTTATGGCACTGTTGGCTGCGATGCGCCATCCGGAGAACTTCGACCACGAAGGGCAAGTTTTATTGCAGTCGACGCCACATTGGACGACTTGCGTGCCAGTGAGGAGGATGAAATGATGATGAGGACAACACAACACCCAGTCTACGAGCGGAGAAAATCTCCAACCCCGCCGGGAATCGATCCCGTGCCGGCTTGCGCGGGAGGCAAGCTAAGCGGGGGGAAAACTAAACTTCTAATTGTTGTTCTTTATAGATCACCAAACTCTGACTTCAGAGCATTTCTGCTCAAGCTAGAGAGGGTTCTTGGTTCACTTTACAGAAAGTACCAAAAGTTCGTTATAAGTGGTGACTTGAATATTAATTTCGTATGTGATTGTGCAAGAAAAAGGATGTTGGTAGATCTCCAAAACTCATATCATCTGGTGCAGACTGTTTTTTCCATCTAGGGTGCAGCAGAACAGTGGGAAAGCCATAGACAATATTTTTATTCATTCTTTATTACTAGACGGGGATTCTCTTAGTAATGGCTTGTCAGACCATCATACACAAATTTTAACACTAAAAGGCTTTTGTACTCAAACAAATGTCACATATAATTACAAACTATGCAGGGAAGCTAATCCAATGGCAAATAAAGAGTTTTTTAAAACTCGCCAAGGAACAAGAGTGGCTGGATGTTTATAGTGTGGATAACATAGATGACAAATATAATGCTTTTCTTAACACATTTCTCATTCTCTTCGAGAGTTGCTTTCCATTAGATTGTTCTAAACGGGGTGCTAGCAGTAAAAGGCAGCCTGGGTGGCTGACTGGTGGGATAAGGATATCATGTACAACAAAGTGGGAATTTTATCAAAATGTTAGAAGTACTCACTATCAAGCTACAGTTGCCCATTACAAACAGTATTGTAAGGTGCTTAGAAATGTTATTGGTAAGGCAAAGAGTATGTGGTACGCAAATAGTATAGTTGATTGACAGGATAAAATTAAAACCATATAATAAGTTGTGAAGGAAGTGTCTGGTCAGCAGCACAAAGTCGACGATATAAAGTCCGTTTGTAGTAAAAATATTTCTGTTACTGATAAATCAGATATATGTACAGTATTTAACAATCATTTTCTGAACTTTGCTGGTGAATTAAATAAAAATTTAGTTTCTAAAGGGAATCATGTAACATCCGAGACCGACGTCTGAAATACTCCTCTGTGATACTGACAAAAGGGGAGACTGAGTCAATAATGAAGACTAAGGAGTCTCATGGACATGATGGAGGGGGCGGGGATGCCCTAGGGATCAGTGTTGGGGCCACTCCTGTTCCTTATTTATAAAAATTATATGCCCCCTAGTATTACGGGTAATTCTAAAATATTTCTGTTTGCTACTGGCACTAGCTTTGTGGTAAAGGATGTTGTGTGCAATATTGGCTCTGTTTCAAATAGTGCAGTTCATGACAAGTTCATCGCTTGTATAAAATAAACTAATGCCAAATTACAGTAAGACTCAGTTTTTACAGTTAAACAAAACCCGACATTTTAATTTCACAGAGCGGGCATGAGAATAGTGAAACTGAACATTTCAAATTTCTAGGTGTTCAGATAGATAGTAAACTGTCGTGGAAAGCCCGCGTTCAGGGTTTTGTTCAAACATTTAATGCTGCCATTTTTACTATTCGAACGGTATCTGATGTAAGTCATAGTTCGCCACGGTAAGTTTTCATTTGCTTATGACGTATGGTATTTATTTTGGGGTAACTCTTCCCATTCTCAAAGGATATTTTTGGCTCAGAAATGGGCGGTTCGGGCAATAAGTGATTTAAGTTTGCTAACTTCTTGTCGACTCCTGTTCATTAGTCTGAGTTTTCTGACAGTGGCCTCTCAGTATAAATATTCTTTACTGTCGTTTCTTGTTAACAATAACAGCTTATTCCCACGAATTAGCAACTTTCATTCAGTCGATACTAGGCAGAAATCCAATCTGCGTTTGGATCTCACTTCCTTCACTCTTGTGCACAAAGGCATGCAGTATAATGTTGCATCCATTTTTAATAAGCGACCACAAGAATTAAAAAATCTTAGCAGCAATCCACGGGCTTTCAAATCGAAACTGAAGAGATTCCTTATGGGTCACTCCTATCGTGTCGAGGAATTCCTTGAAATATTAAACTGATACGTGTGTTATATTGTTGATTGCGTTTACATAAACATATGGCTTGCTTTTTTTGGGTCCATAAACATTTTATGCTATCTGTTGTTACTTTTATGTTGTAATTTCATGTACAATACGCTCCATGACCTTGGAGATTTACTCCTCAATTCAGTCCTACGGAACTAGACGTGTAAAAAAACAACATTGTGAAACATGACTCATCCAGCCAAACGACTTTTTTGCAGTACTCTACATTGCTTCTTTTATGGCAACGGCACGTGTCTTCCTTTTACGGACATTTGCATCACTCATGGGGGTTTTTTAAATTCCTGCTCCACCTGCAGTTCCCTATTTAAGGAGCTCCCTTCGTGCTGACATGATTCGCGAGTGCGACATTAAGTGCTGCAGAAGCTTTTGCAGCTGTCCTCCTCTTATTTCTCGCCGCATTGATCTTCACTGACTGTCTGTCGCCATTAGTCACACTTTCGTCCACGCTGTGACTTAGCAGCTGATGTTCCTCCTCTTTCCCTCTGTGCAGAATAAGTCTTCGGTATCGTGCCTCTTGAAACGCCAAACACTTCGACAACCTTGCTTACCGAAGCACCCACGAAATTGTCATGGTTTTCCATATTTTTATCCCAGCCCTGTACGTGGAGTGGTGAAGAGACTGCGGGATGAATCAGTGCAACACCCAAGTTCCAGAAGCACTACATGGAACTCCGATTGTTTAAAAAACGAACGACCACGCATAAAACAGATTCAGTCGTGTGATTGCGCAATCACGCGCTAATGTGTTAAGCTATTTTTTTTACGCATCTCAACGTTCATGACTTCACATCTCCTTAACTATGAGTCGTACAGTGATATAATTTTTCTGGTACATTCAGTGGTATATACCAATACTGCCTGAAAAATCTGTTGCGAATGTTGTTGGTAGTAAAGAATTAGACTACTAAATTAAAGCGTCATGCTTGATTCTTATTTTCACTGCAGGAGCAGAGAAAATGTAGTAAGACATAACTTTTTGTCCTTTATTGATTATGTGGCGTGTATCGGCTTAGAAGAAGTTTCAAAAACGTTTGACATTATCAGTAAACTTTGTTGGAAGTCCTGACGTGCTCTCATTCTGAAATAATGCATAAAATTAGTCTAGGTAATCTTCGCACAATGAGTAATAAAGCCTCAAGATATACAGGGTGTTACAAAAAAGGACGGCCAAACTTTCAGGAAACATTCCTCACACACAAATAAAGAAAAGATGTATTGTAGACATGTCTCCGGAAACGCTTAATTTCCATGTTAGAGCTCATTTTAGTTTCGTCAGTATGTACTGTACTTCCTCGATTCACCGCCATGATTTCATACGGGATACTCTACCTGTGCTGCTAGAACATGTGCCTTTACAAGTACGACACAACATGTGGTTCATGCACGATGGAGCTCCTGCACATTTCAGTCGAAGTGTTCGTACGCTTCTCAACAACAGATTCGGTGACCGATGGATTGGCAGAGGCGGACCAATTCCATGGCCGCCACGCTCTGCTGACGTCAACCCTCTTGACTTTCATTTATGGGGGGGGGGGCATTTGAAAGCTCTTGTCTACGCAACCCCGGTACCAAATGTAGAGACTCTTCGTGCTCGTATCGTGGACGGCTGTGATACAATACGCCATTCTCCAGGGCTGCATCAGCGCATCAGGGATTCCATGCGACGGAGGGTGGATGCATGTATCCTCGCTAACGGAGAACATTTTGAACATTTCCTGTAACAAAGTGTTTGAAGTCACGCTGGTACGTTCTGTTGCTGTGTGTTTCCATTCCATGATTAATGTGATTTGAAGAGAAGTAATAAAATGAGCTCTAACATGGAAAGCAAGCGTTTCCGGACACATGTCCACATAACATATTTTCTTTCTTTGTGTGTGAGAAATGTTTCCTGATGAGAAGATCCCGTCGCAACGAAAAACGCCTTTGTTTTAATGATTGCCACTCAAATTCCCGTATCATGTCTGTGACACTATATCCCCTATTTCGCGATAATACAGAACGAACTGCCCTTCTTTCTACTTTTTCGATGTGATCCGTCAGTCACACCTGATGCGGATCCCACACCGCACAACAATACTCCAGAATATGGCGGACAGACCTGGTGTAAGCAGTGTCTTTAGTAGACCTGCTGCACCTTCTAAGTGTTCTGCCAATGAATCGCAGTCTTTGGTTGCTCTACCCACAATATTATCTATGTGATCGTTCCAATTTAGGTTATTTGTAATTGTAATCCCTAAGTATTTAGTTGAATTTACAGCCCTCAGATTTATGTGACTTACCGCATAATCGAAATTTAGCTGATTTCTTTTAGAACTCATGTGAATAACTTCGCACTTTTATTTATTCACGGTCAACTGCCACTTTTCGCACCAAACAGGTATCTTATCTAAATCATTTTGCAATTCGTTTTGATCATCTGATGACTTTACAAGACGGTAAATGACAGCATCATCTGCAAACAATCTAAGACGGCTACTCAGATTGTCTCCTATGTCGTTGATATACACTCCTGGAAATGGAAAAAAGAACACATTGACACCGGTGTGTTAGACCCACCATACTTGCTCCGGACACTGCGAGAGGGCTGTACAAGCAATGATCACACGCACGGCACAGCGGACACACCAGGAACCGCGGTGTTGGCCGTCGAATGGCGCTAGCTGCGCAGCATTTGTGCACCGCCGCCGTCAGTGTCAGCCAGTTTGCCGTGGCATACGGAGCTCCATCGCAGTCTTTAACACTGCTAGCATGCCGCGACAGCGTGGACGTGAACCGTATGTGCAGTTGACGGACTTTGAGCGAGGGCGTATAGTGGGCATGCGGGAGGCCGGGTGGACGTACCGCCGAATTGCTCAACACGTGGGGCGTGAGGTCTCCACAGTACATCGATGTTGTCGCCAGTGGTCGGCGGAAGGTGCACGTGCCGTCGACCTGGGACCGGACCGCAGCGACGCACGGATGCACGCCAAGACCGTAGGATCCTACGCAGTGCCGTAGGGGAACGCACCGCCACTTCCCAGCAAATTAGGGACACTGTTGCTCCTGGGGTATCGGCGAGGACCATTCGCAACCGTCTCCATGAAGCTGGGCTACGGTCCTGCACACCGTTAGGCTGTCTTCCGCTCACGCCCCAACATCGTGCAGCCCGCCTCCAGTGGTGTCGCGACAGGCGTGAATGGAGGGACGAATGGAGACGTGTCGTCTTCAGCGATGAGAGTCGCTTCTGCCTTGGTGCCAATGATGGTCGTATGCGTGTTTGGCGCCGTGCAGGTGAGCGCCACAATCAGGACTGCATACGACCGAGGCACACAGGGCCAACACCCGGCATCATGGTGTGGGGAGCGATCTCCTACACTGGCCGTACACCACTGGTGATCGTCGAGGGGACACTGAATAGTGCACGGTACATCCAAACCGTCATCGAACCCATCGTTCTACCATTCCTAGACCGGCAAGGGAACTTGCTGTTCCAACAGGACAATGCACGTCCGCATGTATCCCGTGCCACCCAACGTGCTCTAGAAGGTGTAAGTCAACTACCCTGGCCAGCAAGATCTCCGGATCTGTCCCCCATTGAGCATGTTTGGGACTGGATGAAGCGTCGTCTCACGCGGTCTGCACGTCCAGCACGAACGCTGGTCCAACTGAGGCGCCAGGTGGAAATGGCATGGCAAGCCGTTCCACAGGACTACATCCAGCATCTCTACGATCGTCTCCATGGGAGAATAGCAGCCTGCATTGCTGCGAAAGGTGGATATACACTGTACTAGTGCCGACATTGTGCATGCTCTGTTGCCTGTGTCTATGTGCCTGTGGTTCTGTCAGTGTGATCATGTGATGTATCTGACCCCAGGAATGTGTCAATAAAGTTTCCCCTTCCTGGGACAATGAATTCACGGTGTTCTTATTTCAATTTCCAGGAGTGCAGATCAGGAACAATAGAGGGCCTATAACACTTCCTTGGGGAACGATGACTTCCCGTGTATTACTACGAACTGTGACCTTTCTGATGGATGACCATCCGGTGTGCCGAGCGCTGTTGGCAAGCGGGGTGCACTCAGCCCTTGTGAGGCAAACTGAGGAGCTCCTTGACTGAGAAGTAGCGGCTCTGGTCACGAAACAGCTATACGGTCGGGAGAGCGCTGTGCTGACCACAAGC
This sequence comes from Schistocerca cancellata, assembly GCF_023864275.1. NCBI lineage: Eukaryota > Metazoa > Arthropoda > Insecta > Orthoptera > Acrididae > Schistocerca > Schistocerca cancellata. The sequence goes on along the minus strand of NC_064626.1, from coordinate 1,142,324,565 downwards.
CGCTCCATATCCGCATCCAGTGACGCCTGTGGACTGAGGATGACACGGCGGCCGGTCGGTACCTTTGGGCATTCATGGCCTGTTTGGGGGAGGGGGGGGGGAGGGTTTGTATAAAGGAACAGACACGGAGTTCAACAGCATCCACTATGGATAAAATTCACTTAACTGATGGTACACGAAGTAGAGAGGATATAAAATGTACACCGGCAACGGCAATAAAATCATTTCTGAGTGTAGATTTGTTAGAAGATCTTTTTTGGAGGTATTTGTCCGGAGTGTAACCATGTACGGAAGTGAAACATGGACGATAAACAGGTTAGATAAAAAGAGAATAGAAACATTCGAAATGTGGTACTACAGAAGAATGTTGAAGATTAGATGGGCGATGACGTTACTAATGAGGAGGTACTGAATAGAATTGGGGCGACAAAAAATTTGGGGCACAACTTGAACAGAAGAAGGGATCGGTTGGTAGGACACGTTCTGAGGCATCGAGGGATCGCCAGATTAGTATTGGAGGGAAGTGTGGGTGGTAAAAATCACAGAGGGAGACCAAGAGTGGAATACACTAAGCAGTAGTTATTCGGAGATGAAGAGGCTCGCCCAAGATAGGGTAGCATGGAGAGCTGACTGAAAATCACAACAACAACAATTATTATTTGAAATACTGACAATCTAATATTTGTTTGGCCTGGAAACGTTAGATGAACTCCTCTGTGTGAACAGCCCTCGGAAGGCTCTACGGCACCGACCGACCGCCGTGTCAACGTCAGCCGGTCTGCGCTATCGTCCGCGGATGCAGCGGCACGTGACGTCAGCACACCACACCACACCGCACTCTCCCGACCGTTGTCAGCTGGTGTGACCTGCAGCCGCTGATGCCCAGCCGAGCTGCCCCTCAGTTGACGTCACGAGGCAGATTACGCCCCGGCAGGTCAACAGCGCGTAGCGGCGCGGGTGTTTTTTTTTATCTTTTTTTCTTCCTAAGAGACCAAACTGCTGAGGTCATCGGTCCCTAGACCTCCACAGTACTTAAAGTAACTTTAACTTACGCTAAGAAAAACACACACACACACACACACACACACACACATGACCGAGGGAGGACTCGAACCTCCGGCGGGAGGGCCCACGCAACGTGTGACATGACACCTCAAACCACACGAGTGGTCGCCCATCCAGATACCAGCCACGGTCGACGGTGCTTAACTTCGGTGTTCTGACGGTGGGAACCGGTGTATCCATGGCGCCCTGACAATACGTTAGATAGACATCCTGCACTGTGTCTGGCGAACCGTTTTGGCCCTTTAGTAATACATATGTAATTTTTGAGTACATTTCTCGTGGAAATGTACAGCGGTCTTGGTAAAATATTTTAAAATTGAATTAAAAACAGTCATGACCACGCAATAAAGTATTTATTGGCAATGGTAGCCGGTTTCGGTCAAAATGCGACCATCTTCAGATCATATGACACCATGATGACAGGCCGTGGGGCCGGCCGGAGTGGCCGTGCGGTTCTAGGCGCTACAGTCTGGAACCGAGCGACCACTACGGTCGCAAGTTCGAATCCTGCCTCGGGCATGTATGTATGCGATGTCCTTAGGTTAGTTAGGTTCAATTAGTTCTAAGTTATAGGCGACTGATGACCTCTGAAGTTAAGTCGCATAGAGCTCAGAGCCATTTGAACCATTTTTGAACAGGCGGTGGCGGAGAACGGAGCAGGTACCGTGGACCAGTTGGCGTTCGTGGCTCCAGGATACTGACCATCGCCTGCCATCACGGTGTGATATGATCTGTGGAAGGTCGCATTTTGACCAAAACTGGCTACTAGAGATGGGCAAACTGAAACACGTAAATGTTTCGAAACAAATGAAACAGTACAATGTAATGTTTCGATACGGTGTTTCGAAACAGTGAAACAGTTTGTTTTGTAATCTAATAAACCTACACATTTTATCATCTTGAATGTCTACTGTATAAGTATGTCCATATAAACACAAATGAGGTGCGAGAGCGCTAATCATATCGCAGAAAGTATGAAACTATCACTTAGGCGTCTTGGCAGTTTCGTATTTCCTGCAGCAAATGCGCTGCTTTTGTGTCATGTGACTTTCATACTTTTCAATTGGCTGAGGAAAGCCTTAGCTGAAGACAGAAGAACCACCACGAACGTAACTGGAGGTGGGAGCAAACTGCAGAAACAACAGATATGCTACTGGGATTCCCACATTCCATTAGTATGGCTAATATACCCATCCTGCTAATTTCCATGCACACAAAGGGAATCATTGTGGATAATAGACACAGTGACTATAGACTCACAAATAACGCCAAATAATTCGAATAAATAACAAAATATAACAGAAAAAATTGTGTTTCAAGGTGTTTCGAACCGTTACTATGAATTTACGATGCTTCCCGTTCACCAGTACACTATCAGTGATATGTCAAACAGATTTCTTGCAATTATACCTACATCAAATTTATATACATGTCTAATAACTGTCACTCTACGCCTTTTTTTTATTTAAAATGTTGTAGTCTTACTTGCGTTTCTTAATATGATTGCTGTACATGAACAGTGAAGCGTATGTTATAAAAAAAGTGTAATTTAACTGAATGATTTTCACATATTTATTATTTTGAATGCGAATAGTATGCGTTGTTTTATTGTTTGGTTAGTGTTTATAAAGCAGATGTTACGCCATTTCGGAATAGGACAGTCAGCTAGAAACGAAGCTTTATTTTCGGATATCTTGAGCTTCATGCTATTGCTTGTCAAAAGATTTCGGCACTCTTGAAAGTGTTTCATGCAGTGGTATGTTGTGTTTCAGTACCTGTGCCGAGCCCGAATCTCGTCCGACACAGAGCGGAATGAAACATCACTGTTTCGATACAATTAGTCCGTTCCAGGCGCAGGTGGACTGAAACAGTCTTATTTTGAAACAACGATACAGTTTCTGTGTCTGGCTCGAGATCCGAGACAAGGGCGGAATGAAACACCACTGTTTCGAAACAGTGAACCATAGCAGTTCCGAAACACTGAAACAGTTCCAGGTATCGATGCACTGTATCGAAACATAGAAACTGTGGCCAAGTCTACTGGCTACCATTGCCAATAAATGTTTTATTGCGTGGTCAGGACTGTTTTTAATTCAGTTTTATAGCGTAAATATATCTCCAGAGAGTACTTATAGTTTTGGTTACAAATTGGTCTCTACGGAACCGACATGTGGCTCGCTGACTCCGTGCGAGATTACTGACCCTCAGTCAGTCCTAGGATTTGTAAGTGTCGCTTATCTCCAGTTTCACCCCAGGCAGTGCTTGTTAACGTGTTAAAGTGCAATGTTGCACCTTGGTCCACGAGTAACTAGCTATGTAACTCAGTTTTAAGGTGAGAGGAAGTCAATGGCACGGCACCTACAACAGCATAATGCCGAGTAACTCACTGTGGGTTGAAACTTTCTGGAAGATTAAAACTGCGTACCGGACCGAGACTCGAACTCGGAACCTTCGCCTTTTGCAGGCAAGTGCTCTACGGATTGAGCTACCCAAGCATAAATCACGACCACTCCTCACAGCTTTACTTCCGCCAATACCTCATCTCCTACCTACCAAACATCACAGAAGTTGTACTGCATAAGTTACAGAATAAAGCTGTCACTAAGCCATTTCTCCTCTGTATCCTCCGTTCCAGGAGTGCTGGTTGTACAAGATATGCGGGAGAACTGTGGAGTCCGAACGGCAGGAGACCAGGTACTGGCGGAAGTAAAGCTCTGTGGACTGGTCGTGAATTAGCGCATGATAGCTCAGCCGGTAGAGCACTTGCCTGCAACAGATACACATAACCATCATGGATTCCGATTAATGGACAGGGATTTCATCCTAGATCTACGTTTTCGTAGCTTTTTATAACTCAGTTAATAGGCATGCTGGGGTGATTTAATCCAAATGGACACAGCTAATATCCTACCTTACATTTTTGCAGTCCGAGCTTGTCTATTAATGTGTCGCCTCTGTCGGACGTTAAATCCTTGGATTACGGAGACGGGTGAAATTTCAGTAAATGAGCACAAAAAAGTAATAAAACAAGTACGTGAAGAAAGAAGAAAAACCCGGCTTGTGTACGTTTTCCACCGCCTCATCTACGCTGATCCTACAGCTTAACGAAAGAAGGGAAAGAAGAGGGAAAAAAGTAGTAGTAGAAGTTGTAGAAAAAAGTGGTAAAGAATAGCAATAGTAGTAGTAGCAGTAGTAGTGGTGGTGGTGGTGATGGTGTAGTAGCACTCGAAAGAGTGCTGCAGTACTTGTAGCGAACTGTCACTGCCGTTTTAGACTCTATAAGAAACTAAGACTTTTGGTGTAGGGCGTCAACCATATTCTGTTGACGCCCTCGTCAAAACAGGGCGAAGAGCGGAGAGAAGTTCACGGCATCCTCATGCGATTAGGGTGGAAACTTCTCCTCAAGGGCGGAAGAATCAGCACTGATCAACGGCATGAGGATGCCGAAGGCAATGGAAACACTTGCGGTGGGGCGGGTTGGTCTCTCACTATCCTTTAAACACCTAATTGGGAACGTTTCAGATTGTCTGCCTCTTCACTCTGCAATAAAAATAAATGTCATATTGTAACACTGGAAATGCATATCCTCCTATTTCCATCTATTGTACTATAAATTTGTTTTCCTTATTTTTGTTGCCTGAATATATGACATTTCTGTGTCTTTACATATTGTAATTGTTTTACTATTTGTATATATATATATATATATATATATATATTTATTTATTTATTTATTTATTTATTTATTTATGCATTTATGTCGATGTATAATTGGTTTGTTTCGTAAATATTATTTGTATTTTTACGCTGGGTCTTGCCTAGGGAAAACTGCTATCGAACGATTACATCGATAGGTCGTGTGAAGAATCAAAGTGTGTAGGATCTTTGGTAGTGTTAACTCGGCCGCGTGGAGCGCGGGCAGAGAGAGTCTGACTGGAGTAGCGAGTGGAGCAGGTGTGTTGTGTGAAGCTCCCGCGAGTTGCCGCGCTTTCGGGGTTTGGCAGCATGTAATTGCGCTCGACTCGCGATGATAGTTTCTGACATGGTGTCGCGGACGGGAAGCATTAGCTGGCGCACATCAAGAGCCCGTTTCGCCTGGTGACCGTGTCGAGAAGAAGGCGCGCCAACATCCAGCTTCTGCAACAGCGACGGCCGACAATGAGTGACTGTCGCCACCTCCTCGATCGACGGCTTCAAAACTTCAATCAACCAACAAGGAAGACTGGAAGCACGTAAAGTTTTAGAACTGTATGGCAGACCTCAGCTTTTCAAACTGTTCGAATCACAAAATTACAGCAACGTAGCATGAACCTTTGTTGCTGATTGTCCCAATTGCATTACCAAGCAGTGTCCCCTCCTTTTCCGGAATCAACCCGAGTGTCGTTGAAATTCAGACGCCAGCATTAAAGTAACATCATTTCACTGCTTTAATTTCAAAGTTCAGTTAAAGTATTCATAGCTGCCTACAATATTCAGATTACACAATCACAAATTAAGAGTGCGAGTTTTGTTACCGTATTTTAGCTTACCTGTGACTGCAGCTCAGCTTGGTACATACTTAATTTTACTACTGTTAATTGTTCAGAATCATTTAATTCAAGTTCAAAGTTAAATCCCTTATTTCTAAATTGCGCAGATTCAAGTAGCTTTTGAAATGATTGTTGAGGTAGTCCAAGACTAACCGTATTTTACTGAATTTCGATGTGCTTCAGAAAGAAAGCTCACTATTAACTTCAGTCTCTAAATTAACTTTCGATTTTCCTGTTTTATTAATTCTTTTGCTAAATTAAGTCAGAGTGTAGCGAAATTTGTTACTTCTGACAAACTTTCAGTTTTCACACTACACGTGTCAACCTTCAGTTGCCACGCTTCTAGTGCTAATTCTATGTGTAATAACCTTTCTTTTTCACTTAATATAGTAATTGTCCTTAGGACTGGCGACCGTAATTTCCCTCAAATCTCAAATATCTAATTACCGCTAGTTAATTGTTAACGTAACGGCTGCACATTTACTTTCTTTATTAACTTTACCCCTTTTCAAAATTAATTTCCACCAGTTTCATTTGTATTTTTCCTTTCATTTAGATGTAACCCTTTCCTCCCTCTTTACCGACAGATTAACTTCGGTGACGATTGCTTTTCCCAAATTTCCATTAGGTACACGCGGTTTAATTTTTCACTGTCATTAAGGTCGATAAGTGAGGGGGAGGTTACAATAAGACGAGGGCCTCCCGTCGGGTTGTCGGGTAGACCGCTCGCCTGGTGCAAGTTCAAATGGTTCAAATGGCTCTGAGCACTATCCGACTTAACTTCTGAGGTCATAAGTCGCCTAGAACTTAGAACTAATTAAACCTAACTAACCTAAGGATATCACACACATCCATGCCCGAGGCAGGATTCGAACCTGCGACCGTAGCGGTCGCTCGGTTCCAGACGGTAGCGCCTAGAACCGCACGGCCACTCCGGCCGGCCCTGGTGCAAGTCTTTCGATTTGACGCCACTTCGCCGACTTGCGCGTCGATGGGTATGGAATGCTGATGATTAGGACAACACAACTCCTAGTCCCTGAGCGGAAAAAATCTCCGACCCAGCCGGGAATCGAACCCGGGCCCTCAGGACTGACACTGATTTTCGCGCCGACCACTTTTTATTTTTTATTTTTAGTTCGTTGCATTTCCTCGCAGCGGACGTCACGACGTCACATTACATCCGTTGAAGTTCGTTGGGTAGATACTGGTTTAGCCGACAAAAGCATCGTTGAGGAAAATAGCTATCAAGTCCGTATTTAATATCCCGACATCAGTTACTAATGTCTCTGTAACGAGTTCACACACAAAAGCAGCCAGAAGATATTTAGTCCGAGCCGATATTTTAAACGCCCTAAACTGTCATTGACCCACGATTACTTGCGAATTAACACATTCAGTCGTCCAGTAGGCTTCTTGTAAAGAAGTGCTCGCAATAAAGTCTTGTAATGTGCACGAAACACGATACACTGAGCTTAAGTACGACATGAATTGTTCACACGCGAATACTTCCTTAAGTAAACCATTCACAAGGCTCAAACTTTCGTAAAATAATACTGCAGTCGCTTTTCGTCCACGACACGAGAACCAATCAACTCGCGATTTTCTTCATTTTGGTACAAATTTGATCTGCGCGGTTTTTCCAAAACTAAATAAAATTTAATAAAAACAAAATGCGATTCCTTTCCACAAAATAAATTACTAATAAATTTAATACTCAACGCCCTGACTGGCTGCCTTTTACAAAATCTGGCTCATGTGGACAGATATCACAAATTCGCTATTGCACAACAAGTTTCTCACGCACACATTGACATAGTTTTAACAAAATATCACATTCTCACTTTACGTATTCCCTCCATTCACTCTCCAGTCTCTCAAAAACATTCACACAACCAAAACAAGACGCAATATTAATTTTCCAATGTACTGTCAGAAATCTGTGGCATTAAAACGAAAGAAAACTCCAGAAAATTAGATTATATGAACCTATCCACTTCGATGTACTTCCAATTATGCTATACATGAATACGTTACAGGTCCTGACTCGGTTCATCAATGTCAGCACGGTTATTACGTGTTTTAGGTAAAAATTTATATCTCCGACAATATTAAAATTATTGGTTTCAAAATTTTAACAGTATGGCTGTATTGTCCACAAAATTTGGTATACTAAGTACGAAAATATCGATTAATATTTTACAGTACTTCTTCACATTCAGAGACAGTATGTGTAACGTACTGCTTCATGACAAGCTACGCTTTCAGTGCAACACGACAACTCGTATTAATTTGCTACGTTACACACTGCATTAAAGACACATAATGTGTATCCACGGGACGTGTGACCCGTAATTGAAAAAGTGTCATAAGATTCCGGATTAGTTTCCCATTCTGATCTCATGGAAAGAAGACTGCGAAGGGAGAGCTGACCATGAGCAAAAGATTGGAAGACCAACGAAAAGGTAAAATTCTACTAGTCGGAGCTTGGAATGTCGAAAGTCTGAATGCAGTAGGGAAGATATTAACTCTGAAATGGGAGATGTAAAGGCTGCAACTAGACGTCGTCGTACTAAGGGCCAGTGACGTGGAATGGACAAAAGGTAATAATTTCTGGTCGCACGAACGTCAGAAGCACCAGGAAATGGTATAACGGCACCAGGATTCCTTGTGAATACGGTGACTTTTAATGTATTGTATGTTAACCGGGGGCGTAGAAAGGACGGAGAGGCTCCGACCCCGCCGCAGCCGCAGTGGTCCACAACCCCACGACCACTAGCGCAGTCCACTTCACCTCTCCGTCGCCCCACACCGAACCACTCTTTTAGGGTTATTGTGAGGTTCGGCCCCCGTGGACCTCCCCCCCCCCCCCCCGCCCCTACGGAACGTCTCACACCAGACGAGTGTAACCCCTGTGTTTGCGTGGCAGTAATGGTGGTGTACGCCTACGTGGAGTGGAGAACTTGATTGCGCAGCAATCGCCGACATAGTGTAGCTGAGGCGGAATAATAGGAACCAGCCCGCATTCGCCGAGGTAGATGGAAAACCTCCTAAAAACCATCCACAGACTGGCCGGCTCACCGCACCTCGACACAAGTCCTACGAGCGAATTGGTGTCTGTGGACCAGGCGCTTCTTCCCAGCCCGGAAAGCCGTGCGTTAGAGCGCACGGTTAATTGGCCGGGCTTACGGTGACTTACTGCGAATAGTTCAGCTACAGCGTTATTCTCACAAGGGAACTGCGTGATATCGAACGCCCGGAACCACACGAAGATGCGCTTAGAATATAAATCGCTTGTCCCAAAAACTGTGCTATGACCCATTCGCTTTGAAAAAGCAGCTGTTGTTCGAAAGCGCTAACTGACGTGAACTAAAAAGTAGTCACACTGGTTTGTGTGAGCGGTACAGCTGCTGTAGGAGGCCGTCTGTTACAGGGATCGATTGTGGGTTAGAGTGTAAACAGTGTACATCGCTGTCAGGAGCCGAGTTAATCCCACGAATATTGTCAAAAAGTCAGAGGCAAAGCTGCGACGTGATACTGAATACGGAAGCGTAATATGAATCGAGGATGTAGAGTTACAGCATGATGATTCACAAATACAATGGGAATGATGGACAAATGCAAGAATATACGCTGCATAGGTACAGTAATTTTGAAGGACAGTACAAGCCCATGCAAGAAGTTGGCTCTCCCAACACTATAAGGCTTTCGTCTCCAGAGCAACAGGAACATTCAGGTGCAACTGAATACGAACCATCTCTATCCGAAATGTCGAGCGCCAGTATAGTAGAAGATATTGATGACAACATACTGGAGAACATTTTTGCAGGTTGTTACAGCCTCTTCAGAAATGAATGCTTGAACGTAGATGCAGATTGTAATTTCCCTCCTCCGTTACTAATTTCATCTATTGTCCACATTAATAAGCAAACTCTTTTTATGAAGATTTGAGAGGAGAGAAGATTACAATAAACTTTCAAGTTTACTTAGCTTGTCATGTTGAGTTGGCTCCAGTTCTTCTTGTCTAGGGGTCTGATTCTTGAAAATTTAAATTTCACTTCAGGTCCTCACGGTTGGTTTGAACTAAATAAATTTGAAGATTGTTGTTGCAGATTTTTTTTACGTAAATATTGTTTCTCACATTTTAGTATATCATACAGTATTTTGATTTTTCACATTAAAAAAGCCGAAATTACATTTTTCGCACAAAAATACAAAATTACGTCCTGTAACATGGGAGTCGTGTTTACGTCTCGTAGACTCTGCAGAAAAAAACACATTCCAAAGGGTTTACAATTTTTGCTAACAAATAGCTTTCTACCACTTTCCATTACATTATTAATTTCGATTATTATTTCATAAATGAATCCAGAAATAAATATAGTAAACAGTACAGGATTGCGTAATTAACAATATAAGTTTTAAGTGCGCCAATAATTCGTAATTTCAAAAGTATCTAAGAAAAAATAATTTTCACTGTACATTCAGAAATAGTACTTAACGATTGTAGCATCGAAACTAAAATATTTTGTAAGATAATTCCTTTTCATGAATTTTAGCTTGAAATATAACATACTGTGTATAAAATTATATGAAAATTTTCAGAAAATCAATTGAGATAATATTGACCCGTCCAAAATTCGAAAAATAATACTGGTATCGACAACTGCTGTTGAGGAGAAGTAATGCTAGAGGAGGATGTCCCGTTACAAGATGATAGCAAATCCTGCAGGTTGCGCTGTGACATTTGAGCCAAACGTCATGACGGCTCTCGATCTTCCACCATAATCGAGTCCACCAACATGAGGTGGCAAATATGAGGTAGCCAAGGGGTGGAAACGTGGGTTCTACTATGCCAAGACTGCTTGGTAGCTACAACAGGAAAACAGAATTAATTAGCAGGAGTACAAAATAAGAAAGTATTTATTACTTAACTTTGCTGTAGTCCATGATCAGTTGGTTGACAATTACAGAAGATGCGACTAGACTAAGCGTCTGTGGAATGACATAATTTACAAGTCACAAATCTTGCAGTGACGAATTAATTTCTCGTAATCTTGAATGTCGAATCCGGTGAATTTGAAGACTAACTTGGAACGGAGCTACAAATACTTGGTGGCAGCAATGACAGAGCTGCAGACGATGACTAACATCGGCGCTGGCTGACCACTGAGCGCGGCTACGAACTGTGGACCGGCACAACTGCACTACACTCCTGCTACACACGAAGTGGCCTAGCGGCGCCTCGCGGCGAGCATAAGTACTGCTTTTTTTTTCTTTATGGATTTTCAATTCCCCCCCTAAGGGGGCGGGCTGGCAGCAGCTTAGTACGCTGCTCTACAGCCTACAGACTTTGTTTTTAAAAACGGTAAAACGGTGACTTAAAGTGTAAAATGGCGGAAAAATGCGGATAGTTAAAACAGAAAGCTAAAGGGGTTGGCAATGTTTATAAAAGACACAGGAATCAAACAAGTAACATAGTACACACACAATTAAAAAACATGGCGACAGTCTGGTTTCTGTTCGCAAGAGATAGAAAGCACACATAGCGACAGTATGATGGCCGTTCGCAACACTTCCAAAAAAAAAAAAAAAAAAAAAAAAAAACGGAACACTCACTGTAAAACACTGCACAAAAATGGCGGCACAAAGATGACACTCCCGAGCCAAAGACAGATGGGGAGGGGGGGCGGAACTGGAGGAGGGGGAAGAACAAGGAGGGAGGAAGGAAAAAACGGAAAGGGGGGGACCAAGGAGGGAGAGGACTCATAGAGGGGGAGAGGGGCAGGGCAGATGCGAGAGGGAAAGATAGGAGGCAGAGGAGGGAAATGCAAAAGGATGTGGGGGAGATAAGGGGGCAGAGAGAGGGGAGGTGGGGAAAAAAGAGGATGGAAGGGGGGAGAGGGAGCCCAGGAAAAGGAGAGAGGAAAGGAGGGGGAGTGAGGATCAGAGGTGATAGGAGGGATAAATGGAGGGAGAGAGTGCATCATCCGGGAGTTGATGAAAGCCACCTTGGGAAAGTAGATGAAGGGTGTAGAGATGGAGGGTAGGGGGGACACAACAGTGAAGGCGTGGCAGGTGGCGGGGATGGGAGAGGAGGGTGGTGGGGATGGGAGAGGAGAGGAGCAACCAGGGGGTGAGGGGGATCAAGGCGGCGGGAGGTGTAGAGGATGCGGATATGTTCGAGGAATAGGAGCAGATGGGGGAAAGGAATGAGATCATAGAGGATCCGCGTGGGGGACGGGAGGTGTATACGGAAGGCGAGGCGGAGTGCATGACGCTCATGGATCTGGAGGGACTTATAGAATTTGGGAGGGGGGGCAGATATCGAGGCAGGACTGGCATAACAGAGGATGGGACGGATTAAGGATTTTTAGGTGTAGAGGATGGTAGAGGGGTGCACATAAGTACTGCGACTGGCTGTGTACTCTTTGGCTAGCACAGCCGTTCTTCTGTTCCGTTTATCGAGAGAATCGCATCCGGCGGATCGATCTCTCAGGTGGCGGTGCGGTCGTATGACTGATGACATCACACGTCACCTGTGCAATGTCCTCACTACGTCGCAAGTGCCAGTCTTCGTCAGAATTGTGTCCTGTGTACTTGTGAGTGCACTGCTGTATGTCGGACCTAAGTGAATTCGACATGGACAAATGGTGAGTGCTTCCATAGCCAAAATAGCTGAAGTGCTTAGTGTTTCAAGAGGCACCACACCAGAAAAGCGAAAACAGTATACAGTAATTCTATGAATTCTATGAATACGTGCTTTCGTAGAACTGATAAGCCTAGATGGGCACTGGATCCACCTTCTTCAGTGCGGATGCACAAATACGTTCGACCTCCTGAGGGAATCTCTGAGTAACGAACGGGAGTATAATGGACAGGGACTGCGGTTAGCTGGCGCTCGGTGGGCGTGTGGATCGGCCGCGAGGCGTGCCGAGACAGTCCGTGCAGTTGTGAAAAACAGTGTCCGGAGGACGCAGTGGTTACCGCACCTGCCTAGTAAGCAGGGAGGTCCCGGGTTCAAATCCCGGTGCGGTACACATCTTCGCTCATCGCCGGTGATTTAGCTTAATGTCCCGCTGCAGCTCACAGCAGTGGTCCCCATCAATGTACGGGGTGATTATAAATGAATATCAGAGTTTTAACGCTTTATAATATTTAGTACATTAATCTTACAGTTATAAATTATATGTCAAAGAAGTAACTCAAACAGTTGTGTTCGGCACCAGTGCGCATGCGCAGCGCGCATTCCGACGCAATCCGCTAGATTGGTTGAACTTCACTGTATCCTAGCGCTGGATAGGCCGCAAGGGGCCCAATGACAGGGCTTGCTTTGCATGACCTGCACGTTCACCCGAACTAACGCCATACGATTTTCCCCTTTGGGGCTTTATCAAGGATCGTGTGTACGTGCCTCCGCTACCAGCGGACCTCCCTGAATTAAGAAACCGGATTGAAGCAGCTGTTGCTACAATCACTGAAGACACACTTATCAACGTTTGGGAAGATCTCGGCTATAGACTTGATGTGTGCCGTGTGACAAATAATGCTCACATCGAACATTTACAAGGTTCTTTGTAAAACTGTTTGAGTTGCTTTTTCATTTGACATATCATTTATAACTGTAAGTTTAATATAATAAATATTATAAAGCGTTAAAAATCCGATATTCATTTATAAACACTCTGTACTTCCTTGGTCATTAAATATAGGTTTTTGTTGTTGTTGTGGACTTCAGTCTGAAAATTGGTTTTGTTCATCTCTCCATGCTATTCTATCCTGTGCAATGCTCTTCATCTCCAAATAACTACTGCAACCTACATCCTTCTGAATCAGCAAACTGTTTTCATATCTCTGTTCCCTTCTATGATTTTTATCCCCCACACTTCACTCTAGTACTAAACTGGTGACCCCTCGATGTCTCAGAATGTATCCTATCAACCAATTCCTTCTTTTAGGTAAGTTACACCACAAATTTCTTTTCTCCCCAGTTCTACTTAGTAGCTTCCTCATTAGTTACACAATCTGCCCATCAAATTTTCAGCATTCTCCTGTAGAACCACATTTCAAAAGCTTCTGTTCTCTTGTCATCTCGTTGAGATCAGGTGTTCCGCCAGTGTTGAAGACATCGGGTTACGATGTCGAAATATCGTGTTGGGAAGATGTGCACTACTGGCAAAACATACAGCACCCAGTAAGTCAGTACGTGGACGAAAGTGTACGTTGAGTGATCGCGACTGACGGCCATTGATGAGTACTGTGACAAAAAATAGGAGGAATACAGGGGTAAACACCACTGCAGAACTGCATGTCTCGCTCGCAAATCCTAGCAGCACGAAAACAACACGAAGTTGGCAGGGATTTGCAGGGCGAGGTGGAATCCCAAAACCACTCCTCAGTGATGCAAATGACCGTAACAGGAAAACGTGGCGCCGATTCCTTAAATCTTAATTACGGAGACATGGAAGAAAGTCATTTGGTCAAATGAGTCTTGTTTCACACTATTTCCAAGTTCAGGCAGAGTTTTCATCCAAAGAGTCATCGGCGATGATTTGGGCGGTATTGGGTGGCATTCCATGGGCCCCTCGTTTACTCTTCAAGGCCGCATTAGTGCCAAGGATTACGTGACCGTTTTGGCTGACCAGGTCCATCCCATGGTACAACGTCTATTCCCCAGTGATGATACTGTGTTGCAAGATGACAAAGCCCCTGCTGATACAGATCACATTCCAGAATGAGATTTTCACTCTGCAGCGGTGTGTGCGCTGATATGAAACTTCCTGGCAGATTAAAACTGTGGGCCCGACCGAGACTCGAACTCGGGACCTTTCCCTTTCGCGGGCAAGCGCTCTACCTCTGAGCTGCCGAAGCACGACTCACGCCCGGTGCTCACAGCTTTACTTCTGCCAGTATCTCGTCTCCTACCTTCCAAACTTTACAGAAGCTCTCCTGCGAACCTTGCAGAACTAGCACTCCTGAAAGAAAGGATATTACGGAGACATGGCTTAGCCACAGCCTGGGGGATGTTTCCAGAATGAGATTTTCACTCTGCAGTGGAGTGTGCGCTGATATGAAACTTCCTGGCAGATTAAAACTGTGTGCCCGACCGAGACTCGAACTCGGGACCTTTGCATTTCGCGGGCAAGTGCTCTACCATCTGAGCTACCGCAGCACGACTCACGCCCGGTACTCACGGCTTTACTTCTGCCAGTATCTCGTCTCCTACCTTCCAAACTTTACAGAAGCTCTCCTACGAACCTTGCAGAACTAACACTCCTGAAAGAAAGGATATTGCGGAGACATGGCTTAGCCACAGCCTGGGGCTGTTTGGAAGGTAGGAGAAGAGATACTGGCAGAAGTAAAGCTGTGAGTACCGGGCGTGAGTCGTGCTTCGGTAGCTCAGATGGTAGAGCACTTGCCCGCGAAAGGCGAAGGTCCCCAGTTCGAGTCTCGGTCGGGCACACAGTTTTAATCTGCCAGGAAGCTTCACAGATCACATTGCCCAAAACTAGCTTTGTGAGCACAAGAATGAACTGTAGCATCCCCCTGGCCGCCACAGTCAGTATATCTTAGTGTTAGTCGGCCTTTGGGGTCTGCTTTGGAGATTTGGAGAGAAGGGTGTGCGATCACTATCGACCTTCATCGTCGTCACCTGAACTTACCACTATTTTGCAGGAACAATAGTATAATATTCCGTCGAAAACGGTACACGACCTAACTTATCCATTACGAGACGACTTTAATCTCTTTTGAATGCCAACGGATTTCGTGCAACGTATTCAGCATGGTAATTTGTTGTATTTTTTATGTTTCCATGTTTTTGTCCACTCCCTGTATGAGACGCTATTTTTGTATTTGAAGTACCGGGTGATCAAAAAGTCAGTATAAATTTGAAAACTGAATAAATCACGGAATAATGTAGATAGAGAGGTACAAATTGACATACATGCGTGGAATGACATGGGGTTTTATTAGAACCAAAAAAATACAAACGTTCAAAAAATGTCCGACAGATGGCGCTTCATCTGATCAGAATAGCAATAATTACCATAACAAAGTAAGACAAAGCAAAGATGATGCTCGTTACAGGAAATGCTCAAAATGTCCACCATCAATCCTCAACAGTAGCTGTAGTCGAGGAATAATGTTGTGAACAGCACTGTAAAGCATGTCCGGAGTTATGGTGAGGCATTGGCGTCTGATGTTGTCTTTCAGCATCCCTAGAGATGTTAGTCGATCACGATACACTTGCGACTTCAGGTAACCCCAAAGCCAATAATGGCACGGAGTGAGGTCTGGGGACCTGGGAGGCCAAGCATGACGAAAGTGGCGGCTGAGCACACGGTCATCACCAAACGACGCGCGCAAGAGATCTTTCACGCGTATAGCAATATGGGGTGGAGCGCCATGTTGCATAAACATCGTACGTTCCAGCAGGTGTTTATCAGCCAGGCTGGGGATGATGCGATTCTGTAACATATCGGCGTACCTCTCACCCGTCACGGTAGCAGTTTTGCTGTCCAGCGCCATCTGTCGGACATTTTGTGAACTTTTTTTCGTTCTAATAAAACCCCATGTCATTCCAAGCATGTGTGTCAATTTTTACCTCTCTATCTACATTATTACGTGGTTTATTAAGTTTTCAAATTTATACTGACTTTTTGATCACCCTGTATATCTAACGGGAAGGTAATATTAGATTAGATAACTGGCAAAACGCGAGTTGGATCTTACTTCAAGGGGACAGACTGTCACGACTAAACCCGTTAAAACAATATCTAACGTCACAATTCGATAGCGCAAGAGCCTATGACGAAGTCACAAGCTGAAGATGAGGAAATACAGAGACTACACCAGTGAACTGCTAAAAAAAGTAATTCAGTATTTTAAAGGAGATGAAAATCTAATAATCATTTGGGATTGGAACGCTAGAGTAGGAGATGTAACAGAAGAGAGAATATGACAGAATACGGGCGCGGTAACAGGAATGAGAGAGGAGAGAGACTTCTTGACTTCTGCAGTAAATTTCAGCTAATAATAGCGAATGCACTGTTCAAAAATCACAAGAAGAGGAGGAGGTGTACTCGGAAAAAGACAGCAGACACAGGAAGACATCAGCTGCGTTGCATCATGGAGAGACAGAGATTCAGAAATCTTGATGCCGAAATGTAATGCATATCCAGGAGTAGGTACAGACTCAAACCACAATTTAGCAGTAATGAAGAGTAGGCTGAAGTAAGAGAATCGTCAAGAATAATGATCGTATAAAGAGTTAGATACGGAGGTCTTGAGGAATGGTAATGTTTGTACAGAGTTCTCTGATGCTGTAGATACTGTGATGCTGAATATCACAGTAGGTACTGTAACTGTGTTGAGGAGAAATGGGCGTCGTATGTTGTATATATACAACTATACGAGGGGCATTTGAAAAGAGCCGTGCAAAGTCCGAGAGATGGCACCACCGGCGCGTATCGAGGTCATTTTTAGTTAGTTGCATCTTTGGAAAGAACGCACACCAAGGTTCAGTCACATTGGTCTATTTCTTTGTGTTTGGCATTCGTGTGAATCACGGAAGTCGAGTGATTGTCAAAAAACGAACGAAAAAGAATTTCGTGTGGTGATTAAACATTACTTTATTAAAGGCAAAACGCCTCATGACACTAAAGAGAAGCTTGATAAACATCACGGTGACTCTGCACCTCCGATTAGAAAAGTTTGTAAGTGGTTTCAAAATTTTCGGAGTGGCTATATGGGCACAAGTGATGCTGAACGTTTCTGAACGGCCTGTGGAGGTTAGGACTCCAGAAATCATTGATAAAATCCATGATGTGGTGATGGATGACAGAGGAGTTAAGGTGCGTGAGATTGCTAGCGCTGTGGGCATCTCGAATGAACGGGTACATAATATTTTGCATAAACATTTGGAAATGAGAAAGCTATCCGCAAGATGGGTTCCATGATTGCTCACGCTTGACCAAAAACGGAATAGTGTGAAGTGTTGCAAGGATGGTTTGCAGCTGTTCAGTAAGAATCCGCAGGACTTTAAGCGTCGTTTCGTCACTGTGGATGAAGCATGGATACATTACTACACTCCTGAGACCAAACAACAATCTAAACAATGGGTTACCAAGGGGGAAACTGCACCAAAAAAGGCGAAGACCATTCCTTTGGCTGGAAAGGTTATGGCGACTGTCTTTTGGGATTCGCAAGGGATAATCTCCATCGACTATCTGGAAAAGGGTAAAACTATTACAGGTGCATATTATTCATCGTTATTGGACCGTTTGAAAACCGAGCTGCAAGAAAAACGCCGGCGATTGGACCACAAAAAAGTCCTTTTCCATCACGACAATGCACCAGCACACACCTCAGCAGTTGTGGTCGCAAAATTAATGAAAATAAGATTCCAACTCGTTTCACCCCCCCCCCCCCCTTCTCCAGACTTGGCTCCCTCGGACTACTATTTGTTCCCAAATTTAAAGAAATGGCTGTCAGGACAAAGATTTTATTCAAAGAAGGAGGTGATTGCAGCAACTAATAGCTATTTTGCATACTTGGACAATTCCTATTATTCGGAAGGGGTCAACAAATTAGAACAGCGTTGGACAAAGTGTATAAGTCTAAAAGAAGACTATGTCGAGAAATAAAAAAAGGTTTACCCCAAACACGTAAGTAGTTTTTATTTTTGCACGGACTTTTCAAACGCCCCTCGTACTTCTGCACTCTTCATGAGGTATCAGAGAAGAGGCTGTAAAAAATTAGAACAAATGGTATCGATTAATGGTTAAAATATGTGGAGGGATCTTCAGTGTTACGAGGGACAAAGCAACAAACTCTTTCCGTCGATGTCGCTATATCCATGTTCAGACACTTGTATTTCCTTTTCCTGCTAAACGTTCAAAATCAAACGTCGGCTACAAACATCATTCTTTTTTTTATAAAAAAAAAGGCACGAAATCTGCGACGGTGTGTTGACAGGTACTTTAGAGGAACTGAAAGTCACTGTTTGCTGTGAACACACGTCAGTCAAAAGTGTCAAGTTTAAGTGTCCACAGAGCAGAGAAGCAGATGCGTCCGTGTTGGGACACGTTCTTCCTCACTAACACAGGAGGTGACGTACCTCCTCATTCAGGAACTCGTCGTTACAAGAATTTTTCAGTGCGTCATTTTAGCTGACGTCTAGTGTCCTTAACGCCACGTATGTTTTCAAACCCATTTTAGGGTGCAGAGTGACGCCCGTAAATGAGAGACCGTCAAAAAAAGTATAAGTTTTATTTTTCGTCAACATTCCCTGAAACGAGCTCATTTACATTACAGGCGGATGTATGCGGAGGAGCGAAGATATGTTACTACGACGCTAAGAAAGTGATGCAGCACGATGCTTGTTTTATTAACGTTTTTGTTACAAATTCCGTGGAACGGTTGTCCAGGCACTTGTGTTCGTGAAGTCGTCTGTTATTCAGATATACGTATACATGCTTCTGTAGGCATGCTACTTTTCCGGAGCAGTAGACGCACTGTAGACGGGAGGACAAGGTCACAATCAAAGAGTGTTTCGAGGCGACAAGTCAAAACTGTAAGGTCACAGCAGGTAGGAGCGTTGTCTGTAAATCACAGACTGTAAAACATAACACACATTTATAATTCGTTAGTGCGCAAGTTCATTCATATGTGGTTCATCGTTTGTCCAAAGAGCTGCAGTAAGATACAGATACAGAAAAGCCCAGCACTGCTGGAAATCACACCCTTTGTACAGCATTCCGTAATACGGGCTGTTCAAAAAGTCTCTCCGCAGTACCGTATGATAGCCGCGCGTGCCGTATGATTGTTCGCCTGCCTGGGTTACTTCCCTTCAAGGAGACTCTCCTAACATTCCATCGTTTCGTTTGCCCCAGCGTCAGTAGTATCGTTGGTGTGTCTCGTTACGTGTTGACGTGAACGTTTAAGTTTGGTTCCTTCGTTCGTTTGCTTCGTTTTTGTCATTGTTAAAATGCTAACCATTGAAGAACGTGTGTTTTTAGTCGAACAAGTGTTCGAAGCTGGAGGAAAATACACAGTTTCAGTTCGTCAAACATTTAATTCAGTTTTCCTGGAGACAACACTTCGACATCGCGATACTGTGCGAGATCTGATTAACAAATTTCGAAGTACGGGTTCAGTGACAGATGAACCGAGAAGCGGTCGTCTAATCGTTATGTCTGAGGATAAACTACTAGATATTTCCGATAAAATGTCCGTGAGTCCGAACAAGTCAGTAAGAAAACTCGCCCAGGAAATCGATGTTAGTGTCGGAACGGCCCACACAGCTGTAAGAAAAAAATTAGAACTTTTCCCATACAAATTGACAGTCGTGCAAGGACTGAAAAATACTGATCATGGCAAGACTGCATTATTGTAAATGGTTCAAAAATTTCGTTCAACAAAATGGAATGGATATTCTTAATTCTTTTTACCGATGAGGCGTGGTTTCATTTATCCAGGTACATGAACTCGCAAAATTTTCGTATGTGGAGTGCTGCAAATCCATTGTGTATTCATGAGGAACCACTTCATTCTGTGAAAATAGAAGTTTGGACTGCAGTTTCTAGACGTCGGATTGTGGGTGCCATATTTTTCAACGAAACAATAAACGCACAACGATACTGCAGTGATATTCTGTACCCGTTCATAGGAGAACTTGTGTTAAGTGAAATACTGAACGGTTATTTTCAACAAGATGGTGCAACCGCCCATACAGCTCGCGTTTCATTGTCACTGCTTGCCGATGTTTTTGGTGATCGCATAATTTCACAGGGACTTTGGCCTCCACGATCGCCTGACCTAATACCATCTGACTTTTTCTTCTGCGTGCAGCGAAAGCAACTGTCTATAAAAACCGTTCAAAATCCATCGATGGATTGAAAACTGCAATATCCACTTTCAGTGCTTCTGTTACTGAAGATATGTTACAGCTTGTGTTTGGAAACATGATTGGACGAATTGAATTGTGTATTCAACAACAGGGGGACACTTTCACAATTACTGTGAAAATTTGTAAGTAAAAATGAGTATTCAGTAAATTAATAACTTGTATTTCACTGAGTTTCATTTCGGTATATTCACTGCGGGTTACGGCACGCGCGGCTAACAATCATACGGCACTGTGGAGAGACTTTTTGAACAGCCCGTATTTTCCAATTTACGGGAACAAAGGTCAACAATGCGCAGTAAGAACTAGTGACACTACCAACAGCAGAAGACTGTTGTGTGTCTGGAGTCCAGACAAATGAGTGGTATGGCGTTAACTCTAAAGAAGTCATCGGCTGTACGGCCGTTTCGAACAACACAGCGTTCTGAATCGCCTTGCACTCGAATATGTAGTTAAATTACCTATCTTCGAAGCGCCAGATTTCTTCCGCTAACTATTCGTGGCACCAGTTAATTGTATGTTTGTTAAAATGAAACTGCACCAGTTGAAAATTATCCTGTTTTTTTGTAATTTCCTGCCAGATTACAAGTGAGTACCGGACTGGGATTCGAACTCCAAACCTTTGCCTGTCGAGGGCAACATTCTAGCGATTGAACTCACAACACGCCCACATAGCTTTACTTCCACCTCTACCTCGTCTCCTACCAGTTCAAGATTCGAAGTCTCCGCCAGGAACATTGCTACAACTTACGAGGAAGTTTCAGATCAGCGCACAGTTCGTTGCAGAGCTAAAATCCATTCTGAAAGTAGTATTTTAACTTGACAGCAGGTTATGATCCATTGACGAATTATTTTCAGGTCCATGAACCATGGACCTTGCCGTTGGTGGGGAGGCTTGCCTGCCTCAGCGATACAGATGGCCGTACCGTAGGTGCAACCACAACGGATGGCTATCTGTTGAGAGGCCAGACAAACGTGTGGTTCCTGAAGAGGGGCAGCAGCCTTTTCAGTAGTTGGAGGGGCAACAGTCTGGATGATTGACTGATCTGGCCTTGTAACACTAACCAAAACGGACTTGCTGTGCTGGTACTGCGAACGGCTGAAAGCAAGGGGAAACTACAGTCTTATTTTTCCCAAGGGCATGCAGCTTTACTGTATGGTTAAATGACGATGGCGTCCTCTTGGGTAAAATATTCCGGAGGTAAAATAGTCCAACATTTGGATCTCTGGGCGGGGACTACTCAGGAGGACGTTGTTATCAGGAGAAAGAAAACTGGTGTTCTACAGATCGGAGCGTGCGATGTCAGATCCCTTAATCGGGCAGGTAGGTTAGAAAATTTAAAAAGGGAAATGGATAGGTTAAAGTTAGATATAGTGGGAATTAGTGAAGTTTGGTGGCAGGATGAACAAGGTTTCTAGTCAGGTGAATACAGGGTTATAAATACAAAATCAAATAGTTGTAATGCAGGAGTAGGTTTAATAATGAATAAAAAAGTAGGAATGCGGGTAAGCTACTACAAACAGCATAGTGAACACATTATTGTGGCCAAGATAGATACAAAGCCCATGCCTACCACAGTAGTACAAGTTTATATGCCAACTAGCTCAGCAGATGACGAGGAGATTGATGAAATGTATGATGAGCTAAAAGAAATTATTCAGGTAGTGAAGGGAGACGAAAATTTAATAGTCACGGGTGACTGGAATTCGATAGTAGGAAAAAGAAGAGAAGGAAATGTAGCAGGTGAATATGGAATGGGAGTAAGAAATGAAAGAGGAAGCTGCCTGGTAGAATTTTGCACAGAGCATAACTTAATCATATTTAACACTTGGTTCAAGAATCATGAAAGTAGGTTGTATACATGGAAGAACCCTGCAGATACTAAAAGGTATCAGATAGATTATATAATGGTAAGACAGAGATTTAGAAACCAGGATTTAAATTGTAAGACATTTCCAGGGGCAGACGTGGATTCTGACCACAATATATTGGTTATGAACTGTAGATTAAAACTGAAGAAACTGCAAAAAGGTGGGAAATTAAGGAGATGGTACCTTGATAAACTGACTAAACCAGAGGTTTTACAGAGTTTCAGGGAGAGCATAAGGGAACAATTGACATGAATGGGGGAAAGAAATACAGTAGAAGAAGAATGGGTAGCTTTGAGGGATGAAGTAGTGAAGGCAGCACGCGATCAAGTAGGTAAAAAGACGAGGGCTAGGAGAAATCCTTGGGTAGCAGAAGAAATATTGAATTTAATTGATGAAAGGAGAAAATATAAAAATGCAGTAAATGAAGCAGGCAAAAAGGAATACAAACGTCTCAAAAATGAGATCGACAGGAAGTGCAAAATGGCTAAGCAGGGATGGCTAGAGGACAAATGTAGGGATGTAGAGGTTTATCTCACTAGGGGTAAGATAGATACTGCCTACATGAAAATTAAAGAGACCTTTGGAGAAAAGAGAACCGCTTGTATGAATATCAAGAGCTCAGATGGAAACCCAGTTCTAAGCAAAGAAGGGAAAGCAGGAAGATGAAAGGAGTATATAGAGGGTCTATACAAGGGCACATGTACTTGAGGACAATATTATGGAAATGGAAGAGGATGTAAATGTAGATGAAATGGGAGATACAATACTGCGTGAAGAGCTTGACAGAGCACTGAAAGACCTGAGTCGAAACAAGGCCCCGAGACTGGACAACATTCCATTAGAACTACTGACGGCCTTGGGAGAGCCAGTCATGACAAAACTCTACCATCTGGTGAGCAAGATGTATGAGACAGGCGAAATACCCTCAGACTTCAAGAAGAATATAATAATTTCAATCCAAAATAAGGCAGGTGTTGACAGATGTGAAAATTACCGAACAATCAGTTTAATAAGTCACAGCTGCAAAATACTAACGCGAATTCTTTACAGACGAATGGAAAAACTGGTAGAAGCCGACCTCGGCGAAGATCAGTTTGGATTCCGTAGAAATACCGGAACACGTGAGGCAATACTGGCCCTACGACTTATCTTAGAAGCTAGATTAAGGAAAGGCAAACCTACGTTTCTAGCAATTGTAGACTTAGAGAAAGCTTTTGACTATGTTGATTGGAATTCTCTCTTTCAAATTCTGAAGGTGGCAGGGGCAAAATACAGGGAGCGAAAGGCTATTTACAATTTGTACAGAAAGCAGATGGCAGTTATAAGAGTCGAGGGACATGAAAGGGAAGCAGTGATTGGGAAGGGAGTGAGACAGGGTTGTAGCCTCTCCCCGATGCTATTCAATCTGTATATTGAGCAAGCAGTAAAGGAAACAAAAGAAAAGTCCGGAGTAGGTATTAAAATCCATGGAGAAGAAAAAAAACTTTGAGGTTCGACGATGAGATTGTAATTCTGTCAGAGACAGCAAAGGACTTGGAAGAGCAGTTGAACGGAATGGACAGTGTCTTGAAAGGAAGATATAAGATGAACATCACCTGATCGCCTAAATAAAATATGTGAAGAGCTTAGAGCGGTTTTTTGTGAACAGTGAACCAGACATGGGAAAAATTCGTAGTGATTTCATAGAACTTAATACAGGGGACAATTAATGAACTTTATGAAATGAAATCGTCGTAACTTGTGAGCGGTTTGCGTTAGGACGTTCAAACTGCACAGTTAGCGGTGGGCCACGATGGGAATTGATATGGTTTATTCGACTTGGTTTAACGACGAAGCCCACTCTCATTTGGACGGGTTCGTCAGTAAGCAAAATTGGCGCATTTGGGGGACTGAGAACCCACATTTCGCGATCGAGAAATCTCTTTACCCGCAACAGGTGACTGTGTGATGTGCAACGTCCAGTCACGAAATAATCGGTCCGATATTCCTTTGTGGCACGGCGAATACCGAACGGTACGTGAAGATTTTGGAAGATTATTTCATTCCCACTATCCGAAGTGACCCTGATATAAAAAATACGTGATTCTTGCAAGACGGAGCTCGACCCCATCGAAGCAGGAGAGTGTTTGATCCTGGAGGAGCACTTTGGGGACCGCATTTTGGCTCCAGGGTAACCAGAGGCCACTGGCATGGACCTAGATTGGGAGCCATATTCTCCGGATCTGCACACATGCGACTCCTTTTCGTGGGGGCTGTATTAAAGACTGTCTGCAGCTCGTGGTCTCGCGGTAGCGTTCTCTCTTCCCGAGCACGGGGTCCCAGGTACGATTTCCGGCGGGGTCAGGGATTTTCACCTGCCTCGAGATAACTGGGTGTTGTTGTGTCGTCTTCATCATCATCATTCATCCCCATTACGGTCGGAGGAAGGCAATGGCAAACCACCTCCGCTAGGACCTTGCCTAGTACAGCGGTGCGGATCTCCCGCATCGTCCCCTACGCTCTGTCAAGGAGTATGGGACATCGTCATCGTCATATTAAAGACTAGGTGTACAGCAATAACCACAAAACCATTGCTGAGCTGGAAACAGCCATTCAGGAGGTCATCGTTAGCATCGATGTTTCGACACTTCAGTGGGTCATGCAGAATTTCTCTATTCGTCTGCATCACATCATCGCCAATGATTGTAGGTACATCTTACATGTCATAACTTAAATCCGAATATCTGTAGTGACGTTTGCATGTTGAATAAAGTGTATGGACCCCGTAGTTTGTAATTGATTTAGGTTTTTTTCGTATAGTTCAATAATTGTCACCATGTATTTTACATAATACACTCCTGGAAATTGAAATAAGAACACCGTGAATTCATTGTCCCAGGAAGGGGAAACTTTATTGACACATTCCTGGGGTCAGATACATCACATGATCACACTGACAGAACCACAGGCACATAGACACAGGCAACAGAGCATGAACAATGTCGGCACTAGTACAGTGTATATCCACCTTTCGCAGCAATGCAGGCTGCTATTCTCCCATGGAGACGATCGTAGAGATGCTGGATGTAGCCCTGTGGAACGGCTTGCCATGCCATTTCCACCTGGCGCATCAGTTGGACCAGCGTTCGTGCTGGACGTGCAGACCGCGTGAGACGACGCTTCATCCAGTCCCAAACATGCTCAATGGGGGACCGATCCGGAGATCTTGCTGGCCAGGGTAGTTGACTTACACCTTCTAGAGCACGTTGGGTGGCACGGGATACATGCGGACGTGCATTGTCCTGTTGGAACAGCAAGTTCCCTTGCCGATCTAGGAATGGTAGAACGATGGGTTCGATGACGGTTTGGATGTACCGTGCACTATTCAGTGTCCCCTCGACGATCACCAGTGGTGTACGGCCAGTGTAGGAGATCGCTCCCCACACCATGATGCCGGGTGTTGGCCCTGTGTGCCTCGGTCGTATGCAGTCCTGATTGGGGCGCTCACCTGCACGGCGCCAAACACGCATACGACCATCATTGGCACCAAGGCAGAAGCGACTCTCATCGCTGAAGACGACACGTCTCCATTCGTCCCTCCATTCACGCCTGTCGCGACACCACTGGAGGCGGGCTGCACGATGTTGGGGCGTGAGCGGAAGACGGCCTAATGGTGTGCGGGACCGTAGCCCAGCTTCATGGAGACGGTTGCGAATGGTCCTCGCCGATACCCCAGGAGCAACAGTGTCCCTAATTTGCTGGGAAGTGGCGGTGCGGTCCCCTACGGCACTGCGTAGGATCCTACGGTCTTGGCGTGCATCCGTGCGTCGCTGCGGTCCGGTCCCAGGTCGACGGGCACGTGCACCTTCCGCCGACCACTGGCGACAACATCGATGTACTGTGGAGACCTCACGCCCCACGTGTTGAGCAATTCGGCGGTACGTCCACCCGGCCTCCCGCATGCCCACTATACGCCCTCGCTCAAAGTCCGTCAACTGCACATACGGTTCACGTCCACGCTGTCGCGGCATGCTACCAGTGTTAAAGACTGCGATGGAGCTCCGTATGCCACGGCAAACTGGCTGACACTGACGGCGGCGGTGCACAAATGCTGCGCAGCTAGCGCCATTCGACGGCCAACACCGCGGTTCCTGGTGTGTCCGCTGTGCCGTGCGTGTGATCATTGCTTGTACAGCCCTCTCGCAGTGTCCGGAGCAAGTATGGTGGGTCTGACACACCGGTGTCAATGTGTTCTTTTTTCCATTTCCAGGAGTGTAGTACGATTGTGTAATGTTTATTTAGGAGTCGAAGTTTCTACGCAACTCTAATGCGAATCTTGCAGGTGTTCATAAAATACTGGGAATGGTTTAACGTCAATGCTTAACACGGTATAGGATCAGGTTTGGTCTGATGTGTAGTTTATGTAGCTACGATTCGTCTCGCGTCAGAATGAGACGTGTGTTAAGCACTTAGTTGTTTCGTGAGCAATTCTGTACCATTCGTCCTGCAGTACAGGAATCGGCCTCGAACATTTTGAAGAAACCCCCTCGCCTGAGGTGATTCAGAGTAATTGCCAAGATCGCAAATCAGAGCATCTCCTGTGCGGTTCCGAATTCGAGTCCAGTGTCTTAAACACGATCAAAATTCTATCAGCAGTGTTTCAAACGCATTACTATGCCGAAAACTGATGGCAGGACAGCCTATTTAACCAGTGTCTGAATAAAAATGTCGACAAACACTTCTCGAATCCAGTTGAAGTTCCGAATGTATTCAGGACACCCTCAGTCCTGGAAGAAATCTGGGTTGCAGCGCAGTTTCAGGGACAAAGGAAACTTTGTCAGAACAAACATCACATTTAGCTGCTTTTAAAATCTGCGTACCAGGTAATATCAGCCGGGGTTCTTCCCACGGTTCTTCCCACACTCTTAAGGCCGGTTCCCACTAGGGCTGCCGCGCGTCAAAACCGCGCGTCAGCGGCGTGGTTGCCATGGAAACGGCGTCAGCAGCAAGGCGCGGCGGGCTCTGCGTCGCGGTTTGACCATGTCGAACCGCTTCCGCTGCCGCGTGACGCGCCCCAGGTGCGCGCCGCCAATCACAGAACGCGCTAAGCGTGACGTCAGGTACGCAACCCCGGGCCACAAGAACTTTCGCCGAACCGCTGGCGCGGACGCGGCGGCAGCTATGAAATACTTATCATCCGATTCCAAGGAAACTATTCGGTAGAAAAATTTGATTCTTGGACATGTTACAGCCTCATATCTTCTCTCGATAAAGGGCCGAATTTCTTTCCGATATTCGTCGTGGTTACTTGCTGTATCGCATTTACGTAAACCTTTACACGAAATTTTAATGAGTGTGCAGAGGTAAAAACGCATTGCGTGGACTTTGCGTACAGTTCATTTTAGGTAATACATTATTGCGTATGAAATTTAGTCAACATATCGAAATTGTTTTTAAAGCTGAGAGCAGATCGATAGCTATCACCGTTCTCGAGATATTGAATGGTATGTCGGCGGACGGGCTGTGCGGTGACCGCGCGTGGGTCGCTCGCGACGCGACCGATACTTCGTCCTGTTCGTTGTAAACCATGTGGTTGTATCAACTGCAAATTTCGTAAACGGTTCAAGAAATCTAAAAGCGTTTTTTTTTTGCAAACGATAACTTGTAAAAAGTCATGTATTTCGTCGCATGATAAATATCCAAAATCTGTTTATCTACCGAGATATGAAAGAAACTACAGTTTTTCAGAAGGAATAGATGATTTATTTTAAACAGCATTTAATAGCGTGTGGAATGAGAAGTTAAACAGAAACTAATTTGCTGGTATGTCATAAGATGTAATTTGCTAAGTATCTGCAGCTATTATTTCCTTTGCTAAGTAACAAGCGTTTTTTTTCTTTATCGAGTGTACTTTATTGGTTCATGACGCGTTTCGCCTTTTACTTTAAGGCATTTTCGGTGGAATCTAGAATGATTCAGTTTTGTTTTAAATGCATAACTGATTACTTACAGTGAATCGAGTTTTTGGCGGACATATACGTTTCCGCTTACCTGGTCACATGCTGGAGGTTGAACTAAAACTTATATTATGGAACATAAGCACATTTTCATGTTCGCTCTTTTTTCTTCTGTCACTAGCTGTAGACATTTTACCGAAAACACTGATTTGAAGTCGTAACTACAGTGTGTTCACCTCATGCCCCTTCCTGTTTGGTTTGTTTATGTACATGTTGCCAACCTAAAGAATTATATGCTGAAATTGTTTGTTTATTTCTGTTCTCCTTATATCTGTATATGTGTGGGGCTAGCCTGTTATAGTTATAGAAAGTTGAAAGTGAATGCAGTAGTTGTCAGACAGTGGTTGAAAGGTTTGGTGTTCAGCTGATTTCAGTTTTGGTTTAAATGTTTTGTGGAGGAGTGCATGGAAGACTAAATTCACTGCTTACATTAACAGATAAAATAGTAGAACAGCGTTTGAACAAATGTTTATTATCAGAATACTATCACCCAACCCCTTTGTCCTCACTCTTTGACGCCTCATAATATGACCTGTCAACTTACCCCTCTTGTAGTCAAGTTGTGCCGTAATTTCCTCTTCCTACTCTATTTAATTCCGTACCTCTTCTTTAGTTACACGATCCTCATATCTAATCCTCAGCATTCTTATTGATCACCACGTTTTGAAAGCGTCCATTGTCTTCTCGACAGAACTGTTCATCGCCCACGTTTCACTTACAAGGCTGCACTCCACACAAATACCTTCGTAAAATAGTACCCAGTCATTACAATTTATATTCCATGTGAACAAATTTTCTTTTTCAGAACGCTTTTCTTGTTATTCACAGTCTTCATTTTATATCCTCTCTACTTCTGCCTTCTCAATTACTGCTTCCCTTTCAAGTCATTGAAGTCTTAGAAATGCAGTTTGGTTTCTGTACAAGTTGTAGATAATCTTGTGTCCCTGTGTTTTATCGATGACATCTCCAGAGCTTCAAAGAATGTTTTAATTAAGATTGTCAAAACCTTTCTCTAAACATGCAAATGCTATAAACACAGTTTCGCTGTTCTTCAGTGTGTCTACTTAGTTAAGTGGTAGGATCAGAATTGCCTTGCGTGTTCAGACGTCTCACAGGAATCTAACATTGTACTTATGTTAGTTTGTACAACCCCTCCCCCTCTCCTGTCTACATATTCCTTCCACTATGTAGCCTTCTCTTATTTGCTTAGTTCTGGCTTGCCAAATGAGTTCTTGACAGTTGCTTCTCCTTTGAGCAAAGTTTTCTTTGTTCTTTCTCATTTTCATTCTGCAAAATCACGTTGCAATTTTGGACTTTCTGTCAACATCATGTTTAGACATTTCTATTTCCAATGGCCTACTTTATTTGCTGCATTTTTATATTTTTCCCTCTTGTCAGATTTAATATTTCACGTTTTATCTAACGATTTCTACTGTACCTTCTTCCCGTTCTCATACTCTGCTGCATTCACCACTTCTTCTCTCAAAGATATCCATTCGTATTCTAGCGGATTCCTTCCTCTGTTTCAGTCAGTCGTTGCATTACGCTAACTTTAAGATTATCGAAAAACTGTGGGTATTGACTTACTCAAGTTCCATTTCCTTAATTTGCTACCGTTTACTGTCTCTTTAGTTGTAAACTGCAGCTCGTAACTAATAAAGTATTGAAGGTTTGCGTCTGCACCGGGAAATGTCTTATAATTTAAAATCTGGTTTCGAAAACTTTGTTCCAAATATGTATTATTCTTTCATGATTCTTAAGCAATGTGCTAGATAGTGAACAATGATGAACGGTAGTCATGAAATCTGTTTATGGTGAAATGAGAAAACATGCATAATGGAATATGTGAAAGAGTACATTGTACAGAAAATGAAAAATTGGTATGTCTTCACCCAACTAGATATAGTTTTTCAAACGCACCGCGCGTTTCAGTGGGTCCTGCCCCGTACCTCAGTGGCTGTCCGTCATTGGCTACCGCTAACGTCTGCCGCTTCCAGATGGGAACGCCAATTCCGCGAGCCGCCGCGTCAACGCGGAAAACGCTTGCCGCTGCCGTTTCCGCACGCCGCGCTGCCGCGCTCTAGTGGGAACCGGCCTTTACGACACCTTACCGCAACGCAGCAATGCCATAACTTTCCGCTTGAGAGGACTGAGTTGTTTATAATTGTCGGTAATTAGACTGCTGTATGAGGTAGAAGTGTAAAGATTAGGTCAGTTATCCTTAATTTCTTTACGCCTCTCGTTTCAGACTAATGACGCATCTTGCGGCGCAGTTAATTTGCAAAGTCACTGTTAGATAATTACAGTTTACAAGGCAATTTCCAGCAATCAGGATACTGATAACTGTTTTTACGCGTCAAACGAAGCGTCTACAAGCAAAAAATTTTATTTCCACTGCCACCTTAGATGCATATACTACGGAAGTAAGGAAAGTCAAGTCGTACGACGTTGTTGACTGGGTACGCTGGAGGAACGATTCGTATGTCGTCTCACTGGAAAATAATTTCTCCCTCAGCACGCATTTACACAGCTACTTGTCGAATTTGGATTCTTCTGTCTGAAGTGTAGTTATCTAAAGCTTATTCATTTCAAGTAGTCAGGGTAAAATAACAAAGACAGTAATAATCCGAAAAATGTATCGCTTAGCTTCTGGTGTGATTTATGACCTGCCGCAAGCATTTTTGGCTGACAGCACTTGCGGGCTTGCGTGGCACCTATCCGAATTGCAACTGGAGAAAAAATTCGTAATTAACCACATCAGCTGCTATTCTAAAAAAAAAAATGGTTCAAATGGCTCTGAGCACTATGGGACTCAACTGCTGTGGTCATCAGTCCCCTAGAACTTAGAACTACTTAAACCTAACTAACCTAAGGACATCACACACATCCATGCCCGAGGCAGGATTCGAACCTGCGACCGGAGCACCAGCGCGGCTCCGGACTGTAGCGCCTAGAACCGCACGGCCACCGCGGCCGGCTGCTATTCTGTTGAGTGCTTTATTGCCAATAGCGATTAAGTTGTTAAAACATTGTCTGCTTCTACATCTACAAGGATACTCTGCAAATCTCAAGTAAGTGCTTTGCAGAGGGTTCATCGAACCACTTTCACAGTTCTCTATTATTCCTATCTCGTACGGCGCTCTGGAAAAACGAGCACGTATATCTTTCCATGCCAGCTCTGATTTCCCTATTTTATTGTGCTCATCGTTTCTCCCTATGTAGGTTAGCGGCAGCAAATCATTTTTGCATACGGAGGAGAAAGTTGGTGATTGAAATTTCCTGGGAAGATTCCGCCGCAACGAAAAACGCCTTTGTTTTAATAGTCTCCACTCCAAATCCTGTATCATTTCAGTAACACTCTGTCCCCCGTTTCGCGATAATACAAAACATGCTGCCCTTCTTTGAACTTACTCCTCTGTGTACTCCGTCAATCCTACCTGGTAAGGATCCCACACCGCGCAGTAGTATTGTAAGAGATCAGACAAGCGTAGTGTAGGCGGTCTCTTTAGAAGACCTGTTATATTTTCTAAGTGTTCTGCCAATAAAACGCAGTCTTTGGTTAGCCTTCCCCACAACGTTTCCATGTGTTCCTTCCAGTTTAAGTTGTTCGCAATTGTAATTCCTAGGTATTTAGTTGTATTTACGGCCTTTACATTTGATCCATTTATCATGTAACCGAAGTTTAACGAATTCCTTTTAGCACTCATGTGGATGACCTCACACTTTTCATTATTTAGTGTCAATTGCCAATTTTCGCACCGCACAGATATCTTGACCAAATAGTTTTGCAATTTTTTTTGATCTTATGATGACTTTAGTAGTCTCGATAAACGACATCAACAGCTGCAAACAACATAAGACGGCTGCTTCTATTGGCTCCTAAATCGTTTATATATATAAGGAACAGCAAAGGGCCCATAACACTGCCCTGGGGAACGGCACAAATCACTTGTGTTTTACTCGATGACTTTCCGTCAATTACTACGAACTGTGTGACCTCTGTGGCAGGAAATCATGAATCCAGTCATATAACTGAGACAATATTCCATAAGCACGCAATTTCGCTACGAGCCGCTTGTGTGGTACAGTGTCCAAAGCCTTCCGGGAATTCAGATATACGGAATCAATTTGAAGTCCCCTGTCAATAGCACTCAACACTTCATGCGAGTAGAGAGCTAGTTGTGTTTCACAAGAATAACCTTTTCTAAACCCGTGTTGACTGTGCGTCAATAGACAGTTCTCTCCGAGGTAATTCATAATCTTCGAACACAATATATGTTCCAAAATACTGCTGCATATCGATATTAATCACACGGACCTGTAAATTAGTAGATTATTCCTTCTATCTTTGTTGAATATTAGTGTGATCTGTGCAACTTTCCAGTCTTTGGGTACGGATCTTTCGTCGAACGGTTGTATATGATTGTTAAGTATGGAGCTATTGTATTAGCGTACTCTGAAAGGAACGTAAGTGGTACACAGTCTGGACCAAAAGATTTGGCTTTGTTAAGTGATTTAAGTTGCTTCAGTACTCCACGTTATTCATGTTGGCAGCTGTTCCAATTCTGGAATATTTACTTCGCCTTCTTTGTTGAAGCAATTTCGGAGGCCTGTGTTTAATAACTCTGCTTTGGCAGCACTGTCGTCGATAATATTTCCATTGCTATGGCGCAGAGAAGGCATTGATTGTGTCTTGCTGCTAGCATACTTCACATACGACCAGAATCTCTTTGGATTTTCTGCCGGGTTTGGAGACAAAGTTTCGTTGTGGAAACTATTACAAGCATCTCGCATTGAAGTCCGCGCTAAATTTTGAGCTTCTGTGAAAGATCGCCAGTCTTGGAGATTTTGCGTCCGTTTAAATTTAGCAAGCTTTTTTCACTGTTTCTGCAACAGTGTTCTGACCCTTGTGTGTACCAAGGAGGATCAACTGCGTCGTTTGTTAATTTATTTTCAAATGACGTAGTTGAAACGTGTCATTACAGAGTGCTCTCAAACATATCTGAAAATCCAGAACGAATTTTCGCTCTGTAGTGGAGTGTGTGATATGAAATTTCTTGGCATATTGAAACTCCGTGCCGAACCGGGACTCCAACCCGGAACCTTTGCCTTTCGCTAGCAGTCGTGCTTGGCTGTATCCATTGTTTTTTTTTTCAGTGAAAGCAAAAATTATTCACCTCTAGATGTATTATGACTAAAATTCAATTAACATAAATTTGAATAAATAACTCTCATCTACAGTAAGTTCGAACAAATCATTAATATAACATATGATAACACGTTCATTTTCTTGTTAGACACATGAAATTCTTCTTTCAGGAAAAAACTAATGTTCTGTGGCAATTGTTAAAATTCTACTGTCTAATGTCTATAATTTACATCGACGTAGATTAGAGAAAATGTTCAGCAAGAAGTTAAAATTATTTTTGTTATTATTATTATTCTTTCCTTTCTCAGACGTTATGTCTGGTTAAAAATGGAAAGTAACGCGGACCTTGATCAAGCGTGACTTCCGTTTAACTGTACAGTATATGTTACATTGCATTTAGGAACTTTTGGGTAATTGAACATGTATCAATAATTACAGATTTCTTTAGTTGTATATATAAGTTTGGGTGTGGCTGTATTGCGTTGATGTACTGGTGGATATTGTGTGGTATGACTCCTGTAGTTGGTAGTATAATTGGTATAATGTCAACTTTATCCTGATGCCACATGTCCTTGACTTCCTCAGCCAGTTGGATGTATTTTTTCAATTTTTTCTCCTGTTTTCTTCTGTATAGTTGTTGTACTGGGTATGGATATTTCGATTAGTTGTGTTAATTTCTTCTATTTATTGGTGAGTATGATGTCAGGTTTGTTATGTGGTGTTGTTTTATCTGTTATAATGGTACTGTTCCAGTATAATTTGTATTCATCATTCTCCTGTGCATTTTGTGGTGCATACTTGTATGTGGGAACGTGTTGTTTTATTAGTTTATGTTGTATGGCAAGTTGTTGATGTATTATTTTTGCTACATTGTCATGTCTTCTGGGGTATTCTGTATTTGCTAGTATTGTACATCCGCTTGTGATGTGATCTACTGTTTCTATTTGTTGGTTGCAAAGTCTGCATTTATCTGTCGTGGTATTGGGATCTTTAATAATATGCTTGCTGTAATATCTGGTGTTTATTGTTTGACCCTATATTGCAATCATGAATCCTTCCATCTCACTGTATATATTGCCCTTTCTTAGCCATGTGTTGGACGCGTCTTGATCGATGTG
Organism: Schistocerca cancellata; assembly: GCF_023864275.1. Lineage (NCBI taxonomy): Eukaryota > Metazoa > Arthropoda > Insecta > Orthoptera > Acrididae > Schistocerca > Schistocerca cancellata. Next base: position 1,142,289,931 of record NC_064626.1, on the reverse strand, counting down.
TGGCTGTGTTAGATGATACGGGTGCTTGCCATATAGTGTTTTCTTTTTCCAATTTACTTTCTTCGTGTCTGTTGATGTTATGTGATCTAAAGGGTTGTAGAAGTGGTTATGAAATTGCAGTGGTGTAACTGATGTATTTATATGAGTGATTGCTTTGTGTATTTTGCTAGTTTCTGCTCGTTCTATAAAGAATTTTCTTAAATTGTCTGCATGTTCATAATGTAGGTTTTTTATGTCGATAAATCCCCTTCCTCCTTCCTTTCTGCTTAATGTGAATCTTTCTGTTGCTGAATGTATGTGATGTATTCTATATTTGTGGCATTGCGATCGTGTAAGTGTATTGAGTGCTTCTAGGTCTGTGTTACTCCATTTCACTACTCCAAATGAGTAGGTCAATATTGGTATAGCATAAGTATTTATAGCTTTTGTCTTGTTTCTTGCTGTCAATTCTGTTTTCAGTATTTTTGTTAGTCTTTGTCTATATTTTTCTTTTAGTTCTTCTTTAATATTTGTATTATCTATTCCTATTTTTTGTCTGTATCCTAAATATTTATAGGCATCTGTTCATTCCATTGCTTCTATGCAGTTGCTGTGGTTATCCAATATGTCATCTTCTTGTTTAGTGTGTTTTCCCTTGACTATGCTATTTTTCTTACATTTGTCTGTACCAAAAGCCATATTTATATCATTGCTGAATACTTCTGTTATCTTTAGTAATTGGTTTAGTTGTTGATTTGTTGTTGCCAGTAGTTTTAGATCATCCATTTATAGCAAATGTGTGATTTTGTGTTCGTTTGTTCCAGTAATATTGTATCCATAATTTGTATTATTTAGCATGTTGGATAGTGGGTTCAGAGCAAGGCAGAACCAGAAAGGACTTAGTGAGTCTCCTTGGTATATTCCACACTTAATCTGTATTGGCTGTGATGTGATATTATTTGAATTTGTTTGGATATTAAGTGTGGTTTTACAATTTTTCATTACTATGTTTAGGAACTGTATCAATTTAGGATCTACTTTGTATATTTCCAATATTTGTAGTAATCATGAGTGGGGTACACTATCAAAAGCTTTTTGGTAATCAATGTATGCATAGTGTAGTGACCTTTGTTTAGTTTTAGCTTGATATGTCATCTCTGCATCTATTATCAATTGCTCTTTACATCCTCATGCTCCTTTGCAACAGCCTTTTTGTTCTTCATTTGTAATTTTGTTCTGTGTTGTATGTGTCATTAATTTCTGTCTAATGACTGAAGTTAATATTTTGTATATTGTTGGTAGGCATGTTATGGGGCGATATTTAGCTGGGTTTGCCGTGTCTGCTTGATCTTTAGGTTTCAGTTAAGTTATTCCATGTGTACGTGTATCAGGGAATGTGTATGGGTCTGCAATGTAACTGTTAAATAATTTAGTTAGATGTGAATGTGTTGAGGTGAACTTCTTTAGCTGGAAATTTGCTGTTTGATGTTTTCCAGGGACTTTCCAATTGTGAGTAGAATTAATTGCTTGGGTGACTTCATGTTGCGATATTACAACTTCAGGCATTTGTGGTATCATCTTGTATGTGTCTGTTTCTGCTTGTATCTATCCACCGTGCATGCCTGTTATGCTGTACCGGGTTTGACCATATGTTGCTCCAGAAGTGTTCCATGTCTGTTATGTTTGGTGGATTGTCTATTTTAATGTGTGTGTTACCTGTTGTCTGGTAAAATTTCTTTTGGTTTGGGTTGAATGTTTGGTTTTGTTTCCTTCTATTTTCACTTTTTTTGTATCTTCTAAGTCGTTTGGATAATGCTTGTAATTTCTGCTTCTTTTCATCTAATTGCTCTATCGCTTCTTGTTGTGAGATTTTACCTAGCCCTTTTCGTTTTTGTCTGATATTTCATTTCTTATAAATTGTGTTAGCTGTCCGATGTCTTTTCTCAGTTTTTCTATTCTGATCTGTAGCCTGTGTTGCCATGTTGGTTTTGTGGGTTTCTTCTGTGTGTTGGTTGGTTCTGATCTCTGCCTAGTGTGTATATTTAGTGTAGTGAGTGCTCCCATATAAACCAGTAGTTGTAACTCTTCCATAGTTGTATTTTCATTTATTTTGTTGTGTATGATTGTGTTGATAGTTGTTATTGTTGTTTCGACTTGTGCGTTATTTGGTGGTCTATGCAAGAATGGTCTAATGTCAGTATTTGTGTCTTTGTGTTCTATATATGTCAGCTGCAATTTTTCTTCTATATCTAACGTGTGTCACTTCGTGTTCTATTTGTGCTTGTTCTGGTGGCTGTCTTAAGATTTCGTTTTCCTCTGATTGTTTAATTGATGCGCGTTGTTCTTTGTTTGTTTGCTCTGGGATGTTTGAGTCCATTAGTGTATTTTCTTCTTCTTCTGATTGCACATTATTTTGTTCCAGTATTTGTTGTACTTGTTGTTTGATGTTTTCTAATTCTGACTGGGGTATCCTGTTATTTTTTATTATTACACGGATCTGATCAGATAGTTCTGTTAAAACATTTAATTCTGGGTATCTGGTAATAAATGTTGTGTATACTTGTGATCTGTATCCAGTTGTGTTGGTTCCTAAGTTTGTTGCTTGGTAATAACAGAACATGAGGTGTCTGTTAACTTCATCTTACCATCTCATCCTCTGTCTCTGCTTTCCTTCTAGAGTGGTTGCAGTAAGCATATCCTGCAAAACACCTCTATTTGGATTTAAATCATTTTCCGTGTGGCTAGCAGTGTCGTTACCATTGTGGACGGGCATAGGGTTCAAGCGTCGTCCCCGACCATGACAGCACTTGTCCGAGGCTTCATTAGTTCTGTCCTGAACCAACTAATCACACTAAAAGGGTGGTTAGCCCTGTTAGTGGTTTGTTCTTTTCGTCGCCTTTTACGACTGGGAGAACATACCGGAGGCCTATTCTTTTCCCGGGCCTCCACGGGGTTTATTATTATTATTATCGTGTAATGGTCCAGTCATCGGAGCACTTGCCGGCGAAAAGCAAAGGTCCCTCTCGTGTCGCGGTCCGGCACACAATTTTAATCTATCAGAAAATTTCATATCTGGACATTTTTAATCTATGTGGCATAAACAACGACATCGCGATTTTATTAGATTCGTGTTTGTGCTGTTGGTAATGACTACAAGAGGGTGATACCAAGTGGTGGCGCATAGAGTACTCATCCCAAATAACATTATTGCCACACAAGGACTGAAATAAAAGATCGCAAAGCAGAACGCTACAACCTAATTCCGTCGTCTCCACGCAGTAGACAACAGACATTTTTATAGCTGGCTAGCAAATAACAAAGTTTTACAAACTTTGAAAGATCAGTCAAATGGTGAATAGAATATCCTTGTGTGTTTTAATGAACAAAACCCGAGAATGAAGTTTAAATTTAGGGACAAGCAGTATTGAGCTAATGCAAGTTACAAGAAAAGATGAAAGATGTGAAATTCTTTAAGAGCACCCGTTAATGGCATCCCTCTGGTACTGTATGGTAACGGCGTCCGCTTTTACTGTCCATCAATAATCATTTCAAATGGTAGATCTCCAATTACCTTTGTACTTTTGTGCCATCAGTTAAAAATCCTACAGAAAGTGCTCCGAATACTCGTCGTTTATATCAGTACAGTCTGGTGGGAATGCAACCTACATCTACATATACACTACTGGCCATTAAAATTGCTACACCACGAAGATGACGTACTACAGACGCGAAATTTAACCGACAGGAAGAAGATGCTGTGATATGCAAATTATTAGCTCTTCAGAGCATTCACACAAGGTTGGCGAAGGTGGCAACACCTACAACGTGCTGACATGAGGAAAGTTTCCAACAGATTTCTCATACACAAACAGCAGTTGACCGGCGATGCCAGGTGAAACGTTGTTGTGATGCCTCGTGTAAGGAGGAGAAATGCGTACCGTCACGTTTCCGACTTTGATAAAGGTCGGATTGTAGCCCATCGCGATTGCGGTTTATCATATCGCGATATTGCTGCCCCGAGATCCAATGACTGTTAGCAGACTATGGAATCGGTGGGTTCAGGAGGGTAATACGGAACGCCGTGCTGGATCCCAACGGCCTCGCATCACTAGCAGTCGAGATGACAGGCATCTTATCCGCATGGCTGTAACGGATCGTGCAGCCAGTACCGATCCCTGAGTCAACAGATGGGGACGTTTGCAAGACAACAACCATCTGCCCGAACAGTTCGACGACGTTTGCAGCAGCATGGACTATCAGCTCGGAAACCATGGCTGCGGTTACCCTTGACGCTGCATCACAGACAGGAGCGCGTATGGTGTACTCGACGACGAACCTGGGTGCACGAATGGCAAAACGTCATTTTTTCGGATGAATCCAGGTTCTGTTTACAGCATCATGATAGTCGCATCCGTGTTTGGCGTTTGGTGTTTGGAAGCGTGGATGTGCTTTCTTCTGTCCAGAATCTGCAGAAGAAAGGAAGTTTCAACTACCAGGTGATGCTTCCATATTTCTTGCTGAAACTTTCGTTATTAAAGAGGCAATCAAATATGCAAGATCTCTCAAAATACCCGAGGCAGTAATAATCACTGACTCCTCAAAGTGTTCTGAAATCCATTAGTTACAGGAATTGGGACAAAAGAACTAGTAAATACTCCCCTGACATACTGGATCATTATCACAAAGCTAAGAAGACCGGCCAAATTATAGAATTTGCATGGGTCAAATCACATTTCGGCATTCTATACAATGACAAAGCAGATCCAACTAGCGAGAAATGCGATTAACAGTGGAAGACCTATGGACATTAAACTCCCATTCACAGAATACCTCCTAAAAGTAAAACTTCAAGCGATTCTCTCATGGCAGGAAGAATTGAATGAAAGCCAACAAACAAGAGGTAAAAGCCATGCAGCCATGCACGTATACAGACATTCATTCCAAGACAGACATGGTTTGCGAACTTCAAACATTCAAGGAAAATTATAACGTCCATTGTGAGAATGCGTCTCAATCATGGATCTTTCCCTGCCCACTTACATAGAATCGGCGTATCGGAGACACCCTGCTGTCAATGTGAAGAGGAAACAATTGGGGGTGTAAATCACATCTTATTTCAGTGTAGATGATGTAAGAAAGGCAGAATCAACTTTTTAAAGGAGCTCTTAAGACTTGGTCACTGCCAGTCGCTTTGCACGATCCCAATTCTCGGAGACACAACCAGGAGTACATACGATGCCATATCACGGTTTCTAGCGAAAGAAGACATACGCATCTAAAATGAACTGAAGCTGACTAAATAACTTAATTTACAAATAAATTTTTAGCAGCCAACTGTGTTTTGTAAGCTGGTTACAATACTTTTGATCTGAAAACATATGAATGTATGCCCTAAACAGTAGTATGACGAAGAAAAAACGTTACCTTGTTATGTGTGTCAGTACATTTATTTGTGATGGCTAAAAAGTTTGTATGCTAGAAACCAATAAAAAAAGAGAAAAAAATAATTAACATCTTTGCCTTTTATGAATACTATGAAATTGTAGGATTAACTTCTTTGCCTTTTAAAAGGACACACCAAAAGAAAATAGATTGCTGTAGTTCGGACGATTACGCCTTGCATTCTGTGACGCTGCCGAAGACAAGTAGGGAAAGCTGCGATGAACGCCCACCGCCTGGTCTGTGGCGGAAGTTGTGACGCGTCGCGGGAAGACCAACGCCGTAAATCACGCAGGAAGGGCATCGCTACGCTCCTGCCCTGAGGCTAGTGGCTGCCTCAAGGCTGACCTCGGCGACGAAGTTTCGAGAGAGAGGCCCGTGAGTGACGCTGGATGTGGGAGGGGAACCGAGCCACGGAAGCTGTCTGAGGGGACCACACTGACGCGACGCCTCCGTCACAGTGCTAAGAAATCTACCGCTCTCAAACTTTGCTGGGTATGTGACTCGATATAACTGAGCGCTGACCACGTTCTACAACATCCCACCTTGACTGGACGAGTAGTGAATGAAGGGAAATACAGAAGTGTCCGATTCCACCCGTATGCTTTGACCCATGACGTCACAAATATGGCGGAAATGACCATACACTACGACTCCGATATGGCGCCTATGACGTCATTACGTAAACATGACCACAAACACGAAAATACATTGAAAAACCAACACACACACTTTCTACAAAAAACCTAATGAAACTAACGGGACAAGCGTGGGAAATTGGGGGTTTTTGGGTGGGGACAAAGTAAATATAAACAAATTTAGACACACACCACCACACCAAACCACACCAGCGACGAAGAAACCCGACAACACAAAACTCTCCAAATTCCTTAAAACATATCCTCTGGAATCGGACACTTCCCTTGACCTATATAGCTCAACACCAGCTCCCGATCCCACAAATAACACTTCCCTTGTCCTATATAGCTCAACAGCAACTCTCGATCCCACAAATTGGAATCGAACACTTCCCTTGATCTGTATAGATTTAAATGTCACGAAGTCGTTTCTGAAAGTATTTGTATGGAATGTAGCCATGTATGGAAGTGAAACGTGGACGATAAATAGTTTGGACAAGAAGAGGATAGAAGCTTTTGAAATGTGGTGCTACAGAAGAATGCTGAAGATTAGATTGGTAGATCACATAACTAATGAGCAGGTATTGAACAGAATTGGGGAGAAGAGAAATTTGTGGCACAACTTGACTAGAAGAAGGGATCGGTTGGCAGGATATATTCTGAGGCATCAAGGGATCAACAATTTCGTATTGGAGGGCAGCGTGGAGGGTAAAAATTGTAGAGGGAGACCAAGAGATGAATACACTAAACAGATTCAGAAGGATGTAGGTTGCAGTAGGTACTGGGAGATGAAGAAGCTTTCACAGGATAGAGTAGCATGGGGAGCTGCATCAAACCAGTCTCAGGACTGAAGACCACAACAACAACATCCTTGATACTGGTACTGCTTTGCTGCAGAGTTCTTCAACACATTCTGAGTTTGAATATAACAAATTTCCTTGAGACAGAAGAGATTCTGTCCACAAATCAGCATAGATTTAGAAGGCATTGCTCATGCAAAATTCTGCTTGCCCTTTTGTTGTATGACATCCTACAGACAATGGATGAAGTGCAAGAGGCAGATTCTATATGCCTAGATTTCAGGACAATGTTCAAAACTGTGCCCCACTGCAGATTGTTGACAAATTCCGAGCATATGGATTGGGTTCCCAGGCATGTGAGTAACGCTAAGTCCTCCTAAGTAATAGAACCAAGTACATTGCCTTTGATGGCAAATGTTCATCACAGACAAGGGCATCCTCAGATGTGCCCCAGGGTGATCTATGGACATGATACGCAATTTACAACTGTTTGCCAATGACGCTGTGGTGTACAGGATGCTGTTGTCATTGATTGACTGTAGGAGGATACAAAATTATTTGGACACAATTTCTAGTTGGTGTGATGAATGGCATGCTCTAAATGTATAAAAATGTGAGTCAATGCAAATGAGTAGGAATATCAGTCCTGTAACATTCGAATACAGCATTAGTAGTGTGCTTCTTGAGACAGTCACATCGATTAAATGTTTACGAGTAACTTTGCAAACCGATATGAAATGGAATGAGCTCATCAGGTTGGGCAGTTGAGAGATGTGCCACTACATTTGTTGCTGGCAGGTTTGATCAGCACACAAGTATTATGGAGATACTTCACGAACTCAAATGTGAACCCCTGGAAGGAAGAATGTGCTCTTTTCGTGATGTGCTATTGTGGAAATTTGGGAGAACCAGCATTTGAAGCCAACTGCAGAATGATTCTACTGCTGCCAGTATACGTTTTGTCTAAGGACCACGAGGATAAGATGTGAGAAATTAGGGTGCATACAGAGGCTTACGAACAGTCATTTTACCCTCACTCTATCTGCGAATGGTATGGCAAAGGAAATGATCTCCCACCATGCACTGTATAGTGGTTTGCAGAGTATGTATGTAGATGTACATGTACTCTCTGAATGTATACAGACTTCTTGGTTTTACAGCATCAACAGTGAGGTGTCACTCAATAGTGACTGCTCCCAACAAGGTACTGACTGCAACTGCCTTGGTGCTGTGCACTAGTCAGTTGTATGCTGATTTTTCAGGGGCTTCTGGACGCGTTTCTCTAGCAGACTTGCTTTCCCCTGATATTACTGAAGGTCTTCATAATGACAAAAACCTTTCCAGAACCTTCCACAAGTTTCTCAAACATTCTGGCTGTAGGCCCGCATTCACTATTCACCTTGGTGCCCGAGGGCGTTGTCCTCACTAGCCCTCACCGCACTATCATTGCCTCAGCAGTCTTGTCAGCAAGTCTAGCTATGACACACCTACATTGATTTTGTAGACATTTGACACTATATTTATTCCCTCATGAAGTTTGTTGTAAATAATCAACTGCATTTAGAAAGAAACAATGATGCACATAATTACAATACCAGAAGAAAATATAACATTCATTACTCCACATTAAAGCTGTCTTTGACACAAGAAGGGGTGCATAATGCTGGAAGCACAATTTTTGTTCACTTGCCCAGTGATATAAAATTTCTGACAGACAGCAAATTAAAATTTGCAAAGAAGTGAAAAAGTTTCTCTTTGACAACTCCTTCCATTCTGTAGAAAAATTTATATTATTGTAATGTGTAAAAATGGTGGGTAGGAACTACTAACAAACATCTGTATATTTAAAAACTGGTCAGTGTGAAGCCATATTCACAGATTAATTTGTTATTTGAAAGGAAAATGACTCATTACACATCATTAGGATTTATCATGCAAATGATCCACGGAACATGAAACTAACTACACATCGAAATGTCCCTTGAGGCTGTCCTGGTGAACAACTCTCTCTGTAGCAGCAATGGTTTTGCGCATTACAGCCTTGGCTTATCAATACCCTGCATATATGACACCAACACTGATGGTTGATTATAGTGTGTTAACTGCATAGAATGCTTCTAGGATAATGACTGTCACACTGGTGATGTTTGATTGCATTGGAACAATATTTCTTGTTATGGGTATTGCAGACGATTGTGTAGGCATTACACAGTTTTTCTGTGCAGATTTTATTTGTCACTCTATTAGTGGTAGCATTCCTGACAGTTTGACCTAAGTACCCTTCTGTATTTATTTCAAGTGGTACTGACGTATCTCTTCGTGAGAAATCCCAGGTCCGTATGCTGGGAACTTATGCTCTCTATGTTTCCTTGTAAAAGGCCAATTTTGACAGACATATCGTGAAGCTTTTGTAGGATGCCTACGGTTCCAGTGGTGGGTAGTCTAAGTAATTACTGTGTGTTCATCAGCCAAGGCAAGTCATTTTGTATTGACTCGTTTACTTCTCGTCTTCATATGTTTAATTCCATGTATTTCTGTCTGTCATATTTTGATTATATATCTAACATCAGGTTCAAACGGAGTGGAGAAAACCCATCTTCTTGCATCATTCATTCATTTGGGTCGACCGAAATGTCCGATCCCACCCATCAGCTTTGACCCGCGACGTAAGGCTGTTGTGGTGTGTGACGTCAAGACGGCATGGAATTTAGTTTGTGAGAGTAGCGTGTTTGTAGGTGTCATTTTGATGTGATTGGTGGTGCTCTCTGGAGGTGTGTTAGGTGATGTTTTTGGTTTAGTTTGCATGTGTGGCATGTTTATAGGTGGTGTATTGTTGCGGTCGGTGGTTCTCTCTGGTGGTGTTTATGGGTAGCGTGTTACATGGCCTGTGGGGTTCATTTGCATGATAGCAATGCAAGTGTGTGGTATAGGGACTGTGCTTTCAGCGGAATATTTTTCAAGGAGGTAACGATTTTAGTTTTGTTATTTCGATGTTATTGTAGTTTTTTTCTGTTTGTCGTGTGTGAATTTTGGTAAATTGCTTTTTTTGTCTTTGGTAGGTATGGATATGACTGACAATGTCAACAGTTTTCGGTTGTCAGTGATGATGGGGGACAGTGCGTTGTCTCTAATAAAATTTCTTCAACTGTTTGGATTTTTGGATGAAGTCGTGAAGTGTTCAGTATGTCGTGAAGAAATGAGGTCTACTTAAGTTCCAGCATCTCGAACTAGGGACGGCTGTATGTGGAGATGTCTTAAGGGAAGTGTTCGATTCCAATTTTGTTGGATTGTTGTGTTTTTTGAGGTAGTGATAATTGTGGACGTGGGTTGTAGTTTTGGGTTTTATGATTTGGTATTGGTAGTTTCTGTTGACTATATAGGTCAAGGGAAGTGTTCGATTCCAATGTGTGGTTGTGGCTGTGGGTGTTCTGGTATCAGGAGTTGCTGTTGAGCCATATATACTCGATGTTGACAAATTTCTCTTCTTCAGAAACATTTTCCTTGTCATTGCCAGTCTACATTTTATATCCTCTCTACTTCAACCATCATGAGTTATTTTGCTCGCCAAATAGCAAAACTCATTTACTACTTTAAGCATCTCATTTCCTAATCTAACTCCTGCAACATCACCCAATTTAATTCGACTACATTCCATTATCCTCGTTTTGCTTTTGTTGATGTTCATCTTATATCCTCCTTTCAAGACACTGTCCATTCCGCTAAACTGCTCTTCCAGGTCTTTTGTTGTCTCTGACAGAATTACAATGTCATCGGCAAACCTCAAAGTTTTTATTACTTCTCCATGGCTTTTAATTCCTACTCCAAATTTTTCTTTTGATTCCTTTACTGCTTGCTCGGTATACAGATTGAATAACATCGGGGATAGGCTACAACCTTGTCTCACTCCCTTCCCGACCACTGCTTCCCTTTCATGTCCCTCAACTCTTATAACTGCCACCTGGTTTCTGTACAAGTTGAAAATAGCCTTTCACTCCCTGTATTTTACCCCTGCCACCTTCAGAATATGAAAGAGAGTATTCCAATCAACATTGTCAAAAGCTTTCTCTAAGTCGACAAATGCCAGAAATGTATGCTTGTCTTTCCTTAATCTATTCTCTAAGATAAGTTTTAGGGTCAGTATTGCCTCATGTGTTCCAACATTTCTACTTATCTTCCTCGAGGTCAGCTTCTATCAGTTTTCCCATTCGTCTATAAAGAATTCGTGTTATTATTTTGGATCCGTGGCTTATTAAACTGATAGTTCGGTAATTTTCACATCTGTCAGCACCTGCTTTCTTTGGGATTCGAATTATTATATACTTCTTGAAGGCTGAGGTTATTTTGCCTGTCTCATACATCTTGTTCATTAGATGGTAGAGTTTTGTCATGACTGGCTCTCCCAAGGCCGTCAGTAGTTCTAATGGAATTTTGTCTACTCCTGGGGCCTTATTTCGACTTAGGTCTTTCAGAGCTTTGTCAAACTCTTCACGCAGTATCATATCTCCCATTTCATCTTCTTCTACCTCCTCCTCCAATTCCATAAAATGGTCCTCAAGAGCATTGCCCTTGTATAGACCCTCTATATACTCCTTCCATCTTTCTGCTTTCCTTTCTTTGCTTAGAACTGGGTTTCCATTTGTGCTCTTGATATTCATGCAAGTGCTTCTTTTTTCTCCAAAGGTCTCTTTAATTTTCCTGTAGGCAGTATCTATCTTACCCCTGGTGATACATGCTTCTACATCCTTACATTTGTCCTCCAGCCAACCCTGCTTATCCATTTTGCACTTCCTGTCGATCTCATTTTTGAGATGTTTGTATTCCTTTTTTCCCACTTCATTTACTACATTTCTGTATTTTCTCCTTTCATCAATTAAATTCAATATCTCTCCTGTTACCCAAGGATTTCTATTAGCCCTCGTCTTTTTACCTATTTGATCCTCTGCTGCTTTCACTATTTCATCTCTCAAAGCTACCCATTCTTCTTCTACTGTATTTCTTTCCCCCATTCTTGTCAATTGTTCCCTAAGGCTGTCCCTGAAACCCTCCACAACCTGTGGTTCTTTCAATTTATCCAGGTCCCATCTTCTTAAATCCCCAACTTTTTGCAGTTTCTTCAGTTTTAATCTAAAGTTCATAACCGATAGATTGTGGTCGGAGTCCACATCTGCCCCTGGAAATGTCTTATAGTTTAAAACGTGGTTCCTAAATCTCTGTCTTACCATTATATAATCTATCTGACACCTTCCAGTATCTCCAGGCTTCTTCCATGTATATGACCTTCTTTTATGATTCTTGAACCAAGTGTTAGCTATGATTAAGTTATGTTCTGTGCAAAATTCTACCAGGCAGCTTCCTCTTTCATTTCTTACTCCCATTCCATATTCACCTACTACGTTTCCTTCTCTTCTTTTTCCTACTATCGAATTCCAGTCATCCGTGACTATTAAATTTTCTTCTCCCTTCACTACCTGAATAATTTCTTTTATCTCATCACACATTTCATCAATCTCCTCGTCATCTGCTGAGCTAGTTGGCATATAAACTTGTACTACTGTGGTAGGCATGGGCTTTGTATCTATCTTGGCCACAATAATGTGTTCACTATGCTGTTTGTAGTAGCTTACCAGCATTCCTACTTTTTTATTCATTATTAAACTTACTCCTGCATTACCCCTATTTGATTTTGTATTTATAACCCTGTATTCACCTGACTTGAAATCTTGTTCATCCTGCCACCGAACTTCACTAATTCCCACTATATCTAACTTTAACCTATCCATTTCCCTTTTTAAATTTTCCAACCTACCTGCCTGATTAAGGGATCTGACATTGCACGCTCCGATCTGTAGAACACCAGGTTTCTTTCTCCTGATAACAACGTCCTCCTGAGTAGTCCCCGCCCAGAGATCCAAATGTGGGACTATTTTAGCTCCGGAATATTTTACCCAAGAGGACGCCATCATCATTTAACCATACAGTAAAGCTGCATGCCCTGGGGAAAAATTACGGCTGTAGTTTCCCCTTGCTTTCAGCCATTCGCAGTACCAGCACAGCAAAGCCGTTTTGGTTAGTGTTACAAGGCCAGATCAGTCAATCATCCGGACTGTTGCCCCTGCAACTACTGAAAAGTCTGCTGCCCCTTTTCAGGAACCACACATTTGTCTGGCCTCTCAACAGATACCCCTCTGTTGTGGTTGCACCTACGGTACGACTATCTGTATCACTGAGGCACGCATGCCTCCCCACCAACAGCAGGGGGGGGGGGGGGGTATTAAGGATATTGGTCTGTAATTATGCGGGTCTCTTCTTTTACCTGTCTTATATACAGACTTTGGGAATTTGCACTGAGAAAGGGATTCATGATAAATGCAAGCTAAGTAAGTGGCCAAAGCCACTCTCAGTAAAACCAAATTACAATTCCGCCCAGACCTCATGACTTGTCTGTTTTCTACTCTTTCAGTTACTCCTCTGTGCCAGGGATGCCTGAATAACCAGTAAGTATCCAGCAACAGCTATCATTTTGAGTTTTCTGCCTGCTAAAAAAGAACAAATTCTGTAGAGTTTGCCTTTATTAGTAGCAACAAGTAAATAATTGATATTTTCTGTGTGTCAGAATATGAAGAGCAACATGTGTTTCACACTTGTGTCCTATTGTGAATGATTGTGTACACTGAGTATAAGTAATAATTGAAATTTTATGTGTGTCAGCATATGGCAAGGAGCTAGTGCTGTCTGGCACTTGTCTCCCATTAAGTTTAAAGAACTTGACTGTGTATTGTTGGAACAGTTTGCAAGCAGAGGTCTCCTCTCTGATATTGAGTGGTAAACTCAGGAATTATAGAGTTGCTTGGGAGGACTAACATATAGAGTGGTAGGGTGTACTCATTGATTTATAAAAGGCCCCTGTAAGACACCTGTCCAAATAGGGTTAAACTATTAGGAAATAATTGTTCTTAAATTGTATCCTTAAGTTTTTGCACCCTTATTCACTTCCTGCAAAGTCAGTAAAGCATGGTTCACTCATCATCGCCAGAAGCCAGCAGTACCACCACGATGCCAGAGCGATGCCAGACAGCAAGACAACTGAGCTCTGTCAGCAGCAGCCACAGGCTTGAGAACGGGCTGTGCCTGCCATCTACACAAAGTCCTTCACAGGACTTGTCTCAGCCCTGCCAATCTGCTGTCTGCACCTACTGACTCCAATGTCAAGTTTCTAGTGCAACTTGGCAGCACACCACCAGTTACTAGTTTATTGCTGTCAATTTGTAGCCTGCACACAGCTGTCTTCACATTCTGTCACAGTGATGTGAGAGAGGGCAAAAGGCTGCTAAACTTACATGAGGCCAGGAGAAGTAACACAAGTTCCGCCACTGTGGACACAAGCAGAGCTGACGGGACCACCTCCCAAATGGGTACCATCACAGCTCAACTCAATGTGCTGCTGACATTAATGCCTGTGACCTACAGAGGCTGCTGGTCTTAGCAACACGAGGCGCCAGCACAGCAGCACCAGACAGAAGCTGCCGCCTGTTCATCAGCTTAAGTCAGGGTCAGCGAATCCTCGCTGACCCCATGGCCTGTCACCACCACTCAACCATCCCCCATTGTACCCAGCATGCTAGAGCTTCTGACATCCACTTTCTGACTGCATCCAGTATGTCACCTGCATCCATGAATACCCTGAGCTGATTACAGTTTTTCATTTTCCTAGATTTATCGCATGTTGTCAACTCTATATGTCAACTTTGACCTGTCACATTTGTTCACATTTAAAGTTACAAGTTTGTGGGCACCCTGATGCCACTTCACTATATTTTCACTGTCTTTTTCCTACTTTATAAGTCCTTTCCACTGTGTCATCTCCACAAAGCATTCTTCACCACAGGGCACCAACTGCAATGTGACAGCCTACAGTACCTTCTCTGTGAATATCTGTCATCTCTCGGCTAGCTGTAATCTGATTTTAAATTAATTTTGAAATGATATACATAATGCAGCATCAGTAAACATGTTACAATTCCACTTTTATTAAAATATATATTTACTTGATGATCAGCTTGGTAAAATGCCTCATATTGAATGATGATCATAGGTAACTATATGTACTTTATTATACACTATTTTGACAGTGGAACTCTTTTGTATTATTCATTGGCAAGCAAGTTATTAGTCGACAGCATGTATATTGTAACTGTGCGCTGCTGACTGACTGTATATGCGAAACCTGTGACTTGTGCACTCACTACATGTTTGACACCAGAATATTGTCTGTGGTTTTTGTGTATTGTAGTGTTATTCTTCGAAATATAATGTAAATTTGTGTAAAATGGTTATTTGTTACCTACAGATGCATAAACAGAAGCAGAAAATGTGCTGTTACTTTCTACAGGTTGATGTTTTAGATAAAATCTTACTTCTGTTTTAAATATGGATTATTCATTTTGATGTTTTCACTCACTGACTTTTGTGTGTACAATGTGTAGGAATAGCTTGTGAATCACGGCACTGCGATGAAGTACAGCACACCAGTCAAATACGGCACATGAAGCTTAGTTTGATTGAACTTCAACATCATGTGTCCACGTCAGAGCCTTGGATTTTTTCATCATTTCTTTCATACTTTCGGAATGTAAGTTGCAGTAGGTTTTTCACAGATGATTGTAATAGTTCAGTGTTTGATCTGCCAGTACTTATTTATTTGATGACATTTGATATTAAATTTGTTTTCCTTTGCTGTTGGCAGCTGGTGTCATGGCACCTGTCCATGCATTGTACATTTCACTTAAATGGTTACATTTGAGATAATCCTGCAGGTGAATACTGTGACAAGGCAACAACTTATTAATTTAAAATTTATTATTGTTAGCCAAGTGTGTTTTTCATTTCAAGAAAATAAGGGTAACATAATCACAATATAATTGCTATGCATTCTTCAGCCTTAAAGGACAAAATAACAAAAATGTCTTATGGAAGGTAGAAATTACAATTATGAATATCTTTTTAAACATTAAGTTTTTTTGAAAACATGGATAGCTTACAAAAAGGTAACTGAAGAACTTTTGACTGAGTTACATTATTTAACACAACATCAACTATTTGCTCACTGGGAATCTGTTGTGCAGGAGTCTAATATGTTTACTAATTCTTCAAATAAATTGCCTCTAGGTAAACTAACTGTTCATTTGCAGTTAAGTATCATGAGAGTACTTGGTGATCTATAATGTTTTATGAAAAAGACATGGAATAAAAAATCAATAATTTTATGCATCTGTAGCAGATGTGGCAGTTGCATAATGAGAAGACACCAAAGGGAAAGAAGAAAATACATTTTTAAGGAGTAGAATTGTAAAAACTGTGTCTACTGTCCCTCCCCCACCCTCCCCTCCAGTTGGTACGTATCAAGTTGAAAAATGTGTGCCAGAAAATGGAGCTCCATGTAGTGAATATGCAAAATCAGTGCTGAGCCCAGATGGGCCTTTTCTAGTAGGGAAAAATCTTAGAAGTTACCACATTACATTAAAACAAATGAAGTGTAAGGAATTTTAAACTAGCTGTAAAAATTTGTTTTTTAAATAAATTGCATTACAGTGTTGATGAATATATAATATTCTAAAATGTAATATTGTGAATTTTGGTTTAATTGCTTCATAATGCACATAATCTAAATCATTCAATTGGATAGATAAAAAATCTACTCACCAAGCAGCAGCAGAACTCGCACATAAAAGACTGTTGTGATTGGCAAGCTTTTGTAAACAGTGGGCCTTCTTCAGGCAGAAAGATTGAAGGGGAAGGAAGCAGGGTGAAGGAAAAGAACTGGAGACATCTAGGAAAAGGAGTAGAATTCAGGAAAGTCACCTAGAATCACAGCTCAGGGGAGACTTACCGTGTGGAATGAGAAGGAAAGACTCATTTGATTCAGGTATAGGAGACATGTCAAAATTGCGGTAAAATTTCACCATAAATGTAGAGCAGCAGATGTTAATAAACAGCATAATAATAATAATACAATTTTATTGTATATACAAACAGTAAAATCTAACATTTAATTACCCCTTGCTCAAATTATCATCACACCCTCTAGGAATTCTTCTAATTAATAGTAGCGTTTCTCCCACAGAATCTGCTGTAGCCTCATTTTTAAAATTTCAGGATTCATATGAAATACACTTTTGGCCATTAACTTGTTACATATTGTCATCTCTGTATACTGTGGAGTCCACGGATATACTTTCAACTGCTGTGTGGGTAGCATAAAATTATCTAGTGTTACATGTGTGGTTAAAATGATCCTCCTAAAACAATTTTGTATCTGCCGTGTAGGAAGATTATAATTTCATAAATGGCTATGGAGGGAACAGTTAGGAATTGTAGTTTCCTAAACAATGGGCAACAAGATTGTTTGCTGTGCAATGCACATGTATCCAACAGTTTTCTTTTGCAGTTTCAGTATTTGAGATACACTACTTGAACTTCCCCAGAATATTATACCATATCTAATAACAGATTCAGTATAGCTATGATAAACAATTTTTCATGTGCTCAAGTCAGTGGAATTTGCTAGTATTTTCATTGCAAATACAAACTGCATAGTTTATTTCATAGGCAGTCAATACATGTATTCCAGCTTAAGTTCTTTTCCACATTTAGTCCTAGTCTGACTGTGCCAACTTCGTCCATAAGCTGATTGTTATGTTGTATTTTAAGTTCCACGCATTTTGAATGTTTGGTTTTGAAATGTACCAATAGAGTTTTTGCAGTGTTCAGTTTCAGTCAATGTAACTGGAACCAGTTTTCTAAGGTATCCATTGTGCTTATGATGGAACTCGGAATTTTTTCTGCATCATCATCTTCTATTACAACAGAAGTATTGCCTGCAAACAGATGCGAAGTGGAATTTATATTTATGGGTAAGTCATCTATGTAGAATACGAACAGGATTGGCCCAAAAATGGAGTGTTGAGGCACACCTTGTGATACTATACTCCATTTAGAACAACAATTCACTGCATCTGAGATGATAGTTACCCTTTGTTTTCTGTTACGTAAGTATGATGGGAGCCAATTTACAGCATTGTCCTTAATCCTGTATTTGACTAATCTGTAGATAAGCAAGTCATGGTTCACAGAGACAAACACTTTGGGAGATCATTGAAGATACCTGCAACTCTCTCCTCTAATACAATGATTTGCATATCTTTTCAATAAAGGTGTTCACTGCATCCAGAGTGGTTTTTTCTGGTTGAAATCCAACTTGGATACTTATAATAATATCATTTTTTACAATAAAGTTTTTGATCTGGTTTGCAGCTACTTTCTCTTTTGACAGGACTGGAAGAATTTGCAGCTACTTTCTCTAACACTTTTGATAGGACTGGAAGAACAGAAATAGGGGTTTAGTTTCCTATGACTTCCCTCAATCCTTTCTTGAACAGATGTCCAGCTTCAGTGTACTTCAAACCATTCGGAAAGCATCCCTGCTCGAAAGGTTGGTTGAATATTTTAATTGGGGGAAGTGCTATTATGTCACACACTGTTTTAATAACTTTAGTGGGTATCCCATTCCACCCATCAGAGTTTTTATTTTGCAATGATAGTTTAACATTTTCCACATCCTTTATTGCGACTTTTTTAAAATCTGAGAGAGACTCGGCTTCTTGGTGGTGGTTTACTGAACTCTGATACTCTGCTACATCAATGTCTGACTTTGCCACATTTATGAAGAATTCATTTAAACACCCTGATATTTGAGCTTGGTTTACAATAAAGTTATCATCTACTTTAATCCCTGATATTTCATTACTACTAACTTTAACACGTAACTCTCATTTGACAACAGATCACACTTTTTCTGCCTTTCTTCTATGTTTCACCATGCACTTATCATTTGTCATTCGTTTGCCTACCTTCACAACTTTTTTAAATATTCCTTTATAATGATGAATATACTCACTAAAATGTCCATTTTTTATTATATTTCAGTTCGTTGTGGAGTTTTCTCTTCCTTTCACTAGAATTTTTTAAACCCTGATTTATCCATTTAAGTTTATTAGTTGTTTTGCTATATTTGGTTCTAAGTGGATAAGTTACTTGAAATATTTCACAAAAGCTACTTAAAAATTGCTAAAGTTACTATTATTCAGAATACAGCTATTGTAAGGCCATTCAACCTCTCATAACTTATTTCTAAATGTAACTCAATTTTTTTCATTGAAATTCTTTTTCATATGGCTTTCGTTACATGAAATTTCTTTACTAATAATTTTTGATAGTTCAATGAATAATGCCAAGTGGTTAGAGATTTCTAAATCTATGCAGAATATATAAACATCTTCAAATACATAATTTGTTAGAGCATTATCAATATAGGTCAATATAGGTCTCTGTTCATTTACTCTAGTGGGTTGCATGAAGCTTATTTTGAAGCCAAAGTTTTTTTGTTAAGTCAGTGAAGCTAGTTATTGCCATAGTCTGGATGAGGATCCAGAATCCTTCAATCAGTGACATAATCAATATTATCTTTTGTCATATAAATTGTAAATATTGTAATTTTCAAACTTGGGTCTACTATGCAAAAGCTGAAGCTGTAAACAGTGGTCATGAAGATACTGCAAAAACTGTGAACATCCTTTGATTTGTGAACTAAATAAATTGTAAATTCTTAAGAAGAGAGTCATGATGTAGTATAAATTTGTTTTTCCTGTACAAAAAAATATGATGCTGTAAATTATGATCAACATAATGCTCTAAGAATGGTTAACATCATTCTGTTTTGTTTTTTTAACTAGAATAAGTATTATAAGTTTTTAAGAAGAGTATAAGTATAGCTATTTGTCCATGTACATTTTGTGAAATTTATCACAGTTTGGACTGACAAGAAAATTGTTTGTTTGTGTGTGTGTGTGTGTGTGTGTGTACTGTTTTTACAAATATAAACTTATGTACATTTGTACTATATATACAATTTATATCCATCACATTAATTCGTGTTGTCTCATTTCATAACACCTGATTTGTCCTGTTGTTCAATAGTCCAATATTAATTTGCATTTGTGTACCATACAGAAAAGATCACACACATCAATAAAACAATTCCTGTGAGAACTTATGTAAATTTAATGATTGTGTATTCCAATGTAGGTTAATTGCTGTTTATTTCTGTTGCATGTTTGTCACTTTAATCTTTTATTTACTATGTGGTAATGTATGAAAGTACCATGCTTTGAATCTCTGATTTTGATGTGGATCCTTGACTCTTAACGGTGAAATACTGATATTATAGAGTGGACAAATTTGTATACAGAATAGGTTGCAATGACTGAACAGCATAAAAACCCCTTGTATCTGTTTGGTACATGAAGAAATGTGATAGACCCATGTAGGTATCTTTAGAATAGTGAATGCAGGTTAGCCATGGCTAGGGAACTGGCTGAATTTTAAGGGGATTTTTTTTCTCAGCATATCCTAAACATAAGATTCTTGTTATTTTACATACAATTACTCTACAATGACACAGAAGCAAAACTAACTCAGTGATCTCTGTCTAAACTGAATGTTGAGCTCCAGATTCCATACAAAAAAGTAAAAGGACTACACTACAAGTGGCACTTGGCTAGAATCATTCAATTACCTTGGCCGACTAGAAACCAAATTATCACCTTTTGAGCTGTAGTGTCCTTATTTAAGCAACTCATTCTAAATGTGCCAGCCAAAAATCTTGTCTCTTATCCAACTACAACACTGCGGCTACGATGTGTCGCTAGAATGCAAAAGAAAATTTCTGGTCCTGTTCCCACATGAGCCTATTACACCACATGTTCCAGTTTTCTGGAGAAGAAAAACATGAACAGTTTCAAGACTAGTGCAAGAAATGGCGAAAATTCTCTTTTTATCATTTCAAAAATCTTGTATGATCCAGGCTGATCAGAAAACAGGTTCTTCATTATTTCACCTATTGTTTATTCATCTACCAGTTGCAGAAGTAAGAAACCAGAATTTCCCTATAAACGGTACTAGCCGTCAGTGTAGGGCCCTTGTGGCCATGTCTGCAGTGCCATCTGCTTCCTGTAATCACTGATGACAAATGTCAACAGACAGTAACCCAAGTTCCATACATTGGTATCTGTTTCAAACCCATAAACATGTTGAGTTTTGTGCCTATGAACTAAGATTTGTGGACAGCACTGGTTTTCTGTTATCATTTGAAGAAAACTGCTGCAGAGTCACATTGAATGCTTGTCAAAGCTTTCAGTGAAAATTCGCTTGGGAAAACAGAGTTTAAAGTGGTTCAAAAAATTCAAAAGTGGCAATTTTGATGTGAGAAATGACGAGCATGGAAAACCACCAAACAGTTTGCAGACAACAAATTGCAGGCCTTATTGGATGCAGGTGATACTCAAACTCAACAGAAACTCACGGAACAATTGAATCTGACGCAGAAATCTGTTTCTCTTTGGTTGAAAGCTAAGGGAAAGGTGCAGAAAGTGGAAAAATGGCTTCCACATGAACTGAATGGAAGACAGCAAGCAAATTGAAAGACCACTTGTGAAATGCTGCTTACCAGATATAAAAGAAGGTTGTTCCTCCATCGAATAGTAACAGGTGATGAAAAATGAATTTTAAGAATCCTAAGCATCGTAAATCATGAGTGAATCCAGGCATACCATCGACATCCACTGCAAGACTAAATCACTTTGGAAAGAAGACAATGAGCTGTGTTTGGTGGGATCAGAAGCGTGTCATCTATTATTAGCTGCTAAACCCCAACAGCAATTGATTGATTTAAATTGAGCATTACATGAAAAATGACCGGAATGTGGAAAAAGGCAACGCAGTCATATTGTCCCATGATAACACCCCATCACACCCAGCAAAACAGGTCAGGGAAACATTGAGGCATTTAGTTGGGAAATACTAGGGCATGCAGGTTATTCTCCAGACTTGATTATGTCCAATTATCATCTATTTGCATCACTGGGATATGCTCCTCCTGTAAAACAACGCTTCAGTTCATATGAAAATGGCTTGCTGACTGGTTCACTTCAAAATAAGAGCTGTTGTTGTTTTTTTTTTTTTTTTTTGTTTTTTTTACATGGCAATCATAGCCTGCCAGAGAGGTGGGAGGACTATATAAAAAGGAATGGAGATTATTTTGGATAAAATATTTTTTATCAATTTCAAACAACAGACGTATAATTATTGCAACCAATTCTGCTTTCATACCTCTACACCTGTTACTCTGTTATTATGCAAAAGAACATGGGATGCAGCAGAAACCAATAAATTAGCTGCTATATTAGCCAAATCTGCAAATACATGTACTTTGTAAAATTAAGACTTGCAAACAATGCAGACAGTTCTTGAATAAGGTTGATGTTTTTTTCTTCTTTGAAGTCTAAGCTTCTTTCTCTTGGATCTCATGATTATTTTGATCATTTTTCAAACAGCACCATGATTTGTGGGCTCTTGCCCTATCAACATGTCGGGCTGCACTTTATTGTTCTATTGAATCTTCAATAATCGACTTTGGGATCCTTATGCGGTGCCCTAATTCAAGGTTAACTGTTCCTGTGTACTACAGATGACATGTAATTGATCTCAGTTCTTCTAGTTTTATGAGTAATTTCTGTTGGGGGTTGGGGTTGTTTGGGGAAGGAGACCAGACAATGAGGTCATCGGTCTCATCAGATTAAGGAAGGCGGGGAAGGAAGTTGACCATGCCCTTTCAAAGGAACTATCTCGGTATTTGCCTGGAGAGATTTAGGGAAATCATGGAAAACGTAAATCAGAATGGCCAGATGCAGGATTGAACCATCGTTCTCCTGAATGCAAATCCAGCATACTAGCCACTGCACCACCTCGCTCGGAAGTAATTTCCATGTCACACAGGGAGACCATATTAAGTTCCTTGTGCATGTCCAGTGTAGTGTCTTAAAAACAGAATGAGTCTTAAACACCTGTTTTGTATGACCTGAAGCATTTTAACATTGGAATTACATCATTTACTCAGATATGCCATAATGCTCATAAATATTACATATGATCATAGCAAGTACTTAATTAAGTATTACTGATATTAAAATATGCAAGGGGAGGGGGGGGGGGGGGCACCTACATTTCCATCTGAACAAAACATGGTACACTTTTACTTAGTATCTGAAATGATGCATTTATACTAACATTAATGTTGCATTTAATGTCATACAGACATGTGATTTATTTTGATAGTGCAGATATATGAGCAATGTAACATTGGATTTAGGGAACAGTACTGTTAGTGCCTGTGATTTTCCTCTAGGATGTACACAGTATAGATACAAAGCACACAAAATATATCTGTGGCATTAAATTTTCTCTTACCATTTGCAGCTACAGAACCATGATAGAGATTGTAAAATTTGACTGTTATGCCGAGGAAGAAAGGCAAAGCTGAAAGTTGTGATTCAACCCACCTACTTTGACTTGTGAAATCATCAAGATGGTGGACACCCCTGTTTCAAGCATATACAATATGGTGACCGTGAAAAGACACATTACATTACATTACATTACAATGAACAAAAATAATAATATGTGAAATATTTAACTCCAGCAATAGAATGAAAGTATAAGGACAGCCACAGGAAGTTTTGGACGGGAATTTTGGACAGGGACAAACTAAATATATGACAATAAGAATGACAACAATGTTCTGTAACAAATAGCAAACACACCAAATTCTCAACATGCAACACAACTAAACAATGCAAGAATGAAAGCCACTAGTATTATACATATTGATTGGCCTATATGGCCCAAACAAAGACCAAAATACTGGTAACCCACACAACTTGAAAACCCCATAGCATAAAAATTTCAGTTGACCTACATAGCTCAAACAAAGCCCTCCATACCATGAATCCACACACAACTCAAAAACCACTTGATATATACTGAGCCACAGGTACACTCATATCAATTCCAGCTGCTAGTTGTGCCTCTTTGGTTTCATTCCTTAGCGATGAACTTCCTGGTGTCTTGCTACTGGGCAGTCTGCCAGCTGCTACAAGCAATTTTAAAGACACACACTGTTCTCTGTGGAGGCATGTCTTGTTGCTGTTCTTCACACTAAGAGTGCTTGTTCACTGAGGATGGAGGAGGAGGTCACCGCATTGTGGATGGTGGCTGTTTACCATGTGGAGTGTGCTGACACCATTTGAAGATTCATTGCTTCCTTCTGACTCTGCAGCTCCAGGTTCTGTCTTCTGAATCAGCCAGCTCATATTTCTCGACCCTTGGTGGATAGATGTGGTTCTACAGCATTCCTTATGTCTCTGGGGTCCAGTGTAAAAATAAATGGTGAGAACCTTGTTTGCATGTAATTATGTGTTCGATGGAATTTGCACAGATCCCTGTTATGCTGATCCCTGCTAAATGAGACTTCTTTTGGGTTCATATCTATAAGGTTGTGTAGCTTTTAACAGTGGCCATTATTTCAGTCAAATTTTAACAGTGGACCTTTATCCTTGATAATCAACAATTTATTATCAGATTTATTTTTGAGACAGTTGCAAATCAGGTCAAATTTTGACTGGCTTTAGTCCCATTCTTCCATGATAAAGTACAGATATTGTGGGTTTTTTTATTTATTTATTTTTTTTCTTCTTTTTTTTTAAATCTGCACCTGTGCTTTATGTGGAACACTTGGGGGTTCAAACCTTGTAATATCTTTCACTGCTCTTGTATTGGTTCTTTGGAATTATTTTTGGATATTCATTCTGGACAACCAGGTGTTGAAATGTTTTAAAATATTTGTATGCCTAAGTGTCTGTTTTGGTGGGTTAAAGTGCCACAGAGGACAAGCATCCATATATGATCTGTAACATGTATCTATTATGTGATTTGGATGTGTATGCCGCATATGTTTTAGAGGCTGAGCTGAACCATGCAACTGTTTGATGTGTGATCTAAGCTCAAGCCAGTAACCTTGCCATGATTAATTTAATTTGTATTTGTATTGTATTTATTTATTTATTCTGTGGATCACATTTTGTACAAAGTACACATGATATAGGACAAGTCATTTTTCTTAACAAATATCATTTAAAAAAAAATGTACACAAAATTGTTCATTGATGAATATAGTAACTTCACATACAGAGAATACAAACAATTTACATGGGGAACTAAGAAACATGTAGGCAATGTAGTGCTACTTTAAATTTACACAATTAATCACTGAGATTACAGAATAGTAAAAATGTCAACTGGAAACACAACAGAAGGACAATGTCATTTAAAAACTACATTAAACATGAAATTAACATTGAGATTTCACAGACAATTAAGTTTTAATACTAATAGAATGTGTACTTGTACATTCAAAAAGCGAGTTGAAAAATTTTGGGATGTGAAACTGTATAGTAGAAATTAGGTTATTATTTTGCCTACAGAATGTTTTACTCTAATCACAGTATTTTACAAAGGAAATTTATAATTTTTCATTTCCAGGAATTCTTGTACTGAATAGAAACAGTACTTTGTCAGAAATTCCTTTAGTTTATTTTTAAATACTGGATCTGGAGCAGTTTTTATTTGTTCTGGAATTTTATTGTGTAATACGACACCCAGATGAGTTATATATTTTTGGTATGATGATGTCCTTGAAAAAATTTGATGGATATTAGATTGCCCTCTGGTATAATGAGCGTGTATATCATTGTTTTGGATTAATTTGCCTGTTCTTGAGAGGTATTCCCTGGTGAATAGGATTGTTTCTTGAATGAATAGGGATCGGATGCTTAGAACATTAAGTTTTATAAATTGACATTTACAGGATTCCAGCTTTTTGAGGCCACAGGTTATCCTCAGTGCTCTTTTTTGTAGTTTAAATATATTTGTGCTGTGAGTTGAATTTCCCCAAAAGATGATTCCATAGCGGAGCAATGAGTGGAACTGCACATGGTATGCTTGCATTAGTGTGGATTTACTTGTAGTAGATTTTAGTATTCTTAGTCCATAGCACAATGATGTGAGTTTCTTTGATAAGTTGTTTATATGTGTGTTCCATTTTAAATTTTGTTGGACCCATAGACCCAAAAATTTTGTTGCATTTACATTTTCAATTTTATCATTATTTAACTTTACTTGGATAGTTTTTTGACTGGATGTGGGAATTAGATGGAAGTTGATACATACAGTTTTCCCACTATTAACAATTAGGCCATTTTTGTTAAACCACTCAGAAAGTTTTTTCGTAGAGTTATCAGATATTGTCTGAAGGGATTCAGGGCTAGATCCAGTCAACACTATGCTTGCATCATCAGCAAACAGGATAGTTTTTTGTGGGCTCATACGTTCAACAAGATCATCTATGTAAATGAGGAAAAGTAATGGCCCTAGAACAGAACCCTGGGGAACACCATATCTTATTGTTCTTTCCTCCGAGAGGAAAACTGTGTTATTTATTTTATTCTGTACATTAATATCATATTGAAGTCATACCTTCTGTCTGCGGTTTTGTAGGTAAGAGCATAGCCGGTTGTGAGCCACACCTCTTATTCCTCTTCTTTCCAATTTAGCAAGCAGTATTTTATGATCTAGTATGTCAAAGGCTTTAGAGAGATCTAAGAAGATACCTGCAGCAATATTATGTTGGTCAATTGATTTCAGTATGTGGTCCAACAGTTCAAAAATTGCTGTCTGGGTGGATAAAGTTTTACTAAAACCATGTTGTTGAATGCTGATTGGTGCGTGGTTTTTTATGAAATTTCAACTCCATTTTAGCTACACTGTGAATCTATTAACCAAAGCACTTACTTTTGCCTCATAGTGATTTAATCATTAAACTTTTTGCAGCTTAATAACTTTTGTTGTTTTAATCAAATTAAAAAATTGCCTAAGTCAAATATTTTTGGAATTTAAAAGTCGTATAAATTTGAATGGTGGATTGTCTTTTAAATGTACATTTTCTTAAATGTTCCTGATACTGAAAATAATAATAATAATAATAATAAAAGTATGAAAAGTTTGAGACTTGTACGGCCAGCACCTTACCATTCCCGAATGCAGGCTCCCTACCGTTTCAGTGGTAGCAGAGTATTTTCTGATAGTGTGTAGACAAAGTATACTACTTGTTCTGTTTGTTGCAGGTTCTGTAAGATGGTGTTTGCCACTGACATGAGAGTTGTACTTGATGGATCATATTTGACATAAAACCAACTACAGTATGAGCTGACAATATATGGTCTGGCCATAGAAGGCAACATAACTGAGTTGCATTAGACTGCCAGTTCTGCATAATGGTTGACAACATTGGTGAGGTAGGTGCAACCTGTGCAGTGTGTGGTACTTCACTTTCTGTAGTGCAAGTGGATGCTGAGATGCTGCAGGGCATTTCCCCTTCATTTTTGCAGATTTTTAGGATTCAAGCACATTTAAATCACTTGTGTAACAATATTCAGGATTTGTGGGTAGTGAATACAGACCCCAAGCAAGTCCCTGTCATTGAAGAACTTTGTGATAAAATCATTCACTTGCAGCTTAGTACCAGTTTACTGCAATGGCAAGCTACCACTGTGGAGGATGAGGTATCAGTGTGAAAGTAGAGGACCTATTGTTGATCAACACAATGTTGGTGCCAGCATGTAGACACATTTGCTATAACAATGAGATCATCCAGATAATTCACAAAAGCTAGCATGTGCTGCTTCTGTTGTCCCAGATATCTTTGAAAAATTGCAGGGGTCAAGGCAGTGCCAAAGGGCATGTTGATAAAAACAACATTCTGAGATTCCTAATCTAAGTGCAACTGAAGGTAAGCATTGACAAGGTCAATCTTTGAGTAATATTCCCCACCAGCAAGTCTGGTAAAGAGGTCTTCCATCAGAGTAATTGGGTATGTTTTGACCAGTGAATGAGCATTGATGGTAGCCTCAAAATCACCACATAATCAGAGAGAACCATTGGGCCACTGTACTCACATGGCGAGAATGCCACCATCTCTCTATGTGAGTACTGTGTCCAGTACTGTTACATGCGGCCAATATATAGGCACCCACCCAGTGAGAGCTGTCTGCAAAACTGTGTCCCAAACTAAGACAGGTGAAAGAAATGTGACAGGGAGACTGCGGACAAGACAACAGATGAGGATTGGGACGAACAACCTAGAGGACAATGAGGTGCTACCCAAAGCCATCACTACAATGATGGGAACAAGGCCAAGAGCAGCAGAGAGACGAATTAAAGATGCGACCAGAGACAGGGCAAGCAAGGTAGTTATCAAACATTCGTACTACAGTGAAGAAATATCTGAAAGTTTCAAGCATGAACACTTAACTGACGGGGTGTGCACTGGGTGACTGCCTATATATCAGCCGCATCGAATGGTACTGGCTGTAGTACTCAAGTGGAGAGATGGTGGAACTCTCACTGTGTGAGCACAATGCAGTGCAGCCACGCTGCCCTCTAATCACTATCTAAGTCCATCTCCTCTGGTGTGCATTCAACCTCCGTGCTGCCACATACCAGAAATGGAATAAAAGATCTCATGGTCACACTGTTTCATCTGCAGTCAAATAGTAAGACAGAATTGTTTGTCATACATTCGAGTCACAGATGAGGAAAGTGTCTGGGTAGTCCCCCACAGAGTCTGCACTAGCTCGCTAAGGGCCTACAAAAACACACCTATTAACAAAGAGAGCCCAGCTGAACTTTGTCATGGACTGTACCACAGAAGGCATCTCCAAGCGACCACTACTCCGAATCTGATGTAGCCAGAGCACTCTAGTCTGGTCACAATTGTCGAGCCTGGCCAGGCTGGATACCAATGTTGGTTAATGAGACGCAGGGATACCGCATGTTGACTATCTATGCTGAGGGCACACGGCTCTCCCTGCACCAAAACTGTGTCCACAATATACTGACAACGGCAACTCCCACTGCAGCAGTGAGTACAGAACCTACCTCATCCCCCCCCCCCCCCCACCCCCAAAAGAGCAGCAAATTTCCCATCTACCACTGTCTTTGACCCTACCACCAATGGTGTTACCAGCACCAATGCATCCTGTTACCACCATCAGTGCGTCCACCATCACATATACTGCTGGTACAGCAAGATGTTGTAACACCCCCTGCCTTGTAGTAATGGTGAAACCATTATATTAACTGCGTTTGGTTGAAAATGATTATTAAGCATTGTGCAATGTTAGTCTCTTCAAGCAAGCAAATGTCACATTGTATAAAATTACACTTAACATGTACATCCAGTAGTTCAGAAAATTTGTTGTTTGTATTGCATCACTACAATAAAATAAGACGTAAGTTATTTGTATTGAAGTTCGATGGCATTCTATTTGCAACTTGTGAGTGTACAATCTTTAAGTAAAATCTTGTACACCTCAAATAACTTCATTTTCTCATTTCATTAACTTTTTAACTGCATTTTCACAAAAACTTTTAGACCTAAGAAGATAGCAATGTAATCAGCTATATTTATGATTACTTGACATAAGAATAAGCTAACCACTACATGTGGATAGTGTACGATGGCTATCCACAAAGAACATTATGTTTTGGAATTAAAAATAAATAAAGTACTGAAATTTTTTTATTATATACAGATGAAAGCCACACTTAAATACTACTTTTCTACATAGTTGCCATTTAAATTAAGGCACTTATCGTAGCGATGGACGAGCTTGGAAATTCCTTCAAGCTAAAATTCGGCCACCTGCGCCTTCAACCACGTGTTTACCTCTTTTGGACAGAAAAGGTGTGATTTTTGTGGATTTCCTGGAAAGAGGCACTACAATAAACTCTCAAAGGTATAGCCAAACTCTGCACAACCTCAGAAGAGCAATACAAAACAAGCGCAGGGTAAAGTTGGGCTCAAAGATCTTGCTGATTCACGACAATGCCCTGGCCCACATGGCAAATGCCCCTCGTGAAGTTCTCGAAACTTTTAAGTGGGAGTTGTTTTCTCATCCGCCGTACAGTCCTGACCTGGCACCGAGCGACTTCCACTTATTCCCAGCAATGAAGAAGTGATTGGCTATGCAGCGTTTTGATGATGAAGCACAGCTTCAAGAAGAGGTAACCACGTGGTTGAAGGCACAGGTGGCCGAATTTTACGATGAAGGAATTTCCAAGCTCGTCCATCGCTATGATAAGTGCCTCAATTTAAATGGCAACTATGTAGAAAAGTAGTATTTAAGTGTGGCTTTCATCTGTATATAATAAAAAAAAATTCCAATACTTTATTTATTTTTAATTCCAAAACGTAATTTACTTTGTGGATAGCCCTCGTTTAATTGGCAAGGCACTTTCACTAAGCAAAGGCTCAATTGCACATAAAACTGAAACTATAAATTGAGAAATCAATTATATACTTTTTGAGTGACTGGATTATACAAGTTTGATACATGAGTATCATAGGTTTGTAACAAACAGATTCTATTATATGATTCATTGGTGTGTGATGCATACTGCTATAAGCCATAAATAAACATAATTATACAGTGTATAATAGAGGGAAACATTCCACGTGGGAAAAATATATCTAAAAAGAAAGATCTCTGCCCAAACTCTTTGCCTTTACAAATGTCTGCTTGTATCTGTGTATATGCGGATGGATATGTGTGTGTGTGCGAGTGTATACCTGTCCTTTTTTCCCCCTAAGGTAAGTCTTTCCGCTCCCGGGATTGGAATGACTCCTTACCCTCTCCCTTAAAACCCACATCCTTTCGTCTTTCCCTCTCCTTCCCTCTTTCCTGATGAAGCAACCATTTGTTGCAAAAGCTTGAATTTTGTGTGTATGTTTGTGTGTCTATCGACCTGCCAGTGCTTTTGTTTGGTAAGTCTCATCATCTTTCTTTTTAGATATAATTATACAGTGTGTTTTACACAACCAGGAAGAGTAGCATGAGAGGATTCCTGGTCTACTGAAAAAGATGTAATTATAAAAATTCTAAAAACCAGGAAGCTCATATGGTTTGATGGAATTTCAAACAGAATTCTGGAGAGCTGTTCTAATTTATTAAGTAATGTCCTTAATACATTACTATCAAGGAATGAACAAATATGCTTGAAGTTCTCTGAGGCTATAGATACTGTGATAAGGAATAGCTCAGTTGGTAGTTCAGTTGAAAAGGAGAAGGCAATCTCTAAAAAGGGCAATCATGAAAGCTGGAAAGAAAATAATACAAAGAAGGTAACTGCGAAGAAACCACAGGTAACTGAAGGTGTAACTCAGCTGATTAATGAAAGAAGGAAGTACAAAAATGTTCAGGGAAATTCAGGATTACACAAATACAAGTTACTTAGGAATGAAATAAATAGGAAGTGCAGGGAGCTAAGGTGAAGTGGCTGCATGAAAAGTGAGAAGAAAGTGATTTATGGAATGCATCACTGGCACAAGACTTAACAATTATCATCCAGTTTCCTTTTTTTGTGTCATCTGTCTTCTGACTGGTGTGATGCAACCCACCACAAATTCCTCTCTTGTGTCAGTCTTTTCACTTCAGCATAGCACTCGCAACCTACATCCACAATTATTTGCTGGATATATTCCAGGCTCTGTATTCCCCTATAGTTCTTACCCTCTACAGTTTCCTCTAGTACCATGGACATTATTCCCTCATGTCTTAACACATGTCCTGTCATTCCATCACTTCTTCTTGTCAGTATTTTCCATATATTCCTTTCCTTCCGATTCCTTACCTTATCAGTCCAGCTAATTTTCAACTTTCTTTTGTAGCACCTTATCTCAAATGCTTTGATTCTTTTCTGTTCCAGTTTGCCACAGTCCATGTTTAACAACCATACAATTCTGGGCACCAAGAGTACATTCTCAGAAATTTCTTCCTCAAATTAAGGTCTATGTTTGATACCAGTAGACTTCTCTCAGCCAGAATGCCATTTTTTCCAGTCCTGGTCTGCTTTTGATGTCCTCCTTCCTCTGTGCGTCATTGGTTATTTTGCTGCTGTGGTAGCAGAATTCCTTAACTTCATCTGCTTCGTGATCCCCAATTCTGATGTTAAGTTTCTTGCTGTTTTCATTTCTGCTACCTCTCATTACTTTCAACTTTCTTGAATTTCCTCTCAATCCATATCCTGTATCCATTAGACTGTTCATTCCATTCATCAGATCCTGAAATTCTTCTTCACTTTCACTGACGATAGCAATGTTAGCAGCAAGTCTTCTCATTGATATCCTTTTGCCCTGAATTTTACTCCTGCACTTGAATCTTCCTTTTCTTTCTGTCACTGCTTCTCCAATGTACAGATTGAGCAGTAGGAGCAAAAGGCTACATCCCATCTTATGCCCTGTTCAATCTAAGCGCTTCGTTGTTGGTCTCCTATTCTTATTGTTCCCTCTTGATTCTTGTACTCAATATACATTATCGATCTTTCCCTATAGCTTACCCCCAATTTTCTCAGAATTTCAAGCAACTTATACCATTTTACATTGTTGAACCCTTATTCCAGGACAAGTCCTATGAACATGTCTTGATTTTTCTTCAGTCTTGCTTCCATTATCAGCCACAATGCTAGAACTCTAGGAAGGTGCTGATTGCTGCAAAAAAGTCATTTAATGACAAAATAATATATGTAGAGAATAAAAGCAAAGCAGTTTGGGATGTTATAAAAAAGGAAATGGGGAGAGGCAAACAAACGCAGAACAACATACTGCTAAGGGAGGGGAATCAGGTAATAAATGATCCACAACACTTAGCAAACTATTTAAATGAGCATTTTTCAAGTATTGCAGAGAAGTTACAGCAAAAATTCCCCAAAACAAATAAAACATCTGTAAATAATGTTGCACTAAATACAATGATGTTACTTCCAACCACAGAGAATGAACTCAATAAAACTGTTCAGAAACTAAGAAAAAAAAGTCAGTAGGCTTAGATGAAGTACCAATGTGTGCACTGAAACAATGCATATGGATTATACAAGGCCCCTTAACAAATATAATAAATGAATCCTTCACATCAGGGACATTTCCAGAGCAGTTAGAACAGGGAAAAGATGTACCTTTGCTTAAGAAACATAATGCAGAAGACTTTAAAAATTACTGGCCCATTTCCATGCTGTCACCATTCTAAAAAATAATAGAAGCATTTATGAAAGACAGATTAATAACTTACTTCAATAAATACAATCTTTTAAGCGAATCATAGTTTGGTTTCCGAATTGGCCAAAATATGGAGTCAGCCATAGTAGATATCACAAAAGTTGTACTTGATGCTCTTGATAAAGATGAGTGTGTCACAGGCATATTTTTGGATCTTTCTAAGGTATTTGATACAGTTGACCACAAGATTCTATTAAATAAATTAGAAGCATTAGGAATAAGAGGAGTAGCTAATGACTAGTTTTGATCATACCTAGCAGATAGGGTACAAAGAGTAGAGATAATCACACTTCAAATACATCCAAACATTTAGTAAAACACTTATCAAGACCAAAATACATTAATATAGGGGTTCAAGAAGGTAGCATATTAGGACCAGTACTATTCCTGATGTACATCAATGACTTTCCCACTAGTGTTACTCATGGTGACAAAATTTTCTTCGCTGATGACAGCAATATTATAGTCACTGAGAAAACAAGACAACTCCTTGCAGAGAAAGCAAATGAAGCTCTCAAGGAAGTTTACGATTGGTCAATAAGCAATAAAGTGACACTGAACATAAAGAAAACTAATGCCATGAATTTCAGTTTGAAGAGGGAAAATGACAATGTTAAATTAAATGTAGATGGCACCTTTATAGACTGTGTTAGAAATGCAAAATTACTAGGAATGGTTATTGATGCTCAGTTGAAGTGCTGTGAACACACAAAGGTACTTGCAAACAGAATGTCATTGGCTTGTTATGCCCTTAGAATCCTGTCATCAGTGTGTAATATGCACTGTCTTTTAGTTACATATTATTCATATGTACACTCAATTCTTAGCTATGGCATTCTTGTTTCTGGAACAAACACACAAAATATAAACACAATTTTCAAACTCCAGAAAAGAGCCATAAGAATAACAACTAAAAATACTAGCTGAGCTCATTGTAAAGATTTTATCAAAACACTGGGGATTTTAACTGCTCCATGTGAATACATTTACCAGTCAGTTGTACACATCAAAAATAACATTGGTAATTACGGCACAAACAGCTCTGTCCATGACCATGCTACAAGAGCTAAACTCAACTTACATTTACCAAGAAAAAATAAACATAAAATCCAAAACAGCATTTTCTACCAAGGAATAAAACTATACAATACATTACTGAAAGTGATAAAAGAAATTGCAAAAATACACTTATTTAAAAAGGCAGCTAAAAAGTACCTGTTACGCAAAATATTTTATACATTGAAGGATTACTTAGATAAAACAGAGTAGGGGTTTAATAAAAAAATGTTGTACGAATAAATAATAATAATGATTATAAAACATCCAACATTCCATATAACACCTTCACTTTATGAGTTTTTCCTCCTTTTTTCCTTTTTAGAAATACTTACCCCCAAGTTATGCATAGCACAATACTAACACCTCTTCCTCTTTCTGAGCTCAACATCTCACTCATTATAGAAGTATGCTGACTGAGTTTTTGAGGGTAGCAAATTTTATTTTATTTATTTTATTTGGTATGCGTATTCCATGAATCCGTACATGCGAGTGATTCGCCTGGATGTGGAACGTGTCAATACGATTGTACAAATACAACTAATGCTACAGAATGGTAATATAATACAATGATATAGGTATTAATAAGTATCACTTTTTCTCATTTACAAGCTGTCATTTAACTAGTATAGTAGTTCACAATATAACATTGTAACTGTAACATTAACATAATATTGTATCGTCCATCTAATAATTAAGAGACTAAATACATCTATTATTAAGGGAGGGCATTACTTCTGGAAAAGAATTCATCTAAGGAGTACAGTGGATGGTCAAGCAGGTATTTTTTTAATGTCCCTTTGAACAGCATTTCATTTTCTCTTGTACATTTAATATAATTAGGCAATGCATTAAAAGTCTTTATAGCAGCATACTTTACTCCCTTCTGTACAAGTGATAAATTTTTTAGTTCAACATGTAGATCATCTTTACCTCTAGTATTGTAGTTATGGTATGAACAATTTGTTTCATACTGAGCATAGTCTTTATTAACTACAATCATCAGAGAGTATATGTACTGACATGTTGTGGTCAGAACACACATGATTCTGACTGCTCTCTTCTGAGCATTTATAAGTTTTTTTGAGGCTGGTGAATTACCCCAGAATATTATTCTGCAACTCATTAATGAGTGAAAGTACCCAAAGTAAGCTGATTTTAAAATGTTGACGTCCCAAAAATGAGTAATGATTGGTAGAGCAAAAGTTGCTGATGAAAGCCCGTTTAGAGCAAGGAACACATGCTGTTCCCAGTTGAACCTACTGTCAATGTGAATCCCCAGGAATTTAGTGGAGTGCACCTGTTCTAGTTCCTGGTTGTCATGAGCAATTGATATATTTTCTAGAGTTTTATTTTTTGCGTGGAACTGTATAAAATTAGTTTTTTTAATATTAACTGAAAGAGAATTAATTGAAAACCAAGCTGTAACTTCTCTGAGTATATCATTAACATCAGTCTCCAGATCAGCGGTAAACTTACCATCTACTACAATGCTTGTATCATCAGAAAACATTGTGAATTCACAATTTTTACTAATGGACAGGGCTAAATCATTAACATATATTAAAAACAGCAAGGGTCCAAGGACAGATCCCTGGGAAGTTGTGGTACACAAAATGGCCCAGAGATCACCAGTGTGTGTGTGTGTGTGTGTGTGTGTGTGTGTGTGTGTGTGTGTGTGTGTGTGTGTGTGTGTGTGGTGAGTGAAATGTTAGAGTGAACAGTGTGGCATTACATTATTTAATAAGTAATTTGTAAAAAAAAATATTGTACACCAGGAGTAAATCTAATAACTGTCTCTAACTAGAAGTCTGTGAATGTATGTGTATACAAATTAGCTTATTTTAAATTGGACTAAACTTGTAAATACTTTGACATGTCCTATATCCTTGTAAAATGAGATCTATGGATGAATAAAGCTGCTACTACTACTACTACTACTACTAGAACACCCTGTCTGGTGCCTTTACCTCTTCTAAAGCCAAACTGATCGTCAGTTAACAGCTCTTCAATTTCCTTTTCCATTCTTCTATATATCATTCTTCTCAGCAACTTGGATGCACGAGCTGTTAAGCTGATAGTGCAATAATTCTTGCACTTGTCAGCTCTTGCCCTTTTTGGGAATGAAGTGGATGATGTTTTTTTCAATGGGCTGAGGGTATATTGCCAGTCTCATACCTTCTACATACCAACATGGATAGTTGCTTTGTTGCCATTCTCCCAATGATTTTAAAATTCCAATGGAATGTTGTCAATCCCTTCTACCTCATTTGATCTTAAGTCCTCCAAAGCTCTTTTAAACCATGACTCTAATACTGGAGCTCCTATCTGTCCCTTTTTACTCCTCTTTCTTCTTCTACAATTTAATCAGAGTCCTCTCTCTCATTGAGGCATTCAATATAGCCTTTCCACATATCTGGTCTCTCCTCTGCATTTAACACTGGAATTACCATTGCACTCGCAATGTTACCACCCTTGCTTTTCATTTCACTGAAGGTTGTTTTGGATTTTCTGTATGCTGAGTTCCTCCTTCCACTAATTCCTCTTTCTATTTCTTCTCGCTTTTCATGCAGCCATTTCACCTTAGCTTCCCTGCACTTCCTATTTATTTTGTTCCTAAGTGACTTGTATTTCTGTAATCCTTCTTTTGTCAGTCACCTGAGGTATGTCTTTAGTTAATGTGGTTTCTTCACAGTTACCTTCTTTGTATTATTTTCTTTCCACCTTTCATGACTGTCCTTTTTAGAGATTGCCCACTCCTTTTCAACTGAACTGCCAACTGAGCTATTCCTTATTGCAGTATCTATAGTCTCAGAGAACTTCAAGCATATCTCTTTATTCCTTGATATTAACATATCCCAGTTCTATGCACACTGTTTCTTCCTGACTAGTCTCTTAAACTACATCCTACATTTCATCATTACTAATTTGTGATCTGAGTCTATATCTGCTCCTAGGTATGCCTTACAATCAAATATCTGATTCTGGAATCTCTGCCTGATCATGATTTAATCTAACTGTAATCTTCCCATATCTTCCAGCCTTTCCAAAGTATACCTCCTCCTCTTGTGATTCTTGAACAGAGTATTCACTATTATTAACTGAAATAACTGAAATTTATTGCAGAACTCAATTAGTCTTTCTCCTCTCGCATTCCCACTACCAAGCCTATATTTCCTGTAACCATTCCTTCTACTCCTTCCTAATCATAATGAATCCTACTTCCATTATACTGCTTTCTGCTGCTGGTATTACCCCATTCTCATCCCACCAGAAATCCATGTCTTCTTTCCATTTCATTTCATTGATGCCCACCTTATCTCAATTGAGGCTTTGCATTTCTCTTTTCAGCTCTTCTAGCTCCGTACCATGTTGAAACTTCAGACATTCTATGCTCCCACTCTTAGAACATACTGTTTCATTGGTTGTTCGATCTTTTTCTCATGTTCATATCCCCTTTCCCGCATCTGGCCATACTGATTTAGGTTTTCTGTGATTTCCCTAAATCGCTCCAGGCAAATGCCGAAATGGTTCTTTTGAAAGGACATGGCTGACTTCCTTCCCCATCCTTCCCTAATCCGATGAGACCTATGACCTAGCTGTTTGGTCTCTTCTGCCAAACAATCCAATCCAATCCAATCCATATTGCCTTGTCAATTGCCCCCCAGAGATCCAAATGGGGGACTAGTCCAGAATCTTTTGAACAATGGAGACATCATCCTTACTGACCTCTTTTTCCAAAATTGGGGTTATAGCAATCCTGCTTAGTCCACCTACAGATGAAATAATAAGTTTCAGGAGGCTATAATTATTTGTTTTTCTAATTACAATTACAAGATTAAAGATAAATGTCAAACTCAATAAACAAAACAATAATCTAACTCCATAGGAATAACGGAACTGTCACTCCAGAAGTTCCAAGGGATAAACTGCCGATGTGCACTGTGTGTACTTTACTTACATAAAGGTGACTCCCACAGGGCACTGATCATCATGTCACAGCTCTTCTTTCCTGGATGCTGGTGGTGAGTGTCTTTCAACTTTTTATACCCACATGCAGTTTTTCTTCACAGATCCTATCCAAAAGGAGAATACATTTGGCAATGTCCTTCATAACTATGTCCATCCATTTTTTGCTTAGCCATCCAACATGTTCTTTCCTGTTTATAGCCATTTCAAGGAATTCTTTGGCTATCTTGGTTTCTGCCATCTGTTTCACATGTCCATACCACCTAAATCTAGATTGGCAGAGTTTTCCCACTACTCTGAGTTTTATACCTGCATCCATTCCCTTCCTTGCATTCCTTATCTTATCCATTTTTGTTAATCTCAGCATAGATCAAACAAATTTCATTTAAGTAGCTTGGATTTGGTTATTCTCTCTCTCTTTGTCAAAGCAGAGATCACCAGTGAGTACGTCGAAATGGGAACATAGCAGGTACTGAAGATGGTTAGTTCTTCCTTGGCTGATATCTGGTTCTCACAAATGAGACACTTTGCTTGATTGTAAAACCAAGCAGCATTACATGTGTAGTGTAGAAATTTACTTCAAGTTAAGATTTTACAATCTACCACATTGCCCAGATATGCAAAATGTTGCACATTCAGCTGTAACTTGGGCTGCCCCGTGTGCTTTGTCATGGCTGCAGCATTAGATCCCCTGACTTTTGAGACCAAACTACTTATCTTGGACGTCATTTGTATCTCCTCAGATCATAATATCATCAGCAAATACCACTGCTTTCAATTCAAGTTCATATGGCGCCTTTACCCTTTACATGATAGTGTCCGTTGCGACATGAAGAGTAGTGGATACAAGACATTCCCCAGCTGGACTCCACATTTGGTCTCAAACTATTCACACTTTCCATTTCCTAGTGGAACACAGTTGACACATCTTCTATAGAGCATTTTCTCTTTTGCAGTCAGGGCCTGGTTCTTCTCTCTAGGTATTCTCAGATTTCATAAGATTTTTCTATGTCTACGAAGGCTATTGCAATGCTTTTATTTTTTTCCACATATTTTGTCAAGGAGAGATCTTTTTGCAAAGATCAGATCAATTTTAAGCCTGGTTTTCCTAAACCCATACTGTTCTACTTCCAAGAGAGATTCAGTTATCCTTCAAAGTCTCTTTTTATGATCTCCTACAAAATTTTTAACCCATGCAAAAGCAATGTCATTGTTGTTGTTGTGGTCTTCAGTCCTAAGACTGGTTTGATGCAGCTCTCCATTTTACTTTGCCTTGCATGAGCCTCGTCATCTCTGAATAACTACTGCAATCTACATACTTCTCAATCTGCTTACTGTGTGCATCTCTTGGTCTTCCTTTAAAATTTTTACCCTCCATACTGCCCTCCAATACTAAATTGGTGATCCTTTGGTGTCTCAGAATGTGTCCTATCAACTGATCCCTTCTTTTGTTCAATTTGTGTCACAAATTTCTTGTCTCGCCAATTCTATGCAGTGCCTCCTCATTATATGCATGATCAACCCATCTGACTTTCAACATTCTTCTGTAGCTCCACATTTCAAAAGTTTCTGCTCGCTTTTTGTCCAAACTGTTTATCGTCCATGTTTCACATCCATACAGGGCTGCACTCCAGACAAATACCTTCAGAAAAGACTTCCTAATACATAAATCTGTGTCTGATGTTAAAAAAGTCTCTTATTCAGAAATGCTTGTCTTGCCATTACCAGACTGCATTTTATAACCTCCCTACTTCAACCATCATCAGTTATTTGGCTGCCCAAATAACAGAACTTGTCTAATACTTTAAGTTTCTTGTTTATAAATCTAATCCCCTTAGAATCACCTGATTTAATTTGACTACATTCCATTATCCTTGTTTTGCTTTTCTTGATTTTCATCTATATCTTCCTGTCAAGATACTCTCCATTCTGTTCAACTGCTCTTCCAAGTCGTTTGCTGTCTCTGACAGA
This sequence comes from Schistocerca cancellata, assembly GCF_023864275.1. Taxonomy (NCBI): domain Eukaryota; kingdom Metazoa; phylum Arthropoda; class Insecta; order Orthoptera; family Acrididae; genus Schistocerca; species Schistocerca cancellata. Next base: position 1,142,249,963 of record NC_064626.1, on the reverse strand, counting down.
AGTAGTGTCATCTGTAAACCTCATAAAGTTTTTGATACTACTCCCTGAACTTTAATTCCTACTCCAAAGTTTTCTTTGGTTTCCTTTACTGCTTCTTCAGTGTATACACTGAATAACATTGGGGACAGGCTACAACCCTGTCCCACTCCCTTCCCAAACCCTGCTTCCCTTTCATGCCCCTCAACTCTTATAACTGCCAGTTGGTTTGTGTACAAGTCGTAAATAGCCCTTCACTCCCTGTATTTCACTCCTGCTACCTCTCCAATTTTGAGGTAGTTTTAAAGGGGTTTTCAAAAAGAAATGAGCCAGAGGCATAATTATAGAAACCATTACCTGTATGTTAGAAGTATTGACCCTGACTGTTGAGGAACTTGCCCCACTGTGACACAAGGCAGTGAATGGCTGTCTCATAACATTTCCGGGGCTGTGATGTTAACCAGTTCCGCAAATACATCAGGACGTCATTGCCCGAGGTGAATTGTTTGCCTCTCAGAGCCTTTTTAAGGAGACCAAAAATGGTGTAATCACAGGGAGGTAGGTCTGGAATGTATGGAGGTTGGCCAAGAACTTCCCATGTGAATTTCTGCAGGAGTGCCACGATTGTGTTGGCCGTACGAGGATTCGCATTGTCGTGGAGCAAAATTACCCCGCAGGTGAGATTGCCTGGTCAGTTTGATTTGATCGCTTGGCGAAAGATGGTCAAGGTTTGTGAATAATGCTGGGCATTCATTGTTGTCTCGGACTGCCGGAAGTGAATCAGATGGGCGCCATCTTCATCAAAGAAGAATGTCAGCATAACCTTTCGTGCACTCATGTGGATGATGACGTTCAGCTGTACGTGTGGAACTGGTTAACATGGCAGGCCCAAGAATTTTATGAGACAGCCATTCTACATACTTCTAACATGCGGGTACTGGTTTATGTAATTATGCCTCCAGCTCATTCCTTTTTGAGCACTTCTTTTATATTACCTTTCTTGAATAATGGTATAATTATACCTTGGGTCCAGTCATCAGATTTCTTGTTTTCATTTTGGATTGAGTTTAACACTCTAAAAGCCAATGGGTTCATTATATCCTGCCATCTTGATGATATCTACATGATTTTTAATTTCTTGTCATATCTCTGCGTTCTAATCTTCCTTGCTTCTCAGTGGTTTCCCTAACAGTTTCTCCCTTTCTTGTGACATGGTGCTTTTGCATGCCTCCCCAATCACCAGGGTACAAACTGCCACAGGTGCCAGGGCACACCCCCAACAATGCCTCCATCAAGGTGTCAAATGAACCTGCAGGTTTATACATCCAGTAACTCAAAACAGTAACAGAAGTATACATTTACCTCTAACACATCAGCCAAACTTTCAATAACCATTTTCTTCTGTTTTAATTGTGATAGTATTGCTTCAAGACTACTTTTGTGTATCAACATGTGATTTCTTTTAAATCTCGTCAAGGCTATTTTTAGCAATTTCCACAAAATTCATTGCTGTATTGAGAAAGAAAATTATTGCTTCCTCTTTATTATCACCAACTTTAGTGGCTGTTTATCTGTAATAATTATGTTAATCAAATTTTTTGCACTGAATCTAACACAGATCAGCACTATTTAGTAATAAAATTGAAAAATAAATACTCTACATTCTGTTACTGATGTTTTGCTCTCAGTATCTTGACTATTAATCTTGACAGTTCCAGGATTCTTTTGTTTCACTGAGTACCACTGGGGTCATAAAGACCCCAAGTAATTGACGCCAAATATACTGGAAGTATTTTAATGAAACAGTATAAAAATGTACATCACAGTTTTCAATGTAAGACATCTTTCCATTTTCATAAATATTACATTCAAGAAATAAAAATAAATGTAGATTGGGGTCATATTGACCCCTGTGGTCCTCAGAATAATTTTACTATGTTTGAACACAACATCAATGGATACAAGTGATTCAAGGAGACAAAGTCAAATATTTTGAACATAATAGTTTTGAAAACAAGTGAAATATCTATTTCCAATGTGCTTGTGGGTTCATATGCTTGTGGGGGTACTAGAAGGGTTAATGCACTGACTTTTATTTATTTATTCATATCGCTCACATGCAGTTTAAAATTACAAGTATGTAACACTAGTATTACTATATATAACAGGAATTTGAAAATACAAAATTATGTGTAAAACTAACTAAATGTCAATGTCTAGGTTCCTAATCCATATAAAAGCCGTATAATCAGCTTTCATGAGGTCGCTCCAGCTCCCCTGGTAGGAACGCAAGGGGCATTAATCTCTAATGTGCTTGATTGTCTGTTTGAGCCCCACAGTCACAAACCGGACATTCTGTAAACTAGTTCACATCCATAGTGGAATACTATACGTGCACCCTGGGTAATGCTAAATGAGCTGGAATGAATAGGTAGTCAGACCAGATATTGGATTTCCTGGCTAAAAACATGCAGACAAATCAAATGCACTGATAATAGTAGCTCTTATTCAGCAACACTAATCATTCAGTCACAGATTGCGTTTAATGAATCTTGTGAGCTAGGAGGCCCTTCACTGCACCAATTGCACAGAACTAAAGCTGAATGCTAACAGAGGTAGGTATTGTACAAGTGATTACAGTGTTGCCAGATTTACAATCTTTAACATCCATTTACTGCTGGAAATACATGGAGGATGAAATTTTGTGAGAGACATTTTTGTGTTGCTAGTATGTGAGGAATCACACTATGAAGTCTGTGAGTGCATGAATTTTTCTTCGCCCTGTACATTTTTGTGTTAGTTGGGTATATGTCCTTTATTGACAGTTTATTTACATTTTACATTTTATTGTAGTATTTGAGTTGCATTTGCACTATATACAAATTGACACATTCCATATCCTTCCGATTCACTCATTACCTGGATACACAACATGAAATCGTTTGGCTGTAACTGACACTGAAACGCAAAGATGTGTTCACTTTGCTTACTATCACTTGTATTATCTTGTATGGTATTACACAAAAATTCAATATTTTTGTACTGCCCAGACTTTGGGTCGTGTGCTCATTGTCCAGCTGATTTCAAAGATAAAGATAAACACACGGCAACTTCTTAATATAGCAATTCTCAACAAAAACTATAAAAATTATCTCTGTTGACTATATTGAAACTGCTGTATAGTGGGCCAATCCCTACTCTGCCAGCAACCCACTTTACAGCCAGGCTACATGGGCTTCCTTGCAAGTGACATGACATCAGTCACATTCCAACAGCTACCAGACAGCAACACCACCACTGTCAGAGGTTGCTGACCCCACAGCCATTTTCGTTACACAAGCCATGTGATTGCAAATAGGACCACCTGTATCCTGGTGCCCAGAGCTGTATTTAGGTCAATGCATGCAGGTCCTGAGATCTACCATCTCCTGCGGCAACTCAACCTGGAAGTGGAACCACACACCCTCCCTTATGATAGACTGAAGTCTAGCTTACTGGAATACTTTGATTCTCTGATGCATGTGGCAGCAGCTGACAATAAATTTTGTAGCTGCCACAAGCTTCACAAATAGCTACAAGTAAAGGGTCACCTGCCTCCACGGCTTGTCCTGCAAATGCTGTTTCCAGCATAGTAACACTCCATGTAGGCAATCATATCTGGCCTCCTTGGTCAAAGACATGACGTTGTAACTTGCCCCCAATGAAAGCCCCCGCCTTGGTCCTGTCACCAGAAACCTGTCTCCCAATTATAAGGGCATTTTTGATCAGTCTCCTCGGTCTTCCAGCACTCTGCAGGGCCATTCACAAGCAACCACTACGCAACCAACATGCCACCCTCAAACATAGTCAAGAAACCATCTCAGGATGGACTTACTTGAGGGAGCTCTTTCTTCTGAATTTAGTTCTCTCTTCTCCCACTCCACATCGGTGGTCAACAATTTTGAGGAACATGTGGCCCTGTTCCATCCACAACACCACTATTCTGTGAAGTCAGGAATGTTCCTTACACACTCTGTGACAAGCTGCAACTGGAGCTACAGTGGTTCCAGAATGAGGGTGTCCTCTCTCAGGCATCCAACAGCCATTGGGCCACAGCCATTGTAATCATGGATAAACCCAAGGGGACAATGCATATTTGTGGTCCTCAGTTGGTCACAGATCCCTATTCAATTCCCATGGTATTGCTCATTTCTCAGGTGGCAGGGTGTTTGTTAAGACCAATCTCAGCTATGCATATCTCCATATCTATGCTATGCATATCTTGTGTGGTGATCAACGATCAACACCCTTTTCAGTCTTTTCCAATATAACAGGTTATCCTTTAGCATCACCAGTGCTCCAGTGATCTTCTAGCAACGCCTGGAACTCCTCACCCACAAGGTCCTGAGCATGGCCAGCTATTTAGATAAAATCCTAGTAGCCAGCAAAGACACTCAAGATTTGGCTGACAATTTACATAAGCCCTTCATGGTCCTACAACAGGCAAACCTCAATTGTAAGAAAGATTCACCCTAACCCACAATATGTTGAGGCTGTCCAAAAACTGTTAGCCCCCACTAACACCAGCCAACTGATATCCATTGTGGGACAATTCATTTGGCATGCAGCGACCTATGCTGAACCCGTACATTGCCTCCTGAATAAGATTGTCTGCTGGACTTGAACCCCTGTGTGCGATAAGTCATTTCAGGATTCCTCTGCCCTATGTGCCTTGCTGCGTATGACCCAACCGAGCCTCTGCACCTGACCTTGGGTGCCTTGGATTATGAAGTTGGTGTGGGTCTTTCCCATGTCATTGATGGGGTTGAGCATCCTATTGCTTTTGTGTCCAAGACCTTGTCATCAGACCGATATAATTATACTCAAATAGAAATAGACATCTTTGCCATCAAAAATTCCATGATTATATCTATTGCCATCATTTCACTCTCTTTACCAATCGCAAGCATTTACTTCCTCCTTTTAAGAGTCGCCCAACATTCCAACTAGGGCAACATGCTGCCTGTAATGTTGGGTCCTCTTTTTGTCTAGTTACAATTTGACATCCACTTCTGTTCTGCCTCTCATCAAGTGAATGCAGACCTCCTTTAACACCTATCTCTAGGACAGGTTCCATCTTTTTATGGAGATCCTGAAGTCTGTTTTCACCTGGACAATGCCACTGAAGAAGCGATGATTAGCCTGTCACTGTATGCCAAACCCGATGCATGCCATGTCATTGAGGACCTGGTGTTCAGCGAGATTCTTCAACTGGTGCAACACGGGTGGCCACACACCATTTCAGTTATGACAAAGAGAGGTCCAGGTACAATAGCATCACTGCCAGGAGCTTATAAGATTCCCAGGGGTATGACACAGATAAATTCACTGGTACTTTTCAATTTTTATACTGCACAAGTCACATAAAGACAAGGGCAAGGGTTGGCTATTTAATGACTGCGGCATCCCTGAGCCCTACGTACCTCATTTACCCATGGTTGTCTACTTGCTTCTCATACCACCAGCTAAAGATTTGGTCCTGCAATTTTAATTAGATGTAGCAAGCTGGGGAGACACTCATACAATGAGATCCAAGTTTAACAGGTAAGATCTAAATATATTCTGACAATCAACACCTCAAATTTTGGTCTGCACTATTCATAATTAGTATATCAATAATCGATGTAATCATTCTTAGGGAGTTCAGCCACACAGTCTTTGGAATGTTGCGAAGTCTATTGTCAAAACATAAATCGCTCACAAGGGAATGGTCCAATAATATATGTTTAAACTTACCCTGAAATTTTTTGCACGGGAAGAAGACAACAAAAGAAATGAACCGCCAAAATTTTAGCTACTAAGAGGCACTGCAAGTATTTTTTAATAAATGTTGAAGTTAAACATTTTTGCCACGTGAAGAACAGCTTATAACAGCAGTTTGCACAGCCTTGCCTGCCTAGTGTGCAGCTTGTTGAACCACTCATGCGTGAAGTGGAATTATCTGCAGTTCACAGACACCACTTTTAAGCACTTAAAGCCTGGTTTACAATGGAGCAAATGGAAGCGAACATGTGCGAATGAGCATTTGCAGAAAATTTGCTCATATATGCGTAGCATCGTTTATACTAGAGGGAATGGAACAGAACACAAGGTAATGAATATTGCCTGTGAACGCTGTGTTATTAGCTTTTAATTTTTGGAGCTAACATTTGGCATACAGGCTACAACTCTAACTTGTTAGAGCCACAATACGAAACTTTGCTATTCAGTGAGGATTATTTTGCATGGCAAGCACACTGTACTTGATGAAGTATGCAAAATGGCACAGGGAAGGAAGAATTTAAGTGTTTCAATTTGTGTGGAAACATGACGTGTGGAGATCATGCACTTCACACAGAATTGCATCTCCATCTCTCCTTAGCACTGGTCCAAAATTATCCATGTATTTTGACTGCCATTTTTCCCTGGCTTCTTGTTACCATTGAAGGGAAATTTATAAACAGAACACTAACTACCAATGCTGATCACAATCTCAAGAGGTGACGCTGCTAGTGTTTCCACTGCCTGTGCAAGGTCTAATAGTGATTTTTTTAGTTATTCATTTATTTTTTTAGCAAAAATGTTCTTGAGGCAAAGCACGTGCTTCATGATCCAGAGAGTGCGGCTTCAAGTCTTATTCAGACCACAACTTTTTCACTATGAGCTTTAACCGAGCATTCACTTTTCACAGATATTGGAGTGGCCATGAAAGACATGTGGTTCAGATTCCACATTAAGCTGCAGGTCCCCAGTTTCTGATTAGGTAACTAGGGAAGGTTAGGGATATGTAAGTAGTTGCAGTGGCATCCAGTTGAAAGACCTGGATGAGGCCTACCGAGTACACCAGATGGAATTCTCTTTTGCTTGTGCTTGTTAGCTTGTTTGCTCCAGTGAAAACCTGGCTTAAACTATACAAATATTTTTTTGAATAACTTCATATCAACAGTTCATCTCTTGCACATGTAATTCTGATAAAAGTGGCTAGTAGAGAAAATAAAATGAGGGCAGTGTTTGATGTCACAGACGACTGCCATCAATGAGGACTTGTAATTTGTTGAAATGAAATGTTTCTTGCAGTACTACATTTTATAACAATTCCTATAGGCCATTCCTTATAACAATGTTTGAATGTTGTACATTTGACTATCAGTGAAAAAGTTCTTTGTTTATTCCCTGTAGCCGTCACAAAAATAAGAAGTGTCTATTGAATGACAAAAACAAACATTTTTCTTTCACCAGGCACACTGGACAAAGGAAAAATTGATGCAGTCAGGCACTTTGCAGTAACCACTAGTTTTATTTAGGCATAAACGGGATCGAGTCAGAAATGGTCTCGGCCATTGTTCTACATATTGCGCTGCATATCAGGCATACTTGATCAAATTAATGAAGTGTAGCAAAGAAAACTGGTAATGCACAAATGACTGAAGCTTCACAAAACTGTTCTGCTGATAAACCTGAAATGAGAGAGGTATCAGAAATTTCGTTGTCTGATAATTTGCTGAAAAATGCTTCCCATTGTTGAAAAAATTCTTTATCACGAGGTTGACTTGCACTAGTAGTTCCAGGCAGAATCCACATTACATCTACAGATTTTTGTCATCCTCCACAAAAAAGAGGCATTGTTATGTCCAGACCATGAATCCAACAAAAGCAATGAATTAGTTTCTGCAGCTGGTAGGAATATGTTTCAATCAAAATGTTGAAAATTATTTTTTCCCATTTTTCCAGATTTTGATACATCGATTACAAGATTTCTGCAACTAAACAGTCCATTTTTTATTTTTGGTCTTAATTAACCTTGTGGTTCTTGAAGACGGATATACAGCTGTGGAAACAGTAAACTACTCATAATTATCACTGGCATTATTGTATATGAATGTGTCATTGCATTCACTAATTGGGCAACCAACTCCATCTTTTTTTCACCCCAAAATGATTAAGTGTGGTGTACATGCAGTCCTCTCACAAAATCTGACTTATCAGCATTATAAACAGCAGTTGCAGGGATAACAGCAAGTTTTGTCTTTGTGTCAGCTATAAATTTCTCTATAGCATTTTCTATCACTGGCAGCTGCTCTACACGTTTATGTGACATAAAGTTGGTAATTTTGCAACTTCCTATCCTGTATGATTTCTTGAACCTGCATAGCCGTTTCGACAAAGCCTGGAAATTAGCAATGTGCATGTCAGATGCAATTTGGAAGGCCCAGTCACATAGATCTCCATCAGTAACGGTGAATAGCCTCTCATGAGCAGTTCTAAATCTTTCGAACAGTTTCTCATTGAGATGGTTTCGGGTTTCCGTTTGTCACATATTTCTTACTTCATTTAATTCATTCTTCCATTTTTATGGTTCACACTCTCATTTTACAAAACAAAAATACCTTTGCACACTGTTTAATTAACTTCAAGCACTTTTTCCCTTCTTTGTTTAACCAATATTTCACTGCCTTTACTTTGTTGCTGAAAGCTGTTGCAGTACATGTTTTTTATTTTTTATTTATTTTTTTTAAAGACTTGGACGATATTCTTTTTCAAACTGTTACTGGCACAACTGACACTGTCTGATCCACAATTCATGGGATTGTCACAGTTATTTCCTGTTTCTTCTAACGTATCCCCAATTTCGAATGAAATGTGAATATCATTCAAATGAATATCAAGGTAATCAACTAACAAATGGCACATATATACATCCTCAGGAGAAGTAGGTCTTTTCGGCTGGAAGCCACATTCTTCATATTTGATCATTGCTAAACTGAGAACATTAATTGGATTCTACGTTACTGTGAAACTGTAAGAAGGAAAAAGGTACTGTTAGCAGGCATGCCTTACAAAAACACTATAAACATTAATTCAGCTTTATTTGTACTGTCAATACTTAACAATACTGCAAAAAGAAACCAATAATTTGTAGTAGATGTTACTTGAGTGGATAATTTGGGAGAATAGTTATGTGTACTGTAGTGTCAGAGAAACTATCAATGAATGGTAACCTGAAACATCCTTTACAAATTACGATCAGATTGTGGCATGTTTCCTGTGTACAAATGTACTGCCAATGAATAGTGGCACAATTGGGTGATGATCAGAAAACATAATAAGTATGTAATGTATTGCTGCTTGAATAATCAAAAAAATTGGAAAAAATAACTGAAAGAAATTGGAAGGTACACATATCCTGAGTGAACTGTGACTGGCACTAGTATCAACAGACCTTTAAAGTTAATACATTATTAGATCAACACTCATCATTTAAGTTTATGTACTTATTTTTCCTGTTACCTTCATTGTGCATAGAGGTTGGTATGAGAATACTGGCTCTGGATCACCCCTACTCTGCTCATGCAAATTCTTCTTGTCTGCTTAAATCCTCTTGATGCAGGATTATCAGTGCAGGTTAAATGATGAACAGATTGGGTTATTAATATAATTATCCATACATAAACTTTCTCTCCCCAGTAACTTTTATAACTGTTCTTTAATGTATGGTTAGAATACACATTTTTGATCAATGTTAATACAGTGGAACTTGTCATACGCCCACCTGCTACCACTTATAGAGAGAAACAGGTGAAGATACAGAAATTAATCAATTAAAGAGCATATCTCAACTCTTTGAAAATATTATCTTTGCCACAAAATATCTTATACGTATAAAAAAGAAAAGAATGAGAGAAAAAATAATGTGATCCACTACAATATCCCCCGCACCGTGCACTGATGCCATATGGAGGTGCACAGTGTCTGAGCTTATTTCTCTTTTTAATGGTTGATAACACTGGCTGGTATGGGCATAGCCTTTACTTTTGGCCATTGCAATTATCCTATATAGTCATCAATTTGTATTGGCACGTCAGGTTCTTTTAACACATACATACACAAGTTTTCCTTCTTAACAAAGTTCTTGCTGTAACCAGATAGTACCATTGTTCTCAGTCAGTATCTGCCCAGTGTTTGGCTTTCAAAGCATGCATGCACAGCTCAATGTCCATTACCATCCCAGCTCACTTTCACATGTTTAATACAAAGTCAGAGCGACCGCGTCGTATGTTCACAGTAGCCTTCACTGCACAAATATGTGACGCTCATGTTCAGCGGCTTGATCCTTTGTGAAATCTTCAATGTGGTGACAACTGGTTTCCATATCAGCAGCCTGAGGAATTTATTTCATCTCGTTGCTCTCACTTATTCAGTGGGGACACCAGCCATACATCCGACATCCATCAACAAGGTAAGTTTCTTGCCACTCTTATTTGTCAAGCACAGAAAATTCATGTTTTTACAGTGTTGTCGAGCACAGAAAATTCATGTTACACAAAATATTGTCATATTTAGTTTATCAAGTGCACACCCAATTATCTCACACATGCACTTAACACTTTGCAAGCAGGTTTTGTGTTTTGTTTTTGAGCATCTTTCATACCGTTGTATTACACAAAGTTACTGTAGTGTCCTTTCCACATACTATGCACATAACAAAAACATATAAATACAACTACAAAAATTAACTTATTCTATTCATTTGTTGACATGCCATTATCGTTGCTTATATACATAACAGTCTGACTGTCATTTTGTTTTAGTACCTTTTGTTAAAATATAATTTCATTAGATTATTCAGTTCCAATTATATGAGTACACTTTTTACTCTTGTTTGGTTTTACATTCTTTATCTAACATTCATACAACAATATACTCTATTTTCCTTTATGGCATAAATTGACATATATTTCATTTCAGTTCACAGTGACTTCTTGTCAGAGCATATTTATCAATTCCAAAGAATTAAAGAAGTAAACAATACTTGCTACAATAGATTCTATGCACTGCTCAAATAACTATGTGTGGCTTTGCCTCTCTAGCATTCTCCAGGAAGGATCTAAACACTACAGCATTGAGGAAATTTCATGGAAAGGCATTTATGTGCTCACTTATGTTTTGTTGACGGTCTTAACTGTATTCCCAAGAACAAAATAATTTGTTGCTTATAAACACAATGAAAACTGGATGATACGAATCGTATTGAATACTTATTCAGTGTTTAAAGTGCAGCTCAATATTTACTTGTTATGTTCATTTTTAAAGGATAACCATTTCATATGCTGAGGTATACAGAGTTGTATCACCAATACTATATGTTATGTATAATGAGCGCAAAACAGTGTTTATATAAGTAACAAACGAGTATAAAAATTTCAATGTAAATCAGGTTTTTGATGCTTTCATGGGTATTCGATGCTCACAGTAGTTTCGTTTCAACTCCTTAATTATTGGCTGGTGCTCAACCTAAGTTCAGCATTGTGATATGTGATGTGCTGCAACTGTTTTTCACACTATCACATTCATACATATCATAAACTTATAACAATATTTGTCTTGCAGTGTGGTCCTTCTTATTTTTATATGGTACCTAACACTCTATAAGCATTTATCTTTCTTCACTTTAGGATGTGTCGATGCATCATTCCCTGGAAGAAAAACTTAATATTAACTTAAAATTAAATCTTCATGGATAAGTGTACAGTGGCTCAATGGCTGCTAATACCTCTTTCATATATTCAACCATGTATTCATTTACTTCAGTGTGCAGTCATGCTATCACAAACTCATTTAATGCCATGTCTGTGTCTCTACATACATTACATATCTGAAAGATAAAGTGTATTATAGGCGTGCTGTGACCTGTTATTCAGTTTGCCACTTATGTTGTACTCACTTGTTTACCTGCAGCAAGAGTTTTCTAGTCCATCAAATATTATTAGTGTGTGTACTTTCAATACTTAAATTTTTAATATATATAGACATAATTATATAGTAGCATAACTTTAGTCAGTATCTTGTAGTTTAGGATCCATGTCCGTGTATATAATTCCTTAGCTTTTGTTTGTGTGTATTGTGTATATAGTCGTAGTTGTAGTATAGATTCTGCATTAATTTTCTGTGTCCTTGTTTATGCAATAGGCTTTACAAATGCTAGTGCAGATTGTAGCTCATAGTGTTTGTTTGTTTGTTTTGGGTACTCCGACACGTTCAGCTTCTCTTTCACACATGTACTTGCAGTTCGTTGACTAGCTTGCTCCCTAATGGGCATGTGCTGCGCCGCTCTGATACCGGTGTGGTGTCAAGTGTCATTTTGGTTCTATGTGACAACCATATGTGACGCATCAAACATCCCACCGGTAATAAATTTGTTCCCACTCTCATTGTAGCAGATCAAACGTAACTTGTGCAACGGCAACATAGATTCGATTTTTTAGGTTGGCTAAATTACTTTGTAGGAGAGGAACATGCGTACAGTCCTTAACATAACCCCAGAGGAAGAAATCCAACAATGTCAAGTGTGAGGAGTGAACTGGTCATGTGATTGGCATTTCATGGCTAATCCACCAAACTGTGAAGTGATTATTGAGTAAACCTCGAATTTCTGTGAGGAAATGCGGTGGTGTGCTGTCTTGTTGGTAGTAAACCATCCTATCTCTGTCATCTTCATCTTTCTGTGCAATTAAAAAGTTTTCAAGCATATGCAGATAAACATAAAAAAAAATACACAGCAAGCAAGCTCCGGACTAGTGAAAGCAGCTACTTTAACTGTGCATTACACTGGCACTCTTGGTGATGGAATAGCGTACTGATGCACTATGTGAATCAAACTTGACATTGTTTGCTACAAAATGACTCATCTGTTGATTCTGTAAGTTAACTCAACAAAATTTCGGGTTAGTTAGTTACATGTTCCATGGATCATTTTGCACAACAGATTGTAATGATGTGGAACAAGTCATTTTTCATTCACATTGCAAATTAATTTGTACAGTCTTAGACATAAAAACTGACCGCCGGCCGGCCGCCACAGAGACTAAGTTCGAGTCGTTCACTTAAGGTGGCCAATAAAACTGACCGCCCCTGACAACTCTTCGTCGTGCATTCTACACTTATAGTCGCATGTTCGCGTCCAACTGCATTTTTTTTTTTTGCACATTTCGGTCTAAAGTTATGAGTCTGATTGAACATCGAAGATAAATCGCTTAACATTCTACACACCAGCAATAACAAATACTTCCAGAAACAATTCCGCAGGGCAGCTCGTGGCTGCGTCGCAATCATTCATAACAGCTTACGTTCGAGTGTTTCTCGCGCTGCAGCGGCTACCGGCCACCGGCCAGACGCCACCCGCCGCCTGAAATCCGGCGCCGCCCATGTGAGGCGGCGCCATGCTGTCAGTATATGTATCAATGCCATTTTCGAATTTGAAGTTCTAGTTATTATCTTGCAGTTAACCATTGGATTTTGCATACTTTAAAATCGTGAACTACAGATAAGCATTGTAAAATTGAATCACAAGTGGGAAAAGGTGTAACATCTGCAACACAATATTTACTTTGGTATAACAGAGGGGTGAATGTAGAGGAGACAGCTAGAAAGATTCGAACTGTGTGTGGAGCGAGTGCTTTTGGGAAAAATACGCCAGAAAAAGATATTCTTATTTCATCAAAGATCGTTCTGGCATGAATGATTTTCCACATTAAGGAAGTCTCGACTACTGATATATGTGACAGATTACCATTTTACCATCATGCGACATTTGCATTCAACAGGCAAAGTTCAGAAGTCTGGTGTAGGAGTACTGCATGCTCTAATTCGAAACAATAAAAATCAACGGAGTGACAATTATTGAACGTCATCAGGTCGCTCATTGAGCATTCCTTTGCAGTACTGTTACTGGTGACGTGTTATGACGCCTTTATCGTTAACTTCCTAAGAAGAAATGAAAGGCTGAGCCCCACCAAAAGGCGTAGACTAGAGCAAAGAGTAGTGTGAACATAATATTTTACATCTGATAGCTTCAAAAGTGTGTTTTGGACTACGAATTCTGCCCCAAGGGGTGTGTGCAACACAGCTGGAATTTGTTGTCAACAACTGAGACACCTTTCGGTCACAGTGTAAGAAAGTCGAGCAACAAAACTACATCACCTGTGCCACTGCATGATAACTCACTCTGTTGATTTGAGAAACAAAACTATCCAGGAGATTGATAGGAAAGTCGTCTCTCAGACACTAGTATTGATAGGGAAGTCCTCTCTCAAGCACTTGTCCCTCTCGTCATATATTCGTAAAATTTTACCTTTCCCGCTCTTAATCCATCAACCGTCAAGGCAATTCATTTCTAGACGAAAATACTCTTAAAACTAATATGGTTTAATGACATCGTTAAAACAAGTAAGTTTCTACAGGCGTAGAATTTGTGAACAACTGTAGCATTGTCAGATTGTTTTAGATATCGTGAAAGAAAATTCAGCTGCTGATTAATTTCTCTTTGATGATTACTGTTGCGTTTAGTAAACTAATGGAAAATGCAAATAATATATTCACTTTACTAATACAAATTAATTTCAGCTTACTACAGAAACATCACGACGGCAGTCTATCTTAATAAAGCATTGAGTTCAAAAATGGTTCAAAGGGCTCTGAGCACTATGGGACTTAACTTCTGAGGTAATCAGTCCCCTAGAACTTAGAAGTAGTTAAACCTAACTCACCTAAAGACATCACACACATCGATGCCTAAGGCAGGATTCGAACCTGCAAACGTAGTGGTCGCGCGGTTCCAGACTGTAGCGATGCATTAAATGTCTCTAAGACGATTGATCCTATTTTAACAAGAATAAGTAGGATATTACCGACTTTTGACTTCGAAAAGATCTATATTTACTTCATTTCCTGTATCATTCACAAGTATTATGAAAATGTGGCATTTCATAGATAAAATTATGTATTCACAACAACAACAAATATGTCGGCAGAAAACAAAAGTGGCATTATGAAATAGGCAGTACCGTAAGGTTTTCGCTCTGACAATAAGAGTTACTGAAAGTACCAAGACGAATTTTGCTCGAGCGCTGTCTTACGATTCCCTTATTGAGTTTGTATCTGCCTGCTTGTAGCTCTACTACAAAATAATTAAAAATGTGGCTTTCAGCGAGTCTAGAAAGGCGAACGACAGCAGCTTGCACCTGGTAGCCAAGCATGTTACCTGAGAAATGGCATTTTCCTAAAGTTGGAAGACATCCTTTTGTGGTTGAATTGTTGGCAAATGTCAGTCAGACATGTGCCGTTGGTCTAAGCGATTCGGTGTGTTGAATTTGTACCAATGATTTTTCTACAGGTTTTTTTCTGTCCCAAATAGAGAGTTGAAGTCTCCCATTAGTATTTTCACGTCATCTTGGTGAATTTTGCTCATAGTATTTTCAAGTGTGTTCCAGAATTTTTCGACATTTTTGGTGTGTTTCTTATTTTCGATGTTGGTGTGGCCATGTGCATTGATGAGCGTTTATTTTTTACTGGGGCTCTGAATGAGCATAGTCATAAGCCGACTGTTGATGGGTGTGATTTCTTTGACAGAATTGATGATAGATCTGTGTTCGAGAAATGCCATGCCCAAGATTGGTACGCCTTTCGCTACCTTTTGTTGCATTTTGCTCTCGAAGATGCAATGCAAGGTTTCATTGTCAGTTAGTCATGGTTCTTGAAGAGCAATGATGAGAATTTTTTGTGGGTCGATTTATTATGTGAGATTATTTAGTTTTCGTATGTGGATCATGTATCTATGTTTAGTTATATATAAAAAAAAGTTCTTATGTGTGTGAAACCTTATGGGACTTTACTGCTAAGGTCATCAGTCCCTAAGCTTACACACTACTTAACCTAAATTATTCTAGGGACAAACACACACACACACACACACACATGCCCGAGGGAGGACTCCAACCTCCGCCGGGACCAGCCGAACAGTCCATGACTACTGCGCCTAAGACCGCTCGGCTAATCCCGCGCGGCGTGTAGTTTTCAAATGCATGTTTTCTGCTTGTAGGGAAATTTACAAGAGATCTTCAACATTCTCTGCCGTGCTAACCTGGTCTCCCCAGAATGCGAAATTCCAACTGCCGCCTGTCGACAGCCGGGTTGTGTACCACCTGGGGTAAAGTTGACTTTGTTTGCACAGTTCATGTTTGCTTGTGTTTCATTGGTTTGGCCTGGGTGATACCAGGACCAGAGGGTGTTGAAGCCTTTGGAAGCAAATGTTTTCAGCCGAGCTCATTGAGCTAACAGACGGTGACCAGAGTAGCGGTGGTTTCCACTCAGACGTGTCTGGATTTTGAGTTCAACGGATTGAGTAGCCGTTCAGGATTGTGTTAGTAATTGGTTCACCCCAAGTATTTGATTTCAACGGTACCACCCGTATGGGGGAGGGTTTCCCCTATCGGCCCCACGCGATTATTATTATTATTATTATTATTATTATTATTGTCATTATGTCATCAGCAAATCTGATATGGTGCATCTTCCCACCACTGAAATAGATGTGCATTGTTCGATTCAGTATTTCTATCACATAAATATGGGTTATAATTACGGTACATTGCTGCTAGTAGACATATTTCTCACTTTTTCTTAGGCAGTTGCTACCTGTTACTCCATCATAGGAATTTATGTGCACAGCATTGTTGCAATACAGACGTTCAAATTATCCGATTTCTGTTATTTCATTTCGATACAGATCGTTCTAATCGGATTCAGCCAGTCAGGCTTAATGTGGATATACGAATACGACTCTCATCATTTGATAGACTGGGTAAACCACATTCTTAATCGGACGGTTGAATCTAGATCAGTTATTAATGACAGGGCATGAATTCTTAAACACTGTGGAAAATAATAATACAATGTGCTTATTACTAATATGTTATTTAAATATAAATATATGAACGAACGAGATAACAGTTTATTTACAGGAGCAGAGCCCCATCCATCATAGCAGAGCAGTGCGAGATTGGTTTCAGGGCCAAGAGAGGATAAAGCTGTTGCCGTTTGTTCCACGATCACCGAACATCAGCCAGATAGAGAATATGTGGGCAGAGGTAACAAGGTCATTGCCATGTGGACCTGCAAATGCAAGCGACCTTTGGACGAATATAGAAAACGTATGGTGGGAAGTAAACCATCACGCTACACTGTCGAGGACTTAATGAAATCAATGCCTCTACGCCTTCGAGAAATCTTACGTAATGATCGTGGGTGGGTTGGTTACTAAAAGTATACTTGTCCACAAAACCCATGTGGACAATTATCTGATAGTCGGTCAAGCTTTGCTTTGTCGCAGCTCTCTAGATACAAGTCCATTTACTTTCAGTCTCCTCCTTCAATTCTTACAATGCAAGGTAATTGAAAAATCTCATCCACTCGACGCCAACTTTGGAATTGACTGATGCATGTGTTGTTCAACACACAGTAGTCGTCACCCTCACTGGAATCAATGACTGTTTGTGTGTGTGTGTTTTCGTGTTCACGCACAATCTGAATCAATACTATTAACATTAGATAGCCAACCAACAATAAATATTGCATCAAATATGACTAAAGTATTTTAATGCGATGGGAAGTTACAAACTGAATTTTTACCCAACCGACGACCTGCATATTACGTTAAGCAAGACGTATTGACTCCATAGTATCGTTAGCAGAGACAGTGCGCTCTTGTTGTCGAGGCTCGCGACAAGTGCAGCGATTAGCAGTGCCCAATGCCGCCGCAATTTGTTTATGTTGGCTGAGCGTGGACACTGCAGCAGACGCTTCGCCATAAACAGAAAGAAATCACCTTGGCTCTGACTGCAGTGAGCGGATATCACTGCCTGCGTGTTCTTATAGTAACCAACGTGAGACTCTACTCACAGGTGCCATGGAGCAATTGCAACGGGTATCATGTCATTAGTCATCAGAATATTAACCAGTGATGAAATGTCCACTCTATTTGAATCCCAAGAAAATAGGAACCTTCTCACAAAGGATTGTGAGGTGGTATCAAAATTTATCCAACATACAAAAATTAACTGCAGGGCTTTCATGTATGCAGTAGTAGCACACAAGGAAATATTATGTCTTGGAAGCGTATATTTCATTTCCTCTTCTCATATTAACGCCCTTGTTTTAGTATGCAGTGAGAAAATAGACACGAAAAACTAAAGTCCCTGAGAAGCATATCAATCATTTCCTCTTCTCATATCATAACTTTTATTTTAGTATGAAGTAAAAAAATAAGCAGTTTAAGGTTGTGAAGCATAATATGACACCAGATTCTTATCGTAGGCGCTATCGGAAACGCAAAAAGCAGGGAGCTGTCCATTCTTTTGTCCACCAGTCTGTCTCCTTTCATGTATTACTCCCGCTAGGAGATTCTTATTTAAGGACTTGTGGGCATCAAGTTCTTCAGCAGAACAAGCCTAATGTTATTGTGCTAATTACGGTATGGAAAAAATGCAACAAAGACGATTTCCCTAAAGCAGTGGGGATATTTGCAAATGTCTGTAATCAGCAATGACTGCCAGCTGCCACAACACATCACAGAATCAATGTGGCTGGTAACACAACTGTGCGTGCACTTCAGACTTCATTCTCTAAGACGTCAGGAGATGGATAGAAACGTCAAATTAACGCCGCTTTCCGAGTCGTATTCAATCTAGAATGAGGTGTTATTAAGGTAGTTGAGCGTTCTAGCAATTACACTTTTGTAATTCCCGTATGAGTATTCCGATAGCCAAAAGACCTCGTTAGTGTGAAACTATCGGGAACTGCATTAATATCAAACTTCAAGAACTTGAGACAATACGTGGACTCTTCTCTTCGCTGGGTGACCTATTACTGTGATTTAGGATTCTCTCCGTCCTAGGCGTAATGCAAATGGCACTTCATAGGCGCTTTCTGCTATTCTTGACAAACATCAGCAACTTGTAATCACTGCGAGTTACAACTGCGTGACGATATGG
Source organism: Schistocerca cancellata (assembly GCF_023864275.1). NCBI lineage: Eukaryota > Metazoa > Arthropoda > Insecta > Orthoptera > Acrididae > Schistocerca > Schistocerca cancellata. The sequence continues at coordinate 1,142,231,145 of NC_064626.1, read as the reverse complement.
CTCAGGTTGTCAGTAGTTGTGGTGGTGTTATGCTGTCAATCTGCTTACCGTAACGTTAATGGTGGCGCACATAATTTAGCGCTGACTACCTACTTAAGTAAAGATAGTGTTGTGGCATCGTCGTTTCTCTTTATTTGGCCTCAGCTTGAGTAATCCGGTTTAAAGCACATAGTACTCCATTCGCGGGCTGCTAACGATACAGTATGACTATAGAAATCATCGTGTGGGTATTACATTAATTCTGCAATGAATTGCTCAACAAATATTACCCTCAGCTATGCAGCTGGAATGACTCATTACACAGGTACTCTATGTTGCACTTCGTTGAGGAATCGGTTCGCTGCAATCCTGCTTCTACTGTTCATAAATGCTTGTATACTTCATAAACGGTTCAAATGGCTCTCAGCACTATGGGACTTAACTTCTGAGGTCATCAGTCCACTAGAACTTAGAACTACTTAAGCCTAACTAACCTAACGACATCAGACACATCCATGCCCGCAACAGGATTCGAACCTGTGACCGTAGCGGTCGCGCGGTTCCAGACTGTAGCGCCTAGAACCGTTTGGCCACCCCGGCCGGCATACTTGTATACTGACCATTCGTTATTTGACTAAATATGAACTACAATCTGATTCGCATATATATCACAGGGGTAGCGCCGGCACAAAGCAATGACTAAGGGTTGGATGCCGTTGAAGTCCCGTTACACTGATGGCAAGATAAATGTTCGCAAATCACCTCTAATGCCTCAAAAAACAATTGCATCTGAAATATCGAAGGACCGACGACGTCCATACTGTCACAGCGCGTTGGAATACAGCTAAGACGGCAGATGAATATTTGTGACCGACTGGGCTTTGAACCTGGACCTCCTGTTTACTAGACAGACATGCTGATCACTGCACTATTATTTTTTTTTTAAAGTTTGAGAAGACTTTCAGCACCAGGTAGCCAGAGGCAATGAGGGCAGGGGTCGAAGATCCGACGTCTGGCCTCAATGCCTCCCCCATACCTGTCACTGAACAGCTGCATTATTCCCATGTATTCCATATTTGCACCCATATATATCTTTAAATTGTGGAACAAAATTGAAGTAGTAATTAAGGTAAAATAAATTACAGATTGCCGCCTCCAATGCCGTGCGTTCCTTGTAGAACATAACATATAACAGTGAAAAGGGTGACGGAAAAATACATAACAAACATTCATTCAGAAATATATTCACATATTGTTATTTTGCACTGGATGCATATGAGGTGTGCAAGGAAGCCATATATTTTTCAACAAATGAAAAAACTTCTCATCATTGCTCTTCAAGAACCATGACTAACTGACAATGAAACCTTGCATTGCATCTTCGAGAGCAAAATGCAACAAAAGGTAGCGAAAGGCGTACCAATCTTGGGCATGGCATTTCTCGAACACAGATCTATCATCAATTCTGTCAAAGAAATGACACCCATCAACAGTCGGCTTATGACTATGCTCATTCAGAGCCCCAGTAAAAATTACCACTCATCAATGCACATGGCCACACCAACATCGAAAATAAGAAAAACACCAAAAATGTCGAAAAATTCTGGATCGCACTCAAAAATACTATGAGCAAAATTCACCAAGATGACGTGAAAATACTAATGGGAGACTTCAACTCTCTATTTGGGACAGAAAAAACCTGTAGAAAAATCATTGGTACAAATTCAACACACCGAAACGCTTAGACCAACGGCACATGCCTGACTGACGTGCAAGCTGCTGTCGTTCGCCTTTCTAGACTCGCTGAAAGCCACATTTTAATTCTTTTGTAGTAGAGCTACAAGCAGGCAGATACAAACTCAATAAGGGAATCGTAAGACAGCGCTCGAGCAAAATTCGTCTTGGTACTTTAGTAACTCTTACTGTTAGAGCGAAAACCTTACGGTACTGCCTATTTCATAATGTCACTTTTGTTTTCTGCCGACATATTTGTTGTTGTTGTGAATACATAATTTTATCTATGAAATGCCACATTTTCATAATACTTGTGAATGATACAGGAAATGAAGTAAATACAGATCTTTTCGAAGTCAAAAGTCGATAATATCCTACTAATTCTTGTTAAAATAGGATCAATCGTCTTAGAGACATTTAATGCATCGCTACAGTCTGGAACCGCACGACCACTACAGTTGCAGGTTCGAATCCTGCCTTGGGCATGGATGTGTGTGATGTCTTTAGGTGAGTTAGGTTTAAGTACTTCTAAGTTCTAGGAGACTGATGACCTCAGATGTTAAGTCCCATAGTGCTCAGAGCCCTTTGAACCATTTTTGAACTTAATGCTTTATTAAGATAGACTGCCGTCGTGATGTTTCTGTAGTAAGCTGAATTTAATTTGTATTAGTAAAGTGAATATTTTATTTGCATTTTCCATTAGTTTACTAAACGCAACAGTAATCATCAAAGAGAAATTAATCAGCAGCTGAATTTTCTTTCACGATATCTAAAACAATCTGACAATGCTACAGTTATTTACAAATTTTACGCCCGTAGAAACTTACTTGTTTTAACGATGTCATTAAACCATGTTAGTTTTAAGAGTATTTTCGTCTAGAAATGAATTGCCTTGACGGTTGATCGATCAAGAGCGGGAAAGGTAAAATTTTACGAATATATGACGAGAGGGACAAGTGCTTGAGAGAGGACTTCCCTATCAATACTAGTGTCTGAGAGACGACTTTCCTATCAATCTCCTGGATAGTTTTGTTTCTCAAATCAACAGAGTGAGTTATCATGCAGTGGCACAGGTGATGTAGTTTTGTTGCTCGACTTTTTTACACTGAGACCGAAATGTGTCTCAGTTGTTGCACACTCCCCTTGGGGCTGAATTCGTAGTCCAATACATACTTTTGAAGCTATGAGATGTAAAATGTTATGTTCACACTACTCTTTGCTCTTGTCTACGTCTTTTGGTGGGGCTCAGCCTTTCATTTCTTCTTAGGAAGTTAACGATAAAGGCATCAAACACGCCACCAGTAGCAGTACTGCAAAGGAATGCTCAATGAGCGACCTGATGACATTCAGTAATAGTCACTCCGTTGATTTTTATTGTTTCGAATTAGAGCATGCAGTACTCCTACACCAGACTTCTGAACTTTGCCTGTTGAATGCAAATGTCGCATGATGGTAAAATGGTAATCTGTCACATATATCAGTAGTCGAGACTTCCTTAATGTGGAAAATCATTCATGCCAGAACGATCTTTGTTGAAATAAGAATATCTTTTTCTGGCGTATTTTTCCCAAAAGCACTCGCTCCACACACAGTTCAAATCTTTCTAGCTGCCTCCTCTACATTCACCCCTCTGTTATATCAAAAGTAAACGTTGTGTTGCAGATGTTACACCTTTTCCCACTTGCGACTCAGTTTTACAATGCTTAACTGTAGTTTCCGATTTTCAAGTATGCAAAATCCAATGGTTAACTGCAAGATAATAACTAGAACTTCAAATTCGAAAATGGCATTGATACATACACTGACAGCATGGCGCCGCCTCACATGGGCGGCGCCGGATTTCAGGCGGCGGGTGGCGTCTGGCCGGTGGCTGGTAGCCGCTGCAGCGCGAGGAAACACTCGAACGTAAGCTGTTATGAATGATTGCGACACAGCCACGAGCTGTCCTGCGGAATTGTTTCTGGAAGTATTTGTTATTGCTGGTGTGTAGAATGTTAAGCGATTTATCTTCGATGTTCAATCAGACTCATAACTTTAGACCGAAATGTGCTAAAAAAAAAAAAAAAATATGCAGTTGGACGCGAACATGCGACTGTACATCTACATCTACATCTACATCTATACTCCGCGAGCCACCTTACGGTGTGTGGCGGAGGGTACTTATTGTACCACTATCTGATTCCCCCTTCCCTGTTCCATTCACGAATTGTGCGTGGGAAGAACGACTGCTTGTAAGTCTCCGTATTTGCTCTAATTTCTCGGATCTTTTCTTTGTGATCATTACGCGAGATATATGTGGGCGGTAGTAATATGTTGCCCATCTCTTCCCGGAATGTGCTCTCTCGTAATTTCGATAATAAACCTCTCCGTATTGCGTAACGCCTTTCTTGAAGTGTCCGCCACTGGAGCTTGTTCAGCATCTCCGTAACGCTCTCGCGCTGACTAAATGTCCCCATGACGAATCGCGCTGCTTTTCGCTGGATCATGTCTATCTCTTCTATTAATCCAACCTGGTAAGGGTCCCATACTGATGAGCAATACTCAAGAATCGGACGAACAAGCGTTTTGTAAGCTACTTCTTTCGTCGATGAGTCACATTTTCTTAGAATTCTTCCTATGAATCTCAACCTGGCGCCTGCTTTTCCCACTATTTGTTTTATGTGATCATTCCACTTCAGATCGCTCTGGATAGTAACTCCTAAGTATTTTACGGTCGTTACCGCTTCCAATGATTTACCACCTATGGCATAATCGTACTGGAATGGATTTCTGCCCCTATGTATGCGCATTATATTACATTTATCTACGTTTAGGGAAAGCTGCCAGCTGTCGCACCATGCATTAATCCTCTGCAGGTCTTCCTGGAGTACGTACGAGTCTTCTGATGTTGCTACTTTCTTGTAGACAACCGTGTCATCTGCAAATAGCCTCACGGAGCTAACGATGTTGTCAACTAAGTCATTTATGTATATTGTAAACAATAAAGGTCCTATCACGCTTCCTTGCGGTACTCCCGAAATTACCTCTACATCTGCAGATTTTGAACCGTTAAGAATGACATGTTGTGTTCTTTCTTCTAGGAAATCCTGAATCCAATCACAAAGTAAGTGTAGAATGCACGATGATTCCCGCAAGACCACAGGCTCACCCCATCCATATCATCTCGGAAGTAGACAACACTTCCTCCTAACACTTCCGCATCTTACAGTGTTACCAGATTGTGCACATGGCCGGACTTAAGAGTTGCAGGGGGCAGTCAGTTTTATTGGCCACTTTAAGCGAACGACTCGGACTTTGTCTCTGTGGCGGCCGGCCGGCGGTCAGTTTTTATGTCTAACACTGTACATTCAATTACATTATGAACATTTTTTTTTTTTTACTGAGTTAATAATTCCTACCGACCATCTTTTACACATGAAGTAGAGAAGAGCCTCAGGTAGAACAACGAGCAGGAAAGGTACAGCACACTTCAACCAAGGCCAAGAAACCTAGGAATGTACAAAGTGTTACATCTACATGTACATCTACATTTATACTCCGCAAGCCACCCAACAGTGTGTGGCGCAGGGCACTTTACGTGCCACTGTCATCACCTCCCTTTCCTGTTCCAGTTGCGTATGGTTCGCGGGAAAAACGACTGTCTGAAAGCTTCCATGCACGCTCTAATCTCTCTAATTTTACATTCGTGATCTCCTCGGGAGGTATAAGTAGGGGAAAGCAATATATTCGATACCTCATCCAGAAACGCACCCTCTCGAAACCTGGACAGCAAGCTACACCGCGATGCAGAGCGCCTCTCTTGCAGAGTCTGCCACTTGAGTTGGTTAAACATCTCCGTAACGCTATCACGGTTACCAAATAACCCTGTGACGAAACGCGCCGCTCTTCTTTGGATCTTCTCTATCTCCTCCGTCAACCCGATCTGGTACGGATCCCACACTGATGAGCAATACTCAAGTATAGGTCGAACGAGTGTTTTGTAAGTCACCTCCTTTGTTGATGGACTACATTTTCTAAGGACTCTCCCAATGAATCTCAGCCTGGTACCCGCCTTACCAACAATTAATTTTATATGATCATTCCACTTCAAATCGTTCCGCACGCATACTCCCAGATATTTTACAGAAATAACTGCTACCAGTGTTTGTTCCGCTATCATATAATCATACAATAAAGGATCCTTCTTTCTATGTATTCGCAATACATTACATTTGTCTATGTTAAGGGTCAGTTGCCACTCCCTGCACCAAGTGCCTATCCGCTACAATTTTCTAAGGCTGCAACTTCTCTGTATACTACAGCATCATCCGCGAAAAGCCGCATGGAACTTCCGACACTATCTACTAGGCCATTTATATACACTCCTGGAAATTGAAATAAGAACACCGTGAATTCATTGTCCCAGGAAGGGGAAACTTTATTGACACATTCCTGGGGTCAGATACATCACATGATCACACTGACAGAACCACAGGCACATAGACACAGGCAACAGAGCATGCACAATGTCGGCACTAGTACAGTGTATATCCACCTTTCGCAGCAATGCAGGCTGCTATTCTCCCATGGAGACGATCGTAGAGATGCTGGATGTAGTCCTGTGGAACGGCTTGCCATGCCATTTCCACCTGGCGCCTCAGTTGGACTAGCGTTCGTGCTGGATGTGCAGACCGCGTGAGACGACGCTTCATCCAGTCCCAAACATGCTCAATGGGGGACAGATCCGGAGATCTTGCTGGCCAGGGTAGTTGACTTACACCTTCTAGAGCACGTTGGGTGGCACGGGGTACATGCGGACGTGCATTGTCCTGTTGGAACAGCAAGTTCCCTTGCCGGTCTAGGAATGGTAGAACGATGGGTTCGATGACGGTTTGGATGTACCGTGCACTATTCAGTGTCCCCTCGACGATCACCAGTGGTGTACGGCCAGTGTAGGAGATCGCTCCTCACACCATGATGCCGGGTGTTGGCCCTGTGTGCCTCGGTCGTATGCAGTCCTGATTGTGGCGCTCACCTGCACGGCGCCAAACATGCATACGACCATCATTGGCACCAAGGCAGAAGCGACTCTCATCGCTGAAGACGACACGTCTCCATTCGTCCCTCCATTCACGCCTGTCGCGACACCACTGGAGGCGGGCTGCACGATGTTGGGGCGTGAGCGGAAGACGGCCTAACGGTGTGCGGGACCGTAGCCCAGCTTTATGGAGACGGTTGCGAATGGTCCTCGCCGATACCCCAGGAGCAACAGTGTCCCTAATTTGCTGGGAAGTGGCGGTGCGGTCCCCTACGGCACTGCGTAGGATCCTACGGTCTTGGCGTGCATCCGTGCGTCGCTGCGGTCCGGTCCCAGGTCGACGGGCACGTGCACCTTCCGCCGACCACTGGCAACAACATCGATGTACTGTGGAGACCTCACGCCCCGTTCACAGGAGCGAGTAACAGAATAAGATGGGGGCTCAGGTAGTAAGCATAATACTGTAGTGGATTATGCTTACTACCTGAGCCCCCATCTTATTCTGTTACTCGCTCCTGTGAACGGGAATGGGTTATGCAGATCTTGGTGTCTCTGGCGTCCATCTAGAAAAGATAACCTTAAGATGCCTAAACAAGGCGAAACGCGTCGTTGAAAAATAAAAAACAAAAATTGCTACCAAGACTGTTTTTAACCAATACAACAGAGCATTATGAGAATACACCCACAGAAGCATTTAAGCTGTCATTCATCCTGCATTCCATATAGGAATGGAATGGGAAGAAATCCTATAGTTTGTTCACAATGTCCTGGCTGAATTTTCTGGGGGTTGCGGGAGCAGAGGAAGTAAGCTCTGTCCACCAAAGCCCGACACATCTGCAGCTGGGGAGAGAGAGGCAGAGTTGTGGGAAGATGTTGCACATTCCTCACGCATTGCTGACACTATACATTTAGTTGCTGGTTTGCAAAAGCATGACGTGACAATCGCTTTGTACACACTGGCACTATATTTTCAGATCGCTAATTTTGGCAATGGACAGATACAAAACACTCATGGCTAAAAATTGACAAATTTCATCCAATCTAGAACAGAGTATGGCTATGCTTGTGGAATTTTTCCTAAATTGATAGAGATAAATGCCATATGGTTTTTTTAGAAAACTCTCTTCCCAATTTATTCTAACTGGGGTTATCATCTATCTCTGACCTCATTATTGGCAAGATGTTAAATCTTAATCTTTTTTCCTTTCACATATTCTTCAGCATGAGAAGAGAAAAAATATGGGGGAGAAAGGAAATGATAATCAGACTGCTCCTTTGCATTCCTTATACCTCACGGATCCCTCTTAATTTGGGTTCAGAGTGAGCAACCCTCCTTTCCTATCTCCCAGACACTTTCCTCTTTCTCACCTTGAAGAAAGGATCAGGGTCTAGAAAGTTAGTAGTTTTGTTTTTCTTATATATTTTGATCAGCTGAATTGTTGGATAAGCATGCTGAAGGAAGTAGTGGCCTGCCCATCCATCTCTTTATTAGTTATTACCCTAAAATAAATACGTGAGCATACTTCGGAAATCATTTGCTTTCAAAACTTCAAAGAATACCATGTTTTCTATCCAAGATGCAGGTAATGGTACCTCTTCTCCCTCAGACTCAGAATAATTCATAAACGTGAAGTCTTCTTATGAACAATTTGGTGAAAGTTATGCAGCGGCCCTTGCTTGCATTATTCGTAGTATATCTGGTACACCGTATACATCAAAATACTCATGGGGGTCATGTACCTAGTCTAATACAGGATTTTTGAAATTATCTAGGAGCTTTATACGTTATGAAAAAAGTGCATCAAATATGGTGCAAACATAAACATTAGATTATGCTGTAGATCAATTTGTTACCACAACCTTTGTTTAACATTCACAATCATTGGCATTGCCAACTCAGAAACAAATTACAAATTATCACCTTCCATCCTATCCTAAACCTAGGGCAATGTTACAAACCAATCTGTCACCACAATTAAGATTTCAGGATGGGGGGGGGGGGGGGGGGTTTGGAGCGGAGAGGCGAATGGTCCAATGTTGCACTCTATTGAACAACTGTACAGTTGGGATGTATTACATATTACTTTTGAAGGTGATAGCTTAAAATTTATTGCTAAACTCTGTCTGGAAGTACATTTATTTACGTGGTGCATACACTACATCAGTGACTTTTTCTTTGCCCTCATGGGTTCACTGCTGTGTTTCAAATGTTGGAAATCATAAAAGTTTTGGCTAAAGAGTGACCATTAACATCTGGAATGCTAGTACCTATATACAGGGTAGTTAAAACTAAACTTTCACTATTTGAGCCAGTGTAGATGGAAAACTATTTACCATACGGGTACCCAACTTCATAGGAATTATGTTTAGACTGTGTGCTGCAGAGTTTACTTGTTAGTAGTGTAAGTGTCGTGACTTATGTTTAGGTTCCGGCTCAAGTAATGCGACGTAGGTTTGAAATACAAGCATCAGCATGCATTATAGCTGTAGTCAGTCAATATGGGACTGGAGAAGGTGAGCACGGCCTTACTTGTGAACCTGTTTTACCAGAACAATAACAATAGTACTGTCATTCTTCGTGAGTATTATTGCCTTAAAGGAATATGGAGAGGTCCATTTTCCACACTTGGGTTGGAGAACATGATTTAGAAGCTCAAATTAATTGGCTATTTGGTAACTGCTCCTGAGAGAGGCTGACAGCAAACTGCACCATAAATTGTTGGAAAAGTTATGCCGCCATCACTGAGAATGCTGGATGCAATGTACAATCTTCAAGCAGTGCACAAGCAGTGTCACAACACTTGAACATTTCATGGTCAACCACTGCTTTGAGCAGCAGTACAGCAATCTTCAGTAGTGCATTTCCAGGCTATCATGGATGCAGATGGTTGTCACATTGTGCAACGTCTGTAACCTGAAATGTAAATATCATATGCAATTAATGAATTTTTGCTTCTAGTGTGGAAATTAGAATGTGTTTCTTCAACGGTTTATTCCTATTTCTCTTCCGCATTCCCTTAAAAATGTTTCCACAAAGTTTCACTCTCACAGTGGTCCTCCCAAGATGTGAAAGTTTAATTACAACTACCCTGTACCTTCTCTTAAAAGTCTATGTATGCTACATGATCTTGTGGGTGTACCAAGCATAAACATTTCAGTACGTTCCAGATCGGATTTTCTGGCAGACATTTTCAACCACCCTAGACCTCGACCAAAGCTACAGATTAGCGTAATACCATAACCAAGATTTTAGTTGGAGGAAGGGGTGAGGGGGGGGGGCGAGGGGGGCACTACCACACTGGAGCCAAGTTTGAAAACGTTGCCTTAGAAGAGTATATAGGATCGGTAATCAATAAAAGCCAGAACCTGTTTCTCGGGTCACAATCGCTGCTGCACGAAACCCCAGGTGAATCCTTAACTCCTAACGGACTAGATCATTACAAATTGTGCTGCTTCTTTAGATACAGTACCGCGCTTAAAAACGTTACTGAAAGTACAAACCTCTGGATTGGAGAGCAGTAGCTCAACATCACTTCACAAGTTGCTTCTATCACGTTAAATTGATTAATGAATTTGCGTTATGGGAGTAGATGAAAAATAGATGCAAATACTCTACTTATTGGGAATACAACTTTGTAAGTTTTCACGTTCCCAACATCCCTTAGCACAAATATTTTTTACATGGAAAACCACTGCGAAACTTTCCATTTATTGTTCCGCCCTGTGCCTCTTTTCGAGTCAACAACTGAATATCTTTACCGGTAATGCAGTACTGTAATCCTATACCCTCTGTGCTAATATTCTTTGTTGCAGTAAAGCGCATGCTCTTCTTTGGGTATCTGTAAACAATCAGAGGGTATTCACGCACATTTAAAAGTTTGTATTGGTTTCATAGAACGATGTGATGCAGACATTTATGGACATTTTAAACAAGCGGGGTTGAAATACGCGTCCAGTGGATTGACGTTTTCTAGATTCTTCCCTAAACTCTTTAAAGCTAATGCCAGAGTGGTTCCTTTGCTAAGGAAGAAAAGTGATTTAGTTCTCTAACTTTCATCAATAATCCAAGTTTGTACTCCGCTGTAACGACCTCGTTGTCGACGAGACATTAAATCCAATTTTTACTTCCTTCTCTCGTATGCGTTCAGCGAATATAAAACCTCAATCCGTTTTAAAATTAAGTACAAATTCACTCCCTTCTTGCACTAAAACCTCCAAATCTATTAGAAATAACAGTAGACTTTGAGCCATTTGATGATTTGTCAACAGGCGAATAATTAACTTCTCGCAGCTTCGGGGAGTTCCAGCTTCTCTGCAGTGAAACGGTCCGACATTCGGCTTCTGCAGTGATGTGGTCCATCTCCCGCACGAAACAGTCAGCACTCTCCGATTATATCGATTTGATTTGCCAATTCTAGTGAATTATTTGGCTGACCCGCTAAACCTTGCTTCTCCTCGACGCCTACCTAGCCCGGGACCGTCAATACCCAATGCACTTCGCATTGTCACTGACTGGGCTGAAAAATCTTTGCTCCCACATACGTCACAAAACAGGTACCGGTAGCGAATTGTATTACCAGGGAGATTCATCGTTCACAAAAAAGATAAAATTAAAAAAAAGGCGTCAGTCATTACAGCCGCTACTTTAACTAAAGTTTCTTGTTCAAACGTCTACTCTACAAAATCCAAAAGCTGCTTCTGGGGCCTAAATACGCAGGAACAAAACGTGTACGAGTGAGGTGAGAAGTAGCGCAATAATTTTGAGCACATCAAAAACTTCTGAAATATATCGCGCTGCCTGAAAATATCATGCCGCCTGTGGGCAGTTTCTCTGGATAGATATCGACGTCGCCGTTATTGTTGTGTTGAAAATGAGTTCGTATTGGGGTGCACCGAAATGTAAAAACCAATGCCGGCATTGTGGGATGTTAGGAAAAATTAGTACTAAAACAGAAATGTTAAGAATGAATCGTATGATTTTTTACTCAGAAAATGCACGGAATGCTGACATATAAGGTCTTAACACGAAGGAAAATGTTTTAAAACAATTTAATTAATGGATGTACAGTACAGAAAAAGAACTTTTCGATCTACAGACCAGCAAGTATCATTCACAACACGAAAACAACAAACCAACAACATACACAAAACAAAGCTGAATGCATCTGTACAACCAAATATGCTGTATGCAAGTGCACTAAAGAAAAGTGTAGAGGAAGAAAGACCTGAAGCGTCTGCCATAGCATCAGTCAGAAATTCAAGTACTAGAGAAAGAAAAAATCAGATAATAGGCACTGGTGAAGAACAAGGAATGCTATATGGCGAGAAAAACTTAGGAAAAGTGAAAAACGGCACAACAACTGAAAATGTAACCAAATTCCTTGAGAAAATCTTTCCAGGATATAGCAACTTTCATGTAGAAAAACTGGAAACAAAGGGTGTGAACGGCAGCTTCGATATTGGTGTGAACTTCCATCTAAAGGACAAGGTGATGGACACAACACTATGGCCAAAGAATATTGTTGTCAGGCGTTTTTTATTCCGGAGATCGACCAGTGCCCCTGTAAAATTGTGCCTGAAATAAAAACCCAAGGCCCCATAATATCTCACAGAAGTAACAGTAAAGATGATAGTTATATACCCATAGTTACAGCAGTTGTTAATATGCAGTGTTTAAGAACCAAAGTGGACCTTCTATCATTCATTGTAGAAGTCAAACCAGACGTTTTATGTATCTGTGAACATATAGGTGATGAAAGCACTAAAGAGAGAGTCTTCATGACTTTGATAAATAGCTATGGGCTGTTTGTTGCAAACCGACTGCCAACAAGAGGTGATGCCTGCCTAGACATAGTTATTACTAACCTCAATATCTGGGACTATAATATCAGTGTAGTTGAACCAATGATTGCTGACCATAGTGCATTAGTAATAGAAATAAGTATGAAATGCTCGAGTCAACTGCAACCAAGCTCATGGCACTCCAGTTACACATTTAGTAAGAGGATCATAAAAGAAGAAGACTAAATGACCTTAAAATAGCCCTGTCAAGTGTAAACTGGCAACAAAAAATTGCAGGAATGGGGGCCAGTGCCGTATTCGAATGTCTGTTCCAATCATTAAAAGCTAAATTTGATGATTTATTTCCAGAAATCCACAAGAAGTATCCTACAGGCAAAGTTAAAGGAAGGGACAAACCTAACACAGGGAATGTGGTATACCTCTGAGCTAAACAAATTAAAATGCATTGTGCTAATTTTCAGCGACCGTATGAAAGCAGCTAGAGATCTCCCATCTAGAGACCTGCTTCTTTGTACCTATGTAGAGCCAAACCAATTTACAGAAAGCAAGTGAAGGAGGCAAAAAAGAGATACAATGACAGGTTCATTAAAGAGGCTCACAATCCATGCAAAGCAGCTTGGAATCTGGTAAACGAGTGCAGAAAAAAATCCCACCTCACCCTTAAATTCTGGTAGCCCTGACGCCTTCAATCAGTACTTTGTCAGGATAGTGAAAGATACTATTAATGAAATACTTGACCCAGGCTTAGTCCCCACATGTCACATGAGAAACATAACCAGTAGCACTTTTGAAAACTGGAAGGAAGTGCATCCTAAGGATATTGTAAAAATAGTTCAGTCATACAAGAACTCAGAGAGCGAAGATATCTATGGTATATCTTGCACAATGCTGAAGAAAATTAATCGAGAGCTTGCTCAACCATTATCTATAGAAATTAACAAATGCTTATCCTCTGGTGTCTTCCCAAAATTTCTTAAACTAGCAATGACAGTACCAATCTACAAAAAAGGTGACCTGTGTGAAGTGTCCAGCTACAGACCAATTTCTATCACTCCTATTCTAGCTAAAGTTATGGAGTCTGTTATGAAACTCCAGTTACAAAATTATTTTGAAGTAAATAAGCTCTTCCAGGACACACAGCATGGTTTTCCCAAGGGAAAGTCAACGTTTACGGTAGCACTGGACTTATCCAGAAAAATAAGGCAAGGATTCGAAGACAGAGAAATTGTGGCACTGACACTCTGTGATCTTAGCAAGGCATTTGACTGCATTTCCTACAAGATACTGCACAATAAATTAAAGTGTTACGGTGTCAGAGGTGTTGTTCTGGTAACTTTTCAGTCTTATCTGGAAAACTGGAGACAAGTGGTATCAATTCATGGAGTAACATCACAAGAACAAAAGCTGGAATATGGAGTACCCCAAGTCAGTCATAGGGCCTCTCCTGTTCCTTATTTATGTCAATGATATGGGTTGTAACAACAATATGCTACAGTTTGCTGATGACACCACCCTTTTTGCCAAAGGAAAAACTGCTGCAGAATCACTCCAAGAAACAGATGTACTCTTCCAAAACATTAATGAATGGATCATCAAAAATAAAATTAAAATGAATGAAAAAACACAACATCTAATATCCACCCTTAACAACATCAGATGCCATGATAATATGAAGGCTGTCAAACTGTTGGGCTTCATGGAAACTAACAATGAATGAACACACAGTGTACATGTCTCCAAGCTTTCCCGGGTAATATACCTTCTGAGGAGGTTAAAAGGTGTATTGAGTGACCAATATCTCATAACAGTATATTATGCCCTATTCCATAGCCACATCAATTATTGCCTACTGTTATGGGGACATTCTGCAGGTTGTAAGGATGTGCTAATTCTACAGAAAAAAGCTCTCAGAATAATCACATCAAGCAAAAGACAGGAGGACTGCAGGCCTACATTCAAGCAGTTAGGAATTATGACAGTCTTCAGCCAGTATGTGTTTTTGTGTCTCATCAGCGTGAAAGAAAACCAAGGAGTCTTTATCATGAGGCAAGATATACACAATCACAATACCCGTAACAAGAAGAGCATCGAAATACCCAGGTGTCCACTGACGGGAACGTAAGACAGCTTTCCAGTGGTTGCCCTGTCAACTCACTGCCTCAAGAAGTGCAATCCCTGCCGCTAGGAACATTCAGAAGGAGAGTAGCAGAGGACCTGAAAGAACGCCCATTGTACTCCATTGGTGAATTCTTTAATAGTGACCAAAGTGAATGGACAAACAAATATTGTTTCTATTAAGTATAAATGTCTTAATTTTGTGAATATTTTTTTAAATGTATATGTGTAATTAATCTTGACGCAGTCTGTCCAGTCATGACTGGTAAACGACACAGATCTAGTAATAATGTAAAGTAATAATAAAGTAATAAAGAAAGGTATGGATAAAAATATATATAGATATTTATGTGTATGTATATGTATATTACTTACCTGACTATAATCCTTTAGTACACATATTATTGAATGACACATTTCCACAACTATGTTTAAAGTGAAACTGCATTTGTAGATATGGAACCTTTGAAATAATTGCCAATAACAAAGTATTATAGCCTAATAGATCAACGCTGACCTGGTAGAATTTATTCAGGAGGCACGGACATCTTTAACAAAAATGAACTGCTCAGTTTCGAGACGTGTCATGTCACAAGATCTAAATTACATACATTAAACTTGTAGCAACGACAAGAACGTTAACATCAAAAGTTAAAGATAATCCAAGCAGTCAGGATCTATGTAGTGAAGAAACGATTTTTTTCGCCCAAAATGCTGAGAAATGTGGCTTCTTCAGGTGAAAAGAGTCAGCGTGCTATAGTCATGTACTGTATTTGTGTTTTATGTTGGGTGAAGCTATATTGAATGAAATGTAGTTATTGTTCATTAAACAGTGTGTTCGACCGTCATTAGTTCCAATACACTGAAACGTCAGTAGCAACAGTGGTGACCTTGAGTCAGCAGATACTTCACAACAACGAATGCACAACATCAAACACTAAGTAGCATAGGATAAATTAGAGCACCAGTAAATAATGAAAGTTGTCACTCAGGACGCAGACACAGATGGCGATTTGCACGCCATTCTCATTGCATCAACACAGGATGAAGAAAATTAGAGGAGACAGATTTTCTACAAACTACACAGAAATTGGAGATTTTAGCAGACCTCACATTGCAGCACACCATTCGACGATTAAAGCCTTGTGAAGGGTGCTCCAATTTTACTATCAAGCTGGTTATAACTGCAAAACCAAGTGAGACAATACCCAATGAGATTATTTTCAAAAAAAGTTGACTACAGCTCAGTGCTAATGGTCTGCATTTGATTGGGAGTTATTGGTGGTTTATGAGGCCATTACATACAATATTTCAAGGCAAACGTTGATGGACGAAAAATTAAAGTATTTAGTGACCAACGCCCGCTGGTGTAGGCGATCAAAAACCCCACTAAGGATTGTTCACCACGACGTTTTTAGGTAATTGGATTGATCAGTCAATTCTGCACAGAAGTTGTGCACATAAAGGAGGTGGATAATATGGTCACTGACCACCTTTCAAGAATGAATTCTGTGTCAGCTTGCCTTGATTCTGATGACCTTGTGACAGCACAAGAGACTGATGAGGAACTCCAACAGTTAATAAAAAATAATACAACAAAACTAAAAGTAGAATATGCACAAATGATTGTTACAATAACCAAATTATTATGTGACACTTTACAAGGATGTGTTCACCCATCTGTGCCCAACAGTTACAGAAAAACCATCTTCAGCAACTTGCACGACTGGCTCATCCAGGAGTACACCTATCGGTGAGGTTGGTGATGGAACTTTTTGTATGATCAGATATGAAAAAACAATGCGGACTTAGAACACAGGTATTTGTGGAAGATTAAAGGTGTAAAACAGGACCACACTCAACCACAGCTTCAAGCACGTTCAGAATTCCTACAACTAGTTCACACGGACTTGGAGGACCCCCTTCCAGTATCAGGGAGCTTTTAATGTATCTTATCAGCTATTGACATAGTGTCGAGATGAGCCAAGGTCACTCAATTGCCAGGCATCATGGTGGAATCAACAGTTAAAGCATTTGTAGAACTATGGATTGCACGTTTTGGATACCCCACAGTTATTCCAATGGACAAGGGTCGTCAGTTTGAGTCAGCACTGTCCTCAAATCTTTGTCAAATGTGCAGAGTGAAACGTTTTTGAACCACTACCTAACGCCTGCAAAGCAATGGGTTGGTAGAGCAGTGGCATCGTACTTTAAAAGCGGCAATAGTGTATCACTGGGGGACAGTGGGGGACGGGGGTGGGGAGTAATATGGAAGTCTTCCTTGGGTGTTACTAGGCATGAGATCAATTTTGAAAGACTTACAAATCTCCCTGTCTGAAATTCTGTATGGACACACACTAAACC
Source organism: Schistocerca cancellata (assembly GCF_023864275.1). NCBI lineage: Eukaryota > Metazoa > Arthropoda > Insecta > Orthoptera > Acrididae > Schistocerca > Schistocerca cancellata. The sequence continues at coordinate 1,142,214,134 of NC_064626.1, read as the reverse complement.
TACCGGAAGATCTGTTTGAACCATCATCATTACCGGTCTCCAAAGATTTGCCCAAATTACTTCGACTAGCATATCGCCGAGATTCACGCTCCTTCCGCGCAATCTCACGGTTCTGCAAACGTGTTTGTACACAAATAACTGAAACACTGTTATTTTATAATGTTGCGTGATGAGACAGTGAGATCGCCACTCCAGCGGCCACATCTGAGTCCACAAAAATTGTCACCCTGAGGTGATAATACTTTTGACGTCAGCCTACATGAAAGACCATCAACAGTTTCAGTACATCCGCCGAATGTGACGTGAATTTTGCAAGATGGTGACACAACATCCGAGTCGCCAGTTTCAGCGTCTGCACCTACCTTACTGGGAGGTTGGAGAATTCTCATCACTCAGGGACGCCGCTGACTGCTCTGGACCACATCCATACTCTTACATCAGCTGAAGCGACACACGCTATGGACGTTAGCGCAGGACGATATTGTCAAATAGTTAAAATTAAAGTACACTCCTGGAAATGGAAAAAAGAACACATTGACACCGGTGTGTCAGACCCACCATACTTGCTCCGAACACTGCGAGAGGGCTGTACAAGCAATGATCACACGCACGGCACAGCGGACACCCCAGGAACCGCGGTGTTGGCCGTCGAATGGCGCTAACTGCGCAGCATTTGTGCACCGCCGCCGTCAGTGTCAGCCAGTTTGCCGTGGCATACGGAGCTCCATCGCAGTATTTAACACTGGTAGCATGCCGCGACAGCGTGGACGTGAACCGTATGTGCAGTTGACGGACTTTGTGCGAGGGCGTATAGTGGGCATGCGGGAGGCCGGGTGGACGTACCGCCGAATTGCTCAACACGTGGGGCGTGAGGTCTCCACAGTACATCGATGTTGTCGCCAGTGGTCGGCGGAAGGTGCACGTGCCCGTCGACCTGGGACCGGACCGCAGCGACGCACGGATGCATGCCAAGACCGTAGGATCCTACGCAGTGCCGTAGGGGACTGCACCGCCACTTCCCAGCAAATTAGGGACACTGTTGCTCCTGGGGTATCGGCGAGGACCATTCGCAACCGTCTCTATGAAGCTGGGCTACGGTCCCGCACACCGTTAGGCCGTCTTCCGCTCACGCCCCAACATCGTGCAGCCCGCCTCCAGTGGTGTCGCGACAGGCGTGAATGGAGGGACGAATGGAGACGTGTCGTCTTCAGCGATGAGAGTCGCTTCTGCCTTGGTGCCAATGATGGTCGTATGCGTGTTTGGCGCCGTGCAGGTGAGCGCCACAATCAGGACTGCATACGACCGAGGCACACAGGGCCAACACCCGGCATCATGGTGTGGGGAGCGATCTCCTACACTGGCCGTACACCACTGGTGATCGTCGAGGGGACACTGAATAGTGCACGGTACATCCAAACCGTCATAGAACCCATCGTTCTACCATTCCTAGACCGGCAAGGGAACTTGCTGTTCCAACAGGACAATGCACGTCCGCATGTATCCCGTGCCACCCAACGTGCTCTAGAAGGTGTAAGTCAACTACCCTGGCCAGCAAGATCTCCGGATCTGTCCCCCATTGAGCATGTTTGGGACTGGATGAAGCGTCGTCTCACGCGGTCTGCACGTCCAGCACGAACGCTGGTCCAACTGAGGCGCCAGGTGGAAATGGCATGGCAAGCCGTTCCACAGGACTACATCCAGCATCTCTACGATCGTCTCCATGGGAGAATAGCAGCCTGCATTGCTGCGAAAGGTGGATATACACTGTACTAGTGCCGACATTGTGCATGCTCTGTTGCCTGTGTCTATGTGCCTGTGGTTCTGTCAGTGTGATCATGTGATGTATCTGACCCCAGGAATGTGTCAATAAAGTTTCCCCTTCCTGGGACAATGAACTCACAGTGTTCTTATTTCAATTTCCAGGAGTGTATTGTTCATAGTGCAAAAACTGTGCATTAGCAGGTACCTGTGCAGAAATTGCTTCTTTTGTCACTCTCTGGTAAATAAATTGCAGTTATAATGTTAAAACACCATTGTTTAAGCGTTTTTTCACAGACACCTTTATTGACCTGTACTTCTCTCATAGGCACATCCATGCTGCTGTAGAGTCTATGTTGATTCTGTTGCCACTATTGTCTTACATTTCTATTGTCTATGAGGTTCTTATACGTGTTTTAATTATGTGTTGTACAGGTGTAACTTTCCTTTTCTCTTAACATATTAATTGGACTGAAGCATTGTCTATCCTTTGTGTAACATGTTTTATTGTGTATCTTTGAACATATTTCATGTTTATTGTTCCACTGATAGGTACGATATATCATTCCTCTAATGCTCTCCACTGTAAGAGGGGGGGGGGGCACAAAGGGAGGACTATGCAGCTACGACAATAACAACAACATGAAAAGTTAAAGGCAGTCCAAACAATCAAGATCGACAGAGTGAAGAAACAAGCTTTCTCGCGCCAAAGACTGGGAATTGTAGGCTCTTCGAGGAAGAAATAGTCAGTACGCTTTGATAATGCAATGTGTTCGCAGGTGTTTTACGTTGTGTAAAGCAATATTCAAAATATTCAATGAAGTGGTTATTATTCATTAAACAGTGTGTTCGACCATCATTATTTCCGATCAGTTGAGATGTTAGTAACTACAAACTTATTAAATTCCAGAGAATTGATGGTTATCCACTCAATATTCGTTATAGGGAGATTACTTTGATACTTAAAAATATACAGCAACTTCTAAAGCTGTGGTATTGCCTCATTGCGATCAGCGACATAAACATACATTTAGCTAAACGAGAGCTTTAGCTGAGTCACGGGATCACTTACAGAAGGGTATGAAAATTTTATAATGAATGAAAGCGCTGTACTCCAGATTCCAGAAGAAGAGATCAAGGACAGGTGCCTATGTAAAGGCATGTTTCCAGTAGTGTGTCAAATGTGTTGAACTATTGAAACACGAAAGTTATGATTATCTTTTTTTTCGTACAACCTCAATCCTCCCAACAAATTTTCGTGGGTAATTTTTTACACTGCTTGAATAAATTTTTCATTCAACTTTCTTTTACTGCTGCGGTAAAGTATTAAGAGGTATTATAACAGCAGCAATCTCTTTATCATCCAACATTCCAAACCACAATGTTATTGACATTATTACTGAGCAATGTAGGGAGACTTCTGTGGGGCGCTGAACAGCCACAGGTTACGTCAAAGTTTCGTGGGCGATGTGAACTGTATCATCAACGAAAATCATTTCATTATATTTATAGTGCTACATAATGGATAACACAACCAGAATCCGAATATGCTCACTTTTTATTTTCGGTAAGGCAGTGCAACCACAATACATCTGAGAATGCAGAAGCCACTAAGTGGACAGTCAAAGATCAGTCACGCGTGGTCTCAGCCGACCGCCACCAACGTTTTGTCGTTCAAGAGTTCCAACAGAACCCCTCCCCCTCCCCCAACCCCCATAGTGTGGAACACTGTGAGGGGAGACGTGTGGAGCACATGGCGACTAGAAAATGTGGAGATGGAGAGGTTGTCCGGGCATCGTGTGGACACGAAGGGCATGATAGCATGTGCTGGGAGGTGATGTGCGCTGTGTGGGGTACGGGTAGTAGTTGCGAAGGCGCAACGGTACGTATTGGGAGTGGCTCAAGCATGAGTGCATGGTGGTGTCAGAGGTCAGAGGGCTGGCAGAGAGTTCATCAGGCGTTGAGCCCTGATGTTGAGGACATTGTCAGCAGAGAAGCGGGAGGTGAGAGCAGGTTTTCTCACCTTCCGCCTAACTGTCACAGTACTTGCGGTGGATCCTGATGCAGTTTGTAATTCCTGTGTGATGGTCTGGACATATGTCTGCCTATTACACATTACGACCCTCTTGAACTGTCGGCGGTCTCTGTCAGTCAACAGACGAGGTCAGCCTGTGCGCTTTTGTGCTGTACGTGTCCCTTCACGTTTCCACTTCACTAGCACTTCGGAAACAGTGGAACTAGGGATGTTTAGGAGTGTGGAAATCTAGCGTACAGACGTATGACGCAAGTGACACCCAATCACCTGACGACATTCGAAGTCCGTGAGTTCCTCAGAGCTCCCCATTCTGCTCTCTCACGATGTCTAATGACTACTGAGGTCGCCACATAGAACAGCTGTGTTGCGTGTCCTCTGAATGCTGTAACCCTGTTGTGTACAGTCGGTTGACTATACACAATAGTTACCACAAGAATCCACTAGAGAACACTGCTCTGTACAACAGCCAGTCCAGATGTAAACAACGATACAACAAATATTAGAAAACACGATATTAGAGATGAGACAGTCCTTAACCCTTGTAAATTAAACTTCTTTACAAGACACTTCTGAAGTCTAATCACACCCATTAAGTTACAATAAGACTTGTCGTTTCTGATCTGAATTTGAACCCACTGTTAACCAAACAAATGTTATGTGGCTGATCGAGATTCAACTAGACATAAAGAAACGTAAAATATCAATATTTCCACCAGTATCAGTTTACAAGGCCGAATGTCCGAACTTGGAAATAAATGAAGAGACGTTTAGCACTTCACCGGGAACGCCATGATGCCCCTGCGAGGTAACCACGAAAGGTATGTAACAAAAGTGTAACACGCAAGTGTGAAACGCCATGAAATAAAACTGTGGCAATGATCAGGGAGTAGAACCCAGTACTTACATGAATTATTAATTAAGCACTATCAGACGTCAGATATTAAATACAGCGACCAATAGCGCGATACTGGAATCTGAAACGACGTTACAAATGAGTTTTGCCTGGTAGGGATTCCTTTCGCTACTGTCTTATACCTATGAATAGACATGAGGAGGAGGAGGAGATTAGTGTTTAACGTCCCGTCGACAACGAGGTCATTAGAGACGGAGCGCAAGCTCGGGTGAGGGAAGGATGGGATAGGAAATCGGCCGTGCCCTTTCAAAGGAACCATCCCGGCATTTGCCTGAAGCGATTTAGGGAAATCACGGAAAACCTAAATCAGGATGACCGGAGACGGGATTGAACCGTCGTCCTCCCGAATGCGAGTCCAGTGTGCTAACCACTGCGCCACCTCGCTCGGTGAATAGACATGAAATATTTATTGTTTCTTCACCAGTAGCGAAATGTGCATATGTTTGGCTAGAGGTAACACAACGAGTAGTCCTTTGCTGCCTGGGCCTTCAACGCCACGCGTATCGTCGTTGTTGATCCCACACGAAGAGCTGTCAACTATCAAATTTCGTTTCACTAGTAGTTAGGATCGCGCCGTTCGTAGAAGCTTGGAGGAGTTTGGCATCGTGAGGAAACTACGAAATGATGGGACACGATCATCTGGAAGAATTGAAATCCAGAGAAAAATTGTAATCTGAGTTTGAACTAACTCCCTTGCTGACTGATAAGCGGCGAGAAAGGTAAACAAATGCGGGTGCCAGATTAGAAGACGTTCGTACGATAGGTGTGTTTGCCAACCAAGCTCCTTGCTGCTATCTTCCTGGTCGCATTTGATACTCTGCATCAGCAAGGTATCTCATTTTCTGGCAATAAATATCAACTGCAGAGGACACATCCCTGTGAAGCAGTTCATAACACAAAACATCTTCTTTGTACCACCAGATGTATATCAATAACAATACATTTTGTGGAAGTACACAGGCCATTCTTTGAGAAAATGTTTGTTACGGCGTATCCATGATTTTCTCCTTATGAAATTACCATACAAAACTTCAAATCGCCACCGGGCAACACTGATTTATGTTTACGTTGATCTCCTTAAATCTATTACGGCAAATGTCAGGATCAATCCTTTGGAAGGGCACAGACGACTTCCTTCCCCATCCTTCCCAGTTCGAGATTCTGCTTCGCGTCTAGTCTCGTTTTCGATGAGACATTGTACCGTAATCCTCCTTCCTTTCTTTTAACTTCAATATGACTACTGAAGGAAGTGTCGCATGAAGGTTAATGATCATCACGCTTGCTAATTATCGGATACATTTTCATTGGCCATAGTAGTAAATCGTAGAAACGTTCTTCATCAACGTCTGTTTGTCTTCCTGAGTCTGGTGATTGATTTATCTCAAAAAGATAAAAAAAAAAAAAAATGGTTCAAATGGCTCTGAGCACTACGCGACTTAACTTCTGAGGTCATCAGTCGCCTAGAACTTAGAACAATTAAACCTAACTAACCTAAGGACATCACACACATCCATGCCCGAGGCAGGGTTCGAACCTGCGACCGTAGCGGTCGCTCGGTTCCAGACTGTAGCGTCTAGAACCGCACGGCCACTCCGGCTCCAGACGGCTCAAAAAGATCGTGCGTGGAACGATGCACTTGACTTTCTCGATAGAACTCCGTCCATACAGTGCACAGGTGTTTCAAATTGCATCCACTGGTTTCACCTTCTTATTAAAGACAAACTAAACATAATGATACAAATTTTAGACTTTACTCCGTTCAGACTCCGTTTTCTAATGCATAAACCACACTCCTCATAACGTCAAAAATTACACTGAAGAGCCAAAGAAACTGGTACACCTGCCTAATATCGTGCAGGAAACCCACGAGTACGCAGAAGTGCCGTAACACGACGTCGCATAGATTCGACAAATATCTGAAGTAGTGCTGGAGGGAACTGGCACCATGACACCGTGAATCCTTAAGAGTCCGAGGGGCTGGAGATCTCTTCTGAACAGCATGCTGCAAGGCATCCCAGATATGAAACTTCCTGGCAGATTAAAACTGTGTGCCCGACCGAGACTCGAACTCGGGACCTTTGCCTTTCGCGGGCAAGTGCTCTACCAACTGAGCTACCGAAGCACGACTCACGCCCGGTACTCACAGCTTTACTTCTGCCAGTATCTCGTCTCCTACCTTCCAAACTTTACAGAAGCTCTCCTGCGAACCTTGCAGAACTAGCACTCCTGAAAGAAAGGATATTGCGGAACACGGCTTAGCCACAGCCTGGGGGATGTCTCCAGAATGAGATTTTCACTCTGCAGTGAAGTGTGCGCTGATATGAAACTTCCTCGGGCGTGAGTCGTGCTTCGGTAGCTCAGTTGGTAGAGCACTTGTCCGCGAAAGGCAAAGGTCCCGAGTTCGAGTCTCGGTCGGGCACACAGTTTTAACCTGCCAGGAAGTTTCATATCAACGCACACTCCGCTGCAGAGTGAAAATCTCATTCTGGAAACATCCCAGATATGCTCATAATGTTCATGCCTGGGGAGTTTAGTGGCCAGAGGAAGTGTTTAAACTCAGAAGAGTGTTCCTGGAGCCACTCTGTAGCAATTCTGGACGTGTGGGGTGCAGCATTGTCCTACTGGAATTGCCCAAGTCCGTCGGAATGCACAATGTACATGAATGGATGCAGGTGATCAGACAGGACGCTTACGTACGTGTCATCTGTCAGAGTTGTATCTAGACGTATCAGTGGTCCCATATCACTCCAACTGCACACGACTCACACTATTACAGAGCCTCCCCACGTCCATCCGCTCTATACAACTTGAAACGAGACTCGTCCGACACGGGCCCAGGTGAGGCGTAACGCTTTGTGTCGTGCAGTCATCAAGGGTACACGAGTGGGCCTTCGGCTCCGAAAGCCCATATTGAAGATGTTTTGTTGAATGTTTCGCATGCTGACACTTGTTGCTGGCCCTGCACTGAAATCTGCAACAATTTGCGAAAGGGTTGCACTTCTGTCGCAGTTGTACGATTCTCCTCAGTCGTCGTTGGTCCCATTCTTGCAGGATCCTTTTCCGGCCGCAACAATGTCGGAGATTTGATATTTTACCGGATTCCTGATATCTGCGGTACACTCGTGAAATGCCCGTACGGGAAAATCCCCACTTCATTGCTACCTCGGAGATGCTGTGTCCCATCGCTCTTGCGACGACCATAACACCACATTCAAACTCACTCAAATCTTGGTATCCTGCCATTGTAGCAGCAGTAGCCGATCTAACAACTGCGCCAGACACTTGTTGTCTTATGTAGGCTTGGCCGACGGCAGCGCCGTATTCTGCCTGTTTACATATCTCTGTATCTGAAAATGTATGCCTATACCAGTATCTTTTGCACTTCAGTGTATGTATGTAGAGAACAACAGCGGTCCTATGACACCTCTTTGGGGCATTCTTGACGATACCCTTGTCTCTGACGAACACTCTCCTTTGAGGACAACATACTGGGTTCTATTATTTAAGAAGTCTTCGAGCCACTCAAATATCTGTGAACTTATTCCATATGCTCGTACCTTTTTTAACAGCCTGCAATGGGGCACGGTGTCCAGTGGTTTTCAGAAATCTGGAAATATGGGATCTGCCTGTTGCTCTTTATTCGTAGTTCTCAGTATGCTTTGTAAAACCATCCTGATTCGTACATATAAACTTTTCAGTACATTGTCGATCAACTGTACTGCAGAGGTTAGAGGACCTGCGACACAGCTATGCTATGATGGTTGCATACATTCATTTGCCGCCTACTCATTGGAATTCAGGGATGATCTGCTTTTTTGTAGTGTCGAGTGAACCTGTGGGGACCCAAGTATGGGGGTTGCAGGGCTAGTCGTATTGCGCCATTGTTGAACATTACGAACTTGCAGTCTGTTAGAGACTTGTGAAGGAAGAGTGCAGAAGAGGGGGACGTATGTGGAGGTGAGCGATGTGTTGTTTTACTCATGATACGAGGTTGGGAAAGTCTGGAGGTGTGTTTGAAGGTTGTTGGACCACAAAGGCCGCAGACAGGTAAAGCATTGGACAAACGTTCAGTGAGCGAAGCTCCAACGTCGTGTTTGTGGGCAGTATCCGCTCATAGGAGTACTCACAGTAATGTCTGTATCCAAAATCCGCAGTGGCATACGAGGGCCACATTTAAGGTGTGGTGCCACCGTTCGACGAGCCTGTTGTTTCGTGGGTGATCGGCTGTCGTTCTAAATCTATGGGTGCCGATCATGTTGTGTAAGTAGGCTGTTTAGGTTTTCTTATTGGTAAATGCTTTGGTGGTAGACTAAGCCATTATATCCTTAAGGGATTCAGCTTCTATCCATCGACTAATATGATCGATGAAAGACAGCATGTAGCTATAGCCATCAGAGATATGTAGTGGCCTCATGAGACCAACGTGAACATACTGGGAACGTCTTTTTGGAACTTCAGAGCGACCCAGGTGGTTGAGTGCGGCGTGAAACCTTGCTTTTTTGGCATGGGACTCACAAATGAGCCCAAAGTTTAGACTCCTTTTTCACATTGGGCCTTATAAAACAGTCCATCACCAGGCACATAGTAGAAGTACACCATGATGCGACAAGTTATGTAACTGGTCAAAGATGACAGTGTTGAATGGTCGGGGAACAAGAGCACAAGACCATTTTTGCGAAACATTACAGAGGATTGAATGGGTCGTGCCCAACATAGGCCAAAGTTTGATCCATAGGTTCGTGGAGCAGTCATGAGGAAGAGCTGTCCTGTAACTGCTGGTGTTGATGTTGCATTTCAGCAAACTGTTCATAGTCTAAGTGAGATGGCATAATGGTGATGTACAAGAAGTAATCTGCCATGACGTTATCACACCTTTAAGATGATGGTAAACTGTGCAACGTAATCCAAGTGTCGAAACAGTCGCAGGTAATTGTCCTTGACTAGGTTTCAGATAGAGTCAGTGAGCAGATGGCGGCCGATGTAAATAACCAGATGGTGTCCTTTGACGTCTTGCCTGTAATAACCTACTCGTTTGAAGCTGACCACTTACATTGCGAAGGTGAAAGTTTGTGTGAGGAAAAAATGGAATCGCTATTGGACATCCTCTCGCCTCTTGTTGCAGGATAGTGCCAATAGTGGAGTCACTAGCATCCAGAGTTATGATGAACTGGGAGCTGGGAAGAGTGTGCGCCAAAGTAATGGCTCAGACGAGGCGGTCTTCAATGCATTCGAAAGCAGGTTACACCTCTGACATCCACAAGAGTTTGTGCTTGCCGGTAATGTTCTTATCAGTGAGGGCTTGAGTGAGTGGCACCTGAAGCGAAGCTGCCTATGGAAGGTGCCTTCTCTAAAAATTTACCAAGCCCAGAAACCGGTGCAGTTCTTGCTATTTCTGCAGTGGCAGCAGTTGTTGTATGGCATCTGTACATTGTGGTGTAGGGCGAATGCCAGATACATTAACTACTTCGCTGAGGAAAACGACTTCAATTTGTCAGAGTTGTAATTCTCCTCGTTGATCACAACGCCACTGTCAGAGAGAGCATCGAAAACGTGTTTCGGACATCTGTTATTGCATAGTCCGGCGAGACACTCAAGATGTCGTCGAGATAGACATAACAGACTGGAAATTTTAACAGTACACCATCAATAAAGCATCGCCACGTTTCATTGGCGCTCTTAAGTCCATATGGCATAAATATAAACCCAAACAAACCAAAAGGCATGAACTCGTAATAGCCATTTTGTGAATATCGTCCAAGCACGTAGGTATTTGCAGGTGTGTGTGTGTGTGTGTGTGTGTGTGTGTGTGTGTGTGTGTTTGTGTGTGTGTGTGTGTGTGTGTGGTCGTGTGACTAGGGCCTCCCATCAGGTAGACCATTCACCGGGTGCAAGTCTTTCGATTTGACGCCACTTCGGCGACTTGCTCGTCGATGGGGATGAAATGATGATGATTAGGACAACACAACACCCAGTCCCTGAGCGGAGAAGATCTCCAACCCAGCCGGGAATCGAACCTGGGCCCATAGAATTGACATTCTGTCATGCTGACCACTGAGCTACTGGGGGCGGACTATTTGCAGGTAATACCACACAAACAGACAGATTCAGATTTTTTGGGAACCGATTTGATGGGTCAAGACCAGAAGCTGTCGGATGGTCATACAATGCCAGGTTGTAGGAGTTCGTCTACCACTGCCTTAGCAACCTGAAGTAAATCTAGAGGTAATATACAGTATGTGCCGGGATGTAGTGATAATCTTATGAACCATTCCATTTTTAAGGAGGCTCTGTACAAACTGGTCTTGCAGGGAAGAGCATGGAGACACATTAGAAACGAGACAGGTGAAAGGTACAGTAATGATGTTTGTGTCAGCAGATGAAGACACTGCTGCATGTCTACCTGTAGATGCCAGAAGAACTTCAGGGTGACTTGGTGCACAGAGGTGGATGGTCCGTCGGAATCTGGCAAAGATGGTCGACGTAACTGGTTGAGACTTATGAATGGTGGGGAGATAAATAGATTGGTGATATGAATGATGTTATTGTGACTTAGTTTGCGTTGACGCTCTTTAATTGGGCTTTTGCAGTCTTGTCGGCTGCACCAACAGACATGTGGTGTATTTTTTTCTTTATTGTTATTTTTATACCTGTACAGGTAGGCCGGCAGCGGCAAAACTACGCCGCTCTTCGGCACAGAAAGAAGCATAGAGAAACAGAACAAAATGGTGGATAAAAAACAATAGACAAAGTTAAAAAACATGGAGCTGTTCACAGGCGCAGTGAAAATAAAAAACGCTCAGCACTAGCACGCGAACATAGACGACAGAAATGACACATGCGAACGACTGAGCACAAACGACGAAACACTGAATCACTATCACGAAGGCACACATAAACACTGATGGCGCGTGAAAGTTCACTGGTCGTGTACGAGTCCGGGGACCTGGCAGAGGGGAAAAAGGTGGAGGAGGAGGGAGAGCGGGAGGTTGGAGACGCCAGTGGCTGAGAAGAGGGGAGCGAGGGAAAGAAGGTAGGGGGAGGGGAAGCCCGAGGGGAGAGGAGTGAGGGAGGAAGGGAGGAGAGAGAGAAGGGAGAGAGGGTGCCCTTTGGAAAAACACAGAGGGTGGAAGTGGTGGATCAAAGTTGGTAGGAGGGGTAGATGGAGAGGATGAGGGCATCATCAGGGAGGGGAAGTTAGCGGAAGCCACCTTGGGCGAGGGTATGGAGAGTGGAGAAATGGAGCACAGGTGGGACGTGGAAATACAGGCGCAGCAGCAGACGGGGGTGGGAGTGGATGGGAGAGACAAGCGGGTGAGGGCAATAAGGTTTGCGGGAGGTGTAGAGGATCCGTTTGAGGAAAAGGAGGAGGTGTAGGAACGGAATGAGGCCATAGAGGATCCGCTTGGAGGAGGGGAGGCAGATGCGATAGGCGATGCAGAGTGCATGACGTTCTAGGATTTGAAGGGATTTGTAAAAGGGAGGAGGGGTGGAGATCCATGTTGAATGGGCGTAGCAGAGGATAGGGCAGATGGATTTATACGTGTGGAGCGGTCCAGACCCCAAGTGTGGCCAGAAAGGAGCTTGAGGAGACGGAGCCGGGAGCATGCCTTGGCTTGGATAGTCCGGAGATGGGGGCTCCAGGAGAGGCAGCGGTCAAGGGTGACGCCAAGGTACTTGAGGGTGGGGGTGAGGGTAATAGGACAGCCACAAATGGTGATATAGAAGTCGAGGAGGCGGAAGGAAGGGTGGTTTTGTCTACAATGATCGCCTGGGTCTTGGAAGGATTGACCTTGAGCAACCACTGGTTACACCAAGTGGTGAAATGGTCAAGATGGGATTGGAGAAGGTGTTGGGAGCGTTGCAGGGTGAGGGCGAGGGCAAGGAAGGCGGTGTCATCGGCGTACCAGAGAATTGGGCACACCGCCGGAGGGGTAGAAGGTGTAGGAATCTGTGTTATGGATGGTGACGTAGGAAGTACGTTGGGAAAGAAAGGATCCAATCAGACAGATGTAGTTGATAGGAAGGGTGAAGGTTTGGAGCTTGAAGAGGAGACCGGAATGCCATACACAGTCATAAGCATGTTTGAGGTCGAGGGAGAGGAAGATGACGGAGCGAGGGGAGTTGAGCTGTTCAGAGAGGAGATGAGTAAGGTGAAGGAGAAGGTCATCAGCAGAGAAGGACAGTCGAAAGCCACTCTGGGTAGTGGGAAGGATGCGGTGCTGGTGGAGATGCTGGTGGATGTGTCGGGTAAGGATGGATTCCAGGACCTTGCTGAAGACCGAGGTAAGGCTAATGGGATGGTAGGAGGAGACAGCGGACGGCGGTTTATCAAGTTTGAGGAACATCAGGATCTGGAAAGTTTTCCACAGGTCGTGGTAAAGCCAGTAGACAAGACCACATTATATAGCCTGGCCAGGGTGGAGAGGGAGGAGGTGGGAGCTTCACAGAGATGGTGATAGGTAACACGATCGTGACTGGGAGCAGTGTTGCGTTTCATGCGGTGAGTAATGATGATTTTCTGAGTTGTGACAGAGGCATTGAGTTCGTTGTGTGTAATGTTGTCCAAGCACTGGAAGCCAGGAGGGAGTGGAGGGACAGAGGTGTCAGTTCGATCGCGGACATCAGGGAAGAGTGAGTAGTTGGACTGGGGATCATCAGGGAAGGTAAAGATATCGAAGAGGTAGGATGCAAAGTGATTGGCCTTACTAAGGTTGTCAGGGAAGGGGTGATCATCATGAAGGAGAGGGTAGTAGGGGCGGGGTTTAGATCCAGTAAGGCAGCAGAAAGCTGACAAGTACTTGGACGAGTTGACAGGTAGGGCAGCATTAAGATGGGTGCATGTCTGTCGCCAGTCCCGGCGTTTCTTAGCTGCAAGCAAGTTTCTGACGTGTCGTTGTAGTTGCTGGTGGCATCGTAGTGAGTCCCGATCACGCGTGTGAAGGTACGCACAGTAGAGACAGTGGGATTCACGGAGGAGGAGGACGGTCTGTGGGGGTAAAGTGGGACGGTGCGGGTGGATGGCGACAGTGGAGACGTGGGTCTCCACAGCCTCAGACAAGGTCTGCTGGAGAAAGGAGGCAGCATGGGTAACATGTGGCGAGGGGGTGGCAATCGACCTGGGTAGAGAGGGTATCCCGGTAGGCGTTCCAGTCAACATGGGAATAATCATGGACAAATTTCGGGGGAGGGTCGATGCGAGGATCGGGATGGGGGCGACGACCATCTGAAATGGTGAGGAGGACAGGGAGGTGGTCACTGCCAATAGGGTCAAGGATGTCCACCGCTATGCGGCCAAGGAGGTTAGGAGAGGAGAGGACGACATCGGGTGTGTGTGCTGGGGAATGGGAACGAGGTCACCTTGGAGGGTGGAGAGGAATCGATGCCACTGCCATAACTAGGTGATGGAACGACTATGGATGTTGAGATCGGCAGCAATCACGTAGGAGGAGAAGTTATGGTCGATGTAGGAAAGGACGTGAAAAGGGTTAGGGACAGTGGGGTGGACATAGATGGTGGCACAGGTAAGGGTAAGGCCAGGGAAGAAGAGACTGAGGATCAGATGTTCTGTGGGGTCTGGAAGGAGGGATTGGAGCTGAACAGGGATCTGGTGGTGGTGGTCAATGGCTACTCCGCCACGTGCTATCAGGAGAGGATTATTGGAGTTGTCGAGGAGGTAGGGTGATGTGCATACGGTATGCTGGGGTTAGAGAATGGTTTCGTTTAGGAGGAAGGTATCCACACGGTGGGTCGTGAGGGTGTGCATGAGGAGGTTCTTGTTGGTGGGAAGGGAGCGGATGTCGTTAAACAAGATACAGTGCTGTCGCACCATGACAGGAATTTAGACAAGGGTGTCGAGACGGGAGAAGGTGAAGTGGGCTTGGTTGTGGGAATAGATGGCGTAAGTGTTAATATGGAAGACAGATTGGGCAGCGAGGGATACATGCTGGAGGGTGTTAGGGTGCTGGAACGAGTTGACATTCTGGAGGATGATGGTGACAAACCTGTTGATGTCCTCAGCAGCGGGGGGGTGGGGGGTGGAGGGAGTTGCCAGGAGGGATGGGGGCATCCAGAGGGCAGACAGGGCTGGTGAGTTCAGGAGTTGTGAGCGGGGGGGGGGGGGGTCGGGCCTTGCACTTCTGGGAGTAGGTAGGATGCAGGAGGTTGCAGGTGTTATAGGAAGGAGGGGACTGGAGATTGGAACATTGCCTGAGGAAGTGCACCTGTTCAGTGTGGGCAGACGGGGGACTCGAGGCACTCGGATGTTGGGTGTGCACTATAATGCAGGCACATCTGGCAGCAGATGGATTGAGGAGGGAAACGGGAGGGATTGACTTTTTACCGGCGATGGAACTGAAGGGCACCTACCCTCAGGAGAAGGTCGATGGAAGGGGCATCTTCAGAAAACAGCCGCATAAGGCGGGTGGGGCTGGCAGGATTGAAAATCCGGCATACCACACGAATTTCAAGGTAGGGATGTGCCTTAAGCTCCACCAACACCTCCTCCTCCATGATCATTGGACTAAGCTGAGTGATCACGGCGGTGTGGGTCGGCGGGCGATGCAGGGGTTGGGGTTGGCAGGAGAGGGACGGGGAAGGAGCAGCGGTGAGGGAGGCGTTGGGACCAAAGAAGGTATGGGGATTCTGGAGAGGATGTCAGAGTGAAGGGTGGGGCTGGGGGATGTGATGAGAAAGGAGTCCCGATGGGGAGTGAGGAGGGAGATGGGAGCTCCGGGATAGTGTTGACGGAGGAGCAGGTTGAAGTTCCAGGTTCGAGGAGTGAGGGATCAGGACGGGACAGGAGGTATTTGTATGAGGAGGGGGGGGAGGAGGAGGAAGAGGAGGGGATAGAAGGGACAGATGGGGAGATATCCATGTCATCCGGGGGGAGGAGGATGAGGCTGGGACATTTTAGGAGCGGAGGAGGTAGGGGTGCCGCTGGGGCACTTAACAGCGACAGAAGGGTGAGAAGAGGCATGGGGGACGGGAGCAACCGAGAGATGGCAGGAGGTGGCAGGTCCCGGTGTGGATGCTGTTGCTGGCGTTGTAGATGGGGATGGTGATGGTGATGGCAAAGGCGATGGGGATGACGATGGGGATGGGGATGGGGATGGGGATGGGGATCGGGATGGGGATGGTGATGGTAAAGGCGAGAGTGGGGCATGGGCCGTGGCCCTCCAGGCCACCACCCAGGCATGGGCCGCAGGGACAGTGGGAACAGGGTGAGGGAGTTGAGGGAAGGGATCAGAGGAAGAGGTTAAGGAGGAAGGAGCAGGGGTTGGGGCTACGAAGAGCGAAGGAGAGGGGATGGTGAGAAGCAGGGGGGATGGAATGGGGGGGTCGATTGGGCACACCATGTAATCATGGTGGTGGTGGTGGAGGGAGAGGTATGGATGATGACAGTGGCGGTGGTGGTGGTGGTAGTGGTGATGGTGGTGGCAGTGGGTGTCGTCATAGTGACAAGGGGAAAGGGAGGAAAAGAACAAGACCGGACAAAACGAGAGATGAAGGCAGGGAACAGACGAAGACGGACAATGACAGACACTGGGGCCAAAACCCCACTCTGCTGCTACCAGCGGGAGGGTGACCGCAGGGGCTGCTGGGCTGCTGCTGCTGCTGTTGCTGCTAGCCGGCCGGAACACCTAACACTTCGATAAATGGCGAGCATTCATCGAAGGGCGGTATTCTTCCGAGTTTCACCGAAGATGCATACGGTGTAAATTAATGTCTTATGATATACGGGCACACCGGAAGGGCCCCTACGAGTTCTCTATTCATCCTATCGAGCAAGTGTTTATTTTATGACATGTGCACTTTATTTTTGCATTTGGCCTTGTTTCGTTAATACGTTTGTTTCGTTCGTGTCTGTAATTTTCTTATCTCAAATTAGTTTACATTACATGTGCATTCAGCAATGTGGCGCCATCTGCCGGAAATAAAATCCGATCTTCCTGATTGTCATTAACTGTACGCTTGATGGATGACAACACCAGTTTATGTTTTGGCATTATGATTAACTTTTCCTCATAGATAAAAATATGATAAACAATTTTAAAAAAATTTAAATTTTTTCGATGGTGTGCTTCTAATCTATGTTCCTTTTTACTAATTTGTACAATCGCTTTTTGGCGTATGTAACTGTACTATGTGGTTGACAAAATCTTTGTCAATATATCCATTTCCATGTAAATATTTTAGTATTATATAATTATATTTTACCTCACTTTGCATGTGATACCTCTTTCTTCCTCTTGTCATTTTTATTTTAGCTGTTTCTTTTCGCATAGAGGGCGGGTCTGCTTTGCAGCGCCTCCTTATGGTTTCTCGTTATCATAGTCAATTCTCGATGTATCACTTTACGTTTGGCCTCTGCTTAAGACAGTATTACTACTCAGGGCACACATTGGTTGAAAGGTAAATTTGTATGTTCGTTTTAAATGGTATAATGCGTCTATATACATTCAATTGGTTTACATTGCTTTATGTACATTTATTCATTTGGTCACTGTTATTAATTACTTTTATTCTTGTATTTGTAGCACCGATGATGGCTGTTAATCAGTTGAAATCGATTTACAAAAGTGAATAAATAAAACATGATTTTGCGACTAGTTGCTACATATTTGGTAATTTTACTGGTCGAGACGGCGCTGTGGCACCACGAGTTCTTCCTTACTTTTGTGAATTTTGCACTGGATAGCATTGTTGTCATGTTGCAGGTGGATGTTCGTCACATTTCTGTCAAAATAAAGCTGTTGTGCTTTCTGAATACAATGAGAGGTGAGAAGGTAGTCCTGAAGGCACCAATGGCGGTTGGGTGTTGCTGTGAGTGGCAGAAGCTACTGCATGAAGTGGGTGGCACCATTGTCCCAGGCCAATGACACTGGTAGCAGAGCAGCCGCTAGCAGTGTCAATGAAACTGCGATCAGACAGATAGGAAACCAAACGGAAGTGTTGGAGGAAGTCTGCGCTCACGACTGGTTCACCCATATCCACAACTGGAAACCCCCAGGTCAAAACGTCGTCAAAACCAATGTCCCGTGAGCAGATGTGAGATCTGTAGACTCGGATTATCGGGTCGTTTGATCCATGGAGCTGGACGGTTGAGCAGACAGACATGGGGACATGAGGAATGAAGAAGAGGGTGGCGAAGTACTGACTTCTGAGCCAGAGTTCACAAGGAAGCATTGGCCACTGAGGAGGCCGGGAATGAAGAGTCTGTTGTTCTGGTGAGAATGAGGCAGTAGGGGGTCAGCGTCATTGTTCCACATGTCTAGGTTGCTTAGACATCCTGCACAGTCCAGGTCTTCCTTATGTGTAGTATACCTCGAGTTAGGGAAGTCATGTTGGTGGCGACTGTTGTGAGAAGAGTCAATGGATCGTGTATGGTACCAGAAGAAGCGATTTTGCGATGGCCCGTGGGTGGAGGTTTGTTGTAGCAACATGTAGCAACGTTGATCCGGCCAGGAGCAGTGACGTCTGAGTCAGTGGAGGTCGGGTGAAGTCAGCTTGGCTTGTATTAGGCAGAAGGTCAGCTGTGCTCCTGCCATGGTTCGAGCCACGTTTGGTGCCATTGTTGTCAACACTATTAATAGATTGTGGATATTGAATGATGGAAAATATCCTGTGTGGAAGGTTAAGTCCTGCAAATAATGTCTCTTGTCAGTGGGTGACCATGCCAGTTGAACCTGCAGGAGCAGCTTGATGACCCATAATGTCCATCATGTATAATGAAGCATGAAGTGCAAATCAATCTGAGTGCATAACCGACAATATAGTTGCGACAGAGCTCTGTCCTTTAAATCTGGTGTAATTGTTCTTTTGAGGGAATGAGTGAGGTGGTGAAGGAGTGCTATTTTAGTGAACTCGTATTTATTATGTGAGGATGGAGTGAGGATGACATCCCTGATCCTGGTCACATCTTCGCCCACATGACTAGTGTGATGGACTTTGTGCTATAACTGATGACATTACTTGGAGCAAAAATGTTGTCATAATTGTGACCCACATGCTTGGCTAACTGGCTGAAAAGTTGGGAGCTTAATATATGTCCTCAGTCCAATAGAGTGGGAACAGTAGCGCAGATGCACTCCATTGTTCAGCAGCATTGTTCACTATCGTGAAGAATATCACTATCGTTTATAATAACTTGTGGTGTGTGAAGGGTGTTGGCCATAACCCTATGTACCATAGCTTGAGAACTGCAGTCCAGATGTGTGAAATGCTCAGCCTGATTGGAGTACAACGACAGCATTGTAGTACGAGGTGCATTCAAGTTCTAAGGCCTCCGATTTTTTTCCTCCGGACTGGAAAGAGATAGAAACATGCGCATTGTTTTAAAATGAGGCCGTGTTCATTGTCAATACGTCCCAGAGACGGCAGTACCGTACGGCAGATGGAATTTTACCGCCAGCGGCGAGAATGGAACTGTTTTAATACTTAAAATGGCGACGTTTTCCTTACATGAACAGCGTGCAGTCATTCGTTTTCTGAATTAGCGTGGTGTGAAACCAATTGAAATTCATCGACAGTTGAAGGAGACATGTGGTGATGGAGTTATGGATGTGTCGAAAGTGCGTTTGTGGGTGCGACAGTTTAATGAAGGCAGAACATTGTGTGACAACAAATCGAAACAACCTCGGGCTCGCACAAGCTGGTCTGACGACATAATCGAGAAAGTGGAGAGAATTGTTTTGGGGGATCGCCGAATGACTGTTGAACAGATCGCCTTCTGAGTTGGCATTTCTGTGGGTTCTGTGCACACAATCCTGAATGACGACCTGAAAATGCGAAAAGTGTCATCCAGGTGGGTGCCACGAATGCTGACGGACGACCACATGGCTACCCGTGTGGTATGTTGCCAAGCAATGTTGTCGCGCAACGACAGTATGAATGGGACTTTCTTTTCGTCGGTTGTGACAATGGATGAGACGTGGATGCCATTTTTCAATCCAGAAACAAAGCGCCAGTCAGCTCAATGGAAGCACACAGATTCACCGCCACCAAAAAAATTTCGGGTAACCGCCAGTGCTGAAAAAAGGATGGTGTCCATGTTCTGGGACAGCAAGGGCGTAATCCTTACCCACTGCGTGTGCACATGTGCTGTTTCACAAAGACAACGCACCCGCAAATCGAGCTAACGTTACGCAACAGTTTCTTCGTGATAACAACTTTGAAGTGATTCCTCATGCTCCCTACTCACCTGACCTGGCTCCTAGTGACTTTTGGCTTTTTCCAACAATGAAAGACACTCTCCATGGCCGCACATTCACCAGCCGTGCTGCTATTGCCTCAGCGATTTTCCAGTGGTCAAAACAGACTCCTAAAGAAGCCGTCGCCGCTGCCATGGAATCATGGCGTCAGCGTTGTGAAAAATGTGTACGTCTGCAGGGAGATTACGTCGAGAAGTAACCCCAGTTTCATCGATTTCGGGTGAGTAGTTAAAAAAAAATCGGAGGCCTTAGAACTTGAGTGCACCTCGTAGTGCAATAACAGCATATGTTTCGAATAAGATCGAACATTGTCTTCATAGGTCACTAATGTAGTGCTACACTACAAATGAGATGTAAGATATGTAACAAAAATACAAGAATTCGAGTAAGCACAATTTTTATTTTCACTAAGGCACCACAAGCACAATACATCTGTCCTCAAAAGCCATTAAAAGAACTGACAGTCAAAGATCGCTTCCGTGTGGTCTCAGTCGACTGCCAGTGATATTCTTTGTCACAGAGTCCCCACGTATTCTGTTTACAGTCTGTCGAAAATTAAAATTTGTCTATCACACTACCATACATTATTAAAATTATTGTATTGATTACAGCAACAGACACTCACATGCTCATTATTTACCGCCCATTAATATTGACTGTCTGGGAGCAGTATTGACAGTTTGTGCCATATAGAGAGGCAGATTGCAAAATTTTAAAACCATTGACACTCACTGAATATACTGCCCCGTGCAAGAGGGGTATTGTGCAAGACAAGGCAGTTCCTGCTGAGACTTTGTGATTTGTGGACATGGATTTTCAGGTGCTATGTTCTCTCCAAAAACCAAAACGTGTTTCAGGGAACAGTTTGTGGAGCTCATACCGCCACTCAAGTCTGAATTTCACCACAGCTCTGGACCAGTGGTGGCCTATATGAGATTGCTTCATTAGATGGTTTGCTGTGTTTTCCTATCGGTACTATTCGTGATGTCTTTCATTCGAGAGTATCAATTCTTTTGTTCTAAATATTATTAAAAATACTAAAGAAATTGTTCCTATCTTTCTGTGTTAAGAATGAGAGTATGCGGCAATTTACAGTGGTGTGCATTACCTCAGGACCAAAGTAACTTTCGCATGGCGTGATACTGCCAAGTAAAGTAGCTCAACGAAACATGCACCATACATCGAATGAACTGCTGCAGTGTTATACAGAAGGTGACTGAAAGAAATACACAATGATATGAACCGAAATGACGCTCACTCAGAGACAATGCTTTCACCGAACACTCTGCAGTTTATGCTGGTCCCATGGACATTACAAAAGGTTGGACATATTACTTAATGGGTTGCGTGACCATGATGGATGGGATTGTATGCCCTGTAATGTACTCCCACGCTGTCTACAAGTTAGTAAAGAGTTTTTGCGATAGGGCATTCCATTCCTCCAGTAGTATGAATGACAATTGTTGAATGGTCGTTGGTCCACGTGGATTTGCTAGTAAGACATGTCCCCAATGCATCCCACACTTTCGTGATAGGGTTTAAGTCAGGTTAATGGGGAGATCACTCCATTCGCCGAATATCCTCTCATTCCAAGAGCTCCTCCACCTGTGCTGTTCGATGCAGATCAGAAAAGAGTACAATGTTAAAACAGTGTTGACCACTGAATGTACTGTATTCAAGGATATGGAGGTCAGCATGCTCCTACAACGTATGGCTCCCCGTACCACAACACCTGGTCCACCAAAACGATCATGTTCGACAGTGTTCCTGGGTGCATTACGTGCTCCTACCTCTCTTCATGTGAGGGTCTGTCCAGCATTGTGAAACGTGATAGTTTGGGTGGTTCATGTGCTATGGTGCAGAGAGGCATAACGCTGTACGAGTGTATTGACCTGCAGCACGTCTACATGCACCAACGATCATCCAGGAGCTGTCAGCCGCACTCACAAGAACTCCTTACCAACCTTCTGGCCAGTATGGGAGCCCACTGCCTTCCATGGTGATCACACCCCCTGTTCAGAATCACGTCCCACCATTTTAATGTCCAGCGGACCATGATAAATTGCGGTGAATTTACTGTAATTATTGTCTCTGCAAAAAAGTGTCATTTCTGTTCACCCCGTTACGTATTTCTGTTATTTAACATCTGCACTATACTCTAGCAGTTCTTTCTGTGTATTGTGCAAGTTTTATCGGACTATCTTACTGGGCAGCGATACATCGTGTGAAAATTACTTTCGTCCTTAACTTTTATGCGCCAGAGTATATTGTCACTGTCTGGGGCACAACTTCTCCCCAACAGTAAAGCATTCGTACATGAAATGGTCTCCATCTCTTCTTCCCCATTAAATTATTGTTCACCTGAGTGCTGAATCTGACGTCATATGATTCAAGAAGTCACCCACAACTTTTTTCAGTAGAGCTGTTGTACTATTTTTGTTCCAGGCTACACACTATATGTGTACGGTTAATTCCTTGCCAGATGGTTGAGCTGAGTACTGTGATAAAACTGGTTATAGTGAGATAAATGAACTACCCGATCTTGTATTACATGAAGTGAACAATACCACAGTAAAAACAAAAAATCCACAACTACAAAGCTATGTGAAAACGTTTAAATGTCAACTTTTATAAATAATTTATGTAATTACGATGATTATTATGGACTTCTCAAACATATAGACAATTAATTGTATTTTATCTATGAAATGTAAGTCCCAAAGATTATTTTGCATAAATAGATCGATATATATGACAGTAATGTCCTTGCTACTTCACATTGTTATTATATATTATTCACGTTGTTAGTATCCCGATCATCCTCTAGACAATTACAGAAAGATGAACCACAGAAAGGAAGAGAACAACGAGCCAACGACATACAGCAAAGAAGAGGAACAAAAAGACGAATGTTTTTATTATTAACGGAACTGGTTATTAAAATTCGACTGTCCTTGTCACTCACTGCATTATGGCAAGTGTTATGAAACTGTGACCAGCCGTCCAGATTACTAACTTACTCCAAACATCACTATGTTAAACATTGGACAACAAGAGGGTGGAGACGGTCATAGTACACCTTTGTTAAGATTTTAGCAGAAGTTCATCCATTTGGATTTCTTCTTATTGCCCGAATAAAAGCTTTGCTTTCTCCAGCAGTTCATGTAATTTTTCTTCAGAAGCGCGCTTTCTGTAGAGTTTTAGTGCTTCCTTTCATTCCAGCAGTTCATTATTGTATTCTTCATCTAATCCTGCTGGCAATGTTTTAGTTTTCAGAGCAAAGGGTTTCTTTTGTGGGGTGGTTATCAGTGCAGTTGTTCACTATAAACAATCAAATTCACTTAGTCTATTTTAGTTTCTTCATATTCTGAATTGTCTGTGTATTTCTGAAGGTGTAGTAGTTTACTTGTTCCAGTATGCTTTCTGATGTTCCACTTGCAGGCTGCGCATATGACAGCACATTTCGCCTCTGTAACACATGTGAGAATAATCAAAATATCCACGGGTGTGCTGCCGGTCTATAGTGTCCAACGGGCACAATATTTCGGCGATCATACATGTCGCCATCATCAGGTGAACTGACGGACTGAGCTCCTGTGAACGTGCCGGCACGGAGATCCGTACGCTATGGCTGCTCAGAGGGAACTGGGTTCGGTCGCGACGGCGGCCGATTTAAATACCCTCCGCCCGCGGCGCGCTCCCTCCGCCGTCCGCGCCCCGCGCCACGGTCGCGCGGTGGAGCAGTTTGCGACGGCGTCTGAGATGACGTCGGTGTGATGGCTCTGTCCGCCGTGGTCGTCACAACTATACATTTGCTCGATTTACTCTTGATTAACCCAATCGCTGGTTCCCAAGCCTTGCTAATTATTTTTCTTCAGAATGCGGGCGATTTTCCCCGAGAGTGCGCCTGTGTATGGAATAAATGCAGTGCCTACCTCCTCCCTCGTGACTTCATCCATCTCAACAGGTTGTGCTGCAGTGGTTGGGCGGAGAGCACGTTGAATCTGCTACTCTGAGTACCCATTTTTTCGAAATACAGTTCTCAGGTGTTCCAATTCCTGGGGTAGACTCTCTGCGTCAGAGATAGTGCGCGCCCTATGTACTAGAGTTTTAAGTACCCCGTTCCTCTGTGAAGGGTGGTGGCAGCTGTCTGCGTGCAAATACAGATCAGTGTGCGTTGTCTTCCGATACACCCCATGACCTAGGGTGCCGTCAGCCCTTCTCTTGACCAAGACGTCAAGGAAAGGTAATTTACCCTCCGTTTCAGTCTCCATAGTGAATTTGATGTTGGGGTGTATGGAGTTTAGATGTGTAAGGAAGTCAAGGAGTTTATCCATACCATGTGGCCAGATGACGAACGTGTCGTCTACGTAACGGAAAAAGCAAGTAGGTTTCCCTACGGATGACGACAGGGCATCCTCCTCGAAGTTCTCCATGTATAAATTCGCTACCACTGGTGAGAGTGGGCTACCCATGGCGACTCCCTCCGTTTGTTCGTAGTATTCTCTATTAAAAAGAAAATACGTGGAAGTCAAGACATGCCTTAAAAGTTCAGTGGTCTCGTCAAACTTCTGACTAATCAATTCTAGTGACTCTCGAAGGGGACAGCGTTGTTAGAGAGGCCATCGAAATTCGCACCAATGACGACCTCATAAACCGTGACTGTGGCTATAATCTTTAGCAAGGCTTGGGAACCAGCGATTGGGTTAATCAAGAGTAAATCGAGCAAACGTATAGTTGTGACGACCACGGCGGACAGAGCCATCACACCGAAGTCATCTCAGACGCCGTCACAATCTGTTCCACCGCGCGACCGTGGCGCGGGGCGCGGACGGCGGAGGGAGCGCGCCGCGGGCGGAGGGTATTTAAATCGGCCACCGCCGCGACCGAACCCAGTTCCCTCTGAGCAGCCATAGCGTACGGATCTCCGTGCCGGCACGTTCACAGGAGCTCAGTCCGTCAGTTCACCTGATGATGGCGACATGTATGATCGCCGAAATATTGTGCCCGTTGGACACTATAGACCGGCAGCACACCCGTGGATATTTTGATTATCAAATACGCCGGGAGAAACTCAAGAATCACACATGTGAGAATGGTCAGTAGATGTCAGACACAACAGTTTCTTCAACTACCTCCCATTCACAGTCTGATGTTAAACTTGGTTGCACAAACTTTTACCTAAAGCACTCAGTCGTTGGTCCGATGCGGTTATCTTCGTTGGGGAACTGTCATTTAAAACGATTAAGTTATCTTCATAAACAACTGCAAATTAATATTTCTGATGCATGTCTTTTGGTCTAAACCCCAAGCAGAATGATGAACATTAGAATCACCTAATAGTATCTTTCGATGCGCTAGTGAATGAAATAACCATATCCTGCTGTTGTTTCGTCACGGCTTTGCGATCTATAAACTGAAACTATATTTATTTTGCTGCGCCCAGAATAAGAGCAGAGCTGGGTAAAATTAAAACACATTCGCTGGTAACGCAAGAACCCAAGGAACGGGTCGGGTTACGACTAGAGATGGGCAAAACTGTTCTTTTCAGAGATCGGATCAGAACTGTTCACTCCCTGAAATGAATTAGCTCTTTTTCATGACTCACCACTCATTCACAATAGAAAATAAATGGAAGGCACATTGCCCTTTAAACTTGGTTTATTCCAGTACTATACCTGTATTTTGATCTTATTTGATCCTATTTTGAAGTACCACAGATAATGAGTAAGAATTTTGTATTGTTTATTGAAACTTCCACGATATGACAAAGTTTTTGATTATTGATTTATTTTGCACTATCGTGGTTTTTTGGGTGATCGGAAAATGTTGTAACTTGAGATTTACATTAACAATATATTTGGCTATAATGTATTAAAATTTCATTAACCTCATACAAATACAACACAAGCCATATATTTTTAAAGTGAACGTTTCCTTCCAAAGACGCCTAAAATCGCAAAATCCGTACCAGAATATGAAAAAAAAATATAAATTTGACTGTAAAACGAAAGTGCTGCATATAGCCTTACGCAGAATAAAACAAGGAAAATATTGGTGTATCACATTTTGCGATACGTTTATCGGTTCGCTCGTAATTAAAGCGTAAATTCGAGTGTCCATAATAAAAATCCTATAGTAAGAGGAGTTATCAGGAACCTAATCTAATCAGTTTAAACAAATAAAAATAAAATAAAAACAAATGATGTATACATAACATAATAATGTAATATACATAGCGGTATTACTACGAAGAGGCAACGGCCTTGCCGCAGTGGATACACCGGTTTCCGTGCGATCACCGAAGTTAAGCGCTGTCGGGCGTGGCCGGCACTTGGATGGGTGACCATCCAGCCGCCATGTGCTGTTGCAATTTTTTGGGGTGCACTCAGCCTTGTGATGCCAATTGAGGAGCTACTCGACTGAATAGTAGCGGCTCCGGTCAAAGAAAACCATCATAACGACCGGGAGAGCGGTGTGCTGACCACACGCCCCTCCTATCCGCATCCTCATCTGAGGATGACACGGTGGTCGGGTGGTCCCGATGGGCCACTTGTGGCCTGAAGACGGAGTGCTTTTTTTTTTATTACTACGAAGAACAATATCCAGTAGAGACGAACTCCGATGCAGAAGCACTGAGTCGAGCCGCGAGCTGTATTACTGCGTGAGCTAAGACCGCAGAGACCAGAGTGACACTTGAGTTGCTTTGCTCAACGCTCTGGCTAGAGTCGAGAACGGTGGGGTGAGCGTTGAGCGGGCGAGTTCTGTGGGTGGGAGGAGCGGTGAACTCACCCGCTCCGAGACAAATCGTCCGTTCCCTTGCAAGCAGGTTGTTGCAAGTAGTTCCTATGTTATCCGCTAGGTGGCTCTCTGTCCTGTTGCTCGCATCAACTGCCCAGAGGGCAAGACGTGCGACTGAAACGATCGCCGACAGAGTCCGATGCGAAGTTAAGCTGCGCCAGACACTGCACGCGGCAGTCGACGCACAGAGACGGCACGGCATATGTGAAACACAAAATCCAATGGGGCACTGCACAATGCAGGCAGCCAAGGTAGAAGCAGGGCAGAGGCCGGCGCTGGCTGTGTTGTGTGGCGTGCACTGTGCTGTGAGCAGCAGAGGCGCTGCTGATATGCTCCGTCTCTCTCTCTCTCTCTCTCTCTCTCTGCCGTGGGAAACGTTTGGAGCTACCGTTCTTTTTTTCTGAATCACTGATTGTTCACTCCTTTGAAAGATTCAACTCTATGAATCAGTTCAAGAGCGGATCCCCCATCTCTAGTTACGACTGCCAGGCAGAATTTCATCAGGGAATTCCTGCTGATGTAACAAGTGTTACAGCTGCGCCATCAAAGCAGTTGCTTCAGACTGCCACCTAACTGAGCGGACAGAGTTGCAGAAGCGCCTGCACAGCAGAGAGACAGAGTGCTCCTGGCATGGAAGGCTCGTTTACTTCATGCAAAGGTCGAAGTTCTGTTACAACTCATGCGGAAGAAACCAGCGCAGTAGCAGAACAAGCATCAATTAGATGAGTCTCAGTCTGCCGGCATCCAGCTATGAGTGGCATCTCGTATGGTCCCCTGTCTTCATGTCTACCGATCTACAAGTTCCATGGTGACTTGGAGCTCTGCAAATGGAGGCGCTCTGGTGGCCTCTAGTACATGACTGGGGGTGAGGAGATGCTAGTCCACCCCCACTTCTGCAGGCAAAGTACTTGCTGCCTACACCGTTCCAGTGGGCAGACTCTGCCACTGGGGGTCCGCTCTTTGTGCACATAGCCTACGTAGTGGTCGTTCTTGCACTGTCAGCTACTCCAGAAGCTGCTAGCAGCCCGTTGACCATGTGGTTGATGCACCGTAGGATCATCGGTCTCGCAGCATCGCCAGTGCTGACACTGCTGCTTCCTTTGACACCACCCTCCAGTGGCTGTGAGGCACATGCCAGTGCTTACCTCAGCAGCTGCATAGTACTGACAGCTTGTGAGAGCTGCTGCCTAGAGTGGCACTTCGATTACTGCTGCACTACAAAACCGTGAACCTTATCAAAACTGTTTCATTGACATACCACTGGGTGTGCAACAAGCATCCACTCACCTCACCACTGCTCACCCCTGTCTTCCGGTGGCGGTATGTTGCTCTCCTGATGCCAGTCTATTCTTCACCACCACACACCTCAAGGGTTGACCCACCTGGTCATTGCATGTTGTGACAGAACTGGTCACTGACATCTGCTGCTGGGTCTGGGACCACGACTTCAGCCATAGTTGCAGTCCAGCGGTGCGACTTTGGTGAATAACTTTTTTCTCAGCTTTTTTTGTTTTCTTTTGTTTGAGACCTTGGTGACATTTATCGAATTTTAAAGGTCAGATTTGTAAAATGATAAGAGCCTTCTGATTTGTCACAGTTTACGTGTAATTATAGGGAATATTAATTACGACTAGTGAAGTGCCAGTACTGTAATTGGGCTTCGCATGGCTTACATGCATACAAGTAGTACCGGCTGTGTGTAGTAAATGCTGATGGAATGGCCTTGAAGTACAGGGCGTCCAGGTTTAACACACAATAATATAAAACGCAATAACTTGAGAAGTACTTGAGATATTTATTGACAGCATGATTCTACACATATGCTAACTCAAAATGTTTCTTTACACACCTAATACACGCATATATGTGCTCCACCAGTGGCGCGACAGACTTCTAATTGGTGTTCCACTTCTCTTCAAGTGTTTAGCCCCCTTGCAAGCATAACGTATGCAATAGCGGCACGAACGTGATGGCGCAGATCTGGTAGATCACTAACTGGTGTCTAGTACACTTCATTCTTGATAAGCCCCCACAGAAAAAAATCAAGTGGCAGAATGTCTGTACTTCTAGGGGCCAAAGAATCAGTGGACTGTCTCTCCTGGTCCAGTGATCTGAGACCTCATGATCCAAGAAGTCCCTCGCAATGTATGCAGATATGTTGGGGCTGTTTGCTGTGCCACAAGTTCCTCGTGATGTGATCTTTCCACAAGATGGCGAACCATGCCATTTCGTGAACATTGTGAGGGATTTCTTGGAACATGAATTCCCAGACTGCTGGACTAGGAGACGTCGTCTATCGATTGCTTGTCCCCTACAAGCCAGACATTCCTCCACTTGATTTTTTTGTGTAGGGGTTTACCAGGAATCAAGTGAACCAGATACCAGTTCATGGTCTACTAGATCTTCACCATGGCATTCGTGCAGCTATAGCAAATGTTTTTCCTGTAGTGATGCTAAACACTTGGAGAAAAGTGGAATACAGATTAGACGTACGTCGCACCACTAATGGTGTGGTATCAAGGTTTATTAGGTATGTGAAAATACGTTTTGTGTTGCCATACTAACAGAAACACATCGTCAATAAATATCTTAATTACTTCTCAACTTATCGCATTTTATATTATCGTATGTTTAACGTGGGTATCCCGTACATCAGTGTTCTGAATCACGTTGGACTGTGATCTTTAGTAAGAACTAGTGTAATTTGTTCTTGTACCCACATCTATGTTCTATGTTTGATGTCCTTCATTCATGTTGTACTGTTAGATAGAGGCCAGAAACACGAGCAATAACTAATCAGGACACAGCCGAAGTTTTGTCGAAGTTGCCAAGCTGAATGAGTCGTGATTAGTTAAAAACGACTTATCGTCATGCAGATGAGAAATTTTGGTGGAGGACAAGAGGACAGGACGCTGAGCAGTCTGTCCGAAATTGTACGTGAGCAGTTCAGGAACTAACCTCGGTCTGGCTGTAAATAAAAACTTACATGGAAAAAAATTTTTTATTTGATACATCTTCGAACTACAGCTTTTTGCTATTTTTCAACGCAGTCGCCATTTAGATTTAAGCATTTGCTGTAGCATTTCACTAATTTACAAATTTCTTCTTCGTCAAATTCTGCTGGCTGGGCACGTAGCCCATCTTTCATGGTATTCTGAAGTTCCTTGTCATCATTGCAGTGCTGCGACGGAAGCCATTTCATCATGTGAGCATGTAAATGAGAAACACTTGACACTGTCTGGGCCTTGAGAGGAATGATCAAAAACGTCCCATTTGAATTGCTTCAAGAGTTTCATTTTCTCTGTGAGGACGGATATTGTCATACAAAACCACAACACTGAATGCCGGCATACCATCGCGTTTGTTTTGAATGGCTAGGTTAAGTTTCTTTAAAATTTCACAGTGGGCATCTGAAGTGACTGTCGTTCTATTCCCCACAAATTCAGCCAGCAGAACTACCTTGGGATCCGAGAAAATCTTAGGTATAGTATTCCTCGATGACTAATTTGATGTCCATCCGTATTACACAGTTATGAACAAGCATCACAACGATTGGAACATACATCTACATACATACTCGCAAGCCAACGCTCAGTGTGAGGCGGAGGTAGGCTGTACCACTAATTGTCATTTCCTTTCCTGTTCCACTCACAAAGAGAGCGAGGGAAAAACAACTGCCTATATGCTTCCGTATGAGCCCTGATTTCTCATTTCTTATCTTCGTGGGCCACAGTTTACCTTCCATACATCTTGTCAGCCTACAATCCTAAAGTATGTAGCAGTGTTGGTCTTTCACCATCTGAGGTAATACACAGTAGAAAGATGCCTTCTTCTTTTGACGTGATTAAGCTTAAGCGCGGGAAAAATGGGAAACAAGTAAAGAAGTTTGCAAAGATGTTTACAAGATGTTTGGAAGAAGGTACAGGAAGCAAACATGACAGAACCCGACAGAACCCGAGCATAAAGAGCAAATAGATAAATTACCACAGCACAGAATTGGTCAATAGGTCACTGATGAATCCCTTCACGCCTAAGGGTAAAATAAACAAGTTGGTGGTGTGATACGATCGACTGTATCATGTCATTGCAATGATGTCACCCATCACTGTCAAGTTTAAATTACAAACAAAGACTTGCGTTGTGCATGTGGGACGCATTAAGACTTTTTAAGGAAGCTGCAGATGCTCTTATGCAAGTAGATTGCATTAAATCTAAGAAAGGAAGGAAGGAGGCAAGGAAGGATGAGCAAAGTATATGTAAAATACCTCAAACACTTAGATCATGTCAATGAATAGCAATGTGATCAGAGTGTAGCTTCGCTTAGGAGTAATGGGTGAAACTCTGTTATAACTGTTTTAAAATATTGGGGCTATATTGCTAATTTATTTTGTTAATGTTATGTGTTATGTTTTTGGGGTGTCAGTTACGGGTGTTTATGACTGCGCAAGGTACAGGGTATTGTAAGGCAATATAGATGTATTGTTGAATTGTGTACACCCTCCCTTTTCGATAGGGGAGAGAGAATGACGCAAATCTCTTTCTCCCAGGTTTCTGTATCAACCAAGAATGTCCAAACTGGATGCAATAAGTCTAGTGATTACACATCTCTGCAGGGGAGTAGTAGGGAATGTGCTACAGAGCCAATGACTTGAAGCAAGAGTGTTAACTTCTAAACAAGCAGATGACATACTAACTAGTCACCAGAGGATGTTTAAGTTGATTTAGATTCAGGTTCTTTATTTGTATTGACTAAATATAGTGGAACAGACTTTACATTGACAACATGATACGAGATAGCAACCATTATGTTAATGTTTACGTTTCATGAACAAATTATTTATCCTACATTAACCAGTTGTACTGAATTGCAGTCATAATGTCCATACTCAATTTCTACACTACAAATATGCAAGAATTCTCTTAAACAAAAAAATGCATCGCCTATTAACCAGTTATACAGCTTACTTTTAAATTTATTGAGAGCTATATTTAAAGCAGAACATGACAATTTATTAAATAATTTCCAACAGTTCACTTCGTGAGAGTTGCCTGTTTTTCTCAGGCTGTGCCTAGGACTGTGACACTCTTTTTGTTTCTGATGTAATGACAATGTATATTCTCTCTGGTGTTAAACTCTGTTATGTTGTTTTTAGCAAATATCAGTACTGAACAGATATAATGAATTACCACTGTCAATATTTTGATCTTACTGAGTAAAGGATGACGCTGTTCCTTTGGACCAACCTTAAAGATTATTTGTAGCACCTTTTTCTGAATCAGTCGTACATCATTGACATGATACAAGTGACCCTACAGCAACAGCCCATATGATATTTGAAACTGGAAAAGCCCAGAGTAAGTTGCCCTGAGGTACTTACTACTCACTAGGTCAGCTAATTTCCATGTCAGATAGGACACCTGTGATATCTTTTTGCAGACGTGATTCATGTGGGGTTGACAGTTTAGTTTGGAATCAACATATATTCAAAGCAGTTTTACAGTTTTTGATTTTATGTCTTTAGCTAGTCCCAGCTGTAGATCCTGAGTTTTCTCTAGAATACACAATAGTTTGTTAGATGAGAACCAGTTTAATGCTAAGAAGAGAGTGTCCTGTGATGTTTGGTGTACCCTTCACATATCTAGATCAGCGGTGATCAAAACTGTATCATCAACATAGCAGCTAACTGACTGAAGCCCAATATAATTTGGCAAGTCATTAATTGCAACAATGAAGAAGAATGCTCCAAGGACAGAGCCCTGAAGCCCAACAACTGTAATTTTCTTTAGGAAAGATTCCTATTCTGAATTGACACAAATTGTCTCCTATTATTTAGATAAGGATGAATTATAAATAATGCTGTATTATTTATTCCATAATACTGCAGTTTGCCTAGTGAGATTTGAAAGCAAATGCAGTCAAATAACTTACTCATATTACATAAGTCAAGAGACAGTTATTTTTATTTTCAAATGCTGTTAATGTCATACAACAATTTCAAGGACTGTAGAACTGCTATTTTTTCCTTGTCAGAAACCGTGCTGTGTGTTACAAAGGTCATGTTTCTCATAATAGTTATTATGAGAAATTACTTTAAATGTTTTGAAAAAGATTGTAACAATAGACATTGGTCTGTAGTTCTCAGGGAAATGACTTTCCCCTTTTTGTGTGTAGGTATAACTTCTCAAAATTTGAACTGAACAGGGAAAACTCCAAATTCTAAGCATTTATTCACAATGAAAGCAAATAGTTTACAAATAAGGTGTTTTGTCCTTTCTATTTTGTAGTAAGATAGTCAGTAGCAGACCAAATTTTTCGAGCTTGATAGTTTTGAAATGGAATTTTATTATATCTGGGGGTGTGACAATATCCCAATGAAGTTCATGCCTTCTAGGAAGTTGATCAACAAATATATCACTCGCTGATATGTTTGACTGGCTAATTTTTTATCTTGATTTATTTGCTGTAGTAATAAAATATCTATTGAGCTCTTGTGGTGCAGATGGAACATCTTGAGTTTGGGTAAAATGAATTCTTTTGTCGTAATATCCCAAGCGATCTTGCATTTGTTGGAAGCTACTTCTATGTAATTTTCATAGAGAGCTTGTTTGACAAATTTAAATTTCGCTTTATAAGGTATTTTACGTTGCAGGTACACTTTATAATAAATGTCATACTGCACCATGCCACATTTCCTATTATTTTCATAAATTTTATAGTGAGATCATATTTTACCTCGTAGAAGCAATGTCCTCAGTGTATTATTTAAGCTTTTTACTGATTTTATTCGTTTTGGTACTCTTTCTTTCCAGTGGTGTACATCGATACCACAAGTGAATGTACCAGTGGGTTATGATAAATTAAAGTGCTGCTACTCATGGAGGTACAGTGTAGGTATAAATTATTGTGTGGCAGTGAAACTTGATAGATACGCTAATCCATTACTGTGGTACAGATCTATGTTGGCAAAAAAGTAGTTCTAATTTTGGCCACCTGTTGCAAATATCATGCTGTGAACGCAAGAAATACGTATAGAAATGTTTCCATGTGTAATGGATTAGGAGCAGAACATGGGCAGAGATGGTTAAACAAATGAGAAAGGCACAATACTGATATTTATTATTAACTAACACTTACACAATTTTTTTAATGTGAACTCAGGAGACGTTGATGAGATGCTGCATCTGTAAAACGTAGTGATCAGTAGTTGCTCACAGCACGTCAGGTGGAATCTGAGCAACGTGTTCTTGTATCCTGGCCTTCAGATCAGTTGGAGACTGAACGTGTCCCTGGGAAATGCACTCTTTTAGATATCCCCAGAACCAAAATGCAGATGGATTCAGATAAACTGATCTAGCGGGCCATACATCTGGTAAACCTCTGGAGATAATACATTCATGGTAGGTTACGTTGAGCAGATCTTTCACTTGGCGAGCGATATGAGGTCTTGCCCCGTCTCGCATGAAAACAGTGGTTTCCACCCATCTGGGCTCTCCCACAGCAGGACTCGTATGCTGTACAAGGAGGTCTTCATAACGTGCAGACATCGTGGTGCAGCTGACAGGCCCTTGGGTGTGTTCCCTTCAAAGAATAATGGACTGAGAATAAAGGTGTCTGTGGATCCACACCACAGACTCACAGGGCACTGTTTTTTTTGCATAACACACAATTTAACAGTACCCAAAATTCGGCAGTTCTGTGTATTCACTGCATTCTGCAGTGTAAAATTAACTTCGTCATTCCATAGGATATTTGCTGGCCACATGTCATCAACTTCGACCTGTGCCAGAAACGAAGAGCAAATTCAGAAAGTTACTGAGGATCATGAGGTTTCAGTTGGTGCACCCTCTGGATCCTGTAGGAGTACCAGCATAATATAGACCACGAAACTTCTGTACTGTTGACTATGAGATGTACAATTCTCGCTACACTGCACAAGCACTAGCTCTAAATGGAGAATGTGCTGCATTGTCAGTTACAGCAGCAGCAACCTCGCCAATAACTTCCACTGGGATAGGACGCCATCCTCTTCCAGATGCCACACCAAGCTCACTGATGTTTTCAAAAATTTCATTGTCATCTTCGTTCAATCATTTAATGTCGTTGGGCCCCTCCTCAGACCTTTCAGCCAGCAATAGTCTCTCAATACAGCACTGTAACTGCCGCCATTAAGATAAAACGTTTTCACTAACACCGTACGATCTCTATCCTCGATAGCCATATTGTCCACTCACGCTATGGCTTGTCAAATGACAGCGTGGATGTCATACAGTAATACAAATAATTACAGTGCCAGATCTGTACCTGGTGGCCAAACTTAGGAAAAACCTTTTTGTGGCATAAACTGGTTCTGCATTAATGCGTTAGTATATCTACCAAGTTTCACTGTCATACGATGATTACAGCCCACACTGGACCTCCGTAAGTAGTTGCACTTTAATTATAACTATCCAGGATAACTTAAGGTGATTATTAAAGAGTATTTCAATCGTTGATTTATCTACATCGTATTGATAAACAAAGTCCCAGTTTACATTTCTAACGCAGTGCACAAATAACTTATTAAATTCATGTTCATGACCTCTAACCCATATCATGCTTGACTGTACATAATGGTATGTGAGGAGTAGACGATTATGATCTGTGAAACCTGATATACTAACATTGTAAGGGTTTCTCGAGAAATTAACTATAATATTGTCCAAATAGGCATTCCCACATATAGTGCTACTGTTAGTAAATATAAATCTGAATACATTTAAAATGTTTTTGAGTTGAGTTCACCTCAGCTTAAAAACTTTATATTGAAATCACCACATATTGTAACAATTGTTTCGAATTTTAATATTTTATTCATCATTGTTCGAATTCCTTAATTAAAATTCCCAATGGGAGCTCTTACAGACTAACAGTTGTGATATTCTTATCGAGCAGTCTTGTACAATTAAATTCAGAGGGGTATGAGCTTACAGTTATTTAAGAAAATTTTGTGTCTTATCTGATAAATACTGCAACCCTCTCAAATGTTTTCTCTCAGTTCTACACATTTTAACTGCCAGAATGTAATCGTTAGGCATGAAAAAATTTACTTCACTTTCTGTGGGCCAATGTTCTTAGACACACTATACATTACATTCATTTTTTTATCCTAAAAAGTGTTCCAAGTCTAATAATTTATTTCCAATACTACAAATCTCAAATTGCATCTTATTATTGTTATGGTCTTCATTCTGAACACTGGTTTGATGCAGCTCTTCATGCTAATCAGTCCTGGTAAGCTTCTTCATCCCTGAATAACTGTTGCAACCTACATCCTACTGAATCTACTTACTGTATTCATCTCTTGGTCTCCCTCTACGATACCCCCCCCCCTCCCACTTCCCTCTAATGCTAAAAACCTTTGATGTCTCTGAGTGTGTCCTGTCAACCGATTCCTTCTTCTAGTCAGATTATGCCACAAATTCCTTTGCTACACAATTCTGTTTAGTACTTCCCCAATTTTGTTTAGAACCTCCTCATTAGCCACGTGATGTATCCATCTAATCATCAGCATTCTTCCGTAGCACTACATTTCAAAAGCTTCTATCCTCTTCTCGTCTAAGCAGTTTATCATCCATGTTTCAGTTCCATACATGGCTACACTCCAAATAAGTACCTTTAGAAAAGACTTCCTGACACTTAAGTCTATATTCAATGTTAAGAAATATCTCTTCTTCAGAAACACTTTTCTTGCCATTGCCAGGCTATATTCTATATCCTCTAGTTCGGCCATCACCAGTTATTTTGCTGCCCAAATAGCCAAACTCATCCACTACCTTAAGTGTTTTGTTTCCTAACCTAGTTCCCTCAGCATCACCTGATTTCATTCGACTACATTCCATTATCGTTGTTTTACTTTTGTTGGTGTTCTACATCTACATCTACATGGATCCGCTGCAAATCATATTTAAGTGTCTGGCAGAGGGTTCATCGAACCGCCAAGTGCAGCTCATTCCCTTCCTTCAAGACACTGTCCATTCCGTTCAACTTCTCTTACAAGTTCTTTGTCACTTCTGACAGACTTACACTACTGGCCATTAAAATTGCTACACCACGACGATGACGTGCTACAGACGCGAAATTTAACCGACAGGAAGAAGATGCTGTGATATGCAAATGAATAGCTTTTCAGAGCATTCACACAAGGTTGGCGCCAGTGGCGACACCTAAAACATGCTGACATGAGGAAAGTTTCCAACCGATTTCTCATATACAAACCGCAGTTGACCGGCGTTGTCTGGTGAAACTTTGTTGTGATGCCTTGTGTAAGGAGGAGAAATGCGTACCATCACGTTTCCGACTTTGATAAAGGTCGGATTGTAGCCTATCACGATTGCGGTTTATCGTATCGCGACAATGCTGCTCGCGATGGTCGATTGGGTTGATTTGGGGGAAGAGACCAAACTGCGAAATCATCGGTCTCATCGGATTAGGGGAGGATGGGGAAGGAAGTCGGCCGTGCCCTTTCAAAGGAACCATCCCGGCATTTGCCTGAAGCGATTTAGGGAAATCACGGAAAACCTAAATCAGGATGGCCAGACGTGGGATTGAACCGTCGTCCTCCCGAATGCGAGTCCAGTGTGCTAACTACTGCGCCACCTCGCTCACTTGGTCGAGATCCAATGACTGTTAGCAGAATATGGAATTGGTGGGTTCAGGAGGGTAATACAGAACGCCGTGCTGGATCCCAATGGCCTTGTATCACTAGCTGTCGAGATGATAGGCATCATATCCGCATGGCTGTAACGGATCGTGCAGCCACATCTCGATCCCTGAGTCAACAGATGGGGACGTTTGCAAGACAACAACCATCTGCATGAACAGTTCGACGACGTTTGCAGCAGCACGGACTATCAGCTCGGAGACCATGGCTGCGGTTACCCTTGAAGCTGCATCACAGACAGGAGCGCCTGTGATGGTGCACACAACGACGAACCTGGTTGCACGAATGGCAAAACGTCATTTTTTCGGATGAATCCAGGTTCTGTTTACAACACCATGATGGTCCCATCCGCTTTTGGCGACATCGCGGTGAACGCACATTGGAAGCGGGTATTCATCATCGCCATACTGGCGTATCACCCGGCGTGATGGTATGGGGTGCCATTGGTTACACGTCTCGGTCACCTCTTATTCATATTGACGGCACTTTGAACAGTGGACATTACATTTCAGACGCGTTACGATCCGTGGCTCTACCCTTCATTCGATCCCTGCGAAACCCTACATTTCAGCAGGATAATGCACGACCGCACGTTGCAGGTCCTGTATGGGCCTTTCTGGATACAGAAAATGTTCGACTGCTGCCCTAGCCAGCACATTCTCCAGATCTCTCCCCAACTGAAAAGTCTGGTCAATGGTGGCCGAGCAACTGGCTTGTCACAATACGCCAGTCAGTACTCTTGATGAACTGTGGTATCGTGTTGAAGCTGTATGGGCAGCTGTACCTGTACACGCCTTCCAAGCTCTGTTTGACTCAATGCCCAGGCGTATCAAGGCCATTATTACATCTAGAGGTGGTTGTTCCGGGTGCTGATTTCTCAGGATCTGTGCACCCAAACTGCGTGAAAATTTAATCACATGTCAGTTCTAGTATAATATATTTGTCCAATGAGTACCTGTTCATCATCTGCATTTCTTCTTGGTGTAGCAATTTTAATGGCCAGTAGTGTACAATGTCATCGACAAAGCTCAATGTTTTTATTTCTTCTCCTTGAAGCTTGATCCATACTTCGAATTTTTCTTTACTTTCGTTTACTGCTTGTTCAGTGTGTAGATTGAATACACTAGAGATAGGCTACAAACCTGTCTCACTGCCTTTTCAACCACTGCAAGATGGCTGCCGTCTCTTTTCTGAACAACTTGTAAATAGCCGTTGGCTCCCTGCATTTTACCCCTGCTACCTTCATAATTTCAAAGAGAATATTCTAGTCATGCCAGAGTTGCTGGGGGGGTAACTAATTTGTTTTCCTTTTGCTTTCTCTTTAAGCCATTAGGATCCTCTTTTTTACATGAAGTACTGTTACTCTGTGATGACTCTGGGACTAAAGGGTTGCAATTTTCTCTGTGTGATGATTCTAGAACTAAAGCCTTACTGTATGGTTTGTCTAAGCCTCCAATATTCAGGCAGAAGATTATCAGCTTTAGTTTTCCAGAGGCAGTTACAATGTTCTGCCTAAAAAAGAATTCATAGCTGACGAGTTCACAGGCGCTTTCTTGTCCTATGATTCTGAAAACCATTTGTCTAAAGTGGTCTTTCTATGTGCACTGGCTTTCATAGAGTTGAGTTCTTCCATAATCGCTGCATTCAGAAGGGCACTTCATACTTTTTTTCTGACCTGTTCAGGCTCACGCCGTGACTACTAGCCAACTCTCTACTAAAACTGTTTACGTTTGTGGGGACATTTCTCCTAGATCTTGCCTCTGCACTGCACGAGCGCAGCTGACTGGACACGAACAGCCACGGTCATAGCAGATCGCAGCACTCCTCGCTGCTTTCACAGCATCGCAAACCAGCGCCTGAAGCTATTCACGGCAACAGCATCAAACAACCCAAACCGGCTCCACGTCCTGCTCACTGCTGATATCATACACAAATCGGCGATCCACACAAATATGCCTGGTCCCTTACAGACAGCCGAACTCCACGAGCAGGTCACTTTACACCATCTGGCTTGCAATGCCTCCCCAAGTCGTCTACAACCCACCTGAATATCTAATACATAAATGCCTGCCTCAGCTGTTGCT
Organism: Schistocerca cancellata; assembly: GCF_023864275.1. Classification (NCBI taxonomy): domain Eukaryota; kingdom Metazoa; phylum Arthropoda; class Insecta; order Orthoptera; family Acrididae; genus Schistocerca; species Schistocerca cancellata. The sequence goes on along the minus strand of NC_064626.1, from coordinate 1,142,174,634 downwards.
CACGGACGTCTCTTTGTCTTGGACAGAGCATCGAACCAATATCTACTAACAGACACAGGCTTGCTTCCACTCCTCGACTCTGACTTTCGAGCCTCTGTCCGTCCTCATGCTCCAGGTGGCTAATGACTATAACATTAGAGTATAATGCACCATGCACCTGTCAGACACACTCCAGTGTCAAAAGACCTTCCTGGTTACTGATGTGCTGGAACCGGATATGGAAATCGACTTTCTACGGCGTCACCAGCTCTCCCAATCTCTTACAGTCCACACTCATCAACCACATCTTGCATGAACGAGTCCAACCTACCCCTGCCATTTTCATGCCTCGACAATCGGCGCCCATCGCTCTCCCCCTCGATCACACCGTCCACGCTATTGTCCGCGAATGTGCCAAACTTTCAGAGGACACTCTCCATACACATTGATGCTATACTGCTCGCAACACGCAGATGCAATCTGTCCATGTAGAAAACGACGAGCTTCAATGTCGCTGCATGCTGCCAATGTGCCCCTAGCAGCAGCACACAAGGAGCTCCACATGGCAGTCAACAAACAGCTGGACACGGCCCTGTCTCCCTTGCACAGTCACACCTCATCCCTCCAACACCCCCTCCCCCCCCCCCCAACAAGCATACACCATGCCAACAGAGACGATACTGGCTGCCAACAACCACCCGAACGTCAGTACTCTGCAGTGCGCAGCGTCTGTTGACAGTACTCCCTATCCTGTCTCATATGCGTACATGCCTGTGCTGTTTGTGATGCAACGATGGGTACCATAGGAACTGCAGATGGACTCAAATCGATATAAACCACCGCTGTTAGCCCCAACAGATCTACAACTTAGTTAATGAACCTCTTCAAGTAGGAACTGTTTCCCTTCAGATAGCCCCTAGGCCTTCAGAATCAATCTTGCTCCTCAGAAGCGTCAATGCGAGGCACTTTTCATAGTTTCCACAACGAAACTGTGTCTCTAAATCTGGCGAAAGCCCAAAGAGATTCAGGTCATACGCAAAGTACACCAGTCAATAACTTTGCTGCACAATAACAATAGTGATGTTATTCACGACAGCGCCGCTGAAGCAGAGTCACTAAACAGGGTTTTCCAAAATTCCTTCACAAAAGAAGCGAAATAAATATTCCAGTTTTCGAATAAAGAATAACTCCCAACGAGTATTACAAGTAGACATTCTCAGTGTAGTGTATCAGCTTAGAGCACTTGAGAGAGGCAATGCCTCCGGTCCAGATTGTATACCAGTCAGGTCCCTTTTACAGTCTTCAAATGAGACTGGTTACAGTACACTTCTCCACCCTCTTCTGGAATATTGCTGTGCAGTGTGGGATATGCATCAGATAGGATTGGCAGAGGACATTACAAAAGCTCAAAGAAGAGCAGTCGTTTTTTAGTATCGCGAAAGAAGGCAGAATGTGCCACAGATATGATATAGGGATCGGTGTGGCTGTCATTAAAACAAAGGCGTTTTTCACAGTGGTAGGACCATCTCATGAAATTTCAAACGCCAACTTTCTGCTTAGCGTGTGGAACATTTTGTTGGCTCCCACTTACCTGGGTTAAATGATCATCATAATAAAATAATAAGAATCACAGGTTTGCATGGAAAGATTTAAGTGCTCGTTTTTCCCATGTGCCGTTCGAGAATGGAATGATAGAGAAGTAGCTTAAAGGTGGTTCTATGAACCCTCTGCCAGGCACTTTATTGTGAATTGCAGAGTAATCATGTAGATGTATATGAGATGTAGATGAAGACGGCTCTACCAGATTGTGCAACGATTACAGGGTGCTCAGTTCTGAAACAGCGCATGACAGCTACCCCATTTCCAACATACAGGACTTTAGACATGCCCTCGCAGGCTCTGAAATTTTCAGCGTTATCGACTACAAACACCGATGCACACCGACAACATTCAAAAGAGTGCCACTATAACTCTGTTCGAAATGTTTGAATATCTCTGTATGCCATACGAGCTTAGAAATGCTGTGCAGACTTGGCATCTGCTCATTGAATATCTTCTGTTCAGCTTCCCTTATTGCTATACCCATCACGACGATGTACTCACCTTTTCGCATTCTCCAGGCGAGCATTCACAGCACCTAGAACAAATTTTATTCTTATTGGACGAGGTTGGAGTGCTCATTAACAAACCGAAATCACAACTTCAGCAGATGGAAGTTACCTTCCTCAGGCACACTCTGTGGGGCGGCGGGTAGAAAATTTTCTGTTGTATAAATATTTGAATGTAGAAACACTTCCCGGCCGTTTAACCATATGTGGGGCGGCGGGTGGAAATTAATTGTTATATAAATGTTCCTATTATTTATGTTGTTGTTTTGCCGTTCTCAACACTGGCTCTCTAACTACAATTTTGGCAACCAGGAAATGATTAGCAAAACGTGAAGCCTGTAATTGGAATTCCTAGTGCCCACTTCATCTGAGAAATACACTTATAGCTACAGCTTATAGCTCTGAGGAATTAGGAGATTGTCTGGGATTCATAATCAAAAACGATCGTGAAAAAAAGTTCTATGTATTCTGAAAGTCACAGATGAAAAAAAAAAGAATCCACACAACCTGACTAACAGAGAAGTTCAGAGTCTAATGCGCTGATGCAACTATAACTGTCCAAATTAAATGTTTAAATGAATGCTCGCCATAATTTGATGATAATGTTCATCAAACACCACGCTAAATAATGGTAGAATGTCTGTCCTGCGGCGGCACGTGAAAATACGACGTGCGCAAACTGAAGATCGATCATTAAAGTCATCCCAGAATTAACACTTCACTCGAAAATGATTTCATGGTTACGCGTATCCCGAGTAACTTAATACGGCATCCGAGGCTGTTTATAGCAATGATACCGACGCGACGCGACTCCTGACACAGATTGTGTGCTATTCAGCGTCTGGAGAGAACTGGGGCCTTGCTTCCTCGCGCAGCGTTCTTATATATAAAGCCGCGGTGCGGACGGCTAAGGGAACGCCTGATCAAATCGGCTCTCCCGACTTGCCGCTGGGCTAGTAATGCACCACATTAAGTCATTGAATAAATCATAGCTTCCTTTGCTGATGGCCAATGAAGCTCTCAATTTAAATGTGCAATCAGCACACACGTAAGTAATCATAATAAAAGTTTGACGTGGCTAAGTTAAATATTTTGGGCGAGAGAATTAATTTAATTACACTGTACGCAGTATACGAGCTCTGAACTTGCCCTTAGGAGATTCGCTATCGCTATAATTTTATAGTTATTCAAATGAAACTTCTCACATCTTTATGGTTATAGCGGATCTTCATTCTACTTAAATATAAACATCCTAGCCTTATTTATTAGCCTACTTAATCTATCTTGCTTCCTTAATTTTTAAGACAAAAACCATAAAATCATGAATTTCAACAAAAATCTTAATTTGTGAGGTCCAGAAGACTGTTTCTATCAAATAATTATGAAAAAGGAATCTAAATATAAATTTTTAAATCTCTAGCTCTTTTCTGTTGCGCCAATGATTTTTACAGAAAAACGTCCAAATTTCGAAAATGGTTAAAGTTATCGAACTGATATTCAACACATATCAATTTGGTATTACTCCTGACATGCTAGAAACATTTTAGTTTATTTACTTGATTTTTAAAGTATTGCGCAACATTTATGACGTCAGAGCTAGTTACAGCGGACTAGGCTGGCACACAATGGAAAAACTGATGTGAATTTACTACGGCGTGAGTAGGCTGCTTCCCTACAACTCGTAATACCATTGGGATCAAACTGAAAACTGAACTATGTTGCTGGTGCAATAACTTCCTCATCCAGAAACGGACCACGAGCTATAACGATTCCTCGGGATTCTCACCTTTTACCGCCACAGGCAGCTGAGTTCAGATCGCTCTAACAGATGTTTTGAAAGGCAGAGAGAAGCATGGGAAAAGGAAATTACATAGACTCCGGAAACGACAGGAACATTTCACCACACTAAAAAGTTGTTACATTGGCACAGCCACAACCGGATACACTGTTGACATTTACAAGTGACATGAGCGACAACACAATTGGAGCAATTATTCAACAGATTGTTAATGGTGTGCCAAAACCACCTTGATTTTATTCCCGAAAGCTGTCGGCCACACAGTCGAAATGGTCAGCATCGAACATGAGCTGCTCACAATTCACTCTGCTGTGCGTTTTTTCAATGAAAAAATAGAAGGTCGCCATGTAACAGTGTTTACAGGTCATAGGCCTTGGTCGATGTCATTCACAATCTATTCACAGACCCCATCTCCCAATGTTTTCGTCACTTGGATCTTATTGGTCAATAAAAGAACAACATCACACATGCGCATGGTTCAAATGGCTCTAAGCACTATGGGACTTAACATCTGAGGTCATCACTCCCCTAGACTTAGAACTACTTAAAGTTAACGAACCTAAGGACATCACACACATCCATGCCCAAGGCAGGATTCGAACCTGCGACTGTAGCAGCAGCGAGGTTCTGGACTAAAGCGCCTAGAACCGCTCGGCCACAGCAGCCGGCCATGTGGACAGAGGCGATTTTATCATCGCCAATTATTTCTAACATCTTTCTGCAATCTCCTTACAATACGACTGTTAATGCATGGCTCAGGACAAACAAACTATCCCGCCATGCCGCCACTCAACTACTCATTGATGGAAGTACGAGTCTTTAGACTGAATGATGCAGCCTGCCTTTGACAACAATGACATTAATCTGTGATGTCTCTCTGGGAAAACCACAACCACTGATCACTCTCGACATGCGATGCAAAATATTTGACAGACTTCACAACCTCAGCCACCCGGGTGCCCAGGCAACGATATGGCTGATTACAGGCCATTTTGTATGGCCTGATATAAAAAGTGACTGTCGCCACTGGGCACGATGCTCTCTGCCCTTTCAACAAATCTAAATTGGGTGGCATGCTCAACCTATATTAACCGACTTTCCCATTCTATCACCATGTTTCAAGCACATCCACACTGACATCGTTGGGCCACTACTGGAGTCCAGAGGATTTCGTTACATTATTTGCCATTGATAGAACGACTCGTTGGGTGTAGGCGAGGTTCCCCCTCCAGAATACCACAGCAGTGCCATCACATGGACTTTTGTCAAACTATGGATTGTGCACTCTGGTGCACCTGACCGTACAACGACCGACCAGGGGAGTTCTAGTGAGCCCTTTTCAACGCTCTTTGCCGCCCCTGTGGGATCGATGGATTGTGCAGTTTGGTGCACTTCACCATATTACAAACGACCAGAGCAGACATTTCGAGTCAGCTCTGCCGTGTCTCCCAACTTGACAACCGTTTCACCAACACCTCTGACGTCACATTATAGCCGCACCAGACGACTGCTGTGACACATCGCCCCCTGCCACATGTACAACTTCTGCCGGCAACTTCTTCTTCTGTGAGAAATGGTCCGATGGCGCCTCACACAAGCGTCAGGCAAGACGTGATCGGTCACGTATGCTCCTGCACGCTCCACGTCAAATGGTCCGGTCAGCCCCTCTGCAGACAGATCTTTTATTGTATGATTACATGATAGCGGAACAAACACTGGTAGCAGTTACTTCTGTAAAATATCTGGGAGTATGCGTGCGGAACGATTTGAAGTGGAATGATCATATAAAATTAATTGTTGGTAAGGCGGGTGCCAGGTTGAGATTCATTGGGAGAGTCCTTAGAAAATGTAGTCCATCAACAAAGGAGGTGGCTTACAAGACACTCGTTCGACCTATACTTGAGTATTGCACATCAGTGTGGGATCCGTACCAGATCAGGTTGACGGAGGAGATAGAGAAGATCCAAAGAAGAGCGGCGCGTTTCGTCACAGGGTTATTTGGTAACCGTGATAGCGTTACGGAGATGTTTAACAAACTCAAGTGGCAGACTCTGCAAGAGAGGCGCTCTGCATCGCGGTGTAGCTTGCTCGCCAGGTTTCGAGAGGGTGCATTTCTGGATGAGGTATCGTATATATTGCTTCCCCCTACTTATACCTCCCGAGCAGATCACGAATGTAAAATTAGAGAGATTCGAGCGCGCACGGAGGCTTTCAGACAGTCGTTCTTCCCGCGAACCATACGCGACTGGAACAGGAAAGGGAGGTAATGACAGTGGCATGTGAAGTGCTCTCCGCCACACACCGTTGGGTGGCTTGCGGAGTATAAATGTAGATGTAGATGTAGATGTAGAGGTCACTTGCACCTCTGCCACTGCAATCAGCAACACTGCCTGGCACTCCTGCGTGTGTCGATACAGACTGGGCGCCACACAACCCAGTGCTCTGTAGTCCCAGCATGGGACTCTGTGGGGCTATTCGTTCTAGAGCGACCAACCATCTTTGGCACGAGCAGAGTGAAAACTCTTGGGGACAGTGAATCGTGATGTATTACTGGACAATGTATTTACCTAGATGCTCTTGTAAGGTGGCAGAAAAATGACAGTCAGATTCGAACCTTACATGAGAGCTTTGTATATCGCAACGGAATGTGAATATGATACCTAACATAATTTGGCAGTAATGAGCAAATTTGCCTATCAATATGTAATGCAAAAAGGGATGACACTCAATCGACGGTAATTAACACACTGTTTCTATAATGCATGTTTGAGTGGAATATGAAACCAGCAGTGAGAGGCGTTTTAGTTTGGAATTCAGAGGGACGAGGGTAGAGGCAAGGCCGCGCTACAGGGGGTACCATGGAAATCACTTGAAGGGGTGTCCCAGGTGGAAAGTCAATGACCGACTAGGTGACACAGATGGGGAGAGTAAGTATAGCGGCCCATCTGAGTGAGGACAGGAAAGAAAGCTCTGCGTTTAGGAATTCCAAATGGATACGAAACAAGGCCAGTGACGCATTTTCGATTACGTGCCCAGTGAGTGATACACACATGAGAGAGTCAAAGTATGCAGTGAGGCACTTGGAATGGGCACAAAACGTCCGATTGCCGGAAAAGCGCTAGAAAGGAGAAAAGAGCCAAAGTTTCGACGCAAATAAATTATAGGGACCTTGCGATTGGTAGAGAGAGTTTCCTCAAAATAAGAGGAATGCGCCTATTGGTCGAAAAAAGCCGTGACGTGAAGATTCGAAAGAACCCAGGTGGGGAGACAGTTCGGCTATGAGTATGAAATTTTCGGGGACTCTTCTCCGAACTGGCATCAAGTGCGGAATGGAGCGCATAACACTCTGTACAACTCAGAGGAGTAATTTGTGTGAACACTGCGTTCACAGCAGCTGATATCCAGCTAGAAATTAGCTGTAGCATTGTTTAAATCCAACTGTGGAGAAATGAACCAGCCAATTAGTTAATTGTTCTTACGAGAACTGAGAGGGCATTATAATATGCACGCTGCTCCAATCATGCTCGTGTACATCGCCACATTCTAAGACTAGGGATGAGTGCATGTTCTCTTACATACTAAGAAGCATAGGGAAAGCTTCTACTGGAAAATTCAGCAGAGGTGTAGTTAGTTTTATAGCAATTTCTGCGGAAGAGGGCGGCGTAGCAGACGACAGCTCATCACAGCTTAAGGTAAATACCGCGTGCAGAGGCGTAAACTTGTTGGTTCACCAGCTTGCGTCCACTGTAAACTCGAGCGACCTTGGGTAATCTTTTGCTCAATTTGTCATATAACTAAGCATCCACCGTGACTTGATTGTCATCCTAAAAAGAGTACCGAACTTTGAACCGGAATCGGACGATTTTCGCAGTACTGACCAATATCATAACGTAAGTGTAGGAACAATTTTATAAAGAAACTTCTAGTTAAACTTTAATATTGTCGTGTTTAGGATAAATTAACCTTCTGAGAGTTAATACTTAATAGTCTTGTATTTAGGATTACTTCACTTTTTGATGTTGAAGAGATGCGTTATCCTGACAACTGTTTTTTGTTGTCACATCGAAAACTGTGTAAAAGCGTGTATTTTTGTGCTAATATTGCGACATTAGACATGTTATTTCAACTTACACAGTTGTCTTCAGACCCAGAATAAGTAAACCAAAAACATTGCACCTTACAAATGGCGACCCTAGCAGGATGGCAATTAGTCTGCCTGGATGGCAATTAGACAAATTAGTAAGAAAAACAAAAATTTTTGAATTTTGAAAAAAAAAATTTTTTTTCGTGGTGTTTTGTGATGAGGTTACCCAATGTATGTAAATGTATAGTAGACAGAATACAGTAAATGTGTGATCCAAAGTGTAGAAAAGTTGTATTAGCAAGTAGAAGAACATTTGTCATTGTGTAGTAGTAGCTTGTGGATGACCTTGCTGGAGAGCGAAGTAATTCACGGCGTTGTTGGGTTGGTTTGAAAATCTACAAACAGTGAACGGTGTTGCTAATGATGTGTACATGATCTAAAAAACATTGAATGATGTTTTGGAAACGTGTAAGATCATATATCTTGATGTTGACGATAGTGCAATTCGAGAAAGACAGAGGTTAGCGAGACGATCAGAGATGGTGGAAGAACGGAGATTGTCGCAGATAGGTCAACCTGAAGATTTTGACAAGATATAGACGTTCTAACAACCCTACCACAACAAAGCTCAAAATTTAATAATGATTGTGGTGTTGCTCACGCTGCTAAATATTGCATTTTCGGGCAACAACATAGTTATTATGTGGCAGGTGTCATTAGAGCACAGTTAATAAAGTCATTTCATGTAATAATGAATAAACTCGGGCACTCATCTTTTCGTGTTTCCCACGCTGGTCTCGTTGTAAAATCATGACTCAATCGTCGAAAATCTAGGTGATGATTCCAAGCTCGGATGCAAAGAGGCTTAGGTTTTATTTTGCTATATTCAAAAGTTTTGTAGATGCGCTACACAAACCATTCTTGAAGATTAAACCTTTCAAAGTTAGGACAATAGTAATGTAAAAAAAATAATCAGCACTCCGAATTTAAGTTACACTTCCTTTTAATTGCTTTTATTGCAATATCACGTAACACAAAACATCACTTCACAATACAAAACATACTTGAAAACATCTTCCTCACTGTTAAAATGAGGAATGAAAGTAAATCTAATCTAATCTAATCAAAGTTCACATTTTATAAGCTGACTACGTTATACGTCTTTCCAACATGGCGTCCAAGACTTGACCTTTTCAAGTTCCGACTCTCTAACAACTAACTAATAATCGCTTAGGCGCCCAAAAATCATAGTTACAAGTACGTCAAAGATCATAGTGACAAAAGAAAGAATAAATATAACAATAATATCATTGCAACATAAACATATCTATGTATCACAAATGAAATCAAATCTGAATGTTGTCTCAGAAATATGTTAAGTAGTTAACAGAAACACAGTAGAATATCGTTGGTATCGAGAGGTTGAGTTGAGGTGCTGTAACGGTTACGTAATACAAGTACCATTACAACGTAGAACAAAAAGTCTCGAGTGCGAGTCCTTAACGGGACGTAGTTACAATGCAGAGGAATGGTAGCAGCTTCACGATTGGTATCAGTCTGAGAATGCACGAAAACAAATGACCGATCTAGTGGGTCAGAAATAGGGTCAGAGGACTAGCAACTTCGGTATGTTGAACCAAATATAGTAATTTTGAACCAAACGGGACAGTTTCCAACGGAAAGAATGTGTATAAGTGCGTCCGCACTGTGCATGGAAGTCGTTGAAACGCCACGTGAAAGATGCGAACGGCAAAATTAACATCAAATAGTGACAGGTGGCGATGACGATGAGTCAGATAGTGTGTTCGCATTATTGAAGCAACTCACTAAGGTCGTAAAGGGAACGAGTGAAACAACAAATGCAAGGTTAGAAGACTTAAAAACCGAAACAGCAAATCTGAAAACAGCAACAGATGCGGGTTTAGAGGCAAACAATGCTACCTTAAGTAGTCTCGAATTTGAAACCTACGCTAGGTTCGAAAAACTTCGCGAAGATCAGCAAAAACTACTAACGGAGGTTAATGAACAGTTTACTGGCTGATTAGAAAAAGATGCATTCTGACATTGACCAGGTGCACGATGCAGTGTCTAACATTAATCAAAGAATGGATAAGTTAGCACTTAAGACGTCTGGTAAGGCGCAACAAATTGTGGAAGAGCTCAATGTCAGAAAACGTGTCACGCGAAGATCAGCAAAAACTACTAACAGAGGTTAATGAACAGTTTACTGAAATCCGGGGAAATGCGAGAGACTCACGCATTCTGACATTGACCAGGTGCACGATGCAGTGTCTAATATTAATCAAAGAATGGATAAGTTAGCACTTAAGACGTCTGGTAAGGCGCAACAAATTGTGGAAGAGCTCAATGTCAGAAAACGTGTCACGCGAGCCGCATTAAAACTATTCGACTCACGAATTGAAAACATAGTCTCGAAAAATCAGGAACTGTATGAAGACCTTCGTACAGAATTGAAACAGTGTATAGAGAATCGTACAGAAAACAGTAAGGGGGTGACGGAATCGATAGTATCATTCGACGTAGTGATGGACAGAAATCCAGAAAGAAAAAAGTCAGTTGTTCAGTCTTCCGTAGCAGTAGCAGAAACACAAAAACGTCATGAAATTCCAATTGTATATACACAAGAGGTAGCGTCCATAATTACGGAAGCGAAGCAAAAGCAAATAGGAAAAGAACAGTTAACACAGGTGAGCGAAGCAGGTGATATGCGGTCACAGCAGACAAGGGAGCGAGAAGCGGCGACACATGTACCAATTGCGCAATATCAAAGTTACAGTACAACAGTTTATAGACCCCAAGACAATATGAATATAATAGAAAGGCAAAAAACTGAACCATTAACGGGAAATGTAAACGAATCATTCAGTCTGATACACGAGGAACGGCGAGGTGTAGATAACTACCACACCACTGTGTAGATACGTTGCTAGATGGGACATAAATACGTCATATCAAGACCCAAATTTGGTAGAACGAGTACAAGAGAACATGACACAGTCGAAGGGAACGAGTAATGTTGTGAAAACACAAACGCCGTATGGTGAAAGAGAAAAATTTGACAATGATCACTTTTTGACAGTCAGAAAATTCCAACATTACAAAGAAAGCAGGAACGGCTTCCATCCACGCACATTTATAAATCAATTTCAGATCGATTTACCAGAGCATTGGCCACTTAGCCATAAACTTGACTTCATTTGTGGGCATATGGACGGCGCAATAACGGAATCCATGCAAAGAGTAGCTGTAAACAGTCAATCGTATGACCAATTTAAATCCACATTCTTGGAGCGATACTGGTCGACAGAAACACAAAACAGGATAAAGTATGAGTTATTACAGAAAGAGTTGTTCGAAAATTCTGGAGAAAAGAAACCTGTTAGATTTTTCAAGGAAATGACAAAATAGAATCAGTGTTTATACAATCCATACAGTGATGGGGAACTGATACGGATGTACACAATGAAGTTACCATTACATTATAAGCAGTCATTGGTTGGTAGGGCAGGAGATAATATACAAGCATTTAAAGGAATGTTAAGAGAACTTGAATTAATATTCAGTGAAGATGACACAAAGAAACAGCGTACAATCAGAGAAAACAATAATAGGGGGCATAACAACAACATATCAGGTTTTAATAATAATAATTCCAATGGCGATAATAAAGTAGGAAAGGGTAATGGTTTTGGAAGGAGTGGTAATCGCCCATGGGATAACAACAATAACTATAATAACTATGGTTTTGGAAATGCACAGAGGGCAAATAACAATTATGGTTTTGTTGGCCAGCGGAATTACAATGGTGGGTTTGGTCCTAGAAACTACGGTGGTAACTATGAGCCGAGATACAATCCCTGTGCGAACGAAGGCGGAATGTTTAGACGTTTTCAGCAACAAAATCCAGGTTATTCAGGTGACTATGGAATGACCAGAACGCACAAAGGTTGGGGAAAATACAGCTTCAGAGGGACAAGACACGAGAAATGAACCGCCAGAAGAAGTCGAGTTGAAGCCACCAAATCCAGGTAAAAGACAGAATTGACGGTATGAACGGTACGAAGACCAATGGTAATACCCAAGTTAGAAGTGAAGTCCCACCAGTACCTAAAGTAAAACATTGACATTTTGTAAAATTAGCACCAAACAATAGGAAGGTTACAGCGTTGAAACCAAATTCTTTTCTATTTGCAAAGGCCCCATGGATGTAAGTAAAGTAGTCCATGATAATGCAGTCGAATTGATTAATCCAAATCAGGGAAATCATTAGGTTTGCACCATGTGAGTCATTTAAGAGTATATAAAGGTTAAACAAAAGAAAAAAGTGTAACTCCACATGAGAATTTAGTTGTATTAAATGTCCAGAAATTAAAGAGTATTAAAGATAGCAAAATGCACACAGATAAAAATTTTAACTTGTACTTATTTCAGTTAAATAAATAAAATAAATGTTGTTGGGAAGGTAAATGGAGAATGATGAAGAAATGACTAGGAAACAAGAACTAAAGTAACTCTTCTACAAACGAAATTTGTTCTGGGTAAAGAGGTGAAAGTAAGGAGAGAAATAGAGATCAGCATGTGGATAGTTTGACGAAATAGTAGTAGATTCTCTCTTAAAGATGTAGTGTGAAGTAGGAGGAAGTTCATTCTTCTAGACGAAAGGAAGTGAAGAAATAGGAAGGAAATAGATAATTAGGTGGGAAGGAGATAAGCATCTTTAATTTGTTCCGTCGAAGAAGGTGAACAAATAATTGATGAGATATTTTGGCGGAATATGTGATTAAAGTACTCAGTGATTAAAGTACTCAGTAGTAAAGCTGCTTTATAAAAAGGGAGAAAGGGATAATGTAGATAATTTTAGACCTATTTCTATGCCATCAGTGTTTGCAAAAGTTATTGAAAAGGCTGTATATGTAAGGATAATTGATCATTTTATATCACATGACTTGCTACCAAATATACAGTTCGGCTTTAGAAGTCGTTTAACAATTGAAAATGAAATGTTCTCTTTTCTCTGAGAGGTACTGGACGGGCTAAACAAAAGGTTTCGAATGCTTGGCATATTTTTTGACTTAACTAAGGCTTTTGATTGTGTTGATCACAAAATATTGCTGCAGAAGTTGGACCATTATGGAATACGGGAAGTAGCTCGCAATTGGTTCACCTCTTACTTTAGCAACAGGCAGCAAAAGGTCATTATTCACAATGTTGAAAATGACTGTGATGTGGGGTCTGAGTCGGGTACTGTCAAGTAGGGGATGCCCCAGGGATCAGTGTTGGGGCCACTCCTGTTCCTTATTTATATAAATGATATGCCCTCTAGAATTACAAGTAACTATAAAATATTTATGTTTGCTGATGACACTAGCTTGGTAGTAAAGGATGTTGTGTGCAACATAGGCTTGGTTTCAAATAGTGCAGTTCATGACCAAAGTTCATGGCTTGTAGAAAATAAACTAACGCTTAATCACAGTTTCTAACACACAATTCAACAAAACCTGATGGGAATATGATTAGTGAAATGAACAGCTCAAGTTTCTAGGTGTTCAGATAGATAGCAAGCTGTCGTGGAAAGCCCACATTCAGGATCTTGTTCAAATACTTGATACTGCCATCTTTATTATTCGAACGGTATCAGAAGTGAGTGATGTTCAACACGAAAATTAGTCTACTTTGCTTATTTTCATTCACTTATGTCGTATGGTATTATATTTTGGGGTAACTCTTGCCATTCTAAAGGGATATTTTTGGCTCAGAAACGGGCGGTTTGGGCAATATGTGGTGTAAGTTCACGAACCTCTTGTCGACTCTTGTTCACGAGTCTGGGTATTTCGACATTGACCTCTCAATATATATGCTCCTTACTGTCACTTATTGTTAATAATATTAGCTTACTCCCAAGAATAAGCAGCTTTCACACGGTTAATACTCGGCAGAAAACATGGCTCTGAGCACTATGGGACTTAACTTCTCAGGTCATCAGTCCCCTAGAACTTAGAACTACTTAAACCTAACTAACCTGACATCACACACATCCATGCCCGAGGCAAGATTCGAACCCGCGACCGTAGCGGTCGCGCGGTTCCAGACTGTAGCGCCTAGAACCGTTCGACCACTCCGGCCGGCGAATACTCGGCAGAAATGTGCAAAGAGGTGTGCAGTATACTGTTGCATCCATTTTCAGTAAGCTACCACTCGAATTCAAAAATCTTAGCAGTAATCCAAGCGCTTTCAAATCGAAACTGGTGAGTTTCCTCATGGATCACACCTTCTATTCTGTCGAGGAGTTCCTTGAAAAATTAAGCTGATTCTTATTGTATTATTAATTGCGTTTACTTAAACTTATGGATTGAATTTTTTCGGCTTCATAAACATTTATTTTTCTCTGTATTTACTTTTATGTTGTAATTTAATGTACTGACACGTCACATGACCTTGGAGATTTGCTCCTCAATTTGGTCCTACGGAACTTGACGTGTAAATAAAAAAATAAATAAAATCAGTCTCTGCTGCCAAAGGGTGTAGCATGGCCGGGGTCTATAGAAACTGAACACAAACCACCTTACTTTACCCGTCTGCCGGCAGCTCATTGTGACTGCGTGAACAGCTTGTCGTCGACGCCCTTTCGTGATGGGTGCTCTGTGCAAACCCTGCCTCCCCCCTCCCCCACAAGGCCTTGATTAGTTATGAAAGGGATGTCACAGCATAATAGCAACGAACCTAGAATTTCTATTTCACAGTTCTCCAGAAATGTACAATGACACCATATTCGCCAGCATGCGAGTCAATGCTGAATCATGCCAAGGCACAGCTCACATCCTTCTCTCATAGTCACCTTGGAGGAACTATGGTCAGGGTGTGCACACACAACATGTTAGTGCAGGAGCTTCCATCTACATATCACGTGGTAGCTGAATGGTACCATTGTCAGAACACTTTGACTAACGTTCTTACGACTGATGATGGGTGGTGCTTAGATACCCAACATGATGTAGGGTCTGCCCTCCCTGCACATTATGTTATGCTGTACTTGGCACAATGTCACCACCTTGCCAACATTACGGCAGTCTCCCGACTCTCCTTTGGCTCAGTTCCTGGAGTTGCAATGATAGATCGGCTCGCCATTATCACAGAGGATGAAGTCCATGATGCTATCCAGGCATGTTCTATGAACAAGTGCCACGAGGGGTAGCTGTGCGGTCAGGGGCGTCCTGTCACGGTTCACATAGCTCCCATCATCGGAGGTTCGAGTCCTCCCTCGGGCATAGTTGTGTGTGTTGTCCTTAGCGTAAGTTAGTTTAAGTTATATTAAGTAGTGTGTAAGCTTAGGGACCGATGACCTCAGCAATTGGGTCCCATAAGATCTTACTACAAATTTCCACTTTTCTACGAACAAGTCGCCTGGCCCTGATGGCCTTCCATAGGAATTTTATCCAACATTTCGCCCCTTAATAGTGCTGGTGTGGACGGAAATTTGTCAGAACGTAATTTCGACTCTCGTGTAGGTCCCAGACAGGTTCCTTGATGTCTCCTCATTCTTATCCAAAAGCCTCACAGACATGCGATTACAGCCCCTTGATGTTGCGACACAAAGATCTTTACCCAGCTGTTTGTAGGGAAGCAGCCTACTCACGCCGTATAAAATTCATATCAGTCTTTCCATTGTGTGCCAGCCTAGTCCGCTGTAACTAGCTCTGACGTCATAAATGTTGCGCAATACTTTTAAAATCAAGTAAATAACCTGAAACGGTTCTAGCATGTCAGGAGTAATACTAAATCAATATGTGTTGAATGTCAGTTCAATAACTTTAACCATTTTCGAAATTTGGACGTTTTTCTGTAAAAATCATTGGCGCAACAGAAAAGAGCTAGAGACTTAAAAATTTATATTTAGATTCCTTTTTCATAATAATTTAATAGAAACAGTACTTTGGATCGCACAAATTAAGATTTTAGTGGAAATTCATGATTTTCTGGTTTTTGTCTTTAAAATTAAGGAAGCAAGATAGATTAAGTAGGCTAATAAATAAGGCTAGGATGTTTATATTTAAGTAGAATGGAGATCCGCTATAATCATAAAGATGTGAGAAGTTTCAATTGAATAACTATAAAACTATAGCGATAGCGTATCTCCAAAGGGCAAGTTCAGAGCTCGTCTACTGCGTGTAGTGTAATTAAATTAATTCTCTCACCCAAAATATTTTACTTTGCCACGTCAGACTTTTATTATGATTACTTACCTGTGTGCTGAATGCACATTTAAATTGAGAGCTTCATCGGCCATCAGCAAAAGAAGCTATGATTTATGCAATGACTTAAAGTGGTGCATTACTAGCCCAGCGGCTAGTTGGGAGAGCCGATTTGATCAGGCGTTCCCTTAGCCATCCGCAACGCGGCTTTATATATAAGAACGCTGCGCGAAAGAAGAAGGCCCCAGTTCTCTCCAGACGCAGATTAGCACACCATCTGTTCCGGGAGTCGCGTCGCGACGGTATCATTGCTATAAACAGCCTCGGATGCCGTATTAAGTTACTCGGGATACGCGTAACCATGAAATCATTTTCGAGTGAAGTGTTAATTCTGGGATGACTTCAATGATCTATCTTCAGTTTGCGTATGTCGTATTTTCACGTGCCGTCGCGAGACAGACATTCTACCATCATTTAGCGTGGCGTTTGATGAACATTATCATCAAATTATGGCGAGCATTCATTTAAACATTTAATTTGGACAGTTATAGTTGTATCAGCGCATTAGACTCTGAACTGCTCTGTTAGTCGGATTGTGTGAATTCTTTTTTTTTTTTTTTTTATCTGTAACTTTCAGAATATATCGCACGTTTTTTCACGATCGTTTTTGATTATGAATCCCAGACAATCTCCTAATTCCTCAGAGGAGGAGGAGGAGGAGGAGATTAGTGTTTAACGTCCCGTCGACAACGAGGTCATTAGAGACGGAGCGGAAGCTCGGGTGAGGGAAGGATGGGGAAGGAAATCGGCCGTGCCCTTTCAAAGGAACCATCCCGGCATTTGCCTGAAGCGATTTAGGGAAATCACGGAAAACCTAAATCAGGATGGCCGGAGACGGGATTGAACCGTCGTCCTCCCGAATAATTCCTCAGAGCTATAAGCTGTAGCTGTAAGTGTATTTCTCAGATGAAGTGGGCACTAGGATTTCTAATTACAGGCTTCACGTTTTGCTAATCTCTTTCTGGTTGCCAATATTGTAGTTAGAGAGCCAGTGTTGAGAACGGCAAAAAGACAGCATAAATAATAGGAACATTTGTATAACAATTAAATTCCAACCAGTCGCCCCACATATGGTTAAACGGCAGGGAAATGCATCTTTTCTTTGCTACTTTACATTCTACATTATAAACCAGCATAAATTCCACCCGCCGCCCCACATATGGTGCATCGGCCGGGAAATGCATCTTTCTACATTATATTCTACATTCATCCATAACAACAATAATTTTCCACCCGCCGCCCCACATGTTGGCTCCATGGATTAAACAGACAGCCTTCTACATGGTCTCCCATTATCAAACTTGTTTGGGAAGTGCCAATAAAATCTACATTTCCGTCTGTAGCTGTTGGGGAATAATCACTCTTGCTCATGCTCGTCGTGTGCCTGGACTTTGGCAGCTTTTGACTTTAGCCAGGCTTTCGACTGGGTCGATCACGACTGCGTGGCAGAGATGTTCTGCAGTATGGGATACCCTGATGCTACTGCCAACGTCGTAATGCATTCCCTTCGTAGAGCTACGTCCTGTGTCCTCTACAATGGCCGTCTCACTCCTCCCATCTTGAGCCACCATTTGGTGCGTCAAATCTGCCCACTTGTGCACTGCTGTGTGCTTTCACCATGGAACCACTGCTCTGCTGTGTCCATCAGCCTTTCTCTGGGAGGCTCTCCGTGGGCTATGTATTCCGCTGTACTAGCTATTCAGACGATATTGTAATCGTTTTTCGTTTCGGTGCTAAGCTCAGGGAGTTACCGGCATGGGTTGCCAACTAGGGCGAAGCTTCTGGTCGCTGCATCAAAGTCTGCAAATCGAGCAGCATTGCTATAGGTGCGGTGATTCCTGGGGACAGCTGCTACTCTCTGATTTCACGAGTGATCTGTGGCGCATGATGGCCCTCAACTGCCGGCGCTTACTGTCCCAATTACTGGATGCTAAATCATCGTTTACAAGTCCTCAATCTTCTGGAATGGACACAGTATTAAGGTATACATTTGACGTCACATATCCACCTTGTGCGATAGACACAACCTATTCCTCTGTATAAGGCCCACTGCATCTTGTTAGAGTCATTGGTTTCCTACACTGAAGCGCCACAGAAACTTGAACAGGCATGCGTATTCAAATATAGAGGTATGTAAACAGACGGAATATGGCGCTGCGATTGGCAACGCCTGTGTACGACAACATGTATCTGGCTCAGTTGTTAGCTCGGTTACTGCTGCTACAGTGGCAGGCTATCAAGATTTAAGTGAGTTTGAACGCTGGAACCGCGCGACTGCTACTGTCGCAGGTTCGAATCCTGCCTCGGGCATGGATGTGTCTGATGTCCTTAGGGTAGTTAGGTTTAAGTAGTTCTAAGTTCTTGGAACTGATGACCTCAAAGGTTGAGTCCCATAGTGCTCAGAGCCATTTGAAGTTGAGTTTGAACGTGGTGTTATAGTCGGCGCACGAGCGATGGGACGCAGCATCTCCAAGGTAGCAATGAAGTGGGGATTTTCCCTTTCGACCATATCACGAATATACCATGTAATCAGGAATCTGGTAAAACATCAAATCTCTGACATCGCTGTGGCAGGAAAAACTTCCTGTAAGAACGGGATCGACGACGACTGAAGAGAATCGTTCAACGTGACAGAAGTGCAACCATTCCGCAAATTGCTGCAGATTTCAATGCTGGGCCGTCAACAAGTGTCAGCGCGCAAACCACTCAACGAAACATCATCGATATGAGCTTTCGGATCTGAAGGTCCACTCGTGTACCCTTGATGACAGCATGACACAAAGCTTTACGCCTCACCTGGGCCCATCAACATCGACATTGGACTGTTGATGACTGCAAACATTTTGCCTGAACGGACGAGTATCGTTTCAAATTGTATCGAGCGTTTGGACGTGTAGCTCATGATCCATGGATCCTGCATGTCAGCATGGGACTGCTCAACCTCGTGGAGGCTCTTTAATGGTGTTGGGCGTATGAAGTTGGAAAGATATGGGACCCATGACACATCCAAATACGACTCTGATGGGGAGACTTACGTAAGCATCCTGTCTGATCACCTGCATCCATTCGTGTCCATTGTGCATTCTGGCGGACTTGGGCAATTCCGGCAGGACAATGGGAGACACCATGCATCCGGAATTGCTACAGAGTGGCTCCAGGAAAACTCTTTGGAGTTTAAACACTTCCACTGGCCACCAAACTCCCCAAAGATAAACATTATTGAACATATCTAGGATGCCTCGCAATGTGCCTTTCAGAAGAGATATTCATGCCCTCTTACTTTTACGGATTTATGGACAGCCCTGCATAATTCATGGTGTCAGTTCACTCCTGCAGTACTTCAGACATTAGTAGGGTCCTTGCCACGTTGTGTTGCAGCAATTCTGCATGCTCGTGGGAGTCCTACACGATATTAGGCAGGTGTGCCAGTTTCTTTGGCTCTTCAGTGTATGATTACCATGGATTCCTGTTCAAGGTAAGGCACGAGACCTCCACACTGCCTTGGTGCACGAGCGCTTTAGGTTTATTTCATGTCCCTGACAGAGAGATAGCCCTTTTCCTCAGCTCTCAAATGACTCTGTGGCACCGTTGTCTTACTTGTCGTACCAGTCTGTTGCTGGAGGCCCTTGTACCACACTCTCAGCACCTATCCAGCTTTCGGACGCTCCACCGCCCTTCTTTTACTTCCGCCACTTGTTCCCCGACCTAAACTACGTTCGTACTGCGGTAATGCCAGTGCACGTGACGTAGACGAAAGCGATCTATGGCTTTCTTCAGCAGTACATGTCACCGAATGTGATTGAGGGGAAGCATCCCCACGTCGACTGGCGTGCCGTTTGGATTCCTTATCTTAACACTGACGTTCAGTCTGCGTGGTAATTTACTGTCATTGGGAAGCAAGTATGCCGGTCACGTCTTCACAGGATTCACCTCACAGACGCCCCGTTTTGCGTCGCCTGTGATATTTTGGACTCAGACGAGCATCGTCTGGTATGCAGATTGGAGAGGTGTCTGGTTATTGTGATTAAAGGTGCGACAGGTGTTGTTCCTAATTACCTGTACGACTACTCATTAGATACAACGACTCCTCTTTCTTTACGCGGGATACTTCACGTAAGCAAAGACGAACTCTGTGAAGTGCATTTGTAGACAGTACAGTTCGCTGCTTGTTTGCTGAGGACGAGAAAAATATCCTTGATTTTTGGCACACCCTTAATGAACGACATTGTGCAGTTGTCCGCAATCCCAAATACAGACAATTTTTTCCAGTTTTCTTTGTATTGTCTTTCTTAACCCACAGCAGAAGTAGGATGTTACTACAGTAACAAGTTGACCCACGCTTTTTTCACTCTTAGAATCGGTTATTCTCTGGTCATCAGAATGTTCTTCTCTGAAAAACTATGCATCGATATTCTCACCGAGTCTGGAGACTTGCCACTCCCTACTTGGTTTGACGCCAGTTTATGGTATTCTTGGTAGTATTAATAATAATTAAAAAACATAAAAAAGAATTAAATGAACGAGTAAATCATTGATGTTCTGTGTACCACCACTCACGTTCCCTACGCTTTCCTTCGGGCGCCGGGAAGGTTTCTTATAAAGAAAAAAAAGTAGTCCAGTGCAGTTCATTGGCTTGGGTTTGAGTCCCACCCCATCATTATTTATTCACTTTATTACTCATAATGTTACAATTATTTCTAAAATTTAAATATATTAAAACAATTTCAATTTATGTACGTAGTATTAATATACAGTATTCAATTTTGTTATGATTATTACGGTTGTAAGTAAAACACCTATATATTGTGGTAAAAAAGAGAGTATATGAGAAAATTTTGCATGAAAGTGTTTTCTGTAGATGATCTGCTAAAGAGGTCCTTTTCTAATTGATCTTTGGAGCAGAAAGTGAGATTTAAAAAGTTAGGTAGACCTAGTCCAAACATAAATCTGACAACAGGAGGGGATGGGATGAGGCTCTCCAATTTGGCTGAAACAGTGTGAGTAGAAGCAGATAGATGCTCCAGTCAAGATCCTAAAATATTTCGCCTGAGGGGGCAGTAGGAAAATCTAAAATACCATCTAAAGATTTGCGCATAGCATATAAGAGATTCTTGAGTAGGAAATTCATGTACCGTTGCAGTAGCCCAGTGGTCAAGCACACTGCTGACAGTTTGTCGGCTCACATTCGATTCCTGCTTCTACTATCATTTTTTCTCATTTTCTTTTATTCATTGCAATGTTAAATGATTTATTACAAAACTTAAATATATTTAAAAGTTCAATTTATATCCGTAAAATTAATAAAGGCTACAGGCCACCACACTGTAGTACACTGGTAAAATTTTGCTCCGATTCTGACGATTTATCGGCTTTATCCTGCGGCATTTCATGCCTCAGTTGCATATTTTCGTGCTTCAGCTCGTCTTCTTCTCTTCTTAGATCGTCGATTACATACTGCAAACTTGAAACGCGGTCACTGAATTTTGAGAATTCACTTTTGCACTTCTCACAAGCTATCTTTATGACTTCATTATGGTAATTCATTTTTGCAGTAATATCGCATACACCTGTACGCGCCGCTATCTTCCTATAAACCGTGTGGGAGGTGAAAAATGAAATATGGAGATTGTAGGAAACGTTTGTGGCATTGTATCAGGAAGAGTAAGTATGTGTCTATTTATAACAATGACGATAAGAAAAAACTACAGGGTGGTACATTGATAGTGACTGGGCCAAATATCTCACGAAATAAGCATCAAACGAAAAAACTACAAAGAACGAAACTTGTCTAGCTTGAAGGGGGAAACCAGATGACGCTATGGTTGGCCCGCTAGATGGCGCTGCCATAGGTCAAACGGATATCAACTGCGTTTTTTAAATTATGAACCGCCATTTTTATATTACCTATTCGTGTATTACGTGGTATCACGTAACATTCCGACAGTGCGGACGATATTTGCTTCGTGATACATTACCCGTGTTAAAATGGACAATTTACCAATTGCTGAAAAGGTCGATATCGTGTTGATGTATGGCCATTGTGAACAAAATGCCCAATGGGTGTGTGCTATGCATGCTGCTCGGTATCCTGGACGACATCATCCAAGTGTTCGGACCGTTCGCCGGATAGTTACGTTATTTAAGGAAACAGGAAGTGTTCAGCCACATGTGAAACTTCAACCACGACCTGCAACAAATGATGATGCCCAAGTAGGTGTTTCAGCTGCTGTCGCGGCTAATCAGCACATCAATAGCAGACAAATTTCGCGAGAATCGGGAATCTCAAAAACGTCGGTGTTGAGAATGCTACATCAACATCGATTGCAGCCGTACCATATTTCTATGCACCAAGAATTGCATGACGACGACTTTGAACGTCAGTTCTGCCACTGGGCCCAAGAGAAATTACGGGACGATGACAGATTTTTTGCACGCGTTCTGTTTAGCGACGAAGAGTCATTCACCAACAGCGGTAACGTAAACCGGCGTAATATGCACTATTGGGCAACGGAAAATCCACGATGGCTGAGACAAGTGGAACATCAGCTACCTTGGCGGGTTAATGTACGGTGCGGCATTATGGGAGGAAGGATAATTGGCCCCCATTTTACCGATGGCAATCTAAATGGTGCAATGTATGCTGATTTCCTACGTTATGTTCTACCGATGTTACTACAAGATGTTTCACTGCATGACAGAACGGCGATGTACTTCCAACGTGATGGATGTCCGGCACATAGCTCGCGTGCAGTTGAAGCGGTATTGAATAGGTGGATTGGTAGTTCATCGGATCTGACGTCTCCGGATTTCTTTATGTGGGGGAAGTTGAAGGGTATTTGCTATCGTGATCCACCGACGACGCCTGACAACATGCGTCAGCACATTGTCAATACATGTGCGAACATTACAGAAGACGAGCTACTCGCTGTTGAGAGGAATGTCGTTACATGTATTGCCAAATGCATTGAGGTTGACGGACATCATTTTGAGCATTTATTGCATTAATGTGGTATTTGCAGGTAATCACGCTGTAACAACATGCGTTCTCAGTAATGATAAGTTCACAAAGGTACATGTATCACATTGGAACAACCGAAATAATATGTTCAAACGCACCTACGTTTTGTCCTTTAATTTAAAAAACCTGCCTGTTACCAACTGTTCGTCTAAAATTGTGAGACATATGTTTGTAACTATTACAGCGCCATCTATCACAAAGCGAAAAAAGTGGTCCAACTAAAACATTCATATTTCTTTACGTAGTACACGAATATGTAATAAAAAACAGGGGTTCATAATTAAAAAAACGCAGTTTATATCCATTTGACCTATGGTAGCGCCATCTAGCTGGCCAACCATAGCGCCATGTGGTTTCCCCCTTCAAGCTAGACAAGTTTCGTTCTTTGTAGTTTTTTCGTTTGACGTTTATTTCGTGAGATATTTGGCCCGGTCACGATCAATGTATAAGCCAATTACAATCACATCTTCCTTGCCTAAAATGTGGAAACTGTCTTAAAAAAAGATAGAATATTACTTTTTATATGGGAAAATAACATACTCAGTGAGGCACAGCACTGTTTCAGAAAATGTAGCTTTACCACCAGTCATAGCTAACTTTGTAGCTGATGTTACGGGGGCGTGAGAAGAGCAAGGAAAAGTCTATCGAGTTTTCCTTGACTTTTCAAGGGCTATTGATTGTGTTCACAACAGACTAATAACCAAAATAAGGTGCTATGATATCAGGGGCAAGGCAGTTAACATAAAGTGATTTGTGGAAAGCAAAGAGCAGTGTGTAGAAGCACTGTAAATATGCGTTCTATTTTCAGTTATAGTCAAGATGGCATACAAAAGTCTCTGGCAGCTCACAAAATGGCTGCCAGCTTTCTATTGCGAAGCGTTAGCGACTGCAGGCGAAAACACTAGCCGTCTACATAGCTGTGACAACACTGAGGCATAGCCACAAAGACATTTGCAAAATCACATTATGTTGTTAGTTGAGGTAGGCGCATGAAGCTGCTGCGCCCAGCCCACTGCAACTGTGGGTGATCTCTTTATGACAAATCAACTACAGTAAATTTGCTATACCTCAGGCATCAGCTCTAGGATCCCTACTTTTCATTCTGTATGTAGAAAGTATACCATCAGCAGTCGGTAACGGTTTGTAGATGACACTACAATAAAGTAGTAGGGAAAAGTGACTCAGTAGAAGGACTAGAATCAAGCACCCCTGCAAATTTGAGGGAATTTCTGTGAAAACAATTAATTTGTAAATGCAAATAAGACGAAATATATAAAATTACAAACAAATAAAACTACAATATCTGCCTTGAAATAGGTAATTCAGTTCTCAAAGAAGTAGGGTATCACAAATTTTTGAGTGATATGTTTGATAAGCACTTGACAAGGGTGAATCATCTCAGCAAAACATGCTAAAAAAAAAGCCTCTAGTATATTCTTAATGTGAAAGTTGCCTGGGACAGTATATATAGACATACTGTTAACAACATACTATGGAATACTCTACCCTAATGTTTCATACCACATTATAGTCTAGGGAAATGCAGCGCATATGCATACGGCTGTCTGATGTCTGATGCATTGCAAAACTGGATCCCAATACAACCCTACAGCAATAAATTCAGTGAATTTAGTATAATGACCGTCCCTCCACTATATATATATATATATATATATATATATATATATATATATATATATAATGCACTTGAAAGCAAATAGTGTTGATGAGTTAAATAAAGACAAATAGTGATTTTTATCTATATAGGAAAAAGGCTTCATAGCTGTTGGACACATTTTATACAATTTATATACAAATTATAAAACGCATTGATAAGACATCTGTATCCAAAAATAAATTAAGAGGTTATTTAGTCATTTTATTTCCATATATCCTGAAAGAATACTTTCAAACAAGGAATTGTTAAGGTATCTATGTATCCACAAAACATGAATCATAAATATAAAATAGCAGTATATTCTCACTACATAGGAATGGTCATGCTGCTGCTTGCATTCTGTTTTTTCTTTTTGTTCCAAGTGTCTTGAACAGACATGGTGCTGCAAAGAAGGCTTCTAGAGTGTAAGATGGTGAAAATTAGTGCCTGCGTGCTGAATGATGCAACAGTGATGTGGTGAAAGTGTGTGATTATGAAAATCTGAAGAGGAGTATGTGAATTCCTGAGAATATTAAAGTGTGATAAATCATTCTTTTATCTTATACTGTTTATGTTACGCAAATCTTGAAATGGTTTCACGTATTCATGTAAGGGCTGTTAAATTAAGTTTTTACTAAATTAAAATATGTCTATAATAAGATATATGTATAAATATAATAGAAACTGCAAATATGCTGACAACATCTATACAATGGAAATTGCCTGTAGTTGAAAAACCGAATAGCTAAATAAATGATTTGCAGAATTAACATGGAGGCCTGTAAATACCTATTGACATTTGTAAATCCTCAAATTCCATTTAATCTGATATTTGCTCTCCAATTTCTATCTTCACCTTCTTCCTGGTAGTTTTCGATTTTTCTGGTCGACCAGAAAGCCAATGAGATCAAAATACAATAAACGTGCCTTATTTATTTGGTTGCTCTAAGTGCCAGATTCAATAGACTGTGTTACTTTGCTTCACTTTTGCGGTAATATGGGCGAATGAACTTTTAATTATTTTTATTATCAGCTGCAATTTGCATGAACATGATGTGAGACGAAGTGGCTACATATTACTGACATAACTTACCTTTTAAAACAACATAAGGTCGAAACGCGTAAGGTGTTTTTAGAAAATATAAAAGTGTGGTCAACTGCTATTTTCTTCCTTGTTAAATAATTATAAGCAGCTGGCTTCTTATTCCAATATAATATACTTTTCTATTAACTTTACATAAATGTATTAGTGTTTAAAATAAATTTTAATAGATTCAGTAATGAACCCTGTAGGATACTGAAGCATATCGGTCATTTAAAATTCAAGTGTACACGCAAAGAAGGGAACAATAGAGTTCGCCCGCCTGATAATCGGCAATTTGCCGTCAACGCGCTTATATTTGCCTCTGCATATATGATTATGCACTCCTTGAGCACTTTTGCCGAAACCTCCAACTCCGACTTCCAGGTTTGCGCGCATGTCGTTCCTGCACAAAGTTACAATCCCCAAGCTACGATCGGTCTGCGCCGATGTGGTGTGCGCAGACGTTTACACAGACAGATAGTTGCGTATGGACCGGTCTTTACGCACTGGGGCTTTTCAACGCGTACGGAAACGTCACCTATAGACATAACTGGGTAGGCAACATTTAATTTCTAGTGTACCGCCCTCAGCTTCAATAATGTCACTGGTCAGAGACATTTTTGTTACAAAAAAGTATACCCTAATGACGTATCTGAGACCGAGTAGCAAGGGTTTTTATCTGTGATGAAAATATTTAGTCGATGAAAATCAAGATGGCTAACATCAGCTGTTTAGCTGTTCAGGGGGCGGGATGGCATTATAAGAAATGACAATATGTAAAGTTCCATACTCATGTTGATATTATTTAACGTTTTTACCATACTGCTACTTTTCGTATGGCCGACAGATGACAATATTGGTGTCAACTGTCAGTGATGTCAGTTTCAGTGGCGGTGTAGGTTATTTTCGTGTAATGTCAGTGAGAATGAACGTCAAAACTGTTTGTTGTAAACAGAAAACAGTGTCCTAATCAATGGATGTATAATGAAGATTACTTGAAAAGAGGAGCTGTTTGGTGAGTTGTGCAATATTAGTGCTTTCAGTGTAAGGCGCTCCCTTTTTCAGAGAATAAATAATGTAGCCTTTCAAACCTGAAGTCGCCGCTCACCAGTCATACTGGACTGGATTGCTGTCATTATTGATCAGTTACAAGTTTAGAAGAGATCAGTTTATTTTGGAGGTTCCGTGTAAGACATATGACTCAGTAATTCTCAAGTTTCTGCATCCACCTTAACATTATTTAACCAAAGAGAAAAAGAGCCAGACACTGAATCGAATGCATTGCGCGCAGATTTTGTGTTTTCGTGTATCACGTTATTTTACATTCAATTGGAAAATATTTTTCCCGAACAGTACCTCTACATTTGTGTGAACATTTTGACGTATTATCAAGTTGTAGTCGCAATCCTTTTCAATATCGGCACGAGAATCACACACCATTTTAAGTGCCCTTTTTTTCAAAAATTGTTTGTCATTGGAAACAAAAACTGGAAAAACTGACTTTGCTGTTATCACTACCCCATTTCGTCTGACTGATCGACGTGTGCACTAGCTATTTATGCAATGCTCCTGGCCAACAAATCTCTATGATAAAAATGGTGTAGGTAAGATGAAAATGGGTGTAAACCATTCATCATGCCGCATCTTTGGTGCTCCATGTCTTGTTTACATTTCGAAGAACCTGTGCATTAACATGTTTTATGGCATTTAACTCCATTACTTTGTTGATACACCCATGACTCATTACATTAAGTTATAAGTATATGAACTTTGCTGGTGAAATAATTTTTGTAGCTATTCATCAGTAAAGTAGTTGAAAATTATCTTGCTCTGTGTGCAGGTGTATAAATGTGTAGTTTTTAGCAGCAATACATTAAAAAACTGGGTTATTTCGGAAATCAGCCTTATGCAAACACAAGTAGTTTTTTAAATCACAAACACGAAAGAATGAGAAGAGGAGCTTCAAACCTTAGTAAAATGTGTAGAACAATACATTAGTTGTACAGATGCCCATTATTTTAAATTAATTTTAACATTATTCTTTTGGGCATACACCCTACTGTTGGGATGATGGAGCTCTCCATTCTTGTCAATCACTAGGTATCCTCATTTCAGCTTAACTGGTGCATCCTAAATCATGAATAATTTGCATTATGTACTCATAGCTGTAATTCTTTCCGTACAGTATGCATTTTCTTAGAGTCTTCAGCAATGATTCACTTGGTAATATGCACCTAACCATCGTTCCCTTCGATTCACGTGGTTGGGGCATTTTCCCCCTCATTATCTTATTTAATATATTCATAACTTCCTTGTCCAATTCATTTTTTTTTTTCTCAAGGTTTATGCTTTTGGGTATCGGCAGCTATGACTGCTTCCATCAGTATTGTCAGGAACTAAGACTGACTATTGTGCAACTGGCAAGGACCTCACTTTTATGACCGGATAACAGCATTTGATTGACGATTATCTCAGGATCTTGTGCAGAATCCTGGTGTCTTAACTATGAGAATGATCTTAACTGTGACTGGCATTGATAAATAAAAGCTTGTTTATTTTCCCAACCTTTACCCTATTATCTCCTATGGGGTCATACTTTCGAGTAGCCAGTGCAGTAGCAAAGGATATTTGCAATGCAAATAAAGTTAAATAAAGTCTCCCAAAATTCTAACTCTGTCATCCTTGCGTATATAGCCTATTCCACAAGGGATTTGTGGTGTGAAAGAAAGACTCCAACTCAAGAAACTGCAGCAGTCATTCAGTGAACATGCGACAGGAAAGCAATTTTTGCTTTGATAACATCTTTTAACCATTGTCCATGTAAAGCTCCAAAATTTGAGAGAGAAAACTTATATTTTCACATTCAAGTTGAAATGTTTTCTTGTGAGACACTAATTTTATTCTGTGCAGCAATTCCTGACGGAGTTAATGTGCTGCTCATTTCTATACACTATAGCAAATCTTCAGTTTTCTTGCATGAGTACGAAGTGTTTCATAATGGAGTCTTTGGGAAAATATTTCTTAGTGAATTTGCCATGTCAGATTTGTGTAAATCCTAAGCTTTTAGGAACTGCTTCCAGCAGTGTCATCAAGGGCTAAGTCTGGCTCATTAAACTGGTAAGGCTCTCACTTTTATGCCCAGAGTATGGCATCTGATTGGCCACATTATGTCATGATCACTGACGAGATGGTGAGGTGCCAACCTCTGCATCCATAAACTAAAAGTGGATACTTCCATGCTACCAGTGTATCTTAATGTCCGCCACTTTCCCAACAACTCATAGTACGAGCCAGATTCATCATCTGTTGGAACATAATTGTATGTTTATTCACTCAACATATAGCGGAGGTGCTGAGTCGCAGATAGGCATGACAAAAAGTATGTCACAAATAAGCTTTCGGCCAACAAGGCCTTTGTTAAAACCACACACACACACACACACACACACACACACACACACACACACACACACACACACACCAAATGCAAATGCAACTCACACATGACTTCAGCTGCCAGAGACTGCAAGCGTGTGTGTGTGTGTGTGTGTGTGTGTGTGTGTGTGTGTGTGTGTGTGTGTGTGTGTGTGTGTGTGTAGCTACTTTCAGTTTCATAATATTGTTACATTCCATCGTGGTTTTTCTGTTGTTCAACTGTGTGTACTCTGTCTGTCATAATTGCTACCATACACACAAGGAATATTATGAATCCCTAGTGATCTCAGGCTGAGATTATCTTTAACAGGTTGCAACATTTCTTTAATTTTTCTGGGTGGCCAGGAGATCCCTTCCCTGGTTAAGTGTGTGCCAATCTTCCTCCTTGTTGTAGTGTAGAATGGAAGCTATGCTGTGTGTTCGTCCTCCTACCGTGGGTTGGCAGCACATATCTCACATTATTTTATTTTTTCCCAGATATTCCCACAATTAAATAGAATTTGTCAAGATAATACACTACAGTGCAAATCAGTAGGTCAAAATATATAACATACAGCATACATAACATGCTTTATGAGGATAAGACAGTGGTCTGCTGTGGCCTTTAATAAGGAACCATCCTGTCATTTGCCTGTGTGGTTTAGAAAGCTCATGAGTAAACTCTACTAGACAGAGCACCTGATCAGTGTCTTAACTGCTGCACTGCCTCATTTGGTTAGTCCCAACCGTATACCAACTTTTGCTCATGTTTCTCTGGTACCCGTTGGGACTATCAACAGATGGGGTTTCACTAGGCATGGCCTACACCTAAACAGAACTGGGAAGGGAAGTTTGGTACAGCTGATTCATAAACGTGTGTTGTCATCAAGTTCCCCTGCCTAAAGAGTATCTCCAGCAGTTTAAAAAGTACTGAAAAAATCATTCACAAGACAGATTTTAACATTGTAAATATCACACATACCACACGTCACAAAGAAAAAGAATCAATTGAAAAGAGTAACATGGGACATTTCACAGACGTAACAATCCTCCATCAGAACATGCAATCAATAAAAAATAAGATACAACTATTAGAAATTGAGCTGCAATGTTTGAACTGCACAGTAGTTTGTATTACTGAGCATTGGTGTAGAGACACAGAAATCCAACATGTAGTATTATCATTGTATGAAAGGGCAAACCGTTACTGCAGAACTACTTCAAGGGGTGGAGGATCATGCATTTATATCAGAAAACAAATGTGGTTCGAATCGAGACATGACCTTAATACGGTAACTGAAGACAAACACTTTGAAATATCAGCTACTTATAGGTCTCCCAGCTGTAGTGTGGACACTTTTTCCAATAAATTAACAGAAGTTCTAGATAAAGTCTCAAGTAACATAATTCTGTGGGGGGACATGAACATAAACATCAACACTCATATCATGAATAAATCCAGCAGCACCCTCATAAATATACTTCTAAGTTTTGGCATGTCCGTAGTGGTCAATAGTGCAACAAGAGTTACTGCAATGGGCAGGGAGATATGTGATGTAGCTGTAAAGGATCTCAGACTATGATACCATCTCTGTCAAATAACAATAGTAAAATCAGGCGTTGAATTATTCCCTAAACTGCAAGCCTACAAACGGCATGTATCAGAAATCAAAATAAAAGATTTTTCAAAAGGACTAGCAAAACAAAGCTGGGATGAAGTGTATGAGTAAACCAATGTGAATATGAAATTCTCTAAGTTCTCCATGTTATTTAAATTAAACTTTGAAGAAGCATTTCCAAAAGTATGCACGTCTATATCACCATCTCATGAAAACAGATGGACAACAGCAAGTATTAAGAAGTCTGCAGAGAAGTTACAGCAAAAATTCCCCAAAACAAAGATAACACCTGTAAATGATGTTGCACTAAATACAATGATGTTACTCCCAACCACGGAGAATGAGTCAGTCAAACTGTTCAAAAACTAAAAAATAAAAAGTCAGTAGGCTTAGAAGAAGTACCAACATGTGTACTGAAACAATTCATAGAGATTATACAAGGCCCCTTAAGAAATATATTAAATGAATCCTTCACATCAGGGATATTTCCAGAGCAGTTAGAACAGGGAAAAGTTGTACCTTTGCTTAAGGAAGGTAATGCAGAAGACATTGAAAATTACCAGCCCATTTCCCTGCTGTCACCATTCTCAAAAATAATAGAAACAATTATGAAAGACAGATTAATGAATTACCTGAAAAAAATACAATCTTTTAAGTGAATCACAATGTGGTTTCTGAATTGGCAAAAATACGGACTCGGCCATGGTACAATTCACAGAAGATGTGCTTGATGCTCTTAACAAAGATGAGTGTGTCACAGACATATTTTTGGATCTTTCTAAGACCAATAAAATAGAAGCATTAGGAAAAAGATGGGTAGCTGACAGGTTTCGATCATACCTATCAGATAGGGTACAAATAGTAGAGATAACACACACTTCAAATAGATCTAAACATTTACTGAAACGCTTATCAGAACAAAAATACATTAATATAGGGGTTCCACAAGGTAGCATATTAGAACCAATACTATTTCTGATGTACATCAATGACTTCCCCAGTAATGTTATGGCCAAAAAATTCTCTTCGCTGATGACAACAATATTATAGTCACTGAAAAAACAAGAGAACTCCTTGCAGAGAAAGTAAATGAAACTCTCAAGGAAGTTTACGATTGGTCAATGAGCAATAAAGTGACATTGAACATAAATAAAACGAATGCCATTAATTTCAGTTTGAAGAGGGAAAATGACAGTGTTAACTTAAATGTAGATGGCACTTCTACAGACTGTGTAACAAATGCAAAATTTCTAGGAATGAATGTTGATTCTCAGTTGAAGTGGTGTGAACACAGTAAGGTAAGCCTACTTGCAAACAGAATGTCATCAGCATGTTATGCCCTTAGAATCCTATTATCAGTGTGTAACATGCAGTGTCTTTTAGTTGCATACTGTTCATATGTACACTCAATTCTTAGCTATGGCATTCCTTTTTCAGTGAACAAATGCACAATTTTCAAAAATAATAGTCAAGCTCGTTGTAAAGATCTGTTTAAAACACTGGGGATTTTAACTGTTCCATGTGAATACATTTGTCAGTCAGTTGTACACATCAAAAATAACATTAGTAATTACTGTACAAACAGCTCTGTCCATGACCATAAACAAGAGTTACACTCAACTTACATTTACCAAGAAAAAAATAAACATAAAACTTGAAACAGCATTTTCTACCAAGGAATAAAACTGTACAATAAATTACCAAAAGAGATTAAAGAAATTGCAAAAATACACTTATTTATAAAGGCAGTTAAAAAGTACCTATTATGCAATATATTTTATACATTGGAGGATTACATAGATAAAACAGAGTAGGGGTTTGGTAAAAAAAAGTTACACAAATAAATAATAATAATAATGATTATAAAACATCCAACATTCCACATAACTCCTTGACACTATGTTTTTCCTTCTTTTTTTCCTTTTCTAGAAAAACTTACCCCCAAACTCTGTTCCTCTTTCTGAGTTCAACATCTCATAGAGGAATGCTGACTCAGTTTTTCAGGGTAGCAGATGGGGAAGTTGTAGTACAGAAAATGGCCCAGAGATCAGCTGTGTGTGTGTGTGTGTGTGTGTGTGTGTGTGTGTGTGTGTGTGTGCGTGCGCGCGCGTAGTGAGTGAAGTGTTATGAAACAATGTGTGTATAGCATGTGCAGTGACTGATAGTGAGATGTGAGTGAACAGTGTGGCATTACATTATCTAATAAGTTATTTGTAAAAAAAAGTATTGTATATCAGGAGTAAATCTAAGGATTGTCTCTAACTAGAAGTCTGTATATGTACTTGTATAGGAATTAGCTTATTTTAAATTGGTCTAAACTTGCAAATATTTGACATGTCCTATATTCTTGTAAAAAGGAGATCTGTGGATGAATAAAGCTACTACTACTACTACTACTACTACTACTACTACTACTAAAACTACTGCAATGTTCCTCGGTTCACAAACAATCTGTTCCAGGTAGCTTGTAATTTAAAATACAGTGGGAGCAGACAGCCAGTAAGATTTAAATATTGAAATATTGGCTCCTTTGGTGTTAATTAATTTTGCAGAATTTGACATCTACATTGAAGTTGCACATTACAATTATTTTCATGTAATAGAATTTACCAATTTATTACCAACAAAAAGGTATAGTTTGCCAGTGATACTTATATTTTTCTCATTTTACTCCCAAAAATGACATAATACTTAGTGAAACATTTTACTTCCACAGATGACATAATACTGAGTGAGGCACTATGTTACTATAATTAATAGTTTTTAATAGTAGGCTATTAATAATGTAACTTGAACTCTTTTAGCATCTCACTGTTGAGAAGACTTATTAGTTAGTTACAGTTTTATGTTTTGTTTGCACTATTCTCTTTTTCATAGTGAGGAAAAGAGAAGAGATATGGCCTTTTAATTAATAGTATGGGTTGGTTAGTTGTTCCCCAGATAATTTGTACAATAAATGGGAATGATGTGGAATGAGTCATTATACACTCTTATTGCAAATTAATTTGTAAATATGGCTTCATGCTGAACATTTATAACTTTTTTTATTTTTGTTTTTATTATTTTTTTACTATTGAATGTTGAGATGTGAGTTAGTAATTGCTGCCCACTAACTTTTGTGTGTTACAATGACAGAAATTCTTCTGTGGAAGAGGAGTAGTTCTCGTGGAGGAACTTCTTCAGTTTCTTTCCAAATTTTCCTTTGCTGTGCGTCAGACATTTTATTTCACTGGATAAGGGATCAAAAAATTTACTTTCATCAGTATGCTCTTCTTTTATGCTAAAGACAACATTATTGTGGAGTCTTGAATGTCATTTTTTTCTTCTGGTATTGTAATAATGTACATCATTGTTTAGTTCAGCAGTGGACTATTTACAAAAGACTTTATGAGGTTATAAATGTGCTGTGAAGCAATAGTCAGATTGCCCAACTCTCTTAAACAGATATCTACAAAATGATCATGGATGAGCATGGCATATTATTCTTACAGCACATTTTATAGGGAAGAAGATTCTCTTTCTTAAAGATGTGTTACCACAGGAACAAAGATTGAAATATGGCCTGTCATCAACATTAAAGTTGTTAGAGGTGCAAAAAAATGAGCACATTGTGCATTTTAGGTACTACCACTTCCTGAATGTTGTTCCAAGAAGTCCCCAAAATGTACTTTTGTGGCAGTAGAATCATTCTGCAGTCTTTAGTTATGTATAGAATCTGATATGGATTCCATCACTCCATGGATTTTGTTCAATTTTAGCTATTTCAGCTGTTTCTCAGATCAACTGACACTAGTCTCTGGTGCATGCAGTGTGGTGTAGTTGTTAGCACCACTGGCTAATGTGCTGCGGGTCACCGGTTCAGATCTGACCACCAGCCGTTATCTGTTATTTAGTATTTGTTGTTACTGGAATGTACTTGAAATAGCGTATGTTTATGGTGTTTGTGTACCTGTAATATTCTATGGTTGTATAAATACTAACTAGCACTCTGGAATGTTTGGTTTTTGTAGAGATAGTTGCATTCTCTATCCAGTAGATCAGTTCTATTCTGCCTGTTTGTTGGTGTCAGTGATAAATGTGATTTCAGTTCTAAGAGTTATGCTTAGCTGAAAACCCTGCCTTCACATTTAGACTTGATTGTGAGTTTGGTGTGTCATTGTTTGGTGGAGACATGGACCTGAAAACATGTACATGACTGTAGTTCCAATTAGTCAACATAAAAGTCATCACCTTCATGGACTGGAAGTGGAATACAAGTAGTACATCATTGCTAAGATTCGTAGATTCAAGAAATGTGGACTCCCAAGTAGCAGTAAGTCACCTGCACATCAGGCAAGATTCATCTAATGAAATGAAAGGATTTGACCGAGTCTCCAAATACGACAATTGGGGTAACATGATGTCGTTGCCAATTGCGTGCTTTCACTTGGATGGCACAGTCCGGTGACAGTTTGAAAATGACAAAGAGAAGCTCAATAGCTAGGACAAATTTCAGGCTGAATTGAAGAAAACATTTACTGATGATCAACAGCAAGTCCACTTAGCACAATGACAGAGGAACAGGGCCCAACGTCATAGTGAGACAGCAGTCATAAATACAGGAAGTTTTAGCTCTTTGCAGCATTATAAATGCAAATGTGACAGAAGCTGACAAAATCTCACATTTGATGGAAGAGTTGCCGAAGACATGTAGCAAGCTCTTCTGATGTACGATGTCACAACAACAGAATAATTCATCAGATGGTCCCAGCACATTGAGGAAATGCAGCAGAAGAGAGTCGGACGTAAGAAGCGTGATCGGCTCCCAGATGTGGTCTCTAAGACATTTGTGATAGATGACCACAAGTCAGAGCACAGGAGAGAAGATACAACAGGTGTGTGGCAGCCAGAAATGTTGGATTGAGTACACAAGAGACAGCAGCCATGATTATTGACCCCCATATGTCAGGAGGTAGAGGACAACATTGAACAGGTGTCTTGATCTTTGGCACTAGTTAAACACATCATGAAAAATGAAATTCAGCCAGCTCGCCATTATGCCATTGCTGCCAAATGACAACCCAGCATCTGACCAAGCTAGGTACAACCAACTCCTCCACCAAAACCTTATAGAATAACAGATATTTGGAGGACAGAGGACAATACACCAATTTGTTTTCACTGTGGGCACCCTTGATACATTGTACACTACTACAGAGAGAGAACATTCAACAATTATTTTGCTGCAAGACGTCAACCGTCTCAATAGTCCTATTCAAGCCAGTCAACTGCAGATAATATAGTTGAACTCTGGGTCAAAGCTCGTCACTGTACCCTGGACAATGTTACTTACCAGCATGCCGTAGCCATTCCTCATCATCTTACCAAGATACCATCTTCTCGCCTAGTTGATGAATTCAGGAAAACTGAGACGACTGTCTATGAAGGTGAGGGCACCATAGCTGAAAAACTTCCAAGAATGACAGTTATCAATATGACAGGAAAACTCATTGACATCCTCATCAATGAGCAACTGGTCCAGGCACTAGTTGCCTCAGGCAGTTCTTTTTCTCTAATATCAAATGCTGTATCATTGCCAGCTAAAGAAGACTATGTTATGTGATAGAAAAGTGATTGTGCTGAAGGTCGCAAATACGAAATATCCCTAGCAAACAAGAACATGTATTGTGAAATAACTATCGGTGATACAAAAGAGCCCTCCAAATTTATCATTTTAACAGAGTGTAGTCATTATGTTATTCTCAGGTGGGGCTTCTTGCAGGCATCACAAGCAATCACAGACGGTGGAAGATCAGAGCTTCATATTCACAAAGCTGTTTCAATGAGCACATATAACAAAGATTGGTTGGGCCATCTGTTTGCCTTTGAAGACATTGTTATACCACTATCATAATTGAGATGAATTCCAGTTGTCAGTTGAGATGCACAGCTATAGTGCAAAGATTTTGCCTATCGCAAAGAGGGGTGTCCATAGGGACAGTCAAACCAATCTAGGAACAGAGTTTTAGTGCACTACAGACAATGCAAGGGAGGAAGCTACTATTGAATTGACCAAGGAACAATGTGGATGAGTAATAGCCATTTTTCATCAATTTTTGGATACTTTTGAATCCAGGATGGAAGAAAGACAGACCAGGC
Source organism: Schistocerca cancellata (assembly GCF_023864275.1). Classification (NCBI taxonomy): domain Eukaryota; kingdom Metazoa; phylum Arthropoda; class Insecta; order Orthoptera; family Acrididae; genus Schistocerca; species Schistocerca cancellata. The sequence goes on along the minus strand of NC_064626.1, from coordinate 1,142,137,465 downwards.
GGGCAGTGATAAACCAGATTAACACTGGGGATTGTCCACCAGTTAACCAGTGCTCATATAAAGTCACTGGCTGAACAATGATTAATCTGGTAGGAAGTGGCGAGGCTGCTGCAAGGTGATGACATTGAACCTTCAGCGAGTCCTTGGTCCTCTCCTGGAGTCCTTGAGGAGGAGGAGGAGGAAGAGGATGGCACATGGTATTTCTGCAATCACTACTGACAGCTGAGCAAAACCATGAAGAAATATGTGTATCCATTGCCACACATTGATGACATTCTGGACTGCTTGAAAGAGCGAAGTATTTCTCAACTGTGAAGATACAAACAGGCTACTGGGAAATCAAGTTTGATGCGGCTGAGTGGGAAAAGACTGCCTTCATAACTCTTGATGGCCTCTGAGTTCAAAGGTATGTTGTTTGGACTATGTAATGCTCCATTCACTGAACCTATGGTGGACAACCCACTTTGCAATATTAAATGTATGACATATCTTTGTTATATGGATGAGGTTGTCATTTCTTAGACATTTGAAGAACCTGTAAACTGACTGACAACTATGTTCAAGAGTTTTCAAACTGCAGGTCTCCACCAGAATCCAAAACAGTGCCTCTTTGTCATCCAAGAAATATAAATCTTGGGCACTTAGTGAATGGCGATCGAGTTCGCCCTGATCCAGGGAAAATAAGAGCATTTAAAGACTATCTGATTGCATGGCACATTCATGATATGAGAAGTTCTCTTGGGATGTGCTCATATTACCAGCAGTTCATTAAAGAATTCTCTATCAAGCCACATCCATTGCAAGGACTAGTGCAGAGAGATGCCAAACTTTATTGGAATGAGGTGAAAGAAAGATCTTTCCTTTTCCTCAAGGAGGTATTAACATCATCTCCGGTTCTAGTATTTTATCATTTGAATGCCAAGGCACAACTTCATGCTGACACGAGCAGCTTTGGGATAGTAGTAGTTCTAATAAAATTTCAGGTAGGTGCTCTAAAGATGATAACTTTCACTTGTCAAGTACTGTCCAAGACTGAGAAGAACTACTCTACAACTGAGAAAGAATTCTTTGCAATTGTTTGGGGCCTGAACAAATTCTGTCTGTGATGATTTGGCAAACCATACATCATTGTCATGAATCACCATTCTCTGTGCTGGCTGAGTAATCTGAAGGACCCATCTGGTTAGCCGGCAAGCTGGGCACTGAGGCTTCAGGAGTACGATGTAATGGTACACAAAAACATACGCAAACACCAGGACATTGACTGCCTCTTAAGGAATGCTTTGACGGAACACAGCAGTGTGGAAGAAATCTGTCATCACTGTCTTAACTGACATTTCTGCTGAAAAGGGGGAGAAGCCCTGAAGAATGAGGAACCAATCAGAAGAGGGTACCGGTTAATAACTGGACCATGGTATTAGAGGGTCTGTGACGTGATGGGGCGCAAATGGTTACTCATCATCCCAGCTCATCTGCAGCCAGCAGTCATGAAGGATTTCCACAGTGCTGTTCTGACATCTGATCCGCAGAGTTTGGTGAAGACTCTACCGAAATGAGACACCAGTATCACTGGCCAGGTCTCTATCAGTTCATTAGACACTGTGTGAGCCACTTTAAGGAATGCCGATGACAGAAACATGTGCTGCAATTAAGTTTGTGGCATCTGGTACCAATCTTGCCTGTAGAGCACCATTCCACCAAATTAAGATTGACCCCTTATGGAGGGTGCCAGAGTCGATAAACTCGAATCGATGGGTAATAGTCTCCAATGAGCTCACTTGCTATGCTGTCAGCAAAGTTGTGCCAGCTGCTGAAGGCCGAAAATTGCAAAGTTCCTTGTAGGGTACATCATTTTGAAGCATGCCACATCTTGTGTGATGACTCTGATCATGGGAAAGTTTTCCAGTCGAGACTAAAAATGGAGATAATTTCATGTTGCAACATCACCCACAGGATGACAACTGCCACAGGCAAATGGCCACACAGAACACTGTAATAAAACTTAGGCAAATATGCTGTCTGTGTATCTTGAGGTCAAACAGAAAGATAGGGATACAACGCCTACTACAGAGCACAGCAAGACACTATGGTCTTTACACCATTCTTTTTGCTCCACAGCCGCAAGCCTGAAATGATGATCGTTGACTGTATTATACTGGTCAACTGTATTATACTCAAGATAATTATGCAAAACACCTCACTACCAGCGCCAAAGGAGCAAGGCAGCTGGCTCACGTACAGATCGCGGACGCCCAAAGAAAGACCAAGAGTGCTTTAAAAATAAGCACTGACAGTGAGAGGTAGATCGAGAAACTTAGTACGGTTTTTTATACCAGTGCAGAAAGTTTGACTATTGTAGAAGTGCTGTATCTTCTCCTTCATTGCTTTTCGGATGTGACATATGAAGTTGAGGACTATGACCCTTCATCAAGAAGACAAAAGCATGGAGATGTCAGTGTCCTCTGTATGAAGCCCTATTACAATCCAGAGGTACAGATCAACAGTGGGTAGGAACAAACTGAAGACTCACTTGGTCACAGAGCTCCAACAGGAGGGACTATCTTTGATGCTCATTACACTGAAGAGAAAGTAATGATAATGACCAGAACATGAGGATCTGCAAGTGCTGCCATACAGGGGACCATTGACAAAATGTAGGTCCAGAGTGCTGTAGTTGGCTTCAGTGAGGACTTTTGAAACAGCGGGTTGCTGTTTGTCCAGCAGAGGTAGTGATGCCACAGACTCTGCTGCTTGTTGTGTGGTGTAGTTGTAAGTGTCACTGGCTGCAAGTCACTGATTCAATCAGCGTTTATTTATTATTCAATATTTATCATTTCTGGAATGTTTTTGAAATGTCTTATCTTTTTTTTTTTTATAGAATATTTGAGTTTTACATTTTGTACTTCATTGATGACCCTACCTATGGATTTGGACTATATTGTGGTTTCGATGTGACAGTATTATATCATGTAGCAGCCATTGGTGAATGCTGTGCTGCTTTTCTCAGTGCTGTTTTGTTTATCCATGCCCATGCTTCACCAACCAACTTATGGTGGGTGGTAAAGGACACATTTAGTGATAGAAAAAGTTATGAGGTTTTATTGTTGGTGCTACATACAACTCTTTTTCAAAACTAAAAGCTTGCTACCTATGGTGAGGACAGATTCCTGATATGAACCAAAATTTTCATGTCTTCCCATTTACAAACTTGCAGAGGTGTAAAGTTTGTTTTCCAATAACAACCATAGCACTGCAGAGTGGGCTCTTCTGGGTGCACAGAGAATGCCCAGTATATACCCAAATTTACTGTAACATTTGCATACTTGTGGTGCTGATGACATTTGCAGTCTGGTCCCAGATGATTTGAAGATCAGACACTTCAGCATTGTAAATCTGATCATTACTGTAATCCCAGAATAATAAATAGAGGGACACAATATTCAAGTGGCAAAGTAATCGCCCATCCACTTTCACCTAAAAGTTTCTTGTAGATCCCCTGACTTTTCTAGTGCCTGGTGGAACAGAACACCAACACCATACAGCTGAAACAAGATGTGGCTGTATTTGTACCAGCAATGGAAAGACTTATTCAGCCAACATGTCTATGTATGTTGACACTTTTTTGGTTTCTTCTGTGAATAAAAATGGCCCAATGATCATATTACAAAACAGTCCACAACAGACATCAATTTTGTTGCTGTGTGAGGTATGTTTTCCTGAACACTGTGGACCCTACTTCAGACATTATGCCTTCTGTTATTGAAATGTGTCTGTAATAGGCAACATAACCTTTCTCAGAATAACATTCTTTTTTCTCAGTATGTCTTGGCACATTGTAAACCAAGTTGTTTTGCTGTTTCTTGTCTGTAGCCAGCAGCATTTGCAGGATCTGCACTTTTAATGCACACAGCCAAAGATAAGATACTATTGCAGGATATCATGCACAGTTGTGTAAGGATTTTAAAATTTGTGTGAAGTATGCCAAGTTGACTTCCTTGGACTGTGCATGATCATTTGAAGACATCCTCTATCTGAAATAAAACACTTTCCACATTCAAATGTTTTACAGAGATGTACTGTGTCCAAAAACTGTCAGTTACACTTTTATCCTGTCAACATTTGGTGTTGTTTTGTGAGACACGCTGAGAAACTTCATTGCACCATAGTGATAGAGCAAATCTTGGCATATCACAACAGATGCACCTTATCTTGAATGGATGCCATCTTAGTAATTAGGTTTTCCAACTCAGCAGACTTGAAACAAACTGTTTGAATTATTATCTGTATGATTGACTTGTCTGCATTTGTTACATTTGAATCTAGAATGCCATGAATTTAGGGCATTACAAGTTGCAGATCCTCTACTGTTGTATCTACACTCATGCTCATAATTTAAGGATAAAGCTGATACATGGTGAAACAATACTCTGGTGGGCAGTTTGTGGGTTTAAATCAGTTTGGGGTAAGATCATGCAATGCATTTGACCTGCAGTCGTCGCACGGTGGTGCTGGCATCAGTCCACATACGCAGAGGTGTGTTGGTGCATGTCAGAGTAAGGTGCAGTGAGTAAGTGTGCAGACGTTTTCAGACATGCTTATGGTGACTGTGTGTTGAAAATGGCTCAAAGAGCACATATTGATGACGTTATGAGGGGTAGAATACTAGGGCGACTGGAAGCTGGTCAAATACAGAAGGTCATAGCACGGGCCCTCCGTGTGCCACTAAGTGTGATCTCAAGATTATGGCAACGATTCCAGCAGACAGGAAACATGTCCAGGCGCTACAGTGCGGGATGTCCACAGTGTACAACACCACAAGAACACCAATATCTTACCATCAGTGCCCGCAGATGGCCACTGAGTACTACAGGTAGCCTTGCTCGGGACCTTAGCGCAGCCACTGGAACAGTTCTCCCCAGACACACAGTCTACAGATGACTGAACAGACGTGGTTTATTCGTCTGGAGACCTGAAAGGTGACCCCTGGTAACAGGGGAGCCAATAAATCCTGGTGTCAAGAACACAGTACGTGGTCACTGGAACAGTGGTCCCAGGTTATCTTCACAGACGAGTCTAGGTGTAGTCTGAACAGTGATTCTCGCCAGGTTTTCATCTGGCATGAACCAGGAACCAGATACCAATCCCTTAATGTCCTTGAAAGGGACATGTATGGAGGTCGTGGTTTGATGATGTGGGGTGGGATTATGATTGGTGCATGTACAACGCTGCATGTCTTTGACAGAGGAACTCTAACAGATCAGGTCTATCGGGACATCATTTTGCACCAGTGTGTCCACCTTTTCAGGAGTGGAATAGGTCCCACCTTCCTCCTGATGGATGATAACGCATGCCCCCCCCCCCCCCCCCCCCCCGAGCTGCCATCATGGAGGCCTACCTTGAAACAGAAGATATCAGGCGAATGGAGTGGCCTGCCTTTTCTCAAGACCTAAACTCCATCGATCATGTCTGGGATGCTCTCGGTTGATGTATCATTGCACATCTTCAAACCCCTACAGCATTTCAGGAGCTCCGACAGGCACTGGTGCAAGAATGGGAGGCTGTACCCCAGCATCTGCTTGACCACCTGATCCAGAGTATGCCAACCCATTGTGCGGCCTGTGTACGTGTGCATGGTGATCATATCCCATATTGATGTCGGGGTACATGTGCAGGAGACAGTAGCGTTTTGTAGCACATGTTTTTCGGGTCGGTTTTCTCAACTTATCATCAATACCGTGGACTTACTGATCTGTGTCGTGTGTGTTCCCTATGTGCCTATGCTATTAGCTCCAGTTTGTGTAGTGCCACGTTGTGTGGCATCACATTCTGCAGTTATCCTTAATTTATGAGCACGAGTGTAACAGGGGAAATCTTCAATTGCTGTTTTGTTTTCTTTGATTGTGTTTTGACTTTTTTGTGTAGCCGATATGTTTATAGTGTGCAATCTGAAACAGTATGTGATGCTGAATGGACTACTCTGATTCTGTCGAGGCAATTGCAAATAATAATTCAAAGCATTCAGAACACAGTCAATACACAAACCAAAATTATGGTAAGAGGCCGACATTGTGCTGTTTACCAGGCCATGTGGCACAAGGATTTGTTGCCTTGTTAAAATGAGTAGCTCAAAGAAGTCAACAAGAAACACAAGGTCTGCATATTTAACCACCTGCTTTTTGTGAGTTTCTATACTAGCTACAGAGATGTAAGGAAGTCATTTTTGCACTGCTTAGAAGCTGACACTGCTGATATATACTGTCTTTTAACTGAAATTATTATGTACATAATTTGGAGCCGTTTTTGGTATTGCCAAATGTGTATTTAATGTGACAGGAATTTTATGTAATCATTTGGTGTTACCTAATGATCCATTATTATTATTATTATTATTATTATTATTATTATTATTATTATTATTATTGTTATTGTTATTGTTGTTGTTGTTGTAGTTACAAAACTTGGACTATAATGAAAATTTTGTGTGAAATTGCAGGACAGCAGAATGAACATAATGCGGAAGTTTCGGGGAGGGACCCTCCCCTCCATGTCACAAGATGAAGCTAACTCTAACCCTCAGCATACAGCTCTGGGATTAATGCACCTTAAGAAGTTATTCTCTGAATATACTCATCCCTCACACCCACTGACTGAAAAAGAACGTGATGATAAGCTGTATAATATGTTACCACTGTTTTGCAAGGTATGTTATCAAAAAAAAAAGTACTACTGTAATTACTTTTATATTGTATATTAGCATAGTCTATGAATCATTAATTACTGACATAATCAAATATTATTTAACATGAAATTTAATGGTGATCGTATAAAAATCGCTGACTGGAGATCAAATTTGACATTAGACCAGAAATTGAACTATGTTCAGGAGTTGGCTCTATTGTATAATGTTAAACTTGGGTGCACCAAAGCAGATTCAGTGTGATCTTAGGTAGCACGTAACATGCTTGGCAACATGGCTAAAATTGGCTATCAACATGATTATTGTGCTTCATCTGCAGATATTTATTGTATATTGTCGATAAGCAGCGTTCATTATGGAAGGTTTCGTGCTATAACCGTGGGAGCAACGTAAACAGAAAAAGAAGTGATCATCAAACCCTCTCAATTTGAGAAAGATATGCTGCTGAAAATTGTGTTGGCCTAGTATAAAGATATAACTGAGTGAAAAAGGAGGAGGAGACCAGATGAAGTCACTATGGCCAACAAGGTTAAGGAAAGTTGCTGTTAACTTTAATTCTGAAATAAGGCCAATACCTCAAGGATAGCTCTGCAAGCTGTTGCTATGTATCCTTTAAACAGAGCACCAACCACTATTTGAAAGGTTCCTGTGGTGTAAAATCTTAAGGTTAACAGCAGCATGCACACTGCAAACAGTGGTTGGTTTCTTTTGGTTTGTTTCATCAGATAGTCCCTGAGCCCTAGTTCCAACTAGTCTACAGTACTTTTATCCAAAATAAAAGTCAGCTTAAATGACTTGTTATTTAACTCCAAGAATAGGTTCACTCTTTCATGAAATGTGTGAGGAGCTTGTTGGGTCTTATGATGTCATCCTCAGTGGACACATTTGATTGCTCAGTTATTTGTAAAGTAAACAAAAGGAAACAATGTAATTCACTTCGTATAGTGTTGTTGCACACACAATTTTGCTCAGCAGTGGCCCAGAATGCTCTGAAAAAAGAGAGTATGGTATTGCATGGTTTCAGTGGTGTGGAATGCCTTGTTAATATCATTATAAATCTCTCTATGACCAGTAAAGTAGAGATAATAGTAACAAATTGAAAAAAATTCAAGAATGACATGGGTTCAAACACGTGATTTTCTACACCTAAGTCCACAACACAACCACTGAGCCACCAAAACGAGTGAAACACTAGTATGTTGTTAGTTTGTTTCAAAATACTTGCTTATGTCCTATTTATCAACACACTTGGAATTGTCATAGCAGATTACGTACATGTTTGGTAGTTAAAAATTAATATGAATTGCATAGTTACTGCTTCTCGATCTGAAAGGGAATGTACATTCATGATGTTGAACCACTATCAGCTGCTTTCAGAATTCCCAAACTTAATTGTTCACTGCAAATATTTCATATTTTCCTTTCTTACTCTCTGCTGAGTGTGTATAAAATGTCGTTGAACTAATCACATAAATTATGAGTCATCTCTCAAGAGCTGTTATGAGACTGATCATTAAGTACACTTGGTAGCCAGTAATTTTATTGACGCAACCTTTCACATTTAAAAAAAAAAGTATTTTGAGCATCAGCAGTGTGAGAATGGCATTGTTACATATTTAGTTGCCATTTTTAAAATTAATAACAATTTTTTATTATTATTTCAATTTATATCTGCTAAAAGAAAAGCAATGAATCATAGTGCAGCTACAGTATAAACTGATTATTAGAGCTGAACCTGACTTTGAACTACGAATTTTCACCAGTCAGATATGATCAGACTTCATGGCATTGTGATCTACGATTAATGTTTATACAACACGATTTCCAGATTAAGCTTGATGTGAGGTCATTTTCTGTCTTAACGTAATGTTAAATACCTCATACGATTGGCCCTAAAGTGTTGACCAGCTTTATAGCTTTTGGTGCCATAAACTTTGTTGCTGAGTGAAGTATAACTTTCTTCTACTCACTTCAAATTTTGCTCTGTAATTACAGTGAGTCATACCATTTGTTTGTACTTTAGCGAAGAACTGAGGTAAGATAATTTTTGTCATGTTGTACTGTTTCTGATAATTTTAGTGCATTTGGGAGGCCCTTCATTCAACTCGTGCTTTTATTTTGATTTGAATATGTGGCATAACTTATTTCATTTTACACTTGTTCCAATTTGTGCTAGGTTTCATGTAATTTTTTGAAAGTGGTTGCTGATAAGGTGTTTACTTTAATGTCACATCAGTTTTAATGATCTATGTTACAGGTATTTGGCAACAGTCCATCAGCTGACATGATGGAAAAGTTCCGTGACATTCTAGCATTTTGTCAACAAGTATCCAAACTCATGGTGTCAGAAATGAGGCGTCGAGCTTCAAATCAGTCGACTGAGGCAGCTAGCTGTGCCATTGTGAAATTTCTTGAAATAGAAAACTCAGAGGAGTCAAGTAATGGCTGGATGTTGCTTTCGACTCTTAATCTTCTCGCCGCTGGTGATGCTTCACTGGTGCAGGTAATGAACAAAAATATTCATTTAAAACAGTCCTCAGTTGAACAAAACATTCATTTGTTTGTGTATTTGGTTTACAAACTGTGTTATCTAACATTAATTCTGATGACTTTCAGGTTATGACGTCAGTAGCAGTGCCTTCCACACTTGTTAAATGCTTGTACCTCTTTTTTGATCTTCCTGAGATAGAAAACCCAGAGACAGCTGAAACTGGAAGTGATTTTACTCCTAGAGAGAGAAGAATTTTGTTACAAAAGATATTTGTGCAGGTATTTACATGCCAAAAAATCTCTTGATATACTTAGTGCTTGTGCTCCTATTGAGATTTCATTATTTATATGTAAAGTATTCAGTATCCTCGTAACAATCCTCATAATAATTTAAGGGAATTTCATTTTCTTATTTCCCTTTATGTTTACACAGATGTTAACTTCTGCATCTGTCATTCCCTAACGACCTTTGCCAAATTACTTACACCGGTCAGTATCTCCAGATGTATTGCTTCAAGGCATATAAATAATTATGTCACTTTTGTCTTGAAAATATGTGGTTGTTACTACCTGATTCCAGCTGTTGTAGAGACGTGTTGATAATTCCAAATGACAAAAATTTACTGAACAATGAACAAAGATGTGCTCTCCATACATACATTATTTCTCTGTCTTGGATTTACTGAATGGATGCAACTGTTTATTTCAAACAAGGGTGTGTTGTCTACAGTAAATCTCGTGGGAGTTTGGTCTGCCCCCCCCCCTCCCCCCTCCCCGGCCCCATGCACACACAATATTTTTAAATATGTGCAACTATCTCTGATTTAGAGTAGGTATAAGATTTGTTTAGTCACCTGTTTCTTTATTTGTGAATAGCAGAAGCATTGAGTTGTCAATAGGAACACAAAACGAGGAGGAAAACTTGCTAACTTTCGCAGTCAGTTCTCTCTCTCTCTCTCTCTCTCTCTCTCTCTCTCTCTCTCTCTCACACACACACACACACACACACACACACACACACACACACGTGCCTGTATCCCTACACGATGTAATGGCACATGCACGTGTGTGTGTGTGTGTGTGTGTGTGTGTGTGTGTGTGTGTGTGTGTGTTGGGCTGCGGGAGGGGCAGTGCCCTCTGGTTTGGGGTGGTGGCACTGGTTCTTAATTTTTATGCATTGCTTATCACTTCTCAGTTTTGGTATACGATCAACATCAATATTGGGTTCCAGTTAGACATTTTATTCTGTCAGCATCTTAACGAATTGCAAAAGTAGTAGTTTAATTACTGTCTCTCTAAGAGGGATAAATGTTTGAAAACATAGATAACTTTGGTGTCAATAAATTGTTGATTGTATTTCTTCCCAATTGCCCACCTGGATAGCTGTGTGTATTTAAGTGCGACTTACAGGATGGGAAGGTGTGCTGGCCCCAGATCAAATCCAACTGGCAGAGTAACTACGAGGGGCCATCTGATGGCCAGTCTGCATGTGGATTTTAGGCAATTTCTCACATCCCACTTGGTGAATTCTAGATTTCCCACCTCAACAAGATTCACAAACATTTAGAGAATTTTCACTGACTTTCATGTGAATAATGTTGCATGCAGGCAATCAGGCTACACACATTCCCTGCCTGGGGAAGAAGAAGATACTTTTTCCCAGTTGCTCAGTTTTCATTTGACCTACTTTATTAGTTGATAAAACTTTAATATTGTTCTAATTATTGTTCTAATTATTGTTCAGATCTGTAGTTTTCTACCATTCTTCTATACTCTGCTTTTGTTGCAGGTACTTGTGAGGCTCTGTAGCCACACCGCACCTGCAGAGGAACTTGCTCGCAAGGACGATCTCACACTTCTGTTCTCTGCCATAACTAGCTGGTGTCCTCCGCATAATGTAATGTGGCGCAAGAGCGCGGCAGAAGTCCTGATGACACTGTCGCGGCATGGTCTCACTCAGCCTGTTGTCAGTTACATACACAGTCAGTAGTTACGTTATACTTATTATTGTACTTAGTAAAGACAATCAACATAGCACACATAAATCAGCTTATCGTTAAGGATCGGCTGACATGGCAAGTATCATTCTGCTTTGTTGAGACCTGAATGAATATTGAGTACTTGATAAAAAATGAAGAAAGGGGAAAAATAGTATCGGCTTTTATGTTTCTTTATCATTTTTTGGGTAGGTATGTCAGAGCTATGAGGAACAATAGGCGGTACTGAAGTAGAGTAGACTAGAGAAGCGATATTGGTATTAAATTTGAAACTCCTGTTTAAGTTGGGCAGTGTTAAAACTGTCTCTCGATTGTAATGTGTTGGCAGAATACCACTACATAATTGCAGTAGTATCATGTTGAAAATTTTCAAATTTCTTACTGTATCTCTGAAAATAAAAATAGGGAGACAAGTAAAAAAAGTCAGGGGCATTTCTAATTTGACATATAAATTAGAAGGGATAATATGTCTGCTTTCTGTAGGATTCAGTGGGGAATTGACATTCTTTCATTTGAATCATTCACTCACTACAGTGGTAGAACTGTTTTCTAAAGAATTGAACAGTTTCTATGATTTAAAGTTTATATAGCAAAATAACGTGACCTTTAACACGTATAAGAGAAAGATATGAGATCTGTCAGGGAATTTTAAGCTGCCTGGTTTGTGGCTTCCAGGTTGTATAAATGTTTCACTGGAGAGGAGGGAGGAGGGTGTATCATAATGAAAATTGTTAACTTGGCAGCTTAGTTTGTCTGAGCAGTGATGAGTGGGGAAGATGCGGTGGTAAGTCAAGACGTAGTGCATTAACCAGTTATCTGGTTAACTTTTCATTTATGTGTAGTTATTAATTTCCTTCCTTCTGTGTTTCTCTATTGTAGGTTTTGCTTGCACCCTTGACTCATCTGTGAAATGCTTTTAATGTATAGATATTCCAGAAGTTCACTCTTCACCGCTACATGTCTCTCTGTTTCTCTAATATGCTTTGTGTGTGTCTCTTGCATAATATCTGCTTTTGTATGATTTTTCAGTTTGTTTTTATCCTTGTCTAAAAAAAGTGTTACAAAAGTAGGAGATATGCTTGTAATCACTCTCTATTACTATCTTCCAATTTTACATATTTGAGTACGGTTAATTGAACTGATAGCTTTGATTAATTGATTACATGTTACAATTTGTCCACAGTAGAAACTTACTTTGTTCTTCATAGTACCTGCATTTGTACATGTTAGGTTTACACAACTTGTGACGTGCCTTATGCATGTTCAGATAATAATCACACAATTAGCAACAAAAATGTGATTTCATATTGTTGAAAACAAGTGGTAAGTATAAACTTGTATATCAACTATAGTACAGTGAGTGCAAACTTCTATGACAAACTCAGGAGGATGTGTAAAGTTCATTGCATAGCGTTTGAGACATCACATATATGTAAATAATACTTCAGGGACTTTGGTCACTGTTGACTGAATTTGAGTTTAGACAACTTGGGGTTTCCAAGCTGCGACATGGTCAGCATTGCCAGTCTTTTGTTTCTGCTAATTTTGGATGTGCTTTACTTACCGCTGTTCAGTGAAATGATGGAACATTGCGTGTCGCACAGACCGTGACCTAATTGTGTGGATGGCACAAACCTTTCTACAAAGCCCAAAATATCCATTTGGACTACGTACTAATGGTCTGGATGATTGTTGGGATGAAACAGATGTTAACAAGATACCTCTGTAGTACCTGCTACATTTAAGTTGAATTAGGCTTGCTCAGGCATGCGGAACTCCATCTAAGTTTAAATTTAATTGTTGTAGCTTCTTGTGGGAATGAGAAGACAATCATTGTAGGGCAGTAAGTGCCCATTCACATGTTCCTTAAACAACACAATAAAGCACATGCTAAAGTGAATGGGAAAAGCTGTGATTGGTTTGACATGCCACAAAGTGCACTTCTGTAGACACTGCAGTGTGCACAGAGGTAAGGGAGTCATGTTGTCAAGTGCTAAAAGGAAGTTAGCAATTTTTGCTTTCTCTGCACTGCTGCATTATATCTCATGGCAGTGAACAACTTGAAAACAAGAAACCAGTCGTTATGGCTGAAGAAATTGTTGAGCAGATGGGAAGTGAGGGAAAGCATGACATTTCTTCAAAAATAACTAATTTTGTAGGATAAATACTTATTTCAAATTGATTGATGATGAGTGAGGAAAGTCACTGGTTACTGCTAACCCTGTGCAGCAGAAATTAGTGTAGAGGATGCCGTGATGAGAAAAACGATTACGTCTTCCAAGATGTGATAAGCTACTCTATGATTCGAGGACAATGGTGAACCAAAGTCTGTCATATTATACTTTTGGTACATATGCATCCTCACTACCAACACCACTTCTATTCGAGGTCTCATTGATGTATCCTTCTTGGCACAACTGTGATAATGTGAAAGCAGATTTTTTATTTTCTTCTTTAATTTCCTTCAGTGTTGTTAGTGCTCTACATTCCTTTGAAGTTCAGCATATTTTGTGTTATGCAGTATTAGGTTTGCTCTTGTTTTGATAATCTCTACTTCTTATGTCAGAAAGACCCAGCTTCAATTTATAATGTTCAGTTAAACAATGGAGACTCCAGGTAGAAATATTAACAATGTAAGAAAAGACAGAGTGCTACATACTGTAAAGACACGTAAAGTTGCAGACAGGCACAATTAAAAGACACTCAAATAAACCTTTCGGCCGCAGCCTTCACCAGTAAAACACACACACACACACACACACACACACACACACACACACACACACACACTCTTTATGTGAGTGTCTTTTAATTGTGCCTGTCTGCAACTTGATGTCCCCTTTACAGTAAGTAGCAATCTATCTTTTCCTACATTGTCAATGTTTAGTTAAAACACTCTTGTGTTCTTTGCATCAATTTGCCATATTCTGCCTTCATTTTTCTTGAAATCATCTTTGTAGGCACACTGCAGGAGTTACGGAGTGCACAGTTCCAGATGTCTTCCTTGCTTTGAAGCATACCTGTGAGGGAATGCTTCAGCTTCTCTCAACACCATTTGTATATCAGTGGATGCACTTTCATGCATGAATATAGACTTTCATTTGGTTCAGTGCAACATGAAGCAGCAAGGTGGGGGTAGCAGTTTCGGAAGTCTGCAAACTCTGTAGACTCTCATTGTATGCTTAAAAGGAACACGTAACAGAGCACTGGAGATGACTCATTCAACAAAGTCAGTGAAGACAGTGCTGTCCTAATCACGTGTCTTCAGAATTAAACTGACACATCATAACATGGCAAGCTTAGCACATCAGATTTTTATTTGTAATAACTAACTGAAAGGAAGGTACTTCAGAGAGTTTTTTATCTTCCTGTATTGAAAAGGGCCTTAAAGCATAGTCCAAGCCCCTAAGATCCATTAAGAAACTGCCAACTGATTTTTGTAACTGTGATGTTGCAAAAGGTTGTCAATTTCTTGAAATTAAAACAATGGGGAGAAAGTACTAAGTTATAGCAGAACTGCATCATGTCTTCAACTTTAACAAAGGTGTGGTAACATGCAGTGATATTATATGCAGTGACACTGCAGAGCTTTGGGGGGGCAGTGTCAGATAAACAAATAAATGGAAGTGCGCAATTTGATGTGTCAGGTAGGTAGTGCTTTTGAGATAAGAGTTTCATTTACATTGACATTAAAATTTCCATATTGTCAGCTTATATTACATCTGGATTTATTAAACATATTGTAACACCATACATCTCAGACTCCCATACATGCAGTGTGCAGCAGAAAATTTCATCTCTTCCTGGAAGATAAAAGAAAAAAAGCCTGAAAGTATCTCCAGCCCCATATGTTTTTATAACCATTGTTGGCACCAATAAAAGCATTGATAAAAAATAATCCATATATGGCAAGAAACACAAACATACCCTAGTTCAAATACACAAAAATTGCAGTTGATTCCAAATCAGCTCCAGTGATCAGTAAATCCTCAACTTATGAAATAGGGACACTATTGGGAAGGCAACAGCTGAAAATAATGTCCGTTGGCCTCAACAGTGCCATTGAGTCATAAGGGAAAAGTACGGAAAATGAAGTAGTGCCATGAAAGCTAAGTGAAACCCATCACACAATAAAACGCCAGTTACCACAGATGATGACATCTGAGGACAAAGGCTTCAAGAACAATCAGAGGGGCAGAAAGAGGTCATTGGAAGTATTTCTGGACTCATGGCTCACTGGCTCTACAAAGATATGGGAAAGCCATATAGACAATTTTTTGCAAGAAATCCAGGTCACCTATAATGCTTTACTGTAGTAGGTGTTTGTCGACACAATTTCACTGCAAAGACATCGGCTATACTGTATATGGCAGGGTACTTTACTTTGATCACCACCAGCATTCCAACACTTCGGAACAGAAATACCTTTTCTCCATATGGTAGGAGGTTCTGGAAGCAGTGATTGATTCCAATAAAGCTTGTTACAGAATACTACAGAATACTACAAAAAAGAAATCTGCATGACTGTTTTCAATATAAAGTTCTTCGCTACCTTGTGCTACTGGAGGCTAAAATGCAACTGACAACATCCTTTAGGTGTAGTTTTCTTGAGAGCACCTACAACACTATTTGTAGCTTAGAAGTCTCTGCAAATGGGGTTGTTTGCACCTGTATTCATCATCAGAAAGTCTTTTGTGTGTATATATTGGTGTGTGATACTTTTTTGCAGAGATGTGAGGAAGACAATGATATCTTTTACAGATTTATTTCAAGCATAACAATATTTGCTGCAACCATTAATGGCATTACATCCACAGTTCAGTCTCTCCCTCTTATGTTTCTTGTTTGTGGGTAACTGCTATATTTTATTCCTTCTCCAGGCTTACAACAACTCTCAGCACTTGCAACTGATAATATGATTTGATTAGTGGCAAGTAGCAGAAGTTGTAAATTTTTCTCACTGAAATCTGTTTAACAATTCCTATTACCTTTGCCTAGTGTGTAAATACTGTCTTCCATTGTGTGTTTCTATGTACTACAAAGCAATCAGATATAGGGGCTGCCTTTCCTTTATTTTGCACATTATTATGTCCAGGAATTTCCATTGTTGTTATCTTTTACCTTTTTAACTTACTTGCACTCGAAATGTGGAAATACTATTCTCAGTTTTAAAACTTCTTTCAGTTTGTGGGTCTATATAACGATAGTACACCTGATAAATTATGGGTTAGAAGCAAAAACTCATTGAATACATATGAACATGACTCAATTACACTTCATGATACCAGACCAAACTTGTATGGTGGAGTACTGCAAGGCTTTTGTGTAGCCCTACCTTGAATATGGATGCACAGTTGCCATATAGATCAGCTTGACCATTTGTCTTAAAATCATTAAAGGTGTTAATGATTACAGAATTAGGTTGGCAGCAGTGGCAGATAATTCATTGTTTGGGGTGCCAGGATATTTAGAAATTCAGAGAAATGAGGTGAAATAGTTAAGGGTTTCTGTGTGGGAAATACGGTGATGTAATGTGTCATTCGCTTGCATGCCTTAAATTCTTTATTTGTGATGCAAATTCCACAGACTCATAAGTGTATGTAGATGCAATGATGTGGAACAAGCCAAAACATGTATTTTATTACATGCATGTCATTTATGGAACAGGAGATTTTTTATATGCCCAGTTACTTCAACTTACATTTATATCATTTGCATACAAATTGTTTATCATTTCACTTATAGATAAGAAGGGATCTAACTATGATTTCAGACTATAATTAAGGGTTTATATAGAGATTCATATTGATTAAACTAGTAGAAAAGAATGGTATTATGTGTTGTAAGATATAAACAAAATGTTTGAAATCTTCTTCTTCAATCTTATTCTCGGTCAAGTGTTAGATCAATTGGTCTGCTGTGACTTTTTTGATCCATCCATCTTCTCTCAGGTCTACCAGTGTTACTCCTCCCTTTAGCAATGTACTGTAGCAGCTGTTTTGTCATACATTCATTATCTGTTCCTTCTGTGTGTTATTTCCATTATTTTTTGTGTTACTTAATATTTTCATTTAAGTTGTGATGTTTAAAATAAAATGTAAAATTGGTGCAGGAACAACAAATAGAAGTGTGTGAGAAATGACCTATTTGTTCTTAAAAAAAAAAGACTCATTTAGAGAAAACAGTGTTTCCAAACAAAAGCTTTTTTAATTTACTCTTGAATAATTTATTGTTTCATAGGGACTTAATTTTACTTGGAAATGCGTTAAAGATTTTGGTGCTGATGTATTTTAATCCTTTCTAAACTGGACAAATTCTTCTGCCACAGTGTAGGTATAATTTCCTTCTAGTGTTGGGGGTGCTATACACCTAATTCTGGTGACCTCCTGCATGATAAATAATTATTTTTATGCTGGGATTTGCTCCAGGAGGTTATTCCATAACTGGCATAATCTGTATCACTTCAGGAGGGGGGGGGGGGGGGGGTTACCTTCATAGTCTTGGATGTTATTTAATTTAACATACGTTAAAATTCAGGAGTAAGTGAGAAACACATAATTTTTTGTTTTCTCCAAACAAATTCCTGCCCCGTTATACAGGTCTCCAAAGACTATTTTGAAGATGTAAATTTCAGAATTTTTTTAAAATTTTGTCTTTCTTTAACAGTTCTAGATATTTTGTTAGAGTTTTTTTATTTGAAATATAATTGCTTTATGATTAAAATGGTATCCTCCATTTGGTCATATCTGTCAAAGTTCTTTTACTGTTGCCTTTTGAATTTTTTTTATAATTTAGAGAATTTTTTTTTCCAGGAGTGCCAATCCAGAAAAGTTAGTTTTTTTCTGTTGATTAGTACCATGTAGTACTATATTCTCTGTAAAGCAGAGCTTCCACTTTTAAGTTGGACAGGTTTTACTTTAAAAAAATTATTTTTTTAACTTTCAAGGGTAAATTTATTTCTTCACTGAAGTTGTTTCTTACTAATTTCTTTGTTACAATGTTTATTTCTGTTGTCTTTGTTGCAGTTATTTCTTATCACTTTCTTTGTTGCAGTTATTTCTTTTCACTTTCTTTGTTGCAGTTATTTCTTTTCACTTTCTTTGTTGCAGTTATTTCTTTTCACTTTCACTGTTGCAGATATTTCTTTCACTTTGTTGTAGTTTCTTGTCAGTTCCTTTGTCATGGTTCATTGCAGGTTTCTGTATCGTAGTTGTTCAGTGCTAATTTGTTTACTGAAGAGGCTTCTAAGAAAACTGAGACTATCCAGTGAGTTCTGTGTTTTCATGAGGAATTTGCCAGTCGACACAGTTGCACTGTGTTTTATGGAAAGGACTGTTTGAAATGTCTTCGGACTGGGGCCACAGGAGAGTGAAGTGTGCTGACTATTTGCATATCCATAAAAGAGTGCTATATAAGACAAAAAACACAGACAGGTTGGGAATAAGTGTTTTCATTTGAAGACTCAGTTTCAAAGTGAAGATGTTTCCAGTGACTTCTTCTTGTGTTCTAAATATTTTGACAGAATAACAACAGTGATAGTATCTGAACAAGGTGAAGCTTCCCATGGTGCAGATGATGCAGATTTTGCATCAGTAGAGGAAGAATTAAATACCCTGAATCAGTCAACTAGGTGTTAGTCCTGTTAAGAAACCGTGGTCAGTGAAGTCTAGTCATAAGCTTTATGAATCAAGAAAGTGCAGAGAAATAACTAAAGCTGTGGATGAATACACTACAGCAAAACTGACCACACTCTTCAAAGTAGGAATTGCATCTTCAGAAGAAAAAGAACCAAAGCATTCTTGCACCTCTTACCAGGAATTTTTCACAAATATAAATTCAGCTGTTGAATATTGTGCATCCTACAGTGAAAAAGTGCAAGTTTTAACTATTATTCCAGATACATTTTCAAAGCAAACAATTTTGAACTATGTTCCATCAGTATCAAAGTAAATGGCAGACAAATCAAGAAATGTGAGGTCTATAAAAGGAGTCTTTGGAAGACCAGATCCCTATTATGGTCATCCTGTAGAAGCAGCTCTAGTTCAAATAGTTCACTCATTTTATCTGGAAGATAAATGGGACTGTTCTCGCCAGAGTGCCAACAAAAAAGACACTATAACTGTAACAGTTGAAGGTCAAAAAGTTGTGACAGTGAAGAGGTACATGTCTCACAGTATTAAAGAAACTTTTGCAATTTATAAGAGCAACTACACAACTTCACATATTGGAAGACCAAATTTTATGCACTACGACCTATGTGGGTAGTTCCACACCCATCTAGAGATGTCTGTTTATGTGTGTACTGTGCGGATTTTGAACTTTGTGTGTTAACTTTGAAGAACTTACTGGAGTACGTGACATATGACACCGTGGTTGGGTGTGGAAGTTATTAGTAGTCTGTGACATAAAGCTAGAGACTTGTTTGTTTCAAGAATGTGGTGACTGTCCTGGAAAAGGATACAGACGCTTGGCCTGGAAGACATTGCAGATAACTCTGCAGAAAGTCCATATGTGGCATGGGAGGAAAATAAACTAATTAAGAAAACTGAACTTGGTAAATGGTCAGTGAAAGCAGTAACACACCAGCATCTGAAGAAATTGCAACAACAACACATTGTAGAAGTGAAAGGGTGTGTACAGGCTGAAGAACTATGTTTAGTGCTTCACTGTGATTTTTGAGAACTGGTGTGTAATTCTCTCACAACAGGTACAAGGGTATCATTGGAATAATGACCAGGTTTCAATTTTACAGGAGTGACATATTTTCAAAACAAGACTGCAAGTGTTGCAGTTATAAGTGATAACATAGAACATGACTCAGCACATGCTTGGCTAGCAATGTACAAAATTCTTCAACTGCAAACAGAGGCAGAGAAGGTCATCATTATTTCTGATGTCACTCCTAGTCATTTTAAAAATTGTTACCAGCTGTTTGAATTGAGTAAGTTGCTTTTGCCAACTGACTGGGTATACAGTGCTAATGGTCATGGGAAGGGGCCTTGTGACAGTGTAGGAGGCCTGCTGAAGCACCATGTTACGAAACATAATCTTTCCAGATCAAATACAGCTGCAATTCAGAATGCTGAGGATGTTATGAGAGTTGTGAAATCTTACACATCCACAGCCCTCATTCTTTCCTCCAAAGAGGAAATTAAAGATTTCCGTGAGCAGAAAAAAGAAGAATGGTCCAAACAAACTACTCTTGTGAAAGGAATTCGGAAGACACATTTTTGGATTCAAAGTGATGGGCGAACTCACATTGCACACACTTTAAAGAGCAAGAAAGAAGAAATTTCATTAGTTTGGCCAACACCTCAGAAACAGCAGTATAGTATTCAGATTCACAACCTGAGAAAAGGGATGTTTGTGGTGTTTGTGTGACTGTGACTGGTGGATTGCAGAGATTAATAGACACCAGTTATGAGTTAAAAGAAATTGTAGTGAACTTTATTCTACCACATGGACCAGCTTCTGGATGTAGGTTTCCAGCTGAAGGACAGCAACATTGCCATCAGTGATCACTTCCTGTTCACAATGTTTTGAAGATTGTAAGTGCTCCAATTCCTATTGGTTCAACAGGAAGGCATCACTCTATATCAAAGGAAGATATTGAAGCAGGTTACACATTTTTAGTTCATTGACTGGCTAATTTCAGTACAAAACAGAGTGCACAGAAGTTGTATAAACTGAAACCTTTAAGTCTTTGGATCTTCCACGTACATTTTGGAACCATTTAAAATGCTTGAAAAATGAGTCTCTTACTCAGCTTTCAAAACTAAAATTATGTTAAATAAGGCTAGGTTTTGATTTTTATGAGCCTGTTATGTGATAATGAGGTAATAAAACAGGTTTTATGTATGGCAAAAATATCAATTGTTTATAAAACCTCTTAAACCTAAAAATGGAAGCTCTCATTTTCAGGGAATGTAGAACTATATGGTACTAATCAACAGAAAAAAAAAAAAAAAATCAAAATTTTATGGATTGGCATTTTTGAAAAAAAAAAATCCATAAATGATAAAGTTCAGAACAGTATAGTAAAAGAACTTTGACAGATAAGTCCAAATGGAGGATTTCTTTGTAATCATAAAGCATTTATCTTTCAAATAAAAAACACCAACAAAATATCTAGAACTGTTACAGAGATACAGAATTTTAAATTTTTTTTGAAAATTCGCTTCTTCGAAATGGTATGTGCAGCGTCATCTTTGGAGGGCTGTGTCTCGGAGAAGAAATTTTTTTGCAGAAAACAAAAAAATACGGCTTCCTTACTTAGTCCTTCATTTTAAGATCTGCTAAATTCAATAACATCTGAGACTACGAAGGTAAGATTTTTTTCCTAGCCTGCCTGAATTGATATGGACTATGCCAACTAAATGGAAATAACCAGAATAAGCAGACTTTGATTTACAAATATCTCTGATATTGGAAATTATACTGATGGCGAACACTGTTGAGCACAGCCAGTTCGGGATTTATAGGATACAATTTTCTAAGCTAAGCCTGCCAACTATTGTATAGTTTACACTCTGTTTTTGTTGCCCTTCCTGTGCAATAACA
This sequence comes from Schistocerca cancellata, assembly GCF_023864275.1. Classification (NCBI taxonomy): domain Eukaryota; kingdom Metazoa; phylum Arthropoda; class Insecta; order Orthoptera; family Acrididae; genus Schistocerca; species Schistocerca cancellata. The sequence continues at coordinate 1,142,115,721 of NC_064626.1, read as the reverse complement.
ATCCCCTGTAAGCTTCTCTCGCGTCTGTCGGTCGTCGTAATTTAATATATTATTTGTTGGTAACGTTGATTGTTGCTGACTTACATGGTGGGCCTTAGTAAAAATGCTATTTCATTTTATTTTGATTTACAATTAATTACTTTTGTAAAGTTCTCTTTTTTAACAATATTAATCTTCAGTATAAATTATTTGTTACGTTAATGAACGTTAGACTCGCTGAATCTTAGAACATGAGCATATAAGTCGAACAATGGAATAAACTTTTCATATTAATTTCTTCGGCTAGTCAGTTCACTTTAAAGCAAAAAATCTTTAGTTATTAATGACAATTGTGGCCCACACATGCGTGAGAGAATTTTTTCTCACCTCCGTTAACCATTGCATTATAGTCAGAGTCCTGGCTCTGGCTCTCGGCTGTTGTACTGAAAATAAGAATCTTAAAGCTACGTATTTTCTACAATGTCGGTCGGATGTGGAGAAAAATGTATATTATGTTAATAGCGGGCATGTTTTCCACTTTCGCTAATTTTTTATAAGTTAATATCGCCACGTAATGGCGTCGTTGGCTGCATCAGCCGCTGTGATTGTTGCACTGTGAATTACTCGAATGCAGGTTAATTCAAGGAAGGCAGACATGAAATCGGGATCACCTCTTACAAATTAAAAGTGGACAATAATATTAAATCAATATATTATCTGCTTAATTAGTGTAAAATATGCTTACATTTGCCAGTACTCGCAAGATGTCCGTCTACATGCAGGCAAGACAAAAGAAGAAGTGAAGACGACTAAAAAATTAACAAAAGAGCGTATCTTGTCGTCTCTTTAGATCATTTTGTTATATTTCTTTGCCCTCAAAACTTACACAGAGAAATTATTATAATAGGGATACATGAGAAAAATGTATATTCTTCAATTTTTAAATGTCTCTTTTCTTATAAATACTCTCTTTTAAGTCCTTTCTTATTATTTTGCTGGGGATGCTATACTTTTGTGGTCAGGATGGAACAGGCTGTAATTTGTTTTCCTGAGATTTGTTGCAAGTGAGTTTACTGTGAATGAATTCAGAATATCTGCAAGCAACTGGTTGCCTATAGTCTCTATGGTGCCAGATATTTTGTCAGTCACAGTGCTTGTATAAACAGCAAAAATTGTGAAGTTACTTGCCTTGTTGGAGGGCAAAGGTAGATCATCAAGTTATATAAGAAATTGTAGGAGCCTTGGACAAATGCTTGGAGGACCCCATCACATAATTTTCCCTAGTCAGACTCTGCTCTACCCACTTGGTTTTTGTGTGCATCTATAACCATCATTTCCCTGTGATGCAAAAGTTCCATCTCCAGTGATAGAACAGACTAGTGTGTAATTTTTGAGGTGTACTCATATCTGTACATCATGTTTTAACAGAATGTGATTTATGCTGTTACAAGAGATAAGCAGTATTTGGTTTATCAGCTGATCAGCTCTCTATTTTGTATGACCGTGAAATGAATGTGTTACTTGTTTGAATATTTTATGTTATGTATGAGCACCTCTACAAATAAAAGAATTCACTATGTTTTCAGAGTGGCTGGCTAGTTCATCTGGCTGTAGCACTTATTTCAGCTTCTACATTGTTACCAATCCTTGTATTTTTACAATTGATTTTACAATATGATTGTAAAGTGAGTTTTATGTATTTTATTTGTCTGTTTGGGTGTGTGATGGCTAAGAATGAGAATGGGATGTGCTGAGTGAGAATTAAATTATACTTGTTATCTTTTTGAAAAAGATCTTAAATATTTAAATTGTATTTGGTTTTCTAAGGATGATGAATTTGTCTGCCATGTAGTACAGTCAGAGGAACAATTGAAATTGTAGAACAAATATTTTATGTCAGGCAATCCATATTACCTTACATATTGTTTAAAGTGTTCGTTTAGAGTACGTGTAATCATTGGGGCAGTAGATCAGTAAGAGTTTGAATATATTTGTTAGTTTGTCTATTTGCGGCACACATTCTATAGACATTGAATTTCTGTGCGTAAATGTTGAGAGTGCTGAATAAAGTGACAGTGGCTTTTCCTCATCTATATATTTGTTTGTATAAGGACTTTTTTGATATACCTTTGGCCACTGACATTATTGTGCATTGAGTAGATTAGAGGAAACTGAAGATAAGTATTCAGTTGTGTCAACTGCAGTTCTCTGGCAGACATAACTCATATAATAAACTGCAAGTGCGCAGTTTTATAAGTATCTCTAATATCTAACCATCCTTGAAACAGTGGGGAGGCTCAGTCAAATGAGAGGACACAGTTCAGGGCAAAGGTTCATGTAATATTTTCTGATAATGTTGTTGCATCAAAGGAAAATTCTATCGATGAAAGTAATTAATAAGACACAAAATTACTGGCCAGCACTTTTCATTCAGGAGGCAAAATGTTCAGTATTGCTGATAGGAAAACATAAAAGCTTCCAGAACTATTAGTTACTTCCTCAGGGATGAGGGAGGGCTAGAGCGGAAAATGTTAGAGAGGAGGCGTAGGGTCCCTATCTGTTGCCTAGGATACGAACTTAGACTGTGAGCACACCTCACATACCAGTACGCCGAGCGTTGTGGGCAAACGCCACGTGGATGTCAAGGCTAGGACGGGTACCAAATGATTTTGTATCAGCTTTTCATTTGGATCTGGGTCTTCTGTAACAAAGTATTGCTGATTTGCACTTGTCTTACAGAACGAGATTTTCACTCTGCAGTGGAGTGTGCGCTGATATGAAACTTCTTGGGAGAATAAAACTGTGTGCCGGACCGAGACTCGAGTAGAGCACTTGCCTACGAAAGGCAAAGGTCCTGAGTTCGAGTCTCAGTGCGGCACACAGTTGTAATCTGCCAGGAAGTTTCATATCAGCGCACACTCCAGTGCAGAGTGAAATCTCATTCTGGAAACATCCCCCAGGCTCTGGCTAAGCCATGTCTCCGCAATATCCTTTTTTTCAGGAGTGCTAGTCCTGCAAGGTTTGTAGGAGAGCTTCTGTAAAGTTTGGAAGTTAGGAGACGAGGTACTGGCAGAAGTAAAACTGTGAGAACGGGGTGTGAGTCATGCTTGGGTAGCTCAGTTGGTAGAGCACTTGGCGTGAAAGGCAAAGGTCCTGAGTTCGAGTCTCGGTCCGGCACACAGTTTTAATCTGCCAGGAAGTTGCACATGTCTTGTTTGCTGATGAGACCTGCTTCACACAAGAAGATCACAAAGAAAATAATCAACTTTCGACAATATAATATAATTGAAATGGGAGAACACACACATAAAAAATGTTTTATTTATGCAAACTTTTGGAGGAGCCAGTGTGTGACATAGCAAGCTGGGATCTCTTTACTTCCTCTCTTGTTTTGCCACCTGCCTCCTTAATGCAACAGAGGTGTGAGGGGGGGGGGAGGGGGAGGACGGCAAAAAATTGACAGGTTAAAAAATGCAAGATGTAGAAAACTAAAATGGACTGTGAAAAAATGCTCAGACATAAGAAATGGATTAAGGCCAGATGGGTGGCCTTAATGGATCTCATTTCAGGGCATGATTTGCTTTTACATGGCCACAACTTCTTTAAATCATGCCATGAAATGAGATCCATCCTGTCTGAGATTTTGCCCACCACACCTAGAATAGCTTTTTGTCACCCTCACAAACTCTTGAGTATCTGGAGCTCCTTCTGCAAGCATCTCCCTACCCTGTGGCTCCTACTCCTGTGACAATCTCTGCTGTAAGATTTGCCCTAAGCACCCTCTTACCACCACATATAGCAGCCCTGTAACTGGTAACACACATGCTATCAAAGGGAGAGCCACCTGTAAATGCCAGCTGTTATGCAAACAATGTTTGACATTTTACATCGGCATGACTACCACCAAGTAATCAATTAGGATGAATGGGCATAGGCAGAGGGTGTATACGGGCAACACGCAATATCCTGTTGCTGAACATGCTCTACAACATGGCAGTCATGACCTTGGCACCTGTTTCACCAAATTTACCATCTGGATTCTCTCCCCCAGACAGCAGTTTCTCAGAACTCCGGAGGTGGGAACTAGTGCTACAACATTTCCTTGGTTCTCGCCACCCATGTGACCTTAATTTACAGTAATTTCTTTTGTCTCAGTATTTCATCACAGTAACTATTCCTTTCTTCACTGTGTTTGAGTTTTCTGCATCTTTTATTTTCTTACCTGCGTTATTTTTGCCGTTCTGCTTCCACCATCACATAGAATGCACTTAGCTTTTCACTTTTAATAATTCCTTCACAATGTTTTAGCAGAAATCTATGTATTGAATATTACACTATCGTCTACCTTTAAGCTCTCAGGTTTTCAAATCTCATTTGATGCAGTCCCCAACAATCAGTCTTTCCTTCTCATCCCGTCCGGTAAGCCTTCTCTGACTCGGGGTTCTTTGTGAATTTTCTGAACTGTACCCCTTTTTCTAAATCCCTCCAGTCCTTTTACATCACCCCTCTTCCTTCCCCTTTAAACATTCTGCTGGGAGAAGGAGCCACTGGCACCAAAAGCTTGCATAAGCAAAACCTTTTTTGTATGTGTGTTCTCCCACTGCTGTTTGTTGAGCAGATTTTTTATCTATCCAGTTACATTATATTTACACAAGAGGAGTATTTCAGCAACAGGAATGGCTACATTTGGTATGGTGAAAACCTTCATTCAGTTTTTGTTAGATTGCTAATAAACGTGGTATGTAAACATTTGAGGTGGTCTTGTTATTGATTATCCCATAGGACATTTGAATTTTTCATTATGCCGGAACTGTTCCTAAGATGCCTTCTAAATGTCTTCTCTTGCTCAGAGAGAATATACCATTTTGTTTTATCATGTCTTTGCCCCCACTGAAACTTGATTGTAGATGGGGAAGAATGCCATAGGCCACCAACTCAGTGTCGCAAGTGGAAATGCATGTATGGATATTCCCTTATTTCGAACAGGTTCGACAACCATCCCTATTACTTGGAATAATAGGCAGTGACTGCTGTGATTGTAACAAATGAAATCATACTCTAGCAATGTTATCTATAGACATCCTGCAGGAGTATTTCAGGAAAAATAAATAATCAGTTTAATTTCTTTACATCTTAAAAGGACTGTCCTCCCTTCACACTGTGTGGCTCCAAGAATTGTAGATAAGAGGGTATGTATTGTCTGACAAAAAAGATCCTTATTGTTACATGATAAACATAGAAATGAATTAAACCATCTTGAAGAATAATGGCTGTGCCTCTCTCACACACAATTGAAACCAACCCAATTCAGCTTACTCTAATGTGGATTTAAGATCCACCTACCTTACTCTGTGCAGTAAACTTCAGACTAAGTGTACAATGAACCAAAATGCTGCATTGAATGTGTGCTTTGCAAAAATAGAAAATCATTTGTGATTGGTTATAATAAATGTAAATTCAAATAGTATAGTAAACTTGAAACTCAGTGATGTATTAAGCTCATACAATCTTATAAATATAGTAAACTGTGACAATAAAATGACAGTCACATACTCCACTAGAACGGATTATGCTGTAATCAACAAAAATGTCAAAGATAAGGTAAATTACAGTAGCCTAGATTTTCATTATTCTGACCACTTCTGTAAGATGATAGTGCATGAATTCAGCTGTGCCAAAAATAATGAAAATTGTTCTACAGAAACAAACTCTGAATACCTTAAACATTAACATTCTTAAATACAAATTAGCAAATGAGAAATATGATTATGTGTATCGGGTGAAAGGAAGGGCCTGATGACAGATTGAATGAGTTGTACTCAACCCTTGTGAGACATTATGAATATTGTTCCATACGCCGGGAAAGCTTTAAACATCACATTATGAATATTGCTGTCCAGTCGGAGAAATCCAGAAGGTAGTTAAAACTGCCAAAATGGGAACTCCCACAAAATCTCATTAGGCTCAGGCAGAGTATATACAATCTAAACCTGTTTTATAAAGCTACTGCTCTGTAGGCTTTTAAGGAAGAATACAGTTGGGCAAAGAAAAGTTTTAAAACTGAAATTGCTAACCTAAGGAAGCAGACTAACAGTAAACCAATAGAACAGTCTGACAACATAAGTAAAACATCATGGGAACTGATTGGCAAGTACCGCAAATGTCCTAGCGAGATGAACACTGAACCATTCAGCTTAAGTCTTGCTGGTAACATTGAAAAACTCGCAAATGCTATATGTAATATTTTTGAAAAAAAAAAAAAGCCTAAATACTGCATGTAATCAGAAACTACATGTAATATTTTTAATAACTACTTCATTTCTGTTGACCAGTAAACCCACATTATAGATGCACAGGTAGAGACCCCATGTCACATCACTCGGTGTACTGAATTTGAACGTGTGGAAGTGAATGAGCAGGAAGTATGCAAGGCAGATGCATGCTAAAGAAAAATTTTCATCTGGATGGGATGGCATATCCAGTGCTATTAGTAGGGTGTGCTTAAAAGAATCTTTGAACTCTTACTTACCTGACTAACTGCAGCATGAGTGACAATATGTATCCAACTGTCCTAAAAATAAGTGTAGTGAAACTGGTGTATAAAAAGGGAAGTAAGGAAGACGTTTCCAGACCCACCTTTAATAAGATATATGGAAGTATTATCCTTTCCCAGCTAAGTGCCTTTTTCTCAAAACACACTGCTTGTAGATTTGCAGCATGGCTTCAGAAAAGATCTAAGTACAACCACAGCATTTACGCAGTTCTTCCAAGAAGTTTACTGTCTGTTGGATCAGATGATGTAGATTGCAGGTATATTTTTAGACCTGACAAAAGCTTTTAGCACGGTAAACCATAGGTTACTTCTGAAAAAGAAAGCTGAAGTCCAGGAATCCTCGAGCCACATACCTGCTGAATCAGAAGCAATCCACTAAACTGTCATTCAAGCTAGATGATAAAATTATGAACGTTCAGTCCACTAGTGAAAAGGTTATAAAAGGTGTACCTCACAGCTCAATCCTTTATATATATATATATATATATATGGTTATAATAGAAGGAAACATTCCACGAAGGAAAAATATACCTAAAAACAAAGATGATGTGACTTACCAAATGAAAGTGCTGGCAGGTCGACAGACACACAAACGAACACAAACATACACACAAAATCCAAGCTTTCGCAACAAACTGTTGCCTCATCAGGAAAGAGGGAAGGAGAGGGAAAGACGAAAGGATGTGGGTTTTAGGGAGAGGGTAAGGAGTCATTCCACACACATATCCATCCACACATATACAGACACAAGCAGACATGTCTGCTTGTGTCTGTATATGTGTGGATGGATATGTGTGTGTGTGTGTGCGAGTGTATACCCGTCCTTTTTTCCCCCTAAGGTAAGTCTTTCCGCTCCCGGGACTGGAATGACTCCTTACCCTCTCCCTAAAACCCACATCCTTTCGTCTTTCCCTCTCCTTCCCTCTTTCCTGATGAGGCAACAGTTTGTTGCGAAAGCTTGGATTTTGTGTGTATGTTTGTGTTCGTTTGTGTGTCTGTCGACCTGCCAGCACTTTCATTTGGTAAGTCACATCATCTTTGTTTTTAGGTATATATATATATATATATATATATATATATATATATATATATATAAACGGCATTGCACAGCCCATTAATGCCCATATAATAAGCTATGCATATGGGAGAGAATCTAAGGAACTAGAATCTTTTGCTACTAAAGTGCGCGTCATTTATGTTGGCGGCCGAAATTAGGTTCGTTCTGCGCATCTGACATCACAAAACACAGTCAGCCAATGAACAGATAACGATGTTGCCAGATCTCGACTGCAGAGCAGAGTACAGACGAGTGTCTTCAGTTTTAGAAACGTTCAGTCATAAATAAAGTAATTGAACAAAAGCAATGTCTTGATAGCAGACTTCCTTTTATAGAAACTTTGGAAAAAGCATTCTTTATACCAATTGCTTCATATTCTGTTAATTAATTAAACAAAACAAGCAATAAGACTCCTAATTCAGGCGATAGCAAGGAAAGGTGTTTGTATCAATCTCACGAACCGCTTTTCCGCAATAAAGAACAGCGGTAACTGTTTATTTCCTATTGTACTTCGATGAAGTGTGAGTAATTCATAGTCATACCAACAGTGTTTGTCAGTATTTTGCATGACCTGTTAAAGTCCTCATGGAGTTACATTGCGGTACGAGCTGTGATAGTGTAACAGTGAAGACGTTGAGCTAGTAAGCGAAAGGTTAAGAGTTCAAGCCTTGTGCAATGCTTAGTATTTCTTTATTTAAAAATAATATCGAAGTGTCTTACTTCACGAATTTTATTCGTTTGAATGCATTTTTTTTTAAATTTCTAGTGCTTTGTCTCTTCATTAACCCTTTCGCTGCTGCAGACACGTGCTCCCCGCATTCTGCACTGTGCGTGATTTTGTCATCACTGCACTGCTCGCCTGTGCAGACACATGGTTTTTCGACTGCTTTGACACACTTTATCATTAGATTTCACAAAAATCCGATTTTTACACATCTTCTTGACTGATACCTTCTCCCCATAAATGACTTAATTTTGTTTCGATGGTCAACACAGTTATTGTGCAGCATTAAATGTAGTAAACCATTGCACGAAATTTTGAAGAGTTTGCAGAGGTAAAAGTCCATAGCGTATACTTTCCGTATGGTCGATTTTAGTTGCCACAATGTTGAGAATGAAATGTGGACAAGATACTTAAATTTCATATAAAATTTACTGTACAACAATATATCATTTAATTTAAGTACCACATAGGTGTCGTATGTAATATTAAGAAATATTCCGTCTTTCGCGACTGTAATAAAAGTTTTATTTTCACCGGGCGCGTTTGGCTTTATTTTATAGCACTTCAGTCAATGAAAGGTATGGCACATACACAATGGTACTCATGTTCTCTTTCTTGTTTTTGTTCCACAGTCGCAGTTTTACCAATGGTATTGAAATATATTCCTCTTCTGCAACTGTAATAAAGCGACTTATTTAGACCAGATGCGTGTCTCTCTTTTGAAGCATCTTCAGTGGACAATATTTTGTCTCCTCCATTGCCAAGTCACCTTTCGTAGTTTTGTGCTGCGGTAACACAATATTCAACGTTTGTGTCGGCTGATCAGTGTTTTAGCAAATAAATGTTGTTTGTGTGTGCCACACACAAAAATTATATTTGACATAGCTCAGACCACTTCACTGATAGACGGTATATTCAAGTCCTAATGTTTTTGTAAGTCCACAGTTTTGTTTAATTTATTTTGTCTTCTTCCTTTTGATTGATTGAAGTGCTTTAAAATTAAGTCAAATGTGCCCAGTGTAAATAAAACTTCTGTTACAGTCGCGAGAGACGGAATATTTCTTAATATTACACATGACACCTATGTGGTAATTAAATTAAATGAGATGTTGTTATACAGTAAATTTTATGTGAAATTTAGGTATCTTGTCCACATTTCATTCTCAACATTGTAGCAACTAAAATCGACCATACGGAAAGTATACTCTATGGACTTTTATCTCTGCAAACTCTTCAAAATTTCGTGCAAAGGTTTACTATATTTAATGCTGCATAATACCTGCGTTGAACATCGAAACAAAATTAAGTCATTTATGGGGGGAAGGTATCAGTCAAGAAGATGTGTAAAAATCAAATTTTTGGGCCAAATAGTTTTTGTGAAATCGAATGATAAGAGTGTCAAAGCAGCCGGAACACCATGTGTCTACACAGGCGATCAGTGCAGTAATAAAATCGCGCACAGCGCGGAATGCAGGGTGCACGTCTTTGTAGCAGTGATAGGGTTAATGCAGCCGTGGAGGCTTTACTTCATGAACTGCGCGCTCTCCCCTAAACCTAAGCTTGCGAACTATGCTATACTATGGCGCTGCTTCTCTTGGCGCGTGCGTCGTGTGCAACTGGCAACGCAGCAATCTCCCGCGTATGGGCGGGCACGCGCGAGCCGCCAAGATAAAAGAATTCGACTATAGTGGTCCAAGAGAAGTAATGAAGTGCTTCAAAGACCAGGGCTTAAAGGTGAATGTCACCAAAGCTCAATTACTGGTATTTCAAATGGGCGGTTCTCATGAAAACAATGTAAATAATGTATAAGGAGTGTTCAAAAAGAAACGAGCTGGAGTTATAATTGCAGAAACCAGTACCTGTATGTTAGAAGTATTGACCCTGGCTGTGGAGACACTTGTCCCTTTGTGACACAAGGCGGTGAATGGCTGTCTCATAAAATTCCTGGGGATGTGATGTTAACTAGTTACCACATGTACAGCTGGACGTTGTCATCAAAAATGAATCAAAGCCTTTTTAAGTGGATCAAAACAGGCTTTATCACAGGAAGAGAGGTCCAGACTGTATGGAAGATGGCTGAGAACCTCCCATTTTCAGGAGTGCCACGAGCATGTTGGCCGTATGAGGCTATGCATTGTCACAAAGCAGAATGACCCCACAGGTGAGATTGCCTTGTCGTTTCAATTTGATCGCTTGGCAAAGGGTTGTCAAGATTTGTGAGTAATGCTGGGCATTCACTGTTGTCCTGTGCTGCAGGAAGTGAATCAGAAGGAGACTATCTTGGTCAGAGAAGAACGTCAGCTTAGAGGCAAATGATTCACCTCGGACAATGACGTCCAGCTTTACGTGTGGAACTGGTTAACATCACAGCCCCAGGAATTTAATGAGACAGCCATTCACCACCTTATGTCACAGTGGGACAAGTGTCTCAACAGGAAGGGTCAATACTTCTAACATACACGTTCTGGTTTCTGTAATTATGCCTCCGGCTCATTCTTTTTGAACGCCCCTTGTATGCAACATCTCAGCTACAGAAAATGGGAGCTGTAAATTCCTAGGTATGTATGTTGTTGAAAATCTGTGATGAAATAACCACACTAATTTTGTATGTGGAAAAGTCAGTTATACCTTATACCCTCTCAGCCAGCTTGCAAAGATAGTATCGAGCCAAACATTGAAAAATAGTATATTATGGAACAATTTACCACTTCCTTAGTTATGTGATTGAACTGTAATGCTGTGCAGCTGATGTACACTTAAAAAGAATAATGCTCCTACAGAAAGGAGCTGTAAGACTTATACATGGTATGTGCCGTAGAGATTCATGTTGTGATGTGTTTATGCAGCACAAATACCTAAAAATTTATTCTTTACATGTAAGTTATCAAGTGCAATGATGTACATGAACACAACACCAGGACAAATTTAACAGTTTCCAGTAAAGAACAACATTGGGCTAAAAATGACAGATGGAAGCCCACACATCGGACTTCTTAAGGTGTATGCAGGGAAAGAATTTTACAACCATATTAAAATCTTTTCTGATAGAAAAATGTTTATATTCATCCAAGAATTTTAAGTCACTGTTTTTAAATGTGAACCATTGGGATTTCACCTGTAATGTAATAAATGTATAACATAGATATAAGATACAACGGTTGCAGTATAAAACATATTTTGCAAGTTTAATTATAGTAATACTATCATTTCTGACATTTGTAAATGTCATCACTGTGATGGCTCCACAGAAAAAAATCTGTAAACAAATAAATCTTAGAATCCATAGCAGTGGAACAAACCACCTTGATTTTGCTTCATCATTTTTCAGTGCCAACGACATAGCGCAAGTATAGGAGAAATGTGTAATATCTTAATATGACTCTATTCTCTCAAAGAAAAGACAGTTTTGACTTGTTATTTCTGGGTCTGAAATCACTATGTTTTTTCTTTAGAAACTGTGAATGTTGAAGAACTGTGCCACAGGGGTATATGATGGATGGTTCTTGAAGCAGAGAGGAAAGGATTTTATATTCATTTAATGATCAGTCAGAATTGTAGGCAAGAAGTGTGTTATATAAAATATTTCGTGTTAGGTGCATTGAATATTCCAAAATTTTACTGCCATTGTTTGTCTTGTGAGTCGTCTTAAAAGCTTGCTTATACCTTACTTTCAATGTTTGTTTGTGTACTTGTGCATTGCAGTGTTAATGTAACATTTTATGTTTCAGATAAGGGTTGTGTAGCTCTCTGTATTGAAAATATGCAAAGAGTTCAAGAACTGACACCCCTAGAAATTGTTGAGATGTTTGTAACTGTGTTCTGCTTCCTGAAAGATTCCAGTGAAGTCTCTCAGACACTGCTTGATGATTTTCGCAGCTGTCAGGGTTATGTTTTCCTGTCCGAATTCCTTTTGAAGTAAGTCATTGCTTGAACAGAGCTTCTGAGTTTCTTTAAATGACTTTGCTGCTTAAACATTCTATTATGAACAATGTGTGATTCCCATTGTTGCTTGCCTCGCTGTAAAATGCTTATAAAATTCAATGCAAAGTCAGCTTTTGCATATTGTGTTTCAAAAGGACCTATGTATAGGAAGTACTGATAAGTTGAAGGATTTAAAGGGCGACATAGTTTCCACCAGGCTGTTATTTAAAGTGAAAACTTTATAAAGCCAGTTTCAAGTGTGTGCTCAATCTCAAGTGCACAGTGGATGTGGATGTATCATCCTATTGTGCATTTAGTTATGAGCACATGCTCAAACTGGCTACTAGTGCTTCATAAAGTGCCTTGTGGGAAGAGCTCATTGTTGAAATTTATTGAGACTTGGCACTCACCCAGAATAAGTAAAGCTGAAGGACTGGTAAAAATAGCAAATAGATGTGTTGAGCAAGGGTTGGATAAAATAATATAAACATCTTGGTAGAGACAACTTACATTCAGACAGTGTTTTGACTTATCTGTAATGCACTAATGTTGCCTGTCTTAATTCCAGGAAATGCTCTAAGGATTCCAGCATTGTTTTATTAATACAGCTTTTTAAAATAGTTGTATATATATATATTTTGTTCAAATTTATGAACCGATATTCCATGCAGTCATAAAGTTCTATATGCCGAATGAATTTGTGCTTGCGTAAATTCCTACAAAGTTAGTATGAAGGCTTCTAATGAATTTACTCCTTAATTTTGAACAGTTAAGAAATGGGTGGCTGAATTCAGATGTCACCATACATACCTTGAAGAAGGCCCATGTGAATGATGTCTCGAAATGCAGTTACAGATGGAAACATTAGGGAAATACTCAGTATGGTGCTGGGTTAAAGGCATGCCCTTGAGGACCACTTTGAACTGTTACATTATGAAGAAATTATTTACTTCATGTGAACTGAGTTGTTGCAATGAGTTTGAGTTTTAAACTGTGATGTTTCACTAAACTTGTGCAATGTAAGTGTTAGAACTAGTGCACAGTGAATAAAATAAAATATGACTACATGCTGTGACTGAAAGCACTGCTAATAATGAGAAGTGTAATTGCTCATAAAAGCCCAGTGTTAAATTTGTGAAATAGAATGTTCGAAACTATTGAAGACTGTCTTGGGCTTTGTAATTATTGTATTAACCAGCCTGTTTTCATATTTGGCATGGATCTGTCAAACATACCTGCATATTTGCAAGATTATGGTCGAAAGTTGTTAGGAATTATGTTCCTTTGAGCATATTAAGTAAGAGATTTCCAGCGGTTTTGTGGTTTCTGTCTCTAGTATCATACATTATATGGTAATCAGATCTGTGTTATTTTTCATAAGATATCTTATAATCTGACACATTGAAAATTTAAGAAATTCAAACTTACTAGCGGATATTATTTACGTTATTAATGCATTGTGCAAATGTGAACTATGAGAGGGGAAAAATCGTGCACTTAATGACACTGCATATTATTTGCCTCTTTTGGACTGATACATAAATTGTGTATGTTTTAGGTTAGAACATGACACTAGCCCAGAATCTCAAGAAGCCATCCGTAACCTGGTTCTGATGGTGGCTTCTCTTGCGATGTGTGGTTACATTGAACTACGCCCTAGCCAGGCTAGTATGGGTTCCCTCTTTAAAATCAGCAATTTCTCATTGCCGCAGCCTTCAGGGAGAGGTAAGGGAAACAGTTGGAGAGTTTATTTTAAAAATACTTGTCAAACATAATGGCAGTGCATTCGTTACTGTCTTAACATTAGCTAATAACTAGATGCATTACAGGTGTAATTTTAGCATAATCTAACATACATAATCAGTTTGAAATATTCTATTGAGCCACTGAAAATAGTGAAGTATTTCTTTTGGCATCAACATCTATTTACATAGAATATCTCAAATTTAACATGAAAAAGATAAAGAAATAATACTCGCAGTAGGCAGCTGTTAACTATGTAGTGGTAGGAAAAAAAAAAAAAAAAAAAAAAACCAGAAATATTGCTTTTCAAATATGAGAAGAGCTGGAGGTATGTGAGTAGTTGAAGTATTTGGTGGAGCCATCAGTATGGTCCAAGTGAGACACTGTTGAAAGGATAAGAGAAAAAGGGTAATAATTCATGTTTAGTCCTGTTATGTTGTGTTTCCCCTGAATGGCTCTCCTTTTTAACCCTAGACTACTCAAAAATTTCATCACCCCCCAAGTACCGTTGCAATTTGAAATGTTAAATCTCGTTTTTATTTCATGTTGCAGTCGTGTATCCAAACTAATTTTATTGACGTTCAAGAGATAGTATTTGCAAAAACCTTTACTTTCATGCCTATTGCTGCCTGATATGTAGAATTTTCTTTCAATCTTTATGTCCATCTACACCTAAATATAGTTTTCATGGAACTTATGCAGTTTTGCTTTAATTTGTCTCATTAACTGAAACTAATTATTCATTCTTACAGGAGCCAGTGTGAGAAATATACAGGCCTTTCAAGTACTACAATCTGTTTTTCTTAAATCGAACTGCCCTGCATTGTGCTGCACCATTCTTGATGCAATTTCTAGTGTATATCATGCAGATAACGCAAATTACTTTATACTTGAGGGACAGAACACCCTTTCTCAATTTGCCGAAAAAATTCATCTGAAAACACAAGAAATACAGGTAAACTTCATGAAAATTATTCAGATAAAAAGACTTTTAATTTAGAAATCGTTAAATGTTGTTCAAGTTTTCTGGTTTTTTAAATAATCCTTCATTCATGCGATCATAAAGGTTGACTCTTCATTAGCAAAGCACATCAGAAATGGCATTGTGAACTACAAATTAGGTACTCCACACAACGTGGGAATCTCAGTGGGCACCATTCTCTACTGTGTATCAAAACTATTTTCATGCTGCCATTTATGATGACTTAATTTAAATGAGTTGGATTGCATACAGAAATTGCAAGGAGCATTTCTGGACTCTGTTCTATATTGTACGACAATTTGAGTGCTATGCAGGATACTGTCCTGAAGATGGATGTCTGGAAACTTTAGTTGCAGAAGGAAAACTGTGTGTGTGGGTGTCTAGTGAGAAGTGATTTGTAAATGAAGTATAAGGATGTAGAAAATACTTTCAAAATTCACATACATCTTCTTACTGCAATACCGGTGGTGTAAAAATGTGACAAAAACTGTGAAATGCTTCAGCATTTCATTTTGTGCAACATGTCATAATCAGTAATGAGTTTTTCATGTGCCCTGAGTCAGGAGTGTGGGAGGAAAGTGGCTGTAATATTTATTTACTTATTTGTTGATTTACTAAACCTGGCAAGTTCTGGGACATCAGACTCTCTGTCACATCTAACCAGCCATTATACATATTATGTTCATTATAATAAACGCAAGTTACTTCTAGTATACAACATTTATACAACTTTTGTGATTACTGTAGCATGAAAGAGAAAGAAAACACAGTACATTTGTCCATGGGTACAACAATAGAGACAAGATAAAGGGAGATAGTTGTAAACTGGGAAGTATACAGCCATGAGCATGAGAGAGAGAGAGAGAGAGAGAGAGAGAGAGAGAGAGAGAGAGAGAGAGAGAGAGAGAGAGAGGGGGGGGGGGGGGGGGGGCTACACAATACTATCAAAAAGGGTGAAAAGAAAGTAAAGTGATGTGACTGACTGAGAAATGAAAAAGCAAGAAGTGTGAATGGGAGAAGGCAGGCACATTTACGTTACTGTTTGACAGGGTGAAAACTGACTATACATGTTGATTTTTGGGGAGTTGTTAGAGGGTGACAGGAGGCAGTGCTTCAGCTCTTCCTTTAGAGCAACAGGGCATTTAATTGTGCACAGAGTGTAGGGTAGCTCATTCCAGAGCCAAATAGCAGCAACAGAGGGGGAGTTCACGAGTTATCTTGATTTATAGATGGGCATAGTTAGGGTACTAGGTAAATTAGCCCTTACGTTTGGATTATGATGAGATGACTGGTATTCAATTTCTGATTCAGGGTACTGGAGTGCTTGTCCATCAAGCCTACAGTTGGCACATAGCTTCTCTGGCCACAACTGATCTAAACGAAGAGGTTTTAATTACAAATGTGAGATGATGAAGGTTATGGGTGAAAATATAATTATTGAACCATGCAGAATTTTATCAACAAGAAAGGAATACTCTGACAATCTACAGAACTGTTCTGATCCAGAATCACCAATTACAAGTTCTAGCACCAGCCCTAATGATAACTAAATTCCAGAACTGACATGTGGAGATGTGTTGAGAAGTATGAAATACCTAAAAAAAATGGCAGGACAACTGGGAGCAGCAGAATTGCTGCAGAGATATTAAAATATGGAGAAGAACCACTGCACAGATGTTAGTTTCACGTGATACAGTTAACCTGGAAAACTAAGAACATACCAGCAGACTGGAAAGAATCAGTAGTCTCAGTACATAAAAAAGAAGACAGGGAACACTTCAGAAACTATAGGGGAATATGAGGAGTTAACACAGTCTGTAAGATTTTATTTTGTTTATTGCTAAACCATGTGAAAGCATACGCAGAAAATATTATCGGGATTATAAAAATGGCTTTCAAAGAAATAGATCCACTACTGATAATATATCAGTAATCAAAACAATAAATGAAAAATACAGGAAAGTAAAGAAAAATTATATTACTTGTTCACCAGTTTTATGAAAGCTTATGACTCTATTGACAAAGCCTGTGGAATGTAATAACAGACTTGAGATTTCCAGTCAATCTTCTTAATCTTTGTAAAATGTGCATTGATGAAAATATGAGTAGTATTTTGCTAAATAGAATAAAATCTGACCATTTTTAAAAATAAAAAGGGACCAAGACATGGGGAAGCTCTGTCTCCTCTTCTCTTAAATGCAGCCGTGGAGAGAGTTGTAAGGAAGCTCAAGCTAGTGTCTTCTGGGATCCTCCAAAGAAATAAAGTTTTAACAAATGCAGATGATATAGTGCTCATTGAAAACAGTGAAATAGAGATTAGGCAGTTATTTGTGAAGCTTGTAGAAGAAGCATCCAATCTTGTACTAAAAGTAAATGATAAGAAAGCAAAGTGCATCATAGGTCAAGGATGAAGATACGAACAAGACAATCAGTTGCGTTTAATAATTGGAAAACAAAATTCAAAAGTGTCGAAAAGTTCAAATTTCTGGGCACAATGATACATAAACGAAATCAGAGACAAGTGAAGTGAAAATCAGACTGCAGAATGCTAATAGATCATACTGCTCTATACAAAACTTCTAGAGTCTAAACTACTGACAAGTAAAACTAACTTGGAGCTATAATTTTATGAAGAGGATAGATTGGTAATCACCAAATAGAGTCCCCCTGCGGGTTCAGGGGTTAGAATAGGCCCGCGGTATTCCTGCCTGTCGTACGAGGCGACTAAAAGGAGTCTCAAACGTTTCGGCCTTATGTGATGGTCCCCTGTCAGGTTTGACCTCCATATCTCAAAATTTTTCCGAAGAGCGAGGTGATTGGGGAAGGGCGCCTTACTTGGTGCATTGTGTCCATGTTGTGTTGAGAACTTTCGCCATCTTATTCGTCGTTGCATTGCAGTCCTGCCCGCTCTCCATCACTTGGGCATGGATACGCTCCTGCGTACACTTTCTGCCAAACACTGTGCAGGGCCCTTTTCTGCACTGACGGCGACCATGGATCACATGTCACCTAACATCCAGCACGGTAGCCAGTCCGTTGTGGTGGGGCCGCCATGTACCCTGTTGGTTGTAGCCCCCTGACAACACAGGGATCGCTCTACTGGTGCCTGCGCCGTTAACTCCCCACGTATGCCAAGGAGTAGATGCCCATCTCCCTGGGGCATCGGGACTCCCGGCAATGGCCTTCCTGCCAGGTGGCTATTGCTGCGGCTGGGTGGCTCCCGTGGGGAGGGCCCTTGGTCGGAGTCGGTGGCATCAGGGCAGATGACCCGCAATGAAGTGTGGTACATCATCTATCGCTGGTGGACCTCCACCAGCAGTCTCTAAGCGATTGAGGTCTAACCTCAACGGGAAGAAATTTGATCAGAGATCGTTTCCCTCCCTAGCTACTCGATGGGAGGAACGTCTTGCTAAAGAAGGCAGTGGAGACTTCACCCCGGTACCTCGTGTGTACACGGGTTGATGGAGAATCGTTCATGTCGACCAAGCCCCAGTTTTTTGTGGAGCATTTAGAGGACAAGTTCGGGGAGGTGGAGGGCTTGTCCAAGATGTGCTCTGGTTCTGTGCTCATCAAAACGGCATCCTCTGCCCAGTCACGGAGGTTGCTCAATTGTGACAAGTTGGGGGATGTTTCCGTTAGCATCACGCCGCATAAGAGTCTCAACATGGTCCAGGGTATTATATTCCACAGGGATCTTCTTCTGCAGTCCGACGATGAATTACGCGCCAACCTCGAACGACGAGGTGTTCACTTCGTCCGGCGCGTCCATTGGGGTCCGAGGGATAATCAGGTAGCCACCGGTGCCTTCATCTTGGCCTTCGAAGGTGATGTATTACCCGAAAAGGTCAAGGTGATGGTTTACCGTTGTGATGTGAAGCCATATATCCCTCCTCCGATGCGGTGTTTTAAATGCTGGAAGTTCGGGCACATGTCATCTCGTTGTACTTCCTGCATCATGTGTCGGGATTGTGGACGTCCTTCGCATCCCGATACTCCATGTGCCCCGCCTCCTATCTCTGTTAACTGCGGAGAACACCATTCCCCCTGCTCGCCGGACTGTAGGATATTGCAGAAAGAAAGGAAGATAATGGAATATAAGACCCTGGACCGCCTGACGTACCCCGAGGCTAGACGGAAATATGAGAGGCTCCATCCTGTGGCGATGACGTCAACCTACACCGCTACTGCAACGACAGTTCTCCCGTCATCACGAATCGGCTCTCAGATCGGTCAGCATCCACCAGCCCCCTTGCTTGTGGGGGGTACTTCCCAACCTGTTGCTCCTGCTCCATCTACTTCGGGAGCAACACCCCCCAACCAATCGGGGACCTCCCTTCTCAAGTTCCGACTGGTACCAAGGCCGACAGCCGCAAGTGCCTTAAACAACCGCCGGTCCCTGGTCGTCAGGACACACGGTCGTCTTCTGTCCCTGAGACTGACCCAGTGCTGCCCTCCCAGCCTGAACCACCAAAGGCACAGCGCGAGAAGCAGAAGAAGAAGAAACTCCCCAAGGCTACCAACATTGCGGTGGCACCCATTCCGCCGCTTCCTACAAGCTCTGCGTCTGAGGATGAGGTGGAGATCCTGGCGTCCGCTGAGGACATGGATCTTGCCAGTCCCTCGGACGCAATAGATGACTGTTGTCCAGGTGGTGACTCAGTAGCAGCAGGGGCCTCGGAGGCGTAATCTGCCTCCCCAGTCCCTTCACGCCTTTCCCATCCATGGCTAATACCATCCTCCAGTGTAACTGCAGCGGTTTCTTCCACCATCTAGCTGAGCTCCGCCAACTTATCAGCCTTCATCCTTTCCTTTGCATTGCTCTGCAGGAAACTTGGTTTCCAGCAATGCGAACCCCCGCCCTCCGTGGCTATCGGGGTTATTTTAAGAACCGGGCAGCTTATGAAAGGGTGTCTGGTAGCGTCTGCATTTATGTACTTAACTCTCTTCACAGCGAGCTTGTACCTCTACAAACAGCTTTAGAGGCTGTCGCTGTTCGGGTGTGGACGCCACAGGCTATTACCGTCTGCAGTATTTACCTTCCACCGGATGGTGCTGTCGCGCAGCATGTCCTGGCTGCTCTGATAGCCCAACTGCCGCCACCTTTCTTGTTGCTGGGTGATTTCAATGCCCACAACCCTCTATGGGGTGGGACTGTCTCTGATGACCGCAGTCGTGCCGTGGAGCATTTGTTGGCTCAGCTCGACCTTAGCCTCTTGAACACCAGTGCTCCCACGCATTTCAGTGTGGCCCATGGCTCGTTCTCGGCCATCGATCTCTCTCTTTGCATCCCCGGACTTGTCCCATCCCTCCACTGGAGAGTGCATCCTGACCTGTGTGGTAGTGACCATTTTCCCATCTATTTGTCACTGCCCCAGTGTCATGCTTCTGGGCGCCTGCCCCGCTGGGCTCTCCACAGGGCTGACTGGCCAAGTTTTACTTCCGCGGCAATCATTGAGTCTCCCCCAGAGGGTGACATTGACGAGGTGGTCCGTGTCTTCACCACGTCAATCATTTCGGCGGCCGAGGCTGCCATACCCCGCTCTTCTGGACTCCCTCGGAGGAAGGCTGTACCCTGGTGGTCGCCTGAGATTGCTGAGGCTATTCGCGACCGTAGGCGGGCCCTCCAGCGTCATAGGCGGCACCCGTCTCTGGAGACCCTCATCGCCTTTAAGAGGCTCCGTGCCTTCGCCCGTCGTCTTATTACACGGCGTAAGCAGGAATGCTGGGAGCGGTATGTCTCATCCTTGGGTTCCCGTGTCTCCCCCTCGCTCGTGTGGTCCCGGATACGGCGGATTTATGGACACCAGACCCCTATGGGTGTCCCTGGGATCTCCTTGGATGGCGCTGTCTGCACGGACGCTGCCGCCATTGCTGAACACCTTGCTGCGCACTTTGCTAAGAGCTCTGCGACTGCAACTTATCTCCCTGCCTTTCGCTCTCTCAAGGAGCGAGCCGAGCAGACGCCGTTATCGTTCCACAAGCGTCGTTATGAAAAATACAATGCTCCTTTCAGCGAGAGGGAATTCCTCGCTGCCCTTGCCGAATGCCCTGATACAGCACCAGGACCAGACTGCATCCACGCACAGATGCTGAAGCATCTCTCCAGGGACTGCCAGAGACACATCCTCACCATCTTTAACCGCATTTGGAGCGAGGGCGTGTTCCCGTCGCAATGGCGAGAGGGTCTTATTGTCCCCATCTTGAAGCCCAGTGCGGACCCACTGGCGGTGGACAGCTATCGTCCCATTACCCTCACCAACGTTTTGTGCAAATTGCTCGAACGTATGGTGGGGCGGCGTTTGTGTTGGGTCCTTGAGTCGCGCGGTCTCCTCGCTCCTTCCCAGGGTGGCTTCCGTCGGGGCCAGTCTGCCACGGACAATTTGGTGCGGCTGGAATCTGCTGTCCGTACGGCCTTTGCCCGACGTCAGCATCTCGTTGCTGTATTTTTCGATCTGCGGAAGGCGTATGACACCCCATGGAGGCATCACATCCTCGCCACGTTGTATGAGTGGGGTCTTCGTGGTCGGCTCCCGGCTTTTCTTCAAACCTTTTTATTGCACCGCTCTTTCCGGGTGCAAGTCGGTGCCGCCTCTAGTTCATCTTATATACAGGAAAATGGGGTCCCGCAGGGCTCGGTGTTGAGCGTCTCCTTATTTCTAGTGGCCATTAATGGTCTGGCTGCAGCCGTGGGGTCGTCGGTGTCTCCTTCTTTGTATGCCGACGACTTCTGCATCTCATTTAGCTCCACAACGCCGAACGCAGGCTGCAAGTCGCCGTTCGCAAGGCAGCATCATGGGCTCTGACTCATGGTTTTCAGTTCTCTGCAGCCAAGACTCGAGTTATGCACTTCTGCAGGCGTCGGACGGTCCACCCTCATCCTGAACTTTACCTCGACGGCCACCTGCTTGAAGTGGTGGACACTTGCCGCTTCTTGGGACTCGTGTTTGATGCCCGGCTCACATGGGTTCCTCATATTACTCAGCTGAAGCAAAAATGCTGGCGGCACTTCAACGCCCTCCGCTGCCTTAGCCACACATCTTGGGGTGCAGATCGCTGCACGCTGCTGCGATTGTACAGAGCCCTTGTGCAGTCCCGGCTTGATTATGGGAGCCTGGCCTATGGGTCTGCATCACCCTCAGTGTTGAAGTTGTTAGACCCCATACACCACTGTGGGGTTCGGCTTGCAACTGCCGCTTTTCGTACCAGCCCCGTGGATAGTCTACTGGTGGAGGCCGGGGTTCCCCCGCTGCGGATTCGCCGCCATCGACTGCTTGCCGACTATGCTGTCCACGTGCATTGCTCGCCAGGCCATCCCAATCGTCGCCTGCTTTTCCCTGCCATGGTCCTCCATCTGCCCGAACGGCGACCTAGGTCTGGGCTTTCCGTCGCTGTCCGCGTCCAGTCCCTGCTGTCGGAACTGGGGTCATTCCCTCTTCTGCCTCCCTTCCGGGTCCATGCACCTACGCCTCCCTGGTGTTTGTCCCGGCCGTCCATCCGTCTGGACTTGGCACAGGGACCCAAGGACTCGGTTCCGCCTGTGGCCCTCCGTCGCCGTTGCGCTCCTCGCCTCATTTTCGGACTGTGAGACTGTCTACACTGATGGTTCCCTGGTTGATGGTCGCACTGCCTACGCTTTTGCTCATGCTGCCCATGTTGAGCAGCGCTCCTTGCCGGCTGGCTGCAGTATTTTTACTGCAGAGCTGGTGGCCATATTGCGCGCTCTTGAGCATATGCATTTCTGCTCAGGTAGGTCCATCGTCATCTGCAGTGACTCCCTGAGCAGCCTTCAGGCCATCGACCGCTGCTATTCCTCTTCTCCTCTGGTGTCCTCTATTCAGGAGTCTGTTTCCGCCATTGCCCGTTCTGGTCGTTCGGTGGTCTTGGTTTGGACGCCAGGTCATGTTGGCATCCCGGGGAACGCACGTGTTGACAGGCTGGCCAAAGGGGCGATCGACGCACCAGCTTTGGAGATCGGCCTCACGGCTCGCGATCAGCAGCTGGTGTTGCGCCGTAAGGTGCTTGGGATGTGGTCTGCTGAGTGGCGAGGCATGACAGCGCCTAATAAACTGCGGGCTGTCAAGGAGACGACCGATGTGTGGCGCTCCTCCCTGCGGTCTTCTCGCAGGGACTCTTGTTATCCTGTGTCGGCTGCGCATTGGCCATACCTACCTGACGCACGGCCATCTTTTGCGTCAGGAGGATCCCCCCCTGTGTCGGTGTGGGTCCCGGCTGACGGTCGCCCATATTTTATTGGACTGCGCACCCTCCGGCAGTCTTTTAATCTCCCGGGCACTTTGCCTTTGATTTTATGTGACGATGCCTCCATGGCTGACAATGTTTTACATTTTATCCGTGGTAGTCCTTTTTATGGTTGCATTTAGGGGGGTCCTGCTCCTTTCCCTTTCTGTGTCTTTTGTCCTTGCGTCTCTCAATATTTGTTGCTGTTTTGGTGTGTCGTCGGATGGTTGACTCTTTCTCTTTTTTTTGTTCATGTGGTCAGTCAACCAGTCTCCGGCCATCTTCTTTTCTTCTGTTTCTTTCTGTCTGGTGTTCGTCTGTACTCTTCTTTTCTGTAGTGTTCGATTTGTGTTCTTTAGTGCCTGGGTGGGGGGGGGGGAGTCTCCTTCCCCTTGGGATTTTATCTGCTCCGCGACTTTATGTCTCGCCTGTTTTTGAAATGGGGGACTGATGACCTTAGCTGTTTAGTCCCCCTTAAACATCCCAACAACCACCACCACCAAATAGAGAAGACATTGAGTCGCAGACAGGCAGGGGTCTCAGCTGGCAGAGAGAGTGGTCATGTATATGAGAGTTGTGCTTGTGTGAATGTGCATGTGTTTTCTACTTTAAAAGAAAGCCTTTTCTCCAAAAACTCCAAGGAGTAGCAGATTTTTGTTGTGCCTGTCTTTCCTCTATATTGTGAGTAGCAGTCTGTCCTTTTCATAATATTTTGTGATTCCATCCTGGATTTACCATTGTTTAAAATGAAGCTATGTAACACAATCATCAGACCAGTCCTAAACTACAGAGCAGAAACATGTAATTGAACTAAAATGGAAGGACATCACTTCCAAATATTTGAAAACAAAGTTTATAGGAAAATCCTTGGTCTGTACTATGATAATGAATCCCAAAGCTAGAAGAGAATACACAACACCAAAACCTACATGCTATCATGACGAGCAACAATAATGAGTGCAATAATTACAAAAGACTTTAATCGACAGGCGATTTGATGAAAATGGAAGCGGATTAAGTAGTTTCAAGAATATTCATGGAGAAATCATTTGGTAAGAGACCAAGAGGGAGAACTAGGAGTACATGGGTAAATTAAATTAAAACAATATGCAACAAGACGGGCATAAATTATTGGGAGGGAGTAGTGGAAGATAAAAATATTTGGAAGCGACATGTGATATCTTCTATCAGAAGCCAAGAAGGTTGAGGTTAGAATCTGACACTATACTATCTAAAAGCAGATTTTGCCACAATTATTAGAAGTTATGGGACATGCTGAAATGCAGAAATGGTGTCATCTGGTGCCATGTATAGTTAACTAGTGTGAAATACGGTGTAATCCTCAAACCTGGAACCTTGCATTTCATGGACAGTGCTCTTACCAGCTAAACGATCCAAGCATTTGCAACTTCAGTTCTGCCAGCACCTGTTACCTAATTTCTAAACTGACCATTTTTTTTAAATTTCTAAATGTGTCACCATGCTTGAAGATTCAATGTCTTGATAATATAAGGATAGAAAATACTATGTATATGTACTGAGACTTATAAATTTAACTCTGATGTTAATAATGAAATTGTGTATTCAACTATCTAGGTATCTTATGTAAAACGAACTTGATCTGATGTTTAAATTACTGCACTAATGGCACTTATCCTTTGTTATTTTTCAGGAGAAATTTTTCCAGCTTCTGGAATTTATAGTATTTCAACTGAATTTCGTACCCTGCAAAGAACTCATATCACTGTCAATACTTCTGAAGGCACAGTCTTCTGTCAGTTGCAGCATAATATGTATGCAAACTTTGCTCAACATTCTAAGGTAATACTTCAGTTTTGACCAAAAGTACTTCACAAGTTTTTTTTCCCTAAAACTATGCAGTACAAGAAAAATATATAAATTATAAGGTGTATCACTTCTTTTGGGGAAAAGAAAAACCATGGGCTACACAGATGAAGTACTTTCTACCTCTAATGTAGTTAAAAGTTATAATATGTAATATATAGATATAGCACATCCTGTAAAACATATAATGCCTTAAGAAAACAAATAGTGAAAAAACAGAATTAGAAACAAGATAATATAAATAAACTAAAAAATAGTAACTCGTAAAAGATCAAAATAGTAAACTGATCATGTTGTTTAGTCCTCATTACTTTATCTTTACAAATAGTTACAACAAGGGAACCATTTATAGCCTTATCATCAAATTATAAACTACAAAAAAAATTTGATCATCTGTTGTTTAGAGGTGAACTGAAGGTATGGTATAATACTTGGAGGTGTAAAATACAATATAAAAAAGTATTTCTTGTGTAAATGTAATCATTACTAAATTTTTTAACAAAATACAACAAAAAAGTATACCACTTAGAAATGAGAAACAGTAAAACAAACAAGAAATGAAGAAATAAGATTGACAAATGACCCTAAAAAACTGATATCTTGTGTCTCATCCTTGTCATCATCAATCTGATGACAAGTTTGATGGAGCTTTACACACCAGTCTGCATTGTGCAAATCTGTTCACACCTGCATAACCACTGTGCCTTATGTCCATTTGATCATGTTTGCTGTATTTAAGTGTAGATCTCTCTTTTTACAATTTTCACTGTTCCCACACTGCTTTCCATTACCAAATTGGTGGCTCCTTGATGTCTCAGGATGTGTCCTCTAAACTTATCAGCTCATTTAGTTGCAGTGTGTCATCAATTTCTGTTCTCCCAAATTCAAGTCAGTTTCTCTTCATTAATTACTTTGTCTATCCATCATCACCATTATTCTGTAGCACCACATTTGAAAAGTTTCTATTACCTTCTTGTCCATACAGTTTATCGTCCCCACTCCACTTCCATATGAGGCTACACTCAAAGAAATACTTTCAGAAAACATGTCCTAACAAATGAATGTAAATTTAATATCAGTATATCTTTTTTTTAGGAGTACTTTACATGCTACTACCAATCTGCATACTACATTCTTTTTATTCCTGCTGCCATCAGTTATTTTGCTGTCCAAATAGTGTCTATAGTGGATTGGTGTGTGGCACATAGAAATATGCGACAGAAAACCATGTGATCACAGCAACGTGTGTCTGTACAGTTGTGTCTGTGAATGTATGTGATTCTCCTAGAAAAAGAGCAAATGTGAATACTGTTTTCCGTTGCGTGTTTCTATGCACCATACGTCCGCCTGCTGTAGGTGAGTGGTTGCCTTTCCCTTATTTTACATTTTATTCCATCCAGGAATTCCCATTATTGTTATACTTTTGCTCCCTCTGTTTTGTCGGTGATAACTTTGAAATTCTAAAGTGAATATTCTAGCCAGCACGATCAAAAGTTACAAGTTCCGTTTTGCCTTTCTTCAACCATCTTCCAAGATAAGTATTAGGGTCAGTGTTAACTTATGTATTCCTGAATTTCTCCAAAACTGAATCTGCTCTTTCCCAAGTTCAGCTCTTACCAGTCATTCATTCCTTCTGTAGATACATCAAGTTAGTATTTTGCAGCCATGACTTTTTGAACTGATGCTTCAGTAATATCTTTACCTGTCAGCATCTGCCAAGGATCTTACCAGTTCTGCAAGAATGGGCATTTACTCCAAGTGCCTTGCTTCTACAGTGTGTCTAAAACTAATTTAAGAAAATATATACCACCAAGCTTACAATTTAGACATTCAAAAAAGTTCGAAACTGCATACAGTGGCTCTGAATGCTGTGAAATACTTGCTGAATATTTCAATGTTGTTGTTGTGGTCTTCAGTCCTGAGACTGGTTTGATGCAGCTCTCCATGCTAATCTATCCTGTGCAAGCTCCTTTATCTCCCAGTACCTACTGCAACCTACATCCTTCTGAATCTGCTTAGTGTATTCATCTCTTGGTCTCCCTCTACGATTTTTACCCTCCACACTGCCCTCCAATGCTAAATTTGTGATCCCTTGATGCCTCAGGACATGTCCTACCAACCGATCCCTTCTTTGAATATTTCAAACAGTTATGCAATTGCAGCGCATTATATAAAAATTTCAGTTTTGACAATACAGTATGAAAAGAACAAGATTTGAAGCCAACAACATTCAAAGAAATTGAAGAAATCATTAGACAACTTAAAAATAAGGAAGCATCTGGGAAAGACAATTTAGTTACAGACTTCTGGAAGCATTCTGGAGACAATATGATAGTATGCCTAGCAAAAATAATTCAGAAATCTGGGAAACAAATGTTGGTGCCTCCTGGATTGGATGTCTGCGTTAATACATGACCCACATAAAAAGGGAGATAAAACAATTCCCAACAAGTGTCGGTGCCAATGTCAAATAAGGTCTTGTTGGAGGCACTTTGAAGCAAAACTGAAAGAATACTTGAGCCACAATTAGGGGAGTATCAGGGAGTGTTTAGGAAAGACAGATAGTATGTAGAACATGTCAACATCAACATTTATACTCTCCAAACTTCTGTGAAGTACATGGCAGAGGTTACGTCCCAAACACATTTTATAAATTAGGAAAAATCATAAGCTTGAGATAACATTCGTAGACTTCAAAAAGACATATGATTCTGTTGATAGAAATACGCTACTCAACATTTCAGAACAGTTTGGACTAAGATAAAAAAGCAATATAAATAAAACAGTGTTAACTAAAACAACATCAGAAGTGAAATTTATGGGAGAAAGTTGTAAATTAAAATCAGTAGTGAGACAAGGAGATGGTTTGTCACCACTTACAGAAAGTGCATAGAGATTGCAGGAAGACCATAAATAGTAAGGAGATAAAATTAGGAGTAAAGCCAAAAAAGATCACTGTAGATTTTCTAGACATAGCACTTATTACAGATTCACTTGAAAGTGCAGAACGACAAATTGCAGGACTATTACATCAAGCAGCAAAAACAGGATTATAAATATTTGAAAAACACAGTTCATGGTAGACATCAGTAATGCATATCAAAAATATGCAAAAATGACAACTCAATATCTAAACTAGATTGTTTTAAATATCTAGGAGAATTTTTATCAAACAACATCCAGGAAAAGACAGCAGTAGAGACTACAGTACATAAAATGGAGAGAGCCTTTTAAATAACTAGAAACAAACTGAAGTTTGGTTATGCACTACTTTACAATGATGTGTTTAACTAAAATAAACAGTTATATGGCTGTCCTGATGGATAGTATAACTTACTGGATGATTTGATAATGGGCACAGGGCTCGAAATTATGTACAACAAATAAAACTAATATTGCAACATCAACATTTTTAATTGTAGCTCCATGGTGGATGTGGGTTTGACGCCCTAGCACTGTACTCAGTGAGCTGTGATGGCTGGTACAGTAGTGTGGGGTGATGCATGTTCCTCTGTACATTTTGAAGTGCTGCATGGCGTCATAGTGTTGTCGGGTCCTTGTTTTCATACATGTGTTAAAAACAAAGCTGATCCGATTTTGCTAGATAAGCTTTTCCTTGGATCTGGATGAGAAATCGCATGCCAGTCTGTAAGTGTGGCATTTTTTCTTCATCCTGTATTTCCCTCCGGTGTCCATTCATTCATTCATCATGATCTTGGTTTTATCATAATTCATTTTTAGACCAACTTTGGAGCAGACTAATGTTACTTTGATAACCAGTATTTGAAGTAGTTCTATTTTATTTTCAGATAGAACAATATTATCAGCAATGCTCAGGTTGTGTAATCTTTTTCCCAGAACTTGGATTACCTTTATTATCCAATTAGGTTTTCTAGGACCACCAAAAATAGTCACCTAGTTTTATATTCTTTTCAGTGCAGAAATTCATTGGTTTCTACTGTAATTACGTTAAGTTAAAAATACAGTACGAGGAATTGTAAGTAACATTGTAAGAACAATACCAGAATATTCTGTTCATAGTTATAAATATTAACATAAGAAAATACATCAATTGAATTTTTTCCACTAGACGGACAGTAATCTCCCCAATTGCAAGAGAGAAAATGTAAGTAACACTGCACAAAAATTTAATATGCAGTTGATCATAGAATCATATAATTAAACATTTCTCTCTCAAATTAAAATTTCAAACAAGTCATGATAATAAGTCTTTTACAAATGAAATTTGTGGTTTATCAGTTATGAACAGCATTAAAAAGAATGTATATCACAACTGAAGAAACGTATCCAATCAAATGTTCCTAATTCAATCAATACACCAAGTAAAAATTAAAGGTCCAAATAGAAACAAATAATATAAACTCTATTGTTATAACTAAAAACAAAGATGATTTGACTTACCAAACGAAAGCGCTGACATGTCAATAGACACATAAACAAACACCAAACATACACACAAAATTCTAGCTTTCGCAACCAACGGTTGCCTCGTCAGGAAAGAGGGAAGGAGAGGGAAAGACGAAAGGATTTGGGTTTTAAGGGAGAGGGTAAGGAGTCATTCCAATCCCGGGAGCGGAAAGACTTACCTTAGGGGAAAAAAAGGACGGGTATACACTCGCGCACACACACACACATATCCATCCACACATATACAGACACAAGCAGACATATACAGAGGCAAAGAGTTTGGGCAGAGATGTCAGTCGAGGCGGAAGTGCAGAGGCAAAGATGTTGTTGAATGACAGGTGAGGTATGAGTGGTGGCAACTTGAAATTAGCGGAGATTGAGGCCTGGTGGATAACGGGAAGAGAGGATATATTGAAGAGCAAGTTCCCATCTCCGGAGTTCGGATAGGTTGGTGTTAGTGGGACGTATCCAGATAACCCGGACGGTGTAACACTGTGCCAAGATGTGCTGGCCGTGCACCATGGCATGTTTAGCCACAGGGTGATCCTCATTACCAACAAACACTGTCTGCCTGTGTCCATTCATGCGAATGGACAGTTTGTTGCTGGTCATTCCCACATAGAATGCGTCACATTGTAGGCAGGTCAGTTGGTAGATCACGTGGGTGCTTTCACACGTGGCTCTGCCTTTGATCGTGTACACCTTCCGGGTTACAGGACTGGAGTAGGTGGTGGTGGGAGGGTGCATGGGACAGGTTTTACACCGGGGACGGTTACAAGGGTAGGAGCCAGACGGTAGGGAAGGTGGTCTGGGGATTTCATAGGGATGAACTAAGAGGTTACGAAGGTTAGGTGGGCAGCGGAAAGACACTCTTGGTGGAGTGGGTAGGATTTCATGAAGGATGGATCTCATTTCAGGGCAGGATTTGAGGAAGTCGTATCCCTGCTGGAGAGCCACATTCAGAGTCTGATCCAGTCCCGGAAAGTATCCTGTCACAAGTGGGGCACTTTTGTGGTTCTTCTGTGGGAGGTTCTGGGTTTGAGAGGATGAGGAAGTGGCTCTGGTTATTTGCTTTTGTACCAGGTCGGGAGGGTAGTTGCGGGATGCGAAAGCTGTTGTCAGGTTGTTGGTGTAATGGTTCAGGGATTCTGGACTGGAGCAGATTCGTTTGCCACGAAGACCTAGGCTGTAGGGAAGGGACCGTTTGATGTGGAATGGGTGGCAGCGGTCATAATGGAGGTACTGTTGCTTGTTGGTGGGTCTGATGTGGACGGACATGTGAAGCTGGCCATTGGACAGGTGGAGGTCAACATCAAGGAAAGTGGCATGGGATTTGGAGTAGGACCAGGTGAATCTGATGGAACCAAAGGAGTTGAGGTTGGAGAGGAAATTCTGGAGTTCTTCTTCACTGTGAGTCCAGATCATGAAGATGTCATCAATAAATCTGTACCAAACTTTGGGTTGACAAGCCTGGGTAACCAAGAAGGCTTCCTCTAAGCGACCCATGAATAGGTTGGCCTACGAAGGGGCCATCCTGGTACCCATGGCTGTTCCCTTTAATTGTTGGTATGTCTGGTCTTCAAAAGTGAAGAAGTTGTGGGTCAGGATGAAGCTGGCTAAGGTAATGAGGAAAGAGGTTTTAGGTAGGGTGGCAGGTGAGCGGCGTGAAAGGAAGTGCTCCGTTGCAGCGATCCCCTGGACGTGCGGGATATTTGTGTATAAGGAAGTGGCATCAATGGTTACAAGGATGGCTTCTGGGGGTAACGGATTGGGTAAGGATTCCAGGCGTTCGAGAAAGTGGTTGGTGTCTTTGATAAAGGATGGGGGACTGCATGTAATGGATTGAAGGTGTTGATATACGTAGGCAGAGATACGTTCTGTGGGGGCTTGGTAACCAGCTACAATGGGGCGGCTGGGATGATTGGGTTTGTGAATTTTAGGAAGAAGGTAGAAGGTAGGGGTGCGGGGTGTTGGTGTGGTAAGGAGGTTGATGTAGTTAGGTGAAAGGTTGTGTAGGGGGCCTAAGGTTCTGAGGATTCCTTGAAGCTCTGCCTGGACATCAGGAATGGGATTACCTTGGCAAACTTTGTATGTGGTGTTGTCTGAAAGCTGACGCAGTCCCTCAGCCACATACTCCCGACGATGAAGTACTTCCCTACCCTCTGGCTCCTACCCTTGTAACCGCCCCCGGTGTAAAACCTGTCCCATGCACCCTCCCACCACCACCTACTCCAGTCCTGTAACCCGGAAGGTGTACACGATCAAAGGCAGAGCCACGTGTGAAAGCACCCACGTGATCTACCAACTGACCTGCCTACACTGTGACGCATTCTATGTGGGAATGACCAGCAACAAACTGTCCATTCGCATGAATGGACCCAGGCAGACAGTGTTTGTTGGTAATGAAGATCACCCTGTAGCTAAACATGCCTTGGTGCACGGCCAGCACATCTTGGCACAGTGTTACACCGTCCGGGTTATCTGGATACTTCCCACTAACACCAACCTATCCGAACTCCGGAGATGGGAACTTGCTCTTCAATATATCCTCTCTTCCCGTTATCCACCAGGCCTCAATCTCTGCTAATTTCAAGTTGCCGCCACTCATACCTCACCTGTCATTCAACAACATCTTTGCCTCTGCATTTCCACCTCGACTTTGCCTCTGTATATGTCTGCTTGTGTCTGTATATGTGTGGATGGATATGTGTGTGTGTGCGAGTGCATACCCATCCTTTTTTCCCCCTAAGGTAAGTCTTTCCGCTCCCGGGATTGGAATGACTCCTTACCCTCTCCCTTAAAACCCAATTCCTTTCGTCTTTCCCTCTCCTTCCCTCTTTCCTGACGAGGCAACCATTGGTTGTGAAAGCTAGTATTTTGTGTGTGTTTTTGGTGTTTGTTTGTGTGTCTATCGACGTGCCAGCGCTTTCGTTTGGTGTCAAATCATCTTTGTTTTTAGATATAATTTTTCCCACGTGGAATGTTTCCTTCTATTATATTCATATCATTAATTTGAACCCAACAATTACGTTTATTATTGTCACTTGTGCATTTCAAAATCTTTTCTGTCATCTTATTTTCTCTTTTTGTTTTTGCCAGTAGTTTCACTTTGTATTCACCTTCTGCTTTTTACCGTAATCTACTATACAATTTTATCCCGCCTATATATACTCAACAATATGTCACCCACTTCCAAACCATAACCAAAAATTTTTTTTCCGCTTTCATCACTACCGCCGCTATAAAATCCACTGTTTCTAGTCCACAAACAGTTCCTTTCACCTATTATACAACCATTTCTTCTGTTTCTGATAACTTCAGCTTTATTTCCATTTCCGTTTTTCGCACATCACTGATAATATTTAGCCGCTTCCCACGGGTTTTAATGTCATTATTTCTTCGCCAGACAATTGTTAGCCTCATTTTCATAATCTGCCACCACAAAACCACTCCTTTTAATACATTTACACGCAGTTTTTTTCAAAATTTTCCCGAATTTCTCCATCCTTTAACATGTTTTGGCGGCAACACAACTACCTAACCTTTGTACCCATCATTGTTCCCCAACCTAAGTTCAGCACAGGATCAACATAGCTCATCTCAAACCAACACTTTTTCGCCTTTTTTCACAACAGATCTCCAGTTACTTTCACCAGTTATTTTCA
Source organism: Schistocerca cancellata (assembly GCF_023864275.1). NCBI lineage: Eukaryota > Metazoa > Arthropoda > Insecta > Orthoptera > Acrididae > Schistocerca > Schistocerca cancellata. The sequence continues at coordinate 1,142,082,586 of NC_064626.1, read as the reverse complement.
TTTTCATTTCAACCTCATGTTACACTTTCCACCTTCTAATACCATGTCACCCTCACAACATCCCCACAACGACCCCATTAAGTTTTATTTACATTCCCTCCGCAAACATGCTTTCACCCTAGCCAGATTACACTCGCATATTTTATTTTCTCAGGCTTGTCTGACATTTGGCATTACCCCCAAAGGCCTCAAACTTAAAGTTCCCATCTCTGGCTGCAACCCTTCTTTCCATCAGTCCCTATACCAGTTCCAAACTAAACAGTCCATTGCCCTCACCCACCTAATCCTTCACCTACACATCAACTCAGCCAATGAACACACCCGTCAACTCCTATCCTTAATAAAAGTCCTCAATCTTTCCTCTCCCACATCCACACCGGCGGTTCAGAGCATCCTCCTACAGGCCAACCGCAAATTAGAACAACATGCCACCCTTCACCTCAAAAAACTATCCAATCTCCTGGTTTCCCACCTCCGGAAAGGCAACTCACTCACCCTTCACAACCTTTCCAGCAAACCTCAACCTCCTCTCATTGCACACAAACCCAGTCTCTCCCATCTACTCAATCTCCCACTTCCAGCTCCACTCCCTCCAAAACCTAAAAATTCCAATCAACACAATCTGGTACCACAACACCCTAATTCAGTAGTTAACCTTTCCTCCAAACCTCTCTCCCAATCCGAAACCTCTGTCCTATCCAAAGGCCTCACCTTCAGCCCCACTCCCAGATTCAACCAAACAGCCCTCGTCAAAGATTTACTGTCCTACACTCGTACTCTCTGCTGGAAGTATCACTTTGCCACGAAGAAAAATGATCCTAATCCTACCCCTAATGATCCAACTCCCCAAGTCACTATCCAAATTGAACCCTGCCTGGAACAGTTTCGTCCTCCGTCACACTGGGACCCACCTCCTCTTCCCCAAAATCACCCTCTCCTAACCTTCCAGGAATTTCTGACTTCCAGCCTTGCCTCTCAATCCTTCTCAAAAAACCTTAATCCTACTCCCAACATCACCACTGCTGAAGCCCAGGCTATCCGTGATCTGAAGGCTGACCGGTCCATCGTCATTCTTCCGGCGGACAAGGGTTCCATGACCGTGGTACTTGATCGTCAGGAGTATGTGGCTGAGGGACTGCGTCAGCTTTCAGACAACACCACATACAAAGTTTGCCAAGGTAATCCCATTCCTGATGTCCAGGCAGAGCTTCAAGGAATCCTCAGAACCTTAGGCCCCCTACAAAACCTTTCACCTGACTCCATCAACCTCCTGACTCCACCGACACCCCGCACCCCTACCTTCTTCCTAAAATTCACAAACCCAATCATCCTGGCCGCCCCATTGTAGCTGGTTACCAAGCCCCCACAGAACGTATCTCTGCCTACGTAGATCAACACCTTCAACCCATTACATGCAGTCTCCCATCCTTCATCAAAGACACCAACCACTTTCTCGAACGCCTGGAATCCTTACCCAATCCGTTACCCCCAGAAGCCATCCTTGTAACCATTGATGCCACTTCCTTATACACAAATATCCCGCACATCCAGGGCCTCACTGCAATGGAGCACTTCCTTTCACGCCGCTCACCTGCCACCCTACCTAAAACCTCTTTCCTCATTACCTTAGCCAGCTTCATCCTGACCCACAACTTCTTCACTTTTGAAGACCAGACATACCAACAATTAAAGGGAACAGCCATGGGTACCAGGATGGCCCCTTCGTAGGCCAACCTATTCATGGGTCGCTTAGAGGAAGCCTTCTTGGTTACCCAGGCCTGTCAACCCACAGTTTGGTACAGATTTATTGATGACATCTTCATGATCTGGACTCACAGTGAAGAAGAACTCCAGAATTTCCTCTCCAACCTCAACTCCTTTGGTTCCATCAGATTCACCTGGTCCTACTCCAAATCCCATGCCACTTTCCTTGATGTTGACCTCCACCTGTCCAATGGCCAGCTTCACACGTCCGTCCACATCAAACCCACCAACAAGCAACAGTACCTCCATTACGACAGCTGCCACCCATTCCACATCAAACGGTCCCTTCCCTACAGCCTAGGTCTTCGTGGCAAACGAATCTGCTCCAGTCCGGAATCCCTGAAGCATTACACCAACAACCTGACAACAGCTTTCGCATCCTGCAACTACCCTCCCGACCTGGTACAGAAGCAAATAACCAGAGCCACTTCCTCATCCTCTCAAACCCAGAACCTCCCACAGAAGAACCAAAAAAGTGCCCCACTTGTGACAGGATACTTTCCGGGACTGGATCAGATTCTGAATGTGGCTCTCCAGCAGGGATACGACTTCCTCAAATCCTGCCCTGAAATGAGATCCATCCTTCATGAAATCCTCCCCACTCCACCAAGAGTGTCTTTCCGCCGTCCACCTAACCTTCGTAACCTCTTAGTTCATCCCTATGAAATCCCCAGACCACCTTCCCTACTGTCTGGCTCCTACCCTTGTAACCGCCCCCGGTGTAAAACCTGTCCCATGCACCCTCCCACCACCACCTACTCCAGTCCTGTAACTCGGAAGGTGTACACGATCAAAGGCAGAGCCACGTGTCAAAGCACGTACGTGATCTACCAACTGACCTGCCTACACTGTGACGCATTCTATGTGGGAATGACCAGCAACAAACTGTCCATTCGCATGAATGGACACAGGCAGACAGTGTTTGTTGGTAATGAGGATCACCCTGTGGCTAAACATGCCTTGGTGCACGGCCAGCACATCTTGGCACAGTGTTACACCGTCCGGGTTATCTGGATACGTCCCACTAACACCAACCTATCCGAACTCCGGAGATGGGAACTTGCTCTTCAATATATCCTCTCTTCCCGTTATCCACCAGGCCTCAATCTCCGCTAATTTCAAGTTGCCACCACTCATACCTCACCTGTCATTCAACAACATCTTTGCCTCTGCACTTCCGCCTCGACTGACATCTCTGCCCAAACGCTTTGCCTCTGTATATGTCTGCTTGTGTCTGTATATGTGTGGATGGATGTGTGTGTGTGTGCGCGAGTGTATACCCGTCCTTTTTTTCCCCTAAGGTAAGTCTTTCCGCTCCCGGGATTGGAATGACTCCTTACCCTCTCCCTTAAAACCCAAATCCTTTCGTCTTTTCCTCTCCTTCACTCTTTCCTGACGAGGCAACCGTTGGTTGCGAAAGCTAGAATTTTGTGTGTGTGTTGGTGTTTGTTTGTGTGTCTATCGACGTGCCAGCGCTTCCGTTTGGCAAGTCAAATCATTTTTGTTTTTAGATATATATTTTCCCACGTGGAATGTTTCCTTCTATTATATTCAAACTCTATAGTTAAGTAGAAATAAAAGTCTGAGCAAAAATCAGTAATGTGATTAATTTAAAAAAATAATATTTGAAATTAAAGTATCCAAGGCTATATGTAAAGAAATTAACCCATTTTTTAAAGTGAAAGTAATTTATTGGAACTTGATATAACAATAAATTATAATATTCATATGATAATGGAAAGTCCTGGCTAGAATATAAATGAGGGAAGAAAGATAGGTAACAACTCTGTATAGCTGAAGCATTAAGTAGTTGTTACACACATACTGTATTTACTCAAATCTAAGCCGCACCTGAAAAATGAGACTCGAAATCAAGGATAAAAATTTTCCCGAATCTAAGCCGCACCTGAAATTTGAGACTCGAAATGCAAGGGGAGAGAAAAGTTTTAGGCCGCACTTCCAAATCAAAACAAAATTGGTCCATTGTAATATGAGACACAATTTAGGTCAAATGAATGACGATACAGCTACAATAGTTTGGTTTGAGTCATAAGCTTAGCAGTTAAGCTTTAACAGGTAGCAATTGCAATGCATCAGGTGCTCCGTCTGTGTTTATTTGGGTACCCTTCCTTTTTCACGTGCTTCATCTCTCTTGAATTGATTGCTTATTTTCCTTTTATGTGATAGGTGCCATTCTCTTTGTTATAGGTGTTTACGTCACTCTAAGCTGAAAATGCATTACTGTACTGTGTCGTGCATTGTTTGTCGCATTCTGATAATGAGTGTTTATGGCCTGTCACCACTCGCGGCATGGCTTGCTTTTGTGCGCACTACCGCCGCTTACAATTAAAAAAAGAGAGGAATCGTCTCATTAGCAAAACAATGACAAGAGACTGCTATTTTTTGTTACTTACAGTGCTGCTTTCTTTGATAATGATCAACAAGAACCGAATAATAGACTGCATATGATAGAAGATGTTCTGAACGAGAGTTTAGCGAAAATTTTTCTCCGTTTGAAAATCCTTGCAGATGCCTCTTTAGTACATTACATTCCTCACAGAAATTAGAGTTATCTTAGATTTAAAAATCTAGTCAATTGCCGTGCTTCATTTCTGACTGTATAACTATTAGGCATAAGAATAATACAAATATAAACATGACATAATATGTGTGTATTTTTCCGCATTAGCTGTTGTCTCACTCTACCTTAGTAGTTTATTAGGCAGACAGGATTTAAATGAGATAGCAGCAAACATGAAAGAATACATGGCAAAATGTTTATATTCGTATTATTCTTATGGTGAAGAGAATACTGCATGTGTTTCACAGTTCATAAAAGTTCCTATTAGCAACCATCTCTTCTCACAGGTAGGAAAAATTCAGAACGTAGAGATGGCCATATTTACAAACATCCCGAACAGTCTTGCCAGTCAGATTTTCGTAGTACATTGAAATGGTGCTACATTCGAAGATGAACAATATGGAATTTGTATTTACTTCGTTGGATAATGTATGAAAATGCAGTGGTCGAAACTCAGCTCGTCTTCCACATTTTTTTTTAATTTATTTACTGACGCAGAGGTTTTTGCACCAGTATTTATCTTTGTGCCTGCAAAGCATGCCTGTGTAGTGCTACATATAGTCAACGGCAGAAGTTAGTTGTGGCGGTACCTAACAACATTTTTCAGAACTTCCGCTTACTTTGCACTCGATTCTAAGCCGCAGGCGGTTTTTTTGGATTACAAAAACTGGAAAACAAGTGCGGCTTAGATTCAAGTAAATACGGTAAACAAGACCAAAGATGTTGCTACATGGTCAGATGAATTGTTAACTGGACCACCAATGGCCATTGAACTGTAACACCAGAAAACCTTCTGAGGTTTGTAAATGTTTTGTTCATTGAACTTTATGTATCTCACTTTAACATGGACATTTTAATTGGATAGAATGTAAAGCACTAATTATTGATCATAAAAGGGTTTGGTTTTATCTGCAACATAGGAAAAGAGATTGCTACTCCAGGTTGGAATTAAGACACTTACATATATGGTTTCAGCTGCAGTCTATGTCAGAACAAAAAACAGAAACACACACCATTCCTTCACACAAGCAAACACACCACACACACACACATGACCACCAACTCCGGCAGCTCTGTCTTGATCTGATGAAGGCCGTGGCTGAAGGCTTGTGTGTCCATCTAAAACTTAATGTGTGATCTATACGGTAAGTAGCACTCTGTCTTTTCCTACATTGTAGATATTCCATCCTGGAGTTTCCAATGTTTGTTTATATTTTGTGGCATAGTGCCACAAAGGAAGTATGTGTATGTGGTAAATAAAATAGCAGTAATGGCTTAAAGAAAAGAATGGAACCGTTTACTCAGACCCAAGTTTTGAAAGCTTCTAACATCTGTTTCTTATCAGATATGTAGATCAAAGAATAGTTTCAATTACAGAAATTGTGGAAATGTGTGTGATGCCTATTTATACAATTTTTTATATAATTCACTGAGAACTTTCTCAAATTTCAGTTATCAAGCCCTTCTTAATTGCTTTTATTCTCATTTAATTGAAGTCATAAATATGTGACATTTGTACAAGAAAAGGATGTGAATCTTACTTCAGGGTTAACAGTTTGAGAAAGTTATGCCTTTGATGATATATGCTGTTGTTAAGGAGAGACCCTTCTGTATTCCAGTTCTAAACACAATGAAATTTTCAAGAATGTCTACAGAGAAGTTGGAATCTTGGAAGTATTTGTGACATGCTTGCACAGGTATGCTGCACTGCTGAAAGAGAAGAAGCAAGCAGTGGATGAAGGCAAAGGTTAGTAGAGTTTTTGAAGGCATAGTACTGCTGGGCTGTGTGTGGTACACTAGAATTTATTATTGCAGAAACATTATTTATGAAAGTGTTAAGCTTGTGTATAGTATCCAGTTAGAAGGGTAATGGCGAGTAATACTTTAGTGACATAACATCAGAAACATCCTGAAAAGCTTGTAAGGGTGTTGCAGATTAGGTTGTGCTGAGCGATAATTGTTAAGAAAAAAATTCGATACATTTGCCATTTCCTAGTTATCTAGCATTGAAGTTAGCCAGTCATGTCCTTGTGTTTGCAAATTCAAGTTTCAGCTAACCAAATGGCGAACACGTTTGGCAACACCACCTACAGTAGGCTGCCTGTAGTGATGGCCTGACTGGCTAACTTCTATGCTAAATAACTCTGTAACTGCAAAGTGGTTTCTTAACAATTGTTTCTCAGTACAACCTCCCCTGCAGTGCTGTTACCATCTTTTCAGACTATTTCTGACACGCCATGTGTATGATGTGTGTGCCGATATTTGTCATTTGCAACAATACTTTGAAATGGTGTGTGTCTGCAGTTCCCCCTCCGTCAGTGGTCACACAATTGCTGTCAACAACCTCTAGTACAATCTCTGCTCAGCAATAAAGACTCGTCTAACAGAAGGTGCATGGTGTACCAGAGTTATTTTTGCTTAATATTTCATTTATTACTTGACTACTTGGATGCCCATTATGCACCAAGCCTAATTGCTTGTATGTTTATGAATTTACCCTAGTTTCTATTATTTCACTGTTGTTGTGTTACTGACATATTTAGGGCTTGTAATATGTTCATTCTGTGAATAAATTCCTGTAAAATTAAGAGTAAGTTTTTCATAATGCTTCTCTTTGATGCCCTACAGTCTTTGGAGTTTGTGGAATATGTCTAACTTATTTTGGTGCACGCTAAACAAATCCACAATGAATATCCTGAAGTGGGTTGAAGAGTACTTCGTAAGGCCACTTATTTGTAGATTAGATACGTTTCTCCCCCCCCCCCCCCCCCCCCTCCCCGCACACTCTTGCTTTCATATCGTTATATCAACTGAAATGGATAGGATAGGATAGGATAGGATAGAAAGTACTAAATATTTGGTCTTTGTGATGGAATCCATGGATTTATTGTTGATATCATTGTTGAAGAATTGTGGATCTTTTCAGTTACTTGTATAAGCTGCCAGTCTTTGTCAAGTACTGATTTACTTCAGTGATAAATAAATGGCTGCCTCTGTTGCAGTTTTGTTTTCTTCTTCTTCTTCTTCTTCTTCTTCTTCTTCTTCTTTCACAAAAGGGAACTTCATACTACACAAAATCATCTCTTCCTGAACTTCCCATTAGCATAGTTTAAAAATACCATCCTGTACAATTTGTAATATACAGCAGCAAATATAAAAAATGAAATGTGCAACGAGTGAAAGCACTACCATTTCTTCATCCATATGTATTATTTGCTCCTTCTCTTTTCTCATTTTGACGCTCCAGGTCGCAAGTCTGTCCTGTAGCTGAAACAAAATCCTTAAGTTTTCTTCCGTTTGTTTGTACCGATATTGTGTTTCAAGAGTGTGGATCTGATGGGTTAACTTGTTTGGTCCATTCTTTCTACATGTCTCATAAGCTGCATTTTTATACATCATCATGATTTTAGGGCTTTGTCTGTAGTTTTTTGCATTTGGGCTTAAGGGGAAATACTCCATCTTTTATTAATGGTCCTAAGATTTTCATCAGAATCTTTTACTTGTAAAATCTTCTGCTTGTCCTCAGCTTTTATAAATTACGTGTGAGATGTTAATATACCACCAAAGCTACAATTCTTTTCTCTTTATTTTCTTTGCCAGTTTTAGGGTATGTTTTTTGTGAAGCTTATTGCCAGTGTTAGTTTATTGGTAATTCACCAACTGTAAACATCCTTGAGGGTTCCATTTGCTTTCTGTACCAGGAGTTCTGGTGATTCAGCAGTAATTACAGTGTTGCTTTCATCTGCACAGAGATTTTTCCCCTTTACCTGACATTGTGTGGAAAGTGAGTTGCGTGTATCAATGTATAAAGAACAATAATGGTCTTATGTTGCTGCATTGAGGAACGCCATTCCTTGCATTAATGTATTTGGAGCTGATCAATTTTTTATTAAAATTTCATTACCCTCTGCACTCTGTTTCCTGGGGTTGATACTCCTCTTATTTCTAATAGTTTTAGCTTCATCAGTAGAATTTTATGCCCAGCAGTGCCAAAGGCATTGGATAGATTGTAAAATATAGCTGTTATTTACTTCAGTAAATTCCACTGAGGTTGATTCTGTGCTTCTGTCACTTCGGAAACCAATCTGCACTTACTGGGAAGGCTAGATTTGTTCAAGAAATTAATTAGATTGTCTTTCACAATTGATTTTATAACTTTTGGGAGTGATTACAGCAGAGAGACAGGCTTGTAAATTTGTCTATTCTATACTAACTTTAATAGAGATATGACTTTCACTTGTTTTAGATACTCTGTAATTACTTCAACTATTAAGCTGTTTATGTATTCTTTCACTACATTAACCGGTTGGTCACATATGACTGTTGGCTTTTATTTTTTAATTTTTGCTCTGTTTGCCTGACCTGAATCTGTGTGGTGAGCTACATCATTGTACATGTCGTATAACCTCTTACAGTAATTTTGTCATTATTTTGCAATGAAGAAAAAGTATTCATTTTCACAATTTACTTGTTCCTGTGGATCATTTATTTACCTACCTATGCTCTTTAGTTTTATGTTATTACATTTTTCTTTGTTTTTGCTTGTTTCCTATTTATAGCCTTTCAGATAGCTCTCTCTCTCTCTCTCTCTCTCTCTCTCTCTCTCTCTCTCTCTCTCTCTCTCTCTCTGTTTTTTGTCCCCCACTCACAGTACCTTCCTGTAGATTTTTTTGGAAGTCTGGTTCATATAGTATGTCTATATAATTGATACGATTTATTTTTCTGCAGTTTTTAATTAAAGGAAACAGTGGAATCTGCATATTGAGCATAATTCACTACAGAATCTTCCTCATAGTGCTAAACACTCATTAAGTGAGCAATTTATCCCATATAAATTAATGTAAAATACGGTAATGCATTCCGTACAGAAAAAGTAATAAAAGTTTTATTTTATTCATGCCATTTATTTGAAGAATATTATACATGCTGTATTATATACTTTATTATTCATAGTACATAACTAATTCTTTTTTACTAGGAGGCTACCTATAGTCATTTGTTTCTGTCAATGCTTCAATACTTGGCAAAAATGTAAGACAGCATTATTGTCAAACAAATTTGCTGTGCTTGTAGCCACTGCTTTATTGAGGTGATGATTTTCATTGTACGATGCAACTGATTCCCATGCTTTCAGTATTTATCTTATTGCATCAGAAGATAGCTGCTTTGCTGTTACCACGGTTGTGATCTTCCACAAGCTCATTGATATCAATATTATCCACTTGTGGTCCCATGCTCTTGGCCAAAGACACAGTTTCATTGACAACAGGCTCCACAGGTACTGGCTCAAATGCCTCAGAGTCACATTTGACAACTCGCTCTGCCCAAAGCTTCTTTCAAGCAAAAGTTCTCTTGGTAACCCCTTCCCACATCTTTTTGATCATCTTGAAGTAGGCAATGATGTTGAAGTGATATTTCCAAAACTCTCTGAGAGTGAGAGTGGCAGCTTCAGTCAACTCAAAGCAGTGCTCGAAAAGTGCTTTGGTATAGAGCTTCCTAAAGCTACAGTATCATAAAAAGGATAGTTGCTACTCAACTTATAGGGGAGATGCAGAATAGCAGCTATCCATTCCGTCCTCCCGTCCTGGATTTCCTATTGTTTGCTTCTTAAAGTTAGAAATAATCTGTTGGTCCATTGGCTGTAGTAACAGAATGGTGTTGGGAGGCAGAAATTGGATCTTAATGAATTGAAATTATCCAAGGAGATGGTCTTGTAGGTGTGGAGAGTGGGCAGGAGCGTTGTCCATAATAACCAAGATGTGGAGTTGCAAATTTATCTCAAGGAAATATTTGTTCACTGAAGGACCAAACACTTCATTGATCCAATCAGAAAAATGATCACGTGTCACCCAAGCCTTGTTACTGGACGTCCACATCACATTTAACCTGCTCTTCCGGACTTTATGCTTATTGAAGACTTGTGGAGTTTCTGAATGGTAAACAAGCAATGGTTTGATTTTCAAGTTGCCACTTGCATTGGCAGTGAATAGCAGTGTGAGATGGCCTTCCATTGGCTTGTGACTTGGCAAGGCATTCTCCCGTGCTGTTATAAAAGCATGCTTCAGCATTTTTTCCCCAGAACATACCCTTCTTGGCACAGTTAAAAACATGTTGCATCAGATAACCCTCAGAATCTACCAGCATCTTGAAGTTGCTGGTGAAGTTCTCTGCTGCCTTTGTGTCGGAACTGGCAGCTTCGCTGTGCCTCACAATGCTGTGGATGTCGGTTCTTCTCTTAAACTTCTTGATGCACCCACAGCTTCCCTTAAAAACTTCTTTGGCCACTGATGATCGAGGCGTCCTTTTAATGAAGTCAGCAAAAATCATTCTCGCCTTCTCACAAATGATGATGTCGTTAATGGTGTCACCTTGCAATTGCTTTTCGTTTGTCCATATAAGGAGCAGCCTTTCAACATCATCCAGAATACGAAACCATTGTTTAGATACTCCTATCACTCCCTTTGAAACCTCTGTCTCCTTAATCTTGTCCCTTGTTCTTGAGGATAGTGCAGATAGTTGAGGTAGACCGAATGTATGTGTGCTAAATCAGAAACGCTCGCACCACGTTTGCATTTTTCAATGATTTTACATTTATTCCTAAGATCATTTTCTTTCTCTTATGGTTGTCTTCTTGCGGCTGTATCTTCGAGACATTTATATGAAGGTTATTAAAATTTGCACACAACAAAACACTGTGTGTACAAAAGTTTACAAAAATGTGTGATTAAAAGCTGTACTAAGATGGTACCAGAAAGAGTGCCAAATCCAGACTACAGTATGTACTAAAGACATTGTTCATATGCCACTACAGACAATGATAGGTGTTCATATTGTTGAAAATTTTCCCCGCTGTACATGAACGACATGTGAATTGTGCATTGTGGGAGGTGCTCCTTAAGTGAAGTTCCACTGTATTTATGACTGATTGCTTTCATAAGTTTATATTCATTCTTCACTTTACTGTCATTACAAGTATTAAAAATATGTATTTGTACATATTAGTGAAATTTCTCATAGCAATGATATTAATTTTGTACTCTTCACATTAAAAATTTAAATTGCGTTACTATATGTCTTCTCCCATTTTTTCTGTTTGTTCCGTTTCTTCTAATTTACTTTGGTGCAAAGACTAGGTCTTCAGATTAGACAGAGACATCTGTAAGGTTTTAAAACTATGTTCACTTTTCTGTTGTTTTGTCTCTGTGTCATTCTGGAATGCATAACACTTGTTTCACTAGTGTAATAAAAGAAAGAAAGTGTAGTAAATTGCTTTGTAATAAAACAGTATAAACTGTGCCATTCTGGAATGCATAATGCTAGTTTTACTCATGTAATGGTGTAGAAATGGTTGCTTTGTAATTAACTAGTGTTTTTGTTGTGTAAGTGTGTGCATTTTTAAAAGTTATTTGTGTACACTTTCTTTTATGAAGTTTGTGTGGTGTTAATCTTGTAAAACAGCTCGTAACTGAGCAATAATTTTATTGGTAATTAATTAATTTCTAGATGGTGTTTTAATTGAATGTGTATATATTAAGGCAGAGAATCAAATGAGATGATTTTTTATGCTCTTACAATTGTAAAACTTTTTTATTGTTTTGCTGACTCCTGTTGAGGTGTGTTTTCACTTTTAAGTTCCAATATGCCTGTTTGGCAAAAATCTAGTACTGAATATACATGACTAGTGATTATATGGAACAGTTGCTGGGTATTTATAGATATCTTATTTAATGAATTGCAGATTATGAGATTCCAGCACCAAGTGAAAAACTGGGAATGCTTGTAATGGAAGCCCTAACATTGTTATTGCATTCAAATGCAAGTAATGCAGCAGTTTTCAGAGAAAGTGGTGGTGCTCGCTGTGCCCACAATCTTGTTCCTTACTCTGAATGCAGGCAGCAGGCATTAGGTATGTATTATTGACTTGACATGCTCCATAAAGCCCAACAAGATGAAGAAACAGCAGCAATAATGCATGTGTAGTTAACCAATTGTCACATACAGTTTTTATGGTTGGTTATTGACTAGCATTAATTGCAATCATAATTTTCCAAAGGTTCATTTTATTTTCTGCAGGCTATCTTATCACCCATAAAGCAGCGAAAAATTGAGCAGTGATTTTTTTAAAATACCCCTCTTTGTGGTCAGATTCAAATTCTTTTAATTACATTGTTTGAATTTAAATGACAATTGAAATACATCCGTGGAAATTCAAACTACAACACTCAGTAGCTGGATCAGTGCCATAGCTCCAACTGTAAAATGTAAAATCTCAAAGGAATGTTACAATGCCATTTCTCGACTTGTAATACAGAAAGTAAGATACTTTGTTGGAGTATTGTCATAGTGTGTAAACTGACAAGAGAGTTGCATTAATATTTTAATATTGTGGAGGATCTAAGCCCACCATTTGCTCAAGCAGGAGTGTACAAATTCCCTTGCACATGCAGTCAAGTGTGAATCGGAACTGAAAACTGCCGACACTTGGCTTACAGAACACAAGATCAATTGTTGTCATGGCAATACGGATAAGTTGACAGTGGCAGATCCAATAGAAATTAAAAAATACAAAAGCAACTTTAACAGAAAAGCAGGAGGACTGAAACTAAACAAGTTGTGAGCCTTAATGCCAAATAAAGCAAACAGCACCATCTTTCCTGGTGTACAAGCTCCATAACCCACATTAGTATGATTCTGTGATTTTTCGGCACCAGCCGGGTGACATGACAGAATGTCATTCCCCAATCATTGTACGATTACAAAGCGTTTATAGCAATTGAGAATGTCTCCAGTATTAAGAGGTGAAATGTTAGCCACACAACATGCCTCGGACCGTAGTCTAATATCCATATAGCTAAAATCGATAAGGAAGCTGTATTTTTGTTAAGCTATTTTTGAACAAGTGATTTTGATATACTTAACAGAAATGCCTGCTAGTGGTCTATAGAACACTCAAGCAATGGAAAATCCAGGATGGAATGTAACAGTATTATGAAAAGGAAAGTTGCTACTCACCATATAGCGAAGGTGTTGAGTCACAGATGTTGCTGTTGCTGCTGCTGCTGCTGCTGTTGTTGTTGTTGTTGTTGTTGTGGTCTTCAGTCCTGAGACTGGGTTGATGCAACTCTCCAGGCTACTCTATCCTGTTCAAGCTTCTTCATCTCCCAGTACCTACTGCAACCTACATCCTTTTGAATCTGCTTAGAGTATTCATCTCTTGGTCTCCCTCTACGATTTTTACCCTCCACGCTGCCCTCCAATACTAAATTGGTGATCCATCAATGTCTCAGAACATGTCCTACCAACCGATCCCTTCTTCTAGTCAAGTTGTGCCACAAGTTCCTCTTCTCCCCAATTCTGTTCAATACCTCCTCATTAGTAGATAGGTACAACAAAAAGACTACCACAATATAATCTTTTGTTGAAAATAGATGAAACACACATACATACATGCAAATGCAAACGCAAGTCACACACACGACTGTTGCTTCAGCTGCCAGAGGCTGCAGTCATTGTGTGTGTGTGTGTGTGTGTGTGTGTGTGTGTGTGTGTGTGTGTGTGTGTGTGTGTGTGTGTGTGTGTGTTTTGTCTATTTTCGACAAAGTCTTTGTTGGCCGTTGGCCAGAAGCTTATATTGCGGCAGTCTTTTCATAGTGCCTATCTGCAACTCAGTATCTCTGCTATATGGTGAGTAGCAACTTTCCTTTTCATAATATTGGTCTATAGAACAGATTTATGAGAGAACAGTGTATGTTCTAATGGCTCCGTCTTATTCTATTGGATGGAAACAGAACAAAGGGTACTATGCATAGAAGTAAGACTCTTGTAAACTTTGGCTACTCAGTCATCTCAGATTGGTGACCCATCATTCTCTAATGCAAACGGATTGGTCTGACATTCACACTCTCAGTGAAATGAGCTGAACATCTAGCGTTTTTCATGCTTAATGCCTTATGAACAAGCTAAAATGTGTTACTGGTAACCCACTTGAATCTTGAAGTGGGATTCTCGTAACCAATGGGTCTTAAAAAGTTCTCGGTTCTCTCTTTCTTGTGAGTTTTGTGATAGTTTTATTATCCGAGAGCTTATTGTGGGCACAATCAGTACAGGGGATGGACAAAAATATCGGAACGCCAAAAAACCCAACACATTGCTGTGCCTAATACATCATAAGAAAACTGGTGGCTTTCTAAACAGCTTTTAGTCATCCCAGAGTGGTTACGTACAGGTTCTGTATGGTTTTCAAGGGAATCTTAAAGCATTCTTCTTGCAAAATAGTGGCAAGTTTAGGTAACTGTGATGGAGGTGGCTAGCGATCATGCACCTTTCTCTCCAAAGTAGATGACAAAGTCTCAATATAATTGAGATTTTGGTGACTATGGTGACCAGGGAAGATGTGACATCCTCGTGCTTGCAAAACCAGTTGTGTACAGTGCAAGCTGTGTGAACAAGGACCCTGTTTCCTGGAGTACAGTATCGTCATTGGGGAAAAATATTGTATCTTGGGATGAACCTGAGTGGCTAAAATGGTCACGTCATCTTCAACAGTAATGAGACCGTGAGTAGTACCGTGGGACCCATGAAACACCATGATTCACAACAATCACTGAACCTCTGCCATGTTTCACTCTTAGCTACAAGCAGTCTGCATCATACGCTTGGGACAACACAACTCAGATGTAAACTCAACCAGAAGTTGGAAACAGTGTGGAACAAGACTCATCCAACCAAATTACTTTCTTCCATGGCTCCACAACCCATATTTTATGGCTTTGGCACCACATTCTCGTGTTATGGCCATTTGCACCACTGATGTGTAGTTTGGCATTCCAGCTCACCCTGCATTTCCCAGTATGTAGAGCTCCCTTCATTTTGTTTTGGTGCTGGCAGGGTTCCTGAATGTGTCATCCAGTTCTGCAGTGACTTTTACAGCAGTTGTTGTCTAATTTTTCATCACAATCCACCTCAATGACCTCCTGTCAGATCACTCAACATGCACTTTTATCTGCATTGTGACTTAGCCGGTAATACTTTTCCACTTTCCCTGGTATAAATGTTCAATACAGTCTCTCTTGAAACACCAGACACTTCCTTTGCGTTGGTTACGGAAACATCTCATGTTCAAATTTCACTTAGCCCTGACACGATGCACTCACAACTACACAGAACACTGTAATAATCATGACTGACACAACATATTGAGGACACTGGACGTGGTCAGATACAACAGAACAATCTGCAGGCATATCTAGCACCTGAATTTATGTTTAAGCATGCATTTCTTGTGTTGTTTTCATGTTTTTGTCCAACCTCTGTACATTGTATAGAGATGACGCCACCTGGCATCCCTTGATTTCTCCATTAGTATGTTGAGTGTATCTGATCTGGCAGCAATTGGATATCTTCTTTTTGAATAATCACATTTTACAACCTTGAGTATGTTAATTTCAGTCATTTGCTTGAAAGGTAATCAGTTTTCTGTCATGGACACGTACAGATAACTGTATCTAACTTATTTTAGTGTGCAACACAGATGATAGCTTATTTGTCAAGAATTTGTATGATCTTATTTTTCCTAATCATCTTTTGTTTCTGTAGATTTTAATTCTGTGTTTTTCGAAGCTATTTGTTGTTGTTTAGTACTGAGTCTTAAAGTGGTGGTTTTAATTCATTGGGGTCAATGTTGTTTCCCTCTGCATAGATAGCTGTTCATAACATACTAGTATTTATAAATTTTGTACCTATAATGTATCATAAAATTGGGCATTTCTGTTATTATTTAGTGAATGTTAAAGTAATGTCCTACCTATAGCCCATTTTAAGAAATTTGACAATGGACAACCATATATTTAAAAATAGTCGTGTGTATAATAACAGTTTGTGTTAATGGAACATAACTGCAGTATCTTTCTTTTGCTGATGGATTGAATTATTTGAGTTTAGTTAAATGAACTTCAACAGTGAAGGAGAGGATTTGCAGAGCATGTGTGTAGATGTAGGGCAATTTTGAAAGGAGGCCAGAAAATCAGTTTTAATATGACTGAAGTAATGGATATTTCTGTCAAAAAGATAGTTGTACACATCCTGGACCACTGTGTTGGTTGACAAGAAAGCCACCCTCACTTGCAATAGCAGTTAAATTCAGAACCCACCAGCTTGATTGTACGTTTTGCAGTCATGTGTGAGTATTGGTTGATTAATATAATACTTACACATCAAATAAACATCCATAACTCTTGAAACTTCGTGGGAGATTAAAACTGTGTGCCAGACAAGGACTCAAACTGGGACCTGTGCCTTTCGCGGGCAAGCGCTCTGTCGACTGAACTATCCAAACATGGATCATGGCCCACCCTAGGGTGTCCATTTCATTTTCATTGAAAAAGGGGACATTTAAAATTAATTAGAGAAAAACCTGGGACAATGAAGAAAAAAAAAAAACGGGACATAAATATTGTATTGCCTAAATTTAATACACATACAAGTTTACCTTTAGAACGTGCACTCAGATGATCCCAAATCACTTTTTACAATTATTCTGCCACACTATCACTGTACTTTTCACTTTTATGTACTTTATCAAGAAGTGCATTTTCGTTTCAAATTGTATCATAAAAGTCAGTACACAATACACCATTAAAGTGTGTTTTGACAATGAGTAAGGTCCTCACTGTTTCAACTTTCATTCTGTTTTTTTCATCTGACCACAAAGAGTTCACTAACGAAAACACACGTTCCACAGCAGCATTTGACCCAGGAATTACCAGACAAAACTCCACCAAATGAATCATGTTTTTCATGTTAATGTTTTTACTTTTGAAGTAAGCAAATATTTTACAGCCAGTTTGTAAGGAATTGTGCACCACATGTGCTGGACAGCCAACACCTACTACATTATTCACTGTGTTCTGTTGCAGTTTGTACAACAAATTGTTTTTTCCTTTCCTGTGCTTACCACCAAAATTGGTGTTAGTGTTGTCTACAGAAACTGCAATCACCTTTCCCTCAAGATCATATTTCTTTAAAACTTCCAGCACATAATTCTGAAGTAAATCTGAAGTTTCTCCAGCTAAATTAACCAATTAGAGCACTTTCACCGTGATACCATTTTCAGGGTGAAAATACCTGATAAGGAGAGGAACCAGCTTCAAATCCAGATGATTCAATGTATCAATCATTACTTAAATGAATCGAGCACTTTTCAGTGCATTTAAAACCTGCTGAGCTGCATACGGTGCAATAACATTTGAAACGATTGCATTACATTTTGTGTCTCCACATGTGAATTTAGGATTGAAAAGTTTTTTGACAACTGCTGTAGTACAGTCGATTGACTTAAAGCTATGGTTATGCATTGCACTGTGGTATGCAGATGTAGCTTCTTCTGCTGCCAACTGCCTATCCATTTCTGTTACTGATTTTAAGTTTACATAGTAGTCACCCACGCATTTATTTGCTCTTTTCGTTTGATCACTCATGCGATGTTTCTTCGTCTTAATGTGATTCACAATGTCAGACCTTCCACCATGACCAATAGCAAATTTTGATCTGCACAACGTACATTCTACAGTTTCTCCACTACCACTCATAAAAGGAAACTCACTTTTTATATTGCTTTTAAAATTACACTTTCATTTTGGCATAATGAAACAGTGATTGCACAGTGAAAAAAATTAACAGTATGGTGACAAAAGCCAGAGAGCAAGTATCAATGGTGTAGAATATATCTGGACCAAAAGGTTGGATTCAGTGGATCGATTTAGAAGAGAAGAATCTCCGTTGTTATTCGTAACCTATAGTGCGTTTAAAATTACTTGCGATTTTTGACAGTTCGGTACATGTTTGGGGTATGCTGAAAGTCATCACACGCTTCCTAGCGTAAATAATTGCACAGTTAATAGCAAGTCAAATAACCAGTAGCGTAAAATACTCTAGCCAAGCGGAATCATAAAAAAGCGGGACATTTGAGCGTCCCCCAAAAA
The DNA here is from genome assembly GCF_023864275.1 of Schistocerca cancellata. Taxonomy (NCBI): domain Eukaryota; kingdom Metazoa; phylum Arthropoda; class Insecta; order Orthoptera; family Acrididae; genus Schistocerca; species Schistocerca cancellata. The sequence continues at coordinate 1,142,064,262 of NC_064626.1, read as the reverse complement.
ACTTTCGGGACAGAGGGACATTTTGGTAAAAAACAGGACTGTCCCGGGAAAAACGGGACTAATGGACACCCTAGCCCACCCTCATAGTTTCACTTCTACTAGTACTTCGTCTCCCACCTCTCCTGCATACCATGCAGGACTCGAACGCCTAGCATGTGACAACTTCTTGAGATTCAGAGTACCATTCTGGGAGCAACCATCTCAGACTCTCTAAGCAGAGATTGTGTGAAGACCAGCTTGCTCTCTTCACTCACTTAGTGTACAAGTTTGTAGGTGGAGGGCCTTGTTTGATGGCACATTTCTTGATTTCCAGAAACCCATCAGTACAGCTTCACAGCACAGTTCAGCAACTGAAATATATGCATATGGAGTATTGAGACAGGCATGTGGCTAGATAAAAGACTTCCCGGGAAACTTACGTTAATATCACATTGTTAATATGGATACTTTGTATGAAACAAAAGCAGCAAATGACATGTCATAAGGAAGTGATATGTGACAGTTCTGTTCACACCATTATATAAATGACTTTGTGGATAATGTTGATATGCAGTCTGCACTTGGTGCAAAGACCTGTAGATAACCCCAAAATTACTAAAATTTAATCTAATGTGCATAAATAATTGAAAATCCCTTATATCATTTGATTACATAGTTGAAGAGTCAGTCACAACTATCAAGTATACAGTGGTTTCTATCAGGAGAAATTTAATATAGATTGGTAACATGAATCTGTGTGTCGAGAGGTAAGATGCCAAACTGTGATTTAAAGGAAGGTTCCTAAAGAATTTTAAATTACCTATGCAGAAGTTGCTTTCAAAATCCTTGTGTGACCAATTCTTGAGTATAATTTGTTGTTTTGAGACCCTTGTAAAGATGGATTAACAAACACCATTGGCAGATGCTCCAAAAAATGCTGTACTGTCAGAATTCAAAGAGCCCATATTCCATTTTGAAACAAGAAACATATCATTTGTTGCATCTTGCATCCAGTGTAACAACTATGATAGTAAAATTAGAGAAATTTGGGCTTGGGCAAAGGGCTACCACAGTGTATACTTCTTTCTATGAATAGAATAGTGAGAAGGATGATTATTCTGGTACCTGTTATCCTTAACTAAAAAAAGATGCAGATATATGTTTACAAAATTCACTTTGGGTAAATGCCAAGATGAACCCTTCAACAAGGATGTACACGATACCTTTCCTGTCCATCTCAGCTGAAATTCCACCTAGAATGTTGTCAGTGAGATGTTTACCCTCACTGTCTTCTTTGATCTGTTTAAAAATGTTAAAGATTTTACACATTGAATGTCATAATATTGTACGCATCCCAATTTTCAGAACAAATAACCAGTAGCCAGTATACAGCTGTGATATGTGACTGGTTCTGTAACTGCCAAATCTAATTTTCAATAACATGTAATATGACACAAAAGATTTTCTCTAATTCTGTACTATTTTGTGACATATCTTTCAGGAATTGTTCGTGAACTTCTGCTTGGTGCTGGAGGTGATGATGACATGGGAACTCTCCTGGGTATGATGCATTCTGCACCAGCATCAGCGCTGCAGCTAAAAGCCCACATTTTGAAGGTCAGTTATCAATTTTTTCAATGGTGTACTGGTAGGAGAAAAAAGCTATTCTATGGAAATGTTATGAGGGACAGGAATGCATTGGCTGTCTAAACCGGTTGCCTTTGCTGGTGAATTATTGTCACTGTAGGCCCACTGGATGCATTCTCCACTACCACCAGCAGAGTTTATGATCTTGCAAAGCTAACCATGAACATCAAGTTTTTTGCACCAGAAAATTTTCTCTCTCCACCTCATAGCGTTCAGTAAATACCAGATATTACAAGTGCCTATGGCAGTCACACATACCATATACACACGAATAATCTGTGCCATCGAATAATCTGCACAGCCCAATTTTAAGAAGGAGGGCGGAAGGATATTGGCTTTGATTTGTTTTTTATTTACCTATAATTGTTCTAACATAATGATTCTATTTACCGCCTTTTTTTGCCATCATCAGTTGTGGTAGTATCATTTTCTCATCGCCACCTTTCCATAAAGCGCCATTCTCAGATCTGTCCAATGAAATTGTGATAACACATTTTTTGTAATATTTTTCTACTAGTGGTAGCTGAATGAAGTCCCATGCTCATTTTACTCACTCACAAATCTGGGACAAATCCAGCCGCTTGATTTTTCCACTTTGTGTGAACTTGTGGTTTTCATTGGCTGTCCATTGCATATATCACTGTTTAAATACGGCTTTGAATGGACAGTTTATACACGCATCTACATCTACATTTATACTCCGCAAGCCACCCAACGGTGTGTGGCGGAGGGCACTTTACGTGCCACTGTCATTATCTCCCTTTCCTGTTCCAGTCGCGTATGGTTCGCGGGAAGAACGTCTGTCTGAAAGCCTCTGTGCACGCTCTAATCTCTCTAATTTTACATTCGTGATCTCCTCGGGAGGTATAAGTAGGGGCAAGCAATATATTCGATACCTCATCCAGAAACACACCCTCTCGAAACCTGGCGCGCAAGCTACACCGCGATGCAGAGCGCCTCTCTTGCAGAGTCTGCCACTTGAGTTTGTTAAACATCTCCGTAACGCTATCACGGTTACCAAATAACCCTGTGACGAAACGCGCCGCTCTTCTTTGGATCTTCTCTATCTCCTCCGTCAACCCGATCTGGTACGGATCCCACACTGATGAGCAATACTCAAGTATAGGTCGAACGAGTGTTTTGTAAGCCACCTCCTTTGTTGATGGACTACATTTTCTAAGGACTCTCCCAATGAATCTCAACCTGGTACCCGCCTTACCAACAATTAATTTTATATGATCATTCCACTTCAAATCGTTCCGCACGCATACTCCCAGATATTTTACAGAAGTAACTGCTACCAGTGTTTGTTCCGCTATCATATAATCATACAATAAAGGATCCTTCTTTCTATGTATTCGCAATACATTACATTTGTCTATATTAAGCGTCAGTTGCCACTCCCTGCACCAAGTGCCTGTCTGCTGCAGATCTTCCTGCATTTCGCTACAATTTTCTAATGCTGCAACTTCTCTGTATACTACAGCATCATCCGTGAAAAGCCGCATGGAACTTCCGACACTATCTACTAGGTCATTTATATATATTGTGAAAAGCAATGGTCCCATAACACTCCCCTGTGGCACGCCAGAGGTTACTTTAATGTCTGTAGACGTCTCTCCGTTGATAACAACATGCTGTGTTCTGTTTGCTAAAAACTCTTCAATCCAGCCACACAGCTGGTCTGATATTCCGTAGGCTCTTACTTTGTTTATCAGGCGACAGTGCAGAACTGTATCGAACGCCTTCCGGAAGTCAAGAAAAATAGCATCTACCTGGGAGCCTGTATCTAATATTTTCTGGGTCTCATGAACAAATAAAGCGAGTTGGGTTTCACACGATCGCTGTTTCCGGAATCCATGTTGATTCCTACATAGTAGATTCTGAGTTTCCAAAAACGACATGATACTCGAGCAAAAGACATGTTCTAAAATTCTACAACAGATCGACGTCAGAGATATAGGTCTATAGTTTTGCGCATCTGCTCGACGACCCTTCTTGAAGACTGGGACTACCTGTGCTCTTTTCCAATCATTTGGAACCTTCTGTTCCTCTAGGGACTTGCGGTACACAGCTGTTAGAAGGGGGGCAAGTTCTTTCGCGTACTCTGTGTAGAATCGAATTGGTATCCCGTCAGGTCCAGTGGACTTTCCTCTGTTGAGTGATTCCAGTTGCTTTTCTATTCCTTGGACACTTATTTCAATGTCAGCCATTTTTTCGTTGGTGCGAGGATTTAGAGAAGGAACTGCAGTGCGGTCTTCCTCTGTGAAACAGCTTTGGAAAAAGGTGTTTAGTATTTCAGCTTTACGCTTGTCATCCTCTGTTTCAATGCCATCATCATCCCGGAGTGTCTGGACATGATGTTTCGAGCCACTTACTGATTTAACGTAAGACCAGAACTTCCTAGGATTTTCTGTCAAGTCGGTACCTAGTATTTTACTTTCGAATTCACTGAACGCTTCACGCATAGCCCTCCTTACGCTAACTTTGACATCGTTTAGCTTCTGTTTTTCTGAGAGGTTTTGGCTGCGTTTAAACTTGGAGTGAAGCTCTCTTTGCTTTCGCAGTAGTTTCCTAACTTTGTTGTTGTACCACGGTGGGTTTTTCCCGTCCCTCACAGTTTTACTCGGCACGTACCTGTCTAAAACGCATTTTACGATTGCCTTGAACTTTTTCCATAAACACTCAACATTGTCAGTGTCGGAACAGAAATTTTCGTTTTGATCTGTTAGGTAGTCTGAAATCTGCCTTCTATTACTCTTGCTAAACAGATAAACCTTCCTCCCTTTTTTTATATTCCTATTAACTTCCATATTTAGGGATGCTGCAACGGCCTTATGATCACTGATTCCCTGTTCTGCACATACAGAGTCGAAAAGTTCGGGTCTGTTTGTTATCAGTAGGTCCAAGATGCTATCTCCACGAGTCGGTTCTCTGTTTAATTGCTCGAGGTAATTTTCGGATAGTGCGCTCAGTATAATGTCACTAGATGCTCTGTCCCTACCACCCGTCCTAAACATCTGAGTGTCCTAGTCTATATCTGGTAAATTGAAATCTCCACCGAAGACCATAACGTGCTGAGAAAATTTATGTGAAATGTATTCCAAATTTTCTCTCAGTTGTTCTGCCACTAATGCTGCTGAGTCAGGGGGTCGGTAAAAGGAGCCAATTATTAACCTAGCTCGGTTGTTGAGTGTAACCTCCACCCATAATAATTCACAGGAACTATCCACTTCTACTTCACTACAGGATAAACTACTACTAACAGCGACGAACACTCCACCACCGGTTGCATGCAATCTATCCTTTCTAAACACCGTCTGTGCCTTTGTAAAAATTTCGGCAGAATTTATCTCTGGCTTCAGCCAGCTTTCTGTACCTATAACGATTTCAGCTTCGGTGCTTTCTATCAGCGCTTGAAGTTCCGGTACTTTACCAACGCAGCTTCGACAGTTTACAATTACAATACCGATTGCTGCTTGGTCCCCGCATGTCCTGACTTTGCCCCGCACCCGTTGAGGCTGTTGCCCTTTCTGCACTTGTCCGAGGCCATCTAACCTAAAAAACCGCCCAGCCCACGCCACACAACCCCTGCTACCCGTGTAGCCGCTTGTTGCGTGTAGTGGACTCCTGACCTATCCAGCGGAACCCGAAACCCCACCACCCTATGGCGCAAGTCGAGGAATCTGCAGCCCACATGGTCGCAGAACCGTCTCAGCCTCTGATTCAGACCCTCCACTCGGCTCTGTACCAAAGGTCCGCAGTCAGTCCTGTCGACGATGCTGCAGATGGTGAGCTCTGCTTTCATCCCGCTAGCGAGACTGGCAGTCTTCACCAAATCAGATAGCCGCCGGAAGCCAGAGAGGATTTCCTCCGATCCATAGCGACACACATCATTGGTGCCGACATGAGCGACCACCTGCAGATGGGTGCACCCTGTACCCTTCATGGCATCCGGAAGGACCCTTTCCACATCTGGAATGACTCCCCCCGGTATGCACACGGAGTGCACTTTGGTTTTCTTCCCCTCCCTTGCTGCCATATCCCTAAGGGGCCCCATTACGCGCCTGACGTTGGAGCTCCCAACTACCAGTAAGCCCACCCTCTGCGACTGCCCGGATCTTGCAGACTGAGGGGCAACCTCTGGAACAGGACAAGCAGCCATGTCAGGCTGAAGATCAGTATCAGCCTGAGACAGAGCCTGAAACCGGTTCGTCAGACAAACTGGAGAGGCCTTCCGTTCAGCCCTCCGGAATGTCTTTCGCCCCCTGCCACACCTTGAGATGACCTCCCACTCTACCACAGGTGAGGGATCAGCCTCAATGCGGGCAGTATCCCGGGCAACCACAGTCGTAGTCCGATCGGGGGATGCGTGGGACGAGCTGGCCGTCCCCGACAAACCCCCATCCGGACCCCCACAGTGATGCCCATTGGCAACAGCCTCAAGCTGTGTGACCGAAGCCAACACTGCCTGAAGCTGGGAGCGGTGGATCCGTCGCCGACGCCCGACTCTGACTAGGCCTTATTTTGGGCGCATGTGCAAATGGCGAACTGAATATACGCAAGCTGATGGTGTTCGGTTTGAATATGGCAAGATGAGATCTCAAGAAAAACAGGACGACCTTGCAAAGAACTTTTCTAAACTAGAACACTATGACATTTCTGACGAATTTAAATTCTTTTCTAATAAATATGCAGCAGTTATTATTAATAAGGTTGTAACGTATGTGTATAGAGTTAATGTTCCTACTACCCAACAGCGTATTGATGAGCTCGCCATCACCTTTTATGGCAATAAAATAAACTACGCAGCTGCTGTTATAGTTTTAGAAGAACTTTGGTATTATATCTAGTGATTGCAGGACAGATGTTAGGCCTCCAGGGATAATGACCAACTCAGTTTTCCCTTTTTGTAATTTGTCTCGCACTTCCTCAGCTGTATGTTTGCGGAAATTGCCCAGGACCAACATGTTATGTAAATTCAGTAACGGCCAGGGCAACATTGCCAAATGTGAGTCACCCAGTCAACCAAGAGGTCATTGTCCATCCACCCTTTTGGATTCATTGATATTTTCAGAATAGTTTTCCCTTTAGGTATCACATAAGGTGTTAGCTTTCATCCATTGCCAGTTACAAACATCTTCACTGTACAATTTTGCTTCTCGTTGCCTCCAGTTCATATCATGATGCTGGATTCCTTGTTCTGGTTTTTGGTTGTCGAGTGACATCTCAAAATAGACTGGAGTTTGATCTGCATTACCAGTATGTGATTATATTGGGTGAGTCAGGAGGAAAGGTGCATGCTTTGACGGGTGATACTACTGGTGATTCTGAACAAAAAACTGCCAACAAACATATGCCTTTTTCTTAAATGTCTCCAGGTAAACCAATGAACACAGCTAGGAATGGTAAAGGTGCAGGTGATGGTAAATTAAGATACTGTTATGTTATGGTTTGTTTAATTGTGTATGTTTCCTCGCAGAAGATGTTCGAACAGTCCACTGTCAACTTCAATGCATGTTACTGCTCTTGTAGACAGGTGTTGTGTCGCCGATCAGAGCTCAGTTTTGCATTCCTTTACCTGGGCACAAACATGTAAAATACAAGCAAGAAGTTCCTCTCTTGTGTCCACTCTGTGCTTGTAGACATCGCTCTTCAACCACCCTCACAAACAGCAATCCAATGGGGTAAGATTGGATGACCTCGGTGGCCAAGCAATGACTCCACAGCGACTGATCCAACTAACAGATACTGTATCACTGGCCGTACAGAATGTGTAGGAGCTCCAACATGCTGAAAGTACATACGAGCTCATGTTGCCAAAGGGATATTCTCCACATATTTTGGTAACGCATTTTGAAGAAACTCAAGATACCGTTTCCCAGTGAGACAGTTTTCTAAAATAACTGGGCTGATGAGTTGGTCATCAATAATACCGCACCACACGTTGACTGAGAAATGTCGTTGAAAATTCGTTTCCACAGTAGCATGAGATGCGCGTGTTGTTAATTCTGTTGCAGATAAATGTTGACTTTTCAGTGAACAGAATATGTGGAATTAATTGCTCATTGGCAATGATACATTGACAGAATTCTTGCCGGGCGACAGTATCTCCTTCATGCAGATGTTGTACACTCTGCCGGTGAAAGGGATACAGACCATGCTTGTGTACTCTGCGTATCATTCATGTTTGTGGAATACCAAGTTCTTCTAGAGCTAGTAGTAGGGTTGCGTTCCACTGCTTGAAGAATGTTGTCAATTTCATTAAGAGTTTGTTGTACAGGACATTCAGAGACAACATTTACACTGGGAAGCATACCATGCTCATGCTATCTGTGAAACACTCTGCTAAACACCCTGCTATCTGGCACTCTGCAATTTGGAAATCGTTGTTGGCAGCTCTGGAATTCCCATTGGACAAACCATAGGCGAACACCATGTTAGCATACTCTGCAAGTGTGAAGATCTGTGGCATTTTCAGTACACAAAACTGTATTCGTTGTTCAGGTAACAACACAGTAGTACCGTGCACTAAAGCACTGTTGGACTGAGACTTGAGGTAAAGAACTGCACTGTGCGCAAGTGAACTGTGTACTGATAGGGCCCGAGGGGGCTTGGCATTCATTTGCTGGGTACGGGCTTGGCAACCCCGGGATTCCGGAGCTGGGGACTGGTAAGCACCGCTAGTCCTCTGTCACCGTAAGCTCTGGGCATGCTTCAGTGACCACCGTGCAGTGCGGCAGTGGAATGTTGTGTGTCTCAGCGAATAGGGATCTTGGCTTGACTGCCCGGATCGCGAGGATGTAATAAACCTCTATAAAAAAAAAACTTCAATCTCGAGGTGTGCTGCGTGCTGATGAGATGCATGGCTGTTGAGGTGGAACAGTCATTAGCGGGCAACCTCTGGGGAACTTGCCGCACCTTAGTTGTATAAGGCTTACTCAGGCACGGGGGACTTTGTCTGAGTGGACTCTTACTTCCGTAGCTGCTTGTGGGACCGAAATGTATCCTATGAAATCTTCTTTTTCTCCTCCCGGTGGAAAGGGTGGGCCACTGGTAGGTTCTAACACCCAGTCTATCAAGAGGACTCGTGGAGTCAGTCTCCCTGACTCCGGCGCTTCTTTGACGAGTCCATTCTTCAGTAACAGAATGCATTCTGGTCCTCAGAATGTGTTTCTCATAGTGAAACAGGAGGAGGGTAGTGTTTCGAGAAGGTTTTGCCCTTCTATATACAAAAGGGTTTGGAGGGAATCTATGGCTCCTTAAAATTGGTGCAGTGCTTGGGCAATGGGACCTTGGTAGTGGAAACTTCCAATTCCCAGCAGGCAACTAACCTCCACACTGCTAAATGCCTTGGGAAATATGCCATAGACACTGAGCTGCACAGCATCTTGAATTATAGCAAAGGTGCTTTGACATGCCAGGATATAGTAGATATTCCCAAGGAGGAACTGCAACGTGAGTGGGCTCCGGAAGGTATAGTTGACGTGCAATATATTATGAAAAGGATTGATGGGCATCTTATTAAATCCGACTCCTTTAATCTGACCTTCAGTAGCACGAAACTTCCTGAGCATGTTAAGGCTGGCTTCCTTCACCTTAGTGTGAAGCCTTATTTCCCAACCCCAATGTACTATTTTAAATGTCAGCGCTTTGGGCATACCACCTGAGGATGTAAAGGTGAAGCGACGTGTGGCAATTGTGGTAAGGCCGCTCATGAAGAAGTTGGTTGCTCGTCTCCAGCCAAATGTATCAGTTGCTCTGGAACCCACCCCATTTGGAGTAGGGACTGCCAAATCTTTTTAGAGGAATGCAAAGTCCAGTAAATAAAAACAATCAAGCGTATCCCCTATGGTGAGGCCAAAAGTATCTACAAGTTGATGCAGCCTCCCACATTTGCTACATCTTTTGCATCAATGCTTCAGAAGCCTACTCCAAAAGCGGATGCCTCTGTGCAGACGGAGGTGGCGAGTGTTGGCACTAACACCTGCAGATGTCAGTGCACTTGCAAGGCAGCAAATGTTTCAGAGCCTGTGGCCTCTGCTCGAACAGCAGAAAAGGGTTCAGTGGCCAACTTGGGCCAGCCCCTGGCACCTCCAACAGCTGAGGCTGTTCAGAAGCCCAGTACGGCCATTATCACTCCCACGTCAGCTCCACCAAAGCCCAACAAACTGCAAAAAGCTCCTATAAAGCAGGCACAGCAGGTCAGATCATGTGGTAAACCGTCTGACCATGTCGATGTCATTTTACATGTGCTTCCTCTGACTCTTCCCCAGAGCCGATGGAGTATGATGTATGTGTGGGGCAATCATCTTGCCACGTGACTGCTCCTCCACCTGCTGCAGTATCCCCACCCCGTCAGAAAGATAGGATGAAGGTGCTACCCACATCATACATGGCTCCCATACTTCAGTGGAACTTGCAGGGGTTCAGGACACATGTGGAGGAACTTCGTCTACACTCTCAGGGTAGTCCATTGTGTATGTCTCCAGGAGACTTATTTACATCCCTCATACTCCCCTGCGCTCCAAGGCTATACACTCCGCAAAAGGGATGACCTGTGTGGAGAGGGAACTGGAGATCTTTTCGTCAGGATGGACTGCCACTCTTCGCCTCTCTCACTTATGACAACTTAACAAGCCATTGCTGTGTCTGTGCACGTGCATTGTCCATTGACTATATGTTCCCTTTACTTCCCCCACATGATGCCCTTGATGAAGGGCCCTCACTGCCCTTATTACACAGTGCCCCCAGCCATTCATCATCTGTGGTGATTTTAATACCCACAATGTGCTTTGGGGCTCTACAGTTACCTGTCCCAGGTGTAGAGCCATTGAGAGGCTCCTCCTGTCATCCTGTGCATACTTGCTAAATGCGGGACAGAGCACTCACTTCTGCACAGCGACACTTTGCCATTGATCTCTCGCTTGGATCTCCAGCTCTTGCCCACAGTGCTCAATTGGAAGTGGCCAGTGACTTGCATGGAAGTGATCACTTCCCGATCTGGATTCACCTGCCAGATGGTGTAGGCCCCGAAATGAAATCCCCACGATGAGTTCTCAGTAGAGCTGACTGGACACTTTATAGCCAGTTGGCCCAGTTCGAACACTGTGCGAATGTCAAGGTGTGGGTGGATCATATTACCAAAATGGTCCACCATGCGACTGCAGCATCCATTCCACAGTCCATGAGCCACCAGAAGAGGCAGCCTGCCACTTGGTGGATTGCAGAATGCCGCTCTGCAATCAGGACCAGGTGTGCGGCTCTGCGTAGGTTCCAGTGTCAGCCAACTGCTGAGAATCTTGCAGCCTTTCAAGTGGCGAGGGCAAAATGTCGCCAAATTATTCGAGAGAGCAAGAAGAGGTCATGGCAACAGTTCCTGAATACCATTAATCGTTCCACCAAAAGTTCCATTGTGTGGGAGACTATCAGGAGAGTTTGTGGGAGAGGAGGGAGGTGCCCCATGGCTGCTGTAATGAATAGCAGCACTCTCCACATGGATCCACGAGACATTGCCCAAACTACAGTAGCATATTTTGCCACAGTTACCACAACAGCCAGTCAGGATCAGGGTTTCCATCACCATAGAATGATTGCTGAGAGGTGTAGTTTGGACTTCCAGTCCACCTCCAATGAAATTTGCAACTGACCAGTCTCCATGTGGGAGCTGGATTCTGCATTGTCTGTGGCTCGTGACACATCCCCTGGTCACGACAGGATCCATTACAGTATGCTACGGCACCTCACAAGGCGCAACAGAGGTATCTTTCTCGGAATTTTTTTATGCCATTTGGGCATCAGGTCACTTTCCTGACTTGTGGCGTGAGGCAGTTTTAATTCCTCTTTTGAAACCTGGGAAAGACCGCACATGCCCAAGTAGGTACCATAGTGTTGCTCTCACTAGTTGCATGGGAAAGACCTTGCAGCGGATGGTCAACCACCACTTTGTCTGGATCTTAGAATCGTGGCAACTCCTTAGTTGCTTTCAGTGAGGGTTCAGGAGGTTTCATTCCACCTTTGATAACCTTGCCCTCCTGGAGGCGGCTATACAACAAGCTTTCCTATGCCGTCATCACCTTCTAGGTGTATTTTTTGACATCAAGTAGGCCTATGATACTACTTGGAGGCGTCTCATCCTAGAGCAGCTTCACGAATGGGGTTTATCGTGGTTGTCTCTCCATTTTTATTCAGTCTTTCCTCTCGCCACGATATTTTAGATACCAAGTCAGTGACGTCCTGCCTGATTGCTTTGAGCAAGAGAACGGTACCCCTCAAGGTAGCGTTTTAAGTGTGACTGTCTTTGCCATAGCTATTAATAGCATTACGTCCATAGTGAAAAATCCTGTCCAGTGTTCCTTGTTTGTGGATGATTTCTCTGTGTTTTCCTCTTCTTCAAACCTCGCAATGACAACGTGTCAGTTTCAATTTACCATTAGATGTTTGGATCAATGGGCGCAGAAGAGTGGCTTTAAGTTTTCCACCGGGAAGTCCGTGTGTGTGTTTTTTTTCACCGTTCTTGTTCGATTTTAACATTTCCTGAATTGAGAATGAGGGACACTGTCCTTACTTTTAAAGACACAGTGAGATTTCTGGGGCTCATTTTTGACTCGAAGCTTACGTGGTTACCTCATCAAAGAGACCTGAAACAACTGTCAGTTAAGGCTTTAAGTATTTTAAAATGTCTTAGCCACAGTACATGGGGAGTAGACAGGACTTGTATGCTCCAGTTTTACAGGGCTTTTGTGCGATCTCGGCTTGATTATGGGTGCATGGTGTATGGGTCTGCAAGACCTTTTTATTTAAAGATGTTGGACGTTGTGCACCAGAAGGGATTAGGTTGGCCACTGGGGCATTCAGAACAAGCCCCATACCAAGCCTCTGTGCAGAGGCTGGTGAACCGCCACTTCAATGCAGCGATGGCTACTTATGGTGCAGCAGGCATATAAAACTATGTCCACACCATACACACCCGCATACCATACCGTTGCTCAGCTTCCTCTGGCACAGATTTTTCATAACTGGCAACAAGTAACGAGGCCCTATGGCATTCGCGCACAGGATTGCTTTTTTGCAATCGTTATGGCTGGTCTTAATGTTTTTCGTTGAGGTTTGAGCATATTTCCACCACGGCTCCTCTAGAGACCCAGGCTTTAGTTTTAGATGTGCATCATGGTTTTACCATCGTTTTCGCTGATGGCTCCAAACAAGGGGATTTCTGTGGCTGTTCTGTAGTGTTCCCTGATCATGTCACCAGGTTTCGCCTGCCTGATGAATATACCATTTTTGCAGCAGAGCTCCACGCGATCCTGAAGGCATTGGAGCAGCTGAATCGTATTTGGGGCAATCGGTTTCTCATCTGCTCTGATTCCCTGAGTGCCGTACAATCATTGCAGAATTTGTACCCAGTTGAGGAGTTGGTCCAGCTGATATATGACCAACTGTACTTGCTCCACCAGCGGGGTAAGCAGGTGTCATTCTGCTGGGTGCCAGGTCATGTCAGAATATGGAGCAATGAACAGGCCGATCGAGCTGCCGAGGAGGCTTGCAGAGAGCAGGATGTAGCACAGTATCCTATTGCCTTGCAGTCCGTCATTTCTGCACTCCACAGGAAGTGCATGCAGTTGTGGGAGGAAGAATGGCTGGAGGTGACGGCCAATAAGCTGTGGTTGGTGAAGCCAGCAACTCGGCCGTGGCGTTCCTCCTGCTAGTTGCTCAGGCGGGGTGAAGGGACCCTTACACGTCTTCAGATCAGACACTGTCCTCTCACATATAGCTTTCTATTATGGCAGGAGGATCCCCCATTTTGTGATGCTTGTGGTGTGCACATCTCTGTCTGCCACATTTTAATGGAATGCATGTTATACTGTGTTGCAAGGGCAGTAGCAAAAATTGGTGGGGATCTGCCCTCTATTTTAGCTGATGATGAGACGAATGTATCTAGCATTTTACAGTTTTACATGTCTGGACTCTGACCTAAACTTTTAGGCTTGCAGAGTGGCTGGCTCCTCCCTTTTTTTTCTTGTGGTCAGTCATCTACTTCCATTGTTTTAGCTTTCTTCCTGTGTAGTCCATGTTTTACTGCTGACACCATGCTTCGTCCAATGCTTCGGTGTGGGTATGCACATAGTTTTCCAACCTTTGTTACCTGTGTTTTACAATCTGTTTTATCTTCCTGTTCTTGGTATTTTCTTGACACCCATCTCAATCTGGTTTTGAGCGGGTGCTTGAAGACCTTGCTGTCGTGCGCCCATACAAACCTCTCCATCCATCCTGCATACTGACAAGGTTAGTAAGGATGATGCTACATCTTTCCCGTTCCTAGTTATTTTCGTTGGTTTACCCGGAAACGTTTAAGAAAAGGCATATGTTTATTTGGAGTTTTTTGTTCAGAATCTCCACTAGTATCACCCCTTAAAGCATGTACATTTCCTCCTGACTCACCTTGTGTATAGGAATGTCCGTTGCACAAATTTATCACACTGTGATGAAAATTCACTACTTTTACCTTGTAATGCCTGGAAGCTTTTGAGTGATGGTAGTGTTCTTCCAGAAGCATAATCCATTTCAATTTAAAACTTTTGGTGGCCAGCCCTAGCTAGCTTTGAAACTGGTGATGTCTAGTTCTCTGGCTAAAGCAGTGCTTTGAGTTGGCTCATCTCACTAGTCACCTTGCATCCATATTGTCAATTGTCGCCTACATATTCAAAAAGCCTTTTTTCGAGGTCCAGGTGCTTCACTTTTTGGCAACGAAATGCCCAGTGATTACTGTTCGTTTCTTGAAGCCACATTTTGTTTCTTTGTCAGTCATGAATACAACCCTCACTCACATAGTACTTTCTTCCTGTTGCGGATTCCAGTGTTATCTGTTTCTTCAATACTTTTAAGTCTTTCTTTAGCTGTGTATGAGTAATAACAAGAACTTGTAGCCATAATTAACAAGTTAACACATGCTTAATAATTCACTTCTAACATGTTATTGACACATCACAGTCTGAGGCTCCAACAACACTATAGTATAACAGGGTCTATTGTTGGGGGTGGAGCAGTACTAACCTTATTACAATTAATCCATGCACCCCAATTTTTCACCCATAGGTTCAGGAAAAAATATGCGCAGATTATTTGTGCATGTATAGTAGTACTGCAAGTTATTACCATTTATTACCAAGTTGCTGAAGTGTTTGAACTGTGACAACATTTCTTACTAACAAAATTAATGTGATGTTGTATTTTTTTTATAGTCTTTGCTGATTTGCCTGCGTGAAAGCCATCGATGCCGTACGGTATTTCGCAAAGTTGGTGGCTTTGTGTATGTAATGAGTGTTTTGGTATCTATGGAGGGCTGCCTGTCTGGACAGCCATCTCAACCCTGGGAGAGTATACCGTACACCCAGGTGCTGCATTTACTGCACATGGTCTTTAATACAGTTACTGTTGCCATGCGCTTCGAACCTGCAAATGCCAAATTTTTCCATAATGAGGTATGTAATTTTTCAGGTAAATATTTAGTAGTTGCTTTATGTCTGTCCATATGATATTTTAACACACTAAAAGTTGTCCTCTTTCTTGTATTAATGTTACAGCATTATTTTGTATCTATAACAGACCCACTCCCAAATTCCTTTGTTGTTATTAATCATTTTCATCACTGTGACACTGGTATGTATCCCCTTCATAAATCCGGACCTTGCTGTCGATGGGGTGGCTTGCTGAATCGTAGGTACAAACACAGCGGAGTGGTATCTGTTGAGAGGCCAGACAAATGTGTAGTTCCTGAAGAGGGGCAGCAACCTTTTCAGTAGTTGCAGGGGTAACAGTTCGGATGATTGACTGATCTGTCCTTGTAACATAAACGGCCTTGCTGTGCTTGCTGAATGCTGAAAGCAAGGAGAAACTGCAGCCTTAATTTTTCCCAAGGACATGCAGCTTTACTGCATTGTTAAATGATGATGGCATCCTGTTAGGTAAAATATTCCAGAGGTAAAATAGTCCCCCATTCTGACCTCTGGGCAGAGACTACCCAGGAGAATATTGTTGTAAGGAGAAACAAAACTGGCATTCTGTGGATCGGAGTGTAGAGTGTTGGCAGGTTGGTTAGAAATTGGGCAGGTAGGTTAGAAAATTTGAAAAGGGAAATGGATGGTGGAAGTTAGATTTAATGGAGTTTGGTGGTAGGAGCAACAGAACTCCTGATCATGTGAATACATTGTTATAAATACCAAGTCATATAGGAGTAATGCAGGAGTGGGTTTAATAATGAATAAGAAAATAGGAATGCAGGTAAGCTACTATGAAGAGCATAGTGAGCACAGTATCATAGCCAAGATAGACAACGAAGCCCATGCCTACCACAGTAGTACAAGTTTACATGCCAACTTGCTCCACAGATGATGAAGAGATTGAAGAAATTTATGAGATGAGATGAAAGAAATTATTCAGATAGCTAAAGGAGATGAAAATTTGTAATGTAGGATTGGGACTCAATAGTGGGAAAAGGAAGAGAAGGAAAAATAGTAGGTGAATATGGAATGGGGGAAAGGAATGAAAGAGGAAGCTGCCTGGTAGATTTTTGCACAGAGCAGAATTTAATCATCTCTAACACTTGATTCAAGAATAATAAAAAAAAGTCTATATATGTGGAAGAGACCACGAGATACCGGAAGTTTTCAGATTGACTGCATAATGATTAGACAGAAATTTAGATACCAGATTTTAAATTGTAAGACATTTCCAGGGGCAGGTGAACTCTAATTGCATGTTATTGGTTATGAACTGTAGATTGGAACAGAAACTGAACAGAGATAGGAATTTAAGGAGATGGGACCTGGGTAAGTTGAAAGAACCAGAGGTTGTTGAGAACTTCAGAGAAAGCATTAGGCAACAGTTGATTCGAACAGGGGAAAGGAATACAGTAGAAGACAAATGGGTAGCTTTCAGAGATGAAACAGTGAAGGCAGAAGAGGATCAAGTAGGTAAAAAGACAAGGTGTGGTAGAAATCCTTGGATAACACAAGAGATATTGAATTTATTTGATAAAAGGAGAAAATTTAAAAATGCAGCAAATGAAGCAGGGAAAAGGGAATACAAACATTTGAAAATGAGATTGATAGGAAGTGCAAAATTGCTAAGCAGGAATGGCTATAGCACAAATGTAAGGATTTAGAAGCATATTTCTCTAGGGGGAAGCTAAATTAAAGAGGCGTTTGGGGGAAAGACAATATGAAAAGCTCAGGTGGCAAAGCAAAACAAGGATAATGGAATGCAGTTGAATTGAATGAGGTGAATTAAATCAGGTGACGCTAACAGAATCAGATTAGGAAACATGACACTTAAAGCAGTAGATGAGTTTTGCTATCTGGGCAGGAAAATAACTGATGATGACCAAGGTAGAGGGAATATAAAATGTAGACTAGTAATGGCAAGAAAAGCATTTCTGAAGGAAGAAATTTACTAATACTGAATAAAGATTTAAGTGTTAGGAAGTCTTTTCTGAAGGTATGGGTCTGAAATGTAGCCATGTATGGAAGTGAAACATGAACGATGAACAGTTTAGATAGATAAAGAATAGAAACTTTTAGAAACTTTTGAAATGTGTTGCTACAGAAGAATGCTGAAGATTAGATGGGTAGACCACATAATTAATGAGGAAGTACTGAGTAGAACTGGGGAGACAAGAAATTTGTGGCAAAACTTGACCAAACAGAGGGCTTGGTTGATAGGATCATTCTGAGACATCAAGGGATTACCAGTTGAAAGGGAAGTGTTGGGGATAAAAATCATAAAGTGAGACCAAAGAATGAATACAGTAAGCAGATTCAGACAGATAGAAATTCATGCTTTGCTCTGAATGTAATTGATCTACACCATATTGTTCCTACATACTTATCTATCCATTTTTAAATTAAATTTGGTAGACACAGGAAACTTGATACTTATGCGACTTGTTAATTAAAAATTAGGATGGAATTAACTTTTATTCTGCATGAGAAATATTACCTTATATCCACTACTACTTCAAATAAACTAACGATGCTGAGAAGCATAGTCCATACTGTGCTAAGAACAGAGTTATGAGAGACAAGGTGGCTTGATATTTGGAAAATTAATACTATCATTGGTAAGCTGATTATTTTCATGTGGGGTATATGACTCAAAGATTCTCAAGGAAAATTAGGGTTCAGTGTTCTGTTGTTGATGGGGTCAATAGGGACAAAGCATAAGCTCATATTGGGAAATAATAGGGAAGATAATTGGGTGTGCCCTTTTTAAAGGAAACATACCAGATATTACATTAAACAATTTAGGAAAACCATGGAAAATTTAAATGTGGATGGGCAGAGGGGGAGATTTAACCTCACTCGTCCAAAACATGAGCCTGTTGTCTTGGCCACCATGGCAGCTCACTCAGTGCACATGACTCAGAGGAGCTGGAAAATTATTCCACTAGGAAGTCATTTACGTAATCAAGTGCTTTTAATGTAGAAAGTGTATTGGTTCTTGAAATGTGTTGTCAGTGTAGGAATCATTATTGGCTGCCTCAAGTATATGAAAACATTTACTTCTCTATGGATCTTGACTGTTACATTCCATCCACAATAATAAGATAGCCACAGTATTGCTGGGTCAACTCTAGGACACAACTGAGGTACAGAAACAGTTGGAAGAGAACATTTTACACTGTTGAGGAATGCTACAAAATAGTCAGTCTATTTTTATCGCTTGAGAGCTTCTTTGTGGATACCATTGTGCACTGTCTGCAGCAACTGCATTTTTTAAAATGCTTTTTTCTTCTTTTTCTTTTAAAACATCCTCTGATTATTTGATAAACAACAGATCCCTTGCTCTATCCTGTTGTTGATTTTTTAGAGCTTGTTGTGGACACACTCTTTATTTGTTACCAGATGTACCATAGTTGCTTTTCCTTTCACAAATGCTTTGCTAGCAGATACCTTTTGTATTAATGAGCTGATGAAAATATGAAACAAGATTCAGAATCACATTCAGTGAGATTTTTTAAAGTTTGTTCTGGAAAAAAAATTAAATTTCAATACAAGGAAATTAAGGAAGGAAATTAGGTGTAATGGTTCCCCAACATCAGTGCCATTAAAGAAACTATGTATATGATTACATAAACGTTTTTGTTGTCCATTCAGCAGTGAATATAATTTATGAATCTTTAATGATTGCTCCTATATAAGACAAAAATCCCAAGCTTTTTAAAGACATTTATTCTTTAACATTGACAGTAGTGCTCTTAAGATGACACTACAGCAGAACTTACATATTCTTTGCTGTTTTAGCTTGTATCACTATGCATTAAAGACTGTTAAAATTATGATAAATGTCCCTCTTTCTTTCCAGATATGCTTAACAAGCCTCTGTGACACTCTGAGGCTCTTGGGCTGTTTTTCTAGCCAGCAACAATTAGAAGAGTGTGATGACACACTGCTTTCGAAAGAGGAAAATACATTCCATAATTTATTTATAGGGAATGTTCTCGAACCAAGGTAATAATTAGTATCCATGATAGAGTTGTGTCACAGATTGTTTCCATAAGCAGTAGTAGAGTTGTCACAGGTTATTTGCATAAGCAGTAGATATGAGTACAGTTTTCTCGTTATATAACAAAATTGCTATTCTTTTGCTTAATACCACTTGTGTTCCTGTTTAAGCATTCCAGATCACATTCCAGTACAGCTGTCGTACGCATGTTTAGTTCTTCGGATGCTGTATGATGTGGCTCTTGATGCATTTGAAAAACCTAACTTGATGTCGGCCGTAACCTTCAAATCTCCAACCCATCGAAGACATCAATCAGAGGTACAGAAGAGGGAAATAGAGTAGAGAAAGCTTAATACAGCTGCTCCTTACTTTGAGTATCTTCCTCTCTCTCTCTCTCTCTCTCTCTCTCTCTCTCTCTCTCTCTCTCTCTCTCTCTCTCTCTCCCCCCCCCCTCCCTCTCCCCTCCGCATTCCTTTTTGTTTCTGCTGGGCTGTCTAATTTTCTATTCTGTCTTGTTTTCAATTACTGATTGCTATTTCAGCCCTTTGTATGAAATTGGCATCATGCTGGAAAGTTCTGGATGGAACACAAATGATGAAAGAAGTAAGGGTGACACTGGCTGTATAGTTTTAGGGTGTTGAGAAGTCAGCAGGCACATAAACAAGGCTGGTGGGTTTCCGGGTTCCGCTGAATAGGTCAGGAGTCCACTACACACAGGAGGTGGCTACACGGGTAGCAGATGCTGTGTGGAAGGTTTTTAGGTTAAAAGGTCTCAGGGAACCACAGAAAGAGCATCCATGTAAAATGGGGTAGGTAAAACACAGTAAGGTAGTTGTAGAAACAGTCGGTATTGTAGTTGTAAATTGTCGTAGCTATGTTGTGAAATAATGAGAGCTCCAAGCCCTAATAGAAAGCACTGAAGCTCATATAGTTATAGGCACAGAAAGCTGGCTAAAACCGGAAATAAGTTCAGCCAGAATTTTTCCAAACGATCTAACAGTGTTCAGAAAGGATAGATTAAATACAGTTGGTGGTGGAATATTTATTGCTTTCAGTAGTAGTTTGCCTTGTAGTGAAATTGAAGTAAATAGTTCCCATGAAATAGTGTGGATAGATGTTATACCTGACAATCAGACTAAACTATTAATTGAATTCTTTTACCGACCCTCCCGACTCGGAAGATACAGTTGCTGAACAGTTCAAAGAAAACTTGAGTCTCATTTCAAAAAGGTACCCCACTCATACAATTATAGTCAGTGGTGACTTCAATCTACCCTCGATATGCTGGAAAAATTATACGTTTAAAGCCGGTGGCAGGCATAAAATGTCGCCCAAAATTGTACTGAATGCTTTAACAGAAAATTATTTTGAACAATTAATTCATGAGCCCACTTGAAGCATAAATGGTTCTGAAAGCCTAATTGACCTCTTAGCAATAAATAATCCTGGACAAATAGTGAGTATTGTGACAAATACAAGGATTAGCGATCACAAGGCAGCTGCTGCTAGGCTGAATTCCATAACACCTACAACCATCAAAAAGAAATACAAAGTATATCTATTTAAAAAAAAGTTGATAAAAATGCTCTTAACACCTTCTTAAGAGACAGTCTTCACTCCTTTCAATCTGACCATGTAAGCATAGAAAAGTTGTGGAATGACTTCAAAGAGATAGTATCGACAGCAGTTGAGAGATATATACCACATAAATTGATAAGTGATGGTACTGATCCCCCATGGTGCACAAAATGGATCGAATCGCTGTTGCAGAAGCAGTGGAAAAAGTATGCCAAATTTAAAAACACCCAAGATCCCCAAGACTGCCAAAGTTTTGCAGAAGTTCAAAATATAGTGCGTACTTCAAAGCAAGATGCTTTTAATATTTTCCACAACGAAATTCTGTCTTGAAATCTGGCAGAAAACCCAAAGAGACTCAATCAATACCTTCACTGCGCGATACACAATGTTGAAATCACTGATGGCAGTGTCTCTAAAGCGGAGTTATTAAACACAGTTTTCTGAAACTCCTTTACCAAAGATGATGAAGTAAATATTCCTGAATTCCGATCACGAACACCTGCTAAGTTGAGAAACATAGAAGTAGATATCCCTAGTGTAACAAAGCAGCTTAAATCACCTAATAAAGCCAAGACCTCCAGTCCATATTGTATACCAGTCAGGTACCTCTCAGAGTATGCTGATACAATAGCTCCATATTTAGCAGTTATATGTAACTGCTAGCTCACAGAAAGATCCGTACCTAAAGACTGAAAAATTGCTCAAGTCACACCAATACCCAAAAAGGGATGTAGGAGTAATCTGCTGAATTACAGGCCCATATCACTAATGCAGATTTGCAGTAGGTTTTTGGAACATATACTGTATTTGAACATTATGAAGTACCTCCAAGAAAACGATTTATTGAGACATAGTCAGCACAGATTCAGAAAATATCGTTCTTGCGAAACACAACTAGCTCTTTATACTTATGAAGTAATGAGTGCTATCGACAGGGGCTGTCAAATTGATTCCATATTTTTAGATTTCTAGAAGGCTTTCAACACCATTCCTCACAAGCGCTTTCTAACCATTTTGTTCCTGTTCTACATTAAGGAAATAGGAGACAATCTGAGTAGCAGTCTTAGATTGTTTGCAGATGATGCTGTCATTTACCATCTTGTAAAGTCATCAGATGACCAAAACAAATTGCAAAATGATTTAGATAAGATATCTGTATGGTGGGAAAAGTTGCAACTAGCCCTGAATAAAGGAAAGTGTGAAGTTATTCACGTGAGTACTAAAAGCAATCCACCAAATTTTGATTACACGATAAGTCACACAAATCTGAAGGCTGTAAATTCAACTAAATACTTAGGGATTACAATTACAGATAACCTAAATTGGAACAATCACATAGGTAATGTTGTGGGTAGAGCAAACCAAAGACTGCGGTTCATTGGCAGAACACTTAGAAGGTGCAACGGGTCTACTAAAAAGACTGCTTACACTGTGCTTGTCCGCCTTATTCTGGAGTATTGCTGTGCGGTGTGGGATCCGCATCAGGTTAGACTGACAGATGACATCGGAAGAGCACAAAGAAGGGCAGCTCGTTTTGTGTTATCACAAAATACAGGAGATAGTGCCACAAACATGATACGTGAATTGGAGTGGCAATCATTAAAACAAAGGTGTTTTTCATTGCGATGGGATCTTCTCATGAAATTTCAATCACCAGTTTTCTCCTCCTATTGTGAAAACATTCTGTTGGCACCCACTTACATAGGGAGAAATGATCATCATGATAAAATAAGAGAAATCAGGGCTCACACAAAAAAATTTAAGTGCTCATTTTTTCCGTGTGCCGTTCGAGAGTGGAACGGTAGACAACCAGCTCGAAGGTGGATCATTGAACCCTCTGCCAGGCACTTTATTATGAATAGCAGAATAATCGCGTAGATGTAGATGGATACATCGCTAAGCTTCTGGATGATGTCCTTATTCATGCAGGCTAACTAGGATTCAAAGTTGGTTTTCCCTGTTTGTCAAAGTTACTAGTTAATATAACATGGAGACTGTTATTATTTGATCACCTGTGTTTTGAAAGAAAATTGGCATCAAAATTTCAGCTTATGCAGTACACAGTAAATCAATCTCATTTGACTCACATATGTTGAACACTTTCCATGCTGTCTTCTGTGAATTATTATTTATTGTCTGAGTATTTGGGAACATTTAACAGTTGAACACATGTGCAAGATAAGGTCTAAAACTTCTTTTTCTAAAACTGAGGAAATGTTGGTTGTTTTTTGTACTGATTTGTAACTGATATCTGTGGGACAAATGTTGTATGAAAGTTCTGATAGAATGTAAGTACTTCCAGATTTAAGGAGATCACTTACTGAAAAGTTGAAGCATTGAGTCTTTGAGGGGCACACACAAAAACAAAGAAAACTTGCTAGCTGGACACACACACACACACACACACACACACACACACACACACACTACATAATGCTGGCTGGATGAACAGTGCTAGTGGTGCATTTCAACAGGTGGAATAGGTTGTAGGGGGTTTGTGTTGAATGGGATGGGTAGAGGAGAGAGAGGTGGGAGGCAGGGAGAGGGATTGGGGATGGGTGGCTGAAGGCTTGAAGGGAGGCAGCTGGTTTGCAGGAGTTTGATGTGTCAGATACGTGGGCTAGGCATGTGACACAGAGTTGTTGGAGCCAAAGGTGACCAGTACACACTGAAGGTGATATGGGGACATGAACTGGGAAGGCGTGGCAGGACAGGGAAACTGTTGGATGGAGAGTGTGGGGACAGTCGGTTACCAGAGATTGAGGCCACGGCGATGATGGAAGTGAAAGATGTGTTGAAAGGATAACTCCCATCTGTGTAGTACAGAGAAGCTAGTGGTGGAGGGGAGGATTCAGATGGTCTGGGTTGTGAAGCAGCAATTGCAGTTTAGTATGTCCTACTCAGATGCCTGTTGTACCACCAAATGGTCAAATTTGTTCCAGTTTGTTGGTGGCAATTCATATTGGTGGACAGCTGGTTGGTTGTCATACCAACATAAAAAGCTGTGCACTGTTTGCAGCAGGTTTGGTGTATAACACAGTTGCTTTCATAGGAGGCCCGACCTCTGATGTGATAAGATAAACCTGTGACAGGACTGGACTAGGAAGTATTGGGTGGGTGGATTGGTTAGGTCTTGCACCTTGGTCCACCCCAGGGGATACGATCCCTCTGGCAAGTGGTTGGCATTGGTATAGGGATGGACTAGGATGTTGTGTAGGTTAGGTGAGCGATGGAATACCATTTTAGGAAGGGATAAGAAGGATCTTGGTTGGGATATTCCTCATTTTTGGACAGAATGATACATCATCAAAGCCCTGACAGAGGATGTGGTTCAGTAGTTCCAGTCCAGGGTGATATTGGGTGAGACACCCTGATACACCCGCAGGACAGGACAAGTAGTAGGAATTGTGGAAGGGGGCCAGAATGAGCGTCGACCGACGATCCACGAAGACCGTCCCCTGCTAAAGTGATACGTGGTGGCAGTGGTCGGGCGAGCTATTGACATCCAGGCCTCACTGCTGCTCCAACCCGACTGAACTAATGCCGCGTTCCAACTCCATGACTGGAAGGTCTGAACTGCCCTCCTGGCATGTTCCAACTGACTCCATGACAAACGACAACCGGGAAGTAATAGCAGGGCAGCAAAGATAACACATGAGGGCTATATCGATAGGCGCTGCTGCTGCTGCTGCTGCTGCTGCTGTTCCCGGGAAGACAAAGCAGCAACTCAGTGATAACAGAAATTAAAACTTAACATAATGAGATGGCAACATGAAAAAAACAGGATGTAAAAGAAGAGATGGCACGAGCCTGAGCCACGCACGGCTCATTGGGTGTCAAGGGGGATCCATCTATGCAACTGATTCTTGCAGGTGGTGGGAGGACTGGTGGTGTCTGAGGATATGTCACAGGAAATCTGTTTGTGAACTAGGCCTTGGGAGGGGGGATTGCCTCTTTGAGAAGACCTCTGTGAGACCTTCAGCGTATTGGGCAAAGTAGTTCTTGTCACTGCAGATACGTCATCCACAGTTGGCTAGGAGATTGGGTATGTATTTTTGGTGTGGAATGAATGGCAGATGTCAAAAGGAAGGCACTGTTCATGGCTAGTGGGTTTAATGTGGACAGAGGGGTAGATGGAGCCATCAGAGAGATGGAGGTCAACATCCAGGAAGGTGGTGCATTAGATTGAGGGGGGCCAGGTAAAGTGGGCGAATGAGAAGGTTTTGAGGTTGTGAAGGAATGAGGATAGGGCATCTTGGCCCCGAGTCCAGCCCATGAAGATATCATCAGTGAACCTGGATCAGACTAGGGGTTGGGATTTTTGGGGAGCTAGGAATGTTCCATAAACATATTGGCATAGTAGGGTACCATGCGGGTGCGCATGGCTGTGCTGAAGATTTGTTTGTATACCTTCCCTCCAAAGGAAAAATAGTTGAGAGTCAGGATGTAATTGGTAAGTTGTATGGGGATTGAGGTGGTGGGTTTAGAGTGTAAAGGAGAGTTGGTGAAGGAAGTGGACAGTGTCTTTGATATGAGAGGTAGGTTTCATGCAGTTGGTTGGATTTGTTGATCAAACAAGAGTGGAAATTCTTTCATTATTTCATTCTGTCACTGGGGGCACAAAAACTAGGTGTGTGTGTGTGTGTGTGTGTGTGTGTGTGTGTGTGTGTGTGTGTGTACATACTACTTTAGCTCATAAAGGATTACTCCCATAGCTAACAAGTTTTCTTTCATTTTTGTGTGTCCCTCAATGACGCAATATGTCTGCTTTTCGGTGACTAGTTTCCTTTAATGCAAAAATATTTATCTGTGCCTCACATTTCGTATTACGACAAGCTGTGTAAAGGTTTATTTTATAAGATTAGAAGAATTACAGCTGAGGAACCCTTTTTAGACATATAAAAATAAAACATTTAGTGCAACCTCATATGAAAGTAGCTAATATTTTGTGTTGACTGCATTGCGGTATGGAGTTCACAGCTTGCCATCAGCAGCAAGGAAATTTTAGTCGTTTCCTTCTGGAATTGCATTTGAAATCATTATTTGATACAAATTGGAAGATTTTATTTGATGTTATTTTTGTGTCGTATATGGAGTTTTGCAGTAAAACAAAGTGATTTGATGTTTTATTTTTATGTTATTCCAGTTGTTGAGGTTGTGTAATAATAATAATAATAATAATAATAATAATAACATCATCATCATTGTCATCTTCTTCTTCTTCTTCTTCTTCTTCTTCATCTTTCAATGTGCACTAAAGATATACAAATAGAGACATACAATATTTGCTTTACTGTGTTACATGTTTGTACAGTATATTTTTCTATTGAATATATATTGTAAAATGGCTCTTAATCATCACAGTTCAACATTAGCATAATTGTCAACATAATTTATGTATCATTTATGGTAATCCTTGAAAACAAAAGAAACTTTACAGATAATTTTTTAGATTATAGTTGGAGCACATATTTCACTTTTGTCTTTGATCATTTATCTAATTTAGTTCTCTTATGTGGCACACTATTTTGGGCTTGCATTTTATTTCTTCCACTGAGATGTAAGTGCTAGCTGCATCTGGTTCCAAGTTCACGTAGAGACGTCTTTCTTGTGTGAATCACTGTTTGCTAAATGTATTCACATCGAACACTCAAGGTGCTCGTAGAGTGTAACACCTCAGTATAGTGAGTCCTCTTGCTGCTTTTTGTTGTAATACATACAGCACTTTTTGTAGCTTAAAGATTGTTTGTATATTCTACTCATTTGTTCTCCAGTAGATTATGCTGTACCTAATCACAGGTTAGACATATGCAAAATATATTGTTCTATTGGATGAGCTATTACCAACTGAACTTATTGTTCAAAGTGCATTGCATGCTTAAACTCTTCCCTTCCTGATTACAGTAACATGCTGAGTCAACTTTAACTGAGAGGGGCATGCATTGCTAGCAGTTTTGCACTTTTTACCCATTCTATTGGCTCATCTTTCACTTCTAGAGAATTAGTTTTGGGTTTTCTATTTATGTTGAAACAAATGCTGTTCATGGGTGTCTTTTTTTACACTTAGGGTTAATTTATTGTTTTCTATCCACCTGCATACATATGTGTGTTTCTTCAGCTTTCTCTTTTAGTACACTTAGTGACTCTTCGCTGTTTAGAATGTTACTGTCATCAGCAAACAATTCTGTTTTTCCACGTTTGACACTGGAGAAACTGGGTTGGACAGATATTTCAGCATGTAATTAGATTTTGGTTGAGAGATCTCCATCCATTGCACTCTAATTTTTCAGGTACAAATGAAATCACTTATTTACCAATAACTTCATTTATAGTGCACCATGTTTCAAAGGCAGTATTTTATGGCCTATTTAATGCTTTGTGTTCCATCCTGTATGTTATCCAATTCAACACTTAATTTAAGTAGAAAGCAATCCATTTATAGCCAGTTATTTAACAGTAAATTAACCATATGTGGATGCTTATATATGCTTAATATGAGAAAAGTATTGTGTATAGTCACAAGTTGCAAACATGTTTAGATCCCAGTCGATTGTTGTGGACCTAATATGAATGGTGTTTGCAGTCGAATCGTCCTCCAGAGTCACCAGTATCAGCTCGCCGTGCGGTGGTGAATTCTCTAAACTTGAATCCACCTGCCCCGGACCCAATTATTGTCCACCCAGGTGTGGTTGTAGCCATGCTTCATCTCCTGCCTTCAGTACACCATCAAGACTGTGCCCAGCTATCACTCACATTGCAGATGTATGCTTCAGAGGTGAGCATCTATGATGTTGTTCTTTGATTAAAATAACTTTGTGAGTGACAGTGCAATGAATTTAGGGGCTAGTGTCACTCAGTAACAGGTACTTCACAGCCTCCATGTGCTCTCTGTGTTGTGTGAAGAAGATTGAATAACATTTTCCCTGTGGTACAAACAAAGCTATATAGTGTAATTGAATAGATATAGAAATCTACTCACCAAGTGGCGGCAGGAGAACACACAGACAAAAACGTTTAACTTATGCAAGCTCTCAGAGACAGTGGCATTACCTTGGCGAGCTTTATCCTGACTCACAACTTCTTCACTTTCAAAGGCCAGACATACCAACAATTAAAGGGAACAGCCATGGGTACCAGGATGGCCCCCTCGTACGCCAACCTATTTATGGGTCTCTTAGAGGAAGCCTTCTTGGTTACCCAGGCCTGCCAACCCGAAGTTTGGTACAGATTTATTGATGACATCTTCATGATCTGGACTCACAGTGAAGAAAAACTCCAGAATTTCCTCTCCAACCTCAACTCCTTTGGTTCCATCAGATTCACCTGGTCCTACTCCAAATACCATGCCACTTTTCTTGACGTTGACCTCCATCTGTCCAATGGTTAGCTTCACACATCCGTCCACATCAAACCCACCAATAAGCAACAGTACCTCCATTATGACCGCTGCCACCCATTCCATATCAAACGGTCCCTTCCCTGCAGCTTAGGTCTTCGTGGCAAACGAATCTGCTCCAGTCCTGAATCCCTGAACCATTACACCAACAACCTGAAAACAGCTTTCGCATCCCGCAACTACCCTCCCGACCTGGTACAGAAGCAAATAACCAGAGCCACTTCCTCATCCCCTCAAACCCAAAACCTCCCACAGAAGAACCCCAAAAGTACCCCACTTGTGACAGGATACTTTCCGGGACTGGTTCAGACTCTGAATGTGGCTTTCCAGCAGGGATACGACTTCCTCAAATCCTGCCCTGAAATGAGATCCATCCTTCATGAAATGCTCCCCACTCCACCAAGAGTGTCTTTCCGCCGTCCACCTAACCTCTTGGTTCATCCCTATGAAATCCCCAAACCACCTTCCCTACCCTCTGGCTCCTACCCTTGTAACCACCCCCGGTGTAAAACCTGTCCCATGCACCCTCCCACCACCACCACCTACTCCAGTCCTGTAACCCGGAAGGTGTACACGATCAAAGGCAGAGCCATGTGTGAAAGCACGTACGTGATTTACCAACTGACCTGCCTACACTGTGAAGCTTTCTATGTGGGAATGACCAGCAACAAACTGTCTATTCGCATGAATGGACACAGGCAGACAGTGTTTGTTGGTAATGAGGATCACCCTGTGGCTAAACATGCCTTGGTGCACGGGCAGCACATCTTGGCACAGTGTTACACCGTCCGGGTTATCTGGATACTTCCCACTAACACCAACCTATCAAAACTCCGGAGATGGGAACTTGCCCTTCAGTATATCCTCTCTTCTCGTTACCCACCAGGCCTCAACCTCCGCCAATTTCAATTTGCCGCCGCTCATACCTCACCTGTCACTCAACATCTTTGCCTCTGTACTTCTGCCTCGAGTGACATCTCTGCCCAAACTCTTTGCCTTTACATATGTCTGCTTGTGTCTGTATGTGCGGATGGATATGTGAGAGTGTATACCTGTCCTTTTTTCTCCCTAAGGTAAGTCGTTCCACTCCCGGGATTGGAATGACTTCTTACCCTCTCCCTTAAAACCCACATCCTTTTGTCTTTCCCTCTCCTTCCCTCTTTCCTGATGAAGCAACCGTGGGTTGCAAAAGCTTGAATTTTGTGTGTGTGTTTTGATTGTTTGTTTGTGTGTCTATCAACATACCAACACTTTCCTTTGGTAAGTTACATCATCTTTGTTTTTAGATATATTTTTCCCACGTGGAATGTTTCCCTCTATTATATAATTACATTATATTGTCAGTAATTTATTATTTTTGTTGTTATATAGTCCATCGGGCAAACAAAGCTATATGATGTTCTCATGTAGTTTATAGAAATAGAAACTGTTAAACATTGAAGAATAATTGTGACTGATTGATTTCCACTGAACACATTTATTCAAACCATACATGATGTTATACAACAGACGTTACCCTCATGGCAGCCAAGCACTCCTGCTCTCAGAACTACATTCTGCCCCGTTGCCTGATGTCATATCTGCCAGCCACCATATGATGCATTCAGTATGTTGTTTCCAATATAAAATGTATCTTTAAACAGATCCTGATTTACATTGTTGTATTTTAGTGGAGGCTGTGCCTTGTACTGTCAAATATATGACCAAATGAGTGAAACCTCTGTGAAATTGATGGCATGTATCAGCGAAGTGTAGAAATATGTGTTGGTTTGTGGAAGGGATATAAAACAGAGGGCAAACTATGAGGACGATGAGAAATTTTTGTGGCCTCATAATTAGAGAGTGCATTATTTAGCTAAAAAATTCACTTATTTTTGAAGTAGTCTCTGTTTCCCTCAATCTTCATCAGCGGAGCTCTAGTAAGCGTATGAACATGTACTGTGGTGAATATGGCTTTGTGTCTGTCTTGGTTACAATAAAGAATTCACTATGATATTCATAGTAACTTGTCCACATCTCTATTTTCTTATTCATTATTAAACCTAGTCCGGCATTATCTTTATTTGATTTGGTATTTTATAACCACATACTCACCAGATGAAAAGTTCTGTTCATACTGTTAACTTCTCACTCCCACTATATCTAAGTTTAAACTACTGATCTTTTGTTGTAAATTCTTGAACTTACCTAATCAATTAACGACTCTAGAATTTCATGCTCGGACCAAGAAGAAGCTATATTAGTTGTGCCTGATGACAACATACTACTGAGTAGTCCCTTTCTGGAATGTGAATGAAATACTTTTTAACCTCTGGAAGTTTTTACCCAAGAGGATGCTGTCATCATCATACAGTAGACCAGCATGTCACTGGTGAAATGTGCCAACATAGTTTGCACTTACTTTCAGCCATTTGCAATACCAACATAACAAGGCTATGATGGCAGATGTTCCAAGGCTAGATCACTTAATCTTTCTGACTGTTGCCCCTGAAATTACTTAGAAAGTTGCTTCCCATCTTCAGGAGCCAAACGCTAGTCTGGCCTCCACACAGATACCCCTCCAATGTGATCGCTGTTGCAGTATGGCCATCTGCATTGTTAAGGATTGAGGCATGTAATCCTTGCCCCTCCTCCCTCTGTCCACCATGAGGTGGTGGCAAGGTCCACTATTAATGGGGGAGCAAAGACTATATCAAAAAACATCTACAAGCATAAACCTGTGACATCTGTAAGACTACACCTTGCTTTTGTTTAACAGTTTCCAGTCCTGTTTTAAATATTCGGTGTTGAGTGTCTTGTGTGTGTAGGATTTTCACATTTTTTAATACAGATTATAACAAGAATTAAAGTAAAAAAAAGAAAGATTAAGAATATTTATATCTTCATACTACTTGCCACAGTAGTAACAACTGGAATGAGGCTGCAGACACACACAATTTTAAAAGAACTGATTAATCTCTGATTTTCAGAATTTTTCAAGATTGCTTAATTTGGATGAAGTTGATGAAGAAATTGAGGATGGTATATGCAGAGGTGGTGGAGGGGAGGAAAAAATTTGAAAGCCCTGACACTGGAAGGAGACAACTCATTGGCTACTAACTAGTCCCATCTTAATTATTTCATACTTGACTCCACTGCCATAAATAATGGATAAGTCTGAAACACTCATTGAATACTGCCCTGTTCCCCATGGTTTCACCCACATATGTGTTCAACATATATACTGAATACACCTATACCTCACTCTCTCTGTGTCTGCCTCTTCTTCCCTCTGCCTGTCCACCACATCCTCCCACCTCCATCTGTCTATTTCCTCCTCCTCAATCTCTCTGTCTCTTCATCTCGTCCTCCCCCTCTCTTTGTCCATTTTCTCCACCCCCTCTCTCTGACCATATCTTCCTCCCACTTCCCTCTGACCAATGATCCTTCCTCTCTCTCTTTACACCCCGTCTTCTCCTCTTCCTTTTCCACCTGCCCACTACATCTATACACCTTCCACCTGCCTCATTTCCCCCTCCTCCCGTCTCTCTCTCTCTGTCCATTTCCTCCCCTCCTTGCCTGTCTATCCCCTCCTCTGTCCGTCTTAATCTGTCCCCAGCCATGCTCATTGGCTCATGTAGCCCCTGCAATATCGTTTCATAAAGCAGGCCAATACTGCTCCTGCAACATTCCTTTCCTGCAGGCCAGGTTACATGTTGGCTTCCGGAAAACTTTTTCTTGCTCCTAACATGTAGGTTGCCCTAAAAAAACAGATTGATTTCACAGGCCGATATTGTTCCCACACAACATGCTTGTCATGCAAAACAGCCTCTATATGAGGGCCTGGGAAGGACACATTTTTGGCTGTATCTCTGCTCCTGTTGGATCTAGGTGGTTATAAATCTCACAGTGCCGATATATGTGATGATACTGTTTCTGTGCCAAATTTGGTTGAAATCGATCCAGAGGTTTGGGGGGAGATCATGAACATACATACACACTTACATTGTGCTTTTTATGTATAATACCTAGACACCTCATAGTGAACCACATATTGTTCCACCAATACCCTTTAAACAATGTGTATGAATTACTTGATCAACTTGCTTTTATCTGCAAAGGATGTGTGAGGTGTGATCAAAAAGTAATTTTTGTTTTTCATAAAGAATCTTTATTTATTCATCAGTAACAACTTTGTCTCCTTCAAAGTAGTCCCCCTCAGATATGATACACTTATGCCAGTGCTTTCCCCAATCTTGGAAGCATTTCTGAAACTCACTTTTCCATTATGGTGTTCAGCTCCTTCAGTGATTCTGTTTTTATCTCGTCAATGGTGCCAAAACAACGTCCTTTCATGGTTCTCTTCAGCCTTGGGAATAGAAAGAAGTCGCAGGGGACCGTGTCTGGTGAATACGGCAGCTGAGGCAACACAATGGCCTTGTTTTTTGCAAAAAAATTATGAACAAGTATTGAGATGCAAGCAGGAGCATTGTCGTGATGCAGTTTCCACAAGTGGTTTTACCATAATTCCGGTTGTTTTCTTCAGATTGCTTTATGCAAACAGCGCATAACTTCCAGGTGATATTCCTTATTGACCATGTGACTATAAGGCAGGATCTTATGATGCACTATCCCATTGTAGTCAAAGAAAACAATGAGAAGAACCTTCATATGTGATCGAACTTCATGAATTTTTTCGTTGCTTACTCTTCAGGCAGTTTCCATTCGTACGATTGGTCCTTGGTTTTGACATCCCATACACCCATGTTTTGTCACCTGTTTCCTTTAGAAGTTGTCAACTTCATTCAGCAATTCCTGAGCGATGTCTACTTGTCATTTTTGGTCGAAATTCAACAATTTTTTAATGAACTTTACTGCTACATATTTCATGCCCAAAACATTCAGAAACATTGATTGGCATGACACAACAGATATGCTGACATTGTAAGCAACTTCTCTGAAGTGGTGATTCAGGGATTTTCCAGAACCATTTTCTTTGCTTCTTCCACATTGTCGCCAGTAATTGATGTGCTAGGGCATCCAGGGCAATCATTGTCTTCAACGTCTTGTCAAAGACCTTTAAAATGTTTATACCACTCATAAACTCTTGTCTTATTCATAGTAGATTTGCCAAAAGCCACAGTCACCATATCGAATGGGGTGCTGCACTTTATTCTATTTTCCAAGCAAAATTTAATCCAAATTGCTTGATTCATCTTTTTCTGAAGTAAAAATTCACCAAGCACTTGAAAACACATGTAACCTTTCTGACTGGCAGCAAAAAAAAAAAAATTATTGGTTGTATAAATCTCGCAAAATGAATAAATTTCAATTACTTTTCAATCACACCTCATATGTAGAGATATAACAACGAAAACAATCAATTATTGACAAAATTATTTAATTGGATAGATAAAAAATCTACTCACCAAGTGGTGGCAGAACACACACATAAGAGAATTGGCAAGCTTTTGGAGCCAGTGGCTCCTCTTTCAGGCAGAAGGGTTGAAGGGGAATGAAGAAAGGTGAAGGAAAAGGACTGGAGAGCTCAAGGAAAAGGAGTAGATCTCGGGAAAGTCACCCAGAATCGCAGGTCAGGGGAGACTTATCATACAGGATGAGAAGGAAAGACTGTTGGGGACTAAATCGGATGAGATTTGAAAACCTTAGTGCTTACAGGTGGAAGACAGAGTAATATGCAGACAAGAGATTACTGCTTAAACATCATGCATGAGTTAATAAGAGTGAAAAGCTAAGTGCATTGTAAGTTATAAATATGTAGAAAACTAAAAGGGAGTGAGGTGAAGAATAGTTGCTTTAAAGAAATGCTGGTACTGAAGAAATTATGTAAATTAAGGCTAGGTGGGTGGTGAGAACCAACGACATCGTGTAGTGCCAGTTTTCACCTGCGGAGTTCTGAGAAACTGGTGTTTGGGGGAAGAATCCATATAGCATGTGTGGTGAAACAGGCACCAATGTCACAAATGTCAGGTTGTAGAACATGCTATGCAATAGGATATTGCGAGTTGCCAGTATACACCCTCTGCCTATGACCATTCATCCAAATTGATAATTTTGTGGTAGTCATGCCGATGTAGAAGGCCGAACAGTGTTTACATAATAGCTGGTATGACGTGTGTCATTTTGCAGGTGGCTCTCCCTTTGATAGTACATGTTTTGTCAGTTACAGGACTATTATAGGCGATGGTAGAAGGGTGCATAGAGCAAGTCTTGCAGTGGGGGTGGACACAAGGGTAGGAAGATAGGTGCAGAAGGAGCATAAGGTCTGCCAAGAATATTGTGGGGATTGGGAGGGCAATGGAAAGTTATTTCAGACAGAATGGATCTCATTTCAGGGCACGATTTTAGGACGTATGGTCCTGTCAAAGTAGCTGATTAACACATTTCAGGCCAAGATAATACTGAGTCACCAATGCTGTGCTCTGAAGCTGTTTTGTGGAGTGATCAGCAGTACCAGGATTAGATGTGATGGTCTGGGAAATCTGATTTTTAACTAGGCTGGAGGGGTAATCACGTCCACCAAAGGCTGAGGTGAGAGTGGTAGTGTATTGCTGTAAAGAGTCTGCATCTGAACAAATATGTTTGCCTTGAATACCAAGTCTGTAAGGGAGACAACATTTGACATGTAAGGGAAGGTATCTGTCAAAATCTCAGTACTGTTGTTTGTTGGTAGATTTAATGTGGCTGGAAGTGTGTTGCTAGCCTTTGGTGAGGATAAGATCAACATCAAGTAAAGTGCCATGGGATCAGAGTAGGACCATGTGAAATTTAAATGGGATAAGGTATTCAGAGATTCCAGGAATTTTAGCAGGTCAGCCTCACCATGAGTCCATATGACAAAGATGTCATCAATGTGTCTAAACCAAACCAGGGGCTGAAGACTTATGGATTCCAGGAACGCCCCTTCCAAGTGGCCCATTAAATGTTTGGCATAGGAAGGAGCCATCCTGGTTCTCATGGCTGTACCTCCTGATCTGTTTGTATGTTTGCCCCTCAAAGGTGAAGTAGTTGTTGGTATGTATGAAGTTGAGTAAGGTGAGTAGGAAGGATGTCATCAGTTTGGGATCAGCTGGATGCTGACTGAGGAAATGTTCAGCAGCAGACAGGCCATGCATGTGGGGGATGCTGGTATAGAGGGAAGTGGCATCAATCGTGACAAACAAGGTATGTGGTGGGCACGGATCTCAGATGATCTAGGAAATGATTGCTGTCTTTGATGTAGGAGGAGAGTCTACTATAGATTGCAGGTGTTGATCAACTAAGGCAGATATACGTTCGGTAGGTGCTTTGAAGCCAGCAGCTATAGGATGGCCATGATACCATTCAAGGAAACATGAGGAGCAGATAACTGCAGGATTTTGCAGATGGGGAAATAGGGACTTTCAGTGTTAGGTCTTATGGAGTAACTCCAAGGGACAAGCAAGTTTCAGAGAAAAGAATGTGGAACCTTAGTTTTGATAGTACAAAGGCATGTTTTCGAAAAGAATGGATGTAGTATGAGATGGGATTCATCATGGCTAGAGAGGACAGTTTGGAGAGTTATAAATAGTGGGCGTGGCAAACAAAAAAAAAATATGAAAATAAATAAAAAAAATAAAAAAAGCAAGGAAAAAGTTGGAAAAATTAGAAAACTCTTCCGTCTCAGCATTTGAGTGAGCTCCCTGCTGCCGCTGGATAAGCAGCACCCAGCAGCAAGTCGCACTCTTAGCTCACTTATTTGTTTTATAGTTTAATTCTTAATTTCTTTGCATATTTTTGGTTACTTGCATAGTTTAATTCACAAATTCGGGCTTATTATAGTATTTGAGAGTTGCAGCATCGCATTTTAGTACCTGTATAGTGTAAATTCACGTAGTCATCAGTCATCTGTTTGTTTTGAACAGCTTGTGAGATAAAAGAGAGGAAAAAAATTGTTAGGAATGGATAGGGACTGCGCCTGTTGTGTGTGGATTCAGGGGGAATTGGCCACCATCCAAACAGCTGGAAGCTGTGCTGGCCATGGTCGACAGGCTCCAGGCTGTTGCCCTAGGCTTCAGTGACATTGGGACACCTGAGGCGAGCGCTTTGGTGCCTCTGGAACCTGTAGTATCACCTGGGATCTCAGATGCCAATGCGCCCTCAGATTCGGACGTCCCCGCCGGTCGACACTTGCCTGACGGTGATTGGCAAACCGTGGTGGAGTCGCGAATCTCTGGGCAGAAGGCAAAAGTTGGTGCTGGCTGCAAGGCTGTACCCTTACACCTCCGTAACAGGTTTTAGGTATTGCCCACTCCTGAAAGTACTTCTGAGCCAGCAAGGGCAGCCTCACCTGTTGCAGCAGTGGCCGGTCTTCCTGAGAGGTCCGGACAAGTGCAGAGGGTGGGATTGCTTGTCGTTGGGAGCTCCAGTGTTAGGCGGGTGATGGATCCCCTTAGGGATATGCAGCTAAGGACAGGAAGGAAGCCAATGTGCACTTCGTGTGCATACTGGGCGAAGTCATCCAAGATGGGGAAAGAGTCCTTCCGAATGCCATGAAGGGTACAGGGTGCAGGCAACTGCAGGTGGTGGCTCATGTCGGCACTAATGACGTGTGTTTCTATGGATTGGAAAAGATTCTCTCTTGTTTCCGATGGCTATCTGAGTTGGTGAAGACTACCAGTCTTGCTAATGACATGAAGGCAGAGCTCACCATCTTGGAGCATTGTCGACAGGACTGATTGCGGACCTTTGGTACAGAGCTGAGTGGAGATTCTGAATCAGTGGCTCAGACAGTTCTGTGACCGTGTAGGCTGCAGATTCCTCAACTTGCGCCATAGGGTGGTGGGGTTTCAGGTTCCGCTAAATAGGTCAGGTGTCCACTACACACAGGAGGTGGCTACGCGGGTAGCAGGGGCTGTGTGGTGTGGACTGGGCAGTTTTTTAGGTTAGACAGTGTTTGTAAAGATCAAAAAGGGCTCCAGTCTCAAAGGGTACAGGACAAAGAAACAACGGGAATCAATCAAGCAACAGTTGGTATTGTAGTCGTAAATTGTCGTAGCTGTGTTGGAAAAGTACCAGAGCTTCAAGTGCTGATAGAAAGCACTGAAGCTGAAATCATTATAGGAACAGAAAGCTGGCTAAAACCGAAGATAAATTCTGCCGAAATTTTTACAAAGGTGCGTGTTCATAGGGGATAGATTAAGTAAAGTAGGTAGTGGTGTGTTTGCGTCTGTTGGTAGTAATTTATCTTGTAGTGAAGTTGGAATAGATAGTTCCTACGAATTGCTATGGGTAGAGATTTACTCAACAGCCGTACCAAAATAATAATTGGCTCCTTCTACGTACACCCCCCTCCCTCCGACTCAAATGATGTAATAGCTGAGTGGTTCAAAGAAAACTTTAATCTTATTTCAAATAAGTACCCCACTCATACAGCTATAATTGTTGGATAGTTAACCTACCTTCGATTTGTTGGCGAAAACACATGTTCAAAGCTGGCGGTAGACAGAAAACATCTTCCCAAGTTGTACTAAATGCTTTCTCTGAGAATTACTTTGAACAACTGGTTCATGAACCCACATGAATTGTTAATTGTTGCGAAAACACACTTGAGCTCTTAGACATAAATAATCCTGTTCTAATAGAGACCATTATGACTGATACAGGGATTAGTGAACACAAGGTGATTGTAGTGAGCCTCAAAACCATATCAGCCAAAACCACTATACATAAATGCAAAATATATCTATTTAAAAGAGTAGATAAAAATTCGCTTGATGCCTTCCTAAGAGAGAGTCTTCATTCCTTCCAAGCTAATTATGTAAGTGTAGACCAGATAGGCTAAAATTCAAAGATACAGTGTCGACAGCAATAGATAGATTCATACCGCATAAGTTAATAAGAGACGGGACTGATCCACCATGGTACACAAAACCTGTCAGAACACTGTTGCAGAAGCAACGAAAAAAGCACGCCAAATTCAGAAGAACGCAAAATTCCCAAGACTGGCTAAGTGTCATGGAAGCTCGAAATTTAGTGCGGATGTCAATGCGAGATGCTTTTAATAGTTTTCACAATGAAACATTGTCTCAAAATATGGTAGAAAACCCAAAGAGTTTCTGGTCATATGTAAAGTACACCAGTGGCAAAAGAAGTCAATACCATCACTGCTAGATAACGATTGAAATATTACCTATGATGGTGCCACTAAAGCGGAGTTACTGAATTCAGTTTTCTGTAATTCCTTCATGAAAGAAGATGAAGTAAATATTCCAGAATTCAAAACCAGAACAGCTGTTAGTGTGAATGACGTAAAAGAAAATATCTTAGGTGTTGTGAAACAATTCAAATCAACCAGATGGTATAGCAATCAGGTCCCTTTCAGAGTAGGTATACACAATAGCACCTTTCTTAGCAATCATATACAACCGCTCACTTGACGAAAGGTCTGTTCCTTAAGACTGGAAAGTAGCACAGGTCACGCCAATATTCAAGAGGGGAAATAGGAGTGAATCATTGAATTACAAACCCATATTACTGACCTCAATTTGCAGTAGGATTCTGGAGCATATACTGTACTCGAACATTATGAATCACCTTGAAGAAAATGAGTTATTGATACATAACCAACACGGATTCAGAAAATATTGTTCTTGTGCAACACAGCTAGCGCTTTATTCCCATGAAGTAATGAGTGCTGTAGACAAGGGATCTCAGGTCGATTCCATATTCTTAGATTTCCAGAAGGCTTTTGACACCATTCCACACAAGCAACTATTAATTAAATTGTGTGCATATGGAGTATCGTCTCAGTTGTGTGATTGGATTCATGATTTCCTCTCAGAGAGGGCACAGTTCGTAGTGATAGTCGGTAAATCATTGACTAGAACAGAAGTGATATCTGGCGTTCTGCAAGGTAGTGTCATAGGCCCATGCTGTTCCTGATTTACATAAATGATCCAGGTGATAATCTGAGCAGCCCCCTTAGATTGTTTGCAGATTTCGCTGTAATTTACTGTGTAGTAAAAATCATCAGACGATCAATTCCAATTACATGATCTAGAGAGAATTCCTGTATGGTGCGATAAGTGGCAGTTGGCACTAAACAAAGAAAAGTGCGAGGTCATCCACATGGGTACTAAAAGAAATCTGATAAATTTTGGATATACGATAAATCGCACAAATCTAAGGGCTGTCAATTCGACTAAATACCTAGGAATTACAATTACGAGCAACTGAAATTGGAAAGACCACGTAGATGATATTGTGGGGAAGGTGAAACAAATACTGTGCTTTGTTGGCAGAACACTTAGAAGATGTGACAAACCCACTAAAGAGACAGCCTAGATTACACTTGTCCGTCCTCTGCTGGAATATTGCTGCACAGTATGGGATCCTTATCACGTAGGATTGACGGAGGACATTGAAAAAGTGCAAAGAAGGGCAGCTCATTTCGTGTTATCGCGCAATAGGGGTGAGAGTGTAACTGATATGACATGCGAGTTGGGGTGGCAGTCACTGAAAAAAGGCGGTTTTCTTTGCGGCGAGATCTATTTATGAAATTTCAGTCACCAAATTTCTCTTCCGAATGCGAAAATATTTTGTTGACACCCACTTATGTAGGAAGAAATGATCATCATAATAAAATAAGAGAAATCAGAGCTCGGACAGAAAGATTTAGGTGTTCCTTTTTCCCATGCGCCATCCGAGAGTGGAATGGTAGAGAAGTACTATGAAAATGGTTCGATGAACCCTCTGCCAGGCACTTAAGTGTGAATTGCAGAGTAACCATGTAGATGTAGATGTTTGTTCACTGTAACTATTCTTTGCTTCATTCCGTTTTAGTTTTCTACATCTTTCATTGTCTTTCCCATCTATTTTTCACTGCGCCCCCCTCCCCTCCCACCTCTGTTACTTAGCTTTTCACTTTTATTAACTCAAGCATGATGTTTAAACAGTAATCTCCTTTTCATTCACCCTTCTTTGTTCCCCTTCAACCCTTCTCTCTGAAGAAGAAGCCACTAGCTCCAAAAGTTTGACAGTTACAACTGTCTTTTATGTGTGTGTTCTGCTGCCTCATATGTAGAGAGGTTGATAGCTTTTCTTAAAAAGTGTTACAAGTTAAAATAATGTCTTTATACTTTTCTGGAGTAATGTTGCAATTTCAAGCCCTCAGTTTTTGAGTGAATTCAGTAATTTCAGCCACCCAAAAAGTGACTATCAAAAGTGACCTTGCAGTGCCCATTCCTTTTTGTGTGTGAAACTAAAGGATTGTTTTCACATAATCAGAGAAACGAAGATTAAGGTTTAACATCATGTTGAGAGAGTTGCAGGATCAGATCTTGTCTCAGTTTTCAGATGAGTCCTTTAAGTACATAAACCTGGTCATGTAGGATTGTGGAACCCACAAAAATTTGGCAAGAGTGGTATTGAGGCTTATCTGCATTTTACAGTATCCAGTAGATTATTAATTTCTAATTCATATGCAATAAATAGCTTTTAATCACTTTGGCATAATTCATTATTAGTTAGTTTTGTGTGTTTGATCATTTGATGTAAGAATGGGAAAAGAAATATTTGTGTTATTTGTGCTAGGTACTGAAGAGTCTCGTTCGATCAGAGCGAAATCAGCAGATAATGTGTGAAGCTGGGCTACCTGGACAGTTGTTGGCATGCGGCCGTGCAGCACTTGAAGAAGACACGCATCCTCTTCACCCTCCACTTCAGTACATGTTGGAGCGATTAGCAGCCCAAACTCTAGAACCACGAGATCTCAGGTTAGAATCTGTTGTCTGTGTGTCATATTTCGTGAAATCAGTATTCTTTAATTGTACGCAGTGTCACATTAGTATTTTTTTGCCAGAAATCAGTATAAAGTAGTTACCATTGATCTCATTTCTCACTCTCTGGATTGAAGTCGAATCACTTAATAAAAGAATGGTGGCCTGATCCTGTAAAAAACATTATAATATGTTGATAGACTGATTGTGAAGGTTTGTGATGAATAGAGTTTCTTAGATGTGAAGATACACTTCATATGTCATATTGTATTTCATTGGAAGAGAAAACTTTACTGGCCAATCGATGTAAATAACAAAGATCAGCTTAGCAGCATGAATAAATCAAGATGAAGTTAAAACAACTACAAGATACTTAAAAAATAAATTGCAGATTAGATGATGTACCTCATGTTTAAGAAATGTGGAAAACAAATACATTGTGATACAACAGAAGTATGGGGCAAAAAATTTATCAAGAATACAGACAGTAAGAACTGGAATTAAAAGTGCAAATGGTCTGGATTGCTGATGACACACACAAGATTCAGAGTCACGTAATGCAAACTGGAAGTGGTACATATCTGGTAGAACGTGACTCTAAGGAACAGCTCATAGTGATAGACTACATAATACTAAAGAAGTAAGTGCCGACACACTTTGTAATGACTGAACCAAAGAAATAGAATAGTAGTACATGTTAATGTCAGAAATTGAATTTAATGGTATGGAAATGTGAATAAAATGTAGTCGAGACCTTTGTCGGTGGTGGCTGTTAACCTGAGAATTGAGACAAAGCCAAAGTAATATGGGATGGTAACTGTCAGTAGTGACAAGGGACAGTGGACTTGTGATCTTCCATGGTGAGCAGAACAATGAAACAGTAAAGAGCAACAGATACTAAGTAGTAGATCTACAAAAATAATAAATTTTTGAAAATATAAGTAATTGGATAGATAAAAAAACTAATCACCAAGCAGCAGCCGTAGAACACACATACAAAACATATGAGAGTTTGCTAGCTTTTGGAGGTAGTGGGTTTTTCTTCTGACAGAAGGGCTGAAGAGGAAGGAAAATGGGTGAGTGAGAAGTTTGGTGACATTTAGGAAAAGGAGTAGAGCTCAGGAATGTCGCACAGAACTCCGGGTCAGGGGAGATTTACCAGATGGGATGAGGACAGAAGGAAAGGCTGGTTGCTAGGAATGTGCCTGGACAAGATTGGAAAACCTGGGAACGTAAAGGTGGAAGAGGGTAATATGCAAGACAAAGATTACTGCTAAAACATCATAAAGGAGTTAATAAGAACAAAACGCTAAGTGCTTTGGATGTGATAGAGGTAGGAGGGGGACAGTGAAAAAATAGTTAAGTCAGGAAATAAAGTAAATATGGGAATGAAGAGAGGAATAGTTAATGTGAAGAAATGCTGGGACTGAAGACATTAACGTGAATTATGGCCAGGTGGGTGGTGAGAACCAATGACATCATGTAGTGTCTGTTTCCATCTACAGAAACTGATGTCTGGGGGGAGAATCCAGATAGCACGTGTGGTGAAACAGGTGCTGAGGTCATGAATGTCATGTTGTAGAGCATGCTTTGCAACAGGATATCATGTGTTGCCAGTATACATTCTCTGCCTGTCCCCATTCACCATAACTGTTAACTTGGTGGTAGTCATGCCAACATAAGAGGCCAAACAGTGTTTGCATAATTAACAAAATGTTCCAGGCTGTTATACCATGGTCGAATCAATTTCACATTAAAATGCTTCTCGCTCGCTATGAGCCAGGATGTGAACTGCACATTCAAAGAAGCTACGATCCGCCTTGAAAATGTCCTCTGCAGATGGGATGAAACATTGAGTTTTAATGTGAAATCCATTTGACCACAGCATAATAGCCCAGAACATTTTATTAACTGTGACATTTCTGGCTGTGAAAGTTTACATTTTTACAGCATTTCCATAAGAGCCAGTATAAAACGTACCCCATTAAACAAGAAGTTGTATAGCAGGTGTTATGCAGACACTGTTTGGCCTCTTACATCAGCATGACTACCACCAAGTTACCAGAATGAATGGGCATAGTCAGAGGCAACACACAATATCCTGTTGCAGAGCACACTCTAAAACATGACAGTTGTGACCTCAGTGCCTGTTTCACCACATGTGTCATCTGCAGTCTTGTCCCCAGACACCAGCTTCTCAGAACTTCGCAGGTGGAAACTGGCACTACATGATGTTGTCGGTTCTCGCCTCCCACCTGCCCTTAATTTCTTTAGTCTCAGCATTTCTTTACAGTTACTATTCCTTACCTCACTCCCTTTTTGCTTTCTACATATTTAGTTTTCTGGTGTGTCTATTTTTCGCCGTCCCCCTGCCACCTTTATCACATTCAATAAACTTAGATTTTTGCTCTTATTAGCTCCTGCATGATGTTTTAGCAGTAGTCCTTGTCTTGCATGTTGCACTATCCTCTCCTTTAAGTTAAGAGGTTTTCCAGTCTCATCCAATGCAGTCCCCAACAATCAGTCTTTCCTTCTCATCCTGACTGTTAAGTCTCCACTGAC
Organism: Schistocerca cancellata; assembly: GCF_023864275.1. NCBI lineage: Eukaryota > Metazoa > Arthropoda > Insecta > Orthoptera > Acrididae > Schistocerca > Schistocerca cancellata. The sequence continues at coordinate 1,142,020,861 of NC_064626.1, read as the reverse complement.
GCGGAATTCTGGGTGACTTTTCCAAATTCTACCCCTTTTCCTAAATGTCACCAGTCCTTTTCCCTCACCCCTTTTCCTTCCCCTTCAAACCTTCTGCCAGGAGGAGGAACCACTGGCTCAGAATGCTAGCAAACTGTAATATATTTTATATGTTTGTTCTCCTGTTGCTGCTTTGTGTGAAGATTTTTTATCTATCCAGTTGCTTACACTAAGCAGTAGGCTATTTTAAAATGTGTCACCATTACCTGAGCTGGTACAGCTGCTCAGTCTTTTTCTGAACAGTATGTAAATAACAAAAGGATACTGTCATAATTTGGAAAAATCTTGCATTCTCTTATTTTTGGTTTATTGGAGGTAGATTAAGAAACCAAACTAAGATATGTTCATGAAACAAGCTTCTGGAGAGTGGGATTGTTATCCTGAAGTACGAGTCACCAGAATGTGTCATAATGGCATCTGAAATATAGTAGGACAAAAATGTCCAGATTGTTGACAATGTTAAGAGCCAACATTTGGTATTCTTATTTTATTAAATAAATAACAATGCTAGGTAATAGATACAACTGCTACTTTTATATATTTTTTATATCTGGCTGCTACATTTTTCAACAATTAATAACAAACAGTTGGTAACTTATCACTTTGGCTCTAGTTTGAAATTGAAACAGTTATTGTTTGCAAGAAGATAACAGTAATTGGACCATTAATCTTTTTCAGATAATACAACATATTGACCACATGACTTAAATTAGAAAGTCTGATGTCCTTGAATTTTTAGTATTTCCAAGCAATCATGAATCATTATTTGTTCTTTGGATTTTGTGAACTCCATCATTATAGCTAAGGCAGTGTTGCCAATTTTAGAATAATTCTGTAAAAAAAAAAAGTAAAATTTCTGGCATACATTTAAAAGCTCATTTGCAAATATATAACTGTTATTTAAATAACTTTTCATTTGAAATATATCTATAATGTTCTTGTGTAGATAATTTCCACTAATAAGGAACTACTGATTACTTTTGCAGAGAATTTCTTCGACTTGGCGATCCACTGTGCAGCATTTCCATGGATGATGTTGACCGTATTTATCCATTGCGACCGCCTCATTGTAAGCCCGGTGGTCCTGTTCCATTAACACGTGTGAAAACTCTTGTATCTATGACAACGCCACGTGATTTTCGTACTGTGCATGGGAGCTCCATACTGCCTCCATTTGTTGAATTCGATATGTCAGCTGAGGGTTTTGGATGTTTATATCTGCCAAGTGTAGCACCTCAGAGCCCATCAGGACCACCTGTCGTCACTGTGGGTGGTTTAGGAGTCCCAGCTGATACAAGTGTTGTTGGCGGCATTGGATCAGGTGAATCCTGTTTATAGATTTTGTTGCACAATTAAGTGAATTTTGTGATCTTTTTTTCCCCTATCTGTGTAATTTGACTTTAAATGAATCTTTTGTGTGAACTATGCTTTCAGTCACAGAGGGATCCTGAAACTGAGATGTTGATAAAAGTAACATTACATTATACTACTTGTGTAATATTCTGTTTATACTTTCTATAGCAGGATTGCAAATTAACATGTTATTGTGTCTGCCTTCCAGATGAGTGTTTCAAAGATGTGGGGACAAGGACATTTGTCTTACTATATAACTAATTTCTTGTCAGTTTTCCTAAGAAGTAATGCCTAAACATTTTATATCGTTCATAACTACAGGCAAAAATTGTGCAATCAAAGTCAGAGAATGTTTGGTCACTATCACTTCTGAAAGTGTAGTGATTATTTGCAAACATTAGAAGAGTGAGAACTGTATATGAATGGAAACAGGTATTTATTGCAGAGGGAGAGGCAGAGCATGAAAGAGGGAGGCTGATTTGAAAGAGGTGGTAATTTTTATAGAAGGAAATGGAGTGACTTCAAAACAATTTATCTCATCACTAATAAATGCTATGAGGAAATATCCATTTGCTGGAATGTCAATATTAGAACAATTAAATGTCATGGAATGCGAGTAAGACAGATGTGCTTCAGATTTGAGTTTTTTCTTTGTAGGTAAACAATTTTGAAGATAGATGTGTGGTTATTTCTGCAGTGCATTGTAACTTGCTGATAGATTAAAACTGTGTGCTGGACCAAGAGTTAACTTTGTCTTTCACAGACAGGTGCTCAGCCGGTTGAACTATCCAGATGTGACTCACACCCCACCTTTGCAGCTTTGCTTCCACCAGTACTGCATTTGAGTCATGCTTGGATAGCTAAGTCAGCAGAGCACTTGACTGTGAAAGACAAAGATCCCTAGTTTCAAGTCCCAGTCTAGCACACAGTTTTAATCTACCAGGAAGTTTTAAATCAGCATACAATCCACTGCAGAGTGAAAATTCATTCTGGTGCATATTGATTATAAAGTCTTGCAGAATGTCAGCCTTACAATTGACAGCCTCTTCCTGACGTACTGTGTTTTTTATTGCTAAAGAACCCTACATTTTCAAACTTTGAAATGTGTTTTGTCTGTTATGGTAGCACATATCCTAACTCACTTTAATAAACATTCTTCAGCTTAAATAGGTAGTCCGAGTTACATTCATCTGGATCTCTGTTTGGCAGTAAGCTACATTCATGTTATGACTGATTCTTCTTTTCTTGGATCTTCTGGAACCGTATTCATCTGCAGCAGACCTATATATTGTTGACAACAGCTCAGTTCTGATAAATACTAGTTTTTCACCTCTCTCTTGTAAGCACATGTTGTCCATAATTAAACTTCCAGTTTTTACATGCTACAGAAAGAGAATTACTGCTCAGAATGATGTCAAATTTGATCAGCATATTATTGACACAGGTGGAAACATCATGCACAAAAAAAAAGTAAAGAAAATTTTACAAGTAGATGGTGGTGCAAGAGTCTTAACGTAGATGGTGCTGTAAGTGTCTTAACATGAATGGAGTCAGCTACAAATGGCAGATGAATTGCAATCAGTTTTTAGTCATTCTGGAACCAAAAACCACATAAAAAGCAAAATGACTTCGATTTCTAATTGTCATGAGACTAGCGCAAGACATGTTCAATAACCTGTCTACCGTTTTCTGCCACAAGTTGAAATCAAGAAACTGCACATTCCACAACAGGTTGGTATGTCTTGGAGGTCATGTTCAGAATGTGTTGTGAAATGCATACCTTCAATTCAGCTACATTTGTAAGTGGAGCCCGGACATAATACTGAGATCGGGTGATGTGGTCATCCTGGTTGTAGGAAAATGATGGCTAATAATTCTAAATTTCCGAAATGCTTCTGCAGCAGCCACTTCACTGGCTATGCAGTGTGTGGAGGAGTGCCATCTTGCATAGAAATGATCCTACCCACAAGTACACACTGCTGAAGGGTTGGAATGATGCTGGTGTGCAAAAGACTCTTGCAGCTTTTACCAGTGATGAGGTAACAGGATTGGCAGGACTTGTCTCCTTGAAAAAATATGGCCCTGCGACACAAAGTGCCATCAACCTCCACCACACAGTCACCTTTGCAGAATAAAGTTGTACCAGTTGATGAGCAAATGAATTTTCTGTTGGTCATATTCTGCAGTTTCCTTGGAGATGGAAATGGGCATTGTCTGCCCACAGAATGTTTCATTGCCATTCATTGTCTGCTTCCATGCAAGCAAGAAATTCCAGGGCAAAAGTATATCTTGGTGGCAGGCAAGCTTCTGAATATGGGTGATTTTATATGGATAGAAGTGCAGGATGTTTCATAGGATTTTATGTACCACCCTTAATGGCATGTCAAACCTTCGAGCAATTCCCTATGCACTGTGTATTTGCACACCACCGCTTGATGCCTCCTGCAATGCAGTGGCCTCATCTTCGACAAATGTCGGATCAGTGGCTTTCATCCCACTGCCACATTGCACTTCAAAAGAACCTGTCTTTTTGAATCTTGTAATCATTTGCTCCAGAGTCTTAGCAGGCATCAGACCAATGCCTGTTTTCTACCCTTGAATGTGTGGAACTTCTGTAGGGCTACTGGCGCACAGTCACCATTCTTGTAAAAGAGCTTTACCAGCAGTGTGTGATCCTTCAAGGAGCTATTGGTCAGATTTTTGTTAAATTGTTTTTTTACCCCCATGGTGTTTTCCCTTGCTTCAATAATATGCTGTTCAAATTCGATGTCATTGTGAGGAGTGGTTTTCTGTTTACAGAATTTTGAACTGAAACTTGAATTATGAACATCTTGTATGTTAGTCATGGACTTACTTCTCAGTTGACATGCCATGTGTGGTACAATATGTTAAATGGACCATAATAGTTCTAACAGCCTATGGCACTCAATTTTTCTTGGCACATTTGAATTCACTCCTTATTTGGACTTACTGGCAAAATAAACTACCACAGAAAAATATTAAAAAAAGACAGTACTTACTAGTTTCACATGGTAGTTTCTGACGTTCCATATATCCAGATTACAGCAATCACTCATTAAACACTTTGTCACGAAAGATGTTATTCTGTATGTACTTGTAGTATTATGTGTGGATTAGTTGTCTGTCTTTTCCATCTCACAAACTTATGCATTCAAACTCCAACTCTCAATTTCGTTCTCCTTACGCCCAAGAGGAGTGTATAAACCAATTGTTACACCATATAATTATGATGTGTGTGGAAAATCATACCTGTAAGCACATTAGATCATCAATGTGTCTGATGATAAAATATGTGGTTATAAAAATATTGTCTATTTGACACTACAATTTAGCTTATTTTATGTGCCCTCTTGAAACCATTTGCTTTTTTCTTGAAAATAAATTACTTTTGAAGTTTGTGTCATGCACAAAAGTGAGTCGCAAGTAATAATACCTTCTGATTTTGTAAGTGTAGTCGTAGCAAAGAATTATCTTCTAAACTTACTGACCTCTGGGCCATTGCTTGATTGAGTAAAAAATGATCAATGACAAATGTTTTGGAAGTTTACTGGAAAATGCAGAAGCTGCAAATGTTTGAGCACTGACTGCACAATTTTCTAGTTCATAGAGCCAGCAGTTTTCTCTCATTGTTACAATAGTTAGTACATGCTTTGCAAATTTAATTGGTAACTGTTGCTAACTAACATTTTTAATTTCCTTGAATATGGTAACTGCACTGTTAACCACTGAGGTTTCATACCTATACTCATGCACAAGAACTATTTATTGTATTACATTTTAATTTTATTTGTATCTGGATTTTAGGTGACAGAATGTTCCCACCACAGACTGGTTTGAGCTACTCGTCATGGATTTGCGTAGACAAGTTTTCGGATCCACGCACAGATCCACACTGTGTTCGGTTGCTCACACTTGTTCGCAATGGCCGTGATCATCATCTAATTTGTTTAGCTGTAGTGCTGTCAGCAAGGGACAAGGCTGTAATTGTTTCCACTCAAGAAACTGTGATGCCTCATAGTAGTAAGTAATTGAGTTTTAATATTTGATTATAGTGGCATATAAAATTTGCATATTGGGCTAGGGCTTCATGTAATGTGGTGATTTAAGAAAAAAGGTTTTTAGTAGAAAAAGAAATTATGAGATCAAACAAAAAGCTAGGAATGATAAGAACTTTTATTTTTTAAGTATGGTTATGCACCATCCATCACTAATCTGCTGGCGAATGGCTGCCTTTCATTGTTTTACATTTCCTTCTTTCTTCTAGTTTATATGATCATAAAATTATAACATTAATGCTCATGTTTTTCTTTTTGTAAACTTTCAAGAAATTTTATGTAATGTTCTTCTATTGTTATTATTATTATTATTATTATTATTATTATTATTATTATTATTATTACTTATACATTTACGCTACTACATCAGAACTGTATGGATTTGAAATCCAAATGCTTGAAATTTTTACACGTTATCGTTGTAATCAGTTTTCCTCAAATCTGTAAGTGGAGATAAATACAAAACTGTGCTTCAACATTTATATCAGTGATTGGGACTGTTGATGACAGCTTTTATTACAGTTACTAATCTAAGTGTATTCAGTTTCTGACCAATATCAATTTTAAAGAGATTACTAAAAAGAATTTACTTAAAAAGGCATTTAAAAGGAGATGTTACACTGTAGATTGTACCCAGTGAAGAATTTCTTAGGTAACACAGAGAATGGTCTTGGTAAAAAAATTAACAGAAGTATATAATAATAATAATAATAATAATAATAATAATAGTAATAATAACCCCCATGGAGGCCCGGGAAAGGAAAAGGCCTCCGGTATGTTCTGCCAGTCGTAAAAGGCGACGAAAAGAACAAACCACTAATAGGGCTAACCCCCCTTTTAGTGTGATTACTTGGTTCAGGACAGAACTAAAGAAGCCTCGGACAAGCGCCGTGATGGTCGGGGACGACGCTTGAACCCTATGCCCGCCCACAATGGTAACGACACTGCTAGCCAACTGGAAAATGATTTAAATCCAAATAGAGGTGTTTTGCAGGATATGCTTCCTGCAACCACCCTAGAAGGAAAACAAAGACAGAGGATGAGATGGTCAGATGAAGTTAGACACCTCATGTTCTGTTATTACCAAGCAACAAACCTAGGAACCAACACAACTGGATACAGATCACAAGTATACACAACATTTATTACCAGATACCCAGAATTAAAATTTTTAACAGAACAACGACTAGCTGATCAGATCCGTGTAATAATAAAAAATAACAGGATACCCCAGTCAGAATTAGAAAACATTAAACAACAAGTACAACAAATACTGGAACTAAATAATGTGCAATCAGAAGAAGAAGAAAATACAGTAATGGACTCAAACATCCCAGAGCAAACAAACAAAGACCAACATGCATCAATTAAACAATCAGAGGAAAACGAAATCTTAAGACAGCCACCAGAACAAGCACAAATAGAACACAAAGAGACACACGTGTTAGATATAGAAGAGAAATTTCAGCTGACATATATAGAATACAAAGACACAAATACAGACATTAGACCATTCTTGCATAGACCGCCAAATAACCCACAAGTCGAAACAACAATAAAAACTATCAACACAATCATACACAACAAAATAAATGAAAACACAACTATGGAAGAGTTACAACTACTGGTTTATATAGGAGCACTCACTACACTAAATATACACACTAGGCAGAGATCAGAACAAACCAACACACAGAAGAAACCCACAAAACCAGCATGGCAACACAGGCTACAGATCAGAATAGAAAAACTGAGAAAAGACATCGGACAGCTAACACAATTTATAAGAAATGAAATATCAGACAAAAAACGAAAAAGGTTAGGTAAAATCTCACAACATGAAGCAATAGAGCAATTAGATGAAAAGAAACAGAAATTGCAAGCATTGGCCAAACGACTTAGAAGATACAAAAAAAGTGAAAATAGAAGGAAACAAAACCAAACATTCAACACAAACCAAAAGAGATTTTACCAAACAATGGATAACACACACATTAAAATACACAATCCACCAAACATAACAGACATGGAACACTTCTGGAGCAACATACGGTCAAACTCGGTACAACATAACACGCATGCACGGTGGATACAAGCAGAAACAGACACATACAAGATGATACCACAAATGCCTGAAGTGATAATTTTGCAACATGAAGTCACCCGAGCAATTAATTCTACACAGAATTGGAAAGCCCCTGGAAATGATAAAATGCAAATTACTGGCTAAAGAAGTTCACCTCAACACATTCACATCTAACTAAATTATTTAACAGTTACATTGCAGACCCATACACATTCCCTGATACACTTGCACATGGAATAACCTATCTGAAACCTAAAGATCAAGCAGACACAGCAAACCCAGCTAAATATCGCCCCATAACATGCCTACCAACAATATACAAAATATTAACTTCAGTCATCACACAGAAATTAATGACACATACAACACAGAACAAAATTATAAATGAAGAACAAAAAGGCTGCTGCAAAGGAGCACGAGGATGTAAAGAGCAACTGATAATAGATACAGAGGTGACATATCAAGCTAAAACTAAACAAAGGTCCCTACACTACGCATACATTGATTACCAAAAAGCCTTTGATAGTGTACCCCACTCATGGTTACTACAGATATTGGAAATATACAAAGTAGATCCTAAATTGATACAGTTTCTAAACATAGTAATGAAAAACTGGAAAACCACACTTAATATCCAAACAAATTCAGATAACATCACATCACAGCCAATACAGATTAAGCGTGGAATATACCAAGGAGACTCATTAAGTCCTTTCTAGTTCTGTCTTGCTCTGAACCCACTATCCAACATGCTAAATAATACAAATTATGGATACAATATTACTGGAACATACCCACACAAAATCACACATTTGCTATACATGGATGATCTAAAACTACTGGCAGCAACAAATCAACAACTCAACCGATTACTAAAGATAACAGAAGTATTCAGCAATGGTATAAATATGGCTTTTGGAACAGACAAATGTAAGAAAAATAGCATAGTCAAGGGAAAACACACTAAACAAGAAGATTACATATTGGATAACCACAGCGACTGCATAGAAGCGATGGGAAAAACAGATGCCTATAAATACCTAGGATACAGACAAAAAATAGGAATAGATAATACAAATATTAAAGAAGAACTAAAAGAAAAATATAGACAAAGACTAACAAAAATACTGAAAACAGAATTGACAGCAAGAAACAAGACAAAAGCTATAAATACTTATGCTATACCAGTATTGACCTACTCATTTGGAGTAGTGAAATGGAGTGACACAGACCTAGAAGCACTCAATACACTTACACGATCACAATGCCACAAATATAGAATACATCACATACATTCAGCAACAGAAAGATTCACATTAAGCAGAAAGGAAGGTGGTAGGGGATTTATAGATATAAAAGACCTACATTATGGACAGGTAGACAATTTAAGAAAATTCTTTATAGAACAAGCAGAAACTAGCAAAATACACAAAGCAATCACTCATATAAATACATCGGCTACACCACTGCAATTTCATAACCACTTCTACAACCCTTTAGATCACATAACATCAACAGATAGGAAAAGAAAGTAAATTGGAAAAAGAAAACACTACATGGCAAGCACCCGTATCATCTAACACAGCCACACATCGATCAAGACGCATTCAACACATGGCTAAGAAAAGGCAATATATACAGTGAGACGGAAGGATTCATGATTGCAATACAGGATCAAACAATAAACACCAGATATTACAGCAAACATATTATTAAAGATCCCAACACCACAACAGATAAATGCAGACTTTGCAAACAACAAATAGAAACAGTAGATCACATCACAAGTGGATGTACAATACTAGCAAATACAGAATACCCCAGAAGACATGACAATGTAGCAAAAATAATACATCAACAGCTTGCCTTACAACATAAACTTATAAAACAACACGTTCCCACATACAAGTATGCACCACAAAATGTACTGGAGAATGATGAATACAAATTATACTGGAACAGAACCATTATAATAGATAAAACAACACCACATAACATACCTGACATCATACTCACCAATAAAAAGAAGAAAGTAACACAACTAATCGAAATATCCATACCCAATACAACAAATATACAAAAGAAAACAGGAGAAAAAATTGAAAAATACATCCAACTGGCTGAGGAAGTCAAGGACATGTGGCATCAGGATAAAGTTGACATTATACCAATTATACTATCAACTACAGGAGTCATACCTCACAATATCCACCAGTACATCAATGCAATACAGCTACATCCAAACATATATATACAACTACAAAAATCTGTAATTATTGATACATGTTCAGTGACCCGAAAGTTCCTAAATGCATTATAACATATACCGTACAGTTAAAAGGAAGTCACGCTTGATCAAGGTCCGCGTCACTGTCCTTTTTTGACCAGACATAACGTCTGAGAATAGAAAGAAGTAATAATAATAATAATAATAATAATAATAATAATAATAATAATAGTAAATCATCTCTGTCTTTTACACAAAACTTTTGCACTATAACATTTTCTTTCTAGCTATCTATCTATCTATCTATCTATCTATCTATCTATCTATCTATCCATCTTTTTTCTGTAAATTGAAACCCTGACTCCAGGCTTTGCAATAGATAACATTGAGAGAAGCATATGGGATGTAGCACACACAATATCAAAGCTAAGCATTGCCACGATTGGCCTGATTTATGAAATAGTGTTTGTAATGTTCAGTGAGGTTGCACTGTTTTAAACAGACTGGCCTCATATTCAGGAGGACTGAGGCATCAGTTACTATCCAGCCATCCTGATACAGGTTTTCTGTGGTTTCTCTAAATTATTTTCCTCTGTAAAGCCTGGTCAACTATCCATCCCATCCTTCTCAAACTGGACATGTATTTATGTAAATGCGTGTATATGTGACTTATGGTTTTTGTTTTTAAACTGTAATACCATGACAAGACCAATATCCTTGTAAAAGTTATCCACAGGTGAATTAAACAGCTACTGAAAACATTCTCAAATGGGGGTACTGATAATATTAGTGATACAGCTGTTGAAACATCAACTTATTTGTTGTATTGCTATGAATGGACAAGTACAAAGGCCACAAGAACAATAATGAGTAGTGGAAACTTGGGGGTTTGTTTGAAGGGAAAGACAGCAAAGGGAAGATCTGATGAACAAAATTAATAGAGTAAGATTTAAACAATGTTCACACATGGGGGGTTAAGAAGCTATGTCACAATTGGTAGCAATATCACTATACTAAAGCTATAAAAGCAGCAGATTTTTAGACCCTATCACTAAGGGGGTTGGGGGGGGGGGGTGGTGGGTGGTGGTGGTGGTGGTGGTGGTGGTGGTGGTGTGCATTTGAGTTAGTCCTAAAGTTTTCTATTACTCTATATATAAATTATTAATGGAAAATCTCATATAAAGATGTGAAACAAATACTAACAAAGAGATAGAGGGGCTGGCCAGTACTTACCTCAGCTCAGTACAGCCGATAGATACACATAAAACAGAACCGAAAATTTACGTACCTAGCTTTCGGAACAAATGTTCCTTCATCGGGGAGGAGAGAGGGGAAAGAAAGGGAAGAAGGGAAAGGAGATTCAGTTACTCAAAACCCAGGTTATGAAGCAACAGGGAAAGGAAAATAGGGAGGGTAGCAAGGATGGAGGCATGGTTGACAGAGGGAAACCAAAGATATTCTACTCTATATATAAAATTCAGTAAAGTTATTAATGTCCATGGAAGTAAGTGGCTCTTGTTGAAACGTTTTGAGCCATTTCCTTTATATCTAAATATGATTGTAGAAAGAATCAAGGCACCCTATCTTCATTCCTTCACAACCTCAACACCTTCTCTCCCATCCACTTCACGTGATCGTCCTCAACCCAGCATGCCTCCTTCCTAGAAGTTGACCTCCTCCTCTCTGATGGCTCCATCCGCACCTCTGTCCACATTAAACCCACCAACCACACCTGCATTTTGACAGCTGTCATCCCTTTCACACCAAAAAATCCCTCCCATACAGCTTGGCTTCCTGGGGATAGCATATATGCAGTGACAAAAACTCCTTTGCTTAGTATGCTGAGGGTCTCACCAAGGCCTTTACAGGCAGGCACTATCCCCTAGACCTAGTCCGCAAACACATCTCCCATACCATTTCCCCTCACACCCCCATCTTCCCACCACCCCGAAAAACCAGTCACAAAGAAGTGTCCCGTTCATTCGTTCATCAACCAGTATCACCCCGGACTGGAACAACAGAACCACATCCTTTTTCACCAGTTTGATTACCTATCATCGTACCCTGAAATGACGAACATCCTACCGGAGAAACTTCCCACCCCTCATAAAGTGGTGTTCCATCACCCAACCAACCTCTACAACATCCTAGTCCATTCATATCCCATTTCCAATCCCAACCCCTTGCTACAAGGATCATATCCCTGCAGAAGACCCAGGTGTGAAACTGCTCAATCCACCCACCCAGCACTTCCTATTCCATTCCTGTGACAGGTTTATCCTACCCCATCAGGGGCTGGGTCACCTGTGAAAGCTGCCATGTCATTTACCAACTCTGCTGCAATCATTGCACACATTTTTTTATTGGTATGACTACCAACCAAGACGGCCTTTGTAGTGTAACGACGTATAGGTTTTGTTTATGAATGACTTTCGTTTATCATGTGCAGACTTCGTCACCTACGTCAGTTACAACCCACTTCAAAATGATTTATATTCTTTTTAAATTGTCACAGAATGGTTCTTGAACGAAACTATAAACATCAGTCGAGTCGTATGCAAAGAATTACATCACTCGGGCCAAATGGTTTGCGTAAACTTTTTCAATTTAAATTTCGTTTGTTTCTCCTCAGAACTTATATTGACACACTTTATCTTGACTTAATCGATATCAGAATCACACATTGACTAAACCTTTTAGATTCAAAGTTGCGATGACCACTGTCAAAATTCAATAATCTTGTCAAATATACTATTAATCAGTTCACATAATTCTCCATAAATAAATCCTCAGAACACGTGTTTCAACTTTAGTAGTATCCGCTATTTTATTAACTTCCTACATACAGACGTTCTGAACCTGAGGCTTAACAGAATAGGACTGACTTTTCAACAAGATTAAGCTCTATATGACGTCATTGTTGTACAAAAAGAGTATACAAATTCATTTTTAATTTTTAGAGGCACGACGCAACAACTCAGTTCCAGGATCTTCTGTTGCTCCTCGGCTGTCGACCCGCGACGTATAGCGGCCAGCAATTTCCTCTCTGGTCGCGGCAACGAAGATGCTGTCTCCGTTCGTTGTGCCGCCCTCTCCGTACATGAAACACATAAAAAAAAATACAAAACTTTTAGATAATTCCCATCTATTACCAATAATAAGAAAAATATATAAACAAACTAAATTAAACTTATAGTCACCTGCAAACTGGGCTGACACTGGTGGATGGGTGACGCTTCAATTTCGCGTCCCACTACACCTTGCCGTAGTTGATACACCGGTTCTTGTCAGATCACCGAAGTTAAGTGCTGTCAGGCATGGCCAGCACTTGGATGGGTGACCATCTGGGCCGCCATGCGCTGTTGCCATTTTTCAGGGTGCACTCAGCCTTGTGATGCCAAGTGGGGAGCTACTCTACCGAGTAGTAGCGGCTCTAGTCAAAGAAAACCATCATAATGACTGGGATTGCAGTATGCTGATCACACACCCCTCCTATCCGCATCCTCAGCTGAAGATGACACGGCGGTCGGATGGTCCCGATGGGCCCCTTGTGGCCTGATGACAGAGTGCATGGCTGCCAACCAGGTTGCTTCAAATCCTTCTCCTGTTTCTACTTCGTTGGATCACATCTCTTTCCTGGGTTCTTTGGGCCTTCTCCTTTTGCATTATACTTCTGGCACCTTCCCATTCCTGTCTCAAATACAGGAAGTTGTACTTATTAATTCAACTAATGTAATCAGAGGATATTCCTCTGACTTGAGAGAAATCGCTTATGGAGTTCTCCAAAACTCAGTCTATGGCCTGCCATTGTTCCTTGGTTGTAATCAATCCAAGCATACATACAATGTAATTGAAACAATCAAGTTTGACAAAATAATGTAATTGTATAGGTAAAAAGTCTGATTGTCGGGGACTGCCAGAAATCTGTCTTTCCTTCTCATCCCGTCTGGTAAGTCTCCCCTAACCTGTGGCTCTGGGTGACTTTCCCAAAGCTACCCCTTTTCCTAGACCTCTCTAATCCTTTTCCTTCACCCGTCTTCTTTTCCCTCAACCCTTCTGCCTGAAGGAGGAGCCACTGGCTCCGAAAGCTTGCCTGATTATAACCTCCTCCTCCTCCTCCTCTTCCTCCTCCTCCTCCTCCTCCTCTTCCTCCTTCTTCTTCTTGTGTGTGTGTGTGTGTGTGTGTGTGTGTGTGTGTGTGTGTGTGTGTTCAGCTGCCACTTGGTAAGTAGATTTTTTATGTATCTAATTACATTTTTTATACAATGTAATTAGATAGATAGAAAAATCTACTCACAAAGCAGTGGCAGGAGAACACACACATAAAAAAGAGCTTTTACTTATGCAAGCCTTCGGAGCCGGTGGCTCCTTCTTCCAGTAGAAGGGTTGAAGGGGAAAAAGAGAGGTGAAGGAAAAGGATGGGAGAGGTTTAGGAAAAGGGTAGAGCTTGAAAAGTCACCCAGAAACCTAGGTCATGGGAGACTGACTGTACAGGATGAGAAGGAAAGCTTGCATACAACAACAGAAGAAATGGTAAAAAATGTTCTTAACAGTATCATTGACTGAGATTCTGCAAATAATCTCTGAATTTTGAAAAGATAGGTGTTCAGTTCTGCACATCTCGATGTACCACACCACTGATAAGTGTAACACATGGTAAGGCTATACAGATGTGAGTTAGTAATTCCTATCCACCATCTTTTACACATTACAGTAATAGAAATTCTTCTGTGGAATAGGGGGTACTGATAATATTAGTGATACAGCTGTTGAAACATCAACTTATTTGTTGTATTGCTATGAATGGACAAGTACAAAGGCCACAAGAACAATAATGAGTAGTGGAAACTTGGGGGTTTGTTTGAAGGGAAAGACAGCAAAGGGAAGATCTGATGAACAAAATTAATAGAGTAAGATTTAAACAATGTTCACACATGGGGGGTTAAGAAGCTATGTCACAATTGGTAGCAATATCACTATACTAAAGCTATAAAAGCAGCAGATTTTTAGACCCTATCACTAAGGGGGTTGGGGGGGGGGGGGGTGGTGGGTGGTGGGGGTGGTGGTGGTGGTGGTGGTGTGCATTTGAGTTAGTCCTAAAGTTTTCTATTACTCTATATATAAATTATTAATGGAAAATCTCATATAAAGATGTGAAACAAATACTAACAAAGAGATAGAGGGGCTGGCCAGTACTTACCTCAGCTCAGTACAGCCGATAGATACACATAAAACAGAACCGAAAATTTACGTACCTAGCTTTCGGAACAAATGTTCCTTCATCGGGGAGGAGAGAGGGGAAAGAAAGGGAAGAAGGGAAAGGAGATTCAGTTACTCAAAACCCAGGTTATGAAGCAACAGGGAAAGGAAAATAGGGAGGGTAGCAAGGATGGAGGCATGGTTGACAGAGGGAAACCAAAGATATTCTACTCTATATATAAAATTCAGTAAAGTTATTAATGTCCATGGAAGTAAGTGGCTCTTGTTGAAACGTTTTGAGCCATTTCCTTTATATCTAAATATGATTGTAGAAAGAATCAAGGCACCCTATCTTCATTCCTTCACAACCTCAACACCTTCTCTCCCATCCACTTCACGTGATCGTCCTCAACCCAGCATGCCTCCTTCCTAGAAGTTGACCTCCTCCTCTCTGATGGCTCCATCCGCACCTCTGTCCACATTAAACCCACCAACCACACCTGCATTTTGACAGCTGTCATCCCTTTCACACCAAAAAATCCCTCCCATACAGCTTGGCTTCCTGGGGATAGCATATATGCAGTGACAAAAACTCCTTTGCTTAGTATGCTGAGGGTCTCACCAAGGCCTTTACAGGCAGGCACTATCCCCTAGACCTAGTCCGCAAACACATCTCCCATACCATTTCCCCTCACACCCCCATCTTCCCACCACCCCGAAAAACCAGTCACAAAGAAGTGTCCCGTTCATTCGTTCATCAACCAGTATCACCCCGGACTGGAACAACAGAACCACATCCTTTTTCACCAGTTTGATTACCTATCATCGTACCCTGAAATGACGAACATCCTACCGGAGAAACTTCCCACCCCTCATAAAGTGGTGTTCCATCACCCAACCAACCTCTACAACATCCTAGTCCATTCATATCCCATTTCCAATCCCAACCCCTTGCTACAAGGATCATATCCCTGCAGAAGACCCAGGTGTGAAACTGCTCAATCCACCCACCCAGCACTTCCTATTCCATTCCTGTGACAGGTTTATCCTACCCCATCAGGGGCTGGGTCACCTGTGAAAGCTGCCATGTCATTTACCAACTCTGCTGCAATCATTGCACACATTTTTTTATTGGTATGACTACCAACCAAGACGGCCTTTGTAGTGTAACGACGTATAGGTTTTGTTTATGAATGACTTTCGTTTATCATGTGCAGACTTCGTCACCTACGTCAGTTACAACCCACTTCAAAATGATTTATATTCTTTTTAAATTGTCACAGAATGGTTCTTGAACGAAACTATAAACATCAGTCGAGTCGTATGCAAAGAATTACATCACTCGGGCCAAATGGTTTGCGTAAACTTTTTCAATTTAAATTTCGTTTGTTTCTCCTCAGAACTTATATTGACACACTTTATCTTGACTTAATCGATATCAGAATCACACATTGACTAAACCTTTTAGATTCAAAGTTGCGATGACCACTGTCAAAATTCAATAATCTTGTCAAATATACTATTAATCAGTTCACATAATTCTCCATAAATAAATCCTCAGAACACGTGTTTCAACTTTAGTAGTATCCGCTATTTTATTAACTTCCTACATACAGACGTTCTGAACCTGAGGCTTAACAGAATAGGACTGACTTTTCAACAAGATTAAGCTCTATATGACGTCATTGTTGTACAAAAAGAGTATACAAATTCATTTTTAATTTTTAGAGGCACGACGCAACAACTCAGTTCCAGGATCTTCTGTTGCTCCTCGGCTGTCGACCCGCGACGTATAGCGGCCAGCAATTTCCTCTCTGGTCGCGGCAACGAAGATGCTGTCTCCGTTCGTTGTGCCGCCCTCTCCGTACATGAAACACATAAAAAAAAATACAAAACTTTTAGATAATTCCCATCTATTACCAATAATAAGAAAAATATATAAACAAACTAAATTAAACTTATAGTCACCTGCAAACTGGGCTGACACTGGTGGATGGGTGACGCTTCAATTTCGCGTCCCACTACACCTTGCCGTAGTTGATACACCGGTTCTTGTCAGATCACCGAAGTTAAGTGCTGTCAGGCATGGCCAGCACTTGGATGGGTGACCATCTGGGCCGCCATGCGCTGTTGCCATTTTTCAGGGTGCACTCAGCCTTGTGATGCCAAGTGGGGAGCTACTCTACCGAGTAGTAGCGGCTCTAGTCAAAGAAAACCATCATAATGACTGGGATTGCAGTATGCTGATCACACACCCCTCCTATCCGCATCCTCAGCTGAAGATGACACGGCGGTCGGATGGTCCCGATGGGCCCCTTGTGGCCTGATGACAGAGTGCATGGCTGCCAACCAGGTTGCTTCAAATCCTTCTCCTGTTTCTACTTCGTTGGATCACATCTCTTTCCTGGGTTCTTTGGGCCTTCTCCTTTTGCATTATACTTCTGGCACCTTCCCATTCCTGTCTCAAATACAGGAAGTTGTACTTATTAATTCAACTAATGTAATCAGAGGATATTCCTCTGACTTGAGAGAAATCGCTTATGGAGTTCTCCAAAACTCAGTCTATGGCCTGCCATTGTTCCTTGGTTGTAATCAATCCAAGCATACATACAATGTAATTGAAACAATCAAGTTTGACAAAATAATGTAATTGTATAGGTAAAAAGTCTGATTGTCGGGGACTGCCAGAAATCTGTCTTTCCTTCTCATCCCGTCTGGTAAGTCTCCCCTAACCTGTGGCTCTGGGTGACTTTCCCAAAGCTACCCCTTTTCCTAGACCTCTCTAATCCTTTTCCTTCACCCGTCTTCTTTTCCCTCAACCCTTCTGCCTGAAGGAGGAGCCACTGGCTCCGAAAGCTTGCCTGATTATAACCTCCTCCTCCTCCTCCTCTTCCTCCTCCTCCTCCTCCTCCTCTTCCTCCTTCTTCTTCTTGTGTGTGTGTGTGTGTGTGTGTGTGTGTGTGTGTGTGTGTGTGTGTTCAGCTGCCACTTGGTAAGTAGATTTTTTATGTATCTAATTACATTTTTTATACAATGTAATTAGATAGATAGAAAAATCTACTCACAAAGCAGTGGCAGGAGAACACACACATAAAAAAGAGCTTTTACTTATGCAAGCCTTCGGAGCCGGTGGCTCCTTCTTCCAGTAGAAGGGTTGAAGGGGAAAAAGAGAGGTGAAGGAAAAGGATGGGAGAGGTTTAGGAAAAGGGTAGAGCTTGAAAAGTCACCCAGAAACCTAGGTCATGGGAGACTGACTGTACAGGATGAGAAGGAAAGCTTGCATACAACAACAGAAGAAATGGTAAAAAATGTTCTTAACAGTATCATTGACTGAGATTCTGCAAATAATCTCTGAATTTTGAAAAGATAGGTGTTCAGTTCTGCACATCTCGATGTACCACACCACTGATAAGTGTAACACATGGTAAGGCTATACAGATGTGAGTTAGTAATTCCTATCCACCATCTTTTACACATTACAGTAATAGAAATTCTTCTGTGGAATAGGAGGAATTGTCAAGTAGAAACTTTCCAAATTTTACTTTGCTGCCTGTCAGACATTTTATATCACTGGATAGGTGATCCAAAATATTTGTTGCTGCATTGTGCACCCCTTTTGATGCTAAAGACAACTTTAATGTGGAGTAATGAATGCCATTTTTTCTTCCGGTATTCTATTATGTACATCATTGTTCCTTTTGAACTGTAGTGGATTATTTACAACAAATATCATGAGGGAATAAATATACAGTGAAGCAGTAGTCAGAACATCCAACTCCTTAAACAGATGTCTACAAGAAGGTTGTGGGCGAGCACCACATATTATTCTTGCAGCATGTTTTTAGCAATGAAGACATTTTCTTAAAGATAAGTTAACCCAGAAAATTATTCCATATGACTGCACTGGACGAAAATATGTAAAATATCTCAACTAACTGATATGTCTCTCTCCAAGATTTGCAGTGATTCTGAGTGCAAAAGTGGTTGTATTAAGTTGTTTTAGGAGTTCCAAAATGTGCTTTTTCCAGTTTAAATTATCATCAGTATGGACACCTAAGAATTTTGAAGTTTCCACCTTATTTATTATTTCGTCTCCATGTGGTGAGGAAATCACTGGTGTAGTGCCCATAGACATGCAGAACTGAATATGTTGTGTCTTTGTAAAACTGACAGTGAGACCATTCACAAAAAACTAGTCAGTGATACTTTTAAGAAAATTGTTTACTGCTTCTTCTGTTTCAGTTTGTATACTTGGACTGATTACAATACTAGTGTCATCTGCAAAAAGAACTAATTGTACTTGTTGTATATTATTTGATGAGTGAACGTGTAAATGGCATTTTCAATAGACAGCTCTTCTGAACCCAAACTGTGATTTACTGAGGATATTAATGTCACTAATGTGTGATACCAATCTAGAATAAATCTTCTTCTCAGAAATTTTGGAAAATGATGTCAGCAGTGAAACAGGTCAGTAGTTATTGACATCTCTCGTATTACCTTTCCTAAAGAGGGTTTTAATGACAGCATATTTCAGCATCTCTAGAAAAATGCCCCGTGTTAGTGACACATTACACATTTCGGACAAGACCAGGCTTATTGTATGGGAGCAAATCTTTGGTTGTCTATTGGAAACACTAATGAAACCAGATGAGCTTTCATTGTTGAGAGAATGTATAATTTTCTTAACTTCATAAGAAGAAGAAGAAGAAGAAGAAGTTGACGGTACATTCATGTGATTGAATTTTATGAGAGTTACTTTTTCAACATACTACTGTGATTTTTCTCTTGAACTGTTTGTCCTATACTTTCCACTATATATATATATATATATATATATATATATATATATAATAGAAGGAAACATTCCATGAAGGAAAAATATACCTAAAAACAAAGATGATGTGACTTACCAAATGAAAGTGCTGGCAGGTCGACAGACACACAAACGAACACAAACATACACACAAAATTCAAGCTTTCGCAACAAACTGTTGCCTCATCAGGAAAGAGGGAAGGAGAGGGAAAGACGAAAGGATGTGGGTTTTAAGGGAGAGGGTAAGGAGTCATTCCAGTCCCGGGAGCAGAAAGACTTACCTTATGGGGAAAAAAGGACGGGTATACACTCGCACACACACACATATCCATCCACACATATACAGACACAAGCAGACATATTTAAAGACCAATATGTCTGCTTGTGTCTGTATATGTGTGGATGGATATGTGTGTGTGTGCGAGTGTATACCCGTCCTTTTTTCCCCATAAGGTAAGTCTTTCTGCTCCCGGGACTGGAATGACTCCTTACCCTCTCCCTTAAAACCCACATCCTTTCGTCTTTCCCTCTCCTTCCCTCTTTCCTGATGAGGCAACAGTTTGTTGCGAAAGCTTGAATTTTGTGTGTATGTTTGTGTTCGTTTGTGTGTCTGTCGACCTGCCAGCACTTTCATTTGGTAAGTCACATCATCTTTGTTTTTAGGTATATATATATATATATATATATAACCTCCTCCTCCCCCTCTTCCTTCTTCTTCTTTGTGTGTGTGTGTGTGTGTGTGTGTGTGTGTGTGTGTGTGTTCAGCTGCCACTTGGTAAGTAGATTTTTTATGTATCTAATTACATTTTTATACAATGTAATTAGATAGATAGAAAAATCTACTCACAAAGCAGTGGCAGGAGACCACACACATAAAAAAGAGCTTTTACTTATGCAAGCCTTCGGAGCTGTAGCTCATCATTTATAGCCCTTCCATTCAGTTTGGTAGTGATGTTAACTTGTTCTGTGGCTGGTTGTCCTGTCTCTCATTTCACTACATTCCATATTGCTTTAAGTCTGCTGTCAGAATTGCTATTATCTGACATTATATACATATTCCTTTCTTTTTTTAATAACCTTCCTTTGTACTTTTGAGCAGTTTCTGTAGTGTGCAACTGCAGGATCTCTACTTGTTCCTGCCAACAGATAAGTTTTCTTTCACAAGGTAATTTAATCCCTCTAGTGATCCATGGATATTTACATGGCTGTTTAACGTCCTTTCTGATTTATTATTTTCAATAATGATATAGATCAAATTTTATGTTAGCATTTGGATCATTATAAATTTCATCCCAGGTCATTTCTCGTAAGCTGTTCTTAAAACATTTGTCCTGGACTCATTAATTATCCTAACCAATTTCCATTGAGGAATATCCTTCTGTAAGACACTATGTTATTTATCGTAATTAACTATGCATTACAATCAGAGAGCATTTTTTACTGAATAAACAGTTATTTGTTACTAAGGTTTGAAGCTCCTCTTTCCTTTCTTCTGTGTTTGTGATTTAAAAACTGGGTGGTTTTGGATATCAGCCTTATGCAAACACAGTTAGTTTTTTTAATTTTTTTATAATTTCCCAGAAATGTTTTGACACCAATGTGTCACCTTCTTTGGGTCATATTTTATTACTGTAAAGTACAATATCACATTTGTAATAATTTAACTGCTGTAGGCCTAAGAAATACAATATTTGCAATTTTATCCGTTTTGTTTGAACACTAACCTTAAAATTACATCGCTAACTGAACGGTATTGTTATACATCAATTTAAGTGCTCGGTTTCATCGATTTTTTGATAGCATGTCATCTGCAAACTAGCCATGAAGAAAATTATTACGTATTTGTGTAGAACTGTTTCAAGGGTAGAGGTTAGGTACGTTTCTGTACTTACATTTTCCATCCTGTTTCATGTCACTGGTTGGTGTCTCAATCAGCTGCTGTTTAGTGCATTGTTTTCACTCAGTTCATCACAAATTTCCGCTCACTACTTCACATCACGTGCACTTACACAAAATGTGGTGAAATGTAATCTGCACACACACTTCTGATAACACACTGAATGAGAGGTGTCATGTTGTTGTCGTTGCTCACTTGTTCATCATTGGTCTTGTGTTTGTTATGGCACTGATTCTGTGTGTGTGTGTGTGTGAGAGAGAGAGAGAGAGAGAGAGAGGTGGGTTGAGAACCCAGAAAACAGAAGCTTTTTTATGTTTTTTTGGTGGGGAGTCATTTTTGTATAGTTCATTGAGTGTTCCAAACAGTGTTTTGTTGCACAGTGTTATATTTTCATTCAGGACTCTCTTTCCCTGTATTATTGCTCTTTGTATGTGGTAGTTCTCCTCTATTGTGAGTTTTTGATAGACTGTTGCTTTCTCTGAGGATCTTCAGATCAGTATCCATGTTTTTTGGGTGGTGGTTTTCATCTATGTATGTACTTGTTATGCCTCCTTGATACTGCAGCTGCTTTGAAACAATGCTGATCGTTTCTTCCACTGGCACATTTGTGTACATGGATGTGATGTCAAAAGATACCAGGGTTGCTGTTGATGTTATGTTTATATCTTTTATCTTTTCTATCAGTTCACTGGTATTTTTTAGATTTCTGTTGTCTGTGAAAGTATATAATTTCTTTAGCAATGTATGTAAGTGTCTAGCTAGGTGGTAAGATGGTGCATTTTTGAAATTGATTGTGGGCCTGATTGGACAGTTATTTTTATGCATCTTTGGTAAACTATTGAGGCTGGGACACGAAACAGGATGGAAAATGTAAGTACAGAAACATGCATAACCTCTACCCTTGAAACAGCTCTAAACAAATACATAATAATTTTCTTCATGGCTAATTTGCAGAAAATTGACGAAAACAAGCACTTAAATCGATGTATAACAACAGTTCAGTTAGCGATGTAATTTTAATGTGTGTTTTCAAACAAAATGAAGCAAATTGCAAATATTGTATTTCTTAGGCCTACAGCAGTTAAATTATTATAAATGTGATATTGTACTTTACAGTAATAAAATATGACCCACAGAAGGTTTGATTGGTGTCGAAACATGTCTAGAAAAGTATAAAAAATAAACTTACTGTGTTTGCATAAAGCTGATTTCCAAAACCACCCAGTTATTTTCTTGCTTTGAGCTTCACCAAAGAAAACATTATCAATTATGTACTACTGTCTTATACAGGATCTTCGGAAACTCCTGTTACTGACTTTGAGGACTTGAAGAGGGGAGTGATTATGTAATATTTTGGATAGGAACCCATGTCCGGAAATTAACTGTTCCCATTCTACCACAGTTTCTGCTGAGGGAAAGAGAAAAGTCTCAGAGTTGCTTGTCCTGGTATACAATAGGTAGACAGGATGGCATGATATGAGATGGTCACTTGATGTGATTTAACTGTGAGACCTCTTCAGTGCCTGTGTGTTTCCGGTACAATAAACATGGTTCGGTACATGTTTTCAAAATGCACAGACATGCTCCTTGCCTATAGCAAGGCTCAAGATAATGGAAGAGCTGCTAGTCAGCTGTTTCACAAAAATTTTCCTGAAGATGATCTACTGCATCACGTTGAAGAGAACCCGTCAACTACAATACGAACAAATGTGCGTGCAGTGGGTGTTGTTACCTACTGCATGTGGTTCCTGCACCGCTGCATCAACACATCCCGTCACAACGGCGAGTTCTCTTCACAGGTGAAACTAAATTTAATAGGGGTTGTGTTCTGAATTCGCAAAACAGATGTGTCTGGGCAGACAAAAATCCTCATACCACACGTGGTCAGGGATTTCGGCACCGGTTTGGTATTAACATGTGGGCAGGTATTCTGGATGCTCAAGTGAGTGGGCTGTACCTCCTTCCACTCAAGCTAACTGGACCTGCATACATCTCAACAAACAATATGTTGAAAGAGGGATAGGCTGAGGTGGTCCATCTGTGTAGCCTCCGTAATTGCTGCAATTAACTCCTAAGGACTGCTACTTGTCGAGTCTTATGCAAAGTTTAATTTACAAGACTACCTTAGAGTCAGAGGAAGATCTTAATGACACTAGTTCTGGCCACTGTGCTAGAAATTGAACCACCAGGTGGGATGGAGAGCATGTACCAGAACATGCTTTGCAGGTACAATGTAAAAGCGTTGGTGGTCGCCACATTGAGCAGCTGTTTTAATGCATCGATACTGTTCTTATTTATAGTATGCTGGGTTCTTTTTCATTTTGAAGTAATGAAAACTAGTAGTGTTCAAGTGTTAATACAAATAAATGTGTTGAAGTCATAAATGAATGTTTTGTTATGTCTCCCTTTGAATTGTTACCTGACAACTGTACTGTATCACATCTAATTCAGTTCCTCAAGCAGAAGTTGATGATTTGAACATCTGAATGGAAACAACTGTAGAATGGAAATGGTAAGTTTCCGGACATAGGTTCCTGCTCAAAATATTATGTACTCAATCCCCTCTACAAGTCCTAGAAGTTTGTAATGGGCATTTCCAAACACTCTGTATTTTCTGTTTTATCCATTTGTGTAAACACACATTTTTATTTTCAGATGCAGGAGAATGGGAACCAGAGCCAATGGGAGACTCGGGTGTGAGAATTTGGTGTCCAGAAATTTTGCAAGAAGGTCAATGGCACCATCTAGTGCTAATTGTCAATAGAGCTGTCCTTAAGAATTCTACATTTTCTCTGTATGTTGATGGACGCCCTGTGCATACAAGAAAGGTACTTTCTTGTGTGTAGTGCTTGAAATTATTTCAGAGTAAATTATAACATTTGTAAGTGTAAAGTTCTTAGAAACAATGGATAATCTGGGATGGATTAACAGCAGTGAGAATAGTACATAAAATAAGGAAAAGGCAATCACTCACCTATAGCAGACCAATCTTTGGTGCACAGGAACACGTGATAGAAAACAGTATTGACAGTAGCCTTCAAGCTCTGCATTTTCTCAAGTAAAAGTGCATACCTACACGCGCCCACACACATTGCCATTTCCGTATTTTACATATTTTTCCATCTATGAATTTCTTTTATTGTTGAACTATGTGCATAGGACAGACTGCTGCTCACCACATGGAGGTGGTGCTGGGCAACAGAGAGGCACATTTAAAAATAGAATAAGCTATTGGACAAAGTCCTTCTTCAGATACAGAAAACACACACATTCATACATGCAGAATTTTTCAAATTCACGACTTCTGTCATCTCTGGGTACTGAGGTGAGACAGTTTGGTACTGAAGTGAGACAGTTTACTTTAAATGTACCTTTCTGCTCCTCACTGCCTCCTCTGTTTGGTGAGTATCACATATCAAAGTTCTTACAAAAATAATTTAGAGGATACAGTATTCTTAGTGTGTACATTCATGTACTTTATGTAGAAAGAACACCCTTGTGTTCCTCTGCTGTGTGTGATATATTGTGGTATCCCACTACATATTCCATTAATAAAATGGAGCAAAAAAGAATTTTGCCAGTGGACTTCTGTATGTGACCTCATTTCTCTAACTTTCTAACTGTAATTCAAGAAAGAACACAGGTGAACATTAGGGCCTTTGTAAGAATATATATTTTTTTTTATTTCTGTATAAACAGAAATACCTGACACCCATTTCATCTGTCCTTGATTTTTTTGAATGTAAAGCTTTCTTCTACATATTCCCAGATAAATTCCATGATATGTGGAATTCACTCCTGTAAGCTTATCTTTCTGCCCTCATTGCCTCACAACTCCTTGTCTGATTCTTAAGAGGTGTGTGTAACGTAATCTGAAGGTAACACAAAAGAAACAAAACTTTTGTTGGCCTTCAAAATAATCTCCATGCAGTAAGACAAATTTACTTCCAGTATTTGTAAATCTTCTGGATACTCTAAACAGAGGCACCTAGAGAACTGCTGGCAGAACTGCCTATTCACACGTAAATGAGAAAGTGGAAAGGAGTGTACATACACCATGCCAGGGGTGTACAGTAGATAAATGAGACAGAGGTGTTTAGACTGAGGCAGTTTTGTGCTCGAGAGCAGACTTAGCGTGTGTTACAGTTGAGAGGTTAGACTGTTGAACAAATGTTGTTGTTGTTGTTGTTGTTGTTGTGGTCTTCAGTCCAAAGACTGGTTTGATGCTGCAACCTACATCCTTCTGGATCTGCTTAGTGTATTCATCTCTTGGTCTCCCTCTACAATTTTTACTCTTTGCGCTTCCCTCCCATGCTAAACTGGCGATCCCTTGATGCCCCAGAATGTGTCCTACCAATCAGTCCCTTCTTCTGGTCAAGTTGTGCCACAAATTCCTCTTCTGCCCAGTTCTATTCAGTACCTCCTCATTAGTCATGTGATCTGCCCATGCAGATATAGTCCATATATATTGAAGAGAGTAACATGCTGTTTGTCTTCTCTGTGAAGCTGTATACTCAGAAATTGAACAATTGTCCTGCACAGTGTTTTTGTTTTAATGCCTGCAATGGGTATTTTAATATTGCTGTAATGTTCTGTCACATTCAAGTGGTACATATGGAACTAGTTGTTATCAGCTTATGGAGCACTCAAAAGCAGAATAGATAACTTGATCGGGCTAATCCCTACTAATATGATGCTTGGCATTTTCTTCTGCCAACCCCTTCATATGTGCTCTGCTGAAGAATGAAAATATTTGACTGATGAGCTACAGTAACAAATGCTTTAGCACCTTGGCTATGTATGTATCTGATGCTCAACACCTCTTGCATCTGGAGTTCTTGCTGATTACTTTTAATATTTTTCCACAATAACAGAGTAAATGTACCATTTTGATGCTGTGGTATTTGGTTGTTCTCTTTAATAGTGCTCCTGTTTTCATTTGGATATAAAACGTTGTTCTTATAGCGAACTCGTATTTCACTTTTCAGTCATTTTGATTTGTTATGTTCTGTATATGCTGTAATAGTTTTTTCGTAATGGGTTATTGAAGGAAATTTTTTAGCCAAGACATTATGCATTACACCCTTAAAAGCAGTGTACAATGGACAAATATATATACCAGAGGCAGTTACAAAATTGGTAACAATTTTCGGTTGGTGTACTCTGAAACACCAACTTTAAATAGGCTTTCAATTTTTTGAGAACAGGGAGAAATTGCAGAGATGCAAGAGATTTGCCATATCACATAGTAAGTGTATTTATTGGAGGTGCACAATAAAAGAGAATGAGTATGGGTTACATGATGCTTGATTGCAAAAAATTCTAAGAAAACATTACCTTTCATGGGATGGGCACCAGCAGTGTTAACTGCTGTACGATTCATAGTGCAGAAAAATACATGTACACTATTTATAAATTTTTGCATCACTCTGTAAATGTCATCCAAGGAAATAATCAAATCAATGCAATAATAGTCCTCATAGGACTATTGCATCAACATATGGAGAAATTAAGATTCTATTTCTAGTAGTGTTTTGCCCAAAAAAAAAAAAAAAAAAACTGTAACAAGACCACAGTTCAGAACAGATGTTAAGCAGCAGACAGCAATATTCTCAGAGAATAGTTGTTCTTAGAAGTAATGCTTGTAGTGAAAAGTTTAACAGAAGCTTGCATTTTTGGAATTTAGTGGGATCTTTCTAAAAATCACTTGTGCCAAGTTTAAATATGCTGCGGCTGCTTCAGCAGATGGGCTGTAATGGGCACTCTGCTGGAAAAAGTGCATACATTTGCTTAAATAATCAGGTACTAAGTACTTTGTAGGATATTTTAGAAACTCTGCACTACCAGCAATGCAGGTTCAGAACAATGTTTTGGTGTGATAGATCTCGAAATGGCTCAGTGGTAAACTGCCACTTATCAGTTCTTTCATCTTTGGCAGTATTCATTGATCTGAAAAAGCCCACCTGTAACTGGGTTGGTAAGTCAGCTCAAAGGTCAGCAGTAGGTGACAGCATACCACCTCTAACATTGCCATGAATATAAAGCACTATGGTGTTCAACACAGTATTTGGATTGATGACTGCTTTACATTGGGTCTTGAAAGATGTGGAGGGACACAGCATTTTTTCATCAGAAATCAGTCACATCATTTCCTGTGCTGCATGAGAATGGGCAATGTCATTGTATTTTCAGTTTCCCAGATATTCATTGAAAATTGAGCCCAGGCTTGTTCTTGAAGCTTCAGTGATTGTAACAATTACAAGTAATATAGGAGTTCTTACACCTTTTGAAACTGTAATAAAGTATTATTTGGCCCAGATTTGTTTCCCTTTTATTTTTTTGCAGCCACCACAGAAGATGCTTTAAATAAACGGCAAAATACTTTATTACAGCCATAAAAGACAGAATACTCCCATATTACTGGTAAAACTGCGACTGTGAAAGAGAGGCCTCTACCACAAATAAGTACACAAAATAGTTACACTTTTATCACTATTTTCATCACTAGAATTGTGGTCTTTCTTGTAAACTTTCACTGAAGTCTCTTCACAAATTGAAATGGAAAGCCATGTGCTTATTTACACTGAAGTATGTGGAAGAAACACCTGTGGCCATATGGTTGGCCTGCACCAAGCACTCTAGCTTTCCAAGCTGTGATGCTAGAGGGACACACATGGCAGAAGGCCACATGCATGTAGTATCTGCTGAAGCACGTGGGAGAATTGTACTTGCCAAATGATGTCAACTGGCTAAGTTTATGCAACTCACTTTTCTTCAGATAAAATCGCAACTTGTCATATAATCTCAGACTGTGCATGTATAAATACTTCATAGTTTCAGAACATTTATGCAGTGTACAAGTGTTTGATTTATAGATGAAACATTACATCATTGTGCTGTTTTCTGACCATGAAAGAGATGATGTTGATGTAATGTTTTTCTTCAACAAATTTCATTTTATAGCTAACAAATTACCTGTAATGTGTCACGTCTGTTGTGCATTGATTATTAATAATAGAGACTGAGATCCCTCTCTCTCTTTTTCTGTCTAGCTACACTACATCTCGCAGAACCCAGGAGGCGGTGCAGCAAATCTGACTGTGGCATCATCAGTGTACGGGTACATAGGGACGCCGCCAGTCTGGCGTCGCAACTCGCGACTTGTTTGGAAACAAGGACCTTGCCACTTGCTGGAAGAGGTTCTGAGCCCACAGACTGTCTCTCTTTTGCATCAACTAGGGCCACACTATATGGGCAGTTTACAAGCACCGGAACTTAATGGTATATTGCATTTTAATTACTATGAATATTTGAGCCACTTGTACTTAATTTTTGATTGTGTATTTAAAAGAGAATTTTTATGTTGCAAAAATTTCAATGACGAAGAATGTGCAAATGTAAAACCTAGCTCAGGATGTATGCAACAAAAACAAATTAACATTCTCTGTGCAGATAAAGTTAAAAGAAATTGGCAGATCTAAGACTTGTGCATGAATTAACTCAGTCTGGTCACTGTCCGTAGAAACTACATTGTGTTGTGATTTCCCTAAAAGTTGGCATTCAGAGAGTCTCTCAGTGCTGCTTTCTTGGCTGTTACTTCACAATGCATTGTTTCCAAGCAGTGATGGCTGGAAGTCAGTTGTTCACTCATTTAGTGCTTTGGAGAGCCACAAAATGGATGTCCCTACTTCCACAAAGTGCTGTGTAACTTTGAAAACATTTTACAGGTGTAATCAGTTCTCACATATTCGTTGGTGTACCTCACTTCCATAGTTGTCTTGCTTGCAACAGTTTGTTGTTAAATAGGGAAGAGTTTGACTGATGATGAAATTCTGATTGTGCTTGAAGAATGTGGTTCAGAAATTGATGATGATCCTTTTTAAATCAATGACGGTATTTCTGGAATGCATGGTAATCTGCTTGAATCCTTAATTTTATGAGCAGGACACGCCAGGAAGTGGAAAAAGTTTGTCACCTGGAGGCTGCAGCAGTCACTATGGCCTGAGTGGAATGTGTTAAATTAACTAATTTGTTACACAAAATGATTGGTGTAGGCTAAGCGAGCTATTTGAGAAAACGTAGCCTACTGAATTTTGAAGGTAAAAAAAAAAGAAAGTATGTGGTGAGTGAAACAGTTCAGGACACTGTGATGTGAACATCTAGCTAATCAAATGGTTGTTGGTTCTCAGTTGAAATATCAGGCAGTCTATAACATACTTCTGCATTTTCAAAATTTTATTGATGTATCAGGTTGTTTTGAAAGCTTCAACTACTCACATATCTTTAATAGTACAATAAAAGTAATTAACATTTGTGTTGTGATCCTATGATTTATCAGGTCTCGGTAAGGTTTAAGAAAGGGGTGATAACATTTGAGGCCATTGATTTCACTGTTCTATGTATGTACTGCCATTTATGTGACTGTTGTAATGATAAAATCATCCTAAAGTTGCTTGCAGACTTCGAACTGAATCATTCTGTGATGCTGTAGTATGACTCATCATCTGAATGGAGATTATTCTTTTATCTTATGTATTATACTGCTCCATCATTTTTAATATACCAGTCTGTATTTTGACTATTTATGCATGAAATAGTCTCTCAGAGTCAGCCTTTATAAATCAAGTGAAGTGGTCTTCAAAGGATAATCAATCTGAATCATTGACTAAAGACAAAATGAGGAACAGTTCTGTTGCAAATTGTTGGTATGCTCTGATGTTTCTAGCAATATCTGTCACACACAGGAGCAGCATGTTGTTAAAAGAAGTGTAGGATATTTTACACAGATGCTGTTTTTACCACAAGGCAATTCTGATGGAAAACAGTGTGACACCTGGCCTAAAGACTGTGGTTAATTATTTGAGCTAAATGTGTGAAGGGGATACACTTATACTTAATCACTACTTGTAATATAATGTAGATGGACAGATAAAAAAATCTACTCACCAAGCAGCGGCAGGGGAACATACACACAAAAGGATTTAAGTTTCACAAGCTTTCTGAGCCAGTGGCTCCTTCATCTGGTGGAAGAGCTGAAGGGGAAGGGGTGAAGGAAAAGGACTGGAAGGTTTATTGAAAGAACAACAGTTTAGAAAAGTCACCCAGGACCTCAGGTCAGGGGAGACTTACTCCCCTTTAGTTCTTCCCCCAGAAGAAGAAGCCACTGGCTCTGAAAGCTTGTGAAAGTTAAATCCTTTTGTGTGTGTGCTCCCCTGCTACTGCTTGTTGAGTAAATTTTTTTTATCTGTCCATTTACATTATATTATCAATAATTATTTTCTTTCTTAATACTACTTAGGATTGTGTGGTGCCAACTTCCCAAGTGTTCTAATGGGAGTTCTCTCTGTCATCTTTAAAGAAATGGCAGAGCAGCCAAGTAGAAAAATGAGAGTGTAGCACTATATGTGCTTCACTTCATTCAAGCTAGAGGGGGGAAACGTTAGTCTTAAAGATGTAAAAATACAGTGGAGTGGTCATTCTCAAAAAGATAAACCTGTCAGTTTTTGCAAAATATTTGTTGAAATATTTAGAACCTATCACATATTTCATTTAATGTTCAACTGGAAAAGGAGTTACAGGGTGCATGGTAAAGCAAAAGATAATTGAAGGCAGGAAGAAAGAAAAAAATTGGAATGAGGAGGGAAGGTAGGTGAATGAGAAAATTAATTAAATAAATAAAATACATGCGTCAAGTTAATAAAAAGTACATGTAACAAAGGCAGCACAGGTAGAGAGACAGAGGGGAAAAGAGACAGAGAGAGAGAGAGGGGGGGGGGGGGAGGAGAGGGTTGATGCTAAGAACTGGGAAATTCGGGGGGTGGGGGGTGGACATTAGCGTGAATTAAAATCAAATTGATGATGGGGAACCAAACGTGTGTTGGGTAGTGAATTCCCATTTCCACAAGTTTGAAGAAATAATGTTGAGTGAGGGAAGCCAAATGGCATGATCCGTAAAATAAGAATCCATGACTGCTGTTTAAAGTTTGATAACTTATTCAGCAATACATTGTTCTGTGTTGTTTTTGTAGGCAATTTTCTTGTGGCCATTCATTCTTAATAATTTCTAAGTACCAGTGAAATCAATATAAAAAGCTAGGTCAGACATGCACGGTAACTGACAGATAACATGTGTACACTAACAAGTCTCCATTCTTTTAGTTACATGTTTTGTAACAATAGTGAAACTATGATTTATGTTCTTGCCTGTTTTCTCAGAACAGATTTACAATGGGTTCTGTCACACAGGTAAGGAGGCATGATTTAAGTGTGTTGCTGGGTGTGAAAAGTATATTACGTAGGTCAGGTGAATGACAAGGTGGTAATCCTTGTCTTCGGCAACTATACCTCTTTCTGCTGTTTCTTACCTAACTCTTGCCTTTAATCTTGATGAAGGGATTTCAGTAATTCTGAAAGTTGGAAATTCAAGTTAGTTTTAAAGTGCCTGTGCCCATGATTAATTATTACTAATTCTTCACATGTAATAATACATCTTTTAGTTTATAGATCAAATA
Organism: Schistocerca cancellata; assembly: GCF_023864275.1. Lineage (NCBI taxonomy): Eukaryota > Metazoa > Arthropoda > Insecta > Orthoptera > Acrididae > Schistocerca > Schistocerca cancellata. The sequence goes on along the minus strand of NC_064626.1, from coordinate 1,141,988,657 downwards.
TTAGGTTATTGTAATGTGGAAAACTTGTGCACTGCTACAATTAGTCAACACCTTTCTTTCTGTAGCAGGGTTTGCATGCCTCCTTTTCAATTGTGGTACATGGTACTGGGAAATTTTATAATAATGATTATAAATAAAAATGTGTTTTTACCTTTTTCATAAACATTATAAAGCAATGCCTGAACTGCTATTCGTTTTAGACTACTAGGTGGTGGGCTAATGTGTTCTTAAAAGAGAAAATTGATAAATAAAATAATATTTTGTCAGTTGTAGTAGTTTTTGTGTTTTACAGTGGTCTTCCCTTTTGTTAGGGATTGAACCACTACCATCATTAATCGCAGAGGAGAAAGTAATATTTGGATTAAATGCAAAAGCTGTGTCACAGCTTACATTGGCAAAGATCAGAAAAGTATACAGTAGAGCTGACAATAAAGCAATTGCCAAACAGGTATGTATGACTTCTTTTCCCTTCTTTTTCGAGTAGAGGTGCGTTAGTATTGCATGTGTGTATTGAATGTTAAATGTGTAGTATGCATTATCAAACTGGTTGTGCCAGTTATGAATTTTAAGTCTAGGGTATTGTGTTGTCAGAAATATATTGTGTCCTTGTAGTGTATTTTGTAATCTTTAATGTTTACTGAAGATGTGTAGAATGAACCAGGGCCTAAAATTGTCAGTGAGGGGAATTTCGCTTGAAATAATGAAGTTGTAGCCTGAAAATGTTTGGAGATTATTGCCTTACATTAAAAACTTCTTAAAGTTTTGACATAAATCTGCAAAATGTGTTTCAGCTTGGTATGTCATCTCATGAAAATGCTACACCAATTAGGATACTGCATAACTCTGCCGGTCATTTGAGTGGCCCTGCACGCTCTCTTGGGGGTGTTGTTATCGGGTACTTGGGAGTGCGTGTCTTCTCCCCGAGACCAGTTACCAAAATGGTTGACAATGTTGGAGGCTGTTCTGTTCTACTAGGTATGAAACTGTAGGTAGATGTTAAGTCAGCAAAGAAGATGTAGAATGACATTAAAATAGTGTTAGTGTTTCAGTGTTTCCTCACATGTCTGTGTCAGACTGTATGAGCTAATTAAGCTTGTTTTCTTGGTACAGGGTTAATCGCTATGGCTCAAGATGTGGAAAGTTTGTATGCTGCAGTCAAGGCACTTGTGTGTGTCGTTCGCAGTAACAGATCAGCACAGTTAGAAATGGACCGTCGCCGTGGGTACCAGACATTAGCTATGCTGTTGCGCAAGAAGCGCCCTCTTCTGAATAGCCACATACTACATTTAACCTTCAGCCTTGTTGGAACAGTTGACAGTGGTCGTGAAAGTTCTACTATTCCAAACACAACTGCATTCCATGATCTCCTCTGTGATGTGGAGGTACAGACAATGCGTTGTTGGTAGCTTTATTATAGGCAGGATAATTTTATATGCAAATTTAAAATGCAGATTTTTTGGCTCATAATTTTTATTTTTGTTGAATATAGTGAAAAGTGAGTACAGCTGTGAATCTCTATGTTCATCTTTATAATGTGTGACATATCCTCTCCATTTACATGTTTTAATATATTTGTAAATAAAGAGCTAAAAAACTACATTCACTTTGGGAGGATCGAGATGTTATGTACGGTAATATCGAACCCAACATTAAGCATTCGCTCGTTTGTAATGAATTAACTTTATTTCGATCATGTCAGTACAAACACATCCGCTTGAATACAGAGTTCGAAACACACTGAGATCAAGATCAACAGTTTTCAAAGAAGTTTGTTCTCAAAGATGAGGCGGTTGACTCTTGCAGTCGATAACTGCCACAGAGCCCCTGCCGGTAGTGCGGATCACGGTGAGGATAAAGAGAGGCTTGTGTGCACCTGGCTGGCTGATGGCGCAGGTGCGCGTGACCGATCGTGTTGTGGCAGGTACTAGTGCGAGGCGCGATCGGACCATTTCTCGATGTCTTGGTAGGCGTGACCTGCAGAGGCAAGGAGGTGTAGAAGGCGTCCACAGGTTGACCGTGCCATGCTGCTGATGGCACAGTGGAAGCAGAAGGCAGCAGCGTGTCGGTGGGGAGAACATCGTCGCGCTGATGCCGTGCGGTGCAGCGGGATTTTGATCCGATCAAAGGTGCGGAGTGTGTCGAAGATGCAATGCGATGTATTGCCAAAGTATTTGCCGGCAAGCGCCGCGGTAAGTGCAACGTGTCCGGTAACAGTTTGTTATTGGCCGTATGACATAAAGGAGCAAGCATGCTGTGGCTTAACAGGTTGCGGTAATGATGGAGTTATAGAGGCTCTTGATGTCGCAGCAGGGGAGAAAACAGCAAGCTGCACATGATTGACCTTGGCGGCAGATGACTTCGGTGTAGATGGAAGCGTCACCTGAGAGTCCGTGGACGGCGAGTGTGTTACAGTGGTAGATGGCAGGATGTTCCAAGTGGAGTTGACAGTGTCAGTGTTTTGATGTGTGGAACAGCCGTCATCAAAGGTTGAGGGGCGTAGCTGTGAGCCCTGTCCATGACGCATGGCGAGGGCGAGAGGTAGTGGTCGGCGAAACCATGGTCGGAGCAGGAAGGCGATGAGACGTAATGTGAACATGAAGAAGTCGAATTGGCAGATGAACTACTGGTCCGTGGCGGAGAGGCAACACAGTTTGATGGAACTGGAGCTGAGTGTGTGCTGCCGCTGTCAGTGCTGCGGTCGAGTCGTAAAGCTGCAAGCTGCTCGCGCGAAACTGATGCGCGGTCGTGTGTCGGAGCGGAAAGATGCTCACTTGTCGAAGCAGTAACGGCAGATGTGTTGGTCGTACATTGCGGAGGTAGTGAAAAGGGCGGCAAAGCAAGCGACACTGGAATGTGGCTGGTTATGCTGTGGTACAGAAACGTGTCTGGAACTACCGAGGAAAGGTGGCAGCGGCGTAAATAAGTTGCTTGTATCACATCAGTAACGTAGAATTTCCACTTGAGGCGGCATGATGATGACAGTTGTGACATCTGGGACATAGATCCATGTAGCGTGATCGTCAGGGTATCATTTGTAGCTGGTAGTAATGGCAAAAGATCGTCAGCAGTTGGTCGGTGTTGGCTGCAGCATGTGTAACTGATCTTGTACCAACAAGTTGTATGTCGCTATTTGCTCATGTAGCTGTTGCAGTTGTTCAGGCGAAAATGTATGTCGTGAAGTAGTCTGCTGTGTGTCACTGAGTAAGATGGGGTCGAAATCAGAATCAGAATCTGTCTCTATCAAAGGGTAACCTGGCATACACGACAAGGTCGGCGGCACAGTATTGATGTAACAGTTCAAGTAGAAGGGATCGTGTGTGCGATAGCGAATGTGAAACTCGGTACTCGGCAGTGGCATAGTGAGAACACGTTCACTGCTGTATGAAGCATTGATACAGCTGAAATCTTCTGGGGAGGCTGAACAAGTTGCGGGCGCAATTGAGTAGTGAACGGCCGGGCAGTAAGCGTGCGCAGTGTCGGCGAGTTGTTGACAAGATGCGGGTGCGGTAGCTGTGGCGGGATCGCATGTTGCGTAGCTGTTTGTTTCGACTGGGTTGAGGTCAGTGAGCCAGCAGGCGGGGGCTGTGACGCCGCTGTCGGGCAGAGTCGGTGCAGCTCGAGTGCTGCGTAGAGGGAGGCGTGGCACGTCCAGTGTTGCACTGAGAAACAGCCGGCATTGTCGTTGGTGTAATTGGTGCATTGTCGTTGATCGGTAGGATGTCCTTGATGAAATTGTTCTTGTGATGTTGGTGACAGGTGCTGAATTAAAGCGGCTTTCACTCTGGTGTACTTGTCACTCAAATTGTCACAGGTAATGTTCGTAATTATATAATGATAGTCCTTTAGGTGCCTGAAGAGTACGAGGTATTTTTCACTTTCGTCGGTGATGCCATAAGAGGAGAATATATACTCCGCGGCCATGAACCACATTGGAAGTTGGTCCGAGAGAAATGTTGGTAGTTGAATGCTTCAAATGAGGGACAAGTACGGAGAAGCGGTGGAAAAGTTGGCGCGAACATTCGAACTCTGGAAGACGGGCTGTGCGGAAACTGGGTCGAACGAATTTGCATGCGGCGTGGAAGACGTGGTAGCCGTGACGGGCATTTGTAAATTCGACCAGGCATGCCATTTAGCCATAGTTCGGAGTTCGTGCTAACTGGGATTTGCCACATAGTCCCCATTTGTTGCAGTCCATAGTCTGGCATGATTGTCCGATGTCGAAGCACTGCACAAAGTTAATTCATTACACAAAAGCAAGTCAAAATTGTCCAAATTAATCAGCGAAGGAAAACTGCACTGTCCGGAAGTTGAGCGGGTTTCGATGGACAACGTGTGCGCCTTGGTCGTATTGTCGACGTGTGAGAAGGTGACGAAAGTTACCAAAAAGCACGATTCACACAAGAGTCGGGAATTTACATGCTAATTACACTTCCTGTACACTGCATCCAGATGCGGTGCAATGCGAAGTTGATGGACATAGAAATCTGACAAAGGGTTGCTGCATTGTTTGTCCATGGCGATGTTCCAGTACACATTTCTGGCGTCGTAAGCCGCATTCGTGAACATTGGGGTCACGAGTATGGGGATCGAGACGTTATGTACGGCAATATTGAACCCAGCATTAAGTATTCACTCGTTTATAATGAATTAACTTTATTTCAAACATGTTGGTACAAACACATCCGCTCGAATACAGAGTTCAGAACACACTGAGATCAACAGTTTTCAAAGAAGTTTGTTCTCAAATATTAGGCGGTCGACTCTTGCAGTCAATAACCGCCACTACTTTATTGGACAATTATATCAACACAGGCACATTAAGAATTGAGATTATTCTATCCCTTAATGACGTGAAGGCAAGTGATGAAAGAAAGATGAAAATATAATGAAAATTTTTAACACACCTTCGGCATTTGGGATCAGGATGGTTAGTTGTTAGCCAGGCAGAGCTTGCTGAGTTGTGCGCTGTGAACATATGTTCTGCAGACTCTAATATTTCATTGATTCCCTCAACTAAACAATATCACTAGCTACTTATAAATATGTGTTAGGAGAAAAACTGACTCGAGGGGAGTGGGGGTCAGTTTTATTGTAATAAGTGCTAAATATATATTTAAAGCCACGTACTGCATCTTGCTTTCAATATTTTCAGGACAGTTCAGATTACTCTTAGCACTCCTACCATCCCAAAAGCAATAGCTCATTCTTTTCTGTAGGTGTGTTTGTATGAACTTCTAAATGACTTCTTCTTCTTCCAAAACACCATTTTCAGAAATGAGTCATTAGTAATACTAGGTAAAATTTTTAATGTCATTTGCTGATGATCAGCTTGTTATGATGCGTATGCATTGGAATGTTTACTTCGTGACAGAACTGTTGGCCAATACTTAACCTTCAGGAAGTGAATTGTCTAGTACTGCTGATAGACCAATATAAAAGTAAAAATGATAAACTTCCTAGTTAGAAAAACTAATAGCTCCTTCCTGAGGAAGGGGAGAGGAATAGGTTTGTGAAGATTCAAAGGAATGTCAGCTCGCTCAGAGCTCAGGATAAGAGGTACACACCTGTAACAATATTATGAAAAGGAAAGTTGCCACTCACCATATAGAGAAGATGCTGAGTCGCAGATAGACACAACATAAAGACTGTCATAAATAAAGCTTTTGGCTTCTGAGGTCTTCATCAACTGACACACACACACACACACACACACACACACACACACACACACACACGCGCGCGCGCGCGCAAATGCAACTCACACACACACGACTGCATTCTCAGGTAACTGTAGCCATACTGCGAGTAGCAGCACCAGTGCGTGATGGGAGTGGCGACTTGTTGGGTGTAAGGAGGAGGCTGGGGCAGGGAGGGGGAGGGATAGTAGGGTAGGGGTGAAAGCCAGAGCAGTGCAGCTGGGGAGCGCCAGGGATGAGGTGGAGAGAGGGTAGGGCAGCTATGTGCAGTTGGGAGGGTAGATGGAGGGCAGTGGAGAGATGGGGAGGGAATGGAGGCAGAAAAGGAGCGAAGTAGAAAGACTGGGGGGTGTGATGGTGGAATGAGGGCTGTATAATGCTGGAATGGGAAGAGGGAGGCTGGATGAGTGAGGACAATGACTAACAAAGGTTACAGGAACATAGGATATATTGCAGGGAAAGTTCCCATGTGCACATTTCAGAAAAGCTGGTGTTGGTGGAAAGCATCAATTTGGCACAGGCTGTGAAGCAGTCATTGAAATAAAGGCTGTCATGTTTGGCAGCGTGCTCAGCAACTGGATGGTCCACTTATTTCTTGGCCACAGTTTGTCGGTGACCATTTATATGGACATACAGTTTGTTGGTTGCCATGCCCACATAGAATGCAGCGCAGTAGTTGCAGCATATCTTGTAGATCACATGATTGGTTTCACAGGTAGGCCTGCCTTTGACGGGAAAGGTGATGTTTGTGACCGGACTGGAGTGGGTGGTGGTGGGAGGATGTATGGGACAGGTCTTGCATCTAGGTCTATTACAGGGGTATAAGCCATGAGGTAGGGAGTTGGGAGCAGGTATTGTGTAGGGAAGGACAAGTATATAGTGTAGGTTCGGTGGGTGGCAGAATACCACTGTGGGAGGGGTGGGAAGGATAGTGGGCAGGACATTTCTCATTTCAGGGCATGTCGAGGTAGTCGAAACCTTGGCAGAGAATGTAATGCAGTTGCTCCAGTCCTGGGTGGTAATGAGTTATGGGGGGAATGCTCCTCTGTGGCCAGATGGTGGGCCTTTGGGAGGTGGTAGGAGACTGGAATGATAAGGCAAGGGAGATTTGTTTTTGTACAAGGTTGGCTACTTTTCTCCTTCTCTGCTAGCCCCCCCCCCTCCCCCCCCCCCCCCACCTCTCGCCTGTCCTCCGTCAAACCTGCAGCACTCCCCTTCCCCCTCCCCACCACAGCCTCCTCCTTAACCCCACCCAGTTGCCACTCCCATCATACGCTGCTGCTGCTGCTTGCAGTGTGGCTACAGTTGCCTGAGACTATGTGTGTAAGTTGTGTTTGCACATGTGTGTGTGTGTTTTTGACGAAGGCATTGCAGGCTGAAAGCTTATATTGTGATAGTCTTTTTGTTGTGCCTATCTGCGACTCAGCATCTTCGTAACTTTCCTTGTGATAGTATTGTTACATTCCATCAGGGACAGACCTGTAGTGAAGATGAGGTCAGGCAAAAGTCCTGGTGTGCGAACTTTCCAGATTGATGTGCAGTTTTTTTATCCTTATTTGGAAATTAGTTGTGATTTCAGCAATATGTTTTAGGTTTGGCACGAAGCACCAGGTGAACTCCAGCGTTCTCTGTTTGAACACCTCCTGGAACTAGTCTCGGAGTCTAGTGAGAAGCGTGCCAATTTGCGTACAGTGAGAGACCTCGGCCTAGTGCCCCGCCTGCTGTTAGTCCTGCCGTCTGTGTCGTGTGCTCCCACACGGCAGGTCTTGTTACAACTGCTCGGCACCCTTCTGGCGGGAACACCGAGGCATTCTGACCTTCTAGGGTCAGTGGTAATATATTACTACTAATTTTGTTACTAAAATACTGAGGTAATGCCAGTGTTCTAGCAATAACAGTAGCTCATAGTGTATAATTACAATAAAAAATGACATTTTCATGGCATTAGTTGCTCATTACCATAAATTTGAAATGCTTGCATAGTTGGTAAAATAGGCTGTAATTAGCTTTTATTGTTATCAGTATTATGAACTTTAAATTCTGGCAGTATTGTTGTGTTTGTGGTTAAATAAAATGTTATTTATTATAAAGTAAATATTTGCTGCATAGTTCATAAACTTTTTAAAATTGGAACTGTGCTCTGAACATTAAAGAATGTCAATGTCATTCAAAGCAGTTCATCCATAGTACTATAGAGGTAAAATGCAAATTCCTGTGTTCCAGGACTTAGATGGTAAGGTATATCCTGAATGATTCTCTCACTTGGTAGCTGAATCAATGCTGTCACAAAACTTCCTCAGAAGTTGAAAATACCGCTTCAGTTGTAAATTACTTTCTTTTCACACGACCGGTTTCGGACTGTTATAAGCCCATCCTCAGGTGTCGTTGCTGTGCTGTGGTCCCCGAGCACCGCATTTACCAGGCGCATTGTGCTGCGTATGCTGTTCTGCACTCATAGGCAGCACACTGCGCCCGGTACATGTGGCACTTGCGGACCACAGCACAGCTACGACACCTGAGGATGGGCTTATAACAGTCTGAAACTGGTCATGTGAAAATAAAGTAATTTACAACTGAAGCGGTATTTTCAACCTCTGCTATAATGCTCAGTTGTGGATGTTCTTCCAACAGGATTGTTTGTAACAAAACTTCCTGATAAAATGAGGTAATTGGATGGATAAAAAAATACTCACCAAACAGTGGTAGAAAACACATGTAAGAGATTCTAACTAGGCAATCTTTCTGAGCCAGTGTCTCCTTCAGGCAGAAAGGTTGAAGGGGAAGGAAGAGGGGTGAAGGAAAAGGACTGGAGTGGTCTAGGAAAAGGGGTAGATTTCAGGGAAGTCACCCAGAGCTGGGCTCAGGGAAGGCTTACTGGACATTTTGAGAGGGAAAACCTTCCTGACAGATTCAAACTGTGCACACCAAATTCAAAACTGAATAATTCATACCTTTCTCGGTCAACATTTTTACTTGTGGAAGTATTAAATTATGCCCCACAGGCTGAATAAAAGCTCCATTTTGTAAGTGCCTTTTTCCTGTTTGTTAAGCTGCCCCTCTCCTGATATGTTGCTACTCTAGCATCTCAGAGAGAACAGACATGGTAGAGAATAGATTATCAACATTGTACATGCCATTCCAGAATGAATCTTTCAGTCTGCCATGACTGTGTTTTTTACAAAACTTTTTGATCGTGCGCCAGACCAAAACTCAAACCTGACCTTCGCTTTTCATGAGAATGCTATTATTCATTGAACTATTTTGGCACGAATTGTTGCATAACTCAAGGTCTGCAAATACTCTTCCCTATTTTCACCATCCTTTTGTCTCCCAATTAGGGTGTGAACAGTTATATTGTGAGATATGATTAGTTTAGTTTAAGTGTGTCTAGATTTCTTGAGTTCATCATAAGGCAGTATTTCCATTGTGTATAACTGTAACTACACTCCATTGTCCTGTGTAGCCTTCTTACCAATAGATACATTTTAAGTATGTGTTTGTCTATCTAGTGTTTATACAAAAAAAAAAAATACTCACTCAAAATCCAATAATATCAGATTATCAGTCCGGACAGTTCATTTAGCCATATTAGGCGCACATGTGCACAGCCGTAGCTCAGAATAGTAAAGAACATCTCACCATAAATAAAACCACAAGTGGCAGCTGCTTTGTGCATTTCAAAATAAATTAAAATATGCTTTAGGATCAAGGGTATTATTTAATTCAATTGTTTAAAAGAAGAAAACACTGTGTACAGTAAGGATTTAATATTCTCCATAGGTTTGGACAATTTGTAGCAGCAACACTTCCCGCTTCGCCTACAGCAGATGAAAAGAAGATAACGTTGCAAGAAGGTCAGAATAGGCAACAGCCTGCCATTACTGGAGATGAACTGAGTCTCATGGCAGTAGTACCCATATATGGAGATGAAGAATCTGACATGATTACAGGAATAGTGTTACGTAATCGATGTTTACAATTGCTCCACTCTCTCCTGTTCACACCACGGAGTGCTGTTAGTACAACGTGAGTATGATCATATTTTGTAAGATATATGTGGCAGAGAGGCAGAGAAATTTAGCATTTTTAGTTGCAGTAATGACATGCATTTTGGATTGTTGACATAGAGCCACCTCTGGCTGTGGTGCTGTTTATTACTGCTGCTGCTGCTACTACTACTACTACTACTACTACTACTACTTCTAGTAATTTAGATTTTTAAGTTTGTCATCTGAGCAATTGTTTCTGAAGGACATACTGTGTTTCAAAGTACAAGTGTTGTTTAAAGACAAAGAGAAACTATCTACTGATTATCTGCGGAAATTTTGATCTAGTTAAGAGAAGCAAGTGATGATATTGTACTGATATCACATGGAAGTAATGATTGTCTACTTTGTGAAATAGACACACACATTTAGAAAAGAAGCGTATGTAGAGAGGGCTTTTAATGATCTGTTACACTTGCCCTGATGCTCCACTGGCAAGAAACACACACAACTACAGAAATCCAGGGTGAAAATAAACATTAATGATCTACATGACAGAAGAAGTATTTCCACTTACCAGCCACAGCTGGATCACTAACACTGTTAAATTATGTCTTTTGGTATTTTCATCACTTGCTTTGTCAGATTAAAATTGGCAAACTGGAAAGAGTGCATACACAGATACTGTGGGGAGGAGAAGTTGCTTCAGTCTCTGGAATAGGCAAGAGGTTAGGTACAGTGAACAATTAGAAAATAAAAATATTTCACTCCAGCCATGTTTTGAAGGGATTATTCTGAAAACAGAGCCTCAGCTGTGACTATAAAGACATGGAAATTGGAGAAGTAAATGCAGCTCTTCAGTGGTTTTTAAGAATAGTGTAATGAAGATAGATAGATAGTGGAACACTAGGGGAAAATTGCTGCACTTCAAGCGGAATTAGATAAGGCTGGGAAAAATCTGGACAGGTTAAGGAGGGACAGGGGTAAAAAAGGATACAGAATGACAACAAGCTTAGAACTTCATCTGGCAGCTTTTTGGTGAATATGAAAAATAAGTTTTACCTGTTGCTTCAGTAAGCAACTGAAGGCCCTCAGGCAGAAGTAAGTGTAGACAGTCACAAGTAACTTTCAGTGATAAATTGAACAGTAAGAATTTAGGGAAGCCAGGAAAGAGAAAGAAAATTTCATTGTTTGGTAGTTCTCATACTTGAGGTGTAGGCCAACTTTTGCAGCATGAACTAGTGCTGGTCTAAGTCACATAATAGAAGATTTTGGATTCCTTTGTAAAGACTTCACCAGGGAAAACACTGTGGCTGGGCCAGGCAAAAGTATTGGCACATATGTTGGCTGCTATGTAGAGTGTGAATCAGTTTAGATTGCTCAAGCGTCAAGACATACGAATGTTGAGTTCGTAAGTGTTGGGAGACGCCATGACTAACCTCACTTGAATTCTTCTGTCGGAAGAGTTGGAAATGTTAATACACTGACAGGAGGAAAAAAATCGTAACACCACAGAATAATTAATGTAGAGTAATGAAATTTCAGGTGTACATTTGTCTAGGTAAAACATTTAAGTGCTTAACATCGCAGTATCAGACATTAATGTAACTGTGAGATTAATTATTGCAAATTTGAAATGATGGTACATTAATAACCAATGTAATTGCCAGAATGTTGACTGCGAGCAAGTAAACGTGCATGCATTGTGTTGTACAGGTGCCGGATGTCAGTTTGTGGGATGGAGTTCCATGCCTGTTGTGCTTGGTCAATCAATACAGGACAGTTAATGCTGGTTGTGAATGACACTGGAGTTGTCGTCTGATGATGTCCCATATGTGTTCCACTGGAGATAGATCTGGTGAGCGAGCAGGCGAAAGCAACATGTTCACTCTCCGTAGAGCATGTTTGGTTACAGCAGTGTTAAGTGGAAAAGCATTATCACGCTGAAAAACACCATCTGCAATGCTGTTCATCAATGACAACGCAACAGAGACACTCACTAGATTGACATAAAAACTTGCAGTCAGCATGTGTGGGATAGTCATGAGAGTGATCCTCCTGTCATATGAATTCACAGCCCATACAACTACTCCAGGTGTAATTCCAGTGTGTCTAGCATGCAGACAGGTTGGTTGCAGGCCCTCAGCTTGTCTCCTCGTAGCAAACACATGGCCATCACTAGCACTGAGACAGAACCATCTGTTATCGGAAAATGCAACAGGCTTCCACCCTGCCTTCCAATGAGCTCTCTCTTGACACCTTTGAAGTCATAAATGGTGAGGGTTTGGAGTCAGTGGAATGCATGCTACTGGGTGTCTGGCTCAGAGCTGTCCTTCAAGTAACTCATTTGTAACAGTTCAGTGTCACTGCGATGCCTATTGCGGCTCAAATTGCTGGTGCAAATGGCAGTATCATGCGACATAGCCACACACCTAACACACTGGCCTTCCCTGTGGGAGTGCCAGGTGACTGTCCAGAGTTCAATCTTCTTGCAATTATACTTTCTTGTAACCATCACTACCAGTAATCATGTACAGTGGCTACGTTCCTGCCAAGTCTTTCAACAATATTGCAGATAAAAACATCCAGCTTCTTGTAGCCTTATTACATGACCTCATTCAAACTCAGTGAGGTGTCAATAATGGCATCTTTGTCACCTTAAAGGCATTCTTGATTAACATCAACTCACTGTGCCCAGTCTCAAAGGTAACTAAAGATCACAACCATTGCAGCATGTATTCAAAGTAAACATGATTTTGCTTCCTCGTAGTGTCACTACAAACGCCACTTTTCTGCGACTGGTGCGAAATTGGGAAAAGCATCACCTTTCAGATGCCATCTTTTGTTTACATTGCACAACTCTTTCTTGATGTTGCAATTTTTTTTTTCATCAGTGTATTCATTGGGATGTAAAATGTACAAATTCTCAGTTCAAGAGGATAGTCAATAAGTCAAAAATTGATTATTTTAAGGCACTCAAATACATAGACTAGAGCGATTTATACAGTGCTCATGGGATAAATGTAAAATGCAACACTATATTGTCGAGGGACATGAAAGGGAAGCAGTGGTTGGGAAGGGAGTGAGACAGGGTTGTAGCCTGTCCCCAAAGTTATTCAATCTGTATATTGAGCAAGCAGTAAAGGAAACAAAAGAAAAATTTGGAAGAAGAAATTTGGAGAAGAAATAAAAACTTTGAGGTTTGCCGATGACATTGTAATTCTGTCAGAGACAGCAAAGGATCCGGAAGAGCAGTTGAATGGAATGGGCAGTGTCTTGAAAGGAGGATGTAAGATGAAGATCAACAAAAGCAAAACAAGGATAATGGAATGTAGTCGAATTAAGTCGGGTGATGCTGAGGGAATTAGATTAGGAAATGAGACACTTAAAGTACTAAAGAAGTTCCACTATTTGGGGAGCGAAATAACTGATGATGGTCAAAGTAGAGAGGATATAAAATGTAGACTGGCAATGGCAAGGAAAGCGTTTCTGAAGAAGAGAAATTTGTTAACATCGAATATAGATTTAAGTGTCAGGAAGTAGTTTCTGAAAGTATTTGTATGGAGTGTAGCCATATATGGAAGTGAGACATGGACGATAAATCGTTTGGACAAGAAGAGAATAGAAGCTTTCGTAATGCGGTGCTACAGAAAAATGCTGAAGTTAGATGGGTAGATCACATAACTAATGAGGAGGTATTGAATAGAATTGGGGAGAAGAGGAGTTTGTGGCACAGCTTGACTAGAAGAAGGGACGGTTGGTAGGACATGTTCTGAGGCATCAAAGGATCACCAATTTGGTATTGGAGGGCAGCGTGGAGGGTAAAAATCGTAGAGGGTGACCAAGAGATGAATACAATAAGCAGATTCAGAAGGATGTAGGTTGCAGTAGGTATTGGGAGATGAAGAAGCTTGCACAGGATAGAGTAGCATGGAGAGCTGCATCAAACCAGTCTCAGGACTGAAGACCACAACAACAACAACAACAACAACAACAATATGAGGTTTTCAGGTTCAGTAGATGCTGTGACGGAACATCTCAGACCAGTCATTACAAATAACTTTATTAATATGAATATTACCCTCATTACACCAATAGAAGTAATGTCCACAATAAAATTTAAAATAAAAATATTTCTAGTGGTTACGGTAAAATATTAACAAAGTTAATGAAAGAGTGTGGTTCTGAGTTTAGTAACATATTAAATTATTTGTGTAACCAGGCATTTGTCACTGAAACATTGCCTGATATGTACTGAACTTAGACTTAAGAAAATAAAGAAACAAATCAGATTCAAATTTCTGTTCAGTTGCAGTTTTCTAGCATTCTTGAAAATTTTAAAAAATGTATAGTATCAACGAAATGGTCCATGGGTGAACGGCGAGATGTCAGTGTCCAGTGGGCACAATATTTTGGCTAGTGACCATGTTGTCATCGTCAGATCTGCTGATGAACCGACTGCCTAGGAATAGACAAGCGGAGTAGATATCCCACTACGAACTGGTTTCAGGGACAGGAAGAGCAACCACAGAGAGACCACTATAATCTGACCTACAAACGATGGCGGTTTGCTCATGTCGAGGGGCAGACGGGAGTGGCATTGCCGATGATTCTGAGAGACAGTTGCAGTACGCGCAGGCACGTACTTTCCACTTGAAGGAAGCTTATATCCTGTAAATTATGTCTCTTGCTTGCTTATGCAGAATTTATCACTTACCACCATCATCAGTGGTGACAACTCGCTACAAATGAAATAGAATTTCACTAAACAACTTGCTACGATCACATTTAATGCTTTCATTAGCTACGGCATTCAGAGCAGAGCACTCAGTTCACTACTGAAAGCACATTGGCTGTCGGAGTATGCATGACGTAGGTGCACAGAACAAGCGTAAACTGGACCACCATCGTTTGTGACTACAACTGTAGTATGCACCTCTGGGCATTAACTATAGACTGAAAAGTGAAACAGTGGAAGGGGGAGGGGGGGGGGGGATTCTAGCCCCATACTTGCTCCTGTGCACAGTTGGCAGATCGAGTGGCAAGTTAGAGGAAAGGGGGTGGGGGGGAAACCAGCTCATAGGCAGTCAATTCATCAGTTGACCTTATGACAGCCGCATGCTCGCTTGCTGAAATATTGCGCCTAATGGCCTAATGGACATCAATATCTAGATATTCATGTGTGAACTGCATCATTGTGAGGACAAGTTGGCAAATCACATAATATACAATTGGCTTCTTAACACTCTGACAGCAAATAATACATTGTTGAAGTCACAGTTCAGTTATTTAAAGGGTTCCGATATTGAGGAGGTTATCAGCACATTTTGCTAGAGCATAATTTAATCATCAGTAACACTTGATTTAAGAATCATCAAACAAGTTTGTATACCTGGAAGAGACATGGAAACTGTGAAAGATTTCAGATTGATTGTATAATGATAAGATAATGAGATGTTTCCAGGGCAGATGTGGTGGACTCTGACCACAATTTATTGATTATGGACAGTAGATTAAAACTAAAGAAATTGTAGAGAAAGGTTAGGAAATTAAGGAGATGAGACCTGGATAAGCTGAAAGAACCAGAGGTTGTTGAAAGTTTGAGGATGCATTAGGCAATGATTGAGTGAAACAGCAGGAAGGTATTCAGTGAAAGACAAATGAGTATTTTTGAGAGATGGAATAGTGAAAGCAGCAGAGGATCAAACAGCTAAAAAGACAAAGCCTAGTAGAAATCCTTGGATAACACAGGAGATAATAATATGGGCATACAACATATGATATTGAGAAAAAGTGCAAAATGGCTAAACAGGAACAGCTAGAGGACAAATGCAAGGGTATAGAAGTATATGTAACTAGGGGAAAGGTAGATACTGCCTATAGGAAAACTAAAGAGGCCTTTGGAGAAGAGAGAAACAGCTGTATTAATATTAAGAGCTCAGATGGAAAGCAAATAAGGGAAAGCTGAAAGGTGGAAGGAGTATATAGAGAGGCTATATTAGGGAAATGAACCTGAAGGCAATATTATAGAAAGAAAAGAGGAAGTAGATGAAGATGAAATGGTTGGTATGATACTGTGAGAAGAATTTGACAGAGTACTGAAAGAACTAAGTTGAAAGACTCTGGACTAGACGACATTCTGTCAGAACTGCTGAGATTCTTGGGAGAGCCAGCTATGAGACAACTATTCCACCTGGTGTGCAAGATGTGTGAGATTAGAGAAATACCTTTGGACTTCAAGAAGTATGTAATAATCCCCAATCCACAGAAGGCAGGTGCTGACAGGTGCGAATATTACCAAACTATCACTTTAATAAGTCATGGTTGTAAAATATTGACATGAATTACTTTCAGAAGAATAAATTTTGATTCTCAAATGAAATTTAATTTTTTAGTTGTCAAATTAATGATCTGGCCTTTTTTAAAAAAATTAAATATCCAATTTATATGTTGTTGCTCCTATACTGTCTAATGGTAATTGAAAAATCAGAGTGAGGAGTTAATTACATTTCTATAATTTAGTAACAGCATTGTGCTTCATTAACAGCTTCTGCGAAGAGGTCGTCCAGGTTCTTGGTCTAGACTGGGTGCTCTTGTTCCTCCAAGGCCAGCTGCATCCGTCAACAGTTGTCTGGGGACTCAGGATACTTGTGGTGCTGTGTTCCTGTCCACCATTGCTGCAGAAATTTCGTGAAGGTAGTTCTTGTGGAGGATGGTTGAGAGATGCCGAACTAGTGACTCGTAACAAGATGGCAGCTAGTGTTCTGGGTATGTTGATCTATTTCATCAGTTTAATTATTGATGTTCTGCTATCAAATTTGTTATGATGTGAAACATATCACCTTGTTTCGCCTCTACAAGTTAGACTTAAAAATTTCTGTTGGCCTTGGCAGTGTCTGTCATCCGTTGACTGTGTTTAAGAAATTACCAATGATAAATTCTAAAAGAAGGAAAAAAAGAGCAGTTTGGCATACAGTTGGTGAACTTTACTGCTGATGTACCTACAGCCCTGTGTTTTCATGTAATTGGCTCAACTGTGCAATAAACCTTCTTGTCTCAAATAAAAACTTTGTTGGACAAGGAATTCAGTTACAAGTGATGTTTCACACAATTTTATGTTAGGTGTTGGTATATGGTATTTGTTTTCATATGGTTTATAATGTTGAAAGTCATGGAGAGACCACAAACTTTATTTTATTTTCTACATGTATTTACTTATGTGGAGAAGTGAAAAATACTAGACTTAATCAAGTGCACAATCATAATTAATTTTTATTTGACTATGTTCTTAGTGTCTCAGAATGGGAATTCTTTTGTCACCTTGAGATTAAGGTAGTACAGGGTGTGGTGCAAGGACTTTCTTATTTATTTATTTTTTTTTTAAGAAAAAAAGCAGAAAGTATTGGTGATATCAGTTTAATTTTCATTTCTTTACACAGAGGTACAATCAAAGTTTTATTTCATTAGGTTTTGAAAATGGTATCTTGATGGTGGCCTTCATTCTGCTTAATGCATTTGGAGAGTCAAAAGCAGAAGTTTCAATCAACTTCATCCAGCATCTTTCTGTCTGTGTTGCCAATAGCAGCACAAATATTGTTCCACAGCTCACCCTGGATCCTTGGACGATTTGTGAACACTAAGAAGTTAAGATAGACCAATAAGAACCAGATATCTCCCACATCCATTTCTTCAAGTTCAGTGAGAAAAAGCTCCTCACTTATCTGGACGTAACACTCAGAAGTGATGGTAACTGCCGTATTGTTCTTTTCAAAAACCTTGGGCCAATAATACCAATTGTAGATATTGCACACCAGTCAGATATTCTATATGCAGGGGCTGCCCATGAAATTCTTGTGGATTCATACCACTCCAGTATTGCATGTTTTCTTTATTCACCCATTCAGGAAAATTAAAATGTGCCTTGTCACTGAAGAACACAAGGGCATCATGAGGCGGGTTTTCAATCAAGGTTTCACATGCATTTTTTGTGAAATAGAATTGTGTGCATTAACAAGGCGTCACATGCTTTTTTTGTGAAACAAAGTTGTGTGAATTAAGTGTGTGCACCACTGCCAGTTTGTATGGATGAAATTTCAAGTCTTCATGAAGAATTTGCCTTACTGTGTGATCAGAAATTGCAAGATCAGTGCATGTTTGCATGCAGATCGCTTGGGGTAATTCAAAATCGCAAGCCTTACTTGCTCAATGTTTCTGGTGTTCTGGTGCCTCTTGAAGGGCTTGGTTTCTTTTTCTGATTACTACCAGTATCCATAAATGTGTGTGCCCACATAATGCACTTTTCAAATAAGGAATTTTCTGTGCTGCACCCGGTCTAATGGAAGCACTAAATAAACTAGGTTTAATATTTGTGGCTAGTACAAGTGTTTGCTAGACTGGAACTCAGACCTGGATTTCTCCATTCTACTGGCATTGTTCTCACCAATTGAGTTTTCTGTGTATGTCTCGTGGTTTGACTCAGTGCTTCTTCTTTCCCTTGCTTCCTATCATTTGAATTTGTCGCAAATGTGATATTGAAATTTTCCCAGTGTACTGAATACTTGATGTTTAAAGAGGGCAGCCATTTGTCATTTACTATCACACATGACACTTCATCTGGGCACCAGCCAGACATCTTCAGATCAGCTATCAAAGGTTGCGACTGGCCACCCACATCACACTACTTATTTGTGCACAGTATGTGTTTGGCGCATGCATCACAATTGTGATTACAACACCAACCCCACCACCAGGAGATAGCACCCTTTATGCTGTAAATTTCAAACTCAGTCATCTGGCTGGTTGCCATTCACTGTGGTCATCAGCACACTTTTGGCTTAACTGAGAACAAATTGTGGAAATAATGGGATACCATGCATTAACCAACTGATAGCTGCTGTCCCAGTTAATAAGTATTTCTGCTGTATGTACCTCCATAATGGACTCTTCAATAATGGAATCACAAAATGAGTTACTTGTAGGAAAAATTGTTTTTCTCATTTGTCTTTATATGCTCAGTGGATGAGTAACTCTCAGCAGTGTCAGACTTTGCACTCTTAACAACTCCACGTAATCTCCAAAGAGAAAAAGTTAATGTGACGGTACTGTTACCTTTCAACCTTTAAGTTGTAAATAATAGACTTCAGCTATCAGTCGTCCTTTGGAATTTTTATTGGCAGATCTAGATTTCAGCTAGAAACTAGCCATTCTCAATGCACTATCATTTTTAATAAATGCATGTAATGCCTGTTGGTCGGGCTTCATCCACAGTTCATTGAATATTCATTGATACAAAATGATAGGGTATTGAGAATGGCTAGTTTCTGGCTGAAATCTAGATCTGCCAATAAAAATTCCAAAGGATGACTGATAGCTGAAATCTATTATTTACAATTAAAAATAAGTCACCGTGTGCAATAGCCTCTAAATGGAGGGTAACTTGACGTTTAAGTTGATTAGATGTATGGCTTTGTGGCAGCCCTTTATTGCACACTGGTTTCAGCTGTTAAGCCCTAACCGTACACACCTAGCTCTCTGCAGCCATTTGCATTGAGGTTGTTTCTTCGTACACCTCTGTCTGCTTCTGCCCAAAACTCTTGGTTCTGCCATGTGACTGAACACCATTAAGAAGACCACCATTGGGTGCATGGTATTGTACGATGATTATCGCCTTTCTCTACACCATTAATGAAAGGAGACACATTCCAATGGCTGATAATTTAATAAAGCAAATAATGACTGGTTCAAATAAGAACAGTCAACATTAGTAGATCATGAACTTTACTGTCTGTTGCTGAGAGCACTACTCATAGCAAGCAATTTTAAACACACACAGTTTAGCAATATTCTGCTTGCCACCATATGACATCAATCTTTTCCCACTGAAATTCCAAAGAGAACAAATGCTGTGCTGGTAATCATATTCCAAACAAATTAACAATTTCATTAGAACAGTGCTGGTCCACTTATTGTCTCAGTCCAGCCTCTAGGCTTGGACTCTCAGACTGTACTTCATTAATCTGCCATTCTGAGTGCTCGCAGCCAGCATCAACTTTATTCTAAATATTGTCAGTGGGCAGTGATTACCTTAGAATTCTGCCTCGGATAAACCAGAGGTATCTGCAAATACACAGGAATGACAAAGTTCGATAAATTTACTTTCGAATGTTACACATGATGACAAATATCTTGAAATATGATGATATAGGACCCTCAGTATGTCTGTTGTGGTTTCTGGCTAATTAGACCAAGAAACTTGTGTTGACCTAACCAAGTTCTCAGTTCTATACTTCTCTTTGGGGCTACAACACCAGAGTTTGATCCCGAGCACACACTGTGACAGACATGCCACATATCTATGGACTTCATATCTCTAATAGTGCAGTACACAGTACCGAGTCCATTCTCAGATGCTTGTTGAAAATGTCGTGAAACTTGCCAGTGCTGTGGCATCTCTACAGTACAGTATATAAAGCTGTTCATTACACTGTGCATGACATTCTTTCCCACCAGCAAATGCATGTGCCTATGTGGGTACTAGCCAAGATTCGAGCTCCCAGCCATTGTGGCCAGCACACTTGCATGAAGACTGTGTACCATTTTATTGAATCCTGCTGTTGCGATCCACGGGAGATGTCAATCACTTCTGTGTCTTGAGGTGGCAAATTTGTGTTACTGCTGTTGAAAACTGAGTAGCTAGTTACTATTCATATGCACTGCCACCAACATTTTTCCGTCTATGTTTCAATCTCCCACAAGAGACATTATCTTCTTTTCTCTGCACCTTGTGGTATTAAAACATTTGTTGGAAGCTCATGCTGCTGAGTTAGTGATTTTATTCTGTGTCCTCACTCTCATTTTGGATCATGTGTAGAGTTATTTACAGGGCAAATTGCTGTTCTGGACAGTATTGTTACTGCACCTTGAGGCACCACTGTTTTATTTTGTACTGACCATTAACAAACTAGCCACTGTTACTGATAACACCATCACTTTTGATTAAAGTTTACTGGCACCGTAGACTGCAGTGACACATCTCTTCGTTTGTGATGGCAAGGTGGGAGGGAGACAGTATTAGCAAGCTTGTGAATCCCAGTTGAATCCAATCTTGCCAGATAGAGATAGGTTTCCCACAACATCAAGACTGGCGGGAATTCTAAATCAGAAACTGGACATTTTTATATTAATTTTGAGTTCATTAGAACATTTGGTTTACTAAGGGAACAGAAAAAGATGGTTGTTTGCTGGTTTTGGATATTCCAGTTAGATGGAAAACCAGGCCCAATAACTGGAAGGAGGACAAGTCACACCTGTCCGCAAGAAGGGTAGTAGAAGTGATCAACAGGACTGTTATCTAATATCTTTGACATCCATTCATTGTAGAATCTTGGAGCATATTCTGAACTCAAACATAATCAGGTATCTTGAACAGAATGACCTCCTCTGTGCTAATCGGCATGGAATCTACGAACATTGATCATATGAAACCCAACTTCCACTTTTATCACATGAAATTATGTAAGCAATGGATCAAGGCAGTCACATAGATGCAGTATGTCTCAGTTTTTGAAAAGCATTTAACTTGGTATCACATTTATGCTTATTATCGAAAGTAAAATCATATGGGATACAAAGTGAAATTCGTGACTGGATTGAGGATTTATTGGTAGGGAGGACACAGCTTGTTATCTTGGATGTAGAGTTGTTGTCAGATGCAGATGTACCTTAGGGTGTGCCCCATGGAATTATGTTAATGAAGTAGTGTATGAAAGCAGCTGCTTAAATATTCAGTCAGACCTTAATAAGATTTCAAAGTGCTTCAAAGATTGGCAGCTTACTTTAAATGCTCATAAATGTAAGGTTGAGCACTTCACAAAATGAAAAAAAAAAAAAAAAAAAAAAAAAAAAAATAGTGTAGTGTCCCATAACTGTAATATGAATGAGTCATAGTTGGAAGCGTACAAATAACTGGCTGTAGCATTTCTTAGGGATATGACATGGAATGATCACATAGGCTCTGTCATGGGTAAAGCGGATGGTAGACTTTGGTTTGTTGGCAAGAGTACAGGGAAAATGAAATCAGTCTACAAAGCAGATTGCTTACAAATAATTTATGCGATCCATCCTAGAATATAGCTCTAGTGTGTGGGACTTGCATCAAATGGGACTAACAGAGGTTATTGAAAGCTGACATAGAAGGGCAGCACAAATGGTCAAGTGTTTGCTTGACTTTTAGGAGAGTGTCAGAGATACTGAAGAAACTGCAGTGGCATGCTCTTGAAGTTAGTCATAAACTATCCCAAGAAAGTCTGCTTTCAAAATTTTAAGAACCAGCTTTAAATTATTTCAGTAGGAATATACTTAAACCCTTCACATATCACTCTTTTAGGGGTTGAGAGACCTACTATATCTTACTGACTGTAAGATGCACATTAATTTTTAAGCAATTAGTTTAAAAAATAACATTTTTACTATTTTGTTATTAGATTGCAATGTCAGACTAAAAAAAAATTCTTAGTGTATAAAGTCAAACTGACCTTTAAAATCCCTGAAAATCATCATCATCCGTTTTGCATTCAGTCCTCTATTTGCACATTTAGCCTCCCTCATCCATTTCTCTCTCTCTCTCTCTCTCTCTCTCTCTCTCTCTCTCCCTCCTCCTCCTCCTCCTCCTCCTTCTTCTTCTTCTTCTTCTTCTTCTTCTCCCCCCCCCCCCTTTTTTTAAGCCCGAGTGGTCTTTTTCTGTAGTTGGAGGGCCAAAATGGTGCTCAGCTGCTCTGTTTCCATGTTCTTATGCATATGCTGTCACTTTAAATTTATAGCCCACATCAAATGAATAGCTTTTATTTTTTTCCATTACGAAACCAGCTACTAACAAAAATATTGGACTGTTACCGATAACACAATTCACTTTCAGTTCAAGTTTACTGGCACCATAGATTGCAATGACACGTCATAGGCTAGACAGTTTTTTGGGTTTGTGATATTGAGGTGAGAGGGAGACAGTGTTAGCAAGCTTGTGAATCCTCATAACTCATGTTTGTCGCATCGGTGCACTGTTGCTGCCAGCTGAATCCAGTGTTTGCTAGATAGGGATAGGTTTCCCACAGCATCAAATATATGGCTATTTTGAAGACTAGTGGAAATTCTAAATCAAACATTGGGCACTTTTGTATTAATTTCGAGAGTAAGATGCACCTGAATTTTGGAGGCAATTTTTCTAAGAAAAAAATGGATCTTATAGTCTGTAAAATAAGGTAGATTGGACTGATTAGTGTGCCCAGGCAGGCAATCGATCATTGTTCCTGTGTTCCAAAGGTGGATGGAACGGGGGGGAAAGCTGTAATAAGTGGTACAGTGGCATGTACCCTGTTCCATACACTTCACAGTTGTTTGTATAGTGTGTGTGTGTAGATGTAGATGATGAGGATGTAGAAAATGATGACTCTCAAAGTCATCAGTTTACCATAAGCCAATTCATAGGGGTTTGAATTTGCAGACTTAAAGTTTCTTAATCCATCATGAACCATGTCTGTTCTTAAAAGACTTGTGCAAAAGGTAAACACAGTTCCAAATTTTGACAGTCTACTTAGGAGCTCACCCACCTTAGCAGCAGTCTTTAAGAAAAATTAATACTTTGACATTCAACAGGGTACTGTCAGTACACATGAGCCATAGAACATCATCAGTGTACCATTCACCTTTTGCAACCAGAGAAGTGTGCCATTGATGGAACATTGCTTATACACCAGACATGCAGTGGACTATGATAAAATAATAGTTTTGGCAACTGCTAATTTTCTTTTGGGGTATCATTATTAAAGAGTCCATGAAGATACACATGACAGAAAACCTTGTTAACTGGGAAAGAGGCTATAAGTTATGTAAAAATGGAATCTCATTGATTTTAACATTGAAGGCACTGCACACTGGCATTGTGATTAGTCTTGCAATTACGATCATTATGAATATGTGAAATGCATATAGAGTGCCAGTAAATTGTGTGACGTGGGGAAGTAATTGTTTGTTTTTGTTTTCCAGTTTGGGTTATTTGCTTACTTTATACTCGGACAAAAATGTGTATGCTTTCAAATGACAATCATGGCTCATACAGGTATTTCAACATCTTCCTCATATACAATTTTATTTTATTAGGTTGTCAGTTTACACCATCTACGCCAAAGTACCCATTTTGTAGAGAAATAAAAGCAGAAGCACTGGGAGTGCCTGGGTTTCAGAGGCTTGGGTACTTAATGCCCCTGCACATTGATGTACCAGAGGTTTATTTTCTTCTTATGGCTTTAATGATGGGACAACCAGTGAAGTTGCTTCCTGCAGACTCGAAGGTTAGTACTGTTCTGTTGCATGTAATTTATATGTCTTTTTAAAAGGAGATGTTACACATGTCAATGTTGTGAATGAATGATGTTTGGTTGGTAAAACTATATCACACAAAGAGATTCATCTAATTTCTCTTATAACTGTAGCAGTTGTTTGAGTGTGTTGTTTGGAGAGTGTAATTATGTTGCTGAAATAGCTAAAGAAGACTTAGTTTACTTACATATTCAATGGCAATGCTTACAAGTCATCATGCTGAAGCAAATATAGTTTGTAGGTAATGTCTGTCATATAAATGCTTTTTCCTAGAAACATTAACCAGGGCATCCAGATACATAAGTAACAGCTAATTAAAGGATACTGAGAGAAAAGAAAAATGAGAATGGAAATTTTGCATATTCTTATGAATGTGTATATAACCAAAAGAAAAATATTCCCAGACTTTAAAGAATAACTGTTTTACTTTTCAGCTTGACCTGGACAGTGTATGGAATTTCATGTTTGGTGTACCTGTTAGCCAATCGGTGACAAGTGTGGCAAGTCGGGTGTCTCTGTGTTCTGAAGCTATCATAGTTCTTTTGGGAATGGTCCGAACAATGCTTAACCAGGAGGGCAAAAGGTATGTGGTATCTTTACCACTGTTAACGATATTTTTATTAAAATTACATGCCAAATATACTAGTAACTCATAAATAAATATTAATTCCTAATGTTTAGTATCAGACCAGCATTCTACTTTACTTTACACTTCTTTTGGGACATCACTTGGCTCTAAGTCAATATAACAGAAGTTACTGATTTTCTTAATTTATGATAATTTGTATGTCTTTACGGCTGTGGAACTCCTAAACTAAATGTGCCATGTGCTTCAGCCTAGGCTAATCTGTTTTGGTCTTCACAACACACTTAATCTGACATGCTTAACTTTTACTTAGCTTTGGTGTTTCGTGCACCTTCTACTGCGACTATGGTTTTAAAAGTGTGTTACTCTGCCACATGTTTCCACAGTGGACACAGAGGACTGCGGATCACACCACATGTGTCCATTCAAACTCGGCTACCTCCTTTCCTCCCACCTTGACAAAAATATAAGTTGACAAATCACTTTGGACAAGCACATTACACTTGCTGTCATCTGTAGGCTGAGCCGTGAGCTACCTCCTCACTTCTGATGTTCGCTTCTGCCAAAGACACGCTTGGCAACCACACCTGTTCTGCTCTCAGACTCATGAGCATATCATCCTTTAGTCCCCAAAGGGGTTTACTGTCACAAGTTGTGAAAGTTTATCTTTTCCACCAGTTTCACGTTACTTTCAAACTCTCGGCCAGTTTTGGTGACTCAGTGACCACCACCCTGCATTTTATAAAAAAAATCTTAAGGAAAGCTGTTATTTATTGATTAGTGAGAAAACAAAGACGATTTGTGGTAATTACCATTACAAACAAATAAAAGAAAGAATTACCAAGCTACACTACTCTTGACCAAGATCGTGCAGCTTCAGTTGCACCCAGGGCTGTAAGCAGCTCTTCTGCTGTTCAAGATGTGGGGCATAGTTGAAGAGCCATTTCTTAGATTACTCCTGTATCTTCCAACTCCAGAATGAAGACAGCTGAGTGACCTTCACACGACCCATTTTTGTTCATGACCAGGGTCTGCAAAGGGAGAGGCCAGGTGGAGTTATTCACAGTTTGAGAGATCCATAATTATGTTCTTTCTATAGCTGCTGCTGCTGGCTGTGAGACTGAAGTGGTCTTGAGGAAACTTCTTCTTGGCCTCAACAGTGGTCTGGGCCTCAATCTTGCAGCTGCTGGAATGTGCTTATGTGATGGATGGTTTTCCTGAGGAGACTGATTTGTTCTTTCTGTGTTGGCAGCTACTTCATGATAGAAGTCTGGTAGCACTAATGACAGCTAGTTGGTAGAGTTTCACAAGTGGCATGGGCTTCATTCATTACCTGATGATTTTTTTTCCTTCAATCTACATGTAATTCTAGGTTGCCTTATTGTCATAGAGACTGGGAATAAGACTAAAATGAAAAGAAAAACTTCAGTCCCCAAATGGGGATCATGACATATGCCACTCTCTTTTTACATTTTCATTTAATTTTTGTGCCAAAAACAAAGCATTCAATATGGAGTTGACAATTGGGCACAAAGCATTGTTTCCTTGCATTTTTTATGCAAATTCAACATTTCCTTTGTTTCCCCAATGTCATGCTTGCGATCACATGTCCAGTTTGGAAAGTCCTAAGTTCAGCTGGAACACAGGATGTCGATGCCTTTGGGTATGATGGATGTCCTACCACTTTTTGATGAGCAGCAGTGGATGATTGCGCACAACGTGCCCTTTCCACCCTCCTTCTAAATTGGAGCAGTGGAATATTTTCATTCGTGAGGCAGTAGATGACTGGAACTGTACATGGCCCTCTGTTTGAATCTGAGTCTCAGGTTTCCTGCGAATTTGTTGTTTCAAATAATGGTGTCCATAATATCGAACCTTCTACTCATCAGTGCTCGGGCTATCAGAAGAAACTTTAAATTTAATGAAATTGTTATTCAGAAAGTCCATCATGGGATGTATCTTGAAAAGTTCATCCCTTTTGACAGCTGGGATTTTGTTGAGATGTGTGTTATCATTGAAGTCAAGATGGCACTTGATTCTGAGATATCTATTGCAGCTCATACACTGCCAAATGCAGCTTATATCAAAGACTTCATCTTCATTCCAATATGGCTGTTCCTGTGGGAGAACATGGTATCTAATGAAGAGCAGTATACCAAAGAACTTTTTTTGTATTCATTGGATCTAAGCTGTGATTATTCTTCTGTGTAGCATATTGGACACTTTCACCAGCATTCAAGTTCATTACTTGTTCATCAAAGTATTCAACACAATCAACTGCAGACTTTACTTTTAGTACTGCTGCCGAATGGCATTTGTGCTGTTCAGTTTGTGCTACATTGGGGTAAGTTTTAGTGTTGGTTGCATTTGCTGTTGTTCAATTATAAGTGATATTAGCTTTAATTTTGTTCTTGTGATGGACTGTATTTTCCCCATGCTCTCTTTTTTCATTAGTATGAGTGAGTGTCCAGGGTAACGGCAACATCAGCTTGGAAGAGTTTCTTCCAATATATTTTTGTCGATATCGTCATGGTCAGACATCTGATCTATGCATTCTGGAGAAAGCTTGACAAAGTCAGTAGGCTCATTCACTTCACCATCATCATCAGAAGCAGCCATGAAATTGGGGTCGTTTAGCCTAATTAACATAAAATGCTTGATTATAAATGTTAGGGAACAGCATACTTAACAAGACTATTGTTTTTCATCAAATTCCTACAGAATTCTCTCTTCAATTCTCTCTTCAGTTCTTATTGAGGAAAGAAGTGATAATCTCCGTAAATCATAAGACTAAAAATTAGTTAAAGATTTTATTATTGTAATAATAATAATTAATAATAATAATAATAATAACAATGATATGATATGTATATAACAGTCATCTAGCAAATTATTGTGTTTTATTCTGTTCTGTTAACAGCCCAGATAGTTTACCTGAATGGTTGCGGGATTACCCAGTGACAATTATACAGTTCCTATTCTTTTTATACCACAATATGGCAGATTTCACGCCAGTGTGCATGACTGGTGAAGTTTTGGGGGCATTGGCAGGCACTCTTTTCCCCAGGCAAGCTGGAAGTGAAGCAGGTAGTGCAGCTTCAACACCCGGCGATGAAGTGAAGGTCAGTGGTCTCTCTCTCTCTCTCTCTCTCTCTCTCTCTCTCTCTCTCTCTCTCTGCCCTTTCAGTCATGTGCAGGTAGTTGGCAGTATCACAACTATATTAACAGAAAATCTCTTATGTTTTTTAAAGCTTTTTCCAACATAGTAATTATTTTCACTCTCGGGTGTTATCATTTATACTACAATATTGTGTTATAGCAACAATAAACATGATTTATGGAACATAGAACTTTATAGAGCCAACATAAGATAATGAAGTACAGGTAGTGTTTAGCACTGAGCAAATTAAATGGACAACAGTAATTCAGGTTACGGAATAGGCCGAGCACTTGTTTGCGATCACTTGAATAATACTGTTTCATTGGCTGCTCACCAGAGTGCACAAGGGGGCCAACCCAGGTAGTCTCCATAAGCAAGCCTGTGAACTGTATGGGCACGCGATCTTTGAAATTGCATGTGTCTTCAGTGAAGGTACATAATGTTGCAACAAATCATATCTTCATCATCGTCAAGTCATAGTGGTATTTATTGGTAAGATTTTCTGTCAACATGCCACAATATTATGATGATGATGATGATGATTGGGTGGAGGCTGCACTGAAATATTATGAAATTTCAGTGGGATCATCTGACGCAATGCCTGAGAGCCTTGGCAACCTAACAAATCTTGTTTTGTTCTGCCCAGTTCTATTTTTTACAGACAGTGATACTGATACTGATTTATTTGATCAGGCAACCAAGGATAACTGAACACTATTTTCAATTTAGGGTATGTTTGTTTGACTATTCAACTCACTCTTACTAATGACCTCTGTTAACTTTAGGCACTCTTCTATTACGTGATCACATGATTGTAGTCCTTTGGTCATTCTATAATTTTAAGTTATCTTTAATGATTTAGTATATGTAATTTTACAACAGTGATCTCTAACTTTTTTGGTTAGAAAGAATTTAAGTATGTCCTTGGAGCAGAATTTGAAAATGAAATTAGTTTCTCCTCCAAGCTCAGTTTTCTTGTGGCACAATACCCTTTTTGTATGGAAATCCATAAAAGCCCATGGTTTTGGTTATTCTGCTATCACTTAATTTAATTGTTCCACAGATGTAAAAAAATTTTGAAAAAATGCCAACATGCTTAACTTATTTATGTGCAAGGTACTCAAGATTTGTTGTGACACACTCTGCCACTACTATAATTATCTCACTAGATATTATTAAATTTTTCATAGCAATCGAAAATGTTGTCTAGTTTATCCTTCCATATATATTCAACTCCGAACACTTTGCTGCTGTTGATTTCTGATTTCAACAAGCTTGCCTCTGTTGTGACTCGCTGATTATTCAAAGTGCCGCCGCGCAATTACGCACGTCCTCTACGTGCGGCACTGTCTGCCAGCCATGCAGCAGCTGCGCCACCTAAGCGGCCAGCCGAGCAGCGGCCACTAGACTGAGACTCGGTGTTTAATCGAATGCCAACTTGTACACAGGTCAACTTACTCAGTGACTTATATGTGTTGTTGTGTTGTCCGAAATATATGTGATAAATTTGAAGATTTAACAATTGGCGACGAGGTAGTGGATTTTTCCTTTTCACCGTTGACTCACAGGGTTCCATGGCTACTGTCGAGCAACTCTTGCAAAATCTCCTTGAACAGCAAACGCTTCTCACAGCGGCGATTCGCGATTTCGTCGCGGCGTCAAATGTGGGGCGTTTCTCGTCGTTGCCTGTACCTCCTTTTCCACCTTACGACGAGACGGCGGAAGACTGGTCTGATTATGAAAAACGTCTTCGACAGCACTTCTTGGCATTTCATGTCACGGACGAACAACCATGTAAGTCTCTGTTTCTTTCCTGGATTTTGCCTCAAATGTATCGGTTGTTGTCGCAATTGGCTCCTTTGAAGGATCCTGTGTCTTTGTCCTTTGCTGAAATGTGGTCACTTCTGTCTGTCTATTTTCAAAGGCAAACGTATGTGGTAGCCTCTCGTGTTGCCTTTTATCGTTGTCAAAAACAACCAAATCAATTCTATCGCACTTGGGCTGCTGAACTTCACGGCCTCAGTCGAAAGTGTCAATTTGTTACTGACGTTCACAAAGAATCCTATGCCGATTCCATGGTACGGGATGCTATTATCCGGTCGGCGCCCGACAAAGAAGTTCAGCAACGTGCCCTTCAGTTGGCGAATCTGACTCTAGATGAAGTTCTCTCCATTGCGCAGTCTTTTGAAATTTCTAGCGCCGCTGGGGCGCAAATAGAAGCGTGGGGTGACGTCGGGGAAATACAACCTCTGTGCGCTGTTGACGACGCGTGCGGCGCGTCCCCGCCGGCCGACGTGGCCGCAGTACGCTCCCACGCGCAGCCTCGACCTAGCCGTAAACAACCCACTAAGAAACTGCAGCAAAATCCCCGGCAACTTCCTTCATGTCCGCGGTGTTTTACGAAACATTCACGCTAGGATTGTCCCCAACGTTGGGCTGTGTGTCACAATTGCAAAAAGAAAGGTCATGTGTCTTCCGTTTGTAAATCTGACCGCATACATGACGCTGATTCTGATTCTGTGTTGTCTGTCAATTGCACTTCTTCCCTTTCAGGGAAGTTATTCCTCACTGTCCAAATCCTTGGCCGAGATGTTCGCATGCAAGTGGATACCGGTTCTGCTGCCACTATCATTAATTCTCAGATGTATCTTCAGCTGGGTTCTCCACTCCTGACCCCTGTCACTCGGCAATTACAGACGTACAATAAACAGAAGATTTCTCTCTTGGGACTGTTTAATGCTGAGGTATCTTACAAATCCGTCGTTCGCACTGTTCCCATATTTGTGGTCCACCAGAGCAAAGCAGAAAATCTTTTTGGTTTCGATGCCTTTCGCGTTTTTGGGTTCTCCATAGATGACTGTCAATATTGTCTCTGACGCTATTCCTTATGCTCAACTGGGTTCCTTGTTGACGACATTTTCGTCACTTTTTTCTCCTGGGTTAGGCCGTGCAAACGACTTTGAAGCTCATATCACGCTCAAACCCACTGCTCGGCCTAAGTTTTTTCGGTTCTCGGCCCATTCCTGTGGCCCTTCGTGATCGGGTAAAACGGGAGTTGGATCGTCTCACTGCTTCAGGGGTCTTGCTTCCTGTCACTTCCAGTGAGTGGTCCTCTCCTGTCGTAGTTGCTAAGCCCAATGGTGATATTTGTCTCTGTGGCGATTTCAAAGCCACTGTAAATGCTCAATGCCTCATCGACACTTACCCTATGCCCCGTCCTGAAGAACTGTTCACTAAACTCGCTGGAGGACAGTATTTTTCTAAAATTGACCTGTCAGAAGCTTATCATCAACTTCCTCTCGACGCTGCTTCTCGGCAGTTTCTGGTCCTTAACACGCCTTTCGGCCTCTATCAATACCAACGCTTGCCATTCGGGGTTGCTAGCACCCCTGCTCTCTTTCAGCGATTCTTGGAACAATTATTGCTCCCTGTCCCGGGGTGTATCAATTACATGGACGACATTGTTGTCACTGGCTCCACCACTGAAGAACATCTTCAAAATCTCCGCACACTTTTTAATGTCTTACAGACTGCCGGTCTTAAGTGTAATCTTAAGAAATCACAATTTTTTCAGGCATCTATCACGTACTTGGGGTTTCAACTCTCTCGGGATGGTATTCGTCCGCTTCAACACACTGTCGCTGCGATCGATGCCCTTCCTCGCCCTACATCTGTTCAGGAACTGCAGGCCTTCTTGGGGAAAATAGCATACTATCACAAGTTTTTACCGTCTGCGGCGTCGGTGGCTCAGCTGTTGCATCGCCTGTTGCACAAAAACGTGCCTTTTCACTGGTCCGCGTCATGTGACGCGGCTTTCCGGAAATTAGAGACTATGCTGAAACAGGCCCCGTGCCTGGCTACTTATCGACCTGGCCAACATCTTGTTCTTGCCACAGACGCCTCTCAATACGGGGTCGGTACAGCCCTTGCGCACCGTTTTTCTGACGGTTCGGAACAACCCATCGCTTATGCCTCCAAAACGCTCACAGATGCCCAACAAAAGTATTCTCAAATTGAGAAAGAAGCTTTGGCCATCATTTATGCTCTTCATAAGTTTGGTGTTTTTTTCTATGGCTCAAAATTTCATCTTGTTACGGATCACAAACCACTTGTTTCCTTGTTTCATCCATCAACGTCACTTCCCGACAAGGCTGCACATCGCCTCCAGCGTTGGGCTCTTCACTTGTCCCGTTTCAATTATGAGATTCATTTCCGGCCAACGGCTCAACATGCGAATGCTGATGCTTTGTCTCGCCTTCCCATGGGTCCTGATCAGGCA
The DNA here is from genome assembly GCF_023864275.1 of Schistocerca cancellata. Taxonomy (NCBI): domain Eukaryota; kingdom Metazoa; phylum Arthropoda; class Insecta; order Orthoptera; family Acrididae; genus Schistocerca; species Schistocerca cancellata. Next base: position 1,141,956,580 of record NC_064626.1, on the reverse strand, counting down.
TTCGACAGGGATGAACTTTTGTGTTTCCACCTGGATGTTGCCGAGCAGCGGGTTGTGGACGGGTTCCCATCACTGGGGACAGGCTGGTGGCTGCTACGGGTTCTGACCCTACCCTCTCCCGGGTTTTACGCTGTATTCAGAAGGGTTGGCCAGATCGCCCGTCCGCTAAGACTTCTGATCCGTTGCGGAACTACTACGCTTTGCGCTACCGCCTCACGGCTAGGGATGGTGTTATCCTCTTTCCCACTGAAAATGCTTCGCAGCATGTTGTGGTACCTGCGTCTTTGCGCGCTTCGGTCTTGCGCCTCCTTCACCAGGGGCACTGGGGTTTGTCTCGCACAAAATCTCTGGCGCGCCGTCATGTGTACTGGCCTGGCATCGACTCTGAAATAGCACACATGGTCGCTGCCTGCGGCCCTTGTGCGTCACAGGCCGCTGCCCTGAAGTTATCTTTGTCACCGTGGCCTTCGCCTGAGAAGCCCTGGGAGCGCATTCATGCTGACTTTGCGGGACCCTTTGTAGGTACTTATTGGCTCCTCGTAATTGACGCCTACTCTAACTTTCCTTTCATTGTCCGTTGCACGTCACCTACCACCGCGGCAACCACCAGTGCTCTCGCCCGCATTTTTTCTTTGGAAGGCCTCCCCTCTACTCTTGTTACTGATAATGGTCCGCAATTTGCCTCTTCCGACTTTGCGGATTTTTGTTTTCGTCACGGCGTTACGCATGTCACGGCCCCTTCGTTCCATCCACAATCCAACGGTGAGGCTGAACGACTGGTCTGCACATTTAAGGCTCAGATGCGGAAACTTCTGACTTCTTCTGCTGCTGATGATGTGCTTCTCCAGTTCCTGGCATCTTACCGTTTCACCCCCATGGGTGATCACAGCCCGGCTGAGCTCTTACATGACCGACAGCCCCGCACGCTACTTCATCTTCTGCGGCCTCCCACCTCATGGCCGTGGGTGCCTTCACTTGGCCGGTTCACTGCTGCCGACCTCGTCTGGGTACGGGGATATGGCAGGCGGCCAAAATGGAGCCCGGGCCGCATCTTACGACACCGTCGCAGACGCCTGTATGAAATCCAGACGGACACGGGTGTTGCAGTGCGTCATTCGGACCAGCTTCGGCCTCGGGTGCCAGCAACGCCTGTTCCGAGTGCCACCACACCACCTTTGGCTCTACCTGATGCTCGGGATCTTGGCATCTCTCAATACTCACAACGCAGCCCGCTCACCGTCATCGTGATGCCAGCACCAGAACGGACGCCACCAGGAGACATGCCCATGCAGGAACCGGAGGACCATCCTCTGTCAGAGTACATCTACTCGCCTCCTCCTCCAACGGACGCCAACACATCGCCCATGTCTCCTGTCATATCAACTGGACTTGCCGCAACGGGCAGATTGGTGCATGGGGCCCCAGCAGATTCGACCCCTACGTCTCCTGTCATCGCGACCCGTTATCATCGGCGACACTTCCGTCCGTACGGGAAGCCTCCTCCTCGAGACTTTACGGCGAGTCAAACAACGCTTATGTACGTTAGCCATCTCCAGGACACCTCTATCAAGACCAGTGCAACAATTTCAAAGGGGGGAAAAGTGTTGTGACTCGCCGATTATTCAAAGTGCCGCCGCGCAGTTACGCATGTCCTCTACGTGCGGCGCTGTCTGCCAGCCATGCAACAGCTGCGCCACCTAAGCGGCCAGCCGAGCAGCGGCCGCTAGACTGAGACTTAGTGTTTAATCGAATGCCGACTTGTACACAGGTCAACTTACTCAGTGACTTATATGTGTTGTTGTGTTGTCCAAAATATATGTGATAAATTTGAAGATTTAACAGCCTCTGCTCCCGCCCCCCTCCCCCCCTTTACACACATCCCTCCAGCACAAAATTGTAGACAATCTCTTCAGGCATAACGATGTGTTCTATCAGCTGATCCCTTATTTTAATCAGGTTGTGCTACAAATTTCTATTCTTCCCAGTTCTATTCAGTACCTCCTCTTTAGTTGTACATTTTACTCACCTAACCTTCAGCATTTTTCTGTAGCTCCACATTTCAAAACCTTATTCTCTCTTCTTTTCTAAACTGTTTACCATCCACATTTCATTTTTGTACAAAGCTACATTCCAGAAAAAAGTACCTTCAGAAAAGACTTCCTAACACATAAATATATATTCAGTGACAGTGGTTATTTGTGTGTGTGTGTGTGTGTGTGTGTGTGTGTGTGTGTGTGTGTTTTCAGAAATAGCTGTCCCAGTTGTAATATATTTTGGTCTCTACTTCTATTGGTGTCTCACTTCCTAATCTAATTTCCTCAGCATCACATGATAAATTTTTGAGATACTATCCATTGGTAGAATGAATTTTCACTCTGCATTTTAGTGTGCACTGATTTGAAGCTTCCTGCAGATAAAAACGGTATGTTGGACTGGGACTCAAACATGGGACCTTTGCCCGTGCCTTGGGCAAGCAAGCACTCTGTCGACTGAGCAATCTGAGCTGGAATCACAATTGCCTTTACAACCTTACTTCCCCCAGTGTCATGTCTACAGTACTGGCAGAGGTGAAGCTGTGAGTTTCTACTCAGTGCGTACTACACTTACTAGCTTATGGACACAAAGAACGGGAAATGGTGAAGCCATGTCACAACAGTTGAATTAAACAAATTGTTTATTCTATTAAAATAGGAATAAGATATCTGTGTAACTAGTTGTGATTTAAAATGAAGTACTGGATAAAACAAGTTTTTCTCATTTTTAAATAAACAATTTGTTTCATCAAAGTACCAGGATTCTCAAACTGTTCCATCAGAGGAAAATTGTGGGAACCCTTGCTCTAAGTGGTGGCTTGGAACAGAAGAGAGGCAGATTTTTCAGCCACAGCTCCGAGAGTTCTCAGTTTTTTTAAGTCAAGTGACCCTGTGACACGATTTTATTGGAAGAGTGGCTTTGCTGACGATGATTCGGCCTATTCCAGTGCAAACTGTTCGATGGTTGTCACATCAGCTGAAAGGTGACACAGAAAAAAAGCTACTGCTGTGTAAAATTTAAATAATAAAAATTACTCATGTTAGGGGGCCTGGGGGAAACTTGTACGGAATAAAACAAAGCAAAAAATGTGCAAACTGCTGTGTAAGCACTGAGACTACCGCATTTTGCGCAGGTGATCAGTCTTCCGTATTTACCCTCTTTCCTTTCCCCAGATGAATCTCTCATTCTAAAGTCAAGTAGTTTTTGAGAATGTGTGTACTTGGCTTCACTACAAAACTGATTTCTTAATTGCTTGTTAATATGACTATTATAGTTATTGAATTATCAACATCTAAAAGCCTAGGAGAGATTTGTGAAGAATTGTCTGGTTATGTCCATTCATTCATTCATTCATTCATGGAATATACTTTGTAATGATCATACCAACATATCAAATTGAATATTGTGTACATTTGTTTGGTATGATACTAATGTTTTCAATGCTCCTTGACACTGTTAGCGTGCAGAATACTGACAGCACTAGAGTTTAGGGTAGGACGGAATGGCACGTGGAGTTCTATTTGCACCTGTGACAGTTGCAAGGATATTGGAATTTTTAGTGAAGGTGAACAGAAGACATGGGACTATAAAATGATGTTGAGTCCATGAGTTGTGTGTTTATAAGAAATTGATTACAGTTGCAGTAGACCATAATGATTTTTGCTTGAAGAATTGTCATATTTCGTTTTTAAAATTAACTCTCTATGAAGTCTTTAAGCTGCTAATTTTTTTGGCACAGCTTTAAAACCTTTCGAAAGTTCTCATTTGCTTATTACACTGTGTAAAATATAGGAACAGTTTTTGTTTTCTCTCTTGGGGCTGTTGTTAGACACGCTTCTCAATACTGTAATTCTATAGCTTCTTTACTTTGAAGGTCTGAACCAACCTTCAGTACTTTTCACCCATGTAGTCTCAATTTATATTGGTTTCCCCTCCCTTTCCCTCTTCTCAGTTCTGCTCCTAAAACTTTCTTTTCTCTCCTCTGTTCTATTTTCTGCAGATTACCTTCAATGTGTAAATAAGTTATAACCTGTCCTTAAATTTTCTGCTTTATACTAGTTCATTCTGTTTCATCATCCTTTTCTGCACTTGTTTTGCCATTTCAGTTTCTGCCATTCTTTTGCAATTACATGTGGCATACCAATATTAGTATTATAGAATTTATATGTACCTAAATTGTTAAAGTACAGTGTTAGTTCACAGTCCTTACTTACACCTTGTGTGTGTGTGTGTGTGTGTGTGTGTGTGCGCGTGTGTGTGTGTGTGTGTAGGTACTCTTCCCTATATGTATACTTAACCTTTTTCTTAGTTTCCTGTTTTCCCATTTTCTTGTAACAGCCCAACTATCAAGTTTGGAATGCTCAAATATCTTTATAATTCCTAACACTCTTATATTCCTTTATGGTATTTATTGTAACTGAACATAATTACATCATAAAGTGAATCTTGCTTGTAGGCTACTGTCCCTCCTTGTTTCACCATATGGATAAGTATATATTCCCTGTTACTTCACATTTTTAGTAACCACACATGTCAATCACTATTATGACAATTTTGTAATCTTGAAACATGATATTTATCTTTCCTCAGACTTATCCTGGCTCTGACTCCGCTGTCCTTGTTAGATCTCCATCAAAGGATTCGGGTTTGAGCAACCACCCAGCAAGGAAATTTGTGATGGACTTCCTGCGCGTGATTGTAGTGGACTCGCTATCACTACCATCACCTGGAAAAGGTCCTCTTGCAATTGACTTAGTCCTTGAGGTATGTAGATTTGTTGATAAATTGTTGTTCTGGGCTACTACAGATTATTCATAATGTGTGTATTTCAATAGTGTGACCACTGATATTGCTTAATACTGTTAACTATTTTAACCATTGGAAAATTACTATGCTCAAATTTGATTTACATGCTATTTGCAAAAAGAACAGAAAACATTTATTGTTAGTGGCCATTGAAGGACAGCTGTAGAATATACATTGTTGTACTATTAATTGAAAATGTAAAGTTTTTATGAAATTTGTTATGCTTATGTGACATAGCACTGATGAGTAGAAATTGCTATGAGTAATGCTTTACTACGTTCAGATAGCTTTTCAACATTCGTCTTATTCACCAGGTGTAAAAGATCTCAAAGTTTTCTGATAACATACGTATAAGAAAGCTGATGAAGGAAATAAACACAAGATACAAACTGTCTGTCACCACACTGGTTACACTGCCGGTATTCAGAATCCATATTGAAATATTATTCACCCGATATAAGATTCTTTCAAAATGTTTTATGTTACCCAGTATGATCTTCAATCTTTTTAGCTGGCAGCCCGCTTTCGGTTCAGGAAATTTGAATCGATAGCTTTGTGTCATAGGAGACTTAGTGGGATAATGTTTTATTTAAAGTTGGAATTGATTGGCGACTCCATGGAGTGTTCTGTGCACCACGACCAAATAATGGATATAATTGGAAGGAGAAACAGCATTGGTCGTATTTTTTTGTTTTATTATCCGCAAAATCGATTTTCGGTCACTTAGTGACCATCCTCAGTGTTGTAATATACAATTAAAATTGGTAGGCACTGGTATCAACAAGCTTAGAGCGATCACATAAACAAGTTGGAATGTAACAATATGAGCGAAGGAAAGTTGCCACTCATCATATAGCGGAGATGCTGAGTCACGATAGGCACAATAAAAAGATTCACACAATCATAGCTTTCGGCCATTAAGGCCTTTGTCAGCAGTACACACACACACACACACACACACACACACACACACACACACGTACAACTTGCACACATACCCTTATTCAGACAAACTCTTTTGTTAATGAATGTGAAATTACAAAATTTTATTACAGTGAGAAACACAAATATTTTTCATTATGGACTGATTTTTTTTGTTCCTGATATCTCCCTACTTGTTGTCAATTTTTAGTTCTTAAGAAAGGTGTTGTTTTGTACTGTAGTCTGCATAAAACCTTTTTCTTATTAGGAACTTGTCTGTTTGCTTAGAATAGAATTTTTTAGAATACATCAAACAAATTAAATGTTGAGTGTCATTCTATGTGCAGGCATCACCGGAGAATGCAAGCATGTCTCAGCAGACACGTTATCAGACGGAGGTGTTGGGAACTCTGATGGAGCACCTGCTGGCAGCCGACGTCCTCATCGGGGAGCAGGCTGCACTGCCTGTAGTCCCTGGGGGGGCGTCTCAGTACATTGCTCCCAATGTGTGCTACCTCGCTTCACGTATTGTGGACAAGCTTTGGCAGGGTGAGTCACGTTATTGCAGTTTCTGTATTCTAAACTTGTTGCACTGTAAATATTAAATTGTCTGTTCAATAATTTGCTAGTCTCCCTCTTACTGTTGTCATGAATCTTTTATGTGATTCTTAAATGTAATTATTGTGAACGTGATTCAGAGTGAAGCTGTGTCATGGTTTCTTATTTGTGTATAGTAGAGGGGAGCTGTCATCCTGGTTTTAGTTTTCACTGTTTCCATAAATCACTTCAACTGAATAGTGAGATAGTTGCCTCTCTAGCACAATTGCATGTTTCTGTCCTTCGTCTTGCTTAGGTGAACTAGTGAACATCAAGGGGAAAATATCAGTTCAAAAACTGTGAGGGGTGAGGGGAGGCATAAAGAGGTATATCATTTAGCAAATCAATAGAAAAATCAGCACCTTCTGTCACAATTGACCAAATGTTTAAAGGAGCAGCAGTTTACAAATTTTCAACTATTCATAGTAACTCACTCACATGAAGTTTATGATTTGTAAATTGCTTTACTGCAGCCTTAACTGGTATCTGATTTGTGTTTAGTTCAGTTTTTAAAACTTGTTGCATTTGTTATATAAATGCAGCCAACTGCTAGTCTTCTTGGTCAAAAGAAAGATGTTATACTCCTGCTTGCAAAGCAAGATTTGTGGTTGCACATAACTTCATACTAAATACGAGTTTCAGTGTATTGTTAGCTAGTATCAGGTGTGGTAAAAAAGAAAATTAAGTGCGACATATACTTTCTATTAGGAATTGAGGCAGTAATTATCATTTTATATACCAGCAGAGATATTGCTGGCGGATGGTTGCTTTGTAATGGTTACAATATCAGTATTTAAAAACAAGTCTTCCTTACTTGTTCCCAGGCATGAATTTTTGACCAAATTTTCAGCTACAACAGGTGGGTCTTCTCATCCTGGGGTCTGGATGACCTGCCATACCTTCTTAACCTTCCCCAACCTATTCCTCACCCCTCCCTGAAAGCTATTACAGTGTCATGTACTTTTATATGGGCCTATTGACTGTATTAAATTTGTTGCTGATTTGTCAAAACCGGATATTTTGAGACTGTGGCTGTGTGAAAAATACAAGTTGATTCTTGAAAAGAAGAAAACAGTAATCAGGCACTGTTAATAATGCTGTTTGTTTACACAAGTAGCCCCATTACCGATTTTGAACAGACAGGTTCATCTTCAGAGACCTGTTTATATTTGTTGTCATATACAGTTTCTGGCTGCTTTTTTTTCTGTAGTGGCAAAAGTTCATTGGGATGATGACGCCCTACAGCAGAAAACGGCCTGTTTAACTGTAACTGTACCTAATAACAAATGAAAACAATGCAAACAAATCTCAAATATAGAACTGTTTGAATTTTAGATTACTTACATTGAAATTCCTTGCTGTCGTGCGCCCACAAAACCCTACTACTACTACTACTACTACTACTACTGAAATTCCCATGTCTTTATGTTGTGCGGTTGATAGCTGTCCACAAAATGAATATTTTACCTCATGAGGGTAAGCAGTGGCTGCAGATATTCTCTCATTACATTAGACAATAAGTGTGACTTGTTGTATCGAGAAATTGGAGAGGAGTTCATCTAGATGTAGCAGAAAATAGAGTAATGTGATACAAATATAACTACTGCTAAATCAGGAACAAAAGGCACTAGGAAGAAATTAATCTTCTGGTAGGTACTGGTTGCTATAGTGGTGTAGGCCAAATGCTGCATATCAATGTGCCAGTCTTCACTATGTGACAGAGGACATAGGGCCATTGTACAGGCAGTTTGGTGAAAGGGATCAGGTGATCATAGTAGGTGGCATAGGTAACAGTCCGGCTAAAGACCTATGTAACCAGTGGGTGTCCTGGACAAAACATGATCAGCAACTTCTCATAAAGTGCCAGTGTGGCATTGTTGGGTGTCTTGCAGCATCATGATCAGTGCTGGGTAAACATACAAAAATAATAATACCTTCAGCTGTATGGATTAATTGTGTGCCATGCAAGTGACACATTGTACATGGCACTTGAAAGTTTTAGGTGCCCAACACAAGAGGAATACAGCCCTGCTCCTAAGGTTATTGTAGCCTAATAGGTTTTAGACACTGTTGAACAACTGTATGGGTTTGTTGCAGTGGAGACACTATAGTTAATTTTTTTACAGTTTAGTACTGTAGTGGTCACACGTGTATAATGAAAATTGGTTCAGTCTAATGTAGTTAACATTTCAAACAATGAAAAGTCCATATGGAAAGGCTAGATTGCTACTAACCATACAGAGGTGGTGCTGAATCACAGAAAGGTGCAATGAAAAGACTGCTAAACATATAAGCTTTTGGACAATAAAGTCCCCCTTTGGAAATAGAAAACACACACACATTCACACAAGCACAAGTAACACACACATGGTCACTTTCCTCAGTGGGGTGCCCACATGGAGGCAGCCACAGTGGCTGGAGACAGTGGTCATGTGTGAATGTGTGTATATTTTCTATTTCCAAAGTGTGACTTTTTTGTGCAAAAGCTTAAATGTTAAGCAATATTTGCATTGTGCCTGTCTTTGTCTCAATGTCTCCTCTATGCAATAAGTAGCTATCTATCCTTGTTATAAAATAATTAACATTTCATCATTAAAAAGTAAATATAGCTTTTATGATATTGTATATTGTATGGCATGATAAATGATATTAGTTGCTGCATCTAGGGGTCTGAAGATGGTGGATTGTATCACCAAAACCCGTTACAAATAAATAAAAAAATACATACAGCTGAAGGTATTGCACATACAGCTGAAGATATTATCATTATTGCTGATAAGACAAGGAAAGGTAACCTAGCTGAGCATCTTGCAAAAATATACAGGGGCTACAATTGCATAAACCCTTGCAATTACTGGTGTCAGAAAGGCATTTTTTGGGGTAGAGAAAGGGTTGAGGTAGTTAGTCTTATAGGAAATTACGGTGGTGGTCTTCCACCACTGTAATTTCCTATAATTTTCATTATACATGTGTGACCACTACAGTATTAAAGCAATAAAAAAATCATTTTGAAATGATTATGTTCTGTGCATGTCTGGACATCATGTAACCATATGGTTAGAGAAGTTAAGTATAGAGAGTAAAGCTATAACTAAAAAGTTCCATCTGGGTACCTTCTTCTATTTCATAAAATAACTTTTTAGGAAACTTGTTGCTTATTTACTGTATAAGTTCTGGCAGAACGTGCAGCTCAGAGGGACGCAGCGAGTTTGCCAGCTAGGAATGTGGGAGGGATGTGTAGCCAATGCACGGTCTAGGCATACGATGTGCAGGTGCTGGAGCCAGTGGGTTGCAGCACATGAAGAAGGTGATGTGGGTTGAGAGGGGGTGACAGGACAGAGGAAGGGGTGGGTGTAGAATTATGGATTAGTGAAGATTGAGGCCGGGAGGGTTATGGGAGTGAAGGATAAGGGTAACACCCGTCTGTCTAGTTGAGGAAACTGTTTGCGTGTAGAAGGATCCAGATAGTGCAAGTTGTGAAGCTGCCATTGCAGTCGAGCATGTTGTGCTCATCTGCATGTTGCGCCACTGGCTGGTCAACTTTGTTGTTGACAACAGTTTAGTGGTGTCCATTCATTTCCGGTTGTCATACCAACATAAAAATGTTATTCTTTGACATTGTCAATGGGGAGGTACTTGATCTGTTTATAAATCTTGGTGTAGGATTTTCATCCACAAATGCTCTAACATAAAAAGCTGTGAACTGGTTTCTGCAAGTTAGTATGTGACATGGCTGCTTTCACAGGTCGTCCTGCCTCTGATTGTGTAGGATAGGCCTGTAGCAGGACTGGAGTAGGAAGTGCTAGATGGGTGGACTGGGCAGGTCTTGCACGTGGGGTCTTCCATGGGGATATGGCTCCTGTGACTTTGGATTGGGAGTAGCACATGAATGGACCAACCCCTCACCTCCCCCCCCCCCCCCCTCTCTCACCCCCCCCCCCCCCCCCCCCCAGTTTCAAATTATTTTTTTCTCTGATGTTCAGTAGTTCAGCTTGGGATGACAGAAATGGATAATTATGCTAGACAGGAAACCACCTTACTATTCAGTTGAAGTGATTTAGGCAACCCATGCAAACTAAAATGAGAAAGGCAACTTCCTTTCTCCGGACCCTTCCCCCTACTTCCACTGAATGTGAAGCAATGATATAATATCACTCATTATTTATCTTGTTCACAATAAGTAGAATATTCCGTAAATTGATTTGTTTCACATCTTTACAATATATCATGCAAAGTGACCCATGGAAGGTGTAACTAACTAAATAAATAACTTAGTCAACAACAGTATAATGAGAAATGTAATTAATTTCAGATTGTAGCCTAGAAACCAGTTGATTTACATAGAAAAATAATTGAAATTTCAAGCTCAGCATAAATATTTTTAAGTATATGAGCTACTAAACGAGGCTCACAAAGGCCTCGAATTCAGTTATGCTCTTTGTCATTGCATCATTGCACTCTACAGGATAACTCAAAATATCAATATTTACATTTTGGAAGACAAGGCCAGTGTTATGTTATTTCATAGAGTTTAAAATTAAAGTAGCAACAGTGTAAAAACTTGATAATGATGATGAGAAAAATTGCTATTACAAGGATGAAAATAACTACAAAAAAATGCTTCCCAATATATAGATATGTTTCTGTAGTTATTTGATGAGATTTAATTATATTTATAATTGTATATTTTTGTATTGTGCAGCTTTACTGCAATGCATTTAATTTGATGACTATCTCAGTGCTTTAAAACCATACTGATATACACCACTTTTACCATTCTTTCTTTGCAGGTACTTTTGCAAAAGATCCACATGAAGTATTTGAGTTTGTGGTGAAATTAATAATGCAGGCAAAGCGTCGCCCATCAACAGTTTCCTTGGAAGGTCTTTACCATTGCCTGAATCGCACTATATTGTTCCTATTGTCCCGCTCTACAGAAAACATAGCTGACCAGATGGCTGTACTGGAGGCACTCCACAAGCTTACCACGCATCGGTAAGTTGAGTGATGTTGTTGTTGTTGTTGCTATGTGTCCCATGGTACTCATTGGAAAGAAACTCCTTGTTGTTAATTAATTTGGTTACTACTCTGGCCATTCATTTGCTTAAGAAAGAATTTCTTCAATTATGCAGTGCCAGCCAGCACAAAGCAGTAAATTGTGTTCCTTTTTTTTCTCCTCCCTCCACCTTGTTCTCTCTCTCTCTCTCTCTCTCTCTCTCTCTCTCTCTCTCTCTCTCTCTCCCCCCCTCTGTCTGTCTCTCTCTCTCAAAAGAAAACTTGTGTTGGTACTAATCCATCAGATTTTCTATATAAAATTCTATGAGACTTAATATTCAGATCAGTGTTACAATCTCTATGCCACTCACAAGGCAACAAATGACGCAATTGATGATATTAAAATTTTAAATGTCTGTAAATTACATGTTATTGTTTATATTTTATCCAGTGTTATTCTTAAAAACCTGTATGTGAAATAAATAAATGGTAGACTACAAGACATGTTTTATCAGAGAAACGTGGGAAGCAAGTAAATATTTTAAGCAGAGGTGCCTGTCATCCCAAACATATTTTCTACAATGTGAAAGTTGGATAATGTTACCAAAATTACATCATGAGAATGCGGGCTTCCTCAGTGAATTTTTTTCTGTTATCTCATGTTATCAGCTAAGTTTCAGTGCTTTCTTGAAGCTACCTTTCAATATGTTTTGTACTCATCATATTATGGCAAAGTCTTCTTCAGTCTTCACCTGAGTAGGAAATGGATTTCGAGAAAATGTTGCCATTTGCCTGATGACACACATTAATTTACCAGCTGCTGTGAGTGCAGGAATTAATTGCTATTTTCAAATAATTTTGTAGGAAATGTGTGTTCCATCCTTCATTGTCAAGCTCTGAGTGAGAGTATTAATGGGGTGTATGGAAGTATAATTGAGTGAACTGGACCGAAAGGCTTATTTCTCTAACACAGGATTTTACAAACAAGAGCATTACACTGATGAGAGAGAACATTTTGACTGTCAGCTTGTTTGGCCCCTGTCACTTGCAGAGTGCCGGGGGGGGGGGGGGGGGGGGGGGGGGATGCACACTGGCCCCATCCACCCACTATCCTGATTATTTCTTTCCGCTCCTTCTACTATTGTTGGTCTGAGTCATTTACATTACAAAATGAGATTTTCACTCTGCAATGGACTGTGCGCTGATATGAAACTTCCTGGCAGAATAAAACTGTGTGCCAGACCGAGACTCGAACTCGGGACCTTTGCCTTTCGCGGGCAAGAGCTCTACCTTGCCCACGAAAGGCAAAGCTCCCAAGTTTGAGTCTCAGTCAGGCACACAGTTTTAATCAGCCAGGAAGTTTCATTTGATTTCCATTACCCTTTTAGCCTTCTCACTGTTACTATTATCCTCTTAATTGGCAAGATTTCTCTCACCACATATGAGTCGTTGGGGACCCCTTGTCTGCTCTGACCTGCGTGCCAGTCTGACCCATACACTCACTCCTCTTTAAATTATTTCTCAGCTCCGGCATCAGTATTGTGTTAGTGTCTCGATTTTACCACTCCTGCATACGTTCATAAGTCAAACAAACTGCATACGTTCATAAGTCAAACAAATTTTTGCCGCACATCACTAACGTCAGATGAGCTACCTATGACCGAGGGACTGATCACCTTCAAACAGTCATCCAGCCAGAGATGTTGCTATTGGCGGTCATGTGTGCATGTGTGTATGAATGATGTGTGTCCCTCTTGTATTGATGAAGGCCGTGGCTGAAAGCTTTTTTTAAGTGTATTTTAATTGTGCCTGTCTACAACATAATGTGTATTCTTTACAGTAAGTAGCAGTCTCTCTTTTCCTATGTTGTTGGACTGATAACCTTGTTGTTTAGTCCCATAACTATCAACCAACCAACCAACTGTGAAATTATGAGTCATCTGGTGGCATTGTGGTTATGATGCACAAATGGAGAATCATTCTAGTGACAGTCATCTTCTTCCTTGGCATTTGTCCTCCTTGCTGGCGAGGTCCACTGTTTTAGTGCTCTGTTGCCATTAAATCCAATCTAGTGCCGGATGAGGGTGCAGCCCTGAAATCTAGAGATCTCTGTGCAACCTATCAAGCCATTCCTACGTGGGTTGTCCTACAGGCTGGTTACCATGTATTCTCAAACTAAAACTAGTCTTTGCTACTGTTGTTGTGTCTGCTCTAAGAACATGCCCATACCATCATACAAGGCTTTCTCTGATCGTGTTTACTATTGCTGGTACTTCATATAACTTATGAACTTTATCAATTGTGATATGATTGTGCATTGCTAATCTAGATGTCCACCTGAGCTGCTTTGTTTGCATGTCAGAAAGTCATCATTCCACTTCATTTGTTGAAGGGCAGCATTGAGCAACATACTGTGTATAACTTATGAACTTTATCAATTGTGATATGATTGTGCATTGCTAATCTAGATGTCCACCTGAGCTGCTTTGTTTGCATGTCAGAAAGTCATCATTCCACTTCATTTGTTGAAGGGCAGCATTGAGCAACATACTGTGTAATTGAATGGATTACAAATTGGTATAGTTCTAGTGACTGTAGGGGCCAAAAATGGGGAAATCCATTTACTTAAACGACTTTGACAAGGGGCAGAGTGCTATGGTCTGGCACATGGGAATAAGTATCTTGGAGGTGGTGAAGCTGGACAGCTGTTCACGTGCTACTGTTCTGAGGACCTGTGGAAACGTTTTGATGGACGGTTGAATACAGGAGTGGGTTTCAAGGTGCCAGATGTGCACACTTTATCATGTAATGAAAGGGGAGCTCAGAGGTTTTTCCACTCTGTAAAGCAGGATAAGTGGCATCTGCAGCAGATCTGATGACAAAGTGCAATGCTGGTATGGGCATAAGTGCTTTGGAGCACACAGTTCAGCACACAATTTTGAATGTGGGGCTTCACAGCAGACGAAGCTCTGTGTTCTCATGTTGACCCAGTGATGTCATCATTTACAATTGCAGTGAGCACAGTGTCATCAAGGTTGGATTGCGTATGGATGGAAATGTGTCATCTGGTCGGATGAATCACCATTTTTTTTTTTTGTTACACTAGGTTGGTGGTCCTGTCAAGATATCCATAACCCAAGCAAACGGCTGCTCACTATCTGTCCTGTGCCTCGAACACATGCCAGTGGAGGCAGTATTATTCTATTGATGACATTTACCTTGTCTTATATAGGACCTGTCGCGCTAATTGAAGGCACCAAAACAGTTGTGGGTTACGCAATTATTGCAGACCACCTCCATCCCTTCGTGCCTGATGTCTTCACCGACAGTGGTGGCATGCACCTTCCAGCAGGATGACTGTCCATCCCACAAGGCCAGAATTGTGTTGGAACAGTTAGAGGTGCATCATAGTGAATTTCTACTGGCGTCTGAGTCACTAGATTCACCTAATCTGAACCCCATGGAACACCTCTGGAATGCTATCAGGCACCAACTCCACACCCACAAACCACCTGTCCATAATTTACAGAAATTACACGATCTGTCTGTAGACACCTAGCACCATATACCTCCAGAAACCTACGAAACACTTGTCGAATCCATGCCGTGCAAAATCACAGCTGTACTGTTTTCCAAAGGTGCACCAACACACTATTAAGCATGTCATCATAACATTTTGACTCATCAGTGTGGAACTAGCACTGATAGAAACAGTGGAGATCCTGATTTATGTTATAGAGCAAATATTGATACAAAGCATCAGGGGTCAATTTTCAATGAACCTGTCTACATATACATCTACACCTGTCCTCAGCAAACCACTTTGAAGTGCATGGCAGAGGATACTTTCTATTGCACCAGTTATTAGGGCTTCTTCCCATTCCATTCATGTATGGATTGCTTAAAAGCCTCTCTGCACACTGTATTTAATTTAATCTTGTCCTTTTGATTCCCTTGAGAGTGATATATAGGGAATTGTAGTACATTCCTAGAGTGATCATTTAAAACCAGTTCTTCAAACTTTGTGAAGTGACTTTCTTTGGACAGTTAGACCTATGTTCAAGTGCCTGCCACTTCAGTTTCTTCAGCATCTCTGTTACACTTTGCCACAGGTCAAACCTGTGACCATTTGTACTGGCCTTTTCTGTACACATTCAATATTGTTGGTCCTATTTGGTATAGGTGTCACATGTGTGAGCAGTATTCTAGGATGGATCACACATGTAAGCAGTGTTCTAGGATGGGTCACACGTGAGCAGTGTTCTAGGGTGGATCACACAAGTCTTTTGTACTCCTTTTTAGACTGACTGCATTCGCTAGTATTATAACAGTAAACCGAAGTCTGCCACAAGCTTTCCCTATGACTTAACCCATGTGATTGTTCCATTTTATAACTCTTCATAGTGTTACAACCAGGTATTTGTATGAGTTTATTGATTCCAACTTTGACTCATTGATACTATATTTATAGAATATTATGTTTTTTTTTCAATTTTGCACAACTTTACACCTTAGAACATTTAAAGCAAGTTGCCACTCTTTGTACCTGTTTGAAATACTATTATGAGCTGACTAAATATTTGTACAGCTTTCTTCTACAGTACTGCAATGTATATAATGGCACCATCTGCAAAAAACCTGAAGTTACTATTAATATTGTCTGCAAAGTCATTATTGTACAGCGTGAACAGTGAGGGGTCCCAATACACTTCCCTGGGGCACAGCTGAAATTACTTATGCATATGTTGATGAGTCTCCATCTAAGAAAATATTACATTTCCTTCCTATCAAAGAATTCCCAATCCAGCCACAAATATCCTCATTTTAAGGGATTATTTTCTCGTAGGTGGGAGAGAGAAATTTGGGGAAGCATGATCAACGTGTTGGCACTAAAATGGTTACAAGTTGTGTTCTGTTAGATAAGAAAGTATCTTATTGCTATCTTCAGTTACACAGTCAGAACTTTGCTGATATTAACAAAAGTAAACTCAGATTGTGCTGTTATCGCAGATCCACGATCACACAAAATATTTGTTTGAATGTCAGTAAGTTGATCCTGGGACTTCATTCATCCAAAGAGAAGGGAACATTTGTAGACTTTTCAAAGGATTTGATGAATAAAATTATGCCGAATTACATGCGACAGAAAGTGGCAGTGAATATCATGTGCCAGAACAGAAAACAGTCATGTTTGTTCTCGAGATATGCATCAAACACTTGCTCATAAGATTTGCAGTCACAGGTTTGTTTCCAGCAAACTATTCGGGGGTTAGGGGTGTTGAAAATTCTAGTGATTTAAATGTTATCAGAGATGGTGAACTGTGTACTGAGGTGAATGAAATGGTCTTCGTAACTGTAAAAGAGAGCTAATGGAATGGAAATAATTGAGAGGAAAGGGAATATTCATAATATTTGTGCCAAGGATAATCACATCACTAAATAAATGAATGAAATAATGGCAAGATAAAAGATAGTGAGATGGAGAAGAGGGAGGGAAAAGATAAGGAATAACTCAAGGTAAATTTTAAGAAATGGAGTCTGTAACTAAAGTTGTATGAAAGCAGCACCCAGGAAATAATTTTGTATTACAAGATACTGAAAAATGTTCAGGGAAAGTTAAAGGAAACTGCAGGAGGTGACATACATTGAGAAGGTTGAGGTATCCATTGATGACGAAGTTGATCCAAATGACTTATATAGTGGCACAGATGTCTAAATTCTCTTGTCTCGCAGTTGGAATTAAGGTTGTTGTATCTGCCATTTCACACATTGTATTTGTGTTTACTTTGCTTCTCTGCAGTTTACAATTACATACAGTATTTACCTTATCTTTTGTTTTTACTTAGAATAGTATTTCCAAAGGTATTTAATTTAATTCTGAACATTATTGATTTCAGAGGTCTAATCTTTGGTGCAGGAAATCATGAACTGGATTTTGTCGGCTGCCTAACATACTGTTTATTGCAACTTACATCTGATATGAAAATTATGTGAGTATATAACAATGTTTACATAAATCTTAACTTATGCTGTGTTGGAAAACACAGTAGAAAAAAAAAGAGAAATTTTTAATTATACAAATACTGTTCTGAGAACAGCATTTTCTGGGGGAAACTTATGAATTTCCCTTCTTTTCATTTTATGTGTGCAACAAGGTTTTAACATTTGATTGCATAAATTTGTTGTGTGCTATGTGCTCTGTTGAAATCAGATGCCACTCGTATCTATGGTTATAATAGTGTTCGTGAAAGTTGCAACAGTCAAAAAGAGAGCTCAAATGAGTGAAAATTCCAAGGACATGAAACATTAAGTTCACAAAGATTTTCTCCTATTGACACAACTTCATGAGAAATTAAGCCTGACACTGCCCATAATGCAGCTATTTCAGTAGCCACTAGTCTGCAGTCTGGAACTTTCACCATGGTATTGCCTTTTTGCTATAAATTGGTTTGTCAGCTACTTTATTTTCAGCTTCTTTGGTGCAAGTGTTTATGCAGATCACTTCCCAGCGGTGTGTGGCAGGCGGTACCCTGTACCACTACTAGTCATTCCCTTTCCTGTTTCACTCGCAAAGAGAGCGAGGGAAAAACAACTGTCTATATGCTTCCATGTGAGCCCTAATTTCTCGTATCTTGTCTTCATGGTCCTTATGTGCATGTACATTGACAGCAATAGAATTATTCTGCAGTCAGCTGCAAATGCCACTTCTCAATATTTTCTCAATAGTGTTCCGCAAAATAAACATTGCTTTCCCTCCGGGGATTCCCATTTGAGTTCCTGAAGTATCTCCATAATACTTGCATGTTGTTCAGACCTATCGGTAACAAATCTAGCAGTCTGCCTCTGAATTACTTCAAAGTCTTCCTTCAATCTGAACTGGTTTGGGTCCCAAACACTCAAGCACTACTCGAGATTAGGTTGTGCTAGCATCCTATCACGGTCTCCATTACAGATGAACCACACTTCCCTTAATTCCCCCAATAAACAAAAATCAACCATTTCTCTTTCCTACCTCTACCCTCACAAGCTTATTCCATTTCATATTGCTTTGCAGCGTTACCTCCCAGATATTTAAATGACATGAGTGTATCAAGCAGGACTCTACTAATGCTGTATCTGAATGTTGCGGGTATGTTTTTCCTATTCAGCAGCATGAACTTACATTTTCCCACATTTAGAGCAAGTTGCCATTCATCTTACTAATTAAAAAATCTGCCTGCCACTTTCTCCTGCAGTTACTCAACTCATACACCATAACATCATTAGCAAACAACCCTGTCCACTAGATGATTTATGTATATAGAAAATAATAACTCTCTTGTCACAATCGCCTGGGATACTCCTAACAATACCCATCTTTCCTGATGAACACTCGCCTTCGAGGTCAACAACACTGGGTTCTATTACTTAAGCCTTTGAGCTGCTTGCGTATCTGGGAACTGGTTCCATATGTCAAATGCTTTTTTGAAATCTAGAAATGTGGAATCTGCCTGTTGCTCTTCATCCATAATTTGCAGTATATTCTGTGAGAAAAGAGCAAGCAGAGTTTCGCACAAGCAATGCTTTCTAAAACCGTGCTAATTTGTGGACAGAAGCTTTTCTGTCTCAAGGAAATTTATTATATTCAAACTGAGAATATGGTCAAGAATTCTGCAACAAACCAATGTTAAGGATATTGGTCTGTAATTTTGCAGGTCTGTTCTTTTACTCTTCTTATACATAGGAGTCACTTGTGCTTTTTTCCAGTCACTTGGGACTTTGTGTTGGTTGAGAGATTCATAATAAATGTAAGCTAACTAAGGGACCAATGCTGTAGGTGACTAATTCTAAAACAGAATTGGGATTCCACCTAGACATAGAGGCTTATTTCTTTTCAACTCTTTCAGTTGTTTCTCTATGCCAAGGATGCTTATTACTACCACCCGTATGGGAGTCTGTTTAATGGTCAAAGTGTGGTATGTTTATACGATTCTCCTGTTTGAACAATTTCTTAAATGTGAAATTAAACCTTCAGCTTTTGTTTTGCTACCTTCGACTGCTTTGCTGGAAGCCTTAGACCTGCTTTGCGATTTTGCATTGGACCAGAACCTTTTCGGGTCATATTGATATGAGTTTTCCCAGACATTTGGTTTTGGGTGTAACTATTCAGTTATTCCGCTAGGAAATTTGGAGTGGAAAAATTTGTATGTATTGAGCAGCAAATGGCCATTGAGTGGTGATTTGCCTTCATATATACAATTTATGTTTTGTTTTTTCTTCATGTGTTTTGTATTATGGGATAGGTAGATTTTTTTTCATTTGTCTAACTTAAGTAATTGATGAAATTCTTTCCAGGTTGGACACAAACATAAAAACAACATGGCATGTAAATCCTCAGACAGATGAAACAGAGGATAGGTTGACGTCTCACCAGGGCCACAACCTGATGGCAGTGGCTGCACGAAGAGTCTGGGAAGAGCTGTACGTGTGCAAGAAACCTGCAATTGAAGAGGTACTGTTTAACTACTACTTATTACTTCATACTTCATAAATTATGTTGATTACTGTTTATGAACAACCATAAAAAACTTTAGCTTTATCCACATTGAAATGGTAGTCAAACAAGCATGAAAATATCATCCCTGTTCACCATTGTTATAAGTAAATACACATACAGGAAATGATTTCTAGTGCATCAAACATAGTGGGTGTCAAATAAAGTGTAAGATAAAAGGTTATAAGTTTCTGAAAAAGTAAACCTCTCCTTCTCAAACAATGGAAACAACAGGTAGGAATATCATCAATGCAAGAAAAGACGAGATTGCTACTTGCTGTAGGAAGACATGTCAAGTTCCTGACAGGCACAATTAAAAAGACACTTACATATAGCTTTTGGCCACAGCCTTTGTCAGTAAAACACACACACACACACACACACACACACACACACACACACACACGCATGCGCGTGAAAGAAGAAGAAGAAAAAGAAGAAGAAGATGAAGACGAAGAAGCAAGCACACCTCAGGCACACACGACTGCCAACTACAGCATCTTGGGCTGGCCTGTCTGCAACATGACATGTATTCTTTACAGTATGTAGCAATCTGTCTTTTCCTGCATTGATAGATTTCTCCTTCTTCCAGTCCTACAGTGGCAAGACCTTTTTGTCACCAACCCTGCCATTTGGACTGAACCCAAAGCCCTGTCTCCTCCATTGACTCTGCAGTTCCTGTACCTTTATCACAGGCACCCTGCTCATCTTTGTTGATGCCACCACCATCTACACTAGCATTTCCAATGCACAGGTAGTGGCCAGTAGCTAGCAAAGGTAGTGTTCAGTAGCAGCAAGGCCTTGCCACTATTGAACACTACCTTTCCCAATGCCCAACTGACTCCAAACCTACAACCTCCTATCTGGTCACTATTAGCAACTAAATCCTCACTTGCAATTACTTCATCTTTGAAGGCAATACCTACAAACATATCTGTGATATGACAATGGGCACCTGCTTGGCACCACCCCGTGCCAACCTGTTCACGGACGATCCAGAGAAAACCTTTCTAACCACCAGAATTCCAAACCTGTCATTTGGTTCAGATTCATTGATGACATCTTTATGATCCAGACCGAGGGTGAGGAAACCCTATCAACATTCCACCAGAACATCAACACCTTCTCCCCCATTTGTTTCACCTAGTCCTCCTCAGCCCAAAAGCCACCTTTCTTGATGTTGACCTCCACCTTGGGGATGGCTACATCGGTACCTCTGTCCACGTCAAACCTACCAGCCATCAATAATATCTCTATTTCTACAGCTGCCACCCATTCCATACCAAGAAATACTTTTCATACAGCATAGCCATTCATGGCTCTTGCATTTGTAGTCACAAGTAGTCGCTCTCCAAATATACCAAGGGTCTCGGTAATCCCTTCACAGACTAAAATTACCATCCCAACCTTGTACATAAACAGATCTCTAGTGTCTTGTCTTTCCAGTCACCATCCACCTCCCACATACCCACTGTCCAGCCACAAAAGAGCATTCCTCTCTTGACTCAGCACCACCCAGGACTGGAGCAACAGAATCACATTCTATGCCAGGGTGTTGACTACCTCTAGTCCTCTATCTCTAGTCCTGCCTTGAAATGCGGAATATCCTACCCATCTTCCCCGCCCCTCACACGCTGCTATTCTGCCACCCAACAAACCTATACAGTATCCTTGTCCATCCCCTAGCCCAATATCTCATATCCCTGCAATAGACCTAAATGTAAGACTTGTCCCATACATCCTCCCACCACCACCTACTTGAGCCCAGTCACAGACATCACCTATCTTATCAAAAGCAGAGCTACTTGTGAAAGCAGCCCTGTGATCTGCAAGATAAGCTGCAATGACTGTGCTGCATTCTATGTAGGCGTGACAACCAGCAAGCTGTCTGTCTGCATGAATGGCAACTGACAAACTGTGACCAAGAGACAGCCGGACCACCCAGTTTCTGAACATGTTCCCAACCCCCAACCCCCTCCCCAACCCCCCCCCCCCTTCCTCCCCGCATCAACCTTCACTAGCCCCCGTTCCTAATGGATCACTACACAGCCTTCTATACCACCAACTCACCCGCTAGTCTTTTTCCCTCCTCGATTACTCTCCTTTTCCACTTCCCCGCCCTTACCCTTGCCACCCCCTCCCCTCCTGTCTTTCAAACCACCCAACTGCACCTAGCTACCCTACCTTGTCCCCACCATGTCTCTGCGTGCTCCCACAAGCAGAATAAGGCCTTTTGCCTGATAACACAAATGTGTAGCAATCTTTTTGTTGTGCCTCTCAGTGACTCAACATCTCTTCTATATTGTGAGTAGCAATCTATCCTCAGATCACCAAATGCAGTCCCCACTTGATTTACACATATACCTTATAGTTTGAGATAAACGAATATAATGTATCCAAATTAAATTTTAAATTCAAAATGTGTATATATATATATAGCCAAAATGATTATTTGGGTTTGTCAAAATAATTTAGCAAAACACAGTTGTCTGCTAGGAAATCGATTTGTTGGTCACACCAGACCATTGTATCATGGCTACAAGCTTAACTTGCACACTGTGAACTGATACCAGTGCAAGATAATTCACGTCTTCAAACCTGTCAGAATTCAACTTAAAATCTGAAGTAATAAGCGGAACGCACATGGTTGTAATTTGATAACACAGCTCCAAATGATTTTCAAATTTGAATGAAAATAAATGAAACTACAAGCAGTTACAATAATACCAGTTCAAATATAGAAGCTGTAATGTCCCACTGGTTAGTGAGTAGTTAAAAATGGTTTAAATACTTGTGAATATCTTGCCTTCGGTGTCCCTCGATGACTGCATACATGAGCTAAAATATGCTTATTCAATAAAAACAGGATACCAAATGGATTTCACTACAATGATGTAGACCACAACTGAAGTAAAGTAAGTACATATATTTATTCACTTCAAAACCTGTATCTTATGAACTCATTATCAATCTTCGGTGTAATAAGCCTCATTGTTACTACTACAGCTAACCAATGGTAGTACATACTACACTGGCGATATTAAATAGTCCAGATGCAGTAATTTGATAGAAATGAGTGTGTGAGATCCATTGCATTGTTCAACACTAATAATCAACAAAGTACGAATATAAAGTCACATATCATTCTGCCTTTTGCGATGTTAAATCAAACTGTTTAACACTCCGAAATAATCCGTCACTGCACTGTTCTAATATGCTGTTTTAGACAGCGTCAAACACACGAATTGCTCTATTGTAAATCAAAACCTGAATCATGCACCAAGAACTTATCTCAACTGTATGCACAGATCTGTCCTCTAGTGGGTCCAACACTCATCTGTCCTAACAATACTCAAGGCCGAATATTTATACTCTTTCGACAATGTACTACTGGCTATAATAATGCAAAACATAATTTATAATATAGAATAGTTTATCAACATTATCAAACACTCTATAATATTCCATACTTTGTGAGAACAAGTTTAAGACATTTTCTAAACACGTAAAAATCACATCAATATTGAAATTGCAGAAATAAGCATTCTTCAATGCTAAATGATCAATTATCTATATTTTGGGAACTAGGCTCGAGATTTAATTCGTACCATTTACAGATGATGAGAACGACATATATTATTCTTTTAGATAAACATTTTCCTTATATTAATTTCCTGAATCTGATTTTGATTGTATATGGTACAAAGGGTATGGAAACTACTATTGTTTGGTATTGCTATTATTCTTTTAAAAGCCTTTTTCCTATTATCGAAAAGTAATTTAATTTAATTACAGTTGGAGATACAAGAGTATTGATCTAGCAGTACATAATGCAGGGCTGGTGGTGACCATAAGCCTGGAACGTTACAAAGCCAAACATGAAAAACAAATTGAAAATTCAACACTAATATTAATGTCATATGTCAGAAAATTAACTATCTCCAAAAGGAATTAAAAAGGCACTTCAGACACAGGATAACAGATCACCTGAAATGAAAAAAAAGAAGTAAATAAAAACATGGGCATCACAAGTCTTTTGTTTGATTGCAGCATTGAGTAGGCATAATTGTTTAAATGATACGACATAAAACACATGCTATAAATATTTATCTTGTGTTTATCTGCTAAATTATTTGTGGAAGTAGATGTGCACTTTATAGCAACTTCACTAGTGCCTGCTTTTTGGAGTGTTTGCACAGAGTAAAAACAAGACTGCCTAGAAATTGCACAGTGGATTTTTATCAGAATTCTCATAGTGAAATGAAGACAAAGAAGTGGACAAAGGGGTATCAAATTAACCAGGTTTAGTTTTGCAAAGAAAGATTTAACATCTTGGAAGTAATAAGGGTACTTAAGAAAAAACGTGATTAGTGATATGAGGGAAAACTCTTGTCTGAATTTTCATAGCCAAATGAATAGTGAGGCATTAGAAAATGGGGTATCAAATTGACCAGTGGAGATCTAGTTTTGGAAAAAAGAGATTTAATTTGTGTGAAAGTAAACAGGGTCATTAAGAAAAACTTAGTTATTTCAGGGAAAACCTGAAATATTTCAGAAATAGCAGTTGATAGCTTAGTAAATGAAATGTCAAAAAATATCAACCCACAGCATAAATTGAAACTTGCCCGTTTTTTCCTGGTCTATGAACTCTTAATAACAATAACAACAACAATAATAATAAAACAACACCAATATATATTTAAATATAGTATATTTCATGCTTGTCTGAACCAAATTTGAAAATTTAAAAAACAGAGAAAAAGAAACAGTCAGATGTATTGTGAAATGATCTGTCTCAAAGTAGAAATATAATAGATTAGCGAAACATTTGGGTTCCTTTGAATGATTCTCGAAATGATGCACAGCAAATGTAGTGCTGATTGAGAATTTAAAGTTGAATGTTTAACTTAGAATCATAAAATTTTAAAGAATAAGAGAGGATATTTGTCTGATGGAATTTACTCATTGATCATCTTACTAACATATGAGTATGTCAGCTGCTGTAAATGATCTTGAGTATCATTCAAAGGCATGTTAAATATTTCTCTAATCTATGTTATTTCTTACAGTTAGACAAATCATTTCACAAAAGATTTGGTGTTTCTTTTCCCCCAGGTTATTGCTGTTAATACCGTATTTACTCGAATCTAAGCCGCACTCGAATCTAAGCCGCACCTGAAAAATGAGACTCGAAATTCAAAGGGAGAGAAAAGTTTTAGGCCGCACCTCCAAATCGAAACAAAGTTGATCCATTGTAATATGAGAAACAATTTAGGTCGAATGAATGACGATACAGCTACAGTAGTTTGGTTCGAGTCGTAAGCTTAGCAGTTAAGCTTTACCAGGTAGCCATTGCTATGCGTCAGGTGCTCCGTCAGTATTTATTCGGGTACCCTTCCTTTTTCACATGCTTCGTCTGGTTTGAATTGATTGCTTATTTTTCTTTGATCTGATAAGTGCCATTCTCTTTGTTATAGGTGTTTACGTCACTCTAAGCTGAAAATGCATTATTGTACTGTGTCATGTATTGTTTGTCGCATTCTGATAATGTGTGTTTATGGCCTGTTGTAGCTCGCAGCATGGCTTGCTTTTGTGAATGCTACCGCCGCTTACAATTAAAAAGAGAGAAAGAGAGGAATTGTCTCATTAGCGAGACAATGGCAAGAGACTGCTATTTGTTGTTACTTACACTGCTGCTTTCTTTGATAATGATCAACAAGAACCAAATAATAGACTGTGTATGATAGATGATGATCTGAACGAGAGTTTAGTGAAAATTTTTCTCCGTTTGAAAATCTTTGCAGGCGCCTCTTTAGTACATTACATTCTGCACAGAAATTAGAGTCATCTTAGATTTAAAAATCTAGTCAATTGTCGTGCTTTATTTCTGACTGTATCACTATTAGGCATAAGAGTAATACGAATATAAACATGACATGATATGTATATTCTTCCGTGTTTGCTGATGTCTCACTCTAGTTTCGTAGTTTATTAGGCAGACAGCATTTAAATGAGATAACAGCAAACACGAAACAATACATGGCAAAATGTTTCTATTCGTATTATTCTTATGGTGAAGAGAATACTGCATGTGATTCCCAGTTCATAAAAGTTCCTATTAGCAACCGTCTCTTCTCACAGGAAGGAAAAAATTCAGAACTTAGAGTTGGCCATATTGACAAACATCCCAAACAGTCTTGCCAGTCAGGTTTTCGTTGTTGTTGTTGTTGTTGTTGTTGTTGTTGTGGTCTTCAGTCCTGAGACTGGTTCAATGCAGCTCTCCATGCTACTCTATCCTGTGCAAGCTTCTTCATCTCCCAGTATCTACTGCAACCTACATCCTTCTGAATCTGCTTAGTGTATTCATCTCTTGGTCTCCCTCTACGATTTTTACCCTCCACACTGCCCTCCAATGCTAAATTTGTGATCCCTTGATGCCTCAAAACATGTCCTACCAACCGATCCCTCCTTCTAGTCAAGTTGTGCCACAAACTTCTCTTCTCCCCAATCCTATTCAATACCTCTTCATTAGTTACGTGATCTACCCACCTTATCTTCAGCATTCTTCTGTAGCACCACATTTCGAAAGCTTCTATTCTCTTCTTGTCCAAACTAGTTATCGTCCATGTTTCACTTCCATACATGGCTACACCCCATACAAATACTTTCAGAAATGACTTCCTGACACTTAAATCTATACTTGATGTTAACAAATTCCTCTTCTTGAGAAACGCTTTCCTTGCCATTGCCAGTCTACATTTTATATCCTCTCCACTTCGACGATCATCGGTTATTTTACTCCCTAAATAGCAAAACTCCTTTACTACTTTAAGTGTCTCATTTCCTAATGTAATTCCCTCAGCATCACCCGACTTAATTTGACTACATTCCATTATCCTCGTTTTGCTTTTGTTGATGTTCATCTTATATCCTCCTTTCAAGACACTGTCCATTCTGTTCAACTGCTCTTCCAAGTCCTTTGCTGTCTCTGACAGAATCACAATGTCATCGGCGAACCTCAAAGTTTTTACTTCTTCTCCATGAATTTTAGTACCTACTCCCAATTTTTCTTTTGGTTCCTTTACTGCTTGCTCAATATACAGATTGAATAACATCGGGGAGAGGCTACAACCCTGCCTTACTCCTTTCCCAACCACTGCTTCCCTTTCATGCTCCTCGACTCTTATAAGTGCCATCTGGTTTCTGTACAAACTGTAAATAGCCTTTCGCTCCCTGTATTTTACCCCTGCCACCTTCAGAATTTGAAAGAGAGTATTCCAGTTAACATTATCAAAAGCTTTCTCTAAGTCTACAAATGCTAGAAACGTAGGTTTGCCTTTTCTTAATCTTTCTTCTAAGATAAGTCGTAAGGTCAGTATTGCCTCATGTGTTCCACTATTTCTACGGAATCCAAACTGATCTTCCCCGAGGTCGGCTTCTACTAGTTTTTCCATTCGTCTGTAAAGAATTCGCGTTAGTATTTTGCAGCTGTGACTTATTAAACTGATAGTTCGGTAATTTTCACATCTGTCAACACCTGCTTTCTTTGGGATTGGAATTATTATATTCTTCTTGAAGTCTGAGGGTATTTCGCCTGTCTCATACATCGTGCTCACCAGATGGTAGAGTTTTGTCATGACTGGCTCTCCCGAGGCCATCAGTAGTTCAAATGGAATGTTGTCTACTCCCGGGGCCTTGTTTCGACTCAGGTCTTTCAGTGCTCTGTCAAACTCTTCACGCAGTATCTTATCTCCCATTTCGTCTTCATCTACATCCTCCTCCATTTCCATAATATTGTCCTCAAGCACATCGCCCTTGTATAAACCCTCTATATACTCCTTCCACCTTTCTGCCTTCCCTTCTTTGCTTAGAACTGGGTTGCCATCTGAGCTCTTGATATTCATACAAGTGGTTCTCTTCTCTCCAAAGGTCTCTTTAATTTTCCTGTAGGCAGTATCTATCTTACCCCTAGTGAGACAAGCCTCTACATCCTTACATTTGTCCTCTAGCCATCCCTGCTTAGCCATTTTGCACTTCCTGTCGATATCATTTTTGAGACGTTTGTATTCCTTTTCGCCTGCTTCATTTACTGCATTTTTATATTTTCTCCTTTCATCAATTAAATTCAATATTTCTTCTGTTACCCAAGGATTTCTATTAGCGCTCGTCTTTTTACCTACTTGATCCTCTGCTGCCTTCACTACTTCATCCCTCAGAGCTACCCATTCTTCTTCTACTGTATTTCTTTCCCCCATTCCTGTCAATTGTTCCCTTATGCTCTCCCTGAAACTCTGTACAACCTCTGGTTTAGTAAGTTTATCCAGGTCCCATCTCCTTAAATTCCCCCCTTTTTGCAGTTTCTTCAGTTTCAATCTGCAGTTCATAACCAATAGATTGTGGTCAGAATCCATATCTGCCCCAGGAAATGTCTTACAATTTAAAACCTGGTTCCTAAATCTCTGTCTTACCATTATATAATCTATCTGATACCTTTTAGTATCTCCAGGATTCTTCCAGGTATACAATCTTCTTTTATGATTCTTGAACCAAGTGTTGGCTATGATTAAGTTATGCTCTGTGCAAAATTCTACAAGGCGGCTTCCTCTTTCATTCCTTCCCCCCAATCCATATTCACCTACTATGTTTCCTT
Source organism: Schistocerca cancellata (assembly GCF_023864275.1). Lineage (NCBI taxonomy): Eukaryota > Metazoa > Arthropoda > Insecta > Orthoptera > Acrididae > Schistocerca > Schistocerca cancellata. The sequence continues at coordinate 1,141,928,045 of NC_064626.1, read as the reverse complement.
CTCTCCCTTTTCCTACTGACGAATTCCAGTCACCCATGACTATTAAATTTTCGTCTCCCTTCACTACCTGAATAATTTCTTTTATCTCGTCATACATTTCATCTATTTCTTCATCATCTGCAGAGGTAGTTGGCATATAAACTTGTACTACTGTAGTAGGCATGGGCTTTGTGTCTATCTTGGCCACAATAATGCGTTCACTATGCTGTTTGTAGTAGCTAACCCGCACTCCTATTTTTTTATTCATTATTAAACCTACTCCTGCATTACCCCTATTTGATTTTGTATTTATAACCCTGTAATCACCTGTCCAAAAGTCTTGTTCCTCCTGCCACCAAACTTCACTAATTCCCACTATATCTAACTTTAACCTATCCATTTCCCTTTTTAAATTTTCTAACCTACCTGCCCGATTAAGGGATCTGACATTCCACGCTCCGATCCGTAGAACGCCAGTTTTCTTTCTCCTGATAACAACGTCCTCCTGAGTAGTCCCCGCCCGGAGATCCGAATGGGGGACTATTTTACCTCCGGAATATTTTACCCAAGAGGACGCCATCATCATTTAATCATACAGTAGAGCTGCATGTCCTCGGGAAAAATTACGGCTGTAGTTTCCCCTTGCTTTCAGCCGTTCGCAGTACCAGCACAGCAAGGCCGTTTTGATTAATGTTACAAGGCCAGATCAGTCAATCATCCAGACTGTTGCCCCTGCAACTACTGAAAAGGCTGCTGCCCCTCTTCAGGAACCACATGTTTGTCTGGCCTCTCAACAGATACCCCTCCGTTGTGGTTGCACCTACGGTACGGCCATCTGTATCGCTGAGGCACGCAAGCCTCCCCACCAACGGCAAGGTCCATGGTTCATGGGGGTTCAGATTTTCGTAGTACATTGAAATGCTGCTACATTCAAAGATGGACAATACAGAATTTGTATTTACTTCATTGGATAATGTATGAAAATGCAGTGGTCGAAACTCGGGGCAAAGAAAAAAAGCTCGTCTTTCACTTTTTTTTTTTTAAATTTATTTACTGACGCAGAGCTTTTGGTGCTCAGTATTTATCTTTGTGCCTGCAAAGCATGCCTGTGTAGCGCTACATATATTCGACGGCAGAAGTTAGTTGTGGTGGCACCTACCAACATTTTTCAGAACTTCCGCTTACTTTGCACTCGATTCTAAGCCGCAGGCGGTTTTTTGGATTACAAAAACCGGATAAAAAGTGCAGCTTAGATTCGAGTAAATACGGTAGTTGTCCATTAAGTCTTTCTGGGTGACTTTTAGTAACATTAAAATGGGATAATCTTTGATTACTTCCACTGAATAGGGGTAGTGAATTGAAAGTAATGTATCATTACAACATAATCACTTTGATTAGGTGGTGTCAAGTATTTCTTAATTTACTTGATTAACGTTCTCTTCTGTGAAATTAAAATCTCAGGACCGAAGTTTAAATTGAGAATTTTCAGTATAGCTGAGAATTATTATTAAGTAAATGATGTTTGAAAGTTTTTCAGTCATGTAAAGACCTTACACATGGGAAATAACAATGAAATAGCATCAAATCATCAGTTTTAAACAATGATAGGCTTTTTAATAAGCAAGTGTTTGTTGTATGTACTCTTCCACAAAAGAGTGGAAATCCACTACATCACAAATATATCAAATCTTTACTCATTCATACATTTTACGGATGTGATTTCCTGGCAATATGTTCAGTATCTCTCTCCTTTTGCCTTTGACACATCTTTGTCATGTTTAACTGTTTTTCGGTTTACGAGGCACATTTCAGACATAAAATACCAGGGTAATCCCAAAAGTAAGGTCTCCTATTTTTTTTATAAGTACATAGACCTGTTTATTTCTACAATGGTTTACATCAGTTTACAGCTTGAACATTTAGCTATTTTTCAACATAATCACCATTTCTGTCAATGCATTTTTGTAGACACTGTGGCGGTTTTTGTATGCCCATGTCATACCAGCTTGCCGCCATCTCTGCGACTTTGGCGAAGAAGGATGACGCCACTGGCGTGATTGTTGATTGGTCTCAGGTGTAAAGTGGTATGCCCAGATTTTGTCACCCATGACAATTGAGTCCATAAAGTTGTCCTGTTTGGCTGCAAGACGATGAAGAAATGCACTGAAAGCATCAACTCATTGCCGCATGTGGTCCTCAGGCAGCGTACTTGGCACCCATTATGCGCACACCTTCCAGTAGTTCAATGTTTCTGTTAAAATTCTGTGAGTGTTGCTTCGGGAAACGTCAGGAACCAATGTGCAGAGATCATCCAGGATGATCCGCTGATCTTCACACATGCTTTGCTCAACCGTCAACACTGTCTCCTCAGAAATTGATGGTCTCCAGCTCCTTTGTTCGTCATGAGTTTCGGTCCGACCAGCTGCAAACTCTCTACAACACTTACGAACTTTTTGATATGCATGCACAACTCACCATACACTTCCGTCAATTGCCGATGGATTTCAATCAGCGCAGTGCCCTTTGCATTCTAAAACTGAATAACTGCGCACAATTCTCACTTAACGGTAACATCCAACGGGTGCTCCATTCTCAACGGTTGCCAAGCCAAGACCGAGCACCCCAGTGCAGCGTGCGCATGTTTGTACATAGCGCGTGAAGCACTCTTCATAACAGTGTGACCAACTGCCACACAAACAGAGTTCTGTACTTATAAAAAAAATAGGAGACCTTACTTTTGGGATTACCCTCATAATGAAGCAGAGGTTCTCTTATTTTTCTGTTGTAGACAAAAGAAACTTTCAAAATGCTTGCATAATTATATTGAATCTTAATTGGTGAGCATATACGTACTGTATCAGTTCTTGCATAATCACTTGATTAACATGGGAAGGAGGTGAGAGAACGTAAAATTTTAATCCATATCACTTACAACACTTTGTAGTTGAAAATAATGAATAATATTATCAGCGTTCATTATCATGAATATGATTAAAATGTGTTACTTTTCTTTTCATTATAGGTGTTTAAAATAACACTTAATTCACCAAACAACAAAGCTCCAGATTTGACCACTGTAAGGGAACAAGTGTATGAATCAGCTACTCGCCTGTGGCTCAATTATGTGGATATGGAAAGAAAAGCATCTTATAGGGTTCCTTGGGAATTACATAATCAAATACAATCTGTAAGTGTACATTTTTCACTGGTTGTTTCTTCTTGTTACTGATATTAAAAACATTTTCTAAAAATTTGATCGTTTATCAGTATTATTCAGAATTTAATTCCACCTTGCAGAAAATCCAGAAAGTTACTGGTGGCCTGACTCGCTTGGCAAGTCGAACGAAGGTGAAGAAGGAGGAAACGTTGCGTGTAAAACAGTCCCATCTATCTATGGTTGACGTTGCCACGTACACTCTCAACCATGTCAATTTGGTAAGGGAGTTGGTAGAAATACGGGCAAAGATGCATCACCAGACTCAGACTCACACTCAACGATATGTATTCGAGGAGTGGCTGCAGACTGAGACGGAACTGACACGAGAACGGGGCCTTTGGGGTCCAGTCACAAGCAGTCGGTAAGTTGGCATTGTCAGAGAGTTGATGTTAATTGTAAAAGTTTTGTGGAAGATGTGGGTTCAGATTGCTTTTGCAGCCATGCATTTTGTGCAAGACCAATTATGTTGGGGAGTATGTTGAACTAACAGTTGCTTCATCAGTAGAAATCGTATGAATGGTAACCTACAAATTTTTTCTTACATTTGAGGTTTTGTCTTATATATGTATATCATCCTTCAAGAAGCCTGCCCACCTCAGTTTCATGTTCAGTATGGTCATAATTACATCTTTCACTCCAGTCTCCTCCCAGATAAAACCGTTTTTCTATCATTCGTAGTAATTCCCATCACTGAAGTTGATTATGAGCAGTACTCACATTTGGAATGTTTTTCACATTGAAAGACTGTATTCCAGGGCCGTAAGTTATTAAGATCTCAGAAAGATTGTCATCTGCAGAGTGTAACAACTAAAACAAGCTGTGTTTAAGTAATTACTACATATGTATTTTGTCTCATTTTAATTGGTTTCTGTTTGAGTCTACGGGAAAAACAAATGCTGTTGATGAATTCTGGCAGTCATGTGGTGCAGTTGATGTACTGGTCGGGCACCACAAAAGGTTTTTTGGTTGGAGTATACACCATTTTCATTGAACAGCAGTCTATGCTTGAGTGATGACAAATTGTTATGAAGATACCAGAATCAAAACTACTACTATGTATGAGATTCAAGCAGCGATTCATATTTGAAGTGAGTGAAACTTGACACCTTTGATAAAAACTATGAAATCTGTTACATTTATGAAGACGAGGTAATGGATGAACCAGATGGATTAAATTGTGTACTGTAGATTGAGAGAAACAAAGCTGGTGTAAAGATCAAAGCAGGTGTCTACCATAAGTGGCTGAAGAATTGGTGGACAGGGTTGAAGCTGCAGGCTGAGACAGCTTATGTTCACAGTGATGTCTTGTGCAATTTAATTGTAATATCACAGTAAAAGAAACTGTCTCTGATTGTTACCATCAAAGATTAGAAATTTATAGGACATACATATACAGAAACCTGTCCTGCTACGAAAAGTGTCAGTAATGGAGGATTTGAAAAGTATGTGTGGACACATACAATAACCATCACTGTTATTGTTTGTTTGCATGTTTTATTTTTTATTTCATAACTTGTTTTACATCTCAATTTTTTCTTAATTTGATCTTTCAAATGGTAGTAATGTTTCTCATAGTATTCTTTTGTGCTACTTACAGAATTTACTGATCTCAGTACCACAGTGTTGTTTCCCCCCTCAAATTCAAGGAATTATTTACTTACTCTATGTTTTTTATTTTTGTTTTCATTCCAGGTTAGATAAGTGGATGCTAGATATGACTGAGGGGCCATGTAGAATGAGGAAGAAGATGATGAAAAATGAATTGTTTTATATACATTATCCTTACAGACCTGAACTTGAAATTGGAGACAATGTAAGTAAAGTAGTAAATCAAAGCCTTGAATCAAAATTAGTAAGACAGTACTGTGTGTAGTATTTGAAGACAATGAAATGATTGAGCATTTGTAGGTCACACTACCACAAGTGATATAATCAGCAAATGTATGGTAAACATGTATATTAAACTGCTCATATTATTAATGTCTTTCATATTCTCTTTCGTTGAGAGAAGTGTATTGATGAAGCATGAACACTTGCATATGTTGCCATCATGACATTTCCAAAGTATAAAGATGGAAAGAAAAAAAATACAATGTCAGGAATTTTAAGATACATATTAAGATATTAAATTTATGATAATTGTGAATAATGCCAAAATGATATATGTGGATAGTTCCAAAAAAAATTATAAAGTGTTCAGATCATCATGTCACCTGTGTTTACATGAAATCACAGTCTGTTTGAGGCTTCTTTATATCACAGCATTGGTCAACATGACATTTTGTGTGGCCCGGTATATTGAGGCACTGCTTAGTTAGGAGAACACTCATCCATTGTCACACAGCTGATATACAATGCTGACATAATCATTAATGGACACCTAGAGGAGTGGTCCTATCATCTGGGATCTAGTCATAGGACATGTTCTTAATGCAATGGATACAATTGAACATTTCAATGGTCCTTTCACAATTGGACAATGTATTTATGTTCCTCTCAGTCAGTAGTAGGTGGAATGAAGAGCATATACATACTATAGCGTATATAGCAAAGTCTGTGCAAATTGAAGACATTGCCCACTCGTGCCTGACTGTACATGTTTGTGACACGCTTGAGTTCAGAGTGGGTGTACTGTGATCAACTAAGGCACAATGAGGAGGGATGATGCCATCAGATTGGCTCAGATTTGTCTGTAACACTCCATCTGGAGCCCAATATTCCCCTTAGCTTACGGAATTACGCTCGGATCATTTTTGATTGTACTTAACACATGTATATATTGTAGTGTGAGAGTATCTAATTGTGACTCATAGGTAGAGACCTGAAAATGTAGCATATATTTTTGACAAAATTCACATCTAAATGTTTTCTGTTTTTATATCATTAGATGTACATATTAAAAAGATAGTCATGCTACATGCCTGAAATGAGGCTTTAGTGCCCAGAAATTGGCTGCTAGAAAAAAGGGATGACTGGGGAATTATTTGACTGGAATGCTTCCTTTAGCAAAACTTCAACACTCTTCCCGAATTTAAGCTTTCAACAAATGATTGTTTCTGCTGAGTACCAGCAACATTTTCCCATCAGTGAGCACAGTCCTTTGATTTAATGTGTTCCTCGACATTATTTTCCCACACAATTTGATAATTACAAAAGCTGCAGGATATTTATTTGGACCATTTATAGCATTCATGTGCACCCCATATCCCATATCTGACAGAAGTACAAATAGAATCAATGAAGAACTTAGCATAGAAACAGAACCAAAAATAACCAGGACCGTTTTTATTCTGGAATAATCAAAAATAACTCAATTAGCACATTTGGGGGAGACTTTCAGCATGGTCAAAATACATTGACAGGTTATGTTTTCAATTCACTATAGTGTAAAGTGCTGGCACTATAAATTGTCAGTTGGCTTCAAATGTAGACAAACAAGAATTATCAAAATTGGAAGACAGTGAGCAACACACATCACAAAACATTTGGTAATGGCTACTGTGCAATTGCTTGTTGATATTGGCAATGCTGTAAACTACATAGTTCAGGCCCAACCTCTGTGTTTTAGATACACTCACCACCTAAAACTGCCACATGAAAAGGTCCCGCATTGTACCAACTTTTAAACTTATGCATGCAGACTAACATATGCATTTATTTGTTCCAAGATGGTAGGTCCCATGGCTAAGTGCTTTGGTGTACATTGTGCAGTGTGTATCTTACACCAGTGGCGTAGTGTGAGGGGAGACTTTGAGACTTAGTCTCCCCTGTATTCGTGCTTAAAAAAGATGCAATAGTAATTCATAACGAAAATGTGAACAACTTTCTACTAAGAGCATTAAATGTGCAAAGACATCAGGTTTGTAGCCCGTGCCGCCGCACCCTGAGTATTGGTGTATCTGCCTGCTTGAGACTCGACTGCTCTCAGTCTCTGCCTCCCTTCCCTTCCCTTACCTGGCTGTGTGCGCCTGAGCATTCTTGGCTCCCCTCCACTTCCCCTCTTCCACGAAGGCTGGTGCGCTGCACTTGCTAGCGGGTATTGAGATTAGTCTCTGCTGCTTCTATCCTGGCTTTTAACATGGAGGTGAACAGTCGTGCGGTTTGTGTTCATAGTCATTCTTGGGTGATTTTAGTGCATATTTTCGTTGTGTCGCCAATATGAGTGAGCCAGCAACTGTACGCCTTATAGAATTTTTATTAAAACCGCCTTTTTCTACATTAACGTATGAAAAAAGTGCGAATTGAAGTACAAACAACCTACTCCTATACTCAGTGTAGTTTTAAGTGAAGCCAAACAAAAACACACTTTTCAGACAGCCTGGTATGCAAAGTATGCTTGGCTGACTGCGAATGCAGTTAATAACAGATTATATTATTATATATGTCTTCTGTTTGGTGGTGAAAAGGAATGATGCAATGAGGGCATTTGTATAATAAAGAACTTTGACAGGAAAGCACAAAAACATCAGACATCAAAACGTCACCTGCAGAACAAAGAATCATTTCAGTTATTGGGCAAAAGTAGAATTGAGCACGCCCTTAATGAAGCCGCTCGTCTGACAGCAATGAAATACAACGAACAAGTTGCATCCAGCAGGAGGGTATTGGCTCATCTTATTCAGGCAATTGTATTTCGTTGTAAACAAGAACTAGCCTTTCGCGGCCATCGAGAAGACGAATCGTCCAGCAATAAAGGTAACTATCTGGAATTGTTGGATTTTCTAGCATAAGGAGGGCAGTTAATCCGGGACCACCTATCAACCTTTAAATGAATGTCTCCAGATATACAGAATGATGTAATAGAAATGATAACTCTGTCAGTTAATGAGAAAATAAAATCTGAAACTCAGAACTGCAATTTCATTTCGATTCAGGCTGATGAAACATTAGGCGTATCATGTAAGATTCAAATGAGTATAATATTCAGGTACTGTATAGCAGACAAAATTGAGGAAAGATTCGTTGGATTTTACGATGTATCTGGAGATAAAACTGCTGAAGGTTTGTCAAACATTGTTCATGCAGTATTGAAAGAATGGAATGTGGAAGGAAAAGTGGTTAGTCAAACAAATGATGACACTTCAGTAATGGCGGGCAGAGAAAGAGACTACAACAATTGGTGAAGCAGTTCTGTCCCTATGCGCTGTTTCTTCATTGGTACGCACACCAACTGAATGTGCTACTGTTACATGCCTCCTAAATCATATGACAAGTACGCATGTTTGTAAGTGATCTTACTGCATTCCATTCGTTTTTCAGCAAAACATCATAACAAACTGTATTGCTAACGGAGACAGGATTTAAACAGCCACATGCAAGCAACACTCGCTGGAACTTTCGTTCCAGGGCAGTTTCAACATCTAGTCATTTCTCATGGCTATATAGTGTTTTTAGTTATATATTTGATACAGACTCTCAGTGGGACCCAGAATCTTTGAGCTGTGCATTGGGAATGAAACGACGGATGGATGATCCTACATTTGCCTACTTCCTTTGCTTCTACTGAGGGTGCTTTATTTATGTTGATCATCTCTTTAATGTTATTTAGTCAAAATCTGTCAATATAACTGCTTGCCACAATGAAATAAGAACTGTTTTGAGAAACTTACGACAATTAATAATGGAAACATTCGTTGATGAATGCATTAAATGCAGCTTGTGTTTGAATGGCAACTTATCATTCTGTGACAGTCAGAAGACATCTCTCAGGTCACTAACTTACAAGATACTGGATTTGCAAATTGTTCAGATGGAGAGAAGGTTTCAAGACTTTCCCCAAATTCAGTTTGTTGAACTTTTGAAAGAAAAGTGTTTCCCGAGCTATCAAAAAGAATTCCCAAAGTTGAAACTGCTTCAATTATTAGAACAGTACCCTTTTTTCAAACAAGAACAAGTTGAAAATGAACTGTGTAACACATACACTGATGAGAAAAAACACTTATCTCCAAGAATCCTCTTAAAGAACATTGTCAACAATGATTTAGATTCCGTTTATGAAGAAACAACGAAGTTCCTGCATTTGGTTTTGACCCTAGCCGCAACTACAGCAAGCAGTGAATGAAGCACGAGTACTCTTAAACGAGTGAAGAATTATTTAAGGGATTCAATGTCCAACATCCGGCTGTCGTGTTTGAGCATGTTAGCAATAGAAAAGTCACTACTTGGAGAGCTATCCAGTAATCAGATCTTTGTAGACCGAGTTATAGACTTATTCGTGGAAAGTAAAGACAGGCGCATTGCACTTGTGTACAAGAAAATGTAAGTGCTTCTTCTCTTGCTGCTGGAGTTCCACAAATTTGTCATCGTTTCTTGAACAAGTTAGTTATAATTATTATTATTTGTGGCAGTGGTAGTGGTAGTGATAGTAGTAGTAGTAGTAGTAGTAGTAGTAGTAGTATTTGTTGTTGTTTTATTTGATATGTTTTGTTTCATTTGTTTAAATTATTGTTTATTGTACTATTTTGTCTCCCTATAATAACTGCAGAGTCTCCCCAACCTTCCCAACCACGCCACGCCACTGTCTTACACACACAGCCTCAACTGCCCATAATCATTGTGGCATTAGAGCATTGAGCACACTGATATACCATTGCGTTGGCACTCTTCCTTTTCTGGAAAAACATTATTACACTCATTATCTTTCCAAACTGGTTATGTTCTTGATATTTATATTTAGAAAATAAACTTACTTCAAACTATCTCTGATAATATATTTTGTCTGTACACAACTGGGTGTAAAATATCACTTATTAGGTAAATTCGCTTTTTCACATTTTGAGTTGGAATTCACATCTGTATTTGAATTCATGCAAATACGAATTTTTCAAATCTCTGCTTACTGGAGATAAAAGCTTGAAACAAACAGCAACAAAATTTTAGGAACTATTAAAAGTTTCACTGGAATGTTAACTGGTTACCAGCTGACGTAGTGATGGTTATTCACTGACTGGAACATCACATTGCTGTTTCGCTATAACATGCTCTGTTTTATTAATTATAGCTTATGTAAGAAAATCTGTCAGCACTAGTGTGAATATTATGAGCAAAGAAATAAAAAATCTAACAGTAAGAAACATGTCTTCAAATTATTCTCTGCTAACATAGTAATCACATTGAACTGTCAGAATGTTATTGACTTGTTTAGGATTGAGCCTGCTTTGTGTATATGAGATAAAGATCTTCTTTCACCTACTGCATTAGAGGCTGGAACACACAACACTCTTTTTGCTAAAACAGATGTCTCCTCTCTATCTCCAACAGATACTTTTAAGTTTGAAGGGCAGTCGCTGAACTATTGTTATTCTATGCCAAATTTTGACTTTTTGCTCAATGAGGCAGAGATGTTCTGTCACCACTCATATTGTCTAGAGTTAATAAAAGCACTGCCAAATGCCAGCAACCCGGAGGCTAGCACTTTGCAACAAAGTACAATTTACATATGCTGGGCGTGAAAAGTATTGACCAAGGAAGCTGGACCTATACTGACTTAAAGAAATGTACCCTGATATTTATAAATTTGTATTTATAATTGATTTATTGTGCAGATGATCCTTAGTGATTTTTCAGTTTATTTCATTAATTTTTTTTATTTATTTTAATTATTTTTTAAGCATTATGATTTAGTGTTTGTTTCTTGTATTATGTATGTTTCTTGTATTTTATAGAGAGCACTGAAATACAAAGTTGCAACAAGCTGGGACAGTAAAGAGTTTTATCAGAAATACCGCCCCCAGACCTTGTTTGAGCGTGAACGTGACCCCATCATGGAAGCTGCTCTTCCTTCTGAAGAAACTACAACAGACATACAGCTGCCAGAGAATGGTGACGACATCAGAGACTTAGGTAAGTGTGATGCAATTCACATATTTATGCGACTCAACATTATAATTTTGATATAGGAGTTAACACAGTCGTTTGCTCACTCATTGGCCTTGAGTGTAGTCTGAAGTTCAAAGTTCACTCCCCTCATGGATTATGACCACTCAATAGCAAAGCAAATAAGAAGACTTTACAACTATCCATAGCTTAATACATTGTCATTAAATTCCTTAACAAAAAAGACACAAGAATGGCCGAATACTGAATGGTCCAAGAATATTTTGGAATACATACCTTCCAAAAACCAAAATTTCATAAAGGTGCAGAAAGTCATTGGTGGATGAGAAACTGTGTAAAATAAACCTTTTGCCTAACTGCTTCCAGCAAATGCTGAGATGGCTCCCTAGAAAACACGTGGCCAATTTCCTTCCCCATTACAAACTTGTGTTCCGCATCTAATGACATCATTATTGATAGAATGCTGAACCATAACTTTCCCTCCTTCCATTTAGGTTTTTGTCCCAGCCTCACATACAGTTTTAATCTGCTAGGAAGTTTTCAAACAGCATACGTTCCACTGCAGAGTGACAGATTTTTAATTACTTTAAAATTATTTATCATCATTCCTTTGAACTGCATAATTATTATTGTTGTTGACAACATGGTGGATACATGAGCTGTTAACCTGTATGAGTGATATTCCTCCAAAAGCTTGATGGTACGTGTCCAGTAAACTAGATTTTGCACATCAAAACAAAAAACATCTGAATGCCATTCTCCCCCTGCCAAATGATTTTAGAAATTCCAAAGAAATTAGGAATTTTAAGTATTGCTTCTGCTGTATTTGAACACAAGTCTTTCAAAGCTCTGTCAAAATATGACTGCAACAGTCGATCCTCTCGGTCTTCCAAATTGACTCCATTTCTTCTGTCACATTAACAGACTGTTCCTGCCCCTTTTAGAGACCTTCACTGTATTCTTTCTGATGTCTTTGTCATTTCATGAGCTTGCAACTGTCTGCTTCAGATTGCTTTCTCTTAATCCTCTAGATTTGTCATGACTGCACTTCAAGGATGGTACCTCCATGCAGCAACATTTCTAAAAGTAAAGCAGTCACTGGTTGGGTGATAGCTTTCAAGAACTGTTCAGGTTTTGGTAGCTTTGGAATCCCCCCCCCCCTTTTTTTACACTTATTAATCTGTAATCTGATTTAAGAAACACTGCACTTTTGTGGATAAATTTTATGTTTTTCATGTTCCATACTGTGGTTTGTTTACTTTTATGACTTAAGCAATCTACCTTCTTCATAAAATATTACGTTAAGGAAAAACTGTTTGTTCATCACAAACTCATTGTTTCCTGCTTTATACTTTATGGTGCCACTTGTAGCTTGATCTGTTTCATTCAAGAGATTCCCGAGGAATCTATTCCAGTGTCTCACAGGTGTTGGTAACTTGCGTATTTGACTGTGTATTACATCTTCAGATTTATCGTAGGTGGCGGTGAAAGGACATAACAATGAAACTATCATCTTAAAACACTCCAATTTTACAGTTATATGTTATACACTTGTAACAGCCTGTGAATGCTGTGGTGTTGCAACTGCACTGTCCCTTGTTTCTTTCTGACAGATTAACATGTTCAAGATTATTTTCTTTACCATTTTTCTTACCTTTTTACAACTTTTGGTTTGTACACTTCTCTCTCTAGGTACCAAAGATTTTTAAGCTTCTAGACTTAATGTCATTATTTATAAATGAAAACATGCAGTGTAACTGTTGAACAGCACCTTTTTTTTAATCTTTTCAGCATGTTTTATATTACATAAGTTTTTGGCTGATGATTCCCTTATAATCCAATAAGTAGTTAACAAGACAAGTAAATCCAGTAGAAGATTTAAAAATTTGAGTTTTCATTCATAACTATAATTTTAAGCAGTATTTTACAGATCTTTTCCATTTAAAAATGATTTATTGAACTGAAAATATGCTGCTATATTGATGATAATAATAGCGGAGAAACCCGTCGTTGCCTTGGTATTTGTTTATAGCTGGGCATCCACGCCTTTACCATATAGCCTCTGGCCTTGTGCATAGTGTTTATGATATCATTATCTCCTGAACTGCATGTCTTACCCTGTACCCTGTACAATGATACAATTTGTTTGATAGTACATTCAGTAGCATATGTAGATACTGTGTGCAAAATTTATTGCAAATACAGTTAGTAGCAAAGAAGTAATGAATTTACATGTCATGCATGATATGGCAGTTTTTCATGCTAGTAGTAAAGAAGTAATAAATCTAGTAATAAAGAAGTAATAAATTATAACACCATGTCACTTGCGGACCTTTTACTGCAAGAACAACAGAAAAATACTAGGTGATAAATGTTTTTCCTCTCACCGTTTTGTTGGGGTTGTCCGTGAGAAAAAATTTCATAGGGTTTTAAATTATATGTAAAGTTTGTTGCAAGTTGCTCAGTGCTCTCATTCTCAAATACTGGCTGAGTAAATCCTGGGAATTCACAAACTGCATGCTATGTTACTGTTTCATTCCACCCCTTTGATAGGTAACAGTGATTGTCACCTTGTCATATTTCCACACTCACAGGAGAATTGGTGATTGAAGTATTGTGAGACACACTGCAATGAAAAACGAATTTGTTTTTAATGTATTCCACCCCAAATCCTGTATCATGTCCGTAACACTCTCTCCCCTATTTCTCAATAATACAAAACTTGCTGCCCTTCTTTGAATGTACTCCATTAACCCTATCTGGTAAGGAACCACGCTGCGCAACAGTACTCCAAAAGGGGACAGACAAGTGTGGTGTAGGCAGTCTCTTTAGAAGATCTGTTGCATCTTCTAAGTATTCTACCAATAAAACACAGTCTTTGGTTTGTCTTCCCCACAACATTTTGTATGTGTTATTTCCAATTTAGGTTGTTTGTAATTGTAATTCCTAGGTATTTAGTTGAATTTAAAGCATTTAGATTTGACTGATTTATTGCGTAACTGAAGTTTAATGGATTCCAAAGCACTCATGTGGAGGACCTCACACTTTTCATTATTTAGGGTCAGTTGCCAATTTTTGCACCATACAGATATCTTATCTAAATAGTTTGCAATTGGTTTTAATCTTCTGATGACTTTACTAGACAGTAAATGACAGCATTATCTGCAAACAACCTAAGACGGCTGTTCAGGTTGTCTCCTAAATCACATATATAGATAAGGAACAGCAAAGGGTCTTTAAAACTACCTTGGGGCATGCCAGAAATCACTTCTGTATTGCTCAATGACTATCTGTGAATAAAATTTTGCTAAAAATCCATCAATTACTATGAACTGTGACCTTTTTAATAAGAATGCAATCTGATTATAAGCTGCTTGTGAGGTATGGTGTCAAAAGATTTCTGGAAATCTAGAAATATGGAATCAATTTGAAATCCCTTGTCAATAGCACTGAACATTTCGTGTGAGTAGAGAGCTAGTTGTGTTTAACAAGAATGTTGTTTTCTTAACCCCGTGTTGACTGTATGTCAATAGACCGTTATCTCCGACGTAATTCATAATGTTGGAACACAATATATGTTCCAAAATCCTTCTGCATATCATTGTTAATGATGTGGGCCTGTAATCTAGTGGATTACTCCACATGCCTTGTTGGAATATCGATGTGACCTGTGCAACTTTCCAGTCTTTGGGTACGGATCTTACGTTGAGCGAATGGTTGTATATGATTGTTAAGTATGGCGCTATTGTATCAGCATACTCTGAAAGGAACTTAATTGGTATACAGTCTGGACTGGAAGACTTGGTTTCATTAAGTGGTTTAAGGTACTTTACCACTCTGAGGATATCTACTTCCAAGTTACTCATGTTGGCAGCTGTTCTTGATTCGAATTTTTGAATATTTACTTTGTCCTATTTGGTGAAGGAATTTCAGAGGGCTGTGTTTAGTGACTTTTAACAGTGCTGCCATCAATAGTATTTCCATTGCTGTTGTGCAAGAAAAGCATTGATAATGTCTTGCTACTAGCATACTTTACATATGACCAGAATCTCTTTGGATTTTCTGTCAGGTTTCAAAACAAAGTTGTATTGTGAAAACTATTATAAGCATCTTGCATTGAAGTCTGTGTCAAATTTCCAGCTTCTGTAAAAGTCCCCCAATCTTGGAGATTTTCCTTTTGTTTAAATTTGGCATGCTTTTTTCATTGTTTCTGCGACAGTGTTCTGACCCGATTTGTGTACCATATGGGTCAGCTCCATCTTTTGTTAATTTATTTGGTATAAATCTCTCAATTGCAGTCGATACTACTACTTTGAATTCAAGCCACATCTGGTCTACACTTACATTGTTAATTTGGAAGGAGTGGAGATTCTCTCTCAGGAACGCATCAAGTGAATTTTTATCTGCTTTTTTTAAAAGATATATTTTTCATTTATTTTTGGTGGATTTGGGAGTTACAGTATGCAGTCTCACTACGATAATCTTGTGTTCACTAATCCGTGTATCCATTTTGATGCTCGTTATTAACTCAATATTATTGGTTGCTAAGAAGTTGTGTGTGTTTTCACATCTGTTTCTATTAGTGTGTGACCATCAACTAGTTGCTTGAAATAATTTTCAGAGAATGTATTTAGCACAATTTCGGATGATGTATTAGGTTTATCTCCAGATATAAACATGTTTTTTTTCACCAACATATCGAGGGTAAAACTAAATCACCACCAGAGAACGGTCGACCCGACAGGAGACCCTAGTCACACGACATTATTATTATTATTATTATTATTATTATTATTATTACTATTATTATTATTACTATTACTACTACCACCAGCTATAATTGTACGAGTTGGGTATGTGTTTGAAATTAGACTCAAGTTTTCTATGAACTTCTTGGCAACTGTGTCATCTGAGTTGCAAGGCCACTAAAGGATCCAATTATTATTTTATTCTGGTTGCCAAGAATGGCCTCTACCCATACTAGGTTGTGGAAACTATCTACTTCAGTTTTGCCATGAAATAAACTACTGCTAGCAGCAACAAACACGCCATCACCATCTGTATTTAGCCTATCTTTTCTGAACACCATTAGGTCCTTCGCAAAAATTCCAGCTGAACTTATTTCTGACTTTAACCAGCTTTCTGTACCTATAACAATTTGAGCTTCAGTGCTTTCTGTTAGTGCTTGGAGCTCTAGTTCTTTTCGAACAAAGCTATGAGAATTTACATCTCTGATACTGATTGTTTCTAGGACTACTTTTATGTGTTTTACCTGGACCCTTTTAGACTGATGCCTTTTTTGTAGTTTCCTGAGACCCTCTACCCAAAAGAAATACCCAGTCCACACCATCCAGCTCCAGCTACCAGTGTAGCTGCCTCCTATGTGTAATGGACTCCTGACCTTTTTAGCAGAACCCGAAACGCACCACCCTATGGTGCAAATTGGGGAATCTCCAGTCTACACAATCAGAGAACTATCTGATCCTCTGTTTCAGACCCTCTACTCAGATATATATCAGAGGGCTGCAATCACTCCTGTCGACTATGATGCAAATGGTGAGCTCTGCTTTCATCTTGCAAGCAAGAATGGCATCCCTTACCACTTCTGGTAGTCGCTCGAAACCAGTCTTTCTTCTGATCCAAAGTGACAAACATCATTGGTACTGATGTGAGCCATCAGCTCCAGTTGGCAGCACCCTTTCCTCGTGGCATCCGGAAGGACTCATTTGACATCTGGAATGACTCCACCTGGTATGCACACAGAGTGCACTCTAGCTTTCTTGGTCTCCTTGCCTGCCAATCCCCAAGGAGCCCGCATAACGCACCTCTTGCAGGCTGAGAGGTTCCTCTGAAACAGGACAAGCAACTGCATCTGGCAGAGGGACATCATCAGACCAGATAGCACCTGGAACCTGTTTGTCAGAATAACCAGGAAGGCCTTACATTTGTCCTCACCTCACCTCCCCTCCCTGGGGAAGTCTTTCGCAGCCTGCCACGTTCTTAGGCGACCTTCCAGTTGGCCATGAGTGAGGGGTCAACCTCAGTAACTGGGCTGGCCACCAGTGCGGACAGATTGCCAGACATGTGGGTCATGCTGGACATCCATTGGATCCCCACGGCTAGTCCACAACAATGATTCCCACTGCAGCCCCAATCCATGTAACTGAAGGCAAAACAGCCTGGAGCTGACAACAAAGTGTGACCAAATCAGCTCACATCCGCACACAGCAATCATAGCACCTAACCACAATAAAGACAGTGGAAAACTACACTATGCAGACAAACAAATGACTATCAACACACACCGTGGAACTCTACTGTATACTCTGACAAAAATGTGAGAAATGTGTCTAGCAAATTAGTTTAACAAGCAGAGATTCAAAAACAAAACTACCCAAGCACACAGGTGAGACTAAATTATTCGCTCCTTGTTAGGAACTTGTAAAATGTCACAAAATCAGTTACTTCCCCTTTTGCTGCTGCTGCTTGGGCAGTAGCTGCTGTCTGACTTCGCCCTGTAACATGTCTGACTTTATGTGCAGTGCAGCCACTCGTGCACTGTTCGTACCCTGTGAATCCTGTATCACTACCGAATCATAAGACTAACTTGGGTAAGTGTAGGTTTGCCATCACTAAAGAAAGTAACAAAGTTTTGATAAAAGTCGTATATATCCTTCGTGTGTGTTGGCTTGTACGAAACCCTCTTACAAACTTTTACAAACACCACCACTTCTGTACTGTGCGACTCAGAATGCACTGTGATGGTGGCTGTGTGGTCATGCCTCGCTGTGTGGTGCTTATGCCACTGATGCAGCCTTCCATCTGGTTCATAGTTGCAATAAATCTTGTCAAAATAAGGATAATCCCAACTGTACTGTCACAAGTATAATGCTCTTTCTGCCACATGTGTCTTCCCTGCACAATGCCAGGATCTTTTCCAAAGGAATGATAAGGAACTGCCCAGTCATGCCCCACTAACACAATTCAAATTAGTAGTAATTGTAACCAGTAATTTATCATCAATCGTTGCTTGGTCACAAATGAAAAGTAAGCAGCAGGAGTGAGCATAGTACCTGACTTACCATGATTGGTGGCATCTGTGTTGTTGCACAGAGTAAGCTTTGCTAAGTGAACTACATTCATTTGTGCCTCTGTCATCAGCACAGTCCAAAGCAGACTTTTCACTCACTATTATAAAATTTCACAACCTACATGCAAGTGACTGCACACATTCTGGCTCTATTTGAGCAAAATGCAAAGCTTATTTGTGAGATTTGGGCTAGCGACACTGATGCCCATCTGTCCCTTTCATAGCCAGAAGTCAAAGTCCCTAACAGTGGTGTACCTGCCTCCCTTTCCTCTTGCTGCACCACTGTGTCAGCCACCATCTGTTCCATAAAGCTGAACGTACTTCAGTTTAACTCTGTAGCAGTTGAATTACAGTATTTTGATTTTTATCTAATTTTTGCCACTGCATTCTGCCTCACCTTAATTGTTTATTGAAAGAACATTTTTTTTCTTTGCTGGAGGGCACTAGTAGGACCAGTCCATCTTTCACAATGCGAAGCGGTACCACTTATGGATACTGCATTTTTTTTTGCACCTCTACTGTGGCTGTCTTCCTCCACCTCCTGGCTCATGCAAGTCACTGCGACACCATGCTGACACCCAACTCAGTTCACTCTGGAACCGTTCCCTTCTGCCGCTCCGTGATCCGTGCCAGCTTGCCCCATTCCAGCTATCGATCTGAATTCTGATTTCTCTCTCTTAATTAAACCCGCTACTACTTTTGTTTCGTTGCTCACACAGCAACCATGTTTGTTTCTACAATAACTGATTACTCTTACTGACAGATGCTACATATTAAGCCACACTAAGGTGGAACGTGTTCATTTGTGCTCATCACATTGACATGTTTCACTTGTGGCAGTTCAAGATATCACTTTTTTTATTATGAAAGAAGCAGTAATGAAAGATTCCATTATTACTATTATCAGTAGTTTAATGCCTCGGGTCCTTAACCTGAGTACTGTTTTTTGTGAGATTAGTGTACCTATATCCAGCGCATTATTTATTTGTCTAGGTCTGCACCATGTGCCATGTGCATTGGAAAGGCATGGTGTGCATCGTTCTATATCAGAACCTGAAGATGCTGGAGACGATGATGCAACAGACACAACAGGAAGTGAAGATCAGGATTCTGCTCCAGATAACCATACACTTCCTCGTTTACTGGAAGAACAAGAAAAGGTAATGTGCTGTTATAATATGCACATCCATGTTGTGTGAGAAATACACCTGTGTGTGCCTGTTGTGCTAAATATTGTATATTTCATTCTTTAAATTATTAAAATTTGATCATGTAAAGTTTTCATCAAAGGGTGAGAGAATTAAATAGGCAAAGAAAAGAAGAAGGAAGAAGAAGAAAAAGAAAATTAAGTGAGGCGCAACTACAGTTTTGTTAGTTTCAATGTTTCGGTTTTTGTTTCGCCTTTAAAAGCAAATCTCTATTTTGTTTTTTATTGAATGATGCACTTAAAAATTTAATTGATTTGCATTATTCTTGAAATAAGGGGACAATACTTGCACTTAATTCTCTAACAGAAGTCCGTTCCTTCCTCTCGGGTGCCCAATATCCAGCCAGTGCCAGATTATTACAATGGGGCCACCACTCAAAAAGGTATTTTAACACCCCTGCCAGAACCCTTCCCTGCACCCTCTCCCCCATGGAGGAATCCACATGTACCCCTTCTTTCTGCATCTAGTGTTCATCCTATGGTCAGATGTGACATTGTTTTTTAAAGTATTTGCACATCATGTGTCATAGGCAGAATGTGGAGGCCCACTTGGTGTTCACCTACATGGGCTGGCAGGTACACCAGCACTTGTCATTAATCTGTGAGGCAGATTTGGTTGCACCTCCTCATATCCTAGAAGCAGGCACTTTAAAGCACTTGGATATCTGTATGGGCTAACTGACGTCTGTTATTATGCAGTTATTTAAAACTGTTATGAAATCAGGGATTAAATTGTCCTGTTAAAAGAGGAAACTTGATTACCCTATGCCCAGTCCAATATTTATGCAATGAATTTGAAGCTTTTTGTTTAGTCAGTATCTATTTGTTTCATCAGGCACTCATTCTGGTGGAAAGTTCATTTAGAATTAATGTAGCATCTTCAGTTAATACCTCTCATTTTCCATTATATCTACATGCATTGTAAAAAGGTTTATTTTTTTCCATTTTACTTATTGATCTTGCTTTTAATCATAAGGTTGATTCACAGGTACTAAAAGACTAATTACTTTTTTGCAGATCAGTTACATGTTTAGATGTGCACGTATTCAAGGCCTGGACACAACTGAAGGGGTTCTGTTGTTTGGTAAAGAACACTTTTATGTAATAGATGGCTTCACTGTTGATAGATCACGTGATATACGTGATATAGAATTACTACCTGAACATGACCACGATCCAATTCTTCCGAGTCCTGGGAGTCCGAGACGCTCACGAGCTATGAGACAGTGTTCAAAATTTGCTTATGAAGATATAAGGTGAGAAGTATTGTTATTTGTAATGCTTCTAGAGACTACATGTTGTTTACCTCTGTATTAACACTTGCTAACTATCTATGGGGGTGCATCTGATGGCATCTCCTTATTGTGCATGAGTTATACAGGTTCTTGTATAGTCCAAAGTCACAAGATTTCCCCTGGTTGCCTGCTGTACCATAGAAATGGCCTTGATAAATTCTGCATGGCTCACAGATCCATTCAGTATCCACTTGAAGTAAAATCCCGTAGCTCTTGGTGTAAACCACATTTGAGTCGTCACTACCCAGAGTCAGTTTTCGTCCTGGGTTCTAAAAGGCCTGGACCAGTGGTTTACAACATTTCTGAGACCATTACCCCTGAGCCCAAATAAAATTTTAGGTTCCCCTCCCTGCCATCATCAGCATCAGTGCCTAACTTTTCATGAGATATTGGAGTATATGTGATGTTTAGGTTTCAATTTTACGTTCATAGATGTATTATGCAAAGTACATGTGCTGCGGGTGGACAATATGCAGATGATCATCATTCCTTTGTTTCACAAGTTGTAACATCCAACTCACTGTGTCACACATTAATGCTAGCATTTGAAAAATAAATATAGTATTGGTAATAATCAAACATGGAAAATCCAGGATGGAATGTAACAATACCAGAGAAGGAAAGTTGCTACTCACCATATAGCGGAGATGCTGAGTCGCGATTGGCACAATAAAAAGATTCACACAATTAAAGCTTTCGGCCATTAAGGCCTTTGTCAGCAGGTCAGCAGTATATACACACACACACATACACACACACACACACACACACACACACACACACACACAGCTGCAGTCTCAGAGAGGCAGTGTGGTTTAGCTATCTGAGACTGCATATATATATGTGTGTGTGTGTGTGTGTGTGTGTGTGTGTGTGTGTGCGTGTACTGCTGACAAAGGCCTTAATGGCCGAAAGCTTTAATTGTGTGAATCTTTTTATTGTGCCTATCACGACTCAGCATCTTCGCTATATGGTGAGTAGCAACTTTCTTCTGTGGTATAGTATTGGTAACTTATTTAGTCAGTAATACAGTCTTACAGAATAGTGATAATAGTAATGATTTTTAAAAATAATTTAGTCTTGTGACCGAAAGACTGTTCAAGCCTTTTGTTTTTGCTCCTCAGAAGATTACATTTTACCCCTCAGGAGGATAATTACCCTCATGTTCAGAACCATTGGCCTAGACTAAAGTTCATTCTTAAATAAACGAGGAAAAGTACAAAATATTAAATTTTAATGTACTTTTTACAACTACTTTTGCCAGCACTGCAATTGTGTGTATGTTGTAACGGGATCAATTTCTAACGGTATATGGTTTGTGAAATTTATCTCATTACTAAATGGCTACAATTAAGTTGTGGGCTTTGATATGGCAGCCATTTGAGTTATGATAATGCCCGCATATAATATTGTTCAGTGCTTGTTGTTGTTGTTTGAAGTGGCTGCTTTCACAGATAGTCTGCTTCTAATGGTAGTGAATTTTAGTGAGTGCAAAGTATTGTTTGGATACACAAGCTACTCATTCATCTAACCAATTTGCTGGAATATGACTTGTTGAGCCAAGTCATCAAGACCAGGATTCCCATAACTCTGGACAAGTTTTATCTTAAATTTGATGTATGGCGGAATAGTACTTCCATAAGGATTAGTTCTGATGTGTATATCGGAGCTCTTTTGTGCTATGAACCACATGTGGATTCAGGTGCCTGTCTCCATTAGTCTTGAAAAGATTTTCAGCGTATTTGGAATGTTTGTCACAGCAGATGCAGCATGCATAAGTACCTGTAGGTGTAAAAAACTTTGGAATGGAATGGGGCGGGGTGCTATCACAGTGGAGACATTATTGGTTGGTTTAATATAGACAGTGATTTTTATTAAGGAATAAATATTGAAGTCAGTATTCAAGAAGGGAGTTCCGCCAAGTGCAAGTGAACAAGTTGAAGAGAGGATATTGAGATTCTGGAGGAATGAAGAGGAAGCATTGGAGATCAAGCTAGAATTTTTTGGATCACTATAGCAAGACTTCTGGATGCAAGTGTTGAACAGCTGGAAGTGATTTTCTCCCAGGTTAATTGTAAAAGTCTTGGAACTTTTGTGTACAGTGAGATGATTAGGTCAGGATCTATACAAGACTGTGAATGACAGCTCTTTCAGTGGTCAAGTGAATGGTACAAAAAAATTAAAATGTAAGCAACAAAGCTGGAGCAAGATTGAAGGTGATGAATTTATGGATGGTTTGCTGGGGGTTATTTTGTGGGAGTGGAGGAGAGTCTCATTTGGATGGCTGTATGAAACACGTGAGACAATTTTTGAACTTCTCTTTAGCTTAGCTCTGATAAGTTAGCATGAAGGAAAGTGAATCTTCTGTAAGTTAAAATTTAAACTGTATGAGGAGCCAAAGGAGAGATCTTTGGAGAGGACTGAGACATTTGCATGTTTTTGGAGGATAGGGTGCCAAAACTGATTATAGTTTTATGTTCTTTGTTTTGTGCAGAGTGAGAGTTAACATCACGTGATTGAAAGTAGTGTGGGTTAGATGAATTTTTATTCAAAAACTGGTACCATGTGAATCTTAAATCATTAGGTTTACTACTAGTTACGTGAATTGTATTTAGGACCAATATGTTAAGCCTGTGTACTATTTAGACTTGAGCTCACTGTCTACCTTCTAACAAGTGAACCAACAGCATGATCACTGTGGCCCTGTCAATACCAACCTATAATGATTGTACAAGTGCACAACCTAGAATAACTTTGACATGACTGCATCTAATGGTCGATGGTGTGTTGCTGCCTTTTGGTCCAAACAATTAAGCATTGATGTGGCTTTGTGTAATAATCAGCATAATTTTATAGAATTAGGCAAGTGTTTCCAAATATATTAAATCAGAATTATTGCTAATGAAATGAGGTGTAGTATCCCAAAGGATATTGAAGTAGTTTAATTGGTTGGTTTAAATTCAACTTGTTATTTCACTTGCAGGTAAAGAATCAGACAAATCGAGTATGAAAAGGTGGCCATATGTTTCTAAATAAATCTGCAGCAGATAAATGATTCAGTGTGTCGTGCAGAGCACCAAATGAGAAGTTCCAAATACTAATGAATGTCAGAGTTTTGTAGCACATGTAACAATTTCAACATTTTGCAAGGTTCTCAAAGTTCCACTGAAATGCGTTTAAAAAGACCTCTGCTGTTCCAACAACAAAGATCAGAAGCCCATCTTCACTTCTGCAACCAAAGCAACAAAAAGACAACAAGGCTCTTCTGCTTGCCTACTCCAGAGCTTGGTCACATGACCACCTACTGCAGTCATGTCTGTTACTTTCCTTGGCCCACCTTATCAGAAATATAAGGAGCGTTAAAAACAATCCAGAGGCATAATTACAGAAACCAATACCTATATGTTAGAAGTATTGACCCTGCCTGTCGAGACACTTGTCCCACTGTGACACAAGGCGGTGAATGACTGTCTCATAAAATTCCTGGGGCTGCGATGTTAACCAGTTCTGCACATACAGCTGGATGTCGTCATCAGAGGTGAATCGTTTGCCCCTCAGAGCCTTTTTAAGGGGATCAAAAATGGCGTAATCACAGAGAGAGAGTCCGGATTGTATGGAGGGTGACTGAGAACCTCCCATTTGAATTTCTGCTGGAGTGCTGCGACTGTGTTGGCTGTATGAGGCTTTGCATTGTCGTGGAGCAGAATGATCCCACAGATGAGATTGCCTGGTTGTTTTGATTTGAACACTTGGCAAAGGGTGGTCAAGGTTTGCGAGTAATGTTTGGTATTCACTGTTTTCCTTCGCTGCAGGAGGTGAATCGGTAGGGGACCATCTTGGTCCCCTTAAAAACGCTCTGAGGGACAAACAATTCACCTCTGATGACAACGTCCAGCTGTACATGCGGAACTGGTTAACATCGCAGCCCTGTGAATTTTACGAGACAGTCATCACCTCCTTGTGTCACGGTGGGACAAGTGTCTCAACAGGCAGGGCCAATACTTCAAACATACAGGTACTAGTTTCAGTAACTACTCCTCCAGCTTGTTTCTTTCTGAACGCCCCTTATACACTTAACACTCTTTTGTATAAATTATAAAATTTTAATACACATGTTCTTAAAACTGCCTTTTATATTTGTGTCTTATCCCATAACTAATATCTATATTTTATGTTTTTAATTTATTATTTTACTTCTGTTCAGAAAGGAAATCACAGAAGCTAGTCAAATACATGTCTGTGTTCTACTCATCACTGTGGCACTACAAGACTCTGCACATTCTTAGTGTTTTTTTTTACAAACGTAACAAGTCATGTTGTTGTTGTTATGGTCTTCAGTCCTGAGACTGGTTTGATGCAGCTCTTCACACTACTCTATCCTGTGCAAGCTTCTTCATCTCCCAGTACCTACTGCAACCTACATCCTTCTGAATCTGCTTAGTGTATTCATCTCTTGGTCTCCCCCTACGATTTTTACCCTCCACGCTGCCCTCCAATACTAAATTGGTGATCCCTTGATGCCTCAAAACATGTCCTACCAACCGATCCCTTCTTCTGGTCAAGTTGTGCCACAAACTTCTCTTCTCCCCAATCCTATTCAATACTTCCTCATTAGTTATGTAATCTACCCATCTAATCTTCAGCATTCTTCTGTAGCACCACATTTCGAAAGCTTCTATTCTCTTCTTGTCTAAACTAGTTATCGTCCATGTTTCACTTCCATACATGGCTACACTCCATACAAATACTTTCAGAAATGACTTCCTGACACTTAAATCTATACTCGATGTTAACAAATTTCTCTTCTTCAGAAACGCTTTCCTTGCCATTGCCAGTCTAAATTTTATGTCCTCTCTACTTCGACCATCATCAGTTATTTTGCTCCCCAAATAGCAAAACTCCTTTACTACCTTAAGTGTCTCAGTTCCTAATCTAATTCCCTCAACATCACCCGACTTAATTCGACTACATTCCATTATCCTCGTTTTGCTTTTTGCAGATGTTCAGCTTATATCCTCCCTTCAAGACACCATCCATTCCGTTCAACTGCTGTTCCAAGTCCTATGCTGTCTCTGACAGAATTACAATGTCATCGGCGAACCTCAACGTTTTTATTTCTTCTCCATGGATTTTAATACCTACTCCGAACTTTTCTTTTGTTTCCTTTACTGCTTGCTCAATATACAGATTGAATAACATCGGGGAGAGGCTACAACCCTGTCTTACTCCCTTCTTAACCACTGCTTCCCTTTCATGTCCCTCGACTCTTATAACTGCCATCTGGTTTCTGTACAAATTGTAAATAGCCTTTCGCTCCCTGTATTTTACCCCTGCCACCTTTAGAATTTGAAAGAGAGTATTCCAGTCAATATTGTCAAAAGCTTTCTCTAAGTCTACAAATGCTAGAAACGTAGGTTTGCCTTTCCTTAATCTTTCTTCTAAGATAAGTCGTAAGGTCAGTATTGCCTCACATGTTCCAGTATTTCTACGGAATCCAAACTGATCTTCCCCGAGGTCGGCTTCTACTAGTTTTTCCATTCGTCTGTAAAGAATTCGCATTAGTATTTTGCAGCTGTGGCTTATTAAACTGATTGTTCGGTAATTTTCACATCTGTCAACACCTGCTTTCTTTGGGATTGGAATTATTATATTCTTTGTGAAGTCTGTGGGTATTTCGCCTGTTTCATACATCTTGCTCACCAGATGGTAGAGTTTTGTCAGGACTGGCTCTCCCAAGGCCATCAGTAGTTCCAATGGAATGTTGTCTACTCCGGGGGCCTTGTTTCAACTCAGGTCTTTCAGTGCTCTGTCAAACTCTTCACGCAGTATCGTATCTCCCATTTCATCTTCATCTACATCCTCTTCCATTTCCATAATATTGTCCTCAAGTGCATCGCCCTTGTATAGACCCTCTATATACTCCTTCCATCTTTCTGCTTTCCCTTCTTTGCTTAGAACTGGGTTTCCATCTGAGCTCTTGATGTTCATACAAGTGGTTCTCTTATCTCCAAAGGTCTCTTTAATTTTCCTGTAGGCAGTATCTATCTTACCCCTAGTGAGATAAGCCTCTACATCCTTACATTTGTCCTCTAGCCATCCCTGCTTAGCCATTTTGCACTTCCTGTCGATCTCATTTTTGAGACGTTTGTCATATATTTACATAAATCATTACAGCGTAGACCCGACTGCTGTGTCAACATGCTGACACTAAATACGTGTTTGTGTGCAGAATTCCATTTTATTAAAGTTTAATTAAAATTATAAATTATAATTAAAATTATAAATAATTCAACAATTTCTTTTCATTGATATTGCACAGTGAGCTAGCTCATCCTGTAACTGATGTCACGAGCTATTTGTTGGTGTATCGTATGTGTTAATAAGATGTCTTCTAATGATTATTATGCATCATAAATAAATAAACATTTAAACTTTAATGACCTCTAAACAAGATGACGTATAAATATGCTAATAATTTTATTGCATTTGGGGCTTCTGCTAATTCCAAAAATGTCCTTATATTTTCTGTATCTCGGCAGTAGGCAGTTTTGGCAATTTTAGTAGGTATACAATACTTTTAATTTAACGCACTCAGCTGCCAGGCTATGTTGGCATTCACCTCCTTCGTTGCCAAGCGTGTTAGCCTTGGGCTTTGCCCAGTGCCGTGCCCTGTCTGTGGACAAGCCAGTCTTCAGCCACTTTGCTCGTGCTGTGGCCCTATCCAACATTCCCAATTCACTCAGTCTTGCCACACACAACTAACTGGCTCTCCACCACACATCTCCATCGAACACTCTATAAAGACTGGTCAAGCCGCTTATTTTGTCACATAGTAACTTGTAAATAGCCAGCATGTAGCCATTATTTGAAATCAAATTATCCTGTTCTCCATAATTTTGATAAGAAACTTGCAAATGATCTGTGGAAAACACAACTAACTGGACAAGTTTAAAGGATGTTGGGGTGGATAGTGGTATTTCAAAGTAGAAACAAGAGAACAATAGGTTTGACATCTCTGTATGATCATGCTGTGTGTACTTCTCCAGTTATTTGACAGCAAATGTCTCTAAAAGGTAGATGGGAAATTGGAATGTGAAAGTGTTTGTGAGAACAAACTCTGGATTTTGTATAGGTGATTCCCGATCTTCTCCCATTCAAGAAATTGCCAGAGATTGGTAGAAATATTGTTCAGAGGTTCACAGTGTTTCAACAGTTTTGCCATAGAGGCTGTGTCATTTAAATCTACATGATTACTCTACAACTGACGTGGAAGAACCATTTTCAGAATACTGTATTTCTTGACCGTATCACTCTCAGATAGCATGTGAGGAAAATTAACACTTAGGAACATTGAAAAATGCTGCCTGCCCACTTATTTTAGTGATTGCCATCACAGCCCACTGTGGCATCTCTCTAAGTGTTCAGCAGCATAACACAGTCTTTGGTTCACCTTCCCCACCACATGTGATGATTACATTGTAGATTATTCATAATAGTAACCCTTATGTATTTAGTCAAAGTGACAACTTTGAAATTTAATTTTATCATGTAAAGAAAAATTTTTTTTTCAAACAATGGAAAATCCAGGATGGAATGTAACAATATTATGAGAAGGAAAGTTGCTACTCACCATATAGGGGAGAAGCTGATTCGCAGATAGGCACAACAAAAAGATTTTCACACATAAAGCTTTCAGCCAATAGCCTTTGTCAACAATAGAGACACACACACACACACACACACACACACACACACACACACACACACAGGGCTGCAGTCCCAGGCAACTGAAACCGCGGTTTTCGTTGTGCCTATCTGCGACTCAGTGTCTCCTCTATATGGTGAGTAGCAACTTTCCTTCTCATGATATTGTTGAAAAATTTTTTTTAGTACTTGTGTGTCTTATCTCTCATTTCCTATATTTCATGGTCTATTGCCACTTTTTTTAAAATGATGACCTCTTGTCTAAATCATTTTCTAATTTGTATTCATCTTCTAATTACTTCAGTTATAAAAGTATAAGAGAAGTGCTCAGATTGTCTCGTAAATTGTTTGTCTAGATTAAAAACACGGAGGGCCTATAGTGCTTCCTCAGAGAACTGTTATTCTAACTTTCATTTCAGTAGATGCTTTCTTTCAGTTAATACTAATTGTGACCTTTCTGATAGAAAGTCTGAATCCAATCACACAACTGAGACTGAACTCCATGCACTTGCAAATTTATTATCCACTTGTGCAGTACATCACAAGCCTTCTGGAAATCTAGAAATTCAGTATCAGTTGTAGAGCCCTTATCAATAGCACTCATTACTTCACATGAATCAAGAGCCGCTGCGTTTCACACGAATGTTTTTTTCTGAACCTATGCTGGTTGTGTGTTGATAGATCACATGGTTCGACTCATTCTAGCTGCTAGTTTTCAAGATGGTTCAGAACTCTGTATAGAATAACAAGGTTTTGTGAGGTGTAGTGGCTTTTATTTGTGAACATATTTGATGTATGATGTAGCAGGTGAAAGCTTATGTTGCTGGACATATCTATCTTCATAGTAGCTGTAGGTCATAACCTTTTATATCAATGGTAAATGTAACTTTTATGTGATCCCTGGCTGAGCATTTCATTAAATTGCAACATTGTTTCAGGGAAGTTCATAAAAGGCGCTATCTTCTCCAACCTATGGCTCTTGAAGTGTTTTCTGGAGATGGCCGCAATTACTTACTAGCATTTCAAAAAAAGCAGCGTAACAAGGTGTATCAGAGGTAATATCATGTTTAAATTTAGTTTATTATAACATATCTTATTAATTACAGAATATTTGTGCTCAATGTAACTAATACAGTAATACATATTACCAAAAATGTGTATTTAGATATTTCCAAATGAAAGAGGTGCAGAATGTTTTTATATATATTAATTTTATAGATGGAGATTAAAGTAGTAACAGTATTGTAAAGTGATCACTCAACTGCTTTAAGTTTGTGTCACATATTATTTGCAAAAGGCATCATGTAGATCATGTAGAAGGCATCATGTAGAAGTTTCAGAATGAAAAAATTAAAGCAGGAAAATGAAATTGCTTTCCATGCTAGTAATTTTGAAAACGTTGTTCAAAAATTGACTGTTCTCTACATATAATATCAGTCAAGCTTTCATGAGATGTTGTGAATAGATATCCCTGGAGACAATGTGTTCCACCTACTAATACTAGGAAACTGGTGGCAGGTATTAAAACTTCATAATTCAGTGTTTCTCTTTAACTCTTCTCTCCACATATTCAATCATAGTAGTATTGCACATATTTTTCAGCTATTCCTAGATCCACATAATTCCAAATTCTTTTTCACATTAGTTTCACCATCATGATCAATTGATATGTGTGTTATCCACTGAGAATGATCGTGCAGAGGAAATAGCAGTTATTGTTTAATATTTTCAATTGTACATGTGAAGTGCTGATAGGTAAATTAAAAACAGAAAAACTGCAGAAGAAAGTAGTTACATATGCTGACTTTAGTGTAGATGTAATTACTGATGAATGACGAATGACACAGCAAAATGAAGAGAGTATGTCCCTCTAAAGCAGGCATGGTCAACCTTTGGTTTCCCATGCTTATTTAAGCTTGCAGGCCACCTAATCATGTGTTGTGGCAACAGTTATTTTAAATATCATACGAAATCAAAACCAGGAAGATTCGATTGAATTTCAATTCTGATGATGATGATGATAACAATATTTATTTGTCCATAATACCTCTACAGAATTCAACATAATCATTTTTTGAACATTTTAGATGTTAGTTCCTTGCATTTTGGTATAAACTCTTTTTTCTGTAAAAATAGCAAAAAAATCACTTTTGCAGGTTTATGACATTTGCCACAGCCATCGCAGATAGTGCGCAGCAATCTGTAGCTGGTCAAAAGAGAACGGCAAATGTGGAACAAGGGGCAGGGTTACTTTCAACTCTAATCGGAGAGACATCTGTCACACAGAGATGGGTGGTAATTTGCTCACAGTTAAACTTAATTTCATATGGAATGATGAACATTTTATTCATATTATTAATGCTCATGTTTTATTCCTCATTTTTATAATATTATAGACTTTTCCTTCTCAAATTTGATCGTCACTCCTGAAACACTGTTTTTTTCCAGCGTGGTGAAATCTCCAATTTCCAGTACCTGATGCATCTGAATACTTTAGCTGGGAGATCATATAATGATCTAATGCAGTACCCTGTATTCCCGTGGATACTAGCTGACTATGAGAGTGAAGAGTTAGATCTGACTGACTCGCAAACTTTCAGGGATTTCACAAAGCCGATGGGAGCACAAAGTCCAGAGAGATTGGAACAGTTCAAAAAAAGGTAAATTTTTTTTATAGTTCTAGGATTTTATGTATTTATATTCCATGTCCGCCCCCCCCCCCCCCCCTCACACATTCCATAAAGCTGGTTTAAAATAGAGATTGTAACAGTTCAAAAAAAGGTAATTTTTTTTATAGTTCTAGGATTTTATGTATTTATATTCCATGTCCCCCCCCCCCACACACACACACTCCATAAAGCTGATTTAAAATGAGGCTTATCTTGTCCAAATTTCTCATTCTGCACTATATCGTTGCCTCATAAAGCAAAACAAGTGCAAAAAAAAGGTCAAGATGTTTGAAGAAATCATGTTATCTATGATCCAATCTATGACATTTTACTTTCCTAGGTATAAGGAATGGGACGATCCTCATGGTGAGACTCCACCTTATCATTATGGCACTCATTATTCATCGGCCATGATTGTGTGCTCTTATCTTGTGAGAATGGAACCTTTTACTCAGCATTTCCTTCGTTTGCAGGTGAGCTTCATGTTATTAAAAGGTATACTACTAATAATTTGAGAAATAGTCACTCGTGTCACAACGATTTCAATATAGCTGTTTTTTTTAAACTATGTCCTGTTGATTAGAGCTGTATGATGAGGTATATGATTTGCAAATGGGACAGAGAGAGAGAGAGAGAGAGAGAGAGAGAGAGAGAGTGTAACATGATCACGGCAATACTTGCACAGCATATGTTCAGTCAGTGCCAACTTGTAATTTGTATCTGTCTGATCATCGGTGTTGTAGTATGTTGTAGTGAATTTTATTGTTATTGGGAAACCTGAAGTCTAGCAACAAGATGGCCGTTAAGTATTTCAGAATGGCGTGTAAACTTAAAAATGTTAAGCTCTCTGAAAGTAATTGTTTATGAAAATAATTAAGTGTTGTATTTTGTATTACTTACTGATATTTTCTTGACATAAATTGTATTTTACCACAGGGAGGACATTTTGATTTGGCTGATCGCATGTTCCACTCAGTACGAGAAGCATGGTTATCAGCGTCGAAACATAATATGGCAGATGTTAAAGAACTGATACCTGAGTTTTTCTATCTCCCAGAGTTCCTTTGTAATTCAAATAACTTCGATTTAGGTGAGAATGATTGCTTAAACTTTTCTCTCCATATGTTCCATAGTCATCTAAATTTCTTCTCTATTAGGTTACCAGGCTTGCTCCATCATCTCTGGTACAGCTTTTCTCTTTATGCTTTATAAGTTACTTCAAAATGCACTTGGTCTCTTTGTGAACCACCAGTTTTCCATAACCCTGTGTAGTGTGTACTTGTGGGATTTCATGTGCATGCATTTTTTTAAATTGGTGGTAGCTGCAATAAAGCATGTTAATTAAATAACATTTCTTTTTCCCTTACTATGTGCGATCTGTAATTTATGTTTATTATTACATTCAGTGGAAATTATTCACCAAAAACAGCTGTTTTGTGTTACTGGGTGTGTGTCATTAAAAAAAAAATAATAAATAAAATTAAAAATTAAAAAAAAAGCAATCTCTAACATTACGTGAATATTTTACTGTTTACAGGTTGTAAGCAGAATGGTGTTCAGTTGGGTGACGTAGTGTTGCCACCTTGGGCCAAGGAAGATCCGAGAGAGTTCATACGGGTGCACCGGCTGGCACTTGAGTGCGACTACGTGTCGCAGCATCTGCACGAGTGGATTGACCTGATATTTGGATGCAAGCAGCAAGGACAGGCTGCTGTTGAGGCTGTTAATGTGTTCCACCATCTCTTCTATGAAGGAAACGTTGACATTTACAAGTCAGTTTTGTACACTTCTCCATTAGTTCTTATAAACAAGTCTGTATATCACATAAACCAGACAATTTGGCATTTGGCTGGCAATTTGAATAAGTTCGTGCCGACATTTGATAAAACATTGTCAGTGTACAACCTATACATAATTTTATAGTTGTTGCACAAACTTTTAAACAAAAATTTTATTAGTGCTTTCTGCAAACTACTTTTTGCCCATGGTACGAAGAGTCTTTATAGGGTGGCAGTCAGGAATGGCAGGAGGCATGTCTTACCACTCATAAGTAGTGCCCCAGGAAGAACGGTGAGGGAATGGTAGGACCAAGTCCTTCCCGCACTGCTGGCACTGTTACCCATGTTTTGTATGAAAGCAGAGGCGACACATGTGGAAACATTTCCAATGCTTGCACACAAATGAGTTTCTCTCAGCTATTGTCAAGTTTCACTGCTACTGGCAGCAAAAGTAAAATGCTTTTTTACTATTGTGGACAAACAGTACATTATGTGGGATGGTGGAGGGAACTTCTGTTGTTACAGTATTCACACACTCCCCTCTCCACATCCCT
Source organism: Schistocerca cancellata (assembly GCF_023864275.1). NCBI lineage: Eukaryota > Metazoa > Arthropoda > Insecta > Orthoptera > Acrididae > Schistocerca > Schistocerca cancellata. The sequence continues at coordinate 1,141,894,716 of NC_064626.1, read as the reverse complement.
CTTTTCTGCACCACTCACAAGTAGAGTATGGGAAGGTTGACTGTCAGTAAACCTACATGTGAGTTCCATTTCCACAGATTTTCCTGTCATGGTCATTTCGTGAGATGTATGTCGAAGGAAGCATATGTTACCTGTCTCATTTTAAAGGGTGAAATGTGACTTATTCATCTCGTTCCATACAATTTTCAAATAATTTGATGTATAAGAGACATGTTAAATTTTACAATAAGAAAATTTTTTAGGAGAAATCCAAAAGTTTACACTATTTTACATACGTTTCTGAGATGTGTACCTTCCTATAATAATGGAAATTCCTGGCTGGAGAAATATTTAAAATAGAGGAAAGATGACATCTTGCCTACAGTGAATCACTGTGTGGAGCACAGGAACACATAACAGAAAGCAATATTCACACTAGATTTGGACTACTGGTTCTTTCTCTAGCAATAGTACATACATTTACACACACAACCATTCAAACAATGACTCCCGTGTCCACATTAAGATTCAAATACCTGCTATAGATTTCAGTGCACTTTCTTTCTTTCTTTCTTTCTTTACTTTATAAGTGGTAAGAGCCTCATCAACCACATGCTTGCTCTACAAGCCTTTTCCATTTCTTTTTGTCAAGTGCACTGTTTGTCCATTTCCTGTTGATATTCATCCTTGCTGCATCATACCCGAGAATTGCATCAATTTAATCCTCATACCACTGAAAAGATGAGTGAAGTAAGTGTTAGTGTCAGTGGTGTTAAGAAACAGCTGAAATCATTAAAATTGAACATAGCTGTAGGGCCCAATAGAATCCCAATCAGATTCTCTACTGAATTTGTGAATGAGTTAGTCACTTTTCTAAATGTGATCTATCATAAATCACTCGCACGAAAAACTGTGACCAGTAGTTGGACACTGTCACTAATATCCTCGACATTGATTTTTTACAGAATCTTAGAACATATTGTGAGCTCAAACATAATGACGTATCTCAACTAGAATGACCTCCTCCATGCCAGACAGCAAGGATTTCGAAAACATCGATCATGCAAAACCTATCTCACACTGTCCTTACATGACATATTGAAACCATTGCATCAAGTCAGTTAGGTAGACACAGTATTTCTTGATTTCTGAAAAGCATTTGACTCAATACCACATCTACACTTACTGTCAAAAGCACAGTCATATGGCATATTAAGCCAAATTGGTGACTTGATTGAGGATTAATTTGGCGATGAGAATGCAGTATATTATCTTGGATGGAGAGTCATCAGATGTAGAAGTAACTTTGCGCATGCCCCAGGGAAGTGTGTTGTTGTTGTTGTTGTTGTTGTTGTTGTTGTTAATGTTGTATATTAATGCTGTTGTGGGCAATATTAGTTGTAACCTTAGACTTTTTGCAGATGATGCAGTTACAATATAGTACCATCTGAAAGAAGCTACCTAAATATTTAGTCATATTGTGATAAGATTTCAAAGTGGGGCAGAGGTAGGCAGCTTCCTTTAAATGCTCCAAAATATAAAAGTGTGCACTTCGCAAAACGAAAAATAGTATTCTACGACTATAACATCAGTGAGTCACAGTTTGCATTGGCCAACTCAAACGCTGAGTGAGGTGGCACAGTAATTAGCACACTGGAGTTGCATTATTGAGAACAATGGTTCAAACTCGCGTCCAGCTTTCCTAATTCAGGTTTTCCATGATTTACCTAAATTGCTTCAGGCAAATGCTGGAATGGTTCCTTTGAAAAGGCGTGGCCAACTTCCTCCTCATCCTTCCCTAATCTAATGGAACTGATGACCTCGCTGTTTGAGTCCCTCCCCCTAGTCAACCAACTCAAACAAACACCTTGGTGTAACACTTTGCAAGGATATGAAGCAGAATGATCACATAGGCTCAGTTGTGGCTAAAGCAAGTGGTAGATGGGTTTATTGGTAGAATGCTGGGGAAATGCAATTAGTCTACAAATGAGATTGCTTACAAATCACTTGTGCAATCCATTGTAGAATACTGCTCAAATATGTGGGTTCTGTACCAAATAGGACTAACAGTGGATATTGAATGTGTGCAGAGTGTGGCATCATGAATGGTTATGCAGAGTGTGGCAGCACGAATGGTCACATGTTTGTTTGGCTCATAGGAGAGTTTCACTGAGATGTTGAAGAAACTGAACTGGAAGACTGTTGAAGATGGACGTAAACTACCCTGAGAGAGCTTGCTTACAAAGTTTCAAGAACTGCCTTTAAACAATGACTCTAGGAATGTAAAATTGCAGCATGCACAGAGGCATTCAAACAATCGTTCTTCCAGCACACTATACATGAATGGAAGGAGAAGAAACCCTAGTAACTGGTACAATTGGACATAACCTTGTGCAGTGCACTTCACAGTGGTTTGCAGAATACAGATATAGATGTAGATATTATCTCACCAGCTAATTCTTGGTGTTCTACTTCATTTCATCTACTGTTGTGCAAAAGGCTCTTCTAGCTAGTTTGTTCTCTGTAATTCTTTCTGTAGGCCTGCTCAATTCAACCTTCTCTTCTTTAGCAGTTTGACAGTATTATGGCATTTGTACAGCTCTGTTAAGTATTAACAGTTCTTCTCCTTCTTCTTTCTTTTTAAGTATTGATTTTTCAGATCTGTGTAATTTTACTGTTACAACAGGTGTAAGGGCACCTGAAGTTAGTAGTAAGTGCTCTTTTCTTTAAGATTTTACTAAAACTAAAAAGTGTTTTGTTTGCTGTTGCTAGAGGGGTATCTGTTTCTGTATCCATTGTATTGTTGTTACTAAAAAGGCTCCCTGTGTAGCAGAGTCAACTATCCTGAAAGTGAATCCATAAGCAGCCAAATGTACATTATGTCAGATTTTCTTACATATGACCAGATATTCTGTCTTTTCTTCATTAACACGTAATCCTGTTTTCTCAGGAATTTTGTAATAATTTTGTATCATTCTGATTATTTCTATTTTGGATCTTATATTTTTTTCAGTTTTCAGTACACAAAAAAATAAACTGTCCTTATTAACCTTAAGGGATTATTCAACAGAATAACAACACTCTTCCATCAGAAGAGTAAAGAGCAGTCTTTTCAGTGAACCAAGCTCAGTGTTAAATGTATTACTGCCATTTATTTTATTGTAAATTTTTAAGCACATATCCAGACCTTACGTATGTAAAGGAAGGTAACGGATAGTGTTCTTAAAGTTTTTAACAGTGGTTGACAGGGTACCCATTATTTCGCAACATAGATGGTCCTAATTATTTTCTTTTGTAATACTAGGAGCGTCATGGCATGTTCTGTGTTTGCCCAGAGGATTATACCATAACAAATAACTGACTTGAAGTAGAAATTATAGATTGTCTTTCCGGTGTCTGTGTCAGTTGACAAAATACACACTGAAAATGCCAAGATATTCAGTTTATTTGCTAAGTAGTCTATGTGTACAAACCAGTTTAAATTTTATCAAGATTCAGGCACCAGAACTTGACATGGTATGCTGCTGTGATATCCTGATCATTGCAAGTTATTTTTATTTAACTCCATTCTGATAGAATGATCTGCACAATAAGGCTGAGGACTGTGGTGCTTCTCTGATTTGAGATGGGAGTGGCTGCACACACAAAGCAGCAGCTGAGTTGCAAAGTATGGATGGTGTGCACATGTGGTTTTGGTTAGATTTCAATTATTGTAGAGCTACTAAATATTGACCTTGTAGATTATGTGTTGCAGAGAGGAAAGTATGTCTTATTAGGTCATACAAAGAATTTAAATTAAATATTAGTCAACTGTCAGAGCATGTGCTGGCCGCGGTGGTCTAGCGGTTCTAGGCGCTCAGTCCGGAACCGCGGGACTGCTACGGTCGCAGGTTCGAATCCTGCCTCGGGCATGGATGTGTGTGATGTCCTTAGGTTAGTTAGGTTTAAGTAGTTCTAAGTTCTAGGGGACTGATGACCACAGATGTTAAGTCCCATAGTGCTCAGAGCCATTTGAACCATTTTTTGTCAGAGCATGCAGAATAAGATCTCATAATTATTGTCAATGATTAACAGTAGTAGTAGTTGTTGTCTAGCACTGGGAATGAAAATCTCACTAAAAATATATAATTGACTGTAAAAACTTAAATCCTGACTGCTATTGTCAGAAACATATTTTTGGTGCCAATGCAGGTGACACATTTACTGTTGACAAAACCTGTATCAAGTCTAGTGAAATAGTTAATTTCTCAGAATGTGAAGTAATCTGGGTGAAAGTGAAAGATCTGAAATTGTAAATGGTTACTGTTATTGGCCACTTTTGTTGAATGATTAAGTGAATAAATGCAGCAAAGAGAAACAGGCGAGCAGTAGATGTGTAATTTTTGTCAGTCGTGCCATGATAATAAGAGGCAATTTAAAATTGACATCTACTGATTGGGATATCCGTGCCTTTAATACTGGCATCAGATTAGCTGATTTGTGCATTTTATCTCAAGCAGTTACAGAGCCCAAATAGTATTATGATATCCTGGACTTTTTGAGAATTAAGCCACTTTGCCTCAGTTAAAGAAGAAGAAATATATGACAATTAGGTTGCTCAAACAGTGGAAAACCCAGGACAGAATAGCAATGATATTATGAAAAGGATAGTTTCTACTCAACAAATAGCAGAGATGTTGCATTGCAGACAGGCACAACAAAAAGACTGTCAAACAAGTAAGTGTTCAGCCAAAAAAGCCTTCAATGGAATTAAATAACACATGCCCGCATTTGTGTGCACAACTAACACGCATGACCAGTCTATGGCTGTCGAGCCCAGACTGCTAGCAGCATCGCATGACAGGAGAAGCAATCTGGGTGGTGGAAGTAAGGAGGAGGCTGGGGTGGGGAGGGGGTAGCAGGAGAGGGATGGGGAACAGTAAAATGATGCTTTAGATGAGGGTGGTGGGGGGACACTATGTAGTGCTGGAGTGGGAACAAAAGGGAAGAGGATAGATGGGTTGAGGAAATGACTAATGTCAGTGTAGGCCAGGAGTGTCACAGGAAAGTATGATATACTGCAGGGACAGCTCCAGCCTGCGCAGTTCAGAAAAGCTATTGTTGGTAGGAAGGATCCAGATGTCACTGGCTGTGAAGCAGTCATTAAAATGAGGAACATTTTTTTGGGCAGCATGCTCAGCAATGTTTTTTGCTGTTTTTTGGCCACAGTTTGTTGGTGGCTGTTCAAGCAGACAGACAGCTTGTTGGTTGTCATGTCATAGAATGCTGCACAGTGGTTGCAGCTTAGCTTGTAAATCACATGAATGATTTCACAGGTAGCCCTGCCTCTGATTAGGCATCTACAACATCTTTGTAATCTGAATCAAGTGTGAGGACGTCCTCACATTCCTCCAGAATCTCAACAACTTCTCCTCCATTTTCTTCACCTGGTCCTCCTCAACCCAACAAGCCACATTCTTCAATGTTGACCTCGACTTCACCAAAGATGGCTACATCAGTACCTCTGTCCATATCAAACCTACCAACCTCTAGCAATACCTCCGCTCTGACAGCTGCCATCCATTCCATCCCAAACAGTTCCTTCTCTTCAGCCTAGTCAACCGTGGTCATCACATCGTTATTGATGAGCGAGCCCTCTCAAAACATACAAAGGCCATCACTGACCATAATTACTATCCTTACCTTATCTCTCCAGTCACCCCCCACCTCTCAAACTCCCACCGTCTGGCAACAGAGGAGCGTTCTCCTCATGATCCAGTGCTATCCAGACCTGGAGCAACTGGGTCGCATTTTCTGCCAGGGGTTTTGACTACCTCTCATCATGCTCAGAAATGAGGAATGTCCTACCCCCTATCCTTCCCATGCAATCACAGTGGTATTTGGCTGACACCAAACGCACACAATATCCTTGTCCATCACTACACAACTCCTGCTCCCAACTCTTGCCTCAGGGCTCATATCCCTGTAATATACCTAGATTCAGGATCTGTCCCACACATCCTCCCCCCACCATCTGTTCCAGTCTGGTCACAAGCATCACTCATCCCACCACAGACAAACAGTGGCCAAGAAAAAACTGGAGCACCCAGTTGCTGAGCACATTGCCCAACTCAACATTCCTCATTTTAATGACTGCTTCAGAGCCTATACCATCTCTATCCTTCCTACTGACATCAACTTTTCTGAACTGTGCAGGTGGGAACTTCCCTGCAAGTATATCCTATGTTCCCATAACCCTCCTGGCTTCAACCTTCATAAGTCATTGTCCTGCAACCACCTCCCCCCTTCCCTGTTCCCACTCCAGCATTACACAGCAATCTACACCACCAAAGCACCCACAATCTTTCTACTTCTCTCCTTTTATTGCCACCGCCCACCCCACCTCCGCCTTCTGTCTAACCTCCATACTACACCTACCTGCCCTACCATTTCTCCACCTCGTCCCTGTATGCTCCCAAAAGTAGCACTTTACCACCCCCCACCGCTACCCTGCTATCCCTTTCCCTCCCTGCCCCAGCCTCCTCCTTACCCCCATCGCCCAGACTGCTTCTCCCATCATGCACTGCTGCTCGCAGTCTGGCCTCAGCACCCAGAGACTGTGGTCATGTGTGTGTGTGTGTGTGTGTGTGTGTGTGTGTGTGTGTGTGTGTGTGTGTGTGTCCAATGAAGGCTGTTTTGGTTGAAAGTTTACTTGTTTGAAAGTGTTTTTGTTGTGTGTATCTGCAATTCAGTATTTCCATTATATGGCGAGTAGCAGTCTATCCTTTACCTAATATTGTCACAAGCAGGTTACTTGGTTTGGAAGAAATTTTAAGAAGGCAGGGAAACACATTTATTTAGTAAATATGAGAAAAATCGCATGTGGAACCAGCAGAAAACTTTTAGTTGTGAGGTTATCAATGTGGAATATGCATGGACCGAGCTCAAATGTCTTATCAGGCATTAACAATAATCATGTTCCTTGTGTATTAGTGAAGGATGATATGGGTCTCCCATGGTGTAATTACAGCCTCTGAAAGCATTCAGAACAGGTTTGCGAACTAAAAGTAAGGAATAACATTAATGACGAAGCGACCGAAATATGGAAACAAATCAAACATAGACAGATATGAACCATTCACATTCACATTCTGAAAGCAAAATTTCATCTACCAAATTTTCAAAAAGCAGTCTCTCTCTCTCTCTCTCTCCCTCTCTCCCTCTCTCCCTCTCCCTCCCCCTCCCCCCCTCTCTTCTCCCCCCCCCCCCCCCCCCAATTGCCAAGTGTGTCACTTTCAAGGAGGGATAGTGCTTATTTTGCCCTCTCACAAGCAAAACTGTCCAGTATCATGTAAATATTTAGATGTTATGGCCCTTAGCAACATCAAATATAACAGTTGGTCACGCATCACTTAGCCCAGCTACACTGCTGCTCATGTCAGATGCAGCTGCAGTCCGGATTTCAGCCCCAGATATGACAGTGGGCAAGTGTGCGCGAGTTGTGTGTGTGTGTGTGTGTGTGTGTGTGTGTGTGTGTGTGTGTGTGTGTGTGTTTTCCACTTCTGAAGAAGGAATTTGTTCTGAAGCTGAATATTTCCAGCATTCTTTTTCATTGTGTCTGTCTGCGACTCAGCACCTCCTCTATGAGTTCAGTAGAAATCTATTCTTTCCTTATTGTTGTTCATTTAATCATATATCTCTGCCAGTAAAGTAGGATTCATTGGAAGAGTTATTATGAACTCAAATTCACCTATGAGGGAGACAGATATCACAATGCTCTGACTCATTTTCCACTGCTATTTCTCTGTTGTATTGTTCCTCTGTCTGGTAAAGATATTACTGAGCCTCATCACAATCTGATCATGGAGTTTTTTTTAAAATCCAATCAAATTTTGTGAGGAATCCTCAGTTTTGGAGTGACTTTTCACGTTTTTCTTTCATCTGAAGACTTCGTTATCTGATTGCTACTTTAGAATATGCAAATATTTAGCAAAACATGGTTGAATTGGTTTCCACTTTCATTTTTCCCAGGTCGGAGCAACCTACTGTTGCTTTCATTTCCCACCACACCTAGCCTACTTTTTTTGTTAAATTGAAAAAAAAAAAGATTAAAAAAGTGTCAGCACAGTGGATTTATGAACCATAAAGTATTTCTTTAACTCTCAAAGATTTGCGGTGTAAAAAAAAAAGTCATGGCTATGTGACCTAAATCACATAATTTCAAAAAATATTCTTTTTTACTCTCATATGGAGTTTTGATAAAGTAGATGGTCAGACACTGATAAAAGTCAATGTGTTTGAAAAATATATTAATTTATTAGCAGAGCCTATTCAGGTGCTACACTTTTGAAGTCACATTAACTGAATATATTATTTCAATTTTTTTCAGTATTGATGATCCTCTGAAGAAGAATGCAACTATTGGTTTCATCAACAACTTTGGTCAGATTCCAAAACAGCTTTTCAAGAAGCCTCACCCAGCTAAAAAAATAAGTCATCGTACATCAGTGATAGATCCAGGCCCAATAACACCAGGGCTGAGTTTTACTACAGGAGATAGGTTATTCTTTCATAACCTGGATAATCTTCGACCTTCACTACAACCCATCAAAGGTAGGAATTACTATGCAATAATTTTGGTGTAGCCTACCTAGTACAGTTTTATTCATTTTTTGTTAGGTAAAACATGATCTTTCTTTGTATTGACAAAAATCTGAGAGTTAGTTTACTCTAAGAACAAGAGGTGGTGCTGCAGTACCAGCAACCAACAGTCATACAAATCTCACTGGATGCTGGCTCTTTAAGATATGTTAATTCACTAATGTCAGCAACAGCAATTTATGAAGGACAGTGTGCTGTTAGCCCCATTTGATATCCAAAATACGTTTCATTGTATGATTCTCACCCTGTTTTCAAAGATATTGCTTTACGAGGTGGTATTGTTGAAGTTTTCATTGTACTTAACTACTGAAACATGGATTGTCAAAATTTTGCATTCAGACTTTGCATCTGGTATTAGAGAATGAATTAAAAAGGATTTTTCCTATATACAGATGATTCTTAAATATCCTGGAGAGGAAGATCTCAGAACCAAATAACCATCAGTGAAGGGGTAATTTGTTAGACAATAACTACTATATATGCCTGCAAATAAGCAACAAACAAATAAATGTAAAGTTTAACAAGACTGAGTAAGGTAATAAGTAAATTTCTCTTTCAGATTATACAGAATTCCCTAAAGGAAAAATCTCTCAAACTGTTTTTATCAACCCTTAACTGGAATCAATATTTTGACAAACATAATTGGAATCGTGGGTCCAAATGGACCCTTGACTAAAAATTCAACACAATCCCCATAAAAGAAATAATTCGTATGTAAATGCATAATGATTGTGTCAAAATAAGTTTTATTTCAAATATAAATCAAGTTTAGTGTTATTTTTTAAACTTCAAGTCCTATGTCTCATATTTTACAAGAATTTTTAGTACCTTACTTTGGAATGCTACATGATTACAAAAAAGGCATAGATTAAAAAACCTAGATATACTATGGAGTTTCTCATACTTCCCCTTAATTTAAATAGGGACTCTTTATGCCATCAGTCAGAAACAAAAATAAAGAAAACAAAACATGGAAGTGTCCAAATGTTATCTATATCAGCACCTGAACTAAGAATGGCACTTGGTACACAACACATTTTTTTCTGCATGTCGTTTACAGATGAATTTAAAACATTTGTTGCATTTTTGTGATTGTTTGCAGTCAGTTCTAGGACCACATTAACATCATCTTCCTCTTTTTCGTGAACCACTCTGACTACAAGGTGAATTTTCTAATCCTAGGTCATTTTGGGGTTCATCAGCTGCCTCTAGAAAATTATCTATCCTACTCTTCAAATCTACTGAAAATGAAGATAATACTCCATCTTTCTTTCTATGTAAATAACCTTATCAAATTTAGCCCGATTTCTTTTATGTAATGATTACATTTCATATGTTTCCCACCATTTGATGCCTTCCATAATACGAATCCATTTGCACTTGCAACTTTCAATATTGCTGCAAAAATTACACATTTCCATTGTTGAGTTCTTCTACAGACTGAATAATTGGCGCATTTATGATCTATTGTATCAACACCACCATTTGCTCTGTTGTAAAATTTAATTATCTCAGGTTTTCCATTGTTTTCATTGACTGAATTGTCATGGTGCATTGATGAATTATTATTATTATTTTTTTACATAAGATGCCAATGTTTTATCCTTCATGAAACCAAATACATAGATCCAACCCGTTGTTTATTGGCTAAAAATTCTGGTGGTATTTCCCTTTTATTTTTGCGCATCTTTCCAACGTAAGTCAAATAATTTTCAATCAGTTTGTCAACCAGCTCCACAGAAGAGAACCAGTTATCAGCAGTTATATTCCTGTTAGTTCCAAATGAATGTTCCGCAAGCTGAAAGTTGGCTTGTTTTATTAGTGAGTACTTTGCCCATATAGATAAAAGCATTGTAGAAATGGTGTGTTTTAACGTTGCAAAGGCACGCAATCTTGATGTCATATTTATCAGGCTTCGATTTCATGTAAACCCTGAAAAAAACGTTTCCCTCTAAAAGGGCAAAGCATTTCATCAGCTGTCAAATATTCTGAGCAGCTATAGTTGTTTTGACAATTCTAAATGAAATTTCCAAATATTTCTGAGATGAGAGCAGTGCAGTCATTAGTTCTTCTTTCTTCCCTAGAATTCACATAATCAAATCTCAAAGCAGATAACAGGAACATAAATTGCTTTACTGACATCATTATTCTGAATAAATCTCTGCCTGTTCCATTAGTTGCCCATAAACTTACTATATCTTCATGGCCAGATTTGAATACACCTGATAACAGCAACAACCCAAATAATGCTTTTGTTTCCATAATACTTACATGGTTAGTGTAAGTAGCATTAGTTTTATACTTTTCTGAATATTCTGTTATTTTCTGATTAGTGTTAGTCCAAATATGTACGATCATTTCATCTGAATCAGCAGCTCTCATGATTAAATTGGTGACATGTTTCATTTTTCATGAGCTGTACTGATGAGACCAGGCAGGTGAGTGATGATGATGTGGTTTTTGACTCTGGACATAGCTGGTGGTTGTGTAGACCACTTGAATCGATTATTATCTTGAAAATATGCACTTCTTGACAGCCAGCTATCTCTCTCTACTGAATCATCAGACACTGAATTACTTGAATCAGAGGAAATTTATTATTGTGCATTTTCATCGCCACTTATGTCATCGCCACTTACGTTCTCTTCAGAACAAGGTCAAAAATCACTTAAAGATTCTGTGTCTAAATAATTTTCATCTAATAATAATTCACAGATTTCTTTCTCGGTGGGGCCCCGCTGCATTGTGGCAATAAAGTGCCTGAAACACAACAAAATAAGTCAGTATATACTGACTAAATAAATCCTATATCTGGAATTGCGGGTCAAATTGGACCCAGGGATGGCGCTTACCTCCACTTCCAGTAAATTTCAAGCAGTGAGCTCCTGGTCCCTGGTGCACCTCAAAATGTGCTGAGATTAGACTGGTGTGTGAAGCTGCAACTCCATGTGTTTCCATCGTTAGATGTTTTTATTGTTGTCGGCGAGTCCATATGACCCACAATTCCGGTTAAGGGTTAATTTGTAATCTTTCACACATTTTGCAAGAACAATTGAATTACAAGCTTATGGAGAATATTTCAGGAGATAAGATGCTCTCCTGACACTGCTTAGTGTCTCTATGTTGAAGTAGTGATCAATAACATAAACATTATTATATTTTGTAATTATTACACATTCAGTATTGGAATAAAGTTAGGTTTGGATGTATTTTCTGTTGAGTTAAACAAAAGAGTCAGTTTACATTTTATCATAAACTGACAACATCCTTCTAAAGAATTAGTTGAAACCATTATTTTATGTTTAATAAACTGTTTATCTTGTTGCAGAACTTAAGGGCCCAGTTGGACAAATCTTACATGCTGAAAAAAACATTTTAGCAGTGGAGCAGAACAAAGTATTGGTACCTCCAGCTTACAACAAATATGTGGCTTGGGGCTTTGCAGATCACAGTTTACGCATTGGTAATTATGACAGTGAAAAGGCTGTGTTTGTTTCTGAGGCAATGGTACAGAGCAATGGGGAAGTTGTTGCTTGTGTGTGTCCCTCTCCTAAGCTAATTATCACAGCTGGTACTAGTACGGTAAGTTATACGAACTTTTAATCTCTTCTGTTGTATATTTTTTCTAGATTCCCTTGAACATGTATCAATTTTCCAATCAATTTTTCCGTCTAAATTGTGTTTTTAATTTTCTTGAGAAGAAGTTAAGGAAAAATTAGAGAAAAATGTTACTCTTATCGTAGTACCCACCAGTATTTAGGGCTACCATTTCGTTTGAAGTAACATAAATTACTTGTTACTATAATTAATTGCACTACAAACCATGTCCACTATAATGCCTAAGTTTGCTAGTGCTGTAAAATACATCACCTCAATGCCAGAGGGCAATTTTGTGAGAGACTGTTTATTCTGAGAACTGGTTGATGCTGATGAAATCTTCTTGGGCTTTCATTCAGGTGGGTGCGTTAAAATTTCACTGGTTGTTGCTATATAAATTAGAACCGGACAGTGCTTTGTTCCATTCAGCCCCATATATTACGTTTGGAAATATTGGATTCTATTTGAATTGAACATGTGTAAGATTGAATATTTGTAAACTGGAAACGGAGGAGGAAGTTCAGAAAACCGAGGAAAGAATAGTGAAATCAAAGACAGAAAAAAATTCAAATGGAAGAGTGTAGTGTAGAACAGAGAGACTGTAAAGAGTGTTTGAATGTCCTCTTGGTGCACAAAATCGAGGAACAAGATTTGTGGTGTGAAATGGTGAATGACTGCAACATGTGAAGTGAGATGTCATTTTTTATGCTATTTTCTGCAAGTGAGTCACTTACATGCTACAAATAGTTAACTTTATAGTGTGTCTTGTGAGAACTACTGGCACTTGTTCCCCTGTCCATTAAAAACTGTCAGTTCAAGAATAATATTATCAAAAAGATAGATTGCTACTCCCTGTAAAAGTGACACATGAGTTGCAGCCTGAACCAATGAAAGGACTCTTCACACATTGAGGTTTCAGGCAAAGCCTTCCTCAGAAAAGCTCTCTGGCCAAATTGCAACTGCTGCATTGAACAAAAGCAGCAGTCTGGAGTGGGGTGTGGAATGAGGAGGAAGGCCGTGGGTAAGGGCCAGGAGAGAGTGGGGTGGGGTGGGGGGGACGAGAAGCGAAAAAGGAGAAGATCAAAGAAGGGCAAAAGACCTGTGGGTGCACTGACAAAAGACCAATGCACAATGAGGGTGAGGGGACATGAACTGGGAGGAGGTGATAGGGGCGAGGGGGGGGGGGGGGTAACTGGTGGGTGGAGAGTCTGGGAGCAGTAAGTTACCATAGGTTGAGGCTGGGATAATTTCAGGAGCGGAGAATGTGTTGTAAGGATAATGCCGTCTGCAAAGTTCAGAAAAGCTGGGAGTGGAGATGAGGATTCAGATGGCCTGGGTTGTAAAGCAGCCTTGATGCCCCATTGTAGCTGGTTATTGTGACCCAAATAAAAAAAATTTGACCTTCATTGATCAACACCTCCAACGAGGTACCCATAACCTAGCCTCTCATGTCAGATATACCAACGACTTACTTCACTGACGCTCCATCAGCCCCACTCGATAACATCCTGGATCTCTACATGTCATTGTTGATGCTATTTCTCCCTCGTGCCCATTGTCTTACCGCTATTGAACACTACCTCTTCCAACATTCTTCAGACTCCAAACCCATTACTTCATTCCTCAGACATCCTACTAACTTCACCCCAACACACAGCTATTTCTCCTTCGAAGGGAATGTACATACAAATTCACACCACAGCCGTGGGCACTCACATGGCACCCTCATAGGCCAACCTGTTTGTGGGCCATCTAGAGGAGACCTTCCCAGCCTCCCAAAACCCCAAACCCCTGGTCTGGTTCAAGTTCATTGATGATATCTCCATAATCTGTCCTCAGGGTTAAAGCACCCTATCCTCATTCCTTCACAACCACAACACCTTCTCTCCCATTCGTTTCACCATCTCCTCCTCAACCCAGCCTGCCACCTCTCTGGATGTTGACCATTACCTCTCTGATGGCTCCATTCACCCCTCAGTCCACATTACATCCACCAACGTCCAACAGTACCTGTATTTCTACAGCTGCTATCCCTTCCACCCAAAAAATGCCTCCCATAATGCCTGGTCACTCGGAAACAGAGTATTTGCAGTGACAAGAACTCCATTGCCCGGTATTCAGAAGATCTCACAAAGGCCCTTACAGACAGACACTATCCGCCAGACCTAGTGCACAAACAGATTTGCCATGCCGTACATCCACATCTAAATGGATACTCTGCAAATAACATTTAAGTGCCTGGCAGGAGGTTCATTGAACCACCTTCACAACTTTCTATTATTCCAATCTCATATAGCGCGCGGAAAGAATGAACATCTATATCTTTCCATATGAGCTCTGATTTCCCTTATTCTATTGTGGTGATCGTTTTTCCCTATGTAGGTCGCTGTCAACAAAATATTTTCACATTTGGAGCAGAAAGTTGGTGATTGGCATGTAGTGAAAAGATTCCATCGCAACAAAAAATGCCTTTGTTTTAATGATGTCCAGCCCAAATCCTGCATCATTTCAGTGACACTCTCTCCCATATTTTGCGATAATACAAAATGTGCTGCCCTTCTTTGAACTTTTTTTATGTACTCCGTCAATCCTATCTGGTAAGGATCCCACACCATGCAGCAGTATTCTAAAAGATGCAGTCTCATTAGTAAATCTGTTACATTTTCTAAGTGTCCTGCTAATAAAATGCAGTCTTTGGTTAGCCTCCTCCACACCATTTTCTTTGTGTTCCTTCCAATTTAAGTTGTTCACTATTGTAATTCCTATGTATGTAGTTGAATTTACGACCTTTAAATTTGACTGATTTATCATGTAATTCAAGTTTAACGTATTCCTTTTAGCACTCGTGTGAATGACCTCACACTTTTCATTATTTAGGGTCAACTGCCAATTTTTGCACCATTCCGATATCTTACCTAAATCGTTTTGCAATTTGTTTTCTTCTTCTGATGACTTTATTTGTCAATAAACAACAGCATCATCTGCAAACAACCTATGATGGCTGCTCAGATTGTCTCTCAAATTGTTTATATAGATGAGAAACAGCAAAGGGCCTATAACACTACCTTTGGCAACGCCAGAAATCACATCTGTTTTACTCGATGACTTTCCATCAGTTACTACAAACTGTAACCTCTCTAACAAGAAATCACAAATCCAGTCACATAACTGAGACGATATTCCATAAGCACGCAATTTCACTACAAGCCGCTATTATGTTACAGTGTCAAAAGCCTTCCAGAAATCCAGAAATACGGAATCGATTTGAAATCCCTTGTCAATAGCACTTAACACTTCATGTGAATCAAGAGCTAGCTGTGTTCCACATGAACGATGTTTTCTAAATCCATGTTGACTTGTGTCGATAGATAATTTTCTTTGAGGTAATTTATAATGTTTGAACACAATGTATGTTCAAAAGTCCAGCTGCATATCGGCGTTAATTATATGGGCCTGTAATTTAGTGGATTACTCCTACTATCTTTCTTGAATATTGTTGTGGCCTGTGCAACTTTCCAGTCTTTAGGTACGGATCTTACATCTAGCGAATGGTTGTATATGATTGTTATGTATGGAGCTAATGCAGCAGCATACTCTCAGTGGAACCTAATTGGGATACAGTCTGGACCAGAAAACTTGCTTTTATTAAGTGATTTAAGTTGATTCACTACTCCGAGGATATTTGCTTTTACTTTACTCATGTTGGCAGCTGTTCTTGGTTTGAATTCTGGAATATTTACTTCGTCTTCTATTGTGAAGACATTTTGGAAGGCTGCATTTAGTAACTCTGCTTTGGCAGCTCTGTCTTCAATAGTATCTTCATTTCAGTTGTGCAGAGAAGGCATTGATTATTTCTTGCTGCTAACATACTTCACATACGACCAGAATCTCTTTGAATTTTCTGCCAGAAAAAGAAAAAGTTTCGTTGTGGAAACTATTATAAGCATCTTGCATTGAAGTCCACGCTAAATTTTGAGCTTCTGTAAATGATCGCCAATCTTGGGGATTTTGCATCTGTTTAAATTTGGCATGTTTGTTTGTTTTTGCAACAGTGTTTTGACACATTTTGTGTACCAAGTATGATCAGCTCTGTCGTTCATTAATTTATTTGCTATAAATCTCTCAATTGTTGCTGATACTATTTCTTCAAATTCAAGCCACATCTTTTCTACACTTACATTGTTAATTTGGAAGGAGTGTAGATTCTCTCTCAGGAAGGCGTCAAGTGAATTTTTATCTGCTTTTTTGAACAGGTATATTTTTAGTTTATTTTTGGAGGATTTGGGGGTTACAATATTCAATCCCGCAATGACAACCCTGTGTTCACTAATCCCTGTATCCATTATGGTGCTTGTTATTAACTCAGGATTATCTGTTGCTAAGAGGTCAAGTGTGTTTTCACTACCATTTACTATTCGCGTGGGCTCATGAAGTAATTGCTTGAGATAATTTTCAGAGAATGCGTTTAGTGCAATTTCGGATGATATTTTATGCGTACCTCCGGAATTAAACATGTATTTTTGCCAACATATCGAGGGTACATTAAAGTCACCACCAACTATTACCGTATGATTCAGGTACGTGTTTCTAAATCAAACTCAAGTTTTCTTTGAACCTTTCAGCAAACTGTATCATCTGAACTGGGAGGTCGGTAAAAGGATCCAGTTATTATTTCATTTTGTTCCGGTTGCCAACAATGACCTCTGCCCACACTAACTCACAGAAAGTATCTACTTCAGTTTCGCGACAACTACTTCTGACAGCAACAAACATGCCTCCGCCAACCGTGTTTAGCCTATCCTTTCGGAACACCGTTAGGTTCTTCGCAAAAATTTCGGCTCAGCTTATATCCTGCTTTAGCAAGCTTTCAGTGCCAGACGAACCGGGGAGGCCTCACATGCAGCCGCCTGGGAAATCTTTCACTGCCTCCTACACCCTGGGGCGACCTCCCATTCAACCACTCGTGAGGGGTCAACCTCAGTGCAAGCAGTTACTGGGCTGGCCGCCATTGAGGACGATCAGAGTACTCGGACGTGCTGGACATCTGTTGGATCCCCACATCCAATGCAGCCAATGCAGCTGTGTAACCGAGACCATCACAGCCTGGAGCTGAGAACGAAGTGTTACCAACTTGGCTGACATCCACACACAGCAATCGCAGTCTCTGTCCATACTAAAAACCGTGGAAAACTAAACTAGCAGATAAACAGACTATTTGGCACGTGCTGTGAAACTCTACTGTAGACATGACGAAAATACAGGAAGTGTGTCTAAGAAATTAGATTAATATGCAGAGATTCAAAGACCTAACTACCAAAGCACTCAGGTGAAACTAAATTATTCGCCCCTGATGAGGAACGTGTAATATGTCAAAAAATTGGTTTACTTTCCAATGCAAATGAAAAGGCAAGAACTGTGGCTATTAGATAATAAATTAACATGCAGAAACTCAAGAGACTAAACTATTAAAACACACAGATCATGATATAAAATTTGCTCCTGGTTAGGAATTCGTAAAAGTCACAAACTCAGTTACTTCCCTGTTGCTACATGTGTCTTGGCTTGCTGCTGCTGCCTGACTCACATTTTCAATCCTCCCCCCTCCCCCAAGAGAAATGAGGAACATCTTACCTAAATCCTTCCCACTACCCCTAAAGTGGTGTTCTGTCATCCACCCAACCTCCACAACATCCTAGTCCATCCATATGCCACACCCAGGCCCAAGACCCAGGTGCATTACCTGGCTGGTCCACTCACCCAGTAGTTCCTATTCCAGTCTGTCATGGGCTTATCATACCCCAACAGAGGCTTGGTCAGCTGTGACAGCAGCCATGTTGTATACCAGCTCTGCTGCAATTATTGCACAGCCTTATGTGTCAGTATGATTGCCAACTAGCAGTGCATGAGGCTGAATGGCCACTGCCAAACTGTGGCCAAGAGCAAACTTGACTAGCCTATGGCACAAAATGCAGCTGAACATAACCTGCTCAGTTTCGATGGTTGTTTCACAACCCATGCCATCTGTGTCCTCCCCTCCACCCCAGCTTTTCGGAACCACGCAGGTGAGAGTTATC
The DNA here is from genome assembly GCF_023864275.1 of Schistocerca cancellata. Classification (NCBI taxonomy): domain Eukaryota; kingdom Metazoa; phylum Arthropoda; class Insecta; order Orthoptera; family Acrididae; genus Schistocerca; species Schistocerca cancellata. The sequence continues at coordinate 1,141,876,426 of NC_064626.1, read as the reverse complement.
CTTACAACACATTCTCTGCACCTAAAATTATCCTGGCCTTAACTTACAACGAATCTATTGTTTGTCCACTCTCTGCCAACAGTTTCTGCCCCCTCTGCCCCATCACCTCCTCCCAATTCACATCCCCTCACCCTCACTGTGCGTCGCTCTCTGTCAGTGTGCCCACTGAGATCTTTTCCCCTTCTCTGCTCTTCTACTTTTCTGTTCCTCGTCCCCCCCCCCCTTCCTCCCTCCCCCACAGGCTCCTGATGATGTGCCTGGCAACCTTGTCCTGCACGCTCTGCCAGACAGCACACTTCTCTGCCCCCACGTATACCCTACTATCCCTCTCTGCCTCACTCCTGATTGCTGCTTTCATTCAACGCAACAGTTACATTCTGGCTCTAGTGGCCAGAGATAGCAGTCGTGTGTGTGAGGTGTGGATGTGTGTTTCCTTTTCTGACAAAGGCTATCGCCAAAAGCTCAATGTGTAAAACAGTCTTTTCGTTGTGCCAGTCTGCAAGTCAACATGTTGTGTTTATGGTGAGTAGCAGTCTATCCTTTTCATAATATTCTTGATATTCCAACTTGGAGTTTTCATTGTTAAATTTCAACATTATTCAGCAAAGAGTCCAGAAGGCTCCTCTGAAAATACTCTGCAGTCATTTAAGCAGTTCTATTTCAATTAGATTGATAATGATTCTATATGCTATCACCTTACAAAAACAGTAAATACAATTAAATAGAAAGGCAAATATATTAAAGAAATTTACAGAGACAGATGTGCCGTGTGGTTTGATGATGTTGAGCATCCAGCTGAACAATGTGATGCATGGGACCTGAGTGTCTAGCATTCTGTGCAAGCAGCTTGCTGCTACCATCTGGTAGCAGGTTGTCTTGAACTGTAGAGTGGAACTTGTACTCCAACTACTCAAGGAATGATATGATTTCCATCAGGCTGTTAGTTTAAATGAGTACTTTACTAAGGCTGATCTTCACTGTTCTGGGTTAAATGACACTTTGGTGTGGAAAAGGTGTGAGTTGTGCTGACACAGAAGTCTTTGGTCACTTATCAAATAGCATTGAAAGTCTGATAGATAACCAATCAGCATTTAAAAACAAATTAAAATAATTTCAACACCTTCTACTCAACAGTCGAATTTTTAGATATGAATTAGTAATCACACAATTAAAAGTGTAAAGAAACTTTCATGAAACTGGCGTGTTTCACATCATTATGAAGTGTCACATTCATGAGTCATGGAACAAACATTAATCTAATCAAATCTTTAATCTAAGCATTACTAGTCTGTTTTGAACTCGTGCTTACTTTCAGGCGCACACATCAATGTGGCAATATTATGCTCATTAGTACATAACGAGGACAGTGTGTCCACATTCAATTGTGCACTTGAAAATGAGTTGGTGGTATGTATGCCAGTGTACTGACTCTCATTCCCCAGATACCATAAATATCGTAGGGTATATTCATGATATGAATATAATAGAGGGAAACATTCCACATGGGAAAATAGTGATTTACCAACTGACATGCCTACACTGTGAAGCCTTCTGTGTGGGAATGACCAGCAACAGACTGTCCATTCGCATGAACGGACACAGGCAGACAGTGTTTGTTGGTAATGAGGATCACCCTGTGGCTAAACATGCCTTGGTGCACGGGCAGCACATCTTGGCACAGTGTTACACCGTCCGGGTTATCTGGATACTTCCCACTGACACCAACCTATCAGAACTCCGGAGATGGGAACTTGCCCTTCAATATATTCTCTCTTCCCATTACCCCCCCCCCCCCCCCCCCAGGCCTCAATCTCTGCTCATTTCAAGTTACCGCCCCTCGTACCTCACCTGTCATTCAATAACATCTTTGCCTCTGTACTTCTGCCTCGACTGACATCTCTGCCCAACCTCTTTGCATTTAAATATGTCTGCCTGTGTCTGTATATGTGTGGATGGATATGTGTGTGTGTGCGAGTGTATACCTGTCCTTTTTCCCCCTAAAGTAAGTCTTTCCACTCCCAGGATTGGAATGACTCCTTACCATCTCCCTTAAAACCCACATCCTTTCGTCTTTCCCTCTCCTTCCCTCTTTCCTGATGAAGCAACCTTGGGTTGCGAAAGCTTGAAATTTGTGTGTGTATTTGTGTGTTTTTCTTTCTCGTTTGGTAGGGTATATTCAGATGCATGTGATCACTGGCATTCTGAGTGGCAAAATGTTATTTTGAGATGGTGGATACATACATGTAAGACACTACAGTGGTGACCATACTTTGACAGCATATATTATTCACTTTCGCCATGGAGAAACTGAAATGTTATGGTGTGGGACACAATCAGATATAATGAATGACATCTGCTATTAAGTACCGAAAACAATCTGAACAGCAACCGTTAACCAATGAGGCTATTAAGAGAGAGAATATTAGAATTAGCATGCACATTCTTATGTGAGAATTAAGAAAGAGTCACAGGACAGAATATAGTGCCCTATCTGGAATAAGAAGACAGAAGGTAATACATTGAAAAGCATGGAAGCTCAGGCAATATAGAGAAACAGGAAAAATAATAGGAAGTTCATTGTGGAGGAGGAGGAGGAGGAGGAGGAGGAGGTGGTGGTGGTGGTGGTTGCTTTGAATGAATGGCTCCAGTAGGAACATACACTCTGAATGTGGTCTTCATTTTTCATTGTCTTTGTGGGATAAACTTAAGTTTTAGAGTACAAATTCTGCACATTAATGTAGAATATATGGTACATACAGAGGCTAAGTAAGAAAAATGGTTGTACTTTCATTTGTGTCTCTTGTTATGTATGCATGTAGCCAACATTCAATTTTTCCTTTGTGAGCTAGTGTGATCATGTGGTTTTGGGAAATTGGCTTCAAATATTGTCATTTTAATGTGTTGTATGTGGACTAAACTGGCTGCTGGTATAATTTTTCTATTTGTTGGTTGCATAAAAATTTGTGCGCATTATGGTGGCTATAAATGTAACTACACACTTGAAAAGCACACATGATCAAGAGTTTCATACAATCAAGCACAAATCCCTCTCACCCTCACATGGCTCAAGCACGCACGTACAAGCATCAGTTCAAACCTGAAATATGTCGAACTTGGATGACTGTGTGTTCGCATGACTGGCCCAACATAGCAAATGACTTTGCAGAAAGATGGAATTTTCTGTACTTACTTTGCTGCACTGATAGAAAACATGCAGAGATAGTTTCTTCAGTAAGTCACTCATTGTATATTAATTACAAATATACTCGTAGAATGGACCTACTTACCATAGCAGGTGTAAATTATAGATTTATTGTGTTAGATTTCGGCACAGATAGTAGAGTGTTGGGTGGTGGTGTTCTTCAGAATAGAGAATTTTGAGAAGCCTTAAAAATTTGAGAAACTAAAGTTGCAAATAGTTCATGAAAAGTGCCATATGTATTTGTAGGAGATGATGCTTTTACTTTGGAGGTTGATACATTAAAACAATTCAGGCAGTGTGACTTGAACTCCATAAGAATAAAAATTACAGCTACCATTAAGCAGTGGGCACATTATTGAGCACATTTCAGGGATTTTACAGCAGTCCTTAGGATTTTTCACACAACTAGAAATTTGAAAGTAGGCCGGATTGATAAAGTAATAAAAGTAACTGTTGTTTTAAATAATTATTTAATGATTATGATGGGTCAAACCCTTGCTCCTTGTGAATATCTAGATTGTGATGATGTGGAATATGGCAGAATTCATGCTGGCATAACATCGGATAATTTGTACATGTTACCATCACAAAGGTCTGTTGCTGGAAACATTACATTTGATGCTAACTACATTAAAGAGTTCATGAAGTCCTTTGTAAAGAAGGACAAGTTCCTTGGGTGCAAAATATTGTGCATTAAACTATATAAAATCAGAATAAGTACAATAAAACTACACATGAAAGTTTTGTATAAACAAATAAAAGGGAATATTTTCAACTCTGACTGCACCATTATAACTGGCTCCCAGTATTCTGGAAAACTTGTATCACTTGTCTTCTAAATTATGTACTAACTGTGAAAATACCGTGGCACTGTTTTTACATCTGATATGCCCCAGCCCCTAATTTATAATTACTTTCCAATCCCCCCCACTGTAATTTGATCTCGGTGAATTTGTTTTCTGTTTTTATTACATCTTTTTCTGATGCAGGATAAATTGCTTTATATTTAACAAGAAGGAAATTGTACACAGTGTCCCTTTTTGCTTTATGATGATGCACATTTGTTTTGATATTCCACAGTAAAGTCTGACTTCTAGATGAATAAAATCTTCCAACAATGCAAAGTTGAAATGTTTTAGACTTTTTTATGTGACTTCTACGAAAACTGTATCACAACTGATGTATGCTTGTTGGAGCCTCCCTATTTTTGGCGCACACATTCAAATATTCACACACTCGCATTCTTGCGCAAGCTTGCATAATTCAAATTTGATTAAGCATCAAGCAGCTTCTACAGTCCTGATACTAGTGCCCATTTACCCTACACATCCTCAAGCGTACTTTCACATGCATGCTTGTCAGGTGTGCAGTTAGTTGTACGGCCACAAATATGTTATACCATGTATTTTTTATAATTCTCAAAGCTGTGCATAATGTATGTACTAAATTGGTGGTTGTGACTTACATTTGTGATTTCCACAAATTGGGCAGTAATATTTCATTTGAAACAGTTATTTCTTGTTAACTACAGTGTATATTATGTGGTTAGTACTACATTTTTACATCGTCCAACTGAAATTTTGTGGCATGTTAGATTTTTGATAAAAAGATTCATAATTCACGTAATCTGTACAGTTTAAGTACACATAAGGACTGTAGTTTGTTTCACTAAAATCTTTTACTATCCATAACTATACATTGTGTGGAAACTTTTGATTTTATCTGCTCTTCTCGTTAACTTCGATATTTCTTGTTCTGTGTGAATGTACATAGTGCTGCTTTGGGATAGAAGTTCATTGATTTTAATTAGAATTGAACCCCAATGCAAATTCTGTTTCTAGATGCACAATAAGTTTGCCAAAATTTGTGCAACTGGAAAATGATGCAGTTTGATGTGTTAGATGAACTACTCCCATGGACTTCCTTTCCATCAAAAAAAAAAAAAAAAAAATAGCTTGCAAACGACTCGTTCATTTTATTATCTATGTGTTTCAATGACAGTAGTAAATGCTGTCATGTATAGAGGAAGCTTTGTGTGAGGGGAGAGCTGCACATCGTACACTAATCTTCTTTTACCACCTTCACCACTGTACACCACACTGAAATACACTCCTGGAAATTGAAATAAGAACACCGTGAATTCATTGTCCCAGGAAGGGGAAACTTTATTGACACATTCCTGGGGTCAGATACATCACATGATCACACTGACAGAACCACAGGCACATAGACACAGGCAACAGAGCATGCACAATGTCGGCACTAGTACAGTGTATATCCACCTTTCGCAGCAATGCAGGCTGCTATTCTCCCATGGAGACGATCGTAGAGATGCTGGATGTAGTCCTGTGGAACGGCTTGCCATGACATTTCCACCTGGCGCCTCAGTTGGACCAGCGTTCGTGTTGGACGTGCAGACCGCGTGAGACGACGCTTCATCCAGTCCCAAACATGCTCAATGGGAGACAGATCCGGAGATCTTGCTGGCCAGGGTAGTTGACTTACACCTTCTAGAGCACGTTGGGTGGCACGGGATACATGCGGACGTGCATTGTCCTGTTGGAACAGCAAGTTCCCTTGCCGGTCTAGGAATGGTAGAACGATGGGTTCGATGACGGTTTGGATGTACCGTGCACTATTCAGTGTCCCCTCGACGATCACCAGTGATGTACGGCCAGTGTAGGAGATCGCTCCCCACACCATGATGCGGGGTGTTGGCCCTGTGTGCCTCGGTCGTATGCAGTCCTGATTGTGGAGCTCACCTGCACGGCGCCAAACACGCATACGACCATCATTGGCACCAAGGCAGAAGCGACTCTCATCGCTGAAGACGACACGTCTCCATTCGTCCCTCCATTCACGCCTGTCGCGACACCACTGGAGGCGGGCTGCACGATGTTGGGGCGTGAGCGGAAGACGGCCTAACGGTGTGCGGGACCGTAGCCCAGCTTCATGGAGACGGTTGCGAATGGTCCTCGCCGATACCCCAGGAGCAACAGTGTCCCTAATTTGCTGGGAAGTGGCGGTGCGGTCCCCTACGGCACTGCGTAGGATCCTACGGTCTTGGCGTGCATCCGTGCGTCGCTGCGGTCCGGTCCCAGGTCGACGGGCACGTGCATCTTCCGCCGACCACTGGCGACAACATCGATGTACTGTGGAGACCTCACGCCCCACGTGTTGAGCAATTCGGCGGTACGTCCACCCGGCCTCCCGTATGCCCACTATACGCCCTCGCTCAAAGTCCGTCAACTGCACATACGGTTCACGTCCACGCTGTCGCGGCATGCTACCAGTGTTAAAGACTGCGATGGAGCTCCGTATGCCACGGCAAACTGGCTGACACTGACGGCGGCGGTGCACAAATGCTGCGCAGCTAGCGCCATTCGACGGCCAACACCGCGGTTCCTGGTGTGTCCGCTGTGCCGTGCGTGTGATCATTGCTTGTACAGCCCTCTCGCAGTGTCCGGAGCAAGTATGGTGGGTCTGACACACCGGTGTCAATGTGTTCTTTTTTCCATTTCCAGGAGTGTAGTTGCAGAAGGAGAGGCACCAATTAATCTTCATTCACTCATACATGCAATGAGTAATAGTATTTCTGAGGGAATTGGAGGCAGGCACTCGGAAGAATAAACACTTGTTTTCATTGTGTACACCTGGGTGACTAGTTGAACAAGTCGGAGGCTTTTCTGCCACCAACTGAAGACATAGTTTGCTGCCAGTTACAGACTGTGCCTCATGCTCGAAGAAACAAATGTATGTTGTCTGGGTTCTGAGATCGTACTCCTTTTCTTCCAGGAAAATTCAATCTTGACCATGGTGTTCCAACTAAACTCACATAAGGCAGCATTTTTGCTGAAACCATCAGCAGACAGGTGGTTTTGAGACATGTGGGAGGCCTGATCTGGAGAATCTATGACAACATTGTGCTGCAGGACTGAAAGTGCAGGGCCACCCTAATTGGCTCAGGGGTGCAGTACACACTATGGTCGGTTACCATTGTAGGTAACTCTGTAAGGAATGCACATGAGGTTCTTTTTATGATGGCCCTATCCACTCAGAATAAACATTGCTCTGTGGGACTCCAAAACTCTCATATCAGCCACCATTCATAATAGATGAGAATGTTAAGAATTAGTGATCAATTGTGAAATTATTCACACGAAGTGTCAAGAGTTTACAGTATTATCAAAAAGCAGCAATACTCATATATATAATTTGGTAGAATTCTGTTGAAAGTAGGCACTTTGTGCCTGGTGACTGCCAGCTTTTAATTATCAAGAGTGTAGTAGCACTGTGGAAGCTATTGTTTATGCCTACTATATTTCATTTAGGTGTACTGGTCTCATGCTGCTAGTGCTATAAACTGCAGGGATCAGTTACTGGTCCATTGTTGGCACTGCCTATGACGACTCCTGAGGAAAAATGATTTACTGTCCACAAGTAGAGAAGATATAGACTCAGAGGCAAGCTCCAAAACACAACACATACTTACATCAGATGCACTCTATAAAGCAGGCAGGGCAGGCCCTGCTCCCACTGGTCAGTTCTTCTCTCTGAGGTTGTCCTTGTACCTTCCCTTCTAATAGCAAATCAAGAATTAGTTCACAAACTATACAGTATATGTCTAATGTGCAAATATTTCCTTCTCATTCTTATTTTTCAATGTATTACAATGGGGTGACAAAAATCATGGAGATACCTCCTTTTGCCTGGCATAGTGCAGTAGCCTGATGTGTCCTGGGCTCAACAAGTTGTTGGAAGTCCCTTGCAGAAATACTGAATCATGCTGCCTCTATGGCCATCGATAATTGCAAAACTGTTGCTGGTGGAGGATTTTGTACACAAACTGATCTCTCGATTGTGTCCCATAAATATTTGATGGGATTCATGTTGGGCAGGCTGGGGACTAAATCATCCATTAGAATTGTCTAGGATTTTCTCTAGACTAATCGCTAACAACTGGTGACATGGTGTGTTGTCATCCATAAAAATTCCATGTTTGAGAACATGAAGTCCATGAATGGCTGCAAGTGGTCTCCAAATAGCCAAACATAATCATTTCCAGTCAATGATCGGTTCAGTTGGACCAAAGGACCCAGTCTACTCCATGTAAATACAGTCCACAACATTATGGAGCTACCACAAGCTTGCAAGGTGCCATGTTGACGACTTGTGTCCATGGCTTCAAGGGGTGTGCATCACACTCAAACCCTATCAGCAGCTCCTACCAACTAAAACTGGGGCTCATCTGACCAGGCCATAGTTTTCCAGTCATCTAGGGTCCAACCAATATGGTCATGAGCCAGGAGAAGAGCTGCAGCCGATGTCATGTTCTTAGCAAAGGCACTCACGATGGTTGTCTGATAATGTGCCCTATTAACGCCAAGTTTCACTGCACGGATACATTCGTCATATGTTCCACATTGATTTTTGCAGTTACTTCACACAGTGTTGCTTGTCTGTTAGTCAGACAACTCTACGCAAATGCCACTGCTCTCGGTCATAAAGTGAAGGCCATTGGCCACTGCGTTGTCCATTGTGAGAGGTAATGCCTGAAATTTGGTATTCTCAGCACACGCTTTACACTGTGGATCTCGGAATATTGAATTACCTTACAATTTCCAAAAGGGAATGTCCCATGCATATAGCTCCAACTACCATTCCACTTCCAAAGCCTGTTAATTTCCGTTGTGGGGCCACAATCACGTTGGAAATCTTTTCATGTGAAACACCTGAGTACAAATGACAGCTCTGCCTAAGTACTGCCCTTTTGTACCTTGTGTATGCAATACTACCACCACCTGTATATGTGCATATGATTACCCCATGACTTTTGCCATCTCAGTGTATTGTCCAAATCTATCTCCACATTATTTACTGCCAGCCAACTTTGTCCTAAAAAATAACTGACTTACAGACATACAACCAAGATCTGCCATTCAGCATATGTTAATAATATTTCTTTCCTTCTTGAGTACATTTTGGCTTCAGTTGGGAGGCATTTTGCAGCATTCCCAGCTATTTGAGGCCCTGTATATATTGGTTCTTGGCCACCATACATTGTTCTTATTATGTTAAGTGTCCTGACACTTAGTAACAGTGTATGTGGCAAACAGGAAAGAAATTGTTTCTAGTGTTTGCGAGAATACTCTTGTAATCCAAGAAACATCTGATAAGTTCTTAACAACTACTATATCATCCATTAGTGTCCATGCTGTTTCAACTGCCATTCATTCAGTGATATGCTTTTTTATGTTTGCTGCTACTAGACATGCTAGACACTGAACCATTAGTACCTCCAACTACAGTAGAGGTTAAATATAGCCATTAAAGTGGATAAACAATAGGTAAAGGTATAGCATAGGTCTCACATACAAATTAAAATGTGTTACAATATCAGTGAAAATAATCAGTCTTTGAAAAATAATTTAACTGCGTAGGTAAAAAAAAGATCTACTCACCAAGTGGCAGCAGGAAAAAAACACACATAAAGGTTAAAGAAATGTGTAAGGTTGCAAATCCAGTGGCTGCTTTTTCTGGCAGAGGGGTTGAAAGTGAAGTAAGAGGAATTAAGGAAAAGGACTGGCAAGGTTTAGGAAATGGAGAGAGTTTGGAAAAGTCACTCAGATCCCAGGTCGGGGGAGACTTACCAGACAGGACGAGAAGAAAAGACTGATTGTTGGGGCTGCACAGGACAAGATTTGAAAACCTGAGAGCATAAAGGTGCAAGATAGGGTAATAAGCAAGACAGTGATCACTGCCAATCATCATCCTAAAGTTTATAAGAGCAGGGGGGGGGGGGGGATATATAGGTAAGAAAATAAAAGACATAGAAAACTAAAAACCAGACCTGCAACTAGCAAAACATATACTGTCAGAGGGAAAGCCACCTGTGTAATGAAACATGCTGTGTACAGGCTTTCGTGTAAACACTATTCGGCCTTCTTCATTGGTGTGACTACCATCAAGATGCCAATTAGGATGAACGGGCATAGACAGTGGGTGTATACAGACAACACACACTATGCTGTTGCAGAGCATTCTCTACAACATGACAGTCCTGACCTCAGTGCCTGTTTCAGCACACACGCCATCTAGATTCTTCCCCCCAGACACAAGTTTCTCAGAACTGTACAGATGGGAGCTGACGCTAGAACTTGTCCATGGTTCTCGTCACCCACCTGGCATTAACTTACATTAATTATTTTCTTTAATTGGTCTTTATCATTTCTTCTCAGCAACTATCCATTTCTTCGTTTCCTTTTAGTTTTCTATATCTTTTACTTTCTGACTTGTCTGTTGTTTGCGTGTTTTGTATTTTCACACAAGTGGAAAAAATACAAATAGAAACAAGACAAATAGTGCAAAAGGATAATAAATGAAAAACATAAACTAAAAAAAATGAAAAAAAACGAAATGGGGATATTTTTTGAAGAATTTCGTCTTGCTTTCAGCAGTTGGATTTATTTTGTGATTACAATTTCGGCATTAAGCCATTTTCAAGCATAAATCTTGTCCTTGAAAATTTCTTAATGCTGAAATTGGAATCACGAAATAAAATTCTAACACCTGAAAGCAAGATAATATCCTTTAAAAATGTATGGAGGCTGTGGGCCCATATAACAAGAAAATAAAATGGGAGTAAATTGTTGCTACCTCCTTGTAGATTATTCCTGGTTTCAGCAAAGAGCAAGATAAAATTATTTTTATCAGGTCACCATTATGGATCTGTCATTTTTAATTCTACAATGCTCACATCAGATTTGTTTTCAGCAACATGAAAATTGCTTAACATTTCCTTAGATTTTACAAACATCTCTAATAACCTGAGCTTAAATGCAATGAATTAATTACTTTTTCCTGTAAAATTTGGTGACAGACAAGACGGCAGATTTCCTTGTAAAAGACACATAGAGTTTTATAAGTGCCTAATCTTACTTTTAAGGGATAAAACATCCCCTGGAAAATAATTAACTGTATTTGGTTTCGGGGGATTATCTTCGAAACCATGGAAGTTACCAAATTGTTTGAAATACATTTAACAGTGGTTAAATCAAGAAAATGGTATAATCACATTTTGTAACAATTTTATAGTTTACAAAATACTACCATAGTGAATGGTTTATTGGTTATTTTCCAAAAATGGAATTTCAAAAGCCATCATTGTTGTACATGATTGAGTTTAGCATCATACTTTCTTTCATTTTTATCATAAAAATTTTGTAATTTTGTAAAATTAACTGATGGTAGTGGGGGTATTTTGAAAAATATCGCTATTGCAAAATTTGATTATACTATCATTAAGAATTTTATTACTATTAACCTTTTTTTCTCTCTCATGGTTTCAGAGATATTAACTTAAAACCAAATATGTCATATTACCTTTCGGAGGATGTTTTCACCCTTAAAATTGCGCGCGCGCGTGTACCCACAAAACACACACACACACACACACACACACACACACACACACACACACACACTACCGTAAAAGTGTCCTAGTTTAAATATAATCAACAGTTGACACCAAGGTAGTCTGCTTGTGAGTCACTATAACACTGATATTATACTATTCAGATGACTTCTATCTGTCCAGATCATTTCGATGGATGTCTTCTCTGTAAAGCAATATCTTTTGTTACTTTATACAAGAGTCACACAAAACCAAATTTTTGTCCTATGTTAGTGTCTTTCATTTTGCCAATAATAAGGTGTATGCATCAGAGGTGATCAACAGGGTGTACGTGTCCGAGGTATAATTGGGGCTTTAACATCGCACGTATGAAAAAATGAAAGAGTGAAAACTATTCATGATAGTTTGTGAAAAGATCCTGATGGTGCACAGCTTACATTATACTGGTTATTGAAAACTGATGGAAGTTTTGTAAGGGACTGATAGGTTGCTCCACTCTGTTGTACATAAAAATAGCCAGCAACTTATGTGTGTACATTTTTTGTTCACGTAGTTGAAGGAAGATGTAATTTTAGGATGTGATTTTTTTTAATGACAATAATTTTTGTGTTCGGTTCAGATTAACTCACTGTACTATATAACTAATATTCCCTTAGGTTGTCACCATTTGGGAGTACAACAAGAAACAGTTAAACATAAAGCAGTGCCTTTACGGACATACTGATGCAGTGACATGCCTGGCTGCAAGCCCAGCATACAATGTGATTGTGTCAGGCTCTCGAGATGCAACAGCTATTGTGTGGGACTTGTCGCGCCGCATCTTTGTTCGGCAGTTGCGGGGCCATGCTGCTCCTGTAGCTGCCGTTGCTGTGAATGAACTCACTGTAAGTGATGCTGTGCTTAAAATCATTACTGTCATTCATCCATTAATTTATTGTATAGCTCAAATGTCAGTGTGTGATGGTTTGCTTTCTGAATGTTTATTTTTTAATCATTAACTTGCATTCCATACAGAGGTATAGTAAATTATGTGAATTTATTATAAAGAGGGCAAACACCCTATCCTCATATAAGCTTTTCCAGTTGTTGCTTTGTCTACTGTTTCCTTCCTTCATGCCACTGGCACTGATATTTGCTCTCTTTATCCACAGTTTTCTGATCTCTGGATAATAAACTTTAGTCATTACTTTCATTCACCTATTAGTTTTTGTCCACACCATTTAGATTTTTTGCATTTGATCATATTACTGCCATTTTCTTGAACCGTAACGTCCCAACAAGCAATTACTAAAAATAATTGCAAGAGTAATGACAACATGCAAGAGTAATGACAACATGGTTTGACCATCAATTGGGGAGTTACATTGATTAAGGAACTCTTTCATCATTCAGGAAGTGTATGGGTCAAATATTGAACTATTCAAATCTAGAATTTATGTGGTTTCTCTAAATCAGTTAAGGAGAATTCTTGGATGGTTTCCTTAGGGAGGATGAGGCTGATGTCTTTCACCACCCTTGCCCAATTGAAGCTTGTGCTCAGTCTGTATGAAATTGACAGGCACAGCTCATTAAACTCTTATTTCTGCTTCATTCCTTCTTTCCAAGAGCCATTTCTTCATAGGTCTCTGTTGAACAGTCGCACATTCTTGACACGCAACAACCAACAATGCATCTCCCATTCAGTACTCATATATATGGCAGTAAATTAAGTACAGCTCACCACTCACCTTTTGCTGCCGCACCTGCTCTTTGTAAGATGATCACCATAGCACCATGTAACAGCAACACAAAATCATAGAATTAACTTTTAACTCAGTGTAATCTGTTCATTTATAACACTTGTAATGTTGCTGACAAGGCATATGCTTTGCAAACCTAAATATTGAATTCCAGTAGTATTCAACACCATGAGAAACATCATTACAGGACAGAATCATGTCTAGAACAGTTTTGTCCACAATTCCAATTAAATACAGCCTATGATAAGGCCTGTTCCCTCATTTTTAACTGTTAAATATGTATCAGTCAAAGGTTAAGACTAGATTCAAAATTTCAACTGGTTTGTGAATGCAGAAAAGTGCTTCATGACTTAACCAGCAGTGTGCTGCTTCTTGTTTTCCACTAATAACTTTATATCTCAGGTAATGTTTCAGTTTTGTCGAAGAAATTTTCATTGTTGCAATAAATGTTTCTGTTCACGTATTAAGGATAACATTTTTGTTTAATTAAACACCATTATGTAACATACTTTTATCTTTGCATCTGACATCCTTGAGAGTTAACATTTCCAGTTTTTTTAATTATCACATTTAGTTTCAGGTTTCTCATAACCATTTTAATCTCAGAGCGCTCGTTTCCTCTAATGACTGACCCATACAATACAATATTCAAATTAAACCATAATTTATAGCTGTATTAACTATATTCTGTTTCTACAACTGTTTTGGGTTCGAAATGGGACTAATAGGTATAATTCTGATGTATTTTCACATCTGAGGATGTCATTAGTAGTTTCGTTTATACATTAAATGAGAATCCTTAGTCTTTATGAATTTCGGTTTTGAACTTTACATACGTAATTTTTCTAGAGTGTGAAGTGTTTTATTAATATTTGTAATCTTGGACTTGCAGGGTGAGATAGCAACCTGTGCAGGGACATGGTTACATTTGTGGAGTATAAATGGCGACGAGCTTGCAAGTGTCAATACGTGTGTTGGGAGAGCAGATAGAATGCAGCAAATACTGTGTGTTGCCTTTTCTCAGACCCACGAGTGGGACTCACAGAATGTGATCATGACTGGCTCTACAGATGGTGTGGCGAGAGTAAGTAAATAAACTTACTGTGTTAATGCTAAAAATACTTAAATACTAAAATAAAGAATTCTGCAAAAAAATTATTCCTGCGTAGCATGTACTACTGGATGTTTATGCTAATCCAGGCCTTTCTCTTTTTAATGTTTCACTTTGACATTCTCATTTTTCGGGTCTATGGAACGAAAACTGAATCTGATCTAATCTAATCCAGGGAAACGATCGGAGGTCACAATTTTTCTCTAGGCATATTATGTAATTGACAGTATAGCCAAGCTTAAATGGTAAGTTTAAATTTTCATCTTATATCGTATCATTGAGCAGTCGACGAGCACATAAATGATTGTGAAATTATTGCCGTTACTGAGCTTTCAAACAATGACCTTTTTCAGAACTAACAAACAAAAACATACAAATTCTTGGTGACGTGCGTTCTGTTACTGCTGCTAAAATGTTAGTTGCCCCACAAATGTTAGTTGCCCCACTCTCAGTTGCTGTTACTTTTCATTGGTATATTTTATTTTCTCACACTTCCAGTACCTGAACTATTATATAATGTTTGCAAAGCCAGATCATGAGGGCTTGTGACGATGAGGATACCTTTCAGCATACAATCGCTCCAGTGCTTGGTAACTTTCAGTAGAAACAAAAACAAGTTTCTCTTTCTTGACACTCGTACAAGTAGCTCCTGAGCAAGTCGTCTTTTCGCTACATCAGCAGAGCACAAGTGAACCATACCTGAGTGACGTGTGGGATTATATTTGATACAGTGAGGCATATTAAATGTGAAATGTCATTTCCTAATCGTGGGACAATAGTATGTGGTACTGTTATCTTCTTACTATTTAATAAAGTTCCACATATGTTATATCATTGAACCTTTTTGTGTAGGCTCTTTCAAAGGTCACAGAAAAACATATGTAACTGTATAAAAAATGCCTGTCATAATTCACCGCCTACAAATGTTAAAATTCACTTGCATACTGTTGTATATGTGTCAACTGTGCCACTGCTCTGTTGGTCGATACTCCTGTCACAGTGATCAACTGCCACCAGTGTAGCTTGCGAGTGCTCTGCTGTAGGCGAGACAGTATGTTGATAAGTGGAAATGTGTGTTAACAACTGTGCCAGTGTAGTGTCAGAAAGAGAAAGAACTACACAACTAAACAATGCAAGCCCAATAACTGCATTTATTACAACAGGCAATAGGAGTGTAGAACTCTGGTATAACTGAACACAAACAGCACATTCTGAAGCAGGTAACTTCTAGTAAGTATGTCTGCAACCTGACAAAAAAGTGCAAGTCTGGTAGTTTCTCTTAAAAGTTCATTTATACCAAGTTGTATTCCAGTGTACTGAAGGTCATACATCTCACTGATGACTGGCATAGATGGTAGCTCGCTAGCTTTTTAGAGTGGACTCCAACTGTGGACTGGTCATGTTGTGGACTGGTCATGTCGTGAAGTTACTGTGAACTGATTATAGAGTGACTATAGGGACCCAGCAGAGCCGATTATTTTATTGCACGGTGAACATAATCAGTCTGCACGATTGGCAGCCAATGGCTGAGTTGACAAGCTGCTTATTCATTGATGTCCTCCAGCGTTTGATTAGCTTCTGGGGAAGGCTGTCAAAGTAGTTCCATTTGCTAAGGTGCCCTCTTGAAGTGGCCATCACTGTCAGCCTTGCCAAGCAGCTGTGTCTGCCAATTATGCAATCTGTGATACCATGCTATACAAAGGGATGTCATCTGGAGGGCACAGGAAAATGTAACATGCCTCGGCACATTTACGTGTTCTGGATAAAAAAAATGCTGCCCATTAAACATGCAACAGCAAGTAACGAAATCTTACTTAAGGAAAATCTGGAATAGAATGACAACTATGTGGGACTGACAGATTGGTACTTGTTGCACAGAGGAGACATAGATTGGCAGTAAGTCTGACTTCCGATGCTAGGGCCTTAGGGCCTGGAGACAACAGTCAGTCAGTCTCTCTCTCTCTCTCTCTCTCTCTCTCTCTCTCTCTCTCTCTCTCTGTGTGTGTGTGTGTGTGTGTGTGTGTGTGTGTGTGTGTGTGTGTGTGTGTGCTTAGACAGTGTAGTAGAAAGAATACATGATTAAGGTTGTAGGTGATTGTGGAGTGTAGAGCGTGTGAAACTCAGAACTGCCACCTCTGCCAGCAACAGCAGCATTGGCTCTAAAGTGGCTGAGCATTGAGTCAAACTGTGCTCGGATTCCATCAAAGGAAGCAGCATATTGGCCACCGGACAGAAAGGCGGGTGCTCTAGATGTTGTTGCAAAGCCTGGCCAATTTTCTGACTCAGTCTGCGTGGCCAAACAAACAGTGTCTCCCTTTTGGCGACAGTGGTGTGAAGCTGTTGCCATCCTTCATTGCACTGAATACGTCCCTCCTGAATCCATAAATTCCATATTGACATGACAGTGTCTGCCCCCATTAGCTGAATGGCCATCGCAGCGGAATGCCACACCAAGAAGCCCGGGTTCGATTCCCGGCTGGAGCAGGAGATTTTCTCTGCTCAGTAACTGGGTGTTGCGTTGTCCTCATCATCATTTCATCCCCATCTCCGACGTGCGAGTCGCCCAATGTAGTGTCAAATGCAATAAGTACTTGCCCTCGGCAGCTGAACTTCCCCGAATGGGGGACTCCCGGCCCACAATGCCATATGCTCATTTCCATTTTTTGACATGACAGTTATGGTATTCTAACCAATGCAGGTAGCAATATTGTACAACGATGAACTGCGGACTTGATAGGCCACAATACAGTTGCTGTTTAACTCAAACATATCCTTGTGTAGACATTTCTATTTCTTATGTGAGGTGTAACACAATCTTCTCACAACCCACCAACATTCAAATATGATTTCTGAATGAGAGAGACACTGCAAAATGTTTCCTTAATTACAAGATGTAGATGGTGTTACATTGAAAGGTGCCATAAGTTATGTACTATTAATTCTAGAGTCATACCTGGTGGTTTAGTGATAAGTGCTTGCCTGGAAACAGAGGTCACAGAATCAGATCCCGGTTAGACCACAGAATTTTCTGTCTGTGTTCTAACCTAGCCTTCAGCTTTAAACTTGTAAACAGTCACCGGAAATGACGCCAATTAATTAACTCTAGAAAGAATCTTGTTCATTTTGGCTCATAGTCATATTTTTTATTCTCACTTAGGAGTAGGTTGCAATGCCACTACCCGAATTTACTGTATTATTATTAGACCATGCGGCATTGGACTTCCAGAAAGCGGCTCTCACGTGTAGTAGGTTTGAATAGACACCCTATGGTGATCCAACTAATGCACGGAATTATTGGAATAAATAATGATAATGGCGCGTAACAAACTTATTTTTATGTCTATATTTGATTAGTAGTAACACTAATAATCTCTTTGAAGTGACTGAACAGGGAGCACTTAATTCTGTATGTTTGATATTGCCTAGCAGGAGGACATTCTTCATTTAAAACAATACCACAGCCTGAAATCGTTTCACAATACATAAACACACATGATAAACATTTGAACTTGTTTTAGGTTAATGTAAACTACACAAATTGTAATGACTGAATTTAATGTTATTGAGCTTGCAGTGTGCTGAAGGCACAATGTGTACTGTGGTGGCAGCTATTTCCTTGAACGCTTAATTAAAGAACAATATAGATCTGCTTGTCACCATAGTTACTGAAAACCCTAATTGAGAGTCATGTTGCTCGGATGGGACCGAGTAATTTTAGACTATGGCAATGTACTGAAAAGCCACCACATCGAGCTGGATAGTAATTAAGGTGGCACAGTACCTGGCATCTTCCATCCGTTGCATGAAGCGGTGTCTGCTGGCAATTTCGGTGTTAATTCCGACTATTTTCTCTTGTAATATAGCTATGCCGATACTCACGCACCATAACTTTTCACTGATGTTGCAGCACATAGAAATCACTGGATATGGGGTAATAATGAGCTATTTCCTTTAAATAATTGATTACAACTCAGGGAGTGCAATTTAAACCACAAAATTATTATTGCCTCCAAACTTTACACACTGTAGGGAACTTGGTTTGACTATTACACAAACTGATTCACAAAATTTAAATGTACTGGTAATGGCATCGGTATAACAAACACTGTTCATAATAATACTCTTGTAAGCTAACTTCTAGTTTGTTGCTACCGAAGTGAGCTCACCAATGGACCTCATCAGTTATTGAGATCACAATATGCCGTTGGATGCGGCTACTGGTCCCTTCACACCTCACCATTAGCACAAGCAACTCGTCGCAATTCACACAGCATTGCACCATGCAGTGCCGTGTACCTCAGAGCGGGAAACCCTACTATTTTGCCGCTCACAGCCCATCTCCGTCGAAATACTACGTCTTACAAGCCTTAGTGTCCATTTAGTTTGTAGCCATACGATAAACGAAGTCCATATCTGTTTTCAGCTCACTTCTAAATGGTCTGTTAGCAATGTTACCATAGCACACACTGGCAGTCACTTTTACGCCACTTAACACTTGTTCTGCCTCAGAGCTACGCCAGCTTACTTCTACCGCCAATATTACGCGCCAACCTGTACACTGTTCTCATTCTCAGGGATTCACCCCACACCTAAACATTATTTTACATTACGCCAAGCTCTCTATTTAGAATTAAAATACCATAGCATTACAATATTCAATTACAGTCATTTTCATATATTAAAGTAATATTATATTTATATTTTTACTAAATGTAACAATTTCATTTGGTTTAATTCTTTTGTTATTTCGCTGTCAGAGTGCAACACAACCTAGATACTGTCTTCCGCATAGTGTTCTTTGGTTTAGCTGCCACCAGGCGGAAGCACTTCCACTTTGCCTTCGATTCTGGCCCACAGATGGCATAAGCATCCACTTTCTCTACCGTTGCGCCTCAACTATGCCCGGCATTCACTAGACGGCATATTGTCACATTACAAGGTCCAGATATATTTCCCATTTAGGCAACAAAACTGTATCTTTGATGTCATGCAGACTTGTATGCCAAATTTTTTATTATAGCCTCGTCTGATTTAGATGGAGTATGAAAATTGTCCAAAAACTGTGACAAAACTGCCTCAAAAAAACTACTCCATGACTAGTTCGTAACTGATACACAGACTGGTCTAGCACTGGTGCTTGTATGAACAAATAACAATTAGCAACATTTTATACATCATAGTCATGGTCATATTTTCTTAGTTATAGTGAAGAATTAAATATTCATAATATTCAAAGGGTGTCAGCAAGTTCTGTGTAGACGAAGAAAACATTCAAAATAATTTGTTGTACTGAATACTAATTTCTTCTACATAACAATTTATGAAATTCGATTTCAAAATAGTGAACTAAGAAATAAACAACTTATAAATAAACTACTTAAGTATTTCTCAAAACTGGGTATAGTCATGAGTGAGTGTAAGCAATCATTGATTATGTAAAAGTGTCCACATTCAGTCTCCGGAACACTTTCCTTTATTTCCATGTGACTGATTTTGGGCCAACTACCAATCCTCAGACCTATCACAAAAAATTAAATTACAGTTGGTTCAAGCTACAAATGGTTTAAGATTTAAGTTTAGAAAGCTTCAAAATTCTTATGAAATTAGTTACACAACTATAGTATTGTAAATAACTTCTTAAGAATTTCAGAGCTTTTGGTACATAAATTTTAAACCATTTGTAGTTTGAACCAACTGTAATGTAATTTTCATAATAGGATGGGTGTGCGCATGTCCCCCCCCCCCTCCCCCCCTCCCCCCCCCCCCACCCGCCCCACACACACATTCTCTCTCTCTCTCTCTCTCTCTCTCTCTCTCTCTCTCTCTGTGTGTGTGTGTGTGTGTGTGTGTGTGTGTGTGTGTGTGTGTGTGTGTGTGTGTGTGTGTGTTTGTTTTTTGCACACGCGCATGTGCGTGTTTGTTTTCTACTTCAAGATAAACTACAAATTGATATCAAAGGCTACAATCTGTCTTTTACATCTGTCTACATTGCAACTACTTTTTACTTTCCTGTTTACTTGTAACTGTCGTAATACGTTCCATGTACATTTTTGGTAAACGACATCTGAAGACTTTACTTGGTGTATTTTCTATTTTAACTGCTTTAGTTGTGTGAAGAATCAACCAGTACTTACTTCAATAGGCACTGAAACTACTTCTAAACCAGCATAGACCTCATAGGGGACCATGTCACTGACCATTAATTTGACTTAACAAATTTGAATTAAATGAGTTACAGTTCTCCAATCTCATATGCAAGTGCTTATATACTTGATTCTTGACTCTCCTATATTTTTGATGTCTGAACAGTACCAAAAAAATAAAAATAAAACTAATAAGCCTTCATTCTCTAATATAAATACACGATCATTATATTGAAATTGCTTTCAGTTGGCTAAAACTTTTCCATGTGAGTGTATAAGCAATCATTTAGTTATTATTGTTTGATAATTTATTGTATCAGGAATGAATATTGACAGGATCTCCTCCTCAATCTCAGTGTCTGGAGATTGCACAAAACACAAAGGATAAGGCTAAAGATCAATACTTTATACAGTCACTCAAATGAGCATTATTTTGAAAATAACTGTTGTAAACATTTTACATTTAATGAACTACATAACATACTGATAACCACGGTGTGTGTCTAAGTATCAGACTGTAATGCTTGATGTTCATTTCAGAATAAGGAAATATCTGTGATTTGAATTTCATTATTCATAAAATTTTTGCGAAATTATGGTTTTTCTATCTGTGCAATACTTTTTGTCATGTTCCACAGGGGACACATTTCTTACCTTTCCTCATGTTTTCTCTTTGCTTTCTGTAATTTATACATTTTATTATTGTGAAACAATTTTTGAATTAACATTTTACATCTTTCTGATGTGGTTTACCAATTTCAGATGTGGTCCATTGATTATGTCCAAGTACCAAAAGAAGAAACAAGACCACTGGTGAAAGAAGGAAGTGATAGTAATCTGGTGTCAGAGGTTGCAGAAGTGGATTCCAGTGACGGCAAACCGTGTGCACCCACTGACACCAGGAACATTCGTGTCCAAGATCTAGTGAAGCAAATGAGTATATCAGCTGACTTTACAGCAGACTCCCAAGGTATGAATAACTTTGAGTTACAAGAGTACGTAGTTCATCAATTAATATTTGATCATTACATCTAAATAGCTCTCACTGTTTTCTTGCCTCATTAGCTTTAAATGATGATCAATTTTTTTTGACGAGTTTCCAGCATTATTGTCAGGAGCTATCATAATCAGTGTTCTGGGGTACAGGTATTTTATGTGGCACGGTTGGCCATATTACATTGTGATCATATCGTGCAAAAATCAAAGAATTTACATGTCACCAGAGACTATGTCAATGTCTGTGATGGAGAGAAGCCAGTAGCATCATTGATGTAGTTCGAATGTAAACAAGTTCTCATAACACTCTTTAGGCTGTCAGCATCAAGAAATAAAAAATAGAGGTGTAGTCCCAGTTGTAGTCCGATTTAAAAAACACCCTGACAGTAGTTCTGTGTGTGAGGCGGGTTTTTTAAGTAAGTACCATTTTGAAATTAAAAAAAAAAAATTACGTGCTAAGATATTTCAATAATTTTATTTTTACATGAAAGCCTGTACCTTAATCTACGCACTGACACCACTAAAGTCTGATTCTTCCTTGTTTACGTTGTGTACTGAGTGTTTAAGATGCCTCTGATAATCGTGAGTCCCACCGACTGTGAAGTAAGGGCTGTTATAATATTTCTTAGTGCTAAAGGCCCCCCCCATGAACCATGGACCTTGCCGTTGGTGGGGAGGCTTGCGTGCCTCAGCGATACAGATGGCCGTACCGTAGGTACAACCACAACGGAGGGGTATCTGTTGAGAGGCCAGACAAACGTGTGGTTCCTGAAGAGGGGCAGCAGCCTTTTCAGTAGTTGCAAGGGCAACAGTCTGGATGATTGACTGATCTGGCCTTGTAACAATAACCAAAACGGCATTGCTGTGCTGGTACTGCGAACGGCTGAAAGCAAGGGGAAACTACGGCCGTAATTTTTCCCGAGGGCCTGCAGCTTTACTGTATGATTAAATGATGATGGCGTCCTCTTGGATAAAATATTCCGGAGGTAAAATAGTCCCCCATTCGGATCTCCGGGCGGGGACTACTCAAGAGGATGTCGTTATCAG
This sequence comes from Schistocerca cancellata, assembly GCF_023864275.1. Lineage (NCBI taxonomy): Eukaryota > Metazoa > Arthropoda > Insecta > Orthoptera > Acrididae > Schistocerca > Schistocerca cancellata. The sequence continues at coordinate 1,141,853,775 of NC_064626.1, read as the reverse complement.
GAAAAAGAAAACTGGCGTCCTACGGATCGGAGCGTGGAATGTCAGATCCCTTAATCGGGCAGGTAGGTTAGAAAATTTAAAAAGGGAAATGGATAGGTTAAAGTTAGATATAGTGGGAATTAGTGAAGTTCGGTGGCAGGAGGAACAAGACTTCTGGTCAGGTGACTACAGGGTTATAAACACAAAGTCAAATAGGGGTAATGCAGGAGTAGGTTTAATAATGAATAGGAAAATAGGAATGCGGGTAAGCTACTACAAACAGCATAGTGAACGCATTATCGTGGCCAAGATAGACACGAAGGCCACGCCTACTACAGTAGTACAAGTTTATATGCCAACTAGCTCTGCAGATGACGAAGAAATTGAAGAAATGTATGATGATATAAAAGAAATTATTCAGATAGTGAAGGGAGACGAAAATTTAATAGTCATGGGTGACTGGAATTCGAGTGTAGGAAAAGGGAGAGAAGGAAACGTAGTAGGTGAATATGGATTGGGGCTAAGAAATGAAAGAGGAAGCCGCCTGGTAGAATTTTGCACAGAACACAACTTAATCATAGCTAACACTTAGTTTAAGAATCATGATAGAAGGTTGTATACATGGAAGAACCCTGGAGATACTAAAAGGTATCAGATATATTATATAATGGTAAGACAGAGATTTAGGAACCAGGTTTTGAAATTGTAAGACATTTCCAGGGGCAGATGTGGACTCTGACCACAATCTATTGGTTATGACCTGTAGATTAAAACTGAAGAAACTGCAAAAAGGTGGGGATTTAAGGAGATGGGACCTGGATAAACTGAAAGAACCAGAGGTTGTACAGAGTTTTAGGGAGAGCATAAGGGAACAATTGACAGGAATGGGGGAAAGAAATACAGTAGAAGAAGAATGGGTAGCTTTGAGGGATGAAGTAGTGAAGGCAGCACAGGATCAAGTAGGTAAAAAGACCAGGGCTCTTAGAAATCCTTGGGTAACAGAAGAAATATTGAATTTACTTGATGAAAGGAGGAAATATAAAAATGCCGTTAATGAAGCAGGCAAAAAAGGAATACAAACATCTCAAAAATGAGATCGACAGGAAGTGCAAAATGGCTAAGCAGGGATGGCTAGAGGACAAATGTAAGGATGTAGAGGCTTATCTCACTAGGGGTAAGATAGATACTGCCTACAGGAAAATTAAAGAGACCTTTGGAGATAAGAGAACCACTTGTATGAACATCAAGAGCTCAGATGGAAACCCAGTTCTGAGCAAAGAAGGGAAAGCAGAAAGGTGGAAGGAGTATATAGAGGGTCTGTACAAGGGCGATGTACTTGAGGACAATATTATGGAAATGGGAGAGGATGTAGATGAAGATGAAATGGGAGATACGATACTGCATGAAGAGTTTGACAGAGCACTGAAAGACCTGAGTCGAAACAAGGCCCCCGGAGTAGACAACATTCCATTGGAACTACTGACGGCCTTGGGAGAGCCAGTCCTGACAAAACTCTACCATCTGGTGAGCAAGATGTATGAAACAGGCGAAATACCCTCAGAATTCAAGAAGAATATAATAATTCCAATCCCAAAGAAAGCAGGTGTTGACAGATGTGAAAATTACCGAACAATCAGTTTAATAAGCCACAGCTGCAAAATACTAACACGAATTCTTTACAGACGAATGGAAAAACTAGTCGAAGCCGATCTCGGGGAAGATCAGTTTGGATTCCGTAGAAATACTGGAACACGTGAGGCAATACTGACCTTACGACTTACCTTAGAAGAAAGATTAAGGAAAGGCAAACCTATGTTTCTAGCATTTGTAGACTTAGAGAAAGCTTTTGACAATGTTGACTGGAATACTCTCTTTCAAATTCTTAAGGTGGCAGGGGTAAAATAAAGGGAGCGAAAGGCTATTTACAATTTGTACAGAAACCAGATGGCAGTTATAAGAGTCGAGGGGCATGAAAGGGAAGCAGTGGTTGGGAAGGGAGTAAGACAGGGTTGTAGCCTCTCCCCGAAGTTATTCAATCTGTATATTGAGCAAGCAGTAAAGGAAGCAAAAGAAAAATTCGGAGTAGGTATTAAAATCCATGGAGAAGAAATAAAAACATTAAGGTTCGCCGATGACATTGTAATTCTGTCAGAGACAGCAAAGGACTTGGAAGAGCAGTTGAATGGAATGGATAGCATCTTGAAAGGAGGATATAAGATGAAAATCAACAAAAGAAAAACGAGGATAATGGAATGTAGTCGAATTAAGTCGGGTGATGCTGAGGGAATTAGATTAGGAAATGAGACACTTAAAGTAGTAAAGGAGTTTTGCTATTTGGGGAGCAAAATAACTGATGATGGTCGAAGTAGAGAGGATATAAAATGTAGACTGGCACTGGCAAGGAAAGCATTTCTGAAGAAGAGAAATTTGTTAACATCGAGTATAGATTAAGTGTCAGGAAGTCATTTCTGAAAGTATTTGTATGGAGTGTAGCCATGTATGGAAGTGAAACATGGACGGTAAATAGTTAGGACAAGAAGAGAATAGAAGCTTTCGAAATGTGGTGCTACAGAAGAATGCTGAAGATTAGGTGGGTAGATCACATAACTAATGAGGAAGTATTGAATAGGATTGGGGAGAAGAGAAGTTTGTGGCACAACTTGACCAGAAGAAGGGATCGGTTGGTAGGACATATTCTGAGGCATCAAGGGATCACCAATTTAGTATTGGAGGGCAGCGTGGAGGGTAAAAATGGTAGGGGGAGACCAAGGGATGAATACACTAAGCAGATTCAGAAGGATGTAGGTTGTTGTAGGTACTGGGAGATGAAGAAGCTTGCACAGGATAGAGTAGCATGGAGAGCTGCATCAACCCAGTCTCAAGACTGAAGACCACAACAACAACAACAGTGCTAAAGGCCTAAAAGCGATTGATATTCATTGTGAGATCTGTGCAGTTTACAGAGAAAACATTATGTGTGATGGAGTGGTAAGAAAGTGGGTGAGAGCATTTAAAGATGGCCGCACAAATTTGCATGATGAACATCCTTCGGTTGTTAATGAAAATTTGGTGCAGGAAGTGGACAATAAGGTGAGAGAAAACAGATGCTTTATTTCCTCCATGTGGGATGTCTTTCCTAATGTTTCTCATAGTGTTTTGTATGGCATTGTGACTGAGCACTTGAATTACTGAAAATTGTGCGCACGTTGGGTACCGAAAATGTTGACGGATGTGCACAAAACCAAACATTTAGACAGTGCATTGAATTTTCTTGAGCAGTCCCACAACGACAGTGATGATTTCTTAAGTCAAATTGTTACGGGCGATGAAACATGGATAGCCTACGTCACACCAGAGTCAAAGCAACAGTCCATGGAAGTTGAGCAAGGGCATCGTTTTACTGCAAAACAATGCCCGTCCGCATGTGGCGAATCAGACCAAAGATCTCATCACATCTTTTCGATGGGAAACTCTAGATCATCCTCCTTAGAGCCCCGATCTTGTGCCCAGTGACTACCACCTGTTCCTCCACTTGAAGAAACACCTGGGCGGTCAGCGTCTTCAAGACGATGATGGTGTCAAAACAGTGGTGGTGCAGGGGTTAACAAGTCAGGCAGCAGACTTCTGTGAGAAGGGTATTAAAAAACTGGTACAACGTTATGACAAGTGCCTCAATATTGACGTAAATTATGTAGAAAAGTAGATTAAGGTACAGGCTTTCAAGTAAAAATAAAATTATTGAGATATCTTAGCACGTCTTTTTTTTATTTCTTAACGGTACTTACTTAAAAAACATGCCTCGTATGTGCTTATGAGGCTGTAGTTGTAACACAGTTTGGAGTCCCTCACACTGACAGTAAAACAAAGACTGGTGGACAGTTCCTGAGGTTGATGGCAGTGGAGTTCATGAAATGAATGATTAGCCAAAAACAAAAAAGTCCAGAGGTTAGCAAACTCATTATACACATATGCAAACATTCCAGCGAGCAGCTCAAATAAAAACATAATATAGGCGAGGTCAGACACCCTATTAATTAGTGGTGTGAACTTAAGTCTTCAGTGAAGTAGCAACACTGGCTGGCAAGTGTGGGGCTGCAACATTTATCAGCACTCTCGCGTCAGTAAACAGGCCCACATAATATGTTTTCTGCTGTTCATGCAACCTCCACGGGAGCAAGCTGCGGCTGGAGTATTCAGACTCTCTGACCTGTCCTCCATATCAATACTGAGGCTACAAGAGGTATTCGAAACACTGTTGGATTCTAGCACCCTCCCCACTTTTAATCAGCACTTGGGGTTCAAAAGTGCAGAAATCCCCTCCAAAGTGTAATGTGGTTGTTTCTCAGTGTGACCTGCCAGATCAGATGCCAACTCAGGCAGTGGGATTTCCAGTTGATCAATGGGATTTGGATCACAGCTTGGTCTTGCCTTAAGGGAGTGGATGCTGACTATATTGGAGATGAGGATGAATGGCCTCCATGGGCACCTAAGTCTGAAAATGCTCCACCTCTGTTGATTGTGTGGGGAGGCGTAACTGGTGTTGGCGAGAGCTTGTGGTGGCTAGTGGGATGGAAGTGGTTCCAACTCCATTGCCTCCAATTGCTGGTCACTGTCAATCTGCTGTTTACGCCTAAGACAGAGCTGAGGTTGCAGGGGCAGCAGACAGGCTGTTGGGTAGGCATGTCCTGTGTATGGTTGTGTAGATAGCAGGCAGTCGGCAGCTAAATGGAATGAACAAGAGGTACGTCTCGCAGACACAGCTCATTCGGATGCCGGACCAGCTGTTTCTGGCCGACTGCGATTTCAAACATTTGTTGCCCTCTACTGCTGCCGATGGCACATTGGCTGTCCTGCAGTCCCAGCTGAAAGTATAAGCATGGGAGCCCACGAGGTAGTATGGCTGTGAGCGTGGGCAGTGGGTCCACTGAGTTGGGCTCAGCAGGTCGGAGAGGGTGTGAGGTCTGCGCCCATGTAAAATTTTAGTCGGGCTACGTCCATTCACACTGTTGGACCATTAGGTGGCGTGGAAGCTGGTGATTGTCTTCCCAGTGTCAGCTGTCATCATTATATTGCACATCTGCATTTTTGTATGTCCTGTCCATATGCTCAGCTTCCAAATTGAACATGAGCTGGAAGGAGGCGATGGTCAGCTGCTTAGTGCCCATTGTCTTTATAAAAATCCTGAAATGCAGGTTCCGTGAATTGAGGGATGTTGTCAGAAACTAAGGTGGAAGTCGCCCTCTCTATTGCAGTTATGATGGTCAGGGAATGGATAGTAGCTGTGACCATTTGTGCCACATATATAAAGTTAGAGAGGGCGTCAACAGCTATCAACGACATTGCTCCCTGGAATGGTCTAGTGAAATCAACATACACACTCTGCCAGAGGTGGCCAGGGCATTGAAATGCTGTCGATGGCAGCAGGTCATGACCTCACACAAATGCAAGATGCTTTTCAATCGGTACCCCTGGAATTTGCAGTGGGATGATAGAGGCTAGCACGGGCGAGGTGTTTGTAGGAATCTGGAACATTTTATAATAATTAGTACTGGAATACTTTAGTAAATAACTTTTACTTAACTACTGCGCTACAGGATCATAACTAATAACAGCTGTCTTTTTTTAATACAAATGACTCATTAACTGGATTATACAAAACGCAAGATAACACAGTGTTGGTATTACATGAGTAATACATGTGCGAACTAGAGGCTGTGAACCTAGTGAGCTGAAGGCTATTCTAATCTGACTTCGCTCACGACCTGTAGCTGACTCGGCTGGTGCGATCTGCAAGTCTCACTTTGTCCGTGCCATATGACGGCACTGCAAGTGCCAGCGAGTCTAGAGAGGTTGCAAGTACTGGGCCGCTATCGATTATATGAAACTTGTTGGCAAAGTATATGATATCCAACACCTCTATCTCAATTTGGCACCGGCGAGTCTAGAGAGGTTGCAAGTGCTGGACCGCTATTGATTATATGAAACTTGTTGACAAAGTATATGATATCCAACACCTCTTTTTCAATTTGTAAATAATTCTTTTGTGCCACATTTAATGTTTTAGAAACAAATGTAATGCTCCTTGTCATTGGTGTCTTTGTGGGAGAGCACAACACAATTATGCAGTGTCGTCATTTTCTCCACTTGTCCTTCACATATCTTGCCATAATTTTCTCTTCTTTCTCTTCCTCCATGGGAGTATGGCAAATACCCTTGTCATTCTTTAATGTCCGCATTTCCACTTATATTGATTCTGTTTTCGTCATCGTGCTTTCCCCACAGCCTTGTTTGAAGTTTTGTTTGCGTCATTGTCATTCACTTTCTTTTTGATATAGTGTTCTAAATTGAATCCACTTGAAACTGGTGGATTTTGCACCATCACCTTTCTTCCTGTCTCCTCACTATGTCTGATTGATTTTCGAAGTTGAACTTTTTTCCTTTTCTAACTCTGTCATTCTTGTTTTGGTAGCTTCTAATTCCTTCTCTTTCAAAGAACACAGGGACTCCATGCAACATGCAGCATGCATACATGTGGTACACCTGTATTTGTGGGTAACATCTTAGATAATGTTGTGATGTTCGTCTTCTTTTCATTCACATCTCATGGTAGGCACTATATTGTTACTTATTTCATTACTATTCTCTTACTGCTTTGCAGCATTATGCATATCCTTGAGTAATTATTTAACTTTATTTCTCTAAACATCTTTCATTTCCACATTACGTCTTCCATTCTTTGTAGTACGGAATGGCATATTTTTATTCTTCCTCTCCTTTTGGTGCAATGTATTTCCTCTCGTTACCTACAAAATTTCGTTTCTGCTGTCCCCATTTCCCATGGTGCTCTTCATGCGTCACTTCGTCTGCCAGTTGTATCATCTCCTGTTTGTGTGCATGAAAGCCCAAGCTGAAGTTGATGTGTTCACTGCAGCCTTAGAAATCTTCCCTCATGTAACCACTTGTGCCTTCCTGCCGCTTGTCATTCCACATTTTGTGTGGCTGCTTGTTGCTGCCCCACTGAGGTGCTAGCCATTCACTTCTGTATTCATGATTTCAGTAGTTCAGGCCTCAGTTATTCCCATTATTATCAAGGCCTTCCTGTTGCGCTCTTTCTTCTACACATTTTGGTATAAATGTTGCTTGCTCTTCTTTCTCAGTCACAGTGAAAATACCCAGTTTTTGAAAATATGATTGGATAGATAAAATATCTACTCATGAAGTGGTGTCTAGAGAACAAAAATATAAAAGCTATTACAGTTTGCTAGCTTTTGGAGCCAGTGGATGCTTCTTCTGGCAGAAGAGTTGAAGGAGAAGGAAGAAGAGTGAAGGAAAAGGACTGGTGAGGTTTAGGAAAAGAGGTAGAGTTTCCAAAAGTCACCCAGAACCGTGGGTCAGGGTTTTACCAGCCCTTTTCCTTGACCTTCCTTCCCCTTCAGCCCTTCTGCCAGGAGGAGCCACCACTGCTCCAAAAGTTAGCAGACTGTAACATCTTTTATGTATGTGTGTTCTCCTGCTGCCGCTGGGTGAGTGGATATTTTATCTATCCAGTTATATATGTTTTCTGTCTTAAGACCATATGAAATGTCTCCATATTGTGCCAGTGCTCTGTTCATTGCCCACCCTCTTGTTTTCTCTCCCATTGGTGTGACCAGATGTCTTTTTAATTCTAGTGAGTTTCCCAGCGTGCCAACTAGCAACCCATCTGTCTGTCTGCTGTATGTTTGTAGCCTCAGTTAATCCTTGACCTCTTCTTGCATTTCTTGTGGCCAAGATTTCTCTATGAAAGCTTTTTCAAACTCATCATACATCATACTGTCTAGATTTAGAGAATCTGTTCAGTTGGCTGTTCCGTCTTCCATTCGCCTCACAATGTGATCTATCTTTTTTACGTCTGCCCATTTCTTGGAGAGTGCTCCTTTAGACCTGCATAAAAATGTCATTGGGTGTAGTCTTACTCCTGATTGGAACCTTTTGCAATCTCTGTTGAAAGCGTGTACTTCTTCCAAACCAGTTAATACCACATTATTTGCTCTTGTAGTGAGGTTTCCAGCTTCTTTCTGCAAATATCCATTACAATGTTACCCAAGTTTTTATCATCAGTTATCACTGTGCTAGCAGCCATTGTTAATTCTGTCTTGATCTTGGTGATTTTTGTGTCACTTCTGTCGTTAATTTTAGTTACCTTTTTTGCTAAGTTTTTTGACTCATATTGTATAGAGATTAGCCATGTGTTGAGCTTGCTGTTACTTCTGGTGCAGCCCATCACAACTCCTCCAATCTGCAGGATGTTTTATTTGTACACATGACTTCGTTCCTCATATTTTTCGATCTGTTCATACCAGTTAGTGACGAAATCTGCTCACTGACTTTTTACTTGTCTCATTCCAGCTGTTTTTTCTCCATATCTTTTTATGAAGTATTCTGGTGTCATCATCTTTATTTTTAACAGGGCGTTTAGTGTTTTCATCTATCTTTTTATCAAGGCGTTGAGTTTTTTCATCTACATTTTTATCTATTCCTTTCAAGTAGGACGTGTTCTCCTCCATCTTTCCCATTATTGTTACTAAGAGTGTTCACATATCTAAATGCCCTTGGCTGCCAGTGCTTATATGTGTAAGTTCTTGTTCTGTCTTATTTCCTTTATTTTATAAAATTTCTAGCCATGCTCACAAGATTTATATACAGGGTGATTCAAAAAGAATACCATAACTTTAAAAATGTGTATTTAATGAAAGAAACATAATATAACCTTCTGTTATACATCATTACAAAGAGTATTTAAAAAGGTTTTTTTTTTTTTTTCACTCAAAAACAAGTTCAGAGATGTTCAATATGGCCCCCTCCAGACACTCGAGCAATATCAACCCGATACTCCAACTCGTTCCACACTCTCTGTAGCATATCAGGCGTAACAGTTTGGATAGCTGCTGTTATTTCTCGTTTCAAATCATCAATGGTGGCTGGGAGAGGTGGCCGAAACACCATATCCTTAACATACCCCCATAAGAAAAAATCGCAGGGGGTAAGATCAGGGCTTCTTGGAGGCCAGTGATGAAGTCCTCTGTCACGGGCTGCCTGGCGGCCGATCCATCGCGTCGGGTAGTTGACGTTCAGGTAGTTACGGACAGATAAGTGCCAATGTGGTGGCGCTCCATCCTGCTGAAATATGAGTTGTTGTGCTTCTTGTTCGAGCTGAGGGAACAGCCAATTCTCTAACATCTCCAGATACTGTAGTCCAGTTACAGTAGCACCTTTGAAGAAAAAGGGACCAAAAACTTTATTGGCTGAAATGGCACAGAAAACGTTCACCTTAGGCGTGTCACGTTCATACTGAGTTGTTTCCCGCGGATTCTCAGTGCCCCATATACAGACATTGTGACGGTTGACTTTCCCGTTAGTGTGGAAAGTTGCTTCATCACTAAACACAATCTTTGAAACGAAAGATTCATCTGTTTCCATTTGAGCAAGGATAAAATCACAGAAATCGATTGTTTTAATCTTATCAGCTGCAGACAGTGCTTGAACCAACTTCAGACGATAAGGTTTCATAACTAACCTTTTTCGTAGGACTCTCCATACAGTTGATTGTGGAATTTGCAGCTCTCTGCTAGCTCTGCGAGTCAATTTTCGTGGGCTGCGAACAAATGCTTGCTGGATGCGTGCTACATTTTCATCACTCGTTCTTGGCCGTCCAGAACTTTTCCCTTTGCACAAACACCCATTCTCTGTAAACTGTTTATACCAACGTTTAATACACCACCTATCAGGAGGTTTAACACCATACTTCGTTCGAAATGCACGCTGAACAACTGTCGTCGATTCACTTCTGCCGTACTCAATAACACAAAAAGCTTTCTGTTGAGCGGTCACCATCTTAGCATCAACTGACGCTGACGCCTAGTCAACAGCGCCTCAAGCGAACAAATGTACAACTAAATGAAACTTTATAGCTCCCTTAATTCGCCGACAGATAGTGCTTAGCTCTGCCTTTTGTTGTTGCAGAGTTTTAAATTCCTAAAGTTGTGGTATTCTTTTTGAATCAGCCTGTACTACTGTCTTTCACTTCCCCTGCATCGTCCATGAAATAAGATTCTGTTGCAATAGTTCCCGACGCTTCTGTAATTCCTCAGTCTGCATCTACCTTTGTCTTAGCCGTGACAATTTCGGTTCCCAACTTGTTTGACTTACTTTCACTACCTCTCTTGATATTTTCATCCATGACTTCCTAGTACTCGGGTCTCATTAACTTGATTCTTATTTTCTAATGTAATGCATTATCTTATTCACAAGAGATTCACAAAATGCACTTCTCCTCAACAGTGGCTAAGCAGTAATGCCACATGCAACCAATAAAGCAATAAAGCTTTCTTTTGACACTCACTCTTGTTTCTGGTTGAGAATGTAGCTCACTCTGCTGTGCTACCATCATTGATGTGTTGCGATATGATGTTTTGTGCCACTGTAATCCATCATGTTTTCTGTTTGCTGGTGGTGTTCATGCTTTAACACACGACACTTCTTGTGCATGTGTCAGTAACTGTCGATGTTCACACGCAAAGTACATACCCTATCGTTGCCTTGCATAGTTCAGTAAGTTTCCTTTCTGTGCTTGTTAAGTCTGAAAATTGCACCATGGCATGAATGCCACTTGCAAGCCTATAATTTTAAAATTTCTGACTATGTTCCTAATGGTTGGAAATTGGACTATATGGAAAGAGATTTACTTCAATCATGATGTGCATAAAGAAAATGAAACTGCAGCCTGACTGATCTTGGCATAAGCAGCTGTTTACTACAAAATCAATTGTGAAATATGGTAAGACCCTTCCAGAATAAAATAATATTAATTAATTTATCTTCAAACAATGAAAAACACTTTGGACTGCACTGCAGTCATTGACTTTAATGATATGGATAATTATAGAATGTCATTCACCACAGTGAAGCCACGGATGATTCTACATTCCTATTCCAACAACATACTCCCATTAATGCATTATTAAAGACTTAAGCTAACTTTACATATTTGTGATTCACAGCTCTTTCACTACATGTTCACTCGACCGAGTCTGCTGCACTACTGCTCTTGTGCACTCGCTACTGTCTCGATTGTTGTCATGGCAAGATAATGTCCTGCCCACCACAAAAAAGATGGGAGACTGCAGGAAGTTCTAGAAGCTAAAGATCGCCACCTAGCTCCTGCTGATATATAGTTCACTGGAAAGTATACAGCATTCTTACTTACCACCTACCGAGGTTTTAAATTTCCTTGCACAGCACTCTGTCATTGCATTTGAGCCTTGAAAATGATGAATTATGCAACTGTCAAAATATCAGCAGTTGTCACATTCATCACACCTTTGCATACCTTTAAATTGTTAGGACATTTTATACACTGTGAGGAAATCAGGTTCCTGCACAATGTTTGGATCTTGGGTGTATAATTGAACAACATCTCAGCTGATGCAGCTTTAATTAATGATATAAATCTAAAAAATCCTGAGAGGATGACTTTCTTTTACCAGGTGTGATACATCATTTGTCTCCTTGAGTTGTATTAGCAGCATCATCAAGAGACTATCATTCACCAAAATTATTCTTCATGGACAAATTTATTTCAGTACTAGCTTAGCGTCCACCTCTTCACTTGCGTACACTGTATGTCTGCAGGGATTTTTCTGTTTTTATTTAATAGAATTTTTATGTTGTTCACAAATTGCAACATCTTCTAAAGTAGTCATGCTAATTAAGATCGTGGAAGCATGGTCTTTTCTGAATGCACTTCTGATCAAAAAAGCAATTCTGGTAGTTGGAGTCCATGGTTTTTGTTAATTGTGCCTCTTGATTTTTATGGTGATATTTCTGTAGAAACTCCCCCCCCCCCCCCCAATACATATTTCTTTATATGTAACCAAGGTAACCAAGAAATGAAATACCAATTTGTGTGGATTTAGTTTTAAAACTTTTTTAATATAATGCAATATTTTCTTAAAATCTTTCTCCCCTGTTTCACCCTCCAGGGGTTGAATATTCAAAAACAGTGAAACAGGTGTTTTTTTTATTTCTAAATGAGAAGTCAGATACCAATTTTCATAGAAGTAGCTTTAAAATCTTTAGTAGTTCTTTAATAGTGATTTATTTTTAAAAAAATTCATGCACTATTTTGCCCCCTTAGTGATTGAATATCCAAAAAAGTGAAAACATGTACTTTTTTATTTCTGACTGAGATACCAAACACCAATATTTTTAGTTCTACAGCAAAATTGTCTTAATGGTGAACTATTTTGAAAAAGTCATTCATCCCCTATTGCACCCTGTTAGGAATGGAATTTCAAACAATCCCTTCTCAAACGATGCCTACAGTATAAGATCAACACCCTGTCCAAACATCAAGTTTCTGTCCTTAGAGGTTTGGGCTGGACAATGATGAGTCAATGCATCAGTCTGGCCCTATTTCACTCCCCTTAGAGCTTGAATTTTCAAAAACGAAAACAGCGAAACACATATTGTTTCATTTCTAACTGAGAAGCCAAATACCAATATTCAAAGATTTAGCTTTAAAAATGCTTTTACAATGAAATATTTTCATAAAACATTTCAGCCACTATTTCACCCGCTTAGGGGTTGAACTTCCAAAAACAGTGAAACGCATTTTTTTTTTTTTTTTATTTCTAATAGAGAAGCCAAATAGAAATTTTCATGGGTTTAGTTCAAAATGACTGCATAATGAAATATTTCCATACAAACTTCCATCCCCAATTTCACCCGCATAGGGGTTGAGTTTCTTTAAACAGTGAAACATTTATTTCTTTATTTCCAGCTGATAAGCTAAATTAAAATTTTAACACATTTAGCTGTAAAAAAAGCTTTCACAATGAATTATTTTGTTAAAACATTTCATCTCCTATTTTACACCCTTAGGGGTTAAATCTCCAAATCTTGATTGTAACTGAAAAGTCATATACAAATTTTCATAGATGTAGCTTTAAAAATACTTCAGTTGTTCTTTAATAATGATTTATTTTCAAAAGAAGCTTCCACCCACTATTTCACCCCCATAGTGGCTAAATTTCCCAAAGTGCTGAAACGTGTTCTTTATTTCTGACTGAAGAAACCTAATACCAATTTTCATAGGTCTAGCTTCAAAATTGCCATAATAGTGACATATTTTCAAAAAACCTTTCAGCCCCTTAGGGGTGGAATATTAAAAAATCCCTTCTTAAACAACGCCTACTGTACAAGAACAACACACCTCTGGAAATTTCAAGTTTCTGTCCTTAGTGGTTCGGGCTGGGCAATGATGAGTCAGTCAGTCGGAACATTCCCTTTTACATATAGAGTTTTAATCTTGGAGTCCTCCAAATGGTCCTGATTGTAAGTTATTGTAAATCTGTGTATCATCATATTTGGACCATGCAGGAGTTTCAGCACCATGCAGCCAAATCAAAAATGTCCTCATCAACAAACAAGAGGAGGAGGATGGATGAATGTGATCCAAATTTAAGACAGTCCTCAAAATGCTCCACAAAGAATTAGGTCACTGCTGTAGACAATGGAAGAAACAATGGCCATTCTGTCAGTCATTCCATAAAATTTACATCAGGCAGAGAGCATGTAGAACAGTGGTCTGCCAGCTGAGACTAAGAAACTGTTCGAACATACTTTGATAACAAATTCCTTTTCAGTTAAAACTGTCAGTTCTCAAAGACGACAATGTAAAACACCATTAACAATATTATGTGAAGAAAAGTTGCCATTCACCATATAGCAGAGATGCTGAGTCGCAGATAGGCACAACAAAAAGATTTTGACAGTTAAAGCTTTCGGCCAATGGCCTTTGCCAACAATACACACACATACGCGCTCACACACTCACGCAAACGCAACTCACACACATGACTGCAGTCTCAGGCAACTGAAACCACAGTGCCCACACTTCCATCCTAGATTTTCCATTGTGTAAAACACTATTAAAAACTTTAAATCTGATGCAGATACAAAAATTAAAGAAATTTATCAAAGGATTTCACATCACATCTAAATCTTAAACATATTATCTACTACAATGGATATGGTCATATTTTATCATCACTAATTAAATATATCAACTGCTTCAATAATACCTCATTTCTTGTGCTGTGTGTATCACCTGATCGGAATTATGGAGTGGCTTTTACTTTCCTTCAGCACCTTGTGTTATTTTTCCCTTGATCTTCCTTTTTCTCTGTAGGGTAAAGAATTTTTCAAGAGTTATGAAAGCTAGAAATTCAACTGCATTTTTAAACTACTTTGTCAATCTTTCTGCAGTTGTTCTTGTTCTGGCTGTTGGTAAGTAAATTTATCTCTTGTGTCATAAGTACTGCTAAGTCTCATAATTTTTTGACTGCTATTGTCATGTAGATGTGTTTCTGACTTTAAAAGATTGGTTTGTTTTCCAAACAGGTTTGCTAAATAAGAGTGGCTCTGAGAGCAGTTTGTCAGATGAGGATGCCCCTGAGGCAGCTTGTGACACATCTAAGAAGGAACTAGAAGCTGCCAGCATAGAAGAGAAAGAAGCCTGCAGTGATGACGATAAGGTACCTCAAGAAGAGGAAGTGTTTACAGAAGACAGTGTCACTGCTAAGACTAGTGACACACGTTCCAGGGAGAGGTCTGTTAGTGCCAACGATCCTGACAACTCCGATGTGGGAAAGGAAGCTGGGAAGGACGAGGTGCGCGAAGTTTCACCCTGTCAGGCCGAGCGCCTCCACAAGGGCGACTTGCACCGACAGCACGCCGTCAGAGGCGCTAGCACAGACTCCTCAGACTCGCTAGTGGTGTTGCGCCGCAGGTCGTCAGCTCGTGCTAACCCACAGTTCCGCAAAAGTGAAGGCAGCACGCTGATAATGTCGGCAGCTCTGTCGGAGAGCGACAGCAACTCGGCGGGTCTCGACGGGCCTCTGCCCGCTGGTGGAGTCGTGGCAGTGGGTGAGGAGGGTGCTAGGATTCGTGCGAGCAAAAGTGATACTAGCCTTCCTGATTCATTTGTTATTGTGGAGCATGCAGACACGATTGAAAGTTCGCCTACAACAAGGACCAGTGTCGACACCAGCTGTGTGCCCAATAATAGGATTCGCCGCAGAAATCCGCAGAATGTACTGAGAGAAGGTAAGTAAAATATACATTTCTTCAAGCCTAAGAATGGCAGTCTTTTTCATTTTAGATGCAATCACCCACTGATACATATCCATGTCCACATCCATTGTTAGTGTCGTGTCAGGATTGCGCAAAAACCTTGTATCTGTGCCATTATTTTAACTGAGGTAACAACATTATACAAAGAGATAAATATTAATTAGTTGCTGTGTGTTGTTATGACCTGCTGCAGCAAAAGGGGTGGATAAAATGCAAATTTCATGTGGTATTAAAAACTGACTCCAAACTTGTAGTTTACAATTGGGATTTAGTTTTAGCTTCAAGTTATTACTCACCATGAGCATAGTAAGTACAATTTTTAGGAAAAGTGATAAAATGAAACCATAACATTTTCTGACTCATCTCAAAATTGGCTTTGCCATTGTGGTTGCTTTATTAATAGTGGTAATTATATTTCTTGTTGCTGTCTCTTTTTGTGCTCTCTTTTCATCCTCTAAATGACACAGTGCCCATGATTTTAAGGAATGTAAGCTACCATTGACAGCTTGCATTATCTCCATCATGAAAATAGTCATCACTAGTGATAGTAGTAAGTCCAGTTCCCTCCTATCAATCCATCTATTTTGGTATCAAGTGTTGCGGTTGTAACACGACTGGCTAATAAAATGTATGCTGCAGGTCAGCCTAACAAACCAAATGTCAAAATTATTGAGGCTTTTTTGCTCATGGAGTGAAAGGCTATTTACATTTTGTACAGAAACCAGATGGCAGTTATAAGAGTTGAGAGGCATGAAAGGGAAGCAGTGGTTGGGAAGGGAGTGAGACAGGGTTGTAGCCTCTCCCTGATGTTATTCAATCTGTATATTGAGCAAGCAGTAAAGGAAACAAAAGAAAAATTAGGAGTAGGTATTAAAATTCATGGAGAAGAAATAAAAACATTAAGGTTCGCCGATGACATTGTAACTCTGTCAGAGACAGCAAAGGACTTGGAAGAGCAGTTGAATGGAATGGATAGTGTCTTGAAGGCAGGATATAAGATGAACATCAACAAAAGCAAAACGAGGATAATGGAATGTAGTCGAATTAAGTCGGGTGATGCAGAGGGAATTAGATTAGGAAATGAGACACTTAAAGTAGTAAAGGAGTTTTGCTATTTGGGGAGCAAAATAACTGATGATGGTCGAAGTAGAGAGGATATAAAATGTAGACTGGCAATGGCAAGGAAAGCGTTTCTGAAGAAGAGAAATTTGTTAACATCGAGTATAGATTTAAGTGTCAGGAAGTCGTTTCTGAAAGTATTTGTATGGAGTGTAGCCATGTATGGAAGTGAAACATGCACGGTAAATAGTTTGGACAAGAAGAGAATAGAAGCTTTTGAAATGTGGTGCTACAGAAGAATGCTGAAGATTATGAAGATTAGATGGGTAGATCACATAACTAATGAGGAGGTATTGAATAGGATTGGGGAGTAGAGGAGTTTGTGGCACAACTTGACTAGAAGAAGGGATCGATTGGTAGGACATGTTCTGAGGCATCAAGGGATCACCAATTTAGTATCAGAGGGCAGCGTGGAGGGTAAAAATCATAGAGGGAGACCAAGAGATGAATACACTAAACAGATTCAGAAGGATGTAGGCTGCAGTACGTATTGGGAGATGAAGAAGCTTGCACAGGATAGTAGCATGGAGAGCTGCATCAAACCAGTCTCAGGACTGAAAACCACAACAACAACATTGACAAACTGCCTGTTGTCTACTGTCTCTGCCTCCGGTTCTTTGGCCAACATTTGTTTAATGATTTTTCTGGCATTTTGCCAGCACAAATGGCTAGTGTTGTCAAAGATTCCCCCTCCATTGATGATGGCACACTGGTTACAAACTAGTGACCACAGATTATTCCTACATCTACATCGACATCTACATTTGAGGATACCTTGTACTACTGCTTGTCATTTCCATCCCTGTTCCACTTGCAAATAGAGAGAAAGAGAGAGAGAGAGAGAGAAATAAATGACTGTCCATATGCCTCTGTATGAGCCCTAATTTCTCGCATGTTATCTTTGTGGCCCTTATGTTGTGAAATGTATGTTGGCTGCAGTGGTGGTGTTCTGCAATTGGCCTCACATCCCAGTTCTCTAAATTTCTGCAATAGTGCCTTGCAAAAAGAGCGGTGTCTTCCCTACAGGGCTTCTCATTTGAGTTCTCGAAGCAACCCCATAACACTTGCCTGCTGATTGAGCCTGTTACGAGCATGCCTCTGAATTTCTTCAATGTCTTCTTTTAATTCGACATGGTGGGTATCCCAATTACTCAAACAGTATTCAAGAATGTGTAGTACTACCATTCTATACACAGTCTCCTTTATGAAGGAGCCACATTTACACAAAATTCTCCCAAAGAAATGAAGTCGAGCATTAATCTTCCCATCTACCAACCTGATATGCTCATTCTATTTCGTATCACTTTGTAAAATTATGCACAGGTATTTTACTGATGTGACTGTGTCAAGCTGTTCTTTTTCCCACTTATCCACATTAACTTACATTTTCCTACATTTAGAGCAAGCTCCTGTACACCACAGCAAACAGCCATAAATTGCTGCTCACCCTATCCGTCAGGTCATTTATGTATTATAGACAATAAAAGTGATCCTATCACACTTCCCTGGGACACTCCTGACAATCTAGCTCCAGTATGGCTGGCAAAATTTATAATCCGTTTCTTCAGGGCTACTTCAAGTGGTTTTCTCTGATGCCAACGTCTCAGGTATTTCCGAGGTCATTACCACTGTGGTTCTCACCTTGTTATCTGCAACTGTCATTCGTTGCAGCAAGGGAATCAAGAATCCATTCACCTTGAGGCTTTCCTCTTTCTTTTTGAAGCTGTTGTCATTTCTGTAGCTTACCTGGACAGATGGTTGTTACATAACACGCTTTTTGATTTTTTTTATATGCTGAAAAATATTATGCATTTTTATTCTGTCATTCCTTGCATACATTTGCTATCTTCTAGTACTAAAGTGTTCTCTGAATCAAACTTCCTTTGGTCTTTCTGGGGAAAAAAAGAAAAGAAAATGCTAGTTGCCACTGCCACATTCAACTTACTCACTACACAATGAAGCAAATCTCTTCCACCTCAAATTTTGGCAGCTCACCACACCAAAATAGACAGGTTACAATAAACATGGATATTCAAAGCAGTCCATTCTTTAAGCAGAAAATAATGCTTTTCCTTGCTTCCTACAGCATGAACTCCCAAATCAGTAACCAAAACTGTCTGTATGTGGGGCTTAGTACCACTGGCTTCATACAACTATATGAAAAATATTAACAGTAGCCTCCATTTCTTTATCAAAATACTATTTAATCTATTCCACCACTCTAGACAACCTACCACCACATAGCTCAAAAAAAAAAAAAAAGAAAAGAAAAGAAAAGAAAGCGGCGGTTCAACTCGTTGGACACTGTGCAGCCTATAGATAGCTACCAATTCCAGATAATGAATGGAACAATTACTGAACAAACTGCTCTAGACCTAGTTTACTTTACAGTCAACTGATGATCACTGTTTTTCCCAAACATCATCCTTTACCTAGATTAAATGTTACTGCAGTAAGTAATGGTTTTGCCTCTTCTCTCTGAAACTTAGGGAAACTAAAATGTGAAAATAACATTATTTGTAGCTGAACTACTGATCACAACAGCATGCAACCAATTTACCCCAAAGAAAATGCTTCCCTCGTGCCAATTAGATGACTGTATTTCACTGGTCAACACACATTGTCGATTCGAAACCAAAAACTCAACTGTCCTAAAAAATCATTCTTATCATGAACACAAACTATAAAACAACAAATGAACAGCATCATTTGCAGTTTTTAACAATGATTGACTGTATGTAATGCATTCATTAGCATCTATGACATGTATTCCATATTTATGCATCATTCGCCAGTTCTGAAAAATTCCCTTATAAATACTATCCTATTACATAATATAAAATTTTTATATTAATTCATATTATAGATCAGATATATATTAATGGATGGGCAAGTGTCTTGGAATTTGATAGGATTTAAATTTTTGGGTTTGGGTTTGTTTTAGCATGTATTGAAGGTAACAAATTAATATTTGTAATTGACTGTCCTATACATTCCTATATTTGAGCTATGTTGTTGTTATATATCATAGGTTTCCGCTGGCAGAGGCAGCTAGTGTTCCGCAGTAAGTTAACAATGCACACAGCCTACGATCGCAAGGACAACGCAGAACCCGCATCAGTGACGGCTCTCGCGGTGTCACGAGATCACCGTGCTGTATTCGTGGGGGATGCACGAGGTAGAGTGTTTTCTTGGAGTGTGTCTGATCAGCCAGGGCGGACAGTAGCTGATCACTGGGTCAAGGACGAAGGGACAGACACTTGTGCAGGCTGTGGAGTGCGCTTCACACTCTACGAACGCCGTCACCATTGCCGTAGTTGCGGAGGACTCTACTGCTCCAGGTATCATTGTGAGATTTTTTTATATTGTGATAAATTTCCTCATTTCCTTGCAGATTTTCTGTCTCAATAACTGCGTTAGTTGAGGTGTGTATTATTTCCATTGCCATTTTAGAATCTTTCACAGTTCACTGTAAAAACCAATATTTGTGCTAATGTACGAGAGCTGCCCAGAAAATAGATTACATTTCAGTACTAAACAGGTGTAGGAAAAATTATGATGTTTTATCCTCATTTTGAAAGTGGCAATTAAATACTACTTTTCAATGTAGTCTGCACACAAATTCAGGCACTTATCACAAGAGCAAAGAAGCTTTGAAATTTCATCATTATAAAAGTCTCCAACTTGAGACTTCAGTGGGTTAGTAACACCCTCCCATGGTTCGCATTATTGTCAAAGTGCTGTGCTGCGAGCCAGGTCTTCATTTCTGGAAGCAGATGGTAGTCAGTGGGTGCAAGATACGGACAGTACAGTGGATTTGGAAAGAATCCATAAGTGTCAATGATACAGCCATACACTGGTTCTTGCGATTTTCTTTCAAGATTTTTGGTATGTATCTTGCATAAAATTTGTGCTGGCCTAGCTTCTATGCAACGATTTGACCCAACAGACTTTGTGAAATTTGTGGAAAACTAAATGAGAGCTCCATCATTGTGAATTTATGGTTTTCTTCACTTGTCTCATTGACTTTTGTGACCTGTTCATCAGTCACAACACTTGGTCATCCATTAGTTCCATCAGTTTTCAACGTAATAAATCATTGGCACAATCCACCTTCAGTGATTACGCTGTTTCCGTACATTTCACACAGTTGCCAATAGATTTCAATAGGTGTCTGGTTTTTTGCCAACAAAAATGTTATTACTGATGACACTTTGCAACTTACGGGATTTTTGATTTGCAGCACACATTTGAAACTTATGTTGTGAAATGATGGGAAACAACACAGCTGGATGCCAGCTGAATGGACAGATGCTCAGGCAGTGACAAGGCCACTCTAGCTCAGCCCATTGTTGCTCTAGGCAAAAATGTAATCTACTTTCTGAATAGCTTTTGTCTATAAAATTCTCTAAAATCTTTTTTGCATCATGTTTTTGGCTCACATAGTTTTCAGTTTCTTAATCAAAAACTTAGTTTTCAGTGCTCTTTTCACCATAGGAAATAGCTATGCTTAGCCACCTGTGTAATGGAGGTCAAATTAATCCTGCTTTCTCAGTACAGTTCAGTTCAGTAAACACGCGATGTTTTCAGTTTGAATGGTACAGTGTGGATGACTTGTGTGCAGCGCACAGTCCATCAGTGTGTCTGGAGTGTGCACACATTGTTACTTTACAATAAGGAGGTTCGTCACCACAAGCTGTTACCTGCTAGACGGCATACAGCTCCATCATTCGAACATTCACGTATTACTGTGAGACATAAGACGGTCGAAACCACCAATAGTCAGGTGTCAGTGTCTACGGGCACAAAATTTACCATGCGACAGTGTTGCTATTGTCTGATGGGCTGCCTGCCTGAAAGCTGCTGTGCAGCTTTTATCTCTCCCCTCCCCTCCCCTCCCTACATTCCTCAGACTTGCCACTCGATTCACGATACATGCTTTCGAAGATCACTGCCTTGAACACCGATGGCACACACTACTGCAGTAGCCTAACAAGTTGGCAATCACAGAACACCGCCTATCTGAATTACACAGAGTGGATTACAACCGCAACAAGGTGCACACACGGTCATCAAACATCTGGGACAGTGTTAAAGAATCTGTTGGGGAATCAAGCAACAGAACAACTGATTGAATGTGATAGTTGCTACATCCTTAGTAATGGCACACATTCCTGGGCCGCACAGTGGACGGAACGAGCTGGCAGACCTATCCATGGGCAAGGACTGCAGACAGAGTGGCAGGTCAAAGGGAGAGATGAGATAGAAGCCTCACACCAGCTCCAAAGCAGGCATTTTGTCAGTGCGTCTGACAATGACAACCTGGTCGCTTGCCGAAATATCGTGCCCGTTGGGCACTGACATCGAGCCATTCACCTATGAACTATTTTGTCATGAATTACACAGGGAGAAGTTGAAGAGTCCCATCACTTTGTAGTGGTTACCCACAGTCAACAACTCCCCTACCTACAAATTATGGCTCATAGGTACACCTCTTTGGAGTCAACTAGGAGGTCCTTCCAGAATGAGATTTTCACTCTGCAGCAGAGTGTGCGCTGATACGAAACTTCCTGGCAGATTAAAACTGTGTACCCGACCGAGACTCGAACTCGGGACCTTTGCCTTTCGCGGGCAAGTGATCTACCATCTGAGCTACCGAAGCACGACTCACACCTGGTCCTCACAGCTTTACTTTTGCCAGTATCTCGTCTCCTACCTTCCAAACTTTACAGAAGCTCTCCCCTTGAACCTTGCAGAACTAGCACTCCTGAAAGAAAGGATACTGTGGAGACATGGCTTAGCCACAGCCTGGGGGATGTTTCCAGAATGAGAGTTTCACTCTGCAGCGGAGTGTGCGCTGATATGTAACTTCCTGGCAGATTAGAGCACTTGCCCGTGAAAGGCAAAGGTCCCGAGTTCGAGTCTCGGTCGGGCACACAGTTTTAATCTGCTAGGATGTTCTTCTTGGCCCAGACAGTATGCACCCATCTCCACAACATCAATGTGGCATGTAGTTATCCATTGTAAACAACAGTTCAAACATCCCATCATTGTGGTGCGTGAAGGAGGGGAGCATGGAACCTGAATAAATGGTGTCTGGTTTTCTTCACCGACAAGTGGTAGATTTATCAGACGCCTGACGATCATCATAAAAGAATATGGATAAAGGGGGTGTGTATTTCAGGCACACAGTACCACAGGTTGAGTAGGGAGCCGGGTCAGTCATGTTTTGAGTCTTTACCGTGTGTGGTGACAGACAGCTCTCATTGATATCAAAGGGAATTTAAGGGATGTTCCTTACTAGGACA
This sequence comes from Schistocerca cancellata, assembly GCF_023864275.1. Taxonomy (NCBI): domain Eukaryota; kingdom Metazoa; phylum Arthropoda; class Insecta; order Orthoptera; family Acrididae; genus Schistocerca; species Schistocerca cancellata. Next base: position 1,141,831,195 of record NC_064626.1, on the reverse strand, counting down.
GGATCTTCCAACTTATTGTCCAGTGCTCACTGAACATTTTGATCATGAGTTCATCTTCTGAGACAATAATGCATGGGCACATGACATCAGTCTCTGAATACCTATCTACAGGAGGCAGGAATGAGCTGAATGGAACTGCTCCCAGTACCTCCCGACATGCTACAAGTTTGGCTTGTCAGGGACCACTTGAAATTTGTAGTATGTTCTATAGACAGTGTCTTGTATCATAATTATTAGGTTGGTTCATAAGTTTTTAGCATTTTTGTTTTGCATGTTGGTGTTCCACTTACTGTGAGTTTATTTATCGATTGACACATTTTATTTGTAGTTCGCTGTTGCTGTCTTAAGTTTACATATTGTCATTTTGTGATTTGGAGATAGTGAGTGGAGATGTGGATGCTAGGAAATGGAGTTCCAAGTGGAGAAACCGTAACATTTCTGACATATTCTTTTGTGTTTCATTATAGGGGTGACAGCGGCAGAGGTAGCCAGAAACAAAATTGTGCCATGTATGCTGACAATCCCATTGGATAGAGCAGAGTAGGAAAATGGTTTTCTCATTATAAGTAAGATTGTTTTGGCATTAGTGACTCTCCACATTTAGGAAGACCTTCAGGGTTTGATGACGAGCATTTAAACACCTCAATCTACAATGATCCCAGCCAGTGTATGCAAGAACTGGCATATGTGATGAACTGTGATCATTTCACCATTGTGCAACATTTGCATGCAATGGAACAGATTCAAAGATACGGTGTATGGGTACCACATGCTGTAAGCCAAAATCACAAAACTCAGCGGGTGGCCATATGTGCTTCTTTGCTTACTCAACAACAACACCGACCATTCCTATCCTATATTATCACAGGTGATGAGATATGATGTCTTTATGCCAATATCAATAAAGAAAGGAATGGCTGAGCCAAAATAAAGCAGCATCCACAAAAGATAATGTTATACATCTGCTGGAACAGCGACGGTGTGGTTTATTACGAATTGCTTCCCTGAGATGTAACCATCACTGATGATAGTTATTGTCAACAACTGAAATGGCTTTCAAATTCACTCCCCGAGTAACAACCAGCAAGACTACATGAATGTAATGCTATTCCATGATAATGCCCACCTGTATTCTGCTACACTGACAAAAAGCACAATATAGGAGTTGCGTTGGGAAGTCATTTTGCAGTCACCTTATTCACCTGATATTGCGCCATCTGATTTTCACCTTTTCTTCTCTCTATTGAACAACCTTCAAGGACGTTCCTTTCTGGATGAAAATGTGCTTCGAACATTGCTCAAAGAGTTCTTTGCATTGAAACTGTGATTTCCACAGTTGTGGAATTGCAAAAATGTTGGCAGACTTTTGTAAATAGTGAAAGAGAAGTTATTACTGATGACTGTAGTCTCTTTTATGTGTGTCTGTTGTGTTTATTAAACTTATGGAAAAATGCTACAAACTTATGCACAGACCTAATATTATGTGACATGCACTTATGTAACTGGAATTGGTTCAGTCTAATTTAGTAAATATATGATTTTTTGAAAGTAACTGCAGATATTCACAGGTCATATTTTGTACAGTACAAGAAATTACATGTTTGTTATGCTCAGAGCCCTGAAGCTGATCTCTTGTAAAATTGCAACCAGTCACATATGTATAAATCCAGTAAATATAGCTCTTTGTTTTATTCTTACTACATTTGAGATACACGTCAAGTAGGTGAAAGCATGTCACAGTGCACTGAGATGTAGCAGCACAGGATTAAAAGTTCTCTAGCAGCAGACTTTGATTTGATAGACAAGGAAAGATACCCCCTTTCAAACAGAGTGCCTTTATGTTGCTTTATGTTTTGTTTTATTTCAAAGTAAAGTGTTTTTATTTTGTATGTTTGATAAACTTATTCTTTCATTCTCTGCTCCCCTTGAATTTGTCCCCTAAGAAGTTTGCAAATATGCACGTGGTGCAAACTGTTTTTCAGTAGTTCATATTCCTGTACTGAAAATAATATTACCTAAATTGATAAATATTGTTATGTTTTGTTGCTTAATTAGTAGATGTTTAGATCTTTGTATTGTCCAATGTTAATTCATGTCCACCCAGTCAGAACACCACTATGATATTTGGTTGTCTCGTACATCTGTATGGGTGAATGTATTGGTTGTTAAGCTTCATCCTATGTTTTGATTTGTATTATTCACAACAGTTTCGTGCCCAGTGGGTTCAGGCAGTTCCCTAGTGCCATTATGGAACAGTCAATATAGGCCAATAATCTTTTGGCCTAATGCTTCATGCCTTCACAAACACAAGTGCAAACATTTTATTTTGATACTCTGCATGTCGTCATTGTGTGCCACCTATTACAGTGGGCTGCAAACATGAGCTAATTTTTCTCTGGCTGTTCTTGTTCACTGACAGTCTTGCCTTAATCTTGTCCGAATACCTCTTGTTGTTTGAAAGTAAGTGTCCACATCATAAAATTACACCTCGAGACAATTCAGTGGCATTGGTTGTATCACTCTTGTGATTGGCCAGCTTTTGTCCTTCCAGTGGCTCCTCAGACGCTGATAAATCACACTGCTGAGAATCTGTCATCTTCATTCGTACAGTTCCAGGCATACCTGATTCTGTGCTTTCAGTAGCTAAGCAACAGACAAGTTGTTATATTTCTTTGCATAACTTGTCCACATGAGAGGAAGGCATTTTTGTTCTTTGTGTAAAAATGCTGAGTGATTATAGTCCAAGTCCAGTAACACAACATTCTTCTCAGAATATCTTGAATAGTCTGCTAGTTGTTTTGTCCAGTAGGTGAAGTTTTCTCCGTATGAATATATTAAATAGTTAAATGGAATATATATTCTTTCATTCAGTTTGCTCTTCTCTTTACCATCGTACTACATTCAAAAATGATCCTAAAGTTTGCATTTGTAATCTAGTTGAATGATTGTCTCCTTAAATTCTGTGATTAGGACTTGTCATATGTTGATATAAAAAACCTTAAGTAATAATGTCTGCATACAAATCATACTGTTAATTAAATACATAAACAGAAGCAAATCATGCAGATAAATATGCAGATCATTCAGATAACCAAGTACATAAACCAAACAAAATCTTCATTTATACTATATCCAGTGACACATGGCTACATTTAACTTGAGTTATGGTTGCTCTCGAACTCATAAAATTCAGGTACTCTTCAACACTGTAAAAGCTTTCACTTATAAGCATTTTCTTAAGCTTTAAGGGTAGGGCACTAAAACAGATTTTGGGATGATACTCGTACATTGCACTTTAGTGATACTGGACTTTCTTTTGTACTTCTCTATGAAAGTCAGTTCTTTGTCTAGTTCACAGTCATGGTAATCTCTGTTTAAAAATTAAAAAAAAGAAAGAAAGAACCGGGGATGGGATTTCAAAGGACATATACTTTCATAGACATATATAGATGGAAGAGTCATAACTTCCAGTTCATTCAATATTTCCCTACAGGACTTCCTATGTGTAACACCTTTCATAATTCTTATTGCTCATTTTTGAATAGTAAAAGAGTTTTCTACTAGGCTTTAAATACCCAAAAATAGGAAACTATATTGCTGTAGACTCTACACAAATGCAGAATAGGCACTCATCACTGTTTCTTTGCTGTAGGTATTTTTGAGCATTCTAAGTACATAACAGCATTTACTTCATTTTTTTTATTGATAATTATGTCACCCTGTCAAGATACTGAGGGTCTCTGAATGTTGAAACTTATTTTGTTGATGTGAGTCTAAATACATGTTGAGTCAGTATTTTGTGAGACTCATTGTTACTTCTAAAACAATCAATAATTGATAAAATTATTTAATTGGATAAATAAAAATCTATTTATTCAATTAAATAATTTTATCATTGTTACTTATGTCACTTTCGTAGTGACCTATCAAAAGAGAAGTTAGCATGATGTATGCAGGCATGACCTTAAAATTTCTAACATTCTGTAGTATAATATTATCATAAGTAATAGCTTATATACACTAATTATGGTTTCAAAAGTTTAATTCTTTGTTGTAATTTATTCCAAACTTCAGGTGTAGTCGTTTCGAATCAGAAATATCGAAACTTCGTATCCTGAAGCCAGTTCGTGTGTGCCAACGCTGCTATACTTTGTTGCGGCCCCAGCACGCTTCAGGTGATAGTGGTACATAGTTCCCAGTGTTAGTGATACACAGCAACCAGCATCCTTCATAGAGAATAGTAGTTCACACCGTTGCCTGGTGTATGTCAATTCACCTCAGGAGGTATTGTATCATGTGAAATCCTCTTTCATTTCCATAAGGTGCAACTTGTATTATGACTAGCAGTATTGATGATACAAACAATAATGGATTTTGTTACTTAGTTGATTAATGTATTGGTAAAGCTGGAATTATGAGTAATGCAACTGTCAAATTATTGGGCATAAATGTGAGGAAGCAGGGGTAAAAGAATGCTTTGTCTTTTTGGAAGACAAGTTGTATGAACACCAAATAATAAATGTATCATAGTTTTGTTATGCTTTTGTACTGTATTTTGTAAGTTCAATTTGCTGCAGGGTGTTAATAAATGTCAGTCTCAACAGTCATATGTATAGTCAGTGCCATTTGATGCTCCAAGTCAGATGCTAGTTTTATGTGAAATTTTAATAACTAGAAATGTCTTCAGATTTTAATTCTTGAATGCTAATAATTGTGAGTTTTTCCTCCCTTTGTTGTTGTTCTTGTTCTTGTAATGACCTATGGCTGTGTCAGTCTCTACCACCCTCCTTTTCTCTCTCATGCTGTCTGGATAATAAGTCATAGTTATAAATACATAGTAAATTGACAGCAGTGGAATTTCCACAAATATTTCTTTAAGTTCCATTAGATCTGTGGTGGAGCTGAATATGACGATGAACTTTGTTTCTTCAGCTTTTTTGTGATTCTTTTTAAATTATTATTGTTAGAATAGCCTTGTAAACTGGTCTTTATTGTTTTTACAATTACTAAAATTTAATTTTCAGTTAATCATTGTTATAAAGCTGTTAATTTACATTTTGTAATAATAATTATTCTTCTTCTGAATGAAGAATTTTAATTGCTAGTTTTGTTCTTCTGAAAGAAGAATTGTTGTTACAGTTATTAAGTGTAATTTTCAAATTTTCAGTTAATCTTTGTTATACGACTATTAATCTACATTTTGTCCTAAATATTGGTTTGTATAAAGGAAGATATGTTTTGATATTGTGTTGGCAGTCTCCCAGTATTTACAAGAAAAGTATTGATATGGAATTATGCACTCCAATACTGGCATTCTTTCCACTTGGTAGTCTTAGATGTTGGACAGTATTTATAAATAAAATAAATATTTTTGTTGCCAGCAAAATTTGCCAGTATTATGTTCAATGGTTCTAATACTTTCAAGCAGGAAAGAAATGAAAAAAAATATGAAAAAGTGTGTTCTATACATTCTTTCATAGTAAAGATACACTTAGTTCATTTGCTGAAAATTTTAGTTATTTGTTCATTTGATGTATTAGCACAAATTATGAAGTTTCAGAATGACATTACTTAGCACAAAACTGGAGTGTTTTTATGTTAGTTTTAATATGAAATGAAATGGACATTAATTTAAATTATAAGTTTTGCTTGATCTCTTGCAATATTCTAGGATTTTTAAGTAATTTTATGTCTGTTGAAACTTTTGTGTGTTTTCCCGCTTTAGATTGGAAATATTTTTATTTTTTGCCTACTGCCATCTTTCAATACTACGAGAGGAGATTACTAGGCCTATAATGTCTTGCTAGTTAATTTGGAAAGTACATATAGAAGATAATGTCTGTCCATTCACTTTGTAGACAGTGCAGTAGCTTTGTCATTAACTTATAATATAGATGAACAAATCATGACAGAGAAAAGTGTGTTTACAAATGGCGGTACCTGAGGAAGATGGCTATGGCATGTTGCATATATCATTATTTAAACGAAGTATTAAATTAAAAGAAGAAGGATGATTTATCTAGAAGCTTATAAAAATACTGTTACCAAACACTTGACTTGTGTAATTATTGTGTGGCTGGTGTAAACGATATATTAGTTTATGCTCTCATATGTTGCTACTTAGATGTTTGCTTGTTGAATTTAATCCATAGCTTACTGAGCAACACATTAATTATTAAGTCATTATCTATTTTTGCATTCAACATAGACTTAAATATTTTGGGTTTAGGTGTCTGTTTTGTTAAGTATACGTTAGACACCCTTCACTTTGAAAGCTAAATCTGGAAAGTAGACCAAAAATGCATTTGTCATTCATAAAATAGAGAATGCCAGAAGATAATGTGCATTTCTAATTTACTTCCGTTAACATTATATGACAGTTTAGAAATGGCACTCAGTGTGGATATATTTTTAATAAATTGTATTTTAATTCTAGTGATACCAAACACATTTTACACTTCTTACACTTGCTGGAACGATGTGAGTTAGATCCTTTTAAGCTGTTAATTTTAAATTATCATAGTTTGCCTGTACACTTGTGTAAATTTAGGTATGCATCATCATACGCCCTAAAATATCGTTTTCGACTCTTTGAATGTTTAACAAAAATAATAATTCCGTTCTGAAGCTTCAAGAGGTCTCAGTACAGTATGAAATTGCTGCAGTCTGAAAGATTAATTCTGTTTCTTATTGCTTGTTTCTCATCAACCCATGGTTTTAAATTCTGTGTTTAAAAAATACAATACGTAAAGCATAACCAAGTAACATTTAATCATAAAATGTTTTCTAAATTAAGTAAATCACTTGCTGCATCACACAAGTCTACATTTACCTTCTGAAAAAGTGTTGCCTTTAAATATTTGGTCCTTAGTGACTCGGAACATATCTCAACAGATGATCAACCAAGCAGCTGTTACAAAGAACACATACTTCACAAGTGAAAGTAGGTTATTTTTGTCCTGTGTGACATAGCAGTTACACCCCTCTTCTCAAAATATTGCTTTGTTCCAAATTCATCTTTTATCATGGTGCAGATACGAGACCACAGTATTTGTTGTTAGTTTCTTGCCCTTGATTCTTCACCACTTTATTCACTTGGGTCGTTAATTTGGCAACTCACTTGCAGTGCTTACAAGTATGGCAACATCTGTGTCAGCTACTACTTGTCTGTATTTCTAATTGGTTTATAGGTCTGTTATTGTATTTTGTCCCATTCAAACAAATTTTTACTTTGTTCATAACTTGAACTTATGAATCTTAACATGAAAAACCAAAAAGATGAACTAGAGTGGTGAAAATAGCCCAAAGAAAACAAATCAGTCACAACATGGCTCAGTATACGTAGTCTCTCTCTCTCTCTCTCTCTCTCTCTCTCTCTCTCTCTCTCTCTCTCTGTAATCCACCCCCACCCTCCTCTCCCTTCTCTTTCTTTTCCTCTGTATCTCTTTCTCTCTCACATTTTGAATACAAAAGCTGAAGAGGAATTCAGTTCTCTGTGCTGTGCTGTTGTTTTCGAAGTAAATGTGTCATGACAGTCATTGTGTTAGGCCCTATGTCATAATTTTCATATAACTGATCCTTTGTTCAATTGAGATCAGTCTTCAAAACGTGATTGCCTTGTACACTTAATACTAAATTATTATTTAGTACTTTTGTTGTAAAGCCCAAAAAATAATATATAAGAGTTCTTTATATATTACAGGCATTTATTATACTTAACAAAACCTGTGAAGACAGTCGTCACACCAACACATAAATGACTGTGCAATATAAGAAATGTAACGTAACTGTACTTACATTCACAATACATACGGGCAAGCTTGGCACATACCTACAGTATTTTAGTAAACTAGGAAGAAGTCAAAACGATTTGGGTAGTACAGAAATAAAAATGTTTTGTCATTGTAATGCTGCTTTTATATACTGCCAGACTTATATCAAAACATGACTATTTTCTGTGTATTCTACATAATACAAATTGTACAATTTTTATACTCAAGTGAAAAATTCATAACCCTAATCTCCGATAAGTGAAAAGGCTGAAACATCTGCTCAGCTGCTGTTATCTGTTCCTGTAAGCTATTATTTTGTTTATTTTGGCCATATTTTAATTGAGTTTTGTGAAACAGACATACTGTTTGACATTGCCGAGTCATTCTACTTCTTACTACTGAATTCTGAAAGTGTAAGTACCATTGAGATTGCCTTGTTTCCTCCTAGCTGCTATTTGATTTGAATAAAAAGTCATGATCATACTTCTGAAGAATAAATTGATAGTTTAGGAACAACATCAATTTGTCATTTATAAAACACCATTTTTCTTCTACCAACTAGCTGTGTCTTCTTTCTCTTGGCGTCATTCCAAACCATTATTTTTTATTTTAAAAATCTAAACATATACAGCACCATGGTTTTCTCAAGTTCCAATAACAATATTACATTACCAAATACATAGGCCTTATGATATCAGTAGAACTCCTCTCAAAAGTGTTGGCATATATATCAACTACTTAAATGGTGTCTTGTCCAGGTGGTGGTGGTGGTGATTGTGGAGTATTTTGTGCATTGTGATACTTTCTGCTATATTGTGGAGCTTGAATGGCAAAAAAATTGAATTATTAAATAAACTGGTCATTCTGACTGCTGCCCACATTTGTAAGTTCATCCTTCCTTGCAAATTGTCTGTACACTTTGGTGTCCACACAGCTGCAAATTTTTGTATGTTTATTTATGTCTAACCATTTTATTTTTTTCCTAGAGCACACTATTATGTATGAGGCAACAGTTCCCTCTACTGTTTTTGCTTAAACTAAACCTGTACCTCCCTCATTCTACTCACTTTTCTCGTATCATATCTTAGATCAGATATTTTACTCATTGGCAAAGGCATTCACTTAATCATCAGGCTATCACACTCCTTTGCAATTTCTCTCTCTTCCAGGTATGCAAATAGTAGGCATGGATGATGTAGTGGTGTGACCTCTCTCTCTCTCTCTCTCTCTCTCTCTCTCTCTCTCTCTCTGTCCCTAACACAGACACACACACACACACACACACACACACACACCATGCCCCTCCCATTCCCTTTTTAGCCAGCTCAGTTTTTGTAAAAGAGAAAAAGAAAGTTAAAGGTTCAAAAGTTGGATTGTTTTCTGGAATATGGAATTGATCTGCTATATAGAATAGTACTGGTTATGATGATTGTTGAGAACATAGACATTAGTTTAGTAGGAATTGCAGAATTTTGACAAGAATTAATCATTTATAACATTTTGAAACTGAAGAATAAACTGCTAAGAATGCCTAAAGTATGTTTTACACAGTGTACCTAACTGTACCCAAGTCTGAAGTGAATTAAAAACAAAAGACTGGAAATTGTTGAATGGCAATTAAGTTTAACAGAGCTTTGGAGCAGTTTCGAGACAATGAAGATTTAATTAACCAAGTGTTCAACAAATTTTTCCGTTTCAAGATTTATTACTGTGAGAAGATCACTGCAATGTACAAGGCTTTATTTCTGTGGTTACAAGAGTAAGATAAACAAATTTGGAAGATAAAATGAGGAAGCAACTGAAATGGATAACACAGAAACTGCTCTAGTGTTTTGTTTTGTCTTTTTAGCACTACTATTCTGTCGCCTCTGTGTGTTGTGACCACTGTAATGATAATTTAAATATGTAACAAAGTAATTGTAAATTAGCCCTCTGACACTGAGACTAAAAGAATGAAGTAGAAGTGATATTTGGTACAACATTAATAGAACAGAATTTTTGCATTCCATTTTTGTATTAAACAGACCTGTGTACACAGGGATTGCATAAATGAAGGCATCTCCTCCTTGAGATAGACTGTTTATGTTTAGTACCTAATTAAAACAACTAGGGGGCCATGTCTTTATTAGTAATTTATTTTTTTATGGTTAGGAAATGTATGTTTGTATAGTAATGTGCATTGTTTTTCTTTCATTGCTGTGTACATAATGTTGATATAACAATGTGTGTGATAAGCATTGCATAGAATTCTTCTAGTCGAGTGCAAATAATAGGCAAACAATAAACAAAAAAGTATTACTTGTTAAAATTTCACATGGGTGTTAACAGCAGCTCTCTTACATGTCATTTGGCATGGTATAGCACAATAATTCTTTAATAGCATGTTAAATGCCAAAGACTCGTGGGAGGTTTAAGTGAAAAGCTGTGTAATAAAAAACTTATGAAACACTATTCTTTGTTTTTATGGTTAAAATAATGTATATAACATCTTGAATTGTACTCGAGTTTCATATTTGATGGCTGTAAGGCATGCACAATATTTTGATTGTTTCAGTAGGAGAGAGATATGTGGTGCATGTATGTATGTTGTATGTATGTATGTGAGAGAGGAGGCACAGAAGAGAATTGGAGTATAGCAAGCTATTTCTGTCATCATGTATTGTGTGGATGCATTCTTATCATGTGGAAAGAAGAATTGTGGCAATAAATATAGACAGTATTGTTGTTTATGAAAAAAGGACATCTTATACATAATTATACTGGAGTTAAATAATTTGGTTGAGAAAAAAATAGTTACAGAAAGCTGGCAGCAAGAGGCAACAAAGGGCAGAGAAGAGGATAAAATTTTCCAGTTGTGAGACTATTACACAAAGGCCTGGTTGCATAAAGCAACTGAGATTAGAACCACCATCAGCTTTGACGCAAAATTTTAGTTCACAACCCAGTAACACTACCAAGAAATTGTTCACTTTGTGCCAATACATGTCGAAAAGAAATAAAGTTGTTGATAACATAAAAAATGGTAAGTAAACATGTGAAGATGCGGCTTCCTTATTACTGAAGTTCGAAATCATTTTTATGCTCTTTAAGCTGGGTGTATACGACCCGGGAGATCCGGGAATTTTTTCATCTGGGAGAAACCCGGGAATTTTTTAGAATTCCGGGAAATTTTCATTGTTTTTTGCATTCAGTTAAATTTTTGTAATTTTGACTGGCAAGAACCGATATCTAACAAAGGATATTACTGTATACCGCTATTTCAGAACAATACTGCAACAATAAAACATGAATGAGAGAAAAAACGAAAATAAAACTGAAATTGTAAAGGAAATGCGCCATATACAGCAACAAAACGCAGTGCGTTTGCCAACAGCAAAATGTGTCAAAGGCTTTCGGAAGACTATGCAATGTTCCGTAACAACAAATTGCCTCCGGTGAGCGTGACATCACAACTGTTTACATTAGATTCGTTTTAGCAGTTACGAGCTGGGTCATGCGCATGCGCAATTGAGTAGTACCTTCTCCCGCTTCTGGCTACAGAAATGTGGCTGTTTGGCTGTGTAATCAGTCACAGTAAGCAGCAAGATGCTACAGGGGAAAATTCTACTGGAGCGCCCAAGCTGCCGTATTCTTGCATGTGCAGCAGGCCCAGAACTAGGAGGGAGGTGGGGGGCAAATTCATACTATTGAGGGGAAAAACTTGTTTCACAAAGCGACTAGCATCCAGCGCACATTAGTCTATCGATTATTCATATGACTTTGAAACACATCCCTGTCAGTTTTTGAACACATTCTAAGTTGATTTCTGAATGAATCGTAAGTTGATTTTTGAATGCGTGCAAAGTGTACATGATGCCTCTGTCAGGGGAATCCTTGTCGCATGTAGAAACAAACTTTCCTACAGACAAAAGGGGCTATACGAGCTGAGCGGAGTAAGGCTGAACGGATGAATGCCAACCGCTGTCTGATTGTGTGGTTGATTGGGTTTGCGAATGATGAGCGTTGTTATAATTAGTAGCTAAATCCATGGATTCAGACTACAGGAGTGGAAATAAACGAATAACAGGTAAGAAAGATTACGTATTACCTTCTCGGTGTATCTAAGAAAATGAAATTTTGACAGAAATTTTTTGGGCAGATCGCTATACTAGTAAGGGTCAGTTGTACAGTCCCCGGCTAGCAGCCGCTTTAAATTCTATTCTGGAAGAAGCACGGAAAACGCTTTGTACGAACATGTAGCAACGCCTAACCGGAGAATAATCGTGGGATAACTAAACCGGTGATTCTGGAGGAGTTAGTGGACTTAACCTGCGAATAAGTAGAAACTGCATTTGTTGAATCTGAGTATGCCTGGTTACGTGTAAGAGAGGGCCTGAAGGCCCTAATCTTGCCAGGTAAAATAAATGCATAAATAAATAAATAAGCTTTGACATTGGCAGGAATAGTTACAGAATTCGTGATAACAATACTGTTTGTTAGAACGAGGAAGGAGAAGAAACGGGGACATCATATAAATTATGGAACAATATGACGATTCCAAGTTTGTATAAAAATTTCGTACTACTACTTTTCGATCTCATACTTGAGAAACTGGAGCGTGTGAATGAAGTGTGAAACTATTTCCTAACGTAAGGCTTTTTGCTTGTAGTAGGCCTAAAAGGAATTTGATATTGGTACTTTGTGAATTATATTCTGTCGTTACAAAAAAGACCGTTTGTGCCGAAACAGTCTCATTTATTTGGTGTGTATTACAATTTTTGCAGTATAGAAAGGCCTATTTTGTTTTATCTAGCAGAGTGTGACAAAATAGACGTAATCAGATCGGGAAACCACACCAGTCTTGGGTCCTATTTGCATTAACAGCTTTTTCAGTATTAGACGACATTTCGACTTTTCATGTAGCAAAACATTTGACGAACTTTGATGAGGTAATAGATTCTTTCGCAGAAAGGAAAGCACGCCATGTAAAGCTGTAGCAATATTAGAGAGAAAAAAAAATTCTAGGAGCTAAGGATTGAAGATATGCGTGTCGTCTTGCTTGTCTCATGTCTTTACTGGGTTTATGTATCCTATATTTAATTTTATGTCACACAAAGCAGCAAGTTGTTAGCTGATAGGGAATAAAGAGCGCAAATTTTCGGAAGAGTTCTTTTTAAAAAAAAAAAAAAAAAAAAAAAAAAAGGGACAGGATGTTAAACCAGCCAGTTGTAAGCAAGAGTGGCATCACAGGACACTTTAATTTCCACTGTTCTGAATATGGTTTGATGGCATCCATTACAAAATATACACGTTTCAATTCCACAGAGCGAAGTACAGTTACGTGCGATAGAAGAATGCTGTGTGAGGAGGCGAGGCACTGCCCTTTGGCACACTTACGACCAAATAACATGTCTTACATTTCCTCGAACACACGTTTTATGCATCAGACTCTTCAGAAAGATGTGCGTTACAAAATGAACGTATTTTTGAAAATTCGATTTTTTAAAATTTTTGACGTCCTATCTCAAACGCACCGGTTCGGAAATATCGTAGATCCGGGGCTGATGCGCAGAGCGGTCTGAGTTACAGTGGGTAGTCTCCACGTCACCCGTGTTTACATTTAGTGATTTTGCTGTTTCCTCTTCGTTTACTGCTCTCACGTCAAATGAAAACAAAACAGATTTCTGATTTCCACCTTTCTAACAGTCAAGCATTAATTGCCTTGCAGAACAATGAAGTTATTTTTGTCGGTTTGTTAAAGAAATTTTCTTTTTAATTCCACACACTGTTCGCTGCATTTCATGTGCACGTTTTTAGCTTCTAGCACGTATGGCATTATGCCGTAATAAAGAACCAAACATGAGATAACACAGTACTGGTACTCCAAGAAAATTTACATCCCGAAAACCACATTGAAAAGCTTAATATCAGGTCGTGGCCTACTTAACTGGGAATATGGACATACAAATGTGCACTTTAAATGTGCACATTTTAGTATGGGTCTCGAAATTCCTATGCTCTTGGAGTATCCTCTGATGTCTTGTTTCTTCTATGACATAATGTACGATCTTTTAATGTTTTACACGTCCGTACATACTGGCTCCCTGCGACATCGTAGCTGCGCAAGTGCGGTGACGCCTGTCATCTGGCGCTCTCTGGCAACTGCGGAAACGAACCTATTTCTAACAGGTCGCGGGAAAATATTCCGAATGGTGGTTTGAAAAGCGTTATCATCAAAGTACCATTCTGGCAGTTACAACGGAGCTACGTGCGATAATGTACGATGAATTTCTTAAATCACAGAGCGTTTGACTTTCATTTAAAAATCAACTCTTTGATGACTAGCCATTTAGATGAATTTCGAGCCCAGAAGATCAGACATTTAAGTCGTTATTAAAAATTTTACGATCACATTTTTGTGATATATCTTAAATTGTAATACGCGCATAAAAGACCAACATTGTTTGTGAAAGCTTTGCGTTTCGTATAGCATGTATATTAATTTAAACCATTAACTTTTTCTGTTTGTTTGTTCGCGCTACTTAACAGTGATGTTGCTAATGGCTGACTACATCACGTGTCCTAAGCTCTGAATACCCGCTGTTATCTGCTGGCGAAATCACGTGGCTTACAAAAGCGCATCACAGTCTCTATTTCAATGCTTCGGAAAGTAACATGCGGGTGTTTGGTGGAATTCAAATTTATACTGTCGTAATACGAAAATATGCAGCGTACATTTTGCTGCACATCAAAGATCTTTCCAAAACGCGTTTTTCGCCCTGTGTTTAGTTTTATAAAGCGCCGGGAAATTCTACTCCTGTATATAAAACCATAATCATTCGAAGGTTAACAGGGAAAAAGTATGTTTTCACCCGGGAAATCCGGGATTTTTTTTCCTTGTCCACGTATACACCCTGTTAAGGTTATCACTGATGTAAATAATGGGACCAGATAATAACTGATGTCATAACAATTCTTGGTGAAGACTCATAATTAATATAATTGGTTTAGACATTTCATAAACACTTCAGCGGCAGAGTAAGGAAGCCAAATTCAAACTATTTGCATTGAATAATGAAGTATATGAAGTTTGACAGCAGACAATAATGGTGTAACATTTCTGACAAAAAGCTTCCTGTTGCAGTAACTACATGATTCATGTTGAATTTTTAACTACCAAAAATATGCTTAAACAGCTCCGAGAAGTGCATGTGTGTTGATAAAAAGAAATAGCGTACATAAATCAGTTAGTGTTGGATGAAGGTTCTTTCCGTCTCTTAGTGGTTATGGGCTGGACTATGATGCAGATGGTCCGAGGTTCAATCATAGGTCAGTTCTCAGATTTTTTCCCCTCACTTACCACTGCTTTTGCACTAGGAATGTTCGTTAATATGCAAAATACCACATTGCTTTCTTGATCCCTTTCTTTATATTGCTCTTTTTTCTTTCTTTTTATGTTAACTTTATCAGTTTATGCCTTTTATTATGTCTTTATACTGACCCAACATGGCCTTCTGTATGAATGGTCAAATGTGTGCAAATTACCAAGGAACCAACCTGCTGAGGTCATCGGTCCCTACTGTATGAATGAATGTTTTTCAGTTATGAAGAAGTATTGAACAGTGCCTTTTTCTGCATACTTCCCTCCATCTTTACCACATGAAACTTTCAACAATAAATACTGTGTATCTACAATGTATAATTCATTTGAAGCACAATAATTGTGTCGATATCTGAATGTAGGGATGTTGCCACGCATGAGTTGTGGTAATTTAGAACAACACTGAACGTCATTTAGTTGAGGCAAATTAAAGTTATACAACAGGACAGGTACCTGAACTGAATTCAGTTTCTGAACTAAGGTCAAAATTGACCTCTAGTCAGTGACATCTGTGCAACTGAAACTAAAAATATAGAAATCAACATGATTGAAACAAAACAGATTACAGTGGCTGATGCTGAACAATAACTAAATTTAAAATATACACGTTTTGATTAAACGTTAAATAAACTGGATTTATTCCAACTGTACATATAGATATATATTGCCTTTTCTTTATTAATTGTTAGCTAAAAGTGGCTAACTAGTGAACACACAGTCTACATGAGGTTTCCATCCAACATGTGCATAAAACATGAAAATAGAAGAGATTGACATTATTAGGTTTGTGAGATTAAAACTTAATAATAAATTCAGTTGAGGGGAGCATTTAGCAGAATTGATTAAACATTTAAACGAATATTTGTTCGCAATACAATCGTTATGAAAGATGATGTAAAAATAAAAAATGGTGGTTTACTCTTCTTGCTTTCCCTCCGTGATGTTGTGCTGGTACATTTCAGAATAACACGTCAAGCCAAGCCAAGCCAAAGTTTTCCAGGACCAAAAAGTGTGTAGTACAAACTATGCTGTGACTTCAGGAAAATCTTTACAGAATCTATCCCCCTGGTCTTGGTTCACTGTTCAGGAACACAAATTTCCATTACCTTGCTGGCAAGTAATAGAGTGCATATTAAATGTAGCATGCAGGCAGACAGCTGCATGGAGAAATTTGGGAATAATTTTATTAATGATTTTGTTTCATAAAATTTTCTTTCTTTCACACTCAAAGCTGTCTGTTTGCAGGACTACTCCCCTGACTTGGGTACCAGAACCGTCCTATGTTGTAGGCCACAAGTAGTTTGTGCCAGTTAGTTGGGTAGACAAGCTCTACACGCATTACCTACAACAGCAACAGCAAATGAGAGGTGTGGTGAGTGAGGGTGCGAGCACAGTGTCAGTTCCAAAAGGACCTCCCTTTCTCTGCCTACAGGCTCCGACCTGATGACACATAGCCTTCCTTCACTCTGACTTTCAGTCCATAGTGTCTGAGCTGTGATAGCTTCCCTTAGCAGTTGGTGGTCTGTTTGCCTTCCCTAGGTATGCCACGCATATCCCTTATACCAAAATGAGAGGTGTTTGTCTGCTTGTAAAATTCTCCTGTTCTCATTTGAAGCTACGCCCTTCATCTGCCCGTGACCTGCATGTCTGGTGTCAGTTCAGTGTGATAGCCAACCGTGCAAACCTAAAATATTTATCGACTGTATGCCACGTGTCATTGGTTGGTGGTTGTGTCAAGTAAAGTGCAGACTACAGTCCACGTGTGTGAGAGTAGAGCCACAATTTCATGAAGCCGTGCAGTTAAGGTTCCCAGATGTCTGGCTTTGGCTGGACAGGTGCCACTTTTATGGTTATTTACTGTCAAATATATACAAGTTCGGCCTGTCTAGCTTTTGTTAGACATTTTAGTGAGGAAGTAAAGAACGCACAGCAAAGATACCTTCCAAGCTAACAATGTAAATGTGAGGAATGAGTAAAAGGAGGAATAAAGAGATATACTGTAAGGATATATATATTCCAACCAGTAGTATTCTTATCTCTGTGTCCTGTGTTTTTGTTCATAGACCGAACGAGGCTGACACACAGTGTCATGGCCACACTGTGAACAGAGCAATTAGAATGTGCTGATCAGCAGATGCTAACCCACCCCACACCAAGCGAGGTGGTGCAGTGGTTAGCACAATGGACTCCCATTCTGGAGGATGACAGTTCAAACCCTCACCTGGCCTTCTGATTTAGGTTTTCTGTGATTTCCCTAAATCGCTTCAGGCAAATGCTGGGATGGTTCCTTTTGATGGGCACAACTAACTCCCTTCCCTTATTTGATGGGACAGATGACTTCGCTGTGTGGTCCCCTCGCCCCAGTCAACCAACTGACCAACTATCCCAACCCGCTCTGTTCTTATCTCTGTTGAAATATACAGTGCACAATGAAGAAATTGGAATTATTGAAAGTGGCAGAATATTACTGTACAATTCCAGACGATAATGCCAACATAAAAATGGTGTTCTGTTTCATAAATGCTAAATAGACGCAATAAACAACAAACTGACACAAGCACAAAGACTTTTTTGTTGCTCGTGTTCATATTGTGTAATTTAAAATTACCCTGTCAGGCTGCATGAATCAATTTTGGAGAAAAAATAGATCTTTATCAAGTGGGTTCAAATGAGAAATATTAATACTTAACTACAAAGCATTGTTACTTCTTTATAAGTTTAACTGAAGTGTCTAAAGTTACTGAATTTTTCTCCATCCCAGAAGAAAAGATAATTGTTTATTTTGTAATGAAGAACTTTTATCTTAGGAAGGGACCAGCAACTAAGAAAACTGAGCACTAAGTTACTGTCATAATAGTCAAGTTATATTCCTAGACATCTAAGATTGATCCCAGGAAGAGTGCCTGTAACTGAATACGCTAAACAACATGATGTTTGATGTCGAACAGTCCACAGGTGCTCTATCGGTCCACAGTGTCCGATGGGCACAATATTTCGGCAATCAGATATGTTGCCATATATCTTACCTGCTGACAAAGACAATGCTACTGTTATTCTATCTCACAAGGACTACACCAAAAAGATGCAGAGCCTGCTAAATAATGACTCCTATCAACGCTTACCTCACTAAGTAGTTGGAAAAAAAGATTAGGGCACTTCTCAAGGAATCGGAGTTACCAGAGGGGGTAACGAAGATACTCTCTCCACAAGGACTTGTGCCGCCAAGACTTTATGGACTCCCCAAGACCCACAAATATCGGCTGCCATTACGCTCCACTGTCAGCAACATCAGAGCTTCTATATATTTACTGGCAAAATACTGTCCAGAGATACCGAGTCCTTATGTGGGTAAATGCCCACATTACATCTGCAGTTATGTGGATTTTGTGAAATGCCTCACCAGATGTCTGCATTTGAGTCACTGGAACTCATTGGTCAGAAATTTGATGAGAAGACCACCGACCTTTTCAGGTGTGTCCCAACGTTACATATTTTCTGTGTAATGGAGAACACTATGAGCGAACAGAGGGAGTCACAGTCTGCAACCCATTCCCTCCAGTGGTTGCAAATTTGTATGGGCATTATTGGGGTGTGTAAAAGATGTCCTCGGTTTGTGGTAGGCCAGGGTATATCAGATTCCGTGCCAGTGGGCAAATAGTGCACACCATCGAAGATGGATGTCGAGAACACCAGAGGCACACTCAACTAGTGTACGCCAACAAGTAGGTGGTTGTGAGCACAGTTCATCAGGGGAGCATGCTGTGGAATACGAATGTACCAGGATGTTAGCATCAACTTCCAAATACTGGGACAGTGTCATTAGAAAACCCGTTGAAATTTGGAGCGGTGATAATTTTATCAATCTGGGCTTTGCCTATAATCTCAGCAAGACTTCGGAACCAGCACTGGGTCTAATTAAGAAGACTCAGCAAATGCAATGATCTGGCGACCAGGACGGGTGCAGCAACTAAATTGATGCTGAGGGTGCGGAACGCAGGGGAACGGTTTGCGGTGGGAGGGGATGTAAGTTGGCCACATGCCTTCAGGAGCTCAGTTTGCCAGCGCACCTGACGACTGCGAAATGTCTGATTGCCGAAACATTGCGTCCGTTGGATACTATGACTCGGCAGTACATCTTTGGACTGTTTGATCAACAAATACACCGAGAGAAACTGAAGAATCGCCCGTATCTCGTGGTCGTGCGGTAGCGTTCTCGCTTCCCACGCCCGGGTTCCCGGGTTCGATTCCCGGCGGGGTCAGAGATTTTCTCTGCCTCGTGATGGCTGGGTGTTGTGTGCTGTCCTTAGGTTAGTTAGGTTTAAGTAGTTCTAAGTTCTAGGGGACTTATGACCACAGCAGTTGAGTCCCATAGTGCTCAGAGCCATTTGAACCATTTGAAACTGAAGAATCACATGATGTTTGATACTTGCGTGATAATAACTGTTCCTGAAGTACTTTTCTGTGCTGATTTCAGATTTGTCATTAGTTTCTTTCTGTCATGCACACTTTCTTTTCCACAAATGAAGTAAACTCATTTTCCATTTAATCCTAAGTTTGACAGAGAGAAATTCTATTGCAAAGTAATAGAAATTTTATTTTGTTAAAGTGGAGTAATTTTCTACTCTTGTCACACCCTTGTGACTGTTAGGCAGGAAACTTTATGGTTCGTTGTTGACATGCTATAGGGTTGTAATGTTGTAATTATGCTGTTAAATATTCTTTTGCAGTTTCTTAGAAATGGGTTGTTGCAAATGTTTTATGAACTGCAAACATATTTTGTTATGTTTGTGATAGCTATGTAATTGTTAAGCAAATACAGGACATTAATAATTTTGTGCAAAATGTCTACTACAGATACTTTGGTATAAGGCTTGGTGATAAAGACAGAAGATGCCGTAAACTCAGTACACCAGAAGGAGACATATGAAAGCCTCATAGCTCTGTTGAAATATCTGAACCATGAAAATCATCTGACAACACAGAGTTTTGAAAGCAGCTGGCATGTTACTTGGTCAATAATCCAGCTAGGAAAAAAATGCTTGGTTTCATTTGTGACTGGGGCAGCAGAGCCAAAGGCAAGCATTGCGAGCTCACTAATTGGTCCAAAACAAAAACCCTACAACCCGGATCGCAGATTATACCAAATGAACCAATCGTTCAACCAAGCAAGATACTATTACCTCCTCTCCAAATAATGCTTGAATTAATGGAACAGTTTACAAAAGCACTTGCAAAAAATTATGACTGCTCCCTGTACTCGATAACAAGATTTCCATACGCATCTTATGAGAAACTTAAAGAAGGAATATTTCTCGGGATGCAGATCAGAAATTGAATGGAAGACAATTATTTTAAAAGTACAGTGAATTCAGTGGAAAAAAAGGGCTTTACTTGAAAGAAGCAGTCCCCTACTTTTTGGACAACAAGAATCAAAACTATAAACCCATGGTTAACACAATGTTGCAGAGTTACATGAAATTCGGACTTCACATGAGTATGAATCTTCATTTTGTACATTCACATACTGCTTTTCCCCCTGCAAACTTTGGTGACATCAGTGAAGAACAAGGAAAACGGTTCCACCAGGACATCACGGAGATGGGAAAGAGAGAGCAGGAAAGGTGGATTGCAAATGTGGTGGCTGACTACTGTTTTATACTGAAGAGAGATGGCACCGGTGAAGGTAGACAATCGAGGAAGAGAGTTTTGTCCTGTGTCAGAAAGAACTCCATGCAGTGAAATCAGTGAAGGGAAACTAAGTTGTCATAAATGGTGTTTTTGTAAAAGTTACTAGCATTTTCAAATGAACATATACGACTGCCTACTCCATTGGTTTTCAAAATGTGGGGTGAGATCCCGGGCCCCCTCCCCCCAGAGGGGAACTTATGAAGGGGGCAAGCGGTACCAACGCATTATTTTATTTTAAAAAAAGTAGCTATTTAATCAAGACAAATATGTTCGTTCTTGCAACAAACTGTCTATTGGGTACCCAGTATTTCCTGTGTACTCTGACAATCATTTTCGTCTTTAGATCATTGGTCTGAAAGCAAGCGCAGTAACTGACTATAACCAATCCGACCCCTGGAATTCGTAACGTACGAGAACGGTAGGCGTGCGAAAACTTGGCCATCGTCTCACGTCGGCCCGATTCGGAACATTTCGTGCCAAGTGACTTCTGTACGGAATTTCTCACAGGTTCGACCATACAGCAATTGTTGCCAGTAGTGGCTTTGTTTCTAAGGAGTGTTGGCGCACGAGCGTCAACCATATAGCAATTGTTGCCAGTAGTGGCTTTGTTAATAAGCAGTGTTGGTGCTCGGGTCTTGGACCGTGTTGTTCAAGCGTATCGATCAAACAAGCAGTTTAGTCGTGTGTACTTTTGATGAGAAAGTGAACTGTCGACCTGCATTGCTGTTTTTTTATTTATTTGGCCGAAGTTTGTCTCAGAAACGCAAACACAGTGACGATTACATTAAATATGGTTTTGTTGCTGCAAAAAACGGTGGTGTCCACTAGCCGCAATATGTTATTTGTTATGAAGTAGCGAGGAATGATACCACGAGACCTTGTTGTTTCGAACGCTAGCTCTGGACTTACCATAGCACTATAACCTTTCATGAGCAATGGGAAGACATCTTCCCACACACTTTTAATGTCCTCCGGGGTCCAAGGAACTCGACGTTACGTTCCCACGTCTTACTGGTGCTGCCATCTGTGGATAAGAATGAGAAACACGTTAAAATTTCCGCCGCTGTCAGCAGATTAGATTAGATTAGTTTAGCTTTTCGTTCCATAGATCCGTGTTGAGGAGATCCTCGTGGATGTGGAACATGTCACTTTTTTAAAAAAAAAGCTTAAATAACAATACTAATAGTATGAATATATACAATACGTCATTTGTCTCTATTAAAAAATCGTCAATGGAGTAGGAGGAGTTTGCCACTAGTAAGTCTTTCAGGCTCCTTTTAAACTGATCTTTATTTATAACTAAATTTTTTATGTTTGCTGGCAAACTATTGAAGATGAGCTTTCCTGAGTAGTGGACCCATTTTTGAACTAAAGTAAGTGCTTTTAAGTCCTTGTGCAGATCATTTTTGTTCCTGGTATTGTATGTATGAATTGAGCTGTTTGTTGGAAAAAGAGATATATTATTTAGGACAAATTTCATTAAGGAGTACTGAAAGGCAGTAGTTAGTATACCCAGTTCTTTGAAGAGGTTTCTACAAGACGTCCGTGAATTTACTCCACAGATAATACGTATTACGTATTACACGCTTTTGGACTTTTGTTTGACTCTAAGAGTTACCCCAAAATATTATACCACATGACATTATGGAATGAAAGTATGCAAGCTTTTTCACTTTTATGTCGCCTATGTCTGCTACCACTCGAATTGAAAATACAGATTTGTTAAGGTGTTTCTGAAGTTCTAAGGTGTGCTCCTCCCTACTGAATTTATTATCAAGTTGTAATCCCAGGAATTTAAGACTGTCAACCTCTTCTATCTGCTCTTCTTCGTACTTTATGCATGTGCTGGGTGGAAATCTCTTACAGGTTCTGAATTGCATATAGTGAGTCTTTTCGAAGTTTAATGTCAATGAGTTGGCTTTAAACCATTTATTAATATCCATGAAAATATCATTAGCAGATCTTTCTAGAACTACACTCGACAAACTATTTATTGCAATACTTGTGTCATCTGCAAACAAAACGAACTCTGCTTCTTGCAGTGTACCTGATGAGAGATCATTAATGTACACAAGAAAAAGCAATGGCCCTAAGATGGATCCTTGTGGGACACCACATGTAATTTCTTCCCATTCTGATGATGACTGATGACTTAATTCACTAGTCCCTTGCACTGACACCCTTTGTTTCCTGTTAGCGAGGTATGACTTGAACCATTTTGCAGCACTGCCCGTGACACCATAGAATTCTAATTTATTTAAAAGGATGTTGTGATTTACACAATCGAATGCCTTTGACAAATCACAGAAAATACCTGCAGCTTGTAACTTGTTATTTTATGAATTAAGTACATTTTCACTGTGGGTGTAAATAGCCTTTTCGATATCAGAACCCTTCAGAAATCCAAACTGTGTTCTTGATAATATGTTATTTGTGGTCAGATGGTTGAGAAGCTGCCTGTACATTACTTTTTCTAAAATTTTTGAGATGGTGGCAAAAGTGAAATCGGTATGTAGTTTGATGGCATCTCTTTATCCCCTTTCTTGAATAGAGGCTTAACATCTGCATATTTCAGCCAGTCAGGAAATGTCCCAGTTATAATTGACTGGTTACACAAGTAACTTAGAATTGTACTAAACTCACAAGAACATGCCTTAATTAACTTTGTTGATACTTCATTGTAACCACTAGAATGCTTTATTTTTAAAGATTTTATTGTGGAAGTTATTTCTTTTGGTGAAGTGAGTGACATATTTATGTACCTGAAGCTATTTGTAAAGGCTAGTTTCAGATATTCAAGGGCATTATTTACTGATCCTGACAATCCCATTCTATCAGTAACAGATATAAAGTACTTGTTAAATAGATTTGCCTCACTATGCCCATCGGTTACTAATGTGTCATCTACCCTTAATACTATTTGCTCCTGTTCCTTTCTGGTTCTACCAGTCTCCTCTTTCACTATATCCCATATTGTTTTTATTTTGTTCCCTGACATTGCTATATTCTTCTCGTAGTGCATGTGTTTAGATGTCTGAATTACGTTTTTTAATATTTTACAGTATTCCTTGTATTTAGCTAAATCATCAGCATTGGAGCTATTATTGGTCGACAGATACATTTTCCTTTTTGTCTTACAGAAATCTTTATTCCTTGTGTGATCCATGGTTTTATTATAGATTTCTGTTTAATTTGAGTAACTTTTAGAGGAAAACAGTTTTCAAACATGGTACTGACATTGTTCATGAATGTGTTATATTTTTCATTCATGTCATGAGCACTATAAACATCTTTCCAGTTCATATCTTTGAGCAGTTTTCTAAAACACTCAATTTTTGGTTGATTGAATACTCTCCTGTACTCAGATTTAGCAGTCTTGATAATCTGCTTAGAATTTACATCTAAAACAAGGAGCTGCATGTCATGATCTGATAGTCCATTTATTACAGGTTTTATGATATGATTTTGTTCCTTTGATTTGTCTATAAAAATGTTATCAGTGGCTGTCCTTGAGGATTTAGTGATCCTAGTTGGAAAGTTTACAGTGTGAGTTAGATTGAAAGACAACATTACTAACTGCAGTAACTGTTTATTGGAAGATTGCATTAAAAAATCTGTATTAAGGTCACCAGCAATCAAAATTTCTTTGTTTCTTCCTGTTAAATAACCCAAAAGAGCTTCTAGATGATTTATGAATAGATTATAATTTCCTGCAGGTGCTCGGTAAATAGTTACTATTATATAGGATCTGTTGTGGAACTCTACTTCTGTTGCACATGCTTCTAGATGCTGCTCTAAACAGAATTTATTAATGTCAATGTTCTTGAATTTATGGCAGTTTTTAATAAATGTGGCAACTCCTCCTCCATCCATATCCACTCTGCATAAGTAGGAAGCTCGCTTAAATCCTGAAATGTCTAACATATCTATACCAGTGGTCACTTGATGTTCAGAGAGGCAGATTATGTCAATTTGGTTAGATGAATTCATTTCATCGATACAAATGAGTAGTTCATCAACTTTATTTCTGAGTCCTGGAATGTTCTGGTGTAATAAAGATAACTGATACTGCATACTAATGGGGTTATAACTGCTTTGGTGAAGATGAACTGGCAGTTTCTGATTACTTTCTGTTAAACATTGTTGAAATGGAGGCTGTATGCTAAAATCTGACTCCTGTTCATCTGCTTTCTCAAACTGAGTGTGTCTGCCAATCTCTCTTAAAACTCGTTTCCTATCCCCCTTCCCTATCCTAAAAAAGGCATCCCTCTGACACCTGTGACCACTGGCAATAATTCACAGAGTATTATACGTATGTTGTGCTCAATGTGGTGGCAGAAAGAGCTCGTTTTGGTGTTATTCCGCAGTTGTTTCTCTTTATCTGCAGACACTGGCGTTTGTTAAGTAACTCCGTGGTACTTATTTCATATTTTATGCAATTTTCTTGATGTTAACGCACGAAAGAAAATTTCTAGTTTATGGTACTCTAACACATTAAAAATATGTAGTAGACATGTGGTAATATTTGCTCCCACAGTACAAGTTGGCCATGTAAGTAGCACTGTTTCACACACTTACTGTAGACAATATGCCTATTGATTGAGGTCTTATTAGGCATAGTCACTTAGCTTAGGTATTTTTCATTACAGAATTAATTTACCAGAGAGGAAGACGTGCTAGAGTATCTCTTCTCACTTCTTGAGGACAAGTCACTTTCCGACATTGAACCAGACAATATTTCAACAGATGAGGAAAATAATATACTGAACATCAATCCACAATCTCTTGCTACTTTTCAATAACAAGGGTCCTCAGTAGCAAACAGTGTTTCAGTCCATGTAGTGTGTTCGGTCTCAAGTTCTTCCACATAGTCGACAAAAATTGACTGGGATGAAACACTGCCTAAGTGTTAGACATAGATCCTGTTAGAGAAAGCTTAGAATTGCCAAAGAAAGCATTCTCTAAAGCGAATAGTCCATACGAGTATTTTCTTGATATCTTCAGTGAAACTATTGCTCAGAATATTGTTGAATAAACGAATTTGTGTGCATCCCAAGAGCGATAAAGTTTTCAAATGAGCTCTGAAACATCTCCAACAACTAAGAGCTAGGTGGACAAAAGAGACTCTGAAATCAAAACATTTATTGGGTTACACATCATTATGGGCATCCACAAATTGCAATATTTACTAGTTGAAATAAGACTCTTTTCCTTGTTGAATCAGTCTCGAAAGTTATGACTCCAAAAAGGTTCAAAAAATTTCAGAAGACTTCATCTCAACGGTAATTCGAATGTGGTCCAGCATGTGATAAATTGTGTGAAGTGATGCTACCAACTGTGGCCCTAAACAGTAATTTCTTAGAGGCATATAATCATAAAACAACATATGCCCATGAAGCCTTGTAGGCGACTTGCCTACAACAAATAATTGCATAGCCGTCCGGTATAATGAGTTAACGGAGTACTATTTATTCGTGAAAAAACTCACACTGAGAAGAAAACTAAAAACAACAGAGAAGTAACAAAAACTAGGAGATCCTATAGTCTTACGGCAAAGATAAAAAACAACACATGACAAAATAAAAACTCTCGCGCACTTTTGATCTCCCTTTGCACTAGACATGAAAAATATCACTGCCACACAGCCCCCCCTTAAAGAGCGGAGCCCCAGGGATAACTTGATACTTGGATTTTATTCGACGGCCAGCTCTGGTGTGCGTCGGGTGTCTCGGGGGCGGTGACGTTGTTGTTTGTGGTGGTGATTCACCTGTCTCGGACGATGTACTGAGCGGTGTTTCGGTAT
Organism: Schistocerca cancellata; assembly: GCF_023864275.1. Lineage (NCBI taxonomy): Eukaryota > Metazoa > Arthropoda > Insecta > Orthoptera > Acrididae > Schistocerca > Schistocerca cancellata. The sequence continues at coordinate 1,141,804,572 of NC_064626.1, read as the reverse complement.
GCTCTGCGTCCATCATGTGTTGATGCACAGGCGTGGTGTCAGAGGTCGGAGAGGGTAAAACCCATGCTGGCTTGACACGTTCAATCGATACCTTTGTCGGAACACCATTGTACATTATGTCCACGGTATGCTTATTTCTACTCAGCACCTGAAATGGGCCCGTATATGGTGGTTGTAAAGGCGATTTGACTGAGTCTGTTCGCAACATTACGTGAGAGCAATTGTACAAGTCTTTGTGTACAAACACCTTACGGTTACCATGGCGAGAAGGTGGCGGGCAACGTATATTTGTGCAGTGGCGTTTTAGCTGCTGCACCCAGTGTGTGAGGCCCTCTGATCCAGGTAGTAAGGTTGGTACTAAATAATCTGCAGGAATCCGTAGCGGCTCGCCGTAAACCATCTCGGCAACTGATGCACCAATATCGGGTTTGTGAGCTGTCCGCAGGCCTAACAACACTAATGGTAATGCTTCCGTCCATCTCTCTTGATGACACATCAATGCTGCTTTGAGTGTTCTGTGCCATCGTTCGACCATACCATTACTGGCAGGGTGATAGGCAGTCGTGTGGTGGCGTTGGAAACCGCACATTTTGGATAGCTCGAGGAACAACGTAGATTCGAACTGACGTCCTTGGTCAGTTGTGACATGAAGGGGGCATCCAAAACGGGCAACCCACGTACACAGAAACGTCTTAGCAGTAGTTTCGGCTGAAATATCGACTATTGGAGTTGCTTCTGCCCATCTTGTGCACCTATCTATGGCCGTAAACAAATATCTGTAACCCTCTGACTGTGGGAGAGGTCCAACCAGGTCTACGTGAACGTGTGCGAATCTAGCAGAGGTACCTTTAAAATCTCCAATATCAGCACGCACATGTCGTCCTACTTTACTCTGTTGACAAGGAATGCAGGAACGTACCCAAAGGCGCGCGTCTCTTTTCATAGAAGGCCACACATAGCGGTCTGTCGGCAGCTTTATTGTAGCGTTGGCTCCTGGGTGCGATAGTGTGTGGACACTGTCGAATGCCGTCTTGCGCAATATTTCTGAAATGAATGGTCTTGGTCTGCCCTGAGAAAAGTCGCACCACAGCTTCCGCTTGGAGTTAGGCACCAGAATTTGCTCGAACTTCAGACCTGTAGACGGGTCGTTTAACAGCTGTCGTAGCTCTGCATCCTTGGTCTGTTCCACTGCAAGTTTATCATAGTCTATAATTTCTGAAATCCCGCAAATACGTGAAAAATAGTCAGCCACTAAATTTTTTGCGCCTCTTAAATGGCGTATATCTGTCGTGAACTGACTTATGAACTCAATATAACGGAACTGTCTCGGTGAGCATTTATCACTGGTGTTTTTAAAAGCCGATGTTATGGGTTTGTGGTCTGTAAACACAGTCACTGGTCTAGCCTCTATTTATGGGCGGAAGTATCGAATTGCTTCGTAGATCGCGAGCAATTCTCTGTCATACGCGCTCCACTTCTGTTGTGCAGTCTGTAACTTTTTAGAGAAAAACCGTAGTGGTTGCCATTGCCGTTCTACACGCTGGTGCAGCGCCGCCCCTATTGCTGACTGGCTCGCGTCTACAACAATAGCTAATTGTGCGTAGTGAACTGGGTGAGCGAGCAACACTGCTTTGCTGAGGCTTGCTTGAAGATCATTAAATGCTTTGTCCATTTCTTGTGTCCACTTAACTATTCGTCGACCTTTGGCGTCGTGTCCCTTGAGTGCATCAGTGAGTGGTGCTTGCACCGCAGCCGTTGCTGGTAGGTGACGTCTATAAAAATTTATTAATCCCATGTATCGTCGTAGCTCTTGGTAGGTTGTCGGTTTCGGAAGGGCCTGTATCGCCGCGATCTTCTCTGGCAGAGGCAATATACCTTCTGATGACACAGTATGGCCGAGGAAAGTGACTTGGTTCTTGTGCATGACGCATTTATTTTCGTTTAAAACGATTCCGTAGTGAGATAGACGCTTGCGAAGTTCACACAGATGCTGTTCATGTGTTTGACTATCCGGAGAGAAAACCAAAATGTCATCAAGATAAGCAAAGCAAAATGTTAATCCCTTTATCACCTCGTCGATAAATCGCTGCCAAGTCTGTGCTGCGTTCTTAAGGCCAAAAGGCATAAATAAAAACTCGAATAATCCAAATGGTGTAATCATTGCTGTCTTCTGAACATCTCTTGGAGCCACCGGTATCTGGTTGTATGCTTTCTTGCAATCGAGGACGCTAAAAATTTTCGCGCCGGCCAAAGCACATGTGAAGTCCTGTATATTAGGTACTGGGTATCTATCTGGAATGGTTCTTGAGTTTAATGCTCGGTAATCCCCACACGGTCTCCATGATCCATCTTTCTTACGTACTAAGTGTAGGGGTGAAGACCACGGACTGTCTGACCGGCGAATTATTCCCGCCTGTAACATTTCCTCGAATATCGCCTTTGTTTCTGTCACTCTCTCTGGTGCGATTCTACGTACTCGTTGTGAAACTGGTTGTCCTGGCGTGGTACGAATATAGTGAACCGTACTATGTTTAACTTCTTTTGTCTGTCCGTCAGAACATCTCCGAATCTTCTCTTCGTCATGTAGCTCTTCGACTACAGAGTTGCCAATCGACTGTAGCTTCTCACAAGTTGTATGCCCTTTAGTGCTTGATATTGCACTGTTGTCCGTCAGATGTAACAAACGTTTTCCTTGTAAGTCGACCGCCAACTCGAAATGTGCCAGAAAATCAGCGCCCAAAATAGGTTCTGATATACCAGCTATTACAAAAGACCAGGTAAACTGTTTGGAAAAACCCACATCAATCTTGCACACTTTACATCCGTACGTGTTAATCACCGAGTTATTCACTGCCTTCAAACGTGGCTGTATGTCTTTTTCGTTGTGTGGCGCATGGCTGACAGGAAGCGAACTAATGTCTGACCCGGTATCCACCAAAAACCTTGTACCCGTAAGTACGTCTGATACATACAATCTTTTCGAAGCAGGAGGCATATGTATTGACGACTGTTGTCGCTGACATGAAAACATTGCACTATTTCTGTACATACCTTGGTTGTCTGAGTAGGCGCATGGTGATGTATATCTTGTAGCATTTCTCCCAAAACGTATATGGTACCAACACCTCTTACGCTCGTCCTCTTGTTGACTTCGTGTTTCACGCCCAGCTCGGTCTCTCTTGCGCTTAAAGATAATTTGTGGTCGTTGTAGCGTGCGTAGTTGCGCTCGCAAATCATCTATTGCAGTTTTTAAATCTCTAATTTCGTTTGAACTTTTTGTTGTTTGTCGCGTTGCGACCGCGGCACAGTTTACTGTTATATCGTCAGTTTGGTCTTGCTGGTAATGGTAGTTACCGTACGTGGCATCTGTCGACGTCATTGCGACTGTTGCAGTAGGCTCGTGCGTCTCGTAGATTCTGTCTGCAGCGAGCAGCAGCTTGTCAACTGATCTTTCGTCGTATATAGCTAGTGTAGTTCTTACTTGCATTGGTAGCTGTTGTTGCCATACGTGGAGTAACAGTCTATCAGAGACTGTCGATCTATCTACCAGGCTGCGTAAATGACGCCAGTATTCTGACGGGGTCCTATCTCCCCGTTTCTCTTGGTACAGTACTTGTTTGACTCTGATGTCGACTGACTTCACACACCGAGAAATTAATTCTTCTTTCAGTCTACAGTATGCTCCTTCAGTAGGCGGGTTCACTATAATGTCAGATACCAAAACCGAGGTCTGATGGTCCAAATTTCTTATCACCAAGGTGAACTTCTCGTGATCACTGAATATTCTTTGTTGTAGAAATATATTTTCCATTACCGCGAACCGTGTGTGTGGCTGAGAAGGCATGAATGGAGGCGTCCGTAATTGCAACCGTTGAGTTGGTGAAGCGTTGAAACCAACGGGTACTTCCGTTGTTGTTACTTGCTGTGGTTGTGCTGCCATGGTTGTTGAACCAACGTCATTCCTTTGGTCCGGCATATGCTTTAAGTTCATATCTTTCGAAATATGCAACTGAAGTTTCTATCTCATTCTGAAGCCTACGAATTTCTTCCGTTATCGAACCGTATCGTTTGCCGTCGTCGGTCATTGCTTCTGCAGTTAATGTTCGACGTAGCTAACGAAAGATTTAAAGTTCCTTAATCGGAGGTCACCAATTATGTAGGCGACTTGCCTACAACAAATAATTGCATAGGCGTCCGGTATAATGAGTTAACGGAGTACTATTTATTCGTGAAAAAACTCACACTGAGAAGAAAACTAAAAACAACAGAGAAGTAACAAAAACTAGGAGATCCTATAGTCTTACGGGAAAGATAAAAAGCAACACATGACCACAAAAACTCTCGCGCACTTTTGATATCACTTTGCACTAGACATGAAAAATATCACTGCCACAGCCTATTAAAAGAGGGTACTAGGTCTGGTCATAAGAGTCGAGGGACATGAAAGGGAAGCAGTGGTTGGGAAGGGAGTGAGACAGGGTTGTAGTCTCTCCCCGATGTTATTTAATCTGTATATTGAGCAAACAGTGAAGGAAACAAAAGAAACATTCGGAGTAGGTATTAAAATCCATGGAGAATAAATAAAAACATTAAGGTTCGCCGATGACATTGTAATTCTGCCAGAGACAGAAAAGGACTTGGAAGAGCAGTTGAATGGAATGGATAGTGTCTTGAAAGGAGGGTATAAGATGTACATCAACAAAAGCAAAACGAGGATAATGGAATGTAGTCGAATTAAATCGGGTGATACTGAGGGAATTAGATCAGGAAATGAGACACTTAAAGTAGTAAATGAATTTTGCTATTTGGGGAGCAAAATAACTGATGATGGTCGAAGTCGAAGTCGAGAGGATATAAAATGTAGACTGGCAATGGCAAGGAAAGCGTTTCTGAAGAAGAGAAATTTGTTAACATCGAGTATAGATTTACGTGTCAGGAAGTCGTTTCTGAAAGTATTTGTATGGAGTGTAGCCATGTATGGAAGTGAAACATGGACGATAAATAGTTTGGACAAGAAGAGAATAGAAGCATTCGAAATGTGGTGCTACAGAAGAATGCTGAAGATTAGATGGGTAGATCACATAACTAATGAGGAAGTATTGAATAGGATTGGGGAGAAGAGAAGTTTGTGGCACAACTTGACTAGAAGAAGGGGTCGGTTGGTAGGACATGTGTTAAGGCATCAAGGGATCACCAATTTAGTATTGGAAGGCAGCCTGGAGGGTAAAAATCGTAGAGGGAGACCAAGAGATGAATACGCTAAGCAGATTCAGAAGGATGTAGGTTGCGGTAGGTACTGGGAGATGAAGGAGCTTGCACAGGATAGAGTAGCATGGAGAGCTGCATCAAACCAGTCCCAGGACTGAAGACCACAACAACAACAACAGGTCTGGCACTTGGCTGATACTAAAACTGAAGTTTCGGAGCTATTACAGAAAAGGGGAAGACAATAATGCCAATATCCCTCTTGGTGATGGAGTTGTATTGTGTTCACCTTTGAAAAACAGTAAATCTATTGTTGCATTTGACAACTATTTCACTTAGTGCACCCTAATGAAAACACTTTTGGATAAAGAAATATATTCTGTAGGTACTGTCAGAGTCAGCATAAAAGACCTGGAAAGAAAATGAAGAAAAAAGACAAACTTTCACGAGGCGAGTTCAAGGCACAGATCAAAGATTCAGTCGTTGCGGTTGTGGCAAGACACAAGAGCAGTAATAGTTCTGCATACAGCAACATCTCCCTAGGAGAGACGTTTCTACAACAGTGTAACTGGCCGTGGGGATCTCTTTGATCAAAAGGGAGGATGGTAATCTTTAACGTGGTGGCACAAAATCGTTTTATTTTCTAGTTGATGCTGCCATTGTGAATGTGTTCACAATGCATGCAGCAGTCACAGGAAATGGAGATCAGCGAACATTGAGTTTACAGTTTGCAAGAGAATTGCTGTCAGGATTCTCATCACAGAAATGATGTCGGTGTCTGCCTGTGTTCATTTAAAAAAGAAAAAGAAAACTGGACAGCACTGGGTCTTCCTGATGAACTCAGATTTTCGTGGGTGAACATCTGCCAAACAAATTGTGAACTACAGGCAGTGTCGTTTGTGCAGTACAAGAAAAGAGGAAAAAAGAACAAGAATAATATGCTCCAATTGCAATGTCATTTTGTGTGTAGTTTCGTGTTTCAGACTGTCAATACCATCGACTAATTACATTTTCGTTAACATTTTGTGAATAAAAGATAATCTAGGAATCATATAGGTTTCTTATTTTGTTCTGGAGTTTCAATTTTTATAATAAAAAAATTCTAAAAAATTGATAGTATCATCTCACGGCCTATGGGAAGTCATCCTCAGACATAAATTTGCAAAAAAATTGATGCCTAAAAATATTTTTATTTTTCCATGTTGTGGCTTAGTTGGTTCATGGCAAGTCATTGAACCATCAAGTGTCATATGCATAATCTCAGAAAAATGTGCCCATGAAAAGATTAAAAGGTAAGCTGATGGAGTTTTTTGCTGCATAATGTGCTACTTTGAAACATATCAAGTTGGATAGTACTTGATCCATTGCTCAGTCTTCTGAAAAAGCGATCTCCTATGAGTTACCGCCACTCATCACAAAGGCTATGAAAACTCAAACCCTATTTGTTGAAAGCCGCTGATATTGTTCTTAGACCATAAAGTAAACAAAAGCCTTCACAGATACCGTTTTCTGACAGCACTGTGAAACATTGGATTGATGATATAGCCGAAGACTTAACAAATCAGCTAGTGCAGGCTGTGAAGAATCAGAATTTTTCGCATTATGATTAGATGAGAGTACAGGTGTTGCAGACTGTTATGAACTGTTAGTTTTCGTTAGATATGTACAAAACAAAACAATTAAACACGAAATGCTATTTTGTACAGAGCTAACGACTACTTCAAAAACAATTCATATAATCTTCGATAATGACAGGAGCTGAAGAAATGAATTAAAATTTCTACCAGGACTGGGTCTAGAATCTTTTTTTTACATTCAAAAAATTTTATTCAATTATGTATTTGCATAAGAGAAAAAAATAACAAAAACAGTTTTTTAAAGAAATTTTCATTCACATTTCGTTTCATTTTTTTTCTTTTTAAGAAATTCCCTTTTATTTGTCATTTTTATCGAATATCCTTTTTGCCATTTAGATTTCGTCTCGATTAATGTGATCAAGTTGCAAGTTTTATGTTGTCAAACATGCTAATATTTATACAACTGCATAATTTATGAAGGAAGTAGAATGACAGGCTGCACTTTTGCTACATTCTATTGAAGTCTTATGTAAGTTGGTTTTGGTGTCACAATCCTTTATATCCGGGGGGTGGGGGTCTTATTTTGTGCGAACTCGGTAACTCATTTAAAAATAACGAAAAATGCATACAAACAGCAACAATCTACAGTTATAGTATGATTAACTTTTGACTTTTCTTAGCCTTTGCGATGAGTAACAGTAACTCATAGGAAGCTAGGATCGCTTTTTCAGAAGACAAACAATGGATCAAGTACTATATGCCTACAGCAAATTAAGGAGACCTTTGCAGAAAAGAGAACAACCTGTATGAACATCAAGAGCTCAGATCGAAAGCTAGTCCTAAGCAAAGAAGGGGAAGCAGGAAAGCAGAAGTAGTATACAGAGAGTCTATACAAGGGAGATGTACTTCAGGGCAGTTTTATGGAACTAGAAGAGAGATACATGAAGATGAGTAAGGAGATATAATACAGTGTGAAGAATTTGAGAAAGCACTGAAAGACTTAAGTCAAAACAATTCAAAGAAAGCAGATGCTGACGGGTGTGAAAATTACTGAACTATTCTGGCTGGAAATTACTAACATGAAAAGGTACAGAAGAGTGGAAAAACTGGCAGAAGCCGACCTTGGGAAAGATCAGTTTGGATTCTGGAGAAATGTAGGAACACGGGAGGCAGTACTGACCTACAACTTCTCATAGCAGATAGGTTAAGGAAAGGCAACCTACGTTTATACCATTGTACAGACTTAGAGAAAGCTTTTGAATGTCGACTGGCATATTCTCTTTCAAATTCTAAAGGTAGAAGGGGTAAAATACAGGGAGCGAAACGATATTTACAATTTGTACAGACTTAGAGAAAGCTTTTGAATATCGACTGGCATATTCTCTTTCAAATTCTAAAGGTAGAAGGGGTAAAATACAGGGAGCGAAACGATATTAACAATTTGTACAGAAACCAGATGGCAGTCATAAGAGTTGAGGGACAAGAAAAGGATACAGTGGTTGAGAAGCGAGTGAGATAGGGTTGTAGCCTATCCCTAATGTTATTCAATCTGTATATTGAGCCACCAATGAAGGAAACAAGAGAAAAAATTGGAGAAGGAATAAAAACTATGACATTGTAATTCTGTCAGAGACAGCGAAGGACCTGGAAGAGCAGCTGAACAGAATGGACAGTGTCTTGAAGAGAGGATGTACAATGAACATCAACAAAATCAAAACAAGGAGGAAAATGGAATGTAGTCTAATTAAATTAGGTGATTCAGAGTGAATTAGATAAGGAAATGAGACACTTAAAGTAGGAGATGAGTTTTTCTATTTGGGAAGCAAAATAACTGATGATGGTCGAAGTAGGGAGGATGTTAAATCGAGACTGGCAATGTCAAGAAAAGCATTTCTGAAGAAGATAAATTTGTTAACATCGAGTATAGGATCAAGTCTCAGTAAGTCCTTTCTGACAGTATTTATGTGGAGTATAGCCCTGTATGGAAGAGAAACATGGACAATAAACAGTCTAGACAAGAAAAGGACAGAAGCATTTGAAACGTGGTGCTATAGAAGAATGCTGAAGATTAGATGGTTAAGTAATGTAACTAATGAGGAGGTACTGAAGAGAATTGGGGAGAAGAGAATTTGTGTAAAATGTGATTAGAAGAAGGGACCGAATGGTAGGACACATTCTGAGGCATCAAGGGACCACCAATTTAGTACTGGAGGGAAGTGTTCATGAGGGGGTTAAAAATCGTAAAGGGAGACCAAGAGATGAATACAGTAAGCAGATTCAGTAATATGTAGGTTGCAGTAGTTACTTGGAGATGAAGAGACTTGCACAGGGTAGAGTAGCATGGAGAGCTGTGTCAAACCAGTTTTTGGACTGAAGACCACAACAACAACGGTATGACTAACAAGATCTAAGAAATTTTTAAGAAACGTATTGCACATGGGAATTCTGGTTCCCTTTATATATAGGTGGTTCAAATGAGATGTGGGGTTGGTGGCACACTTGACAACTTTTATAAACAAACAAACAAATGTAAGATTATCCTATGATTTACAACATCTAAGCATATTTTTAAGAATAATTTAAAATTTTCACATGTGAGGCTGGTTTGTGTTTGGGAGCTTTCATATTTTATGTGGGTTTGGTGGTACATATACACTGAAGATCCAAAGAAACTGGTACATGTGCCTAACTAGGCAAGGTCCCCGCGAGCATGTAGAAGTGCAGCAGCATTACATGGCATGGACTCAACTAATGTCTGACGTTGTGCAGTAGGGTAATGACACCATGAATCCCGCAGGGCTGTCCATAAATCCGTAAGAATGTGAGAGGTTGGAGACCTCTTCTGAACATCAGGTTGCAAGGCATCCCACATACGCTCAGTAATGTTCATGTCTGTGGAGTTTTGTTGCCAGCGGAAGTATTTGAACTCAGAACAGTGTACCTGGAGCCACTCTGTAGCAATTCTGGACTTGTGGGGTGTCGCACTGTCCTGCTGGAATTGTCCAAGTCCGTCGGAATGTGCAATGGACATGAATGAATGCAGGTGACCAGACAGGATGCTTACGTACATGTCCCCTGTCAGAGTCGTATCTAGATGTATCAGGGATCCCATATCACTCCACACGTCTCACACCATTACAGAGCCTCTACCATCTTGAACAGTGCCCTGCTGAAATACAAGGTTCACAGATTCATGGGGTTGTCTCCATACCCGTACACGTGTATCCGCTCGATACAATTTGAAACGAGACTCATCCGACCAGGCAACATATTTTCAGTCATCAACAGTCCGATGTCGGTGTTGACGGGCCCAGGTTAGGCATAAAGCTTTGTGTCGTGCAGTCATCAAGGATACATGAGCGGGCCTTCGGCTCCGAAAGTCCATATCGTACGGGAAACTCCCTACTTCATCGCTACCTCGGAGATGCTGTGTCCCATCACTCGTGCGCCGACTGTAACACCACGTTCAAACTCACTTAAATCTTGATAACCTGCCATTGTGGCAGCAGTAACCTATCTAACAACTGCTCCAGACACTTGTCGTCTTATACAGGGTGTTACAAAAAAGTACGGCCAAACTTTCAGGAAACATTCCTCACACACAAAGAAAGAAAATATGTTATGTGGACATGTGTCCGGAAATGCTTACTTTCCATGTTAGAGCTCATTTTATTACTTCTCTTCAAATCACATTAATCATGGAATGGAAACACACAGCAACAGAACGTACCAGCGTGACTTCAAACACTTTGTTACAGGAAATGTTCAAAATGTACTCCGTTAGCGAGGATACATGCATCCACCCTCTGTCGCATATAATCCCTGATGCGTTGATGCAGCCCTGGAGAATGACGTATTGTATCACAGCCGTCCACAATACGAGCACGAAGATTGGTTGGTTGGTTGTTTGGGGAAGGAGACCAGACAGCGTGGTCATCGGTCTCATCGAATTAGGGAAGGATGGGGAAGGAAGTCGGCCGTGCCCTTTCAGAGGAACCATCCCGGCATTTGCCTGGAGTGATTGAGGGAAATCACGAAAAAACCTAAATCAGGATGGCCGGACGCGGGATTGAACCGTCGTCCTCCCGAATGCGAGTCCAGTGTCTAACCACTGCGCCACCTCGCTCGGTGAGCACGAAGAGTCTCTACATTTGGTACCGGGGTTGCGTAGACAAGAGCTTTCAAATGCCCCCATAAATGAAAGTCAAGAGGGTTGAGGTCAGGACAGCACAGGACACTTCGGAAATTATGAAAGAAATTGGCAAGGCGCATTGGATTTTGAGATGGAACCGCCGAAACGAAGTAACAATGAGCGATGTGCGACTCGCCGACACGATGATTTTGACTATAAGCTGTTTATTACTACACGTAAATTCAAAACATTTAAGAATTCTGCCAACGACATTCATCCACAAGCGTGGCTCCATCAATTCTCTCATTGTTTTCCTCCCAACTGGTCATTGGAGCACAGGTTAGAATTTATGTGTGGCTACTTGGAGAATGAACCAGCTGTAAGAATGCGATCGGTCATTCGCGATTGTCACAGTGAAGGAGAATTTTACCATGCGTTCCTCTCAGCATATTGGTCTCAAGCTACACAAGACCGAGTAAAACATAGCATCATAATGATGAAACGTTTCGAACAATCTGAATTTTGCAGTCTTATGAAATATTTTGAAGACATGTTGCATAAGAATCAGTATCTTTCAAACCCATACAGCCCATCAGAACTCATCCGCATTTGCTTAATCAAACTGCCTGAACATTTACGACATATTATTTTAGCAGGACGTTGCAAAGACGACATTGAAGCTTTTCAGGGGCTGTTACAAGAACTGGAAATTGACACTGACAATCGCGGAACGCGAAAACAGGGAAATAATCACTACAGGTCACATCCGTCACAATTCCGTGACGACAGAAATAATAACTGGACATGACAAGGCTATTCTCACAACACAAATCGTGACCAAAACAGACATCACCCGTATGACAACCACTGGCAGAGTAATAGTTACAGAGAAAGATCGCATTTCCGTAGTAATGAATATGATAGAGACAATAATAGAAACAGACAATATGGTAACCAGAACTATTATTATCAAAGGAGACAGAATAATTTCAGACGCAACAGTTCAGCGGGCAGTTACGATTCAGGGAGAAATTCTCCACGACGTGACCGACAAGAAAGAAACTGTGGGATCTACCGACATGACGACAGACGATGTAATCATAACGACAGACCTGAATTTTATCAGAACTGGCGGAATTCAAATAGAGCAGGGCACTTTCGACAACGTGAATTTGTAGAAGCTAGGTCTCCTAATCCCAGTAACGACGTGCGCCAACAAAGAAACAGACAATGACTCGCACCGCAGGCAGCCACCTGCGCCTGCTGGCTCAGGGAAAAATAACATTGACGCTAACCTTGAGCAAAATTCCAGTATTCTTTACGGCCAAATACCGCATGATAGTTGCATTCAAGTTGAAACTCTGCGTACTGAGAAGAGCAAAGGGTTACACCACATCTCACATGTAAAACCGTTTATTGAGAGATAAACTGTTTTTTAATTTAGTCTTTGCTATAAAATTTGTTATTGCGAACAGACGACACAGTGTTGTTATTTATACATTCTTGCTTGTTAGTTGCATGATTACGTAATGACTATAAGGCTCACATACTTAGAACATTTACTAGTACTGCTAATGAGATTTTAATGCAACATTTTGGTTTACTTGAAAATACATTCTGGATTTAAAGTACTTTCTGTGAGATACCAGATGAGACAGTAATTAGTTTATGTGACAGCTACAAGATTATATCACGACATTACTAATGAGTGACAATTTACAATGTTGCTTTTGCGGTGTATCTGTTTTATATCTGCACAGTTTTTCTGAATTCTTCTGGAAAGTAAAACATGTTTAATAGTAACTTTTGTGGTATAGCTACAATGAGACAGCCTTTTCTGTAGCACAACAATACGTTACAGCACAGTAATTTCTTCATCACAACAGTAAGCGTAATAACTAAGATATCTATACGCAAAGCATTTCACTTTTGTTTATCATGAGGTAAGTACATTGACTTCTGCAGAACTTAGCTTTCGGAGGACAATAACTACGACACTTCCACAGAGATTATCTTACAACAAGATGCACATTTAGCGCTACAGGACACGCATTTGAGTGATTAATTTTGTACTTAAGTCATTTATTGTTAAAGATATTTGAAGTACAATGATACAAAGGTTTTCTGTAATACATTTCATTCCATTCTTGTAATCTGTAACACCTGAGGTTATAATTACATTAATCCTCAGGGGGGTACACGCTTACTTTGTGTACCATGTGTTTGGCAAGAACAACGAGCCCTAGCTAATATGGTATTTGCTTATACAACTTTACACATCGGTACCATATTTCTCTAACACAAATTACACAGCTATCTGATCATTTAACTGAGAGAGACAAACTTTTTTATTACGTCAGTGACACATGTTTACGCAATTACACCATTGGATAACTTCACACTTACGAAATTGTACTTTGTCTGTACTTTGTGAACTGTTCATATTTTTTCAGAACCATTGTGATACTATGAGAGCTTTGAATAATGTATTTGGTATGAGATCATGATTTTTAAAGTACGTTTGAGGTAGATGAGACTACTGAAATGAGCAGAGAATTTTCTTTAGGTTTTGAAATTATTGCAGAAAGCTTCGACGTTTTTGAGATTTGACTGAGGTGTTATGATGTTATTATTATGGTGACGATGTGTATTATGCTGATGAGGTATGTTTATGATTAATAGGCTGATGCTATATGAGTTATTTGATTATGCTACGTATCTGTTATGATGAAATATTGAAGAAGTGTCGACGAATAAGGTAAGGAATAATGAGTAGTGGTTAGGGACTCTGAATTGTGACAATGGATGTTGGAAACCAAGAATCGTACTTTAAGAGTTATGAAATGTATGTAAACGCGTGAATGTATCACAATGCCGATGAAAATTTTTTGGACACTGTTATATCAATAGCATTTTGTTTCCACAGATTTGCAACGCAAATTCTTGACCTGTTAAATATTTTTATATGAGACTGTCACTGTAGCGGAAACTGCTGTCGTAAATATTTCCGTAAGAAAGTTAAGTGACCACCTTCTTGTAATGCGTCGTGGGCACCCAGCTGTGCGACAGATGCCCGAAAAAAAAAAAGCCATTAACGTGTGCCTTTCAGAGGCACAGGTAGAAAAAAAAGGGAGGCCATTATCCTCGCTATTGACATTCCTATGTAGAAAGCATTGTAAATACGACACCCTCAAACTTTGAAAACATGATTACACTGTGGAGCTCTTAATTTATGATATTTACTAAAATGCCTAATGAAATGATGAGAAACATTTTATATCTATTGTCTTTGTAGTTGAGAGTTTTCTCATTTTGTTTAATATCTAGTATCTAGCTCCACTGCAGCATTGGTTAAAATAAAATTTTATAGATGTACTAATATAAATATTTTATGCCTACAGACCCAGTAAAGAATAACTTTGATGTACTTCAAAAAAAACGAAGGAGCACAAAAACACATTTCCCTTCACAGGAATTGCATACAGAATTTTCTTTTCAACTACTTGGTAATTGTTTTTGTAGAATTAGTTTTGTGGTGCACCACTTTAATTACATAGACATTAAGATGTGAATAGACATTTCCCTTATCTGCATTGTTGTCTTTAGTGTAATGTTTTTTCTGCTTGAGCTATGTCATGTTTAGGTATAAGTTCTAGCTGCTGCTCTTTGCCAGACATAATGTTACTGAATTTGACTTTGTATTACTCTGTTAAGCCAGTTTTACTACTGATTTATTTTTATTGTTTGCTGCACATTGCCTTATATTAGTTGTAATAATGTAATTGCTTTGCTAATTTCTATAATGCTGCTTGCTTCGCCAATTTGCATTTTTTTGTCATTGCTGTTTGTGTTAATTGTTTTGTACTGTTGCATTGCCTCGTCCCTTAGTTTATCATCTGAGCTCAGTAGATTTAAGTTAGCTTAAGAGGGGGTAGACTATATAAGAGAATGAGTTGCGATGAATTTGAAGAAATGCACTGAGAGGTTATACGAGAAAAATACAGAAAGAATGCTTGGATAGGATTTTTTTGGCTGGAACAAATATCTAAATAAGAAGAAAGATCTATGGAATGAAGTTTTGGGTTGGACTGCAGTACCAAATGTTACACTGAAAACGAACCCTGTCCTTTCCTTTTGTGTTATCCCACTATGTGTTTGTGTACCCTTGTGTATTTATGTTCTTCCTGTCTTTATGTGTTTAGCTGATGAGAGCTATGTTGTAGAATTTTTCTAATACTCTGTTATTTACTTTGTAAAGATGTTTAGACATTATTTATTCTGTTTTGTTGCTCACATGTGAAGGCGATGTTTCAAACGTTCTTCTGATCTTTATGTATGTACTTATGTCATAATTCCTGTAACACTGATGTATATGTGTATTTCTGTTCTTTTGTAAAGCCTGTATTACTACAAATGTTATCTGTATTGTTATGTTCTTTAATGATGTATTTTGTACCTTTGTAATTGTGTTCTTATGTTATAAAATTGTAATTGACACCAGTTCATCAAATTAAGTAACTTGTAAATTACATTTCACTGCACACGTTTCTGTTGGTCATAGTAATGCACAATATGTGAGAAGTTGGGACTGTTAGTGTTTGCACGTGTGTTACTAATTCAGCAAGGGACTGGATAACAGCATTGCTGGTTCTAAGGACAATTCCAAAAACTTCGTGAGTGTACAAGTGGTGGTTTATGGACTTGCTATATTGTCTGCAAGACTTATAATGACAATTCCAAAAACTTTGTGCGTGCACAAGTGGTGGTTTATGGACTTGCTATCTTCTCTGCAAGACTCTTCGATGGTGATTGTGCACCTGCACAGTCGCAGCAGATGGCTGCTGGCCATCTCTACGAGGACTACAGTGGGTCTACACCTTTGATGACCCACCAATACCATTATTTCTACAAGGACTACAGTGGGTCTACACCTTTGCTGACTCACCAATACCACAATCTCTACCAGGACTACAGTGGGCCTGTCCACAATTTCTACAAGGACTGCAGTGGGTCTGCACCTCTGGTGGCCCACCAATACCATACTCTCTACCAGGACTACAGTGGGTCTGCTCTGTGATGACCTACCTACCAATATTCCTCAAAACGTCGAATGACTCTGCTGTGGGTTTGCTCTGTTGTGGCCCATTACCTGTCAGCATTTCAAGAGTCAGCATTGTCTTTCTGTTGGAAGGACAACACTACTTCTTCAAGACTGCATGGAAATCCACTACTTCCGTGTGCTTAGCTGGCAGTAGTGGCGCTCGCTGTTTAGCAGTAGTTCGAATAACGAAGATTTTTGGTGAGGTAAGTGATTTGTGAAAGGTATAGGTTAGTGTTAGTCAGGGTTATTCTTTTGTAGGGATTTTTGAAAGTCAGATTGCGTTGCGCTAAAAATATTGTATGTCAGTTCGATACAAACGTACCGCGCCACGGCTATTGCCCCGTGCTAATCCATACATTAAATGGGCATCTGCCAACTCCGCATTTGTAAACATTGCACTGACTGCAAAACCACGTTCGTGATGAACACTAACCTGTTGTTGCTACGTACTGGTGTGCTTGATGCTAGTACTGTAGAGCAATGAGTCGCATGTCAACACAAGCACCGAAGTCAACATTACCTTCCTTCAATTGGGCCAACTGGCGGTGAATCGAGGAAGTACAGTACATACTGACGAAACTAAAATGAGCTCTAACATGGAAATTAAGCGTTTCTGGACACATGTCCACATAACATATTTTCTTTCTTTGTGTGTGAGGAATGTTTCCTGAAAGTTTGGCGTACCTTTTTGTAACACCCTGTATAGGCGGTGCCGACCGCAACGCCGCTATTCTGCCTGTTTACATATCTCTGTATTTGAATACGCACAGTGTATTTACTAAAGGGACAAAGCATACACAACGAAACAAAATAAAACAAAACACTCTATGGTTAGATTTGGTTTAAAATGTAAAGAGAAAGGGGAATATATTAAGAACAAAATTAAAATTGGCTTATGGAAAATTTTGGCGTAAATTTTTCCGTTGTGTTTTTGCCAGATCATTTCCCACTTATTAAGCAGATGGAGAGTATTTATTTTCTTTTTGATTTTGCTTCTTTCCGCTTTTCGCTAGTCACTGACACTAGCACAAAAAACACGTAACACACTACGCTGGGTCACTGCGCTGTTCGTGTTTTGCGGCAAACGGGGCATGGCTGTCTTGAAGGCCGCCTCGAGTGCTACTTTCAGGAAGTTCGTGAAGTCTGTCCCGAACCTCTAGGCAATCACGTCTTTCTTATTTTCTTCCCATAGATGGGTTAGATAGTCCATTAAGTCTTTTTGTTCTCGTCTGATTATTCAGCACACAGTCTGGCCTAAAATCCATAGTGTGCTTTGCCTTTTTTGTTTTGGAAAGTGTTTTCTGGTGTCTGTTCTGTTTACTAGCGCCAGCATCCCTTTGCACGCTTCCCATATTTTTGCTGCATTCGCCCTTTGGAACCAATGGTCTAAGGTGCTTGGCATTTATTGGACGGTCTGAGATTGACTGCAGCTAGTACGGTGGTATTGATGACCTTGTACCAGATTGTCTTGATTTTGGAATTTAAGCTTTTCCAGTTTTTGCCACACTTGTTCCATTTTACATTCGGTTTTTTCGTCTCTATTTTGTTGCGTCGCGCCACTCCTTTCAGTATTGCGTACCGTTTTCTAGTTGTTCTTCTGAGTCGGTCGTTGGCTGTTTCCGCTGCATACGCTTTTTGCGGGAAACATTCTCTGATATCTTCGATTTGAATGGGATCTTTACTGTCCTTACCGGCGCTCTTTCTGATTCTGGCCGGCATATGTTTAAAATGGCGGCCGTTAAGCGGTTTGGGTTTCTTTCTGCCGAGGTACTTACACGATGGATCAAGAGTGGCGCGCAAGTGGGTGAGGCCCGGTCCCCCTTCGTGTCTTCTCAATGTGCACCATAGAAGGACCCTCCTACGGCTTTCGCTATCTCTTTTGACGGATTTGTCACTTGCGCCAGAAACCACACTTCTGATAGTAGCTACTCGTTTATGTGTTTCGCCTTTTGGAATAAATCCAGCTCTGTCTTCCCGTTAGTTCTAGCGAGGCGTCTTACTTTTTGCAGTAGTGTACGCCAGTTTTGTGCCGCTATTTTCATGTGACACGAGTATAATTACAGCCCCAGGCATTTGTGCGTTTAGACCACCATCCTCGTTTACGCGTTTGTTGACGAGCTGTAGAAGTACGGTTTTTGCCTGGTTAATATTTGCCCCTGCCGCGTGTTCAGAGTCTCGGAAGGTCTCATTTTTCTTCTATGAAGAACCCCACAACGTCGGCGTAGGCTTTGCATTTTATTGTCGTGCCACCCAAAGTGATTCCGCAAATGGTGCTGTCAATTTTCCGCAGCAGTAGGTCGAGAGCAGTGGCAATGTCCATCGAGAGCGGACATCCTTGCCTTACCGACGTCTCGACTTGTATAGGTTTCACAGTATGGCCGTTTACTCATGCCATTCAAGCGGCGCTCTTCAGGATGTTCTCAATTGATCGGATGAAGGTATCTCCGAGGCCTAGTTTTTCAAGGACTTTGTACAGATATTCGTGGCTCATTCGGTCCAAAGAGGCCTTGTGAAAGTCAGTCGACACGATTACCGTCTCGGTTCTGTTTACTATTGTAACACCGATTACTTCTCTATAATCTGAAATGGCGTCGAAGATGGTGTTTCTCGACACAGCACACTTCTGGTGAGCGATAACGATTTTCTTCAGTTTGTCAGCCACACATCTCGCTACTATCTCATAGCCAGAGATTAGCAGCGTGATGCGCCTGTAGTCCCCTACGTTTCCTGGAAGCGTCTGTGAAGTTTGGAAGGTAGGAGACGAGGTACTGGTGGAGGTAAAGCTGTGAGGAGAGGTCGTAGGTCGTGCTTGGGTAGCTGGCACGGTAGCTCAGCGTGTTCGGCCAGAGGGTTAGCTGCCCTCTGTAATTTAAAAAAAAAAAAAAAAAAAGCCACAGAGTGAATGGGTGAACGACGAACCTGAACGGGTGTCACGGGACTTCCACCCTGAACAAATGCAGCGAACAATAACGAGTGAAATGAGACTAAACAAATAGAAAGGTCGGTAGAGCACTTGCCCGCGCAAGGCAAAGGTCCCAATTTCGAGTCTCGGTCCGGCAAAC
The DNA here is from genome assembly GCF_023864275.1 of Schistocerca cancellata. NCBI lineage: Eukaryota > Metazoa > Arthropoda > Insecta > Orthoptera > Acrididae > Schistocerca > Schistocerca cancellata. Next base: position 1,141,785,495 of record NC_064626.1, on the reverse strand, counting down.
AGTTTTAATCTGCCAGGAAGTTGCGTATCAGCGCTGCAGAGTGAAAATTTCATTCGTGTACATTGTTGTCGTGGTTGTTGTACGCGCAGTTTTAGTTAGCGGCTTGCCTCAAAGCCGAACGTGATGCAGAGGGAGTTGTGTTTAACCGCCGTGTTCGTGAGACAGGAAAATGTTGACCTGGCTGCCAACACACAAGGGGGAACTGGTGCCCGTCGGCCAACGTTCTAGATGAAAGCATGTGCCAAAGTAAAGTAAATATGCACATAAAACTGAAACTGAATTTTGATGCTGCGTATCTTTATTGCTTTTTGTCTCATTGTGCAATTTTCGACTTGTGGCAGTTCATGAATGCTGTCATGTTTAGGATATGACAGTGCACGGAAACTGGGGCTCTGATAATGAGTCTTCATGTGTCCACGTTACTTCCGTGCGGTGTTTACACTGTAGTGGCTGATCGGTACAAGGCGGAAGCACCACCTTTATGTTGGTATAGTGAGGAGAGAAATTAATACATACATTTCACGAGCCCCTGTCCTCATCTAGTCCTTACTACTTTCCTTCCCCCCCTCCCTCCCCCCTCCCCCAAATACAATGAGCTAATTGTCACCTTTTCAGGTGCTTGCTGTAGGTAATACAGTATTATCATTGCAAAGAGGGCCGCGAAGTTTCCATTTTTGGGAGTAGAGGAGCGTGACCATCAAAAGTTTGGGAACCCATGGTCTACCCTAACGAGCTGTCTAGTGATTCTATACAATGTAATTAAAAAAAAAATCTGTGCCCGCCCATGAAATCCGCCCTGGTATATATCTGTCCTATCAGATCTGAACAGAACCCACCCCACCCCTACACCCTCGATCATGGCTCTCTTCCTCTCCACTCCTCTTCACCCACATCCTAGGCCTCGACCCAGAATGGCATTCATCTTTATATTACCGAATTCATCCACCCACACAAACACCCTCTTACTCACTACCCCAACTGCTACATTCCCATGACACCCCACTCCCTGGCACTCATCACTGCACTTATCTTATGTCTCCATCTTAATTAGTCAACACATCGGCTTTTTACTTTTTTAACTTGTCCCTCTGTCTTTTATCTTCTTTGAAACATTCTTTTGCCATTTCATCCGTGTCATTCTTTTAATTTATCAACAAATTCACTTTTTATATTCTAAACTTTGCAATTCACTACATGTATTTTATTATGTCACACATTCATTTTGTCAACTGCTATGTCGAATTTTATGATATGTTTTAAAAATTTTACTCTCATATGGCTGAAGAGCGCCGATTTGTATCCACTGGCAGCACACTCTCCCGTCAATATGGGGTGAGGGGAATGAAATGACAACAAAGAAAGAAAATTCTGTTAGCAGAACGTGATATCAGTTAAAACTTCAGACGTGGATTGTACGAAAATCGGACGCGGTACAGCACATAGAAAAGCAGATTTGAAATATGAATGTAATACACTTCAAATATCACCTAACAGCCATAAAACAGCGTTCCACAAGTTTTGAAGTGCTGCACGATGTTATTAATAAATGACTGAAAACCCCTGACTGGCTCTATTTTACACTGCGCAGCAGGACTAAATGATCACTTTTTCGAAGCCTAGTAATTGTCTCCCATTCCGACGCATAAGTTTAAAATTTGACTCAGAGGTGCCTCCAACTTTCTTTCCCCTGTAATTGTACAGAAGCATGGTGCCCTGCGATGTCACCCTTCGGCTCGGCGGCATTCGAAACAGCGAAGTGTCGACACGTGTGAAAAAAGGCGACAGCTCAGACGCTCATGTGAGCTGTAAGGTGGGTTAACGATGTCGCATTGGCACCAAACTTCACCAAAATTCTGCCCAACGTCATTGTGGACGTGTCACTGTGAGAAGGTTGTCGCAGCCCCTCTTGTTCATATTCCACCCTTCCTTTTGATGCCTGTGCAGTGAAGATCAGAACCGCGACACCCAACATTGAAATCTCGCAATTCTCTTGTGGGTGGCGAAGAAAAACATTTCAGACACACTGCCACTCAGAATAGACACGAAATGGCCTCAGGGAGTGGCATAAACTGCGTCAATGAAACCATCCCTTTTCCTGAGGCGATGATTCTCCCTCATTTCACAGTATCTGGGTGTGACTATTCGAAATGATCTCAAATGGAATGATCAGATCACACAAGTAACGGGTAAGGCAAACTCTAGATTGCGGTTTATTGGTAGAATCTGTAACGTCTCCTAGCAAAACACATATTATATGTGGTAAAAAAGCAGAAAAGAATAATTGAACTGGATGATTGTAATTGCGTGGACACCGACTGTGTGAACTTTATGCAATAAAGAGAAACCATTATGTGCCATGTTTTATACTTGTATAGAATTATGTACTGATTTTTTTAAAGATAATATCTGTGTCAGCGAATACTGAAACCGCCACAGACGATACTTCTTAAATATCAAACAAAGATGAGAATACGTCACAACGAGTGTAAATAGTCGTGACCGAGCATTAATTTCACTGTCGTCTTCTTGGAGTTACGAGAGCAGGAAGAGCCTGTGACGCAATATTGTATGCTTGTGTAGCTTTCTTTTGTCAAGATTGAGAGAAGGACGCGATTAGGTATTGATTGTAAAGGAGTGTAAGAATTTAATCTATCTAAAGGTTTTGAATAGAGTTACTTAGTGAAAACTTGCATTATGATTTATAATAAGCTTGCCTGGTATTTTATCCCATTCTTTTTAGACATTTTCAGCTATTTAAATATTATTCGTGGTGCAGAGCTGCGCTACGAACGAACGAGCCGCTGCCGCGGCGCATTCTAACAGCATTAAATGAAACCAATCATACCGCAAAGAAGCGGACGGGTAATAGTGAACTAAAATTATTTCTTTCTGCTTTCGGGATTGCAGGGCAGAGCACCGGATATTATGATGTGTTTTACGGGTGGACGCGGGCTGCGTATGATACATTATTAACAGTGCAAAAAGATAATTTACCTTCATAACATAAAAGAAATCTTGCTGTGCGTAGTTCAAAAATGGTTCAAATGGCTCTGAGCACTATGGGACTCAACATCTACGGTCATAAGTCCCCTGGAACTTAGAACTACTTAAACCTAACTAACCTAAGGACGTCACACAACACCCAGTCATCACGAGGCAGAGAAAATCCCTGACCCCGCCGGGAATCGAACCCGGGATGTGCGTAGTTCTGGTCTGGCAAACATTATAGTAAAAACATCCTTTTCTCTGTCAATAGTCTCATGTTCTCGTGTTAGTCGTGGTACTTATTGTTGTTTTACTGTTAACAAAAATCCGCTGCAAAATTTTCATGTTGAACAAACATTGCGTACTGTAACCTCAGTATTGATAACGAAATAATTTTCAGTAACCTTCTCAATAACTGTAAAGTAAGGAAGATAAGTTGAACTTTATAGCGAGTTACAGTAACGAAACAATGTTCCTTTTATAGAAAACCAGATCCAGAATAATAAGAACATAATATATTTTGTTTTGTTGAAAATTAATCATCCAAAGAAAGTCACAGCACAGCATCCCTAAAAAGTTTTCAGGGCTCTTTTCGTAGCAACATATTTTATCTCATATATTAGTTGTTACGCAAGAAATAACAAAGCAGAGACAGTGAAAAATCCTGAAGCGATGCAGTCCTTCAACAAAGGAAATAGCTTACAATACGTTAGTTCGTTCAGTCCCTAGAGTATTGTTCGTCTGTATGGGAGTTGGGTCTGATTGAAGAGATTGAGAAGGTCCAAAGAAGAGCGGCAAGATTCGTGACTGGTACATTTAGCCATCGCGAGAGCGTTACAAACCTCATTGAAAGTTTGAAGTGGAAGTGAGACACACTTGCACATAGACGGCGCGCTAAACGGACCGAGGATGTAGAGCATATATTATTACCTCCAACTTTCAAATCGTGCAATGATCACCATTCAAAGGTAAGGGAAATTAGAGCTCGTACTGAGGCGTTCAGACAGTCGTTTTTCCCTCGCGCGGTCCGCAAGTGGAACAGAGGGGGGGGGGGGGGGGGATATGACTTTGACGCGAATTGTGCCCTCCGCCACACACCGCTTGGTGGCTAGCGGAATATATATGGAGATGTAGTCGGAAACAACAGTTCCCAGTGCGATGAGCAACAGGAAGATGTCCTTGACAACATTTGACACAACTGACACCCTCGCACGTGTCAACCCTTCTCTAAGGACTCTGTGGGGCTCCATCCCCATCGAATGTGATCGCATCCCCGTGGAGCGCAGCGCAGCTGCAATTTCTGCTCGTCTACAGGGTGAAACCGCTAGGGTAGAGCACTTGCCCGCGAAAGGCAAAGGTCCCGGTTACGGGTCTCGGTCCAGCACACAGTTTTAATCTTTCAGGAACTTTCACTAGGGATTGTTCAGAACCATTCGACGAAATCTGAACGTGATCCGAAGCATCGAAACGTACTTATGCTTTCTCAACTCTCCTTTTTTTCCGCCCTCCTGTGGCGTGATGACGAGGGAGTGCAACGCTAACATGCGCGTGAATAAAATGGCAAAGGTTCCCTCTAAGACTCCCACAGTTCGGCAACACCCTCGGTGTGACCCACACACCTTTGTTCAGCACGTTAGAAACGTACCTTCAGAAAGTTCGACACCATATAAGCCTGGCGGCTGTTCTAGCGCCTTGAAACGTCCCCTTTGAAAAATTATATACGACTGTGCTTAAACTGACACACAATATTTTTTTAGCACAACGCAATCTGACTTTCAGAAATCCCTACAAAGGAATGGCCCTGACTAACATTAACCTGTACTTTTCACAAATCACTTACCTCACCAAAAATCTTCGTTACTCGAACTACTGCAACACAGCGAGCGCTACTACTGCCAGCTAAATAAAAGATTCAAACTACTGAAGGCACTAACTACTGATAGGCATAGTTAGCAAATGAAAGATTTTAATAGAGAACAAACAATGTATTTACCTTAATAATCATAATATATATGCCATCCAGTCTTACAAATTTCAAGTCTCCGCCATTTCTCTCCCCACATCCACCACTGCTGGCGGCTCACCTCCAACTGCGCAACGCTACGCGCTGTTCACATCCAGGTACCGCTGCCCAACACTACAATGGCAGACAACAATGCAAACTAGCCACAGACTGCACACAGCACAGCCAGTGATTTTCATACAGAGCGCTATGTAACGTTGCCAATAAGAAAACATAAACAGCCTACTTACAGCCTGAGGCTTAGACAATGCCACTCGGGATTAGCCGAGCGGTCTCAGGCGCTGCAGTCATGGACTGTGCGGCTGATCCCGGCGGAGGTTCGAGTCCTCCATCGGGCATGGGTGTGTGTGTTTGTCCTGAGGATAATTTAGGTTAAGTAGTGTGTAAGCTTAGGGACTGATGACGTTTGCAGTTAAGTCCCCATAAAATTTCACACACATTTGAATATTTTTTGCTTAGACAATGCCGTCGCCCCCCCTTGGGTTGGGTTTGTCCTCCTTCAGGGCCTCGAACAGCAGACAGGCTGGACTTGTGTCGCAGTTGGTGACAGTCACATTTATAATGTGCTCAAAAAAGGTGTGTACGTGGCACCGAGCGTGTTGCCGAACTTGGGGGGCGGGGGTCTCAGAGGGAACCTTTGCCGTTTCATTCCTGCATACGTCATCACGCCACAGGAGGTTGGAGTAGGACAGTTGAAAAACCGTAAGTATCTTTTGCTATTTCGGATCACGTTTCGTCGAATGATTTTGAATAATCCGTAGTGGTTCCAATGCGTACATAAGAACAAAAGTTGTGGCTATGCTGCACTCCAAAGGCGTGCGATCATGCTCAAGACGGATGCAGCCCCACAATGTACTCACAAGGGAACCTCCCCATCGCACCCCCCTCAGATTTAGTTATAATTTGGCACAGTGGATAGGCCTTGAAAAACTGAACACAGATCAATCGAGAAAACAAAAAGAAGTTGTGTGGAACTATGAAAAAAGTAAGCAAAATATACAAAGTTAGTAGTCCATGTGCAAGATAGGCAACATCCTGGACTGTCGGAACTAAAGAGCGCCGTGGTCCCGTGGTCAGCGTGAGCAGCTGAGGAACGAGAGGTCCTTGGTTCAAGTCTTCCCTCGAGTGAAAATTTTATTTTCGCATAGTTATGATCTGTCCGTTCGTTCACTGACGTCTCTGTTCACTGTAATAAGTTTAGCGCCTGTGTTTTGCGACCGCACCACAAAACCGTGCGATTGTTATTGAAGGCCCGAGCTATATTTGCTGGATTCATATTGCCCACGGAATACATCTCACGTATTTAATGCACTCTCGTCCAAAGTAGTGAACAGTCAACTGCCAGCCAGGAAGCCTCGTTAGCAGGAATACTCTCTCTTCCGTGCGCTGTAGTCGACTGACGTGTGTTTCGATGTTTGTTTAGGTGTGGCGTCCCCATACTACGGCGCAGTTACCTTGCATCGGTCGGACTGACGGACATATAATAATTATCTGAAAATTATAAAAAATAAACTTTTCAGTCGATGGACGACTTGAACCAAGGACTTCTCGTTCCGCAGCCGCTCACGCTAACCACGGGACCACGGCGCTCTTGAGATCTTATTATCCTTGATGTTGCATATGTTGCCCATTGACTACTCAGTTTGTATATTTTGCTTATTTTTTTCATAGTTCCACACAACTTCTTCCTGTTTTCTCGATTGATCTGGATCCAGTTTTTCAAGGCCTATCCACTGTGCCAACTTATAACTAAATCTGAGGGGGGTGCCATGGGGAGGTTCCCTTGTTAGAGAAGGGATGAAACGTCTTAGGGTGCCAGCAGTGTCAAAAGTAATCAAGAACATCTTCCTGTTGCTCGTCACACTGTGAACTGTCGCTTTCGATTGCGAAATGTGAGTCAACTCACTGTGGAAAGGGTGGTTTTATTGATACTCTTTATGCCACACCCTAAGGCAATTCTGAGCGGCAGTGACTCTGAAATGTTGGGGGGGGGGGGGGGGGCTGCTCTATCGTGCATGAAGTACATGTTTTATGGCAAAGCTAAAGGCGCATCTGCTAACTCATATGGTAGAACATTTTCTACGAAATTATGATAACTTCGTCCATTGAACCTGGGTGGAAAAAGATGAGGCCCCACCTGACAGTGACCAGTGATACCTGCACTGATAGAAGATCTTAGCTCATGACTTGCTTCAACAATTGAGTGAGAAATGACGTCTGCCTATACATGCCTATTGTGAAAATTTACAACCTGATCTCGTTGAATCGATGCGTCACCTGTGAATAGCACCGTTGTACTAAGATTGACGCTGACACTTTGTTAAATAAACCATTCGCTTAAAAGTACCTTACGCGGAAAAATCAGCTGCTGATAGTGTCTGCGTACGCTGTAAATGGTATGGATACAGCTGGTCCTCGTCTACTACTCGCCAGTCATGTGGTCAACATTCAGTGCTGCAGCTACGTGTCTTGTACTGACACTAGGGTCATCGTCAACTGCACGAAGAATTTCCGCCTCCCGTTGCGGTGTCGTCCTTCTAGGCCTCCCCCAATGTCGCGAGTATCTGGCTTAAATGCCCCATGTTCTCTAAGTCGACGACGAATGGCTTCAAACGTTTTCCTGTCGCGGCACCTTCGTCCTGGTCCTGGAAATCTCTCCCGGGACAAACTTTTAGCGCAAGCGGCATTGCCGTCAGCTAAATTGGGCACCTGCCGTACTGCATTTGTGTACATGCCATTGCACAGGCCAAGTCTGCGATTAACTTTACGTTGTAACCTGTGTCCTTGCAACGGTCATAATCGCTGGAACAGTTGATGTTACCTGTAAACGAGCTATGACGTACCTCGCAAGCAACAGGGACATGTAAAAAAAGAAAAAGAGAGAGAGAGAGAGAGAGAGAGAGAGAGAGCGAGAGAGAGAGAGAGCCTACAAGACTGCATGTTCCTTACGATTCTAACGTATTGTTTTTGTGTGTTTCCCGTGATTAGTGAGTTGTAGAAAACGAGTTGTAACATGTAAACAAAGTGTTTCCAGACCCATGTTCACATAACATAATTTATTCGTCTACGTGTGAGGAATTCGTGCCGCACATTTTTGTTACAACCTGTATGTGACCGGAAACGACACACGACTTACAAAGCGTACTTTTAACTGCACTATAATGAATGAACCATGAATGCAGCGATAGACAGTCTAAACGAAAGCTCCCATTTCAGTTTTGAAATTATAATTTTGTCAGGTTGCCGTGTATTCAATAAAAGTTTATACTTCAGGGAATCGGGAATCTACATTTTTTTAACATTATTACCGGCTTCGGAAATACTGACCAGGAGATTACTATCCTTTTAATCAAACCACTTCAAGTCAGCAGGGGTACTGCCTAGTTTATATTTTCTCTATCAGCACAATTACTAGGATTTTTAACTTAGATATTTGAGTTTGACTCCACCTTTTCTTGTGGTATTTCATTGCAGATAGTATCTTTTTCTATTCCCTCACTTTCAGTTTGGATTTACATTCGCTTATGAGGTACAGAAAACTTACCAATATTGGAGCACGTTTTTACTGTATTCACTGTACTGTGACACCTTACAATGCACAAAATTCTACGTAAACTACATTCGTGCTCTCTGCTCACTTACAACTCATTGTCGACTACGGAAAAATTGAGAAATAACTTGATTCACTGACGACAACACTTTGGCGTCGCACCGGATCAGTTGAGATTCGAGCCAGCACATTATAGAGGCGCTCATACTCAAGTGTGTTGCTTATTTGCAGTAGTGATTAGGAAATTAATTAAATGAATTCTGTTGCAAAATGGTTCAAATGGCTCTGAGCACTATGGGACTTAACATCTGAGGTCATCAGTTCCCTAGAACTTAGAACTACTTAAACCTAACTAACCTAAGGACATCACACACATCCATGTCCGAGGCAGGGTTAGAACCTGCGACCGTAGCGGTCGCGCGGTTCCAGAGTGAAGCGCCTAGAACCGCTCGGCCACAACGGCCGGCTCTGTTGCAAAACACTTACTCAATGAGTACCACCAACTGTTTTATCGCATAGATTGGCAATAGTTCCAATGACGACGACTTCCTACTTCTACCGGCAAGTATCGATCATCGGCCACACGATACAACCGAACACCCTTTAACAAAAGGAAAGAAATTTAACACAATATGCTACTTTAAATCTGCGCCTCGCGGTTGTTGGCCACTACTTGAATTTTGAGAAGTAATCTTTTATCGAGTCTGGTTTCTCGTGTAGTTGTTTTGCTATACCAACAGCCATTTGAGATTAATGGAGAAGTGTGCACCTTGTGACGCGGCAACTGGTTGGATAACTTTTTAGTTCCTTAGGAAGGCGACATTTCCCAAACGGAATTCTCACCATGGATATCCTTCTAAATGGGAACCACGTACACATGTACGAGGTGCATTCAAGTTCTAAGGTCTCCGATTTTTTCTCTAATTAACTACTCACCCGAAATCGATGAAACTGGCGTTACTTCTCGACGTAATCGCCCTGCAGACGTACACATTTTTCACAACGCTGACGCCATGATTCCATGGCAGCGGCGAAGGCTTCTTTAGGAGTCTGTTTTGACCACTGGAAAATCGCTGAGGCAATAGCAGCACGGCTGGTGAATGTGCGGCCACGGAGAGTGTCTTTCATTGTTGGAAAAAGCCAAAAGTCACTAGGAGCCAGGTCAGGTGGGTAGGGAGCATGAGGAATCACTTCAAAGTTGTTATCACGAAGAAACTGTTGCGTAACGTTAGCTCGATGTGCGGGTGCGTTGTCTTGGTGAAACAGCACACGCGCAGTCCTTCCCGGTCGTTTTTGTTGCAGTGCAGGAAGGAATTTGTTCTTCAAAACATTTTAGTAGGATGCACCTGTTACCGTAGTGCCCTTTGGAACGCAATGGGTAATGATTACGCCCTCGCTGTCCCAGAACATGGACACCATCATTTTTTCAGTACTGGCCGTTACCCGAAATTTTTTTGGTGGCGGTGAATCTGTGTGCTTCCATTGAGCTGACTGGCGCTTTGTTTCTGGATTGAAAAATGGCATCCACATCTCATCCATTGTCACAACCGACGAAAAGGAAGTCCCATTCATGCTGTCATTTTGCGTCAACAGTGCTTGGTAACATGCCACACGGGCAGCCGTGTGGTCGTCCGTCAGCATTCGTGGCACCCACCAGGATGACACTTTTCGCATTTTCAGGTCGTCATGCAGGATTTTGTGCACAGAACCAACAGAAATGCCAACTCTGGAGGCGATCTGTTCAACAGTCATTTGGCGATCCCCCAAAACAATTCTCTCCACTTTCTCGATCATGTTGTCAGACCGGCTTGTGCGAGCCCAAGGTTGTTTTGGTTTGTTGTCGCACGATGTGCTGCCTTCATTAAACTGTCGCACCCACGAACTCACTTTTGACACATCCATAACTCCATCACCACATGTCTCCTTCAACTGTCGATGAATTTCAATTGGTTTCACACCACGCAAATTCAGAAAACGAATGATTGCACGCTGTTCAAGTAAGGAGAACGTCGCCATTTTAAGTATTTAAAACAGTTCTCATTCTCGCCACTGGCGGTAAAATTCCATCTGCCTTACGGTGCTGCCATCTCTGGGACGTATTGACAATGAATGCGGCCTCATTTTAAAACAATCCGCATGTTTCTATCTCTTTCCAGTCCGGGGAAAAAAAATCGGAGGCCTTAGAACTTGAATGCACCTCGTAATTACACCACTCAGTATCCCGGCAGTTTCATTTCATTTTCGTTTCATTATTACTAATGCTCTGAGTTTCTGGCCACGTAATCTATGTTTCCTTAAGAGCTACGCATTGTTCACAAGTACTAAAATCCTGAAAATTATGGCTGTAGACATGTACATTTAATTTTTCCTTTTTTCGTCATGTAGGTAGGACATTGTATTTAATTTTTCAGATATGATGTCATTTTTAAGATTTTACTTCATTTTTGAACATTTATGTTTAACGTCCATTTAATGACATAATTCACTCGTTTAATGCAGGCAAGAAGGCAAGAAAGAAGAATGCACGTGTCTATTTGAGTAATGCAACAGTTTTCTTTAAGAATGTGTTCATACACGTTGAAAATAAATTGATTTTTCATCTGCTTATTGTCATTTTGTGTCACTGTTCTTTAACTTGTCTCAGTCAGGGGAGAAGGTGGCAATGGCGTTCAGTGGGAGGATTATACCGTGCACCGTTTTCTCCAGTTTCCTAGGGAGACTAAACACAGCTGTATAGTGCTTCTGCAAAGCGGAAAGAACCAACTTTTCACGGCACAATCGTTTTCAACCGTTAGTTTCATTTGATTGCGACTGTTCTATTACGAAGTCAGAAGATAACGAGTGTAGAGGTAAGTGAAGAATGTTAACAATAACAATAACTATAATTGCTGGATTTAATTGCCCATTTCTTGAACTTGTTTTAAACATGAATTGTTAGAAGTTAAACATAGTCATTGTCGAGTTAGAATTAAAAATGCTGGTTCATGTTTTCACACTGAATGCTATGGCCCCATACAGTAATTTGTTTTAACATTTTCAAATGGTTCAAATGGCTCTACAGGACTTAACATCTGAGGTCATCAGTCCCCTAGACTTAGAACTACTTAAACCTAACTAACCTAAGGACACCACACACATCAATGCCCGAGGCAGGACTCGAACCTGCGAGCGTAGCAGCGGCGCGGTTCCGGACTGAAGCGCCTAGAACCGCTCGGTCATAGCGGCCGGCTTAACATTTTCGTGAATGATATTTCTGGAACTGTGTGCCATCTTAAAAGCTGCTTTTTAATCACAGATGGTGAGAAAAAGAGTCAGAACGACTGAAAGGGGGAAAGGGTGGACGAAACATGAAATGAATTGCGCACTTGAGGATGTTATAGAAAATGGAAAGTCACAGAGATGAGTTGTGAGACTGAATGCAATATGTTTTTCTACTTTAAGAGATAGGTTAAAAACTGGAGACTGTTCAAAAGTAAGCTTAGGAAGAAAACCTACATTTTCTAAAGAACAGGAAGATGACATAGCTAAACGTATGAGTGGCCAAGTAAGTGGTCTTGATAGTCGGGATACCAGCTACTTTGGAATAAGGCTGGGCATCTCGGACATATTCTGAGTCGTGGTCACCTTTGTGCTCAGACGGCTAAGACTACCAAATCCATCGGTTAGTCCCTCAACCGTTAGGAGTAAAACTCAATGGGACCTGGGGCAAGTAAGGCTAGCAACCTGCTTCCCTGGTACTTTAAATATGATGCTGGCAACAATCAGAGCAAAATGCCTCGGACCTTTGGAGGTGACGGAGTCCCACCTCTAACTGACAAACCAGGGACTCCTAAGATATGACTCGGCAAACGAATGGTAACGAGATGGGGAGCTATTGATATCAATGGGGGCTACTCTGGGAAGAAGGTAGAGCTGGCAGAGGCTGCAGGTAAAATGGGGTTGGACGTTTTAGCTGTTAGTAACATTCGGGTAACGGGTGAGAAAGAAGAGGAAGTGGGAGAATACAAGGTGTACCTGTCAGGAGTCAAAGCAGGAATAGCACAATGTGGTGTAGGGCTTTACATCAGGAAAGAAATGGAACCCAGCGTCATTGCAATAAGGTATGTAAACGAACGACTGATGTGGATAGATTTGACAGTGTCCAGCAAGAAAATTAGGATTGTGTCAGTATATTCGCATTGTGAAGGGACAGATCAAGATAAGATGGATAGTTTTTATGACGCCCTCAGTGATGTAGTTGTTAAAGGACAAGGACAGTGTTCTGCTCATGGGTGATTTTAATGCCAGGATTGGAAATCGAACATAAGGGTATGAAAAGGTTATGGGTAAATTTGGAGAGGATATGGAGGCCAACAGGAACGGGAAACAACTCTTGGATTTCTGTGCCAGTATGGGCTTAGTAATCACAAACTCCTTTTTTAAACATAAGAACATCCACCGGTATACTTGGGAAGGCAGGGGAACCAGATCTGCCACTGACTACATAATAACAGATCAGGAATTCAGGAAGGCTGTGAGGGACACACGTGTATTCAGGGGATTCTTTGATGACACTGATCACTATTTAATCTGCAGTGAAATTGGTATTGTGAGGCCGAAAGTGCAGGAGGTCAGGTCCATATGTAGGAAGATAAGAGTGGAGAAACTTCAGGTTAAGGAAATCAGGCACAAGTACATAACAGTGATCTCAGAAAGGTACCAGTTAGTTGAATGTAGTCAATTACAGTCTTTGGAAAAGGAATGGACAAGATACAGGGACACAGTACTAGAAATGGCTGAAGAATGTTTTGGAACAGTAGTGTGTAAAGGTAGGATGAAGCAAACAGCTTGGTGGAATGACACAGTCAAGGCAGCCTGTAAAAGGAAAAAGAAGGTGTATCAAAAATGGCTACATACTAGAACTCAGGTAGACAGAGAAAGTTATGTTGAAGAAAGAAACAAAGCCAAACAGATAATTGAGGAAACATGAAGAAATCTTGGGAAGACCTTGGAAACAGGTTGGAGACTTTGGGTCAAGCTGCTGGAAAACTATTCTGGAGTGCAATTAGCAGTCTTCGAAATGGAGGGAAGAAGGAAATTACAAGTATTTTGGACAGGTCAGGAAAACTGATGATGAATCCTGTTGATGCCTTGGACAGATGGAGGGAATATGTTGAAGAGTTGCTCAATGTAGGTGAAAATACGATCGGTAATGTTTCAGATTTCGATGTACAATGGGATAGGAATGATGATGGAAATAGGATCACATTTGAGGAAGTGGAGAAAATGGTCAATAGATTGCAGTGCAATAAAGTGGCTGGGTTGGATGAAATTAAGTCATAACTCACCAAATACAGTAGAATGTCAGGTCGTCAATCGCTACACAGGATAAGTGAAATGGCGTGGGAGTCGGGACAGGTTCCATCAGACTGGGCGAAAGCAGTAATCACACCAATCTCTAAACATGGAAACAGAAAAGATTGTAACAACTACAGAGGTATCTCTTTAATCAGCGTTGTGGGTAAAATCTTCTCAGGTATTGTTGAAAGGAAAGTGCGAGTATTAGTTGAGGACCAATTGGATGAAAATCAGTGTGAGTTTAGGTCTCTTAGAGGTTGTCAGGACTAGATCTTTAGCTTACGGCAAATAATGGAGAAGTGTTACGAGTGGAACAGGGAGTTGTATCTATGCTTTACAGGTCTAGAAAAGGCATATGACCGGGTTCCTTGGAGGAAATTATTGTCTGCCCTACGAGATTATGGAATAGGAGGCAAACTTTTGCAAACAATTAAAGGTCTTTACATAGATAGTCAGGCAGCAGTTAGAGTTGACGGCAAATTGAGTTCATGGTTCAGAGTAGTTTCAGGGGTAAGACAAGGCTTCAACCTGTCTCCACTGTTGTTCATAATATTTATGGATCATATGTTGAAAACAATAGACTGGCTGGGTGAGATTAAGTTATGAGAACACAAAATAAGCAGTCTCGCATATGCGGATGACTTAGTTGTGATGGCAGATTCGATAGAAAGTTTGCAAAGTAATATTTCAGAGCTAGATCAGAAATGTAAGGACTATGGTATGAAGATTAGCATCTCCAAAACGAAATTAATGTCAGTGGTAAAGATATATAAACGGATTGAGTGCCAAATAGGAGGAACAAAGTTGGAACAGGTGGACGGTTTCAAGTACTTAGGATGCATATTCTCACAGGATGGCAACATAGTGAAAGAACTGGAAGCGAGGTGTAGCAAAGCTAATGCAGTGAGCGCTCAGCTATGATCTACTCTCTTCTGCAAGAAGGAAGTCAGTACCAAGACTAAGTTATCTGTGCACCGTTCAATCTTTTGACCAACTTTGTTGTATGGGAGCGAAATCTGGGTGGATTCAGGTTACTTTATCAATAAGGTTGAGGTTACGGATATGAAAGTAGCTAGGATGATTGCAGGTACTAGTACATGGGAACAAAGGCAGGAGGGTGTCCACAATGAGGAAATCAAAGAAAAACTGGGAATGAACCCTATAGATGTAGCAGTCAGGACGAACAGGCTTAGATGATGGGGTCATGTTACACGCATGGAAGAAGCAAGGTTACCCAAGAGACTCATGGGTTCAGCAGTAGAGGGTATGAGGAGTCGGGGTAGACCAACGAGAAGGTACCTGGATTCGGTTAAGAATGATTTTGAAGTAATAGGCTTAAGATCAGAAGAGGCACCAATGTTAGCACTGAATAGGGGATCATGGATGAATTTTATAAGGGGGACTATGCTCCAGACTGAACGCTGAAAGCCATAATCAGTTTTAAATGATGATGATGATGATGACGAAACAAAACAATTCGTCTGTGTCAGCCACTTTTTATTTTCTCCTTCAACGCGTTTTGAAGGTTTATACGAGGTGCATTCAAGTTCTAAGGCCTCCGATTTTTTTTCTCCGGACTGGAAAGAGATAGAAACTTGCGCATTGTTTTAAAATGAGGCCACATTCATTGTCAATACGTCCCAGAGATGGCAGCACCGTACGGCAGATGGAATTTTACCGCTAGCGGCGAGAATGAGAACTGTTTTAAGTACTTAAAATGGCGACGTTCTCCTTACTTGAACAGCGTGCAATCATTCGTTTTCTGAATTTGCGTGGTGTGAAACCAATTGAAATTCATCGACAGTTGAAGGAGACGTGTGGTGATGGAGTTATGGATGTATCGAAAGTGAGTTCGTGGGTGTGACAGTTTAATGAAGGCAGAACATCGTGTGACAATGAACCAAAACAACCTTGGGCTCGCACAAGCCGGTCTGACAACATGATCGAGAAAGTGGAGAGAATTGTTTTGGGGGATCGCCAAATGACTGTTGAACAGATCGCCTCCAGAGTTGGCATTTCTGTAGGTTCTATGCACACAATGCTGCATGACGACCTGAAAATGCGAAAAGTGTCATCCAGGTGGGTGCCATGAATGCTGACGGACGACCACACGGCTGCCCGTGTGGCATGTTGCCAAGCAATGTTGACGCGCAACGACAGCATGAATGGGACTTTCTTTTCGTCGGTTGTGAGAATGGATGAGACGTGGATGCCATTTTTCAGTCCAGAAACAAAGCGCCAGTCAGCTCAATGGAAGCACACAGATTCACCGCCACCAAAAAAATTTCGGGTAACCGCCAGTGCTGAAAAAATGAGGGTGTCCATGTTCTGGGACAACGAGGGCGTAATCATTACCCATTGCGTTCCAAAGGGCACTACGGTAACAGGTGCCTCCTACGAAAATGTTTTGAAGAACAAATTCCTTCCTGCACTGCAACAAAAACGTCCGGGAAGGGCTGCGCGTGTGCTGTTTCACCAAGACAACGCACCCGCACATCGAGCTAACGTTACGCAACAGTTTCTTCGTGATAACAACTTTGAAGTGATTCCTCATGCTCCCTACCCACCTGACCTGGCTCCTAGTGACTTTTGGCTTTTTCCAACAATGAAAGACACTCTCCGTGGCCGCACATTCACCAGCCGTGCTGCTATTGCCTCAGCGATTTTACAGTGGTCAAAACAGACTCCTAAAGAAGCCTTCGCCGCTGCCATGGAATCATGGCGTCAGCGTTGTGAAAAATGTGTACGTCTGCAGGGCGATTACGTCGAGAAGTAACGCCAGTTTCATCGATTTCGGGTGAGTAGTTAATTAGAAAAAAAATCGGAGGCCTTAGAACTTGAATGCACCTCGTACTCTCATCTTCAGGTTGATATCTTGTTACATTTGTATCAGTTGGATGCAGCTAGTTGTTGGTTTTGGTTTCATTTTGCTACATAATGTATAACAGACACTTGTTATCATCATATGGCATTAAGTCATACATCCTTCCGCGATCGCGTGACAGAGGTCTTCCACAGACACGCCGTACTGCAGCTACTAAGGAACCTACTGTATTCTGGAGGTCATACACCAAGAGCCCAAGCGTAGTAAGACAGCTGTGTGTCTCGCAACGCACGGTTGCTGAAGTCCTGCAGGACCATTTACTGTGCCCGTTTCATTATTCTTTAACACAACACCTGCATCCTGCAAACAGCCTACTGCAGATGCAGTTCTGTGAATGGTTCCAACAACAACAGGAAGCCAACGACGACCTCACAAGCACTGTAATACGGTCGTATGAAGTAGCGTTCATTCGTGAGGGAGTCTTCAATACGGACAAAGCCCATCATTGGCGTGACGCTAACCCGCAAGTCACCGGCGACCGTGGGTATCAAGTCCGTTTTAGCATCGACGTCTGGTACGGAATACTGGGAGACCGGAGTTTGGGTCCCTACTTGTTGCCTGACCAGTTGACTGCATGAAGGTATATGCATTCGCCGGCCGGTGTGGCGGTGTGGTTAAAGGCGCTTCAGTCTGGAACCGCGTGACCGCTACGGTCGCAGGTTCGAATCCTGCCTCGCGCATGGATGTGTGTAATGTCCTTAGGTTAGTTAGGTTTAATTAGTTCTAAGTTCTAGGCGACTGATGACCTCAGAAGTTAAGTCGCATAGTGCTCAGAGCCATTTGGTATATGCATTCCTCTCAAACTATTTTCCTGACGCACTGGAAGATTTTCCACTTCATGTTCGACAGAGGTTACGGTTCCAACATCATGATGTACCTCCAAATTTTGGAATTAACGTGCGACGATATTTAGACGGAACATTTCGAGGGGAATGGCTCGGACGGTGAGATCCAGTTATGTGGCCTCCGCATTCACCTGACCTAAATCCCCTGCATTTCTTTCTGTGGGGCACTTGAAGGAGCACGTGTATTCTGCTCCGTCGACAACATGTTAATCTGACGGTGCGTGTTCATGCTGCACTTGTATTTGTGGATGCAGCCATGTTGCAAAGAGTCCAGACCTGTATGATCGAGCAGGTCGCACAATGTTTGGACGCGCAGGGGGTCACTTTGCTCATCTGCTCTGAGGACAAAGTGTCCTTCTGTAAACTTCATACGATCATTGATATGGAAATTATTATTGTCACTGCCTGCTAATGTGTTACATCTCAGCGGAAGTACTGCATGTACACTACTGGCCATAAAATTGCTACACCAAGAAGAAATGTAGATGATAAACGGGTATTCATTGGACAAATATATTATACTACAAGTGACATGCGCAATTTGGGTGCATAGATCCTGAGAAATCAGTACCCAAAACAACCACCTCTTGCCGTAATAACGGCCTTGATACACCTGGGCATTGAATCAAACACAGCTTGGATGGCGTGTACAGGTACAGCTGTCCGTGCAGCTTCAACACGATACCACAGTTCGTTGATAGTAGTGACTGGCGTATTGTGACGAGCCAGTTGCTCGGCCATCATTGACCAGACGTTTTCAATTGGTGAGAGATCTGGAGAATGTGCTGACCAGGGCAGCAGTCGAACAATTTCTGTATCCAGAAAGGCGCGTACAAGACCTGCAACATGCGGTCGTGCATTATCCTGCTGAAATGTAGGGTTTGGCAGGGATCTGAAATGTAACGTCCACTGTTCAAAGTGCCGTCAATGCGAAGAAGAGGTGACCGAGACGTGTAACCAATGGCACCCTATACCATCACGCCGGGTGATACGCCAGTATGGCGATAACGAATACACGCTTCCAATGTGCGTTCACCGCGATGTCGCCAAACACGGATGCGACCATCATGATGCTGTAAACAGAACCTGAATTTATCCAAAAAAATGACGTTTTGCCATTCGTGCACCCAGGTTCGTCGTTGAGTACACCATCGCAGGCGCTCCTATCTGTGATTCAGCGTCAAGGGTAACCGCAGCCATGGTCCCCGAGCTGATAGTCCATGCTGCTGCAAACGTCGTCGAGCTCTTTGTGCAGATGGTTGTTGTCTTGCAACCGTCCCCATCTGTTGACTCAGGGATCGAGACGTGGCTGCACGATCCGTTACAGCCATGCGGATAAGGTGCCTGTCATCTCGACTGCTAGTGATACGAGGCCGTTGGGATCCAGCACGGCGTTCCGTATTACCCTCCTGAACCCACCGATTCCATATTCTGCTAACAGTCATTAGATCTCGACCAACGCGAGCAGCAATGTCGCGATACGATAAACCGCAATCGTGATAGGCTACAATCTGACCTCTTTCAAAGTCGGAAACGTGATGGTACGCATTTCTCCTCCTTACACGAGGCATCACAACAACGTTTCACCAGGCAACGCCGGTCAACTGCTGTTTGTGTATGAGAAATCGGTTGGAAACTTTCCTCATGTCAGCACGTTGTAGGTGTCGGCACCGACGCCAACCTTGTGTGAATGCTCTGAAAAGCTAATCATTTGCATATCACAGCATCTTCTCCCTGTCGGTGAAATTTCGCGTCTGTAGCACGTCATCTTCGTAGTGTAGCAATTTTAATGGCCAGTAGTGTAGTATAAATAACTAGATGTCGAGGTATTCAACTATACAATCATCTTTAGCCTCTCGAAACTGATATTGTTTTTGTAGTTGTTCTGTCCTATGACAGGTCATTTGTTTCATGTGTCTATTTCTGACTTGTCTAACCACTTTTTTGTTGTGGCCACTGTTACAAAACATTGTACTCTGTAAATGTCGGATACGTGTGATTTAAGAACGGGTGCTTACTACAGTATTTTCTGGCAGAGAGAAAGTGACAAATGGAAACAAATACACCACGACCCAGAAACGAACCCTTGACCTTCTGCATGCCAACCAAAGCGCTATTCACTGCACCAACTACACAACACTACTGATACACGCTGACAGAGGTAGTTACCGTACTTGTGATTACAGTGTTGCCAGATTGGCACTGTTTAAAGTCCATTTACTGCCGAAAATATGCACAAGACGAAATTTTGTATTGCTAGTATGTGACGAATTGCACTGCGAAATATATATACATAACCAATCAGCGATTAGCTCACTCGGCGCCATTTTCTTGAGTAGTAGTAAATATTGAAGCCAGTGGAGTGTGTTTTTTTCTGTTCAGTTATTTTGGGGAATATAATTCAATATAGTGGTTGGAATAAAAATGGTTTGAGACGCAAGTCATGGAAGAAAAAGTGTTGCGTATCGAGTCGCAACTCGCAACACGATAGTTCCCGCGAAACCAACATCGTCCAAACAGCTCAGTACCAAAACTCACAATATCCAAAATGGGGACTGTCAAAACTCATATGTTCCATAGCTCATTAACAAAACTCACATGATCCATAATATAACCTTATATTATTCTAATTTCTCAATAAGCAAACATAATCTAAAATATACATAATGATTTATAGCCATTGTTCTTGCACATACTGATGTCCATATATGGGACATGCGCACGACGCACGTAAAACACGTTCTTAGTCATTTGTGAAATTTATGTTTTTGGAGCGTGTGAGTTATGCTTCTAACCTACTCATATATATATATATACATATTGCCACAGTTTGTGCAGCTCCCCCCGTCGGATGTTCGAGCCTTCCCTTGGGAATGGTTGTGTGTGTTGTCCTTAGCGTAAGTGTATATATATATATATATATATATATATATATATATATATATATATATATATATATATATATATATATATATATATATATATATATATATACCTAGACTTGCATATACAAACATACTTAAGACTTAATTATTATGTAGGTACACGTAGATACGTAGCATATAGGCCTATACATACTGAAATGTCCCCTTTGAAAAATTATATAAGACTGTGCTTAAACTGACACAATATTTTTAGCGCAACGCAATCTGACTTTCAAAAATCCCTACAAAAGAATGGCCCTGACTAACATTAACCTATACCTTTCACAAATCACTTACCTCACAAAAATCTTCATTACTCGAACTACTGCAATACAGTGAGCGCCACTACTGCTAGCTAAATAAAAGATTCAAACTACAGAAGGCACTAACTACTGATAGGGATAGTTAGCAAATGAAAAAGTTTAATAGAGAACAAACAATGTATTTACCTTAATAGTCATAATACACTCCTGGAAATGGAAAAAAGAACACATTGACACCGGTGTGTCAGACCCACCATACTTGCTCCGGACACTGCGAGAGGGCTGTACAAGCAATGATCACACGCACGGCACAGCGGACACACCAGGAACCGCGGTGTTGGCCGTCGAATGGCGCTAGCTGCGCAGCATTTGTGCACCGCCGCCGTCAGTGTCAGCCAGTTTGCCGTGGCATACGGAGCTCCATCGCAGTCTTTAACACTGGTAGCATGCCGCGACAGCGTGGACGTGAACCGTATGTGCAGTTGACGGACTTTGAGCGAGGGCGTATAGTGGGCATGCGGGAGGCCGGGTGGACGTACCGCCGAATTGCTCAACACGTGGGGCGTGAGGTCTCCACAGTACATCGATGTTGTCGCCAGTGGTCGGCGGAAGGTGCACGTGCCCGTCGACCTGGGACCGGACCGCAGCGACGCACGGATGCACGCCAAGACCGTAGGATCCTACGCAGTGCCGTAGGGGACCGCACCGCCACTTCCCAGCAAATTAGGGACACTGTTGCTCCTGGGGTATCGGCGAGGACCATTCGCAACCGTCTCCATGAAGCTGGGCTACGGTCCCGCACACCGTTAGGCCGTCTTCCGCTCATGCCCCAACATCGTGCAGCCCGCCTCCAGTGGTGTCGCGACAGGCGTGAATGGAGGGACGAATGGAGACGTGTCGTCTTCAGCGATGAGAGTCGCTTCTGCCTTGGTGCCAATGACGATCGTATGCGTGTTTGGCGCCGTGCAGGTGAGCGCCACAATCAGGACTGCATACGACCGAGGCACACAGGGCCAACACCCGGCATCATGGTGTGGGGAGCGATCTCCTACACTGGCCGTACACCACTGGTGATCGTTGAGGGGACACTGAATAGTGCACGGTACATCCAAACCGTCATCGAACCCATCGTTCTACCATTCCTAGACCGGCAAGGGAACTTGCTGTTCCAACAGGACAATGCACGTCCGCATGTATCCCGTGCCACCCAACGTGCTCTAGAAGGTGTAAGTCAACTACCCTGGCCAGCAAGATCTCCGGATCTGTCCCCCATTGAGCATGTTTGGGACTGGATGAAGCGTCGTCTCACGCGGTCTGTACGTCCAGCACGAACGCTGGTCCAACTGAGGCGCCAGGTGGAAATGGCATGGCAAGCCGTTCCACAGGACTACATCCAGCATCTCTACGATCGTCTCCATGGGAGAATAGCTGCCTGCATTGCTGCGAAAGGTGGATATACACTGTACTAGTGCCGACATTGTGCATGCTCTGTTGCCTGTGTCTATGTGCCTGTGGTTCTGTCAGTGTGATCATGTGATGCATCTGACCCCAGGAATGTGTCAATAACGTTTCCCCTTCCTGGAACAATGAATTCACGGTGTTCTTATTTCAATTTCCAGGAGTGTATATACAGCATTTCATGACATCCAGTCTTACAAATTTCAAAACTCCGCCATCTCTCTCCCCACATCCACCACTGCTGGCGACTCACCTCCAACTGCGCAATGCTATGCGCTGTTAACATCCAGCTGCCCAACACTACCAATGGCTGACAACAATGCAAACTGGCCACAGACTGCACACAGCACAGCCAGTGATTTTCATACAGAGCGCTACGTAATGTTGGCAATAAGAAAACATAAACAGCCTACTTCCATAGCCCCCATGCTCCCCACAAAAAATTTTACAAATTGTTTTGGGCAGTGGCCAATAATGATTTGATAAAATTTTTCATAATTACAATAACAAAGATATCAAATGCACACACTTATTGATACAATGTTGGTCAAAAGCTAAAATTTTCTCACAGTCCATAAAAACAGTCCTGATCATTCATCACAGTAAAATTGAAGTGTTTTTCTCAAAGTCTGAGCAGTAAAAGACAATGCACAGGGAAGTAGTGGATTTCCATGCAGTCTTGAAGAAGTAGTGTTGTCCTTCCAACGGAAAGACAGTGCTGACTCTTGACATGCTGACAGGTAATGGGCCACAACAGAGCAAACCCACCGCAGAGTATGTCGAAGTTTTGAAGAATATTGGTAGGTAGGTCATCACAGAACAGACCACTGTAGTCCTGGTAGACATTACGGTATTGGTGGGCCACCAGAGGTGCAGACTCACTGCAGTCCTTGTAGAGATAATGGTATTGGTGGGCCATGAAACGTGAAGATCCACTGTACTCCTTGTAGAAATAATGGTATTGGTGGGCCATCAAAGATGCAGACCCACTGTAGTCCTTGTAGAGATAATGGAATTGGTGGGTCATCAAAGATGCAGACCCACTGTAGTCCTGTAGAGACGGCCAGCAGCCATCTGTTGCGACTGTGCAGGTGCACAATCACCATCGAAGAGTCTTGCGGAGAATATAGCAAGTCCATAAACCACCACTTGTGCACGCACAAAGTTTTTGGAATTGTCCTTAGAACCAGCAATGCTGTTAATCAGTCCCTTGCTGAATTATCAACACACGTGCAAAAACTATCAGTCCCTACTTCTCACATATTGTCCATATACTACGACCAACAGAAACGTGTGCTGTGAAATGGAACTTACAAGTTAATAATATGATGAACTGGTGTCAATTACAATTTTATAACATAAGAATACAATTACAAAGGTACAAAATACATCATTAAAGAACATAACAATACAGATAACATTTGTAGTGCAGGCTTTACAAAAGAATCGAAATAACATATACATCAGTGTTACAGGAATTATGACATGAGTACATGCATAAAAGATCAGAATAACTTTCAAAACATCAACTTCACACATGAGCATTAAAACAGAACAGAATAAATAATGTCTAAACATCTTTACAAAGTAAATAACATATTATCAATGCCAGTTATATTTGAGGATAACAGTATTCCTCATCATAGTGAATGTAGCTTAGTATTAGAAGAGAAAAAATATTCTATGAAACAGTACACAGACAGGAAGAAAACAAATACACAAGGGTATACAAACACATAGTGGGATAACACAAAAGGAAAGGACAGGGTTCGTTTTCAGTGTAACATTTGGTACTGCAGTCCAACCCAAAACTTCATTCCATAGATCTTTTTTTTCTTATTTCAACATTTGTTTCCACCAAAAAAATCCTATCGAAGCATGCTTTCTGTATTCTGTTCATATCCTCTTTCAAAAATAGTTTTTCTCCACTGTACACTACTTTTTTTGGCCAAACCATTTTCTTATAGCTTCTCAATGCATTTCTTCCAATCCATCATAGTTAGTTTCTTATATAGTCTACCCCCTCTTAAGCTAACTTAAATCTACTGAGCTCAGATACTAAACTAAGGGACGAGGCAATGCAGCAGCACAAAACAATTAACGCAAACAGCAATGACAAAAAAAATGTAAAATTGCAAAGCAAGCTACAGTAAATCGAAATTACCAAGCAATGCAACATTACAACTAATATGAGCCAATGTGCAGCAACAAGAAAAATAAATCAGTAGTAAAACTAGCTTAACAGAGTAATGTATAGTGAAATTTAGTAGCACTATGCCTGGCAAACAGCAGCAACAAACGCAATAACTTATACCTAAACATGACAAAGCTCAAGCAGAAAAAATATTACGCTAAATACAACAATGCAGACAAGGGAAATGTATATTCACATCTTAATGTCTATGTAATTAAAGTGGTGCACCACAAGAAGTTATTCTACCAAAAAAATTACGAAGTAGTTGAAAAGAAAATTCCGTATACAATTCCTGTGAAGGGAAACGTCTTTTTATGCTCCTTCGTTTTTTGAATAGATCATAAAATTATTTACTGGATCTGTAGGCATAAAATATTTATATTAGTACATCTATTAAGTTTTATTTTACCCAGTGCTGCAGTGCAGCTAGAAACTAGATATTAAACAAAATGAGCGATCTCTCAACTAGAAAGACAATAGATGTAAAATGTTTCTCATCATTTCATTAGGCATTTTAGTAAATATCATAAATTAAGAGCTCCACAGTGTAATCATATTTTTTCAAGTTTGAGCGTGTCGCATTTGCGATGGTTTCTGCAAAGAAATGTCAATAGCGAGGATAATGTCCTCCTTTTTTTTCTCCACCTGTGCCTCTGAAAGGCACACACTAATGGCTTTTTTCGAGGCGTCTGTCGCACAGCTGGGTGCCCACAATGCATTACAAGCAGGTGGTCACTTAACTTTCTTACGGAAATATTTACGACAGCAGTTTCCGCTACAGTGACAGTCTCATAAAAAATATTCCACAGGTCAAGAATTTGCATTAAAAATCTGTAGAAACAAAATTCTATTGATATAACAGTGTCCAAAAGATTTTCGTCGGCATTGTGATACATTCACACATTTAGACACATTTCATAACTCTTAAAGTATGATTCTTGGTTTCCAACAACCTTTTTTCACAAACCAGAGTCCCTAACCACTACTCATTATTCCTTACCATACTCGTCGACACTTCTTCAATATTTCATCATAACAGATATGTAGCATAATCAAATAACTCATATAGCATCCGCTTATTGATCATAAACATACCGCAACAGCATAATACACATAGTCATCGTAATAATAACATCATAACACCTCAGTCAACTCTCAAAATCGTCGTAGCTTCCTCCAATAATTTCAAAACCTAAAAAAAATTCTCTGCCACTTCAATAATGTCATCTACCTCAAACATACTTTAAAAATCATGATCTCATACCAAATACATCATTCAAAGCTCTCATAGTATCACAATGGTTCCGAAAAAATATGAACAGTTCACACAGTACAGACAAAATACAGTTTCATAAATGTGAAGTTATCCAAATGTGTAATTGTGTAAACATGTGTCACTGATGTAGTAAAAAAGTTTATCTCTTAGTTAAATGATCAGATAGCTGCGTAATTTATGTGTTAGAGGAATATGGTACCGATGTGTAAAGTTGTATGAGCAAATACCATATTAGCTAGGGCTCCTTGTGCTTGCCAAACACATGGTACACAAAGTAAGCGTGTACCCCCCTGAGGATTAATGTAATTATACCCTCAGGTGTTACAGATTACAGCAATGGAATGAAATGTATCACGGAAAACTTTCTTTGTAATTCAAAAATCTTGAAAAATAAATGGTTTAAGTACAAAATTAAGCACTCAAATGTGTGTCCTGTAGCGCTAAATGTGCGTCTTGCTGTAAGATAATTCTGTGGAAGTGTCGTAGTTATCGTCCTCTGTAAGCAAAGTTCTGCTGAAGTCAATGTACTTACCTCATCATAAACGAAAGTGAAATGCTTTGTGTATAGATATCGTAGTTATTACACACCTTACCGTGATCAAGAAAGTACTATAATGTAACGTATTGTTGTGCTACGAAAGAGGCTGTCTCATTGTAGCTATACCACAAAAGTTACTACTAAAACATGTTTTACTTTCCAAAATAATTCAGAAAAACTGTGCAGATATAAAACAGAAACACCGCAAAAGCAACATTGTAAATTGTCACTCATTAGTAGCGTCGTGATAAAATCATGTAGCTGTCACATAAACTAACCACTGTGTCATCTGGTATCTCACAGAAAGTACTTTAAATCCAGAATGTATTTTCAAGTAAACCAAAATGTTGCATTAAAATCTCATTAGCAGTACTGGTAAATGTTCTAAGTATGTGAGCCTTATAGTCGTTACGTAATCGTGCAACTAACAAGCAAGAATGCACACACACAATAACACTGTGACATCTGTTCACTATAACAATGCATTCGTAATTTCTGTTTAAATAAGTTCTCTTGGTTCTTGACTGGATAGTTAACTTTAAAACATAGTTGCATGTTAACAGTTTCTAAGATTGAAAAAGAGTACTAGTAACGTGAAGTGAAAAATTTTATAGTGAAGACTAAGTTAAAAAGCAGATTATCTCCCAATAAATGGTTTTACATGTGAAATGTGGTGTAACCCTTTGCTCTTCCTAGTATGCAGAGTTTCAACTTCAACGCAATTATCATGTGGTATACGTCGGTAAAGAATACTGGAATTTTTCTCCAAGTTAGCATCTATGTTATTTTTCCCTGAGCCAGCGGGCGCACTTGGCTGCCTGCGGTGTGAGTCATTGTCTGTTTCTTTGTTGGCGCGCGTCGTTACTGGGATTAGGAGACCTAACTTCTACAAATTCGCCTTGCTGAGAGGGCCCAGCCCTGTTAGAATCCCGCCAGATCTGATGAAATTCAGGTCTGTCGTTACGATCATATCGTCTGTCGTCATGTCGGTAGTTCTGTAGTTTCTTGCTTGTCGGTTAAGTGGTGAAGAATTTCTCCCTGAATCGTAACTGCGCGCTGGACCGTTGCGTCTAAAGTTATTCTGTCTCCCGTAATAATAATTGTTTTGGTTCCCATATTGTCTGTTTCTCTGATTGTCTCTGTGATAGTCATTACTGCGGAGAGGTGATCTTTCCCGGTAATTATTACTACTCTGCCAACGGTTGTCATACGGTGGTGTCTGTTTTGGTCACGATTTCTGTTGTGAGAATAGCCTTGTCGCGTCCAGTTATTATTTCTTTCATCGCGGAATCGTGACAGATGTGACCTGTAATTGTTGTGCTCTTGTTTTTGCGTTCCGCGATTGTCAGTGTCAATTTCTAATTCTTGTTAGAGTCCCTGAAAAGCTTCAATGTCGTCTTTGAAACGTCCTGCCAAAATAATATGTCGTAAATGTTCAGGTAATTTGATAAAGCAAATGCGAATGAGTTCTGAGGGGCTGTATGGGTTTGACAGGTACTGATTCTTGTGCAACATGTCTTCAAAATATTTCACAAGACTGGAAAATTCAGATTGTTCAAAGTGTTTCATCATCATGATGCTATGTTTTACTCAGTCTTGTGTAGCTTGAGACCAATATGCTGAGAGGAACGTATGGTAAAATTCTCCTTCACTATGACAATCGTGAATGACGATCGCATTCTTTCAGCTGGTTCATTCTCTAAGTAGCCACACATAAATTCTAATCTGTGCTCTAACGACCAGTTTGGAGGAAAACAATGAGACAATTGGAGCCACGCTTGTGGATGAATGTCGTTGCCAGAATTCTTAAATGTTTTGAATTTACGTGTAGTAATGAACAGCTTATAGTCAAAATCATGATGTCGGCGAGTCGCATATCGGTCATTGTTATGTCGTTTCGGCGGCTCCATTTCAAAATTCGGTGCACCTTGCCAATTTCTTTCATAATTTCTGAAATGCGCTGTGTTGTTGTTTTGTGGTTGTTGCTTATTTCTATGTCCCTCTTCCCGTATTGGGGCGCGAGTGTCCTCTGAAATACCTAATTCATGTATTATCTGTGTCAGCTGATCTTGTACTTCCCGGATTTCTCTTTGGTGTTGCGTATTAATTTGATTCTGATTTTGTTTGAATTTCCTAATTTGTTCGCACTCTTCTGTGTCATTAAAGACTACCGGTTTTGTGTCATTCAGATTATCATCTACCTTCGTAGATAAATTATTTAGCTGATCCAAAAGTTCAACTACTTTCTCTGATAATGAACTAATTTCCTCCATGTGTCTTTCTGAACCAATTTTCAGAGTATCTATTGTGTCCTTTAAGTTTTCCTGAGTTTTTGCAAGTTGCGTAACCGAATCGGCAGATGCAACTGAGTCAATTTTCGCTTGCAAGGTCTCATGATTTTGATGAACAATAGTTTGTAGTTCTTTTATGGCTGCTTCGTGATTCTGTAATGCATTTTCATGCCGCGAAAAAATAGGTTGAAAATGCTCACAAATTTGTGTTTTTACGTCATTACAGACTTTTTGACATTTCGATTCGATTTTATGTAACTCAGTAGTTAAATCTTCACGTGTTTGTTCAAGCTTATGTTCCACTGAGTATAACTTTTGAAGCTTTTGTTCCATTGCGTCTAACTGTTGCTGTGTTTGTCTCTGGTGTTGTTCCATTGTGTCTAACTTTTGAAGATTTTCTTCCATTGTGTCTAACTGTTGCTGTGTTTGTCTCTGATTTTGTTTCATTTGCTGCATTAATTGCAGTAATAATGTATTAGTGTCTGGAATCTGTTCCTCTATGCATTTCAGCAGTGCATTTGCACCGGCAGCATTCACATTTTGACAAGCAGAAAATGTGTTTTGACTTATTTGAGAAAACGGCGAGGCCCCAAAACCTGAATCTACAGTATTTGCAAGATTGTGTCCTGTCATTTCGGATTCCTGAGGCAAGCTGTTGCTAACAGATCGATCGATAATGCTTCCCTGTTCACTAATTGTTTCACTGCCTACACCATTATTTGCAGCCCACTCCATTTCCCTATGCACAATTACCAAATTACTAGTTTGAACATTAGTTAATTCATTATACGGTGGCGCTAACACACTGCTTTCTTCTTCACTGTCATTTCTCAGTTTACTTTCGAGCCTAGTATTACGTTTTTCACACGCCATTATTGTCACAATATTTCACACGACAACACAGAAAAACACAATTTGAAGAGCAAAAATAAGGGAACACATTAACATAGCACTTAAAATAATATCTAGTTAATTGCAAGCGCAGCTGCGAAATACTTGGTGCAAATCTACATGCATGCCACAACTGTTTTACTTTACAAGAATGAAAAACTACAACTACAAAGGAAATTCTCTCTACAATTACACGTGCTAGCAATAAACAAAGGCTACACTAATTGCACAAACTACAAGAAAAAAATCAGAAGATTCCAGTGAGGTATCCTCGGCTAAGGGTCGACATATGAAACGTCCCCTTAGAAAAATTATACATGACTGTCCTTAAACTGACACACAATATTTTTAGCGCAACGCAATCTGACTTTCAAAAATCCCTACAAAAGAATGGCCCTGACTAACATTAACCTATACCTTTCACAAATCACTTACCTCACAAAAATCTTCATTACTCGAACTACTGCAATACAGCGAGCGCCACTACTGCCAGCTAAATAAAAGATTCAAACTACGGAAGGCACTAATTACTGATAGGGATAGTTAGCAAATGAAAGATTTTAAAGAGAACAAACAATGTATTTACCTTAATAGTCATAATATATATAGCAGTTCATGACATCCAGTCTTACAAATTTCAAAACTCCGCCATTTCTCTCCCCACATCCGCCACTGCTGGCGGCTCACCTCCAACTGCGCAACGCTACGCGCTGTTAACATCCAGCTGCCCAACACTACAAATGGCTGACATCAATGCAAACTGGCCACAGACTGCACACAGCACAACCAGTGATTTTCAAACAGAGCGCTACGTAATGTTGCGAGAAAACATAAACAGCCTACTTACAATACATATGTATACATACTTATAATGTGGAGTAACGAAATTTCGGGAAATATCTGTCTAGCTAACATAGTTAAGTGATTAACATTGTAACATCACAGGTTAATGTTAACGCGAGGCAAATCATTGCAAATGTGAAATGCTGGTACATTAATAACCGGTGTAACTGCCAGAATGTTGAATGCATGCATTGTGTTTTACAGGTGCCGGATGTCAGAGTGTGGGATGGAGTTCCATGCCTGTTGCACTTGGTCGGTCACTACAGGGATGGTTAACGCTGTTTGTGGATTACGCAGGAGTTGTCGTCCGATGATGTCCTATACGCGTTCGATTGTAAATGCCGATAAACGTCAACCATCTCGGCTGTAATTTATCAACCTCTGCAACCAATTACTTGAAAGTGATAGTGTAACACCTAAACAACGTTACAGAAGGAAACAGTGACGACAGAAGAGAGGAAAATTAATGTTCTTGCAGCTGTTGCAGTTGATCCGCACTTTAGCTCCCGCGCAATCGCACGAGGAAGTGGCATGAGTCAGGCAAGCGTCCTAAGGATTCGGCATTGACATGGGTTCCATCCTTAGCACATCTCTCTCCATGAAGAGCTGCATGGATTATGAGAATCGTGCCAACTTTTGTACAAGAGCATTAAGGCAGGATACTCCAGAAGTATTATGTATCTTATCATACAATGAAGGCTTTCACGACCGGATGGTACTGTTGTTCAAAAATGGATCTGAGCACTATGCGACTTAACTTCTGAGGTCATCAGTCGCCTAGAACTTAGAACTAATTAAACCTAACTAACCTAGGGACATCACACACATCCATGCCCGAGGCAGGATTCGAACCTGCGACCGTAGCGGTCGCTCGGTTCCAGACTGTAGCGCCTAGAACCGCACGGCCACTCAGGCCGGCTGGTACTGTTGTTGATAATTCTTCCGGGTTATATGGCCGTGGTCCATGGAATTCTTCTATTCCTAACGTTTCGTCCAATACTACGTTGGACATCTTCAGATGTATGGCTGGTCCTGCTGAGTCCTGCCGACTGACAAGTCGGGCTTTTTTTTTCTTTTATTGATTTTCAATTCCCCCCGAAGGGGGCGAGCTGGCAGCAGCTTAGTACGCTGCTCTACAGCCTACAGACTATTATTTTAAAAGACGGAAGACGAAAAGAAACAAGAAAAACAGGCGATAAAACGGTGACATCAAGTGTAAAATGGCGGAAAAATGCGGAAAGTTAAAACAGAAAGCAAAAGGGGTTGGCAACGTTAATAAAAGACACAGGAATCAGACAAGTAACATAGTACACACACAATTTAAAAAACATGGCGACAGTCTGGTTTCTGTTCGCAAGAGATAAAAGGCACACCCAGCGACAGTATGATGGCCGTTCGCAACACTTCCCAAAAAACAGAACACGGAACACTCACTGTAAAACACTCACTGTAGAACACTCACTGTAGAACACTCAATGTAGAACACTGCACGAAAGTGGCGGCACAAAGATGACACTCCCAAGCCAAAGGCAGATGGGGGGCGGTGGGACGTGGAGGAGGGGGAAGAACAGGGAGGGAGGAAAGAAAAAAAACGGAAAAGGGGGGGAACCAAGGAGGGAGAGGACTAATAAAGGGGGAGAAGGGCAGACGCGAGAGGGAATGAGAGGAGGCAGAGGAAGGAAATGTAAAAGGACTCGGGGGAGAGAAGGGGGCAAAGAGATGGGAGGTGGGGAAGAAAGAGGATGGAAGGGGGGGAGAGGGAGCCCGGGAGAAGGACAGAGGAAAGGAGGGGGAGGGAGGATCAGAGTTGATAGGAGGGATAAATGGAGGGAGAGAGGGCATCATCCGGGAGGGGGAGTTGATGGAAGCCACCTTGCGAAAGGAGAACGAGTCGGGCGTCGGAGAGAGGCCTAAATACCGAGGAAAGTGGGCGTGGTCTAGCTTGCACATAGTAGCAGAGAGAAAACTAGTCAAAGATAAAATGTAACTATCGATAATAGTCCGTCATAGATAAAAACCACTTATCGATTCTGTAACGCCACTGTCCATATCTCACTTAATTTCAATAGCCTCCCTATACTGTCGTGGATAATAGTTCGTGGTAGCACTTAAAACTGTAGTTTCAGAAAACTTAACTACGTGGTCACCTGACTGAAGTGCATGTTTCGCAACGGCCGATTTATCTGTTTTTCCCAATCGGCAAAGAGTTTTACGCTCCTTTACCCTCGTATTCACACTTCTTTTGGTACTACGATAGTGAACCATCAGGTCATAGGCCCATTTTTCATAGATGGAACACTGAACAAGTGCAAGTATCACAGCCTCCTAACAGACCATCTTCGGCGAATGCTAGATTACGTACCTCTGCAGAGAAGGAGGAACCTGTGGTACAAACACGATGGCTGTCCAGCCCATAGCGCACGAAGTACTACAGCATGTCTTCACGAATTCTTTCCAGGTCGTTGGATTGGACACGGAGGACCTGTACCTTGGCCGGCCCATTCCCTGGATTTGACGCCTGTAGACTTTTTTCTGTGGGGGAAAAACGCTGTCTACTAGGACATACTAACTAGAGCCAATAATACGCAGTGACATAATACTGTAGCTTGCTCTGACATGTCCGCTAGAATGCTAACATGTGTGCAGCGGTCGCTCCATATCGGACTGGGAACGCATACTGCGCTGCGGGTGGTCATTTTGAACACAACCTGTGATGGTCAGTTGTCTCGTTACTGGTCAGTATCCACATAACTAGTGTATGCACTTCTGTTGTTCTTTAGTGTCTGATACTACAGGTATTGTACAAGTGTCGGCGTGGGAACTTTTCAAAATACAATATCTCGTAAACTACACGCACTGGACTCCTACAGCAAAAACCACTCACATTCTAATTACCCTAGTTTTACGAGGTGCGACAATGAAGTAATGAGTCTGATTTTCTTTGCAAGATGTGGTAACCCTGCAGGTTTGCGTAGGCACAATATCTTTGACCTTGGTCTATAAGCTGCATCTAGACCAAGCGGCACATCGATGCAACTGCTCAGTCGTGAGTTGTGCTGTAATAAGTTAACATGTGTCTCTCGTCATGGAAATAGAAGCGCATAATATTGCGCAATGGTATGCCATTTCTTTTTGCTTTAAATTGGGTGAAAACGCGACGACAACTTACGGTAAGCTTCAGAAGGCTTTTGGAGAGGCGGTTCTGTCAAGAGCTCAAGTTTTTAGTTGTCATAAAATGTTTAGTGAAGGCAGAACGAATGTTGAAGATGAAGACCGCAGTGGACGACCACCAACCTCACGTACGGTTGTCAACTTGTCCAGGGTGCGTGAACTCGTACGATCTGACTGAAGATTATACGTGAAAATGATTGCAGAAGAACTGAACAACAATCGAGAAACGGTTTGTCTAATAATAACTGAAGATCTTGGTATGAGAAAGATTTGTGCAAAGGTTCAAATGGCTCTGAGCACTATGGGTCTTAACATCTGAGGTCATCAGTCCCACAGAACTTAGAACTACTTAAACCAACTAACCTAAGGACATCACACACATGCATGCCCGAGGCAGGATTCGAACCTGCGACCGTAGCGGCCCCGTGGTTCCAGACTGACCTGCCTAGAACCGCTCGGCCACACCGGCCGGCCAAGATTTGTGCGAAAATGGTCCTCTGTCAGCACAGCAATTTTTAACCTCAAAACAAGTTTAAGTACTACCACAGCTACATTATTCACCAGATATCGCTCCCTGCCACTTTTTTCTATTTCCAGGATTCAAAACGGCGGTCAAGGGACGCCATTTTCAAATAACTAACACAAGATGTTCAAAAAGCTGTGACGAGGGTCTTGGAGGATATTACAGAAGATGAGTTCCAGAAATGTTACCATCAGTGGCAGAGGCGCTGGAAAAAGTGTGTGCAATCAGAAGGGAACTACTTGGAAGGAGACAACACTAAACTTGACTAAAACGGTAAGCAACATTTTTTTTCACATCAGTCTCATTACTTTATTGTCGCACCTCGTATTCTGTCGGCCGCTCGTGGTCTCGCGGTAGCGTTCTCGCTTCCCGAGCACGGGGTCCCGGGTTCGATTCCCGGCGGGGTCAGGGATTTTCACCTGCCTCGAGATGACTGGGTGTTTGTGTTGTCCTCATCATTTCATCATCATCCAGGAAAGTGGCGAAATTGGACTGAGCAAAGGTTGGGAAATTGTACGGGCGCTGATAACCACGCAGTTGAGCGCCCCACAAACCAAACATCATCATCACCTCGTATTCAGTTAATGTCAATAGGCATTGTTGCATTTAAAAAAGTGTTGATTTGCACAAAACATACACTTTCTAAGTATTATAACAATCTGTTGATTGGCTAACACTAAGAGCCCGTGCCTAGTAATCCATCAATAGCTCTTGCTATTTCTGCAGTATTTGAGATGCAAGTTTTAGATGATTCACACGATATGTAAAGTGTATAATAGTGAAATGTTCTTAGTAAAAATCTCGATAAGTTCTTGACCGGTTTACTTCGAATTTTAAACAATGCCCTATTAAACATTCCGACTGTAGCATCTGAATTTGTATTCATAGTAGCCACGCGGGATAGCCGTGCGGTCTAGGGCGTCCTATCTCGGTTCGCGCGGCTCCTCCCGTTCCCCCCCGTTGGAGGTTCGAGTCCTCCCTCGGGCATGGGTGTGTGTGTGTGTGTTGTCCTTAACGTAAGTCGTGATGGCTGGGTGTTGTGTGCTGTCCTTAGGTTAGTTAGGTTTAAGTAGTTCTAAGTTCTAGGGGACTGATGACCATAGATGTTAAGTCCCATAGTGCTCAGAGCCATTTGAACCTTAACGTAAGTTAGTTTAAGTTAGATTAAGTAGTGCGTAAGCCTAGGTACCGATGACCTCAACAGTTTGGTCCCATAGTCCGTATCACAAAATTCCATTGTATTAATAGTAGTAAACAAGGCTCAAGTTCAGGGAGGGGGAAAGAGGAGATCGTGGGAGAGTGTGAGGAAATGGACACAGAGACCGGAAGGGAGAAGCTGGACAGAGGGAGAAGAGAGAAGGAGAGGAGAAGTCTGACGGAGAGGGGTGGGGAGGTGGTGGGCAGATAGAGGAGGTTGAGGAGCAGATGGACGGATACAGGGGGGGGGGGGGAAGAAGGAGAGTAGGAGGTGCTCTCTCTTTCGTTTCTTTTCTATTTAAAGAGTTTGAGCCACAGCAATGTGCGTTGGGGTACAGCTATTTGTTAATAACCGGCGTATCCAACAGTTGTGTATGTAGTGGCGATGCAGTGAGTACACGGTTAAACTTGTGCACTTGATCCCCGATCTACACTCTTGTAGATCCCCTATCTACAGTCTTGTAGCCGACGACGGGCTCGAGCGACGAGTTTACTCTTAAATGGGCAGTACGGAGACGACGAGAGTTGGGACATGACGTCACTGGGCCCGCTGGCGAGTGTACAGAGCTCAGTTCTGATCTCTAGGAGGGGGATAAGTGCACGTAGAATGAACGAGTAATACCAGAATAATACGCCAGAGGCGCTGCAATTGACTGAAACAAAGAAAGTCGCTCGTGCAAAAGGAGCATACCCCACGACTTGTACACCAGTGCCTAATGGACTCTCCTTGCGCGGCGGCTGCCTTCACGTCACTTCTGCGCCTACCTGGTTCACTCCGCAGCGGCCAGGGCAGCAGCGGCGCCATTAGGGGCCGTAATCGGCCACCCACCCTCTCTCGCTCCCTCCCTCCCGCGGATAAATTATTTAGGCGACCCGCTCGGCTGCGGCTCGCGCGTTCGTTCTTTCCCCGGCCAGAGCACGGACGCACATTCTCTCTTCTCTCTCTTTTTTTTTTTTTTTTTTTTTTTGCCGGAGCCCGGATTAGTGTTTTGAGAACAGCCGTTTTAGATTTCCGCCGCGCGTAATAAACAATGGTAATCCCGTATTTATCTTTATTCCCCGCCGTGGATTAGCATTCGGACGCGGCGGCAGCGGCTGCAACGGCTACCCCGCAGGCTTCGCATCCTGATTGAAAACTGGGGAACGAGTTGCAATGGAAATACCGCGTTATCACAATATATCCGGTAAATAGCAAACAGCGATTCAACTCAAAGTCAACACGGGCGCTTGTTTTGCTTCGCACGTGCGGCCCATCGGAACAAACAGGACCCCGCGGCGGTAGCGGCGGCGGCCACGGTGTGCAGGCGAACGCGCAGGTAGGTGCGAGGTGGGTGGGGGAGGGGGAGCAGGGGGGAGGGGGGGTGGAGAGGGGAGCGGGCAACGGGCGCGGAGCGCGAATCACAAAATCGCCGGCCCATCCATCGACAAAGCAAAATAATGAAGAGCGCTTTGTGTACCCTGGCGGGAAATAAACATGTGCGCCGCAGATGAATTCGCACCGGCCCGCCGGACAATGAGCTGCCCGCCGCGACGCGCGAGCTCGCTCACACACGCACACGCACACGCACGCACCTGCTGACACGCAGAGTCCGCACCAAAGCGCTGACCCTCGCTGCGCCGCCTAGCTTTCCCACCCGCAAATTAGTCCTCGGCCACTTCGTTCGCCTCTCAATCCATTTTCTCAGTGTAGATTTCGTTCAGTAATCAGCCTCTCCCCGATGTTATTCAATCTGTATATTGAGCAAGCAGTAAAGGGAACAAAAGAAAAATTCGGAGTAGGTATTAAAAGCCATGGAGAAGACATAAAAACTTTGAGGTTCGCCGATGACATTGTAATTCTGTCAGAGACAGCAAAGGACTTGGAAGAGCAGTTGGACGGAATGGACAGTGTCTTGAAAGGAGGGTATAAGATGAACATCAACAAAAGCAAAACGAGGATAATGGAATGTGGTCGAATTAAGTCGGGTGATGCTGAGGGCATTAGATTAGGAAATGAGACACTTAAAGTAGTAAAGGAGTTTTGCTATTTGGGGAGCAAAATAACTGATGATGGTCGAAGTAGGGAGGATATAAAATGTCGACTGGCAATGGCAAGGAAAGCGTTTCTAAAGAAGAGAAATTTTTTAACATCGAGTATAGATTTAAGTGTCAGGAAGTCGTTTCTGAAAGTATTTGTATGGAGTGTAGCCATGTATGGAAGTGAAACATGGACGATAAATAGTTTAGACAAGAAGAGAATAGAAGCTTTCGAAATGTGGTGCTACAGAAGAATGCTGAAGATTAGATGGGTAGATCACATAATGAGGAGGTATTGAATAGAATTGGGGAGAAGAGGAGTTTGTGGCACAACTTGACAAGAAGAAGGGACCGGTTGGTAGGACATGTTCTGAGGCATAAAGGGATCATAAATTTAGCATTGGAGGGCAGCCTGGAGGGTAAAAATCGTAGAGGTAGACCAAGAGATGAATACATTAAGCAGATTCAGAAGGGTGTAAGTTGCAGTAAGTACTGGGAGACGAAGAAGCTTGCACAGGATAGAGTAGCATGGAGAGCTGCATCAAACCAGTCTCAGGACTGAAGACCACAACAACAACACAATCACTGGATGTACAAAGTATGGAGGAGAAAACAAAGGCTCCGTTAGATCACGGTCGATTTGGCTTCCGGAAAGGTAAGAGCGCCAGAGAGGCATTTCTAACGGTGCGACTGACAATGGAAGCAACAGTTAAGAAAAATCGAGATATGTTCATAGGATTTGTCTCTCTGGAAAAATTCTGACAATGTAAGAGTTTTTACTGACAAAAATAGGAATAAGTCATATGTTCCGAAAACAACGACCGTGTGAAACCCAGCTCGCTCCTTTCATCCACGAGACCCAGAAGGCAGCAGATACCCAGACAACTCCCATGTTCCTTGACTTCCGGAGGACATACGATACAGTTCCGCACCACCACCTAACGTTCAAAATACGAGCGTACGGAACGTAAGACCAACTGTGTGACTGGATTGAACAGTTTCTACCAAACGGAACACAGCACGTTATTTACAATGGAGAGAAATTTTCACACGCAAAGTTGACTTCGAGCTTGCCCCAATGGAGTGTTAAGGCTCCATTACTTTTCACAATACAGGGAGTCCCAAAAAGAAACACCGACAAGCTTTAGGGACAGGTTCCTTATACCAAAACATGCCTTAAGAGCTATGGGCACTTGTTCATCTTCGATACTACGATACTGATCTCTTCTACTGCAAGGGCTTTGCTTTCCATATTTTGGAAGGAGATAGTATGGATCAAACAAAGAAAAAACGTCCAATAAGCACGGAGTCTAAAACGGATGCCTTAAGAGGTATGAGCACTCGTTCATCTTCGCGAGGGTGAAACATATCTCTTGTATTGAACAAGTGCTAGTAGCTCTTCAGCTATGCATATTAGAGACCATGTTTATTAGACATTTTTTCTTGTTTTAGTGTAAGGAAACTGTCCCTAAAGCTCGTCGGCATTTGTTTGGGCCGCCTTCTGTATACAGGATGGTCCATTGATCGTGACCGGGCCAAATATCTCACGAAATAAGCGTCAAACGAAAAAACTACAAAGAACGAAATTTGTCTAGCTTGAAGGGGGAAACCAGATGGCGCTTTGGTTGGCACGCTAGATGGCGCTGCCATAGGTCAAACGGATATCAACTGCGTTTTTTTTTAAATAGGAACCCACATTTTTTATCACATATTCCACATATTCGTGTAGTACGCAAAGAAATACGAATGTTTTAGTTGGACCACTTTTTTTGCTTTGTGGTAGATGGCGCTGTAATAGTCACAAACATATGGCTCACAATTTTAGACGAACAGTTGGTAAGAGGTAGATGTTTTAAAGTAAAATACAGAACGGAGGTACGTTTGAACATTTTATTTCGGTCGTTCCAATGCGAACTTATCATTTCTGAGAACGCATGCTGTTGCAGCGTGATTACCTGTAAATACCACATTAATGCAATAAATGCTCAAAATGATGTCCGTCAACCTCAATGCATTTGGCAATACGTGTAACGACATTCCTCTCAACAGCGAGTAGTTCGCCTTTGAAAGGTGGCTACACTGAGACACAGCGCCAGAAATCGCGCCAGAGAGTATTGTTCCGCCGCCTCCACTGGCAGTGATTATTGAGACGTAGCGGCAAGCAGTGCTTACCGAGAAGTTGTGGTGGACTGCTTGTCGTGAAGTCAGAGTGAGATGTGGTAGTGGAGAGTGTTGTTCCATGTTTTATGCAGTGGTTTGATGGGAGAGATAGCAGATGTTGTTCTAATGGAGATATTGTAACGATCTGAGTGCTTTTCGTCAATATATATGAAGGTAATAAGTATTATGTTGTTTTATTATTTGTGTGTCCTGAATAATGTGTCGTTACAGGTTCAGTCAACAAAGCATCTGGCTTGTGTTCTTGTATTAGAGTGTAATTTTGGTTTTCTTGCACAATTATAGTATTTCTAATTTTCTTTTATCACGTCAGTATAATTGGTATTTAAAAATTCTTGTCTTGTTGAAGAAGAACCGTGCCAGATGTGCGTTGAGTCATACTACCACATACAGAACAGCTACACTTGTGCTTTGTTGGTTTCGTAGGTTTTATAGTTGCTGGGGACTTAATTAATTAACTGTGTTAACGAAAATTTTCTTACATTCTTTGTTGTCATTCTATGCAGTCAGATAGCGTAACAATTAGTTGTCAGGGCCAGCCGTTTACGAGACTTGCGTAATCGGACATACAGCTACTAAAAATATTTGCATTCATATTTCATTTTAATTAAGCCCCCATGCACGTGGCGACCGCTGCTTCGGATCGTCCCTTGGAATTCTTCTGATTGGAAAAATAGTAGACAGTAGTATTGTTGTAGTAATTTGTAGTTTAGTAATTGTAGTTTGTATTGCATGTGTAGATTTGGTGATTGTCATTCTTCTATTGTTCGTTAATCGTGTTTGAAGGAAGCATTTCGTGTGATTGATATTGTTGGTGATAAAGTGTCATTGTGTATAAATTTCATATAGTGACGAGTTTTGTATGTTTTGTAAATGATTACGCGATCTATGAAAAAGGCAAAAATGATGAATAGTGAGAATAACGAAATTGTTAACATGGCGAATTCGCCAACAGAGGAAAACAGTATCATGAATAATGAAGTGGAAAACAATTTAATCAGTCGGGAAAATAGTCCGGAAACAGTTCAAAATTTTTCACAATCGAAAAATTCTCAGAATACGAGATTAACGATAGAAGATTCTGAAATATTATCGAATACAGATAGCGTTATGGCTATGCAGAAGGAAGTTAGTTTTGCGGGAAATGTTAGGGGCGAAAAGAATT
The DNA here is from genome assembly GCF_023864275.1 of Schistocerca cancellata. NCBI lineage: Eukaryota > Metazoa > Arthropoda > Insecta > Orthoptera > Acrididae > Schistocerca > Schistocerca cancellata. Next base: position 1,141,744,943 of record NC_064626.1, on the reverse strand, counting down.
TCGAACCGGCTAACATGGAGCAGTTGATGGATGCTATATAACATTTGGGATCACAGATGGGAACTTTGCGATCTGAATTAAAAACAGAGATAAGGACAATTAAAACAGAAATGGGAACAATGGAAACACGGTTAGACTCATTGGGATCACAGTTAGGATCTGAATTAAAAACAGAGATAGGGACAATTAAAACTGAGATGGGAACAATGGAAACACGGTTAGACTCACGAATAGGGACATGTTTCAAAAACATGAAAGATGAATTAAAGAAAGAAATCAGAGAAGAAGTACAACCGATTTTGAATGCTCACAATAATAGATTAATTGCAGTAGAGATTAGACAAAGGGAACAGGATAGAGAACAGGAAGAAAGAGATCGCGTGATAGTACAGAAATTTTCAGAGTTAAATTTACAACGTGCAAAGGATAAGGAAGAAATATTTGAGAGAATCGAGGAATCCGTACCAAATGACAGATTAAATAACCTAACACAACAATATGAACAGCTAACTACCAAATGTGTAAATACTGAAACCCGAGTCGCGACACTTGCGGAAGACGCAAATAAACAGAAAGAAAAAATAGGTGATTTTTCGGAAAGAGTTGAGATTTCAAATAAATTGACAAATCTTAGTTTAAATGGGGACATAGATTCGGATGATACAGCTCCATTACCATTTGCAGAAACCGAAGAGTATCAGAACATAAATAAACATGTTGAAAATCACGGAAAATTTAATGAACGCGTTAAAAGGGAGTCTGAGGCATTAGGAAAGCAAGTCAAACAAATTGAAAGCAAAATCGTAGGAAAAGACAGCAGAAGAAATTTAGAATCACGGATACCAGAAGGGTTTGAAGAAAATAATTTGTTTCATTTACGGGATGCAACAAGAGAGCGCCAGGCGCGCGAACTTGACAATAATCGACATTGGGACCGGGACAGACGCGGTAGGTCTTTGTCGCCACGAGGCGAAAACTTTGACTATAAACACTTTTTGACTGTTCGGAAATTTAAGATCTTCCGCAATTCTAAGAATGACATACATCCATGTGCATGGTTAGATCAATTTACGTACGCACTTCCGCTAAAATTGCCACTAGGTCACAAACTAGAATTTATGTGCAGCTATTAAGGTCCTCGGGGGATTCACTACTCTAAGTGAATATGTGCCGCAGCGAGCATAGGGCCCCGAGCTGTAGTGGTGCTATTTCCCTTTTAGTTTTCTGTACCGCTGCCTACTCTTTTACTATTCTTTGCATCTATCAAAACAACTCTTCGACTATCAATCTATCTAGAGATTAAGCAAAAAATAACCGGATATGACTATTTTACCTAAAAGCGACTTCGGAAATTACCGTTTGGACTTACCGTATTTTCTGCAGCATTCATTTGTAGTTTAAACGAAATTTTACCTGTTTATCTTCGTGACAATATTACTTCATATGTTGACGACATTCTTATTGCTAAAAATTCTTGGAGTGAGCACAACAAAATTTTGGATTCATTGTTACGTATTTTTGCAAGAGTTGGCATTACTGTGAACTTGGAGAAATCTGAATTTGGTCGTTCACAGGTGAAATTTCTCGGTCACATTATTTCTACAGAAGGTATTCTTCCTGATCCAGAGAAACTAGACGCAATTCGTAATTATGCTGTTCCTACTACAAAACGTGATGTTCGTAGTTTTCTTGGTGTCTGTAATTTTCTTAGACGCTTTGTTAGATTGGACGATTTGGCCACACCTCGTTTATGTGAACTATCTGGAAAGAAATCTAATTGGTGTTGGGATGAGGAAGCTCAATCAGAATTTGAACAACTTCGTGATGCTTTAGTTGCTGCTCCACTTCTTTCACACCCGGATTTATCTAAAGATTTTTGTTTGGCGACGGACTCATCATACAAAGGCCTAGGTGCACATTTATTTCAAGAGATAGAAGAAAACGGCGTTGTAGTACAAAGGAATATTGCATTTGGAACTCGTGTTCTTTCTAAATCAGAAAAGAATTATTCGATTACGGAACTTGAAGCTTTGGCTGTTGTTTGGGCTTTTACAAAATTTCGCACATTTTTGTTTGGCAGACATACTAAGGTTTACACCGATCATCGAGCTCTGGAGTTTCTTATGTCGACAAAATTAACTCATGGCAGATTGTCACGATGGGCGTTGTACCTACAGGAGTTTGATTTTAGTATTGTTTACATACAGGGTTCTTCAAATATTGTTGCTGATGCTTTATCACGTGCACCTATGGGTTTGAAACAAAGTGCTGAAGAGGACTGCAAGGAAAACAATTATTGTTTGATGTATATTCAAGGTGTTGCGTTTGAGAACTTTATTTCGCCTTCGCTCCAGGACATCGCTAAGGAGCAAAATAAGGATCCAATCTGGAAGGACATTAAGGAGAAGTGGAAGAGAAAGGAAAGCGTAGCGATTAGACAGCATTATTTAGTTCGCAATGACATTCTTTTTAAACGAAAATCGGTCGACAACTCTGTTTGGTTAGTTTGTATTCCTGATGAGTGGGTTAATAAGCTGATTTGGTATACGCATTTCAGTTATGCACACTTTGGTCCCAGAAAATGCTTTCATAAATTACGAGAAAATTGCTACTTCAATAATATGGAAAAACGTATTCGATTTGTTCTTGCCAAATGCAAATTATGTCAAAAGGCTAAGCCGCCGACAGTTTCTCACAGAGCACCGTTGTTTCCTATCATTCCAGCAAAATTAAAGGACATGGCTGCAGTTGATTTGTTCGGTCCAGTGGTTCGATCTACTAATGGTTTTGCGTACATTTTCGTAGCAGTGGAGTTGACATCAAAATATGTGTGTTTTACACCGTTACGCAAAGCAACAGCTCGTTCAGTATCTAATGCTTTCATTAACCATTTTCTTAAAGAAATGGGTCATGTTGATAAGGTTATATCAGATAATGGATCACAGTTTCGTTCTAAAATTTGGCTTCGTACTCTACGGCGTCGTAAAATTAAACCAATCTTCATTTCACTTTTTCACCCTCAATCTAACGCTTCAGAGAGATGGATGAAGGAAATCAATAAATTGTGTCGTCTTTATTGTCATCAGAATCACAGAACGTGGGATCAGTATCTTCATATTTTTCAAAACATTCTGAATTAACTCCCTAATGATTCAACTTCTTTACCGCCTATACTGATATTAAAAAACAAAGCACCGACAAATCGCGTTTCTGAAATCGTTCCTTTTCCGCCTACACGGAAACTGCGGCATTCTGAAGTTGTCAACCTGGCTCTACAAAATATTGCATCTGCGGCTGCTAGAAGAGAGAAATCAGCTAAGCGTCCTGGTCTTTTAAAAATCTTGTCAGTTGGTCAGAAGGTGTTAATTAAGGCTCATCGTTTGTCTCACAAAGGAAAAGGCTTGTGTCGGAAATTTTTTCTGCTTTATAACGGCCCATATAGAATTCGCAAAATTATTCATGATAACACTGTCGAAGTAGAAACTCTTAAATCACGACGCTCTAAGGGAATACATCATATATCTAACGTTAAAATTTTTGTGGAATGATATACTTTTGAAAAATTTTTGTAGAATGACATACTTTTGAGAAACTAACAGTTGTATGTAAACACACGGAGAGTACAAGGATACCGCGCTGTGTTTTGGCGGCGGTATATACTCAAAGCAACAGTCAAGTCTGCGCGCCGCACAAGGCAGTCGTTGACCGCAAACAATCACTTCCTACGTCACGCGCCTACAGCTGATCGAGCGCTCAGTGCGAATGCACTGACACCCGTAAATAAATACACAGTCTAATTTCTCCGACTAAATTCAGTATAAAGCTATAGTGACTTGATGAATTCTGTTATTAACATTCAGTATTTTTCAGGATACGGTTCTATAAAATATTTAAGAACTTCAGGTAAATTCTGTGCGTGTCCGACGTTAAGACGACTTGCTATCGAGAAAATTTCAGGAAAAATGTCATTTCGAAGAAGAAAATAATAAACTAAAAAGGTAATTATTAATTGAGTTTATTTTTCAGGTAACATATTTCCACTTAGGTACGTACTTTAGACGTAATTTGCTGCTCGCGATTACGTGATTCATACTTTGTGCTAATTACATGTTCAATGAAATTACTTGTGAAGCGACGTGCTTGCGTACGTTAACTGATTTGACAATGATTATTAATGAACTGGATTGTTACTTGTGTATATTATGCATCGCTTGACTGCACTGCTTTTTCATAGATGTTATATTTTTTTAATTATGTGCCTGCTGTGCTTATTTATTTAAATTATAATTGTCACCTGATTAATTGTGCTGATGTGGTTAGGTATGTAAGTTATACTTTGTGATTTATCTGCTTGCGCCTTCATGTTTACTTATTAAGATACGATGCTAATGACCTGTTTAGTATGTAAGATATATGTTTACTGCTATGCGTATGGATTGCACATTTACACATTTCTGCTTGTTGTCATAACTATACTTTAATTTGGTATATAGCAATGCTGATGTACAGCGTACGGACATGGAGTGTGGGTTACGCTGTGGTATGGGTTACGGATTGTTCGCTTGGCGAAGCCTCGTTATAGAAATTGTGCTGCATCCACTTGTTGACATTCTGTTCACTACTGGTATATTTACTCGCTGTTGCTTGTTTTGCTTACGCTCAGTGCCTTATATTTTTAAGATAAGAAAATGAACTGCTATAATTCGACGAACGACATTAGTACAAGAAACTTCATAGAAGTCACATGAGCTGGAGGTTTTATGAAAGCTGTATAAATGTATGCCAATAGGAAGGAAGCTAACGACATGACATACCAACACAGTTATTACACTGCATTTTTCGTGAGCAATTGAAATAGGAAGTGACACTTGACACAAGAAATACTCCACATGTTTGCTTCTGTTTGCCATAATTCTTGAAGTGGTGTACACACTGTGAAAAATTAGGATCATTCACACTCCGTAATCGTACTTAATTACTGAGAGTTATTCGAACTAAGTCTGTTAGAGGTCATGTATGCGTTCTTTGTTTATAATTCATAATGAGTAGAAGATTTTGGTCAGATGGATTACACAGAGGTTGTGTGTTGACAGTGTGTCTTCGGATTGTATGGGATGAGGAGGTTTGCATTAGGATTTTATCTGTACTTGTTCGACGAAACTGACTTGAGGAAAGAGTTGTTATGGAAGTGAAATGATATTGGTAATATTGGAGTTTTTGTGGACAAGAGGTAAGGTAAATGATACTGGCAATAAGGTTTATATGTATCGACGTATTGAAAAGGTAATATGGAGGTATTGAGATTGTAAGAAGTTGATTGGAGTATGGTGTATGAGAGGTAAAGTAAGTGAGGTGCATTTTTTTTTTTTTTTTTTTTGTTGTTGGTCTATATGGAACAAGGAGGATGAAGATAGCAGACTAGAACACTAAAATGGAAGGAAGATTGTCTACACATACTTTGTTAAATCACTAAGCAGTAGGTAATTTTTTTTTTGGAGAGAGGAAGTTGCATATCTTGGCACACTGACAGTTGTTCAGTAACAGTACATTTTGATCTGGCTTGGCAAACATTGGTCTTGACATGATTACTATGACGTTGACTTAACTATTATTGACTGTTATATATTGCTGTCACTACTACTTGATACACATGATGAACATGAAATTTTGACAGAAGTGGATTCACACAGTTAACACTATCCAATTACATAGTAATACTTAATGTGGATGAAAGATGAGTGAGTGTGTTTTGTGTGTTTTCCTTTCCTAATCCTACCCACCTATCTCCTAAATATTATTTTATTTGTTTGTAGTGGCTTGCACTGACACCCATAAATATTATAGGTTTACTGATGTTTGTGTATTTGTAATAGTAATATGACAATTATCTGATATCATTTGTGTGTTTGTTATGATTTGTATGTTTAGTGTAAGAGCATTGTAAAAGCATTTGTATGTGCATTCAAACTATTGTTCATGCTTGAACTGTCTGATTAGTGATGGTGAAATTATGGACTGTTACTTGTACTTTTTCTACATGATTGGTGCCACTAGGACATGTTTAATTTCTGCTGAGGAACAGTATGATCAGTGATAGTTGTTTAATGTCATTTGTCGGTGTCTGCACCTACTCAACAATGCTGGGTGCCACTGATGAACTGCTTCTACTCAGAAATGTGACTTGTTGCTGTGTGTACCTCTTCAACATTGCTGGGTACCACAGATGGAACTGCTTCTACTGAAATGATGTTACTTCTTGCTGTCTGCACCTACTCAACATTGCTGGGTGCCACTGATGGACTGATTCTACTGAAATGATGTCACCTGTTGGAGTCTGCACCTACTCCACAATGCTGGGTGCCACAGATGGAGCTACTTCTATGGAAATGATGTCATTTGTCGGTGTCTGCACCTACTCAACAATGCTGGGTGCCATTGATGAACTGCTTCTACTGAGAAATGTGATTTGTTGCTGTGTGTACCTCTTCAACATTGCTGGGTACCACAAATGGAACTGCTTCTACTGAAATGATGTTACTTCTTGCTGTCTGTACCTCTTTAACATTGCTGGGTGCCATTGATGGACTGCTTCTACTGAAATGATGTCACCTGATGGTGTCTGCACCTACTCAACATTGCTGGGTGCCACTGATGGACTGCTTCTACTGAAATGATGTCACCTGATGGAGTCTGCACCTGTTCCACAATGCTGGGTGCCACTGATGGACTGCTTCTACTGAAATGATGTCACCTGTTGGAGTCTGCACCTACTCGACATTGCTGGGTGCCACTGATGAACTGCTTCTACTGAGATGATGTCACTTGTTGCTGCAGCACCTATTCAACAGTGGTGGGTGCTACTGCTGGAACTGTCAACTACTTGTTGTGAATATTTGTATAAACTGATTTTTTGTGTATTACTGTTTGTGAAAAGTTATGAGACTCTTACCTGTACATATTCGTAATTGCTGACGCTATTGATTGAACTGTTCAACCACAAGATATTTGTGTAAACTATTATGTAAAGTCACATGTATGAAAGAATTTGTATTGCTTAGTGTATTTTATATATTAGGCTATTGAAAGGTCAATGCAAAGCCAAAATTTTATCTAGTTATATGATATTTACGTATTAATATTATCTTTTATTTTGTCTGTATTTTTTTTTTTGACGAATTTGGTGGTATTTTCACCACCAATGCTGGCAAAAATACCATCAAATTCTAGCCCGTGGAGGAAGGGCATATGAAAGTTGGCTACACTGAGCCACAGCGCCAGAAATCGCGCCAGAGAGTATTGTTCCGCCGCCTCCACTGGCAGTGATTATTGAGACGTAGCGGCAAGCAGTGCTTACCGAGAAGTTGTGGTGGACTGCTTGTCGTGAAGTCAGAGTGAGATGTGGTAGTGGAGAGTGTTGTTCCATGTTTTATGCAGTGGTTTGATGGGAGAGATAGCAGATGTTGTTCTAATGGAGATATTGTAATGATCTGAGTGCTTTTCGTCAATATATATGAAGGTAATAAGTATTATGTTGTTTTATTATTTGTGTGTCCTGAATAATGTGTCGTTACAGGTTCAGTCAACAAAGCATCTGGCTTGTGTTCTTGTATTAGAGTGTAATTTTGGTTTTCTTGCACAATTATAGTATTTCTAATTTTCTTTTATCACGTCAGTATAATTGGTATTTAAAAATTCTTGTCTTGTTGAAGAAGAACCGTGCCAGATGTGCGTTGAGTCATACTACCACATACAGAACAGCTACACTTGTGCTTTGTTGGTTTCGTAGGTTTTATAGTTGCTGGGGACTTAATTAATTAACTGTGTTAACGAAAATTTTCTTACATTCTTTGTTGTCATTCTATGCAGTCAGATAGCGTAACAATTAGTTGTCAGGGCCAGCCGTTTACGAGACTTGCGTAATCGAACATACAGCGACTAAAAATATTTGCATTCATATTTCATTTTAATTAAGCCCCCATGCACCTTCCGTGATTTTCGCACATGCATTGACAATGCGCTAACGCACGTTGTCAAGCGTTGTCGGTGGATCACGATAGCAAATATCCTTCAACTTTCCCCACATAAAGAAATCCGGGGACGTCAGATCCGGTGAACGTGCGGGCCATGGTATGGTGCTTCAACGACCAATCCACTTGTCACGAAATATGCTATCCAATACCGCTTCAACCGCACGCGAGCTATGTGCCGGACATCCATCATGTTGGAAGTACATCGCCATTCTGTCATGCTGTGAAACATCTTGTAGTAACATCGGTAGAACATTACGTAGGAAATCAGCATACATTGCACCATTTAGATTGCCATCGACAAAATGGGGGCCAGTTATCCTTCTTCCCATAATGCCGCACCATACATTAAACCGCCAAGGTCGCTGATGTTCCACTTGTCGCAGCCATCGTGGATTTTCCGTTGCCCAATAGTGCATATTATGCCGGTTTACGTTACCACTGTTGAATGACGTTTCGTCGCTAAGTAGAACGCGTGCAAAAAATCTGTAATCGTCCCGTAATTTCTCTTGTGCCCAGTGGCAGAACTGTACACGACGTCCAAAGTCGTCGCCATGCAATTCCTGGTGCATAGAAATATGGTACGGGTGCAGTCGATGTTTATGTAGCATTCTCAACACCGACGCTTTTGAGATTCCCGATTCTCGCGCAATTTGTCTGCTACTGATGTGCGGATTAGCCGCGACAGCAGCTAAAACATCTAATTGTGCATCATCATTTGTTGCAGGTCGTGGTTGACGTTTCACATGTGGCTGAACACTTCCTGTTTCCTTAAATAACGTAACTATTCGGCGAACAGTCCGGACACTTGGATGATGTCGTTTAGGATACCGAGCAGCATACATAGCACGCACCCGTTGGGCATTTTGATCACAATAGCCATACATCAACCAGATATCGAACTTTTCCGCAATTGGTAAACGGTCCATTTTAACACGGGTAATGTATCACGAAGCAAATACCGTCCGCACTGGCGGAAAATTGCGTGATACCACGTACTTATACGTTTGTGACTATTACAGTGCCATCTATCACAAAGCGACAAAAGTGTTCAAACTAAAACATTCATATTTCTTTACGTACTACGCGAATATGTAATAAAAAATGGGGGTTCCCATTTAACAAAAAAATCGCAGTTGATATTCGTTTGACCTATGGCAGCACCATCTAGCGGGCCAACCATAGCGGCATCTGGTTTCCTCCTTCAAGCTAGACGAGTTTCGTTCTTTGTAGTTTTTTCGTTTGATGCTTATTTCATGAGATATTTGGCCCCGTCACTGTCAATGGACCACGATGTATAAATAACATAGTAGATAACGTCGAAAGTCTCCTGAGGTTTTCTGCAGTTGATGCTGTGGTACACAGAGAAGCCGTAACGCTAGAAAACTGTTGCGAAATGCACGAAGAATTGCAGATGATCGACGCTTGGTGTGGGGGTGGCAATTGACCCTTAATATAAACAAATGTAAAGAATTGCTAATACATAGACCAAAAGGCCCTTTACTTTATGATTACACAACTGCAAAACCATTAATGGAGGCAGTTACTTCCATAAAAATCTACGATTATCCGTAGAGAACGATATGAAGTGGAGAGATCAGGTAACAACAAATCTCAGGAAAGACGGATGCCAGACAGATTCATCGAAAGAATCCTCAAGCAATTTAGTCCATCAGCAAAGTAGGTACTAGCAATATCCTTGTTCGACCAATACTTGTATACTGCTCGCAGTATGGGACCTATACCAGTTAGGATTGATAGAGGAAATAGAGAAGGCATGAAAGCTTCATAGAGGTGATCAGGTAACTCCATTGGAAGACGCTGCAGGAGAAACGTTCTGCATCACGATGTCGTTTACCTTTAAAAGTTCCGAGAGTGTATGTTGTTTCCTCATAGGTATATCTCGCGGAAAGATCACGAAGATAAAACTAGAGAGATTCGAGCCGTCATGGAAGCTTACTGGCAATTGTTCTTATTTCGAATTATTCGCGACTGGAAGAAGGGGGAGGTGACAGTGGTAAAAAAAGTACACTCGGCCACAAACCGCAAGATGGCTTGCGAAGTATATATGTAGATGTAGGGAAAGAGGGGTAATATGCAGTATCCTCAAGAATCAATAACAAGACCAAGAACGAAATGCTCGACTAAATAAGGTATAAGCTAGCGATGAAGTGTTGCTCCCCTACTGTTCAATCTACACTATGTGATTAAAAGTATCCGGACACCTGGCTCAAAATGACTTACAAGTTCGTGGCGCCCTCCATCGGTAATTCTGGAATTCAATATGGTGTTGGCCCACCCTTAGCCTTGATGACAGCTTCCACTCTCGCAGGCATACGTTCAATCAGGTGCTGGAAGGTTTCTTGGGGAAAGGCAGCCCATTCTTTACGGAGTGCTGCTCTGAGGAGAGGTATCGATGTCGGTCGGTGCGGCCTGGCACCACGTCGGCGTTCCAAAACGTCCCAAAGGTGTTCTATAGGATTCAAGTCAGACTGTGTGCAGGCCAGTCCATTACAGGGCTGTTACTGTCGTGTAACCACTCCGCCAAAGACTGTGCATTGTGAGTAGGTGCTCGACCGTATTGAAAGATGCAGTCGCCATCCCCGAATTGTCTTCAACAGGGGGAAGGAAGAAGGTGCTTAAAACATCTATGTGGGCCTGTGCTGTGATAGCGCCACGCAAAACAAGGGGTGCTAGCCCCCTCCATGAAAAACACGGCCACAACATAACATCACCGCCTCCGAATTTTACTGATGGCGCTAAACACGCTGGTAGATGACGTTCACCTGGCATTCGCCATACCCACACCCTGCCATCGGATCGCCACATTGTGTACCGTGATTCGTCACTCCACACAACGTTTTTTCCACTGTTAAATCGTCCAATGTTTACGTTCCTTACACCAAGCGAGGCGCGTTTGACATTTACCGGCGTGATGTGTGGCTTATGAGCAGCCGCTCGAACATGAAATCCACGTTTTCTCACCTCCCGCCTAATTGTCATCGTACTCGCAGTGGATACCGATGCAGTTTGGAATTCCTGTGTGATGGGCTGGATAGAAGTCTGCCTATTACACATTACGACGCTCTTCAACTGTCGGCGGTCTCTGTCAGTCAACAGACGAGGTCGGCCGGTACGCTTTTGTGCTGTACGTGTGTGTCCACGTTTCCACTTCACTATCACCTCGGAATCAGTGGACCTAGGGATGTTTAGGAGTGTGGTAATCTACAGACGTATGGCACAAGTGACACCGAATCACCTGACCACGTTCGAAGTTCGTGTGTTCCGCATAGCGTCCCACTCTGGTCTCTCACGATGTCTAACGACTACTGAGATCGCTGATATGGAGTACCAATCAGTAGGTGGCAGCACAATGCACCTAATATGAAAAACGTATGTTTTCGGGGGTGTCCGGATACTTTTGATCACATAGTGTATATACGTTGAAGAAGCTATGACGGGAATAAAACAAAGCTTCAAGAGTAGGATTAAAATTCATTGAGTGAGGATATCAATGATAACTCGATGACGGCATTCTTATTCGCAGTGAAAGTGTGGAAGAATATTAAATTATAAATCCCGGTGTGTAGTTTGGTTTAGGGCTGTAGGCTTATCAGGTGGAAGTGAAATGCACTGCCCGTCGCTGTTTCCCTATCAGCAGTTAAAAATAATTTCATCTGCTAATCTTCTCCTCCCCAACGTCAGCCTTCATCACCTGCAATACAGCTGAATAACCGACGTAATTATGAGTGGAACGGGGAGAAAATGACAGGCAAGTAACAGGCAGTGAAATGAAATTAAATCACATACAAAACGGAAAAATCAGATAAATAAGAAGCAATCTTGCCGCACCAGAATAGGATATAGCCAGTCCACAATTCTGGGTATATGGCGAGCTGCCGGCTTAGTGTAGGACACAATAAATATACGTGAATAACAATGAGAATCACACGAGGAGCAGCGAAAACTAGTCCAGTGCTCAGAGACAGTGATGCTCGGAAAAACTGCGATCAGTTTTGGGAATTGAGAATCACAGAATAAAGTAGAATTAGAACACCACTGGGGAACTCTGAATACTTCGAAATAAGACAAGGACTTAAACAAGGAAGTAGTCTATCTCCTGCACTTTTCAATGTTGTGATGGAGGGAATGAATAGGACAGTTAAAGATATAGTAAAAGAAAAGGACAAAAAGATGATTTTTCCAGAGTATATGGTAATATGGGACGATAAAGAGGTAGATGTACAGTTACAACTTGATGTGTGGAAGGAAATAATGAGAAGGTATGGATTAAAAATAAGTTAAGATAAGAGTGAAGAAATGGTATTTGGAAGAGACAAAGGAGTCAACGGGAATATTAGTTTGAATGGAGAACCCCTCAAAGTGGTAGACTGTTTCACTTATTTAGGGAGTGAAATATCTAGTGATGGAAGAATAACCAACGAAATTAATAGGAGCTTACAGAAGTGAGGCAATTTCTACAAAACAATAAAACACCTGATTTGGAATAAGGAAGTTTCAGAAAAAGGAAAACTCCCTCTTGTCAGCTATGGAGGAGAAACAAGGACAATGACAGAAAGGGACTGGAGCAGACTGCAAGCAGGGGATATGGAATTTCTAAGAGCAGTTAAGGGAAAAACAAGAATGGACAGAGTAAGAAATGTAGACATTAGAAAGGACCTTAAACAAGAAAGTATGAGAGAAGGAATCGAAAAAAGAGAAAACCCAGACACGGCAGTAGCTGGAGCGGAATGGGGAAACAAAACAAAAAAGAAGAAAGTAGTTAGCCATGAGGTCGCGGTCTTTTGACTGGTTTGATTCCTCTCTTGTGCCAACCTCTTCATCTCAGAGTCTACATCTGCATCTACATGGATACTCTGCAAATCACATTAAAGTGCCTGGCAGGGGGTTCATCGAACCACCTTCACAATTCTCCATAATTCCAATCTCGTATAGCGCGCGGGAAGAATGAAGACCTATATCTTTCCGTACCAGCTCTGATTTCCCTTATTTTATCTTTGTGATCGTTCCTCCTTATGTAATTCGGTGTCAACAAAATATGTTGGCATTCGGAGAAGAAAGTTGATGATTGGAATTTCGTGAGAAGATTCCGTCGCAACGAAAAACGCCTTTCTTTTAATGATGTCCTTCCCAAATCCCGTATCATTTCGTGACACTCTCTCCCATATTTCGCGATAATACGAAACGTGCTGCCTTTCTTTGAACTTTTTCGATGTACTCAGTCAGTCCTATCTGGTAAGGATCCCATACCGCGCAACGGTATTCTAAAAGAGGACGGACAAGCGTAGTGTAGGCAGGTTATCACTGTTAGCATTCAACCGCGATTCTTATACATATATTTTAACAACGCGTTTCAAGAGACAATGCTCCCATCATCAGGTTGTAAAATCTGTGTCATGAAATTAAACGGACTAAAAAGACAAAATACCATCACAAATAGTTGGGAAGTCCATAGAATAAAACAGAGTTAAAAGTATATTGGACTGTGGATCCTCGTCTTACATTGAAGTTGTTGACACCAGTCGATGGCCGTCCCATAGCTACCAAATACACTCCTGGAAATGGAAAAAAGAACACATTGACACCGGTGTGTCAGACCCACCATACTTGCTCCGGACACTGCGAGAGGACTGTACAAGCAATGATCACACGCACGGCACAGCGGACACACCAGGAACCGCGGTGTTGGCCGTCGAATGGCGCTAGCTGCGCAGCATTTGTGCACCGCCGCCGTCAGTGTCAGCCAGTTTGCCGTGGCATACGGAGCTCCATCGCAGTCTTTAACACTGGTAGCATGCCGCGACAGCGTGGACGTGAACCGTATGTGCAGTTGACGGACTTTGAGCGAGGGCGTATAGTGGGCATGCGGGAGGCCGGGTGGACGTACCGCCGAATTGATCAACACGTGGGGCGTGAGGTCTCCACAGTACATCGATGTTGTCGCCAGTGGTCGGCGGAAGGTGCACGTGCCCGTCGACCTGGGACCGGACCGCAGCGACGCACGGATGCACGCCAAGACCGTAGGATCCTACGCAGTGCCGTAGGGGACCGCACCGCCACTTCCCAGCAAATTAGGGACACTGTTGCTCCTGGGGTATCGGCGAGGACCATTCGCAACCGTCTCCATGAAGCTGGGCTACGGTCCCGCACACCGTTAGGCCGTCTTCCGCTCACGCCCCAACATCGTGCAGCCCGCCTCCAGTGGTGTCGCGACAGGCGTGAATGGAGGGACGAATGGAGACGTGTCGTCTTCAGCGATGAGAGTCGCTTCTGCCTTGGTGCCAATGATGGTCGTATGCGTGTTTGGCGCCGTGCAGGTGAGCGCCACAATCAGGACTGCATACGACCGAGGCACACAGGGCCAACACCCGGCATCATGGTGTGGGGAGCGATCTCCTACACTGGCCGTACACCACTGGTGATCGTCGAGGGGACACTGAATAGTGCACGGTACATCCAAACCGTCATCGAACCCATCGTTCTACCATTCCTAGACCGGCAAGGGAACTTGCTGTTCCAACAGGACAATGCACGTCCGCATGTATCCCGTGCCACCCAACGTGCTCTAGAAGGTGTAAGTCAACTACCCTGGCCAGCAAGATCTCCGGATCTGTCCCCCATTGAGCATGTTTGGGACTGGATGAAGCGTCGTCTCACGCGGTCTGCACGTCCAGCACGAACGCTGGTCCAACTGAGGCGCCAGGTGGAAATGGCATGGCAAGCCGTTCCACAGGACTACATCCAGCATCTCTACGATCGTCTCCATGGGAGAATAGCAGCCTGCATTGCTGCGAAAGGTGGATATACACTGTACTAGTGCCGACATTGTGCATGCTCTGTTGCCTGTGTCTATGTGCCTGTGGTTCTGTCAGTGTGATCATGTGATGCATCTGACCCCAGGAATGTGTCAATAAAGTTTCCCCTTCCTGGGACAATGAATTCACGGTGTTCTTATTTCAATTTCCAGGAGTGTATGCTGTCGCACTGTGCCGGCTCGGGAGCTGTTGTGGACTGCCGTGCCTAGGTGTTGTGGCGTGGTTACAGCCGTGTGCTTGACGGTAACGCTATGCTATTGGGCGCCTGATTTCCTTATTGCATTAGTCTGCTATTGTTAGCCTCTCGCCACTCCGTCAGTGACTTAGCGTTTTTTGTCGAAAATAGTATTACGGAAATTCCGAAAGACATAACAGCCAATTTCCAAACTAAACTAAAAAATGTTCTTAAACGCACACACTTCCTGCTTACAGAAGCCGAAAAAAGAAGACGTGTTATCATGAATCCAACGGTCCCCAAATTAAGATCACAGGTGAAGATACATAAAGATCTGCATCCGGTTCGTCCGATTGTTAACGGTCGAAATAGTCCAGCATATAAAATAACGAAATTGTTGGACCAAATTCTGAAAAAGACTTACGTGTATAAAAATAACTATTCGGTGCGTGGTAGTATGACCATGATAGGTGAAATTAAAGATACGCCAGTCACTGACACTTCCCGTTTGGTTTCGTTGGATGTTAAGAACTTATACTCCAGTGTTTCGGTTAACGAAACTATAGAAATCATTAAGAGCAATTTCCGTAAATACGGAAAAATCTCAACGCAAGAGACAATTGAATTTATTGAACTCCTACAGCTCATTACAAGTTTTAATTATTTTACGTTTAATAACAAATTTTATATTCAGGACGATTTGTTAGCCATGGGGTCCAGTATTTCAGGAACTATGGCGGACATTTTTATCAATGACCTTGAAGATAAAGTTCTAAATTCTGACGATAACATTATGGATAAAATTGTTTATTACAAACGATATGTAGACGACACTGTTACTTGTCGATGGTTCCCGCGAGGACATTGAGGAAATAGTAAAAAAGTTCAACGACGCACATAATAAAATAGAATTTACCGTGGAGTATGAAACTGACAATTGTTTACAGTTCCTGGACCTAAATATAAAAAAGCAGGGCAACAAACATACGTTCTCCGTTTATAGAAAACAAACTACGACTGATGCCGTGATCCCTAATGATTCATGCCATCCGCAGGCTTATAAAGAAGCTGCTTTCCGTAGTCTCCTGCATAGGGCAGTCAATATACCTATGAGCGAAAAAGATAGGGAGACTGAAATTAATACCGTTAAGAGAATAGCGATGAATAACGGTTACAGAATAGATATGGTTAAAAAACTGTACCGGAAAAGTAATAAGCGCAAAAAGAATAAACCTGATGGAGAGAAAGTGAAAATTATCACGATGCCATACTACGGAACAGTCTCACAAAAGATAGCAAATATTTTTAAGCCATACGATGTTAAAATAGCTTTTCAGACTAATAACCTAGTGAGGTATAGCCTTAAGCACGATATTGACGAGAAGAGAAATAAGTTTGAAAGATCGGAAGTTTATAAGATTCAGTGCAGAACTTGTGATGCAAAATATATAGGGCAGACAGGAAGATCCTTCGCGATCCGGTATAAAGAACATAAAGATGCGCTCAGGTTAGGAAATTATGACAAATCAGCTGTTCCGACCCATATATATGAAACAAGCCATCCCCTTAAGAGCAT
Organism: Schistocerca cancellata; assembly: GCF_023864275.1. NCBI lineage: Eukaryota > Metazoa > Arthropoda > Insecta > Orthoptera > Acrididae > Schistocerca > Schistocerca cancellata. The sequence goes on along the minus strand of NC_064626.1, from coordinate 1,141,728,329 downwards.
AGAAGACAATGTAGAAATATTGCATGTAGAAAAGAAAGGGAGGAAACTTGATTTGCTAGAGGAATTCGAGATAGCTATCCATGAAAAGAAACAAAGCAATATCCTAAATGCACAAGATAATTTTAAAGAAATGAGATTTTTAGCGGGTTTTTAGAATTATTTTAGGGTAGGTATGCGACTTTAAACTTGTAGCATGTCACTGACGGAGTGGCGAGAGGCTAACAATAGCAGACCAATGCAATAAGGAAATCAGGCGCCCAATAGCATAGCGTTACCGTCAAGCACACGGCTGTAACCACGCCACAACACCTAGGCACGGCAGTCCACAACAGATCCCGAGCCGGCACAGTGCAACAGCATATTTGGTAGCTATGGGACGGCCATCGACTGGTGTCAACAACTTAAATGTAAGACGAGGACCCACAGTCCAATATACTTTTAATTCTGTTTTATTCTATGGACTTCCCAACTATTTGTGATGGTATTTTGTCTTTTTAGTCCGTTTAATTTCATGACATAGATTTTACAACCTGATGATGGGAGCATTGTCTCTTGAAACCCGTTGTTAAAATATTTGTATAAGAATCGCGGTTGAATGCTAACAGTGATAGCCAGTATAACGACAACTGCTACCTCGACTCCATAATGGATTATATTAAGAAAAGTAGTGTAGGCAGTCTTCTTAGTAGGTCTTTTACAGAGTAGCACTTGCAATCTTCGTCCTCTATTATTGGTTGGATGTATTCCAGTCTCTTGTCTTCCTTTACAGTTTTTACCCTCTACAACTTCTTCTAACACAATGACAATTATTCCCTCATGTCTTAACTCGCCTGTAGGTTCTATCATTCTGTTCCTTCTTCTTGTCAGTGTTTCCCATGTGTTACTTCCTTCGCCCATTCTGCAGAGAACCTCCTCATTCCTTACGTTACCAGTTCCACCATATTTTCAACATTTGTAAGAGGTCCGAGCAGATGTAATTTCGATGTATTGCTCATGCGCTGCCTGCGATATGCAAGGTATAAGAGAATCGCTGACCAGAGAGCAGTGTTGACTGCAGTACGAACTGTGTAGCTGTAGCAGTAAGTTGTGGCTAGTCTGGAGTCTGCTCTGGTCTGGTCTGGTGTATCGTGTTGGCTGGGCGGGTCGCGGTGCAGCGATGCCGGAGTCTGAGAATTATTGTATAAGGTAAAAAGCAGCCTCGCGCATATGTAGTAATGTCATCTCAAGTCCCGTGTAAATGTTTTAAAAATCTCGTAATAAGAATCTTTCTCATAAAAAGTAACTTTTAACAACCATTCATTTCAATTTAAAGTATTTACTAATTTCTCCCAGCCATGATCATCCCGATTGTTGCAAAAGAAAAAAATCAGTTGTTTCCTTTCATAAATGACAAATCTATCGGCCAGCATTGCACAGGGCTGTGCCAGATAACATTACTTTAAGAGCAGATATATATGCGTTGTCCGGAGACTTCATTGAGGTAACAAATTTTCTCTTTTTTTATGTTCAGAAGGATCTTTCAGGGCAATGACGCAGCACTGCTGACGTCCAAAATTTACGAGGTTAAATTCACAGTCAATTATTGAAAAAGTTATAAGTGAGTGACAATTTAATTGAGAGGTTAGTTACATTGTATTATCACCAGGTTACTGATTTTTTTTTTTTTGTGTTGGGACGTTACACTGAATGTGAACGACATAATTATAATTTTTTACTGTTGAGAGGTTTAGGAATTTTTCTGTTATGAGGTTACACTAAAATTATTTTGTGGGGAGGTTACACATTCTTCTCTAGCACGACATCTCAAATGCTTCTATTCTCTTCCGTTCCGGTTTTCCCACTGTTTACGACTCACTACCATACAATGCTGTGCTCCAAACGTAGATTCTCAGAAATTGCATCCTCGTATTAAAACCTGTGTCTAGTACCTGTAGATTTCTCTGGCTAGGAATACCCTTTTTGCCTATACTACAAATGCTTTTTATGTCCTCCTCGTTTTGTCCGTCGTGGGTTATTTCGCTTCCAAGGTAGCAGAATTGCTTAACTTCGCCAGCTAACTTGAGAGGTGATGCCAATGCAAACGGTTGCTGCTGCTTTCGGCCGGAGAGGTAGGTTGGTAACCCTGAGCTAACGTAGGTTGGTAACGTAGGTTGGTAACCCTGTGCTAACGTCAGTTCTCCGAACACTGGCGGGACTTGTATCATAACGCGTCGGCCTAGCTACAGCTTGAACTTCAAAGTAACCGCCCTGAACTTATACACATTTTCTCTATCTTAGTAATTTTCTTAATTAATTGATGATGGACATGAAAATTGCTCTTCCCCACTCATCCACGGTCCTCTACTCAGGCGATCAAACGGTGGTTTCAATTGAACAGTGTGAAGAAAACAGTTCTCAGAGAACAACTTTGCGATATTTTGATTATTTAAAGTGAAAGGAAACCATTTTACTTCCAAAATTAGCTAAAACAATCACATCAGACTTTGGTAAAAACATCCAAAGAACATAAAACACAAAAAATCCTTAACTAATTTCGTAAACAATTAAGGAAATGGACGTCATGGTTAAACGCAGGGTGGATGGGTCATTGGGGCATTCGGTCTATCGAAAACCCACGCATACGGATCTGTACCTGCAGGCGTCAAGCTGTCATCACCCGTCACAAACTATTGGCGTCCTTCGAACGTTGGTGCATAGGGCACATGTCGTGTCTGATAAAGACAGCCTTGCAGACGAATTAAAGCACTTGAAATCGGTATTTCAACATAATGGATATTCTGCACATCAGGTCAGTATTGCTTAAGGAGGAAAAAACGTGACCACCCACAAGATCAAGAGGATAAGGAGGTGTTTAAGTCCAGAGTATTTCTCATATATGTCGGGAACATTTCATCGAAAGTAGGCAGAATTTTAAAGAAACATCGTGTGAAAGCAATCTTCCGGCCACCTACAAAGACTCGTGCTCTTCTGGGCTCAGCCAAGGATGATCTGGGATTACGGAAGGCTGGAATTTATAAAATACCTTGCGAGTGTGGGAAAGCCTACATTGGTCAGACCACACGCACAGTACACGACCGCTGCGTTGAACATGAGCGCCACACTCGCCTTTTACAGCCCAATAAGTCGGCCATAGCCGAACATTGTATTTCCACAGGACATACTATGGATTATTCGGCCACGAAAATCTTGGCTCCATCGAGATCCTTCTGGGATTCAGTTGTGAAGGAATCCGTGGAAATACGTTTAGCGGAAAATCTCATTAATCGTGATGGTGGCTTTTTATTCAATAAGGCCTGGGACCCGTTGATTTCTTTATTTTCAACCGAAAGAAAACTTTTTAGGGCTTCTGACATGTCGAGCGACAAGTAATTTTAATTTTAATATTGAATGAAATTTTGCATTTTATCGTTTTGGACACGTCTGCGTGCATGTTTTACTTTTTTCACGCATTCGTTTGCGCTCCATAGATGCAGTAATATTGTAAAGGGCCTTGGAATCGACAGGTGGCGCGCATGCTACGGTAACTTGCGCATGCGCGCCTGCGGCACTTTTACGTATAAATAGAGCGACTTGCACTAGCAATCTCCAGTGTCAAACACTCGCCTGAAGATGGCTGTAAGGTTGTCAGCCGAAATATCGCGGAAAGAAGTCGATGAGATCCGGCTGCAATCCCGAAATCTTTTGGAATATTCGATACAGCGGGAAAATTTCAAGAGTCAATTAAGGAAATGGCTGCAATTACGTGTAATCATTAGTGGAAAGTTAAACAAACTCGCACCTAGTCATTAGTATGCAGAAATATGACTTTCTGTTAGACTACGTATCTTACAGCTGTCAAAATCAAATTTCCCACTGTTACACTACGTTGACATTTGATACATCTTCCGAAAGACGAAAATGGAATTTCGGAAATCGTTCTTCGATGTCGTGTTTACATGTTAAACCCTGAAGCGGATTTGCTAGCCCAGTTAAATATGGCGTCTGGAAAACAGCTTATCGCGTTTCTGATTCAGTCAACAAATGGTTACTTCTCTTCACTTAAGTATTACAGGTAGACATCTTCGTGTTGAGTCTAATTTTACTTCTTTTCCTTCACTGCACAATACGTCCATATTGATCGACTATTCTGAAAACAAGACGCAACTTGACAACCCAAGTACGTTTCAGAATCGGTTGCGTTTACATGGGAGCGAAAATCGATACCAGAATTGGAAAACGGGCAACTAGAAGCGGATTTCCAGAATCGATTTTGAAATGTTTAATGACAATCCAGAAGCGGTGCTGGGAAGTCAGTTAACGAAATCCGTTTTTGAGAGCCCTCGTGAAGGGGGCGTTAGCGAGCCTTTGCACCAATAATGAACGAGTAGTCTTACACTGATTAGCCGGCACTCAGAATCTAACGGCGGACGCCGTAACTGACGTGGGACGTCACATACCGCAACAAAATACGTAAATTCACTTGATATAACACTACACATTCATAAAAGCATATTCCTCCAAAAGAAGCATTAAAATACGCGTAAAAACAGCTACAGTAATATAAAGGAATAGGACAGAAGACTCCACACAGAAACTACATTTATTTAAGGACAGCACATATTAAGAAACAGTTTGCCACAGAAGAGAAAGAAATTATAATTGAAATCACAGAAAATGAAAAAACTAAACTCGTCCCAAACAGGACATGAAGACCGAACGGTACCGACCGGCCGCCGTGTCATCCTGAGACCATAGGCGTCACTGGATGCGGATATGGAGGGGCATGTGGTCAGCACACCGCTCTCCAGGCCGTATGTCAGTTTCCGAGACCGGAGCCGCTGCTTCTCAATCAAGTAGCTCCTCAGTTTGCCTCACAAGGGCTGAGTGCACCCCAATTGCCAACTGCGCTCGGCAGACCGGATGGTCACACTTCCAAGTGCTAACCCAGCCCGACAGCGATTAACTTCGATAATCTGAGGGAACCGGTGTTACCACTGTGGTAAGGCCGTTGGCTAATCACATAAAATGCTCAGTCTTTATAAGGGGAGTGCGCGTTGCATTGAAGCTTGTCTTTTCGTAGTCAATGTGTTGTGACGTCACCGGCAGTTCGTTTCTGCTGGCGGCGTAATTAACGTAGCTCCATCAGTCATGAAATCGCCCTGGATACTGTTATTCTTTGTTGCACTACTTTAGACACAGGCCGATCGAATATACTTGTTGATAAATTCACGTTCGTATGCGTGCTACTACAACGTTTATTATTGTACACATACGTTTCTGTTTTTAACGTTCCGTGCACAGTTTTGAAGCAGTATACAATTCACTAAATTTGATGATCGCGATTTCGCGGTTCGGGCGAAAACAGCACCTCAAGTCATAAACGGTTTGAAAGTCTCCACGACCACACTTAATCTATTAACGCGCGCAGCAGTTCATTAAGTTACAAACAAGATTATAACTTTAAGGTACATTAGTTCACGCAACTCATTTACACGCAAACCAGTTCGTTTCTAGCAACTACAATCACTGTCCATTCGCGTAAGTATTGTCAATGTTAATGAATATATTTTGGATAAATGGCAGCATCGTTCGTAAATAGTGAAATCCTTTATTTTGCAGATCGATTTCGGTCACTGTGTGACCACATTCAGTGCAAACGACTCAAACTTTGTAAGCCCAAATCATAATAACACATTTTCCATGAGGTGTAACATGAACTGTAATGATTACTTCAAACAGATATCTTCATTTTTACTGCATGCAATAATTTTGAAATTACATAAGAGCCTATGTTGTGACCATAGGAGTTGCCAATGTATGTTGAATCGGCAACTGCTAAGGTCAGAAGATAGGCTCTTATGCAATTTCAAATTTATTGTTTGCAGCAAAAGTGAAGATATCTGCTGGAAGTAATCATCACAGTACACGTTACACCTCATAGAAAATGTGTTATGATATGGGCCTACAAGGTTTGAGTTGTTTGCAATGAATGTGGTCACACAGTGACCGAAATCGACCTGTAAAATAAAGCATTTCATTACTTACGACCGATGCTGCCATTTATTCTAAATATATGGACACTAGCTCGGTCTTTGTGCACACGGTTCCCAATGGAATTAGACATCAGTTGTCACTACTGTTTACAGTATTCAATGAAGCTCACAATGTTCACAATCTAACGTTTTGTTTGATGATGTTCACTTCTATATTCAGTTTGTATGGTGCCCGAAATACCGAGTGATCAAAAAGTCAGTATAAATTTGAAAACTTAATAAACCACGGAATAATGTAGATAGAGAGGTAAAAATTGACACACATGCTTGTAATGACATGGGGTTTTATTAGAACAAAAAAAGAAAAGTATGGCTAGACGCTCATCGTTTGGTGATGATCGTGTGCTCAGTCGCCACTTTCGTCATGCTTGGCCTCCCAGGTCCCCAGACCTCAGTCCGTGCGATTATTGGCTTTAGGGTTACCTGAAGTCGCAAGTGCATCGTGATCGACCGACATCTCCAGGGATGCCGAAAGACAACATCCGACGCCAATGCCTCACCATAACTCCGGACATGCTTTACATTGCTGTTCCCAACATAATTCCTCGACTACAGCTATTGTTGATGAATGATGGTGGACATATTGAGCATTTCCTGTAAAGAACATCATCTTTGCTTTGTCTTACTTTGTTATGCTAATTATTGCTGTTCTGATCAGATGAAGCGGCATCTGTCGGACATTTTTTGAACTTTTGTATTTTTTTGGTTCTAATAAATCCCCATGTCATGCCAAGTATGTGTGTCAATTTGTACCTCTGTATCTACATTATTCCGTGATTTATTCAGTTTTCAAATTTATACTGACTCTTTGATCACCCAGTATAAGAGCGTGGCCATAAATTTTCATGTTTCTTTCTACCGCAGTTACACAACATTAACGCGCGTACATCACGCCACGACACTGCACAGTGTGCACAGAACTCACTGAAAACTGTTCGACTGCCACTATCGACATCGCGCTCCCATCATACAGTTGAGACAACAGTGCTGCATATTGCATTTAGTTTTACAACAGTCTAATACGTGTTAGACTGGGTTTTACAAAGCGCATTTCACGAAACCATGGCAAAGAAGATAAAAAACACATAGAAATTTTACATACTCAGTTAAACAGAGATTCAGGGAGCAATATAAATAAAGCAGAACGTAGTAACATTTCATACTGTAGCACAAAACAAAAAATATTTTAGTTCATCAAAGACGTATGTACAGAATTAAAGTAAGCAAAAGAAAAGAAAGAAGAAAGCCTTTATCTATCGTAATAAGCAATATCTTCACAAAAGGGAAAGCTGATTAAATGCAGAAACTGACTGATTAATTTCATCGTCTTTTTAATTAATTGATTTATAAGCCCGTGACTACTATGACTGAACTCGTGATTACACAAACAATATGAAACCCCCCACCCCCTCATGAACCATGGACCTTACCGTTGGTGGGGAGGCTTGCCTGCCTCAGCGATGCAGATGGCCGTACCGTAGGTGCAACCACAACAGAGGGGTATCTGTTGAGAGGCTAGACAAACGTGTGGTTCCTGAAGAGGGGCAGCAGCCTTTTCAGTAGTTGCAGGGGCAACAGCCTGGATGATTGACTGATCTGGCCTTGTAACACTAACCAAAACGGCCTTGCTGTGGTGGTACTGTGAACGGCTGAAAGCAAGGGGAAACTACAGCCGTAATTTTTCCCAAGGGCATGCAGCTTTACTGTATGGATAAATGATGATGACGTCCTCTTGGGTAAAATATTCCGGAGGTAAAATAGTCCCCCATTCGGAACTCCGGGCGGGGACTACTCAAGAGAACGTCGTTATCAGGAGAAAGAAAACAGGCGTTCTACGGATCGGAGCGTGGAATGTCAGATCCCTTAATCGAGCAGGTAGGTTAGAAAATTTAAAAAGGGAAATGGATGGGTTAAAGTTAGATATAGCTGGAATTAGTGAAGTTCGGTGGCAGGAGGAACAAGACTTTTGGTCAGGTGAATACAGGGTTATAAATGCAAAATCAAATAGGGGTAATGCAGGAGTAGGTTTAATAAAGAATAAAAAAATAGAAGTGCGGGTAAGCTACTACAAACAGCATAGTGAACGCATTATTGTGGCCAAGATAGATACGAAGCCCATGCCTACTACAGTAGTACAAGTTTATATGCCAACTAGCTCTGCATGTGATGAAGAAATTGATGAAATGTATGATGAGATAAAAGAAATTATTCAGGTAGTGAAGGGAGACGAAAATTTAATAGTCATGCGTGACTGGAATTCGAGAGTAGGAAAAGGGAGAGAAGGAAACATAGTAGGTGAATATGGATTGGGGGTAAGAAATGAAAGAGGAAGCCGTCTGGTAGAATTTTGCACAGAGCATGACTTAATCATAGCTAACACTTGATTCAAGAATCATAAAAGAAGGTTGTATACATGGAAGAATCCTGGAGATACTACAAGGTATCAGGTAGATTATATAATGGTAAGACAGAGATTTAGGAACCAGGTTTTAAATTGTAAGACATTTCCAGGGGCAGATGTGGACTCGGACCACAATCTATTGGTTATGAACTATAGATTAAAACTGAAGAAACTGCAAAAAGGTGGGAATTTAAGGAGATGGGACCTGGATAAACTGACTAAACCAGAGGTCGTACAGAGTTTCAGGGAGAGCATAATGGAACAATTGACAGGAATAGGGGAAAGAAGTACAGTAGAAGAAGAATGGGTAGCTCTGAGGGATGAAGTAGTGAAGGCATGAATATCAAGGGCTCAGATGGAAACCCAGTTCTAAGCAAAGAAGGGAAAGCAGAAAAGTGGAAGGAGTATATAGAGGGTCTATACAGGGGCGATGTTCTTGAGGACAACATTATGGAAATGGAAGAGGATGTAGATGAAGATGAAATGGGAGATTTGATACTGCGTGAAGAGTTTGACAGAGCACTGAAAGACCTAAGTCGAAACAAGGCCCCAGGAGTAGACAACATTCCATTAGAACTACTGACAGCCTTGGGAGAGCCAGTTCTGACAAAACTCTACCATCTGGTGAGCAAGATGTAGGAAACAGGAGAAATTCCCTCATACTTCAAGAAGATTATAATAATTCGAATGCCAAAGAAAGCAGGTGTTGACAGATGTGAAAATTACCGAACTATCAGTTTAAAAAGTCACAGCTGCAAAATACTAATGCGAATTCTTTACAGACAAATGGAAAAACTGGTAGAAGCCGACCTCGGGGAAGATCAGTTTGGATTCCGTAGAAATGTTGGAACACGTGAGGCAATACTGACCCTACGACTTATTTTAGAAGAAAGATTGAGGAAAGGCAAACCTACGTTTCTAACATTTGTAAACTTGGGGAAAGCGTTTGACAATGTTGACTGGAATACTCTTTTTCGAATACTGAAGGTGGCAGCAGTAAAATACAGGGAGCGAAAGGCTATTTACAATTTGTACAGAGAGCAGATGGCAGTTATGAGTCGAGGGACATGAAAGGGAAGCAGTGGTTGGGAAGGGAGTGAGACAGGATTGTAGCCTCTCCCCGATTCTATTCAATCTGTATATTGAGCAAGCAGTAAAGGAAACAAAAGAAAAGTTCGGAGTAGGTATTAAAATCCATGGAGAAGAAATAAAAACTTTGAAGTTCTCCGATGACTTTGTAATTATGTCAGAGACAGCAAAGGACTTGGAAGAGCAGTTGAACGGAATGGACAGTGTCTTGAAAGGAGGATATAAGATGAACATCAACAAAAGCAAAACGAGGATAATGGAATGTAGTCGAATTAAGTCGGGTGATGCTGAGGGAATTAGATTAGGAAATGAGGCACTTAAAGTAGTAATGGAGTTTTGCTATATGGGGAGCAAAATAACTGATGATGGTCGAAGTAGAGAAGATATAAAATGTATACTGGCAATGGCAAGGAAAGCGTTTCTGAAGAAGAGAAATTTGTTAACATCGAGTATAGATTTAAGAGCCAGGAAGTCGTTTCCTGAAAGTATTTGTATGGAGTGTAGCCATGTATGGAAGTGAACATGGACGATAAATAGTTTGGACAAGAAGAGAATAGAAGCTTTCTAAATGTAGTGCTACAGAAGAATGCTGAAGATTAGGTGGGTAGATCACATAACTAATGAGGAGGTATGGAATAGAATTGGGGAGAACAGGAGTTTGTGGCAGAACTTGACGAGAGGAAGGGACCGGTTGGTAGGACATGTTCTGAGGCATCAAGGGATCACAAATTTGGCATTGAAGGGCAGCGTGGAGGGTAAAAATCGTAGAGGGAGACCAAGAGTTGAATATATTAAGCAGATTCAGAAGGATGTAGGTTTCAGTAAGTACTGGGAGATGAAGAAGCTTGCACAGGATAGAGTAGCATGGAGAGCTGCATCAAACCAGTCTCGGGACTGAAGACCACAACAACAACAACATGAAGCCACAATTGAAAACGGGACTTTTATGTAATTCGACTCTCTTTCTTTGTAGGGGGCAGGACTAGGCAGCTGCTAAGACTGCTACGTATCCTTGATGCGTCTCAGAAAAGTCTCTGGGTTACAGAATGAACTTACTACATGGTACTTAAATTTAAATTCTTGAATATTACATTGCAATTCCACTCTTAAGTGTGGTTAAAATAATAACTAACAAAAGCTTGCACGGAACCACGCCCCTTTATTTTCTTGTATTTCTTCATATGATTGATTCCTGCAATGTTTTCTTCAAGTTTATGCAGTCATGATGTGGGGAATATTTCGGTGTTCAGCAGGTCCAGAACTTGTACAAAAGTGTGTGCATGGAAAAACTCAAAACCGTAATGAAATTTGCAACTCTCTGGTGAGAAAGCCATGTCCTAGGACAACATATATTTCCACAATTGCTGATGAATTTGCAACGTATGATGCTTGTTTAGTTTTTACCTATGCTAATCTTGGCGGATTACGGACTCTAGCGAGACTAGGATTTGATCCAGGAACTTTCATGCAGTCAATATTCTACATCTACATCTACATGGATACTTTGCAAATCGCATTTAAGTGCTTGGTAGACGGTTACTCGAATCACTTTCACAGTTCTCTATTATTCCAATCTCATATACCGCGCGGAAAGAATAACCACCTATATCTTTCCGTACGAGCTCTGATTTCCCTTATTTCATCGCGGTGGTCGTTTCTACCTATGTAGGTCGGTCTGAACATAATATATGCGCATTCAGAGCAGAAAATTGGTGATTGAAATTTCGTGAGAAGATTCCGTCGCAACGAAAAACACCTTTCTGTTAATGATGTCCAGACCATATCCTGTATCATTACAGTGACACTCTCTCGCATATTTCGCGGTAATACAAAACGTTCTGCCCTTCTTTGAACTTTTTCTATGTACTCCAGCAGTCCTATCTGGTAAGAATCCCACAACGCGCAGCAATATTCTCAAAGAGGACGGACAAGCGTAGTGTAGGCAGTATCGTTAGTAGATCTGTTACATTTTCTATGTGTCCTGCCAATAAAACGCAGGCTTTGGTTAGCTTTCCCCACAACATTTTCTATTTGTTCCTTCCAATTTAAGTTGTTCGTAATTGTAATACCTTGTAAGTAGGCTGTTTAGGTTTTTATATTGGTAACGCCACGTAGCGCTCTGTATGAAAATCACTGGCTGTGCTGTGTGCAGTCTGTGGCTGGTTTGCATTGTTGTTGGCTATTGTAGTGTCGGGCTGTTGGCTGTTAACAGCGCGTAGCGTTGCGCAGTTGGAGGTGAGCCGCCAGCAGTGGTGGATGTGGGGAAGTGAGGTAGCGCAATTTTGAGAGTGGATGATCTGGACGTGTGTCCATCAGAAACAGTGCATTTGTAAGAATGGATGTCATGAACTGCTATATATATTAAGACTTTTGAACACTATTAAGGTAAATACATTGTTTGTTCTCTATCAAAATCTTTCATCTGTTAACTATGCCTATCAGTAGTTAGTGCCTTCAGTAGTTTGAATCTTATTTAGCTGGCAGTAGTGACGCTCGCTGTATTGCAGTAGTTCGAGTAACGAAGATTTTTGTGAGGTAAGTGATTTGTGAAACGTATAGTTTAATGTTAGTCAGGGCCATTCTTTTGTAGGGATTAGTGAAAGTCAGATTGCGTTGCGCCAGAAATATTGTGTGTCAGTTTAAGCACGGTGTTGTACAATTTTTCAAAGGGGACGTTACATATGTCGACCCTTAGCCGAGGATACCTCACTGGAATCTTCTGATTTTTTCTTGTAGTTTGTGTAATTAGTGTAGCTATTGTTTATTGCTAGCGCGTAATTATAGAGAGAATTTTCTTTGTAGTTGTAGTTTTTCATTGTTGTACAGTAAAACACTTGTGGCATGCATGTAGATTTGCACCAAGTTTTTCGCAGCTGCGCTTGCAATTAACGAGATATCATTTTCAATGCTATTTTAATGTGTTTTCTTATTTTGCTCTTCAAATTGTGCTTTTCTGTGTTATCGTGTGAAATATTGTGACAATAATGGCGTGTGAAAAACGTAACACTAGGCTCCAAAGTAAACTGAGAAATAATAGTGACGACGAGCGTAGCTTATCAGCACCACTGTGTAATGAATTAACAGACATTGGAAGTAGTAATTTGGTAACTGTGCATAGGGAAATGAAGCGGGCGGCAAATAATGGTGTAGACACTGAAACAAGTAATGAACAGGGAAGCATTATCATTCGATCGGTCGGCAACAGCTCGCCTCAGGAATCCGACATGACAGAACACAATATTGCAAATACTGTAAACTCAGGTTTTGGGTCCTCACCGTTTTCTCAAATAAGTCAAGACACATTTTCTGCTCGTCAGAATGTGAATGTTGCCGGTGCAAATCACTGCCGAAAAGCATAGAGGAACAGATTCCAGACACTAATACATTATTATTGCAATTAATGCAGCAAATGAAACAAAATCAGAGACAAACACAGCAACAGTTAGACACAATGGAACACAATGGACACAATGGAACAAAATCTTCAAAAGTTAGACACAATGGAACAAAATCAGGGACAAACACAGCAAAAGCTTCAAAAGTTAGACACAATGGAACAAAATCTTCAAAAGTTAGACACAATGGAACAAAATCAGAGACAAACACAGCAAAAGCTTCAAACGTTAGACACAATGGAACAAAATTTTTGGAAGTTAGACGCAATGGAAGATGTTGCAGTTTTAGCATACACAGATGCTGGTATAATAGAGATATTCTCAGCAAGAATTGCATCACCAAGGCCTTTCAAGGATGTGAACTGTGCTAAAACATGGAGGAATGCAAAGTGGCTAACACGTTTCTTTCATGGACTCCACTGAGACGATTCTGATATACCTTACAAAGAAATGATGGCGTCACTTCGAATATTCCATCATCCTCAGAGCATCATCTACGTCAAAGGCGAGGAGAAGTTCGCATGGATGCAGCGAATCTTCAAGTTTGCATCTATTCAAGACCTGAAATTCTACGAGTTCCCTGCTATCCATAAGCTTAAGAAGAAGAAGATGTGTGATAATAGTGTTGTGTCATCTTATGAAAATGTAAAATTACTTTTAAGTTGGATTAATGAAAATAAATGAATTTTTTACCTCACATTGTGTGTTTTCTTTCTTTTTACATAGCTCCTATTTAGATAGCACGTAGTTTTGCCCAGATCCTATGTTTGTGGCTTTGTTCAAGTACAGGAGATATATTTTCAGCCATGTTTGCTGTATGTCTTTGGAAGCGGACACAAACACGCGCCGCCTGTTCCCAATAACTTGTACGTGCAACATGATAGGCGCAATTCCATGCAATCATGACGTATATAGTTTTCCTCCATCTTAAACGTCACCTCCCTCATGCTTTAAACTAATATATTGTGCATCTTGCATAGCCTTTATATTCATTTTTAAGGGAAGGGATTTGAGAAATAACAAAAAGACGTTTGATAACGAATAACAATTTTTTATTCAGACATAAATACTCACAGTAGTAATACAGCTTTACATACACAAATCTTGTTGTTTTTACAGCACACGAAGTAATACTACTTTTAAATTCACATTTCTTGTAATTTTTTTATTTACAGTTCATAGTTTTCAAAAATAATAGTACTGATAGTCCAGTGGACAGGGGGCGGCAGGCGGTGCCTGCATACGTTGTTTGCGTGTCTGTTGCTTTATTTTTCGTGCAAGTCTCTAGGCTGTGCTATGCGGTATTTGGACAGTTTAAGAGTTGATTTCGTGTCTGCACATCTGTGTACTGCATTAGTTAGGGAAGGAGTTCGCATGTCTGTACTGAAATTATTTCAGTAATTTAGGAGTCGCTTGTGTGTCCGCAGAGCGTTATTTAGGAGTAGTTTACAGGTCTGTCGGCTGTGTGGCGTGACCCCAAGCATGTCAGAGGATGTGTTCTGTATCAGTCTGATAAGTATACTCAATCCCTAAATAAATTGTTCAAAAATAAGTAAAAACTCCAGGGGCTGGAAGTATACCAATGGAATTGGCAAGGTATGGCCCAAGCATTATGTATGAATAGTTAAGGAAGTTATTTAATAAATGTACGCAGGATGGGGAGGATATTCCAGCAGAGTGAAACTTAGCGTATATATGCCCCATGGCATAAGTGTCACAAGTAGTATTAGCAGGCTTTACGGGAGGATTTTAAAATCAAGAATAGAGAAGTTTGTGGAGGAAATGGAAGGACAAAGTGCCTTTAGAAGAGACAGCTCATGTGTAGGCAGATCATGAGAAAACTTATGACACAGTGCTACTAAAGCTATTGTTCGAGCTACTATGGTCAGAGGAACTGCCAAGACTTTATGTGAGAAGATCATAAACCTCCACACTCAGGAGAATGTGTCATTAAAGTAGGGAAAGAAATTTCTAAGGAGGCGTTCAGAATAACTAAAGGACTGACGCAAGGTTGCTGCCTACCTCCAAGATTCTTTACGATGTATGTGAAGAAGGCACTGGACTTGTGGGTTAGAAAGTGCACGGACATGGTGCCGCATATTTGCAAAAAAAAGTGCAAAAACAGCTGAAAGGCAACAGAACAGCAGCCAGCACGAATAAATTTTCTAGAAACTACTCTGAGTACAAAGGAGACGCCACAGGAAGGGCGTTGGGCGAGAATGTTACGTAGAGTTGTCTCGAAATCTGGCAGAAAATCCAAAGAGATTCTGGTCGTATGTGAAGTATGCTAGCGGCAAGACACAATCAATGCCTTCTCTGCGCGATAGCAATGGAGGCACTACCGAAGACAGCGCTGCGAAAGCTGGGTTACTAAACACAGCCTTCCGAAGTCCCTTCACAAAAGCAGACGAACTAAGTATTCCAGAATTCGAATCAAGAGCAGCTGCCAATATGAGTAACGTAGAAGTAGATATCCTCGGAGTAGTGAAGCAACTTAAATCACTTAATAAAAGCAAGTGTTCTGGTCCAGACTGTTTGCCAATTAGATTCCTTTCAGAGTATGCTGATGCAATAGCTTCATACTTAACAATCATATACAACCGTTCACTCGACGAAAGATACGTACCCAAAGACTGGAAAGTTGCACAGGTCACACCAATATTCAAGAAAGGTAGTAGGAGTAATCTACTAAATTACAGGCCCGTACCATTATCGTCGATGTGCAGCAGGATTTTAGAACATATATTGTGTTCGAACATTATGAATTACTTCGAAGAAAACGGTCTATTGACACACATTCAACACGGATTTAGAAAACGTCGTTCCTGTGAAACACAACTAGCTCTTTATTCGCACGAAGTGTTGAGTGCTATCCACATGGAATTTCAAATTGATTCCGTATTCCTGGATTTCCGGAAGGCTTTTGACACTGTACCCCACAAGCGACTTATAGTGAAATTGTGCGCGTATGGAATATCGTCTCAGTTATGTGACTGGATTTGTGATTTCCTGTCACAGAGGTCACAGTTCGTAGTAATTGACGGAAAGTCATCGAGTAAAACAGAAGTGATTTCCTTTTCCTAAGTCAGTTTTATAGGCCCTTTGCTCTTTCTTATCTATAAAAACGATTTGGGAGACAATCTGAGCAGCCGTCTCAGGTTGTTTGCAGATAACGCTGTCGTTTATCGACTACTAAAGGCATCAGAAGATTAAAACAAATTGGAAAACGATTTAGAATAGATATCTGTATGGTGCGAAAATTGGCAATTGACTCTAAATAACAAAAGTGTGAGGTCATCCACATACGTGTAAAAGGAATCCGTTAAACTTCGGTACACGATAAGTCAGTCTAATCTAAAGGTCGTAAATTCAACTAAATACCTAGGAATTACAATTACGAACAACTTAAATTGGAAGGAACACGTAGCAAATGTTGTGGGGAAGGCTAACCAAAGACTGCTTTTTATTGGCAGGACACTTAGGAAATGTAAAAGATCTACTAAAGAGACTGCCTACACTACGCTTGTCCGTCGTCTTTTAGAACGCTGCCGCGCAGTGTGGGATCCTTACCAGATATGATTGACGGAGTACATCGAGAAAGTTCAAAGAAGTGCAGCACGTTTTGTATTATCGCGAAATAGGGGAGAGAGTGTCATTGAAATGATACAGGATTTGCAGTGGACATAATTAAAACAGATGCGTTTTTCGTTGCGGCAGAATCTTTTCACGAAATTCGAATCGCCAACTTTTTCCTCCGAATGCGAAAACATTTTGTTGACGCCGACCTACATAGGGAGAAACGATCATCACAATAAAATAAGGGAAATCATAGGTCGTACGGAAAGATATAGGTGTTCGTTCTTTCCGCGCGCTGTACGAGATTGTAATAATAGTGAACTGTAAATGTGGTTCGATGAACCCTCTGCCAGGTACTTAGATGTGATTTGGAGAGTATCCATGTAGATGTAGATGAGGTATCAGGTGAGCTTACGTGTCGAGCCGCGATTCGCGGCAGTGCGTTGGCCGTGGCCTTATATGGTCGTACACGAGGCCCCGCAGGTTGGTGTGCGGAATCGCCAACGCGGAAGAGTTGGCTATTGCCTGCGGCACAGTATAAAGACGGAGACGGCGTAGCCCGTGGGAGAGTCCAGTACAGGCAGGAGGGATGTCTGCGTGTATCAGCCCCGACGCCTGAACTTGTATTATTCGCTCTGGCTCTGCTCAAACTCATGCCTCCCTCTACATCTACATGGCAAATCACATTCAACTGCCTGGCAGAGGTTTCATCGAACCACTTTCACAATAATTCTCTATTGTTCCAATTTCGTATAGCGCACGGAAAATACCAACCCTTATATCTTTCCGTTCCAGATCTGATTTCCCTTATTTTATTACGATGATGAATGTTTCTCCCTGTGTACGGCGGCGTCAACAAAATATTTTCGCATTCGGAGGAAAAAGATAGTGATTGGAATTTCGTGAGAAGATTCTGCCGCAACGATAAACGCCTTTGCCGGCCGCGGTGGCCGAGCGGTTCTAGTCCGGAATCGCGCTGCTGCCAGGTCGCAGGTTCGAATCCTGCCTCGGGCATGGATGTGTGTGGCGTCCTTAGGTCAGTTAGGTTTAAGAAGTTCTCTAAGTGTTGGGGACTGATGACCTCAGATGGTAAGTCCCATAGTGGTTAAAGCCATTTGAACCATTTGATAAACGCGTTTGTTTTAATGATGTCCATCCCAAATCCTCTATCATGTCCGTGACACCCGCCCCTCTTTCTCGATAATACAATACCTTGCTGCTCTTCTTTGAACTTTTTCGATGTACTCCTTCAATCCTATATGGTAAGGACCCCACACCACGCAGCAGTATTCTAAAAAGAGGGCGGACAAGCGTAGTGAAGGCAGTCTCCTTAGTAGATCTGTTACATTTTCTAATTGTCCTACCAACAAAAAGCAGTCTTTGATTAGCCTTCCCCACAACATTTTCTATGTGTTCCTTCCAATTTAAGTTGTTCGTAATTGTAATCCCTAGGTATTTAATTGAATTTTTGGCCTTTAGATTAGACTGACTTACCGTGTAACCGAAGTTTAACGGATTTCTTTTAGCACTCATCTGGATGACCTCACACTTCTCATTATTTAGGGTTAACTGCCAATTTCCGCACCATACAGATATATTTTCAAAATCGTTTTCCAATTTGTTTTAATCTTCTGATGACTTTAGTAGTCGATAAACGACAGCGTCATCTGCATAAGATTTTGCGATGAGGAGAAGCGTCGTTTCGTTGAAGTCATTATCCAATTCTTGCTCAGACGAGCAGTTAAAGATTGTAGTTATTCAAGTCTTGTCGCTGTTCAACTATTTCTCGATCGAGTTCCATAACTCTTTCAGACTAGTAGTTAGGCACCTCCACGTTAGCTGACTGGAAGGACTTCTCCAGTCTCTAGTGAGCGTCTAGACCACTCACTGGACACGACACCGGGGACTGAAGTAGGGATCCAGTGTATGTACACACTTTTCTACGCTGATGAGCAGGTCAGTGGAGCAGACAGTAAACATGATAGATCTTACACGCATAGGAAGTTTTTGGAAGAGTAAATGGGGTGAAAATAAATTTGGAGAAGACGGAATATCTTTGTTGTGGAGAAGAGGGAAGTAACCTGGACATTGACAGACATTTTATTAAAGTGCGTAAAGAGTTTAAGCACCCGGGTAGTATCGTGTCACGTGATGAAAGATGTGACCGAGATATCCAACAACGGATGAGGCAGGGAAAGGCGGCTATCCACACATTAAACTCTGTACTTTGCTCCTCAAAAATGTGTTTTAAAGTTAAAATTCATTTGTGCAAATATATTGTGGAAACGATAACGTGCTGTGGGGATGAGTACTGGGAACTCAGTGAAAGAAATAAAAAGAGGTTTAGAGCTTTAGTTATGGACTACTTGAGATGAGCCTGTGAAATTTCCCAACTTGACCACTTAAGAAATGAGGAAATAAGGGAAAGAACACAGATTCATTGTTGCATTACGGATAAAATAGAAGAAAGCTAGGATGGCTTGGGCATCTACGTCTACATCTACATCTATACTCGGCAAGCCACCTGACGGTGTGTGGCGGAGGGTATCTTGAGTACCTCTATCGGTTCTCCCTTCTAGTCCAATCTCGTATTGTTCGTGGAAAGAACGATTGTCGGTATGCCTCTGTGTTAGGTCTAATCTCTCTGATTTTATCTTCATGGTCTCTTCGCGAGATATACGTAGGAGGGAGCAATATACTTCTTGTCTCCTCGGTGAAGGTATGTTCTCGAAACTTCAACAGTAGCCCGTGCGAGCTACTCAGCGTCTCTCTTGCAGAGCCTTCCACTGGAGTTTATCAATCATCTCCGTAACGCTTTCGCGATTACTAAATGATCCTGTAACGAGCGCTGCTCTCCGTTGGATCTTCTCTATCTCTTCTATCAACCCTATCTAGTACAGATCCCACACCGGTGGGCAGTATTCAAGCAGTGAGCGAACAAGTGTACTCTAACGTACTTCCTTTGTTTTCGGACTGGATTTCCTTAGGATTCTTCCAATGAATATCAGTCTGGCATCTGCTTTACCGACGATTAATTTTATATGATCATTCCATTTTAAATCACTCCTAATGCCTATTCCCAGATAATTTACGGAATAACTGCTTCCACTTGCTGACCTGCTATATTGCAGCTAAATGATAAAGGAGCTAAATGATAAACTACTCCATGTCCAAAGAATGGATGGAGACAGTTGGCCCAAGAGAGAAATTTCATGGCAACCTTGTGGAAGGAGAAGAAGAGGAAGACCACGGAAATGGTGGTGGAGAGGAGAGGAATGGAAGAAGATGAAGAAGAACGGCGAGATCGACGCATTTGGCGACAGATATCTGGGAGGCGGCGTCAGCTGTAGAATCCTCACCCTTCCAGAAGACGCTCATGTGAGTTCCATAGTTGTACATGGAGTAGTTTCTGAGTGTGGGCGATATGAGTGAAAAGTATGACTACGCATGTGTTCTGTGTGGGACGTGGCAACTCTGCTCCTCGCCTCCATGTCCTCCTGGCAACCTGCGATCCTGAAGTAACACTCAGCTGCGTGCTCGTGCCCTATTGGTTGGTCGAGTCCTGGGTTTGGTTTCCAGCCTAGTAGAGGATTTTCTCCTGTCAGGACAGTTTCCGTCTTTTGTCCTCATATCATTTCACCATCACTGCCACAAGAGTCGCCGAGATGCCGTCAAATAAAACACTTGAACCAGACGGTCGAAATCTCCAGGTGGGGTCTCTGGCCTATAATGCTATATGCGCATTTTATTTTTGTTTTTTGAGCTGAGTATCCAATCTAACGAAAACTATCCAGGCGTCCTGATGAAATTCTAAATTGTCCATTAGACGTCACGACAGGCTTGTCCGCTAGGGTAAAGGCAGAGAATGGGTGGGTCAGAAGAGCTCAGTGACTTCGAGCTCGACTAGTCGCTGCGAGTCACCTGAGTAAGCGAATCCATCAGGCATATCTGAACTCTCGTAGAGCTGCACAAGTCCACTGTTGGTGATATGACTGTCAAGCTGAAATGTGAAGCAATAACCACAGCTAAACCAAGAACAGGGAAGCCTCATCTACTGATGGACAGGGACTGTCGAATACGGAGGAGGCTGGGTGTAGAAAATTGTGCCACAATAGTGGAAGGAATCACTCATGTATTCCAATGAGTGATCAGCAGTCCAGCTAGCACAATGACTGTATGTAGGGAGTAAAGAATGGGGCTGAGTGGGTTAGCAACGCCTCTTAAGCCACAGATTTCGGTAGTCAGAGCTATGCGAAGCTTGAGGTGGTGCAAAGAGCAGC
The DNA here is from genome assembly GCF_023864275.1 of Schistocerca cancellata. Taxonomy (NCBI): domain Eukaryota; kingdom Metazoa; phylum Arthropoda; class Insecta; order Orthoptera; family Acrididae; genus Schistocerca; species Schistocerca cancellata. Next base: position 1,141,707,556 of record NC_064626.1, on the reverse strand, counting down.
GCCACTGGACAGTGGATTAGTGGAAACCAGTGATTTGTGGTGATGCAAGATGCTGTACCCAGTGGCAACCCGACTGCGGACTTTGGGTTTGACTAACACAAAGAAAACGTTACCCGCGACCATGTGTAGGCCCAATGGTGAAGTACAAAGGAGGTGCTGTTAATTTTAGTTAGACTGAGGGACCCTTGCTGTGCTTAGTGAAATGCGTGCAGAAGGATATGAACACATTTTACGGCATTGTGTTCTGCGTACAGTAGAGGGACAGTTCACAGATGAGGATTGTATTTCTGTTACTGTAACACCCCACCCGTTGCTTGTCCGATTTTGCGTGTGTTCGCCCCTCACAAACAACTTACAGAGAAACTGGGAGTGGAACTGTAGGCAAAAATGGATAACGCTAGATTTAAATGTGGCCCTGTCAACCCTAATTAATCTGCGGTGGTAGTGTTGACGATAAATCACACCTATTTTTACTTCCAAACATGAACGATCACGAACACTTAGGGTGTTCAATGATATCAAACACACACACAAACTGTGCGACTGATCCAGGCGGAGGTTCGAGTCCTCCCTCGGGCATGGGTGTGTGTGTTTGTCCTTAGGAAAATTTAGGTTAAGTAGTGTATAAGCTTAGGGTCCAAATGGTTCAAATGGCTCTGAGCACTATGGGACTTAACATCTATGGTCATCAGTCCCCTAGAACTTAGAACTACTTAAACCTAACTAACATAAGGACATCACACAACACCCAGTAAGCTTAGGGACTGGTGACCTTAGCAGTTACGTCCCATAAGATTTCACACACACATACAGAAAAATAAAATAAAGCAAAAGGGTGAATTCAGAATCAGCTACTGAAAGTAAAGGCTCTACTGAATCACAATAATTTTATTATAACCTTCAGATCAATGCTGAATAAAACACAATGAAAAATTTACAAATTATCCTCCTAACTGGCATTGGCAGTAAACTGTGTTAACATCGGTCCAAAACGCGATCTCTTAACTTTAGCCGGCCGCGGTGGTCTTGCGGTTCTAGGCGCTGCAGTCCGGAACCGCGGGACTGCTACGGTCGCAGGTTCGAATCCTGCCTCGGGCATGGATGTGTGTGACGTCCTTAGGTTAGTTAGGTTTAAGTAGTTCTAAGTTCTAGGGGACTGATGACCTAAGATGTTAAGTCCCATAGTGCTCAGAGCCATTTGAACCATTTGAATCTTAACTTAATATACGAAGAACCACTACACCCCAAAGTACCGTGAAACCTCTGTGGAAACAGCAATTGTACGTGATCCAACTATTTAACGTTACTCCCAACACAGGCAGAAGCGGGAGCGATCTCACCGTAATATTCCTGTCGTAGCGGCGGTCTCCGACGGCGACGGCATGGGCGTGCGGTCGGCGTGTGGCGTCTCGGAAAGTACAATCCTACAGTGTTCGAACAACAGACTGCTGTTCGTAAACTTCTCTAATTGCGACAATGTCTCCGTCAGGAATGAGCTGGCGCGGCTAACGGCCTCTCAGAGCGAAAGACCGAGAGGGGGGACGACTTGGCTAACGTCCTCTCAGTACGAGAGCCCAGAATGGAAGACCGCTACCGAGAGTCGAGCAAGATGGCTCTTCACCTCTGTTTTCCCACCTCAACTTTTACCGAGCGAATCACATCACTAGAAGCTCTCAAAATATCCAGTTTGCCAGTGCCGACCAAAGTGCGGCCTGGGAATAGAACTCTTTTCCACAATTCTTTTATTTCTACAAAATTTCACAAGTAAACTCCGCCCAGCCGGCTGGGAAGAATTACAGCTGTGGGCAATAACACGTTTACTGGACGTTTTCACCCAAGAGACCACTCGAGATTTTCCCGGCAAGATTCTCCATCGTAGCGAGCACAGCCTCTTGCATTGAAAGTTTTGTTATTCGGAACTCCTGGCCTGCCCCACTTGAGTTACTCGAAGGCGAGAGCACGCACAGGAAAGCCCGTCCAGCTATCCACTGCTCTGTATTAGTGTATGTGTAGCCGTACATCCCTCAGAGGCTGGCGGCCGCTGTGGTCTATCTTAACGGATTACAGAACTTCCCCAGTTCACCATTCATACTGTCAGGCTGTGGCCTTCGGCGGCTAGCCGCGGACATAGCCAAGCTCTGTCTCGCATACTGCCTTTCCGCAAAATCTTATAATTACAAAATCGCGGAATTCTCGCGTGCCGATGCGTTTCCACATGGATTTCCTACACCGTAATTTAGAGTATTACTCCAACAAAACTCAAAGTGTCACGTTAAATGGACTCATGTAAGGTGCAAGGCCGTTGCCACCTACATTACAGTGCACACTGTCATAGAGCACCACTAGCGAGGCGATGGTTGGTGGACGAAAACATTCCTATAACCGGGACTGGCCTGCCCAGTGTGCCGATCTCAGCCCAGTGGAACGCTTTTGGGATGAGTTGGAAAGTCGAGTTCGCTCCAGGCCTCAGTGTCCAACATCACTACTTTCCTGGTTTAGACTTTCGAGGGAATGTGGGCTGCCATTCCCCAAAAGCTCAATGAAAGTGTCACCAGTAGAGCTCAAGGCATTATAAATGCGATGGGTGGATGCAAATGATATTAACATCCAGTCATCCGTGCCCCAGTACTTTTGATCACACAGCCGATAGTTTCTGGTGCGCAGTTGAGTGGGTTGGTAGCGGACAGATGAGGCTGAAAGTGTTCACCCGAGGCAGCGCTCTGGCGATCTCGCGCGGTCGCTCTGATCCGCAGGCAAGAAGAGGCAGGGGTAAGCGCCGGGTAGAGGGAGGGGGAGGGGTGGGAACTGGACAGTGGCGCCGCTGATCCCGGCCGATGCAAATGGGCCGTAGGTAAGTGGCGGGGATTTTTGGCGCCAGGCGGCTGTTTGCGGACGTGTCCGCGCCGGCGCCCGCCGGCCTAGCCGCTTCCTGACGCGTGTTTTTGTTTTTGCGACGTGACGCTGTATAATAAAAAAGAGGCGGCTGGCCGGCCACGCGCGCCGGGCTCCAGGGGACGTTGCCTTCCCAGCGGGCTGCCAACAGAACACGCTCTGACGCTCCGCCTTCTAAAGGGTAGGTCCCGCGCTGTTACGGAACGTCCCAGCCGTCTCGCGGCATCGACTGCCACAATGCCTTCCGCGCAGTACAGTCTCCACTGCTAATACGTCGGGATTTCAAAAAGTAGGTAACACGCTATTGTGGCAGGCCAAGGAAATTTTACTGAATGCTGTTTCAAACTTCAAGAGTGCATAGATATGTAACACTCACTGTTTTTCAACATAGTCCCAAAGTCTCTGTAATCAACAGCCAGAATATCGTACCAGTCGCTGAATTCCTCGACGATACTGATGCCAGACTGAGATTCATAAGAACAACCTAAAGAAAATTCAACTGATCCACGAATGCGCAGGCTTACAAGGCGCTTGTTGGGCCGATTCTTCAGTACTGTTCATCAATCTGCGACCCTTACCAGATAGGACTGATACAGGAGACGGAAAACATCCAACGAAGAGTGGCGGGCTCTGCACAGCATTATTGTGTCTGCGTGAGAATGTTACAGGGATGCTCGACAAACTGCAATGGCAGACCTTAAAAGGGAGCGGCTGTCCATTACGGAGAAGTTTGCTATTGAAATTTCGACAGAGCACTTTCCGGGAAAAGCCAGACGCATTATTGCTTCCTGCCACCAACGTCTCGCATAATGACCATGAGGAGAAAACCCGAGAAATTAAGAGTCAGTACAGAGGCTTACCGACAATCATTCTTCCCACGTGCCATACGTGAGTGGAACAGGGAAGGGGGAATCAGTTAGTGGCACCAGAAATACCCTCCGCCACACACCGTTAGGTGGGTTGAGAAGTATGATGGTTGGTTAATTTGGGGGTGGGGACCAAACAGCGATGTCACTGGTCCCGTCGGATTAGGGAAGGACGGAGAAGGCAGTCGGCCATGCCTTTTCAGAGGAACTGACCAGGCATTTGTCTGAAGCGATTTAGGGAAGTCAAGGAAAACCCAAATCAGGACAGCCGGATGCAGGTTTGACCCGTCATCCTACAGAATGCGAGTCCAGTGTCCTAACCACTGAACCACCTCGCTCGGTCGGAGAGTGATGTAGGTGTAAATGAAATCATCTCCGTCTTCAAGGAGCGATACCAGAACTGCTGTGTGAACGTCCTCATCGTTGGAAAATCTCCTTCTGCCTCGATGCAAATCGCTTCTCACAAGATCTGGACTTCCTGATCAGCATTATGCATGCCTCTGTGGCCTTCGTCAAATTGTTGGCACCGTTTCACTATGGCTGAACGTTAGCTTGCATCTGGTTTGTATACTGCCAGAACCGCTGGTGTAACTGCATGCAATTTAGACGTTACACCCACAAAAATCGTACTGTCTCTGAAACTTCAACTTTGGTGTACGTTTCTAGTTGCTGTGTCACTTCAATCGCACACTGAGACACACCGGTTATCAGTGCCACAGAAGAACTGCGTCTGCAGGAAATTCCTAACATGTCATCTCTTCTGACAATGAGCCACCCTCGTCTCGCAATATTCTTAGCGTGGAATGACATGTCATGTAACTCAGTTTCTGAAGTCCCCAGTTACATCTACAACCTGCAAGACATAGTACGCTCTGCAATGGAGGGTATAAGTGCGCGCAAAATGCTGTGGCCGCTAGATGCTCAGTGGGCTGGGGAAGCGTATGGAGAGCGGCAGTAGTGTGGGTGGGGGGGGGGGGGGTGGGGGGGAGGAAGGGGGGGCGCTCAGTGCGCTGTAGGGGAAATCCCGAGCGCTGGAGGGGAAGTGCCGTTCTAAACTGACGTCTACACTCACATTTTTGGGAAATATTAAGCAGGGCCCCTCCACACCCACGCTTGCATTGTGACCATTCAGAAAGATCTGTCACGCCTTCTTTGGTTAGTACGTAAAACAATTTCCGCCGAAAATACAGCGAGCCCAGTGTGCTAACCACTGCGCCACCTTGCTCAGTTGGAGCATGATGTAAATGAAATCATCTCTGTTTTCGTGAACTGACACCAGAACTGCTGTGTAATCTCATGACTCTTTCAGAGAAGAGTCACGAGTGGGGAATTTTGAGTAAAACATACACATTTCACTGCTTGCCACGTTAAAATTTACTTCTTTTGCTAAAACTCAGCGGAGCTTGCACAGTCTCACCACACTAACACGCGCATACGCAATTTGCGAGAGTTCTGAAACAGTGGTTCATTAAGTTTGTTAAGTGAGGAACTGAGGAAAAGTAATGTCACCATCTTATGTAAAAGCACATCGTCGGTACAAAATAAACGTGTAATGACTTCAGTTATGTTGTTCCAAAACCCACAGCATTTATCGTTTCATCAGCTATCGATGGGCCTTAAAAACAACATTCTTTCGTCGGAAAAGCCTGTAGCTAGTGGAATAACACAGTAGATAATGAAATTTTGCATAATAACCACAGGGAAAAATACTCTCCTCTTTGTGTGCTATCATTTCCCAAAACCTGATTTCGATATCTCAAACCGATTTGAAACATGAGGAATGTTGTGGATATTTGGTTCTGGTTTTATAGCTGGCGCCGTCCGATCGCAAATGAGCGCGTTATGTCAGATCAATTTTCACGAGACTGGTGACAGACAGAAACCTCAACCAACTCTAAAGAAAAATTCCATGTGTTAGCTAAATTTCATACACAGCAATATATTATGCAATATGCACCAGACGAAAAATCATAGCGACCCCTATTTTTCACCGCAAACTTTTTCGAATTTCACGTAGTGTCTTACTTCTACGTAAATATCACAGTCACTATGACCGTTAAAGAAATAATGGGCACGCCGGCCGAAGTGGCCGAGCGGTTCTAGGCGCTACAGTCTGGAACCGCGCGACCGCTGCGGTGGCAGGTTCGAATCCTGCCTCGGGCTTGGATGTGTGTGATGTCCTTAGGTTAGTTAGGTTTAAATAGTTCTAAGTTCTAGGGGTCTGATGACCTCAGAAGTTAAGTCCCATAGTGCTCAGAGCCAATAATGGGCACACCATGACGAACTTGACATTTAAAGCTAAAATTAAAGCAAAAAGCAAATTTTTTAAACAAACAATTTCTACAAAATCGTTTGAGAAACATTACAGGGTGTGCACGCCGATTCTGTCATTGCCGACAGGCCGATAGGTGGCGAACGCTTGTCGGCCTCCCCTTCTGAACAAGCGAGCGAACTCGCCCAGCTCTTCTCTGGACGAAAACTGGCATTGCCCATAGGCAACCGTATCCTGCGCGACCTATAATAGCGTAATAGCAAGAAAAGCGAGCATCTCTCCCCCCCCCTTCCCTGCACGTTCTCGCTTGTTGAATTCGCAAATTATGCAATATCTCTTTATTTCCCGCCTCCATATGGCCTAGGAATTAGATCGGCCGTCTTGTAATGAATATTTAAGACAACAGCAAAGAGGAATTTCAGCCAAAGATTTTCCGAAAGAGGAGACGATGGGCACAAAGTTCTGTTGTAGCACGCCATTGTTATAGATCAGTAAGCATTCCCTGTCTTCTCCGCCACTAGTCGTAAACTGATATACGGAAGACTTCATCCGCCATTACATACCAACTAATATGATGAGGCATTTAAACTTGTTTTTGGACATATCTCGAAAACTAAAAATCAGATTAAAGAAAGGTTCTAATAAAAATTGATTGTTTTGAACGGTGACATCTGATGACGCCAGGAAGCGGCAGAGGGGACCGACTTTGAAATCTTAGATAGGAACGCCCATTTTTTATTGCCGATTCGGATTGTCCTGGAAAAAACAGGTAACTTTTGTATTTAACATTTTTTTCGTTGCTTCGTACTTGGCGCCGTAATCGACAGAATTCAAAAGGGTTAAACACCCTTGAAAAATAATATCTCAAGAAATACACATCATATTAGGATCATTGTTGAGAAAGGCAGTTATTCTAAAATCTTTAACGAGAAACCGGATTTAAAAGTAAAAAGTGGATTAGTTCACGACATATCGCACGAGTCTCAGGAATTTTGCAAAGAAGTGTTCTGCGCATACTGCTTGAGCATAAATTCTATCCACATCAGTTATCGTCGCATCAAAAGCTACATTTCTCCAGATACTGCCATTTTCAACGGTTTATAACCCATTTTGATAGCGCCAGCCATAACACAACGAAAATAATGTTATATAGAAAAGGTACGTATTTTTTCCCAGAGAATCCTAATCTGCAAAAAGAAAAAAATTGGAATTCCTATTTACTGATCATCCTCCCATCTCCTGGGGTTGTGGTAGAGGGGCAAGGTCGAGTTCTGAGTTGTTGTATGTCCCCCTTCGAGACAAACAACTTCTATTATAACCTTTCTTTTAATCCAATTTATAGTTTTCCAGATATTTCCAAAAACAGTTTAAATACCTCATCCTGTGTAGGTACGGCGGCGTATGCAATATTAATATAAATATGACAGAATTTATTGCTCAAGGTCGCATGCCATAGAATAGGTGAGAAATAAAGTCGGAACTAGTTATCGCCAACGTTTCACTCGAAAACAAATATTTACGGAAAAACATCCTAGCACTTAAATTTGTATTCAACCTCAGCATATTAACCTTTTTTCCGGAAATATTTTTCTTGCTATTGCCAGTCTCCATTTTGTATCCACACCAACTCACCATTCATCAGTTGCTTTGCTGCCCAAATACGAAAACTATTCTATTGCTTTTTGTGTTAAATTCACTAACCTAATTTCCTCAGCATTGCATGATTTAGTTCGACTACATTCCAAAACAGTTCTTTTACTTTTGTCGGTGTCTCCTGTAACCTCTTTTCAAGACTATTCACTCCTTTAACCCATCTTAGGTACTAGTCCTTTTCCATCTCTGATGGAATTACAGTGTCTCCTGCAAATCTCGATGTTTTTGGTTTTTAACCCTAAACTTTAATTCCTTTTCCAAATTTCTCCTCGGACCCTTAACTGCATCATCACTGTACAAATTGAATAATATCGGGGATGTTTGCAAGACGTGCTGCAGCAGATCCGAATCTGGAACAATAAGTGGCGCCTATCGTACCAACAAAGCGGAAGGCATTATTCTAGCTATACTATCACATTTTCCTGCACGACCCTGGTGCTCCCTTGGTATGTACCACAGAAAGTTTCTGGTCACTGTGTTCCACTCCCGTTTTTATCACTGACGGTTCAGACTGCACATCTAACGACTACAACTGACTTGTCCTATACCATTGTGGCACGGAAGAGGACGTGGACCACATCATTCACGGCTACCTACTGCGATACCGCGCGAGAGCCGAACTGCTGCACTGCTTGTTGTTTACTGGACAACAGCTTCGTAACCATGTGAAAAATGGTTCAAATGGCTCTGAGCACTATGGGACTCAATTGCTGTGGTCATCAGTCCCCTAGAACTTAGAACTAATTAAACCTAACTAACCTAAGGACATCACACACATCCATGCCCGAGGCAGGATTCGAACCTGCGACCGTAGCAGCAGCGCGGCTCCGGACTGGAGCGCCTAGAACCGCACGACCACCGCGGCCGGCTACCATGTGAAGACACTACTCACAGCTGGTGATGTGTCGTTGTATATATCAGTTTTTGGAAGCAGAACTCATCGTCATTTAATTGTTCTGTATAAATCTCTGTGAATATTCTGTGTGAGAGTCTTGAGTGCTCGCGCGCGGGTTTGTTTGTGTGTGTGTGTGTGTGTGTGTGTGTGTGTGTGTGTGTGTGTGTGTGTGTGTGTGTGTGTGTGATGAATGTGGCTGCAATCACGTATTTGAGGCTGGCAGAGTGAATACTGTCCGAAGGAAAAAAATCGTGTCCTTCGACTCTTATAATTGCAGTCTGGTTTGAACCGATAACGTGTCGACATTTTGGGGAGAAAAGAGTGCTAACAACAATTTGACTCAGATATGGTAGGGGAACATATTCTGAGGCGTGAAAGAACAGTTACTACAGTAGCTGAGGGAAGAGTGGGACCGGGGGTGGGGGATGTTAACAACTGTAGAGAGAGACGGTCTTGGCCACGATGCCTCGAGATGACTGGGTGTTTGTGTTGTCCTCATTATTTCATCATCATCCAGGAAAGTGGCGAAATTGGACTGAGCAAAGATTGGGAAATTGTACGGGCGCTGATAACCACGCAGTTGAGCGCCCCACAAACCAAACATCATCATCATCATCACTGGCCACGATAAAGGGTCTCAAGGGGACTCAAGTCGCAGTAGTTGTTCGGAGGTGAAGAGGCTTGTACAGGACGGAGCAGCGTGGAGAGCTGTACAAACCAGTCTTCGAACTGAAGGCCGCAACAACAACAAATAAATAAACATTACCGTGTGATAACTAACCCAGTACAAACTAATCGATTTGACACCATTTTTGTGGACTGCGTGCTGATGGGTGCCGTTGAATTATCAAAGTTTTAAAAAGGTTGGAATTTGTGTACTGAAACTTGGAAACTGTGTGTGGCAAACCTACCTCTTACTTAACCATGTTTCTTACAACCATTCTGTATAGCTTGTACACTTTAGCAGTAGTACGAACCCTGTTTTTGTTTATATAAAAATACAGTGTCTCGGTGTACTGCTAGCAATGTGAGAGCAGATGTTCTAAATTCCAATTACAATATCGTCTTAGTATTGTGACCTGGAATAGCCCCTGCTATCCTACTTTTGAACAGGAACATTATCTGTGTCAACGACTGTCGAAGTGTGCGGTGCCTGTGAAGCCTAGGTTACACGACGACACTGGGTTGCGCCACTCGTTGCGTGGAATGAGTTGCAGGCAACTGGTTTCACATTTAACTCTAGACACGGCACCACCAGTATACACTTCAGTTTCGTCGTTATGAGGGTCCCTGAGTCGTGTCTGAAACGAAAGTTTTGGCAGCTGCACGTGGCACGAGTTGTGGTGGAGTTAAATCTAATTGCGTGGAATCACTGCGTAAGAAAAAAATAAGAAACGTGTTTCGATTCGTGACTGGATGAAGAAGAGACGTCAGCTCGGTTGCTCAGCATCCATGATGAAATAATTTATAATGGAAGACCCAAGAAGTTCTTTCAGTTATCTTAGAATGTCACCAGAACTGTTCACGTTTCTTCTAAATAGAGTTAATTATCCGATAAGAAGCAAAGATACTGTAATGCACGAAGCACTGTTGCCAGAACTGAAATTACATATCATATTGTGTGCATTACAATCGAGAGCACTCGGCATCTTATAAGATGCGGTTTTAGTTGGTGATGACGCCTTTTGATTAACACCATTAATTATTAACATTAACGGTAATAATTATTAACATTAACAATAATGATTATTAACAATAACGGTAATAATTATTCTGCGTATTTTTGTAATCAGCATCACTGAAATCCCACAAGCACCTATGCAAAGAATAGATATCCAAAAAGCGAACTTTTTTTCGTTCCCCACTTCATATTTCAGTTTGTCTGCACTCTATGAAAACACATAACCTTAAAACTCATGCAACTAGTGTCACCAAAGTTGGGACACGTTGCGCAAACGCGCGGCGCGCATGTGCAGTGGCCGGTAGCACAGTTGCCTGCAACCTAGTGGCGTCGTGTAAACTAGGCTTAACTCTAAACTGTGAATGAACCGCCATCAACAGTACACAGGATGGCTTCCTCAGCAAACTGAAAGTTTGCTCTGCTAAAAAATGCACTACTGAATTATGTACAAAAGACTGCAAATGAGTACTATTACCTACCTTCATCTCAGAAAGTACTTTTAGGCTCTATTATTGTTTCTTACCTGCAATGGATAGCTCAGCTCTGTTCTGTCTGCTTATCTGCTTAATACGAGACGATGAACTGCATGTCCCTGAAACGAATCACTGCTCGGCTAGTTGCCTTATCATTTACTTTAAGCTGTTTCCAAACAAGAATAAATGCAGCTGTCTACGCAGTTGTGGAAGGTATGACAGTGCAGTAATGTTAGGATTTGCATTCAAACTTTGAGAATATACTTAGTGAAATGTTTGCAAATAAATCAGAAGGTTGCTTTAAACTGAAATGTTATTATGATTCTTTAACAGAACAAAAATGGATCAATTAACCTGCAGACCATATTCTTTCTTTAGCAGTATTACGAACAATGGAAACTGATTCAGGCACTCAGTACTTAAGTTACAAAATTTCCTCTTTGCTATTCTTATAAAACACTTTTGACTGCAAGTGAACGGTGAGGAATAATTAGTAAAATTCTGAACAGATGACTGATACTTTGCAGTGGATACCAAAAAGTAGATCTTGTTGAACAAAATAAATTATTTACAGTACAATAAATACACGGCTAACGCTTGCAGCAAATAAGAACTCTGTTTACGTTAGATTTTTTTTTCAGAAGTCTGTCTCCATATCTTAGTGGCCAGTGGAACGCCATGCGATGGCTCCATGTTCGATCCCCGGCCGGGTGGGACATTTTCGGTTTGGGGGGACTGGGTGTTGTGTTGTCCTCGCTATCATTTCATCATCGACACGCAAGTCGCCGAAATGGCGTCAACTAGAAAGGCTTGCACCAGGTAACCGGTCTACCCCGGGAGGCCCTTTTATTTTCCAAATGTGCTGTCTCTCTACAAAATCATCTGGGAAATCATCCTCTATTCTCAGTCACGCCAGCGAACATGTCAGATAAAATTCATTCTCTATTTAGCACGTCCTGCATCCGCACTTCATATGCCGACTGCCCTACTAACACTCCTATAGTAGATTCTCTGTCTCTCGCGACCTCTGCTGCTAATGCAATCTCTGGCAGCCAAACGGTAACATACCGCTCATTTGGTCAAGCATTCAAAGGTAATCGCAATGGTAAACATTCCAAACAAAGCTGCCATCTTTCTTGATAGATAAACCTTTCAAGGTTAAATGTGACAGTTAACCGATGACATATTATAGAACAAATCCGCTACCAAAACTTTCGTACTTCGCATTGACCATCTTTATTTGTACTGCGATGGTCTTTGGACGTCTGCTCTCCGCTCCCATTTACACAACACTGTTTTTACATACACTGAAGAGCCAAAGAAATGGTACACCAGCCTAATATCGTGCAGGGCCCCCACGAGCACGCATAACTGTCGCAACACGACGTGGATGGACTCGACTAATGTCTGAAGTAGAGCTGCAGGGAACTGATACCAAGAATCCTACAGGGCTGTCCATAAATCCGTAAGAGTACAAGCGGCTGGAGATCTCTTCTGAACAACACGTTGCAAGAAATCTCAGGTATGCTCAATAATGCTCATGTCTGGGGGGAGGCTCTGGTGGCCAACTGAAGTGTTCAAAGTCAAAACACTGTTTCTTGAGCCACTCTGTAGCAAATCTGAACGTGTGGGGTGTCGCATTCTCATGCTGGAATTGCCCAAGTCCGTCGGAATGCACAATGGACATGAATGGATGCAGGTGATAAAGACAGGACGCTTACATACGCATCACCTGTCAGAGTCGTATCAGAACGTATCAGGGGTCCCATATCACTCCAATGGCACACGCCCCACACCATTACAAATCCCCCACCAGCTTGAACAGTCCCCTGCTCACATGCAGAGTCCATGGATTCATGAGGTTGTCTCCATCCCCGTACACGTCCATCCGCTCGATACAATTTGAAACGAGGTTGGTTGGTTGGTTGGTTGGTTTTAAGATTAAAGGGACCAAACTGCATAGGTCATCGGTCCCTTGTTTCGTAAACACACAGAGCACAGTGAAACCATCCATTAGTCATTCGAAGCACAAAAGAAAAATTACAGGGGAAGAAAAGCCCCGAGGCCAATAATAAAGAAACATGGAAAACGGAGCACAGCAACAAAAACAACAGAGAAGAAAGGCAGAAAGAATTAAAACTGTACAGCAGAGGATCGTGGCTGGCTGATCACGAAAATAAAAGGAGACTCGACAGACCAGGCAACATGTTTCCAGTCATCAACAGTCCAATGTCGGTGTTGACTGGCCCAGGCGAGGCGTAAAGCTTTGTGTCGTGCAGTCATCGAGGATATACGAGTGGGCTTTCGGCTCCGAAACTGAATGGTTCGCACGCTGACACTTGTTGATGGCCCAGCACTGAAATCTGCAGCAATTTGCGGAAGGATGGCACTTCCGCCACGTTGTACGATTCTTTTCAGTCGTCGTTGGTCCCGTTCTTGCAGGATCTTTTTACGGCTGCAGGGATGTCGAAGATTTGATGTTTTACCGGATTGCTGATATTCACGGTACACTGGTGAAATGGTCGTACGGAAAAATCCCCACTTCATCGCTACCTCGGAGACGCTGTGTCCCATCGCTCGTGCGCCGACTATAATATCACGTTCAAACTTACTTAAATCTTGATAACTTGCCAATGGAGCAACAGTAACCGATCTAACAACTGCGCCAGACACTTGTCGTATATAGGCGTTGCCAACCGCAGAGCCATATTCTGCCTGTTAACATATCTCTGTATTTGAATAAGCATGCCTATACCAATTTCTTTGGCGCTTCAGCGTAATTTCGAGTAAGACTGCCAACTTGAGCTTTTTAAGCGCAAGTTCAGGGTTGTAATTTGACTCAGCGCCATCGAGCGAAATAACTTGCAGCATCTGCAGCTTTCCCACCTCCAGTGAATCACTCTGGCGGGCGTTGTTCCGGCGCTGCTAAGCCGTGTCACGTGGGCTGGCCGCTGGTTGCACGGCCGGCGTCCACTTGTCACGAGTTTTCAATTAGGCTCCAAATCCCCGGCTCAGAGACAGCCGCCGCCCCCTCCGTCGCTCGGCACGCAAGCAAGATTACCTCACTTGTTGATCTGCCCCACGCCACGTCCCCTCCGCTACCAGCTGGTCAGCGCGAAAGGAAAACAATTCCAGCATCGATTCTCGCCCGACACACGCGCTGCTGCGACACGAAATTTATTTCGAGATATTTCTCTCACCGAACTCGATAAAGCTGTGGCCATACCAAATCTGATAAGCACAAAGTCATACTGGTCGAAAAAACCAATATTATACAGGGTGTTACAAAAAGGTACGGCCAAACTTTCAGGAAACATTCCTCACACACAAAGAAAGAAAAGATGTTATGTGGACATGTGTCCGGAAACGCTTAATTTCCATGTTAGAGCTCATTTTAGTTTCGTCAGTATGTACTGTACTTCCTCGATTCACCGCCAGTTGGCCCAATTGAAGGAAGGTAACGTTGACTTCGGTGCTTGTGTTGACATGCGACTCATTGCTCTACAGTACTAGCACCAAGCACATCAGTAGGTAGCATCAACAGGTTAGTGTTCATCACGTTTACAAATGCGGAGTTAGCAGATGCCCATTTGATGTATGGATTAGCACTGGGCAGTAGCCGTGGCGCGGTACGTTTGTATCGAGACAGATTTCCAGAACGAAGGTGTCCCGACAGGAAGACGTTCGAAGCAATTGATCGGCGTCTTAGGGAGCACGGAACATTCCAGCCTATGATTCGCGACTGGGGCAGACCTAGAACGTCGAGGACACCTGCAATGGACGAGGCAATTCTTCGTGCAGTTGACGATAACCCTAATGTCAGCGTCAGAGAAGTTGCTGCTGTGCAAGGTAACATTGACCACGTCACTGTATGGAGAGTGGTACGGGAGAACCAGTTGTTTCCGTACCATGTACAGCATGTGCAGGCAGTATCAGCAGCTGATTGGCCTCCACGGGTACACTTCTGCGAATGGTTCATCCAACAACGTGTCAATCCTCATTTCAGTGCAAATGTTCTCTTTACGGATGAGGCTTCATTCGAACGTGATCAAATTGTAAATTTTCACCATCAACATGTGTGGGCTGACGAGAATCCACACGCAATTGTGCAATCACGTCATCAACACAGATTTTCTGTGAACGTTTGGGCAGGCATTGTTGGTGATGTCTTGATTGGGCCCCATGTTCTTCCACCTACGCTCAATGGAACACGTTATCATGATTTCATGTGGGATACTCTACCTGTGCTGCTAGAACAGGTGCCTTTACAAGTGCGACACAACATGTGGTTCATGCACGATGAAGCTCCTGCACATTTCAGTCGAAGTGTTCGTACGCTTAACAACAGATTCGGTGACCGATGGATTGGTAGAGGCGGACCAATTCCATGGTCTCCACGCTCTCCTGAACTCAACCCTCTTGACTTTCATTTATGGGGACATTTGAAAGCTCTTGTCTACGCAACCCCGGTACCAAATGTGGAGACTCTTCGTGCTCGTATTGTGGACGGCTGTGATACAATACGCCATTCTCCAGGGCTGCATCAGCGCATCAGGGATTCCATGCGACGGAGGGTGGATACATGTATCCTCGCTAGCGGAAGGCATTTTGAACATTTCCTGTAACAAAGTGTTTGAAGTCACGCTGGTACGTTCTGTTGCTGTGTGTTTCCATTCCATGATTAATGTAATTTGAAGAGAAGTAATAAAATGAGCTCTAACATGGAAAGTAAGCGTTTCCGGACACATGTCCACATAACATATTTCCTTCCTTTGTGTGTGAGGAATGTTTCCTGAAAGTTTGGCCGTACCTTTTTGTAACACCCTGTATACCATGATGATATCCTGGAATGTTAACATCGGTTTGTCAGAGTGCATATGATGTCAGTCAAACAATACATCTTCGCAAATTCACTGTGCTGTATGTGATGGTCATGTAACTAAAGGATCCGTACCCCCGACTGGTCTGTGAGCCTCCATACTGCCGAAATTGGTTCGTGGAAATAAATGCTACAAATAGTACACGGACGTTTCGCAAATACACGTCCCTGCGGGAGCACATTTTTGTTCGACCGAACAACGTGGCAACTGTCCCTCTTGTTGGGAACAAAAGCCTCGATATTAATCACTAAGCTATTCTCTACATGCTCGACGAAATCCTAATGTGTAATTTGTGGAGTGCCATACTGTCTCTTACGAGGGCAACTGAAAGAAAAACTGTGAACCCCTTGGCACACGATATACAGAGAAGTCTCTGTCGAGCAAAGGGGCAGGTCAACCGATTCATCTACATGTTGCTGTTAGGGGCAACGAGCCAGTTGGCGAAAATGGTGAAGCATCTTACCTCCCACCGACATACCACATCCATACAGTGATTTTAACAATAGACTCGGCAGTCAAGCAGAAACGGAGGTTCCAGCAGAAGAGGAAGAATACGTAATGTAATATTTACATGAGATTTATTCTAATGATAACGGAGTATAGTAACTGGTTCAATAGGACGTACCAAATGGTTCAAATGGCTCTGAGCACTATGCGACTTAACTTCTGAGGTCACCAGTCGCCTAGAACTTAGAACTAATTAAACCTAACTAACCTAAGGACATCACACACATCCATGCTCGAGGCAGGATTCGAACCTGCGACCGTAGCGGTCGCTCGGCTCCAGGCTGTAGCGCCCAGAACCGCACGGCCACTCCGGCCGGCCAATAGGACGTACCCTCTGCCATGCAGTTCACTGTGGTTTGCAGTGTATGGATGAAGACAATGTTGTGGACACGGTTGCAGTAAAGTACAAATGGTTCAAATGGCTCTGAGCGCTATGGGACTTAACTTCTAAGGTCATCAGTCCCCTAGAACTTAGAACTACTTAAACCTAACTAACCTAAGGACATCACACACATCCATGCCCGAGGCAGGATTCGAACCTGCGACCGTAGCGGGTACGCGGTTCCAGACTGTAGCGCCGAGAACCGCACGGCCACAGCGGCCGGCGCAGTGAAGTACCTGGCAGCCGTTTGATGTACTGTAGATAAAGTGAAGCTTCGGAATATGTGGCATCAGTTAACAACAGATTCTTAAAAATTCAGCAGTGTGTAGAAACTGCACCTTCCTTGTATTTATTCCAGATCATATACAAACCGAAAATAAGTTCCTGACTTATGTCTAACTTCCTAATATTAGAAGGTAGTAACATAGATCTCACAGGAGGAGTTTATTAATACGTTTCCTGTAACACTTGCAACAGTCGAAAATAGTATTGCCGTCGGTGGCTGTCACATTTGTCAATTTTATTCGTGGCAGCTTCGCTCAGAATAGCGGAAGAATGCCAACATCCGGACTTCGTGGAAACTGGCTTATTGTTTTGTGTCAGATGGTGGCAGTCTTTGCCAGGAGTAATGGAGTACAGTGCGTCCGAAGAGGCAAATGCAAAACAGTGATGTCACTAAATTATAATTGTTGACACATTACTGGCAAAGTAAGCGATGGGACACAGCATCTCCGAGGTAGCGATGAAGTGGGGATTTTCCCGTACGACCATTTCACCAGTGTACCGTGAATATCAGCAATCCGGTAAAACATGAAATCTCCGACATCGCTGCAGCAGTAAAAAGATCCTGCAAGAACGGGACCAACGACGACTGAACTGAATCGTACAACGTGACAGAATTGCCACCCTTCCGCAAATTGCTGCAGATTTCAGTGCTGGGCCATCAACAAGCGTCAGCGTGCGAACCATTCAACGAAACATCATCCATATGGGCTTTCGGAGCCGAAGGCCCACTCGTGTATCCTCGATGACTGCACGACACAAAGCTTTACGCTTCGCCTGGGCCAGTCATCACCGACACTGGACTGTTGATAACTGGAAACATGTTGCCTGGTCTGTCGAGTCTCGTTTCAAATTGTATCGAGCGGATGGACGTGTACGGGTATGGAGACAACCTGCATGCAATATTGCTGTGTAGGAAATCTTCGATTTCTAAAAATGAAGCATTTATCAGTTATGGTGAGGGTATCACTCACTATATGCATATATACAGGGTTATTACAAATGATTGAAGCGATTTCACAACTCTACAATAACTTTATTATTTGAGATATTTTCACAATGCTTTGCACACCCATACAAAAACTCAAAAAGTTTTTTTTAGGCATTCACAAATGTTCGATATGTGCCCCTTTAGTGATTCGGCAGACATCAAGCCGATAATCAAGTTCCTCCCACACTCGGCGCAGCATGTCCCCATCAATGAGTTCGAAAGCATCGTTGATGCGAGCTCGCAGTTCTGGCACGTTTCTTGGTAGAGGAGGTTTAAACACTGAATCTTTCACATAACCCCACAGAAAGAAATCGCATGGGGTTAAGTCGGGAGAGTGTGGAGGCCATGACATGAATTGCTGATCATGATCTCCACCACGACCGATCCATCGGTTTTCCAATCTCCTGTTTAAGAAATGCCGAACATCATGATGGAAGTGCGGTGGAGCACCATCCTGTTGAAAGATGAAGTCGGCGCTGTCGGTCTCCAGTTCTGGCATGAGCCAATTTTCCGCGGGCTACGCGTGAAACTTGCCCGCACGCGTTCAACCGTTTCTTCGCTCACTGCAGGCCGACCCATTGATTTCCCCTTACAGAGGCATCCAGAAGATTTAAACTGCGCATACCATCGCCGAATGGAGTTAGCAGTTGGTGGATCTTTGTTGAACTTCGTCCTGAAGTATCGTTGCACTGTTATGACTGACTGATGTGAGTGCATTTCAAGCAGACATACGCTTTCTCGGCTCCTGTCGCCATTTTGTCTTACTGCGCTCTTGAGCGTTCTGATGGCAGAAACCTGAAGTGCGGCTTCAGCCGAACAGAACTTTATGAGTTTTTCTACGTATCTGTAGTGTGTTGTGACCATATGTCAATGAATGGAGCTACAGTGAATTTATGAAATCGCTTCAATCATTTGTAATAGCCCTGTATTTCTGGTATACCTTCAATTCTCCGACAAACGACAGGAAAATTTAAATATTGAAAAATTTGACAACTTGTACCACATAATCTTTCTAAATATGAACTAATTAACTTTGATAGGTTATTTCAATGAACCGAGTTTGAAATACCTTCGTAAAACACAAGTAATACAACCACTGCCCGCCCGGTTAGCCTTGCGATCTAACGCACTGCTTTCCGGGCGGGAAGGCGTGCCGGTGCCCGTCACGAATCCGCCCGGCGGATTAGTGTCGAGGTCCGGTGTGCCGGCCAGTCTGTGGATGGTTTTTAAGGCGGTTTTCCATCTGCCTCTGCGAATGTGGACTGGTCCCTTATTCCGCCTCAGTTACACTATGTCGGCGATTGCTGAGCAAACACTGTCTCCACGTACGCGTACACTGTAATTACTAAAAATGGTTCAAATGGCTCTGAGCACTATGGGACTTAACATCGTAGGTCATCAGTCCCCTAGACAATGGTTCAAATGTCTCTGAGCACTATGGGACTCAACATCTTAGCTCATAAGTCCCCTAGAACTTAGAACTACTTAAACCTAACTAACATAAGGACATCACACACATCCATGCCCGAGGCAGGATTCGAACATGCGACCGTAGCAGTCCCGCCTAGAACCGCAAGACCACCGCGGCCGGCATTGTAATTACTCTACCACGTAAACATTGGAGTTACACTCGTCTGGTGTGAGACGTTCACGGGGTAGTCCACTGGGCCGAACCGCACAGTAACCTTGGGTTTGGTGTGGGGTTTCGGTGGGGTGAGTGGACTGCTGTACTATGTTACCGGGTAATGCACCACTGACGGCTACGGCGGGGACGAAACATCTCCGTCGTTTCTAGGTCCCCAGGTCAATGTAATACAATACATCACAACCATTTGATTTAAGGTGTTATTTCTATTAACGAATGACGTGTTAGATTCACGCAGTACATGTCTCACAGTCACGGCAAACGAATTAGAAGGTGGTAGATAGCACCCGACTGTTGCATGTAGGCTAGCAGTATTCTTAGGCGTTTGTCGTCTGCAGTATTATACCCTCTCCTTTTCCTTTTATGTTATTTTTTTTATATAAAGTAAAGAGGCATATTTAATTTTTGTTCGTTAGCGGAACCTGAAGTGGTGGCGAACGGCCGTCCTAGTTAGCTTTAGGATGAAAGTGGCGGTGGCACTAGCTTTGTTTTTGTTTTTAGGCTAGATCGGTTTTTGGGGGTAGTATGGGTGATAGGGGCCAACGCCTGAAGTATTTAAAAAAAAAAAAAAAAAAAAAAAAAAAAAAAAAAAGGGGGCCCGGGTTCGATTCCCGGCTAGGTCGGAGATTTTCTCCGCTCAGGGACTGGCTGTTGTGTTGCCCTAATCAGCATCATTTCATCCCCATCGACGCGCAAGTCGCCGAAGTGGCGTCAAATCGAAAGAGTTGCACCCGGCGAACGGTCTACCCGACGGGAGGCCCTAGTCACATGACATTTACATTTACTGGTCGTGCGGTAGCGTTCTCGCTTCCCACGCCCGGCTTCGATTCCCGGCGGGGTCAGGGATTTTCTCTGCATCGTGATGGCTGGGTGTTGTGTGCTGTCCTTAGGTTAGTTAGGTTTAAGTAGTTCTCAGTTCTAGGGGACTGATGACCATAGATGTTAAGTCCCATAGTGCTCAGAGCCATTAACATTTACTTATAGAAAAGCTGTAACGGACACCATCCCGACCAAAAACATATTGTGAAATACGAGATCTACAAAAGACATTTATTCCAGTAAATACTTGAACCCAGGACCGTACCGAAAAGGTGGCGGGATGTGGCCTCACCAAGGACCTAAAGACAGATGGGCGCAAAAGCTGACCGAAATAAAACAAGAAAACCAGGAGGTATAAGAATTAACCAGAAGACATCCGCTCGTGTTCCTGTTTTCTGCTTTCGAGAGGAAGCCTTTTCCTCGGCCCGCGACTGCAAGCTCACGGTATGGTGACAGAGTCATTTCGTCCCAGTAGCAGCATAAAGCAACCACTACCACCTCACAGACGCCTATCACCAACGTGGTTTATGTGGCAACACTGCTTCCGGTTCTAACAGTTTTTGCCAAACAGTTGGCTCAGGTCAAACAATGGGGTTCCTGCTGCTACACTGCTACAGTATTGTGGGATCTGAAAGGTCGAGGAGCGGCTGCTGAAGCAAATATGCTGTTGAAACGAATGCTTCCGATTTTTACCGATTTCTGACGACTGGGACGAGTCGGCACGCTGGAAAAAGCATGCAAAAATGGTGGAGAAGATATGAGGTTCACTGGCTCCTGCAGGCAGTGCTTTTGCTGCTCGCAAGGAAACAAAATTGAAGTCAAGAATAAACATTGTGTGGGCGATTAATAATTTTACGGGAGTTGTTAGTAGTTGTGTCTGTAGATGGACATATTTTGTTTGTCTAATTGTAAGCCAGCCGGTGTGGCCGAGCGGTTCTAGGCGCTTCAGTCTGGAACCGCGCGACCGCTACGGTCGCAGGTTCGAATCCTGCCTCGGGCATGGATGTGTGTGATGTCCTTAGGTTAGTTAGGTTTAAGTAGTTCTAAGTTCTAGGGGACTGATGACCTTAGATGTTAAGTCACATAGCGCTCAGAGCCATTTCATCCATTTTTGATCTAATTGTAAGTTGAACCCTCGAATAATCGAACCTAAATGTAGATCTTTTTTTTTATTACATGGACTATAATATAATATGAGCAGCAAATGAAGTCTGTTGTTTATTATGAACAATACTGAAAAAAAATGAAATGATCGTATGGCATTGTTGACCGGGAGGCACCATTCGGGGATGTTCGGCCGCCGTATTGCAAGTCCTTTTTTTAGTTGACGCCACTTCGGCGACTTGCGAGTCAATGATGATGAAGAACACACGACACCCAGTCATCACGAGGCAGAGAAAATCGAGCCCGGAACCCCGTGCGCCGGAAGCGAGACGCTACCGCAAGAACACGAGCTGCGGACTATAAACAATACTAAAAACAATTTACAGTAGCTGCCATTAACTATAAGAAAAAGATTTTGTTTTGCTTTCAATTTTTTTTAGAAAAGTAGTATACTTACCACGATAGCACAATTAGTTTGTTGTCTGCAATATTTTTCATCAATATACAGGTTGGTCCATTGATCGTGACTGGGCCAAATATCTCACGAAATAAACGTCAAACGAAAAAAAACTACAAAGAACGAAACTTGTCTAGCTCGAAGGGGAAAACCAGATGGCGCTGCCATAGTTCAAACGGATATCAGCTGCGTTTTTTTTTAAATAGGAACCCCCATTTTTTATTACATATTCGTGTAGTACGTACAGAAATATGAATGTTTTAGTTGGACCACTTTTTTCGCTTTGTGATAGATGGCGCAGTAATAGTCACAAACGTATGGCTCACAATTTTAGACGAACAGTTGGTCACAGGTAGGTTATTTAAATTAAAATACGGAACGTAGGTACGTTTGAACATTTTATTTCGGTTGTTCCAATATGATATATGTACCTTTGTGAACTTATCATTTCTAAGAACGCATGCTGTTACAGCGTGATTACCTGTAAATACCACATTAATGCAATAAATGCTCAAAATGATTTGCATCAACCTCAATGCATTTGGCAATACGTGTAACGACATTCCTCTCAACAGCGAGTAGTTCGCCTTTCGTAATGTTCGCACATGCATTGAGAATGCGCTGACGGGTGTCAGGCGTTGTCAGTGGATCACGATAGCAAATGTCCTTCAACTTTCCCCACAGAAAGAAATCCGGGGACGTCAGATCCGATGAACATGTGGGTCATGGTATGGTGCTTCGACGACCAATCCACCTGTCATGAAATATACTATTCAGTAACGTTTCAACCGCACGCGAGCTATGTGCCGGACATCCATCATGTTGGAAGTACATCGCCATTCTGTCATGCAGTGAAACATCTTGTAGTAACATCGGTAGAACATTACGTAGGAAATCAGCATACATTGCACCATTTAGATTGCCAAAGATAAAATGGGGGCCAACTAACCTTCCTCCCATAATGCCACACCATACATTAACCCGCCAAGGTCGCTGATGTTCCACTTGTCGCAGCCATCGTGGATTTTCCGTTGCCCAATAGTGCATATTATGCCGGTTTACGTTACCGCTGTTGGTGAATGACACTTCGTCGCTAAATAGAACGCGAGCAAAAAATTTGTAATCGTCCCGTAATTTCTCTTGTGCCCAGTGGCAGAACTGTACATGACGTTCAAAGTCGTCGCCATGCAATTCCTGGTGCATAGAATTATGGTACGGGTGCAATCGATGTTGATGTAGCATTCGCAACACCGACGTTTTCGAGATTCCTGATTCTCACGCAATTTGTGTGCTACTGATGGGCGGATTAGCCGTGACAGCAGCAAAAACACCTACTTGGGCATCATAATTTGCTGCAGTTCGTGGTCGACGTTTCACATGTGGCTGAACACTTCCTGTTTCCTTAAATAACGTAACTATCCGGCGAACGGTCCGGACACCTGGATGATGTCGTCCAGGATACCGAGCAGCATATATAGCACACGCCCGTTGGGCATTTTGATAACAATAGCCATACATCAACACGATATCGGCCTTTACCGCAGATGATAAACGGTCCATTTAAACAAGGCAAACGTATCATGAAGCAAATACCGTTCGTACTGGCGGAATGTTACGTGATACCACGTACTCGTACGTTTTTGACTATTACAGCGCCATCTATCACAAAGCGAAAAAAGTGGTCCAACTAAAGCCTTCATATTTCTTTACGTGCTACACGAATATGTAATAAAAATGGGGGTTCCTATTTTAAAAAAACGCAGTTGATATAGGTTTGACCCATGGCAGCGCCATCTAGCGGTCCAACCATAGCGCCATTTGGTTTCCCCCTAAAAGCTAGACGAGTTTCATTCTTTGTAGTTTTTTTCGTTTGATGCTTATTTCGTGAGATATTTGGCCCGGTCACTATCAGTGGACCACCCTGTAGATCATTTAAGTAACATTTTCAGTTACTACCCTTTTTTTACTAAATTAATTACAAGATAATAAAATTTGCTAAATCTGTGTACAAAAAATCTCAGAAAGATAGTTTCGCGTGGACGGGGCGGGGCGAGGGGGGGGGGGGGGGGGGGTTGGGGAAGTCTCAGCTTTTGCTGTCCTGCGAGGTGCGCGCGTCTGTTCGAACCTTCTGCAAAGTGTGCATTCAGTATGTTAATCTGTAACGAGCCAAATCCTGTCTTAAAGCATATTGCAAGCAGTATCCAGGAAGTGCTGTCCAGGTATGTCGTTAAGTAGTCATATATTCAAAATATATTCGGTGCAGCAACCTTGTTGTTGTGGTCTTCAGTTCAGAGACTGGTTTGATGCAGCTCTTACCAACCACAAAAGGAGACCCTGGGCAACTTAGTGCTAGACAAAAATGCAGAACCCCATTAATGAGCTGCAGTAGCAAATCACTCAGCAGACACGACACCACGCTTGTTAAGACTTTAATGTCTACTTGGAGACGATTCTCATACCTTTTCGACACATCACTCTGTACCGCAGCGATTTGAGTTATAGCTAACATCCATCAATACTAAAATTTGCTGCTTTCTTAGAAACACCAATAAATAAAACAAAAGTACTCGGAAGTGATGTGGTTCATCGTCTGGACGATTATCCACGGTCCTACACACAAGCATCAAATCTGGAAGGCGTATTTGAGCGTTAATTGCAAAACTCCTAACAATGAAAAGTCTTGCAACATTCTCTTTCGCCTGTGAGCTCCGACTGGATATATATTAAACCACTGGCTAACTTGTTTCGCCGAAAGGCTGGTACTGTCATGTATTCTTCGCAAACTGTGAACATTTCTTCTGAGGGTTTCCAACAATGTACATATTACGGAACAGATTAGGACAGAAATATTACGGTACTGTCGCAAAAAAAGGAGTGGTGTTACCTAACTGGCCATGCCGCTGTGCATATAGTTACCTACTGTAAAGTAAGGCTACATGATCACTGAGTATGCTCTGAAAACGAACGTGCCATGCAAACTATGCAGACGCATACGGTAAAACTAAAAATAACCGGGGTATCTGCCCCTGGCGGCAATTTCAGGGGACGCCAAATCCATATTCTTGAAGAAAAACACAGCATAGCGTCTGGCGTGCAGCGCATGTTGACCTATCGATTATTCATATTATTTTGAAAAGCATTTCTGTTGGTTTCTGAACATTTCTGAACACATTCTAAGTTGATTTCCGAACGAATCATAAAATGATTTTTTTAATGCGTGCATAGTGTACGTCATGTCTCTGCCAGGGGAATCCCCTTCGCATCCAGAAATAAAAAAATTTACCGCAAACAAAAGGGGACGGGGCTATACGAGCTGAGCCAAATAAACGGGTGAATGCCAATCGCTGGACTGGGTGTGCGAATGATCAGCGTTGTTATAATTCTTAGCGAAATCCATAGATTCAGGCTACCAGGGTGGAAACAAACGACAAACAGGAGTAACAGGTAAGAAAGATTGCGTATTGTCTTCTCGGTGTATACAAGAAAATGAAATTTCGACAGAAAATTTTTGCCAGATCGCTACGCTACTAAGGGCCAGTTGTAGAGTCCCTGGTTAGCAGCCGCTTAAGTGTTTTTCTCGGAATAGCGCGGAAAACACGTTGTACGAACTAACAACGCGTAGGCGGAGAATTAACGTGGGATAACTGAACCGGTGGTCCTGGGGAGGATTAGTGAAGTTAACCGGAGAATAAGTTTTGACAATGGCAAGAATAGTTACAGAATTAGTGATGACAAGTTTGTTTGTTAGAACGAGGAAAGAGAAGAAATGGGGATATTTCACAAATTATATGGAAGAATATGACGATTACAAATTTACTTAAAAGTTGCCTACTACCACTTTTCGATCTCATGTTTGAGAAACTGGAGCGTATGAATGAAACGTGAAACTATTTCCTAACATAAAACTTGTTGCTTGTTGTAGGCGTAATAGGCATTTGGTGTTGGTACCTAATGAATTATATTCTGTCGTGTTATTTATGTAAATGAGGTAGATAAAAGTGACCATTTGGCCAAAACAGTCTCGCTTATTTGGCGTGTGTTAACAGCTGTTGCAGTATTAGAAAGGCCTATTTCGTTTTATCTAGCAGATATGACAAAATAGACGCAATCAAATCGAACAACCACACCAGTCTTAGGTATTATTCGTGATGACAGCTTCTTCAGTACTAGAGAACGACATTGATTTTTCATGTAACAAAGCGTGTGACGAACTTTGATGAGATACTAGATTCTTTAACAGAAAGGAAAGCACGGCGTGTAAAGCTGTAGCAAGACTGGAGAGAAAAGAAATGCTGGGACTGAAGGAATGTGTACTGTCTTCCTTGTCTCTTGTGTTTACTGGTTTTTTGTTTCCTATAGTTAATTTTATGTCACACGAAAGAGAAAGTTACTAGCTAATAGGCAATATAAAGTGCAAATTATCTGAAGAGTTCTTATTATAACGGTTACAAATATCCCGCCCAGTATTAATTGTGAGTATTTTTAAAAGGGACTGGGAGCAAGAGAGGCACCACAGGACATTTTAATTTCCACTGTCCTGAATGTAGATTTGATGGCGTCCATTACAAAATATACTCGTTTGAATTCCATAGAGCGAAGTAGAGTGACGTGCGATCGAGAATGCTGTTTGAAGAGGCGTGGATGACACTGCACTTTGGCACACTTAAGACCAAACAACATGTCTTACATTTCCTCGAACATATGTGTTTTATATAACAAACCCTTCAGAAAGATAAGCGCTACAAAATGCATGTATTTGTGAAAAATCGATTTTTTAAAATTTTTTACGTCCTATCTCAAACGCTCGAGGAAGAAGGTGGGGGGGGAGACAGCAGAGTGTACACTAAAATCATCGAAATTTCTATTTTTCATCAATTAAATTTAACAAAATATTAATTTCGCACATTCTTTTTAAAATATTTTTCCAAAGTATTTCATACCATATAGTTTTTTCGTAGATCGAGATGAACTTTAATCCATAATCTTACAGGTCTTTAAACGTGAATAAAGATGTATTACTTATTAAACTGTAAAAGGAACTTCAGCATCAGAAGAATAAGTTTCAAGATTAAGACTACGTATTCTAAAAAGCATGTTATTATTATTTATTCCTTGTTTACGAAATTACTAATAATTTACCGAAGCAGAAATCAACCAGTTTTTATTTTTTCGTGATTTGGAACCAGATAGAACATTCCGTTTCCGCTATAGAGTTAAAAAAAAGGCAACAAACTGGCATATTCCGGCCATTTTAGCCCAAGCGTTGTAAGGTAATTGAGGGATTTCTGCTGAACACTGCTTTTATGTGTTGACTGTTACAAAGCCGAAGATGTACTTTAATTATTGCTGTAGCTTGCTGTTGGCTGTTTACATAGGGGTACATTTCTAGACGTTAAGAATAAACGATGTTGGGAAACAGACTCAGCTAGATGGCAATCACTCAATAATCGTAAACTATTCATTATAAGTGTTACATATGCAAATAATGGCGACTTTGTCAAATAATTTGCAATAACTAAATATTTTGACAGCAACGTAAAATTATCATTTTACTGGAACTAATTCCGTCAATCTTGTGCTGCAAAAGTCTGCTATGCCACACGATTCTGGAACATGCCACGCAATTAAACAAATAATAATAATGTCAGCAAAGACGTTAAAAATTTGATGTTAGGCCAAAAAAATCTACTAATAATGTGCAGGGAATGGAGAAGGTGACTGCCATAGTCTATTATTGAAAACTATGTCAGCATCTACCCGGACTGACGTATATAAATCATGAAAAGCACATATCGGAAGAAAAGCAATTTCCCCTAAAATTGATTCGTATTTTTAAACCACTGTAATGCTCTTAGGTAATGAAGCTTGGCTTATGTTGCTGGGTATAGCAATTTGTCAAGAGGAAAGCTTTCACATTTGGTCTGAACATATGCAGGCAGTCATTGACAACATAGGGCCTACATTTCTTGCGGAAATTGATGAAAATGTTTTTCGCAGATTAAGGCCTACTTTTTAAAATGATAGATAAGGACCAGATGTATTGATCGTTTCTCTGCCTTAAGATACAATGTATGACTTCCACATTTTTAAACAATGCTAGTACACGTTAAAACCTTACGTTAGATTTAAGTATTTTTATTACCAAATCAATAGCGAAGTCCTCTTCTTCTTTCACCGTTTTATCTTGCATGTGGAACTAACAATAGCGTTTCGGCATGTTTTCCATCAACTTCTCATTTGATACATTTTGTACGTCGTATAGGGCGAAGTGCATTGACAACTCACAA
Organism: Schistocerca cancellata; assembly: GCF_023864275.1. Taxonomy (NCBI): domain Eukaryota; kingdom Metazoa; phylum Arthropoda; class Insecta; order Orthoptera; family Acrididae; genus Schistocerca; species Schistocerca cancellata. The sequence goes on along the minus strand of NC_064626.1, from coordinate 1,141,679,470 downwards.
CACACGATTAATATGGCTACAATAATTTTTATTTAATTATTCAGAAACGTTTTCATTGAAAGAAAAGCAGAATTACACAATAACCATTGATAGTGTGCCACGATAAGAGAGATTTGACTAGTTTAATTCATCGATTTGATAGTATCCCACATAATTTTGTGTGATGGCGAACTTCTGTCGAACGGTAGATATTCTGGCTTGAGTACAACGTTTTCAACAACTGTAGAGGAGTCAGTTTCCAAAATAATTCCGCCATCGCAAATCTCGTCCACAGTAAGCATCAAAATGTTTAAATTTTTTAAAACTGTCCTTTTTTCTACGTGTTTCCTGAATATTTTATTCAAGGCGTCGCACAAACAGTCTAGCACGTTAGTCAGCGCGAGAACATTCTCGTTGTAATCTCCGACGACGAAGAAGAGCAAATCGCTAACATGCTTAAAAACGCAGACAAGTCCACGTAGAACGAAGACTTCGTGATCTTCTCTCAGTATCTTAGAATACAAACGTTTTTCGAAATCCTTCTGCTTCTTCAAGGCGACGAATTCACTGCTGTAATATTTTGAATATATTCTGTTGGCTCCTCCGTCAAGAATGACAATAGACTTGACAACGTATAGATTTGGATCTCCACAATCCATGGCGACAAAAACTCAGCTAAGGACTGCAGATCGACGGCCAGCACAACCGCCTCGCAATTGAGTAGACGGAAAATATTCCAGCTCATTTGACAGCGCACACACGTTTTGCTTTACATATTGCACTAAAGATGCACTCGTCTGGTTAACATCAATAAAAATGGCTGGGCTTCTCTTCTCCGTCAATGTTTTTCCAAGCGGTAAATGAATGTAACTGTTTACCACGGTAAAAACGTCTTTTTCGTCACTGATGTGAGACTGCCATTTCATATGAACAACGTCTTTACAAAGTTTCAAAGGTGTTACGATTCCTCTCCTTGTCTTCTTTTGTTCTGTGAAAGTGAGAAATTTGTGGCTATTTTATCGCCGGTAAGAAAGTAAGATGTTTAGAATTTTTGAAGTATAAAATAGTTTCAACTTTCTCAATATTTATGGAGGCATCACAAGTTTATTATAGCAACGAAGTATGCTTTTTTTTTTTACTCATGTCCTATATCAATTACAGGTCTATGATCGCTATGTTTTTCCATAGAATAAGAATATCTCTGGAGTGAACATTCGATGCGCACAACTGAATTTTTGTCGCCAATATACGGTACGTTGACTCAAAAGTCACGCGACTATGATGCGGTGTAAGATTTGCCAACAAGCGCTCTACAGTTTTTGAATGTCATTACATCGCTAATACAAAAAGATAACGTTCAAAAGTGCGTAGAATTTTCTAGTTGCTTAGCCAGTGGGACGATGATTTAATGAATGAGAGGCGAGAAAATAGGCAGTGAATTTGAAATGGATACGATTCTCAGCTTCGCTGTTGTCCGAATTTGTTACGAATTACGAGGTTGTGGTTAAGTTGGGACCCAATAGCATAGCTTACATTGCTGTGAGTGAAATGAGCAGCAATTAGATTTATACTCTTCGTCGTCACAAATATTTCTCTGTTTCTACCCAGCATGTTACGAATTACAAGGTTGTGCGTTCGTTGGAATGTAACGATTTGTTAGTGAGTTTGTCAAAGCCGATGAATGTGAAAGGTAAAAAAACCTGGTTGTGGTGACAGACTGACCTGTAGCTTAGCCCAAGGCCAAGGTTGGATGCGACAGTTTTGGTCGCAAAAAATTAATAATGACTGTTGTCATATATATTTGTTTCTTAGAAATATGTCGCGAATTATGAGGTTGCGGTTAGGCTGGAGGCTAATAACACAGATTACATTCAGTTATTAATCTTGGTTGACAAAATACTTGCTCGTTCCATCCGAATGCGATACGATTTCTAAGGTTGTGATATTTTGACGTGAGAGTGTGTCAATACTTCATCGAAACAAATTGTCTGCCCTCTGCTCTGTCATTGGGTGCACAGATCCAGTAGTTTACAACCAGTTTCTTCCCCACCATCCCTCATGGCGAGCGCTGACAACGTTGCTCCACGAAGCACGGAAATACGCCACTAGCCCCGACTTTTACCTTTGGACTCAGATGAAACCTTTATAATGAGAAATGCAAGACCATCTCGCTTTTATGCCAGAAGTGTTAGAACTCAGATGTAGCTTTTTTTTGCTATAGGCAAAGAAGGAACAGCCGCTGCTTTTTTTAGGTGTTGTACTGCCTTCCCAAGCCTCTGTTTCAGTCACTGCGGTGGCGTTGTTAAATGGCTTCCTAATACGTTAAAGTGTCGCGAAGAAAAAAATGGTAAAATGATATGCAGCAAATTATCGATTTACCACACAACGAAATATTTTTCGGATTGAAATTCTTTCATCTTTAATTACTGGTGCTGTATTTTTAAACTCTTAATTAACCTGTGTCTCAGTATTTTCAACACACAAAATGGTTCTTTTTGATATGATAACTGGAATTAGGTCTTCTAGGTAATTACCTACAAAAAGTAATTTTTTCTCCTTTGGGATATTTCGATTTGCATCAACAGCAGCAATTTTTATGGGCCACTGCTGTTACAAGTTAATAAACGTGCAATAATTAGGCAGATAAGTATAATATTAAAGTTTCAGTCTTGCAAGGAAGCATCACCAACTTGACCTCATATTTTAAGAAGGAAAAATTACAGTTGCAAGATATCAGCCACGAACATTTGGGCCATAATTCTGACAGTACGCCGTTATGAGCTTCTGAATGTACGGCTTTTAACCTTGGCGCGCAGCGGTTGGCTGTCCCTCACTCATCTCCACTCAAGTCGCCTAATGCCCGAGCGAGAAGTACTGTACATTGGAGTGACAAGGCGAGGGAAAAGGAGGGGGAAGGTGCACACAATCCATCTCCTCAACGTGTTTTGAAATCTTGTTCCAGAAGACGTTACTTTAAGCGAAAAATAGTTTAAGTTGTAACGGGGAAATCTCGGCACCCCGAAATCGCCAATAAGGATTTTAGCGGAACTACTGGATGCTAGAGTCTGGATCATCATTCACCATTTATTGCACAGAAAATGATTTATTCATAAAAGCAATAAACCTTACAAGAAAATATAAAGTTTATTTAAACTCAAACAAAGTTTACCATTTTAAAATAATTAAACAATATGACGGTTTCAGATAGGAAAATAATAATTTATTTTAAAAGAATTTCAAATTTTTTTTGGATGACCTTAGGGGGCGAGAGACCAGTAAGTAACACTTCATTCCACATGAACCAATTAACAACATTTTTAGCAATCAACAAAGGGTCGAAGCAATAATGACAATTTCCGAAATTTATTTACAACAGATAAGATGCCCCATGTGCAGTCATACTAATAATAACTCGCCCGTAAAAGGACAAGATGATGGCAATAAAGGACAAGAGCTCGATCCAGGATTACTAGGGGATCACAAACACTTTTTATTAAAATAATATTGAACAATACGTGATAATCGCTATTACTGAAGACCAGAAACCCCATAGTATTAGTGAATACCATGGGTGAAATTGTCCATGCCCACCAAAATTTTTAGGAAATCATTAACAGATGAATCTTTTCTCTTTTAGAAATATAAATAAACAACTAAAGTAAAGTTATACCAATCTCAATATATAGCCTGAAGATATGGAAATATATGAAATTAAAATGCTTTTCTCTAACATAGAATTTAGTGACTGCTTGGAGAGCACAATCTGTTATGACAAACACTCCAAAATCATGTCAAAGACCCTGAGGGGTGGTACCAAACAAATAAAACTTATCTTGAAAGTGAATTCCCTGCACACAGTAGGCTCCAAGAACACCAGTGCAAACAGTGCTAGACACAGTGCATGCTTCACTAGGCCAACTGCTAGACAGCTGGTGGAGAGACAAACAGTGCACCTCCACACTACATTACATTAATACTTGCTCCACAGACCATGAATATGACATTTTGTAATGTGTCAGTTTAACATAACTTTTCATTGCACAACATAATTTCTATTTACAGTTACTGCTTAATATCTAAAAATTCATCTATTGGGTAGAAGGATTTGTCGTTCTGAAATTCTTTTAATTTGTTTTTAAATATTCGTTGGCTATCTGTCAGACTGTTTGGCAAATGACCAAAGATTTTTGTGGCAGCATAATTCACCCCTTTCTGTGCCAAAGTCAAAATTAATCCAGAATAGTGAAGATCATCCATTCTTCTAGTGCTGTAGTTATGCACTTCGCTATTATTTTTGAATAGGGATGTGTTATTAATAACAAATATTGTAAGTGAATAAATGTATTGTTAAGGTAGTGTGAATATTCCGAGTTCCTTAAACAAATGTGTGCAAGATGATCTTGAGTGGGCTCCAGTTATTATTCTGATTACATCCTTCTGTGCAATGAATACTTTTTCTCTTAACGATTAATTACCCCAAAATATGATGCCATATTAAAACAGTGAATGAAAACAGGTATAGTAGGCTAATTTAATGATATTTCTTCATATATATATATATATATATCTATATATATCTATATATATATATATATATATATTTTACTTTTTCAAAAATTTTGGATAAAGCTTTCAGAAGTGAGATTGTGAGGTTTTTGCCAGCATCAGACCTATCTTCTCTTTATGTAATGGTTTAATAACAGCACATTTCAGTCTATCAGGAAAAATGCGCTGATTCAGTGAGCTACTACGTATATTGCTGGCAATCCTACTTACCTGTTGGCAACACGTTTTTAGTTTGCCATGAATTCCATGTGAGCTTTTACTTTAGAGAGAATTTATTATTCATTAGGAGAAACTGGTTGAATTTATATTTTGTCAAATTGAGTAGGTATTGCCTCTTCTATATACACACTTGTATTTTCTAATGAATAGCTGGATTCTGTTTTCTCTACAACACTCAAAAAATGATTATTAAAAAATTTTTCTGCTTTTGACTTTTTGTTAACAAACTTTTGGTGGAGTGTGATAGAAATACAGTCTTCCTGTTCTGTTGGTTGTCCTGTTTCCCTTTTAACAATATTTCAAATTGTTTTGATTTTAGAATCAGAGCTACTAACCTCAGACATAATGCACATACTTCTGAACTTTTTAATAACTTTTCTTAATACAATGTAGTAGTTTTTATGATGTTTGACTGCTTCTATACCATAACTACTTCTAGCTATAAGATACATTTCCTTTTTCTGTTTACAAGATTTTTTTATCGGTTTGGTAAGCCACGGCTTTTTAGATGGTTTCTTATAATTATATTTTACTGTTTTCTTAGGGAAACTGTTTTCAAATATTTGCACAAAGGTATCAGGAAATAAGTTAAATTTTAAATGACCATCAGGTTCCCTGTGCTGCTGTTGCAAGCTTTCCCTAAAATTTGCAGTTGTTAATTGTTAATTGATTGCACTATTTTGGATGATTGTTTTTCATTACTATGTTGAGTTAATGCATATACTGAAACTCACAGTGCGTCATGGTCAGACAAACCATTCTTAACAGGAAAAGTTTTTATTTGATTAAATTTATCTTGGTCTATAAAAACATTATCTATCAGTCTGCTGCTCTCCTGTACCATCCGAGTTGGAAAATCAATAACTCATATCAAATTGATAGAATCAAGTAATAATTCAAGGTCAACCTTTCAGAAAGTATACATTGAAATCCCCACAAACAATAATTTACTTCCCTCTGTGTGATATTCAGCAAAACAAAGAATTGAAATTTTAAAAAAATAGCTGAAAATTTCCCAATGGGGACCTATATGTAGCGACAAACATCGAAGTGCCATTATTTAGTTTAAGCTCACAGGCTCATTGTTCTATATTTCGCTCTACACAAAATATGGGAGTGTGAAATATAGATCACAACCCCTAACCATGCATGAATGCTCACTCCTGCACATAGCAGTACAAGGCCCACAAGCAATCAAGGTTAGTGTAGACACAAGGAGTACAGAGTACAAATTATTAATATTAAATTATGGACACACTAACCGCGTGCACACAAAATAAAATTAACGCAACTAAGCCCACAACACCCACCATACAATTTCAGCTGGATGTACAAAATATAAATTACAAGCACATGGGGAGCTACAGCCAAATCAAGTTAACTACCCAAGGAAATTTAAATCTTAAAACGATTGGGTCACAGTCACATCAAAATTGCCACCAAACTTGCAGTCATTGCATATCTGGTGCAGAGGCAACACCTAAAGCTCCCCAGAAAACATCAGATGGAATAACAGGGCTGTCGAATTTGGCCTCTGCCCAGAAATTCCTGGAACAGAATAAATGCTAGCACTGAGTGAGGGTAAAACAACAAATTCACATAACGATCACAGATTTTCTAGTTAAGTGAAAGAACTCAAACCTTGGTGCAGGAAACTTCAATTACTATTCAGTACCCATCTGTACTTAATGGAACATAACACTGACCCGTGCAATAAATTGTGAATAAGAGCAAACAGTAAACTGCACTTAAAATAACATGAGGTAAACACACCAACTGATATAGAGCCCAGAAAAGTCTTCAAATAAAACAACATAAGCACAGGAAAATCACTTTAAAACATTTGCAAGACTCCACATCTGATAACATAAATTCTCCACTTGTCAGATAAGTGAACTGGGTCCATGTACTAACATCTGCCAACAGCCTCCAAGTGCCTGGGCTGCCTGACCTATCCACAGCACATCACAAGGACTGCCGGCGACCACCTGGCGAGGCACTTGCTGGCCTCGCTTCTCTCCAGCGACTCCTTCATTCCCCACCAGAGTTCGCCACTTTGCACTCGAGTCACAATTGACTACCAAAGATCGAAACAGAAGGCAAGGGTCGACATCCAGAGATCCACAACGACTCATAAGTAACAGAAGTATGTAACATCAGCCTCAAGCACGCACACATTTAACATTATTCAAACAATATTCTTGTATTGGTGTTCTGTCATCAAATACACATCTCAAATTAAAAATGAATTACCCTAAGCAACTTAAGAATTATTATAAAATAAAGATAATGATTTTCAGTTTACAATTTAAACATGCCAGTCAGGTTTAAGAGTAGCACATCTCCTGCAATAATGGAAGAATTGTGGAAGAGATTTGCTTTTCAAGGAAATTATAAGTGGGATGACTTAGTAATGAAAGTAGTTGATGAATACAATAATCAAACATTCAACCATTAAAATGATGCCAACAGAAGTTAATGACAAAAATTGTAAGCCATCTGTCATTTTGTCTAAGGATAAACCAAAGTTTAAAATACGAGATAAAGTTGGAATTAGTTAACTTAAAAGACTTTTTGAAAAAGGATACACAGCCAATTGTGCCACAGAAATTTTCAAAATTAAAAGTGTTATTTTTTCTAATCCAATCACATAGAGATTAAAGGCTTTAGATGGAGAAGAAGTGAAAGTAAATTTTTATGAGCAAGAACTACAAAAAACAAATTATCCTGATGTGTATCTTGCTGGGAAAGTTTTGAAGAATAAAGATGTTATAGCCTTTGTGAACTGGCTATGGTATGATAAATCACAAATAGTTCGGTAACTAAAGAAAAAATTGTTCTATAACACTTTTATACACTGTAAAGAAACTTAATATTTTTTCTTATTGATAAAGGTATAGATAATTATTCGACTCTCATACCAAGGATAAATTTTGGAAGTATTTAACACTGATGGACAAAAGAAGATTTACGCTCTTTGTTTATTAGTTGTAGTAATGGTGACCTTTCGTTGCTCTCATGTCCTGCTGATAAGATGTATAAACAAAGTGCTCTATAAATATAAGTGAAGTTGTTCTAAATAATGAAAGCAACTCCTGAAACAATACAAGTTTCTCATTTACAATACCATGGATCCTAGCTCCTGTAACTCTGGAAGATTATTATTATCTTAATTTTCTATGGAGAATTTAGATGGAAGCACCGATCTCTACGATGCCGCTGTTCAACAATAGAGATATGTGAATGTCTTCATCTCTTTCCCTTCATGGCTGCCAATATCAATTTCAATACTCAAGTCATATTTGTCATGACAATGAGAACCTGCAATCTTTCTTTTCATTTAATGATGAAGTCTGATTATTCTCTTTCTCAGCTGAAAAAACTGAATTTTAACCACAATTCTTTTTACCCAGGCCACGGCGAATATTAGTACTTAGAATTTACGTGACTCTATCCTGATCATATGTTCGCATACAGCTGAGTGTGTACCGACATAACTATACTTATGACCCATTTTCCTTACAGTATTAATTCTTATTTTGAACCACTCACTTGTGAATGTATGTGCTCTCTTTTTTGTGCAGTCAGTTGGGTGTATTCCTAAATAACGTTACTTTAATATTCAGTGGCTTGGTTTCCACATTTGACCTTTGCCTGTGTTGCAACGGAGCCTCACGTGAAATATTTATTATGTGACATTCATACTAACTCTCATTTCAAAATTACGAAACCGACTGACTAAGTTTCTAAAAATTCAACAGGGTGGTTACAACACATAAATGGAATTAATCAACGAAAGTTTAAAACTGTTTGGTATTTATTATAGTGCTAATTCATGTTCATTGTGTTATTAAATGAGGAAAAATATATTTTGATACTAAAATAAAAGTTAGTAGGCATGACGTAAGTTGAGAACCATTTGACAATTTTAAATTTCAGTTGACTGAATCAGATGGATTTACCATATATAGCTTACTAGATGTTGTTATATAAAATCGAATTATGAAAAAAGTAATTGGGTTTTCACTTTAACTGAAAAATAATGTGATGTAAGTTAATTAGTGCAGCATTTATATTTTATCTTTGAGTTAACTTCTTTTAAAGTATTAATTGATTCATTCCATATCATTTTCTTTTCCTTGATTTTATTTCCTTTTGATTCAAGTGTCAAATATTTGGTGGCTGGTATATCATTATTATGAACACATTCTTTTTAATCTTTTCAGAGTCTGGCTTGCCAGAACTTGTATTAGTAGATAGTCCACAATGAAATAAAATAAAAAAATGCATGTGTGAATCTTTGTTCTTTGGAATCATATTATAATACTACCTCAACCTGATGAAGATTTATTATACCATTAACCAATCCTTCTACTGTGTAGCCACCCTCAAGGCTAACAAGTGTATCAGGAAATAATTTCAACCTTTCTCTCATCCTCTGGTATAAATTTATTGAATTAAGATTATTGCCAAGCATTAATATTTTTCAGAATTTGGATGATAACCACCATTACTGTTCAGTTGGTTTGCAAATCCTTCTTTGCACTCTAATGAGATAATAATTATACTCACAGTTATTATCAAATAATCTTAAAAGAACAAAAAGTGGTCATAAATTTTGTTTCAGGTACAACAAGTGGCAATAGTGTACCTATTTCTCTGTTTCTTTTTCATTTATTATTTCTCTAGGTTTATCAGATACACAATATAAGTTTTGTATGGTATCTTTTCGAATTTTATTTCAGTTTTCCAAGTGAGTTATTTGACCTTGATACATGTCTGTAATTGCATATACTCTATATTTATGAATTGATGGTAAAACTTCTTCAGTTACCCTATTTTGAAATGTTTCGGCCTATCTTATTTTGACATCATAGTTAACAAATCTAGACCTGATTCATTAAGACAAACAGTATGTGGATATTCATTTAATGAGGTGAATGAATCATTCCTCTTAAAATTTCCATAATTGATACAACATTTTTCTCTAACCTTTGTTATGAACAAATTGTTTTATATTGACATTTTCTTAAATTTCTGCAACATTAGTTTTAAACCATAATTATTTTGTTTATAGTTACCACTAACACTTGTTATTAATGAAGTAGCTGCTTAAGTAGTCTTTAGGATGTGCCATGTTGATGTTTGACACAATTTAACATAATTATTAATCTTTTTTCTATGGGAAATAAGGAAATATAGACATGTTTGATTAATGAAGACAGTGTCATGAAGCAAATTTGGTGAGAGAAAAAAATCTTTCCTCTTTAAATTTAGCCACTAATTATTATTTTTAATAAAATCAAATATATTTAACATAGTTGATGACTTAAGACTGGGTACACTCCATGTATAACAGAAATGTAATTAATAAAAAATTATTCTATGTAAATGTGTTGTTATTGCTTAATTGATTCATGTTTTGATTATATTTTGGTATTATTGATATATACATTACCATTAATATTCATTATAATTACACATCATATCTTTTATGAAATCTATTATAAAGAAAAATGAAGATAAATGAAAACAATATATAACCAACAAATTTAAATAACTTCAAATTACCTGAAACTGGTGTATAAAGGTTGACCATTTTGTAAATTTTCAAATTTTACTTGCATTTCGTGCGATTTTACTCCAGTTACAAAATAATGTTAATTAAATCTGATGAAAATTACCTCTATTAAATGGAAATGATCAAGTCCAAGAAGTGTAAAAAATTGTAAACTGTGTACTGGAGAATTAATTGATAATCTCCACTCACATAAATATACCAGGGATAAGATGTCACATACATATGAGGAATGTGTTAGCAGACATCAAACAAATAGGTACAGTAAAATTTTTTGTGCACATGGAAAATATATTACATCTAAAAATTATAACTATTATTTAAAACATATATAAGTTGAACATTTTAAAATGTTAGTATCGATAAAATGGTGATAATGTACAACAAAAAAGATGTAAAAAAATTATTAATTCTCAAGAAATTAAAGATTTCAGATGTTTTACTTAAATCCTATATCTAGGGAGAAGCTCGCAGGTAGATGCAAGATTTGTCAATGAAAACACATAAAAAATAGTGACACCTCTTTTGTCCACATCTGTCACTACCATATCCAAAGTGGGCCAAAAATGTTCAGTTCCTGCTGTCTTTTTTTGTTCTTATCATTTGTTGGTGCATGTGCATATGTCCATGTGTATAGGTTTTGTTTCCTATTTTCATTGTAAGATATGACAGCTGCTCGTTTATGCCCTTCTATGCAGTAATACTATCCAGGCATGTATGATCCACTACAAAGACTGTGCCGAACATAAAAGGTTGCTTTGGCCCCCAAACAGCGGGTTTCACTTTCAGAATTAGGTATCCCTCTGATTCCATCGTGCTTTCGTTCCTGTATCTTGTTTCCTGTAGTGCCAGTATGCCAATCCCAAGTTCTCATACTGTCGAGAACTTTCTTTAGCTTGCCTACCTTCATCATTCTCTGTATGTTTATGGTTCCCATTTTAAAAGTCTATTTCGATCTGATTTTGTGTCCGTGATTTAGATTGGATTTTGAGTTACTGGTAGGTTCGCAGTTTTGTTTCGCATGTGTTGCAGGCTCCCCAGAATCTGAAGGCCTACTTGGGTTGACCTCGGCCAAGGAGGGATAAGCCCCCTGAGGCGTATTTGTAATTATCACAAACTTCATGACTGCTTCAAAGCCGAAGTTTCGACTTTCGCTACCGCGTTTGCAGTAGCATAGTTACAACTGAGGTGGTTAGCCCCAGAGGGTGTAATCAGGCCACCACACTGGGATCAGACGTCTTTCGTGGCCGCTCCACTGGAGTACAGACGCAACTCTGTTGTGAGAAGGCTCATCCGCCTTGATGACCGTTGGGATTTGCCAAATCTTCTTTTCCAAATGAGTGGCCAACTTCTTCCGCCCCTCAAGCAGTCGACATTTGCATGCTACAATTTTGATTGAGAATGATACGGTAAAAGGATAGGAGAGGAAAGGATACAGGATATCGATAGGTCGTTGTGGCATACACAATGTCTAGCTCCTCCCATTCGGTCTCTTCACTTTGAGTGCTCCTTCTGGTTGCTAAGCTACTGCTGGCATAGCCCTCCAGATCCAGAGCACGCAAACCTCCTCGCCTGCATAGACAGTGCCATGTTAAGGCGGTGTCCCCTGAGCTCATTATGCTAAAAGTTATGATTTGTGATTCATTCTGAAGTATTGTGTTGAAAATGTAATAAAACGATATTCCATTTACACAGGAACTAAACTGATGTTATTGGAGGATTAAGCAGTTAGAACTAAAACTTGTAGATATAAACAATCTTTTATGAGGACTTCTTAATAGCTTCCCAAATACACTTGATTCGAAAGAAATGAAGAAAGATTGCTTTTCACATTTGATCAATACACAAGAAAACGAAAATTACATAGAGCCTATACCTGATGTCAGATATTATTGTGTTGATACTACCAAAAGAATGAGAAATATTTCTCTAATGGCGTAGTCAAAAAGTTGAAGGAAACTATACACTGAACTGAACTGAAAGAAATTAATGAGTACTGTAATTCTGATGTAGATATATTGAGAAGAGTTTGTTTAGTACTAAGGAAAAGTTCCTAGAAATAGCTGACATACCTCCTTTCTGTTATCTGAATGGTTCAAATGGCTCTGAGTACTATGGGACTTAACATCGGAGATCATCAGTCCCCTAGAACTTAGAACTACTTAAACCTAACTAACCTAAGGACATCACACATATCCATGCCCGAGGCAGGATTCGAACCTGCGACCGTAGCAGTCGCGCATTTCTGGACTGAAGCACCTAGAACTGCTCGGCAACTGTGGCTGGCTCTGTTATCTAAGAATGGCTATATATAGATCTAAATATTTGCCTAATGAAAGAACTGCTGTGCTGGGTAAAGAACAAAAAGAAAATTATAGTAAACAGTCTGTTGCTTGGCTAAACAGTCTAAACAATAAACTGTTGTGTGGCGAGGGCCTCCTGGAGGGTAGATCCGATCGTCTGGTGCAAGTCTTTTGAGGTGGCGCCACTTCAGCGACTTGCGCGTTGGTGAGGATGGAATGATGCTGATGAAGACGACACAAATACCCAGTCCCTGAGCAGAGAAGACCTCCAACCCAGCCGCGAATCGAACCCAGGCCCCCTGGCATGACAAGCTGGCGCGCTGTCTACTTAGCTATGGTGGTGGACAACAATAATAAAGTTCAACATGCCCTTAATGGTGATGAAGTAAGTATATCTGGAGCAAAAGTAGATAGTTTTGACAAAGAAAACAATACTGTTTATCAATATCATGGTTGTTTTTGGCGTGGTTATAAAAGCTGACACGATTAAATAAAAAATGAATCAATGGATAATCGAAAGACATTAACAAGAAGTAGAAAAATAAGAAATTCTGGATATAATTCAGTAGAGATATAGGAATGTGATTGGATTAATTCAGTAGACTATAAAAGACTTAAGAAATTAAAACAGTTACCTGAAGTTACTGGACCTTTGAATCCAAGAGACGCCAGTTATGGTGGTTGTACAAACACAACAAAAGTAAGAGCTAAAGCAGATGGCGTTATCACAAAAATACAATATATTGATGTCTGTAGTCTTTACTAGACTCTGCGATATTATGACTATTATTCTGAGTGACATCCAACAAAAATATATACAGAGCAAGATATTGTACTAAAAATGGTTACATTCATAAAATGTGAAGTATTGCCACCTAGAGAATTATACCATCCAGTTTTGCCATTGCAAATAAAGATCGATAAAAATGAAAAAAAATGTTGTTTCCATTATGAATCAAATGTGCAGAAGAAAAAATATATAAATGTAATCACAACGATGGTGAAAGCAGTTTTTTTGGGATTTAGACAACTGATGCAGTAAAAAAAGTTTAGGAAAATGGATATAAAATTTTAGATATTTATGAAGTATGGGATTTTAGACAAAAAGTAACAAGTTTTATATTAAAAATATTGTAGAAGACCTTATGAAAATAAAATTTCAAACCAGCCTTCATGACTGGATCCTAGGAGTTACATACAAAAAAAGTGAAAGAAAAGAATGGCACTGAATTCGGTTGTTGTTGTTGTGCTCTTCAGTCCTGAGATTGGTTTGATGCAGCTTCTGAATCTGCTTAATGTATTCATCTCTTGGTCTCCCTATACGATTTTTACTCTCCACGCTGCCTTCAATGCTAAATTTGTGATCCCTTGATGCCTCAAAACATGCCCTATCAACCGGTCCCTTCTTCTTGTCAAGTTGTGCCACGAACTCCTATTCTCCCCTATTCTATTCAATACACCCTCATTAGTTATGTGATCGACCCATCTAATCTTCAGCATTCTTCTGTAGCACCACATTTCGAAAGCTTCTGTTTTCTTCCTGTCCTAACTATTTATCGTCCATGTTTCACTTCCATACATGGCTACACTCCATACAAATACTTCCAGAAACGACTTCCTCACACTTAAATCGATACTCGATGTTAACAAATTCCTCTTCTTCAGAAACGCTTTCCTTGCCATTGCCAGTCAACATTTTATATCCTCTCTACTTCGACCATCATCAGTTATTTTGCTCCCCAAATAGCAAAACTCCTTTACTACTTTAAGTGTCTCATTTCCTAATCTAATTCCCTCAGCATCACCCGACTTAATCCGACTACATTCCATGATCCTCGTTTTGCTTTTGTTGATGTTCACCTTATATCCTCCTTTTAAGACACTGTCCATTCCGTTCAACTGCTTTTCCAAGTCCTTTGCTCTCTCTGACAGACTTACAATGTCATCGGCGAACCTCAAAGTTTTTATTTCTTCTCCATGGATTTTAATACCTACTCTGAATTTTTCTTTTGTTTCCTTTACTGCTTGCTCAGTATACAGATTGAATAACATCGGGGCTAGGCTACAACCCTGTCTCACTCCCTTCCCAACCACTGCTTCCATTTCATACCCCTCAACTCTTATAACTACCATCTGGTTTCTGTACAAATTGTAAATAGCTTTTCGCTCCCTGTATTTTACCCCTGCCAACTTCAGAATTTGAAAGAGTGTATTGCAGTCAACATTGTCAAAAGCTTTCTCTACATCTACAAATGCTAGAAATGTAGGTTTGCCTTTCCTTAATCTATTTTCTAAGATTAGTCGTAGGGTCAGTATTGCCTCACGTGATCCAACATTTCTACGGAATCCCGAGGTCGGCTTCTACAAGTTTTTCCACTTGTCTGTAAAGAATTCGCGTCAGTATTTTGCAGCCGTGACTTATTAAACTGATAGTTTAGTAATTTTCACATCTGTCAACATCTGTTTTCTTTGGGATTGGAATTATTATATTCTTCTTGAAGTCTGAGGGTATTTCGCCTGTCTCATACATCTTGCTCACTAGATAGTAGAGTTTTGTTAGGACTGGCTCTCCCAAGGCTGTCAGTAGTTCTAATGGAGTGTTATCTACTTCTGGGGCCTTGTTTTGACTCAGGTCTTTCAGCGCTCTGTCAAACTCTTCACGCAGTATCGTATCTCCCCTTTCATCTTCATCTACATTCTCTTCCATTTCCATAATATTTCCTCAAGTACATCACCCTTGTATAGACCCTCTATATACTCCTTCCACCTTTCTGCTTTCCCTTCTTTGCTTAGAACTGGGTTTCCATCTGAGCTCTTGATATTCATACAAGTGGTTCTCTTTTCCGCAAAGGTCTCTTTAATTTTCCTATAGGCTGTATATATCTTACCCCCAGTGAGATAAACCTCTACATCCTTACATTTGTCCTCTAGCCATCCCTGCTTAGCAGTTTTGCATTTCCTGTCGATCTCAATTTTGAGACGTTTGTATTTCTTTTTGTCTGCTTCATTAACTGCAATTTTATATTTTCTCCTTTCATCAATTAAATTCAATATTTCTTCTGTCACCCAAGGATTTCAACCAGCCCTCGTCTTTTTACCTACTTGATCGTCTGCTGCCTTCACTACTTCATCCCTCAGAGCTACCCATTCTTCTTCTGCTGTATTTCTTCCCCCATTCCTGTGAATTGTTCCCTTATGCTCTCCCTGAAACACTGTACAACTTGTAAGTAGGCTGTTTATGTTTTACATAGGCTGTTTATGTTTTCTTTATGTAAGTAGGCTATTTATGTTTTCTTATTGGCAACGTTATGTAGCGCTCTATATGAAAATGACTGGCTGTGCTGTTTGCAGTCTGTGGCTAGTTTGCATTGTTGTCTGCCATTGTAGTGTTTGGCAGCGGCAGCTGGATGTGAACAGCGCGTAGCGTTGCGCAGTTGGAGGTGAGCCGCCAGCAGTGGTGGATGTGGGGAGAGAGATGGCGGAGTTTTGAAATTTGTTAGACTGGATGTCATGATCTGATATATATATTATGACTATTAAGGTAAATACATTGTTCTCTATAAAAATCTTTCATTTGCTAACTATGCCTATCAGTAGTTCATGCCTTCTGTAGTTTGAATCTTTTATTTAGCTGGCAGTAGTGGCGCTCGCTGTATTGCAGTAGCTTGAGTAACGAAGATTTTTGTGAGGTAAGTGATTTGTGAAAGGTACAGGTTAATGTTAGTCAGGGCCATTCTTTTGTAGAGATTCCTGAAAGTCAGATTGCGTTGTGCTAAAAAATATTGTGTGTCAGTTTAAGCACAGTCGTGTACAATTGTTCTAAGGGGACGTTTCATATGTCGACCCTTAGCCTACTGGAATCTTCTGATTTTTTCTTGTAGTTTGTGTAATTATTGTAGATTTTGTTTATTGCTATTGAGTAATTGTAGAGAGAATCTCCTTTGTAGTTGCAGTCTTTCACTGTTGTACAGTAAAACAGTTGTGGCATGCATGTAGATTTGCACCAAGTATTTCGCAGCTGCGCTTGCAATTAACTAGATATTATTTTCAGTGCTATGTTAATGTGTTCCCCTATTTTTGCTCTTCAAATTGTGTTTTTCTGTGTTGTCGTGTGAAATATTGTGACAATAACGTAACACTAGGCTCCAAAGTAAACTGAGAAATGACAGTGAAGACGAAAGCAGTGTGTTAACGCCACCATGTAATGAATTAACTAATATTCAAAGTAGTAATTTGGTAACTGTGCATAGGGAAATGGAGCGGGCGTAAAATAATGGTGTAGACAGTGAAACAGGTAGTAAACAGGGAAGCATTATCGATCGATCGGTCGGCAACATCTCGCCTCAGGAATCGGGAATGACAGAACACAATATTGCAAAAACTGTAGACTTAGGTGTTGGGTTCTCACCGTTTTCTCAAATGAGTCATGACACATTTTCCGCTTGTCAAAATGTGAATGTTGCCGGTGCAAATTCACTGCCGAATAGCACTGAGGAACATGTTTCAGACACCAGTGCATTGTTATTACAGTTAATGCAACAAATGGGACAAAGGCTACAAAAGTTAGACACAACGCTTAAACAAAATCAGAAACAAATGGGACAAAATCTTCAAAAGTTAGACACAATGGAACAAAATCTTCAAAAGTTAGACACAATGGAACAAAAGCTTCAAAAGTTAGACTCAGTGGAACATAAGTTTGAACAAACACGTGAAGACTTAACTACTGAGTTACATAACATTGAATCGAAAAGTCTGTAATGATGTAAAAACACAAATTTTGTGAGCATTTTCAACCTATTTTTTCGCGGCATAAAAATGCATTACAGAATCACGAAGCAGTCATAAAAGAACTCCAAACTATTGTTCATGAAAATCACGACACCTTGCAAGCTAAAATTGACTCAGTTGCATCTACCGATTCGGTTACGCAACTTGCAAAAACTCAGGAAAACTTAAAGGACACAGTAGATACGATTTCAACACAAATGGACACTCTGAAACTTGGTTCAGAAAACACACTGAGGAAATAAGTACACTATCGGAGAAAGTAGCCGAACTTTCGGATCAGTTCACTAACTTATCTACAAAGGTAGATGATGATCTGAATGACACAAGACCTGTAGCCGTCACTGACACTGAAGAGTATGAACAAATTAGAAAATTCAAACAAAATCAAAATCAAATCAATACACAGTACAAAAGAGAAATCCGGGAAATACAAGATCAGTTGGCACAAGTAATACAAGAATCAGAGGACACTCGCGGTCCAGTACGGGAAGAGGGACATAGAAATACGGAACAGCCACAACATAATAACTCAGGGCACTTCGGAAATTATGAAAGAAATTGGCAAGGTACACCGAATTTTGAGATGGAACCGCCGACACGACGTAACAATGACCGATATGCGACTTGCCGACACGATGATTTTGAGCGGCCGGCTGCTCAGCTCTAGTTGACGTGCGTCCGCCGCTCGTGGTCTCGCGGTAGCGTTCTCGCTTCCCGAGCACGGTGTCCCGGGTTCGATTCCCGGCGGGGTCAGGGATTTTCACCTGCCTCGAGATGACTGGGTGTTTGTGTTGTCCTCATCATTTCATCATCATCCAGGAAAGTGGCGAAATTGGACTGAGCAAAGATTGGGTAACTGTACGGGCGCTGATAACCACGCAGTTGAGTGCCCCACAAACCAAACATCATCACCACGATGATTTTGACTATAAGCTGTTCACTACTACACGTAAATTCAAAATGTTTAAGAATTCTGCCAACGACATTCATCCACAAGCGTGGCTCCATCAATTCTCTCATTGTTTTCCTCCCAACTGGTCATTGGAGCACAGGTAAGAATTTATGTGCGGCTACTTGGAGAATGAACCAGCTGTAAGAATGCGATCGGTCATTCACGATTGTCACAGTGAAGGAGAATTTTACCATGCGTTCCTCTCAGCATATTGGTCTCAAGCTACACAAGACCGAGTAAAACATAGCATCATAATGATGAAACATTTCGAACAATCTGAATTTTCCAGACGTGTGAAATATTTTGAAGACATGTTGCACAAGAATCAGTACCTGTCAAACCCATACAGCCCTTCAGAACTCATACGCATTTGCTTAATCAAATTACCTGAACATTTACGACATATTATTTTGGCAGGACGTTGCAAAGACGACATTGAAGCTTTTCAGGGACTCTTACAACAATTAGAAATTGACACAAGCAGTCGCGGGATGCGAAAACAGGGAAACAATCACTACAGGTCACATCCGTCATGACGACAGAAACAATAACTGGACACGACAAGCCTATTCTTACAACGCAAATCGTGACCAAAACAGACACCACCCATATGACAATCACTGGCAGAGTAATAATAGTTACAGAGAAAGATTGCATTTCCGTAGTAATGAATATGATAGAGACAATCATAGAAACAGACAATATGGTAACCAGAACTATTATTATCAATGGAGACAGAATAATTTCAGACGCAACAGTTCAGCGGGCAGTTACGATTCAGGGAGAAATTCTCCACGACGTGACCGACAAGAAAGAAACTGTGGGATCTACCGACATGACGACAGACGATATAATCATAACGACAGACCTGAATTTTATCAGAACTGGCGGGATTCAAATAGAGCAGGGCACTTTCGACAACTTGAATTTGTAGAAGCTAGGTTTCCAAATCCCAATAACGATGCGCGCCAACAAAGAAACAGACAATGACTCGCACCGCTGGCAGCCACCCGCGCCCGCTGGCTCAGGGAAAAATAACATAGACGCTAACCTTGAGAAAAATTCCAGTATTCTTTACCGACGTATACCACATGATAATTGCGTTAAAGTTGAAACTCTGCATACGAGGAAGAGCAAAGGATTACACCACATTTCACATGTAAAACCGTTTATTGAAAGATAATCTGCCTTTTAACTTTGTCTATGCCATATAACTTTTCACTTTACATTGCTAGTATGCTTTGTCAGACTTAGAATCTGATTGCGGTGTTTCTGTTTTATATCTGCACAGTTTTTCTGTATTATTCTGGAAAGTAAAACATATTTTAGTAGTAACTTTTGTGGTATAGCTACAATGACACAGCCTTTTCCGTAGCACAACAATACGTTACAGCACAGTAATTTCTTCATCACAACAATAAGCGTAATAACTAAGATATCTATACGCAAAGCATTTCACTTTTGTTTATCATGAGGTAAGTACATTGACTTCTGCAGAACTTAGCTTTCAGAGGACAATAACTACGACACTTCCACAGAGATTATCTTACAGCATGACGCACATTTAGCGCTACAGGACACGCATTTCAGTGATTAATTTTGTACTTAAACATTTATTTTTAAAGATTTTTGAATTACAAAGAAAGTTTTCCGTGATACATTTCATTCCATTGCTGTAATCTGTAACACCTGAGGGTATAATTACATTAATCCTCAGGGGGGTACATGCCTACTTTGTGTACCATGTGTTTGGCAAGCACAAGGAGCCCTAGCTAATATGGTATTTGCTTATACAACTTTACACATCGGTACCATATTTCTCTAACACACATATTACACAGCTATCTGATCATTTAAATGAGAGATAAACATTTTCTTTACTACGTCAGTGACACAAGTTTACGCAATTACACTGTTGGGTAACTTCACACTTATGAACTTGTATTTTGCTGTACTTTGTGAACTGTTCATATTTTTTCGGAACCATTGTGATACAATGAGAGCTTTGAAAGATATATTTGGTATGGGATCATGATTTTTAAAGTACGTTTGAGGCAGATGACACTTTTGACATGAGCAGAGAATTTTTTTTAGGTTTTGAAATTATTGGAGGAAGCTACGACGATTTTGAGAGTTGACTGAGGTGTTATGATGTTATTATTACGATGACTATGTGTATTATGCTGTTGCGGTATGTTTATGATCAATAAGATGATGCTACCGTATATGAGTTATATGATTATGCTACGTATTTCTTATGATGAAATATTGAAGAAGTGTCAACGAATATGTATATGTGTGTAACAAGGTAAGGAGTAATGAGTAGTGGTTAGGGACTCTGACTTGTGATAAAGGATGTTGGAAACCAAGAATCGTACTTTAAGAGTTATGAAATATGTATGTAAATGTGTGAATGTATCACAATGCCGACGAAAATTTTTTGGACACTGTTATATCAATAGGATTTTGTTTCTACACATTTGTAACGCAAATTCTTGACCTGTGAAATATTTTTATATGAGACTGTCACTGTAGCGGAAACTGCTGTCGTAAATATTTTCGTAAGAAAGCCAAATGACCTTGACGTAATGCGTCTTGAGCGGCCAGCTGTGCGTCGCCTGGAAAAAAGCCATTAGTGCCTCTCAGAGGCACAGGTAAAAAAAAAGGGAGGCCATTATCCTCGCCATTGACATTCCTTTAGAGAAAGCATCGCAAATACGACACGCTCATTACTTGGAAAGATACTTACATTTGCACACCTGATTATGACTACTGTCTTTCTAGTTGAGAGAAATGCCATATGGCTTGCTTTATGTATTTATTTGCTCATTTTCTTTAATATCTAGTTTCTAGCTGCACTGCAGCATTGTTTAAAATAAAATTTTATGAATGTACTAATATAGATATTTTATGCCTACAGATCAAGTAAACAATAACTTAAAAAAAACAAAACAAAAACGATGGAGCACAAAAAGACATTTCCCTTCACAGGACTTGCATACATAATTTTCTTTTCAACTACTTGGTAATATTTTTCGTAGAATAAGTTGTGGTGCACCACTTTAATTACATAGACATTAAGATGTGAATATACATTTCCCTTATCTGCATTGTTATTTTTACTGTAATATTTTTTATGCTTGAGCTATGTCATGTTTAGGTATAATTTGCTGCTACTGCTGTTTGCCAGGCATAGTGTTACTGAATTTGACTTTGTGTTGCTCTTCTAAGCCAGTTTATTACTGATTTATTTTTCTTGTTTGCTGCACAGTGCCTTATATTAGTTGTAATATTGCAATTACTTTGCCAATTTGAATTTTTTTGTCATTGCTGTTCGTGTTAATTGTTTTGTTCTGCTGCATTGCCTCATCCCTTAGTTTAGCATCTGAGCTCAGTAGATTTAAGTTAGCTTAAGAGGGGGTAGCCTATAAGAGAATGAGTTGCGATGAATTTGAAGAAATGCACTGAAAGGTTATACGAGAAAAATACAGAATGCATGCTTGGATAGGGTTTTTTGGCTGGAGAAAATATTGAAATAAGACGAAAGATTTATGGAATGAAGTTTTGGGTTGGACTGCAGTACCAAATGTTACACTGAAAACAAACCCTGTCCTTTCCTTTTGTGTTATCCCACTATGTTTTTGTGTACCCTTGTGTATTTGTTTTCTTCCTATCTCTGTGTAGTTTCATAGAAGTTTTTCTTCTTCTAATACTAAGCTATATTCACTATGATGAGGAATACTGTTATCCTCGAATATAATTGGCATTAATAATATGTTATTTACCTTGTAAATATGCTTAGACATTATTTATTCTGTTTTGTTTTAATGCTCATGTGTAAAGTTGATGTTTCAAAAGTTATTCTGATCTTTTATGTATTTACTTATGTCATAATTCCTGTAGCACTGATGTATATGTTATTTCTGTTCTTTTGTAAAGCCTGTATTACTACAAATGTTATCTGTATTGTTATGTTCTTTAATGGTGTATTTTGTACCTTTGTAATTGTATTCTTATGTTATCAAATTGTAATTGACACCAGTTCATCAAATTAAGTAACTTGTAAGCATTCATTTCACTGCACACATTTCTGTTGGTCATAGTAATGCACAATATGTGAGAAGTTGGGACTGTTAGTGTTTGCACGTGTGTTACTAATTCAGTAAGGGACTGGATAACAGCATTGCTGGTTCTCGTTGCGCTAAAAAATATTGTGTGTCAGTTTAAGCACAGCCTTGTATAAATTTTTGTAAGGGGACGTTTCAAACTTGTGGTTCAGTTAGGTTATCAATTTCCCATCTCCTTAAATTCCCAACTTTTTGCAGTTTCTTCAGTTTTACTCTACAGTTCATAACCAATAGATTGTGGCCAGAGTCCACATCTGCCCCTGGAAATGTCTTACAATTTAAAACCTTGTTCCTAAATCTCTGTCTTACCATTATATAATCTATCTGATACTTTTTAGTATCTCCGGGGTCCTTCCATGTATACAACCTTCTTTCATGATTCTTGAACCAAGTGTTAGCTATGATTAATTTATGCTGTGTGCAAAATTCTACCAGACAGCTTCCTCTTTCATTTCTTACCCCCAATCCATATTCACCTACTATGTTTCCTTCTCTCCCTTTTCCTACTCTCGAATTTCAGTCACCCATGACTATTAAATTTTCGTCTCCCTTCACTACCTGAATAATTTCTTTTATCTCATCATACATTTCATCAATTTCTTCATCATTTGCAGAGCTAGCCTCTACTACTACTGTAGTAGGCGTGGGCTTCGTGTCTATCTTGGCCACAATAGTACGTTCACTATGTTGTTTGTAGTAGCTTACTCACACTCCTATTTTTTTTTCATTATTAAAGCTACTCCTGCATTACCCTTATTTGATTTTGTATTTATAACCTTGTACTCACCTGACCAGAAGTCTTGTTCCTCCTGCCACCGAACTTCACTAATTCTCACTATGTCTAACTTTAACCTATCTACTTCCCTTTTTAAAGTTTCTAACCTACCTGCCCAATTATGGGATCTGGCATTCAACGCTCCGATCCGTACAACGCCAGTTTTCTTTCTCCTGATAACGATGTCCTCTTGAGTAGTCCCTGCCCGGAGATCGGAATGGGGGACTATTTTACCTCCGGAATATTTTACCCAAGAGGATGTCATCGTCATTTAATCATAGAGTAAAGCTGCATGCCCTCGGGAAAAATTATGGCTGTAGTTTCCCCTTGCTTTCCGCCGTTCGCAGTACCAGCACAGCAAGGCCGTTTTGGTTAGTGTTACAAGGCCAGATCAGTCAATCATCCAGACTGTTGCCCCTGCAACTATTGAAAAGGCTGCTGCCCCTCTTCAGGAAGCACACGTTTGTCTACCCTCTCAACAGATAGCCCTCCGTTGTGGTTGCACCTACGGTACGGCCATCTGTATCGCTGAGGCACGCAATCCTCCCCACCAACGGCAAGGTCCGTGGTCACGGGCGGGGGGAATTCGGTTATGATAAGATAAAGGAAAGTCCAGGAAAACAAGCTGTTGCTGTGATAAGTCTGAGTTTATTAAAGGAAAATATCGGAAGACGACGAAATGTGAGTAAAACATAGTATGTTACAGATTTACAATAATTCTGTGCGATACTAACAGGTTATCGATCGTAATTAACGAAAATATGGTACAGATGAAGGACCATTTCAAGGATTTTTATGTGGAAAATAACAAAGCTACAAATATTTTTATACCAGTATTCTCTACATCGGCTGCAAGACTTAGGGTGTATGATATGTTAGAAAAGCTAGGAGCGCAGTTGTAGATTTTCATAGGGACAGTAGAATATGTATTGATAATGGTGAAAACACTGCAGAAACAGGCTGTATGTTAGGCAAATAGACAGATGAATTTGGAAATAATAAATGGTTACAAATTGGGCATCGACTGGACCAAAATGATAATATTAAAAAATGATACAATTAATGTGATGAAGATATTGCTTTAAGCTATAAAATATTCAGAAGTTCAATGACGAATCTAGGGTAAGATAACTGAAAGTGAAGTGAAGGAAAGGTTCATGTCCGGTCTGCGAATGTTTGTTTTACATACAACTTGAAACGCCACATCAATGGGCAGTAATCACTCTTGGGTATTCGGTGATGGAAAAATTCCAAAATTAGTCATTTGAACAATAAAGTCAATCCCTGCCTGATGTTTGACTTTTACCATTGTGACCCAGTCAGCCTGAATGCAGAACTACTAATTGTTTTAATTTCAAGTTTGATGCCAGATAACACACGACAAATGGAAGATTTGTTTCGTGTGCCATAATTATAAATTTACAGCTTTCGGATTTTTCCTTTTAGTCGTACTGTGAAACCCTCCTTTTTGCCAAATTTCGTGATTCTATTCCAGTGGGAAGCACCTTACAGATTTTGATGAATGAGTTTGCGAGTATTTAAATATAGGACATAAATAGCCATGTCTTTTGATTCATTGACTTAGAAGCTTCAGTTTTGTACACCACCAAGGCACCTTAAGCACCAGTATGTGACCAAAATTTCAACTTGATATGCCTAAGAAAAACGGTTTTTAACAGTCGCACAGACAGGCAACAATGTGATCCTAAAAGGGTTCGGTTTTTACTGATTGAGGCACGCATACTTAAAAAATGACAAAAAATAGTACATGAGTGATTGAGAGAAAAAAGCGACGTGCTCTAAGTTAATTTAGTCACTGTGTCTTTCAGTTTATTAAAATTGTTAATGATTTCATGGGTAAAAACAGTATAAGAAACCATGTAATGAGAGAGGACTATGCAGTGGAAAATATATTAGGAGTAACTGAACGTTCTGGCGATAGGAAGGTCATTTGAGTGAAGTTTAGTTTCATAACTTCAGGAAACATCAGAAGTACAATTGCCACGAAAAGCTCAAAAGCATTTATATCTGTCCTCCAATAACGTTTTTAGTTAATTAAATAAAAGTAAAGAAACATTTTTTTGTGTTTTGCGGTTATTATTTAGTATAGCATGAAGTTCAATGTTACTGTAGAGTAATACGCAAAAATAAAAAAAATAGGGATAAAAGTCTTCAAAATATACAGATACAGATTTTGATCAGCATGTAACTAAATATTGCTACAGCTAGATGTCCAGATTCCTTAACCATTTGTGAAAATTTCGTGAGGCTGACATGCATTTTACATACTACCAATTATTGTATAAATATGATATATTGTTTGAAGTGAAAGCTGTAAGTTGGAATCTAGAATACTCCAGTGATTTAACTTGACCAACTAAAACTTGTTTTAATGATAACAATGAAAGCAATGTCCCAAAGAATCGTAATGAACCACATTCCCAATTGTTGTTACATAGCCTCAGACTACCTAAGATTTCTGTATTAAAATATTATTTAAAGAATTGAATCAGAGGAACTAGATTTTCGTTTCGTTTTCATTTTGTAGTATGAAGACATGTATGGATGCATACATGAGATTTCAGGCGTACAACGGCGTGCTGAAAAGATGCCTCCGAATATTTTATGGGAAAACTTTCAAAGCTTTTTAAATAAAGCGAACGTAAGGAACATTCTACGTTCTTATTCTTCACGTCTGCATATTCGCAGCCCTCTGCAGCTAGATGGCTCCGAATTGTAGTGTGTAACATGGCGCTGTGTTTCGTAACTACGTCGCTGCGTGATATACAGCGCACTCTAATCCAGTTTCGAATTCGAAGAGTTCATCCACACATGCAGCACCCTCTCCTTCAGGATGACAATGCCAGAACACACAAGAAATCTCAGAGCATTATCTCAAAAATGGTTCAAATGGCTCTGAGCACTATGGGACTTAACTACTGAGGTCATCAGTCCCCTAGAACTTAGAACTACTTAAACCTAACTAACCTAAGGACATCACACACATCCATGCCCGAGGCAGGATTCGAACCTGCGACCGTAGCGGTCACGCGGTTCCAAACTGACGCGCTTAGAATCGCACGGCCACACCGGCCGGCGAGCATTATCTCGAGGTGCCTAGCGTGCCTTGGCAAACCCTGCCTATTCTAGTCATTCGAACTGCAACCAGATTCAATGGACTTTCTCGTACTGATAGCAGCAATTCAGTAGTTCATACACTAAAGAGCCAAAGAAACTGGTACACCTGCCTAATATCGTGTAGGGCCCCCGCGAGCACGCAGAAGTACCGCAACACGACGTGGCTAGGACTCGACTAATGTCTGAAGTAGTGCTGGAGAAAACTGACACCATGAATCCTGCAAGGCTGTCCATAAATCCGTAAGAGTATGAGGGGTTGCAGGTCTCTTCTGAATAGTATGTTGCTAGGCATCCCGGATATGCACAATAATGTTCATGTCTGGAGAGTTTGGTGGCCAGCGGAAGTGTTTAAACTCACGAGAGTGTTCCTGGAGCCACTCTGTAGCAATTCTGGACGCGTGGGGTTTCGCA
The DNA here is from genome assembly GCF_023864275.1 of Schistocerca cancellata. NCBI lineage: Eukaryota > Metazoa > Arthropoda > Insecta > Orthoptera > Acrididae > Schistocerca > Schistocerca cancellata. The sequence goes on along the minus strand of NC_064626.1, from coordinate 1,141,652,631 downwards.
TTGCCCTGCTGGAGTTGCCCAAATCCGTCGGAAAGCTCAATGGACATGAATGGATGCAGATAATCAGACAGGACGCTTACGTACGTGTCACCTATCAGAGTCTTATCTTGACATTTCAGGTGTCCCATATGGCTCCAAGTGCACACGTCCCACGCCCTTATAGAGCCTCCACCAGCTTGAGCACTCCCCTGCTGACATGCAGGGTCCATGTATTCATGAGGTTGTGTGCATACCCATACACGTCCATCCGCTCGGTACAATTTGAAACGAGACTCGTCCGACCAGACAACACGTTTCCAGTCATCAACAGTCCAATGTTGATGTTAACGGGCCCAGGAGAGGCGTAAAGCTTTGTGTCGTGCAGTCATCAAGGTTACACGAGTTTTTCTCCAGCTCCGGAAGCTCATATCGATGATACTTGTTAGCGGCCCAGTATTGAAATCTGCAGCAATTTTCGGAATGGTTGCACTTCTGTCATGTTGAACGATTCTCTCCAGTCGTTATTGGTCCCGGTCATGCAGGATCTTCTTCCGGCCGCGGCGATTTCGGAGATTTGATTTTTTACGGGATTCCTGATGTTCACGGTACACTCGTGAAATGGTCGTACTGGAAAATCGCTTCTTCATGGCTACCTCGGAGATGCTGTGTCCTATCGCTCGTGCGCTGACTATAACACCACGATCAAACTCATTTAAATCTTGATAACCTGCCGTTGAAGCAGCAGCAACCGATGTAACAATTACGCCAGACACTTGTGTTATATATAGGCGTTGCCGACCACAAGGCCGTATTGTGCCTGTTTACATGTATATCTGTATTTGAATACGCATGACTATACCAGTTTCTTTGGCGCTTCAATGTATTTGTGGTTGGTTTGTGGGATTAAAGGGACCAGACTGCTACGGTCATCGGTCGCTTCAATGTATTTCACTGTTGTGATTACGGTATTGGGTCTACATCCATATGGCACAGTCGTCAACTCTATCTTGTTCACGAGAACACTTAAATATTGTTAGGACCTTTTCAGTGATATTTCATATTTAGCGCTATTCAGTTCCTCGTACCAATAGTTGCTATATTTTATCGTGCGTGGATAATGTTAAGCTTTTACTGCTCTGTTACACTCAGTTATTTGTTTAGCTGGGATGCGTTTATTAATGTGTTACTGCGATCATGGTTATTGCGAGGTACGGTTCCTTGATATCAGGGAATGGGAATGTTAGGTTTACTCTACATTAGTCAAAATCATTTCTAAACAGAACAGGAAACTTGCACACCCCTCTTCGGTTCTTCTTCTTGCAAAAGTCCGTCACAATACCAGATACAGAGGACGTTGCACCTAGCATTTCATTCGAAGCAACGAGTGAATGTGGGAAAACTGGTAAGTCCTTATTCCAACCTTTCTACGACGGTCTATTTCTCTCAACGACACGGCGCTTCCCAGTAGAGCGAACGTCTCACGTTTAACATCACACTGCTGTCCCTTAGCTCGGAAGACTTATTAGAAAACGAGACAGACGCTTTAGAGACGCCGTGAGCTGGTAGCCTTTCTTGCCGTCCTGTTTATTCAGTCTCGTGTGAATGTACAGTGTGCGCGTCTTGTTACACCGAGTTTGTTATTTTACCGAGGCAGGAGCCCGCGCTGTATTTACTCAGGGCCGTATAGCTTCCGGTGTGGCCGAGATTGGTGGCGCACTCGGAACCCTTTTAATTACCACTCGCAAAAGGAGTAAGACATACGAAAATACGAAAGTAAGACCCTCCTTTTTGTCATGCTTGAATCCCATGCAAACGTCATCAGCTCGGCCAGTAACGGACACATGTAATATCGTTCCATGAGAGGTTTCTAGTGTAGTACACGCTTATCAACATCGTAACAAATAGGACGAGGAATTCCGCCTTATGCAATACACAGCAGTGCAGTGTCAAGCGACTATAGGTCACGGAATCAAGCTATTCACCTCGGCAACTACATATGAGAAAGCACTACAACATCAAAGCCATGAGAAATTGTAATGTAGCAGACTAGCTACCAACGTAAATGTCCAGTAGCACCATGTAAGTAAGAAAATAAAAAATAACCCACTGAAGATAGCACAAAAAGTGCTGAAACATGTGTAGGTGGTCTGCTTCTGTGTTGGCAACGCTGTGTAGCGCTTTGCATTGGATCTCTGACTGTGCTTTCTTTGTAAGAGACTCTGTGGCTGTTCGGACTCGTTGTTGGAAGCAAGGTTAAGGTTACTAAATAATAAGGTTGGGCAGTAAGCGCTCTGCTCTGCCATTGGCTGGCCTAGTGACGTCAGCGTGGAAGCAAGCGCTCACAAGCAGACGACACGGCATGCACGTTTACGTCAAGTTTTTGGCGGAAGATTTTGTTTATACCAGAAATGAGATGTCTAAACTGCTTTTCTGCTGCTAAAATATTACAGTTAAAACTGATGAGTTATATTCTTTCGCAGCTTATGCCTCAGACATCGGTAAAATGTCAGATCACAACCACACTGACACACACTTGAAATTCGAAACCTCGGCTCAAATAAATCAGAAACTATTCATGTAATCGCATTGAAATGAATTTACTTAAGAGCTCGAAGTTGCACACACTTGTTTGTAAGAACAGCATTCCTTCTTTCTAAAGCCGCTATAGTATTCATCAAAGTAACTTTATCTGTGTCTGAAAAAAAACTGTCATCTGTACATGTGCTCTTATTATGATGTTTCTTATTTGGTGACAGCTTTTCCAGAGTTTCCAGAGATTTCTTATGTAGTTCTCGTTTCTTACACCGTTTGGTTCTGTCTTCTGTTGCGGGTGACACATCGACAGTCGTACTACTGCACGGCAAATTGCACGAAGGAACTGCATCTGGCTTGAGCATTCTTTTTCGGGGCAAATTAAGCAATTCAGACTGTAAATCCCTTAAGTAATCTGTTTCTGCGAAATGGCGAGAACATATTCTTGCATGCGCAACATTTATACTGTCTTTCCTACAACATTTCGACAACCATAGTTTTTGTAATGTTTCATTACGCGGGAAACTGTGATACATTACGTCAGTTCCCTTTGTGCTCCAGTTGTAGGAAAAACAGGCCTTTACAGCACAGCCTGGCAGTGTAAAAATTAATTTTCTCACTCACTTGTAGATTCTCCAATAAGAATTTCACAGGACGAACCATAAACTATAGAGCTGGCGAACACAATGTTGATTCCGCTGTCCACTATCGCTAACTATTTCAGTTCCGAATCAAATATCAATTACAGCAAAAACCGTTAACACTCCCGAATTCCGAATGTTTCCGCTGTTGACTGAGTACCTCAGAAGAAAGAACTCAATCAAAATACTCCTTCAAACACAAAAGAACACAAGAAAAACACACACAATTCGAACTGTGTACTGTTTGGCACAGCTGCTTCCACCGTGACGCCATGCGCACAACTGAGAAAACACGTTGCTTTCTGCGCATAGCTTTCTGCGCCCCCCTGGTTGGAAGTTTGTCTCCAGCAGAGATGGATGTACTGTTGGGCAGTTGGAAGTTAGTCGCCAGCAGTGATGGAAGTACTGTTGGGCAGTTGGAGGTTAACAGCTAGCAGTGATGGATGTTAGATGTGAGAAGTTAGCATTGATGGAGGGTAGAGGTCTGAAGTATTAGCGTTGGCTAACGGTTTGTACATGTTCGACTTGGAGACTGAATATTATTCATGATTATATACCTTTGTACTAGATGTCAATGACGATTTATACTCGTGTTTGAACTGGATGTCACATTATTAAGGTAAAAAATATGTTATTTGGTTTGCAACAAAATCTTTCCTTTGCTAATCAGTTGCCTATTAGTAGTTAGTGGCTTTAGTAGTTAGAATCTCTTATTTAGCTGGCAGTATTGACGCTCGCTGTATTGCAGTAGTTCGCATAATAAAGATTTTTGTGAGGTAAGTGCTTAATGAAATGATAGGTTATTGTTAATATTTCTTTTTATTCAGGGCCATTCTTTTGAATTAATTATTTGAAGTCAGGTTGTAATTTTTATTGAGCAGTCAGACTGCGTTGCGCTAGAATATTGTAGGTCAGTGTTGACATAATAAGAAAAAGTAAAAAGAAAGTAGGCTCAGTACGTTCAGTTTTACTCAGCTATTCCAGAATCAAATAACGCAGGAGTTTCATCTTCTCAGTCATTCTGCAACTTAAGTACAGACTCACACGTGTAAATAAAGAAGTTTCACCTGTCGGGGTAACACAGAACTTAAAAGGTGTCTTGCATAAGGTGGAATTCCTCGTCCTATTTGCATAGCAAGCATCGACATACAAAGAAGAAGTGCAACACTACAATATGATTATCGTAATAAATATTCATTTGCAAAAAAGAAAACTCATAAAGTGGTTCGACGGCGCTACGGCAATGGCGACGCATGACAGGGTGCTGCAGTTCGAAGAAAGTACTTACAGACATAGGCGCCGGCAAACGTGAATCTGGACTGTGGCTTTCTGTGCATTACAGTATTCTCTCGAATCTCCAGCAGTCAGTGTCTGCAACTCCACTAAATTGCAGATTTAACACTACTGAGCGCGACACGAAATACGGCAGACAGGGGGTGGGAAAAAAATAAGGAAGTGCCAAAACCGCGATACATTTCCGTGACCAGCAGGAGCACACCGAGGTAAATTTTCACTTGCAAATCTCCCATCGGCTAGATTCACAGTGTGGACTACATATGGAAACTCCACAAACACAGCACATTACCAAGCTTAATAAGGTGTAGGAAAACTGTTGGCTTGCAAAACATCTTCCAGTCGCCTCCGAATGAATAAATACAGATTCTGTATCACTTTCAAGGGAATCATAAACCATTCCTCCTGAAAAATAGTGGCAAGTTCACGTAGCGATGTGGAGGTGGATAACGATCGGGCACCCTTCTCTGCAAAGTAGGCCACAATAGTCCAGTGAAACTGTCAGAAAAAAAGCCTGTACCTTGCAAAAGGTGGGGTAGAAGATTTTATTTTTTTTAACTCGTTCATATTGTTGGAAAGGTTAGAAAACGAAGTTTTGCCAACAAAATTTCTCTTGGAAAAACTTTCTGCAGTCAAAAAACTTCGAAAATTTCGGACTTTTTTCAGTTTTTTCAAAATATCTCAGTTTCATTTGCTCCTATCGTTTTGACGCCTATTTTCTTTTTTAAAGAGCACAAAATTTTCTACAAATTTGATTCTTACCATTTTTTTCTACTCCCAGTATCTAAGGCGCTACAGGACGTCAAAAAATACCATTTTTTTCAAATTTCGAGCAAAGTGGCAAATTACCTAATTTTTGAAGACTGTTATTTCAGTTTCTATTTATGTAGTATAAACATATTACTCATCGTGTTATTCATTGGAATTTACCATCTCTCTCTGCTGCAGGGCCAGGACAAACAGCATCATATTCAGTAACTACGAACACATTCACGTCGGATTGCGTGAAGTTTATTTGTGTTACAATATGTAATAATATTGCATGCAGGTGCCGTACATTTTCTACAGTTGACTGACGTTAATGATCAGTTTTAAGAAAAAGTATGTAGGAATTATTCTTTAGCGGACAAAAGCGTATTTATTCTTTGGCCTTCGTTCTAGTGGAAGATGTGAAGTCAGGTGGACCGAGTAAATTTTTTGTCATTGATGGAGGGAACCTTATCCACAAAGTGACTTGGACTCGAAATGTTTGCTTCAAGTCAATAGCCCAAAGCTATGTTTCTTACCTGCAACGTCATTCTGGATCTCAATTTGCTATTGTATTTGATGGGTATCCATGTGAGGGAGACAAATGTAGCACAAAGAGTGCTGAGAGGATTCGTAGGTCCAAAAAACATTCTTCGGTTGACGTTGTGGTTGAACCAGAGATGGTGAACCAAGTCCCTCAGGACAAGTTCTTGTACAACGAACGAAACAAGATGCGTTTGATCACACTTCTTAAAAAGGAATTTCTGGAGTGTAGCATTGAATTGCTCCAGGCACAAGAAGATGCTGACGTTGTGATTGTAACATCTGCCATTTCAAGAACCAAAGATTTTGGAAGTGTTGTCATTGTAGGAGAAAATGTTGACCTGCTTCTACTCATGACCGGTTTGGGGCAAGGCATTGTGACTTATTTTTCTTAAAGCCAGGAAGAAGAAATGCAGAAGACAAGTGGTTTTCCACTGCAGCTTACAAGTTTGACAGTGAATATATTATGTTCACTTACGCCTTTAGCGGATGTGATACAACATCCGCTTTTTTTGGTCAAGGAAAAATTAAGTGCTGCAATATTGTTGCGAAAAATGAACACCTAACCTCAGCCCTTTGCACGTTCAATAAACCACATACTACCCGTGTAGAAATAATAACAGCAGGAGAACAGGTTACTATCGCACTGTATAGTGGAGGTGTCAGCAGTTCCCACACACTAGACCATTTGCGGTACCAGCTATTCGCCAAGTCTGCCACAAAAAGCAAACTTAATCTTGCACGGTTGCCACCTACACAAGATGCTTCACATCATTCGTTGCGGACTTACCAACAAGTCCAAAGTTGGATGGGAAACTTGAAACCTCCTGAGAAATGGGGCTGGAATCACAGTGACCACGGTCCAATAACCGTTATAATGAGCCAAGACCCAGCACCTGAAGCACTTCTTCACATTGTTTCATGCTCATGCAAGCTGAACTGTGGCGGAGCGTGCTCCTGCAGAAAAGCGGGTTTGAAATGTTCTTCAATTTGTAAGAAATGTATTGGGGTCAACTGTGAAAACATGGCAAAATTTTTATGTGAAGACAGTGAAGAAGTGAAAAGTTAGATGGGAAACTGGAAACCTCCTGAGAAATGGGGCTGGAATCACAGTGACCACGGTCCGATAACCGTTATAATGAGCCAAGATCCAGCACCTGAAGCACTTCTTCACATTGTTTCATGCTCAAGCAAGCTGAACTGTGGCGGAGCGTGCTCATGCAGAAAAGCGGGTTTGAAATGTTCTTCAATTTGTAAGAAATGTATTGAGGTCAACTGTGAAAACGTATCAAAATTTTTATATGAAGACAGTGAAGAAGATGTTATGGAGGATGTTGAGGAAACCGCTGACGAAATCAACGAACTTGCTGAGGCTGACTCGCTGTTTAAAGAAGAGGTCAACCTGGGATCAACTCTCCGTAACTCAAGGTATTTCTGGTGACACTGAGGAACCTGGCCCATCAAAACGTTGGAAATGACGCTCATATCTGTCTCAAGTGCGCTAAAGTGCGATATTACAAGTATTGCACACACAGAACTGTCAACATTTTTAGTAACTGACAATGCATTTTAATTGTAATAAAGCTACTTATTTTTAATGTGAACTGTGTGGCTTTTATACACAAGAATAATTACCTACCTAATTAGGTTGCCTATTGCAGCTAATAATAGTTCAGTTTCCTGAGGCAAATTATTTTGTGTGTGTGTGTGTGTGTGTGTGTATGTGTGTGTGTGTGTGTGTGTGTGTGTGTTTGTGTATGTCTCTTAATGATGTATTTTTATATCTATAGTTTTACAAATACCAGGGCAGAGGTGCCCCATAGTGAACTTGAGGTAGTGATGAAAGAATCACAATAGTTGGGTGCCCAGAAATCCTCATGTTGCATACAGAGAAATTGAATACCTGAAAGTGAGGTGGTAAATTCCAACATATAACATGATGTATAATGTATTTATACTACACAAACAGAAACAGAAAAAAAGTGTTCAAAAATAAGGTATCTTGCCACTATGCTCAAAATTCGAAAAATTGGTATTGTTTTAGGCGCTGTAGCGCCTTAGATATTGGGAGTAGAAAAAAATGGCAATAATCAAATTTGTAGAGAATTTTGTGCTCTTTAAAAAAGAAAATAGACGTTAAAGCAATAGGAGCAAATCAAACTGAGATATTTTGAAAAAAACTGAAAAAAGGCCGAAATTTTCCAAGTTTTTTGACGGCAGAAAGTTTTCCCAAGCGAAATTTTGTTGGCAAAACTCGGTTTTCTAATCTTTGGAACCATATGAACGAGTTGAAAAAAGAAACTCTTCTACCCCACCTTTTGCAAGGTATATCTGCAATTTGACTGGACTACAATGGCTCAGTGACATTGTCATCTGGTGACTGCGTGGGCATGAGAGACGCGACAGTTGGTTCTCTGGTTCACAAAACCAGTCTTGGACGGTGCGAGCTATTTGAATAGGGGCCGTGTCTTCTTGTAACACACTATCGCCGTTCGGAATAAACACTATACCGCGGGATGGACCTAATCAATCAAAATAGTCATATAATCCCTGGCAGTTATGCGGACTTGCAGAGTAACCGTGGGGCCCATGGGATAGCAGGATATGGTTACCCAAATCATCACCGAACCCCACCATTGTCCACTTTTGGGATGTAAACTCAGCCAGAAGTTATAAACAGTGGGAAACTAAACACGTCCGACCAAATGACTTTCTTCCGTAGCCCTATAGTCCAGGTTTTATGGCTTTGGCACCACGTTTTCCTGTCACAGGCATTTGCTTCACTGCTGAGTCGTTTTGGAATTCCAGCTCCCCAGCAATTCACTGCCTCTGGGGTTGCCTTCGTGGTGTTGTTTTGGCGCTGACTGAATTCGCGTATGCGACGCTCAGTTCTGCAGTGAAATTTGCAGCTGTCGTCCCCTCACTTTTCGTCATAATGCTTTTCAGTGATCGTCGGTCACTACCACTCAAAACACACTCTCAGCCGAATTGTGACTCAGCGCACGTTATTTTTACGATCTGCGTGTATGCAGTATAAATCTTGGTGTAGGGCCTCTTGAAGCACTAAACACTTCGGCTACCGTGGTTAAGCAGGCACCCAACATACGAACACGAACAGTTTCAGTAAATTAGCCTACTACGCATATTTTCATTCACACCTTGCATATGACATCATATTTTGGGGCAATTCGTCATTAAGAGAGAAAGTATTCATTGTACAAAAGCGTGTAATCAGAATAATTGCTAGAGCCCACCCAAGATCCCGTTGCAGACATTTATTTAAGGAACTCGGGATATTCACAGTGCCTTCGCAATAAATATATTCACTTATGAATTTTGTTATTAATAACCCATACTTTAGGACAGTGTGAAACGTCCCCTTAGAAAAATTAATGAATTACTGTGCTGATAAACCTCTTACATTATTTAATTTTCAAACAGCTGAGCAGAACTGAACGTACTCAGACATTTTGCTCTTTACCTATTCTGATCAACACTAAACTGACAGCCAATATTTTTAGCGCAGCGCAATCTGACTTTCAATAATCCCTACAAGAGAATGGCCCTGACTAACATTAACCTATACGTCTAACAAATCACTTACCTCACAAAAAACCTTCGTTACTCGAATTACTGCAATACAGCGAGCGCCACTACTGCCAGCTAAATAAAAGATTCTAACTACTAAAGTCACTAACTACTGATAGGCATAGTTAGTAAATGAAAGATTTTGATAGAGAACAAACAATGTATTTACCTTAATAGTGTTAAAAGTCATTATATATATATATATATATATATATATATATATATATATCAGTTCATGACATCCAGTCTTACAAATTTACTGTCTCTGATGGACACACGTCCAGATCATCCGCTCTCAAAACTCCACCATCTCTCTCCCCACATCCACCACTGCTGACGGCTCACCTCCAACTGCGCAACGCTACGCGCTGTTAACATCCAGCTGCCCAACACTACAATAGCAAACAACAATGCAAACCAGCCACAGACTGCACACAGCACATCCTGTGACTTTCATACAGAGCACTTCGTGGCGTTACCAATATAAAAACCTAAACAGCCTACTTACAAGTGTTAAGTCGTAACTAGCCTAGTGCAACTGGAGGTGTTGTTAGGGATTTATCCTATCTTAGAGAAAAACAATCCTGTCTCAAAGAGCCAGCACGGATTCAGGAAGAAAAAACTCATGTGAAACACTGCTCGCTTTATTTGTAGGCGACATGTTGAGCCAAGCTATGAGTTAGGCCCCTCATAACAACCTAGCACTACAGAAAAAAGCTCACATGTGGCGATAGTTCAGAATGAACGAATGAGATATGCTAACTTCCACCCAACACCCGAATTTAAGTAAAAGAAACCCAAAAGAAAGGTCGCGAATCAGTTCCCTAACTAACGTAACTGAAATAAAAACTGATTAATCGCAACCAAAAGCTAAACTTCATAATTCCAATACCTTGGTCCATGCGCTAAGAGGGTCGTTTAGAGGAGGGACATTATGGTTACAGATTCGCCGTAAGAGTGACGTGAAAAGCATGTCGTCGAATGCTCTCTTCAGGTGTCAGATGGAAGGGACATGTTCCACTAAGAAACATATGGCGAACCACGTATGGAACTAGGCTGACGAATTAGCCTACTAACTGTAGTTGCCCACGCATAGTTTTGAAATTCATTCATTCTCCATGTAACCACGCATGGTTATTTAGCAGACAAAATGGGGAACCAATAGGAGTTGCACACGTGAAATGAATGGACAGTTTGGCTTGTCCCTTCTCCAGACGTTTATTAGTAGCTTCACTGAATGATGTGTATCGTCAACTCACACTATAAGCGTGCTTAAATGTAAAGTATTCCGTGATGATGTTACAAACTTTCAGGGATGCTGGAGAAGGGTAAATGTATCAGTTTGAGGTAACAGGCTCTAAAATGTATACCTTAGAAGCTACGAGCATCTTTTCATCTTCGGTACTACGAATCACATCTCTTCTACTGCATGTTCTTTGGTTTCCGTATTTTTGGAGGAGATAGTGCGTATCAGAACAAGAAAAGTATGTACAGGAAGTATGTGCTCTAAAATGCATACCTTAAGTGCTATGGGACTTGTTTAGTAGTAGAAATGTGTTTCACAGCAGCAAAGATTAAGGAGTGCTCATAGTTCTGAAAGCTGTTCTTCATGCAGGTAAAGAGCAGCGAAGACAGTCGGCCGTATCCACCCAGCGTCAGGTTGGAGAAGGCCGCGCAGCGCGCCATGAAAATTGCACATGTGCGAAAAATGAAAAGGAATCCCTTTCAGCATAGAGAAGAATCTGATGGCCAGGTGAAAACACAAGGCCTCATGGCCTGGGAGCACCCATTAAGCCCTGGCCTAGCCTGCCGGAATCTTTCTTCAAATTATAGTGAGGGGTTCTCTGGTTGGTTCATAGAAGTTATTTTGGTGCAGGGGCGAGTTCCCGTGCGTGCATAAGTGCAGGTCTTTTGGTTGGACGCTGACCGAAAACCCGTCACGTAGTGGGAGGGATTATGTGCATTCTTCCCCATGCCACAACTTATTGGTTAATCCTGGCAAAATCTGCAAAAGTAGGAAAATGTTAAACTTGTCTTTAAAAATATCATTAGTCGAAACTCGCAAGGTCTGCTGCAATTGAGTTAAATCGGAAGGCACTTCATCTTGCCATCGAGAACACACTTGCTTCGAGAGCACCGCAGACTATACTTGTTCCAGGGTCTTTAGTCTGAGGACTGCAGAGAGAGAGAGAGAGAGAGAGAGAGAGAGAGAGAGAGAGAGAGAGATGCCTCCAGCTTACAGCAGAGTACAGAGGCTGTATAGAAGAGTTTTCAGCCACTACTGCACCTGTCACACAACTTAAGAGTGGTAAGAATGCACCATTGTTGCAGCCACTGAGACAAGGGGAATGTGAAGTTAGTTATTGTGCATCAGTGTTTCGTTTTGCAGAATTAATTTTGTTTCGTTTTGCATAATTAATTTTCACAGCCATCTAAGTGCACCCATCATGCATATAGGCAAAAGTGCTGGTGTTCGTCCATGCTTTTCCAGGAACATTTCTAACCTTTTTCGCGATCGTTGTCTGTATTTGTGACATAGTTTCGTATTGTGCCTTTAGGTATCCACCCAACCATACCAAGGGAAGGCCTTGCCGCAGTGAATACACCGGATCCCGTCAGAGCACCGAAGTTAAGCGACGTCGGGTGTGGACGGCACTTGTCTGGGTGACCATCCTAGCCGCCATGCACTGTTACCATTTTTCGGGGTGCTCTCAGCCTCGTGATGCCAATTGAGGAGCTACTCGACCATATATTAGCGGCTCCGGTCATAGAAAACCATCATACCGACCGGGAGAGCGGTGTGCTGACCACACGCCCCTCCTATCCGCATCCTCATCTGAGGATGACACGGCGGTCGGATGGTCCCGGTGGGCCACTTGTGGCCTGAAGACGGAGTGCTTGCTTGCTTGCAACCATACCAGGGCTACAGTTCGTATTTACAACCCCTTTCCAAGTACTAAATTAATACTGACTCAGTGAGTAAATCATATTTTTAATCCTTCTGGCAATAAACCAGACTGTTGTAGTGACATTTAGTTTCCTTTCGCAGTCTGATGGACCCTTTCATTAATATGTCTGTCTGAGGTGTGGTATCTGTACTCTCATGCTTAACGGGTCCCGCCCTAGTAATATTCACTTGATAAGTTATTATCCATTCTGCGACCTTGGTTCTTTTCCATCTTCATTAATTAATGTGGAGCTTTCCATCCCAGTAGGTCACTGGGGATCGGATGTGTGGGATCTTAGGGCTATCCTAAACAGTTCAACTGCCACCTCATAGCAGCTCTTAAAGGTATGAACCTTAGAGTCGATGTTTACTAGACATTTAGAAACTCGCGCTTCTTTATTTTAGTTAAAGAAAAAGGATTTTGGTCATGAGTGCAGCCATCCTCGGGCCACCAATGAGGTATTCAGCTGTGCAATGCACACTTGTGTTACCCAGTGGACGTTTTAAATGTCTTATTGGCTACTGATATTGTGCAGTGCATAGCTAAATACCTTATTTGTGACCAGAAGATGGCCGGACTCGTGAATAGAATCCATCGTCTTTAACAAAAATAATGTAGTACAGATGTGTACCATGAAAGAAAAAAATTTTACCGTACATGAAAGATTTATCAGACAGAATCAGAAGCACTGAAAGATCGGAATTTGACGATTATATTTTGAACAGGAAGGTAAAAAACGAAAAAATTATTATCCTATAACTTTAGTATTAACCAGCCACAGCTGGAATAGTCGACTTACCTGGTTATAGCTCTGTGCATTGATTTGAAATGGGACGATTACACAGCCTCAGTCGCACGTAAAACAGATGGCAGGCTTCGGTTGACTGATAGAATAGTAGAGAAATGCAATCAATTTACAAAGGGGATTGCTTACAAATCACTCATGCGACCCATTCTAGAATATTGTTCAGCCCTGTGGGACCAGTATCAAACATGACTAACATGGGATATTGAACGTGTACAAGTACAAGCAGCACGAACGGTCAGAGGTTTGTCTGACCAACGGGAGAGTGTCACAGAGATGTTGAAGAAACAGCTGGCAGACACATGAAGATAACGTATCCAAAGAAAGCCTACTTAACAAAGTTTCAAGAGCTAAAATGATGATTCTAGGAATATACTACGTATCGCTTCCACAGGGGTCAAGAAGACGAGATTAGACTAGTTCGAGCGCTTACAGAGGCGTTCAAACAGTCAAGAATACTAAAATCCCTCTGTGCGATCCATACGTGAATGGAATCGGAAGAAGCCCGAATAAATGGAACAGTAAGAAGTACCCTCTGCCATACGCTTAACAACGGTTTGCAGACTATGGACGTATACGTTATGTAGATGTAGACTGTTTCTGGACGATCGTAAGATACTGTAGAAAAAATTGGTCAGTATTTGCACTTTTTGTAACGGATCACAACCCTTTTTAAATAGGATCAATGTAAGCTCACGCTTATGACAATCAGAAAGAACGTGAGAGCATCCGATCACAAGACTAGTGGCGAGCGTCTTCAGCACGCCACGTGGTATATGTAATTATGAGCGGGTAATACTAAGAAGCGATATGAAACGTGACCACGTAAAATTCAGTACTTTACCAGTATTACGCAAGGCGAATGGAAGACAGATTTGTTGGAATGGTTCCACGAAAATGCGATACATCTGTATAGCAAACAGCGTAAGACTCTAGTGCGACCAATTCTGGAGTACTGATCCAGAATTCGAAGTTCATATCAACTAAGCACAACAGACAGACGTCGAACGAATCCAGACATTCGGTACATTCTACACGAAAGTGTAGCAGTGATGTTCTGGGAACTTAAATGTGAAGTAGGAATTTTGGCAATAGGTTAACCAATGCTTGCTTTTTTTCAGGGGCCCTAGTCACACATTTACATTTTTATTCATTTGTTAGCTCATGCAGGAAGAAAGACGACGCCGTTATGTGAAGCCCTGTTCGGTAAATTTAAGGAAACTGTGTTCCCAAGAAGACAGTGCGGCTACTGTGGTACTCTCATCGCATATCTCGCTTGTTGATCAAGGAAATAATATGAGGGACAGAAAGGTCGTCACAGACATACAGTCAATTTTTCCTCGCTCAATGAGTGAGTGGAATAGTGACACGGCATACCCTCTGCCGTGCTGTGTCCAATGGGTTGCGGTTATCAGTAGATGTAGATTCTAGCATATGGAGCCTGTTATTACCGGCAGAAAAATACTGCTATCGGAGCACAAAAAAGGCGAATATGCTTCTGTTTAAAAGAGTCTGACTGAAAAGTGGGGTATACCAGCTGCCTCATTGTACCTTCCTCAGCACCTTTATAAATTTTCCCAAATATACTGGAATGCGAACGTATTCGTTCTCTTTTCAGCAGGAAACTCACCTCTCAGTCCCACGCGCCCCCCATCTGTAATTCGCTCACACTCACTGGTCCATTGCTGTTAAGTCTCATATCCATCCACTCGCACTTGCCCATTCGCACTCACTCATCCAGCCCAACGCATTATCTCTCCAACTGTCTCTGTCTCCTGCGCCACGGCCACGGTCCCTTTCGTCCTATCCTACTACTACTGTCTTGCTATCTCCTACTGACATAAAAATGAAAAAGCTGGCATACTATGCTTACTTTCATCCCATAATGTCATATGGGATTATTTTTTGGGGTAATTCATCAAGCCAAGCTAAAGTTTTCCGGGCACAAAAACGTGCAGTAAGAGTTATATGTGGTGTTAACTCAAGAACATCCTGCAGAAGCCTGTTTAGGGAACTAGGGATACTAACTGCTGCTTCCCAATATATTTATTCCTTAATGAAATTTGTCATTAAAAATATATCACTTCTTCAAACCAACAGCTCAATTCATGGAATCAATACTAGAAATAAGAATAATCTTCAGAAGGATTTAAAGTCACTTACTCTTGTACAAAAAGGTGTACATTATTCAGGAACACACATTTTCAATAACTTGCCAGCTGCCATAAAAAGCTTAACAACCAATGAAATTCAATTTAAGAGAAGCCTAAAGGATTTACTGGTGGCCAGCTCCTTCCACTCCATTGATGAATTTCTCAGCAGGACCAAATTATATATATATATATATATATATATATATATATATATATATATATATATATATATATATATATATCCGCATATACATCTGTGTATATGCGGATGGATATGTGTGTGTGTGCGAGTGTATACCTGTCCCTTTTCCCCCCTAAGGTAAGTCTTTCCGCTCCCGGGATTGGAATGACTCCTTACCCTCTCCCTTAAAACCCACATCCTTTCGTCTTTCCTGACGAAGCAACCGTTTGTGTGTGTGTGTGTATAACTTCTGCATCATCAGTGCAGTAATGTGTTCATTGTAAATAAGTGTGTGTGTGTGTGTGTATGGGTGTGTGTGTGTGTGAGTGTGTGTGTGTGTGTGTTTGTGTATGTGTAAGTACACTCTAACTTCTGCACCCTTTCAGTGCAGTAATGTGTTCACTGTAAATAAGTATTGTAGTGTGTGTGTGTGTGTGTGTGTGTGTGTATGTGTGTGTGTGTGTGTGTGTGTAAGTACACTCTAACTTCTGCACCATTTCAGTGCTGTAATGTGTTCACTGTAAATAAGTATTGTAGTAGTTCTATAACATGTTTATTAATTCATAAATAAAAAAACCTTTTTGATTTTAAATTCAGTGCATTAGTGTTTGTAAAATGATTCTTTCATCTAGTGTTCATTAAAAAAAATGACGATCATTCCACTTGGGACCTTTGGAAGATACATTAGCTTATTTGTTTCATTTGCAAATATTTGTCATGTATTGTTGTTTTTCTGACATGTTCCACATCCTGGAGGACCTCCTCACTACGGATCAATTTGGAATGAAAGTAAATCTAATCTAATCTAATCTGATACTGTGTCATCCATTCCGTCCCAGTGCTGCTGTCTCTTCTGACTGTCTCTTCCTCGTTGTCACCGTCATGGATTCGGTCTCTCTTCGTCTACTTTCTCCTTCTCTTTATTCCTTTCCCACTGGGAATGTATCGTTCACTCTTTTGCTAACAGTTTTCCTTCACTGTCAACTATGTTCCACTGCCGTTGTCTTCTTCGCTATTTCTCTACCACAACCACTGTCTACATCTTCCAGTATTTATTACTTTTCCGTCTCTTTTCCAGTGCTACTGTCTCCTTTTTAACAAAAAAAGGCCCGAATATGGTCGCATGTCGAGATTTTTGGGACAATTTTTGAAGGTGCTGACAAAGGTAGAGAATGCGTAGCGGTTACTCACTTTTCAGCAAGAATCTTTTAATAAACAGGAACGTATTCGCCATTTCTGTGCTCCGATAAGAGCATTTTTCCACTGGTTCCTTTCTGTTTCCTGCCACAGCAAGGTGTATGAAAAGAACTTTATGGCTCAGTAAGATTTTGATAGTTTACTTACGTGCAATTGAAATAACGCAAAAGTAATTTTACTCTTCAGACTGGATTTTACGTGCACAAAAAGTTTGCATGTCCTTCAGTACAACAACAAGGGCTCCCAGGACCATTCTGATGATAACGGGGACATTTGACGGCACATGTCTCAGTGCTGCGACACTTGTAAACTACGGTTTCGCCTCACCCCGGATTTCACGTGAGTATTTTACGTGTGCAGTTAAGATAACTTTGAACCTCTGTGTCTTAGAAACGGATAAAAATGCCAAGTAAGTTTTCAAGGTTATTCGAGGTCAGGATCTTAGGAATACATCTAAAAATTACAGTCATTTTTTAGGCACAGCTCTCCTCTCTTGGAACCTGCGTCTCGGTTTTGGTACCCAAAAATAATTTTTTTTGAGTGTTCCTAGATAAAGAATAAAGATTTTTAAAAACGGGAAGAAGGTACTTCTATTTACATGTATAGACATATAGAACATAACGTTAAAATCTGAGCAATTTACTGCGGTTATTATTATTTGGATACCGCTTCATACCAGATTTTACGTGCGTATTTTAGGTTTACATGTAACCTCTGTGTCTCGGAACCGAGTAAAGATATAAATAAAATTTTAAAGGTTGTCAGCCATTTGCTGCGTATCGCCTTCTTGGAAGCCGCGGTTCGGTTTTATTACAAAAATAGTAAAACATCTACATCTACATGGATACTCTGCAAATCACATTTAAGTGCCTGGCAGAGGAAGGGTTCATCGAACCACCTTCGCAATTTTCTATTATTCCAATCTCGTACAGCGCGTGGAAAGAACGAGTATCTACACTCCTGGAAATGGAAAAAAGAACACATTGACACCGGTGTGTCAGACCCACCATACTTGCTCCGGACACTGCAAGAGGGCTGTACAAGCAATGATCACACGCACGGCACAGCGGACACACCAGGAACCGCGGTGTTGGCCGTCGAATGGCGCTAGCTGCGCAGCATTTGTGCACCGCCGCCGTCAGTGTCAGCCAGTTTGCCGTGGCATACGGAGCTCCATCGCAGTCTTTAACACTGGTAGCATGCCGCGACAGCGTGGACGTGAACCGTATGTGCAGTTGACGGACTTTGAGCGAGCGCGTATAGTGGGCATGCGGGAGGCCGGGTGGACGTACCGCCGAATTGCTCAACACGTGGGGCGTGAGGTCTCCACAGTACATCGATGTTGTCGTCAGTGGTCGGCGGAAGGTGCACGTGCCCGTCGACCTGCGACCGGACCGCAGCGACGCACGGATGCACGCCAAGACCGTAGGATCCTACGCAGTGCCGTAGGGGACCGCACCGCCACTTCCCAGCAAATTAGGGACACTGTTGCTCCTGGGGTATCGGCGAGGACCATTCGCAACCATCTCCATGAAGCTGGGCTACGGTCCCGCACACCGTTAGGCCGTCTTCCGCTCACGCCCCAACATCGTGCAGCCCGCCTCCAGTGGTGTCGCGACAGGCGTGAATGGAGGGACGAATGGAGACGTGTCGTCTTCAGCGATGAGAGTCGCTTCTGCCTTGGTGCCAATGATGGTCGTATGCGTGTTTGGCGCCGTGCAGGTGAGCGCCACAATCAGGACTGCATACGACCGAGGCACACAGGGCCAACACCCGGCATCATGGTGTGGGGAGCGATCTCCTACACTGGCCGTACACCACTGGTGATCGTCGAGGGGACACTGAATAGTGCACGGTACATCCAAACCGTCATCGAACCCATCGTTCTACCATTCCTAGACCGGCAAGGGAACTTGCTGTTCCAACAGGACAATGCACGTCCGCATGTATCCCGTGCCACCCAACGTGCTCTAGAAGGTGTAAGTCAACTACCCTGGCCAGCAAGATCTCCGGATCTGTCCCCCATTGAGCATGTTTGGGACTGGATGAAGCGTCGTCTCACGCGGTCTGCACGTCCAGCACGAACGCTGGTCCAACTGAGGCGCCAGGTGGAAATGGCATGGCAAGCCGTTCCACAGGACTACATCCAGCATCTCTACGATCGTCTCCATGGGAGAATAGCAGCCTGCATTGCTGCGAAAGGTGGATATACACTGTACTAGTGCCGACATTGTGCATGCTCTGTTGCCTGTGTCTATGTGCCCGTGGTTCTGTCAGTGTGATCATGTGATGTATCTGACCCCAGGAATGTGTCAATAAAGTTTCCCCTTCCTGGGACAATGAATTCACGGTGTTCTTATTTCAATTTCCAGGAGTGTATATCTTTCCGTAAGAGCTCTGATATCCCTTATTCTATCTTGGTGATCGTTCCTCCCTATGTAGGTCAGTGTCAACAAAATATTGCCGCATTCGGAGGAGAGAGTTGGTGATTGGAATTTCGTGAGAAGATAAACGCCTTTCTTTTAATGATTTCCAGCCCAAATCCTTATCATTTCTGTGACACTCTCTCTCATATTTCGCGATAATACAAAACGTGCTGCCTTTCCGTGAAATTTTTCGGTGTACTCCGTCAGTCCTATCTGGTAAGGATCCCACACCCAGCAGTATTTTAAAAGAGGATGGACAAGCGTCGCGTAGGCAGTCTTCTTAGTAGGTCTGTTACATTTTCTGTGCCCTGCCAACAAAACGCAGTCTTTGGTTAGCCTTCCCCCACAACATATTCTATGTGTTCCTTCCAATTTAAGTTGTTCGTAATTGTCATACCTAGGTATTTAGTTGAATTTACGGCTTTTAGATTAGAATGATTTATCGTGTAACAGAAGTTTAACGAGTTCCTTTTAGCACTCATGTGGATGACCTCACACATTTCGTTATTTAGGGTCAACTGTCAATTTTCGCACCATTCAGATATCTTTTCTAAATCGTTTTGCAGTTTGTTTTGATCTTCTGATGACTTTATTAGTCGATAAACGACAGCGTCATCTGCAAACAACCGACGACGGCTGCTCATATTGTCTCCCAAATCGTTTATCTAGATAAGGAACAGCAAAGGGCCTATAACACTACCTTGGGGAACGCCAGAAATCACTTCTGTTTGACTCGATAACTTTCCGTCAATTACTACGAACTGTGACCTCACTGACTGTACACTGAAAATGTGTTGTTTCTTGCTTTGTAAAGACTGATAGTCTGTAGTGCTGCCACTCTTTAAAATTGACGATAAAAGTAATGTCACAGACAATCTCCTTTTTAACTATCGTTTCAAAAATTCTTACACAGAATGATTATGTATCATCTAAACTTCCGCAGTATCCTTAACAAAAGTCAGTTAGGCTTTCGTGTTGGTCTTTCTACCGAACAAACAACGTTTTCTTTTAACACCAAAGTTTTAGAAGCAATTCTCGATCTTTCGAATGCCTGTGATTGTGTAAACCATCAAATTCTTTTGAAAAAGGGAGAGTATTATGTTTTAGCGGGTACTGTCGGTTCGTGCTATCAGTCATAGTTGAAGGATCAAAAACAGACTGTAATACTGAATGGCTCACCTGGAGAACATGCCTCATTCGAGTGCGACAGCTTAAGTTGCGATGAGCCACAAGGCTCTGTTTATAGGTCCTCCCACTTTGTTCCGAAACACACAGTTAGTATACAGTTTTCGCAGATGATGCCACACTTCTCACTGATAAATTGGCAGAATGTAGTCTTGAACAAACTGCGGACAAAGTTTCCTCTGAAATCTTAACCTAGTTTTCTGTAAATGGTCTCCCGCTCAATGCATACAAAACTCATATTACGAGGTTTCATACATCATGCAGAAACCTTGAAGAGATTAGCATAAAGTGAAGAGATCAATCGATACATAAAGTTGATGATATAATTCCTGGATGCTTATATACACAGCAAATGTCATTAGTCAGCCCACATTCTTCATATTTGTAAAAGGATTAGCAGCATTTCCACTACGGGTTAACGCTTCAGTGGTTGAAGCAGACACTGTTAAGTCTTATTACTTTGGCTACTTTCATTCATTAATGTGGTATGCTATTATATTCTCGGGGAACAAAAAAAAAAATAAAAAAATAAATCACTGCGCAAAAAAATGACATTATAACGTTGAGTGGTGTTCACCATAGGCATTCTGGCAGGTACCTGTTCCGAAGGCTGGGGACACTTACCACAGCCTCATCATTTTTCCGACTTGACATTGGCCTGTTATAATTTTTTTCTCTACAAAGACAACAGAAAACAATACGACTACAGTACAAGAACCACAAACAGTCCGGATACCGAACTGAAAAGTCTTAAATTGGTTAAAACGGAGTTTGTCACTACAGTATTAAGCTGTTTAACGAGCACCTGCGACATATTTAGTGTCTTCATAAACAGTTACCCAGATTCAAACAAATTCTCAAAGAGTACGTGACACCTACAGAAAACTTTTAAATATGGATGATGAATTTTTGAGCCAAAATGAATGGCACTGCTAAACTTTCGATAATTTTATAAATAGATTTGATTAACTTTACGTCAGGATATGTAATTCCAATATGATTGTCATGCACCACTTAACAATTGGTGTAAAGTACGATGTCTCTGGCATATTTTTCATCTTTTTTGTCATTGCTAACCTTGCATTTGGTTTGGAACTTGTGTTGATTAATTTTATGTCAGGAGTTATATTTTAAACGTGACTGTGCTGCTCCACTCCACACAGTGTAACGTACATTGTGTCTATCATAGTTTTCACTTTTATTGTCTTCTTGTCTTGTGTTCGAATATTTACGACTCTCATATTATTCTGGGCACTATCGTTGTTGTTGTTGTGGTCTTCAGTCCTGAGACTTGTTTGATGCAGCTCTCCATGCGACTCTATCCTGTGCAAGCCTCTTCATCTCCCAGTACCTACTGCAGCCTACATCCTTCTGAATCTGCTTAGTGTACTCATCTCTTGGTCTCCCTCTACGATTTTTACCCTCCACGCTGCCCTGCCGTACTAAATTGGTGATCCCTTGATGCCCCAGAACATGTTCTACCAACCGATCCCTTCTTCTAGTCAAGTTGCGCCACAAACTCCTCTTCTCCTCAATTCTATTCAATACCTCCTCATTAGTTATGTGATCGACCCATCTAATCTTCAGTATTTTTCCGTAGCACCACATTACGAAAGCTTCTATTCTCTTCTTGTCCAAACTATTTATCGTCCATGTTTCACTTCCATACATAGCTACACTCCATACAAATACTTTCAGAAACGACTTCCTGACACTCGATGTTAACAAGAAGCGCTTTCCTTGCCATTGCCAGTCTACATTTTATATCCTCTTTACTTCGACCATCATCAGTTATTTTGCTCCCCAAATAGTAAAACTCCTTTACTACTTTAAGAGCCTCATTTCCTAATCTAATTCCCTCAGCATCACCCGACTTAATTCGACTACATTCCATTATCCTCGTTTTGCTTTTGTTAATGTTCATCTTATACCCTCCTTTCAAGACACTGTCCATTCCGTTCAACTGCTTTTCCAAGTCCTTTGCTGTCACTGACAGAATTACAATGTCATCGGTGAACCTAAAAGTTTTTATTTCTTCTCCATGGATTTTAATACCTACTCCGAACTTTTCTTTTGTTTCCTTTACTGCTTGCTCAATATACAGATTGAATAGCATCGGGAGAGAGGCTACAACCCTGCCTCACTCCCTTCCAACCACTGCTTCCCTTTCATGCCCCTCGACTCTTATAACTGCCATCTGCTTTCTGTACAAATTGTAAATAGCCTTTCGATCCCTGTATTTTACCCCTGCCACCTTCAGAATTTGAAAGAGAGTATTGTAGTCAACATTGTCAAAAGCTTTCTCTACATCTGCAAATGCTAGAAATGTAGGTTTGCCTTTCCTTAATCTATTTTCTACGATTAGTCGTAGGTTCAGTATTGCCTCACGTGATTCAACATTTCTACGGAATCCAAACTTATCTTCCCCGAGGTCGGCTTCTACAAGTGTTTCCACTCGTCTGTAAAGAATTCGCGTTAGTATTTTGCAGCCGTGACTTATTAAACTGATAGTTTAGTAATTTTCACATCTGTCAACACTCGTTTTCTTTGGGATTGGAATTATTATATTCTTCTTGAAGTCTGAGGGTATTTCGCTTGTCTCATAGATCTTGCTCACCAGATAGTAGAGTTTTGTTAGGACTGGCTCTCCCTAGGCTGTCAGTAGTTCTAATGGAATGTTGTCTATTCCCGGGGCCTTGTTTCGACTTAGGTCTTTCAGTGCTCTTTCAAACTCTTCACGCAGTATCATATCTCCCATTTCATCTTCATTTATCTCCTCTTCCATTTCCATAATATTGTCCTCAAGATCACCACCCCTGTGTACATCCTATGTATACTCCTTCCACCTTTCTGCTTTCCCTTCTTTGCTTAGAACTGGGTTTCCATCTGAGCTCTTGATATTCATGTAAGTGGTTCTCTTTTCTCCAAAAGTCTGTTTAATTTTCCTGTAGGCAGTAGCTATCTTACCCCTAGTGAGATAAACCTCTACATCCTTACATTTGTCCTCTAGCCATCCCTGCTTAGCCATTTTTCCTTCCCGTCGATCTCATTTTTGAGACGTTTGTATTCCTTTTTGTCTGCTTCACTTACTGCATTTTTGTATTTTCTCCTTTCATCAATTAAATTCAGTATCTCTTCTGTTATCCAAGGATTTCTACTAGCCCTCGTCTTTTTACCTACTTATCCTCTGCTGCCTTCACTATTTCATTCCTCAAAGCTACCCATTCTTCTTCTGCTGTATTTCTTTTCCCCATTCCTGTCAATTGTTCCCTTATGCTCTCCCTGAAGCTCTGCACAACCTCTGGTTCTTTCAGTTTATCCAGGCCCCATCTCCTTAAATTCCCACCTTTTTGCAGTTTCTTCAGTTTTAACCTACAGTTCATAACCAATAGATTGTGGTCAGGGTCCACATCTGCCCCTGGAAATGTGTTACAGTTTAAAATCTGGTTTCTAAATCTCTGTCTTACCATTATATAATCTATCTGAAACCTTCTAGTATCTCCAGGGTTCTTCCATGTATACAACTTTCTGTCACGATTCTTGAACCAAGTGTTAGCTATGATTAAGTTATGCTCTGTGCAAAATTCTATCAGGCGGCTTCCTTTATCATTTCTTAGCCCCAATCCCTGTTCACCTACTACGTTTCCTTCTCTCCTTTTTCCTACTCTCGAATTCCAGTCATCCATGACTATTAAATTTTCGTCTCCCTTCACTACCTGAATAATTTCTTTTATCTCATCATACATTTCATCAATTTCTTCATCATCTGCATCTTATTGTGGCCAAGATAGACACGAAGCCCACGGGCACTATCGTAGAAAAGTGAAAATTTGGTTTTTGTATTCATGTATTTATTTATTTTCATATTTATCATAGCTTTACTCTCTGTATATATTACTCATCCTTCCACTGAGAAACACAACTTTCCATTAACAAAGCATGTTTCTGTAATTGATATTTTGTCTACATTATATCGTTATTTTCATGTAAGTTATATTTGAACTCTGTACAATTTGACATGCTCCGTATCCTTCTAATTCACACGCTATCTTGGTCTACTTAACACAAAATAACTAAATAATATATATATATATATATATATATATATATATATATATATATATATATATATATATATAAAGACACACGTTCAAATATCTACTTAGGAGCTGTCTGTGATATTTACTACTAGTTATTGTTTTTACTAGCCATTAATAAATATTTTACAAAGTTATAAGTAATTTACAAACTACATGTTATGAGGAGTAAAATAATAACTATGGCATGAATGACTTGTGTGGCGAACCACATTTCTCCAGCTGGAAAACTTTTGTTTCGTTCTGTGTTGATTCCCATTCTTTCGTGCAGTCAATAAACTGGTGGAATTTTGACATCTGCGCTTATGTTGTTAAACAACGTGTAACTTCTAGTTTGTCGCATGACACTGATGGATAGAAGTATACAAATAAGTTACCATTATAATGCGTTGATTACGAAAACCAAAAATTCCACTTAGAGTAAACGTTTCTGAACACAAAAGTTTGAGAACAACTGTATTTAATATGTTGTTTGTAATTCAAGGTTTTGTCTGTCTAGGAATTTTGAACGTTCATTTTATGATATTTTCCCCCTTGTTTCTATTGTTATTGACAATTACATGTTCAACGTTCAATAGAAGCGGACGAACTGTGTGATTTGCAAAGTGATTGGCTATTAACAGAAAAGAAATCGAAACTTTTGCCGAGTATTTCATTTATTGTTCATTCTGTATTTTACCTCCACTGGGCTTGATTATGACGCTTGCATCAAGAGCAGAGGGCATAATTTCTTCATTATTAGTGTAAGATGCGAGGTCATTTGTATGTAGCAAGAACAGGAGTGGTCCTAAAATTGAACCCAGTGGAATACCAGTAGCAACTTTGTCTCTCCCCCCCCCCCCCCCCCAATCTCACCCGTTAAATATGAAGGTAATCACTTACTTAACCACTTATTCATCGTGCCTTGAAAGAAACAAGTTGAAAGTTTCCTTAGAAGAGTATTGTGATCAGCGAAGAATGCTACTGCACCAGTGTGAGGAATTGTGCAGCTCTTCTTCGTGTCTTCCTAATCTCTTCCGCTAATCAGACTAGATCATCTCCAAAATGGGCGACAATATTCGGGAATCGGTGGCTGTCGGGTTTAGTAGGTATGCTTTGTGAGTAAAGACGTTACCTATCCTGATAGGCGAACCGTATACTACGCTTCCCTGCGCCTCTGCCGTTGACACGGAAATATGAAGTACATCTGTGGCAGATTCATCTTGCGTGCCTGTCCCCCCAGTGTTTACCCAGTAATGCTTCCACAAAAAGACAGGCCGCCTCCCTAAAAGGCGCATCACTGCTGCGGCGTTGAGACCGAGATTTCGGCTGGCCCCCCTCTTCCCCTTGCAGCCCCCCTTTGAAAAATAAAGTGTATGGTCGCGGAGCGGGGAGGCAGATGCTGGGGGAACATTTGCATGCCGAGAAGAAAGGCGGGGAAGAATAACAAAAGGCTAAAGCAAACACAGCTCTCAAGGTGCGCTCGGGGCGGTAGACACAAATTAATATTTCTAAATTGAATGTCGGGGCGAGCGACGAGGGTAAACGTCCTGCGTCGCTGGGGCGGTCGCCGCCGCTGTTTCTTAGCTGACGTCACTGCTGGCTGCTAGAGACCGCGGCGCGTATTTACCTGCGCGCAGCGCGAGAGAGACGGGGGAAAAAAAAAAAAGACCTCTGGTTTCTGTATAACTTGCGTCGTGTTCCAAACGTACACTCGCGGGGAGTATGACTTTTTATTGTCCGTGTTTACAGCAAAAGATATCTGCAGAAATTTGTTCAAGGGCTGTGACAGGGTGATGGGGGGGGGGGGGGGGGGGGGAGGCAGAGGGAGAGGTGGGGAAGGAAAGAACCCTAAAACTGTTCGCTCTTATGTATCCACAGATTTGCCAAAAAGCCCGTACACGATCCAGCAAGTTTGTCACTTTAACCTCACAGCAGAAGCTGTTCGTGTATACAGTACTTTTGACAATAGTGGGAAGAGCTACAAATGCAGATAAAGCATTTCTAATATTGACTCCGGCACTGTGTTTAGAGAAGAAGAAGATAAGACGCTGGTCCAGGGAAAGATTTAAATTGATAGAGAAATATTTACATGAAAATCTCTTAAAGGAATTGTTACACTCGGAATCTGTTGATTACACGAATTTTCTCCGAATGGATAGCGAAACTTTTAATAACTTATTTAGCATTACTTCGCCCTCACATTGAACAAGAAGACACAAGTGTGCGAAAATTTCTTCTCTTTTGCTTGGTCTTCTAATGACAACTCATTAAAATACGTGCGATAATATATTATCCATGGAAGAACCGGAGAGCTTTACTTTTTTAAAAATTTTATTGCACCTCCGCATCTATGTTGTGAGTAACATACTGATTTTCTTCTTTGTAATACATGGCTGGGGAAAATGTGATTTTGATAATTGCCAGTACTATAGCCGGCCGATGTGAACGAGCGGTTCTCGGCGCTTCAGTCCGGAACCGAGCTGCTGCTAGAGTCGCAGGTTCGAATGGCATGGATGTGTGTGATGTCCTTGGGTTAGTTAGGTTTAAGTAGTTCTAAGTCTAGGGTACTGATGTCCTCAGATGTTAAGTCCCATAGTGCTTAGAGTCATTTGAACCATTTTTGAACCAGTACTATAAATCTTGATCGCAGTTTCCATAGGTGTGGAAACTCACGATACAGTGAGATAAATTGTAATAAAACACTTTTTCATTAAACATATGCGGCGAAAGATCTACAAGACGACGCCCGCCGTCTTGACAGATTTTCTGTCATTCAAAATTTCTCTCAAACACGTAAAACAAGTACTGTGTTTGACAAACATGACAGACAGCAACACACACAGCTAAGCATTTGGCAAACATAGTAAAGCTGACAAATTATTTGATTGTGTGCGACGGCCTTTGCTGCTGGCTGCAGGGTCTCTCCCGATTTACACGGAAGTGACGTCAAATGACGGGTGACTCGCCACGACCACGAAACTCGAGAGCAGCCGACCCAGAAAGCCGAGCCTGACGTAGTTTTACCGCTGTGTGATTGGACCCACGGAAATCTCAACACTTTCGCAAAAGAAACAGCTAAATATTTGTGACATGGAAGACTATATTAGGTTGGTGCATGGGTTCATAGCGTTTTTCCGTAAGTTTAAAAAACAAAATGGTTCAAATGGCTCTGAGCACTATGGGACTTAACTTCTGAGATCATCAGTCCCCTAGAACTTAGAACTACTTAAACCTAACTAACCTAATGACACCACACACATCCATGCCCGAGGCAGGATTCGAACCTGCGACCGTAGCTGTCACGCGGTTCCAGACTGTAGCCTCTAGAACCGCTCGACCACTCTGGCCGGCTTTAAAAAACACAAGAGAGACGCGTGACAGAGTCTTTAGTCATCAATAATGTATTCTCCTTCACCATTTATAATTGTCTGCCAACGCTGGGGTAACTTTTCGATTCCGCAAATATGGAAGTTACGTGGTTTCGATTTTGAGACGAAGAACACGTAGAGCCCTGTTTGGGGCGTATTTTCATACGGAAGGAAAGTTCCTTGAAGGTTGTTCGACAGAGACCGGAAAAGGTGAAAATCTGAGTGCGCAGGTTCAGGTGAATGAGGTGGGTGCGGAATGACTTCCCAACCCAACTCTTGCACAGTGTTTTTCGTCAGTCTAGCAGAATGCAGGCGGGAAATATCGTAGAGTAGCATCACTTCACGCAGTCTTCCTGGTCATTGTTGTTGGATTGCGTCTGCAAGACGTTTCACTTGTTGGAAAATGTCAGCAGCGATGGTTACACCTTGGGAGTACACTGGCGTGGATCATTGTGGATTAATGCGTTAAAACGATCTTCATCGAACACCGTTGGTCTTCGTAGAGAGTCATTAATGTCCAAACTGTTCTGCATAAAACGAGGAGACAATTTTTTTGCCACACTCTGTCGAGTGGCATTATCACCAAATACGGAGCAAATGTTTCTAGCTGCCTCCGCTGCTATGCCAGCTGTATTGAACCCAAATAGAAGAATATGTCGCAAATGTTCCCATTTCTCGAGTCGGCACTCCATTTTCTAGCCTCCTCAGCTCCACTCACTATCTCCAAATGACAAAAGAACAACTTGTAAAGTCAAATACTATGAACTACAAATAAAATATGACAATCGACAAATAAAGCTATAGCAACCGGAATACCAACACGCAAAAAAAAGGTTCAAATGGCTCCGAGCACTAAGGGACTTAACTGCTGTGGTCATCAGTCCCCTAGAACTTAGAACTACTTAAACCTAACTAACCTAAGGACATCACACACATCCATGCCAGAGGCAGGATTCGAACCTGCGACAGTAGCGGTCGCGTGGTTGCAGACTATAGCGCCTAGAACCGCTCGGCCACTTCGGCCGGCCTACTCGTTTCTCTGCCAGAAATTTCATATTCGTTAATAAAGAGCTGTCATTTTACTCACAGCAATTTCTCAATCTTTTGCAATCAGACGGAAGTTACAAAATAGAAGAAACTCATTTCAAAGGGATTGCGCTCTTATAGGTAAATAACATCGAATGTAGCAAAATAAAAAAAAGTCCTAGAATCTGTTAGGAACGCGAAGATGACAAAAAAGATTCAATAAGATAGAATATTTTCTCAGAATTTTCGGGAAGAGGACATACACCTATCATCTTCTTTGTCAGTCGATATTAAGGAAAATGCTGCATTATGAAAGCAGCCTTGTAACGTTACATCTCTTCTTGTTTATTCGAAACGTATAAAAAAAAACTATGTTAAGGAGGGTACATGCGTTGTATTACTGCATCAAATATGCATTTAAGATGAGAAAAACGCCTGAAAATAAGTTTCTGAGACTGTGCTGTTCAAGAAAGCACTGTAAGATGTACTATTTAAAACAGTTGTCGCGTGCACGCGACACAAATTAAAAACATGAAGCAGTCGTAAACAGTAGTTTGCTAATGTTTTGGGACGTCCAGGTACACTATCCCATCGAAGGTTCTCTCACGAAAAACGGGGGCTGTACACTTTTTTCTTGCTCAATGCACAAAAAACGTTCAGTTTATGGTTATCACGAACATGTTGCAATGTTTGATGTGGATTTTCACTGCCCCAAATCCTACAGTTACGTATGCTAACCTTGCCACTTAAGTAAAAAGTCGACTCGTCAGAAAAGATGATTTCGTCCAAGAAATGTTCATCCTGACATCTTGGGTTGTCTGGTGTTCTGCCGGATATCAGCGTCGTACTTGCACGATATTTCGGTAGCGTAACTCGTTACCTTCATCAGGTGCGACTTGAGTCTCAGGCATTAGATCGCCAGGAAATTCTGAAGAAGTAATGTTCTTCCTCATGTAATCGATTTAACATATCCGCACAGAAGTTCTTGCAAGCAATTTTATCTGTGTATTTTACTGCTTGTATGATCGTCAATCTGTACGGTTTGAAATACAAACGGTTTCTCAACACACGCCAAACAGACGTATGTGGGATGTGCAGTTCGCGAGAGGCACGCCGGGTCGATTTCGTAGGGCTGTTGACAAAACGTTGTCTCACTCTGAAAGCGTATTGTCATATCGCTGGTTGTTGCGGAGTATCTTTGCGAGTGGCTGCATTTGCATAGTCGAGCTCTGGTCACGGATCTGTCATGTGCTGTGGGTAGCACTCTTCGACCATAAATATAATAGACTGGCCCTGACGTCATTTTCGTGGCTCCAACATCTCAGGGCTAAAGTCACGTGAATGTTGGCAAAACATGGTTGTTTCGTGTTGCGCTAACGGCTGTACTCAGCGTTTTGTCGGGGGAAATGGCATTACATTTCACGTGTAAGTGTTCCAATGATGGTGCAGATGCGTTTATGGAAATCTGATGAAGTGACTTTTATGTTTTTTACACTTGAAACAGAGTATCACGTAAATTAAAGTGTTGAAAGTGATGCCTGTAAAGTCAGACTCCTATTCCATTTTCGAAAGTATCTGTGATAATTCGGTTACAGAAGTAAGTATAATTGTTTCTCGTTCCTACTCATAGTTTCCCTAAGGATGAAAACCAAAGGCAGCTTTGGATACAGGCCCTGAAATGGAAAAACTTTAAGCCATTTGCACATACGCGCCTTTTTGTATATACAAGTGAGATTATAATAACGTAAGAGCACCTATAGTCGACACATGAAGAGAATTTTTTTCTACCTTCTGATACTATTAAATAAATGTAGGATCCAAAATTATTTTCTGAAACTTCAAAGTCTCACCTTTCATCTAAAATATCATTTTTTTAAACTGATAGTTTAAACTTTTGTAAAAATAATAGGAACTGAACCTTTGAAGTGCATCTAAAATTGATACTCTAAAATGGACCTGCTCCTAAAGTCGACAATTTTGGCACCTATAGTTGACGTAATTCCCATATCCCATTTTCTTTTATAAGTGACTAGAGCTCAAAACGCGGCGAATCCAATGTTAGAAGTTTTGACACGAGCCCACTCTTACCGTTTAAAAGAATTTTAACGACATTTTACTTTAATTGATAGTTTATAGTAATTTCGTCCCGCTGGCCACGAGAGGGGCGTTCGATGTATTTGTTAGATTTTATAAATGGTACTGTGAACAAATCCAGGTCAAATGTAGTTCTGACATAATTTTTCGCAAATAAAAAAGTAACTTTTGTTGGAAGCGTTTGCAGTCAACTGAGAAATGTGTTTAAAATACGATACAAACATAGGATGGCAGACCGCTGATTTGAATTTCCGCCACGTTTTGCCAACAGTCACGTGGTTTATGTTGGAGCCACACCAGCCCTATAGCTTCTGCACAGCAAGGCCAGTCTACTAGTATCTATGGTCGAAGGTAGCACTACACGTGAGGGACATTATTATGTAAGTTCAAGTGTTGCTACAGGTGCCAAATGAAGTAATGAGATATAGAAGTGGATTCAGAGAAAGGTGCGTAAAGAAGTAATTAAATACGATCAGTGCTGACGATAACGTGTTTGCGTATCCGCTCGTTGCGTGTCGTACTGTACAGCATCAATCATCCGCGCCGTGATCGGCCTCCCAGAATGAACTAATGTCAATCAGCAATATATTTTACCACAAAAGAGAGCATTAAAATGCGCTGAACTGTGGTCGCCGACTTCCATTCTTCAAACTAAAACACACATGTAACACTCAGGGAATGAAGGCAGCCATCTTCAACGCAACTGCCGCTAGCGCTTCTTACGGTATGATTCGGCACCAGCGAACTACGCGAGACAAAACTTGATGTATTTCCCTGAAAATTGACACAACAATCAACTCAGTACGTTCTATGAGTTAATTTATATGAATTTTCAACGTTGTAAAGCCGTTTTTGAAACGCCCTGTACAGCTATTGTGGTTCTCATTGAGATTAGGGTAAAGTAAATATGGAGCTGGATATGATCAAGATGACTCGAATAGAAACTGACAACGCGCATAGAGGAACATACAAAATCTGTTACCCCCCCCCCACGATAGTGCAGAGCAGGTGGAGTGTGTTGGAAATGGACACAATAAACAAGAGGAAAAAATGTTTTCGTTTACATCTACGTGATTACTCTCCTATTCACAATAAAGTGCCTGGCAAAGGGTTCAATGAACCACCTTCAAACTGTCTCTCTACCGTTCCACTCTCGAACGGCGCGCGGGAAAAACGAGTACTTAAATTTTTCTGTGAGAGCCCTGATTTATCTTATTTATCGTGACGATCATTTCTCCTCGTGTAGATGGGTGCCAACAGAAAGTTTTCACAATCGGAGGAGAAAACTGGGGACTGAAATTTCATGAGAAGATCCCATCGCAACGAAAAACTTCTTTGTTTTAACGATTGCCACTCCACGTATCATATCTGTGGCACTATCTGCCCTATTTCACGATAATACAACGAGCTGCCCTTCTTTGCATTTTTTCTATGTCATTCATCAGTCCCACCTGATGCAGATCCCACACCGCACAGCAATACTCCAGAATAGGGTGGACAAGTGTGGTGTAAGCACTCTCTTTAGTAGACCTGTTGCACCTTCTAAGTGTTCTGCTAATGAATCGCAGTCTTTGGTTTGCTCTACCCACAACATTATCTATGTGATCGTTCCAATTTAGGTTATTTGTAATTGTAATCCCTGAGTATTTAGTTGAATTTACAGCCTTCAGGTTTGTGTGACTTATCGCGTAATCGAAATTTAGCGGATTTCTTTTTGTACTCATATGAATAACTTCACACTTTTCTTTATTCAGGGTGATTTGACACTTTTCGCACCATACAGATATCTTATCTAAATCATTTTGCTATTCGTTTTGGTCACCTGATGACTTTACAAGGCGGTAAATGACAGCATCATCTGCAAACAATGTAAGACGGCTACTAAGATGGTCTCCTATGTCGTTAATATAGATCAGGAACAACAGAAGGCCCTATAACACTTCCTTGGGGAAAGCCGGTTATTACTTCCCTTTTACTCGATGGCTTTCCGTCAATTACTACGAACTGTGACCCTTCTGACAGGAAATCACGAATCCAGTTGCACAGCTTTGGCGATATTCCATAGGCACGCAGTTTGGTTAGAAGACGCTTGTAAGGTACAGCATCGAAAGTCTGCTGGAAATCTAAAGATATGGAATCAATTTGACATCCCTCCTCGACAGCACTCATTGCTTCATGAGTATTATGAGGTAACTGTGTATCACAAGAACGATATTTTCTGAATCCGTGCTGACTGTGTGTCAATAAATCGTTTTCTTCGAGGTAATTCATGATGTTCGAACACAGTGTATGTTCCAAAACCCTATTGCAGATCGACGTTGTGATATGAACCTGGAATTCAGCGGATTACTCCTATTTTCCTTTTTGGTATTGGTGTGACTTGAGCAATTTTCCAGTCTTTAGGTGTGGATCTTTCTGTGAGCCAGCGGTTGTATTTAATTGCTAAATGTGGAGCTATTGCATCAGCATACTCTGAAAGGATCCTGACTGGTATACAATCTGGACCGGAGGCCTTACCTTTATTAAGTGATTTAAGCTGCTTTTCGACACCGAGGATAACTACTTCTATGTTTCTCATCTTGGCAGTTGTTCTTGATTGGAATTCAGGAATATTTACTTCGTCCTCTTTGGTGAAGGAGTTTCGGAAAACCGTGTTAATAACTCTGCTTTTGGCACTGTCATCAGTGACTTTACCGTTGTTATTGCGCAAGGAAAGTATTGATTGCGTCTTGCCACTGGTGTGCTTTGTTTATGACCAGAATCTCTTTGGGTTTTCTGCCAAATTTTGGGACAGAGTTTCGTTGTGGAAATTATTATACGCATCTCTCATTGAAGTGCGCGCTATCTTTCGAACTCCTCCAAAACTTTGCCAATCTAGGGGATTTTGCGTTCTTTTTAAATTTGGCATGCTTTTTTTGTTGCTTCTGCAACAGCGATCTAACCCGTTTTGTGTACCATGGGAGGTAAGTACCATCACTGATTAATTTATGTGGTAAACGTCTCTCAAATGCCGTCGATACTCTCTCTTTGAAATCATTCCACATCTTTTTTACTCTTGCATGATCAGGACGGAAGGACTGGAGACTGTCTCTTAAAAAGACATGAAGAACATTTTTATCAGCTTTTTTTAAATAAATGTACTTTGCGTTTTTTTAATGATTGTGGGTGTTACAGTATTCAGCCTAGCAGCAACTGCCTTGTGGTGGCTAATTCCTGTAACCGTAATGATACTCTCTATTTGTTCAGGATTATTTGTTGCTAAGAGGTCAAGTATGCTTTCGCAAACTTCTACGCTTCGAGTGGGCTCATGTACTAATTGTTCAAAATAATTTTCTGAGAAAACATTCAGTACAATTTCGGATGACGTTTTATGCCTGCTACCGGCTTTAAACGTATAATTTTTCCAGCATATCGAGGGCAGACTGAAGTCACCACCGACTATAATTGTATGACTGTGGTATCTATTTGAAATGAGACTCAAGTTTTCTTTGAACTGTTTAGCAACTATATCTTCTGAGTCGGGGGTTGGTAAAACGTTAGTCCGACTGTCAAGTATAACCTCTGCCCATACTATTTCGAAGGAACTATATACTTAAGTTTCGCTACATGGTAAACTACTTCTGACAGCAATGAATACTCCTCCACCAACTGTATTTATTCTATCCTTTCTGAACACTGTTAGGTCGTTTGAAAAAATTTCGGCTGAATATATTTCCGGCTTTAGCCAGCTGTTTGTACCTATAACTAGTTGAGCTTCAGTGCTCTCTATTAGGGCTTGGAATTCTGGTTCTTTCCCAACACAGCTACGACAACTTCCAGCTATACCGATCGTTTCTACAACTACCTTCCTGTGTTTTATCTGCCTCCTTTTAGACGGACGCCCTTTCTGTGATTTCCTGAGACCCTCTAACCTAAATAAACCGCCCAGTCCCTTCCACACAGCCCCCGCTACCCGTGTAGCCGCTTCTTGCGCGTAGTGGACGCCTGACCTGTTAAGCGGAACACGGAAACCCACCACCAGATAGCGCAAGTCAAGGAATCTGCAACCTACACGGTCACAGAACCACCTGAACCTCCGATTCAGACCCTCTACTCGGCTCTGCACCAAAGGACCACAGTCGGTTCTATCGACGATGTTGCAGATGGTGAGCTCCGCCTTAATCTCGGAAGCGAGACAGGCAGTCTTTAACATTTCCGCTAGCCGCCCGAAAACAGCGAGCATCTCCTCCAATCCAAAGTGACACACGTCTTTGGTATCGACATGAGCCACCACCTGCAGTTGGCTGCACCCCGTACTCCTCATGGCATCCGGAAGCACCCTTTCCATATCCGGAATGACTCCCCCCAGTATGCACATGGAGTGCGCAGTGGCTCCCTTTCCCTCCCCAGCAGCCATTGTTCCTAAGGGGCCCCATTATGAGCCTAACATTGGAGCACCCAACTGCCAGCAAACCCACCCTCTGTGAATGCCCAGATCTTGTCGGTCGAGAAGCTTCCTCGGGAACAGGGTGGACGACTGCATCTGGCTCAGAGACTTCGTCAGCCACAGATTACGCACGAAACCTGTTCGTCAAACGAACTGGGGAGGCCCTACAATTGGCATCTCGGAAAGTATTTTGCTGCCTACCAGACTTTGGAATGACCTCTCACACGACCATGGGTGAGGGGTCAACCTCAGTGCAGGCAGAACCTGGGGCGGCCACAGCAGTAGGCTGACTGATCGGAGGACACGTGGGACGTGCTTGGCGTTCCTCGCATCCCCGCGTCCGACCCCTCCACAGTGATGCACTCGCAGTAGCCTCAAGCTGTGTGGCTGAAGTCAACGCAGCCTGGAGCTGTGAACAAAGGGTTACCAACTCATCTCGCATCTGCACACAGCAATCACAGTTCCTATCCATTATTGAAGTCGCTCCTGTTTGAAGCTAATATAAGTATGTAACAAATTGTGTACTCGCCTTATTAGCAGCAGGAACTCAAGGTGCTCTCTCACTGATGGTCTAACCAACTTTTATAATAAAGTCGGCTGATTGGCCAGTGTGTGAAGCAAGTGGTACAGATCAACGAGGAGCAGTTATTCGTTTGCAGTGAGCAATACCACGTATGGAAGTAGGCCAGGAAAGGACGCATTTATGACCGGGTGAAAATGGCACTTTATAACGCTCCAAATAATTCTAGAACCACACTGGAGTTATTCCCAGCAGAGACAAATTGCATACGCTTGTGTTCTTGGCTACTTTGTATCTTACACATACAAGCTAGACCTGGGATCCTTAGCGAATGGAAAGTGCACCTGACTTACTAATGTCTGATAGTGAACACTGGGACAGTCACTAATCATAAGAAACTCTACGAAGGACTTGAAGATTGTCGGTTTGTCCTAAGAAAAGCTTTTTGGTTTTGTGCCCCTAAAAGATAAAGGAGTGATTTTTTCAGTGGTCAGCTTTTAGTTATTTACGAAGAAAATACAGTAGAACCTCTCTAATCCGTCACCTTCGGGACTGGGACCATGGTCGGAACGAAAAAAAGATCAGATTATCCGAAAAATCTAATATTTATTGCAAAGAATATAAAAAGACATTTAATACAAAAAATTAAACGATTTAAGAACTAAAAGACGTCTACAGTAATATAAAAAGATATTTTTTACACAGTGTTAAACAATATATTAATTAAAAAACGTCTACACACACTGTAATATGTATCGGTTTTAAAATGAAAAACGACAAACAAATTACAGTACTGTACTGTACTTAATAACGTATAAACAATATATACTGTAAACTAAAAAATGTTTATAGCACTGTATATAAAAAGAAACTTTTTATAAAGAAATAAACTATTGTATGTATAAACTAAGAAATGATTATACTGTATGCATTGTTTTTACAGTAAAAACGAAAACAAATTACTTGGAAAAAAAGTCAGTGATACATTTTTGTTTAGCAGATGTTATTCTAGATTTAGCTGCAGTGTCCCTCCATTTTTATCCACAAAACGTCCATTGGAGTTGAAGTTGGATTCTGCTCGATGTATTGAAGGGCGATGTCAAAAGCGTTTTTTGCATTGTTGTGTGAAATCCGGATGGGGCGTTCGTCTTCGCCGTCCGAGTCATTCACAGTTACCTGGCTAACAGCGGCAACAGTCTGGTCGTCATTGAGCTCTTCAAAATTGTCGCAGTCTTTGTCACATTTGTTGAACCGCTCCTCAACTTCATTGGCAGGGACGTTCGGCTCCAGAGTTTGTAGATCTTTAACGATTTCCAGTGCGTCGTTGTTTTGCTCATCTTCGGTAAGCTCATTTTCAGTCATAACTTGTGGCCAAAGCTTACGCCACGATTTCCGCAGTGTGTCAGGTTTCAGTTCATCCCATGCTGCAACGATTTTGTAGATAGCATCTTTGTTGTTCAGCGATTTCATTGCCTCAAATAAGTTATGTCCTCCTTCAAATTTTCCAAGATTGAACTGATATACTTTCTGCGATATCGCCTTTTTAACCATTCGATAACGCCCTGATCCATTGGTTGGATGAGTGAGGTCACATTAGGAGGCAGAAAGAGAGCTTTTATGTCCCCTTTCACCAAATGTTCCTCAGATGGATGTGATGGTGCGTTATCCAACAGCAATAGAGCACAAACAGGCAGATTTTTTTGCTTCCAGTCTTTTTCGATCGATGGCACAAACTCGGCGAAAAACCAGGATTTAAAAAGGTTGGAGCCCATACAAGCAGATTTTTGATTGGGGTAATAAACCGGCAAGGAAGATAAGTTTATATTTTTGAATGCCCTTGGCTTCTTAGATTTTCCAATGACGAACAAGGGGAGCTTGTGGGTACCATCTGCGTTGCTACAAGGAATGACTGTTATTCTATCTTTTATAAGTATCGTTCCTACCACGGATTCATTTGAAGCTGCGAGCGCTTTTGTTGGCAACATTTTAAAGTTCAGCCCTGTCTCGTCGATGTTATACACTTGGCAGGGTAACAGTTCATTTTCTTCTACAATTTCTTGAAACTTAACAGAAAACTCCTTAGCAGCTGCGGCGTCGGCAGATAGTTTTTCACCGAAAATAGAAACAAACAGGACACCATGACGTGTTTTCCAACGATCAGTCCAGCCTTCACGGGCAGCAAATTTACTTTCGGCTTCCACTTTTTTGTGCAAAACTATCGCTTTTTCTTTGAGAGTTGGCCCGGATATTGGAGTTTCTTTCCTTCTTTCTTGACAAGACCATATCCACAATGCGTTATCAAGCAGTTCAGTTTAGGCTTTTTCAATGTTTTGCGATTCTTCAGAGTGTTTTCACCATCAATCGTAACTGTACAGGATTCGATGTCTTTCCTATTCTTCCTCCAATCCTTAATTGTCGTAACACCTACATTCAGTTCCTTTGCAATTGTTTAGAGCGATTCTCCTTCGTCCAGTTTTTGTAGAACTGCTAATTTTTCATTTAGTGAAAGAGTTGCGTGTTTACGTTTGAATCCAGACATGTTGAAAAACAGACAACTGTTCACACAATGAATCTACAGTAATAAGTACTGTAAAGAACACGGAATAAAGCAAACAACGACGTTTTTTAATCCCAACAAAGGATAAAACTGCACAATAACGTACAGTATAACAATATGCACAGAGATCCCGTGTGGAGTTGATAGTCTCCCATCGGGCGCCTCCCCAGGTGGCGGATAGGGGAATGCTCTCCAGATATGGAGGGTACCGGGGAAATAAAATACCCGGGGTGGACCAAAACTATCAACCGAAATCCACTAACGTCTGCCAGCGGTTAGGGGTCAGCGTCTGTTCGCCTAGATGGTGCGGCTGCAGCAACCTTCTTGATCTCAAGAATCAAGTCGTATTCCTCGTGATCTTTCCTCGGAAGGACCACCACCAAGTTAGTTTTCAACTTGAAAACCAAACATGATGATAACACAAGGAATGAATCCATAACCCCGGGCATCAGTCGCAAGGCTGGCTTCACCTGGTCATCGGATTCCGGGGGACCAGGAGCATCATGTTACGCCTAAAGTTGAGAACCAGACGACGTCCAAATTATTACACACAAAACAAAGACACTTCATCGGTACACTTAATACTAATACTCTTTACAAACTGGGCAAGATCAAACAACTTACAGACGTGCAGCAAAAATTCCAGATCAAAATCCTTGCAATCCAGGAAACACGATTTACGGACGAAAACCATTTTGATACAGACAACTACAGGATCTACAAAGGAAAACCAGCAGTTAAAACTAATGAGAAAGGACTCAAACAGTTTGGCACAGCATTTGCAGTCCACAAATCTATCAGCGACTCTGTCATTGACCTCCAGTCTGCCTCAGAACGTATATCAACGCTCTCCGTCAAATCGGCCAACAAAGCATATACCTTGATCAACGCACACGCACCTACAAATAACTATAACAAGAAGAACCGCCAGAAAGTGGATGACTTCTGGAATGACCTTGAAGAGACGACAAACAAAATTGCCAAACACAATGTAATAATCTTGTTAGGCGACTTTAACGCACAATTAGGTAAAGAGAAAAAACACAGGAAAATCACCGGAATCCATACAGCTCACAAGAGAACTAACAAGAATGGGGAAAGATTGAAAAGCTTTTGCGAAAATTTCGGCCTCGTAATTATGTCAACACAATTCAAAAAACCCAACAAGAAACTGTATACTTGGAAGTCGCCCAACACAATGTTGGGTGAATTACAAATAGACCATGTGGCCATCTCCAAGAGTAACACAGCAGAAATTCTGAATGTGAAAGCGAGAAGAGGATTTTTTGAGTCAGACCACCATCTTCTACAGATAAATACCAGATTACAACCCAATAGAAAAAAGTCAAAACTAAACAAAGTGCTGAGACCAGACCCCGAATACGTAAAACTCAACAAGGAAAACATCTTACAGGAAATTAGTCAGACAAACACCACAAACTGGACAGAGCTTGTGGACGTCCTCAAATCCACGATGAAATTGGGTCAACCCCCGAGAAGGAGAAAACACAGGTGGTGGAATATAATATGTGACCAAGCAATAGAAGAAAGGACCAATGCCTGGAAAAACTTCAATAGTCACAAAACATCAGAAAAATGGCAACAATTTCTAGTTATCCGAAAACAAACATTGAAAACTATTCGGAGGGAAAAAAGAAATTATGACAAACGGCGACTAGATGAGATAGAACAAGACTTTAAGAAGAACAACACCAGGAATTTTTATAAGACGTTTAAAGAACATATTGCAGGATACCAGCCACCCAATCTTTGCTTCAAGAAACCGGATGGTTCATTAGAAACTAACACGGAGAATAACTGCCAAATCCTCGTAGACTATTTCAACAAATTTCTCAACTGCGAAAGACCTACAGAGGATATTCACTACGAGACGTCTACACCAAATCCTGACGCTAAACCGCCAACCATCAACGAAATAGTAGAAACTATCAAGACACTGAAAAACAATAGAGCCCCAGGAGAAGATGGAATTATTGCAGAACTATGGAAACTAAATGATGAAAGATTAACAGGAAAAATTCACAAAATCATATTAAACATTTGGGAAACAGAACAGATCCTTTCGAGAATGGAAATGCGCACTCATCCATCCACTCCACAAAAAAGGGGACAAAACTGAACCAAATAATTACAGGGGTATCTCACTTGTACCGGTCACATATAAAATCCTATCAAAAGTTCTCATGAATAGATTAGAAGAATAAGCTGACCCACAAATAGGAGAATACCAGGCTGGTTTTCGCAAGGGACGATCATGCATAGAGCAGATCTGGAATCTGAAAATGATTCTCCAGATGAGAAACACCCGAAACACAGTGGTTACTTTTGTAGATTTTAAAAAGGCCTACGACTCAATAGACAGAGTAGCGCTCTGCAAGACGCTGGAAGAATTCAGCATTGACAGAAAGACAAGAGCAATCATTCGGGAAAGATTAACTGACACAGTCTCCAAGGTTAAATGTATGGGGGATATCTCGGAACCATTTGAAATCCAAACTGGAGTGCGACAGGGTGACGGACTTTCTCCATTACTCTTTAATATCATTCTTGAAAAAATTATCAGGACATGGGAAAAAGAAGTCAAAGGAATCCAAATTGGCACTAGAAAAGATAATAGATTCAATTTGAAGTGTTTAGCTTTTGCGGATGACCTTGCAATCCTCACAAATAATAGAAAAGAAGCCACTAACGCCATAGAGAAGTTACACGAAATTGCACAAAGAACTGGCCTGCAAATCTCATATGAGAAAACCCAGTACATAGAAAGAGTGCCACAAGACAAATTGCCTATTGTGACAACCCATGGGAAAATCGTACAAGTACCACATTTTAAGTACCTGGGAGAAATCATCCAGCCATCAGGGATCAACCTAAAGGCCAATGAGGAAAGAATAAAAAAAACTACAGAAAGCATATAAACTCACGTGGAACTATTATAACAAAAAGTCCATATCCATTAACGCAAAATTGAGGCACTACAACACTATCATACTTCCGGAGGCACTGTATGCATCTGAAACAACACTAATAGGTGGGCAAACTAAAATCAAAGAAATAGAGAAACAAGAAAGGAAAATTCTCAGGAAAATTTTTGGCCCGATACAAGAGCAAGGAATCTGGATGAAGAGACCAACATCAGAATTATACAAATACACAGAAAAGATTACGGATACAATAAGGAAAAGAAGAATGCAGTTCTACGGACATATCAACAGGATGAATGAAAAGAGAATGTCAAAGCGAATTCTTAAAGTCATCAACTCAGGCAGGGGAAAAACAAAATGGATAAAAGAAGTTGAAGACGACCTCAGACAAGCACACATAACAGTAAACGATGCAGAAAATAGAACTGAATTCAGGAACATCATCAAAAAACATAAATTTGACACCACAACACAGAAGAGACCAGGATGCAAATGGACAGCGGAGCGAAAGAAACAACACAGTGAACACATGAAGAAAATTTGGGCCCAGAAAAAACATAAACAATCATCATAAAGGAATTCAAGTTCAAACGCTCTCTTAAATGGGAATAATCGAAAATAATAATAATAATAATAATATGCGCAGCGATAGACATCGCAACAATAGCTCGACAGGCGTCCAGTCAGTGACGAGTCGGCACAGGCTCGCGAGCCTCAGCATGGTTGGACTAACCGGAGTGACGGACCATCCAAGGTCGGATTAGAGGAGTTCTACTCTATTTTAGTTTTTTTTTTCCAGAGAGAATGTAATTCTTGCAAGACAAGATTTTCAAAAAAAATTTTTTTTTATCAAAGGGTTTAGTTTTTCCCAAAGTTTTTCCCGAAGGATGGTTTACTATTTCCCAACATGAATATTAGTTTTTCAGCTCTTTCGTAAGAAGGATTTGTTTTTTATTCCAAAGGAATTTTCGTTTCACTGAAGAAGACTTTTAAATATTTCGGTGAAGTGCCTTAGTGTGCTGTTTGAGACTTTCGCGAGATAGTAACTGCTTCATAGGTTCGCGGACGTCCCGTCGCATAATGTTGTCAATGCTGTACAATACTGTCTTCCTGCAGAAGAAACTTTTTTCCAATATTAGAATGACATAATCGCAATGACACCATTCTATTGCACGTTGTAGATGTGGCGGTGGGACTTGTAGTCCTGTAGCCCCGTACCACCCTCAGATGGTGGAAGTTCAACGCTGCCGGTAAGAAGTGACACAATTACAGAGGTAGTTATAGTGGTGCTCGGACCACGGATTTCACAGAAAAACTAACACATCATTAGTGGCCGTATCAACGTGTGGCTGCAGTGACTCGCTAATATATGCGCTAGCTGGCTGGCGCCAAAGGGAGGGGCTGTAACGTCGTTGTTGTTGTTGTGGTCTTCAGTCCAGAGACTGGTTTGATGCATCTCTCCATGCTACTCTATCCCGTGCAAGGTTCTTCATCTCCAGTACCTACTGCGACCTACATCCTTCTGAATCTGTTTAGTGTATTTCCCTCTTGGTCTCCCTCTACGATTTTTACCCTCCATGCTGCCTTCCAATACTAAATTGGTGATCCCTTGATGCCTCAGAATATGCCCTACCAACCGATCCCTTCTTCTAGTCAAGTTGTGCCACAAACTCCTCCCCAATTCTATTCAATACCTCCTCACTAATTATGTGATCTACCCATCTAATCTTCAGCATTCTTCTGTAGCACAACATTTCCAAAAATTCTATTCTATTCTTGTCTAAAATATTTATCGTCCACGTTTCACTTCCATACATGGCTACACTCCATACAAATACTTTCAGAAACGACTTCCTGATACTTAAATCTATACTCGATGTTAACAAATTCCTCTTCTTCAGAAACGCTTTCCTTGCCACTGCCAGTCTACATTTTATATCCTCTCTACTTCGACCATAATCAGTTATTTTGCTCCCCAAATAGCAAAACTCCTTTACTACTTTAAGCGTCTAATTTCCTAATCTAATTCCCGCAGCATCACTCGATTTAATTCGAC
Organism: Schistocerca cancellata; assembly: GCF_023864275.1. Lineage (NCBI taxonomy): Eukaryota > Metazoa > Arthropoda > Insecta > Orthoptera > Acrididae > Schistocerca > Schistocerca cancellata. The sequence continues at coordinate 1,141,609,342 of NC_064626.1, read as the reverse complement.
TACATTCCATTATCCTCGTTTTGATTTTGTTGATTTTCATCTTATATCCTCCTTTCAAGACACTGTCCATTCCGTTCAACTGCTCTTCCAGGTCTTTTGCTGTCTCTGACAGAATTTGCTTGAAGGTCTCTCGGGCATACAGCCTGGTTGACTGGTCGTTGTTGAAAGAATTTTCGGCGGCGTAACGTGCCATCATCATCAGGTTACTCCTGTTGAGTGACGTCCTAGGCCGGCGGGTGGTGTGGTATATATACCTGTCGCCTCTCTCCTCCACTGACTCCGCGTATGGACCGAGGGATGTGCAGGCCGCGGTGGTGGGGGTAGCTTGCGCTGACGAGATGACTGATGGACATGCCGCCTTCGGTGGGTGTGGTGCCCCGTTTCCGCTGCTCCTGCAGAACTTTTATTGCTGGATTCCACGCTTGGCTGAGTTGAAATCCGTTGTCCTCGTTAATAAGGTTCTCGTGCAGCCGGATTTCAATTGCTTCCTTGTATACACAATCCGAAAAGCTTGATGTGTTGTGCAGGACTTTTGTGTTCTCGTATTCCATACGATGATTTGCCTCGAGGCAATGTTCTGCGATTGCAGATTTTGTAGGCTGTTGGAGATCGCTGTGCCGTTTGTGTTCAGTACACCTTTCCTCGATGGTGCGAATGGTTTGCCCCACATATGCTTTCCCACACTCGCACGGTATGAAATAAACTCCAGATTTCCGGAATCCTAAATCGTCTTTCACTGTCCCTACAAAGGACTTGATCTTTGGCGGCGGGCGGTAGACGCATTTGATGTTATGACGTCCTAGAATCCTGCCTATTGTTCCAGATACGTTGCTCGCATATGGTATGTAGGCTGTCGCTTTCGGTGGATCATCATCAGGTGTCGGCTGTGGTGTGGTCTTCTGCTTGAAGGCGCGTCGAATTTGGCCGTTCTTCTGGAACACATCCTTGAGGTGATCTAGTTCCAGTTTTAAGCTTTCTTCGTCGGAGACCACACGGGCTCTGTGAACCAATGTATTTAGTACTCCTTCTCTTTGTGACGGGTGATGTCAGCTGGAGGCGTGAAGGTACAGATCCGTGTGGGTTGTCTTCCGGTAGACGGTGTGTCCTAGTGTTCCATTAGGCTTTTTCCGTACCAGAACATTCAAGAATGGTAGCTGCCCGTTTTTCTCCACCTCCATGATGAACTGAATTTGGGGGTGGATAGAGTTCAGATGTTGTAAGAACAGTTGGAGCATCTCTTCCCCGTGAGGCCAAATGACTAAAGTGTCATCAACATATCTGTAGAAGACTGTTGGTTTTAGTGGTGCTGATTCTAACACTTTCTCCTCAAATTCTTCCATGTACATGTTGGCCACCACAGGTGACAGAGGGCTACCCATAGGTACGCCGTCTGTCTGTTCGTAGTAATGTCCGTCAAAAAGAAAATATGTTGACGTGAGCACAAAGTTAAGTACTTTCGTGAATGTGGGCCCAAATTTCTTCTCAATAAGATCCAGCGAATCCTTGAGTGGAACTCTCGTGAAAAGTGATACAACATCGAAACTGATCATAAGATCTGAGCTGGCCAACTTGAGTTTCCACATACGTTCCACAAACTGAGCCGAGTTTTTGATGTGGTGCTCACATTTGCCAACCAATGGGCTCAATACAGCGGTCAAGTGTTTGGCAAGCTGGTATGTTGGCGCTCCTATAGTGCTCACTATCGGTCTCAGAGGAGTGTCCATCTTGTGTACCTTTGGAAGTCCGTAGAGTCTTGGTGGTGCAGCAGCACGCGGCCGAAGTTTCTTCGCTGTATCTTCTGTAAAGGTACTTCGAAGAAGTTCAATCGTCTTGCGCTGTATCCGACTGGTTGGATCCGACGTCATCTTCCTGTAAGCAGGGTCGTCCAAGATCTTGTACATTTTCTCTTTGTTTCTGCCGCCGTTAGTAGAACGGTTATGTTCCTCTTATCCACTGAGAGGACGACAATGTCTGGATCGTCACGCAGAGAACGCAGCGCGGCCCTTTCCCGTCTCGAGATGTGTTTCGGCGGCGCGGCCCTGGCGAGTGTGCGGCACGTTTCCCATCGTAACTCCTCCACCGCGTCGGGTGGCAGCTTGGAGGCGACTTGTTCCACTCCGCTGATTATTTCTGCGACAGGGATTGCTGCTGGTGATGGAGTAAAGTTTAAGCCTTTTTCTAGGACGGACAACGCAGCGTTGTCGATGGTTTTTCCTGTAAGATTCATAACCGTGCGTTTAGTCTCCTGTTTGGGCTGTTTTGATGCAAACCGAACAAATTTTAATGACTGTTTCGTAGTTGCATTTCGTTGAGTCCTCTCGGCTTGAGCCCAGGAGGAAGATTCAACCCATTCCCAGGTGACAGGAGAGAGCAGGGACGCCAATTCTAGATGTAGGGCAAAATGTTTGCGCCCTATGGAGTAGAGCTGGCGGCGTGTGTGTCTGATAAATTCACGCACTAGGGCCAGGCTAGCTCTTCTGGTAATTCGGTTCGCTGCAGGTGTCTGGATATGGTGTACGATCTTGGCAAAGGTTGGAAGTGTGCATACAAGGAAGCAATTGAAATCCGGCTGCACGAGAACCTTATTAACAAGGACAACGGATTTTAACTCAGCCAAGCGTGGAATCCAGCAATAAAAGTTCTGCAGGAGCAGCGGAAACGGGGCACCACACCCACCGAAGGCGGCATGTGTACTGACGCCCATCAGTCATCTCGTCAGCGCAAGCTACCCCCACCACCGCGGCCTGCACATCCCTCGGTCCATACGCGGATTCAGTGGAGGGGAGAGGCGACAGGTATATATACCACACCACCCGCCGGCCTAGGACGTCAGTCAACAGGAGTAACCTGATGACGATGACACGTAACGCCGTCGAAAATTCGTTCAACAACGACCAGTCAACCCGGCTGCATGCCCGAGAGACCTTCAAGCATCTCATTCGCCGGGAAAATCTACGAACACACTCAAAGTTTTTATTTCTTCTCCCTGCTTGCTCAGTATGCAGATTGAATAACATCGTGGATAGGCTACAACGCTGTCTCACTCCCGTCCCAACCACTGCTTCCCTTTCAGGTCCCTCGACTCTTATAACTGCCATCTGGTTTCTGTACAAATTGTAAATAGCCTTCCGCTCCCTGTATTTTACCCCTGCCACCTTCACAATTTGAAAGAGGGTATTCCAGTCAACATTGTCAAAAGCTTTCTCTAAGTCTACAAATGCTGGAAACGTAGGTTTGCCTTTCCTTAATCTATTTTCTAAGGTAAGTCGTAGGGTCAGTATTGCCTCATGTGTTCCAACATTTCTACGGAATCCAAACTGATCTTCCCTGAGGTCGGCTTCTACCAGTTTTTCCATTCGTCTGTAAAGAATTCGTGTTAGTATTTTGCAGCCGTGGCTTATTAAACTGATAGTTCGGTAATTTTCTCATCTTTCAACACCTGCTCTCTTTGGGATTGGAATTATTATATTCTTCTTGAAGTCTGAGGGTATTTCGCCTGTCTCACACATCTTGTTCTCTAGATGGTAGAGTTTTGTTAGGACTGGGTCTCCCAAGGGTGTCAGTAGTACTAATGGAATGTTTTCTATTCCCGGGGCCTTGTTTCGACTCAGGTCTTTCAGTGCTCTGTCAGACTCTTCACGCAGTATCATATTTCCTATTTCATCTTCATCTACATTCTCTTCCATTTCTATTGTCCTCAAGAACATCGCCCTTGTATAGACCCTCTATATACTCCTTCCACCTTTCTGCTTTCCCTTCTTTGCTTAGAACTGGGTTTCCATTTGAGCTCTTGATATTCATACAAGTGGACCTCTTTTCTCCAAAGGTCTCTTTAATTTTCCTGTAGCCACTATCTAATTTAGCCCTAGTGATATGTGCCTCTAAATCCTTACATTTGTCCTCTAGCCATCCCTGCTTAGCCATTTTGCCTTCCGGTCGATCTCATTTTTGAGACGTTTGTATTCCTTTTTGCCTGCTTCATTTACTGCATTTTTATATTTGCTCCTTTCATCAATTAAATTCAGTATCTCTTCTGTTACCCAAGGATTTCTATTAGTCCTCGTCTTTTTACCTACTTGATCCTCTTCTACGTTCACTATTTCGTCTCTCAAAGCTGCCCATTCTTCTTCTACTGTATTTCTGTCCCCCATTCATCTGAATAATTTCTTTTATCCCATCATACATTTCATCAATGTGTTCGTCATCTGCGGAGCTAGTTGGCTCTAGATATACTTACTACTGTGGTAGGTGTGGGCTTCGTATCTATCTTTGCCACAATAATGCGTTCACTATGCTGTTTGTAGTAGCTTATCCGCATTCCTATTTTCCTATTCATTATTAAACCTACTCCTGCGTTACCCCTATTTTTTTGTATTTATAATCCTGTATTCACCTGACCAGAAGTCTTGTTCCTCCTGCTACCGAACTTCACTAATACTCACTATATCTAACCTTAACCTATCCATTTCCCTTTTTAAATTTTCTAACCTACCTGCCCGATTAAGGGATCTGACGTTCCACGCTCCGATCCGTAGAACGCCAGTTTTCTTTCTCCTGATAACGACGTCCTCTTGAGTAGCCCCGCCCAGAGATCCGAATGGGGGACTATTTTACCTCCGGAATATTTTACCCAAGAGGACGCCATCATCATTTAACCATACAGTAAAGCTGCATGCCCTCAGGAAAAATGACGGCTGTAGTTTCCCCTTGCTTTCAGCTGTTCGCAGTACCAGCACAGCAAGGCCGTTTTGGTTAGTGTTACAAGGCCAGATCAGTCAATCATCCAGACTGTTGCCCCTGCAACTACTGAAAAGGCTGCTGTCCCTCTTCAGAAACCACACGTTCGTCTGGCCTCTCAACAGATAGCCCTCCGTTGTGGTTGCACCTACGGTACGGCTATCTGTATCGCTGAGGCAAGTAAGCCTCCCCACCAACGGCAAGGTCCATGGTTCATGGGGGGAGCATCGTAGGCGAGTCACAAAGCACGTCGACATCCAGCGCCCCTTGCCGGAGAAACGGACTGTGGTCTTCGCACGCGCTACGCGAGAAAAGCGCGACAGCGAATAGCGACCCAGAGCACTCGCGGGCAGTGTGTTGGCGCCCAATGTAAGTGTGCAGACTCCGATTCCCCGTCTGTGTTGGCTCGTGGGTCTGCCGCCGACGATGGCTGAGTGCCGCCAGTGCTGGTTCTCAAGCCTCGCTAAGTTGAAATCCTGTGTCTCTATTGATCAGGTCGTTACTCAAACGAGATATGTGAACGACACCTTTGTATTATGGCCGCTTGGGACAGCAACGCTTCCTGTACTTCTGGAACACCATGACTCCCTCCACCCGAGCATTCGCTTCGCCACGGATGTGGAGAAAAATGGAGACCTCCAGTTCTTAGATGTCTTGGTCCACAGAAAAGAAGACTTTTCCATGGGTCACAGTGTCTTCCATTAACCAACTTACATTGACTTACATGTACGAGCTAAGAGCTGCCATCGTCCACCTCAACGAAGTGGTGTATTACAGACCCTTGTTCATATGGCTAGAGTTATCTCCAATCTAGGGAGCTTATCAGCAGGACCCCAACGCCCGGTAGCTCAGTGGTCAGCGCGATAGAATGTCAATCCTAAGGGCCCGGGTTCGATTCCCGGCTGGATCGGAGATTTTCTCCTCTCAGGGACTGGGTGTTACGTTGTCCTAATCGTCATCATTTCATCCCCATCGACGCGCAAGTCACCGAAGTGGGGTCAAATCGAAAGACTTGCACCCGACGAACGGTCTACCCGACGGGAGGCCCTAGTCACACGACATTTACATTTACATCAGCAGCACTCAGCCATATTCGCTCTGCGTTTTTAAAGACCAGTTACTCTGATAAACAGATTCGCAATCCATTTCAACCTGCACGCACTAAACATGAAGAACAACCGGAAGAAATGGAGAACTCCACGAGCATGGTTTTCCTACCCTTCGTTGGTGGTATGTCCTTTAAGGCTTTAAGGTCGGCAGGCTGTTAAAAAAACATCAAATATCTTCCCCCTCCGGCGCGAGTGGAAACGACACTGGGTTCTGTTAAAGACAACCTTGTTATAGGGAGACTTGCGATGTACACTGAAGCGCTAGAGAAACTGGTATAGGCATGCTTATTCAAATACAGAGATCTGTAAACAGGCAGAGTACTGCGCTGAGGTCGGCAACGCCTATATAAGACAATAAGGGTCTGGCGCAGTTGTTAGATCGATGATTGCTCCTACAATGGCAGTTCATCAAGATTTAAGTGAGTTTGAAGGTGGTGTTATAGTCGGTGCACTAGCAAATGGTACACAGCATCTCCGAGGTACCGATGAAGTGGAGATTTTCCCGTACGACCATTTCACGAATGTGCTGTGAATATTTTACATCGCTGCGGCCGAAAACGATCCTGCAAGAACGGACCAACGACGACTGAAGAGAATCGTTCAGCATGACAGAAGTGCATCCCTTCCGGAAATTTCTGCGGATTTCAATGCTGGACCATCAACAAGTGTCAGCGTACGAACCATTAAACGAAACATGATCGATATGGGCTTTCGAAGCCGAAGGCCCACTTCTGTACCCTTGATGACTGCACAACACGAAGCTTTACGCCTCGCCTGGGCCAGTCAACATCAACATTGGACTGTTGATGACAGGAAACATGTTGCATGGTCGGACGAGTCTCGTTTCAAATTGTATCGAGCGGATGGACGTGTACGGGTATGGAGACAACCTCATCAATCTATGGATCCTGCATGTCAGCAGGGGACTGTTCAAGCTGGTGGAGGGTCTGTAATGGCGTGGGGCTTGTGCAGCTGGAGTGGTATGGGACCGCTGATACGTCTAGATACGACTCTGATAGATGATACGTACCTAAGCACCCTGTCTGATCATCCGCATCCATTCATGTCCACTGCGCTTTAAGGTGGACTTGGGCATTTCGAGCAGGAGAATGCGACGCCACACACGTCCAGAATTGCTACAGAGTGGCTACAGGAACACTCTTCTGAGTTCCAACACTTCCAGTGACCACCAAACTCCCTAGACTTGAACATTATTGAGCATATCTGGGATGCCTTGCAACGTGCTGTTCAGAAGAGATGTCCACCCCCTCGCACTCTTACGGATTCATGAACAGCCCTGCAGTATTCATGATGTCAGTTCCCTCCAGCACTACTTCAGATATTAATCGAGGCCATGTCAAGTCACGTTGCGGCGCTTCTGCGTGTACACGTTATTAGGCAGGAGTACCAGTTTCTCTGGCTCCCCAGTGTATAAAAACCTGTGCCAGTGGGCAGATGTGCCGAACTGTTAAAGACAGATGCCCTTGACATAGACGTCACATCAGATTAGGTCAGCCGGAAAAGTTTGCTATTGCTGAACACTGTCTAGACATGGGATGTAGTATGAATTACGTAGAGACAAGGAGCCTCTTGTCCGCCTCCACGTACTGGAACTCCATCATTAAAGAAGCAGTCGAAATACGTTTGATTATCGACTTCATTAATAGAGACACGGGATTTCAACTTAGCGAGGCATGGGAACCAGCACTGGCTTCACCCATGCATCGTCCGACCGCAGACTAACGGATCTCACGAGTCAACACAGACTGATGACCGGGGTCTGCACAGTTAAACTGGGCACCAACACACTGACCGCGCGCCGCTATTTGCGGCAGAAATTTTCCCGCCTCGCGCGTGCGAAGGCCGTGGCCCGTTTCTACGCCAGGGGGCACTGGATGTTGCCGTACCCTGTGATTTTCCCACGATGACGTTCTAGCTCCTCCCTTTGGCGCGTGCGCTTTTCTAGAGAGACAGCGCACATATTGGCGGGCCAGTGCAGCAACACCTCAGTAAACACCTGAAGATGACGAGCAGCTGCCTCGTTGAAATACTGTGCGGCTTTCACAACATTATCCGACCCCGTGCCCTAGTACCTCTGAAGGAACAACCTCGAACATAACAAAGAACAGCTCTAATTCTTGAAGACGAGTAATAATTTTTCGAAGAAGGGTTTAATTATTTGAAGGAAGTGTATTAGTTTCTCTCAGAGGAGTCATTAGTTTCTTTAGAACACCACATTCGGCAAAATCGACTATTCGCGTCACCGACCCATTCACGACGTGGTGCTTAGCTACAGTGGTTTGCACCCCAGCGTGATGTGCTCTTTCCTATGCTTGGGGGTCGGTAAGAATAATTTATGAGCACTCATCCAATTGCACCACAAATCCAGCTTGTAGATTTAGTCAAAGTTATGTGGCGAATTTCAATGGATGCAGTGAAATTCCTCCCCATCGACGCGCAAGTCGCCGAAGTGGCATCAAATCTAAAGACTTGCACCCGGCGAACGGTATAGCAGACGGGAGGCCCTAGCCACACGACATTTTTATTTTAGTGAAATTCCAGGTTTCTATTTCTAGCTAAGGGCCATGTAAGCAATGATAAGTCAGAACATGTATTCATAGAAAATATTTTTTACGTATAACAAATGAGGCAGGAATTTTACAGTAACGACTTACTTCGGGCATGTTGATGTCATTAAAAGAAATTGAAAACATTACAAATCTATACGACCTATCACAAAATCTAATTGTTCTGAACTGCCATTTTACGTCTCTCTACATCCGTATACAGACATCACTCTTCCGACGAATTTGAGGGATGCGATATCACAAAATTGAGGTATGAACCTGCTCTTAATAACAGAATTAAGATGCATGCAGAGTAGCGCTGTGTAATATATATATATATATATATATATATATATATATATATATATATATATATATATATATATATAAACTTAAAAGAGTTTTTCGTTTGCCTGTTACATTTTTTGGATGTAAAGTAGTGTGGTAGCAACCATACTTGAGTCCATTATTACTTTCACAGCCCCGTCTATCAGTTTAGCAGAGTAAAATAAATATAATTAATTCGGCCAGTACCTCATCTCCTTCCTTCCAAACTTAAGAGAAATTATTCTGCGCACCTTGCTGAACTAGCAGTCCTAGAAGAACGGATATTGCAGAACGTTGGCTTAGCCATAGCCTGGATGTTGTTTGCAGAATGAATTTTCAATCTGCATTGGAGTGTTTGCTGGAAGTAAGTCGTGTAACGGCACAGTGAAAGTCCATTCTGGAAAATCAATGTAATTTTTAAGAAATTTAAAAGGATTGAGGATTGATATATAAAGTATCTCACCTGAAATGAATTTTCGTGCTGGTTCTGAAAGTGTTTATAGATTTTTGCAGGTGGCTAATATTACCCAGTTTATGGAGAATTTAATATAATGATATACATTTTAGGAGTATCAATTCAGCTGATGCGTTTGGGTTGCAGTTGTGTAGCTAAAACATGATCTTCTGTCGTCCGGGAACAGGTGAATAAACATTGCTTTCCAAAACAGTCATTAATTGAATTTTAATGTTGCGCAACAGCTTCCTTTGTTAATTCGTGATACAGTTTTGGAATTAGCCGAGTGAGTACGTCACCCATGAAACTTATTATACTTTTATGATCTTTGGTTGTTATATATCCTCAAGTTATGGTAGCAAAACACAGGGCGAGGAATGTAAGTGCTTTTTAAATTCGAAATATGGATTTCATACATGAACTCTAAAATATAAACAATGGAATCAATAAGCACTCAGCATTGTTGTTCTTTTATTATAAATACATCTTATGTACAAGAAGAAAATGGAATTCTGTTTGTGTAAATATAGGTTAGGATCAAAGAGTTGTTTCTGGGTGTCGCAGTCGACTTCGTTTCGATAATCTGTTACGAAATTGTGTCACACTGCGTCGTTCGAGCGCCACGATTGGTCGATAGAGACTAGAACGTGAAGAGTTCATGAGCATTGCCGTCCATTACGGATTGATTACTCATTCAGTGCGGAAGATGAGGCAGCGCCTTAGACACTTAGTGTCGACCGAGGTAAAGATTAGGTGGGCTGCACGGGGAAATGTCTCTCGCTACTTGATATTCGGCGTCGCCCGGGCGGGAAAAATTCCCGATGGGAATGTGCCGGCACGTCGCAAAGCTGCGACAGGAAGGGAGGAAGGCGGCCGGTTTTTATCCCTGGCCGGGATGTGGTCGCACACCTCACCTCCCTGTCTGCTCTGTGTCAACAGCGCCGTAATGGAAGCTCGGTGCGCTCTGCGGCGGCGGGCGCACAGTCGCTACAGCGGTGGAGGCGCCGTCTGCCGCCTAGCTGCGGAGCCGTGCCTAGCTAGTGTCTGGTCTGGCGTGCAGAGGCGCTGCCGGCGGCAGAACGCGGATCCAGACGATTACTGCGAGCACGATTCCGTGTCGTGGGAGATCAGAAACGTATAACGCATAATCGCTTTAACCCATTTCTGCCTAGCGTAACGCATATGCCACATCATATTTTTCAGTTGTTTCGTCTTCTGGCAACAACGCATCCTTTTGGAATTTCTGTTGTATGTCTCTCAGATGAGAAAGCTGTATTGTCGATATTTACGCGGGTTTCTGGCAGGAGAAAGCGGGCTGAGGAAAGTGTCTGATGCTTCATTTACTGAAGACTTTTCCTGAATGGGATTATGTCTTGGAGCAAGAAGTAAGTATTACTTTCTATCGTAATATATCACACAATTTGTAAAAGTTTTGCTTGATTATAATCTTAGAACAGCTGAAAATTATGATACAGGCTAGCTACAAAATGAAATTCTCTGTTATGGTTCCTAATCCAGTTTTTATTTGTTTGTTGCACGTAAGTTACACTAGCAGAACAGTCAATACGAGGTGCATTCAAGTTCTAAGGCCTCCAATTTTTTTTCTCCAGATTGGAAAGAGATAGAAACATGCGCATTGTTTTAAAATGAGGCCACGTTCATTGTCAATACGTCCCAGAGATGGCAGCACCGTATGACAGATGGAATTTTACCGCCAGCGGCGAGAATGAGAACTGTTTTAAATACTTAAAATGGCGACGTTTTCCTTACTTGAACAGCGTGCAATCATTCGTTTTCTGAATTTGCGTGGTGTGAAACCAATTGAAATTAATCGACAGTTGAAGGATACATGTGGTGATGGAGTTATGGATGTATCGAAAGGGCATTCGTGGGTGCGACAGTTTAATGAAGGTAGAACATCGTGTGACAACAAACCGAAACAACCTCGGGCTCGCACAAGCCGGTCTGACGACATGATCGAGAAAGTGGAGATAATTGTTTGTGGGATCGCCGAATGACTGTTGAACAGATCGCCTCCAGAGTTGGCATTTCTGTGGGTTCTGTGCACACAATCCTGCATGACGACCTGAAAATGTGAAAATTGTCATCCAGGTGGGTGCCACGAATGCTGACAGACGACCACATGGCTGGCCGTGTGGCATGTTGCCAAGCAATGTTGCCGCGCAACGACAGCATGAATGGGACTTTCTTTTCGTTGGTTGTGACAATGGATGAGACGTGGATGCCATTTTTCAATCCAGAAACAAAGCGCCAGTCAGCTCAATGGAAGCACACAGATTCACCGCCACAAAAAAAATTTCGGGTAACCGCCAGTACTGAAAAAATGATGGTGTCCATGTTCTGGGACAGCGAGGGCGTAATCCTTACCCATTGCGTTCCAAAGAGCACTACGGTAACAGGTGAATCCTACGAAAATGTTTTGAAGAACAAATTCCTTCCTGCACTGCAACAAAAACGTCCGGGAAGGGCTGCGCGTGTGCTGTTTCACCAAGACAACGCACCCGCACATCGAGCTAACGTTACGCAACAGTTTCTTCGTGATAACAACTTTAAAGTGATTCTTCATGCTCCCTACTCACCTGACCTGGCTTCTAGTGACTTTTGGCTTTTTCCAACAATGAAAGACACTCTCCGTGGCCGCAAATTCACCAGCCGTGCTGCTATTGCCTCAGCGATTTTCCAGTGGTCAAAACAGACTCCTAAAGAAGCCTTCGCCGCTGCCATGGAATCATGGCGTCAGCGTTGTGAAAAATGTGTACGTCTGCAGGGCGATTACGTCGAGAAGTAACGCCAGTTTCATCGATTTCGGGTGAGTAGTTAATTAGAAAAAAAATCGGAGGCCTTAGAACTTGAATGCACCTCGTATAATGATTACTTGTAACTCAGAAGCCAGTCTATGCGTGAAATCCTAGCTATTCTTGACGAGGAGGAAGAATATGCAACAGATATACTCGCATTTTATTGATCCACTTGAAGCTAATGTGTACTCGGGTCAAGATTCCCGTGACGAAGATGGGGTGGAAAGACAGATCATCTTGGACCAGGGCAAATCCGTGCTGGTGCGGAAACGGTTTTCGCCAAAAAAAAAAAAAAAAAAAAAAAAAAAAAAAAAAAAAAAAAAAAAAACAGGTTAGCTGGTGAATCTGAACCTGACTGCTCTCACGATGGTAAACCAGAAAACGTCAATTCAAATAAAACAGGACAGCTACAGATACTAAAACTGTAACCAGAATTTGGAGAAAGGATGCCGTAAAAAGTGATAACGCTTATTTCCTGACAATGATCATAATAAATACGGAAGCTTGTCTCCAGTTTTTTGAACTGTTTCGGAATGATGCATTAGTGCAGGGGCGGGCCGGAATCCTGCATGTGTGCGGTGCACTTGCTCGTGTGTAGTTAACAGGTATTCTGAGTGCACACAGGGGCAAGCTGACCACCTGCTTCTCTCCCCTCTCCACCATACCGTCTCTCCGCTCCTTTCTCTATAACGCGTTTTATTTCCTAGTTTGCCTTATTGAATGAAGGAATAAGGTAAGTAGGAGTGCTTGAAAGAAATCATGATTTGAAAGAGTACCTATTACCTACGATACGTTTTATTTAATTATCGCAGGTAAGGTTTACAATACGTTTAATATCTGGAACAAAACTGCTACATACAGACGAACGCAAACAGTTACGTAAATTTTCATCACTCTCTTAACCGAGACTTATTAATTTTCATAACAAAAAAAAATCTCTCACAAACGTATGTCGAGCCAAAATTTGACATTATCTTCGCGGCTTCACGATGGAGACGAGGAAACTCTTGCAGTGGAAAGTAGTGATGAAAGTCTATTACACGTCTTGCCAAAAGGAACTTGTCTCTCAGACGAGAATTACACTGTAGATCTATTAATGCCATTTGCAAATTGGGATGAATATCATCTACAGAAACAGCAAATAGTGTCGAGAACCATTCAAAAGCTTGGGATGAATATGATATATCCACTAATCGCTTGAGAAATTACTCTTTTATTGCACTAAGTACGGAAACATATTCTTTGCGATTCTATTCTCGCACACTAGACAGAGCAGGGAAATGCACTGCGTTCCCTGACGAGAGATGTCGTTCCCACAGCTCAAGCTTGCTAGTGAAAGCTTGCACCATTTCAGCCATTTCACAAATTAGCTGATAATGTCCACTAAAAATGCAAATGCAAGGTCGAAAACCCACTCTGGATCTTCGAACTTGGGATCGTACCTTCCTTTATCCTTTAAAAACTGATTTGATATTCTCAGCTCAAAAAATCTTTTCAGCACATTATCGCGGCTAAGCCAGCGGTCTTCACTGTGGTATGGTATGTCACCGTACTCTTCCCCAATTTCAGCTAAATATGTGTGAAACTGTCTTTGTGTAAGCCCGTGGGATGTCAAATAATTAACTGTCCGTATAACCACTTGCATGACGTCCCCCAGTTTTGCTGCTTTTGCACAGAGTACTTCTTGGTGCAAAATGCAGTGGATGCTGTACAAAGATTTTTCTGTACGCTGTGGCTTTTTTCTTAGTAAACCAACAAACCCCATTTGTTCCCCTTTCATTGCAGGTGCTCCGTCTGTTGTCACCGACACCAAACGTTCCCAGTTTAAGCCAGCTGGATCGACAGCTTCTTCAACGTCTTTTAGGATGTCCGCGCCTGTGGTCGTGCTTTTTAAAGCACCATATCTAAAAAACTCCTCTGTTATGTGCAGAGCAGTGTCCACGCTGCGGACATAAATCACTAATTGCGCGGTGTCTGAAATATCTGTGGACTCATCGAGTACGACGGAAAATGCAATAAAAACTCCTGCACTGCACTCCGTAATTGACTGTAAACGTCACCTGCCATGGCACTTATTCGTCGACTTACAGTCCGACGAGAAAGAGTGACAGCTCGAAACTGATTTGTATTCAGTGGGCAAAGTAATCAGCAGCGTCATTGATGCACTCCTTTATAAACTCACCTTGAGCAAATGGTTTTCCATCTATCGCTATATTAAGCGCAATCTTATAACTTGCACTTACCGCTGGGCTATCATTGTTGTCGTCCTGAAAAATTGAAAACAGTGCTCCATAAAATGTTGAATCAGTTAGATGAGAGACGTGGCGAAAGAGTCGCAGATCTCTCGTGACAACAGCAGCTTACGTCAGATTCATCTAGTGTCGTCAGATCGCTCTTCTTAAGCTCAGTCAATTTCCCCATCCGCTCAGAATCCGACAATAAATAGTACTTGTCCTAGTGAAATTTGTTATAATGGCGTTCAATACTAAACTTCCGCTGATCAGCGAGAACACTGCCACGTGTTAAATATTTCGAATTTTCACTTTTTTGCACAAAGAAAAAATGATTCTCCCATTCCTTTTTAGAAGATAACAAATCTCCACTTGTCCGTTTCATTGATTCACTCTGCATTTTCCGGTTCTTGAAACCGCAACCTGCCGGCTGTCGCCACTGCCCCAGTCGACGATTGCACGCGAGCAGCACACGTGCAGCGCTGTGCGCTCGTGAGCCGCGTGCAACGTTTGCCCGCACTTGCATTAGTGAATCAACAGATTACGGTTTCCTCAAGAACTGTCCAGATTCAAAAATGACTCTTGAAGAGGTAAAAGATTCTCTATGAATTCTAATTCCCTCGGGCAACAATCCTGTACCTAGCAAAGGATGTTACTGGGATTCAGGGTTGGACATGAGAAATAAAATGGTGCACAACACGACGAGAAGAGACAAATGTTAAATAGTTACGACGTTCATCCACTCACTTGACAATACACAAATCAATGTAAATGATAAAATGAGGAAATCTCTTCCATTAATAGATATGCTAAGAAAAGTGTCTTTTCTTCACTTTGAACCTAAGGAAGATTTGGATTATGATGAGAGTATAATTGAGAATTTTGACAGATGTGGATGCAAATATTTTCTGAAAGGTAAAACTATTGGATTTGGGTACAAAGCATGGTGCGCAAAACACAAACAAGGGTTATCTAGTGGATTTCTAGAAATGCTAAAGAATTCACCCACAGTGGGACCAAAGCATTTGGAAAAAATGAAATGATCGATTAAATTCCTGGAGAAAAGAAAATCTGCCCTAAGTGCTTTATTTTGAAATCCTGTTTACATTACCAACATCGCTGGTTCACCTAAAAGAACCAGGTTATGGTGAAACTGACATTGTTCCTGAGAATAGTCAGCTTAAAGAATGTCTCCTTCCATCCTCTAAAAAATATCCAAAAGAAATAAAGAGCAGATTTTGATTCCAAGATCAGCAAGGAAAGTGGAATGATTATTACCAGATGGCTAGATAATTCTGTAATAAGAGTTGTTTCGACCAGGCACGGCGTCAATCCAGTGAATTCTGTGTGCCGACACTCCAGAGAAGAGAAAAAAATAATCACTGTACTCTGACCTCGTGTTACTCGAGAATACGACAAAAACATGGGGGGAACTGACAGAATGAACTAAAATATAGCGCTATATAGGGCGAGTACCACAGGAAAGAAATGGTGGTGGCCAATTTTTACGTGGCTACTGGATGTGTCTCTACATAATGCGTGGCTCCTTTACAGAAAGACAGGTATGAATATGCCACACATGCAACTACAGTGCTACAATGTGAAATGTTTCCTGACTTCCAGTGCAAACAATCCATAGAGAATCAGGTCAACATGCAGGTAATTTATATCAAGGGAGAGCGCTGCACGTCAGATACAATAAAAATATCGTGTCGTAGCTTTGGTGCTACAGAAAAAAGAGGGCGCTGCACTGCAGAAAACTGCAAAGGAGTTCCAACAACCATGTGCTGCTGGTTTGTGCATAGAGTGTTTTGTACCATATCACAGAAAATGAGTGATGTTGGCTAAATGTAATGTAAATGACGTATACTGCTTTATTTTATATCTAGTCGTGAAAAGTGAAAGTGGTACAGATGACGAGGGGGCTCACGCCACAATTCCAAGAAGTGTATAAAGGGCTAATAAACGTTTATTTTCCAACTGGTTGGCTGAGTTTTCAACCTCTTCAGATTTACACAGTTGCCGTTTCACAGTCATCTGTAAAATTTTGAGATACGTGCCTGCTCAGGTATCAGTCTTTCACCAAGTATATGGACATTAATTTTAAAATTTTAAAAACAAATATGGTCATTGAATTTAATAAGCAATGTAAAATGTTTAACCTGATGCCAAACTATGTGGAAGCTTTCATTAACGATAAGCAGTGTGACAAAACGCCTTCAATAAAGAGGAAATTAGTGAAACAAGATTTAGCTGACAAAACAGATTAGATTTACTTTCATTCCAATTGATCTGTAGTGAGGAGGTCCTCCTGGATGAAGAACGTGTCAGAAAAACAATAATACATGACAAATATTTACAACTAAAACAAATAAGCTAATGTACCATTCCATCGGTCCCAAGTGGAATGACTGTCTTTTTTTTAATGAGCACATATGAGAGAATCATTTTACAAACACTAATGCACTGAATTTAAAATAAAAGTTTTTTATTTATAAGGTAATTAATCCTTTAGGCTTCTCTTAAACTGAATTTCATTCGTTGCTGTTTTTTGTGGCTGCTGCCAATTTATTGAAAATGTGCGTTCCTGAATAATGCACACCTTTTTGTACGAGAGTAAGTGACTTTAAATCCTTGTGAAGATTATTCTTATTTTTAGCGTTGATTACATGAATTGAGCTGTTGGTTTGAAAAAGCGATATATTTTAATGACAAATTTCGTTAGGAATAAATATATTGGGAAGCAGTAGTTAGTATCCCTACTTCCTTAAACAGGCTTCTGCAGGATGTTCTTGGGTTCACACCACATATAACTCTTACTGCACGTTTTTGTGCCCGGAAAACTTGTAAGAGGTCCATGATTAAGGAATTTGTTGCTAGCGCACTCGAGCAGATGTAATTTCGATGGATTGCTCACGCGCTGCCTGCGATATGTGAGCTGTAAGAGAATCTGAGACCAAAGAGCAGTGTTGACAGCAGTAGGAACTGTGTAGCAGTTGGAGTATGTAATTGCTAGCGAGCAGTCTGGTTTATCGTGTTGGCTGGGCCGGTCGTGGTGGAGCGATGGCGGAGCCTGAGCGATATAAGGTAAAAGCAGCCTCGCGTATATGTAGTATTGTCATATCAAGTCCCATGTAAATGTTTTAAAAAAGTCTCTGAATAATAATCTTTCTCATAAAAAGTAACTTTTGACAATCATTCATTTCAATTTAAAGAATTTACTAATTTCTCCAATCCTTGGTCATCCAGATTAGTGAAAAGAAAAATCAGTTGTTTCCTTTTATAAATGACAAATCTATCGGCCAGCATTGCACGGGGCTGTGCCAGAAAAATTTCTTATAGGAGCAGATATATATGCGTTGTCCGGCGACCTTATTGAGGTAAGAATTTTCAATTTCTTCAGAATGATCTTAGTGAGCGACAATTTTTATTGAGAGATTAGTCACATTTTATTATTGATAGGTTACGCAATTTATTTATTGGGAGGTTACGCTAAATATCAATGTTATATTTTTTACTGTTCGGAGATTTCGGAACTTATCTGTTGGGTAGTTACACTGAATGAAATGAATAATTATATACATTTTTTACTGTTGGGAGGTTATTATATAATTTATCTTTGGGAGGTTACAAACTTTAGCTTGCCTTGATGAATTACCCCAAAAAATAATCCCATATGACATTATGGAATGAAAGTAAGCATCGTATCCAAGATTTTTTCATTTTTACATCCCCTATGTCTGACACAATTCGCATTGCAAATAGAGATTAGTTAAGACGCTTCAGCAGTTCTGTGGTGTGCTCCTCCCAGTTGAAATTATTATCAAGCTGTAATCCCAAGAATTTGACTCTGTACACTTCTTCTATCTGCTTGTCATCGTATGTCGGGCGTATACTCGTGGGACATCCTATCATCTACATTTACATCTACGTGATTACTCTGCTGTTCACAATAAAGTGCCTGGCAGAGGGTTCAATGAACCACCTTCAAGCTGTCTCTCTACCGTTCCACTCTCGAACGGCACGCGGGAAAAACGAGCACTTAAATTTTACTGTGCGATCCCTGATTTCTCTTATTTTATCGTGATGATCATTTCTCCCTATGTAGGTGGGTGCCAACAGAATGTTTTCGCAATCGGAGGAGAAAACTGGTGATTGAAATTTTATGAGAAGATCTCGTCGCAACGAAAAACGCCTTTGTTTTAATGATTGCCACTCCAATTCACGTATCATGTCTGTGACACTATCTCCCCAATTTCGCGATAATACAAAACGAGCTGCCCTTCTCTGTACTTTTTCGATGTCATCCGTCAGTCCCACCTGATGCGGATCCCACACCGCAAAGCAGTACTCCAGAATAGGGCGGAGAAGCGTGGTGTAAGCAGTCTCTTTAGTAGACCTGTTGCACCTTCTAAGTGTTCTGCCAATGAATCGCAGTCTTTGGTTTGCTCTGCCCACAATATTATCTATGTGTTCGCTCAAATTTAGGTTATTTGTATTTGTAATCCGTAAGTATTTGATTGAATTTACAGCCTTCATAATTGTGTGATTTATCGAGTAATCGAAATTTGGCTGATTTCTTTTAGTACTCATGTGAATAACTTCACACTTCTCTTTATTCAGGGTCAATAGCCACTTTTCGCACCATACAGATATCTTATCTAAATCATTTCGCAATTTGGTTTGATCATCGGATGACTTTACAAGACGGTAAATGACAGCGTCATCTGAAAACAATCTAAGACGGCTACTCAGATTGTTTCCTATGTCGTTAATATACACTCCTGGAAATGGAAAAAAGAACACATTGACACCGGTGTGTCAGACCCACCATACTTGCTCCGGACACTGCGAGAGGGCTGTACAAGCAATGATCACACGCACGGCACAGTGGACACACCAGGAACCGCGGTGTTGGCCGTCGAATGGCGCTAGCTGCGCAGCATTTATGCACCGCCGCCGTCAGTGTCAGCCAGTTTGCCGTGGCATACGGAGCTCCATCGCAGTCTTTAACACTGGTAGCATGCCGCGACAGCGTGGACGTGAACCGTATGTGCAGTTGACGGACTTTGAGCGAGGGCGTATAGTGGGCATGCGGGAGGCCGGGTGGACGTACCGCCGAATTGCTCAACACGTGGGGCGTGAGGTCTCCACAGTACATCGATGTTGTCGCCAGTGGTCGGCGGAAGGTGCACGTGCCCGTCGACCTGGGACCGGACCGCAGCGACGCACGGATGCACGCCAAGACCGTAGGATCCTACGCAGTGCCGTAGGGGACCGCACCGCCACTTCCCAGCAAATTAGGGACACTGTTGCTCCTGGGGTATCGGCGAGGACCATTCGCAACCGTCTCCATGAAGCTGGGCTACGGTCCCGCACACCGTTAGGCCGTCTTCCGCTCACGCCCCAACATCGTGCAGCCCGCCTCCAGTGGTGTCGCGACAGGCGTGAATGGAGGGACGAATGGAGACGTGTCGTCTTCAGCGATGAGAGTCGCTTCTGCCTTGGTGCCAATGATGGTCGTATGCGTGTTTGGCGCCGTGCAGGTGAGCGCCACAATCAGGACTGCATACGACCGAGGCACACAGGGCCAACACCCGGCATCATGGTGTGGGGAGCGATCTCCTACACTGGCCGTACACCACTGGTGATCGTCGAGGGTACACTGAATAGTGCACGGTACATCCAAACCGTCATCGAACCCATCGTTCTACCATTCCTAGACCGGCAAGGGAACTTGCTGTTCCAACAGGACAATGCACGTCCGCATGTATCCCGTGCCACCCAACGTGCTCTAGAAGGTGTAAGTCAACTACCCTGGCCAGCAAGATCTCCGGATCTGTCCCCTATTGAGCATGTTTGGGACTGGATGAAGCGTCATCTCACGCGGTCTGCACGTCCAGCACGAACGCTGGTCCAACTGAGGCGCCAGGTGGAAATGGCATGGCAAGCCGTTCCACAGGACTACATCCAGCATCTCTACGATCGTCTCCATGGGAGAATAGCAGCCTGCATTGCTGCGAAAGGTGGATATACACTGTACTAGTGCCGACATTGTGCATGCTCTGTTGCCTGTGTCTATGTGCCTGTGGTTCTGTCAGTGTGATCATGTGATGTATCTGACCCCAGGAATGTGTCAATAAAGTTTCCCCTTCCTGGGACAATGAATTCACGGTGTTCTTATTTCAATTTCCAGGAGTGTAGATCAGGAACTTCCTTGGGGAACGCCGGATATTACTTCTGTTTTACTCGATGAATTTTCGTCTATTACTACGAACTGTGACCTTACTGACAGGAAATCACGAATCCAGTCGCACAACTGAGGCGATATTCCATTGGTACGCAGTTTGGTTAGAAGACGCTTGTGAGGAACGGTGTCGAAAGCCTTCTGGAAATACAAAATATGGAATCAATTTGACGTCTCCTGTCGATAGCACTCATTACTTCATGAGTATAAAGAGTTGGTTGTGTTTCGCAAGAACGACATTTTATGAATCCGTGCTGACTGTGTGTTAATAAATCGTTTTCTTTGAGGTAATTCATAATGTTCGAATACAGTATATGTTCCAAAACCGTGCTGCAAATCGACGTTAGTGATATAGGCCTGTAATTCAGCGGATTACTCCTACTTCCCTTTTTGGGTATTGGTGTGACTTGAGCAATTTTCCGGTCTTTAGGTACGGATCTTTCGGTGAGCGAGTGGTTGTCTATAATTGCTAAATATAGATCTATTTTATCATCGTACTCTGAGAGGAACCTGACTGGTATACAATCTGGACCAGAGGCCTTGCCGTTATTAAGTGATTTAAGCTGCTTTTCGACACCGAGGATATCTACTTCTATGTTTCTCATCTTGGCAGTTGTTCTTGATTGCAATTCAGGAATATTTACTTCGTATTCTTTGGTGAAGGAGTTTCGGAAAACCGTGTTTAAAAACTCTGCGTTAGTAGCACTCTCATCAGTGACTTCACCGTCCTTATCGCGCAGTGAAGGCATTGATTGCGTCTTGCCACTGGTGTGCTTTATGTATGACCAGAACCTATTTGGGTTTTCTGCCACATTTCGAGACAGAATTTCGTTGTGGAAATTATTAAAAGCATCTCGCATTGAAGTACCCGCTATATTTCGAACTTCTATAAAACTTTGCCAATCTTGGGGATTTTCGTTCTTCTAAATTTGGCTTGGTTTCTTCGTTGCTTCTGCTTACAAGTTCTGGACTGCATGTAGTGTGCTTTTTCGAAGTTTAGTGACAAAGAATTGGCTAGGAACCAGTGATTAATGTCCTCAAATATTTTACTAGCCGATCTTTCTAAGACTGCACTTGATCTGCTATTTATTGCAATGTTTGTATCATCAGCAAACAAAACGAACTTGGCATCTGGTAATGTTGCTGATATACACAAGAAAAAGTAAGGGCCCTAAAATGGAACCTTGTGGGATCCCACATGTAATTAGTTGCCAGTTGGATGATGCCTGATAGCTTAAGACATGTCTCTTTCCTAATAGCATCCTTTGTTTTCTGCCAGAGATATTGTTGTTGTGGTCTTCAGTCCTGAGACTGGTTTGATGCAGCTCTCCATGCTACTCTATCCCGTGCAAGCTTCTTCATCTCCCAGTACCTACTGCAACCTACATCCTTCTGAATCTGCTTAGTGTATTCGTCTGTTGGACTCCCTCTACGATTTTTACCCTCCACGCTGCCCTCCAATACTAAATTGGTGATCCCTTGATGCCTCAGAACATGTCCTACCAACCGATCTCTTCTTCTAGTCAAGTTGTGCCACAAACGCCTCTTCTCCCCAATCCTATTCAATACCTCCTCATTAGTTATATGATCTACCCATCTGATCTTCAGCATTCTTCTGTAGCACCACATTTCGAAAGCTTCTATTCTCTTCTTGTCCAAGGTAGTTATCGTCCATGTTTCACTTCCATACATGGCTACACTCCATACAAATACTTTCAGAAACGACTTCCCGACACTTAAATCTATACTTGATGTTAACAAATTTCTCTTCTTCAGAAACGCTTTCCTTGCCATTGCCAGTCTACATTTTATATCCTCTCTACTTCGACCATCATCAGTTATTTTGTTCCCCAAATAGCAAAACTTCTTTACTACTTTAAATGTCACATTTCCTAATCTGATTCCCTCAGTATCACCCGACTTAATTCGACTACATTCCATTATCCTCATTTTGCATTTGTTGATGTTCATCTTATATCCTCCTTTCAAGACACAATCCATTCCGTTCAACTGCTCTTCCAAATCCTTTGCTGTCTCTGACAGAATTACAATGTCATCGGCAAACCTCAAAGTTTTTATTTCTTCTCCATGGATTTTAATACCTACTCCAAATTTTTCTTTTGTTTCCTTCAATGCTTGATCAATATACAGATTGAATAACATCGGGGAGAGGCTACAACCCTGCCTCACTCCCTTCCCAACCACTGCTTCCCTTTCATGTCCCTCGACTCTTATAACTGCCATCTGGTTCTGTACAAATTGTAAATAGCCTTTCACTCCCTGTATTTTACGACTACCACCTTCAGAATTTGAAAGAGAGTATTCCAGTCAACATTGTCAAAAGCTTTCTCTAAGTCTACAAATGCTAGAAACGTAGGTTTGCCTTTCCTTAATCTAGCTTCTAAGATAAGTCGTAGGGTCAGTATTGCCTCACGTGTTCCATCATTTCTACGGAATCCAAACTGATCTTCCCCAAGGTCGGCTTCTACCAGTTTTTCCATTCGTCTGTAAGGAATTCGCGTTATTATTTTGCATCCGTGACTTATTAAACTGATTGTTCGGTAATTTTCACATCTGTCAGCACCTGCTTTCTTTGGGATTGGAACTATTATATTCTTCCTCTGCCAGAGATATAAGATTTGAACCATTTTGTAGCATTTCCTGCTACACCATAATATTCTAATTTATTTTTTAAGTAAATTAGATAATGTGATTTACACAGTCAAATACCTTATCAGATCAGAAAATGTACCAGTTGCCTACAATTTTTTGTCTAATGAATAAAGCACATTTTCACTGTAAGTGTAGATAGCCTTCTCAATATCAGAACCCTTTAGAAATCCGAACTGCGACTTTGACAGTGTGTTATTTGAGATAAGATGGGTATAAAGCTGATTGTACATAACTTTTTCTAAAATTTTTGAGAATGCTGGCAAAAGCGAAATTGGACGGAAATTTGATGGTATTTCTTTATCTCCCTTCTTAAACAGTGGCTTAACTTCAGCATACTTCAATTCAGGAAATGTTCCACTGATAAACGACTGGTTACACAGATAGCTTGATATGTTAAAGCAGAATCACTTTCTTTAATTAACTTTGTTGATATTTCATCATACCCACTAGATGTTTTTGATTTTAAAGGTTTTATGCTGGGGTAGTGAGGGTCAAAGTCATATTATGGATGTTATTTGAAATGTCTGTTCTGAGGTATTCCATAGCAGCATCTACAGAACCTGGCAACCCTATCTTTTCAGTAACAGTTATAAAATGCCCGTTAAAAAGTTCTGCAACTCTATATACATCTGTCACCAACGTATCATTTACTCTTAATGCTATTTGTCCCTCTCCATGTCTGGTTCTACCTGTCTCCTCCTTCACTATACCCCATATTGACTTTATTTTGTTATCTGATATGACTATCTTTTCCTTGTAATATATTTGCTTTGATGTCCGTATTACAGTCTTTAATATTTTGCAGTATTTCTTGTAATGTGCTATAACATCAACATCAGAACTGTTTCTGATTGACAGATACAGTTTTCTTTTTGTTTTACAAGTTACCCCTATTCCTTGAGTAATCCATGGCTTCTTTGTAGACTTTGCTCTAACCTTGGTTAGTTTTGGGGGAAAACAGTGTTCAAATAGGGTAAGCATTTTATTAGTAAAAGAGTTATATTTTTCATTCATGCCATGAGCACTGTAATCATCAATCCATTGAATGTCTCTGATGAATGTCCTAAAATAATTAATTTTTGGCTTATTGATTACCTTCCTCAGTTCAGACACGTTGGGTTGTTTAGGGAAGGAGACCAGACAGCGAGATCATCGGTCTCATCAGATTAGGGAAAGACGGGGAAGGAAGTTGGCCGTGCCCTTTCAAAGGAACCATCCCGGCATTTGCCTGGAGCGATTTAGGGAAATCACGGAAAACCTAAATCGATATGGCTGGATGCGGGATTCAGCTCAGATTTAACAGATTTTATATCCTGTTCAGTAGTAACATTTAACAGAAGGAACTGCATGTCATTGTCTGAGAGGCCATTGATTGTTGGTTTTGTAATATAATTTTGTTCATTGGATTATTTGGCTGTTCGTGAGCAATTGGCTACCCTAGTGGGGAACGTAACAGTGGGAATTAAGTTGATAGTGTTACTAACTCAAATAAGTTCTTATTGGGACAGTCTTTAAGGTAATCGACACTGAAAACACCAGCAACCACTGTTTCTTTGTTTTTGGTTGTTAAATGGGCCAGTACAGCTTTAAGGTAGTTTATGAACAGATTAAAGTTACCTGCAGGTGCTCGATACACACTTAATATTATGAAGGATTTTTTGTGAAATTCTACTTCTGTTGCAGATGCTTCCGTCTGCTCTAGGCCAAATTTATGAATGTCTGTCTTTAAATTTATGGCAGTCCCTGATGAGTGTGGCAAATCCTCCTTTCTCCATTTCTGCTCTACAAAAGTGAGATGCTAGCCTAAACCCTGTAACACTTCAAAGTTCTATACCAGTTGTCACATGATATTCAGAGAAGCAGATTGTCAGCTGGGTTTGAAGACTCTGATTCATCTATGCAGATAATTAATTCATCAGTTTTATTTATCAGTCCTTGAATAATTTGATGCAGTTGAGCTGTACAAAAAAGACAAGTTGAATGCAGAAGCTTACCATTTATGTGTTGTTTTAACTAAAGCTTTTAAAGAAAATTTTAATTTTCAAATTGATGTTATCTGGAATGGTATCAACGATTGGTTGTATAATTGTAAATATGAAATTAAAATTAGACACAAAAAGAAATGATCAAGAGCTAAGAACAGGACACCAATAAATTATCATAAAGTTACAGTAAATAACAGAACACAGCATCAGTTTTTTGAAAGAGTATTAAATGAAACTCAAATTAACTTTTCGGAGGAAGAAGGCCTAATTTTACAAAATGGCTTAAAGTACAATGCAGCCCATAGGCCTAGTGACTCTACAGCAATAGATGATTTTGTTGTTGACCTTAAAATTGGTCTAGACAGTGCTAAGGTAGATAAGGCTCAACAAATTAGAATAGTTCACGAATGTAACAACATCGAAGAAAAAGAAATGGCAGCTGCGAGTAGCGTTTGCACGAAAGAAACGAAAGTGATTAATAATATTAATCGTAAACTGAAAAATAAATGAACTTTTAATAACTAAAGCCGATAAAGGCAATACAGTTGTGAAAGGTCTCTGTTGGATTCCTTTCATGTTAATTTCTTAAAACTGTTGTCATTTACGGTATACATTCCACATCTAAATTTACCGTGGTGTTTCTGATTATCTGGGAGGAGACTGAGCAGGGGAACGTGTTACTTTTACACATAATCAAGAACAATCTGTCACAATGCTACACTTTAAAACACAGTTTATATGTAATTCATGTCACACAGTCTCTTACGGAACCTACATCCGCTTTCTTTTATACACTGTATATGATAAGTTACTGTCATCCCCCTACCCTTCTGTGTGAGAGGATGAATGAGCAAATGTATTTCTAGTTGCATGCTTGAGGGTAGCAGACAAGCCTGTCTGCTAGAGAACAGTAGGACCAACGTCGGAACAGGTAGCTACGCTTTCTAAAAGCAGACAGGTTTCTATGCTTAGTATAATCCCGTCCGTCCGTTGTCATGTTGGTATAGGAAGCTGCCCCTCTGGCCACTTCCGTTTGTATTTGTGAGCCACCCCTCAGGAACGGACCAGGCAGTCGGTCCGGGGCGAGCGTCTGAAGTGGTAAGATCTCCGGCTAAGCGCGTGTCTGCTAAGTCCGCAGGACAATGGATTTCTTAAGTTCAGCCTAACTGAAAATTTAATCACCTTTATTTCAGGTTTAGCTCTAAAATATCTAATGTTATCTTAAATTGCAATGCAGTGTAATTCGAGTGTGAAGTTCAGAATATCTTCCAGTAGTTGCTTTGTCACTACTTTGTGAGTAAAGTGGAACCACATCTGGATGATCCGTAACTCTAACTAAGATCATCACTCTTAAATGCGAATGTGCATGAGATTACAAAGTCTCGTCTGTAACACCACACCCGTCAGTTATCTGGTTTTGGCGCATGTTCACCCCAGCTAATTGACTAACAGATCAACAGAGAGTGCAAAACTGCCGCAATATCGGATAACGCAAAGAAAGTAATAAGGCCCTGTGACTCCTGATTGAACTGCAGTGGCAGTGTTGACATTAATTGATTCAGAATTGATCCCTTTTAATTAAAAAGGGGTGCACATTGATGTTATATGCAGCTATTGAATACCAGATGCAAATGTTGAACATAAAATTAATTAAGAACGTGACTTGTGATTTCCACTACTTGATTGAAAACAGATGCAGTAAATTATCATAAATTTATTTTAACTCACGACCTTCAATCGTCACATTACGTGACTCTCCTACCAGGCAGTGGTAATAAATTGCGTTTGCGTGGAGTAAAGCTCGATAACTCAAAAGTAATTCCTATCGACTGACCCAGGCGTAATGCGAAGTGCGAGAAGAATTCTACGGTACACGGCCCATGAAACCCTCGTGGAAACTTTGCCGACGTGATCCAACAAATTAATCAGTGGCCAGAGCGGCCGCAATATCACCGAATACAGCGTGGTGGAACGGCGTCGTTGTGTGGACGTTGGCCGACCTCGTGGTGCTGCAAGGCTGTGCTTGTCTATTCACTCCTAGCTATCTTGCTCAGTACATAGCTGAACCAAAACTTTCTATCTCTAAGCTCAATCGTTCCATTTGCTAAGTCCTTAACTGCAGAGATGCTCACTCTTTCTCAGGCAAGCTGAGTAAAGAATGCCACCACCGCACTCTAGGCAAGCTGGGAACGTAAGACCTCTACTGAGACTTCTGCCAGTCCACTCTTCGCCTCGGTTTCCCCTCCAGCAAAATCACTTACGCCAATTGCAGCACAAGTCGCGTTAATTCTGCATCGCTTCCCAGCGCCGACCAATGCCTACTCTGGAAAGTGAACAAATTCCCACAAAATTTCCCTTCCTCTCAACTTCTTCTATTTAGCTCCCCCCAGGCCACCCATCAAGGTTAGCATCTGCACAAACACCAAGTTTTCCGGAATTCTGACTCCCAGGAGAGTATTTCAAATTCCTTGGTCCTACGTTCCCATCAGAGGCCGGCGTATTTCATGCTATCGCTCTTCACCTGATTTACTTCAGGTTCTGCGGACCGTGAATTCAGCGTGAAGTTGCTATAGTCACGAACATGCATATTTTGACCTCTGTTGACCGCTCCACCGTAGCTTGCGCAGCTTTGTCGCATGTTTCACAGAAAATGGGACGACGGACATTTATCAACAGGCATACAAGTTCTCCATCTGTTTCCCAGTACACCAGCATGGAGTCGGGGTCAACAACCCACTCACTGTCACTCATCTTAAGGTTGTTGGAGGCTGCGCCGCGTTACCGCTTTCTCAGAGCTTGAGCCGGCCTAAGCTGCCTATTGTCGCTTCCTTTAGCCGCTCCCCCAGCCGGCCACGGTCAAATACTTCCTTGGGGTAAACTAGCGGCCAGTAAAGCGACTTGTTTCCACAAAGTTTTCATGTCGTGTGAATTACTTTAAAACCATCACCCGACATTAATTATTCCACTACGTCCATACTATACCCTCTACAAGATGCACTGTGCCTTGTCAGTCATTTTGTTTAACCCTACTGTTCGCTCAACGTGAGTTAGGTGATCTTTAATGACTTCATGTAAGGGGCATAGTTGTTGCCATCTTACACGTCTTGAGAATATTTTTCAATATAGCAACTTTTCTTTATGTTCAACCCACATGGGGTGTACTTTGTGAGACCAGTACCACGTGCTTATACAATTGTTTGACCCATCAGGTTAATAGTAAGACGTTAGTAACCAGTTCAAGGTTTTTCTTTTGTAATTTGTGTTTTGATGTAATTTATTTTAATTATCAAAATTATTGTGGAGTTATACTCTTTGTGTAAACCAAGTTGACCACGTGAAGCATGTAGTGTAACCATCAAAGTAGCCCTCAGCTATTCTTTTCGGGAAGATTTCACAGAGAGTTAGTATGAATTTAGTATACCAGTGTGTGGTAATTTCATGATGGACAGGATTGCGCTATGAACGTAACTTCTTTGGATGAAAATTGAATCGACTGGTTGTGGTTAATTTCCTCTTGCGTATGTTTCAATGTTCTTCGTGTGTTATTTTATGAATGCAGTGTTGTATGCAGTCTCCCAATCTTGGCTCCATATTTGATGTGTTCTGTAAGATTACAAACTCACATTTTCACAATCCTAAATAAGGCACCAGTTTAGTTATGAATCAAGTTTAATATGCTGAAATTTTAACAGAACAATGATCAATGCTAAAATAAATGTCCAAATATAAATTGATTTATTTCTTTTCATTTAAATTGTGTTTTCATATACATATCACCGGTTAACGTAAGATGACTACTAAAAGATTATAATTAATGTTAGTCTGGTTGGGAATTTGTTAAGCTAGACTGGATACCTGGTGAAACAGTTGCTCAGTAATGCAAGGTTAACTTCCCCCAGATACCTCACAGCTTTTAACCCGCTTTTATTGTCTTGAATATCAGCACCGCTTTCAGAACAAATTAATGCATCAACGTTACAGTTGTCGTGGTATACAAAAATGAGGATGTGGACAAAACGTTACAATTTTTTGAGGGAAATGTCATCACTGAATTTAATATAGATTCCTCCTTTAAGGCGCAAAAAAGAGTTTGGAATTGCTTAAACAATACTGAAAACTTGTTCGGGAAATTACAGAAGAAATGGTTAGTGAACATGAATCCAAAGCCTTTCGTTTTAAGAAACTAGTTCAAGCTTCACAAGAACCAGGATCCGATCCGCCCGATAGTAAATGGTATAGGGAGTGACCAGCACTAGTTAGTTCTAGACATTTACAAAGTAAACTCAACGAATATTTTACGTTTGACAGTAATTTTTTCCGTTAAAAATAGGCAAGGTCTTATTAGTAAAATGAAAATGCTCAGATGCACTCCTAATACTAGGTTCTTATCCTTTGATATTACAAGCCTGTACACGAACGTTCCGATCGACGTGACACTTGAAATCGTTGAAGAGAAACTATTACTGCATACAAAGTTAACTGAGAGGCAAATTACAGAACTGATGAGTTTGTTAAAGGCAGTGTTCAAAACTGTTATTTTACTTTTAGCGGTAAGTTGTATGTCAATCATTTGGCTTTGCGATGGATAGTTCCTTACCTGGCATCCTAGCTGACATTTTCAGTAACTCCCTTGAAGACGGCTTCTTCAAAACCGTGTCAGAATTAGTGAGTAAAATACGGTTTTATACGCGGTATGTAGATGACATAATTTTTGCATTTGTTGGAACTAACCAAGAATTGTATTTATTTAACACCTTTAACGGCTTCCACGACAAAATTAAATTCACAAAAGAAATTCAAAATGACAACGGTGACCTAAATTTCCTTGATCTGAAAATGTGTATACAGAATGGCTGTGTCACTTGATCATCTGATGACTTTGTAAGACGGCAAATGATATCTGCAAACGATATAAGAGTGCTGCTCTGATTGTCTCCTGCGTCGTTTATGTAGGTCAGGAACAGCAGAGGGCCTATAACACTACCTTGGGGAACGCCGGATATTACTTCTGTGTTACTCGAGGACTTTCCGTCATTACGTCAAATTCGCATGTTTTTCATCTGAAGCGTGGGCTACTGCATGGGCCTTATTCCAGACAACAGTCCTCCTCTAATGGAACACATTTGCAATTGTTTACGCTGCAACACCTAATTTTCATATTACACCCTCCACAGTCTCAGAAAACACAGCTTCGTTAAAGCCTATCTGATTCCGATAATCGGTCATTTCACCTTATGAGTGCTACTCCACAGCAGCAAGGTCGTGCACGCTGCTTCTGTACAACTTCGCGACTGGCCTAGCCGTCGGCACACGGACCTTGCTGCGTTCAACGTGCTGCTGATCGCTCAGAAACGGTGCGACTTGTGCGTACGGTACGTGGGCCCCAACATGGTATATGCGATCGTAGCGCACTCCAGCTGCAGTTGCGGGATGTTTCTAGTTCGTAAATGACAGTTTCCTAAACGGGCGCGCGTGTGATTCCCACGTTAACTCTGTTAAAACGCACATTTCCTCTATTCTCCATATGCTAGTCACATTGTTCTGTATGTAATATACACAAATAAAAACTTCAATATTCATGTACATGTTTTAAGAGAAAAAGGAAAGTACGATGTCCAATCTATAAAGACATAGGCTTATAAAAGTTCCATTACAAACAGTAAGATACAATTTTGCGATAGTTCTTCTCAAAAGATAAACATTATTTCATCATTCCCACATTTTAGTAAAACCCCAGTGTAATTTTTTTACTTTATCACTGTTCCTACCCAGTAGCAGAATCTTTATGACATGTGAATTACGAAACTTAAAAGAAAAAGGAGAAAAATATTTTTGTACAAGTAGCACAAGCTGTCCTGTTGATTAAGCCAATCGAACAAACTCACTCCTCGAAAAAAAGGTGAACTTATATTTACATAACATCAATCGTTACGGTATATACTTTTATTAAACTAATATTAAAGCATCAGAACCTATTAAAAACGCGAATGTTAGGAAAAAAAATTCAGATGTGGGGAGACGCGAACTATCGCCGTATTGCTCAACCGATTTTGAATCGTTAACGCTATTCAATACACTACAGCGACAACAAATCACAGTTATTAATCATATCATGTTACCACATGCTGAAAGCTTTAATCGTAGCTATGTTACTAATTCAAATTTAACCATCACAAATTGTATCAAGAACAGTGCGTTTCTGGTGGATTCTCAGAGTGTCGTTGCCTTCAAATGGCATTCTCTCATAATACGCAAGTTACAAAAATTCTTTTGCACGAATATGATGTTCTTCATTATTGTATTGCAATGAATCACACAGTTAACAACGGGTTTTCGAGTTATTCTCAATTTGCTGGTGCTCAGAAACGGCATATATACGTATAGGCTCGAACTGAATGCCAATATGGCGCCTCAATACTCTGCTGAAGGAGATGGGGTGCTTGTGACGTAGGTGGCGTTGTGCCATCTCGTTGGTCAACGCTCAGACGCACAGTCAGAATATCTGAAATACTAGATATTACTCTGCACGTTCGGAAAGGCTCCCGAAAGCGCTAGTCCACGCCATGACGTCAGAAACTCGGCACTCTCAACGCTCAACAGTCGGATGCAAGGTTCGTGTGCCGACTGCAAGCATCAGCAACGAGCAGGAAGCTACCGCAGCGCCGCCATTCTCAGACGCGGCGCACTCGTGGAACTGCAGCGGGAATGGAGGAAGGTGGCGTAGCACTGAAGCAATGGTTGCGCCTTGATTTGTAAAGTAGGCAACTCTCAACACCATACTCATACTCGCTTCATTTCCGATCCCTATAGTCGAATTAAAATCACTGGACGGTTGACGTCAGTCAGTTGCCGCTACGGTATTACCACATCGGCTGCCGGCTACCACTCGCTAATGGGCTGCACCACAAACACGGCAGGACACCTCACGCATGGTTTTACTGTGTAACACACGGCGCCATGTTGGAAGTGATCGCTGCAATGTACGACGGAAGTGCGCGATGCTGTGTCGACAGCTAATTTGAAGTGACCATTCACTGGACTGTGGCAGACGACGCATTTTGTAGCGCTTAATTGAAACTCATGTTCTGACCTACCCACAACCTTGTGATGTGCGATGAATCTGAGAAAACAGCAGTCAGCAGTCTGAGGCAGAACTACAGGGTGATTCAAAAAGAATACCACAACTTTAGGAATTTAAAACTCTGCAACGACAAAAGGCAGAGCTAAGCACTATCTGTCGGCGAATTAAGGGAGCTATAAAGTTTCATTTAGTTGTACATTTATTCGTTTGAGGCGCTGTTGACTAGGCGTCAGCGTCAGTTGATGCTAAGATGGCGACCGCTCAACAGAAAGCTTTTTGTCTTATTGAGTACGGCAGAAGTGAATCGACGACAGTTGTTCAGCGTGCATTTCGAACGAAGTATAGTGTTAAACCTCCTGATAGGTGGTGTATTAAACGTTGGTATAAACAGTTTACAGAGAATGGGTGTTTGTGCAAAGGAAAAAGTTCTGGACGGCCGAGAACGAGTGATGAAAATCTAGCACGCATCCAGCAAGCATTTGTTCGCAGCCCAGGAAAATCGACTCGCAGAGCTAGCAGAGAGTTGCAAATTCCACAATCAACTGTATGGAGAGTCCTACGAAAAAGGTTAGTTATGAAACCTGAACGTCAACTACCCGAGGCGATGGATCGGCCGCCAGGCAGCCCGTGACAGAGCACTTCATCACTGGCCTCCAAGAAGCCCTGATCTTACCCCCTGCGATTTTTTCTTATGGGGGTACGTTAAGGATATGGTGCTTCAGCCACCTCTCCCAGCCACCATTGATGATTTGAAACGAGAAATAACAGCAGCTATCCAAACTGTTACGCCTGATATGCTACAGAGAGTGTGGAACGAGTTGGAGTATCGGGTTGACATTGCTCGAGTGTCTGGAGGGGGCCATATTGAACATCTCTGAACTTGTTTTTTAGTGAAAAAAACCTTTTTAAATGCTCTTTGTAATGATGTATAACAGAAGGTTATATTATGTTTCTTTCATTAAATACACATTTTTAAAGTTGTGGTATTCTTTTTGAATCACCCTGTAAAATCACGATCGCTTTTTTCATGGTGATTAAAGGTAGCCTCTACAAGCCAACTCAAGGCAGAACAAAAAGTCAGTGTGATGATGAAAATGACACAGAAAGGTATTAGAGATAAACATTACATTTTAACCAACTATTCAAATAAAAATGGTAATAAAATTATTTTGATTAAATTTAGAAATAAAACGATTCGCTTTATTCGATGAGATTCGAAACTACAACCTTCTACACATGAAGTTTTTGTATGTTTTTGACTGGAGGTATTTGGGAGCACGGGTGTTCACAATTGAAAGAAAATGAAACGCCTATAGCCGTCTTATGATCTTATTTATTGTGTAGCTACCAGATGAGTTGGCAGTTGACGGTGTAGTATTCTGGCTTTTAGCCATTATATTCAGGTACAAGAAGCTCTTCTTAGAGCAGTTGAGAAGGCAGTAGTGGTAAGATAAAGTAATGTGGTGTGAGGTACAGATGACAGTGGTTTGTTTGGTACTTGTACCGTGAGAAAGACAGCCTAAATTGTGCTCCTTCTCCGCGACTGACTGTTGCGTTCGGAAGTTGCGCCAAAATGGCAATCTTCTATTATTAATATTTGAAAAATTAAACAGCTCATTAACTTGAATTTTAAATGAAACCATCTCTCAATAGCGCGCTATCACTGTATTATTTTACAAGTATTAATAACCAGCATAATAATAATAAACTGCTAAACGGAAAGGCAGACGAAGTTCTTCGGTCATCTTGGAATCGCGCCTAACTTGGATGGTGGGCAAAGTGGTTCGACTGTAGGATCAGAGCTGGTTCGGCAGTGTCGGAGGACACACATGTTGTTTGCTGCTGTTGGTATTGGTTAAGCGTTAGCAATCTATGGTTTGTTAACAGAGGTGGTTGGGAAGCCTCTGAGGACAGACATGTTGTCTGCCGCGGTAGGTGTCAGTTAAGACTTTATTAGGAATGTATGGTTATTTCGAAATATAGTTGAGGACAGAGTGATAGTAATTACGGAAATATGCAGTTCATTAATTTGTTGAAGAGTAAAAATCATTTGTGACTTCAAAACGGAATGTAATTGTGCAGTTTCTCGTGTTCTGTCAATAAAAAGCGAGTGGCATCCCATATAAACAAACTGATTGGAAATTTAATCATTTATAAAATAACAGTTCCTCGCAAAGAGTTTCTTACAACCTCAAGATTACGGATTCACGACCTACGTGCTGTTTTCTGTGCAGGGGACAGCAACTGTAGAAGACAACAGGTTGGTAAATTTTTATTAGAACTTACGCATCCCACTCAGGGTGGTGGAAGCAAATGGGTCCCTCGCGTGTACTGCAGTCTTGGTACAAATGAGACCGGTGACACGTCATCTATGCTAACACAGAGGAGGCATGAAGGAGAGAAATGTTTTTGAGGGAAGAGATTTATCATGTGCACGTATTGTAAGTAGGCTGTTTAGGTTTTTATGTTGGTAACGCCACGTAGCACTCTGTATGAAAATCACTGACTGTGCTGTGTGCAGTCTGTGGCTAGTTTGCATTGTTGGAATATTCGCTATTGTAGTGTTGGGCAGTCGGATGTGAACAGCGCGTAGTGTTGCGCAGTTGGAGGTGAGCCGCCAAAAATGGTTCAAATGGCTCTGAGCATATGCGACGTAACTTCTGAGGTCATCAGTCGCCTAGAACTTAGAACTAATTAAACCTAACTAACTTTAGGACATCACACATATCCATGCCCGAGGCAGGATTCGAACCTGCGACCGTAGCGGTCGCTCGCCACCAGACTGTAGCGCCTAGAACCGCACGGCCACTCAGGGGCCGCCAGCAGTGGTGGTGTGGGGACAGAGATGGCAGAGCGGACGATCTGGAAGTGTGTCCATCAGAAAGAGTAAATTTGTAATACTGGATATCATGAACTGATATATATATGTTGACTTTTGAACATTATTAAGGTAGATACATTGTTTGTTCTCTATCAAAATCCTTCATTGGCTAACGATGCCTATCAGTAGTTAGTGCCTTCAGTAGTTAGAATCTTTTATTTAGCTGACAGTATTGGCTCTCGCTCTATTGCAGCAGTTCGAGTAACGAAGATTTTTGTGAGGTAAGCGATTCATGTAAGGTATAGGTTATTGTTAGTCAGGACCATTCTTTTGTAGGGATTATTGAAAGTCAGATTGCGTTGCGCGAAAAAAAAAATTGCGTGTCAGTTTAGTGATGATCAGAATAAGTAAAGAGAGAAATGTCTGAGTACGTTCAGTTTTGCTCAGCTGTTTGAAAATCAAATAACGTAAGGGGTTTGCCAGCACAACCATTTATAATTTTCCAAAGTGGACGTTTCAGTATATACCACTTCTCCCTAACTCTCTCTTTTTCATCTTGCCGTAATGGTTGGAGTGCTGACAGCACAGTTACAGATACTATGTGTAAACTAGTTATGTTGGTCACTAATGCAGCGTATGTATGGATCCTGATAACCCCTTCAGCGTCAACTACAGCATGAAGCGCCGAAACTGGAAGCTACACAATAAATAAGAGCATAAGGACGACCGTAGGCATTTCATTTTCTTACAATTCTACACATCAGGTTTATACACTAGTCATTGTGCCACCCCACTAAATTGCGTTAGCTGGTTATATGAGATGTGATTGGAAAGTTTTAAGAATGGGCTTGGCAAATGGTTCAAATCGCTCTGAGCACTATGGGACTCAACTGCCGTGGTCATAAGTCCTCTAGATCTTAGAACTACTGAAACCTAACTAACCTAAGGACAGCACACAACACCCAGCCATCACGAGGCAGAGAAAATCCCTGACCCCGCCGGGAATCGAACCCGGGAACCCGGGCGTAGGAAGCGAGAACGCTACCGCACGACCACGAGATGCGGAATGGGCTTGTACTTGTACAGTGGTGGTACTTACATGCTTCTGTGATGCGTTTCCTGAAACATTCCTGGAAACTTTTTTCCTGAAGTATGTCAAAGACGCTCTCCGTATTTACCTGGATGTCTTCAATCGAGTCAAACCGTTTCCCTTTCAGTGAAAATTTCAGTTTAGGAAACAGGTAGAAGTCTGCAGGTGTCAAATCAGGGGAATATGGCCGTTGTGGAAGCACAGGAATTTTGAATTTGGTCATAAATTCAACGGTGGAGAAGGCACGGTGAACCAGAGCATTGTCATGGTGTAGCAGCCAACTCCTGTCTTTCCACAATGCAGGCGTTTTCTTCTGCACTTTTTCGCGCAAACGCTCAAGGACACATTCGTAGTATTCCTGGTTAATTGTTTGTCCTCCAGGGGTAAATTCATGATACACAATAACGGCAGAATCTAAGAAAATCACCAACATTGTCTTCACCTTCGATCAACTTTGCCATGCTTTTCTCAATTGTGGTGAACCATGAGCCTTCCACTGCGAAGACTGCACTTTGGTTTCAGGATCATATCCATATACCCACGATTCATCATCTAATTACCCTATTTAACAAATATGGGTCATTTTTAGTTCGATTAATCAGTTCTTGGCACACTTCAAGTCGGTATTGTCTCTGTTCACTTGACAACACTTTTGGAATGAGTTTTGCAAACACTCGACGCATGTTCAGATCTTCAGTTAAAATTGACTGAACTGAATAGAAACTTAATTAACACTTTGTCGTCCGCACGTCTCGTACAAATTTATTCGCATGGCAACGGCAGCGCTAATTCGGATTACTTGCCTTGTTGCCGGTCGCTTGTCACCTTTCCTTTGATGACAACGTTCAAACACATTGACTTTTGCGCTCTTTAATTTTCCGGAAATCGTCTATTTTGCCGTATCGTTCCACAAACTCGAATTTTCTTTTCATGTAACTTCCCTGCAAGTTCTACACTGTTACAATAATTATCCACGCAGAGGTGACGCCACTTTCCAGCAGAAGGTTCTTCCAGCACTTTCCAGCAGATGGAACAGGAATAGTTCCATCACTGTTTTTTCTAAAGGCTGTCCAGCGCCGGAATATATCTTGAATGAGGAAATGTATCCCGTACTCGAATCACATAGCATCCGAATGAGTATGCCGTATTTCGTAATTTTCGACGGATTGTAAACATTAAAATTTAACCGTCCACGGCACGGTCTTATTCCTTCATCAATGGAGTTGTTTTGACTTACATTAAACGTTTCTTTAAACTTTTTGGAAAAATAATCAATTCCGAATTGCACGTTGACAAGTCGGTCGGCATTATCCGGTTTATTGTTGCTGTCGGAAAAATGTAAAAATGATAATATTTGTCTGAATCGATTGCGGGACATCGTTTTGCGAAATATCGATGGGTCTATCAACGGATTTGTTGACCAATAATCATAGATCCTTGCTTTTTTTACAATTCCCATAAGGACAGCAATCCCAAACCATTTTCTAAGTTCGGGTACCCTAACGTCGACATATTTGGCATTTTTTAATCCAGTTTTCTCCTATTCCAATTTTAACTGTAGTACTTTTTGGTTTCGTTGCTAATATATTCAAATAGATCGTTACCAATATATAATTCTACGATATCCTCGACGCTCCGTGTATCTTTGGGAAATATGTTTGGACCCGGGGATTAAAAAAAAAAAAAAAAAAAAAAAAAAGTTCAAATGGCTCTGAGCACTATGAGACTTAACTTCTCAGGTCATCAGTCCCCTAGAACTTAGAACTACTTAAACCTAACTAACCTAAGGACGTAACACACATCCATGCCCGAGGCAGGATTCGAACCTGCCACCGTAGCGGCCGCGCGGTTCCAGACTGTAGCGCCTAGAACCGCTCGGCTACCCTGGCCGGCTGACCCGGGGATCCTTCAAATCTATTATTGGTCCTCGGTAAATCAAAATCTGACCACTGTGCACTGCCTTCTTCGTCTGATTCAGCCGAATCAGTTGGCAACCGTAGCGTTCGCCGAATTCTTCTTGGACGTATTTCACTATCTTCCTACGATTCTGCTGCACTTTCATTTTTTTTATATCCAATGTCTTCTTCCCAATCAGCCAAGTCGTCTGGAACGTCGGATAAGAGATCCGCGAATTCATCGTAAATAATCCTATTGTCTCTTTCGTCCACCCGGATGAAAGTGCACAGGTGCTTATAAAAACAAAAAACTTGTTGACGTGTGAAACTTATTGTTGCCTAAACAAAACACCAACAGAATGGAAAAGATACTAAAGTGCAGTCGTGGGCCACTGCGTGATGCTATGCTCACGACACCACTGTGCTGTCGCCGGCCACTGAGCGATACGATGCACACGACACCACTGTGGTGTCGCCGGACGGCATAGTGTTAAGTTCATCAGCCATTTCCCTAGTTGTAAGTCTATGATCAGAGCGCACTAAGTCGCGAACTTTCACAACATTTTCATTCGTTTTTGAGGTGAAAGGACGGCCAGACCGTGGTTCATCTTCAAATGTTTCGCGGCCATTTTTAAATCTGCTGAACCGGACAAAAACATTTGACTGGCTCATACAATTATCTCCAAAAGCTCATTTTAATATTTAGTAAATCTCAGAAGCTGATTTCCCTATTCTAAAACAAAGTTTCATACAAACTCGTTGCTCCGTTTTTACGTCCGTTTTCAAGCAGACCAGAATCCGGCAACAAGCCCTAACACACCCGCACTCAACCAGCTGCCACAACGAACTGAATAAAGGAAACACAGTTTCCTGTCAGAAGGAGTTCAAGGACAAGGCAATGACTCACTACCCACCCTCCGTGTACCTGCCCGACAAACCAGTAAGCAGTAGCGGATACATTCTTAAAACTTTCCAATCACACCTCGTATTTGGGACTCTGGTGGCCCAGTCGCAATGATGAATTGCAGCCATTAAAAATTCATTTTCACGCAATGTTGTGCAAAGCTTATCTAATGTAAGCCCATCTCTGTGACTATAATAACAGTATGTGTGACGCTGAATCGCGTTTTGTGTAGAAGTATCCAGTAGGGTTTGCCTACCGCAGTGTATGAAACGTGTGTATTTCGTTAGCATTATGGTGTGTGTGTGTGTGTGTGTGTGTGTGTGTGTGTGTGTGTGTGTGTGTGTGTGTCTGTGTTTGAAGTTTCGATGTGGTTATCATCTGTGATAAAATACGAAATTAAAGGGCCACACACAGGATTCGGGAACAAATCACATTAAGATGGGAAGCTAGACAAGGAACTGGAAGTTAAATGACCAATTGCTGTGTCAGTTTGGCAACGGCGAACGGTTGCGGTATGAAGTTGAGCGCTCTGATTGAAGAAAACCAGCTGCGGCGAGCAACTGTCAAGTATTAAGTAATTTTAATGGGAAACTTCCTGGCAGATTAAAACTGTGTACTGGAGCGAGACGCGATCTCGGCACCTTTGCCTTTGTGCTCTACCGACTGAGCTACCCGAGCGTCAACCACGACCCGTCCTCAGAGCTTCAATTCTGCTAGTACCTCGTCTCCTATCTTTCTAAATTACACGGAAGCTCTTCTGCGAATCTTGCAGAACTATCACTCCTGGAAGGTTGATATCTTGCGAAACATGGATGAAGGGTATCAGACGGATGCGATATTCCTTGACTTCCGGAAAGCGTTTGACTCGGTGCCCCACTGCAGACTCCTAACTAAGGTACGAGCATATGGGATTGGTTCCCAAGTATGTGAGTGGCTCGAAGACTTCTTAAGTAATAGAACCCAGTACGTTGTCCTCGATGGTGAGTGTTCATCAGAGGTGAGAGTATCATCTGGAGTGCCTCAGGGAAGTGTGGTAGATCCGATGTTGTTTTCTATCTACATAAATGATCTTTTGGATAGGGTGGATAGCAATGTGCGGCTGTTTGCTGATGATGCTGTGGTGTACGGGAAGGTGTCGTCGTTGAGTGACTGTAGGAGGATACAAGATGACTTGGACAGGATTTGTGATTGGAGTAAAGAATGGCAGCTAACTCTAAATATAGATAAATGTAAATTAATGCAGATGAATAGGAAAAAGAATCCCGTAATGTTTGAAAACTCCATTAGTAGTGTAGCGCTTGACACAGTCATGCCGAATAAATATTTGGGCGTAACATTGCTGAGCGATATGAAGTGGGACAAGCATGTAATGGCAGTTGTGTGGAAGGCGGATAGTCGTCTTCGGTTCATTGGTAGAATTTTAGGAAGATGTGGTTCATCTGTAAAGGAGACCGCTTATAAAACACTAATACGACCTATTCTTGAGTACTGCTCGAGCGTTTGGGATCCCTATCAGGTCGGATTGAGGGAGGACATAGAAGCAATTCAGAGGCGGGCTGCTAGATTTGTTACTGGTAGGTTTGATCATCACGCGAGTTTTATGGAAATGCTTCAGGAACTCGGGTGAGAGTCTCTAGAGGAAAGGAGGCGTTCTTTTCGTGAATCGCTACTGAGGAAATTTAGAGAACCAGCATTTGAGGGTGACTGCAGTACAATTTTACTGCCGCCAACTTACATTTCGCGGAAAGACCACAAAGATAAGATAAGAGAGGTTAGGGGTCGTACAGAGGCATATAGGCAGTCATTTTTCCCTCGTTCTGTTTGGGGTGGAACAGGGAGAGAAGATGCTAGTTGTCGTACGAGGTACCCTCCGCCACGCACCGTATGGTGGATTGCGGAGTATGTATGTAGATGTAGAAGAAAGGATATTGCGGAAGCATGGCTTAGCCACAGCCGGGGGGGGGGGGGGGGGGGGATGGATATGAAACTTCGTGGCAGATTAAAACCTTGTGCCGGAGACTGTATGTAGGAGACGAGGTATTGGCAGAATTGAAGCCATGAGAACGGTAGAGAGTCGTGCTTGGGTAGCTCAGTCAGTAGAGAACTTGCCTGCGATAGGCAAAAGGCCTGAGTTCGATGCTCGGTCCGGCACACAGTTTTAATTTGCCAGGAAGTTTCATATCATCGCATACTCAGCTGCAGAGTGAAAATCTCATTCTGGAATTTTAATCGGACTGTAGTCTGCTCGCGTGTGACCAGTCATCGGCTCACGATGCCATCGAGGCGTCGTGTGGAGGTAAGTTTAGAGTCACCGCGAGGCGAGTGTGCATCGGTCACTCCACGTCGGTGTGGCCGGAGGAAGGCGCACCTCCAGCCCGCGCGCCGCGGCCCGCCCAGTGGCAAAGTAGCGGCTGCCGGCAGCTGGCTGGCTGCGCTGGGAACGGCCACGTGGTCGCCGGCGCCGCCGCCCGCGGCCGTAATTACGGCATCTGTCTTGGCGGCAGCGCTCCGCCCCGGGCGCGCCGCACCACGCAGCCCCCCTCCGCCACGCACCTCCTCGCCGCGCCTCGACGCCCCCGGCATCGATCGCCGCCGCCGCCGCCTCCAGAGCTCGCGGTCACACCGGCCGCCGGACGTACCACCTCTCGCAGCCACCGCGACGGCCCAGCATAACGCAGTAGGACAGCGCACGGAGCCAATACGATCCCAAAGGCCGCGCGAGAAAACGTTAATTTTCAGGGGGCTATACTGGCTCTGAGCACTACGGGACTTAACATCTGAGGTCATCAGTCCCCTAGAACTTAGAACTACTTAAACCTAACCAACCTAAGGACATCACACACATCCATGCCCGAGGCGGGATTCGAACCTGCGACCGTAGCGCTCTCGCGGTTCCAGACTGAAGCGCCCAGAATCGCACGGACGCTAGCGGCCGGCGGGGCTATACTCTGAAGAGCTAAAGAAACTTATCGGCATGCGTATTTAAATACAGAGATACACTATTGGTCATTAAAATTGCTACAGCAGGAAGATGACGTGCTACAAACGCGAAATTTAACCGACGCGAAGAAGATGCTGTGATATGCAAATGATTAGCTTTACAGAGCATTCACACAAGGCTGGCGCCGGTGGCATGAGGAAAGTTTCCAACCGATTTCTCGTACACAAACAGCAGTTAACCGGTGTTGCCTGGTGAAATGTTGCTGTGATGCCTCGTGTAAGGGGGAGAAATGCGTACCATCACGTTTCCGACTTTGATAAAGGTCGGATTGTAGCCTATCGCGATTGCGGTTTATCGTATCGCGACATTGCTGCTCGCGTTGGTCGAGAGCCAGTGACTGTTACCAGAAT
This sequence comes from Schistocerca cancellata, assembly GCF_023864275.1. NCBI lineage: Eukaryota > Metazoa > Arthropoda > Insecta > Orthoptera > Acrididae > Schistocerca > Schistocerca cancellata. The sequence goes on along the minus strand of NC_064626.1, from coordinate 1,141,567,051 downwards.
ATGCAATCGGTGGGTTCTGGAGGGTAATACAGAACGTCGTGCTGGATCCCAACGGTCTCTTATCACTAGCAGTCGAGATGAGAGGCATCTTATCCGCATGCCTGACACGTCTCGATCCCTGAGTCAACAGATGGGGACGTTTGCAAGACAACAACCATCTGCACGAACAGTTCAACGTTTGCAGCAGCATTGACTATCAACTCGGAGATCGTGGCTGCGGTTACTCTAGATGCCGCATCACAGACAACGACAAACCTGGATGCACAAATGGCAAAACGTCATTTTTTCGGATGTATCCGGGTTCTGTTTACAGCATCATGATGGTCGCATCCGTGTTTGGCCACATCGCGGTGAACGCACGTTGGAAGCGTGTATTCGTCATCGCCATACTGGCTTATCACCCGGCGTGATGGTATGGGGTGCCATTGGTTACACGTCTCGGTCACCTCTTGTTCGCATTGACGGCACTTTCAACAGTGGACGTTACATTTCAGATCTGTTACGACCCGTGGCTCTAACCTTCATTCGGTCCCTGCGAAACCCTACATTTCAGCAGGATAATGCACGACCGCATGTTGCAGGTCCTGTACGGGCCTTTCTGGATACAGAAAATGTTCCACTGCTGCCCTGGCCAGCACATTCTCCAGATCTCTCACCAATTGAAAACGTCTGGTCAATGGTGGCCGAGCAACTGGCTCGTCACAATACGCCAGTCACTACTCTTGATGAACTGTGGTAACGTGTTGAAGCTGCATGGAAAGCTGTACCTGTACACGCCATCCAAGCTCTGTTTGACTCAATGGCCAGGCGTATCAGAGGTGGTTATTCTAGGTACTAAGTTCTCAGGATCTATGCACCCAAATCGCCTGAAAATGTAATCACATGTCAGTTCTAATATAATATATTTGTCCAATGAATACCCGTTTATCATCTGCATTTCTTCTTGGTGTAGCAATTTTAATGGCCAGTAGTGTATGTAAACAGGCAGAACACGGCAGTGCGGTCGGCAAAGCCTATATAAGACAACATGTGTCTGGAGCAGTTGCTAGATCGGTTACTGCTGTTACAATGGGAGGTTACGAAGAGTTTGAGCCTTGTGTTATAGTCGGCGCACGAGGGATGGGTCACAGCATCTCCGAGGTAGCGATGAAGTGTGGATTTTCTCGTTCGACCATTTCACTAGTGTACCGTCAATATCAGAAATCTGGTAAAACGTCAAATCTCTGGCAGTGCTGAGACAGGAAAAACGTCCTGCAAGAACGGGACCAACGACGACTGAAGAGAATCGTTCAACGTAACAGAAGTGCAACCCGCTCGTAAATTGCTGCAATTTTCAGTGCTCGGTCATTAACAAGTGTGAAGTGTTGTTGAGACAATTTTTCCAGTTGGTGTGATGAATAGCAGATAGCTCTAAAGGGTGTGATGAATGGCAGCTAGCTCTAAATGCGGAAAAATGTAAGTTAATGCGGATGAGTAGGAAGAACAAACCTGTAATGTTCGGCTGCAGTATTACTAGTGTCCTGCTTGACACAGTCAAGCCGTTTAAATACCTGGGCATAACCGTGCAAAGCGATATGAAATGAAACGAGCATTTGAGAACTGTGGCAGAGAAGCCGAATGGTCGACTTGGATTTATTTGAACAATTTTAGGAAAGAGTGGTTCACCAGTAAAGAAGACCGCATACAGAACGCTGGTGCGACCTATTCTTGAGTACTGTTCGAGTGTTTGGGATCCGTAACAGGTCAGATTGAAGGAAGGTTTCGAAGCAATTCAGAGGAGGGCTGCTAAATTTGTTGCCGGTAGGTTCGAACAAGACGTAAGTATTACCGAGATGCTTTGGGAACTTAAATGGGAATCCCTGGAGGGCAGGCGTTGTTCTTTGCGAGAAAAACTGCTGAGAAAATTTAGAGAATCGGCATTTGAAACTGACTGCTGAACGATTCTACTGCCTCCAAATACATTGCTCGTAAGGACCACGAAGATAGGGTACGAGAAATTAGTGCCCATGCAGAGGCATACAGATAATTGTTTTTCCCTCGCTCTATTTGCGGGTGGAATAGGAAACGAAATTACTAGTAGGTACCCTCCGCCACGCCTCGTACGGTAGCTTGCGGAGTGTCTACTTAAGACGTAGATAAGAAAGAGGCATGTTTACATGGGAAGCGAGAAATACTTGGCATTTCTAAAGAAAGAGGCATTTTTACATGGGAAACGAGAAGTACTTGGCAATTCTAGTACTGACTGGGATGACTAGCAGACTCTACAAGACACACACACACACGCACGGAAACATACATTACATACACACACACACACACACACACACACACACACACACACACACACACACAAAAACACACACTGTGTGCAATCAACTCAGGCACACACCTATTTGCACTATAAAGATGGGCCATATTATTCTGCGTACACACATGCATTTTCACTCTATATACATGAATAAATACATTCGCTCTTTATCACCTGTGTGAATAGTGTGAGTATGGCAGAGTTTCAATTCCACGCTCACAAATGACCCATGTGTCATCATTGTGTGATAGACCGACTTGCAGCAGCGTACAGTGATACCATGTGATCTCACGATTGACTGCTTCCTTGGTGCACCGAGTATAGAGGAGAGGGTGGAGCACCACCGACGACACAGAGTAGGCATTCCAAATAATCATCAGTAATGGCAGCTATTGAGGCCACATCCCTCCTTCTCGAAATACGACAGAAAGTGTAACTAGAAAACAGCTACTTGTTAGGTGACAATCACAGCCATGGTATTGCTTCAATGTTGAAACTAAAATCAAATATGAAACCACATGGTTTTGTTAAACTAGGCACCTGTATTCCTGAAATAAGGAATATAAAAACAAAACTCAACTCCATCCGAAGAGGACCGACTGCCGTGTCACCATCAGCCGGCAGGCACCTCTAGATGTGGATACGGAGTAGAGATGGGCAAAATTGTTCTTTTCAGAGATCAAATCGGAACTGTTCACTCCCTGAAATGAACTAGCTCTTTTTCATGACTCACCACTCATTCACAATAGAAAATAAATGGAAGGCACATTGCCCTTTAAACTTGGTTTATTCCAGTACTATACCTGTATTTTGATCTTATTTGATCCTATTTTGTAACACAGACAATGAGTAAGAATTTTGTATTGTTTATTGAAATTTTCATTATATGGCAAAGTTTTTGATTATTGATTTATTTTGCACTATCATGGTTTTTTGGGTGATCAGAAAATGTTGTAACTTGAGATTTACATTAACAATATATTTGGCTATAATGTATTAAAATTTCATTAACTTCGTACAAATACATCGCAAGCCATATATTTTTAAAGCGAATGTTTCCTTCCGAAGACGCCTAAAATCGCAAAATCCGTACCAGAATAAGATAAAATATATATATAAATTTGACTGTAAGACTAAAGTGCTGCATATAGCCTTATGCAGAATAAAACAAGGAAAATATTGGTGTATCACATTTTGCAATACATTTATTGGTTCGCTCGTAATTAAAGCGTAAATTCGAGTGTCCATAATAAAAATCCTATAGTAAGAGGAGTCGTCAGGAACCTAATCAGATCAGTTCAAACAAAAAAAAATAATAAAATAAAAACAAATGATGTACACATAACATAATAGTGTAATATACATAGCGGTATTACTACGAAGAACAATATCCAGTAGGGACAAACTCCGATGCAGAGGCGCTGAGTCGAGCAGGTCGAGCCGCGAGCTGTATTACTGCGTGAGCTGAGACCGCAGAGACCAGAGTGACACCTGAGTCGCTTTGCTCAACGCTCTGGCTAGAGTCGAGATGGTGGGGTGAGCGTTGAGCGGGCGAGTTCCGAGGGTGGGGGGAGCGGTGAACTCACCCGCTCCAAGACAAATCGTCCATTACCTTGCGAGCAGGTTGTTGCAAGTAGTTCCTATGTTATCCGCTAGGTGGCTCTCTGTCCTGTTGCTCGCATCAACTGCCCAGAGGGCAGGACGTGCGTCTGAAACGATCGCCAATGGAGTGTGATGCTAAGTTAAGCTACGCCAGACACTGCACGCGGCAGAGGAAGCACAGTGACGGCACGGCATATGTGAAACACCAAATCCAATGGGGCACTGCACAATGCAGGCAGCCAAGGTAGAAGCAGGGCAGAGGCCGGCGCTCTCTCTCTCTCTCTCTCTCTCTCTCTCTCTCTCTCTCTCTCTCTCTCTCTCTCTCTCTCTGCTGTGGGAAATGTTTGGAGCTACCGTTCTTTTTTTCTGAATCACTGATTGTTCACTCCTTTGTAAGATTCAACTCTATGAATCAGTTCAGGAGCGGATCCCCCATCTCTAATACGGAGGGGAATGTGGTCAGCACACCGCTCTTCCAGCCATTGCCAGTTATCGTGACCGGAGCCCCCAGTTCTCAATCAAGTAGCTCCTCAATTTTCTTCACAAGGGCAGCGTGCACCTCTCTTACCCAGACGGTGACCCATCCAAGTGCTAGCCCAGTCCTACAGCACTTAACTTCGGTGATCTGACAGGAACCGGTTTTTTTATTTATTTAATCGTATGGCTAGGGCCTCCCGTCGAGCAGACCGTTCGCCGGATGCCGGTCTTTCAATTTGACGCCACTTCGGCGACCTGCAGTCGATGATAATGATAGGATGATGATGACAGCACAACACCCAGTCCCTGGGAGGAGAGAATTCCCCGACCCAGCCGGAATCAAACCCGGGCCCAAGGAACCGGTGTTACCACCGCGTCTAAGGAATATGGTCGAGTCATATAAAGTGAAATCGTTAAATGATCGTGACGCTTTCGTTGTGATGGGTGGTTCAAAAGAGGTCTACAAGAATGAGACAAACAAAGGATCCCACGAACTAAAAGTGTGTCTAAGTAAACTCACACTTATGAAAGTAATTATCATTAACATACCACATCGTTATGATCTTACGAATGAACCCTGTGCAAACTTGAAAACCGCAATACTTATTTCTCTAAAGTCAACAAACGATTCAAAAATGTTAGTACTGAAATAGCATTAGACGAAGATTTCACACACGCCAAGGACTTCATCTCAGTGGCTTTGGCAAGAATTATTTATGGAACGCAATTAAAGCTGAAGTTCAGGGAAACTTAAGAAAGCCAAGATTAGGAGTGTTAAAACTTAGTTGACCTTCAAATTGTACAAATAATTTTTTATAAGTTATACAGGAAAGTCCAGAAAAATGTAGACTATTAATTGTCAAAACTGCGCCCGACTATCCCCAACAAGGTAGTGTGCAAACAGGCAGCATCCACAGTCATTTGTCCTCAAAAGAGTAGTGCTATCAAAAATGTTATTGAAACAGTAAACACTTCAGAACCCAACGGCCCTAAAATGAATACTAACGCAGCTATCTCTATTTTCTATCACAAAATACAATCAATAAGAAGTAAGCGCTTGGAAATCCAGTAGTATTGTCTTAATGCACTCAAAAATGTACACGTAGTATGTCTTATGGAAAACTGGCTTATAAAGTTGACGAAATAATATTAAACCATATTATTAACGATAATACTAGTTCACAATATTGCAGAACTTCCAAAACAGGCGATTTTAATCAGAGAAGGTACAAAGCGCTTTGTTCCTCAGATAAGTCAACAAAAACAAACCATTATCTGCATTTACAGGACATCGGATGGTACCAACATTCCAAGAGAAGTTGGAACAAGTTAAGAATGTCTACAGACAAAACCCGAAAGAACAGTATTATTTGGGGGTTTTAATACAAACTTTGACATCAATTCACATGAATCAACCTTTGTAAACAACCTACTGAATACATTTTCTTTGTCTAACATGATGAAGTTGCCTACAAGAATCACACCCACACCCTGCATCTCAATAGGTGCCATATTCATAAACACAAATTCGACACCTGTTCTCAGTTTACAAAACTTACTTTGTTGGCTTTCTGACCAGGACAGCCTCTTAATTAAGCTTAAACAAGTGAGTGTATACAAACCCTCACTAGCTGCCATCACATAAGGAAGATATGTAAAAGGTCCCGACTGCTTAACTTTAGTTAAGCACCTGCTAAAGCATGAGACATTGGGAAATCTTTATCTTGAGGATGGCGACACTCAAAATAAAACAAAGATGTTTGTTGATAATCCGTGCCATTATTTTAACATTGCCTTTCCTCTCAAGAAACATACAGAAAAACCAATAAGAAGCAACAGATATGACGGATAGATCATTAAGGAGAGAATTACATCCTGTGCAACCAAGAGAAAACTTTACATAGAAAGTAAGACAAACAGTGATCCAAACTTCCAGAGACACTTTAAGAAGCATCAAAAATCCTCAAGAAGGTCATAAATAATGCAAAACAACTCTGTAACCACCAGTTTATTGTAAACTCAAGTAGCATGAGTAAAGCACTTTGGGAAGTTGTCGATGTTACCATAGCAACAAAAGCCAAACGGACAAGCAATTACGGCCAAATGTGGCTTACAGATTTTAAGAATTTATAAACAATTCGCTATATACTCTGCGAATAGTTTTCGTTCCAGTAATAACTTTACAGTCGCAACTTTTCTTGGCGAAAGGCCACTTCTCCGACCCATAACCTAAAAGATTGAGAAAACTATCAACTTACGAACGAATGAATGAAAATATATGCAAATTTATGGCTAAAATGGAAATATCAATAGTAATAGGAAACACCTCCTAATGTTCTGCAGAATTATATTTTTTAGTCACATACTGGCTTTCGGATTCTTAGGCCATCTTAAACTGACAACTGACTGACACAAACACATAAAATGACGTGCGACTTCAAAGATATTATTTACTCAGAAGATAACAAAAATGATGACATGTGGAGTGTTTACATTGGAAAGTATTAATTTTTTCCATGCAGAAATAGTTATATTAAATAAAAAAGGGAACAAATGTTTCTATGTGGGGAAACATTTAAAAATCGATAAGAAGATTCAAGTTACAATTTCAGTCTGTGGCAGTTAAGTTATCTCACTGAGAGACAAGTTGGAGATTAAGAAAGATTCAGCTTCTGCCGACCATTCTTCAGCAGAAAACCACTCACGTGATGTAGATTGCAGAATGTGAAGTTCTACATTCTGTTAAGAAAAGCAGAAAGATGTCCCTACTGGGCAACATATGACACAGAATGTCAGCTTAGTATTAAATGAGCAAACGTTGTTCCTTTTTTCCTTCTGTTAAATTAAGTTTTGGTCACAAATAGTAGATTGAAATTGTAAATTCAATTATATTTTTTAACAGATGTTAAATGTATCTTCACGTAAAGAACTCTGTTTCCTATTTTAGTCACTGTAACTATTTCTCATGAAATGTAACGTAATACTATGTAAACACTCCACATGTCATCATTTTTGTTATCTTTTGCGCAAATAATATCTGTGTAAATCACACGACATTTTATCTCTGTCTGCAACATTCAGTTGTCGTCTGATGATTGCCTAGGAAGCAGAAAACAAGTTCGTGACGAAACAAAAATAATTTTGCAGAACATTAGAAAGTGCTATTTTGTCTAAAACTGACATGGTGAGACCGTGGCTGTGTACAATAAATGTAGGTTAATTCTTACAAAGAAGAAGACAGCAACCAGCCACTATTAATACTGCTATTTATTTAGGTAAATAGCGCCGTTACCGATTTCGAAGTCGCAAGTTCATCATCAGACGGCTGTTCACATGATTTGCAAGATACACTTTACATTATCGTTAGTTTTGGATTTTTATTCTTCCACTGTGGCGAAATTTTTGGTGTGTTGGTGCCAACGAAAATTCATAGCGATTTTGTTGCGAAGTTGCAGGATTGTATTTTTAGTATATTCCAAAATATATTCAGCACTTATGTAATTTGTACATCACCATATTGTCCAAAGCACCACACATACACACACCGAAAAGAATTTACCACATGTGAAGTTATCACAAAGATTGAAGATTTACAAATACAACAGTGTCAGAGACGTTCGATCTCAGAGCTAAATCTGCAATCTTTGTGATAACTTCACATGTGCCAAATTCTTTTTGGTGTGTGTGTGTGTGTGTGTGTGTGTGTGTGTCTGATGATGAACTTGCGAGTTCGAAACCGGTAACGTTGCTATTTACCTAAATAAATAGCAGTATTAATAGTGGCTGGTTGCTGACTTCTTCTTTGTAAGAATTAAGCTACATTTACATTAGAAAGTGTTTCTTAATTTAGTATTAATATCATCTTCAGCCAAAAACCGACGGAAAATTCAATTAATTCGAATGTAAATACTCATAAATTATTGTTTAAAGCTGTGTTAAAGGTAAAATTTTCCTCGAGCACCTTCCAGATCAATTAAACGTCTCACAAAAAAAAACGACAATCGTGAATTCAGCATCACAACAAAAACAATTGATCGTTTAAGCAGTGCTGTCAACAGTGTTTTCTCCACAGCGCTGGCAATAGAGAAGCTGCGTATTCCGCGTGGTGTCTGTTCTTTCGGACATGTCCGAAAGAACAGACACAGCACATTTATATATAATATAAAGAAGAGATGGGTTTCCTTATGCATTCAGCTGAATTAAGTTGACAGTATCACATGGGAGAATGATTGAAGAGCCAGGCAAACTACAAACTATCATACTTTTTGTTTCTAGTCTATTGATTTTCACATCTCTGCAGATGTAATAGTTGGTGTAGGAATGAAGACTTCATCCAAAGATAAGAGAAGATGGATGGCGGCATCGGGCGAGTCGAAAGATTGATGACTTACAAGAAATATCCAGTAGTGTCGACAGGTTGTGACGTCACACCGAGAGCCTGTTAGCTGCAGTGAGGTCAGATGTGAGCTGAGCGGTGAGGCGTTGAGGGGGGAGGGGAGGGGTGGGGGTAGGGATGGAGGGTGGGGTGCAGTGTGGTGATGGCGTTGTAGCGGGCAGCGAGCGCGCTGCGTGTCCTGTGAAGTTGTCGCCGGGTGACGTGGAGCGGTAGCGGCAGCGGCTGGATTTATAGCCCGCGGCCGTGGCTGATACATCCTGCTAATGGATTCACGCCCACAGCGGCAGCAGCCCCAGGTGATAGCAAGGGGGAGGGGGAGGCTCTGCCGGCCTGGCTGCGTGACGCACAACTGAGAGCATCGGCTGCGTGCCCTCACTGCCACACTGGCTGCCGTGCAGCGGCGTAGCCTTGCAACTTCAGCCAGGCGTCGAGTCGCTCACACAAGCCAAAGCGAGATCACGAGGGACCGTCCGTTTAAAAAAAAAAAGGACGGAATAGCGTATCTATATTAAGCAACTACCAATGCTTATAGAGCTATCACAATTAAGTTTTCGTCCTCTTTAATTATCTGATTAATTTCTTTAACTGATTATACAATGTTCCAATCTGCTTTTCATCTACAGAGCTGGTTGGCAAATAAACTTTTACTTCGTGTCTATGTTGGCTACCATAACGTGTTTCTATGCTCTCCATAGTAGCTTATCCGCATTCCTATTTTCTTGACATTATCAGGCCATACACCTGCATTACCCCTATTTGATTTTCGGTGTAGCCGAGCTGTTCTAGGCGCTTCAGTCTCGAACCGCGCGACCGCTACGGTCGCAGGTTCGAATCCTGCCTCGGGCATGGATGTGTGTGGTGTCCTTAGGTTAGTTAGGTTTAAGTAGTTCTAAGTTCTAGGGGACTGATGACCTCAGATGTTGAGTCCCATAGTGCTTAGAGCCATTTGAACCTATTTGATTTTTGCCGGCCGGAGTGGCCGAGCGGTTCTAGGCGCTACAGTCTGGAACCGCGCGACCGCTACGATCGCAGGTTCGAATCCTGCCTCGAGCAAGGATGTGTGTGATGTCCTTAGGTTAGTTAGGTTTAAGTAGTTCTAAGTTCTAGGGGACTGATGACCTCAGAAGTTAAGTCCCATAGTGCTCAGAGCCATTTGAACCATTTGATTTTTGTTGATTATCTTACACTGACCCGGACAGAAATCTTGTTCTTCCTACCACCACACCTCTCTAGTTTCCTCTATATCTAGCCTGAACCTATTTGTCTTCTATTCCCTAGCCTACCTACTCGCTAAAGGGATGTAAGATTCCACACATTTCACCCTTAGTGTGGCTATTTTATTGTCACTGACATCTTTCTGACTACTCTACGTCAAGAGATCCGAGCGGTGGAATGTTTTATCTTCGCAATATGTATTTTACCCAACGGAATGCTATCATCATTAAGCAGAGCTGCATACCCTTGGAAGAAGGAACAGGTGCAGTTCCCCGTTACTTCCATCCGACCACAATATCAGCACAGCACAGCGAAGCCATGTCGTCTAATGTCACAAGGCCACATCAGTGAGTCATCCAGACTGTTTCCCCTGTAACTACTGAAAGGGCTGCTTCCACCCTTCAGGAACGATACTTTTGTGCGGCCTCTCAAGAAATACGCTTCCGTTGTGACTGCTCCTAAGGTACAGCTATCTGTATCGATGAGGCCTCGTCTAGATCGATGGTTCCTCATACATGAGACGTAACATATCTTCTAAGAAACGACCAACGTTGAAATGCGAATTCTGAATGCGAACCCAGTGCGTAAACGTCCCTTATACTGCGTACTTCAGAATTCCCATTACACGCTCCTAGGGGCTGTAGAGCGAACTTAGCAGATGAAGTTTTGATAAGGAGCCCGTTTCCAGAAGTGGACCATTTGGATATAAAATAAGACTGAATATCGGATCATTTTCAAATCTCCCTTTTCACAGCACACACACAGCGGACACAATGAGCTGAACGGGATCTCACGGCATGGGAAATGTTTCCACCGCTCCTCGTCGTGTTCCATTACCAAAGTCGAGAGTGCGGCGCATCCGTGGCGCATCACGACCAACCCATCTAGGTGCAAACATTTCTGGCAGCCGCTGGTTTAGTCGGATGAAAATAGTGTGTGACGTCATAATTACTATACAGAGACTGACGACAGAGCCCTCTTTACAGTTAGCGTGCGTGCCGTGAAGCGGGTGGTTTGAAAGTGGCCCGATCTTAAAACTTCTTTTGCATCCGACCGGTACTTTTACAGAGATGAATTCCTTGTAAAAATTTTATTTACTAAGAACCATCTACAAGCCCTCGATGCCTGTAATATGAATTCTGTAACACCCTGTGTACCTAGTCAGTCCACAAAGTTTCGAGGCTGGATTAATGAAAAATGGAGAAACGGTATGATTGCTTCAGGTGTTCTATACAGTCTCTCCTCCAACTTCCACCCAATCCCACTTGACTACAACGCACAGAACGTTCATACATCCATGTGAAACTGTCATAAAAGTTGTTCTTTGGGATGTTGTTCAAACTCACGCGTCCCATTGGCTTGAATGCTGGTTATATCGTCAACGTGAATTTCTGCACGTTGTCGTCTTATGTGAAGTTCGATTCATAACACCATGTCTCGTCAGCTATAACGATTTTTTCTGAAAAGAACTGTCCGCGTTTAGCATTTCCATCAAGTCGTGGTAGGCGTCAGGGCGCACAGAGTCAAGCAGTGCGGGACAAACACTGGACACACGTTTTTCCGCTTCAAAACCTCCCGGAGAATGTCTGGAACACTTGGTTTAGAGATGTTCGTCCACTGCGAAGTTAACAAACTGCGGCCCCACGCTCACTACTTAACACTGCCTCCTCTTGTTAGTTCAGGGTGCATAGTAGTTACTGCACTGACATCGCTAACACGAAGGACGTTCAGTTAGTAATGCAACACATTTTTTCCTGGAAGTAGGTTGGTTTTATTCAGTATGCTAGTCTACCATATAATTCCCCAGTCTTTTAGCTACAAAACCCTGTTGTTCAATATAATCTCCGCTCAATGTGATGCCCTTACGCCACCTTTCTTGCAGGGCCTGTACGATACCACCCTACTGGTCGACGTCGAAGCCAACATCTTGCTGCATCAATAACCTCCACATCAACCACGCACTTCATCCTTCATTGGGCCAAACAGATGGAAACCGGAAGGTGCAATATTCGGGCTATAGGACGGATGCGGAAGAACAGTCTATAACACTAACGTGCCGTGAAACACGCTAATGTTACCCTCTGAGAGGATTTCAAAGTTCGACCGTGCGTGTGTCTAATGGAAAAGGGTATCGGACTATAGGCTAATTTCGAATTTTATGAAGTTGACAGTAAAACCAAACGGGCCTTAACTTTAGGGGTTAACAGAAGTGGTAAAATTATAAATGGATGACAAAAAATTAACGGTCGCCAGCCTAATGACGCTCATTAAGTTGGAAATATATATTTGAAAAAATTGGACATTAGTTATTGAAGTTACTTTTTTTAGATTTACCTTCGAATAGCAAACAGGATACAAACTGACACAGTGCACTCTGCACTGTGTGTAGCAGCAGTTACCAATAACAAACACACCAGTAAATTAGGGGAGCAAAATTGCACTGAGCTCATGCTAATGACGACCACAATCAATAGCATTACTTAATCAAAATCCTGAAACATCACTGCATAAAGTGCAGAACTAATTTTGAACATGAAGGACTTCTCTCTTGACTGACATGAATAAGACAAATAAAGGTAAATAATTTCTTAAATACACTGTTTAAGCTTCTCTGCATATAGCAATTTTCCTTAGTAATAGTAATAGCTAATTTTTTTCTTGATAGGAGGAGAATATGATGGGGATCCATAAACTGGTATAGTTTCACTAGCCAAGGTTCTTTAATCATTTCAAAAGTAAAAACTATCTCTAAATGCTAATCATTCACTTAAATTACTTTGCAAGATGAGAAAACGCAACATTGGGCTTAATTAACTTCAAAAGGGACTATTCAAGATGGGTACCAAAACTACACTGCCTTTAAAAATGTGCATAACTACACTTCTAACAATACAACCGGAAATAGGTTCATTAAATATTTATATGTACTTGTACTTTAATCACCTGTGAAGCAGCTATTCTTGGCAATAATATTTAACAATCTTACACTGTAATCTTACAAAATTATATTTTATAATAAACTAAGGATACTTTAGCAAAAGCCTATCCAACTTCACTTTTATGGTTTTAGCTTTAACTAATTAAGGTTTTCGCTTTCCTATTGATTGATCTTTAAATTTTTGTGCTTAAACTTCCTACCTTAACAATTGCACTTAGAGTAGTCCATAAACAAAACATCCAAATTTTACTCGTACTTTAACTTTTGCTGCTCCTTTTACTTTAGACAAAAAATCACTTTTAAACACATGACTGCGAGAATTGTTCATTTAACTCAGGATACTCGGTTTTAGCAGTACTTAGATGAGAACCCTGCGTAAGTTCGTGATCAGGATTGAAGTTATGGTTTCGAACACGAATCGACGTTTTATGTGCTTGTTACTGAAACAACACACAAATTAACTGGTCCATGCCAGTATACATCACGTAACTAAATGTATGAGGTCTGCGAAGCAGTAGCCAAGATTAGTGGTAGGCGAAATGGGGGCTAACTGTACTTACGGCTCTTGATGTGCGAATGCGCTATAAAATCTCTTCTTGGCGTCAGATTTTCAAAATAGTAGAGCCATTCCATTATTCCGTGAATACTAAATAATAGGCAGATCCACATTCGAGGCAAATCCCTTCCAATGCAACTTCCAGTTGCCTCTCTTAGCACCGTCGAGGTGTACCGTGCTAAGGCTAACCATACACTGCGCACCGTTCACACAAAGTAGCCGCTCAGTTCGACGACCAAACCCACCTTTTACATCGCGCCATGCCACTTCCGTTGCGTAGGGACTTCCCTACAGCGTTTACATGTTACAAATACAAGTGCCCTAAGCGTAAACCAGCTTTTAACAAACACACTTCTTTCATAAACATATTCATATTACAAGAATTTAAAATTTCAACATATTCTTTTGCTTTTTTTCATATATGCATTACAAAACTCCAATTTTCTTGCCATACATCAAGGAATTCAAACAACACAGAATGCACACTTTATAAATTTGCAGATACACAATTACTTAAAATAAATCTACTCCTAATCGACATAAGTTTACACATGCCCCATGTTTCACTGAGGTTTCCCGACAGAGATACATCAATGAAACATCAATAACACTTCAAAACAGTATTGGGTGATCAGAAAAAAATTGCAGATACAGTACACAACAAATACTTTGTCTAAATGTTTACATAAAACACTGTTTCATCAAGTACCAAAACATGAATTTCTGTCATATTCAGAAAATATATACCATTCTGTTCATGTGTCCATGTTGTGAAACACATATATAGGAATTTTTATATTGTTTACATTCACAGCTTACATTCCACAATATTTTCATTTGGATGATAAGACGTGTGAATATTTTTAATGCTTTCCTTCCATGTGATTAGTTCATCCCTATTTTTTACTGTATGAGCATTCAGAAACTATGTTTTGTCTGCTTTAAACATTCATGCAATTCATCATGAAAAACATATCACTCAGTGCACTATATAAACTTTTCATCACAGTCGCTTCAAAATTCCAGGCAGTCCACCTTTATTCTCAACTTCAACACTTGTTTGCGTATAGACATATTTTGCAATCCTTCTGATTCTCAACTTCAGCACTTGTTCCCCTATTGACATATTTGGCAATCCTCTCGATTATGCTGCAAGTATTCAATCGGTGCAGTCCATATGTATGTCAAAGCCTGGAGTTTACATATAATTTGTATATCCATTTATATTACACAGAATCTGAAACTTACAGATATGTATCAGTAGTCTCATAACAGAAAAGTTTTCCAACATAACAACACTTGGTAAAACAACATCATGAACAAGAAAATACAGGATAAAATGCTATTTGATTAAACCCATATACATTTTTTAATCTTGCCCCTTATTACTCATTTCTTTGGACGTAAGGTTTTAAATCTACAATGTTACGAACGCCTAATGGCTTCTCTGACTTAGGGTAAACAAGATAATATGCATTAGTGTACGGAGTTCCTTGCACTTCAAAGGGACCATTATAAATATAATTGAACTTAGCGATTTCTTGGTTCATTTCACTTGATTTTTTCGTATGTTTTTACGAGAACAAAACCCTAGTTTTTAATTTGGTCACTTTAAGGCCCTTATCATGCCTTTTAGATCTGGCTTCCGCTCTTTGTTTCATTCTTTTTCTTACTAAGTCGTTTTTCTCCCTCATATCTAGTTCTACAGAGGGTGGAAATTGTAAAGTTCCTTCAATTATACTTTTGCTCTTATAATTAAGTAGAATTTCCTCGGGTGTAAATCCTATAGTTTCATGGTGGAGGGTATTCATTATAATTTCAAATTCTGCAATAAACCTGCCCCATGCCTTATGATCGTGGGAATTGGGGTTCATTACCTGATAGTACTGCCTTTGGCTTTCCTATCGCATTGAAATATTGAGTTATTCTATTAAATATTGCTTTTGTAGTAGCTTTCCTAAAGGTAAAAAGTTTGATAACCTTCGAAATTACTTCTAATAACACTAAAATGTAGGTACAATTTTTGGAAGTTGTCGGGAGAGGTCCGTATAAATCCACTGACATCTGCCGGTTCATTGTGTTGCATGTGACCTTGGCTGGTTCGATTTGTGACCTTTGCCCTCTGGCAAATAGCACGTATAGTCCAGTAGGGTTAAAACTAAAAATTAAACAAATCGGAAATAATTGCTACAAAAGGTCTTATTGTGGCCCAATATGACTATCCTAGGTTTTCTGCTTCGGCGGAGTTGTGGAAAAGTGGTGGTGGTGGTGGTGGGGGGGGGGGGGGGGGGGGGGGGCAAAAATGTACCCAAAAAGTGGGTATTTTTCGGTTTTGTGATTATATCTCGTAAATGACTCACAATATCGAAAACATAGTAGATTAAAAATTGTAGGGCATGAAATTCTGCATTGAATGAGACCATCCGCATATTTTTTGGACCACCCGTTTCCATACTAGTGCTCTTCAAAATTGGACCAGTTTTACATGTTCATGAAAAATTTTCGTTTTATCCTCTGTTTTATGGTAATATCGTTGAAACTATCGCATCTATCAATAAAGTGGTTGATACAAACGATATAGAGGAATAAATTCTGCGTTTGATGAGACCAAAAGTGAAATGGACCACCCGTTTCTGTGCGGCTAAGTTTGTACTTTCATTGCTGTGCATGTAAGGTACTTCACATCTACAAATCTATGTCTCCAGACAAATTTCATGCAGAGAACTCAAAAATAACATTATTATGAGTAAAGATTAAAAAAAATTAAATAACTGTTCAAAGTCAGGTATAAATTCTGTGACAAAAAATTTAAGGTTAACTTTGGCAATCCCATATTAAACGGCAAAGCCTTTTTGCATCTTGTTATTCTGAAGAATGATGAAACATTCCAGTTAATGCTAACCAAATACGTTGACTATTTAAAAAGACACCACAGCAGATGTGCGACAAGTGTGGTGTTCGATGGATACCCAGAAGACCTGCACACCAAGACCATCAAATATGCTGAGCGCCTGCGCCTAAGCAAAAGACACACTACTCCTGAGGTCATCTTTACCGAGTTAATGATGGTGACTGTGACTTAGGAGCAATTCATTTCCAATGACAGAAATAAAGCACGTCTCATTAGCTTGCTTATTTCGAGGCTTAAAGATAAAGGCTTCTCAGTAAAGCAAGTTAATGAAGACGCAGACCACCTAATTGTTGCCACAGCGCTTGAGGTATCACAGGAACATGAGAAGGTTGTGGTTGCTGGTGAGGATACGGACCTTCTCATCATGCTCAATGCCCTAGCCACACAATCAGCAAATATATATTTCTTGAAACCTGGAAGAGGAAAGACCTCATCAAAAGTATTTGGTTCCACCAGTTTCAAACTGGCAAACAACATCAGAAGGCCACTTATATTTCGCCACGCCATAAGTGGATGTAACAACTTCAGCACTCTTCGGTCAGGGCAAGAAGAAGGTGGTCAATCTACTGGTCAAAAATAAGTGTTTTCTGGAAGATATCAAACCTTTCTTAGAGTATGACACTCAAACTGAAGCTATTGTCGAAGCTGGCGTCCAATTTTTACGAACCCTCTATGGAGGTACGACAGGAGACACTTTAGACAAATTACGATTCGACCTGTTTACCAATGTTGTTGTTGTGGTCTTCAGTCCTGAGACTAGTTTGATGCAGCTCTCCATGCTACTCTATCCTGTGCAAGCTTCTTCATCTCCCAGTACCTACTGTAACCTACATCCTTCTGAATCTGCTTAGTATATTCATCTCTTGGTCTCCCCCTACGATTTTTACCCTCCACGCTGCCCTCCAATACTAAATTGGTGATCCCTTGATGCCTCAGAACATGTCCTACCAACCGATCCCTTCTTTTGGTCAAGTTGTGCCACAAACTTCTCTTCTCCCCAATCCTATTCAATACTTCCTCATTAGTTATGTGATCTACCCATCTAATCTTCAGCATTCTTCTGTAGCACCACATTTCGAAAGCTTCTATTCTCTTCTTGTCCAAACTATTTACCGTCCATGTTTCACTTCCATACATGGCTACACTCCATACAAATACTTTCAAATACGACTTCCTGACACTTAAATCTATACTCGATGTTAACAAATTTCTCTTCTTCAGAAACGCTTTCCTTGCCATTGCCAGTCTACGTTTTATATCCTCTCTACTTCGACCATCATCAGTTATTTTGCTCCCCAAATAGCAAAACTCCTTTACTACTTTAAGTGTCTCATTTCCTAATGTAATACCCTCAACATCACCTGACTTAATTCGACTACATTCCATTATCCTTGTTTTGCATTTGTTGATGTTCATCTTATATCCTCCCTGCAAGACACCATCCATTCCATTCAACTGCTCTTCCAAGTCCTTTGCTGTCTCTGACAGAATTACAATGTCATCGGCGAACCTCAAAGTTTTTGTTTCTTCTCCATGGATTTTAATACCTACTCCGAATTTTTCTTTTGTTTCCTTTACTGCCTGCTCAATATACAAATTGAATAACATCGGGGAGAGGCTACAACCCTGTCTTACTCCCTTCCCAACAACAGCTTCCCTTTCATGTCCCTCTACTCTTATAACTGCCATCTGGTTTCTGTACAAATTGTAAATAGCCTTTCGCTCCCTGTATTTTACCCCTGCCACATTTAGAATTTGAAAGAGAGTATTCCAGTCAACATTGTCAAAAGCTTTCTCTAAGTCTACAAATGCTAGAAACGTAGGTTTGCCTTTCCTTAATCTTTCTTCTAAGATAAGTCGTAAGGTCAGTATTGCCTCACGTGTTCCAGTATTTCTACGGAATCCAAACTGATCTTCCCCGAGGTCGGCTTCTACTAGTTTTTTCATTCGTCTGTAAAAAATTCGTGTTAGTATTTTGCAGCTGTGGCTTATTAAACTGATTGTTCGGTAATTTTCGCATCTGTCAACACCTGCTTTCTTTGGGATTGGAATTATTATATTCTTCTTGAAGTCTGAGGGTATTTCGCCTGTTGCATACATCTTGGTCACCAGATGGTAGAGTTTTGTCAGGAATGGCCCTCCCAAGGCCGTCAGTAGTTCCAATGGAATGTTGTCTACTCCGGGGGCCTTGTTTCGACTCAGGTCTTTCAGTGCTCTGTCAAACTCTTCACGCAGTATCGTATCTCCCATTTCATCTTCATCTACATCCTCTTCCATTTCCATAATATTGTCCTCAAGTACATCGCCCTTGTATAGACCCTCTATATACTCCTTCCACCTTTCTGCTTTCCCTTCTTTGCTTAGAACTGGGTTTCCATCTGAGCTCTTGATGTTCATACAAGTGGTTCTCTTATCTCCAAAGGTCTCTTCAATTTTCCTGTAGGCAATATCTATCTTACCCCTTCTGAGATAAGTCTCTACATCCTCACATTTATCCTCTAGCCATCCCTGCTTAGCCATTTTGCACTTCCTGTCGATCTTATTTTTGAGACGTTTGTATTTCTGTTTGCCTGCTTCATTTACTGCATTTTTATATTTTCTCCTTTCATCAATTAAATTCAGTTATTTCTTCTGTTACCCAAGGATTTCTACTAGCCCTCGTCTTTTTACCTACTTGATCCTCTGCTGCCTTCACTACTTCATCCCTCAAAGCTACCCATTCTTCTTCTACTGTATTTCTTTAACCCATTCCTGTCAATTGTTCCCTTATGCTCTCCCTGAAACTCTGTACAACCTCAGGTTCTTTCAGTTTATCCAGGTCCCATCTCCTTAAATTCCCACCTTTTTGCAGTTTCTTCAGTTTTAATCTACAGGTCATAACCAATAGATTGTGGTCAGAGTCCAAATCTGCCCCTGGAAATTTCTTACAATTTAAAACCTGGTTCCTAAATCTCTGTCTTACCATTATATAATCTATCTGATACCTTTTAGTATCTCCAGGGTTCTTCCATGTATACAACCTTCTATCATGATTCTTAAACCAAGTGTTAGCTATGATTAAGTTGTGTTCTGTGCAAAATTCTACCAGGCGGCTCCCTCTTTCATTTCTTAGCCCCAATCCATATTCACCTACAACGTTTCCTTCTCTCCCTTTTCCTACACTCGAAATCCAGTCATCCATGACTATTAAATTTTCGTCTCCCTTCACTATCTGAATAATTTCTTTTATTTCATCATACATTTCTTCAATTTCTTCATCTGCAGAGCTAGTTGGCATATAAACTTGTACTACTGCAGTAGGTGTGGGCTTCGTATCTATCTTGGCCACAATAATGCGTTCACTATGCTGTTTGTAGTAGCTTAGCCGCATTCCTATTTTCCTATTCATTATTAAACCTACTCCTGCATTACCCCTATTTGACTTTGTGTTTATAACCCTGTAGTCACCTGACCAGAAGTCTTGTTCCTCCTGCCCCCGAACTTCACTAATTCCCACTATATCTAACTTTAACCTATCCATTTCCCTTTTTAAATTTTCTAACCTACCTGCCCGCTTAAGGGATCTGACATTCCACGCTCCGATCCGTAGAACGCCAGTTTTCTTTCTCCTGATAACGACGTCCTCCTGAGCAGTCCCCGCCCGGAGATCCGATTGGGGGACTATTTTACATCCGGAATATTTTACCCAAGAGGACGCCATCATCATTTATCCATACAGTAAAGCTGCATGCCCTCGGGAAAAATTACGGCCGTAATTTCCCCTTGCTTTCAGCCGTTCGCAGTACCAGCACAGCAAGGCCGTTTTGGTTATTGTTACAAGGTCAGATCAGTCAATCATCCAGACTGTTGCCCTTGCAACTACTGAAAAGGCTGCTGCCCCTCTTCAGGAACCACACGTTTGTCTGGCCTCTCAACAGATACCCCTCCGTTGTGGTTGTACCTACGGTACGGCTATCTGTATCGCTGAGGCACGCAAGCCTCCCCACCAACGGCAAGGTCCATGGTTGATGGGGGGGTTTCCAAAGCGACTGTAAAATCCAGATTCACCCTAGCATCCCTACCACCAACGTCGGAAGCAACTCGCCAGCATTGCTTGAGGACCTACCTACAAGTACAAATGTGGATAGGACACCATCCTCTGGGGATGGCAGGCTTCAGAGTCTGGTCTTGGCCCCGTTCCTACCTCCAAAGAACCAGCTCCACAGTCTCTTCACCCAACAATTTCCTACAAACGCCACAATTTTCGAAATCTTGTTGGCATTACTCTGTCCAAATAAACACACTATTTTTCCTAAGTAACCCATTTAATTGGGGACTATTAAACGCTTGCTCCTTCTCGTATTTGCGGTAAAATCCGCAGAGACCGACATTTGATTTTAATTGCTTTCATTTCTTAGGTGTTGGGCATTTCTCAATGGTATTTAACTTGTCTGGGTCCTTTCAAATCCCAGAAGTAGTAATAATGTGTCCCAAGAATTTTATTTACTGTTTTACGAATTTGTATTTCTTCAGTGTTAGTGTCATCCCTCCTGCTTGAAGAGAAGAAAAGGTTTTGTCTAACAATTCGCAGTGTTATTTCCAATTTTCTGCGGCGATCAACAAGTCGTCCAAATATATGGTCAATCTGGCACTTACTTCCTTTCCTAATACGAAATCTAAAGCCCTAATAAATATCGAGACAAGTATTAAAACCAAAGGAAACAACTTTGTATAGATAACATTTTCCCGCAAATAGGAATGTGGTATACTTTCGAGACTCTTTATGCAATGGAATTTGCCAATACCCCGCCATGGGATCTGAGCTAGTCAAATACGGCACATTGTGGAACTTTTGCAACAGTTCGTCTAAATTTTCTGGACGATCTACTTCTCTTTTTATAACCTTTTTCAGTGGTCGTGCATCGATTACTACTCGCACACCTCTATCTTTCTTGGTTTACAATAATGAGAGGGCTATTATACTCACTATTGCTCCTTTCGATAGCTCCCCATTCAATAATTTTGTCCATTTCCGCCTACACGGCTTCTCTCTTAGCTATAGGTACTGGATAAGATCTCATGAAAAATGGTTCGTGTTCTATTGCTTCAATATGGTATTCAGAATTCTTTACTACTCCCTGTTTATCCGAAAACACTTATTGATTACTAGTCAGCATGTTAAACAGATCGGCTTTCTGTTCTGACGTAAATTCCTGTACCTCTTTAATAATTTCTTTAAACTTTTCTACTTTTGGGCCATCAATCATCAAGTGCTTTACATGGTATATTTCAAATAAATTGGACGAACCATCATTCCCATGGTCTAATTCTAATAGCAATGAATCAACTTTGGTGCCCTGTGAAATTTCGTTCTCCTCAAATTCAACTTTCAAAATACCAGATTTATTATTAATTTTGACAGTGTCGCTACTGCAGTCAGTGGATACCTTTTCCCTTATCTAACCAATAGATAGCTAAAATCATCGCAGTATTCAAGTCAGGCATGTTCAGGAAGCCGTGTTCAAATTTTCGCTCATTAATTTCAAATTCCACCAAAACTCCTCTTCGAATAGGCTAGCTGGAATTGCCAGTTGCCCCTACAATTTTCACACGATTTACTGACATCATCATAACCAACCCAGGTTTATTGGAAGTGTATCCAAAGAAAGATTGTAAAAGGGCACTAATTTGGGATCCAGTGTATAAAAGTACTTGGAATTTAATACTGCAAATTTCAACTGAGATGCTAGTTTGTTTGATCGTCCTATTTTCAGAATTTTCTTGTTCTTCCCATAAAAAACTTGTTCGAACACTCCAAGATATGTTATTTACTGGCAAATCACATGTGTCTGGGGGCTTCTTTGGTTTTCTGATTTCGACGTCTTGCACGACTCTAATTATTTCTTGCTCCAGTATCGTATCATCTGGTGGCTCTTTCTTTATCAGTTTGGTATTTACTGCCGGATTTTTTTGGATAAAACTTCATTTTGCTTTTCAGAGACATCTTATATTTAACTTTGAACCCTTTTCTCCATTTCTATATATTCCTCATATGAACTGTCATTTATTTCATATTCACTGTCTGATTCTAACATGAACGCTACTATTAGACAAAGAGCAAGCTCCTCTTTTGAACTTTTTCCAGTTTTCGTATTTTCAAAATTTCGACTTTCCTAAATTTTCTATTTCATTTTCAGTCACAGGCGGTTCTTCATCTAAACTATCTTCAATATCACTTCTGATGACGTCCACCTTAACTTCATATTTAGTATAATCGTCATGGATTTCAGTGGTTCACATATACCCACCTGAATTTATGTTGTCTTGAACATCAACAACAGCTAATCTTATGAGTCTTGTCAGCCAGGATCGTCTCATCCGCAATATCGAGGATTTCATCGTCCTCTAGATTCCTATTTATATCGACCATTTTTCTGTTTCTAGCACCAATTTCTTTAACATCGGCAGCTCGCGTGCTTTGCGTGGCGCCTTCCTCTCCATTACCAACCACTTCATCTGAAGTCGCTGCTCGCGCACCTCGCGCGGCGCTAACTACTTTCATCTCCTTTTCATTTTCAGACAACGCTTTCTTTTCGACGTTTCCACTTTCGTTTCTCCCTTTTATTAACTCCCTGGTCGTATAGTCCTTTTTAAAATCTTCCCACTCATATTGCTCTAAACTGTTAAACAAACCATCATGCCACTCTGCGATCCCTGAAGACTCGTTTCCGCACAAATTGTCTGTCTTTGCGCGGTTGTCGATGCTTGCGCTTTTAATTAACAACATGTGCGATTCCTTTCTCATTATGGTGATATTTTCCACTGAAACAATTCCCTTGTGACGTCATCTCTCCCTGCTGCCGTTACTGCAGTCGCGCTATGAACAGCTGATCGCTCCTCCAAGATCATCGCATGCAGTTGCTCAGTTTGCACCCTCACCCCTTTTGCACAGCTTGTCGCCTGTGACTCACTTATGCGCGCACCTGTTGTTCTGCGTGCACGGTCCTGTGGCGCTCTGCTGCCGCTTACTCGTGTCTTAAATTCATTTTGTTTTGGCCGGTATGATTTCTTTAGTTTAGGCCGCACGAATCTGGCCCATAAAACACACGGGCCTTAGATTTCTGAGTCATTTTCGTTTTCATAGTTTCACGGTGCCAATCCTCTGCTGCGAAATGACATGTTACCGCGACATCTGCCTCTCCCTTTTTGCATTATATTTACGCGGTAATGTTCGTTCTTATTTTGTTCACTATTCTTGTAAGTATCCCGATTCCGGTTGTTATTATTTTGGCGATAATCACGGTTCCCTCTCCAGTGGTCCTCATCTTGGACCCTTTCCAAAAATGATGAGGAGATTTTGTGATTACTTTCCACGTAACGTCTTGAATGCTCTGGGAGCTTTTTCCCTAGTTCCCACACTATTTCGGATTCTGTTCGTCTGTTTCTCAAGTGTGTCAGTTTACAATACCACATTTCGCAAAACTCTTTCATTGAGTTTTTGCCTCTGTTGTCATATAACCTGGTCATGATAAACGCCCGCCATAGGCAGTCCTGTTTTTGCTCCGACCAGTATTCCTCTATGAATTCCTGTTTAAATTCGCTAGATGACATTTGTTCTGTATCCAAAATTAGGCCCCATCTTTTTGAATCGCCAGCTAATCCACTAGTAACCACATTTATCTTTTTCTGGTCCATTACGTAATCAGGAAAATTCCTTTCACAGTTTTTCAAAAAATCTAGCAGGTGCCATCCACTATGCCTTTTTGCCAGATCGAATCGTTCTTCGCCCTCTATCAATTTGGTATATGTTATTCTGTCAGCGATATAATTTGGGAAATATTCTGTTCACACTTCTTTTCGCATGTTGTTACTTTTTTACTCAGTTCCTTCTCGGAATCATTCACCGTTTGTCTCAATTGAGAAATTTCGGTTTTACATTTGTTTACTATTTCGGTTTTGAGGCCGAAAACCTTTTCATTAACTTTTGCTGCAATCAGAGGTTCTACAGTACCTTGAAACTTCATTAAGTCAGTATCGAACCCATCGTTGATGTCATTAATCTGTCCCTGCGTAGTTGCGACAACGTTATTAATAGTATCAATTTCAGTTTTTAAATCCTTGATTGCATTACCTAATTTTGAGTCTACTTTTTCGATCTGTTTACTGGTTTTAACACCTTGTATTTTAATTACATCAGCCTGTGTTTTAAGCTTATTATTAATATTACTACCTTGTGCTGCAATTTGTGCAGACAACATTTTTAACAAATCGTTCATGCTCAGTGGTTTTTCGCTATCTTGTTCTAAGGTGACCTCATGCTCAGATCCTACTTCTCGGCTCACTTTCGACTTTCGATGAACTAAACATATCCATCAAGTTGTTAACCACTGTCTTCAATCGTGTCGTCCTTCATACCTTGTTTTATTTGCGACGGGCTCATCACCTGAATTTGATCGTTGACATGCGTAATGTACTCAACACAAGTCTGTTTCCGTCCTGTGACGTCATCTGTGCTCTCGTCTAGTGAACTACTGCCACCTAGTAGACTAGGTACTTTTTCGTTTCGCTCGTTCCAACCTACTGTTGTCTTTGTATCCATTTTAATTTTATTAACACTTTATGTTTTAGCTTTTAAAGACCTGTAAAGTTTTCTGTTGATTATATTGCCCGATCTATTGCAAGTTCACACTGCTGGACATTCAATGCTCGTCTTGCAGTTATTTTATGCTCAATATTTATGTTTCAATCTGTATTTTAGTGAGTAAAACTTTGAAGACTGTCCTGTGACAGTCGCCACATATAACATTAACGTGCCGTGAAACACGCTAATATTACCCTCTGAGAGGATTGAAAAGTTCGACTTTGAGTGTGTCTAACGGAAAAGGGTATCGGACGATAATTTTGAATTTTATGAAGCTGACAGTAAAACCAAACGGCCCTTAACCTTGGGAGTTAACAAAAGTGTTAAAATTATAAATAAATGGAAAAAAGAATGGTCACCAGCCTAAGTAGGCACATTAATTTGGAAACATTAATTTGGACATATGTGTTTGAGCAAACTGGGTATTAGTTATTGAAGTTACTTTTGTTAAGATTTTCCTCTGAATAGCAAACAGAATACAAACTGCCACGGTGCATTCTGTACAGTGTAGCAGCAGTTACCAATAACACACACACACACACACACACACACACACACACACACACACACACACACACACACACACACACCAGTAAATTATGGGGTGGAAAATTGCACCGAGCTCATACTAATGACGGTCACAATCAATAGCATTACTTAATCAAAATACTGAAACATCACTGCATGAAGTGCAGAACTAATTTTGGACATGAGGGGCTTCTACGTTGACTGACATGAATAACACAAATAAAGATAAATAATATCTTAAATACACTGTTTAAGCACCTCTGCATATAGCAATTTTCCTTAGTAACTGTAATAGTTCTTTTTTTTCTTAAAAGGAGGAGAATATGATGGGAACCCATTAACCTTATATAGTTTCACTAGCCAAGGTTCTTTGATTATTGCAAAAGTAAAAACTATCTCTAAAAGCTAAAAATTCACTTAAATTACTTTGCAAGGTAAGTAAACGCAACGCTGGGCTTAACTAACTTCAAAAGGAACCATTCATGATTGGTACCAAAACTACACTATCTATCTTTAAAAATGGCAATAGTATTTACACAATCTTACACTGTAAACCTACAAAACTATATTTTATAATAAATAAAGATATTTTAGCAAAAGCCTATCCAACTTCACTTTTATGCTTTCAGCTTTTAATTAATTAAGGTTTTCACTTTCCTATTGATTAATCTTTAAATTTTTGTGCTTAAACTTCCTACCTTAACAATTTCACTTGGAGTAGCCCATAAACAAAACATCCAAATTTTACTCTTACTTTAACTTTTGCTACTCCTTTCACTTTAGACAAACAATCACTTTAAAACACGTGAATGCCAGAAGTGTTCATTTAACTCAGGATACTCGGTTTTAGCAGTACTTAGATGAGAACCCTGAGTAGGTTCGTGATCAGGATTGAAGTTATGGTTTCGAACACGAATCGACGTTTTATGTGATTGTTACTGAAACAACACTTCACAGTGGTTTGCAGAGCATAGATGTAAATGTAGATGTAGAAGAAATTTTCGAGAGCTTTTTAAAAGATTAGGTGGCGATATTTAAGTGCATCGGTACCTAGAGCACTATGGATAAATATGGATGCATATTACATCTATGCAACCGAGACGGAGTTGAGGTAATTAATATTCTTAAAGAGCATGAACTTAGGATGCGTAAACTAGTGGACGATATGAGTTTCGTCAAAGAACGCTTAACAATATTATCAGAGGACGGCAGTGAAATGAATGAGTGTTTAACAAAATGCGAAGCTAATAACCGTACAATATGATTAAAGTTTCTCGTATTAAGAAAATGGAAGGAGTGGTGTATGTTTAACTCGTAAAACATTTCTATAGGCAAGATTACTTAATTAATGTTTGCTACTGACGAGCAGGTTGACAGTTTAAACGGTGGAGAATATGGTGGAGAATATATAGTACGTTATGCGCAAGTTTCTTAAAAGCAAAACCATATGCAGGTAAAAAGCACATTGTGCAAATGAGCATGTGCACTTGTAACACTCCTCTGACGCTAGTTTGTTCTCACAATGCATGATATACATTAAAAATTCAAATTTGTTGAAATGTTTACGTTTATGTATGGGGGCTGGGATAATCGGCCGGATGTGAAACCTGGTCCGAGTAACTAGCATGTCGAACGCTCTTTCCCTCTGTTATGATGAAGCTATTAAAGCAGATTACGGTCAGTATGCTCTCAGATACGTGGGTCTCTGTTGCACGTCAAGGAGCAACGAGCGGAATTCAAAAAGTTATAGATTACTATCGCAGGCGAAGTAACTTATTGAATACTGCGCTACATTTCAGTCTGACACAGAGACAAAGGTGTGCCGGTTTTTAATGTGAAAAATCCAAGCTTTCTAAATGAAACAAATGTTTATCAAAACAAGACATGGTTGTCTCACTGGGATTGCCGCGATCGTTCTTTGAATAAAAATATGTCGTTTCAGTGTTTGATCGCTATTTTTTTTTATTTTCAGTAACCGGTTTCAGGCTAGCTGCCCATCTTCAGATCTGTTAGAGTTAAAGAAATATAATTAACAATAGAGGTTATACAGTTACTGAGAGGACTATCTTAGTTTACAAAAAATTTTTCGGAATGAATTAAAATGCAAACACACCATATATTGCAGTTACAGAGTAACCTGAAAGTACAGAACTGTTGGTTCGCTGTCATAACTGAAGTAATTTTTAATCTGTTAAAATCTTACATCACCGTTTGCAGAAACGTGATTGGTAAAAGTAAAAAGTGCCCTCTATCTGTAAGAATTGTGCATGTGATTATTTTATCACCATTTATATTAATGGCGAGTATACTTTTTAATAATAATATAATTTTTAGAAGATAATGAGCAAAGTGATTTTAAGCACAGGTGTTACTATGAGATTTTTAAAGACATGTTTTAGGCTTACCCTTGAATGTAACAGCACGCTCCAATAAGGACCAGCTGCAGCGAAACGGCCCTCAGCGTACTGGCGGCGAGATGAATCGGGCGCGGCGGAAGAGGACATGGCGTGGCGCTGTGTACATTGTGACGTAGGGAAATCTTCTCCACCACTAATTAATACAATGAAGAGGAAACCCACGTTTTCGAAAGATTATACAAAAGTTTTAATTATATTTTTAAGTTTTCTTTACAAAAATTTTAATTATTGTAAATTATTTCAGTTCATAGTCCACCCAAAAAAGATTATGTAAATCTTATTCCTTTTAAAAATTATCTTATTATTAAAAAGTATACTCGCCATTAATATGAATGGTGCTAAAATAATCTCTTAGTACATATGCACAATTCTTATAGATAGAGGGGCACTTTTTACTTTTACCAATCAGGTTTCTCCAAACGGCGATATAAGGTTTTATCAGATTAAAAATTACTTCAGTTATGACAGCGACCAACAGTTCTGTACTTTCAGGTTACTCTATAACTGCAATATATGGTATGTTTGCATTTTAATTCATTCCGAATTTTCTTTTTTGTAAACTAAGGTAGTTCTGTCAGCAACTGTATAATCTATCTTCTTAATTATATTTTTCGACTCTATGTAACAGATCTGGAGATGGGCAGCTAGCCTGAAGCCAGTTATTTAAAATAAAAATATAGCGTTCAAAGACTGAAATGCTATATTTTCATTTAAAACAGATGTTATTAACATTGTACATATTTAATCTTCTCTTCTGAATATTTACTACTGAACATAGCCGCCCTGGCGACGAACACATTTCTCCCGACGAGAGACCAATTTGTTGACACCATTACTGCAGAATGTATGACTTTATTGACGGAGCTACTGTCTCACCTCCGCCTGCACCGCTTTATCACCATCAAAGTCTGATCCTGGAAAGAGTTCTTTCGGATTTGGAAACAGATGAAAATTAGATGAGTCCAAGCTAGGCTGTATGGAGAATGATAGTCAAAACCCAAGGCGTCGGACTGTTGCTGATGTCGCAGCGCTCGTGTGTGGTCCGGCATTGTCGTGCTGAAGCAGAGGGTGCTCCGTGTGTGGACGAACTCTTCGGATTCGAAACTCGATTTTAGTACGCTGTTTCTCACGCACCGACATACGGGTAGCTACGTTACACACCTCCATGTTACACACTGCAATTCGGAGTCGTCTTGCAGCTGAAGGCTACAAATACGTAGAGATGAAGAATAAAGACGTAGAATGTTACTAACGTTTCTTTCATTTAAGAAGCTTAAAGATTTTTCTCACATGAAATTATGAGACATTACTCTTCAACACGCCCTCGTACGCGACACTATTTTGCAAAATAACAACCAAATCTCTGTAAAGAATTGTCTGAACGTCGTAACAAACGCACAGTTCCTCAACGGTAGAAATCGTGAAACGCCCTGCTAAACCCGCAGGACAGGACAGGTAGTTGGAATTGTGGAAAGGGGCCAAAATGAGCGGCCGTCAGTTGCACTCGAACACATATAACTTTATTTATTTGACCAAACATAACAATACAAAGTTTTGAACTATGTTATCGGCTGAATACGCCACACTATCTTATGCATTGAGGGCACAACCACTTTAATTTAAAAAAAAAACGGCTAAAAGCCATTAACTCAAAATTCAGACGCCAAAAAGAATATTTAGAAGGCAGAAGGCCTCACGTTAAGTAAGTTCTATAATTTGGCTGAAGCCCAAAAAAATCTAACACTTGAAAAGCAACAACCTTAATTTAAAGACGGCTGAAGACCGATAATTTATGACTCAAGGTAAAATGAAATACAATAACACAAGGCAGAAGGCCTTATCTTCAATTAGGGTGAAGGCCCCAAACAGTCTGATGCTCGAAAGACAAAGATCCTTAATTTAAAAGCGGCTGAAAGCCCCACGACTTAAAACTGAAGGTAAAATAAATTTAAACCACAAAACCTTATCTTAACTTAGGCTGAAGGCCACAAACAATCTAACACTTGAAAAGCAAGGAACTTTAATTTTAAAGCGGCTGAAGGGCCATGACTTAAAACACCACTAAAAACAATTCAAGTTTAATTGAAAACCATCGGCTATGAGCCGTACAAATACACACAAGAGAAAATAAGAAAAGGCAGTACAGCTAACGGCACTCAGAAGTTTCGGGGGTCGGCCAGCACTTGAAATACTAACGTTCACTTAGTTGAGACAGGCAGTCGGCCCAACCATTCTCGATCCGACGATAACCCAACCAACAGACAGTCAATTGACCCACCGACAAGGTAACTCACGCTCCACTCGACCAGCACACAACCGGGAGTGCCATGCGAACGTAAGAGGCATGGACGCCCACAACCAAGCATACCTTAAGCTGAAACTTCCTGGCGGATTAAAACTGTGTGCCGGACCGAGACTCGAACTCGGGACCTTTGCCTTTCGTGGGCAAATGCTCTACCAACAGAGCTACCCAAGCACGACTCATGCCCCGTCCTCACAGCTTTACTTCTGCCAGTACCTCGTCTCCTACCTTCCAAACTTTACAGAAGCCTCCTTCATATCAGCGCACACTCCGCTGCAGAGTGAAAATCTCATTCTGGAAATATCCCCCAGGCTGTGGCAAATATCCTTTCTTTCAGGAGTGCTAGTTCTGCAAGGTTTGCAGGAGAGCTTCTGTAAAGTTTGGAAGGTAGGAGTCGAGGTACTGGCAGAAGTAAAGCTGTGAGTACCGGGCTTGGGAGTCGTGCTTGGGTAGCTCAGTTGGTAGAGCACTTGCCCGCGAAAGGCAAAGGTCCCGAGTTCGAGTCTCGGTCCAGCACATAGTTTTAATCTGCCAGGAAGTTTCATATCAGCGCACACTCCGCTGCAGAGTGAAAATCTCATTCTGGATACCTTAAGCTGTCGAACTACACACCGTGCTGGACAGCGACAACATTGTTAGCAAAGGACACTGCCTAAATTTACGCCAACGGCCAAGGTAGGTAACTGGAATGTTAACGGTCACAAGACAGAAAATGTCGCTGGTGCGCTTCAATTGCAAATAACCGAATACAGTTAGACTCTACCGGACGGTGGCTAAACCTTCACGAATTCGAATACACACGTTGTTGCTCGCGGGAATGTCCCAACAGCCAACAACAAGAACCAAACAGCACACTGTGAACTGCCTTGACTTGCTGGTAAATTACATCCAAACTCAACTTTCGTGTTCAGGGTCGGTGAGTCACGGACCTCGTAGCAATCAGAGCAGCCCCACACACTCCGACGCTGCGTAGA
The DNA here is from genome assembly GCF_023864275.1 of Schistocerca cancellata. Taxonomy (NCBI): domain Eukaryota; kingdom Metazoa; phylum Arthropoda; class Insecta; order Orthoptera; family Acrididae; genus Schistocerca; species Schistocerca cancellata. The sequence goes on along the minus strand of NC_064626.1, from coordinate 1,141,535,807 downwards.
GGCCGCCAGCAGGGCTGGATAAACAACGCCCTGCGGAGACTTCCTCCCTGCTCCACGCCAACCGACCGACTGCTCGCACACAGCACAGCCGGAAACTATAAACACCAGGCCAAAGGTAGTACAAGGTGCGAATATCGATACACACCGCTGCTGCCTCTCACGGAGAGAGCGAACAACAGCATAATTGCAATAACTGCGGGAAACCAAACACAGAATAGGAACCAAGGTTTAAACGAACGCATACATGAGCCCAACACGGCTCAATTACTTTTCAGCACGCCCTCGTACACGACACTATTTTGCAAAATACCCACCAAGTCTCTGTAAAGAATTGTCTGAACATCGTAACAAACGTTCAGTTTCTCAACGATAGAAATCAGCTTGCTGGTAACGGACCCAGTCGACAACCATTGTGTTGAACGCCCTCATAGTTGGAAAGTCTCTTTCACTCGGACGTTCTTTCAACTTTCGTAAAATATGGACATGCAGAGTGCAACATTTGGACTGTATGACCGGTGCTTCGAAACTTCCCATCAAAACCACGAGGCAAAGGTTATGTAGAGAGTGCTACGCGAGTGTTACATTCGCATGCACGAGGACAGCGACTTCTCTTAATTTTCCACGTCTCTCGTTCTTTATGGCGTTGCACAGTGGTGTTAGTGTTACACAATACTAATCAGCATTAATAGTTGTGCCCTTTGCCGTAAACTCTGTGTACACAGCACCTTCACAGTCGAAGAAAAAGGTGGCGTTGATCTTCGCTGTTGGTGGGTGGCTCAACTTTGTATCTATTCCGTGGAGGCGGGAAAGTGTGTCTCCATTCTTCTGATGCTGTCTTTGTTGGAAGTGTGAAATGATGGACCTATTTCTCATCATCCGAATGATAAAGCTTAGGAAACCACTGCCTTCGACAACCTGGCGGTCAAGGAAGTGCAAAGAAGCCATAAACATTGCACCTTTCAGGAGGCAACAGTGTTCACGGAACTTAAGTGTGAGTGCAAGTTCTGATACCTGGGACGATCTCGGGCGATTAAACGAGCACTGCCTATTGTGATGAGTATCTGCTGAGCTATACTAACACCGACTCAAAGGAAGGCCTCGGCGCTTGTTGGTGACGTCACGTCAGCTAGGCACGAGAAAGCTCGTTGGCCTCGAGCTAGGCACGGCGAACGCCAGGTCTGTTGCAGGCAGAAACGCTTGGTCGTGCTTATCACTACAAATCTTTTATTTTTGGACAAAATGTTTGGTATTGTTTTGGATTCTGCAGTTTTATTTAGATGAAAGATTTTCTTACTATCGTATAGCTACGAACGAAGATCATAGTTCTGTATTACTGAATTCTGTAGAAACAAACGTAGATCAATATGAGAAGACGCTTTGCCCCATTGCAAGTTTCGGAAATTTTACAATCAAGCAACTATATTTACTTGATCCATTTTGCTATCGAAACTTATCCCAACCCCCTTACAATGAACTCGTTTCTTTTATTTATTTTCGTTTGACATCGTCAATGGAAATGTGAACTAATTTACATGTGTAAATGTCCACTGTTGCCAGTCATTAGATTACAGTTGTTTTCAATGAAAGGAATTCCAAACAGGAAACAAAATAGCTTCATACATCGAAAATACTGCTGAGCTTAAAATTTTTTAAAGATGCACATTAGAAAAGATAAATATTCCTCTCTTGCAACGGAAAGGAAAAACTTTATAAGATAAAAAAATTTATTAGATAAAACAAGTATCTCTCTTTTGCCTCTTGTTCTATCCCCCACCCCCTCCCCCAACGTGTATAATTGTAAGATGTTTCATAAACATTCAGTGCTCCTCACCCCATAGTCAACCAAGATACCTAAAGCAACCCAGTACAAACGTAACTTCCTCAGATTTACAGATAAGGTAAAGAAGCACGAATTCTGTTGCTGCTGGACCATGAAGTTGTTTTTGTATGTCAATCCTTAAAACAGGTGGAAATTTAAGTTCAGGAGTACACTATTTGTTAAGAAGTGTAATAAATTGCACAATTAATTGATTGCAGATATCTCTCAGAACAATGTGAGTTAGCCAACTACCGCCAATAGTTTCACATTTTCCTGTGTCAGAGAGGGAGACACCACCATTATGAGTATGCCTGCATCAGACCTGGCGTTCGCCGTGCCTAGCTGACGTGACGTCACAAACAAGTGCTGAGGCCTTCCTTTGAGTCGGTGTTGGCTATACCCGCGATTGTCAGTCTGCGACTGTTTCGAATCAGCTCTTCGGTTGCCTGCGTTCGATGTGGACAGCGATTCTTCCTGGTCAGCATGACTCATCTCTGTGCGGCTGTGGACAAACTGATGGCACCGTTTCAGTACAACTGGACGCGACACTGCGTTTGGTGCGCATGCTGCCAGAATTTCGCGTTGAACGTGTGTGAGCAGTTTAGACGTTTTGCGCGCAAGAATCGTTCTGTCCCAAGTACTTGATGTCTGCAGTTCGATAGTTTAGGTTGTTGTTGTTGTGGTCTTCAGTGCAGAGACTGGTTTGATGCAACTCTCCATGCTCCTCTATCCTGTGCAAGCTTCTTCATCTCCAAGTGCCTACTGCAACCTACATCCTTCTGAATCTGCTTAGTGCATTCATCTCTTGGTCTTCCTCTACGATTTTTACCCTCCACGCTGCCCTCCTATACCAAATTGGTGATTCCTTGATGCCTCAGAACATGTCCTACCAACAGATCGCTTCTTCTAGTCAAGTTGTGCCACAAATTTCTCTTCTCCCCAATTCTTTTCAATACCTCCTCATTAGTTATATGGTTTACCCATCTAATCTTCAGCCTTCTTCTGTAGCACCACATTTCGGAAACTTCTGTTCTCTTCTTATCTAAACTATTTATCGTCCATGTTTCACTTCCATACAGGCCCACACTCCACACAAATACTTCCAGAAACGACTTCCTGACACTTAAACCTATACTCGATGTTAACAAATTTCTCTTCTGAGGAACATTTTTCTTTCCAATGCCAGTCTACATTTCATATCTTCGTCTATCATCAGTTATTTTTCTCCCCAAAGAGCAAAACTCATTTACTACTTTAAGTGTCTCATTTCCTAATCTAATTCCCTCCGCATCACCCGATTAAATTCTACGTAGTTTAGATACAGTGTATAAATGACGTAGTAAACCGTATAATTACCAATAGTATTGGTCCCATTGATAGGGAAAGCAACATAAATGAATGTGCGAGAGAGAAAGTGGAAGCCGACGACTTCTCTTTCTTTGTGTGCTTGTTTTGCACCAAGTTAGAACCGCACATCGTTCAGTTTTAGTCCTTTGTGTACTTCACATCCCTACAAAATATAAATTCTATTTTATAAGAATATTATTGATCACTTAACCTGTGCGCGTTTATGTAACCAAAGCAGCTTTTGATGCAAGTAGAGTTTACATGCATAAACAGAAAAATGTATACAATTATTGCTGTTATTTTGTACTCAGTAATATGTTCTTCATCATCATCAAAGGCAAGAGTTTCTTGTTATTAATCAAAACAAGCTCGCTAAAGTACTGAAGCAATGTTTGATACGATTTTGTTTTGCATTTTTAAAAATATTACTTGTTTTGACCAAATTGCGTTTTCTAGAGCTATAAGATAAACCCTTTCTCTCTCTCTCTCTCTCTTTCCCTCTCTTTTTTGCTGCAACATTCCTTTGTTTCAAGTTACAAATCAACAATTCGCGAATAAAACCGGAATTAAACATTGAATATTCCAATTTTGTTATAAATACTGTTTATTGTCACGTAAAAAACACAAAGATATGTATCCAGAAGAAAAATGTTTTCTAGGTTATGCGGCCTTTTATACATCCTCACTTAGTTTCTAGACAGTTCACCGTTTGCGGTTCCTGGGGGAATCTAGTAAGATACCGAACGCATACTGTCGCGTAATCCCCTTTTGAACCTTTTGACTTTATGTACAGTCTATATGGCATAATATTTTAATTAATTTTATATTGCTTATTGTTGCGAGCACGACAGATAAAATACGATCCTCTCTATTAGCTTCTGCAGTTGAAAATATTTTAACTTTATGCACTTCGACCTATTATGTGGGGATACGCACAACACTGAAAGATTTCCTGCTGTGGACGTACATCTTTAATTTGCAAACTATTTTTATATAACACTGATCTGGCTTGTTATATATGGAACATGGTATCGTTACTGTAACTAATTAAGGAATAAAAAATGCCCTTCTCTGCTTTCATCTCTTGAATGCACTGAAAATTACTCTTATTTCCTGTGCGGAAGTTACAGTATGTTATGTTCGCTAAACGTAAAAGCTGCACTGGATTTTTTTTAAATAAATGAACACTATTAACTGCCACGACTAACATGAGAGCGTGAAACTAAAAAAAATGAAATTTGGTTTTTATGTTACTAGCCAGAACATGTTTTGCGCCGCAGTCTTTGAACACACAAGTAAAATTTTTATCACTCATGAATTATTTACGTAACTGATAACATAATAGTAGCTGCCCATGTCCACCTGAAAATGACATAATAAAATCCACAATTTCCCTCTAAAGTCTCCAGGAAGCTGAAAGAGGTAATTTTAATGAACCGTTACCTGCCCTCTATATAGCGGGAAAACTGCTTTCATTCAATTTAATTTGAATTTGCCGCGGCAGCGGTTCCCGCGATCGCTGCACGGCTCTGCGTCATGAAAAATTCCTAATATGCTGAAAACGGCTAAGAATGTGGAATGAAATCTTGGGCAAGCTAGCAATAAACTATTACAGGTAATAATTTTTACAATTTATATATTCAAAAAATCAACATAAATTGAAAGTACACACCTGTTACAATTATCAGTCCCCAATGGCGTCTTTCTCGATCAAAGGACAAAGGAATGCTACCTAAGCATTCAAGCGAGCGTCACAGGGTCTTACAACTTTAACGGCTACAAGAAGACAGAGCGAGTAATGTATTAACCTCCACTATTTTAGGCAATTTAATATGCATCTTTGTAATTATTTCCAATTACTCATTGTCTGCTTCGATACACACATTAGCCGACCACAGACGTTATTTGTGAAATGTAGATACGTAAATATTGCACAAACATAAAAATGAAAAATTGTTATTTCCTTTTATACGTAATCTACAGTCATTCATACAGTAATGAAATAATAATAATAATACAGATAAATGTTTATAATTTTTTTATATATTATAACGATTTTGTAAATCTCTTTCCAGGAGACGTCACAATACACAGAAAATGGATCGAAATGAGGTAACGCCCGATAGGTATGCTACACATCTAACGTGTAGACAATGCGCAACGACCTTAACCGACGAAGACTATTACGAAAACTACCGCAAACTACGGTAATTTATGACAGTGTACAGTAGCGTGCGGTAGTTTTACAAGTCTGTCTGGAGTACACTCGCGCTTGCTGCGCCATTTCACAGGCACACTTGGACGGACCTGTTGTTCTTGCCGCAACAGAGGTGTCTGCAGGAAATCTGGAACGTGTTCTCTGTTCTGACAGAGCGCCACCCTTGTTGCGCAAGGGTTTTAGCGTTCGGCGACGTGAGTAGCCTGCTTTCTGAACTCTCTGACAAGGGGAGGTCACGACGTTTGGAACGCACATTTACTGCAAACTTCGTACAATCGTAGTCCTCCATAAGGGCAACAAAATGTGCAAGGAGTAGCGCGTACTTCTCAAGCGTTTTTGAGAAAATCGCAAGATAATTTCGGTCGTCGAATATATACATCTGTGCGTGGCCAATTTAACCATGAAGCGGCTGCATCCGAGTGGTGCCGGCACGGTAGCTCAGCTTGTTCGGTTAGAGGGTTAGCTGCCCTCTGTAACAAAAAACTGAGTTAATCGATCAACAACGAACTTATACGGATGTCTTACGACGTCCGCCCCGAGCAGATGCAACGAACGAAAGGGAACAAAATGAGATTTTAAAAGAAAAAAAAAAGCGCGTTCGGTTAGAGCGCTAGCTTCCCTTTATAATTAAAAAACTGAGCGAACGGATGAACGAACAAACTGCACGGGTGTCATCGGACGTCCGCCCTGAACACATTCAGCGAACAATATAGAACAAAACGTATATTTTTTTAAAAAAAGTGTTTGGCGTTCAAGCCGCTGGATCGCTGGATCGAGTTCCGTTCGTCAGTTTTTTATTTTTATTTTCAACACAGTCATTTTCTTTATTATTTATATTACAATTGATACATTGGGGAAAATATGTGTAATCGGACGAAATTTTATTAAATTTACAATGTTATTTGGCAGTCTACTAATTTTTATTATCACAAATAATGTAATATTCATAACTGTCGACTAGTAAACGACCAAATGCATAAAGTCATACTGAAAATGTACGCATGTCCGTGATTTGAGAAATCCCTTATACCTGGAAGGAGCCCGAAACGACTTGCTATCTCCAAGTTTTGACCGGCACAGACGGCTTTCGAAATATGTAAAATTAATCGTCGCTTTCGACATTACGAGTACAAGTTGCAGGATGGTATTTTCGTAAAAACATGGAAAACATAAAGTTAAACGGCACCAGCTGCATTGTATAAATGCAAGGTCTTTTGACGTTTTCTGTGGAAAAACAAACCTCTCTTTCACACGATAGTTTGGTAGCAAACCATGCATAACGCAGTATTTCCTTAAAAATCGGCGCTGATAATTGGCTATGCAGTATCGAGTGTATTTTAATAGCGTCTTCCGAGAAACAATTTCTCGTTCTCTTTCGATTAAATACGAACAATTTTGAAGACACGGACAAGCATATATTTTTAGTATCACTTTTCGCGTTTGGTCGTTTACTGCCGGCCGATGTGGCTGTGCGGTTCTAGGCGCTTCAGCCTGGAACCGCGTGACCGCTACGGTCGCAGGTTCGAATCCTGCCTCGGGCGTGGATGTGTGTGCTGTCCTTAGGTTAGTTAGGTTTAAGTAGTTCTAAGTTCTAGGGGACTGATGACCACAGATGTTAAGTCCCATAGTGCTCAGAGCCATTTGAACTATTTTTTTGGTCGTTTACTAGTCGATAGTTATAAATATTATATTACTTGTGATAGTAAAAATTAGTAGACTGCCAAATAACATTCTAAATTTATAAAAGTTTATCCGATTACACGTATTATTCCCATTACATCAATTGTAATATAAATAGTAAAAAAAATGACTATGTTGGAAATAAAAAAACTGACGAACGGGACTCGATCCAGCGATCCAGCGGCTTGAACGCCAAACACTTTTTTTTTAAAAAAAATACATTTTGTTCTATATTGTTCGCTGAATTTGTTCAGGGCGGACGTCCGATGACACCCATGCAGTTTGTTCGTTCATACATTCGCTCAGGTTTTTAATTATAAAGGGAAGCTAACGCTCTAACCGAACATGCTTTTTTTTTTAAAAAAATCTCATTTTGTTCGCTTTCGTTCGTTGCATCTGCTCGGGGCGGTCGTCGTAAGACATCCATTTAAGTTCGTTGTTGTTCTTTTTTTTATTACAGAGGGCACGTTACCCTCTGACCGAACACACTGAGCTACAGTACCGGTCCCGGTCAGGTGCAGCTGCTTCATCACGCACAGCTGTACGAGGTGCATCCAAGTTCTAAGGCCTCCGATTTTTTTTTCTCCGGACTGGAAAGAGATAGAAGCATGCGCATTGTTTTAAAATGAGGCCGCATTCATTGTCAATACGTCCCAGAGATGGCAGCACCGTACGGCAGATGGAATTTTACCGCCAGCGGCGAGAATGACAACTGTTTTAAATACTTAAAATGGCGACGTTTTCCTTACTTGAACAGCGTGCAATCATTCGTTTTCTGAATTTGCGTGGTATGAAACCATTTGAAATTCATCGACAGTTAAAGGAGACATGTGGTGATGGAGTTATGGATGTGTCGAAAGTGCGTCATGGGTGCGACAGTTTAATGAAGGCAGAACATCGTGTGACAACAAACCGAAACAACCTCGGGCTCGCACAACCGGTCTGACGACATGATCGAGAAAGTGGAGAGAATTGTTTTGGGGATCGCCGAATGACTGTTGTACAGATCGCCTCCAGAGTTGGCATTTCTGTGGGTTCTGTGCACACAATCCTGCATGACGACCTGAAAATGCGAAAAGTGTCATCCAGGTGGGTGCCACGAATAGTGATGGACGACCACACGGCTGCCCGTGTGGCATGTTGTCAAGCAATGTTGATGCGCAACGACAGCAGGAATGGGACTTTCTTTTCGTCGGTTGTGGCAATGGATGAGACGTGGATGCCATTTTTCAATCCAGAAACAAAGCGCCAGTCAGCTCAATGGAAGCACACAGATTCACCGCCACCAAAAAAATTTCGGGTAACCGCCAGTGCTGAAAAAATGATGGTGACCATGTTCTGGGACAGCGAGGGCTTAATCCTTACCCATTGCGTTCCAAAGGGCACTACGGTAACAGGTGCATCATAAGAAAATGTTTTGAAGAACAAATTCCTTCCTGGACTGCAACAAAAACGTCCGGGAAGGGCTGCGCGTGTGCTGTTTCACCAAGACAACGCACCTGCACATAGAGCTAACGTTACGCAACAGTTTCTTCGTGATAACAACTTTGAAGTGATTCCTCATGCTCCCTACTCACCTGACCTGGCTCCTAGTGACTTTTGGCTTTTTCCAACAATGAAAGACACTCTCCGCGGCCGCACATTCACCAGCCGTGCTGCTATTGCCTCAGCGATTTTCCAATGGTCAAAACAGACTCCTAAAGAAGCCTTCGCCGCTGCCATGGAATCATGGCGTCAGCGTCGTGAAAAATGTGTACGTCTGCAGGGCGATTACGTCGAGAAGTAACGGCAGTTTCATCGATTTCGGGTGAGTAGTTAATTAGAAAAAAAATCGGAGGCCTTAGAACTTGAATGCACCTCGTATATTCGACGACCGAAATTAGCTTACGATTTTCTCAGTAACGCTTGAGAAGTACGCGCTACTGGTTACACATTTTGTTGTTCTCATAGAGTACTACGAGTGTACGAAGTTTACAGTAAGTATGCGTTCCAAACGTCGTGGCCTCCCCTTGTGAGCAACAAGCGACGTGGGCACTTCCAAACGAACTCTTAACCGGCAGGCCCTTAATTTGACAGCGCTGGGGTTCCGACACCCTGGCGCGGAACGCAGACGGCACGTAGCGGGCGGCGGGCAGGCCGAGCCGCGCGTACAGGAGGCTGCGGGGGCGGCAGCGGCGCCCCCGCGTGACTGATGGAGGCGGCCGGATGAAGACGCGACAATGGCCGGCGGCGGCGACACTGCGTGCGCGTCGCGACGCCGTGATTAATCGGAGCCATTAGCGCGCTAATGAACGTCGCCTGCTCGCCGCTTGTCTCGGCCAGGTGCGACGAGTGCATTAAGGCGGCACTCGTCCATTAACGCCGCGGCGCCGCCGCCGCCCCGGATTTATTTACCCGCGCGGCCACTGTGCGCGCCCTCTCGTGATTCCCTGGCGTTTGTCGCCGGCTGATGACGTCGTTACGGCCGCCCGCTGCGTGCGCCGGCCGGGCTGTGCGCTGTGTGGGAGGCACACCGCCCACCTCCGGTGTGGCATCGCGACACTCGCACCCAGGCACCCGCTAAGCTGCGTTCTGCTAGCTGCGGGAGTTTTCCGCAAGGTGCTGCGTAAGATGCGTGCGAGACCGCACTCAATGCAGACATGCCACACCGTGCGTGTCCCTATGGTGCGGCAACGCAGTGCTGCTACGTGCTCTACCTTCGGGAAACGCTTGCGTGCATCTGGAGGGTTGTTGATAGGTGCCATTTCACTATGAATGGATTGTACAGTAATGTCATATCTTTGCTCTCGATCTGTGAGCGAGCAGCGATGTTGTAAGCTGTATCGCAGAATTACCTTATCGCTGGCCGCTGTGCCCGAGAGGTCCTAGGCGCTTCAGTCTGGAATCGCGCTGCTGCTACGGTCGCAGGTTCGAATCCTGCCCCGGGCATGCATGTGTGTGATGTCGTTAGGTTAGTTTAGGTTTAACTAGTTCTAAGTCTAGGGGACTGATGACCTCAGATGTTAGGTCCCATAGTGCTTAGAGCCATTTGAATCATTTGGTTACCTTATCATCTCTGGTGTGCGGGTAGGCGCGGTAGCAGTTAGTGATCAGCTGTGTTGAAGTGAGCAAGCAGGTAGTGTTATAGGCCCTTAGCTGTTTCGTATCTATGTAAACGATTTGGGAGACAATCTGAGCAGCCGTCTTAGGTTGTTTGCAGATGCCGCTGTCGTATACCGACTAGTAAAGTCATCAGAAGATCAAAACAAATTGCAAAACGCTTAAGAAAAGATACGTCTATCGTCCAAAAATTGAGCCTAAATAACGAAAAGTGTGAGGTCATCCACATGCTTGCTAAAAGGAATCTGTTACACTTCGGTTACGCGATAAATCACTCAAATCTAAAGACCGTAAATTCAATTACATACCTAGGAATTACAATTACGAACAACTTAAATTGGAAGGAACACATAGAAAATGTTGTGGGGAAGGCGAACCAAAGACTGCGTTTTATTGGCAGGACACTTAGAAAATGCAACAGGTCTACTAAAGAGACTGCCTACACTACACTTGTCCGTCCTCTTTTAGAATACTGCTGCGCGGTGTCGAATCGTTACCAGATAGGACTGACGGAGTACATCGAGAAAGTTCAAAGAAGAGCAGCACGTTTTGTATTATCGCGAAATATGGGAGACAGTGTCGCTGAAATGATACAGGGTTTGGGGTGAACATCATTAAAACAAAGGCGATTTTCGTTGCGGCGGAATCTTCTTACGAAATTCCAATCACCAACTTTCTCCTCCGAATGCGAAAATATTTTGTTGACATCGACCTTCATAGGGAGAAACGATCACCATGATAAAATAAGGGAAATCAGAGCTCGTACCGAAATATATAGGTGTTCATTCTTTCCGCGCGCTATATGAGATTGGAATAATAGAGAATTGTGAAGGTGGTTCAAAGAACCCTCTGCCAGGCACATAACGTGATTTGCAGAGTCTTCATGTAGATGTAGATGCAGATGTAGATTTTATGTTCGTAATGTAAAGTCTCAATTCTTCGATGTGTTTAATTAAGATGATTATGTAATGGCAACTGATCTGAGAAGGAGAAAGTGTAATGGAATCTTTTGTTTACGTGAAGAGGAATTACAAGGAAATTTTTTGAAGTCACTCTTTTACTATTGCAGCGCCATTTTTCACCTACCTTTTTCTTACAATTTTTAATTCATCCTGGTTTTTCTCAGAAGTAGAAAAGGAACCAAGTATGTTCCGAAAATGCTTCGATTTGCAACTAATAGATCCCATTGCACCTCACAAGTATCTCTGTGCAGATACAGCAATTTGAAGCTTTAGCATAGCGGCGAACAAGACAGAGCAGTACTGCAACGCGTTACCCAGATTTGCGCAGAGTAGAGGTAAGAACTAAATATTTTCATGTTTGTTTTCATTATTAATTCTATCAGGACCAACTTATGTCATTCAGAGACAGTTAGATTTTTCTGTTTGGCGTATCAGTTTTAGTTCTGGGATCTGTGATCAGTTTGGCAAAACTAATTATCGTAGGTTCTATGTCAAAGTTTATTATTCAGGCAGTTTATACTGTTCAAAATTCTTGCAGTCACATTATTCACTTTACCGGTATTAAATGCTTGCCTTCTCGTTACGATAGTTTAGGTTTATATTACGATTCATTGTCATTCCTGCACAGCTACTGTTATTCAGAACAAAATACGTCACTTAAATTTTTATTGTTTAAAGAGAACTTTCAGTGTGTTTGACACGCCCTAGAGATTTCCTGGAACGGTGAAGTGGAAGGGAATCGGACTGAGCAGCAGCGACTAGCTGGAAGCTGCACTATTTGTTTCGCATGCACTGACGACCACAAATAAGTTAAACCTTCGGATCTAATTATGGAAGTAATTTAAGATATTATTTTATTTCATTTTTACGACAACGAGTTTCTACATTCCACTATGCCATCTTTACGCCCCATATGCTTCTCTCAAAATAAACGATAATGCCACACAGCGCCATATATCCCTGGATTTCGTGAATTCAAACCGTTCCACAAGTGCTTCATTCGAAGACTTGGTAGTTACACGGCTGCTGGAGAATTTCATTGATATCGACAATTACCTAACCAGCTGATCTCCCCTGTCCACGATGGACAACAAAGATTCGTCAGAATTGTCGACAGACCGCTTCTCTGCTTCAGAGGATGTGCAACTTACCGAGTTACTATCAGAACAGATAACTTTGTGGAACATAACTTGAGTCCGCGTTGAAAACCTGAATGCAAAAGGAGTTAATTTGTGCAGAAATCGTCATAAAATAAATTAAACGAGCAAGACGTGTCTTTGGTTATGTCCAACGTAATACATTTTAAATATGTTTGTACTGAACAAATCACAGTTGTAATGAGTTGGACGCTGTTATTGTTATTGTGATTAGTATCGTGAACGACGATTACAATTCGGACCCTTGAAATAATCGGTTTTGTTCCCATCTTCAAGAAAGGCAATAAAAGACTTTGTAAAAACTACAGAGGAATAACCCTCATGAGTCATACAGCCAAGATTTTTGAAAGAATTTTACTAAATTGAATAAGTGAAAAGATAGAAAAGGAGCTGAGTGAAGAACAGCATGGGTTTAGGAAAGGAAGGAGCACGATCGACCTGATATTTTCTATCCGTCAACTGATGGAAAAAAGTTGGGAGTATAACAAAAGGGTGATAATGGTTTTTATAGACATAGAAAAGGCATATGACTCAGTTGACAGGGAAAGACTCTGGGAAGAACTGAAGAAGATAGATATAGAAGATGGATACATTAATGTTATAAAGACAATGTACAGAGGCCACAATTGTAGAATTAGAACACCATTGGGGAACTCTGAATACTTCGAAATAAGACAAGGACTTAAGCAAGGAAGTATTCTATCTCCTGCGCTTTTTAATGTTGTGATGGAGGGAATGAATAGGGCAGTTAAAGATATAGTAAAAGAAAAAGACAGAAAGATGATTTTTGCAGATGATATGGTAATATGGGGTGATAAAGAGGTAGATGTACAGTTACAGCTTGATGCGTGGAAGTAAATAATGAAAAGGTATGGATTAAAAATAAATAAAGATAAGAGTGAAGTAATGGTATTTGGAAGGGAGAAAGGAACCAACGGAAATATTACCTTGAATGGAGAACCCCTCAAAGTGGTAGAAAGTTTCACTTATTTAGGGAGTGAAATATCTAGGGATGGAAGAATAACTAACGAAATTAATAGGAGGTTACAGAAGGGAGGCAATTTCTACCAAACAATAAAACATCTGATTTGGAACAATGAAGTTTCAGAAAGAGCAAAACTCCTTATGTATAAGAATTATTACATCCCTATTGTCACCTATGGTGGAGAAACATGGACAATGATGGAAAGGGACTGGAGCAGACTGCAAGCAGGTGAAATGAAATTTCTCAGAGCAGTTAAGGGAAAAACAAGAATGGACAGAGTAAGGAATGTAGAGATTAGAAAGGACCTCAAACATAAAAGTATGAGAGAAGAAATTGAAAGAAAGAGATTAAGATGGTATGGGCATGTTAAGAGGATGCATGGGCAGAGACTCCCCAAAATTATGGAAGAACTAAAGATGGATGGGAAAAGACCTAGAGGGCGCCCAAGAACACGGTGGAAAATGGGAGTGAGAATATCTGTTGAAAGGAGAGGTGTGACCTGGCAGCAAGTGGAGGAAGAAAAGTGGTGGGAGGACCGAGCCAAATTGAGAGGATTCGTCAGCACCCAGACCCGGCAGTAGCTGGAGCGGGATTCGGATATAGATAGATAGAAATAATCGGTGAATCCGCTCCTCGCAGTGAATCGCTCAGCTCTCGGCGTAACCGCCGACGCCTACCGAGGGTATCACGTTGTTCTCGGGCAGCTTGTTAGTTTCTGATACGTCTGCGGTATGAGGCAGTGGGAACTGGCGTTCCTCCACATCGTCGAGCAACTGTTTTGTTGCTGAAATGTTGCACTCTCCTTCTTCACGATGTCAGAACATTTTGTGCGAGTCCTTCGCGTTTCCTGAGGACCCTTCCCAATAATAGTCTTCCTCCTCTTCCTTAACTTACCGTGTAGTTTTGCATTGCTAAAATTAACAGGTTTCCAAAAAAATGGCTCTGAGCACTATGCGACTTAACTTCTGAGGTCATCAGTCGCCTAGAACTTAGAACTACTTAAACCTAACCAACCTAAGGACATCACACACATCCATGCCCGAGGCAGGATTCGAACCTGCGACCGTAGCGGTCGCGCAGTTCCAGACTGTAGCGCCTAGAACCGCTCGGCCACATCGGCCAGCATTAATAGAGAGTTACTATGGAGGTGGTTCAGTGGATCCTCTGTCAGGCACTTAAGTGTGATGTGCAGAGTATCCATGTAGATGCAGATGTAAATATGGTTTAGAAGATATGACGTGATAAATATTGAGGCACTCGGAAAACCAACTTTTCTTAAAAGCTTAAATATTTGTCTATTTCAAGAGCAGAAAATTTTCATTGAATTAAAAAATGTGTCAGAGGGTAGTTCTCGTATCACTCTATCATGTGAACTTGTCAAATTTTAAGAAACACTACCTTAATTTTTTTTTTACGCTCTGACGCGTATCGCCCTGCGCCTAGGATAACGCGCATCGTCTTGCGGCCGACATAGGATGCCGTCTATGACCCGTGAGCTAATGATGTTTGATGTTTGACATCACATCCATGCAGAGAGAGAGAGAGAGAACAGAGCACTAAAAATATGTATTTTATGCAGCTCTGCGCGATTTCAAGGCCCTTGTCATTGGAGGCAATACCTTCTAGGTTCAACGTTGTTGAGGCTTTCGTGGCCACTCGTTTACATCTTCTGTCTATTCGGCAGACGTTTGTTTGACGATTTTCCTGACGTTCACCCAGCACGAGTGACTGAAAATGTCAGTCGTTCATGCCTTGCAAAGTGGGTGGGTAAAAGTGCTGCCACATGCTATGGACTTGTGCTAAGCGCGAGAAACCAGCAGCTTACGAAACTTTCGTCTTGCCCACGTCCGCCTTGTGTGCAATGTCGGCCGATCGGGATTAAATATGAGAAACCGTCATATAAAAATGAGGCAAAGGAAACGCTCTCTTTGATTCGATCCGTCTACACATAGACGTGTCGTGTATTGTGCGAACATAAAATCATTATTATCTTTAAAACGGCGTCTATCAAACTTTCTCATAACTCTTTCCGGGCAAATAACTTCAGGAAGTGGGAAAACATGTGATATGACGTCGAAATATTCGTGAGCAATAACCAACATTAAACACATAACGTAGGATTGAATAGAAATGAAATTACAGTCCGTTATTTCTTACAAGATCACCGGAGAAATAATCAAGTCACCACAGGGCGCACCCACAGATCAATCGCTAATCCTTGTAGATGGCGTAGCGATTGAGTCACTTGCTCAATCGCGCACTGCCTGCACATGAGCATAAGGCAGAAGTGATCTACATCTACATCTATGTGATTACTCTGGTATTCACAATGAAGTGCCTGGCAGAGGGTTCAATGAACCACCTTCAAGCTGTCTCTCTACCGTTCCACACTCGAACGGCACGCGGGAAAAACGAGCACTTAAAGTTTTCTGTGCGAGCCCTGACTTCTCTTATTTTATCGTGATGATCATTTGTTCCTATGTAGGTGGGTGCCAACAGAATGTTTTCGCAATCGGAGGAGAAAACTAGTGATTGAAATTTCATGAGAAGATCCCGTCGCGAAGAAAATCGTCTTTATTTTAATGACTGCCACTCCAATTCACGTATCATGTCTGTGACACTATCTCCCCTATTTCGCGATAATACAAAACGAGCTTCCCTTCTTTGTACTTTTTCGATGTCATCCGTCAGTCCCACCTGATGCGGATCCCACACCGCACAGCAGTACTCCAGAATAGGGCGGACAAGCGTAGTGTAAGCAGTCTGTTTGGTAGACCTGTTGCACCTTCTAAGTGTTCTGCCAATGAATCGCAGTCTTTGGTTTACTCTACCCACAATATTATCTGTGTAGTCGTTCCAATTTAGGTTATTTGTAATTGTAATCCATAAGTATTTAATTGAATTTACAGCCCTCGGATTTGTGTGACTTATCGCATAATCAAAATTTAGCTGATTTCTTTTAGTACTCATGTGAATAACTTCACACTTTTCTTTATTCAGGGTCAATTGCCTCTTTTCGCACCATACAGATATCTTATCTAAATCATTTTGCAAGTCGTTTTGATCATCTGATGACTTTACAAGACGGTAAATGACAAGATCATCTGCAAACCATCGAAGACGGCTACTCAGATTGTCTCCTATGTCGTTAACATATATCAGGAACAATAGAGGGCCTATAACACTTCCTTGGGGAACGCCGGATATTATTTGTGTTTTACTCGATGACTTTCCGTCTGTTACTACGAACTGTGACATTTCTGACAGGAAATCACGAACCCAGTCGCAGAACTGATTCGATACTACGTAGGCACGCAGTTTGGTTAGAAGACGCTTGTGAGGAACGGTGTCGAAAGCCTTCTGGAAATCTAAAAATATGAAATCAATTTGACATGCCCTGTTGATAGCAATTATTACTTCTTGAGTATAAAGAGCTAGTTGTGGTTCACAAGAACGACATTTTCTGAATTCGTGCTGACTATATATCAATAAATCGTTTTCTTCGAGGTACTTCATAATGTTCGAATACAGTATATGTTCTGAAACCCTACTGCAAATCGACGTTAGTGATACAGGCCTGTAATTCAGCGGACTACTCCTACTTCTCTTTTCGGGTATTGGTGTGACTTGAGCAATTTTCCAGTCTTTAGGTACGGATCTTTTTGTGAGCGAGTGGTTGTATATAATTGCTATTTGTCAGCATACTCTGAGAGGAACCTGACTGGCATACAATCTGGACCGGAGGCCTTGCCTTTATTATCTGATTTAAGCTGCTTTGTTAGACCGAGGATATCTACTTCTATGTTTCTCATCTTGGCAGTTGTTCTTGATTGGAATTCAGGAATATTTAATTCGTCTTTTTTGGTGAAGGAGTGTCGGAACACCGTGTTTAATAACTCTGCTTTAGTGGTACTGTCATCAGTGACTTCACCGTTGTTATCGCGCAGTGAAGGTATTGAATGTGTCTTGCCACTGGTGTGCTTTATGTGTAACCAGAATCTCTTTGGGTTTTCTGACAGATTTCGAGACAGAATTTCGTTGTGGAAATTATTAAAAGCATCTCGCATTGAAGTACGCGCTATACTTTGAACTTCTGTAAAACTTTGCCAGCCTAAGGGATTTTGAGTTCTTTTAAATTTGGCATACTTTTTTCGTTGCTTCTGCAACAGTGATCGGACCCGTTTTGTGTACCATGGGTGATCAGTACCATCACTTATTAATTTATGATGGTTGAGACATTTATGTTTCACGGGGACATTGTACGTATACAGGGGTAAATGTAAGGACGTTACAGATTGGCCAAAAGGGAGAATCGTGTTCGGCCGTGCCCATGGCCATACGGAGTGTGAAGTTGCTGGATGTGTTGCTGTTCAGCGTGTCCAGAAGCAGTGGTTTTAGACACGTGGCCACGAAACACGACGTCGGAACTGTGGCCGGAAAAAGATCCCTACGCAGAGCGACCGGAGATGCGTTTCACGGCTTATGAATCAAACTCGCTTCCAGTGCCAACAGGTATAGCTGAAGGCAGTGATTGATAGGCCATTCCCAGCTGTTAGCGAGAGAACTGCATGCTGTGAGCATTTGGAGTCGGTCACTTCGCAATATTACACAGGCACATAAATCTGCGCATCCGGAAATTATCGTACGCTGCCAGTAGCTGCCTGGCGGAACGTAATGTGGCCTGACGAATCACGTTTTTGCCTGCATTCAAATGACACACGTCGTCCACTGCACTGAGGTGAAGTCAAAGCATTTCATACCGAACGTATGCGAGGTCAGCTGCTAGCAAGAGGTGGGTCTGTGATGTTTTTGGGGTGTTTTTCGTATCATGGACTGGGCCCGCTCGCTGAGGTGAACGCTAACATGAACCAGCATGCTCACGTAAACATTCTGAATGATCCGGTATTGTCTTCAATATCATCTGCATGATGAGTATAGTTTTGATACGCCTCTTTTTCGAGACGACAACGGCGAAGTTCATCCGGCTGTAGAAAAGGTGGCTGGCTTCCTGAATACTCTCCCACCCTATTACATCTCGGCTGACCTCGAAAATCACCTGACTTTAGCCCCATGTCCCATCTGCGGGACATGTTGGAACAGCAGGTGAAACGCAGACATCAGCATCCCCGCAATCTGGTGGAGTCGTGCCATCAAATACCCAGCGAGTGGCTTGACCTGGATGCGACGTACCTTCTCAGTAATGTGGGCTTACTTCCTAACCGAATCCAGGCGGCTATCAAGTCCAGAGGCGGAATTGCACGGTATTAAACTTATAGGTCCTTGTGGAACGACAAATTGCTAGAAAAAAACCAGCTGTTGAGGTGTGTTGGACGAGGGTGGGCTGTCGGGATGCGCTGTATTAAAAGTCGCCTGTGTTTCCCAAGTGATTTATTGTTTCCAGCTACAGTGGCCCCGTTCCTGTCGGTCTGCGTCACCAGGTCCCGCAGTGCTGATGACACCACTTTACTGTCTGCAAAGCAGCTTGGCGCGGAATGGCTGCCTCAGTAACCCGTGCAATGCACTGCTGTGTGTCGGCCTTGTGTGGCCACGGAGTTGTGCCGACGTCAGGATGTGCTGGCAGTCGACTCAGTGGTCCCCTCCCTGCCACCTCAGCGCCGCTCCACTGGGGGTTGACACAACCACATGGTTTAGACGAGCAGGACGAAGTATCGGTCGCGTCGTGAGCGACCCGCGCGTGGTCACCGCACAGCCCGTCCGCCGACATATCATTCAATATCTCGAGAACGGTGATAGCTATCGTTCTGCTCTCAGCTTTAAAAACAATTTCGATATGTTGACTAAATTTCATACACAATAATGTATAACCTAAAATGAACTGTACGCAAAGTCCACTCAATGCGTTTTCACCTCTGCACACTCATTAAAATTTCGTTTAAAGGTTTACGTAAATGCGATACAGCAAGTAACCACGACGAATAACGAAAAGAAATTCGGTCCTTTATCGAGAGAAGATATCAGGCTGTAACATGTCCAAGAAATGTTGGAAAGCCAAAGGTATTTAGAAATATGGGAATCCAGGGAATTCCAAGTCCATCCTATGGACCTGGAATGCACTAAAAATTTAATCCAGTCTTTGTCGTTCGATTCCAAAAACTTTTATTTTCTCATACTAATTACATGTTTCCTAAGGATCTTCCAAACATATTTGTTTCAAACTTTCAGTAAATGTTACACAGTACCTTCTGCATAATTTAACACAGCGTTTTTCCAAAAAACTGTATATTTTTGAATATATAAATAAAAAATTGCAAAAAAAATGTTGTGAATTTTCATTACAATTGAAAAAAAAATCATCTTTAATAACTGAACTAAAATTTTGTAAAATTTCTGTGTTAAGTTGTAGCCCATATTCCAATAAATAATCTGTAAAAAGTTCAACTTCCTACCTCAAATACTTTGTGAGGAAAAATGTAATTTATAAGCGTTATTTTAACATTGCAAGTATAGGGCGTTCCGGAGCCCCTTAAGGCGGCCCGCGGCGTGCTTCCTCGCCGGCATGGCTAAGATTGCGGCGACAAGAAGCGCCAGTGATCCGGCATCTGAATCTGCGGCCCTCGCCTCGGGATGCCTCCAACGTGTGTTGGGAGCCAACAAGAGTGCCCGCAGTAGCGAGCCGTGGCGTGGCTCGCCTCTGGCTGGTTGTGGACACCACGTTGGCCTCAGAGGCTCGAACCAGTGAACTGCCGAGGACTGGAATGCCCGCGACCCGTCTGCTGCTGCGTGTATCCAGTGGTGTGTCACGCCCCACCGTCCAGGAGAGCTGTCACACTTGAAATCCTTGTTGGTGAACCGGCACCTATTTATACGCGGCTGTGCACCTCTGTTTCGCTAACGAACCGCTCCAAGTCATGTACTCATAACACCTGGGTTGGACCAGTGGGCCCGTTCTGCCTGTAACTTGCGCCATGCACACCGCTGCGTTTTCCCTTTTCGGCAGTTCTATGGCCCCGTGGCCTTCGTTCTACTTCGCAACCGCCGGTAAGCGTAACTTACTGTCAACAGGCCGGCACGTGGCTGTAACTTGTGTGCTCAGAAATATTGCACCGACTCCATCTTATTCCTATCTTAAATGGTGGAGCTGCTACACAGCATTTGATCTTTAAGATGGGGATAGGATGAAAACGGGCAGTTAGCTGGAAAGGAAGATGACCCTGCGTTAATTATTTATCAATTCCGTGAATGACTCAACACAAGAACGAGACATTACATTCAACCACTACTGAAACTACCTCGCTGACCTGGTGAGGTCGCAGGGTACGAAATCATAACTTTATCATTAATGTCCGCATCTCGTGGTCGTGCGGTAGCGTTCTCGCTTCCCACGCCCGGGTTCCCGGGTTCGATTCCCGGCGGCGTCAGGGATTTTCTCTACCTCGTGATGGCTGGGTGTTGTGTGCTGTCCTTAGGTTAGTTAGGTTTAAGTAGTTCTAAGTTCTAGGGGACTGATGACCATAGATGTTAAGTCCCATAGTGCTCAGAGCCATTTTTTTTATCATTAATGATGGTAAATTCCATATTTGTCAAGTAACCGACAAAAGGTGCTCAAAATCGGTTTTGTTTGCATTACATTGTATATTCTGCACAATGGGATAGCATACACTTGTAATATCATGATATCATCTTCGCGTGGCGGTGAAGCTGCGCACGAAGCTGAGGCTCAAAGTGCGACAATAGCTTGTAGGTTGAACGAGCTGAAACACGAAACAGTGTTATTAGAATACGAGTGACGGCTGAAGGCAGTAGACTCGTATGAACAGGTGTACACTGACTATTACTCTAGAAATATGGTTCAACACATGAACCAACTTAAAACAGGACAAAGCGTTGCAAAATATTCTAACCGAAAAGTAGGTTTGTAAAATTTAATATAGTACGGCAGTAGCAAACAAAACGCGGGCCATATGGTCACGTCTCATATGAATAAACCCAAAATGCCTGTTAGAGCATTCCACATGAAAATCAGTTAAAGCGATTCAATAGAGTTAAACAAAAAGAACTCCTGAATGTTCTAAGAATCGATTGAAATGATTTCCTCATATTCAATCAACAGGTAACCACACGAACCGAAATAAAATCAAAGTAAGCTAATAACTTTTCTGCTTGTTTATATTTTTTGTGAACTGAAACTGGAGTAAACTGAACTGCTATTCTTTCTAATTTTGTGTGTCCGTGTGGTAAGTACTGTAATTACAGGAATGCTATCCGATAAATTAGTCGCCAAAACTGAAATTATATAACTTTAATTTTTTTAATTTAAAAAGTAAGTACAAAACCAAAACTGTAAGCTAAATAAGCTATGCTGCGCAACTACATATTATGCAGGAGTGAGCAATGCTACAGTGCCTGACGACACAACACGTGAATTGCAAATCCAACGTACAAAGCTATCAGAATGAAAAAGCTACATAAAATTACCAATCGAATTTTGAAAAAATGAATTGTTGTTGTTGTTGTTGTTGTGGTCTTCAGTCCTGAGACTGGTTTGATGCAGCTCTCCATGCTACTCTATCCTGTGCAAGCTTCTTCATCTCCCAGTATCTACTGCAACCTACATCCTTCTGAATCTGCTTAGTGTATTCATCTCTTGGTCTCCCTCGACGATTTTTACCCTCCACACTGCCCTCCAATGCTAAATTTGTGATCCCTTGATGCCTCAAAACATGTCCTACCAACCGATCCCTTCTTCTAGTCAAGTTGTGCCACAAACTTCTCTTCTCCCCAATCCTATTCAATACCTCCTCATTAGTTACGTGATCTACCCACCTTATCTTCAGCATTCTTCTGTAGCACCACATTTCGAAAGCTTCTATTCTCTTCTTGTCCAAAGTAGTTATCGTCCATGTTTCACTTCCATACATGGCTACACTCCATACAAATACTTTCAGAAACGACTTCCTGACACTTAAATCTATACTCGATATTAACAAATTCCTCTTCTTGAGAAACGCTTTCCTTGCCATTGCCAGTCTACATTTTATATCCTCTCTACTTCGACCATCATCGGTTATTTTACTCCCTAAATAGCAAAACTCCTTTACTACTTTAAGTGTCTCATTTCCTAATCTAATTCCCTCAGCATCACCCGACTTAATTCGACTACATTCCATTATTCTCGTTTTGCTTTTGTTGATGTTCATCTTATATCCTCCTTTCAAGACACTGTCCATTCCGTTCAACTGCTCTTCCAAGTCCTTTGCTGTCTCTGACAGAATTACAATGTCATCGGCGAACCTCAAAGTTTTTACTTCTTCTCCATGAATTTTAATACCTACTCCGAATTTTTCCTTTGTTTCCTTTACTGCTTGCTCAATATACAGATTGAATAACATCGGGGAGAGGCTACAACCCTGTCTTACTCCCTTCCCAACCACTGCTTCCCTTTCATGTCCCTCAACTGTTATAACTGCCATCTGGTTTTTGTACAAACTGTAAATAGCCTTTCGCTCCCTGTATTTTACCCCTGCCACCTTCAGAATTTGAAAGAGAGTATTCCACTCAACATTGTCAAAAGCTTTCTCTAAGTCTACAAATGCTAGAAACGTAGGTTTGCCTTTTCTTAATCTTTCTTCTAAGATAAGTCGTAAGGTCAGTATTGCCTCACGTGTTCCAACATTTCTACGGAATCCAAACTGATCTTCCCCGAGGTCGGCTTCTACCAGTTTTTCCATTCGTCTGTAAAGAATTCGCGTTAGTATTTTGCAGCTGTGACTTATTAAACTGATTGTTCGGTAATTTTCACATCTGTCGACACCTGCTTTCTTTGGGATTGGAATTATTATATTCTTCTTGAAGTCTGAGGGTATTTCGCCTGTCTCATACATCGTGCTCACCAGATGGTAGAGTTTTGTCATGACTGGCTCTCCCGAGGCCATCAGTAGTTCAAATGGAATGTTGTCTACTCCCGGGGCCTTGTTTCGAGTCAGGTCTTTCAGTGCTCTGTCAAACTCTTCACGCAGTAACTTATCTCCCATTTCGTCCTCATCTACATCCTCTTCCATTTCCATAATATTGTCCTCAAGTACATCGCCCTTGTATAAACCCTCTATATACTCCTTCCACCTTTCTGCCTTCCCTTCTTTGCTTAGAACTGGGTTGCCATCTGAGCTCTTGATATTCATACAAGTGGTTCTCTTCTCTCCAAAGGTCTCTTTAATTTTCCTGTAGGCAGTATCTATCTTACCCCTAGTGAGACAAGCCTCTACATCCTTACATTTGTCCTCTAGCCATCCCTGCTTAGCCATTTTGCACTTCCTGTCGATATCATTTTTGAGACATTTGTATTCCTTTTTGCCTGCTTCATTTACTGCATTTTTATATTTTCTCCTTTGATCAATTAAATTCAATATTTCTTCTGTTACCCAAGGATTTCTATGAGCCCTCGTCTTTTTACCTACTTGATCCTCTGCTGCCTTCACTACTTCATCCCTCAGAGCTACCCATTCTTCTTCTACTGTATTTCTTTCCCCCATTCCTGTCAAATTTTCCCTTATGCTCTCCCTGAAACTCTCTACAACCTCTGGTTCTTTCAGTTTATCCAGGTCCCATCTCCTTAAATTCCCACCTTTTTGCAGTTTCTTCAGTTTCAATCTGCAGTTCATAACCAATAGATTGTGGTCAGAATCCACATCTGCCCCTGGAAATGTCTTACAATTTAAAACCTGGTTCCTAAATCTCTGTCTTACCATTATATAATCTATCTGATACCTTTTAGTATCTCCAGGATTCTTCCAGGTATACAACCTTCTTTTATGATTCTTGAACCAAGTGTTGGCTATGATTAAGTTATGCTCTGTGCAAAATTCTACAAGGCGGCTTCCTCTTTCATTCCTTCCCCCCAATCCATATTCACCTACTATGTTTCCTTCTCTCCCTTTTCCTACTGACGAATTCCAGTCACCCATGACTATTAAATTTTCGTCTCCCTTCACTACCTGAATAATTTCTTTTATCTCGTCATACATTTCATCTATTTCTTCATCATCTGCAGAGGTAGTTGGCATATAAACTTGTACTACTGTAGTAGGCATGGGCTTTGTGTCTATCTTGGCCACAATAATGCGTTCACTATGCTGTTTGTAGTAGCTAACCTGCACTCCTATTTTTTTATTCATTATTAAACCTACTCCTGCATTACCCCTATTTGATTTTGTATTTATAACCCTGTAATCACCTGACCAAAAGTCTTGTTCCTCCTGCCACCGAACTTCACTAATTCCCACAATATCTAACTTTAACCTATCCATTTCCCTTTTTAAATTTTCTAACCTACCTGCCCGATTAAGGGATCTGACATTCCACGCTCCGATCCGTAGAACGCCAGTTTTCTTTCTCCTGATAACGACGTCCTCCTGAGTAGTCCCCGCCCGGAGATCCGAATGGGGGACTATTTTACCTCCGGAATATTTTACCCAAGAGGACGCCATCATCATTTAATCATACAGTAGAGCTGCATGTCCTCGGGAAAAATTACGGCTGTAGTTTCCCCTTGCTTTCCGCCGTTCGCAGTACCAGCACAGCAAGGCCGTTTTGGTTAATGTTACAAGGCCAGATCAGTCAATCATCCAGACTGTTGCCCCTGCAACTACTGAAAACGCTGCTGCCCCTCTTCAGGAACCACATGTTTGTCTGGCCTCTCAACAGATACCCCTCCGTTGTGGTTGCACCTACGGTACGGCCATCTGTATCGCTGAGGCACGCAAGCCTCCCCACCAACGGCAAGGTCCATGGTTCAAAACGTTTCTCTAACGTGAATTTAAGTTCGTAATCTGTGTGTACCAAATTCCAAACCCTGAATAATACACACACACAAATGTAACACTGCACAGTGACAGTAATACTGTCTGCGTGTACAATGGAAACTGAATAAACTTGACCTAAAATTACTCTGATAATGAATTTCGAAAAGCAAAGCTATCTGAATAATCGAACTGTATTGTAAAATGGCCCTGTCAAATTTTCCCTAGCTTACCTGTGCAACAGGAACTCGGCACTTCTCGATGCGATGAACGTAAAATAAGCATGGCAGCAGCAAACTAGCTAAACAGGAAAGAAACAGTCTTGAACAAGTGAAATGCAAGGACCTGCAACATTCTAAACAGATCATGCTTTACTGTTTTAGCCATTGGGTTGCGCTGAATGCAGTGTGACGATACACATAATCAGAAAATAAAATTCCTTTGTGAGAAGATGGTGCTGGAATTTGAACTTGTTAAATGACTGAAGGAAAATTGACCTTTAAAACACTGTATTGCAAGAGTAAACTCGTTTTCTGACTATAACAATCAACTTTACAAAAATTTATTCTTTATAACGAATTCTACTCTGCCAAAATTATTTACGGAAATGCTAAAGAAGTGATAAATCTATAATGTCTGAGTGAAAGCCACGTGAACTGATAGCTGTACTTACTCACATCTGAACAATGAAACTGACTAACCCAAACCAATACAGAGATTCCACTCAAAGCTTCAGTTATTCATGCACATCACAATTACGCGCAAGCAAGCAATGCAGTAACAACACTACCTCATAATCTTGACTTGTGCAAATAATCCTTACAAAATCATTATTCACAAATCATCCTTCCCAGTATCTTTATCTCTGTGCTCTGCAAGCCACTTCCATCCTGTCAGTGGGGTAGCCAACACCCAGATCTTTTACTATCTGCAGTTAGAATGCTTACTGCAACGACAACGCTAGTGGCAACCAAAGATCAAAGTGCTTGTTACTCCGATTCTCTGTGGCGTAACGTATCGACCATCGAGAACTACTGTCCATTATACACATTTTAAATATGGCACTTAGAATGAAAATAGAGCTTACATCGCTTATCTTGAATACGAAAAATAAACTAGAAAACTTACAGGCTTTGTTCCGAAGGAACATCAGATCCTATAAAGGCAACGCCTGGAATCCGAACGTCGTTTTAAAAATAGCTAGTGAAAGCGTTAGGTTCCGGAGAGCGATATTTTAAGGCAGTGGGTGGGTGGTTGGAGGGGGGGGGGGCTGACTATTCCAAACGCCCGTTGTGAAAATGTGGAAAGCGCTGTGATTCGTGGAGAAACGAACTTGATAGAAATAAGCAATCGCTGTCGACACTATACAGCGCAGAACTCAAAAGGAAGCCTTTGCTTCTGTCGCCGGTAGATTCAAACACACATGCTCACAGATTCTAACCACACGGAGATTATCTGTCGATACGGAGAGCATGTCGAAAGAAAGCTAGCCGACACACCAAATAAATATACATTCGCACCCCGCGTATTCTCTTCACAAGCTAGGAGGACATAGAAAAGTTATCTGTGCCACTTATACGTGTATAAAAGCATCAGGCAATCAGAAACGAATACTGGGTTATTCAGTCGCCTTTCACCTTCATTACTGGTTGAGGACTGGATTCGATAGTGCAGCTGCAGATTACACACTGCCAAATTAAAAGTAAACGTACATAATGTGAAGGAAAATAGAACAATTTAAAATCAAAGATGGTAAAATAGTCTACATTAAACTGCGTTACACTCCAAATACGTAATAGCTGTGTATTGTGTTTTCACTGTATGACGACCGGTTTCATACCCTGGAGGTATATCTTCAGGTCATATAAAACTAATACTTCATGTGGCACGAATTCCAAGGCGGAAGTGCGCATAAAAACATGTCACTCCTCGGTAAAACCTTGGATAAAAATGCAGACTGGCATCCAATCCGAACCATGCATGACGAGTAAAACATCTCCAAAACTCCTTCAAAAGACGAGCCCGGACACATGTTAATGGCCATCAGTACAGGGAGTGCGTCCACTCTTTGCCTTTATGACAGCTTGGGCTCTACAGGTGTCACTCTCAGTGGGGTGTCTGAATGTCTGGAGGAATGGCAGCTCATTCGTCCTCAAGACCTTTTCAGACTATTAAGTTAGTTACCTTCGCTCTTCGCATAATTGCTAATCTTGGACACAAACCTATCAGCATGCTGACGTATTTTGCATATTTACAACGAGTAATGTCGTACGGAATATTTACTGGGGTGACGCATCCCGTAGAAAGAAAGTATTAATTGCAGAAAAGAGAGCAGTAAGAATAATGTGTGGCGTTCCCCCCACAGACATTATGTTGGTACCCCTTCAAGGAGCTAGGCATTTTAACGGCGCCGCCACAATACATATTTTTGCTAATGAAATTCATCATAAATAATCCGTCACAATTTGAGAGGAACAGTGATGTGCATACCTACAGCACTAGAGATAAAAATGACGTTTATTAGCCATTGTTAAAGCTGTCAGTGCCTCGGAAGGAGTTCAATATGCAGCAAGAAAAATGTTCGATCGTTTGTCCAGTAACATAAAATGTGGTGATAGGTGTGGAAGCAAGTTTCAAATCAAATTTAAACTCATTTCTCCTGGACAACTTCTTCTGTTCCATTGATGAATTTCTACTTAAATACTCGTAACCAGTAAAAAAAAAGAAGACTTGTTTTTAAGAGTTGTATGAGTAGAAATAAAATGAAAATGTTAACGGTAATGATGTATACATATCCTGAAAACTGACTCGTTCCAAATCATTTCGATAAAAGAATCTTTCAAATGATCTGTGAAACACGTAACTAACTAACTTCCACAGCAGCGGCATGTCTGACCAGCGGTAACCTGGGTGCCGAAACGTCGGCCCCACAATAGCAGTTAATACAGACTCGTGGTACAGTCTGATTTCATTCAGGGGGAAACGAAACCCCGTCGTCCCATATTGAGAATTTTCTCCATTATTCCACTCCCTTTTCTTGCTATAGATTCTATGTGATAACTGGAAGTCCAGTGTTCGTCCATGGTCATACCTACATACCTGTTGACGGTACGTTCTGGTGTGTTTTAGTCGGTGGGTGCCTGTGTCCTACCTTAAGTAACATACATATTACGTCGATTTTTGTGGTTCTGTCTTCTGTCATACCTCTGAGCACTACTTACGAATGATTCCAACGAGACTCCGGCAATTATTTTTAGTGAATCTCGCCTGTTGGCGTGCACTGAAAGTAATTAGTCTACAGCATATAGCACCACTCTTAACAATTCCTAATTGTTCTATAATCTAGCCAGAAGTGATTCTAAGTTAACGTCCTAGAATTTGGGACAGGAAACACAGCCCTGAGAGCACCCTATCGTAACGCGTTTGGTAACAATGTGCAACCCGAAAACATTAAGGCAACGGTCTGTGAAATAATTGATAGACTGTAGTATAGCATTCTCGGGCAGCCCGTTTCCCTTAGTCTTCTAAGGAGTAGTGGATACAGTAAGTTATCAAACGCTCCAGATATGTCTACCATTATTCCTGTTTTGTATTGTGTGTCTGCAGCGTATATTTATTTTTATCGCCTCATTAATTGCACTTTCAGTACATATATCATTCCTGAATGTTAGTCTGCTGATTAGCAAAAAATGGTTCAAATGACTCTGAGCACTATGGGACATAACATCTGAGGTCATCAGTCCCCTAGAACTTAGAACTACTTAAACCTAACTAACCTAAGGACGTCACACACATCCATGCCCGAGGCAGGATTCGAACCTGCGACCGTAGCGGTCGCGAGGTTGCAGACTGAAGCGCCTAGAACCGCTCGGCCATACCGGCCGGCTGCTCATTACCACTTTTTCCAAAATTTTACTCAGTACGTTTGTCAGGCAGATAGGCTGGTATGATTATTTTCTCCCTTTTTTATAATGACTACTTCTGTTGTTTTCTAGAATTTTGGAAAACGCCCCAGCCTTGTGTATTCATTGAGTAATCTGCGCGTGCAAGGAAGTACCTCTCCTAGTATGCCAACGCGACCAAAAGTTCAGTTCCCTTTCATTTCGAATATGATTTCAGCGACCTTTACACGTGTGTACGACACTTGTATTATCACAAGGTTCTTAGAGCGTCTCTCTGTTTTCGATGATATTCAGTATCATTCTTTCCGTACAGTGTATTTAAGATCACATTACATGAGGTCTCTGAGTATACGGCCTCCTGTATGAAATCTTTAGATATCGACCGATAACCAATTGCTTGCAAGTATTTAAAGAACTTTCCTACCTATTACAATCTTAAATTTAGACCCCTCAGGAGAAACGACATTGTTCTTTTATAGTAATTAAAATCAACAAAATTAAATCAGTTATCTTCTTGTAAGAAATCGTATCTTTGTCCCAATTTATCACACGTGCATTCTCAGAGAAAACCTTTTTCTACAGGATTGCGATCTCTGCAGACACCTGTGCTACATGTTCGAAGATTCGACTTTTCAGGTATCGAAAGATTCATGTTTCTGTCTTTTACCTGTCCTTACAGTTTGCAGTTTAAATTCGTAACTTTGGCGAACTCTATTTGAACAGCTATTTCTGAAAATTTTTGTAACGTCTCCTAATATAGTATGTGTCCCTGTAGGATCCGATGCTGCTCCCACAGGTACGTTAGAAACTGGACCGCATCTGTTATTTCCAGACGAAAAATTGAGTCTGTTGCGTTAGCTACTATCCAATTAGTTGGCGCTCCTTTGCTGTTGGAGCCGGCAGATGTGGCCGAGTTGCTCTAGTCGCTTCAGTCTGGAACCGCGAGACCAAACGTTCGAATCCTGCCTCGGGCATAGATGTGTGTGGTGTCCTTAGGTTAGCCGGCCACTGGTGGCTGAGCGCTTCTAGGCGCTTCAGTCTGGAACCGCGCGACCGCCACGGTCGCAGGTTCGAATCCTGCCTCGGGCATGGATGTGTGTGATGTCCTTAGGTTAGTTAGGTTTCAGTAGTTCTAGGTTCTAGGGGACTGATGACCATAGATGTTAAGTCCCATAGTGCTCAGAGCCATTTGAACAATTTTTTTGTCCTTAGGTTAGTTAAGTTTAAGTAGTTCTGAGTTCTAGGGGACTGATGACCGCAGATGTTAAGTCCCGTAGTGCTCAGAACCATTAGAACCATTTGCTGTTGGAGAATGAGGCACAGTAGCGGAGTCACCATTGTAGTGGCGTCAGAACTGTTTATAACCGTGTCACTGACAATCCGTGATATTTCGCACGCTACATCCCACGTCGAGCCCAACGAGGGGCACATGAGGCAGTGCTCCAGCGTGTCTGTCCCTACTCAGGCATCACCCAGGTTGGACGCTGTGAGGTCTATTATGTAGAGTTATTCGTTGAATGGTATAGTTCTGTTAACCACCGTGTACTTGGTAGGCTACGCTTGAGGTGTGAGGTAAATGCGGTATCGACCACGCCTGTCGACCGCACCTTGAAACACGTGCGGCGCCGGTCACCAACACGCTACTCCGCGCCCAGAGGGTCATTGCTTGCCTCCACGCTGTCAGACCGCCGCCAATGACGGAGAGGCAGCGGCCGACGTACGAGTATCTAAGTTCTCTCGCACTCACTTGTCGCTTGTCCTTGTACTTGCTGTTCACTGTTCTCATACTTTAGTGGCCAGGGTTTATGGACTTCGCAATTATAATTCACAACCTGAAGCCTGACTTGATACTTCAGAACAAGTTTCTAGGCGCTTCAGTCTGGAACCGCGCGACCGCTACGGTCGCAGGTTCGAATCCTGCCTCGGGCATGGATTGGATTGGATTGGATTGGATTGTTTGGGGGAAGAGACCAAACAGCGAGGTCATCGGTCTCATCGGATGAGGGAAGGAAGTCGGCCGTGCCCTTTCAGAGGAACCATCCCGGCATTTGCCTGGAGCGATTTAGGGAAATCACGGAAAACCTAAATCAGGAAGGCCGGACGCGGGATTGAACCGTCGTCCTCCCGAATGCGAGTCCAGTGTGCTAACCACTGCGCCACCTCGCTCGGTTGCCTGCCTCGGGCATGGATGTGTGTTATGTCCATAGGTTAGTTAGGTTTAAGTAGTTCTAAGTTCTAGGGGACTGATGACCTCAGATGTTAAGTCTCATAGTGCTCAGAGCCATTTGAGCCATTTTCTTAACAAGGAACTCGTACAGTCAACTGCTATTTGTCTGTGTTTATGTTAATAGTGCATTGTGCTCCGTGCTCCCGCCAACCAACTGAGATCCCACGTGTGGCTAAGACGAGATGTAACAGTAACGAGCGGAGATTCAGGACATGTTTTATGCTGAAGAATTATGACGTTCTTGGAGAAGGAAAATCTCCTCTATACAAATCAAAATGGATTCCACAAACAGAAATCGTGCGGAACACAGCTCGCTCGGTTCCTCCATGAGATCCACAGCGCAGAGGACAACGGCGCTCAGGCTGATGCCGTGTTCCTAGATTTCAGTAAAAGGCATTTGACACCGTCCCGCGTTCCCGTCTAATGAAAAAAATACGAGCTTAAGCGGAGCAGACCTGAGATTGGATTCAAGACTTCCTTGCCAATAGAACTCAACACGTCGCTCTTAACGGAGCAAAATCGGCAGATGTAAAGGTAATATCCGGAGTACCACAAGGAAGTTTGATAGGACCGTTGCTGTTTACATATATATAAGTGATCTAGTAGAAGGCGTCGGATGCTCTCTAAGGCAGTTCGCAGATGGTGCCGTCGTCTATAGCAAAGTAGCAACGCCAGACGATAGTAAAGATTTGCGGAATGACCTCCAGAGAATTGATGAATCTCGAAGGGTCTGGCAGGTGACCCTGAACGTAAATAAATGTAACATACTGCGCGTACATAGGAAAAGAAATCAACTACTGTGAAGCTACACGCTTGATGTGAAACCGCTGGAAACTGTATCTGCCATAAAATATCTCGAAGGAAATATCTGGAGCAACCTTAAGTGGAATGACCACATAAAACAAGTAGTGGGAAAAGCGGATGCCAGACTGAGATTCATAGGAAGAATCTTAAGGAAATGTAACTCATTCGCAAAGGAAGCAGCTTATAAGGCGCTCCCTCGACCGATTCTTGAGTATTGTTCATCAGTCTGAGATCGTCGTCAGAGAGGTCTATAGAAGAGGTAGAGAGTTTCCAACGAAGAGCGGCGCTATTCGTCACGGGATCGTTTAGCCGGCGCGAGAGCGTTACGGAGATCCTGAACAAATTCCATTTGGCAGACGTCACAAGAGAGTCGTTGTGCATCACAGCAAGATTTGCTATTGAAATTTCGAGAGAGCAGTTTGGGGGATGAGTCGGACAACATATTACTTCTCCCCAGATACGTCTCGCGTAATGACCACGAGGAGGACATTCGAGAAATTGGAGCCAATAAAGAGGCTTACCGACAGTCATTCTTCCCACGCGCTATTCGCGAGTCCAGCAGGGTGGGAGGGCTCAGTTAGTGCTACAAAAAGTACCCTCCGGCACACTGGTGGCTTGCGGAGCATGATTTAGATGTAGATGTTCTGGCACGCCTTCCCTCAATGACGCTGTGGGGTCTGGTTTTCGTGCTTGTTCCTCAGACCTGCCTCTGAAGGCCGCGTAGAGCCTTTTTGCTGTTCTGGAACTTGGCTCTAAGCATTCCTGTAGTATTTAGCTCTTCTGCAAGAAGAAATGCCGTACGAATGCTGGTTGGGAGGGGGATCGTCGGCCGGTCAACTGGAGCTACCTGTGAAGCCGGCTGGGACTGTCTGGATGCTTTCCACATACGGCCATTTTCCCGTGCGCCTCGGATGCAGCGCATCTGGGGCAACAGATCGGTTAGTCCTAACCCTCCATCCATCGGTGGCACCGCGCACGTAGCGTGCGACGCTTTAAAGATCTCCCCACTTCCGCTGCATCCAATAAACAGCTTGCGTCTTGGCCCAGCCTATTCTGTTCGGCACGTTGAAAATTTGTACTCAAAACCAGGCCTTTG
Organism: Schistocerca cancellata; assembly: GCF_023864275.1. Taxonomy (NCBI): domain Eukaryota; kingdom Metazoa; phylum Arthropoda; class Insecta; order Orthoptera; family Acrididae; genus Schistocerca; species Schistocerca cancellata. Next base: position 1,141,502,755 of record NC_064626.1, on the reverse strand, counting down.
ACGAGAGAAAGAGGTTGATCAGTAGGACTTTTTGTGCTAGTACGAGGTTTGTACTGGAATGCATTTTTGCACCAGCTATAGCTGATTTCAGAATCAAACAACAATATTGTAGATTGCCGTTTTCTGGAAGTTTGCCTGTCGACAAGAAGAGAATTAGAAACAGAGTAAAATGGGCAAGGATTATGACAGGAGGTAGTGGTGTCCTTCAACATAAAACCACTTCAGCTTACATAAACCACAGAAAACTTAGAGTAGGATGACTGGACGGGGAATTGAACCACGGTCATCTCGAATCGGAGTCTGCTAGACTACTGCATCTCTTATACTGGTGGACCAAAACATTTTGATCACTGCCCAACAAACATTGAACCCATTGCAGTGCCATTGTGGCACGCGAAGTGGTAGGGAAAGTACGCAAATGGACCAGAGACGGAAGGTAAATCATTCTAGCGACGATAAGGACAACAAATCTAATACTATGACTACAATAAGCAGTAAAGGAAACAAAAGAAAAATTTGGAGTAGGAATTAAAATCCATGGAGAAGAAATAAAAACTTTGAGGTTTGCCGATGACATTGTAATTCTGTCAGAGACAGCAAAGGACCTGGAAGAGCAGCTGAACGGAATGGACAGGTAGTGAACTCACGTTAACGTCTTGACCATCTAATATTATGCCACAAAAGCGACTCTGACAAATGTCGAGATGCTATGGCCCGGCGCGTGGGAGCGAGCATCTCGGAAAGGGCGAAGCTGGGCGGCTGTTTGTACACCACTGACGTCACCATCTACGGAAAGTGGTTGAGGGACAGCGAAACCACGAGGAGGCGGCAAGGTGTTGGACGTCACATGGAGGTCAGAGGCTTGCCCTCTCTGATAAGGAAGTTAAGAAGTGATCTGTGCAGATATGACAACGCACTACAGTGTTGATGCAGACACAAGTGTTACGGAACACAACGACGAGTGCAATTTGTCGATCGTGGGGTTCTGCAGCGGATGAAGCCCACATGATCCAAAGTTGATCCAACGACACAGTCATTGACGATCAAATGTGCATGCGATCATCGAGATTGGACTGTGTACCGATGGAAACCTATCACCTGATAGGACGAATCACGTTTCTTGTTATACCACATAGACGTTTGTCTCCTGATACGCTATCATCCACGAGAACGGCTGCTCAAATCATGCTGTGCACCATGGACGTAGGCTCTTCTGGTCTTTTGTTGAACCTGTGGTAGTAACCGAAGGCGTCTTCACTACGTGGAAATTACTGCGGACCAACCGCATCCCTTCATGCTTGATTCTTCGCCGACGCCGATGGCATCTTCAAGCAGTTCAACTGTCTGTTTCACAAAGCTGCTACGGTGGATTAAGCAGCAAGGTAGTGAACTCACCTTGACGTCTTGACCATCAAATTCACATGACCCGAGCCTGACAGAAGACATCTGTGGCCTGATCTGGCGACAATTCTGCACACAAAAACCACCGGTGCACAATTCAGGAAAGTTAAGAGACCTGCACGTAGACATCTGGTGGCACATATCCCTGGATAGACGGACGTGTTGAATCGATGCCACTCAGAATCGCTGCTGAGGTACACCAGCATACTGGTAAGCATGTGACTGTACTGTTTCCGTTATCACAAATTTTCAGTGCATAATACACGTAAACTCTGATGAAGAGTATAAAACGTCATCCCTATTAGGAACAATTCCAATAGTCTCTATACAGAGGTTATCTCAGTGACCAGACGATTCACACTATATTTTCTTGTGTACAACACTCTTCGACCGCCCATACAGGAAACAGATCGCTGCCTGAGTCCCAAATACACTGATCGTTACAAAAAGAGCTGCACCCAGAAGGACCCAGCGATTCACTGCACATCATCACCTATTACCACAATTATTTTTCTACAGTCAGCCACGCACTCAGGGAGCGCAAGTGAGGCCATGATGTCGTGTGCATCGGTTGATATTAGAGGGCCAAAACGACCCTGCCGCCCTGTACGACAGCGGCTAGTGTCACTAAAGCATCACCTGATCGTGCGCCATGCCCATGTGATATATCTGACAAGACTGGACAAATCCGAAAGGGGCCACATTATGGGGCTATAGGAGGCTGGACGGCCCCACACCGGTCGTACGGACACCACCACTGCCCGTTTTTGGCGGCAATGGGTACGGGAAGGTATGCATGAACAGCGTGTAGGATCTGGACGGCCGACACACACAATTAGTAGATAGGACCAACTGATTCTCCGTTACATGCTAGAAGATCCGACAGCAACGATAGGGGCCACTCAGTGGGGTGTCCTGTCTTCTGTGCAACTTCCCATGTATGGTAGGTGGCCTCATGGTGCAGGGCTCACTGCACACCAACCTTTATGTCCTCTGCAACTCAGATCCCCAAAGCGTCACACTTGACTCTCCTGGTGACAGCAGCGACGGAGATGGGGCCCTGTAGACTGGCAGTGGGTCATCTTTATCGACGAGACCCCACATCTGGCTTGGAGGTGACGACTACTTAGCCCATGTCTGGAGGCACAGTGGAGAACGCCGTGAGGAGTGGTTTGTGGCCTCCCGTTGCCGGCTGCTGTGGTCGAGCGGTTCTAGGCGCTTCTGTCCGGAACCACGTGACTGCTACGGTCGCAGGTTCGAATCCTGCCTCTGGCATGTATGTGTGTGATGTGCTTAGATTAGTTAGGTTTAAGTAGTTGTAAGTCTAGGAGTCTGATGAACTCACAAGGGAACCTCCCCATCGCACCCCCCTCAGATTTAGTTATAAGTTGGCACAGTGGATAGGCCTTGAAAAACTGAACAGAGATCAATCGAGAAAACAGGAAGAAGTTGTGCGTAACTATGAAAAAATAAGCAAAATATACAAACTTAGTAGTCCTTGTAACATCAAGGAGAGTGTGAGTTCAGGATCGCCGTGGTCCCGTGGTTATCGTGAGCAGCTGGGGAACGAGACGTCTTGGTTCAAGTCTTCCCTCGACTGAAAATTTATTTTCGCAAAGTTATTATCTGTCCGTTCGTTCATTGACGTCTCTGTTCACTGTAATAAGTTTAGTGTCCGTGTTTTGCCACCGCACCGCAAAACCGTGCGATTAGTAGACGAAAGGACGTGCCTCTCCAATGGGAACCGAAAACATTTGATCTCAAGGTCATAGGCCAACCGATTCCTCCACAGGAAAACACGTCTGATAATTCTATACGACACTGGTGAAGGCATGTGCGTCATATGACAGGAATATGTTGTCGACCTACCTAACTTGTACACTTGGCGATTGGGTAAAAAGATTCTTTTACCTTGCCCGATTTAGGTTTTCTTGTGGATGTGATAATCATTCCCAAAAAAGTGATGAAAACGTAAGAGTTTGTCACATAAGCTGCAACAAATGAATGCAGCAGTTTCACAGTTGCACAGTCTTCCCTGTGCTCTGTCAAAATGTATGTTTTTAACGATTTCAAATTTTTCCGTGTGTAGACCGTCAAATCCTGCATATGTCCAAGCAAATCTGAACATGTCCTCGAATTTTGGAGAGCAAAGTTGATTATATAAAAAATTAAACTTTTCACTCGAGGGAAGACTTGAACGATGGACCTCCCTTTCCGCAGTTGCTCACGCTAACCAAGGGACCACGGCTCTCCTGAGCTCAAATTCTCCTTTATGATGCATATCTTGCACATGGACTACTCAGTTTGTATATTTTTCTTATTTTTCTCATAGTTCCACACAACTTCTTTCTGTTTTCTCTATTGATCTGTGTTCAGTTTTTCAAGGCCTATCCACTGTGCCAACTTATAACTAAATCTGAGGGGGGTGCGATGGGGAGGTTCCCAGATGTTAAGTCCCATAGTGCTTAGAGCCATTTGAACCATTTTTTTTGGTCTCCCGTCACAGATCCTGACACCCTGGTGTGGTGATGTGAGGACTGACATTCTATGGAGCCAGTTCACCATTAGTCTCCCCAACGGGCTCTGTGACAACTCAAGCCCATGCCCTGTTTCAATATGACAACTCTCGTCCTGATACCGCTGCCACTTTCAGAGCCTTGTAGTTGAGGATACACTGCATGGTCACCAGCATCGCCTGGTCTCTCCCTGATCGAGGATGTGTGGGGTGACATGGAGCGTGTTTGGACTCCACCTCCACCCACCAGTCTGTAGGATCTGTACGCTCAGGTGCAAGCGAGACTGACTGGAGTGTCACAGAACTACACTGAGGTGATAAAAGTCGTGGGATAGCGATATGCACATATACAGATGGCGGTAGTATCGAGTAGACATGTTGTTAAAGGGTACTGCATTGGCGGGGCTGTCATTTGTACTCTGGTGATTCGTGTGAAAAAGTTTCGAACGCGATTATGACCACACGACGGGAATTTACAGACTTTAACGCGGAATGGTAGCTGGAGCTACATGCATGGCAGAAGCAAAGACTCGTGTGAAGTTATTATAGGAGCGCTGTCAACATACAACCTTGACCAATTGGTAAGAAAACCAACTGGACATGAGAACATATTAGATACCTTGGCGACAAACAGACCTGATCTTTCTGAGGAAGTTAATCTAGAAAAAGGTATTAGCGACCATAATGTCGTTGTGGCTTCTATGTCAGTGTAAGTTGTTAAAAAATCAAAGAAACAGAGTAGAGTTTTCTTGTTTGGGAAACAAATAAAAGTGTCATTAATGAATGTCTTCATAGTCAGCTCCAAGCATTCACCGTGGGACACAAAGATATTGAGCGCCTTTGATCGGAATTTAAAGGTATTGTCCACCACATAATAGAGAAATATGTGCCTAGCAAATATATAGGGGAGGGAAGGGATCCACCTTGGTTCTACAAACATATTAGGAAGTTGTGAAGGCTGTCACGGCAGGTGTTTTCATCACTTAACACTTCCGGGCTGAGATGCCGTGCTCCATGCATAAAACTCTCCCCTGACGTTTCGCCTTCGACTGCGGAAGGCATCCTCCGAGGACAACGGGTAATGTAACTGATGATGATAAACAGAAGGCCGATATTCTAAACATAGCTTTCAGGACTCATTTGCGGTGGAGGACTGCAACACTAGCCCCCCCTTTCAATTATAAAAAAAAAAAAAACGCAAGGATGGCTGTCATAGTCTTTAGTGCATCTGGGATTGTAAAGCAGTTAATATCCTTAGACGCCAGGAAGGCATCTGGCCCAGACGGTATCCCTGTAAGATTTTATATTGACTATGCTACATATATAGCACCATTCGTATCCATCATCTGTCAGAGATCATTGGAACAGCGGTAAGTTCCACGGGACTGGAAGAAGGCCCAGATCATAGCAATCTATAAAAAGGGTAGAAAATCTGATGCACACAATTGCCGACCAATTTCACTGACATGGATTTCTTGTAGAATCATGGAACATATTTTGTGTTCAGACGTAATGACCATTCCAGACTCTGAGAAGGTCATCTGCAGAAACCAGCACGGTTTTAGGAAAAGCGGTCATGCGAGACACAGCCGGCCCTCTTTGTGCATGATATACAACAGTCTGTAGATACCGGCTCCCAGGTTGATGCCATATTCCTCGACTTTCGAAAAGCGTTCGACTCAGTTCCGCACTGTCGCTTGCTCGAAGAAGTGTGCGCTTACGGTCTATGCGACGACATATGCAGTTGGATAGAAATTTTCTAACAGACAGAGAGCAGTATGTCGTCCTGAATAGGGTGACTTCAACAGAAACAAGCGTAACTTCAACTGTGCCCCAGGGCAGCGTAACAGGTCCGCTGCTTTTCACGATTTACATGAACGATCTGGTTGGTGGTATTGACTGCGGCATTAGACTGTTTGCCGATGATGCTGTAGTCTACAGGAAAGTAGTATCACACGAAAGTTGTGAACAAATCAATGAAGATTTGCTGAAAATAAATGCGTGGTTTAATGACTGGCAGTTATCTCTCAATATTAGGAAGTGTAACGTAATGTATGTAACAAAGCGAAAATACCCTTTAACGTAAAAGTACAAAATATATGTCCAGTCCTTGGAAGCGGTAACATCCGTCAAGTATCTGGGTGTGACTGATCGAAATGATCTCGAATGGAACGATCAGATTATACAAGTAACAGGTAAGGCGAACTCCAGATTGCGGTTTATTGGTAGAATCATGAAGCGATGCAGTCTTTCAACAAAGGAAATTGCTTAAAATACTTTAGTTCGTGTGAATGGGACCCTTACCAGTTGGGTCTGATTCAAGAGGTTTGGAAGGTCCAAAGAAGAGAGGCAAGATTCGTGACTGGTACATTTAGCCATCGCGAGAGCGTTACAAATCTCATAGAAAATTTGAAGAGGGACACACTTGCAGATAGACGACGCGCTAAACCCAAGGGGCTGCTCACTAAATTCCAAAATCCGATCTTCTACATCTACATCTACATTTCTACATCTACATTTATACACCGCAAGCCACCGCGGAGGGCACTTTACGTGCCACTGTCATTACCTCCCTTTCCTGTTCCAGTCGCGTATGGTTCGCGGGAAGAACGACTGTCTGAAAGCCTCCGTGCGCGCTCTAATCTCTCTAATTTTACATTCGTGATCTCCTCGGGAGGTATAAGTAGGGGGAAGCAATATATTCGATACCTCATCCAGAAACGCACCCTCTCGAAACCTGGCGAGCAAGCTACACCGCGATGCAGAGCGCCTCTCTTGCAGAGTCTGCCACTTGAGTTTGTTAAACATTTCCGTAACGCTATCACGGTTACCAAATAACCCTGTGACGAAACGCGCCGCTCTTCTTTGGGTCTTCTCTATCTCCTCCGTCAACCCGATCTGGTACGGATCCCACACTGATGCGCAATACTCAAGTATAGGTAGAACGAGTGTTTTGTAAGCCACCTCCTTTGTTGATGGACTACATTTTCTAAGGACTCTCCCAATGAATCTCAACCTGGTACCCGCCTTACCAACAATTAATTTTATATGATCATTCCACTTCAAATCGTTCCGCACGCATACTCCCAGATATTTTACAGAAGTAACTGCTACCAGTGTTTGTTCCGCTATCATATAATCATACAATAAAGGATCCTTCTTTCTATGTATTCGCAATATATTGCATTTGTCTATGTTAAGGGTCAGTTGCCACTCCCTGCACCAAGTGCCTATCCGCTGCAGATCTTCCTGCATTTCGTTACAATTTTCTAATGCTGCAACTTCTCTGTATACTACAGCATCATCCGCGAAAAGCCGCATGGAACTTCCGACACTATCTTCGCCGAGGATGTAGAGCATATATTATTATCAACAAGTTTCAAATCGCGCAATGATCACCATTCAAAGATCAGGGAAATTAGAGCTCGTACTGAGGCGTTCAGACAGTCGTTTTTCCCTCGCGTGATCCACGAATGGAACAAAGGGAGGGCAAATGTGACACTGGCGCGAATAGTACCCTCCGCCACGCACCACTTGTTGGCTAGCGGCGTATATACGTAGATGTAGACGTGGCATATTCTGTTTCGGCAATCGTTAATTAATTCAGTATTCCGAGTTCCACTGTGTCAAGAGTGTGCTGAGAATACCAAATTTCAGGCATTACCTCTCACCATGGACATACGTGAAATAACCGCAGCAATCAATGTGGGACGTACGACGAACACATCCTTTAGGACAGTGCGGCGAGCGAAGCGAGTGCCTTTGCTAACAGCATGATAGCACTTGTCCTGGTGTCGTGACCATATCGGTTGAACTCCAGACAACTGGAAAAACTAGGTCTGCTACTATGAGTTCCGATTCCAGACGGTTAGAAAACCTAGGCCTGCTACTACAAGTTCCGATTTCAGTTGGTAAGAGCTGATGACTGGGTTCGAGTGCGGCCGGCCCCACGAGGCCACGGACCCAAGTTGTCAATAAGGCATGGAGCAAGCTAGTGGTGGCTCCATAATGGTGTGGGCTGTGTTTGATGAAATGGACGGAGTCCTCTGTCCTAACTGAACCGATCACCGTCTGGAAATGTTTATGTTGAGCTACGTGGAGACCATTTGCAGCATTCATGGACTTCATGTTCCAAAACAACGACTGAATTTTGTGGACGACAGTCCGTCCTGTCACTGGGCCACAGTTATTCGGGATTGGTTTGAAGCACATTATGGACAATTCGGGGGAATGTTTTGGCCACCCAGATCGCCCGATATGAATCCCAGCGAACATTTATGGGACATAATCGAGAGGCCAGTCCGCCACAAAATCCTGTACCGGTAACACTTGATGGACGGCTATAGAGGCATTATGGCTCAGTGTTCCTGTCGGAGACTTTTAACGGCATTCTCAGTCCATACCACGTCGAGCTGCTACATTACGCCGGGAAAAAGGAACTTCGACCCCATATTAGGAGGTATCCCATGACTTTGGTCATCTCAGTGCATATCCGACAACCGTACGATTCGATGTACGATCTCTTAATGCTTGTATTGACAATCATTGACGTCATACTAGCAGGTACCGTGCCGTGTAACGCAGTACATGTTGGTCCTTCCAAGTTGAAAGTGTAGTCATTTCGTATGTGTGGCACCATCTACCTGCCTGGCAACAATGATCGCAACCCGCCTTGTCCTTCCGAATGTAGTTCTTTCTACGACGATGGGTATAATACGGCCGGCCGTGTTAGCGTCCTAGAACCGGGTACACGTAACACACCACAATTCGCAGCAATAGAAGAAGATGACTGACTGGGTCGTCGAGATACGAGCAAAAGAATGGAATCAACAACAATTAGGCTGAACAGCCGAAAGCACTCTATTATGCACTGAAAAATACACCTACATGTGTTCCGCTAGTTAACGTCACGGCACTACGTTTTGTTGAAATTTCGCATTTCAATATGACGTACGTTACTACGGTGCCAGTTCTGAAAGCGAAAAAGGGCTCGAATATAAACGAAATTGTTTTGTAGCGGCTGAACTGTAAGATGGAAAATATACAAGAGCTAAAGGGCAAATGGTGCGATATGCAGTGTGTACTCAACAAGTGAGAAATGCGTGCAAATGTTATTTATTCGGAATTAATCTGTAGGAATTGCTAGATTGCGACGTTAAGGCAACATTTACATCATTTAAATGCTAATGCGACGAGCATCGCTGTGAATCGATTCACGAAGATTGACAGCGTTACTTTGACACTGTAGCGGAACGGCTCTCAAACAACGTATAGGAAGTACTATGCGCTCTAACCTTTAAATTTCTATTGAAACGTCCAAATAACGGAACAAAAAGACGCTAATCAAGAAACACTAAAATGCCTCAAATTGTAAATATTGTGAGCTTTTGTCACTACTTTTGCGTGTGAAAATTCACATTACTGCATGTGCAACGACACTTATTTGTTCTATTTCTCACTCTGAAGATCAATTACTGAATGTAATCAAGTTATTTTTTGGACTGGTTGCGTGCCTGACTTTCATTAACACGTAATAATACAACAGAACACGATAACGGTATAAAATTATTCCCTCTAGAATGTTGGACGCAAAGACATATACGCGTAACAGCAAACAAATAAATTTTGGAAAACATTTTTCGTAAGACTGCAATTTAAGCAGACACAAACGTCTGAACATCAATCAGGAACGGCGATTTACACAGAACACAGCAATAACATAGCAAATTGAATGCGGCAGTAAGACCAAAGAACACACACACATTCGCTTTTATATTCGTGTTACCACAATTGCACTGTATCTATGTGCCTGCAATCACGCCACATTCGGCGTAAGTAATTACAATGTGCCGCTTACGTAAGTGTAATGTGATGGCAAGCAACTGGTTATAGGTGGATATCTAAAGTTTCTATACAGGAGATCGCATCCGCAGAGAGCTCATGTATGCTGCTCAGAGTTCCAGCATATTTCCGTTGAAGGCATTCTGTGACTATGTGGTGCGCCGTTTGTCGCTGGTGTCCGCAGCTATTCTCCACTTATGCTTCATGTCCTCAGGCCTTATGTGCTTCGCGTGTATGCGGTTTAGGGTGGTCCTCAACCTCCTAGGGATGTGGAATCCAAGAGGGGCTCGTGTAGGATCGGCAGCGAGACCTTCAGAGTCAGGATTGGTTGCCAAATCCTCATCCCGCCATGCTGTTTCTGCCTGGAATCCTTCAGAGGTGAGCCTTTTGCCAAGTCTCCAGAGGGTTTCCTAGACTTTAGTCGTTGCCTTTTAGTGGCATCACAGTCCTGGCGTAGTGACAGCCCGGGATTTCTGGAAAATTTCTCCCACTCCCTTTTCAAAGCAGCTTCACGTCGTATCTTCGATGGTTCGATATTAGGCATTCTGTGGTTGTGGATTTTATTGGTTCAGATATACTTCTCGTGGCCACATTCAGTTGTGTGTCAACAACGCCGGTATGAGCACTATTCAACGATACTGCGCAACAATATTCACCAAGAGAATACACAAATGTGAGGGCAGTTGCTTACAGATCTGACACCTTAGCTCGTAACTTGTTCCAGAGAGTTTGTGTAATATCTTGTTCCCGGTTCTCATTTTTGAGGCTGCTTCAGTTGGATATTTTCTGTATGTTAGGGAGCGATCCATAGTCACGCCAAGATATTTTGGGAACTGGTTATAAAACAGCAACTGATTTCCGAAAGCAATTTGCGGTTTGTAGCCACCATGTCTGCTACTTATATTCAAGGCGGAGGGTTCAGTTTTGTTTTCATTTTCTGTGAGTCGTCATAAATTTAAAAACTCACCTTGTGAGGGAGAGTCGTTTCTGAAGTTTTGAAATCATGATACTGCGTCACCCAGGCTGTGTCATCAGCGTAGATAAATGTTTTGTTTTCATTAGTGGTAAGTCGGGAGACACATAAAATGTAAAGTAGTGGGACTAATACGGATGCTTGGGCTAGTCCGCCATTTCAGTTGTACTCCTTGCTTACTTGGCCATTTAGGTGAATTTGGTATTTCCTGTTGGGCAGCAGTTTACAGAGTAGTAGTCCAAATCCTTCACAAGGAACTGTTCTTAAGAAGTTTAGAAGCAAGCTTTTCCTCCATATACACTATTGGCCATTAAAATTGCTACGCCACGAAGATGAGGTGCTACAGATGCGAAATTTAACCGACAGGAAGAAGATGCTGCGCTATGCAAATGATTAGCTTTTCGGAGCATTCACACAAGGTTTGCACTACTACTCAGTAAACTGCTGCCCAACAGGAAATTCCAAATTCACCTAAATGGTCAAGTAAGCAAGGTGTACAATTTAAATGGCGGACTAGCCCAAGCATCCGTATTGGTCCCACTACTTTACATTTTATGTGTCTGCCGACGTACCACTAATGAAAACAAAAACATTTATCTACGCTGATGACACAGCCTGGGTGACGCAGTTTCATGATTTCAAAACTTCAGAAACGACTCTACAACGTGCTGACATGAGAAGTTTCCAACCGATTTCTCATACACAAACAGCAGTTGACCGGCGTTGCCTGGTGAAACGTTGTTGTGATGCCTCGTGGAAGGAGGAGAAATGCGTACCATCACGTTTCCGATTTTGATAAAGGTCGGATTGTAGCCTATCGCGATTGCGGTTTATCGTAACGCGACATTGCTGCTCGCATTGGTCGAGATCCAATGACTGTTGCTTGCCGGTCTGGCCAAGCAGTTCTAGGCGCTTTAGTCTGGAACCGCGCGACCGCTACGGTGGCATGTTCGAATCCTGCCTCGGGCATGGATGTATGTGATGTCCTTAGCTTAGTTAGGTTTAAGTAGTTCTAAATTCTAGGGGACTGATGACCACAGATGTTGAGTCCCATAGTGCTCAGAGCCATTTGAACCAATGACTGTTAGCAGAATATGGAATCTGTGGGTTCAGGAGGGCAATACGGAACGCCGTGCTGAATGCCAACGCCCTCGTATCACTAGCAGTCGAGATGACAGGCATCTTATCCGCATGGCTGTAACGGATCGTGCAGCCACGTCTCTGAATCAACAGATGGGGACGTTTGCAAGACAACAACCATCTGCACGAACAGTTCGACGACGTTTGCAGCAGCATGGACTGTCAGCTCGGAGACCATGGCTGCGGTTACCCTTGACGGTGCATCACAGACAGGAGGGCCTGCGATGGTGTACTCAACGACGAACCTGGGTGCACGAATGGCAAAACGTCATTTTTTCGGATGAATCCAGGTTCTGTTTACAGCATCATGATGGTCGCATCTGTGTTTGAGGACATCGCGGTGAACGCACATTGGAAGCGTGTATGCCGGCCGTTGTTGCCGTGCGGTTCTAGGCGCGTCAGTCTGGAGCCGCGTAACCGCTACGGTCGCAGGTTCGAATCCTGCCTCGGGCATGGATGTGTGTGATGTCCTTAGGTTAGTTGGGTTTAAGTAGTTCTAAGATCTAGGGGACTGATGACCACAGATGTTTAGTCCCATAGTGCTCAGAGCCATTTGAACCATTTTTTTGAAGCGTGTATTCGTCATCATTATACTGGCGTATCACCGGCGTGATGGTATGGTCACCTCTTGTTCGCATTGACGGCACTTTGAACAGTGGACGTTACATTTCAGATGTGTTACGACCCATGGCTCTACCCGTCATTCGATCTCTGCGAAACATTTCAGCAGGATAATGCACGACCGCATGTTGCAGGTCCTGTACGGGCCTTTCTGGATACAGATAATGTTCGACTGCTGCCATGGCCAGCAAGTTCTCCAGATCTCTCACCAACTGAAAACGTCTGGTCAATGGTGGCAGAGCAACTGGCTCGTCACAATACGCCACCTGTACACGCCATCCAAGCTCTGCTTGACTCAATGCCCAGACGTATCAAGGCCGTTATTACCGTCAGTGGTGGTTGTTCTGGGTACTGATTTCTCAGAATCTATGCACCGAAATTGCGTGAAAATGTAATCACATGTCAGTTCTAGTATAATATATTTGTCCAATGAATATCCGTTTATATCTTGCATTTCTTCTAGGTGTAGCAATTTTAATGGCCAGTAGTGTAGTATCATATGCTGATGTTAAATCAGTAAACAAGGCCATTGTTTTCTTCTGATCTTCGTAATTCTTCTCAACGGAAGCTGCAACTGCTGTCTTGTCTAAGGCCAGCCTGTTCTAGAAAGCTGTGTTTGGTGCTATCCTATTGCAAAGTATTCTCTCCAACAGTTTATGGCAGACACTTAACAGCGCAATAGTTCTGTAATCTTCGGGACTGTTACACGATTTTGAGAATTTCATACTGCCTGCTGTTTCCAAAGCACTTGAATATATTGTTCATGACCAAATCACTGAACACTTGCATGAATTCAGCCTATATGACAAATTTCAATCCGGTTTCCGTAAACATCACAGCACAAACACTGCTCTAATTAAAGTAACTGATGACCTGAAACGTGCCATCGACAATCGAAAGGCAACAGTATTGACGCTACTGGACTTCAGCAAAGCTTTTGACACTGTTAACTTTGACATATTGCTCAGAAGAATGCGACAGCTTAATTTCTCTGATAGTGCAATGAGATGGTTTGAAAGCTACTTAAAAGACAGACAGCAATGTGTTGTCTGCCTAAATGAAAAATCTTCCTGGAAACATGTTTCCTCGGGAGTGCCACAAGGATCAGTCTTAGGACCACTTTTGTTTTCTTTATATGTCAACGATATTTCGTCGGTTCTGTCCTCCTGTAAATATCATTTCTATGCCGACGACCTCCAACTCTACCTAAGCGTCAGACCTGAAGACGTAAACACTGCAATCGCTCAGATGAATGATGATCTGTCTTCAGTAGTGACATGGGCGAAAAACCTGGGACTTAAACTAAATGCAAAGAAGACGCAAGTAATCTTAATAGCCCATCAGAAACTAATAAGTTCAGATTTCCGCGAACGGCTACCTCCTATTCTGCTCGACGGTACTCCAATACCATATCAGAAAACAGTGAAGAACTTGGGTGTAACTTTGGATGAGCATCTCAACTGGGCGGAGAATACAGTCGCAGTCTGCCGAAAGACGTCTGCTTGTCTCTATGCTCTCAAAAAGTTTCGGAACATATTTCCACAGGACTTGAAACGCCAGCTCGTGCAAGCACTCGTTCTACCGAACCTCCACTATTGTGATGTGATTCAGCAAGGCACGAGTAGTGAAAACAAAAGACGGCTAGAGCTAACCATGAATGCCTGTGTGCGTTACACCTGCAACATTCGCCGATATGATCATGTTAGTGCTTCATACTCCGAGCTAGGGTGGCTGCGACCGGACAAATTGCGTGACTACCACACTCTATGTCTACTTCACAGACTCCTCGTCGCGCAAGCACCCCAATACCTTGCTTCAGAGATTAAAAACCTGTCATGCCATCATAATCGAAACACGAGGTCACTCTTATTTGGTATCCTAACTGTGCCCACTCACAAAACAAAAACTTTTGCAAACTCCTTCTCAGTTGCCGCTGTCCGCCTCTGGAACAAACTGCCCCTTACCTTGCGCAAAATTCAATCTCCTGCTGCTTTTAAGAAGAAGTTGAAGCATTTCCTACTATCATCTTCATAAAGTTCTCCACATAATTAATGTACCAGGCAAATCCTCTGATCTGTCAAATAGCAAAGCTAGCGTCTCCTATCTCGCTCCTGAGATGCCTTCCTCTTCATCTATCTCTATTAGCCACGCAATCTTCTTTTCCTTTATATTTCCTTAATTATGTTTCATCATGTCTCTCTATTCTTCTCCTCCCTTCACCATGAGTCTCCCTCATACTCCCTGCTGCCAGCACTCCTATCTAAAATTCGTCTGTTCAATAATGTCTAATTATAACAGTACTTATGATCTACGAATATAAACTCTATATGTATGTATTTCTAATTGTTTATTTCACTATTTGTACTAGATGTAGTTTAACATGCCTACTAAAACGTATGAATGTAAAATAAGTAGAATGCCTGGTTAGATGTAAGAGAGGGCCTGATGGCCCTAATCTTGCCAGGTTAAATAAATAAATAAATAAATAAATAAATAAATAGATTTCAGGATGGTAATTATCTTTTTTTTTTAATGATTTCTAGAATACTTGTTACGGAGTTTTCGTTAGGAAGTGCAGCTAGCTACTGCACTGCACCTTCACTAGCATGTTTAAGAAACTCAGGGTATATGCCATTAAAACCAGCCAATTTACCGTGTTTCAGGATGTCTAAGGTTGAAACAACTTCGGCTGTAGAGATTTTTTTGTGCAAATTCGGAAGGCTGTGATTGAGATATTTTAGACTTTAGGTCACGTGTCTTTCCTTTGACTTTCTGTTTGTTGTTGTTTCTTGGACTTCTTGTTAGACTGACAATCCTAGCTGCTATTTTGTTAGGATCTATTTTGCCTTGTAAGGCGTTTTTAATTTTTGTGGCACTGCATAGCCTTCTTAGCAGGTTCCATGCTTTCTTGCCCGAGTGTTGGACAGACCTGTTTTCGGTTAGATCCCACCATTTTCTTTGCCTAGCTGAGTCTAGATCAGAGATCAGTTCTCTCGGTTACATCGGTGTCTTGAGTCGTTTTAAATTCTTCACACACTTCTTGGAATGTAGGACTCCATCCAGGGATCTAGTTCTCCCTATAGGCCCTCGGAACATGTTTTCTGGCAATGGAACGAATTAGTCTGACAATACGGTCATAACGCCTAACTTTAGGTGGATTAAACTGGATAATACAGTCAACCTCGTTAGAGAACTTTTCCCAGCTGGCTTTTTGAAAGTTCTGTCGTGGCTTTGGTGTAGACTATTGAGATTTGTAGTCCAGTATTTACCAAAACATGTCGGTGTTGACTTCTAGGTAAGTCACTTAACACCTTCCTGCTGCTCTGCGAGGTTAATCCTTTGTTCTCAGTGAAAACAGAGATCTCGGTTGTAGTATAGAGCCCATCTAGCACAGTGGAATGTCCCTTTGTCCTTCCTGTCAAACATTAAGAAAAGACGTTCCATTTCAGCCTATTCCGATACCTTAACACCACCTTCGTTGGTAGTTCTGTAGCCTTATGGTGTGTTAAGTCTCCATTTATTACTCCTGGTAGTTGGATATTTTGAGCAGCTTCTTTTACCAATGGTTGTGCTGTGGGTTTGTATATGTTCACAATTTCTGTGTTGGTAGCTTTCACCCTGAAGGTATAGATGTTATTTTCCGTTTTTGTTTGGGCAGCTGTTACTTCTTGAATGTCATTCTTGACGTATGTTGCAGATCTATAGCTTGAGTGACTTGTATCAGCAGCTAACGTGTAGCCAGAGATCGTATACCTGGAATGAAGTTGGGTTTCACCCGAGCAGTCAATTTACTTTCGTAAAACGACGTCCACCTTATTTTCAGCGTATTTGAGTGAGATAATGACTTTTTGCTCTGCTTATTCCCTCCATGTTTAGTTGTACGAACCGGAGGGCATTCCCTAAGTCCTTTGTCAAATAGTTCTGGGGAGAACTATATTAGTCCTTTGCTGTGTATCCTCTAATAGCTGAGATATCCTGAGGTAATTATGAATCGCCACAGGCCCAGCAGCCTGTATCTGTAGAATATTTAGTCGTAACTTACTTACGGTGCAAATGCGACTAAGATTTTTCTTTCCCATTCACGAAGAAGGAGATTTGTCCTTTAGTGACTTTAGGTTACTGACAAGAGTTCATGGTCACAAATGAAGAAGCACTTTTCTTTATTTTTTCTTATTACATTAGAACTTTTAGTTCTTTTAGAATAAATTTTTCAGTTCAGTGAGTCCAAATACATCGATATTTCCAACAGCTCTCTTTAAAATGCAAAAATGCAGTGTCATTTTACCACGACTTTCTTGTGACAAAGATGTACTATGAAATTTTAGTTTCCTTTGAAGGGTACTTACGATGAAAGAATTATTTTTATAAATTCTAGGATTTATTTGTTCTAAGGTGAAGAAAAAAAATTTAGTGAGGCATTTGACAGTGTCCAGCACTGCTGTTTAGTGAAAAAATACGAGCTTACCGAGTATCGGACCAGATTTGTGATTGGGTTCAAGACTTCCTTGCAGATGGAACTCAACACATGAAACGTCCCCTTTGAACAATTATACATGACTGTGCTTAAACTGACACACAATATTTTTAGCGCAATGCAATCTGACTTTCAAAAATCCCTACAAAAGAATGGACCTGACTAACATTAACCTATACCTTTCACAAATCACTTATCTCACAAAAATCTTCGTTACTCGAACTACTGCAATACGGCGAGCGCCACTACTGCCAGCTAAATAAAAGATTCAAACTACTGAAGGCACTGACTACTGATAGGCATAGTTAGCAAATGAAAGATTTTGATAGAGAACAACAATGTATTTACCTTAATAGTGTTCAAAAGTCATATTATATATATCAGTTCATGACATCCAGTCTTACAAATGTACTGTCTCTGATGGACAGACGTCCAGATCATCCGCTCTCAAAAATCTGTCATCTCACTTCCCCACATCCACCACTGCTGGCGGCTCACCTCCAACTGCGCAACGCTACTTGCTGTTAACATCTAGCTGCCCAACACTACAATGGCAGACAACAATCCAAACTAGCCACAGACTGCACACAGCACAGCCAGTGATTTTCATACAGAGCGCTACGTGGCGTTACCAATAAGAAAACCTAAACAGTCTACTTACATAGCCCCCATGCTCCCCACAAAAATTTTACAAATTGTTTTGGGCACTGGCCAATACATATTTGTTAAAAAAATTTTCACGATTACAATAACAAAGAAATCATATGCACACACTTATTGATACAATGTTGGTCAAAAGCTTAAATTTTCTCACAGTCCGTAAAGACAGCCCTGATCATTCATCACAGTAAAATTGCTGTTTATTTTTTTCTCAAAGTCTGAGCAGTAAAAGACAATGTACATGGAAGTAGTGGATTTCAATGCAGTCTTGAAGAAGTAGTGTTGTCCTTCCAACAGAAAGACAGGGCTGACCCTTGACAAGCAGATAGGTAATGGTCCACAACAGAGCAAACCCACAGCAGAGTCAGTCGAAGTTTTGTAGAATATTGGTAGGTAGGTCGTCACAGAGTAGACCCACTGTAGTACTAGTAGAGATTATGGTATTGGTGGGTCACCAGAGATGCAGACCCACTGCAGTTCTTGTAGAAATAATGGTATTGGTGGGCCACCAGAGATGCAGACCCACTGTAGTCCTTGTAGAGATAGCCAGCAGCCATCTGTTGCGACTGTGCAGGTGCACAATCACCATCGAAGAGTCTTGCGGACAATATAGCAAGTCCATAAACCACCACTTGTGCACTCACGAAGTTTTTGGAATTGTCCTTAGAACCAGCAATGCTGTTAACCAGTCCCTTGCTGAATTATCAACACACATGCAAACACTAACGGACCCAACTTCTCACATATTGTGCATATACTATGACCAACAGAAACGTGTGCACTGAAATGAATGCTTACAAGTTACTTAATTTGCTGAACTGGTGTCCATTACAATTTTATAACATGAGAATACAATTACAAAGATACAGAAAACATCATTAAAAACATAATAATACAGATAACATTTGTAGTAATACAGGCTTTACAAAACAATGGAAATAAACATATACATCAGTGTTACAGCAATTATGACGTAAGTAAATACATAAAAGATCAGAATAACTTTTGAAACATCAACTTCACACAAGAGCACTAAAACAAAACAGAATAAATAATGTCTAAGCATCTTTACAAAGAAAATAACATATTATTAGAAAAATTACACAACATAACTAATATCAGCTAAACACATAAAGACAGGAAAAACACAAATATACAAGAGTACACAAACACATAGCAGAATAACACAAGAGGAAAGGGCAGGGTTTGTTTTCAGTGTAACATTTGGTACTGCAGTCCAACCCAAAACTTCATTCCATAGATCTTTCGTCTTATTTCAACATTTGTTTCCAGCAAAAAAATCCTATCCAAGCATGCTTCCTGTATTTATATGTTCACATACTTCTTACCTCATTATTTATTTTCCATTATCTTACCTCATCATTTATTTCCAAGAAAATCCAACCTAAACCTGTTGTCTGTACTTTTTTGTATAAATTCTCAATGCATTTCTTCCAATTCATCGCAACTCATTCTCTTATATAGTCTACCCCGTCTTAAGCTAACTTAAATCTACTGAGCTCAGATGCTAAACTAAGGGACGAGGCAATGCAGCAGCAGAAAACAATTAATACAAACAGCAATGAAAAAAATGGAAATTGTCGAAGCAAGCTACAGTAAATCTAAATTACCAAGCAAATGCAACATTACAACTAATATGAGCCAATGTACATCACCAAGAAAAATAAATCAGTACTAAAACTAGCTTAACAGAGTAATACAAAGTGAAATTTAGTAGCACTATGCGTGGCAAACAGCAGCAGCAAATGCAATAACTTATATCTAAACATGACAAAGCTCAAGCAGAAAAATATTACAGTAAAAATGGCCATGTTTAATACCTCTGTCACATCTTAACACTAGAGCGATGCATCACGATAACTTACTCTACCAAAAAAATTACCAAGTAGTTGAAAAGAAAATTATGTATGCAGTTACTGTTATTAATCCCTTCTTATTGTTCTTTCCATTCCAAGTGCTCCTTTTTCGAAGAATATGGATCATAAAATTATTATTTAATAAATCTGTTGGCAGAAAGTGTTCACATTAGCAAATGCACTTAATTTTATTTTATAAAACCAATGCTGCAACATAGCTAGAAACCAGATATTAAACAAAATGAGCAATCTCTCAACTAGAAAGACAATAGATGTAAAATGTTTCTCATCATTTCATTAGGCATTTTAGTAAATATCATAAATTAAGAGCTCCACAGTGTAATCATATATTTTCAAGTTTGAGCGTGT
This sequence comes from Schistocerca cancellata, assembly GCF_023864275.1. NCBI lineage: Eukaryota > Metazoa > Arthropoda > Insecta > Orthoptera > Acrididae > Schistocerca > Schistocerca cancellata. The sequence goes on along the minus strand of NC_064626.1, from coordinate 1,141,482,884 downwards.
CGTATTTGCGATGCTTTCTACAAAGGAGTGTCAATAGCGAGGTTAATGGTCTCTTTTTTTCTCCACCTAATGGCTTTTTCTCCAGGCGACTGTCGCGCAGCTGGGTGCTTACAGTGACCTACCCTCCTTACCGAAATATTTACATCAGTTTCTGCTACAGTGACAGTTTGATAAAAAAAAAAAATTCACAGGTCGAGAATTTGCGTTACAAATGTGTAGAAACAAAATCCTACCAATACAACAGAGTCAAAAAAATTTTCGGTGGCATTGTGATACATTCACGCATTTACACACATTTCATAACTCTTAAAGTACGATTCTTGGTTTCCAACATCTTTTTCACAAACCAGAGTCCCTAACCACTACTCATTGTTTCTTACTTTATTACACATATACATATTCATTGACACTTCTTCAATATTTCATCATAATAAATACATAACATAATCAAATTCCTCATTCTTTCTCTAAACTTATTTCAGCATCATGATAGTTTAAGATTGCTTTGTATTCATTCAAAAAGTCTATTCCCAATATAATTTCTGTCGACAATAATGGAACAATAAGTAAGTTCATAGAGAAGCTGTGGCTTTGACAAAAGAATTCTAAGTTGGTTTGTTGGCGTACACCTACACTTTTTCCAAAGATTGCACCTTGTAATTTAATCTTACGTAACGGAATTGTGGGGCAATGGTCCGATTTGTTGCATTTGCTAAAGGCTGTTTCACTAATTACTGAAATGGCACTGCCAGAGTCAAGTACTGCCGTAAATTTTACGTCATTTACTGTAATGTGAATCACAGGATATGCAATGTTGTTATGTTTTACGTCGTGTTCCTGGAGTAAGATGTCCCTAATGTCTTCCATTTTTACATAATTACTAGCTACGGCAGCTGCGTCATCAGTTTCATAAGTACGTTTTGTGGCTGCCAGCGGTATGAGTCATTGCCTATTGTCTCTTTGATGGCGTGCGTCGTTATTGGGATTTGGAGACCTAACTTCTACAAATTCACCTTGTCGAGAGGGCCCTGCCCTGTTTGAATCCCACCAGTTCTGATGCAATTCTGGTCTGTTGTTACGATCATATCATCTGTCATCATGTCGGTAGATTCCATAGTTTCTTTCTTGTCGGTTACGTGGTGGAGAATTTCTCCCTGAATCGTAACTGCGCGCTGGACCGTTGCGTCTATTATGTCTCCCTTGATAATAATTATTTTGGTTCCCATATTGTCTATTTCTCTGATTGTCTGTGTGATAGTCACTACCTCGGAGAGGTGATCTTTCCCTGAAATTATCACTACTCTGCCAACGGTTGTCATACGGGTGGTGTCTGTTTTGGACACGATTTGTGTTGTGAGAATAGTCTTGTCATGTCCAGTTATTATTTATTTCATTGCGGAATTGCGACGGATGTGACCTGTAATTGTTGTGTTCCTGTTTTCGCATTCCGCAATTGTCAGTGTCAATTTCTAATTCTTGTAAGAGTCCCTGAAAAGCTTCAATGTCGTATTTGCAACGTCCTGCCAAAATAATATGCCGTAAATGTTCAGGTAATTTGATTAAGCAAATGCGGATGAGTTCTGAGGGGCTGTATGGGTTTGGCAGGTACTGATTCTTGTGCAACATTTCTTCAAAATATATCACAAGACTGGAAAATTCAGATTGTTCGAAATTTTTCATCATTATGATGCTATGTTTTACTCGGTCTTGTGCAGCTTGAGACCAGTATGCTGAGAGGAAGACATGATAAATGTGCTCTAATGACCAGTTGGGAGGAAAACAATGAGAGTATAGATGGAGCTACACTGATGGATGAATGTCGTTGCCAGAATTCTTAAATGTTTTGAATTTACGTGTAGTAATGAACAGCTTATAGTCAAAATCATCGTGTCGGCGTGTAGCATATCGGTGATTGTTACGTCGTTTCGGCGGTTCCATCTCAAAATCCAATGCGCCTTGCCAATTTCTTTCATAACTTCCGAAGTGTTCTGTGTTCTTATTTTGTGGCTTTCCCGTATTTCTAAGTCCCTATTCCCGTGTTGGAGCGCGAGTGTCCTCTGAAATATGTAATTTTTGTATTACTTGTGCCAACTGATCTTGTACTTCCCGGATTTCTTTGTGTTGCATATTAATTTGATTCTGATTTTGTTTGAATTTCTTAATTTGTTCATACTCTTCTGTGTCAGTGATGGCTACAGGTCTTGTGTCATTCAGATCATCATCTACCTTTGCAGATAAGTTAGTGAACTGATCCGAAAGTTCGGCTACTTTCTTCGATAGTGTATTTATTTCCTCAGTGTGTTTTTCTGAACCAAGTTTCAGAGTGTCCATTTGTGTTGAAATCGTATCTACTGTGTCTTTTAAGTTTTCCTGAGTTTTTGCAAATTGCGTAACCGAATCGGTAGATGCAACTGAGTCGATTTTAGCTTGCAAGGTTTCATGATTTTCACGAACAATAGTTTGCATTTCTTTAAGGCTGCTTCGAGATTCTGTAATGTATTTTCATGCCGCGAAAACATAGGTTGGAAATGCTCACAAATTTGTGTTTTTACGTCATTACAGACTTTTTGGCATTTCGATTCGATTTTATGTAACTCAGTAGTTAAATCTTCACGTGCTTGTTCAAGCGTATGTTCCACCAAGTCTAACTTTTGAAGCTTTTGTGCCATTGCGTCTAACTGTTGCTGTGTTTGTCTCTGGTGTTGTTCCATTGTGAGTAACTTTTGAAGATTTTGTTCCACTGTGTCTAACTTTTGAAGATTTTGTCCCATTTGTTTCTGATTTTGTTCAAGCGTTGTGTCTAACTTTTGTAGCCTTTGTCCCATTTGTCACATTAACTGTAATAACAATGCACTGGTGTCTGGAACATGTTCCTCAGTGCTTTTCGGCAGTGGATTTGCACCGGCAACATTCACATTTTGACGAGCAGAAAATGTATCCTGACTTATTTGAGAAAACGGTGAGGACCCAAAACCTGAGTCTACAGTATTTGCAATATTGTGTTCTGTCATTTCGGATTCCTGAGGCGAGCTGTTGCCAACCGATCGATCGATAATGCTTCCTGTTCACTACTTGTTTCACTGTCTACACCATTATTTGCCGCCCGCTCCATTTCCCTATGCACAGTTACCAAATTACTACTTCCAATGTCTGTTAATTCATTACACAGTGGTACTGATAAGCTACGCTCGTCGTCACTATTATTTCTCATTTTACTTTTGAGCCTAGTGTTACGTTTTTCACACGCCATTATTGTCACAATATTTCACACGATAACACAGAAAAGCACAATTTGAAGAGCAAAAATAAGAAAACACATTAACATAGCACTGAAAATAATATCTAGTTAATCGCAAGCGCAGCTGCGAAATACTTGGTGCAAATCTACATGCATGCCACAACTGTTTTACTGTACAACAATGAAAGACTGCAACTACAAAGGAGATTATCTCTACAATTACGTGCTAGCTATAAACAAAAGCTACACTAATTACACAAACTACAAGAAAAAATCAGAAGATTCCAGTGAGGTATCCTCGGCTAAGGGTCGACATATGAAACATCCCCTTTGAACAATTCATACATGACTGTGCTTAAACTGACACACAATATTTTTAGCGCAACGCAATCTGACTTTCAAAAATCCCTGACTAACATTAACCTATACCTTTCACAAATCACTTACCTCACAAAAATCTTCGTTACTCGAACTACTGCAATACGGCGAGCGCCACTACTGCCAGCTAAATAAAAGATTCAAACTACTGAAGGCACTAACTACTGATAGGCATAGTTAGCAAATGAAAGATTTTGATAGAGATCATCCGCTCTCAAAAATCTGCCATCTCACTTCCCCAAATCCACCACTGCTGGCGGCTCACCTCCAACTGCGCAACGCTACGCGCTGTTAACATCCAGCTGCCCAACACTACAATGGCACACAACAATGCAAACTAGCCACAGACTGCACACAGCACAGCGAGTGATTTTCATACAGAGCGCTACGTGGCGTTACCAATAAGAAAACCTAAACAGCCTACTTACACACATCACGCTAAATGGAAGAAAGTCGACAGATATGAAGGTAATTTGAGGTGCACCCCACCCCAGGGAAGTATGATACCACCGTTGTTGTTTTCAGTGCATATATACACGGTGGTCCATTGATCGTGACCGGGCCAAATATCTCACGAAATAAGCGTCAAACGAAAAAACTACAAAGAACGAAACTTGTCTAGCTTGAAGGGGGAAATCAGATGGCGCTATGGTTGGCCCGCTAGATGGCGCTGCAATAGGTCGAACGGATATGAACTGCATTTTTTAAAATAGGAACCCCCATTTTTATTACATATTCGTGTAGTACGTAAAGTACAGAACGTACGTACGTTTGAACATTTTATTTTGGTTGTTCCTATGTGATACATGTACCTTTGTGAACTTATCAATAATTGCTCAAAATGATGTCCGTCAACCTCAATGCATTTGGCAATGCGTGTAACGACATTCCTCTCAACAGCGAGTAGTTCGCCTTCCGTAATGTTGGCATATGCATTGACAATGCGCTGACGCATGATGTCAGGCGTTGTCGGTGTATCACGATAGCAAATATCCTTCAGCTTTCCGCACAGAAATCCGGGGACGTCAGATCCGGTGAACGTGCGGGCCATGGTATGGTGCTTCGTTGACCAATCCATCTGTCATGAAATATGCTTTTCAATACCGCTTCAACCGCACGCGAGCTATGTGCCGGACATTCATCATGTTGGAAGTACATCGCCAGTCTGTCATACAGTGAAACATCTTGTAGTAACATCGGTAGAACATTACGTAGGAAATCAGCATACATTGCACCATTTAGATTGCCATGGATAAAATGGGGGCCAATTATCCATCCTCCCATAATGCAGCACCATATACTAACCCGCCAAGGTCGCTGTTGCCCAATAGTGCATATTATGCCGGTTTACGCTACCGCTGTTGGTGAATGACTCTTCGTCGCTAAATAGAACGCGTGCAAAAAAGTCTGTCATCGTCCCGTAATTTCTCTTGTACCCAGTGACAGAACTGTACACGACGTTCAAAGTCGTCGCCATGCAATTCATGGTGCATAGAAATATGGTACAGCTGCAATCGATGTTGATGTAGATTTTCAATACCGACGTTTTTGAGATTCCCGATTCTCGAGCAATTTGTCTGCTACTGATGTACGGATTACTCGTGACAGGAGCTAAAACACCCACTTGGGCATCATCATTTGTTGAAGGTCGTGGTTGACGTTTCACATGTGGCTGAACACTTCCTGTTTCCGTAAATAACGTAACTATCCGGCGAACGGTCCGGACACTTGTATGATGTCGTCCAGGATACCGAGCAGCATACATAGCACACGCCCGTTGGGCATTTTGATCACAATAGCCATACATCAACGCGATGTCGACCTTTTCCGCAATTGGTAAATGCAGAGCGATCTTAAGTGGATTGGCCACATTAAACAAATAGCAGGTAAAGTAGATGCGAGATCGCGATTAATTGGGAGATTGTTAGGCGAATCTAATTCATCCACGAAAGAAGTTGCTTACAAAATACTCGTTCGCTTGGTTTTTGAGCATTCCTCACAAGTCTCGTACCGTCAGCAGGTAGGGCTGATAGGAGTGACGTAGAAGATCCGACGAAGAGCGACGAATTTCGTCACAGCGTCGTTTAGCCGGTGGCAGGTCATTACGGTGATGCTCAAACAGCTCCAGTGGCAGGCGGTACAAGAGAGGCGTCGCGCATCACGGCGAGCTTTACGATCGAAATTGCGGAAGAGTACGTTCCGAGAAGAAACGTACAACATACACTACCGGCCATTAAAATTGCTACACCACGAAGATGAAGTGCTACAGACACGAAATCCAACCGACAGGAAGAAGATGCTGTGATATGCAAATGATTAGCTTTTCAGAGCATTCACACAAGGCTGGCGCCGGTGGCGACACCTACAACGTGCTGACGTGAAGAAAGTTTCCAACCGATTTCTCATACACAAACTGCAGTTGACCGGCGTTGTTGTGATGCCTCGTGTAAGGAGGAGAAATGCGTACCATCATGTTTCCGACTTTGATAAAGGTCGGATTGTAGCCTATCGCGATTGCGGTCTATCGTATCGTGAAATTGCTGCTCGCGTTGGTCGAGATCCAATGACTGTTAGCAGAAAATGGGATCGGTGGGTTCAGGAGGGTAATACGGAACGCCGTGCTAAATCTCAACGGCCTCGTATGACTAGCAGTCGAGATGACAGGCATCTTATCCGCATGGCTGTAACGGATCGTGCAGCCACGTCACGATCCCTGAGTCAACAGATGGGGACGTTTGCTAGACAACAACCATCTGCACGAACAGTTCGACGACGTTTGCAGCAGCATGGACTATCAGCACGGAGACCGTGGCTGTGGTTACCCTTGACGCTGCATCACAGACAGTAGCGCCTGCGATGGTGTACTCAACGACGAACCTGAGTGCACGAATGGCAAAACGTCATTTTTTCGGATGAATCCAGGTTCTGTTTCCAGCATCATGATGGTCGCATCCATGTTTGGCGACATCGCGGTGAACGCACATTGGAATCGTGTATTCGTAATCGCCATACTGGCATATCACCCGGCGTGATGGTATGGGGTGCCATTGGTTACACGTCTCGGTCACCTCTTGTTCGCACTGACGGCACTTTGAACAGTGGACATTACATTTGAGATGTGTTAAGACCCGTGGCTCTACCCTTCATTCGATCCCTGCGAAACACTACATTTCAGCAGGATAATGCACGAGCACTTGTTGCAGGTCCTGTACGGGCCTTTCTGGTTACAGAAAATGTTCGACTACTGCCCTGGCCAGCACATTCTCCAGATCTCTCACCAACTGAAAACATCTGGTCAATGGTGGCCGAGCAACTGGCCCGTCACATATGTCTCATGAAATGGCCACAGCGAGAAAGTCCGAGAAATTAGAGCCAGTACAGTGGTTTGCCGATATTCATTCTTCCCACGCGCCATTGGCGAGTGGAACAGGGAAGGGGGGTTGGGTGGTGGGACGAGAAGTACCCTCCGCCAGATATCGTCAGGTGGCTTGCGGAGTACTGGCGTGGATGCGGAATAGTTGCGCGTAAATACGCCACGACAAATTGCCCCTTAGTAATGCGAATAGTCTCGTGCGAATTGTGTCAATATTTGTATTTCATTATCTTTTTTTCGCGACTGGGTACATTTGTGAATTCACCAAAAAATCTACATTTCTTCTTAGTTTGATAGTTTTGATAAACCTTACACGTATGATAACAAAACAGGAATTGTTTAGTACCAAGTATTATTTTTAGTGTGGCACAGCAGTAAGCAGATAAACGACGATACAGTTTAGAGAGTCGTATTGGGACCTACAGAGAGCGGATGTGTATGGTAGTGAAGGAGTGGGGGGAGAGCGATGACGGAGTGGGGGAGGAAGTTGGGCGTGAGGAGGGGGGGTTGGTGGGAAGAGGGGGGGGGGATGGCTCGGCTCGGCGGGCGACCACGGCTGATCCGACTGTGGCGGCCTGCGGCGGACCGCCAAGCGGTTTGCAGGTGGTCTGCGATCGAACCCCAGCAGCGGCACTTGACTGTTTCAGCAAACACTCACCACGCTGATAGTCTGAAAACTAGAAACAGCGAGTAGATGGCAGCACTAACAACGTTCCCCTGGTATCCGCTGTACAAAGGAAGTTACCTAAAAGTCACGGGAAAAAAAATCGCTCCAGGTAGCTGTCTCAGCTTCGAGAGCATGCGTCTGGTTCGTTTGCTAAGACTCTGGCAACAGATACAGTAATAAATGTAATTTACTATTTACTCCACCAATGAAGAATCGAATTAGTTGAAATTCGGTACATTCACTTTTGGTATAATGGGCCTCAGTTCTGATATGAAGGGTGAGCAAAAAGTCTTACCATTATTACAAAAAATTATTTCTAAGGAACTCTCCTAGACACATATGTGCAATTAATTGCAAATGGCATCTTCGTTCACATGATTTTCTAACTTGCGTATGATGTTGTGAAATGAAAACTATAAACTAAACTGCCTTCCCATTCTTAACTTTCGTATGTGTTTGTGTTGTAGTGCAGGTGTGATTCCATAAACGTTATCTGATAAAAAAGAGTCGCCAAATTTGTAGAACTGTATAATTGTGTTTCAATTAACTTTTCCTATAAGTAAATAGAAAACGTAAAACTGCGTACTAAATGAACTTCTCTGTAGTGAACAGGGCTACAACGCGTGGAGCAATAGTAAATGAGTTGCAGATCCAATAAAAAGAAAATTTACAGAATGAAAATTCTACATGAAATCGCAAAACGAATTTTGAAGAGGTAACTGTCCAAAATGCTCTGTACATGTGCGTATGCAAAGTGACTAAATGCAATTCCAAGCAAAGGAATGAAATCTAAATTGAAATTTACCTAAACTGAACCGGGCAGTAACTTTGAAAAGCAAAACTTAACTTTAAATGATTCTCTTGTGTCCTTACTCTGATGTTAAACATGCCGTGAGAAATTGTCATGGCTTGACCTTTGGCAAAGGAAACTCGCTATTGCTCGAAAGTGAACATTAAAAAGTACAGCCCGGCACAAAATCTGCCAAAGAAAAGAAAGCTTTTCATTTCTGCGAGGAGACAGTGGTAGAAATTCAACATATTAAACGACTGAATGAGACCAGCATTTATAAACTGTATTATGAATAACGAAACTCATTCCTTAATATTAACGATCATCATTATAAAAATTAATCCTTATTAAAAGAATATTACTCTGCCATGAATTAGTTAATGAGATGGTAAAGGAGTAGTGCATGTACAAGGATGAGCATTATGACCGCCTACCTAATAGCCGATATGTCCAGCTTTGGCAAGGATAACAGTGGCGAGCTCATGAGTTAAGCTACCATTTGCAATAAACTGCATAAACATGTGGAAGCGTATCCATAAAAAGCTTTACAAGTTGAACTAACATCTGTGGGGTGTAAGAGGAAATGACAGGGCTGGGTTCAGCAGTGAGTAACGATAATCTTAAACCTTTTATTTAACAACAAGGCAGGGGTTATATAGTACAACCAATCTAAAGAAACTCGATAGAGCAATGAGTTAAAATTACACAAATGGATGAATAAAAACAAATAATCATTAACAGACTAATGCCTTCTCAATCAAGGCAAAATGCAAGAACCATTACAATGAATTTAAATCCAAATCCAGGTAACAGGTCCCAAAGATGCTAACCATGATATTAAAAACAAATAAAATAATAAAATTACTCTGGGATATCCACGGAATGAGATCAATTTTAAAAGCACATACCAGACTCAAAAATGAACTGACTGCAACTGGGCCACAAATACAATCTTACTGTAAGGGTGCAAACACATTATATATCTAACTCTGCTGTGAATAATCGTGCCCGTAGTCTCTGACAAACAACACAGTGACAAGAAATAAGACAAGGTGTAAGGGATTTCACTACATTTCAGAATTACAAGAAGATGTGAAAAATTCCCAAATAACTCCCTGAACCAGTTTTAGGCCTTGTACTCAAAACCAGAATTACAGGCAACAACACTGAAATGAATACGCAAGGTTCATAATTCACTCACTGCAAAAGGAACCAGAGAGGTAATTCAATAATACTACATCAAAGACGCCAACATATGTGATAGGTTTGTTTTACTTGGTTGTTCTCACATCCCTTGCCCAAAGCTACAATAATATGACCCAGTGGTTCACTGATTATTGCTGCATAACTGGCCAAAATGATTACGGTAGAAATATTCAGAATGAGGGGTAAAATAAAATGTCACGTGACTGGGGCCTCCTGTCGGGTAGACCGTTCGCCGGATGCAAGTCTTTCGAGTTGACGGCATTCGGCGACTTGCGCGTCGATGGGGATGACATGATGATGATTAGGACAACACCCAGTCCCTGAACGGAGAAAGTCTCCGACTCAGCCGGGAATCGTGCCTGGCCGCTTAGGATTGACATTCTGCTGCGCTGACCTCTCAGATACCGGGAGCGTACAAGTGAGCGGTGATCTACGAGGTGCATTCAAGTTCTAAGGCCTCCGATTTTTTTTCTAATTAACTACTCATCCGAAATCGATGAAACTGGCGTTACTTCTCGACGTAATCGCCCTGCAGACGTACACATTTTTCACAACGCTGACGCAATGATTCCATGGCAGCGGCGAAGGCTTCTTTAGGAGTCTGTTTTGACCACTGGAACATCGCTGAGGCAATAGCAGCACGGCTGGTGAATGTGCGGCCACGGAGAGTGTCTTTCATTGTTGGAAAAAGCCAAAAGTCACTAGGAGCCAGTTTAGGTGAGTAGGGAGCATGAGGAATCACTTCAAAGTTGTTATCACGAAGAAACTGTTGCATAACGTTAGCTCGATGTGCGGGTGCGTTGTCTTGGTGAAACAGCACACGCGCAGCCCTTCCCGGACGTTTTTGTTGCAGTGCAGGAAGGAATTTGTTCTTCAAAACATTTTCGTAGGATGCACCTGTTACCGTAGTGCCCTTTGGAACGCAATGGGTAAGGATTACGCCCTCGCTGTCCCAGAACATGGACACCATCATTTTTTCAGCACTGGCGGTTACCCGAAATTTTTTTGGTGGTGGTGAATCTGTGCGCTTCCATTGAGCTGACTGGCGCTTTGTTTCTGGATTGAAAAATGGCATCCACGTCTCATCCATTGTCACAACCGACGAAAAGAAAGTCCCATTCATGCTGTCGTTGCGTGTCAACATTGCTTGGCAATATGCCACACAGGCAGCCATGTGGTCGTCCGTCAGCATTCGTGGCACCCACCTGGATGACACTTTTCGCATTTTCAGGTCGTCATGCAGGATTGTGTGCACAGAACCCACAGAAATGCCAACTCTGGAGGCGATCTGTTCAACAGTCATTCGGCGATCCCCCAAAACAATTCTTTCCACTTTCTCGATCATGTCGTCAGACCGGCTTGTGCGAGCCCGAGGTTGTTTCGGTTTGTTGTCACACGATGTTCTGCCTTCATTAAACTGTCGCACCCACGAACGCACTTTCGACACATCCATAACTCCATCACCACATGTCTCGTTCAACTGTCGATGAATTTCAATTGGTTTCACACCACGTAAATTCAGAAAACGAATGATTGCACGCTGTTCAAGTAAGGAAAACGTCGCCATTTTAAGTATTTAAAACAGTTCTCATTCTCGCCGCTGGCGGTAAAATTCCATCTGCCGTACGGTGCTGCCATCTCTGGGACGTATTGACAATGAACGCAGCCTCATTTTAAAACAATGCGCATGTTTCTATCTCTTTTCAGTCCGGAGAAAAAAAATCGGAGGCCTTAGAACTTGAATGCACCTCGTATTACAATAATGCTTCATAGTCATAATATATAGTCACCCTTGCACAGACTAAGTACCTATGTACACGCCAATGCCCTTTCCTGTAAGCATGATATCGGTCATATGAGGGAGAGAGTTAGCCACAGCTTGCACCAGAAATGAGGGAAGTGCTGCATGGCAACACACTCACAGAGCTCGAGGTGTGTCTTCCAGAAACCGTCAGGAACAGACAGCTGTACAGCAAACAGAACTGGGAATGCTGCATTTCGACTATTTGGTCAACACACTCTTCTTATCCGTCGTCGACCCGACCACGGCTACACAGTCAACTGGTCAGACCCCTCCTGTCCGGGTGCTCGGTGGTACTACAGGGTTCCCTGCACGTTACTCGCTCGGTCTAACTCCCGGTTCAGCCCGGTGTGTTCAGCTGGCCTCGCACGCCGAATCGCGTCAGTGCTGGTGTAGTGCCGCCCTCGCTGACAGCGGAGTCGCGCAGCCACAACTCTTTGCGCAGCTTCTCAACCTGCTGCAACTGAGCAACGTCTCGTGACAGCACAATTTGCAACAAACTGTACAGCTGTATTTACCTACCACAGTTCCTTAGAAATAAATTTTTATAATTAGGTAAAGACTTCCTGCTCGCCCTGCATATTAGTAAATTTGATAATTGAAACTAAAGCGATCTTTTAATAATCATTAAATGAATTGTACCTTTTCTCTGCCAGAGAGTTAAAATGTGACAATAAAAACTGGTTGAACGCACTGACTGAAAACTTTTTAAAGAGTAGTTTTTTAACTTCACATGCACAGTCAGCCATACATACGAGTGGAACAGATTGCTGACGATGATTAATGTGATGTAAAACATAAGACTGTGTAAATGCTAATACGAAAGTGATAAATCTTAAAATATGGGACATATTTACAAAAAATACTTCTTTTACATGAAAGAAATGTCTTTAACCTTTAAGCCTTTGAATTGCTATTACTTTTTATTTTATTTGTTGCACAGTAGAAGTAACACGATAAAGACCTTGATTTTACGTTCTACAAGGAATTCTTGAAGAAGGTCGTATTAATTTCATAAAATGTGTTCACAAATACATAAGGAGACAAAAGGTATTGATTTATGATGAATTAAAAATTACGTATTCTGGAAGAAGATGTCAAAATAATTTCAGGAAGAAGGGTGTCATGAGTTTTCTATTTTATGGAAAAATAATGCGGAGAAGGCAACCACTGGCAAACAAAGGAAAATCCACAAGCAGAGATTGCAGCCCTAACAAGGGAACCTCCCCATCGCACCCCCCTCAGATTTAGTTATAATTTGGCACAGTGGATAGGCCTTGAGAAACTAAACACAGATCAATCGAGAAAACAGGAAGAAGTTGTGTAAAACTATGAAAAAAATAAGCAAAACATACAAACTGAGTAGTCCATGCGCAAGATAAGCAACATCAAGGACAGTCTGCCCTCACGAGCGCTGTGGTCCCGTGGTTAGCGTGAGCAGCTGCGCAACGAGAGGTCTTTGGTTCAAGTCTAACCTCGAGTGAAATGTTTATTTTCTTTATTTTCGCAAAGTTATGATCTGTCCGTTCGTTCACTGACGTCTCTGTTCCCTGTAATAAGTTTAGTGTCTGTAATTTGCGACTGCACCGCAAAACCGTGCAATTAGTAGACGAAAGGACGTGCCTCACCAATGGGAACCGAAAACATCTGAGCACAAGGTCATATGTGTTAACGTTAACGGTCACATTATTATTTTCGTTCCCCTAATGCGACTATATTTAAAAAAAAGGATTTGTTTACTGATTACCAGTTTTTAAGTAGAAATTCGTCAATAGAATAAAATCAGTTGTCCAGGAGAAATTATTTTGAGTCAGATTTAAAAGTTGCTTTGTTGCCTGTCAGACATTTTATGTTTTTGGGAAAATGATCAAAGACTTTTGTTGCTGCGTATTGAACGCCTTTCGGAGCCACTGACACCTTTAATAATAGGCAATGAAGGTCTTTTTCCCTTTAGTGTCGTACGTATGGACTCACTGTTCTCAAATGGTGGTGGATGATTAATAACAAATTTCGTTAGTGAATGAATGTATTCTGACAGTGGTATCTTTCTAAGTGGTGAGTTACCCCAGAAAATTATTTCAGAACGCTTCGAGTGCAGATATGCAAAATATGCCAGGAAGTTCATTCGTTTGTTTCTAAGACTTGCAATTATGCAAAGAGAAAAAGCAGCTGAACTTAACTGTATAAGAAGCTCATTAATATGCTTCTTTTAGTTCAAGTTTTCTTAAATATGTACACCCAAAAATTTGGAGGATTCAGCGCTATTTACTGACTCATGCTCATGTGTTACATCAATCGCTGGTATGCCTCGGTTTGTTGTGCAGAAACAGAATACAGTGGTTTTTTTCAGTATTTAGGGAGAATCCATTTTCTAAGACCAGGAAAATATCATTAACAGTCTCTTCTGCTGGTTTCTCTGTAATGAAATTTATTATATCGTCTACAAATAGTACCAATTCTGCTGTTGAATGTTAAATTGAGGATCATTTACATACATAAGGTTAAGAATGGTCTGAAAATTGAACCATATGGGGACTCCCTTTGTGATTTCTCCCGAATCACTAAAATTTTCCACCCCTTGCAACATTATTGGACTGTTTAGCACAACGTTTTCCATTGTGTTTGTTCATTATGATTCGAACCAACTGTTTGTAAAATCCATGTTCCATGAAACTTGAGTTTTTCTGAGAGAATAACATGATCTAACCCACCAATCGACTTGGAAAGATCACAAAAAGCACCAACTGCTGATATGTTATTAGTTAAGGCTTGTACTGTTTGATGAATAAATGTCAGTCGAGAAACCCTTCTGAAGACCAAACTGTGGTATGCTAAGTAAATTGTTTCCAGTTAAGTGTGAGACTGCTTTCAGTACATTACTTTTTCGAATATTTTGGAAAAAGATGTCAGTAACGAAACTGGACGACAGTTGTTTAAGTCTTTCTTGTTACTTTTCTTATAAAGATGTTTAACAATTGCATGTTTTAACCTGTGTGAAAAGATTCGCTGTTGCAGTCGTACAGTATAAATACCAATATGGACAATACGTATCAAGCTGGAACAACTTTTCATATGTGGGATGTTTGTTCACTACTTAATTTACACCATTTTTCTGCTTAAGTACACTGACATGGTGTGAGAATATAGTGCAATTTCCAGCTTAAATATTATGTTTATCAGTGGCAATGTATGAAGGATATAATCGTTTGATAATTCTAGCTGTTCGTTGCGTATTCCACAACTTTCTTAGTTGGAGAAAACGATGAGATATTAAGTCAGGAGATAATTATTAACGTCATACCTTGCCCAGTGTTTCAATTTCAGGCCAGCCAGTAATCACCTGGGACAAACAAGGATATTAGTAACTGATATTACAAAAATGAAAGGTAGGCGCCTAAAAGTTTGACAGTACCATACTTTAGTTTGAGTTTTGTGACGGTTTACAGTGACACGTACACTGTCTGACCAGAAGTGTCCGGACACCGCTGTGCACTGCGGAACTGACCACCGGATGTCCCGAGAGGTGCACTCGCCTCTACAGAAGGAGGTGGGGGAGGGGGAGTGTCGTATTGTAGGCAGGCAAACAGAGGCAGCAGAACGAGTTGGTCACGAGAGATCAGGGGCTTCGAACGTGAACTAGTCATTGAATGACACATGAGTACCAAATCCATAAGGCTCATAACAACCTTTCGAAAGCTGCCCATGTTGCTTGTTGGTGGTGTGAGTGTGAAATGAAAACACGAAGGAACAACCACGAATAAACAAAGACGAGGGAGACCTCGCGTACTGACGGAAAGGGACCGTCTAGCTTTGCTGGGGGGCAGTTGCAAAAAATCGCATGAAATCAAGGGAAGGAATCACTCGTGAGTTCCAAAGTGCACTGACTGAGAGAATGATCGAGCACCTCTTCATAAGCCACACGTTTCTGCAGACAGTGCTTAGAGACGATTGTGGTGGCAGAAGGAGTGACGTCAATGGTCGTTGGATGACTGGAAACGAGTGATTTGGAGTTTGGATCACGCTATAGCCTACGGCAATACGATGGAAGGATTTGGGTTTGGAGTACTAGAGAAACTTACTTGCCATTACGTTAATGCTAACCAAGATCTTTTTTGATATGTTTTATTCATTGGCATATTTTAGAACACTTCACCATGTCCAGAATGCTTAACTGGAATTCTTATACAGCGTGTCCCAGAAGGAATGGTCAGCATTCAGGGATATGAGAGCAAAGAAGTTTAGTAAACATGGGCTTCGAAATGCATACCTTAATAGCTATGAGCACTTGTTCAGTGGAAGAGATGTGTTTCACGATGGGGAAGATGAACAAGTGCTCATAGCTCTTAATGTATACATTTTGGAGTCCATTTTTATTTGACTGCTTTGCTTCAAATGATCGTTCCTGTCTTATCCCTAAATACTGACCATTCTTCCTCGGACACCCTGTGTATCTCGACGAAGCTGTTAACGGATTAACCACATCTGAAGATGGCAATCAAGTGCTGAAACCGCTAATGTGTATATTGTATTTTTTAAGCAAACTTAGGCGTAATGCAGGGTTGGATAAAAAATAGTGCAACACTGCCATAATATGAAGGATGTGCATCAAATGGCTCACCTGTCTGTAACAGAAGGCAGAAGCTCAGTTGAAATAGTGTCGTGAGGGGCGATGTCTGTCTCTAAAAGTGTACGAGTACAGTTCAAGCACCATAACAGTATGTTTAGGAAAAACGAAAAAAAATGGATTAAGATTGAAGTGGCTCGTTGTCAGAGCACACAACAATGTTTTCAGGGATTGTGTGAGGCATCTGGTGATGCAGCATTCCCATATCATTTGGTGTCGAATGGATGAAAGTGTTTTGGGATGGCAGGTATGTGACACATGATCAGCCTCATCTGGAACCCCCCTACAGACATCAATTGAGCTTCTTTGCTCCATGCTGGTTCTGGATTGTTGATGGACTGAAGAGATGGTTATTGTGTGTGGCATCAAGCACCGACACCACCCACGGGTGTCATAGCAACGGACCTGCAAGTATTCAGGAGACACTGATAGTGGTCATGCGGGATCCAGCGGACCCAATGCCACACGACCGCTGAGCCATTCCTCTACTCAATAATTCAAGAACAGTCTTAATCGCATTTATTATTGTTATAATACCGCCAACCGGTTTAAACCAGACGTAGGCGTCATCTTCTGGGCGTTTACACCATTGGTCGACTGCTGGTGGTGTCACTCCTGTCTAAATAACGGCAGGAAACTATGTAGACAGGAGTGGCACCATCAGCAGTCGCCCAATGGTGTAAACGCCCAGACGATGACCCCTACGTCGGGTTGAAACCGGTTGGCGGTATTATAACAATAATAAATGCGATTAAGACTGTTCTTGAATTATTGATTAATCATACTAATCGCTGCTTCTATCCAAAACCATGTTGTCCCAAAATCATTCCTCTACTGCCTCGGTACCAAGAGTGCCATCTGCCGCTGGTGATATTAGTTAGTTAGCTAGTTAGTTGGGTGCGTGTTCCATTGATCAATCGCACAGTACGGTAGCTGTTATGATGTGGAACGTGTCAAGTGTGCAAGAAATGCACATATGAAACAAGATTTATTAATATGTGTACATTAAAATACAGAGTTAAGGATTAATATTTCTATTATTTACCCCATTACCTTAAATGGCACAAAATGCATGTACTGTATTTATAGATTTATTTATTCCTATTCAAGAATTCATCTATGGTATAGAAGGAGTTGTCAAGGAGATATGATTTCAATTCATTTTTAAAGCTATTACTGCTGTCTGTCAGAAATTTTATTTCATCTGGTAATTTGTCGAAAATTTTTATAGCAGCATATTTTACCCCTTTCTGTGCCAAAGATAGGTTGAGTAAAGGACAGTATAAGTCTTTCTTTTTTCTGGTATTATAATCATGAATGTCACAGTTATTTTTAAACTGGTCCACGTTGTTGAGAACAAATTGCATTGGTGAGTAAATGCACTGTGACGCTGTTGTAAGAATTCCCAATCTTAAAAAGATGCCTACAAGATGTGCGACAATGAACCCCACACATTTTTCTAACCGCTTTCTTTTGAGGAGTGAATACTTTTTGTCTAAATGTTGAGTTACCCCAAAATATTATTCCGTATGACATCAGAGAGTGAAAGTATGCAAAGTATGTTAGCTTATTAATTTCTATATCCTCAAAATTGGCAATTATTCTGATTGCAAAAGTTGCTGAACCTAGTCGCTTTAGAAGATCCAAAATATGAATTTTCCAATTAAGATTCTTATCTATGTGTACACCCAAAAACTTAGTATGCTCTGCCCTGTCTACTGACTTCTGTTGATGTGTTATATTTATTGAAGGAACTGTACTTTTTGCAGCAGAAAATTGTATGTACTGTGTTTTCTCAAAGTTTAGAGTAAGCCCATTTGTAGAAAACCAATTAGTGACTTTTCTGAAGACCTTATTTGTATCATTTTCAATTGGAGTTTCTTTTACCGGATTAATAATGATGCTTGTATCATCAGCAAGCAGTGTCAGTTCAGCTTCCTGTTTCAGATAGGAAGGGAGGTCGTTCTCATATATCAAGAACAGAACGGGATGGCCAGCGGCAGCGAGTCAGCCACTCACACTCGGAACCACCTCTGCCTAGTAGCGGCTCCCACATCACTGTTGTTGCTGTTGTGTGAGATGGACTCTCTTTCTTACTAAATTATATGTAATGTCTTCGTTCGCTTGGAGAAATAAAAGTTAAGTAACTCTTCTGTTTACTGTGTTGACTTGCTCGCTAATGATTTCTACTCCTTTCCAGCTTTCCTACGATGACAGCTGCCGCACCACTCCGTAGCCCATCTGTCCTTACTGTTGTGTAGGAAGTAGTACGTAACACTGTGGCTTACGATATCCTTGGGTGAATCATGCATCACGTTGTACCACAGGGGCAGATGATCACTGCAGCCTACTATTGCAATTTCTTGCGAAACTAACTACGCCCCCCACTGAGAAGAAAGCGACGACATCTACAGGCACCGAATTCCATCATCCATTATGACAGTAAACGATACCGGATGGCGAACGCACTGCAAAGGCTCCTGCATACGTGGCTGTTGGAAATACTGGAATATCCACTGTATTCACCCGATGTGAGTCCGACTGATTACGACCTGTTCACCAATATGAAGGAACCTTTCCTCGTTCTTTGTAGACTTGGCCATTCAACCATCTCCAAAGTCAAAATCTAAAGGGGTAAAGTCTAGAGTACTTGGTTCAAAATGGCTCTGAGCACTATGGGACTTAACATCTGAGGTCATCAGTCCCCTAGAACTTAGAACTACTTAAACCTAACTAACCTAAGGACATCACACACATCCATGCCCGAGGCAGGATTCGAACCTGCGACCGTAGCGGTCGCGCGGTTGGCAGACTGAAGCACCTAAAACCGCTCGGCCACAGCGGCCGGCGAGTACTTGGTGGTGGAGAAACGTGATCATTTCCACCAGCCCATTTTCCAAACAATACTAGGACTGGAATGTGCAAGGGCTCTGACATGCTGGAATAACATACCCATCTTTGCTACCAGTGGAAACCTGCTCCAATAACACCGGAATCTCGTACACAGAAAGTCCAGGTAACGGGTCACTGCGAGACGATGCGCTAATATTAAGAGCCGCAGTGGCCTGTTTTTCTATCACACGGCGTACGTTACAGTGAAGAAATCTTGAAAAAATGTCTTCACAAAGGCGTTGGCGTTCATCGGGCCACCGACTCGACTTTAAGCAATATCATTGTGACTACCTGGCCGTTTCTAACGAGCCTATGACAGAAATCTAAGGAAACCAGTTCATAGATATTGGTATGTGATTGCAGCTCACTCCCTTCAGTGTCAGTTAGGGCCGGAAATGGTGTATTGGATGAACGAAACTAGTAGCTATACAATAAATAACATAGAAAGGACGACTGCAGGTGTTGCATTTTGTTACATACGAGGTGCATTCAAGTTCTAAGGCCTCCGATTTTTTTTCTAATTAACTACTCACCCGAAATCGATGAAACTGGCGTTACTTCTCGACGTCATCGCCCTGCAGACGTACACATTTTTCACAACGCTGACGCCATGATTCCATGGCAGCGGCGAAGGCTTCTTTAGGAGTCTGTTTTGACCACTGGAAAATCGCTGAGGCAATAGCAGCACGACTGGTGAATGTGCGGCCACGGAGAGTGTCTTTCATTGTTGGAAAAAGCCAAAAGTCACTAGCAGCCAGGTCAGGTGAGTAGGGAGCGTGAGGAATCACTTCAAAGTTGTTATCAAGAAGAAACTGTTGCGTAACGTTAGCTCGATGTGCGGGTGCGTTGTCTTGCTGAAACAGCAGACACGCAGCCGTTCCCGGACGTTTTTGTTGCAGTGCAGGAAGGAATTTGTTCTTCAAAACATTTTCGTAGGATGCACCTGTTACCTTAGTGCCCTTTGGAACGCAATAGGTAAGGATTACGCCCTCACTATCCCAGAACATGGACACCATCATTTTTTCAGCACCGGGGGTTACCCGAAATTTTTTTGGTGGCGGTGAATCTGTGTGCTTCCATTGAGCTGACTGGCGCTTTGTTTCTGGATTGAAAAATGGCATCCACGTCTCATCCATTGTCACAACCGACGAAAAGAAAGTCCCATTTGTGCTGTCGTTGCGCGTCAACATTGCTTGGCAACATGCCACACGGGCAGCCATGTGGTCATCCATCAGCATTCGTGGCACCCACCTGGATGACACTTTTCGCATTTTCAGGTCGTCATGCAGGATTGTGTGCACAGAACCCACAGAAATGCCAACTCTGGAGGCGATCTGTTCAACAGTCATTCGGCGATCCCCCAAAACAATTCTCTCCACTTTCTCGATCATGTCGTCAGATCGGCTTGTGCGAGCCCAAGGTTGTTTCGGTTTGTTGTCACATGATGTTCTGCTTTCATTAAACTGTCGCACCCACGAACGCACTTTCGACACATCCATAACTCCATCACCACATGTCTCCTTCAACTGTCGATGAATTTCAATTGGTTTCACACCACGCAAATTCAGAAAACGAATGATTGCACGCTGTTCAAGTAAGGAAAACGTCGCCATTTTAAGTATTTAAAACAGTTCTCATTCTCGCCGCTGGCGGTAAAATTCCATCTGCCGTACGGTGCTGCCATCTCTGGGACATATTGACAATGAACGCGGCCTCATTTTAAAACAATGCGCATGTTTCTATCTCTTTCCAGTCCAGAGAAAAAAAATCGGAGGCTTTAGAATTGAATGCACCTCGTGCAGAATTCCAATGGTCTGTCTTCGTCCACACTGTGTTCATCTGCTCATACAGATGAAGCAGCTGAATCCGTTGTATTGTGAGGGCAGCAGTGGCAGATCGTACAGCTACCACAGACCAGACGTGTCAAAACGAACTGTAGCGAACCAGTCATTAGCAGCAGGACCACAGGCACCTCCAGCCCGTCTTCTACTGATAGTCGTTTCACGTAAGACGGGAACTTGATGAGCGCTGTCTCGTAGAGTGCATTCATCGAAGATACAGTGGCCTCGCCCCTGGCCTCAAGGTCTACGATGCCATGAGCTGCATCTCTCGTTCACCTGTGGTGTTTCTAGAGGGACGGCAAACCAGCGTTCTGGCTGTGCGGTTCTAGGCGCTTCAGTTTGGAACTGCGTGACCGCTACTGTCGCAGGTTCGAATCCTGTCTCGGGCATGGACGTGTGTGATGTCCTTAGGTTAGTTAGGTTTAAGTAGTTCTAAGTTCTAGGGGACGGATGACCTCAGAAGTTAAGTCCCATAGTGCTCAGAGACAATCTAGCGCTCGGTACGAGCGGAATGTTGTTAGACCCGTTCTTTTGCCGTCCTTGCAGCAGTAAAAATGGCTCTGAGCACTACGGGACGTAACTGCTGATGTCATCAATCCCCTAGAACTTAGAACTACTTAAACCTTACTAACCTAAGGACATCACACATATCCATGCCCGAGGCAGGATTCGAACCTGTGACCATAGCGGTCGCGCAGTTCCAGACTGAAGCGCCTAGAACCGTCGGCCACTCTAGCCCGCATTGCAACAGGAAGGTGACGTGTTGTTCCAACAGGATAATGCTGACCCAGAAACTGCCCGTCAAACACAACGAGCTCTGCAAGACGTGCAGCAACTTCCCTTTTCAGCACGATCTCCGGAATTGTCTCCAGCCGAGGGCGTGTGGGAGGTGATGTGACGAGAAGTGACTCGTGCGACTAATGAAACAACAGCTCTTACGGAACTATGTGAATAGGTTAGGCAGGTGAGACATAACACATCCCAGGTCAGTAATCGCCATCTGTACAATCGACTGGACACCAAAGTCTGCACCTGCAATGCCGCCTCTGGAGGCTACGCCCCGTACTCACATGGGTGTTTCAGCTTGTGTGGATACCTGGTACCTCAGAACCGCTTGTGCTATTGATCTGTAAATCTAATCGTTTTAAGTACTCCATATCCACTGTTGCAACAACAAATCTCTAAAAGGGCGTACTTATTTTTTTCCCCCGACAGTGTGTACAATAGCTTCGAACGATTGATTAATTTATAAATGACTTAGTGCGTTAAATACTTGATGTTAATAGATATAACCGTTAAGGTTCAAAACGCAAAACCGTACGTCTTTGGTTTTATTAGCTCTGGATTATTCACGCATGCACAAGCCAAAAAGTATCTTTTTCTCTTTTGAAGTTGATGGACCTGGAACGTAGGACTTTCATTTGCATTCACACTTCTCTTATGCATGTATGTGGGTTTAATTCAGACGCCTTTCTAAATCTTGTCTCTTTTCTTTGTTAAGTCGATGGTCCCTGGACGCAGGACGTTCATTTAGTAGGCGATAAATTGTTTTCATTTCATTATTTTGTAAAGCTGTAAGCGAGAAAAAGTTTAGAGAAGGTTTGAAATTAAGTTTAAAGTAGACTACGTTCGATGTTGCTAAATGCTGCTGTTATCAAACAGTAGTTGAGTATGGTCTGGGTAACTTGTACTTCGTTGTAAGAAAGCTGGTTCTTGGCGCATCTTATTGTTTATATCTCCTGAGCTGTGCGGCGAAAAAGTAATAATTTTGCAGCTACATTCAGTAGCAGGTGTAGATACTGTCTGCAAATGCGTTGTGAACGGAGGCAGCAGCAAGGAGTAACAAAACGTCCTGCAAGATGCTTAAGATTTATTACACGAACAGCGAAGATGCACGAAGCGATAAACTTTGTTTCTTTCAGTTTTTTGGGGGGGATGTCAGAGATAAAAAATTTCTAAAACGTTTGAAATTAAGTGTAAAATATGTTGAAAGTCACGTAGTGATCTAATTTACAAATACTGGATGAATATAATCTCGGTAATTTTCGTGCTGTGGAGTACTCTGTCTCGATGCATGTACAGAGTATCAAACTTTAAAATTTGTCTTATTGTGTTAAACCAGTGAGTTAACATTCTATCTCTTAATGAGTTGATTATGACGGCATTCTACATTTTTAAATTCCGTTAATAATTATATGAAATACTGGAAGCTGTTAGACAACCTGCAACTCAGATTGGGTGACCAGGCGTCCTACTGATGGTTTTAGGCATTTAGTGATGTCGTAACGTTCTTTTATGTTTATTGAATGAATGTGTGAGTGGATACAAAAATATATTGCCTTTAAATAAATCATAGAATGAATGCGTAACTGCAAAATGGATACATAACTGGAATTATCGTGTAGCGTGTTGTAACTACAAGTGATGTGCTTCCTGTGTTATATTGTTAACAAAACTTTACACGAACTGATTGGGCAATGCACTTCCAATACCAACAATGAAATACAGTCGCTGCAAAATACATTCAGTCCCTTAGGCACTGAATCCTCTGCCCCTGTTCAAACTGATAACTTTGGTCCCTGTGCGGATAACAAATAAATGATACTATCTTACCTTTAAAGAAGCAACGGTGGAACGCGATATATTCTGGTCTCTCATAAAAAAAAAAATTAATGCTAGCTACAGGCTCAGCAGTTTTCAACGCTAGCCATAATACTTGAAATGCACATGAAATTCTTTTGGCTGATAAACGAGAACATTTAAGGAAATCCAACTTCTTTCAAAAATATACGACCTGGACAGGGAGGCGCTACTGATTGTGGTGAATTACTAACACGGATTTTTTTGTGAAATCATATTGCAAGTTAAGTTTGGCTTTTCAAAAACATTTGAAAACTGAAGCTACATTGGTAAAAAAAATATCATATTTAGTAACTGACCCACAAACAACGAGATTTTTACAGGAGGTATAAATACGAATTATCAAATTACATATACCTGTGTTAACAAATCTTAAAAAACATTACAACAGGGAAATATCTAACTATCCTTTTCATCAAATCAGTTTACGTACATTCTGGGGTTACTCAACAATTACAGATTATCAGCCAACTCATCTATACTAACGCACTGGCAAAACGAAAACCATAATTATTTCACATCTTTACCTTGCTTGCATGAAGACTTCTGCTTCCACGTTCTCGTAATTCCTACATTAATCTAACACTTGGTGGCTTCACAGAGCACACCAAAAAAACTGCCTACACCATCCTCTTTCGCTCACAGACAGCGACCTACAACTATGCGCCAAGCGCTCTCTTCCTTGAACACTATAATCTCAGACCAGAAACAGTATCTTTGGCTCTGCGATCGTGCACAGTCAGCGATCCTCTTTATAAAACCTATCAGAGACATACATCGTTTGTAACATACTAGTTTCACCTTAGCTTACATTAATAGACTATTGGTCATTAAAAGTGCTACACCAAGAAGAAATGCAGATGATAAACGGGTATTCATTGGACAAATATATTACACTAGAACTGACATGTGATTACATTTTCACGCAATTTGGGTGCATAGATCCTGAGAAATCAGTACCTAGAACAACCACCTCTGGCCGTAATAACGGTCTTGATACGCCTGGGCATTGAGTCAAACAGAGCTTCGATGGCGTGTACAGGTACAGCTGCCCATGCAGCTTCAACACGATACCACAGTTCATCAAGAGTAGTGGCTGGCGTATTGTGACGAGCCAGTTGCTCGGCCACCATTGATCAGAGGTTTTCAGTTGGTGAGAGATCTCGAGAATGTGCTGGCCAGGGCAGCAGTCGAAAATTTTCTGTACCCAGAAAAGTTCGTACAGGACCTACCCAATGAAGGGTAGAGCCACGGGTCGTAACACATCTGAAATGTAACGTCCGCTGTTCAAAGTGCGGTCAATGCGAAAAGAGGTGACCGAGACGTATAACCAATAGCACCACATACCATCACGCCGGGTGATACGCCAGTATGGAGATGACGAATACACGCTTCCAATGTGCGTTCACCGCGATATCGCCAAACACGGATGCGACCATCATTATGCTGTAAACAGAAACTGGATTCATCCGAAAAAATGACGTTTCGCCATTCGTGCACCCAGGTTCGTCGTTGAGTACACCATCACAGGCGCTCCTGTCTGTGATGCAGCGTCAACGGTAACCGCAGCCATGGTCTCCGAGCTGACAGTGCATGCTGCTGCAAACGTCGTCGAACTGTTCGTGCGGATGGTTGTTGTCTTGCAAACGTCCCCAGCTGTTGATTCAGAGACGTGGCTGCACGATCCGTTACAGCCATGCGGATAAGATGCCTGTCATCTCGACTGCTAGTGATACGAGGGCGTTGGCATTCAGCACGGCGTTCCATATTGCCCTCCTGAACCCATCGATTCCATATTCTGCTAACAGTCATTGGTTCAAATGGCTCTGAGCACTATGGGACTCAACATCTGAGGTCATCAGTCCCCTAAGGCTCTGAGCACTATGGGACTCAACATCTGAGGTCATCAGTCCCCTAAGGACATCACATACATCCATGCCCGAGGCAGGATTCGAACCTGCGACCGTAGCGGTCGCGCGGTTCCAGACTGAAGCGCTTAGAACTGCTTGGCCACACCGGCAAGCAACAGTCATTGGATATAAACCTAACTAACCTAAGGACATCACACAACACCCAGCCATCACGAGGCAGAGAAAATCCCTGACCCCGCCGGGAATCGAACCCGGGAACCCGGGCGTGGGAACCGAGAACGCTACCGTACGACCACGAGATGCGGGCATTGGATCTCGACCAACGCGAGCAGCAATGTCGCGATACAATAAACCGCAATCGCGATAGGCTACAATCCGACCTTTACCAAAATCGGAGACGTGATGGTACGCATTTCTCCTCCTTACACGAGGCATCACAACAACGTTTCACCAGGCAACGCCGGTCAACTGCTGTTTGTGTATGAGAAATCGGTTGGAAACTTTCCTCATGTCAGCACGTTGTAGGTGTCGCCACCGGCGCCAACCTTGTGTGAATGCTCTGAACAGCTAATCATTTGCGTATCACAGCATCTTCTTCCTGTCGGTTAAATTTCGCGTCTGTAGCACGTCATCTTCGTGGTGTAACAATTTTAATGGCCAGTAGTGTATTATTATTGCATTCAGGTACCACATACAAGTGTGTCCCAGAAGACTCCTTTCAATGTAGATACCACGTGTTGTAATATTTGCTATTCGTTGAACAGCTTGTGTTTAATAATGTGCTTAGTGCTGGAAATAGTCGCTAGAAACAGTAGTCCCACACGTACACGTCTTCTTTTTTCTGCCAGGTAGAACGGCCCCAGAGCTGACCCCTGTGGTAGCCGCCAGAGCCACTGCGCACCGCAGGCCCCGCCGTGCCATCACTGTGTGCTGTGACGTCAGTGTGCGTTCGGCGTAAACTGAACGAACGAAAGCGAAACAGTGCGGGGCGAGGCGCGGTGGGGGGCGGTGTGGGGGCGGCTGATTGGAATCCGGTGGCGCGGCGGCCGGTCTCCGCCTGTTTACCGGCGAGGCGGCCGCCCCCAGCAAACAACGCCTGCAACACAAACAGGCGCGCACAACAAACAGCACCGCACCGCGCTGTGCCGCGCCCCGTCGCACTCCTGCAGATTTTTAAAGCAGATCCCAGCTTCGTTATTTCGTCGCAAACACGCACGGAGCGACGCTGCGCCAGCGCTTCGGCCGCGTAACTAGTAACTCCGCCACGCTGTGGACGGTGAGCGAAAATTATGGAGTGAGGCCCTGAAGCGAGGCAGCGTGCCCTACCCCGACTCTGCTTACAGAGCTGCACTCTCAAAAAGCTGTGCTACTGACTCGCCAAAAAAGGTCACGAGGGCACCTCAGTCGCCTGCAGGTCATAGTGAACGACGCTGTACGAATCGTAAGCAAACTTGAGTGTCATTTCAAACAGGTACGCCCCTGATACACAATTACAACTGGTGGTGACTTCGATGTACCATCGATATGTTAGCGAAAGTCGGTGGTAGGCATAAAACGTCGTCCGAAATAGTTCTGGATGCGTTCTCAGAAAATTGTTTTGAACAACTAGTTCAGGAGCCCACTCGAACTGCAAATGTTTGTGAAAACGTGCTTGACCTCTCAGCAAAAAATAATTCTGACCTAACAAGGGGCATCACGTCTAATAGAAGGGTTCAAATGGTTCAAATGGCTCTGAGCACTATGGGACTTAACTGCTAAGGTCATCAGTCCCTTGGAATTATTTAAACCTAACTAAACTAAGGACGTCACACACATCAAAGCCCGAGGCAGGATTCGAACCTGCGACCGTAGCGGTCGTGCGGTTCCAGACTGTAGCGCCTAGAACCGCTCGGCCACCTCGGCCGGTTAGACGGGTTCGTAACGACAATATTGTTGTAGTGAGACTGAATATCGCATCACCCAAACCCGTAAAAAATATACACAAAATACATCTATTTACACTGAAGAGCCAAAGAAACTGGTACACCTGTCTAATGTCGTGTAAGGCCTCCGCGAGCACGCAGAAGTGCCGCAGGGCGAAGTGGCATGGACTCGACTAATGTCTGAAGTAGTGCTGGAGGGAATTCACACCATGAATCCAGCAGGCCAGTCCATAAATCCGTAAGAGTACGACGGGTTGGAGATCTCTTCTGAACAGCACGTTGCAAGACGTCCCAGATATGCTCAATAACATTCATATCTGGGGAGTTCGGTGGCCAGCGGAAGTGTTTAAACTCAGAAGAGTGTCCCTGGAGCCACTCTGTGCCATTTCTGGACATGTGGGGAATCGTATTGTACTGCTGGAATTGTCCAACTCCGTTGGAATGCACAATGGACATGAATGGCTGCAGCTGACCAGACAGGATGTTTACGTACGTGTCACCTGTCATAGTCGTATCTAGACGTATCAGTGGTCCCATATCACTCCAAATGTACACATCCCACACCATTATAGAGCCTCCACCAACTTGAACAGTCCCCTGCTGACATGCAGGGTGCATGGATTTATGAGGTTGTCTTAATACCCGTAAACCTCCAGACACTCGATACAATCTGAAGCGAGACTCATCCGACCAGACAACATCCTTGCACTCATCAACAGTCCAATGTCGGTGTTGACAGGCCCAGGTGCAGCATAAAGCTTTGTGCATGCAGTCATCATGGGTACACTATTGGGCCTTCGGTTCCGAAAGCCCTTATCGATGATGTTTCGTTGAATGCTTCGCATGTTGACACTCTTTGATGGCCAAGCATTGAAATCTACAGCAATTTGCGGAAAGGTTGCACTTCTCGTCACGTTGAACGATTCTCTTCAGTCGTCGTTGGTCCCGTTCTTCCAGGATCTTTTTCTAGCAGCAGAGATGTCGGAGATTTGATGTTTTGTCGGATTCCTGATATCCACGGTACACTCGTGAAATGGTCGTACGGAAAAATACCCACTTCATCGCTACC
This sequence comes from Schistocerca cancellata, assembly GCF_023864275.1. Lineage (NCBI taxonomy): Eukaryota > Metazoa > Arthropoda > Insecta > Orthoptera > Acrididae > Schistocerca > Schistocerca cancellata. The sequence continues at coordinate 1,141,454,572 of NC_064626.1, read as the reverse complement.
CGGAGATGCTGGGATCCTTCGCTCATGTGCCGTGTGCCACATTAAACTCATTTAAATCTTGATAACCTGCAATTGTGGCAGCAGTTACAATCTAACAACTGCGCCAAACACTTGTTGTCTTATGTAGGCTTTGCCGACTGCAATGCCATATTTTGCCTGTTTACGTTTCACTGTATTTGAATCCCGTGCTTGTACCAGTTTCTTTGGCTCTTGAGAGTATAAAAGCAGACAAAAATTCGCTTGATGCCTTTCTAAGAGACAGTCTCCACTCCTTCCAATCTGATTGTGTAAGCACACACCAGATGTGGCTGAAATTCAAGGAAATAGCATCAACGCCAATTGAGGGATGTATACCAAATGAATTAATAAAAGACGGTACTGTTCCCCAGTTATACACAAAAGAGGTCAGACCACTACCGCATAAACAACGAAAAACGCGTGCCAAATTTTAAAGAACGCAAAATAGCTAAGATTGACCAAGTTTTACAGAAGCTCGAAATTTAGCGTGAACTTCGATGCAAGATGATTTAAGTAGTTTCCACGCCGAAACTCAGTCGCGAAATCTGGCAGAAAACCGGAAGGCATTCTGGCCGTACGTGAAACTCGCTACTGGCAAGACGTAATCAATACCTTCACTACGCGATAACAATGATGATGCTGTTGATGACAGCGCCACTAAAGCGGAGTTACTGAAAACGGTTTTCCGAAATTCCTTTACAGAAATAGACGAAATAAATATTCCAGAATTCGAATCAAGAGCAACTACCAACATGAATAACTTAGAAGTAGATGTCCTTGGTGTTGCAAAGCAACTTAAATCATTTAATAAAAGCAAGTTTCTGGTCCAGACTGTACACCAATTAGGTTCCCTTCAGAGTATGCTGATACAAGAGCTCCATACTTAGCGATCAGATACAACCGCTCGCTTGTAGAAATATTCGGAACTATAGAATGGAAAGTTGCATAAATCACACCAGTACCCAAGTAAGGAAAAAAGAGCAATCGGCTGAATTACAGATCATTATCGCTAACGTCCATTCGGGGTAATATTTTGGAACATATACTGTGCTCGAACGTTATGAACCACCTCGAGGGAAACGATTTATTGACTAATAGCCTACACGGATTCAGAAAATATCGTTCTTGTGGAACACAACTACGTCTTTATCTCACGAATTAATGAGTCCTATCGACAGGGGATGTCAAACTGATTCCATATTTTCAGATTTCCAGAACTCTTTTGACATCGTTCCTCACAAGCGACTTCTAATTAAATGGAGTATCATCTCAGTTGTGTGACTGGATTCGTGATTTCCTGTCAGAAAGGTCACAGTTCGGAAAGTCATCTAGTAAAACAGATGTAATATCCGGCGTTCCCCAAGGACGTGTTACGGCCCCTCTGTTGTTCCTGATCTACATAAACGGTCTGAGCACCTCTCTTAAATGCTTGTAGGTAATACTGTCATTTGTCATCGTGTAATGTTATCGGATGATCAAAACGAACTGCAAAATTTATTTAGAGGAGATCTGTGTATGGTGCAAAAAGTGAAAACCGAGTTTAAATAATGAAAAGTGTGAAATCATCCACATGAACACTAAAAAGAATCCGCTAAATTTCAGGTACACAACAAATCACAAAAATGTCAAGGCTGTAAACCCAACTAAATGCTTAGGGATTACGATTACGACTAACTTAAATTGAAACGATAACACTGACAATGTTGTGGGGAAAGCAAAGACTGCACTTCATTGGCAGAACACTTAGAACACGCAACAGGTCTACTACAGAGACTTCTTGCACTACATGTTTCCGCCCTCTTCTGAAATGTTGCTGTTCGGTGTGGTATACGCATCAGATAGGATTGACGGAGGACATCGAAGAAGTTCAAAGAGGGGCAGCTCGTTTTGTATTATCGCGAAATAGGAGAGAAAGTGCCACGGATATGATACAGTAACCACAGTCTGTAATATCTCTTTATATTCGATGAATTATTCTGATACAATTCTACCCTTGAATGACGTTTACTAATTTTCTATCTTCATACTCGCAGAATCCATGCAAAAAGTAGTTCATACAATAGCTATGCCATGAGCGCATAAGTATTCTTTGTAGTACTCTCTCTGGTGGTTGTTAGAAAAAAAAGAAAGGGAGCTTCCAAGATTGTCTTCGTGCAGATTAGCCTGAGCTTGGTTTGGAAGAACTGTAATCTGTTTATTGAGATTTTTTTGCTTGAATAAATTTTTTTCGTGCATATTGTCACGTAAATAATTTTCCTAAGTCGTTATCGACGTAATATCCATCCTACCTCTCTGTACGAACATAGATAATCAGAAAATGAACTGAAAATGAAGTGAACATTAATTTATTAGATTATCAAAATATAATTTTTCCAACCTTTGAACAATTACGTAATAATGAAATCTTTGGCTGTAGTATGGATAATGTCAGAAATAGAATGATGCAAATCCAGTATTAACTCATTTGCTAAAAACAGAGTAACTTTCATGATAAAAAATTGGCAGGAACTTTATGTAACTTGGACACTGAATTTCACTGTCAAAGCACAGTTTCTAATTTATAGCTTGTGTCATAATTTATAACTTTTATTACAAAGAAATGTCAGAGTAACTGCTAGGTAAATGATCGTCCTTAACAATGAATAAATTCAAGCAATCTTTCTGCTTGCTACTATTACGACAGTCAGTATTACGGTGAGTAATATAACAAAAAGTTTCTGTCAACAGCCACTACACAATCTTACTATTTGCTATTTGATTATTATCTGACTACTGTGACATGTGTGATGTGGTACTTGAACTTGTGCGTTAGGTACTCTTCCTACGTCAAGACGCCAATAACTATTCTTACATAAGACTGCTTACGAGTATAAAGTACAGTTTCAGTTTAATTATTCTTGTTCCGGTGAGGATCTGGCGACCGTTGATTATTTTCATTAATGACATAGTTTGAGAACTTTTTTCCAAATTTTCCACTAATTGCTGTCAATTAAAAACTAGTTTACGTAATAAAAGTATATAAAGTAAACCAAACTTTGTTTCTAACCGACATTGCTAAAGTACTGAGCAGTGGTGATTCGCTTATTACTTCATCTACTTCTCTCGGTTTTGCATTATTCTTCGGAGTAGATACCTCTTCCTCACAGATTAGGTACTTAGGTACACGGTCATATACGAAGGTTGAATGAAAAGTAACTCCTCCACTTCGTTAATTGGGTTTGGATAGGAATATTTAATAAATCATACGCAGAAAAAATCCTTAGAATGTGATCTGTAATTACCGATAGTCACTTTTCCATATAATCACCAGCCAACTGGATATATTTCTGCCAACGATGAACAAGTTTTCTGAAGCCGTCACGGAAGAAGTCGACACTCTGTTTCCGCAAGCACAGTCTCATAGTTCTCTCAACGTCTTCATCAGAAGCATGATGATGTCCCCGCAGATCGTCTTTCATTATCGTGAACAGATTGAAGTCAGACGGTGCTAAATCTGATCTGTATGGAGGATGCCGTACGGTGTTGAGATTCAGTCTCTGAAGTTCTGCTGTGGTGGCACGTGAAGTGTGTGGTTTGGCATTGTCATGCTGCAGGAAAACATTTCACAGGGTTGCTATGTAACGCTCTGAATTTATTGTTCCACGATGAAGGAAATCAACGTGGATAACACCATCTGCGCCCAAAAACACCGTGGCCATGATTTTTCCAGCTGAGGGCGAGCCTTTGTGTCGATATTCCATAAATTGACGTTTCGTCTCTGGGTCGTAATGGTGTACCCACGTTTCGTCTCCTGTCACAACTGAATGGAGAAAGGCGTCACCTTCATTCTCGTAAAGCGAGAGGAGTTCTGGCAAATTTCAAGTCTGTGCAATTTCCTTTCAGGAGTCAGCATCCGGGGTACCCATCGTTCACAGATCTTCTGATAGCCAAGCAAAGCAATAATGTGGCCCACACGTTCTCGTGAAATGCCGATTGTGCTTGCAATTTTGTCTCTGAGTCATACGACGATCGTCCTGACTCAATCTGTCAACATTTTGCATGTGAAACTCGGTGGTTGCTGCCACAAGACGTCCAACTCTTTGTCACGCAGGTCAGATGTTCCCGCATCACCATCTTTAAATTTACTTGCCCGTCGACGCACAGTACTCAAATCAACATAATCACTTTAAACTCTTTTCATTCTCTGATGAATCACCTTTGGGGTGATACCTTCTACTGTCAAGAATTCTATGACTGCACGTTGCTTAAATCGTATTGACCGACCGTCTGCGCAGGGTTCCGTACTTAACAGTGCAACAACAAAACCGCCAACTGGAGCTGTAGAGAAGAGGCGACGGAACAAGCCAGTACCTGCCGCATACCAATGCTGCCAACTGTTGAAGAGTAATGACGGTGGAGGCATTACTTTTCAGTCAACCCTCGTAGTAGTAGTAGTAGTCGTAGTAGTGTGGTATTCTGCCTCAGGGCAGTTCTTGTCATGGGTCATATAGACAAGCCTAATTAGCCGGAGAGGTAGGAGGATTATACGTGGCTACCGGTGACAGGGCAGTGTATTATAATTACGACTGTCCCGAGCCGTGCAAAATTAGCAATGGTTATTTTCAGTGAATAATAGTGAGAAAATTTCAGGCACAACAATGCAGGCGGGATTGGTGTTACAACGTAACGATACGAGCGTAGATATCTTTGACAGTTTTCAGATATTGACGATAAACTAAACAATACCGAAAGAACGGAATGTATAAATAGTGCAAAGATGAAGCAAGAAATATTTGATGACATTAATGATAATTTGGAAATGAATGACACAGGATATAAAAGTGATGTAAACGTAACAGAGACGAAGACGAAACAGACAATGGGACAGGGTAGTAATTTGCCGGTATTTAGTTCGAATGCTTTAATGCAAATGATTGAAAAAATGAGTGAGCAAATCAGTAGTGAGATTAACTCTGTGAAAAGAGAAATCACAAATTCCGTAAGACAGAGGAAGACGTGGTGGAAGAGGTTTTGACTGCGGTAGGGGAGATTATAATTGTAACCATCATGGCAATGATAGAGTGGAAAACGGGGTTCCGCAACAGTAGCGGGTCGTATTACTGCGGATCGCTTTGTGAGACCCGCCGGCTTCAGAGGCAATACGAGGTGCATTCAAGTTCTAAGGCCTCCAATTTTTTTTCTAATTAACTACTCACCCGAAATCGATGAAACTGGCGTTACTTCTCGACGTAATCGCTCTGCAGACGTACACATTTTTCACAACGCTGACGCCATGATTCCATGGCAGCGGGGTCTGTTTTGACCTCTGGAAAATCGCTGAGGCAATAGCAGCACGGCTGGTGAATGTGCAGCCACGGAGAGTGTCTTTCATTGTTGGAAAAAGCCAAAAGTCACTAGGAGCCAGGTCAGGTGAGTAGGGAGCATGAGGAATCACTTCAAAGTTGTTATCACGAAGAAACTGTTGCGTAACGTTAGCTCGATGTGCGGGTACGTTGTCTTGGTGAAACAGCACATGCGCAGCCCTTCCCGGACGTTTTTGTTGCAGTGCAGGAAGGAATTTGTTCTTCAAAACATTTTCGTAGGATGCACCTGTTACCGTAGTGCCCTTTGCAAAGCAATGGGTAAGGATTACGCCCTCGCTGTCCCAGAACATGGACACCATCATTTCTTCAGCACTGTCGGTTACCCGAAATATTTTTGGTGGCGGTGAATCAGTGTGCTTCCATTGAGCTGACTGGCGCTTTGTTTCTGGATTGAAAAATTGCATCCACATATCATCTATTGTCACAACCGACGAAAAGAAAGTCCCATTCGTGCTGTCGTTGCGCATCAACATTGCTCGGCAACATGCCACACGGGCAGCCGTGTGGTCGTCCGTCAGCATTCGTGGCGCCCCCTTGGATGACACTTTCGCATTTTCAGGTCCTCATGCAGGATTGTGTGCACAGAACCCACAGAAATGCCAACTCTGGAGGCGATCTGTTCAACAGTCATTCGGCGATCCCCCAAAACAATTCTCTCCACTTTCTCGATCATGTCGTCAGACCGGCTTGTGCGAACCCGAGGTTGTTTCGGTTTGTTGTCACACGATGTTCTGCCTTCATTAAACTGTCGCACCCACGAACACACATTCGACACATCCATAACTCCATCACCACATGTCTCCTTCAACTTTCGATGAATTTCAATTGGTTTCACACCACGCAAATTCAGAAAACGAACGATTGCACGCTGTTCAAGTAAGGAAAACGTCGCCATTTTCAGTACTTAAAACAGTTCTCATTCTCGCCGCTGGCGGTAAAATTCCATCTGCCGTACGGTGCTGCCATCTCTGGGACGTATTGACAATGAACGCGGCCTCATTTTAAAACAATGCGCAATTTTTCTATCTCTTTCCAGTCCGGAGAAAAAAAATCGGAGGCCTTAGAACTTGAATGCACCTCGTATTGCTGCCGCAACAATGACGACGCAAAGGGAAGCAAAACGAGTAACGAACTTAAACAAGGTCAAGCGTAGCTGGAAACAGCGAGAATGAAAAACGATGCAGAAATGTAGCGATTCGGACGCTGGTCGAATCAGATGCATTAACAAGCGAAATCACGAATGTTGTTGGAGTGGCTACTCGTGCGAGTACATACAGCATCTCTGCAACGAGTTTAGCGCATCTTACGGTAGCGAATAAGCAAGCGAATAAGTTGTCTCAGTAAATGAAATTGAAATAATTGAGGACAAGGAATGCCTGACGTAATTAAGTAACATGTACGATAGTTTGGAGGAATGGAAGAAAGAACGAAGCATATGTTTTACGGAAAGTAATGAGGAAGTGATGAGTAATGAGGATGAGTATTTTGTTTGTAAGACGAAAGGGGCAAGTAATTTGAAACAGGTGTTACGTAAAGTAGATAATGTTGATGAGATATGTGAATATATGGGGCATGTGAGGTGCGTGATAATAATGTGTTTGTTGATGTCATTCTCTAACTCGACGAAGTCAGCGGATTAGAAAAGAAAGCAGTAAACTGCGTTATGGGGAAAGAGTACGTTTGTTCTGATAACTGGGTGAGATTAGTGATCGAAATGGAAGATTCCAATGTGTACCAAGTTACGGCAGAATTATTGTGTTCATATGAAGTAACCCAGCTTGACGATGCAACAGATACTGCGGAAATAAGACATGTTTTGGTTCAAACAGAATAAAGTAGTAGTAGGAAGCAGAAAAAACCACTAAATGGATGGTAATCTGTGGAATTATTTGCAAGAGGAACATGATTTCTTAAGGGGAGTTGGAATGCCGGAAAATGGAAAAAATTCACATTTTCAGTTTTTAACCTTATAACTTAATTTGAAATTTTCTGCTTAAAATGGTGCAAAATTTGTTAAGAAATTCCAATTGGAAGTATTTTTATTTAATTTTTCAAAATTACATGTGCGCTCAGCAAAGTTACCCATCTTGTGATTTGTACACATTTAAATCTTCGCATTTCCGAAAACATTACATATAGAAGGCTGTGGATTTCACTCTTCAGTTGTAGAATCTTTGATCCTTCCATAGGTACCATTGTTTTTACGACTAGCTGTGTTTATTGTTCAGTTTTTGATCTGTGAGTGTTTGTTTTGAGCCTCGAGTTTAGTTTGTCGCTCATTTGGAGTTTGTTATCTGTCTTGTTTTGACTTTCAGTGGTGAGTGCGTAGTTTCTACGATGCCTAGGAGTGCATCATTATTTAAAAAGCGAAAGTTTCGCGGTAATAGATTTACAAATAACGTTTGTTCAAGTGATTCTGCTTCAGCACCTGTTGATGCTGGTGAAAGTTCTGACGTTTGTACAGCTGAGATGTGTGAAGGAGACACGCCCACCAGTGCATCAAAAAAGAAGTTATCAAACTGTGCAAGTGAAATTACAGATGAAGCTTCTAATGAACAATATGTTTTAGTCGACTTTCCTGTTTTTACTGAGTTTATGAAGAAATGTTTGTGTTGTAATCTTTGTGGAGGTTCTTTTGATATGAACATAACAAAATCTATAGGACTTTCCTGCAAAATTGCTATAGTTTGTGCCAGTTGTGAAAATGAGACCTGTTTTTGGAGCTCTAAAACATGCAGTAGCAATTTGTTTGAGAGTAATATCAGGCTAATGTATGCAATGAGAGCAATTGGTAAAGGACATACTGCTGCTCAAACATTTTGTGCCATAATGAATCTTCCACCTCCACCTGCTAAAATTGACAATTACACTGAAGTGATAGGAGATGCTGTTCAGTCTGTAGCAGATTTATCAATGAAAGCTGCTGCCAGTGAAGCAAAATATATAAATGAAGGAAACCCAGATATCCCTGTTGCTTTTGATGGAACCTGGCAGAAAAGGGGTCACACATCCAAAAATGCTGTTGCTACTGTTACTAGTGTGGACAGCGGTAAAGTTTTGGACTATGAAGTGCTCACTAAACATTGTTACCATTGTGCATCTGGTAAGATAGAAGCAGCTCACATATGTAGCAAGAATTATGAAGGTACGAGTGGAGGCATGGAGGCTGCCGCTGCTGTGAAAATGTTTAGCAGATCAGAAAAAGAACGGGGAGTATTTTACACAAAATTCCTTGGAGATGGGGACTCCAAGGCATACAAAAGTGTTACAGAATCCATGCCATATGTCAATAAGACAATAACTAAACTAGAATGTGTCGGTCATGTTCAGAAACGAATGGGCACTCGTCTAAGGAAACTGAAACAGAATCTGAAGGACAAAATTTTGTCAGATGGTAAAACCATTAGAGGTCGCCTGTCAGATAAAATTATAAATGAATTACAACAATACTATGGTATGGCAATAAGAAATAATGCAAATAATTTGCAGGAAATGAGACAAGCTGTATGGGCCACATATTTACATCGATCATCAACTGATGATAATCCTCAACATTTTGCTTGTCCAGATGGTCCTCAGTCATGGTGCAATTATAGAAAATCTCAAGCTACTGGGGATCCTTATCACCATAAAAATTATATTCCATTGGCTGTTATGGAAGTAATTAAACCAATATATAGAGACTTGGGGCATCCTGATCTTCTGCGAAAATGTCTTCATGGTTGTACCCAGAATCAAAACGAGTCGTTCAACAACCTCATTTGGACTCGTGTACCTAAGAATGTATTTGTTGGGATAAAAACATTGAAATGGGGAGTCAGTGATGCTGTTATTTCATTCAATGATGGTCATATGGGTAGGCTAAAGGTCATGGCAAGGCTCGGCATTGCTCCTGGTATCAACACCATCAGAGGTCTTCAGCTTCTGGACAGCGTGCGAGTAAGGAAGGCTCAGTATGCAGCTGAATTTAATACAAAAAAAGCAAGGGCAGCAAGGAGAAGAAAGCTTCTAGGTGAAGAAGAAGAACTAGAAGATGACCCTGATTACTCTGCTGGACACTTTTGATAATAGAATAAAAGGTATTTGTGAATTTTCATAATAAATTACTTTAATCGCATTTTCTGGCATTTGACATTTTTAGTGTTACATGTACCTTTATCTCATAAACCACTCAACCAACAACATTCAAATTTTCAGAAATGCTGCAAAACAGTTCAAAGAGGCCACTGAACTAGAATCATGACAAGAACTGGCTTATTCTCTGAACTAGGGAAGTTTATGTTATACTTTTTCCAATAAAAAATGGCTTAATGGTAAAAAATTCATAAATACTATACCAACAAAAAGAAAACATTGGTTCTAGTTCAGTGGGCTCACAATATATGCTGAAAACCTCTGCCAGAATTTCAAAGTTCTGAAGATAATAGTTCCAAAGAAAAAGGTACACAAAGTTAGCAAATTTAACATTGGCGAGATAGGGCATTCCAACTCCCCTTAAGGGAAGATAAAGGTGAGTCGAGACGATGTGAACAGATAATGAAATGGTTCAAATGGCTCTGAGCACTATGGGACTTAACATCTGAGGTCATCAGTCCCCTAAAACTTAGAACTGACCCCGGTAAATATACATGATGTAGAAACTCAGATAATCGATAGTGGTAGTCAGATTAGAGTGTGTTCCCAGCCATTTTATGCGCGTGTTAGGAATGAACGCGAAGTTGTCGAGATGCCAGTTGAGGGCGTGACGATAATATGTACTACTGGTAGTTGTAGTAAACCAATGAAGTCTCAGGTGTTGTTACAAATGGTTATTAAAATGTGTTGTTTGAACACGGTTTCTTAGTGGTTCTCTAGCTAAGTACTGAAATAATTGCAGGTATGGATTGGATGACTAAGCATAAAGTAATTATTGACTGTGATACGAAGGAAATGATTTGCTCAGTCGGAAACGAGAAGATAAATGTGTATTTTGATGAAGTAGTAGAAACTAGTGAAAAGAGTGAAGTTAATTTACGAATACTTAACTTACCAATGTGTGCAGGTCTGCGTGAAGGAGCTGAGAGTTATCATGTTAGAAACCTGAATAAATTGTATCCATCTGATGACGAAATGATAGACATCGTAGAAAAGGTTTTGGGAATATCAGTAGAACAGAAAAGGGAATTGTACAATATTTTAGCCAGTAATAAAGAAGTATTTTCAGAGAAACCTTGTTTAGTACATGACCTTGAACAGTCTGGATGATTGACTAATCTGGCCTTCTAACATGAACCAAAACGGCCTTGCTGTGCTGGTTCTGGGAACGGCTGAAAGCAAAGGGAAACTACAGCCGTAATTTTTCCTGAGGGCATGCAGCTCTATTGTATGGTTAAATGATGACGGCGTCCTATTGGGTAAAATATTCCGCAGGTAAAATAGTCCCATATTCGGATCCCCGGGCGGGGACTACTCAGGAGGACGTCGTTATCAGGAGAAAGAAAACTGGAGCGTGGAATGTCAGATCCCTTAATCGAGCAGGTAGGTTAGAAAATTTAAAAAGGGAAATGGATAGGTTAAAGTTAGATATAGTGGGAATTAGTGAAGTTCGGCGGCAGGAGAAACAAGACTTCTGGTCAGAGAGAGCATTAGGGAACGATTGACAAGAACGGGGGAGAGAAATACAGTAGTAGAAGAATGGGCAGCTTTGAGAGATGAAATAATGAAGGCAGCAGAGGAACAAGTTGGTAAAAAGACGAGGGCTAGTAGAAATCCTTGGGCAACAGAGGAGATATTGAATTTAATTGATGAAAGGAGAAAATGTAAAAACACAGTAAATAAGGCAGGCGAAAAGGAATACAAACGTCTCAAAAATGAGACTGACAGGAAGTGCAAAATGGCTAAGCAGGGATGGCTAGAGGACAAATTTAAAGATGTAGAGGCATATGTCTCTAGGGGTAAGATAGATACTGCCTACAGGAAAATTAAAGAGACCTTTGGGAAAAGAGAACCACTTGTATGAATATCGAGAGCTCAGATGAAAAACCAGTTCTAAGCAAAGAAGCACAGCAGAAATGTGGAAGGGTTACATAGAGAGTCTATACTCGAGCGATGTACTTGAGGGCAATATTATGGAAATGGAAGAGGACGTAGATGAAGATGAAATAGGAGATATGATACTGCGTGAAGAATTTGACAGAACACTGAGAAACTAAATCGAAACAAGGCCCTGGGAGTAGACATTCCATTAGAACTACTGATAGCCTTGGAAGAACCAGCCACTACAAAACTCTACCATCTGGTGAGTAAGATGTAGGAGACGGGCGAAATATTCTCAGACGTCAAGAAAAATGTAATAATTCCAATTCCTGAGAAATCAGGTGTTGACATGTGTGGCAATTACTGAACCATCAGTTTAATAAATTACGGCTGCAAAATACTAACGCAAATTCCTTACAGACGAATGGACAAACTGGTGAAAGCCGACCTCGCTGAAGGTCAGACTGGATTTCGTAGAAATGTTGGAGCCGGCCAGAGTGGCCGAGCGGTTCTAGGCGCTACAGTCTGGAACCGCGCAACCGCTACGGTCGCAGGTTCGAATCCTGCTTCGGGCATGGATGTGTGTGATGTCCTTAGGTTAGTTAGGTTTAAGTAGTTCTAAGTTCTAGGGGACTGATGACCACAGCAGTTAAGTCCCATAGTGCTCAGAGCCATTTTTAGAAATGTTGGAACACGCGTGGCAATATTGACTCGTGAACTGTCTTAGAAGATAGATGAAGGAAAGGAAAACCTACGTTTCTAGCATTTGTAGACTTAGAGCAAGCTTTTAAAAATGTTGACTGGAATACTCTGTTTCAAATACAGGGAGCGAAAGGGTCTTTACAATTGGTACAGAAACCAGATGGCAGTTATAAGAGTCGAGGGGCATGAAAGGGAAGCAATGCTTGTAGCATATCCCCGATGTTACTCAATCTGTATATTGAGCAAGCGGTAAAGGAAACAAGAGAAAAATTTGGACTGGGAATCAAAATTCATGGCGAAGAAATAAAAACTTTGAGGTTTGCCGATGACATTGTAATTCTATCAGAGACAGCAAAGGACCTGGAAGAGCAGTTGAACGGAATAGACAGTGTCTTGAAAGGAGGATATAAGATGAACATCAACAAAAGCAAAACTAGGATAATGGAATGTAGTCGAATTAAGTCGGGTGATGCTAAGGGAATTAGAGTAGAAAGTGAGACACTTAAAGTAGTAGATGTGTTTTGCTATTTAGAGAGCCAAGTAACTGATGATGGTCGAAGTAGAGAGGATATAAAATGTAGACAGTGAATGGCAAGGAAAGCGTTTCTGAAGAGGAGAAAGTTGTTAACATCGAGTATAGATTTAAGTGTCAGGAGGTCGTTTCTGAAAGTATTTGTATCGATTGTAGCCATGTATGGAAGTGAAAAACATGGACGATAAATAGTTTAGACAAGAAGAGAATAGAAGCTTTCGAAATGTGGTGCTACAGAAGAATGCTGAAAATTAGATGGGCAGATCACGTAACGAACGATGAGGTACTGAGTAGAATTGGTGAGAAGAGGAATTGGTGGTACAACTTGACTAGAAGAAGGGATCGGTTGGTGGGACATGTTCTGAGGCATGAAGGGGTTACTAATTTACTACTGGAGGGAAGCGTGGAGGATAAAAATCGTAGATGGAGATTAAGAGATGAATACACTAAGCAGATTCAGAAGGATGTAGGTTGCAATAGGTACTGGGAGATGAAGAAGGTTGCACAGTACAGAGTAGCATGGAGAGCTGCATCAAACCAGTCTCTGGACTGAACAGCACAACAACACTATTAATTGCGGAACAGTTACTGAGGTAGAAAATTTAGACTGAAACTGTTCTTTACCAAACACACAAAAGTGGCAGCAAATAGTTAATCAGTTTTCATATTCTTACGACACTCGGCGATTTCATGGAGAGGGAAGGGACCATCCTTTTTAATAATGTCTGAGGACAATCACAATACAGGTGCCCTGCAATTATTGCAGGTTATTATTCAAGGAAGCCATACTTTGTGAAAGAATTGTCACTGGGTAATGCCACTAAAATACAGTACCTGTGACTTTACGGTCTTACGATGTCCTAGTTAAGTGGACGACGAAGAATGTAGGCGGCGACAATACTGAACTGCTGCCGCTTGAAAACCCTGAGTCATCTCCAGAGCTACGGGTAATTATGGAGCAGGCAGTGGTTAGAACTGCAGCTTCCTCCGCCTGTCCACTCCTACGCGCGGTTCCGAACCGTAGCACCTAGAACTGCTCGGCCACCCTGGCCGGCTATCAACGGATATTAAACGGCGAAAAATTTTGGAAGGTGCAGAAGGTATTTTATCTACATTTTCGGTATTACATTGTATTATTAAGAATAAAGTTACGCTGCGACAAAGTAAAAATCTCATAGAGTCTGAATATTAAGGTTATTCACTGTGTATTAAACATGAAGCTCACACGATTGAGGAAGATAAAAAGGCACTGAAATTGGAGAAAAACCATACACATAAGCAATTAGAGGACACAGAATGAAGAAATAAAGGTCGTAATTGAGTGCAAGCGACAGAGATAGTAACTAACGTTGCCACACGGCAGTAGAGCGTGGCAAAATGCCTTATGTTAGTTTCGGCACGAATGCGTCGGTGGTCTGGATGCGATCGTAAGTACGACTTGCCATCTTACTGCCGCAGCCAGCAATCAACAAGGTCGCTAGCTGTTTCTCCGAGTAGCAGAAAATCTCTTATCGATCTTTCTAGTGCCTGTAGCACTCAGTGGAACAGGGTTAACATGACGCCTAACCGATCGGACCGTCTCGTGGAGACTGTCTGTAGCAGCCACGCAAAAGCGTCTTGAGTGCGCTAGAACTCGGTTCCCAGTGCGGCAGAGCAGTTGTTGTGGAACTTATTTAACAGCTCGAGTTTAAAAGAAAACGACCGATTACGTTTCGCTGCAGCCTTCTGTCGTTGGTACAACCTTTTAAGCGAATCACAGTTTGGTTTCCGAAGTGGCAAAAATACGGAGTCAGCCATAGAAGAATTCACAAAGTTGTACTTGATGCTATTGATAAAGATGAGTGTGTCGCAGGCATATTTTTGGATCTTTATAAGGAGTTTGATACAGTCGAACACAAGATTCTATTAAATAAATTAGAAGCATTAGGAATAAGAGGGGTAGCTAACGACTGGTTTCGATCATACCTAACAGATAGGGAACAAAGAGTGGAGATAACACATACTTCAAATAGATCTAAACATTTAGTAAAACACTTATCAGACTCAAAATACATTAATATAGGGGTTTTGCAAGGTAGCATATTAGGACCAATACTGTTCCTGATATACATCAATGACTTTCCCAGTAGTGTTACTCATGGTGAAAAAATCCTCTTCGCTGATGACAGCGATATTATAGTCACTGAGAAAACAGGAGAACTCCTTGCAGAGAAAGCAAATGAAGCTCTCAAGGAAGTTTACGATTGGTCAATAAGCAATAATGTGACACTGAACATAAAGAAAACTAATGCCATGAATTTCAGTTTGAAGAGGGAAAATGACAATGTTAAATTAAATGTAGATGGCACCTCTATAGACTGTGTAACAAATGCAAATTTTCTAGGAATGAATATTCTCAGTTGAAGTGGTGTGAACACACAAAGATACTTGCAAACAGAATGTCATCAGCATGTTATGCCCTTAGAATCCTATCATCAGTGTGTAACATGCAGTGTCGTTTAGTTACATGCTATTCATACGTACACTCAATTCTTAGCTATGGAATGCTTTTTTGGGGAACAAATGCACAAAATATGAACACAATTTTCAAAGTCCAGAAAAGAGCTATAAGAATAATAACCAAAAATACTAGTCGAGCTCATTGTAAAGACCTGTTCAGAACACTGGGGATTTTAACTGCTCCACGTGAATACATTTACCAGTCAGTTGTACACATCAAAAATTACATTGGTAATTACCGCACAAACTGCTCTGTCCATGACCATGCAACAAGAGATAGACTCAATTTACATTTACCAAGAAAAAATAAACACAAAACTCAAAACAGCATTTTTACCAAGCAATAAAACTGTACAATAAAGTACCAAAAGAGATTAAAGAAATTGCCAAAATAAACATATTTAAAAAGGAAGCTAAAAAGTACCTGTTACATTTAAAAAGGAAGCTAAAAAGTACCTGTTATGCAATACATTTTATACGTTGAAGGATTACTTAGCTAAAACAGAGAAGGGGTTTGATAAAAAATGCTATACAAATAAATAATAACAATAATGATTATAAAATATCCAACATTATAGCGATAAGAAGTGCTGTAGTATCGAAGGAAATTGACGGAATCCGAAATGTGAAATAATTTGGGTGAAGGTCACGATTAAAGCAGGCTCAGACATGGTAATTGGATGTCTCTATAGGCCCCCTGGCTCAGCAGCTGTTGTGGCTGAGCACCTGAAAGATAATTTGGAAAATACACTCCTGGAAATGGAAAAAAGAACACATTGACACCGGTGTGTCAGACCCACCATACTTACTCCGGACACTGCGAGAGGGCTGTACAAGCAATGATCACACGCACGGCACAGCGGACACACCAGGAACCGCGGTGTTAGCCGTCGAATGGCGCTAGCTGCGCAGCATTTGTGCACCGCCGCCGTCAGTGTCAGCCAGTTTGCCGTGGCATGCGGAGCTCCATCACAGTCTTTAACACTGGTAGCATGCCGCGACAGCGTGGACGTGAACCGTATGTGCAGTTGACGGACTTTGAGCGAGGGCGTATAGTGGGCATGCGGGAGGCCGGGTGGACGTACCGCCGAATTGCTCAACACGTGGGGCGTGAGGTCTCCGCAGTACATCGATGTTGTCGCCAGTGGTCGGCGGAAGGTGCACGTGCCCGTCGATCTGGGACCGGACCGCAGCGACGCACGGATGCACGCCAAGACCGTAGGATCCTACGCAGTGCTAGGGGACCGCACCGCCACTTCCCAGCAAATTAGGGACACTGTTGCTCCTGGGGTATCGGCGAGGACCATTCGCAACCGTCTCCATGAAGCTGGGCTACGGTCCCGCACACCGTTAGGCCGTCTTCCGCTCACGCCCCAACATCGTGCAGCCCGCCTCCAGTGGTGTCGCGACAGGCGTGAATGGAGGGACGAATGGAGACGTGTCGTCTTCAGCGATGAGAGTCGCTTCTGCCTTGGTGCCAATGATGGTCGTATGCGTGTTTGGCGCCGTGCAGGTGAGCGCCACAATCAGGACTGCACACGACCGAGGCACACAGGGCCAACACCCGGCATCATGGTGTGGGGAGCGATCTCCTACACTGGCCGTACACCACTGGTGATCGTCGAGGGGACACTGAATAGTGCACGGTACATCTAAACCGTCATCGAACCCATCGTTCTACCATTCCTAGACCGGCAAGGGAACTTGCTGTTCCAACAGGACAATGCACGTCCGCATGTATCCCGTGCCACCCAACGTGCTCTAGAAGGTGTAAGTCAACTACCCTGGCCAGCAAGATCTCCGGATCTGTCCCCCATTGAGCATGTTTGGGACTGGATGAAGCGTCGTCTCACGCGGTCTGCACGTCCAGCACGAACGCTGGTCCAACTGAGGCACCAGGTGGAAATGGCATGGCAAGCCGTTCCACAGGACTACATCCAGCATCTCTACGATCGTCTCCATGGGAGAATAGCAGCCTGCATTGCTGCGAAAGGTGGATATACACTGTACTAGTGCCGACATTGTGCATGCTCTGTTGCCTGTGTCTATGTGCCTGTGGTTCTGTCAGTGTGATCATGTGATGTATCTGACCCCAGGAATGTGTCAATAAAGTTTCCCCTTCCTGGGACAATGAATTCACGGTGTTCTTATTTCAATTTCCAGGAGTGTATTTCGAGTAGATTTCCCCACCACGTTATAGTTCTGGGTGGAGATTTTAATTTGCCGGATATAGACTGGGAGACTCAAACGTTCATAACGGGTGGCAGGGACAAAGAATCCAGTGAAATTTTTTTAAGTGCTTTATCTGAAAACTACCTTGAGCAGTTAAACAGCGAACCGACTCGTGGCGATAACATATTAGACCTTCTGGTGACAAACAGACCCGAACTATTTGAAAAAGTTAACGCAGAACAGGGAATCAGCGATCATAAAGCGGTTACTGCATCGATGATTTCAGCCGTAAATAGAAATATTAAAAAAGGTAGGAAGATTTTTATGTTTAGCAAAAGTGACAAAAAGCAGATTACAGAGTACCTGACGGCTCAACACAAAAGTTTTGTCTCAAGTACAGATAGTGTTGAGGATCAGTGGACAAAGTTCAAAACCATCGTACAATATGCGTTAGATGAGTATGTGCCAAGCAAGATCGTAAGAGATGGAAAAGAGCCACCGTGGTACAACAAACGAGTTAGAAAATTGCTTCCGAAGCAAAGGGAACTTCACAACAAACATAAACATAGCCAAAGCCTTGCAGACAAACAAAAATTACGCGAAGCGAAGTGTAGTGTGAGGAGGGCTATGCGAGAGGCGTTCAATGAATTTGAAAGTAAAGTTCTGTGTACTGACTTGGCAGAAAATCCTAAGAAATTTTAGTCTTATGTCAAAGCGGTAGGTGGATCAAAACAAAATGTCCAGACACTCTGTGACCAGAATGGTACTGAAACAGAGAATGACAGACTAAAGGCCGAAATACTAAATCTCTTTTTCCAAAGCTGTTTCACAGAGGAAGACTGCACTGTAGTTCCTTCTCTAGATTGTCGCACAGATGACAAAATGGTAGATATCGAAATAGACGACAGAGGGATAGAGAAACAATTAAAATCGCTCAAAAGATTAAAGGCCGCTGGACCTGATGGAATACCAGTTCGATTTTACACAGAGTACACGAAGGAACTTGCCCCCCCTTCTTGCAGCGATGTACCGTAGGTCTCTAGAAGAGCGTAGCGTTCCAAAGGATTGGAAAAGGGCACAGGTCATCTCCGTTTTCAAGAAGGGGCGTCGAACAGATGTGCAGAACTATAGACCTATATCTCTAACGTCGATCAGTTGTAGAATTTTGGAACACATATTATGTTCGAGTATAATGACTTTTCTGGAGACTAGAAATCTACTCTGTAGGAATCAGCATGGGTTTCGAAAAATACGGTCGTGTGAAACCCAGCTCGCGCTATTCGTCCACGAGACTCAGAGGGCCATAGACACGGGTTCCCAGGTAGATGCCGTGTTCTTGACTTTCGCAGGGCGTTCGATACAGTTCCCCACAGTTCAAAAAATGGTTGAAATGGCTCTGAGCACTATGGGACTTAACAGGTATGGTCATCAGTCCCCTAGAACTTAGAACTACTTAAACCTAACTAACCTAAGGACAGCACACAACACTCAGTCATCACGAGGCAGAAAAACCCTGACCCCGCCGGGAATAGAACCCGGGAACCCGGGCGTGGGAAGCGAGAACGCTACCGCACGTCCACGAGCTGCAGACTCCCCCACAGTCGTTTAATGAACAAAGTAAGAGCATATGGACTATCCGACCAATTGTGTGATTGGATTGAAGAGTTCCTAGTTAACAGAACGCAGCATGTCATTCTCAATGGAGAGGAGTCCTCCGAAGTAAGAGTGATTTCAGGTGTGCCGCAGGGGAGTGTCATAGGACCGTTGCTATTCACAATATACATAAATGACCTTGTGGATGACATCGGAAGTTCACTGAGGCTTTTTGCAGATGATGCTGTGGTGTATCGAGAGGTTGTAAAAATGGAAAATTGTACTGAAATGCAGGAGGATCTGCAGCGAATTGACGCATGGTGCAGGGAATGGCAATTGAATCTCAATGTAGACAAGTATAATGTGCTGCGAATACATAGAAAGATAGATCCCTTATCATTTAGCTACAAAATAGCAGGTCAGCAACTGGAAGCAGTTAATTCCATAAATTATCTAGGAGTACGCATTAGGAGTGATTTAAAATGGAATGATCATATAAAGTTGATCGTTGGTAAAGCAGATGCCAGACTGAGCTTCATTGGAAGAATCCTAAGGAAATGCAATCCGAAAACAAAGGAAGTAGGTTACAGTACGCTTGTTCGCCCACTGCTTGAATACTGCTCAGCAGTGTGGGATCCGTACCAGATAGGGTTAATAGAAGAGACAGAGAAGATCCAACGGAGAGCAGCGCGCTTCGTTACAGGATCATTTAGTAATCGCGAAAGCATTACGGAGATGATAGATAAACTCCAGTGGGAGACTCTGCAGGAGAGACGCTCAGTAGCTCGGTACAGGCTTTTGTTAAAGTTTCGAGAACATACCTTCACCGAAGAGTCAAGCAGTATATTGCTCCCTCCTACGTATATCTCGCGAAGAGACCATGAAGATAAAATCAGAGAGATTAGAGCCCACACAGAAGCATACCGACAATCCTTCTTTCCACGAACAATACGAGACAGGAATAGAAGGGAGAACCGATAGAGGTACTCAGGGTACCCTCCGCCACACACCGTCAGGTGGCTTGCGGAGTATGGATGTAGATGTAGAACACCTTCACTTTATGTTTTTTACTTCTTTTTTTCCTTTCTAGAAATACTTACCCCCAAGCTATGCATAGCACAATACTAACAAAAAAAATGGTTCAAATGGCTCTGAGCACTATGGGACTCAACTGCGGTGGTCATAAGTCCCCTAGAACTTAGAACTAATTAAACCTAACTAACCTAAGGACAGCACACAACACCCAGTCATCACGAGGCAGAGAAAATCCCTGACCCCGCCGGGAATCGAACCCGGGAACCCGGGCGTGGGAAGCGAGAACGCTACCGCACGACTACGAGATGCGGGTTGCACAATACTAACACCTCTTCCTCTTTCTGCGCTCAACATCTCATTCATTATGGAGGGATGCTGACTCACTTTTTCAGGATATCAAATGGAAAGTTGCGGTACAGAAAATGGCCCAGAGATCACCAGTGTGTGTGTGTGTGTGTGTGTGTGTGTGTGTGTGTGTGTGTTTGTATGTGTAGTGAGTGAAGTGATACGGTACTATGTGTGTATAATGTGTGCAGTGACTGATAGTGAGATAGGAGTGAACAATGTGGCATTGCATTATTTAATAACTTATTTGTAAAAAAAAGTATGTCAGGAGTAAATCTAATGATTGTCTCTAGCTAGAAGTCTGTAAATATATGTGTATACGAATTATCTTATTTTAAATTGATCTAAATTTTTAAATACTTTGACATGTCCTATATCGTCGTAAAAAAGAAATCTACGGACGAATAAAGCTACTACTACTAGTACTACTACTACCTTTCTACAGACAACTGTATCGTCTGCAAATAGCCTCACACAGCCTTTAGCCACTACATCATAAATATAAATTATAAATAGCGGCAACCCTATATCACTTGCTGTGGACACTCTGGAAATTATCTCCACAACTGTCAATTTTGTTCCGCTAAGAACGACGTGTTGAGTTGTACTTGCTAGGAACTCGATCCAGTCAAAAAATGGGTCCGACATTCAGTAAGCCTGAAAGATCTTGTATCAATCCTGTACGGAAGTCAGTAAATACAGCTTCAATCTGAGCATCTTTGTCTATGGAGTTATGGATTTTATGGACGAACACAACGAGAATTTCGTAATACCTCTATTTGCGGAATCCATGTTGATTTTTATAGCGAAAACTTTTGTTGTGCAAAAACACAGTAATAGATGGGCATGCAACAGGTCCCACAATTCTGAGAAATTCGTCTTAGGCGACTCAAATGATGTCAAAGACTCTGCAAAAAGTTTACTAACAAAATCAAGAACTACTCATTGCCTGAAGATCATAGGAATGTGCTGGCGTAAGCTGTCGCCAGCACCCCGGTCGGCAAAGATGTAGCGCGAATGTCGATAGTAGGCGCAGGATCAAGTGCGCCTATCACGAGAGGGGCCACAGACAGACTCGCAAGCAACGCGCTGCCAACACCCTCTCGGCCGCAAGTATTTAGGCCGCCATTGCTGACCGTAGGGCTCAGTCTCTGTCACTGACTTAGTGGATGACTCATTCACTCTCACTCACTCATTCTAGTTTGGAGTCTATCATTAATTCGCAGAGCAGGCTTATGGTACGACAGTACATAGTGTCATATTATAGCAAGGTTGCCGAAATTGTCTGCTAGCGGACAATGACTAATGAGCTTGTACTACAACACATGGACTCTATTAATGCTAAGTTAACTTACAGTTGATGTAAATAAAGAACCGTATTAATCTACGTATGCAATTGTGTTGCAGAAAGAGGATACTGGCCACCAAACAACATCCTCTCCCTTGATTTCTATGGTACAAGACTCTACATTGGCGACGAGGACACTAAAAGGAACAAACAAGTTGGTGACACAAAATAAAAATACTGGGTCTTATTGAGACTGTTTTGAGGCTAAATTCAACTAAACATCCAGTTCTTCCGTCGATGCATGGAGCTGAAGTTCCACAAAAGGTTCAAGTTCTTTCGTGTAGACATAGAGTTAAAGTTCCGCTAGAACAGTCGAAAGTCTATGTAATACAAGCATAATTTGAGCCAAGTTTCACGACATCCACAGCAACGGAGACCTCTCCATCAGCGGCGTCGCTGCGACCCGGAGCGTTATGTCAGTAGGCAGGGCAGCGCAGTCTCTGCTGTAGAGTGTGTCACCGATGACAATATCGACGACGTCATCGATAAGTCATGGGATTTCTCCACATCCACCCCTGTTTGACAAAGGCCAATTGTCCTTTGTGTAAAATGGCGGGAAATTAAAAATAATACCCAGTTGCTATAGAGTATTTCAGTGGAAGAACAGCTCTTGTCCTAAGTATAAATTGGCTGCAAATTCAATTTGACGCATTCTGATGCTCGCTACCTGGAATAATGGCCTGCCTCTGTGACGTCACAATCCGAGAGCTGGTATATGGCTGTATCCTTAGTATAACGTCAGAATCCTACATGGCTGACCAGAATGTGGAGACCGGCGTATACTCGCGCAGATCTGTGACGTCAGACCTGTCTGGCTGTTTATAACAGTCTAGAAGTCTCGTATACTACCCCAGGGTTTGAATACTGGCACATCGCTATGACAGAATACAAGATGCTAGGACAAAGGGAAGTAACTTACCTGTAGAGACCTGTAGGGCTGTTAAAGTCAGGTCACTGTGTAATTTCATCCTGCCTCTCCCAAGTTAGGCAATTTCCCCTGCTTACACAGATGTTTACGTTTGGTCAGAACATAAGTCATGCAGCGTCATAAATTAAAGTCCAGACCGTATGCTGTGTAGTGGCAACAGTTATAGCTTAATTTAAACAAACACCGGGGGGCCTGCCAGCGTGGCTGAGCGGTTCTAGGCGCTACAGTCTGGAACCGCGCGACCGCTACAGTCGCAGGTTCGAATCCTGCCTCGGGCATGGATGTGTGTGATGTCCTTAGCTTAGTTAGGTTTAAGTAGTTCTAAGTTCTAGGGGACTGATGACCTCGGAAGTTACGTCCCATAGTGCCCAGAGCCATTTGAATCATTTGTCGGTATCAGGCGTTTGCAACCCTTATGTGGAAGGACTCAAGGAATTAATTAAAGCTGTTTGAAATAACAGTCAAATGTTTATGTCAATCTTTCATTGTGGTTCACCAGCCAACTGACAGAGCTATTAATTGCATAGGTAAATTCCAACTGCGACCATAGTTATGGGATGCGAAATGTAATGTACACAAATACCTTAATAATGATAATAACAAAAAAAATATCAGTTGCAAGTTAGTGCACATAAACACGGAAGCACGCGTGATGAAGCCTCAAGCAGGTTCAAATGGCTCTGAGCACTATGGGACTCAACATCTGAGGTCATCAGTCCCCTAGAACTTAGAACTACTTAAACCTAACTAACCTAAGGACATCACACACACCCATGCCCGAGGCAGGATTCGAACCTGCGACCGTAGCGGTCGCGCGGTTCCAGACTGAAGCATCTAGAACCGCTGGGCCACAACGACCGGCGCCTCAAACATGTTTAGAAGTCTCAGCAATCTATGTGGAATAAAATTATGGCTTAGTACTGCATATCTTCTACTACGACTGTAACAGCATGAAAGACCTTTAAATTTCGATCTTTGCTTATGTTACTTTGTGTCTTCCACAGCTCTGGTATTAGATCTAAACAGTGCGTTTGCGAAATTCATAGCTGTCTCATTTGCGCACTTGTACATTCCGTTAGACAACTGACAAATAAAATGCTTGTGCGTACTCCATCTTCGAAACTGAAGAGCAATAATATTGTTTCACCATTCGACTACTTGTTATTTGTCTCGGTACAGCAGCACCGTTGGAATGAGAAAGAAGCAGCGGTGTGAGTGAGACAGACAGATACCGACCTGAAATTCGGAATATTCTCCACACTTGGCGGACAACACCCGCCAATACAACAGCTATACCTCGGTAGGTGCCTGCAGCAGGCCGATCCATCAGCTACATTATTTGACCATCCCGCATCACTGCCGTGTATCGCAGCCGCACTGCAGCAGTGTCGACGACAATACTACTGCATTGCCGTAAAATACGGCTCGCGTGAACGCCGTTATACATGTCACGCTACCTGGTCAACGCTGCATAGGGCTTAGTTCCCGGTAGCCTAGCTGTGTGCAGTTGGCGCAAACAGCGCACGCACTCTGTTATTGATCAAACAAGTGACACGGGCTTCGCTGTACAGCCGCTGTGACACCGGCCGGCGGTGCTGACAATAGCGTCGATAGCGATAGCTCCGGGTTCCCGTTCCCGCGCACCGGACGGCTTATTTTTCTGGGAGGAAAGTCGCGCGTATTTATCACCGACCGGCGACACGGCCGGGACAATGGCGCTGACCGTGCCGGACAATGGCGGCGGGTGATGTACGAGCGGCCGGGACGGCGCGCCGCTAATCACAACGTCAAACACCTGCCAACAACGGCCGACAACATAATCCACCTGCTAGCACCGCGCCGCGCGCCATCGATCCGTGCGCTGCGCTCGCGCGCGTGGGCCGCCCTCGCTTCCCGGCCTAGCTGGAGCTGGAACTGGAGTCGGTGTGGACGCCCGCTCGTCCGCTCGCATTCCCGGACACGTTCCCAACACTGCAGTCCGCCTTAGTCGAGTGTTCGCTTTCAGGAGCTGCCAACGTTTACACAGAGCGCTAGTATTCGGTACTACGCTACCGCGTACAGGCAAAGCCGCGTCGCCACGGGACGAGGTTACGACCTCCAAGTGCTAACAGATAGGAGTTAACCCAGGAATTTTTGGATCAAAGTCGTACAAACAGCTAAACTCAATGAAAACGCCGTATAAAAAAATTAATGCCGCAGTCGATATACAACACCCCCATTGGCATTGTAGCGAGAAGGAAGTACTTCTCTGGGCGGTCTCACTAACCTGGTGTCTTGCTGCTTCGGTAAGTCCCTCGTCGCACAGTAGTAGCGCTCAGTCGCCAGGTTCCATGTAGGTGGTGATCCTGCTGAAGTGGAGTGTTTAGGGACGCCAGTTGTTAATGGTTCAAATGGCCCTGAGCACTATGGGACTTAACTTCTGAGGTCATCAGTCCCCTAGAACTTAAAACTACTTAAACCTAACTAACCTTGAGAGTTGGCAATACTCTCTTAGGATGTAAAGGTTGGCTACAGCGCGCATACACAAGCTCTGGAATCTAAGATATTGTTATCGCGCCTCGCAGCGCACGGATTAACTAGTGGCAGTCTGGAAGCCAGTGTAGGAGCCCGCCTGCTGTGGTGCGCACGTGTGTCGGGCGAGGGGTCGTCGCCGAGCTGCCGTACTGCCGTGTCCGCCAACAGCGACACGGGATTTGGTATTTAGTTGATATTTTTTATAATTTGCAGCGCGCTTATTAATTTAAAGGAAAGGGTTTGTGTATGTGCATAGCAGCAGACGGTAATTTTGATAACGATAGGAGTTGAATTCTTAAGGGGAAACCATTGTTAGATTAAGTACAGGGTTATTACAAATGATTGAAGCGATTTCACAGCTCTACAATAACTTTATTATTTGAGATATTTTCACAGTGCTTTGCACACACATACAAAAACTCAGAAAGTTTATTTGGCATGCACAATTGTTCGATATGTGCCCCTTTAGTGATTCGGCAGACATCAAGCCGATAATCAAGTTCCTCCCACACTCGGAGCAGCATATCCCCATCAATGAGTTCGAAAGCATCGTTGATGCGAGCTCGCAGTTCTGGCACGTTTCTTGGTAGAGGAGGTTTAAACATTGAATCTTTCACATAACCCCACAGAAAGAAATCGCATGGGGTTAAGTCGGGAGAGCGTGGAGGCCATGACATGAATTGCCGATCATGATCTCCACCACGACCGATCCATCGGTTTTCCAATCTCCTGTTTAAGAAATGCCTAACATCATGATGGAAGAGCGGTGGAGCACCATCCTGTTGAAAGATGAAGTCGGCGCTGTCGGTCTCCAGTTGTGGTATGAGCCAATTTTCCAGCATGTCCAGATACACGTGTCCTGTAACGTTTTTTTTCGCAGAAGAAAAAGGGGCCATAAACTTTAAACCGTGAGATTGCACAAAACACGTTAACTTTTGGTGAATTGCGAATTTTCTGCACGAATGCGTGAGGATTCTCTACCACCCAGATTCGCACATTGTGTCTGTTCACTTCACCATTAAGAAAAAATGTTGCTTCATCACTGAAAACAAGTTTCGCACTGAACGCATCCTCTTCCATGAGCTATTGCAACAGCGCCGAAAATTCAAAGCGTTTGACTTTGTCATCGGGTGTCAGGGCTTGTAGCAATTGTAAACGGTAAGGCTTCTGCTTTAGCCTTTTCCGTAAGATTTTCCAAACCGTCGGCTGTGGTACGTCGACTTCCACGGGCTACGCGTGAAACTCGCCCGCACGCGTTCAACCATTCCTTCGGTCACTGCAGGCCGACCCGTTGATTTCCCCTTACAGAGGCATCCAGAAGCTTTAAACTGCGCACACCATCGCCGAATGGAGTTAGCAGTTGGTGGATCTTTGTTGAACTTCGTCCTGAAGTGTCGTTGCACTGTTATGACTGACTGATGTGAGTGCATTTCAAGCACGACATACGCTTTCTCGGCTCCTGTCGCCATTTTGTCTCACTGCGCTCTCGAGCGCTCTGGCGGCAGAATCCTGAAGTGCGGCTTCAGCCGAACAAAACTTTATGAGTTTTTCTACGTATCTGTAGAGTGTCGTGACCATATGTCAATGAATGGAGCTACAGTGAATTTATGAAATCGCTTCAATCACTTGTAATAGCCCTGTATTGATTTTTTTTCATTGATTTCCTTTGTAATTGTCAGGGAATTGTTTCACTATGTATTCAGTTGAGAACTATTTCAGTCTGTCTCAAGAGTGATTAATTTGTAATATTGCTTTAATGCCACTGAAGGCAGATTTACAAACGAAACGATTGTTCAAAGAGCTTCTAGCGTTTTGTTAATTGAATGAGAAAGAATCGCTTTCAGAATATAGTTTTTTGTTTGGGTTCTCATTTATCGAGTTTAGATTTGACCAAACCCTTTCTCTTGAACTATACGTAGTTGTAGTAAGCAGCAGCAGCCGCAGCAGCAGCAGGAGCCGCCATACAGAACATGCATTACATTCAGCATGATTAATAGGATTTTTTATGTTTTTGTTAAATAATGGAATGTAGCAGATCAAGCAGTGGCAGCAAAAAGACCAAGTAAGTTATTTGTTACGAACAGGACCAATAAAAAAAAGGTTTTGGCGATCTCTGTAATAGTAAAATTAACAAGAGTACAAGCACGAGATTTTCAGTAGAAAACACGAAATAAGAAGATAGAGCTAGCAACTTTCAACCTAAGGACATCACACGCATCCATGCCCGAGGCAGCGTTCGAACTTGCGACCGTAGCGGTCGCTCGGTTCCAGACTGAAGCGCCTAGAACCGCTCTGCCACTCCGGCCGGCCAGTTGTTAATGGTCAACAACGTTTGAACTATACTTGTTTCAATACAGAAATTGCTTTGTCACACGCGTCACAGAATCAGTATTTGCAATATGGCGGCTCTGCACTACGCCCTTATATTCGACCCTTTATACACATTTCTGACTTTACATAATGATAGACACTGCCCGCGACACGTGCCGTTCTGATAACTAATAACTTCACTTTATATCTTGTTTAACAGCAGAAATATGTACTCGCGGCCGTTCTTTTAGAGCCGCCCCGGTTACTCGACCGTGCGTTTTGAGTGGCTGCTCGCGACTGACTCTCCCTGTCTTCCCGAAGGACAAGAGAGAACACCCCCCCGTTTCTCCCTCATCCAATAAGGACACTTTTCTCGTTCCCTACGTATACAGGGTGAGTCACCTAACGTTACCGCTGGATATATTTCGTAAACCACATCAAATACTGACGAACCG
This sequence comes from Schistocerca cancellata, assembly GCF_023864275.1. Classification (NCBI taxonomy): domain Eukaryota; kingdom Metazoa; phylum Arthropoda; class Insecta; order Orthoptera; family Acrididae; genus Schistocerca; species Schistocerca cancellata. The sequence goes on along the minus strand of NC_064626.1, from coordinate 1,141,426,743 downwards.
ATTCCACATACCGAACGTGAGGAGAGGGGCTAGTGTTATTGTTTAACACAAACCATACAAAAATTCACGGAAGTATGTTTTTGAACACAAACCTACGTTTTTTTTTAATGGAACCCCGTTAGTTTTGTTAGTACATCTGCACATATAAACAAAGACGTAATCAGAGCCGTTTGTTGCATTGTAAAATGTTAATTACATCCGGAGATATTGTAACCTAAAGTTGACGCTTGAGTACCACTCCTCCGCTGCTCGATCGTGTGTATCGGAGAGCACTGCAACATACATCGCGTTTCTACTGAATGATCTGCCAACGTTGCTCGAAAATGTCCCACTGGAAACGCGTTGACTCTTGACAGGATGTTCGACGGGCGTTTCATAGAACGTGGAGGGCACATAAATTGGCCAGCCCGTTCTTCTGATCTTACACCTCTGGACTTTTTTCTGTGGGGTACGTTAAAGGAGAATGTGTACCGTGATGTGTCTACAACCCCAGAGGATATGAAACAACGTATTGTGGCAGCCTGCGGCGACATTACACCAGATGTACTGCGGCGTGTACGACATTCATTACGCCAGAGATTGCAATTGTGTGCAGCAAATGATGGCCACCACATTGAACATCTATTGGCCTGACACGTCGGGACACACTCTATTCCACTCCGTAACTGGAAACGGAAACCACGTCTGTACGTGTACCTCACCCCTCATGGTAATGTACATGTGCGTCAGTGAAAAAGACCAATAAAAAGGTGTTAGCATGTGGACGTAATGTGCTGTTCCAGTCTCTTCTGTACCTAAGGTCCATCACCGTTCCCTACGTAATTCGGTGCTCTCCGATACACACGATCGAACAGCGGAGGAGTGGTACTCAAGCGTCAACTTTAGGTTACAATATCTCCGGGTGGAATTAACATTTTACAATGCAACAAACGGCACTGATTACGTATTTGTTTATATGTTCAGATGTGCTAACAAAACTAACGGGGTTCCATTAAAAAAACATAGGTTTGTGTTAAAAAACATACTTCCGTGCATTATTGTATGGTTTGTATTAAACAATTACACTAGCCCCTCTGCTCACGTTCGGCCTGTGGAATCGGTTCGTCAGTATTTGATGTGGTTTACGAAATATATCCAGCGGTAACGTTAGGTGACTCACGCTGTATATGTGTATATCCAAACTTTCAGGCAATAGGCGTTCAAATCGCTGTTGCTAGGCGAATCTGACGTCACGTTTGCGGACATTGTGACGGAAGTTTGCCTCGGAACACTGTCTCAGATTGTAAGATCCTACTCCCAAATAGTCGGATCTTGTCCCTACTAAGGCTGCACAACATTGCCTCCTATGATTTCATCACTAACGCTCGTAGCCTGGCTGCTACTGAGCAGTCCATATCGCATAAATGTGCGTAATACTTGGCTTAAGCACGTGAAGGGAGTGCATATATGCATTACAGATATTACGCTAATACCTTGTCGAAATTCTTTGTCGATTTTCAAGAGCCGGTGAAGAATGCAGGGTAGCATGCTGACTCCATTGCTTTTTTCCCCAACGACCGGTCACTTCCAGAGGTCACTAAAATAGTTTTATGTACGCAGATGACTGTGCCATTACAGCCCAAGCAAATAACTTTGAGACCCTCGCAAAGAAATTATCTGAATCCCTCGAACAGCTGGCTGTCTACTACAAGGGAAACCTACTCAAACCTAACCCATCGAAAACCCAAACCTGTGTTTTTCACCTGAGGAATATACCGGAGCCGAAAACACCACAAGTAGTACGGGAGGGAATACCGCTAGAGCATTACGCAATCCCCAAAGTACATTCTAAGAAAAGAAGGGATCTACACTCCTGGAAATGGAAAAAAGAACACATTGACACCGGTGTGTCAGACCCACCATACTTGCTCCGGACACTGCGAGAGGGCTGTACAAGCAATGATCACACGCACGGCACAGCGGACACACCAGGAACCGCGGTGTTAGCCGTCGAATGGCGCTAGCTGCGCAGCATTTGTGCACCGCCGCCGTCAGTGTCAGCCAGTTTGCCGTGGCATACGGAGCTCCATCGCAGTCTTTAACACTGGTAGCATGCCGCGACAGCGTGGACGTGAACCGTATGTGCAGTTGACGGACTTTGAGCGAGGGCGTATAGTGGGCATGCGGGAGGCCGGGTGGACGTACCGCCGAATTGCTCAACACGTGGGGCGTGAGGTCTCCACAGTACATCGATGTTGTCGCCAGTGGTCGGCGGAAGGTGCACGTGCCCGTCGACCTGGGACCGGACCGCAGCGACGCACGGATGCACGCCAAGACCGTAGGATCCTACGCAGTGCCGTAGGGGACCGCACCGCCACTTCCCAGCAAATTAGGGACACTGTTGCTCCTGGGGTATCGGCGAGGACCATTCGCAACCGTCTCCATGAAGCTGGGCTACGGTCCCGCACACCGTTAGGCCGTCTTCCGCTCACGCCCCAACATCGTGCAGCCCGCCTCCAGTGGTGTCGCGACAGGCGTGAATGGAGGGACGAATGGAGACGTGTCGTCTTCAGCGATGAGAGTCGCTTCTGCCTTGGTGCCAATGATGGTCGTATGCGTGTTTGGCGCCGTGCAGGTGAGCGCCACAATCAGGACTGCATACGACCGAGGCACACAGGGCCAACACCCGGCATCATGGTGTGGGGAGCGATCTCCTACACTGGCCGTACACCACTGGTGATCGTCGAGGGGACACTGAATAGTGCACGGTACATCCAAACCGTCATCGAACCCATCGTTCTACCATTCCTAGACCGGCAAGGGAACTTGCTGTTCCAACAGGACAATGCACGTCCGCATGTATCCCGTGCCACCCAACGTTCTCTAGAAGGTGTAAGTCAACTACCCTGGCCAGCAAGATCTCCGGATCTGTCCCCCATTGAGCATGTTTGGGACTGGATGAAGCGTCGTCTCACGCGGTCTGCACGTCCAGCACGAACGCTGGTCCAACTGAGGCGCCAGGTGGAAATGGCATGGCAAGCCGTTCCACAGGACTACATCCAGCATCTCTACGATCGTTTCCATGGGAGAATAGCAGCCTGCATTGCTGCGAAAGGTGGATATACACTGTACTAGTGCCGACATTGTGCATGCTCTGTTGCCTGTGTCTATGTGCCTGTGGTTCTGTCAGTGTGATCATGTGATGTATCTGACCCCAGGAATGTGTCAATAAAGTTTCCCCTTCCTGGGACAATGAATTCACGGTGTTCTTATTTCAATTTCCAGGAGTGTATGAAGGAATTATCCGAATGGGCGGAAACAGGTAGTTATGATGTACATATATAGACAAAAAAATTTACAACTTCGGAAAAATTGGTTTATTTATTCCTGAGAAAAGTTTCATAAATTGAGCATGAATGCAGCTCTGCTCCACCGACGTATGCAGGCAGCAGCTGACACACTTAGTCAGTGGGCGAGAAGGTGGCGCCGTAGCTTCAATGGGGCTAAGACGCAAGCCCTACTCATCACAGAGAAGCACGTCCCAGCCGACCTCCCGCAGATCACGATCAGGGGAACCGCCGTACCTTGGGGCACTATAGCTAAGTACCTGGGTGTGACGGTGGACAGAGGATTAACATGGCGACAGCATGTTGACGGCGTCGTCAGAAAGTTCAGTGGTAGAATGAAATAACTATACCCCTTCCTAAATCCGTCGACTGCGCTTCCACCTGAATTGGGTGTTGCGCTTTACGTCACTCTAATACGCCCGCTTTTCGACTACGCCGCTGTGGTTTGGGGCAATGCTGCAGAGACGGACGCCGGACGACTACAACGGCTACGGAACCGGATCCTGCGGGTGGCACCTGCCTCGGGAATTCCCATCAGCCGACGTCAACCGGGTCTCAAACATACCTACTGTCCGTGATAGGTTCCGCCAGGCTGCACGGATCTTCTGTAAGTCCGCTCAGTCCACAAATCCGCTCCTCCGAGCACTGGGTCACCGGATGCAGCGACTTAACGCAACCAGATGGCCCCACCTGCTTCGCAACTATTAAGTGGCAAATGTTTCAAGAAGACACAGTCCCAGCCGACTGCAAGGACATCATCATGAAGTCAGGACAACGTACGAACACTCGCCACCTTGGAGGAATAGCTCTCCCGCTTGGACTCCATCGAAAAACAGGGGCCCATTCGGCCCTGTCATGCAACAGCGAGCGAGAGCGGGAGGGAATACCGCTAGAAGATTACGCAGTCCCCAAAATACATTCTAAGAAAAAAAAAGAAGCTATGAAGGAATTATCCGGATGGGCGGAAACAGGAAGCTATGATGTACATATATAGACAAAAAAAAATTACAATTTCGGAAAAATTGGTTGATTTATTCCTGAGAAAGAGTTTCAGAAACTGAGCAACTCAGTAACGCTATGGCCCACTTCTGCCCCTTGTGCCACCAGTTATTCGGCTTGCATTGACTGACAGAGTAGTTGTATGTCGTCGTGAGGGATACAGTGCCAAATTCTGTCCAAGTAGCGCGCCAGATCGTCAGAATCCCGAGCTGGTAGTAGGGCTCTGCCCGTAATACTCTCCAGATAGGCCTTCCGCCTGGCATCTCGTTGACTGGAGTAGAGTTATCTTCAGTGATGAGTCCTGCTTCAAAAGAGTCCCGATGACCAGTAAGACGTGTCTGGAGGCGATGGGATACCAAGCTGACTGTCGTTGGCCATACGGCCTGACAACCAGGACCGATGGTCTGGGATGCAATATCTTTTATTCAAAGCAGGACCCCTTTGCTTGTCATCCACGGCACCCCTTAAGCATAGTGGTAAGTCGACGATAGTCTACGTTCCGTTTTGTTCTCCATCACGGCAAGCCATACTGGGCTTACATTTCAGCAAGATAATGGCCGCCAGCTCACGGGGAGAGTTTCTACTACTTGCGTTCGTGCTTGCCAAGCCCTGCCGTGACGAGCAACGTCGCCGGATCTCTTCCCAGTTGCGAACGTTTGGAGTATTAAGGACTCTCCAACCAGCCCTGGAGTTTGACGATCTCGGATGCTAAGTGGACAAAATTTGGCACGATATCCCTCAGGGCGAGATGTAACAACTCTGTCAATCGATGCCAAACCGAATAATTGCTTGCATAATGGCCAGAAATGGACCAACGCGTTATTGACTTGCTCAGTTTGTAAAGTTCTTTCTCTGGAATAAATCATCCAATTTTCGTGAAATTGTAATCGTTTATTTGTCTGTGCAGGTACAACACATCTGCCGATTTCCATCCCATTCCTATAATTCTTTCGTGGTGCGTCTTCTTTTTTGTCTTAGACTGTACTTTGCTGTCACATTAGATGGGCAACTCACTTACAGGAAAAAACTGCATGAAGACTAACCTGCTACAAACAATGTTGTGGGAAAACGATCAGGCACTACATGGGGTGCACAACACAGAACAGGAGACACCACAGATTTAGCCTTGTGCTACTCAGTAGTGTAATATCGTGCCCACTCGACTAATATAGGGTGCCTAGGAAGCTGTTTTCTCGGATAGCTAGACAATATGCAAGCAAATCTTATTACTCGAGTTTATTACAGTAAACTGAATTGACAAAACTTAACTTGGCTTCTTAAGAAAGGTTCGTCGCAAGCAAATGGGGACTTTCAAATAATCGATGTGCTTTAATGTATACAATTTCCATGCAAGCAATTAATATAGATCACAAGTCACGGCTCGTGTTCTAGTGCGGCCGCGGCTATTTTTTTCCCTTTATTGTAATTTTAATCACCTCATACAGGCGGGCTGTCAGCAGCATGATACGCTGCTCTTCAGCCTTAAGTGGGACAATAATATGACATATAGGTGACACAGACAATACAATAAAAACGGCGGGCAAAAAATGGAGATACAAAAAAAACAATAAACATGAAGCCGTTCACGCTGGACGCGAAAAAACAGTAACACTTGGTGACACGGCGCAGATAACACGGATGACTGCGACGGCACACGTGAACAGGGGATTCGTGACGGCGAAACATTAAACACAAATCGAGGCACACACACGACACACAGATGGCGATGATCTCCGGCGCGCGAAAGTCCACTGAGCGTGTACGAGTCTGGGGACCTGCCAAGAGTGGAGGAGGAGGAGGAGGAGGGGAATGGGAGAGGGGAGAGAAAAGATGCCATGGGCAGAGGAGAGAGGGGGAGGGAGGAAGGGGAGGGGAAGCCCGGGGGAAGAGGGGAGGAGGAAGGGGGGAAAGGAAAGACAAGGGAAGGGAAGGGAGGGAGGGAGGGTGCCTAAAGGAAAGGACACAGGAAGTGGGGGGGGGGAGGATCAAAGTTGATAGGAGGGTTAGATGGAGGGGAGGAGGACAGCATCAGGGAGGGGGAGCTGGCGGAAGCCACCTTGGGAGAGGGTAAGGAGGGTGCAGAGATGGAGACCAGGCGGGACGCGGGAATACAGGCGCGGCAGCGGGCGGGGGTGGGAGAGGATCGGGGAGGCGAGCAGGTGAGGAGGATCGAGTTTGCGGGAGGTGTACAGGATCCGTATCCTTTCAAGGAAAAGGAGGAGGTGGGGGAAGGGGATGAGATCATACAGGATCCGCGTGGGGGAGGGGAGACAGATGCGATAGGCGAGGCGGAGAGCATGGCGTTCAAGGATTTGTAGGGATTTATAAAAGGTAGGGGGGGGGGCGAGATCCAGGCCGGATGGGCGTAACAAAGGATAGGGCGGATGAGGGATTTATAAGTGTGGAGGATTGTGGAGGGGTACAGACCCCACGTACGGCCGGAAAGGAGCTTGAGGAGATGGAGTCGGGAGCGTGCCTTGGCTTGGATTGTCCGGAGATGGGGAGTCCAGGAGAGGCGACGGTCGAGGGTGACGCCAAGGTACTTAAGGGTGGGAGTGAGGGCGATAGGACGGCCATAGACGGTGAGATAGAAATCAAGGAGGCGGAAGGAAGGGGTGGTTTTGCCTACAATGATCGCCTGGATTTTGGAGGGATGGCCGCGGCTAGCTGGAGCTGCGCTTATATTCTCTTCGTATAGATGCCGCTCCTGTCGTGGTGCGGTCCTAGTCAGCGTTCTACTGGCTGACGTCGTCTCACAGCCTTCTCGGCTGTTAGGCTCCAGGCCAACGCGTCAGCGCTTGATGTTACCCCTGAACAAATGGAGTAAATGGTAGACTCCATCCATGCCAAAATAGTGTACATGCCTCTCAATCATTGAAGCCTCATCATCACGGGCTGTTTGAAACCGACACCGCCTGACAATTTGCCTATACTATCCGTGGAACCAGACGTGAAATGACAGATTGTTGTATATCAAGGGAAGAACATCACCAGGAGACACAGAGGAGTGCAGCATACTTGCATCTTGGAACAGACTGCGTTACGTAGTTGCAAGAACCAAAAGCAACATGAATAGATGGGCGCTGTCAGACGAACCGGTGCTGTGGGATTGTGGACAATATAGGAGTACCACCCACCTCATGCAGAGCGAGCTACGTCCAAGCACCTGATCTGTTGAGGATCTCATGAAGGCTTCGCCAAATGCAATAGCCGTGGCCACCGTTTGCTCCAAAATCTTTTACGACTATTGTACACTACTGGCCATTAAAATTCCTACACCAAGAAGAAATGCAGATGATAAACAGGTATTCAATGGCACCACATACCATCACGCCGGGTGATACGCCAGTATGGCGATGACGAATACACGTTTCCAATGTGCGTTCACCGCGATGTGGCCAAACACGGATGCGACCATCATGATGCTGTAAACAGAACCTGGATTCGTCCGAAAAAATGACGTTTTGCCATTCGTGCACCCAGGTTCGTCGTTGAGTACACACATCGCAGGCGCTCCTGTCTGTGATGCAGCGTCAAGGGAAACCGCAGCCATGGTCTCCGAGCTGATAGTCCGTGCTACTGCAAACGTCGTCGAACTGTTCGTGCAGATGGTTGTTGTCTTGCAAACGTTCCCATCTGTTGGCTCAGGGATCGAGACGTGGCTGCACCATCCGTTACAGCCGTGTGGATAAGATGCCTGTCATCTCGACAGCTAGTGATACGAGGCCGTTGGGATCCAGCACGGCCTTCCGTATTACGCTCCTGAACCCACCGATTCCATATTCTGCTAACAGTCATTGGATCTCAACCTTCGCCGGCCGGAGTGGCCATGCGGTTCTAGGCACTACAGTCTGGAACCGCGCGACCGCTACGGTCGCAGGTTCGAATCCTGCCTCGGAAATGGATGTGTGTGATGTCCTTAGGTTAGTTAGGTTTAAGTAGTTCTAAGTTCTAGGGGACTGATGACCTGAGAAGTTGAGTCCCATAGTGCTCAGAGCCATTTGAACCATTTTGATCTCGACCAACGCGAGCACCAATGTCGCGATACGATAAACCGCAATCGCGATAGGCTTCACCCTATCTATATCCAAGTCGGAAACGGGATGGTACGCATCGCTCCTTTTTACACGAGGCATCACAACAACGTTTCACCAGGCAACGCCGGTCAACTGCTGTTTGTGTATGAGAAATCGGTTGGAAACTTTCCTCATGTCAGCACGTTGTAGGTGTAGCCACCGGCGGCAACCTTGTGTGAATGTTCTGAAAAGCTAATCATTTGCATATCACAGCATCTTCTTCCTGTCGGTTAATTTTCGCGTTTGTAGCACGTCATCTTCGTGGTGTAGCGATTTTGATGGCCAGTAGTGTAAATGTCGTATATAGTCCTCTCTAGTAAAGCACAGGAAAAGAGCGCATTCCTGGCGAAAAAAAGTCTACCAGTATCAACCGTCGTTCTTAATTTGAGGAATAAATTTCTGAGAACGTACGTTTGGAGCATAGCATTGTATGGTAGTGAATCACGCATTGTGGGAAAACCAGAAAAGAAGAGAATCGAAGCGTTTGGGATGTGGAGCCACAGGCGTATGTTGAAAAGTAGGGAATACAGGAGGTAAGGAATGACGAGGTTCTCAGCAGACTCGTTGAAGCAAGGAGCACATGGAAAACACTGCCAAGAAGAAGGGAGAGGGTGACAGAAGTTGTGTTAAGACACCAGGCCATAACCTCCTTGGTACTAGAGGGAGCTGTAGAGGGTAAAAACTGTACAGGAAGACAAAGACTGTAATACCTCCAGCAAGTAATTGAGGACGTAGTTTGCAGGTGTTACTCTGAAGAGGTTGGGATGGGAGTGGAATTCGTGGCGGACCGCATCAAACCCCTGAGGACACCGATGACTCAGAGAAAAAGAAAGAAAGAAAGAATATTACCCTTCAACTGAGACAAGTCCGCAGGTCCTTCAGCATTCACAAATCGCAGCTGTAGATTTCTGTGACAGCCAGTTCTCGCTACTATGTTTATGCACAAGAACGAAAGAGGGCCGCAAGAATGACAAGTCCAATCACCACGACTCCAGTCATCACACTCGTATCGTTGAAGTTGCAAACTGGAACTGGCGATGACGTTGCAGCTGGAGCATCCACTCCATGAATGGTATGCATTGACACAAAAAAAAAAAAAAAAAAATCCTGTGACTCCGGAATGTAAAATTGGTAGAACCGAATTCCTCACCAATCGTTGATGGGTGTCGACATTGCAACAATCACTCCTGACGCCAGAATTCAGATGTCGGGATCTGAACCTTACAGTGACGAATGAGGTGGCTGTTGGCAACTCCGGATGGAGAGCTGTTTCCCCACCTAGATGTGGGCTGCGGAAACGGTAGTTAGTGGAATTGTTTGGCTGACCGTCAGTAAAACAACTCAGGTTAACAAAATCTCTTCCTCATGTCAGCTGTAGAGACAGAATAGTAGCCAGAGAGAAGGCTGCTGCCCTGTGTGACGTAGTAGGCCTGGGTCGCATGCTGTGCCAACGTCAGCAACTTACCCAGCATGCACGCGGCGAATGCTGGTGGCGAGGGTTGAACATCGACGTGGCCGCAGATTCCTGACATTAGGTGACGTCCTGATGGTCGCAGATGACAGAAACAGCCCCTCGCTCGTCAGTCACTTGTGGCCACAGCAAACAACACATCAGAAAAGGCAGTGTTTAAACTGCAGCGCCCGGCATGACCAGAGACAATGGCATGTACCCACTCAGGGTGTTGAACAGTGACAGTCTAGCTGGGCGACTGTCTGGCCCAGGATCGAACCAACAGCTCAACAGGGAGATGACCAGCAAGTGCAGGTAATGTCTTGGCAGGTGAGCCAGTGTTGTGAAAGCACCAAGCTGATGGCATACAGACATGCTTTGGCCCAGGCAGCAACCTGTAGCTACTGGTGCCGAAGTCCGTGGATGGTGGCTGGATATTTCACCTTGTGTACCGCAAGTTGTCCTCATCTTGTACTCGTCAGTTGGTATAGACTGTGTCACTCGGCGTACCGTACAAGCCCAGATGTGCTATGTACCTTGAACATCAGAGAACTAGGGTCTGATGTGTGCGGTGTATATGTGAACTGGCTGGACTGTATTTCTCCAATTGCAGCACTCCCGCCCCAGAACAACAATCCAAGTTGGAGCGGTTGGACGTTGCTGTTGGGCAGTGGAAACTTCAATTGTCCTAGTTTTCCTGTCTGGCCAGCTTCTCCAGAAGCCCTGGCAGAGCTGTAAAATGTCGCAATTTTGGCTGCCAGGGATGCTAGCCAACGAATTCCGCAGTGTCAGATTACTGAATGAGAGTTCTTTCGTCTTGAATATGCTCTCTTACTTACTCTCTTACTTAATAGCGTCTGTGTTCAGGTTGGTGAGAACTTTGTAGTGTAACGACGCGTATGACTCAATGATTTTTGTTTGGAATATGACCATGTACTCGTCAGTTGGTATAGACTGTGTCACTCGGCGTACCGTACAAGCCCAGATGTGCTATGTACCTTGAACATCAGAGACTTCGTCACCTACGTCGTTTACAAAACACTTCAAAAAATTATTTAAATTCTTTTAAAGTTCTCTATAAAAGATTCTTGAACGAAAATGCAATTAAAACACCTTCAGTTGAGTCGTTTGTGCAAAATTACGTCACTCAGTCCAACTGGTTTGCACAAACTTTTGAAATTTACATGTCGTTTGTTTTTTCTTGGAAATTATATTCTTGCAAGTTATCTTATTTTTTCCATATTAAAATCAGACTGTAAAACCTTTAAGATTCAAAATCGAAATCAAACTCTTCTGAAAATTATTATCTTGGAAAAATTTAGTTATAATTGTTCCTCAATATAACTCTTCATAAATAATTCTCGAACACGTATTTAAGCTTTAGAGCATACACTGTTTTATTGTCTTCGTATATGCTACATACAGATGTGAACATCAGACTCGACTAAACAGAACTGAACAAAATACAACATGAACTAAACATTCTGTGACGTCATTACGATGGAAAATTACAAATTTTTATTTATTTGAATGTTGGAGGTTCGACGCAACAACCCGGTCACAGGATCTTCTGCTGCTCTTTGACCGTTGACCCGCGACGTCTAGTGGCCAGCAATTTTCTTTGTGGTTCCAGCAGTGAAGATGCTGTTTCCGCGAGTTGCACTGCTCTCTCCAAACATGAAACATACAAAACAAAAATACAAAACTTCAAATATTTTACAAACATAACAAAATATTACAAATACATAAACAAAACACTAAATTAAACTTATATTTACCTGCAAACTGAGCTGATCCTTGTGGAGGGCTGACGCTATGATTTCGAGTCCCATTACAACTAATCACTCTGAAAATCGATCCACGAGCTGTTCATTGCCCCCCGTGAAGGTGTGACATAAGAAACCAAGCAATGGGAGACAACCAGTATGTGTCGACTATCGTAGAACATTTTTTGCGTTACGTAATGTAGATTGCCATTCAAAATCAACAAGCGAGTACAGTAGCAGAACATAGTGAATAACTGTGTATTGAAGTCTAGCGTCCCCACCATGGTAATTAGTGATCAGGGCACCAACTTCTTATTGGACCTTATGAAAAAACTGCATCACCTGCTACAAAACCAGAAACTGAGAAACAGACCTTACCGCCACAAGCTAATGGGAGGACTGAACCGGTTCACCGAACCATTAGTAAAATGGTAAGCTGTTAGTTAAAGAATCACCACAACGACTGGGACAGTATTTTACGGCTGCATATAATTCGAAGATGCATGGTAGCACTGAGCTGTTGCTGTATGAGATAAGTGTGCTGAAGGAAGGACAAAATGTTTGCTCGTTATTAAACTTAAGATAGGAAGAAACATGGAACTGATACAGAATTTTGCTGCAACATCACAAAACGTGTCCGTAGCTCGTGATCTAATGGCTAGCGTTGCTGCCTCTGGATCACGGGGTCCCGGGTTCGATTCCCGGCCGGGTTGGGAATTTTCTCCGCCTGGGAACTGGATGTTTGTGCTATCATCATCATCGTCATCATTCGTGGCAATGGCTAGATTGGACTGTGTAGAAAAATTGGACTGTGTAATAATTGGGACTTTGTATGGGCGCTGATGATCCCGCAGTTGAGCGCCCCTCAGACCAAACATCATCACCATCATCATTACAAAACGTTTGGAAGCAAGTAGCACTGCTAAACTGCCCAAATACAGAGTCAGTGAGCAGGTAACGTTACCACATCCTTGTAAACCAAAGGGTGAAACAAAGAAATTTATTATGTAATATGGAGAGTCATGCCAAGTTGCGGAAATTACGTAGCCAGTGAAAATTTTGTTACAACTGCCATTGTGGACAACCACCGTCCATGTGAAGGACATTAGATCTTTTAAATGTGCTCCATATGGAAATGGAAAAAGAGCGTTTGGCGTCATTGGCCGGGAGGCCCCTTACGGGGCAGGTAATGTGCTCCGTATGACTTGCCGCAAGTGGCAACTCCCCTGCCTGGAAAGAAGGTAGGGTGCAAGTGGGCAAAAAAGGAATACGAAGGTCGAACACAGGCCGCACGTGAGGTACCTTTTGCAATCAGGTCGTCCAAATCAGTGACAAGGCCTATATGTATAGCTTGAAAATATTTATTGTATACGATTAATTATATATGGATACGGAATATATGATGAAGCTTTGTGGCAAATTATGTTGTGTTTATTTTTTCTGGGGTTACTATTTTTTGCTGGTATGGTCAGATTTGTGTTTTTATTTGACATGTTTTCTAGTAGTGATATTACGAGACAGACTAGTATATGAGTAGAGCACAATATGTCAAAGTGACTAAATGAGCTGTTTCGTTTACCAATGGACTATGGGAGTCTGCTCATTCAGGAAGTGGAGGGAGACTTAAGTGGATTCCTTCTTCGCAGGTGGTGTTATTATCAAGGATGACATTGATGTTTGTCTTAATTCTGGCAATGCTACACCTCTTCAGTGGGGAGTAGTGAATACACTGTGGAATGAGCAACTCGAAGAAGGAGTACTGTTCTCCACGCAGGAGACACTGTACTAACCAGCCACCACTTACAACGTGTGGTAAGTGAGGAAGGAAGTATGAAGGCAGAAGGACACGTTCTCTCAACTACATGTTGAAGCCGAGAGGAAGAGAGTGTTGGAGGAGGTGCGAGGAGAGTACCAAACGTTGCGTTTCTTCTGTTAATGGCTACACGAACGGTTGTGGCAAGAATAGATCTAGTGCTACATACATAGCTGCGTCAAAAGAACAGATAGGTGGACGCAGGAGGAAACTGTCTTTGGGACTTCTGACGACTGCACGACACGCTGGGACAAGTGAAGGTAGCCGCGAATAGGAACACTGCTGTTAACGGGGCGGCAGTTAACAAACAAGGAACAGGGTGTTTTAAGTAATACTCGAATGTAGAGGCGGAAAATGATTAGAGAACTGACAGAGTACGTGAAAGCAACCATCAGCACGGTAAATCAGGATTTGAAGGTGATACAGACCCAGCTGGAGCGTCAGAGGCAAGACTCCAAATTGCAAGGGGGATGCCAGAGTGGAAGTAGAAGCATTACTGGAGGCAATACGGGGGCGACTCAGCCCTGCACTGCTACCTCTGGGACAGCTGCAGGGCCCAGGAGGATCTAACAGCGCAACTGCAACTTGCAGTGTCGCCGGCAACGCAGAACTTGTCGACGATAGGAATTATCGCCTATAGAGCCCGACTTCAAGTATTTGTTCAGTTACCAGTAGCGAGTGTCGATGCGCGCTACCAATGTTTTACGGTGCACCTCAGACAAGTGATGCAGATCAGTCTGGAGGGGGGGGGGGGAAGCTAAGAGTTGATATCAGCGAATAAGCTCTGTCGATGCCACAGAGAACACGTTGCAATATGCCGAATTCAAATAGATGGTCCAGAAAGACACAAAGGCTTGTGAGTTACTGCTGCTTTTACAGAAAGCAGATATGGCAGGATATCAAAGGGACGTCCTGGCTTATTTTCAAAGGGTCGGTATGTAATGAATTTGCTCCATGTTTACACTTGACATAGCCGTTATAAACTGTTATGAGTAGGGTCGACCTAAGGTAATGATGAGGCTAGAATTGACGACGTGGTGGGTTACTGACTAATGGAACAACCAGTGACAGAGCAGCAAACACTCTTCGCGTTCCAGCCAGTACGACTGGGGCCATCATAATACACATGACGCCGAACTCGTTGTACTAACTGGAAAAGCCATTGGAGATAGTGGCATCTCAGAACCTAACTCACCTGGAGAACACCTTCGATCCTGAATCTCTACAGTCAGTGGGCGAAAGAAAGGACTTATGACCGCTGAGCAAATGTTCCAGCATAAACGGCAAAACTGTGATTAGAGCGGGGTAAAATCAGGACAGTGAGTGTCTCGGTTTCTGGCACCGACTCTACTTGTTGTAACCTGTGTCCCCTTTAGGCGGAGAACTATCTGACCAATTGAGCTCCCAATGCACAAAGTTGCCAACAGACTGGGTTAGTATAGTAAACAGCCAATGTACCATGTGGTTCATGCTAAATTAAAGAGAAGCGGAGAATATCATGACATCTTGGGTTGTCGGGTGTTCTGCCGGAAATCAGCGTCGTACTTGCACGATATTTCGGTCACGTAGCTCGTGACCTTCATCAGGTGCGACCTGAGACTGCTCCTCGAGTGGACCTGGTCCGGTATTTATGCCTATGGCCTTCCCCCTCCACCAACGGCTGCAGGCGCTTCCTCTGTGGTCCGCGCCCATTCCCTGCGACATGTTCTGCACACAGCCAACAATGACTCAGCTTCAGCAAAGGTCACACTGACACCTATTTTGTTTACAGCCCACCTCTACGTATCATACGTGGCTACAAATAGCTCATGTACTGTCGAACTCGTGCGCTGAGCAGAAAACATCGTAGCTGAAACTGGATGAGAACATTTCAGTTTGCTTAAGACTGAAGCTGAAAATAAAAATTTACGTATTTGAACACATAACTCGAAATATTATTCGTACATGTAAACCTAAGATACACTGTGTCATCAAAAGTATCCGGACACCTGGCTGAAAATGACTTACAAGTTCGTGGCGCCCTCCATCGGTAGTGGTGGAATTCAATATGGTGTTGGCCCATCCTTAGCCTTCATGACAGCTTCCACTCTCGCAGGCATACACTCAGTCAGGTGCTGGGAGATTTCTTGGGGAATGGCAGCCCATTCTTCACCGAGTGCCGCACTGAGGACAGGTATCGATGTCGGTCGGTGAGGCCTGGCACGAAGACGGCGTTCCAAAACATCCCAACGGTGTTCTATAGGATTCAGGTCAGGCCTCTGTGCAGGCCAGTCCATTACAGGGTTGTTATTGTCGTGTAAGCACTCCGCCACAGGCCGTGCATTATGAACAGCTGCTCGATCGTGTTGAAAGATGCGGTCGCCATCCCCGAAATCCTCCTAAACAATGGGAAGCAAGAAAGTGCTTAAACATCAATGTAGGTCTGTGCTGTGATAGTGTCACGCAAAACGACGAGTGGTGCAAGCCTCCACCATAAAAAACACGACCACACCATAACACCACCGCCTCCGAATTTTACTGTTGGCACTACACACACTGATTGATGACGTTCACCGGGCATTTGCCATACCCACACTCTGCCATCGGATCGCCACATTGTGTACCGTGATTCGTCACTCCACACAATGTTTTTCCACTGTTCAATCGTCCAATGTTTACGCTCGTTACACCAAGAGAAGTGTCATTTGGCATTTATCGGGGTGATGTGTGACTTATGAGTGGACGCTCGAGCTGGAAGTCCAAGTTTTCTCACCGCCCGCCTAACTGTCATAGTACTTGCGGCGGATCCTGATGCAGTTTGGAATTCCTGTGTGATGGTTTGGTCAGATGTCTGCCTATTACGCATTACGACCCTCTTCAGCTGTCGACAGTCTCTGTCAGTCAACAGGCGAGGTCGGCCTGTACGATTTTGTGCTGTATTTGTCCCTTCACGTTTCCACTTCACTATCGCGTCGGAATAAGTGGACCTAGGAGTGTGAAAATCTCGCGTGCTGACGTATGACACAAATGACACCCAGTCACCTGACCACGTTCGAATTCCGTGAGTTCCGCGGAGCGTCCCATTCTGCTCTCTCACATTGTCTAATGACTACTGAGGTCGCTGATATGGAGTACCTGGCAGTAGGTGGCAGCACAATCCACCTAAATGAAAAACGTATATTTATGGGGTGTCCGGATACTTTTGATCACATAGTGTAGAAATTTTGTCGCTTATCTTTTTTTAATTAAGTCAGTCGAAGATCTTGGTCTCTATATAATTAGTATTCTTCACTTGTTGTTGCATTACCTTCTCTGTCTTTCTCAGAAAATATACATATTTTTTTAACGTCTCACGAAACTCCCTTGCCCCCATACTTGAAACATATTCATTGTCATTTACAGAAGTTCATAAAAAATCACTCTTCTCTGTGCGGCTTTGTCAAGTAGTGTGCTCTTCACTGTTCCATGGAATTATTTTCCAAGTGGATCGCGTTTATTGTCTCTGGGTACTACGCTGCCCTCTCGTGGTTAATCTAGAAACTGTTTGGTGTACTCTTCTGCGCTCTGGTGTTTACAGCGCGGGGCTTCCTCGCCTATTTATAATATTTTACACTGTAGGTTCCATGATGACACATAAAACACATAAAATTTTAGAAACCAGGTTTTGGTCTTCGTAGATACATTCCTGACTCGTTCCCAGATAAGACTGAAAAGAATGCCAGCGCTCGCCGTTGTCTCTTGCTCTGTGATCTCGGTGACAACGGCGCGGACTCCGTCCTCCATCCCAGCGCTCTCTCGGCAAGCCGAAGAAGCTGCTTATTGTGAGTCGCGGGATCTCGGGCACATTAGAAAACACACGAAAATAAGCAAATCAAAAAGATAACTGACTGAGGTGGACTACATGGGTAAGATGTATAGCAAAAGTGTAATGAAAGTGGGCGGGATTTACAGCCAGGTCATTGGGTACATCGTTTAAGTTTTTGTTAGATTCTGAGAGATATCGAACGCCTGAGGCGACCTACTGAAATGCAAGCAGACTGCATTACAAAACGTACTGGAGCAACACATGAAAAAGTCCAAATGAGGCCTTCATCCATTAGTGGACACCAATGGCTGACTACCTATACATTCGTCTGGTATCGTTTGTACTTACTCTTCTGACAGTTACAAATCGTTGTGGATTCGGCCATAATTCCGATATCACATATAAGGTACGAACAGATGCTTTTCTCTTTCATTTGCAGTCTCCTTCTATACGTGGGTTTCATGAGTTAACAAGCACTGCACAGTTACACCGCAGGACACAGCAGCAGGAGGCTTACTTGCGTGTCGACATCACATCAGTGCAACTTTCCCATTCTGGGACGCCGACCAAGTGTGTGGACGTTATGTAGAATACACCTGTTGGACTGAGTGGCTTTGGAGATGGTACGCGGTGCAGTATAGCTCGCAGGGGCTCTGGGCATCGGGACTGAGTGCCTGACAAACGCCTTCGGCTGGAAACAGCAGTTCTGCCACGAACTACTGGTGTTATTTGCCTTACCTGCGTGCCTGGACGTAGAACCTTCTCAGGGTATTACCATCTCCACTCAGTGTTTCAAGTGGGATGGTTTCTTTTATCTCAAGAAGATAGATGGCTGTCTGTCTCGTAAGTTGTAGTCATCGTTCGTACTGAGTTATATTCTAGTAGACTGCTCTACAAGTATGACTTTTACGTTATTAAAGAAACAGAAATTTTCTTTCAAGGTTGCTGAAGATTTTTGAAGATTATTAAAACGATGGGAGTTAAAGTCTCCTGATCAAGTCTTTCAACGGAATGAAAAATATAGTGCTAACGCTGTAACAAGCTATTTGCGGTAGTTGCAACGAATTGTCAGAAATCAAGGAAATTTTATGAACAATAGAATGATTCCGTAGAAATTTTCCGTAGAAATTTTATGAACATTAGAATGATTCCGTAGAAATGTTGCAACACGTGAGGCAATACTGACCCTACGACTTATCTTAGAAGCTAGATTAAGGAAGGGCAAACCTACTTTTCCAGCATTTGTAGACTTAGAGAAATCTTTTGACAATGTTGATTAGAATACCCTCTTTCAAATTATGAAGGTGGCAGGGGTAAAATACAGGGAACGAAAGGCTATTTACAATTTGTACAGAAACCAGATGGCAGTTATACGAGTCGAGGGGCATGAAAGGGTGGCAGTGGTTGGGAAAGGAGTGAGACAGGGTTGTAGTCTCTTCCCGATGTTATTCAATCTGTATATTGAGCAAGCAGTGAAGGAAACAAAAGAAAAATTCGGAGTAGGTATTAAAATCCATGGAGAAGAAATAAAAACTTTGAGGTTCGCCGATGACATTGTAATTCTGTCAGAGACAGCAAAGGACTTGGAAGAGCAGTTGAACGGAATGGATAGTGCCTTTAAAGAAGGATATAAGATGAACATCAACAAAAGCAAAACGAGAAAAATGGAATGTAGTCGAATTAAGTCGGGTGATGCTGAGGGAATTATATTAGGAAATGAGACACTTAAAGTAGTAAAGGAGTTTTGCTATTTGGGGAGCAAAGTAACTGATGACGGTCGAAGTAGAGAGGATATAAAATGTAGACTGGCAATGGCAAGGAAAGCATTTCTGAAGAAGAGAAATTTGTTAACATCGATTATAGAACTAAGTGTCAGGAAGTCATTTCCGAAAGTATTTGTATGGAGTGTAGCCATGTATGGCAGTGAAACATGGACGATAAATAGTTTAGAGAAGAAGAGAATAGAAGCTTTCGAAATGTGGTGCTACAGAAGAATGCTGAAGATAAGGTGGGTAGATCAGATAACTAATGAGGAAGTATTGAATAGGATTGGGGAGAAGAGAAGTCTGTGGCACAACTTGACTAGAAGAAGGGATCGGTTGGTAGGACATGTTCTGAGGCATCAAGGGATAACCAATTTAGTATTGGAGGGCAGCGTGGAGGGTAAAAATCGTAGAGGGAGACCAAGAGATGAATACACTAAGCAGATTCAGAAGGATGTAGGCTGCAGTAGGTACTGGGAGATGAAGAAGCTTGCACAGGATAGAGTAGCATGGAGAGCTGCATAAAACCAGTCTCAGGACTGAAGACAACAACAACAACAGAATGAAAAACACCCATGTAAACGAAATTCGGTCCAAATATCATCTACAGTTAGTGAAAGAAACGGCCAACTATTGAGAACCAAATAAAATATTGCTCATGCACTTCGCTGTAGCAGCACTGCATACGAACGCGCTGCGGTTTCACAATACTATGAACCAGATGTACGAAAGCATTGACAGTAAAATTTTCTGGGCGAGGAAACAACCGCGGAAGCGAGAAGACACCTGAGGAAGATCGCAGCTGAGGTGTCGAGAGGTCGAATGTCAAAGAAGAGGTCTGAAGAGGATAACGACGAAACCTAATCACCCAGAAGGTTTTCCCTTCACATCCGCGAGCTTGAAACTCCGTATTTTAAACTGTGCACGCTCCCTGGCGTTGGTAACTCAAAATGAACCGTGTGTGACACACAAAGGTGTCCGCTCTTCCACTGCACACAGCCCTACCAGGACTTCAAAGAGATCGCCGCTTCATGTCATTTGCATGTTTCCTTTGGGGAGTACAATTTCTGAGGGAAATGACGTATCATTTCAAATAACTGAGTGCGATACATAGTTGCAGTTGTATCTGACTTCCACTTATATAATACATCTACTTGAAACGATACTTTATTTCCCATGGAAATGGCAATCTCTTCAAATGACGTCCTCCAGAGTATGCCACGTCCGAAGATTATATAGTTTTCGTTCGAGGGCGTTGCTGCAGAGTATACGAGTATGTAAAGTAGTCAGACTCGGAAACAGGTATATAAGCACCGACATGTAGGCAACGTATTACAATGGCATTCGGGTCTTTCTGACGTGCGTACGGTAAATGCAGAAACATGAACTGTGCCAAAGTTATCACTAAATGCGTTCAGACAGGACCAACGTGCTGTTATTTTTTTCTTGGCTGCAGAGGGACAAACGCAGGAGGAATGAAGAATGTACAGCATATCTGTCGCAAACCGATGTGGAATGGCGCTCCAAGGGGGGCTGCTGCTTCTTGATTACGTCCCTCCCCATATTACAAATATCGTAAAGCAGAAGTCGCGCCAACACCACTGGGAAACACTCGAGCATTCGCCCTATAGTCCTGAACTCTTCCCATGTGATTATCACGCCTTCGGTCCCTTAAAGAAGACCTTGAAGAGTCACCGATTCCTGTCGGATTAGGATGAGCCGGCCGAAGTGGCCGCGCGGTTCTGGCGCTGCAGTCTGGAACCGCGAGACCGCTACGGTCGCAGGTTCGAATACTGCCTCGGGCATGGATGCGTGTGATGTCCTTAGGTTAGTTAGGTTTAACTAGTTCTAAGTTCTAGGGGACTAATGACCTCAGCAGTTGAGTCCCATAGTGCTCAGAGCCATTTGAACCATTTGATCAGGATGTGTGTAAGATGGCAAGAACTATGCCCCTTACATGAAGTCATTAAAGATCACCTAACTCAGGTTGAGCGAACAGTAGGGCTAAACAAAATGACTGACAAGGCACAGTGCATCTTGTAGACGGTATAGTATGGACGTAGTGGAATAATTAATGTCGTGTGATGGTTTTAAAGCAATTCACACGACATGAAAACTTTATGGACACGAGTCGATTTACTGGATGCTAGTTTACCCCAGGGAAGCATTTAGAGTTGAGCATGGCCGGCCGGGGGAGCGGCTAAGGGAAGCGAAAATAGGCAGCTTAGGGTGGCTCAAGCTCTGAGAAAGCGGTAACGGTGCGCGGCCTCCAGCCGCCTTAAGATGAGTGACATTGAGTGGGTTGTTGATCCCCGACTCCATGCTGGTGTACCGGGAAACAGACGGAGAACTTGTACGCCTGTTGATAAATGTCTGTCGTCCCGTTTTCTGTGAAACATGCGAGAAAGCCACGCAAAGCTACAGTGGAGCGGTCAACAGAAGCCGAAATATGCGTGTTCGTGACTATAGCAACTTCACGCTGAATTCACGGTCCGCAGAGCCTGAAGTAAATCAGGTGGAGAGCGACAGCATGAAAAACGCCGGCCCTCGATGGGAACGTAGGACCGAGAAATTTGAAGTATTCTCCTGGGAGTCAGAATTCCGGAAAACATGGTGTTTGTGCAGACGCTAACCTTGATGGGTGGCCTGGGGGTAGCTAAATAGAAGATGTTGAGAGGAAGGGAAATTTTGTGGGAATTTGTTCACTTCCCAGAGCAGGCATTGGTCAGCGCTGGGAAGCGATGCAGAATTAAAGCGACTTGCGCTGCAATTGGCGTAAGTGATTTTGCTGGAGGGGAAACCGAGGTGAAGAGCGGACTGGCAGAAGTCTCAGTAGAGAATTCTTCCGCTCCCAGCTTGCCTAGAGTGCGGACGTGGCGTTCTTGACTCAGCTTGCCTGAGAAAGAGTGAGCATCTCTGCAGTTTAGGACTTAGCAAAGGGAACGATTGAGCTTGGAGATAGGAAGTTTTGGTTCAGCTATGTACTGAGCAAGATAGCTAGGAGTGAATAGACGAGCGCAGCCTTGCAGCACCACGAGGTCGGCCGACGTCCACCCAACGACACCGCTCTGCCACGCTGAATTCGGTGAAATTGCGCCCGCTTCGGCCACTGATTAATTTGTGGGATCACGTCGGCAAAGTTTCCACGAGGATTTCATGGGCTGTGTACTGTAGAATTCTTCTCTCACTTCGCATTACGCCTGGGTCAGTCGATAGGAATTACTTTTGAGTTATCGAGCTTTACTCCACGCAAACGCAATTTATTACCACTGCCTGGTAGGAGAGTCATGTAATGTGATGATTGAAGGTCGTGAGTTAGAATAAATTTATGATAATCGACTGCATCTGTTTTCAATCAAGTAGTGGAAAGCACAAGTCACGTTCTTAATTAATTTTATGTTCAACATTTGCATCTGGTGCTGCATATAACATCAATGTGCAACCATTTTTAATTAAAAGTGATCAATTCTGAATCAATTAATGTCAACACTGCCACTGCAGTTCAATCAGGAGTCACAGGGCCTTATTACTTTCTTTGCGTTATCCGATATTGCGGCAGTTTTGCGCTCTCTGTTGATCTGTTAGTCAATTAGCTGGGGTGAACACACGCCAAAACCAGATAAGTGACGGGTGGGGTGTTACATGTGTAGAAGGCAGTCACGGATTCTTCACGCAGCCGGACATGTCGTTTTACCAAACGGGCATCTTCAACCTGGTGCGTCGATTCTCATGGCAATTTTGCTTGATTGGCATACCGGTTTTGGACTGTACGATCTTCGAACGAAAACTTTTTGATCGCCCTTATATTTTTCTGACTCTTAACTATTGTACATCAGATAATTTTACATAAGAATTTTAACGTTCTTTAACTAAACCGCTTTAGGACTCCTTAATTGGCCTATCCATATTTGACGTTTGCTTACCCATTTTGTAAGCCAGTAACTGAGTAAGTTTTGTAATATGCTTCATCTACTTTACAGGCATGTGCCATTATATTCTATTGCATTCCGGAGATGACATATTAATCTTTCGAAACCGGTTAAGCACTTTAAAATGTTTCAGTCGTACAGCTGATTTATTTCGAAAATTTTGGACCACAGTTGCCAAATAAATGACAGCTATCAACAAAATCGTGTATTTTACACTTTATTTTCAATGGGTTATTAATTGGACTTGCTCTGTTATACATACGAGGCGTATTTGGAAAGTAAGGTCCAATTAGGCGCGAAATGGAAACCACTGCGAAAATCCGATGGAACTTTGCACAGATATGTTGGGGAGTGTCTAAAATGTGCCTGTCCATGGCTTCAAGCCGCTCTTTTCAGTTCAGAGAGCAAAATGATCACGTAGAAATGCCTAAAACAACAGTGTCTCCCGCTAAGTACAGTATGTGGATCTGGTGAGAGGTTTTGCCAGATGCTATGCAGCCCACATTACAAGTATGTTGTATGTTCATTTCTTCAATACAATTTTCAGCCGTATTCTGCAGGGGCAATGAAAACGCTCCTGCAGTGTTTTCGATGGGAAGTGTTTGATCCCCTACAATACACCCCTTCGTTGGCTCCATACGTTGTTCATTTCTGCTCACATGAACCATTGGCTACGAAGACAACGTTTTGGTACAAACAATGAAAGGCAGACCAGATTAGAGAATTGGCAGAAAGCACAGGCGGTTGCTTTCTGTGACGAGGATACTGGAAAGTTTGTACAACGCCACGACAAATGTCTAAGTCGGAGTGGCGACTACTTAGAGAGGTAGGTAGAAGGTGTCGGTAACTGTTGCGAATAAATTTTTTTGTTTTTTCACTGTGGTTTTCATTTTATGACCGATCGGACCTTACTTTCCGATCAGCCCTCATATTTATACAGGAATCGCCTTTGATTTTACCATAACAGTGTAATGAGTTGTATATCGAAGATACGACTGTTTGATAATATTGCAACTTTTGTTACTATTGGTTATGAGATTACGTTGAAACGTGGTTCCTTTTCTTGGAGTCACCGAACTATACAATATTCTATTTTCGATCTAAATTGCTATCGGAACTTCTAAAAAATGCTAAAAATCTGGTATATATAAAATAATGTTCCAATTTTGAAATTTCCAGCAATTGTTCTTGAATTAATTTCCTTATCTTGTTTACCATCTTGTTTGATTTTTACTGCTGTACAATTCACTCTTCAGCGTGTGCAGACGTTCCCAATCTTTATTCAAGCGCCGAATTTTGATTTGTTCCCCATATTACCATATGTTTCATTTTAATCAATATTAGCTTAGTGCATGTTGCTACGCTCGCATTTTCTGTATAGTATGCACAGTTTTTTCCTTTAATTTTTATGTTGTTCACAAATTGCAACATCTTCTAAAATTTACACGCTAATTAAGGCAATAGAAGCATGGTATTTTGCGAATGCACTTCGGACCAAAAAGTGGTTCTAGCATCTAGAGTCGGAGGTCATTGTGGCTATATTTTCATAGAAACTTTCATCCCCTAACACATATTTCTTTAGAAATAAAAAATAAATTTTCGTAGATTTAGCTTCAAAAAACTTTTAATGCAACGAAATATCTTTATAAAAATTTTCATTCTCTCGTTCAGCCCCTTAGGGATCGTACTTCAAAAAACAATGAAACATGTACTTGTTGCATCCAATCGTGAAGTCAAATACCAATGCCCGTAGCTGTAACTTTAAAATTACTTTAATAATGATTTATTTCACCCAGTGTTTCATCTCTTTAGGGACTGAGTCTCCAAAAACGCTGAAGCACTTTTTTTTTTTGACTGAGAAACCAGGTACCAGTTTTCGTGTTTGTCTTCAAAATTGCCTTAGTAGCGACATATTTTCAAAAGTCCTCTCATCCCCTGCTTCACTCCAGTAGGACTGGAATTTCGAAAAATCCCTACTGAACGATGCCTACAGCATAAAATCAACATCCTCTCCAAATTTCAAGTTCCTAGCCATATCGGTTTGGTCTGTGCGATTATGAGTTAATGAATCAGTCAGCCACTATTTAAACCACTTACAAGTTGAATATACAAAGACACTGAAACACTTATTTTTTTTTAAATTATAACCGAGAAGTGAAATTTCAATTTTTATAGATGCTTTAAAACTGCTTTATTAGGCCTGTAATATTGATTTATTTGCCAAAAACGTTTTCACCCATTGTTTTACCCCCTTAGTGGCTGAATTTTCAAGAATGCTGAAGCATGTAATGTAATTTCTGACGAAGAATGCAAATGCCTATGTTTGTAATTCTAGATCCAAAATCGCCTTAATAGCAACCTGCTTTCAATAAACCTTTGATCTCCTACTTCACCTTCTTAGGGGTGGAATTTCCAGCAATTTCTTACTAAACGATGCCTGCAGTATAAAATCAACACCCCCTCCAAATTTCAAGTTTCTATCCATATCGGTTTGGTCTGAGCGATCATGAGTCAATAAATCAGTCAGCCCCTATTTAACCCACTTAGAAGTTGAATATCCAACAACACTGAAACACTTATTTTTTATTTCTAACCGAGAAGTCAAATTTCAAGTTTCATACGTGCTTTAAAACTGCTTTATTAGGACTGTAATATTGAATTATTTTCCAAAAAAGCTTTCACCCACTATTTTACCTCCTTAGATGTTCAATTTCCAAGAACGCTGAAGCTCGTAACGTAATTTTTGACAGAGAATACAAATGTCTTTTTTTGTAGTTCTGGCTTCAAAATTGCCTTAGTAGCAGACTACTTTCAATAAACCATAGGGGTGAAATTTCCAGTAATTTCTTGGTAAACGATGCCTACAGTATAAAATTAACACCCTTTCCAAATTTCAAGTTCCTGTCCTTAGCCGTTTTGGCTGGGTGTTGATGATTCAATGAATCAGTCAGCATCTATTTAACCCACTTAGAAGTTCAATATCAAAAAACACTGAAACACTTAGTTTTTTGTTTCTAACCGAGAAGCCAACTAAAATTTTCATAGATTAAACATCGACAAAGCTTTCATAATGAAATATTTCCGTAAAAGCTTTCATACGCTATCTCACTCTCTTAGGGGATGAATTTCCAAAAACACTGGAACGCGTATTTTGTTTTATTTCCAACCGAGAAGTTAAATACCAATTATCACATATGTAGATTTGAAAATTCTCTCGTAGTTCTTCAGTAATGATTTGTTTTAAAAAAGTTTCACTAACTATTTCACCCCCGTAGGGGGTAAGTTTCCAAAAATTCTGAAACACATACTTCTTTATTTCTCATGGAGAAATCAAATACCAATTTTCATAGTTCTAACTTCAAAATTGCATTAATAGCAACATATTTTCAAAAACCTTTCACCCCGTATTTCACCTCTAAAGGCTGGAACTCCGAAAAATTCCATCTGAAACGATGTCTCCGGTATAAGACCATCGTCCTCTCCAAAATTTCCAAGTTTCTATCCTTAGCGGTTTGGTCTGTCAGTCACGTCACTGTGTTTTATACACAGAGATGGCTCCCGCGAAAGAGTGTGCCTGTTGATGACAAAGTCTCAGATCGATTCCGCATCAACGGGTTTGACATTAGAGAAAGCAGTTTAATTGTATGCTTCAAGACTACATACATATCAACAAGACAACGATATATTAATCTCTGTAAGTCCATCTTTATACAAGATTGTTGGGAGACATCGGATGTTCAATATAAAATGTCGAATCAAAACACCTTCCGCAGTCTAAATTTCCAGTTTTATTTTATGTGTGTTACCAGTTTCAGCGTTACATTATGCCATCTTCAGGTCCCCAGACCGACGTGTAGGAAAAAATCCCACATCTTGCACAATCGAATTAGGGGCCAGCACACAGTCACTAGTATCCGTAAACTTTTCCACAGCACAGCGATCCCTTCGATCATCACTTGCAGACTTGTATACATCAGTCAGCAAGTGACGATTGAAGGGATCGCTGTGTTGTGGAAAAGTCTACAGATACCAGTGACTGTGTGCTGACCCCTAATTCGAGTGTATAAGAGGTCGGATTTTTCCCCTACACGTCGGTCAGGGACCTGAACACGACTGAATGTAACGCTGAAACTGGTAGCACAAACAAAAACCTGGAAATTTAGACTGCTGAAGGTGTTCTGACTCGACAATTTATATATTAATCTAGTCTAATGTCTCATTTACTGACCTTAATTACTTTCAATAAATATAATAATAAATACGATTTTGAGAAAAACGTATTTCACGAAGTTCCTACTCTGTTTATATTAGTATGAAAGTAGAGACTGCAGCGAATTGAAGAAACGCGCGAAACAGGTTCACGTTTAGCGATGTTAACAAGATGGACAAGAAAAGTTTATGAAGAGGGTGTGGCGTAGCGGGTAAATGCTATGCACATGGAAAGCGTGGTACGACAGCTGGGCTGTGAGAGAACAATGAATCTAAAAGCAACAGGGCTGGCGCGACACAAGTGCCGCACCGCTTGTGGCAATATTGGCTCACAATATTGGTAGCACTGCGCGACCACTGCCCGCTGCCCGGCGACCACACGGCAGCAGCAAAATCGACTGTTGACCCGGCATTACACTTGCAGATGTAACGGCGTCGCTATAAAACACGCAAATTGCTGTTTAAATCGGTAAATATTTGCCTATCCCAACAAACAGCGCCAAATTGCAAGGGATAAACTGCCGAAACGCTGTTTTCCGTTTGGTGACAATTTTGGGATTCAACTACGCCATAAATATTACTGCGAGGCGTTAATTTGCTCATCTTTGGAATGAAGTAGGGATTAGGCCCGATTTTATTTATTTACGAAAAGCGCTATATTCGCTGGAAATTAACCTCTGGATATCATCATCATCGCCCAGTAATTAATGTTTACGTCACACAAACACAATGCTTAAACTTCTGTTGTTTGCAGTAAAACTTCTAATCATGAGCTGAATGCAGATGATAGTTTCCCAGGATTTTTAGTTCTTCCTTTAAAATACTATAAATATTATACTCGTATCAGAAGTGTATGCATTAACAACTACAGTGTAGCACTGTATTAATAAAAGTAAATCGGATCCAGTTTTCAAAAAGTACGGCTCGAGTTTAATTCATAAGATCCTCGTTGGACCAAAGGCTGTAAAACAGATCTAAACGATTCATGAAAACGGTTTATTGCGTATGGTAAGATGTTCTAAAATTGGTACAGACAAAGCTTTCCAAAAAATGGAACACCCAGTTTATTCATAAGAAAACCATATCTATCACTAATGTTCCTCCTTTTAGATATGGTGCCATTGCTCAGGAATAGCCATAATTTGTTTTTCCACTAGCAACTCAGTTTCTTGGTAAAAATAATTTTTACAAACAGCACTTTCAGACTGAAAATAAATGTGCACACAGCTCCAGAACATTCGCCAAACATAAACAGTTATTGATTTTGCATCCACCAAATTTATGTTGCATGCAGCGAAAACTTTGCTCTATCTCCTGAATTATTCAGTATTGACACATTTAATATATGGAGACAATCATTAAATAGTCAATATAATCCGTAAATATGATGCGCTCCATTCCAAAATAGGAGAGCTATCCAGAAAGTAAGTTCCGATCGGTCGCGAAATGGAAACCACTGTAAAAATCCGATGAACCTTTGCACAGATGTGTTGGGCAGTGTCTGTAGAATGTATGTCGATCGCGTCACATCACTCTTTTCGATTCTGAGCGCTCAGTGAGCGCGTGAATGTACCTAGAAAATAGTGTCTGCCGCCAAGTACGAGGGCCTGGTTGAGAAATTTCGCCTGAAGCTATGCAGCCCACGTAACACAACTGTCACGCCGTTCCTTCTTCATGACAATTCTCAGCTGCACTCTGCAGGGGCAATGAAGATCCTCCCACAGCGTTTTCAGTGGGAAGTGTTTGATCACCCACAATACAGACCGCAATTGACCCCCTGAGTTTCATCTCTGCTTACACGAACCGCTGACTATGAAGACAACATTTTGGCACAGACAACGAGCTGTAGACCTGCGTAGAGAATTAGCGGAAAGCACTGGCGGCTGCCTTCTATGACAAGGGTATTGAAAAGTGGTATAACGCCAAGACAAATTTCTAAGTCGTAGCGGCCATTATTTAGATAATTAGCTGGGAGTTGTGGCTAGCTGTTGCAAATAAAACATTTTTGGTTTTTACAGTAGCGCCCATTTCGCGGACGATCGGAACTTACTTTCTGGATAGCCCTCGTATGATGCAGGTGATTCCCGAAGTAATCCACTGTCGCCTAGCTTTCAGCTACCGGCCACAAAGCAGTGTACCGCGCGTTGCCTGCCTTCCCATACACAAGCAACAAAACCGCCGAAGACGATATCTCTAGTAGTTAAGTTTATTGGCGAGAAAGAAAAGGCTCCAATTAAAAAGAGTAGGCAAAATGCAGGAGAATAGGAAGGCTATGCCTGTGACCAAAGCTGTGGAAATCACCCAAAAAAAGAGAGGAAGCTGAGGCGACTGATTCCGACAGCCCTTTGACGAGTGAAAATAACATGGATAACGCCAATCTCATTGGAGATCGCCCACTAGATCCTATTGTAACGAGAGATCCAATACCTGTTGGCGGAGGAGGTTATTTCTTAGCTAAATTTCGAGGAGGAGAGACGAATTCATACAGGTAGAGATTGGACTGCACCATACAAATGTAGTGGAAATTGATCTAGAAATTACGTCTCCAAAGTCGGTGCGCATAAACAAAATTGTTTTTTAAACTAAATGAAATAGGAGTGATGTGACAGGGAAATTGACTATTCCTCCTGTCACTGCTGGGGTCGGAAGTATCAAACGAGAAATCTATTTTGTGCAGCATTGTTGACGTTCATGAAAAAATTTAAGATACTGATTCTTTTTTGCGCATCTTTTATTTTTGTGTTAATGTCAGTATAATAAGTATAATTGTAAACAGCTCTTACCCATTGCTGGCTGACTCTATATAATTAAAAATAGGAAAAACAAATAGAGAAATTTCTGTAGTTCTTACGTACGTTTCATTCCATAAATATTCCAGAAATACCCACACAGAAAAATCCTAGTATGTATCGTTTTTTGTGGTCTCCATCTTACTTATGACAACTTAACATTTGTATCATTTTTTGATGAGCCGTATCATATTGAAGGATTTCAGACAAAAATGATACACTGTTTTTTTAGTCTACATTTATAACTTAAAAAAAGGTTAAATAGAGTGTCGTTTCAAATTCGCATATACTCCCTAGCATTTACAAATTTTTCTTAAGAGTTACTCTTTTTCTTTCAAAACAGAGACTATTCTCCGATTTAGTATCGAATTTAGGTTACCTTTCACTGCATCGCGATGCCAAGGTTGATATGTAGTCTCATGAACTATTTGGTGCACTATAGTACGAATGAGGTTTGGCTTTTCTTTTCTGTATTATACAAAGTCCGGCAGAAACTTCAATGTGGACACCCAACATCGGATAATAAGGTAAACATAAATAAAAAAATGGTTCAAATGGCTCTGAGCACTATGGGACTTAACTGCTACGGTCATCAGTCCCCTAGAACTTAGAACTACTTAAACCTAACTAACCTAAGGACAGCACACAACACCCAGCCATCACGAGGCAGAGAAAATCCCTGACCCCGCCGGGAATCGAACCCGGGAACTCGGGCGTGGGAAGCGAGAACGCTACCGCACGACCACGAGATGCGGGCTAAACATAAATACTCCAGTGCTGATAATGTCATTGAGTTTTTGTATCAAGTATAAAGAAGGTCAAGTAAATAACGTGAAGTCAGGTTTAAGTCTTTGCCAGGATGAAATATCTTTACCCAAGGTCCGTCTTTGAGTGATGCAATATCAAAAAAGTTTTGCATCACCCCGGATCCCAGACACCTAAAGATAGACGTTGACTGTGGATTTTGTATCACAGACACAGTCACTTTGACTATTAATAGATGTCACTAAACCCGCCAAAAGATGTAAACAACCTTGCATGAGCAGCGCCTATTAGACGGAGGGGATCCGACAACCGATCAGTTCCAGTCATTCCACCTGGAAGGAGGTACACGGCTCGTGTTGTCTGTAGTTCAACCATGCCTAGATGGTCAATACCGCGGTTCAATCGCATCCGCATTGTTACTTTGTGCCAGGAACGGCTCTAATCAAGGGAAGTGTCCAGATGTCTCGGAGTGAACCAAAGCGACGTTGTTCGGACATGAAGGAGATACAGAGAGATAGGAACTGACGATGGCATGCATCGCTCAGGCCACCCAAGGGCTACTACTGCAGTGGATGACCGCTACCTACGGATTATGGCTCGGAGAAAACCTGATAGCAACGCCACCATGTTGGATAATGCTTTTCGTGCAGCCACAGGACGTCGTGTTACGACTCAAACTGTGCGCAATAGGCTGCATGATGCGCAACTTCATTTCCGACGTCCATGACGAGGTCCACCTTTGCAACCACGACACCATGCAGTGCGGTACAGATGGGGCCAACATCATGTCGAATGGACCGCACAGGATTACCATCACGTTCTCTTCACCGATGAGTGTCGCATATGCCTTCAACCAGACAATCGTCAGAGACGTGTTTGGAGGCAATCCGGTCGGGCTGAACACCTCAGACGTACTATCCTGCGAGTGCAGCAAGGTGGAGGTTCCCTGATGTTTCGATGTGGCATAATGCGGGGCCGATGTACGTCGCTGGTGGTCAGGGAAGGCGCCGTAAAAGCTGTACGATACGTGAATGCCACCATCCGACCGATAGTGCAACCAAATCGGCAGCACATTGTTGAGGCATTCGTCTTCATGGACGACAATTCGCGCCCCCATCGTGCACATCTTGTGAATGACTTTCTTCAGGATAACGAAATATCTTGATTAGATTGGCCAGCATGTTCTCCAGACACGAACCCTATCCAACGTGCCTGGGATAGATTGAAAAGAGCTGTTTATGGACGTCGTGACCCACCAACCACCCTGAGTGATCTACGCCGAATCGCCGTTGGAGTGGGAGAGTCTGGATCAACAGTGCCTTGATGAACTTGTAGATAGTATGCCACGACGAATACAGGCATGCATCATTGCAGGGCTGCGTGCTACTAAGTATTAGAGGTACCAGTGTGTACAGCAATATGGACCATTACCTCTGAAGGTCTCGCTGTATGGGGGTACAACATGCAATGTGTGGTTTTCATGAGCAATATAAAGCGCGGAAATGATGTTTATGTTGATCTCTATTCCAATTTTCTGTACAGGTCCCATAACTCTCGAAACCGAGGTGACCCAAAATTTTTTTTATGTGTGTACATAAAAAAGTAGTTGAGTGAGGGAGAGCAATGTATTGCATATCAGAGTCCTGAGAATCTGAACAAAGAGACCCACTCACAACAGGAAGGTAGTTTTGTAGCAGCGAACACACAAAAAACTATTGCCTATCGTCATTTGATACTGGTTGTCAATATTTTTCCAAATAAAAACTACGCAGAAGAATGCTTAAGCAGTGATTCAACAACTAATATAACGTTGATATTTTTTTGCATGTTATTACAGTGAAGAGTCAAAGAAAAACTATTACCTATCGTCATTGGATACTGGTTGTCAATATTTTTCCAATTAAAAACTACGCAGAAGAATGCTTAACCAGTACCTGCCTAAAATCGTGTAGAGCCTCCTCTCTCAGAAGTGCCGCACTCAGAAGTGCCGCAACCCGACGTTGCTGGGCTCGACTAATGTCTGAAGTAGTGCTAGAGGGAACTGAAACCATGAATCCTGCCGCGCTGTCCATAAATCCGTAATAATACGAGGGGTGGAGATCTCTTCTGATCAGCACGTTACAAGGCATCCCAGATATGCACAATAATGTTCACGTCTGAGGCGTTTGGTGACCAGCGGAAGTGTTTAAACTCAGAAGACTGTTCCTGGAGCCGCTCTGTAGCAGTTATGGATGTGTGGGGCGTCGCATTGTCCTGCTGGAATTGTCCAAGTCCGTCGGAATGCACAATGGACATGAATTGATACAGGTGATCAGACAGGATGTTTACGTACGTGTCACCTGTCAGAGTCGTATCTAGACGTATCAGGGGTCCCGTATCACTCCAGCCGCAACCGCCTCACATCATTACAGATCCTACACCAGCTTGAATAGTCCCTTGCTGACACGCAGAGTCCATGGATTCATGAAGTTGTCTCCATACCTTTACACGTCCATCCACTCGATACAATTTGAAACGTGACTCGTCCGACCAGGTGACATGTTTCCAGTCATCAACAGTCCAACTTCGGTGGAAGTTCCCAGGCGAGACGTAAAGCTTTGTGTCGCGCAGTCATCAAGCACACACGAGTGGGCCTTTGGCTCCGAAAGCCCATATCTATGATGTTGCGTTGAGTGATTCGCACACTGAGATTTTTGATGGCCCAGCATT
The DNA here is from genome assembly GCF_023864275.1 of Schistocerca cancellata. Lineage (NCBI taxonomy): Eukaryota > Metazoa > Arthropoda > Insecta > Orthoptera > Acrididae > Schistocerca > Schistocerca cancellata. The sequence goes on along the minus strand of NC_064626.1, from coordinate 1,141,393,365 downwards.
GAAACCAGCAGCAGTTTGCGGAAGGATTGCACTTCTGTCATGTTGAACGATTCTTTTCAGTCGTTGTTGGTCCCGTTCTTGCAGGACCTTTTTCCGGCCGCAGCGATATCGGAGATTTGGTGTTATACGGATTCCTGATAATCACGGTGCACTCGTGAAGTCGTCGTACGGGAAAATACCGGCTTCATCGCTGCCTCGGAGATGCCGTGTCCTATCGCTCTTGCGCCGACTATAACACCACATTCAAACTCACTTAAATCTTGATAACCTCCCTTTATTGCAGCAGTAACCGATCTAACAACTGCGATAAACACTTGTTCTCTTATACAGGTCTTGCCGACCGCAGCGCCGTATTCTACCTGTTCACATACACTATGAGATCAAAAGTATCCGGTCACCTGGCTAAAAATGACTTACAAGTTCGTGGTGCCCTCCATCGGTAATGCTGGAATTCAATATGGTGTTGGCCCACCCTTAGCCTTGATGACAGCTTCCACTCTCGCAGGCATACGTTCAGTCAGGTGCTGGAAGGTTTCTCGGGGAGTGGAAGCCCATTCTTCACGGAGTACTGCACTGAGGAGAGTTATCGATGTCGGTCGGTGAGGCCTGGCACGAAGTCGGCGTTCCAAAACGTCCCAAAGGTGTTCTACAGGATTCAGGTCAGGACTCTGTGCAGGTCAGCCCATTACAGGGATGTTATTGTCATGTGACTACTCCACCACAGGCCATGCATTATGAACAGGTGCTCGATCGTGTTGAAAGATGCAATTGCCTTCCCCGAATTGCTGTTCGACAGTGGGAAGCAAGAAGGTGCTTAAAACATCAATGTAGGCCTGTGCTGTGATAGTGCCACGCAAAAGAACAAGGTGTGCAAGACTCCTCCATGAAAAACACATCCACACCGTAACACCACCGTCTCCGAATTTTACTTTTGGCACTACACACGCTGGCAGATGACGTTCACCGGGAATTCGCTATACCCACACCCTGCCATCGGATCGCCACATTGTGTACCGTGATTCGTCACTCCACATAACGTTTTTCCACTGTTCAATCGTCCAATGTTTACGATCCTTACACCAAGCGAGGCGTCGTTTGTCATTTACCGGCGTGATATGTGGCTTATGAGCAACCGCTCGACCACGAAATCCAAGTTTTCTTACCCCCCGCCTAACTGTCATAGTAACTGCAGTGGATCCTGATGCAGTTTGGAATTCATGTGTGATGATATAAATAGATGACTGCGTATTACACATTACGACCCTCTTCAACTATCGGCAGTCTCTGTAAGCCAACAGACAAGGTCACCTGTACACTTTTGTGCTGTCCGTGTCCCTTCACGCTTCCATTTCACAATCACGTCGGAAACTGTGGGCCTAGGGTTGTTTAGGAGTGAGGAAATCTCGCGTACAGACGTATGGTACAAGTGACACCCAATCAGCTGACCACGTTCGAAGTCCTTGGGTTCCACGGAACGCCCCATTCTGCTCTCTCAGCCTGATTACTGAGGTCCCCGATGTGGAATACCTGGCAGTAGGTGGCAGCACAGTGCACCTAATATTAAAAACGTATGTTTTTGGGGGGTCCGGATAGTTTTGATCATATACGGTATCTCTCTATTTGAATATGCATGCCTATACCAGTTTCTTTGGCGCTTCAGTGTACATTACTAATTTCCTCATAAAATATTGCAGTCTAGGTGCATTATTTTCTATATTAGATTCGTTAATACGTAGCGTGTGAATCTCTGTACAGTCACTGTCTGACAAAAGGTTTGAGGACATCGCTATGTAATGTGGAACTGGACACCACATATCATGAGAGGCGGACCCGCAGTATAAAAGGAGGCGGGGAGTGTTGTGTTAGGTCGGCAGAGAACCAGACAGCAGGATGGGTTGGTCAACAGAGCCCACTGACTTCGAACATGGCCTAGCCGTCGGATGTCACCTGAGTAAAAAATCCATCTGTGCTGTTTCAACCCTTCTAAAGCTCCCCATGTCGACTGTAGTTGGTGTCATTGTGAAGTGGAATCGCGAAGGAACAGCCTCAGCTAAACCAAGACCAGGAAGAGCTCACGTACTGACAGACAGGTATTGTCCAACATTACGGAGGAAGACTGTATAAAATCGCATGAAATCAGCAGACGGAATAAGTAGTGAGTTCCAAAGTGCGACCTGCCGTTCAGCTAGCGCAATGACTGTGCCTAGGGAGATAAAAAAAGGGCTGACATTTATGTAGTCATTCTTAAGCGACGATTAAGGTGGTGTAAACAAAGACGGCACTGGACGGTAGGTTACAGGAAATGAATGTTTTGGAATGATAAATAGCGTTGTGCTCTGTGGGAACGAGATGGAAGGGTTTGGGGTTAGCGAATGACTGCAGAATGTTACGTGACCATGGCGTGTAGGGCTAACAGCGAAGTATGGAGAAGGTGGCGTTACGGTGTGAAGGTGTTTTTCGTCGTTTGGTTGTGATGCTCTTATTGCGCTTAAGAAAACTCAAAATGCAGAATGATATGAACACAACATACAACAGAGGTCCGTCCATGTCTCCTTGGTCATGTTTGAAAAGTTTAAGTTGTATGTCGACTTCAGGTTTCGCACTCACCCTCATCTCTCATGATCATCACCAGCATCATAATCATCATCATTATCATCGTTAGCATCTTCATAAAACTTTCAGGATACGCTTATCACAATTATCAAAGCCATACATTCACAAACGTAAAGAGGCAGTTCATATGTACACTCAATTCTTAGCTATGACATTCTTTTTTGGGGAGCAGATGCACAAAATATGAACACAATTTTCAAACTCCAGAAAATAGCCATAAGAATCATAACCAAAACTAGTAGTCGAGCTCATTGTAAAGATCTGTTTAAAACACTGGGGATTTTAACTGCTCCATGTGAATACATTTACCAGTCAGTTGTACACATCAAAAATAACATTGGTGATTACTGCACAAGCAGTTCTGTCCATGACCATGGAACAAGAACTAGACGTAACTTACATTTACCAAGAAAAAATAAATGTCAAACTCAAAAAAGCATTTTCTACCAAGGAATAAAACTGTACAATAAAGTACCAAAAGAGATGAAAGAAATTGCAAACATACACTTATTTAAAAAGGCAGCTAAAAAGTATCTGTTCTGCAATACATTTTATACGTTGAAGGATTACTTAGATAAAACAGAGTAGGGGGTCTGGAAAAAAAAGTTATACAAATAAATAATAATAGTGATTATAAAACATCCAACATTCCACATAGCACCTTCACACTATGTTTTTTTCCTTCTTTTTTCCTTTTCTGGAAAAACTTATCCCCAAGCTATGGAATGCACGATACTAACACCGCTTCCTCTTTCTGAGCTCATCATCTCACTCGTTATAGAGGGATGCTGATCAGTTTTTCTGGATAGCAAATGGCCCAGAGATCACCAGTGTGTGTGTGTGTGCGTACGTGTGTGTGTGTGCGTCTGTGCGTGTGTGTGTGTGTGTGTGTGTGTGTGTGTGTAGTGAGTGAAGTGATATGAAACAATGTGTGTATAGTGTGTGCAGTGACTGATAGTGAGATATGAGTGAACAGTGTGGCATTACATAATTTAATGAGTTATTTGTAAAAAAAGTATTGTGTACCAGGAGTAAATCTAATGATTGTCTCTAACTAGAAGTCTGTAAACGTATGTGTATACGAATTAGGTTATTTTAAATTGGTCTAAACTTGTAATTGCTGTGACATGTCCTATATCCTTGTAAAAAGTGATCTACGAGTGAATAAAGGTACTACAACTACTACTACTACTACCATGCGGAATATGAATTACACTTGGAGAATGTTTCGTTATGTTTCTTTCTTTTCAGGATTTTGCAATTGTACAGCTGTACGGCCGTGGCGCTGTAATTCGAAAGAACACAATCATTTCTCACAGAAGACCTATTTATCACGACATTGTGATTAAAAATATTCGTATCTTATTGACTATTTACTTATACAACAGACAGCTGCACCTCACGAGTTGGCGTAGGGTCTCTTTCGTTGGTTTCTTAGATAAAGGAACAGGGCAATGTGTACAGTGACTGTGTGCCGAAGTAAATATTTCATGAACCGAGAACTGACGGGTTTTTGGCTGAGCACTACCCATCCTAGCCGTACGTCGTGTCAGTTCGTAAAATATATAATTTAACCAAATTGCACGTGAGAATCGGGAATATGTTTTTGATGATGCCCACCATTTAAGAAATCTGGTGTAGATATGACACAGAAGCAGAAATACTCTCTTTGTTGAAAAAGTTACAGGACAACTTTTTTTTAAAAAAATGGAAAACTGGGCTTATCAAGTAACGATCCTAGCTCCTATCGAAGTAGTCCCGTGGCTATCCTAAACGCAGTTGCCAATGTTTGAGGAGGTCTTGCAAGTAAACAGGGAAATTTTCAGCTGCGATGGTTGTAAGCTCATTTTCAGAGCCCGTTGGATGTCTGCGATATCTTGATGAACAAAGTCGCAAGGCAAGAGATTGGGCGAATATAGCGGATGTGGTATGGCAATAACAGGACATCTGACCAGATAGTCGGTATCAGATAAAGCATTACGGGGTCTTGCAATGTCATGCAGTACGAAACAGTCCTGAGGATGACACAAATCAGGGTGGCGACGTCGAATTGTTTCTCTAAAACGTTTCAAGACTATTAGACCTGGAGGAACACACTCACAGTGAAGTAATCCTTCACTGTCAATGAATGCTACCAACATTGTCTTTAATCTCGAATGTTGTCATTTGACTGGTGATACAGGACTCCGCCATTCGGCGCTTCCATCCCCAGCAGTATTCTTTGACACAAATGTTGGATCACGTCTGGATCTGCCCAGTAGTGAAGTAGAATTTCTTCGTCTTTCGTCTTCCTGTTCGTCTGTTACTGTGTCAGGGATGAATTTTGAGATAAGTTTCCGTTTCCCTAAACCTTCGCGTATAATCTTGTGACACACATCACAATTCAAATTAAGTTCTTCTGGTATCGCACGCACAGTTACATGCTGCGCTGTGGGCGGGCGACCAGCTCTAGCATCGACTTGCACAGAATCTCTGCCTTCACGAAGTCCTTTGTGCCACTTGAGTACATCACTTCTTGAAAGTGCTTCGCCTGCATACGCTTGCTTAAATGCTCGCAATCAGCATCCATTGTGTCACCGTAACTAATGCCCCAAGAACACAAACATTGTGTTGGTAAGCACAGCCCTACCACCTAGTCAGTTTGTGCGGAAACATGGCCAAGGTCATTTCAAGGCTGCACACATACCAGATAACATAAAAACAAAATATGTTTCTTTTCAGCATTGCAAACTTAGAAATAAAAAAAAAACCTGTCGTGGAATTTTTCTGACAAATGGAGTAATTAAATGAACAGTAGGAAAAGCTGGACTACCAACCTCTTTTGTAAATAAAATTTAAAAAAAAACAGCAGGTTATGCTAAAAATAACGTCGCTAAAGTTCAATACGAAAAACGCACGAATCAGAGAAACAGCCAAAGTGCCTGTCAGAAATTATTCAGTCTAAAGGACGGGAAAAGAAATCAGCAGGGCAATGTGACAAAAGATGGACCTGTAATATCACTTAACAAAATATCTCTAAAACGTGAATGCGAAAATTGCCAATACAAAATGTATAGCTGGGTCACAATACACATATACAGGATGTAACGGGGCGTCCTCCTCTATCGTTACTTTTCATCAACGGTAGTTGTCGACACCACTATTATTTTTCGAATTTTGGACAAATCAGTATTATCTCAGTTGATTTTCTGAAAACGTTCGTATAATCTTATACACATTTTTTGTATTTCAAGCTAAAATTTGGAAAAAGGAATTACATTATAAAATACTTTAGTTTTGCTGTTATAATCGATAAGTACTAGTTTTGAATAGACAGTTAAAATGATTGTTTTTAGAAACATTTAAAATTAGGAATTAACGACACACTTAAAATTTCTATTCTTAATTATGCAATTCTGTAATGGTTACTACATTTATTTCTGGATTCATTTATTAAATAATAATCGAAATTAATAGAAATTCAATTGTCAAGAAAAATTGTAAACCCTTTAGAGTAGGGTTATTTCTACAAAGTGTAAGAGTCGCAAGCAAGCCTCTGATGTGATCGGATATATTTTTGTATTTTGTGCGAACAGTGTAATTTCGGCTTTGTTAATGTGAAAAATCAAAAGACTGTATGATATACTAAAACGTGAGAGAATATATTAACGTAAAAACAAATATTCTGTAACAACCCTCTTCAAATTTATTTAGTCCAATTCGACCGTGAGGACCTAAAATGTGAGAATTTCAGCTTCAAAAATCATACCCCTAGACAAGAAGAACTGGAGCCAACTCCACATGACAAGCTAAGTAAACTACAAAGTTTATTGTAATCTTCGGTCGTCTCAAATTGTTCATAATAGACTGCTTATCGTGGCAAATAGCTACAATTAGGGAGGAGGGGGCAGATTACAAGGAAATACCCCTAGTTTTATGATCGATAAGCGCAGTTTGATATGAACTGCAGAGTAGTGACGTAGTTGTAAGAGTAGATCAAAGAGGTATCCAGTTGTTCAAGTAAAATTACGTACCAAAGTATACAACAGATAAATATTTTAGAAACAACTACATAAGATGTTCTAGGCAAGACGAAAATTCAGAGTTAAATTAGGAACTTTTTAAGGTTGAAGTCGACGGCACACGGACCGTGAATTCGCACGATCAGTGTTGAGCGTGCCCAGTTTCTGACATCATGACGTGGAATGGCATGTTAGGGAGTCACTCTGAAAGAGGAGACAACGTATGAGACGTCATATTCTGAACGTGGCTCTCAACGTCGACCAATGAGACTACAGAACACCACCTACGTCACATGCACACCATCCGAGGCGTGGTGCATACGTCACAGCACATGACACTGCAGGTCTTACACGAGAGCCAGCAGACGTCTCTGGCGGGAAGCGGGTAACTACTTGAGACGAGTTTAATCATTCTTGACTGCTCGTTAAAATGCATGCAAGTTCTCGATGGTACACTACAAAATTAAGACATTGAGTGGGTACCTTTTCAACTGCATATTGCTTTCCCGTGGACCCTGCACGGAGCCGAGCGATCGCGAAGTGTGGCGGACAAGGCGACTAGCGTGACGTCACCAGTTGGCCCTGTACGCGATTACGCCATCTCTCTTCAGCACGGAGTCGCGAAGCGCCATATTGGCTGTCAGTTGAAGCCTCGTATGTACACTACGTGATCAAAAGTATCCGGACACTCCGAAAAACACACGTTTTTCATATTAGGTGCATTGTACTGTCACCTACTGTCAGGTACTCCATATCAGCGACCTCAGTAATCATAGACATCGTGAGAGAGCAGAATGGGGCGCTTCGTGGAACTCACGGACTTCGAACGTGGTCAGGTGATTGCATGTCCCTTGTGTCATACGTCTGTACGCGAGATATCCACACTCCTAAACATCCCTGGGTCCACTGTTTTCGATGTGGTAATGAAGTGGAAACGTGAAGGGACACGTACAGCACAAAAGCGTACAGCCGACCTCGTCTGTTGGCTGACAGAGACCGTCGACAGCTGAAGAGGATCGTATTGTGTAATAGGCAGACATCAGTCCAGACCATCACACAGGAATTCCAAACTGCATCAGGATCCGCCGCAAGTACCATGACAATTAGGCGGGCGGTGAGAAAACTTGGACTTCCAGCTCGAGCGTCTACTCATAAGTCACACATCACCCCGATAAATGCCAAACGACACTTCTCTTGGAGTAACGAGCGTAAACATTGGACGATTCAACAGTGGAAAAACATTGTGTGGAGTGACGAATCACGGTACACAATGTGGCGATCCGATGGCACGGTGTGGGTATGGCAAATGCCCGGTGAACGTCATCAACCAGCGTGTGTAGTGCCAACAGTAACATTCGGGGGCGGTGGTGTTATGGTGTGGTTGTGTTTTTCATGGAGGGGTTGTTTTGCGTGGCACTAACACAGCACAGGCCTAAATTGATGTTTTAAGTACCTTCGTGCTATCCACTGTTAAAGAGCAATTCGGGGATGGCGACTGGATCTTTCAATACGGTCGAGCACCTGTTCATAATTCACGGCCTGTGGCGGAGTGGTTAAACGACAATAACAGCCCTGTAATGGGCTGACCTGCACAGAGTCCTGGCCTGAATCCTGTAGAACACCTTTGGGACGTTTTGGAACGCCGACTTCGTGCCAGGCCTCACCGACCGACATCGATAGCTCTCCTCAGTGCAGTACTCCGTGAAGAATGGGCTTCCACTCCCCGAGAAACCTTCCAGCACCTGACTGAACGTAGACATGCGAGAGTGGAAGCTGTCATCAAGCCTAAGGGTGGGCCAGCACCATATTGAATTCCAGCGTTACCGATTGAGGGCGCCACGAACTTGTAAGCCGGTTTTAGCCAGGTGTCCGGATACTTTTGATCACATAGTGTATATTTGCCGTTTCTGAACACCACCAATTTGAGGATACCTCGGAAACCCATCGTTAATTGTTCCATTCCTTATAATAAAATGACGGGAAACATTATATTCGTGTTTATTGTACATTGCGTATTATGGGAGTAAATCATTTGAAGGCAACGTCTCGTTGAGGATCCATCAAAAGCACATTATTCTTGGTGCAGTTTGTTACAACTAAATGTCAGTTAGTAGCATAGCTGTGACTAAAGTTTTCAGAATATGGTAACATGCCAAGTACGGCCACCAAACATTCGTGGTCGGTGTAGCGCAGTAACATCAAAGAATTGTAAGGCCTCAAGTGAGGCGTTGGTCGTTCGCGTCCCACTGTATCAAAATATTTCTTTCTTACCCATTATACACTCCTGGAAATTGAAATAAGAACACCGTGAATTCATTGTCCCAGGAAGGGGAAACTTTATTGACACATTCCTGGGGTCAGATACAACACATGATCACACTGACAGAACAACAGGCACATAGACACAGGCAACAGAGCATGCACAATGTCGGCACTAGTACAGTGTATATCCACCTTTCGCAGCAATGCAGGCTGCTATTCTCCCATGGAGACGATCGTAGAGATGCTGGATGTAGTCCTGTGGAACGGCTTGCCATGCCATTTCCACCTGGCGCCTCAGTTGGACCAGCGTTCGTGCTGGACGTGAAGACCGCGTGAGACGACGCTTCATCCAGTCCCAAACATGCTCAATGGGGGACAGATCCGGAGATCTTGCTGGCCAGGGTAGTTGACTTACACCTTCTAGAGCACGTTGGGTGGCACGGGATACATGCGGACGTGCATTGTCCTGTTGGAACAGCAAGTTCCCTTGCCGGTCTAGGAATGGTAGAACGATGGGTTCGATGACGGTTTGGATGTACCGTGCACTATTCAGTGTCCCCTCGACGATCACCAGTGGTGTACGGCCAGTGTAGGAGATCGCTCCCCACACCATGATGCCGGGTGTTGGCCCTGTGTGCCTCGGTCGTATGCAGTCCTGATTGTGGCGCTCACCTGCACGGCGCCAAACACGCATACGACCATCATTGGCACCAAGGCAGAAGCGACTCTCATCGCTGAAGACGACACGTCTCCATTCGTCCCTCCATTCACGCCTGTCGCGACACCACTGGAGGCGGGCTGCACGATGTTGGGGCGTGAGCGGAAGACGGCCTAACGGTGTGCGGGACCGTAGCCCAGCTTCATGGAGACGGTTGCGAATGGTCCTCGCCGATACCCCAGGAGCAACAGTGTCCCTAATTTGCTGGGAAGTGGCGGTGTGGTCCCCTACGGCACTGCGTAGGATCCTACGGTCTTGGCGTGCATCCGTGCGTCGCTGCGGTCCGGTCCCAGGTCGACGGGCACGTGCACCTTCCGCCGACCACTGGCGACAACATCGATGTACTGTGGAGACCTCACGCCCCACGTGTTGAGCAATTCGGCGGTACGTCCACCCGGCCTCCCGCATGCCTACTATACGCCCTCGCTCAAAGTCCGTCAACTGCACATACGGTTCACGTCCACGCTGTCGCGGCATGCTACCAGTGTTAAAGACTGCGATGGAGCTCCGTATGCCACGGCAAACTGGCTGACACTGACGGCGGCGGTGCACAAATGCTGCGCAGCTAGCGCCATTCGACGGCCAACACCGCGGTTCCTGGTGTGTCCGTTGTGCCGTGCGTGTGATCATTGCTTGTACAGCCCTCTCGCAGTGTCCGTAGCAAGTGTGGTGGGTCTGACACACCGGTGTCAATGTGTTCTTTTTTCCATTTCCAGGAGTGTATTTTCTGACAGATTCTGATATTTTCTTATTACTTTCATATACGTATGTTCTTCATTATTTGACGTTATGTAAATATAAGTGCACTCTTCCTGAGGAGTGAGTCTGTCTAGAAGACAGCTCACACTACTTACAGTAAGATATTTTTTGCTCCTTCTTCGTGTAACTTTCGTATTTCATATGTTGTAAACATTCTGCTACCGAATGCGGACAGTGACCTAGTGAGAATGACCTCAGGGGTTTAGTAAAATGTGAGAATGATGAAATAATTTTTTCCTCATATGGAGGACTATTGTAAAGTTGTATCGCACTATTTGTAATGGAACTTTTATAATCCGATGCCCTTATTGGCTGCACATGGTTCTTTCCATTATGCCTTATAACATGTACACCGATATTGGAATATTATTTATGTTTACTAATGATGGAACAACGCGGCTATAAAATCAATACGAGAGAAAATGTGCATTTTAATAGAGTTACCACACGAATTTTACGCTCGTACATTACGTAAACAGTGTGATTTACGAGCCAGATAAAGCCGACAACTGGCGCTGGAGCGCGCTGGGATCACGTATACCACGTTTGGGGACACGTACCGTGTGCACAGGTCGCATCGTTTCTGAGCGTGCACCAGTACGTTGACCTAGGTTCAAAAATGGTTCAAATGGCTCTGAGCACTATGGGACTTAACATCTGAGGTCATCAGTCCCCTAGAACCTAGAACTACTTCAACCTAACTAACCTAAGGACATCACACACATCCATGCCCGAGGCAGGATTCGAGCCTGCGACCGTAGCGGTCGCGCGGTTCCTGACTGAAGCGCCTAGAACCACTCGGCCACACCGGCCGGCAAAAAGCAGAGCAATATATAGAAACTAAACTGAGATATAGTGAGATTTACAAGATGAAAGACATGGAATAACGGAAGTTAGATAATGTTCATCAGAAGAAATGAAAAATGAAGGTAAAGAGGTGAAGTAATATTGGAGAAAGCATAAAGCTGATTCGGAAGTTTAAACGGTGGCCCTCACTGGGGAAGAAATAACACACGACTCAAAGTACATACAGCACAGACGTAAAAAAATAAATAATAGTAAAAAAGCAAAACACCTATGTGTTTACCCTACAAGGTGTAACAGCAATGAATATAATATGTTTTAAGTTATTTGTTGCTTTCGAATGAATAAATGTGTCCATGAGATACATTCGGGCACGTGATCGTTATTGCAATTTTTTTATTTTTATTTTTATTTTTTTTGTTCATCACATTCAGAGAGCTCTAAGGAAACGTGCGCTCACCTGAAGAAGTATGAGCCCTTGTTCAGTAGAAGGGATGCGCTTGTTCCACAGCAGCGAAGATGATCAAGTGCTCATAGCTCTTAACGTATATACTTTAGAGTCCATGTTTACTAGACTTTTTGCTAGGAATGATCTACACCTACATCTACATCTACATCTACATGGATACTCTGTAAATCACATTTAAGTGCCTGGCAGAGAGTTGATCGAACCACCTTCACAATTCTCTATTATTCCAATCTCGTACAGCGCGCGGAAAGAATGAACACCTACATCTTTCCGTACGAGCTCTGATTTCCCTTATTTTATGGTGGTGATCGTTCCTCCCCATGTAGTTCGGTGTCAACAAAATATTTTCGCATTCGGAGGAGAAAGTTGGTGATTGGAATTGCGTGAGAAGATTCCGTCACAACGAAAAACGCCTTCTTTTAATGATGTCCAGCCCAAATCCTGTATCATTTCTGTGACACTCTCTCCCATATTTCGAGATAATACAAAAGGTGTTGCCTTTCTTTGAACTTTTTCGATGTACTCCGTCAGTCCTATCTGGTAAGGATCCCACACCGCGTAGCAAAGCGTACTGTAGGCAGTCTCCTTAGTAGGTCTGTTACATTTTCTAAGTGTCCTGCCAATAAAACGCAATGTTTGGTTAGCCTTCCCCACAACATTTTATATGTGTTCCTTCCAATTTAAGTTTTTCTTAATTCTAATACCTAGTTATTTAGTTGAATTTACGGGTTTTAGATTAGACTGATTTATCGTGTAACCGAAGGTGAACGAGTACTTTTAGCACTCATGTGGATGACCTCACACTTTTCGTTATTTAGGGACAACTGCCACTTTCCGCACCATTCAGATATCTTTTCTGCAAACAACCGAAGACGGCTGCTCAGATTGTCTCCCAAATCGTTTATATAGATAAGGAACAGCAAAGGGCCTATAACACTACCTTGGGGAACGCCTGAAATCACTTCTGTTTTACTCGATGATCTTCCATCAATTACGGCCTCTCTGACAGGAAATCGCAAATCCAGTCACATAACTGAGACGATATTCCATAAGCACTCAATTTCGCCGCTTGTGTGGTACAGTGTCACATCTCTGGATATTGAGTAATCCCTCTTGGGACGCCCTCTATAGTGCTTTGACTATATTTGTATTTCTCCGCCAGAACGACCCGTTACGGTGCAACCACCCGGGACAGACTTCGCAGCGACAGCGCCCGCAACCATGTTTCTATCCTTTACGGTGGTAATCGCGCTGTCACTGTGTCACCGCTCACACGGCGGACACACACGCGAGGTGCGGCGCTGTGGTCGGGCCGTCACTTTTTAATTCCGACGCGCCAGCACATGCCGATCTCTCCGAAATAATCCCGCGCCAAATGCGGCTTACGCCGTGTATTGGAATAACCCATTACCTCGAAATGAATTTCATGTGGCATTACGGCCAGATTAGGCGAGTATTCATATTCGGGACGCTAAGTCCATAAATCACATTACGCATCTCGACCAATTATTGACACGTACTCGCTGCTGAAATTTCTTTTCAAAACAGGAGGCGTGTGCTACCATTAGGAACTGCCAGGCAGATCAACAACCCACCGAACGAGTGACACGTCCGCAAATGCGGCTAACGGAGAAAGATGGCGTCGTTCTACAGTGAAGTGAAGTCCGCACAGCCGCCTGTAAAAAAAAAAAAAAAAAAATGGTTCAAATGGCTCTGAGCACTATGGGACTTAACATCTTAGGTCATCAGTCCCCTAGAACTTAGAACTACTTAAACCTAACTAACCTAAGGACATCACACACATCCATGCCCGAGGCAGGATTCGAACCTCTGTCCGTAGCAGTCCCGCGGTTCAGGACTGAAGCGCCTAGAACCGCACGGCCACCGCCCCCTGTACCTCCGTTGCTTCTGTGTGCATGTATATACTGCAGACTTTCAGTCACTACTGCAGAAAGTAAAAACGAGGCACGTTCTCTTTGCATCTGTAGAAGAGCTTCTCTTTCAAGAAATGTGATAGCGTGACACATATTTTTACTTGTGTCATTGGTGTAGTCTATTCTGTACGAGGCTTTTTTAATGACCACTGCAACCCACATCGTTTGAACTTGCTGTATTGATCCCTGGCTCTCTCTCTACCACTTCTATCTCCCAGACTACCCTCTATTACCTGATTGACTATTCACTGATGCTTCAGTTTGTGTCCTATTACCCGACCCTTTCTTTTAGACAAGTTATACCATAACTTTATTTTCTTCACAATTCGATTCAATAACTCTCCAGTGGTTAGCCGATCTACTCGTCTATACTCCAGCGTTCTTTAGGGGGGTAGGACGTCAAACGGGTCGACTTGGAGCAGGAGAGGCATCACACGACATTTTAATTTCCAGTGTCTATACTTTTCCAAATAAGTTCATAAAACTTTGTCAGCATCACCAGAAAGGATTCAGGATTCACACTCATTGCAGTGGAAGTTCGAAAACAAAACAAAATAAATTTTTTTTACGTGCGAAATTTTTTCACTTACTAATGGCTGCATTTGTTGCTATAGGTACACTTTTCTTCGTAAGTTAGAGAGATTCTTCGATGAATTTTACACAGCATACATACCATACTTACAGGTGTATGAAACTCTAGAATTTATTTAATTTAGGAGAAAACGAATGAGCTGTTGTATTTTAAACTTCATGTTTAGAAAAAACACAAATTTTGTAGTTAATTACCTAAATTTTTACCACAGTTTTTAATATATTTGGAAAATTCTAGAGTTTCATACACGTTTAAGTATAGTTTGTATGCTGTGCAAAATTCATCGAACAATCTCTCTCACTTATGAAGAAAAGTGTACCTATAACAACAAATACTGACTTTAGTAAGTGAAAAAAAGGATGAAATTTCACATGTAACAAAAATCATTTCGTTATGTTTTCAAACTTCCACTGCTACAGGGTGTTTCGAAAATGACCGGTATATTTGAAACGGCAATAAAAACTAAACGAGCAGCGATAGAAATACACCGTTTGTTGCAATATGCTTGGGACAACAGTACATTTTCAGGCGGACAAACTTTCGAAATTACAATAGTTACAATTTTCAACAACAGATGGCGCTGCAAGTGATGTGAAAGATATAGAAGACAACGCAGTCTGTGGGTGCGCCATTCTGTACGTCGTCTTTCTGCTGTAAGCGTGTGCTGTTCACATCGTGCAAGTGTGCTGTAGACAACATGGTTTATTCCTTAGAACAGAGGATTTTTCTGGTGTTGGAATTCCACCGCCTAGAACACAGTGTTGTTGCAACAAGACGAAGTTTTCAACGGAGGTTTAATGTAACCAAAGGACCGAAAAGCGATACAATAAAGGATCTGTTTGAAAAATTTCAACGGACTGGGAACGTGACGGATGAACGTGCTGGAAAGGTAGGGCGACCGCGTACGGCAACCACAGAGGGCAACGCGCAGCTAGTGCAGCAGGTGATCCAACAGCGGCCTCGGGTTTCCGTTCGCCGTGTTGCAGCTGCGGTCCAAATGACGCCAACGTCCACGTATCGTCTCATGCGCCAGAGTTTACACCTCTATCCATACAAAATTCAAACGCGGCAACCCCTCAGCGCCGCTACCATTGCTGCACGAGAGACATTCGCTAACGATATAGTGCACAGGATTGATGACGGCGATATGCATGTGGGCAGCATTTGGTTTACTGACGAAGCTTATTTTTACCTGGACGGCTTCGTCAATAAACAGAACTGGCGCATATAGGGAACCGAAAAGCCCCATGTTGCAGTCCCATCGTCCCTGCATCCTCAAAAAGTACTGGTCTGGGCCGCCATTTCTTCCAAAGGAATCATTGGCCCATTTTTCAGATCCGAAACGATTACTGCATCACGCTATCTGGACATTCTTCGTGAATTTGTGGCGGTACAAACTGCCTTAGACGACACTGCGAACACCTCGTGGTTTATGCAAGATGGTGCCCGGCCACATCGCACGGCCGACGTCTTTAATTTCCTGAATGAATATTTCGATGATCGTGTGATTGCTTTGGGCTATCCGAAACATACAGGAGGCGGCGTGGATTGGCCTCCCTATTCGCCTGACATGAACCCCTGTGACTTCTTTCTGTGGGGACACTTGAAAGACCAGGTGTACCGCCAGAATCCAGAAACAATTGAACAGCTGAAGCAGTACATCTCATCTGCATGTGAAGCCATTCCGCCAGACACGTTGTCAAAGGTTTCGGGTAATTTCATTCAGAGACTACGCCATATTATTGCTACGCATGGTGGATATGTGGAAAATATCGTACTATAGAGTTTCCCAGACCGCAGCGCCATCTGTTGTTGAAAATTGTAACTACTGTAATTTCGAAAGTTTGTCTGCCTGAAAATGTACTGTTGTCCCAAGCATATTGCAACAAACGGTGTATTTCTATCGCTGCTCGTTTAGTTTTTATTGCCGTTTCAAATATACCGGTCATTTTTGAAACACCCTGTATGAGTGTGAATTCTGAATCCTTCCTGGTCATGGTGACAAAGTTTTATGAATTTATTTGTGAAAGTATAGACAGTAGAAATTAAAATGTCCTGTGGTGTCTCTCCTGCTCCAAGTCGGCCCGTTTGACGTCCTACCCCCCTTAAGCAGAACCACAATTCAAAAGTTTCTACTTTATATTAAAAATGAAGAAATTCCTCCAGTTGTATTTAAGGTGTCGATTTTCTTTTGGCAACTAGTTTCAACGTCTTCAGGCCCATACACTTGTGGACGTCAGTTGCGTGCGGCTGATACTACAAGTCCAACACTTCTAGTATCAGCCGCACGCAGTCTAACAAACGCAGAGGCAAAACCTGCAATGGAAAATGTAACTGGTTATGAAATTCACTGTTACTTACCTTGTAAAGTTAATTAGTATAATAAAATTGGAGCTGCGTTACTGAAAAGTCGGAATGTCAGTCTTTATAATGAGTGGTCTCACTAAGTCCACAGGCTAAATAGGTATAATCTCATATAATATTTTTGCTGAGTCATACTGCAATAAAGAAATAAATTACTCTATCTTTTGATTAGTAAAACATCCGTGAAAAGTACGAAATTAAAATGTCCTATGGTCCCTGTCCTGCTCCAAGTCGGCCAGTGTGACGTCCTAACCCCCTTAAAATTTCACTGTAAAGCGGCAGCATGCAAGTGTGGCTTTAGTATGTGACGCTGATTCCGATCGACATTTCGCATTTCCACCACTACTCAGCACTGCGATAGGTAATGCTGTTGGGAAATTTAAAAATTAAAGATTGCTGATGGCAGGAAATTTAAAAATCCAATGTGGTGGAGGGCAGGAAATTTAAAAATTATAGATTTCACTGATAGCAAATTTCAAAATATGCAAGGTGGCAGATTCTTGGAAATTTAATAAAAACAAATTGGCGCTTGTGTAAAATTTTCAAATGAAACAGCAATCACATAGGTTAAACATTCCAAGATGGCAGAGGTGGCAAAATTATTTTCGCGTTCATTAAAATGAAAGAATCAATAACAGTGCAGTACGTTTTTTTGCTAAAGTGTCCCATGTTCTAATGTATCCAGTTACACTACAGTATTTGCCACAGGGCTATTATAAACACACACACACACACACACACACACACACACACACACACACACACACACACACAGAGAGACACACCTGTATTAATTAAACTACCTTTCACCAGCACTTCCATTTCCTCCGTGGAAAGAGCTGTTTCAGATAGATGCACTACTCGTTCTGAAATGTTTTGTTCTGGTTTTGTGGTTATGGGTGCGCTACGGTAACATAGGTTGTTTATTTTGTGTTTTCGGTGTAAGGAAATGAAAGTGCTAGTAAAAGACTTCGAACGTGGCCCACCTCATAAGCCTTTGGAAAAACAGTTTGTTGTTTTGAAAGTTGATACAGAACGCAGTGTAGACAAAGACATTACAACCAAGCACCTAGTAAGGCGTGATGCAAAAAAAAAAAGAGTTAGACACTCTTACAATCACAATCTGTGGACCAGAACACAGTGAAGAACATAAAGACGAAAATTACTCACAATAACAACATTATATTGTACTGTATTGAGCTGGAGACCTAGAAACTAGGGAGAGGCTTCGTCCCAGCCGTAGCTTCGTCCCCGCCGTAGCCCTCAGTGGTTCACAACCGTACAGCAGGCTACAGCAGTCCACTCACCCCACCGCAGCCCCACACCGAACCCAGGGTTACAAATAACAACACTCTCACGAAATCAGATAAAAGTAGTTCTTTACCTCTCATAGACAAAAGTGATTATGTTGAGATGGTGAAACAACTCCTCACACCCACTTCTTACCAATCCTCACCACAGATCCTACCAAACCCTTTAACGAAGAAATTAAAAACTTGCCCAAGACATGCAAAGGCATAATACATGAATTTTAAGATAAGTATTTTCCAAACATGATCCCAGTTGCTCCTAAACTGTGTCGACTTTCTAAACTGCATAAGCAAGGCCAACCTTTACGAACTTTCGTGCCAACCTATACTGCACCAAACTACAAAATCTCCAAAGAATTACATTCCTGTATCAAGACCAAGTCAAAACCTAAATTTAAATTTGGAATCGTAATCTCGATGGACATCGTTAACAAAATTAAAGACCTCCCTACTCCACATACTGCAAAAGTAGTATCTTTTGATCTCAGCAGCTTGTTTACAAAGATACCAGTGAGAGAATGCACCGATATTTTGACAGAACTGGTATACATAGTAGGTATCAGCTCTGTCCAAGTAGAAGACATAAAACTGGCCACTGAGACATGTATACAGCAAAATTATTTTCAATTTGAAGGTACTCAATACAAATAAATAGATGGCTTGGCAATGGGGTCTCCCCAGAGTCCTCTTTTAGCAGAAATCTTCGTGGACCATTTCGAGAAACGGTTCCTACATAATGAACCTCTCAGTGATAATATCAAATATTGGTACAGATATACAGATGATGTATTGTGTCTTCGGAGTGGAACGATAAGACAATCGAACCCATTCCTAGAATAACTAAACTCACAACAGGAAAACATACAGTTCGCCATGGAGATTGGTGAAAAATCCATTACCTTCTTAGATCTTAACATAGGTATCACTACAAACGTACATAGTTCCAGAATTTGCAGAAAACCCACCGTAAGAGACCCGCTAATACCCTCATGTTCACAACACCCAATGTCACACAAAAATGCTGCCTGACATACAATGGTGTATTTTCTTATATCCATACATATGTGAAAACAGAATTTTCAGACAGAGTTAGACACCATTGAATGTATTGCATCAAGCAATGGCTATACCCCTGAATTAACTGGCTATGTCCTATGTGTACGCTCCCTTTGCATCAACAGTCATAACTAAAACCAACAGGTATACTACTTCATATTTAGGAAATCTACCAGAAAAAAATAGATAAAACCGTCAAACCCTGCAATTACAAAACTTTATGTTATGTAAGAGGCACTGCAGCTCATATTCTATTAAACAGCAAGGACAAAACAGATTTATTAAGCACCAGTGATGCTTACAAGACCACATGCAATGACTGCAATAAACCGTATATTAGTCAGACAGACAACTTGGCTGACTGAACACGAATGCAGCTGGAGATTGCGTAAGTCAGACTCCACCTTGCTGAACATGTGCTCAAAGAAGGACACAGACAGGAAGTCCACACAGAAATACCATTTATAGGCAACAGAGGAAGAATATTAGAGTCATTTGGGATAAACAAACAATTAGGTCAAAATATCCAGCTGGTTCTAAATCATCAATTACAGCTGAGCACATCCCCACTGTTAAGCTTCGCATGACGCTATGAACCAGCCAGATACCCACAAACTACCACAATGACACATACTGCTACAAAAAAATTAAACATAACAGACCTTCCTATTCCTTACCCCACAAACTTCAGCAAGATACGTTCTAATACTTTAGTGTTGTGTATTTTAACTAAGTACTTTGTTTGAATTTGCTATTGCATATAAATGTGATTTACAATGTAAAACATGCTTTTTGCACGACATACGTTACTAGTGCTCAGTTAGATAGTTCTGAACCAATCTCACGACCTCACAAACTATGGTATCATAAAAATATAACCTCTAAGATTGTGGATTTTTATTATTATGTATAATAGTGTCCATTGTCTAAAGTTAGTTTACTATGTTGGAAAGCATGTATGTTGCACAACATAAATGAAGAGTGCTTAGTTTAAAAGTTTCCCAGCCAACGTCAAGACCTCACGGACTTTATCATTATAACCATTTCACCTGTAACATAGTGTAGTTTAGTTATTTATTGTGATTAACATTGTTCATTGTGTAAATTATAATTTAGACTTTATGGAACAAGTTTGATGCACAACGCTCTAAGCAACTGAATTTTATCTTTGCTTATAATGTTTGGTTCCCTCTGAATTAGTGTCACTTTCAGACGCTTCTCAGTCGTTTCCCAACGATGGCCCAATAAGCCGAAAACTAGTTTGCAATAAATAAAAATCAGTAAACAAAAAAACAGTATACTTATTTCCGACCTTAAATATGGAATTGTTCTACGAAGACGTAAAGTAAGAATCCATAAATGTGATGTAATAGGTTACACATGGCTGTCTACGAAGCCGCACACAATTCATCAGCTAAGGCAAGTGTTCAGTCTGGAGTGGGGGTCCTGCAAGCGTGGTACACAGTAACAGACAGATCTTATCAGTAACAAGGCAACACAGGGTAAACTGTAGACCTGTTTCCAGAATGAGATTTTCACTCTGCAGCGGAGTGTGCGCTGATGTGAAACTTCCTGGCAGATTAAAACTGCGTGCCAGACCGAGACTCCAACTCGTGACCTTTGTCTTTCGCGGGCAAGTGCTCTACCATCTGAGCTACCCAAGCACGACTCACGACCCGTCCTCACAGCTTCAGTTCTGCCAGTACGTCGTCTCCCACCTACCAAACTTCACAGAAGCTCTTCTGCAAACCTTGAAGAACTAGTACTCCTGGAAGAAAGGTTATTGTGGAGACATAGCTTATCCACAGCCTGAGGGATGTTTCCAGAATGAGATTTTCACTCTGCAGCGGAGTGTGTGCTGATATGAAACTACCTGGCAGATTAAAACTGTGTGCCCGACCGAGACTCGAACTCGGGACCATTGCCTTTCGCGGGCAAATGCTTTACCATCTGAGCTACCCAAGCACGACTCAGGATCCGTCCTCACAGCCTCAGTTCTGCCAGTACCTCGTCTCCTACCTTCCAAACTTCATAGAAGAACTGTTATCGGCTGCATAATGCAAATACACGTATCCATACAGTGTACTGTGATTGTAGATGATGTGGTGTTTACATGGTGAAGCTAGGAGACACACTGCTCCAAAAAATTTGGGGAAAATGACTTCGGGCGTCTGCCATGCTCTATTAATCAATAATTGAGGACTGTGTATGTTACCAGATTATACCTTTATCTCGATTATTTACATAAAAAGAACTGAAATGTCCGACAAGTGTCGGAAACAAAGTGGAAGCAATCATTCATACCGTCATACTAGGTCTTTTCATTGGACTGTGAGAGCGTCAGTAACATTTACGCCCTCCGTGAGCGTTTATCACTGCCTGACAGCTACCTAGCGCGCTCCGTAGAAGTCTATGAAGGTCACCCTGTGGTATTCGTTCCTACTCTCCAGTGAGAGCCCATAAGAGTCCATAGTGAATCAGGACGAGCACAAACACGTCTTTCAGGCATGTCCCACACATGCACGATGGGGTCTAGATCAGGACTCACCGCCGGCCACTCCATCACTTCAATGTCCAGACTTCGCAAGACATCCCTGCAAACTCCCACCATACAGAACTCTGGCATTAGAAGAAATTCAGGACCACCACCGTACGCAGCAGTCACCACATGGTCCGGCAGGATGTGTTCGGTGTAGTGCCTGGCGGTAAGGCGATTGGACAACGCGAAGATACGTACGGTTGTCTACTCTGAAGCCTCTCCACAGCATGACAGAACCATTTGGCAGGTACCACTCGCCACGGGTCTCCGCACACGAAGGCGGTCATCATCTTGCGTCAGATATCTGCCCTCGTCTGTGAATAACACGTTTCCCCAGTGGCGAAGTTGCCAGTTGACATGGGAACGGCAGAACTGAAGGCGAACTGCCAGATGTTGCCGTGACGAGCAGGATACTCAAACACCACGTCTGGATCGTAGGGTCGTTTCTCGTAACCTGTTCCTTACAGTCTGATCGGACACACGGCTCCAGTGGCCGTTCCGAGATCGTCTTGCAATGCTCTGGCGGTATCCGTAAGTCGCCGCAACGCACCGATGGCGAGAATTTCGTTTTCTCGTGGTGTCGTATTTTTTTCGGCGGCCTTGTTCAACTCGCCTTCTAACCTCATCTGTCTTCCTGTAGCGTGTCCACAGCCTATGGATGACACATGGAGAAACATTGGCATTTGCAGTAACAACACCGGAAGTCCATCATTCTTGGATCTAAAAGGCCGCCCTTGCAACCTGCACTGCAGTTAAGATGACGCACTGCATGTGCTTTGTTCAACATCCGCCATCGGTGTACCTTACTAGAAAACACTCGGAAACCGATACTCACTTCCTTCTGAGCGGTCACCTAACGCTTTAATAGATAAAACAACCAACAGATGAACGATTTCAATTGTTACTTACTCTGAAAGCGAAGATCTGAAGCAATGCAATAATACAAGTATCACCTGTATCAAAACAGATTTAACATTCCGGACGTTGTTACACGTGTTCCCCTAATTCTTTTCAACAGTGCATGTAATGGGATGAAGAGTTGTGGTAATTACGCAGGCACCCATGGACTAATCATGTTATGCGATGCTGTCAGACGTGGCTTTAAAATCGTACTTGTAAAGTTATGTGAGCCTCACTGCCTTTTTTAAAACTAATTTGTGCTTGATTTTATTCTGAGAAGCTCAGTGATGTATGTAAATACCGTAAATGTAAATGTGGTTCAAAAAGTACTTGAAGTGAAGTGAAGCGCAGATGGACAGCAAGAAACTCTTTAGCGCGCAATCCCCGGAACGATAGTAGTTGTGAATCTTTGAATATGGACTCTAAAAAAAGGACAATTGATTTATTAAAAAAAGAGGACTGTTAATCTGTGTCTTGTGGAAAGAGGACGTGTTGTTAGGCCGTCGCTCAGAACACGTAATGAAAATTGCTATTGTAGTCATAAAACTGAGTAAGAGCTGCCAAACATTTATGCATACAAATTTTCTGGAAGTGAAGAATAGAAATATCTTGTTTTTGGAAAAGGAGGTAAACTTCATTGTCGTCGCCGGCTATCAATCGACAGAGTTGTGAGTGTACAAAGTTCACTAAAATACAGGAAAGGAAATGCATTCTCTATAGTTTTCATTCAGTACGTAACAACCTCTCGTAATTTCTTAAGTACAGTAATTGGATTATGTTCTTGTACAATAGTATGGTGCTGAACTCCACTGACCAGTTTTGATGTAGCAGGACGTGTAGTTTGAAGGAAGTCTGTGTGCCAAGCAATCTCCTTTTCTCACGAAAAGCAGATTGCTGTTTGATCTTATTTATTTACAACAGTGGTCCCTTAGGTATGATAAGCTACTAAAACTTGGGCTCAAAGATATCCGCAATACGGCCAAGTAACCAACAGAGTCGTACTTTAAATCTTAAAGAACAATAACTGAAGCTGATCATTTAAGGAGGCAGCAACCAAAAGTCAGGTACCAGTTACGACTTAAAGTCTCAATCAAAATCACTCTCTCTCTCTCTCTCTCTCTCTCTCCAAACACATATTTAAATATTCATATTATTAAGATAAAAGTCATTTTATATAGTAAGTTCTAAACTGCAATTTATAATGTGTAAGTCCATTTCACCTTTGTATCAAAACTATAACCTAGTGAAGGGGTAAATAATTCTAGAAATGTGTCGATCAGGAAACAGACGCCTATCTTATATAAACACATAATGCTTGTCATAAACACGTACGCGAAATAACAGCTTTAGATTGACATGAACGTCAGTGTAGTTGGTTTACTATGAAGAGTAAAATGCAGGCTACATATTAAATGCCGACGCGTAAGATTACATTAAGGGTCAAAGAATTACTCACCTCTGCAACAGATGATCACGTTTTCAACGAAAAAAATACCATCATACGTCCCATAAAAGGACCAGAGCCATCGCCGCGCAGAGTGGCCGCGCGGTTCAAGGCGCCATGTCACGGATTGCGTGGCCTCTCCCGCCGGAGGTTCGAGTCCTCCCTCGGGCATCGGTGTGTGTGTTGTTCTTAGCATAACTTCGTTTAAGTTACTTTAAATAGTGTGTAATAGTGTGTAATGACTTCAGCAGTTTGCTCCCTTAAGAATTACCACACATTTGAACATTTTTTTCCAGAGCCATCGGCGTCCGCGAAACTGAAGCCAACACATTGTACGAACGCCCAACCATAATCATGACTATCTGTTATTAGTAATAAGCAAACTTGATCACGGTACTTCCACGTACCTTCCGTCTGTGGTGCATACGGCTATAACACGTCAACTTAACTGTGAGCAGAAAGTAAGGCCTTAAGATATCAGAATCAGAGATTAGTGCATTAAAATGACTAATATTGCAGAGTGTGCTAATCTCTGAAAGAATCGATGGGAAAAGCACGTAAATTATAAGTAGTACTATACAGATGTGGCAACGGCCTTGCCGCAGTGGATTCACCGGTTCCCGTGAGATCACCGAAGTTAAGGGCTGTCGGGCGTGGTCGGCACTCGGATGGGTAACCATCCAGCCACCATGTGCTGTTTCCATTTTTCGGGGTGCACTCAGCCTCGTGATGCCAATTGAGGAGCTGCTCGACCGAATAGTAGCGGCTCCGGTCAAAGAAAACCATCATCACGACCGGGAGAGTGGTGCGCTGACCACACGCCCCTCCTATCCGCATCCTCAACTGAGGATGATACGGCGGTCGGATGGTACCGATGGGCCACTTTTGACCTGAAGACGGAGTGCTTTTTTTTTATACAGATGTAATATGACACTGTGAGATTCAACACTTCAGTAATACAGGATAACTCCTGGCGCGTGACAAGGTTATCGAATTCAGTAGGAAACATATGGAACCATGTAACAAAACGCACGAACTGAAATGATGTATGGGAACAAAAAATGGTTCAAATGACTCTGAGCACTATGGGACTTAACATCTGAGGTCATCAGTCCCCTAGAAGTTAGAACTACTTAAACCTAACCAATCTAAGGACATCACACAAACCCGTGCCCAAGGCAGGATTCGAACCTGCGACCGTAGCAGTCGCGCGGTTCCGGACTGAAGCGCCTAGAACCGCTTGGCCACCGCGGCCGGCGATGTATGGGAACCACCGTAATTAGTTAGGGGTGGGGGTCCCACGTATAATGAAGGAAAACATATCGTGTCTGAAAATAATGTAACTATAGACACTGTCCTATCGCCCTAGGAACTGACGAAATAAATCTGATAGAACGAAATAAAAATCTAACTGAGGAATAAAAGCGAAGCGTAAGTGATGGGACATCGTACCAGTCACATGAAGAAAAACATAATTATATGCTCCTGCCCGGCGAGAAATGTAATGGGCCCATATAACGCATCTTAAAATTTAAATAAAAGTAACCGAAAACCATCGTTGTCCTATGAATCCAAAGAAAAGTATAATAAAATTTACATATTGTTACCTATATTTTCGTCTCCAACTAAGCTTCTAAAATGGACATTAACGTCGTTATCTCTGTGATGTATTAGTCCCACAGTGTATCCTGAAAACAACTGAGAATTGGCTTGAGCTTAAGTTCAGTTTGTGCTTCGGTAGGTTGATGGATTCCTCCTGCTAATTACTGTAAATTTCTAATCCTTCCAAAATGTCCATAGAACCACCTTTATCTATAATATGAAATATCAGGAGGTCATTTTCGGTGCTGGTGACAGGACGTTTTCTAGTTCGCGCGTGTATCATTGTACACTCCTGGAAATTGAAATAAGAACACCGTGAATTCATTGTCCCAGGAAGGGGAAACTTTATTGACACATTCCTGGGGTCAGATACATCACATGATCACACTGACAGAACCACAGGCACATAGACACAGGCAACAGAGCATGCACAATGTCGGCACTAGTACAGTGTATATCCACCTTTCGCAGCAATGCAGGCTGCTATTCTCCCATGGAGACGATCGTAGAGATGCTGGATGTAGTCCTGTGGAACGGCTTGCCATGCCATTTCCACCTGGCGCCTCAGTTGGACCAGCGTTCGTGCTGGACGTGCAGACCGCGTGAGACGACGCTTCATCCAGTCCCAACAATGCTCAATGGGGGACAGATCCGGAGATCTTGCTGGCCAGGGTAGTTGACTTACACCTTCTAGAGCACGTTGGGTGGCACGGGGTACATGCGGACGTGAGTTGTCCTGCTGGAACAGCAAGTTCCCTCTCCGGTCTAGGAATGGTAGAACGATGGTTTCGATGACGGTTTGGATGTACCGTGCACTATTCAGTGTCCCCTCGACGATCACCAGTGGTGTACGGCCAGTGTAGGAGATCGCTCCCCACACCATGATGCCGGGTGTTGGCCCTGTGTGCCTCGGTCGTATGCAGTCCTGATTGTGGCGCTCACCTGCACGGCGCCAAACACGCATACGACCATCATTGGCACCAAGGCAGAAGCGACTCTCATCGCTGAAGACGACACGTCTCCATTCGTCCCTCCATTCACGCCTGTCGCGACACCACTGGAGGCGGGCTGCACGATGTTGGGGCGTGAGCGGAAGACGGCCTAACGGTGTGCGGAACCGTAGCCCAGCTTCATGGAGACGGTTGCGAATGGTCCTCGCCGATACCCCAGGAGCAACAGTGTCCCTAATTTGCTGGGAAGTGTCGGTGCGGTCCCCTACGGCACTGCGTAGGATCCTACGGTCTTGGCGTGCATCCGTGCATCGCTGCGGTCCGGTTCCAGGTCGACGGGCACGTGCACCTTCCGCCGACCACTGGCGACAACATCGATGTACTGTGGAGACCTCACGCCCCACGTGTTGAGCAATTCGGCGGTACGTCCACCCGGCCTCCCGCATGCCCACTATACGCCCTCGCTCAAAGTCCGTCAACTGCACATACGGTTCACGTCTACGCTGTCGCGGCATGCTACCAGTGTTAAAGACTGCGATGGAGCTCCGTATGCCACGGCAAACTGGCTGACACTGACGGCGGCGGTGCACAAATGCTGCGCAGCTAGCGCCATTCGACGGCCAACACCGCGGTTCCTGGTGTGTCCGCTGTGCCGTGCGTGTGATCATTGATTGTACAGCCCTCTCGCAGTGTCCGGAGCAAGTATGGTGGGTCTGACACACCGGTGTCAATGTGTTCTTTTTTCCATTTCCAGGAGTGTATTTAGAGCTGTACACAGTATGTTTGTGTTACCTGTCCTTGAGCGCCCTACCTCTTTGCCCTACACGTGTACAGACATTGCAGCTGATATCACGTACTCTATGTTTCAAGCGTGGCTAGTAACGTTAAATGTAAACGTCGTGTGAATAGGGCCTCCCGTCGGGTAGACCGTTGGCCGGGTGCAAGTCTTTCGATATGACGCCACTTCGGCGACTTGCGGGTCGATGGGGATGAAATGATGATGATAAGGTCAACACAACACCCAGTCCCTGAGCGGAGAAAATCTCCGACCCAGCCGGGAATCGACCCCGGGCCAATCTGTCCCGCTGACCACTTTTTTTTCTTTTTTTTTTTAATCTCATTTTTGTTTGGTTTCGTGCGTTGCATCTCCGCGGGGCGGACGTCATAAGACATCGACTTAAGTTCGTTGTTGATCGATTAACTCAGTTTTTTTATTACAGAGGGCAGCTAACCCTCTGACCGAACAAGCTATAACTGCTACACCACAGTGACTCAGCTACCGGGGGCGGACGGCTTGTAACGTTCAAATGGATGAACTACAAGCTTAGCTAATGTCTTAGTATTACGGTAACTAATATTGACTTCCGTATTATAAAACGCTTGCGTCACATTCGTTGATATTAATTCAATGCAGTTTATGCAGGTATTGGTCTTATGTTTTATCGGATCCTATACAAGTGTGATGTCACTAAGTAAGATGGACTTTTTCCTTATAATTTTGCCGGCCGAAGTGGGCGTGCGGTTAAAGGCGCTGCAGTCTGTAACCGCAAGACCGCTACGGTCGCAGGTTCGAATCCTGCCTCGGACATGGATGTTTGTGATGTCCTTAGGTTAGTTAGGTTTAACTACTTCTAAGTTCTAGGGGACTAATGACCTCAGCAGTTTGGTAGTGCTCAGAGCCGTTTGAAGCATTTGAACCTTATAATTTTGTTTATGTACTGTCTACGAAACTAGATTGGAATCAATTACTGAAGGCGATTTCTCTTAGTATACGTTCCTAATTTTTTCTCTCTTGAGTCTCTAGTAGGATTTTGATTAATTTGATCACCATACTGTAGAAGAACAACATTTTGTATCTATCACCGTGTGCTGACTCAAAAGCGATTATTGACTCAGTAGTAAATCATTTTCTGTAAGTAGCAAACTCATGCGTTCCTTCTTTGTTCATCAAATTCACATCTACGAAGTTTATCATAGTACAGTCGTCTTTTTCGTGTGTGAACTGTATTTTGTAGTATAAATTATTACAATTATTGAGGGTGTCTTTCAAACCTTCTTTGGTTTCTTCACATAGTAACAACGCATCACCTACATATTTGCAACAACGTAGAGTATGTTTAGAAACCTCTCGATGTTGCGTAAAGAACTGTTGCTTTAGATAATTAACAGAAATATTTGCGAGTCTGAGAGATAGGCAACATCCCACAGACAGCCTGTCTTTTGTTTATGGACATCACCTTTGAATAAAAAATAACTGTATGACAATACTAAATCGACAAGTCGTACGAAGTCACGTATCCCCTGTTGTTGTTGCTGTTGTTCTGGTCTTCAGTCCTGAGACTGGTTTGATGCAGCTCTCCATGCTACTCTATCCTGTGCAAGCTTCTTCATCTCCCAGTACCTACTGCCACCTACATCCTTCTGAATCTGCTTAGTGTATTCATCTCTTGGTCTCCCTCTACGATTTTTACCCTCCACGCTGCCCTTCAATACTAAATTGGTGATCCCTTGATGCCTCAGAACATGTCCTACCAACCGATCCCTTATTCTGGTCAAGTTGTGCCACAAACTTCTCTTCTCCCCAATCCTATTCAATACCTCCTCATTAGTTATGTGATCTACCCATCTAATCTTCAGCATTCTTCTGTAGCACCACATTTCGAAAGCTTCTATTCTCTTCTTGTCCAAACTATTTATCGTCCATGTTTCACTTCCATACATGGCTACGCTCCATACAAATACTTTCAGAAATGACTTCCTGGCACTTAAATCTATACTCGATGTTAACAAATCTCTCTTCTTCAGAAACGCTTTCCTTGCCATTGTCAGTCTACATTTTATATCCTCTCTACTTCGACCATCATTAGTTATTTTGCTCCCTAAATAGCAAAATTCCTTTACTACTTTAAGTGTCTCATTTCCTAATCTAATTCCCTCAGCATCACCCGACTTAATTCGACTACATTCCATTATCCTCGTTTTGCTGTTGTTGATGTTCATCTTATATCCTCCTTTCAAGACACCATCCATTCCATTCAACTGCTCTTCCAAGTCCTTTGCTGTCTCTGACAGAATTACAATGTCATCGGCGAACCTCAAAGTTTTTATTTCTTCTCCGTGGATTTTAATACCTACTCCGAATTTTTCTTTTGTTTCCTTTACTGCTTGCTCAATATACAGATTGAATAACATCGGGGAGAGACTACAGCCCTGTCTTACTCCCTCCCCAACCACTGCTTCCTTTTCATGTTCCTCGAGTCTTATAACTTCCATCTGGTTTCTATACAAATTGTAAATAGCCTTTCGCTCCCTGTATTTTACCCCTGCCACCTTTAGAATTTGAAAGAGAGTATTCCAGTCAACATTGTCAAAAGCTTTCTCTAAGTCTACAAAAGCTAGAAACGTAGGTTTGCTTTTCCTTAATCTTTCTTCTAAGATAAGTGGTAAGGTCAGTATTGCCTCACGTGTTTCAGTATTTCTACGGAATCCAAACTGATCTTCCCCGAGGTCGGCTTCTACTAGTTTTTCCATTCGTCTGTAAAGAATTTGTGTTAGTATTTTGCAGCTGTGGCTTATTAAACTCATCGTTCGGTAATTTTCACGTCTGTCAACACCTGCTTTCTTTGGGATTGGAATTATTATATTCTTCTTGAAGTCTGAGGGTATTTCGCCTGTTTCATACATCTTGCTCACCAAATGGTAGAGTTTTGTCAGGACTGGCTTTCCCAAGGTCGTCAGTAGTTCTACTGGAATGTTGTCTACTCCGGGGGCCTTGTTTCGACTCAGGTCTTTCAGTGCTCTGTCAAACTCTTCACGCAGTATTGTATCTCCCATTTCATCTTCATCTACATCCTCTTCCACTTCCATAATATTGTCCTCAAGTACATCGCCCTTGTATAGACCCTCTATATACTCCTTCCACCTTTGTGCTTTTCCTTCTTTGCTTAGAACTGGGTTTCCATCTGAGCTCTATACCCTAGTGACATACATTCGTGTCTCAAGAGGCTCTTTTTTGCCAGTGTAACAGCTTCGTTTGCAGGCATATTTGTGAATGGTTTTTTATATCCATCAAGGGGCCTGAAGTCGCTGGACTGTATCACTGAACCGGTCGCCAATAAATAGTACAGGTGAGAGTATTTTCATTATTGAACATAAATATACAGCTGCAGTCGCAGTACCCATTAGAAAAAATGGATGTAAGGACACACCATTACATGTGCTTTACTTTTGTTGATGTACACCTTATAACCTCTTTTCAAAACACTATCCAGTCTGTTCAAATGCTGTTCCAAGTCTTTTGCTTTGCATATGTCTCGTTACGTTCGTTTGTATTGTAAGTAGGCTGTTTAGGTTGGTAACGTCACCTAGCGCTCTGTATGAAAATCACTGACTGTGCTGTGTGCAGTCTGTGGCTGGTTTGCAGTGTTGGAATTTGCTATTGTAGTGTTGGGCAGTTGGCTGTTAACAGCGCGTAGCGTTGCGCAGCAGTGGTGGATGTGGGGAGAGAGATGGCGGAGTTTTGAGAGCGGATGATCTGGACGTGTGTCCATCAGAGACAGTAAATTTGTAAGACTGGATGTCACGAACTGATATGTATATTATGACTTTTGAACAGTATTAAGGTAAATACATTGTTTGTTCTCTATCAAAATCTTTCATTTGCTAACTATGCCTATCAGTAGTTAGTGCCTTCAGTAGTTAGAATCTTTTATTCAGCTGGCATTATTGGCGCACACTGTATTACAGTAGTTTGAGTAACGAAGATTTTTGTGAGGTAAGTGATTCATGAAAGGTATAGGTTATTGTTAGTCAGGGCCATTCTTTTGTAAGGAGTTTTGAAAGTCAGACTGCGTTGTGCTAAAAATATTGTGTGTCAGTTAAGTGTTGATCAGAATAGGTAAAGAGCGATATGTCTGAGTACATTCAGTTCTGCTCAGCTGTTTGAAAAACAAATAATGTAAGAGGTTTATCAGCGCAGTAATTCATTAATTTTTCTAAGGGGACGTTTCAGTATATCATCCGATAAAATTTTAATTTCAAATACAAATGAGAGAAAGTACTACAACGCCGTGGCAGATGTCTGCGTAGGAGCGGCGACTATGTAGAGAAGAAGTGGAAGGTGTGTGAAAGGTGTAGCTAAATGTCGCAAATAGAAACATTTTTAATATTCACTGTGGTTCCCATTTCACGACCAATCGGAGGTAGAAAAAAGTAGTCTTTGTTATTTCAGACTGTTACTGGGTGATGGGAGAAGGTCACAACATTGCATCCTTTTTAGACTGATGTGTTTGCAGTTGCACCAGGATAGGACTTACAGTTTCATATTTTAAAAGACTGTTAGCAAATTTGGTTCTACAAGGCGCAGCGCCCGTTATTTTATTTAAAGAGCTTATTCTGTTCTCAGTGGTCAGTCAATTCTCTTAAAAACTCAACCAAAATGGAGTGAATTATTTCACTTTCAATCAATTGCAGAAGATTTTTATTTATTTTTTTAATTTTTTTATTGCAGTTCGAACCACGGTCTAATACATACGGTCACGACACTTTTTGGTGCGGAAGTTTGACAGCTTGAGCGACACTAGCGCTCCAAGCGGTCAGAAAGCAGACGGCCACATGTGTCGTAAGGATAATGTTTGTTCTTTATTATTTTCTACTTAATTAACAAATTAGTTCTTATATTTTTGCGTTCCTTGCTTTAGTAAACTATCAAGAGATATAAATTATCGTAAAAATATGTAAAAACAGCCGAATCACACTGATTCAATTACGTGAACCACAAGTTATTGATGAAGAAATATTTCTGAATGTGTGTATATTTACAGCTTATTCCGCTGAAAGCAAAAGAGAATAAATACATATTTCATGCATGAAAGCATATATTTCTGTTGTATGTTGTTGTTATCCTAGGCACTTTCCTTGAGACTTAAGACTTATCGAATCTAACGATTCACCCATACTTACACTTCACTCGACTTTCTAATACACGAAGAGTTTTGTAAATGTAATTACTTTCGGTTCGAAACGGAGTGTGTTAAAGGTTCTTGCCGTGTGGCTCAGATTTAGCAACAACACGTCTGCGTGGTTTTTCCTTACGCTACATTCATGGTGGCATATTTGGGACGTTAAATAATGCAAGTATTACGTTGCATATAGGTTTCTAACGCTCCACTTTCACGGTTTTAGCTGAAAGTGTACTGACTAATACTCTGCTTTTTTGAGTATATTACGACGTCTTTCTGCAAGAGGTCAGGTCTTCTAGTCTTCGCTAGTAATTTTTTGTTATTAAAGGAAAATATCATCGTTCCGTAAATGTCTGCACATTACAAGAGAATCATAAACAATCTGTCCTGTAACGTAACATTTCGTACCTTCCAGCGTCTTTAGGGAACTAAATAATGAGAGCTGTAAATAAGTTACATAAAACTACAACCAGCATTATGCTAGAAATAATGACGTAACCTCCAGAAACCGTCTGAAGATGAACCTGGAAAGATTCGAAAACCGGTTCATGGAATAAAACATAATTATTCAAAAAAGTGACTGGTTGCAGTTTTATGTAACTTATTTACATGTAATTAACAGTCACGGGTTGTAAAATATCCGTAATGGATAAGCTTAATGTAATGACAGATGTGGTGTAATTTTTAGCTATTGTCGATTTTTTATGGCCTTACATATACTCTCTGTTGTAAAAACTATGTTACAAATCAGTACGTCAATATTCATCCAATATCGTTTTCAGTAGTGTCTCTTGGTGGCCGTCTGGAGCGCTGCTATCACTGTGGGTAAGAAAAACAAGACGGAATGTCGCAATTCTTATGCTAGACTGTGGTTGGAACGGACAGTTGGTTGTTCCTTGTTTTATTACGTAGTATTCTTTGGAGCTTAATCACGCTCTGCTCAGTGAAACATTATTACCTGAAGACAGATTCGTATTATAGGACGGTAGTCACGATTTACGTGCGGGTAAATTGATATTTCCAGATCACATTTTTCTTTAGGCCCTTCGTAGCGAACTTGTGCTTAGAGCTCGGGCTGCAATCCCCACTCCAATTTTTATTAGAAAAGGGGGCCGCCACAGTCTCCTGGTAAACTGATTTCCGACCACGATATTCGTTATTGACAAGTTTCTTTTTCCTCGTGGCTTCGTTTGGGTACAGATATGTCACATATATTTCACACGCATATCCATATTTCACATACTTATGATGTATGTCACACACATTTGTTTGCTTTTGCCGTTCCTCGAGCGAATTTAACCGCGCAGTTTCATATGAGTTCTGAGTTGCTTGTAATTCTGCCAGTAAGTGATTGTAGTTCCGAGCAGAAAGGCAGCGGCTGGCAGTCGTCTGATTCTGAGGCTAACTTTCACCATGCGACTGCAGAGAAGACCTTAAGTGCACCTTTTTGGCTTGATCTTCGGACCATGAACATGCTGACAATATCATCTGCTAGCTGCAGCGCTCATTCTCACCATGTGGTTGAACCAATCGACCACGTAAATAAGAGGCAGACCGTGCTTCGTACTTTTGCAGTATTCCATGACAACTACTGACAGGGAAGAAATGGCAATGTTGCTACATGCTGCCCCCGCTCATCCTCAGTGGTATGTCACTTCCACAGTATTTTTATGCAAAATATGATCAAACCTGAATGAAATTATTCCGGTCCTAACGCTTTTATGTCACGTCTCAACCTTAGGGTTTCTAGGGGTGCCTTACTGTACACTTAATTTTTACAAATCAGAAGTGATACGTGAGAAAACTTTGGTAGAAATGTTTTACATGTTGCAATGTTGATACGACACTGTCCTTGCACACGGCACCCCCCAAACCCGTGCCCTGCGTCCAGCTATAGGGGTAAAATGTCACTTTTACCAAGAAGTCTAGCGACCACGAAAACTGGATTTGATTCTAATATCGGTCATTATCGAATATTTTTACATGTCACGTCATCTCATACCAACCCTGTTACTAGGCGTTGTTGGGTGTGTGTTACCTCCACAGTATTTTTACACCAGTAATTATACAATTTAAAACATGGCTGTTATTTAGCAACTGCATATTAGTTTCAACATAGGATTATACAGCCAACCGATTGCAGATGACTGTTAGTTGCACTGACCTAGGTTTCACGCCTTCTAAGGGTGTCTTCATCAAAATGAACCTTCTGATAAACCGTAAAATTGCACTGCGAAAAGGCAATGGTCAGAAACCAGAGCAGCCATGCTCAAGTCAAACTTTGCATTTCATTTCTGACTCGAGCGTAGCTGGTCTAATTTCTGACCACTGCCTTTTCGCAGTGCAATTTTAACGTTTATCAAAAGGTTCATTCTGATGAAGACACCCTTATTAGGTGTCGAAGCCTAGGTCAACGTCCCTAACAGTTATTTGAAATCGCTTGGCTGTATAATCCTATGTTGAAGCAAGTAATTATATAAATATTCTGACATGTATAAACAGAATTTGATTGAAATTGGTGCAGACGTTGGTCATGGTACCCTCTGCCCACCTACACGCCTATCGGTGGTGGATGGTTCTTACCCCCCCCCCCCCTCGAAACATTTGAGGGAGTGAAAATAACAACTCGCCAAAGTCTGATCGTAATCGGAAGAACGATAAAGGAACGCATAGAATACGAACGAACAGATATTGGTTTTTATAGTGAACCTGACAATGCTTCTTGTTGTTGTGGTCTTCAGTCCTGAGACTGGTTTGATGCAGCTCTCCATGCTACTCTATCCTGTGCAAGCTTCTTCATCTCCCATTACTTACTGCAACCTACAACCTTCTGAATCTGTTTAGTGTATTCATCTCTTGGTTGCCCTCTACGATTTTTACCCTCCACGCTGCCCTCCAATGCTAAATTGGTGATCCCTTGATGCCTCAGAACATGTCCTACCAACCGGTCCCTTCTTCTTGTCAAGTTATGCCACAAACTCCTCTTCTCCCCAATCCTATTCAATACCTCCTCATTAGTTATGTGATCTACACATCTAATCTTCAGCATTCTTCTGTAGCACCACATTGCGAAAGCTTCTATTCTCTTCTTGTCCAAACTATTTATCGTCCATGTTTCACTTCCATACATGGCTACACTCCATACAAATACTTTCAGAAACGACTTCCTGACACTTAAATCAATACTCGATGTTAACAAATTTCTCTTCTTCAGAAACGCTTTCCTTTCCATTGCCAGTCTACATTTTACATCCACTCTACTTCGACCATCATCAGTTATTTTGCTCCCCAAATAGCAAAACTCCTTTACTACTTTAAGTGTCTCATTTCCTAATCTAATTCCCTCAGCATCACCCGACTTAATTTGACCACATTCCATTATCCTCGTTTTCCTTTTGTTGATGTTCATCTTATATCCACCTTTCAAGACACTGTCCATTCCTTTCAACTGCTCTTCCAAGTCCTTTGCTGTCTCTGACGGAATTACAATGTCATCGGCGAACCTCAAAGTTTTTATTTCTTCTCCATGGATTGTAATACCTACTCCGAATTTTTCTTTTGTTACCTTTACTGCCTGCTCAATATACAGATTGAATAACATCGGGGACAGGCTACAACCCTGTCTCACTCCCTTCCCAACCGCTGCTTCCCTTTCATGCCCCTCAACTCTTATAACTGCCATCTGGTTTCTGTACAAATGTAGCAGTTGCTAAATATGTGGGAATCGGATGTACTTCCTAATCTCCTTGCCCTCCCTCTCTCTGCACACCTCCCCCTTCCCCTTTGCCCATTCCATGCCCTCCCTTCCTTCCTCTCACTCTGTCCACCTCCTCTTACCCCATCTGTCAGACACTGAGCCTTGTTTATTGGTACAACAAACGAAAACTTGATTTGGATCGCTCGCTATGTGCAAACTATTAGTCCTACAGAGAAAAATGAGTAGGACCTTTTTCTAGGAAATTTAATGTAGTTAAATTTTGTACTGCGGTACGTTTTGGCTAGAGGCTATAGTTTTAGAGTTATTCAAGAAGAACGTATAAAAGTGACCTTCAAACACATTTTTATTAAATAACTTGAAAACTATAGTCACCAGGCAATATGTATCCCAGTATAAAATTTAACTACAGTAAATTTCCCACAAAGAGATTCCGTTAATTTTTTCTGTAGGACTAATATTTTGCATGTAGTGAGTAAGAGAATATGAGAATCTCGCGTGTGGATTTGGAGCGCGTTGTGAGTTGCATATCATCGAATGGTAGGGGCAACTGAATCGCCCTGTATATTATAAAAAATTGTAGGCTATGTCCGTGTAAATATTAGTTAGAATATCGTGTAACAATCTGAAGTAAATTGGTATAGTACTTGTCGAAATATTTGGTAACAACTTTAAATGACGTCTTGTCTTTATATAATACGAGCGTCCTTCAACAAGTAGTGCCCCACATCTTTTTTTAAGAAGCCATTAATATACAGGGTGTTACAAAAAGGTACGGCCAAACTTTCGGGAAAGATTCCTCACACACAAAGAAAGAAAATATGTTATGTAGACATGTGTCCGGAAACGCTTACTTTCCATGTTAGAGCTCATTTTATTACTTCTCTTCAAATCACATTAATCATGGAATGGAAACACACAGCAACAGAACGTAACAGCGTGACTTCAAACACTTTATTACAGGAAATGTTCAAAATGTCCTCCGTCAGCGAGGATACATGCATCCACCCTCCGTAGCATGGAATCCCTGATGCGATGATGCAGCCCTGGAAATGGCGTATTGTATCACAGCCGTCCACAATACGAGCACGAAGTCTCTCTACATTTGGTACCGGGGTTGCGTAGACAAGAGCTTTCAAATGCCCCCATAAATGAAAGTCAAGAGGGTTGAGGTCAGGAGAGCGTGGAGACCATGGAATTGGTCCGCCTCTACCAATCCATCGGTCACCGAATCTGTTGTTGAAAAGCGTACGAACACTTCGACTGAAATGTGCAGCAGCTCCATTGTCCATGAACAACATGTTGTGTCGCACTTGTAAAGGCACATGTTCTAGCAGCACAGGTAGAGTATCCCGTATGAAATCATGATAACGTGCTCCACTGAGCGTAGGTGGAAACGTAGGTGACGAAACTAAAATGAGCTCTAACATGGAAATTAAGCGATTCCGGACACATGTCCACATAACATCTTTTCTTTATTTGTGTGTGAGGAATGCTTCCTGAAAGTTTGGCCGTACCTTTTTGTAACACCCTGTACATTGGCGCTTCACAATTGATGTTTGTTCTGCACGTCGGTGAAGTTTCGAACCGTTCTGGCAGATGGCAGAGCCGTAGTACAGGGTCAAATTGGCTTCTATATACGACTCACGTTACAAGCAGAGTGCTGTTATTGAAAACTTGTGTGCGGGAAGAGAAACAGAGGTGAACATCCATAAACGTTCGTGTGCAGTGTATGGCGATGCTGCAGTTGTAGGAGTACAGTTGGGCGTGGGTACAGGAAGTTATAGTCTCAGTAAATGCAGAAACAGACCTCCATGATCAGCCACGCTCGGGACGTCCCGTCACAGCCACTGCTCCAGACATGCTGAATTGTGCGGATGCCATTATTCGTGCCAACAGGCACATCACAACTCCACAATTTGCTCTAGGGTTGTTCAAAGTGCCGTCAATGCGAACAAGAGGTGACCGAGTTGTGTAACCAATGGCACCCCATACCATCACGCCGGGTGATACGCCAGTATGGCGATGACGAATACACGCTTCCAATGTACGTTCACCGCGATGTCGCCAAACACGGATGCGACCATCGTGATGCTGTAAACAGAACCCGGATTCATCCGTAAAAATGACGTTTTGCCATCCTTGCACCCAGGTTCGTCGTCGAGTACACCATCGCAGGCGCTCCTGTCTGTGATGCAGCGTCGAGGGTAACCGCAGCCACGGTCTCCGAGCTGATAGTCCATGCTGCTGCAAACGTCGTCGAACTGTTCGTGCAGATCGTTGCTGTCTTGCAAACGTCCCCATCTGTTGACTCAGGGATCGAGACGTGGCTGCACGATCCGTTACAGCCATGCGAATAAGATGCCTGTCATCTCGACGGCTAGTGATACGAGGCCGTTGGGATCCAGCACGACGTTCCGTATTACCCACCTGCACCCACCGATTCCATATTCTGCTAACAGTCATTGGATCTCGACCAACGCGAGCAGAATGTCGCGATACGATAAACCGCAATCGCGATACGCTACAATCCGACCTTTATCAAAGTCGGAAACGTGATGGTACGCATTTCTCCTCCTTACACGAGGCATCACAACAACGTTTCACCAGGCAGCGGCGGTCAACTGCGGTTTGTGTATGAGAAATCGGTTGGAAACTTTTCTCATGTCAGCACGTTGTAGGTGTCGCCACCGGCGCCAACCTTGTGTGAATGCTCTGAAAAGCTAATTATTTGCATATCACAGCATCTTCTTCCTGTCGGTTATATTTCGCGTCTGCAGCACGTCATCTTAGTGGTGTAGTAATTTGATTGGCCAGTGGTGTATATTGTCACTAAATTCTGACTCTTAACAATAAATATGTTCTGAGAAAAAATGTGGGGCATTAGTCATTAAATGACCCTCGTAGTATGGACACAGGTAGTTAAAGGAATCACATTTTGCAGAGGGGAAAACGTGTTGGGCGCTGACCGCGCGGTTGCTGAACACGGAAGCAGGGAGAGGAGGAACGGTGAGGATGGCAGGGGGGGGGGGAGGGCGGAGGGGAGGAGAGGAGAGGAGAGAGAGCAAGATGTGGGCAGCAGGGCAGAGCGGCGGCAGGCTACAGCCGGGGCAGGTGGCGGCGTTCCCAGTGAGTCAGCGCGGCTTATCTGGCTTACCGTGATGAACGCGCGGCCGCCGCGCCGCCGCGCCCCCGCGACACATCATTACACACGGACAAACGGCCGGCGCCATTCCGCCACCTGGAGCAGCGAGCGGCCCGGGCCTGCGGCGCACACACACACGGCACGTCAGCGGACACGTGAAACAAGGGGGCAAACAAAAGCGGCTACGCGGAACACCGTGGGCCACTAGTGGCTGGAAGGCTCGTAAGTCTGTACGGAGGGCGCCGTAATTAACAGCGGCAACTGCCGCGGGTGCAAGTATACGTATCTGTACTCTGCGAGCCACTGTGAGATGCACGGCAGGGGGTACGTCCGACTGTACCCAGTTGATAGGGCTTCGTCTCGTTCCATTCACGTATAGAGCGAGGGAAAAATGTCTGTTTAAATGGCACGTTGCAAATAATCTAACATTTTCCATACGATCCCTACAGGAGCGATACGAGGTGCATTCAAGTTCTAAGGCCTCCGATTTTTTTTCTCCGCACTGGAAACAGATACAAACATGCGCATTGTTTTAAAATGAAACCGCGTTCATTGTCAATACGTCCCAGAAATGGCAGCACCGTACGGCAGATGGAATTTTACCGCCAGCGGCGAGAATGAGAACTGTTTTAAATACTTAAAATGGAGACGTTTTCCTTACTTGAACAGCGTGCAACCATTCGTTTTCTGAATTTGCGTGGTGTGAAACCAATTGAAATTCATCGACAGTTGAAGGAGACATGTGGAGATGGAGTTACGGATGTGTCGAAAGTGCGTGCATGGGTGCGACAGTTTAATGAAGGCAGAACATCGTGTGACAACAAACTGAAACAACCTCGGGCTCGCACAAGCTGATCTGACGACGTGATCGAGAAAGTGGAGAGAATTGTTTTGGGGGATCGCCGAATGACTGTTGAACAGATCGCCTCCAGAGTTGTCATTTCTGTGGGTTCTGTGCACACAATCCTGCATGACTACCTGAAAATGCGAAAAGTGTCATCCAGGTGGGTGCCACGAATGCTGACGGACGACCACATGGCTGCCCGTGTGGCATGTTGCCGAGCAATGTTGACGCGCAACGACAGCATGAATGGGACTTTCTTTTCGTCGGTTGTGACAACGGATGAGACATGGATGCCATTTTTCAATCCAGAAACAAAGCGCCAGTCAGCTCAATGGAAGCACACAGATTCACCGCCACCAAAAAAATTTCGGGTTACTGCCAGTGCTGAAAAAATGATGGTGTCCATGTTCTGGGACAGCGAGGGCGTAATCCTTACCCATTGCGTTCCAAAGGGCACTACGGTAACAGGTGCATCCTACGAAAATGTTTTGAAGAACAAATTTCTTCCTGCACTGCAACAAAAACGTCCGGGAAGGGCTGCGCGTGTGCTGTTTCACCAAGACAACGCACCCGCACATCGAGCTAACGTTACGCAACAGTTTCTTCGTGATAACAACTTTGAGGTGATTCCTCATGCTCCCTACTCACCTGACCTGGCTCCTAGTGACTTTTGGCTTTTTCCAACAATGAAAGACACTCTCCGTGGCCGCACATTCACCAGCCGTGCTGCTATTGCCTCAGCGATTTTCCAGTGGTCAAAACAGACTCCTAAAGAAGCCTTCGCCGCTGCCATGGAATCATGGCGTCAGCGTTGTGAAAAATGTGTACGTCTGCAGGGCGATTACGTCGAGAAGTAACGCCAGTTTCATCGATTTCTGGTGAGTAGTTAATTAGAAAAAAAAATCGGAGGCCTTAGAACTTGAATGCACCTCGTACATAGGGAGTTGTCGTATATTCCTAGATTTAGTATTTAAAACTGATTCTTAAAACTTTGTAAGTAGGTTTCATACCTTGCGTCTAGCTTCAAGCGTTTGGCAGATCAGTTACTTCAGCATCTCCTACATGTCAAACAAAACTGATGTTATTCGTGCTGCCCCTCTCTGAATACATTCAATATCACCTGTTACGCATTAAAAAATATCCTAGGATGAGTTGGACGAGCGAACTGTCAGCAATATCTTTTGTCGACTGACCTCATTACTCTAGTATCTTAGACCGAGCGAGGGGGCGCAGTGGTAGCACACTGGACTCGCATTCGGGAGGACGACGGTTCAATCCCGCGTACGGCCATTCTGATTTAGGTTTTCCGTGATTTCTCTAAATCGCTCCAGGCAAATGCTGGGATGGTTCCTTTCAAAGGGCACGGCCGACTTCCTTCCCCATCCTTCAATAATCCGATGAGACCGATGACCTCGCTGTTTGGTCTCTTCCCCCAAAACAACCAAACCCAACTCTAGTATCTTACCAATAAACTGGTCTCCCGATTGCTTTATCTACGACTCAGTGTAGCCACTATCTTGCCAAAAGTATCACCTGTTAGTTGACATTAATAAGTGTGTGTCGAGCGTCCATCTTTATGACGGTTTCAACTCTCCTGGGGACATTTTCAGCGATTCGTCTGAATGTTTATAGAGGGATGGCAACCCTTTCTTCGGCAAGAATCGAAACTGGACAAAGCAGCGGGTTAGGACACTGGAGTCTGGAGGGAACTCGACATTCCCCTGGGTACAGGTCTGTGCAGCCCTGTCTATTTCAGGAATGTTCTTTTCCACAAACCATTGTCCCATGACACTCCTTCATGAGATGGTATGCAACAATCGTCGTCTCTCCAGCGGATGCGTTCATATCGTTCCGCATGCAGCTTCTTCATAAGTCCAATAAACAGACCACAACCAACCACAAAGAACATCTCCTGCGTACTTCACTGCCGGCGGTACACATGGTAGCAGGTAACGTCTTCAGGCATTCGGCAAACTCTTCCATAGGGCCCGCATCTCGTGGTCGTGCGGTAGCGTTCTCGCTTCCCACGCCCGGGTTCCCGGGTTCGATTCCCGGCGGGGTCAGGGATTTTCTCTGCCTCGTGATGGCTGGGTGTTGTGTGCTGTCCTTAGGTTAGTTAGGTTTAAGTAGTTCTAAGTTCTAGGGGACTGATGACCGTAGCAGTTAAGTCCCATAGTGCTCAGAGCCATTTGAACCATTTGATCTTCCATAGAACCGCCACAGTAGCCGGCTGCTGTGGCCGAACGGTTCTAGGCGCTTCAGTTCGGAACCGCGCAGCTGCTACGGTCGCAGGTTCGAATCCTGCCTGGGGCATGGATGTGTGTGATGTCTACATCTATATCCATACTCCGCAAGCCACCTGACGGTGTGTGGCGCAGGGTACCTTGAGTACCTCTATCGGTTCTCCCTTCTATTCCAGTCTCGTATTGTTCGTGGAAAGAAGGATTGTCGGTATGCTTCTGTGTGGGCTCTAATCTCTCTCATTTTATCCTCATGGTCTCTTCGCGAGATATAGGTAGGAGGGAGCAATATACTGCTTGACTCTTCGGTGAAGGTATGTTCTCGAAACTTGAACAAAAGCCCGTACCGAGCTACTGAGCGTCTCTCCTGCAGTCTTCCACTGGAGTTTATCTATCATCTCCGTAACGCTTTCGCGATTACTACATGATCCTGCAACGAAGCGCGCTGCTCTCCGCTGGATCTTCTGTATCTCTTCTATCAACCCTATCTGGTACGAATCCCACACTGCTGAGCAGTATTCAAGCAGTGGGCGAACAAGCGTACTGTAACCTACTTCCTTTGTTTTCGGATTGCATTTCCTTAGGATTCTTCCAATGAATCTCAGTCTGGCATCTGCTTTACCGACGATCAACTTTATATGATCATTCCATTTTAAATCACTCCTAATGCGTACTCCCAGATAATTTATGGAATTAACTGCTTCCAGTTGCTGACCTGCTATTTTGTAGCTAAATGATAAGGGATCTATCTTTCTATGTATTCGCAGCACATTACACTTGTCTACATTGAGATTCAATTGCCATTCCGTGCACCATGCGTCAATTCGCTGCAGATCCTCCTGCATTTCAGTACAATTTTCCATTGTTACAACCTCTCGATACACCACAGCATCATCCGCAAAAAGCCTCAGTGAACTTTCGATGTCATCCACAAGGTCATTTATGTATATTGTGAATAGCAACGGTCCTATGACATTCCTCTGCGGCACACCTGAAATCACTCTTACTTCGGAAGACTTCTCTCCATTGAGAATGACATGCTGCGTTCTGTTATCTAGGAACTCTTCAATCCAATCACACAATTGGTCTGATAGTCCATATGCTCTTACTTTGTTCATTAAACGACTGTGGTCCTTAGTTTAGTTAAGTTTAAGTCGTTCTAAGTCTAGGGGACTGATGACCTCATATGTTAAGTCCCATAGTGCTCAGAGCCATATGAACTGCCACAGGCTATAGCGTCATTCATTACTCCAAAATACTCGTTTCCAGTCATCCACTGTTAAGTGACTTCAAGTGTAACTTAAACACTG
The DNA here is from genome assembly GCF_023864275.1 of Schistocerca cancellata. Classification (NCBI taxonomy): domain Eukaryota; kingdom Metazoa; phylum Arthropoda; class Insecta; order Orthoptera; family Acrididae; genus Schistocerca; species Schistocerca cancellata. Next base: position 1,141,349,834 of record NC_064626.1, on the reverse strand, counting down.
ACTGCGGTAATGTGTAGCTGATGGGGAGCTGCTCAAACGTTGTACCTCGTTCATTTTTTTTAACTCCCTACGCACAGTCATTGTGCTGGCTGGACCGCTGGTAGTAATCTGAAACTTACCAGTGATTTCTTTCTCTGATGTCAGCGATTGTTTACAACCGCTCTTCGCGATGCTCAACAGTCGCTGTGTCCGCAGCTCGTGGCCTACTGGGTAACGTTGCTGCCTCTGCATCACGGGGTCCCGGCATCGATTTCCGGCAGGACTGGATGTTTGTCCTGTCCTCATCATTTCAACATCATCGTCATCATTCGTGGCAGTGGCTAGATTGGACTGTGTAGAAAAATTGGACTGTGTAACAATCGGGACTTTGTACGGGCGCTGAAGACCCCACAAACCAAACATCATCATCATCATCAAAAGTCCAATTCTGTCAGTATACGAGGTCTACTTGTTCATTATTTAGCTGTAGTCGTTCCTTCGCGTTTTCACTTCACAGTCACGTCAGCAATAGTGGACTTTGTCAGCTTTAGAAGGGTTGAAATGTGCCTGATAAATTTATTTCTCGGGTGACACCCAGTGGCTAGTCCACGTTCGAAGTCACTGAGCTGTCCTGAACGACCCATTCTGTTGTTAGCGCCTCTCTTCTGGTAACACATCACTCCAGCCTTCTCTTATACTAGCGGGTCCGCCTTTCGTGGCACCCGGTGGACAATATCCCGCATTACGTAGTGGTGTCCGGATACTTTTGATCAGATACCTAGTGTATGATAGTTCCACTTCATATCCCTACAAACTGTTGTACACAGGTATGAGTTCACCGACGTATAATGAAACGGCCTTCCCCAAAAGTCACAGGAAATGTCTGATTCCACCTTTTTTGTATGCATCCATGTGGTTGTCGGACGATTTGGTGCTTCCTAGGACGTTATAGAGATACACATACAAATGTCATTTGACTCATTTTGCTAGAAATCTGAATATTTTGTGAAGACTTGTAAAATGTTTCTGGAGGAACGTACATTGACATTATTATCAAGGGATTGTTATCATTAACAAAATTAGGTACAAATGCTGGAATGAATGTATAATAAAGAAATTGAAGGGACGAATATTTGGTGGAAAGTATTAAAATGCTTTGGAAGCGTTGGCATAGGTGGCCGGCGCCTCTAATTACCATAATTACAACCGAGTAACGAGTTAACACAGAAAACACCTTTGTCTTAAGAAACAACTTAAAAGTTATTACCAAGCGATGTATTTTCATTTGTTATTCTTTTTTATGTCTCCCTCTGCAATTAATAGCCTTTGTAATTACATTTCTAATTAACTCTCCAATTGTTTACATTTCACAGTTTTCCAATTTCAGAATTTGTGGCATTATTAGTAACTTTCTCGTATGCAGTCGGATAAAGCACAAGATTTGTAATATCATTTAATGTTAGGAACCAAATCCATACTGTAATTAATTACGTAACTAAAATAACGCGAGAGACATTATTGTAATTAAAGTTCAGAATGATTTTCTTATGGAAAACTAAAGATATTACTAGAAAAGATTGTTATTCAAATATTGTATTTTATACCTTATTTGGCTGTAACATCAGATTCTTTACGTTTTGTAAATTTTAATTGTAACATTGAAATTGAACAAATTTAATAATGTTTTATTTTGGAAGCTATTGTTAAAATCATATATACAAATCGATGCAGCGGGGCTGCGAGTTAGTTTTTGAGTTGTTGTTTTGTCAGACAGTTTTGAAGTTACTTTTGGAAGTCAAAGAGATCAGTGAAGTATGCCGTGTTTTGTTTACATGACGAGTGTGCAGTTCCGATGTCAATTAATGTGAATAAATTTTGTCAAGCATGAAAATTTCGCATTTATTCATCAATGGACCAGGCAGAAAACACTTAAGTAACATTCAACATGAAATGTTACAGACTCCAGTTGTGATTTGTTGATTCTGGGTTCATAGGTTACTATATTTATTCCTTATGTGAAGTGCACAATTTTACATTTAGAAAGATTTAAAACAAGTTGCCAGTCTTTGCGCCACTTTCGAATTCTATAAAGATCTGAACGAGCGTTTGTGTATCTTTTTGTCAGACAGTATGTACAGATAAATGCATCGTCTGCGAAAAGTCTCAGGTTGCTATTAATATTGTCTTAACATACGACGCGAACAAAAAGAGAACTAAAGCACTTTCCTGCGGCACACCCAAAGTTACTTCAACATCCATCGACGACTTTCCATCGAAGATAACGTGCTGAGTCCTCTCTACCAAGAAATCCTCAATCTAGTCGCAAATTCCGCTTGACACCCCTTGCTGCAGCGCTTTTGATAGATCCATCTTTAGTGATGAGTCCCACTTCTGTCTTGACGGCAACAACCACCTGGGTGTGACAGGAGGCGCAGTTCAGGGCACCACAAACGACAGTTTGTAGTCTCCTATCCCTTTCAGAGCTGACTTGTTTTCTGGAGGGAAGAAAATTTTTCTTTATGTGATAAAGCTTTATGTGATTTTTTAATCACTTTAGATGCAAGATTTACGCAAAAGCGTATACCTGTCTTAAAAACATACTTTGTACACTTGCTTCATTTTATGAAGTATTATAACTAATTACGAAATATTCTCTCAATAATTACCATGCAAAATAACAATAACAATATTCAGTTGTACAGTAGAACATAGTGGACCAACCACAGTGTTCACGAGCTACTTAGCACTTCTGTGCCCAACAGTTGGCAGCACTTGCGCTTGATGGAAAGGTTGAACATTCACAAATGTGTACCTCAGGATTCCATTCGAAAAAAATACTTCTGTTGCAGCTGAGAGACAGTAAAACTTGATGTACACAATTGTAGCCAGAAGGTCTGAAGTGGCTTTCATATGTCCTGCCAGCCTGGTGTGATAAGGTGCGGATCATTATCCTGCGGTGTCCGTTCGCCGTTAGTTCGCCAGTTTTGATGTTAAGTTCATCGGGAGTTTCATTTCTGCTATTCCTTATTATTTTCGCCTTTCTTCGGCCTACTCTTAATCCATATTCTGCACTTATTAGACTGGCCATTTCATTCAACACCTCCTATAATTATTACCCACCTTCACTAAGAACAGCAGCATCATTAGCGGATCTTACTATTCACATCCTTTCACCCAGAACTTGTATCCGACTCATAAAAGCACATTTTGCTTCCGTCATTTCTTCTTTCTTGTACAGACTGAACAACAGGAGAGAAAGCCTCCATCCTTGAATTATATTCTTTTTAATCGGAGCACTTCTTTCTTGGTCTTCCATTCTTATTCTTCCCTCTTCTTTCTTGTAGACACTGTGCATTATCCGTCTTTACGTAAAGCTTAGGCCTATTTTATTGACAGTTTCGAACATGTTGCACCATTTGAGTTTGTCGAACGGTTTTTCCAGGTTGACAAATCCTACGAACGTGTCTTGATTTTTCTTCCGTCTTGCCTCCATTATCAGCTGCAACTTCAGCTTCAGAACTGCCTCTCTGGTGCCTTTACCTCTCTTAAAGTCGAAGTAATCGCCATCTAACAGATCCTCAATTTTCTTTCCCACTCTTCTGTATAGTATCATTGTCAGCAGCTTGAATGCATGAGCTGCTAAGCTGATTGTGCCATAATTCTCGCACTTGTTGGCTCTTGCTATCTTCGGAATTATGTTGATGTTTTCCTGAAACTCTGACGGTATGTCACCAGTCTCATACACTCCACATACCAACGTGGTTGTCTTTCTGTTCCCACTTTCGCCAATAATTTTAGAAACTGGAATTTTACCTATCCCGTATGCCTTATTTGAGCTCAAGTCTTCAGAACTTCTGTTAAACGCTGACTCTAATACTAGATCCCCTAACTCTTCCATATGGTCTCCCATTTCTTCCAGAATCACATCTTCATACTAGAGTCGTTCCGAAAGTAATGCCTCCTACGTTTATTCATGGAAACTACAGGAGATACATAAATAACAATAGTACAGCTAAATAAAGCAATATTTCAGCTCCAGACTGTCATTTTTCCACATAGTCATAGCCCCAACCATTCGTTATGCATTTTTGCCAGTGATGAACCAGAGCCTGCATGGCGCGCTTGTAAAAATCGGAACCAGCTGAGGCTAACCACTGAGTTACAGATTTGACAACAGCATCCGAGTCTTGAAAATGTTCGCCACGTAGTCCATCTTTCAGAGGCCCAAAGGCATGGAAGTCTGAAGGCACCAAATCGGGACTGTACGATGGATGTGGCAAGACAGTCCAGACGAATTTTGTAATGTGTTGTGTGGTCGCAAAACTGTTGTGCGGCTTGGCGTTATCGTGTTACAGGTGAAAGTTGATATTCTTTTCTGGCCTTACCATGGAAATTCGAGCTTTCAGCTTCGTCAGTGTCGTCTTGTAGTGTGATGAATTGACAGTTTCTCTAGACTCCAGGACATACAAAAGAACCTCACCCTGGTTATCCCAGCAGACTGTGCACGTCAATTTGTTTGCAGACGGCTGTGTCTGGAATTTCTTCTTTGACGGAGAATTGGCATGTCGCCATTCCATGGACTATCTTTTGGATTCCAGCTCGTAGTAGTGACACCACGCCTCGTCTCCTATGACGATGCTATTCAGAAAATTGTCACCTTCAGCTTCATATTGGTCCAGCAGGTCCTGACGAATTTCCATTCGATGAATTTTTTTGTTCTTCTGTAAGCATCCGTGAGACATATCTCGCACAGACTTTGCGATAACGAACATGTTCCAGCATTGATCCCAAGGCATTGCAGCCGACATTCAGCTTTGGAGACAATTCTCTGGTCGTTATCCGGCGATCAGCACGGATGAGTTGATCACGGCGCCCTTCATTGCGAGGGATGACGGCTGCGCAGGGTCGACAGGGCCGAGGCTCTTCACGCACATCCTTTCCACCACCTTGGAAATGCCACCCATATCACCTCACATTGCTCACGTTCAAAATGGTTCAAATGGCTCTGAGGTCATGAGTCCCCTAGAACTTAGAACTACTTAAACCTAACTAACCTAAGGACATCATACATATCAATGGCCGAGGCAGGATTCGAACCTGCGACCGTAATTGCTCACATCTACTCGTATATTGTCTCTATACAACTTTATCAAATGTCAATGGATTTCAGTGGGCGCAATTTCTTCAGCAGTGAGGAATTCAACACACATCCCTCTTTTACACGCGCGTCCATATCAGACGCCATTTTGGAACACTCCTCTGCTAACACCAACTACCGTAGAACAACGGAACCACCTGTGAATGAAACAGGAAGGTTCAAGATGAGCACTACACCAACGACATCTGGCGTGGACATCGAAAATCACCACAAAAAAATAGGAGGCATTGCTTTCAGAACGACCCTCGTACAAATCCTCACCACTCTTTCTAGTTATCCGCTTTCTCTCCTGCGCTTTAAAAGTTTGATTACAATTGCAGTCTTAATGTTGTCGCCTTTGCATTTAAATTGCATCTGTATTGCACTCAAAAGATCTACTCAACAGCAAAAATGTGGAAGGTATGCGCTGTGTATCTCCTTTGGAAACTACACTCCTGGAAATGGAAAAAAGAACACATTGACACCGGTGTGTCAGACCCACCATACTAGCTCCGGACACTGCGAGAGGGCTGTACAAGCAATGATCACACGCACGGCACAGCGGACACACCAGGAACCGCGGTGTTGGCCGTCGAATGGCGCTAGCTGCGCAGCATTTGTGCACCGCCACCGTCAGTGTCAGCCAGTTTGCCGTGGCATACGGAGCTCCATCGCAGTCTTTAACACTGGTAGCATGCCGCGACAGCGTGGACGTGAACCGTATGTGCAGTTGACGGACTTTGAGCGAGGGCGTATAGTGGGCATGCGGGAGGCCGGGTGGACGTACCGCCGAATTGCTCAACACGTGGGGCGTGAGGTCTCCACAGTACATCGATGTTGTCGCCAGTGGTCGGCGGAAGGTGCACGTGCCCGTCGACCTGGGACCGGACCGCAGCGACGCACGGATGCACGCCAAGACGTAGGATCCTACGCAGTGCCGTAGGGGACCGCACCGCCACTTCCCAGCAAATTAGGGACACTGTTGCTCCTGGGGTATCGGCGAGGACCATTCGCAACCGTCTCCATGAAGCTGGGCTACGGTCCCGCAACCGTTAGGCCGTCTTCCGCTCACGCCCCAACATCGTGCAGCGCGCCTCCAGTGGTGTCGCGACAGGCGTGAATGGAGGGACGAATGGAGACGTGTCGTCTTCAGCGATGAGAGTCGCTTCTGCCTTGGTGCCAATGATGGTCGTATGCGTGTTTGGCGCCGTGCAGGTGAGCGCCACAATCAGGACTGCATACGACCGAGGCACACAGGGCCAACACCCGGCATCATGGTGTGGGGAGCGATCTCCTACACTGGCCGTACACCACTGGTGATCGTCGAGGGGACACTGAATAGTGCACGGTACATCCAAACCGTCATCGAACCCATCGTTCTACCATTCCTAGACCGGCAAGGGAACTTGCTGTTCCAACAGGACAATGCACGTCCGCATGTATCCCGTGCCACCCAACGTGCTCTAGAAGGTGTAAGTCAACTACCCTGGCCAGCAAGATCTCCGGATCTGTCCCCCATTGAGCATGTTTGGGACTGGATGAAGCGTCGTCTGACGCGGTCTGCACGTCCAGCACGAACGCTGGTCCAACTGAGGCGCCAGGTGGACATGGCATGGCAAGCCGTTCCACAGGACTACATCCAGCATCTCTACGATCGTTTCCATGGGAGAATAGCAGCCTGCATTGCTGCGAAAGGTGGATATACACTGTACTAGTGCCGACATTGTGCATGCTCTGTTGCCTGTGTCTATGTGCCTGTGGTTCTGTCAGTGTGATCATGTGATGTATCTGACCCCAGGAATGTGTCAATAAAGTTTCCCCTTCCTGGGACAATGTATTCACGGTGTTCTTATTTCAATTTCCAGGAGTGTACCTTGTTCCATTCACTCGTGGTGACAACATTCATGGCCGCTTTTACTGTCCGCGAGCTTGCATTCCGTCTCGGGTTTGTTTATCCGGCAGTGTCAGCTGTACGTTAGCAGCGATACACAGCAATGTAGACAGGTTTAGTGAGAGTTGACCGATATGCCGCTCGCGTGTAGGTTCGCTGGTTGCAGCGACGGCAACCACATCACGGTAGTTTCGCATCTAAATATTGTTTAATTGCTCAGCGTTTGGTGTTGTACGTTTTGGTGATTGCATGTTATAGGCTTTTTCACTTTTACGTCATTCCATAAGAAATGCACAATATGTTTTAAAGAATCCGACATTTGGGCCGGCCGGAGTAGCCGAGCGGTTCTAGGCGCTACAGTCTGGAACCGCGCGACCGCTACGGTGGCAGGTTCGAATCTTGCCTCGGGCATGGATGTGTGTGATGTCCTTAAGTTCATTAGGTTTAAGTAGTTCTAAGTTCTAGGGAACTCATGACCTCAGAAGTTAAGTCCCATAGTGCTCAGAGCCATTTGAACCATTTTGAACCGACATTTGGTTCATCTTTGCTGTTCACGGACGTAATTAGAAACATTCTTTCCGGTTCTGTAGAAATTTAATTCATCCACTTTGCACAAGTCGCGCTGTCTAGTGCAAGGAGTAGAGTTCCTTCAGTAAATATAAAACATCAACAGAAGTCAGTAACCAGGGTAGAGCATACTAAGTTTTTGGGTGTACATGTAGATGAGACTCTTAATTGGAAAATTCATATTTTGGATCTCCTAAAGCGACTAGGTTCAGCAAATTTTCCAATCAGAATAATTACCAATTCTGAGGATACAGAATAAGCAAGGTAACATACTTTGTATACTTTCACTCTCTGAATAATATTCTGGAGTAACTCAACACTTAGGCAAAATGTATTCACTGCTCATAAGAATGGTTCAAATGGCTCTGAGCACAATGGGACTTAACATCTGAGGGCAACTTAGAACTACTTAAACATAACGAAGCTAAGAACATCACACACATCCATGCCCGAGGCAGCATTCTAACCTGCGACCGTAGTGCTCAAAAGAAAGTGCCTAGAATAATTTGTGTGTGGCTCATAGTCGCACGTATTGTAGGCATCTGTTTAAAATGTCAGGAATTCTTACAACAGCGCCACAGTACATTTACTCAGTAATGAAATTTGTTGTCAACAACACGGACCAGTTTAAAAACAACACATTCATGATTATAATAGCAGAAGAAAGGAAGACTTACACTATCCTCTACTTAACCTGTCTTTGGCACAAAAAGGGCTAGAATATGCTGCTGTAAGACTTTTTGTTAAATTACCAAATGAAATAAAATGGCTGTCAGACAGCAGCAATAGTTTTAAAAATAAATTGAAATCATATCTCCTTGACAACTCGTTCTATACCATAGATGAATTCTCGAATACTAATAAATAAATCTAAAAGTATAATATACGCATTTTGTGCTATTTAAGGGACTGGGGTAGGTAATAAAAATTTTAAGCGTTTTTCTTTTTCTTAAAAAAAAACCTTGATTCATGTGTGCAATTCTTATGAATTTGACACGTTCCACATCGTAACGATTACCGTGAGATCGATCAGTGGAATACGTAACTAAGTAACTCTTAGCATTCCATGAATATGGCTGCTGCACTTGACGTTCGTCTACTGCTGCAGAGTTCCTGTGTTGTGAGCACGAGACGGTGATGGACTTTCACGACAGACTGAAGAAGGGGCTGGTGCTGCTGATGGCAGCACAGTCGTAAGCCTTTGTGGGAGCAGACCGCCTGGTGAACGTGGAGGCACGCTATAAAATGGTTTAAATGGCTCTAACCACTAAGGGACTTAACATCTGAGGTCATCAGTCCCCTAGACTTAGAACTAATTAAACCTAACTAACCTAAGGACATCACACACACCCATGCCCGACGCAGGATTCGAACCTGCGACCGCAGCAGCAGCGCGGAGCCGGACTGAAGCGCCTACAACCGCTCGGCCACAGTGGCTGGCGCACGCTAGCACTCCCGCGCAGCGGCACGCCGAGCGCTGTGCAGGCTCTCGACAACGTGCACCGTATTCACAGTCTCATTTTGGCTGACAAAACTTCACGCCCCGGTCTGTCGCGTCAGACGACATCGGCATAAAACGCGGCGTTTTGCTGCCGCGGCATGACGCCCGGTCACGTGTCAGTGAGGAAACCCACACAGAGTCCACAAAGCACTGGTGGACATGGTTGGAACTCCCATCCTACAGCCTCGATCTCGCATCGTGATTTTACCATCTGCTCGGCAACCTGAGTAATCCCTCCACGGAACGAGATTTGATGATGATAGCTCCTTGTGAAGGCCGCTAAACAGCGGCTCAAATTTGCTGGTCCTAACTTCTGCCACGTAGGTATACAGGAGTAAGGTAATTGAAAAAGATGAAGATCTTGTGAAAAAATGACGTTTTGCATCTCAAGAATGCATCAACAAACTGTAAAAATACACTCCTGGAAATTGAAATAAGAACACTGTGAATTCATTGTCCCAGGAAGGGGAAACTTTATTGACACATTCCTGGGGTCAGATACATCACATGATCACACTGACAGAACCACAGGCACATAGACACAGGCAACAGAGCATGCACAATGTCGGCACTAGTACAGTGTATATCCACCTTTCGGAGCAATGCAGGCTGCTATTCTCCCATGGAGACGATCGTAGAGATGCTGGATGTAGTCCTGTGGAACGGCTTGCCATGCCATTTCCACCTGGCGCCTCAGTTGGACCAGCGTTCGTGCTGGACGTGCAGACCGCGTGAGACGACGCTTCATCCAGTCCCAAACATGCTCAATGGGGGACAGATCCGCAGATCTTGCTGGCCAGGGTAGTTGACTTACACCTTCTAGAGCACGTTGGGTGGCACGGGATACATGCGGACGTGCGTTGTCCTGTTGGAACAGCAAGTTCCCTTGCCGGTCTAGGAATGGTAGAACGATGGGTTCGATGACGGTTTGGATGTACCGTGCACTATTCAGTGTCCCCTCGACGATCACCAGTGGTGTACGGCCAGTGTAGGAGATCGCTCCCCACACCATGATGCCGGGTGTTGGCCCTGTGTGCCTCGGTCGTATGCAGTCCTGATTGTGGCGCTCACCTGCACGGCGCCAAACACGCATACGACCATCATTGGCACCAAGGCAGAAGCGACTCTCATCGCTGAAGACGACACGTCTCCATTCGTCCCTCCATTCACGCCTGTCGCGACACCACTGGAGGCGGGCTGCCCGATGTTGGGGCGTGAGCGGAAGACGGCCTAACGGTGTGCGGGACCGTTGCCCAGCTTCATGGAGACGGTTGCGAATGGTCCTCGCCGATACCCCAGGAGCAACAGTGTCCCTAATTTGCTGAGAAGTGGCGGTGCGGTCCCCTACGGCACTGCGTAGGATCCTACGGTCTTGGCCTGCATCCGTGCGTCGCTGCGGTCCGGTCCCAGGTCGACGGGCACGTGCACCTTCCGCCGACCACTGGCGACAACATCGATGTACTGTGGAGACCTCACGCCCCACGTGTTGAGCAATTCGGCGGTACGTCCACCCGGCCTCCCGCATGCCCACTATACGCCCTCGCTCAAAGTCCGTCAACTGCACATACGGTTCACGTCCACGCTGTCGCGGCATGCTACCAGTGTTAAAGACTGCGATGGAGCTCCGTATGCCACGGCAAACTGGCTGACACTGACGGCGGCGGTGCACAAATGCTGCGCAGCTAGCGCCATTCGACGGCCAACACCGCGGTTCCTGGTGTGTCCGCTGTGCCGTGCGTGTGATCATTGCTTGTACAGCCCTCTCGCAGTGTCCGGAGCAAGTATGGTGGGTCTGACACACCGGTGTCAATGTGTTCTTTTTTCCATTTCCAGGAGTGTATGAAAGGTATCGAAAATAAGTAGGCTGTTAAAAAATATTGCGATCCTTGTATTTTCACAGAAATATAGTTAACTGGGGTAACAAATCGAATAAATCTTAAATACAGTCTTTGTAACAAGAAACCAAGGAGCGAGGGTCCTTTATACCAAAATACACTGCTGTGCAAAACTTAAGGGTGAGATAAATAAAAGCCGGCCGCTGTTGCTGAGCGGTTCTAGGCGCTTCAGTCCGGAACCACGCTGCTGCTACGATCGCAGGTTCGAATCCTGCCTCGGGCATGGATGTATTTGATGTCCTTAGATTAGTTAGGTTTAAGTAGTTCTAAGTTCTAGGGGACTGATGACCTCAGATGTTAAGTCCCATAGTACTCAGAGCCAGTTGAACCAGTTGACATAGATAAAGAAACGTGACATACGAACAACTCGGTGGAAATGAGTGAAAGTGAGGCAACAAGTTGCTACAGATCTCCCAGAAGTATGGACGTCACGTGGCGTGAGATGTGCGTGACTGTAGCGCCAGAGGGGGCTGGCCCTGCAACACGAGTTGAAGGAAGGGGAAAACACAGTGTCTGTCAATGAGCGAGCGTCGGCCCCGGTAGCTGAGTATTGCCGGCACGGTAGCTCAGCGTGTTCGGTCAGAGGGTTAGCAGCCCTCTGTAATAAAAAAAAAAAAAACTGAGTTAATCGATCATCAACGAACTTAAACGGATGTCTTACGACGTCCGCCCCGAGCAGACGCAACGAACAAAAGTGAACAAAATGAGATTAAAAAAAAAAAAAAGTGGTCAGCGCTACGGAATGTCAATCTTAAGGACCGGGTTCGATTCCCGGCTGGGTCGGAGATTTTCTCCGCTCAGGGACTGGGTGTTGTGTTCTCCTAATCATCCTAATTTCATCCCCATCGACGCGCAAGTCGCCGACGTGACGTCAAATCGGAAGTTTTGCGACCGGCGAACGGTCTACCCCACGGGACGCCCCAGTCACACGACATTTTTTTAATGAGCGAGCAATTATGGTCCAGTCAATGTGGTGGTGTTCTTCATTACAGCATGGCCGGGAGACAACATATGGATGACTTCAGACAGAGAAGACTTATTAGAAAATCGGAAGAAGGACGAGGTGTGACAAGTGTAGCGGAAGATTTTGCTACTGATCGCAGTATTGTTTTACGTGCACGGGGAGGGTTCAGAACCACTGCAGCGAGCGAGGTGGCGCAGTGGCTAGCACACTGGACTCGCATTCACGAGGACGACGGCTCAAACCCGCGTCCGGCCATCCTGATTTAGGTTTTCCGTGGTTCTCCTAAATCGCTTCAGGGAAATGACGGGACAGTTCCTTTGAAAGGGCACGGCCGATTTTCTTTCCCATACTTTCCTAATCCGATGGGACCGATTTCGTCCCCAAATCAACCAACCAAGCAACCAGAACCACGGGCGCTGTTCTCCGAAGGAGAGGTCGTCGACCACGGCCAACCGCAGTAGTAAATGGCTGCTACAGTGTGCAACAGGCAAGAGGGCACCCACGTCTAACAGCGGATGCAATTGCAAACGAATTTAACAGGACTGCAGGCCGCGCAATCTCACGCTCCACAGTAGCACCGTGACTGCATTGGGGTGGTCGCTCTGCCCGACCATCAGTACGTTGTGTTTGGTTGACACCCGCACATCGGCCAGATCGTTAGCAGTGTTGCCAACAGCATAGGGACTGGACCAACGAGCAGTGGGGTCGTGAGCTCTTTTCGGACTAGAGGAGATACAAGTCTGAGTAGTGATTTTCGTAAGACGAAAAGTGTCCAAGGTGCTACTCCAGGCGGGTGTAAAATGAAAGTGCGCAACAGAAAATACTGAACGCGAATATGAAGATTTGGCCCTGTCTGACTACTCCCTCAAGCAGACCTTAGGATCTGTTAATGGTGATATTATCTCCTCCTTCTTGCTCTTTAACGTATAAATTACATCAACATAAATGAATAATTAAGGGAACTAGTAACTACAAATGATGAATGCTGTTCCTGCTTATACATTTATTGTGGATTAAAACCCCTTTATACATTGCAGATGTTTATATATCAATGTCCAATGGACATAAGGATATACAAATGGATTTCCTACCTAAAATTATTGATCAACTGCCCAAATCCGCCCCTTTTTATGGCTAGGCGATCTAATATAAATAACGCGAGATGACTGACATCACCTACGTACCAAACACTAGCAGATACTACATTCAAAGATCATCTACAGTGGTGTGCAACCTCAGTGGAAATAAAATTTACGTGATCAGAGCTGTTTAGCTTTATAGCAGTAATAAGCTGAAGTAATTAGCCATATAACTGTACGTAGCGTCCGGTGCGTTGGCGTGATGGTTCTCGTTCACGTCTGCGACGACGGAAGAACTCCAGCCCCAAAACATAAAAAAACTCATTCAAACACTAGGAGGGCATAAGACGGTCCTCTGACAAGTATAATCTATGTCTTCTCCTCTCCGTGTTCTACAGACGAGAAACGCGAACTCCCAGCCACAAGGACAGAGTTTACGTAGATAACGCCTCAACATGAGAATAGGCAGAAGAAGTGCTCTCAATCACTGAACGCTGTGCGCTCAACGACGACTCCCTACCTGGAGGCGAAGTCCAGAAACATGTAAGTTCGCAATAGTACAGCGCCTAGCCGTTCTAACTATAAATCTCCTGAGAGCAAAGACAGCAAGTCCGTCTGTTCCAACAAAAGCTGATACTGAGCGGCCGTCAAACACGGGCGCTCAAAACGGAAGACCCTCTTCTCTCCACCGCTGGCTTCCCAGAAGAGCTCGGCTCCCCTCCCTCCTAACGGAATATTCTCCATCTCTACAGATTCTTCCGAACGCCGGCCAACCATATTTTAGTCTTTTGTCGTACAGCGTGGAAAGTTCCCGAGGAAATACCTATCCCCGTTAATTAGGAATTCATATAATGGTACGTTTCTTAGGGTAAAAATCCTCGGAAATAACGTAGCCTGCATGCTCTGCGCTCCGTCCAAGTATTATCCGGTTATCCTCCCGACCCAACTATCCCACCGGCCGGCCGCCGCTGCATTGTGCTTCAGCGCTCAGGTGCCCCGACCGTCCGTCCTGGCCTACTTCCTGTGTTGCAGACTAACACACCTGTTCGGGCTTTTCCACCCAGGGCCTGAGATACGCCTGCCGTTTCATTTCCACTGGCGTTCCAACCTCTGCTAGTATAGGCAATCATTCATTACGCCGTTTTGATAATAAAGACACTCCATCACCTTTCATGGAATAAGCGTTAACAACTATTTACAAGGTGTACGTGACAATGTCAGTCTTCTTCATACATTCAAATATACAACGTACAACCTATCAAATGATACCAAATTCCGGTTGTAAATCACGGCAAAGTATGTAGATGAGTGCTTGTAAGGTGTGAAATTATAGCCACCTTACAAGTGAGAACACGTAATACGCCTAGCAACATCATCAGACTTGATTGTTTTGGTGGGCCAGGTGTTACGGTGTGGGGAGACGTAATGTTGCATGTATGCACTGCTCTCCAAATCTCGCCAGTCAGAGTTATTGTGACACTGTACTCCGTCTATTTCACGGTGCATTCGTCCGTGCTTTCATTATCACAGATAATAATGCGCCATCGCCGGCCGATTTGGCCGAGCGGTTCTAGGCGCTTCAGTCCGGAACTGCGCTGCTACTACGGTCGCAGGTTCCAATCCTGCCTCGGGCATGGATGTGTGTGATGTCCTTAGGTTAGTAAGGTTTAAGTAGTTCTAAGTCTAGGGGACTGATGAGCTCAGATGTTAAGTCCCATAGTACTTAGAGCCATTAAAGAATTTTTCAATAATAAGACTATCCACGTGACGGAAAGGCACGTGTTGTAGTTTAGCGAACGAACAAAGAGAAACACCCAACTCAAGATAGTTACTCAAATAGAGTAAAATTACACACACATGGAAAGTTATAAAAAGAAATGACAATTAATAAGCACCTTCACAATCCTCAAATGAAATAGCTACCCTCGTATGGCTGTACTTCTAACAAATGTAATCGCATCTCAGCCTTACACAATCCAACAACATAAACTTACATGACGAGAGATGACCAGAGAAGACAACCTCACCTTCCGACGACCCAGGGATCAGTGATTTTTCCCCGCTACCGGACGGAAGTCCACAGGTTGTTGCGGAAACAGTCCGAGAATATTAAGTACCGGCTACCTGTGGCAATCTCTACAATAGCTGCTGACCAGTTTCCCCCAGTGTCTCTTTGGACCAGCAGAAGCTACTTAACATCTACACAAAAGTTGGCTGAACTGCCGCTACCACTGAAAGAATGCGTGCTGAAGAACCAAAGTACATGACGGAAGTATCTCACAGACACTCACGCAGTCTCTCTAGCAGTGGAGGCGAGGAATGCGATAGGAAAACGCTGTGCTGCTCATCCTTGTCCCCTAAATTGAAGGTACAGACGTACCGACCAGCTGAGGCGCAAATAAATACGGAAAGGTTGAAGGCAGCTTAATATACGCAATGAAACGGCTCTGTTCAGACGTTTCACAATTTGGGTAGTGTCGGAAGTTCCATTCGGCTTTTCGCGGATGATACTGTATTATACAGAAAAGTTGCAGCATTAGAAAATTGCAGCGAAATGCAGGAAGATCTGCAGCGGATAGGCACTTGGTGCAGGGAGTGGCAACTGACCCTTAACATAGACAAATGTATTGTATTGCAAATACATAGAAAGAAGGATCCTTTATTGTATGATTATATGATAGCGGAACAAACACTGGTAGCAGTTACTTCTGTAAAATATCTGGGAGTATGCGTACGGAACGATTTGAAGTGGAATGGTCATATAAAATTAATTGTTGGTAAGGCGGGTACCAGGTTGAGAGCCGGCCAGTGTGGCCGAGCGATTCTAGGCGCTTCAGTCTGGAGCCTCGCGACCGCTACGGTCGCAGGTTCGAATCCTGCCTCGGGCATGGACGTGTGTGATGTCCTTAGGTTAGTTAGGTTTAAGTAGTTCTAAGTTCTAGGGGACTGATGACCTCAGATGTTAAGTCCCATAGTGCTCAGAACCATTTGAACCAGGTTGAGATTCATTGGGAGAGTCCTTAGAAAATGTAGTCCATCAACAAAGGAGGTGGCTTACAAATCACTCGTTCGACCTATACTTGAGTATTGCTCATCAGCGTGGGATCCGTACCGAGGAGATAGAGAAGACCCAAAGAAGAATGGCTCTGAGCACTATGGGACTCAACTGCTGAGGTCATAAGTCCCTAGAACTTAGAACTACTAACTAACCTAAGGACAACACACACATCCATGCCCGAGGCAGGATTCGAACCTGCGACCGTAGCGGTCGCGCGGTTCCAGACTATAGCGCCAGAACCGCTCGGCCATCAGCGGCCGGCTCCAAGGAAGAGCGGCGCGTTTCGTCACAGGGTTATTTGGTAAGCGTGATAGCGTTTCGGAGATGTTTAGCAAACTCAAGTGGCAGACTCTGCAAGAGAGGCGCTCTGCATCGCGGTGTAGCTTGCTGTCCAGGTTTCGAGAGGGTGCGTTTCTGGAAGAGGTGTCGAATATATTTCTTCCCCCTACTTATACCTCCCGAGGAGATCACGAATGTAAAATTAGAGAGATTCGAGCGCGCACGGAGGCTTACCGGCATTCGTTCTTCCCGCGAACCATACGCGACTGGAACAGGAAAGGGAGGTAATGACAGTGGCATGTAAAGTGCCCTCCGCTACACACCGTTGGGTGGCTTGTGGAGTATAAATGTAGATGTAGATGTTAACGTTGACGTCGAACTCTGTCTCTTGGTAGTGGCCTACCGTGTGAGAGTTACTTTCGTCCTTAAGTTTTGTGCACCAGTGTAGTTAGAAAACATCGCCACAGAACCTCCGAAATTTTGACGGTGGAGGTAGGAGTCATAGCGTGTAAGTGAAGCAGGAGATTTGAATCTCCTGATGCTCAGGGCGCGTCTTGGAAGTTGCACT
This sequence comes from Schistocerca cancellata, assembly GCF_023864275.1. NCBI lineage: Eukaryota > Metazoa > Arthropoda > Insecta > Orthoptera > Acrididae > Schistocerca > Schistocerca cancellata. The sequence goes on along the minus strand of NC_064626.1, from coordinate 1,141,332,916 downwards.
AGTTGCGGGTGTAGGGGTTGCCACCCCTTAACACAAGCAGGGGTTGCGTTGTAGCGACAGGGCGCGTCCTGCCTAGAGAGGGGGCATGGAGGGTGACAGGGGGGAAGGGGGGGGGGCAGAGCATTAAACAAGGATCGCCGGCCGGGGTTATAAGCCCCGCCGTGTCCCGGCTTACTGCGACTGATCGTAATAGGCTCAGCTTCTTCAAGTCAAACAACGCGATAGCGGATAAAGCCAGCCCGGCCTCTTGCAGTGATGGCGGATTACGCGCGGTGCGTGGAAGCGATCTCCCGGTCTCCCCACGCTGCAGAATATTCACAGGCTTTTTATTCCGGGCGCGCTTTCAGGTGCCGGTAAATCGCTCCCTGTCCCACGTTGTTTAGCAGCCAAAACACCTGCGCTGCGACTACGCGGTAGAAGCAGAACCCGATTCCATTTCGATACGTGCCACGATCTAATCTGTTTCGACCGCACTGCGCGTTTAACTACCGATTTTTTATTAAAAAGGGCTTCGTGAGTGGAAAACAAGTCAGGCCACTCCCACAGACGCACTTACTGGTTGGACAGCAAATAACATCGTTTCAAACTCGGGACCTTTGCCTTTCGCGGGCAAGTGCTCTACCATCTGAGCTACCGAAGCACGACTCACGCCTGGTCCTCACAGCTTTCCTTCTGCCAGTATCTCGTGTCCTACCTTCCAAACTTTACAGAAGCTCTCCTGCGAACCTTGCAGAACTAGCACTCCTGAAAGAAAGGATACTGCGGAGACATGGCTTAGCCACAGCCTGGGGGATGTTTCCAGAATGAGATTTTCACTCTGCAGCGGAGTATGCGCTGATATGAAACTTCCAAGTACTGGCAGAAGTAAAGCTGTGAGAACCGACCGTGAGTCGTGCTTCGGTAGCTCAGGTGGTAGAGCACTTGCCCGCGAAAGGCAAAGGTCCCGAGTTCGAGTCTCGGTCGGGCACACAGTTTTAATCTGCCAGGAAGTTTCATATCAGCGCCCACTCCGCTGCAGAGTGAAAATCTCATTCTGGAAACATCTACCAGGCTGTGACCAAGCCATGTCTCCGCAATATCCTTTCTTTCAGGAGTGCTAGTTCTCAAGTTTCGCAGGAGAGCTTCTGTAAAGTTTGGAAGGTAGGACATGAGACACTGGCAGAAGTAAAGCTGTGAGGACCGGGCGTGAGTCGTGCTTCGGTAGCTCAGATGGTAGAGCACTTGCCCGCGAAAGGCAAAGGTCCCGAGTTCGAGTCTTGGTCGGACACACAGTTTTAATCTGCTAGGAGGTTTCATATCAGCGCACACTCCGCTGCAGAGTGAAAATCTCATTCTGAGAACATCGTTTCAGTTTACGGTTTGTTCAGTAAGCCCAACCACCTCTTACATCAGTAATCCACCACCTCCCAATTCCTTAAAGAATCCAGTTCTCAAGTTTTTCACACATCTCAACGTTTACGATGTCATGACTCCTGAACTGTACTCATCAAATGCTATAATTTTGCATGTAGATTCAGTGGTATATGTGGATATTCTTTCCAAAATGTGTTAGGAACAGACTTATTGGCTAAGAAGTAATAAAACGTGATGCATGATACTCAAGTTTCGCTGCAAGAACAGCGAAAATGCAGAAAGCAATAATAGACTTTTTTTCTTTTCATCATTTTGTGGGGGTTGTCATGGAGAAAATGTTTCGTAGAGGCTTTAAATTATGTCTGAATTTTTTCGCGAGTCACTAACTGCTCTCGTTCTCAATAAAGACAAGGAAGAAGTAAGATTATGGTTTAACGTCTGATCGACATCGAGGTCATTAGAGACGGAGCACAAACTCCGATTGTTTCAGGGGTGGTGAAGGAAATCACGGTTTAGGGACCTCACAGAAGCTCTAAATCTGGCTGCCCCAACACAGGTTTGAACCGTCGTCCTCTCGAGTGCGAGTCCAGTGTTTTTTATTTTTTTTTTAATTTTATTTATTTATTTATTTTTTTGATGGAGCCATATTTATGGTAAAAACTCAAGAACCGTTCGTGTAAGTAAGTGCACGTTTCCCAAACTAGTGATAGGCTGAGGACGTTTCAAATTGTATATTTGTAGTTCGACAGATCACTCAGTCCCGACCTTTTACTTTTACTAGTTCAAGATGGCAGATCGCTCATACGCAATCACGCCCTACAAAAATTGTTCCTATTGACTATATAAACCCAACACCCACGAGTTGAGTAACGCTCAACATGATGGCTCGGTGCCAGTCTCAGGTGCTGGAGCAAAGCAGCCTGTGTCCTGCAAATGGCTCTGAGCACTATGTGACTCAACATCTGAGTCATCAGTCCCCTGGACTTAGATCTACTTAAACCTAACTAACCTAAGGACATCGCACACAGCCATGCCCGAGGCAGGATTCGAACCTGCGACCGTAGCAGCACCACGGCTACGGGCTGAAGCACCTAGAACCGCTCGGCCACAGCTGCCGGCAGCAGTCTGTAATTTGCATGCTGTCCATTACGCCGCCTCAAGTCAAACACACAGTTTCTAACTACAATGCTTGTCTTATGGCCTTAAACGTTTAACATAAGATTATGCACCTTAAAGAGTAGATTATGACAGCGTTTTAAATTTTTAAATTCTGTCAATAAGTATATCAAGCACTGAAAATCAAGTTTCCGTGACCCGTAGACGCCGTTAGATACATAACCTGCAGCTGGCACCGTGCACTGGGTTAGGTGCTCATTAGTGTGGTGTCACCGCCAGACACCACACTTGCTAGGTAGTAGCCTTTAAATCGGCCGCGGTCCGTTAGTATACGTCGGACCCGCGTGTCGCCATTATCAGTGATTGCAGACCGAGCGCCGCCACACGGCAGGTCTAGTCTAGAGAGACTTCCTAGCACTCGCCCAGTTGTACAGACGACTTTGCTAGCGATGGTTCACTGACAAAATACACTCTCATTTGCCGAGACGATAGTTAGCATAGCCTTCAGCTACGTCATTTGCTACGACCTAGCAAGGCGCCATTACCAGTTACTATTGATGCTGTAAAACATGTACCGTCAAGAGCGATGTTCACCATTTATGGATTAAAGTTAAGTATTCCAGAAGCTACATACGTTTTTTGCAAGTCTAATTTACTTGTCCTGTTCTAGACCTCACGCCAGCCTGCGTGAGCTAAAACGCGTGCCTTTCGGCTTCCTCTAATATTACGGTGTTGGTCTCCTGTCAACCCACAACAATTAGTACAGATACTCTGCCGAGAAGCGAAGTAATACATCATTAAAATATAAAACAAAGCAGGTACTGTCTTTTTACATAAAGAAGTAAAGCTGTCACCAACCCGTAAGCTGGTCTGACCACCACAGTTCTTTACTAGGCAAGGTCCTGTTGGAGTCGGTACGTCGTTGCCTCCCTCAATTCACTTACGGAGCAGGTTACAGTAGGAGGATGCGCATATAAACGTTGACTACCAGCAACGGTACAAATGGCACGTTCCACGGTAACGAACATTGTCAGGGGCGAAAGGAATTATGAGTGACACATAACAATACTGAGACAGCCTGGGCATCGAACCCACACCTTTCTTCTACTCATTATTTATACAAATGCATTTTAATCACTGTTTAACTATCGTTACATTAGATTATAATTAACATTTTTACATTACATATAACAAAAAGTGACAGAGGACTTGTGTACACTTTTCAACAGCTACACCTGGAGAGAATTGTTTTCAACTTTTTTTACTTTTTTCTATTTGGGTGGCATCTCCACTGTACATTCTTGTATTACCTTTCCGTTCTTCCGAAAACAATGTCGCTCTTCTTGGGTATCCAAATGTTAATTCATCATCCTGTAATTTATGTGTTTCCTTGTGTCGTCCCCATAGGAAATAATGACTATACAAAAAAAACAACCACCATTTTTCAGCCTTGACCTTATACCAGCTACGTCACAGTTTTCTTTATTGTTATTTCATCCTCCTCACCACATGTGGGTGGGTCGGGGAGGGGGGTGTGGGGGGGGGGGGGAGAGGTCTGTCGCGGTTCCATACTCTGCTCTTAAACGAAGAGCAGTCTGAATGATGAGAGAAAAAGCAATATGAGGACTGTTTTCGTTTTAAATTAAACAGATTAATGACGGGCACCTAAAAGGACGAAAAATACATAGAGTGTAAAAAAAAACACGAATATAGTGTGGTGATTTTCTTCTATGAGAAAGCACTGGAACACTGCACTTTCACTTAACTACCGAGGGAGCTGCACTGGCTGAGAGGTATTGTGAGAGGAGAGAAAATATGTTTCATAGAGGTCCTGGGGTGTGGGTAAAGAGATAGGAGTCTGTGAGGTGGGGAAAGTGGGAAGTGGGAAGACAGATGATGAAAAAGACAGACGGTGTGGAGGAGTACGATATGTGGGGAAGGTTGTTGTTGTTGTGGTCTTCAGTCCAGAGACTGGTTTGATGCAGCTCTCCATGCTACTCTATCCTGTGCATGCTTCTTCATCTCCCAATACATACTGCAGCCTACATCCTTCTGAATCTGTTTAGTGTATTCATCTCTTGGTGTCCCTCTACGATTTTTACTCTCCACGCTGCCCTCCAATACTAAATTGGTGATCCCATGATGCCTCAGAACATGTCCTACCAACCGATCCCTTCTTCTTGTCAAGTTGTGCCACAAACTCCTCTTCTCCCCAGTCCTAGTCAATACTTCCTCATTAGTTACGTGATCTACCCATCTAATTTTCAGCATTCTTCTGTAGCACCACATTGCAAAAGCTTCTATTCTCTTCTTGTCCAAACTATTTATCGTCCATGTTTAATTTCCGTACATGGCTACACTCCGTACAAATACTTTCAGAAACGACTTCCTGACATTTAAATCTATACTCGATGTTAACAAATTTCTCTTATTCAGAAACGCTTTCCTTGCCATTGCCAGTCTACATTTTATATCCTCTCTACTTCGACCATCATCAGTTACTTTGCTCCCCAAATAGCAAAACTCCTTTACTACTTTAAGTGTCTCATTTCTTAATCTAATTCCCTCAGCATCACCAGACTTAATTCGACTACATTCCATTATCCTCGTTTTGCTTTTGTTGATGTTCATCTTATATCCTCCCTTCAAGACACTGTCCATTCCGTTCAACTGCTGTTCCAAGTCCTTTGCTGTCTCTGACAGAATTACAATGTCATCGGCAAACCTTAAATTTTTTATTTCTTCTCCCTGGATATTTTAATACCTACTCCAAATGTTTCTTTTGTTCCCTTTATTGCTTGCTCAATATACAGATTGAATAACATCAGGGAGAGGCTACAACCCTGTCTCAATCCCTTCCCAACAACTGCTTCCCTTTCATGTCCCTCGACTCTTATAACTGCCATCTGGTTTCTATACAAATTGTAAATAGCCTTTCGCTCCCTGTATTTTAGCCCTGCCACCTTCAGAATTTGAAAGAGATTATTCCAGTCAACGTTTTCAAAAGCTTTCTCCAAGTCTACAAATGCTAGAAACGTAGGTTTGCCTTTTCTTAATCTAGCTTCTAAGATAAGTCGTAGGGTCAATATTGCCTCACGTGGGGAAGGTAGTGGTGCAAAATAAAAGGGATAGGTATGGATGGAGAGGGAAAATGAGAGAGAAGCCCTGATACAGAGTGGGAAAGGTGGGGAAGGGTTAAATTTGGTAGGAGGGATAAATATCGGGACAGATCTCATTGTCTGGGAGAGGACCAGCTACATCACAGAAGCACACTTTTATACAGTGATCAGCCAGAACATTGTGACCACCTACCTAATAGGAGGTAAGCACACCTTTGGCACGGATAACAGCGGCAACGCGTTGTGGCATGGAGGGAGTTGGCACCACTTCTGCACACATAAGTCACCTAATTCCCTTAAATTCCGGAGTGAAGGAAGATGAGCTCTTACGCCACATTCAGTCACATCCCAGATGTGTTCGATCGGATTCAGATCTGGCAAGCTGGGGGCCAGCACATCAATTGGAACTCGCCGCTGTATTCCTCGAACCACTCCACCACATTCCTGGCCTTGTGCCATGTTGCGTTCTCTTGTTGAAAAATGCTACTGCCGTCGGGAAACATGATCGTCCTGAAGTGGTGTACGTGGTCTGCAACTAGTGTACCATACTCCTTGGCCGTCATGGTACCTTGGAGGAGCTCCACTGTACCCACGGATGCCCACGTGAATGTTCCCCAGAGCATAATGGAGCCGCCGCCAGTTTGTCTCCGTCCCGCAGTACAGGTGTCAAGGATCTGTTCCCCTGATTCGCGCCCTCCCATCGCCATCATGAAGGAAGTATGGGGATTCATCAGACCATGCAACACAGCGCCAATGTCCAGTGCCCACAGTCACGTGCCCATTTCAGTCGCAGTTGCCGATGTCGTGGTGTTAAGATTGCCACATACATGGGTCGTCGGCTGCGGAGGCCCAGTGCTATGAGTGTTCGGCGCACTGTGTGTTCAGACACACTTGTACAACGTCCAGCGATAAACTCTGATGTTCTTTCCGCCACAGTTCGCCGCCCGTCCTGTTTTACCAGTCTGTTCAGCCTACGGCGTTTGACTTCTATACTGAGGGGTGGCCGCCCAACCACACGACGTGTGGACGTGATTTGACCTTGGTTTCGCCACGGGACCATCCAGTTCTGAGTACAAGATGTGTCAACATAAAATTTGGGCTGTTTGGGCTGGTTCATGTAAAAGACTGGAAGATTTATCTGCCGTCAACAGTGTTGGTGAATTTGATTCTCAACAGCGGTAACATGTGCACAACATATCACGGAAGAGTGAATAACATGGACACAGTCGATTTCGAAAATATTAGTATATATCTTTTTGCCTAATAGAAAAAATGGCGGTTCTTATTCACAAAGTACCGTACACTGGATCTATAAGGGTTATTAATTTTAATATTTTATCCATCTTCAGCAGCAGTAGTTGAATATATTGAAATAATCAGCAACCAGTTGCGTAAAAGAAATTTTGTTTCCTTCACCGGTTTCAGGCACTTAGTGCCCTTCTGCACAAGAGTGTACAGGAAAATATAACACAAATAAGTGAAAGTTAGATAAGAGTATCAAAACTAAGAACAAAAAGTCTAAAAATTTTAAAAGTTTCAAGATAAAAAATGATACATACTTTTAATTATCACATTATTTGCTAGTGTCAACAATAAGATGCATGATGCTTATTGCTGTGGCCCTAAAACGTGCACGAGGAATAAGTAATACAGTAATGTATCCATTAATACAAAAAGAGTTCGTAAATCCTTACATGTGGTACATACGGCCTGTAAAAAATAGTATAAAGAAGCCAAATGACAAGGGCACACATAATGCCATAAATGGACCTTAGCAGCTAATGGTATGCATGTCTTCAGGTTGGAGGTAAAAGTACGAAAAAATAATAAAACAAAACCTTACAGAAGTATAGTTGCCATAAGGCATGAACTAAAATGTAAGTCCACATGTTATTGTTGTGGTCTCCAGTCCAGAGGCTGGTTTGATGCGGCGCTCCATGCTACTCTATCCTGCGCAAGCTGCTTCATCTCCAAGCAACTACTGCAAAATACATCTTTTTGAATCTGCTTAGTGTATTCACCTGTTGGTCTCCCTCTACGATTTTTACCTTCTACGCTGCCCTCAAATACTAAATTGGTGATCCCTTGAGGCCTCAGGACATGTCCTACCAACCGATCCCTTCTTCTAGTCAAGTTGTACCACAAATTCCTGTTCTCCCCAAATCTATTCAGTACCTCTGCATTAATTACGTGGTCTACCCATCTAATTTTCAGCATTTTTCTGTCGCTATATGCTGAGTCAGTCCTACCGACAATCATTTCTTTTGGATTAGTTCACATTTTTCATGCAGCCATTTCGTCTTCGCTTCCCTGCACTTCCTATTTATTTCATTCCTCAGCGACTTGTATTTCTGTATTCCTGAGCCTCCCAGAACATTTCTGTACTTCCTCCTTTCATCGATCAATTGAAGTATTTCTTCTGTTACCCAGGGTTTCTTAGCAACTACCTTCTTTTTACCTATGTTTTCCTTCCCAGCTTCTGTTATCGCCCTTTTTTGGGATGTCCATTCCGCCTCAATTGTACTGCCTACTGAGCTATTCCTTATTGCTGTATCTATAGCCTTAGAGAACTTCAAGCGTATCTCGTCATTCCTTACCACTTCCGTATCCCTCTTCTTTGCGTATTGATTCTTCCTGAATAATATCTTAAACTTCAGCCTGCTCTTCATCACTACTATGTCGTGATCTGAGTCTGTATCTGGTCCTGGGTACGCCTTACAATACAGTATCTGATTTCGGAATTTCTGTCTGCTCATGACTTAATCTAACTGAAATCTTCGGGTATCACCCGGCCTTTTCCAAGTAGATCTCCCCCTCTTGTGATTCTTTAAGAGAGTATTCGCTATTACTACCTGAAGTATATTACAGAACTCAATTAATCTTTCTCCTCTCTCATTCCTTTTCCCAAGCCCATGTTCTCCTGTAATCTTTTATTCTACTGCTTCCCATACAACTGCATTCCAGTCCCCCATGACTATTAGATTTTCATCTCCATTTACGTACTGTATTACCCTTTCAATATCCTCATACACTTTCTCTATCTCTTCATCTTTAGCTCGCGACGTCAGCGTGTGTACCTGAACTATCGCTGTCGGTGCTGGTTTGCTGTCGATTCTGAAGCGAATAACAGTATCACTGAAATGTTCACAGTTACACACTCTCTGTTCTACCTTCCTATTCAGAACGAGTCCTACTCCCGTTACACCATTTTCTACTGCTGTTGATGTCACCCTATACTCATCTGACCAGAAATCCTTGTCTTCTTTCTACTTCACTTGACTGACCTCCACTATATCTACTAGATTGAGCCTCTGCATTTCCCTTTTCAGATTTTCTATTTTCCCTACCACGTTCAAGCTTCTGACATTCCACGCCCCGACTATCAGAATGTTATTTCGTTGATTATTCAAACTTTTTCTCATGGTAATCTCCCCCTTTTTGTACAAATTGTAAATAGCCTTTCGTTCTCTGTATTTGACCCCTGCCACCTTCAGAATTTGAAAGTCCACTTAAGCAGTGTAATAAAACCCTGATGGTAAATAAAATAAGTTAAACAGCTGTAGTGAAGTCAGTAGCATGCTACTAGGGAACCTGCCAACAAAAACAAAGCATATCGTGGGGCTGGAAACTCTATATGGAGTGAGTGTTGAGACAATCACTGGCTAATATTAAGTGTCGGAAAGTGACCATGGAGGAAAAGAAGCGTGGGAATAATTATATTACAGCGAAAGGACTGGTACTGGAATTTATGCAGGTCGCAAATACGTTTTGCGAAAGAATTTTGACTAGCGGCATTCATACCAATTCTATGGTAGCCTACTGTACGTTTCAGAACACATCGCTGAACTGGTGTAGAGATGTCAACAGCGCTGTAGCAGGAACGACGGTCGCACAGGAAGCACACGAGGTGCACCGAGGTAAGACAAACAGTGACTGGAGTGAACGGAGCAAGAATTCCTAGGCAGCACCTAAAACGAAGAGTCAAAAATGACTGCATGAGGAAGGGAACGTGGGCTTCGTCGTATATTTTTGTTACAGCGAGTACAAAGTCGTAAATACGCTTCGTGAAGTAAATATAACTAGCGATATCAACCATAAGTTGTATGAAATAAGTCCGACTACCTGACCATTTATGACTAAAAGTGCTTATCGATCGTAAACACTACCTGTAACTGTAAAGTAAAGCATCTGTAACTTGAGGATACAGGATACTTTTCCGGCTCAATATTATGTAAAAGTCAACACACATTTCTTTCGGATTTTTTGTTGATAGCAGGTAATGCAGCACACTTTCCAAACAAATTAGAAGTATTTTGAATATTTTTAACCTGGTTAGGGTTACTAAAAATTAGAAATAAACTGATGCAATTCTTTTTCCAAAAGCCGACCGGTGTGGCCGAAAGGTTCTAGGCGCTTCAGTCTGGAAACACGCGACCGCTACGGTCGCAGGTTCGAATCCTTCCTCGGGCATGGATGTGTGTGATGTCCTTAGGTTACTTAGGATTAAGTAGTTCAAAGTTCTAGGGGACTGATGACCTCAGATGTTAAGTCCCATAGTGCTCTGAACCATTTGAACCATTTTTTTCAAAATGCTTCCTCAAGTTGAGGTACCATTTAATCCAATGTTATACATTTAAAGGAGACCAAATTTTTACCAGATATGCATGATGTGATGGCTGAGGTACAACACCTATTTAATTCCACCTGTTACGTATATTACAAGGATAAAATACGTCAAATCTTACATTTTAATTTTTATAATTTTATTCCTAATAAAATGTTATTTTTTCTATAATTTAGTTGATTCTGCAATAAAGATTAGGTCTACTACATAAGTATGGACTTTTGCAAGTTACAGAAAAAATTATAGCAGTGCTTTATAAACTTTAGGAAATATTTGTACCTGAATTCTGAAAAACACAACTTGCGGGAAATTGCAAATGAAGATATAAGTCTAATTAAACTGTGCCTCAGAACATTCCTGAAGCACAGACTTCGTCCTTCAGCATTTCTTCATTTTCAAGCCTCCTCTTGGCATTTCTTTCAGCACTTCTTGCTTCTTTGGTAACTTGAAGAGTGAATGTTTCAGCTTCATGCACCCGTTTGTCTGTCACACGCAAGCAATTGATCTTCCATATTAGAGCCACATTTTGTGCCTAAATTTCTCAGGACTTCTAACCTTCCTATCACTCCACCATTGAAACATATCACTGCATCTAGTACACCAAATTTTAATATATTTAGTCCTACAAAAACATTCTTGGGTAATCTTTCCCATATGCAATGGTTGAAACTTTCATCTGTATTCTGAGTGCCCCCATGAAGACATTTACTAAGCAAAACAGGGTCACTCAGGTCTCTAAAAATTGGTTTTATTTCATTCATAACAGGTTCAGGAAGAGAATGCTTATGATGGCTATATCTGACCACGTTCTTTTGCTTTTTGGTAACCACACCAAGAATCTGCTCCTTTAGGGCAAAGTCCGTGAACAGGATGGTCATTTGTGAAAAACTTATGAAAGTAGGTGGCCCATACAGCTTTTCTCATTGCTGTAACATCATTTAGAGGTGCAGTTCGTCTAATGGCCAGTTCATAATAACTCTGAAGGTCTATTTCAGTTTCTGTCAATCTGCCTCGGTAAGACAGAGATTTTCCATCAGATAGCAACTTTCCTTTCATTTCTCTTCGTAGCTTCCTCAATCTAGCACCCATCCTCTTCTGCACATGTCCACAATACCCCAGTGTTGCTACCAAGGTATCACGATAAACACTGAACTCATTAATTTCATTGAGAGCTTTAGAGTCCCCATCGCTTAAGTACCTCTGAAATAGCTCCATCACACTCCATACCTCTACTGTAACCATCATAATTCTTAGAACATTGATGTTTAATATGTCCTTCAGTGTCACCATGGCAGATGTGGCAGTACTTAGACAAGCCCTCAACATGAACAACTTTTCCATCCTCCAGAGAAGAAGCACTTACAACACCATTCCAGGAACGATGTCATCGACGTTACCATGTCCCATCAAGTGCAACAGCAATGTCCCTGGTTCCATTAATATTTACAGTTTCTTCTACTGCACGTTTCACAGATGCTTTAGACACAACCGTCAAGGCACCTAAAAATAATTTTATCTACTTGCTGAACCTACTGGGAGGAGGAAGAAGGTCCGTCAAACCACAAAACGCTTGAGCAGCCTTTTTTCCTTTTCCTGTTGCACGCATTGCATACAATAACTTCAGATTCACATCATATGAATTATGCACAATGTTCGAAATCATTTTCGAGGTACATTTATTGCAGGATCTACACAGAACAACTAATTTTGACGCTAAATCCTTCCTGCTACTTTGTTGTTCAGTTATTTCCAGACAGCCTACACCATCACAATGTTTACATTTCGCCACCTCCTTCATCAGATAAGATAAGATGCCCACATCAACAACAACAAATCCACTAAAAACAGCGTCACTGATAACACAAAAATTTGAATCACCAGGAGGCGTGCCATGTGAGAGTTTCTTCCCTGAAGAACTGATATATAGGTTACTTTCAACAGTGTGGCTTGCTTTGTTTGTGAACTGGTTACTGGTTACCACTACGGTCGCAGGTTCGAATCCTGCCTCGGGCATGGATGTGTGTGATGTCCATAGGTTAGCTAGGTTTAAGTAGTTCTAAGTTCTAGGGGACTGATGACCTCAGATGTTAAGTTGATTCCTCGACTTGCGCCATAGGGTGGTGGGTTTTCGGGCTCCGCTGGATAGGTCAGGAGTCCACTACACACAACAAGCGGCTACACTGGTAGCAGGGGTTGTGTGGCGTCGGCTGGGCGGTTTTTTAGGTTAGATGGCCTTGAGCAAGTATAGAAAGGGCAACAGCCTCAGCGGGTGCGGGGCAAAGTCAGGACATGCGGGGACCAAGCAGCAATCGGTATGAAACGTCCCCTTAGAACAATTTATACAAGACTGTGCTTAAACTGACACACAATATTTTTAGCGCAACGCAATCTGACTATCAAAGATCCCTGCAAAAGAATGGCCATGAGTAACATTAAACTATACCTTTCAGAAATCACTTACCTCACAAAAATCTTCATTACTCGAACTACTGCAATACAGCGAGCGCCACTACTGCCAGCTAAATAAAAGATTCAAACTACGGAAGGCACTAACTACTGATAGGCATAGTTAGCAAATGAAAGATTTTAATAGAGAACAAACAATGTATTTACCTTAATATCATCAAAAGTCATAATATATGTAATTTCAAAACTCCGCCATCTCTCTCCTCACATCCACCACTGCTGGTGGCTCACCTCTAACTGCGCAACGCTACACGCTGTTCACATCCAGCTGCCCAACACTACAATGGCTGACAACAATGCAAACTGGCCACAGACTACACACAGCACAGCCAGTGATTTTCATACAGAGCGCTACGTAACATTGCCAATAAGAAAACCTAAACAGCCTACTTACATAAAGAAAACATAAACAGCCTACTTACATAGCCCCCATGCTCCCCAAAAAAAATTTTACAAAATATTTTTGGGCAGTGGCCAATAATGATTTGATAAAATTTTTCATAATTACAATAACAAAGATATCAAATGCACACACTTATTTATACAATGTTGGTCAAAAGCTAAAATTTTCTCACAGTCCATAAAGACAGTCATGATCATTCATCATAGTAGTAATTACAGTTTTTTTTTACAAAGTCTCATTACTAAAAGAAATTGCACACAGAAGTAGTGGATTTCCATGCAGTCTTGAAGAAGTAGTGTTGCCCTTCCAACAGAAAGACAGTGCTGACTCTTGACATGCTGACAGGTAATGGGCCACAACAGAGCAAACCCACAGCAGAGTCATTCAACGTTTTGAAGAAGATTGGTAGGTAGGTCATCACAGAGCAGGCCCACTGTAGTCCTGGTAGAGAGTATGGTATTGGTGGGCCACCAGAGGTGCAGACCCACTGCAGTCCTTGTAGAAATAATGGTATTGGTGGGCCATCAAAGATGCAGATCCACTGTAGTTCTTGTAGAGATGGCCAGCAGCCATCTGTTGTGACTGTGCGGGTGCACAATCACCATTGAAGAGTCTTGCAGATAATGTAGCAAGTCCATAACCACCACTTGTGCATTCACAAAGTTTTTGGAATTGTCCTTAGAACCAGCAATGCTGTTATCCAGTCCCTTGCTGAATTAGTAACACACATGCAAACACTAACAGTCCCAACTTCTCACATATTGTGCATTATTATGACCAACAGAAATGTGTGCAGTGAAATGAATGCTTACAAGTTACTTAATTTGATGAACTGGTGTCAATTACAATATTATAACATGAGAATACAATTACAAAGGTACAAAATACATCATTAAAGAACATAACAATACAGATAACATTTGTAGTACAAGCTTTACAAAAGAATAGAAAGAACATATACATCAATGTTACAGGAATTATGACATAAGTAAATACATAAAAGATCAGAATAACTTTCGAAACATCAACTTCACACATGAGCATTAAAACAAAACAGAGTAAATAATGTCTAAGCATATTTACAAGGTAAATAATATATTATTAATGCCAATTATATTTGAGGATAACAGTATTCCTCATCACAGTGAATGTAGCTTAGTATTAGAAGAAGAAAAACTTCTATGAAACTACACAGAGACAGGAAGAAAACAAATACACAAGGTTACACAAACACATAGTGGGATAACACAAAAGGAAAGGACAGGGTTCGTTTCCAGTGTAACATTTGGTACTGCAGTCCAACCCAAAACTTCATTCCATAGATCGTTCGTCTTATTTCAACCTTTGCTTCCACCAAAAAAATCCTATCCAAGCATGCTTTCTGTATTTATATGTTCACATATTTCTTACCTCATTATTTATTTTCCATTATCTTATCTCATCATTTATTTCCAAGAAAATCCTACCTATACCTGCTTTCTGTACTTTTTTCGTATAACTTCTCAATGCATTTCTCCCAATTCATCGCAACTCATTCTCTTATAGTCTACCCCATCTTAAGCTAACTTAAATCTACTGAGCTCAGATGCGAAACTAAGGGACGAGGCAATGCAGCAGCATAAAACAATTAACACAAACATCAAGGACAAAAATTTTAAATAGGCAAAGCAATTGCAGTACTACAACTAATATAAGGCACTGTGCAGCAAACAAGAAAAATAAAACAGTAGTAAAACTAGCTTAGAAGAGTAACACAAAGTCAAATTCAGTAACACTATGCCTGGCAAACAGCAGTAACTTATACCTAAACATGACATAGCTCAAGCAGAAAAAATATTACAGTAAAAACAACAATGCAGAAAAGGGAAATGTCTATTCACATCTTAATGTCTATGTAATTAAAATGGTGCACCACAAAAACTAATTCTACAAAAAATTACCAAGTACTTGAAAAGAAAATTATATATGCAGTTATTGTTATCATTCCCTTCTTATTGTTCTTTCTATTCCAAAAGCTCCTTTTTCGAAGAATGTGGATCATAAAATAATTATTTAATAGATCTGTTGACAGAAAGTGTTCACATTAGCAAATGCATCTAAGTTTATTTTATAAAACTAATGCTGCAACACAGCTGGAAACCAGATATCAAATGAAATAAGCAACTATGAAAAGCAAAGCATAAAAATATCATTCACTAGTCATGTGACTTTTCATAAGTTAGTAGAAATTCTCTCAACTCTCGTAGAAAGACGCTTGTCGTAATCAGGTGTGCAGATGTAAGTATCTTTCCAAGCAATGAACGTGTCGTATTTGCGATGCTATCTCTAAAGGAATGTCAATGGCGAGGATAATGACCTCTTTTTTTTCTCCACCTAATGGCTTTCTTTTGTCAGATGACTACCTCTCAGCTGGGCGCCCAAAACGCATTACGTCAAGGTCACATACCTTTCTTACTGAAATATTTACGACAGCAGTTTCCGCTACAGTGACAGTCTCATATAAAAATATTTCACAGGTCAAGAATTTACGTTGCAAATGTGTAGAAACAAAATCCTATAAATATAACAGTGTCCAAAAATTTTTTTGCCGGTATTGTGATACATTTACGCATTTACACACATTTCATAACTCTTAAAGTACGATTCTTGGTTTCCAACATCCTTTTTCACAAGTCAGAGTCCCTAACCACTACTTATTATTCCTTACCTCATTATACATATACATATTCGTCGACACTTCTTCAATATTTCATCATAAGAGATACGTAGCATAATCAAATAACTCATATAGCATCAGCCTATTAATCATAAACATACCTCAGCAGCATAATACATATCGTCGTCGTAATAATAACATCATAACACCTCAGTCAAATCTCAAAAACGTCGTAGCTTTCTGCAATAATTTCAAAACCTAAAGAAAATTCTCTGCTCATTTCAGTAGTGTCATCTACCTCAAACGTACTTTAAAAATCATGATCTCATACCAAATACATCATTCAAAGCTCTCATAGTATCACAATGGGTCCGAAAAAATATGAACAGTTCACACAATACAGACAAAATACAATTTCGTAAGTGTGAAGTTATCCAACGGTGTAATTGCGTAAACATGTGTCACTGATGTAAAAAAAAGTTTATCTCTCAGTTAAATGATCAGATAGCTGTGTAATTTATGTGTTAGAGAAATATGGTACCGATGTGTAAAGTTGTATAAGCAAATACCATATTAGCTAGGGCTCCTTGTGCTTGCCTAACACATGGTACACAAAGCAGGCGTGTACCCCCTGAGGATTAATGTAATTATACCCTCAGGTGTTACAGATTACAGCAATGGAATGAAATGTATCACAGAAAACTTTCTTTGTATTTCAAAAATATTGAAAAATAAATGGTTTAAGTACAAAATTAAGCACTCAAATGCGTGTCCTGTACCGCTAAATGTGCATCTTGTTGTAAGATAATCTCTGTGGAAGTGTCGTAGTTATTTTCCTCCGAAAGCTAAGTTCTGCAGAAGCCAATGTACTTACCTCATCATAAACAAAAGTGAAATGCTGTGCATATAGATATCTTAGTTATTACGCTTATTGCTGTGATGAAGAACGTACTGTGCTATAACGTATTGTTGTGCTACGAAAGAGGCTGTCTCATTGTAGCTATACCACAAAAGTTACTACTAAAACATGTTTTACTTTCCAGAATAATACAGAAAAACTGTGCAGATATGAAACAGAAACACCGAAAACAGATTCTAAGTCTGACAAAGCATACTAGTAATGTAAAGTGAAAAGTTATATGGCAAAGACAAAGTTAAAAGGCAGATTATCTTTTAATAAACGGTTTCACATGTGAAATGTGGTGTAAACCTTTACTCTTCCTAGTACGCAGAGTTTCAACTTCAACGCAATTATCATGTGGTATACGTTGGATTCTGTAAGGTCCATTGTAAACTAGAAAGAATTTGTGACTCAAGTGTTTCTTCTTATGTGACAATGAATGAGCTTTAATGAGAACTTTCTGACCAATATATAATTTTTTTGCATTTGCTTTACCGTGTAGTTTTCTCCTTTTGTCTGCTGCAGATTTTATATTTTTAAGAGCCAAATCAATTATGTATTTGTGTCTAAGTTTACGTGTATTCGGGAAAGGTACACGCTCTCTGATTCTGTTCGGTGGTTCTTCATTCTTTAGTACAAGAGTAGGTGATAAAGCAGTGGAATCATGAAGCATTTCATTCAGCACATTTTGAAATAAGTGTAAATATCTGTCCCAATTCTGATGCTTTCTGTGACAATAAAGTCTGCAAAGCTTATTGATTTGTTTCATAATCGTTTCAGACGGGTTACAATGTGGTGAATACAATGAAATAAAAACAGGTTTGATTTTATGATTCCGAAGCATGCGTGACCAAACAGCAGATCTGAATTGCGGTCCGTTATCTGAAATGACTTTAGCAACGTGGCCAACTTCACGTAAGAAATTTTTAACAAAGGCGTTGGATACAGACTGTCCAGTGGCTTTATGTAACGGAGTGTTGTTGTTGTTATGGTCTTCAGTTCTGAGACTGGTTTGATGCAGCTCTCCATGCTACTCTATCCTGTGCAAGCTTCTTCATCTCCCAGTACCTACTGCAATATACATCCTTCTGAATCTGCTTAGTGTATTCATCTCTTGATCTCCCCCTACGATTTTTACCCTCCACGCTGCCCTCCAATACTAAATTGGTGATCCCTTGATGCCTCAGAACATGTCCTACCAACCGATCCCTTCTTCTGGTCAAGTTGTGCCACAAACTTCTCTTCTCCCCAATCCTATTCAATACTTCCTCATTAGTTATGTGATCTACCCATCTAATCTTCAGCATTCTTCTGTAGCACCACATTTCTAAAGCTTCTATTCTCTTCTTGTCCAAACTATTTACCGTCCATGTTTCACTTCCATACATGGCTACACTCCATACAAATACTTTCAGAAATGACTTCCTGACACTTAAATCTATACTCGATGTTAACAAATTTCTCTTCTTCAAAAACGCTTTCCTTCCATTGCCAGTCTACACGTAACGGAGTGAAAGAAACAAATTTTGAAGTAAGTTCAACAGCGACTAGAACGTACGAAAATCCATTAGATGTTCTGACAAGGAGTCCCAAGAGATCAACAGCAGCAAATTCTTTTAATTTAGAAGGAATAATAGGAAACAACGTAGCACGATGTGAGACAGTAGATGGTTTCGCATTTTGACAAAGTTTACAAATAGACAAGACTCTTCGAATTCGCTTTTCCATATTGTTAAAATAACAAGTCGTTCGAAGAATATGATAACATTTTCGTGGGCCGAAATGTGCGTAGCTGAAATGAATGTACCAAATGAGCTTATTAACAAAATCGTCTGGAATGCAAAGTACCCATAGCTTGTCATCAACAGTGCAGCGTTTGAACAGTATGTTGTTTCTATCCAGATAATAATGCCGAATCTGTGTGTGTGTCTTTTCATGCCATTTGCTCTTGATGTCTTTCCAAATCGGATCTTTATCTTGTTCATGAGCAATGTCCTTTAAAGATGTGGTGATGAAGTTTTCAAAGGCGACTTTCTGAATGTAAAGAATACTGAAATTTTTCTCGAGGAAAGACATAAGAAATTGTAATGCACGATGATCACTGTATACTTTTACGTGCTTACCAGAAAGAAAGAAACGGAATTTGTTAAATGCCCAAACGATAGCTAAAGCTTCTAATTCAGTAACGGAATAATTTTTTTCAGATTTTGTTAGCACTCGGCTAGCAAAAGCAATGGTTTTCTGAACAGTAGTGTCATTTTCTGTGGCTTCTTGAAATAAATGGGCACCAAGAACGACTTTAGAAGAATCCGTGCTAAGGCAGAAATCTTGTGACAGATCTGGATGAGCTAGTATTGGCGCATGGAGTAACGCTTCTTTCAAAGAATTGAATTCCAACTGTGCTTGTTCGTCCCAGTTCCAAATAGTATTTTTTCCAGTGAGAGAACAAAGTTTTGGTGTAACTAGAATTTGCATATTCAGAAAACGACGGTAAAAATTTACGAGACCTAGAAAACTGCGGACTTGTCTTTTTGTGGATGGAACTGGAATGGCTCTGAGTGCTTCTAACTTTTCAGGATCCGGCTGAATGCCTTCAGAAGAAATAATATGTCCCAAAAACTTCACCTTTGACCTACCGAATTCAGACTTTTCCAAGTTAACTGTAATTCCAGATTCTTCAAAAATACGTAACACGCTGTTGAGGATGCGATTGTGTTGTTCCCATGAGGGTTCTGCTATCAGAATATCGTCCACATACAAGGTGATGTGACGTTTTAAGAACTCAGGTAATATAGAATTTAGCCCGCGAATGAATGCTGCCGAAGAAATGTTAGAACCAAAAGGAAGTTTCCGAATCTGATAACAATCGCCGAAACAAAGAAAAGCTGTGTATTTTCTACATTCTGGATGAAGTTCGATCTGATAAAAGCTAGATCTGAGATCAATGGAAGACAACACTTTTACACCATTAAAATTTTGAAGAAGTTCTTCCATCGTCTGCGGCCTGTCTGTTTCAGGAATAATGATAGTATTGATTTGTCTCGAATCTAAGACAAGCCTGATCGATCCATTTTTCTTCTCAACAACATGTAATGGATTGTTGTATGAGCTTACTGCAGGCTCAATAATGCCCTCGTCAAGCATAGATTGTATTTCTGTTCTAACACGGTCCCTATAATGTGCTGGAATTATGTATGGTCTAACACAAAATTTAGTATGCTCACGAACACGAAATTGGTATTGAAATCCCTTGATTGTTCCTGTTTTGTGAGTAAAAACTGTGGAATGTGCTTGTAAAATCTCAAAAAGGTCCTGCCTATCAGTGTCATTACAATTCTCAATTGTTTGAATTTTATTCTGAATTAACTCATTAGTTTCAAATATGCCGTTGATATCATCCCTGTCAGTACTTGCAGAGTGATTGTTAGTGTCTAGTTCCGTAGAAAATTCCGAACTGTTGTCTAACAGAAGGTAAAGCCGATTAATTTCCTCATCATGGTTTGAGAGCCAATCTTCAAATTTCAAAGCTATTGACTTACCTTCTTTCTCTAAACTTATTTCAGCATCGTGAAAGCTTAAGATTGCTTTGTATTCATTCAAAAAGTCTACTCCCAGTATAATTTCCGTCGACAATAACGGAACAATAAGAAAGTTCATAAAGAAGCTGTGGCTTTGACAAAAGAATTCTAAGTTGGTTTGTTGGCGTACATCTACACTTTTACCAAAGATTGCACCTTGTAATTTAATCTTACGTAACGGAAGTGTGGGGCAATCGTTCGATTTGTTGCACTTGCTAAAAGCTGTTTCACTAATTACTGAAATGGGACTGCCAGAGTCAAGTACTGCCGTAAATTTTACGTCATTTACAGTAATGTGAATCACAGGATATGCAATGTTGTTAAGTTTTACGTCGTGTTCCTGGAGTAAGATGTCCCTAATGTCTTCCATTTTTACGTAATTACTAGCTACGGCAGCTGTGTCGTCAGTTTCATAAGTACGTTTTGTGGCTGCCAGCGGTGTGAGTCATTGCCTATTGCCTCTTTGTTGGCGCGCGTCGTTATTGGGATTTGGAGACCTAACTTCTACAAATTCACGTTGCCCAGAGGGCCCAGCCCTGTTTAAACCCCGCCAGTTCTGATGCAATTCAGGTCTGTCGTTACGATCATATCGTCTGTCGTCATGTCGGTAGATTCCATAGTTTCTTTCTTGTCGGTCATGTGGTGGAGAATTTCTCCCTGAGTCGTAACTGCGTGCTGGACCGTTGCGTCTAAAGTTATTCTGTCTCCCTTGATAATAATTATTTTGGATCCCATATTGTCTGTTTCTCTGATTGTCTCTGTGATAGTCATTACCACGGAGAGGTGATCTTTCCCTGTAATTATTACTACTCTGCCAACGGTTGTGATATGGGTGGTGTCTGTTTTGGTCACGATTTACGTTATAAGAATAGACTTGTCGTGTATTATTTCTGTCATCGCGGAATTGTGACAGATGTGACCTGTAATTGTTGAACTCCTGTTTTCGCGTTCCGCGATTGTCAGTGTCAATTTCCAGTTCTTGTAACAGTCCTCGAAAAGCTTCAATGTCGTCTTTGCAACGTCCTGCCAAAATAATATGACGTAAATGTTCAGGTAATTTGATTAAGCAAATGCGGATGAGTTCTGAGGGGCTGTATGGGTTTGACAGGTACTGATTCTTGTGCAACATGTCTTCAAAATATTTCACAAGACTGGAAAATTCAGATTCTTCGAAATGTTTCATCATTATGATGCTATGTTTTACTCGGTCTTGTGTAGCTTGAGACCAATATGCTGAGAGGAAGGCATGGTAAAATTCTCCTTCACTGTGGCAATCGTGAATGACCGATCGCATTCTTACAGCTGCTTCATTCTCTAAATAGCCACACATAAATTCTAATCTGTGCTCTAATGACCAGTTGGGAGGAAAACAATGAGAAAATTGATGGAGCCATGCTTGTGGATGAATGTCGTTGGCAGAATTCTTAAATGTTTTGAATTTACGTGTAGTAATGAACAGCTTATAGTCAAAATCATCATGTCGGCGAGTCGCATGTCGGTCATTGTTACGTCGTTTCGGCGGTTCCATCTCAAAATTCGGTGTACCTTGCCAATTTCTTTCATAATTTCCCAAGTGTCCTGTGTTATTACTTTGTGGCTGTTCCGTATTTCTATGTCCCTCTTCCCGTATTGGAGCGCGAGTGTCCTCTGAAATACGTAAGTCTTGTATTACCTGTGTCAGCTGATCTTGTACTTCCCGGATTTCTCTTTGGTGTTGCGTATTAATTTGATTCAGATTTTGTTTCAGTTTCCTAATTTGTTCGCACTCTTCTGTGTCATTAAAGGCTACCGGTTTTGTGTCATTCAGATTATCATCTACCTTCGTAGATAAATTATATAGCTGATCCGAAAGTTCAACTACTTTCTCTGATAATGAACTAATTTCCTCCATGTGTCTTTCTGAACCAATTTTCAGAGTATCTACTGTGTCCTTTAAGTTTTCTTGAGTTTTTGAAAGTTGCGTAACCAAATCGGTAGATTGCAACTGAGTCAATTTTAGCTTGCAAGGTCTCATGATTTTCATGAACAATAGTTTGCAGTTCTTTTATGGCTGATTCATGATTCTGTAATGCATTTTCATGACGCACAAAAATAGGTTGGAAATGCTCACAAATTTGTGTTTTTACGTCATTACAGACTTTCTGACATTTCGATTCAATGTTATGTAACTCAGCAGTTAAATCTTCACGTGTTTGTTCGAGAGTTTGTTCCAATGAGTCTAACTTTTGAAGCTTTTGCTGTGTTTGTCTCTGATTTTGTTCCATTGTGTGTAACTGTGGCTGTGTTTGTCTCTGGTGTTGTTCCATTGTGTCTAACTGTTGCTGTGTTTGTTTCTGATGTTGTTCCATTGTGTCTAACTTTTGAAGATTTTGTTCCATTGTGTCTAACTGTTGCTGTGTTTGTTTCTGATTTTGTTCCATTTTTTGCATTAATTGCAATAATAATGTATTAATGTCTGGAATCTGTTTCTCTATGCTTTTTGGCAGTGCGTTTTCACCGGCAGCATTCACATTTTGACAAGCAGAAAATGTGTCTTGACTCATTTGAGAAAACGGTGAGGACCCAAAACCTAAGTCTACAGTATTTGCAATATTGTGTTCCGTCACTTCGGATTCCTGAGGCGAGCTGTTGCCGACTGATCGATCGATAATGCTTCCCTGTTCACTGCCTGTTTGACTGTCTACACCATTATTTGCCGCCCGCTCCATTTCCCTATGCACAATTACCAAATTACTACTTCGAATGTCTGTTAATTCACTACCCAGTGGTGCTGATAAGCTACACTCGTCGTCACTATTATTTCTCAGTTTACTTTGGAGCCTAGTGTTACGTTTTTCGCACGCCATTATTGTCACAATATTTCACACGATAACACAGAAAAGCACAATTTGAATAGCAAAAATAAGAGAACACATTAACATAGCACTGAAAATAATATTTAGTTAATTGCAAGCACAGCTGCGAAATACTTGGTGCAAATCTACATGCATGCCACAACTGTTTTACAGTACAACAATGAAAGACTGCAACTACAAAGGAGATTCTCTCTACAATTACGCGCTAGCAATAAACAAAAGCTACACTAAATACACAAACTACAAGAAAAAATCAGAAGATTCCAGTGAGGTGTCCTAGGCTAAGGGTCGACATATGAAACGTCCCCTTAGAACAATTTATACAAGACTGTGCTTAAACTGACACACAATATTTTTAGCGCAACGCAATCTGACTATCAAAGATCCCTGCAAAAGAATGGCCCTGAGTAACATTAAACTATACCTTTCAGAAATCACTTACCTCACAAAAATCTTCATTACTCGAACTACTGCAATACAGCGAGCGCCACTACTGCCAGCTAAATAAAAGATTCAAACTACAGAAGGCAGTAACTACTGATAGGCATAGTTAGCAAATGAAAGATTTTAATAGAGAACAAACAATGTATTTACCTTAATATCAACAAAAGTCATAATATATGTAATTTCAAAACTCCGCCATCTCTCTCCTCACATCCACCACTGCTGGCGGCTCACCTCTAACTGCGCAACGCTACGCGCTGTTCCCATCCAGCTGCCCAACACTACAATGGCTGACAACAATGCAAACTGGCCACAGACTACACACAGCATAGCCAGTGATTTTCATACAGAGCGCTACGTAACGTTGCCAATAAGAAAACCTAAACAGCCTACTTACATAAAGAAAACATAAACAGCCTACTTACAGGTATTGTAATTGTAAACTGTCGAAGCTGCGTTGGTAAAGTACCGGAACTTCAAGCGCTGATAGAAAGCACCGAAGCTGAAATCGTTATAGGTACAGAAAGCTGGCTGAAGCCAGAGATAAATTCTGCCGAAATTTTTACAAAGGTACAGACGGTGTTTAGAAAGGACAGATTGCATGCAACCGGTGGTGGAGTGTTCGTCGCTGTTAGTAGTAGTTTATCCTGTAGTGAAGTAGAAGTGGATAGTTCCTGTGAATTATTATGGGTGGAGGTTACACTCAACAACCGAGCTAGGTTAATAATTGGCTCCTTTTACCGACCTCCCGACTCAGCAGCATTAGTGACAGAACAACTGAGAGAAAATTTGGAATACATTTCACATAAATTTTCTCAGCATGTTATAGTCTTAGGTGGAGATTTCAACTTACCAGATATAGACTGGGACACTCAGATGTTTAGGACGGGTGGTAGGGACAGAGCATCGAGTGACATTATACTGAGTGCACTATCCGAAAATTACCTCGAGCAATTAAACAGAGAACCGACTCGTGGAGATAACATCTTAGACCTACTGATAACAAACAGACCCGAACTTTTCGACTCTGGAAGTGCAGAACGGGGAATCTGTGATCATAAGGCCGTTGCAGCATCCCTGAATATGGAAGTAAATAGGAATATAAAAAAGGGAGGAAGGTTTATCTGTTTAACAAGAGTAATAGAAGGCAGATTTCAGACTACCTAACAGATCAAAACGAAAATTTCTGTTCCGACACTGACAATGTTGAGTGTTTATGGAAAAAGTTCAAGGCAATCGTAAAATGCGTTTTAGATAGGTACGTGCCGAGTAAAACTGTGAGGGACGGGAAAAACCCACCGTGGTACAACAACAAAGTTAGGAAACTACTGCGAAAGCAAAGAGAGCTTCACTCAAAGTTTAAACGCAGCCAAAACCTCTCAGACAAACAGAAGCTAAACGATGTCAAAGTTAGCGTAAGGAGGGCTATGCGTGAAGCGTTCGAAAGTAAAATTCTATGTACCGACTTGACAGAAAATCCTAGGAAGTTCTGGTCTTACGTTAAATCAGTAAGTGGATCGAAACAGCATATCCAGACACTCCGGGATGATGAAGGCATTGAAACAGAGGATGACACGCGTAAAGCTGAAATACTAAACACCTTTTTCCAAAGCTGTTTCACAGAGGAAGACCGCACTGCAGTTCCTTCTCTAAATCCTCGCACAAACGAAAAAATGGCTGACATTGAAATAAGTGTCCATGGAATAGAAAAGCAACTGGAATCACTCAACAGAGGAAAGTCCACTGGACCTGACGGGATACCAATTCGATTCTACACAGAGTACGCGAAAGAACTTGCCCCCCCTTCTAACAGCCGTGTACCGCAAGTCTCTAGAGGAACGGAAGGTTCCAAATGATTGGAAAAGAGCACAGGTAGTCCCAGTCTTCAAGAAGGGTCGTCGAGCAGATGCGCAAAACTATAGACCTATATCTCTGACGTCGATCTGTTGTAGAATTTTAGAACATGTTTTTGCTCGATTATCATGTCGTTTTTGGAAACCCAGAATCTACTATGTAGGAATCAACATGGATTCCGGAAACAGCGATCGTGTGAGACCCAACTCGCTTCATTTGTTCATGAGACCCATAAAATATTAGATACAGGCTCCCAGATAGATGCTATTTTCCTTGACTTCCGGAAGGCGTTCGATACAGTTCCGCACTGTCGCCTGATAAACAAAGTAAGAGCCTACGGAATATCAGACCAGCTGTGTGGATGGATTGAAGAGTTTTTAGCAAACAGAACACAGCATGTTGTTATCAATGGAGAGACGTCTACAGACGTTAAAGTAACCTCTGGCGTGCCACAGGGGAGTGTTATGGGACCATTGCTTTTCACAATATATATAAATGACCTAGTAGATAGTGTCGGAAGTTCCATGCGGCTTTTCGCGGATGATGCTGTAATATACAGAGAAGTTGCAGCATTAGAAAATTGTAGCGAAATGCAGGAAGATCTGCAGCGGATAGGCACTTGGTGCAGGGATTGACAACTGACCCTTAACATAGACAAATGTAATGTATTGCGAATACATAGAAAGAAGGATCCTTTATTGTTTGATTATATGATAGCAGAACAGACACTGGTAGCAGTTACTTCTGTAAAATATCTGGGAGTATGCGTGCGGAACGATTTGAAGTGGAGTGATCATATAAAATTAATTGTTGGTAAGGCGGGTACCAGGTTGAGATTCATTGGGAGAGTCCTTAGAAAATGTAGTCCATCAACAAAGGAGGTGGCTTACAAAACACTCGTTCGACCTATACTTGAGTATTGCGCATCAGTGTGGGATCCGTACCAGATCGGGTTGACGGAGGAGATAGAGAAGATCCAAAGAAGAGCGGCGCGTTTCGTCACAGGGTTATTTGGTAACCGTGATAGCGTTACGGAGATGTTTAACAAACTCAAGTGGCAGACTCTGCAAGAGAGGCGCTCTGCATCGCTGTGTAGCTTGCTCGCCAGGTTTCGAGAGCTTGCGTTTTTGGATGAGGTATCGAATATATTGCTTCCCCCTACTTATACCTCCCGAGGAGATCACGAATGTAAAATTAGAGAGATTCGAGCGCGCACGGAGGCTTTCAGACAGTCATTCTTCCCGTGAACCATACGCGACTGGAACAGGAAAGGGAGGTAATGACAGTGGCACGTAAAGTGCCCTCCGCCACACACCGTTGGGTGGCTTGAGGAGTATAAATGTAAATGTAGATGTAGATGTAAGTCCCATAGTGCTCAGAGCCATTTGAACCACTTTTTTGAATAAAATCTGAAAATTATTGATATTCGACCTTTAAAACAAAATTGTCACATATTGTCACATTTTGTCATTGGTCATCTAAAAGCTTTTTCAGACGTGATTGCAAAAATATACACTTGTTTAAGACAAAGTGCTTTACGGATTCTGAACAGTTTGTAGCTTTTGAAGTGCGCCATAGGTATGGATACATTTATTATTCTGAACTGTTTCTGTATCAGTATGTATAATAACTGCTTCCTTGTTACAGTAAGGATGTATTACGCATATTGTGTACAGTTTGCCCACAGAATGCAGTTCAGTGCCATTTCCATTTTGTAAAGGTATATGCAGCAGTCACACCTCGGTTGTCTAGTGGAGATGTATCAAATATTTCCTCAAACTGTAACACCTGCAGTTCACAGTATACGATGCTCTAAAGTGTGGAAGGTGAAGTAGAATGTGTGTTAAATTCGTATTTTTCCACAGTGTTGTATATGAAACACTGTGGAAACATACAACTTTATTTATGTACTAAATTCGTGTGTTTCGATATATATATATATATATATATATATATGAAACACTGTGGAATCATACGAATTTAACACACTTTCTACTCCTCCTTCCACACTTTAGAACATCATATACTGTGAACAGCAGGTTCTTACAGTCTGAGTAAATATTTGAAACATCTCCACTAGACAACCAAGTTTTGGCTGCTGCACCTGTCTTTATAAAATCGATATATATAATAGAAATAAGAAAATATTTCACGCACACATTCGTGAGGTAAAATTTAATGATGATGCAGTACAATATTTGCAGAGGTGAAACATGTGCAGTTTGTGTGTATGTGTGTGTTTGTGTGTGTGTGTGTGTGTGTGTGTGTGTGTATGTGTGTGTTTTCAATTCAGAGGCAAATACCTTGTGCCATATTATACATGTTCCACACCCAGAGGATCACCTCAATCTGGATCATTTGAAAAAAGTACATCTAATATAATCTGAACAAATAAATTGACTGCCTTATTTTAATATTCGACTTATTCAATAAAGAGGTATGATTGTATACATAATTTTATGCAAATAACTTTGACTTTCAAGTGAAGGTTTCAGAAATAATGCTTGCCTTTGACCTTGGCACATGTTCGAGCGAAGATTACGTCTTCTTTTTAGTGGATATCTTTGAACTTGGCGCCAGAAGCTTGCATGTACAATCTGACTTGCTGTCTCACTTTAATATTTCGCTGTGACTGACTGGAGAGAGGATGGGAAGTAGTATAAAGCACAGCTGAATATATCCTGACATACTGGATTTCTTCGATTTCTCACTGGCGTAATTGGGCCAATTGTAGCATTGATAGGTAGTTTGATTTTAATAGTTCCTAAAATACTAAGCTGTGACTGGCTGAAGAGCAGTGGTGTAATTGTGGGGGAGGGGGATGAGCGGTGGATTGATGATGTCATTGACAAAGATGATGACATTAGTGTAAGAGCGATAACGTCACTGATTAGGGGGCCAGGGCTTACGATTTCATGGGTTGGGGACATGTGATATGCATGTCATCACCCTCATCACTTTCAGCAGACATCTGAAGGTCAAAATGTTCCCGAGACCCTGTAGATACACATATTCATTGAGTAACATTAACGTGGTGACCTTATTTTGTTCAGTTATTTCAATTAGGCATACACGTACAGTTGATGCAGTGCATAATTAATTGACCTCAGACGGAGACCAACAGAGTGTACCATCACAAGGAGATACTGAAATGGACTGGGGAGAAAAGAAATTTATGGCAGAACTTGACCAAAAGGAGTCGATTGATAGGACACATCGTGAGGCAACAAGAAACCGTTGTTATGTCTGCCTAAGCAGAAAAAATGAACAATCAAAGTCCGAAAACAATTTATTGGACTGTTCAATTAACCAAAACAAATTCTCCAAGTATAACACCAACACAAAACAGTGATCCGTCTACGAATCACAACTACATACAAGAATAATATAGAAAACAACTGAAATAATTTCCTACTAGTCTCCGCCAGAGACTTCTCCAATATACCAAGCCTAATCCAGAGATCAGCGAGAAGACCCATGCTGGGCTGCCGGGGCGCCAGCTATCCACGTCTGCTGGCAGTCGTTGAACTGCCGATGTGCGGTTTTTTTTTTCTTTAGTGTTATTTGTATACCTGTACAAATCAGGCAGGCTGGCAGCGGCTAACGACGCCGCTCTTCAGCCATAGTGTTCACAAAAGCATAAGAACAAAGAATGATAATGAACATAGTGATGGATAAAAGAGAGAGGTCACAGAGACACAAAAACACGGAGTCGTTCACACGTGACGATAAACACACTGAAAACACGTTGACACGGTGCACAGAACACTGATGAATCCGACGGCACAAGTGAACGTAGTAGCGGGACGGCGGACACCAAAAACACTAAACGTCGTCACACACACGAGACATAGAAGGCGATGATCTCCGGCGGGCGAAAGTTCACTATGCGTGTGCGAGTCCGGGGACCTGCCAAGAGAGGAGGAGGAGGAAGGGGAGTGGGAGAGCGAAAGGGGAGAGCAGGGATGCCGCAGGCAGGGGAGAGAGGGGGGAGGGAGGAAGGGGTAGGGGAAGCCCGGTGGAAGAGGGGTGGAGGGAGGGGATGGGGGAAAGGAAAAAGAAGGGAAGAGAAGAGAAGGGAGGGAGGGTGCCTAAAGGAAAGGACACCGGAAGTGGGGGGTGGGGCAGGATCAAAGTTTATAGGAGGGGTAGATGGAGGGGACGAGGACATCATCAGGGAGGGGGAGCTGGCGGAAGCCACCTTGGGAGAGGGTAAGGAGGGTGGAGAGATGGAGACCGGGTGGGACGTGGGAATACAGGTGCGGCAGCGGGCGGGGGTGAGAGAGGATCGGGGAGATGAGCGGGTGAGGAGGATCGAGTTTATGGGAGGTCTACAGGATCCGTATCCTTTCCAGGAAAAGGAGGAGGTGGGGGAAGGGGATGAGATCGTACAGGATCTGCGTAGGGGAGGGGAGACGGATGCGATAGGCGAGGCGGAGAGCATGGCATTCAAGGATTTGCAGGGATTTATAAAAGGTAGGGGGGGTGGAGATCCAAGCCAGATGGGCATAACAAAGGATAGGGTGGATGAGGGATTTATAGGTGTGGAGGACGGTGGAGGGGTACAGACCCCACGTACGGCCGGAGAGGAGCTTGAGGAGACTGAGTCGGGAGCGTGCCTTGGCTTGGATTGTCCGGAGGTGGGGAGTCCAGGAGAGGCGACGGTCGAGGGTGACGCCAAGGTACTTAAGGGTGGGAGTGAGGGCGATAGGACGGCCATAGATGGTGATGTAGAAATCAAGGAGGCGGAAGGAAGGGGTGGTTTTGCCTACAATGATCGCCTGGGTTGTGGAGGGATTGACCTTGAGCAACCACTGGTTGCACCAAGCGGTGAACCGATCAAGATGGGATTGGAGAAGGTGTTGGGAGCACTGCAGGGTGGGGGCAAGGGCAAGGAAGGCGGTGTCATCGGCAAACTGGAGAAGGTGGACGGGAGGTGACGGTGGTGGCATGTCCGCCGTGTACGAAAGGTACAGAAGGGGGGAGAGGACGGAGCCTTGGGGCACACCGGTGGAGGGGAAAAGGTGTAGGAATCTGTGTTATGGATGGTGACATAGGAGGGACGGCGGGAGAGAAAGGAGCCGATCAGATGGACGTAGTTTATGGGAAGGGCGAAGGTTTGGAGCTTGAAGAGGTGACCAGAATGCCATACGCGGTCATAGGCACGTTCAAGGTCCAGGGAGAGGAAGATTGCAGAGCGACGGGAATTAAGCTGTTCAGAAAGGAGATGAGTGAGGTGAAGGAGAAGGTCGTCGGAAGAGAAGGACGGCCGAAAGCCACACTGAGAAACGGGAAGGAGACGGTGCTGACGGAGATGCTGGTGGATGCGTCGGGTGAGGATAGATTCCAGGACCTTGCTGAAGACTGAGGTAAGGCTGATGGGACGGTAGGAGGAGATGGCGGACAGCGGTTTGCCAGGTTTAAGGAACATGAGGATACGGGAGGTTTTCCACAGGTCGGGGTAGTAACCGGTGGACAGGACTACATTGTAGAGCCTGGCCAGGGGGGAGAGAAAAGAGACAGGAGCTTCACGTAGGTGACGGTAGGTGACACGATCGTGACCAGGAGCGGTGTTGCGTTTTGTGCGGAGTGTAGCAATGAGATCCTGTGTAGTGATAGGGGTATTGAGTTCCGTGTGTGCAATGTTGTCCAAGTACTGGAAACCAGGAGCGAGGGGAGGGACAGAGGTGTCAGTTCAATCGTGGATATCCGGGAAGAGGGAGTAATCGAACTGTGGATCATCGGGGATGGAAAATACATCGGAGAGGTAGGAGGCAAAGTGATTGGCCTTACTAAGGGAGTCAGGGAAAGGGTGATCATCATGGAGAAGAGGATAATAGGGGGAGGGTTTAGTTCCGGTAAGGCGACGGAAGGCCGACCAGAACTTGGACGAGTTGATTGGTAGGGTAGAATTTAAACGGGTGCATGTCTGTCACCAGTCCCGGCGTTTCTTAGCCGCGAGCAAATTACGAATGTGTCGCTGGAGTTGCCGGTGGCATCGTAGTGTGTCCGGGTCATGCGTGCGGAGGAAAGCACGGTAGAGACGACGGGATTCACGGAGGAGGAGGACGGCCTGTGGGGGTAAGGTAGGACGGTGGGGGTGGATGGCGACAGTAGGGATGTGGGCCTCCACGGCCTCAGACAAGGTCTGCTGGAGAAAGGAGGCAGCATGGGTGACATCGTCAGGGTGGTGGTAGGTGAAGGGGTGGCTATCGACCCGGGTGGAAAGGGTATCCCGGTAGGCATTCCAGTCGGCACGGGAATAGTCGTGGACATACTTAGGGGGAGGGTCATTACGAGGGTCAGGGCGGGGGCGACGACCGTCTGAAAGGGTGAGGAGGACAGGGAGATGGTCGCTACCAATAGGCTCCAGGACATCCACTGTGATGCGGCCAAGGAGGTTGGGGGAGGAGAGGATAACATCAGGAGTGGAGTTGGATTCGGGACGGGTATGCTGGGGGATGGGGACGAGGTCGCCATGAAGGGTGGAGAGGAACCGATGCCACCGCCGTAACTGGGCAGCGGAACGACTATGGATGTTGAGGTCGGTGGCGATCACGTAGGAGGAGAAGGTACGATCGACGTGGGAGAGGAAGTCGAAGGGAATAGGAGCGTTGGGGCGGACATAGATGGTGGCGCAGGTAACGGTAAGGCCGGGGAAGAAGAGACTAAGGATCAGGTGTTCGGTGGGGTCGGGAAGAAGAGGTTGGAGCCGAACGGGGATCTGGCGGTGGTGACCAATGGCAACTCCGCCACGCGCAATTGGGAGGGGATTATCGGAGCAGTGGAGGAGATAGGGCGAAGTGTGGATGGTGTGGTGAGGTTGGAGGATGGTTTCATTAAGGAGGAAGGCATCCACGTGGTGGGTGGCAAGGGTGTGCAGGAAGAGGTTCCTGTTGGCGGGGAGGGAGCGGATGTTGTTGAAAAGGATACGTTGCTGTCGCGCCATGATAGGGATTTAGACGAGGGTGTCAAGGCGGGAGAAGGTGAAATGGGCCTGGTTGTTGGAGTAGGTGGCGTACATCTTGAGTTGTAATATGGAACGGGCGGCAAGGGAGATCTGCTGGAGGGTGTGGGGGCGCTGAAAGGGATGAACATTCTGGAGGACAATGGTAAGGAACCTGATGATGTCCTCAGCGGTGGGGGGGGGACGAAGGGAATTGCCAGGAGGGGTGGGGGCGTCCAGGGGACGGACAGGGACGGTGAGTTCAGGAGTGGTTGGAGGGGGTCGGGCTTTACACTTTTGGGAGTAGGTGGCATGGGGGAGATTGCAGGTATTGCAGGAAGGAGGGGATTGGAGGTTAGGGCACTGCCTGAGGAAGTGCGCTTGCCGACAATGCGAGCAGGTGGGGGCCTCGCGGCACTCAGCTGTGGGGTGCGCATTATAGCGCAGACACCTCTGGCAGCGCAGGGATTGAGGAGCGGAACGGGAGGGGTCAACCTTATAATGCTGGTTAAAAAGGAGGGCACCCTCCTTCAGGAGGCGGTCTATGGAGGGAGCGTGCTCAGAAAAAACCTGCATAAGGCGGGTGGGGCCGGCAGCGTTATGGATGCGGGGAACAGCACGCACCTCCAAATGGGGATGGGCCTGAAGCTCCGCCAACACCTCCTCCTCCGTGATCACTGGACTAAGCCGAGTGATCACGGCGGTGAGAGTCGGCGGGCGACGCGGAGGTTGGGGTTGGCGGGAGGGAGGTGGTGAAGGTGCAGGGGTGAGAGAGGCATGAGGGCCAAAGCGGGTGACAGGGATGCGGGAAAGGAGGTATGTGTGGAGGGTAGGGCTGGGGGAGGAGATGAGGACCGAATCACGGCGAGGAGTGAGGAGGGAGACGGGGGCACCAGGACAATGCTGGCGAAGGAAGAGGGTGAGGTTCCGGGCTTCAAGGAGAGAGGGATCAGGACGGGAGAGGAGGTAGTGGTTGGACGAAGGGGTAGAGGAGGATGAGGAGGGGCCAGGGACGGGCGGGGAGACATCCATGGCATCATGGGTGGGGGAAGGAGGACGAGGCGGAGCCTTTTTGGAAACAGAGGAGGCAGGGGTGCCACTGGGGCGCTTGACGGCGGTGGAGGATGTGTGGGGGATGGGAACAACTGGAATGTGGCGGGGAGGGGCAGGTCCCAGGGCCGGAGTCGGCGCCGGAGATGGTGACGGTGACGGTGAAGGCGAAGGCAACGGTGACGACGGCGGTGGCGGTGGCGGCGGTGATGGCGAAGGCGACGGAGAGAGCTGGGCGTGGACAGTGGCCCGACGGGCCACCACCCGAGCCGGAGCTGCAGTGACAGGCTGGAGGAGTGGGGGGAAAGGATCAGATCGAGAGGAAGAAACTGGAGAGGGGGCGACAAAGAGTGAGGGCGAAGGGAGAGTGAGAAGAGGAGGGATGGAAGGAGGGGGGTGGGACTGGGCTCACCAGGTGATAGTGGTGGAGGCGGCGGAAAGGGAAGTATAAACTATGGCGGTGGTGGTAGCGGTGGCAGTGGTGGTGGGGGCGGACATGACGGTAGGGAGAAACAATAACGAACAGAAGGAATAGGAAAGGACAGAAACTGGGGACAGACAAAGACGAAGACGGATGAAGATGAAGACGGATGAAGACGAAGACGGCCGTAGACCAGGGGCAGGACGGCGGCGACGGCGGCAACGGCGGCGGCGGCGGCGGCGGGCACCGGCTGGCGGCGGCGGCGGCGGCGGGCACCGGCTGGCGGCGGTGGCGGCGGCGAACAGACGGACGGCCACCGGCTGGCGGCGGCGACGAACAGACGGGCGGACGTGCAGCAGGCGGCGGCGGCGGCGAACAGGCAGACGGCGGCGAACAGGCAGACGGACGGACGGACAGCAGACAGCAGGCAGCAGGCAGCAGCGGCGGCGGCGGACAGTTAGCAGGCAGGCGGACAGACGGACGGACGGACGAACAGCTACAGCAGGAAGCGGCAGGCAGGCAGACAAACAGACAGACAAGCAGACAGACACAACCGTCGAAGACGGAGATTGCAACCTGAGAGTAGCCCAGGCGTTGCAACCTGACGTCGTCGACTGAGGGGATCCAAACCTCTGATGAACCGATGTGCGGCCGAGCGCCGGCCTTTATAGCGCTTCGGCAGATGAGTACCTCGGAACTATTTTCCATCACGTGGTTTGATGTGTGAAAATAGTTCTGGGATCTGCAGCGACCTCTTCCTTATGTTAATATGGGCCGGTAGTGGCCCCTGGTGGCCGCTGGTGTCTTTGCTGTGTTGTTGTTGTTGTGGTTGTTGTTGTGGCCGTTCATCAATATTGCCTGTCGATTGTGTAGTGCTTCGTGTGCCTGCGAAGTGGGCAACCCGCGAGTGCAGGCTGTCAGTTTGGTTGCTGATACTGTAGGCGCCGTGATGTCTGGTGGAGAAGGCCACAGCACGTTGAGTACAGTAAGCATGCAGAAATGAATGTAGTTTGCGGTAGTTACAGACAGATGTAGAGTCTCGCCCGGGACACAGTACCGTCGAGAGCTGCATCAGACGAGTCTTCGGACTGAAGACCACAACACCGACAACAACAACAACAACAGCCTGACAGCCTTCAGGCAGGTGATGCGGTGCGTGTTGTCGGCTTCCTTGCGCCGTGACCCCAGACGCCGTGTCGTCCCGCCCCCTGGTCTGTGGCGACTCGTGACGTGTGAGGGAACGCGCCGACAAAAGACGGCGGCCGGCCCGCCCCCGCCCCTGCCGCCGCCCCCACCCTAGCAGCTGCCCGCGGGCCAGCAGTAGAGGGTGCGCGTCGGAGCGTGCACGGCACGTGGCGCAACGCACCACCCCACGTTTCCTCCGTCCGTCTGTCCCAAGTCCTATTACTTTTTTATTTATCTGTCACGTTCCTGGGGAGCGTGCGAGCCAAAGCTGTTTGGCCATGGAAGGCGTCAGTATACAGGTTGATTCACGAAGATATGCAAATATTTTAATACGCTACTGGCCATTAAAATTGCTACACCAAGAAGAAATGCAGATGATAAACGGGTATTCATTGGACAAATATATTATACTAGAACTGACATGTGATTATTTTTAACGCAATTTGGGTGCATAGATCCTGAGAAATCAGTACCCAGAACAACCACCTCTGGTCGTATTAGCTGCCTTGTTACGCCTGGGCATTACTTGGATGGCGTGTAGAGGTACACCTGCCCATGCAGCTTCAACACGATACCACAGTTCATAAAAAGTAGTGACTGGCGTATTGTGACGAGCCAGTAGCTCGGCCACCATAGACCAGACGTTTTCAATTGGTGAGAGATCTGGAGAATGTGTTGGCCAGGGCAGCAGTAGAACATTTTCTGTATCCAGAAACTCCCGTACAGGACCTGCAACATGTGGGCGTGCAATACACTGCTGAAACGTAGGGTTTCGCAGGGATCGAATGAAGGGTAGAACCACGGGTCGTAACACATATTAAATGTAACGTCCACTGTTAAAAGTGCCGTCAATGCGAACAAGAGGTGACCGAGACGTGTAACCAATAGCACCTCATAGCCGGGTGATACGCCAGTATGGCGACGACGTATACACGCTTCCAATGTGCATTCTCCGCGATGTCACCAAACACGGATGCGACCATCATAATGCTGTAAGCAAAACCTGGATTCATCCGAAAAAATGACGTTTTGCCATTCGTGCATCCAGGTTCGTCGTCGAGTACACCATCGCAGGCGCTTCTGTCTGTGATGCAGCGTCAAGAGTAACCGCAGCCACGGTCTCCGAGCTGATAGTCCATGCTGCTGCAAACGTCGTCGAACTGTTCGTGCAGATGGTTGTTGTCTTGCAAACGTCCCCATCTGTTGACTCAGGGATCCGTTACAGCCATGTGGGTAAGATGCCTGTGAAAGGTCTCTGTTGGATTCCTTTCATGTTAATTTCTTAAATCTGTTGTCATTTACGGCATAAATTCCTCTTCTAAATTTACTGTGGTGTTTCTGACTATCTGGGAGGAGACTGAGCAGTGAAACGTGTTACTTTTACACATAAACAAGAACGAACTGTAACACCACTACACTTTAAAACACAGTTTATATGTAATTCATGTCACACAGTCTCACACGGAAACTACATCCGCTTTTTTTTATATACTGTATATGATATGATACTGTCATCCCCCTTCCCTTCTGTGTGAGAGGATGAATGAGCAAATGTATTTCTAGTTGCATGCTTGAGGGTAACAGACAAGCCTGTTTGCTAGAGAACAGTAGGATCAACGTCAGAACAGGTAGCTACGCTTTCTAAAAGCAGAGAGGTTTCTATTCTTAGTATGGTCCTGTCCGTCCCTTGTCATGTTGGTATAGGAAGCTGCCTCTCTGGTCACTTCCATCCGTATCGGTTAACCACGCTCGGTAGGGGTACAGGTCAATCTGTCCGTGGCGAGCGTCTGAAGTGGTAAGATCTCCGGCTAAGCGCGTGTCTGTTAAGTCCGTAGGACAATGGATTTCTTACAGGGTGTTTCAAAAATGACCGGTATATTTGAAACGGCAATAAAAACTAAACGAGCAGCGATAGAAATACACCGTTTGTTGCAATATGCTTGGGACAACTGTACATTTTCAAGCAGACAAACTTTCGAAATTACAGTAGTTACAATTTTCAACAACAGATGGCGCTGCGGTCTGGGAAACTCTATAGTACGATATTTTCCACATATCCACCATGCGTAGCAATAATATGGCGTAGTCTCTGAATGAAATTACCCGAAACCTTTGACAACGTGTCTGGCGGAATGGCTTCACATGCAGATGAGATGTACTGCTTCAGCTGTTCAATTGTTTCTGGATTCTGGCGGTACACCTGGTCTTTCAAGTGTCCCCACAGAAAGAAGTCACAGGGGTTCATGTCTGGCGAATAGGGAGGCCAATCCACGCCGCCTCCTGTATGTTTCGAATAGCCCAAAGCAATCACACGATCATCGAAATATTCATTCAGGAAATTAAAGACGTCGGCCGTGCGATGTGGCCGGGCACCATCTTGCATAAACCACGAGGTGTTCGCAGTGTCGTCTAAGGCAGTTTGTACCGCCACAAATTCACGAAGAATGTCCAGATAGCGTGATACAGTAATCGTTTCGGATCTGAAAAATGTGCCAATGATTCCTTTGGAAGAAATGGCGGCCCAGACCAGTACTTTTTGAGGATGCAGGGACGATGGGACTGCAACATGGGGCTTTTCGGTTCCCCATATGCGCCAGTTCTGTTTATTGACGAAGCCGTCCAGGTAAAAATAAGCTTCGTCAGTAAACCAAATGCTGCCCACATGCATATCGGCGTCATCAATCCTGTGCACTATATCGTTAGCGAATGTCTCTCGTGCAGCAATGGTAGCGGCGCTGAGGGGTTGCCGCGTTTGAATTTTGTATGGATAGAGGTGTAAACTCTGGCGCATGAGACGATACGTGGACGTTGGCGTCATTTGGACCGCAGCTGCAATACGGCGAACGGAAACCCAAGGCCGCTGTTGGATCACCTGCTGCACTAGCTGCGCGTTGCCCTCTGTGGTTGCCGTACGCGGTCGCCCTACCCTTCCAGCACGTTCATCCGTCACGTTCCCAGTCCGTTGAAATTTTTCAAACAGATCCTTTATTGTATCGCTTTTCGGTCCTTTGGTTACATTAAACCTCCGTTGAAAACTTCGTCTTGTTGCAACAACACTGTGTTCTAGGCGGTGGAATTCCAACACCAGAAAAATCCTCTATTCTAAGGAATAAACCATGTTGTCCACAGCACACTTGCACGTTGTGAACAGCACACGCTTACAGCAGAAAGACGACGTACAGAATGGCGCACCCACAGACTGCGTTGTCTTCTATATCTTTCACATCACTTGCAGCGCCATCTGTTGTTGAAAATTGTAACTACTGTAATTTCGAAAGTTTGTCCGCCTGAAAATGTACTGTTGTCCCAAGCATATTGCAACAAACGGTGTATTTCTATCGCTGCTCGTTTAGTTTTTATTGCCGTTTCAAATATACCGGTCATTTTTGAAACACCCTGTAAGTTCAGCCTAACTGAAAATTTAATCACCTTTATTTCAGGTTTAGCTCTAAAATATCTAATGTTATCTTAAATTGCAACGCAGTGTATTTCGAGTGTGAAGTTCAGAATATCTTCCAGTAGTTGCTTTGTCACTACTTTGTGGGTAAAGTGGAACCACGTGTTGATCAGTAACTCTAACTAAGATCATCAATCTTAAATGCGAATGTGCGTGAGATTATAACGTCTCGTCTTGACAATATTTTTCAATATAGCAACTTTTCTTTATGTTCAACCCACGTGGGGTGTACTTTGTGAGACCAGTACCACGTGCTTATACAATTGTTTGACCCATCAGGTTAATAGTAAGACGTTAGTAACCAGTTCGAGGTTTTTCTTTTGTAAATTGCTTTTCGATCTAATTTATTTTAATTATCAAAATTATTGTGGAGTTACACTCTTTGTGTAAACCAAGTTGACCACATGAAGCATGTGGTGTAATCATCAAAGTAGCCCTCAGCTATTCTTTTCGGGAAGATTTCACAGAGAGTTAGTATGAATTTAGTATACCAGTGTGTGGTAATTACATGACGGACAGGATTGCGCTACGAACGTAACTTCTTTGGGTGAAAATTGAATCGGTTGGTAGTGGTTAATTTCCTCTTGCATATGTTTCAACGTTCTTCGTGTGTTATTTTATGAATGCAGTGTTGTATGCAGTCTCCCAATCTTGGCTCCATATTTGATGTGTTCTGTAAGATTACAAACTCAATTTCACAATCCTAAATAAGGCACCAGTTTAGTTATGAATCAAGTTTAATATGCTGAAATTTCAATGATCAATGTTAAAATAAATTTCCAAATATAAACTAATTTATTTCTTTTTATTTAAATTCTCTTATATATATATATATATATATATATATATATATATATATATATATATATATATATATATATATATATATATATATATATACACTCCTGGAAATTGAAATAAGAACACCGTGAATTCATTGTCCCAGGAAGAGGAAACTTTATTGACACATTCCTGGGGTCAGATACATCACATGATCACACTGACAGAACCACAGGCACATAGACACAGGCAACAGAGCATGCACAATGTCGGCACTAGTACAGTGTATATCCACCTTTCGCAGCAATGCAGGCTGCTATTCTCCCATGGAGACGATCGTAGAGATGCTGGATGTAGTCCTGTGGAACGGCTTGCCATGCCATTTCCACCTTGCGCCTCAGTTGGACCAGCGTTCGTGCTGGACGTGCAGACCGCGTGAGACGACGCTTCATCCAGTCCCAAACATGCTCAATGGGGGACAGATCCGGAGATCTTGCTGGCCAGGGTAGTTGACTTACACCTTCTAGAGCACGTTGGGTGGCACGGGATACATGCGGACGTGCATTGTCCTGTTGGAACAGCAAGTTCCCTTGCCGGTTTAGGAATGGTAGAACGATGAGTTCGATGACGGTTTGGATTTACCGTGCACTATTCAGTGTCCCCTCGACGATCACCAGTGGTGTACGGCCAGTGTAGGAGATCGCTCCCCACACCATGATGCCGGGTGTTGGCCCTGTGTGCCTCGGTCGTATGCAGTCCTGATTGTGGCGCTCACCTGCACGGCGCCAAACACGCATACGGCCATTATTGGCACCAAGGCAGAAGCGACTCTCATCGCTGAAGACGACACGTCTCCATTCGTCCCTCCATTCACGCCTGTCGCGACACCACTGGAGGCGGGCTGCACGATGTTGGGGCGTGAGAGGAAGACGGCCTAACGGTGTGCGGGACCGTAGCCCAGCTTCATGGAGACGGTTGCGAATGGTCCTTGCCGATACCCCAGGAGCAACAGTGTCCCTAATTTGCTGGGAAGTGGCGGTGCGGTCCCCTACGGCACTGCGTAGGATCCTACGGTCTTGGCGTGCATCCGTGCGTCGCTGCGGTCCGGTCCCAGGTCGACGGGCACGTGCCCCTTCCGCCGACCACTGGCGACAACATCGATGTACTGTGGAGACCTCACGCCCCACGTGTTGAGCAATTCGGCGGTACGTCCACCCGGCCTCCCGCATGCCCACTATACGCCCTCGCTCAAAGTCCGTCAACTGCACATACGGTTCACGTCCACGCTGTCGCGGCATGCTACCAGTGTTAAAGACTGCGATGGAGCTCCGTATGCCACGGCAAACTGGCTGACACTGACGGCGGCGGTGCACAAATGCTGCGCAGCTAGCGCCATTCGACGGCCAACACCGCGGTTCCTGGTGTGTCCGCTGTGCCGTGCGTGTGACCATTGCTTGAACAGCCCTCTCGCAGTGTCCGGAGCAAGTATGGTGGGTCTGACACACCGGTGTCAATGTGTTCTTTTTTCCATTTCCAGGAGTGTATATATATATATATCACCGGTTGTCGTATGACTATTAAAAGATTATAATTAATGTTAGTCTGGTTGGGAATTTGGTAAGCTAGACTGGATACCTGGTGCAACAGTTGCTCAGTAATGCAAGGTTAACTTCCCCAGGCAGCTCACAGCTTTTAACCCGCTTTTATTGAATATCAGCACCGCTTTCAGAATAAATCAATGTAACAACAGTACACCTGTGATCTCGACTGCTAGTGATACGAGGCCGTTGGGATCCAGCACGGCGTTCCGTATCACCCTCCTGAACCTACCGATTCCATATTCTGCTAATAGTCATTGGATCTCGACCAACGCGAGCAGAATGTCGCGATACGATAAACCGCAATCGCGATAGGCTACAATCCGACCTTTATCAAAGTGGGAAACGTTATTGTACGCATTTCTCCTCCTTACACGAGGCATTGCAACAACGTTTCACCAGGCAACGCCGGTCAACTGCTGTTTGTGTATGAGAAATCGGTTGGAAACTTTCCGCATGTCAGCGCGTTGTAGGTGTCACTACCGGCGCCAACCTTGTGTGAATGCCCTGAAAAGCTAATCATTTGCATATCACAGCATCTTCTTCTTGTCGGTTAAATTTCGCGTCTGTAGCACGTCATCTTCGTGGTGTAGCAATTTTAATGGCCGGTAGTATATATTTAAGAGTCCTGTGAGACGATATTTCTTTTATTTTTCAGTTGAATACCGATTTTCATTTATATTTTTATTGTCCCATTTTGGGTGATAGTACTGCTCCGCGTGCTCTTCAGAACGACACCCGAATCAGTATCCTAGCTAAACGCATTTCCACGCTATACCAATTTAAATTTAATTTTACAGAAAACTGATTCGTAACGGTCACGCGTGTGTGCGTACACAGGTACGATGACCATACCGGCGAAACAAGTACAACATGACAGTGTATCTGTCGCATGCTCTCAAAGATTGTTCGCGCATTATTAGTCGCGTGGTTGTCAGCCAGCCAAATCTTACAGTACTCTCTCCACGCGTAGACGTGTTAACGTCAAAATGTCGACAGGCGGGAGCGGCTTGATGGGACAGACCCCTTCAGGTCAGGGGGTTTGACGCACGCGACTGCGAGAGGGCGGGGGGAGCTGCCGCGTAGCCGCGGGCGGCGGAAGCAAACAGCTGGCGCTGCGTTGTGGTGTGGTGTGATGTGATGTGATGCCTGATGTGCTGCGACGCGAGAGCACCTCGCCAATCAATAAGGCTGACACACACACACACACACACACACAGACAGCGAGCACCTGGTCACCTGCCGTCTGGAGTCTGTACAGTACAGCCGGGAGCCGATTAGCGGCGCGGTCGCTGCCGCCCTGCTGTACACAATACCGTCTGAACTAAGCCATACTGTACTGTACTGTGCTGTGCTGGAAGTCTCCATTCCCCCGGCTGCCGTGGTAGCGAGACAGCACTCAGGCGTAATGCCCCAAGTCTTTCACCTGCGAGCTGTTCTGCGCTGGTCAGAAATCATCCTCACCAAACTCGCAACCCTTTTTTTCGTACGAATTCTTTAAACAAGGCACCCTACAACATCGGAGAAAAGATCGTAGCAGGTTTCTCACTGCGTTCTTAAATGAGTTAGAATGCTAATGTTTCTAATAGTTATTACTGAAATAGGCGAAAATCTTGGCATTGCTCGGGTATTTCTTTATAGCTGCGCCCGAGACCCCATGTCCGTGGAATTTATTATTGACTTACGAAGCTTCCTTGTTCCCAACGTTTGACATAGAACGATTGGGGATGTGAACAAAGAGCTTGTTTGCTACTCTGTCACGGGAGAGAGCCACGCAGTGCTTGTAATCTCCCCATCCTCCTTCCTAATTCCACCTATTGACCGCATTAAGAAATCTTTTATGAAGATTTGAGAGGAGCGAAGATTGAAATAAACTTTATATTTACTTAGCTTGTCATGATGAGTTGGCTGCAGTTCTTCTTGTCTAGGGGTCTGATACTTGAAGCTGAAAATGTCACATTTCAAGTCCTCACGTTTGAATTGACCCAAATAAATTTGAAGATTGTTGTTGCAGAATTTTTTTTATTAGGTCTACAACTTTGCTTCCTCCGTTTTGCAATAAACGGTAGTAACGGCAAGTGGCGTTCAGGTGGTTGGTCACAGATGTAGTACAATAAGCTTAGGCATCTGTAAACATAATGCCATAAAAACATTAGCCGATTTGTGATTGCATCATAAGGTTATTCTCGATTAAGTACGTCATCTTAAGTACCCATTTCTCACTATTTACGGGAAGTTTTAATTTTCTGCTTTAACATGAAGAAATCTGCGGCTGTGGCTCTTAAAATGCTGGGTACGACCAATAGCGAGAGAATTATTAGTAGAAGAACGTGCAGGGAATGTTTTCAACGCCTTAAGAGCGGTGATTTTGATGTCGGAGACTGGCATGGCGGTGGACGACAGACCGTTTTCGTAGCTACTGAAATAGACGAAGACAGTCACAGGACATCATTATCGAAAGCAACTGATGCGTTCGAGCCCAGCACTGAAACACAAACGGCCACAATACAGCGATAGACACGTAAAGGTAATTTTTCAGCAGGTCTGTGTTCGACCCCATGTCGCAAACCCGTCAAAATATACATGGAAACGTTGAAATGAAAAATCTTATCCTTCCCGCTGTATTCTCCATACGTTGCTCTCTCTGACTACCACCTATTTCGATCAGTGGCATACAGTCTGGCTGACCAGCACTTCCGATCATATGAACAAGTTCAAACTTGAATCGATTCATGGATCCACACAAAAGACACCCAGTTCTTCCGCCGCGGGATTCATAGCTATCCGAAAGATGGGAGAATGTAGTGGCTAGCGATGGGCAATAGTATGAATCATAATTTTTTTGTAAGTTTTTCACAAATAAGCCCCGAACTTCGAGAAAGAACCGCGGAAGCAAAGTTGTAGACCTGGTACGCAAATATATTTTCTCACATTTTAACATATCATACAGCCTTTTGATTTTTCACATTAACAAATCCGAAATTACATTGTTCGCACAAAATACAAAAATACATTCGATCTGATCAGAGACATGCTTAGGGCTATGACCTGCGTAAAAAAGCATATTCCAAAGGGTTGACAGTGTTTTTTAACAAATGAATTTCTACTAGTTTCTGTTACATTATTACTTTCGATTATTATTTCATAAATGAATCCACAAATAAACATTGTAACCAGAACGGTATTGCGTAATTAATAACAGAAATTTTAAGTATGCCACTAGTTCGTATTTCAAATGTTTGTAAAAAAATATTCTAAATTTACGTTCAGAACTAGTACTTATCAATTGTAACATCGAGACTAAACCATTTTGCAAAGTAATTTATTTTCATACATTTTAGTTTGAAATATAACATACTGCGCATAAAATTATATGGAAGTTTTCAGAAAAGCAATTGACATAATATGGACCAGTCCAAAATTCGAAAAATAATACTGGTATCGACAACTACTCTCGAGGAAAAGTAACGCTACAGGAGAGTGTGCCGTCACAAGCTGGTCGAGCGAAAAGCAGCTGACACTCAGGTCAAGGCCCGCAGCACGCAGAGTCTGGTCTTGCGCTTTGTTTCTGGTCATGGCTTACGCTCACCAGGAATTGTACATGTGTAAAGTGAAATGGCGAACTGTTAGGAGTAAGAGGGATTCGGGGTTGGAGAGGAGTAAGTATTGGCAGTATTTTTGCATCCTTATTGCGACTTCTCTGTCCTCTGAATCTGTCAAATAACTTTGGTTGTGCTGTCTGTGACAAGGTGAAAAAGAGAGTGAGGGTGAGATAGGGCGATATATACGTGCGTACGATAGACACCTTCCTTCAAAAATATTTTTCTCTTTCGTACCTCCTCTGCGTTGCCACAGATGACGCGTCACTGATCTCATTAGTGCTAAGATTGCAGCACACGCGAGGTGCCTATTTGCTTCCACCGTACTTAGTGGAATGCATTAAGCTCTATGGAATGTTCACCAACCTGCAGTCTTCCACAGTTGTCCCCTGCGGAGAAAACAGCAAGTAGGTCATGAATCCGTTATCTTGAGGCTGTAAGAAACCCTTTGCGAGGAACGTGGAACGTTATTACTTAACACCTGCTTTGTTAACATTTAAATCTAAAGGCAGTGGAAG
This sequence comes from Schistocerca cancellata, assembly GCF_023864275.1. Lineage (NCBI taxonomy): Eukaryota > Metazoa > Arthropoda > Insecta > Orthoptera > Acrididae > Schistocerca > Schistocerca cancellata. The sequence goes on along the minus strand of NC_064626.1, from coordinate 1,141,287,993 downwards.
GGCTGACATAATAAAGTGAACATTTCAATTCCAATGTGTTTATTATTGTATTGTATGTTAACCGGGGACGTAGAAACGACGGAGAGGCTCCGTCCCCGCCGCAGCCGCAGTGGTCCACAACCCCACGACGACTACCGCAGTCCACTTCACCCCTCCGCCGCCCCACACCGAACCGAGGGTTATTTTGCAGTTCGGTTCCCGGTGCCCCCCCCCCCCCTGCCCCCCCGCAGAGAACGTCTAACACCAGACGAGTGTAACCCCTATGTTTGTGTGGTAGAGTCATGGTGGTGTACGCGTACGTGGAGAACTTGTTTGCGCAGCAATCGCCGACATAGTGTAACTGAGGCGAAATAAGGGGAACCAGGCCGCATTCGCCGAGGCAGATGGAAAACCAACTAAAATCCATCCACAGACTGGCCGGTTCACCGGACGACAACACAAATCCGTCGGGCGGATTCGTGCCGGGGACCAGGCGCTCCTTCCCGCCCGGAAAGCCGTGCGTTAGACCGCGCGGCCAACCGGGCGGGCATGTGTTTATTAACTATCAAAAACAATCTCACATAAAAATTGACAGACGCCAGTCAGGCAAGATTATTTTCGAAACACTCATTACATAATATCATAAGCAAGTTAATGAATCATTAGCGAGCGCTCTCCCATAAACATTGAGAAACGCCACTCAGGCAAAATATCAAGAAACTCTCTCACTACTTAAACCCAGTTAACCTTGGGACATCACACACATCGATGTCCGAGGCAGGATTAGCAGCAGCGCAGTTTCGGACCGAAGCGCCTAGAACCGCTCGGCCACAGCGGCCGACCGATCACTGTAGATCATCTTCAAACCTGTGTAGTTACGCCAGTAACCCGTCTTGTCTCTTCCAGAACCTCATGTCAGAGTACTGTGTTTTGCAACTGAAATTAAAACACAGCACTCCGACATGAAGTTCTGACACAGACAAGACGTTGCTGACGCCACTAGTCAGATCTGAAGATGATACACAGAAATCGAAACATGCCAAGTAATTAAAAATGTGCAACTGAGACCGAAGATGATGATGATATTTGGTTTGTGGGGCGTTCAACTACCCGGGCCGGCCGGTGTGGCCGTGCGGTTCTAAGCGCTTCAGTTTGGAACCGCGTGGCCGCTACGGTCGCAGGTTCGAATCCTGCCTCGGGCATGGATGTGTGTGATGCCCTTAGGTTAGTTAGGTTTAAGTAGTTCTAAGTTCTAGGGGACTGATGACCTCAGAAGTTAAGTCCCATAGTGCTCAGAACCATTTGAACCATTTGAACTACCCGGTTATCAGCGCCCGTACAAATTCCTAACCGTTGCTCAGCCCAATCTCGCCACTTTCAGGAATGATGGTGAACTGTTGAGGACAACACAAACACACAGTCATCTCGAGGCAGGTGAAAATCCCTCACCCCGCTGGGAATCGAACCCGGGAAGGGAGAACGCGACCGCGAGACCACTAGCTGCGGACTGAGACGGAAGAATAAATGCTCACCGTGTACTACGCGCTTCTACGCTTACCGCTTCCGTCGGCTTGCGGGACTGCGGACGTAGATGCAGATGTGCAGCTGGGGATCTACACGGTCTGCGTGGGTGGCGTGACTTCGCGCAGCTGGCGCACGGACACGCGGCCGGCGGCGCGCAGATTGGCCATCAAGCCAGGCGCTCCGCCGGCTCAGAGGCGATGCGAGCTGAGGACGATTTGCCGGCTCTGGCCGCGGGGCCCGCCTGCGCGTAATTACGCCGCCTTGCCCTGCTCTGCTCTGCCTGGGCCGCCCTCGCTGTGAACAATCGCAGCCGGCAGACACCCTCCTCACCCCGCACCCCTCAGCCACCGCGGCGGTGATGGCGCCTTTGATCGCGTGCTGTTCTTCCCCCCCCCCCCCCCCCGGGTCGCGGCCCTTCACGCTGTCCACTGCGGGCCGGGCGGGCCCTTGCAAGAAAGACCGAAACGCCGGCCCTCGCCGCCCACTTTGCATCTCCATCCGCGTCAGCTGCGGAGGCGCCTGTGGCGCAGGCAGACCGCTCTGTTGCCTGTGTCCTTCTTTCTGTTCCGGAGCAGGCTTTGTTTTCCGACAGAAAACATCAGTGTGAACTCGCCAAAATATTCCTGTTTTCGAAATAAAAAGATGTGCATCAGGTGGATTTCTCCTATCTCACAGCACGAAAAAATGAAGCATCAGTTGCCGGCCGGAGTGGCGCGTCAGTCTGGAACCGCCCGACCGCTACGGTCGCAGGTTCGAATCCTGCCTAGTGCATGGATGTGTGTGATGTCCTTAGGTTAGTTAGGTTTAAGTAGTTCTAAGTTCTAGGGGACTGACGACCTCAGAAGTTCAGTCCCATAGTGCTCAGAGCCATTTGAACCATTTTAGAAGCATCAGTTATGAAAAGCAAATTTTCCGAATCTCAGCTAGCTCTGTTCCTCCACGAGATCCATAGCGCTGTAGACAACGGCTCTCAGGTTGATGCTGACATCCTTGACTTCAGGAAGGCATTTGACACCGTTTAGTGAAAAAACACGAGCTTACCGAGTATAGAGCCAGATTCACAACTGGATTCAAGGCTTCACTGCAGATAAAAATCGACATATTGCTCTCGCTCTGTCTCTTCCTTTACAGTCTTCTGACTAGTTCGACGCGGCCCACCAACAATTTCTCTCCTGTGCTTACCCTTCATCTCAGAGCAGCACTTGCCACTTACGAAGGTCGTTCAGTATGTAATGCGACACATTCTTTTAAGCCATTGATATACACTACTGGCCATTAAAATTGCTACACCACGAAGATGACGTGCTACAGATGCGAAATTTAACTGACAGGAAGAAGATGCTGTGATATGCAAATGATTAGCTTTTCAGAGCATTCACACAAGGTTAACGCCGGTGGCGACACCTACAACGTGCTGACATGAGGAAAGTTTCCTAACGATTCTTCATACACAAACAGCAGTTGACCGGCGTTGCCTGGTGATACGTTGCTGTGATGCCTCGTGTAGGGAGGAGAAATGCGTACCATCACGTTTCCGACTTTGATAAAGGTCGGATAATAGCCTATCGCGATTGCGGTTTATCCTATCGCGACATTGCTGCTCGCGTTGGTCGAGATCCAATTACTGTTAGCAGTCTATGGAATCGGTGGGTTCAGGAGGGTAATACGGAACGCCGTGCTGGATACCAACGGCCTCGTATCACTAGCAGTCGAGATGACAGGCATCTTATCGGCATGGCTGTAACGGATCGTGCAGCCACGTCTCGATCCTTGAGTCAACAGATGGGGACGCTTGCAAGACAACAACCATCTGCACGAACAGTTCGACGGCGTTTGCAGCAGCATGGACTATCAGCTCGGAGACCATGGCTGCCGTTACCCTTGACGCTGCATCATCACAGACAGTAGCGCCTGCGATGGTGTACTCAACGACGAACATGGGTGCACGAATTGCAAAACTTCATTTTTTCGGATGAATCCATGTTCTGTTTACAGCATCATGATGGTCGCATCCTTGTTTGCCGACATCGCGGTGAACGCACATTGGAAGCCTGTATTCGTCATCGCCATACTGGCGTATCACCCGGCGTGATGGTATGGTTACACGTCTCGGTCACCTCTTGTTCGCATTGACGGCACTTTGAACGGTGGACGTTACATTTCAGATGGGTTACGACCCGTGGCTCTACCCTTCATTCGATCGCTGCGAAACCCTACATTTCAACAGGATAATGCACAACCGCATGTTGCAGGTCCTGTACGGGCCTTTCTGGATACAGAAAATGTTCGACTGGTGCCCTGGCCAGCACATTCTCCAGATCTCTCATCAATTGAAAACATCTGGTGGCCGAGCAACTGGCTCGTCACAATACGTCAGTCACTACTCTCGATGAACTGTGGTATCGTGTTGAAGCTGCATGGGCAGCTGTACCTGTACACGCCATCCAAGCTCTGTTTGACCCAATGCCCAGGCGTATCAAGGCCGTTATTGCGGCCTGAGGTGATTGTTCTGGGTACTGATTTCTCAGGATCTATGGACCCAAATTTCGTGAAAATGTAATCACATGTCAGTTCTAGTATAATATATTTGTCCAATGAATACCCGTTTATTATCTGCATTTCTTGTTGGTGTAGCAATTTTAATGGTCAGTAGTGTACGTTGACAAACCTTCTTTGTTGCTGGGATCACATTTGTCTGTTCTGTGTCCCGGTGAAGTTTCGAACCGTTCTGGCAGATGGCAGAGTACAGCGTCAAACTGGCGTCTATATTCGGCTCTCTTTAAAAGCAGCGTGCTGTTATTGAATTCTTGTGTGCTGAAAAACAAACCGTGCTGAACATCCATAAAAGCTTGTGGGCAGTGTATGGCTGTGCTGCAGTTGGTAGGAGTAGACTTGGGCGATGGGTAAAGAAAGTTACAGCCTCAGGAAACGCAGAAACAGAGCTCCATTATCAGCCACGCTCGGGACGTCCTGTCACAGCCTCTGGACGTCATTGCCTCATCCACCCTACAGTCCCGATCTGGCACCCTCGGACTTTTAAAGTTTCTCTACGGGGAACACAGTTTGAAGATGACGAGAGTGTCAATCACGCAGTGAAAACGTGCCTACGCCTACAGGACAAGAGCTTTTACCAGCAGGTTATACACGCTTTTCCACAACGTTGCCGCACGGCCATAGAACGCGATGGAGACTACGTAGAAAAACAGGACATGGACAAGACATGTTGATGTGTATTGTCACCAAATTCTGACTCTTAAAAATAAATATATTCTGAGAAAAAAATTGAGGCATTAGTCATTGAATGACCCTCGTACATCCTCAATTATTTGCCGGACGTAACTCAATTTCGGTCTTCCTCGACACTTTTCACCCTCTACAGTTCCCTCTACTACCATGGAAGGTATTCCCTGATGTCTTAACAGATGTCCTATCGTCATGTCCATTCTTCTTATCAGTGTTCCCCATAGATTGCTTTCACAGCCGATTCTGTGGAGAACCTCCTCATTCCTTACCTTATCAGACCACCTAAGTATCAACATTCTTTCGTAACACCACATCTCAAATGCTTCGATTCTCTTCCGTTCCAGCTATCCCACAGCCCGTGTTCTACTACAGAACAACGCTGTGTTTCAAACTTACATTTTCAGAAGTTTCTTCCTGAAGTTACTGCCTGAATTGATACTACAGTAGAGTCTCGATTATCCGACCTAAACCTGCCGCGGCAAGGTCAGATAAGCGGGAAGGTCGGGTAACATGGAAAATAATACAAAAAAACACAAAAATTAAACTGAAGTAGGCCAAATGAGTAAACATTTAATACAATACAAACCAAATTAGACTGAATAGATATTTACTGTGTGAAAAGGTTAGTAATTTTTATTTTTTTATTTTATTTATTTATTTTTTTTTTGACGCTAAATCACGTAGTCTCTTAAGAAGTAAAACCTTGGTAGACGATGTTTCCTCCAGTTGCTCTGCATCTTTTAAAGCAGTTTCTAAGGCCTTGTGTTCTTCGTTGTGAGAAATCTTGGGCGCACTTTCCTCCACTACATCCGCTTCTTCGTCTTCTTTTTTTTCGTTTACCATGTTGACTATTTCTTCGTCTGTCACTTCAAATTCTTCATCTTGGACAATCCATTCATTTATGTCGTCTTCTGTGGCGTCAGCTCCTCCCGGAACTTTTCGTAACAATGAAAGCAGGATAGTTCGGTCTGCTGCTGTAGATTTTCATCATCTGGAGAATTTTGTTGTTTTCCCTGTAGCAAAATTTTCCGGGATTTTGCAGTTGTATATGCTCCAACACTCTCCCAAGATTGGGCCACGTCATAAGCTACGTCTTTCAAATAAATACGGCGCAACTGCTCTAGCAGTTAAAGAGGGAAGCAAGTTTCTGCGGTAGTTTCTCATCAGTGTCTCTAAGCTCCCTTGGTCCATAGACTGACGTAAGGATGTGACATTTGGAGGTAAAAATATGGCCTTCATATCTTGATCTTGAAGTTCATCTTCATTAGGATGACAAGTAGCATTGTCTAGAAGCAACAGTGCCTTGCGGGGCAAGTTTTTGGCTTTCAAAAACTTTTCAGTTTGTGGCACGAACTCATTCAAAAACGATTCTTTAAAAATTTCTGAGCTCACACAAGCATTTTTGTTGTTGTAATATTTCACTGGTAAAGCATTTTTAGATACATTTTTAAATGCTCTCGGGTTTTTTGGCTTACCTATCATAGACAGTTTGAGTTTAAAATTTGCTGTGGCGTTACTGCATGAAACAATTGTCACTCTTTCTTTGCTACGTTTGTAGCCTGGCGCTGCCTTTTCGGCCTTTGACGCTAACGTTTTTTCCGGTAAAATTTTGTAATTGAGACCAGTCTCGTCACAGTTAAAAATTTGATCGCCTGTTAAGTTTTCCTTGTCCAATACCCTGTGAAGTTTATTCCTAAACAACCGAACAGCTTCAAAATTTGCTGAAAGCTTTTCACCAAAGACATTAAGTTGCCGAATTCAGTATCTTTTCTTCCATCTATAGAGCCAGCCTACACTAGCTGTGAAATCAGGTTCACCTTCGTTTAATTCGTTACGAAACTTGAAGGCTTTTTCCTGCAAAATAGGTCCCGACATGGGAACACCTTTATCTCTATGTTGACTAAACCATAGGAACAAAGCTTCACTTACTTTTTCATAATCACATTTTTTCGTGATTTTCCGATCTTCCAAAACAGCCGAGGTTGCTCGCTGAGAACACCACTTCTGAATTTCATTGCGGTTCCTTTCCCAGTCTCCAACTGTTGTTTTCCCGACGTTATAATCTTGCGTCACTTTTAATAAAGTTTCGCCATTGTCTATTCTTTTTAAAGCTTTAAGTTTTTCTTCCATTGAAACGACCACCTTTTTTTCGTTTTGAAGCCATCACCACAAATTTTTACAATAAACAAAGTGCAGCACGTCCACTCCACTACAGATCTAAGTTGACACTGAGGGGTGAGGAGTAGCAGACGGCGACAGTGAACTGAGTATCAACAAACAACACGTTAGTCACTCACCTGTCGTCGGCTGGTGCACGGCCGGCGCGGTGAAAGGGTCGGATAACGCAGAAGGTCGGATAACCCAAGATCGGATAATCGAGACTCTACTGTAGTACACTTTTCTTGGCCAGTAAGGCCGTTTTTTCCAGTGCTAGTCTGCTTGTTACGTCCTCTTTGCTCCTTACGTCATAGGTTATTTTGCTGCCTAGTTAGCTGAATTCCACTAAATTGTCTACTTCGTGATCCCCATTACTTTCGTCTTTCTTCCGTACCCATTCAACTGTTCATTCCATTCAACATATCCTGTAATTCTCCTTCACTTTCGCTGAGGATTGCAATGTCATCAGCGAATCTTATCACTGATATCCTTTCACCCTGAATTTTAATATCTCACTTGAAGCTTTGTTTCATTTCTGTCATTGCTTCTTGATTTCCGGAAAGCATTTGACTCGGTGCCACACCTACGCTTCTTGTCTAAAGTACGATCATATGGGGTATCAAATGAAATCTGTGACTGGATTGAGGACTTTTTGGTAGGGACGAAGCAACATGTGATCGTGGATGGAGAGTCATAGACTGAGGTAGAAGTAATGTAAGGTGCGCCGCAGGCAAATGTGTTAGGACCCTTGCTGTTCACATTGGGTATAAATGACTTTGCAGACAATATCAATAGTAACTTCAGACTTTTTCTATATGATGCAGTTGTCTATGATGAAGTACTGTCTGAAAGAAGCTGCATAAATATCATTTACATCTTGGCAAGATTTCAATGTGGTACAGAGATTCACGACGTGCTTTACGTGTTCAGAAACGTAAAATTGTCCGCTTCACAAAATACCTACGTGTAACACTTTGTACTGATATGAATCGGAATGATCACATGAGCTCAGTTGTGGGAAAAGCAGGTAGTATACTTCGGTTTATTCGTAGAATACTGGAGAAGTGCAATCAGCATACAAAATCACTCGTGATCAAGTGTGTGGGACCCGTACTAAACAGGACTAACAGGGGATATTGAACGTGTACAGGGAAGGGCAGCACGGATAGTCGCAGGTTTGTTTGACCCGTGGGAGAGTGTCACAGCGAGGCTGAAGGAACTGAACTGGATGACTCTTGAAGACAGACGTACACTATTCCGAGAAAGTCTATTAATCGGATTCAAATGATGACTCTAGTAATGTGCTTCAACTCTCTGCGTATCGCTCACATAGGGATCATGAGGATAACTTTAGAATAATTACTGCACGCACATAGGCATTCAATCAACCATTCATCCCGTTCTCCGTACATGGAAGGAACAGGAAGGGACCCTAATAACTGGGACATTGGGACGTACACTCTGCCAAACACTTCACAGCGGTTTGCACAATTTAGATGTAGATGTAGATGCAGATTGAACAGGAGGTGAGAAAGACTACATGCCTGTGTTATACCCTTTTTAATCCGAGCACTTCGTTCTTGGTCTCTCACTCTTATTGTTCCCTCTTGGTTCGTGTATATGTTATGTACAGCCCATGTTTCTCTACAGCTCTCCCCTACTATTTTCAAAATTTCGAACACGTTGCACTATTCTGCATTGTCGAAAACTTTTTCCAGGTCGACATATCCAATGAATGTGTCTTGATTTTTCTTCGGTCTTGCTTTCATTATCAACCGCAACGTCAGAGTTGCCTCACCTTTCCTAAAGCCAAACTGATCGTCATTTAACAGATCGTCAATTTTCTTTTTCCTTTTTCTGTATGTTATTCTTGTAAGCAATTTCGATGCATGAGCCGTTACGCTGATTGCGCGATAGTACTCGTACATATCGGTCCCTGCCACTTTCGGAATTGTGTGGATGATGTTTTTCACAAAGTCAGATGGTATATCGCCAGTGTATACATTGTGCACACTAATATGAATGTCGCTTCGTTGCCACTTCCCCCAGTGATTTTAAAATTCCAATGGAATGCTATCTAGGAGTATTTCTTTTGATTATTCGATCTTAAGTCCTCCAAAGCTCTTTTAAATTCCGACTCTAATACTAAATCCCCCATCTCTTCCCTATCGACTTAAGTTTCTTCTTCTATCCTCCCTCTCAAAGAGGCATTCAGTGTACTCCTTCCATCCATCCGCCCTCTCCTCTGCATTCAACAGTGGAATTCCCACTGCACTATTAATGTTATCACCTTTGCTTCTCATTTCACCGAAGTTTACTTTGAATTTCTTATATGCTGAGTCAGTCCTTCGGACAATCAGTTCTTTTTCGATTTCTTCATATTTCTCATACAGCCATTTCACCATTACTTCCCTACACTTCCTATTTATTTCATTCGTAAGTGCTTGTACTTACCTGTTCCTGAATTTCTCTGAACATTTTTGTACTTCTTTCTTCCGTCGATCAGCTGAAGTATTTCTCCTGTTATGCATGGTTTCTTCGCAGTTACCTTCTTTGTACTTATGTTTGTCATTCCAACTTTTGTGATCGCTCTTTTTAGATATATCTATTCTTCCTCAACTGAAATGCCAACAGAGCTATTCATCTGATTTTGTCCATTATAAACTGTTTTTCTTGGAAGCCTGCGACTGTAGGAACAATAGGTTTGTTTATAAACAGCTTTCTGCTACGAGTCACGATTTTCTTTTCTTTATGTTTTGCACGACGCCTTTCCGGGAATGATTCTTGTTTTCAAGTGTCTATTTTTTGTATTATGCCATTATTTCGTAATGTTTTCGATTTGTGAGGTACTGCGTTGTTTTGTTGAATTTAAGTTTTTTTACTAAGAAAACATAAATTCAACAAAACAACGCAGAACCTCACAAATCGAAAACATTACAAAAGAATGGAATAGTACAAAGAAAAGCACACTTTAAAATGCTCATCATTTCCCGAAACGCCTCGTGTAAAACACAAATAAAAGCAAATCGGGACTGGTAGCAGGAAATTCTTTATAAACAAACCCAGAGCTATTCATTATCGCAGTACCTACAGCCACAAAGAACATTCCTCAGTATTTCCATATCTCAGCTCCTTACACATTGCTTCTTCTTGGCTAGTCTCTGGAACTTCAGTCTACTATTCATCATCACTGAATTGTTATCTGAGTCTAAGTGTGTTCCTGGATACGTCTTACAATCCAATGTCAGATTCCGGAATCTCTGCCGGACCGTGATGTAATCTACCTGGTACATTCCCACATACACCTCCTCCTCTTGTTATTCTTGAACAGAGTATTCGGTATTACTAGCTAAAATCTACTGCAGAACTCAATTAGTCATTCTCTCATTCCTACTATGAAGCCCATATTCTGCCGTAACAGTTTCTTCGACTCCTACCTCTACAACCGCATTCTATCTCCTCATGACTTTTCGGCTTTCATCTACCTTTACGTACTGAATTACTCGTTCAGTATCCTCATATACTTTTTCTGTCTATCTGCCTTCGCCTTGCGACGTCGGCATGTATACCTGAACTGTTGTCGGTCTTGGTTTGCTGTCGATTCTGATGAGAACAACCGTAATACGGAACTGTTGTCAGTAACATACTCTCTGCCCTACCTTCCTATTCATAACAAATCCTACTCCCGTTATAACATTTTTGTTGCTGTTGATATTACGCTATATTCCTTTGACTAGAAATCCTTGTCTTCTTTCGACTTCGCTTCAGTGACCCCCATTATATCTAGATTGCGCCTTAATGGAACAAAATCGACAGATCTGAAGATAATTTTGGGAGTACGCCAAGGAAGTGTGACAAGACTGTTGCTGGTTACGATGTATATAAATAATATACTAGAAAGCATCGGAAGCTCTTGAAGTCTCTTCCAGATGACGCGGTTGTCTATAAGAAAGTTGTAACGACAGAAGACAGTAGTGACTTGCGGAATTATCTGGAGAGGATTGATGGATGGTGCAGGCTGCGACATGTGGCCCTGGACGCGAACAAATGTGGCACACTGCTCACGCGCAGGAAAGGAGATCCACTAGTGTACAACTACACTATTGACGATAAATTGTTGGAAACAGTGTCTTGCATAAAATATCTATGGTTAACTATCTAGAGCGATCTTTCGTGGAATGACGACACAAGTATTAGGAAAAGGAGACGCTAGACTAAGATCCATAAGAAAGATCTTAAGAAAACGTAACTCATCCACGAAAGAAGTGGCTTGCAAAATAGTTCGACCGATTCTTTAGTATTGCTCATAATTCTACGTTATAAGGTAGGACTGATAGAAGAGACAGAGAATATCCAAAGAAGAGTGGCGCGTTTCGTCGCGGGATTGTTTAGTCGACGCGGGAATGTTACAGAGATGCTCAACAAACTCCAGTGATACACGTTACAAGAGAGCCGTTGTGCATAACGGAGATGTTTACCATTGAAATTTCAAGTGTATTACACTACTGGCCATTAAATTTGCTACACCAAGAAGAAATACACATGATAAACGGGTATTTATTGGACAAATATATCATACCAAAAGTGACATGTGATTACGTTTTCATGCAATTTGGGTGCATAGATCCTGAGAAATCAGTACCCAGAACAACCACCTCTGGCCGTAATAACGGCCTTGATACGCCTGGGAATTGAGTCAAACAGAGCTTTGATGGCGTGTACAGGTACAGCTACCCATGCAGCTTCAACACGATACCACAGTTCATCAAGAGTAGTGACTGGCGTATTGTGACGAGCCAGTTGCTCGGCCACCATTGACCAGACGTTTTCAATTGGTGAAAGATCTGGGGAATGTGCTGGCCAGGGCCGCAGTCGAACATTTTCTGTATCCAGAAAGGCCCGTACAGGACCTGCAACATGCGGTCGTGCATTATCCTGCTGAAATGTAGGGTTTCGCAAGGATCGAATGAAGGGTAGAGCCACGGGTCGTAACATATCTGAAATGTAACGTCCACTGTTCAGAATGCCGTCAATGCGAACAAGAGCTGACCGAGACGTGTAACCAATGGCACCCCATACCATCACGCCGGGTGATACGCCAGTATAGCGATGACGAATACACGCTTCCATCGTGCATTCACCGCGATGTCGCCAAACACGGATGCGACCATTATGACGCTGTAAGCAGAACCTGGATTCGTCCGAAAAAAATGACGTTTTGCCATTCGTGCACCCAGGTTCGTCGTTGAGTACACCATCGCAGGCGCTCCTGACTGTTCAAATGGTTCAAATGGCTCTGAGCACTATGGGACTGAACTTGTGAGGTCAGCAGTCCCATAGAACTTAGAGCTACTTAAACTTAAGTAACCTAAGGACATCACACACATCCATGCCCGAGGCAGGATTCGAATCTGCGACCGTAGCGGTCGCGTGGTTCTAGACTGTAGCGCCTAGAACCGCTCGGCCACTCTGGCCGGCGCCCCTGTGTGTGATGCAGCGTCAAGGGTAACCGCAGCCATGGTCTCCGAGCTGATAGTCCATGCTGCTGCAAACACCGTCGAACTGTTCGTGCAGATGGTTGTTGTCTTGCAAACGTCCCCATCTGTTGACTCAGGGATCGAGACGTGGCTGCACGATCCGTTACAGCCATGCGGATAAGATGTCTGTCATCTCGACTGCTAGTGATGCGAGGCCGTTGGTATCCAGCACTGCGTTGCGTATTACCCTCCTGAACCCACCGATTCCATATCCTGCTAACAGTTATTGGATTTCGACCAACGCGAGCAGTAGTGTCGCCATACGATAAATCGCAATCGCGATAGGCTACAATCCGAGCTTTATCAAAGTCGGAAACGTGATGGTACGCATTTCTCCTCCTTACACGAGGCATGACAACAACGTTTCACCAGGCTACTTCGGTCAACTGCTGTTTGTGTATGAGAAATCGTTTGGAAACTTTCCTCTGGTCGGCACGTTGTAGGTGTCGCCACCGGCGCCAGCCTTGTGTGAATGCTCTGAAAAGCTAATCATTTGCATATCACAGCATCTTCTTCCCGTCGGTTAAATTTCGCGTCTGTAGCACGTCATCTTCGCGGAGTAGCAATTTTAATGGCCAGTAGTGTACTTCCATATACGTCTCGCGAAATGTCCACGACGAGAAAATTGGAGCAATTAGAGTCAATACAGAGGTTTGTCGACAGTCATGCTTCCCATGAGCCTTTCGTGAATCGATCAGGATAGGGGGGGATGGGTTAGTGGTACCTGTAGTTCCCTCCTGCATGCGTCATCTGCAGTCTTGGGGTGTACTGATGTAGATGAAGGTTATGGGACGATGATAAAAGGATTTACTGGGGTGCTGTGTTTTCTGGAAGATACGAATCACAGCCTTACAGCCGGCCGGTGTGACCGTGCGGTTAAAGGCGCTTCAGTCTGGAACTGCGTGACCGCTACGGTCGCAGGTTCGAATTCTGCCCCGGGCATGGATGTGTGTGATGTCCTTCGTTAGTTAGGTTTAATTAGTTCTAAGTTCTAGGCGACTGATGACCTCAGAGGTTAAGTCGCATAGTGCTCAGAGCCATTTGAACCATTTGGACAGCCTTACATCCAAGAGTGCCGAACTACCTAGTACTCAGGCGAAACTGAGTTACGGCTAGCGTCCAGAGAGGGCGCCACCCAGCAAGCAGTATTATGTGCATCCAATCTACGTAGCTCACACGAAGAGTAACCAGGTGGACACGCATCCACCAAACGCTGACAGCTCTACTCAGACAGTATACTGTCAGTATCAGCTCAGAGTTCAGCAGCGCGTCCAGACAGCACGAGCAGCGTGTCTGCAGCCACCGCAGGCAGGCGGTGTGTACTCAGCCCTTGTGAGGTCAGTTGAGGAGCAGCTTGATGGGGAAGTAGAGTCTCTGTGGTGTGCGTACTGTAAGACCCTCGGTACACACACCGTCAGATTAGTTGACTTGTCGCTCTATCGAAGTAGGCGAGTGTCAGCAATATGTCTCGTGGTCTTATCGTGGCGTGTTTATCTTCTGCCGTTAGGTCAGACGATAGAAATGCCACTTGCACGCTTAGAGTGGCAGATTGACGGTGACCAACTTTAAACAGAACTTGATTAGTTTTCACACACATTTATTAAAATAATAAAAAGAGTAGACATTACGTAATTTGATTCTGGATGCTGTTTACAATTGACAATCTGAAGTTCCTTTGGTCTCGGTTCCGTTAATCTTATTCTCACATATCTCTGATACTTGACAAAGAGTCTATACATTTCTCTTCATGGCTATGTACAGGAATATGATAATCTTATTAGGCGCAGACTGAACCTTGACTATAGACTGATGCAGACTAATGCAGACTAATGCAGACTGACTTATCGGAGGTCTGTACACTCGTTATAATACCTCGCGCGTTCATGTATCACTGCGCGAGTGTGATCCGCGAGGAGAAAACGTTCTACGTTAGCAGCAATCTCATTGGCTGCGAGACATATTAATACGCGGATCGGCGGAAGCAGGATTTGGTCCGTCTCTATGACAGCGCCATCTCGTAGTGCGGAGACGGACGAGCGCTGCGCCTGTGCTGTTGTGCTTAGCGGCAACGACTCCATAAGCAACACCGATTTGAAACAGTTGCCCAGGAAGCCAACTGTGCTCCTTACCCGGATTCTCATCAGCTGCCTTCTGCAGGGATATTTTCCTACGGCATGGGAGACGGCTCGAGTAGTTCCAATACCCAAGCCAGGTAAAGACCCAGCAGAATCCAACAGTTACCGGCCAATTAGCCTCTTGCCGACCCTTGGCAAGGTGCTTGAGAGAGTGCTGTTGAAGAGACTCCATGACACGCTCACAGCGCATGATGTTATACGACCCGAACAATTCGGTTTCAAGGACAAGTCATCTGCCGAACTTCAACTTCTACGGATCACCGAACGGATACAAGAAGGATACAACAAGCAGCACTTCACGATTGGTGTCTTCCTTGACATCGAAAAAGCTTACGATAAGGTGTGGCGGCCCAACCTTATCGTCAAACTGCATCGCACTACCCCTATTGCGGATTGTTACATTAGACTCATAGACAGCTTTCTGCAGGACAGGAAACTGTATGTCCGAGTCGACGATAAAAACTCCGAAATGAAACTGATCTCCGCAGGAATTCCGCAGGGCTCTGTCATTTCGCCTCTACTTTTCAACTTATATATAAATGCCATCCCAACAGTCCCCCTTGTTACGGCGAGTTTTTATGCGGACGATACGGCCTTTCCGACAACTGGACGACACTTGGACCAGCTCATCGCTAGGATGCAACGGCAACTTGCTGTAATGGAACGCTGGGCGCTGCACAATAAGATAACGATCAACCCGACGAAGACGGCAGCCGTTCTGTTCACACGGAGGAAACCAGTTCTGAACGACAGACTCCAAATAGCTGACCAATTTATCCCATGGTCGCCGGGAGTGAAGTATCTCGGTGTGTACCTTGACAAAAAATTACTCTTTACGCAGCATATTGACGACAAGAAGACGGCAGCCCAGAAGATGGCCAGGTCGTTGATTCCGTTCCTGAAGAGTAAGGATCTCAACCCTAACACTAAGCTCCAATTGTATAAGGCAACGGTGGAACCCACAATGTTGTATGGCTCCACCTCGTGGGGAACTACGTGCGTCTCCAACTACAACAAACTCCAAGCGCTGCAAAACATTTGCTATCGATGGATAACAGGAGCTCCATTGTGGACAAGAAACGTCGACATCCGCACCGCACTCCACGAGACCACCATACAAAAGAAGGTCCGTGACAAGGCTCTACGAGTTTTTGACAAGATCCATGCCCTTAGGGACGAAGTTCGACAATTACAATCGGTAGGAACGGTAAACCCTGCAAGATGGCACAAGTATCGCGTACCGAAGTCAATAACGTTTCACCCCCCATAGGCAATCTGTCATAACACGAGGAAGCAGTCACACATAACAGCCTTGACACATTTCACCCTCCACAGGAGATAGACATCACCAAAGACAGCAGGCTAAAGGACCCATTGCGTGCCCAAGCCTAACTGAATGCGTAATAAATAAAGTGTTTTCCTTTTATCCTTACATCCCATCCTAGAAGAATAAATCATCAAGGATGATCTCTTCAGTCCACACTAAAAAAAATAAAAATAAATAAAAAAAATTGTGCTTAGCGGGGCGCGCTCTATTGGGAAAGTTGTGTACGCGCTGACTACGCGGAACTACAGGGTGTTTCAAAAATGACCGGTATATTTGAAACGGCAATACAAACTAAACGAGCAGCGATAGAAATACACCGTTTGTTGCAATATGCTTGGGACAGCAGTACATTTTCAGTCAGACAAACTTTCGAAATTACAGAAGTTACAATTGTCAACAACAGATGGCGCTGCGGTCTGGGAAACTCTATAGTACGATATTTTCCACATATCCACCATGCGTAGCAATAATATGGCGTAGTCTCTGAATGAAATTACCCGAAACCTTTGACAACGTGTCTGGCGGAATGGCTTCACATGCAGATGAGATGTACTGCTTCAGCTGTTCAATTGTTTCCGGATTCTGGCGGTACACCTGGTCTTTCAAGTGTCCCCACAGAAAGAAGTCACAGGGGTTCATGTCTGGCGAATAGGGAGGCCAATCCACGCCGCCTCCTGTATATTTCGGATAACCCAAAGCAATCACACGATCATCGAAATATTCATTCAGGAAATTAAAGACGTCGGCCGTGCGATGTGGCCGGGCACCATCTTGCATAAACCACGAGGTGTTCGCAGTGTCGTCTAAGGCAGTTTGTACCGCCACAAATTCACGAAGAATGTCCAGATAGCGTGATGCAGTAATCGTTTCGGATCTGAAAAGTGGGCCAATGATTCCTTTGGAAGAAATGGCGGCCCAGACCAGTACTTTTTGAGGATGCAGGGACGATGGGACTGCAACATGGGGCTTTTCGGTTCCCCATATGCGCCAGTTCTGTTTATTGACGAAGCCGTCCAGGTAAAAATAAGCTTCGTCAGTAAACCAAATGCTGCCCACATGCATATCGCCGTCATCAATCCTGTGCACTATATCGTTAGCGAATGTGTCTCGTGCAGCAATGGTAGCGGCGCTGAGGGGTTGCCGCGTTTGAATTTTGTACGGATAGAGGTGTAAACTCTGGCGCACGAGACGATACGTGGACGTTGGCGTCATTTGGACCGCAGCTGCAACACGGCGAACGGAAACCCGAGGCCGCTGTCGGATCACCTGCTGCAGTAGCTGCGCGTTGCCCTCTGTGGTTGCCGTACGCGGTCGCCCTACCTTTCCAGCACGTTCATCCGTCACGTTCCCAGTCCGTTGAAATTTTTCAAACAGATCCTTTATTGTATCGCTTTTCGGTCCTTTGGTTACATTAAACCTCCGTTGAAAACTTCGTCTTGTTGCAACAACACTGTGTTCTAGGCGGTGGAATTCCAACACCAGAAAAATCCTCTATTCTAAGGAATAAACCATGTTGTCCACAGCACACTTGCACGTTGTGAACAGCACACGCTTACAGCAGAAAGACGACGTACAGAATGGCGCACCCACAGACTGCGTTGTCTTCTATATCTTTCACATCACTTGCAGCGCCATCTGTTGTTGAAAATTGTAACTACTGTAATTTCGAAAGTTTGTCCGCCAGAAAATGTACTGTTGTCCCAAGCATATTGCAACAAACGGTGTATTTCTATCGCTGCTCGTTTAGTTTTTATTGCCGTTTCAAATATACCGGTCATTTTTGAAACACCCTGTATGTACACAACAGTCTCCGGTCACGAAAACTGACCACATGCCCCTCCATATCCGCATCCGGTGACGCCTGTAGGCTGAGGATGACACAGCAGTCGTTCGGTACCGTTGGATCTTGAAGGCGTGTTTGAGCGCTTTTAGTTTAGTGCATTGGAGCGAGGCATGGGCGAAGCTTAGAGCAGGTCTCGCCTGGTGCGGCTACGTCTGCACGCTGCACTCAACTCGGAGCTGCCTGCGATGTAGGCAGCACGGCACTCATCTATGTCTGACCTTGTGCCTCAGCTACCGGATGACGAAGAAAGTACGAGGGCTGTTCAGAAAGTAAGGTACGATCGGTCGCGAAATGGAAACCACATGAAAATAAAAAAAAAATTATTCGCAACAGTTAGCCACACCTTCCAGCTACCTGTCCAAGTAGTCGCAGCTCCGACTTTGACATTTGTCGTTGCGTTGTACAAACTTTCCAACACCCTCGTCACAGAAAACAGCCGCCTGTGCTTTCTGCCAATTCTATCCTCTGGTCCGCCTTTCGTTGTTTGTGCCAAAATGTTGTCTTAATAGCCAGCGGTTCATGTGAGCAGAGATGGACATCCAGAGGGTGCCAATTAAGTGCAGTATTGCGGGTGATCAAACACTTTCCATCGAAAACGCTGAAGGAGCGTCTTCATTGCCCCTGCGGAATGCGGCTGAAAATTCTCTTGAAGAAAGACGAAGCTAAGGGTGAACCAAAACCATTCTGAATTCCAGCATTACCGATGGAGGGCGCCACGGACAGGTGTCCGGATACTTTTGATCACATAGTGTACCACAGAAATCTACAGTGTGACGGACGTGTCTTCAAACTCTGTACGATCAGACTAGATGCTGTGCAACCTCAAAATATAATGTTAATTGCCAGGACCAAAAACGTAATGAAAAGCCTACCAAATAAAGAAATCCAGAGAATGTTACAGTTCCAAATATTGGCGCTACGTCCAGCTTCTCGTGGCCACAGCTGCTCACGAAGAATGGAAAGGAAATCCTCCGAGATATACGACTATCGAAGTCCTAAATTCACTCCACAGTACAGCTGCGCGCCCACAGCGGCAAAATATAAAACACACGGCGTTTCCGCAACATTGAGCTCTCCTCCCGACAAGGGACGTAAAAGGTAGCGGCCATCCAGTCCGGGCCACGTCGTACCGCTCCAGGAAACGCACCGCTGGACGTAAAGTCGTGTGTTCCAAGTGCACACGTGCAGAAGCACATCGGTGTACATTCAACGAATGTACACTTAAACAATGTTTCGTTTTCATGACGCTGGCATTTCTTCAGACAGCACGCCGTCATATTTGTGAGACAGGAGACAGACGTAAGCAGACTATTAGGCTATGCTCAAAGTAGAGCAGGGCAGAATTTTCATCACACTGCATTCTTTAATCAGCCTCCTCGCTCTTTTGACACCAAAACAGCTAAACCAAACAAGATACCAAAAATAGATATTTAATGACAGTGCGACAATTTGCATGATAATACAAAACGAGTAAGTGGCTGTTAAAAACAGTACTTGTTACTTAACTTGTGATCTCGTTGACGTGGGTTGTCAAGTTCGATGATCTCGCTTCCTACTAGAGGGATGGGTTGCTGTTTTCCTATTTGTACGGCGAAATGTAATAGTGAACTAGGAAGTGGTATTTCACTTGCGTTTTGCAATATGGGTCGATTCATTCACTTCTCAGTACTCAAAACACTTTCCATAATTCGAAGAAAACATTTACAGATACCAACATTCGACAGAGCTCTGTATGCTTGCATCCACATCATTTTATCTTACCTGTAAAACACAAGATTCCAGAGTCCAACCATATACGCAGTCACACAACTACAACTGACTCACGACTCGACTAGACTCCCAAAACGACGACTGCTTGTTACACTCGTAAATCAACAAGTATAGCGATACATAAAGTCGCAGTTCAAAGATGTGTGTAAATATCAATCTTTCTGCATCTACATCTACATCTACTCTGCAAATCACATTTAAGTACCTGGCAGAGGGTTCATCGAACCACCTACACAATTCTCTATCATTCCAATCTCGTATAGCTCGCGGAAGAATGAACACCTATAGCTTTCCGTACGAGCTCTGATTTCCCTTATTTTATCGTGGTGATCGTTCCTCCCTATGTAGGTCGGTGTCAACAAAATATTTTCGCATTCGGAGGAGAAAGTTGCTGATTGGAATTTCGTGAGAAGATTCCGTCGCAACGAAAAACGCCTTTCTTTTAATGATGTCCAGTCCAAATCCTGTACCATTTATATGACACTCTCTCCCATATTTCGCAATAATACAAAACGTGCTGCCTCCGTCAGTCCTATCTGGTAAGGATCCCACACTGCGCAGCAGTATTCTAAATGAGGACGGACAAGCGCAGTGTAGGCAGTCTCCTTAGTAGGTCTGTTACATTTTCTAAGTGTCCTGCCAATAAAACGCAGTCTTTGGTTATCCTTCCCCACAACATTTTCTATGGGTTCCTTCCAATGTAAGTTGTTTGTAATTGTAATACCTAGGTATTTAGTTGAATTTACGGCTTTTAGATTAGACTGATTTATCGTGTAACCGAAGTTTAATGAGTTCCTTTTAGCACTCATGTGGATGACCTCACACTTCTCGTTATTTAGGGTCAACTGACACTTTTCGCACCAATCACATATCTTTTCTAAATAGTTTTGCAGTTTGTTTTGATCTTCTGATGAGTTTATTAGTCGATAAACGACAGCGTCATCTGCAAACAACCGAAGACGGCTGCTCAGATTCTCTCACAGATCGTTTATATAGAAAAGGAACAGCAAAGGGCCTATAACACTACCTTGGGGAACGCCAGAAATCACTTCTGTTTTACTCAATGATTTTCCGTTAAGTACTGCAAACTGTGACCTCTCTGATAGGAAAACGTAAATCCAGTCACATAACTGAGACGATATTCCATAAGCACGCCATTTTACTGCGAGCCGCTTGTGTAGTACAGTGTCAAAAGCCTTCCGGAAATCGAGGAATACGGAATCGATCTGAAATCCCTTGTCAATAGCACTCAGCACTTCATGTGAATAAAAACCTAGTTGTTTCACAGGAACGATGTTTTCTAAACCCTGTTGACTGTGTGTCAATAGACCGTTTCGTTCGAGATAATTCATAATGTTCGAACACAATATATGTTCTAAAATCCTGCTGCATATCGACTTTAACGATAAGGGCCTGTAATTTAGTGGATTACTCCTACTACCTTTCTTGAATATTGGTGTGACCTTTGCAACTTTCCAGTCTTTGGGCACGGATCTTTCGTCAAGGGAACGCATGAATATGATTGTTAAGTATGGAGCTAATGCATCAGCATACTCCGAAAGGAACCTAATTGGTATACAGTCTGGACCAGAAGGGTTGATTTTATTAAGTGATTTGAGTTGCTTCACTATTCCGAGGATATTTACTTCCATGTTAGTCATGTTCTCGATTCGAATTCTTGAATACTTTTACTTCGTCTTCTTTTGTGAAGGCATTTCGGAAGGCTGTTTTTAGTAACTCTGCTGTGGCAGCTCTGTCTTCGATAGTATTTCCATTGCTATCGCGCAGAGAAGGCATTGATTGTTTCTTGTCGCTGACATACTTCACATGCGATCAGAATCTCTTTGGATTTTCTGCCAGATTTTGAGACAAAGTTTCGTTGTGGAATCTGTTATAGGCATCTCGCAATTGAAGTCCGCGATAAATTTCGAGCTTCTGTAAAAGATCGCCAATCTTAGGGATTTTGCGTTTGTTTAAATTTAGCATGTTTGTTTCGTTGTTTCTGCAACAGTGTTCTAAACCGTTTTGTGTACCAAGAGGGATTATCTCCGTCGTTTGTTAATTTATTTGTTATAAATCTCTCAATTGCTGCCGATACTATTTCTTTGAATTTAAGCCACATCCGGTCTAGTTTGGAATGAGTAGAGATTGTCTCTCAGGAATGCGTCAAGGGAGTTGTTATCTGCTTTTTTGAATAGGTATATTTTTCGATTATTTTTCAAGGTTTTGGGGATTATAAAATTCAATCTCGCTAGGCAACCCTGTGTTCACTAATCCCTGTATCGGTTTTGATGCTCGTTATTAACTCAGGATTATTTTTTGCTAAGAGGTCAAGTGTGTTTCGCAACCGTTTGCTATTCGCGTGGGCTCATGAACTAATTGCGCGAAATAATTTTCAGAGAATGTGTTTAGCACAATTTCGAATGATATTTTATGCGTACGTCCGGAATTAAACGTGTATTTTCGGCAACATATCGAGGGTAAATTAAAGTCACCACCAACTATAATCGTATGAGTCGGCTACGTGTTTGGAATCAAACTCAAGTTTTCTTTGAACCTTTGAGCAACTGTATCGTCTGAATTGGGAGGTCGGTAAAGGGATCCAATTATTATTTTATTCCGGTTGCCAAGAATGACCTCTGCTCACACTAACTCACAGGAAGTATCTACTTCAATTTCGCGTCGAAAGATTTTAATATAATTTGTTACTTTTTGTTAAATGTTTTCGGTATGTACATAAATGACATACACGGAGATGACACAATTCATGGGATACCTCCTAATATCGTGTCACACCTCCTGTTTCCCGGAGTACTGCAGCAGCTCGACGTGGCGTGGACTCAACAAGTCTTTGGAAATCCCCTACAGGAACACTGAGCCATGCTATCTCTACAGTCGTCCATTATTACGACACTGTTTCCAGTGCAGCATTTTGTGCACCAACCGACCTTATGTTGAAAGGTGGCTACACTGAGCCACAGCGCCAGAAATCGCGCCAGAGAGTATTGTTCCGCCGCCTCCACTGGCAGTGATTATTGAGACGTAGCGGCAGGCAGTTCTTGCCGAGAAGTTGTGGTGGACACTGCTTGTAGCTGAAGTTGGAGTGAGATGGGGTAGTAGTGAGTGTTTATTCCATGTTTTATGCAGCTATGTGATGGGAGAGATAGCAGATGTTATTCTAATGGAGACATTGTAATGATCAGAGTGCATTTCGTCAATATAAATTAAGGTAACAAACTACTTTTATTCTTCTCTCTCATTATTTCAGTGACCTGAATAATGTGTCATTACAGGTTCAGTCAACAAGCATCTGGCGTGTGTTCTTGTATTAGAGTGTAATTTTGGTTTTCTTGCACAATTATAGTATTTGTAATTTTCTTTTATCACGTCAGTATAATTGGTATTTAAAAATTCTTGTCTTGTTGAAGAAGAACCGTGCCAGATGTGCGTTGAGTCATACTACCACATACAGAACAGCTACACTTGTGCATTGTTGGTTTCGTAGGTTTTATAGTTGCTGGGGACTTAATTAATTAATTGTGCTAACAGAAATTTCCTTACATTCTTTGTTGTCATTCTAAGCAGTCAGATTGCGTACTAAAACTAGACAGGGCCAGCCGTTTACGAAACAGCGTAATCGGACATACAGCGACAGAAAATTAAAAAGTATTTGCATTGCATTCTTATATCTTTATTATAAGAAAGCCCCCATGCAGTGTCTCATGAACACTGTTCGATGGGACTTGTGTCGGGCGATCTGGGTAGCCTAATCATTCGCTCGAATTGCCCAGAATGTTCTTCAAACCAGTCGCGAATAATTGTGGCCCGGTGCATCGTTTTTTTGGAACGAAAAGACCAAGAATCGCTGCAAATGGTCTCCAAGTATGTATGGCGGTAGTATCTGTTCCCGAAAGAACAGTTACCGTTGATGACCATGCAGCTTTGCTAGATATGAAATGATAATTAAATGGACACCCTAGTTGCAAACAGGCGTTGATGAACTTCATTGGGGACATGTTGAAAATGTGTGCTTCGATCGGGACTCGAAACCGGGATCTCCTGCTTACATTTCATTTCTAGCAAAGCTGCATGGTCATCAACGGGAACTGTTCTTTCGGGAACAGATTTATCGTCATATATAGTTAAAATACGGCTTCCCAGCCATTGACCTTCTAGTGCGAACGCACACGCTATGCCCGAACTCGTACGGGATTCGGCAGATTAATCTGCCACGAGTAATGAGTATGATGGGCAAAACATCTATTAGGCGCATTACGAATGTAGTTGTGGTAACATGTTGGGAATGTGGGTGTCGCGGGGAGCGTGCAAGGGATAAGCCCCTGCAGGTGCAATATCCTCTGTGCCCTCAGTGGCTCAGATGGCTCTGAGCACTATGGGACTTAACAGCTCAGGTGATCAGTCCTCTAGAACTACTTAAACCTAACTAACCTAAGGGCATCACACACATCCATGTCCGAGGCAGGATTCGAACCTGCGACCGTAGCGGTCGCGCGGTTCCAGACTGAAGCGCCTAGATCCGCTCGGCCACACCGGCCGGCGGTGGCTCAGATGGATAGGGGGTCTGTCATGTAAGCAGGAGATCCCGGGCTCGAGTCCCGGTCGGGGCACACATTTTCAACATGTCCCCAATGGAATACATCAACGCCTGCTTGCAGCTAGGGTGTCCATTTAATTATCATTGGTCTCCAAGTAGCCAAACAGAACCATTTCCAGTAAATAACCGGTTCAGTTGGACCAGAGGACTCAATCCATTCCCTGTAAACACAGCCCACACCATTATGGAGCCACCTCCAGCTTGCACAGCCCCTTGTAGACAACCAGAGTCCATGGCTCTGTGTGACCTGCGCCACACTCTAACCCTGCCTTCAGCTCCTACCATCTGAAACCGGCACTCATCTGATTAGGAGCCGGTTTTTCAGTAGTCTGGGGTCCAACCGATGTGGTCACGAGCACTGGACAAGCGCTGCAGACGACGTCGTGCTGCCACAGCCCTTTAGCGCCGTATTTCAGTGAACTGTTCTAACGATGCGTTGGCCGTACGTCGCACAATGATTTCTGCGGTTTTTCCACGCTGTGTTGCTTATCTGTTAGCACTGACAACACCAAGCAAACGTGCCTACTCTCGGTCGGTAAGTGAAGGCCGTCAGTCATTGCTTCGTCCGTGGTGAGAGGTAATGCCTGAAATTTTATATTGTCGGTACACTCTTGACACTGTGGATTTTGGAATGTGGAATTCTCTGAAGATTTACGAAATGGAACCTTCCACACGTCTAGTTCAAAATCTGTTAGTTCCCGTCGTGCGGAGACCTTTTCACATGAACCAACTGAGATCAAATGACAGCTCCGCCAACGCACTGCCCTTTTTTACCTTGTATACGAGACACAACCGCAATCCCTATATGTGCATATCGGTGGAAATGAAGTCC
Source organism: Schistocerca cancellata (assembly GCF_023864275.1). Classification (NCBI taxonomy): domain Eukaryota; kingdom Metazoa; phylum Arthropoda; class Insecta; order Orthoptera; family Acrididae; genus Schistocerca; species Schistocerca cancellata. The sequence continues at coordinate 1,141,263,031 of NC_064626.1, read as the reverse complement.
CATGCTTCTTTACAGAGCGTAGGGGAACAATGCGGGAGACCCGCACCGTTTTACTAGGCAAGGTCCTAGTGGAGGTGGTTTGCCATTGCCTTCCTCCGAACGTGATGGGGATGAATGACGATGATGAAGACGACACAACACCCAGTCATCTCGAGGCAGGAAAAATCCCTGACCCCGCCGGGAATCGAACCCGGGACCCCGTGCTCCGGAAGCTAGAACGCTACCGCGAGACCACGAGCAGCGGACTGCATATCGGTATCCCATGACTATTCTCACGTCAGTGTAAATACAAACGATGACAATATTTCTAAATCACAATTACAATTTCATCCTTTTGAGTAAAGACTTTAATAAAAGAAAACAGTAACTGTTATATTAATAGTGTATTGTGAAAGCCATTACTTTCACCTGTGTAGTACACACTCCATACTCCAGTGCAGGAAATACACTATGTGATCAAAATTATCCGGATACCTGGCTGAAAATAGCTTACAAGTTCGTGGCGCCCTGTATCGGTAATGCTGGATTTCAATACGGTGTTGGCCCACCCTTAGCCTTGATGACAGCTTCCACTCTCGCAGGCATACGTTCAGTCAAGTGCTGGAAAGTTTCTTGGGGATTGACACCACATTCTTCACGGAGTGCTGCACTGAGGAGAGGTATCGATGTCGGTCGGTGAGACCTGGCACGAAGTCAGCTTTCTAAAACATCCCAGAGGTGTACTATAGGATTCAGGTCAGGACTCTGTGCAGGCCAGTCCATTACGGGATGTTATTGTCATGTAACCACTCCGCCACAGGCCGTGCATTATGAACAGGTGATCGATCGTGTTGAAAGATGCAATCGCCCTCCCCGAATTGCTCTTCAACAGTGGGAAGCAAGAAGGTCCGTGGTGCCCGCATCTCGTGGTCGTGCGGTAGCGTTCTCGCTTCCCACGCCCGGGTTCCCGGGTTCGATTCCCGGCGGGGTCAGGGATTTTCTCTGCCTCGTGATGGCTGGGTGTTGTGTGCCGTCCTTAGGTTGGTTAGGTTTAAGTAGTTCTAAGTTCTAGGGGACTGATGACCATAGATGTTAAGTCCCATAGTGCTCAGAGCCAAGAAGGTGCTTAAAACATCAATGTAGGCCTGTGTTGTGATACTGCCACGCAAAACAACAGGAGGTGTAAGCCCCCACCATGAAAAACACGACCACACCATAACACCACCATCCCGCAATTTTACTGTTGGCACTACACACGCTGGCAGATGACGTTCACGGGCATTCATCATACCCACATCCTACCATCGGATCGCTACATTAAATACTTTGATTCGTCACTCCACATAACGTTTTTCCACTGTTCAATCGTCCAATGTTTACGATCCTTACACCAAGCGAGGTGTCGTTTGGCCTTTATCGGCGTGATGTGTGGCTTATGAACAGTCGCTCGACCATGAAATCCAAGTTTTCTCACCTCCCACCTAATTGTCATAGCACTTGCAGTGGATGCTGATGCAGTTTGGAATTCCTGTGTGATGTCTGGATAGATGTCTGCCTATTACACGTCAAGACCCTCTTCAACTGTCGGTGGTTTATGTCAGACAACAGACGAGATCGGCCTGTAAGCTTTTGTGCTGTACGTACCAATTCACGTTTTCACTTCACTATCACATCGGAAACAGTGGACCTAAGGATGTTTAGGAGTGTGGAAATCTCGCGTACAGACGTATGACGCAAGTGATAACCAATCACCTGACGACGTGTGAAGTCCGTGAGTTCCGCAGAGCGCTCCATTCTGCTCACTCACGATGTCTAATGACTACTGAGGTCGCTGATATGGAGTACGTGGCAGTAGGTGGCAGCCCAATGCATCTAATATAAAAATTTTTGATCACGTAGTGTATGTTTCTATCATCTGACATACGTCCATCCTACAAGTTTTCTATCCCACTCACTACGGTGATAAACTTTAAGATGATAAAACTATAACCTTCTACGCAAAAAACTAGTTTCTTATGTTGCGGGATTATGGTGTACTTCGCCTGCATCATCGTTCGTCTGGAGGAGGATACCGAAAAAGGTATTCCGTTGGTTTGGTGGACATCATTCATCACACATGCTGTGGAAGACCTATGTGTAACACAATCCGAGAAAACAACGGGAAAAGAGGTTAAATGCGCGGTAAATGACCTGCCACAACATCTCCCTCTTCCTCCAATGGAGCATCAGTCTACTTCCTTACAACCCTGTCAACCAATTAGTCCTCCTTCTTTCTGTCATCCATTAATGCAGATCCATGTCAATTTAGAGGCAGATGGTTCTCTTTTCCAGGAGAGCATAAAAGAGAGCAGTCAACTTGCATGCATCCCTATTACCTCAATAGATATACAGCAGAATGTTTTTAAGAGCCATGCAGCAACTGTTCTGTGAGGTATTTGGTAGCTGACAACGCGTGCTTGTGATTGGTAGAGAGTAGAGAGAACAACATTGTAAATACTTTTTGTTAGAGTTAGGAGGACTTTGTAAATACCGTTTGTTACAGTTTAAAATGCTTAAACAGTCTTGCACGAGTTCAAACATGCCATCCATTCTGTAATTGTACCCTGCAGTCCCGAATCTGGTAATACTATGCTATTTAGCTACAGAGAACGTAAAGTTTATGGTGTAAAGTTTATCGTAATCTCACGTCCGGGAACTTTATAAAAATCTATGGGATGGTTGCTTGTTATCCGATCCAACATATATACATTTATTACTCTCCATCTGGTGGTCATACACGTTAAACAGTCTATTCCAGCCGTCTTATCGCTGTCCATGAGCAATTAGTGTTTCCGTACTTCCAGGTCGACTTTTTCTCGTCTTCCTCTCGCTATCATACAGTCTTCCCAGTTTGAAGAATTTTTCTGCACCAAACACACATATAAGTCCCCTCTTACTCGCTCTCAATTTTGTCGCACTTTTTCATATTTTCCCTCAATTTAGATATATTTTCCGTCAATTTTCGTAATTTTAGCAATCTAAGGCCATTTTTTCCACTTTTTTCGACATGTATATACTCATATTGCTAACATAACCAGGTGTGTCTTGATTTTATACGGGTGATATTCGACAGCCTACTAAAAAATTCTGACAATCTTTTCAACCATCTGACCACAAATAAAATACTAGCCAAGTCACAATTTGGATTTCTAAAGGATTCCTATATACACATACGGTGTGAACGTACTTAATACATTAGACAATAATGCATCATCCAACTGGGAACCAATATCATGTGGTGCTCCCTCAAGATTCCATTTTAGGGCCTTTACTTTCCGATGATCTTTCTCGATTCAGTAATCGTTGAAGCACGCACAAGTTCTACATTTACATCTACATACATACTCCGCAGTCCACTATACGGTGCGTGGCAGAGGGTACCTCGTACCACAACTAGCATTTTCTCTCCTGTTCCACTCCCAAACAGATAGAGGGAAAAATGACTGCCTATATGTCTCAGTACGAGCCCTAATCTCTCTTGTCTTATCTTTGTGGTCTTTCCGCGAAATGTAAGTTGGCGGCTGTAAAATTGTACTGCCGTCAGCCTCAAATGCTGATTCTCTAAATTTCCTCAGTAGCGATTCACGAAAAGAACGTCGCCTTTCCTCTAGAGACTCCCACCCGAGTTCCTGAAGCATTTCCGTAACACTCGCGTGATGATCAAACCTAGCAGTAACAAATCTAGCAACCCGACTCTGAATTGCTTCTATGTCCTCCCTCAATCCGACCTGATAGGAATCCCAAACGCTCGAGCAGTACTCAAGAATAGGTCGAAATAGTGTTTTATAAGCGGTCTCCTTTACAGATGAATCACATCTTCCCAAAATTCTACCAATGAACCGAAGACGACTATCCGCCTTCCTCACAACTGCCATTACATGCTTCTCCCAAGAGTGTGAGATTGCACTCATTTAGCTATAGATTTCACTGATTTTAGTTCTATATCAGCTACACGCACTGATGACGTCACAGTTTTCGTTTCAAGAACGTAAGATACTACCCTTTAGACCCCTTTACGCAGACATGCAGTGTGTTACTCCACGAGGAGCAAGTGATCTGTGTAAAATTCCTCCACCGTCTGTTCCTCCGCCGTCTGTACAGCACGAATCTCATCCTTTGACAGTATACTAGAACACACACACAGACACACACACATACACATACACATACACACACACACATACACACATAGAGAGCGAGCGAGAGGGAGAGAGATGCAGAGCTGTTATTCCGGGTAGTGGAGTGTCTGAAACCTCTACCAGGCAGTTTTCGGACAGTTTACTGGAAGAATTAGGATAAATACGGGTGATGACGTGTCACAACCACATGCAGCAGCGGAGGCTAGCGACTGCGGCCACTGCTCCGCGGGTGGATCGGCGCACTGTGAGACGACTAGTATAAAGATCCCGAGTGTATGTCGTTTACGCTAGATGTATTGTTTCAGTGGTCTTCCTTCATGAGACTGATTTTGCTGTCTATTCGAGGACCACTTTCAGACAGTGTCGGAACATACAGAGCGTTTGAAAGCACTTCGCTGTTGACCGTTGAGGACAATCATATGGGTATCAAAACAAATCCATTGTCAGAATAGGATAATCACATCAGATATCAAAATAAAGACAACATGGGATATGATGAAGGAAGAGACTGGTAGAATCAGAGATGAAGAGGGGCATATAGCATTAAGAGCAAATGGTACATGGGTAGGTGATGTGTGCAGTGTTGCTGAAATTTTCAAGAAGCACTTCATAACTGTTACTGAAAAGATGGGGTTGCCACTGGATTTTCTCAGATCAGTCACTACAAATAACTACAATAATATGAGTATGATTCTCCCAACACCAGTAGAAGTAATGTCCACCTTGAAATCCTTAAAATAAACAAAATCTAAGGCACGATAATATACCAACAGAGTTGATCAAGCAGTGTGCCTCTGATTTAGTGACATTTTAAGTTATTAGTGAAACCAGTCTTTTATCAGTGGAACATTCCTGAATGGTTGAAGTATGTTGAAGTTAAGCCTTCGTATAAGAAAGAAGACAAAGAAATACCATCAAACTTTCGTGCAATATCACGTTTGTCAGCATTCTCAAAAATGTTTGAAACGACAATACACAGTCATCTTTTCAACGATCTGACCACAAATAAAATATTAGCCAAGTCACAATTTGGATTTCTAAAGGATTCCTACATACACATACGGTGTGAATGTACTTAATACATTAGACAATAATGCATCATCCAGCTGGGAACCAATAACATGAGGTGCCCCCTCAAGGTCCTATTTTAGGGCCTTTACTTTTTCTTGTGTATATCAATGACCTTTCATCTGTAAGTTTACCAGATGTCAAGTTTGTTTCGTTCGCAGGTGATAGAAACATAGCAATAAACAGTAAATGAACTATAGCATTGGAAACGTCGTCTAACGAAATTTTCATGCACATTAAAACATGGTTCCTAGCCAGTTCTCTGTCATTAGACCTTGAAAAAATATATTATAAACAGTTCAGAACTTGCAAAAGGTTTCTTGCCAGTATATGCCTAAAATATGACGAGAAGCAGATAAAAGACGTTCAAAGTGTTAAATTCTTGGGATTACAGATTGATAATAAATTTAACTGGGAGGAGCATACCGCAGAACTGTTGAAGCTTCTAAACAAATCTCTATTTGCTATGGAAATACTGTAAGACATAGGTGATATAAAGATAAAAAAAAGTTGGCATACTATGCTTACTTTCATTAGATAATGTCATAAGGGATTATTTTCTGGGGTAACTCACCAAGTCAAGCTAAAGTTTTCCGAGCCCAAAAATGTGCATTACAGATTATTTGTGGTATGTACTCAAGAACCTCCTGTAGAGTGCTGTTTAAGGACCTGGGGACACTAACTACTGCTTCCCAACACTCTTATTCCTCAGTGCAACTTGACCCTAAAAATAAGCTTTTTTTTTTTCAAACCAGCAGCACAGTTCATAGAATCAGTACTAGAAATAGGAATACCTTTCACAAAGATTTAAAGTCACTTACTTTGGTTCAGAAAGACGTCCACTATTTAGCAATAAAAATTTTCAATAACTTGGCAGAAACCATAAAAAATGTTTAACTAATAATAAAGTTCAGTTTGAAAAGAGTTTAAAAGATTTATTAATGGCCAACCCCTTCTACTCCATTGATGAATTTCCTTGCAGAACCGATTGATGTGTGTCTGTTATTGATCTATCACATATTCTGAATATTGCGGACAACCTGACTTCTGTAGAAAATTTTGTATAGTAACGCGATCATTGTAAATAACTGCTGTTAACTGTTTTTTATTTGATGATGCGTTGCTACAATTGCCTAAGAATTATCATTTGTACCTCAATGTATTAAACATTTAATGTTTGGTGGCAAGTTTCATATCCTTTTAAATGAAAATAAGATTCAGTTTTTTTTATCGATTCCACATCCGCAGGGGCAATTTTATTTGGGATCTGTCGAAGTTACATTAGAATATTTCTTCTTATTTCGTAAATATTTATTGTGTATCCTTCCTTTCTGACGTGTTCCACATCCAAGAGGATCTCCCCACTATGGGTCAACTGGAACGAAAAGTACATCTACTCTATTGAAGTGTATATGCTGTGTCATCATTGCGAGCTTTTCTGCGGTGCTTTTGTACTCGAAAATAGCCTTGATTGCCTGACTGGGCACATTAACTTTAAATGCGAACGTTTTAGGTTAGACTTTACCGTGACTGTTACTGACATTAGATGAAATAAGTATACTGTTATCAGTCAATGTTTGTTTATTCCCACGACGCGTTTCAAGGTCTAAGCCTCCATTATCACGTGGGTTTACATTTGATAGTATGGCATTTGTGTGTGTTGTGTCACCATGCTTTGGAGGAACTTGTGGCACAGTCTCCAGTGATCACAGGATCTTTAAATTGTCGTAACGCATCACATAGTCATTCAACATCTACTCTGATCTGATCTAATCTCGGATGGAGCACCACGCTGGACATGAGTTAAAATGGAGGCAGCGGCAGGAACATATGGGTTAAAAATTGGAAATAACTGAATACCTTTAGGATCTCTAGAACCTCATACCAACACAGTGAGTGTACGAGAGGAATGGTCGGGGAAATACCGGATGACTATACAATAACTTCCAGCTGCTTCAGTACATCTTTGAGTCTAACAATTGGAAGAAGGGAACAATGGAAGAACGAAATACGAGGCGGTTCAGGAGACATAGTCTGGATTTCTGAAGGGTCGAAAACACACAAAGGCGCTGAGACCGGGGTATACAGGGAGCAGCCTAGACTAGAGAGAGCCGTCTCTCTAGGAAAGCTGGCCAGGGCATTCCAGGCGGAAATATCCGCTATCATACGTGAGCAGAGGGGAATTTGCGTAGGTGCTACAAGGAACGTAGCATCTACATTTATTCAGAAAAAGCAGCTCTGAAATATCTGTCCGCCCCTGCAACGAGATCAAAGATCGTAGCAGAATGCTGTGATGCCATTGTGAGACTAGGGGGATGCAACATCGCACACCTGCTGTGGGTCCCTGGTCAGTCAGGAATCAGTGGCAATGAACAACTTGATAGGCTGGCCTGGACAGGTGCGACGACTCCATTTGTTGGACCGGAACCTGTCTTAACCGCCTCTAAGGCGATGCAAAATCAAAACTACATAGCTGGATTAGGATATTGCACTTAGAATAACGGACTAACGCCCAAAAACAGAAACATGGCTCGCTAATGATGCCGAATCCACGTTTCAAGACAAGTTCTGTAATCCTGAGCTTGAACTGGAGACAGGTTAAACTTATCATAGGACTGATGACTGGTCATTATAACTTAAGGAAACACCAGCCCACGATTAGTATACACTATAGAGAAAGAAGTCAATAAGTGTACAGAATGTGGTGAGCGGGATGAAACTGCACCACATTTAATCTCCCATTGTTAAGTTTTGGAAGTCAAAAGACACAAAATATTTGGCTCATTAATCCCTGCAGGAGTTGTGCCTAATAAAAATTAGTAAAGGTTCTCCTACTATTGTTTAAAGGTTCGGGCTGACTTTACTAGAAGCACAGGGAGAGAAACAGCACAATATATACAATTTCGGTGCAGGCAACAGCGGTGTAAGACCACTGTTGTTTCGTCTCCCTGCAATGACAGTGTCATTTCAAGCATTTGTGACATCGACGAGGGTAATTAGGGTAATGTTAATTTCTCCTTTGTAATCACAAATAAGATGCACACGTTGATTCATATCAAATGTGTGCGAATTCCTAAGGGACCGAACTGCTGAGGTCATCGGTCCCTAGACTTACACACTTGTAAGTAGGCTGTTTAGGTTTTCTTATTGGTAACGCCACATAGCGCTTTGTATGAAAATCACTGGCTGTGCTGCGTGCAGTCTGTGGCTAGCTTGCATTGTTGTCTGCCATTGTAGTGTTGGGAAGCTGGATGTTAACAGCGTTGCGTTGCGCAGTTGGAGGTGAGCCGCCAGCAGTGGTGGATGTGGGGAGAGAAATGGCGGAGTTTTGAAATTTGTAAGACTGGATATCATGAACTGCTATGTATATTATGATTTTTCAACACTATTAAGGTAAATACATTGTTTGTTCGCTATTAAAATCTTTCATTTGCTAACTATGCCTATCGGTAGTTAGTGCCTTCCGTAGTTTGAATCTTTCATTTAGCTGGCAGTAGTGGCGCTCGCTGTATTGCAGTAGTTCGCGTAACGAAGATTTTTGTTAGGTAAGTGATTTGTGAAAGGTATAGGTTAATGTTAGTCAGGGCCACTCTTTTGTAGGGATTATTGAAAGTCAGATTGCGTTGAGCTAAAAATATTGTGTGTCAGTTTAAGGACAGTCGTGTATAATAGTTCAAAGGGGACGTTTCATATGTCGACCCTTAGCCGAGGATATCTCACTGGAATCTTGAGATTTTTTCTTGTAGTTTGTGTAATTAGTGTAGCTTTTGTTTATTGCCAGCGCGTAATTGTAGAGAGAATTTCCTTTGTAGTTGTAGTTTTTTATTCTTGTACAGTAAAACAGTTGTGGCATGCATGTAGATTTGCACCAAGTATTTCGCAGCTGCGCTTGCGACTAACTAAATATTATTTTCAATGCTATGTTAATGTGTTTTCTTATTTTGCTCTTCAAATTGTGCTTTTCTGTGTTATCGTGTAAAATATTGTGATAATAATGGCGTGTGAAAAACGTAATACTAGGCTCCAAAGTAAACTGAGACATGACAGTGAAGACGAAAGCAGTGTGTTAGCACCACCGTGCAATGAATTAACTAATATTCAAAGTAGTAATTTGGTATTTGTGCATAGGGAAATGGAGCGGGCTGCAAATAATGGTGTAGGCAGTGAAACAATTAGTGAACAGGGATGCATTATCTATCGATCGGTCGGCAACAGCTTGCCTCAGGAATCCGAAAGGACAGGACACAATCTCGCAAATACTGTAGATTCAGGTTTTGGGTCTTCACCGTTTTCTCAAATAAGTCAAGACACATTTTCCGCTTGTCAAAATGTGAATGTTGCCGGTGCAAATTCACTGCCGAAAAGCACTGAGGAAACTGTTTCAGACACCAGTGCATAGTTATTACAATTAATACAACAAATGGGACAAACACAGCAAAAGCTTCAAAAGTTAGACACAATGGAACAAAATCTTCAAAAGTTAGACACAATGGAACAACGCCAGAGACAAACACAGCAACAGTTAGACGCAATGGAACAAAATCTTCACACCACACTTGAACAAACACGTGAAGATTTAACTACTGAGTTACATAAAATAGAATCGAAATATCAAAAAGTCTGTAATGACGTAAAAACACAAATTAGTGAGCATTTCCAACCTATTTTTTCGCGTCATGAAAATGCATTACAGAATCACGAAGCAGCCATAAAAGAACTGCAAACTATTGTTCATGAAAATCATGAGACCTTGCAAGCTAAAAAGTTGCATCTACCGATTCGGTTTCGCAACTTGCAAAAACTCAGGAAAACTTAAAGGACACAGTAGATACTCTGAAAATTGGTTCAGAAAGACTCATGAAGGAAATTAGTTCATTATCAGAGAAAGTAGTTGAACTTTCGGATCAGCTAAATAATTTATCTACAAAGGTAGATGATGATCTGAATGACACAAGACCTGCAGCCTTCACGGACACAGAAGAGTATGAACAAATTAGAAAATTCAAACAAAATCAAGATCAAATCAATACACAGTACAAAAGAGAAATCCGGGAAGTACAAGATCAGTTGGCACAAGTAATACAAGAATTACATATTTCAGAGGCCACTCGTGCTCCAAGTCGAGAAGAGGGACATAGAAATACGGAACAGCCACAAAATACTAACTCAAGGCACTTCGGAAATTATGAAAGAAATTGGCAAGGTACACCGAATTTTGAGATGGAACCGCCGAAACGACGTAACAATGAACGACATGCGACTCGCTGACATGATGTTTTTGACTATAAGCTGTTCATTACTACACGTAAATTCAAAACATTTAAGAATTCTGCCAACGACATTCATCCACAAGCATAGCTCCATCAATTCTCTCATTGTTTTCCTCCCAACTGGTCATTAGAGCACAGATTAGAATTTATGTGTGGCTATTTAGAGAATGAACCAGCTGTAAGAATGCGCTCGGTCATTCACGATTGCCACAGTAAAGGAGAATTTTACCGTGCCTTCCTCTCAGCATATTGGTCTCAAGCTACACAAGACCGAGTAAAACATAGCATCATAATGATGAAACATTTCGAACAATCTGAATTTTCCAGTCTTGTGAAATATTTTGAAAAAATGTTGCACAAGAATCAGTACCTGTAAAAACCCATACAGCCCCTCAGAACTCATCCGCATTTGCTTTATCAAATTACCTGAACATTTACGACATATTATTTTGGCAGGACGTTGCAAAGACGACATTGAAGCTTTTCAGGGACTCTTACAAGAATTAGAAATTGACACAGACAGTCGAGGGATGCGAAAACAGGAAAACAATCACTACAGGTCACATCAGTCACTATTCCGGGATGACAGAAACAATAACTCGACACGACAAGTCCATTCTTACAACGCAAATCGTGACCAAAACAGACACCACCTGTATGACAACCGTTGGCAGAGTAGTAATAATTACAGAGAAAGATCGTATTTCCGTAGTAATGAATATGACATAGATAACCACAGAAACAGACAAGATGGTAACCAAAACAATTATTATCATGGGAGACAGAATAACTTCAGATGCAACAGTTCAGAGCGCAGTTACGATTCAGGGAGAAATTCTCCACCACATGACTGACAAACAAGAAACTATGTAAACTACCGACAAAACGACAGACCTGAATTCCATCAGAACTGGTGGGATTCAAACAGAGCAGGGCACTCTCGACAAGGTGAATTTGTAGAAGTTAGGTCTCCTAATCCCAATGACACACGCCAACAAAGAAATAGACAATGACTCGCACCGCAGGCAGCCACGTGCGCCGGCTGGCTCAGGGAAAAATTACATAGACGCTAACCTTGAGAAAAATTTTAGCATTCTTTACCAATGTACCATATACCACATGATAATTCCACTGAAGCTGAAACTCTGCGTACTAGGAAGAGTAAAGGTTTACACCACATTTCACATGTAAAACCGTTTATTGAAAGATAATCTGCTTTTTAAGTTTGTCTTTGCCATAAAACTTTTCACTTCACATTTCTAGTATGCATTGTCAGACTTAGAAACTGTTACCATGCAACAATGTTTGAAGTTAAATATTCAATCAAGAACCAAGAGAACTTATTTAAACAGAAATTACGAATGCATTGTTATAGTGAACAGACATCACAGTGTTATTGTGTGTGTACATTCTTGCTTGTTAGTTGCACAATTACGTAATGACTATAGGGCTTACATACTTAGAACATATACTGGTACTGCTAATGAGATTTTAATGCAACATTTTGGTTTACTTGAAAATACATTCTGGATTTAAAGTACTTTCAGTGAGATACCAGATGACACAGTGGTTAGTTTATGTGACAGCTACACGATTTTATCACGACGCTACTAATGAGTGACAATTTACAATGTTGCTTTTGCAGTGTTTCTGTTTTATATCTGCACAGTTTTCCTGAATTCTTCTGGAAAGTAAAACATGTTTAATAGTAACTTTGTGGTATAGCTACAATAAGACAGCCTTTTTGTTTGTTTTGTAGCACAAAAATACGTTACAGTGTAGTACTTTCTTGATCATGGTACTGTACATAATAACTACGATATCTATGCGCAAAGCATTTCAGTTTTGTTTATCATGAGGTAAGTACATTGGGTTCTGCAGAACTTAGCTTTCGGAAGACAATAACTACGACACTTCCACAGAGATTATCTTACAGCAAGACGCACATTTAGCGCTACAGGACACGTATTTGAGTGATTAATTTTGTACTTAAATCATTTATTTTTAAAGATATTTGAAGTACAATGATACAAAGGTTTTCCGTGATACATTTTATTCCATTGCTGTAATCTGTAACACCTGAGGGTATAATTATATTAATCCTCAGGGGGGTAGAGCCTACATTGTGTACCATGTGTTTGGCAAGCACAAGGAGTCCTAGCTAATATGGTACTTGCTTATACAACTTTACACATCGGTACCACATTTCTCTAACACACAAATTACACAGCTATCTGATCATTTAACTGAGAGATAAACATTTTTTTTACTACGTCAGTGACATATGTTTACGCAATTACAGAGTTGGATTACTTCACACTTACGAAATTGTATTTTGTCTGTACTTTGTGAACTGTTCATATTTTTTCGGAACCATTGTGATACTATGAGAGCGTTGAATGATGTATTTGGTAAGGGAGCATGATTTTAAAGTACGTTTGAGTTAGATGACACTATTGAAATGAGCAGAGAATTTTATTTAGGTTTTGAAATTATTGGAGGAAGCTACGACGATTTTGAGATTTGACTGAGGTATTATGATGTTATTATTATGATGACAATGTGTATTATGCTGTTGAGGTATGTTTATGATCAATAAGCTGGTGCTATATGAGGAATTTGATTATGCTACGTATTTATTAAGATGAAATATTAAAGAAGTGTCAACGAATATGTATATGTGTAATAAGGTAAAGAATAGTGAGTAGTGGTTAGGGACTCTGACTTGTGGAAAAGGATGTTGAAAACCAAGAATCGTACTTTAAGAGTTATGAAATGTGTGTAAATGTGTGAATGTATCACAATGCCGACGACAACTTTTTGAACACTGTTATATTCGTAGGATTTTGTTTCTACACATTTGCAATGCAAATTCACGACCTGTGAAATTTTTTGTATGAGACTGTCACTGTAATGCAAACTGGTGTCGTAAATATTTCAGTAAGAAAGTTAAGTGACCACCTTCACGTAATGAGTTGTGGGCACCCAGCTGCATGACAGTCGCCTGGAAAAAAGCCATTGGTGTGTGCCTTTCAGAGGCACAGGTGGAGAAAAAAAAGAGGCCATTATCCTCGCTATTGACATTGCTTTGTATAAAGCATCGCACATACGACACGCTCAAACTTGAAAACATATGATTATACTGTGGAGCTCTTAATTTATGATATTTACTAAAATGCCTAATGAAACGATGAGAAACATTTCACGGCTATTGTCTTGCTAGTTGAAAGAAATGGCATATGGCTTGCTTTATGTATTTATTTACTCATTTTGTTTAATATCTAGTTTCTAGCTGCACTGCAGCATTGGTTAAAATAAAATTTAATAGATGTACTAATATAGTTATTTTATGCCTACAGATCCAGTCATTTACAAATTTATGATCTACTTCCAAGAAAACGAGGGCACATAAATAGACATTTCCCTTCACAGTAATTGCATAAATAATTTTTTTACGATTTGGTAACTTATCTGCTAGTGTAAGTTCTCGTGATGCATCACTCTAGTGTTAAGATGTGATATAGGTATTAAACATGGCCATTTTTACTGTAATATTTTTTATGCTTGAGCTTTCTCATGTTTAGATATAAGTTATTGCATTTGCTGCAGCTGTTTGCCAGGCATAGTGCTACTAAATTTCACTTTGTATTACTCTGTTAAGCTAGTTTTACTACTGATTTATTTTTTTTTGTTGCTGCACATTGGCTCATATTAGTTGTAATGTTGCATTGCTTGGTAATTTAGATTTACTGCAGCTTGCTTTGACAATTTCCATTTATTTTCATTGCTGTTTGTATTAATTGTTATGTGCGGCTGCATTGCCTTGTCCATTGGTATATATATCTGAGCTCAGTAGATTTAAGTTAGCTTAAGAGGGGATAGACTATATAAGAAACTAACTATGATGGATTGGAAGAAATGCACTGAGAAGCTATAAGAAAATGGTTTGGCCAAAAAAGTAGTGTACAGTGGAGAAAAACTATTTTTGAAAGAGGATGTGGACAGAATACAGAAAGCATGCTTGGATAGGATTTTCTTTTTTTGGCTGGAGCAAATATCGAAATAAGAGGAACGATCTATGGAATGAAGTTTTGGGTTGGACTGCAGTACCAAATGTTACACTGAAAACAAACCCTGTCCTTCCTTTTGTGTTATCCCACTATGTGTTTGTGTACCCTTGTGTATTTGTTTTCTTCCTGTCTCTGTGTAGTTTCATAGAATTTTTTTCTCTTGTAATACTAAGCTACATTCACTATGATGAGGAATACTGTTATCCTCAAATCCACTCCTGGAAATTGAAATAAGAACACCGTGAATTCATTGTCCCAGGAAGGGGAAACTTTATTGACACATTCCTGGGGTCAGATACATCACATGATCACACTGACAGAACCACAGGCACATAGACACAGGCAACAGAGCATGCACAATGTCGGCACTAGTACAGTGTATATCCACCTTTCGCAGCAATGCAGGCTGCTATTCTCCCATGAAGACGATCGTAGAGATGCTGGATGTAGTCCTGTGGAGCGGCTTGCCATGCCATTTCCACCTGGCGCCTCAGTTGGACCAGCGTTCGTGCTGGACGTGCAGACCGCGTGAGACGATGCTTCATCCAGTCCCAAACATGCTCAATGGGGGACAGATCCGGAAATCTTGCTGGCCAGGGTAGTTGACTTACACCTTCTAGAGCACGTTGGGTGGCACGGGATACATGCGGACGTGCATTGTCCTGTTGGAACAGCAAGTTCCCTTGCCGGTCTAGGAATGGTAGAACGATGGGCTCGATGACGGTTTGGATGTACCGTGCACTATTCAGTGTCCCCTCGACGATCACCAGTGGTGTACGGCCAGTGTAGGAGATCGCTCCCCACACCATGATGCCGGGTGTTGGCCCTGTGTGCCTCGGTCGTACGCAGTCCTGATTGTGGCGCTCACCTGCACGGCGCCAAACACGCATACGACCATCATTGGCACCAAGGCAGAAGCGACTCTCATCGCTGAAGACGACACGTCTCCATTCGTCCCTCCATTCACGCCTGTCGCGACACCACTGGAGGCGGGCTGCACGATGTTGGGGCGTGAGCGGAAGACGGCCGAACGGTGTGCGGGACCGTAGCCCAGCTTCATGGAGACGGTTGCGAATGGTCCTCGCCGATACCCCAGGAGCAACTGGCGACAACATCGATGTACTGTGGAGACCTCACGCCCCACGTGTTGAGCAATTCGGCGGTACGTCCACCCGGCCTCCCGCATGCCCACTATACGCCCTCGGTCAAAGTCCGTCAGCTGCACATACGGTTCACGTCCACGCTGTCGCGGCATGCTACCAGTGTTAAAGACTGCGATGGAGCTCCGTATGCCACGGCAAACTGGCTGACACTGACGGCGGCGGTGCACAAATGCTGCGCAGCTGGCGCCATTCGACGGCCAACACCGCGGTTCCTGGTGTGTCCGCCGTGCCGTGCGTGTGATCATTGCTTGTACAGCCCTCTCGCAGTGTCCGGAGCAAGTATGGTCGGTCTGACACACCGGTGTCAATGTGTTCTTTTTTCCATTTCCAGGAGTGTATAATTGGAATTAATAATATGTTATTTACCTTGTAAATAACTTAGACATTATTTATTCTGTTTTGTTTTAATGCTCGTGTGTAAAGTTGATGTTTCAAAAGTTATTCTGATCTTTTATGTATTTACTTATGTCATAATTCCTGTAACACTGATGTATATGTTCGATTCTTTAGTAAAGCCTGTACTACAAATGTTATCTGTATTGTTATGTTTTTAATGATGTATTTTGTACCTTTGTTATTGTATTCTTATGTTATAAAATTGTAATTGACACCAGTTCATCAAATTAAGTAACTTGTCAGTTACATTTCACTGCACACGTTTCTGTTGGTCATAGTATATGGACAATATGTGAGAAGTAGGGACTGATAGTGTTTACACATGTGTTAATAATTCAGCAAGAGACTGGATAACAGCATTGTTGGTTCTAAGGACATTTCAAAAAAAAATTTGTGAGTGCGCAAGTGGTAGTTCATGGACTTGCTATATTGTCCACAAGACTCTTCGATGGTGATTGTGCACCTGCACTGTCACAGCAGATGGCTGCTGGCCATCTCTACAAGCACTGCAGTGGGTCTGCACCTCTGGTGGCCCACCAATACCATACTCTCTACCAGGACTACAGTGGATCTGCTCTGTGATGAACTACCTACTAATATTCTTCAAAACTTCGACTGACTCTGCTGTGGGTTTGCTCTGTTGTGGCCCAATACCTGTCTGCATGTCAAGAGTCAGCACTGTCTTTCCGTTGGAAGGACAACACTACTTCTTCAAGACTACATGGAAATCTGCTACTTCCGTGTGCATTCTCTTTTACTGATCAGACTTTGAGAAAAAAAAAACAACTCTGCAATTTTACTGTGATGAATGATCAGGACTGTCTTTATGGACTGTGAGAAAATTTTAGCTTTTGACCAACCTTGTATCAATAAGTGTGTGCATATGATTTTTTTTGTTATTGTAACTGTGAAAAACTTTTTAACAAATATGTATTGGCCAGTGCCCAAAACAATTTGTAAAATTTTTTGTGGGGAGCATGGGGGCTATGTAAGTAGGCTGTTTAGGTTTTCTTATCGGTAACGCTACATAGCGCTTTGTATGAAAATCACTGGCTGTGCTGTGTGCAGTCTGTGGCTAGCTTGCATTGTTGTCTGCCATTGTAGTGTTGGGCAGCTGGATGTTAACAGCGTTGCGTTCCGCAGTTGGAGGTGAGCCGCCAGCAGTGATGCATGTGGGGAAAGAAATGGCGGAGTTTTGAAATTTGTAAGACTGGATGTCAAGAACTGCTATGTATATTATGATTTTTCAACACTATTAAGGTAAATACATTGTTTGTTCTCTATTAAAATCTTTCATATGCTAACTATACCTATCAGTAGTTAGTGCCTTCCGTAGTTTGAATCTTTTATTTAGTTGGCAGTAGTGGCGCTCGCTGTATTGCAGTAGTTCGAGTAACGAAGATTTTTGTGAGGTAAGTGATTTGTGAAAGGTATAGGTTAATGTTAGTCAGGGCCACTCTTTTGTAGGGGTTATTGGAAGTCAGATTGCGTAGCGCTAAAAATATTTTGTGTCAGTTTAAGGACAGTCGTGTATAATTGTTCAAAGGGGACGTTTCACACTATTTAAACTAACGTACGCCAACAACAACAGACACACCCGAGCGAGGACTCGAACCTCCGGCGGCAGGGGCCGCGCAATCCGTGACATGACGCCTCAAACCGCGCGGCCACTCCGCCCGGCCACGTGGATTCAGATGATCGTTTGTGCGGTTTAAGTACCTGCAAGACAAAATTATATTTGACTAAGTTTTGATAATTAATAAGAAGTCTGTTATCAGCAATTCATTTCTAATGAGGTACGTCTCCAGAACTAGTCTTAACAGCAGAAACAAATCCCTCTCACTGCTAGCATTATAATTGTTTCAGTACTGAGGAATTGTGTTTCGTTATTACTGTTCTTCCTTCTTCTAAAAACGATAAATCTCCACCTCCCGATAAATAGGTGTAATTTTTTTCCTATATTACAGTTAAGTAGAAGTTTAATCAGAGAACGTGGTAACAGGTCAAGTACAAAATTAGCGCTCTGGTTCCCGCAATGATACACGACGAGCGATCGGTGAGGTTTCAGCGCGAGAGATCTGAAAGAGAAAAGAAAGGAGTTCAAGCAAAGCTTTAACAAGAAACCCCACAACAGAAAAGTTAAGAAGAATGGAGCTAAACGAAATCTCGAAAGAAATTACTGACAGTTCTCGAACAACACTAAAACGGAAAAACCCGAAATTCAGCAGCGAAACAAAATATGTTACAATAGAAAGAAGAAACACTGACGGATTGACTGCCAAATAGAGAGACGTTACCAAAAGCGCTAAGAAGGCGATCAGAAGAGATCAGAGGAGGCGAACCACAAGACTGATCGAGGACACCATTGAAGACAATGTTGACGGAGTCCTTCGTTTCCGTCGAGCTATATGCACACTGATCATCCGCAAAATTCGTATGACCGAGAAGAAATTGTTACCGAGAGACGCAAAACCATTGGGTTGGTGCGTAAGTTCGTAGCGTTTTCCCATAAATTAAAAAAAAATACAATAGTTACACATGGCAGAGACTGTAGTCATCGATAATACACTCCTGGAAATTGAAATAAGAACACCGTGAATTCATTGTCCCAGGAAGGGGAAACTTTATTGACACATTCCTGGGGTCAGATACATCACATGATCACACTGACAGAACCACAGGCACATAGACACGGCTTACAGAGCATGCACAATGTCGGCACTAGTACAGTGTATATCCACCTTTCGCAGCAAAGCAGGCTGCTATTCTCCCATGGAGACGATCGTAGAGATGCTGGATGTAGTCCTGTGGAACGGCTCGCCGTGCCATTTCCACCTGGCGCCTCAGTTGGACCAGCGTTCGTGCTGGACGTGCAGACCGCGTGAGACGACGCTTCATCCAGTCCCAAACATGCTCAATGGGGGACAGATCCGGAGATCTTGCTGGCCAGGGTAGTTGACTTACACCTTCTAGAGCACGTTGGGTGGCACGGGATACATGCGGACGTGCATTGTCCTGTTGTCCTGTTGGAACAGCAAGTTCCCTTGCCGGTTTAGGAATGGTAGAACGATGGGTTCGATGACGGTTTGGATGTACCGTGCACTATTCAGTGTCCCCTCGACGATCACCAGTGGTGTACGGCCAGTGTAGGAGATCGCTCCCCACACCATGATGCCGGGTGTTGGCCCTGTGTGCCTCGGTCGTATGCAGTCCTGATTGTGGCGCTCACCTGCACGGCGCCAAACACGCATACGACCATCATTGGCACCAAGGCAGAAGCGACCCTCATCGCTGAAGACGACACGTCTCCATTCGGCCCTCCATTCACGCCTGTCGCGACACCACTGGAGGCGGGCTGCACGATGTTGGGGCGTGAGCGGAAGACGGCCTAACGGTGTGCGGGACCGTAGCCCAGCTTCATGGAGACGGTTGCGAATGGTCCTCGCCGATACCCCAGGAGCAACAGTGTCCCTAATTTGCTGGGAAGTGGCGGTGCGGTCCCCTACGGCACTGCGTAGGATCCTACGGTCTTGGCGTGCATCCGTGCGTCGCTGCGGTCCGGTCCCAGGTCGACGGGCACGTGCACCTTCCGCCGACCACTGGCGACAGCATCGATGTACTGTGGAGACCTCACGCCCCACGTGTTGAGCAATTCGGCGGTACGTCCACCCGGCCTCCCGCATGCCCACTATACGCCCTCGCTCAAAGTCCGTCAACTGCACATACGGTTCACGTCCACGCTGTCGCGGCATGCTACCAGTGTTAAAGACTGCGATGGAGCTCCGTATGCCACGGCAAACTGGCTGACACTGACGGCGGCGGTGCACAAATGCTGCGCAGCTAGCGCCATTCGACGGCCAACACCGCGGTTCCTGGTGTGTCCGCTGTGCCGTGCGTGTGATCATTGCTTGTACAGCCCTCTCGCAGTGTCCGGAGCAAGTATGGTGGGTCTGGCACACCGGTGTCAATGTGTTCTTTTTTCCATTTCCAGGAGTGTATATACTCCTTTCACTGTTTACAGCAGTCTACCAACGCTGGGGTAACTTTCCAATTCCTCAATCACGGGGCCGGCCGCGGTGGTCTAGCGGTTCTAGGCGCTCAGTCCGGAACCGCGCGACTGCTGCGGTCGCAGGTTCGAATCCTGCCTCGGGCATGGATGTGTGTGATGTCCTTAGGTTAGTTAGGTTTAAGTAGTTCTAAGTTCTAGGGGACTGATGACCACAGATGTTAAGTCCCATAGCGCTCAGAGTCATTTGAACCATTTTTTTTTCAATGACGGGGTTACGAGGCGAAGAACACGTGGAGTCATGTTCAGAGCGCATTTTGATCGGGAAAGGGGAGAGAGGAAAAGGCGCAAGATCAGGTGAACAAAGTCGGTGCGGAATGCCTTCCCAACACAACTCCTGTATAGCATTTCTTGTCAGTGTAGCAGAATATGGGTGGGCGTAATCGTGGTGTAGCATCACTTCACGCAGTCTTCCTCGTCGTTTTTCTTGGACTGTGTCTGCAAGACGTCTCAGTTGTTGACAATAAATGCCAGCAGTGATGGTTGTACCTCGGGAAAGCAATTCATAGTACATCACACCACCGCTCTTGCACCAGGTGCATAGCATTATCTTATGTGGGTGAAATTAAAAGTGGGGAAGGTAACATTAAAAGTGCAACAGGAATTCCATTGTTAAATGCGTGGGAGAGAGCTGATAGGCGGAAAGAGTACACTGAAGGCCGCTGTGAGGGGAAAGACTTGTCTGATCTGATAGAAGAAGAAACAGCATTCGATTAACAGGAGATAGGGGATCCAGAATTGGAATTTAAGAGAGTTTCGGAAGACTTAAGATCAAATAAGGCAGATGGGATAGATAAAATTTCATCAGAATTTCTAAAATCATTAGGGGAAGTGGCAACAAAACGACTATTCACGTTGTTTGAGTCTGGCAATATACTGTCTGACTTTCGGAAAAATATCATCCATACAATTTCGAAGACTGCAAAAGCTGACAAATGCGACAATTATCACACAATCAGCTTAACAGCTCATGCATACAAGTTGTTGACAAGAATAATATACAGAAGAATGGAAAAGAAAATTGAGGATGTGTTAGATGACGATCAGTTTGGCTTTAGGAAAGGTAAAGGAACCAGAGGGGCAATTCTGAAGTTGTGATAGATAATGGAAGCGAGACTAAAGAAAAGACAAGACACGTTCATAGGATTTGTCGACCTGGAGAAAGCCTTCGATAATGTAGAATGGTGCAAGATGTTCGAAATTCTGAGAAAAATAGGTGTAGGGTATAGGGAGAAACGGATAATACACGAGGGTTATTCGGAAAGTAAGGAACGATCGGTAGCGAAATCGAAAATACAGTGAAAATCTGATGAAGCTGTGTCTAGTACGCCCATCGATCGCATCATGTCGCTCTTTTCAGTTCTGAACTCTCAGTGAGAACGTAAAGATGGCTGGAAATCAGCGTCTCCCGCCAAGTATGAGGTCCTGGGAAAGATTTCGCCTGAAGCTGTGCAATCCACATAACTGTCATGCGGTTCGTTGTACACGACAATTCTCGGCCGCACTCTGCAGGGGCAATGAAGATGCTCCAGCAGCGTTTTTTATGGGTAGTGTCTGATCACCCACAATACAGCCCGTAATTGCCTACCCCTGAGGTTCTTATCTATCAAATGAACCGTTGGCTATGAAGACAATATTTTGACACAGACAACGGGCTGCAGTCCAGAGTAGAAATTGGTCGAAAAGCACTGGCAGCTGTCTTCTACAACGAGAGAATTGAAAAGTTGGTACAACGCTACCACAGATGTCTAAGTCTGAGCGGCGACTGTGCAGAGAAGTACCTGGAATGTGTAGCTAACCGTTGCAAATAAAACAGTTTTGATTTTCAGTCTGGTTTCCATTTCGCGACCTATCGTTCCTTACTTTCCGAATAGCCCTCGCACAACATTTACAAGAACCAAGAAGGAATAATAAGAGTGGATGACCACGAACGAAATATTCGGATTGAAAAGGGTGTAAGACAAGGATGTAGTCTCTCGCCCCTACTGTTCAATCTGTACATCGAAGAAGCAATGATGGAAATAAAGGAAAGATTCAGGAGTGGAATGAAAACTCAAGGTGAAAGTATATCAATGATATGATTCGCTGATGACATTGCTATTAGAGTGCTGCAACGCCCAGTGTTTGACCGGTCACGGCTCGCCTGTTGACGGGGGGACCGAGCCGCTCGTGTCCGGCCCCATACGACTCGGCTCGGTCACGTACTCGCCCCATGTCTGATGTCCGGATTCCGGACACGCGGATAACCGAGCATGACCGGTCACCGCTGACGCCTCACGTCGCCGCTCCCCGGCTCGCTGCACTGTACTTTACTGTACAAATGCAACGCCTCTCTGTCTCTCTCTCTGTCTCTCTCTCTCTCTCTTTTAATACAAAAGTAACGTTTCCAAGAACGGGTACGTTACACAGCTAAATTCATAGAGCACTTTCTTTTATAATATTTACTCCCGTCTTCCTAACTTCCACGAATTTTGTTGTAAATAAAACATTGATCACAAGAGACCAATCTGTGTTAATATAATGAAATGTAAGCGTCAAATAGTGCACCTGATTATGCGAATCAGTCCACATATCAACTGTCGCAGCACATGTTTTATTAATAACTTCCGCAATAACAGAAGGCATTATACTGTTTCGTATTGCATCAGCTTGTTCTTTGACATGTCTGCTTATAGTAGAGGGATGTGACATGGCACCTGCCACGTTAACTATTCCATAATGCGCACCTAGATGTATTAATTCTTGGCCTAGTTCTCTGAAACCTTCACCGCAAACAGCATTAAAAGGTCTCATATCTTTAGCACACATTGCAACACACTTTGCTGTAATACTATTTTTTATTACTGCCGGTATTCCTGAAGGAGCTGTATCTTTGTGAGGTTTCTTGCAACTGTGTTTCTTTAAAAGAGTGGTTCGCGATTGGAAACACAATAATGTGGAGCAGTTTATGCACGATACGTACCCACTAGACGCACTGTTTTCGTCTACAACCACCAAAAATATGCTCCGTACTTGGCTTTTTAGACCTTCCCGTCTCTTCAACGTGTAAACATTGATTTCAATCTTACGTCTTACTGCACTGGTTTCCTCGCACTGCATAATTGCAGAGAGAGAGAGAGAGACACCACAAATGAGAAACCCGTACTGGCTGCAGTCTCACACGGATAATGACACGTGTAATGTGTTTGAAGTTGCGTGCTACGTATTCGGTCACGGCTTCTATGCTCGGTCACTAGAACTAGTGCGGGCAGCCTATCTAGTTAGGGTGTGCTCGCCCCATCTCGTATTTTGTGCTCGCTTACTCGGTCATGCAGGACTCTAATTGCTATCTTGAGTGAAAGTGAAAAAGAGTTACTTGATCTGCTGAATGGAATGGTCTAATGAGTACACGATACAGACTGAGAGTAAATCGAAGAAAGACGAAAGTAATGAGAAGTAGGAAAAATGAGAACAGCGTGAAACTTAAGATCAGGATTGATGGTCACGAAGTAGATGAAGTTAAGGAATTCTGCTACCTACGCAGCAAAATAACCAATGATGGACGGAGCAAGGAGAACACCCAAAGCAGACTAGCACTGGCAAAGAGGGCATTCCTGGCCAAGAGAAGTCTACTAGTGTCAAACATAGGCCTTAATTGGAGGAAGAAATTTCTGAGAATATACGTTTGGAGCACAGCATTCTATGGTAGTGAAACACTGACTGTAGGAAAACCGGAACAGAAGAGAATCGAAGCATTTGAGATGTGGTGCTGCAGTCGAATATTAGGTGGACTCATAAGGTAAGCAACGAGGAGGTTCTCCGCAGAATCGGAGAGGAAAGGAATATGTGGAACACACTGACAAGGGGAAGGGGCAGGATGATATGACATATGTTAAGACATCAGGGACTAACTTCCATGGCTCTACAGGGAGCTGTAGACGGCAAAAAACTGTAGAGGAAGACAGCAGTTGGTATACATCCAGCAGATAATTGACGACGTAGGTTGCAAGTGCTACTCTGAGACGAAGAGGTTGGCACAGGAGAGAAATTCGTGGCGGGCCGCATCAAGCCAGTCAGAAGACTCATGTTAAAAAAAGGAAAGCCGGAAACACGGGTGTTAAGGGTGATGAAAAAGCAGATGCAGCAGCCAAGGAGTCGTGTCGTGATCCTTCAGTACTTCAGCCTGCCGTTCCCCCACATGCCATATATATTCTGAACAGTTTCGGTATTAAAACATCAAAAATTAAAAAGCAGTCACATGTCATACATGATACAATACAGAATTTACTTTTGTCGTTTGGTACTGAATTGGCCACATCATTGTGTTGGATGCTTTGATATTACGCTGTGCACTACAGTTGCTGTCGCATTAAGGATGATAATTTTGTATTGTATCACGTGCCTAGAAGAGAATAGAAGCTTTCGAAATGTGGTGCTACAGATGAACGCTGAAGATTGGAGGGTAGATCACATAACTAATGAGGAGGTACTGAATAGAATTGGGGAGAAGAAGAGTGTGTGGCACAACTTGACTAGAAGAAGGGATCGGTTGGTAGGATATGTTCTGAGGCATCAAGGGATCACCAATTTAGTAGTGGAGGGCAGCGTGGAGGGTAAAAATCGTAGAGGGAGACCAAGAGATGAATACACTAAGCAGATTCAGAAGGATGTAGTTGCAGTAGGTACTGGGAGATGAAGAAGCTTGCACAGGATAGGGTAGCATGGAGAGCTGCATCAAACCAGTCTCAGAACTGAAGACCACAACAACAGCATCACGTGCCTGTGACATGCGAGAACTTTCCTGATTTACGAAGTGTGTGAGAAAAGTAATGAGACTGAATTTTTATCTTCCAACGTTTTCATTTTTATATCTTTTTAAAACAACAATATTGTCCGCCTCCAAGTAGTTCCCTTCGGCAGCTAGAGAGAGGCAGAGTCGTTCCCATTCTTGGCAGCAGCGCTGAAAGGCTTCAACTGGTAGGCTTTTAACATGCAGATCACATTCTTTTGAATGTTCTACAGCGCTCCAAAATGGCGTCCTTTTAAGGCATTTCCCAAGGATTCAGATCAGATGAATAGGAGGACTGTGAAACAACAGGAATGCGTTTTGAGATCAAACATTACGGAATGGAAGTGCCCGAGTCAAATGGAGCGTTGTCACGACGCAGCATCCAGTTGTTTGCAATGTCCAGTCTCACTTGATTCACCGTTTCGCTGAGCCTCTCAGGGACTTCTTTGTAAAAGACTTGGTTGACGATTTGTCCTGAAAGAACAAATTTTTTATCACGCAGTACTCCTACTGTAAAAAAAGCAAATCTTTGATTTGCTCATTCGAGCTTTCTTTCCGTCGAGGAGATTTCTCAGTGTGCCACTCTTTACTTTGCCGCTTTGTGTCAGGACAGTGATCAAAAATCAGGGATTCATCCCCTGTGATGACTCGACTGAACCACTCTTTGGCAGTCCTCTCAAGAAGATCAACCCACATGCTTCTTCAATTGTCCTGCTCAGCTGTGAGGTTTTCTGGCACCATTTTGTCACAAACGTTTCACATGTGCAAATCTCCGGTAAAATTTGATGTACTGTGGAAGTGTTTAACAGGTCATCCATCATCCTTATTGTTAAACATCGGTCTGATTTCACAAGAGCACGCACACGTTTGAAGTTTTTGTCAGTTTTTGAAGCTGAAGGCCTCAGTGAGCGAGATTCGTTCAAAAATGGTTCAAATGGCTGTGAGAACTATGGGACTTAACTTCTGAGGTCATCAGTCCCCTAGAACGTAGAACTACTTAAACCTAACTATCCTAAGGACATCACACACATCCATGCCCGAGGCAGGATTCGAACTTGCGACCGCAGCGGTCGCGCGGTTCCAGACTGTAGCGCCCAGAACCGCTCCGCCACTCCGGCCGGCAGCGAGATTCGTCTTCAGCGTGTTCACGGCCTTCCAAAAACGGTTTGTGCCATCGAAAAACTTGTACTCTTGATAAGGAATGTTCGACATAGCGCTGTTTCAACTGTTCAAAGGTCACACTCGCGGATTTCCCAAGTTTAACACAACACTTCATGGCATAACGGTCCTCTAAATTACGCTTTCCATTTTCGTGACACACAACGAAATGCCACAGTGAAGATGAAGCTCTGCAAAATCACGTGATGACTGCACGGAGCTAAAACTCGGACTGAGCATCTGGAAGGGAGGAACACACCACTCTACACCAGTAGAAAAAACACAGCTTTGCCAGACCGCTGGCGGTGTTGTCAGCCTCATTACTTTTGTCACACACTTGGTACTTTTCCCTGGACGATGGTTCAATACCGAGACAGATCGGAATAAGTACGAAATTAAAAAGAGCAGCATTGTGTCACGCATTTTATGCGATATATTTCTGCAGTTGAATTCACGTAGTGCGTACACTAATAGAGGAATGTACAGAGTATAATATCCAACTTCACATTGCCTTCGCAGACAACCAGAAGGCGTTCGACAAGATCGAAACCTGGGCATTGATGAGAGCGACGAACAGACGCCTCACTGACTACAGGTATACCAGATTAATTCGCTACATTTAGAGAATTCACTCCACTTGTGACAATAAAGGAAGCCTGGATCACTGGCAAGGTTCCCTTGAGAAGAGGCCTGATACAGGGAGACACAATCTCGTCTATGTTATTCATGTCGCCTTGGGAGGCTATGTTCAAGTGTCTAGTCTGTGAACGGAAAGATATGAACATGGGCGGAAGACACTTTACAGATGATGTCATCCTCTTTAGGAGTGCCATAAACGAACCTTGAACAACGATGAGAGAGCTTAAAGGTGCTTCCCAAGCTGTAGGCCTCAAAATTAACCTTCAAAAGACCAAACTTACGAGCCCCGTCAACCAGACAGCAGTGATCATCCGTCCAATTGGTCTTACTTTGGTGGCATTTGGGAAACTCGGTTACATTATTTGCAAACCGACCATCCGCATACATTTAAAAACGATGGTCTGTGATACATGCATCCAGCCAATAGCAATATACGAACACGAAACTTTGTCACTTATAACAAGCAGCGCATATCGATTCCGAGTCTGTGCAAGGGCAACGGACAGAGCAACGCTTGGTTTTAAACTGAGAGAGAGAATCGAGAACGAAGAGATAACGAGAGGAAAGAGAGTCTATGACGTTGTCGAGCGAATAGTGAGACTGAAGTGGCATCGGGCAGGACATGTGGCCAGGAAGACATTCAAATGGCCCAAAACTCTGATGCAGTGGTGTCCGAAGGAGTCAAAGTGAAGTGTCGGACGCCCTCTGACGAGACGGAGAGACGACATCCAACGATGTACGGGAAAAAGAAGTGATCCAGACCGTCCAGCAAAGATCGACATGGAAATATAGGTTTCTTCGAATATCACAGTCGCAGTGATCCTCATCTTCTTCTTCTTCTTCTTTATCGTCGCATTGCCCCATGTCACGTAGGGTCGGCGTAACTCATCTGGATCCTTCTTCTCCGTAGTACTCTATCCATTGCCTCTTCCTTCTTCCATCCTTTCTCCCTTAGGTCCCCGGATATCTTATTCTTCCACCTCATCTTCGGTCTTCCTGTTCCTCTCGCTCCTTCAACCTTTGTATCTTCAACTCTGTTTCCGGTATACTCTTCCCCTTTTCTCTGTAAGTGTCCGTACCACCTTAGTCTGCTCTCTTGTATCTTTTTTCCCATGGGTCCCACTTTCACAGATCCTCTAACAAATTCACTTCTAACCCTGTCCTTCCTTGTTACCCCACACATCCACCTCAGCATCCTCATTTCCGCCACTTCCATCTTCCTTTTCTGGGCTACTGTGATTGGCCACGTCTCTGCCCAGTATATCATAGCAGGCCTTACCACCGACTTGTACACTTTCCCTTTCAACCCAATGCTCACCTTCTTGTCACACAACATTCCACTCATTTTCCTCCAGTTGTTCCAACCGCAATTTATTCGGTGTTGTATCTCGCTTTCCAGTTCTCTGTCCCTCTGTATGTACGACCCCAGGTATTTAAATTTGCAGACCGATTTCAGCTCATCATCCTGGATCTTGCAAGACCTCATCTGCACATCCTTCAGTGCTAAATATTCTGACTTTGTCCTGCTAATTTACATCCCTCTTTCTTCTAGTGCCTTCCTCCAATCCTCCAGCTTTTCCTCGATTCTGTCGATGCTCTGCTCACAAAGAACCACACCATCCCCAAACATCATATTCCACGGCGATTCCTTCTTCACATCTTTCACCAGCACATCTATAATCACGTCAAAGAGGTAGGGATTAACCCTAATTTTACTGGGAACTCCTTTGTCATGCCCACACTACTTCTCAGCTGTGTCATTGCTCCTCTGTACATTTCCTTCACTAACCTCACATACTTCACTGGCACGCACTGCTCTCTCATGCTTCTCCATATTTCGTCCCTTGGGACTCTGTCATATGCTTTCTCCAAATCAATGAAAGCCATATGTAGATCGGCTTGTGCTCCCCGTGTCTCTCCACTATCCGCCTTAAAGCATGTATTGCATCAGTCGTTCCTTTTCCAGGCATGAATCCAAACAGTCCTTCACACACCACGGTCTCCTTGCGTAATCTTGCTTCTATAACTCTTTCCCAAATTTTTATTGTGTGTGCCGTCAGTTTAATACCTCTATAGTTACTGCAGTCATCCTCATCTATAATGGATGAAATCTTACTTCGACATGGAAATATCTGGAACACGCGTATGGCCATGAGTGGATATCTAGAGACGAAGAATAACATCTCGCCTCCAGTCACTGAGCGCCTGAGGTCAGAAGCAGTTCTATCTAGAGACCACATGGCCGATGTAGGGCACCAGCTCAAGAGTCCTTTGCCGCATCGGAACTCGGCCTGGGCGCAGTGTTAACGCGAGTTAACTCTTCGTCCCGCGGGAAGACGCCGGGAGGCGCAGTCAGCTGGCGCTCAGTTGTCTGGCGTGCGCGGATCGCGCAGTCGCGTGACTGGGCCACAGTAATTAAGTTAGCCGAAGGGGGGGGGGTGAGGAGAGGGGAGGTGGTAGGAGGACGGAGGGGAGGGGCCAGCTTCTGATTTGAGCCGCGAGGCAGGCGCGGCGGCGCTGCAGTCGCTCCGGTCCGCCCCCACCCCACCCCACCCCACACCACCACGCAGGGTGCGCGCGCTCCCACGGCGCGGCGAGATGCTCGCTTGTCTACCAACAACTCAACAACTTGCCAAGTTGCAGAACCCGGCCCAGCCCAGCCCGAACCAGAGGAGAGCCGAGCAGCCCGCGGCCACACTCTCTGCGCTCTCTGCTGACTTTATGAGTGTGTGTGTGTGTGTGTGTGAGAGAGAGAGAGAGAGAGAACAGCACAGAAACTGCACGCCTGCTGCAATTACCATAAGTCTCTGTCAACGTTACGGGACCCGCATTCCGCAGTAGCTGGGCAGAAAGTAAAGTAGTCGTCACTCCAAAGTTCACCACAACCACACAGTACTTCACATGGGCGTAGTCCTCGCCCAGAGCGTACGAGGAGTATTCACGTACTTTGAATTACATCCTCGAAAAATAAAGCTACGCAATTAATTTTTTTATTTGGTTGCAGGTACACGTCTGCAGCGTTCCTGCACAACAGTTCTTTATCACAGATTGGGAACTTAGCACCTGTATGCGAGTTAAAAAAATTAGAGTGATGCTCTATCCCGTAGTGTCTACTTTTTGTGCGTCTTTTACACTACTGGCCATTAAAATTGCTACAGCACGTAGATGACATGCTACAGACGCGAAATTTAACCGACAGGAAGAAGTTGCTGTGATATGCAAATGATTAGCTTTTCAGATCATTCACACTTGGTTGGTGTCGGTGGCGACACCTAAAATGTGCTGACATGAGGAAAGTTTCCAACTGATTTCTCATACACAAACAGCAGTTGACCGGCGTTTCCTGGTGAAACGTTGTTGTGATGCCTCGTGTAAGGAGGAGAAATGCGTACCATCACGTTTCCGACTTTGATAAAGGTCGGATTGTAGCCTATCGCGATTGCGGTTTACCGTATCGCGACATTGCTGCTCGCGTTGGTCGAGATCCAATGACTGCTAGCAGAATATGGAATCGGTGGGTTCAGGTGGGTAATACGGAACGCCGTGCTGGATCCCAACGGCCTCGTGTCACTAGCAGTCGAGATGACAGGCATCTTATCCGCATGGCTGTAACGGATCGTGCAGCCACGTCTCGATCCCTGAGTCAACAAATGGAGACGTTTGCAAGACAACAACCATCTGCACGAACAGTTCGACGACTTTTGCAGCAGCATGGTCTATCAGCTCTGAGACCATGGCTACGGTCACCCTTGACGCTGCATCACAGACAGGAGCGCCTGCGATGGTGTACTCAACGACTAACCTGGGTGCACGAATGGCAAAACGTCATTTTTTCTTATGAATCCAGCTTCTGTTTACTGCATCGTGATGGTCGCATCCGTGTTTGGCGACATCGCGGTGAATGCACATTGGAAGCGTTTATTCCTCATCACCCGGCGTGGTGGTATGGGGTACCATTGGTTACACGTCTCGGTCACCTCTTGTTCGCATTGACGGCACTTTGAACGGTGGACATTACATTTCAGATGTGTTACGACCCGTGGCTCTACCCTTCATTCGATCCCTGCGAAACCCTACATTTCAGCAGGATAATGCACGACCGCATCTCGCAGTTCCTGTACGGGTCTTTCTGGATACAGAAAATGTTCGACTGCTGCCCTGGCCAGCACATTCTCCAGATCTATCACTAATTGAAAACGTCTGGTCAATGGTGACCGAGCAACTGGCTCGTCACGATACGGCAGTCACTAATGTTGATGAACTGTGGTATCGTGTTGAAGCTGCATGGGCAGCTGTACCTGTACACGACATCCAAGCTCTGTTTGATTCAATGCCCAGGCGTATCAAGGCCGTTATTACGGCGAGAGGTGGTTGTTCTGGGTACTGATTTCTCAGGTTCTATGCACCCAAATTGCGTGAAAATGTAATCACATGTCAGTTCTAGTATAATATATTTGTCCAATGAATACCTGTTCATCATCTGCATTTCTTCTTGGTGTAGCAATTTAAATGGCCACTAGTGTAGTTATTCCGCAGTCATCCTCTGGTACGGCAGAGGTACAATGGATAGGCAAAATGATGTCAACACCTATATTTCCTTGGGAATGGTTTATTAATAAGGGGTTGGACCCCATTTGCCGTAACACAGCTGAGATTGTTCTTGGAATACTGGCATATAATGATTTATTGTCTCTAGTGGAATGTTACGCCACTCTTCGGTCAGAACCTCTTGTAACTCTTGTAGTGACGAGGTACGTGGAAACCTGCTCCGGAGTCTGCGCTTCAATACTGTCGGCAAGGGTTCAATAATATTAAAGTCCGCGTACTGTGCTGTCCAGGGAAGACGCTGCAGTTCAGTTGCATGCTCGTCATACCACGATTGCACTGTCCTGCCTGTGTGAATGGGTGCATTGTGGTCCTGAAGTATGGCGTCATTTGAATCATGGGGTGCACCTGATCACGTAAAATGTTCACATAATCGTGGCTGTAACACGGCCTTTGAGAGTAATGATGGGACCAGCTGAATACCATGATACGGCTGCCCACACCATCACACTTCCACCTCCATGCTTAACCATTGAAATCAAGCAGTCAGGATTGTAGGCTTCTTTTTGGCGTTCTCCAGACGTAAACCCGTCCCAATGTTGGAAATAACGAAAACGTTGACTCGTCGGACCATATGATGTGTGTCCACCGATCAGCCGTCCAGGATCTATGCTCGTGACAACATGTTTTACGCTTCTTTGCGTTGGTTGTCGTTACTAATAGTTTCGGTATCGCAGCTTGTCCGTGAATATTCGCTTTATGGAGTTCTCGGCGGACAGTACCGATGGATACGTGGACTCGAAGATAGCTATTGATTTCTGCAGTCACATTAGTTTTAACCCAGTTCGTGTTAGCGTACGGCGATCGCTGTCATTTAGTTTTGATTTGCGCCCGCTATTACGTTTACACGATGATGTCTTTTTATGTTTTGTGTAGGCTGTCGTGATTGTTGAAATAGTTGATCTTGAAACATTCAGTAAGTTGGCTGTCTCGGTTACTGATGCTCCAGCTAATCGGGCCCCCACAATCTGCCCGCGCTTTGGAACTCTGTTAGGTCTTTCATTGCACGCCGACCTCGGCCTCTAAATGCAGACACGGAGTGCGCACCAATCGTAAAAAAACCTGCACTGATGCCTACAGCTTACTGAACACGCACAGTCCAGCGCGGCACGTGTCTTACCTGCACTGTTGACCGTCAAACACAACCATCCCATTACTACCACTATTCACATTATTTTGCCTATCCCTTGTATTTAAGAGTAACCTCGTGTGTACCTTCGTGTTCAAACTACTACTAACGTCTTGAAATGTTCGGGCTCACATGTGGTTTCTCTTCATCGAAATGTCTTGGCTCAAAATTAACCAAAGAGAGAATAACATCGTGTCGCGGGAGTTTCAAATTAAAATGATTCAGTTTATCACAAATTTACATAAATGGAGTTTTATGGATTTGATACTTGATTTGGACACCTCTGGACCTTTTTCCGAAAGCTGGATGATCTGTCTGCCGTGTCATACATTCTACACACCGGTTAACGTACCTGTTGTTGCTGCTGTGGTCTTCAGTCCAGAGACTGGTCTGATGCTACTCTATCCTGTGCAAGCTTCTTGATCTCCCAGTACCTACTGCAACCTACATCCTTCTGAATCTGTTTAGTGTATTCATCTCTTGGTCTCCCTCTACGATTTTTACCCTCCACGGTGCCCTCCAATACTAAATTGGTGATCCCTTATTGCCTCAGAACATGTCCTACCAACCGATCCCTTCTTCTAGTCAAGTTGCGCTGCAAATTGCTCTTCTCCCCAATTCTATTCAGTACCTCCACATTAGTTACGTGATCTACCCATCTAATATTCAGCATTCTTCTGTAGCACCACATTTCGAAAACTTGTATTCCCTTCTTGTCTAAACTACACTCCTGGAAATGGGAAAAAGAACACATTGACACCGGTGTGTCAGACCCACCATACTTGCTCCGGACACTGCGAGAGGGCTGTACAAGCAATGATCACACGCACGGCACAGCGGACACACCAGGAACCGCGGTGTTGGCCGTCGGATGGCGCTAGCTGCGCAGCATTTGTGCACCGCCGCCGTCAGTGTCAGCCAGTTTGCCGTGGCATACGGAGCTCCATCGCAGTCTTTAACACTGGTAGCATGCCGCGACAGCGTGGACGTGAACCGTATGTGCAGTTGACGGACTTTGAGCGAGGGCGTATAGTGGGCATGCGCGAGGCCTGGTGGACGTACCGCCGAATTGCTCAACACGTGGGGCGTGAGGTCTCCACAGTACATCGATGTTGTCGCCAGTGGTCGGCGGAAGGTGCACGTGCCCGTCGACCTGGGACCGGACCGCAGCGACGCACGGATGCACGCCAAGACCGTAGGATCCTACGCAGTCCCGTAGGGGACCGCACCGCCACTTCCCAGCAAATTAGGGACACTGTTGCTCCTGGGGTATCGGCGAGGACCATTCGCAACCGTCTCCATGAAGCTGGGCTACGGTCCCGCACACCGTTAGGCCGTCTTCCGCTCACGCCCCAACATCGTGCAGCCCGCCTCCAGTGGTGTCGCGACATGCGTGAATGGAGGGACGAATGGAGACGTGTCGTCTTCAGCGATGAGAGTCGCTTCTGCCTTGGTGCCAATGATGGTCGTATGCGTGTTTGGCGCCGTGCAGGTGAGCGCCACAATCAGGACTGCATACGACCGAGGCACACAGGGCCAACACCCGGCATCATGGTGTGGGGAGCGATCTCCTACACTGGCCGTACACCACTGGTGATCGTCGAGGGGACACTGAATAGTGCACGGTACATCCAAACCGTCATCGAACCCATCGTTCTACCATTCCTAGACCGGCAAGGGAACTTGCTGTTCCAACAGGACAATGCACGTCCGCATGTATCCCGTGCCACCCAACGTGCTCTAGAAGGTGTAAGTCAACTACCCTGGCCAGCAAGATCTCCGGATCTGTCCCCCAGTGAGCATGTTTGGGACTGGATGAAGCGTCGTCTCACGCGGTCTGCACGTCCAGCACGAACGCTGGTCCAACTGAGGCGCCAGGTGGAAATGGCATGGCAAGCCGTTCCACAGGACTACATCCAGCATCTCTACGATCGTCTCCATGGGAGAATAGCAGCCTGCATTGCTGCGAAAGGTGGATATACACTGTACTAGTGCCGACATTGTACATGCTCTGTTGCCTGTGTCTATGTGCCTGTGGTTCTGTCAGTGTGATCATGTGATGTATCTGACCCCAGGAATGTGTCAATAAAGTTTCCCCTTCCTGGGACAATGAATTCACGGTGTTCTTATTTCAATTTCCAGGAGTGTATTTATCGTCCGTGTTTCACTTCCACACATGGCCACACTCCATACAAATACTTTCAGAAACGACTTCCGACACTTAAATCTGTACTCGATGTTAACAAGTTTCTCTTCTTCGGAAACGCTTTCCTTGGCATTGCCAGTGTACATTTTATTTCCTCTTTATCTCGACCATCATCAGTTACTTTGCTCCCCAAATAGCAAAACGTCTTTTCTACTTTAAGTGTCTCATTTCGTAATCTAATTCCCTTAGCATCACCCGACTTAATTAGACTACATTCCATTATCCTCAATTTGCTTTTCTTGATGTTCATCTTATATCCTCCTTTCAAGACACTGTCTATTCCGTTCAACTGCTCTTCCAGGTCCTTTGCTGTCTCTGACAGAATTACAATGTCATTGACAAACCTCAAAGTTTTTATTTCTTCACCATCGATTTTAGTTCCTACTCCAAATGTTTCTTTTGTTTCATTTACTGCTTGCTCAATATACAGATTGAATAACATCGGAAATAGGCTACAACCCTGTCTCACTCCCTTCCCAACCACTGCTTCCCTTTCATGTCCCTCGACTCTTATAACTGCCATCTGGTTTCTGTACAAATTGTAAATAGCCTTTCTCTCCCTGTATTTGACCCCTGCTACCTTCATAATTTCAAAGATAATATTACATTCAACATTGTCAAAAGCTTGCTCTAAGTCTACAAATTCTAGAAACGTAGGCTTGCGTTTCCTTCCTAAGATAAGTCGTCGGGTCAGTACTGCCTCGCGTGTTCCAACGTTTCTACGGAATCCAAACTGATCTTTCCCGAGGTCGGCTTCTACCAGATTTTCCATTTGTCTGCAGAGAATTCGTGTTAGTATTTTACAGCCATGACTTATTAAACTGATAGTTCGATAATTATCACATCTGTCTACACCTGCTTTCTTTGGGATTGGATTTATTATATTCAAAACTAGACATTATTGTGTTATTGTGAATGCCGCGATCGTTCTTTGAATAAAAATGTGGCATTTCAGTCTCTGATCGCCATTTTTTTTATTTTGAATGGCCGGTTTAAGGCTAGCTGCCCATCTTCAGATCATATATTGCATTTACAGAGTAACTTGTCAGTACAGAACTATTGGTTCGCTGTCATAACTGACAGGTTACTCTGTAACTGTAATATATGATCTGAAGATGGGCAGTTAGCCTGAAACTGGTCCATGAAAATAAAAAATAGCGATCAGAGACTGAAATGCCATATTTTTATTATTATATTCTTCTTGGCGTCTGAGGGTATTTCGTCTGTCTCATACATACTACTTGCCAGATGGAAGACTTTTGTCTCACAAGGCTGTCAGTAGTTCTAATGGAATGTTGTCTACTCCCGGGGCCTTGTTTCAACTTAATACTTAGAGTAACTAAATGTTACACTACTGCCCATTAAAATTGCTACACCACGAAGATGACGTGCTACAGACGCGAAATTTAGCCGACAAGAAGAAGATGCTGTGATATGAAAATGATTAGCTTTCCAGAGCATTCACACGAGGCTGGCGGCGGTGGCGACACCTACAACGTGCTGACATGAGGAAAGTTTCCAACCGATTTCTCATACAGAAACGGCAGTTGACCGGCGTTGCCTGGTGAAACGTTGTTGTGATGCCTCGTGTAAGGAGGAGAAATGCGTACCATCACGTTTCCGACTTTGATAAAGGTCGGATTGTAGCCTATAGCGATTGCCCTTTTATCGTATCGCGACATTGCTTCTCGTGTTGGTCGAGATCCAATGGCTGTTAGCAGAATATGAAATCGGTGGGTTCAGGTGGGTAATACGGAACGACGTGCTGGATCCCAAAGGCCTCGTATCGCTAGCAGTCGAGATGACAGGCATCTTATCCGCATGGCTATAACGGATCGTGCAGCCACGTCTCGATCCCTGAGTCAACAGATGCGGACGTTTGCAAGACAACAGCCATCTGCACGAACAATTCGACGACGTTTGCAGCAGCATGGACTATCAGCTCGGAGACCGTGGCTGCGGTCACCCTTGTCGCTGCACCACAGACAGGAGCGCCTGCGATGGTGTACTCAACGACTAACCTGGGTGCACGAATGGCAAAACTTCATTTTTTTGGAAGAATCCAGGTTCTGTTTACAGCATCATGATGGTCGCATCCGTGTTTGGCGACATCGTGGTCAACGCACATTGGAAGCGTGTATTCGTCATCGCCATACTGGCGTATCACCCAACGTGATGGTATGGGGTGCCATTGGTTACACGTCTCGGTCACCTCTCGTTCGCATTTACGGCATTTTGAACAGTGGACGTTACATTTCAGATATATTACGACCCTTGGCTCTACCTTTCATTCGATCCCTGCGAAACCCTAGATTTCAGGAGGATAATGCACGACCGCATCTTGCAGGTCCTGTACGTGCCTTTCTGGATACAGAAAATGTTCGACTGCTGCCCTGGCCAGCACATTCTCCAGATCTCTCAGCAATTGAAAACGTCTGGTCAATGGTGACCGAGCAACTGGCTCGTCACGATACGGCAGTCGCTAATGTTGATTAACTGTGGTATCGTGTTGAAGCTGCATGGGCAGCTGTACCTGTACACGACATCCAAGCTCTGTTTGACTCAATGCCCAGGCGTAATTACGGCGAGAGGTGGTTGTTCTGGGTACTGATTTCTCAGGATCTATGCACTCAAATTGCGTGAAAATGTAATCACATGTCAGTTCTAGTATAATATATTTGTACAATGAATACCCGTTTCCATCTGCATTTCTTCTTGGTGCAGCAATTTTAATGGCCAGTAGTGTAGTTCATACCCCACAAATGGTTACGTGAAAGAAATGAGAGGGTGGATAATTTGAATCCTGTTGGCTTCAGTAATGCGGCGTTACGTACACCGTCCGCTGACTGAATGACTCGGAATGCGATTTGCGACTTTTGTGCAGAAGGCAAAGCGTACGGCAGAGGCGTGCGCTGCCCGTCCCTTGCGCTCGGCATCGCCGGCTACGGGCAGCAGCCTCGGCTGGTTTCCCGCGGCAGCTCGTTACGGCCACGCGAGCACAGGTGCGGCGGCCGCGCCATTCTTCACGGCCGAATTTATCTGGCCGGCGGCTGCCGACAAAGGACTTTGGGGCTTCGTGCGGCACGCGAGCCGCCGCGGCGATGAAGAGGCAGCGGGCGGAGCGCCCCGGCGGCCCAGCATCCCACACTGACCGCCGCCCACGTGCGAGCCGCCGCGCGGACACAGCCAACACCGACTCGAAGGAAGGCCTCGGCGCTTGTTCGTGACGTCACGTCAGCTAGGCACGGCGAACGCCACGTCTGTTGCAGGCAGAGACGCCTGGGCGTGCTTATCAGTATAAATCTCTTATTTTTGGACAAAATGTTTGGTATTGTTTTGCATTCTGCAGTTTTATTTAGATGAAAGATTTTCTTATTATCGTAAAGCTACGATAGATCATAGTTCTGTATTACTGTGTTCTCTTTTGGAAAATGTGGTTCATATACCTGAAAATAATTTCGAAAATAATGACTGAAGTTGAACACTAATTCGATTGTATTACAGCTCATAACTTCGAATTTACACATCGTACTATTATTTTCAGTGGAAATCTTTTCTAAAACCTGACTTGTCACAACACAGCTAACTGTATGATCTTGACTCTGAAAAGCCGCGTGGTATTAGCCGAGCGGTCTAAGGCGCTGCAGTCATGGACTGTGCAGCTAGTCCCAGCGGAGGTTCGAGTCCTCCCTCGGGCGTAGGTGTGTGTGTTTGTCCTTAGGATAATTTAGGTTAAGTAGTGTGTAAGCTTAGGGACTGATGACCTTAGCAGTTAAGTCCCATAAGATTTCACACACATTTGAACTTTTTTTTTTTTCTCTCTGAAAAGCAGTCTTTATTTACATGCAGGACAAATAAATCGTTCCTTCGAGTAAATTAAAAAGTAATGTAGAAAACACGATTTCGTCTATTCAAGTGTGAATACTAGTTGCTGAACTGACCGGTCAAAATCCGTTTACTACGTAAGACTGACGACACAAAACCAGTAGTGGTGCCTGGGTACAATATTGTACAGGTCTTCAAAAGGTATAAATAAGGAATAAAGAACTACAAAAACTGAAAACATGGAACACTATCGGATTTACTTACTTTGGAATATTTGGTTGGTGAAAATGCATCCCTGTGAATGGCGGCAATCCACTTGCGACGAAGGTCTTCGTCGTTAGGAAACGAAAACTCTTTGACCTTAGGTCCATTTGGACAATTCCCGTTACAGCGAGGAACACAACACTTGTACACAATGGTGAAAGCTCTCACTATAACTTCTGTAGTCGAAAAAACACAATAAGTAACACAAAAGGAACGGCACTGCACAACCAACACTACGGTCATACGCCATGTGACATGCCTAGGCGTTGTGACGTCACTAACGACCGATGACGTAGCGCCAGGGCCTTCTATAGAGTCGGTGTTGACACAGCCCGTAGCGTCGCAGCGCTTGGACCCTGGTACACTGCGCTGCGCTAGACCGCTCCCCTGTATGCGTGTGTGCGACTTGTGCCACAACTTTTTGGCAGATGATGTTCCGAGTATGTGTGTTAACTTGCTCCATTTCGAACAGGCAGTGCGTTTTGTTATAGGCAAGCAGCACGGTTCATTTGTGCTTAAATATACGATACTGTTCGCAGAAGAGTTACGGGGCTGCCACAGAGACAGTGTTGTGGTCTGTCCGACTAATACGGTCCGGACTACCACGCAGACGCGTGGAGTACAACGGTTTCGGGGTAAGACAGAAGCAGCCGATTGTGAAGAGTAAAGCGT
This sequence comes from Schistocerca cancellata, assembly GCF_023864275.1. Taxonomy (NCBI): domain Eukaryota; kingdom Metazoa; phylum Arthropoda; class Insecta; order Orthoptera; family Acrididae; genus Schistocerca; species Schistocerca cancellata. The sequence continues at coordinate 1,141,223,575 of NC_064626.1, read as the reverse complement.
TGTCGTCACTCCTTTTTTTTCAAAAGGAAAAAAGCAGGCACGCATTGGGTTTACTTGGTACTGACTCTACATCTACATCTACGTGATTATTCTATTATTCACAATAAAGAGCACCGGCCGGTGTGGCCGTGCGGTTCTAGGCGCTTCGCTCTGGAACCGCGTGACCGCTACGGTCGCCGGTTCGAATCCTGCCTCGGGCATGGATGTGTGTGCTGTCCTTAGGTTAGTTAGGTTTAAGTAGGTTTTAAGTTCTAGGGGACTTGTGACCACAGATGTTAAGTCCCATAGTGCTCAGTGCCATTTGAACCATTTTTTGAACAATAAAGTGCCTGGCAGAGGGTTCAATGAACCACCTTCAAGCTGTCTCTCTACTGTTCCACCTCGAACGGCGCTCGGGAAAACGAGCACTTAAATTTTTCTGTGCGAGCCCTGATTTCTCTTGTTTTATCGTGATGATCATTTCTCCCTATGTAGGTGGGCCTAACAGAATGTTCTCGCAATCGGAGGTGAAAACTGGATACTGAAATTTCATGAGAAGATCCCGTCGCAACGAAAAACGCCTTTGTTTTAATGATTGCCACTCCAATTCACGTATCATGTCTGTGGCACTATCTCCCCTACTTCGCGATAATACAAAACGATCTTGCCCTTCTTTGTACTTTTTCGATGGCATCCGTCAGTCCCACCTGATGCGGATCCCACACCGCACAGAAATACTCCAGAATAGGACGGACAAGCGTGGTGTAAGCAGTCTATTTAGTAGACCTGTTTCACTTTCTAAGTGTTCTGCCAGTGAATCGCAGTCTTTGGTTGGCTCTACCCACAACGTTATCCATGTGATCGTTCTAATTTAGGGTATTTTAATTGTAATCCCTAAATATTTCATTGAATTTACAGCCTTCAGATTTGTGTGACTTATCACGTAATCGAAATTTAGCAGATTTCTTTTAGTACTCATATGAATAACTTCTCTTTTTTCTTTATTCAGGGTCAAGTGCCACTTTTCGCACCATACAAATACCTTATCTAAATCATTTTGCAATTCGTTTTGGTCGTCTGATGACTTGGTAAACGACAGCATCGTCTGCAGACAATCTAAACGGCTACTGAGATTGTCTCCTATGTCGCCGGCCGCGGTGGCCGTGTGGTTCTAGGCACATCATTCTGGAATCGCGTGACTGCTACGGTCGCAGGTTCGAATCCTGCCTCGGGCATGGATGTGTGTGATGTCCTTAGGTTAGTTAGGTTTAATTAGTTCTAAGTTCTAGGGGACTCATGACCATCGATGTTGAGTCCCATAGTGCTCAGAGCCATTTGAACCATTTGAGCCAAAAAGGTTTGTGAGTGACTCTACCATTTGTCACAAACTGCGTAGATATATCTAGCATATTTCCTTACAAATAATTTTTGGTTTTTGGTAATCAGAGACCAACTTTTATGGTCACCCTGTATATCGATGCCGTTTAACCCCATTCCCATTCATTTCCGTGTAGAGATGTAAACAGAAGTTATTTCTGGCGTTCCCCAAGTTAGTGTTATAGGCCCTTTGCTGGTCCTTATCTATATAAACGATTTGGGAGACAATCTGAGCAGCCGTCTTAAGTGATCAAAAGATCAAAACAAACTCCAAAACGATTTAGAAAAGATATCTGAATGGTGCGAAAATTGAACCATTTGTCTCCTATGTCGTTAATATAGATCAGGAACAATAGAGGGCCTGTAACACTTCCTTGGGGAACGCCGGATATTATTTCTGTTTTACTCGATGACTTACCGTCTATTACTACGAACTGTGACCTTTCTGACAGGAAATCACGAATCCAGTCGCACAACTGAGGCGATATTCCATAGGCAGGCAGTTTGGCTAGAAGACGCTTGTGAGGAACGGTGTCGAAAGCCTTCTGGAAATCTAAAAATATGGAATCAATTCGACATCCTCTGTCGATAGCACTCATTACTTCATGAGTGTAAAGAGCTAGTTGTGTTTCGCAAGAACGACATTTTTTGAATCCGTGCTGACTATGTGTCAACAAATCGTTTTCTTCGAGGTACTTCATATTATTAGAATACAGTATATGTTCCAAAACCCTACTGCAAATCGACGTTAGTGATGTGGGCCTGTAACTCAACGGATTACTCCTACTTTCCTTTCTCGGTATTGGTGTGACTTGAGCAATTTTCCACTCTTTAGGTTCGGATCTTTCTGTGAGCGAGCGGTTGTATATAACTGCTGAATATGGAGCTATTGTATCACCATACTCTGAGAGGAACCTGACTGGTATACAATCTGGACAGGAAGCTTTGCTTTTATTAAGTGATTTAAGCTGCTTTGCGACACCAAGGATATCTATTTCTTGGGAAGCGATGATCGTAAATTGTTATGGGAAAGAGACTCCAAGTGGCATGACGAGGATCGGGTTAAGTGACAACGGGATGCTAATCAACAACCTAGGGGGTACGACATTCCGTCTCCCATCTACTGTCGCTGGAACGACTGTTGTCCGACACAACCTACACTGTATTGGACAGAAACCCTCTGGATGCGTTACCAGCTGACAACCTAAAATGAGACATTCAAACAAGACGTCCAGGCCTCCTACATTCCATAGACGAAGTCAAAGCGTCGCAAAAAGGGACGGACGACAGCAGAGAAGATGTTTCGACACATACAGCAGTATCGAGAGAAAAAACGCAACACTGTACTACCCATTAGTGTGGCAGCTTGCAGCGCTGTGGTGGCTCTGGTTATGCTCGGTGTGACCCACATCTGTCATAAGCAGAAAACTATAGCCCCACCGACACCGCCTGCGCACCAAACACCAGTAGAATGGTTGATTAATAGAAACAACAGTAGCTAAGAAAGAAACAGAGCAATGAATTACCTATTAAGTGGGGAAGAGCACATGAGACTGTGAATTCTAGCGTGGATGTGAGTAATGACTTAAAAACGATTGCATTATACAGGGTGGTCCACTGATAGTGGCCGGGCCAAATATCTCACGAAATAAGCATCAAACGAAAAAACTACAAAGAACGAAACTCGTCTAGCTTGAAGGGGGAAACCAGATGGCGCTGCCATACGTCAAACGGATGTCAACTGCATTTTTTTAAAATAGGAACCCCCCTTTTTATTACATATTCGTGTAGTACGTAAAGAAATACGAATGTTTTAGTTGGACCACTTTTTTCGCTTTGTGATAGATGGCGCTGTAATAGTTACAAATGTATAAGTAAGTAGTATCACGTAACATTCCCCTAGTGCGGACGGTATTTGCTTCGTGATGCATTACCCGTGTTAAAATGGACCGGTAACCAATTGCGGAAAAGGTCGATATCGTGTTGATGTGTGGCTATTGTGATCAAAATGCCCACCGGATGTGTGCTATGTATGCTGCTCGGTATCCTGGACGACATCATCCAAGTGTATGGACCGTTCGCCGGATAGTTACGTTATTTAAGGAAACAGGAAGTGTTCGGCCACATGTGAAACGTCAACCACGACCTGCAACAAATGATGATGCCCAAGTAGGTGAACATCGATTCTATGCACCAGGAATTTCATGGCGACGACTTTGAACGTCATGTACAGTTCTGCCACTGGGCACAAGAGAAATTACGGGACGATGACAGATTTTTTGCACGCGTTCTATTTAGCGACGAAGCGTCATTCACCAACAGCGGTAACGTAAACTGGCATAATAAGCACTATTGGGCAACGGAAAATCCACGATGGCTGTGACAAGTGGAACATCAGCGACCTTGTCGGGTTAATGTATGGTGTGGCATTAAGGGTGGAACGATAATTGGCCCCCATTTTATCGATGGCAGTCTAAATGATGCAATGTATGCTGATTTCCTACGTAATGTTCTGCCGATGTTACTACAAGGTGTTTCATTGCATGACAGAATTGCGATGTACTTCCAACATGATGGATGTCCGGCACATAGCTCGCGTGCGGTTGAAGCGGTATTGAATAGCATATTTCATGACAGGTGGATTGGTCGTCGAAGCACCATACCATGGCCCGCACGTTCACCGGATCTGACGTCCCGATTTCTTTCTGTGAGGAAAGTTGAAGGATAATTGCTATAGTGATCCACTGACAACGCCTGACAACATGCGTCAGCGCTTTGTCAATACATGTGCGAACATCACAGAAGGCGAACTACTCGCTGTTGAGAGGAATGTCGTTACATGTATTGCCAAATGCATTGAGGTTGACGGACATCATTTTGAGCACTTATTGCATTAATGTGGTATTTACAGGTAGTCACGCTGTAACAGCATGCGTTCTCAGAAACGATAAGTTCACAAAGGTACATGTATCACATTGGAATAACCGAAATAAAATGTTCAGACGTACCTACGTTCTGTATTTTAATTTAAAAAACCTACCTGTTACCAACTGTTCGTCTAAAATTGTGAGCCATATGTTTGTGACTATTACAGCGCCATATATCACAAAGCGAAAAAAGTGGTCCAACAAAAACATTCATATTTCTTTACGTACTACACGAATGTGTAATAAAAAAATGGGGGTTCCTATTTTTAAAAAACGCAGTTGATCTCCGTTTGACCTATGGCAGCGCCATCTAGCGGGCCAACCATAACGCCATCTGGTTTCCCCCTTCAAGTTAGACAAATTTCGTTCTTTGTAGTTTTTTCGTTTGTCGCTTAGTTCGTGAGATATTTGGCCCGGGCACGATCAATGGACCACCCTGTATAAATGTAGATTACACGTGACCAAATAGGACTGAGTTCAAGAAAATAACCTTCAAGAAAATAACGTTTTTGTATCAAGAACATAATTTGAAAGGGGACTGTCCTGTTTCCCATATCGATTTTCAAGAAGTTTTGGCCACAGTTTTTAAGGAAGTTGTGAGTTTGATAAATGTATTCAACCTCCGCAGTAGCGATACAACCATATTATTTGCAATTCTGTTCCTGGAACCACATTTGTTGGCCAGAGAGATTACTTCTTTTTGTAGAGAGTAGCAGTGATTCAGTATGTGTTGGACAGTCTGGCTGTGTTTATTTATTTAAAATGGCTTTTGTAGTAATACGTTCTGAGGAAAATTTTCTGGAAATGAGATTATACGATTCCAGGAATGCCAAATAACAATTTTTAAGGTAATTTGATTTTTTTGTGTATATTTGTAACTGAGTAATTTCTTATTGTTGGAACATTGCGTATCGCCGAAGTTTCCTGTACATATTTTATAATGTAGCATATGGTTTTGTCTTACAGTTAAAACAAGTGTTAAGAAACGTAATTGTACACAGGATAGTTATTAAGAAATCTTTTGCTATCTTCTGCAGATATGTGAACTTTATGAAATTGTTTTTTGTTATGGCTTAATGAAGCATAGTTACACTTGGAGTTTTTGTTCTCATTCATCAGTCGTTAACTTAAGTTCATTTTTCGTTATTTACCTTTATAGATATGTTTGTATACTCGTATTGCACGTCGCTAGTTGTGTACTGCAGAAGCATTTTTATGAAATGTGAGAAGATACCGTCTTGCGCTGCACGTCGTTAAGAACGGTAAATGACATTTGATTTTTGACACTTGCATCATTATCTTAATACTAACAGGCTCCAGAATAGACGAGCTTTTCTTGAGCACAGGTAGGCCAACAAATGTAATTATCATCAAAATTCATGTCCATTGTAAGGCACAGTGATTGCCAGAGGGTTATTTGTGAAAATAATACAGGTTGTCCATAAAGTCCATTTACAACTTCAAAATTTTATTACAACCGCAGTTGTTGAAATAGTCTAACATTTCTTTTATTTTAATCAGTGTTTATAAAAGATTTTTTGCCAGTGTTTAATAGACCTTTGCGTTTAGTTGTACGAAGCACATCAAGACGGTACTCGACTTCTTGCCACGTTCGCTGTAGCATAACGTCATCAATGGTGGCAATGGCATTACGAATGCATTGCTTCAGATCAGCAGTGCCCCGTATCTGTGTTTGATACACGATATCTTTTATAGACCCGCATAAAAAAGTCCAAGGGAGTGATATCTGGCGAACGCCGTGGGCAAGGAATTGGCCCACCTCTCCCAGTCCATCTGCCTGGAAATGTTTCATTTAGGAACCGACAACATGCAGTCCCCAATGTGGTGGTGCACCATCTTGCTAGAAAATTACAACTGGTTGTAAGTCAATCAATTGCGGTGCTACGTATTTGGTCAGACGTTCGAGGTAAACATCTGCAGTAATTGTTGACTCGTTGAAGAAAAATGGACCAATTATTCGGTTGCACATGATTCCACTCCACACATTCACTTTTGGACTATCCCGGTGAAGCTCCCTAGACACATGGGGTGCCTCGTCACTGAAACAAACTCGCTTGAGGAATGCTTCATCCCCCGACAGGCGTTTCAGCATGCTGAGTGCAAACTCTGTCCGTTTTGGCTCGTCATCTGGCTCAAGTGTCTGTAACAGTTGCACTTTGTAAGCGTACAGCCTTAAGTTCTTGTGGAGGACCTTACGCACAGTTGAACGTGGTAGTTGCAACTGTCTGGCAGCAGTGCGGATGGACTTCCTAGGTGAACGAGTGAAGGCGTTTAAAACGCGATCGATGTTTTCCTCAGATGTTCTTGGTCGCCCGCTCCTTCCTTTATCCAACACTGTCCCTGTCTCCATAAAGTTTTTGTGGCATGCACGGATTGAAGGGCGCGATAGTGGATCTCTTCCATACTTCGTTCTGAAGTTTCGTTGAGTCTCAACATCCGATTTTGTCTCAGTAAACCAGACACACATTGTGCCTTCTCTTGAGGAGTTGCCATTTTATAGAGGTCTGTTCCTTCCATCAACAGACTACCTGAAACACAAAATTTTAGTATATATGAAAACTTTGGTAAACAGTGGTTACAATAAAATAAATTTTGTTAAAATATTTCAACAACTGCCGTTGTAATAAAATTTTGAAGTTGTAAAGGGACTTTATGGACACCCTGTATATTAGTTCAGAGGCTTAATAGCAGTAGAAGATCTCAGTAAAGTGTTATCTTATGAGTTTTCAAGTCGTTTTATCAGAAAGTCAGATGGGTAAAATTTTATGTTCATTTGCTGTGTAAGTAAATTAACCATTCTGGTATAGTCATTTTTTTACAAGAGAAAGATAAAGATTAACATTAATCGGGGCGAACATTTAAATTGAGTTATTTGTTTGGCAGTCAGATAGCATTTGAAAATTTCATTGAAAACGGATTGCTTTTTCGCAGGTGAATTGTTTGATGTACTGGCCGGTCTGGATTTCACATCGTGTAGCGTGAGATTCGCACATTTCGGTCAAAATTTAATTTTAACACAGTTCTGTCGCCCTGCACTGGGGTTTACATATTTCAATGTCATGTCTGCTGCTGTCAGATAAAATATTGCCTCTTACTTCAAGTACTACACATTTCACCTGTCTATATTTGGAATGTAAAGCAGCCGGTTTGTATTTGCGTCTACTAGATGGCACTTTTGGTATAACGTTCACCTGGCCGCAATTGCTAAAGCGGGCGCCTCAGTCTGATGATACCGCAGCTCGACATGTGGTGCAGACCTTAGTGGTCTCCCTCTATGGGCCCTATTTTAATATTTTGTGACTAAAGCGTTATCGCTTCACATTTATTTTATACGTGACATGCCAGTTTTAGATGTTTTATTTCTTAGAAAAAGACTTGATTTTTGCCACCGAGGGCTGCAATTGTTTTAATTTTATCTTGTAACGGTCGCTGACAAGGCAGCCATGTTTAGAGCAATAAGTTTTTAACTTTTTTTAATACCAACCTGAGACTTACAACCACGAGTAGAAATTTAACACTTAAACTTTCAAATTGAAGAACCATTTACACTACTGGCCATTAAAATTGCTACACCACGAAGATGACGTGCTACAGACTGAGAGCATTCACACAAGGTTGGCGCCGGTGGCGACACTTACAACACGCTGCCATGAGGAAAGTTTCCAGCCGATTCCTCATACACAAACAGCAGTTGATCGTCGTTGCCTGGTGAAACGTTGTTGTCAATGCCTCGTGTAAGGAGGAGAAATGCGTACCATCACGTTTCCGACTTTGATAAAGGTCGGATTGTAGCCTATCGCGATTGCGGTTTATCGTATCGCGACATTGCTGCTCGCGGTGGTCGAGATCCAGTTACTGTTAGCAGAATATGGAATCGGTGGGTTCAGGAGGGCAATACGGAACGCCGTGCTGCATCCCAACGGCCTCCTATCACTAGCAGTCGAGATGACAGGCGTCTTATCCGCATGGCTGTAACGGATCGTGCAGCCACGTCTCGATCCCTGAGTCAACAGATGGGGACGTATGGAAGACAACAACCATCTGCACGAACAGTTCGACGACTTTTGCAGCAGCATGGACTATCAGCTCGGAGAGCATGGCAGCGGTTACCCTTGACGCTGCATCACAAACAGGAGCGCCTGCGATGGTGTACTCAACGACGAAGCTGGGTGCACGAATGGCAAAACTTCATTTTTTCGGATGAATCCAGGTTCTGTTTACAGCATCATGATGGTCGCATCTGTGTTTGGCGACATCGCGGTGAACGGTGTATTCGTCATCGCCATACAGGCGTGTCACCTGGCTTGAAGGTATGGGGTGTCATTGGTTACACGTCTCGGTCACCTCTTGTTCGCATTGACGGCACTTTGAACAGTGGACATTACATTTCAGATGTGTTACGACCCTTGGCTCTACCCTTCATTCGATCCCTGCGAAACCCTACATTTCAGCAGGATAATGTACGACCGCATCTTGCAGGTCCTGTACGGGCCTTTCTGGGTACAGAAAATGTTCGACTGCTGCCCCGGCCAGCACATTCTACAGATCTCTCACCAACTGAAATCGTCTGGTCAATGGTGGCTGAGCAACTGGCTCGTCACAATACGCCACTCACTACTCTTGATGAACTGTGGTATCGTGTTGAAGCCGCATGGGCAGCTGTACCTGTACACGCCATCCAAGCTCTGTTTGACTCAATGCCCAGGCGTATCAAGGCCGTTATTACGGCCAGAGGTGGTTGTTCTGGGTACTGATTTCTCAGGATCTAATCACCCAAATTGCCTGAAAATGTAATCACATGTCAGTTCTAGTATAATATATTTGTACAATGAATACCCGTTTATCATCTTCATTTCTTCTTCGTGTAGCAATTTTAATGGTCAGTAGTGTATATTCTGCAAATTTTTTACGTTGTTGATAAAGATCTACAATCCATTACACGTGAAAATCGAATATATTACATATTTGGGTGAACTGGTGATGACGAATCACAAAAGAAAAGATTGAAACAAATTCATATTAACATCTCAGACAAGTAACTTAACTATGCGCATGCCAATAAAAATAATAAAATTTACCTTACAATAAATGGTTGACTTAATTACACGATTTTTCATTATATTAACAATTATTTATTTGTTCATCATCATCTCATTCCATGGTATCATTTAGCTCTGCGGCTGATCACAACTGTTATTCAGTTCTATATAATAAAATTTTACAATTTGTTCTGCACTGTGGCTTTAACATCTACAAACTATAAACTGCGCTGTACCAGTGACAGACTACAACTACACTGTAGCAGCGAGCGACTGCAACTGCGTCAGAGACTGCTCTCGCCTGCGACTCTATTGCAACTCTCTTTTGACAGGGGCAACGATATTTTATGTCTCAGGCAGCGCCTGTGAATTTTCGTTCTTGCAAGTGAGCAATACACCTAGATTTCCTTTGCTCCAGCAGGGTGGTGAACCCCTTACACTATTCATTGTACTGAAATGGCAAAAAGAGCGTCTCAAGGGTGAAGTTCTGAAATCCTGATGTGACCAAGGGATCTGACCAAGTGAGAAAAGCAGGTCGATTGACACCATTGCCATCTCACTGTATCAAAGCACACGGACCCGTCTTGCATAAAAATTAGTTTGGTCTGATGCAGTTCTATTGGGTTTGCAACCATTCTGTCGATAGGTGAGGCCTATGTCGGTGGATACTCTGCTTGTCTGGCCACCTTCAATCTTCCTGTCTGGTCGCTGTGAGCTGCAGTGCTGATTGTCCAGTCGACACTGATGGGGAACTGCAACTGTCGCCACCTGGCAGACCTTCTGGAGGCATTACCAGCACGGCCTGGGGCCAGGTCATCGTCCATCACCATGCTGCTTCTGCTGCTCACCTTTGTTCCTGCAGCAGACTTCAGTGGTGCCTATTTCTCTCTCCAGATAGGAGGCCACGGTACTCATCTGATTGGCTACAGTACTCTGAAGCCTTCCCTCCGTGAAGTCTATGATAGGGTCATAGGTGCCCTGGCCACCTTCTCCCGGAAGCTGCTGGCTGCTTTGGGCAGCAAAGATGGCGACGCGAGCTAAATCCGCGGGGCGGTGGCCTAGTGATGACGTTGCTACTGACAAAGCTGCCACTGCTGTGGCTGCGGGCCACACATCGTGCTGCTGGGGCACTTACGACTTGTGCTAACGGCAGTGATGGCTGTCTGTTCGTTGCATTTTGTGGACAATAAATACTGGGCTATTACAAATGATTGAAGCGATTTCATAAATTCACTGTAGCTCCATTCATTGACATATGGTCACGACACACTACAGATACGTAGAAAAACTCATAAAGTTTTGTTCGGCTGAAGCCGCACTTCAGGTGTCTGCCGTCAGAGCGCTCGAGAGCGCAGTGAGAGAAAATGGTGACAGGAGCCGAGAAAGCGTATGTCGTGCTTGAAATGCACTCACATCAGTCAGTCATAACAGTGCAACGACACTTCAGGACGGAGTTCAACAAAGATCCACCAACTGCTAACTCCATTCGGCGATGGTATGCGCAGTTTAAAGCTTCTGGATGCCTCTGTAAGGGGAAATCAACGGGTCGGCCTGCAGTGAGCGAAGAAACGGTTGAACGCGTGCGGGCAAGTTTCACGCGTAGCCCGCGGAAAATGGGCTCATGCCACAACTGGAGACCAACAGCGCCGACTTCATCTTTCATCAGGATGGTGCTCCACCGCACTTCCATCATCATGTTCGGCATTTCTTAAACAGGAGATTGGAAAACCGATGGATCGGTCGTGGTGGAGATCATGATCAGCAATTCATGTCATGGCCTCCACGCTCTCCCGACTTAACCCCATGCGATATCTTTCTGTGCGGTTATGTGAAAGATTCATTGATTCTATCCTCTACCCAGAAACGTGCCAGAACTGCGAGCTCGCATCAACGATGCTTTCGAACTCATTGATGGGGACATGCTGCGCCGAGTGTGGGAGGAACTTGATTATCGGCTTGATGTCTGCCGAATCACTAAAGGGGCACATATTGAACATTTGTGAATGCCTAAAAAAACTTTTTGAGTTTTTGTATGTGTGTGCAAAGCATTGTGAAAATATCTCAAATAATAAAGTTATTGTAGAGCTGTGAAATCGCTTCAATCATTTGTAATAACCCTGTATTTGCTATTCCACACACATAAAAAATTGCATCACCTCGGTTCCCAGAGTTCCAGAACCTGTACAGAAAATTGGAATAGAGATCAACATAAACATCATTTCCGCCCTCTTTATTACTCATGAAAACCACGCATTTCATGTTGTACCACCATACAGCGAAACCTTCAGAGGTCGTGGCCAGATTTGCTGTACACACCGGTACCTCTAATACCCAGTAGCACGTCCTCTTGCATGGAAGCATGCCGGTATTCGTCGTGGCATACTACACACAAATTCATCAAGGCACTGTTGGTCCAGATTGTTCCACTCCTCAACGGGCGTAGATCCCTCAGAGTGTTTGGTGGTTCACGTTGCCAATAAACAGCCCTTTTCAAATGGTTCAAATGGCTCTAAGCACTATGGAACTTAACATCTGAGGCCATCAGTCCCCTAGACTTAAACCCAACTAACCTAAGGCCATCACACAATCCCTGCCCGAGGTACGATTCGAACCTGCGACCGTAGCAGCGGCGCAGTTCCGGACTGAAGCGCCTAGAACCGCTCGGCCATAGCGGCAGGCGGCCTTTTCAATCTATCCCAGGCATGTTCGATAGGGTTCATGCCTGGAGAACATACTGGCCACTCTAGTCGAGCGACGTCGTTATCCTGAAGGGAGTCATCCACAAGATGTGCACGATGGGGGCATGAACTGTCGTCCATGAAGACGTATGCCTCAACAATATGCTGCCGATATGGTTGCACTATCGGTCGGAGGATGGCATTCACGTATCGTACAGCTGTCACGGCGCCTTCCATGACCACCAGTGGCGTACGTCAGCCCTACATAAAGCCACCCCAAAACAGCAGGGAGCCTCCACCTTGCTGCACTCGCTGGACAGTACGTCTAAGGCGTTCAGCCTGACCGGGTTGCCTACAAACACGTCTCCGACGATTCTCTGGTTGCAGGCATATTCGACACTCATCGGTGAAGAGAATGTGATGCCAATCCTGAGCAACCCATTCGGTATGTTGCTGGGCCCATCTGTACCGCGCTGCAGGGTGTCGTGGTTGCAAAGATGGACCTCGCCATGGACGTCAGGAGTGAAGTTGCGCATCATGCAGCCTATTGCGCACAGTTTGAGTCGTAACACGACGTCCTGTGGCTGCACGAAATGCATTATTCAACATGGTGGCGTTTGTGTCAGGTTTCCTCCGAGCCATAATCCGCAGGTAGCGGTCATCCACTGCGGTAGTAGCCCTTGGGCGCCTTAGCGAGGCATGTCATCGATAGTTCGTGTCTCTCTGTATGTCCTCCATCTCCCGACAACATCGCTTTGGTTCATTCCGAGACGCCTGGACACCTCTCTTGTTGAGAGTCCTTAGTGGCACAAAGTAACAATGCGAACGCGATCGAACCGCGATATTGACCGTCTAGGCATGGTTGAACTACAGACAACACGAGCCGTGTACCTCCTTCCTGGTGGAATGACTGGAACTGATCGGCTATCGGACCCCCTCCGTCTAATAGGCGATGCTCATTCATGATTGTTTACATTTTTGGGCGGGTTTAGTGACATCTCTGAACAGTCAAAGTGAGTTCTGGGAACCGGGGTGATGCAAAAGTTTTTTTGATGTGTGTAATATTGTGTTACTAAAGCCTTTGGGCGTGAGACTACCGTCTACTCTCCATCCATGAATTAGGTTCCAGTTCGAAACCACAGGGGTTGGGTTCGAAAACACGTGTGTCGAAAGGGAGCGTCGTATCAATGCACTTCTTGAGGGAAGCCGCTGAACCAGATGAGAGTAGCGTGCCAAAGTGGCCGGGACTGGCCTGAATGTTCCTTCTAGAAAGTTCGTGAATGTTGGAGCATGTTGTAGAATGTTCGAGAATGTTACAGAGAGTTCCAAGTGGTTCGAGGATGTTCTAACATGTTGCAAAACATTCGAGAATATTCTATAATTTCCAAAATGTTTGAGAATATTACCATGAAATGAATACCGTTAGCTGCACACAGGCGTTGATATAAGTCAACGGGGACAGTTGAAAATGTGTGCCCCGACCGGGACTTGAAACCGGGAACTCCTGCTTACATGGCAGACGCTATAGCCATCTGATGCTCAGAGTACGCTCGGATAAGTGCGACTGCAGGGACTTACCTCTGGCACGCCTCCCGTGAGACCCACATTCGCAACTTATTGTCCCGTACTATTTTCATAGTGCTCCTGCCTATTATACTTATTACTCGCGGCCTAACTGCCGATTCCCGCAAGAGTTCGGGCACTGTTCCGGGCCAAATATCTCACGAAATAAGCATCAAACGAAAAAACTACAAAGAACGAAACTCGTCTAGCTTGACGGGGGAAGCCAGATGGCGCTATGGTTGGCCCGCTAGATGGCGCTGCCTTAGATCAAACGGATATCAACTGCGTTTTTTTTAAATAGGAACCCCCAGTTTTTATTACAAATTCGTGTAGTACGTAAAGAATACGAATGTTTTAGTTGGACCATTTTTTCGCTTTATGATAGATGGCGCTGTAATAGTCACAAACGTATAAGTACGTGGTATCACGTAACATTCAGCTAGTGCGAGCGGTATTTGCTTCGTGATACAATACCCGTGTTAAAATGGACCGTTTACCAATTGCGGAAAAGTTCGATGTCGTGTTGATGTATGGCCATTGTGAACAAAATGCCCAACGGGAATGTGCTATGTATGCTGCTCGGTATCCTGGACGACATCATCCAAGCGTCCGGACCGTTTGCCGGATAGTTACGTTATTTAAGGAAACAGGAGGTGTTCAGCCACATGTGAAACGTCAACCACGACCGGCAACAAATGATGATGCCCAAGTAGGTGTTTTAGCTGCTGTCACGGCTAATCCGCACATCAGTAGCAGACAAATTGCGCGAGAATCGGGAATCTCAAAAACGTCGGTGTTGAGAATGCTACATCAACATCGATTGCACCCGTACCATATTTCTATGCACCAGGAATTGCATGGCGACGACTTTGAACGTCGTGTACAGTTCTGCCACTGGGCACAAGAGAAATTACAGGACGATGACAGATTTTTTGCATGCGTTCTGTTTAACGTCGAAGCGTCATTCACTAACAGTGGTAACGTAAACCGGCATAATATGCACTATTGGGCAACGGAAAATTCACGATGGCTGCGACAAGTGGAACATCAGCGATCTTGGCGGGTTAATGTATGGTGCGGTATTATGGGAGGATGGATAATTGGCCCCCATTTTATCCATGGCAATCTAAATGGTGCAATGTATGCTGATTTCCTACGTAATGTTCTACCGATGTTACTACAAGTTGTTTCACTGCATGACAGATTGGCGATGTACTTCCAACATGATGGATGTCCGGCACATAGTTCGCGTGCAGTTGAAGCGGTATTGAATAGCATATTTCATGACAGGTGGATTGGACGTCGAAGCACCATACCATGGCCCACACGTTCGCCGGATCTGACGTCCCCGTATTTCTTTCTGTGAGGAAAGTTGAAGGATATTTGCTATCGTGATCCACCGACAACGCCTGACAACATGCGTCAGCGCGTTGTCAATGCGTGTGCGAACATTACGGAAGGCGAACTACTCGCTGTTGAGAGAAATGTCGTTACACGTATTGCCAAATGTATTGAGGTTGATGGACATCATTTTTAGCATTTATTGCATTAATGTGGTAGTTACAGGTAATCACGCTGTAATAGCATGCGTTCTCAGAAATGATAAGTTCACAGAGGTACATGTATCATATTGGAATACCCGAAATAAAATGTTCAAGCGTATCTACGTTCTGTATTTTAATTTAAAAAACCTCCTGTTACCAACTGTTCGTCTAAAATTGTGAGCCATATGTTTGTGACTATTACAGCGCCATCTATCACAAAGCGAAAAACGTGCTCGAACTATAACATTCACATTTCTTCACGTACTGCACGAGTATGTGATAAAAAATGAGGGTTCCTATTTTAAAAAAACGCTGTTGATATCAGTTTGACCTATGGCAGCGCCATCTAGCGGGTCAACCATAGCGCCATCTGGTTTCCCCCTTCATGCTAGACAAGTTTCGTTCTTTCTAGTTTTTTTCGTTTGACGCTTATTTCGTGAGATATTTAGCCCAGTCACGATCAGTAGACCACCCTGTATATATATGAAGATGGTATGTTCTTTCGGACATATTCGAAAGAACAGATACCATCTTCATATATATAGTTCGAGAATATTTCAAAATCTTCCTAAGTTTTCTATCATCAGAATGTGGTGAGGATACAATCCAGTTCACAAGGGTACGTTGTAACATGCCACTTTTAACCAAGGTTAACTCTTCTTCAGCATACGTTTCACCCGAATTTGTCCTGTGAAAAGAAATAGGAAACATTATAGGATTACAGTGGTTTCTTGAGCCACATTAGATACGAAATAATAATAGTTCGTTCCTTTTTGCATCAGTATTTTAAAACAGTCAGACGAGTGGTCCACAGTAATTATCCTACTTTCATGTTAATACGGTTTTCACTCTGCTCACATCAGCTACAGGACTCCAAGTGTTTGCTACGTCTGCACGAAGCACATACTATTTGTTCATCTGACTCCACAATAGTCGTTCTTACAATCACTCTTTCCACCAGCTGAGAAAGGTCAGAGGGATTACACACGTAGCCAAAGAATGTAATTACTTACATCGCTAGCAAAGATACTATTTAAATTAACTCGTAATTATTCTTTGCATAATTTTTTTTTTCTCGGAGTAGCACTTGCAATCTACGTCCTCAATTATTTGTTGGATGTATTACAATCTCTGTCTTCCTCTACAGTTTTTGCCCTCTACAGCTCCCTCCACTACCATGGAAGTCATTCCCTCATGTCTTAACAGCTGTCCTATCATCCTGTCCCTTCTCCTTATCAGTGTTTTCCACATGTTCCTTTCCTCTCCGATTCTGCGCAGAACCTCCTCATTCCTTACCTTATCAGTCCACCTAATTTTCAACATTCTTCTATAGCACCACATCTCAAATGCTTCGATTCTCTTCTGTTCCGGTTTTCCCACAGTCCATGTTTCACTACCATACGATGCTGTACTCCAGACGTACATTCTCAGAAATTTATTCCTCAAATTAAGGCTGATATTTGATCAGGAATGTCCTTTTAACCATTGCTAGTCTGTTTTTGATGTCTTCCTTGCTCCGTCCGTCATTGGTTTTTTTACTGCCTAGGTAGCAGAATTCCTTAACAGAGCAGAATGGGGCGCTCTGCGGAACTCATGCGGAACTCACAGACTTCGATGTGGTCAGGTGATTGGGTGTCACTTGTCTCATACGTCTGTACGCGAGATTTCCACACTCCTAGGTCCACTGTTTCCGATGTGATAGTGAAGTGGAAACGTGAAAGGGCACGTACAGCACAAAAGCGTATAGGCCGAACTCGTCTGTTGACTGACAGAGACCACCGATAGATGAAGAGGGCCGTAACGTGTAATAGGCAGACATCTAGCAAGACCATCACAGAAATTCCAGACTGCATCAGGATCTACTGCAGTTTCTATGACAGTTAGGCAGGAGGTGAGAAAAATTGGATTTCATGGTCGAGCGGCTGCACATAAGCCACACATCACGCAGGTAAATGCCAAACGACGCCTCGCTTGGTGTAAGGAGCGTAAATATTGGACGACTGAACAGAGGAAAAACGTTGTGTGGAGTGACGAATCACGATACACAATATGGCGATCCGATGGCAGGGTGTGTTTACGGCGAATTCCCGGTGAACGTCATTTGCCAACGTCTGTAGTGCCAACAGTAAAATTCGGAGGCGGTGGTGTTATGGTGCAGTCGTGTTTTTCATGGAGGGGGCTTGCACTCCTTGTTGCTTTGCGTGGCACTATCACAGCACAGGGCTACATTCATGTTTTGAGCACCTCTTGCTTCCCAGTGTCGAAGTGCAGTTCGCAGATGGCGATTGCACCTTTCAACACGATCGAGTACCTGTTCATAATGAACGGCCTATGGCGGAGTGGTTATACGACAATAACATCCCTGTAATGGACTGGCCTGTGCAGAGTCCTGATCTGAATCCCATAGAACACCTTTGGGATATTTTGGAACGCCGGGCCGGCCGCTGAGGCCGAGCGGTTCTAGGCGCTTCGGTCTGGAACCGCGCGACCGCTACGGTCGCAGGTTCGAATCCTGACTCGGGTATGGATGTGTGTGATGTCCTTAGGTTAGCTAGGTTTAAGTAGTTCTAAGTTCTAGGCGACTGATGACCTCAGATGTTAAGTCCCATAGCGCTCAGAGCCATTTGAACCATTTGGAACGCCGACTTCGTGCCAGGCCCCACCGACCGGCATCGATCGATACCTCTCCTCACTGCAGCATTCCGTGAAGAATGGGCTGCCATTCCCCAAGAAATCTTCCAGCACCTGATTGAACGTATCCCTGGGAGAGTGGAAGCTGTCATCAAGGCTAAGGGTGAGCCGACACCATATTGAATTCGAGCATTACCGGTGGAGGTCGCCACGAACTTGTAAGTAATTTTCGGCCAGGTGTCCGGGTACTTTTGATCACATAGTGTATGTGTCAATAAACGTTTGTTTACTGAAGAAGAGCGGATCAAGGGAACCTGGAAATGATAGTAAGGGAAAATTGCTTAATGCAGTGAACAGCGTATTGAGTGGTATTTTAGTGTGTGAAGTAATACTAACATTTAACACGATACTGAAACATAAAAGACTCGCAAATGTTCCCAGCGATGAATTCAAAGGAGGGTAACGGACAGAGCAACAACGAAATGAAACAGGCGAGGAGCGAGAAGCACGTTTAGCTCCACGACGGAGGAGACTGAGAGCAAACTTATGAGAAGCACGTTTAGCTCCACAAAGGAAGAGTATGTGGAGACAGAGAAAATATAGCAGATCAACAATGAAATGAAATTTGAGGAAAGGATCGAGTGGGAGACTCATCCAGCAGATGTGGAGAAACTGCTAAAGAAACAAGATTATCGAATAAAGTACGCAGTAAAGTTCGCGAGTTTTTACGATATTTTTGAATGTTGATTTTTACGATGCTCTCGAATGTCCTCGATTGATATGGAACATTCTTAGCATAGAAATGAAAATAAAGATCAAACGAAGTATTTTTCAGCTATTGGATAAGTATAAGATTGTCCTGTGGTGTTCTTTTTGTGCAAGACTCCATTAACTATTGATGGACTGAATGTGGGGACAGTAGGTAGGTATGTGATGATAAGATTAGAGCTAGCTGGAAGAGAAGAGCTAGGAGAGCGGTAATTGACACGAAGGAGACGGCGCCGCTGCGGATGCGGGAGGTGGCTGCCTCGTGACGTGCCGGTAGGTGGGAGGCTGGAAGCAAGGAGCAGCGCAGGGCAGGGTAGTAAGCTAAGCTAAGGAGGCGGGGGCGGCCGTGGGAGCGCGCACGTGCCGCCACACCGCTAATCAATTAATGACGGCGGCGGCGGCAAGGCGAAGGAGAAGGCGCGGGGGGCGAAGCCGCCAGCAACATGTAGCAGGCGCCATACCTGCTGCCTGCCATACCTGCTACCTGCCACTGCTCACGGCGGACGACTCTCTCAGGCTGCTTCCGACGACATCCCGGCGTCGCCTCAGACTGAGGCACCACCGTGGACAGCGAGCGAGTATATTTTGCGCGTGCAGTACAGTGGAAAGAACACGTGATTAAATTTATAGCTGACTTGAGGTGGACAGGGTTCGACGTGTAGTGCACAGAGTTGCCACATCTGGCGACAACGACGCCACTAACCTGGCTTGGCATCGAGCAGAAGTGAGTTTGGATGGCGGGTGTGGGTGACCGCTTCAGCTCTGTGTCAGAGTAACCGTTGGCAGGTGGTGGTGCGAAGTCGGGGCGGACTGTGCTGTTTTGTGAACGGGGAGTCCATTAATTCTGAAACGTCTCTGTGAAGTCGTTTCATAAGACGCTTGTCGAGTTCGGTACAACTTATTCATTTTACTACCTGATTTTAGTTCAGTTCACGAGCTCTTCCAGGAAGATTGAGTACTCAAATAAGGCCTATTGAATATTATGTGTGTGTTTCAATGTGGAGTTCCGGTTTTGTCTTGTGGGAAACGCTGAGTTGGTCATCGTCTGCTGGGAGCAGACGATGTTGCTTCTCGTTCGAAGGAGAGAACAGGATGACCAACTTAGGTTTTCAATACCTGAACAGAGAGGATTACCCATCTTAGTCGAAGGCTATTTTTGTGTGTGAGGTTGGTGACAGAGGGCTACCCCTCTGGTAGCTTCCGCTGCACGGAGAGCTAGGTAATCTCGAAAGAGAAAGCGGCACTCTTCGGTGAACGCTTGGTGAGTACGGATCGTAGCTCTTAAGGGGGGTTTCAGGTGATAGGAAGCAGGTTGAGTTAGGACTTCGTTATGTTTAACTGTTGAAATACTTAAGAACTTCAGCTTAACTGAAGCGTGTGAAGCGAGTTATTTTTTTAATGATTTTTAATCTTATATTTTGTGGAAATTGCTTTTGTCTTTGTGTGTCGATTTTGTGCCACGTGTTTGGTAATAAATGACCCTTCTGGTCCACCACGGAACCGCAATAGGCTTTATTTTAACAGTTTGCTTGTTTAATGAGCTACAATTTCTGCAAGAATATCTGTTCTTTCGTGCGCTTTCTACAAAGCAGCCCAACAGTTTCAGTCAGAATGCACCACGTGCTCTAGTTCGGCCGTTTGCAAGCAGCAGACGCAGGTAGTATCTTAAATAATTATCGCACAGCCTTGTGTATTGGTTAAACTTCTGTCCAGAATAGTGGATGCGTAGAATCGGAATGCGAATCTCACTGAGATATTTTTATGGTATGAATGGAAAGGAGATGGTAGTATCATTGTATTCCACCCCCGTTTTCTGTGTTTCTTCTTGCTGTAGTTAAATTATGCTCTGTTACATTCTCAGGTAATTCTTACTTAAATATTTCTAGTCAGGCTCCAGTTATGTATATTTAGGATGTGCAACAAATACTTAGATACAATAAATAATCTACGTGAAAGATAAATTCTGTAGTGTTGATCTTATCTACTTACTCCGATTTCCAATCCTGAATGAATCAAGTTGCTTCATGCACGACATGGAGTGCTATTTATCTGGCTACTTTAAGAAATTTTCATACTTGTAATTAAATTATTAAAGTAATTAAAGTAATAATTTTCCAGCTCCGTTTTTCTCTAAATGTTTAGGAAGGGCTTGGGCTGGTGGCGAACCTAAATTTCTGAATTTTTATCATCCGTCTATAAAATTAATCAAGAGAAACTTTTCTTTAAAAAAAATAGCTGTGTACAGGAAGAGTCACTAACTGTTGCCACGTAGAATAACTCCGAAAGTATAATAGTAGCTGAAAAGTTTCTGGGACAAATGTTGCATAGGATAATGCGGGCCATAATAAGACGTCGGCTTTTTGTTGCTAGGCGGGGTCGCGCAATAGATCTGAAGGTCGACTTTTTTTTTAATGGGATGCTATAGTTTGGTACTTATTTCCTGATAGCGGCTATCGAGGCGAATCCAGTGATGTGTAACAGTAAGGTCTTTGAAGGCCAACGAAGGTCACAAAGGTGCATGAACGTCCATTTACAGAAGGTGTTCGAAGTGATGACCATTGGTATCAACCGTTAAAAGAAAGACGTTTTTCGTTGCGACGGAATCTTCTCACGAAATTCCAATATTTTGTTGACATCGACCTACATAGGGAGGAACGATCACCACATTAAATAAGTGAAATCAGAGCTCTTACGGAAAGATATAGTTGTTCATTCTTTCCGCGCGCTATACGAGATTGGAAGAATAGAGAATTGTGAAGGCGGTTCGATGAACCCTCTGCCAGGCACTTAAATGTGACTTGCAGAGTATCCATGTAGATGTAGATGTAAATGCAGTGCTGCTATGTTGTTATCATGGATTGAGTGGTATTCCTTATCACTTCGGCATTTATTGAAGCTTTGACAATTCTCTCTCGTATATCGTGCAAATAGTAAATATTCACCGAATACGGCGTGTCCATCTAACGTGCCTTTGACACGTAAACACCATTCGACAGTTTCGTCGAATCAAGCGAATATGAATGATGTATTCCTTCGAAGAACAAGTCGATGTGCTTCTCATTTACGGAGAATGCCAACGAAATTCAGTGAGAGCTAGAGACTTATGCTCTGAAAGATATCCTCAATATATACTTTCCATACACGTCGTACATTTAAATATGTGTATGATAAATTGAGAACAACTGGATCTTTAACGCATCGGAAACATATCCGGCAAAGGAAAGTTACTAACGAAGAAACGGAAATTGGTGCTCTTGCCACTGTGGTTCGAGATCCTTGTGTTAGTTCGCGTCAAATCGCAAGGGAATCTGCCATGAGCCAGAGTAGTGTTGTTCGTGTTCTGCATCGCCGTAAATATCATCCTTACCATATCGGTCTCCGCCAAGAATTAACTGGTACGGATTGTATGCGCCGCATTCAATTCTGTCAATGGGCTCATCTTCAGATTCAGAGGGATGTCACATTTATTAATTTGATTTTATTTACTGACGAGGCTGCATTCGCGAATCATGGAAGTGATAATTTGCATAACATGCATTATTGAACAACTGAAAATTCATGTTGGCTGCGGTAAGTTGCACACCAAAAACCGTGGCCGGTAAATGTATGGTATGGGTTTCTAGAGGACAGAATTACAGCTCCTATTTCATCGAAGGAAATCTTAGATCTGTTATTGGAAGAAATACGTTTAAGAACAACGAACAGAATGTAATAGGGTAGTTTCTAAATAAATCTTCTGTTACCAGACACCATTTTTCTTTATTTTACTTTTCGCACGACGTGTTTCGGAAATGATTCCATTTTCCAAATGCGCTTTTTGTGTGTACTACGCCATTTCTATTGATGTTGTCAGTGTGTGATAGTTTGCTTCATTTCGTCGACTTTTACTGCAATACATAAGAAAGACGCGATTTTTTAGCTGGGTATCGATTCTTTTGGAGTAGTTAGTGGCGAAATTTAGAAGAATTTGTACTTACAGTTTACTAATGGTCCATTTGTGCAGAGTCTCACACACACTAAACATCACACACAACTTGTTGTACACTTTACACATCTAAAATATATAAACAAAACAGTTCCAAAGATCTTCTTACAGGTAGTCCACAGAGATAACATTATAGGTCTTCCACAGATTATGATATTGTACAGAGGTTATTTATCTTAACAATTTGGCTTATAAATTACTTTTATCGAATTTACAACTGTGCTTATTTCTATGTTTTTTTTATTTTTATTTAAGTGTGCTATCGAAACATTTGAAAAATCTCACTGATTCACTTTCAAGTGTTTCGTTTAGTATTTTATCTTCATATTTTCTGTAATGTGAATATATCTCCAGTTCTTCTAGCAAATCTATTTTATGTCCTTTATTTATTCGGTGGAGTACTTTGACATTTTGCTCTATTTAGTGCTCCGTTTAGTGCACTATTTAGTGCTCTTTTTAGTGCCAAGCCAGGCAATGAAAGCTGTATATAAATACAAAAACATCAAAATTAAAGTACTAAAAACAGTTGCACACATAAGATTCAGCAAGCACTGTCAACAACTAGGCATAATTCCCAATTATATAAAAGTGAAAGTATGTTCTAGCAGCAGTATAGCAAAACTCGTAAAGCACAAAGCAGAAAAACTCTGGCTGAAAACCGAAATAAGGCAGTTATACAAGAAGAAGGACTTACTAAACAGAAAGCTACTCAACATGCAGATAGAATCAGCAAACAACATGGAACCCACAGTTTATGACAGCATATGCAAGCACATCCAAGACATAGTCGACAAGGAGTACTTGGCCATTTGCAACACACATAACAAGAAACTACAGACCTTGACATCCAAACAAGATAAGCGATCCAACCTTGAGATAACTGACAAAAGCACACACACATTTTACAGTAGAGTGGTGAACAACACAGACACACAATTCAACCAAAGAAAAGACGATCTACTCCAAAAAGGACTAAAATACAATGTAAAACCTAACCTCTACAATCACGCACTGAAACAGGTTAAAGGCGCAATTAAAAATGCAGCAGATGCTGTAAAATTAAATTTAAATACAAAAGCAGCAATAGGTCACAAAGTAAGCAAGCTTCTTGAGGAAGAAATGAATAAAGATAAGTTTAGATCTAAATATACAATAAATGATGCAAAAACTCTAAAATCTACAAATTATAACTGAAAAACAACCACTCCATAGTTCTAAAGTCAGATAAAAGCAATACATTAGTTGTGAGGAAAGAAAAAGAATACATAGACAATACAAATTAATTTATTGCTGCTAATAATGTTCAGCACATTGAAAAAAAACCAATCAAACAATTTCAAAGTATAATTAAGGAACAATTAAAGAACACACATTTCCTGTTGACAGAAACTGAAAAGAAATACCTTACATGCATGAATGCAAAAGCACCACACCTAAGAGCACAGCCAAAAATACACAAAGATGGAACTCCGATACGCCCTGTGATCAACTGTATAAATTGCCCAGCATACAAACTGTCACAAAAACTGAATAATATACTGATGAAAAATTATTCATGTGAAACAATATATTCCATAAAAAAACAGCATGATACTAGCTAAAGAATTAAGAACCAGAAAGCTTCCCCAAGATGTGCAGTTTATATCACTTGACATCACCAGCCTTTACTCAAACATAGTCGCCACCGGTACTGCGCAATTACTTCAGCAGTTGTAAGAGGTCAGAATTTTGTCAGAGTATGAACCAGTACATTTAAGTGTTGTTTAATTTGATAAAATAAGGCAAATTCTGTGAAACTTGTGCCCGATCCTTGATTTGGTTCCTCTCATGATATCTCTTGGAATCCACTCCACATAATTACTGACATCCAAGTATCCTGTGTGTTAAAATCTAATGAAAATAAATGGTTGATTATTTGCACAATTCAGAATGCAACAAGAGATATAGAAATACTGCGTGTTTCATTGAGATCAAGGGAGGCAGTTAGTATTGCATTTATGAAAGCCTCCTTAATGTTTCATTTGTTTTTAATCCAAAGTATTTGGACTTCAAAGATTAAATGCATTTAATTCTGTCAGTGAAAAATACTGGTTGTGATAATGTAAAAAGGAAGCCCGTTATTTTGAGGATAGTTTGGCTTTAACTATTTTGAAAGTCCTGCAAGGTGAATGAAATTTAAATAAAAGAATAATACCAAAATTTGCACCTTACAAATTGTCTGAGAAAGTGTGTTTAGTTTGCCCTATGGCAATGAACAGTTTACGAGTCTCCAATTTTGAGTTGCTTAAAATGAATAAACCTACTTGAATAATGAATATATTAATTGCAGTTGAAGTAAATTTTGAGCTTTTTGTGCTTTGTGTAGTAAAAATTGGAAAGACAGTTTGAGGGCCCCACCTAAGTCTTTGCCTATGAAAGATAAAGTTACAGTAAGTGCTTTTATTTATGAAAATAGAAGCAAGATTGCTTCATAATGAGTGGAAAAATCCTATTGCAAGTGACTTTTAATCATATTTGTACTATTTGGAAAGTAACTGTTGAAATAGGGCTAAGTCCATGTCCATTTCTGGTTTAATTTTGACTTTCATAACTTTCGGTGATCACATAATTCATATATAACAAAGTAATGACTATTGAGAAGAAGTAAGCTGTTAACTTTTTCTATGAGAACTTGCACATATACTAT
This sequence comes from Schistocerca cancellata, assembly GCF_023864275.1. Lineage (NCBI taxonomy): Eukaryota > Metazoa > Arthropoda > Insecta > Orthoptera > Acrididae > Schistocerca > Schistocerca cancellata. The sequence goes on along the minus strand of NC_064626.1, from coordinate 1,141,198,377 downwards.
TTGTATCTGCTAACATCACTGTACCACTTGTCTGATTATAGTAGAGTTCATTTCACTTCTCTGGGAAAGAAGTAATGGTAGCTTTCTTTTACCAAAATTCAATACCGATTCTATGAAAGTAATGTTTCAAGTTACTGTGCCTAATTAGGCTGGCGACCTTATTTTATTTCATTCAAGTAAACTTGGTTACTTAAGAAATTTTCCAAATTTCAATCTTTAGCTTTCTGGTTTCTACTGTTATATTAAATTCAGGTTCAATAATCCAAATCCATTAGGTATCTCACGGTCAATTTACTTAAATCCTGCCAGAGGGTAACATTTACTGCAACATAATACCATATTTGGTAATACACGTTGTGTCAGTATAACAAACGGCGCAGTATAGTGTTGTATTTGGCTTTTCAACTATCTATTGGGGAGTAAGTGTTACACAGTCAAGTACGATGATAAGGATACGTCGTATGCTGTGTTCCACGCAACTAGTGCGATAATGTACGGGACAACAGCTTTACCGACGCATTAAACTTGGACTGCACTGGCCAACCAGCGGTCCAACTAGCCTGCAATGATGTGAGCAGTTGCAGTTCAGACGTAAAAAAGAGACGAGCAAAGAAACACACAGCTTCGAACGTCATTTAATTTTCAAAGAGAATAAAATAATATTCGGAAAAACTCCAGCACTACCGCCCGCTTCTTAGGTTACCAGACGGAAACCATGAAATGCATTCGTTCTCACCTAACATGGTATTATAATTACAGGAAAGAGTGATGAAAATTCCTAACTTAAACACACGGTAATTTTCCTGAGTGAGCTGTGTGTGATGCAAAAGCATACCACAGGGTATTCACCGTACTGTTTAATACTGAAGCCACCGAAGGTGTTAATTACAATCATTCGTCTGGTAATCTCATAGCTCCTTCCTTATCCGAATCCGAGAAATACATTTCAATTCTGGAACTGTAATCTGCTACGCTGATAACGAGTCGATCAACAACAGAAATCACAAAGCCAACCAGGTGACACATTTTCTCCTCTTCTTTTATGACGAGCCGTACTATATCCCGCCAGCGTTCGACAGTGACATGTGAAAAAGGTGAGTGCATCAGTTTCACTACGTCTAGAGCTTAAGAGTCAAGTTACACTCCTGGAAATTGAAATAAGAACACCGTGAATTCATTGTCCCAGGAAGGGGAAACTTTATTGACACATTCCTGGGGTCAGATACATCACATGATCACACTGACAGAACCACAGGCACATAGACACAGGCAACAGAGCATGCACAATGTCGGCACTAGTACAGTGTATATCCACCTTTCGCAGCAATGCAGGCTGCTATTCTCCCATGGAGACGATCGTAGAGATGCTGGATGTAGTCCTGTGGAACGGCTTGCCATGCCATTTCCACCTGGCGCCTCAGTTGGACCAGCGTTCGTGCTGGACGTGCAGACCGCGTGAGACGACGCTTCATCCAGTCCCAAACAAGCTCAATGGGGGACAGATCCGGAGATCTTGCTGGCCAGGGTAGTTGACTTACACCTTCTAGAGCACGTTGGGTGGCACGGGATACATGCGGACGTGCATTGTCCTGTTGGAACAGCAAGTTCGCTGGCCGGTCTAGGAATGGTAGAACGATGGGTTCGATGACGGTTTGGATGTACCGTGCACTATTCAGTGTCCCCTCGACGATCACCAGTGGTGTACGGCCAGTGTAGGAGATCGCTCCCCACACCATGATGCCGGGTGTTGGCCCTGTGTGCCTCGGTCGTATGAAGTCCTGATTGTGGCGCTCACCTGCACGGCGCCAAACACGCATACGACCATCATTGGCACCAAGGCAGAAGCGACTCTCATCGCTGAAGACGACACGTCTCCATTCGTCCCTCCATTCACGCCTGTCGCGACACCACTGGAGGCGGGCTGCACGATGTTGGGGCGTGAGCGGAAGACGGCCTAACGGTGTGCGGGACCGTAGCCCAGCTTCATGGAGAAGGTTGCGAATGGTCCTCGCCGATACCCCAGGAGCAACAGTGTCCCTAATTTGCTGGCAAGTGGCGGTGCGGTCCCCTACGGCACTGCGTAGGATCCTACGGTCTTGGCGTGCATCCGTGCGTCGCTGCGGTCCGGTCCCAGGTCGACGGGCACGTGCACCTTCCACCGACCACTGGCGACAACATCGATGTACTGTGGAGACCTCACGCCCCACGTGTTGAGCAATTCGGCGGTACGTCCACCCGGCCTCCCACATGCCCACTATACGCCCTCGCTCAAAGTCCGTCAACTGCACATACAGTTCACGTCCACGCTGTCGCGGCATGCTACCAGTGTTAAAGACTGCGATGGAGCTCCGTATGCCACGGCAAACTGGCTGACACTGACGGCGGCGGTGCACAAATGCTGCGCAGCTAGCGCCATTCGACGGCCAACACCGCGGTTCCTGGTGTGTCCGCTGTGCCGTGCGTGTGATCATTGCTTGTACAGCCCTCTCGCAGTGTCCGGAGCAAGTATGGTGGGTCTGACACAGCGGTGTCAATGTGTTCTTTTTTCCATTTCCAGGAGTGTATTTCTGGGGCCAAAACCGTTGAGTTGGCTCCAGATCAGTTCACTTGGGTTCATATTGTAATAGTACAGTGTCAAATGTAAAAATGCAGCGTTTGAAACGTGAGCTCGATATGGTGAAAATGATTATTTTTCATGTTTCCATGACACTTATTTACGTTTGTGGTATAAAAAGATGGACATAGTCGAAATAAAGAGTATTTGGTTTTTCATTTTTGCCTTGTAAAATTAAATTGTTATGTTTTCTTAATTTGAGCAATTTCTATTAACAATCTTTCATAAAATATGAATGATTAAGAATTTATATCTGAATTGGAAACAGGTATTTCGCGAGCAATATGTGCATTATTCATTAAAAAAATGATGATTAATTTTACGATTATGAGATGTACGGATTTCAAATTGAAGGAGAAAAAAAAGTGACTCGGGCGTGATTAGAACCAGCTAACCATGAGTTATTACTCTACAGATTCCGCTATACGTCTAACGTGTCTGCACTGTTTCTAATAGAGTCCCTACGAAAACTTCAAAGCCGATTTTTTTTCTGTAAATTTAAGAAAAACGGAACATCCTATTGCTCGGCACTTTTTAACCATGTTCCACATTCTTGTTTCACTACGGAACGGTAAGCAGCATCAGCCATTTCCATACTGCGTATTAACAGTGCGGCAATCAGAGTACAACAATGCAGAGGCTGTGATTGTACACGATTTTTGAAATGATAACTACATAGCTACAGCGCGATTAAGGAAAACGTTGATGGCTGTTCATACATTTGAATATCGTCAAGTTTCATTAAACGTAACTCGTTATAATATACCTAATAGATAAGTAGGACCTACTTCCAAGCCGGCTGGTGTGGCCGTGTGGTTATAGGCGCTTCAGTCTGGAACCGCGTGACCGCTACGGTCGCAGGTTCGAATCCAGCCTCGGGCATGGATGTGTGTGATGTCCTTAGGTTAGTTAGGTTTAAGTAGTTCTAAGTTCTAGGGGACTGGTGACCTCAAATGTTAAGTCCCATAGTGCCCAGAACCATTTGAACCATTTAGAAATTCCTAAGACAACGAAGTCTTCCGCCAAGTATGTGGATCTGGTGAGATATTTCGCCTGAAGCTATGCAACCCACATAACATAAGTGTCATACGTTTCTTTCTTTAAGACAATTTTCAGCCGTGATTCTTCAATCTGTATAACTTCAATCCTTGAGTCGGATAGTGCTCAGAGCCATTTGAGCCACCTACTTCCAAGTTCGTAACAACACCAGTGTACCTGTGCTACGTCTTCTGACCAATATCGCGTGTGTTTGTTTACATCAGGTATATTCCTATGTGCCCGCCCGGTTGGCCGTGCGGTCTAACGCACGGCTTTCCGGGCAGGAAGGAGCGCCTGGTCCCCGGCACGAATCCGCCCGGCGGATTTGTGTCGAGGTCCGGTGAACCGGCCAGTCTGTGGATGTTTTTAGGCGGTTTTCCATCTGCATCGGCGAATGCGGGCTGGTTCCCCTTATTCCGCCTCAGTTTCACTATGTCGGTGATTGCTGCGCAAACAAGTTCTCCACGTACGCGTACACCACCATTACTTTACCACGCAAACATAGGGGCTACGCTCGTCTACTCGTCTGGTGTGAGACGTTTATCGGGCGGTGGGAGGGATGTCTACTGGGGGCCGAACCACACAATAACCCTGGGTTCGGTGTGGGGCGGCGGGGGGGTGAAGTGGACTGAGGTAGTCGTCGTGGGGTTGTGGACCACTGCGGTTGCGGCGGGGACGGAGTCTCTCCGTCGTTTCTAGGTCCCCGGTTAACATTCAATACAATACAATATTCCTATGTATAACGGAGTATACACAAAACACTATTCTGATACGAGGGCTCCAGATCAGTTCTGTTGGGTTCATATTGTAATGGTACAGTGGCAAATGTAAAAACGCAGCGTGTGCCGTTCGTGGTGAAATGCAACAGCGCCACTGGCAGGCTTGGCCGGCACCTGCATTTGTTTTCTAGCACGCACTGCTCGCGGTGTTTCCGCGTTTGTTGTGCAGCCCCTGTACGCAGCGCGTGACAGCAGTCGGCCACGTGGCGAGGGAGGCAGGCAGGCAGAAGGAGCGCAGAGAGCAGGGCGTGAGGCGGCGTTTAGCGCGCCAGGGCGGCGCCGTGGGAGGCGGCAGCTGCCGGCGCTCCTCACACACGCCTCATCTGGCCGCGAGGCAGGGGCGGCGGAAAGGGGCCACAGCGCCTCTGCTGGCTGCTCAGCCGACGCGCGGGCACCCCCGCCGCTGCCGCGTCATACCACGGCTGCACCCCTCCCCCCCCCCCCCCCCACCATCCCGCGCACTTACACGTCCCGTGTCACAAACGCTGAAACACTTGATCTCTCTCCAATGACATCATTTTACCGTGCTGCCTGTTACTGCCACGGTTAAACCGTCCTTTTCTTTCGGATTGGCCACTGCCACGCAGTTGCGGCTCCGTGGCCGTTCTCAGATGTCTGCAACACTACTGAGAGTTAGATCGAAATACAATGAAGAGCCAAAAAAAAAAAAAAAAAGAGATAAAATGGGTCAAATGGCTCTGAGCTCTATGGGACTTAACTTCTGAGGTCATCAGTCCCCTAGAACTTCTTAAACCTAACTAACCTAAGGACAGCACACAACACCCCTGACCCCGCCGGGAATCGAACCCGGGCGTGGGAAGCGAGAACGCTACCGCACGACCACGAGATGCGGGCGGCCGGCGAAGAGCCGAAGAAACACGTACACCTGCCTAATATCGTGTAGGGGTCCCGCGAGCGTGCAGAAGTGTCGCGACACGACATGGAATTAACTCGACTAATTTCTAAAGTAATTCGGAATGGAACTGACACTATGCACCCTGCAGGGTTATCCATAAATCCGTAAGAGTACGAGAGGGTGGAGGTCTCTTCTAAACAGCACGTTGCAAGGCATCCCACATATGCTGAAGAATGTTCATGTCTGGGGAGTCTGGTTGCCAGCTGATGTGTTTAAAGTCAGAGAGTGTTCCTGGAGCCACTCTGTAGCAATTCTGGATGTGTAAGGTGTCGCATTGTCCTGCTGGAATGGCCAGCTCCGCCTGAATGCATAATGGACATGTTTGGATGCAGGTGATCAGACAGGATGCTTACGTACGTCCCATATCACTCCAACTGCACACGCCTCACACCATTACAGTGCCTCCACTAGCTTGAACAGTCCCCTGCTGACATGCAGGGACCATGCATTCATGGGGTTGTCTCCATACTTGTACATGTACGCGTCCAATTTGAAACGAGACTCGCACGACCAGGCAACTTGTTTCCAATCTAACTGATAATTAATTGAAAGCTTCAGCTGCCGACAGGTGTTGTTGATATACCTCGGTGGGGACAGCGGAAAATGTGTGCCCCGTTCGGGACACGAACCCGGGATCTCCTGTTTACATGGCAGACGCTCTATACATGTGAGCCACCGAGGACACAGATGAATAGCGCAACTGCAGGGACTTATCCCTTGCACGCTTCCCGTGAGACCCACATTCCCAACTGCCCACGATCTACAAACGTAATGTACCTTATAGATATTTGCCCATCTACTGATAGATTGTGGACAGTAGGGAATGTGGGTCTCACGGGAAGAGTGCAAGGGTTAAGTCCCTGCAGTCGCGCTATTCATCTGCGTCTTCGGTGGATCAGATGGATAGAGCGTCTGCCATGTAAGCAGGAGATCCAGGGTTCGAGTCCCGGTCGTGGCACACATTTTCCGCTGTCTCCATCGAGGTATATCAACAACACCTGTCGGCAGCTGAGGGTTTCAATAAACTATCATTTATTCTATAGAAACTGCACGGTCATCAATGGTATCTATTCTTTCGACAACAGTTACTATGTTTTCAGTCATCAACAGTCCATTGTCGGTGTTGACGGGCCCTGGCGAGGCGTAAAGCTTTGTGTCGCGCTGTCATCAAGGTCATCGGCTCCGAAGGCAGATGTCGCTGATGTTTCGTTGAATGGTTCGCACGCTGACACTTGTTGATGGCCCAGCACTGAAATCTGCAGCAAATTGCAGAAGGGTTGCACTTCTGTCACGTTGAACGATTCTCTTCAGTCGTCGTTGGTCCCGTTCTTGCAGGATCTTCTTCCGGCCTCAGCGATGTCGGAGATTTCATGTTTTACCAGATTCCTGGTATTCACGGTACGCTCGTGAAATGGTCGTACGGGAAAATCCCCACTTCCTCGCTACCTCGGAGATGCTGTGTTCCATCGCTCGTGCGCCGACTACAACATCACGTTCAAACTGACTTAAATCTTGACAACTTGCCATTGTAGCAGCAGTAACAGTTCTAACAACTTCATGGATTGTGCGGCTGGTCCCGGCGGAGGTTCGAGTCCTCCCTCGGGCATGGGTGTGTGTGTTTGTCCTTAGGTTAATTTAGGTTAAGTAGTGTGTAAGCTTAGGGACTGATGATCTTAGCAGTTAAGTCCCATAAGATTTCACACACATTTGAAGATTTTTTTTCTAACAACTGCGCCAGGCACTTCTTCTCTTATACAGGCGTTGCCGACCGCATCGCTTTGTTCTGCCTGTTTGCATTTCTCTGTATTTGAATAAGCATGCCTATACCAGTTTCTTTGGTGCTTCAGTGTCAATGTTAGTATCAATGGCATTGAGAAACAGCTGTAATCGTTAAAACTGAGCAAATCTTCAGAGTCCAACGATATCCTTATCAGATTATACACTGAATTTGTCGCTGAAGTAGCCCCTCTTTCAACTAAAATCGCAGTATATCTCTCGAACAAAAAAAAGTGTCCAGTAGTTAGAAGAAAGCACAGGTCACAGCAGGCTAGAGGGAGAGTAGCAGAAATGGTCCACAAATCTAGCTTCTAATATCCTTGACATCTATTTCTTGCAGAATCTTAGAACGTACTGCCAGCTCAAACGTACTGAGGTACCTCGAACATAATGATCTCCATGTCAACCAGCGTGGATTCGAAAAATATCGATCATGCGAAACACAATTCGCACTTCTCTCACATGACGTACTGAGAGCCATGCATCAAGACAGGCAGACGCAGCATTTCTCTATTTCCGAAAAACAGTTGACTCAGTATAACACCTGCGTTTGTTATCAAACGCTGTATAAAGCACGTGGTTGCGAGTGCAGTCGGTGCCGTGATTAGGACAAAGCCAGTTCAGTGTGCAGTTTACGTATCAGATATTCCGCTACGTATGCTTGTAATTAAATGCTTGAGGAGTTAGTTGTAAAGATACGAATTGAGAGCTGTTACCTTCGGCAAATATTTTTAGTGTTCTGAAGATCAAGGATAATTTATCTTATGATTAATTTACCTGAGCGCATTTGGACATGTATCTATGGCACTTTGGCCGGTTGTAACTTACTTACTGATTTTTCTGACTGTTTTTATTAATAAATAAATTTGATTTATTACCGTCCACGTTGAAACCGGCACGGTCCACTCCCCACGACAGGACGCCTACCGTTCCACTTTCGTCATATTCGGTATTAAAAACGATAAACTGCACATTTCTGTAAGAGGTGAGTTACACGGCGAAGGTCATACTGTCATCAGATAAACTGTCCCAAGACACTAAAGTTAACTAAAGATAATTTTCTTTCTTTGTTTGAGATATTCATTACAAGGGACTGGGTGCTTTTACTTTGTTAAAAATGTAAAACGATGCATCACTTCTTAACTTCAGGGTAATACGAGCTTAAATTTCATACTTCATCGCATTTTCTTCGCTCACGCAGTTATAGTGTTCAGTTCTCACAGCCCGCTTGCAGTCATTCAGTGCCAATAACGGTCACGGTACATGATTTTTGTGATGTCCTCCACAGTTCTCGAAATATTTGGTGTAAATCAGTGACTGATGGAGGAACGTCCTGCAGAAACTTGTAGAGGAAAGTTCATATTCGTTGGGCCCTTGTCTTCCATTGCCTTCATGACATACAGACACTGAAGCGCCAAAGAAACTGGTATATGCGTGTTTATTGAAATACAGAGATATGTAAACAAGCAGAATACTGTGAAAGTTGGCGGTGCCTTCCGGGTAGGCCACCGCCGAGGTAATACCCGTCAGGCACTTCCCTTTCATTTTGTTTCAGTGATTATCATACAATTTCATTTGCCTTTGGTATATCTAAATTTTACCTGATTGATATTAATCTGATGGACCATTAGGGTTAGGGTAAACCACTGATTGATCTCACAGTACTTGCATGACTTGAGTAGCAGTAGTAGAATTAAACTCGGCTATAGAGACAGATTTTTGGACGCTGGAGGTGGCCATTGCATTAGGGGCAGCTTTAGAACTTTCCCTAATCAGCAAGTGACTTCGAGGATTCCTTTGTAGTCACCGAAGTGGGCTGTGTGCACGGCAGAGCAGTGGTTTATGGGCTGCCATTCTGGCAGTTGTCCTTGTTCCACTGTCAGCCAAGCAAGAGGGTGGGAACGCGGCGGCTGAATTCGAAATGACACTTCTTTAGAAACTAACAGTTTTACTAGCGAGTGGACGTATTGTGGGAGGCTGGTCTCCTTATCCCGTGCGACGTTAAGTGACGTCGGACTGGCGCCCGGCTAATGTGTTTATTACAAGAACAACGTACCTTGTGAGACGGGACGATGAATTTCTTCTGATGTCGCCCCGTTTCTCAGATGCCGCCGCACCCAGCCAAAACAGCGCCCACTAAATTGTTTTATGGACGAGACGGAGCTTCTTTTCACTTGCAAGCTTCCCTTATCTTGTGAAATGCGCCAGGGGGTTTGGCTGCAGGACCTCCAGGCATTGTGTGCTGTTTTTTCGGAGAACAGATGATTGGCATGGTAACCAGTGCTGGGGCAGGATAGGTTTATTCGAGAACATCGTGGGGGACGGCTTTTTTTTTTTTTTGAGATTTTGAGCAAAAGGGAGAGGTGGAGACTTGCTTCTCCACGGTCGCGGAGTACAGCAGCTAGAGCTGTTCCGTTTATACAGAGAGTTAGTTGTAAAGACGTCCAAACACCTGGGAGAAACTTTATACACATGTCAAAAACAGTTTTGCATCACCTCGGTTCCGAAAGTTCCGGAATCTGTACATAAAACTGGAATAGAGATCAACATAAACATCATTCCCGCCCTTTTTATTGCTCATGAAAACCACACATTGCATGTTGTACCACTATACAGCGAGACCAACAGAGGTGGTGGTCCAGATTGCTGTACATACTGGTACCTGAAATACCCAGTAGCACGTCCTCTTGCGCTGATGCATGCCTGTAGCTCCTCCATGTCCGGACAACATCGCTTTGGTTCACTCCGAGACGCCTGGACACTTCCCTTGTTGAGAGCCCTTCCTGGCACAAAGTAACAATGCGGACGCAATGGAACCGTGGTATTGACCGTCTAGACATGGTTGAACTACAGACAACACGAGCCGTGTACCTCCTTCCTGATGGAATGACTGGAACTGGGAGGGTTTAGTGACATCTCTGAACTGGGAGAGTTTAGTGACATCTCTGAACAGTCAAAGAGATTGTGTCTGTGATACAATATCCACAGTCAATGTCTATCTTCAGGAGTTCTCGGATCCGGGGAGATGCGAAACTTTTTTGATGTCTGTAATTTCGCGTATGTGAGACAATCGCCGGCGTACGTGGAAGTGCCTGCATGCAGACGACAGCGTCTCGTCTTTCACCGGGTATATCGGTAACGTTGTGCAGCTTCGGAAGATTCAGAAGCCTACCAATCATTTACACGACCATCTTTTTTCATACCAGCCTTGTACTCGCTGAAGTCATTCCCAGTGTCCATTGCACGCTTAATTGTATCTTGACACGAGAGACTAATCAGAGGAACGGTACAGCAGAGTGTGTTTGCCTAGACTGGCATCCTTCCACACACAGTAACCAGTCTGATTTACACGTAAATTCCGCTTAGGTTACCCAAATCTATTGCCAAGCAATCTGAGTTTGCGTTAATGAAATGTTAGACAGCTGAAGTTTCTGTTTATATGTTTGTTCCCTCTTGACCTTGATATTAGTCCATAAATCTCTTTGTGATACCGTAGTTCCTTGTTATTAATTTTTCAACGATACCCATTCTCATTCCCTATTATGTCATTTATTTTGTTGTGGGTATCAAGCAATTAAATTAGTTCTATGTCTAGTTAGTCAACGCAGGGGTGATCGACACAGGAGCCACTGTTTAATTTCATATTTCCTTGCGATATCGATCAATGTGGCACCTCTTGGGTAGGGTGGCTACGAATTTTTACTGGTTTGGCAGACGGCGAACTGCCGCAACCATAGGCTAGCGTGCAACAGCGCTGCGGTTGGCGACGCCTATATAAGACAAAATGTTCAAATGTATGTGAATTCCTAAGGGACAAAACTGCTGAGGTCATCGGTCACTAGACTTACACACTACTTAAACTAACTTATGCTAAGAAAAACACCCCCCACCCCCGCCCATGCTCGAGGGAGGACTTGAACCGCCGGCGGGAGGAACTGCGCAATCCGTGACATGGTGCCTTGAAACCCACGCCCACTCCGCGCGGCTATATAAAACAAGTATCTGGCGCAGTTGTTAGATTGTTTACTGCTGCTACAATGGCAGATTAACAAAATTTGAGTGAGTTTGAACGTGGTGTTATAGTCGGCGCACGAGCGATGGAACACAGCATCTCTGAGGTAACGACGAAGTGGAGATTTTCCCGTACGATCATTTTGCGAGTGTTCCGTGAATATCAGGAATCCTGTAAAACTTCAAATCTCCGACATCACTGTGGACAGTAAAAGATCCTGCAAGAACAGGACCAACGGCGACCGAAGAGAATCGTTCAACGTGACAGAAGTGCAACCCTTTCGCAAATTGCTGCAGATTTCAATGCTGAGCCATCAACAAGTGTCAGCGTGCAAACCATTCAAAGAAACATCATCGATATGGGCTTTTAGAGCCGAAGGCCCACTCGACACCTCGTCTGAGCCCGTCAACACCGACATTGGACCGTTGATGACTGGAAACATGTTGCCTGGTCGGACGAGTCTCGTTTGAAACTGGACGTGTACGCGTACAGGTGTGGAGACAACCTCATGAAGCCAGTGAAGGCTCTGTAATGGTATGGGCGTGTGCTGTTGAAGTGATATGGGACCCCTGATACGTCTAGATATGACTCTGACTGGTGACACGTGCATAAGCGTCTTGTCTGATCACCTGCATCAATTCATGTCCAATGCGCATTCCGACAGAAAGGGGAAATTTCAGCAGCACAATGCGACACCCCACACGTCCAAAATTGCTACGGAGTGGCTCCAGGAACACTCTTATGAGTTTAAACACTTCTGCTGGCCACAAAACTCCCCATTATTGAGTATATCTGGGATGCCTTGCAATGTGCTGCTCAGAAGACATCTCCACCTCTTCTTACTCTTAGTGATTTATGGACAGCCCTGCGGGGTCTACTTCAGACGTTATTGAGTCCATGCCACGTCGTGTTGCAGCACTTCTACGTGCTCACGGGGGCCCTACCCGACATTAGGCAAGTATATCAGTTTCTTTGACTCGTCAGTGTATATAGCTAAGTGCATTTTTTTTAGTATTATGGATACTTAATACATCAGCTGTCAACTGTTGCAGGTAGAATGTATCCTGGACAGGAATCTGTGGAATTTGGAGATTTTGTGTATAGTCAGAACTAATATCAAGTACATGGGCCTCATGTGCCCTCTAAGCTTCACCTGCAGTTTTCACATAAAAGTTTTGAGCATTGTCCTCGTGAACCATTAGCTCTCCAGCGGCGCATAGCTTTGTCACATCGTCAAGGCGGGGGCTTGTCATTACCACCTTCAGTTCTTCACCTGTGGAGCAATAGTCTATCTGAGCAAATGCAAATTGACATTTTCCTTGACTTATGTTGCATTATGTGACGTTTATCTGGGGATGTTTCTCCTTAAACAACTTATACATCACTAGACTGTTAAGTGTGGCGTCTAAATATTTCGTGCCAGCATAATAACTTCCTTTTAGTGAAAAACCTTCAATGTGTTGCTTGTTTCTGCTGGAAGGGCTCCCTCGACATACTAGAAGAGCTTCAGCCGCTGGACTCCTTGTAGCAAATAACACAATTTTTGTAGCACCTTCCTTACCATAAACAATCGTCTGGTTGAGTGCCGTCTGGCATTACAAGACGCACACGTTAATGTGCTTAAAGGAGGAAGGGGAGATTAGTGTTTAACATTCCGTCGACAACGAGGTCATTAGAGATGGACCTCGGATTAGGGAAGTATGGAGAAGGAATGAGATTTTCACTCTGCAGCGGAGTGTGCGCTGATATGAAACTTCCTGGCAGATTAAAACTGTGTGCCGGACCGAGACTCGAACTCAGGACCTTTGCCTTTCGCGGGCAAGTGCTCTAACATCTGAGCTACCCAAGCACGACTCACGACGCGTCCTCACAGGTTTACTTCTTCCAGTACGTCGTCTCCTACCTTCCAAACTTTACAGAAGCTCTCCTGCGAACCCAGCAGACATAGGACTCCTGAAAGAAAGGATATTGCGGAGACATGGCCTAGACACAGCCTCGGGGATGTTTCCAGAATGAGATTTTCACTCTGCAGCGGAGTGTGCGCTGATATGAAACTTCCTGGCAGATTAAAACTGTGTGCCGAACCGAGACTGGTACTCGGGACCTTTGCCTTTCGCGGGAAAGTGCTGTAGCACTTACCCGCGAAAGGCATAGGTCCCGAGTTCGAGTCTCTGTCCGGCACACAGTTTTAATCTGCCATGAAGTTTCATGGAGAAGGAATTCCGCCATAACCTTCGAAGGAACCATCCAGGCATTTGCCTTAAGATTTAGGGAAACCACGGAAAATCTAAATCAGGATGGCTGTCGCCCACCCCAGTGCGAGTCCAGTGTGCTAAGCAATGCGCTACCGGTTTACTGTGTTTAACTCCATTTTGTATATCTCTGACTGCAGTACTTTTATCACGTGGCAATTCAATTGTGCACCTAAAATAAAAATACTAAAATGAACCAAAACAACATTAGGAATCTAGGACCAAGAACTTCAGGTAAAGCGACAACAACGATAATAATGATCTTGAACAAACTAAGTTAGCTGCCAAGGCCGAATCAGATTGTTACAGAATAGTTCAGCATGATTTAAGAAGATCACAATAGCATTTATATAATGTCAACCTTTATACTCTGTTGCCGGCGGACAGGCTACATTTCTTTTCATTTCTTTTAAGGCAATTAAATTCCTGATCCATGACCAGTCAAGTGTTTGTAATAAGTGAGACCTCTTAAAATACTGAAGATACACGGAGTACTGAACTTTGGTTTATGTGAGGCCCACTATGAAAGCGAAAGTGATTTTAAATTTAAATATTATGCAATGATGTACCAACACCTCCCTTTCGATGGCGTTACCAAAAGTTTTCACAGATAGCAAAAGGATTTGGCGTCACAACCCGTTAACAATTAAGATTTGTACCAGTTGTTGACATTATTAAGAAAGTTATGAAATTGAGTGCGAGCAGAAATAGATATTATAGAAAGAGATCACCTGCCAGCACAGCAATGATTTTAAAACAGAACTACCTTGACGCCGCTAAATGAACTAAGGAATTTAAACAGTTAAGGGCTGTGCAGAGCCAGCAGTACAGAGCCTCAATGCATCAGCTCAGCCGGCCGAAGTGGCCGAGCGGTTCTAGGCGCTTCAGTCTGGAACCGCGCAACCGCTACAGTGGCAGGTTCGAATCCAGCCTCGGGCATGGATGTGTGTGATGTCCTTAGGTTAGTTAAGTTTAAGTAGTTCTAAGTTCTAGGGGACTGATGACCTCAGATGTTAAGTCCCACAGTGCTCACAGCCTTTTTTTTTGCATCAACTCGTGTCCACTTGCGCAGCAAAGGGGAAATGGCAAACACACAGCATGATAGTAGCAAGAAGTAAGCATTCTGAAACGCAGCAGAGCTGTAAACAACTTACACTAAAGTGCAAACATGGAATCAGCTGGCCGGCTGTCAAAGACACGAGGTATCTCGGATTTAACAGAACTTCGAGGTAACACTTGTTCACATCTCCTCCCCCCCCCTTTTTTTTAATTTGTCGTGAACTTATCTCCACTCAGAGGTACACAGAACAATACAGTGAGGCCTACTTCCGGGCTCCCTCTGGAATTCAGTACAATAATAATTATGAAATAACCATTAGCTTCCCCGCAACACACGAGCTGCATTAATTCTAATACCACTAAAACAAGGAAATACATGGGGTAAGGTTGCCGAACACAAGAAAGACACGCCAAGAAGGTTTTAGAGCAATTACTCGAGCACGCATCTCTTTGGACAATAAAAAACGCCGAGATTGTACAAAAATGGTTCAAATGGCTCTGAGCACTATGAGACTTAACATCTGAGGTCATCAGGCCCCTAGAACTTAGAACTAGTTAAACCTAACTAACCTAAGGACATCACACACATCCATGCCCGAGGCAGGATTCGAACCTGGGACCGTAGCAGCAGCGCGGATCCGGACTGAAGCGCCTAGAACCGCTAGGCCACACTGGCCGGCCGAGATTGTACAGATACTAGCAAGCCACACCACTGAGCATCATGACAATAAAATGCCAAAATTGCCAATAGTAAATTTAACGATTAGTCTACGTTCCCCGCAAGTCGCGAAAAGTGGTCCAAACGGCTGGAGATAGATCAGTGAAGAAACAAACGTACGCATAAACGCCCCGCAGTTTATCAGGCCAGCTGAAGGAAAATCACTCGCAACCTAGAAAGGTAACCAGGTTGCCAGGGGCCACGACACTCGTTCATCAAGTTCCAAATTGTTGTCCGTAGCTGTAAATGAACGCCCACCGTAAAATCCACCGACCTGAGGCGAGACAACATCCCATGCCAAGCATGCTTCCTACGAGTGGTTGAGTGGCCGACTGTCTGACTTCCAAACGGCGCCGCGGTGCCAACAACACAGACCCCAATCCAGGCTGCGAACTGCATGCGATGTTCGGCCAACAGGGATGTCAACACGCCCGTGGCAGCACCGGACACCGAACTATACATAGTTCCCCCGACCAGACGAGAGGCCACGCGCGCGCCGCGCACGCCCGTACAATTCTTGCTCCTAGGCAAGAGCCATTCAATTACAATGAAATGAATACCCTTAGCTGCATACAGGCGTTGATATACGTCAACGGGGACAGTTGAAAATGTGTGCCCCGACCGGGACCCGAACCTGGGATCTCCTGCTTACATGGCAGACGCTCTATCCATCTGTGTCACCGAGGACACAGAGGATAGTGCGACTGCAGGGACTTATCTCTGGCACGTCTCCCGTGAGACCCACATTCCCAACTTATTGTCCCGCACTATACTCGCGGCGTGTTGCCGATTCCCTAAGAGTTCGGGCACTGTTTGTGCATCCGCACAGAAGAAGATGGTCAAATGGCCGGTGCACCTTATATATTTGAATGGCTACTGTCGGTATAAGCGAGCGATCCTGATGCGGAATGCACTCGGTTCAGTGTTGTTTATTTATTGTTCACTTATTATTCTTTGCCAATGTTTATTTATTACTTCTTGTTTATTTCTTGGATTCATACAACCGGCATTTCTCTCTGTCTAATGAAATATTATGATCCTAATTTATAGCATACAGGGTGTAACAAAAGTGTACGGCACTAATTGCAGGACACATCGCTCACACTTAGACGAAGAAATTATGTTACATGAACATAAGTCTGGAAACGCTTTGTTTCATTTTACAACTCTTTTTCATCAACTTCTTAATCATGAGAAACACACATCAACAGAACACGCCAGCATAACACCTGCAACTCTTTCTCACAGATGTTCAGTATGCAATCCGTGGACATCGATACGTGCAACAACCCGCTGCCGTAGATAATCTCGGATACGCTGACGTGTCTTTAGAGTATTGCGTACGGTTTCTCAGCCTTCCACAATACAGCCACGGAGACTGAACACCTTGTACGGGCGGTTCCACACAAAAGAGCTTTCAAATCCCCCCACAAATAAAAGTCCATTGGATTTAGATCGTGAGAGCGTGGAGACCGGGCAATTGGTCCGTCTCTACCTATCCGTCTGTTACAGAATTTATTTACAAGCCGCCTCCCACTGCGGTGTCCTGGTGCTTCTAGGTCTCCCCCAGGTCGCGAGTATCAGGTTTAAATGCCCCACGTTCCCTAAACCGACGATCAATGGCTTCAAACGTTTTCCTGTCGGGGAATCTTCGTCCTGGAAATCTCTCCCAGTACAAATGCGAGCGCCTCTGCCGTCACCTAATCCATACATCAAATGGGCATCTGCCACCTCTGCATGTGTGTACACTGCCATTGCGTGAACCGAGCCTGTGATCAACTTTACACAGTAACCTGCGTGCTTGCAACGGTCGTACCGATCGCTGGAACAGTTCAAATGGTTCAAATGGCTCTGAGCACTATGGGACTTAACTGCTGAGGTCATCAGTCCCCTAGAACTTAGAACTACTTAAACCTAACTAACCTAAGGACATCACAAACACCCATGCCCGAGGCAGGATTCGAACCTGCGACCGCAGCGGTCGCGCGGTTCCAGACTGTAGCGCCTAGAACCGCTCGGCCACTCCGGCCGGCGCTGGAACAGTTGATGTTACATGTAAACAAGCAGTGACATGCATCGTATGGCAATACGTACATGTAAAACAAAGCACTGGCGCTGCTCAACGTAACCGGACGTCACCAACAGTCCTTGTTCCTCATGATTCTAATGTCCTGTTCTACTCGTAGTGTGTTTCCCACGATTAATGAGATGGAGAAAATTAGTTGTAACATGGAAACAAAGCGTTTCCATACTCATGTTCATATAACATAATTTGTTCGTTTATCTACATCTACGTGGATACTCTGCAAATCACATTTAAGTGCCTGGCAGAGGGTTCATCGATCCACCTTCACAATTCTCTGTTATTCCAATATCGTATAGCGCGCGAAAGAATGAACACCTCTATCTTTCCGTACGAGCTCTGATTTCCCTTATTTCATAGTGGTGACCGTTCCTCCTTGTGTAGGTCAGTGTTAACAATGTATTTTCGCATTTGGAGGAGAAAGTTGGTGATTGGAATTCCGTGAGAAGATTCCGTCGCAACGAAAAACGCCTTTCTTTTAATGATTTCCAGCCCAAATCCTGTATCATTTGTGTGACACTCACTCCCATATTTCGCAATAATACAAAACGTGCTGCCTTTCTTTGAACTTTTTCGATACACTCCGTCAGTCCTATCTGGTAAGGATCCCACACCGCGTAGCAGTATTCTAAAAGAGGACGGACAAGCGTAGTGTAGGCAGTCTCCTTAGTAGGTCTGTTACATTTTCTAAGTGTCCTGCCAATAAAACGCAGTCTTTGGTTAGCCTTCCCCACAACATTATCTATCTGTTCCTTCTAATTTAAGTTATTCCTAACTGCAATACCTGGGTATTTATTGGAATTTACGGCTTTTAGATTACACTGATTTATCGTGTAATCGAAGTTTAATGAGTTCCTTTTAACAATCATGTGGACGACCTCACACTTTTAGTTATTTAAGGTCAACTACCACTTTTCGCACCATTCAGATATCTTTTCTAAATCGTTTTGCAGTTTCTTTGGATCTTCTGATGACTTTATTAGTCGATAAACGACATCGTCACCTGCAAAAAACAAAAGACAGCTGCTCAGATTGTCTCCCAAATCGTTTGTATGGATAAGGAACAGTAAAGGACGTATAACACTACATTGCGAACGCCATAAATCACTTCTGTTTTACTCGAGGACTTTCCGTCAATTACTACGAACTGTGACTTCTCTGACAGGAAATCATAAACCCACTCACATAACTGAGACGATATTCCGTAAGCACGCAATTTCACTACGAGCCGCTTGTGTGGTACAGTGTCAAAAGTCTTCCGGAAATCCAGAAATACGGAATCGATCTTAAATCCCTTGTCAATAGCACTCAACACTTCATGTGAATAAAGAGCTATTTGTGTTTCACAGGAACGATGTTTTCTAGACCCATGATGTCTGTGTGTCAATAGACCGTTTTCTTCTAGGTAATTCATAATGTTCGATCATAATACACTCCTGGAAATTTAAATAAGAACACCGTGAATTCATTGTCCCAGGAAGGGGAAACTTTATTGACACATTCCTGGGGTCAGATACATCACATGATCACACTGACAGAACCACAGGCACATAGACACAGGCAACAGAGCATGCACAATGTCGGCACTAGTACAGTGTATATCCACCTTTCGCAGCAATGCAGGCTGCTATTCTCCCATGGAGACGATCGTAGAGATGCTGGATGTAGTCCTGTGGAACGGCTTGCCATGCCATTTCCACCTGGCGCCTCAGTTGGACCAGCGTTCGTGCTGGACGTGCAGACCGCGTGAGACGACGCTTCATCCAGTCCCAAACATGCTCAATGGGGGATAGATCCGGAGATCTTGCTGGCCAGGGTAGTTGACGTACACCTTCTAGAGCACGTTGGGTGGCACGGGATACATGCGGACGTGCATTGTCCTGTGGGAACAGCAAGTTCCCTTGCCGGTCTAGGAATGGTAGAACGATGGGTTCGATGACGGTTTGGATGTAGCGTGCACTATTCAGTGTCCCCTCGACGATCACCAGTGGTGTACGGCCAGTGTAGGAGATCGCTCCCCACACCATGATGCCGGGTGTTGGCCCTGTGTGCCTCGGTCGTATGCAGTCCTGATTGTGGCGCTCACCTGCACGGCGCCAAACACGCATACGACCATCATTGGCACCAAGGCAGAAGCGACTCTCATCGCTGAAGACGAACCGTCTCCATTCGTCCCTCCATTCACGCCTGTCGCGACACCACTGGAGGCGGGCTGCACGATGTTGGGGCGTGAGCGGAAGACGGCCTAACGGTGTGCGGGACCGTAGCCCAGCTTCATGGAGACGGTTGCGAATGGTCCTCGCCGATACCCCAGGAGCAACAGTGTCCCTAATTTGCTGGGAAGTGGCGGTGCGGTCCCCTACGGCACTGCGTAGGATCCTACGGTCTTGGCGTGCATCCGTGCGTCGCTGCGGTCCGGTCCCAGGTCGACGGGCACGTGCACCTTCCGCCGACCACTGGCGACAACATCGATGTACTGTGGAGACCTCACGCCCCACGTGTTGAGCAATTCGGCGGTACGTCCACCCGGCCTCCCGCATGCCCACTATACGCCCTCGCTCAAAGTCCGTCAACTGCACATACGGTTCACGTCCACGCTGTCACGGCATGCTACCAGTGTTAAAGACTGCGATAGAGCTCCGTATGCCACGGCAAACTGGCTGACACTGACGGCGGCGGTGCACAAATGCTGCGCAGCTAGCGCCATTCGACGGCCAGCACCGCGGTTCCTGGTGTGTCCGCTGTGCCGTGTGTGTGATCATTGCTTGTACAGCCCTCTCGCAGTGTCCGGAGCAAGTATGGTGGGTCTGACACACCGGTGTCAATGTGTTCTTTTTTCCATTTCCAGGAGTGTATATGTTCTAATATCCTGCTGCATATCGACGTTAACGATATGGGTCTGTACTTTAGTGGATTACTCCTACTACCTTTCTTGGATATTGGTATGACTTTCCAGTCTTTGGGTACGGATCTTTCGTCGAGCGAACGGTTGTATATGATTGTTAAGTATGGATCTAATGCATCAGCATACTCCGAAAGGAACCTAACTGGTATAAAGTCTGGACCAGAAGACTTGCTTTTAGTAAGTGATTTAAGTTGCTTCACTACTCCAAGGATATTTACTTCTACGTTACTCATGTTGGCAACTGTTCTCGATTCGAATTCTGGAATATTTACTTCGTCTTCTTCTGTGAAGGCATTTCTGAAGGATGTGTTTAGTAACTCTGCTTTGGCAGCACTGTCTACGATAGTATCTCCATTGCTATCGCTCAGAGAAGGCACTGATTGTTTCTTGCCACTGACATACTTCACATGGGACCAGAATCTCTTTGGATTTTCTGCCAGGTTTCGAGACAAAGTTTCGTTGTGGAAACTGTTATAAGCATCTCACATTGAAGTCCGCGCTAAATTTCGAGCTTCTGTAAAAGGTCGCCAATGTTGGGGATTTAGCGTCTGTTTAAATTTTTACGTTGAAGAATGTGTCCCGCAATTTGTGCCGTCTATTTTTGTTACAGCTGATATAACTTAATAATAAGCATATACAGATTGTATCATTATTAATGGCGTAATCGCATTAAGTTGAAAGTACACGATACTAGAAGCAAAAAAGTCTCAGTAAACATAGCGTCGAAAATGCATACCTTAAGAGCTAGGAGCAATTTTTCATCTACGATACTGTGAAGCAAATCTCTTCTACTGCAAGCTCTTTGCTTTCCATATTTTGGGAAATGTCCAGTAAACATCTGCTCTAAAATGCATACCTTAAGAGCTATGAGCACGTGCTCATCTTCGCTACTTGGAAACACTGCTCTTCTAATGAACAATTGCTCATAACTTTTAAGGTATCTATTTTAGAGCAAATATTTACTAGACATTTTTTATTGGTTTGGTCCATGTACTACTTCCCAAAATGTGGAAAGCTAAGAGCTTGCAGAAAAGTGATTTGCTTCACAATATCGAAGATGAAAAATTGCTCGTAGATCTTAAGGTATGCGTTTTCGACGCTATGTTTACTGAGACTTTTTTGCTTCTATTATCGTGTAATTTCAACTGTATGCGTTTACGCCATTAATTATGATACACCATGTATACAAAGACAACATCATTAGTTAGAAAGAATATAAAAAGAAGATAAGTAATGAAACAAAACAAAAGAAATAAATGCATTACGTTATTTTTTATGTAAATTTCTCTACCTGACTTTTCGTTTGCCGCTACTACCCTACACCTCACCTGCCCTAAGTAGGAAAATAGCCTACACATCAGCCACCTTTTCATTTTCTGCACGTATTATACCTGTACATATAAAGTGAAACCTTCACACTTTTAATAACTGTAATTATAATTTATTGTCCAGTTGTTGAGTCACTCAGCAAATACATCGAGTCATCGAATTATTTCTAAATGACAGTGAATATTGTCACTAATAAGTAACTTACATCAAACTAAATTGCAATTAAATAGGCAACAACACGGAAAATTTTTGTTTGTCCACATCACGAGTTATAAAATGATACGACCGGTTTCGATTGTGCTAGTAATCATATTGAGATCTAAAACGGGAAGAAAAAATACTGTTCATAAAAAGTCCTAACTACACTCCTGGAAATTGAAATAAGAACACCGTGAATTCATTGTCCCAGGAACGGGAAACTTTATTGACACATTCCTGGGGTCAGATACATCACATGATCACACTCACAGAACCACAGGCACATAGAAACAGGCAACAGAGCGTGCACAATGTCGGCACTAGTACAGTGTATATCCACCTTTCGCAGCAATGCAGGCTGCTATTCTCCCATGGAGACGATCGTAGAGATGCTGGATGTAGTCCTGTGGAACGGCTTGCCATGCCATTTCCACCTGGCGCCTCAGTTGGACCAGCGTTCGTGCTGGACGTGCAGACCGCGTGAGACGACGCTTCATCCAGTCCCAAACATGCTCAATGGGGGACAGATCCGGAGATCTTGCTGGCCAGGGTAGTTGACTTACACCTTCTAGAGCACGTTGGGTGGCACGGGATACATGCGGACGTGCATTGTCCTGTTGGAACAGCAAGTTCCCTTGCCGGTCTAGGAATGGTAGAACGATGGGTTCGATGACGGTTTGGATGTACCGTGCACTATTCAGTGTCCCCTCGACGATCACCAGTGGTGTACGGCCAGTGTAGGAGATCGCTCCCCACACCATGATGCCGGGTGTTGGCCCTGTGTGCCTCGGTCGTATGCAGTCCTGATTGTGGCGCTCACCTGCACGGCGCCAAACACGCATACGACCATCATTGGCACCAAGGCAGAAGCGACTCTCATCGCTGAAGACGACACGTCTCCATTCGTCCCTCCATTCACGCCTGTCGCGACACCACTGGAGGCGGGCTGCACGATGTTGGGGCGTGAGCGGAAGACGGCCTAACGGTGTGCGGGACCGTAGCCCAGCTTCATGGAGACGGTTGCGAATGGTCCTCGCCGATACCCCAGGAGCAACAGTGTCCCTAATTTGCTGGGAAGTGGCGGTGCGGTCCCCTACGGTACTGCGTAGGATCCTACGGTCTTGGCGTGCATCCGTGCGTCGCTGCGGTCCGGTCCCAGGTCGACGGGCACGTACACCTTCCGCCGACCACTGGCGACAACATCGATGTACTGTGGAGACCTCACGCCCCACGTGTTGAGCAATTCGGCGGTACGTCCACCCGGCTTCCCGCATGCCCACTATACGCCCTCGCTCAAAGTCCGTCAACTGCACATACGGTTCATGTCCACGCTGTCGCGGCATGCTACCAGTGTTAAAGACTGCGATGGAGCTCCGTATGCCACGGCAAACTGGCTGACACTGACGGCGGCGGTGCACAAATGCTGCGCAGCTAGCGCCATTCGACGGCCAACACCGCGGTTCCTGGTGTGTCCGCTGTGCCGTGCGTGTGATCATTGCTTGTACAGCCCTCTCGCAGTGTCCGGAGCAAGTATGGTGGGTCTGACACACCGGTGTCAATGTGTTCTTTTTTCCATTTCCAGGAGTGTATTTAAAATGTGAACTTATATGTTGTACATATTGTAAGCAGATATCTGAATATCAATGCTAGCACATTCGAAATCTGACATGTCATGTTATAACTCGCGACCTGGCCAAAGATGCTGTATTTGTGATACGAGTATTTCTGTCTCTAATTCCTGCTCTGAACTTGTTTATTTCATTCCTAGGGACATTGTGACTATGTTCAGTAAATTCAATGGGTCAGTCCCGAGGGATTCATGTTTCCTAGCTTCTACTTGCAGTGGACACATGAATACCACACGCTCATGAGATCCTGAATCTCGACACTGGCAGATACCGACTGCGTCTTTCTTGGTCTATGGACGTACTGGGTGTAAGGGCTGTATCCATGTATAAAATAAAGTATAGCTATGTTCGGTACGATGTGTTTCATTTGTAGTCTCTCTCTGACGTTTGGAAGAAAACTGTATACCTGATGTCTTGTATTTCGACTGCCCAAATCCCGCTGCTATTCGTGAAGCGTTCATTCGAAGTCAGTTATTCTGTAACCTGAAATTTCTCGTACTTTGTCTATGTTATCTCGCTGCAGTCAATACGCAGCGGTAAGATATCTTACTCTGATGTCAGCAGGATATGTCCTCAGAATGATGAAAAGAGCCTCTGGATGTGTGATACTCTACGCTTTCATCATTCTCCGCTTACACAATAAATCACACTAATTTAAAGGCTGTGAGTCCAAGTGAATACCTAGGGATTACAATTATGAACAGTTTAAGTTGGGACCATCTCATGGAAAACGTCGCAGAGAAGGCGAACCAAAGAGTGCGCTTTATTTCCAGAACGCTTAGAAGGCCCACCGCGGTGTGGTATCTTTACCAGACGGGATAGATAGCGGACATCGAACCAGTTCAAAGTTTTCTATTACCACGTGACAGGCGAGAGAGCGTCATGAATATGATAGGCGGCGAGTTGGGGTGACAGTCATAAAAAAAGGCGTTTTTCGTTGGGGGCGAGATGTTTTCACGACACTTCAATCGCCAACTTACTCCTCCGAATGCGAAAATATTTTGTTGACGCTTATCTACATATGGGGAAATGGTCATTGTAAAAAAAAAAGAGAGACCAGAGCGGAGACCTAAAGCTGTACGTGTTCTTATCTCATGTGCACTGTTCGAGAGGGTAACAGTAGAAATATAGTCTGAAGGCATTTCATTGAAATCTCTGCCAGGCACTTTTGTGTGAATTCCAGGGTTGTCATGTAGATGCAGATGTGGAACCGATCGCTGCGAACGTCTTACGCCGTCCTCACACGGGACGTGTTTCTCACCGTGAATCGCGCCAGATATGGCGTCCGCGGCGGTTGCTACAACTCGCTCTGAAACGATCTGCTTTTACACGTCATTTGGTCTGCGACCGCAACTCTCTCAGAGGTAGTTGTGGGCTGCGTCTGCCGTGCTAATCAGTTTTCTTCCGAAAATGCGAACGCCTAAAATAGTTGCGGTAACTGTGGTAGTGATCGTCGAAGGAGAGTGGAGAAAATCACGAAGTAGGTCCTGTACTCGTCGGTAGCTAGAAAATCAAATTGCTGGCAGAGGAACAAAACATGTGCCGCAGAAGGATCTGAGGTACATAGTGGTTTACGTTATTCGTGACACAACTGAACAACTGAATCTACATCACATTTTGGTTCGAAATTGAATATCGTTAAAGTTTCAGGCATCGGTCTGTTTGAGACCTCCTCCTCGAATTTTTGTATCAAAAGCCACGTGAATTAAATTGGAATCGCTCATTTTGTTCGCCCTAAAGTTTATATCATATTGCTTATTTATCTACTAATGGAAATGGAGATGAGCGTTTGGCGTCATTGGCCAGGAGGCCCCTTGCGGGGCAGGTCCGGCCGCCTTGGTGCAGGTCTTATACTACATGCGACGCCACATTGGGCGGCCTGCGCGCCGGATGGGGATGAAATGATGATGAATACAGCACAACACCCAGTCCCTGAATGGAGAAAATCCCCGACCCAGCCGGGAATCGAAGCCGGGCCCGTAGGACGGCAATCCTTCACGCTGACCACTCAGCTGTCGGGGCGGACATTTATCTACTAATGAGTGATTCGGAGATTCAGGTAGTGGAGTACTGGTTTTGCTTTCATCTGTTATTTCGTTTAACGTTTAGATTTCACTGCTGTGCATTGAGGTCCTGGAAAGTGGCATTCTGGGCAGAGGTTCTGCTTTTCTCTCGGTCTGAAGTGGGCAAAGAGCGTGTCGCTCGCCCTTTGTGTGTGACCTGCACAGCGACGAATGGTGAGGACTCGCAGAAAGAGAACTCCGGCATCCTACGCTTTCGGTAAGGGGCACAGTCTGGCTGTGTGCGATGGCCTCTCTTTGGCACCATCGTCCAGGACACTGGAGGGGGCAGTGCAGCACTGGCCCCGATGAGATCAAACTGTGCCCCTCACTCTGGACGTCCGTCAGTCTGCCACCAGTGGTCGCCGGTTTGCCGAAAGTTGTAAGACTGAACTACGCAGAGAGCAGAACTTACAGTCGGGATAAAATCGTTGCCCACCGATGTGGCCGAGCGGTTCTAGGCGCTTCAGTCTGGAAGCGCGCCACCGCTACGGTCTCAGGTTCGAAGCCTGCCTCGGCCATTGATGTGTGTGATGTCCTTAGGTTAGTTAGGTTTAAGTAGTTCATAGTTCTAGGGGACTGATGACCTCAGAAGTTAAGTCCCATAGTGCTCAGAGCCATTTGAACCATAAAATCGTTCCCAGCTTCATGCAAATCTACATCTTCATCTACATGACACCGAAGGTTACTTGTTCAGTTTTTAACTCGCTTTATTGCGGAAGGGGTAAAACGCAACTGTGTGTGTATGTGTGTGTGTATGTGTGTGTGTGTGTGTGTGTGTGTGTGTGTAGTTGCAGCAGTGGAAAATTTTGGGCGTGCATCTGCCTTTTGGTAAAGGCGAGCCTCATTCGCTCCTCCATGTTAGTCGCACTGATGGGAGATTAAATATTTTTATGGAGGTTCGACTGGAAGCTGCCTCTGCCGCCTGGCCAATTACTGGTTCTGTGGAAGCAACGAAACTCTATTCCGAGGCTACGTGGCTACCCACGGCAGTTAATACTTCGATGTCGGTTTTCTGAGAGTTCACTTCGTCTTCGTCTTTCGGGTTATTGGAAGACAGCACTATTGTTTCAGGCGTCCGGCAGCTAACATTTGGCTCGAACACTTCGCGCATTTCCTTGCGTGGTTGTCGGTTTTTGGGGCTGAACTGCGTAACTCGCGGAGTTTAAAGTGATCGTGAGCCATTTTCGCTAGGAAGAACTGCCGACTTTGTCCGGCAGCGCCGAAGGTACGCGGAGGTGGACATCACCGACGAGCGACTTGCGCATTGCACGTTACCTATTACGCATCTCTTTTGGACCTACGCTCGATGCTTGGCACTGTCAGAGCGTTCTCACCATGGCTGTGAGCTCTAGTACCACGTCTGCTGCCGCAGCCATAGCCGCAAATCCAGCCATGGTGAGAACGCTCTGAAGTGGCAAGCATCGAACGTAGGTCCAAAAGAGATGCGTGAATTTCATAATAGGTAATTTGATCGGTAGTCTTTAGTGTGAAACAGAACTCGATCCTGTACCATTAGACGTTCTCTTCTCGTTTCTTAAACAGTTTTGATTCGAACAGTCACACGCTTTTCAGTCAGAATTAATGCAGTTTCCATTGTCGTGTTGGGGAAGGACTTAACAACACTTGTTCCTCGTTTGTTTCAATTTTACCACAGTCTTGCCTCCCCATTTAAATAAGATGTCATATTTTGTAGGTTTTTTTCCCCTCAGAGCTAACTTTGTGCTCATTGACTTTCATTTTGTCCTGCAGTAAAGATCGTCCAGTCCAAGACCGAATTCTTTTCAAGCATGTAAACCTCTTTTGGCGACCCGAATTCTGAACAAATGGTTCAAATGCCTCTAAGCACTATGGGACTTAGCATCTGAGGTCATCAGTCCCCTAGACTTAGAACTACTTAAACCTAACTAAGCTAAGGACATTACCACGGCCGCCTGCATTAGAGGCCGGAGGACTGAAATGTGGCAACGTTACGTTAGGGCCTACCGCATAGTTGTGGCTATAAGGTAGCGAACGGAAGCAGTTGTTTACGTACTTTCGCGGTGCCTGTTTTATCCGACATTACAGTGTAATTACGCTATACTGGACCCTGCAAAAATTATAGCAAGTAGTCGTGACTACAGTCGAAGATATAACACAATGTAAGTATACAATTCTGTGAAGTTTGTAGTGTTACATGCATATGTGCAAGTGTGCTACGTGATCGACTTTCGTCTACACAATTGCAACAAAAGTTCTACTATATTCTAGATATAATTAGAAAATAAAGTTTTGAATTCATAAGGTTAGTATCAGAATCTTCTCCTAAGTGATTTTGTGTTAATATTATGAATATTTCTACACATTTGATTCTATTTGTAGACTTGTGTTTCGTGATGTCCAAGCAGTAGAAAAAACCAGTCCACTCAAATTCTCATTTGCTATTTTTACATAATAGTATTTTGATGTTAGCAATTAATGCATCATTCTATTTGCAGATGCCAGAAAAATGTGTTCCTGGTTGCAACAGCAAGGAAGAGGGTTACATCTTAGTGTTCAAATTCCCTACTGATTCCCTAACAGATTCATGTCTCTGTGGAAGGCCACTTACTGATATCTACAAAAAGCTGGTTTCCATTATGTGTAACATATTGTTACATAATTATACCAAACTCCAAAATGATTATTTAATATATTCCAAGAAGGAGGGAGTTAATAGAAAATTAAAAACATTACATAACTTTTGACACAAAATTATGAAACTTCTTTCTTACCCATAACCTCAGTCCTTTAATGCTCTGATTAGTACTGGCAAGGAGGAGGTGGTCACTTTAATGAATTGATAAATTTCAGCCACGCTTCTTATGCAAATCCTACAGCAAGGTCTCCAGTTCATTCCGACTCCGAAAGATGTGTAGATTGTGTATGACCTGTGATTTAAAAAAAAAAAATCTAACATACTAATGAACAATACACAGAAAACGTTCGTTAAAAATTATTGCTATTATGCCACCCTCATATATAAAGGTGTGAAAGATATGTTGCAGCTGTCAGAAACTTTTATATTAGTTTGTCATTTATGTAGGAAGGAACATGATAATACATTTCAAATAACAGACTGAAATAATTGTAAATCTGCAAATAATGTTAGTAGGCACCTCACAAAATTGTCTGCTGAACTTGTATCTCCAAATATCGGGTAAGAAACGTCATAATATACTGCTATGAAGCACATGTGAGTTATTGAAAAGTTCATCGTTGCAAGGAAACGAGAATAAAATGCGTAATTCCGACATAAAGTCGGCGTAATACTGCGAGAAATTAGCTTTTCTAGGTTACTGTGTTATTTATGGGGACCAAATCTACAACAAAAGAAACTGATTGCGTATTTATATCTGACACGTCGTCTGCATTCGACAAAATCTAAACTTCAGTCTGGGCCTAGCTGGTCACGCTAGCCGGCCTACTGACGTCACAGGCTACGACGTTGTCAGCTTGACGACTCCGGCCTCTAATACAGGCGGCCGAGACATTGCACACATCCTGCCCAGGGCAGTATTCGAACCTGCGACCGTAGCAGCAGCGCGGTTCCGGACTGAAGCGCCTAGAACCTCTCGGCCACAACGGCCTTCAATTCTGAACATTTTTTGTCCTTAATTAATAATAAATTTTGTAACCGGATACATCTTTCATTTGATATTCAACTAGATCATTGAAATGATACAGTTGAGTGTGATCCTGTAATCGCAGCTTAGCCTTACGGGCACCATAAATTGCAAATTAAATTCTGATTAACCTCTTAGTAATGTTGTCCTAATGCACATAGACGTAGCAAATGCTGAAGTTCGTGGCAGTCTCTGCATCATGCGGTCAACTGTGTCAGAGATTGGTACAAACCTCAAGTTATATACAAGCTCGAGCAGGCAGAATGATGAAGTATTGTGTCTAATGTAGGTTGGTGCACGCGTAATACCCAAATTCCCGATGTCGTATTGACTGTCATCGCTCTGAAATAACGAACCTCTTCTCATTGGTTTCAAAATCGAGGTTCGTTACGTAATTTCATCCGAATGGAAGAGAAGATATTTTGAAGCTACTAAAGATACAAACATAAGGCACTTCATAAAACCAAGTGATGGGTAGGTATATATCTTTTAGAGAAGGTTTCATAATAGCAAATATTTAAATATTTCCAGTATGTGCTAGTGTTAAGTGTGTGCTAGTTTTAACTTTCAGTTATAGACTTGCAGTCATGTTAAGATTTCTGGCTACTGGGGTAACATTACGGTCCCTGGCTTATGGAAAAAGAATTGGAGTGAGTACATTATCTACGTAAATGAAAATCGGTCACCGGATGTATGACAGAGCATCACTTGAGAACGACTCGACCGATTTAGCTGTCTTCTTCCTTTTTTGTGTTCTTAATTCTCAGGACAAGGTTTGTATGAAAGAGCCGGCTGCGGTGGCCGAGCGGTTCTAGGCGCTTCAGTCCGGAACCGCGCGACTCCTACGGTCGCAGGTTCGAATCCTGCCTCGGGCATGGATTTGCGTAATGTCCTTAGGTTAGTTAGGTTTAAGTAGTTCTAAGTTCTAGGGGACTGATGACCTCAGGTGTTAAGTCCCATAGAGCTCACAGCAATTTCAACCATTTTACCCATTTGTATGAAAGAAAATTTTCGGAAAATCCACCGGAAAAGTCGGAAACTTTATAATAAAATTTCAATGAAAGAAATGTGACAGCTTGACCGTTATGCTGTCCCTTGTTTCCATAAAGAAATCTGACGATCACTTTGACGGCTCGGTTGTCGCATGTTTTCATAACAACAACAAATTCCGCATTCAGTACTGATATTTTGAGAAAAATAATACAATTGAAATCGATATTTCAGTGTGGTACCGATGGTGATCGTATCTCTGGTGTGTTGCAAAGATTGAATTGTGTCATTTCATGGTAATTTAGTGTGTTGCAAACATTCAACTGATTTCAGTTCGTGGTTTATTTCTTTGGAAAATATGCTACCAGTGAGGCGTCGAAATATCGGTCGGCGTACGCAATCGTCGAGTCAATGTGACTTATAAAGGGCATAGACAATGTCTGGAGGCATAAACGAATGCTCTTTGAGAGCTGCTTTCCATCAGAACATTCACACGGGGTACTAGCAGTAAACTGTAGCCTGGGTGGCTGCCTAGTGGGATAAGGATATCATGCAGAACAAAGCGGTAACTATATCGAAATGTTAGAAGTAGTCACAATCAAGCTACAGTAGCCCATTACAAACAGTATTGTAAGGTGTTTAAAAACTTTATTATGAAGGCAAAGAATATGTAGTATGCAAATAGAACAGCTAATATGGTAAGTTGTGGAGGAAGTCTCTGGTCAGCAGCACAAAGTCGACGATTTAAAGTCAGTTCGTAGTAAAAATATTTCTGTTACTGATAAGTCAGATATATGTAGAGTACTTATCAATCATTTTCTGAGCATTGCTGGTGAATTAAGTAACAACTCAAGTTTCCGAAGGAAATCATATAACTCTCTTGGAAAACGCCTTTCTGAGATTGATGTATTGGAATACTCCTCTGTGATATTGACAAGGGCGAGATTGGGTCAATAAGTAAGTCACTGAAGACTAAGGGCTCTCATGGATATGATGGAGTGCCTGGTAGAATATTAAAGTACTGTGCTGCACATGTTAGCCCTGTACTTAGACTTTTTTGTAACTTTTCCCTTAAGAATGGTCAGTTTCCTGAACGATCAAAGTAATCAATAGTAATGCCGCCTTATGAAAAGGGAGAAAGGGATAATGTACACAATTTTACACCTATTTCTATGCCATCAGTGTTTGCGAAAGTTACTGAAAAGGCTCTGTATGTAAGGATAATTGATCATTTTATATCACACGATTTGCTATCAAATGTACAGTTCGACTTTAGAAACCATATGCTATATCCTCTTTTCTCTGTGAGGTACTGGATGTGTTAAACAAAAGGGTTCCAACGCTAGGCATATTTCTTGGTTTAACCTAGGTGTTTCATTGTGTTGATCACGAAATATTGCTCCAGAAGTTGGACCACTATGGAATACGGGGAGTAGCTCACAATTGGCTCACCTCTTACTTTAGCAACAGAAATCAAAAGTCATTATTCACAGTGTAAAGAATGGCCGTGATGTGTGGTCTGAGTGGGGTACGGTCAAGTGGGTGGTGCCCCAGGGATCACTGCTGGAACCACTCCTGTTCCTTTTTTACTTAAATGGTATGCCCTCTAGTATTACGGCTAACTCTAAAATATTTCTGTTAGTTGTAGTAAACGATGTTGTGTGCAACACTAGCTCTGTTTCAAATAGTACAGTTCATGACATAAGTCCATGGCTTGTGCAAAATAAACTAGCGCTAAATCACAGTAAGAGTCAGTTTTTACAGTTTCTAACACACAATTCAACAACACCCAACAGTTTAATTTCACAGAATGCGCATATGATTAGTGAAATGAATAGTTCAAATTTCTAGGTGTTCTGATGGATAGTAAACTGTCGTGGGAAGTCCATGTTCAGGATCTTGTTCAGAGACTTAATACGGCCATTTTTACTATTCGAACTGTATCTGAAGTAGTGAGCGTTCGACATGAAAATTAGTCTACTTTGCTTATTTTGATTCGCTTATGCCGTATGGCATTATATTTTGGGGTAACTCTCCTCATTGTAAAAGGATTTTTTGACTCAGAAACGGGCAGTTTGGGCAATACGTGGTGTAAGTTCGCGAACCTCTTGTCGACTCCTGTTCGCTAGTCTGAGTATTTTGACAATGGCCTTTCAGTATATATACTCTTTACTGTCGTTTCTTGTTAAGAATATCACCTTACTCCTAGCAGCTTTCACTCAGTTAATACTAGACAGAGAGGCAATCTCCGTTTAGACCACACTTCCTTAACTCTTGTGCAGAAAGGTGCACAGTATACTGCTGCATTCATTCTCAATAAGCTACCACAAGAATTCAATAATCTTAACAGTAATCTATGCGCTTTGTATTCTGCTGAGGAGTTCCTTGAAAAATTAAGCTGATTCTTATGTTATGTTGTTGATTGCAGTTACTTAAACTAACAGGTTGATTTTTTTTAATTCATAAATGTTTTATTTTATCTGTTATTACTTTTATGTTGTAATTTCATGTACTGGTATGTTCCATACCTTAGAAAGTTGCTCCTCAATTTGGTCCTATGGAATTAAACATGCAAATAATAATAATAAAATGATCATACAGTAAACACATTCTATTAAATTGGCTGTGAGAAAGAACATGCTGTAAAAATGTGCGGTGTTGTTTTCATTTCGCAGTCAATTTTAACAGAAAACAAAGAAGTTTTGTTAATGGCTAACTTTATAGCTCTACCTGTTCGCAGTTTAAAACCATGGAAAGTACAGTCATAGCTACTATCTCACAGATCCAGAAATTGGAAAGGTCTGTCTCATCCCCGTGTACTGCTGATTCCAATCGATTTACTCACTCATATTGACTTGTATTCCCAACCAAGGATGGGAAGAAATGGATATAAAGAAGAGGAAGTAGGATATGGAGAGAGAGAAGAGAGGGGAGAAAACTGATAGAGAGAGAGTGCGATAAGAGATGTACAGGGAGTGGGGGTAAGGTGATGGACAGAGACGAGGGGCAGAAGGAGGAGATGGACAAAAGGAAGGGGGAGGAAGAGAGAGGGGAGGAAAAGGAGATTATGAGATACATGCAATTATCATACATATTTAGCAATTGCGAAGCATTGCCAGGTTTGCTAGTTTAAAACAAACAACATCAGCTTCTGGAGATGGTAGTTCTATTAAATTTTAAGGTGTCACATAAATAACATACAATTCCAGTTAAATCGATATGTCACACGACATAGGTGAAAATGTACGAATTTCATTGATAGGCAAATCGAAAAAGCAAGACGGCATTTCATGAATATAAACCACTAACACTCACACCAGCCCGCGCGGTTGGCCGTGCGGTCTAACGCACGGCATTCCGGGCGGGAAAGAGCGCTTGGTCCCCGGCACGAATCCGCCCGGCGGATTTGTGTCGACTCCACGTACGCGTACACCACCATTACTCTACCACGCAAACATAGGGGTTACACTCGTCTGGTGTTAGACGTTCCCTGCGGGGGGACAGGGGGGGGGCCGGTGCATGGGGGGCCGAACCGCACAATAACGCTAGGTTCGGTGTGGGGCGGTGGGGGGAGGGGGAAGTGGACTGCGGTAGTCGTCGGTGGGGTTGTGGACCACTGCGGCTGCGGCAGGGACGGCGCCTCTCCGTCGTTTCTAGGCCCCCGGTTAACATACAATAAAACACTCACACCAGTAACTGAATGCAAGTAATTTCCCAAAACCGAGTTACGAGATACAGTTCTGAGGAGAGGAGAATTTTATGATGGCAACGCCCATCCTGCGTTCGGTTGAAACCTTCACACAGGACATCCAGCGGGCACAGTGAGACGCTGGAGCCACTGTGTAGGCCGCCGGCGAAAGCCGCCCTTGTCCCTGCTTTTAACGATGACCCTTCAGAAAGCCATTCTGCAGGAACACGGCTGTAGATGGCAGATAAACGTCCAGAGAAATCGTAGTCAAAACATTGGTGACTCACTGTGGTCACCTGTGTGGAAAGAAGTTGTTTATCTATGAAAGAAGCGATGCTTGTGATAGGCTACAGAAACTCTAGTGGGTGGAGTTATAACAAGTACAAATGCTCTGATTGGTCATAAACAAAACGCATGGCCACCAGTATTGATATAGTCAAATTGCAGACAAAGAAATTCGCACTTCTCCTGCAGCAAATCGTCGAATGTTTTAGCAAGGCGACTCACACTGCGCTGACACGACTGTGAGAGTAATTATGTGAACACTTGTTCACAGGCTCGTCTTAACTCTTAAGGAGCTAAACTTCAAAGTCTCCTAGTACAGAGAATCACACCAAGCACTGACGGTTAACTCTTGCGAGCTATTTGAGAGCAATGACGTATGTGCTATTCCAGCCAAATTGTGTGTTCCATGCCAGTTAACATAGCTAGGGAACAACTGGGAGTCTCGGCTTCACCAAATGCGTAGGAAATGTGTCAGACTGGTGTTTAACAGTCGAGAGAGATTTAGAATAGATTCTCAGGTTCACAGCTCGCGCCGACAGCAGCCACTGCCACCGCCGACGCAAAGTAAACACGCGCACTCGCGCTACACCAGCAAGTGATATTCAATCAACGCTCACAACTGCGGTTGTCTCCGTCTCTCCTATTATTTTTTCGTATATTCAACCACGACCTGTATTTATACATATTCACGACTGTCGAGCTTAATTGAAAGGAAAACGCGATATATCCGATCTAACAAAAGAATTGATGAGCCACTAGAGAGTGCTTTATACTCTGAATTGTTTTGATTGTGTACGTCTCTGTGATTGCTCTTTCCCGACCCCACATCCATTATTTGGTTATTTTAACTGTGCATTATAGCATAATGGATGTCCCTGAGTCCAATTTTACTTAACTTGTTTGTATTTTATCGACTCCCAGACATGGTCATCAACCATCTTGCTGTCCGCAGCTCGTGGTCGTGCGGTAGCGTTCTCGCTTCCCTCGCCCGGGTTCCCGTATTCGATTCCCGGCGGAGTCAGGGATTTTCTCTGCCTCGTGATGACTGGGTGTTGTGTGATGTCCTTAGGTTAGTTAGGTTTAAGTAGTTCTAAGTTCTAGGGGACTGATGACCATAGATGTTAAGTCCCATAGTGCTCAGAGCCATTTGAACCATTTTTGAACCATCTTGCTATACCACAAAGATGACGTGCTACAGACGCGAAATTTAACCGAAAGGAAGAAGAGCCTGTGATATGCAAATGATTAGCTTCTCAGAGCATTGACACAAGGTTGGCGCCGGTGGCGATACCTAGAACGTGTTGACATGGGGAAAGTTTCCAACCGATGTGTCATACACAAACAGTAGTTGACCGGCGTTGCATGGTGAAACGTTGTTGTGATGCCTCGTGTAAGGAGGAGAAATGCGTACCATCACGTTTCCGACTTTGATAAAGGCCGGATTGTAGCCTATCGCGATTGCGGCTTATCGTATCGTGACATTCCTGCTCGCCTTGGTCGAGATCCAATAACTGTTAGCAGAATATGGAATCGGTGGGTTCAGGAGGGTAATACGGAACGCCGTGAAAGATGCCATCGGCCTCGTAGCACTAGAAGTCGAGATGACAGGCATCTTATCCGCATGGCTGTAACAGATCGTGCAGCCACGTCTCGATCCCTGAGTCAATAGATGGGGACGTTTGCAAGACAACAGCCATCTGCATGAACAGTTAGACGACGTTTGCAGCAGCATGGACTATCAGCTCGGAAAGCATGGCTGCGTTTACCCTTGACGCTGCATCACAGACAGGAGCGCCTGCGATGGTGTACTCCACGACGAACCTGGGTGCACGAATGGCAAAACGTCATTTTTTCGGATGAATCCAGGTTCTGTTTACAGCATCATGGGATCATGATGGTCGCATTCGTGTTTGGCGACATCGCGGTCAACGCACATTGGAAGCGTGTATTCGTCATCGCCATACTGTAGTATCATCCGGCGTGATGGTGTATGGTGCCATTGGTTACACGTCTCGATCACCTCTTGTTCGCGTTGACGACACTGAACAGTGGACGTTACATTTCAGATGTGTTACGACCCGTGGCTCTACCCTTCATTCGATCCCTGCGAAAGCCTACATTTCAGCAGGATAATGCACGACCGCATGTTGCAGGTCCTGTACGGGCATTTCTGGATACAGAACATGTTCGACTGCTGCCCTGGCCAGCACATTCTTCAGATCTCTCACCAATTGAAAACGTCTGGTGAATGGTGGCCGAGCAACTGGTTCATCGCAATACGCCAGTCACTTCTCTTAATGAACTGTGGTATCGTGTTGAAGCTGCATGGGCAGCTGTACCTGTACACGCCATCCGAGCTCTGTTTGACTCAATGCCGAGGCGTATCCTGGCCATTATTACGGCCAGAGGTGGTTGTTCTGGGTACTGATGTCTCGGGATCTATGCACCCAAATTGCGTGAAAATGTAATCACATGTCAGTTCTAGTATAATATACTTGTCCAATGAATACCCGTTTATCACCTGCATTTCTTCTTGGTGTAGCAATTTTAATATCCAGTAGCGTAGAATATGGCGTCTCGTAACTGTTGCTTGTGACCTAAAACTGACGTGGCATATCGCTGACAATGTTTCTCTCCGCGAGGCAGAAATCTGACCTGGCAAACTCTTCCTTTCACGCTTCGCGACGTTGTGGAAAGTGTAATTCGACGCTGTGACGCCGGTAGCTATTCATTCGCGAGCCGAAGCACTTGCTACAAAGCCCGCAGTGGCTACTGGCATTGCAGCTCTCTAGAACATGCAGCACGCTGTGGAGATTTGCCAAGAAATAGAAAGCGTGGCAGTTGCTCTGCACAGTAGGGTCAAGGAGAGCGACGGCCGGCGGCAGCGGTGGGTGTAGGAGGAGGAGGAACAGGAGGGGGAGGGGACCCCCACTCTGACAGCGGGGCTCGGCGGCTGCGACGTCTGCAGAGCGGGCGGCGCAGCCGGGCGAGAGGCCGCTGTTGTTGTAGCGCCGGCAGCCGTGCCCGCCGGCTTAGAGCGGCGCGGCCAAATTAAGCAGGCACACAGCGGACGGCGTCCGGCGAGGCGCGCCGGGGAGAAGCGCCGACGCCAAGATTACTCCGCCGCCGCCGCCGCCGCCGCCGCCTTTGTGTGGCGACGCCGGCGCCGCCTCTAAGACGCCGCCTGCTGCTGCCCGTCCCACGCTCTGTTCTGGCGGCCAGTCCTCGCCTCTCTCGGCACCAACTTGCGCAAACACTCTCCGGCTGCAGCCAAACTTTCGCCGCCACTTCTTCTCCTCGCTGTCGAGTCACAGAGCTGCGACCGGCCACCACTATCCGGAAGCCGTATCACACTCCCCAGGGTACGATACGAAGTGTGCTTTAAAAAAATGTTCAAATGTGTGTGAAATCTTATGGGACGTAACAGCTAAGGTCATCAGTCCCTAATCTTACACACTACTTAACGTAAATTCTGCTAAGGACAAACACACACACCCATGTCCGAGGGAGGACTCGAACCTCCGCTGGGACCAGCCGCACAGTCCGTGACTGCAGCGCTCTAGACCTCTCGGCTAGTCCCGCGCGGCACTGTGCTTGAAAGCAGAATAAGTGACCGAATACCTGCTTTTCCTGTCTGACGGCGTTACTGCACTAAAGCATGTAATTCGAGTCATAAATTGCAATAATCTTTGTAACGAATCACAAATTTGAAAGTCGGAAATATCTGCAAAATAAAATGAGCTTCCCTGCCCCAGGATAGCACCCACAGCGGACACCAGAAGTTAGTCCCAATTCTACCTCGGCAGCTCACAGGAGCCTAACCGCATGTGTCAGTGACCAGTAGACTCCCACCTTGCCGGAAAAGGCTGAGCGAGTTGCAGCAAAAACAAAAGCTATCGCTGAGCCGTGCGCGGCTCATGTTCATGCCGTTTATTGTTTGTCGTCTTCTCTTTACGGTACTGTCGCCTCGTTTTCGTATTCGATTTCCTGTCTTAACTGCCCGTGAGTGGCAGCAGCAGCGCTTATCGATAAGAGCACTGTCTTATTATCTCTGAAGCGACCGCTAGTAGACTATTGGCCATTAAAATTGCTACACCAAGAAGAAATGCAGATGATAAACGGGTATTCATTGGACAAATATATTATACTACAACTGACATGTGATTACATTTTCACGCAATTTGGGTGTATAGATCCTGAGAAATCAGTACCCAGAACAACCACCTTTGGCCGTAATAACGGCCTTGATACGGCTGGACATTGGGTCCAACAGAGCTTGGATGGCGTCTACAGGTACAGCTGCCCATGCAGCTTCAACACGACACCACAGTTCATCAAGAGTAGTGACTGGCGTATTGTGACGAGCCAGTTGCTCGGCCACCATTCACCAGACGTTTGCAATTGGTGAGAGATCTGGAGAATGTGCTGGCCAGGGCAGCAGTCGAACATTTTCTGTATCCAGAAAGGCCCGTACAGGACCTGCGACATGCGGTCGTGCATTATCCTGCTGAAATGTAGGGTTTCGCAGGGATCGATTGAAGGGTAGAGCCACGGGTCGTAACACATCTGAAATGTAACGTCCACTGTTCAAAGTGGCGTCAATGCGAACAAGAGGTGACCGAGACGTGTAACCAATGGCACACCATACCATCACGCCAGGTGATACGCCACTATCGCGATGACGAATACACGCTTCCAATGTGCGTTGACCACGATGTCGCCAAACACGGATGCGACCATCACGATGCTGTAAACTGAAGCTAGATTCATCAGAAAAAATGACGTTTTGCCATTCGTGCAGCCAGGTTAGTCGTTGAGTACACCATCGCAGGCGCTCCTGTCTGTGATGCAGCATCAAGGGTAAACGCAGCTATGGTCTCCGATCTGATAGTCCATGCTGCTCCAAACGTCGTCGTCGTGCAGATGGTTGTTGTCTTGCAAACGTCCCCATCTGTTGACTCAGGGATCGAGACGTGGCTGCACGATCCGTTACACCCATACGGATAAGATGCCTGTCATCTCGACTGCTAGTGATACGAGCCTGTTGGAATCATCACGGTCGCGATACGATAAACCACAATCGCGATAGGCTACAATCCGACCTTTATCAAAGTTGGAAACGTGATGGTACGCATTTCTCCTCCTTACACGAGGCATCACAACAACGTGTCACCATGCAACGCCGTTCAACTGCTGTTTGGGGTATGAGAAATCGATTGGAAACTTTCCTCATGTCAGCACGTTGTAGGTGTCGCCACCGGCGCCAACCTTGTGTGAATGCTCTGAAAACCTTATCATTTGCATATCACAGCATCGTCTTCCTGTCGGTTAAATGTCGCGTCTGTAGCACGTCATCTTCTTGGTGTAGCAAGTTTAATGGGCAGTACTGTATTTCCGGCTCGGTGTGTCGGGGTTCAGTCGGGGGACGGAGCGCCAATGAGGGGCAGACAGCCAGTACTCGTGACCCGCTTGCGACACACATGCACTGTCCGACGGAAGGAGACTGGAGCGGGAACAACCGTTGGTTGGTCGTCTCATCGGGCGACATGTATTTGGTCTCTTGACCGTTTCTGGGCGTCGTCAGTGGGTCATCTTGCCGGACGTGGGTCGGTTCCTTCCTTGTGCAGAGATGTCGTGGCCAATGGGAAAGAGTTACCTCTGCTTGGTTGGGTCCGAGCATGGAGGTAAGAATAAGGGAAGATGGCGCTACGTATCCCAGCCGTACTGCGTTTTGAAGCCATGGGGGCGTGGCTCGCTGCCATGACACTCTGACCAAAACATTGCCAGTATGCTATAGCGCTGCGTGTATTACAGTCGCTAATTGCACCATATACGCATGTAACGTCATCAGATTTGTTGTTTCAAAGTTTTTGTTTAAAATAAAATCTCGTAAAGGCGAAATTCCGCATTTCTTCTGATTAAAAATAGTTTTTAATGTAATATTAGGAATAGCTAGCCTTCAATGTAAACTATACAATTTTGTTAATTCAGTAATAAACGTGTATCACAAACTAAATAATAGAAACTGAAAACTAAGTTAGCTATACCCTCCCTCCAAAGCCCCATAAATACATCTTGTTTGTAATACGTACTGGGACATTTCAGTTACGTTACACTACTGGGAAACTGTTCATTACCACCAATATTTACTGAAATACGGTACATAGAATGGCAAATCTACACAGTGTCCTGTTT
Source organism: Schistocerca cancellata (assembly GCF_023864275.1). Classification (NCBI taxonomy): domain Eukaryota; kingdom Metazoa; phylum Arthropoda; class Insecta; order Orthoptera; family Acrididae; genus Schistocerca; species Schistocerca cancellata. The sequence continues at coordinate 1,141,158,208 of NC_064626.1, read as the reverse complement.
AGGCCTATACTTTACGCCAGTTAATGTAGTGTTAGCTTTTAATTTGGTGCATGATGAAGACAAAGTGAGTTACTCAACACTTCGATTATCGACGATACGTACGTATTATACTGAAACGTGAACTTGAAAACTAAGAATTTAATTCTTTCAATTAACATACCTTTTGCAAATGTTTTGGGTGTGTAGGGAAAACTGATGGTACAGCATTTTCTCGGAGCCTTACTGTTGAAAGGGAAGTTCGGTCTATGTCCTCTTCTCGGAAATGCTGAGAACATATAGTGCTCCATTTAGACGCACGCCAATTCTTCCTCCTCACGGCATTCTCCCACAGAGCTTTCCGACTTTCATTTTTAGGAAATCTAAAATCATACAGGAGAAAAACACGGTATAGTACAAGTACCGATGTAGCACACGTTCATTCGCAATGAAGTTGTAAAATCACACTTAACGAGACAACTTACAAATGAAATGTTATTCCCTTCGATTTCGCATCACCATGAGAACGATTCGTACATCCGAACACCACACAAGTCACCATAATAGCGCAAAATCCTTCCAAAAGCGAGCAACAAGCCTATGCACACAAGCTTACAACAGCAATGTTTTGGTCGGATTGAGATGGCTACCCTCGGCTTCACATAGCTTCACAGCTGTGACGTCAGGGCGTCTCCCTCTATTCTTACCTCCATGGGTCCGAGCCAGGGTGCCCGGGTCGCCGTCTCTCCGAGTTCCGAACGGACATGGAGTGCAGTCGGGTTGGAGCTGCAGTCAGCTTCGGTCAGCCAAGACTTGCCCGACCGTCGCCGACACACGCAACTTGAGTGGGAACGACCTGGGTTGGTCGGTCGGTCGGTCGTCTCATCGGACGACGTGTATTTGGTCACCGACCGCTTGTGGAAACTCTGTGTGTGTGTGTGTGTGTGCGTGTGTGTGTGTGTGTGTGTGTGTGTGTGTGTGTGTGTGGGTGGGTGGGTGGGTGGGTGTGACTTGTCATTTCTCCTTGTTGTTGCACAGCAATTGGTTTTAGGATTGTCGGAGTTCTTGGTGCAAGTGTTTAAGTAGAACTGTGTCTAGTTTCTGTGATTTCCACTGAGCAGATGAATGCTGTCTGCGTACTGGAGCAGCCAGTCGGTCGGTTGCGACAGAGCAGGGGAACTGATTAGGTTGTTGGTTGGTTCGTCAGCTGTCCCTAGGTCGTGCTGGCACCCGATTATTCAGTGTTAAGCTCGGCTGCCCATTCTTCCGAATGCAGATGCCTGTTGGAGTGTTATTCCCTTCCATGTAATGTATAAGAGTTAACTTTGCAGTCCTCTACACGACTGGATAGCGAACTAATACTTAGTATGTGTTGGGCGGCTTTTGTAATGATGTGGAAATTTGAGAAGATGGTGCGTTTCGGATGGAGCGTTATTCACTCCCATGTAAATTGTTCCGTTCACTCCTTCTGCACATTTGGCGCCTTTATTTAGGTGAGAGATATCGGTTGTGATGTGTACATATGGAATGTGGAAGACATGCTTGCCTGTTCTCTAGACATGGGAAAGACCTTAGTTTGCTTGTAAATTATAGGAATGATTTGGAATGTGTTACATCAGCGAGATCTGTATTTGCGGGTGTAAATATGATTTTTAATGTGTTTGTTTCTTGTTATTCAGTGGTCTAGAGCGCGCTCCATGTAGCTAAAGTTTCGGGTTTGTAGAGAAATAATTTCCAGTGTATATCTTCGGAATTACGTTGTGCTAGCTATCGGTAGGCTACTGCTGTGTACTTGATATCGAAAAGTTCGACGAAAATGACATAATATTATGGTGAAAATAGGTATGTTCATGTAAACCTATGGTCTGGAGATGTCTGTAGAAAAGCAAGCAAGCAGGCAAGTCCAGACCAGAAAGAGTAGCGCGTTTGTACCGATAGGGAAACGAGTGTGTCTTTCTATATCATTTCTGAGAGTGACTTTCACTGAGGGCTTTCTGATGTAAAATGGGTGATTTCGTATGGCGTAGGATATGACTTGTGTGTTTACTAGATCGATATGGTACGCATTGATATACTGCTGAGTTGGAGATTGGTTTCATGCACTAATATTCAAGCTCCTCGCCCCAGTGGTGGAGAGTGTAAAATGAGTAGGTTTGTTTAGATATTTGACGATATGTATGGCACTTTGCGAGGTTTAGTTGTTGGTGCGAAGTGGTGATCAGTGTAAAGTAGTTTGTTACTGCTGAATGTCGGGGCTGTAGAAAGAAAGAAAAGGCTGATGTGCTTTGCAAGGACTGGGGAGCATCGCAACATATAGCCAGTGTGAGTGTAGGTATATGATAATTTTTTTGGGTGCTGTAATGGCTCTCAGCGCTTTGGGACTTAACATCTGTGGTCATCAGTCCCCTAGAACTTAGAACTACTTAAACCTAACTGACCTCAGGACATCACACACATCCATGCCCGAGGCAGGATTCGGAACTGCGACCGTAGCGGTCACGTGGTTGCAGACTGAAGCGCCTAGAACCACAGGGCCACACCGGCGGGCTGGGTGTTGTAAAGATATAAACGATATCTGCACTGTTTGTCTGAAATTTGTGTATGTTGTATTGTAAAATTAGTATGGTTTATGTTATCGATGGCTAGAGAGGATGACTCTGTGTCCTATCGTGAGGGACGTATAGCTTGAGCAGGTTGATGACGAAGAGGGTATGAGTGAGAATTTTTGAGTGGGAAATTACACTCCCGGAAATTGAAATAAGAACACCGTGAATTCATTGTCCCAGGAAGGGGAAACTTTATTGACACATTCCTGGGGTCAGATACATCACATGATCACACTGACAGAACCACAGGCACATAGACACTGGCAACAGAGCATGCACAATGTCGGCTCTAGTACAGTGTATATCCACCTTTCGCAGCAATGCAGGCTGCTATTCTCCCATGGAGACGATCGTAGAGATGCTGGATGTAGTCCTGTGGAACGGCTTGCCATGCCATTTCCACCTGGCGCCTCAGTTGGACCAGCGTTCGTGCTGGACGTGCAGACCGCGTGAGACGACGCTTCATCCAGTCCCAAACATGCTCAATGGGGGACAGATCCGGAGATCTTGCTGGCCAGAGTAGTTGACTTACACCTTCTAGAGCACGTTGGGTGGCACGGGATACATGCGGACGTGCATTGTCCTGTTGGAACAGCAAGTTCCCTTGCCGGTCTAGGAATGGTAGAACGATGGGTTCGATGACGGTTTGGATGTACCGTGCACTATTCAGTGTCCCCTCGACGATCACCAGTGGTGTACGGCCAGTGTAGGACATCGCTCCCCACACCATGATGCCGGGTGTTGGCCCTGTGTGCCTCGGTCGTATGCAGTCCTGATTGTGGCGCTCACCTGCACGGCGCCAAACACGCATACGACCATCATTGGCACCAAGGCAGAAGCGACTCTCATCGCTGAAGACGACACGTCTCCATTCGTCCCTCCATTCACGCCTGTCGCGACACCACTGGAGGCGGGCTGCACGATGTTGGGGCGTGAGCGGAAGACGGCCTAACGGTGTGCGGGACCGTAGCCCAGCTTCATGGAGACGGTTGCGAATGGTCCTCGCCGATACCCCAGGAGCAACAGTGTCCCTAATTTGCTGGGAAGTGACGGTGCGGTCCCCTACGGCACTGCGTAGGATCCTACAGTCTTGGCGTGCATCCGTGCGTCGCTGCGGTCCGGTCCCAGGTCGACGGGCACGTGCACCTTCCGCCGACCACTGGCGACAACATCGATGTACTGTGGAGACCTCACGCCCCACGTGTTGAGCAATTCGGCGGTACGTCCACCCGGCCTCCCGCATGCCCACTATACGCCCTCGCTCAAAGTCCGTCAACTGCACATACGGTTCACGTCCACGCTGTCGCGGCATGCTACCAGTGTTAAAGACTGCGATGGAGCTCCGTATGCCACGGCAAACTGGCTGACACTGACGGCGGCGGTGCACAAATGCTGCGCAGCTAGCGCCATTCGACGGCCAACACCGCGGTTCCTGGTGTGTCCGCTGTGCCGTGCGTGTGATCATTGCTTGTACAGCCCTCTCGCAGTGTCCGGAGCAAGTATGGTGGGTCTGACACACCGGTGTCAATGTGTTCTTTTTTCCATTTCCAGGAGTGTATATTCACTATAAATACTGACGTACAGTTGTCAAGAGGAGAGATTACCTGTACATTGATCGGTGTCAGACTGTAGCAGAAATAGTAATATTTAATTATAATTACAGTGGTAAATATGTTCCTGGCTTGCAATATTCTTATGAGTCTGGTATGTAATCGATAATGTGGAGACAATTTTGCGGGTTTAACTGTGAATGCAATTTAGCGATCTGTGTAATATAACGGCTGAAAGCACCAGAAAGAATATGTAAATGGTGTTTCGATACCGGCGGCATAAGTAATTCGGCGTGTAAATTCGATAAGAGCAAACGAGAATGCTCGATTCATTGACGTCGTTTGTGCTGAGATATAGGCGCCTGTACATAGCGGAGGGAACGTTTGCGTATGTTGAAATCTGGAGGGGACAGACGTTAGGAACGCTGGGATGAGTGCATTCGATGTTATTTTCGTAAGGAGGTTCTGTTAGAGTGGGAATTTCCGTGCATACAAGCTGGGACATATAGAAAGCTAGCGTTAACTATTTCTGGGTGAATATACAACTCCGGAGAGGTCGAGTTGGTTATTCTTTTTTATTTTTAGAAAGCCACGTGGCGTAAGAATAACATTTGGAACGTTGTTAAATGGCGAGCCGCCACGCAGACGTTCCGCTGGGAGACGTGGCGTGAGCCATGCTGGGGCGGGTACGCACAGCAGAACACGTCACGTATGTTCCGTTAGATGGAAGCAGGCTGTTCTATTCTGCCATCCACGCTAAAGGCAATGCTGGCCTGAGGTGTCTCGAGTATGGGGCTGCATCTTGGAGTTCTGGGTATAAGAGAAACTGTATAGACGCATCTGTCGGCTACGTTCGGGGATGCTCCCAGCTGCGCTCCCACTCGATCACGTCAGCACGTGTGTCTAGATGAACACGTATTTGGATAGGAATTTCTCAGAAATGAAGTATGAATGAGATGTGGCCGCCTGATGCATGCGGGCCCTGGTGGTGGCCTGTGCATGGTTTGGCAGCTAAGGGCCACGCGATGTCGTTCGGGCTGCCTGTGCACTTTTCTGGGCAGGGGTTGGCGGAGGGTGCTTGCAGACATTCATTGAATTAGTTTGCGAGCAGGTGTGTAGGCTGTACTATGAGTTATATGGGCAGTTTACGAGTACTGAGGGTGTCTAGACATAACTGTGCTGAATTATTTGGGAGGAGTCTGAATGTCTGTAATTAAATTATTTGCGTAAATTAGGAGTTGTTTGCGTGTCTGCAGACTGTGTATTGTGACTGCAAGCATAAGATGGAGAGTGTTTTGCCTCAGTGTCATAAATATATTCGATCTATAAATAAAATACTCGAAAGTAAATAGAGTGGACTCCTTCCTTAATCTCCCCAGCAGCCTAGCGCAGCCTGAGTGATTTTAGCATAATTCTTGCCCCTACAGACCACCATCTGGGTTTGGGTCATAGGAGGGATGACAGTACGATCTGACGGCAGTAATGTGTACTACGTCAGTTGTACAGTAAATCTCGTGACGGAGACATCACCTGCAAAATAAAGACTTGTGTTCAGATCTGTTGTCCCGCCATTTCGCCCCACCGTCTTGGATGACGTCATGCGCTGTGCACGTTAGTACACGTTAGTGCACGTTAGTACACTTTATCCTGCCAACATGGGTCGGTAAGGGGGCGTGGTGCTGGGTTGAGGATCGTGCTGGAGATTTTAACTATTTGAATCCAAGTCCAGGTGGGTGTGGCATTGGTGAAAATCGATTCCAAGTCCTAGGTTCTATGAATTCGAATCATGTGACTAATGCAGTAGGCAGTAGGAGGGCAGCATTCTTGCCATCGGGGGTGCTAGATCATGAATGAACATCGCGCTGATAGTAAGAAAATGTGAAACTTCTCATTTGATCATTGAATATTGAAATTGTAAATTGACTTATTGAATATGATTAAAACTGAAATGGAATTAAATACTTAGGTAATTGGTAGGTTAGATGAGCGATGTTGGTGTCTCTTGTGTTCAGTTAAAATCGTTAGCATGTTTACAGAAGACTGTGTCATACGTGAGTATAAAGGTGCGGGCTTGAGGCTGTGATATAAGCGGTCGCTTGCTCGCGTGCCGCTGACACGGCACGTGTCCGGTTATAACGCGTACGAGAGAGAGAGCAGACGATCTTGTGTGATCACCCGACTTCACGGTAGCGCCCTCTGATGGCCACGATATGAACTAAGTCAGTTGGGCTCTGGAGCTCGTGGTGAACATACTGGGTGCCGTCATATTGAATACCGGTACTTGCGTCATTATCTGACATCACGAGAGCGCCCTCTGGTGGTCACGATATGAAATAAGTCAGTTGGGCTCTGGAGCTCGTGGTGAACAGAGTGGGTGCCGTCATATTCAATACCGGTAGTTGCGTCATTATCTGACATCAGGAGAGCGCCCTCTGGTGGACACGATATGAACTAAGCCAGTTGGGCTCTGGAGCTCGTGGTGAACACACTGGGTATGGCCATATTGAAGACTGGTACTTGCGTCATCACCTGATGTCACAGTGGTGTCCTCTGGTGGTGTTGATATGAACCAAGTCAGTTGGAGTCCAAACCAAGTGGAGAACACACTTGCTTGAAATTGGTGAAATAATAAAGACAAGTACTTTTTTCCCGCCATTTTCTTTGCTTAGTAAACTGGGGTGTGGTGTATTATCCTCCTGGAATTTGAGCTTTGCGCCATTTTTCTGGGGGGGGGGGGGAATGGCACTTTCCCGCCATAATTCAAACTTCCCACCAAAATCTGCCATCTTGATTGACATCATCTTGGTCATTTTGACTGACGTCATCGCCACCACCTTGGATGGCGTCATCGCGGCAATCTTGGGTAATGGTACTATGTCCCATACTCAGCTTTGTTCCAATACTGTTACCAGCAACATAGTCCTTCACCCAGCTTCACCCAGCCCGCGATAATACTTAATGCGCCAGGTACAGGCATTTTATATATATATATATATATATATATATATATATATATATATATACACTTGATAGAATAATAATAGTATTTGTATGTAGCCGATATAGTTCCATCACTTATCCGGTTGAGCTATATTGACTACACAGAGAAAAGAGCTATGTATTTTACACTTGAAGAGTAAGATGATCATCTAAGTAACTGAAAAAAAAAATTGTAATACTTTGATTATAATGAGAGAGAGGTATGAAATAAAAGACAAACATGGTTGAGATTTCATATATATTATTTATTTAAAAATGATACATGGGGTCTAGTATTTCAGGACTATCATTAGAATATTATATGTCTTATTCTTCTTCGCACCTGTACAGTATTTACCAAATAAAGGTTTTTGGCAAGCAATAAATTTGGTGCGTATCTCACTAAAGCCAATAGATGATCCACAGTACTCAGGTTTTTCACATGCGCATGTTATCTGTTTGCCTTTATGTTTGGGCTTCATGTGTCAACAAAGGTGTTGCTTAAGATCGTCAACATGTATACTATGCACACGTAGGGAGTTTAAAGCGTCATTGTATGCAGAGTCTATGCTAGGCAGCGAACGATTCAGTCCGTCCAGTGCAAGACGTATGGCAGAGTCCAGATGGTATTAATTCATAACTGAGGAATGTCTTAGATAAACATAGTTGTCACCCGATTTTACACATATTGTACAGTCATCATACACTGTCGTAATAGAAAGTGTCACACCAGGAAGGCGAATGTCTGGGGGAGAATGAGTTGGATAATATTCCATAGTCATCTGCTGATTGATGTAGCGCTCTGCACCAAGGTGAAAAGCGTATGCGAACTCGACGTCTTCTTCTTATCTACAGTATCTGCACTTGCACTATCACGGGATGTTCTGCTGGGATGGGTCACATGTTGGTGGCCAGTACTAACCCCCATCTTGTTGTTGTTTAACATCGCCAGTGACAGCATTCGATGTGTTGTGTACAGGTCGTGTGTCCTCATTACATAAACCAACGAGTGGGCCGGAGAGCAGCAAGTCCTTGTCTTGCTCCAACAAGTGGGCTATATGCACTACGGGATACTGCATGACCGCTACTATTTCAGACAAGGTGTAACGTTGATGTAGGTTTCGACGAGATGGCAGGTGTGATTGATACTGTCCGGACATGTCAGCAGAGCTCAACCCTGTTGAACAAAGACGGGGAAGCATTAGATATGGACGAATACATGAAAATTTTGAATAATAATAATAGGAATAAGGCTAACGAGGGACAGAATAATGTGATATGGGATGCTTACTTTTCTATTTAATCCTGTTCTGCATCACTGAGCTGGAGTGCAACTGTTGTTGGCGCTTCATGTTTCTTCTTCTGCCGCTGACTGACTGAACAAGACTGAGGCCCAGGAGCTGCTTAGCCTGACCTAAATATCGTACAATGACATCACTGGATACTTCATTCCTATTGGCTGAAGTCGAATACATGACTAGATTAAGGATTCGTATTGGTTCACGCCATTTCCCCATCTCCAGACGTCACTACAGCGTCCTCTGGTGGCGGCGATATGAACTAGACCATGTGGTGAATACACTGGCTGCCGCCATCTTGAATAACGTTACTTGTGTCATTACCTAACGTCATGAGAGCGCCCTCTGCTGGTGGCGAAATGAACTAAGCCAGTTGGGCTGTGGACCGAGTGGCGAACACACCTGCAAGAAATTGTTTAAATAATAAAGAAAAGTACTTTTCCTGACGAATGCTTAGGAGGAGGAGGTGACGGTCGGGCGACTGTGGTTAGTACAAGTGACCTACCTTCCCGCAATTTTCTTAGGTTGGTAGCGAAAATCCAAGTGACCTACCTTCCCACCAGAATTCAAACTTGGCGCTACTTCATAGGAGGACGTGGCAGTCAGGTGACTTAGGTTAGCCCAAGTGATCTATCTTCCCGCGATTTTTTTTGCTTAGTAGAGGTAACAGTGGTGTGATGCATTATCCTGTTGGAATTTGAAGTTACCGCCATTTTTCTGGAGGAGGGGTTTAGGTTAGTGGAGGTAGCGCAGTTGACCTTCTTCCTGCCAAAATTCCAACCTCCCACCAAAATCCGCCATCTTGAATCGCGTCATGGCCGCTATCTTGGATGACTTGATGCGCTGTTGCCAAGTCTACATGACGCCATCTTGGAAGACGTCATCGATGCCACATTGGATTCATCTGGTAGCAATGCAGAGTGGAACGAGATCGGTGTTGTTCCAATACTTGGATATATACCATCTCAGTTTCGGAAAAATATCATCCGCACAATTCCGAAGATCGCAAGGGCTGAGAAGTGCGAGAATTATATCAGCTTTAACACCTCATGCAAGCAAGATGCTGACGAGAATAATACACAGAAGAACGGAAAGGAAAATTGAAGATGTGTTAGATGAAGATCAGTTTGGCTTTAGGAAGGGTAACGGCACCAGAGAGGCAATTCTGACGTTGTGGTTGATAATGGAAGCAAGACCAAAGGAAAAACAAGGCACGTTCACAGGATTTTTCGACCTGGAAAAAGCGTTCGACAATGTAAAATGGTGTAGGATGTTCGAAATTCTGCGGAGAACAGAGGTAAGCTATAGGGGGTGACGGGTAATTTGCAACAGTACAAGAGCCAAGAACGAATAATAAGAGTGGAAGACCAAGAACGAAGCGCTCGGATTAAAAAGGGTGTAAGACAGGGATGTAGCCTTTCGCCCCTACTGGTCAATCAGTACATCGAAGAGGCAAGTGGGCGTAAAAGAAAAGTTCAGAAGTCGAATCATTCATGGTGAAAGGATATCAATGATACGATTCGCTGATGACATTGCTATCTAGAGTGAAAGTGAAGAAGAATTACATGATCTGCTGAACAGAATGAACAGTCTTAATGATTACAGAGTATGGATCGAGAGTAAATCGAAGAGTGGCAGGCCGGTGTGGCCGTGCGATTCTAGGCGCTTCAGTCTGGAACCGCGTGACCACTACGGCCACAGGTTCGAATCCTGCTTCGGGGATGGATGTGTGTGATGTCCTTAGGTTAGTTAGTTTTAGGTAGTTCTAAGTTCTTGGGGACTGATGACCGGAGATGTTAAGTCCCATAGTGCTCAGAGCCATTTAGTAAATCGAAGAAAGGCGAAAGTAATGAAAAGTAGCCTAAATGAGGACACCGAAAAACTTACCATCATGATTGATGGTCACGAAGTAGATGAAGTTAAGGAATTTTGCTACCTAGGCAGCAAAAAACCAATGACGGACGGAGCAAGGAGGACATAAAAATGACAAAAAGGGCGTTCCTGGACAAAAGAAGTCTACTAGTATCAAACATAGGCCTTAATTTGAGGAGGAAATTTCTGTGAATGTACGTTTGGAGCACAGCATTGAGTGGTAGTGGGATATGGACTATGGGGAAACCGGAACAGAATAGAATCGAAGCATGGGATGTTTTGGTGCAGGAGAATGTTGAAAATTAGGTGGACTGATAAGGTAAGGAATGAGGAGGTTCTGAGCAGAATCGGAGAGGAAAGGAATTGACAAGGAGAAGGGACAGGATGATAGGACATCTGGGACTGACTTCCACGGTACTAGAGGGAGCTGTAGAGGGTAAAATCTGTAGAGGAAGACGAAGATTCGTATACATCTAGCAAATAAATGAGGACGTAGGATACAAGTACTACTTTGGGATGAAAAGATTAGCAAAGGAGAAGAATTCGTGGCGGGCCGCATCAAGCCAGTCAGAAGGCTGGTGACTTAAAAAGAGAGAAAGAGAAGAAATGTTTAGGACTGATTTGTTCAAGTTACAGTTTATTTACGTCGAAATTTTACTGCAGGGTTGTTTTCTTCTCTCCAAGAAATGGCTGAGAGTATATACCAGGGTATTATAATAAAAGCACAGCCACTCACGGAGGTCCGGTGTTGGCTCTAATTGTCGTATAGCGGCGAAACTAGGTAGGTCTGGTAATGCCCTAATGTGGAACCAATTTACGGTGGAAAACAAATTAGTTCCAGCTGTGGCCACCAGGTGCAAATTTGGCGCTGTACACTGTTTATATGACGGGATGACAACCGCTCTGTCAGACCATAACATGAGTGAACGGCATGGTTATCCAGGAAAGCACTGTACGCTGTTAGTGAAACTGTTTTACCCGTATGTAAACAGCAGCAATTGCTGTGCTGCGTTGAGAGAGTACCGCTGAATGAAAGGTCTGAGGAGAGACCGGATGTCATTTTTGGTTTAAATAGGATGACAGTAAAACTGGAACACACGGATGAGCTTGGTGTGGCACCTGGAAGAGGAAGGCGCACTATTCCGGTAGAAGTTATTGACGTCGTTGCTGTTGCTGTAACGCTCCAAGCATCATCTGCCTCGGATAGTGCTAGTGCTTGTGCAGTGTCACGAGAACTGTCCATCCCATGTCAATAGTACGGAAATTTGCGCGGGCTACTTACTACACTGGTATCCGTACAAGACCCAGACGGCGCAGAACCTATACCTCATGATACGCGGCAACATTCTGAATTTGCTCTTCGGTTTCTGGCACGGATCGGAGTTGACGACATGTGACTGGGCAAAATTCTATGGAGTGGCGAGTAATTTTAGACTACTAGGTGAAACGAATACACAGAACTGCCAAATTCGGCATACTGTTAAACTGCGTGTTGTGCACGAAGAGACACTGCATTCGCCGTATTTGACTGTATGGTGTGGATTCACAAGCACTTTGTTCTCGATCCGTTCTTCTTTGAAGAGAATAAACCCAGAGGGCTCGTCGGGTGTACCGTGACCTTCTTGTACAGCATTTCCTTATTTGGAAGAACAAAACTGTGTGGAAACCATTGTTTTCAAGCAAGATGAGGCAGATGCAAAGCCTGCAAGGTCACCTTATCTGAACGCATGTGACTTTTGGCTCAGGGGATGTCTCAAAGAACGCACTCACCATGGACACGTTCGGTCTTTACCTGATCTGAAGGCCAGCATACAGGAATTCATTGGTCGCTACCGGAACGGCTATTGACCACGTCGTTTTGCGAGTGCAGCATGTCGTCGATTTCTCTGGTGCTCATACTGAACAATTTGTGAAAGCTGCTGTTAATAATAAAATCAACATTGTGCGTCTCTCACTTGTTTGACATTTTCAGCCCACTTCCCGTTCCTATTCCATTACATATGGAAACATTTCTGTATGTTAAATGATCCCCTTCAATTTACGTATTACTGTATGTGCTTCTTTCGTCAGATATGCACCGGATAGCCAAAACTGGAACTAATTTTTTTTCCATCGTAAATGCGTTCCGCATTAACACATTAAGAGTATCTCCCAAGTTCCGCTTCCATACGGTATTTACAGCCTGCACTGGAAGTCAGCGAGTAGGTGCACTTTAATTATAACCATCTGGTACATCCATACAGTGTAAAGCATCGCAACAATGTACGTATTGTAACATAGCTGAGAGATAAACTTTTTGGCACTGCTGTAGTCCAGATATTGTCATCTTTATATATATTTTCCCAAGCGGCAAAAACTTTATGTGTGTGTGTGTTTTATATAAATACAAGCAAAGAACACTGCAAAAATACACATATCAAAAAAGTTTTGCATCATCCCGGCTCCCAGAACTCTTGAAGATGATCGTTGACTGTGGATGTAGTATCACAGACACAGTCCCTTTGACTGTTCAGAGATGTCACTAAACCGCCCAAAGCTATAAACACCCATGCATGAGCAGTGCCTATTATACGGAGGGGGTCCGACAGCCGATCACTTCCAGTCATTCCAGGAAGGAGGTACACGGCTCGTCTTGTGCGTAGTTCAACCATATCTAGACGGTCAATACCGTGGATCGATCGCGTCCGCATTGTTACTTAGTGCCAGGGAGGGCTCTGAACAAGGGAAGTGTCCAGGCGTCTCGGAGTGAACCAAAGCGATGTTGTTCGGACCTGGAGGTGATACAGAGAGACAGTAACTGTCGATGACATGACTCGCTCAGGTCGGCCAAGGGCTTCTACCGCAGTAGATGACCTCTACCTACGGATTATGGCTCGGAGGAACTCTGACAGCAACGCAACCATGTTGAATAATTCTTTTCGTGCAGCCACAGGACGTCTACATCTACATCCATACACATGACGGTGTGTGGCGGAGGGTACTTTGAGTACCCCTATCGGTTATCCCTTCTATTCCAGTCTCGTATTGTTCGTGGAAAGAAATATTATCGGTATGCCTCTGTGTAGGCTCTAATCTCTCTGATTTTATCCTCATGGTCTCTTCGCGAGATATACGTAGGAGGGAGCAACATACTGCTTGACTCCTAGGTGAAGGTATGTTCTCGAAACTTCAACAAAAGCCCGTACCGAGCTACTGAGCGTCTCTCCTGCAGAATCTTCCACTGGAGTTTATCTATCATCTCCGTAACGCTTTCACGATTACTAAATGATCCTGTAACGAAGCGTGCTGCTCTCCGTTGGGTCTTCTCCATCTCTTCTATCAATCCAATCTGGTACGGGTCCCACACCGGTGAGCAGTATTCAAGCAGTGGGCGAACAAATGTACTGTAACCTACTTCCTTTGTTTTCGGATTGCATTTCCTTAGGATTCTTCCAATGAATCTCAGTCTGGCATCTGCTTTACCGACGATTGATTTTATATGATCATTCCATTTTAACTCACTCCTAATGCCTACCCCCAGACAATTTATGGAATTAACTGCTTCCAGTTGCTGACCTGCTATTTTGTAGCTAGATGATAAGGAATCTTTCTTTCTATGTATTCGCAACACATTACACTTGTCTGCATTGAGAATCCATTGCCATTCCCTGCACCATGCGTCAATTCGTTGCATATCCTCTTGCATTTCAGTACAATTTTCCATTGTTACAACCTCTCGATATACTACAGCATCATAAGCAAAAAGCCTCAGTGAACTTCCGACGTTATCCACAAGGTCGTTTATGTATATTGTGAATAGCAACGGTCCTATGACACTCCCCTGCGGCACACCTGAAATCACTCTTACTTCGGAAGACTTCTCTCCATTGAGAATTACATGCTGCGTTCTGTTATGTAGAACTCTTCAATCCAATCACACAATTGGTCTGATAGTCCATATGCTCTTGCTTTGTTGATTAAACGACTGTGGGGAACTGTATTAAACGCCTTGCGGAATTCAAGAAACACGGCATCTACCTGGGAACCCGTGTCTATGGCCCTCTGAGTCTCGTGAACGAATAGCGCGAGCTGGGTTTCAAACGATCGTCTTTTTCGAAACCCATGCTGTTTCCTACAGAGTAGCTTTCTAGTCTTCACAAATTATACTCGAACATAATACGTGTTCCAAAATTCTACAACTAATCGACGTTAGAGATATAGGTCTATAGTTCTGCACATCTGTTCGACGTCCCTTCTTGAAAACGGGGATGACCTGTGCCCTTTTCCAATCCTTTGGAACGCTACGCTCTTCTAGAGACCTACGGTACACCGCTGCAAGAAGGGGGGCAAGTTCCTTCACGCACTCTGCGTAAAATCGAACTGGTATCCCATCAGGTCCAGTGGCCTTTCCTCTTTTGAGCGATTGTAATTGTTTTTCTATCCCTCTGTCATCCATTTCGATATCTACCATTTTGTCATCTGTGCGACAATCTAGAGAAGGAACTACAGTGCAATCTTCCTCTGTGAAACAGCTTTGTAAAAAGACATTTAGTATTTCGGCCTTTAGTCTGTCATCCTCTGTTTCAGTACCATTTTGGTCACGGAATGTATGGATATTTTGTTTTGATCCACCTACCGCTTTGCCATAAGACCAAAATTTCTTAGGATTTTCTGCCAAGTCAGTACATAGAACTTTACTTTCGAATTCGTTGAACGCCTCTCTTATAGCCCCCCCGCACACTACTTTTCGCGTGGCGTAATTTTTGTTTGTCTGCAAGGCTTTGGCTATGTTTATGTTTGCTGTGAAGTTCCCTTTGCTTCCGCAGCAGTTTTCTAACTCGGTTGTTGTACCACGGTGGCTGTTTTCCATCTTTTACGATCCTGCTTGGCACATATTCGTCTAATGCATATTGTACGATGGTTTTGAACTTTGTCCACTGATCCTCAACACTATCTGTACTTGAGACAAAACTTTTGTGTTGAGCCGTCAAGTACTCTGAAATCTACTTTTTGTCACTTTTGCTAAACAGAAAAATCTTCCTACCTTTTTTAATATTTCTATTTACGGCTGAAATCGTCGATGCAGTAACCGATTTATGATCGCTGATTCCCTGTTCTGCGTTAACTGTTTCAAATAGTTCGGGTCTATTTGTCACCAGAAGGTCTAATATGTTATCGCCATGAGTCGGTTCTCTGTTTAACTGCTCAAGGTAGTTTTCAGATAATGCACTTAAAAAAATTTCACTGGATTCTTTGTCTCTGCCACCCGTTATAAACGTTTGAGTCTCCCATTCTATATCCGGCAAATTAAGATCTCCACCCAGGACTATAACATGGTCGGAAAATTTACTCGAAATATTTTCCAAAATTTCCTTCAGGTGCTCTGCCACAACAGCTGCTGAGCCAGGGGGCCTATAGAGACACACAATTACCATGTTTGAGCCTGTTTTAACCGTGACCTTCACCCAAATTATTTCACATTTCGGATCTGGGTCAATTTCCTTCGATACTATTGCACTTTTTATCGCTATAAACACGCCTCCCCCTTCACTGTCCAGCCTGTCTCTGCGGTATACATTCCAATCTGAGTTTAGAATTTCATTACTGTTTACATCTGGTTTCAGAGAACTTTCTGTCCCTATTGCTATGTGGGCATTGTGACCGTTTATTAATGAGAGCAGTTCTGGGACCTTTCTATAGACACTCCTGCACTTTACTATTACCACATTAATATAGTTACTCCCTGTTGCGTTTGGCCTACTACTACCTTGTCGTGTCTCAGGAGGCGTCTTGTCGGGCCTAGGGAGGAAATTCTCTAACCTAAAAAACCCACATGTGCACTCGTGTTACGACTCAAACTGTGCGCAATAGGCTGCATGATGTGCGACTTCAGTCCCGACGTCCACGGCGATGTCCATCTTTGCAACCACGACACCATGCGGCGTGGTACATGCCTTCGACCAGACACTCGTCTGAGACGTGTATGGAGGCAAGCCGGTCAGGCTGAACGCCATAGACATACTGTCCAGCGAGTGCAGCAAGGTGGAGGCTCCCTGCTGTTTTGGGGTGGCATTATGTGGGGGCCGACGTACGCCGCTGGTGGTCATGTAAGGCGCCGTAACGGCTGTACGATGCGTGAATGCCATCCTCCGACCGATAGTGCAACAATATAGGCAGCATATTGGCGAGGCAATCGTTTTCATGGACGACAGTTCGCGCCCCATCGTGCACGTCTTATGAATGACTTCTTCAGAATAATGACATCACTCGTCTAGAGTTGCCAGCATGTTCTCCAGACATCAACCCTATCGATAATGCCTGGGATAGACTAAAAAGGGCTGTTTATGGGTGACGTAACCCACCAACCACTCTGAAGGATCTACACCGAATCGCCGTTTAGGAGTGTGACAGTCTGGACCAACAGTACCTTGATGAACTTGTGGATAGTATGCCACGACAAATACAGCCATGCATCAATGCAAGAGGACGTGCTACTGGGTATTAGAGGCACCGGTGTGTACGGAAATCTGGACCACCACCTCTGAAGGACTCGCTGTATGGTGGTACAACATGTAGTGTGTTCCCAGAATGAGATTTTCACTCTGCAGCGGAGTGTGCGCTGATATGAAACTTCCTGGCAGATTAAAACTGTGTGCCCGACCGAGACTCGAACTCGGGACCTTTGCCTTTCGCGGGCAAGTGCTCTACCAACTGAGCTACCGAATCACGACTCACGCCCGGTACTCACAGCTTTACTTCTGCCAGTACCTCGTCTCCTACCTTCCAAACTTTACAGAAGCTCTCCTGCGAACCTTGCAGAACTAGCACTCCTGAAAGAAAGGATATTGCGGAGACATGGCTTAGCCACAGCCTGGGGGATGTTTCCAGAATGAGATTTTCACTCTGCAGCGGAGTGTGCGCTGATATGAAACTTCCTGGCAGATTAAAACTGTGTGCCCGACCGAGACTCGAACTCGGGACCTTTGCCTTTCGCGGGCAAGTGCTCTACCAACTGAGCTACCGAAGCACGACTCACGCCCGGTACTCACAGCTTTACTTCTGCGAGTACCTCGTCTCCTACCTTCCAAACTTCCGCAATATCCTTTCTTTCAGGAGTGCTAGTTCTGCAAGGTTCGCAGGAGAGCTTCTGTAAAGTTTGGAAGGTAGGAGACGAGGTACTGGCAGAAGTAAAGCTGTGAGTACCGGGCGTGAGTCGTGATTCGGTAGCTCAGTTGGTAGAGCACTTGCCCGCGAAAGGCAAAGGTCCCGAGTTCGAGTCTCGGTCGGGCACACAGTTTTAATCTGCCAGGAAGTTCCATGTAGTGTGTTGTTTTCATGAGCAAAAAAAGGGTGTAAATGATGTTTATGTTGATCTCTCTTCCAGTTTTCTGTGCAGATTCCAGAACTCTCGGAACCGAAGTGACGCCAAACTTTCTTTGATGTGTGTGTGATGCGGTATATATCTCCAGTAAGTCACCCTTAAAAATTTGTTTACTTTGTGCTCAATCATTATTAGGGATATTTATGTTTAAATGAGTGGGTAGTCTGTAGCATCGTTATTTTTTGTTTTATTTATTTATTTATTTACTGTAAGGAATCACCATACCCAGGTATTTTCACTGGAAGGGTGTATGTTGAGCAGAAGTCAATGTAAACATCAATAAACGTGGATTTAGATGTGAATGGTCACCTGACGTTGAACCTCTCGGTTCGAACCCAGTAACGGTGCTATCTGTGTAAACACCTATAAACAGCATTACCAACACTGGCTGGTTGCTGCTTTCTTCCTTGCAAAAACCAACTTGTATTTTGTACACGAGAACGGTCTCAACACGCCAATTTTTGACAAAACTGCAGCTAATTTGATTAACTGCAGAGTTGAGGATTCATTGTAACGTAAGGTTGAATTTGTACACACGACATACCCTTGTGAAACCGGATGGTTCTTTTGAAAGTAATAATTTTGTACTCTGAATCGTCTCTGTGGAGTCGTTTCATAGACGCTTGTCTCACTGGATTATGTGCATCCTATCCTGTCCACCGCCTGATTGGGGTTTAGTTTTTTAACTCTCCCAGAAAGACTGAGCAATCAAACTAAGGCTTATTAAATGATATTATGTTTGATTTTTTTGTGTTCCATAGGAACCATGACCTGTATTTATTACGTTTCCCCTTCACTCTACCCTATGTGTGCGTAAATGTGAGTGAATGAGTGTTTTTACGAGTAGTTTCGGGTTTCTTTTGTGGGGGACGCTGAGTTGGTTGTCGTCTGCTAGGAGCAGGTGATGTTTGCTTCTCGTTTGGAGGGCAGCACAGGATGACCAACTTAGGATCGCAGTACCTGGACATAGAGGTTTACCCCGTTTAGTCTGAGGTTGGTTTGTCTGTCAGGTTGGTGGCGGAAGCCTACCACTCTGGTAGCTTCCGTTGCACCGGTAGTTAGGTGAAGCCCGGTGAAGAAAGGACGCTCTGCAGCTAGTGATTGGTGAGTACAGTTCGTAGCTCCTAGAGAGAGTTTCTGCCTTGCCGAGTTAATTTTATTTCGTGACGGCAAAATCATTCTGTTATTACACCATTAAAATTTCTTACATTTGTGCCTGGTTTAATGTCTAAATTCTGAACAGTTGACTCATAATCAAGTTTACAACATGCTGAAGTTCGGCCGTTCGTAAGCGGCAGGAGCGGATTCTATGTCGTATATCCACTTTACAAACCTTGCGAATCGGATAAACCTAGTGCATGAGCATAATGGTGATAGGTATATCTCTGAACTATTTCTGTCGTGGGTATGTAGATGGAATGATTGAATTATTGTGTTCCACTTTCCTTTTGCGTGTTTTTCCTTTTTTAATTGCGCTATTCTACCATTTTTGGCGAATTATTTAGTCAAATTTTTAATTCAGGCACCAGTCATGTGTATTCATAGGATGTGCATCAAATTCAGTTATGAAATAAATGTGCTACGTAAAAGATAAACTCTGCGACCTTTATCTTTCTCATTGATGCTAGTTTTCAAATTAATTTTCTATTCCCTGATTTTTTTTTAAGTTAATCTGCTTGCTTGTGACGAACAAAAATGGAAGGGAAAATCAATTTAATTAAACAAGCTCATTGATATACGACATACAATGCTGTTGATCTTGTTAGTTTGCTTAAAAATGTATTATTATAATTAAATTCTTAATTTAATTTTTGTCTTTTTCTTTTACTATATCTTTAACTGCCCTATTCATTCCCTCCATCACAACATTAAAAAGTGCGGGAGATAGAATACTTCCTTGCTTAAGTCCCTGTCTTATTTCGAAGTATTCAGAGTTCCCCAATGGTGTTCTAATTCTACAACTGTGTCCTGTGTACATTGTCTTCATAACATTAATGTATCTATCTTCTATATCTATCTTCTTCATTTCTGGGAAGAAATTCCATTGGGGAACTCTGAATACTTCGAAATAAGACAAGGACTTAAGCAAGGATGTATTATATCTCCTTCACTCTTTAATGTTGAGACGGAGGGAATGAACAGGGCAGTTAAAGATATAGTAAAAGAAAAAGACAAAAAGATGATTTTTGCAGATGATATGATAATATGGGGTGATAAAGAGGTAGATGTACAGTTACAGCTTGATGCATGGAAGGAAATAATGAAAAGGTATGGATTAAAAATAAATAAAGATAAGAGTGAAGTAACGGTATTTGGAAGAAAGAAAGGAATCAACGGAAATTTTACCTTGAATGGAGAACCCCTCAAAGTGGTAGAAAGTTTCAATTATTTTTGGAGTGAAATATCAAGGTATGGAAGAATAACTAACGAAATTAATAGGAGGTTACAGAAGGGCGGCAATTTCTACCAAACAATAAAACACCTGATTTGGTATAATGAAGTTTCAGAAAGAGCAAAACTCCTTATGTGTAAGAGTTATTACATCCCTATTGTCACCTATGGTGGAGAAACATGGACAATGACAGAAAGGGACTGGAGCACACAACAAGCAGGGACAATGAAATTTCTCAGAGCAGTTAGGGAAAAACAAGAATGTACAGAATAAGGAAGGTAAAGATTAGAAAGGACCTCAAACAAGAAAGTATGAGAGAAGAAATTGAAAGAAAGAGATTAAGATGGTATGGGCATGCTAAGGGGATGCATGGGCAGAGACTCCCCAAAATTATGGAAGAACTAAAGATGGACGGGAAAAGACCTAGAGGGCGCCCAAGAACACGGTGGAAAATGGGAGTGAGAATATCTGTAGAAAGGAGAGGTGTGACCTGGCAGCAAGTGGAGGAAGAAAAGTGGTGGGAGGACCGTGCCAAATGGAGAGGACTCGTCAGCACCCAGACCCGGCAGTAGCTGGAGCGGGATTCAGATATCGTTAGATATAATTTAATTAAACTGAAAATTTCCTGTTCGGTCTTTTCTTAATTGTTAGGAAGGCCTTGGGCTGGTGGCGACCCTGTAATTTTTGAATTTATAATTGTCCCTGTGAGGTGGCTTAACCAGAAATTGCGCACAAGGGTTACATCTCCATTATTCATGGCCTAGCCTTGGCTAGGATCCGTTTACAGTTCTTCATACATACATTACAACTCGTATGTCTAAAAATTTACCTCAAGTTTCTATCTTCATTCGTGCGTATGTTAGAGTCTTGTGAAATCGAACGAGTATTTTGGAAACGCGCGGCACGTCTCGTGTCGGTGCCCTCTTTTCCCGTCGCGTTTGACGCACGCCACAGCGCCGGCGCCTCGGAGGGCAGGAAAGCCCGGTGTGCCCGGTTCACCTGCTCCTCTTCCGGGGCGGATTACGGCGGACTGACAGCCGCAGCCGCGCGGCCGCGATGTTATAGGCGCCGCGCGGGGAAGCCCCTACCCAGATCCATAAATCCAGGGGGCGGTGCGGCGCGGCGCGTGCGCACCAGTGCTGCCCCGTCTCCCTGGCGGGCCGGCTTCCCACAGTCAGGACGTGCGTCCGCCGCTGTTATTCCTCGGCGGGCTGAAGAATGGACCGGTAATGCCACCCCTGAGCCTCCACTCTGCTGCCTTATCCTCGACCGACAATGGCCGCGGTCCGGACCGGCTGCCCGCGAGCGTACATCTGAATCACAGATGAAAGGAAAACGAGGAGGACAAAAGTACGCGCTCGTGCGTCTGAATGACAGCTGGAGAGAAACACGAAGCAAAGCAGTTCACCTTCAGGCTGTTCCGCTTTATTGACATTTTTAAGCTCAGGTGGGAGGTTATCTATAGGCTGTTCCAAAATAATGTATACACTCTTTGGAAACGGAACCTCTCTTTTAATTAAAGCAGATAGTCTATTTGCCGTGAGTTAACAGGTCAGGAGGCAGTGGAAAACTTAGCAAAGGTTCCATTTGGTGCGGGATTCGAAAGAAACACGGCGTTATTGTCTGAAGAACGGAAGTCGGTGCTCAAGTGTAACTCGACAACAGAGAATGTGAGTGATGTTCGACGACGTCGGAGACCCTATTTTTTTAAATTTTACCACTTTCATGGTTAAGAAATATTCGAATCTGAGGCAAGACTGAAGACGATGCATCGTTGCGCGACATGAAGAAGGGAGGTTGCGAAAGGAAGAGACGCTCAACGGGCAACGAAAGCGCTGATGCAGTGATTCAGCATCCAGGCATACAGATTAACGTCAGTGCCACATACTGTGCACGTCTGTGTCTGTATCTGTCAATTTTGAAACCTTGATAATGATGTTCAAATGGTTCAAATGGCTCTGAGCACTATGGGACTTAACATCTATGGTCATCAGTCCCTTAGAACTTAGAACTACTTAAACCTAACTAACCTAAGGACATCACACAACACCCAGTCATCACGAGGCAGAGAAAATCCCTGACCCCGCCGGGAATCGAACCCGGGAACCCGGGCGTGGGAAGCGAGAACGCTACCGCACGACCACGAGCTGCGGACGATAATGATGTGATTCTTCAATTTCTCCAGGCGTATTTTATGACGAAATAAATCTCGGGTGACCAGCCTTGTACGAGCGTGCATAGGACACAATATTTCGGCAATCGACCACGTTGCCTTCATCAGGTGCGCTGATGTACTGACCGGCGGTGGGCCGGGGCCATGTATATATAGGACAATCTCCCTCCTGCTCCTCCCTCAGGCGCTTCCTATGAGTCGGTGCGGTCCAGGTGCAGCGTCCGTTCTCCCGCCGTCTGGGCGCTGCGTCCTAGGAAGGTCTGCCGGCACCGCTCTCGTTATTCTTCCCTCTTCCCCCAAACTCGGAACACCTGGGAAATATCCTTTTTCTTCTTAATCCGGGTGATCGCGGATTCCCACGCCTTGCTAAGGATGTAACCGCTGTCACGACTTAGTTGTGGCTCCCTTACTCTGATCTCTATGTCTTCTTTGATGACACAGTCCCAGTATTTAGAAGTCTGTGTCAGGACTTTGGTTCGGTCATAATCCATGCTGAGGAGTTCCGACAGGCAATGCTCAGCGACTGCGACTTACTGGGCTGTTGCAGTCTAGTGTCCCGTTGATGTTCTCGGCATAGGTCCTCAATGGTACGAATGGTCTGCCCTATGTATACACTACCGCATTGGCAAGGTATCTGATAAACCCCTGATTTACGTAGACCAAGGTTGTCCTTGACACTACCAAGAAGGCTCTTGGTTTTACTTGGAGAACGGAAGATGGTTTTCAGTTGGTGTTTACGTAAAATGCGTCCAATTTTTTCGGATAAGGCCCCACAAAACGGAATAATAGCCAAGGCCGGCTCCTCCTGAGAATCATCCTCAGTTTCCGCCCCTACACAAAGCTTACACCATCTCCGATAGGGACAGCCTCCAACAAGAATTGGACCATCTGAAGACCGTGTTTCGGAGGAACGGTTACAAGGAAGTGCAAATTCGGAAGGCTCTACAATCTACACCTGCATCACCGGCGGAAACTGAGGATGAACCTCAGGAGTAGGCGGCCTTGGCTATTGTTCCGCTTTGTGGGGCCTTATCCGGAAAAATTGGACGCATTTTACGTAAACACTAAGTGAAAACCATCCTCCGGTGGTGGTTAGTGTTTAACGTCCCGTCGACAACGAGGTCATTACAGACGGAGCGCAAGCTCGGGTTAGGGAAGGATTGGGATGGAAATCGGCCGTGCCCTTTCAAAGGAACCATCCCGGCATTTGCCTGAAACGATTTAGGGAAATCACGGAAAACCTAAATCAGGATGGCTGGAGACGGGATTGAACCGTCGTCCTCCTGAATGCGAGTCCAGTGTGCTAACCACTGCGCCACCTCGCTCGGTACCATCCTCCGTCCTCCGAGCAAAACCAAGAGCCTTCTTGGTAGTGTGAAGGACAACCTTGGTCTACGTAAATCAGGGGTTTATCAGATACCTTGCCAATGCGGTAGTGTACACATAGGGCAGACCATTCGTACCATTGAGGACCGATGCCGAGAACATCAACGGCACACTACACTGCAACAGCCCAGTAAGTCGGCAATCGCTGAGCATTGCCTGTCGGAAATCCACAGCATAGATTATGACCAAACCAAAGTCCTGACACAGACTCCCAAATACTGTGACTGTGTCATCAAAGAAGACATAGAGATCAGAATAAGGGGGCCACAACTAAATCGTGACAGAGGTTACATCGTTAGCAAGGCGTGGGAACCCGCGATCACCCGGATTAAGAAGAAAAAGGATATTTCCCAGAGTGTACCGACTGCGGGGAGGAGGGAAGAATAACGAGAGCATCGGCCGAAAAAGAGCAATCAGCAAGCTATAGCAAGGCCCGCCCTCCCCTTACGGAAGGTAATGAAATGTGCTAAAAAAAAAAAAATACCGCCGGTCAGTACATCAGCGCACCTGACGATGGCAACGTGGTCGATTGCCGAAATATTGTGTCCTATGCACACTCATACCAGGCTGTTCACCCGAGATTTATTTCGTCAACCTTAATAATAATTAAATACAGCGTGGATCTCTGCAGTAGACGCATCGTAGTTTATACTTGCTCTAAGCGTGGAACGTTAAATGGTCTCGCTGCCTCGTCGTATCTCACACTGATGTTGTGAAAGGAAATTATTATAAATTTATAATAACAACTGAAAAATGAATGTTACAAAAATTATAATGTATGAAAAGTAAAGCAAGTATCTAATAATTGGAAAGTACTGATTCTCTAATTATTTGCTCACTTATCCAGCGGTCTCCGGCCTTCTAAACCATACGCTACATCAACAATCAGTTTCCACCACATTCTGTCCATTGCTGTTTACCGCGACTTGACTAGATTCAAAGCTTCTCTGGCGCTGCTCTAAATGTTGATAACCAAACTACACTGAAGAGCCAAAGAAACTGGTGCAGCTGCCTAATATCGTGTAGGATCCCGCCAGCACGCAGAAGTACCGCAACATGACGAGGCATGGACTCGACTAATGTCTGAAGTAGTGTTGGACGGAACTGATACCATGAATCCTGCAGGGCTGTCCATAAATACGTAAGAGTACGAGTACCCTCAGACTTCAAGAAGAATATAATAATTCCAATCCCAAAGAAAGCAGGTGTTGACAGATGTGAAAATTACCGAACAATCAGTTTAATAAGCCACAGCTGCAAAATACTAAGACGTATTCTTTACAGACGAGTGGAAAAACTAGTAGAAGCCGACCTCGGGGAAGATCAGTTTGGATTCCGTAGAAACACTGGAACACGTGAGGCAACACTGACCTTACGACTTATCTTAGAAGAAAGATTAAGGAAAGGCAAACCTACGTTTCTAGCATTTGTAGACTTAGAGAAAGCTTTTGACAATGTTGACTGGAATACTCTCTTTCAAATTCTAAAGGTGGCAGGGGTAAAATACAGGGAGCGAAAGGCTATTTACAATTTGTACAGAAACCAGATGGCAGTTATAAGAGTCGAGGGACATGAAAGGGAAGCAGTGGTTGGGAAGGGAGTAAGACAGGGTTGTAGCCTCTCCCCGATGTTATTCAATCTGTATATTGAGCAAGCAGTAAAGGAAACAAAAGAAATGTAATTCTGTCAGAAACAGCAAAGGACTTGGAAGAGCAGTTGAACGGAATGGATGGTGTCTTGAAGGGAGGATATAAGATGAACGTCAACAAAAGCAAAACGAGGATAATGGAATGTAGTGGAATTAAGTCGGGTGATGTTGAGGGTATTAGATTAGGAAATGAGACACTTAAAGTAGTAAAGGAGGTTTCCTATTTGGGGAGCAAAATAACTGATGATGGTCGAAGTAGAGAGGATATAAAATGTAGACTGGCAATGGCAAGGAAAGTGTTTCTGAAGAAGAGAAATTTGTTAACATCGAGTATAGATTTAAGTGTCAGGAAGTCATTTCTGAAAGTATTTGTATGGAGTGTAGCCATGTATGGCAGTGAAACATGGACGGTAAATAGTTTGGACAAGAATAGAAGCTTTCGAAATGTGGTGCTACAGAAGAATGCTGAAGATTAGATGGGTAGATCACATAACTATTGAGGAAGTATTGAATAGGATTGGGGAGAAGAGAAGTTTGTGGTACAACTTGACCAGAAGAAGGGATCGGCTGGTAGGACATGTTCTGAGGCATCAAGGGATCACCAATTTAGTGTTGGAGGGCAGCGTGGAGGGTAAAAATCGTAGGGGGAGACCAAGAGATGAATACACTAAGCAGATTCAGAAGGATGTAGGTTGCAGTAGGTACTGGGAGATGAAGAAGCTTGCACAGGATAGAGTAGCATGGAGAGCTGCATCAAACCAGTCTCAGGACTGAAGACCACAACAACAACAACGAGAGGGTGGAGATATCTTCTCGACAGCACGTTGCAAGACATCTCAGATATGCTCAGTAAGGTTCATGTCTGGGGAGTTTGGCGGCCAGCAAAAGTGTTCAAACTCTGAAGAGTGTTCCTGGAGCCACTCTCTAGCAATTCTGGACGTGTGGGCTATCGCAGTGTCCTGCTGGGTTTGTCCAAGTCCTTCGGAATGCGTAACGGACACGATGCAGATGATCAGACGTGTCACCTGTCAAAGTCGTATCCAGGCGTATCAAGGGTCCCGTATCACTGCAACTATACAGACCCCACACCATTACAGAGCCTCCAGTGGCTTGAACAGTTCCCTGCTGACTTTCAGGGTCCATGGATTCATGAAGTTGTCTCCAGACCATACACGTCCATCCGCTCGATACAATTTCAAACGAAAATCGTCCGACCAGGCTTGCGAGCTGTGCAGAATGGAGGTACTCCCACAGTCATCTCCTGAATCATCATTGTTAAGCAGTTCAACGTATGATGTGTGGGATATTAGGTTAACTCACCCTAAACGTGGAACTTACGATGTGACGCTGGCACCTTTCGAAGGTCGGAGATGAAATCGTGTTTTTCCTTTGCGGCAGAGGGTTGAAATATTGGGATGAAACGAATAGCACATGGGTTGATCAAAGTGCCTGTTTGTTGTTCTTTCGACGGGTAGGGATTTTGACGATGATAATATCTGTCAGAAGTGAGATGCAAAAATTACTGCAGGGGTTGCAGCTAATATCTTCTGAAAGCAGCAACAGAACACTGTGTGACCGTGACAGCTTCTGACAATATTCATCTGCGTAAAAGCTACTTCCAGGCGGAACTAGGACATATCGCAGCTCGCGTTAAATGTGGACCTACTCTTCCTTCGTGTGCTATGTGTCAGAGACCTGCTTTATCTACAGTAAGAGTATTTTTTAAAGGCAACAGTTGCTAGAGATTGATATTACAAAATAATGTACTTGGTACACTTTGTTAATATACATTGTGATGAATGAAACACTATCGTTAAAATGCGTTCTTTTCTCGTTTTTTCCTACATCAATCACACTTGGGTCTGCTCTTAATATGACAGCTATGATTACACATTCCTCTTAACACCTCCTGACGTGTGTCGAATAATCGTGATTTTTTAGTGTCGAACCATGGAACTGACCTATAATACCACCGTTCTGTCAACGTATGCTGTCTTTCATGGAGTTAAATAACATCATGTCGCTCTCCAGCAGAGTATCATTGTTGAGATCTGTGGTACAGCGTTCCGTATCGTCCAATAACGAATGCTTAACGAGATGTACACTCCAGTAAGCTAGTAGCAGCTAGGATCTGTATTTGAGTGTATGGCAGGGTGAACAAGAAAACCTGATTGCTGCCGACGGCTAAGCATCATATCACTTTAGTATGAGGAATTATACAAAAGATGTAATCTGAACTGGAGGTTGAAGGTGCTTGGATTCTTTATGTGCGCATTATATACTGGATGGAAGGCTAATTCAGTATATCAGTACTTCAATAAGGGGAAGTCTATTCTCTCTTGAGACATGTACCATACCCACAGTCAGGAGCATGGTGTATACTAGGAGAAATTGGTATGGTTGCTATGGGAATATAAAAAATCCACCTAAAGCAGAACTGGTTCGCGTTGAAATGGACAATCAGCCTGTCCTATTGGTATGGCTTTCTATATATGACTTTTAGCTTAAGGATTCGGATAATCAGAATGGATATCTGCGACTGCACAACGTTGGGGAGAAACGTTTCCATCTTCAACCTCTAAAAAGATTTTGGTTTTTAAGCTCTGGAAATGACTGTACGCCATTGCGAGCCGGGAGTTCCCCATTTAGGGAAGGTCTGCTGCCTAGGGAAAGTACTTATTGCATTCGACGCCACACTGGGCGACTTGCGCGTCGGAGATGGGGATGGAATGATGATGAGGACACCGTAACACCCAGTCCCTGAGCGGAGAAAATCTCCTGCCTCAGCCGGGGATCGAACCCGGGCCCCTTGGCGTGGTATTCCGCCGCGCTGACCACTCAGCTAACGGGTGGGTGTGTGTGTGTGGGGGGGGGGGGGAGGGGGACTTCTAAACTCTGATTTATAACTATGGAAATGGTTTGTTCGCGTTTTGACCTGTCTAAATGCTAGCGATACGGATGTACGTTTCGAAAATCAGTATGGGAACTATATGGTAGGGAGTGTCCTACCCAGCACCACTGTACTTAAATAGCCCTGACAGAGTTTTGCTAGCGATACGGATTTACATTTCGAAAATTAGTATGGGAAGTCTATGGTGCTAAATAATGTAATTGTAGTGGGAAATTTGTTAATTACGGAAAGGAGTACCCTACTGTACTTAAATAGCCCTGACAGAGTTTGCAGATTAGGTTACACGCACCTCATTCCATTGCGCCGCTGGATTACTGGATATTCTTTTTCTTCATAAGCAAATGACACTTACAAATCTGGAGGGGATCTGTATGCACGTTTATGGCATGGAAGACTGTAGTTTTTATGACACATTTATTAATGTGTGGGAGGGAGCATCACGTACAGCATCACATTACTTAAATAACCCTGGCAGACGTTTGGTAACTACGAGGGTTGCCCAGTAAATAATACCCCATTTTTTTTTCTCCGAAATAAAAAATATTAGAAATGTGACACTTTAGGTGCGAGTTATTTGAAGTTTCCCGCGTGTGTACGCAAAGTTTCAATTTCCTCCGACAGAGAGCGGTGGTGTAGGAATGTTCTAAAATGGCGTCTGCAGGTGACATCAGTCATAAACAACGTGCAGTGATTGAATTTCTCGTAGCAGAGGAAGAAACCGTGGGCAATATTCATAAACGCTTGTGCAAAGTCTACGGAACATCTGCAGTCGATAGGAGTACTGTTAGTCGCTGGGCACAGAGGGTGAAAGCATCAGAGGGCGGTGCTGCGGAGCTCCGAGATTTGCCGCGGTCGGGAAGGCCTCCCACGGCTGTCACGCCTGACATGTTGCAGCGGGCTGATGTTCTCATTCGACGGGATCGACGCATTACGACTCGACAATTGGCACTGGAGTTGTCAGTAAGCAAAGGAAGTGTGGATGTGATTATCAATCAGCTTGGATACTCAAAAGTGTGTGCAAGATGGATTCCTCGGTGTCTTACTGTCGATCACAAATCCCAAAGAAAAGACATTTCTTTCGATTTGTTGCGACGCTTTCACGTTGACGGGGAGGCCTTTTTGTCACGGATTGTGACAGGTGATGAAACTTGGGTGCATCATTTTGAGCCCGAAACAAAAAGACAATCGATGGAATGGCGTCATGCTTATTCTCCACAGAAGAAAAAATTCAAAACAGTTCCTTCAGCCGGAAAAGTCATGATGACTGTGTTTTGGGATTGCGAGGGCGTAATTCTCATTGATGTGATGCCAAAAGGCAGTACCATAAATTCAGAGGCTTATGTCAAAACATTAGACAAACTTAAGCAGCGCTTCCGGCGCCTTGGGCGTCATGTTAACCCACAGGATGTTTTGATTCAGCATGATAACGCTCGTCCTCACACAAGTTTGAGGACTTGTGAACACATCGCGAAACTGGGTTGGATAGTGTTACCCCATCCACCCTACAGCCCCGATTTGGCTCCTTCAGACTTTCACTTGTTTGGGCCAATGAAGAATTTCATTCGTGGAAGACGTTTTGCCGATGACGAAGAAGTGATTCACGAAGTGACAACCTGGCTCCGTAGGCAGAGTACAGATTTTTACCGGCAGGGAATACACGCTCTTGTGTCTCGCTGGAAAAAGGCCGTCGAAATTGAAGGAGATTATGTGGAAAAATAAAGCAAGTAGACAAAACATCAGTCTTTCACATATGTAAATTTGATTGTTGTGGAGTAAATACTTCTGGAGAAAAAAATATGGGGCATTATTTACTGGGCAACCCTCGTACGTTACAGACATCCGGTTCCATTGCTTCGCTGGATAGGCTGTATTTCCATCGTAGGCACATTACATTTAGAAATCCGGATGGATTCTATACGTACGTATATGGCATGCAGGAGTCCAGCTTTCATGGAACATTTGTGCATGTAACACAGGGTCTCTGCAGATTATTCCCATCTGCCAGTCTTCAGCTTCCTATCACCACTTCAGTCCGGCTATCTTTTTGAAGTCTCTCTCCCGTCTGTCCAGTGGTCTTCTCCTTGGTATTTTTGGTAAATTGGGCTCCAATCTAGTACATGTTTTGACCACTTGTCATCGTTTCTTCCAGCGACATGACCAACCAACGACCATTTCGACGTGTTCACTCTTCCATTCGTAACGCCGGAAATGGATATCCTCCTATTTCCATCTATTGTACTATAAATTTTTTCCTTATTTTGTTACCTGAATATATGACATTTCTGTGCCTTTATATATTGTAATTGTTTTACTATTTGTATTTGTATATATATATGCATCTATGTCGATGTATAATTGGTTTGTTTTGTAAATACTATTTGTATTTTTACGCTGGGTCTTGCCTAGGGAAAACTATTCTATCGAACGAATACATCGATAGGTCGTGTGGAGAACCAAAGTGTTTAGGATCTTTGGGAGTGTTAACTCTGCCGCGTGGAGCGCGGGCAGAGCAGAGAGAGTCTGGCTGGGGTGGTGCAGTGGAGCAGGTGTGTTGTGTGACGCTCCCGCGAGTTGCCGCGCTTCCGGCGTTGGGCAGCATGTAATTGCGCTCGACTTGCTATGATAGTTTCTGACACGGTGTCGCGGACGGGAAGCATTAGCTGGCGCACATCAAGAGCCCGTTTCGCCTGGTGAACGTGTCGAGAAGAAGGCGCGCCAACATCCAGCTTCTGCAACAGCGACGGCCGACAATGAGTGACTGTCGCCACCTCCTCGATCAACGGCTTCAAACCTTCAATCAATCAGCAAGGAAGACTGGAAGCACGTAAAGTTTTAGAACTGTATGGCAGACCTCAGCTTTTCAAACTGTTCCATTTTCGTAACTATAATTACAGCAACTTAGCATGAACATTTGTTGCTCATTGTCCGAATTGCATTACCAAGCAGGGTCCCTTCCTTTTCCGGAATGAACCTGAGTGTCGTTGAAACTCAAACGTCAGCATTAAAGTAATATTATTCCATTTCAATGCTTTAATTTCAAAGTTCAGTTAAAGTATTCATAGCTGGCTACAATATTTAGATTACACAAGCAGAAATCATGAGTGCGAGTTTTGTTACCATATTTTAGCTTACCTGTGACTACAGCTCAGCTTGGTACGTACTAAATTTTACTATTGTTAATTGTTCAGAATCATTAAATTCAAGTTCAAAGTTAAATCTCTTATTTCTAAATTGCGTAGCTTCAAGTAGCTTTTGAAATGATTGTTGAGGTAGCCCAAGACTAACCTTATTTTTTTGAATTTCGTAGTGCTTCAGAAACAAAGCTCACTATTAATTTCAGTCACTAAATTAACTTTCAATTTTCCAGTTTTATTAATTCTGTTGCTAAATTAAGTCAGAGTGTAGAGAAATTTATTACTTCTGAAAAACTTTCAGTTTTCACACTACACGTGTCAACCTTCAGTTGCCACGCTTCTAGTGCTAATTATATGTGCAATAACCTTTCTTTTTCAGTTACCATAGTAATTGTCCACAGGACTGGCGACCGTAATTTTCTCAAAATCTCAAATATCTAATTGCCGCTAATTAATTGTTAACGTAACGGCCGCACATTTACTTTCTTTATTAACTTTACCCCTTTTCAAAATTAATTTCCACCAGTTTCATTTGCATTTTTTCTTTCATATAGATGTAAACCTTTCCTCCCTCTTTACCGACAGATTAACTTTGGTGACGATTGCTTTTCCCAAATTTCCATTAGGTACACGCGGTTTAATTTTTCACTATCATTAAGGTCGATAAGTGAGGGGGAGGTTACACATTATGCCACTAACATTTGTTTTCTGCCTGATGTCAAATGCTTTCTTTCCGTCTTTCTTTGTGTAGATCAAAATTGATCTTTCCATTCCTCTTTGGGCTCCTATTAGTTTCCTGGTGATGAACCCATTTAATGTCCACGTCTCAGAGACATACGTCATAACTGGCAGTATACATTGGTCAAAACCTGTTTTCTTCAGCTTGGTCGACATCTTGCACTTCAAAACTGAGGAGCTTCTTCCATAAGCTTGCCAGCTTAATTTAATAGGTCGAAATATTTCTGGTTTTAGGTCTCCTTTCAGATTAAGCAGTTAACCCAGATAGACATATTTTGTGACCCTTTGAAGTTGCATACTTCCAACATAGTTGGTTCCCTCCGTTGTCCATTCATTCATTATGATCTTGGCTGTATCATGGTTCATTTTTAGGTCAGCTTCTGAACAGACTGATGCAAGATCACTAAGAAAAATTTGGAGTTCTTCTATGCTATTTACAAATAGTGCAGGTTCATCAGCGAACCTCAGGTTACGTAATCTCTTTCCCAGAATTTGTTTTCCCTTGGTTCCCAATCTAATTTAGACATTCCTCTTTCGAGGGCTGCTGAAAATAGTTTTGGAAACATAGAGTCGTCTTGTTTTAAGCCCTTTCCGATGGGAAATTCATTGATTTCTTCAACTACATTCACAAACACTGTGGAGGTTTTGTATATGTCGTATAAAACTTTAATATAGGCCTGTTCTATTTCTTGCTCTGTTAGACCCTCAAACACAGCTAAGTGAGAGATCGAATCAAAAATGTGTTCAAATATCTGTGAAATCTTATGGGACTTAACTGCGAAGGTCATCAGTCCCTAAGCTTACACACTACTTAACCTAAATTATCCTAAGGACAAACATAAACACCCATGGTCGAGGGAGGACTCGAACCTTCGCCGGTACCAGCCACTCAGTCCATGAGTGCAGCGGCCTAGACCGCTCGGCTACTCCCGCGCAGCAAAGATCGAATCGAGTGCATTTTCAAAATTTATGAAGGCAAGGCAAAGAGGTAAATATACTCATTTGTTCTACTAATTGTTTGGTGTAGAGTGAAAATATGATCAGTTTTGCTAAACCATGCACGAAACCCATCTTGCTCATTGGGCTAGGCCATATCAGGTGTAGGGCTCAATCAGGTGGTCAAAATTCTAGTAAAAGCTTTGTATTGTATGGGCAGGAGGCTAATTGGGCAATAGTTATTTATCTTAAGTACCGTACTGCCTTTGTCGTACATTAGGATTATTTTGGCTTTATTCCAATCTCTTGGTAATTTTCCACTATGCAAACAATTTGAAAATATTTTAGCTAAATGCTGTATACACTACATGATCAAAAGTATCCGGACACCTGGCTGAAAATTACTTACAAGTTCGTGGCACCCTCCATCGGTAATGCTGGAATTCAGTATGGTGTTAGCTTACCCTTAGCCTTGATGACAGCTTACACTCACGCAGGCATACATTCCCATCAGGTTCTGGAAGTTTTCTTGGCGAATGGCAGCGCATTCCTCACGGAGTGCTGCTCTGAGGAGAGATATCGAGTCGGTCGGTGAGGTCTGGCACCAAGTCGGCGTTCCAATACATCCCAAAGGCGTTCTATAGGATTCTGGTCAGGACTCTTTGCACGTTAGTCCGTTACAGGGTTGTTATTGTCGTGTAACCACTCCGCCACAGGCCGTGCATTATGAACAGCTGCTTCGATCGTGTTGAAAGATGCAATAGCCATCCCCGAATTGCTCCTCAAAATTGGTAAGCAAGAAGGTGCTTAAAACATCAATGTACGCCTGTGCTATGACAGTGCCACGCAAAACGACAAGGGGTGCAAGCCCCCTCCATGAAAAACAGGACTACACCATAACACCATCGCCTCCGAATTTTACTGTTGGCACTACACACGCTGGCAGATGACGTTTACCGGTCATCCCCCATATCCACACCCTGCTATCGGGTCGCCACATTATGTACCGTGATTCGTCACTCCACATAATGTTTTTCCACTGTTCAATCCTCCAATGTTTACGCTCCTTACACCAAGCGAGGCGTCGTTTGGCATTTACCGGCGTGATGCGTGGCTTATGAGAAGCCGCTCGACCAAGAAATCCAAGTTTTCTCACCTCCCGCCTAACTGCCATAGTACTTGCAGTGGATCCTGGTGCAGTTTGGATTTCCTGTGTGATGGTCTGGATAGATGTCTGCCTATTACACATTACGACTCTCCTCAACTGTCGGAGGCCTCTGTCAGGCAATAGACGAGATCGGCCTGTATGTTTTTGTGCTGTACGTGTCCCTTCACGTTTCCACATCATTATCGCATCGGAAACAGTGGACCTAGGGATGTTTAGGAGTGTAGAAATCTCGCGTACAGACGTATGACACAGGTGACACCCAATCACCTGACCATGTTCGAAGTCCGTGAGTTCCGCGGAGCGCCCCAGTCTGCTCTCTCACGATGTCTAATGACTACTGAGGTCGCTGATATGGAGTACCTGGCAGTAGGTGGCAGAAAAATGCACCTAATATGAGAAATGTATGTTTTTGGCGGCGTCCGGATACTTTTGATCACGTAGTGTAGTTTCGTCGTCATCGCTTTAAAATATCTAGTGAGAGATCGTCACTGCCTGGAGCGATTCCTTTTTTTCATCTTTCTTATAACATGTTTGACTTCTAAGCGGAATATTTCTGGGATTTGGTAGACAGTCGCCTCCAGTTCATCTAGGATCGAAATATCATTACTGACTTCTCTGTACATGTTACTATAAAACTTCTCAGTATATTGGAGTATTTCTTTCTTATCTATAATTCGGCCTTGGCCTATGTCTAATGATATTAGTTGAGTCTTTTCAACCACAAGCTTCAGCTTGGCTAGCTTTAAAATAGATTTATGTTCAAGATTAGCTCTTAGCGTATCTTCTACATACGTCTTGATGTCATCTTTCATGCTCTTTCTCAGAGCCTGGCACAGTTCTGTATATTCTGTCTTTCCTCTTCCGTTTTCCATCAAAGTTATCGTCTTATTTGTCAGCTTCTTTGATTGATTTTGAGACTTTCACAAGCCACCCACTTCTTCAGCTGTTGTGATTAGGATCTTTGTTACTGTTTCTGCTTCACATTCTTTTAACTATCTCTTAATTCTTTCTTGAAATTCCTCTTCCCGTTCGTCGAGGTTTTTGAAATTTAAAATCTGTTCTTTTTCTTTAATTAGTTTCAGTCCTTCATCTTTTGTATTCAGATCTTGCTCTTATTTATCATTGTTTGTATTGAACCTGTTCCGCACCGAGACGTCATTAACGTTTTGAGGCTTGTTGGTAAGAATACAGTTTATTTCATTTTTCACTTTAAAGTTAGGACCCTTCCATGTCCATCTGCGACAAGGATGCTTCGTAAAAGAAGTATTCATAGCAGGTGTTTTCACGCATCCAGTCTCTCACCTCTCTCACTTCTTTCCCCTCTTCCATGTTTGCCGATAACTGAATCACCTTCTGAATACGTTCCAACTTGGCGTCAAAGTCACCTGTTATAAGGTGCACATGCCTGAACTATTTGGATTTTATACCTTTCTTGTACTTTCAATGCAATTCTGCTTCAAGTCTCTTCAAATACTGCTATCGCGTATGCTATGGTTCTGTTTACTGAAAACCCGACTCCATTTAGTTTCCCGTTCTGTTCTCCACAATAACAGAACAAATTTCCCGAATTCAGTCGAAGGCGGTTTTCGCCTTTACGACGTACTTCACTTAAGCCACCAATGCTTCAGTTAATTTTTTTCTAATTCCTCTTCTACATCTATCACCCTGTGGCTCCCCTGTAGTGAACGACAAATTTATGTGGATATTTGACAACATTGCTTCTTTCGTTTTTTTATACTTAGGATTTTGTGGCAGTTGAGCAGCTCCTGCCTGGAGGTCCGAATGTGGGGCGAATTTAACTTTGGAACATTTTATCCTACTGTCACACATCATGACTCAAAGGTGAGAAGCATAATCGCCACGTTTGCTTCAGAACAGATTGCCTATCTACTGTAATTTTCAAGGCCGCCCCTAATGTGGAGTACAGAGGTAATCGAAATTTAGCGAATTTCTTTTAGTACTCATGTGAATAACTTCACATTTTTCTTTATTCAGGGTCAATTTCCACTTTTCGCACCACACAGATATCTTATCTAAATCATTTTGCAATCCGTTTTGATCATCTGATGACTTTACAAGACGGTAAATGACAGCATCATCTGCAAACAATCTAAGACGGCTACTCAGGTTGTCTCATATGTCGTTAATATAGATCAGGAACAATAGAGGGCCTATAACACTTCCTTGGGGAACGCCGGATATTACTTCTATTTTACTCGATGACTTTCCATCTATTACAACGATGACCTTTCTGACGGGAAATCACGAATCCAGTTGCACAACTGAGGCGATACTCCGTAGGCACGCAGTTTGGTTAGGAGACGCTTGTGAGGAACTGTGTCGAAAGCCTTCTGGATATCTAAAAATATGGAATAAATTGGACATCCCCTGTCGATGGCACTTATTAACTGAAGATTAAATCTAAAATAGCCGAACAGACCTGCTACTGTCATATTACGTCAGTGACTGAAAATCATTAAAAGCATTACTAATCATTAAAAAAATGTGGACGAGAGCATCTGCATCTTGGTGAATTTCTCCCTGAACGTTAGTGTGCTTTTTTTCATCGTTGTGCTAGCTCTCTACATAGCCATTGACGGACAGAGAATTAGCAGGCGTCTGTGACTTGGCTGGGGGGGGGGGGGGGGGTATCTATCTCTTCATATCTAAGACTGGAGGATTCTTGAGAATCTGGAGTGTAAGCGATACCCTGACAAAAGCGAGGCTGAGAGATGATCTCTTAATCGCTTCTTCCGATCGCTGTGAGCAAGCGTATCGTGAAATGACTGCAATGAAAAAATTAGCGACTATACGTCAATTGATCGACAAACTAGTCGAGGAAGTATAAAAATGTGCACGAAAAGAAGGTAATATGGTTATATAAATACTTTAGTAACGAGAGAAAGAGGAAGTGCACGGCAGCCGGTAAACGTCTACGGGAAAAAAGGATGATGTGCTATTTTTCTCATTGTGGTAGATGGAGGGACTAGATAGCCTTCTAACTAATGGAACAGTACTGTCGGAACGTAATGAGAATACCAGAGAATTAGCAGTGTGACATGGCGGGGGACAAATCTTACTTGTAAAAATCAGGTGGATTCAAATGCTACACTCATGCTCATAAATTAAGGATAATTGCTGTGTGTGGTGCCACACAACGTGGCACTAAACAAAACTGGCGCTGATAGCATAGGCACATAGGGATCAAACACGACACAGATCTGTAAGTCCACCGTATTGGTCATAAGTTGAGAAAACCGTCCCGAAATACATGTGCTACAAAACGCCACTGTTTCCTGCGCATATACCCCGACATAAATATGGGATATGATCACCATGCACACGTACACAGGCCGCACAATATTCTGGATCAGGTGGTCGAGCCGCTGCTGGGGTATAGCCTCCACTTCTTGCACCAGTGCCTGTCGGAGCTCCTAAAGTGACCTAGGGGTTTGAAGACATGCAGCGATACATCGGCCGAGAGCATCCCAGACGTGCTCGATGGGGTTTAGGTCTGGAGAACAGGCAGGCCACTCCATTCGCCTGATATCATCTGTTTCAAGGTACTCCTCCACGATGGAAGCTCTGTGGGGCCGTGCGTTATCATCCATCAGGAGGAAGATGGGACCCACTGCACCCCTGAAAAGGCGGACATACTGGTGCAAAATGACGCCCCGATACACCTTACACCTGACCTGTTACAGTTCCTCTGTCAAAGATATTCAGGGGAGTACGTTCTCCAATCATAATCCCACCCCACACCATCAAACCACGACCTCCACAATGGTCCCTTTCAAGGACATTAAGGGGTTGGTATCTGGTTCCTGGTTCACGCCAGATGAAAACCCGGCGAGAATCACTGTTCAGACTACACCTGGACTCGTCTGTGAACATAACCTAGGACCACTGTTCCAATGACCATCTACTGTCTTCTTGACACCAGGCTTTTCGTGCTCTCCTGTGACCAGGATCAGTGGAATGCACCTTGCAGGTCTCCGGGCGAATAAACCATGTCTGTTCAGTCGTCTGTAGACTGCGTGTCTGGCGACAACTGTTCCACTGGCTGCAGTAAGGTCCCGAGCAAGGCTACCTGCAGTACTCCGTGAACGTCTGCGGGCACTGATGGTGAGATATCGGTCTTCTAGTGGTGTTGCACACTGGTACTGTAGTGCCTGGACACGTTTCCTGTCTGCTGGAATCGTTGCCATAATCTTGAGATCACACTTTGTGGCGGGCGGAGGGCCCGTGCTACGACCTGCTGTGTTTGACCAGCCTCCAGTCGCCCTAGTATTCTACCCCTCACAACCTCATCAATATGTATTCTTTGCGTAATTTTCAACACACAATCACCATTAGCACGTCTGAATACGGCTGCACACTTACTCGCTGCACCGTACTCTGACTTGCACCAACACACCTCTGCGTATGTGGACTGCTGCCAGCGCCACCGTGCGACGACCGCAGGTCAAATGCACCGCATGATCATACCCCGAGGTGATTTAAACCCGCAAACCGCCCACCAGAGCGTTGTTTCACCATGTATCAGCATTATCCTTAATTTATGAGCATGAGTGTATACATCGAAGACTGGAGGATTCACGTGAATGCGGCAGGTGAGCGGTACTCTGACAAAAGGGCAGTTGAGCTCTGTACTGCTTCTTCTAAGTGTTGTGGGCAGACATATTACAGCCTGTCGATAATTCTCGCAAAGTGACTGCAATAAGAAAAGCAGGGGCTATCACGAAGGCTTTTACTGAGAGACTATCAGTAGCAGAAGTTCTAGCTTTTGTTTTCTCGATAAATAATATGCAACACTCTCCCATGCGCTTTCTATGCCTATCAGTGGATTGACTGGCCTCTTAATAGGTAGACTAAATTTATATCTGCGTCTACACTGAAGCGCCAAAGAAACTGGTATAGGTATACGTATTTAAATACAGAGATACGCCTATATAAGACAGCAACTGTCTGGCGCAGAACGGTTACTGCTGCTACAATGACAGGTTATCGAGATTTAAGCGAGTTTGAACATGTGTTATATTCGACGAACGAACGATGGGACACACCATCTCCGAGGTAACGATAAAGTGAGGACTTCCCCGTACGACCATTTCACGAGTGTACCGTGAATATAAGGAATCCGGTAAAGCATCAAATCTCAGACGTCTCTGCGGTCGGAAAAAGATCTTGCAAGAACGGGACCAACGACGACTGAAGAGAATCGTTCAGCGGGACAGAAGTGCAACCCTTCCGCAAATTGCTCCAGATTTCAATGCTGGGCCATCAACAAGTGTCAGAGTGCGAATCATTCAACGAAACACCATCGATACGGTCTTTCGGAGGCGAAGGCCCATTCGTGTACCTTTGATGCCTGCGCGACACAAAGCTTTAAGCCTCGCCTGGGCCGGTCAGCACCGACATTGGACTGTTGATGAATGGACACATGTTGCCTGGTCGAACAAGTCTCGTTTGAAATTGTATCGAGCGGATGGACGTGTACGGGTATGGATCCATCGACCCTGCATGTCAGCGTTCAAGCTGGTGGAGCCTCTGTAATGGTGCGGGGCGTGCCCACTTGGAGTGATATAGGACTCCTGATACATCTAGATACGACTCTGACAGGTAACGCTTACGTAATCATCCTGTCTGATCACCTGCACCCATTCGTGTCCATTGTGCATTCCGACAGACTTGGGTAATTCCAGCAGGACAATGCGACACCCCCACAAGGTCATAATTGCTACAGAGTGACTCCAGGAACACTCCTCTGGCTATTGGCTATACTGGCTGGAGCAACTCTCTAGTGTCAGACAAATAGCGAAATTATCCTCACTACATCCAGCGGTTATTGATGAAACTGGCTAGAGCTACTCTTTAGCATTTGATCGATGGCAGATACTTCATAGCCAGAGGGAAAAATTTGGATTTTCCAACTGATTTTTAATTTCCCACCAATTTTTGAATTTCCTGCGCCAATGTCATAGACTGCGCCAGTATTCCAATGATAATGAAATAAAGAAAGTAATTTACATTCTTCCACACCAGTGATAAGCAAATTGAATTTTTATGTGTAAAGAATATAGCATTAGTAATTATTATTATTATTATTTCTTTACTTTCTCAGACGTTAAGTCTGGTTAAAAATGGAAAGTGACGTGGACCTTGATCGAGCGTCACTTCCTTTTAACTGTACGGTATATGTTATATTGCATTTAGGAACTTTCGGGTAATTGAACATGTATCAATAATTACGGATTTCTGTAATTGTATATATAAGTTTGGATGTAGCTGTATTGCATTGATGTACTGGTAGATATTGTGAGATATGACTCCTGTAGTTGATAGTATAATTGGTATAATGTCAACTTTATCCTGATGCCACATGTCCTTGACTTCCTCAGCCAGCTGGATGTATTTTTCAATTTTTTCTCCTGTCTTTTTTTGTATATTTGTTGTATTGGGTATGGATATTTCGATTAGATGTGTTACTTTCTTCTTTTTATTGGTGAGTATGATGTCAGGTTTGTTATGTGGTGTTGTTTTATCTGTTATAATGGTTCTGTTCCAGTATCATTTGTATTCATCATTCTCCAGTACATTTTGTGGTGCATACTTGTATGTGGGAACGTGTTGTTTTATAAGTTTATGTTGTAAGGCAAGCTTTCGATGTATTATTTTTGCTACAGTGTCATGTCTTCTGGGGTATTCTGTATTTGCTAGTATTGTACATCCACTTGTGATGTGATCTACTGTTTCTATTTGTTCTTTGCAAAGTCTGTATTTATCTGTTGTGGTGTTGGGATCTTTAATAATATGCTTGCTGTAATATCTGGCGTTTATTGTTTGATCCTGTATTGCAATCATGAATCCTTCCGTCTCACTGTATATATTGCCTTTTCTTAGCCATGTGTTGGATGCGTCTTGATCGATGTGTGGCTGTGTTAGATGATACGGGTGCTTGCCATGTAGTGTTTTCTTTTTCCAATTTACTTTCTTCATATCTGTTGATGATATGTGATCTAAAGGGTTGTAGAAGTGGTTATGAAATTGCAGTGGTGTAGCCGATGTATTTATATGAGTGATTGCTCTGTGTATTTTTCTAGTTTCTGCTCGTTCTAGAAAGAATTTTCTTAAATTGTCTACCTGTCCATAATGTAGGTTTTTTATGTCGATGAATCCTCTTCCTCCTTCCTTTCTGCTTAATGTGAATCTTTCTGTTGCTGAATGTATGTGATGTATTCTATATTTGTGGCATTGTGAACGTGTAAGTGTATTGAGTGCTTCTAGGTCTGTGTTACTCCATTTCACTACTCCAAATGAGTAGGTCAATATTGGTATAGCATAAGTATTTATAGCTTTTGTCTTGTTTCTTGCAGTATTTTTGTTAGTCTTTGTCTATATTTTTCTTTTAGTTCTTCTTTAATATTTGTATTATCTTTTCCTATTTTTTGTCTGTATCCTAGATATTTATAGGCATCTGTTTTTTCCATCGCTTCTATGGAGTCACTGTGGTTATTCAATATGTAATCTTCTTGTTTAGTGTGTTTTCCCTTGACTATGCTATTTTTCTTACATTTGTCTGTTCCAAAAGCCATATTTATATCATTGCTGAATACTTCTGTTATCTTTGGTAATTGGTTGAGTTGTTGATTGGTTGCTGCCAGTAGTTTTAGATCATCCATGTATAGCAAATGTGTGATTTTGTGTGGGTATGTTCCAGTAATATTATATCCGAAATTTGTATTATTTAGCATGTTGGATAGTGGGTTCAGAGCAAGACAGAACCAGAAAGGACTTAATGAGTCTCCTTGGTATATTCCACGCTTAATCTGTATTGGTTGTGATGTGATATTATTAGAGTTTGTTTGGATATTAAGTGTGGTTTTCCAGTTTTTCATAACTATGTTTAGGAACTGTATAAATTTAGGATCTACTTTGTATATTTCCAATATCTGTAGTAACCATGAGTGGGGTACACTATCAAAAGCTTTTTGGTAATCAATGTATGCGTAGAGTAGTGACCTTTGTTTAGTTTTAGCTTGATATGTCACCTCCGTATCTATTATCAGTTGCTCTTTACATCCTTGTGCTCCTTTGCAGCAGCCTTTTTGTTCTTCATTTATAATTTTGTTCTGTGTTGTATGTGTCATTAATTTCTGTGTAATGACTGAAGTTAATATTTTGTAGATTGTTGGTAGGCATGTTATGGGGCGATATTTAGCTGGGTTTGCTGTGTCTGCTTGATCTTTAGGTTTCAGATAGGTTATTCCATGTGTAAGTGTATCAGGGAATGTGTATGGGTCTGCAATGTAACTGTTAAATAATTTAGTTAGATGTGAATGTGTTGAGGTGAACTTCTTTAGCCAGAAATTTGCTATTTTATCATTTCCAGGGGCTTTCCAATTGTGCGTAGAATTAATTGCTCGGGTGACTTCATGCTGCAAAATTATCACTTCAGGCATTTGTGGTATCATCTTGTATGTGTCTGTTTCTGCTTGTATCCACCGTGCATGCCTGTTATGTTGTACCGGGTTTGACCATATGTTGCTCCAGAAGTGTTCCATGTCTGTTATGTTTGGTGGATTGTCTATTTTAATGTGTGTGTTATCTATTGTTTGGTAAAATCTCTTTTGGTTTGTGTTGAATGTTTGGTTTTGTTTCCTTCTATTTTCACTTTTTTTGTATCTTCTAAGTCGTTTGACCAATGCTTGTAATTTCTGCTTCTTTTCATCTAATTGCTCTATTGCTTCTTGTTGTGAGATTTTACCTAACCTGTTTCGTTTTTTGTCTGATATTTCATTTCTTATAAATTGTGTTAGCTGTCCGATGTCTTTTCTCAGTTTTTCTATTCTGATCTGTAGCCTGTGTTGCCATGCTGGTTTTGTGGGTTTCTTCTGTGTGTTGGTAGGTTCTGATCTCTGCCTAGTGTGTATATTTAGTGTAGTGAGTGCTCCTACATAAACCAGTAGTTGTAACTCTTCCATAGTTGTGTTTTCATTTATTTTGTTGTGTATGATTGTGTTGATAGTTGTCATTGTTGTTTCGACTTGTGGGTTATTTGGTGGTCTATGCAAGAATGGTCTAATGTCTGTATTTGTGTCTTTGTATTCTATATATGTCAGCTGAAATTTTTCTTCTATATCTAACACGTGTGTCTCTTCGTGTTCTATTTGTGCTTGTTCTGGTGGCTATCTTAAGATTTCGTTTTCCTCTGATTGTTTAATTGACGCGTTTTGTTCTTTGTTTGTTTTCTCTGGGATGATTGAGTCCGTTACTGTATTTTCTTCTTCTTCTGATTGCACATTATTTTGTTCTAGTAATTTTTGTACTTGTTGTTTGATGTTTTCTAATTCTGACTGGGGTCCCCTCGACGATCACCAGTGGTGTACGGCCAGTGTAGGAGATCGCTCCCCACACCATGATGCCGGGTGTTGGCCCTGTGTGCCTCGGTCGTATGCAGTCCTGATTGTGGCGCTCACCTGCACGGCGCCAAACACGCATACGACCATCATTGGCACCAAGGCAGAAGCGACTCTCATCGCTGAAGACGACACGTCTCCATTCGTCCCTCCATTCACGCCTGTCGCGACACCACTGGAGGCGGGCTGCACGATGTTGGGGCGTGAGCGGAAGACGGCCTAACGGTGTACGGGACCGTAGCCCAGCTTCATGGAGACGGTTGCGAATGGTCCTCGCCGATACCCCAGGAGCAACAGTGTCCCTAATTTGCTGGGAAGTGGCGGTGCGGTCCCCTACGGCACTGCGTAGGATCCTACGGTCTTGGCGTGCATCCGTGCGTCGCTGCGGTCCGGTCCCAGGTCGACGGGCACGTACACCTTCCGCCGACCACTGGCGACAACATCGATGTACTGTGGAGACCTCACGCCCCACGTGTTGAGCAATTCGGCGGTACGTCCACCCGGCCTCCCGCATGCCCACTATACGCCCTCGCTCAAAGTCCGTCAACTGCACATACGGTTCACGTCCACGCTGTCGCGGCATGCTACCAGTGTTAAAGACTGACGGCGGCGGTGCACAAACGCTGCGCAGCTAGCGCCATTCGACGGCCAACACCGCGGTTCCTGGTGTGTCCGCTGTGCCGTGCGTGTGATCATTGCTTGTACAGCCCTCTCGCAGTGTCCGGAGCAAGTATGGTGGGTCTGACACACCGGTGTCAATGTGTTCTTTTTTCCATTTCCAGGAGTGTATATGTAATATACAAATATGTATGTTTATATATATAAGGGAAACG
The DNA here is from genome assembly GCF_023864275.1 of Schistocerca cancellata. Classification (NCBI taxonomy): domain Eukaryota; kingdom Metazoa; phylum Arthropoda; class Insecta; order Orthoptera; family Acrididae; genus Schistocerca; species Schistocerca cancellata. The sequence continues at coordinate 1,141,113,829 of NC_064626.1, read as the reverse complement.
TTGTTACCAAAGATCTCAGAAAGTACTCGACTGATTTATTTCAAATTTTTACACAGTAGTGAAATAAATGTTTGAACACATATGGTACATATTTTTAATGTATATAATATAAAATAGTAAAATGTTGCTAGCCAACAGGAAAGCTGTGTCGATGGCTTACTGGCTATTGATTAGAATGCTACTATAGCATCTGAATTTGCAATAACAAAAGACATGGACTAAGGTCAGAGAGAGAGAGAGGGGGGGGCGGGGGGGTAAGAGGACATGGGCAGATGGTTGGGAGGAAACGGACATAGAAAGCGGAATGGACGAAATGGAGGACAGAGAGGGGGGGAGAAAGAGAGGTCAGGAGAGGATTGAGATAGGGGGCAGGAGAAGTTGGATGGAGAGAGGGGTAGGAGGTGATGGAGAGTGAAAGGGGGAGGTAGGAGATTAACAAAGAAAGAGACAGAGTGAGATAGATATAGGAAGGAGAAGGAGATTAGGAAGTACATCCAATTCCAAAACATGTTGCGACTGTGTGCTCTCTCTCCTCTTTCTTTTCCATTTAACCAGACTGAGCAACGTGTGGCCAGGAACAGATATTATTGGATATTGATAATCCATCTTTTAGCAAAACAAGAATCTTTGCACAATGTGATTAAGAATGCAACCTTTCCTTTGATTGTACGTACAAGAAGCAGCAGCTGTTTGGTACGTTATTTTCTTATTAAAAGTTATTGGTATATCTATGGCGACTCCATCTCACTTTGGAACGCAAGAAGTGCAAACTCACGACATCACACGGCTCACCCTCCTTGTAAGTGACGTCATCACTCTTAGGTGTTAGTGAGGCCATCAGCCATATTTGCATTATCATCATCACATGAGAAGCCACATCACCTTCCCCTTCCACATCCTCCCTTCTCCTTCCCCTGTCCACCAATTGCATCTCAGTACAACCAGTCACAATATAGCCTCCCATAGCAGCCACCTTAGTGTCCTTAAACGCATCCAACAATCTGAATATTTTGGGTATATGTCCAAAAATATTTATCCAAAATATTACATAAAAAGTGTAACTTGTAGTATTTCCTCACCTAAAATAATTCAGTAAAACACACACACACTTAAATATGTAACCTTTGCAAGAATTGCGTAAAAGGTGTCATGTTAATGAATACACTTCCCCAAATAAGGGCACAGCAGTTTCTTCAAATACTTAGCTGCTTGGTACATTGATCCACCAGTGATGCTGACAATTGGGTATAGTGGCTTAACCTTTTTGTGTACTGCAGGCAGTCCACACAGTCTAGGTGGAACTGGCACTCGTGATCGCACTTGATTGAAGACTTTTTCAGGCATACCTATTTCCTTTAAGAGGGCCGTGATCTTATCCACTTTGTCCGTAGAGCCACATTCCAAACGTCTGTATGTTGTGTTCTCCAAAAGTTGATGATCTTTATCTACACAGTCAGTCTTCTGCATAACGACTGGGGAATTCCCTTTGTGTGGCGGTGCACCGAATCTAAAACGTGACATCACCTCATTGCCAGGCGCACTGGATGGAAATCAGTCTTTGGACGATTCTAATGTGATCAGAGACGGAACGCCTAGAAGCGATCATGGAGGGGGAAGGCAGCTTAGGTATAAATATTGGACCTGTTCCACTCTATCAGCAGTCCCATATAGCACCTCATGAAGGCAGCAGGGCACAATGTCAAATATTCTGGATCGATGACACTGATATCCGGTAGAACACTCGACACCCCAACATGTCAACAGACTACCACTGAAGCGTGAAGAAATACATCAGGAGTCCCTCTAGGGAGTGGATGTATCGGAATGTCGAGAAGCTGGACAAGCTACGGCAAAAGTAAGGGAGGATGCTGAGCTCTTTCAGCTTTCTCTGAGATGTCTGCATAGAGGCACATTACCAGTTTTCGCCATGACCAAGCATCACATCAACTCCAGAGCGGCGAACAACATGAAACGTCGTGGAACATGGCACTTGTGATGGAAAGGATCCGACACATGCACTTTTGGCTGGATGTGGTGGCCAGGGAGCTTTTACACCTTGACCTGTACATGGTACTCTCCCTGCCAGGTAAAGACTAAGTTGACACTGCCTCTTAGTCCCTAGCAGAGTGCACTAGGAGGAATGCTTCACTGTGCTTTTCTGAGAAGTTATGCAGTGTGTGTACGGAAGTATAGCAGAGAGAAGATACTCTCACTGTGGTTAACGTGAGTGGCAAGCATTTCGATGACACAACCTTTATGGCACTTCGCATGGGCGTCAAAGTCGCAACTACTACAAGGAATATGGCCGTTTTAAGTTTTATCACTGCACTGGAGCAAGTAGTCAACGCACTTTCTGCAAATGTTGCAGAAGTAATCCCGCTGGAGACCCGCAAGGCGATCTCCAATGCGAAGTCTCCAAAATCGAACGTTTTCAGTGACAAGTGGCTGGCGCTCAAGAAGTTCCACGTAGAAAGCAGCTTCCTGGTTTTGCCAGCAGGTAAAGGGAATTCTACAGTTACAAGAATGTTAAGGATTTCGTGGCCACTTGTTGACAAACTGCCTATTGGCTTCTGTCTCGGGTTCTTCGGCCGATTCATCTAACGATTTTAGTGACGTTTCGGCAGCACGAGTGGCTGACATTGTCAAAGCTTCACCCTCCATTGCCGGTGGTGAACTGGAGCCGAGCTCGCGGCCGCAGACTATATGTACCTGGCGCGCCAACGTCTGAGGGCTCCTCCTCGGTCATTTCCGGTGCGGTTCTCCTCTTGCTCTGCGGTCGCGAGCTCGGCTCCAGTTCACCACCGGTAATGGAGGGTGAAGCTTTGACAATGCCAGCCACTCGTGCTTGCGAAACGTCAGTAAAATCATTACATGAACGTCGGGCGAATAACCCGAGACAGAAGCCAATAGGCAGTTTGTTAATTCTACAGTTGTTATGCAGCAGAATAATGATGAGAAAGTTCTTTAACTTCTGGAGGACTCAGCATACAGAAATCCGGAATGTGCCCTTAAGATAGAGTGAACTAGAAGACCAGGGCTCTCTTGAAGGTAACAGGCAAGCCTGAAAAAGTCATCAAACAACAGCGCCAGTGCCATCTATATTGTATAGACTGATTAACACATGCGAAGAGGGTGTAGCACAACACCCAGTTGTCAGCAGTACTGACACATCAACGTACCAAGATGCTAAGTATTCCCATATGTGGGGAACTGTATTCACCACATCCGCAACTGGGAGGACTTTATACAACGTCTCAACCCGCTAAATATCACAGAATTTGACATCAGTTTTTCTGTGGTCTCCCTGTTTACCACGGTATGAGTACCACTGAGAGACTGACTGAACTGATTGTAGACAAATTTGACCATGCTCTGATGGACCTGTTCAGACATGTACTAACCTCAACATATTTTCTGAATGGGGGCCAATATTACGAGCAGACAGAAGGACTAGTTGTGGTAACCCACTGTCTCCTCTGTTGCCAATCCGTTGATGGAGCAATTTGATGGATTGTTGGATATAAACACACATCTTTCTTCAGGTAAGTGCTCAATACCTTAGTGATTTTGCCTCATGGTAGAGTAGGGCTCAATGACTATTTGGAACAACTTAACTCACCCAAAAATAAAGTTCATCATGTTACTGGAGAAGGATGGTCAGATGCCATTTCTGCATACGCTAGTCAAAAGGAGAGCAAATACGTCACTTGGTCACAGAGTGCACCGGCAACCAACACATACCTCTTTTTAACTGCACGCTAGCACCAGGATGGAGTTCTGAAGACACTGGTTGACAGGGCACACACATTTCCAGACCAAGATAGTTTCATACCAGAAATATAGCATCTACCCTCAGGTTCAAAAGTCATTCAACCAGCCACTCTGCCACACAACGGAGAAGAAGAGAAAGATGATGCAAAGAGTGTGGCTTTCGTGCACTATGCGGGATCTAGTTCTGCCTAGATCAGCAGGATTCTCGAGAAGCATAACATCAAATGTGCGTTCTGTACACCTACCAAAATAAGAGGACTACGGTAAAATGTGAAAAATGACCTGGGCTCACGGAAAACAGGAATTTATAACACGTCTTGCCACTGTAGCACGTTGTACATTGCCAAAAAAGTAGCGCAGTAGACATCAGAAGCAAATAATATTAGTGGCACACCCAACTGAGACTGCCAATTTAATCAGCCATATCAGAACATCGCCTGGAGTTTAAACGTATCACGATCTATGAGGAGACAAGATTCTGTGACACACACCCAGGTAGGTGTTATAAGAGAGTCTATAGAGATAGAGGTGACAGAACATCTCATGAATCGCAATACTGGTTATCAGTTTAGCAAAGTCTGGAATTCTGGGTGGAGTTACTAGACACGCAACGGTGGCAGCAGCGGCACAAAAAGAAGAATCGAGTACTTGTGTACATGGGTGACGAGCCCCAGAAGAGCACCAGGTGCATCATACCGAGAACAGATCGCCAGTAGCTGTCGGGCCCACCGGACTGAAGACGGAACGCTTCAGGACGTTTCTAGTCGGAACGGACTGCACATGGAAAGCAGAAGGTATGAATAATATTGGACCCGTTCCCCTATCAAACACGCTCTTCCTCATAAGGAAAGAGAACGGGAAAAAAAGAGCATGTGAACAGATCATGGGGAAAGCCTGAAGAATTGTGTTACGAGGTGCATTCAAGTTCTAAGGCTCCCGATTTTTTTTCTAATTAACTACTCACCCGAAATCGATGAAACTGGCGTTACTTCTCGACGTAATCGCCCTGCAGACGTACACATTTTTCACAACGCTGACGCCATGATTCCATGGCAGCGGCGAAGGCTTCTTTAGGAGTCTGTTTTGACCACTGGAAAATCGCTGAGGCTATAGCAGCACGGCTAGTGAATGTGCGGCCACGGAGAGTGTCTTTCATTGTTGGAAAAATCCAAAAGTCTCTAGGAGCCAGGTCAGGTGAGTAGGGAGCATGAGGAATCACTTCAAAGTTGTTATCACGAAGAAACTGTTGCGTAGCGTTAGCTCGATGTGCGGGTGCGTTGTCTTGGTGAAACAGCACAAGCGCAGCCCTTCCCGGACGTTTTTGTTGCAGTGCAGGAAGGAATTTGTTCTCCAAACCATTTTCGTAGGATGCACCTGTTACCGTAGTGCCCTTTGGAACGCAATGGGTAAGGATTACGCCCTCGCTGTCCCAGAACATGGACACCATCATTTTTTCAGCACTGGCGGTTACCCGAATTTTTTTTGGTGGCGGTGAATCTGTGTGCCTCCATTGAGCTGACTGGCGCTTTGTTTCTGGATTGAAAAATGGCATCCACGTCTCATCCATTGTCACAACCGACGAAAAGAAAGTCCCATTCATGCTGTCGTTGCGCGTCAACATCGCTTGGCAACATGCCACACGGGCAGCCATGTGGTCGTCCGTCAGCATTCGTGGCACCCACCTGGATGACACTTTTCGCATTTTCAGGTCGTCATGCAGGATTGTGTGCACAGAACCGACATAAATGCCAACTCTGGAGGCGATCTGTTCAACAGTCATTCGGCGATCGCCCAAAACAATTCTCTCCACTTTCTCGATCGTGTCGTCAGACCGGCTTGTGCGAGCCCGAGGTTGTTTCGGTTTGTTGTCACACGATGTTCCGACTTCATTAAACTGTCGCACCCACGAACGCACTTTCGACACATCCATAACTCCATCACCACATGTCTCCTTCAACTGTCGATGAATTCAGAAAACGAATGATTGCACGCTGATCAAGTAAGGAAAACGTCGCCATTTTAAGTATTTAAAACAGTTCTCTTTCTCGCCGCTGGCGGTAAAATTCCATCTGCCGTACGGTGCTGCCATCTCTGGGACGTATTGACAATAAATGCGGCCTCATTTTAAAACAATGCGCATGTTTCTATCTCTTTCCAGTCCGGAGAAAAAAAATCGGAGGCCTTAGAACTTGAATGCACCTCGTATAGGAAGCTAACTGTACAGTGACACGTTAATGCACATACGAAACCAACGAGCTTGAGAAGTTGTTCACACAGTTAGTTAACCCCGTTAATAAACGGAGACAGTCTGAGGAAATACATTAGTACGTCTCAGCTGACGACCGTATGAAGAATGAAACGGTTGCTCAATCATCTAATGCCCTACTGTAGTTGCTGTGTCGTAGTTTTGATGCGTAGAGGTCGAAGTTACTGCAGCGAAGTGGTCACTATGTCCCTGTCAAGAGCGTCACGGTTCCTTGGAGTATAGGCCACAAGAGGTGCTCGCTAACCTAGCTGAACGGACCACGTGGGAATGGTTACACGTTACAGCATGGCAGCAGCTTAGAGGAACTGGAGTTAATACAGAGACTTACAGGCAACCATTCTTGCGCTGTTGCTACGGTCGCAGGTTCGAATCCTGCCTCGGGCATGGATGTGTGTGATGTCCTTAGGTTAGTTAGGTTTAAGTAGTTCTAAGTTCTAGGGGACTGATGACCTCAGATGTTAAGTCACATAGTGCTTAGAGCCATTTGAATCATTTTGAGCAACCATTCTTCGAACGTGCCATTCGCGAATGGAAGGGGGGGGGGATCAGTCAGCGTTACATATGGACTTACATAACTACTCTGTAACTCACACTTAAGTGCCTAGCAGAGCGTTCATCGAGCCACCTTCGAGCTATTTCTCTACTGTGGGAACAATGAACACTTAAATCTTTCTATATGAGCTGTAATTTTTGTTATTTTATTATGATGATCATTTTTCCTTGCGTAGGTCGGTGACAACAAAATTTTTCACGTTCAGAAGAGGAAGTTGGTGACTGAAAGTTCTTGAAAAGATTTTGCCGGAACGAAAAACACCTTTGTTTCAGTCATTGCCACTCCAATTTGCTCACCATGTCTGTAATACTCACTCTGCTACTTTGCAATAACGCAAAACGGGCAGCCGTTCTACGCACTTTTTCGGTGTCCTCCGTCAATCCTATCTAGTAAGAATGACGCACGCAGGAATAATCTGGCAGAGGCTGAACAAGTGTAGTGTTGGCAGTCTCTGTTGCATGTTCTAAGTGTTCTGCGAGTAAAACGCAGTCTTTGGTTTGTGTTCCCCACAACATTATCTATCAAATCGTTCCGACTTATGTTGTTCGTAATTGTTGTCGAGTTGACAGCCTTTAAATTTGTGTGATTTATCATGTTACCAATATTTAACGTATTTCCTTTTGTAGTCATGTGGATGACCTAACGCTTTTCCTCATTCAGCGACAGTTGTAACCTTTCGAACAACACAGATATCGTGTCTTAGTAATAATGCAATCAGTTTTAATGTTCTGATAAGTTTATTAGTTGCTAAATGATAGCATCATCTGCAAAGAATCTAAGAGAGGTGCTGAGATTGTCTAGTAAATATTTAGGAACAAGAGTACCCTCCGCCAGACACCGTCAGGTGTAGATGTAGCAGCTAGGGGCCGATCTACCACACACTGATACCGTAACAATTGCAGATAACAATTTCTTATTGTAGCCTTGGCCATTAAGAAGAACATAGTGAGGGGAGAAATTTGGAAAGGGCATTAAAGCGCAGGGAAAAGAAATGAAAATGTTGAGGGTCATCAGGTCGCCAGTGACAGTGTAATTTTGTCAGAGGCGGGAGAGGGCTGGGAAGAGCGTCTGAATGGGACAGGAAATGACATGAACATCAACAACAGTAAAACACGGTTAATGGAACACAGTCGAATAAAATCAGGCGATGCCGGGGGAATTGGATGAGGAAATGAGATAGTGATAGAGACGTTGGCTATTTGGGCAGCAAAATAACTGACAATGGCTAAAGTAGACGGGTTATAAAACGCAGTTTGGCAATGACAAGAAAAGTGTTTATGATAAAGACGAATTTGGTAACGTGGAATATAAATTTAAGGGCTAAGGAATCTTTTATGAAGGTATCTGAGTGGAGTATTGGCCTATACGCAAGTGTAACGTGAAGAACAAACAGTTCAGACGACAATATAAGCTTTTGAAATTTGGTGCTTGAGGAGAGTGGTCAGCATTGGATGAGTGGGTAAAATAACTAGTGAGACGATATTGAATCGAACTGGTGTGAAAAGAAATTCATGAAACAAGTTGACAAAAGAATGGTTGGCTCGATGAGTTACATTGAGACCCATCGAGAAATCGTTAGTATGGTGATGGAGAAAACTATGCAGGGTAAAAGCTGTAGAGGGAGGCCGAGACATGAATACAGTGAGCAGGCGAAACGAATGTAGTCTGCAGTAGTTATCCAGAGACGAAGAGGCTTCCACTCGAAGACTGTGGAGAGCTGCATCAGACCTGAACACAGCAGCAACCGCAACCACAGCAACAGAGTCGCTTCAGCAGGCAGCGCTGGTAGCCGAGCTCACCTCAGGGGAGGTCAGGTGAGGGAGAGAGGAGGTGAGGGTGAGTGTGAGGTGAGGGACACGGCCGGCGCCCTCCCGCGCGTTAATATCGCAGCGCCACGGGGAGCCGAGCTGGCGCCAGATGCTGTTGTGCCCGTCATCGCATTCTGGCGCGCCAGCGGAAGTGGCGCTGTCGGGAGTCTCTGCCCCCCCCCCCCCCTCGCTACCGATCGCCCCCTTTTCATGCTTAACAAAAGTGGTTCAAATGGCTCTGAGCACTACGGGACTTAACATCTGAGGTCATCAGTCTCCTAGACTTAGAACTACGTAAACCTAACTAACACAAGGACATCACATACATCCATGCCCGAGGCAGGATTCGCACCTGCGACCGCAGCAGCTGCGTGATTACGGACTGAAGGGCCTAGAACCGCTCGGCCTCAGCCGCCGGCTCATGCTTAACACTCGCCTTTTGTGATGTTACGTCAGGAACACACTTGTGCATCACCCACTTAGCGAGTTGCGTCGCAAGTAGAACTTCCGTCACGTACAATTGGGAGTTCTATGTCACACATATATTTCCAACGCAAATTTATCTTCCACACATAAGTAGCAGACGGGACGTTGAACTCGTATTTCAGATTCGTCCACCCGTGATGTGCCGGCTCGGTCCCTCAGGCCGTGTAACCGACAATCACGTCGCTCTTCAGATTCGCCAGCACGCATTGTGGCGACGTGATTCCGAATACATTGCAGGAGATGGTATCGTTGACAGTCTGTTTCGTTTCTTCGCAATAGTGTCGCTTTTTTTCCTTTCCGTTGAATCTGTCCGATAAACTCTGAAAGGCAACCGGTTCCGAAAAGATTCAAGCATCGGATTTTTACCGTGAAAGTGCGTAAATGCTTGGCTCAAAAGTAATATAGTAGAATTCACTGATTTTAGATGCGAAAGAACGAACGCATTTTGCTATCTAAATTGTTATAAAGGTCATATTAAAATATAGTCAATAAAAACCCGAAGGCACATAAATTACAGGGCTATTACAAATGATTGAAGCGATTTCATAAATTCACTGTAGCTCCATTCATTGACATATGGGTCACGACACACTACAGATACGTAGAGAAACTCATAAAGTTTTGTTCGGCTGAAGCCGCACTTCAGGTTTCTGCCGCCAGAGCGCTCGAGAGCGCAGTGAGACAAAATGGCGACAGGAGCCGAGAAAGCGTATGTCGTGCTTGAAACGCACTCACATCATTCAGTCATAACAGTGCAACGACACTTCAGGACGAAGTTCAACAAAGATCCACCAACTGCTAACTCCATTCGGCGATGGTATGCGCATTTTAAAGCTTCTGGATGCCTCTGTAAGGGGAAATCAACGGGTCGGTCTGCAGTGAGCGAAGAAACGGTTGAACGCGTGCGGGCAAGTTTCACGCGTAGCCCGCGGAAGTCGACGAATAAAGCAAGCAGGGAGCTAAACGTACCACAGCCGACGGTTTGGAAAATCTTACGGAAAAGGCTAAAGCAGAAGCCTTACCGTTTCGAACTCATTGATGGGGACATGCTGCGCCGAGTGTGGGAGGAACTTGATTATCGGCTTGATGTCTGCCGAATCACTAAAGGGGCACATATCGAACATTTGTGAATGCCTAAAAAAACTTTTTGAGTTTTTGTATGTGTGTGCAAAGCATTGTGAAAATATCTCAAATAATAAAGTTATTGTAGAGCTGTGAAATCGCTTCAATCATTTGTAATAACCCTGTACATAAAAATTATCTTAAAAATAGTTAATTTATTGTAGTATCGTCAAAAGTTAACTACAAAGCAAATATGATTACGAGAAAGCTGCAATATGGCGAGTTGGAGGACATAATCACGAGGTACTGTCATAGAACAGCTGTCAAAAATTAAATTCCCACCGTGTTCACTACTTGCACCAGTGAGAAACGCTCTGCTGTACTCTGATTGGTTGAAGCCCAGCCACAGGTCACGCATTTTACCAAAGCCAACATGTAAAGACCTAAAATTACCGAACAGAAACATTACACACACGTATGTCGGAACACATCTCCCGAAAGATACTTTAAGTTAAATAATATAGCAACAAAAATAAAGAAAAGGTGAAATTAGGAAATAGTGGCGATCGAAAAATAATAATGTTACAGACAATGACATGAAAAATCGAATCCAGGCATTACAACCCTGGCTCCGACGCATAAGGTTTAGAGAAGTGACTTATTCAGTTAACTTGCCTAACAGTGCTCAGATTTTTTCCGCCACGGTGTAGCCTGCAGTTAAATCTTGAATTAAAATCAAATTATTTCAGTTTCTAATTAATTAGCAGTTTCGTTTGTCTAAAGAGACTACACTGGAGAAATATTACTTTCTTTCGTCGTCGTAAAACTGCTGTTTATCCCTGTTTTAATAATCTCAGATTTCAGTCTTCGACAAGCTAACTATTTGTAAAACGGTTTCATTCTAACGCGCGAAAAATCAGCTAACTTAGCAGGTAAACTGCTTCAAAATCGTTGCCTACTGATTAAATAATCTGTTTATATTTCTTGTTGCGTTGGCAGAGAAACAAATTTCACTTCATAACACTTTTGTTAGTACCGTATAATACAGAAATTGCAGCTGGTCCCGGCGGAGGTTCGACTCCTGCCTCGGGCATGGATGTGTGTGTTTGTCCTTAGGATAATTTAGGTCAAATAGTGTGTAAGCTTAGGGACTGATGACCTTAGCAGTTAAGTCCCTTAAAATTTCACACACATTTGAACAATACAGAAATGTTATATGGTAGATCTTGACTGATAGTCACAGTACAGACTGTTTCACAATTATCATTTTAAATGGTTATCAGTGGCTGAATGCTTATTTGAAAAGTGATTTGCAAACAGAAACTCGGGGAAGTTAGTTAGTGCGGAACTCTGCAGTCTGTAGTAAGTTTCGTGTGCCACAAAATTTTGCTGGGTCGCCACCCAGCTCAATTAAAACTGGGAAAATTTGATATAAGAACTGAATTGATCACTGAATTGCTGAGCAATAACTAACGTGTTAATATTAATAAAAAGATCCAAGTGAATATATGGAATGAGCATATAGGAACAGTTGAAGTACAAACGTTAAATCAAATAATTCAGAGCAAGCAGGAGCTTAAGTCTCAACAAAAGAATAAGATAATCAGACAAAAGTCTACAAATATGATGTCTAGGTTTTGCGCGTCAGAAACGCCGTATTAAAAATAATCTTGCAAAAGGGGAGGGGTTAGTCTGAGAAATAGCCATCACAGTTTAATATTGTTTATTAAAATAAAACATCATATTAAAAATTCACACAATAATTCTAAACAATGATCTGTCGTTGCCTGTTATTTAATTAATTAGCTCACTCATATTTTTCTTATGTTGAGTGCTGAGGTACCTTGTGGTGATGAATGAAGAGGAAATCTTGGGCACGCATGGGAGAAGTTCACACAAAAATGCCAGATTCACAAACACAAGAATAGACATAAAAAGAATTTTGCCCATCATAAGAAGTCAAAGACTCAGAGGTTCGTCCCCATCGCTATGACTCAATTACTGTGGATACGAATACTATGGAACACTTTCCAACAAAGAAATTTATCTGCGTCACCTTGCATGTGAAACTAAGCTACGCTGGCGTGAAACACCCGCAAATGCCGTTGAATATTCATGAACAAAACGAAATTTCTAAGACTCGTGAAAACTTCAAGGACACAACTGTAAACTGTATAGACACAAATAGCGATAAAGTATCAGGCAGAATAAAGAATAAAACTTATTCAAGATGATACTGAAATTACACAGGGTGAAATCACCACCACGATATATGAATGAAGATAAACGATGTTAAAAGTAAAACGAAATGAAAAGTAGAAGAAATAAAACACACACACACGAGGAAAGTTCACATATTCCATTTAAAAGAGAAGTCAGAAGACTGAATTATAAACCTGTGCTGTAGTAACGAACTTCCTAGACCACGTGTCCTGCTAAGGCAAAGCAAGGACCGGAGAAACTTACTACACACAGAAAAATATATTCGTGACCACACACTGCAAAATATTAGAATTCGACTGCCAAACTTGAAAATGAACTAGCAGATCAGACGTGTTCATCAGTTGGAACAGCTACACACCATCACACATTAGCACAATCACCAGCTCCAAATCGCCCTTAAGAGTAACGTCTTCACTCACCAGAGGTCCACTCGCGAGTGACCCTGCAACAAACTTCCCCCAGGTAGCCGGAAGAGACCAGAGGGACCCTTTCTACCACCAGCTTAATTACTCTAGAATGACTAGCGAAAGGGTACAGATCTCTTCGCCTTGACTGACAAAGCTACGTTGACTGCACTGTTGCTACCACAGCAAACAACAGATGCTGTACTGCTACCATATAAAAGACAAATTTAACATAAACACACGCTCACTCATTCATACAGATGATAAAGAAAGAAAGGAGATTCGGGAGCACAAAATGTAGGTAATGCACACAGCATTAGATGCTTACTTGAAAATTGATCTCTAACATACTTTTGCACCACTGAATGGGGACAAACACGAAGTACTAAACTAAAACAAATGATTGAGGGTGACAGCACGAAATACAAGTGAAACAGTATGAAACCAATCCAACAGAGACGTTTCAATTTCATGTCGGTTTGTATTAGATTTCGTCGTCATTTTTCCTTTGAACACAATTATTTTACTAATTTCATCTGTCTCCGTTATTTTCTACCATTCTACACTGTCGATTTTCATAAGTCTACAAAGCCTACGAATGTGCCTTAATTTTCCTAAGTCTTGCTTCCGATATCAAGCAAAACGTTGAAACGTCTCTGTGAAGTCGTTTCATAAGACGCTTGTCGAATTTGGTACAACTTATTGACTTTACTGCCTGATTTTAGCTCAATTCATGAACTCTTCCAGAAAGACTGAGCACTCAAATAAGGCCTATTGAATATTATACACTCCTGGAAATGGAAAAAAGAACATAGTGACACCGGTGTGTCAGATCCACCATACTTGCTCCGGACACTGCGAGAGGGCTGTACAAGCAATGATCACACGCACGGCACAGCGGACACACCAGGAACCGCGGTGTTGGCCGTCGAATGGCGCTAGCTGCGCAGCATTTGTGCACCGCCGCCGTCAGTGTCAGCCAGTTTGCCGTGGCATACGGAGCTCCATCGCAGTCTTTAACACTGGTAGCATGCCGCGACAGCGTGGACGTGAACCGTATGTGCAGTTGACGGACTTTGAGCGAGGGCGTATAGTGGGCATGTGGGAAGCCGGGTGGACGTACCGCCGAATTGCTCAACACCTGGGGCATGAGATCTCCACAATACATTGATGTTGTCGCCAGTGGTCGGCGGAAGGTGCACGTGCCCGTCGACCTGGGACCGGACCGCAGCGACGCACGGATGCACGCCAAGACCGTAGGATCCTACGCAGTGCCGTAGGGGACCGCACCGCCACTTCCCAGCAAATTAGGGACACTGTTGCTCCTGGGGAATCGGCGAGGACCATTCGCAACCGTCTCCATGAAGCTGGGCTACGGTCCCGCACACCGTTAGGCCGTCTTCCGCTCACGCCCCAACATCGTGCAGCCCGCCTCCAGTGGGGTCGCGACAGGCGTGAATGGAGGGACGAATGGAGACGTGTCGTCTTCAGCGATGAGAGTCGCTTCTGCCTTGGTGCCAATGATGGTCGTATGCGTGTTTGGCGCCGTGCAGGTGAGCGCCACAATCAGGACTGCATACGACCGAGGCACACAGGGCCAACACCCGGCATCATGGTGTGGGGAGCGATCTCCTACACTGGCCGTACACCACTGGTGATCGTCGAGGGGACACTGAATAGTGCACGGTACATCCAAACCGTCATCGAACCCATCGTTCTACCATTCCTAGACCGGCAAGGGAACTTGCTGTTCCAACAGGACAATGCACGTCCGCATGTATCCCGTGCCACCCAACGTGCTCTAGAAGGTGTAAGTCAACTACCCTGGCCAGCAAGATCTCCGGATCTGTCCCCCATTGAGCATGTTTGGGACTGGATGAAGCGTCGTCTCACGCGGTCTGCACGTCCAGCACGAACGCTGGTCCAACTGAGGCGCCAGGTGGAAACGGCATGGCAAGCCGTTCCACAGGACTACATCCAGCATCTCTACGATCGTCTCCATGGGAGAATAGCAGCCTGCATTGCTGCGAAAGGTGGATATACACTGTACTAGTGCCGACATTGTGCATGCTCTGTTGCCTGTGTCTATGTGCCTGTGGTTCTGTCAGTGTGATCATGTGATGTATCTGACCCCAGGAATGTGTCAATAAAGTTTCCCCTTCCTGGGACAATGAATTCACGGTGTTCTTATTTCAATTTCCAGGAGTGTATGTGTGTTTTAATGTGGGGTTTTGGTTTTGTTTTGTGGGAAACGCTGAATTGGTCATCGTGTGCTGGGAGTAGACGATATTGCTTCTCGTTCGAAGGAGAGCACAGGATGACCAACTTAGGTTTCCAATACCTGAACAGAGAGGATTACCCATCTTAGTCGAAGGCTATTTTTGTGTGGGAAGTTGGTGACAGAGGGCTACCCCTCTGGTAGCTTCCGTTGCACGGGGAGCTAGGCAATCTTGAAAGAGGAAGGGGCACTCTTCGGTGAACGCTTTGTGAGTACGGATCGTAGCTCTTAAGGGGGATTTCAGGTGATAGGAAGCAGGTTGAGTTAGGACTTCGTATGTTTAACTGTTGAAATACTTAAGAGCTTCAGCTTAACTGAAGCGTGTGAAGCGAGTTATTTTTCCGAATGTGCCCTAATTACATTGCTTTAAATAGGCGATTTTTGGGTGTTTGAGTTAAAAGTGTGGAAGTTACTTGGTTCATTTTGAACAGCGATGAAGTAGAATTTCAAACGGTAAATCTGACTAGGTAACGATGGTTTAGGATCACTTCAACCGTACGTGAGTGTAATACTGTGTTGAAGCGAGTATGATTTTTAATCTTATATTTTGTGGAAGTTGCTTTTGTCTTTGTGTGTGGATTTTGGGCCACGTGTTTGGTAATCAATGACCCTTCTGGTCCACCACGGCACCGCAATAAGCTTATTTTAACAGTTTGCTTGTTTAATGAGCTATAATTTCGGCAATAATATCTGTTCTTTCGTGCGCTTTCTACAAAGCAGCACGACAGTTTGATTCGGAATGCATCACGTGCTCTAGTTCGGCCGTTTGCAAGCAGCGGACGCAGTTAGTATGTTGAATAATTATCGCAGAACCTAAGGCATTGGTAAAACCTCTGTCCAGAATAGTGGATGCATAGAATCGTAATGCGAGTCTCACTGAGATATTTTTATGGTATGAATGCAAAGGAGATGATAGTATCATTGTCTCCCAACCCCGTTTTCTGTGTTTCTTCTTGCTGTAGTTAAATTGTGTTCTGTTGCATTCTTACGTAATTATTACTTAAATACTTCTAGTCAGGTATCAGTTATGTGTAGTTAGGATGTGCAACCAAATACTTAGATACAATAAATAATCTACGTGAAAGATAAATTCTGTGGTGTTGATCTTTCCCACTTACTCCGATTTCCAATCCTGAATTAATCAAGTTGCTTCAAGCACGGCATGGAGTGCTATTTATCTGGCTGCTTAAAGAAATTTAGACATTTGTAATTAAATTATTGAAGTTACTAAACTAATAATTTTCCAGCTCCGTGTTTTTTTTTTTCTAAATGTTTAGGAAGGGCTTGGGCTGGTGGTGACACTGAATTTATGAGTTTTATCATTATTTGTGTGAGAGAAGCAGCTAGAAATGCGAGAAAACATATATGGCTCGATGAGAAGCGTCGTAAAGATAGTAATACGTTACAACGTCAGAACTGCCTCTCTGGCGCCTTTGCCTTTCGTAAAGTCAAACAGACCGTCATCTAACAGATCGATACGATACTGCAGTGGCTGCGTTGTTCAGAAGTGCGATGCAATGTTCCTTCGGATATGCATGCAGTGTCGTCATTCTATCTGATGATTTTCCATATTCGCAACCGCGAATTCATTTACGTACAACTAATGTAGCACATGAGCAGGAGTCAGCAAGTAGGGTAGAATGCTCCAAATTTTTGGGTGTACTTATTGACAAAATTTTGAACTGGAAGAAGTATGTTACTGGGCTCTTCAAGCAATTAAGTTCAGCTACTTTTGCTCTTCCTGTAACTGCTAATCTTTGGAACAAATGTAACAACCTCCTGACATACTGCGCATTTCCCCACTGAATGATGTCGTACGGAATAATTCGCCGGGATAACTCAACAAGTAGGAAGAAAGTGTTGACTGCACGAAAGCGATCGGTGAGTATAATATGTGGTGTTCACGCACGGACGTTGTGCAGGCACCTTTTCAAGGAGCTAGGCATTTTGTTTTCGCCGTCACAAAACATAATATATTCGCTAATGAAATACGTCATAAGTAATCCATCACAGTTTGAGAAGAACAGTGATGTACATACCTACAACTCCAGAGGGGAAAAATTACCACTACTCATTGTTAAAGCTGTCAGTCTCTCAGAAAGGAGCTCAGTATGCGGCAATAAAACTTTATGATCATCTACTCATTAACATAAAATGTCTGACAAGTAGCTGAGAAAGTTTTAAATCTAATTTAAAATCATTTCTCCTGGACAACGCCTTCTATTCCAGTGACGAATTTCTGCTCAATAGCTGCTAACCAGTAAAAAAAGATGTCTTTGTTGCGGTCTTCAGTCCAGAAACTGGTTTGATGCAGCTCTCCATGCTACTCTATCCTGTGCAAGTTTATTCATCTCCCCGTACCTACTGCAACCTACATCCTTCTGAATCTGCTTAGAGTATTCATCTCTTGGTCTCCCTCTACGATTTTTACCCTCCCCGCTGCCCTCCAATACTAAATTGGTGATCGCTTGATGCCTCAGAACATGTCCTACCAACCGATCCCTTCTTCTAGTCAAGTTGTGCCACAAATTTATCTTCTCCCCAATTATATTCAATACATACTCATTAGTTATGTGATCTACCCATCTAATCTTAAGTATTCTTCTGTAGCACCACATTTCGAAAGCTTCTATTCTCTTTTTGTCTAAACTATTTATCGTCCACGTTTCACTTCCATACATGGCTACACTCCATACAAATACTTTCAGAAAGGTCGTCCTGACACTTAAATCTGTACTCGATGTTAACAAATTTCTCTTCTTCGGAAACGCTTTCCTTGCCATTCCGAGCCTACATTTTATATCCTCTCTACTTCGACCATCATCAGTTATTTTGCTCCCCAAATAGCAAAACTCATTTACTACTTTAAGTGTCTCATTTCCTAATCTAATATCCTCAGCAGCATCTGATTTAATTCGACTACATTCCATTATCCTCGTTTTACTTTTGTTGATGTTTATACAAACTTGTTTTTAAGTGTAGTTGCATAATCACATGTGGTCTTAATGATATGTTCATTAATGCTAACGCTATTCACGTATAAATATCGTGTACACTGACTCGTTCATTTCGATAAAAGAATCGTTCAATTGATCTGTGGAACTTGCAACCGACAGATCCTCAATTTTATTTTCCATTCCGTTGTGTATTATTATTTCAGTAAATTGCTCCGCATGTGCTATTAAGCTGATTGTGAAACAGTTCTCTACCAGTTATCTGCCCTCGCTGTCTTCGGGATTGTGCAGATAACATTCTTCTGAAAGTCTCATCGTATGTCTCCAGACTCATAGGTTCTGCATAACAGGTTGAACATTCGTTTGATTGCCACTTGTAAGGGGACCGTAGGCCCTTACTATAACTTTGCACTCGGCACAGGTCGATAGGGTGAACAATCGATTGTGACGTGTTGCGAGAGCGAGTGTCGAGATGCGCCAGAGTGGTTGGCGAGAATGGTGTGTGTAGAGGACATTATTGGAATACAGGGTTTTTAACCGAGAAGGGTGTCACCATCGCCGTGGTTAGACCCCTAAATAATAAATAAATACCGGGAAAGTGATGAAGTATCCTTATAAACGTGATCAGTGACGTTACTAGTGCCGATATTTAGTTCGCGCCCTACCGCGCCGGCCTAACCTTGGATTGCAGTATTGGATGCAGTGATGGATTAGCGTGTGACGATAATGGAAAATGAAGAAAGCCTGTGCTGAGATTAGCCGTAATTAGACATGTATGACGAAGGCAGAATATAAGTTCGTAACTAGTAAAACTGTGTTGGTGTTCCTTATTACCATACATTCAGTATTATAGTATTGAGCAGGAGGAACTGGAAAGTAACAACTTCCGTAGCAGTCAATTCCGATTACCAGCCCCATTAGGTTCGCGGTCATGTTAATAATAAATATTGGGCTGCTATTCGATCAGATCAGGTCGGGATAACAACGGAGGTGTTACACACTCCTCCCCCCCCCCCCCCCCCCCCCCCCCCAGTGACGTTAGAAATTCCGAAGGAATGCCATCCATGCCTTCCGCTTTATCTGATCGCAACTTACTGGTAACGAAGCGAAAAGAAAAAAGGAAAATCTCGGGACGTGGAGAGACCGTTGCGGGAGTCGAGTGCAGCGGTGTCCCCGGGCAGTGGAGGCGCAAGTTGTGCCCTACCTCCCCCCCCCCTCCCTCCCCCTAACGCACCACAAGTTGCGCGCCCCGCGGCGCGGGCAGAGGTCTGCGGCCTGTGCCCTGATCCCCGGTCCCTGACTTGCTCCTCATCTCACCTCCAGCGCTGCAGCCGCAACTTTCCGCAAATGGACGTGTTTTAAAACTTTGGCGCGTCAAAAGTTGTTCTGCCTGCCATTATATTAGCAGCAAGTGAACAGAACACTCACTCTCTCAGCGCACGGGAGCAACTTTCTTCCACGGCTCCGTAACCTTTTAAACTTCGTCCAGTTCGTCGCGCTTCATTCCTCGTTTAAATATTTAATGTAAATTTTTCTCTAGACACGTTTAAACCGTCTTTGTCACCTTCTACCTCTTTGTTCTACCTTACTAGATAGCACGATATGAATGACGCCGACGACAATACGTCCGACAGCAGCGATAATAGCATCTACATCTACATTTATACTCCACAAGCCACCAAACGGTGTGTGACGGAGGGCACTTTACGTGCCACTGTCATTACCTGCCTTTCCTCTTCCAGTCGTGTATGCTTCGCGGGAAGAACGACTGCCGGAAAGCCTCCGTGCGCGCTCGAATCTCTCTAATTTTACATTCGTTATCTCCTCGGAAGGTATAAGTAGGGGGAAGCAATATATTCGATACCTCATCCAGAAACGTACCCTCTCGAAACCTGGACAGCAAGCTACACCCGCGATGCAGAGGGCCTCTCTTGCAGAGTCTGCCACTTGAGTTTGTTAAACATCTCCGTAATGCTATCACGCTTACCGAATAACCCTGTGACGAAACGCGCCGCTCTTCTTTGGATCTTCTCTATCTCCTCCGTCAACTCGATCTGGTACGGATCCCACACTGATGAGCAATACTCAAGTATAGGTCGAACGAGTGTTTTGTAAGCCACCTCCTTTGTTGATGGACTACATTTTCTAAGGACTCTCCCAATGAATCTCAACCTGGTACCCCGCCCTTACCAACAATAAATTTTATATGATCATTCCACTTCAAATCGTTCCGCACGCATACTCCCACATATTTTACAGAAGTAACTGCTACGAGTGTTTGTTCCGCTATCATATAACCATTCAATAAAGAATCCTTCTTTCTATGTAATCGCAATACATTACATTTGTCTATGTTAAGGGTCAGTTGCCACTCCCCTGCATCAAGTGCCTATCCTCTGCAGATGTTCCTGCATTTCGCTGCAATTTTCTAATGCTGCAACTTCTCTGTATACTACAGCATCATCCGCGAAAAGCCGCATGGAACTTCCGACACTATCTAGTAGGTCATTTATATATATATATATTGTAAAAAGCAATGGTCCCCATAACACTCCCCTGTGGCACGCCAGACGTTGTCTGTAGACGTCTCTGCATTGAGAACAACATGCTACGTTCTGTTTGCTAAAAAATCTTCAATCCAGCCACACAGCTGGTCTGATTTTCCGTAGGCTCTTACTTTTTTTATCAGGTGACAGTGCGGAACTGTATCGAACGCCTTCCGGAAGTCAAGGAAAATGGCATCTACCTGCGAACCTATATCTAATATTTTCTGGGTCTCATAAACAAATAAAGCGAGTTGCGTCTCACACGATCGCTGTTTCCGGAATCCATGTTGATTCCTACAGAGTAGATTCTAGGTTCCCAGAAATGACATGATACGCGAGCAAAAAACATGTTCTACAATTCTACAACAGATCGATGTCGGAGATATAGGCCTATAGTTCTGCACATTTGCTCTACGACCCTTCTTGAAAACTGGGACTACCTGCGTTCTTTTCCAATCATTTGGAACCTTCCGTTCCTCTAGAGACTTACGGTACACGGCTGTTAGAAGGGGGGGGGGGGGCAAGTTCTTTCACGTACTCTGTGTAGAATCGAATTGGTATCCCGTAAGGTCTGGACTTTCCTCTGTTGAGTGATTTCAGTTGCTTTTCTATTCCTTGGACACTTATTTCGATGTCAGCCATATTTTCGTTCGTGCGAGGATTTAGGGAAGGAACTGCAGTGCGGTCTTCCTCTGTGAAACAGCTTTCGAAAAAGGTGTTTAGTATTTCACCTTTACGCGTGTCATCCTCTGTTTCAATGCCATCATCATCCCAGAGTGTCTGGATATGCTGCTTCGATCCACTTACTGATTTAACGTAAGACCAGAACTTCCTAGGATTTTCTGTCAAGTCGGTACATCGAATTTTACTTTCGAATTCACTGAACGCTTCACGCATAGCCCTCCTTACGCTAACTTTGACATCGTTTATCTTCTGTTTGTCTGAGAGGTTCTGGCTGCGTTCAAACTTGCAGTGAAGCTCTCTTTGCTTTCGCAGTAGTTTCCTATCTTAAAGGTGGCACGGTGCACGATTACGGCTCAAGAACAGATCCCAGTGGAGTTTTGCCAGCAGACCCTTTTGCCAAACACTATAGGCTTACAGTATTTATAACTTTCAGAAATAATATTGTGACTAACATTTCAAGCTGCTGAATTCAATACACTATGTGATCAAAAGCATCCGCACCCCCCCCCCCCCCCCCCAAAAAAAAACACGTTTTTCATGTTAGGTGCATTTAGCTGCCACCTACTGCCAGGTACTCCATATCAGCGACCTCAGTAGTCATTAGACTTCGTGAGAGAGCACTATGGGGCGCTACGCGGGACTCACGGACTTCGAACGTGGTCAGGTGATTGGGTGTCACTTGTGTCACACATCTGTACGCGAGATTTCCACACTCCTAAACATCTCTAGGTCCACTGATGCCGATGTGATAGTGAAGTAGAAACGTAAAGGGACACGTACAGCACAAAAGCGTACAGACCGACCTGATCTGTTGACTGACAGAGACAGCCAACAGTTGAAGATGGTCGTAATTTCTGATAGGCAGACATCTATCCAAACCATTACACAGGAATTCCAAACTGCATCAGGATCCACTGCAAGTACTATCAAAGTTAGGCGGGAGGTGAGAAAAATTTGATTTCATGGTCGAGCGGCTGCTCATAAGCCACACATCACGCCGGTAAATGCCAAACAACGCCTCGCTTGGTGTGAGGAGCGTAAACATTGGACGATTGAACAACGTTGTGTGGAGTCACGAATCACGGTACACAATGTGGCGATCCGATGGCAGGGTGTAGGTATGGGGGATGCCCGGTGAACGCCATCTGCCAGCGTATGTAGTGCCAACAGTAAAATTCAGAGGTGGTGGTGTTATGGTGTGGTCGTGTTTTCCGTGTAGGGGACTTGCATCCGTTTTTGTTTTGCGTGGAACTATCACAGCACAGGCCTACATTGATGTTTTAAGCGCCTTCTTGCTTCCCACTGTTGAAGAGCAATTCGGGGATAGCGATTGCATCTTTCGACACGATCGAGCACCTGTTCATAATGCACGGCCTGTGGCGGAGTGCTTACACGACAATAACATCCCATTAATAGACTGGCCTGCACAGAGTCCTAACCTGAATCCTATAGAACACCTTTGAGATGTTCTGGAACGCCAACTTCGTGCCAGATCTCACCTACCGACATCGATACCTCTCCTCAGTGCAGCACTCCGTGAAGAATGGACTTCCATTCCCCAAGAAACCTTCCAGCACCTGACTGAACGTATGCCTGCGAGAGTGGAAGCTGTCATCAAGGTTTAAGGGTGGGCCAACTCCATATTAAATTCCAGCATTACCGATGGAGGGCGCCACGAACTTGTAAATCATTTTCAGCCAGGTGTCCGGATACTTTTGATCATATAGTGTAGCTTTATACACTGCCAGTTTCAGTCAAGGTGACCATGTTGAGGTACAAACTTTGAAATTCATATGTGGTTGTGAATACTAAGTCATTATCGCCGGCTAGTAACAGTCCGTTAGCAATCTACCGTACATTCAACACACATAGGCCCTATATTCATTGCGCTGCACAGTGCCACATTGTATTAAGAAAGAGTGGCATTATCTCCACTTCTGCTGGATTTCTTTTAATGGCACACGACTATTTCCTGCCTCTTTGGCCATTTTCAACTGATTTTCTATATGAAAGAAAGCACATTGCAGTAGAGAAATGGGCCACATGCATTAGAATGGCAGCATCTTTAAACTGATATGTTATGTTTGCTTTAATTCACACATATGCTGTCTTGTTAGTTTGACAACTTGACGGGTGGCAGCAACCTTAGCCGATGACTTCTTGAAGCATAACGAACTAAATTTTTTTTAAATAATTTAAACAGAGAACAAGCAAAGTCACTTATTACAAACGCATGTAGAAGACACTTTAGGCCTTTTGAACGGTGCAGAAAGGGGCACGCTTCACAAGTAAACAGTATGCACAATAAAATGAAATTCCCCAGTGAAATCGAAATAAATAATTGTATTATCTTCTTAGATATTATTATAAAGAAAGAAAATTCAGTATAAAAACCGGGAATTTTTGGAAACCCAACCATTACAGACACATTAATCAATAACGCATCATGTCACCCAGTAACCCATAAAGAAGCACACCTTCACTCAATTACATGGAGAATGATAAATGTTTAACTTGATGATGACGGGATTAATAAATAAATAGCGATCCTAGAAAGTTTAGCCAAAGTAAATAATTTTGAACCATAAACAATGAAATAACACAGAGAAGAACTGAAAGTTAAGCAAAAAAGTCAGACGCAAACAAAATTACTGTAGACGGGGAGAAAAGCTAAATAAAAGACTACGAATTGCATCCAACTTTTGGATCAAAGCCGAGAAGCGTAAGTGCAATTCTCATTTTAAAACAAATCGTCTATCGTAAAATACGAGCGAGTAATAACAGAGTAGTTGAACGGAGGGTGGGTAAACCGAATGTGATGACTAGAATCACAAAGGGGTGCCCGCAGGGTCAGTTTGTGGGACTATCTTTTCGGATCTTTCCATTGACGACATCCTAACAGAAATGAATGGGACTGTGGGACAGGCTGATGATTCGTTGACAGTGGTATCCAGAAGAGAACTGGAAACCAAAGCCAGTGGAATTCTACACCGGCTGAGCACGTGGTGCCTGTAAAACAAGCTTACTGCGGCTCCGGACAAGTTACCCAAACTTTAAGGAAAACTCCAGAGAGATATGATTAGAAAACTGCAGAATGCAAATAATCACAGAAAACAGGTAACCAAATACTTTGTGGTACAGACTGACGTTTAACCAACACATACAACAGGCAACTGAAAAAGCAGGAAAACTTGTACGCATCAGCACAAATCACTTACAGACTTCCACTGCGAACCTAGTAGATAGTGTCGGAAGTTCTATGCGGCTTTTCGCGGATGATTCTGTAGTATACAGAGAAGTTGCAGCATTAGAAAATTGTAGCGAAATGCAGGAAGATCTGCAGCGGATAGGCACTTGGTGCAGGGAGTGGCAACTGACCCTTAACATAGACAAATGTAATGTATTGCGAATACATAGAAAGAAGGATCCTTTATTGTATGATTATATGATAGCGGAACAAACACTCGTAGCAGTTACTTCTGTAAAATATGTGGGAGTATGCGTGCGGAACGATTTGAAGTGGAATGATCATATAAAATTTATTGTTGGTAAGGCGGGTACCAGGTTGAGATTCATTGGGAGAGTCCTTAGAAAATGTAGTCCATCAACAAAGGAGGTGGCTTACAAAACACTCGTTCGACCTATACTTGAGTATTGCTCATCAGTGTGGGATCCGTACCAGATCGGGTTGACGGAGGAGATAGAGAAGATCCAAAGGAGAGCGGCGCGTTTCGTCACAGGGTTATTTGGTAACCGTGATAGCGTTACGGAGATGTTTAACAAACTCAAGTGGCAGACTCTGCAAGAGAGGCCCTCTGCATCGCGGTGTAGCTTGCTCGCCAGGTTTCGAGAGGGTGCGTTTCTGGATGAGGTATCGAATATATTGCTTTCCCCTACTTATACCTCCCGAGGAGATCACGAATGTAAAATTAGCGAGATTAGAGCGCGCACGGAGGCTTTCAGACAGTCGTTCTTCCCGCGAACCATACGCGACTGGAACAGGAAAGGGAGGTAATGACAGTGGCACGTAAAGTGCCCTCCGCCACACACCGTTGGGTGGCTTGCGGAGTATAAATGTAGATGTAGATGTAGATGTTTACGAATCGCTGCGAGCACGTGGGCAAATGAGCTCTGTCTCACATCGATCACAAACGTTGTTATACCAGGTCAAAGAAGTCTTCTGCGGACACTATTGAGGGCTTTTAACACCATGCCGGTGAAATCGCAGTGCGTGGTGGTCGTATAATAGCTAAAACAGTGCCGAAAGATTGCGTGGTAGTGTGAGTGGGCAACCAGTCTTGAAGGCCATAGAGTTTACTCCTTTTTCCTGACATTCGGGGATGGTGGAAAATGCTCCATGCAGGCCCTAGTCGAAGCAGGGTGCACATTTTAACAGGACGCGGCCCGTACCCAACGCATGTTCATCGAATGAACCTCGGTCAGCGAGCAGACTGTTGCTTTGGGCAACCAGGAATCCCTGAGCATATACTTCTACATTGCACACTACACATGCGTACCCGAAAAACAATTTTCACACAGCAGGACTTATACATCCATAAGGGGCCCAGGCAAACGGCAAGATCTAAACAGGGCCGCTGACACTTCATCATGTACATCGTATGCCGAATACCTGGAAACACGAGTGTACAGATGAAACAGATGGGCAATTACCCGAGATGAACGTGACCCATGGGAAGTATCCGACACTGAGCAGAAAGAAATCGCTGACTCTGACAACGACAGATGAGCTGTGCAGTGGAAGCAAAACTGACCGATTCACAGCTAACAGCTCCTAAATCAGGAGACACCAAGATGAAACGTCTATCAACTATGGCTGTCTATAACCGTACCGGGGTGTGCCCTAATGCGCACTTTAAAACTTTAATAGCTATAGTGTAGATCACTAGACTGTAAATTTTTGAAATAGATTAACCACATACACAGAGCGATAAAAGGAGTGTAGAGAGATGGTTCAAATGGCTCTAAGCACTATGGGACTTAACATCTGTTGTCATCAGTCCCCTAGACTGAGAACTACTTAAACCTAACTAACCTAAGGACATCACACATGCCCATGCCCGAGGCAGGATTCGAACCTGCGACCGTAGCAGCAGCGCGGTTCCGGCCTGAAGCGCCTAGAACCGCTCGACCACCGCAGCCGGCTGCAGAATATCGTTAGTAATTTTCCTGATCATGCCGTTGTAACAGGGGGTGACTTCATCTTGCCAGGTATAAAGTGGGAGTGTCATGTTATCAAAGCTGGTGTTAGAGGCAGACACTCGTGTGACATTGTTCTGGATGTCTTGTCCTAAAACTGCTTTGAGCAGATAGAGGACGAGCTCGTGAAGGTAACTTCTTAGACCTCCTGGCAACAAACAGACCTGAACTTATCGAATCAGTTAGCACAGAGGAAGGTATCAGTAATCATAAGGTTGTGATAACATACGTGACAACGGGCCTGACAAAGAATGTTAACAAAGGTAGGGAGATATTTTTGCTTAGCGAGGATGACAAGATACAAATTTCAGTGTATCTGAGCAGTAAGCACAGTACCTACCGTAAAATATCTAGGAGGACCTATCCCGAGCGACCTCCGTAAGTGGAATGACTACACAACACAAATAGTGGGAAAAGCAGATGCCAGACTCAGATTCATATGAAGTATCTTAAGGAGATGAACTGATGCACCAAGGAAGTGACTTACAAGGTTCTTGATCGACTGATTCTTGAGTATTGTTCATCAATATGGAGTCCTTACTAGGTAGGACTGATAGAAGTGATAGTGAAGATCCGACGAAGAGCGGCAGGTTTCGTCACGGGATCGTTTAGCTGGCGAGAGAGAGTTACGGAGATGCTAAAGAAATTCCAGTGGCAGACGTTACAAGAGAGGCGTTGTGAGTCACGGAGAGATTTACTATTTAAATTTCGAGAGAGCACTTTCCGTAAAGAGTCGGACAATGTATTACGTCTTCCCCCCACCATCCTACACGTGTCTCGCGTAATAACAACGAGAATGAAATTCGAGAAATTAGAGCAAGTACAGAGGCTTACCGATAATCATTCTTCCCACGCGCTATTCGCGTGTGGAACAGGTGAGGGGGCATGAGTTAGTGGTGCCAGACGTACCCTCCGCCACACGCCACCCGGTGGCTTGCGGAGTATGACGTAGATGGCGCTGATGTATAACTTCTAGTCAAAGGTTCGTACGTGTGCACTTTGACATCGTCGGATCGCTGGCGCCATCACAGGGATGTACTTACAGTCTGAATCTGATAAACAGATTCACTTGCTGGCCGGAGGTACTCGCCATGTCTGATACCACCGCCGTGACCGCCGCCGCTACATTTATCCGGACACGGATTGCCCCTTTCGGCGCACCATTACGCATGGCTATCGACCAGGGCAAGCAATTCGGATCTTACCTACTCTCACTCGCCACCCTGTTAGATAAGAAATGTTCCCGGACAACTTCTTACCGCCTAGCAGCGAATGCTTCGATCCGTCAGCTCAAAGCGTCCCTTCGGTATCACGAGTCACAGCGGTAAACTGAGACAATACCGATCGTGCTGCTGGGACTGCGCACAGCCATCGAAGACTACCTGAACGCAACCGCAGGTGAGCTGCTCAACGGGCAACCCTTTAGACTACCTGGTGAGATCCTGTGCAGCGTGCCGGACTCTATCGTCGATAGGTGGAACATCGTCAACGAGTTACGCGCACAGATGTGACAACTCCGGCATGTTGCAGCAAGAGAGCAAGTGACTCGTCACCCATTTGTCTTTGTCGGGCAGAAAACAAGTGTTCATTCGGCAGAACACGGTATGTAATCCTCTACAACCACCATACGAAGGGCCTTATACCGTACTCCGCAGGGAGGATAAAACGCTTAGGGAACACCAGTAATAGTTTACACTGACCACCTAAACCAGCGTTTAGCGCTGCTGATACTGCAGCACACAAATCACCTACATTACCACGTACAGACACGTCTGAGCTATTCACTACCCCGCCACTTGCCGCCAACAACCCGCCACGAAGATCGAGTACTGCCACTGACGATTCCACAACAGCCGGTACGCGATCCGGACGTCAAGTCAACTTTAATCGCAGGTGTATTTAATACTTATGGAGGGGGGGGGGAGATGTAGTGGTTGCATAGTGCTTGTGCTGTGTAATACATTAAAGCGGAGTAGAAGTGCCAAGTTGTACACTGAATACATTTGACTCTCTGTTTATTCTTTGTTTTATATATTTATGCCGTTGTTGAATTTTGATGTTTACAGAATATTCTCATATTGCTTTCTGTGAACACGCCAGACAATAAGTGTTACTTCAGACTCAATTTCACATTTGTCGCAACAAACCAAATTGATAAAATAACCTTGAGCCGGCCGGAGTGGCCGTGCGTTTCTAGGCGGTACAGTCTGGAACCGCGTGACCGCTACGGTCGCAGGTTCGAATCCTGCCTCGGGCATGGATGTGTGTGATGTCCTTAGGTTAGTTAGGTTTAAGTAGTTCTAAGTTCTAGGGGACTGATGACCACAGCAGTTAAGTCCCATAGTGCTCAGAGCCATTTGAACCATTTTTTTTTTTTTGATAAAATAACCGAGAAGAGGTCAACCATATTTCATATCTCATTAAAATATCCAAATATTTTAAAATATCACTACCGAAATTGGGTTCCGTACTGTAAAACAGTATTAGCAATATTATAAGGCACACTACCAATACAACGGACCCGTTTGATAGGCTACGTGAGGTATATACAAAATTGGATGTGTCGAGTGTGACGGGTAAACTGATGGAAACTGTCGGATACATCTTAAAGCTCACAGAAAATCTGACAATAACAGCGCTACCTCCGTTGTACTACATCTGCTAAACAACAACCACGCATCCTAAAGCATTAATGAAAAGCTCCAAATTCTTCATTAGGCTGAGAAAGGGAAGAAAATGATTTTGGAAGAGATTGAAATTTACAGTTATTTAAAAGGATAACCAGAAAACCTTTCTAAGGAATAAATACATCTACAGAACAAAGATTCTCGATAACTTCAGTCACACGCTACAAATGACCATCAAAAGTCGTCTACAATTTAGCCTTACCTCGCCACATATTTTAATATGTTTTATTTCATACTTATTATTTTCTGTATATTTTTATTTCTAGCTATTTTACTAAATTTCCTCAAATATGCACATAAATACACAGTCACTGTTATTTGTAACTATTAGCCAGCGCTCAGCTCTTCATTCTTTGCTCAGTGCCTCCCGTCGCCTCTTGTAGCCGCCTTCCCAGCGACTCAGGTCGTGGTCTGGTGAGAGAGTTGCGCGTTCGAGGCGTTCAGATTTCACTCGGTCTGCTGTACGGTCGCCAGCGGGCAGTTTGGGGACGAACCTTGTTGGCCGGCCGGGGTGGCCGAGCGGTTCTAGGCGCTACAGTCTGGAACCGTGCTACCGTTACGGTCGCAAGTTCGAATCCTGCCTCGGGCATGGATGTGTGTGATGTCCTTAGGTTAGTTAGGTTTAAGTAGTTCTAAGTTCTAGGGGACTGATGACCTCAGAAGTCTCATACTGCTCAGAGCCATTTGAACCATTTTGAACCTTGTTGTGTTGCGACAAGCTCACACTCACAAGTCCTCGCCATCTCCTCCGCACTCCAGGACCAAGGTGATTTCGTAGCAGGTTTCAGTACGAGTTACGGGTCGCTGCTAGCCCCTTTCCAAACGATCCAAATTTATACCTTTACCATCCCAAAAGACAGTGAATGTGACAGAGGTTGAGAGCGAAATATGTTCGGCCTGGGTGAAGAACTACGGCGCCATCCCTGGCTCGATCTTTTCGTTTCAGGTTGTTGACAGTGCATCGAAGTTTTATCTCCTGCAACGATACCGTCCAGGAATCCAGTACCTTCGAACTGGAAACGATGAGAGGCGTCGACGCGACGGTCTGTCAGTTCAGCAGTCAGTTGACATGGCAGCCATCTTGCGGACATGTCGTCGAATTACATCGTGGACAATATCGAGCGCTGAACCGACACGGTATCCAAAATGGAGGCTATTTCATTAACAGCAAGACGCCCGTTTTCGTTCGACAGTACACAGATTGCCTGGCATAGACGCGGAGGGTCTTGCACAGAAGTTGTGCCTCTTTGAAACCTTCTGCAACACTCCTACTCTTCCTACAGGGACACACACGAATAACAGGACTGTGATTTCATGCTGCGATGCCTTTCCACGGGTTCAACAGCTCCCCTATCCAAAGATGCAGCACAGACTTTCCCACTGAGACAGCTTCCTTTTCGGTGGTGTACAACAGGCTGACAATTGTTGGTCATTTATCGAAACACAAGTCAAATTTGGGGTTTCCAGTCGAATCGCTCTTGTTAAAAGGATTTTATCGGTCACGATGTAGGACTATTGTGTCTGCTGCATTGGTACAACAGTACGCTAACGAGTGAGAATGAAATTCTGGAACCTCTAATACTTCACGCGGTTTTTCGGTGACGGGAGTATTGTCGAGTCGCACCGGAATCGTTCAGTCCATAACCAACGGGCCTGTGGGTAGATGGATGTCTGGCGCTAGAAGCGTTGATCGGATGGTAAAGATGTGTCTCGTAATAGCTAAAGAAGAACAAGTCTATTAACATGTCGATCGCCTATCACTTAATGATCACATACGGTGTATAAAAGTTAAGGAGAAAGTATGTTAGCCTTTCTGGTGTGAGTTGAACTCAACTTACGCAATGTATTTAAATTAAAGACCTGTAGGAGATTGTAGTGAGTGATGAAACTGGCATCGACGAGAAAATCAAGATCAATTCAGAGGTGACTTTTCCGAAACAAGTTATCACTGTAGATTAGACTAAGACTACAGAAGTGTAAGTGTCCAAGGCGTATTTAGCAATATTCGTCATTGCGGATCAATGAATTAAGTTTATATACAGTGTCTGTTCAAAAGCATCCCGAAACCGCTATCCAATGCAAAACTGAACACTAGATGTCACGACAGGCGTATCCGCCATATAAAAGGAGGCGAAGAGTATCAAACTACATCATTAATTACTTTTTTTTTACACACTAACCTACAGAATTTTCTCTGACAAAGACAACTCAAAATTAACCTATTCATTTATTACCCATAGTATACAAGCTGAAGATTAGATGGGTATATCAGGTAACTAACGAGGAGGTATTGAATACAATAGCGGAGAAGAGGAGTTTGTGGCACAACTTGACAAGAAGGAGGGACCGGTTTGTAGGACATGTTCTGAGGCATCAAGGGATCACCAATTTAATATTGGAGGGCAGCGTGGAGGGCAAAAATCGTATAGGGAGACCAAGAGATGAATGCATTAAGCAGATTCAGAAGGATGTAGGTTACAGTAGGTACTGGGAGATGAAGAAGCTTGCACAGGATGGAGTAGCATGGAGAGCTGCATCAAACCAGTCTCAGGACTGACGACCACAACAACAACAACAATACAAGCCCAACGCAATCTGCCAGCTATACATCAACAATGTGACTTCCAATAATTAACACAAAAGAATGGCCCTGAATTGCAAGAAATCTTAACAATAATACAAATCCAAAAAATACAAAATTAAAGAAGTATGAAACTACCTCCAAATCTATAAATTGCCTAAACTTATTTCAATCACGAATCCCAACAGTGCAAACCCCATTCTTTTTCATAAATCATTTACCTCACAGAAAATCTTCATAACACTAACTACAGCAATTATAGCAAGTGGCAACTACAGCCAGTTAAATAAGAAGATTCTAACTACTATAGACTCTAACTACTAGGAAGCATGCGGTTAGTGAAAGAAAGATTTTGTTGAAGAGCAAACAATATATTTAGAAAATGTTACCTTTTCATGTGACATCCAGTTCCAAAAATTATGTACTTGTCAATAATTCCAGTGCCCAAACATTATCAACCAAATATCCATCATTATACATTTCCCTGCGTATTGTCTTATAAACGCATCATTTCATCTCACTTTAAAAAGTATGTGCTGCCAGCACAGAGTCAGCAATAAGAGTATCATGTCCATACACTTCCCTTCGTTGGACAAATGTATTATAGTAGAACTGACATGTGATTACTTTTTCACTCAATTTGGGTGCATAGATCCTGAGAAATCAGTACCCAGAACAATCACCTCTGGCCGTAATAACGGCCTTCATACGCCTGGGCATTGAGTCAAACAGAGCTTGGATGGCGTTACAGGTACAGCTGCCCATGTAGCTTCAACACGATACCACAGTTCATCAAGAGTAGTGACTGGGGTATTGTGACGAGCCAATTGCTCGGCCACCATTGACCAGATGTTTTCAATTGGTGAGAGATCTGGAGAATGTGCTGGCCAGGGCAGCAGTCGAACATTTTCTGTATCCACAAAGGCCCATACAGGACCTGCTACATGCGGTCGTGCATTATCCTGCTGAAATGTAGTGTTTCGCAGCGATCGAATGAAGGGTAGAGCCACGGGTCGTAACACATCTGAAATGTAACGTCCACTGTTCAAAGTGCCGTCAATGCGAACAAGAGGTGACCGAGACGTGTAACCAATGGCACCTCATACCATCACGCAAGGTGATACGCCAGTATGGCGATGACGAATACACGCTTCCAATGTGCGTTCACGCTTCCAAAGTGCGTTCACCGCGATGTCGCCAGACACGGATGCGACCGTCATGATGCTGTAAACAGAATCTGGATTCATCCGAAAAAATGACGTTTTGCCATTCGTGCACAATGGTTCGTCGTCGAGTACAGCATCGCAGGCGCTCCTGTCTTTGATGCAGCGTCAAGGGTAACCGCAGCCATGGTCTCCGAGCTGATAGTCCATGCTGTTGCAAATGTCGTCGAACTGTTCGTGCAGACGGTTGTTGTCTTGCAAACGTCCCCATCTGTTGACTCAGGGATGGAGACGTGGCTGCACGGTGCGTTAAAGCCATGTGGATGAGATGCCTGTCATCTCGACTGCTAGTGAAACGAGGCCGAAGGGATCCCGCACGGCGTTCCGTATTACCCTCCTGAACCCACAGATTCCATATTCTGCTTGGATCTCGACCAACGCGGGCAGCAATGTCGCGAAACGATAAACCGCAATCGCGATAGGCTACAATCCGACCTTTATCAAAGTCGGAAACGTGATGGTACGCATTTCTCCTCCTTACACGAGGTATCACAACAACGTTTCACCACGCAACGTCGGTCAGCTGCTGTGTCTGTATGAGAAATCGCTTGGAAACTTTGCTCATGTCAGCACGTTGTAGGTGCCGCCACAGGCGCCAACCCGAGGCTAACCTTGTGTGAATGCCCTGACAAGCTAATCATTTGCATATCACAGCATCTTCTTCCTGTCGGTTAAATTTCGCGTATGTAGCACGTCATCTTCGGGGTGTAGCAATTTCAATGGCCAGTAGTGTAGTTTAGCTGATTCCTATCGCATCTATCCTTGCGAAGGAAACGTCAACTATGGCAACGATGTCCCTTGCCAGGTCTGCAGTGACATCATACGGCACCAAATTTAACTCGCCATACGAGAAGGAGTGCCAGGGTGTGTGCAGATCCGTGCAGCAACAGTCGCCAGCTTCTCGCGGCACGCGGCGGCGATTATCTGGACAGGGAGCAGGGGTGACAGTTGAGAGGCGGGGTCGGTAGCAGGCGGGCCGGCCGCCGGCTCGAGAGGCCGGTAAGCGGGGGCGCGTGGCCGCCCGACCCCAGCCTCGGACAACGCAAACACACGCCGCCCCCGTGACACCAGGGGGCGGCGGCGGAGCTGCTGCCGGCGCGCGAGGCTTTCCACCCCCGGCGGCGACAGCGAACGCGCCTTCCCTCACGAAAAAATTAGGTCGAGCTGATTAGCGATGTAACATTTCTGGCTGTCGGAGCAATACGTTTCGTTCCAACGCTTCACATCTCACAAGGGAACCTCCCCATCGCACCCCCCTCATATTTAGTTATAAGTTGGCACAGAGATAGGCCTTGAAAAACTGAACACAGATCAATCGAGAAAACAGGAAGAAGCTGTGTGGAACTATAAAAAAAATAAGCAAAATATACAAACTGAGTAGTCCATGCGCAAGGTAGGCAACATCAAGGACAATGTGAGCTTACGAGCGCCGTGGTCCTGTGGTTAGCGTGAGCAGCTGCGGAACGAGAGGTCCTTCGTTCAATTCTTCTCCCGAGTGAGAAGTTTAATTTTTTATTTTCAGACAATTATAAAAGTTCAGGCACTAACACATAATCAACTTCGCTCTCCAAAATTCCAGGACATGTTCAGATTTGCTTGGACAAATGCAGGATTTGACGGTCTACACATGGAAACATTTGAAAACGTAAAAAAGATATGTTTTGACAGAGCACAGCGAAAACTGTGCGACTGTGAAACTGTTGCATTCATTTGTTGCAGTTTATGTGACAAACTCTTATGTTTTCATCACCTTTTTGAGAGTGATTATCACATCCACAAGAAAACCTAAATCGGGCAAGGTAGAAGAATCTTTTTACCCATTCGCCAGGTGTGCAAGTTAGGTGGGTCGACAACATATTCTTGTCATGTGACGCACATGCCGTCACCAGTGTCGTATAGAATATATCAGACGTGTTTTCCTGTGGAGGAATCAGTTGACCTATGACCTTGCGATCAAATGTTTTCGGTTCCCATTGGAGAGGCACGTTCTTTCGTCTACTAATCGCACGGTTGTGCGGTTCGATCGCAAAACACAGACACTAAATTTATTACAGTGAACAGAGACGTCAATGAACGAACGGACAGATCGTAACTTTTCGAAAATAAAGCAAGTAAAATTTTCACTTGACGGAAGACTCGAACCAAGGGCCTCTCGTGCCGCAGCTGCTGACTCTAACCACGGGACCACGGCGCTCCTCACTTCACATTCTCCTTGATGTTGTCTGTCTTGCGCATGGACTACTCAGTTTGTATATTTCGCTTATTTTTTCATAGTTCCACACAACTTCTTCCTGTTTTCTCGATTGATCTGTGTTCAGTTTTTCAAGGCCTATCCACTGTGTCAATTTATAACTAAATCTGATGGGGGTGCGATAGGGAGGTTCCCTTGTCAGTAGCGCTAAGTCACTTAGTGGACTGAGGCACGAACAACAAACGTTACAGTAAGAACACCTATCGAGAGAAAATGCATCGTGTGAACAGTCTCGTAACGTGATTGGCTGTTATGGTATAAGATGGATGGATTACCCGGGAACCGGCCTGCCAAAACGGACATTTTCCCCCCATTAATTATTAGTACAGTGTAATTAAGACTTCATTTCCGATAGTAAGGAAAACTTCCCACGTCAAGCTACCACCACACAGTTAAAATTTCACTTTGCTATCAAATTTTCAAGAGTATCTGAATAACGAGACAGAGTTGCATTTCTTCGTATGTTGTCGACTGTGCGACGTACGACCGTCCAGCGGAACAGTTCGCATAAGATAGTCATAGGACTTAGGTTCAAATGGCTCTGAGCACTATGCGACTTAATTTCTGAGGTCATCAGTCGCCTAGAACTTAGAACTAATTAAACCTAACTAACCTAAGGACATCACACACATCCATGCCCGAGGCAGGATTCGAACCTGCGACCGTAGCGGTCGCTCGGCTCCGGACTGTAGCGCCTAGAACCGCACGGCCACTCCGGCCGGCATAGGACTTAGGGAAGCAGTTCGTGCCACCCACGTTCTGTCTCAGTGGAGAGGACGAACTAGCCAAGTCCCGAGTGAGCGCCGAACACTTGTTCAGGAGAGACCTAGTATTGAAGGATTTCACCGTGCGTCCCAAGTCGCGACCCCTCAAGCAGCCCAGAGAGGAATTCAGCTAACGGTGTATAACTCAGATTGTGAAATACTAATAATACTTTCTATCTTTCCTGAATATAAGGACGATTAATGATTTAACGACGCGTGAATCTTCTAGACCAATATTTTTTGTTACCCAATTTCTGTTGTCAGTTTACGGCTTTATGTGGTGAAACGTGGAAAATAAAAAGTCGACGGCACCCCATAAGACTTGTGGGTTTTAACTGCAGTAGCAGTGGGACCTGGCCAGTCTATGAGCAGCTGTGCTAAAATGTTCAAATGTGTGTGAAATCTTATGCGACTTAACTGCTAAGGTCATCAGTCCCTAAGCTTACACACTACTTAACCTAAACTATCCTAAGGACAAACACGCACACCCTTGCCCGTGAGAGGACTCGAACCTCCGCCGGGACCAGCCGAACAGTCCATGACTGCAGCGCCCTAGACCGCTCGGCTAATCTCAAGCAGCAACAGCATTCGGCTCGCCACCCTATACGCCAGGTCTCTGCTGTGACGAAAACATCACCTGAGGACGCCAGGATGGTGGACATTTTCAGAATTCCAGTCTTCTGTGACACAGCTAACCGCCTCACGCGTTCTGCTGCTCCAGTACCACATGGAGACAGTCACGTGGTAACACACACGGGAGGGAACCACCAGCGCGCGACTGACTTACGTCACATTCGGTAGCCACTGCACTGCGTGCTAATCACACACACGTCTGTAGCGGAGAGTCGCCGTAGAGCGCTAGCTCAGTTGGAGGAAGGAAAGCGAGCGGTCGTGGCCTTTTCAGGAAAACATCCCAGTATTCGCCTGCTGTGATTCACGGAAGGCGCGAGGGTCGTAAGCGCAGTGACGTCGACCTGCTGTTTGAACCCCACCAATCCCGGGTACGAGTCTAGTGCTGCATATCGCCAACTTGGTAATATTCGGTTTTA
This sequence comes from Schistocerca cancellata, assembly GCF_023864275.1. Taxonomy (NCBI): domain Eukaryota; kingdom Metazoa; phylum Arthropoda; class Insecta; order Orthoptera; family Acrididae; genus Schistocerca; species Schistocerca cancellata. Next base: position 1,141,077,022 of record NC_064626.1, on the reverse strand, counting down.
AACGCTTATCATTTTCTTTACAATAACGCTCCTGTAGGAATAAACATCCTGCGGACAATGGAACTTACTTCACTTTCTTTTCCAACAACCAATTTTTAATCGGCATTTTACCAATTAAAATGCTATACCGTCGCTCATTTCAGTGCTTAAAAAAACACTTGCTTATAATTCGCCGCATATGTCGTAAACTGATTTCACTATTCATAATCAAAAAACCGTGAATGAAAATGAAGAAACCTATTCCCGGGTTCGATTCCCGGCGGGGTCAGGGATTTTCTCCGCCTCGTGATGACTGGGTGTTGTGTGATGTTCTTAGGTTAGGTAGGTTTAAGTAGTTCTAAGTTCTAGGGGACTGATGACCATAGATGTTAAGTCCCATAGTGCTCAGAGCCATTTTTTGAAGAAACCTAAATAACGCTCAAAGATAAATGTCTACATTATATATACAAACGTACAAAGGAAGAAGTGACAGGATGATAGTACGTTGGTTAAGGCATCGAAGAATAACTTCCACAGTAGTAGATAGAGCTGTGACGGATAAAAACTGCCCGGAAAGGTAGAGACTGCAATGTAGCTAAAAAATAATTAAGGATGTAGGGTCCAGCTGCTACTCTTGCATTAAGACGTTGGTACAAGACGAAAAAAGTGGCGAACTCAGAAAAAGTATAGTAGTTTCCACAAATTAGGTTGAAACGTAAAAAAAAAGTTTATCTCATGAGAAAATGAAGAAGCGTAAGAACAATTCTGAATAAAGTGTTCGGAGTATTCAAAATAGAGTAATGAACACAGAAAGAGAAATAATACATGTCTGTAGATGTACGGTTAGCCAGAAATTATGAACATGATAAAACAAATGCTCATATTTTATGGTCCTCTAGCACTAGTAGCAATTTATTGATCGATTGATCATTTTTGCAATGGCATGACATCTTTCTTTCTTTCTTTCACTTGCGCCTTTGTCCCACACTGTTCGCAGGGTCGGCGTGGTTACAACGGATTTGGTGAGGTTAATGTGAAGGGCTGGCCGGATGCTCTTCCTGCCGCCACCCTATACCCCCCAGGACGGAATCAGTGTACCCCAACGGTCTGCGTCTAGTGTAAGCCATGAAATAGTGCGGAAGTGTTACAAATGTCTGTGTGTCGTGTAACTGAGGCGGGATGTGGGGACCAGCCCGGTATTCACTTAGCGGGATGTGGAAAACCGCCTAAAAACAACATCTAGGCTGGCCGACACACCGGCCCACGTCGTTAATCCACCGGGCGGATTCGATCAGGGGCCGGCGCGTCTTCCCGAGTCCAGGAAGCAGCGCATTAGCGCTCTCGGCTAACCTGGCGGGTAATGGCATCACATATGTCTCCTTAATTCAAAGAGTTACTATAACTGAAGCTTGTTGTTGTTGTTGTGGTCTTCAGTCCTGAGACTAGTTTGATGCAACTCTCCATGCTACTCTATCCTGTGCAAGCTTCTTCATCTCCCAGTACCTACTGCAACCTACATCTTTCTGAATCTGCTTAGTGTATTCATCTCTTGGTCTCCCCCTACGATTTTTACCCTCCACGCTGCCCTCCAATACTAAATTGGTGATCCCTTGATGCCTCAGAACATGTCCTACCAACCGATCCCTTCTTCTGGTCAAGTTGTGCCACAAACTTCTCTTCTCCCCAATCCTATTCAATACTTCCTCATTAGTTATGTGATCTACCCATCTAATCTTCAGCATCCTTCTGTAGCACCACATTTCGAAAGCTTCTATTCTCTTCTTGTCCAAACTATTTACCGTCCATGTTTCGCTTCCATAAATGGCTACACTCCATACAAATACTTTCAGAAATGACTTCCTGACACTTAAATCTATACTTGATGTTAACAAATTTCTCTTCTTCAGAAACGCTTTCCTTGCCATTGCCAGTCTACATTTTATATCCTCTCTACTTCGACGATCATCAGTTATTTTGCTCCCCAAATAGCAAAACTCCTTTACTACCTTAAGTGTCTCATTTCCTAATCTAATACCCTCAACATCACCCGACTTAATCCGACTACATTCCATTATCCTCGTTTTGCTTTTGTTGATGTTCATCTTATATCCTCCCTTCAAGACACTATCCATTCCGTTCAACTGCTCTTCCAAGTCCTTTGCTGTCTCTGACAGAATTACAATGTCATCAGCGAACCTCAACGTTTTTATTTCTTCTCCATGGATTTTAATACCTACTCCGAATTTTTCTTTTGTTTCCTTTACTGCTTGCTCAATATACAGATTGAATAGCATCGGGGAGAGGCTACAACCCTGTCTTACTCCCTTCCCAACCACTGCTTCTCTTTCATGCCCCTCGACTCTTATAACTGCCATCTGGTTTCTATACAAATTGTAAATAGCCTTTCGCTCCCTGTATTTTACCCCTGCCACCTTCAGAATTTGAAAGAGAGTATTCCAGTCAACGTTGTCAAAAGCTTTCTCTATGCCTACAAATGCCAGGAACGTAGGTTTGCCTTTCCTTAATCTTTCTTCTAAGATAAGTCTTAAGGTCAGTATTGCCTCACGTGTTCCAGTATTTCTACGGAATCCAAACTGATCTTCCCCGAGGTCGGCTTCTACTAGTTTTTCCATTCGTCTGTAAAGAATTCGTGGTAGTATTTTGCAGCTGTGGCTTATTAAACTGATTGTTCGGTAATTTTCACATCTGTCCACACCTGCTTTCTTTGGGATTGGTATTATTATATTCTTCTTGAAGTCTGAGGGTATTTCGCCTGTTTCATACATCTTGCTCACCAGATGGTAGTGTTTTGTCAGGACTGGCTCTTCCAAGGCCGTCAGTAGTTCCAATGGAATGTTGTCTACTCCGGGGGCCTTGTTTCGACTCAGGTCTTTCAGTGCTCTGTCAAACTCTTCACGCAGTATCGTATCTCCCATTTCATCTTCATCTACATCCTCTTCCATTTCCATAATATCGTCCTCAAGTGCATCGCCCTTGTATAGACCCTCTATACACTCCTTAACTAATTTATTTATACAGTCCAACCATGAGTCAGAAGTCTTCTTAGCTCTTTTGTCTATAGGCCTATGTATTCGTAAATAATATTATAACACTAAAACTAGTGTCGCATACTCATTTATATCTTATAACTGATAGGCTATGCACACACGAAAGCCACCTAAACGCTCGGCTCAGAACAGGACCATCAGGGAACTGCTCCCTTTCTTCACGCTGTCCCAGTGATATGTCACACCTCCCGTGTAATGAATTAAGATACTCAACGCTGTAACATCAACGGGGTTATCGCACACAGAACTGGACGCAAGATTTTTCATCTGTCGTTAGATCATTTGTGTCACGAAAGCATATTAGGAAATTCTAGGGAGTTTTCATTGTTAATTTGCGTTATAATTTTATTAGCACCTGTTCAGTATTATTTGAATAATCATTGACTGTGCAGTATACATGATGTCGTCCTTTTTAAACAAGTGTATTTATAACAGATAAGGCAGCTTCTTTACTCGCACTGGCAATTTTATTGAATAATTTTATTTACTGGTAGACAACGCAGTTCGAGGTTGGAGTTTTTGATTGGTTGTTTGATTAAGTTAAATTTTGTTATGTGGTAATTAAGAGAGACATCGCTATTGCTTGTTATGTGGAAACGATAGAGATATTTTTTAATAATTTTTAATGTCTTTCGTATTATTGAGAACTGATTTGTAGGTACTTAAACACTGAAATTGCCGTCACAAAACTACACTCCTGGAAATTGAAATAAGAACACCGTGAATTCATTGTCCCAGGAAGGGGAAACTTTATTGACACATTCCTGGGGTCAGATACATCACATGATCACACTGACAGAACCACAGACACATAGACACAGGCAACAGAGCATGCACAATGTCGGCACTAGTACAGTGTATATCCACCTTTCGCAGCAATGCAGGCTGCTATTCTCCCATGGAGACGATCGTAGAGATGCTGGATGTAGTCCTGTGGAACAGCTTGCCATGCCATTTCCACCTGGCGCCTCAGTTGGACCAGCGTTCGTGCTGGACGCGCAGACCGCGTGAGACGACGCTTCATCCAGTCCCAAACATGCTCAATGGGGGACAGATCCGGAGATCTTGCTGGCCAGGGTAGTTGACTTACACCTTCTAGAGCACGTTGGGTGGCACGGGATACATGCGGACGTGCATTGTCCTGTTGGAACAGCACGTTCCCTTGCCGGTCTAGGAATGGTAGAACGATGGGTTCGATGCCGGTTTGGATGTACCGTGCACTATTCAGTGTCCCCTCGACGATCACCAGTGGTGTACGGCCAGTGTAGGAGATCGCTCCCCACACCATGATGCCGGGTGTTGGCCCTGTGTGCCTCGGTCGTATGCAGTCCTGATTGTGGCGCTCACCTGCACGGCGCCAAACACGCATACGACCATCATTGGCACCAAGGCAGAAGCGACTCTCATCGCTGAAGACGACACGTCTCCATTCGTCCCTCCATTCACGCCTGTCGCGACACCACTGGAGGCGGGCTGCACGATGTTGGGGCGTGAGCGGAAGACGGCCTAACGGTGTGCGGGACCGTAGCCCAGCTTCATGGAGACGGTTGCGAATGGTCCTCGCCGATACCCCAGGAGCAACAGTGTCCCTAATTTGCTGGGAAGTGGCGGTGCGGTCCCCTACGGCACTGCGTAGGATCCTACGGTCTTGGCGTGCATCCGTGCGTCGCTGCGATCCGGTCCCAGGTCGACGGGCACTGGCGACAACATCGATGTACTGTGGAGACCTCACGCCCCACGTGTTGAGCAATTCGGCGGTACGTCCACCCGGCCTCCCGCATGCCCACTATACGCCCTCGCTCAAAGTCCGTCAACTGCACATACGGTTCACGTCCACGCTGTCGCGGCATGCTACCAGTGTTAAAGACTGCGATGGAGCTCCGTATGCCACGGCAAACTGGCTGACACTGACGGCGGCGGTGCACAAATGCTGCGCAGCTAGCGCCATTCGACGGCCAACACCGCGGTTCCTGGTGTGTCCGCTGTGCCGTGCGTGTGATCATTGCTTGTACAGCCCTCTCGCAGTGTCCGGAGCAAGTATGGTGGGTCTGACACACCGGTGTCAATGTGTTCTTTTTTCCATTTCCAGGAGCGTAATTGATGCATATCATAAACAACGCTCTTTCTGAGGCACTACCCTGTGAGAGTCTCACATTAATGTATTTTGTATTTGTCCTATGTCCATGCTCCCACAGTACAATGCTGCTCCCACCAGCCTGCGCCCGTGGCGCGCTGCACGTTTCGAACCGCCGTTCACCTCGATGACGGTGTTTGTGGAAACGACCAGCGACATAGTGTAGCAAGAATGTGATACACCCGAACAGCCGACACTTTTCCATTGATCGACGGTCGAATCCCGATGGTCTCGTGTTCATTGTAATCGCAACTGGCGACATCGTTGGGCCAACATGTGAACACGTAGAGGTGGTCAACTGCGGAGCTCCATGTTCAACAACGTACGATGAACCGTGTGCTCAGAAACAGGTGCGTGCACCAGCATTGTACTCTTTCGGCCGAGATGCCGGGTCACCATCTAACTTACTTTACAGAGCAGACGGGCCACCGAACCCCACGTTCTGGGAAGAGTCGTCCGTCCGACCAGTTAGCGCCCAGTTGTAGTTTCAGTGTCCTCCTTCCTCTTTCCGTAGATGCTCACGACAGTAGCACGTGAACATTCGACCAGCTTCGCCGTCTTCGAGATACTCGTTCACAGGATCTGCCTGTTAATAATCTGCTCTTTGTCAAAGTCGCTTGTCTCAATGGATTTCCCCATATCTTCACTTGAGTGATTCCCCGTCCACGTCTGCTACTTTTGTTACCGCGTCACGTGCCTGCAGCGCCAATAGGTAACATCCAACGTCGAAGTGGACGGTGGTCATAATTTTTTAGCTGCAAAAGTTAAGCACGAGCTATATAAAGTAACATAACGCATTAAGTACTCAGTGGAAATCCACGAAAGTACAGGAGCGTGTTGCTACAGGTCTCCCAGTCGAACACAGAAAGTTATACGTCACATGGCGTAACGTCTATATGAATACAGCGCCAAATGGAGCTGGCACTGCAACACGAGCCAGTGTGTGTCAGTCATCGAGCAACTACGGTGCACTGTGGTGGTGTTTTTGATCACAACATGGCCAGGAGAACACATTCGGATGACTTCACATGGGGAAGAAGCATCGGGACACTGGAAGAAGGACGAAGTGTGCGGAGTGTAGCCCAGGAGCTGGGTATTTCGTAAAACATGCACCACAAGTATTTTGGAAAATGAAAGTGCTATTTATCTGCGATTGTCATAGTGGTTCGGTTGACAGCGCTTCGTATTGTTACCCAACAAACAGATTGTAATTATACTCAGAAAGTGTATTTTTTCGTGCAGACATACACGTTTTGTATAAGGAAAGTGCCTATTGATATTTGTTGTTGTTGTTGTTGTTGTCTTCAGTCCTGAGATTGGTGTGATGCAGCTCTCCATGCAACTCTATCCTGTGCATGCTTCTTCATCTCCCAATACGTACTGCAACCTACATCCTTCTGAATCTGCTTAGTGTATTCATCTTTTGGTCTCCCTCTACGATTTTTACTCTCCACGTTTCCCTCCAATACTAAATTGGTAATCCCTTGATGCCTCAGAACGTGTCCTACCAACCGATCCGTTCTTCTAGTCAAGTTGTGCTACAAACTCCTCCCCTTTTCTATTCAGTACTTCCTCATTAGTTACGTGACCTACCCATCTAATCCTTAGCATTATTCTGTAGCACCACATTTCGAAAGCTTCTATTCTCTTCTCGTCCAAACTATTTATCGTCCATACAAATACTTTCAGAAAGGACTACCTGATACTTAAATCTATACTGGATCTTAACAGATTTCTAGTCTCCAGAAACGCTTTCCTTGCCCTGGCCAGTTTGCATTTTACATCCTCTCTACTTCGACCTCATCAGTTATTTTGTTCCCCAAATAGCACAACTCATTTACTACTTTAAGTGTCTCACTTCCTAATCTAATTCCCTCAGCATCACCTGATTTAATTCGATTGTCCTGATAACGACGACCTCCTGAGTAGCCCCGCCCGTAGATCCGATTGGGGGACTATTTTACCTCCGGAATATTTTACCCAAGAGGACGCCATCATCATGTAACCATACAGTAAAGCTGCACGCCCTCGGGAAAAATTACGGCTGTAGTTTCCCTTTGGTTTCAGCCGTTCGGAGGACCAGCACAGCAATGCCGTTTTGGTTGGTGTTACAAGGGCAGATCAGTCAATCATCCAGACTGTTGCCCCTGCAACTACTGAAAAGGCTGCTGCCCCTTTTCAGGAACCACACGTTTGTCTGGACTCTCAACACATACCCCTCCGTTGCGGTTGCACCTGCCGTACGACTATCTGTATTCCCACCAACGGCAAGGTCCATGGTTCATGACATTAACAGACAAAAAGTAGGGTAAATTAGATTGTCAGTGGTGTTTGTTGGAGGATTCTAGTGCGAGTAGTTTACGAGGTGTCGTATTTTGAAAAGTTCCCACACCGTAATTTGTTCGACACTTGTGGCAGCACATATTAAAGGCAACCCAAGTGCGTCACTAGTTGCCGGCATTCTTACTAGTAACGAGACAATTGACCAGGTTGTGTTCAGAATGACTACTGGCAGCGTCAATACACGCTTCCAGTCTGGTATGGAACGACTGCTGCACACGTGCTAGCATTGAGGCTGCAATAATACGTAGTTGCATATCATTGGGTGTAGTTGATCAGACATTGTAGACGGGAGTCTCCCAGCTTTCCCCACAACAATAAGTCTATAGGCGACGAATTGCGGAACGGACCGGTCGATGTATAGGTCCTCTGTGTCCGATCCAACGGAAGGGAAACAACGCGTGGAGGCACGCTGTAGCACCTTGTACACTATGACCTGGACAGCCATCATGTTGGCACCACACGTTCCTCCTAGTCTGCAGAGGAACGTCTTCTAGAGTCCGTGGAAGATGGTCTGTTAGGAGGATGCGATACTTGCGCGCGTTCAGTGTTCCGTCTATGAGACTCCGATCAGTGTCCTGATGGTTTACTATCCCACACCACACTTTCCACGGAGGCTGACGTTCCACTTGACGAAGCCAAGGGGTGCTGTCAACAGACCAACAGGGCATGTTTCTACGGTTTATCTGCCATGTTTGGTAAATGTGGCTTCATCACTAAACAAGATACATGATGCATCTGGAGTATACTGTCTTAATGTCCATGTACAAAAGTTAACACGATTCTCACAACCGTTTCCATGCAGATCTTTATGAAGATAGATGTGATAGAGATGGAGCCTATGTGGCTGCAGAATGTATAGGATACTTGACTAACTCATGCCACTTTCTCGTGCGACTGCACGGGAGCTAACGAGCGGATCAACTGCAGCAGCAGCAAGAACATTGGTTCCCCCTCTGCTGTCGTCCCTTGTTTCCTTCTGTTCCGCTGTCTAGGTATTACACTACCACTTTCACGAAAGTAGCTGAAGATGTTGATAAATAATTGCCAAGATGGTTGATGTCCATAGGGCTATCTTGCCGCATACACCGCCCAAGAACGAACTGCATTCTTCCCACATTCTCCACACACCATAAGCATGTCGGCTTTTCCTGCATTGATAAATCCCGTTTCCCACTGATGACCTACTGCTTGGACTGTTACACACTGGCTAGCATGTCAAATGCACTCGCCGGCCGGGGTGGCTGAGTGGTTCTAGGCGCTACTGTCTGGAACCGCGCGACCGCTGCGGTCGCAGGTTCGAATCCTGCCTCCGGCATGGGTGTGTGTGATGTCCTTAGGTTAGTTGGGTTTAAGTAGTTCTAAGTTCTAGGGGACTGATGACCTCAGAAGTTAAGTCCCATAGTGCTCAGAGCCATTTGAACCATTTTTTTTTTCAAATGCACTCAATGAACACACAAGCACAGTGTAAACAAATATTACAACATCGTACCTAGCAACAACGCGGGTTCAATGGCACAAACAAGTGTTGGAGTGGGACATTTCGTGAAGTACTGGCAGTAGAATCCTGCAACAAACACCACTGGCATTCTAATTTACCCTACTTTTAGTCTGATAATATCAGTAGGCATTGTTCCACAAAAAATGTATGTTTGCACAAAAAATACACTGTCTTAGTGTTATTATAATCTGTTTACTGGCTAACAATACGAGCCCCTGACTACCAAAACATTCTGTGAAAACAGCACATCAGTGGCCCTTTCCATTTCCACGATATTCACGGTGCAAGTTTTAGGTGATTCACCCTGTATATATTACACCTGTCACATAGTCTTCCTCGTCTGCAGCACCAAATACCTCGTTTGTAGAGTCTCGTGTGGCTAATTCAACACTTCTAATTGTTTGGGATTCCATCCGTGCTTCACAGGATATCGGAAGGTTGAATTCAGACAACTGAGTGATTTGTAATTCATAATTGATTCCGCAGTGTAAAGCAAGGAGCATAGTTAATTTGTGCATATTATGCGGGGCCTTTCTTTCGAAGAAGAACAATTCTTACTTATTGTTGACACCCTTGAAAGTTTCCTGTGTCGAAGGTCTCATTTATTACATTAGTTAAGGCAAGTTACATGCTGCCTAAACTTTCTCCTAGTACAGAGATGGACGCTTCATCTATTCCTGCTGACTTGCTACTCTTTCACTTTTGTGTCACTTTCATGGCTTCACACAGTGGCGAGTAACAAAATTAATTATACTTGTTGCATAGGTTTTTCAGCAGTTACATCTGGTTTTTGAAACGTTTGTTGGATTTTGTATGCAAAACAGAGAAAATACTCATTAGCACAATTTGCTAGTTACTATGGAACATTTGCTGATTTATCTTGTCGTTTATATGCAACTACTAATTAACACAAGGATCAACAAGGAACACATTGAAAGTAACTACGAGTTTTTTTCTTTTCTCTGAATCCTGTATAAAAAGGTTCCAGGTCACATCAGCTCCCTTTTACAAGTATTTTAATAATGGTGATAAAAATTTGTCACTGTGACTATTTTATAGAATTAAAATTGTTTAAATGACTGCTGAGATTTCTAATACCCACACTTATTCACTTGTTTGAATCTGACACGGATGCTTCTGAAAATTGCTCAATATTACATAGCGATTAGAAACTTCTGCACCTATGTTGGTTTCGTTGTACCACGGCTTCCATCTTTTGACTTACTGTCCTTAAAAAACTTTTGACTTCCGAATTTTGAAAAAAAATTCTGCAGGCCTGGAGTTAAGTGTGCTTTTCAAGTCGACCTAATACCTTTCTTACGCGTCAGTGGCAATCCATGAGGTCGACATATTTTACAAATACGCCGCGGTGTTCTCCCTTTGTGTTTATAGCAACACACTAAAGGTTTAGTGTCCCTTCTTGGACTATCGATCAACTGGGACATTCCGAAATAGTCAGTGGTCCACAATGAATGAATGTATTTTCATTCCGCAACGAAGTGTGTGCTGATTTGAAAGTACCTGGCAGATTAAAACTGTGTGCCGGGCCTGTATTACAACCTGGGCCTCTGCCTCTAGCGTGCAAGTGTTCTACCGACTTTTCTTTCCGTTTTGTTCGTCACTTTCCTCGCCGTCTGATCTGGTCGGACGTCACAGGACAGCGCTTCATGCTCATGGTTGAATATTTCGCTCAGCCGTTTTATTATTATTATTACGGACGGCAGCCAGCCCACTCACCGACCACGGCGCCAGCGAACCTACTGATCTACCCAACGACGGTTCACGTCCGTCCTCGCAGCTTTACTTCCACCAGTACCTCACCTCCTCACGATGTTTATGAGGCTACTGCTTATTTCATCTACGATATTTCTGTTTATGTTTATATTTGAAACCAGATTATTTTATCTTTGGGGTTCGTGGTCCAGTAATCATCACACATTTCTCCTAGACTTATGGGATTCCTATGTATTCTCTATCGCTTCCCATACAAGGAGACACAGCTCTTAACAGGATGTGGCAGCAGCGTACATTTTTACACAGTGAGAGAATCAGGTTATTCAAAAGTAGGCTTTTACAGGACTTCTCCCCTGATGACGTAAGTGGTCGGTTTTGCTGTCTACGAACACTGAGTTATTATGGGCAGTTAAGTAAAAGTGAGAGTAACTCGCATGATGCTAATTTTCAGAGAACGGCACTGCAGTCCTTTACTTTAGGAGTGGCTGCCCATGTCACTAGTTTTCCTTTCTGTTTCACATATTCCCAGAATTAGTATTATTCTGAAATCTTTCTTATGGATTACATCAGGACTTATATAGTGCAGCTCCACTCACTGTTACTCGCATAGCTGCAGAACATTCTCGACTTTTAATCTTGAACAGCTATGCGTCTTTCAGAATATGAATATATGAAATCAAATGAGACAATGTTTAATCAAAGAGTAATGTGACGCCCAGTGACTGTAAACCCGGCTTTTGATTCACCTCAACTACCGTTCAAGTTACTTTAACAGTACTGTCTAAAAAAAATAAAAGTGAGAGTATATGCGAAGACTACAAGACTTTGAAATGAAACTAAACAAGAAAAATTACAATACAGGGGATAACGTTGTAGCTTGGAACACTCTTCAGTCCTGTAATAGAAGTGTAATATATTTTCTTATTTCATTTTTAAATGACGACATCACTTTTAATGTCCTGCGGTCCTTTTCTGAAACCACAAAAAATGGTTCAAATGGCACTGAGCGCTATGGGACTTAACATCTGAGGTCATCAGTCTTCTAGAACTTAGAACTACTTAACCCTAACTAAACCTAAGGACATCACACACATCCATGCCCAAGGCAGGATTCGAACCTGCGACCGTAGCGGTCGTGCGGTTCCAGACTGTAGGGCCTAGAACCGCTCGGCCACTTCGGCCGGCTAGTGTGATAGTGTGGGGAGTCATGAGTGAGACTGGGGGAGAGCGAGTGCCGTTCTAGCTCCGATTGCTTTTTATCTCGTTAGTCGCATTTTTTCCGTTTGAACCACATTCATTTCCACAAATTTCGTATTGGCGCTGACAACCGCGTCGTTGACCGCCCCTAAAACACACAACTGCCCTCACACACACACACACACACACACACACACGCAGACACACACACACACACACACACACACACACATACATCACGCGCGCGCACATTTCCATGCTCTTACATCTCTTTTTGTTTCAATGTACAAGACTGCGCACGACCGATTAAGTATGGCTTATAGTCCACATTTTATGCAATTAATTCTAAAAATATATAGCATTTTACTCACCATATAATTCTATACCTGAAGAATTAACACTATCCTCAAAGAGACTTTGATTGCAGCACTTAAATGTGCGGAACGCAAAATTCAAATGTATTTACAAATGCTGCACAAAACACAACCTCATATCTATCAACAACACAGACTGGAGAAAGCAGAGGAAACTGTTTATGGCGGTCTCTAGTGCGCACTCCACATAATTCTGAAATCAGCCACTAGCCTGAAGTGGCGACGAAGAAACATCGCGATTCTTGTACTTCTGTTTCTGATTCTTATTTAGATCTTATTCGCTGGGACACCACTTTCGCCTTTCGCCACGGCCTTTTGAAGAACTTTATAACTGTAAGAATTTGAGGGAAACAGCATTTTATTCTCAGTCCCACAGTAGGTGCAACGTCATGAGAAGTCCCACTGAAAATCTATTTTTTATGGCGTTGTAGATGAATGTGGAGACTTGGACACTACGATACACATAGGATGATAAGAATTTGAGGGAAACAGCATTTTATTCTCAGGTCCACAGTAAGTGCAATGTCGTGCAAAGTCCCACTGAAAATCTATTTTTATGACATTTTAGATGAATGTGGAGACGTTGTAGTGGGACGCGAAATTGAAGCGTCACCCATCCACCAGTGTCAGCCCAGTTTGCAGGTGACTATAAGTTTAATTTAGTTTGTTTATATATTTTTCTTATTATTGGTAATAGATGTGAATTATCTAAAAGTTTTGTATTTTTTTTATGTGTTTCATGTACGGAGAGGGCGGCGCAACGAACGGAGACAGCATCTTCGTTGCCGCGACCAGAGAGGAAATTGCTGGCCACTATACGTCGCGGGTCGACAGCCAAAGAGCAACAGAAGATCCTGGAACCGAGTTGTTGCGTCGTGCTTCTAAAAATTGAAAAGAATGTTTTATACTCTTTTGTACAACAATGACGTCATATAGAGCTTAATCTTGTTGAAAAGTCAGTCACTAATTCTCAACGCTCAAGTTCACATCTGTATGTGTAGGAAGCTAATAAAATAGTGTATGCTACTAAAGTTGAAACACGTGTCTTGAAGATTTATTTGTGAAGAATTATGTGAACGGATTAATAATATATTTGACAACATTAGTGATTCTTACGGCGTTCATCGAAACTTTGAATCTAAAAAGTTTAATCAATGTGTGCTTCTGATATCGATTAAGTCAAGATAAAGTGTATCAATATAAGTTCTGAGGAGAAACAAACGAAATTTAAATTGAAAGAGTTTACGCAAACCAATTGGCCCGAGTGACGAAATTCTTTGCTTACGACTCAACTGATGTTTTCCAGTTTCGTTCAAGAACCATTCTGTGATAATTTAAAAAGAATATAAATCATTTTTAGTGGGTTGTAACTGACGTAGGTGACGAAGTCTGCACATGGTCATATGATAAACGAAAGTCATTCCTAAACAAAACCTATACGTCGTTACACTACACCGTGGCGACCTTATAAACAGGACTTGTGTGCAACTAAGGCACACAGGTACGAAACAAAACATCAAGAGTCCTTCGGAAGTCAACGCGAGTTCTCGTGGAGCTTTCACCAGCCAGCGGCGACTTCGCGGGTGTGGGCATCTGACGGAGCGCAGCCGAGCAGTACGGTCACGCAGTTATTCCACGAGAAGACGCATCTGTTGGGCAGCAGCTGAACGCTGCAAACCCCGACAACCCTTTTTCTCCCTAAACTAACAGGCCCAGTACGTCAGCTGCGGGGCGTTCCTCCGGCTGGTATTAAAGGTGTTGCTGAGGGCTTCGCCTGTCTACGGCGGTGCCGGGCGTGGTTGCAGCCAGTGACGTCTCCGGTGTTCGACTCAGCGTCCTGCCGGTTGCGGAAGCGGGGTCGCAGCATCTCAGCGGCTGCATCGACGGCTGTTATATCTGCAGCCCATAGCAGCACACTGATCACCGAGAACTACAAACTACAATATTAGTGTCCGGTGAGTTTGTTTCAAGTTGGAAGTGCAGTGTTGTACATAGGGACTGTGCTTTTACGGGATTGTTGATTACAAGTCTGCGTGTGTAACTAGTTAATATCTTACAATAATGTCGGGAAGTGAAATGTCAGACGAAGAGCAGTCTATGTCCGATAGGAGCATGAGATCCCTTTTTAGGGCGATTGCTAAATTAAAACAGTCTAACGAAGAATCTACTGCTAGATTAAAAGAGGAACTAAAACAGGAATTAAAACAGTCTAACGAAGAATCTATGGCTAGATTAAAACAGTCTAACGAGGAATCTAATGCTAGATTAAAAGAGGAACTAAAACAGGAACTAAAACAGTCTAACGAAGAATCTATTGCTAGATTAAAAGAGGAATTAAAACAATCTAATGAAGAATCTACTGCTAGATTAAGTGATAAAATAGAGTCTTCTAAAGTTGAAATGCAGGAAAAATTAGCAGGACTTAGTAATAAGATTGCTGATAATTGTAAAAGGTTAGAAGAACATATCCAGGAATCGCGCGAGGAAAAAGCTCGCATGCGAAACGATATTACTGACTTAACCGAGAGACTAGATAGTGTCAATATCTTAGTTGTAAATGAAATACAGAAAAATAACGATATGTTTCGAGGTGAATTTTCTATGCAAACGGAAACTGTTCGTAGAGAATTATTGGAATCTATTAAAGAGGTCTCTACCAAACCTGTAGAGATGTCTTCAATAGATAATGTAGAATTAGAGACATTAACTCATCAAGTAGAAAAGGACCATACCGAAATCGAAAACATGAAATTTTTAATTACTGAAATATGCAGTAACCTTGAGGCTGCCAAAGATAATAACATTGACGACAGTACAGAGCGTTCACATCGTGAACACAGTGAAGAATCGATATTAGCTAATCGCGTTTCCAATACAGAAATGCGAATACAGGAAATTACTAAACGGTTATCGGAGTTAGATAATAAAGAAAACATTTCAGATATCAGAGGTAATAACATAACCAGAGACAACAGTCGCATCGAATTTGCTAGCTCGGACGACAACAATATGAATAAAGAAATCACGGCAAGCCAATCCGATGCAACTCCGTCTCCGCAATCTAAACAAAATCCGACTATTTCTCTCGCAGAATGTCTGGATGATATAACGACAAATTCAAATGTGGCAAGTCGATTTCCTGTATTCAAACCAGGAGGCGAACTTCACCCTATAATCTTTATAAAAGCTTTTGAAACATCATTATCTCCCAAATGGAGTAATGGAAAACGCATTCAATTTGTAATAGGACATTTAGAAGCAGAAGCTGCGGAATGGGCAGTACTGCATAGAACTGAATTCAGGGACTGGGATGATTTTGTTAAGCAGTTTAAACAACATTATTGGTCAAGAGGAAAACAACAACACTTAACTTTAGAGTTGCTAGACCCTCCTCCATATTCTAAACGGTGGGGAGGTTATAGGAATTATTTTGAATGGCATTTAAACCGTGCTAAATTAATTGAAGAACCAATTATTGAAAGTCATTTAATACGAGTCCTAATTAGTAGGTTACCGTATTATGTAAAGGAAAGAATGATAGAAAGAGAATGGTCACAGCCGTGCGAATTGTTAGGATATTTAGAGCAGTTAGATATACTTAATAGAGAAAGGGAAGACGAGAAGTTTAGATTTGGTAGAAATGACAATCCTCGAAATAATAATAATAATTCAGAACCACGAAAAGCTAATAACAACAATCATAGCCGGTTTTGTTATATAAAGCGTCAATCTAAAGATAAAGAGAGCCAACAAAATCGTGGCAATAACTCGAAAATCCGGAAATTACACAATAACGATCATGAAATAAATCATCCTCAAGTAATTAATGAAGGTCAAGTGGTAGGTGACGTTATCATAGAAAGTTCGGAAAACTAGTAAAGTCCTTTAGTACGGGTCAACTAAAGGGAACTGTTAGTCAAGATTATACAAGACCCAATTGCAATTTATCATTAAGCTGCCAAAAGGACGGTGACTGGCAACGAGATTTGCTTCAGGAAAACAATCTGATAAGGGAGAATATAACTTATAAACCCGTTATTAAAGGTTATATTAAAGATACCGAAATAAATATTATAATTGATTCGGGTAGCGAAGTAAGTATTTTATCGAAAGAATTATTCCAGCTTAAAAGAAAATATTGGAATTTCCCAACCTTACCTGTAACTGGGGTGAAAATTATAGGAGTTACCGGTAAAAGAAGTCAAAATATTACTGAGGAAGTGTATTTAACTTTTGAGATTGCTAAACAATTAATTGCTCACTCTGTACTTGTCGTAGCCAACTTAAATGTGGCCCTAATTTTAGGTATAGATTGGCTGTGTAAATATAAAGCTATATTAGATTTTAAAGACTCTTCCTTAACCATCCGTAAGGAGGCATGTGCTTTTAAAGTGAGGTTTTCTGATAATCAAGTACCGGAAAATTGCTACGAATCCTTACAGATTAAGTACGCACAGACCATGAGCCTATTAACAGATTTTAGTGATCTTGAATATGAAGTATACCAAGGTCAGGCTAGTAGCAGTATCGAAACCGAAGTGAAAGAAAAATGTTATTCTACGAATTGTCTATCCGAACAAGAAAAGGAAGAGTTGGAATCTTTGTTGTTAGAATTTAGAGCCGTCTTCTCAGATGAACCAGGGAGAATTAAAGATCACGTCTGTAAACTTAAGATTAAAGATCAAAAACCATTCTTTAAGAAACCTTATCCTATTCCAGTACAATTCAAAGAACCGGCTAGTAGAGAAATAAGTAAGATGCTAGAACAAAACATTATCGAACGATCATGTAGCGCTTTTAACAGTCCTTTGTGGGTAGTTAAGAAAGCTACTGGTGGGGTACGACTAGTTCTGGATGCCCGTGAGTTAAATAAAATTATAGAGATGGAAAGAGACAGACCTATTCCTATGGAGGACGTACTTCTTAAGATTGCTGGTTCTCGTTATATGAGTACAATGGATTTAACTGCTGGCTACCATCAAGTAATATTACACCCGGATTCACGGCAATATACGGCTTTTCTTTTTGAAGTCAGATCATATCAGTTCCAAGTTTTACCTTTTGGACTTAATATATCAGTGTCAGCTTTCATTAGGGCATTAGATTCTGCTTTGGGTCAACAATTGTTACAAAAGATTATTTTATATGTAGATGATATTTTGGTAGCCACTAAAACGTGGGAAGAACACGTAACGATATTACGGGAATTGTTTGACCGTTTAATTGACAGAGGAATTACTTTAAAATTATCTAAGTCTTACTTCGGAAAGGAGGAAGTGAGATTTTTGGGGCATATAGTGGACAGTAAAGGTATTAGGCCAGACCCAGCACGCATTGAAGCTATTGCTCGATGCCAGAGTCCTAGAAATCGGAAGCAGTTGAAATCATTCTTAGGAATGGTAGGATTCCTGAGAAGATTTCTTCCAGGGCAGGATATTGTTAATCCTAAATTACTAGATTTATTGAAAGAGAAGTCAGTATGGCTCTGGGGACAAGAGGAAGAGGAAGTTTTTAATAAAATAAAAGGAGCGTTAACCGAAGCCAAAATGTTATACCACCCAGATTTCAATCAGGACTTTTGTATGTGTACGGATGCCTCTGATTATGGTGTGTCTTGTGTAATATTCCAAGGTGATCTGACCAATGAAAAGGGATTATATCGGCCTATTGGATTCGCTAGTAGAACTTTAAATAAACACGAAAGAAATTATTTTGTAACCGAGAAGGAAGCTCTCGCAGTGGTATGGGGTTTTCAACGATTTAGAGGATTATTAATGGGAAGAAAAACAATTGTATATACTGATCATCAGGCTTTAATCTTTCTGAACAATTGTCGGTTACTTCACCGTAGACTATTACGTTGGGTATTATGCTTGCAAGAATTTCAGTACGAAATTAGGTATATAAAAGGATCTCAGAATGTAGTTTCGGATGCTTTGTCGAGACTCCCTGTAGGAATGGATAATATTAATATTGCAGAAGAACCAGGAACAAATTACCATGTTTATTTCCTTTTAACTAAGGAGAACGAACGTAAGGTTAAACGGATAGTAACTGCTGTTAGGTGCAATCAAAGAAATGACGATCAATATAGGGACCTTATACAAAACCTTAATAATGGGGACGAAACAGTTAACACCCGGGGTGTGTGGTTATATTTTAACGACTTGTTGTATTGGAAAGCACAGAGGGAACACCAGAGATGGAAAATCTGCATTCCGAAAACTGTTGTAGACGAGTTAATTACTTATATTCATGAAGGTTATGGGCATTTTGGAATTCATAAATGTATTAAACATCTAATAAAGTATTATTATTTCAAAAATATGTCCCGTATTGTGAGAAGTATTATCAGGGCTTGTGAAACCTGTCAAAAGGTTAAAGTTAATAACAAATCTAAGCGTTATAAATTATATGCTGTAATTCCTCGATGTTTGTGGGATCTACTGTCATTAGATTTTTTCGGCCCTCTGCCTCGTAGTTCAGGAGGATTAACTTATGTGTTTGTTGTAATGGAATGTTGGTCCAAACATGTCAAGCTATATACTTTGAAACGAGCGAATACAGCAAGCGTTATACGCTGCCTCACCCGAAATTACTTTGTTAACTGGGGCATTCCTAAACGACTTATGTCTGACAACGGTAGTGCCTTTATTAGCCAAAAGTTTCAAGATATGATAAAACAATATGGAATCAAACATATCTTAATTTCGAAATATCACCCTCAAAGTAATTTAGTAGAAAGAGTCATGAAAGAATTAGGACGATTATGTAGAACTTATTGTGCACATAAACATACTCGGTGGGCCAAACTAATGCCTGAATTCGAAAAGATATTAAATGAATTGCCTCACCTAACGACGGGATTATCACCTATAGAAATTTTAGGCAAACGAATTATAGGTGAGCCTTTACTAGCTGCTCTACCTTGGCCACCAGCAAATGAGATCCAACAATGCATCCCAGACGAAAAAGTTTGCGAACAGATTATTAAAAATGCCGAACGGAGAATTAAAATTTATAATCAACATGCTATAGAACCCTTATTTCAGGTAGGAGACCTTGTGCTAGTACGATCTCATCCTAAAAGTTCTAAGATCGGTAAGGAATGTAGGAAATTTTTCTTTATCTTTGAAGGTCCATATGTTGTACATAAGATTGTACATCCCAAAGCGTTACTTCTTATGGAACCTTCATCAGGTGTAATTAAAGGATTATATAGTGTTGACCAAATGAAACCCTTCATTCCTAAATAAGTTAATATTTAGTATATGTTACATACGGAAGAGCGTTCATAGTTTATTCATGTGAAGTTTTCGTGATAGTTACGTGTTATTTTCAAGAAATAACAGAAAGCTTAAACAAGTGTTTTACAGTAATCTACTGGTACTTCAAAAAGAGAAAGATAACCAAAAGGGGGATTTATATGGAAGAAATTTTGCTATAAGGTCAAAAGGAATTTTGTATATTTTCATGTTTACTCGGATAGTAGGAACCAAAGGGGATGGTAAATAATTTTAGGGACCATGGGCGTCCAGAGCTATATGGCTCACGAGAACATAGCAGAGTGCCTTTAATAGAGTTTGTAATAGTGTTAATATAGAACACACCAAACGGGGCTCTCTCGCATGTTTCTCCTAAATAAATTGCCATTACCCAACAAGGTGTCCGAAGGCAAAGAAAGCCGTGCCGAGATTCTAAAGAAAGTTTTCCTTGATTTCTTCTTGACCTCAGGCATAAATAAGGCATTAGGGAAAAGAATGAAGCAAAGTAAATAGTGCTATTAGTTATTGTGAGAAACTTATTATTAATATACATTTTTTTGGAAAGAATAACTCTAGTAAATAAACGAAAGTGGAACTAATCTATCACAATTTGAACGCTCTGTCCTAATGTAACAACGTTAAAGAACGTGCTAAATTAGCATTTACTAGCAACTATTAAATGAAGAGGACGAATCTCCATATATTCGGTTATGAATTACCACAATGGCACAATTAAGAGTAAATGACAAATAGTCGCAACAATATCGTATTAAAAGGATTAAATCTATCTGAGAACAAGGACTCTAGATTACGTAAAATGTGAGGAAAATGTATTAACAGTTAAATATGGTATATAGAAAAGGTCTTACTTTCGGTTAAAAACCTGCCAAACTGAGCTTGTGGGTGGGGTATGTAGTGGGACGCGAAATTGAAGCGTCACCCATCCACCAGTGTCAGCCCAGTTTGCACGTGACTATAAGTTTAATTTAGTTTGTTTATATATTTTTCTTATTATTGGTAACAGATGTGAATTATCTAAAAGTTTTGTATTTTTTTTATGTGTTTCATGTACGGAGAGGGCGGCGCAACGAACGGAGACAGCATCTTCGTTGCCGCGACCAGAGAGGAAATTGCTGGCCACTATACGTCGCGGGTCGACAGCCAAAGAGCAACAGAAGATCCTGGAACCGAGTTGTTGCGTCGTGCTTCTAAAAATTGAAAAGAATGTTTTATACTCTTTTGTACAACAATGACGTCATATAGAGCTTAATCTTGTTGAAAAGTCAGTCACTAATTCTCAACGCTCAAGTTCACATCTGTATGTGTAGGAAGCTAATAAAATAGTGTATGCTACTAAAGTTGAAACACGTGTCTTGAAGATTTATTTGTGAAGAATTATGTGAACGGATTAATAATATATTTGACAACATTAGTGATTCTTACGGCGTTCATCGAAACTTTGAATCTAAAAAGTTTAATCAATGTGTGCTTCTGATATCGATTAAGTCAAGATAAAGTGTATCAATATAAGTTCTGAGGAGAAACAAACGAAATTTAAATTGAAAGAGTTTACGCAAACCAATTGGCCCGAGTGACGAAATTCTTTGCTTACGACTCAACTGATGTTTTCCAGTTTCGTTCAAGAACCATTCTGTGATAATTTAAAAAGAATATAAATCATTTTTAGTGGGTTGTAACTGACGTAGGTGACGAAGTCTGCACATGGTCATATGATAAACGAAAGTCATTCCTAAACAAAACCTATACGTCGTTACACTACAACGTGGACACGACGATGCACATAGAATGTCTCGTTATACGTTTCCCACGCATTTTTCAAACGGCGTACGCTTTCTGTTATTTCTTTCACAGGAAAGATAGGAATGTGGCGGACCACGAATGGAGCTAAGAGGAAGAGTGACTTATATTGTATATCATGGACATTACTTGTGAAATCCTTTACGCTCGCAGAAAACACTGTGCATAAAGACAATCACCTAATCAACACGATACCCTAAGATACATCGGGAGTTACTACAAACAGTCCGTCCTTAACATCAGAACATGAACCGTGTGGAAGTAAAAGTGGAGTGTGCGAACGCCAGGAAAACGAAATAACTTTGTGTCTCATAACACACGATCATTCGTACCAGGGGAAACTTAGGAAAAATTTGTACAACGTATTGATATCAGCATGCACTGCGACCGCATGTTGAAGTTCCAAGGGAAGGATAGCCAAGTCCACAGCATTTGGTAAAAGGCAATAATTTTAATAAAAGGTAATCTATTGGAGCATTCCCAGCCACACAGGTATTCTTTCTGCTTAGGGAGTTGAGTGTGATGCACTTAGGTGAGCCTGCTATGGATGGACAAATCAGGTGAGGCTGTAAAATATGGAATAAAGTAGGTAAAATGTGATACTCACACATTTGGATATAGATATGAATATTCCTCTATTCAGTGACTGGAGAATTATTGGATTAACTAAAGTCGTAGAGGGAAAAACTCTATTCAGCACTCACATGTTGGTTGGTACGACACAGACGTACAAGTTCGATAGTCACCTACGAGCTACAATCGCAATTAGAACGATCAAAATAGAAAAATTATAGGTACATTAATTCATTGATGGAAATCAATCAACTACAAGATTAGAACGGTACACACTTCAAACCCGGTGCAGCGTTCTCAGACATACACTCCTGGAAATGGAAAAAAGAACACATTGACACCGGTGTGTCAGACCCACCATACTTGCTCCGGACACTGCGAGAGGGCTGTACAAGCAATGATCACACGCACGGCACAGCGGACACACCAGGAACCGCGGTGTTGGCCGTCGAATGGCGCTAGCTGCGCAGCATTTGTGCACCGCCGCCGTCAGTGTCAGCCAGTTTGCCGTGGCATACGGAGTTCCATCGCAGTCTTTAACACTGGTAGCATGCCGCGACAGCGTGGACGTGAACTGTATGTTCAGTTGACGGACTTTGAGCGAGGGCGTATAGTGGGCATGCGGGAGACCGGGTGGACGTACCGCCGAATTGCTCAACACGTGGGGCGTGAGGTCTCCACAGTACATCGATGTTGTCGCCAGTGGTCGGCGGAAGGTGCACGTGCCCGTCGACCTGGGACCGGACCGCAGCGACGCACGGATGCTCGCCAAGACCGTAGGATCCTACGCAGTGCCGTAGGGGACCGCACCGCCACTTCCCAGCAAATTAGGGACACTGTTGCTCCTGGGGTATCGGCGAGGACCATTCGCAACCGTCTCCATGAAGCTGGGCTACGGTCCCGCACACCGTTAGGCCGTCTTCCGCTCACGCCCCAACATCGTGCAGCCCGCCTCCAGTGGTGTCGCGACAGGCGTGAATGGAGGGACGAATGGAGACGTGTCGTCTTCAGCGATGAGAGTCGCTTCTGCCTTGGTGCCAATGATGGTCGTATGCGTGTTTGGCGCCGTGCAGGTGAGCGCCACAATCAGGACTGCATACGACCGAGGCACACAGGGCCAACACCCGGCATCATGGTGTGGGGAGCGATCTCCTACACTGGCCGTACACCACTGGTGATCGTCGAGGGGACACTGAATAGTGCACGGTACATCCAAACCGTCATCGAACCCATCGTTCTACCATTCCTAGACCGGCAAGGGAACTTGCTGTTCCAACAGGACAATGCACGTCCGCATGTATCCCGTGCCACCCAACGTGCTCTAGAAGGTGTAAGTCAACTACCATGGCCAGCAAGATCTCCGGATCTGTCCCCCATTGAGCATGTTTGGGACTGGATGAAGCGTCGTCTCACGCGGTCTGCACGTCCAGCAAGAACGCTGGTCCAACTGAGGCGCCAGGTGGAAATGGCATGGCAAGCCGTTCCACAGGACTACATCCAGCATCTCTACGATCGTCTCCATGGGAGAATAGCAGCCTGCATTGCTGCGAAAGGTGGATATACACTGTACTAGTGCCGACATTGTGCATGCTCTGTTGCCTGTGTCTATGTGCCTGTGGTTCTGTCAGTGTGATCATGTGATGTATCTGACCCCAGGAATGTGTCAATAAAGTTTCCCCTTCCTGGGACAATGAATTCACGGTGTTCTTATTTCAATTTCCAGGAGTGTAGTTCGTGAAAACAAGGGAAATTTATTCAGATTGATGTGTGTGAAATCTTATGGGACTTAACTGCTAAGGTCATCCGTCCCTAAGCTTACACACTACTTAACCTAAATTATCCTAAGGACAAACACACACACCCAAGCCCGAGGGAGGACTCGAACCTCCGCCGGAACCAGCAGCACAGTCCGTGACTGCAGCGCCATTAGACCGTTCGGATGATCCCGCGCGGCATTTATTCACATTGTCTTATTCTCTTAGCACATTGTGTAATCCTACCCTCCCACACATCACCATTAAATTTCTCTGTCTCTGCAAAAGTTTTGAAAGCTTCGTGAGGCGTAGGATGTACAAAAGCAAAACTTTTCACTTATCTTCATTTTCATTTCTTGTTGTTGCGTCTAGATGTACATTCTTGCGGCTGAAATTTTGATTTAGAATTGTGGGCTCTTGTTGATCTGAATAATGTTTGAAGATTTGCCTGTTTTACTATGGAATTTTATTTTTTGTCACATTTTTCAGTATCACATGGTCTTTACGATTTCCACTTAATATTCCAGATTAGATTGTTAGTGTTGATCATAAAAAAATACGTCTGTCTGCATCAGAGGGATATCCACTACTATTTACATTCTGCGTTACTCACAATATTCCAGAGAGTTTACAAAGCAAAAGAGTTTACAACCGTTCTTGACAAAAGAAGAATCTTCCAGTTATATTATTATTTTATAAATGAGACTAGAAATAAATTTAATAATTCGTATAGATTTTGCAATTAATAATATGAATTTTAAGTATGCCAGATATTTCGTAACTTCAAATATTTCTAAAAGAAGAATAATTTTAACCACATATACAGAGTGTAATAAATTAATTATGCCGCGCGGCCTGAGGGGTCTTGTCACGGTCCCCCCTCCGTCGGAGGTTTGAGTCCTCCCTCGGGCATGGGTGTGTGTATCGTCCTTAGTGCAAGCTAGTTTTAAGTTAGATTAAGCAGCGTGTAAGCTTAGGGACTGATGAATGGTTCAAATGGCTCTGAGCATTATCGGACTTCACATCTGAGGTCATGTCCCCTAGAACTTAGAACTACTTAAACCTAAGTAACCTAAGTATATCACACACATCCATGCCCGAGGCACGATTCGAACCTGCGACGGTAGCAGTTTGGCCCCATGCGAATTTGCAATTTCCACAAAATCAAATGAAACTCTTTCAGTGAAACAGCCAAGAATGTTCACCTATACCAGATTCGGAATTAATCCTGCTATCGGCTATTTCTATAGAAAAAAAATGTTATGTTTTCTAACGGGTGTCCCATTACAAGCGCAATTATGCATTAATCTAGTAGTAACCAGGGAAAAAACAACTGCTGAATCTTCAGCGTCGCCGGCCGGTGTGGCCGAGCGGTTGTAGCCGCTACAGTCTGGAACCGCGAGACCGCTACGGTCGCAGGTTCGTATCCTGCCTCGGGCATGTATGTGTGTGATGTCCTTAGCTTAGTTAGGTTTAAGTAGTTCTAAGTTCTAGGGGACTGATGACCACAGATGCCCCATAGTGCGCACAAGGGAACCTCCCCATCGCACCCCCCTCAGATTTAGTTATAAAAACTGTTAGTTATAAAAACTGAACACAGATCAATCGAGAAAACAGGAAGAAGTTGTGTGGAACTAAGAAAAAATAAGTAAAATATACAATTTGAGTAGTCCATATGCAAGATAGGCAACATCAAGAATGGCGCGATCTCAGGAGCGCAGTGGTCCCGTGGTTAGCGTGAGCAGCTGCGGAACGAGAGGTCCTTGGTTCAAGTCCTGCCTCCAGTGAAAAGTTTAATATTTTATTTTCAGTTTATGTGACAAACTCTTATGTTTTCATCACTTTTTTGGGAGTGATTATCACATCCACAAGAAAACCTAAATCGGGCAAGGTAGAAGAATCTTTTTACCCATTTGCCAAGTGTACAAGTTAGGTGGGTCGACAACATATTCCTGTCATGTGACGCACATGCCTTCACCAGTGTCGTATAGAATATATCAGACGTGTTTTCCTGTGGAGGAATCGGTTGACCTATGACCTTGAGATCAAATGTTTTCGGTTCCCATTGGAGAGGCACGTCCTTTCGTCTACTAATCGCACGGTTTTGCGGTGCGGTCACAAAACACTAAACTTATTACAGTGAAAAGAGATTTCAATGAACGAACGGACAGATCATAACTTTGCGAAAATTAAAATTTTAACTCGAGGGCGGACTTGAACCGTTGACCTATCGTTCCGCAGCTGCTCACGCTAACCACGGGACCACGGCGCTCTTGAACCCAGACGATCCTAGATGTTGCCTATCTTGCGCATAGACAACTCAGTTTGTATATTTTGCTTACTTTTTTCATAGTTCCATACAACTTCTTCCTGTTTTCTCGATTGATTTGTGTTCAGTTTTTCAAGGCCTATCCACTGTGCGAACTTATAACTAAATCTGAGGGGGGTGCGATGGGGAGGTTCCCTTGTCAGAGGCATTTGAACCATTTTTTCTTCAGCGTCAGACCTAGCACAGAGGATTAGGACGTAAGAGCACATTAAAATGACAAACTTCTTAGAAGTTGGACCAGAAACTCGAAATCATTTTGCACCCTGTTGACACGTATCGTACGACCAGTTTTTCCTACCGCTTTTGTTGCTGAGAACATTATACGCCGCACCAGGACAGGCGTGTGTCTACGAATAATTCAGCCGAACGTGAGTGAACCGTTCTGTGTAGGCCGACTTGCCGCAGTGTGTTACATCGCAGGCGGGCGGTTATCGAACCCGGGCGCAGACGGCGGTGAGTGTGCCGGTTCGGCGACAGCAGGCGGTGGCAGCGCGAAGCTGGTGAGGCGGCCGCGCGGTGTGCGGTGAGCTGCGCCAACAGGTGAGGCAATTTCAGGGTCCAGGGCGGCCGAGCGGCGCTAAGCCGGGGGCCGCAGGGAGCGGAGGGCGCGGGAAAGGGAAAGGGCGAGGGGAGTGGGCGAGGCGCGCAAAACTCCTCCCACGTCTTCCGCCGCCCTCCTTCTTCCCCGCCATCGCTGCTTCACCTTCCCACCCCACCCCTCACGACGTTCAGCTCTGCCGGCAGCCGGCCGGTCTTTGTGCGTTGTGCGCCGCCGCAGAGATCAAAAAGTGGTCACGAGGTGAAGCGAGGCTCCGCGTGCGCCCTCGCTCCCCCCCCCCTCTTTCCACCCCTCCTTCCACCCTACCAGTGGCCGCTCTTTGAGGGAGGATTTCTCCTCCTTTTTGTGTGTGTGTGTATGTGTGTGTGCGGCGTGCCCCCGCTGTCGCAGGCTCGTACCGCGGCGCCTTCAACAGCTGACATGCAAATTAAAAAACTTTGGCCCGGACCCCGGAGGCGGGCCAGATTAGCCGCGGCTTACACCGCGCCACACCACACCCGCCTCTGTGCCGACTTAATCGCGCTTTACGCGGAAATTTCCGCGGCGGCGTACAGACGGGTCGCGACAACTTCGGGCGCCCGTCCCTCGTCTTGTGAATGCGACTCTTGGGCCGCTTTTCGTTTTTCCTCCCGCGAACGCTGCGGAAAATCTCGCACTGCTGCGCTGTTACGCCCTCTTCCCTCGCCACGAGCAGGCGCCGAGTGTGTGAGCGGAAGGAAAAACGCCCATTGAAAGGCACAAAGGCGGAGTTCCGCGAAATATACAATCAAACGGAACGTCCGCCGAGCCCTGCGCGTCCCGCGCCCTTTACCGACGTCGAATGAAAAGCTCTTCGGATTTCGGTCTACGGGACCATGAATTTGCGCACGAGATCGCTACTCGCCAGCTGTGGCCAACCGCGGCCTCAGCTCGGCGGCTCTTAGTGGCCCTCTACAGCAACTCACACGTTTTCTGCCATTTGTAATTAGTACTTCATCCAAATAGATTCTGGTCGTACGTGAAGTATGTTAGCGGCAAGAAACAATCAATGCCTTCTCTGCTCGTTAACAATGGAGATACTATCGAAGACAGTGCTGCCAAAGCAGAGTTACTAAACATAGCCTTCAGAAATGCCTTCACTAAAGAAGACGAAGAAAATATTCCAGAATTAGAATCTAGAACAGCTGCCAACATGAGTAACGTAGAAGTAAATATCCTAGGAGTACTGAAGCAACTCAAATCACTTAATAAAAGCAAGTCTTCTGGCCCAGACTTTATACCAATTAGGTTCCTTTCGGAGTATGCTGATGCATTAGCTCCATACTTAACAATCATATTCAACCGTTCCCTCGACGAAAGATCCGTGCCCAAAACACTAGAAAGTTGCACAGGTCACACCAATATTCGAGAAAGTGGTAGGAGTAAACCACTAAATTACAGGCCCATATCATTAACGTCGATATGTAGCAGCATTTTAGAACATATATTGTGTTCAAACATTAAGAATTACCTCGTAGGAAACGGTCTATTGACACACAGTCAACATGGGTTTAGAAAACATGGTTCCTGTGAAACACAACCAGCTCTTTTTCACATGAAGTGCTGAGTGCTATTGACAAGGGATTTCACATCGATTCCGTATTTCTGGATTTCCGGAAGGCTTTTGACACTGTACCACACAAGCAGCTCGTAGCAAAATTGAGTGCTTATGGAATATCGTCTCAGTTATGTGACTGGATTTGCGACGATTTCCGGTCAGAGAGGTCACAGTTCGTAGTAATTGACGGAAAGTCATCGAGTAAAACAGAAGTGATTTCTGGCGTCCCCCAGGGTAGTGTTGTAGGCCCTTTGCTGTTCCTTATCTATATAAACAATTTGGGATACAAACTGAGCAGCCGTCTTCGGTTGTTTGCAGATGACTCTGTCGTTTATCGACTAATAAAGTCATCAGAAGATTTAAAAAAATTACCAAACGATTTAGAAAAGATATCTCAATGGTGCGAAAAGTGGTAGTTGACCCAAAATAACGAAAAGTGTGGGGTCATCCACATGAGTGCTAAAAGGAACTCGTTAAACTTCGGTAACACGATAAATCAGTCTAATGTAAAAGCCGTAAATTCAACTAAGTACCTAGGTATTACATTTACGAACAACTTAAATTGGAAGGAACACACAGAAAATGTTGTGGGGAAGGCTAACCAAAGACTGCGTTCTGTTGGCAGCACACTTAGAAAATGTAACAGACCTACTAAGGAGACTGCCTTCACTACGCTAGTCCGTCCTCTTTTAGAATACTGTTGCGCGGTGTGGGATCCTTACCAGGTAGGACTGACGGAGTACATCGAAAAAGTTCAAAGAAAGGCAGCACCTTTTGTACTATCGCGAAATATGGGAGAGAGTGACACAGAAATGATACAGGATTTGGGCTGGAAATCATTAAAAGAAAGGCGGTTTTCGTTGCGACGGAATCTTCTCACGAAATTCCAATCACCAACTTTCTCCTCCGAATGCGAAAATATTTTGTTGACACCGAAATACATAGGGTGGAACGATCACCACGATAAAATAAGGGAAATCTGAGCTCGTAAGAAATATATAGATGTTCATTCTTTCCGCGCGCTTATGAGATTGGAATAATAGAGAATTGTGAAGGTGGTTCGATGAACCCTCTGTCAGGCACTTAAATGTGATTTGCAGAGTATCCATGTAGATGTAAATGTAGATAAAGAATTATATATTGTTATGCCGACAGCAAAAGTTTCTAGCGGTTTCCTCATTACGGCAACAATATTTTGCTACGACCTTCTTTTACGTTAGTAACTCTTCATTCGTTAACTGCACCCTATTCTCCTAAGTACGGCTTCAATCGTGGTGACTATTGACTACCTATGTCCAAAATAACACTAGAGACAACTGCATAACATATTTATCACGTAGTCAGGGTTGCAACAAGTTTCCTGAAGTGAAATCCCTGATATTTCCCTGATTTCTAGACAATTTTTAACATTTTTCCCTGACAAAATTTTGAGTACTCAAGGGTAAGTTAAGACGTAAGTTGACAATCTGTCTTTGCAGATAAGGTATAAGAAACAATAGTGCAAGATAGGAAGTACCTAAAAAAAAAGTTGCAAGCAGATTCCCGACCCATTACACAACTTCCTGACAACCCAGATGAATTCTCATACCTTACTCCAGACCATTTTCTTATTGGTGAACCCTCAACAACTATCCCAGACCCACGCTTTCTTTCTGAGCCATCATGCAGATTGTCAAGATGGCAGCTCATCCAGCAGTGCAAGCAGCACATCTGGAAACGGTGGTCAAGGGATTACCTACCACAAATACTACAGAGAACTGAGTGGTCATCAACAATGGACAGTCTACAGCCAGGTACATTGTTTCTACTGAAGGAAGACAATTTGCCACCCCTCGTGTGACGGTCTGGGGTCATTGTTGGTACACACCCTGGTCCTGATGGTATGGTACGAGTTGTTTCAGTGCGCACAGCAACGGGACTTTATAAACGACCACTGATGCGAGCAAAAATCTTACATACTAACATCAACATCTGTTGTAATGAAATGTTTGTAGATGGAGAAGAAAGCAAGTATGTGTGTTTCATTAAGACCACTGAGCTATTTTATTTCAATAAAACGAAACACATTTGGCAACAAAAATTCGCATTTCCTTGTAGTCGCAAGACGGATTTCAGAAATAACCTCAGAAAAAAGTAGGCCATTTGAAAAAAAGTGTATAAGGCGGGGAAGAATTGTGTAAACCAACACTATACGTGACTGCCAATAAAATGTTGATTGTATTATTTTCGGTATTGTCGTTTATTATCCACTGTGTTATATCCATTATTTCAAAGGTATTGTGTGATTTTTGTTTCAAGAAATACATGACTACATAGCTTACAAACTGCCAGCGACTGCCACAATTTACTTCTTCTTATCGTCCATACTTTCTAATATATAAATTATTTTTGAAGTTTGGAAATTTGTGGTAAGGTCTTATGGGACCAAACTGCTGAGGTCTTCGGTCCCTAAGCTTCGCACTACCTAATCTACCTTAAACTAACTCACGCCAAGGACAACACACACACCCATGCCCGAGGGAAGACTCGAACCTCTGACGGGGCAGCCGCACTGACTGTGACAAGGTGCCTGAGACCGTGCGGCTAACCTGCGCGGCTACGTTTGAAGTGCCAAAATGTACTAGAATAAATAAAATGTCTATAAAATGCCGAACTGTACAATGTACTTGCAATGAGACTGTGGCAATTCGTGAAATCCATCAAGTGTGGTCTCTGGCCTGCTGATGAACAAGCAGTCCTGAGTCCACGGATGAACCACGAAAATCTGCCTCATGACAGCACACACAGACAGACCTGGCCTGCGGGCAGATCGGCGAGATTAGATCTGATGGGCAGGGCCTGCACATTAGTGGGAAACGATGGGCTTGAGACCAGCAGGGCCAATCTGTTACAGATACCCACTGTAGCGGAACTGTAGGTCGCAGGTTCGAATCCTGCCTCGGGAATGGATGTGTGTGATGTCCTTAGGTTAGTTAGGTTTAAGTAGTTCTAAGTTCTAGGTGACTGATGACCACAGATGTTAAGTCCCATAGTGCTCAGAGCAATTTGAACCATTTTTTAACCCACTGTAGCGGCACTACCTTTTGGGATAGGAAAATTCAGTTTTGGTGCACACAAGTTACAGCCAGGCGTGGGCCCAATTACAGTGAGTTACACTCAGCAGCAGTTGTGAAGTAAAATAGAGGCCACAGGGGTGTAGAGCCGCCGGAAAAAGAACACGCAGCGGTTTGCATGGCGCAAGTCACAGGCAGAAGGGGCTCACTGGACAACCTAAGTGTTGTGATTACGTGACGCGGAGTGACGCATTTAGCAAAACAGAGGCGCACAGCCGCATATAAATAGGTGCCGGTTCACTAACAAAGCATTCGCGTCATGCACTCCGCCTCGCCTTCCGTATACGCCTCCCATCCCTCACGCGGATCCTCTATGATCTCATTCCTTTCCCCCATCTGCTCCTATTCCTCGAACATATCCGCATCCTCTACACCTCCCGCCGTCTTGAACCCCCTCACCCCCTGGTTGCTCCTCTCCTCTCCCATCCCCACCCCCTGCCACGCCTTCCCCGTTGTGTCCCCCCTACCCTCCATCTCTACACCCTACATCTCCTTTCCCAAGGTGGCTTCCATCAACTCCCCCTCCTGGACGATGCCCTCTCTCCCTCCATTTATCCCTCCTATCAACTCTGATCCTCACTCCCCCTCCTTTCCTCTGTCCTTTCCCTGGGCTCCCTCTTCCCCCCTTCCGTCCTGTTTTCTCCCCACTAAACCTCTCCCTACCTCCCTTCTCCCCCCCCCCCCCAAGTCCTTTTGTATTCCCCTCCTCTGTCTACCCCACTCCCTGTCGCGTCTGCCCCCCACCCCTCTTATGGGTCCTCATCCTCCATCATCTCCTTTCCTGGTTCCCCCCTTCGCTTTTACTCTCCTTTCCCCCTTTTTTGTTTTCCCATCATCTGTCCAGTTTCCCCCCACCTGCTCTCGGCTGTGGTATGTCACATTTGCCAACTTTTTAGTGCAGTGTTCCAGTGACTATTCAGTGTTGTTCGTCTTTCTCGTGTTGCGAACAGAAACCATGCTGTCGCTAGGTGTGAATTTTATGTCTTTTGCGAACAGAATCCAGACTGTCGCCATGTTTTTTAATTGTCTGTCTATTGTTTTACCTGTCTGCTTCGTATGTATTTTATTAGCATCATCATCCCTCTGTTCTTTGTTTTAAGTTCCACGATTTCTTTTCGCCATGTTACTCTTTACGTCTCCGATTTTATCGCCTGTTTTTATTATTTACTCTCTTCGTCTTTCTAACAAAGTCTGTAGGCTGAAGAGCGGCATACTAAGCTGCTGCCAGCCCGCCCCCTTCGGGGGGAATTGAAATTCAATAAAGGAAAAAAAAATAACAAAGCATTCAAGTGTGGCAGCTCTGCTGGGCGTGTCACACCACCGGCTACACACAGCAGCAGATGGGGCGCCAGCGTCCCAGTCCACGGCAGGTCACTGGTTCGACCCTCTGAGGCCAACGTGGGGTCTGCAGCCAGCCAGCGGGAGGGCACACCACAGCTCGCTACTGCGGGCAGACTTTTTGTCTCCCAACACACGCCGGCGGCATTCCGAGGCGAGGGCCGCAGATTCGGACGTCGGATTGCAGGCGCCTGTTCTCGCGCGTGATCTGAACTGAGATGGCGAAGAAGCACGCAGCGGGCCACTTGCAGTTCCCGGCGAGCGGCGCTGAGGCGGGAGGAGTGAAGACTGCTGAGTCGGCTGCCGGAGCATCCTGACGCCGTGGTCGTACAAGGCCGACGGAGAGTAGTGCGTGCACGGGTCACTGAGGCAGCCACTCTGTGCCAAGACAGCAGACAGCGGAGTGGTGTCCTCAGCATTGCGGCACCCGGTGGCACAGACTGAGAAGAATGGGGGCACTGCAGCTGGAAATAATAAATCACTTGGGAAACTCAGACGAGTCTTAATATGGTGCCTTCCACCTCTTCCATCTACATTTAGTGTTGCTGTTACACTACGAGGCAGAAATGGCATCCTGTTTTGGCCCATTGCGGAGATCCACTCGTGTGGCCAACCATTCACGAGCCACAAACAGCATGTTGACGAAATGAGGCCATGGTGATCAATGCATGCAACAGATACTTGTTCAAATACTCTTAGAATACTAATGAGGATAGGAAGCAACTCACTATAAAGATGATTACTGGGCCGCAAACAGGCATGTAGCAAAGATAATCAGATTCTCACAACTAAATTTTCGGCCATAGCTTTTGTCACACACACACACACACACACACACACACACACACACACACATTGACACAATCACTCAGACAAAACTCATGCACACATGACCGCCGCTCCGGCCGCTGAGTCTACAGTCTCGGAGAATCAGATCCAAACCAACCACACCTCACGCTTTGCTGCCTCTCGTCGGCAGCTGCTAGGCTAGCTGCAGCTGGTGGCGGCACTGACTGCAAGCTGAGGGGAGTGGCAGGAAGGGCAGAAGCAGTAGCAATGAGGCAGCAGTCAAGCGGCGCACGTACTCAGCTGCACCCAGACAGCGCTCATGCATCACACCTTAGCAAACAAACCATTTCTACTAGTGAGACAAAAATGAGATTTTTCCAGTGTTTTTTTTTCAAATTTCCCTGATATTTCCCGTTTGAAATTCCCTGAATATTCCCTGGTGTGCCTGACTTCCAGAATCTAAGGCAACCCTAGTAGTATTGCCTTGCATATGGAAGAGCTGGAGGGTTAATGGTCCTACAAAGTTTTCCCTTGATTTTTACTCCCTTGTCTCCTACCGACTGCAGTTCTGGAGAATATTCCAAAGGTCTTAACCAAGATCCCACCTGACAAAGCAAGAGTTTGCAAATACCTCTAAAATCATACTACAAAAACGTCCATTATTAGTCACTTGTTCTACATGATGACCAATCCAAAACCGAGCCAAATAACTTTTGTAGTCACATCACCGATTAGGAGAGTTAATCTTTACTATCTTGGACGAAAAAGCCATCCTCCATGTTAACGTACGATGTCTTCGCCGCCTACATTGCATTGCCGCCAGGGGCCGAAAGCACTTTTCAGAGCCCCTCTCATTATGAAGACCCAGTAAAAATTATGTTATTGATTACATATCGAAGAGTGACGAATGCTATTACCTGCGAACGACAGGCACAGTTTTAATTACCACTTACAAAAAGTTCCTCAATTAATGCAGAGACAGAGATCCTGATGAAGACCAGCTTCTCACAGTTGATGCGGAAGTGGAAAACACGAAACTTAATCTGCAGCACGTCGTCGGTAGGCAGCGTCCTGATGATGTACGCGCCGACTTCTGCCGTGCAGCAACTCTGTGTCAGCCCCTGGACGCGAAGGCTGTCCGAGAATTCCGAAGTTCTACCGAAAACGAGCGACCAAGTCGCAAGACTGTCCGACTCTGAGGAAGATTAGATCCCGAAACCCACTTCTGTGATGCGATGCAAGCAGCGAAGCGAGCATTGCTCAACTCCCTACTCTCCTCGGAAACCGCGAATCAGCATTCAGTGCCGATTCCAAAATTCCCCCCCCCCCCCCACACTGTCTCATTCGCGCCAATAGCGACAACCGCATCTCGTGGTCGTGCAGTAGCGTTCTCGCTTCCCACGCCCGGGTTCCCGGGTTCGATTCCCGGCGGGGTCAGGGATTTTCTCTGCCTTGTGATGACTGGGTGTTGTGTGCTGTCCTTAGGTTAGTTAGGTTTAAGTAGTTCTAAGTTCTAGGGGACTGATGACCATAGATGTTAAGTCCCATAGTGCTCAGAGCCATTTAAACCATTTTTGAATAGCGACCGTACCCTCTAATTTCGAGCAGGGCTTTATGACGTCAACTATCTTCAGTTTAAGTTGACCAATCATGCCTCTACTATTCAGCTGAGGGCACTGAACTTGCCATTTGACCGGCTACAAAAACAACCTGCCTAGACCACCGAGTCTCAAAAAATGGTTCAAATGGCTCTGAGCACTATGGGACTCAACTGCTGTGGTCATCAGTCCCCTAGAACTTAGAACTACTTAAACCTACCTAACCTAAGAACATCACACACATCCATGCCCGAGGCAGGTTTCGAACCTGCGACCGTAGCAGCAGCGCGGCTCCGGACTGGAGCGCCTAGAACCGCACGGCCACCGCGGCAAGCCAGACAGTCTCACCCAGCAGGGCACAGTCCACAAGTATTCTCAGAATCATGAGGACAATGCAGTCAGTTAGTGTCAGGAGTCTTCGTTCCGGACGAGCCGGAACGGAAAACATAAACTGCGGCGACACTCAGACGTCTCGCAGGTGGTTTCGCCCTGCATACAATAGGCGAAACTCGACCGACGTCAGTCGTTCCACTAGGCGCTAAGCCTATTGGACGGACCCCTCAGAATTCAGAGAAGTGCAGCCCCCAGCCGGAAGTGCCGTGTGCCGCATCCTAAGATGCTTGTCTCGCACAGGCCACCCAGGGAAGTAACCCAACATGTTTAGCAATCAGGTGAAAAGTATTTTTTTTTGAGCTCTCAGTACAAATACTCTCATTACAATAACCTTATTCGGTCTGTTACTACCGTGCAATGACATAGAACATTAATAAAAATTGATTAAAATGAGAGGAGACATGCAAAAGAGGGCATGGAACCTCTCACTGTCACTATCGCCTAGAGACAAAGCAGCAAAGCGAGCACTGCGAACGCGTAGCTTCAGCACCAGCCGTCGGCGGGCAAGGTGCCGCTCTGTACTTGGACCGTCCTGGTATGCTGCCGCCATCATATTGTACGCTTCTACAACGACAGCCGTGGTGGCAGCCCAGCAACCCAAACCAGGCCGCAGTCTGCTCGGCTTCCGCAGCCGGTGCTTCCCCGTGAGTGACGTCACGCCGACTCCCGCCGCACGAACGACCGACCTGCCGATTGCGCCGAATGCCCGACATTTGCCACGCCGGACAGTCAGCACACTTGCCCCTTCGGCAGGCAGCTTGAGTAGCGATCCCTCACTTAAGGGACGCCCTTCCCCGTACTTCTTCTGTCTGCTTTCAAACCGCCGTCTCCACATCTTACTCGATACAACCAGTGCGTAAGGGACCTTCTTCTTCGACATCTTGGCGAAATACAGAGCTTCTTTTCCGAAATCGAAATATTTATAACTTTTGGGAAACGAAAGCAATACCGATTATTATGTCAGTATGTAATTAGTTCTGCCAAGTATAAATATAGATCCCTCTGTATGGTAGCTTCCTTTCACGCTTACTGATTGCGATAGAAACAGTCCATCGGCAGGGGAGCAACAAGAAAGGAACGATGTAAAGAGAATAAGAATGTACGCTAATCATTTCTTTTTGATCACTGAATTTGTGGCTACTTCAATTACTACAACCGCATCCCCAAAAGACAATAAGGAAAGAAGAAATGGAAATGTGAATGTTTGAAAAAAAGAACGACATACGCGATATTAATTTACTCTCTAACATCCGATACCCCTTGCGGCGAAACATTAGTTAATAAAGTGTAGCGGGACAATGTTCAAAACATGACTGAAAATACGTTCACTAAATAGAGATAAGAACATCTATGATTGACTTGTCGACGTACAGTTTTAAAACGTTCGAAATAAGGAAATGAAGTAATACAGAATGTTATGCTTGTAACGTACATTGTTGTTCTACATTGTTTAACTCTGCTATTTACAGGGTCACAGAGAAAGCATCTTAGGTTTTGGAGGGAAAAGCCGTAATTGTAATTATCTGCACTAGAACACAAACAAGAAGCACTACTTAAGGAAAAATAATGTAATGTGTGCTTCAGCTGACAAACGACACTGAAGCAATTAGTTCCTCTGACTTAGTACGGGCAGAGGTTATATTCGACAACCGGAATAAATTAATAACTGGCTCCTTTTACCGAGCCCCGGTCTCACATGAAACAGTTGCTGAACAGTTCAAAGAAAACTTGAGTCTCATCAGAAATAGGTACCCTACTCGTACAATTATAGTTGGCAGTGACTTCAATCTATCTTCCGTATGTTGGCAAAAATACATTTTCAGACCCTATTGTAGATAGAAAACAACTTCTGTAATTGTTATAAATGCTTTTTTAAAAATTATTTTTAACAATTAGTTCACGAGGCCATTCAAATTGTAATTGGTTACGAAAACACACTCGACGTCTTAGCCACAAATAATGCTGAGCATCACGACGGATACAGGGATTAGTGAACACACAGTCGCCGGCCGGAGTGGCCGTGCGGTTCTAGGCGCTGCATTCTGGAGCCGAGCGACCGCTACGGTCGCAGGTTCAAATCCTGCCTCGGGCATGGATGTGTGTGATGTCCTTAGGTTAGTTAGGTTTAATTAGTTCTAAGTTCTAGGCGACTGATGACCTCAGAAGTTAAGTCGCATAGTGCTCAGAGCCACTTGAACCACTTGAACACACAGTCGAGCTAGGCTCAATTTCGTAACAAAGAAAGTCACCAAAAATAAACGCGAAATATATCTATTTATAAAAGCAGCTGAAAATTCGGTTGACGTCTTTCTAAGAGATAGTCTCCAATGTTTCCAAACTATGTAAATGAAGATCATATGTGGCTTAAGTTCAAAGAAGTAGTATCAACAGCACTCGAGAGATTCGTACCAAATAAATTAATAAGAGACGGAACTGATCCCCCATGGTACACAAAACACGACAGAAAGCTGCTGCAGGAACACCGAAAAAGGCACGTATAATTTAGACGAACGAAAAATCTCCAAGATTGGCGAAGTTTTACTGAGGCTCGAAATGTGGTGCGGATTTCAATGCGAGATGCATTTAATAGTTTCCATAATGCAAGTCTCTCTAGAAATGTGGCGGAAAATCCAAAGAGATTCTGGTCCTATGTTAAGTAAACCAGCGGAAAGGCTCAGTAAGCGATGTGGAGGAGGAGGAGGAGGAGGAGGAGGAAGGGGAGACAAAGGACACAAACCTTCGGAGCAGGTAAAATCGTGGCAAACGTCCGGCGTGGCACACCGATTACGCCACATCGGGCCGTCGACCCGCTCCAGGTGCTTGGAAGCGGCCTCGACACACGGAGCCTTCTGCAACAGTCAGCCCGTGGAAAGGGACACAGGGGCGCCAGCCCGCTGCAAG
The DNA here is from genome assembly GCF_023864275.1 of Schistocerca cancellata. Lineage (NCBI taxonomy): Eukaryota > Metazoa > Arthropoda > Insecta > Orthoptera > Acrididae > Schistocerca > Schistocerca cancellata. The sequence goes on along the minus strand of NC_064626.1, from coordinate 1,141,038,689 downwards.
CACCGCCACCCTGCTGCCTTCAGCCGCCATCCAGCATCACGCCGTGGCAGCCGGGCCGCCGCTACTGTCCACGGAAAACGCCTGCGTCGCCACCCCCACACCAGTGTGCTGGCGTCCGAGGTTCACCTGCCCTCGCCTGCAGTCAGTCTGTTTCAGATGTGCTGATCCGTGCCTGTTCGTGTTCTTCAATAACGTGTTCTATCAACGCCTTGGCTGCCTTCTTCGCCCAGGTGTGATATTTCTGACGGTGGCCGCCAGTATTTTAATTTGCTAGAAACTCGCCTTGATGCAGCTCGATACAGGTGAAGTAGCGTATGGTACAAAAGTGGGGTGAGGTACAAGCGACAGATGGTACAGTGTGTACCAGTCCCGTGGGAGAGTCCGCGAATTGTACTGAATTTGCTTCTGATTGGTCGGCACATTCGGGTGTCAGGCGCCAGAACGCCTAACTTCTATTATTGCTTGTTTATATGCTTTTCATTGTATTTAATCCAGTTTTCAGTATGAGAGTCCCCCGTCGTTTCCCTACAAGTCTACAGTTTTTGTTTATTAAATTTCACAAGTTTTGAGAAACATAAGAGTAACAATATTGCAACCGAAGTGCTTCGGTGGCTTTCGGGTCGGTTTGGCGCGCCAGGGAGGCAAAGTACTTCGGCAGCGCTAGTCACTCTCTTTCACGCATTCTGAAGGTCCGGTCACGCATCTCTGTTTCGAGCGTTCTTTAGAGACGAACTTGTAAGTCTGTTTTGGGCGTTCTTCAGAGCCGGACATATTGTACTTTATATCGGAAGTTGGATAGAAAATTTACTGTACAATTAAAAAAGCTATGTATAGTGTTGTAAAAGACAGTGTAAAATGTATGAATATTTAAATAATAAAAAAAACAGGATACATTAATGAGAAATGTCGCCTACGATCATTTTCAGCGCTACAGATGTTGCCCTCTGTAGATACGTAGACTAACCTGGGCAACTGACATCCCATAAAAAGCACAATAACAGGTTCAGGTTGACAGCATATCAGCCACCGCCGAATAAGATGCAACGACCGACGCGCTTTCTTCTGCGCTGGTGACACAGCTTTAGAAAACGACAAGTTGGTGGTAAAAACTGTTAGAGACTCTGATTCAATCTCTCCACATCTCTCCAGCATCCTGATCTGACTTCCAAAGGACGCTTAATTTATACAGTCCATCGTCAACCTCCAGCAGAGAATCACTCGCCCACTCCTACCCTGTCACAATGTTTGAGCTGGAAATGGTCGTCCGACGAAGCCCTGAAGAGGAGGAGGTGCGACAGCAGTGACGTTCGGCGCGGGGTTTCAACCAAGTGCCGGCGACAAGTGTTTTGTTTGGGGCCTGTCTGGTTGCGTTTGATCTTTCCTCTGCACGCTTGTGGTGGTTATTCTAAGCCAAATGGCCACCGCTGAGAAAACAACAATCCAGGCGACAATTCAGCATCTATTGGATGAGGTAGCTAAGGCTAGAGCTGACACTTAACTTTTGTGTACCGAAGTCATTCCTTATAGGGCTGAAAGAAGCTTAGGGTTATCTTCGAGCACGTCTTCGCCTACCCCTGATGCTGGTGTGGCCTCATTGGCGGCACAGTTTTCCTGTAAATCTCGGGAAGACATTTTTGTACTCGTGGATGGTTTGCACACGGCCGTGAAATGAGGGTACTGCAGCGACGAACAATTGTTCAACGTATCTCGTTCAAAATTGGTAGGAGATGCCAGGACACACTTGATAGGCAATGAGATACTGCGGGACGCTCTGTCCTGCGCCCACTTTCGTGGAGGATTTCTGGATCTTTACGGGAAGAAGAATACCTCGCGATATTATCGTGAACAACTTAATAGTACAGCGCAGAATCAGGGAGAATCAGAAGGTTTTGTGAACTGCACCAGGCAAATCAGTGTCAATAAGTAGGAAATAATGAATGACGATTGTGCCAATAGATTTCCAGGAAGCAGTACAATGGATTTTGAGTTAACGAGCATTACGCTCTCATTTGAGTATATGGCCGAAAGAGTCGGCCTTCAGGAATTGTGAAACGAACCCTGTCCTCCAGGACCGGATGCCACAAAGGGCGCAGATTCACCAGGATATGGAGAAACTCCCAGGCGTCTATTGTCCATTGAAGCCTAAGCGCTGTAGTGTGCGAGTTAGACAGACGAGAACCTACGTCATAGGGAAACCAGTAGAAGGCTTCTGTGGCCAAGGAGACGTAGCAGTGTTAAATATGGCGGACCTAATGTCGGCCGTAAAGGGAAACATTTATGAAAACTACTTAATTCTTTGAAAATGCAGGGAATCAAGCCACAGTAATTTTAATCTGCCATCCTCCATGAAATTTCACGCTAATCCCAATAAAACTTGAATATTGATCATATCGATTATAGTTTAGGATTTACTGTTAAAGTGAAATTCACAAGTTTTGTAAGAAAGACCTGAATGCTAAAATCTGAACGCTTTAGTCCATCTTAACGATCGACATTTCATATAGAAGCGCATCATTAAAATGACAAATGTTGTAAATCTCAACTCTGTATCTTTATTTCTTTAAAAGATATAGTTAATTTAAATTATCAGTATTTTCAGTTAAGCATCAGATCATGATTTCCTCCACACAAAACACATTAAACGATGACAGCATGACACCTTATTGAATCATTAGGTAATAGAATATTCGTTGTGAAGTTCAGTACATAATAGTTACTTTTGTTCTTTATTTATTTACCAGAAATCACATTGGTGAAGGCTACTGGCCGTGGCATTCAAAGCTAAGAAGGAAACGATATTGGTTTTATGTAAAAGAATTTAACGTTTATTATGTAATGGATTTAGGAATTACATTAGGAAATGAGACGCTTAAAGTAGTAAATGAGTTTTGCTATTTGGGGAGCGAAATAACTGATGATCGAAGTAGAGAGGATATAAAATGTAGACTGGCAATGGCAAGGTAAGCGTTTCTGAAGAACAGAAATTTGTTAACATTGAGTATAGATGTGTCAGGAAGTCGTTTCTGGAAGTATTTGTATGGGGTGTAGCCATGTATGGAAGTGAAACATGGACGATAAATAGTTTGGACAAGAAGAGAATAGTAGCTTTCGAAATGTGGTGCTACAGAAGAATGCTGAAGATTAGATGGGTAGATCACATAACTAATGAGGAGGTATTGAATAGAATTGGGGAAAATAGGAGTTTGAGGCACAACTTGACTAGAAGAAGGGATCGGTTGGTAGGACATGTTCTGAGGCATCAAGGGCTCACCTATTTAGTACTGGAGGGAAGCGTGGAGGTAAAACTCGTAGAGGGAGACCAAGAGATGAATACCCTAAACAGATTCAGAAGGATACAGGTTGCAGTAGGTACTGGGAGATGAAAAAGCTTGTACAGGATAGAGTAGCATGGAGAGCTGCATCAAACCAGTCTCTGGACTGAAGACCACAACAATAGTCCGCAGCTGCTGGTCGTGCGGTAGCGTTCTCGCTTCCCACGCTCGGGTTCCCGGGTTCGATTCCCGGCGGGGTCAGGGATTTTCTCTGCCTCGTGATGACTGGGTGTTGTGTGATGTCCTTAGGTTAGTTAGATTTAAGTAGTTCTAAGTTCTAGGGGACTGATGACCATAGATGTTAAGTCCCATGGTGCTCAGAGCCATTTGAACCACAACAACATGTAATGGATATTATTGTTACTTTATTTAGAACGTGAAAGTGGTCAAGCTTTGATTATTTAAATGTGTTAAAATGTAAAATAATGTAGAATAAGCTGTAGCCAATCAGATGGACGGCTTCAGGAAAGGGAACTGCCCTAGTCAGTTGAACGACGATGTTCGGCCCGCCGGGGACGCAGCCGGGGAGGGGCAGAGGTACAGTTCGGCTGGAGGCAGCAAGGAGTACAGTTCGGATTGAGACGCGAAAGCGGACAGTCGATCTTCAGGCAGCTAGGAAGTGAAACGACTTAGAAAATTTCGCTCTCTGAGCGGTGAGCAGCCACACTCCTGGTGTGATCTCTTAACTTCTCGCACAGTTAACGAGGTGGAGTACTGGACTGGTAATTCCCGTTGAGATTGTGAATGATCGAACTGTGTCAAATGGATATGCGCTCGAGTGTAATAGTAATTCTAAATATGACCACTTTCGCTATTGGTTTAGTTTCTGAATACACATTATTCTAACCAAATCGGAACTGTGTGGCCTACATCATTTATGGATCGTTAATTTAGTTCCCGATATTATTATTACTGTTATTATATATTATGTTAAATCTGTATTTCGCTAACTTGTCATCAGCCAGACACTTTAACCAAAGGGTCACAAGTGTCCAATTTAGGGCGTGTAATGCGACACGTGCTCTTCAACCCATAGACGAGTTTGATCCAAGACATTTCGACGAAGAGGAACCGCATGTGAGCCCGAACATCTTTGGGATGCTAGCTCGCAGGATACTTGATGCATTTTTACGAGGCCTGCCGACCGAAATGTCACGGTTTCGGAGAACCCTCGACGATGCAGTGGCAACTGCGGTAGCTTTGACTGGAACTGATTGTGTAACTAGACCAAAGGTGAAGCGGGTACTGTTTAATGAGGGGGTTGTATGTTACGCGTGTGGTACTCCGGCCAACATTCAGCGTTTCTGTACGAAACCACAATATCAGAGGCGCAAGAAAAATGAGTGATCTATTCAATACTGTGCACAGGCGCATAGACGGTGTAATCAGCCTAACACTCGCGCCCTTGCGTTAAACGGTACAGGGGGCTCTGTGACCACTGCCCAACGCTCCCAGTGAGTTCCACTATGGGGCACGCGAGTGCAAAATCAGTGGCAGACATTTGTCTATTCGGCTGTATCAAGAGAAGGTCGTGTAACCTTTTGAAATATTCGTTGTTAGACAGCGTAAATTGAGTGCAGTGAATTTGAACCCACTACGCTGTAGGTTAAGTGGTGTGGGTAGTAAAGTTGTGAGTAGTCTCCGAGTGGGAGGGAGAGACTTCTGAATATGTGTGGAAGCTCTGTCCCTCCGTGGCGTTAGGTTACGATGTCAACCTGGATCTAGACTTCCTGAGTAAACATCATGCTAAAGTCGATTTGCAGTAGCGTGCGGTAGAGCTGTATGAGACTTTGTTTCTTTTCGGCGTACGGCTGAAAGAGGCGAATTGTCACAGTGGATAACGGAGACGTCGCGTAAGCCGCTCAAACTGCGTACACGGTCTCTTAGACACGACTTGCGGGATACGAGACTGAAAGGTGCTGATGTGATAGCTAATACTGTGTGTGTGTGGTAGAGACTTTGCCAGACAACGAGGCACTAGACAAGGCGTAATGTTTCACAAGCTGCGACATCGTCGCCAAAAAACAGTGACCCGTATATGTAATAAGTTTCCTTTAATTTACGTCTATGGTCAAAAACTTTTTATTAACAGATTACCAGTTTCGGTCTTTAATGACCATCATCAGATTTGCAGCAAAAATGGGAAAGGACATAAATACACTCGCAAAGTGTACACAGCTTAAGAACAATACATATACCATAATGAAAAGTAGTACTCACAAAATTTACATTTGTGCACTTTAAATATGAAGAGGCATACCTGTTTCAAAAAAACAAAGTCCTAATGTACTGCAGCCATATTGGCATCGTCAAATGTTAAATGCGGAATCAGTACCAGCATCGTCAAATATGTATAAATAACATCACATGCACGAGTCATGTTGTCAGTAGTACAACTGTTTAAAACAAGCTGCCGTACGGTAGCCACAAGATGTTTGTGTTGCAAGTTCACCAGATGTCGCTAATGTCGGCATACATTAGTTTTCAATAATTAATTGAAATAGCGAAAATAGAGGGGAATACAATAGTTGAAGTCTGTAATAAGCTTATAACGTATAAAAGGCATTACAGTAATAAAACGCAATAAAAAGAAGAACACGACAAAAGTAATATTGTTAAAAAAAGAGGAAGAGTTAAGAAATAGTGGTTGACATGTACTCTAGTGCCAATATTCTAGATAATGACATAAATATGAAACACCGTTGATAGTGTACCGGGTAATATTAAACAACCATAAAACAAATCGCTAAAGGAGCCACAAATGAAAGAAAACATAGTGCTGCACATAATCAGCGCCCTCTGTTAGCGCTAACGCCAGAATTCCGCACAGGCGGCAAGTGGTTGGAGGAACGTGACCGGCAGAGGGCCCCTCTTACCCTGCGCACTCCGTTGCAAGAAAAGAATGAGAAAATTCCGTAATGGGGGATGATCCACATTATCTGATTAATGCAGTCTATGAAATGAATAGATTAGAGAACGTCTTGTGGCTACTGTACGGCAGCTTGTTTTAAACAGTAGTACTACTGGCAACATGACTCGTGCATGTGATGTTATTTATATATATTTGACGATGCTGGTGCTGATTCCGCATTTAACATTTGACGATGCCAATATGGCTGCAGTACATTAGGACTTTGTTTTTATGAAACAGGTATGCCTCTTCATATTTAAAGCGCACAAATGTAAATTTTGTCAGTACTACTTTTCATTATGGTATATGTATTGTTCTTAAGCTGTGTACACTTTGCGAGTGTATTTATGTTTTTTCCCCGTTGTTGCTGCAGATCTGATGATGGTCATTAAAGACCGAAACCGGTAATCTGTTAATAAAAAGTTTTTGACCATAGATGTAAATTAAAGGCAACGTAAGGCGTAATGTCTTGTACGACGAAGTTTGTCATACTTGCAAGAGTTAAACGGCAGCCGAGGAATAACCGTTGCCGGCCGAAGTGGCCGTGCGGTTCTAGGCGCTACAGTCTGGAGCCGAGCGACCATAACGGTCGCAGGTTCGAATCCTGCCTCGGGCATGGATGTGTGTGATGTCCTTAAGTTAGTTAGGTTTAATTAGTTCTAAGTTCTAGACGACTGATGACCTCAGAAGTTAAGTCGCATAGTGCTCAGAGCCATTTGAACCATTTGAATAACCGTCAGTATAAATAATTTTCGTTCCGAGGAGGCGAAGCTAGGAAAAGGAATCCTCATAGCCAACTTAGAGGTTTTGGGGGACAAATTAGAAAAGGATTTCAGTGCAGAATATCAAAAGAAGGGATAATTTGTCTATTTTACTGCACTGAGAGGAAATGTGTCGCCCCAGAAGGGACGTCAGAGAGTAGATATGGAGAAGCTATTAGAAGAATGTGCAAGACTGTTTAACCTGTCTGCCCCCCACTACCAGCTTCACCTCTTCTACAAGACAGAATTCCCACAGGGAAAGAGCCGCCAGTGTACAAGAAACTATAATGTGTTCCCACTATTGGCAACCGGTAATGGAGGAGTCGATAGACAACAGCTCCGGGATGGAATCTTAGAACAAAGTACCAGCCCCTTGTCAGCCCCAGCAGTAATCTAGCCCAGAAGTCCGCAGACGGGAAAAACAGTTACAGGTTCAGCAGTGGTTACAGTTTTCTTGTTTTCTAAATCAGCGAATGGTCACTGACGCATACTCCATGCCTAACAGCACACAGCCATTAGACAACCTGGGACGAGGCCGTTAGTTTACCACTTTAGATTTACTAGATTTACGCTGTGGCTATCACCAATTAGAAGTAGCACCAGAGGATCTGCCTAAGATAACATTTTCCTTCCTGTTTGGGCACTTCCGGTATCGTCGAATGTCTTTAGGTCTGAAAACTCGTCGGCAACTTTCCAACGCTTATTACACGGAGATATACAGGGTGTGTCACCTAACGTTACCGCTGGATATATTTCGTAAGCCACATCAAATACTGACGAATCGATTCCACAGACCGAACGTGAGGAGAGGGGCTAGTGTAATTGGTTAATACAAACCATAAAAAAATGCACGGAAGTATGTTTTTTAACACAAACCGACGTTTTTTTAAATGGAACCCCATTAGTTTTGTTAGCACATCTGAACATATAGACAAATACATAATCAGTGCCGTTTGTAGCATTGTAAAATGTTAATTACACCCGGAGATATAGTAACCTAAAGTTGACGCTTGAGTACCACTCCTCCGCTGTTCGATCGTGTGTATCGGAGAGCACCGAATTACGTAGGGAACGGTGATGGACCTTAGGTACAGAAGAGACTGGAACAGCACATTACGTCCACATGCTAACACCTTTTTATTGCTCTTTTTCACTGACGCACATGTACATTACCATGAGGGGCGAGGTACACGTACACACGTGGTTTCCGTTTTCAATTACGGAGTGGAATATAGTGTGTCCCGACATGTCAGGCCAATAGATGTTCAATGTGGTGGCCATCATTTGCTGCACACAATTGCAATCTCTGGCGTAATGAATGTCGTACACGCCGCAGTGCATCTGGTGTAATGTCGCCGCAGGTTGCCACAATACGTTGTTTCATATCCGGTGGGGTCGTAGGCACATCACGGTACACATTCTCCTTTAACGCACCCCACAGAAATAAGTTCAGAGGTGTAAGATCAGGAGAACGGGCTGGCCAATTTATGCGTCCTCCACGTCCTATGAAACGCCCGTCGAACGTGTACCTCACCCCTCATGGTAATGTACATGTGCGTCAGTGAAAAAGAGCAATAAAAAGGTGTTAGCATGTGGACGTAATGTGCTGTTCCAGTCTCCTCTGTACCTAAGGTCCATCACCGTTCCCTTTGGATCCCTACGTAATTCGGTGCTCTCCGATACACACGATCTAACAGCGGAAGAGTGGTACTCAAGCGTCAACTTTAGGTTACAGTATCTCCGGATGTAATTAACATTTTACAATGCAACAAAAGGCACTGATTACGTATTTGTTTATATGTTCAGATGTGCTAACAAAACTAATGGGGTTCCATTTAAAAAAACGTCGGTTTGTGTTAAAAAACATACTTCCGTGCATTTTTTTATGGTTTGTATTAACCAATTACACTAGCCCCTCTCCTCACGTTCGGTCTGTGCAATCGATTCGTCAGTATTTGATGTGGCTTACGAAATATATCCAGCGGTAATGTTAGGTGACTTACCCTGTATAATGCCTGAAGCCAAGCCAATGCCTAGCATATCTAGATAGTATAACAGTACACTCTGACCACAAGGTGCGTCTGTGAGAAGTATTTCAATGTATGCGTGCAGGACGGCTGACCCTCTGCTTAGAAAAGTGTCACTACGTACTGCAGAGGGTCCGCTATCTGGGTCGCATTATCGTCCAGGACGGAGCATGTGCCTATCCTCGGCTTGTGTAAGCAGTAAAACATTTTCTAACACCTAGCGCGATAAAAGAATTGGGATTAGGAATTTATTCAGAAAATGTATTGCAAAATTTGCAGAGGTAACAAGACCGCTCACACATTTGTTAAAAAAAGATGTAAAAGTTTACTGGATTCCATATCGTCAACAAGCAGTTCAACAGTAAAAGGAACTTCTGAACACGAGTCCTATTCTCATTTTTCCAGGCTGTGATTCGAGCAACCATGCCCTTCGTTGTGTTCAGAGTCAACGGAGTGGATAGGAAGGAACACGCCATAGCCTATGCTTCCACCCAACTGAATAAAGAAGAAAAAAAATGTGTTCAGCAACAGAAAAGGAAATCCTGGCGCTAATTTGTGGTATCATGTATTTCACTGTCATCTGTATAGGAGGCATTTCAAGGTCATAACAGATCACGCTACACTAAAATGGCTTCTAGGAGTAAAAGATCCAACCAGTAGGTTAAACCATTGAGCCTTAAGGCTGAGCGGATTCGCTTTTGAGTTAGTGCATCCTCCAGGGAAGTCTTACAGTAACTGACGGATAAGCTGCAAAGTAAGCACAGTAGAATCTGTCAGAATAAGCACAGAAGAGTGGTGCAGAGTTTAGACCACCGATCCCGAATGCCACCGATAAGAAAAACACACGCAGTTCAGCTCTGATGACGTACAAGCAAACGCGATGCAGACAGCCACCGTATCATTGTGCAAGTCTGTTTCTGGGACGAAATGCTGAAGCAAGCCCGTGATTCCACCTTAGCTGCGCACAGCTCAGCTGCCGACGAGCCACGGATTGGCACGTTGCGGTAAATTACTGCTGGCCACAGAGGAAACAATACGTTGAGCACTACGTAATGAACTTCGCTAAAAGAGCCGAGCTGAGTCGTCAGCGAATACCACCGCAACGACTGCCTGAGGCAGAGAAATCTTTCCAATTAATCGACCCCCACGCTCTTGGCCCTTTGCACAAACACTAGCGGAAAACCGACATGTACTAACGATAACTGTTCATTTTTCGCATTGCGAGACCAACAAGCAGTCGCAATGGTTCACGCTTTCGTTAACTGCTGGATACTGAAATTCGGTGTACAGAAGCAATAGTAACAGATCAAAGCATGAACTTTATGTCCGAATGAATTGTTTAAGCAGCTATGTCGACTACTGTGCACATTCCCACAAGGGAATGGTAGAGCAGAGAGAGTGCATAGGTCGTTGAACAAACTCCCAAGTTATTATGAGAATAGTAGTCACAATAATTGGGACACCCTATTACACTATATAGCGAGTGTACATAATTCAAAACACCGGTCTTTCACTCTAAGAGGAGGTTTTCGTAGAAAAGTACCCTCACCATTTGCATTGTGCCAACTTACTCCATGGGAGGACGTATGCTCTGTTTGGGACTTCACTTAGGCTAGAAGGGATGTAACGTCAGGAGGAAAAAAATCAACGCAAAGGCTGTAGAAAGACAGGAAAGCATCACAATAAAAAAGCGAAATTACCCATATATCACATCGGGCAGTGGTTTATGTTATCTAATCCTCACATTCCGAAGAAGAAACCAATAAATTCATTCCGCCGAAACGCCATCCCCAGTTAACGTTAAAATACAACTCCTCACCCGAACCACAGTTGTCCGTATGAGTAAAATCCACCCGTTTCAAGGTGGAACCGGAAGCACTGCCTCAGTAGCCGGCAGCTCCTTCCAAAGAGAGGAGGGAATAGGGTAAGGAAAGCAGAAGAAAGAAAGTTAGAAATAAGCCAGTGATGCAGAATCTACCTGAGATTGTTCCGACACATCCATACACGTTAACTTCACGTGTTGGTCTCAGGAGTTCAATGTTTGTAATTACTATCAGTTATGTATTACGGCTATATTTATATTGTGTTATTTCTATGAGAAAGGTCCAGAAGGAACATTTGTGTATGCGTAGTAGGGTAGGAACTATTAATAGAGCAGTAGCGCGTCTAATTTAAATCGACTGTTATGTTTAAAATGTAGTTGGTATATAAATAGATCAGCAGATAGACCGCAAGTTGAGAATGAGTGAGTACATGTGTGACACGCTTTGGCGTGTAACGTTAAGGTTGAGGAACCTTTATAAGGGATGTTTTCTAGATCAGTTTGGCAATATTAGATGATGAGGGATTTCAGGAAGTACTACTGTCCACCGTGGATCCGCTGCAGTGCCGAGCCGGGCGAATACACACCACACCTGTCATGCTAATACACTCTGTGTCGCTCCGAGAAGCCTGCAGGTAATTGCCCAGGGAGGTCATTACAAGTGAAACCGAATTTTTCCGCAAGATAGGGTCACACCGGCTGTACTCAGTACCAAAACTGATAGCAACCATCCCTACCGGCTATGAGTAAGGACCGTCCGTCAGCTCCCAGCGCATAGAACTATAAGGTCAGGGATTTCTAACTAATGGTACGCAATGCGACAACGCTATGAAAGATAATGATTATAAATAATCCTCCTCGATTGCAAACAGAAACCGGATGTTGACCTAGGTTTCGGCGCGGATAACCACGCCTTCTTCGGAACACACTCAAACTACAAAAAGCCTAAAGAGGCATGTTGGACCATGCTTCTCCAGGCAGTTTGTAGTTTAATATGTTCCGAAGAGGGCATGGTTACCCGTGCCGAAACCTAAGTCAACATCCGGTTTCTATTTGCAATCGAGGCGGATTCTTTATAATCATTAAATTATTCTCGATTGCTGACGCGCTGCGATGTTAAAAGTTCTCAAGCTATGAAAGATCTGTAAAGTGCGGAATTTGCACTTTATCGTTGAAATATCTCGTACTCGAATAGGGAGACAACATCTTCTCCAAACAAAGACATGATTTAAGTGAACTGTTTATTTCATTTTTAAAAAGCGTTAGAAAGGTTAAGCATCCAAATAAATAATGAAATCACGAGGGTTACGAGAGCAGAATATTAACTGCGACAAAAGAGAAGTATCGGTTGGCAAACTCACTCGGTGGGAGGTCAAAATTAGTTAATAATCACTTTGTGAAATTTATGTCGATCTGCCTACACATCAATTACAGTAATTGCTTGTCGGTTCTGAATGCCGAAGCAACTCGTGCAAATAAAATGCCCGGACGAACGTGGGAACGGGAAAGCAATCAGGAATCTGAACTTCCAGTTCATGACGGCCATAACACGCCGGATCCCCTGATTACGCTCATCGTTATAGTCAGTGCGATTCGCGAAGGAGGGTGACAACTGACACCGAGGGTGACTCTGTAACGCGGCCAGACAAAAGAGAAGTATCGGTTGGCAAACTCACTCGGTGGGAGGTCAAAATTAGTTAATAATCACTTTGTGAAATTTATGTCGATCTGCCTACACATCAATTACAGTAATTGCTTGTCGGTTCTGAATGCCGAAGCAACTCGTGCAAATAAAATGCCCGGACGAACGTGGGAACGGGAAAGCAATCAGGAATCTGAACTTCCAGTTCATGACGGCCATAACACGCCGGATCCCCTGATTACGCTCATCGTTATAGTCAGTGCGATTCGCGAAGGAGGGTGACAACTGACACCGAGGGTGACTCTGTAACGCGGCCAGTTTTCGCTGAAACTGTCCACTAACATATTTCAGAGGTTGATAAGCAATCACCTTGATCAAGTAGTCGCTGAATACACTGCGCTGTAATGCAAGATCTAGATTAGCATTGCCCAGTGGCTGTTTCTCGCTTCACTTCTGCATTTCTTACGTGGTTGGTGGTGGTTCGGAAGACCGAAGAGGTCGCAAGATGGAGCGAAAGATTTAGAGACTTCGTTAAGAGGAATCCACCGCTATAAAATTGTAGCACTTTGGGCAGGCGCCCTGTCCGCAGGTAGTGAACTCAGCGTTCTCGTCGCCAAGCGCGCTCTGCAGAAGGGATGGGGAACACTCGCTCCTCTGTCGAAGGAAACACTATATTCCTCGCGGAAGCTCTTGTAGAGAGATAAAAAATCTCTGGACAGGTATCGCTTCTCTCGAGGCTTGTGAATGTTCGTTACGAGTGCTCATAGCAAAGTCCAGTTTAAACTACAGCCTTCTGACTGGCTCACACTGTCATTTCCGGGAGTGCCCACTCTTTTTCAGGATCACGTTACTGAATGGAAGAAATCTCCCGGCTCTAGCTGCCCGCCTCTGGGCGATTGGCTGACGTATAATTGTGACAGAAAAGAGTAGAAGTTTGTTTAACGCTGTTACGCATTTTTCATTCATCGGAACTCGGAATCTCCGCGGTCATTGGTCAGTGCTGGCAGCAAGACAGACGAGTTTCAGACGCTCCTTAAAGAAAACCCATTGAATTAGGTTCAGTGACGACTTTGCTTTAGGCTTTGGGCTAGGAGAGATGAGGGATGAGGCGCGCCTTGCTGCCGCTGGGGAGATGTCTGTACTTCAGCGCTCTAAGTACTAAAGGAGGCCTGAAATATTATCTTGTAGTCGTTGCTGCCGCCAGCCTGAGCGTAAGACGGCTCACTGTCGCGGCCGCCGTAGCAGTCCAGAAATGAATCTAGCTCGCTCCCCTCGGGAGTCTACTCCGTGATCTCAAGTCACGCATTCAGCCCGTTGCTCTCAGTGTGCATTTGGCAACCTGATGGTGTTCGCTCCTAATATCCGCGTACTTTGTACATCTAGTCAACATCTTACGCAGTCACTAGCCGTGTCCGCGAGCTGTTAACATATCTGTCTTTTATCCTCCCTAAAAACCACTGCCAAGGCTATATTTTGAGTTGTATTCCCTCATCTGACTGCCAGTTGTTATTTTTAAGATACCAGTGGGTAACTTTCATGTTCAGAGCCAATAAATCTATTTGTTATAGAGTCCGGGCGAACAGTCTTAGATGGTGGGGTCATGTTACACGCATGGGAGAAGCAAGGTTACCCAAGAGACTCATGGACTCGGCAGTAGACGGTAGGAGGAGTCGGGGCAGACCGAGGAGAAGGTATCTGGATTCGGTTAAGAATGATTTTGAAGTAATAGGTTTAACATCAGAAGAGGCACCAATGTTAGCACTGAATAGGGGATCATGGAGGAACTGTATGAGGGGGGCTATGCTCCAGACTGAACGCTGAAAGGCATAATCAGTCTTAAATGATGATGATGATGATGATGATGATGATGATGTCCATATGTTTTCATTTAAAACTAAAATATCCCTTCTCCCATTAATATTTCTGTGAAAGTGGTGTGGTACCGATTTCTTTCATGTTTAATTGGGTTACCCCTACTAACATTCATTTAGATATGTTGTTTTCCGTTGCGCGACACTATCCTTGTTTTCAGACTAACAACTGAGGTTGTTCCTCATCCTCTTGAGCACCAGAATTTGGTTTCTTGCGTTCTAGAAGTATGCCCCTATCACAAGCGACATCCCACAGCTGCCATCAAGTGCGACGCCAGAACTCCTCTGCCAAGGACCCTATCCCTGCTGTTGGAATCTGCTGTTCCAGCTGACGGTGCGACCTGCGAAGTGCCGATGTGTTCAGTGGAAACCCTTAGACGAAGTCTTTCTTTTCGGTCGGTAAAGAACTGAGTGCATCCTTATCCCCAACAAGAACATCGGCAACTGGTCCTCTAAAGTTATATCGGCCAGCCATTGAGTTGAGTCATGCCAAGAAGAGGCGATACCTAAGAAAACCAGTAATGTCTCATTCCTGTTCACTTTTCAAAATAAATTCGCACTACGTGTTACGTGCTCCTGACGTCACACCAGTTTCGGCAATCGATGCCCTCTCAAGCAGCAGCTGGCCTCGCGCCATAGTCCATGGTAAAAATTAAAAAACTGTGGTAGCAGTTAACTGCCTACTCTGCAGTGTTTTCTGAATCCGTAGTATGTCAGAGCTGCATTGCCATTTTGTTTGGAAAGCCGAAATATGTTAACGAATAGAATGCACTTCTCTGCATATGGTCCGAAAGCCTACCTCCTGCAAGCAAAGTTCCGTCGTTCGGAATGAGTACTGACAGCTCAGCCATCCAGACTGGATACGTGTAACACACTGCACAGGAGGCTGGGTGCCGGTACGACGCTAGCCGAGGCTTCTTTCTCGAGACAACGTGAGGGCCGCTACACGAGCACCTCCCTACCTCGCAGTTCTGTACAGACCTCGCCTTGTTGTTGTTGTTGTTGTTGTTGTTGTCTTCAGTCCTGAGAGTGGTTTGATGCAGCTCTCCATGCTACTCTATCCTGTGCAAGCTTCTTCATCTCCCAATACTTACTGCAACCCACATCTTTCCGAATCTGCTTAGTGTATTCATCTCTTGGTCTCCCTCTACGATTTTTATCCTCCAAGCTGCCCTCCAATGCTAAATTTGTGATCCCTTGATGCCTCAGAACATGTCCTACCAACCGGTCCTTTCTTCTTGTCAAGTTGTGCCACAAACTCCTCTTCTCCCCAATTCTATTCAATACCTCCTCATTAGTTATGTGATCCACCCATCTAATCTTCAGCATTCTTCTGTAGCACCACATTTCAAAAGCTTCTATTCTCTTCCTGTCCAAACTATTTATCGTCCATGTTTCACTTCCATACATGGCTACACTCCATACAAATACTTTCAGAAATGACTTCCTGACACTTAAATCTATACTCGATGTTAACAAATTTCTCTTCTTCAGAAACGCTTTTCTTGCCATTGCAAGTCTACATTTTATATCCTCTCTACTTCGACCATCATCAGTTATTTTGCTCCCCAAATAGCAAAACTCCTTTACTACTTTAAGTGTCTCTTTTCCTAATCTAATTCCCTCGGCATCACCCGACTTAATTCGACTACATTCCATTATCCTTGTTTTCCTTTTGTTGATGTTCATCTTATATCCTCTTTGCAAGACTCTGACCATTCCGTTCAACTGCTCTTCCAAGTCCTTTGCCGTCTCTGACGTTTTTATTCCTTCTCCATGGACTTTAATACCTACTCCAAATTTTTCTTTTGTTTCCTTTACTGCTTGCTCAATATAAAGATTGAATAACATCTGGGACAGCCTACAACCCTGTCTCACTCCCTTCCCAACCGCTGCTTCCCTTTCATGCCACCCGACTCTTATAACTGCCATCTGGTTTCTGTAAAAATTGTAAATAGCCTTTCGCTCCCTGTATTTTACCCCTGCCACCTTTAGAATTTGAAAGACAGTATTCCAGTCAACATTGTCAAAAGCTTTCTCTAAGTCTACAAATGCTAGAAATGTAGGTTTGCCTTTCCTTAATCTATTTTCTAAGATAAGTCTTTGGGTCAGTATTGCCTCACGTGTTCCAACATTTCTGCGGAATCCAAACTGATCTTCGCCGAGGTCGGCTTCTACCAGTTTTTCCATTCGTCTGTAAAGAATTCGTGTTAGTATTTTGCAGCTGTGACTTATTAAACTGATAGTTCGGTAATTTTCACATCGGTCAACACCTGCTTTCTTTGGGATTGGAATTATTATATTCCTCTTGAAGTTTGAGGGTATTTCGTCTGTCTCATACATCTTGCTCACCAGATGGTAGAGTTTTGTCAGGACTGGCTCTCCCAAGGCCGTCAGTAGTTCCAATGGAATGTTGTCTACTCCCGCAGCCTTGTTTCGACTCCGGTCTTTCAGTGCTCTGCCAAACTCTTCACGCAGTATTGTACCTCCCATTTCATCTTCATCTACATCCTCTTCCATTTTCATAATATTGTCCTCAAGTACATCGCCCTTGTATAGACCCTCTATATACTCCTTCCACCTTTCTGCTTTCCTTCTTTGCTTAGAACTGGGTTTCCATCTGAGCTCTTGATATTCATACAAGTGGCTCTCTTTTCTCCAAAGGTCTCTTTGATTTTCCTGTAGGCAATATCTATCTTACCCCTAGTGAGATAAGCCTCTACATCCTTACATTTGCCCTCTAGCCATCCCTGCTTAGCCATTTTGCACTTCCTGTCGATCTCATTTTTGAGACGTTTGTATTCCCTTTTGCCTGCTTCATTTACAGCGTTTTTATATTTTCTCCTTTCATCAATTAAATTCAATATTTCTTCTGTTACCCAAGGATTTCTATTAGCCCTCGTCTGTTTACTTACTTGATCCTGTGCTGCCTTCACTACTTCATCCCTCAGAGCTACCCATCCTTCTTCTACTGTATTTCTTTCCCCCATTCCTGTCAATTGTTCCCTTATGCTCTCCCTGAAACTCTGTACAACCTCTGGTTTAGTCAGTTTATCCAGGTCCCATCTCCTTAAATTCCCCCCTTTTTGCAGTTTCTTCAGTTTTAATCTACAGTTCATAACCAATAGATTGTGGTCAGAGTCCACATCTGCCCCTGGAAATGTCTTGCAATTTAAAACCTGGTTCCTAAATCTCTGTCTTACCATTATATAATCTATCTGATACCTTCTAGTATCTCCAGGATTCTTCCATGTATACAACCTTCTTTCATGATTCTTGAACCAAGTGTTAACTATGATTAAGTTATGCTCTGTGCAAAATTCTACCAGACGGCTTCCTCTTTCATTTCTCTCCCCAATCCATATTCACCCACAATGTTTCCTTCTCTCCCTTTTCCTACTCTCGAATTCCAGTCACCCATGACTATTAAATTTTTGTCTCCCTTCACTACCTGAATAATTTCTTTTATCTCAACATACATTTCATCAATTTCTTCATCATGTGCAGAGCTAGTTGGCATATAACCTTGTACTACTGTAGTAGTCATGGGCTTCGTGTCTATCTTGGCAACAATAATGCGTTCACTATGCTGTTTGTAGTAGCTTACCCGCACTCCTATTTTTTTATTCATTATTAAACCTACTCCTGCATTACCCCTATTTGATTTTGTATTTATAACCCTGTATTCACCTGACCAGAAGTCTTGTTCCTCCTGCCACCGAACTTCACTAATTCCCACTATATCTAACTTTAACCTATCCATTTCCCTTTTTAAATTTTCTAACCTACCTGCCTGATTAAGTGATCTGACATTCCACGCTCCGATCCGTAGAAGGCCAGTTTTCTTTCTCCTGATAACGACATCCTCTTGAGTAGTCCCCGCCCGGAGATCCGAATGGGGAATTATTTTACCTCCGGAATATTTTACCCAAGAGGACGCCATCATCATTTAACCATACAGTAAAGCTGCATGCCCTCGGGAAAAATGACGGCTGTAGTTTCCCCTTGCTTTCAGCCGTTCGCAGTACCAGCACAGCAAGGCCATTTTGGTTAGTGTTACAAGGCCAGATCAGTCAATCATCCAGGCTGTTGCCCCTGCAACTACTGAAAAGGCTGCTGCCCCTCTTCAGGAACCACACGTTTGTCTGGCCTCTCAACAGATACCCCTCCGTTGTGGTTGCACCTACGGTACGGCCATCTGTATCGCTGAGGCACGCAAGCCTCCCCACCAACGGCAAGGTCCATGGTTCATGGGGGTAGGGACCTCGCCTTATGGGAGCTGCTTTTGCCACTTGCGACTGCTGTCTCATTCCGTAGCGCGCCTCAATTCTAAAACTCATCCAGAAAAGCAGATTCAACTAAATAACGTTAAAAAACAGGAAATGAAGTCAGCGGATACAGTCACATTAATCTCATTAATCCATCTGAACTTTATATTGTCAGAGTGTGTCTAACTCAAATCCCATCCGAAGAATTATACACACATCAAAAAAAGTTTTGCAACACCCCGGTTCCCAGAATACCTGAAGATAGACGTTGACTGTGGATATTGTATCACGGACACAGTTCCTCTGACTGTTCAGAGATGTCACTAAACCCGCCCAAAGATGTAAACAACCACGCATGAGCAGCGCCTATTAGATGGAGGGGGTCCGACCGCCGATCAGTTACAGTCATTCCACCAGGAAGGAGGTACATGGTTCGTGTTGTCTGTAGCTCAACCATGCCTAGATAGTCAATACAGCAGTTCGATCGCGTCCACATTGTTACTTTGTGCCAGGAAAGCTCTCAAAAAGGGAAGTGTCCAGGAGTCTCGGAGTGAACCAAAGCGATGTTGTTCGGACATGGAGGAAATAAACAGAGAAAGGAACCGTCGGTGACATGCCTCGCTCAGCCCGCCCAAGGGCTACTACTGCCATGGATGACCGCTACCTATGGATTGTGGCTCGTGCAGCCACAGGACATCGTGTTACGACTCAAACTGTGCGAAATAGGCTTCATGATGCACTACTTCACTCCCGACGTCCACGGCGGGGTCCATCTTTGCAACCACGAGACCATGGGCTCAGCGACATGCCGAATGAACCGCTTAGGATTGGCATCACGTTCTCTTCACCGATGAGTGTCGCGTATACCTTCAATCAGACAATCGTCGGAGACGTGTTTGTAGGCAACTCGGTCAGGCTGAACGCCTTAGACACACTGTTCAGCGAGTGCAGCCAGGTGGAGGTTCCCTCCAGTTTTGGGGTGGCATTATGTGGAGCAGATGTACGCCGCTGGTGGTCATGGAAGGCGCCGTAACGGCTGTACGATACGTGAATGCCATCCTTCGACCGATAATGTTACCATATCGGCAGCATACTAGCGAGGCATTCGTCTTCATGTACGACAATTCGCGCCCATATCGTGCACATCTTGTGAATGACTTCCTTCAGGATAACGACATCGCTCGACTAGAGTGGCCAGCATGTTCTTCGGAGTTAAACCCTATCGAACATGCTTGGGATAGATTGGAAAGGGCTGTTTATGGACGACGTGACCTTGAGGGATCTACGCCGAATCGACATTGAGGAGTGGGAGAATTTGGACCGAAAGTGCCTTGATGAACTTGTGGATAGTATGCATGTATCAATGCAAGAGGACGTGCTACTGGGTATTAGAGGTACCGGTGTGTACAGAAATGTCGACCACCACCTATGAAGGTCTCGCTGTATGGTGGACAACACGCAATGTACCGTTTTCATGAGCAATAAAAAGGTCTGAAATGATGTTTATTCTGATCTCCATTCCAATTTTCTGTACGGGTTCCGGAACTCTCGGAACCGAGATGATGCAAAACTTTTTTTTTATGTGTGTATATCATAATTAAATGGTAATCGACGAGGCGAGCTCCTTGCCGCTTTTCAGGCCTCGTTAACAACATACACCAAATTTTCTGTCTCATCAATTAGTATTTTGGTGCACGTTCAGAACAGCGCTCACCAGATAAATACAATCAGGTGACAATAGGACATCCCCTACTATCGCGCCGAACCCCTTTTTTCCAGCATGAACTCAACTAGTCGTTTGAAATGCCTTGCAATAATTCTGAACCATGCTGCCTCTATAGACGTCCCTAATTAGGAAAGTGTTTCCGGGGCAGGATTTTGTGCACAAACCGACCTGGCGAATAAACGTTAGACGGGATTCAAGTCAAGCGAAATGGGTTGCCAAATTATTCGCTCGACACGACATCGTTGTCTGGGAACATCAAGTCCATAAATGGCTGAAAATGGCCTCCAAGTAGCCGAACATAACCATTTCCAGTCAACAGTCGGTTCAGTTCGTCCAGAGGACGCAGTCCATTCCGTGTAGCCCGCATCTCGTGGTCGTGCGGTAGCGTTCTCGCTTCCCACGCCCGGGTTCCCGGGTTCGATTCCCGGCGGGGTCAGGGATTTTCTCTGCCTCGTGATGGCTGGGTGTTGTGTGCTGTCCTTAGGTTAGTTAGGTTTAAGTAGTTCTAAGTTCTAGGGGACTGATGACCATAGATGTTAAGTCCCATAGTGCTCAGAGCCATTTGAACCATTCCGTGTAAGTACAGCCCACACCATTATGCAGCCACCACCAGTTCGTACAGTGCCTTGTTGACAACGTGGGCCCATTGCTTCTTGAGTTCTGCGTCACATTCGAACCTTACATCAGCTCTTACCAACTGAAATCGAGACTCATCTGACCAGGCCGCTGCTTTCCACTCGTCTAGGGACCAACGATGGGGTCACGCGTCCAGGAGAGGCGTTCTGGGCGACGTTGTGCTGTTAGCAAAGGCATTCGTGTCGGTCGTCTGCTGCCACAGCCCATTAACACCAAATTTTGTCGCACTGTGCTAACGGATACGTTCATCGTACGTCCCACATTGATTTCTGCAGTTACTCCACACACTGTTGCTTGTCTGTTAGGAATGACAACTATCACGCAAACACCGCTGCTGTCGGTCGTTAAGCGAAGGCCGTCGACCACTGCGTTGTCTGTGGTTAGAGGTGGTGCCTGAAATCTGTTATTCTCGGCACACTCTTGACACTGTGGATATCGAAATATGAAATTCCCTAACGATTTCCGAAATGGAATGTCCCCTGCATCTATTAGCTACCATTCCGCGTTCAGAGTCTGTTAATTCCCGTCGTGAGGCCACAATCACGTCGGAAACCTTTTAGACATAAATCAACTGAGTACAAAAGACAGCTCCGCCAGCGCACTGCCCTTCTACACCTTGTGTAGGTGATACTATCACCATCACTATATGTGCATATCGCTGTCCCATGACTTTTGTCACCCAAGTGTATATTATACACTGCAGTACCAGCTATGTATCCAGCGGATCTGCATGTGTACCACCGCACCTTGTAAAACATCCCCTTTGAAGAATTTATACAAGACTGTGCTTAAACTGACACAATATTTTTAGCGCAACGCAATCTGACTTTTAATAATCCCTACAAAACAATGGCCCTGACTAACATTAACCTATACCTTTCACAAATCACTTACCTCACAAAAATCTTCGTTACTCGAACTACTGCCAGCTAAATAAAAGATTCAAACTACGGAAGGCACTAACTACTGATAGGCATAGTTAGCAAATGAAAGATTTTAATAGAGAACAAACAATGTATTTACCTTAATAATCATAATATATATATCAGTTCAATTTCAAAACTCCGCCATCTCTCTCCCCACATCCACCACTGCTGGCGGCTCACCTCCAACTGCGCAACGCTACGCGCTGTCCACATCCAGCTGCCGCTGCCCAACACTACAATGGCAGACAACAATGCAAACTAGCCACAGACTGCACACAGCACAGCCAGTGATTTTCATACAGAGCGCTACGTAACGTTGCCAATAAGAAAACATAAACAGCCTACTTACATAGCCCCCATGCTCCCCACAAAAAATTTTACAAATTGTTTTGGGAGGTGACCAATAATGATTTGAAAAAATTTTTGATAATTACAATAACAAAGATATCAAATGCACACACTTATTTATACAATGTTGGTCAAAAGCTAAAATTTTCTCACAGTCCATAAAGACAGTCCAGATTGTTCATCACAGTAAAATTTCAGTGTTTTCTTTTTCAAAGTCTGAGCAGTAAAAGACAATGCACACGGAAGTAGTGGATTTCCATGCAGTCTTGAAGAAGTAGTGTTGTCCTTCCAACTGAAAGACAGTGCTGACTCTTGACATGCTGACAGGTAATGGGCCACAACAGAGCAAACCCACAGCAGAGTCATTCGACGTTTTGAAGAAGATTGGTAGGTAGGTCATCACAGAGCAGACCCACTGTAGTCCTGGTAGAGATTACGGTATTGGTGGGCCACCAGAGGCGCAGACCCACTGCAGTCCTTGTAGAAATTGTGGACAGGCCCACTGTAGTCCTGGTAGAGATTGTGGTATTGGTGGGCCACCAGAGGTGCAGACCCACAGTAGTCCTTGTAGAAATAATGGTATTGGTGGACCACCAGAGATGCAGTCCCACTGTAGTCCTTGTAGAGATGGTCAGCAGCCGTCTGTTGTGACTGTGCGGGTGCACAATCACCATCGAAGAGTCTTGCGGAGAATATAGCAAGTCCATAACCACCACCTGTGCACTCACAAAGTTTTTGGAATTGTCCTTAGAACCAGCAATGCTGTTATCCAGTCCCTTGCTGAATTATTAACACACATGCAAACACAAACAGTCCCTACTTCTCACATATTGTCCATATACTATGACCAACAGAAACGTGTGCAGTGAAATGGAACTTACAAGTTACTTAATTTGATGAACTGCTGTCAATTACAATTTTATAACATAAGAATACAATTACAAAGGTACAAAATACATCATTAAAGAACATAAGAATTCAGATGACATTTGTAGTACAGGCTATACAAAAGAATCGAAATAACATATACATCAGTGTTACAGGAATTATTACATGAGTACATACACAAAAGATCAGAATAACTTGTGAAACATCAACTTTACACATGAGCATTAAAACAAAACCAAATAAATGTCTAAACATCTTTACAAGGTAAATAACATATTATTAATGCCAATTATATTCGAGGATAACAGTATTCCTCATCATAGTTCATGTAGCTGAGTATTAGAAAAAAAAAAATCTATGAAACTACACAGAGACAGGAAGAAAACAAATACACAAGGGTACACAAACACATAGTGGGATAACACAAAAGGAAAGGACAGGGTTTGTTTTCAGTGTAACATTTGGTACTGCAGTCCAACCCAAAACTTCATTCCATATGTCGTCCCTCTTATTTCAACATTTGCTCCAGCCAAAAAAACATCCTATCCAAGCATGATTTCTGTATTCTGTTCACATCCTCTTTCAAAAATAGTTTTTCTCCACTGTGCACTACTTTTTTGGCCAAACTATTTTCTTATAGCTTCTTAATGCATTTCTTCCAATTCATCATAGTTAGTTTCTTATATAGTCTACCCCTTCTTAAGGTAACTTAAATCTACTGAGCTCAGATGCTAAACTAAGGGACGAGGCAATGCAGCAACACAAAACAATTAATACAAACAGCAATGCAAGAAGCAGTAAATCTAAATTAACGGATAAAATGCAAAATTACAACTAATATGAGCCAATGTGCAGCAAAAAGAAAAATAAATCAGTAGTAAAACTGGCTTAACAGAGTAATACAAAGTCAAATTTAGTAACACTAAGCCTGGCAAACAGCAGCAGCAACTTATACCTAAACATGACATAGCTCAAGCAGAAAAAATATTACAGTAAAAACAACAATGCAGATAAGGAAATGTATATTCACATCTTAATGTCTATGTAATTAAAGTGGTGCACCACAACTTATTGTACAAAAGAAATTACCAAGTACTTGAAAAGAAAATTATAGATGCAGTTACTGTTATTAGTCCCTTCTTATTGTTCTCTCCATTCCAAGAGCTCCTTTTTCGAAGAATGTGGATCAGAAAATAATTATTTAATAGATCTGTTGACAGCAAGTGTTCACATTAGCAAATGCATCTAAAATTATTTTATAAAACTAATGCTGCAACACAGCTGGAAAACAGGTATCAAATGAAATAAGCAACTACGCAAACCAAAGCATAAAAACATCATTCAATAGCTATGTGGCATTTCGTAAGTCAATAGCTCTCAACTCTCGTAGAAAGACACTTGTCATAATCAGGTGTGCAGATGTACGAATATTTCCCATCAATTCATAAGCATTTCAGTAATTAGCACAAAGTACGAGTAATCATATGTTTTCAAGTAATGAGCATGTCATATTTGCGATGCTTTCTACAAAGGAATGTCAATAGCGAGGTTAATGGTCTTTTTTTTTTCTCCACCTCTGCCTCTGAAAACGCACACACTAATGGCTTTCTTTTGTCAGATGACTACCTCTCAGCTGGGCGCCCAAAACGCATTACGTCAAGGTCACTTACCTTTCTTACTGAAATATTTATGACAGCAGTTTCCGCTACAGTGGCAGTCTCATATAAAAAAATTTCACTGGTCGAGAATTTATGTTGCAAATGTGTAGAAACAAAATCCTATGAATATAACAGTGTTCAAAACGTTTTCGTCGGCATTGTGATGCATTTATGTATATACACACATTTCATAACTCTTAAAGTACGATTCTTGGTTTCCAACAACCTTTTTCACACGTCAGAGTGCCTAACCACTACTCATGATTCATATACATATTCGTCGACACTTCTTCAATATTTCATCATAATAAATACGTATCATCATCATATTGATCATAAACATACCTCATCAGCATAATACACATCATCGTCATAATAATAACATCATAACACCTCAGTCAAATCTCAAAAACGTCATAGCTTTCTGCAATAATTTCAAAACCTATAAAAATTCTCTGCTCATGTCAAAAGTGTCATCTGCCTCAAACGTACTTTAAAAATCGCGATCCCATACCAAATATATCATTCAAAGCTCTTATAATACCACAATGGGTCCGAAAGAATATGAACAGTTCACAAAGTACAGACAAAATACAATTTCGTAAGTGTGAGGTTATCCAACGGTGTAATTACGTAAACATCTGTCACTGCCGTAGTAAAAAAGTTTGTCTCTCTCAGTTAAATGATCAGATAGCTATGTAATTTATGTGTTAGAGGAATATGGTACCGATGTGTAAAGTTGTATAAGCAAATACCATATTAGCTAGGGCTCCTTGTGCTTGCCAAACACATGATACACAAAGTAAGCGTGTACCCCCATGAGGATTAATGTAATTATACCATCAGGTGTTACAGATTACAGCAATGGAATGAAATGTATGACGGAAAACTTTCGTACCATTGTACTTCAAATATCCTTAAAAATAAATGTTTTAAGTACAAAATTAATCACTCAAATACGTGTACTGTAGCGCTAAACTGTGCATCATGTTGTAGGATAATCTCTGTGGAAGTCTCGTAGTTATTGTCTTCCAAAAGCTACATTCTGCAGAAGTCAATGTAATTACCTCATGATAAACGAAAGTGAAATGCTTTGCGTATAGATATCTTAGTTATTACGCTTGTTGTTGTGATGAAGAAAGTACTGTGCTGTAACGTATTGTTGTGCTACGCAAGAGGCTGTCTCATTGTAGCTATACCACAAAAGTTACTACTAAAACATGTTTTACTTTCCAGAATAATTCAGAAAAACTGTGCAGATATAAAACAGAAACACCGCAAAAGCAACATTGTAAATTGTCACTCATTAGTAGTGTCGTGATAAAATCGTGTAGCTGTCAGATAAACTAACCACTGTGTCATCTGGTATCTCACAGAAAGTACTTTAAATCCAGAATGTTTCTTCAAGTAAACCAAAATGTTGCATTAAAATCTCATTAGCAGTACCAGTATATGTCCTAAGTATGTAAGCCTGATAGTCGTTACGTAATCGTGGAACTAACAAGCAAGAATGTACACACACAATAACACTGTGACATCTGTTCACAATAACAATGCATTCGTTATTTCTGTTTAAATAAGTTCTCTTGGTTCATAGTTAACTTCAAAACATAGTTGCATGGTAACAGTTTCTAAGTCTGACAATGCATACTAGAAATGTGAAGTGAAACGTTTTATGGGAAAGACAAAGTTAAAAATCAGATTATCTTTCAATAAACGGTTTTACATGAGAAACGTGGTGCAGTCCTTTGCTCTTCCTAGTACGCAGAGTTTCAACTTTAACGCAATTATCATGTGTTATACGTCGGTAAAGAATACTGGAATTTTTCTCAAGGGTAGCGTCTATGTTATTTTTCCCTGAGCCAATGCGGGCAAGTGGCTGCCTGCGGTGCGAGTCATTGTCTGTTTCTTTGTTGGCGCGCGTCGTTACTGGGATTAGGAGACCTAATTTCTACAAATTCGCCTTGCCGAGAGGGCCCAGCTCTGTTTAAATCCCGCCAGTTCTGATGCAGTTCAGGTCTGTCGTTACGATCATATCGTCTGTCGTCATGTCGGTAGGTCCTGTAGTTTCTTTCTTGTCGGTTAAGTGGTGGAGAATTTCTCCCTGAATTATCACTGCATGGTGGACCATTGCGTCTGAAGTTATTCTGTCTCCCGTGATAATAATAGTTCTGGTTGCCATATTGTCTGTTTCTATGATTGTCTCTGTCATATTCATTACTACGGAAATGCGATTTTTCTCTGTAACTATTACTCTGCCAGTGGTTGTCATATGGGTGGTGTCTTTTTTGGTCACGATTTGCGTTGTAAGAATAGACTTGTCATGTCCTGTTATTGTTTCTGTCATCACGGAATTGTAACGGATGTGACCTGTTGTGATTGTTTTCCTGTTTTCGCATCCTGCGACTGTCTGTGTCAATTTCTAATTCTTGTAAGAGTCCCTGAAAAGCTTCAATGTCGTCTTTGCAACGCCCTGCCAAAATAATATGTCGTAAATGTTCAGGTAATTTGATTAAGCAAATGCGTATGAGTTCTGAGGGGGTGTACGGGTTTGACAGGTACTGATTCTTGTACAACATGTCTTCAAAATATTTCACAAGACTGGAAAATTCAGATTGTTCGAAATGTTTCATCATTATGATGCTATGTTTTACTCGGTCTTGTGTAGTTTGAGACCAATATGCTGAGAGGAAGGCATGATGAAATTCTCCTTCACTGTGACAATCGTGAATGACCGATCGCATTCTTACAGCTGGTTCATTCTCCAAGTAGCCACACATAAATTCTAATCTGTGCTCCAATGACCAGTTGGGAGGAAAACAATGAGAGAATTGATGGAGCCACGCTTGAGGATGAATGTCGTTGGCAGAATTCTTAAACGTTTTTAATTTACGTGTAGTAATGAACAGCTTATAATCAAAATCATCATGTCGGCGAGTCGCATGTCGGTCATTGTTACGTCGTTTCGGCGGTTCCATCTCAAAATTCGGTGTACCTTGCCAATTTCTTTCATAATTTCCGAAGTGCCCTGTGTTATTATTTTGTGGCTGTTCCGTATTTCTATGTCCCTCTTCCCGTATTGGAGCGCGAGTGTCCTCTAAAATACGTAATTCTTGTATTACCTGTGTCAGCTGATCTTGTACTTCCCGGATTTCTCTTTGGTGTTGCGTATCAATTTGATTCAGATTTTGTTTCAGTTTCCTAATTTGTTCGCTCTCTTCTGTGTCATTAAAGACCACCGGTTTGTGTCATTCAGATTATCATCTACTTTCGTAGATAAATTATTTAGCTGATCCGAAATTTCAACTACTTTCTCTGATAATGAACTAATTTCCTCCATGTGTCTTTCTACTGTGTCCTTTAAGTTTTCCTGAGTTTTTGCAAGTTGCGTAACCGAATCGGTAGACGCAACTGAGTCAATTTTAGCTTGCAAGGTCTCATGATTTTCATGAACAATAGTTTGCAGTTCTTTTATGGCTGCTTCGTGATTCTGTAATGCATTTTCATGCCGCGAAAAAATAGGTTGGAAATGCTCACAAATTTGTGTTTTTACGTCATTACAGGCTTTTTGACATTTCGATTCTATTTTATGTAACTCAGTAGTTAAACCTTCACGTGTTTGTTCTAGCGTGGTGTGAAGATTTTGTTCCATTGCGTCTAACTGTTGCTGTGTTTGTCTCTGATGTTGTTCCATTGTGTCTAACTTTTGAAGATTTTGTTCCATTGTGTCTAACTGTTGCTGTGTTTGTTTCTGATTTTGTTCCATTTTTTGCATTAATTGCAATAATAATGTATTAGTGTCTGGAATCTGTTTCTCTATGCTTTTTGGTAGTGCGTTTTCACCGGCAGCATTATCGTTTTGACAAGCAGAAAATGTGTCTTGACTCATTTGAGAAAACGGTGAGGACCCAAAACCTAAGTCTACAGTATTTGCAATATTGTGTTCTGTCATTTCGGATTCCTGAGGCGAGCTGTTGCCGACCGATCGATCGATAATGCTTCCCTGTTCACTACCTGTTTGACTGTTTACACCATTATTTGCCGCTCGCTCCATCTCCCTATGCACAATTACCAAATTACTACTTCGAATGTCTGTTAATTCACTACCCAGTGGTGCTGAACAATGTATTTACCTTAATAATCATAATATATATATATCAGTTCAATTTCAAAACTCCGCCATCTCTCCCCCCACATCCACCACTGCTGGCGGCTCACCTCCAACTGCGCAACGCTACGCTCTGTTCACATCCAGCTGCCGCTGCCCAACTCTACAATGGCAGACAACAATGCAAACTAGCCACAGACTGCACACAGCACAGCCAGTGATTTTCATACAGAGCGCTACGTAACGTTGCCAATAAGAAAACATAAACAGCCTACTTACACTTGCACGTAAGATGCGTCTGCACGCCCTCCTTGACATATTGTGGAGTATATCGGGCTTCACGCTTAAAGGCATCCTCGACACTTGCGCGCAGTTCTTCAGTGGCTTGTCTTGCACCCACGTTCAGCCTCATGGGACTTTATTTTCCCACAACGAGTGTGACGTTGTGAGATGCAGGATCCGTGGTAGCAACTTCAGTGGGGTTGAAGGTATTTCTGAACCACTCCAACGGCTCAAAAAATGGTTCTAATGGCTTTGAGCACTATGGGACTCAACTGCTGAGGTCATTAGTCCCCTAGAACTTAGAACTAGTTAAACCTAACTAACCTAAGGACATCACAAACATCCATGCCCGAGGCAGGATTCGAACCTGCGACCGTAGCGGTCTTGCGGTTCCAGACTGCAGCGCCTTTAACCGCACGGCCAGACTCCAACGGCCTCGAAGAATTTCGTCGAGAAGCTCACGCACCTGAATAGCAGGTGCTCCGTCCTGCTGAAACCACCCATGGCCCACGAATCTATTGTTGTTGACATGAGGTGTTAACCAAGTTTGAAACATGTCTAGATAAGAATTTCAATTCACATTCCCTTCAAAAAAATATAGGCCGAATAAGGGTCGTGGTGACACACATGCTTCCTACAGCCTAACAAATAAGCTGTTGCTCTAGTTTCCAGTGAATATTCCGTGAATTACGGGGAAGTCGAGATACTGGCGACAGCCTCATGTTGTTGGCATTATGTGTTCAGGGGACCTGTATAAATAGAATTAGCAAGCGAAGTGCTCAACTAAGGCGAGGATTTCAAGCTCGACATGTCATCGAAACGATTCGTCTCAAGTCTGCGCTCTCAGAGGAGTTATTGTTGTGAGTCTCCTCTGGCTGGCGTTGCAACACATGCCACCCGTTTTAATAGTCAAGCACGTAATTCGTAAGCACTGCGAATTTGCTGATTCTGCGCCTGTTTTGTGTTATTTTTCCAATTAGACGCGTAAAGTTTTATGTGACTGACGCTCATGTTGCCGACACTGTTCTCTAGCTTCCTCGCGATTGCTCCACAATGTTGTGCCAAGTGGTTTAAATTCCGCCATCGATTGGGCCGGAAGATGGCTGTAACGTTATCACCTGAAATGTTGGAAGAAGAAACTATACTACCCGGTATTGCCGCCGGAAAGGTGATGGAGTGAGATAAACAGGCTGCTTGGCTACTGCCAATGAGTATTCCGACATTTTTAGGACTGCAGGACACTTGTTATTTATCACGATAACTATGCTTGCGGAATGTGTTCGTGTCACAATCACAATTACTCTGAATAAAAATCACACGAAGTTGAGGCGAAATAAAACTCGTGCTTTTTACAACAAGCTCTCACGCTATGTACGTGTCTCTCCATGCACTTTCAGTGTCAAGGCTGTCCGCAGCTTGTGGTCTAGTGGCTAGCGTTGCTGCCTTTGGATCACGGGGTCCCGGGTTCGATTCCCGACCGGGTTGGGGATTTTCTCTACCCGCTGACTGGGTGTCTGTGTTGTCCTCATCATTTCATCATCATCATCATCATCATCATCATCATCATTAGTGACAATGGCTACATTGGACTGTGAAGAAAAATTGAATTGCGAAAAAATTGGGACTCCGTACGGGAGCTGATGACCGCGCAGTTGAGCGCCCTATAAACCATACATCATCATCATCGTCACTGTCAAGGTTGCGGCCACACCTTGTCAGGCCTTCCTGCAAACTATGTCCTCGAACTCTGGCCACTCAGGGGCCAGGAAAGGCAACGCTTCCTGGAAAGGGCGTGCTCTGTACAGCCAATGGAAGATCAGGAACCTACTCCTAAGTACTCTACCACGCACGCGGAGCGTGATCACGACGAAGCACGTGTCTCTCAGTTGACTTCATCTCATAACGCATTACGCAACATTACACTTCCCATACACCTCATTACTTGTCTCGAATGACCTTCTCCAACAAACCAACACCATGTTGTAGCTTTGACACTTTCTGCAGAATGCCAATTAGCCAGAATTTTACATTGTACCCTCTCTGTAGGTAATCAGACCGCGCCTGGACGAGAAATGGCGCAGCTTAAGTCCTTCATCTGAAAGAGAGCTGTTGTCTTCATTTATATCAACTGCTCAAATAAAAAATATGTCGATTTCGTGTAACTGATCACAGCTTCTTCCCTGACAAGCCCTAGACGAAACGCAAATTACCGTAATTTACGTGGTAACAAGAGTTACCACGTAACCATCGCAGGCACCACGGAAAAATGACTCATTAGCCTCAGGAAGAAATGATTAGTTCGTACTACAAGGAGAATAAGTTGAATCAAGGCATGACAAACTTCGTGAAACTCTTAGCGTAATGAAGGTCGCCTTCCAGACGATCTTTCGTGCAACGAACATGTTCACAGAGTGTGCATAATCTGAAACACCTCTGTACCTCACTGAAATGCATAAATTGAGCTCTCAACGTGGAAAATGAGGTTTCCTCGGAGCTTGCGGTAAGAGTTCCTGTGCTGGCTGTGCTGTAGCATTTGCCATCAGTCTGCTGTACAAGTTTTCATACGTACCCTAAAATGATGAAAAATCTCGTAATATACAATAATAATAGTCGATGAGTTGCGAAATGTGCAAAATATTCATGAGTGTCAGAGCAATTAAACATGCCGTGGAATCATTGTACTATCTGTTGCAGATCGTGGGCTTATACAAGCACGTGGCTGCGAAAACAATACTGAAGATTTGGAAAAAGGTAGCATGTACACCGCAGATTTGTTGACAACTTGCTCTGTTAGGAACGAATCCTTTCACAGAATAAGAGGACATCTTTCTACATCTACATCTACATGATTACTCTGCAATTCACATTTAAGTGCTTGGCAGAGGGTTCATCGAACCACAATCATACTATCTCTCTACCATTCCACTCCCGAACAGCGCGCGGGAAAAACGAACACCTAAACCTTTCTGTTCGAGCTCTGATTTCTCTTATTTTATTTTGATGATCATTCCTACCTATGTAGGTTGGACTCAACAAAATATTTTCGCATTTGGAAGAGAAAGTTGGTGACTGAAATTTCGTAAATAGATCTCGCCGCGACGAAAAACGTCTTTGCTTTAATGACTTCCATCCCAACTCGCGTATCATATCTGCCACACTGTCTTCCCTATTACCTTTTTTGCACCCTTTCGATGTCCTCCGTCAATCCCACATGGTAAGGATCCCACACCGCGCAGCAATATTCCAACAGAGGACGAACGAGTGTAGTGTAAGCTGTCTCTTTAGTGGACTTGTTGCATCTCCTAAGTGTCCTGCCCATGAAACGCAACCTTTGGCTCGGCTTCCCCACAATATTATCTACGTGGTCTTTCCAACTGAAGTTGTTCGTAATTTTAACACCCAGGCACTTAGATGAATTGACAGCCTTGACAATTGTACTATTTATCGAGTAATCGAATTCCAACGGATTTCTTTTGGAACTCATGTGGATCACCTCACACTTTTCGTTATTTAGCGTCAACTGCCACCTGCCACACGATACAGCAATCTTTTCTAAATCGCTTTGCAACTGATACTGGTCTTCGGATGACCTTACTAGACGGTAAATTGCAGCAGCATCTGCGAACAACCTAAGAGAACTGCTCAGATTGTCACCCAGGTCATTTATATAGATCAGGAACAGCAAAGGTCCCAGGACGCTTCCCTGGGGAACACCTGATTTCACTTCAGTTTTACTCGATGATTTGCCATCTATTACTACGAACTGCGACCTTTCTGACAGGAAATCACGAATCCAGTCGCACAACTGAGACGATACCCCATAGGCCCGCAGCTTGATTAGAAGTCGCTTTTGAGGAACGGTGTCAAAAGCTTTCTGGAAATCTAGAAATACGGAATCAACTTGAGATCCCCTGTCAATAACGGCCATTACTTCGTGCGAATAAAGGAGCTTGCTGCGTTGCACAAGAACGATGTTTTCTGAAAGTTGCTGATTACATATCAATAGATCGTTCCCTTCGAGGTGATTCATAATGTTTGCATACGGTATATGCTCCAAAACCCTACTGCAAACCGACGTCAATGACATAGGTCTGTAGTTCGATAGATTACTCCTACTACCCTTCTTAAACACTGGTGCGACCTGCGCAATTTTCCAATCTGTAGGTACAGATCTATCGGTGAGCGAGCGGTTGTATATGATTGCTAAGTAGGGAGCTATTGTATCAGCGTAATCTGAAAGGAACCTAATCGGTATACAATCTGGACCTGAAGACTTGCCCGTATCCAAGCGATTTGAGTTGCTTCGCAACCCCTAAGGTATCTACTTCTAAGCAACAACGAAGTTCAAACAGAGCACAAAATAAATCACTTTATAGGATAAGTAAAATAGTGATTACTAAGAATTCAACGGATTTGTTACTGAATGAGAAGGGTTTCTAGTATGTAGCATGAGCATGGATGGCAACAGACAGAACATTTCGGTCCAAGCGGACACACGACTAAAACACGTCCTCAAAGTAAGTAAGGCCAGTTTTCAGTCGGAATGCTAAGTAATCGCAACAGGTTTACAGTGCCGAACTGCGACACCAGAAGAACAAGTTCTACACCTTCGCAGGCACTTAGATGGGCCGCGCGGACTGGCGGCGCGGTTAGAGGCGCTATGTCACGGATTGCACCGCCCCTCCCGTCGGAGGTTCGACTTCTCCCTGGGGCAAGGGTGTGTGTGTGTGTTGTTCTTACCATTAGTTGGTTTAAGTAGTGTGTAAGTCTAGGGACCGATGACGTCAGCAGTTTGGTCCTTTGGGAATGCACACACACACACACACACACACACACACACACACACATACACACACACACACACACATACACATTTTTCGCCTTTACATGGCTTATCACATCAACAGACCAGAGGTTGCCGTCCTTCAGACGACCAAAGAGGTAAAAATCCGACGGAGTCTAGTCCGGACTGTAGGGAGGATGAAGAACAATTTTCCAACCCATTTCCTGGTTTTCTCCTGCTTCATAAGGGCTGTATGGGGTTTGGTATTGTCATGGTGTAGTCTGATGATAAGCTGACCCTAAAGCTGTGCCCTGTGGGTCTTGATGGCACGTCGCAGCTTTCCCAATGACAAACAGTAACGGTCGCTGTTAATTGTGAAGCCAGGTTCCAAAAAGCCTCCTTATTCACATCACTCACTGCCGTGAATGGTCTACCGCATCGTGGATTGTCCAGTAGAGAGAAAGCACCTTCTGTAAACCGCTGCAGCCACTACTGGATACTGCTGCGATCCACTGTGTCCTCACCATAAACAGGAAGCGACTTCCTGTGAATCGATGTGGCAGAGTCATCGCCCGTTTTGAAGGGGAACTCCATCACCAACTGTTGTCGCAACCTGACATCTACTTCACGGTCCATTCTGGCTCACCTGTAAATAAAAGAAAATACTTGTATATACGAACTTATAGCGTCTGCCGCAGTTGTTGGATCGGTTACTGCAGCTACAATGGGAGGTAACTAAGATTTGAGTTGCCCGCCCGGTTGGCCGTGCGGTCTAAAGCACGGCTTTCCGGGCGGGAAGGAGCGCCTGGTCTCCGGCTCGAATCCGCCCGGCGGATTTGTGTCGAGGTCCGGTGAACCGGCCAGTCTCTGGATGGTTTTTAGGCGGTTTTCCATCTGCCTCGGCAAATGCGGGCTGGTTCCCCTTATTCCGCCTCAGTTATACAATGTCGACGATTGCTGCGCAAACAAGTTCTCTACGTACGCATACACCACCATTAGTCTACCACGCAAACATAGGGGTACACTCGTCTGGTGTGAGACGTTCCCTGGGGGGTCCACCGGGGGCTGAACCGCAGAATAACCCTGGGTTGGGTGTGGGGCGGCGGAGGCGTGGACTGCCGTAGTCGCCGTGGGGTTGTGGACCACCGCGGCTGCGTCGGGGACGGAGCCTCTCCGTCGTTTCTAGGCCCCCGGTTAACATACATTACAATACAAGATTTGAGTTTGAACGTGCTGTTACAGTCGGCGCACAAGCGATGGGACACAGTATCTCCGAGGTAGCGATGAAGTGGGAATTTTCCCGTGCGACCATTTCACGAGTGCACCGTTAATATCTGAAGTTCGGTAAAACGTCAAACCTCCGACATCGGTGAGGCCGGAAAAAGATCCTGCAAGAACGGGAACAACGACGACTGTAGAGAATCATTCAGCGTGACAGAAGTGCAACTCTTCCGCTAACTGCTGCAGATTTCAATGCTGGGTCATCAACAAGTGTCAGCTAGCGAACCATTCAACGAAACTCGATATGGGCTTTCGGAGCCGACAGCCCTCTCATGTACCCCCGACGACTGCACGACACAAAGCTTTACGCCTCGCCTGGACCCGTCAACACCGACACTGGACTGTTGATGACTGGAAACATGTTGCCTGGTCGGACGAGTCTCGTTTCAAATTGTATCGAGAGGATGGACGTGTACAGGTATCGAGACATCATGAATCCATGGACCCTGCATGTCAGCAGGAGACTGTTCAAGCTGCTGGAGGCTCGGTAATGGTATGGGGCGTGTGCAGTTGGAGAACCCTTGATACGTCTAGATACGACTCTGATAGGTGGCGCGTACGTAAGCATCTTGTCTGATCACCTGCATCCATTCGTGTTCATTGTGCATTCCGACGCACTTGGGCAATTCCAGCAGGACAATGCGACTCCCCACACGTCCAGAGTGGCTCTAGGAACATTCCTCTGACAAGGGAACCTCCCCATCGCAGCCCCCCCCCCCCCCTTAGATTTAGCTATAAGTTGGCACAGTGGATAGGTCTTGAAAAACTGAACACAGATCAATCGAGAAAACCGGAAGAAGTTGTGTGGAACTATGAAAAAAGTAAGCAAAATATACAAACTGAGTAGTCCATATGCAAGATAGGCAACATCAAGGATAACGCGAGCTCAGGAGCGCCTTGGTGCCGTGGTTAGCGTGAGCAGCTGCGGAACGAGAGGTCCTTGGTTCAAGTCTTCCCTCAAGTAAAAAGTTCAATTTTTTATTTTCAGACAATTTTAGTGTGGGAGTAGACGAGATTACCATTCCTCCAGGTTGTACACCTCTTGTGCAACCGTTAGATATGTTTAGTTTTCGGCAAGTGAAATACTTTGTGAAAAGATTCTATGATTTTGCGAAGCTGCACAGGTATACAGAACAGTATTGTTTACGTGATCGTGTGTCAATTATCAAAGTTCAGACACTCACACATAATCAACTTCGCTCTCCAGAATTCCAGGGCATGTTCAGATTTGCTTGAACATATGCAGGATTTGACGGTCTACACACGGAAAAATTTGAAAACGTTAAAAACGTATGTTTTGACAGAGCACGGGGAAAACTGTGCGACTGTGAAACTGTTGCATTCATTTGTTGCAGTTTATGGGGCAAACTCTTATGTTTTCATCGCTTTTTTGGGAGTGATTATCACATCCACAAGAAAACGTAAATCGGGCAAGGTAGAAGAATCTTTTTACCCATTCGCCAAGTGTACAAGTTAGGTGGGTCGACAACATATTCCTGTCATGTGACGCACACGCTGTCGCCAGTGTCGAATAGAATATATCAGACGTGTTTTCCTGTGGAGGAATCGGTTGACCTGTGACCTTGCGATCAAATGTTTTCGGTTCCCATTGGAGAAGCACGTCCTTTCGTCTACTAATCGCACGGTTTTGAGGTGCGGTCGCAAATCACAGACACTAAACTTATTACAGTGAACAGAGACGTCAATGAACGAACGGACAGATCATAACTTTGCGAAAAAAAAGAAAGTAAACTTCTCACTCGAGGGAAGACTTGAACCAAGGACCTCGCGTTCCACAGGTACTCACGCTAACCACGGGACCACGGCGCTCCTGAGCTCAGACTATCCTTGATGTTGCCTATCCTGCACATGGATTACTCAGTTTGTATATTTTGCTTATTTTTTTCATAGTTCCACACAACTTCTTCCTGTTTTGTCGATTGATCAGTGTTCAGTTTTTCAAGGCCTATCCACTGTGCCAACTTATAACTAAATCTGAGGGGGCTGCGGTGGGGAGATTCCCTTGTGAGTGTAAACACTTCCGCTGGCCAACAAAATCTCCAGACGTGAAGATTATTTAGCATATCTGGGATGCCTTGCAACGCGCTGTTCAGAAGAGATCTCTGTGGTATCGATAGTTCCGATGGCACAGATTAGGTTGGCACTACGAGAGCGGACGAACTACGCCGACCACATCGCCCTCTAGCCGACGCTGTGGAGCTCAACGAGCGCCGTTCTACTTTCTGCCTATTTCATCAAGAGCATGTAACGCCGGAAATGCATATCCTCCTATTTCCATCTGCTGCACTATAAATTTTTTTTCCTTATTTTGTTACCTGAAGATATGACATTTCTGTGTCTTTATATATTGTAATTGTTTTACTGTTTGTATATATATATATATATATATATATATATATATATATATATATATATATATATATATATATATATGCATTTATGTTGATTTGTTTTGTGAATATTATTTGTATTTGTACGCTGGGTCTGGCCTAGGGAAAACTATGCTATCGAACGAATAAATCGATAGGTCGTGTGGAGAACAAAAGTGTTTAGGATCTTTGGTAGTGTTAACTCTGTCGCGTGGAGCGCGGAAAGAGAGGGAGAGTTTGGCTGGGGTGGTGCAGTGGAGCAGGTGTGTTGTGTGACGCTCCCGCGAGTTGCCGCGCTTCCGGGGTTGGGCAGCATGTAATTGCGCTCGACTTGCTATGATAGTTTCTGACACGGTGTCGCGGACGGGAAGCATTAGCTGGCGCACATCAAGAGCCCGTTTCGCCTGGTGACCGTGTCGAGAAGAAGGCGCGCCAACATCCAGCTTCTGCAACAGCGACGGCCGACAATGAGTGACTGTCGCCACCTCCTCGATCGACGGCTTCAAACCTTCAATCAACCAACAAGGAAGCACGTAAAGTTTTAGAACTGTATGGCAGACCTCAGCTTTTCAAACTGTACCATTTTCGTAACTATAATTACAGCAACTTAGCATGAGCATTTTTTGCTCATTGTCCCAACTGCATTACCAAGCAGGGTCCCTTCCTTTTCCGGAATGAACCCGAGTGTCGTTGAAAATCAAACACCAGCATTAAAGTAATATTATAGCATTTCACTGCTTTAATTTCAAAGTTCAGTTAAGCTATTCATAGCTGGCTACAATATTTAGATTACACAAGCACAAATTATGAGTGCGAGTTTTGTTACCATATTTTACCTTACCTGTGACTACAGCTCAGCTTGGTACGTACTAAATTTTACTATTGTTAATTGTTCAGAATCATTTAATTCAAGTTCAAAGTTAAATCTCTTATTTCTAAATTGCGTAGATTCAAGTAGCTTTTGAAATGATTGTTGAGGTAGTCCAAGACTAACCGTATTTTACTGAATTTCGATGTGCTTCAGAGAGAAAGCTCACTATTAACTTCAGTCACTAAATTAACTTTCAATTTTCCGGTTTTATTAATTCTTCTGCTAAATTAAGTCAGAGTGTAGCGAAATTTATTACTTCTGACAAACTTTCAGTTTTCACACTACACGTGTCAACCTTCAGTTGCTAATTATACGTGTAATAACCTTTCTTTTTCAGTTACTATAATAATTGTCCTTAGGACTGGCTACCGTAATTTCCCCCAAATCTCAAATATCTAATTACTGCTAGTTAATTGTTAACGCAACGGCCGCGCATTTACTTTCTTTATTAACTTTACCCCTTTTCAAAATTAATTTCCACCAGTTTCATTTGCATTTTTCCTTTCATTTAGATGTAACCCTTTCCTCCCACTTTACCGACAAATTAACTTCGGTGACGATTGCTTCTCCCAGATTTCCATTAGGTACACGCGGTTTAATTTTTCACTGTCATTAAGGTCGATAAGTGAGGGGGAAGTTACAAGCAGACGGCCTGGAAACATCGCTTCTACTTCAGAGGCTTGCTGTTGAGAGTCTACTACTTACGACGGGAATACGGCTTCGCACCTACGTGCTCATCATCGCAAATTTATGTAACCATTTATTAACTTGTTTTTGCCTATAGTAAAGATCTTTAAATTTACGCGCAGTACCGAAGCGCTTTACCTCTCCTGCTGCTGCTCGCTTCCTTCATTCGGCCTATTTTGCAGATCACAGGAGCAGACCCACGCGCCGCTTTCCAAGCGGGATACAAAAATCTCCAACCCTCTCTTACGGATTGATGGACAGCCCTGCAGGATTCATGGTGTCAGTTCCCTCCAGCAATACTTCAGACATTAGTCCAGTTCATGCCACGTCGTATTGCGGCACTTCTGCGTGCTCGAGGGCGGACCTACACTATATTAGCCAGCTGTACCAGTTTCTTTGGCTCTTCAGTGTACACTTGAGGCTTAGCCCGTTTTGCCGCGCATGTCTTCAATTGGAGAGACAAAACTTCCAAAACGGGAACGCAACTACAAAAACGCTAAAAACATATGCTTTGACAGACCACAGAGAAACTGTGTGATTGCCGGCCGCGGTGGTCTAGCGGTTCTGGCGCTGCAGTCCGGAACCGCGGGACTGCTACGGTCGCAGGTTCGAATCCTGCCTCGGGCATGGATGTGTGTGATGTCCGTAGGTTAGTTAGGTTTAAGTAGTTCTAAGTTCTAGGGGACTGATGACCACAGCAGTTAA
This sequence comes from Schistocerca cancellata, assembly GCF_023864275.1. NCBI lineage: Eukaryota > Metazoa > Arthropoda > Insecta > Orthoptera > Acrididae > Schistocerca > Schistocerca cancellata. Next base: position 1,140,998,766 of record NC_064626.1, on the reverse strand, counting down.
GTCCCATAATGCTCAGAGCCATTTGAACCATTTTTGAACTGTGTGATTGTGGAACTCTTAGGTTCATTTGTTGCATCTCATGTGACAGATTATTATATTTTCATCATTTACTTTGAGAGTGATGACATTCACATTGATACGAACACCTAAATTGGCGAAGAACGCCTATCTCACTCACTTACCAGTCGTTCAAACTGGGTGCGTGGATAAGACATTCCTACCATATGGCACAGTACTGTCGCTAATGCCATGCATTACACACCAGACACGTGGAGGATTCGGTTGACTCATCGCCTTGTCATCAAAAGTTTTCGGTTCTCATTCGAAAGCCACTTTCTTTCGGCTGCTAAAGGAGTAGTTGTGCAGAATCAACTTAAATTATAGGTCCCTTGGTCAAACTTCGCTGTTGCAAACGGACGTTACGCCAGGACACACAGACACACATTTGAATACAGAGAACAGCGGGAATAAAAGGCACGAGCCGCGTGCAGTAGCAGCTCGGTCTCAGGCGTCTTGTCACGGTCCGGGCGGCTCCCCATGTCCGAGGTTCGAGTCCTCCCTCGGGCATGTGTGTGTGTTGTCCATAGCGTAAGTTAGTTTAAGTTAGATTAAGTAGTGGTTAAGCTTAGGGACCGATGACCTAAGCAGTTTGGTCCCATAAGATCATACTACAAATTTTACAAAAAAAAGGCACTAGGAAGGTTTGAACAGGGCTCGCCTGCTGGGTAGTCCAATACAGTGACCATTTAACCACAAAGGCGTTGCTTTTTCAGGCTGCTCTATATTGCACTTCGCGGCCTCGGATTGTTCATCGTTTCTATATCGCCTTTTTTCACAGTTCAGTACACCTTCCTCCTGTCTTCATGCTTGATCTGTGATCATTTTTTGACGGGCTATCCATTGTGCCATCTTATCATTAAAGCTGGGGGGGGGGGGGGGAGGAGATGCGGTGGGGAGTTTCCTTGTTATTCATCAGCAATGTGATGAGTAGTCCCAAATGGTCCATAAATACCCTACCTTATCGGATTGGCTACAGTACTGGCTTTTAACTGCACATTTGAGTCCACGCAGTTATTGTGCACAGAGGGTTTCAGCACTGTAGGCAGCAGGTGCTATATAAGGCATTCTCCAGTTTGTCCACACTGCAGAAAAAAATTTGAAAATAAAGGCCAGACCCAAAATGGGACCAAAATTACTTCTAGCAGTGCTGTCTAATGCACTGCTTTCCGGGCGGGAAGACTTGCCGGTCCACGGCACGAATCCGGCCGGCGAATTAGTATCGAGGTCCGGTGTGCCGGCCAGTCTGTGGATGGTTTTTAAGGCGGTTTTCCATCTGCCTCGTCGAATGCGGGGTCGTTCCCCTTATTCCGCCTCAGCAACACAATGTCGGCTATCGGTGCGCAAACATTGTCTTCACGTACGCTTACACCATCGTTACTCTACCACGCAAACATTGGGGTTACACTCGTCTGGTGAGAGACGATCCCGGTGGAGGGGGGGGGGGGGGGGGGGCACTGGGGGCCGAACCGCACAATAACCCTGGATTCGGTGTGGGGCGGCGGTGGGGTGGGTGGACTGCTGTACCCAGTTGTGGACCACTGGGGGTAAGGCGGGGACGAAGTCCCTCCATTGTTTCTAGGTCCCCATTTGTACACAATACAATACAATAAAAAAATTACTTCAGCCGAAAAGTGATGTTAGAGATATTAGTGAATATGTCGAGGAAACGAAGCGGAACCCAGCGAAAAAGGGGGGTCGAGATCAAAGGCTGCCACAATGAGGAAGAAAGAGAGGCAATAATAGGTATTTGGAAATGGGAGACTGCAGGATAAGGAAGGAAGCAGCTGCTGTAATAGCTTGGAACTCTATGCCCGTCACATATGTACTGACAAGACAGTCATGAGCCCCCTCAAATCAACCAATTGATATATATTACTGAAAACCAGTTCTGTTATGTTATATTTGGCTTAATACAAAAATACGATTGAAAACGGGCTTGGAAAGCCTCTTGGTATTATTTCAGATAGTATGGCATCAGGATGTCTAGAAAACTACAGTTAACAAGGCAAGCTAAAGAGAAGTTACAATACTACTACTGTGTCGGAGAGACAGACTTATTAAATTCACTGGTTGTTACAGATTTTCGAACAGTACATGTGAATTTGTAAATGAGTGTTACAGTTCCATTCCAAACACCTTTTTCACATTTTCCATAAAGATCGAGTAAAATAGAAGTGATTTCTGGCGTTCCCCAAGGTTATAGGCCCTTTGCTGTTCGTTGTCTATATAAACGATTTGGGAGACAATCTGAGAAGCCGTCTTAGGTTGTTTGCAGATGACGCTGTCGTTTATCGACTAATAAAGTCATCAGAAGATCAAAACAAATTGCCAAACGATTTAGAAAAGATATCTCAATAGTGCAAAAATTGGCAGTTGACCGTAAATAACGAAAAGTGTCTGGTCATCCACATGAGTGCTAAAAGGAATTCGTTAAATTTTGGTTACACGATAAATCAGTCTAATCTAAAAGTCGTAAATTCAACTAATTGCCTAGGTTTTATAATTACGAACAACTTAAATTGGAAGGAACACACAGAAAATGTTGTGGGGAAGGCTACCCAAAGACTGCGTTTTATTGGCAGGATACTTAGAAAATATATCAGACCTACTAAGGGGACTGCCTACACTACGCTTGTCCGTCCTCTTTTAGAATACTGCTGCGCAGTGTGGCATACTTAACAGACAGGACTGACGTAGTACATCGACAAAGTTCAAAGAAAGGCAGCACATTTTGTATTATCGCGAAATGTGGGAGAGATTGTCACAGAAATGATACAGGATTTGGGCTGAACATCATTAAAAGAAAGGCGCTTTTCGTTGCAACGGAATCTTCTCACGAAATTCCAATAACCAGCTTGCTCCTCCGAATGCGAAAATATTTTGTGGACACCGACATAAATATGGAGAAACGATCACCACGATAAAAAAGGGAAATCAGAGCTCGTACGGAAGGATATAGGTGTTCGTTCTTTCCGCGCGCTATACGAGATTGGAATAATAGAGAATTGTGAAGGTGGTTCAAATGGCTCTGAGCACTTTGGGACTTAACGTCTGAGGTCAACAGTCCCCTAGAACTTAGAACTACTGAAACCTAACTAACCTAAGGACATCACACACACCCATGCCCAAGGCAGGATTCGAACCTGCGACCGTAGCGGTCGCGCGGCTCCAGATCGTAGCGCCTAGAACCGCTCGGCCACTCAGGCCGGCGAAGGTGGTTCGATGAACCCTCTGCCAGGGACTTAAATGTGATTTGTAGAGTATCCATGTATATTTAGATGTAGGTTAGCAGAGGTAAAAAGACCGTTTGAAAAAAGTGTCTTCAATGAAAACTACGGAGAGGTTGTGTATATAATGAAATACGACAAGCGATTTCGCGTGTATTTTTCATTTATTATAATAAGAGCGGGGATTGCAGCAGCAACATTTTTATTAAAACATATCTGATCTAGCCGGCCGCGGTGGCCGTGCGGTTCTGGCGCTGCAGTCCGAACCGCGAGGCTGCTACGGTCGCAGGTTCGAATCCTGCCTCGGGCATGGGTGTGTGTGATGTCCTTAGGTTAGTTAGGTTTAAGTAGTTCTAAGTTCTAGGGGACTTATGACCTAAGATGTTGAGTCCCATAGTGCTCAGAGCCATTTGAACCATTTGAATATCTGATCTCAGCGACTATACATACTGAGCTCTCCCCCTTTTCATTTAACCTGGTGCTTGAGTCGCTAATTTTCGGATGATTTGTGTGTGCAGCGCCCTGTGTTTGGGACAGACAGAGCAGAGAATGCAGCGATAGGAGCGGCCGCTTGCCGCCAGCCCAGACCGGGGAGAGCTCTGCGATTTGCGACCGCAGACTCGAGTGTGTGTCCCGCGAGGCGTGTACGTGTCCGCCAGCGGACCATCGATACCGGTGTCTACACGCGTGCCTTTTTGGATGAGACGGGACAGCGCCGTGTTAATGTCTCATTGAAACGAAAAGCAGACGCAGACGCGCTTCGCACAGAAATTCCGCGCACTCGACGAGCCTTCTCGGAAGACGGCGGTGGGCGGTCTATTTGGCAGTAGGCTGGCGCGGGAGCGATCCCCAGTATTCCATTACTGGCGGCGTCGGCCTTAATTGAGAGCCCGCACGTCTTGCCCCGCCCTCCGCCCTTCGCCCTCTGCCGCTCCTTTGACAGGCGCAATTAGGGCTCGTGTGCCTCTTTCGTCTGCGTCTGCCGGATGGCGCTCTCCCCCCCGGCCTGATTTCTTGATCTTCTTTTTGCCGGCCGCTCCGTTCCTTTTATTGCGAAGCGATTCCTCGGCGCTCGGCGGTAATTTGGAGCTGGCTCTCAAAGACGGGCGCAGAGGTGCGCGCGGCGCGGCCGACGGGAAAAATTACGGGGATTCTTACGAGAGCCGCTAATTGCCGGCGCGCGGCTGCTGAAAGAAGTGGCGGCGGGGACCTCGCGCCGCGCTGCCCTGCCCCTGGGAACGGCGACACGTGCCGGCCGGCCTCCGGTAACAAAGAATCACCACCCCCTCCCACACCTCCACCTCCCACCCGTAGCCCCGCCACGGACGCGCCCAAATAATGATTTCCTTCCCTTTCTGCCGACTCCTCTAGAGCCCAAGGAAAGGGCGATTTTGTCCGCAAGTGCCGCCGTCCGAGTCACCGGGCACTGCAGCATTCCCCGTTAGCAGTGTCGTGCTTCTCACTCTCGGACGTTTTACTCCAGATTCGCGTCTTAGACCGTTTGCTAACAAAAAAATGGTTCAAATGGCTCTGAGCACTATGGGACTTAATATCTCTGGTCATCAGTCCCCTAGAACTTAGAACTACGTAAACCTAACTAACCTAAGGACATTACACAACACCCAGTCATCACGAGGCAGAGAAAATCCCTGACCCCGCCGGGAATCGAACCCGGCAACCCGGGCGTGGGAAGCGAGAACGCTACCGCACGACCACGAGCTGCGGACGTTTGCTAACATTCGCTGTCTACAACGTGTCCTGCGCGGCAAGGCGAACTGATAACTGGGCAGTAACGGGAAGTGTCTCGGGCAGCTGACTACGTACAGGCACGCTCAAGTTCAAAGTGGCGCGTGTTTGTTACCTCGTAATAGAAACGCCAACAGTGACTGTGGAAAAGACCTTCGCGGGAAGCGGCGACAATTTGCTGTCACCGGCATTAATTTTTCTGACGGTGAGAACGAGAAGAGTTTGACAGCGCCGACTGTTCAGATGGCTTTGAGCACTATGGGACTTAACTGCTCATGTCATCAGTCCCCTGGAACTTAGAACTACTTAAACCTAGCTAAGGACACCACACACATCCATCCTCGAGGCAGGATTCGAACCTGCGACAGTAGCGGTCACGCGGTTCCAGACTGTTGCGCCTAGAAGCGCTCTGTCACTTCGGCCGGCTAGCGCCAGCTGTAAAGACGGCGGAACGTCCAGGTAAGTGTTGACAAGCAGAAGTCACTGGTGTGCAAATTACAGAAGAAGTGATACGATATCCCGTGGACCAAGGTTCAATTATCTGCCCTAAAACAGAAAAAGCAAAATGCACACACTAAATCTTTCATCGAAACCCTCAGCTGCCGACAGCTGTTGTTGATATTCCTCGATGAGGGTAGCTGAAAATGTGTGCCCCGACCGGGACTCGAACCAGGGATCTCCTGCTTACATGGCATACGCTCTGTCCATCTGAGCCACCGAAGACACAGACGAATAGCGCGACTGCAGGGGCTTATTCCTTGCACGCTTGTCGTGTGACCCAGATTCCCAACTGTCCACGATTCTATATATGCTATGTACCTAATTCTTTCCAGAACAGTTACTATTTTCATATATGTAGTTAAAGGCTACCCAGCCATTGACCGTCATCTGTGCGAATGCGCACAGGTTGCCTGAACTCTTACGAGAATGGCCAAAGAGTGCGCGAGTAATGAATGGTTGGACAAATATCTGTACATTACACATGTAGAATTGTGGACAGTTGGGAATGTGGGTCTCACGGAAAGCGTGCAAGGGATAAGTCGCTGCAGTCGCGCTATTCATCTGTGTCCTCGGTGGCTTAGCCGGCACCGTAGCTCAGCGTGTTCGGTCAGAGAGCTGGTTGGACTCTGTAATAAAAAACTGAGTGGAAAGATCAACAAAACGAACTTGAACGGATGTCATGTGACGTCCGCAGCGACCAAAACACAGCGATCAACAACAAACAAACTGCAAAAGAAAAATATGGATAGAGCGTCTGCCATGTAAGCAGGAGATCCCGTGTTCGGGTCCCGGTCGGGGCACAGATTTTCAGCTGTCCCCATCGAGGAATAATAATAACACCTGTCGGCAGCTGAGGGTTTCAATTAACTATCATTTATTCTAGATAAGCTGCGCGGTCATAAATGGTATCTGATCTTTCGAGAACCGTTACTATCTTCATATACATGAATCTTTCTTCGATTATTTAGATAAACGTCTTATTAGACAGTAATTTTTTAATCATTTTATCTCATCTTGAAACGAAGACGCCCAACTCGCCGAACTTGCACAAAATATCCTAGTGGATAATGATGCGTTCACAACGAAGCGTCAGTGTTCGAAGCGCTCATAGAAACACTGAAGCTCACGTACTATAAGGCACAGGAAGATGGTTGAAACCATAGCGACAACTTCGGGTAAAATTTAAACTTATACAGAAAGGTCACGGAAATGGAAATGGAAGTGGTGTATTTGTGGCAATAGAAAAGAAATTCAAATCCATCCAGATAGAAGCTGAAACTGTATCTGAAATTGTTTGGGCAAGACTCAGTCTGAAAGGTGGGCAAAACGTTATAATAGGATCCATTTATCGACCACCAGATTCTATTCCTGATGTAACCGAAAACTTTAGAGAAAACCTCGGTTCACTTGTACGTAAGCCCTCCAGTCATACTGCACTCATCGGTGGAGACTTAAATCATCCAACAATCAAGTCGGATAATAATAGTTTTGTTAGTGGCAGGCGTGACAAGACATCCTGTGAAATGTTACTAAATGACTTCTCTGAAAACTACCTAAAACAGATAGTTCGGAACCCCACTCATGATGGAAATGTATTGCATCTAATGGCAATAAATAGACCCGACCTCTTTGAAGAAGTCGGCATCGAAACTGTTATCAGTGACCAGGAGGCATTTATAGCAAGAATGAAAACCAAGTACAAAGGGCAACTGAAATAAGCAGAATGGTTGATATGTTCATCAAGTTAAACAAAGAGTCAAAAGTGTCATATCTCAGTGAGGAATTTGAAACTTTTAGTTCAACACAGGTGCAGTTATAGCACCAACGGCTCAAGTTAAAAAGAATGCACTGGGTACATTTGCCACAATTAGAACAGTTCAGAATGGAAGGGACCCTCCCTTGTTTACAGTCATTCCAAAGATACTTCTAAAGGAACAGTGACTACGACATAAGAGATGTGAAACTACAGGACTATACATAGAGAGATGCTGAATAAAACGCGATTCACAGTAAATACAACAATACGTGAAACTTCCAGAGACCACGGCAGTAGAATATTTTCGGAACATCTTTCATTAATTCCAAAGAAATTTTGGTCGTATGTAAAGGCTGTTTAGTGGTAACAAAATCAGTGTCCAGACACTCATGGACAAGACAGGAACTGAAATTGAGAGTAATAAAGCAAAATCAGAAATGCTTAACTCTATTTGAAAATCGTCCTGTACAGAGGAAAACCCAGAAGTATTGCGTCAGATGAATTGTCGTACCACTGGAAAGACGAATGGAATCGTGTCAGTGGTGTGGAGAAACAGTTGAAATCGTTAAAATTAAAAACCTCCAGGGCCCGATGGAATCCCTATCAGATTCAGTTCTCAGTTCGCGGCTGAGTTAGTCCCTCTGTTATCTACAATCTATCGTAGATCCATCGAGCAACAAACTGTGCCCAGTAGCTGGAAGAAAGCACAGGCCACGCCCATCTACAAGATGGCTAACAGAAGTGATCCATAGAACTACCGTCCAATATCTTTGACATCGATTTGTTGTAGTGTCTTAGAACATATTCTGAACTCAAACACAATAAGATTGTCGAACGGAAAGACCTCCTCCATGCCAACCAGCATGAATTTCGAAAACATCTATCATGTGAAACCCAATTCGCACTTTTTTTCACATGAAGTCCTGAAAGCCATGGATCAAAGCAACCCCATAGATGTAGCATTTCTTGATTTCCGAAAAGCATTTGACTCAGTACCGCAGCTACGCTTACTATCAAAAGCACGATCGCATGCGGTTTGGAGCGAAATTTGTGACTAGATTGTGGATTTCTTATGGGGATGGAAAGACATCGGCAGATGAAGAAGTCAAGACACAAGGGAATTAAAAGACATCAGCAGCCAATGGGCGCTGAGTTATATCAATGGGGCAAGTTGAAAATTTTTGTCAGACTAGGGTTCGAAACCGGGTCTCCTGCTGGCCAGGCAGATACGCTGATTAGACACTGTCGTTACCACAACCACGCCGACTAACCTATCACGCAGCCCGTTAGTCCCACATTCGCAACGTACTGTAATTTCCTCATTCCTCATTGGCCTACTAGATTGCGGTATAACTGACCGTGGACGCACATGCCTAATGAAATCTTACAGTGAGTAAGGCTATCGGCACTGAAGGAAAATAGCGCCGGTTAAAAATGGTTCAAATGGCTCTGAGCACTATGTTACCTAACTTCTAAGGTCATCAGTCCCCTAGAACTTAGAACTACTTAAACCTAACTAACCTAAGAACATCACACACATCCATGCCCGAGGCAGGATTCGAACCTGCGACCGTAGCGGTCACGCGGTTCTAGACTGTAGCGCCTGAAACCGCTCGGCCACACGGTCGGCCAGCGCCGGTTAGCTGGAGGAAAGTGTATAGCAGACTCTTCGGAAGGAAGAATTTATTCTAAACTTAAGCTAAATACTGACGATAATTTTGAAATATGTGGAATATAGAGCAATCGCTCACGAACCGCACTGGGGGGAAAAGGGTACCACATAATATTTACTACAAAAACTACTGATAATACAAAGAAAACACTGATTAGCTAAAAAGGGGATAATTAAACGGTCGCCAGCCCACTAGGGAAATGAGTCTGCAGAATCTTAATGGCAAAGAAGTTTCAGCAAATAATCACTGGCGTGGCAACAGAAGGTTGTCACGCTTATCCACAGCACAACAGTTCACGGGAAAAATAAATGAGTCAGAATGTACTGAGTTTGCAGTACTTATTCTGAAATACTAAATTTTGAAAGTAAAGTTAAATGGAGTTACTGGTTAAATAAATGACTGGCTCAACTTAAACTTTGTTGCGTAAAAAGATGACTCAGTAACCTCAGTGTAACGTAATGCAAAATTTAGAAAAAAGGAAACAATTTACTTTTTATTATTGAAAGATTGGATTGCATTTACTTTAAGCAACTGAGCAACTGATTTTGCTTTTAAAATAACCAAAATATATACCAAGCCATCAGAAGTCACTCGCTAAGGTAAATACAGAATAAATGAAATTGCACGCTTTTAAATTGTGCTGTATCCTTAGATTTTTTTTTATTTTGCCAGTGAAATTTTACGTTAACTCAAGTGAATGAAGTTAATACTAAAATTGCAATTTTTTTTAAGCCTGTGTTATGAAATACAAGAATGAACAGTTACTCAGGCAGCAAAATTTAGACTGACACAGATCATTAGCAAACACACAAAACTGGCATTAAATAGTTAATCCATTTTCGTATTCTTACAACACTTGGTGAGTGCGTGGAAAGGAAAGGGACCCTGCCTGGTAATAACGTGTGAGGGCAATGACAACACAGGTGTCCTACAAATTTTAACTATTGCAGCTTATTGTTTAAGTTAGTCCTGTTTTGTGAAGGAAATGCCACTGGGTAACGGCTGTACAATGTTAGTTGTATTTTGTCACTTGAGAGTCTTACGATGTTGTAGCTGTGCGGAAGACGAATGATGCAGCCGACGACACTGCTGAGCTGCCGTTGTTGCTGCTGCTGCTGCTGTTCGACTCGTCTCCAGAGCCACGGATAATTACGGGACAGGCAGTGGTTAGAACTGCAGCTTCCTCCGCCTGTCCACTCCTTCCCTGCTCTCAATACTCAGGGGTTCACTAATCAGGCGCGTCTACACTGGCGCCAGCATAGCCGCACATCGCGTCTGCGGGAGCGCCCAGCAAACACTGCCGCACTCTTATATTGCTCTAGCTGCTCTGCCTCCTCTCTGCTCGCAACCCAACAGAAACTCTCCACACACAAACATAAACAACGGCACAGCTACTGCCATTTCCTCGTTGCTATCGGCACTTCTTTAGTTCCCTTGGCTATTACTCAGCAATTTACATTAACTTCTTTATATTTGCAATGACTAATATACATTCAGAAAGAAATACACTATTACATTGATTAGTGATTAAATACAGTATCTGTAATACAGCTTACAGCTCCAGAATCAGAAGTATGGTACTGGTATCAACGGATATTAAAAGGCGAAAATTTTGGATGGTGCAGGACCAAAACCTAGGCGATCATTGTAGGCAAAACCACCCCTTCCTTCCGCCTCCTTGATTTCTATCTCACCGTCTATGGCCGTCCTATCGCCCTCACTCCCACCCTTAAGTACCTTGGCGTCACCCTCGACCGTCGCCTCTCCTGGACTCCCCATCTCCAGACAATCCAAGTCAAGGCACGTTCCCGACTCCATCTCCTCAAGCTCCTTTCCGGTCGCACGTGGGGTCTGGACCCCTCCACAATCCTCCACACCTATAAATCCCTCATCCACCCTATCCTTTGTTACGCCCATCCAGCCTGGATCTCCACCCCCCCTCCCTTTTATAAATCCCTCCAAATCCTTGAACGCCATGCTCTCCGCCTTGCCTATCGCATCCGTCTCCCCTCCCCCATGCGGATCCTGTATGATCTCATCCCCTTCCCCCACCTCCTCCTTTTCCTTGAAAGGATACGGATCCTGTATACCTCCCGTAAACTTGATCCTCCTCACCCACTCGTATCCCCGAACCTCTCCCATCCCCGCCTGCTGCCGCGCCTGTATTCCCACGTACCACCCACTCCTTACCCTCTCCCAAGGTGGCTTCCGTCAGCTCCCCCTCCCTCATGATGTCCTCGTCCCCTCCATCTACCCCTCCTATCAACTTTGACCCTGCCCCACCCCCCACTTCCGGTGTCCTTTCCTTTCGGCACCCTCTCTCCCTTCTCTTCTCTTCCCTTCTCTTTCCTTTTCCCCCATCCCCTCCCTCCACCCCTCCTCCCCCAGGCTTCCCCTCCCCCTTCCTCCCTCCCTCCTATCTCCCCTGCCCGTGGCATCTCTGCTCTCCCCTCTCGCTCTCCCACTCCCCTTCCTCCTCCTCCTCTCTTGGCAGGTCCCCGGACTCGCACACGCATAGTGAACATTCGCGCGCCAGAGATCATCGCCTTCTGTGTCTCGTGTGTGTGACGTCGTTTAGTGTTTTTAGTGTCCGCCGTCCCGCTACTACGTTCACTTGTGCCGTGTTCTGTGCGCCGTATCAACGTGTTTTCAGTGTTGTTATCGTCGCGTGTGAACGACTCCGTGTTTTTTGTGTCTCTGTGACCTCTCTCTTTTGCCCGTCACTATGTTCATTATCATTCTCCGTTCTTATACTATTGTCAACACTATGGCTGAAGAGCGGCGTAGTGTGCCGCTGATGGCCTACCTGATTTGTACAGGTATTAAAATAACAATAAAGTAAAAAAAAAAGATGGTGCAGTAGGTATTTTATCTGCATTTTCAGTTTTACAACGCCACACATTACTGACGTACTGCCCGTAATGTGTGGAAGCGAGAAGCAAAGGTGAGATTTACAGCGAGCCGTTTTTCTGTATTTTTAATTCACCTTCTCCGTTGTTTTTCTCGTCATTTCGCCAGCCGATGCAGGAATTTGGAAAATAGGTTTCATTATAAACTCGCGTAATAATTCTCGCCGTTGAATAGTGTTGCAACAATAGCAATACACACAAGTGGAAACTGTGCCACAGAATATTAATAAAATACAAGTAATATTTAACGTAAGACTGGGAGCAACAACGAGAAAAAGGCGCGTACATTCGCGAGTGAGTGGGCTGTCTAATAACTTACTGCGTTTGGGGATGATGGTAAGACATTGTAATTGTTGTAAAAGTCACTCACATATGACGATATAAGGGATAGAGAGACACACGTATTTTCTTAGAGTTACCTTTCCTATTGGCCTGCTTACAAAGAATATCGGTTATGGTGGAAATAAGAATCGGATAAATATTATAACAAAAGGAATCGGACTTTGTTAGAAAAAGAGAAAATGATAAAGATTGCAAGTATTAGCTTCGCGGAAAATGACCAAATTTAAAAAAAATGAAAATGGCGGCCACAAAGGAAGAAAAGGGCATGTTCATCAACCTCTATTTTTGTACTGTGCCGTCGCGTAGATCGCCGCTGCTATCCGTTTCCATCTCGTATAAATAATAATATTGGTCCAGGAGAAAGTGTTACTATGCTTCCATAAATAATGATAAACGCGGAGATTTCGTTTTGATTGAAACTGCTGATTATTCAAATAAACTTTCATAAATATAGTACCAGTTTCCACTTATACGTCTACACTTTAGGACGAACAATAACAGAAGACTGTTACTAAAGCTAATAATTGAAGAGCGTAATTATGTCTTTGTCTCTCAGAGTCTATCGGTGTTCTTACTTATCTTTTATTGGCCGATCGATATCTGGCAAATATTTTACGTTTTGGTCTATGAAGAAATATTGAAAAAGTATATCCACATTGTTATCAACAGACACATCACTCAGTGGTGGGCACGGGTGTGTAGCACGTAGTAGAAGTCTATGAACTCCCCTCTCCCTCTCTAATTCGCGGGCGTAAACACGACGGCACCGCTACCTGGCGAGGTAACCACCTTGCTTTGCGCGCCACAGTAAATGATAGGAAGGCAGTATGAGTCCTCGTGTACAACAGTAACGCATCACTTCCGTACCGCCACTGTCTGCTCGCCTCTGTGGCTGTTGTGTACGCCCCAGTAAAGCGGTTTACCAAAGCCTGCTGGTAATGGGCCGCTCTGACCCTGGTCAAAAAATGTTCAAATGTGTGTGAAATCTTATGGGACTTAACTGCTAAGGTCGTCACTCCCTAAGCTTACACACTGCTTAACCTAAACTATCATAAGGACAAACACACACACCCATGCCCGAGGGAGGACTCGAACCTCCGCCGAGACCAGCTGCACAGTCCATGACTGCAGTGCCCTAGACCTCTCGGCTAGTCCCGCGCGGCGCCCCTGGTCACCCTGAATGAAGCGGAAGAAGGGAAGAATAGAGTTTAACGTCCCAGTGACAACCACGTCTCTGGATCACGAGCTCTGCCTGGGGAAGCACGCAGAAAGAGATCGGCCGAGTCCTTTCACAGGAACCATCCCAGCGTTTGTCTGGAACGATTTAGAGAAATTTCGGAAAATCTGAACCTGCGTGGGTGGACGGGGATTTGAACCGTCGTCCTCCCGAATAAGACGGCGCCACCTCGTAAATTGGCAGTGGTCTGATCATACGACGCAGGCTCAGTGTCGAGTGATTTACCTATGGTGGCTGGTGTTTTTCAAACTCAGAGAAACTTGTAAAAGTCCTCACAGAAAGCAGCACGTTACAGAAGTGCTCCAACTGAAAGCAGGAAAGAGAGAATGCAAATGATCACATTCTGCTGCTGATTGTGATTGACTTCTACTTATCTTCTGCATCTCACATGTCCGAAATACCATGTAAACTACTGTAGTACTGCATTTTATTGCCACAATATGTAGAAGATGTAACAAATCTACCAAAGAGACCACTTGCACTGCCAGTAACAGAGGGAATCGGAGGTGACTTTAGTTTTGTCTCTTATTTCAAATGGCTCTGAGCACCATGGGACTTCACTGTTGAGGTCATCAGTCCCCTAGAACTTAGAACTTAAGTAGGATCAGGGGTCCTCGTGTACAACATGTAACGCATCACTTCCGTACCGCCACTGTCTGCTCGCCTCTGTGGCTGTTGTGTACGCCCCAGTAAAGCGGTTTACCTAACTAACCTAAGGACATCACACACATCCATGCCCGAGGCAGGATTCGAACCTACGACCGAAGCGGTCGCGCGGTTCCAGACTGTAGCGCCTAGAACCGCTCGGCCACACCGGCCGGCTGTCTCTTATTTCTGCTATTTTTTAAGCACACCTACATGGGAATGGAGACTTAGAAACAGATATTCTTCGCATATACTCTAATGAGGTAAATATACTCCAACTATCATTTTCGACAACTGCACCAGCGTGAGAGCACTCTCCATTAGTATTTACAATAAATGCTGATGTATTTCTCACTCACGCCTATTTTTTCCATACACTGTGTTTAAAGCAATTTGTAAGCCTTTCTTACGAGGTGCATTCAAGTTCTAAGGCCTCCGATTTTTTTTCTAATTAACTACTCACCCGAAATCGATGAAACTGGCGTTACTTCTGACGTAATCGCCCTGCAGACGTACACATTTTTCACAACGCTGACGCCATGATTCCATGGCAGCGGCGAAGGCTTCTTTAGGAGTCTGTTTTGACCACTGGAAAATCGCTGAGGCAGTAGCATCACGGCTGGTGAATGTGCGGCCACGGCGAGTGTCTTTCATTGTTGGAAAAAGCCAAAAGCCACTAGGAGCCAGGTCAGGTGAGTAGGGAGCATGAGGAATCACTTCAAAGATGTTATCACGAACAAACTGTTGCGTAACGTTAGCTCGATGTGCGGGTGCGTTGTCTTGGTGAAACAGCACACGCGCAGTCCTTCCAGGACGTTTTTGTTGCAGTGCAGGAAGGAATTTGTTCTTCAAAACATTTTCGTAGGATGCACCTGTTTCCGTAGTGCCCTTTGGAACGCAATGGGTAAGGATTACGCCCTCGCTGTCCCAGAACATGGACACCATCATTTTTTCAGCACAGGCAGTTACCTGAAATTTTTTTGGTGGCGGTGAATCTGTGTGCTTCCATTGAGCTGACTGGCGCTTTGTTTCTGGATTGAAAAATGGCATCCACGTCTCATCCATTGTCACAACCGACGAAAAGAAAGTCCCATTCATGCTGTCGTTGCGCGTCAACATTGCTTGGCAACATGCCACACGGGCAGCCGTGTGGTCGTCCGTCAGCATTCGTGGCACCCACCTGGATGACACTTTTCGCATTTTCAGGTCGTCATGCAGGACTGTGTGCACAGAACCCACAGAAATGCCAACTCTGGAGGCGAGCTGTTCAACAGTCATTCGGCGATCCCCCAAAACAATTCTCTCCACTTTCTCGATCATGTCGTCAGACCAGCTTGTGCGAGCCCGAGGTTGTTTCGGTTTGTTGTCAAACGATGTTCTGCCTTCATTAAACTGTCGCACCCACGAACGCACTTTCGACACATCCATAAATCCATCACCACATGTCTCCTTCAACTGTCGATGAATTTCAATTGGTTTCACACCACGCAAATTCAGAAAACGAATGATTGCACGCTGTTCAAGTAAGGAAAACGTTGATATTTTAAGTATTTAAAACAGTTCTCATTCTCGCCGCTGGCGGTAAAATGCCATCTGCCGTACGGTGCTGCCATCTCTGGGACGTACTGACAATGAACGCGGCCTCATTTTAAAACAATGCGCACGTTTCTATCTCTTTCCAGTACGGAGAAAAAAAAAATCAGAGGCCTTAGAACTTGAATGCACCTCGTACACATCGGCAGTGGTCTGTTGCTTTTCGAATAGCATTTTATAATTTTTCTTCGTGGCAAAGTTTTCCATGGTAACTGTGCTTAATGCAGTATATTGTTTAATGTAACTCTATTCGCTACATTGCTTCTTCATCTTAAGATCTGTGGAATGATGTAGTCTGTTGGAACAGTAGCAGTCAATGGTACTTTTTTCCTGAAGATTTGTGGAATAATAAAATGCAATATCCAGTCCACTACACTTAGATACAATATAACCACTGAGCCGTGGCTAGGTTTCTGGTGTCGCCTTTCGAATTCCTGGGGCCAGTAGCTCGATCTGTTGTGTGACGTCCCTCTGGTTTGAGGCCACTAATAACTTCGCGGGAGGTTGTTGAAGGGGAAGAGGGGGGGGGGGCGAATTGGGGAGTGGTAACGGAGCGAGGAGGGCGGCGTGAGAGGTCCGCCGGCGAGTAAGGGGAGCACTCGCCGAAGCATCTGGGGCACGGAGTCCGCAGAGTGGTTGCTGGGCATATTTGTCGGCCGACTTGAATCCGTGGCTGACTGAGTGCCATCTGCATGCGTAGCCTGGACGTTTTGTCCTTGATTTTTCCCAGATGGCCGCTCCCCTAAATAAACTACGCAGGAAGGGGAGAAATTTGTCTGGAGTGAGAGCCAACAGATGGCTTTTGAGGCTGTCAAAACCGCTATCACCAATGCGCCGGTCTTAGCTGTCCCGGATTTCGGCAAAAGATTTATCGTTCAAACTGATGTCTCTAGTGCATGGCTTCACAACATACGTGCTCGCGGAGCAAGCTGTGAGCAGCAAGGCGCGAGCACGGAGCAGCGCGAGCACGCTACCCCCGCTACCGGACCAGAGTGGAGAGTGGGGAGTGTCACGTGGGGCACACAACAGCTGCCGCCAGTCAATGTAAATCCGCGGCCACCTGCAAGGATATCACTCATGAATTATTACTGCGACAAATGGAACAAATAAAGGAGAATGTACACATGCCACATAATTTTATTAGCTTAGTGTATTCCTCTACATTCGCATTAATTTGTGAACTGTTACAAATAAAAGGTGTCACTGAAGTGTGGGATTCTCGGTTATCTTGTACTTTTTGCCCTTTACAATTGCGTCTATGTTCGGAGTAATTGTTCTTGTGCATTTTAGGCGCAGCATGCAGTTTACATTTCGATCAGACAATGCGTTTCTCAGGCGCTTCTTGTTACATTTCATTGCAGAGAACAGTTGTTCACAAACATACGTGGAACCGAACATTGATATTATTGTAGCCGCCAGTTTGTGCAAACGAGGAAATCTATCCTGAGGGAAGTGTCTGTAGAATTCCAAAATGTTTTTCTTGTTCTGAAATTTGTCTCTGTATTCTCTGTCACACTGCAGGTCAATAATTTCTTGCTGCAGCTCAGGACGAATCTCTTAAATAATCGCTGAATATGGAGAGAACAGATCAAAATCACTGTCTAGTGCTGTCAGATCTTGAAAGCGCCGATCAACTAAACTATGTGAATAACGTTCACAGTCTTTGTGAACATCTTGCATGGATGATAATTTAGGAAAATGAGCTAGGTTTCCTGTTTCCAGCTGACTCACCCAAAGTGTCAATTTCATTTTAAAAATTCGTATTCGATCTATGAAATGAGTAATTAGCAGATCCTTACCTTCTAGTGAAATGTTCAAAGCGTTCAGATGGCTAGTTAAATCTGCTAAGAACGCGAGACCACATTCAAACGTGCGCGCGCATTTCCCCTCCCTCCCTACTCCGCGACCTTGCACCTGCTCGCGAGCACGTGCCTGAGCAGACGCGAGTAATCGCGCTCAAAACCGGCCAGTTGTTAAGCCCTGCTCTAGTGCCAGTATTCCTGCTGTGTTGTTGCAAGAATTAAATGTATAAGCTGGCCATTAGCTTTGGCGTGTAGGTTGTCTGGTCCCGAGATGAATTACTCCGTTTATGAGTGCGTGGCGGTAGTTGGCTTTTCGCCTTACGAGAAGTTTCAATTATGTTCTGAGCATTGGGAGATTGATCTGTATGTAATTTGCCTGTATCAAACGTGGTGATCACATGTTTTCTTTCTGGCAAGTCAGACCGTTCGTACTTGTTATAACTTCTACGTCTTCATGACGGGTAAGCTCTGACCACTCTCATCGTCAAAGACAACAGGTGTAGCTGCAGGGCTGCTCGCACATGTTCATCGTTTGACCAACACCCGAGCACCCCAACACAGACGGACTTGACCGGTAAAACGCGCCATCCTGGCCTTGGCTGTTTGCAACAGTGAATGCAGCGGAGCACCCGCAGTATGGTGGCTCTACGGTATCCGATTGTCGTCCACTGATTTCGACTGGATATGGTATACCCGAAAACACTTTGAAACTTGTGTATAAAATATTCTCGGTATTCTTGCTGCGTCAGTTCTAGATAAAATCTCGAGCTTTCGACGATTACCTCCATCGTCATCGTCAGGAGCTGATTGTCTCTACTGCTGCTATGGTAGCCTCTATATAGCCCGAAGACGGCTTCTGAATGGTCGGCTTATGATTGGTCGGCGATTACGTGCTGCTGTCTCAGACGGTGTCACTGTGTGCGCCGGTGGCGCCACAGCTTCCGTTTGAACGTAAACCTTGGAAGGAACGTCTCCGCTGCTTCTCTGCATCAAGCGCCCGTTTCCACGCACAGCTCAAATGGTATCCGCTATCGCGGTTAAAGTTCTTTTGGCTCATTATTATTTCAACAGCCTCCTTAATAACAGAATCCCAGTACGTGGAGGCATGAGACAGAATTTTAGTTTCATCGAACAATATTTTGTGTTTGTTCGTGAGGCTGTGCTCCGCAATTGCCGATTTCTCTAGCTCTCTATTTTTAATATGGCGTTGGTGTTCTGCACAGCGGTCGGAAACGGTACGAATAGTCTGACCTATACAATTGCTTCCACACTCACAGGGTATATTATAAACTCTGAAGAACGTGTTCCGAAAGAACGGCTATGGTGCACGCGATATAAAGGCAGCGTTCTCCAAAAGAAGGAAACGTGATAATGCTGCAACCGCACAGGATGAAACACCGATTGCGGTTCTTCCTTTTTGTGGCGCAATTTCCAGCAAAATAGGAAGAGTCCTGCGTAGACGTGGTATAAGACCGATTTTTCGTTCTCCTAAGAAAATTAAGGAGATGATGCGCCCTGTTAAGGTAAATCTCGGCCTCAGGGTCCCTGGAGTTTATAATATACCCTGTGAGTGTGGAAGCAATTATATATAGACATCTGAGCAACTTATAAAGCTTCACAAGTCAACTCATCGTGGAAACGGGAACAGCTGAACCGATGATGATGATGTTTTGGTTTGTGGGGCGCTCAACTGCGCGGGTATCAGCGCCCTTACAAATTCCCAACCTTTGCTCAGTCCAATCTCACCACTTTCATGAATGATGATGACACCCAATGATCTAGGGGCAGATGAAAATCCCTGACGCCGTCGGGAATCGAACCCGGGACCCCGTACTCGGGAAGCGAGAACCCGACCGCGAGACCATGAGCTGCAGACAGCTAAACCGAAAAAAATGTTCAAATGTGTGTGAAATCTTATGGGACTTAATTGCTAAGGTCATCAGTCCCTAAGCTTCACACTACTTAACCTAAATTATCCTAAGGACAAACACACACACCCATGCCCGAGGGAGGACTCGAACCTCCGCCGGTACCAGCCGCACACTCCATGACTGCAGCGCCTAAGACCGCTCGGCTAATCCCGCGCGGTAGCTAAACCGAGACGGGACAGACCTCATATACTGAAGGTTGTGGAGGGTGGTTGTAAAAAATCGCGTGAAGCCAGCGAAAGGAACAGCTCGTGAGTTCCAGAGTGTTAGCAACAGTCCACTTGGCACAGTGAGTGTGCGGAAAAAATGGTTCAAATGGCTCTGAGCACTATGGGACTTAACATCTGAGGTCATCAGTCCCCTAGAACTTAGAACTACTTAAACCTAACTAACCTAAGGACATCATACACATTCATGCCCGAGGCAGGATTCGAACCTGCGACCGTAGCGGTCGCGCGGTTCCAGACTGAAGCGCCTAGAACCGCTCGGCCACACCGGCCGGCTGAGTGTGCGCACACAGTTAAGAAGAGTGACCTACACTGGGCTGGCAGCTCCTCGTAAGCCACACGTTACTGCAGTCAGTGCTAGGTGGCACACGACGTCGTACGAAGGTCGATGACAATGGAGAGGGGATGACTGGAAACGGATGATCTGCAGTCACGAAACGCGCCATACCCTGCGGCAGGCTTTCGGTTTGTCGAATGCTCGGAGAACGTTGCCAGTCACACTATTTGCACTGCCAGCTCCTGTGTCCCTCTTACAAGACAGCAACCTGCTGCACACTCGCGTCCTGCGCGTGGCCGCAACAGGCACCAGCATCTGCAGGCCAAACGCCGATTTCCGCTCGTCTAGCGCGTCGGCTAATCTTCCGCACAACTGCAATGCGACGATTTGTTGTCTACATTGCCTCTGGCAACCGCCACGAGAGAGGCCCCCACTATCACATCTCTACTTTCCTACGCCGTGCCACGTGGCCGCCAAGCAGCTCGCACCGTATCTGTATGCCGCGACAGTATTTAGCCAGGCGCTCGACAACGTAAATACCAGGCGATCGACCAAGTGTGGGGCGGCGGGTGGAATTTATTGTTATAAAAAATGTTAAATGTTTTTTTCTTCCCGGCCGATTCACCACATGTGGGGCGGCGGGTGGAATTTTGTGAGAATATATGTGTATAATGTAATGTAGAAAAGATGCATTTCCCGGCCGATTCACCATATGTGGGGCGGCGGGTGGAATTAATGTTATTTAAAATGTTTTGTTTGTTTTTCCCGGCCGATTAGCAATATATGTGGGGCGGCGGGTGGAATAATTGTTGTTAAATGTTCCTATTATTTATGCAGTCTTTTTCCGTTCTCAACACTGGCTCTCTAACTACAATATTGGCAACCAGAAAGTGATTAGCAAAACGTGAAGCCTGTAATTAGAATTCCTAGTGCCCACTTCATCTGAGAAATAGACTTATAGCTACAGCTTATAGCTCTGAGGAATTAGGAGATTGTCTGGGATTCATAATCAAAAACGATTCTCTCTAAAATGTTCACTATATTCTGAAAGCCACAGACCAAAAAGAATCCACACAATCCATCTACCAGAGCAGTTCAGAGTCTAATGCGCTGATGCAACTATAACTGTTCAAATTAAATGTTTAAGTGAATGCTCGCCATAATTTGATGATGATGTTCATCAAACGCCACGCTAAATAATGGTAGAATGTCTGTCCCGCGACGGCACGTGAAAATACGACATACGCAAACTGAAGATAGATCATTAAAGTCATCCCAGAATTAACACTTCACTCGAAAACGATTTCATGGTTACGCGTATCCCGAATAACTTATTACGGCATCCGAGGCTGTTTATAGCAATGATAGCGACGCGACGCGTCTCCCGGCACAGGTGGTGTGCTATTCAGCGTCTGGAGACAACTGGGGCCTTTTTTTCTCGCGCAGCGTTCTTATATATAAAGCCGCGGTGCGGACGGCTAAGGGAACGCCTGATCAAATCGGCTCTCCCGACTAGCCGCTGGGCTAGTAATGCACCACTTTAAGTCATTGCATAAATCATTGCTTCCTTTGCTGATGGCCGATGAAGCTCTCAATTTAAATGTGCAATCAGCACACAGGTAAGTAATCATAATAAAAGTCTGACGTGGCTAAGTCAAATATTTTGGGCGAGAGAATTAATTTAATTACACTACACGCAGTAGACGAGCTCTGAACTTGCTCTTTGGAGATACGCTATCGCTATAGTTTTATAGTTATTCAGTTGAAACTTCTCACATCTTTATGATTATAGCGGATCTCCCTTCTACTTAAACATCCTAGCCTTATTTATTCGCCTACTTAATCTATCTTGCTTCCTTAATTTTTAAGACAAAAACCAGAAAATCATGAATTTCAACTAAAATTTTAATTTGTGAGATCCAGAATACTGTATCTACTAAATTATTATGCAAAAGGAATCTAAATACAAATTTTTAAGTTTCTAGCTCTTTTCTGTTGCGCCAATGATTTTTACAGAAAAACGTCCAAATTTCGAAAATGGTTTAAGTTATTGAACTGATATTCAACACATATTGATTTAGTATTACTCCTGACATGCTAGAAACGTTTCAGGTTATTTACTTGGTTTTTAAAGTATTGCGCAACATTTATGACGTCAGAGCTAGTTACAGCGGACTGGCTGGCACACAATGGAAAGACTGATGTGAATTTTATACGGCGTGAGTAGGCTGCTTCCCTACACAAGGATCGGCGACAGTATCGTCACCTACAGCGGAAGCAAATTATTGTCGTACAGCCGTTTTCTCGCCCGCGTTTCAGAAACTTTGTCGAGTTTTCGTGGAGGCTTTCGGGCGTTTTGGTAGGAGAGATACTCCACAGTAGCTGGAGTTTAGGTCGATAGGCAGAGCGTATTTCGAGTCGAGGGCCCCTGGCCGGCCTTCCAGAGGTTCCCCCAGTCGTCACCGACGCGGTTCACGTCGAGGATTCCGCTCCGGACACTGTTCCGAGTGAGACTGCGGAACGAGTACCACGTGGCAGTGCCGAGCGGAGCTTAAAAGCTGTGTCTACACCGGACACCAACGTGAAGCACCGTGAAGGGAAACACGCCGAGCGCCAACGCCGGCGCAAAGCAACGTTGCAGGCAAAACGTCGCATTCGACAGCAGATCCTGGAAGATACGGGTGATGACACCGAGTGGTCGTCGTCGGCTGCTTCTACCGACTCCGCGTCTGTGGGTAAACGTACTGCAGTAGGGGAAGGCGGCGAGAATATGGACTGTCAATAACTGCCAGACGCCGCAGACGACCGAGGTGTCCAGCCTGAGGACAATTAGCCAGGGGAAGGCGCAAACTCTGGAACGAGAGACACAACAGCTGAGACGTTCCGTGCCCTCCTTTGAATGTCTCCTCTCATTTTTATCAATTTTGTTAATGTTCTATATCATTGCATGGTAGTAACAGACCGAATAAGGTTATTGTAATGAGAGTATTTGTACTGAGAGCTCAAAAAATACTTTTCACTTGATTCCTAAACATGTTGTTTTACTTCTGTGGGTGGCCTGGGCGAGGCGAGCATCGTAGGACGCGGCACACATAAACTGCGGCGACACTCACACGTCTCGCAGGTCGTCTCGCCCTGCATACAATAGGAGAAACTCGACCGGTGTCAGTCGTTCCGCCAGGCGCTTAAGCCTAGTGTACGAACCCCTCAGAATTCAAGAAGAGCCCCTGCTTCTCGCGTTGGTCGAGATCCAATGACTGTTAGCAGAATACGGAATCGGTGGGTTCACAATCGCAATAGGCTACAATCCGACCTTTATCAAAGTCGGAAACGTGATGGTACGCATTTCTGCTCCTTACACGAGGCATCACAAGAACGTTTCACCAGGCAACGCTGTTTGTCTATGAGAAATCGGTTGGAAACTTTCCTCATGTCAGCATGTTGTAGGTGTCGCCACCGGCGCCAACCTCGTGTGAATTCTCTGAAAAGCTAATCATTTGCATATCACAGCATCTTCTTCCTGTCGCTTAAATTTCGCGTCTCTAGCACGTCATCTTCGTGGTGTTACTATTTTAATGGCCAGTAGTGTATGTAGTTCGCTAACGTCAACTCAATTTTGATTTCAGACGAGCCGGCTGACCTGTGACATACGGCGCGTGGAAGTCTACATGGAAATTTTGTTTCGTTCCGACGGCACTTCCGCCTTTGCTCTTCGACATTTCCGGTCGATAAAAATCCAGTTTGTAGAGGAAATATCAACAAACATTTTGGACAAATTTGACGTTGATATCTGTAACATGTCCCGAGAAAAAATTCTCAAACAACATGCGTTTTTCGGGCCAAAGATAGTAAACCTCACCTTAAAGTTTCTTGGCAGCCAAAACAATTTCTACAGCTTCATTGCCTCTTTGAAAAAATGTAGGTAGCGAAGGACAAGCTGTCGAAGATAGTTACACTGGAGGAAATACTAGCGCAGCTTGAGAGTCCAGACTGGCATATACGACAGAATTCCGTATTTGTATGTGGAAAGGTAATGGTGTGCGGAATAAGAAATTCGAACCGAAAGATTTTATCGCTCGCCGCAAGACTGACATTGTGCTGCTGTCTGAGACTCATTTGAATTTAAAACCTACGGAAATCTTTGAACTTCGGAATATGGTGGGCTACCGCTACGACCGATTCGAGGGACGTGGGTGTGGCACGGCCATCTACCTCCTCCGCACCCTCCGTCACCGAGAAGTCAATCTCCCACCGCTGCAGGACCCAGAAACAAACGCCGTTGCTGTCTGCACGGAATTAGGCGAGCTGATATTTGTTGTGGCATACCTCCTCCCCAACGCTCAGCTCATCGATCACGATTTAGGCGCCGTCCTCGCGGGAAGACATAACGATGGCGACTAGAATGAGAAACGTCCCACGTGGAACTCCCCCACCCCCAACCCCAAAGACCTCCAGCTATGTCCTTTGGAACGGTAATTGGATTTGGAAGTGTAGGGTCCCACAGAGCGGACCCATATTCCCCACCCAGGTCGCCAACTGCCGGATGTACTCAATACTGCCGTCAGCCGTGGGCTAAAGGTGGACCTCCGGCTCGAGACTGTCAGCGAATTATCATCGGATCGTAGCCCTGTGGAAATTTTGTAAATTTCTGGAAACATCCTATGGGACCAAACTGCTAAGGTCATCGGTCGTTAGGCTTACACTCTACTTAATCTAACTTTAACTAACTTACGCTAAGGACAATACACACACACCCATAACCGAGGGAGGACTCGAACTTTCAAAGGCGGAGCCACGCGAACCGGGGCAAGGCGCCCGAGACCGCCCGGCTACCCCGCGCGGCTGTAGCCCCGACGTGGCAAAGCTATCACGAACGAGATGTGAGCCTCAGCGTGTCTGCTGGGAAACTATCTGGCCTCAATTCCACTGTTATGCGAACAACAATGTCGCCCCTACTTTGGAGGTTCAGACGCTGGCCCAAATCGATTGCGCTGTGGAGTATCCCACACGCAAAATTCGAGAGGTTTACCAGCTACCGTCCTTCATAGTAATGGAGCATCACCAGTCCTACGGTCCACTGCCTCCTTTCACGAAGAACTTCGCTTACAGAAGAATCGTTCGCGCAAACGGACAAGAAACCCGGCTTCTACATCTACATCTACATCCAAACTCCGCAAGCCACCTGACGGTGTGTGGGGGAGGGTACCTTGAGTACCTCTATCGGTTCTCCCTTCTATTCCAGTCTCGTATCGTTCGAGGAAAGAAAGATTGTCAGTATGCCTCTGTGTGGGCTCTAATCTCTCTGATTTTATCCTCATGGTCCCTTCGCGAGATATACGTAGGAGGGAAATATATATTGCTTGACTCCTCGGTGAAGGTATGTTCTCGAAACTTCTACAAAAGCACGTACCGAGCTACTGAGCGTCTCTCCTGCAGAGTCTTCCACTGGAGTTTATCTATCATCTCCATAAGGCTTTCGCGATTACTAAATGATCCTGTAACGAAGCGCGCTGCTCTCCGTTGGATCTTCTCTATCTCTTCTGTCAACCCTATCTGGTACGGATCCCACACTGCTGAGCAATATTCAAGCAGTACGCGAACAAGCGTACTGTAACCTACTTCCTTTGTTTTCGGATTGCATTTCCTTAGAATTCTTCCAATGAATCTCAGTCTGGCATCTGCTTTACCGACGATCAATTTTATATGATCATTCTATTTTAAATCACTCCTAATGCCTACTCCAAGATAATTTATGGAATTAACTGCTTCCAGTTGCTGACCTGCTATATTGTAGCTAAATGATAAAGGATCTTTCTTTCTATGTATTCGCAGGACATTACACTTGTCTACATTGAGATTCAATTGCCATTCCCTGCACCATTCGTCAATTCGTTGCAGATCCTCCTGCATTTCAGTACAATTTTCCTTTGTAACAACCTCTCGATATACTACAGCATCATCCGCAAAAAGCCCGAGTGAAATTCCGATGTTATCCGCAAGGTCATTTATATATATATTGTGAATAGCAACGGTCCTACGACACTCTCCTGCGCCACACCTGAAATCACTCTTACTTCGGAAGACTTCTCTCCATTGAGAATGACATGCTGCTTTCTGTTATCTAGGAACTCTTCAATACAATCACACAATTAGTCTGCTAGTCCATATGCTACGACTGTTAGTTACACATACTGGAAAGGCAGTCCGACATCACTTCTGGAATGGTGTACGGAGACGTGGGAGGCAAGATGTGTTCCTTTTTCCTACAGACAAGAGAAGAATGGAAGTTGGTCAAGATTTTACGGGCTGATCCCATTCCTAAGCCACTGCTCCAAGCTCCACAAGGGCTTACAGATAGCCCTCTCACTACGCTTGTTACGGTCTCTGAACAACAGATGCTCTTGCGAGAATCGCTGACTGTTGTACAGAGGGAGTATGAACTTACTACCTTACAGATAATCGGCAGGAACATCACCGCGAACGGCCGTCTGCAACGGCATTAAACGACTCCCAGAGAAGTGAGGGATATCATATGGAAACTGAATGGAAATAAGGTGCCAGCCATTACTGCACAGGTGGGTGGAAAAAATCGAGTACATCGCTGCCTTATAAATTTAGAAAACTTTTGTATAGAATGTGACTTGTCAGTTAATTACTGTCATTTGTGAAATCAAATTTCTTAAGAGGCCTGACAATAGGATATTTGAATGCGTCTCCGAAAACAGCCCTAGTTAATGCAGTAGAAAATGCTGCAGCTGGCCAGTTTCCGTTTGATGGACTTTAGGCCGTACAGTATTCCGTGCCAAATGTAGATAACATACCGAGATTATTGTTAACGCTGGTAGAGGAGCCATACCTGTTTACAATCTCGAGTAAATACTGATGTGCAAGTTCTGAAACTTTCCCGGCGTGTCGGCCGCTGTGGCCGAATGGTTCTAGGCGGCTCAGTCCGGAACCGCGCTGCTACTAACATCGCTGGTTCGAATCCTGCCTCGGGCATGGAAGTGTACGATGTCGTCGGGTTAGTTAGGTTTAGGTAATTCTAAGTCTATAGGACTCATGACGTCAGATGTTAAGTCCCATAGTGCTTCGAGCCATTTGAATCATTTTCCTGGCGTATTTCTTCTTCCAGTAATTTCCGGATGTGCACCCGGGTCCCGTCGGCATTCTGCCACAATATTTCGGTCCAGAGACGTCCGGCTATCTTCAGGTGAGCAGACAACTACTTGACTGGACAAGTACATGTCGGATGTCCGTTACAGCTTTTCCCTTTTACCGAAGAAATCTAACATTGAACACTGAAAGATCTGCTGTAGCTTCATTACACTAGTAGTAGTAAACTACAATTCTTTCTCCGCAATCCTCAGTATTAATGCGATGCTTATCGTGTTTACATTTGACCAGATGTAAGGCTAAGACACACTTTGGAACACTACTGTCAGTTCTGAAAGACTGAGTTGCAGTTCTTCGGTGTATTCCGGTTTTTGTTCCGCTGTCACTCACTTAATTCGCCTCTTTCGCAGGAGTAGAAGAGGAAATACCACGCTTATCAGGAAGCATCTACACTGAAGCACTACAGTAACTGGTATAGGCATGCGTATTCAAATACAGGGATATGTAAACAGGCAGAATATGATGCTGCGGCCTATACAAGACAAGTGTCTGGAGCAGTTGTTAGATCGGTTACTGCTGCTACAATGGTAGCTTGTCAATATTTCAGTGAATTTGAAAGTGGTGTTATAGTTGGCGCACGAGCGATTGGACTGAAACGTCCCCTTTCAGCAATTATACATGACTGTGCTTAAACTAACACACAATATTTTTAGCACAACGCAATCTGACTTTCAAAAATCCCTACAAAAGAATGGCCCTGACTAACATTAACCTATACGTTTCACAAATCACTTACTTTTTCTGAACCAAGTTTCAGAGTGTCTATTCGTGTTGAAATCGAATCTACTGTGTCCTTTAAGTTTTCTTGAGTTTTTGCAAGTTGCGTAACCGAATCGGTAGATGCAACTGAGTCAATTTTAGCCCACAAGGTCTCATGATTTTCATGAACAATGGTTTGCAGTTCTTTTATGGCTGCTTCGTGATTCTGTAATGAATTTTCATGCCGCGAAAAAATAGGTTGAAAATGCTCACAAATTTGTGTTTTTACGTCATTACAGACTTTTTGACATTTCGATTCAATGTTATGTAACTCAGTAGTTAAATCTTCACGTGTTTGTTCAAGTGTGGTGTCTAACTTCCGAAGATTTTGTTCCATTGTGTCTAACTTTTGAAGATTTTGTTCCTTTGTGTCTAACTTTTGAAGATTTTGTCCCATTTGTCTCTGATTTTGTTCCATTTGTTGCATTAATTGCAATAATAATGTATTAGTGTCTGGAATCTGTTTCTCTATGCTTTTTAGCAGTGCATTTTCACCGGCAACATTCACATTTTGACAAGCAGAAAATGTGTCTTGACTCATTTGAGAAAACGGTGAGGACCCAAAACCTAAGTCTACAGTATTTGCAATATTGTGTTCTGTCATTTCGGATTCCTGAGGCGAGCTGTTGCCGACCGATCGATCGATAATGCTTCCTTGTTCACTACCTGTTTCACTGTCTACACCATTATTTGCCGCCCGCTCCATTTCCCTATGCACAATTA
The DNA here is from genome assembly GCF_023864275.1 of Schistocerca cancellata. NCBI lineage: Eukaryota > Metazoa > Arthropoda > Insecta > Orthoptera > Acrididae > Schistocerca > Schistocerca cancellata. The sequence goes on along the minus strand of NC_064626.1, from coordinate 1,140,970,188 downwards.
CCAAATTACTACTTCGAATGTCTGTTAATTCACTACACAGTGGTGCTGATAAGCTACGCTCGTCGTCACTATTATTTCTCAGTTTACTTTGGAGCCTAGTGTTACGTTTTTCACACGCCATTATTGTGACAATATTTCACACGATAACACAGAAAAGCACAATTTGAAGAGCAAAATAAGAGAACACATTAACTTAGCACTGAAAATAATATGTAGTTAATTGCAGCTGCGAAATACTTGGTGCAAATCTACATGCGTGCCACACCTGTTTTACTGTACAACAATGAAAGACTGCAACTACAAAGGAAATTCTCTCTATAATTACGCGCTAGCAATAAACAATAGCTACACTAATTACACAAACTACAAGAAAAAATCAGAAGATTCCAGTGAGGTATCCACGGCTAAGGGTCGACATATGAAACGTCCCCTTTCAGCAATTATACATGACTGTGCTTAAACTAACACACAATATGTTTAGCGCAACGCAATCTGACTTTCAAAAATCCCTACAAAAGAATGGCCCTGACTAACATTAACCTATACCTTTCACAAATAACTTACCTCACGAAAAATCTTCGTTACTCGAACTACTGCAATACAGCGAGCGCCACTACTGCCAGCTAAATAAAAGAGTCAAACTACGGAAGGCACTAACTACTGATAGGGATAGTTAGAAAATGAAAGATTTTAATAGAGAACAAACAATGTATTTACCTTAATATCATCAAAAGTCATAATATATACAGCAGTTCATGACATCCAGTCTTACAAATTTCAAAATTCCGCCATCTCTCTCCCCACATCCACCACTGCTGGCGGCTCACCTCCAACTGCGCAACGCTACGCGCTGTTCACATCCAGCTGCCGCTGCCCAACACTACAATGGCAGACAACAATGCAAACTAGCCACAGACTGCACACAGCACAGCCAGTGATTTTCATACAGAGCGCTACGTAACGTTGCCAATAAGAAAATATAAACAGCCTACTTACATAGCCCCCATGCTCCCCACAAAAAATTTTACTAATTGTTTTGGGCACTGGCCAATACAGATTTGAAAATTTTTTTCATAATTACAGTAAGAAAGATATCAAACGCACACACTTATTAATACAATGTTGGTCAAAAGTTAAAATTTTCTCACAGTCCATAAAGACAGTCCTGATCATTCATCACATTAAATTTGCCGTTACTTTTCTCAAAGTCTGAGCAGTAAAAGAAAATGCACACAGAAGTAGTGGATTTCCATGCAGTCTTGAAGAAGTAGTGTTGTCCTTCCAACGGAAAGACAGTGCTGACTCTTGACATGCAGACAGGTAATGGGCCACAACAGAGCAAACCCACAGCAGAGTTATTCGACGTTTTGAAGAATATTGGTAGGTAGGTCATCACAGAGCAGATCCACTGTAGTCCTGGTAGAAATAATGGTATTGGTGGGTCATCGAAGATGCAAATTCACTGTAGTCCATGTAGAAATAATGTTAATGGTGGGTCATCAAAGATGCAGACCCACTGTAGTCCATGTAGAGACGGCCAGCAGCCATCTGTTGCGACTGTGCAGGTGCACATTCACCATCGAAGAGTCTTGTGGAGAATATAGCAAGTCCATAAACCACCACTTGTGCACTCACAAAGTTTTTGGAATTGTCCTTAGAACCATCAATGCTGTTATCCAGTCCCTTGCTGAATTAGTAACACACGTGCAAACACTAACAGTCCCTACATCTCACATATTGTCCATATACTATGACCAACAGAAACGTGTGCAGTGAAATGTAACTTACAAGTTAATAATATGATGAACTGGTGTCAATTACAATTTTATAACATGAGAATACAATAACAAAGGTACAGAAAACGTCATTAAAAACATAATAATACAGGTAACATGGTAGTACAGGCTTTACAAAAGAATAGAAATAAACAGATACATGAGTGTTACAGGAATTATGAGATAAGTAGATACATAAAAGATCAGAATAAATTTTGAAACATCAACTTCACACATGAGCATTAAAACAGAACAGAATAAATAATGTGTAAACAACTTTACAAAGAAAATGACATATTATCAGAAAAATTCTACAATGTAACCCTCATCAGATAAACACATAAAGACAGGAAGAACACAAATACCCAAGGATACACAAACATCTACATCTACATCTACATCCATACTCCGCAAGCCACCTGACGGTGTGTGGCGGAGGGTACCTTCAGTACCTCTATCGGTTCTCCCTTCTATTCCAGTCTCGTATTGTTCGTGGAAAGAAGGATTGTTGGTATGCCTCTGTGTGGGCTCTAATCTCTCTGATTTTATCCTCATGGTCTCTTCGCGAGATATATGTAGGAGGGAGCAATATACTGCTTAGTGGGATAACACAAGGAAAGGACAGGGTTTGTTTTACTGCAGTATTTTGCAAACAAAACTTTCTTTACTTCTCGGAGATCTCCATTCGTTCTTCATTATTTCCAAAAGTCCTATCTATACCTGCTTTCTGTACTTTTCTCATATAGCCTCTCAGTGCATTTCTTCAAATTCATCGCAACTCATTCTCTTATATTGTCTACCCCCTCTTAAGCTAACTTAAATCTACTGAGCTCAGATGCTAAACTAAGGGACGAGGCAATGCAGCAGCATAAAACAATTAACGCAAACCACAAGGGCAAAAAAATGGAAAGTGGCGAAGCAAGCAGCATTATAGAAATTAGCAAAGCAATTGCAATATTACAACTAATATAAGGCACTGTGCAGCAAACAAGAGAAATAAATCCGTAGTAACCTGGCTTAGAAGAGTAACACAAAGTCAAATTCAGTAACACTATGCCTGGCAAACAGCAGCAGCAAATGAAATTAATTATATCTAAACATGACATAGCTCAAGCAGAAAAAAAACATTACACTAAAGACAATAATGCAGACAAGGGAAATGTATATTCACATCTTAATGTCTATGTAATTAAAGTGGTGCACCACAACTTATTCTACGAAATAAATTACCAAGTACTTGAAAAGAAAATTCTGTATGCAATTCCTGTGAAGCGAAATGTGTTTTTGTGCTCCATCGTTTTTTTTGAAGCATATCAAAGTTATTCTTTACTGGGTCTGTAGGCATAAAATATTTATATTAGTACATCTATAAAATTTTATTTTAACCAATGCTGCAGTGCAGCTAGAAACTAGATATTAAACAAAACGAGTAAATAAATACATAAAGCACGCCATATGGCATTTTTCTCAACTAGCAAGACAATAGCCGTGAAATGTATCTCATCGTTTCATTAGGCATTTTAGTAAATATCATAAATTAAGAGCTCCACAGTATAATCATATGTTTTCAAGTTTGAGCGTGTCGTATTTGCGATGCTTTCTAGAAAGGAATGTCAATAGCGAGGATAATGGCCTCTCTGTTTTTTTTGCCTGTGCCACTGAAAAGGCACCACTAATGACTTTTTCTCCAGGCGTCTGACACAGCTGGGTGCCCACGACGCATTACGTGCAGGTGGCAGGTGGTCACTTAACTTTCTTACGGAAATATTTATGACAGCAGTTTCCGCTACAGTGACAGTCTCATATACAAAATTTCACGGGTCGAGAATTTGCGTTGCAAATGTGTAGAAACAAAATCTTATGAATATAACAGTGTCAAAAAAATTTTCGCCGGCATTGTGATACATTCACGCATTTACACACATTTCATAACTCTTAAAGTACGATCCTTGGTTTCCAACATCCTTTTCATAAATCAGAGTCCCAAACCACTACTCATTATTCCTTACCTTATTACACATATATGTATTCGTCGACACGTCAATCTTGCGACGACACTTCAATATTTCATCATAATAAATACATAGCATAATCAAATTCCTCATACAGCATCAGCTTATTGATCATAAACATACCGCAACAGCATAATACACATAGTCATCGTAATAATAACGTCATAACACCTTAGTCAACTCTCAAAATCGTCGTAGCTTCCTCCAATAATTTCAAAACCTAAAAAAATTCTCTGCTCATGTCAAAAGTGTCATCTGCCTCAAACTTACTTTAAAAATCGTGATCCCATACCAAATATATCATTCAAAGCTCTCATAATATCACGATGGGTCCGAAAAAATATGAACAGTTCACAAAGTACAGACAAAATACAATTTCGTAAGTCTGAAGTTATCCAACGATGTAATTATGTAAACATCTGTCACTGCCGTAGTAAAAAAGATTGTCTCTCTCAGTTAAATGATCAGATAACTATGTAATTTATGTGTTAGAGGAATATGGCACCGATGTGTAAAGTTGTATAAGCAAATACCATATTAGCTAGGGCTCCTTGTGCTTGCCAAACACATGATACACAAAGTAAGCGTGTACCCCCCTGAGGATTAATGTAATTATACCCTCAGGTGTTACAGATTACATCAATGGAATGAAATGTATCACGGAAAACTTTCTTTGTAATTCAAAAATCTTTAAAAATAAATGTTTTAAGTACAAAATTAATCACTGAAATGCGTGTCCTGTAGCGCTAAATGTGCATCTTGTTGTAAGATAATCTCTGTGGAAGTGTCGTAGTTATTTTCCTCCGAAACCTAAGTTCTGCAGAAGCCAATGTACTTACCTCATGATAAACAAAAGTGAAATGCTTTGCGTATAGATATCTTAGTTATTACGCTTATTGTTGTGATGATGAAGGTACTGTGCTGTAACGTATTGTTGTGCTATGGAAAAGGCTGTCTCCTTGTAGCTATACCACAAAAGTTACTACTAAAACATGTGTTACTTTACAGAAGAATTCAGAAAAACTGTGCAGATATAAAACAGATACACCGCAAAAGCAACATTGTTTATTGTCACTCATTGGTAGCGTCGTGATAAAATCGTGTAGCTGTCACATAAACCAACCACTGTGTCATCTGGTATCTCTCAGAAGTACTTTAATTCAGAATGTATTTTCAAGTAAACCAAAATGTTGCATTAAAATCTCATTAGCAGTACCTGTATATGTTCTAATTATGTAAGCCTTATAGTCGTTACGTAATCGTGCAACTAACAAGCAAGAATGTACACACACAATAACACTGTGACGTCTGTTCACTATCACAATGCAGTGGTAATTTCTGTTTAAATAAGTTCTCTTGGTTCCTGACTGGATATTTAACTTCAAACATTGTTGCATGTTAACAGTTTCTAAAGCATACTAGTAACGTGAAGTGAAAAGTTTGTATGGCAAAGCCAAAGTTAAAAAGCAGATTATCTTTCAATAAACGGTTTTACATGTGAAATGTGGTGTAACCCTTTGCTCTTCCTAGTATGCAGAGTTTCAAATTTAACGCAATTATCATGTGGTATACGTCGGTAAAGAATACTGGAATTTTTCTCAAGGTTAGCGTCTATGTTATTTTTCTCTGAGCCAGCCGGCGCACGCTGCTGCCTGTGGTGCGAGTCATTGTCTGTTTCTTTGTTGGCGCGCGTCGTTTTTGGGATTTGGAGGTCTAACTTCTACAAATTCACCGTGACGAGAGGGCCCTGCCCTGTTTAAATCTCGCCAGTCTGATGCAATTCAGGTCTGTCGTTACGATTATATCGTCTGTCGTCATGTCGGTACATTCTATACTTTCTTTTTTGTCGGTCACGTGGTGGAGAATTTCTCCCGGAATCGTAACTGCGCGCTGGGCCATTACGTCTGAAGTTATTCTGTCTCCCTTGATAATAATTATTTTGGTTCCCATATTGTCTGTTTCTCTGATTGTCTCTGTGATAGTCATTCCCGCGGAGAGGTGATCTTTCCCTGTAATTATTACTACTCTGCCAACGGTTGTCATACGGGTGGTGTCTGTTTTGGTCATGATTTACGTTGTAAGAATAGCCTTGTCGTGTCCATTTATTATTTCTGTCATCGCGGAATTGCGACGGATGTGACCTGTAATTGTTGCGTTCCTGTTTTCGCGTTCCGCGATTGTCAGTGTCAATTTCCAGTTCTTGTAACAGTCCCTGAAAAGCTTCAATGTCGTCTTTGCAACGTCCTGCTAAAATAATATGTCGTAAATGTTCAGGCAGTTTGATTAAGCAAATGCGGATGAGTTCTGAGGGGCTGTATGGGTTTGAAAGATACTGATTCTTATACAACATGTCTTCAAAATATTTCATAAGACTGGAAAATTCAGATTGTTCGAAACGTTTCATCATTATGATGCTATGTTTTACTCGGTCTTGTGTAGCTTGAGACCAATATGCTGAGAGGAAGGCATGATAAAAATCTCCTTCACTGTGACAATCGTGAATGACCGATCGCATTCTTACAGCTGGTTCATTCTCCAAGTAGCCACACATAAATTCTAATCTGTGCTCTAATGACCAGTTGGGAGGAAAACAATGAGAGAATTGATGGAGCCATGCTTGTGGATGAATGTCGTTGCCAGAATTCTTAAACGTTTTAAATTTAAGTGTAGTAATGAACAGCTTATAGTCAAAATCATCATGTCGGCGAGTCGCATATCGGTTATTGTTACGTCGTTTCGGCGGTTCCATTTCAAAATTCGGTGCACCTTGCCAATTTCTTTCATAATTTCCGAAATGCGCTGTGTTATTATTTTGTGGCTATTCCGTATTTCTATGTCCCTCTTCCCGTATTGGGGCGCGAGTGTCCTCTGAAATACGTAATTCTTGTATTACCTGTGTCAGCTGATCTTGTACTTCCCGGATTTCTCTTTGGTGTTGCGTATTTATTTGATTCTGATTTTGTTTGAATTTCTTAATTTGTTCATACTCTTCTGTGTCAGTGATGGCTACAGGTCTTGTGTCACTCAGATCATCATCTACCTTTGTAGATAAGTTAGTGACCTGATCCGAAAGTTCGGCTACTTTCCTCAGTGTGTTTTTCTGAACCAAGTTTCAGAGTGTCTATTTGTGTTGAAATCGAATCTACTGTGTCCTTTAAGTTTTCTTGAGTTTTTGCAAGTTGCGTAACCGAATCGGTAGATGCAACTGAGTCAATTTTAGCCCACAAGGTCTCATGATTTTCATGAACAATGGTTTGCAGTTCTTTTATGGCTGCTTCGTGATTCTGTAATGAATTTTCATGCCGCGAAAAAATAGGTTGAAAATGCTCACAAATTTGTGTTTTTACGTCATTACAGACTTTTTGACATTTCGATTCAATGTTATGTAACTCAGTAGTTAAATCTTCACGTGTTTGTTCAAGTGTGGTGTCTAACTTCCGAAGATTTTGTTCCATTGTGTCTAACTTTTGAAGATTTTGTTCCTTTGTGTCTAACTTTTGAAGATTTTGTCCCATTTGTCTCTGATTTTGTTCCATTTGTTGCATTAATTGCAATAATAATGTATTAGTGTCTGGAATCTGTTTCTCTATGCTTTTTAGCAGTGCATTTTCACCGGCAACATTCACATTTTGACAAGCAGAAAATGTGTCTTGACTCATTTGAGAAAACGGTGAGGACCCAAAACCTAAGTCTACAGTATTTGCAATATTGTGTTCTGTCATTTCGGATTCCTGAGGCGAGCTGTTGCCGACCGATCGATCGATAATGCTTCCTTGTTCACTACCTGTTTCACTGTCTACACCATTATTTGCCGCCCGCTCCATTTCCCTATGCACAATTACCAAATTACTACTTCGAATGTCTGTTAATTCACTACACAGTGGTGCTGATAAGCTACGCTCGTCGTCACTATTATTTCTCAGTTTACTTTGGAGCCTAGTGTTACGTTTTTCACACGCCATTATTGTGACAATATTTCACACGATAACACAGAAAAGCACAATTTGAAGAGCAAAATAAGAGAACACATTAACTTAGCACTGAAAATAATATGTAGTTAATTGCAGCTGCGAAATACTTGGTGCAAATCTACATGCGTGCCACACCTGTTTTACTGTACAACAATGAAAGACTGCAACTACAAAGGAAATTCTCTCTATAATTACGCGCTAGCAATAAACAATAGCTACACTAATTACACAAACTACAAGAAAAAATCAGAAGATTCCAGTGAGGTATCCACGGCTAAGGGTCGACATATGAAACGTCCCCTTTCAGCAATTATACATGACTGTGCTTAAACTAACACACAATATGTTTAGCGCAACGCAATCTGACTTTCAAAAATCCCTACAAAAGAATGGCCCTGACTAACATTAACCTATACCTTTCACAAATAACTTACCTCACGAAAAATCTTCGTTACTCGAACTACTGCAATACAGCGAGCGCCACTACTGCCAGCTAAATAAAAGAGTCAAACTACGGAAGGCACTAACTACTGATAGGGATAGTTAGAAAATGAAAGATTTTAATAGAGAACAAACAATGTATTTACCTTAATATCATCAAAAGTCATAATATATACAGCAGTTCATGACATCCAGTCTTACAAATTTCAAAATTCCGCCATCTCTCTCCCCACATCCACCACTGCTGGCGGCTCACCTCCAACTGCGCAACGCTACGCGCTGTTCACATCCAGCTGCCGCTGCCCAACACTACAATGGCAGACAACAATGCAAACTAGCCACAGACTGCACACAGCAGAGCCAGTGATTTTCATACAGAGCGCTACGTAACGTTGCCAATAAGAAAATATAAACAGCCTACTTACAGGACTCAGCAACTCCGAGGTGGTGATGAAGTGGGGATTTTCCCATATTATCATTTCACGAGTGAATATCAGGAATCCGAAAAACGTCAAATCTTCATCACCGCTGCGGCCGGTAAAAGATCCCGGAAGAACGGACCAACGGCGACTCAAGAGAATCGTTCAACGTGATAGAAGTGCAAACCCTCCGCAAATTGCTCCAGATTTCAATGTTGGGCCGTCAAAAAGTGTCAGCGTGCGAACCATTCAACGAAACATCAACAATATGGGCTCTCGAAGCCGAAGTTCCACTCGTGTACCCTCGATGACTGCATCACACAATGCTTCCGCCCTCGCCTGGGCCCGTCAACATTGTCATAGGACTGTTGACGACTGGTAACATGTTGCCTGGTCGGACGAGTCTCGATTCACATTGTATCGAGCGGATGGACGTGTGCGGGTGTGGAGACAATCTCATGAATCCATGGACCCTGAATGTCAGCAGGGGACTGTTCAAACTGGTGGAGGCACTGTAATGATGTGGGGCGTGTGCAGGTGTAGTGATATGGGATCCATGATACGTCTAAATACGACTCTGACAGGTGACACGTACGTAAGCATCCCGTCTCATCACCTGCATCCACTCATGTCTATTGTGCATTCCGACGGACTTGGGCAATTTCAGCAGGAAATACGAAACCCCACATGTCCAGACGTGCTACGGAGTGGCTCCAGGAACACACTTCTGAATTTAAAAGCTTCCGCTGGCCACCAAACTCCCCAGGCGTGAACATAATAAGCATATCTGGGAAGCCTTGGAACATGCCGTTTAGAAGAGATCTCCACCCCCTCGTACGGATTCATGGACAGCCTTCCAGGATGCATGGTCTCAGTTCCCTCCATCACCACTTCAGACATTAGTCGAGTCCATGTCACGTCGTGTTGCGGCACTTCTGCGCGCCCGCGAGGGTCCTACGCGACATTAGGCAGGTTTCACCAGTTTCTTTGGTTTTTCAGTGTAGTTTTCTAGCGATTCCTCAACAGTACCTATGAAATGTGTGATTGTGCTTTTATAAGAAATAAGATGCATTTTTATTGACGATGTCTGGTTTTTATTCTGAATAAGGATTCACGTCATCAGTTTTGCTTAATCCAGTACACAAGTGGAATCAGTATCAAAATAAGCAATATAACATGTTGGAAAACGTCAGTTTAAGAGAAAACTCTAGGGGTGAATTCGATATTAACAGTCTGTTGTGTCAAAATCTTAGTTATTCTTCGAGTTTTAAATCTGAAAAGCAATGTGCGTTCTAAATTTAGAGATTTGTTCCCATAGATTTTTGTATTCTTGAAACAATTTTTCCTGTCGAACAATATATTACTCTCTTCCACATATCTTTCGGTGCAAGCAGACGCCGCAGAAGATTGTATTATTGTGATAAAGAAACTATTACTGGAAACAGTACAGTTAACGTAAAGATACTTTGAACAGTATTCGAGAAGTCGTCTGCAAATAGATGCTGCTATTAGTCAGCTGATCGAGGTGTTAGTTTCAAAATAGTGGCGTCACGCGCTATCTGTATCATCTATGAGCAGCTGAAATCGCTCAACGTAGAAATGGCTCTGAGCACTATGGGACTTAACTTCTGAGGTCATCAGTCCGCTAGAACTTAGAACTACTTAAACCTAACTAACCTAAGGACATCACACACACCCATGCCCGAGGCAGGATTCGAACCTGCGACCGCATCGGTCGCGCGGTTCGAAACTATAGCGCCTAGAACCGCTCGGCCACCCCGGCCGGCTCGCTCAACGTAGAGAAGACCAGTGCACCAGACGGGATAGCAACACTGTTCTGTACAGTACGCGAAATAACTTCTCCGTCTTCTAGCAGCAGTGTACCATAGGTCTCTGGAGGACCAAAGCGTTGCTGGCGATTGGCAAAAAAAGCACAATCACAACAGTCGCACAAAACTATAGATCTATTACATCTCTGACGTCGGTGGGTTGTAGAATTCGCGTATTACGGAAATTCTGGAGGCCGCAAATATCCTCTGTAAGAGCCAACACGGGATCCGAAAACGACGGTCGTGCTCGCTATACCGTCCACGACACCCCGACTGGCCTCCATGTTGATGCCGGGTTTCTCGACTTCCGGGAAGCATTCGACATACCTCCGCACTGCCGCCTAACGAAGAAAATATGAGAGTACAGGATGCCCGAGCAGCTATGTGACTGGATTGAACACTGCGTGTCATTCGCGATAGAGATAAGTCTATTTCATTGTAAAAATACAGCAACCAGCCACTTTTTAATGCGTTTTATTTATGCCAATATGCATTTCGGGTTTGCACCCATCTTCAGCTGCCAAATTACATGGATCTTCAGTTCCTACAGTAGTACAATCTCGACAGCAGTTTGGATGCTGCAGCAGGCCTTGAAACGTCCCCTTATAACAATTTATACACTACCGTGCTTAAACTGACACACAATATTTTTTTTAGCGCAACGCAATCTGACTTTCAAAAATCCCTACAAAAGAATGGCCCTGACTAACATTAACCTGTACCTTTCACAAATCACTTACCTCACAAAAATCTTCGTTACTCTAACTACTGCAATACAGCGAGCGCCACTATTGCCAGCTAAATAAAAGATTCAAACTACGGAAGGCACTAACTACTGATAGGGACAGTTAGCAAATGAAAGATATTAATAGAGAACAAACAATGTATTTACCTTAATAGTCATAATATATATAGCAGTTCATGACAAATTACAAAACTCCGCCATCTCTCTCCCCACATCCACCACTGCTGGCGGCTCACCTCCAACTGCGTAACGCTACGCGCTGTTCACATCCAGCTGCCGCTGCCCAACACTACAATGGCAGACAACAATGCAAACTAGCCACACACTGCACACAGCACAGCCAGTGATTTTCGTACAGAGCGCTACGTAACGTTGCCAACAAGGAAACATAAACAGCCTACTTACAGCCTGTGCAAAAGCAACGATTCTAATCATTTACTTCAATTTCGCGAGTTAGAGATAAGTCTTCACACGTGAAAGTCACTTCGGCAGATCCCAAGGATGTACCAATTACTTTTCGCAATACAACGTCGAAAGTTCCATGAGGCTTTTTCGCGGATGACGCTGTTGTATAGAGAGAAATGGAGACGTTAGGAAATTGTAGGGAAATACGGGACAACCTGGAGAGGATCGAAGTCCGGTGCAGGGAGTAGCGACTGAACTTCGACATAAAAAAACGTAGCATGCTGCGTGTACATGTGTGATTGCACGATTGCAAAACGATCACTGGAGGCAGTTGCTTCCATAAGGTGTCCAGCAGAGTGTGTGTTTGTGCGGAGGAGACTGAAGTCGAGCGACCGTGCGGACCTGGTCACGGGAAGGGCTGATGCCAGACTGAGATTCATCGGAGGAATCGTCAGGAAATGTGGTCCATTAAGGAAGGAGGTAGCTAAAGGAACCCTCGTTCGATCAGTGCTCTAATGTTGGTCGTCAGTATGCGATCCGTAACAGACAGGACTGATACAGGAAACAGGGAAGATCAGAGGAAGAGCAGCACGTTTCGTTAGAGGTTCAGGACGAAAACGTCAGAGAGATGATGGACCAACTCCAGTGGCAGACTGCAAGAGAAGCGTTCTGCATGACGGTGTGGTTTATTATTAAAGGTTCGGAGACTTTACGTTCGTTTCTTCCTCCTACGTATGCCTCGCGAAAAGACCACGGAGATGAAATTGGAGAGATTCTAGCCCGCTCTGAGGTTTACTGACAATCGTTGTTCCAGCAAACCTGTTGTGACCGAAGAAAATTTTTATTCTTTTGTGACCATAATGAGAGTCCAGGCTCCATAGGCAAACAGCCAGCCGACATTAAGAAATAGTCCACAAGGACGTAGGGACAAGATAAGCGGCGGAGGCTGCCAAGTACGGCTTGCTGATCAAGTAATTTAGTGTTTGAGTTCCTGCCAGAGGAAGCAGCTGGAATCAAACTTGCATAGTGGAAGACGCAAACACCAGGGCGGTAATACAGCAAGAGAGAGTGTCAGTTACGTGCGGAAAAGACTTCTGTAGAACCAAATTAAGTTGCGTGCAGCTAGAAACGAAAGTGTCGTGTGGAACCGAAGGCATTCTTGTGCAAGCCGACCAATCAGAAACGAGAGTGTCGTGTGGAACCATAGGCATTCTTGTGCAATTCGATCACTTAGAAATGAAAGTGTCGTGTGAAACAAATTAACTCGTGTGCACCCAAGTACACGAGAAACGAAATAACAATCCAGGCAGCGGAATAGGTAGGGGCAGAGATTCAGATGCAGATTCAGAGCCAGTGCCGGCAGTTTGGAGATTCCACAGCGAGACGCCAGCGGGGCCGAGTAGGCCCGTAGCAGCCGATACAGCTGATAAAGACTTCAACTACGAGAAGACGGTGATTGTCTCTGGTGGACACTCAAGAACTGCAGGTCGAGTAGAATTTTTAGAGTTTCATTGGAATGGTGTCGAACAGAGGCGGTCAGTCTTTGTCTCAATTACTTAGAGAGGTTTCAGTGCTAACCAAGAACAAGTGATTGCTTTGTACACGTTTCTTATATATACCGGCAATTAGCTTTGAAGTAGCAATTCCGAATAAATAGACTGGATCTTACTAAGGGGTTTATGGTCCAATACCTCACATAAGTATATGTGAGAATAAACTTGATAGAAACTAACCAATCTTTTCTGCCTATTGCAATTCTGTAACCTATTTTCAGGAAACTTATTTGCTTCAAACCAAGAAGATTCTCTCCCACTCATCTCCAATCTAAAGGTTGACAGTAATTTATAATTAACCGATTGTCGTTAACGTCCCGATTGCGCTACGCAGTTCGCACTTACTTCATTCTGGTACAGTGAGGCTGTGCCGGAAAGCGACAAACTGAACGCGACTATAAACTCAAGAGCGAGCAGCGCTTTTGGTGGGGAAAGTGGCCTTTCCCGGAGAAACGCTGCCACCGGCCTACAGGGGCACCCAAAATCTGTTGCCCGTTATCTGTCTAGCAGTGTAGATAGGCGTGCAGTGATATACGTCGTTTTTGTTCGTGGCATCTTAAGTTGCCAGTGTCAGTGAGTTAACTTTGTATGCTTACTGATGTACTTCGATATCCGGAAGTGATGCATAATCGTCTAGCATTGCAAGAAAATGTGCAGAATACGAAGAAGAGGAGGTATTTGTGAGTAACGAGCATTCGATCGTCTCTAATGTTATTACAGCGTGTATTAAAGAGGCGACCCAAAAAGAACTGTTGGCTAGTATTACCAGTACGAATCAAAGTGCTGCAAGACAGGTAACGGGCAATACATTTTGGGTGCCCCTGTAGGCCGGTGGCAGCGTTCTTCCGGGAAAGGCCGCTTCCCCCACCAAAAGCGCTGCTCACTCTTGAGTTTACTAACAGACTATACAGGCGTAGATGTAGGTGGAGGCGTGCACGAATGTGGTACGAGCAGCTAGCGTGAGGAATAGCGCCAGTGTCGCAGCCTGTGGAGACGGGCGCTGGAGGGCGAGTCGGGAGGGCGTGGTGTGGGAGGCGGCGGCGGCGGCGGCACTTGAGTTGCGGCCGCAATGGCGCTGGCCCCCGGCACCGGGCACCTGCTCCCGGCCGCCGCAGCTTCGTGCCCTGCCGACCGCCGACCGCCGACCGCCGACCAGCCGATCTTTTGACTCGCGCAGTGGGAGGGGGGAGTGGCGGGGGGGAGGCGCCGGGGGCGGCCGCACCAACTTCACCTGCCCGCCAAAACACGCGGGGCAGGGGGCGGCCGATGGAGGGGATGCGCGACCAGCGATTGGCCGGCGCGCCCCAGGGAGACACCCCTCGCCTGCGGCCGTCCCCGCCCCGCGAGTGTATATATGGGGGCGCGACGCGGCGGCCGCGGCACATCAAAAGTTCAGCGGCGAGCCAGCGAGCGGCGGCGCCACAGACGGCACGCTGCCCCTCTGCTACAGACACACGCCGCCGCCGCCCCCGCCGCTCTGCTACCGGGAGCTGCCGCAGCGCTGCTGCATGCGGAGGATGGGCACAGGTAGGCCACAACCACTTGCGTGCCGCAACAGCCCCCACTGTTTTCACAAAACACACCACTTCTGCATCTTCTTTCAGGCATACTTTAGCACTTTTCTGCACGCACTGTTCTTTTTATTTATTTCTACTTTGATTCCGTGTGCGATTCCGACACTAGTCCGGTACGAAGGACCAGTAACTCACTTTATTTGTTATTTACTTACTTTCGACTAACAGTTGCTTATAATCTGTAACGGTGACTAGTTTCGAACACTACCGTTCATTTCCAAATCTTTGCCTGCATCTGCAATATTTGACTCTAGCATAATTCCAATGGACCATTCGAAAGATTTGTCCATACAGCAGGGCACTGCTATAAATGTCACTTGTTATGTTGATCTGGTGTATCAACAAGCCGACCGTTGTGGCCGAGCGGTTCTAGGCGCTTCAGTCGGGAACCGCGCGACTGCTGCGGTCGCAGGTTCGAATCCTGACTCGGGCATGGATGTGTGTGATGTCCTTAGGTTAGTTAGGTTTAAGTAGTTTTAAGTTCTTGGGGACTGATGACCTCAGATGTTAAGTCCCATAGTGCTGAGAGCCATTTGAACCATTTGTATCAACAAGTCCCTCGAATGTTCCACTGGAATTGTGTTACAGATGAAAGCGATGGTTTGCAAAAGAACGGTACAGGTCACCGTTACAGATTACAAGCAACTGTGACAGAAAACAAATAATGAGCAATTTCTTTTTTGAATTTAGTGACTTAAAATTTTGCTGGCAGAAGCTTGCATTTGCAAAACACTTTTGTTTCACATACTGAACAATTTCGAGTAATTTGCGCCAGCCTCAGTTGTTTCTGTACTTTATCTTCTACCGTGTCTAATTCTTAGCACTAAAAAAAAGTTGCCGTGACAGACTGTTTTGCATTCTACTATTTTTAAATATTGTGCCCCTGTCCGCTTCTGGCACACTTCATCAACGAGCATCTTGTTTAAATTTTTTGATATGCTTTCTTTCGGTCTGTAAAGCTCTTCACGCTTATCTAAATACACAAGTCTTTAGTGCAAGCGTACTTCATTTATCACTGATGTTATTGTCGTGGTGTATGCTGCGGATAAAAATACATGTTTACGTCAGAATAGTGAGGTTGGGGGGGTTGGGTTGTCTGGGGAAAAGAGACCAAACTGCGAGGTCATCGGTCTCATCGGACTAGGGAAGAATGTCGGCCGTGCCCTTTCAAAGGAACCATCCCGGCATTTGCCTGGAGCGATTTAGGGAAATCACGGAAAACCTAAATGAGAATGGCCGGACGCGGGATTGAACTGACGTTCCCCCGAATGCTAACCACTGCGCCACCTCGCTCGGTTTCAGAATAGTGAAATCTAAATAATCATCACTATTCTAATTAACACTTACTAACTAACAACACCAAAATAAAGGCTTTCGACTAAAATCGTTTTTTCTCCTTTTTTCCCTTTAGTTTCGGCATCTAGTGTTTACTCAGAAATAATGTGAAAGTTCTTAGCATTTTTATATACTATTTTGTAACCCATATTGATTGCAGTTAGACAGATTGGAGCTTCTTTGACGACAAATTTTCGTTCCAGTCCCATTTGAGCCTCGTAAGCATGTTACCGTAACATAAATAAATAACGTTCGCATAATCAGGTTGAAGCAACTGTGTGTAAATAGCTATGGAGTGCAATAAAAAAATTTGAATAGTTTTCTTCTCTGCCGGCGAACCTTCAGCGATATATTCTTATTTAGCAAACACAGAAACTCAACAAGGAATATTTCCTGTCATATCGACAGCCTGCTACAAATTACAATTTTACACAACAATGAACTCTCATTATCTAATCTAAAGTGAAGTGTAGCGTTTAAGTAATACATAAATAAATAAATATAGAACATCACACTGCAGAACATGCATATGTGAAGTTATAAAAAGAAAGAACTCTTGCCTTTTTTATGAGCCCCTATTCACATGAGAAGGGCGGGTAGCTTTAGAAATCTGCGGTGGAGCGAAGCAGTTCTTGACTCGGAATATTTGCAAGGTGTGGACGTGAATAGTTAACATTTTTGTTTCTCATTATATGCATGTGATATTTTTTGAATGCAAGTCACGTCGTTTGCCTAATCTGCTGCATTTCAGATTACTCGATGTGGCACAAATTAAATTACCTACCTTTTTTCTTGAAGTACACTCATTCCGTTATTGCGTTTCTTACATACAAGTCAGTGAAAGATCTGTGAATGCTCTGTTGACCTTCAGTGTCAACAGAGAACTCAGATGTTTCACTGACGTCCAGTCATACAAAATCTACTAAGCGAAATTTTAATTCTTGTTAGCATGACTTTAAACGATGTGGGCCAAAAGAAGAAAGGAGAATAATATAATTTATCTGACGTATTATGGTATTAACTGATCACCTCAAGTACACAAATTTAACGTTGCCTTGAAAAAGCTATAGATAGTCATTATTTCGGTTTGTGGTTTTAACGCCTGGCTACTTCATTGGCACGTGCTGACTAGGCTGAAT
Organism: Schistocerca cancellata; assembly: GCF_023864275.1. Taxonomy (NCBI): domain Eukaryota; kingdom Metazoa; phylum Arthropoda; class Insecta; order Orthoptera; family Acrididae; genus Schistocerca; species Schistocerca cancellata. The sequence goes on along the minus strand of NC_064626.1, from coordinate 1,140,952,990 downwards.
TGTCTTTGGGGTCGTCACATTGTCTAGCGCCTCAACACTTGATCACTGAGAACTGGATGTTAAGACAGCCTGGGTGCACTTGGGAAAGACAGTCCGCTAAATACTTTGCAACCATATCACCTGTCGTGTAGGGCGCGGAAATAACTGCATTGCCAGTGTTTAATATTGTTGCGTCATTAAGATCATGTACACATTTTTAATTAGCTCTCTCTTGCATCTTCTCAATTATTTTTCATACAGAAAACTGTTACGTTTAATCCCAGTTACTAGGCATTGTGTCGTGGTCTCCTAGACAATGTCATCGTTGTTTCCTATGACTCAGTTTAGGTCTAATTTATTTTCTTCGCCTATATTGACGCGCTGGAACGGGAAAATGTGAGAACTAGAAAATTAAAAATCTGGTTCTTTTCCAATAAGGTGAAGCGAGTCGGCAGTAAATTAATTGAAACAATAAGTGAAACAGATCAACTACGTGCGGCATTTGTAGTCGGAAATTGAGAAGCATCTTCACACATGCTCTCATAGTAAATGACCTACATTATCCACAATAGAAAATTTGCACTCATTGTGACACAACAAATAGCTTTTCTAGTTACGAAGTTCTTTCTGCCCAATGGCTCATGTTAATCATTTGTCCTGGAAAAGGTGAGAAATTCGTAATTTCAGTGTTACTCATTCATGAATTATATGAACTTTATTTGCGAGATGCACTGTAACGATGGATCAGTGAGAATCTGTCTTTGTCGGTACTTTTTCACTTTTGTAAACCAACTGTGCCCCTGTTTTCATGACACTTTATGTATGTGCAGTATCGGCAGAAATCTAACTTTTACTAATGTCAGTTTATAAATTTAATGTTATTCCAAATTGTCTAAAGTATTTAACATCTAGAACTGGAACATACAACACAACGACTGACGCGTAAAATGATGTATTTGAAAACTAGAATGACACAGTGAAACCTCATGTCTAGACGTACATTATAGACAGTATAGTTATTGTTTGGTGATTAAGTAATGGGCGATATACAGTGACCTCAATTTGTTAAAATTTTCCGAAAACCTTTGCACTACCGGCATGTCCTTCGTAAGTATTTTATCACTGTAGCACCAAAAAGGAGGAGCTTGCAACTGAAAAGCCATGAATAACAAAGGTACCACTTGCGCTATTGAAGACTTAGCCTAAAATTGCTTCTCATTTCAATTTAAAGCAGACTTTTATTAAATCTATGCACTTCGAATACGAACTACGTCTTGTCCACCCCCCGTTTTTTGACATTATCAGTTCTTAAAACTTCCTTTCCTATGTGTTACAGAAGAAAACTGACAGATTTTGAACAAGGTTGACATTTTCATAAACTTCCAAAACGTGGTGCTCGAAAGACTGATTCTCCCAAGTTGACCGGGAGTATAAGAAGGATATCGTGCGAAAGTACAGTTCCAGAGGTTGCTGGATTACTGCCCTCGTAATTGACAAGACTTTCACCTTTTCAGCGGTCGTCGTACGTGAAAAGTGCATAGTGATCCTGCGGTAAATGACTAAATTAGGCGGTTTGAAAGTCGGAGGCAAGCAAAGGCCCACGCCTACCACAGCGATGTTACGTTCGGGGTAACGGCTGCTTCACTCCAGACACTTCACGTTGCAGGAACGCCTGGTTTGACGAGCCCGTTGAAAACGCTCATGATAGTGTCAAACAATTTCCCAAAAAAAGAAAGAAGGGCAGTTCTAAATGCAGTCGTATTGTAAACATAGCATGCTGCATAACAGACTATGATGGCCTGTTGAAATCTGTGCTCTTTTGGACAGTCTATGCACAAGTGACTTCTCAAACACCTTTTTTCTGGTACAGTTGCTCAGAAAACTACCACATAGAGCAGCGTAGAATTCCCAAGGTAGCTGACGTCGATTTTGTTTTGTCCTCTAGCACTTGCTGGAATATCGCTACATTTCTGATGCACTGCGACCTAAGCAACGATGGCAACATCGCGGCTAGGTGTTACGTTCATGAACAAGTCTCAGGAGCGAGAGAGACGAGAACAACGCAAGAAGAGAATCTGCAGCGCCCAACTAGTAAACACCGTAAAGTTGCTCGCAAATAATGCGAGAAATTAAGACAATTACGATAACCATGAAGAAAATATTTTTTTCCGCGTTAGGTGGCGCTGCCGACTCGTGTTTCGAACACGGCCACAATTCACCAGTTTTCAGTGCCGGCGCGGGGAAATAAGAACGGCTGCATCAGTAGTGAGCCTACTTACCGAGGAGAAACCCGTACTGAAGCGGAACGAGGCTTTCACTCACCACACACCGACACACGATGGACTCTCGGTAGCGAATCGCGCTTTGCATTACACTACACTTCATGTACCACAGTCCAGTGATCCTGCCGAGATATTTGTCAAGAAGTCAGAACATGTATTTAAGGACAATACAATGAAATACTCAACAGTGTTAATATTATCTACATTATAACCTAATACATTAATTTTAAGTCAAGAACATGTATTTAAGGACAATACAATGAAATACTCAACAGTGTTAATATTATCTACATTATAACCTAATACATTAATTTTAAGATTTCCTGTGAACACATTTTTCAATAGAGCAGAAGGATTTGCACAACAAAAGATATTTAATTCAGTTTTATTCCCGCAGAACATCGCCCATAAAAGTCTTAAAAGGGTCTGCCAGGTAACTGAATACATGAGGGTGGCTCTTCCCTGTGCTAACGTTAAACCACTTAAATCTTTTTAGATGTCTCTTTTAAATCAAGCGTTATTTTATTTTTTGAGGCAAGAGAAATATTGGTAACTACAAAGGACTACTGAATATTTGTATTGAGAACTAGTTGTCAAAACACAAGTTCTCGTTAGAGGTCTTCTACCATGTTCGATGATTAAAATTAGGTATAATTCTCACAATACGCTCCTACATTCTGGTAATAAGTTACCTCTGTAAGTTGTCTTCTCCAAAAAGTTGACTGCGTAACTCATTAATGAATGAAGTAAACTTGCAGGATATACTACTTTCTTCATCTTTAAATCATTTGTAGCTGTAATCTTGCTGACTGCGACAGTAGGTGAACTAAGCACTTCATTAAATTTATGATTTGCATTTAGAATTGAAAATCTGTAGCCCTAAAAACTTAACATTACACTACACTATTTTTGTGGCGGACTATTTTTGTAGATTGTTGAACTCTATGTAAAGTACTGACTTCCATCAAAATTCAGCGATCGTAGTCAATTTTCCTTGGATTGTTCGCGTTTAAAACTACTTTATTAGCTGCTTTTGCAGAAAAAATTCTGAATCTGTTTCTTATCCGTACATATGTATCGTCTGCAAGAAGGACAAAATCGGGATCTTCCGAAATTCAAGTAGAACATGAGAATCTGTGTCAATGAATACGAAAGAAGCCGCGTGAATTTACCGCCAAAGAATTATAGCATTGTGGTTTTTTTTTTAATTAAAAAGTAGGCAGAATTGGGCAGCTTCTCGTCGAACCTTTCCCTCGAGGACTCATTGTCAGTGTGATCTCCCAGGTTTCCTCGACATGATGGATGTTTACATTTTACACAGATTTTACCTGTTTCGTATGTGCCTAAAAGGCAGACAACAACGGGGCTGAATACAACTGTCGACAGACAGCCACTCCACATCTACTGCCACGAGCTACGTCGTCCGTTGTACTGGCAAGTACAGTCCTGCTCCGGCAGATTCATAGCACAGTCCACATCTCGCACCAGGCGACGTGAAACTGTTTTCAACACTGTAAGTTTTCAAGCGACGGTGGAACATATATTTCTGTCCGATAACCGAGATTTCTGTTTCCGTGATTCTCGTACATTACTTCAGGGGTATGCCGGAAGGATTCCTCCAGCACGCCTAGAACTGCAGCACTTGCTTCGTCTCTGATGATCTTGACGTGGACGAGCCTAAAAGCTGTAGCCTTCACTTTCTGTCAAATGGTTCAAACGGCTCTGAGCACTATGGGACTTAACATCTATGGTCATCAGTCCCCTAGAACTTAGAACTACTTAAACCTAACTAACCTAAGGACAGAACACAACACCCAGCCATCACGAGGCAGAGAAAATTCCTGACCCCGCCGGGAATCGAACCCGGGCGTGGGAAGCGAGGACGCTACCGCACGACCACGAGATGCGGGCTCACTTTCTGTCCTAAAAGGAAAAGCGTTGCCGACATCAATCGTGTATAACTCTGTGGCTCATTTCACAGTGTTAGTAATCTCTGTATGTGCCTTTTTAACTTTTTCCCAGACAGGAAAAATGGGTTATTTCATTTTTTTCTTAGTTTTGCTATAGTTTAGTGAGCAATTTCCGTTAATTTTTGGTGAGATATTCCCTCCATTTCTGAAGTTCGGCGGCTTGGAATAAGTCGGGTACGAATGGGCTCCCTGCGTTTAGCACACAACGCAAATCGAAACCGCAGGCCTGCCCAGCTTAACGCGCCACGAGGATCTGATGCCCTTCTGACCGACGCCAACTTCACTACGTTGCCACTACGCCAGCGTTCTGCCGTCCTCGACTCGCTGAATGATCGTCGCAAAAGAAGTGCGTACGATGCCCGTTAAAATACCCCGGGCTGTTACGCCCTGGTCGGACGAATTTCATGTCGAACCTGACGTTTCGTCCCCACCTGCAGAGGACGTCTTCAAGAGAGTTTTGTAGCTTTTTCGAGGGTCAGACGCACACCCTGGCTCACTACTGGCCGAAGTAAACTTCCGTCTCAGTGCGCTCCCGCGCAGACCGTGACATCGTTCCTCAACAGCTGATCCGTCTGTCCCACAGTGCCCCTCGGGGACGCAACGTTGGCTTTCAACATGAAATCCATCCGGCCACAGCACGGCAGCACAGAATGTTTTAGTGAGTGCGACATTTCCAGCTGTGGCAATTTACATTTTACGAAGGAACGTACTTTTGAAGAGAGAGTTCACGACGGCGTGTTAGATTCCAGCTCTTGTCTTTGCATGTGAGAGGACGAAGAAACCAATAAGCACATTTTAGAAGTATTTCCATCTGTGTTCTGGTTTTAAGAAAGAAACGTCAAACGTTGGGTTATTTGACCAATCAAAAATCTCCGACAAATCTTCCACGTAGGATAAAAAAATTGTATAAATTAAAAGGTTCTTTATTTTATTTTTTTTTTTTTTTTGCAAGTATTCGTCCAAATACCCACCCGGTTGGCCGTGCAGTCTAACGCACGGCTTTCCGGGCGGGAAGGATCGCCGGTCTATGGATGGTTTTTAGGCGGTTTTCCATCTGCCTCGGCAAATGCGGGCTAGTTCCACTTGTTCCGCCTCAGCTGCACTATGTCGGCGATTGCTGGGCAAACAAGTTCGCCATGTACGCGTACACCACCATTACTCTACCACGCAAACATAGGGGTTACACTCGTCTAGTGTGAGACAAGGGGGGGGGGGGGGGCACCGGGGACCGAACCGCACAATAACCCTGGGTTCGGTGTGGAGCTGCGGAGGGGTGAAGTGGACTGCGGTAGTCGTCGTGGGGTTGCGGACCACTGCGGCTGCGGCGGGGACGGAGCCTCTCCGTCGTTTCTTGGTCCCCGGTTAACATAACATAACATAACATTCATCCAAATAGCCGATACAGTAATACTTTTTGTTAAGAATACACTTGGTTTAGCTTGCATATGGGATCCAACCAAATAGTTCTCTATTCATTTAAGTACCATTTACTAACCAATTTATCATTGTGCATCTACTGAGATAGAGAACGTATATGAGGCCCCCCATTAAATGTTCTGTTAAGCTGTAGCACACGTTCGATATTGCCGTAGTGAGTAATTAACTTGACTTCTTGGAAGGAAATGATGTGAATCCTAGTCGCGTCTCCCATATTCATTTCTGCGCCGCGTAGTTATGACGGCAACGTCTGCTGTGACCCGACGACTGAACCTGTTTTCGGTTGAGGTGTCGCTGGGACAGTCTGTATATCAGTAAACTTCTAAATAGGTCACTCGTTACCAATGTAGGTTCCCTGTCTAACGGCTTCCAGAGGTAACATAAATTTGGTTCAAATGGCTCTGAGCACTATGTGACTTAATAGCGGAAGTCATCAGTCCCCTAGAACTAAGAACTACTTAAACCTAACTAACCTGACATCACACACATCCATGCCCGAGGCAGGATTCGAACCTGCGACCGTAGCGGTCGCGCGGTTCCAGACTGAAGCGCCTAGAACCGTTCAGCCACACCGGCTGGCCTTAACATAAATTTGTCTTTCAGTAGTTCATATAAATACTGCCATAATTTGAAATACTGGCATAATCTAGGTACTCATTCAGAGGGGAAACATTACGTTGAAGGCTTAACGCCATAAGCGAAATATTAGTGTGTACACGTCTCGATGCAGCCTAACTCGCTTCGCAGATACCAAGAATGTGTTCTAACAGTATTTGAGAATGAGATCACTTGGCGCCTTCCAACATACTTGACACATAATTTCAAACCTCTCCAAGTTTGTTTACGTGGCCATCATCCGCAGCAAGCACAGAAATATCAGTTTTGGATATAAAACCGGCCTGTATCTTGCTGCAATGTATTTTATTTGTTGAAAACAAGAAGTGAACTGTTTTATAATCTACAATATTGCATATCACAACAAAACTGTATCATTCGAGATTCCACTGGAAATGCCTCAAAGTAAAAGGCGAAATGCGTCTGCAACAAATAAAATGCACTGCAGCAAGAAAAAGTGATTTTTATTTGCAAAAAGGAAAACTTCAAACCTTCACCGAACTTTTTCTCTCCGATAACCCTCTACAAAATGACAAAAGAAAAGAAGATTATCGCAGTATACTACGTGCAGTATAACATCAGCATTAGGCGTAATGTTTTTAATTTATTATTTCTTTACTAGTAGCTCCATTTCACAGACACTGTCCACATAACCACTGAATGTACGTGCAAAATTCCATCACTGAACGACACACGGTTCAGAAGATATGGAGTCATAAACACTGAGATGCGTGAAAGACTAGCTTTTCTTAAAACGGAGCTGTTTTGTACGTGAGAGTTCTTTATATAGTCAGGTAAGAGTGGGGGAGGGGGGTGTTACTGGCTGGTAAGAATGGGCCATTTCTTGTGAATTTAAGTTTTCATGACGATCTATTTTCTTCCAAGTATCTTACAAGGCAAGTAACCGTTAATTCTTCAGGTTGTCTTCCACAGCGAAGAAAAATTATTACTACAGCAAAAGCCATATCTCTCGGGCCATAATAGTCAAATGGATTCCGTGTAGTGAGAATTTTTATGGAGCCATCGGACAGTGAAAATGCAAGGTAGAGGAATCTACAAACGGAAAGAAAGAAAGAAGGTTTGAGCATTGCATCTCATAGACGTCGCAGCACTAATGTGGAGATTATTGGGGAAGAAAGCAACAGTTGCCCTCGTTTAAGAAACCGTCCTACGATTCTGTTAAACTTCCAGTTATTTCCAGCGGTCTCAGCGACTAGCGGCAGCTGGTTCAAAATATGAAGAGCAAACTATCTGCATATGAGCCTTCCACCTCGAACGTTAGTTAAAGGAAGAATAACTTTTTTATATAAAAAAGGCGACAACAAGCCAGTGCTGCCAACATTAACGCAAAAATTTCGCTATTAAAACTAAGCAGTGTATGAAGGAAAACGATGACTCAGTTGAAGAAAGTAGATCAATAAGGAGTAGTAAAAAAGTTCTTTCAATAGAAAAATAATGACGGTGTCTAAAATATGCACATGTGGAAATTAGTGGGGGAATTACATTCATCTTTATAAGAATTTTAACGATTAGAATTTGTTCTGCCTTGAAATTTTAGGAGGCGTTTGACGGTCACCACTTTACGTTCTCTGGACAGCACGCAGACGCCGCCCTGCCAAAATGAGGAGCATAGTTGTCATCTCTCTGAAGGCTGTAACTGAGCGGTCGACAAACTTACGAAGTCTTCGAGCCACTCACACATTTGGCAAACTATTCTGTGTGCTCGTACCTTCGTTAAACAGTCTGCAGTGGAGAGCCGCGTCAAACGCTTTCGGGAATCCGACAGAATCGAATCTGTTTGTTTCCCTTCACATATGGTTCGCAGGAGTAAAGGGCAAACAGAGTTGCGCGCGAGCGACGCTTTGTAAGTCCTTGCTGATTTGTGGAAAGAACGTTTTCTGTGTCAGGGAAATTTATTATTGTCCAACTCAGAATTTGTTCAAAAACTCTGCGGCAAATCGATGTCGAGGGTATTGGCCTGTGATTCTGCGGGTCCGTTCTTTTGCCCTTCTTACGTAAAGGAATCACCTACTTTTTTTTCACTTGCTTGGGACTTTGTACTAGGCGAGAGATTTGATTCGAATGAAAGTTGTGTAAGGAGCCAGCGCCGCAGCGCTCTCCGTGAAATCGATCTGGGATTCCGTTCGGGCCTGCCTCGACGCATTTTTTTTTTATTTTTTTTGGTCATCAGTCTACTGACTGGTTTGATGCGGCCCGCCACGAATTCCTTTCCTGTGCTAACCTCTTCATCTCAGAGTAGCACTTTCAACCTACGTCCTCCATTATTTGCTTGACGTATTCCAATCTCTGTCTTCCTCTACAGTTTTTGCCCTCTACAGCTCCCTCTAGTACCATGGAAGTCATTCCCTCATGTCTTAGCAGATGTCCTATCATCCTGTCCCTTCTCCTTATTAGTGTTTTCCACATATTCCGTTCCTCTCCGATTCTGCGTAGAACCTCCTCATTCCTTACCTTATCAGTCCACATAATTTTCAACATTCGTCTATAGCACCACTTCTCAAATGCTTCGATTCTCTTCTGTTCCGGTTTTCCCACAGTCCATGTTTCACTACCATACATTGTTGTACTCCAGACGTACATCCTCAGAAATTTCTACCTCAAATTAAGGCCGGTATTTGATATTAGTAGACTTCTCTTGGCCAGAAATGCCTTTTTTGCCACAGCGAGTCTGCTTTTGATGTCCTCCTTGCTCCGTCCGTCATTGGTTATTTTACTGCCTAGGTAGCAGAGTTCCTTAACTTCATTGACTTCGTGACCATCAATCCTGATGTTAAGTTTCTCGCTGTTCTCATTTCTACTACTTCTCATTACCTTCGTCTTTCTCCGATTTACTCTCAAACCATACCGTGTACTCATTAGACCATTCCGTTCAGCAGATCATTTAATTCTTCTTCACTTTCACACAGGATAGCAATGTCATCAGCGAATCGTATCATTTATATCCTTTCACCTTGTATTTTAATTCCACTCCTGAACCTTTCTTTTATTTCCATCATTGCTTCCTCGATGTACAGATTGAAGAGTAGGGGCGAAAGGCTACAGCCTTGTCTTACACCCTTCTTAATACGAGCACTTCGTTCTTGATCGTCCACCCTTATTATTCCCTCTTGGTTGTTGTACATATTGTATATGACCCGTCTCTCCCTATAGCTTACCCCTACTTTTTTCAGAATCTCGAACAGCTTGCACCATTTTATATTGTCGAACGCTTTTTCCAGGTCGACAAATCCTATGAAAGTGTCTTGATTTTTCTTTAGCCTTGCTTCCATTATTAGCCGTAACGTCAGAATTGCCTCTCTCGTCCCTTTACTTTTACGACACGACGGCTATTCAGGAAGTAAGTTCCGATCGGTCGCGAAACGGAAACCACGAAGAAAATCCGATGAAACTTTGCACGGGTGTGTTGGGCAGTGTCTCTAGTATGTCCGTCGATCGCGTCACGTCGCTCTTCTCGTTTCTGAGTTTACAGTCAGCCCGTAAAGACGCTAAGAAAATAGCTTCTCCCGCCAAGTATGAGGGTCTTGGTGAGAAACTTTGCCTGATGTTATGCAGCCCACATAACATAACAGTCATGCCGTTCCTTCTTCAAGACAAAACTCGGCCGAACTCTGCAGGGGCTATGAAGATGCTCCCACAGCGTTTTCGATGGGAAGTGTTTGATCACCCACAATACAGCCCGTAACATATACTGTGTTCGAACATTATGAAGCACCTCGAAGAAAAGGACTTATTCACACACAGTCACCACGGATTCAGAAAATATCGTTCTTGTGAAACACAACTAGGTATTTATACTCATGAAGTAATGAATGCTAACGACAAGGGATGTCAAATTGATTCCACATTTTTAGATTTCCAGAAGGCTTTCGACGCCGTTCCTCACAAGTGTCTTCAGACCAAACTGTGTGCCTATGGAATATCGCATTAGATTTACGACTGGATTCCTGATTTCCTGTCATAAAGGTCGCAGTTTGTAGTAACAGACACCGAGCGAGGTGGCGCAGTGGTTAGCACACTGGACTCGCATTCGGGAGGACGACGGTTCAATCCCGTCTCCGGCCATCCTGATTTAGGTTTTCCGTGATTTCCCTAAATCGCTTCAGGCAAATGCCGTGATGGTTCCTTTGAAAGGGCACGGCCGATTTCCTTCTCCATCCTTCCCTCACCCGAGCTTGCGCTCCGTCTCTAATGACCTCGTTGTCGACGGGACGTTAAACACTAATATCCTCCTCCTCCTAGTAACAGACGGAAAGTCATCGAGTAAAACAGAAGTAATATCCGTCGTTCCCTAGGGAAGTGTTACAGGTCCTCTATTGTTCCTCATCTATATCAATGACATAGGAGACAATCTGTGTAGCCCTATTACATTGTTTGCAGATGGTGCTGTCATTTACCGTCTTGTAAAGTCCTCAGATGACCAAAACGAATTGCAAAATTATTTCGATAAGATATCTAAAAGGTTCGAAAAGTGGCAATTGACCCTGAATAAAGAAAAATGTGAAGTTATTCACATGAGTACTAAGAGAAATCAGCTAAATTTCGATTACGTGATAAGTCACACAAATCTGAAGGCTGTAAATTCAACTAAATACTTAGGGATTACAATAACAAATAACCTAAATTGAAACGATCACATAGATAATACTGTGGGCAGAGCAAACCAAAGACTTGCTACTCATTGGCAGAACACTTAGAAGGTGCAACATGCCTACTAAAGAGACTGCTTACACCACGCTAGTCCGCCCTATTCTGGAGTATTGCTGTGCGGTGTGGGATCCGCATCAGATGGGACTGACGGATGACATCGAAAAAGTACAAAGAAGGGCAGCTAGTTTTGTATTATCGCGAAGTAGGGAAGATAGTACTACAGACACGATACGTGTATTGGAGTGGCAATCATTAAAACAAAGGCGTTTTTCGTTGCGACGGGATCTTCTCATGAAATCTCAATCAAGTTTTCTCCTACGATTGCGAAAACATTCTGTTGGCACCCACCTACATAGGGAGAAGTAATCATCACCATAAAATAAGAGAAATCAGGACGCGCACAGAAAAATTTAAGTGCTCGTTTTTCCCGCGCGCCGTTCGAGAGTGGAACAATAGAGAGACAGCTTGAAGGCGGTTCACTGAACCCTCTGCCAGACACTTTATTGTGAATAGCAGGGTAATCACGTAGATGTAACTGGCTGCCCCTGAGTTTCTTCTCTGCTCACATGATGATGGTTGGTTTGTGGGGCGCCCAACTGCGCGGTTATCAGCGTCCATACAAAGTCGCAGTCTTTACACAGCCCACTCTCGCCACTTTCACGAATTATGACGAAATGATGATGAGGACAACGCAAATATCCAGTCCCTGGGCGGAGAAAATCCCCAACATGACCGGGAATCGAACCAGGAACCCCGTGATCCAGAGGCGGCTACGCTAGCCACTGGACCACGAGCTGTGGACTCCGCTAGCATGAACCGCTAGCTTTGAAGGCAACATTTTGGCACAGTCAACGAGCTCTAGACCAGCCTTGAGCATTGGCCTAAAGCACAGGCGGCTGCCTTCTACGACGAGATTGTTGGAGAATTGGCACAACGCTGCGACAGATGTCTAAGTAGGAGAGGTGATTGTCTAGGGAAGTAGCTGGAAGGTGTAGCTGACTGTTGCAAGTAAAACATTTATGATTTTCACACGGTTTCATTTCGCGACCGATCGGAACTTTTTTTCCGAATAGCCCATGTACTTGACTTTCTGTGTTACACCTTCAGCATAAGATTAAACCTCTTAAAGAGAAGAGTATGACTTCTGTTAGGTGTCAGTTACCCTTTCCGTCTCTCCGGGACGTCCAATGATGTACTTCAGAGTGAAAGGTCTCTGTTGGATTCCCTTCATCTTAATTTCTTAAATCTGTTGTCATTTACGGCATAAATTCCTCGTCTAAATTTACTGTGGCGTTTCTGACTATCTGGGAGGAGACTGAGTAGTGGAACGTGCTACTTTTACACAAAAACAAGAACGATCTGTCACACTATTACACTTTAAAACACAGTTTATATGTAATTCATGTCACACAGTCTCATACGGAATCTACATCCGCTTTCTTTTATATACTGTATATGATAAGATACTGTCATCCCCCTTCCCTTCTGTGTGAGAGGATGAATGAGCAAATGTATTTCTAGTTGCATGCTTGAGGGTAACAGACAAGCCTGTCTGCTAGAGAACAGTAGGACCAACGTCGGAACAGGTAGCTACGCTTTCTAAAAGCAAAGAGGTTTCTATCCTTAGTATGGCCCTGTTCGTCCCTTGTCATGTTGGTATAGGAAGCTGCCCCTCCGGCCACTTCCGTTTGTATTTGTGAGCCACCCTCAGGAAGGGACCAGGTCAATCTGTCCGCGGCGAGCGTCTGACGTGGTAAGATCTCCAGCTGAGCGCGTGTCTGCTAAGTCCGTAGACCAATGGATTTCTTAAATTCAGCCTAACTGAAAATTTAATCACCTTTATTTCAGGTTTAGCTCTAAAATATCTAATGTTATCTTAAATTGCAACGCAGTGTATTTCGAGTGTGAAGTTCAGAATATCTTCCAGTAGTTACTTTGTCACTACTTTGTGAGTAAAGTGGAACCACGTGTTGATCAGTAACTCTAACTAGGATCATCAATCTTAAATGCGAATGTGCGTGAGATTATAGCGTCTCGTCTTGACAATATTTTTCAATATAGCAACTTTTCTTTATGTTCAACCCACGTGGGGTGTACTTTGTGAGACCAGCACCACGTACTTATACAATTGTTTGACCTATCAGGTTAATAGTAAGACGTTAGTAACAAGTTCGAGGTTTTTCTTTTGTAAATTGCTTTTCGATCTAATTTATTTTAATTATCAAAATTATTGTGGAGTTACACTCTTTGTGTAAACCAAGTTGACCACGTGAAGCATGTGGTGTAATCATCAAAGTAGCCCTCAGCTATTTTTTCGGGAAGATTTCACAGAGAGTTAGTATGTATTTAGTATACCAGTGTGTGGTAATTACATGACGGACAGGATTGCGCTACGAACGTAACTTCTTTGGGTGAAAACTGAATCGGTTGGTAGTGGTTAATTTCCTCTTGCATATGTTTCAACGTTCTTCGTGTGTTATTTTATGAATTCAGTGTTGTATGCAGTCTCCCAATCTTGGCTCCATATTTGATGTGTTCTGTAAGATTACAAACTCACATTTTCACAATCCTAAATAAGGCACCAGTTTAGTTAGGAATCAAGTTTAATATGCTGAAATTTCAATGATTAGTGTTAAAATAAATTTCCAAATATAAACTGATTTATTTCTTTTTATTTAAATTCTCTTTTTTATATATATGTATCACCGGTTATCGTATGACTATTAAAAGATTATAATTAATATTAGTCTGGTTGCGAATTTGGTAAGCTAGACTGGATACCTGGTGAAACAGTTGCTCAGTAATGCAAGGTTAACTTCCCCAGACAGCTCACAGCTTTTAAACCGCTTTTATTGTCTATCAGCACCGCTTTCATAGAAAATTAAAACAACAACGTTACAAGAGATGCATGGGGTCCGGCATTGATCTGAAGGCGTCATGTCCCTCACTATTCCCTCTGGTAAATTTTAATTTGTAGCCATCTATCATTCCGTGAGGGACATCAGAGGGCTGCCCCTTGCAGAAACTACGAAATGACATTTTCCAGAAGGATAATAGTTACGAAATAAATGAAGAAGCCTTTTTTGCGGCCCTTACGTAGTTAGCTAGTGACGGGTTTGCGGGCCGCAGTATAGTCTTACGAGCCATCAGACCTCTAACGTAATAGAACAGTTGTAGTTCTGACCGGGTATTTATCTGCTACATGTTGATGGTGTATTGCCTGCTGGCTCCTGTCTCGGATTCTTCGACTGACACGTTATTTAACGATTTTCCTCAGGTTTCGTCAAAACGAAAGGCTGGCAGCGTCCGATGTTCACCTTCCATTGTTGGTGGCAGACTCGAGTCGAGCCCGCAGCCGGGTATCATACGTAGCGCTACTCGCCACGCTAACGACTGAGGGATTTTTCTACTCGTGTTGCTTACGGGGAATGATGAAAACCTAGGCCATAGCGCGTGTCGAAAACCGACACCAGCACAAGCTGCACAACGGCAAATCCGAGTCACAAGATAGGAATGATCGATATGCAAATAACGCGCGACAGATATACGGGGTTATTACAAATGATTGAAGCGATTTCACAGCTCTACAATAACATTATTATTTGAGATATTTTCACAATGCTTTGCACACACATACAAAAACTCAAAAAGTTTTTTTAGGCATTCACAAATGTTCGATATGTGCCCTTTAGTGATTCGGCAGACATCAAGCCGATAATCAAGTTCCTCCCACACTTGGTGCAGCATGTTCCCATCAATGAGTTCGAAAGCATCGTTGATGCGAGCTCGCAGTTCTGGCACGTTTCTTGGTAGAGGAGATTTCAACACTGAATCTTTCACATAACCCCACAGAAAGAAATCGCATGGAGTTAAGTCGGGAGAGCGTGGAGGCCATGACATGAATTGCTGATCATGATCTCCACCACGACCCATCCATCGGTTTTCCAATCTCCTGTTTAAGAAATGCCGAACATCATGATGGAAGTGCGGTGGAGCACCATCCTGTTGAAAGATGAAGTCGGTGCTGTCGGTCTCCAGATGTGGCATGAGCCAATTTTCCAGCATGTTCAGATACACGTGTCCTGTAACGTTTTTTTCGCAGAAGAAAAAGGGGCCGTAAACTTTAAACCCTGAGATTGCACAAAACACGTTAACTTTTGGTGAATTGCGAATTTGCTGCACGAATGCGTGAGGATTCTCTACCGCCCAGATTCGCACATTGTGTCTGTTCACTTCACCATTAAGAAAAAATGTTGCTTCATCACTGAAAACAAGTTTCTCACTGAACGCATCCTCTTCCATGAGCTGTTGCAACCGCGCCGAAACTTCAAAGCGTTTCACTTTGTCATCGGGTATCAGGGCTTGTAGCAATTGTAAACGGTAAGGCTTCTGCTTTAGCCGTTCCCGTAAGATTTCCCAAATCGTCGGCTGTGGTACGTTTAGCTCCCTGCTTGCTTTATTCGTCGGCTTCCGCGGGCTACGCGTGACACTTGCCCGCACGCGTTCAACCGTTTCTTCGCTCACTGCAGGCCGACCCGTTGATTTCCCCTTACAGAGGCATCCAGAAGCTTTAAACTGCGCATACCATCGCCGAATGGAGTTAGCAGTTGGTGGATCTTTGTTGAACTTGGTCCTGAAGTGTCGTTGCACTGTTATGACTGACTGATGTGAGTGCATTTCAAGCACGACATACACTTTCTCGGCTCCTGTCGCCATTTTGTCTCACTGCGCTCTCGAGCGCTCTGGCGGCAGAAACCTGAAGTGCAGCTTCAGCCGAACAAAACTTTATGAGTTTTTCTACGAATCTGTAGTGTGTCGTGACCATATGTCAATGAATGGAGCTACAGTTTTATGAAATCGCTTCAATCATTTGTAATAGCCCTGTATATGTGAGCCGCAGTACCTCGGACGTGCAATGCAGCACCTGGACGCGTTCTGAGGAGCGATGAGTACACCACCAGTTGCGTAAGATGTGTCGCGAAACCCAACACTCGGCGAAGTGACACGTCGGAAGAACTGTCGCGTACGGCGTTTTTGCCGTACATCCCCAGGGTGACGGATATATTAGGCCGTATATTGCAGAAACAGGTCCCTAGTCTTACACACTCCTTACACTAACTTATGCTACGAGGTGCATTCAAGTTCTAAGGCCACCGATTTTTTTCTCCGGACTGGAAAGAGATAGAAACATGCGTATTGTTTTAAAATGAGGCAGCGTTCATTGTCAATACGTCCCAGGGATGGCAGCACCGTACGGCAGGTGGAATTTTACCGCCAGCGGCGAGAATGAGAACTGTTTTAAATACTTAAAATGGCGACGTTTTCCTCACTTGAACAGCGTGCAATCATTCGTTTTCTGAATTTGCGTGATGTGAAACCAATTGAAATTCATCGACAGTTGAAGGAGACATGTGGTGATGGAGTTATGGATGTGTCGAAAGTGCGTTCGTGGGTGCGACAGTTTAATGAAGGCAGAACATCGTGTGACAACAAACCGAAACAACCTCGGGCTCGCAAAAGCCGGTCTGACGACACGATCGAGAAAGTGTTTTGGGGGATCGCCGAATGGCTGTTGAACAGATCGCCTCCAGAGTTGGCATTTCTGTGGGTTCTGTGCACACAATCCTGCATGACGACCTGAAAATGCGAAAAGTGTCATCCAGGTGGTTGCCACGAATGCTGACGGACGACCACACGGCTGCCCGTGTGGCATGTTGCCGAGCAATGTTGACGCGCAACCACAGCATGAATGGGACTTTCTTTTCGTCGGTTGTGACAATGGATGAGACGTGGATGCCATTTTTCAATCCAGAAACAAAACGCCAGTCAGCTCAATGGAAGCACACAGATTCACTTCCACCAAAATAATTTCGGGTAACCGCCAGTGCTGAAAAAATGGTGTCCATGTTCTGGGACAGCGAGGGCGTAATCCTTACCCATTGCGTTCCAAAGGGCACTACGGTAACAGGTGCATCCTACGAAAAAAATTTGAAGAACAAATTCCTTCCTGCACTGCAACAAAAACGTCCGGGAAGGGCTGCGCGTGTGCTGTTTCACCAAGACAACGCACCCGCACATCGAGCTAACGTTACGCAACAGTTTCTTCGTGATAACAACTTTGAAGTGATTCCTTATGCTCCCTACTCACCTGACCTGGCTCCTAGTGACTTTTGGCTTTTTCCAACAATGACAGACACTCTCCGTGGCCGCACATTCACCAGCTGTGCTGCTATTGCCTCAGCGATTTTCCAGTGGTCAAAACAGACTCCTAAAGAAGCCTTCGCCGCTGCCATGGAATCATGGCGTCAGCGTTGTGAAAAATGTGTACGTCTGCAGGGCGATTACGTCGAGAAGTAACGCCAGTTTCATCGATTTCGAATGAGTAGTTAATTAGAAAAAATATCGGAGGCCTTAGAACTTGAATGCACCTAGTAAGAACAACACACACACCGATGCCCGAGGGAGGACTCGAACCTCCGGCGGGAGGGGCCACGCAGTCCGTGACATGGCGCCTCAAACCGCGCGGTCACTGCGCGGTTGAGGAACGCATCCTGGATTCCCCCGCTGCAGCGAATCTCCGTTACAGGTATCACGGAGAACCGCAGCGGTACTGAACAGGGAAATATCCTCACCCATTGGTGTGACAACTTCGTACTGTATAATCCTCAGAATGCCGGGATGGCTCCTCTGAAAGGGCGCAGCCGATTTCCCTCTCTGTCCTTGACACAATACGAATTTGTACTCCGTCTCTAATAACTTCGATGTCGACGGGGCGTTAAACTCAGTCTTCCTTCCTTCCTACAATCCTCGGCCGCGTGTTCTACTCCAGTCCGCCATCATTAGTGGAGGATGAAGCTCTGACAATGGCGGCCGCTCGTTCTGGGGGAAGCGTCAGGAAAGTTGGTCAATGAACGTCGGCCGTAGGACCCGAAAATGACTATTTGTCAACAAATGACCACAAGGTCTCGACGGTTTTTCGTGCGTCGATGGTCAACTGTCAGTCCCTACACCAACCGTCGGCCCTTTCTAGGAAATCCCCCATTTCGCTATATCCCTGTGGAGCTTCCACCCAGACCGTTTACGTCGTGAACAATACTGCTCCTACGACGGTCTCCTGAGGTACACCCATCCTCATCTGCCAACTTCGCCGCATGACAAAGAAGAAACTGACTTCCGTCTCCTAGGAACTCCTCAGTCGAGACACAGCCGATACGGTACTCGGTGAATATACGATGTCACATACGTGTGTATCTATGCTAAAGGTGCATGTCAGAGGGTGCTTCCTCCTGTACCAGTTAGTAATGCTTCTTCCCAAACCATTCACGACAGGAGCTGGTGGAGACTGACCAGCGTAATGGGCCTAGTTCCGTGCGCGCGTCCGGCCATGGTGGCCAAGCGGTTAAAGGCGCTACAGTCTGGAACCGCGCGGCCGCTACGGTCGCAGGTTCGAATCCTGCCTCGGGCATGAATGTGTGTGATGTCCTTAGGTTAGTTAGGTTTAAGTAGTTCTAAGTTCTAGGGGACTGATGACCTTGGAAGTTAAGTCCCATAGTGCTCAGAGCCATTTGAACCATTTTTTGATCCGTGCGCGCGCCGCAACTAGTCTAATCGCGCGTCCGCGGTCCACTCCTCACTTAACACTAGCTCTTCAAGCTTTGTGTGTACGCTCTGTCGGTATAGTTGACGTTTGTCATGAAGCATGTGCCAATTCAGATTTTATAGCATTCCCGTCACTCTCGTCTGTGGCACCAACAAACCCGTCACTAGTGTCAACCTTTCCTGTTCTCGTTCTCAGTCGGTGACATAACAGTCATAACAAGGTGATATGAGTTAAAGTTTTGAAGTTTTGGCGGCGTAATATTTGGTCTGTTAAATTTCGGGAGTGCATCCGATTAACTCTGTTTGTTCTCCAGAATGAGAATTTCACTCTGCAGTGGAGTGTGCGCTGATATGAAACTTACTGGCAGATCAAAACTGTGTGCCGGACCGAGACTCATACTCGGACCTTTGTCTTTCACGGGCAAGTGCTCTACCAACTGAGCTACCGAAGCACGACTCAGGCCCGGTCCTCACAGCTTTACTTCTGCCAGTATCTCGTCTTCTACCTTTGAAACTTCACAGAAGCTCCGCTGCAGAGTGAAATTCTCATTCTGAAAACTTTCCCCAGGCTCTGGCTAAGTCATGTCTCCGCAATATCCTTTTTTCCAGGAGTGCTAGTTCTGCAAGGTTGGAGAAGAGCTTCTGTAAAGTTTGGAAGGTAGAAGACGAGGTACTGGCAGAAGTAAAGCTGTGAGGACGGGACGTGAGTCGTGCTTGGGTAGCTCAGTCGGTAGAGCACTTGCCCGCGAAAGGCAAAGGCCCCAGTTCGAGTCTCGGTCCGGCACACAGTTTTATTCTGCCAGGAAACTTCTGTTTGTTCTCTTTACATGTTTTGTACTGCCGGTGGTGGCGGTGGTGGTAGTAAGGTCTTATGGGCCCAAACTGGTGAGGTCATCGGTGTCTAAGCCTACAGACTACTTAATCTAACTTAAACTAACTTACGCTATGGACAACACACACACATGTCCGAGGGAGGACTCGAACCTCGGACGGGGAGAGCCGCACGGACCGTGACAAGGCGCCCTATACCGCACGGCTACCTCGCGTGGCTAGAAGTTTCGTTTCGTCGAAAAAATGGAAGCATCTCGCGTCACGGAGTTTATCGAAAGCCGAGTCATACAGACTTAAATTTACGTGCAAATAGCTGCCAGCACACCTCAAGGACGATGAGTGTGCTTCGGTTCACAGAGCACGTGGCACGGCTGACGAGAGCTGACTGCAGTCAGCTTTTACACATGAATAGATATTCTCCACAGTACATACTTAAGACGCTGCGATTGAACCTAAGGTACGCGTAAGGAATGAGGAAGCAGAGAGAGAGACTTGCATCCAGGGCTTTCCTGCCACATACACTACTGGCCATTAAAATTGCTACACCACAAAGATGACGTGCTACAGACGCGGAATTTAACGGACAGGAAGAAGATGCTGTGTTATGCAAATGATTAGCTTCTCAGAGCATTCACACAAGGTTGGCGCCGGTGGCGACACCTACAACGTGCTGACATGAGGAAAGTTTCCAACCGATTTCTCATACACAAACAGCAGTTGACCGGCGTTGCCTGGTGAAACGTTGTTGTGATGCCTCGTGTAAGGAGGAGAATGGCGTACCATCAGGTTTCCGGCTTCGATAAAGGTCGGATTGTAGCCTATGGCGATTGCGGTTTATCGTATCGCGATATTGCTGTTCGCGTTAGTCGAGATCCAATTACTGTTAGCAGAATATGGAAGCGGTGCGTTCAGGAGGGTAATACGGAACGCCGTACTGGATCCCAACGGCCTCGTATCACTAGCAGTCGAGATGGCAGGCATCTTATCCGCATGGCTATAACGGATCGTGCAGCCACGTCTCCAGTCAGCAGATGGGGACGTTTGCGAGACAACCATCTGCACGAACAGTTCGACTATGTTTGCAGCAGCATGGACTATCAGCTCGGAGACCATGGCTGCGGTTACCCTTGACGCTGCATCACAGACAGGAGCGCCTGCGATGGTGTACTCAACGACGAACCTGGGTGTACGAATAGCAGAACGTCATTTTTTTCGGATGAATCCAGGTTCTGTTTACAGCATCCGTGTTTGGCGACATCGCGGTGAACGCACATTGGAAGCGTGTGTTCGTCATCGCCATACTGGTGTATCACCCAGCGTGATGGTATGGGGTGCCATTGGTTACACGTCTCGGTCACCTCTTGTTCGCACTGACGGCATTTTGAACAGTGGACGTTACATTTCAGATCTGTTACGACCCGTGGCTCTACCCCTCACTCGATCCCTGCGAAACCCTACATTTCAGCAGGATAATGCACGACCGCATGTTACAGTTCCTGTACGGGCCTTTCTGGATACAGAAAATGTTCGACTGCTGCCCTGGCCAGCACATTCTCCAGATCTCTCACCAATTGAAAACGTCTGGTCAATGGTGGCCGAGCAACTGGCTCGTCACAATACGCCAGTCACTACTCTTGATGAACTGTGGTATGGTGTTGAAGTTGCATGGGCAGCTGTACCTGTACACGCCATCCAAGCTCTGTTTGACTCAATGCCCAGGCGTATCGAGGCCGTTACTACGGCCAGAGGTGGCTGTTCTGGGTACTGATTTCCCAGGATCTATGCACCCAAATTGCGTGAAAATGTAATCAGATGTTAGTTCTAATATGAATACCCGTTTATCATCTGCATTTCTTCTTGGTGTAGCAATTTTAATGGCCAGTAGTGTATGTTGGCTCCTCGCCAACTGCGAGGTTATCCGCCTCGACGGCAAACAACAGCACTTTGGGCTGCGCCGGCCTTTCGTACGTCGGACAGACGACACGCACGGCCCACGAAAGTTGCCTGAAACGCCTGCCGGTCTCCAGGAAAGACTGCAGCAGGGCGAGCGGCTCCCCGGACTCCATCTGCCGCCTCCGCCGCCCCTGCCGCCCGCGGAGACCGTAATTAAAGGATTAGGTGGGGGCGGCTAAGCCGTCACCTAGCGCCCCCCACCCGCTCGTGCTCCGGCACGGGCATTAGCCGGGCACGGCCGCGATTACAGCGGCAACACGGGGCGGGAGGCGGGAGGCGGCAGGCGGCAGGCGCGCTTCTTACCGGGAACTGCCAGCAGAAGTGTGCGCAGTAGGAATTACAGGCACGCCAGGTGCGCTACAACGCTGTAAGTGAGGATTACCGAAAGGCACGATCGATGGCGTCCCGGGGCACGGTCCGCAGCCGACCTCTGACACGTCACTGCCGGGCGACTCGCGTCCTACTGGTTCGTAAGGTAGCACTGTGGGGCACTGAGAGCCAAGTGTGCCGAAAAGTTCACTTTGTCGAGTTTGCCGCAGCTTAGGCCGAATGGTCAAAGGTCACGAACTTTTATCTTTCCGCAAGTGTCGGAGGTGGCTGTTTCATTCCCGCTAAGGGCATTATAAAATCAGCATTCACCCACATCGCGAAATAATACGTAGAAGCTGACGACTGTGTGGCGAGCCGTCTCATGAGCGTGACAACAGTCGCCTGGTAAAGCTATGATCCTTATGCACTCATACACGTAACTAAAATACACTGTGGTGTCACCGCCAGACACCACACTTGCTAGGTGGTAGGCTTTAAATCGGCCGTGGTCCGCTAGTATACGTCGGACCCGCGTGTCGCCACTGTCAGTGATTGCAGACCGAGCGCCGCCACATGGCAGGTCTAGAGAGACTTCCTAGCACTCGCCCCAGTTGTACAGACGACTTTGCTAGCGATGCTACACTGACAAATTACGCTCTCATTTGCCGAGACGATAGTTAGCATAGCCTTCAGCTACGTCATTTGCTACGACCTAGCAAGGCGCCATTATCAATAGACATTTATCTTGTCATGCCTGTACCGTCAGACCGATGTACACCAATTATGGATTAAAGTTAAGTATTCCAGAAGCTATGTACTATTTTTGGCTACTATAATTCCTTGTGATTTTCCAGACCTCACGCCAGCCTGCGTGAGCTTAAACGCGTGCCTTTCGGCTTCCTCCAAACTCCGTGAATTGGCTCTTGCCAATTCACAACATACACAATGCAGTATTCCCAATAATTTATCAGCTCTACTACAGGTGCATGACAGACTCTGTCCCTCTGTTTTTTGACAAGGGAGAGAGCCGGATACCAAACAGAATTTAAACAAAAACGTCCATCCCTGTTAACGAGGTTGCTCACTATTTTAATATCAACTGCCTCCTTAATAACACTGTCCCAACATCTGGACGTGCACGCCAATACCTCGGTCTTAATATATAACATGGGGTGACCAGTATCCAAGCAATGTTCGGCAATAGCAGATTTACTTAGCTGCTGTAATCGTGTGTGCCGTTTATGCTCAGTACATCGGTCCTCCACGGTCCTGATAGTCTGACCAATATATGCCATGCCGCAGCTACAAGGTATTACGATATACACCCGCCTTACGCAGACCAAGATCATCCTTAACAGAACTCAAAAGCGCTCTAATTTTAGCTGGAGGTCGGAAAACACATTTCACATCAAATTTCCGCAAAATACAACCGATCTTGTTGGGAGTGTTTCCTACGTAAGGCAAAAAGGCAATAGAGTTAGGTGTCGACTTGGTCTGCGTAAGGCGGGTGTATATCGTATTCCTTGTAGCTGCGGCATGGCATATATTGGCCAAACTATCAGGACCTTGGAGAACCGATGTACTGAGCATAAACGGCACACACGATTACAGCAGCTAAGTAGATCTGCTATTGCCGAACATTGCTTGGATACTGGTCACCTCATGTTATATATTAAGACCGAGGTATTGGCGTGCACGTCCAGCTGTTGGGACAGTGTTATTAAGGAGGCAGTTGAGATTATATTAGCGAGCAACCTCGTTAACAGGGATGGAGGTTTCTGTTTAAACTCTGTTTGGAATCCGGCTCTCTCCCTTGTCGAAAAACAAGAGGGACAGAGTCAATGCTACCTCACCTGTGATTTCGTAGTCTCACTGTCGACAGCTCTGACTTTGGTCATCTTTGGTGGCACTAGTGTTTAGTGTGTGTGTTATCTTTGCTGCTTCAGTCCGAGAACCGAGGTTTTAAATTTGCATGTACGCCGCCTGTCCGTTGCAGTTTGCCTTGAAAATGGCGGGGTGTTCTCCCGCCGAAATATCGGCGGTCGCTGAGGTGTTACCTGGCTGAATTCCCGGAAATTATTTGAAAGTTGTATACGCCAGGAGAACCTCAGGTCTCACATGATTAAAGTGTTTCTCTGCAGAAAAAAAGGCTGTAAGGACGTAGCTTTTGAACATTTTATCCTTAAGATAAGGAAGATGCGGAATTCAGAAATTGGCGCATTCAGTATCGATTAAAAATATGAATTAATATATTTTTTGTGGCTCTGCAGGTAGAAGCATGTGTAGATCGGCATTTAGAAAAATTTGTTTCTGAATTAGTTCAGGAATATGTCCCCCTTGTAATTGTCCCAATATGCAGGTACCTACTGGAAGACGAACACCTCGCTACCTTTTCGACTGAAATGGAACAGTTACTAACCGAAACTTCTGTGTAATCATCTTACAAGAGTGAGACGGAAAACGTGATCTACAGATAGTAATACTCGGCCACTCAGGGTGGTCGGAAATTCCCTTTACAGACTTCTAGGGCTTGTAGAGGGGAGTGAATAAACCGTATTTTGAATAGGAATCCATGTCCGGAAACGTCATCCAGCGAGACTGCAGAACGTCTGAGTTATACTCTCGGGCGTCTGTAAAAGTACGTAAACACGGGGTGATTCCGTAATGATGTTACAGACTTTCTAGGATGATGGAGAACGATAAATGTATTAACTTGAAGTAAGAATCTCTGTACCGAAAACTAACGAGTCGAAAGTTATAAACGAAAACCGTTCTGATACTTCTCACAGTTGAATACATGGTACCTGTTCTTGTGTTGCGAAGAGTGTAGGGCTGGTAACTTTCAGAGGTGGTAGTGTGGACAAAAACGAGAATAAATTTCCAATAAACGTGGGCTCTAAATTGCATACCTGAGGAGCTATGACCATTCGTTCATCTTCGCTAATGTGAAACACATCTCCTCTACTGAGCAAGTGTTCATAGCTGTTAAGGTACGTTTCCGGTACAGGGATCCTTACTTCAAATTAATACATTTATCGTTCTCCATCATCCTAGAAAGTCTGTAACATCATCACGGAATCACTCCGTGTATACGTACATTTACAGACGCCCGCGGCTGTAACTCTGATGCTCTGTAGTCTCGTTGGATGACGCTTCCGGACATGGGTTCCTCGTCAAAATACGATGTACTCACTCCCCTCTTTAAGTCGTAGAAGTCTGTAACGGGAATTTCCGACCACCCTGTATACTCAATAATGTCACAGAATTACGCACAATTTTCGCTTCTCCAACACATGACGAGAGTAATTAAGAGGTAGATAATGTTTTCATACACCGTCCTGAAGTTAAGCCAACACAAGCATATGTCCATAACTCACCGGACTTCCAGCTTTCGCGATTCCCATTCCGGAGAAAGTTGACTTCGAGGTGTGCTGACTCAATATGACCTATTTTCAGGGTCTGAAATGACGTGGGCCCTACGAACCAAATTAGCAGCCGAGTTATTCCACCGCAGACAAACCTTTCGCCAGAATGGTTATACAGGGTGTTACAAAAAGGTACGGCCAAACTTTCAGGAAACATTCGTCACACACAAATAAAGAGTTGATGTTATGTGGACATGTGTCCGGAAACGCTTAATTTCCATGTTGAGCTCATTTTAGTTTCATCAGTATGTTCTTCCACCTACGCTCAATGGAGCAC
Source organism: Schistocerca cancellata (assembly GCF_023864275.1). Classification (NCBI taxonomy): domain Eukaryota; kingdom Metazoa; phylum Arthropoda; class Insecta; order Orthoptera; family Acrididae; genus Schistocerca; species Schistocerca cancellata. The sequence continues at coordinate 1,140,927,645 of NC_064626.1, read as the reverse complement.
GTTATCATGATTTCATACGGGATACTCTACATGTGCTGCTAGAACATGTGCCTTTACAAGTACGACACAACATGTGGTTCATGCACGATGGAGCTCCTGCACATTTCAGTCGAAGTGTTCGTACGCTTCTCAACAACAGATTCGGTGACCGATGGATTGTTAGAGGCGGACCAATTCCATGGCCTCCACGCTCTCCTGACCTCAACCCTCTTGACTTTCATTTATGGGGGCATTTGAAAGTTCTTGTCTACGCAACCCCGGTACCAAATGTAGAGACTCTTCGTGCTCGTATTGTGGACGGCTGTGATACAATACGCCATTCTCCAGGGCTGCATCAGCGCATCAGGGATTCCATGCGACGGAGGGTGGATGCATGCATCCTCGCTAACGGAGGACATTTTGAACATTTCCTGTAACAAAGTGTTTGGAGTCACGCTGGTACGTTTTGTTGCTGCGTGTTTCCATTCCATGATTAATGTGATTTGAAGAGAAGTAATAAAATGAGCTCTGACATGGAAAGTAAGCGTTTCCGGACACATGTCCACATAACATATTTTCTTTCTTTGTGTGTGAGGAATGTTTCCTGAAAGTTCGGCCGTACCTTTTTGTAACACCCTGTAGTGAAAGAAACATCTGACGCATGTTGCATAATGGACTAGCCGCGGGTGAGTGATGAAAATAATGAGGTGGCGCCTATGTCAACGATGTTTTTGCGTTACGCAGGTAGCATTTCCAACAGGATTGGTTGTATTCTGAGCAAATACAGTGGGAAAAATGTTTTTTTACCACCATCTAAGATTATGTCTCCTTCAGGAGATTTGTGCATGATATTGGTTACCGTAAGGCGGGAGTCAGTCGTATAGCATGAAGTTGTAGCGTTTCGTACACTGGACACATCATCAGGACGCTGGACGAATAGTGTGCGCATTATGAGCGTCACGCACGCTTAGAACAGCCGAGCAGATCTGTTCCTGCATAACACTGCCAGTACCGTTCATCGTATGGAATATAACAATACAGAGATTCTGGCAGGTATGTCCAGCTGCTGAGAGAGTGCTATTAAGGAAGAAATTTAGATTAAATTAGTAAGTGACCTTATGGTGACGGAGCGTTTCGCTCAATTACAGCTTGAAATTCTGCTCTCCGTGACTGGATAAACAACAGGGGACCCGTTGGTAATTGATATTCACTACCGATAACTTCTGGCGCTGCCGTATTATGGTTACCAGTCGGCATAGCACCTTCAACCGGGGGTTTCATATTTCCTTTCGCAGCGCTCTCTCGTTGCATTTATGCTTTAAATACGACGAGGTATGTAGCTGTCTAAATATCGGTGGTTGTTGAAGGCGTCACTCGCTGCATTCCCGTAAGATTAGATTAGATTAGATTAGATTAATACTTGTTCCATAGATCATGAATACGACACTTCGTAATGATGTGGAACGTGTCAGGTTAATAAAAGATGTCTGTACAAGATATTACATTACACAAAATATTGCATGACACTAATGTTTAAGTTTTTTCCCTTAATTTATATCTAAAAATTCAGCCAATGAGTAGAAGGAGTTGTCATCTAGAAATTCTTTTAATTTATTTTTAAATGTTAGTTGGCTATCTGTCAGGCTTTTGATGCTGTTTTGTAGGTGACCAAAGACTTTTGTGGCAGCATAATTTACCCCTTTCTGTGCCAAAGTCAGATTTAACCCTGCATAGTGAAGATCATCCTTTCTCCTGGTGTTATAGCTATGCACACTGCTATTACTTTTGAACTGGGTTGGATTATTAACAACAAATTTCATAAGTGAATATATATACTGTGAGGTTACTGTGAGGATCCTTAGATCCTTAAATAGATGTCTGCAGGATGACCGTGGGTGAGCTCCAGCAATTAATCTGATTACACGTTTTTGAGCAATGAATACTTTTCTACTCAACGATGAATGATAAGTTATTTGAATATTTCATACGCCGGCGTAAGCTCAACTTCCACACATTACAGACTGGCTTAAGTGTCGTTCCCATCTCAAACTTTTTAATCATATTTACAAAAATAGAAAAAATACTACAGATACTTGCATCAACCCAGGTCTATCAAAAAATGGTTCAAATGGCTCTAAGCACTATGGGACTTAACATCTGAGGTCATCAGTCCCCTAGACTTAGAACTACTTAAACCTAACTAACCTAAGGACATCACACACCCATTGTCCCAGGCAGGAATCGAACCTGCGACCGTAGCAACAGCGCGGTTCCGGAGTGAAGCTCGGCCACAGAGTTCGTTCTATCCTAACAGGATTTGTTCTTGAAGTACGATAAGGAAAAGCTACAGTTTACTTTTCCGCATATACCTAGGTTATCAGAATCGGATAACTAACACAGTTTGGGCGTTACGATCGCTGAAGCGACAGGTGCAACCGACCGCGAGCTAGGGCCGCCGCGACAACAGAAGCTCATTTTCAAAAGCAAAAACTCGTTACGAGCAGTCACCCAGTCGATGCAGCGAAAACAAATCACCAGACCAATCATTCGCTGCAATTACAGCAGCTGCACACTGATATTGGTAAAATTAACAAGTCAGCCGTGTGCAGTCCAGAGAACAAGCTTGGTACGCAAATGCTGCAAAATTGTGTCTGCCACTGACTCGTCCAACGACGAAAGCAGCAAGTAGCATTTCTGTTTCAGATAGTTGTAAGAGCTGCAATTCTCTATAACAGCTGAAAGAAGTCTGTAAACTTTGTTTGTGGTTCCCTGAGCGCTATCAGTGCAGCTATTGCTAACGGACCATATCTCTAAACTTTCTGGGATATTATGACAATGTTAAAGTAAGTCCCAGAACAGGTGTTTTAGTCTAAAAGACACTGGTGCTCTACATCTACATCCGCCCGGCGGATTTGTGTCGAGGTCCGGTGAACCGGCCAGTCTGTGGATGGTTTTTAGGCGGTTTTCCATCTGCCTCGGCAAATGCGGGTTGGTTCCCCTTATTCCGCCTCAGTTACACTATGTCGGCGATTTCTGCGCAATCAAGTTGTCCACGTACGCGTACACCACCATTACTCTACCACGCAAACATAGGGGTTACACTCACCTGGTGTGAGACGTTCCCTGGGGGGTCCACCGGGGGCCGAACCGCACAGTAACCCTGGGTTCGGTGTGGGGCGGCGGAGGGGTGAAGTGGACTGCGGTAGTCGTCGTGGGGTTGTGGACCACTACGGCTGCGGCGGGGACGGAGCCTCTCCGTCGATTCTAGGTTCCCGGTCAGCATACAATACATACAAGGGGGCTGTAGTGTATTCCTAGATTCTTGGAACACTGTAAGAATTGTTCACTCTAGGAAGCCCCTCGTTACGCTGTTTGACGAGAGTGAGTCGGAACGACACAAGTCGGAAGATGATGTAGGGATTAGGTTCGACATTCACTTGTTTCTACTCTTAGATTTCAAAATATAAATGATTTTAAGCTCAGTTACTTATAACATTACAGTGATCTTTGACTCTGTCTGTTTTGTCTGCTTTCCTTTACGAACACGCATTGTAGTTCTGTCGATGCAGCCAAACCCGTCAGCCGCTGCGCTGGGAGTCTTGTGAACGAGTACTAAGACTTCACGGGATAGAATGAGATTTTCACTCTGCAGCGGAGTGTGCGCTGATTTGAAACTTCCTGGCAGATTAAAACTGTGTGCCCCGACCGAGACTCGAACTCGAGACCCGAGTCCGAGTCTCGGTCGGGGCACACAGTTTTAATCTGCCAGGAAGTTTCATATCAGCGCACACTCCGCTGCAGAGTGAAAATCTCATTCTGGAAACATCCCCCAGGCTGTGCCTAAGCCATGTCTCCGCAGTATCCTTTCTTTCAGGAGTGCTAGTTCTGCAAGGTTCGCAGAAGGGCTTCTGTAAAGTTTGGAAGGTAGGAGACGAGATACTGGCAGAAGTAAAGCTGTGAGTACCGGGCGTGAGTCGTGCTTCGGTAGCTCAGATGGTAGAGCACCTGCCCGCGAAAGGCAAAGGTCCCGAGTTCGAGTCTCGGTCGGGCACACAGTTTTAATCTGCCAGGAAGTTTCACTTCACGGGATAGTTTACATCTACACACACCAACAAAACTTTTGCATCATCTCTTTACTTCATAATCCGTGGGACAGGAAACAAAAATTCGCTCTGAGACATGCATCTATATTCATTTCCAATGTATCCAGATCATCAAGTAAAAAGAATTGATTAACGACAGAATCGTTTGTTTCCCATGAGGGGAGGGGAGAGGATCACAGAATCTTGAGCAATGTCGGTAGCTTGTGAAACATCCCTTTGCTCGGATACAGGATGGAATCAGTCGTGTCAGTCGATCGCACACATGTTCAGTTGGGTTCATGTCTGGTGATTCTAGAACGCTGAAAGAACGAGTTCATGTTCACGAGCGCAACACGATGAGCAAGCGACTTATCATCCGTCAAGACGAAATTCTCGCCAAAATGTTTGCGGTACAGCACTCTGGTGCTTGCAGAATCTCGTCCCTCTACCGAAGAGCAGTCAGACTGCCCTCAGCAACCATGAGAGGTGTGCAGTAGCTCCTTCGAACATCAGTCCATCACCACATTGTTGGACAAGGCGTTGGATCCATTCGATTTATTTATTTATTTTATTTACTCGTCAACTTCCGTAGGACCGAATTGAGGAGCAAATCTCCAAGTTTATAGAACGTGTCAGTACATGTACAACATAAATGTAATAAGAGATAAAAATAAGTGTTCATGAACGTTAAAAAAGTCAGTCCATAAGTTTAAGTAAACGCTATCAGCAATACAATAAAAAATCAGCTTAATTTCTAAAGGAACTCCTCGACAGAATAGAAGAAGTGATCCATGAGGAAACTCTTCAGCTTCGATTTGAAAGCGCGCTGATTACTGCTAAGATTTTTGAATTCGAGTGGCAGCTTATTGAAAATGGATGCAGCAGTATACTGCACTTCTTTTTGCACAAGAGTTAAGGAAGTCCGATCCAAATTCAGGTTTGATTTCTGCCGAGAATTAACCGAGTGAAACCTGCTTATTCTTGGGAATAAACTAATATTGTTAACAAAAAACGACAATAAGGAATATACGTATTGAGAGGCCAATGTCAAAATACCCAGACTCGTGAACAGAGGTCGACAAGACGTTCGTGAACTAACACCACTTATTGCCCGAACCGCCCGTTTCTGAGCCAAAAATATTCTTTTAGAATGAGAAGAGTTACCCCAAAATATAATACCATACGACAATAGCGAATGAAAATAAGCAAAGTAGGTATCGTGTCGAACGATCACTCACTTCTGATACCGTTCGAATAGTAAAAATGGCAGTATTAAGTATTTGAACAATATTCTGAACGTGGGCTTTCCACGACAGCTTACTATCTATCTGAACGCCCAGAAATTTGAACTGTTCAGTTTCACTAATCATATGCCCATTCTGTGAAATTAAAACGTTAGGTTTTGTTGAATTGTGTGTTAGAAACTGTAAAAACTGCGTTTTACTGTGATTTAGCGTTAGTTTATTTTCTACAAGCCATGAACTTAAGCCATGAATTGAGCTATTTGAAACCGAGCCAATGTTGCACACAACATCCTTTACTACCAAGCTAGCGTCATCAGCAAACAGAAATATTTTAGAGTTACCCGTAATACTAGAGGGCATATCATTTATATAAATAAGGAACAGGAGTGGCCCCAACACTGATCCCTGGGGCACCCCCCACTTGACAGTACCCCACCCAGACCCCACATCACAGCCGTTATGAACATTGTGAATAATGACCTTTTGTTGCCTGTTGCTAAAGTAAGAGGTAAACCAATTGTGAGCTACTCTTCGTAATCCGTAATGGTCCAACTTCTGGACCGATATTTTGTGATCAACACAATCAAATGCCTTAGTTAAATCAAAAAATATGCCTAGCGTTCTAAACCTTATGTTTAAGCCATCCAGTACCTCACAGAGAAAAGAGAATATAGCATTTTCAGTTGTTAAATGACTTCTAAAGCCGAACTGTACATTTGATAGCAAATCGTGTGATATAAACTGATCAATTATCCTTACATACATGCCTTTTCGATAACTTTTGCAAATACTGATGGCATAGAAATAGGTGTAAAATTATCTAAATTATCCCTTTCTCCTTTTTATAAAGCGGCTTTACTACTGAGTACTTTAATCTCACAGGAAACTGACTATTCCTAAAGGAAAAATTACAAATATGGCTAAATACAGGGCTAACATGTGCAGCACAGTACTTTAATGTTCTGCTAGACACTCGATATTACCGGGTTATGTACAGACACGTTGTCTACGATCATCAGGGTACAAACAGATCCGAGTTTCGCCCGTAAACAAAACCCGACGCCAATCCTGGGGCGTCCATTCTACTCGATTTCTTGCGCATCTGTAACGGAGTCCGAGGTGTCGTGGGTGCGGCCTTGTGTTCCCCACGGTCGGCGGGAATCGAGATTAATATCGTGCAGTCGTCTTCCAACAGTTTGATGCGATACGTGACGTCCTGTAGCCTCTTCGAACGCCGAATTCAGTCCTCGAGCACTAAGTCCACGTTTATTTTCACTCAAAAGTCGCAGATGTCGAACATTGATGCATTTGGAGTGTAAGTCCTCAACATTACCTGTCAACTCGAACCGATTCCACGTCCGCACCACATCATTTTGTGACCCCAAAAAAATGGTTCAAATGGCTCTGAGCACTATGGGACTTAACATCTTAGGTCATCAGTCCCCTAGAACTTAGAACTACTTAAACCAAAACTAACCTAAGGACATCACACACATCCATGCCCGAGGCAGGATTCGAACCTGCGACCGTAGTAGTCCCGCGGTTTCGGACTGCAGCGCCTAGAACCGCTCGACCACCGCGGCCGGCCTTTGTGACCCCGGTTGACCGGCCTTCTGCGCATCGCGTGATAATGCGGACCCGATCGCCGGTTGCCATTGTCCTCGGTGACATGATGGTTGTTCACTGTGCTGTTCCACATACGTCTCCAATGCGTCCCTAGTGGTGCTTTGCTTTCAGCTGAAATGCTGCAGTACTCGTACTTCCGAAAGGAGCGTTCAACCCGTAGGTAGCGCTCATGGTAACTGCATGTACGGGGTGTTCAAAAAGTCTCTCCGCAGTGCCGTATGATTGGTAGCCGCGCGTGTCGTATGCCGCAGTGAATATACCGAAATGAAACTCAGTGAAATACAAGTTATTAATTTATTGAATAATCATTTTTACTTACAAATTTTCTCATTAAATGTTGAAAGTATCCCCCCCTGTTGTTGAATACACAATTCAGTTCGTCTAATCATGTTTCCAAACACAAGCTGTAACATTTCTTCTGTAACAGAAGCAATGAAAGTGGAAATTGCAGTTTTCAGTTCATCAATGGATTTTGGACGGTTTTTATAGACAGTTGATTTCACTGCAGTTCTTGCACGACTGTCACTTTGTATGGGAAAAGATCTATTTTTTTTTCCTTATAGCTGTGTGGGTCGTTCTGACCCTAACATCGATTTCCTGGGCGAGTTTTCTTACTGACATGTTCGGGCTCATGGACACTTTATCGGAAATATCGAGTAGTTTATCCTCAAACAAAACGCTAAGACGACCACTTCTCAGTGCATGTGTCACTGAACCCGTACTTCGAAATTTGTTAATCAAATCTCGCACAGTATCGCCATGTGGGAGTGTTGTCTCCGGGGGAAACTAAATTAAAAGTTCGCGAACTGAGACTGTGTATTTACCGCCAGCTTTGAAGAGTTGTTCGACTAAAAACACACGTTCGTCAATGGTTAGCATTTTAACGGTGACAAAAACGAAACAAACGAACAAAGGAACTGAACTAAACGTTCACGTCAACATGTAACGACACACACCAACGATACTACTGACGTTGGGTGAGATAAACGAACCAGTGGAATGTTGGGAGAGTGCACTTGAAGGGAAGTAACCCAGGCAGCTAACAATCATACGGCTCTGCGGAGAGACTTTTTGAACACCCCGTATGTTTACAAACAACGTCAGGGATGACCTTCAGACAGGTACAGAAACAGACACAAAAATAGCACACCCGCACGGCATATCGGGTTGATTCAAAACTTTCTTGATGTGTGTTTCTTCAATCGCCTACTAGTTCAGTTTTTTCTCCCCTCCACCAGGTGCCCCTAACTGACAGTATTTTCCTAGTCTTCCAACAACGATCCGAAGTCTGCCAACTGCTCTGCTTACGACTAAGGCTGTGTTATGTTACGTTAACTGGGGACCTAGAAACGACGGAGAGGCTCCGTCCCCGCCGCAGCCGCAGTGGTCCGCAACCCAACGGCGACTACCGCAGTCCACTTCACCCCTCCGCCGCCCCACACCGAACCCAGGGTTATTGTGCGGTTCGGCCCCCGGTGGACCCCCCAGGGAACGTCTCACACCAGACGAGTGTAACCCCTATGTTTGCGTGGTAGAGTAAGGGAGGTGTACGCGTACGCGGAGAACTTGTTTGCGCAGCAATCGCCGACATAGTGTAACTGATGTGGAATAAGGGGAACCAGCCTGCATTCGACGGAAAACCGCCTAAAAAAGAGTAAGGGAGGTGTACGCGTACGCGGAGAACTTGTTTGCGCAGCAATCGGCGACATAGTGAACTGATGTGGAATAAGGGGAACCAGCCTGCATTCGATGGAAAACCGCCTAAAAACCATCCACAGACTGGCCGGTTCACCGGACCTCGACACAAATCCGCCGGGCGGATTCGTGCCGGGGACTGGCGCTCCTTCCCGCCCGGAAAGCCGTGCATTAGACCACACGGCCAACCGGGCGGGCTAAAAAATGGTTCAAATGGCTCTGAGCACTATGGGACTTAACATCTGTGGTTATCAGTCCCCTAGAACTTAGAACTACTGAAACCTAAGCCGGCCGCTGGTGGCCGAGCGTTTCTAGGCGCTACAGTCTGGAACCGCGCGACCGTTACGGTCGCAAGTTCGAATCCTGCCTCGGGCATGGATGTGTGTGTTGTCCTTAGGTTAGTTAGGTTTAAGTAGTTCTAAGTTCTAGGGGACTTATGACCTCAGCAGTTGAGTCCCATAGTGCTCAGAGCCATTTGAACCATTTGAACTACTTAAACCTAACTAACGTAAGGACATCACACACATCCATGCCCGAGGCAGGATTCGAACCTGCGACCGTAGCAGTCGCGCGGGGCGGGCTAAGGCTGTGTACTCGTTCCATTTCTTATCCTGAAAAATGTTTCATCCAGGTATTTATATGAGTTGACCGATTCCCGTAGCGACTCGTTGATACTGTAGCCATAGGATAGCATGTTTCTTCCGTTGTATGAGGCGCACAATTTTACAATTCTGAACTTTTACGGCAAGTTACCAATCTTTGCGCCACTTTACGATCTTGCCAAGATCCGAATAAATATTTGTCCATTTTTTTCAGACAACAATTCATTGCAGATAACTACAGCGTCTGTGAAAAGTCTGAGGTTACTAGTAATACTATCTGCAACGTGTTTATTGTACAGCGTGAATACTTATATGACAACACACATCCCTGGGGCACAGCTGAAGCTATCTCTACTTCTGGCTGTGGCTTCCCATAACATGTTGCGTCCTCGCCATCAACAAATCTTCTATCCAGTCACAAATTTCGAATTAATTTCGGTTTGTACTCGTTACGACACCGCTTTCAATAATGAGCGTAGGTGGGGTACTGAGTCAAATGCTTTTCCGAAATCGATTAACACTGCATCTACCTGACTGCCTTTCAGGATGCTACGTGGGGTAAACATTTGATGTATACTTGATCCTGCGCAGGACATCAAGGGACAGAGGTTTTTAGTTCCAGAACACCATATATTGGCACAGAAAGAAAAAAAATGGTTCAAATGGCTCTGAGCACTATGGGACTTAACTTCTAAGGTCATCAGTCCCCTAGAACTTAGAACTACTTAAACCTAACTAACCTAAGGACACCACACACATCCATGCCCGAGGCAGGAATCGAACCTGCGACCGTAGCGGTAGCGCGGTTCCAGACTGTAGCGCCCAGAACCGCTCGGCCACCACGGCCGGCACAGAAAGAAATATAAATGCTGTCTGGGTATACGATATCTCAGTTGAAGGACGTCTTTCTTATTCCTGTCAAATTTAACGTCACAAGAAATGTACGAACAAGAAATGCAGACATTCTGAATCCCATCTATTGCTCTTGCTTTAAGGGGACGCTCAACAAGAAAATTCAACATGCGTTGAGAAATTCTATTCTTTTACCCGAGGTCAGAAAACCTTCAGCTACTCATATGCAGAATTTACACAATTACATCAGAAAAAAAATTATGTCCTATTAAGAAAAAGTTGGGACGTAAATGTCTAGACAACGCATTTCCGGGAGAAAATTGTACTTCATAAAAATGTGTCTATGTTATAGTCCACTCACAACCTCGCAGAATCAACATATTTTTATGACACGCCTCACCTAAGAGTCAAGAAACATTGCTAAAGATAAACTTAGCACGTGATTGTCCAATTGTCGAGTAGCGATGGTACGTAATACAAACGCACTTGATGGAAGGAATCGTTTTCCGAAGCACGTCGCGCGTAGGTAAGATGAAATGCGTCAGCGGCTGACTGGCCGCAGCAAATTTTTTTTACATTAAAAATGAAACTGCATCTGTACCCAGTCTGACGCGGCCACGGACAGTCCGCTCGAAGGGGGGCGTGGTGGAAGGGGAGGGGATGATGGGGGTGGAGTAGGCGGAGGGGTTGGCGTCTGTGAAACTGCCTTCCCGGCTGTACCAGTTCCAAGTCGGACAAGACGCTCAGCTTTCAGGACGGACTTCGTGGTTTAAAGTTCTTTCGTTTTCTCTGTCGTTGTTCCTCAAGTATCACCCAGGTTGAAGAGGCGCTTTTCTTATAGCGTTCCTACTGTCGACAAAATTTCACAGTTAGTAAAAGCTAGAAACGAACTGTTGGCAGTAATCTGGAAGTGAAGTGTTTTAGTTCTTGACACATATACGCTGATTTAATGGTTGGTGTATCCATGTGGAAATGTTTGTGCCAGATGATAGTTGACAAGTTATAGATAACCTTTTTTGAGCCTTCCTTACGCCGGTGCGCCCTCGGTGCTCGCTGAGCTGAAGGACGTCTGTGGCCGTTCTCTGCCATTGTGTACACCCGATTGCTCATCAAACGCTAACGCTCACGTAAACTGATGCTATGCCTGTACACATTCTTGTGTGAGAAATTTGCACTTGGATATTCAGCAGCACACTGAGAGCCTTATGTTGTTGAAAATGTAAACTCCCAGAGGGTTGAGGTGCACATCAAATTTTACAGTTTTCCGTTCACGTCACCAAGAAATGTGCATTGGTGTAACCACTGGATGTAGACAACAATTAAGCAATTTAAAATGTTCATTTTGTTTATGCTCACCTTTTCATCTGCCAATAAAACAAACTGACACTTATGTAGAAGGTGAACCATTATTGAATTACGAGAATAGCTCACTGTTGCTTCTTTTCGAATCAGGCAAATAAGAATGGGGACGTTGTCCTTTCGTGTCATCAAATAGAAAGCGTATTTCTACCTGCCTAGGGCACTGTAGAGTGTGAGGATTTTGCTCTAGGTCCACTGTTTTTCCTGATATATATCGATGATCTACCACTGAATGTGACGATTGGTTAAAAAATCTACTTATAAATGACGGTACTCACTGCGAAAGCCGGCCGTTGTGACCGAGCGGTTCTAGACACTTCAGTCCGGAACCGCGCTGCTGCTACGGGCGCAGGTTCGAATCCTGCTTCGGCTATGGATGTGTGTGATGTCCTTAGGCTAGTTAGGTTTAAGTAGTTCTAAGTCTAGAGGACTGATGACCTCAAATGTTAAGCCCCATACTGCTTAGACCATTTGAACCATTTCATAGCGAAAGACGCAAATGGTTTAGTAGACAGTAGTCCCAGAATTCTCGATAAACACACAAACGATTTTCTCTCTGCTGAGACTTCGTTAATCGTCATGTAATGAATACATTTCCTGTGGAAGTGAGAAATGTGAATGATAAACCCCAAATTTTCAAAATTAAGTTGCAAAACTTGCTTATGACACACTCTTTTTATTCTACACGAGAGTTATTCGCAGTAGGTTAGAGTTAACCACTGTAAAACGTTTTTCATTTCTTTCGTATTCTGTCGCAAAGCAATTGTTTTCGTGTTAAAATGTCTAGTTTTGTTTCAATTTTGGGCGTCAGATATCATCAGTAGAAAAGTACTGAATAACCAGCCTGTTAATACTGCACAAGCGTTCTTTCGATTAAAAATTAGTTTCATGGACTTCTACATCTACATCTGCATCTACATGATTGCTCTGCAATTCACAATTAAGTGCCTGGAAGTAGGTTCACCGAACAACCTTTAAGCTACTTCTCTACCGTTCCAGTCTCGAATAGCGCTCGGGAAAAATGATGACTTACATCTTTTCGTGGGAGCTCTGATTTCTCTTATTTTATTACGATGATCGTTCCTCCCTATGTAGTTGGGCGCCAATAAAATATTTTCACGATCTGAGGAGAAGGATGCTGATTGAAATTTTATGAGAAAGTCCTGCGACAGCAAAAAGAAGGCTTTTGTTTTAATGATTGCCATCACAATTCGCGTATCATATATGTGGCACTCTCTCCAGTATTTCACGATAACACAAAACGTGCTGCCCTTCTTTGATCTTTTTCGATGTCCTCCGTCAGTCTTATCTGATGCGGATCGCACACCGCACAGCAATACTCGAGAACAGGGCGGACAAGCGTAGGGTAAGCAGCACCCTCAGTAGAACTGTTACATTTTCTTAGTGTCCTGCCAATAAATCGGAGTCGTTGGTTTGGTTTCCCCGAAACATTACCTGCGTGATAGTTCCAGTTTAAGTTATTCGGGACTTTAATCACCAAGTATTTGTCTGATTCATCGAAATTTAGCGGATTCCTTTTAGTGCTCGTGTGGTTGACTTCACTCTTTTCATTATTTAGAGACGACACTTTTTGTGTCACAGATATCTTGTCTAAATCATTTTGCAATTCGTTTTGATCATCTCATGACTCTACAAGATGGCAAATGACACCATCATATGCAAAAAAAGTCTAAGAAGGCTGCACAGATTGTCTCCTATACCTTCATGTAGATCAAGAATAACAGAGGGCCTATAACACTTCCGTGGGGAACGTCAGATATTACTTCTGTTGTACTCAGTGACTTCCCGTCAGTTATTAGGAACTGTGACCTTTTTGACCGAAACTCAGGAATCCAATCACACAACTGAAACGATACTCCAAAACCACGCAATTTGAGTAGAAGTCGCTTGCGAGAAATAGTATCAAAAGCCTTCTGGAAATCTAGAAATATGGAATCAATTTGACATCCGCTGTCGATAGTACCCATTACTTCGTGAACAATATTTTCTGAATTCGTGTTGGCTATGTGTCGATAAATCGCTTTCTTCGAGGCGATTCATAATGTTCGAGTACAGTATATGTTCCAAACTCCTACTGAAAATCGACGTTTTAAGCTGCTTCGCTACACCAAGGATATCAACTTCTAGTTTACTTATGTTGACAGTTGTTCTTGATTCGTCTTCTTTCGTGAAGGAATTTCGAAAAAAACGTGTTGAGTAACTGCTTTAGTGGCACTGCCATCAACATCATCATCTCTGTTATCGCACAGTGAAGATATTGACTGTGTCTTGCCACTGATGTACTTTACATACGACCAGAATATCTTTGGGTCTTCTACCAGATTTCGAGATAAAATTTCGTTGTAGAAACTGTTATAAGCATCTCGCATTTAAGTTCGCGTTAAATTTCGAGCTTCTGTAAAACTTCGCCAATTCTGGGGATTTTGCCTTCTTTTATACTTGGCATGCTTTCTTCGTAGCTTCTACAACAGTTTTCTGTTTTGCGTACCTTGTGGTATCAGTACCATCTCTCATTAATTTATTTGTTATGTTGCGAGGTGCCGGGGCTAGCAGTGTATTTAACACTAAATTCTTCTACAATCTGCATATGTAAATGATGCTCTAAGCCCCCCCTATTCTAACTCCGACTTTTGCTGTTGCACATGGATTAAAAAGAAACGCGAACTGACTGTAATCGACCCTGCAAGTGGAGTAGAAAAGAGTTTGGCACCTGAAATAATTTCATTTTATAAATAAGTTAAATAAAGGAAAGTTTCAATAACGTAGTGAGAAATGATAGGGTTGCTCTACCGATTTACAGAATGAAAGTTCTGTCCAAAATAACAATATGATTTATTATAACTCAAAATAATAAACAAAAACACATGAAACATTTACAATACATCAAATTGGCTCAAATTAGGTACTCAAATAAATGCTGTGAAGGTGAAGTTGTCCGTAAACTAGATTGTGACATTTATGACGAAGTGGTATGTGGAGCCAATTCCTTGCAACTCAAGTCTTAAGAGAGACACACAACCAATCCAGCATTAATTGCTGCTACATTAGTGAGAACTCAGACAATGAACACCCAAGACAGATCAAAGTTAGAAAGGACAAACAGGCGCGCTCTGCTGAGCTCGGATTAACACCTAGCAAAATTGCCTGCTTTGCCGGTGTGCGGACGTACTTTACCAAGCTGTCTTCTTAACTGCTCGGACACGATCTGGCATACCGGAGGCGATGGCTGGTTGCTTCGACGTCCCGTCGTGGTGATGATAATGTCGCGAGTATAACCCGAAACAAATTATCCTAGCCTGGTTGTTCCAGACTACAGACTTCCTAGCAATACAAATGCGCCTCTGAGGGAGACAAAGAAGGCTCGCCACACAATTACTGACGGTACAGTGATTGATTTTAACAAGCGAAGTCACACAGTAACTCCGATACAGTCAACTTTAGCCAAAACTGCTCAAGACAGACAACATAGGCCTCTTGTACGCAGAACGCTCAATTGCCAACTGTACTCGGAAAGTTACGTTGAAGTCGAAACTTCAGCAACTTCGTCAAGCAGTTACAATTAAATAAAAGTATATTAGACAGCCAACGGAAGGCAGGCTGACCAGAGCAGCGAGAGCTCAGTCTTGCAACCTACTCCGACCGAAAGGCGAGAGCCGACTACCCCACAAGAGCACCCATACAAAACCGAACACAGAACATTCCCGCCCCCACGACAGTGGCTGCGGTTAACTGTTCCAATCAGCAACTCGAAAACCGGCGGAAAATTCCACTCTATTGCCGGAGCACTACCATTCCACCAATGGAGATTCTTGGCGCCAATTTCTGCGCTGATTTTGCTACGTCACGGAGCTATGCCCTGAGCAAGCCAATCACAGTACGATTTTGCAGAAAGCGCGGGAATTTGCCCGCCACAACTGTCTGGGTGCACAAGTCATTCCCCGCCTCACTGGTAGCCCGCCAGAAAGTGTTTTCGCTAAGTTTCTGCGAAGTAACGGAATCTCTATCCCAGCCGCTCCTTCAGGCCCCTGCTGGCGTGTCTTTTGACAATGTCGTCGTCTGGAAAGCATTCACTCGACTCCCTCACACCCGTCGGCTTACCCTTTCAAGATCAGCAGAGCCCGCCTGTCACCGGACCACCCGGGTGACGAGAGACGCTGCGTGGGAAGTCCGCGTGTGAAGGAATAGCAACTTTTCACCGCATGCAATTAGAGAGGAAAATCGTAAGATAGAAATATGAGAGGGGGCTCATGCCACCTCTCAATATATTCTCTCAATTGCCGTTGATACTATTTCTCTGAGTTTAACCCACATTTGGTCTTCGCTTATGTAGTCAGACTGTAAGAAGTGGAGACTTACGAAGGTGTCAATCGATTTTTTTATACGGGTTCTTAAATAGATGTATTTTGTGACTTCGTAGGCTTTCTCGGCGTAATAAGCCTTGAAAGTCTCCTCGGGCTTGCTGTCGGATCGTAAAATCAACTCGATTCGATATTTCGGCTATCCAACTCTTCGCCGTCAGGAGAATGCTGTTTCTACTGATGAGTCCCGCTGAGAACTGACGCCAGGCTGCAAATCGACGTCATATATGGGGCTTCGTACCGTACACGGCGCAAGCGCCGCCCATCACTGTTGCTGCCCTTAGTAGAACACCGGCGGCACTCAGAGACGATTTTCGAACACTCCGATTGGCCACACCCAAGAACGTTCTGTTTTGATGCGGGATAGTACAGGATTCCAAGTCCTGCTAAGAGGAAAGGCCTTATCTCTATTAATTAAATATCCGCCAAGATGTATTTTGCATTCATTTTTAGTGTATTTGGATGTTACAGTATTCAGTCTAGCTACAAGAAGCTTGTGGTCTGGATACTGGTCGTCTGCCTCCAATCCAATGATTTGGAAACAATTCGTGAAGACATGCTGTGGTACTTCTTGCACTATGGCCTGGAAAGTCATCATGTTGGTACCACAGGTTCCTTCTAGTCTGCAAAGGAACGTCTTTTAGCATCCGTGTAATATGGTCTCCCATTCCACATGTTTACACTCCATGGACGCTGAAATTCCACCTGACGAAGTCAACGGCGATTGTCAGCAGACCAATAGTGCATGGTTCAAATGGCTCTGACCACTATGGGACTTAACATCTGAGGTTATCAGTCCCCTAGACTTAGAACTACTTAAACCTAACTGACCTAAGGACATCACACACATCCATGCCCGAGGCAGGATGCGAACCTGCGACCGTAGCATCCGCGCGGTTCCGGACTGGAGCGCCTAGAACCGCTCGGCCACCGCGGCCGGCCAATACTGCATGTTTCGGCGGTTTACCTTCCCTTGATCGGTAAATATGGCTTCAATACTAAACAAGATACATGATACATCTGGAGTATCCTATTTTAATCCCCATGTGCAGAAATCATCTCAATCGTAGGGATGGAACCTATGTCGATGGAGAATGCTTAGAACACTTGCCTGACGCATGCCACTTCCTCCTCAGACTGCGTGCGAGCTAAAGTGCGGATCAACTGCAACAGCATTAAGAACATTAACTCCCCCTCTTCTGTCGTCACTTGTTTGCTTCTGTTACATTCTCGGGATGTTATACTAGCACTTTCATGTAACTGGCTGAAGAGAATGATAAATAATTGCCGAGACGGTTGACGGCTGTTGTCATACCTTGCCGCATGCACCATACAAGAACGAACTGCATTCTTCCTACACTCTCTACACTTTCTGCATTGCTAAATCCCATAGTCCACTCACGACCTACTGCTTGGACTGTCACAGACCAACTGACTAGCATGTCGCAGTGCACTCCAGGAAAACACAAGCATACTGCAACCAACCATAACACTTAAACGGCTCGCACTCATCTCTCTGCTTTGGTGATGGCAACCTCCCTAGAGATTGTCTATCCTCTGGTACTTATTGTCCTTAGTACATTTACTCCACTGGTACTGGGTGAAAATTTTTCTGGGACTATTGGAGTAGCATGAGCAGACAGGAATGAATTACTGGAAGTGCTAGAAGGCGGGGAACTTATAAGGAAGGTGTCTTCTTCTTCTTCCGTTTGATTCGCAGCGTTACATCAATGATATGACGCCAGTCGCGTTCTGTAAAAGCTGGATGCCTGTTTATCAGGCACAGGCCCTTCTTGGGGATGATGGCGGTCAAATTGGCGATTTCGCAGCCGAATACATATGGCTTATGGGGAAGGGAAGATTTGGGGATATTAGGTGGGGTATAAGGATAGGGATAGGTGTGGAATGGGAATGTTTTATCGCGTATTGCTTGCGCGATCACCTCCAGCACTTGCTGCACGGTTTCGTTGTCCGGTGGCGGCCATGGCTCAGACGCAGAGAGATTCATCCTCCTCGTCGGTGGATGCCGGTTTTTGCGTCTCTTCCAGTGGAGCGTCGTGCGCCTGCTGGTCGTCAACCTCACTTGCATTAATGGTAGCAGGCAGCCCCGACTTCCGTGAAGTCCTCCGGGAACCCCAGCGCCTCAGCAGGGGCCGGAGGGTCTTCTACACTACTTGCTATTAAAATTGCTACACCACGCAGATGGCGTGCTACAGACGCGAAATTTAACCGACAGGAAGAAGATACTGTGATATGCAAATGATTAGCTTTTCAGAGCACGAGGAAAGTTTCCAACCGATTTCTCATACACAAACAGCGGTTGACCGACGTTGCCTGGTGAAACGTTGTCGTGATGCCTCGCGTAAGGAGGAGAAATTCGTACCATCAAGTTTCCGACTTTGATAAAGGTCGGATTGTCGCCTATTGCGATTGCGGTTTATCGTATCGCGACATTGCTGCTCGCGTTGGTCGAGATCCAATGAATAGCAGCATATGGAATCGGTGGGTTCAGGAGGGTAATACGGAGTGCCGTGCTGGATTCCAACGGCCTCGTATCACTAGCAGTCGAGATGACACGCATCTTATCCGCATGGCCGTAACGGATCGTGCAGCCACGTCTCGATCCCTGAGTCAACAGATGGGGACGTTTTCAGGACAACAACCATCTGCACGAACAGTTTGACGACGTTTGCAGCAGCGTGGACTATCAGCTCGGAGACCATGGCTGCGGTTACCCTTGACGCTGCATCGCAGACTGGAGCGCCTGCGATGGTGTACTCAACGACGAACCTGGGTGTACGAATGGCAAAACGTCATTTTTTCGAATGAATCCAGGTTATGTTTACAGCATCATGATGGTCGCATCCGTGTTTGGCGACATCGCGGTGAACGCTCATTGGAAGCGTGTATTCGTCATCGCCATACTGGCGTATCACCCGGCGTGATGGTATGGGGTGCCATCGGTTACACGTCTCGGTAATCTCTTGATCGCATTGACGGTAGTTTGAACAGTGGACGTTACATTTCAGATGTGTTACGACCCGTGGCTCTACACTTCATTCGATCCCTGCAAAACACTACATTTCAGCATGATAATGCACGACCGCATGTTGCAGGTCCTGTACGGGCCTTTCTGGATACAGAAAATGTTCGACTGCTACCCTGGCCAGCACATTCTCCGTATTTCTCACCTACTGAAAACGTCTGGTCAATGGTGGCCGAGCAACTGGCTCGTCACTACTCTTGATGAACTGTGGTATTGTGTTGAAGCTGCATGGGCGGCTGTACCTGTACACGCCATCGAAGCTCTGTTTGACTCAATGCCCAGGCGTATGAAGGCCGTTATTACGGCCAGAGGTTGTTGTTCTGGGTACTGATTTCTCAGGATCTATGCACCCAACCTGCGTGAAAATGTAATCACATGTCAGTTCTAGTATAATATATTTGTCCAATGAATATCCGTTTATCATCTGCATTTCTTCTTGGTGTAGCAATTTAAAGGCCAGTTCCTCGCTTGTTCTGTTCATTTTGGCGAACCTTTCCTTTGCACTCGTTAGTTCGCGGACGACCCATCTCTACAGAGATGGCTTATTCAGAGACGATAGTTACACTGAAGTCAGCGCAGTTCAAGGTGATCCCCTTAGCATTACAAAAGTTGACACGTGGTTCTTAACAGGGTGGATGATCACGCGTGTTCTGCAACATGCCAGCTTGCTGGTACAGGACTGGAAGGCACGGCGTTCCACCAGCGCGGTTCACAACTGCTGGTGGTCGATGGCCCATGTGGGCATGCTGCTATACGCCTCCCCAACGCATTTCACGTGTGCTCGATGGTTTGTAAGTCGGGGGAACTGGCAGACCACTCCATTTCATGAATGTCCTCTCATTCCAGGACCTACACCTGCGCTGTTCGATGCGGCCGTGCGGTGTCATCCTTAGAAATGAAATCAGGGCTGAAGAAATCGGCACGGGGGAGGAGTACAGTGTGACGATAACATTGACCGTTGCGTGTACCGTGTTCAGAGATTTGGCGGTCAGTACGCCCACGAAACCTTATGGCTGCTCACACCATGACACCTGTACTACAAAAACGATTGTGTTGGAGAACGTTGGTAGGTACATTACGTGTTCCCACTTCTCGCCATATAGGGTCACCTGCAACACTGCCGAATACCATATTTTTGTTGGTCCAGGTGTTATGGTATGGAAAGCCAGGGAATTGCATGGGTTTACTGACCTCCAAATCTCTGAAAACGGTACACACACTGTCAGCGTTATTGTGAAAATGCATTCCTTAGCCGGCCGCGGTGGCCGTGCGGTTCTAGGCGCTCCAGTCCGGAGCCGCGCTGCTGCTACGGTCGCAGGTTCGAATCCTGCCTCGGGCATGGATGTGTGTGATGTCCTTAGGTTAGGTAGGTTTAAGTAGTTCTAAGTTCTGGGGGACTGATGACCACAGCAGTTGAGTCCAATAATGCTCAGAGCCATTTGAACCATTTTGCATTCCTTACCCATGTTCTTCTTTTCAGAAAAACACTGATTTCATTTTTACCGATGACAAAGGGCGACCGCATCGAGCACTACAGGGAAAGGAGCTCTCGGAACGAGAGGATGTTCGGCGAATGACTAGCCTGTCCGTTCCCCCTACTTAAATGCCATCGGGCACGGTTGGGATGCTTTGCAGCACGTCAAGATGCACCAACAACCAGCCAACAGTTGTTAACCACGCTGGTGGAACGCCCTGCCACAGGAAGTCCCTGTGAACCTCGTGGTCAGCGTGGGAGTACGTTGCATTGGAGTCCGTGGTGATTGCACACGCTATTAACAAACATGCCCCGCCTTCATCATGTCGAAGGGTGAATCCTGAATCGCGGTGACGTCATGACTTCACTGGAATTGTCGTCTTCGAAAAAAAGTCTCATTGTGTGCTTTTTCCAAATACCTTCTGTACATGGTGTAGCAGTTCTTTCTGTGTATGGTTCAAGTTTCATCGAGCTATGTTACTTGGCAGTAACACATCGCGAAAGTTGTATCGGTCCTTCAGTTTTGTTCAGCATCGTATTTTCAGTGCGATACCGATAAGAACATAGATGGCGGGTATGTAATCAAACGAAATGCAATGACTGTGAAAGAAGCCACCGGAGACCACTGGTCTCTTGTACTGAAGTACTCAGAAAATATTGCTGAAGAACCTCCAAAATTTTATCGCTGGAGGTCCGTTTCACCGAGTATATGAAAACCGGGTCAGAAGAGAAGAATGCCGAGATGTGCCGCGACCAGCAAACATTGTGATGGTGTGAATTCTCTGTACACCGAACCTCCAATGTGACAAGTTTGATTTTGGTTATTGAGGAAACATTCTACCTCGGAAATTATCTCGCCGTTATTCTGGAGGCGCCCGCCACAGCTTCACCGGCGGGAAGAACTCAATGGGTGCCGTGTCAGGAGAACACAGGGTCAGGCAAAATTTGATAACCCAAAGTGTGGCTACTTTCAGTGCAGAGTGAGCCGGGGCGTTGCCCTTTAGCAGACATACACCCTCCCAACCCTTTCACCCCCCCCCCCCCCCACACACAGGGACCACTGCCCCCACACCGCCCCGTATCCCTGGCCAGCTCCTCGCGACTCTCCGTCTTAACAACCTCCCTAAGTTTGTAACTAACCTGTTACTACGGGTTATTACGTTAAGAGTGGGAATGGAAATACTTATTGATTGTGAAACTAACGTGAGAAGATTAGGGTCGCCACCGACTCTAACCATACAACTAATCTAAGGTTTGGCCGAGTCGGAAAATAAATTAATTTGATCACAGTCCAAAAACTCATAAAAATACGTACGTCGTGATATCGCTCATAGAGGATGCGACGTAATTAATAGTATTTCCCGTGCACTGTTCACGAGAATCGACCATTTAAAATAAAATAGCACATGCAAGAACACTGTGTAGAAAATCAGCTCCCAGCAACACACCTGAAAATAAGACTTAATCTAAGGCATTTGTCTTAAAATAAAGGGAAACTAATCACTGGACCTGTACGTAAGGCAACGCGTTGGATGTGCTAACAGGAAAGCTACGAGGTGGGTGGCTTAGGTGCAAAAACGTAACCTCGGAATACAAGAGGAAATTGTGGATAAAATCATTTATTTGTAAGACATGGATGTGAAGCATGAACACAATTCCTGATAACATTGAAGAAAAGCGTCGATACGTTCACCGCTATAATCTACACCTAAAATCATTGGTGTGAATCATTCATACAACTGCTGTTGTCTGATAACTGATCTCAATAACGCGTGAAACGGTACACGTTTCGCAGTACACCTGCGTGCCCACGTGGTTTGTGGAGACACAATTTCTAGGTGTAGTGCCCAAATTGCAACAATATCACATCACACAATCATGTTAACATTATCTAAAACAAACATGCGATCGGACAGTTAGTGATGCCGGTAGCCCAACAAACTATAATGTTCTACCACGTGGTTGGCTCCCCACGGACGAAAGACACATAAAGCAAGGAAAATTTACGAGAAGGCAGAGCTATAAATATTTAGAAAGATGAAAGCTTATACAGGCACAGCTGAAGGCAAACAGACATTCATACGGAAGCGAGTGCTCGCTTCTTATCGACACCTTTGTGTGGCGCTCTTCCGGCGGATCCAAGGCTGCTACAGAAATTTACTAAAATAAAAATCTGCCAAAGTTTTGCATTCCTTGCTGCGACAAGGCAAAGCAATCTTCCAGATTTGAAAAGCGAGTCCAAAAGCTAACAGCTCTCCCCTCGCCAAGTAACAACGCGCCACGCGGCCAGTCTAACTCACCCTTCTTCGACTGGAGCTCAGCTGTGGACGCTTCCCGTACCGGCGGCAGACTGCCTCCCGCTTCTTCTCCAGCCTCTTCCACGCTCCGCGTGGCCCGGAAAACCCAAAGATGCAATTTCCGCCACCAACCTAACGCAGGTAGATTTCTCACAAGTAGCGAAAACCTCTTTGCCTACTTGACCACTACGAGAGTTGGCTCTTCTGTACAACTGTTGCTGAATCTGTACGACTATCGCAGACTTTCTGCAGCAGAGTTCGCCATCGTCTAGCAACGTAACACACAACCACATTCATTCAATCACACCACTATGATAATTATGAGAAAAGAGAAACAAGGAAGGAAAGAGAAATGCTAGTGAAAATGGGCTACCGGACTAACGAAAGCTGGCTACAGGACCCTTTCAAAGTTCGTCAGGAGATTTCAGCAGTATGCTGCTGTGACGGTTTGGCGCTTACCAGAATAATCTGTTAGCTTCATACCGCGGCAGTAGCAAAAAACAGTCTGTATTCTTTAGCCCGACGATGGTTGGGTGTCAGACAGTACTCGTCCACGGTGATTAGGAGGCTAGAGAAATCACCTGGTTTGGGCCTGACTCAGCCTCAATACTTCCGCTGCTGCCTCGGGTCGAAGAGCTCTCAGAATGTGTGCGAAAAGTCGCACAACAGAGCGGGCGGCGACTTTCGCCTCGTTCGAGATGTCGTGTAAGATATTCAAAAATGACCGGTAACTGTTTTGCACTTTCACTTTCGCCGCTATTTTGTT
This sequence comes from Schistocerca cancellata, assembly GCF_023864275.1. Lineage (NCBI taxonomy): Eukaryota > Metazoa > Arthropoda > Insecta > Orthoptera > Acrididae > Schistocerca > Schistocerca cancellata. The sequence goes on along the minus strand of NC_064626.1, from coordinate 1,140,904,244 downwards.
AGGCCGCCCTCCGAACATCAGCGTCTCCACTTCGCGGTCCTTCACAGACAGCTGGTCGGCCACTTCGTTCGAGACCCACTACTGTTCCGTTACATTATTTGCGATAAAGCCGGCCGGGGTGGCCGAGCGGTTCTAGGCGCTACAGTTTGGAACCGCGAGACCGCTACGGTCGCAGGTTCGAATCCTGCCTCGGACATGGATGTGTGTGATGTCCTTAGGTTCGTTAGGTTTAAGTAGTTCTAAGTTATAGGGGACTGATGACCTCTAAAGTTAAGTCCCATAGTGCTCAGAGCCATTTTTTTGCGATAAAGCACGTACTTTAAAATACCTAGAAGTAACATGGAGCGAAGTAAAGTGGAATCACCACACGAAACCAATACAGCAGTGAGTAAAGTAGACTCTGGGCTGAGATTCATCGGTAAAACCTAAAGGAATGTAATTCACCGACGAAAGTAGTGCTTTACAGAAAATCGTTCGACTGGTTCTCGAGTATTGTTCATCAGTCTGGGACAGACACTGAATGAAGAGCGGCGCGTTTCGTCACGGGATCGTTTAATAACCGCTACAGCTTCACGAAGGTGCTCTACGAACCCCCGGTGGCAGATGTGCTCATGACAGACACTGTTCCAAAAACCGGAAATGTGGGCAACTACCACAGTTTCATCAAATACAAAATTCCGTGCCAATGTACCGTTCGATTCGCACAGTTCATGACAGATGTGTGAAACATCGCCGTCATACGAGGCTACAATATCCGGAAAAATCGGCAGCAGAACAACACTGCTTAAATGAGGGACACCGTATGAAATTTGATGAAACTGTGGCAGTTGCCAAAATTTCCGGTTTTTGGAACAGTGTCTATAAAGAGGCGATTGAAATTAGGTTGGCGAATAATTTAATCAACAGAGACAATGGGTTTCCTCTTAGCCGGACGTGGAATCGTGTGCTGTCTCGCATCAAAATTGAACGCTCTTCGGTGCGGCCCTGACTGCGATACATCAACTAAGGGCTGCGCCACCTCCCTGTGTTGGAGGGCAGCAACCACGATGGGCGGCGCATGCCCCGTGTACTGAGCGGTGGTCTACATTGCACGTCGATTTGCAACCTGGCGTCAGTTCTCGTCGGGACTCATCAGCAGAAGCAGCATTATCCATGAAGATGGCGACCAGTTGGATCGCCGAAATATCAAGTTGATTTTAGGGTCCGGCAGAAAACCCGAAGAGACTTTCAAGCTACTTATAGTCTCCAATGTGTGGTGCGGAATGACACGGGATGACGCAAGGAGTCCATTACGTGTTCTCGGACGGCAGGTGCAGATGAAGGGGTTACGACGTACGAGCCCCTCTTGAAGTGGTCAGACGTGGTTTTCTGGAACCTTGACAACGAGTGTACCTGCCCTCCAGTTGCCATGCAGTCCACCATCAGGCCACTGTCACTTCCGCAGGTCCCACATATTTGGATATTGGCACTGCACGATTCGGTCAGCCTATCAAATGGAGACCCACAACATGGGCCCTTTCAAACAGTGTCATCTGCTGAGTACACTGCCTCACAGGATTACATGGAAGCTCAGTGTCGTTCAAAGTGGTCACTCAACGTATGACGCTGTTCACACCCCTCATATACCCCAGCAAGCCTGGTAACAGCTCCTTACATGAACAACACTAACTGCGCACTGCTGGCCCGTCCACCTTTCACAGATAACTACAACTCTAATCATTTAAGTACCCGTCAATGGTGTGTACGTGTACAGACTTACATTGACAACCAACGATGTCTTTGGGGCGCTTCACTGTTTTGTCAGGCAGTATACACTCCTGGAAATGGAAAAAAGAACACATTGACACCGGTGTGTCAGACCCACCATACTTGCTCCGGACACTGCGAGAGGGCTGTACAAGCAATGATCACACGCACGGCACAGCGGACACACCAGGAACCGCGGTGTTGGCCGTCGAATGGCGCTAGCTGCGCAGCATTTGTGCACCGCCGCCGTCAGTGTCAGCCAGTTTGCCGTGGCATACGGAGCTCCATCGCAGTCTTTAACACTGGTAGCATGCCCCGCACCGCCACTTCCCAGCAAATTAGGGACACTGTTGCTCCTGGGGTATCGGCGAGGACCATTCGCAACCGTCTCCATGAAGCTAGGCTACGGTCCCGCACACCGTTAGGCCGTCTTCCGCTCACGCCCCAACATCTTGCAGCCCGCCTCCAGTGGTGTCGCGACAGGCGTGAATGGAGGGACGAATGGAGACGTGTCGTCTTCAGCGATGAGAGTCGCTTCTGCCTTGGTGCCAATGATGGTCGTATGCGTGTTTGGCGCCGTGCAGGTGAGCGCCACAATCCGGACTGCATACGACCGAGACACACATGGCCAACACCCGGCATCATGGTGTGGGGAGCGATCTCCTACACTGGCCGTACACCACTGGTGATCGTCGAGGGGACACTGAATAGTGCACGGTACATCCAAACCGTCATCGAACCCATCGTTCTACCATTCCTAGACCGGCAAGGGAACTTGCTGTTCCAACAGGACAATGCACGTCCGCATGTATCCCGTGCCACCCAACGTGCTCTAGAAGGTGTAAGTCAACTACCCTGGCCAGCAAGATCTCCGGATCTGTCCCCCATTGAGCATGTTTGGGACTGGATGAAGCGTCGTCTCACGCGGTCTGCACGTCCAGCACGAACGCTGGTCCAACTGAGGCGCCAGGTGGAAATGGCATGGCAAGCCGTTCCACAGGACTACATCCTGCATCTCTACGATCGTCTCCATGGGAGAATAGCAGCCTGCATTGCTGCGAAAGGTGGATATACACTGTACTAGTGCCGACATTGTGCATGCTCTGTTGCCTGTGTCTATGTGCCTGTGGTTCTGTCAGTGTGATCATGTGATGTATCTGACCCCAGGAATGTGTCAATAAAGTTTCCCCTTCCTGGGACAATGAATTCACGGTGTTCTTATTTCAATTTCCAGGAGTGTATTTAAAAAAAAATATTCCTTGTGGCTGTAACTGTCTGGAAAAGAACTAAGTAAACTACGTTACTTACTCACCATATGGAGCATGCTGGTGCAGATTCCGCAACTGTTGTACTTATTTCGAATCAAATGACAGCAAAAGTTGCCGTTTTCCTTTTAATTAGTATGATTGTTAGTAACAAAAATAAAAATAAAAGTCCAACTGATACTGCCATTATGTTAGTATTTCTACAGGAATAGTAACATTTCTTGAGTTTCCTGGAGTACATTCCTTTCACTGAATAGTTTGTAAATAACAGAGAAAACATTTGATCTGAAACAGCTGTATGTCCTGTGTAATGACTATTATGCAAAATCGGAGAAAATCGGGGTCATAAATAAGGGTAATAATATTCATTATCCCACCAGTTGTCCGTGAATGAAATAGTGCAGGTGACCTGGGGTCAAATGAATTGCAAGCCTCGTAGGCATCACATAAATATTAGTGTGCACTCCAAAATAATGAATGTGGAAACTTACGTCTACTAGATGAGACACGAAACACAGTTACTACCATTAATTACGACAAGATTATTAACTGAACAAATGACAAATAGTGGTAACTTTTGCATAATAAGGCCTTGGCTATCTGAGGCAGACTGAGGATTATGCAAGAAATCCCGAAAGTGAGTTGATTGTAACCGCAAAGCGCTGAGTGATTGTCGGGATGTCACCTGAAAACAGACAGTACTACAGCAGGGAATACATCACATCTGTGGTTGCAGTTGGAAACAGACTCTTCACTGATGTGAAATACAAGTCTTAAAAATGAAGCTCGAAGAGATGGAAGTGTTATAAAATGACTTTGGTCTCCCTACACATTGCCTCGTGATTGCGAATCGATCACACTGTAGTATGTAGTCGGAAGCTGAAAAAAATGGTTCAAATGGCTCTGAGCACTATGGGACTTAACATCTGTGGGCATCAGTCCACTAGAACTTAGAACTACTTAAACCTAACTAACCTAAGGACATCACACACATCCATGACCGAGGCAGGATTCGAACCTGCGATCGTAGCGGTCACGCGGTTCCAGACTGAAGCACCTAGAACCGCATGGCCACACCAGCCAGCCGGAAGCTGAAGTTTCTGCTACATTAGACATTGTGAGATCCAACGAGCCTCACCAATGGCAATGTGCAGATCAGTTCAAAAGTTCTCCAAGTCCGTCGACACATCAGACCTGTTGTGGCACTCAGCAGTGACCAAGTCGAAGGTGGTGAGTCAGATGAAACTGACGATGAAGGAGGAGATGAAGTCACTTCTGCTCAGATATTTACTACAAGAAAATCTTGCTTTCCCACGTTTTCTGTTTCTTACTGAATTCAGATTGGCTCGGCTCCAGATCTATCAAGTACTGATCAATAAAAATGCTCCTTAGAACATGGTAATCCCCTTGCATAGGCTCTGCTGTATTTGTTTCTCCAATAACGTTCGTCTTACCACATTACACAGAAAAAAGTCGCTTCACTCTCTCTCTCTCTCTCTCTCTCTCTATGTGCCCAATGAGGCGTTGTTTCTCAGCACACTGGAACTTCTGTGTCTAACCTGTAGTTCATTTAAGTGAGCCAATCCCTGCAATTCTTATGTCATGCAAATATTTTTTTCGGAGTAGACACATCCAATGGTATCTAACATCTTCAAGGGTCCAAAACTGCAGGTGCTCGTTCTACTTTCGAGATGTTTATCTGTGACATCTGGGGCCATCTGGAGAGAAACTCTTTCTGCTTTCGTGTAAAAGTAGTGCCTTCTGTTAAAATGTTATCCCTGCCGGAAGGTAAAGTGTTGGTGGTAGGAGCCCGCACAACAGGTCCTAGCTTTGTGCTGACGAACTTTTAGGTACCCCAGGAGAGTGTCAACAAGAACTGCCTGGCAGTGGTATATTGGCCCTCGGCTCTCTGTGAAGAGGCCTTCTGCAATATGGCTCAGAGGGTGGCGGCCAACTCTTACTGTCCCTGCACCGTCGAGGGTGCTGTCGGTGTCCCAGGACAGCATCACAAAGAACTGCCTGGCAGTGGGATATTGACCCTTGGCTCTCCCAGGACAGCGTCACAAAGAACTGCCCGGCAGTGGGATATTGACCCTCGGTTCTCCCAGGACAGTGTCACAAAGAACTGCCTGGCAGTGCGATATTGACCCTCGGCTCTCTGTGAAGAGGCCTTCTGCAATATAGCTCAGAGGGTGGTGGCCAACTCTTACTGTCCCTGCACCGTCGAGGGTGCTGTCGGTGTCGCAGGACAATATCACAAAGAAGTGCCTGGCACTGGGATATTGACCCTCGGTTCTCCCAGGACAGCGTCACAAAGAACTGCCTGGCAGTGGGATATTGGTCCTCGGCTCTCTGTGAAGAGGCCTTCTGCGATATGGCTCAGAGGGTGGTGGCCAACACTTACTGTCCCTGCACCATCGAGGGCACTGTCGACGTTCTGTCACTTCTAGAAGGCATTAAAAATTCGAATCAGGAGTAGATGAAGAGTACCGTTAAATCAGGCAGTTAGTTACAATCACTAGTACTGCTGTTTGTCATAGTCCTCGGCGTCAATTAAAATTCTGATCAAATGGACCTTTCATTATGAATGTAAATACGTTACGTGGTGACTGTTTCCAGAAAAGCGGTCGCGTAACAACAAGAATGGGAGAGAGTGATTCTGGTGCAAATTGCAAGGTGGCCTGCTGACTGGAGGTGTACAGCAGATGTACGGCAGTCGGAACAGAGGACGATACGGTCGGCAAGTGCTGGGCCACGAGATCAGGTGATGGCGCCGCATCCTGCCCCGCTGCCCCCGGCAGCCGGGCCGCTGCAGCGCTGCGGGGTGGAGCTTTGCCGTGCCGCTAATAACCGCCGGACAAAACCGGCTACAAAGCGCCGGCCCACCGCGGGACATAATCGCGCTTGTCGCTGCCGTGCTCCCCCTCCCCACCTCCCCGCCCACCACACAGCTCAATGTACGCGCGGGGCGTTTTTTTATTCGCCTTTCTCCCCGTGGCGCGCGTGCGTATTTTCCCTTTTCCTTTTTTTAGGCGATTCCGCGCCCGGCAGCAGGCGGGGCGCATGACTTGTCTGTAAATATCCGGCCCGGGCGGCGCTGCGCGCTAATCCAGTGTTGGCGCGGCGCGGCGCCGATTGTGCGAGCGGCCGGGGGCGGGGGTCGCCAGGTGGACGTGTAATCCTATCAGCGCGCATATTGGCGGCCTCTCGCTAAACGGGCCGCCCTGCCCACGCCGCAGCAGCGGGCCCGCCCTTCGATGATGAGCGCCGTGGCTTCCCCGGAGAATTACGCCGGCCGACGCTGCTGGCTGGCGAATTTAGCTTACGGCACTCCACTCCACACCTGCCGCCCGACGCGCGGACGCAGAAAACGCCACACGACGTCTCTTCTTCCTTTAAATACAAATCACTACGCATCATTTGGATGAATTAGTTCAATAGTAGAAATACGAGAGCGAGTCAAATGAAAACCTTAAATATTTTTTAAAATATTAGTTATTGTGCAGAAGTGGTACAAAGCTGTATCACTTTTCGACATAATCTCCCTGTTGTGTACATAGTTCCGCGTAGTCAGCGCGTACACAACTTTCCCACTAGAGCGCGCCCCGCTAAGCACAACAGCGCAGGTGCAGCGCTCGTCCGTCTCCTCACTACGAGATGGCGCTGTCATAGAGACGGACCAAATTCTGCTTCCGCCGATCCGATATGTAATACGATATGTAATACGTTATGCTGCTGAGATTGCTGCTAACGTAGAACCTTTACTCCTCGCGGATCACACTCGCGCAGTGATATCTGAACGCTCGAGGTATTATAACGAGTGTACAGACCTCCGATCAGTCAGTCTGCATTAGTCTGCACCAGTCTACATTAGTCTGTACCAGTCTGTAGTCAAGTTTCAGTCTGCGCCTAATAAGATTATCATATTCCTGTACATAGCCATGAAGAGAAACGTATAGACACTTTGTCAAGTATCAGGGATATGTGAGAATAAGATTAATATACCAAGACCAAAGGAACTTCAGATTGTCAATTGTAAACAGCCTCCGGAATCAAGTTACGTAATGTCTATATTTTTTATTATTTTAATAAATGTGTGTGAAAATTAATCAAGTTCTGTTTAAAGTTGGTCACCGTCAATCTGCTACTCTAAGTGTGCAAGTGGCATTTCTATCGTCTGACCTAACGGCAGAAGATAAAAACGCCACGATAAGACCACGAGACATATTGCTGACACTCGCCTACTTCGTTAGAACGACAAGTCAAATAATCTGATGGTGTGTGTACCGAAGGTCTTGCAGTACGCACTCCACACTCCCCCACTCTCAATGCAAGTCCTCCAGCGCTTACAAAGTGCATAAATACCATTAGAAAAAAATTCTTTTAGTAGTCCGCGCAATCACTCATGCACCGCGTGGCGTACCTCTTCATCAGAACGGAACTTCTTTCCTCCCATTGCGTCTTTGAGTGGTCCAAACATATGGAAATCACTTGTGGCAAGGTCTGGTGAGTATTGTGGATCAGGAAGACACTCAAAATGCAGGTCTGTGATTGTTGCAACTGTTGTACAGGCAGTGTGGGGCCTCGCATTGTCATGTTGCAAAAGGATATCTGCTGACAGCAATCCACGTCGCTTTTATTTGAATGCAGATGATTTTTTTAGGAGATCTGTGTATGATGCACTGGTGACAGTGGTCCCTCTAGACATGTAATGCTTCAAAATGACGCCTTTTTCGTCCTAAAAGAGAGTCAGTATAACCTTCCCTGCTGGTGGTTCTGTTCGAAACTTCTTTGGTTTTGGTGACGAGGAATGGCGCCATTCCTTGCTCGCTCTCTTCGTTTCCGGTTGGTTGAAGTGAAGCCAGGTATCGTCACCAGTAACGATTCTTGCAAGGAAGCTACCTTCCTGTTCAAAGCGCCGAAGAAGTTCCTCACAAACATCAACACGTCGTTCTCTCATTTCAGGAGTCAGCTGCCGTGGCACCCATCTTGCAGACACTTTGTGAAACAGGAGCACATCATGCACAATGTGGTGTGCTGACCCATGACTAATCTGTAAACATGCTGCAATGTCATTCAGTGTCACTCGGCGGTTTTCCTTCACTATGGCTGCTACAATGTTCTGTGGAGTCACAACTCGTTGTGCCTGACCTGGACGAGAAGCACCTTCCACTGAAGTCACACCATTTGCGAACTTCCTACTCCATTCGTAGATTTGCTGCTGTGACAAACATGTATCACCGTAGTGAACCTTCATTCGTCGGTGAATTTCAGTAGGTTTCACTCCTTCACTACGCAAAAAACAGAACGCTGTTGTTCCCTGGTGCAAGTCGCAAGTGGGGCGGCCATCTTTATACTGATACTGCGGCGGTATGTGTGCATCTGCACTATGCTGCCACCTACAGGCCATTCTGCACGCTGTTTGTAGCATGCTTACCAACTTACAGGATAATGGCGCGAAATTTCGATTTGGTATTACAAATTTAATATTTTCATTTGACTCACCCTCGTATAACCAATATTAGTTTTTAATAATAAATTCCAGGTGTCTGTTGAACAGTCATGTAAATTTTGAGGTTCAGGACTTCAGTTGACTGTCGAAACTTTGTGATGTTGATTTGACCGAAACCCGTATCTGTAGGAGGTCACAGCGCAGTTTCAACTGTGTTTCGCAAAGTTGTGGTAGATCCTTACATTTACGGTAAAATACGCAGGATGACAATTATTGAACGATATGAGGTGATGCTGAGGGAATTAGATTAGAAAATGAGACACTTAAAGTGGTAAAGGAGTTTTGCTGTTTGGGGAGCAAAGTAACTGATGATGGTCGAAGTAGAGAGGATATAAAATGTAGACTGGCAATGGCAAGGAAAGCGTTTCGGAAGAAGAGAAATTTGTCAACATCGAGTATAGATTTAAGTGCCAGGAAGTCGTTTCTGAAAGTATTTGTATGGAGTGTAGCCATGTATGGAAGTGAAACATGGACAATAAATAGTTTGGACAAGAAGAGAATAGTAGCTTTCGAAATGTGGTGCTACAGAAGAATGCTGAAGATTAGATGGGTAGATCACATAACTAATGAGGAGGTATTGAATAGAATTGGGGAAAATAGGAGTTTGAGGCACAACTTGACTAGAGGAAGGGATCGGTTGGTAGGACATGTTCTGAGGCATCAAGGGCTCACCTATTTAGTACTGGAGGACAGCGTGGAGGGTAAAAATCGTAGAGGGAGACCAAGACATGAGTACACTAAGCAGATTCAGAAGGATGTAGGTTGCAGTAGGTACTGGGAGATGAAGAAGCTTGCACAGGATAGAGTAGCATGGAGAGCTGCATCAAACCAGTCTCAGAACTGAAGATTACAAGAACAACATGGGAAAAAGCGTAAATTAGTTACAAACTACGGCGTGCACACACTTTATTCAAAACGTAAACGTCACTACAGATATCCGGATTTAGGTTATGACATGTTCGATACCCCTGCCATCATTGCCGATGATGTGGCGTAGAAGAATGGCGAAATTCTACATGACCCGCTGAAGTATGGGAACATCGATGCTGTCGTTGACTTCCTGAATGGCTGTTGCCAGCTCAGAAATGGTTTTGGCGTTATTGCTTCAACCTTGTCTTTAGTATAGCCCAACAAAAAGGAGTCGCAATGCGTTCAGAACAGGAGAATATGGCGGCCAGTCGAGGCCCATGCCAGGGGGCTCTGGGTACCCAGAACCGGAATGCAATCCTCAGAGTGCCTGCTTCGATGGGGTCGGGCTCCGTTTTACATCTTGTCGAAATCAGGGGCACTCTGGATAATGGGGATCTTCCAAAACCTTCACGTACCGTTCGGAAGTCGCCGTGCCATCAAGGAATATCGCACCGATTATTCCGTGACTGGACACTGCACACCAACACAGTCACCCGTTGACGGTGAAGAGACGTCTCGATCGCGAAATGCGTCTTCTCAGTCCCCCAAGCGCGCCAATTTTGTTTACCGACGAACCCACCCAAATGGCAGTGCGCTTCAGCACTAAAAAACCAAACCATACATCACACACTAATTTCCATCATGCCCCACAGCCAACCGTGCAGTTTGAACATCCTAACGCAAACCGTTCAGAAGTTACAACGATTTTATTTCATGTAGGTCAATAACTGTCACCCTGTGTGAACTCTTTGTTAAAAAAATACTTTTAATGTATCTCTTGCTGAGAACTTTTGCAAGCTTCCGGGTTCTATCAATTGCAACCAGGACTTTACTAAAATGGCAAAAGTAATGTAAATCAGAACACTGGGAGGAGTTGTGGTCTAAATAACAATTGATTTATTCTTTCTTAACATCACATGACAAATGATGGCTAAAGAAATGCTACACAAACATTTTATCTGACAATTGCTTTCAGTAATATGCGGTCTATGGTTAACAAAGTGGTCAGCTGGGGATCAACTCATCATCCTAACCAGAAATAATAGCTTTATCTTGAAAGATTACCTTCAAACCTCCTTGCCTAGGGACGCCAGATGAAAGATGATGTCGTCAAGCCCTGAATGACAATTGCGCAACAGATAACTTGGGAGGGGAGCTTGAGAGCTAGAGAGCTTGCCCTATTCTGTACGATACTAGGCAAAGGGCTGGAGGGCTCACACGCTGATGTGTGGGTCCCTGCGTTCTGTATCTTTTATTTTAAATGAATTCCTTTAACTTGACTCCTTTGTGATTTTTAGGGTATTTTAAAGATTGATAACAATTGATTACCTATTTATTTTAAACATTATCACTCGACTTTACAGCGATTACAGCAATTGTTCCAGTTTACAGATATTACAATTTTACAACTTATAGCTCGGATATACACTCCTGGAAATTGAAATAAGAACACCGTGAATTCATTGTCCCAGGAAGGGGAAACTTTATTGACACATTCCTGGGGTCAGATACATCACATGATCACACTGACAGAACCACAGGCACATAGACACAGGCAACAGAGCATGCACAATGTCGGCACTAGTACAGTGTATATCCACCTTTCGCAGCAATGCAGGCTGCTATTCTCCCATGGAGACGATCGTAGAGATGCTGGATGTAGTCCTGTGGAACGGCTTGCCATGCCATTTCCACCTGGCACCTCAGTTGGACCAGCGTTCGTGCTGGACGTGCAGACCGCGTGAGACGACGCTTCATCCAGTCCCAAACATGCTCAATGGGGGACAGATCCGGAGATCTTGCTGGCCAGGGTAGTTGACTTACACCTTCTAGAGCACGTTGGGTGGCACGGGATACATGCGGACGTGCATTGTCCTGTTGGAACAGCAAGTTCCCTTGCCGGTCTAGGAATGGTAGAACGATGGGTTCGATGACGATTTGGATGTACCGTGCACTATTCAGTGTCCCCTCGACGATCACCAGTGGTGTACGGCCAGTGTAGGAGATCGCTCCCCACACCATGATGCCGGGTGTTGGCCCTGTGTGCCTCGGTCGTATGCAGTCCTGATTGTGGCGCTCACCTGCACGGCGCCAAACACGCATACGACCATCATTGGCACCAAGGCAGAAGCGACTCTCATCGCTGAAGACGACACGTCTCCATTCGTCCCTCCATTCACGCCTGTCGCGACACCACTGGAGGCGGGCTGCACGATGTTGGCGCGTGAGCGGAAGACGGCCTAACGGTGTGTGGGACCGTAGCCCAGCTTCATGGAGACGGTTGCGAATGGTCCTCGCCGATACCCCAGGAGCAACAGTGTCCCTAATTTGCTGGGAAGTGGCGGTGCGGTCCCCTACGGCACTGCGTAGGATCCTACGGTCTTGGCGTGCATCCGTGCGTCGCTGCGGTCCGGTCCCAGGTCGACGGGCACGTGCACCTTCCGCCGACCACTGGCGACAACATCGATGTACTGTGGAGACCTCACGCCCCACGTGTTGAGCAATTCGGCGGTACGTCCACCCGGCCTCCCGCATGCCCACTATACGCCCTCGCTCAAAGTCCGTCAACTGCACATACGGTTCACGTCCACGCTGTCGCGGCATGCTACCAGTGTTAAAGACTGCGATGGAGCTCCGTATGCCACGGCAAACTGGCTGACACTGACGGCGGCGGTGCACAAATGCTGCGCAGCTAGCGCCATTCGACGGCCAACACCGCGGTTCCTGGTGTGTCCGCTGTGCCGTGCGTGTGATCATTGCTTGTACAGCCCTCTCGCAGTGTCCGGAGCAAGTATGGTGGGTCTGACACACCGGTGTCAATGTGTTCTTTTTTCCATTTTCAGGAGTGTATTACATACTAATCTGCACGCACATTTCTACGGGCAAGACGGAATTGCGTTGGCCAAATGTATACCACCGAAGTCTCCCAATATTTTACGTGGGACATCCACTATGTGAGTAGGATAACGGGCAAACTGGGGACCAGATACATTAACACAGGGGGTCAAATTTCCGAAATTAAACGAGAACATTCATTTCCTTACACGATCCGAAGCTGGAAATAAAATAATTAGTGCAAATATTCAAATACGCGTGAATATCGAGACAGACGCACTGAGGGCACATCTGCTCACTTACCCGTCTTCTGTAACACTTCTAGAATATGGCGGGCACGCGGTGGTCTTCCTGGGCGCCGGTGGAGGGGGTGGTCGAACCACTTGCCCGTGACCAACCTCTCCACCCCACATCTTGTGACACTGGAAAGTCTTTGACTTTGCGCTGCTTGTGCTGTCTCTCTTATCGCCTACCCAGGAATAAGGTTGGCACTACTGTACTACATAACTACTTCCCATCTAAGATTTGGCCACGCTTTATGGAAAGGTGTGAGGAGGATTAGGAAAGTTCATGTGCAGATTCACATTCACGTACACGACACATATAAATACGTATTATGAAACCTGACACATTTCTTTCCACCCGTCCACATGGGTTCTGTTGCACCCGCGGCCGGCCGCGTCGTGCAATAAAATTGGCAGCGGAGCCGCCTCCGTTTGTATTTCCCGGTGCGAGCGAGCAGCGAAACCTGCTGCTTAGGGAGCGGAAACTACTGTACCGTTTCAATCTGACTTCATAAATGTGAATCTGTGGTATGGCCCAAACACTACACTACTATCAAGCATCTATACTCTAGTATTACATAAAGAGAAACATGGTTCCAAAGAACAGGGTGGTGAGAAGCATGTATCGGAGCCCTACGCCACAGCAGCGAATACTTTACACTTCTGCAGCTGAGGGCGGCACAGCAATACGTGCTCGCCGTGTGCAGTCATGGACAGCAGCAATCTGTTACTAACAGCGCACTCCTGGAAATATGCAAGTAAGCGGTCTCGCTCGCGTTCGGTTGATTCGGAATACAATTACTTGTCTTCGAGCCTCTGAAACCCCGGTGGATTGGTGGTCTGTCAAACCAATTTGACTCTGTGACACGACTATGCGCGACGGAATATGTCAAACGTTTAGTCGGACGACTCAAAACAAATAAGTACACCCACACATAACTCGTTGTGTGCGTGATGCTAGCAGTACCTCTGACGGTTCAGGTGGTGACTGGCACAGATTCTAAGTGGCACACTAGCAAAGGACACAAGTCTCACTGTCTAGGTAAAGACCTGCCGTTCTTTACGAGCGAAGCACCAGTATAAGAGAGATCTTCTCTTTCTCTATAGCTTTCCTCCACAGTTCGGTAGCATAGCACATTTGCATGCTTAGACTATACCCACTTTAGCACAAGCCAATCACGAGCTGGAGCTCAGTATTCGAAGCTGGGAGACTGCCTCCCTGCTCTGCATGCACAGATTTGACCAACCAGCGACTTTAAAAATTGATTGGGAGAAAAGGAAAAAGAGATTCACCGTCACTCCTTCTTTCCCACGCGTTTACGCCGTATCTTTGCTAAAAGCACGACTTGGATCGAACCACAGCCGTCCTAAAAAGATAATTATTTCCTATGTTGCGTCTATTTCCAACTTTCTAAAGGATGGCCATAAATTCGTTAAAAGCCGCGTGCCTTCACAAATATGTTCTGTAGCAGAGTCAGAACGCCTGGGTGCCACTGCCCTGTTCCACGGAATTCGCTAAAACTCTCAGCCGTCCCATCTGCTTTCTGTCCAACAAGGGCCCATACGCTGCTTCATTGACGGCCATCGGGTCGCAGGTCAAATTTGCAGTGACTCCTCAGCTCTAGTCAGCCTGCCTGGGCGTGCCCACTGACCGACTGGCGACACCCAATGTGTCTGCACAGTGAGACTGGGGGACTCGGCTGTCGGCAAACGTTTTCACACAGGTTCCACAGAAAAAAGCTCCCCTCAGCTCTCAGCCAACATACGCTTTTACTGCTGTCAATTAACTCGGCACCGCCTTCCTTCGAACACAGGTAAAGCCTACCGCTATGCCTTCACTAGAGCACACGAGCAAGAGCGTTAACTACTGCCAACCATTTCATCATATGAATGAAGTCAGATTGCATCAGATGTAGCAACCAAGTAATAAAGATCACATTCCCTACAAACATTAAGCAGCATGACACTGGTCAAAAGTGAGAACACACTGCAATTTCTCACTTTCCTGATTTCTGTTGAGTATAATTTTGCAATGAAATGTTTTAGACATGTTATTTAGATTCACGAACTCGCCCACCCCCCTCGCCCCCCGCTCCCAGGCGTCGATCTTGTCGAGGCAGGGTTGCATGTGTATGTCAGGGATACTTCCAGAGGTGTGCCTCAGGTGTAACCATACTGGAGGAATGCCTGTGTAGAAATCGGGCTGACATATGCTTCCCGAAGAGGGGCACCAACGTTTTCAGTAGTAGCAGGAGAAACAGTCTGGAACAGTCTTTACCTTTCCCAAAGGCATACTGGTCTTCTCTACGGCTTAATGATAGCATTGGGTGAAATACACTCCTGGAAATTGAAATAAGAACACCGTGAATTCATTGTCCCAGGAAGGGGAAACTTTATTGACACATTCCTGGGGTCAGATACATCACATGATCACACTGACAGAACCACAGGCACATAGACACAGGCAACACAGCATGCACAATGTCGGCACTAGTACAGTGTATATCCACCTTTCGCAGCAATGCAGGCTGCTATTCTCCCATGGAGACGATCGTAGAGATGCTGGATGTAGTCCTGTGGAACGGCTTGCCATGCCATTTCCACCTGGCGCCTCAGTTGGACCAGCGTTCGTGCTGGACGTGCAGACCGCGTGAGACGACGCTTCATCCAGTCCCAAACATGCTCAATGGGGGACAGATCCGGAGATCTTGCTGGCCAGGGTAGTTGACTTACACCTTCTAGAGCACGTTGGGTGGCACGGGATACATGCGGACGTGCATTGTCCTGTTGGAACAGCAAGTTCCCTTGCCGGTCTAGGAATGGTAGAACGATGGGTTCGATGACGGTTTCGATGTACCGTGCACTATTCAGTGTCCCCTCGACGATCACCAGTGGTGTACGGCCAGTGTAGGAGATCGCTCCCCACACCATGATGCCGGGTGTTGGCCCTGTGTGCCTCGGTCGTATGCAGTCCTGATTGTGGCGCTCACCTGCACGGCGCCAAACACGCATACGACCATCATTGGCACCAAGGCAGAAGCGACTCTCATCGCTGAAGACGACACGTCTCCATTCGTCCCTCCATTCACGCCTGTCGCGACACCACTGGAGGCGGGCTGCACGATGTTGGGGCGTGAGCGGAAGACGGCCGACCGGTGTGCGGGACCGTAGCCCAGTTTCATGGAGACGGTTGCGAATGGTCCTCGCCGATACCCCAGGAGCAACAGTGTCCCTAATTTGCTGGGAAGTGGCGGTGCGGTCCCCTACGGCACTGCGTAGGATCCTACGGTCTTGGCGTGCATCCGTGCGTCGCTGCGGTCCGGTCCCAGGTCGACGGTCACGTGCACCTTCCGCCGACCACTGGCGACAACATCGATGTACTGTGGAGACCTCACGCCCCACGTGTTGAGCAATTCGGCGGTACGTCCACCCGGCCTCCCGCATGCCCACTATACGCCCTCGCTCAAAGTCCGTCAACTGCACATACGGTTCACGTCCACGCTGTCGCGGCATGCTACCAGTGTTAAAGACTGCGATGGAGCTCCGTATGCCACGGCAAACTGGCTGACACTAACGGCGGCGGTGCACAAATGCTGCGCAGCTAGCGCCATTCGACGGCCAACACCGCGGTTCCTGGTGTGTCCGCTGTGCCGTGCGTGTGACCATTGCTTGTACAGCCCTCTCGCAGTGTCCGGAGCAAGTATGATGGGTCTGACACACCGGTGTCAATGTGTTCTTTTTTCCATTTCCAGGAGTGTATTTCGGAGGTAATACAGGAACCCATTCGGATCACCGGGCAGCGACTACTCAGCAACATATTGTCTACAGAAAAAAAACTGGCGTTTCCCGGCTCTGAGAGTACAATGTTAGATCTCTTAATGGAATAAGTAGGCAAAGAATTCAAAAAGAGATACGGCTGCATTAAATTTAGATACAGAGGGAATCAATGACGTGCGGCTGCAGAAAGAAGAGGACTTCTGGTGAGATCAGTACAGGGTTGACAGTGCAAAAAGAAATGCTGGACTAGCATAAGTGAAAGCACTATCGCGATCAATAGAGGTACAAAGCGAGCTCTCATCAGAGAACTGACAGGTTATATGCCTACAAAATGCGCAGAGAATGAAGAGATTCAAAGAATGTGTGATGAGATGATAGAAATTATTCACGTTATTAAGAGACACTAACGTTTAATTGCGATGGAGAACCGGAATTCCATAGCAGGGGAAGAGAGAGCAGTAAAAATAGTAAGAGAAACTGGCCTGGGGAAAACGAATGAAAGGAGAAGCCGAATGGTAGAATTTTGCGTCAAGCTAACTTTAATAATTGTTAACAAGTGATCTGAGAACCATGAAATGTTGTTGGAAGAGACTGGGAAACACTAGAAGGAATCAGATTACTTAATAATTGTAAGGCAGAGTTTCGAAACCAGATTTTAAACTGGAAAACTTTTTGCCGGCCGAAGTGACCAAGCGGTTCTAGGCGCTACAGTCTGGAACCGCGCGACCGCTACGGTTGCAGTTTCGAATCCTGCCTCGGGCATGGATGTGTGTGATGTCCTTAGGTTAGTTAGATTTAACTAGTTCTCAGTTTTAGGGGACTGATGACATCAGAAGTTAAGTCCCATACTGCTCAGAGCCATTTGAACCATTTTTTGAACCATTTGGAAAACATTTTCATTAGCAGTTGTGGACGGACCATAATTTATTGATTATTAAATGTGGACTAAAACTGAATAAATTGCAAGAGACGGCCGCGGTGGTCTAGCGGTTCAGGCGCTGCAGTCCGGAACCGCGGGACTGCTACGGTCGCAGGTTCGAATCCTGCCTCGGGAATGGGTGTGTGTGATGTCCTTAGGTTAGTTAGGTTTAAGTAGTTCTAAGTTCTAGGGGACTTATGACCTAAGATGTTGAGTCCCATAGTGCTCAGAGCCATTTGCACCAAATTGCAAGAAAATAGGAAATTGACGAAATGGGACCAGGATAAATTAGAGTTTCAAAGGGAGCAGCAGACCAAACAGGGGGAAGAAATATTATAGAACGAGGATATGTAGTTTTGAGAGATGAAGTCGTGAAGCAAACGGAGGAACAAACAGAATGTAGAACACTGTTCAAAAGAATTATGGGAATACGTGTATCAACATCCGGTATGTCAGGCAGTGCATGTGGTCTTACTGCGTAATCTGACGTCTTCGCCTTTAGTGTATGCAAGAACTAAAGTCATTCGCTATCTATCAGCTGTGTTGTGCATGACAGTGTCAGGTGAGCCCTCAGAAGGAATTGAGTACCAGTGCCCCAGTGTGGTATACAGACGGCACAAGCAGGGCGACATCCTAAAGCAGTGCAAGTCGCAGGTGCAGTCTGTTTGATCCAAGAATGATGGACTTTTGCCCTGTTGCTTCAGATGCCAATGCCTCGCTATCTGTCATCCGTAGGTTATGGATACGCTACAGGGAGACGGGTCAGTACAGAAGGCGAGTTGGACAAGGTCGCACACGCATTACAGCCCGACATGAAGACCGGTATCTGACCATCTCTGCGTTGTGGCGTCGTACTGTAATACGCTCTCAGCAGAAGGGCCACTGGAGCCGCTGTGTCTGATCGGACTGTAAGAGACAGGATACGAGAAACGGCCTTACGATCCAGACGTCCTGTTGGAGTACTCTGCTTGGCACGACAGCGTCTCGCAGCTCGCCTTCAGTTCTGCCATTCTCAGGTCAACAGTGAACTTCGTCAATGGCAAAGCGTGTTCTTCACAGACGACTATATATTTCCTCGACGCACGACAGCGTCTCGCAGCTCGCCTTCAGTTCTGCCGTTCTCAGGTCAACAGTGAACTTCGTCAATGGCAAAGCGTGTTCTTCACAGACGACTATATATTTCCTCGACGCACGACAGCGTCTCGCAGCTCGCCTTCAGTTCTGCCATTCTCAGGTCAACAGTGAACTTCGTCAATGGCAAAGCGTGTTCTTCACAGACGACTATATATTTCCTCGACGCACGACAGCGTCTCGCAGCTCGCCTTCAGTTCTGCCGTTCTCAGGTCAACAGTGAACTTCGTCAATGGCAAAGCGTGTTCTTCACAGACGACTATATATTTCCTCGACGCACGACAGCGTCTCGCAGCTCGCCTTCAGTTCTGCCATTCTCAGGTCAACAGTGAACTTCGTCAATGGCAAAGCGTGTTCTTCACAGACGACTATATATTTCCTCGACGCACGACAGCGTCTCGCAGCTCGCCTTCAGTTCTGCCATTCTCAGGTCAACAGTGAACTTCGTCAATGGCAAAGCGTGTTCTTCACAGACGACTATATATTTCCTCGACGCACGACAGCGTCTCGCAGCTCGCCTTCAGTTCTGCCGTTCTCAGGTCAACAGTGGACTTTGTCAATGGCAAAGCGTGTTCTTCACAGACGACTACATATTTCCTCGACGCAAGGTGATGGTCGTGTTCGAGCGTGGAGATGCCGTGGTGAGCGGTACCCGCCATATGTTATCCAGGAAGTCGACAGATTCGGCAAAGGTTCTGTGACGGTGTGGGGAAGCATCGATGTTGGCAGCCGTACTGATCTTCTCGTTCTCTCCGATCGCCTCACCGCCAGACAATACATCGGGACCATATGGTGGTTGCTGCATACTGAGGTGGCTCTAATTTCTTCCTCACGCACGAGAATGCCAGGGCCTATACGGCGGGCGTTACCAGGGATTTCTTGCGAAGCGTGAACAGGGTAATGGAATGGCCGGCGGTTAATCCCGACCTAAACTCACCGACTGTGTTTGACGGACGTGATCGTGGTTTTCACCACAGACTCTCCGACAGCTCTCAAGAGGTCTCATTGAGGAATGCGAAAGGGTACTACAGAGTCATATCCGGAACATGCCACGCGGGCGTTAGGTATTGATAAACGCTCGCGGAGGGCATACACGTTACTGAAGCTCTCACTGTCCAATGAAACCATCCAGGATGACGGATGAATAATCGTTTCCTCTTTGTTTTCGACACCTGTCGGGAATTTTAGTTCTTGTTACGCTAATGACGAGAACGTAACGATGTTTCGTTGTGTACACAAGCAACATAGCTCTCAAACTTGGACCATACACAGAAAGAACTGCTACAGTATAGTACAGTGCAGAAGGTAACTGGTAATAATAAACAATGATACCAACTGAGACGAACAAAGGTAACATTTTTTATTCGAAGACCATCATTACACTCGAGTCACCACGATTAATGATGGGTCCATGCGCATTAGAAAAGGCAGGGCCCCGTTCTTAATACGGTGTGTGGTCACCACGGGCTCCCTGTGCCCACAAGGCTGGTGACGAGTTCTTGCGGTAGGACGTTTCATTTCTTCACCGGCGAGGATGAAAACAAGTGGATGGTCGTCGGCGCATGTGGACGGGCCTGCACGTGCTCGATGGGACTGAACTCGGTGGAACGGGCAGACCAATCCATTCGCTAAATATCCTCTTGTTCCGAAAGCTCTCCCAGCGTCACAATAACTCTGATTGGAGAGTGTACCGTATTCAAAGATTTGGTAGTCAGTGCGTCCATCCAACATTGTGCCTTCCCTGCTCCGTAACATCTGGACTACCAAAACGATCATGTTCAACTATTTACCTCGATGAAACTTCCTGACAGATTAAAACTGTGTGCCGGACCGAGACTGGAACTCTGAATTAAAGCTGTGAGGACGTGTTGTGAGTCGTGTTTAGGTAGCTCAGAAAGTAGAACACTTGCCCGCAAAAGGCACAGGTCCCAAGTTCGAGTCTCGGCCCAGTACACCGTTTTATCTGCCAGGAAGTTTCATATCAACGCACACTCAGCTGCAGAGTTTCATACCAGCGCACACTCAGCTGCAGAGTGAAAATCTCGTTCTGGAAACATCCCCCAGGCTGAGCCTAAGCCATGTCTGCGCAGTATCCTTTCTTCCAGGAGTGCAAGTTCTGCAAGGTTCGCAGAAGAGGTACTGGCAGAATTCAAGCTGTGAGACTGGGTCGTGAGGCGTGCTTGAGTAGCTCAGATGGCAGAGCACTTGCCTGCGAGAGGCAAACGTCCCGAGTTCGAGTCTCGGTCCGGCACACCGTTTTAATCTGCCAGGAAGTTCCATAGCAGCGCACACTCCGCTGCAGAGTGAAAATCTCGTTCTGGAAAACATCCCCCAGACTGTGGATGAGCCGTGTCTCCTCAATATCCTTCCTTCCAGGAGTGCTAGTTCTGCAAGGTTCGCAGAAGAGCTTCTGTGAAGTTTGGAGACGAGGTACTGACAGGAGTGAAGCTGTGAGGACCGGTCGTGAGTCGTGCTTGGGTAGCTCAGATGGCAGAGCACTTGCCCACAGAAGGCAAACGTCCTGAGTTCGAGTCTCGGTCCGGCACACAGGTTTAATCTACGAGGAAGTTTCATATCAGCGCACACTCCACTGCAGAGTGAAAATCTCATTCTGGAAATGT
This sequence comes from Schistocerca cancellata, assembly GCF_023864275.1. NCBI lineage: Eukaryota > Metazoa > Arthropoda > Insecta > Orthoptera > Acrididae > Schistocerca > Schistocerca cancellata. The sequence continues at coordinate 1,140,883,245 of NC_064626.1, read as the reverse complement.
CCCTGGATGCATCACCTACCCTCGTAAGGCGAGAAGTGGTAACACGCAATGCTCCCAGTAACGGTAATATTTCTCTCATCTCATAAATTTCGTATTCTCGTCATTCACCTCTAATCTGACTTCTCTCGCTTTATTAAAAAGCATTTTTGTCGGTATTTTCAAGTCATCTGTATTGTCAGCGAGAATACGATACCATCTGCAAAGGGAAGTACGTGAGGTGTACAATAAGTAATCAAACACTGGCTTTTTTTCGATCAATTGTAGTTGAAAAATTCGGAAATTGTAGTGGGGCATCGTGGAATATTTCCGCTTCAGCCCCTATAGTTTCATACAGTTCCGATTGGTGGCAGCGCTATAAGTAGCTTTCAAAATGGCGTCTGTAATGGAGCTACGTTCCAAAAAGTGAACTGTCGTTTAGTTTCTTTTGGCGTAAAACCAGAGCATAGCAAATAACTATCGGTGTTTGCAAGATATCTTCGGAGACCCAGCAGCGAAAAAAAGCTATGTATAACGTTGGGTGAGGCGTCTGTCATCATCACAACAGAGTCGCGCGAATCTGTCCAGTATCCGACCGGCCATATACAGCTGTGGCTCCTACAATGTAGGAACATGTAGATACTCTCACTGTAGGACATCGACGGATGCAAGCGAAGTTTTCCTTCTCCGTGACAACGCAAGCCTCACACAAGTATGCGCAACCGAGGGGAGCTCACAGAACCTCACTGGAATGTTCTTCCTTATCCAGGCGACAGCCCGGGTCTCGCAATTCCCGACTTCCAGCTGCTCGGCCCATTGAAGGATGCACTCCGTGGGAAGCAGTACGTGGATCATGGGGAGGTTACTGATGCGGTAGGACGTTGGTTCCGAAGGGGACGAATAGAGTGGTACCATGCGGGCATGTAGGCTCTCCCAGTAAGGAGGCGTAAGCCCGTCGCATTGAACGGAGATTGTGTTGAATATAGTGTATCGTAGCCATAAGAGTGGGGAACAATACGATCTATTGGAATCCTGAATAAAACCAAATTACTTTTAGAAAAGAACTGTGTTACATGCCTTATTGAACTCCCCTCCTACATTGATTTTTATTCCTATGTGAACTCCCTCTTCTGTTCTGCTTGCTGCATCCGTTGTTTCCTTTATAATTCTGTTCAACAATAGTGATATTTCATCTCCTACAGTTACATCTACACCAATACTCCCCAAGCCACCTAACGGTTTGTGGCGGAGGTTTAATTCACATACCACTATCTGGTTCCCCTTCGCTTTTCTGTTCGCGAATAGCTTCAAAAATGGTTCAAATGGCTCTGAGCACTATGGGACTTAACATCTGAGGTCATCAGTCCCCTAGAACTTAGAACTACTTAAACCTAACTAACCTAAGGACATCACACACATCCATGCCCGAGGCAGGATTCGAACCTGCGACCGTAGCGGTCACGCGGTTCCAGACTGTAGCGCATAGAACCGCACGGCCACACCGGCCGGCGATTCGCGAATAGCGCGTGGGTCGTATGGTGATCGGTAAATCTCCGTATTGGCTCTGTTTTCTTGAATTTTCTGGTTGTGGTCACTTCGCGAGACGTATATGGGAAGAAGTAATATGTCATCCTACCCTTCACGCAATATATTCTCTTGGAATGTCAATAGCAAATATCTCGGTGAGGCACGACGCCTGCTTTGCAGCGCGCCGCTGGATTCTGGTGAGCGTTTCTGTAACGCTGTCATGCCGAGCAAACGATCCCGTGATGAAACGCGCCGCTCTTCGTCAAATCTTCTCCATCTCTTCTATCAGTCATACCTGGTAGCAGTACTCAACAAACAGTCGAACAAGCGACTTCTAAGCCACCTCCTTCCTAGGTAAGTTACGTTTCCTTAAGAATCGCCCAATGGAACTCTCTCTGGCATCTACTTTCCTTACTATTTGTTTTAAGTGGTCATTCCAGTTAAGGTCGCACCGGACAGATAATTGTAGATACATTACGGTAGAGACTACTTCCAGAAATTTGTCACCAATAGTGTAGTTGTACATTTATTTACGTTCAGGGTCAACAGCCGGATCGTGCACCATTCACCTTTCATCAGTTGTCTGCAGGTCACTGTGCAAAGTGACACTGTCTTCTTCCGTTTCTGCTTTCTTATAGACAACCACATCATCTGCGAACAGTCATAAATTCCGACGCTTTCTACTAGATCAGTTACATACATTGTAAACAGTAACGGTCCAGTTACATTTCGCTGGGGTACTCCGGAAATTGCATTTACATATACAGGGTGTTTCAAAAATGACCGGCATATTTGAAACGGCAATAAAAACTAAACGAGCAGCGATAGAAATACACCGTTTGTTGCAATATGCTTGGGACAACAGTACATTTTCAGGCGGACAAACTTTCGAAATTACAGTAGTTACAATTTTCAACAACAGATGGCGCTGCAAGTGATGTGAAAGATATAGAAGACAACGCAGTCTGTGGGTGCGCCATTCTGTACGTCGTCTTTCTGCTGTAAGCGTGTGCTGTTCACAACGTCCAAGTGTGCTGTAGACAACATGGTTTATTCCTTAGAACAGAGGATTTTTCTGGTGTTGGAATTCCACCGCCTAGAACACAGTGTTGTTGCAACAAGACGAAGTTTTCAACGGAGGTTTAATGTAACCAAAGGACCGAAAAGCGATACAATAAAGGATCTGTTTGAAAAATTTCAACGGACTGGGAACGTGACGGATGAACGTGCTGGAAAGGTAGGGCGACCGCGTACGGCAACCACAGAGGGCAACGCGCAGCTAGTGCAGCAGGTGATCCGACAACGGCCTCGGGTTTCCGTTCGCCGTGTTGCAGCTGCGGTCCAAATGACGCCAACGTCCACGTATCGTCTCATGCGCCAGAGTTTACACCTCTATCCATACAAAATTCAAACGCGGCAACCCCTCAGCGCCGCTACCATTGCTGCACGAGAGACATTCGCTAACGATATAGTGCACAGGATTGATGACGGCGATATGCATGTGGGCAGCATTTGGTTTACTGACGAAGCTTATTTTTACCTGGATGGCTTCGTCAATAAACAGAACTGGCGCATATGGGGAACCGAAAAGCCCCATGTTGCAGTCCCATCGTCCCTGCATCCTCAAAAAGTAATGGTCTGGGCCGCCATTTCTTCCAAAGGAATCATTGGCCCATTTTTCAGATCCGAAACGATTACTGCATCACGCTATCTGGACATTCTTCGTGAATTTGTGGCGGTACAAACTGCCTTAGACGACACTGCGAACACCTCGTGGTTTATGCAAGATGGTGCCCGGCCCCATCGCACGGCCGACGTCTTTAATTTCCTGATTGAATATTTCGATGATCGTGTGATTGCTTTGGGCTATCCGAAACATACAGGAGGCGGCGTGGATTGGCCTCCCTATTCGCCAGACATGATCCCTTGTGACTTCTTTCTGTGGGGACACTTGAAAGACCAGGTGTACCGCCAGAATCCAGAAACAATTGAACAGCTGAAGCAGTACATCTCATCTGCATGTGAAGCCATTCCGCCAGACACGTTGTCAAAGGTTTCGGGTAATTTCATTCAGAGACTACGCCATATTATTGCTACGCATGGTGGATATGTGGAAAATATCGTACTATAGAGTTTCCCAGACCGCAGCGCCATCTGTTGTTGAAAATTGTAACTACTGTAACTTCGAAAGTTTGTCTGCCTGAAAATGTACTGTTGTCCCAAGCATATTGCAACAAACGGTGTATTTCTATCGCTGCTCGTTTAGTTTTTATTGCCGTTTCAAATATACCGGTCATTTTTTAAACACCCTGTATATTTGTTCTGTTAAGAGCAACGTCTTAAGTTCTGTCTCAAAGGAAGTCGTAGATGCAGTCGTAAATCTGGTCCAATGCTCGGTAACTTCGAATTTTTCCACTTTATGGCAATGCGATGCTGTCCTTGGCTGTTGTTGTTGCTGTTGTTGTTGTTGCTGTGGCCTTCAGTCCAGAGACTGCTTCGATGCAGCTCTCCACGCTACTCTATCCTGTTCAAGCTCTTCATCTCCGAATAACTACTGCAGCCTACATCCTTCTGAATCTGCTTAGTATATTCATCTCTTGGTCTTCCTCTACGATTTTTACCCTCCACGTAGCCCTCCAATGCTAAATTGGTGATCCCTTAGTGCCTCAGACCGTGTCCTACTAAACGATCCCTTCTTCTAGTCAAGTTGTGCCACAAATACTTCTTCTCCCCAATTCTATTCAGTACCTCCCCATTAGTTACGTGATCTACCCATCTAATATTCAGCATTCCTCTGTAGCACCACATTTCGAAAGCTTCTGTTCTCCTCCTGTCTAACTAATTATCGTCCATGTTTCACTGCCATACATGGCTACACTCCATACAAATACTTTCAGGAAAGACTTAGTGACACTGAAATGTATACTCGGTGTTAACAAATTTCTCCTCTTCAGAAACTCTTTCCTTGCTGTAGCCAGTCTACACTTTATATCTTCTCTACTTAATTAATTAGTTTGCTGCCCAAAGAGCAAAACTCATCTACTGCTTTAGTTGTCTCACTTCCTACTCTAATTCCCTCAGTATCACCAGATTTAATTAGACTACATTCCGTTTCTTCGTTTTTCTTCTGTTGATTTTCATCTTACACCCTCCTTTCAAGACCCCGTCCATTCCGTTCAGCTACTCTTGCAGGTCTGATAGAATTACAATGTCATCGACAAACTGTAAGTAGGCTGTTTATGTTTTCTTATTGGCAACATACGTAGCGCTCTGTATGAAAATCACTGGCTGCGCTGTGTGCAGTCTGTGGCTAGTTTGCATTGTTGTCTGCCATTGTAGTGTTGGGCAGCGGCAGCTGGATGTGAACAGCGCGTAGCGTTGCGCAGTAGGAGGTGAGCCACCAGCAGTGGTGGATGTGGGGAGAGAAATGGCGGAGTTTTGAAATTTGTAAAAATGGATGTCATGAGCTGCTGTATATATTATGACTTTTGATGTCTATTAAGCTGGCAGTAGTGGTGCTCGCTGTATTGCAGTAGTTCGAGTAACGAAGATTTTTGTGAGGTAAGTGATTTCTGAAAGGTATAGTTTAATGTTACTCAGGGCCATTCTTTTGCAGGGATTTTTGATAGTCAGATTGCGTTGCGCTAAAATTATTGTGTGTCAGGTTAAGCAGTCTTGTATAAATTGTTCTAAGGGGATGTTTCATAAAACCTCAAAGTTTTTATTTTCTCTCCATGGATTTAGATTCCTACTCCAAATTTTTGTTTTGTTTCCTTTACTGCTTGCTCAATATACAGATTGAATAGCATCGGGGAGAGTCTACAACCCTGTCTCACTCCCTTCCCAACCGCTGCTTCCCTTTCATATAACTGCCATCTGGTTTCTGTACAAATTGTAAATACCCTTTCGCTCCCTGTATTTGATCCCTGCGACCTTTAGAATTTGAAAGAGAGTATTCTAGTCAACATTGTGAAACGCTTTCTCTAAGTCTACAAATGCTAGAAACGTAGGTTTGCCTTTCGTTAATCTATCTTCTATGATACGTTGTAAGGTCAATATTACCGCGCGTGTTCCAATATTTCTACGGAACCTAAACTAATTTTCTCCGAGATTGGCTTCTACCAGTTTTTCCATTCGTCTGTTAAGAATTCGTGTTAGTATTTTGCAACTATGACTGATAGTTCGGTAATTTTCACACCTGACAACTCCTGCTTTCTTTGGGAATGGAATTATATTCTTCTTGAAGTCTGAATGTATTTCACCTGTCTCATACATCTTACTTAGCAGATGGAAGAGTTTTGTCATGGCTGGCTCACCCAAGGCTGTCAGTAGCTCTAAGGGAATTTGGTCTTTTCCCGGGGCCTTGTTTCGACTTAGGTCTTTCAGTGCTCTCTCAAATCCTTCACGCAGTATCATATCTCCCATTTCCATAACACTACCCTCAAGTACATCGCCCTTGTACAGGCCCTCTATATAGTGCTTCCACGTTTCTGCTTTCCCTTCTTTGCTTAGGACTGGTTTTCCATCTAGGCTCTTGATATTCATACAGGTGGTTCTCTTTTCTCCAAAGGTCTCTCTAATTTTCTTATAGGCAGTATGTGTCTAGTGATATATGCTTCCACATCCTTACATCTGTCCTGTAGCCATCCCTAATTAGCCATTTTGGAATTCCTACCGGTCTCATTTTTGAGACGTTTGTATGGCCTAACTCCTGATTTTATAGCTAAAGCCCTGGAATATTCTGCTTCCGGTTTCACCATCGCTTTCAAGCCTTCCTGTAACTTTCATAATTCTTGTATTCTTCTTCGCTATTCTAAACTGCTCCATTTTCTCCTTTTTTTCTCTGTTTACGTTATCGTAGGCTTTCTTACAGTCAACAAACAATACTGCTGTTTTGTTTTATTTTCATTATTTTGATACGTCTTCTTTTAGTGATAATATCTGACAAGTAGTGGATCTTTTCTCGATAAATCCCGCCTGTTTCTCGTCTATTACGCCATTAAAATATGGTTTCAAAGTTTTGTAGAGAATCTTGGAGAACGCTCTGAGACTGTGGTGGCTCTACAGGTTCTGCACTCCTGTTTATCGCCCTTTTTTGGATGAATAAATAAATAAATAAGGGATAATATGGTGCATACGAAGCATTCGTACAGTTATTCTCCTGCTCTGCGTTCGCTGTGCAGTAAAGAGCGGTCTGCGGAGTGTTTGCGTAGCTGTAAATAATGCCGGCAACGGGCGTAATCTCGCCGCGTGGTCGCCGCGCTGCATTCTGGGAAGGCGCGGGCGGAGCGCCGGGAACTCGGCGGGGGATGAGCCGGCGCTAATCAGATTAGCGCCGCTCCAAAGCCGATCACCGGCCAGACGGCGGCGGCGACAAAAGAAGGCTACTTAAAAACAACCGGCCGCTAACTCTTTCCTCCGGACTTCCTAATGAACAGAGCTCTCCCAGCGTCTTTGAGAATTCCGGGGGCTTACGTACTGCGCAAATCCCTTCTCGTGGTAGCGTTCTTTCGGGAGCGAACATTATCCCTTTTGGCGCTCTCTCTAAGTAGTCACTTAGCTATGCGTTAAAGTCCCCGACTACGAGCTACCTGCATCGTACACTAATATTTCTGTAAGTTTGCAACTTTCAGAGGTGAATGAAATGCCGTCCAGTATAGGCCTGCTTATTTCTCTGTATGAAGCTAGGTCTACAAATGGAATGGCCAGACTTGGTAAATCGAAACCTGTGTTCATTTCTTTCCCACTGTTAGTAAACTTTGAAAAAATTCTGCACACGAAATTTTAGCTTCTGTCATGATGTGAAAGCCAGACCAAAAAACTGTGAAATAAGACTTTTCTCGCGTGGTTTCCACGATTGAAACTGTCTCATGTACAGCCTTGAATTCGACGTGCCGCTATTTGGTCATTGTGAAAGGGTATGAACACAGGTTGGGGGGTCGCCAAATGAAAGAAGTTGTATGAATTAATATTGTGCTACCACTATCATTATTACAAATGTGGTGCCTAGGCTGGAAAGTCAGATAACAGATAGTTTAAAGAAGTTTATAATCATATAATGCAATGTGGGATAAACAAGAGCACCTCGAGCAAGAACACGATTTTATCGTGTTATTCACATTATCTTCAAGTCCAGCTGGGCTTGTCTGAAATATCTGAATTTCTACGATTGTATCGGCCCATTAAACCCATTAATAACTGCGATATGCGCAACAGATTACTTTAAGACTAGCGCACAAGCTCCGTGGTACGCAGTAACGTATGGAACGACATAATATGCATTACGATGATTTGGTTCCATCCCCTATCTAAAGCAAAAATCACAATTCCGGAGCAGATTAACCGTGTGGGAAAGGATTAAGATCAGATTCGTACGTAGTATCAGTAAAAGATGATTGTTGGCAACTACTGGGAACAGCAGTTTACTTATACGTAAAACACATGGTTGCCATGAACGTTAAGAATGAAAAGACGACAAGGTCTTCTACATATAAACGCCCTGTTAACAAAGACAATAACGCAATCCTAATCAAATGGTCTCTCAACGCAGTTAAAAAACACGATTGTGGAAGACAGACGCTATTACAAAAATGGTTGAGCACGTGTACGTAGCGGACGTGGAGGACTGTAGGAATAATTCGCACAAGTTCTGATACAAATGGTTCAAATGGCTCTAAGCACTGCGGGACTTAACATCTGAGGTCATCAGTCCCCTCGAGTTAGAACTACTTAAACCTAACTAACCTAAGGACATCACACACATCCATGCCCGAGGCAGGATTCGTACCTGCGACCGTAGCAGCAGCGCGATTCCGGACTGAAGCGCCTAGAACCGCTCAGCCACAGAGGCCGGCATAAGTTCTGAGAAATGGACATACTAAGGGTACTACAGGGTGTGATGGAGTGCTTCGAGGAACACAGTAGCGAGTTCCAGTTGATGTCCTGACCCCAACTCACAACTTGCCACATCTGAACCCTGAACCCAGTCGAACACATCCAGGATGTGATTGAACGTGGCGTGAGCTCATCGCCATTCTCTCCCGAATTTACGGAAATTAGGTGACTTGTGTGTGCAGATGTGGTGCCAACTCCCTCCAGCGACCTATGGAGGCCTCGTTGCTGCCATGCCATATCTCGTCGCCGCTGTTATCCGCGTCAAAGGTGGTCATACCGGTTACTAGGTAGGTGGTCATAACATTCTGGCTCATAAGTGTACATTGTTTCATAACGTAACTACACACACACACAAACTGTCAGCTGATGGCAGTAGCACAGTGGCGATGCCTGGTATCCATTTTCCGTACCGGAACTTCCTAGCCTGGAAAACTGAGTCGCATCTCTCTAACAAGTGAGACGATGAACTCAGTTATAGGGTGAGGTGTTATATTTATTTGTTTCATTTCTTACCAAACTGCTGCTCCGTTTTATCTCATCATTCAATGTATAAAATGTACAACTTAACACGTACTTTCTAACTGGCTTTTCAGATAAGTTTGTTTTGTATGTGTATTGTGTATCAAACCGGGGACCTAGAAACGACGGAGAGGCTTCGTCCCGCCGTAGCCGTCGGTGGTACACAAACCCACAACAGGCACCAGCAGTCCACCCACCCCACCGCCGCCCCACACCGAACCCAGGGTTACTGTGCGGTTAGGCCCCCAGTGGACCCCCACGGGAGCGTATCATACGAGACGAGTGTAACCCCAAATGTTTGCGTGGTACAGCAATTATAGTGTACGCGTACATGGATACAATGTTTGCGCAGCAATCGCCGACATAGTGTAACTGAGGCGGAAGAAGGGGAACCAGCCCGCATGCGCCGAGGCAGATGGAAAACCGCCTTGAAAACCATCCACAGGCTACCTGGCACACCGGACTTGGACACTAATCCGCCGAGCGGAGTCGTGCCGGGGATCGGCACGCCTTCCCGCTCGGGAAGCAGCGCGTTAGACCGCGCGGCTAGCCGGGCGAAAAAATGGCTCTGAGCACTATGGGACTTAACATCTATGGTCATCAGTCCCCTAGAACTTAGAACTACTTAAACCTAACTAACCTAAGGACAGCACACAACACCCAGTCATCACGAGGAAGAGAAAATCCCTGACCCCGCCGGGAATCGAACCCGGGAACCCAGGCGTGGGAAGCGAGAACGCTACCGCACGACCACGAGCTGCGGACCTAGCCGGGCGGCCAAGTTTGTTTTAATTATCTCTTTAACTCCCTTACGCTAAACTTCTGCGTAAAACTACCTGCCTGTAAATTTTACAAAATAGATTCAGCCATCGGTTTAAGTCGTTCTCGTTTACCGTCTGCTGTACGGCTCGTGGCAGTGAGTGCTTTTGTGGTATATCTTCTGGGTTGTTAGGCCGTGTCATTTCTCCTGTGTGATCGCCGTTTCGACCCCTCTGCTGGCATAATTTTCAGGATCTTGAAATGTTCACGGTTAACTGAAACTTGTCAAAGATCAGTGTCGCGTTCCTCAGACATGTGATTTGGCCCGCGCTTATGCTGAGGAAGTGGGTATTGGGTAAAATTGCCGGCCAGAGTGGCCGAGCGGTTCTAGGCGCTAAAGTCTGGAACCGCGCGACCGCTGTGGTCGCAGGTTCGAATCCTACCTCGGGCATGGATGTGTGTGATGTCCTTAGGTTAGTTAGGTTTAAGTAGTTCTAAGTTCTAGGGGACTGATGACCTCAGAAGTTATGTCCCATAGTGCTCAGAGCCATTTGAACCACTGGGTAAAATTCTTGCGGTTGCCCTTGCTAGATCATCGTCACTGGACAGAAAGGGTTTATTTCCAGCACTTATGCTGAAGAAGATAGAAACCCGTAACTCTTCTTCAGCATATGCGCGGAAGGAAGACCCTTTCTATACAATGACGATGGCGTATCTATGGTAGCCACTGGAATTTTACCCAATAACCCCACTTCTTCAGCATAAGTCCGGGACAAATCACTTGTATAAGGAACGCGACACTAACCTTTGACAGTGTGCAGTTAACTGTGGACACTACAAGATACTGAAAAAGATCCCAGAAGAGGAGTCGAAACATCGATCATATAGAATAAATATGACGTGGCCTTACAACCCCGAAGATTTTATCTTCAATGCCTAGATTGTATGAGGCCACGGCACAAACTGGTGACCTTTCACGTCAACGAGGCACAGAGATCTCCCATGAAACATTTGGTCTTGGTACATATCGATAAATAACTATCCTCAACAAATCGTTACTAACGAACTGATCAGAAAGCATTGCTCAGCCAACACACCCGCTCCATATTTTCAATTATAGTTTACATACATTCTCTTTTCAATATCCTTTCCATATGCAATTTCCCTTGAGGTCTACAGTTGCGTAAAATTTAAAATTGCGATACAACAGCGTAATGCAAGGGTTTCATGTGTCGGGCAGTCTACTTTGTCGTTGTGGACTTTTGTAAGAACGTCATCAAGGTCACGGTAAGCCAGGAGGTATGAACATAGGAAACTTGAAACGTCGAAATGAATCCTTAACTCCGCGTCGAAGTGTGCCCTAATCTGCAACATCGTTGCAGATAGAAACTGTTCACGGAGGTTTCACCTGCTGAGGTTTGCAGGTGCGACACAGTGCCCGTCGCAGTGTATCAGTCAAGAAAAGGTTTGAAATCCTTGTTCGACTTGCAGTTACAATCTGTCAATAAGTTTCAGCTTGGAATTCGTTCTATAAGCCGACTGATACCAAGATGTTCAGCGAAAAATCAGTAATCGCACTTTGTCATTTGTTGTAACTTCTAGTTTAAAAAGAATGTCAGACAACCAGTGACTTTCCTTCTTTCAGAGCTCTCTTAGGTCAGATCTGTTTAGAACAAGGTACCAGTGTTGAGAATTGTTGCAAATCGCAGTATAAGATCTGAAGCTTGGAACCTTGTCTATTTTTGTTTGGCCTAATAAACACCAGAATGAAAACGTGATTGGTAATTTCAAAAATGATGATCCGGGCGTTCTACAATTCCAATTTAATTGAAATGCTTCGAATTAAGCATGTCAGGTTCGTGGTAGGCCTACAGCTACATAGGGTGTTTCCAAAAGCTTAGTACCATAACTGTACAGATGGCAGAGGAATCTAAACTCATTAATTTGAATATGGAACTTATTAATAGTCGGAAATACTTAGATTTTTATTGACAGAAACAACTTACGGCTTTTGCGAACAACTTCACTCCATTGGAAGAGTTTCATTACAAGCACTGGTGCATCGTACACAGCCTGACATGAATAGTGAAACACCCATAAGACATGACCGAATGTCAGTGTATTTTCGTATGACCGAATGTCAATATAACTTCGTACACGATCACATAATCGGTGGGTATGTAAATGAGCAGAGTTGCAGTTCTCCTTGACGGGTCAAATGACCACCACAATGCATTAGCGTTATTCGTGTTTAGGATTGTTACCTGGTCTGGTAGGGTGTATAAGAGGCGTGAACAGTGTGAGATGTTGAGTGACCACTGAAGGACACGGAGATGCTGTATATTGGTGTAACACAGCATTATCAGCATCTGACAATGTTCGAATGGGGCATCACTGTGAGCCTTCATTAGGCCAGCTGATCTAATCGTGCAGTATCGAAATTTGTGGAGCATTCAGACGTGACGGTGGCCCTGTGGTGCACTGCGTGGGAAAATGAGGTAGGACTCCAAGTTCCCGTCGACCACGCCTGACCACAACCAGGCAGCATTGCCGCATTGTACGTCGAGTACACCGTAACCTCACATCTGCAACTACCGTACGAGAACAAGTAATGGGCTCAGTGCAACATACTGTGTCGTCCCGAACCGTTGGTCGGAGACTAACCACAGCCAAACTAGACAATTACTTTACCACGTGTAGCCTGTCATTAGCACCCCAGCACAAACGGCTGCGCTTGGAGTGGAGGTGTGACCGGGGAGCGAGGACTTCTGATGAATGGCGTCCAACAGCGTTCAACGATGAATCGCAGTTCTGCACCTTCACTGATGACCATTACAGGCGAGTGTAACTGTGGCCTGGGAAATTATCCTATTCTCTGACGGTACCACACGGATATCGTGCGTCGACATATCGAGCGACCGTGTTGTGGTATCGTTTTAACAGGACAATGCTCGTACATACACGGTACATGTCACTATCAACTGTTCGCGTGATGTCGAGGTACCCCCGTGGCCTCAAGATCCCTAGATCTCTCTCCGATCGCATATGTGTAGGACTATCCCGAACTTCGATTCCGTCCCAGTGCTGGTACCCGGGATATGAAGGACCAGAAACAAAAGTTATGGACCAGCTGGCCTCTGGACAGGGTACAACGGCCTTATGACACCCTTCCCAAAGGAATCAGCGTATGTATCGACTTTAGAGAGTCTGCAACGTCATACTGACAACTGGACTCATGCTGCCAAGTTCTTTGCAAAGTTGACTCGATTCTGTAATCATTGAAATAACATCACAAACCTTCTACTCGTGAGGTTTCATTTCGTTCCCTCCTCCTCTTTAGGACTTGTCACACTCTTTGCATTTCGCATTTCGCCTGTTGTAGCGCAGCTACGATTTACCAACCAGTACATATTCTCTTGTATCGACGGACCCAACCAACCAATTCGCGCAAGCGCGCCCTGACCGTGACATCGCTGGCCACAGTTCCTGACGCGGCCGTCGGCGTCTCAGGGCGTTACCGCCGACGGAAGAGGTCGCGCCATGGCTGAGCTCGGGTCCGCAGCGCCCTCTGCCTTTTGTATACGAGGAGGAGCGCTGGCCCCGCGACGGACAGTCTGTTGTCGATTGTCTATTGCTAGCCTTTCGTGGAGTTTATAGCGGAGCCATTGCAGTGTGATATTTGCTATTGTATTCGACTAGGCTCAGTACACGGATTACCATTGGATATTACTTGGACTTGTATTGCTGGTTCACGTTTCGTCAGAAATAAAGATAAGTTATCTCTTCATTCTAGCTGGCGCAATTCTTGTCATTAATTATTTTCCGGCCGACAGACATAGCTACATCCTGGTCACTACACACGCTTTATGCAATTTGTGGTGACTCCCCCAAAAGTACCACCGAGGACCTTGGGTTTGGGAGCCGTCAAAAAACTGAGGTTTCACAACACCAAGAACTTCATGTAACACCTCAGAAAATTCACTGTCGATACATGGCAGACGACTCTGTATTGTTTTACGAGATAGTTCCACGTGCGTCGACGCGGAACCACAAACGGGTCACAAATCTGCACCTCAAATGCGTTGTTCTTTCAAGGCCCAGTGTTACAAACATTCGGTTCCTATAATTGATTTTTTACCTCAGAATACTTAGATGAGGATCTTTTACCATCTATATAAACTGAGTGCCAGACCCGGAATCGAACTTTGGAGGGCTTACTGACTGAGCTATCCATTCACGAGGCACGACCCGCCCTCACGGCTTTACTTCCGCCAGTACTTCGTCTCCCGCGTCCCAGCGGTTCTGCTGCATACACTGCAAAACTAGCGCTTCTGGAAGGAAGGATACTGCGGAGAACTGGTTCAGCCACAGCCTAGGGCTTTCTTTCCAGAAGGAATATCTCATTTTGATGATGAAGATTTGGGGTTTTCTATATTTTTGGATTTCTCTTACTGTCATTCAGATGCACGTAATATGACTTCCTTAGGGAAAAAGAAATTCGTATCTTCCTCTCACAGTTAAACATTCTCTGGATATATGTATAATGCGATGTCAAGGAGTCCTTTGTAATAAATGAAAAGCGCTAGTTTGCGTTTGTTCTACCGTATTACTTTTCTTGTTTTAACCGGTTTTCAGCTTACCAGGCGCTCTTCAAACATTTACTGATTATCGTCGCCAAGGAAGTCAAACGTTTGTGAACGGCATTGGAAAAGAAGTTACACATCTAGATTGAAGCACAAAAGTAGGGTAAATAATCATCTTTGACAGTGTCCTGATAATGCAATGTAAAAATCAATAAGTTAAGCAGTAAATAAATATAAACAGAGTACATAGGGATAAGCTGGTTCAAATGGTTCAAATGGCTCTCAGCACTATGGAACTTAACATCTGAGGTCATCAATCCCCTAGAACTTAAAACTACTTAAACCTAACTAACCTAAGGACATAACATACATCCATGCCCGAGGCAGGATTCGAACCTGCGACCGTAGTGGTCGCGCGGTTCCAGACTGAAGCGCCTAGAACCGGCCGGCGGATAAGCTGGAACAGCAAGTCTACAAAACAGTATATGTTAATAAACGAAACCAACAAAATAAAATTAGTACTTAACAAGGCTACTTCAGGAGATATAAAAGATGGAAAATGATACACAAACCAATTAAAAGAAGGATGAATTATCAATGTGACTACAGAGTATATAAGGAAATTAAGCAATATCCACAAGATAAACAGAAGTGAATAAATGGAGGAAAATGGAGGAGTGTGAGAGAATGTACAGTAAATGTCATCTTTGAGAGTGTGGTGGTACTGCATTTTAGAAAACACAAGGTTGAACACTATGCAAATATAAAAGGAGCAAACAAAAAAAACATTAACATTATACACTACTGGCCATTAAAATCGCTACACCACGAAGATGACGTGCTACAGATGCGAAATTTAACCGACAAGAAAAAGAGGCTGTGATATGCAAATGATTAGCTTTTCAAAGCATTCACATTAGGCTGGCGCCGGTGGCGACACCTACAACGCTATAGCTCTGACCCGCACCAGCCAGTCAGAGCAAAGTTGGTTTGCCAACTGTTATCTTGTCTTTCGCCTAGGCAGTGCTCCGGGGCAGAAGCAGCTCAGATATTTGTCTTGCGCATCAGATATGGGCACATTCGACCAGCAACTTTCAGCTCAAAATGTTGAGATTTTCAGCAAGCTGCAACCATTTGGGTTGCATTCACGCGATTGCTAACTGATAGAGTATTGAAGTTAGGTGAAATCTGGCTATTTCATTTCACATCTGGATTTGCCGCGCATAGTCTTTTCTTTGTTCTCGTTTTCAGTTCCTTAACAACATGCGGTGATTGGTATCCGTCTCTGATTTAAGCGTTTGTAAATTCAAGTGACTTACAAAGAGATTCTCTCGCTCTTCAATCCGTTTCCAAACAGTTCCTAAAGTTATTTTTACGTCATTTTATAGCATTGCTGTTCTGAAGGGATGTCAAATGTTCTGAGTCGTCGTTTGTCCTTAACCAAAGCGATTAGCTTTGTGTATGAGATATGTTCACGTAGGCCTATTATATTAGGTTCTTCATAGGTTTGGGCTTCGCGAATTCATTATCTTTTCCTTTGTTCGCTAATTCTATCACGTGTGTCTTATATCCATGTTTGAAAAATTAATGTGTGTTTCCAATAAAACGTCCTCCACTCAGTTACATAGCAATTTGCTCTTGGACTCAGCTACACGTGTTTGCAATGCTTGTATTTATTTTCTGTAAGAAATTTTCTGCAATCCAGGTAAGGCGACGCTGATGCAGTTCATCGTGAATTCTTAGTTTCACCATACACCGTGTAATAAAGTGAAGGATCACTTTTCCGAAACTACGTCGTTGCCTCCCATTGCAGAAGTTTGGAAATAGGATCAAAAGTGCCAACAAATTTCGTCTGTTGTGGTGCAAAAGCGTGGCACACCACAACGTTACCCTTGTGCTCAGCGACGCATCATAGAATAAGCTGTCGACACAAGCAGAAAAAAGGCCAGAGCCCAGAAGTTCATGTGAGGTGAAACGTGGGTTAATCGTTTTGGTACCAAATTGCACCACAGTTCTGTCCAACACCACCATGGACGTGTCACACTATGGGAAGGTCGTCACCCTCCTCCCCCCCCCCCCCCCCTCTAACCACATTTCACTCCTCTTGACGCCTCTGCGATGGAAGTCAAAACCGCAGCGGTCAGCGTTGTAATCACGCGATTTTCTCAAGGGTGGCCGATGAAAGCATTTCAGACACACCGCCGCTCTGAATCGCCACGAAAAGGCCCCAGGGGCAGCCATAAAGTGCGCCAGTGAAACCATTCCTTCTCTCGGGGTGTTTATTTACCCAAGTTTCGCGGCCGTAAACGACAGTTTGCAGGGCTATGTGGAACATAACGACATTCTTCACAATTTATGACACTGCTGAAGACCCTGCACGGTTCAATCCTTCTCTAAGGACATCGTGGGATTGTAACCCTATTGAACATTACCCGACTCCTTTGGAATGTAGCGCGACCGCAATTTTTGCTCTGGTATATAGGGTAGAACCTCCCGGGACTGTTCAGAACCATTCGACGCAATATGACCGTGATCAGAGGCAGCAAATATGCTTTTTGAGCCCTCCTGTTTCTCCCCCTTCTGTGGCGTGAACACGGAGGATTGCGACACTGATGTGTGCGTGAATAAAACAGCACAGGCTCCCTCTAAGACCCCCAGTTCGGAAACACCGTCAGTGTGACTCTCGCACATCTATTGAGCGGGTTAAAAATGTACCTGTACAGAGACAACTGTCTCTTCTATCTCTATGCACTCCTTTGACATCCCTTCAGTACTACACACCTTCAGACAGACGCCACAATCGCTTAGTAGTAGAAAGGCGTCAGGACCAGATGAGATACCTATAAGATTCAATAAAGACTATGCGAAAGAACTTGCTCCCCTTCTAGCAGTGATTTATCGTAGATCACTTGAGCAACGACAGGTACCTAACGACTGGAAAAAAGCGCGGGTCATTCCCATTTTTAACAAAAGCCGTAAGACAAATCCACATAATTATAGGCCTATATCGTTGACGTAAATCTGTTGTGGAATTATGGAACGTGTTTTATGCTCAAGAATTATGACTTTTTGGAAAATGAACATCTCGTCTATAAAAATCAACATGGATTCCGCAAACAGAGATCCTGCGAAATTCACTCGCTCTGTTCCTCCACGAGATCGACAGCGCAGGGGACAACGGTGCTCAGGTTGACGCTGTGTTCCTTGATTTCAATAAGGCATTTGACACCGTCCCACATTGCCGTTTAATGAAAAAAAATACGCTTACGGTGTATCGGAGCAGACTTGCGATTGGACTCAAGATAAAACTCAAAGCGTCGCTCTTAACGCAACTAAATCGACAGATGTAAAGGGAGTACCACAGGGAAGTGTGATAAGACCGTTGCAGTTAACAATATATGTAAATGATCTAGTTAGCAGCGTCGGATGCTCTTTGAGACAGAGAATTGTTGAATAAAGCAGACTCTGGCAGTTGACTCTGAACGTAAATAAATGTAACATATTGCGCATACATAGGAATAGGAATCCATTACAGTACAGCTACACTATTGATGACAAAGAGCTGGAGACAGCGACTGCCGTAAAACATCTATGCGTAACTATCCAGAGCGACCTTAAGTGGAATGACCATATAACACAGATAGTGGGAAGAGCAGATATGAGACTCAGATTCACCGGAACAATATTAGGAAATGTAACTCAACCATGAAAGAAGTGGCTTATAAGGCGCTCGTTCGCCCGATTCTTGACTTTTGTTCATCTATCTGTGATCCGTATCAGGTAGGACTGATAGGGAAGCAAGAGAAGATCCAACGAAGAGCGGCGCGTTTCGTCACGGGATCATTTAGACGGCGTTACGGAGATGCTAAACAAACTCCACTGGCAGACGTTACAAGAGAGGCATTGTGCAGAGAGATTTACTATTGAAATTTCGGAACAGCACTTTCCAGGAAGAGTCGGTTCAAAAAAATGGTTCAAATGGCTCTGAGCACTATGGGACTTAACCGTTGAGCTCATCAGTCCTGTAGAACTTAGAACTACTTAAACCTAACGAACCTAAGGACATCACACACGTCCACGCCCGAGGCAGGATTCGAACCTGCGACCGTAGCGGTCGCGCGGTTCCAGACTGAAGCGCCTAGAACCGCTCGGCCACAGTGGCCGGCAGGAAGAGTCGGACAACATACTACTTCCCCTCCCCACATACATCTCACGTATTAACCACGAGAGAAAATTCGAAAAATTAGAGCCAATGCAGAGGCTTACCGACAATCGTTCTTCCCACGCACTATTCACCATTGGAACAGGGTTGGAGGGATCAGATAGTGGTACCGAAAGTGCCATCCGCCACACACCATTAGGTGGCTTGCCGAGTATGATGTAGATGTAGACACTAGAGCAGAATCGCGTCCAGGTGTTGCCTGCCCATAGGCGCCTCGAGACTGAAGAGACAGCAGTCTCTCTATAGGAACATTTCTAACGTGTTCAACAGAGGTGTGTAGGTGCCACCCTGGGGGTGGGGGGGGGGGGGGGGAGATTTAGAGGGACCCTTTGCTGTTCTATTTGCGCACATGTTAATGTGGTGACACCACAGAAGGGCACGAAACAAGAGGGCTGAGAATGCAGTGTGAAAGATTGTCAAAACGTCGTTCTGTTGCACTCCACACAGCAAACTGTCGTTTTTGATCGCGAGATGTGTTTCAATGAATGCTTCAAGAGAAGGGTGGCTTCAGTGACGCCCATTAGACTTACGCCACCCCAAGTGGCCCTTTCGTGTTGGTTCTAAACGGCGTTGTGTTTGAAATGTTTTCTTCAGTCACCCATAAGGTTCAAATGGCTCTGAGCACTATGGGACCTAACTTCTGAGGTCATCAGTCGCCTAGAACTTAGAACTAATTAAACCTAACTAAACTAAGGACATCACACAACACCCAGTCATCACGAGGCAGAGAAAATCCCTGACCCCGCCGGGAATCGAACCCGGGAACCCGGGCGCGGGAAGCGAGAACGCTACCTCACGACCACGAGCTGGGGACTCACCCATAAGGAAACAGTGATTTCAGCAGTGAGTGTCACGGTTCTCACCTCCGTTACAGGCGCGTCAAAAGAAGGGGTGAAATGTAGGTAAGAGGGGATGTGAGGACCTTCTCAAAAAATGGTTCAAATGGCTCTGAGCACTATGCGACTTAACTTCTGAGGTCATCAGTCGCCTAGAACTTAGAACTAATTAAGCCTAACTAACGTAAGGACATCACATACATCCATGCCCGAGGCAGCTTTCGAACCTGCGACCATAGCGATCACGCGGTTCCAGATTGAAGCGCCTTTAACCGCACGGCCACACCGGCCGGCAGGACTTTCTCAACGTGTGACAAGTTCACGGTGTCGTTGGGCAGAACAGTGGTGTAATTTGGTGCCAGTGTGACGTCATTGCCTCACCTTACAACTCACGTGAACGTCTGAGCTGTGGCCTTGTTTCCGCACGTATCCGACATCTTTTCGTGTGCAGCGTAGTCGAGTTCGAGGGTGACGTCACAGGGTGCTGCGCATTACAAAGGAAGGTTGTAGGCATCTCTGAGCCACATTTGATACTTCTGCGTCGCAACTGGAGACAGTGACTGGGTTTCGAAAAGTGGTGCCCAAGGCACAGTGGCTATTTTCAGATCATTAGGTAGTGCAGACAACAGATAACAAAAATATTTGTCCTTCCACAAATCGAGCATCTAAGGCCAGATTTCATACTTTCGAGGCAGTGTATTATAAGGTTTGAAGTTAAATGTTCTAGATCAAGACTCACTAGTGTTACTGCCAAGTAACCAGTGGCAGACTTGCAAAACAGTCCGCATCAGTTATCTGTAGCATGTTTCACACATACCTCATTATTCTTTTGGCGACTTATCGATTCTACGAAAAATATGAGGAAAACGACTCTGTAGCTGAGGGCTCAAAAAAGAGTACAAAATCTAGAGTAAATATTACTGTTATGTAGGAGCTACAGCCGCACAGTCACTAAATGTCAGCAATGCAGAACTGTTGTCGGCCGGTGTGGCCGAGCGGTTCTAGGCGCTTCAGTCTGGAACCGCGCGACCGCTACGGTCGCAGGTTCGAATCCTGTCTCGGGCATGGATGTGTGTGATGTCCTTAGGTTAGTTAGGTTTAAGTAGTTCTAAGTTCTAGGGGACTGATTGCGACGGATTTTTTTTTACGTGCGTGCGTGTGATGCACCAATTGCAACGGATTATACGTTGCTGCTGCAATGCAATTTCTTTTATAATTTTTGTTCACCTACCTCTTTACAGCGGTAGATCTTCGCACGTAAACTCCTGACTGCAGCTACTTACGAGATCACAGAAAAGCAATGTTGAGGAAACTGTAACCTCATAGCTACACGCCGGAGGCTGCTATAAGTAAAATTTGCTGAAAATTTTCTGTGTACTTTAAAGAAATGATTCCGAAAGGGGATGTCATTCGTACTTTAAACATGAAGTTCAAATTTAAACCTTCAACAGATCTTTATTGCCGTTAAGCAAGATCATCAGCCCTCTCATTCACGAAAATTACTAAAGTTGCTGCTCACAGTTATCACCATACCTAAAACAGCCAGAACTTTTACCTTCCCAAATTCCGAAACCAATTACTTGTAACACAGTCAATGATCGGCCAATTACTTCTGCACACGATATTCAGTGGTTGTCTTTAGTAAAAGTTTATGCTCGCCATAAAATACTTAGTAAGAATATACTCAGTACCACCATGCTATATAATTCAAAGTTCACTCGCGATTTTCGTCGGAACGAATTATCACAACACTCTAAAGTTTTCATAAACAGTTTCTGGTCACTACCAGATACCATTAACACCGGACCATAACGCGGAAGCCATCCCAAGACTTCATCTTACACATAATGCGAAAAGTCACATCCAGCATAACCGCCTCCAATCAAAGCTAGCTCGCGACTCCCCTCTCCCACTCCCACACTCCAAACTATATCTCCTCGCTAGGCGGCCAACCGTCTCGCTTCTCATTGGCTGTCAGCACTTACGACCAATGAGAACTCACTTCTAGGGCGCGGCTCGCGCCAAAATCTAGCAAGCACCAACCACTTCTCTAGGCTCATTGACGTCATCAAATTAAGTAACACAAAACTCTCTAATTAAATAAAGAAAACAAAATGAACTATAAGCTTTACTCTATATCTGGAAATTTATTATGTAGTAGCGAATGTTCTGGCTGTTTTATACATAAGCATACATACTTGGACATCCAACATTCACTAGTAGGGGAACCACTAGTGGATTCGTTCCCACGTTACAGATTTGGAACACTTGCCAGTTCCTGTAGAGAATTACATGAATGATTTTTTATAATGCCGAACGTTCCACATACTCTCACGCACGCACTCTCATTCACACGCACTCTAACACACAATACATATATTTACTTAGAATTCTTGAAATTATTATTATAGAAAAGTCACAGAGGTTTTCTGAAACTAAAAACTTTCCAAATTTATATATGAACACTCAAAGTGTTATCAGATCATCGTACATAGTCACTGAAGGTGAACTATTACATCACTGTATTTATTTAAATTCTTGACTGTCGGAAAATTACGTTTTTTATGGAATTTTACTAACTTCCAAAATACAACTATTTTTGATCTCAGTCTTTAACATATTGTTTGTTTTCACAACAGAAGGTTGTACATCAAATATGACGCTCCCCGGTTATTGCTTTATTAGTTATTAATATTTTTAGTTTTGTATAATGTAAGTGGGCTGCGAGCGCTACTCCACTGCTTTCACACGCGCAGCTGCAACAGACGATCCTGACGTCAGTCTGCAGGACACAACTCGTCCGTTACTGACCGTATAATACTCCACCGGCTTACATTGCAGCCCACATTCTGAAGTAAAGCTTTTAATAGACAAATGGGTGATCGCGCTCTAGTTGCGACGCCACATGGAGACATTTGAACCATTTTTTGCAGAACTGTCGGTAAACTGGACTGCTATGGAAAACGTTGGAGAGAACTGTGACTCTGCTACTTCCAAATATAACCCTTACAGTCAGAACGTGCAGACGATGGAAAACGTGTACTCATATTTTTAGCCAAAGTAGCTGGTATCAATTGGTTCAAATGGCTCTGAGCACTATAGAACTTAGAACTACTTAAACCTAACTAACTTAAGTACATCACACACATCCACGCCCGAGGCAGGATTCGAACCTGCGACCGTAACAGTCTCGTAGTTCTGGACTGAAGCGCTGAGAACCGCTCGGCCACTGCGGCCGGCAGCTGGCATCATCCGTCAGTGTATACCGGACAGTGTTCCTGATGATGTAACGCATCGAAAAGCTCGTTACCGAGAGAAGAACGTATTCTGAAGGGGTAACACTAATCTTTCTAGCAGTGCAAGGGTCGTTACTGATGTGGGAACCCAGCCAGTTGGAGACGATGTCTCGGATACATAGCGTCAAGGTCGCAGACGAAAAAGAGTCCTCAGTGGTTGGAATGGACCAACGCTGAAGAGGATCTGCCACAAGAAAGTGTCAAATTAATTGGACACAGATGACCTCAGAAGTCATCTCACATCTCGATTAACTTGTTTCTGTTGTCATAATGCGACACGAACTTCACAAACTAAACATCCACATCTTTGCACCAATCTCTAAACGTGATTTACACAATAAACGTTAGCACAGTTACACATGCGTAACAGGGTCTTCGACCATAAATATAATAGACTGGCCCTGACGTAATTTTCGTGGCTCCAACATCTCTGGGCTGAAGTCACGTGAATGTTGGCAAAACATGGTTGTTTCGTGTTGCGCTTATGGCTGTACTCAGCGTTTTGTCGGGGAAATGGCATTACATTTCACGTGTAAGTGTGTCTAAGATGGTGCAGATGCGTTTATTGAAATCTGCTGAAGTGACTTTTATATGTTTTTTACACTTGAAATAGAGTATCACGTAAATTAAAGTGTTGAAAGTGATGCCTGTAAAGTCAGACTGATATTACATTTTGGAAAGTATATGTGATAATTCGGTTACAGAAGTAAGTATAATCGTTTCTCGTTGCTACTCATAGGTTCCGTAAGGATGAAAACCGAAGGCAGCTTTGGATACAGGCCCTGAAACGGAAAAACTTTAAGCCGTTTGCACATACGCGCCTTCTCTCGAAGCACTTCGCGGAGAAGTGTTTTGATAAGTTAACTATTATTTACAATGTATATCTATAATTTGTATTTACAATGTCTGTCATTTTTAAACCTAGGCTCCAAAATTATTTTCTGAAACTGCAAAGTCTCACCTTTCATCTAAAATATCATTTTTTTAAACTGATAGTTTAAACTTTTGTAAAAATAATGGGAACTAAACCTTTGAAGTGCACCTAAAATTGATACTATAAAATGGACCTGCTCCTAAAGTAAACAATTTTGACACCTATAGTTGACATAATTCCCATAGCCCATTTTCTTTTATAAGTGACTAAAGCTCGAAACGTGGCGAATACAATGTTTAAAGTTTTGACACGAGCCCACTCTTACTGTTTAAAAGAATTTTAACGA
This sequence comes from Schistocerca cancellata, assembly GCF_023864275.1. Classification (NCBI taxonomy): domain Eukaryota; kingdom Metazoa; phylum Arthropoda; class Insecta; order Orthoptera; family Acrididae; genus Schistocerca; species Schistocerca cancellata. The sequence goes on along the minus strand of NC_064626.1, from coordinate 1,140,859,413 downwards.
CTTTTTACTATAATTGATAGTTTATAGTAATTTCGTCCCGCTGCCCACCAGAGTGGCGTTCGATGTATTTGTTAGATTTTATAAATGGTACTTTGAACAAATCCAGGTCGAACGTAGTTCTGGCATAATTTTTCACTAATAAAAAAGTAGTTTTTGTTGGAAGCGTTTGGCAGTCAATTGAGAAATGTGGGGAAAATCCGATACAAGCATAGGATGGCAGACCGCTGATTTGAAATCCCGCCACGTTTTGCCAACAGTCACGTGGTTTATGTTGGAGCCACACTAGCCCCATAGCTTCTGCACAGCAAGGCCAGTCTACTAGTATCTATGGTCTAAGAACAGGGTCCGATATGCCATCATATCTTTGTAAGAACATGCCACGTTCATGTCTAATGGAACTCAAAGTTACATGTATCACCAGCTACCAACTAATCTACCAGCCAAAAGCGAGGCTATGTGACGGTGCTATCTGCAGATGTAAGGAACTCTCTTCGCTTCCTGATGCCATTCAGTCGGGAATTTGAACCAAGGATTATGTGGAATCCCTGAATGATCAAAAAGATCAAATGGTAGAGTTTATTTTCCTATACACTGGCGCCGTCTTACGTGATAAAAATACCCATCAAACTTTGTTAGGGTTTAGTTAACTGATTTGCATACGAAAGTGCCCAACTAGCACAGCTTGCAGGGGATAACCACCACGAACATTAGGGAGCCGATTTTAGAGTATACGATGCAATATTCTACTCCCATCATGCTGCACTGGCCAACGAATGCTACAAAATTCCTCTGGAAAACTGCACGGTAAGTGGATGGTTTCACTATTTATGACTATTCGTATCCTGGAGCGGTTCGCACTCTCCCTGCATCGAGCTGGTGTAAAATATCTGACAGAGTACCAGACGCCAGAGTTGAGTGAACTTTGTGATAAAAAGCCTGTTGAAATCCTAGCAGAAAATTCTAGTAAAACAGGCTATCATCTATCATTTCACTGAAAAAGTATTACCTTCAGTGTCAACAGCAGTCGGTTCAGGCGTACATAATAAATGTCTACATTAGTCACAGAAGCTTCCATACCCAAATCTCTGGATTAAATCCTTTATTAATTCCAAAAGCGTCCATTTTAGTTAGGAAAAATTATCGTTCTGCTGGCTACTACTGTTTGAAAATAAAACTGAACATTAGCGCTCTGGTACATATTTTGCGTTTCAAGGTAGGAACCTTCCCAGCATTTGCTTTTTTTCTACATGATTAGAATTTTCCTTACGAACATGCAACAAGTGTTAATCAACAAATGTAAAGAAAGTCGGCTTAAGATTAACGTAAAACAGATTCACGTAAATGGTCAGTATATTGCCATATTATTACGTTCGTTAACTATCCTAAATGATCCAAGGTAGCAGTTATGTTCCATAGAACATGCAAACAGCAAATATAATATGAAATCTATTTACCAGTGGAACGAGGGATGAGCATGCATTTGCAGCTATCGAAAATAATGAACGCTTTAAATTACTCAGTCTCTCTTGGAATAGAATACGCTGCTAGCCATATACGCGTTTATAAGCCACGGAAATCAAAATAAAGGATTATGCGTTGATTTACGCGTTTTAATCACTAGTATGTGGCGCTATCTCGAGCGATACTATCTCTTTTGTCGATTTTGGAACCGCGCAAGAGTTACAATTCGTTTGTAGTTCAGACAGACCGCCATTTCTAGCGTAAATGACTCCGCTGTCAGACACATCTAGCGTCTGGTGATGTAACTACCAAGCAAAGCCACACATTGTCACAGTAATGGATGAAAAATGTTAAAAGCTACTGGCCAAAACATTTCGAACTGTTTTTATTCTAGTTCTGTAAAATCAAGTTCTCATCCAAAAGATGGTTACTTTTGTTCAGAGATTCAAAATTTAAACATTGTTGTAAATGATGTTAACAAACTTAGGTTTTCACTATTGTGAAGCCTGCATCTAAATTATACTAACGAACGCAGTTAGATAAAACCACAACAAGCGTTTGTACTTCTGGTGCGGTTCATTATTTTTAGGAGATTATGTAAGGAGGAAAACTGTATCAATGTAATGTGGGATTTTAAAAAACGTATACGGCACAGCGCGTATTTTACAGCACAATAATTTCTCTGAGCCGTCTGGTATTGCGTTATTTTCAAATTAATTCCAGTCCGATACACCAGATATTGCCGATAGCAGCTCCCGCCAGGTATTCACGGTCCACTAATATAGTCTTTAGGCATACTATTCACTATTACCCGCACCACACAAAGAGACGAATGTGCTTACGTGGACAATCACCGAATCACAATCTAACTGTACACCGAAATTCTAACATTCTGCGTGGTGTCTGTCTGTTCTATATCGTGTCTCCCTACCACTTTCGCGCAACGACGCTGTGAGCGTGTTTTTTAGGGAATTGACTAATTTGAACCTGGGACCTGTTGCTGGTAAGGAGACGTCAGACCACAAATGAAATGGAGAGTTCAGAAGAGTTCAGTGAGACTAACGATGATATAACCAAATACTTAATGATTTCAGCGTCAGCTCCACTGCACTCCCTGTAAGAGAATCTTAATACTAACTAAATTTAGTGGAAGGGGTTCAAGGCTTTCCTATTTTTAGTTAGCTGGTAAAATAACGTCGAAAAAGCAGTTAAGATTACCATTGGAAATTTTATTCCACTCACAAAACATTGTTTATAAATTGCACTATTGACAAAAGGAAATGTTTTAATGCAGGATGGTAAAAACCAACTGCGTTCAACAAAAATGTGAACGAATATTCCCTGAATGGGTTTCCAAGTTCTACAATGGATCGAAGGATGACCTATGCCATATTACATCTATAATCTAGGTTTAAATTAAGTTTCACAAAAGAGAAAACTATGAAAATGCTCTAAAGTGACCCTCAATTATCTTTAATTACTTATCTAACTTGTCGTAAATTACAGTGGCTGATGTGGCTTCTCAATAACTATATAACAGAAAAATCATCGCGTTTCAGATTTTTACTTCAAATGGCAAATGTGAACACCATGAACTTTAATTGACGATCGACACTAGTACTACGCAAAAAGGGGGTGTAACAGATGAGACTTCTGCAGTTCTGAGTGAAGCTTTATGCGCTGTTATGCGGCATCGCCTGCGTTCATTACCTACAATTTACGGAAGTTAGTTTGAAAAAACTATCTGGCTGTGTTTTCATCTGACCAATCAGGGTCTCAATGTTAACCTTAAGCTCCGCCTACAAAAATTCTGTCTATCCAATGAGAAACGTTATACTTTTCGTGGTGGGGCAATGTTTTTAAAGTTTGCAACGTAACAGAGACGCGAAAAAGTCTCACGCTAAAACTTGCAGCTGGTGTGGTCCTTTTAGCGTTATCGTAAGATCTATACTGTTCTTCTGGAGGGCTCTATCTTTTAACATGGGCTGGGGGGGGGGGGTCGTGACGTAACAGAGACGCGAAAAAGTCTCACGCTAAAACTTGCGGCTGGGGGGCGGCCCCTTTTGTGTTATCGTAAGATCTATACTGTTCTTCTGGAGGGCTCTAGCTTTTAACATGGGCTGGGGGGTCGTCCTAGCGGTTAGCTGGCGACGTGGGTGCCCGTCCCTTATCGTAGGGCCTTCTAGCTTAACACGGTTCTGCTCTCGGCTTCTGTTCTCGTTTCTCCCCTCGGAACTGCGTCTGTCTCACGGTGGGAAGGTATGACATGCATTTAGGCATTCTTGTGTTAGTCTGTGGTATTTCATTTGCTCACTCGTTACTCGTATTACTTTGGTTAATTTAATGTCACGATTTATTCGGAGCTATTCGACATACTACTGGATTTGCTTATCATGCCAGGTTTTCATGGAAGGTGTTGGATTTGCCTGATACCTTACAAATTTTAACTTTGGTATATTCGACTAAACCTCCACGACCTCAAACAATTGGTTTCAGTATGATTCGAGTAGTTATAAAATAATTCATCAAGACTCACGTGCTTGTTTAGTTGCCTTACGACCTCGAATATGAGTGATTTACACTTATCTGTATCTGCAGTAACGTAAACTGTCGCAACAAGCAGCATAAGATGCGGAGGATCACAATATAGAATAGCAATTATGTACTAATACAGTGATTTCGTTCGTTTGTCTCTTGGATAATTTCTATGAATGATTGCCTATCAAAGTCGCGGGATCCAAACGATTCATATCGAACGTGCGATGGTAAATCGATCATGCAACTCTGGTGGCGGGCGTTATGAGTATGTTTACGGTTTTCGCTGCAACGACAAAAGTAGAGCGTTACAAAAATACTCGTCGTCTGTGGTGTCATCATATGAAAGTCGATTACGGTGGTCTGGATTGATAATTTGGAAGAGGCGAACCACGTATTCTTCCTGATACTCGTTCGTTTTCCGCACTGTCCGTAATGACATTGTAAACGGTATTTTACACACTTCGCACCACCACAGTCTACACAGTCCCTTGTTTCCTCGTCGGCTAGTACTCCATATTTGCGACAAAAAGTCGAACAATTTTCTACGCTCGATAAACATGGAATTAGATTTTTCCATGTGACAGAATCCGCCGAAGAAATGTCAAGAACACCATCCATCCTATTCACTAACGACATAAATCGTCTGGGATTTCCTAGCAACTCACAAATAATTCGCGGAGGTATGTACTTTAGAGCAACTAAGGGAACGACAGAAAACATAAAAATGACGGTCACAAATAACTGATCCCAACGCCCGCCACCAGAGTCGCATGATCGATTTTCCATCGCACGTTCGATATGTATCGTTTGGGCCCCGCGACTTCGATAGGCAATCATTCTTGGAAATCACCGTCTCTTGCGTCAACAAATTTAGACTGTACCATGTCTGGCGATACCAGTGAGCAGCTGTTTAAGATCTTTGGCATCGCGTCAGACTCATAAATATCTATTAGCACAATGAAACAGCTAGGAAATATAAATAGCCGAATACCGTACACAGTTGGAGATCAAGTAAAATAGGAAATAGCATTTTGATAATCGAAACCGCAAAACTAAGAGAATAAGATAAATTATTTTTGTATACGACAAACGACCCATATACTAATATTTAATTCCCAAGTGCAGCTTTAGTGGCAGATTTACTGAACCGAGTGATGGAGGAGGAGGAGATTAGTGTTTAACGTCCCGTCGACAACGAGGTCATTAGAGACGGAGCGCAAGCTCGGGTGAGGGAAGGATGGGGAAGGAAATCGGCCGTGCCCTTTCAAAGGAACCATCCCGGCATTTGCCTGAAGCGATTTAGGGAAATCACGGAAAACCTAAATCAGGATGGCCGGAGACGGGATTGAACCGTCGTCCTCCCGAATGCGAGTCCAGTGTGCTAACCAATGCGCCACCTCGTTCGGTCCGAGTGATGGCTTCTTCATTATATTATCATCCGGTTTATGGAATTTTAAACATTTTAATGTGTACTTTGGAAAGAAGACTTTAACATGCATTACATGTCAATAAAACTGCAGTTTCTTTGAAACTCATTCAGGGAAATATTAAAACTTGGTTACGTTATTCTTTAGGATTTTAAACATTAATTTCGTGTATTGAATAGTACATTGCAATCTTCCAGAGCAAAAGTTTATTGTATTTACTATCAAAATTACTTGGAGAGGAAGCAAAGTTTGAACCCATGCTTCACCATCCAGTACATTTCTTCACCGGGCTACTGCTCTTTGACGTACGGACTCATTGTTAAGAGAACTCAAAAATGGTTCAGATGGCTCTGAGCACTATGGGTTCAAATGGCTCTGAGCACTATGGGACTTAACATCTGAGGTCATCAGTCCCCTAGAACTTAGAACTACTTAAACCTAACTAGCCTAAGGACATCAAACACATCCATGCCCGAGGCAGGATTCGAACCTGCAATCGTAGTGGTCGCGCGGTTCCAGACTGAAGCGCCTAGAACCGCTCGGCCACACGGGCCGCCAAGAGAACTGATCAATGCACTGTGGTTGCATACACATACGCCACATTTTAAATAATCACGTTTTTCCTAATCACTTTGTGGTTGCCAACATTGTAGTTAGAGAGCCTTTTTTGAGAACGACAACAATACAAAAGAAATAAAATTTCCACCCGCCGCCCCACAACGCGAAAAAAAAAGACAACAGTCCAACGAGAAAGGGCGCAAAAACCGACGAATAATAATGCAGTTCATTTAGCAATGTAATTTTAAGCTAAGCCTCTAAATAAAACAAATCAAAATGCAGATATTGCAATTCATAGGCATACAATAGATAAATTTGTATAAATTTGATATTGTACCTCACAGAAATAAAAATTTCACCTACAGAAGGTGACGCATGAGTGTCGAAACATGTCTGGGTAAACATAAAAAAGAAAAATTAACTGTGTTTGCATAAGCCTGATTTTGAAAACAACTGGATTCGTGATTTCCTGTCAGGAAGGTCGCAGTTCGTAGTAACAGACGGCAAATCATCGAGTAAAACTGAAGTGATATCATGTGTTCCCCAGGGAAGCGTCCTGGGACCTTTGCTGTTCCTGATCTATATAAATGACCTGGGTGACAATCTGAGCAGTTCTCTTAGGTTGTTCGCAGATGATGCTGTAATTTACCGTCTAGTAAGGTCATCCGAAGACCAGTATCAGTTGCAAAGCGATTTAGAAAAGATTGTTGTATCGTGTGGCAGGTGGCAGTTGACGCTAAATAACGAAAAGTGTGAGGTGATCCACATGAGTTCCAAAAGAAATCCGTTGGAATTCGATTACTCAATAAATAGTACAACTCTCAAGGCTGTCAATTCAACTAAGTACCTGGGTGTTAAAATTACGAACAACTTCAGTTTACCACATAGATAATATTGTGGGGAAGGCGAGCCAAAGGTTGCGTTTCATTGGCAGGACACTTAGAAGATGCAACAAGTCCACTAAAGAGACAGCTTACACTACACTCGTTCGTCCTGTGTTGGAATATTGCTGCGCGGTTTGGGATCCTTACCATGTGGGATTGACGGAGGACATCGAAAGGGTGCAAAAAAGGGCAGCTCGTTTTGTATTATCACGAAATAGGGGAGAGAGTGTGGCAGATATGATACGCGAGTTGGGATGGAAGTCATTAAAGCAAAGACGTTTTTCGTCGCGGCGAGATCTACACTCCTGGAAATTGAAATAAGAACACCGTGAATTCATTGTCCCAGGAAGGGGAAACTTTATTGACACATTCCTGGGGTCAGATACATCACATGATCACACTGACAGAACCACAGGCACATAGACACAGGCAACAGAGCATGCACAATGTCGGCACTAGTACAGTGTATATCCACCTTTCGCAGCAATGCAGGCTGCTATTCTCCCATGGAGACGATCGTAGAGATGCTGGATGTAGTCCTGTGGAACGGCTTGCCATGCCATTTCCACCTGGCGCCTCAGTTGGACCAGTGTTCGTGCTGGACGTGCAGACCGCGTGAGACGACGCTTCATCCAGTCCCAAACATGCTCAATGGGGGACAGATCCGGAGATCTTGCTGGCCAGGGTAGTTGACTTACACCTTCTAGAGCACGTTGGGTGGCACGGGATACATGCGGACGTGCATTGTCCTGTTGGAACAGCAAGTTCCCTTGCCGGTCTAGGAATGGTAGAACGATGGGTTCGATGACGGTTTGGATGTACCGTGCACTATTCAGTGTCCCCTCGACGATCACCAGTGGTGTACGGCCAGTGTAGGAGATCGCTCCCCACACCATGATGCCGGGTGTTGGCCCTGTGTGCCTCGGTCGTATGCAGTCCTGATTGTGGCGCTCACCTGCACGGCGCCAAACACGCATACGACCATCATTGGCACCAAGGCAGAAGCGACTCCATTCGTCCCTCCATTCACGCCTGTCGCGACACCACTGGAGGCGGGCTGCACGATGTTGGCGCGTGAGCGGAAGACGGCCAAACGGTGTGCGGGACCGTAGCCCAGCTTCATGGAGACGGTTGCGAATGGTCCTCGCCGATACCCCAGGAGCAACAGTGTCCCTAATTTGCTGGGAAGTGGCGGTGCGGTCCCCTACGCCACTGCGTAGGATCCTACGGTCTTGGCGTGCATCCGTGCGTCGCTGCGGTCCGGTCCCAGGTCGACGGGCACGTGCACCTTTCGCCGACCACTGGCGACAACATCGATGTACTGTGGAGACCTCACGCCCCACGTGTTGAGCAATTCGGCGGTACGTCCACCCGGCCTCCCGCATGCCCACTATACGCCCTCGCTCAAAGTCCGTCAACTGCACATACGGTTCACGTCCACGCTGTCGCGGCATGCTACCAGTGTTAAAGACTGCGATGGAGCTCCGTATGTCACGGCAAACTGGCTGACACTGACGGCGGCGGTGCACAAATGCTGCGCAGCTAGCGCCATTCGACGGCCAACACCGCGGTTCCTGGTGTGTCCGCTGTGCCGTGCGTGTGATCATTGCTTGTACAGCCCTCTCGCAGTGTCCAGAGCAGGTATGGTGGGTCTGACACACCGGTGTCAATGTGTTCTTTTTTCCATTTCCAGGAGTGTATTTACGAAATTTCAGTCACCAACTTTCTCTTCCGAATGCGAAAATATTTTGTTGAGCCCAACCTACATAGGTAGGAATGATCGTCAAAATAAAATAAGAGAAATCAGAGCTCGAACAGGAAGGTTTAGGTGTTCGTTTTTCCCGCGCGCTGTTCGGGAGTGGAATGGTAGAGAGATGGTATGATTGTGGTTCGATAAACCCTCTGCCAGGCACTTGAATGTGAATTGCAGAGTACTCATGTAGATTTAGAACCCAATTTAGGCGATAAGATTTTAAAAAGGCTGCGGAAAGTGCTTCGTCTCGAAGGGAACCGCCTCGGATGTCAGCGGGACAGGACTGGAGCGGAGACACGACTGTGCTGGACTGTGGGGACGGCCGACGGTGAGAGTGGAAGGGGGGGGGGGCGAGATGGCAGGCTGGCTGGCAGGGCCCGGGGCGGCGCTCGGCGTGTTCTGTGCGCGGCGCGACAAGTTGCCAGGGGGGGGGGGGGGGGGGGGCACCTGCTGCGGCTGGCGTCTTGAGGGCCCGCCGGGCCGGCCGCGGGTATCGAGCGGCCGCCGCGGTCAATACGCGCCACGCCGGGGGCGCCGCGCCGCGCCGCGCCGCGCCGGGGCGAGTCTCGCATATCGCACGCTCCCTTCCCGCCGCGCGCCGTCTGGTTCCACACCGGCACGCGCGACCTCTGCTCGCCGCCCGAGGCGGCGGGTCCGTGTCACCTCAGCCTCGCTGGGAACTGACGTCACAGTGACGCGTCTTCCACAGAGGGTGACGCGAGCGCGAATCTCGGTAGCAGTCGACAAATGAAGAACTCTGGAGACGCCATATTGGACTTACGTATTTCGTTGTTTGCGTATAACACCGTCAGTCACAATCGGTGATGGCGCTAACAAATCTCTCCTCTCTCCTATCATTTATTATATTCTTCTAAAAAATAACAAAATTTTATTTATATATCATACTTACAGTATTGTTATTTCGAAAAGTATTATTCTTTGCAAAATGTTGTTGCTAAAAACAAAAGAGAAGAAAACTGCAAAAACGATTGAAACATCTCCTTAGAAAAAATTATGAATGTCTGTGCTGGTAAAACCCTTACGTTATTTGATTTTCAAACAGCTGAGCAAAACTGAACGTACTCAGACATTTCTCTCTTTACTTATTCTGATCATCACTAAACTGACAAACAATATTTTTAGCGCAACGCAATCTGACTTTCAATAATACCTACAAAAGAATGGCCGTGACTAACAATAACCTATACCTTTCATGAATTACTTACCTCACAAAAACCTTCGTTCCTCGAACTACTGCAATACAGCGAGCGCCAATACTACCAGCTAAATAAAGGATTCTAACTACTGAAGGCACTAACTACTGATAGGCATAGTTAGCAAAAGAAACATTTTGATGGAGAACAAACAATGTATTTACCTTAATAGTATTCAAAAGTCATAATATATCATCCCATGATATCCAATATTAAAAATTTACTCTTTCTGACGGACACATGTCCAGATCGTCCGCTCTCAAAATTCTGCCATCTCTCTCCCCATATCCAGCACTGCTGGCGGCTCACCTCCAACTGCGCAACGCTACGCGCTGTTCACATCCAACTGCCAAACACTACAATAGCGAATATTCCAACAATGCCAACCAGCCACAGACTGCACACAGCACAGCCAGTGATTTTCATACAGAGCTACGTGACGTTACCAACATAAAAACCTAAACACCCTACTTACAAGATGAAAATCCTTTGCCTTTTAAAACGTCAGGTAACAAGACTACAACGTGGCAATAAATGAGCAAATAACAACTTGCGTGTTATCATAGTACACCGTTCCGACATAGCGGCGCGTTTAAGATTTAGCACGACCACGTCGCTCTCGGCATAGTTTGTTATGACTGAACGCCAATTAACAACAGATCGCAAGAGAAAGCTTTTAGGACATCGTAAGATTACAGGTAAATTCGGCAGTTCAATGAATTCGCTATAGATTAGTTAACAGAAGCGTGGCGTTACAAAGTATAAGGAACAGGTTTCACGTCTTACTATATTCTAATAGGCCTACTTCTTTACCTTCATGCTGATAAAAGATTCTGCCACTTTCTCTTTAATTTAAGAAATGGTAGTTTCTTGGATTCTGTGACTGCGCTCTGATTAAATAACGAAAGATTCAAATTGCTGCGAGTGAAAGGAGCAGCAACGACATTTATACCTCGCTTGTCTCAAATATTTGGCTGTCATATTTCGGAATACTTCGGGATTTCCGAGAGTGTGGTTGGGCCAGAACCTAAGAACACAGCGTAGGTCATATATTCTTGCTTGTCACAAATAATACCGAGGAGAGAAGCCACTTCCACTCGTATCTCGATGTCACGTGTGACTGCGAAACTCTACAGCAGTCATGCTGACGTCACTTGACGGCAAGGTGTGCGTGAAATGAACCTCTCCTGCCGCCCAATCACGGGTACCAGACAGTCAGTGTCGTGCGCAACGGACGTGCCCTTACCTACATACACGGTGGAACACGTACTGTGAGTCTGCTGCTTTCTAATATCCGCTGTGAATTTGGGAGACGCCATACTGGATTTCGCCGTCTTTAGCTGAAGATTGCATTTGGTCCGTTCCACATTACAATTTACCTCCTACGAATAAACGCTTTTTCAAATTACCAGCACATTGGAGATCTCTCAAATATGTGTCGATACCGGTACAATTTCTTGTAATAAAATGACCAAAAAAGTCATATTGGTCGTAAAACACTTTCCGTATTTTGTTGTTTTCTTAATCTAACTTGCGTGTCGTGAAGCTATGCCATTTCAATGCAAGGGCACGTCGAAGATTTATCAAAAACCCTTCTTCATGGTATGATCCGTAATCATTAAATATGGACAGTTAGAGCCTTTAGGACACGCTCACAAGTTGAACGCGTCCACTGCGCTGTAGTGGTCACAGGCACTGAGTTACGAAGTCCAAAGCAACTGGTTTGCGTATTGCAACTTCCAAGCGTAGTTTCAGCCACCTTCGCGTTTCTAAAGGATTCTGCGATTTCGTTAATTTAATAGAAGCATTTTCTGCAATATTCCATGTTTTATAGGTACAACGGGGCTCTCTCTCAGTAGTGGGCTGTAATTCGTTAGTAATTTACAAATTAAGAATGCAACGTGCAAATGCGAGTAGATATTCGAAAGTCACTGATCATTTGCTAAAACAAACTGTAACTCAGAATTGGAAGCGTAAAGAAGACACTTGGAACAGAAAGAAAAGGTAACTTACTCTGCGCTGTCTATAAAGTGTAAAACAGAAATTAGAACCTAGTTATTTTACATTATTTTTTTTCCAAACTTCTTCAGTTAAACTACATACGCTAACGAAATGAACGTTGACACCGGTGCAGGAATGTTCCTAGCGATGTTTGTCCTCGTTGTTTCAGTTACTTCCGAGTTCAAAGGAAGTACAGGGTGTTTCAAAAATGATCGGTATATTTGAAACGGCAATAAAAACTAAACGAGCAGCGATAGAAATACACCGTTTGTTGCAATATGCTTGGGACAACAGTACATTTTCAGGCAGACAAACTTTAGAAATTACAGTAGTTACAATTTTCAACAACAGATAGCGCTGCGGTCTGGGAAACTCTATAGTACGATATTTTCCACATATCCACCATGCGTAGCAATAATATGGCGTAGTCTCTGAATGAAATTACCCGAAACCTTTGACAACGTGTCTGGCGGAATGGCTTCACATGCAGATGAGATGTACTGCTTCAGCTGTTCAATTGTTTCTGGGTTCTGGCGGTACACCTGATCTTTCAAGTGTCCCCACAGAAAGAAGTCACAGGGGTTCATGTCTGGCGAATAGGGAGGCCAATCCACGCCGCCTCCTGTATGCTTCGGATAGCCCAAAGCAATATTCATTCAGGAAATTAAAGACGTCGGCCGTGCGATGTGGCCGGGCACCATCTTGCATAAACCACGAGGTGTTCGCTGTGTCGTCTAAGGCAGTTTGTACCGCCACAAATTCACGAAGAATGTCCAGATAGCGTGATGCAGTAATCGTTTCGGATCTGAAAAATGGGCCAATGATTCCTTTGGAAGAAATGGCGGCCCAGACCAGTACTTTTTGAGGATGCAGGGACGATGGGACTGCAACATGGGGCTTTTCGGTTCCCCATATGCGCCAGTTCTGTTTATTGACGAAGCCGTCCAGGTAAAAATAAGCTTCGTCGGTAAACCAAATGCTGCCCACATGCATATCGCCGTCATCAATCCTGTGCACTATATCGTTAGCGAATGTCTCTCATGCAGCAATGGTAGCGGCGCTGAGGGGTTGCCGCGTTTGAATTTTGTATGGATAGAGGTGTAAACTCTGGCGCATGAGACTATACGTGGACGTTGGCGTCATTTGGACCGCAGCTGCAACACGGCGAACGGAAACCGGAGGCCGCTGTTGGATCACCTGCTGCACTAGCTGCGCGTTGCCCTCTGTGGTTGCCGTACACGGTCGCCCTACCTTTCCAGCACGTTCATCCGTCACGTTCCCAGTCCGTTGAAATTTTTCAAACAGATCCTTTATTGTATCGCTTTTCGGTCCTTTGGTTACATTAAACCTCCGTTGAAAACTTCGTCTTGTTGCAACAACACTGTGTTCTAGGCGGTGGAATTCCAATACCAGAAAAATCGTCTGTTCTAAGGAATAAACCACGTTGTCTACAGCACACTTGCACGTTGTGAACAGCACACGCTTGCAGCAGAAAGACGACGTACAGAATGGCGCACCCACAGACTGCGTTGTCTTCTATATCTTTCACATCACTTGCAGCGCCATCTGTTGTTGAAAATTGTAACTACTGTAATTTCGAAAGTTTGTCCGCCTGAAAATGTACTGTTGTCCCAAGCATATTGCAACAAACGGTGTATTTCTATCGCTGCTCGTTTAGTTTTTATTGCCGTTTCAAATATACCGGTCATTTTTGAAACACCCTGTAGTTAGTTTTTGTCGTACTCAATTGTAATTTTTCGCACAAATTAGAACATACCTGACACAACCAGCACACTCATTTAATATCATGTACCTTTCATAGTACATATGTTAACAACGAATATTAGATTGTCAGATTCTCATTTTCAAAGAAAAAAAGGCAAGAATAGTTCCGAAAATTGCAACGAAAGCACCAACTGAAAATGTAATGTGCAGCTTGTGTAAGTCGTTCTCGTGAATAGCTAGCAGTCACGAAGATACAGTGGCAACAGACATCTGTCGGTGCCTTCGACAAAGCCAAATTACGCCTTTGAAAGAGACATAGCTACAGCTTCTCTCTTAGCGTAGTATCTGAAGGGGGCCACCTGTGTGCGAGAAGGAAAGCCCCTACTCGCACAACCGTACGAGGAATACATATGATGATAATGATGTTTGGTTTGTGTGGGGCTCAACTGCGCGGTTATCGACGCCAGCGCCAGTACAAATTCCCAACCCTTGCTCAGTCCAATCTCGCCACTTTCATGAATGATAATGAAATGCTGACAAACACCCAGTCGTCTCGAGGCAGGTGAAAATCCCTGACTCCACCAGGAATCGAACCTGGGACCCCGTGCTCAGGAAGCGAGAAAGCGACGGCGGGGCCACGAGCTGCGGACAGGAATACATAATTTAGTAACTCACACAACTAACTCATGAGTCGCGTGAACAGAATCTTCGTAAATCACCGCACACACAGCTGCACTGCTAGTAGGAAAACTGATTTTAAAACCCGTTCCACACGAGCGTCTCTCTAGTCAAAATCGACTAGTCGCTGTGTGCGCACGTCACATGCTTGCATGTAAATCAGCCACCAGTCACGTCGTGAGCAGGTCAGTGACATCACTGATCAATTGACTGTGCCGAGTGTGGAATATCTTGAGTATGATTGTAACTTGCCCCCTTACTCGTCGGTTAGTGCGATAATATGACTGATCGCATATATCTAATGAATATGATTTCAGGCAAGGCTATCATCGTTTCCGCATTGACCGGCTGGAGGAGAGAAGTGTACTAGTTATTCTAATGAACACCGTATCTTACTCCAGCACTTTCTACTTGTAGGGATTTTGTTTAATACTTAAAACAGTCCAATTACTCATCTAAACTACGAAATAAAAGTTGGTACCAAATAATTAGAGACCACCGCAAGTCTAATTGAAATAATGCAAAAATTAATTAATACAGTCATAAGCCCAACTGCGTACTGACTGTTCAGTAGTTAAGCCATAATACGTAGCTGTTGGAGTGTATGTGAGGCTACAGAAGATTGACTTAGCCTTCTGACAACACAGTACGTTAAGAAATACTAATGAACTAAGAAGGCAGATATCTTATACCACTACTACTCAGATATGTTAATTTGGAAAAGATGTTTAATCTCGTTATTGAAAAGTAAATTACTGAATGGAGATACACTACTTGACCAAAAGTATCCGGACACCTGGCTGAAAATGACTTACAAGTTCGTGGCGCAATTCATCGGTAATGCTGGACTTCAGTACGGCGTTGGCCCACCCTTAGCCTTAATGACAGCTTCCACTCTCGTAGGCCTACGTTCAATCAGGTGCTGGAAGGTTTATTGGGAATGGTAGCCAATTCTTCACGGAGTGCTGCACTGAGAGGAGGTATCGATGTCGGTCGGTGAGGCCTGGCACGAAGTCGGCGTTCCAAAACATCCCAAAGGCGTTCTGTAGGATTCAGGTCGGGACTCTATGTAGGGCAGTCCATTTACAGGGATTTTATTGTCGTGTAACCACACCGCCACAGGCTGTGCATTATGAACAGGTGCTCGATCGTGTTGAAAGATGCAATTGGCTTCCCCGAATTTCCCTTCAGCAGTGAGAAGCAAGAAGGTGCTTAAAATGTCAATGTAGGCCTGTGCTGTGTAGTGCCACGCAAAACAACAAGGGGTACAAGCCCCTCCATGAAAAACACGACCACACCATAACACCATCACTTCCGAATTTCACTGTTGGCACCACACACGCTGGGAGATGATATTCACCGGGCATTCGCCCTACCCACACACTGCCATCGGATCGACACATTGTATACCGTAATTCGTCACTCCACACAACGTTTTTCCACTTTTCAGTCGCCCAATGTGTACGCTCCTTACACCAAGCGAGGCGTCGTTTGGCATTTACCGGCGTGATGTGTGGCTTATGAGCGGCCGCTCGACCATGAAATCCAAGTTTTCTAACCTCCTGCCTAATTGTAATGGTACTTGGAGTGGATCCTGATGCAGTTCGGAATTCCTGTGTGATGGTCTGGATAGATGTCTGCCTATTACACATTACGACGCTCTTCAATTGTCGGCAGTCTCTGTCAGTCAACAGACGTGGTCGGCTTGTACGCATTTGTGCTGTACGTGTCCCTTCACGTTTCCACTTCACTATCACATCGGGAACAGTGGACCTAGGGATGTTTAAGAGTCTGGAAATCTCACGTACAGACGTATAACACAAGTGACACCCAATCACCTGACTACGTTCGAAGTGCGTGAGTTCCGCGGAGCGCCCCAATCTGCTCTCTCAATATGTCTAATGACTACCGAGGTCGCTGATATGGAGTACCTGGCAATAGATGCCAGCACAATACACCGTGTATTTTTGGAGGTGTCCAGATACTTTTGATCACACGGTGTAGCTCTTTTGTTGCGACAATGATTTACGTAACCTCACATTAAGGTAGTATAGAATAATTTATAGAAGCTACAATGCATATTACATTTCTAATTGACACATAGTATCTAAAAGTTTAGAGAATAAAAGAAGTACATCCTATTTACAATAAACACAAGTGACAAAATTTTTTGGATAGCACATCTGTAGTATAGTGTGACATGCGCGTGGGTGGAAAGCCATGGAGGTAAAAAAAGAAGGGAGATGGCGTTATAGACTTACCCTTTACGTTGTTTTGAGGCCAGAGTGGGCGGGGTCTGCCACCGTCTTAAATAGCCCAAAACATTAGCAGACTACTGGTTACGATTGTTTCTCGTTCATTATTTCTGTAGCGTGCACGCAACAACTGTTTTCAATACTAAAAATTGCAGTCCTTCCATGAACAACATGGAGTCAGGAAGGCAATTGCCAATGTTTTTGTGCTCTTGAATGATTATTTGCTCTAGTAATATTGCATTTCCGCATAATTAATGCAACTTGTCTTTTGGTGATGTGTTTGGAATAACCAAAAAGAGAAGGAAACAAGGTGAAAAGCATTCTTTCGTAATCTATTTACTTTCACTTTTATTGTATTTGTATCGATATAGCAAATGAAGCTGGAACTCTGAAAACAACGCTTGTTTGATTTCTGGTACCGGTACTGTTTTTTGTTTGTCACATTTTTAGCTTTCAACTCGTATGCACAACACTTTTAATTCGCGTCTTCAAAAAAACTTACCTACGTGTTCTTTGTTAGCCCAAAAATGTGTGCAATGAGGAACGATGCAAGGCATGCTGTTGTATCTTGCGCATTTCAGAAAAGTAAACGTTTATTGAACTGTCAGTGAAACAGAACTGCACCGAGGTATACCTTCATACAGAACAGAGTTCTTGTTTTATCAGATTGTCAGTGCGTTAGTCTCACTATAGTTCACACATATTTTCACTTTGAAATCTTACCAATGATGCGTCATTCAGTGCGTGACCAATAACAATTTACAGGATTAAAAAGAAATAATTTTTTAAAATGTGTTTCAGCATTGTGCAATACCATAAATGTGGTTAAGGAAATGGACTTAAAACATTAGAAAACTGATATTTTGCTGTAACGTGTACGTAAGTTAATTTTTTAAGCAATTTAGCCTAACCTGTGTAACATATAGGCCTACTTTTCCAACAGTATCCTATTTGCTTATTTTCCTGGAATATTTCTCGCCTGTAACTTTGTCAGTTTATGATCAACTGCTTCACTTTACTTTTGAATTTCATTTTTATGTTTTCGTAGTAAATAAGTCTATGCCATGCTTTGTGACATATCAACAGTTACTTAGTTAATCATACAGTTAGTTAGCTGCATGTTCTACGTTGCATGTGGAACGAATCATTTTATATTAACACCATTTGTTTTGTAAATACACTGGACGGGGAGGAGACCGTTGATACTCGGATGTCGGAGTGTTTGCAGTTTGGAGGGCAATGAAAAACACAGGAAAGAATAAAAGTAAGCGGCACAACCATAAATCATGTTTACAAAAGAAAATATTGCTTGAACGGCTTCACCTATGAATGAAATGTGATTCCTTTAAACTTCAGATTAAGATCGGATCGGTTAGTACACTCGTAAACGACGCAGACTAGCATTTCTGAAGAAACACAATCAAACCATCAGATGCTATTTGGGATACCACAAAAGTCGACCGATATACACAACGGTTGAAACTGGGCACGGACACATTACAGTGACTTCACGGGGAAGTATCAGTACCATGAACCATGGAGGTATAAATGCGGTGAACGTAATGTTTTGGGCTATGTAAGGTTGCGAACGTCGGCTTCAAGTTTGTTATATAATGACAACTCCCTCTTCTTTACCTCCTTGTAGAAAACAAAGCACTGTGGTGTCCTCTGCTAACATCGGAAGTTAACCTATTGTTCTCGAGCACAAGGCTCTTATAGTAATGGATTTTGTGTTTTTGTTTCTTCTTAATTTCTATTTCGTTGTTTGCTTTATTTTCGTGGCACACTGCAAACTTGGTTCAGGCCGTGGTATCTTTCCTACTAGCGTTCTCCCACATAAGGACGAAACATATGAAAGCAAAGAGGTCCAGGTATTTATGTTTCACAATACCGGTACCCGCCGGGATAGGCGCGCACACTAGCACACCACTTATGAGATTCAGGGAGGCGCGCAGGACCCGTATCGAACGACGAGGACCTATGGCTGGTACCCACGATTCGCCTCAGTTAATGATTCGCGTACATTTCGAGAAACGTTCTCACACTTTGACACTGGGCAACGCACGAGACGCAGACAGATGGGGTGGCCGCAGGGAGACTAACAGAAAATTGGCTCTGAGCACTATGGGACTTAACATCTGAGGTCATCAGTCCCCTAGAACTTAGAACTACTTAAACTTAGCTAGCTTAAGGGCGTCACACACATCCATGCCCGAAGCAGGACCGTAGAGGTCGCGCTGTTCCAGACTGAAGGGCCTAGAACCGCTCGGCCACACCGGGGGCGGGCTACTAACAATTCCAGATCCAAAAAATAGCATAGTAAAAAGAAAGCATAAGAATGTAAATAGTTAACCTGTTTAATGAAAACAGCCGGAAATATTCAATGAGGAAAATAGCTTCTCTCGTTATTTGACACATAGAAAGAAGACAATATGCAAACTATAAGTAAAAGGCTGTGTTTATTGCCTTCTGAATATTGTTAGATGGGTTTTTAAGTTCATATATATTTATGTTCGCGCAAATAAATATACAGGGTGTTTCAGAAGTGATGGTCAATAATTCACACACGGAAAATACAGGCCAAAAGTAAAGTGTATGCCAGCGCACTCTTCATTGGTGTAACCTCTGTCCATGGTGCCATCACGTTCGTAACTGATTGTGAGGCCGGTACAGCTCAGTGCACGGAGAGGGAAAGGGAAGCAGTTGCGCACGCGTAAATAGATAGTCCATTCCAAACCTTGAGGTACCATGGTAAACACCGCGGTATCCAGGGCCGTTTACAGTTGGTTCCCAACTCGAATTAATGCGATACCTCGGCAACAGCTCATTTTTGGACGCATGTTTATTGGAGCTTTTTAGCTACTTTTGCCCTGTATTTTCCACGTTTGACTTATTGACCATCACTTCTGGAACATCCTGTACATATTTTTCAATGTTTGAACGACGCGCTTCCTCTTGTTTTTTTTCCCAGTTTTCGTGAGTGAAGGGGCTTTACCAAACGACCTCTGTCGACAATAGCCATCACCAATTTTGCTTTGGTCATTAATCAGTGCTATCATCATTCCTTGTTCCTACATGCAGTTAATATATATCGATTTTTGCATAAAAAGGGTAGCTCCTCATAACCTCACTTTCACCGTTCAGGTTCCAAACTGCACAGCAGACAGCTCTAATAACGCACAAATTTCAGGGCTGACATGTAAACGAAAAATACCTCTAGTGACGGGTGATACTCGACAGGGTAACAAAACGCACGGTGTGCTGCACGTGATTCACTAGTAGCGAGTGGTCAATCTAGAGAAGAAAGTCGATCGTGTATGAGCGACTGTAGTGTACTCGTACCTGTGCTGTAGTCGCGGGCCGGCCGGAGTGGCCGAGCGGTTCTAGGCGCTTCAGTCGGGAACCGCGCGGCCGTTACGGTCGCAGGTTCGAATCCTGCCTCTGGCATGGATGTGTGTGATGTCTTTAGGTTAGGTTTCAGTAGTTCTAGGGGACTGATGACCTCAGATGTTGAGTCCCTTAGTGCTCAGAGCCATTTTTTTGTAGTCGCGGTACCACGAGGCGGTTTTTCAGAGACCGCTACGTCACAGTAAATTACTTAGTATTGCAACAATATACCACGAAGCAAGTTGCTTTATTAAATAATTTAAGCAAGTTTACCGAAAGTTGTGGCTGGTGGCGGTCTCTGCGATATCTGTTGCTGAAGATTAACGACAATTCGCTGTCGATTAACGGCAATTAGGATTTAAATTGAGTTGTAGCGTTTCCCGGAAAATACCATTTCTCCCGCCCTAAGCTCTCCAGTTCACATAATGCGGTAGTCGAATGGTTGCGGCGTCACCCAGATTGCGCATGGAAACATCCACATTCGGGTGACCTCACTCCTGTGACGTCACATGACCTTCCGCGTCTCCTAACGGAACTTTTTTTCTGCTCTGCATCGCTTGCTCTGTGAGCAGACCGTACTCTGGTGGATAGCGCCGCTGCCTCTAGGTCCCGCGATTCCGGTTTGGTTTCCCCGCCGGGTCGGATATTTCCTTCGCTCAAAGACAAGCTGGTTTTGTCTCCACGTTCTCTGAACGTGCCCTAAATTCTCCAGATATACAGGGTTCCTGTGGCCAACTGTGTGGCTACGACTTAAGAGCTTAAAGGGCTCTGACAAGCTGTGGGGGGGGGGGGGGCGGACAAAGATATAGAGACACCACAAACACAACACAATCTCTTTCCAACTCGCTGTAGCAGAACCGTCGACATTCAAAACAGCTTTCATTCGTCTCGGAATAGATAATTACAGGTCCCGTATAGTTTCAAAGGGAATCTTAATGCAATTCTTCTTGCGAAACAATGGCAAGTTGAGGTAACGTTGATGGAGGTTGTAGCGTTCTTTACAATAAGCTTATCTGGAATACTTAAGTGAGTGCCTGAACTGAAGAATGGATGCATAACTGGACATATCGGGTAGCGTGTTGTAACTGCAAGTAGTGTACTTGCAGCTGTAGGAGGCTCGATATTATTATGAGCAAAAACTTAATACGCATTGATTGGATAATGTAGCTAACAATACCAATAAAGTAACACAGTCGCTGACAAATACATTCAGCCCCCTAGGCACTGATCCTCTGGCCCTTTTCAAAAGTGATACTTCGATCCTAGTGCACATAACAGACAAATTCAATCGTCTTACCTCTAAAGCAGCAACGGTGGAACGCTATATATGCTGGTCTCTCATTAAGAAAATAAAAATATGCTACCTATAGGCTCAGGAGTCTGCAATCCTGACCATAATATTTTGAAATGTACATGAAATTCTTAAGGCTGATAAATGAAAACATTTAAGAAACACCCAATGTCTTTCAAAAACATACACCGTGAGATCAAAAGTATCCGGACGCCCTCAAAAACATGCGTTTTTCATATTAGGTGCATTGTGCTGCCACCTACTGCAAGGTACTCCATATCAGCTACCTCAGTATTCATTAAACATCGTGAGAGAGCAGAATGGGGCGCTCCGCAGAACTCACGGACTTCGATCGTGGTCAGGTGATTGGGTGTCACTTGTGTCTCACGTTTGTACGCGATATTTCCACACTCCTAAACATCGCTAGATCCACTGTTTCCAATGTGGTAGGAAGTGGAATCGTGAAGGGACACATACGGCACAAAAGCGTACAGGTCGACCTCGTCTGTTGACTAACAGAGACCGCGATTTTTGAAGAGGGTCGTAATGTGCAACAGACAGACATCTATCCAGACCATCATACAGGAATTCCAAACTGCATCAGGATCCACTGCCAAACGACGCCTCGCTTGGTGTAAGGAGCGTAAATATTGGACGATTGAACAGTGGGAAAACGTCGTGTGGAATGACGAACGACGGTACATAATGTGGCGATCTGATGGCACGGTATGGGTATGGTGAACGCCCGGTGAACGTCATCTGCCAGCGTGTGTAGTGCCAACAGTAAAATTCAGAGATGGTGGTGTTATCGTGTGATGTTTTTCATGGAGGGGGCTTGCACCCGTTGTTGTTTTGCGTGGCACTATCACAGCACAGGCCTACATTGATGTTTTAAGCACCTTCTTGCTTCCCACTGCGGAAGAGCAATTCGGGGATGGCGACTGCATCTTTCTACACGATCTAGCAGCTTTTCATAATGCACGGCCTGTGGCGGATTGGTTACACGCCAATAACATCCCTGTAATGGACTGACCTGCACAGAGTCCTGAACTGAATCCTGTAGAACACCTTTGGGATGTTATGGAACTCCGACTTCGTACCAGGCCTCACCGACCGTCATCGATTCCTTTCTTGAGTGCGGCACTCCGTTAAGAATGGGCTGCCATTCCCCATTCCAGCATCTGATGGAACGTATGTACGCGAGAGTGGAAGCTGTCGTCAAGGTTAAAGGTGGGCTAACACCATACTGAATTCCACCATTGCCAATGGACGGCGCCACGAATTTGTGAGTCATATTCAGCCAGGTGTCCGGATACTATTGATCACATAGTGTATTAACTGGGCAGGGAGGCGATACTGATTCTCGTGAATTACTAACATTGACTTTTTTCTGAAATTATATTCCAAGTTAGGTTTGACTTTTCAAAACATCTGATAATTGAAGTTACATTACTCAGAAAAATTACAGCCTATTTACTATTGATTCATAAACAATGAGATTTATACCGCAAGTATTATCTAATCTCGCTAAAAAAGCAAAAGCGCAAATCATCAAATTATATATACCTGTGTTACCAAATCTTAGAACCATTACAAAAGGAAAATATCTAACTAGCTTCTACATCAAGCCAGTTTACGTACATTCTAGCGTTACTCAACAATTACAAATTATCAGCCAACTCGTCTATGCTAACACGCTGGCAAAACGAAAGCCATATTTATTTAACATCTTTACCTGATTGCGTGAAGACTTCTGCTTCCAAGTTTCTGTTTGCAATAATACATTATAATCTAATACTTGGTGGCTTCACAGAGCACACCACAAAAACTAACTACTCCATCCTCTTTCGCTCACAGACAGCTACCCACTGCTGTGCGCCAAGCGCTCTCTTACTACAACACTACAATCTCAGACTAGAAGCAGTATGTTTGTCTCTGCGGTCGTGACCCTCAGCGATCCGATTTATGAAACCTATTGCGAGGTGCCGGAGCTAGCAGTGTATTTAACACTAAATTCTTCTGGAATCTTCATATGTAAATCATGCTCTAAGCGCCCCCCCCCCCCCCCCCCCCCTTATTCCAACTCCGACTTTTGCTGTTGCACATGGATTAAGAAGAAACGCGAACTGACTGTAATCGATCCTGCAAGTGGAGTAGAAAAGAGTTTGGCACCTACAATAATTCAATTTGATAGACATTAATTAAATAAAGGAAAGTTTCAGTAACGTAGTGAGAAATGAAAGAGTTGCTCTACCGATTAACAGAATCAAAGTTCTGTCCAAAATAACAATTTGATTTATTATGACTAAACTCAAAATAATAAACAAAACACATGAAACATTTACAATACATCAAATTGGATACTCAAATAAATGCTGTGAAGGTGAAGTTGTCCGTAAACTAGCTTGTGACGTTTATGACCAAGTGGTATGTGGAGCCAATTCCTTGCAACTCAAATCTCTAGAGAAACACCCAGCCAACCCAACATTAATTGCTGTTACAGGGGTGAGAACTCAGACAATGAACACCCAAGACAGAACCACGTAAGAAAAAGACGGGAACAGGCGCGCTCTGCTGAGCTCTGACTATCACAGAGCAAAATTCCCGAATCTGCCGGTGCTGCAGACATACATTACCAAGCTGTCTTCGTAACTGCAAGGACACGATCTGGCGTACCGGAAGCGATGGCTGGTTGCTTCGACGTCCCGTCGTAGTGTTGATAATGTCGCGAGTATAGCCCGAAACAAATTATCCTGGTCTGGTTGTTCCAGACTAAAGACTTCCTATCAATACAAATGCGCCTCTAAGGGAGACGAAGAAGGCGCACCACACAATCACTGACGGTACAGTGATTGATTTTAACAAGCGAAGTCACACAGTAACTCCGATACTGTCGACTTTAACCAAAACTGCTCAAGACGGACAACATAGGCCGTTTCTACGCAGAACGCTCAATTGCCAACTGTACTCGGAAAGTTACGTTGAAGTCGAAACTTCAGCAATTTCGTCAAAGAGTTACAATTAAAATGCAAGTATATTAGACAGCCAACGGAAGGTAGGCTGTCCAGAGCAGCGAGAGCTCACTCTTGTAACCTACTCCAACCGAAAGGCGAGAGCCGGCTCTCTCAAGAGCACCCGTACAAACCGAACACAGAACATTCCCGCCCCCACGACAGTGGCCGTGGTTAAACGTTCCAATCAGCAGCTCGAGAACCGGCGGAAAATTCCATTCTATTGCCGAAGCACTACCATTCCACCAATGGAGATTCTTGGCGCCAATTTCTGCGCCGATTTTGCTACGTCACGGAGCTATGCCCTGAGCAAGCCAATCACAGTTACGATTTTGCAGAAAACGCGGGAATTTGCCCCCCTAGACTGTCTGGGAACACAAGTCATTCCTACGCCTCTGTGAAGTAACGGAATCTCTAGCCCAGCCGCCCCTTCTGGCCCCTCTGGGCGTGTCGCTCCCGCTCTTATGACAATGTCGGCGTCTGGAAAGCATCCACTCGACTCCCTCACGCCTGTCAGCTTAACCCTTTCAAGCTCAGCAGACCTCGCCTGTCACGGGACCACCCAGGTGACGAGAGACGCTGTGTGGGAAGTCCGCATGTGAAGGAACAGCAACTTTTCACCACATGCAATTAGAGACGAAAATCGAATTACTCAGAGTAAGATAGAAATATGAGAGGGGGCTCATGCCACCTCTCACTATCAGAGACATACATCGTTTATAGTATTATCATATTCGGGTGCCATACACAAGTGTAACCCAATAGACTCCTTTCAGTGCAGATAGTGATCACGCAGCCTTCTCTCCAATGTAGACCACAACCGCTCAGTAATATTGACATCTGGTGACTGTGGTGGCCATAACAGGTGTGACGATTTATCCTCGCGCTCACAAATCGAGTCCTGGCCGACGTGAGCTATGTGAACACGGACGTTGTCGTCTTGGAACACGGCATCACCGTTGTGGAACAATCGTTGTACTATCACATAGACCTGATTAGTCAAAATAGTCACATCACCCTTGGCAGAAACGAGACTTTGCAGAGTAACCTTTGGGCCCATGGAATACCATGAAATGGCTGGCCACGTCATCACGGAACCACCACCATGTTTCATTCTCGGGATGTAAATTCTGTCAGGAGTTCGAAACAGCGTGGGATTAGACTCATCTGACCAAATGACTTTCTTCCATTGCTCCATAGTCCAGGTCTTATGGCTTCCGCACCACGTTGCGGCCATTTGTTGATGACTGGTTTTGGAATTCCAGCTCGCCCTTCAATTCCCCGCTTATGGAGATCCCTTAGTGCTGTTTTCGTGCTGACGTGATTCGCGAGGGCGCCATTGACTTCTGCAGCTGTCCTCATCTAATTTTTCGTCAAAATCCTCTTCAGTGACCGCCTTTCACCACCACACAACATAAACTATGGTTAAGAGTATCCGGACCCATGGCTGAAAATTACAAGTTCGTGGTGCCCTCCATTGGTAATGCTGGAATTCAATATGGTGTTGACCCACTCCCGCAGGCATACCATCAGTCAGGTGCTGGAAGGTTTCTTGGGGAATGGTAGCCAATTCTTCACGGAGTGTTGCACTGACGGGAGGTATCGATGTCGGTCCTTCAGGCCTGGCACGAAGTCGGCGTTCCAGAACATCCCAAAGGTGTTCTATAGGATTCAGGTCGGGGACTCTGTGCAGGCCAGTCCATTACAGGGATGTTATTGTATTGTAACCACTCCACCACAGGCCGAGCATTATGAAAAGCTGTTAGATCGTGTAGAAAGATGCAGTTGCCATGCCCGAATTGCCCTTCAGCAGTGGGAAGCTAGAAGGTGCTTAAAACATTAATGTAGGCCTGTGATGTGATAGTGCCACGCAAAACAAGGGGTACAAGCCCCATCCATTAAAAACACGACCACACCATAACACCACGGCTTCCGAATTTTACTGTTGGCACCACACACGATGGTAGATGACGTTCACCGGGCATTCGCTTACCCACACACTGCCATCGGATCGCCACATTGTGTAGCGCGATTCATCACTCCACACAACGTTTTTCCACTGTTCAATCGTCCACTGTTTACCGCTCCTTACACCAAGTGAGGCATCGTTTGGCATTTACCTGCGTGATGTGTGACTTATGAGCAGCCGCCCGACCATGAAATCCAAGTTTTCTCACCTCCCGCCTAACTGTCATAGTACTTGCAGTGAAAACTGATTCAGTTTGGAATTCGTGTGTGATGATCTGGATAGATGTCTGCCTATTACACATTACGATGCTCTCCAACTGTCGGCAGTCTGTCAGTCAACAGACGAGGTCGGCATGTACGCTTTTGTGCTGCATATGTCCCTTCATGTTTCCACTGCACTATCACATCGGAAAAAGTGGACCCAAGGATGTTTAGGAGTCTCGAAATCTCGCGTACAGGCACATGACACAAGTGACACCCAATCACCTGACCACGTTCGAAGTCCGTGAGTTCCGCGGAGCGCCCCATTATGCTCTCTCGCAAGGTCTAATTGACTACTGAGGTCGCTGGTATGGAGTACCTGGCAGTAGTTGGCAGCAAAATGCACCTGATATGAAAAACCTTTGTTTATAGAGGTGTCCGGAAACTTTTGATCACACAGTGTACACTCTCGACAGCTTTGTGACTAGCGAATGACGTTTTTCAGCTTTTCCCGTACGCGGTATAAATCTTCGCTACAGTGCCTCTTGAAACACCAAACACTTTGAGTGCCGCAATTACGGAAACACCCACCACAAGAGCACCAACTATTTGCCCATATTCGAATTCACTTAGCTCCTCACAACGCACTAACAACTGCACGGAACACCGGTCTGGCTTCGGTCGACACCAGCAACATACTGAAGGCACTGCACAGGGTCCGTTCGTGGTCAAATACGACATTGCAAGCTTCAGGCTTGCCTGGTAACTGCATTTATGTTGAAGCTTGGGTCTCTCTAGTGTTTCCATATTTAGCTCGTTAATAGCTCAAGGGAAGTATCTAGGAAGACATCTTCCTGACTTACCGGTATGATTCCTAATCGCACAAACTGCAACTGAGAAACTAAATCGTGTGCATTTCTCTCACCAGTGACTTGAATCAGACCACAAGCAAGTAGAATCATTTGTATATCAAATCACTTTACTCATATGATTGCCACCACACACACACATTTCCCTCTAGGTAGTACAGACTGCTACGAAGTATTAGTTATACAGCATAATTCTCTCAACCTTTCGTGTACAACCATTAATCAGAAAAATGGTTTGCTAATTACAAACAATATGTTATTAAAATGTCAGCGAATAAAAGCAGTCCACATGTTATCGGAAATAATACCTTATAACACTACAGACTACTACTAAAATACACTACTGGCCATTAAAATTGCTACACCATGAAGATGACGTGCTACAGAAGCGAAATTTAAAAGACAGGAAGAAGATGCTGTGATATGCAAATGATTAGCTTTTCAGAGCATTCACACAAGGTTGGCGTCGGTGGCGACACATACAACGTGCTGACATGACGAAAGTTTCCAACCGATTTCTCATACACAAACAGCAGTTGACCGGCGTTGCCGGGTGAAACGTTGTTGTGATGCCTCGAGTAAGGAGAAGAAATGCGTACCATCACGTTTCCGACTTTGATAAAGGTCGGATTGTAGCCTATCGCGATTGCGGTTTATCGTATCGCTACATTACTGCTCGCGTTGGTCGAGATCCAATGACTGTTAGCAGAATATGGAATCGGTGGCTTCAGGAGGGTAATACGGAACGCCGTGCTGGATCCCAACGGCCTCATATCACTAGCACTCGAGATGACAGGCATCTTAGCCGCATGGCTGTAACGGATCGTGCAGCCACGTCTCGATCCTTGAGTCAACAGATGGGGACGTTGGAAAGACACCAACCATCTGCACCAACAGTTCGACGACGTTTTCAGCAGCATGGACTATCGGTTCGGAGACCGTGGCTGCAGTTACCCTTGATGCTGCATCACAGACAGGCGATGGTGTACTCGACGACGAACCTGGGTGCACGAATGGCGAAACGTCATTTTTTCGGATGAATCCAGGTTCTGTTTACAGCATCGTGATGGTCGCATCCGTGTTTGGCGACCGCGATGAACGTACATTGGAAGCATGTAGTCGTCATCGCCATACTGGCGTATCACCAGGCGTGATGGTATGGGGTGCCATTGGTTACACATCTCGGTCATCTCTTGTTCGCATTGACGGCACTTTGAACAGTGGACGTTACATTTCTGATGTGTTACGACCCGTGGCTCTACCCTTCATTCGATCCCTGCGAAACCCTACATTTCGGCAGAATAATGCACGACCGCATGTTGCAGGTCCTGTAAGGGCCTTTCTGGATACAGAAAATGTTCGACTGCTGCCCTGGCCAGCACATTCTCCAGATCTCTCACCAGTTGAAATGTCTGGTCAATGGTGGCCGAGCAACTGGCTCGTCACAATACGCCAGTCACTACTCTTGATGAACTGTGGTATCGTGTTGAAGCTGCATGGACAGCTATATCTGTACACGCCATCCAAGCTCTGTTTGACTCAATGCCCAGGCGTATCAAGGCCGTTATTACGGCCAGAGGTTGTTGTTCTGGGTACTGATTTCTCAGGATCTATGCACCCAAATTGCGTGAAAATGTAATCACATGTCGGTTCTAGTATAATATATCTGTCCAATGAATACCCGTTTATCATCTGCAATTCTTCTTGGTGTAGCAATTTTAATGGCCAGTAGAGTAGCAATAATGTTACTCCTGTAAAATTATTTTAATTTTTGACCATAACTGTGTGCAATGGAAAGGTATCGGATTTTTTTCCGTCTTTCGAAAGATCCCTATTGAAAGGCAACAGTAGCAAAACAAACGGGAACCGAACCAAGATCCTATTAATAATGAAGAGTACATCGAAGGAAACAGTCGCCAGCCTAAATTAGGCAATGTTATCCAAAATACGCAGCACTGTCCATAAAACAAGTTAACTATTAAGACTGACTTGACTTGATAGTGAAATTATGTTTTGCTCATAGGATAGAAGTTTAGCAAGTAACGTACTAGTGGTTCGACATGAACTACACATGAGGAGCACAAATATGTTTTGGGAAAAACTGGCTGTCAATAAGAGTTACTGTCCGTACAATAGAGTGGGAAGCTAATGATCATTATAGGTATTTTTTTTATTTTAATCGTATGGCTAGGGCCCCCGCCGGGCAGACCGTTCGCCGGGTGCCGGTCTTTCAATTTGACGCCACTTCGGCGACCTGCAGTCGATGAGCATGATAGGCTGATGGTGAGGACAGCACAACTCCCAGTCCCTGGCACGAGAAAATTCCCCGACCCAGCCGGGAATCGAACTCGGGCCCAGAGGATTAACAATCCGTCACGCTGATCATTCAGCTACCGGGGGCGGACATTATACGTACATGATTATTAAGGATGGAGCACTACTAACTTAGACAAGGGGTTCTTTTGTCAGTTCAATTATTGGAAATTACTATTACTGAAATGGTTTTCAGGCAATTGTATAATTTGTACTTATTATTATTTGTGTTCTCAAGGAGAA
Source organism: Schistocerca cancellata (assembly GCF_023864275.1). NCBI lineage: Eukaryota > Metazoa > Arthropoda > Insecta > Orthoptera > Acrididae > Schistocerca > Schistocerca cancellata. The sequence goes on along the minus strand of NC_064626.1, from coordinate 1,140,829,636 downwards.
TTCACCTCCTTATACTATTTATTTCAAATCGGACGTGTGATAGATACCTGGATCTAGTATAATTTGAATAGTTGTAGCTATTTGCTTACTATAGTAAGCACAAGTTATAAGAATTAAAGTTGTACTTCTTGAGTACTGTTACTGTAACATGAAATTTAAATTTGGCTCAACTATTAGCATGGAGGCCCCAGTAGACTCACATCTTGGCAGAACATTTTATTCATAACACAATATTAGAAACACTTAACCATATACCACATTAATCCTTACGCTGGCCCTCATAAGTCTACTATACAGTGTCTGTTATGAATCAACACAGTTCTTTTGCAGCTAAATGTAACACTGTACTGAGATTTCAATAAGAAGAATCTTTAAACTGAATACTTCAAACCTTCTCTTTGCAGCTGCGCCTTGGTGAAACTTTAACTATCCTTTTATGAAATTTATGTCGTGTAGTTCCGTTATAACTCCAGCTAAATAATTATGTACTTCACTACTCCCCAAAGTTTATTAACTTCGTTGAGGAATGTAACTACTTTTCAGCTCAATAAACTTCCATTCTTTCACAGCACATCAGTTTTGAAGTTACATCCATAGGTTAATTACAATTACAAAAATCGTCATAAGCAATAAATAAAATATTTACACAGATATTACACCAAAGAACACGGTTATACAGAAGTCACGTTAAATAAAAAGAGACAATTATAAGTAATATCGATAATAGTGTTACACAGTTTGAAAAATGCAAGTAGTCGTCCGAGAAGTTAAATTATTAGTGCAAAAGTTGTAAGTGAGAGTTGGGACAGATGTGACGGCAACCGAAATAGAAGCTGTGATATTAGTGGAAGCAACGATATAGATAGAAGCAGCATACTTTCCCTGTACTGTTTCTGTTTTAAACTTCTTTTAAGTTTTCTTTCCCTTCTTTTGCCTCATTTCATTCTTTTAGATGCAGAATAGCTGCATTGTGTCCGCTGTAGAGAATATTTACAGGGAAACATATCCAATTCGTCATAGCTCACAGTATGCTATAGACGCAACATCACGCAGCAATAAATAAAATAGTTCCCAGGCTGAAATAAATCTTGATCGGAATCTCGCGTTACAAAACATTTATCTGTAGACCACTTTGTCAAAGTGAAAATCTCTAAAACAAGAAATAAAGGACGCACTTTTGCCACAGAGCAGTGGCGAGACTGTTTTATGCGGTAGCTGGCGGCACACGGTTTTAAATTTCCACAGTTTGTCGGCGAACAAATACAAGCTTCGCAGCGCTTTGCGTAAACCGAATAACGTCCAAATACGTGCGACGTGAAAGAACAAACACGTGCGAGCGTATTTCTCTTTCGCCGGAACTCTCGCTTCCATCTAACTCTGACTTTGAATTGGGGCTTCGAGCTGTCGCTAGTTCGGCGCGTGTACGCACATTGCGAATAAAAAGCCACGGATTGACCGGACACACACAGCAGACGTCGCGTCGCAGCCAGCACTGTGCACCCATTTTCCCACGGCTGGGAGCGCTGCGGAAGAAGGCGGTGCGCACACACGTCGCGGATTACAGGGTCCGGCACGCAGCGGGGAATTTTCCAATTAATTTCTCCCGTTCAGCGACGGAGGTGGCCGACGTGGGTCGCGTCGCTGCGGTGGATATTACTCTCGATCCAAATTCTGCACTGCAGATGAAAATTTACATACCGGCGTTTCCGTGCGTGTATCTGTGCGGCAGTCTTTCTTTCAGTGTACTTCATTTCTGCGGAACGGTCAAGGGTTAAAACAAAACGACAAACGTGGTAATGATGCTACCGATTTCAGTCGAAGATCGTGAGGAACAGGTGAACATAATCTGATGCTACCTATAAACACTGTTATACCGAAGCCAAGGTAGCCCCCGAGGGCCGGCAACCCATATAACACCACAGAGGACGAGGCTGTCTATGCCCAAGGCGTACCCAAAAGCACCATGGTGAACACCGGCTATTTACCGGGTGATCAAAAAGTTAGTATAAATTTGAAAACTTAATAAACCACAGAATAATGTAGATAGAGAAGTAAAAATTGACACACATGCTTGGAATGACATGGTGTTTTATTAGAACCACCCAATATTGCTAGCCTCGTGAAAGATCTCTTGCGCGCGTTGTTTGGTGATGATCGTGTGCTCAGCCGCCACTTTCGTCATGCTTGGCTTCCTAGGCCCCCAGACCTCAGTCCGTGCGATTATTGGCTTAGGGGTTACCTGAAGTCGCAAGTGTATCGTGATCGACCGACATCTCTAGGGATGCTGAAAGACAACATCCGACGCCAATGTCTCACCATAACTCCAGACATGCTTTACATTGCTGTTCACAACATTATTCCTCGACTACAGCTATTGTTGAGGAATGATGGTGACATGTTGGGCATTTTCTGTAAAGAACATCGTCTTTACTTTGTCTTACTTTTTTATGCTAATTATTGCTATGCTGATCAGATGAAGCGCCATCTGTCGGACATTTTTTGAACTTTTGAATTTTTTCGGTTCTAATAAAACCCCATGTCATTCCAAGCATTTGTGTCAATTTGTACCTCTCTATCTACATTATTCCGTGATTTATTCAGTTTTCAAATTTAAACTGACTCTTTGATCACCCAGTACATACAAGATAATGGAAACAGACATTCCGAGCACTGCTTCCTGCAGGGGGAGCTCGAGCCACGGCCTGCAGGAGGTATCACTACGCCGAAATCTGATTGTCTGGAGACAGCTATTTAGGGGCTAGAACCAGGCCGAAGTTCAGTTCACGCCGGATGCTGACCTCGTGTACTGCCACCATCGAAGATTACGTCTTCGTCTCTGAATTGGACTGTTACTAGTGTGTGGGTGTGTTACCACGAACCTTTGTAGAAAATAAGAAGTAAACTTCTGTTTGCCTCGATCAGGAGACTTTCTTCGTTATTGTTACCTTTCGTTTGTATGTTCAGTCATCAACCTTGTGAACTTACATCAATAAAAGTTGTGTTTGTGAAAAACTGTGAATTTTCAGTCTCACACAACCACTATTTACTTATTTAACAATACACATATAGACTTATTATCACTCTCAAATCTGTTTAACTCTTTTCGTGCACTTATCGTTACACCATAGTAGTCATCAATTCGTTCAAGTTGATTGTGAACTGCATTAAATTATGTCAGTTATGACACTCTACTTACTTCTGGACAGGACTGAGCTTCATTTTCATTTTTCCAACTACCTGAGCACCTGGGGTCGCCCAGGTATGTATTTATTCCAATCTTCCATTAGTCCATCGCGTTCTCCCCCTTTGCCTGCCCATCGCCTCCTGCCCATCTCTATGTCTGTCCAACTTCTCCTTCCGTCTCTCTGTCTGTCCATCTTCTTCATCTCCCAATCTATCTATCCACCCCCCCCCCTTTCTCTCTCCATCACCAAGTTACAATCCCCAACCTAATAGGAAGTTTATGGTCCTCAACCCCCACAGTATTTCTTTCCAGATAGTAAATAACACTTTGTTGGACTGATAGATCGAAGAGTTTAGGAGAAGCTTTCTACCCGCGGCTTTGCACAAGTTCTCACATCCACGTATATTTCCCCCATATTTAACATATTTCACATACATTTCTACACATATTTCATCTCTATCTCTAAGAATTTCTCCCTGCATTTTCATTTTCACACAGCTCAATGTTTATGACGTCATATCCCCTAAACTACGTGTCGTAAAATGATGTAATTTTGCATGTACATTCAGTGGTATATGCGGATACTGTCTGCAAAATGTATTGCTACTACATTTACTAGAAAAGAATTATAAATTAGAACTTCATGCAGGGTGCGGAAATTTTTGACCCATCTCAGGTTTATGACGTCATAACTTCTGAACTATGTGTCTTACAATGAGATATTTTTTCAGCGTCATTCATTGGTATATGCGAATACATTCTGCGAAATCTGTCGTGAATGGAGTCACTGGTAAAAAAAGTTATGCCTGAGCCTGAAGTTTTAGTACACATATAGCTCGGGCGTTCTGTAACTAATGCAGCACTTTTTTTCTCGGCCAATTTTGGATGAAAAAGTTGAGAATTTGTTGTGGGACCGCTTCAGCCCCTATAGTTTCATGACGTTACGATAGTTGGCGGCACTATACGTAGCCTTCAAAATGGCATTTGTAATGGAGGTGCTTTCCCAGCAGAGAGCTGTCATTGGGTTTCTTTTGGCGGAAAACCTGTGCATCGCAGACATTCATAGGCGCTCGGAGAATGTTAACGGATTCCTGGCAGTGAACGAAAGCATGGTGAGTCTTTGAGCGAGGTGTCTGTCACCATCGCAACGAGATCGCGCAAACCTGCCCTATCTCCCTCGTGGCGGCCGCCTGCACACAGCTGTGACACCTGTATTGTTGGAACGTGCGGACACTCTCATTCGAGGTGATCAACGGATCTCAATCAAGCACCTCGGTGCTCAACTGGACGTCTGTTGGTAGTGCTGAAGCAGTCGCCCAACAGGTTGGGGTAGTGAAACGTGTGTGCCTGCTGGGTTCCTCGCCACCTGACAGGTAGACTTTCGTCCGTTTGGCTCAATGAAGGAATCACTGCGCGGGAAGCAGTACGTGGTTGATGTGGAGGTTACTGAGGCAGCAAAACGTTGACTCCGACGTCGACCAATAGAGTGGTAACTTGAGGGCAAACAGGCCCTCCGTGTAAGCTGGCGTTTAGTTTAGCCCCCACATTGAACGGAGATTATGTTGAAAATAGGGTTTTGTAGCCAAAAGAGTGGGGAATAATGTAGCGTATTGAAATCCTGAAGAAAATTAAGCTGCTTTCAGAGAAAAATGTCCTGCGTTACTTATTGAGCGCCCCTATCAGTAGGCAGTAATTTTTTTTTTCTTTCATCGTTTCGTGGTTTGAAATTATGTGTAAAGTTTGTTGCAAGTCACGAAGTGCTCTCATTCTCAATGTAGTGTGGCTATTCGCTCATCGTGAGGTACGCTTCTCTTTCAGCCCCAATAACCAAAATGCGGAATTTGTTGTGGGACGCCGTGCAATATTCCGGCTTCAGCCCGTACAGTTTCATGAAGTTCTTATAGGTGGCAGCGCTATACGTAGTCTTCAAAATAATTGAAGAAGTATATATATATATGTCACTAAAATGTGCAAGAAGCAGTGTTATGACAAGTCGTCTTTAAGGTACTCGAGCAATATAACGACTAATTGTCTCAACTCTAAACCAGTTACGGAGATGGACTGTAAATTTAGTTAAATATTGCAGCTATTTGAGGGCTAACAACCAGTTTCACAATTAACGTCTCGTCTGCCGGGAAAATAAGAATAGAAGTAATGACGACGCTAAAACAGAACTTAAAAGTGATGCAATAAATCTATTAAGGGTGAGAATACACTACTACTTTTTAGCGACTCAGAATACATTCGTGTATTGGGATAACATTAGATAGAGTTAAAATGAGATTAACGATATTTTGTCGAATATCACATAAATTCTTAAAGAACCATCTGTTACAAGCCAATTCAGATTCTTAGTAACTAGACGATTATGACTACAACAAGACACTAAACTGAAAAAAAAGTTGTACTCAGTCAAGGTTATCTGGATTACTTTTTTCAGAAAATTTACGAAAGGCATAAAATAAGTATGAAAGGAACTCAATCCGAGATGTGGAGGAGGGCCTGCCGGCGGCGATAGAGAGCACTGGGTGCACCCGACTGCAAATTGTTGCTCATGTCGGCACCAATGACTCCTGCCGTCTGGGTTCAGAGGTCATCCTCAGTTCCTACAGGCGGTTGGCGGAGTTCGTGAATGCGGAAAGCCTCGCTCGCCGGGTGGAATCTGAGGTAACTATTTGTAGTATCGTTCCCAGAACCGATCGCGGTCCTCTGGTTTGGAGCCGAGTGGAAGGCTTAAACCAGAGGCTCAGACGATTCTGCGTAGATCTGGGGTGCAAATTTCTCGACCTCCGCTATCGGGTGGAGAAATGTAGGGTGCCCCTGAATAGGTCAGGCGTGCACTACACGCAGGAAGCGACTACAAGGGTAGCGGAGTACGTGTGGAGTGCACATGTGGATTTTTTAGGTTAGAGAATTCCCTTCCTACGCCCGACAAGACGCTTCCTGAGACGCGGCAAGGTAGTAGCAGGCAAAATGCAACAGGGAATAACAATATTAATGTGCTAATAGTAAACTGCAGGGGCGTCTATACAAAGGTCCCAGAACTGCTCTCATTAATAAACGGTCACAATGCCCACATAGTACTAGGGACAGAAAGTTGGCTGAAACCAGATGTAAACAGTAATGAAATCCTAAACTCAGATTGGAATGTATACCGCAGAGACAGGCCGGACAGTGAAGGGGGAGGCCTGTTTATAGCGATAAGAAGTGCAATAGTATCGAAGGAAATTGACGGAGATCCGAAATGTGAAATAATTTGGGTGAAGGTCACGGTTAAAGCAGGCTCAGACATGGTAATTGGATGTCTCTATAGGCCCCCTGGCTCAGCAGTTGTGGCTGAGCACCTGAAGGATAATTTGGAAAATATTTCGAGTAGATTTCCCCACCTTGTTACAGTTCTGGGTGGAGATTTTAATTTGCCGGATATAGACTGGGAGACTCAAATGTTCATAACGGGTGGCAGGGACAAAGAATCCAGTGAAATTTTTTTAAGTGCTTTATCTGAAAACTACCTTGAGCAGTTAAACAGAGAACCGACTCGTGGCGATAACATATTAGACCTTCTGGTGACAAACAGACCCGAACTATTTGAAACAATTAACGCAGAACAGGGAATCAGCGATCATAAAGCGGTTACTGCATCGATGATTTCAGCCGTAAATAGAAATATTAAAAAAGGTAGGAAGATTTTTATGTTTAGCAAAAGAGACAAAAAGCAGATTTCATAGTACCTGACGGCTCAACACAAAAGTTTTGTGTTGAGGATCAGTGGACAAAGTTCAAAACCATCGTACAATATCCGTTAGATGAGTATGTGCCAAGCAAGATAGTAAGAGATGGAAAAGAGCCACCGTGGTACAACAACCGAGTTAGAAAACTGCTGCAGAAGCAAAGGGAATTTCACAGCAAACATAAACATAGCCAAAGCATTGCAGACAAACAAAAATTACGCAAAGCGAAATGTAGTGTGAGGAGAGCTTTGCGAGAGGCGTTCAATGAATTCGAAAGTAAAGTTCTATGTACTGACTTGGCAGAAAATCCTAAGAAATTTTGGTGAATTTTGGTCTTATGTCAAAGCGGTAGATGGATCAAAACAAAATGTCCAGACACTCTGTGACCAAAATGGTACTGAAACAGAGAATGACAGACTAAAGGCCGAAATACCAAATGTCTTTTTCCAAAGCTGTTTCACAGAGGAAGACTGCACTGTAGTTCCTTCTCTAGATTGTCGCACAGATGACAAAATGGTAGATATCGAAATAGACGACAGAGGGATAGAGAAACAATTAAAATCGCTCAAAAGAGGAAAGGCCGCTGGATCTGATGGGATACCAGTTCGATTTTACACAGAGTACACGAAGGAACTTGCCCCCCTTCTTGCAGCGGTGTACCGTAGGTCTCTAGAAGAGCGTAGCGTTCCAAAGGATTCGAAATGGGCACAGGTCATCACCGTTTTCAAGAAGGGACGTCGAACAGATGTGCAGAACTATAGGCCTATATCTCTAACGTCGATCAGTTCTAGAATTTTGGAACACGTATTATGTTTGAGTATAATGACTTTTCTGGAGACTAGAAATCTACTCTGTAGGAATCAGCATGGGTTTAGAAAAAGACGATCGTATGAAACCCAGCTCGCGCTATTCGTCCACGAGTCTCAGAGGGCCATAGACACGGGTTCCCAGGTAGATGCCGTGTTTCTTGACTTCCGCAAGGCGTTCGATACAGTTCCCCACAGTCGTTTAATGAACAAAGTATGAGCATATGGACTATCAGACCAATTGTGCCATTGGATTGAAGAGTTCCTAGATAACAGAACGCAGCATGTCATTCTCAATGGAGAGAAGTCTTCCGAAGTAAGAGTGATTTCAGGTGTGCCGCGGGGGAGTGCTATTCACAATATACATAAATGACCTTGTGGATGACATCGGAAGTTCACTGAGGCATTTTGGGGATGATGCTGTGGTATATCGAGAGGTTGTAACAATGGAAAATTGTACTGAAATGCAGGAGGATCTGCAGCGAATTGACGCATGGTGCAGGGAATGGGAATTGAATCTCAATGTAGACAAGTGTAATGTGCTGCGAATACGTAGAAAGAAAGATCCTTTATCATTTAGCTACAATGTAGCAGGTCAGCAACTGGAAGCAGTTAATTCCATAAATTATCTGGGAGTAGGTATTAGGAGTGATTTAAAATGGAATGACCATATAAAGTTGATCGTCGGTAAAACAGATGCCAGACTGAGATTCATTGGAAGAATCCTAAGGAAATGCAATCCGAAAACAAAGGAAGTAGGATGCAGTACGCTTATTCGCCCACTGCTTGAATACTGCTCAGCAGTGTGGGATCCGTACCAGATAGGGTTGATTGAAGAATAGAGAAGATCCAACGGAGAGCAGCGCGCTTCGTTACAAGATCATTTAGTAATCGCGAAAGCGTTATGGAGATGATAGATAAACTCCAGTGGAAGACTCTGCAGGAGAGACGTTCAGTAGCTCGGTACGGGCTTTTGTTGAAGTTTCGAGAACATATCTTCACCGAGGAGTCAAGCAGTATATTGCTCCCTCCTACGTATATCTCGAGAAGAGACCATGAGGATAAAATCAGAGAGATTAGAGCCCACACAGAGGCATACCGACAATCCTTCTTTCCACGAACAATACGAGACTGGAATAGAAGGGAGAACCGATAGGGGTACTCAAGGTACCCGCCGCCACACACCGTCAGGTGGCTTGCGAAGTATGGACGTAGATGTAGATGTAGATGAACAGACTAAAGACTCTGAAAGGTGAACAAATAATGGTCTAATTACTATTTTATTTGAAACCGCTGGAGATGCTACAGTATGGTTTGTTTGAGGGCCGGAGATAGGAAATTCCGCTAATCCGCTAACGCACTCAAGACTGTGTGATCTGTCTACTGGCGTGGTCTATCCTAGTGTGAAACGGTGTAAGATTGCAGTTTCTGTTCGTTACAACAGCAGCGTACAGTCAAAAATGGTTCAAATGGCTCTGAACACCGTGGGACTTAACTTCTGAGGTCATCAGTCCCCTAGAACTTAGAACTACTTAAACCTAACTAACCTAAGGACATCACACACATCCATGCCCGAGGCAGGATTTGAACCTGCGACCGTAGTGGTCGCGCGGTTCCAGACTGTAGCCCCTAGAACCGCTCGGCCACTCCGGCCGGCGCAGCGTACAGTCGATGAGGCGTAGTGAAATAAGCGTTGTTATCGGTTAAGGAATTATCTGGCACGGTTTTCGTGAAAGGACAAGCAAATGAGAATCACATGGAAGCTGACAGTTTTCATCGTGCCAAGTATCCAATGTAGGAGACGCCGGAGGCACGCCATATTTCAGGCAGTGTTCCGACTGCCAAGGGAACCTAAGCAAGCGACCGTCGCGCACTGTTGTGAGGCGCCTAATACGGAAACAGTAACTACGGCGCTACTGTTGACATAAAATGCTCTGATTCTGGAGCTCGTGTCGTGTTGACCCGATGGCTGATGTAATGCTCTATGGTCGAGCCTCACTTTGCCAAGTGTGAGCTTTTTCTCGTATGAAGTCTGTTTCACCGGAGACTCAATGCTAAATAGTCGTAATAGTCACGAATGGGTCTAATTTGTGAAGAGCCATCATTACAGAATTGTGGTGTGTTTGTTCAGTAACTGGTGAAGAGGCCAGTATTTGCTTCCTTTCTCCTTCACTGCATCAGAGTTAACTTTGTTTCTGAAAGCTCTGCCCGTCACTTTGTTGGCAGATAGCCGACTCGATGTTCCTGGATGGATTTGCTTGCAACAAGGGGAAGTTCCGGCTCACACTGCACTAAGTGATTCGTTAGTACCTCTGCTGGATCAGAAGACCACTGCAAGAAAACTACAAGACGTACAAGAAAATAGACACGTGTTAGTGGGGAGATCATCTATCAGTTTGCAGCTCACATTATAGGTGCTCAGTGTGGGCTCCGTCTGTGACGCAGCAAACGTCAACGCGTGTGCGTGTTTCTTTGCAGTCGCCGCTGCTGCTGCCGCGCGGGCTAGCCTTACAGTCTGAGGCATCTTGTCACGGTCTGCGCGACAACCCCCGTCGGAATTTCGATTCCTCCCTCGGGCATGTGTGTGTGTGTGTGTATCTCGTCCTTAGCGTACGGTAGTTTAAGTTAGGTTAAGTAGTGTGTAAGCTTAGGGACCGATGACCTCAGCGGTTTGGTCCCATAAGACCTTACCACAAATTTCCAAAAATTTGCCGCTGCTGCTACTACCACAGCGACCCGTTTTGTAGATCTGTTCATTCGGTTGCCTACCTGCAGGCGGGAGCTAATTCACTGCAACAAAACGGAGCAGGTTATTTGTGCCCATGTTCTGACACTCCCTTGGCCCTACTGCAACGACGTCATGGCGAGAACTACGAATCGAGGCTACGAGAGATACTCTGGTCGCTGGAACGGGTCGTTTTTCTGTATGTCTCACAGTTCTCTGGTAGGTGTCTCCTCAAATTCCGGAGGTATATGCGAATATCCCTTGTAACTTTCTTTTATAAAAAGATATATAACTTTACGATTACGTTGAATGAAGTCTGAGCTGTGAAATGGATACATAACTTGAATTGTTGTGTTGCGTGTTATAAGTGCAAGTGGGGTGCTTACTCTGTGTTATTGTTAGCAAAACCTTACGAATCGATTGGACAATGCAACTCCTAATACCAATAAAGAAATACAGTCACTGCAAAATACATTCAGACTCTTAAGCACTGAATCCTAAGGCCCTGTTCACATAACAAATAAATTAAATTGTCTTACCTCTAAAGCAGCAACGGAGTAACGCGATATATTCTGGTCTCTCATAAAAAATATGAATATGCTAACTACAGGCTCAGCAGTGTACAATGCTGGCCATAATACTTGAAATGCACATGGAATTCATTTGGATGATAAACAAGAACATTTAAGAAAATTCAACTTCTTTGAAAAAAATATATGATTGGTCTGGGAGGCGGTACTGATTATGGTGAATTACAAATACTGTGTTTTCTTAGCAAAATCATATAGCAAGATAAGTTTGTCTTTTCAAAAACACCTGACAATTGAAGCTACATTACTCACAATTGATTCACAAACAATGGGATTTAAACGGCAAGTATTATTACATTTCATTAATCCAAAATAAATGTAAATCATCATATTACATACAGCTATTTCAACAAATCTTAAAAGCAAAATGAAATATCTAACTAGCGTTTTTGTCAAAACCATTTACGTACATTCTGGGGTTACTCTACAGTTATAAAGTATCACCTAACTCATCTATACTAACGCGCTGGCAAAAACAGAAATCATAATTATTGAACATCTTTACCTTATTTGCCTGAAGTCTTCTGCTTCCATGTTCAACAATACTGACATACCTTCATTAATCTAACTCTTGGTGGCTTCACACAGCACACCACAGAAACTGCCTACTTCATCGTCTTTCCCTCACAGACAGCTACCTAAAACTGTGCGCCCAGCAGTCTCTTACTCCAACAAAACAGTATCTTTGGCTCTGCGGTCGCGCGCAGCCAGCGATCCACATTATCGAGCCTATGAAAGACATTCATCGTTTATAGTATCCTAGTTCCATTTAAATTCATTGATATTCTTATCTTATTCTGGTGCCACATGCAAGTGTGTCCCAGTATACTCCTTTCACTCTGAGCATTTAAATCGTCATAATTAACCCTCTGACATCGACTGCTGGATAAAGGCGTCGTTTCAGGCTTTTCCACTTCATCTTTTCTAATGTCACCTTCCACCAACTGTTAGATAATTACCTCGGTCTTCTCCGGTACTCTGAAATTCAACAAAGAACTTCCTTAGTGCCGGTACGATCCAATAGCTCTGCTATATCTTCCACCCACCATCATTTCCTCATCATTATAGTCTTAAATACTTCGCCATAGCTGCGCGGTCTGGGGCGCCCTGTCACGGTCTGTGCCGCTCCCCTCGTCGTAGGTTCGAGTCCTCCCTCGGGCATGGGTGTGTGTGTTGACCGTAGTGTAAGTTAGTTTAAGTTAGATTAAGTGGTGTGTAAGCGCAATTACCAAAGCAGTTTGGTCCCATAATACCTTACCACAAATTTCCCTCTTCGCCATCTCCAGCGTGCTCGCTGATCTACTTGTTTTTCGGTCTCTCCCAGACATTGTCAATATACAGTGTAAAGTGGCGTGGTCTCCTGACCTTCATTACTTACATATTCCGACCTCACCATCGTATTCTGCGTATCAAGACGTTTCATTCGAGCCCCAGCATACGAATTTTTGACAGACCTAGTGTGCAGTTTCTGAGTTCTCACAGGTGGACAGTAAATGCCTAATGCAGGTGCTATATATTTCCGGGTTGGTCGGCTTAAACGGAGTGCCATTCTCCCGTTTGTAAGAGTACCGCTGATTGGTGGACTGTTTCTGACGAAATGAGCCGGAAGAGTGAGGAAAAGACAGAGGATGATATACCCTTTTGCTTTTTGCGTGGAGAGGAGTCGTTCCAGTGACGCTCTTGAAGCGGGAACACGTAGCGGGAGCGAGTGCGCTCGTGCATGTACGCAGGGAGTGAGGAACAAAGTCTCTACTCAGTACTGCACTGAGAGAGCACCTCTGCCGCTAGCGAATCGGAGTGATACTCTGTATTGAGCCGCTCGCGATTAAGCGTTTGTTCACTGTGTTGGCCGCGACACTTCATGTGCGGTGTGAACACAGACAGAGTATTAGTTAGCGCCTGCGAGCGAACATTGAGTGGCATCGCGGTGAACCGGTTATCTGACCGGTGTACCACGCCAATAGTTAGACTAGGGGTAGATAGGAGTCCTTGACATCATCAAGGTGTAGTGACAGTTCGATTGGCGAAGGTCAGTCCAGACAGAAAGAGATAGTTTTGTTATTTTTCAGCGGCGAACGACTCAGGCAACAGTTCAAATGGTTCAAATGGCTCTGAGCACTATGGGACTTAACATCTGAGGTCATCAGTCTCCTAGAACTTAGAACTATTTGAACCTAACTAACCTAAGGACATCACACACATCCATGCCCGAGGCAGGATTCGAACCTGCGACCGTAGCAGTCGCGCGGTTCCGGACTGCAGCGCCTAGAACCGCGTGGCCACCACGGTCGGTTCAGGCAGCAGTCGTCGCAGCTCACGGTATTGTGCGCTACACCGTAGGGGAGCCCCATCTTTCCTCCATTAGAAATAACGTACTTCATTCTCGTCACTCCACTACATTTCACACGCGACAGCCTCGCTCGTACTTAGAAAAATTCAGTCGGATAATTTTTCAAGTTGAGTAGGTGTAGCTCTCAGCCATTCTGCTGAGTAAATAACATTCTTAAAGAAAAGGGAAAAAAGAGCTATCCCACACTTTGTATATAAATTTCATTAACAGGATTCCTATCCATAAGAGGTAACTTCCTATTCCGAAAAGAACCCGGAAATTTGTGTATCAGTTTATAAATAAAAGTTTCACTTGATTTTCTCAGATTTTGCAATACATAATATTTTCGTTCGTTTAATGTTTTTCTTGCACTAACTAGCAATACTCCAGTACCCAAGTATCCCACTAGTTACGTAAGAAAATAGAATATTTTCGTGTCTTTTCCTTACAGCGGACGACTCCAGAAGATATTTATTGCTGAAAGTTTTACAGGCATTTCTTTTTGGTACGTTAGGAGCGTCTGTCTGACTTTTGTAGTAGTGTGGAGTGGAAATTGCTTCTTGCAGGAGTTAAAGGGTACTTGTCAGATCAATCCTTTGCGCAACTCGTCAACATAACACCCACATACTGACAACAGGAGCTGGTCAAAATTGTGGAAATGCAACGAGAAATCCATGCTTGAACATAAAAGCAGATGCTAGCCAAGTATGGTGGGTGCTTCCGTAACCAAAGGCAGCCGAAGTGCTTGGTGTTTCAAGAGGCACCGCATCGTAGACTTATACTGCATACAGAGAAAGCTGGAAAACATAATCCGCCAAGTCACAAGCGGATGAAAGTGTTGTGTGATCGCCGGCCGCGGTGGTCTAGCGGTTCTGGCGCTGCAGTCCGGAACCGCGGGACAGCTACGGTCGCAGGTTAGAATCCTGCCTTGGGCATGGGTGTGTGTGATGTCCTTAGGTTGGTTAGGTTTAAGTAGTTCTAAGTTCTAGGGGACTTATGACCTAAGATGTTGAGTCCCATAGTGCTCAGAGCCATTTGAACCATTGTTGTGTGATCGTGACGGACGAACGGCCATTCAAGCCGATTGTGACGCAAAATAAGAGGACGGCAGCTGCAAAAGTCGTTTCAGAACTCAATGTCGCAATCGTGAACCCTGTTAGCACCACAACAACACGAAGAGTGATCCATAAGCAGGGAATTTCAATGCGAGCCAGAATCCCAAGACCACTCATCCGTGATGAAAATGCCAGTAACAGGAAAACGCGGTGCCGCAGCTACAAAACCTGGAGTTTGGAGCAACGGAAGAAAGTCATTTGGTCGGATGAGTCTGTTGCACACCGTTTCCAACTTCTGGTCAACTTTACAAGTGCAACTTTGCGAGGTTACTGTGAAGATTTGGGCAGCCCTGTCGTGGTATTCCACAGCTCGATGGTTACTCTGCAAGCTGGCATTGCTGCCTAGGATTATGTGACCATTTTCGCTGATCAGGTCCATCCCATTGTCCACTGTTTGTTGCGCTATGGTGCTACTGTGTTCTAAGACAACAGGGGCCCCTCTTCACACAGCCCACTTCGTCCTGGACTGGTTTTGTGAACACTAGGATGAATTGTAGCATCTGCCATGGCCACTACAGTCACCAGATGTCAATATCATTGAGCGTTTGTGGACTACATCGGACAGAAGGCTGCTTTTCCGTGATTCATACGTATCAATGGTTCAAACGGCTCTAAGGACTATCGGACTGAACATCTGAGGTCATCAGTCCCCTAGACTTAGAACTATGTAAACCTAACTAACCCAAGGACCTCACACCCATCCATTCCCGAGGCAGGGTTCGAACCTGCGACCGTAGCAGCCGCGTGGTTCCGGACTAAAGCACCTAGAACCGCTGGGCCATAGCGGCCGGCTCACCCGTATCATTGTTACCTCAACCTGCCATTCTTTCGCGGGAAGAATTGTATAAGATTCCCTTGAAAACCAAGCAGCACCTGTAGTTACCTATTCCGAGACGTCTAGAAACTGCTTTGAATTCCAGTGGCGTTTCGTACATCGTATTAGGCATAGTAATATGTTGTGGAGTTTACATATTTTTGTCCACCCTTGTAATTCACACAAATTTAATATGCCACTCGCATCAGTAACGCTTTGTTGTTGTTGTTGTTGTTGTTGTTGTGACGGTGAAGGTGGCATGTGTTACTTTCCTGTTCGCAGGGGACCGCCTCCTGGACATCCCCTGCAAAGTGTGCGGCGACCGCAGCTCCGGCAAGCACTACGGCATCTACAGCTGTGACGGTGAGCGCCTCATTCTCCTCTCTGATACTTGCTACAAAAATAAAAAGGCCTTCCCAAAAGCGTAGGCAGAAAATTATCGAGATGTTCGTAAACTGAGTAGCAATGGTCCATAACGACTATTTAGTTTTTGTTCAGAGTGGTGCGTGCGTTACACTGGCGCTGCACAGTCTAGTAACAGGACTGAACACAGGGTTCCACGTCACCTGGCCACAGCAGCTTGCACACACGTTGTTCATGATAGTACTGTCTGTACAGTAGTCTTTGAAGTACGCGAATCACGTGTAAACTGATGAGTGCGCTTTTCAGTTACGATTACGCCTGTCGCTACGTGTGTGTTTCGTCATTCGAGGTCTGTACACTGTGGCAAAATGATTACCATGAAGTGTCATCATAGATCAGCCACCACATCCGGGCAGAATAAGAAGCTGCAGTTCACTGGTTTCCTCCACCCATTACTCTAGGCGAATTGTGTGCCAGGATATTATTCTACTTAAAGTTGGCGGCAAATTATACAGGGTGGAGAAAAATTGTGTCACGAAATTTTCACCCTGAATAGCTGATGCCAGTAGGAACCAAAATTGCCAATGTTGTGCGGGTCAACAACGCACCATTTTTAAAAAACGGAAACTTGGCGCCACGCGCTCCGATTGGCCACGGGATTCGCCCCAGGCCCCCAGAGTGGAAGGCTGGCGCGCTACGACCGAGTGCTCGGGACGCCTTGGATACATCGCGATCTCCGGCAGGCAAAGTACTCGCGGTCATGCGTTGTTCAGGGCATCCGGCAACAGGGCAATCCTGCGGCCAATCGGACCGCGTGGCGCAAAGTTTCCGTAGTTTAAAAATTCTGCGTTGTTGACCCGTACAACATTGATAATTTTGGTTCCTACTGGCATCAGCTATTCAGGGTTAAAATTTCGTGACACAATTTCTCTCCACTCTATATAACTGCCACAATTGGTACAAAATGACAGCCCTCAACTTTCTTAATTGGCACTATAAGAAGCAAATTACTTGGCATTTTCTGTAAGCACTCTGACGTATGATCACCTCCCATTCTACTTACAATTTTAGGGTAATTTGTTCATTTTTCAACGATTTTCTCCCACTTGTAAATGTTTAACAATCAGCATAGCGTGATATTTTAAGAAATACATCGACCCCTGTTAAACTATTATCGCAGTGCAATATTTTAACAAATACACCGATATCCCAAGTTTAACAATCAATATAGAGTAACAGTTTAACAAATGCACCGATATCCCAAGTTTAACAATTGATACAGTGTGATAGCTTAACAAATACACAGATATCCAAAATTAAATGACTAGCATAGTGTAGTATTTTAACAAATTCACTGATATCTCATGTTAAACAATTAGCACACTGCAAAATATGTGCTCTTGCTATCTAATAAGTCTATGTTTCACTGTAAGGCACTTACACCTCCATTATTGCTGATTTAGGAACAATGAAATCACTTGAAAGGGTGCCTTAGTGGAGTTTGAAACGATAAGATGGGCAATCAGAGGAGCAGCATTTCTACAGATAAGACATCGTTAAAAATTACACTGTAAACAGTTTCCTGCACTTGTGCTGCTACCAGCGCGGACGGGAATAGGATTGAAGTTAGAGAGGCATGCATTTCATTTACAACAAACTGGAAATACAAGCTGCAGTCCCACGTGGAATCGCCTCTGTGGTCACACAAGACTCTCCAGGCAGCCGGCTCAGAGCCTACTGCTGCTGCCGGTCAGTGGTCCCAGACACCGGCCGCCCACGTCGGAAGCTGCGGTCTCAGTAAGACAGCCACCATCACCTACTACATTAAGTGTCTCGTTTCCTGATCTAATTCCCTCGGCATAAATTATTTAATTGGACTACATTCCATTACCCTTGTTTTGCTTTTGTTGATGTTCATCTAATATCCTCCTGTCAAGACGATGTCCATTCCGTCCAATTGCTCTTTCATGTCCTTTGCTGTCTCTGATATAATTACAATGTCATCGGCAAAACTAAAAGTTTTTACTTCTTTTCCCCGAACGTCTTCAATGTGCAGACTCGTCGGGGATAGGATACAACCTTATCATACTCTTTTTCCAACCACTGCTTGCTTTCATGACTCTAGATTCTTGTAACTGCCTTCTGGTTTCTGTACAAGATGTAAACAGTCTTTCGCTCCTTGTATTTTACCCCTGCTACCTTCAGAATTTCGAAGAGAGTATTCCAGTCAACACAGTCGAAAGCTTTCTCTAAGTCTACAAATGCTATGAACGTGGATTTGTCTTTCCTTAACCTTTCTTCTAAGATATGTCGTGGGGTCAGTATCGCCTCGTTTCTCCGAAATCCAAACTGATCTTCTCCGCGGTCGGCTTCTACCAGTTTTTTCATTCTTCTCTAAAGGATTCGTGTTAATAATTTGCAATCGTGACTTATTAAACTGATAGTTCTGTAATTATCACACATGTCAGCAACTGCTTTCTCTGGAATTGGAATTATTACATTCTTCTTGAAATTTGGGAGTATTTCGCCCTGTCATACCTATTGCACACAAAATAGAAGGGTTCTGTCCTGGCTGGTTCTCCCAAGGCTGTCATTAGTTCTGACAGAGTATCATCTACTCCCGGGGCCTTGTTTCGACTTACATCTTTCAGAGCTGTGTCAAATTCCTCTCGTAGCATCATACCTCCCATCTCATTCTCATCTACGTCCATTTCCCTTTCTATAATATTGTCTTCAAGTGCATCTCCCTTGTAAAGACCCTCTATATATTCCTTCCACCTTTCTGCTCTCTCTTATCTGCTTATGGCATGGTTTTCCATATGAGCTCTCGATATTCTTACAGCTGCTTCTCTTTTCTCCAAAGGCCTCTTTAATTTTCCTGTAGGCGGTATCTACCTTTCTCCTAGTTCATAGGGTTGTAAATCATTATATCCTGCTTAGCCATTTGTCACTTCCTGTCAATTTGATTTTTTTAAACGTTTGCATTCCCTTTCGTCTGCTTCACTTGCTGCCTTTTTATATTTTCTCCTTTCATCAATTAAATTCAATATATCTTGTGTTATCCAAGGATTTGTACTAAGCCTTGTCATTTTTACTTATCCGAACCTCTGCTCCCTTCACTATCTCATCTCTTAAGGCTGATCTTTCGTCTTCTACTGTATTCCTTTCCCCTGTTCCAGTCATCCATTGCTTAACGTGCCCTCTGAACTTCTCACCAACCTCTGGTTCTTTCAATTTATCTAATTCTCGTGCGCTTAATTTCCTGCCCTTTTCAAATTTCTTCAGTTTTAATCTACAATTCATAAAATATAAATTGTGAACAGAGTCCAGATCTCCCCCTGGAAATGTCTTACAGCTTAAAATATGGTTCCTAAATCTTTGTCTTACCATCGTATAATAAAAACTTTCCGGTACCTCCAGATCTCTTCCGCATATACAATTTTCTTATAGTATACTTAAACCAAAAGTTGACGATGATTAAATTATGCTCTTTGCAAAATTCTACCAGGCGGCTTCCTCTTTCATTCCTTCCCGCAGGTCATACTACTTTCCCTCTCTTCCACTTCCTGCTATTGAATTTCAGATCCCCATGACTACTGAACTTTCGTCTCTCTGTTCTATCTGAATAATTTCTTTCGTCTCACCATGCTTTTCTTCAATCTCTTCATCATCTGTGGAGTTACTTGGCGTATAAACTCTTACTTCTGTTGTGGGTGTGGGTTTCCTGTCTATCTTGGCTGCAATAATGCGTTCACTACGCTGTTCATAGTAGCTTACCCAAATTCCTATTTCCTTATTCATTATTCAACCTATTCCTGCATTATCTCTATTTGATTTTGTATTTATAACCCGGTTTTCACCTGACCAGAAGTCCTGTTCCTCATGCCACTGAGCTTCACTAATTTTCAATATACCTAACCTCAACCTATCTATTCCCCTTTTTAAATTTTCTGACTTACCTACCCGATTAAGGGATCTAGCACTGCACGCTCCAATCGGTAGAACGCTAGTTTTGTTTCTACTGATAACGATGTCCTCCTGAGTAGTCCCCGCCCGGAGATACGAACAGGGTATTATTTTACTTCCGGAATATTTTACCCGCAAGGACGCCATCATCATTTAACCATACAGTACAGCTTCATGCCCCCGAAAAAAATTACGGTTGTAGATTCTCCTTGCTTTCAGCCGTTCGCAGTACCAGCGCAGCGAGGCCGTTTTGGTTAGTGTTACAAGGCCAGATCAGTCAATCATCCAGACTGCTGCCCTTGCAACTACTGAAAACGCTGCTGCCCCTCTTCAGGAACCACACGTTCGTCTGGCCTCTCAACAGATACCCCTCCGTTGTGGTTGCACCTATGGTACGGCTATCTGCCTCGCTGAGGCACGCAGGCTTTCCCACCTACGGGACGGTCCATGGTTCCTTGTATAGCACTTCTGTATATTCCTTCCACCTTTGAGCTTTCCCTTCTTTGCCCTTAGTACTGGCTTGCTATCTGGGCTATTGAAGTCGATAGAGATGCTTTTCATTTCTCCAATGGTCACTTTAATTTTCCTATAGGCGGCATTTATCTTTCCCCTAGTTACGTATTCTTCTACATCGTTACATTTCTCGTTTAGCCATTCCTTCTTTGCCACTTTGCATTTCCTATCAGTCTCGTTTTTAGACGTCTGTATTCCTTTTCGCCTGCTTCATTTCCCGCATTTTTATATTTCCTCCTTTGTTCAATGAGAGTTAACAAAAAAAATTTAAAATGGTTCAAATTGCTCTGAGCACTATGGGACTTAACGTCTGAGGTCATCAGTCCCCTACAACTTAGAACTATTTAAACCTAACTAACCTAAGGACATCACACACATCCATGCCCGAGGCAGGATTCGAACCTGCGAACGTAGTGGTCGCGCGGTTCCAGACTGTAGCGCCTAGAACCGCTCGGCCACTACGGCCGGCCGAGATTTAACATCTCGTACGTTATCCAAGAATTTCAATGGGCTTTGTCTTTTTCCCTGTTTCATCCACTGCTGCTTTTATTATTTTCTCCACAGAACAAGGTGGAGTAGTGGTTAGCACAATGGACTCGCATTCGGAAGGACGACGGGTCAAACACGCGTCTGGCCACCTTGATTTAGGTTTTCCGTGATGTCCCTAAATCGCTTCAGGCAAATGCCTGGATGGTTTCTTTGAAAAGGCACGGCCGAATTCTTTCATCATCCTTTCCTAATCCGATGGGAACGACGACCTCGCTGTTTGGCCCCTCCCCCATATCCACCAGCCAACTATTATTTTCTCTCTCAAAACCAGCCGTTCGTCTTGCCTTGTTATCTGTGTCTGTCAATCTTTTTCTAACGCTCGTTCTGTAACTTTCAACAGCCTTTCGTTCTTGCAGTTTACTCAGGTGTCTCCTTCTTTACATTCCACTTCTTTACAATTTCTTCAGTATATGACTCGCCGTCTTGGGAAACTAGCTTGCCTGTTGATTGACTAGTGTTTCTAAATATTTCGTCACTTTATGTATCTTTGTTGTGTATATCCTGCGGGAAACTAACAGACTGTTGCGACACTATTCCCGAAGCCCATCTGCACTGCCGGAAAAAAGAAACGCAACGCCGTCAACGACAAGATCGTTTTATTGACGAGTACCGTGACAGGTGTTTCAATAGTGTAGAACCATGTAATAACAATTTCAGACTAAATGAAACACTCTTATCACACCGAAGGGTGCCCAAACAGTCACATCAGTACACAGTGTCCCCCCTCTGGCGGCAACGCAGACGTGTATTCCCACATGGAAACAATCATAAAGGTGCCGAATGGCATCCTGTGATAGATTGTCCCAAGCAGCTTGCACCTTTTGTTGTAATTCGACAATGATTCTTGCAGGTTTCGGAGATCGAGTAAGTTCCCGCTTCACCTTGTCCAATCAGTGTTGGATGGCGAGAGATCAGGTGATTTTGCTGGACGGATAGTTGTACACCACGAAGAGCACGTTGCATAGCAACAGCCATATGTAGACGAGCGTTGTGCCGCAGTTGCGCGGGTATAACCATCTGTGTTACATATCGGGCACTGGTTACTTTACCGTGCAGAAACACCAAATGTGCTCGCCGGTTGTGACTGGTTGCCTCCCACACCGTGAAGCGTGGAGCTCGCAGGATGCGTCGATCTCGACGCTTGTCTGCATTACGCGGTCGTCCATATCCTAGTCTACGACGATTCGTGCTCTCTGCTGCTCGTAGGTCAACAGCGCAACTCCGGTCAAATGACTGAAGCTGTTCACTCGTTGGCGGGGCATGGCTGTACCCTAGAATGCATGTTGCAAAGATTGTTCAGCTCTAAACTCAGCACAGTTACAGCCTGCAGAGTCAAAGCAGACAGGCCTCCTGAGCGTCATCTGATCATTAACACAAAAATCCCTCAACATGCACATATCATGTGCCACTGATTACAGCGCTTGAGGGAGTTGCTGTTGTTTTATATCCATCCATTAACTCCCACATGTATCTGAACAGTCAAAATACAAAACATGTAACACTCATAAGTGCAGATAAACGCGACATTAAATGTTGTGTTAAAATACATGTAATGCAGCAGTTGCTGTAGGTATTAAGCGACAGTATAAACGCTTTTACAATAGGCAGTGCATCACTTCAGAACAAATGTGTAAAATGTATTTCGTTTTAGACTGAGATGTAGAGGTCCTTCCAGGTTAGATTGTACTTAATACGTAACTGGTCGTTTTATTTATCAGTAGTGGCATATCAGAGCAAACGGTGTGACCTTTACTGAAGTAGAGTCAGCATTGAAACTTCCTGGCGGATTAAAACTGTGTGCCGGACCGAGAACAGCTTTAATTCCGCCAGTACCTCGTCTCCTACCTTCCCAACTTCACAGAAGCTCTCCTGCGAAAGGAGCGTGGGCGTGAGTTGTGCTTGGGTAGCTCAGTCTGTAGAGCACTTGCCCGCGACAGGCAAAGGTCCCGAGTTCGAGTCTCGGTCCGGCACACAGTTTTAATCTGCCAGGAAGTTTCATATCAGCGTACACTCCGCTGTAGAGTGAAAATTTCATTCTATAGAGTCAGCATTGTTTACAACTCTTGATTTTACGAACTGCGCGTATTTAAAGGTTCAGCTGATATAGCTCTTAAATTATTGGTTTTTGCTGCATCTCATACCGTTCTTTTGCAAGACGACAGTAGGCATAAGTAAAGTATAACTAGAATAATAGTGATCAGTTTTCTGATCGGTCTCTCAAATATGAATCAGACGAGATTTTTCAAATAATGCACCGGAATTATCAACGATTTCTGCACTAGTCTGCACTACTTCATCTTGCTCTTCTCCATAAATCTGGAATGTGCAATGTAATCGGCTCAAATGGCCGTAGAATCGGAAATTATTTCCTTCCATATTCTAATGGCGTTTCGTGCCCGCCTTCAAGCTGTTGCTAGGCACGAATAGACAGCCACGGTTCGACATCCAGTTTAGATGCGCTTCACTGGTGTACATAGATATGCTTACGTGGTAGCAGCAGCCGAGTGTAAGTATAGATGCTACCAGTCTTTTATTTTGGGGCAAGTATTAGAATGATGAGATGTTGTGAATATACAGCCCCCACTCAGTCACCAGGAAGGCGCAGACGTGTTATGCAACGGGCAGGCAGCCGCAGCAGTATGCCGTGTGTCGTTCTGCGCAGGCTGCTCGGGCTTCTTCAAGCGGTCGATCCACCGGAACCGCGTCTACACGTGCAAGGCGGCGGGCGAGCTGAAGGGCCGCTGCCCCATCGACAAGACGCACCGCAACCAGTGCCGGGCCTGCCGCCTCAACAAGTGCTTCCAGGCCGCCATGAACAAGGATGGTAAGTCGCCTGCCGCCTCAACAAGTGCTTCCAGTCCGTCATGAACAAGGATGGTAAGTCGCCTGCCGCCTCAACAAGTGCTTCCAGGCCGCCATGAACAAGGATGGTAAGTCGCCTGCCGCCTCAACAAGTGCTTCCAGGCCGCCATGAACAAGGATGGTAAGTCGCCTGCCGCCTCAACAAGTGCTTCCAGGCCGCCATGAACAAGGATGGTAAGTCGCCTGCCGCCTCAACAAGTGCTTCCAGGCCGCCATGAACAAGGATGGTAAGTCGCCGGCCGTCTCATTAAGTGCTTCTAGGCAGCCATGAACAACGATGGTAAGTCGCTTTCCACCTCAATAAGGCCTCTGGCCGCCATGAACGCCAATGTTAAGTCGCCTTCCACCTCAATAACGCCTCTGGCCGCCATGAACGACAATCGTAAGTCGCCTGTCACTTCAAGTGCTTCCAGACCGCCATGAATGAGGATGGTAAGTCGCCTGCCACCTCAACAAATATTTCCAGGCTGCCATGAATGAGGATGGTAAGTCGACTGTCACCTCAACAAGTGGTTCCAGGCAGCCATGAACAAGGATGGTAAGTCGCCTGTCACCTCAACAAGTGCTTTCAGGCCGCCATGAACAAGGATGGTAAGTCGCCTTCCACCTCAACAAGTGCTTTTGGCTGCCATGAACAAGGATGGTAAGTCGCCTGCCGCCTCAACAAGTGCTTCCAGGCCGCCATGAGCAAGGATGGTAAGACGCCTTCCACTGCAACAAGTGGTTTTGGCCGCCATGAACAAGGATGGTAAGTCGCCTGCCGCCTTAACAATCGCCTCTGGGCGCCATGAACGAGGACGGAAAGTAGATCAAAACCCCACTTTCCAAGAACCGAGATGAACATACTGATACCAGGCCAGGCCACTTTTTCTCACGTTATAAAATAACGGTAACCGTCGACCTAAAATTAAATATCGAAAATGACCATGTAATCAAATGGTGAACTAATCTTGTTTTGTTGAAGTGAACTAACTTAATGGCGTCAGTTAATGGTGATAATTCCATGTGTGGGATTCTACGCCAAAAGAGCAAAATAAAATTTAGTGTACAATTCAAAAGCAATAAAACTACTCATATGCTCACCCTCAACCTTTATTCCAACGTAAAGTCACGTGAGTTCTGAAAATGGTGCGGTTCGGCCCTTTGAGGCTGTGGCCGTCGATGTCACCGTTCTCGTCGTCTCAATGCGGAAGACTTGCGGATTTCTTCAGAACCGAATGCTACGTAGATGCTGTCCAACTTGACGCCTTCTTCTTCCGATTAAAGTTGTCAGCGACCTTAACGTTACGTCACGCCTTCATGTTGCAGCACGTGACTGAGCAGAATCAACGTCAGGTAGTGGTAGTGTTGTGCCACACCCAGTTCGCAGAAAATTGGAACTTAGGAACTGTTGGTTTAAGAAATCGGTGGGGCAGTGACCTAAATGTCAGGAGACGGGAAGAGATAGCGCCGTAACATATCAGTCGTTAGATAAGAATTTCTTTCTGTAATGAACAAAGTTGCTACACAGGCATAATTGTAGTAATGATTTGTTCATCAAATGTAGGTTGGTAGTAAAAAACTTTTCGACTCGCTTAAGCACAAATAAAAGAAGTACTAATTGGCGCCACCAGAGAAATCACAGGCAGTCGGTGGGCGAGAAGGGGCAGACCGTGAAACGCTGTTGAGACGGCAGATAAAAAAATGGATTCAGGTACTATACTTGCAAAATTCACAACAAAAATTTCTGTGTGGAATGGGCGGTCACTATTTCGTCAGCAGTAACATAAGCAACCACCACAGAGTTGTCAAACACGTGAGCTTATATGTACCAGGCATGTAGCAGCAACATTTGAGAATGAAACATGCTTTTATTTATTTACAACTCGTATCATAGCCCTCAAAGTTTTTCATATATGAAAC
The DNA here is from genome assembly GCF_023864275.1 of Schistocerca cancellata. NCBI lineage: Eukaryota > Metazoa > Arthropoda > Insecta > Orthoptera > Acrididae > Schistocerca > Schistocerca cancellata. The sequence goes on along the minus strand of NC_064626.1, from coordinate 1,140,804,187 downwards.
TAGATACAGGTGAACTACTCATTGTCTGTGGGAGGGAGGGAGTGGAACCGCTCCCCTTGTGAGTGCGCCGCACCCAGTTGCGCATGAGGATGCGGCGTCGTGCATTACACATGTCAGCAGGCTGTTTAGGTTTTAATGTTGGTAACGGCACGTAGTGCTCTGTATGAAAAATGCGGACTGCGCTGTGCTCTGTATAAAAATCGCTCACTGCGCTGTGTGCAGTCTGTGGCTCGTTGGACTCATTGTTGGAATATTTGCTTGTGTAGTGTTGGGCTGTTGGGTGTGAACAGTACGTAGCGTTGGGCAGTTGGAAGTGAGCCGCCAGCAGTGGTGGATGTGGGGAGAGAGATGCCAGAGTTTTGAGCGGACGATCTGGACGTGTGCCCGTCAGAAAAAGGAAATTTGTTTAATTGGATGTCACTAAATTATATATACTTTTGGACGCTATTAAGGTAGATACATTGTTTGTTCTCTAGCAAAATTTTTGTCATTTGCTAACTATGCCTATCAGTAGTTAGTGCCTTCAGTAGTTAGAATCTTTTATTCAACAGTATTGCAGTAGTTCGAGTAACTAAGATTTTTGTGAGGCAAGTGATTCGTGAAAGGTATAGGTTATTGTTAGTCAGGGCCATTCTTTTGTACAATTATTGAAAGTGTGATTGCGTTGCGCTAAAAATATTGTGTGCCAGTTTAGTGATGATCAGAATAAGTAAAGAGAGAACTTCTGAGTACGTTCAGTTTTGCTCAGCTGTTTGAAAATCAAATAACGTAGAAGTTTACCAGCACAGTCATTTATAATATTTCAGAGGGGACGTTTCACACAGTACAGGGATTCTACACCACACCAATCTGCACTGCACACGCTACCACATTCAGGTAATGCGTTCGGCGTTTGCTCCAGACTCCATATAGTCTGGGTGTTGTATCCAGACAACCATACCGCACATCGCATAATCAATGTACTGCAACGTGCTGTGTCGGGCACTGCCTCTGTCTATAGCACTGCATCATACCGCATACCCTGTCCGTAAGGTTGGCGTAAGAATACACCTGGAAAAGGGGGTTCACACTCATTTAGATGTAAATTTCATTGATTTGATATGTTATTCATTGATTTCACCATAAAACTGGCGTGAAAATGTAATGTATTGTAGTATGAATGTCACCTGCTGCCATTTAGAAATCCTATGGAGACATTTAAGTATGCACCGTGAAGCGGATAGTGAGGTGGGAATCCTTAGATGAAAAATTCCATGACAAGGCCGAAAATGTCAGCTAAATGACAAGTTTGCGTACGGTGTCGGCAGCTGCTAGCCGTGTGTGCTACGAAGAGAACCGCGTGATTCATACACACCGATCAGTCAGAACATTAGTACCACCGACCTACTATCGATGTAAACCCATACAAGAAACAACAGCGTCACGTTGCGAGGAGTGAGTGCTAGTCAGTCACACGCACGGTGCATGTAGTACCAGTGAGCGTGCCGTCCGTGTGTAGAAAGGGGGAAGCGAGCGATCTGAGTTTAACAGAGGGCAGATTGTGATGGCCTGGAGGCAGGCACGAGCATTTCGGAAACTGCACGACTTGTCTGGCGTCCAGGGACTTCTGCTGTGAGTGTCTTCATCACGTGGCGGAACCATTACAGATGTCGGACGTCGAAGGCTGGGCAGTCTGGTAAAACACGACGGGCGGTGTACTGTGCAGGAACTACACTATTGGCCATTAAAATTGCTACACCAAGAAGAAATGCAGATGATAAATGGATATTCATTGGACAAATATATTATACTAGAAGTGATATGTGATTACATTTTCACGCAATTTGGGTGCATAGATCCTGAGAAATCAGTACCCAGAACAACCACCTCTGGCCGTAATAACGGGCTTGATACGCCTGGGCATTGAGTCAAACAGAGCTTGGACGGCGTGTACAGGTACAGCTGCCCATGCAGCTTCAACACGATACCACAGTTCATCAAGAGTAGTGACGCGTATTGTGACGAGCCAATTGCTCGGCCACCGTTGACCAGACGTATTCAGTTGGTGAGAGATCTGGAGAATGTGCTGGCCAGGGCAGCAGTCGAACATTTTCTGTATCCAGAAAGGCCCGCACAGGACCTCCAACATGAGGTCGTGCATTATCCTGCTGAAATGTAGGGTTTCGCAGGGATCGAATGAAGGGTAGAGCCACGGGTCGTAACACATCTGAAATGTAACGTCCACTGTTCAAAGTGCCGTCACTGCGAACAATGGCACCCCATACCATCACGACGGGTGATACGCCAGTATGGCGATGACGAATACACGCTTCCAATGTGCGTTCACCACGATGTCGCCAAACACGGATGCGACCATAATGATGCTGTAAACAGAACCTGGATTCATCCGAAAAAATGACGTTTTGCCATTCGTGCACCCAGGTTCGTCGTTGAGTACACAATCGCAGGCGCTCCTGTCTGTGATGCAGCGTCAAGTGTAACCGCAGCCATGGTCTCCGAGCTGATAGTCCATGCTGCTGCAAACGTCGTCGAACTGTTCGTGCAGTTGGTTGTTGTCTTGCAAACGTTTCCATCTGTTGACTCAGGGATCGAGACGTGGCTGCACGATCCGTTACAGCCATGCGGATAAGATGCCTGTCATCTCGACTGCTAGTGATACGAGGCCATTGGGATCCAGCACGGCGTTTCGTATTACCCTCTTGAACCCACCGATTCCATATTCTGGTAACAGCCATTGGATCTCGACCAACGCGAGAAGCAATGTCGCGATACGATAAAAGGGCAATCGCGATAGGCTACAATCCGACCTTTATCAAAGTCGGAAACGTGATGGTACGCATTTCTCCTCCTTACAAGAGACATCACAACAACGTTCACCTGGTAAGCCGGTCAACTGCTGTTTGTATATGAGAAATCGGTTGGAAACTTTCCTCATGTCAGCACGTTGTAGGTGTCGCCACCGGCGCCAACCTTGTGTGAATGCTCTGAAATAATCATTTGCATATCACAGCATCTTCTTCCTGTCGGTTAAATTTCGCGTCTATAGCACGTCATCTTCGTGGTGTAGCAATTTTGATGGCCAATAGTGTAACATCAGACTTTAATGCTGGGCAGAGTACAAGTATGTCTGAACACACACTGCACCGAACGCTCCTACATCTATATCTACATCTACATGTTTACTCTGCAATTCACACTTAAGTGCCTGCAGAGGGTTCATCGAACCATTTTCATACTACTTCTCTACCATTCCACTCTCGAATGGCGCATGGGAAAAAGGAACACCTAAGACATTCCGTTCGAGCTCTGATTGCTCTTATTTTATTATGATGATCATTTCTCCCTACGTAGGTGGGTGTCAACAAAATATTTTCGCATTCGAAAGAGAAAGTTGGTGATTGAAATTTCGTAAATAGATATACCCGCGAAGAAAACCGCCTTTCTTTCAGTGACTGCCACCCCAACTCGCGTATCATATCAGTGATATTCTCACCCCTATTGGGCGATAACACGAAACGGGCTGCCCTTCTTTGCACTTTTTCAAGTCCTCCGCCAATCCCACCTGGTAAGGATCCCATACCGCGCAGCAATATTCCAGCAGAGGACGGACAAGTGTAATGTAGGCTGCCTCTTTAGTGGGTTTGTCGCATCTTCTAAGTGTTCTGCCAACAAAGCGCAGTCTTTTTTTCGCCTTCCCCACGATATTATCTATGTGTTCTTTCCAATTTAAGTTGCTCGTAATTGTAATTCTTAGCTGTTTAGTCGAATTGACAACCCTTAGATTTGTGCGATTTATCGTATACCCATAATTTATTGGATCTCTTTTAGTACCCCGTGCCACTTGGCACTTTGCGCACCATACAGAAATTCTCTCTAGATCATTTTGTAATTGTAATTGATTTTTCTAGACGGTAAATTACTGCAAACAATTCTAGGGGGCTGCTCAGATTATCACCTAGGTCATTCATATAAATCGGGAACAGTAGAGGGCCTATGACACGCCAGATATCACTTGTGTTCTACTCGATGATTTACGGTCTATCACTACATACTGTCACCTCTCTGAGAGGAAACCACGAATCCAGTCACACAACTGAGACGATACTCCATATGCATCTGATTAATAGTCGCTTGTGAGGAACGGTATCAAAAGACTTCTGGAAATCTAGAAATATGGAATCGACCTGAGATCCCATGTCGACAGCACTCATTACTTCATGGGAGTAAAGAGCTAGCTGTGTTGCACAAGAACGACATTTTCTGAATCCGTGTTGGTTACGTATCAATAAGTCATTTTCTTCAAGGTCATTCATAATGTTAGAGTACAGTATATGCTCCAAAATCCTACTGCAAATTGAGGTCAGTGATATGGGTCTGTAATTAAATGGGTTATTCCTATTTCCTTTCTTGAATATTAGTGTGACCTGTGCTACTTTCCAGTCTTTAGGAACAGACCTTTCGTCAAGTGAGCGGTTGTATATGATTGCTAAGGAAGGCGCTATTGTGTCTGCGTACTCCGAGAGGAACCTGATTTGTATACCATCTGGACCGGATGACTTGCCTTTCTTAAGTGATTTGAGTTGTTTCGTAACACGTAAGATATCTACTTTTACGTCACTCATGCTAGCAGCTGTTCTGGTTTCAAATTCTGGAATATTTACTTCGTCTTCTTTCGTGAAGGAATTGCGGAAAACTGTATTTAGTAACGCCTAACGATGGACAACTACGACTAAAATGGGCACGTGACCATCGGCACTGGAAATTGGCTCAGTGGCAGAGCGTTGCGTGGTCTGATGAATCCCGATATCTTCTTCATCATGCCGATGGGGGGAGTGGGAGGGGGGGGGGGGAATCCGTTGTCTTCCAGGGGAACAGCTCCTTGACACCAGTAATGTGGGACGGAGATGACGTGGCGGCGGCTCCGTTATGCTCTGCAGCACATTCACGTGGGCATCCATGAGTCCAGTGGAGCTAGTGCAAGGTACCATGACGGACAAGGAGTTGCAGACCACGTACACAGCTTTATGATGATCATGTTTCCCTACGGCAACGGCATTTTTCATCAAGATAATGCGCCATGTCACAAGCCCGGAGGGTCATGAAGTGTTACGAGAAACACAGTGACGAATTGCAGTTGATGTTCCGGCCCGCAACTCTGCAGATCTCAACCCGATCGAATACATCTTGGTTGTGATTGAACGTGGCGTCAGAGTTCTTCGCCCCCTCCCCACAATTTACGGGAATTAGGTGACTTGCGTGTGCAGGTGTGGTGCCAACTTCCTCCAGCGCTCTACCAAGGCCCCGTTGCTTCCATGCCACGATGCGTCGTCACTGTTATGCCTGCCGAGGGAGGACGTGTCGGCTATTACGTAGGTGGTCATAATGTTCTGGCTGACCGGTGTACCACTCTGGTGTACCTACGGAAGTACTGCTTTCCCAAGCTGTGACATGGTCGCGAGTCAAACAGTGACCCGAATACACAATAAATTTCTTTCCCTTCACGTCTATGGCCACAAATTTTTTTGTCATCAGGGTACCGGTTTCGGTCTATAATGACCATCTTCAGATCTGTTTTTATAAAAACATGTCCTAATATAATGGAGCCAGAGTGCTACTTTCCGTCGCCCTGAATTAGCTTAGTGTGGGACTCTCGATTACATATTGTGTCCATCAGATGACGACATACTCTGCTGGAGATGGCAGTTCAGTTTTGCGTCTTGCAATGTGCTGTACTAGTATGGTCTTGACCACTGTTCTCGTAGAAAATATTATTCTTTCCCGTCGAATACATTGGCCATATTTTTTATGGCTACAATTCGACCTTTAAATAAGAGTCAGCGTGTTTCATTCTCAACTGTTACTGCTACATGCCTGGTACATATAAGTTCACGTATTTAACAGCTCCGTGATTGTTGTTTATGGTGCTGCTAATGAAATAGCGACCGTTCATTCCAAACACAAATTTCTGTGGTGAATTATACGAGCGTAGTACCTGAATCATTTTTTTTTCTTTTTTTTTTTTTGCTTGAGAGCTACTGTACAAGTGTCCACTGCCATGAGGAGAATTTTCATGCAGAATGAATGTTTCCACGTAAATTATTTTCAACTTACATGAATTTCGGCCACATGTCGTTCTGTGTGGTTCCTGCGTTTGTGTAGTTTCCTGACATTTCAACTCGGCTCATTCAGGCTGTGCTGCATTGCCATCACAATTTGTAATCAGAACTTGTACACTCCATTCCACATTAGATTATCAAATCGGTAATATGTGTGTGGTGTCTGCACGGAGCCGTTACCGGCTTAAAGCTTGGAAGGTAGGAGGCGAGATACTGGCGGAAGTGAAGGTGTGAGGACGGGGCGTGAGTCGTGCTAGGGTAGCTCAGTTGGTAGAGCATTTGCCCGCGAAAGGCAAAGGTCCCGAGTTCGAGTCTCGGTCCGGCATACAGTTTTAATCTGCCAGGAAGTTTCAATACAGAAAGTTGTTAATCGCACCATGGTAATCAGGAGCGTGCTGTAACAGAGTTGTATTTTCCGTCTTTTCGTATATCACAGACAGGTGGCGGACCCACGTTTGGTACCTAACCGACTGCTTCAGAAGGAAGGCCTTTTCTTGTCGTATACTGAAGTTTTCTGTAATAAATGTTGGTTCCGATGTAACATGAGAGACACTTTTCGCTACTATGTAAAGTCACTGTAAGTTTTCTGTGTTTTATTGAGTTTACTTTATCAGCTTTCAGTTTTCGTATTTCGGTTTCCTTTTAGTAATTATCCCCAGCATTATTAATATTTATTGGATGTCAGAATCAGTTCATATTCGCATTGATATATTAGCTTTTCCATTAATACCGCGAAGTCTGATATGAGACCACTGCTCAACCTACTTTTCGACAGTTTCCTTGAAAAATATTCCGAAGCAATTAGTGTATCACAGTCGATGTCCAAGATGTCCAAAGTCAAAATATCTCGATACCATCAATTTGCTTCATCCAAGAAATACGATGCTTCAATTAATATTAATTACTATAGTTGAAACATTGATACAGATTCGTCTATGACTTGCAAGATAATTTTCTCTGGAAAAATCGAAGGCAAGATTCGTAAAATATGATTGGAATGTATGGAGGGCGGCCGAGAACTTCCCACTTGAATTTCTGCAGGAGTGCCGCGGCTGTATTGGTCGTATGAGGCTTTGCATTGTCGTGGAGCAGAATGACCCCGCGGGTGAGATTGCTTGGTCGTTTTGATTTGATCGCTTGGCGAAGTATGGTGAAGGTTTGCGAGTAACGCTGGGCATTCACTGCTGTCCCGTGCTACAGGAAGTGAATCAGAAGGGGACCATTTTTGCTCCCCTTAAGAAGGTTCTGAGGGGCAAACGATTCACCTCAGAAGACGACGTCCAGCTGTACGTGGAGAACTGATTAATCATTGTGTACCGTGATTCGTCACTCCATACAACGTTTTCCCACTGTTCGATTGTCCAGTGTTTACGCTCCTTACACCAAGAAAGGAATCGTTTGGCATTTACCGGCGTGATGCGTGGCTTATGAGCAGCCGCTCGACCATGAAATCCAAGTTTTCTCACCTCCCGCCTAACTGTCATAGTACTTGCAGTGGATCCTGATGCAGTTTGGAATTCCTGTGTGATGGTCTGGATAAATGTCTGCCTATTACACATTACGACCCTCTTCAACTGTCGGCGGTCTCTGTCAGTCAGCAGACGAGGTCGGCCTGTACGCTTTTGTGCTGTGTTTCCACTTCACTGTCACATCGGAAACAGTGGATCTAGTGACGTTTAGAAGTGTGGAAATCTCGCGTACGGACGTATGACACAAGTGACACCCAATCACCTGATCACTTCCGAAGTCCGTGAGTTGCGCAGAGCGCCCCATTCTGCTCTCCCACGATGTCTAATGACTACTGAGGTCGCTGGTATGGAGTACCTGGCAGAAGGTGGCAGCACAATGCACCTAATACGAAAAACTCATGTTTTTGGAGGTGTCCGGATACTTTTGATCACATAGTGTATCACTTTAACATTTTTGTAGTACTTTCCCTTTTCTTATATTTTTAGCCCTTCCATGTTCGTGTCAGCCGAATATATTACGAGCATCATTTTCATGCAAACACAACTGCTAATCTGTAACAGTTGCCGAATTCGACTTCTATCCACTGAATCATGCTCAAAACTGGCATTCACTAACATTGAAAATTGTGAAAGACGTAAGACGTTTCGTAATTCTTCTGTAGTCCTAAGGTGACGCCATAAGAATGACGTTATATTGTAAGCTACCATTAAGAAAGCTGACGACTCAGTAGAAGTTCGGCTCTTGCGTAGAGTTTACTAGGAGAGCGACCGTGTAAAGCATCAGGTGCTCCCTCTCATTGACCTACTACTGTACTACCCTGTCTGATATATTCGGCTCACGTCGCATTGTAATATATTCTTTAATTCATGTTCAAGTTTGTAATGATCTTTGTAGTACTGACAGTCACCTACTGTCGTCGTTTCATGACTCAGATTTCTTTGTTATCGTCGTGATTGTTAAACAGGAAAATGGCTCATGATAGGTTATATTTGTAACGTTTTACCACAACTAACACGAAAACAATGATTACTTGTTCTTCCAGACAGGTTAAATGAAACGTATCAGGCGCAACGGTCTACTAAATCCGCAATTATTTTTCTAACTCTAAGGCTGAAACTTTTAAATTACGGTAAATAACCGCATTTCCTTCGACTCTACCTTTGTCGCGAATCTTTTACGCTCTTCGTTCTCCAACCTGAGCCTCGGAGAAACTGCTAAATAGCACTATTCATGAATATTCCGCCGGCCGGAGTGACCGAGCGGTTAAAGGCGCTACAGTCTGGAACCGCACGACCGCTACGGTCGCAGGTTCGAATCCTGCCTCGGGCATGGATGTGTGTGATGTCCTTAGGTTAGTTAGGTTTAAGTAGCTCTAAGTTCTAGGGGGCTTATGACCACAGCAGTTGAGTCCCATAGTGCTCAGAGCCATTTGAACCATTTTTGAATGAATATTCCGGTACAAATAACACCTCTGTGCCCATTGGACGCCGGCTGACGACAACCTTCTTCGGACAGTGACTGCCCACCAGTCCCAGCTTAAACACCGCGACACAGTGTTTCTGTAATCACGAGCCGCTGGCGTGACAGAATAAGTGAACGACTACACGTAGAGAGTACATGTATCTACCTAAATTACACCTCATGTTAGGGCAGAGTCTCCGCACAACAGTAGCAACAGTTTCAGATGGAGTGGTGGCGACACTGACAACGTCGTGTTGAAGTGGAGCAAAATGCATTTGTTCCGTGCTGAATGAGAGAAAAAAACATGAGGCAAGGTTTTGTTTGTTTTTCAACCATTCCAAATCATTTCAGATTCATGAAGCCGGGGACCAGCCAGGATGAGTATACGTGTATGCAGAGGACCTGTGTAATTGATAATCGCCAGCCGTTGTGGCCGAGCGGTTCTAGGCACTTAAGTCCGGAACCGCGCTGCTGCTATGGTCGCAGGTTCGAATCCTGCCTCGGGCATGGATGTGTGTGATGTTCTTAGGTTACTTAGGTTTAAGTAGTTCTAAGTCTAGGGGACTAATAACCTCAGATGTTATGTCTCATAGTGCTCAGAGCCATCTGAACCATTTTAATTGATAATCTACTGACAGGGGCTCGCGTTTTGTGCCTAAACATAGTAGGCTGCAAGTGGTACTCTGAGATGAAGACGCTGGCACAGGAGAGATATTCGTGGCGGGCCACATCAAACCACCCAGAAGACTGACGACTTGTGCGACATAAGCGAAAGTTGGTAGACGTGTTTCTACATCCTAAAGATGATGTCTATTCAGATTTCGCGACAGTCGGATAAAAGAGGCGCCAACAGCGCCACTATGAGGATGCAAATCAGGTCTGCTGTAAATAGATCTACATCTACGTGATTACTCTTCTATTCACAGTTAAGTGCCTGTCAGAGGGTTTCAACGAACCAGCTACAAGCTGTCTCTCTACCGTTCCACTTTCGAACGGCGCGCAGGAAAAACGAACACTCAGATTTTTCTGTGTGAGCCCTGATTTCTTTTATTTTATCGTGATGATCATTTATCCCTATGTAGCTGCGTGCCAACAAAATGTTTTCGCAATCAGAGGAGAAAACTGGTGATTGAAATTTCATGAGAAGATCCCGTCGCAACGAAAAACGCCTCTGTTTTATGATTGCCACTCCAATTCACGTATCATGTCTGTGGCACTATATCCCCTGTTTCGCGATAATGCAAAACGAGCCGCCCTTCTCTGAACTTTTTCGATGTCATTCGTCAGTGATGTGGATTCCACACCGCACAGCAGTACTCCAGAAAAGGGTGGACAAGTGTAGTGTAACCAGTCTCTTTAGTAAATCTGTTGCACCTTCTAAGTGTTCTGCCAATGAATCACAGTCTTTGATTTGCTCTACCCCCAAAATTATCTATGTGATCGTTCCAATTTAGGTTATTTGCAGTTGTAATCTCTAAGTATTTAGTTGAATTTACAGCCTTCAGATCTGTGTGATTTATCGCGTAATAGAAATTTAGCGGATTTCTTTTAGTACTCATGTGGATAACTTCACACTTTTCTTTATTCAGGGTCAATTGCCACTTTTCGCAACATGAGATATCGTATCTCAATAATTTTGCTATTCGTGTTGGTCACCAGATGACTATAAAAGACGATAAATGACAGCATCATGTGCAAACAATCTAACAGGGCTACTCAGATTGTCTCCTATGTCGTTAATGTAGATCAGGAACAACAGAGGGCCCAAGACACTTCCTTGGGGAAAGCCGGGTATTATTTCTGTTTTACTCGATGACTTTCCGTCTATTACTACAAACTGTGACCTTTCTGACAGGAAATCACGAATCCAGTTGCAGAACTGAGGCGATTTTCCGTAGGCACGCAGTTTGGTTAGAAGACGCTTGTGAGGAACGGTGTCGAAAGGCTTCAGGAAATCTAAAAATATGTAATCAATTTGACATCCCCTGTCGTAGCACTCATGAGTATAATGAGCTAGTTGTGTTTCACAAGAACGATATTTTCTGAATCCGTGCGGACTATGTGACAATTAATCATTTTCTTCTAGGTAATTCATAATGTTCGAACAAAATATATGTTCCAAAACCCTACTACAAATCGACGTTAGTGATACAGGCCTGTAATTCAACGGATTACTCCTACTTCCCTTTTTGGGTATTGGTGTGGTTCAAATGGCTCTGAGCACAATGGGACTTAACAGCGGAGGTCATCAGTCCCCTAGAACTTAGAACTGCTTAAACCGAACTAACCTAAGGACACCACACAGATCCATGCCCGAGGCAGGATTCGAACCTGCGACCGTAGCGGTCGCGTGATTCCAGACTGAAGCGCCTAGAACCGCTCGACCACCCCGGCCGGCTAGGTATTGGTGTGACTTGAGCAATTTTCCAGTCTTTAGGTACGGAACTTTCCGTGAGCGAGCGGTTGTATATAATTGCTAAGTATGGAGCTATTGCATCAGCTTACTCTGAAAGGAATCTGACTGGTATATAATCTGGACCGGAGGCCTTGCCTTTATTAAGTGATTTAAACTGCTTTGCTACACCGAGGATATCTACTTCTAAGTCACTCATCTTGGCAGTTGTTGTTGACTGGAATTCAGGAATATTTACTTCGTCTTCTTTGGTCAAGAAGTTTCAGAACACCGTGTTTAATATCTCTGCTATAGTGGCACTGTCGTCAGTGACTTGTTGTTATCGCGCAGTGAAGGTATTGACTGGGTCTTACCACTGGTGTGCTTTATGTATGACCAGAATCTCTTTGGGTTTTCTGCCAGATTCCGAGACAGAGTTTCGTTATGGAAATTATTAAAATTATCTCGCACTAAAGCATGCGCTATATTTCGAACTTCTGCAAAACTGTGCCAATCTTGGGGATTTTGCGTTCTTTTAAATTTGTATACCTTTTTCATTGCTTCTGCAACAGCAATCTGACCCGTTTTGTGTACCATGGGGGATGAGTACTATCACTTATTAATATGTGTGGTATATATCTCTCAACTGCCGTCGATACTATCTCTTTGGAATCATTCCACATGTTTTCTACGCTTACGTCATCAGATGGGAAGGAGTTTTGACTGTCTCTTAAAAAGGCGTTAAGAGCAATTTCATCAGCTTTTTAAAATAGATGTACTTTGCGTTTCTTTTTGGTGGTTGTGGGTGTTATGGTATTCAGCTTAGCAGTAAGTGTCTTGTGGTCGCTAATCCCTGTATTCGTCGTGATACTCCCTGTTTGTTCAGGATTATTTGTTGCTGACAGGTCACACGAGCTGTAACGGTCGTGAGCGTTACTTAACTTTGAAATTGGACGTGTTTATGCTATTAATCAAAGACACCATTATCGACATCTTGCTGAATTTGAACGGGTCCGCTTAATAGGACTACGAGAAGCTGGATGTTACTTCCGCGATGTTGCAGAAAGACTTGGCAGGAATGTAGGCACTGTACATGACTGCTGGCACCGGTTGCCACGACAATGTACGGTCGCAAGAAGACCGGATTCCGGACGGTCAGGTGGCACAACCGAAAGAGAAGTGTTCGGCGTATGCCTGTGGCGAATACTACTGCATCTGCAGCAGCAGTTTGATCAGCAGTTGGCACCAGAGTGACACAACGGACTGTTACAAATCGGTTACTTCGTGGACAGCTCCGAGCCAGACGCCTTGTAGCGTGCTTTCCGCTGATCCCAAAGCAACGCCATTTGCGACTTTGGTGGTGTCAAGCGAGAGCTCATTGGAGGGCAGGGTGGAGGTCTGTTGTGTTTTCTGATGAAAGCTGGTTCTGCCCCTGTGCCAGTGATGGGCGTATGTTGGTTAGAAGGAGACAAGTTGGGGTCCTGAAACCAACACCTGGAGTTATGGTCACGAGTGCGATTTCGTGTTGAAACGTCCCCTTAGAAAAATTATACAAGACTGTGCTTAAACTGACACGCAATATTTTTTAGCGCAACGCAATCTGACTTTCAAAAATCCCTACAAAAGAATGGCCCTGACTAACATTAACCTATACGTTTCACAAATCACTTACCTCACAAAAATCTTCGTTACCCGAACTACTGCAATACAGCGAGCGCCGCTACTGCCAGCTAAATAAAAGATTCAAACTACGGAATGCACTAACTACTGATAGGTATAGTTAGCAAATGAAAGATTTTAATAGAGAACAAAAAATGTATTTACCTTAATAGTCATAATATATATAGAAGTTCATGACATCCATTCTTACAAATGTACTGTTTCTGATGGACACACGTCCAGATTATCCATTCTCAAAAATCCGCCATCTCACTTCCCCACATCCACCACTGCTGGCGGCTCACCTCCAACTGCGCAACGCTACGCGCTGTTCACATCCAGCTGCCCAACACTACAATGGCAGACAACAATGCAAACTAGCCACAGACTGCACACAGCACAGCCAGTGATTTTCATACAGAGCGCTACGTAACGTTGCCAATAAGAAAACATAAACAGCCTACTTACAGTGTGACAGTAGGAGCGCTCTGGTGGCTTTCCACGCACCCTGACTGCAAATTTGTATGTCGATCTGAAGATTCGACCTGTTGTGCTACCGTCATGAACAGAATTCCAGTCCTCATACCGCTGTCGTAACCCAACATGCTCCACAGAGTCTGACATCGTCGGACGACAAATCCAAAGTCATCCACAATCACCAATAACTGTCCCTGTATTGACCGACCAGGTGCTTACAGGCATGGCACTCCATCCCACAAACTGACAGCAGGCAACTGTACGACATAATACTTGTACGTTTGTTCAAAAATGTTAAAATGTGCGTGAAATCTTATGGGACTTAACTGCTAAGGTCATCAGTCCCTAAGCTTACACACTACTTAACCTAAATTATCCTAAGGACAAACACACACCCATGCCCGAGGGAGGACTCGAACCTCCGCCGGGATCATCCGCACAGTCCATGACTGCAGTGCTCTAGATCGCTCGGCTAATCCCGCGTGGCCCATGCACGTTTGTGCGCTTGCCTTCAATATTCTGACGGTTACACCTGTTTTTAATGAACCAGCATTTCACATTTGGAATGACTTACCTCGCACTTACTTTACACCTGTGATCTTGCAATCTTCATCACTTAATTTTTTTTTTTTTTTTTTTTTTTGTCATCAGTCTGCTGACTGGTTTGATGCGGCCCGCCACGAATTCCTTTCCTGTGCTAACCTCTTCATCTCAGAGTAGCACTTGCAACTTACGTCCTCAATTATTTGCTTGACGTATTCCAATCTCTGTCTTCCTCTACAGTTTTTGCCCTCTACAGCTCCCTCTAGTACCATGGAAGTCATTCCCTCATGTCTTAGCAGATGTCCTATCATCCTGTCCCTTCTCCTTATCAGTGTTTTCCACATATTCCTTTCCTCTCCGATTCTGCGTAGAACCTCTTCATTCCTTACCTTATCAGTCCACCTAATTTTCAACATTCGTCTATAGCACCACATCTCAAATGCTTCGATTCTCTTCTGTTCCGGTTTTCCCACAGTCCATGTTTCACTACCATACAATGCTGTACTCCAGACGTACATCCTCAGAAATTTCTTCCTCAAATTAAGGCCGGTATTTGATATTAGTAGACTTCTCTTGGCGAGAAATGCCTTTTTTGCCATAGCGAGTCTGCTTTTGATGTCCTCCTTGCTCCGTCCGTCATTGGTTATTTTACTGCCTAGGTAGCAGAATTCCTTAACTTCATTGACTTCGTGACCATCAATCCTGATGTTAAGTTTCTCGCTGTTCTCATTTCTGCTACTTCTCATTACCTTCGTCTTTCTCCGATTTACTCTCAAACCATACTGTGTACTCATTAGACCTGTTGATGCGGCCCGCCACGAATCCCTTTCCTGTGCTAACCTCTTCATCTCAGAGTAGCACTTGCAACCTACGTCCTCAATTATTTGCTTCACGTATTCCAATCTCTGTCTTCCTCTACAGTTTTTGCCCTCTACAGCTCCCTCTAGTACCATGGAAGTCATTCCCTCATGTCTTAGCAGATATTACCTAGGCAAATATATTCCTGAAATTTCGATTGATCTACATTAATTAGTTTTTGGTGTTGCGATATTTTTCTGTCAGTATTTTACGTCGATTTGATGATTAACGGAAAGATGGCTGAGTGGTTCTACCGATGCGATTGTCAAACGACTGGTGATTACATTTACTCGAAACGATTTCGCCTGTCGGAACTGTGACGAAGTGTGCTGAAGCAGACAACGGCGTTTTTTCTGAGAAATTCAATCCGACCCGCGCCACCTTTAGTGTATTCATCTGTTACGGAAGGCCCTCAGACTACCGTTTCCAGTACATCAGATGGGCCGTAAATGTCTGGCTCTCCCCGCTAACGGCGTTTTTCACGCGGCAGCTCGCGAGCGCCTCGGACAGAAACCGATACCCGCGGGGAATTGGGTGCGGTCGGCGGGGCGCCGCCCCAAGTAATCGCGGTCACGGGGCACAAATCACGGCACAATGGGCCGCCACAATAGGACGCCCTGCCTGCCACGCCCTGAGGAGTGTCTCTGCGACGAGGCCGTCGCCGGCGCTGTCAGTGGCACTGTAGTCTGCTACCTCGCTTCCGCAGTCACGTGGTCCAAAATCCGGGCAAGTCCGGACAGCAGGAGTACAGAGTCTCCGACTCTCAAATGGGTTTGTTTTCCACAAAGTTACCAGCACTCTGTTCAGTGACAAGATGTTGGTAATACATTGATGTGACAGAAGTCCTGGGATACTGAAACGTCCCCTTTTGAACAATTATACAAGACTGTGCTTAAACTGACACACAATATTTTTTAGCGCAACGCAATCTGACTTTCAGAAATCCCTACAAAGGAATGGCGCTGACTAACATTAACCTGTACCTTTCACAAATCACTTACCTCACCAAAAATCTTCGTTACCCAAGCTACTGCAATACAGCGAGCGCCACTACTGCCAGCTAAATAAAAGATTCAAACTACTGAAGGCACTAACTACTGATAGGCATAGTTAGCAAATGAAAGATTTTAATAGAGAACAAACAATGTATTTACCTTAATAATCATAATATATACAGCAGTTCATGACATCCATTTTTACAAATTTCAAAACTCCGCCATTTCTCTCCCCACATCCACCACTGCTGGCGGCTCACCTCCAACTGCGCAACGCTACGCGCTGTTCACATCCAGCTGCCGCTGCCCAACACTACAATGGCAGACAACAATGCAAACTAGCCACAGACTGGACACAGCACAGCCAGTGATTTTCATACAGAGAGCGCTACGTGGCGGCGGCGTTACCAATATAAGAACCTAAACAGCCTACATATAAGAACCTAAACAGTCTACTTACAATACCTCCTAATTTCGTGTCGGATTGAGAGGTTCCATGCCCTCTTTTGCATGTCACCTCTCATTTTCATCACCTTTATTAATGTCCTATGTCATTGCACGGTAGTAACAGACTGAATAAGGGCAATTGTAATGAGAGTATTTGTACTGAGAGCTCAAAAATACTTTTCACTCGATTCCTAAACATGTTGTTTTACTTCCCTGGGTGGCTTGTGCGAGGCGAGCATCGGAGGACGCGGCACACTGCGTTTCCGGTTGGGGGCTGCAATTCCCTGAATTATGAGGGGCTCGTACAACAGGCAAGTGCCTGGCGGAACGACTGACGTCGGTCGAGTTTCGCCTGTTGTGTGCAAGGCGAAACGACGTGCGAGACAGGAATCGTTAGCGCCAGGATTTCACCCGGAACAAGTCCCGCCACTCACCCCCGGTTTTCCCGGTCTTTGTTCGGCGCCAGGACATCGTTTCAGTTGGCCCACGTGGTTTACCGCGTTCGGCATGACTTGGAGTGAATGGTACATTAATATCTTGCTAGGTCTTCAATTTTGCCAGATAGTTAAAAGACACGTTACAAAGACGCGCACAACTGGCCTCAGCTGTAGCAGGTACTTCCACAGCAAACGTAAGAGAAAACAGTTAGCACTGAATTCTTTAAATACGAGACCTC
Source organism: Schistocerca cancellata (assembly GCF_023864275.1). NCBI lineage: Eukaryota > Metazoa > Arthropoda > Insecta > Orthoptera > Acrididae > Schistocerca > Schistocerca cancellata. The sequence goes on along the minus strand of NC_064626.1, from coordinate 1,140,787,093 downwards.
AGTATTCAGATGAATAGCCCACGAAGAAACATACTTCTGTGTGAGAAAAAGCACCCAGAGCTAAAACAGGAAAAACCTACCCTCAAAGAATAATTTGCTCGGAGAAAGAGGAACCACGGTATACTTGACACTCGAGTTTCATAACTCAGACAGTATACGCGAAACAGGGACCAGTGTTCACATTAATCCCAGAGGGCATCAAAATTACTTTGTTGTTGCTGGATCGATCCAGGCTGTTTTTGCGTGTTATTCACTGAACAGTTTTGCTGAAAAGTTTTAGGGGTGGAAGAAGAACTAGCACAGCGTGAAGGACGTTTTAAAGCCGTGAAACACTGCAGCATTTGTTTCCTCCATAACTGCTCTGTGGCAAACATACACATCATCATTATTATTTTTTTAAACTGGTTTGAATGACATTTATGAAATTAATAAATATTTTGGTTAAAAATAGACAGGACAGAGAATTACGACAGATTATTTTCCTGAGACGTTTGCGACAGCATGTGGGACATTAATCACACAGAAACAGCCACAATTCTTTATAACCTCGTTTATAATGCGCAGGTATGGCACTGGAAAAATTTAAAAGTTAAAATTCACCCATTACCCAGGCAAATACTAACGAAATATGTCATATAATCAAATATCTTACTGCTGTCATTACGCATTTCTACTTTATGGTATTCTTACATTCTTTAATTTTCGTGAGTTACTATGAGGGCCCACATAAACAAAACGACGTTTACTTATTTCTATACAACGTTGATTTTAGACTACAGAGTTAGTCGACTGCATCCATGGCTTTACTACCGACATGGCAGATTCAAGACCATTGTTTTCGCATTGTATGTTTGCTCTGCTGTTTCCCTCAACTAAACGTATTATAATAAGTGAATTAGTTAATGAAAATTTGTCCTTATTGCCCTTAAATAACATCACGTTATTTTTTGTTTCCTGTTGCTGGTGATGCTTTCAGTTCTCTATAAATATTTTTATTTCTTTAATAATGCACATTGATATTATATTACTATCCAGAAAAACTTAAATTTCTTATCATTACTGAATTTCATCACAGTGTAACATGTGTTGGACTGTGACGATAAGAAGTTTGATGTAGCTTCCAGTTTGCGGAACTGGCGGCTGTTTAGGGGAGGGCCTTACACTAGCAAACGTTAAAACCTGCGAAGATCCCAGCGAGGATCCCCCCCACTCTACCTCCCTGCCACACTCACCCCGCACTCAGCTCGCCCACGACGGGTCCTCACCCCACCCCCATACCTCGCTCACGAGCGGGACTTCACCCCACCCCCTATAGTTCCCTCACAACGGAAGACCGGAAACAGTACCTGCATTTGCGTATGGAAAATACGACTGTCTTCATAACGTTTTTGTTATCAGTATGATTTTTATATTCTTCATTTCTTTAGGTCTAATGAGTCAAGCTACATTTTATAAACATAAAAATATTGAGTCAAGTGAGGACATTGTAAACAAGTAGGCCTGTCTATTCTTATTAGATTATTGCTTCTATTCCGTAGCAGAATATTTTGGATGTTTGAGATACAGAGACTAGAAACAAGATAGTGAAGCTAATGCAAATAGTGCAAGCTATTTGGTGGCTAAAGCTTACATTTATGTCTCTACTGACATAACACAGTATTTTTACTCTGCTGTTTTGGTTTGTGTTTGTTCTGTGTCTTATAATGTAGAAAGATTTTTTTGGATGAATAAAAGAAATAAACTCTGTTGCCATCTGCGGCATCGTAAGCTTTTATTACCGACATACGTAACATTTCCAACCACACTATTTGCGAAGTGTAGTTTTCCCGAAAGATCACGTTATATTAAGCGATTAATTTGATGATAATTGTCTCACATTGTAATTAACAGACAGCACGTTTGTACTTGGCTTTCATTTATTATTTTAAATCATTTGTGATTTTTTGTTCCGCTTGTTGTAAATACCATTAGGTACCGGAAATCCGTTTTAAGTTATAGACACTTCTACTTCATCAATAACACACAGTTATAATCGTAGTCGTGTCTGTAAACGTTTACGTTAATACCTGAAACTTAAAGTCTTTGCATTATACGTTGGAAATTGTTCATTTTCTAGTTCTCGTTCTAGGTGTAACATATCTGCGACGATGTGTATCCTTTTGCTCTGGTTGGGCGGAGCATCTTGCTGATCAGGGGTGGAGCTTAAGTGGGGTGGGCGGGGACTATGTGTCGGGATCTTCGCAGGTTTGAAGCTCATGTCCTTACACTATGGGTAGGCGTGGAGGGAGGTGAATGGGCGGGACTTGTTCCGGGTGAAATCATAGCGCTAAGGGCACGTCTGCGAGACGTCTGAGTGTCGCCGCAGTTTATGTGTTTACCGTTCCGGCGCGTCCCGAACGAAGATTCCTGGCACCGAATGACTGCATTGTCCTCTTGACTCTGAGAATACTTGTGGACTGTGCCCTGCTGAGTGCGACTGTCTGGCACCGGATGGCCGGTGGTCCAGGCAGGTTGTTTTCGTAGCCAGTCAGCGCCCTCAGCTGAATAGCAGAGGCATGATTGGTCAACTTAAACTGAGGCTAGTTGACGTCATAAAGCCGTGCTCGAAATTGGAGGGAACAGTCGCTATTGGCGCGAATGATGTTCCGAGACAGTATGGTGGAATTTTGGAATCAGAACTGAATGCTGATTCGCAGGTTTTCGAGGAGAGTATGGAGTAGAACGATGTTGGCTTCGCTCTTGCGTTGCACGGGCAGGAATTTGAGGATCTGATCTTCGTTGGAGTCGGACAGTCTTGCGACTTGGTTACTCTTTTTCGGAAGAACTTAAAATTCTCGGACAGCCTTCGAGGCCAAGGGTTGACACACAGTTGCTGCACGGTAGAAGTCGGCGCCTACGTCATCAGGACGCTGCGTACTGACGACGTGCTGCAGACTTCAGTACTGGTACAGTATTTTGCGGCTCCGACATTGTAGAACCTTATCAGTTTTATACTGAGTCCCTCAGCAGCACGCGCGCTCGCTTTGCTACAAGTCCATCTTGCTTGTTTCTCCATGTGATCCCATTTGAGCTCTCACTACTAATTGCGATACTGCTACACTCCTGGAAATGGAAAAAAGAACACATTGACACCGGTGTGTCAGACCCACCATACTTGCTCCGGACACTGCGAGAGGGCTGTACAAGCAATGATCACACGCACGGCACAGCGGACACACCAGGAACCGCGGTGTTGGCCGTCGAATGGCGCTAGCTGCGCAGCTTTTGTGCACCGCCGCCGTCAGTGTCAGCCAGTTTGCCGTGGCATACGGAGCTCCATCGCAGTCTTTAACACTGGTAGCATGCCGCGACAGCGTGGACGTGACCCGTATGGGCAGTTGACGGACTTTGAGCGAGGGCGTATAGTGGGCATGCGGGAGGCCGGGTGGACGTACCGCCGAATTGCTCAACACGTGGGGCGTGAGGTCTCCACAGTACATCGATGTTGTCGCCAGTGGTCGGCGGAAGGTGCACGTGCCCGTCGACCTGGGACCGGACCGCAGCGACGCACGGATGCACGCCAAGACCGTAGGATCCTACGCAGTGCCGTAGGGGACCGCACCGCCACTTCCCAGCAAATTAGGGACACTGTTGCTCCTGGGGTATCGGCGAGGACCATTCGCAACCGTCTCCATGAAGCTGGGCTACGGTCCCGCACACCGTTAGGCCGTCTTCCGCTCACGCCCCAACATCGTGCAGCCCGCCTCCAGTGGTGTCGCGACAGGCGTGTTGGAGGGACGAATGGAGACGTGTCGTCTTCAGCGATGAGAGTCGCTTCTGCCTTGGTGCCAATGATGGTCGTATGCGTGTATGGCGCCGTGCAGGTGAGCGCCACAATCAGGACTGCATACGACCGAGGCACACAGGGCCAACACCCGGCATCATGGTGTGGGGAGCGATCTCCTACACTGGCCGTACACCACTGGTGATCGTCTAGGGGACACTGAATAGTGCACGGTACATCCAAACCGTCATCGAACCCATCGTTCTACCATTCCTAGACCGGCAAGGGAACTTGCTGTTCCAACAGGACAATGCACGTCCGCATGTATCCCGTGCCACCCAACGTTCTCTAGAAGGTGTAAGTCAACTACCCTGGCCAGCAAGATCTCCGGATCTGTCCCCCATTGAGCATGTTTGGGACTGGATGAAGCGTCGTCTCACGCGGTCTGCACGTCCAGCACGAACGCTGGTCCAACTGAGGCGCCAGGTGGAAATGGCATGGCAAGCCGTTCCACAGGACTACATCCAGCATCTCTACGATCGTCTCCATGGGACAATAGCAGCCTGCATTGCTGCGAAAGGTAGATATACACTGTACTAGTGCCGACATTGTGCATGCTCTGTTGCCTGTGTCTATGTGCCTGTGGTTCTGTCAGTGTGATCATGTGATGTATCTGACCCCAGGAATGTGTCAATAAAGTTTCCCCTTCCTGGGACAATGAATTCACGGTGTTCTTATTTCAATTTCCAGGAGTGTATATAGTCGGAAGATTAATATATAATTCATTAGGACCTCCAGTCATTATCGTCATTCTATTGCATCACAGAGAGTGGAGCCACTTGTTCTCGAGCCAACTCTTATTCTCATAATATTTCAGTATACCCTGGTCCCCACAAAATAAAATAAAATATGAATAATATTCTCATTTAGTGTATCCTCCCAAAAAATAAATTCAGTAACCTTCCAACAGTAATTAACAATATAATTATTTATTTCATTCACATTCAGCGTAACCTCCCTCAGATAAATTCGGTAATCTTGCAATAATACAATGTGACTAATCTCTCAATAATAAATGTGACTCAGTTACAACTTGTGAATAATTGACTGTTAATTTAACCTTGTAAATTGTGGACGTCAGCAGTGCTGCGTCATGGCCCTGAAAGAGCATTCTGAATAAAAAAAAAGAAAAACTCTTACCTCAATGAAGGAGGCCGGATAACGCATATATATCTGCTCTTACAATAAATTTTTCTGGCACAGCCCTGTGCAATGCTGGCCGATAGATTTGTCATTTATGAAAGGAAACAACTGATTTTTCTTTTGCAATAATCGGGATCATCATAGATTGGAGAAATTAGTAAATTCTTTAAATTGAAATGAATAGTTGTTAGAAGTTACTATTTATGAGAAAGATTATTATTAGATTTTTTAAAACATTTACATGGGACTTGAGATAACAATACTATATATGCGCGAGGCTACCTTTTTACCTTATACAATAATGCTTAGGCTCCGGCATCGCTGCACCACGACCGGCCCAGCCAACACGATACACCAGACCAGACTGCTCGCTAGAAACAACTTACTCCTACTGCTACACAGTTCCTACTGCAGTCAACACTGCTCTCTGGTCTGAGATTCTCTTATACCTTACATATCGCAGGCAGCGCGTGAGCAACACATCGAAGTTACATCTGCTCGGACCTCTTACAACCCTATCCTTTAACCTACTGTGTGTGTGTCGACAATCATGTGCATTTATGTTCTGATATATAATAAATCTCATTGTGATATTTAATCCGCATATCATTTCTTAGATATAGACAGATTCCCATTTCCTGTTTTTTATTACGATAAAGTTCCCTTTTTTGTGCAGATTACGATTTTTATTAAATTATTGTGAGTGTGCACTGCTTATTTTACCAACTAGCAGGTGGTCGTGCGGTAGCGTTCTCGCTTCCCACGCCCGGGTTCCCGGGTTCGATTCCCGGCGGGATCAGGGATTTTCTCTGCCTCGTGATGGCTGGGTGTTGTTTGCTGTCCTTAGGTTAGTTAGGTTTAAGTAGTTATAAGTTCTAGGGGACTGATGACCATAGATGTTGAGTCCCATAGTGCTCAGAGGCATTTGTACCAACTAGCAGGGTCCACCATCATTTCCTTCCATTACCGTTGTGCGCATAATTAATTAGCTGGTAGATAAGGAGGGGGTGGAGTGCATGACTCGTTCTCATGCAAAATTCGTTTGAATTAAAGAGGTGCAAACTCTTCTCCACCCCGGCACCTCGCAACGTCTGCCAGTGGAGTTTTTTAGCATCTCCGTAACACTCTCTCGCCTTTCCAGTCAATGATAGGTTTAGTTGGTCCAGAGGACGCAGTCCACAGCCCTCGCCATTATGGATTCACCACCAGCTTGCACAGTGCCTTGTCGACAACTTGGGTCCATGGCTTCGTGACGTCTGCGCCCCACTCGCACCCAACCATCAGCTCTTACCGACTGAAATCGGGAATCATCGTAGCCGGCCAAGATTTTCAGTCGTCTAGGGTCCAACCGATATGGCCACGAGCCCAAGAGAGGCGCTGCAGTGGATGTCGTGCTATCAGCGAAGGCACTCGCGTCGGCCGTCTGCTGCCATAACCCATTAACGCCAAATTTCGCCGCACTGTAATAACGGATACGTTCATCGTACGTCCCACATCGATTTCTGCAGTTATTCCAGTTTTTGTTGCTTGTATGTTGGCACTGACAACTCTATCCAATGCTTGTGCTCCCGGACTTAAGTGAAGTCCATGGTGAAAGGTAATGCCTGAAATTTTGTATTCTCGGCACACTCTTAACACTTTGGATCTCGAAATATTGAATTCTCTAACGATTTCCGTAATTGAATGTTCCATGATTCTAGCTGCAACTACCACTCCGCTTTCAGAGTCTGTTAATTTCCGTCGTGCGGCCATAAAATGACAGCTCCGTCAATGCACCCATTTTATACCTTGTGTTCGCGATACTACCGCCATGTGCATATCACTATCCCATGACCTTTGACCTGTCAGCCAGCCGGTGTGGCCGTGCGGTTATAGGCGCTTCCGTCCGGAACCGCGCTGCTGCTACGGTCGCAGGTTCGAATCCTGTCTCGGGCATCTGCGTCACAGATTTCTAAGGTGACCTAGTAGAATGTCGCAACGCAGCAGCGCTGGAAGCTGGACTTGTTGATGTTCTCGGTCCCCCAGACCTCTCTTTATGGACATTCCGAACAGTATTATCAGCTTCACACTTATCAGTTCCGTACACATTGCAGTACACCATTGTCGTTGTACCTCGATCATGTTTTCGTACTTCCAGTACCACTTCAATACGGCCTGTGTTGCCCAGACGGCCATCTTACTTCATTCATTCCTGCACTATCATCTGCTGGAAAATCACGAAAGTCAAAAGTCTCTTCTAATCTGAAAAAACAATATAAAAACACGACAGACTGTAACATAATAACATATTGTAACTACCACATAATACATTTATTATATGTATAAAAAAACATGTATTACAGGCTTCATAAATAAAAGAAGCGAAACGCGTATCACAAAAACAAACTGTCTTTCACTTGGTTCCATAGACGGAAGATACCTTTATGAATATCAAAGAGTGTCTGCATTATTCTGGACTTCTCGGTATTTACGAAATCAGAACTGTTTATGGTGAGATGAATTGCATTAGAATGTACACGTGGTATTGCGAGTTTGGAACTGAGATAACGAATACTCAGGAAGAACAAAGGAGTGGGCGTCGCTAAATCCTGACGGATGAGATGAATAAGACCGAAGAAATGATTCGAAGCTTCTTTTGATTGATTTTGGAGGAGATGAAAGCGAGGTTTCTAGAAATCTCCAGGTCTCTGCTGCATGAAATGATTACTTTTAATATTCTATTCTATCTGGGTACCAAAACAGCTCACAGATCAGCACAAAGTCGACAGAATCTCAGCTTCATGGGGATTTCTCGAGCGCTTCCAACTGTACGGTGAACAAATCCCGTGGCTGGCGACGAAACTTGGGCGGCTGTTTACACTGCCGACAAGAGGAGGCAATCAGTAGAGTGGTGACACCTCTCCTCATCATCAGCGAAACATCGTGGCCTCCTCGTTTTGTGACGTAAACGGATTCATTCTCCTCCAGCGGGAGACGATCACTGCGGTACGGTACTGGGGAAACTCTAAAAAAACACCTTCGAAAGGCGATACGAAACAAGAGAAGGGGAATATTAACTGAGGGGCTGTGCTTGTTGGCCGGCCGCTGTGGCCGAGAGGTTCGAGGCGCATCAGTCGGGAACCGCGCTACTGCTACGGTCGCAGGTTCGAATCCTGCCTCGGGCGTGGATGTGTGTGATGTCCATAGGTTAGTTAGGTTTAAGTAGTTCTACGTCTAGGGGACCGATGACCTCAGTTGTTAAGTCCCATAGTGCTTAGAGCCATTTGAACCATTTTTGTGCTTGTTGTGTGACGTTGTGCACTCATACACAGCAGCCGGCATAAAGCAAACTACTGGATGCGCTCTGTCGGGACATCATCAGCCGCTACACTCAAATTCGTGGCTTGTTCCGAATGTTTCTCATGATCTCAAACATACTTGCGATCAGTATCAACGAGCGACGACTTCCTCGCTCTGGTCGCTAGTGGTCTTCCGTTACGTGGTCTTTAGGGACCTTCGCAAGCTCAATATTTATTGCGCAATATTGAGTATTAACGCTTTTGACACTAATAAATAAAAATAAATTAAGTGTGGGCAATGGCGGAGGGTACTCTGTGCCAGTACTGATCACTTTTGTCGTGTCATGTTGGCGTATGGAGCGCGGTGAAAGCGACTGTAGCGCGATTAAAATAACTTGACACTTGTCGCCCGCCACTTGCCGCTACAGTATTGCCACATCGGCAGCCGGCTACCGCTCGGTTACATGCGACGCACAAACACAGCAGATCACTTCGCAAATGCTGTTAATGCGTAGCACAGAGCAATGCTGGAAGTGGCGACCGCGAGATGTATCGGAAATGTGAGATTTTAAGTGACCGGTGACTGAATTGCGGCGGACGACGCGGGTTTGTAGCCTTCGATTTAAACTCGCGTCCTAAGCTATCCACAACCTCGTGATGAGTAATATACCCGAGCAAATGGCGGTCACAGCCTGCGGCAGAACTAAAATCACGATCTCTTTGTTGTTAACCGTCTAGGAGCGGCATGACGGTCTGCACAATATATTGAAGCAGAATGCAGAGCTTTAAAAACAATGACGGCCGCTCAACATATTGCGCAATATATTGTATATAGTGCTGTGTGAGAGTCATACTGTGCAATACACGGAAGTTACTGCCGAGACTTCGTGATTTGCTTACTCGCAAACGCGTAATACAACGATCCCATATGAATACATCGGAAAGACAGAGGAGGGGGATAGTTTGTTGAATTGCATTCATGGCGGCAGTTTGGTTACATCTTTAATACTTATTCAGTAATTAGCTATAGAAACATTCGACAAGAGTACGGGAAAACAACACTGCAACTGCTTATTTCTTCGTTTTGGAAATACCTTCTACCATAATGTCTCGCCCATTGCAGGTTCATATATCGCTTCAGCATTGTAGAAAGTGAAATTCCACGAGTATATGAACGGTGTCTTTTCTCTGTCTGTAAGGTGTAACAAAGTTCACCAATTCTTTGAAAGATTCCTCATTCATCCTTAAGGGGAGGTTTACTATCTTTTGGTTCAAAAAATCGATTTTTTAAATTGCATTTTTGCATCCATATAAGTGTTTAGAATCCACCTCTGAAACGGTTTTTCCGAATACGGAACGGAACTGTTTGTTATTCGAGGCTGAACAAAAAAATGCACCTGCCTGAAATCGACATTTTTCACGCATCAGTTTTTTTTTCTTTCGGAGGACGAATTATTGTACCGGTGCTTGGGAGGAAACACACAAAATTTAAATGAAAGTATGAACGCGTGTGTTCGGAAGTTAGTCCCCCAAGCACTTACATTCTGGTGCGAAGACTGTGGAAATTGCGACTTTCCTGGCAGTGAGCAGCTTCAACGAAGGGTATTCAACAATTATGAAGACCATGACAACGATGGACGTCACCCTAGGCCTCTATTCGACGCAGTTCGCCAAGCATTCGGACGACCGCCGGATTCAAGGAGCCGAAAACCGCTTGTCACCGGCCGTACGAGCGGCTCTGGATCGGCGCAGGATGGCCCAGATCGAGCAGAACGCCCTCTGTGAGGAAGAGGAAGGACTTGTTTATGGACCCGGAATAGCAGATTGAACGTACGTTGCATAATATTGCATTTATATGTAGTCAAAATTTCAAACGCTTTATCTTGAAATGACTTTTTTTTATCGCGCGGTATGGTAACTTCAAATCTACTGAACCGATTGACATGATTCTCTGTTTCCGACGGAGCTAACGAAATTGTCTAGGAGTTGCACCACTTTAATTCCGCTCCATCAACTACAGATATTTTTACTTGGCCGACGAAGTCGAAACATCGATGAAAAAACCATATTTTTTTCAAATAGCCGCCATTTTGTTTCCTATGGTCCAAATAACTTAAGAGAGGCATAACTCCTAATGAGTCTTATATACTTCGCTAACGTCAACTAAATTTTGATTTCAGACGAGCCGGCTGACCTGTAACATACTGCGCGTGCAGGTCTACATCGAAATTTTGTTTCGTTCCGACGGCACTTCCGCCTTTGCTCTTCGACATTTCCAGTCGAAAAAATTCCAGTTTGCAGAGGAAATATCAATAAACATGTTGACGAAATTCGACAATGATATCTATAACACATCCCGAGAAAAAATTCTCAAAGAACATGCTTTTTCGGGCCAAAGATAGTAAACCTCCTCTTAAAACATTCGATAATCATCTGGCTCTGCTGTAAGTTCTGTCGGAACGTTTGTACGGCCGTGTGTAAAAACCTTTCCAAGCCACTTGCTCGCCCATCGCCGTTTCTTCCACTTGCTTTTCATTTTGCAGCACTTAGCGACTGCACTAGCAGTACACGAGAGTTCTACATCATGGAGCTCTGGCATCTCTGCTACACAGGCAGAGTTTCAACTGACGCGTCTAGGGCATAACACTGGATAATAATATTGTGCTGTTCTTGGCCTCGCACTTTCCCGCTTTATATTGACACAATATTATTGCGCAGTCAATAATGGGTGTGTGAGGGCGCCGGTAGTTGCCTGTAGTTCTGTTTTCTGCCAACAGTTGTCTGGCAAACTTTCCTGAAATTAAAATCGACACCCTAATCTAATCTTATTATCAAGTTTTCTCTGTTCACAGTACAATGCCGGCCGAAGTGGCCGAGCGGTTCTAGGCGCTTCACTCTGGAACCGCGCGACCGCTACGGTCGCAGGTTCGAATCCTGCTTCAGGCATGGATGTGTGTGGTATCCCTAGGTTAGTTAGGTTTAAGTAGTTCTAAGTTCTAGGGGACTGATGACCACAGCTGTTAAGTCCCATAGTGCTCAGAGCCATTTGAGCCATTTTGAACCACAGTACAATCCGAAGTCACAGTGCAGGCTCTTTTTTTTTGTCTATTTTGCATGCAACGCTTTTGACACTAATAAATAAAAATAAATTAAGTGTGGGCAATGGCGGAGGGTACTCTGTGCCAGTACTGATCACTTTTGTCGTGTCATGTTGGCGTATGGAGCGCGGTGAAAGCGACTGTAGCGCGATTCAAATAACTTGACACTTGTCGCCCGCCACTTGCCGCTACAGTGTTGCCACATCGGCAGCCGGCTACCGCTCGGTTACATGCGACGCACAAACACAGCAGATCACTTCGCAAATGCTGTTAATGCGTAGCACAGAGCAATGCTGGAAGTGGCGACCGCGAGATGTATCGGAAATGTGAGATTTTAAGTGACCGGTGACTGAATTGCGGCGGACGACGCGGGTTTGTAGCCTTCGATTTAAACTCGCGTCCTAAGCTATCCACAACCTCGTGATGAGTAAAATACCCGAGCAAATGGCGGTCACAGCCTGCGGCAGAACTAAAATCACGATCGCTTTGTTCACAGCGATTAATGCTAACCTCTATGAGCAAACTCAAGACAGAAAAAATTCAGGTTTAGCGCTAAATGCAAACTGTAATTTCTCGCTATCATTTGTTACCTGAAACTATCCTCGCACTGGCTACCGGTACACGAGCTGCCGCGCTACCAACAGCCCTCGGTGGCACCTAATTGCAGATTATAGGCGACAAAGGCACGTTCCAAACGAATAATGAGTGACAGGAAGAAAAATAAGAGCAAATAAGAAATAGATATAATGATGAAAAATGAAGCGACAAAGAATTAGAAATAAAAAATGCAATTAAACCATTTAATTGAATAAACGTGATAATTAAACTCTTTTGGTTAACTTCATAAAAAAAATTTCGAACATACGACCTTCTACACGTCCTCAACATTTGTAGTTCTGTTTTCCTCAGTCGCGTGTAATATTACGGTATATTGATAATTTTTACTTATGGACCGACACACACACACACACACACACACACACACACACACAAACGCACTCACAAATGTATACACGAACAGATCACAGATACTTCAATAATTACACTCGAAAGTTTGTCAATAACATTTGATCTTTGGCAAAAACATTTGACAGTCGGCAACAGAAACCGAAACATTGCGTCGAAACAAGTGTTAGTTCATAGTGCTGTGGAATGTGCGAAAAAAACAGCAAATTGCCATTCATAAGAAGTAGAACAGCACCAAGAATGCAACAGGAGCATCCACGCAACCTGTAAGTACACTTCAAAGCATTACTACTTAATAGGAGATACCAACCACAAGAACTGTTGATAACCTGGAGGTACAGTGACCAAAATGTAAATTAAATAGCAAACATATGTTCATATTCCAGGCCACTGATGATGCCTTGCAGAAAATAAAGCCGAAACGCATATGGCACTAAAGTTGTTTTTTATACAGTTGCTGTCAGACGGTCCATAAGTAAAAATTATCAATATACCGTAATTCTAAACGTCCAATTAATAGGCTAACAATTCTGCAACGACACAACGCTGCCTGTGGCGACGAACGTTTTGTAGCCTAAAAAAATTCGGTTTCACGCAGTGTCGTGCGAAACTTACCTAATTTTAAGTCCTGTGATTACGATAGCGCTAAATGCGTCGCTGAGTCGAGTCTTGTGCAGAAATATTCAGTAGTGTTTGCTGAGTGTTGTGTATGAAAAGTACGTATTTCATTAGCATCGTTTTGTGTGTGTCTGATCCAAACACATCAAGAAAGAATGATGGACAAGGAATTGGAAGTGCACTGACCAATTTCTGCGGCAGTTTGACAACGGCGAACGATTCAGTTGTGACGTGGAGCGGTCTGATTGGAGGAAACCAGCAACAAAGCGTGAAGTATTAACTATCAAGTAATTGTAATCGGAGTATAATTATACGCCTCGGTATGCGGAAAGCGATCTCGAATCTCATACTCTCGATCCCTGCGGGAGATATGCCGTCTTCCTCCAGCGGCGACTCTCCAAACTTATCCAGCGGGGCCTCCTAGAACAACGGCGTCATTTTTCCAGATACTCCTATTTTAGTTTCCAGAGCTATGCTTTCATCTAGACTATACTCGCCTGTTAAGATCTTATCTAGCAACACGTATCTGAATTCGTGCTCTGTCTACCGTCATGTGTACTTGGTAACATTTTCAAATGCTGAAACAGTGCTGAGTAACAGATCGCATGTGGATGGATGCAGGCGTCGGTGCTGGATATAGTGCCTCATGATGAAGGTTTAGAAGAATACATGTAACGCTACTCAATCTCGCAGCTGCACTGACTGGCACTATCTCTGGTGCTATCGTGTGAACTGAGAGCAGGAGCCGCAAGAACGCCTGGTTCTTTCGTTCTGTTCCCTGTAGAGATGCTCCTTAATCTGTTGCGTATCTTTCGCGTGACCTTCCAAAAATCGTCTTGTTTATTCACTGAATTTTCACTCTTGGCGAACACTGTCTGTGACGATGCCTTTGTGTGTACAAAACTCTTCCACGTCCTTCTGCGATTCCCGCAGAAAAGCAATCCAAGTTTTCATGGTTTTCTTTGGATTCTCGTCTGTGCAAATGGAACAGGAAACAATGCCGATAATACAGGGTGTTCAAATGAAACGTCTCTGATTTACAAATGTAATTAAAAAAGGGATGAGACGTAGATATTTGCGGTTTGCGGCACCATGTAAAGTAACTCAAAAAGATTTGTACACTTCTACATGTGCTTCTTTCGTAACCCGTAAAATGTCCGGACGATACTCTATGTGCCGGCCGCGGTGGTCTAGCGGTTCCGGCGCTGCAGTCCGGAACCGCGGGACTGCTACGGTCGCAGGTTCGAATCCTGCCTCGGGCATGGGTGTGTGTGATGTCCTTAGGTTAGTTAGGTTTAAGTAGTTCTAAGTTCTAGGGGACTTATGACCTAAGATGTTGAGTCCCATAGTGCTCAGAGCCATTTGATACTCTATGTGCGCACAAGTATTTCTGGGATGATGGAGGCTATTCCATCCACAGCTGTTTTGCAGACTTCGTCTAGTTTACGCACAGGCCAGATATACACCCCGGCTTTCACTTTAGCCCACAGGAAGAAATCCAATAGGGCTATGTCCAGAGATCGTGGTGAACACTTACTTGGTCCATCCTCTCTTATCTATTGCAGTGGAAATATTCGGGCCAGCAAGTCACTAACACGTAAACTCCAGGGCGGTGGAGCACTATCTTGCTGGAAGATCACATTCGACTGAAGACGAAGGACAGCGAACTGCTCAGCCAAACGGTTCCTGTTGCCGTCTGCTCGACGAAGAAAAATGGTCCAGCTATGCTGTCTTTCATCAGAACACACTACACAGTCAGCTTTTCCCTGTCTATGACACGCTTCCGAAAACTAAAGAGGTTCTACGAATCCCAGATGCAAACATTGTGCCAAATAACCTTCCCACGAGTGCATAAGGTTTCTTCGTCACGGAGACGACATTTCCATGATAGTTAGGGTTTTCCCCGATCCAGTCCAACATCTCTATAGCAAGTTAGTGACGAATCTGCAAGCCATTTTCCTTCAATGCTCGCACAACTTGAACTTTTGAGCGAGGGCTGTTCAGCTCTCGTGATGCTTGGCGAACTGAATTTGATGGGCACATTTGGAAGGTATCTCTGATGTCCTCTGTCATTTCATCAGATGTGCATTTTCTGCCAGAATCTGAGTCTCTTTACACTGCCAGTGGCTAGGAACTTGTCACACTGAGCCGTAATCGTCTTAATGTCCGATGGCCTCCTTTGAAATTCACGTCGGAAATTTCTATGGACAGCAAAGGGTGATTTCGTTTTTGCATACCGCTCCACCCAATGGGTTCTTTCCTTAGCAACTGAAACAAAACAAAATGAATCGTTTAGAGTTTTGAGTTGCTTTACGTGTTGCCGCACACCGCAAGTATCTATTTCTCGTAGATTTTTTTTTAAATTTGTAAGTGGACTGTGTCTTGTTTAACTATACGTTTTTGTGACTATGACTACAGGAAATTACGATGACTAAAACTCCTTTATATCTGTGAATATTGACCCATGAAAATATTATTAGGACACGGTCGGACTTCATTTAAAGAATAAACGGGCACTAACATTGTGCAACGCAATTCAAAGAATGTTTAAACACACTTGAATCATCCAGTTTCCCATCAATGAGAGCATCGTTTGACCTACAAAAATGTTATAATGATCCACGTAACTGAGGAAGCATGTGCTCTAAGCATACTTGGCTCACAATCGTAATTCAAACACTTTTCTTCAAGGAGATTGGACGTCATTTGACGTCTAATTCGCTGCCCCGATGATTTCAATGCATACTTACCTTCTGGAACCTGAAATAAGCGCACATAATATCCTTCCAGTAATTCTTATATGTAGTGAATAAGTCAAGGCCGTACAAAACAATTCTCACTGAATAGATACTCTTTCTGAAGGCATACCACCTGGGTGGGATCCCCACTTCCGTATAAGTTCATGACCACAGGGCTAGTTGAAAAGAACGATATATAAATGCTCTCAATTTGATAAAGGAAGGGAGCGTGAATAAATGCAGAAAGATCGTGTATCAGTTACCGATTATTTCAGTACAGAAACACAACTCATATTACATGGAAGAACACGGTTAAAGTCACATGAACCACGTGGCGTCTAAACCACTGCACAACAACGAGTTAGTCCAAAAAATACTCACGAAAGTGACGAAAATTCTAGGTACTGCTAGATGAATGAAGAAGGTATATATATATCTCGCCTATGATTCAAATGCATAGCATAGAGAAAACCAATTCTGGACCACATTATTCGAAACTGAGTGG
Organism: Schistocerca cancellata; assembly: GCF_023864275.1. Classification (NCBI taxonomy): domain Eukaryota; kingdom Metazoa; phylum Arthropoda; class Insecta; order Orthoptera; family Acrididae; genus Schistocerca; species Schistocerca cancellata. Next base: position 1,140,770,924 of record NC_064626.1, on the reverse strand, counting down.
CATGCATATACAATATATAATTTCAGCACTGAACCTGAGAATTGGCTCTGTTTTTACTTTTGTGAGGAATACTGAGGGAATTAGATTAGGAAATGAGACACTTAAAGCATTAGATGAGTTTCGCTATTTCGGAAGCAAATGATGGTCGACGTAGAGAGGATATAAAATGTAGACTGGCTATTGCAAGGAAAGGGTTTCGGTAGAAGAGAAATTTGTTAACATCGAATATAGAACTAAGTGTCAGGAAGTCTTTTCTGAAAGTATTTGTATGGAGTGTAGCCATGTATAGCTGTGAAACATCGACGATAAATAGTTTAGACAAGAAGAGAATAGAAGCTTTCGAAATGTGGTGTTACAGAACAATGCTGAAGATCAGATAGATAGATCACGTAGCTAATAAGGAGGTACTGAATAGAATAATACAATTGGGGAGAAGAGAAATTTGTGAACAACTTAACTAGAAGAAGGGATTGGTTGATAGGACACGTTCTGAGGCATCAAGGGATCAGCAGCTTAGTACTGGAGGAAGCGTGGAGTGTAAAAATCGTAGAGGGAGACTAAGAGATGAATACACTAAGAAGATTAAGAGGGATGTAGGTTGCAGTAGTTAGTCGGAGATGAAGAGGTTTGCACAGTATAGAGCAGGTGGGAGACCTGCATCGAACCAGTCTGTGGACTGAAGACGATAACAACAATAACAATGAATGTGCAATATAGTCTCCACTAAAACGTCAACTAATGAACTTACACTGGAATGTGACGTACAAATGCCGGGGGAGGGGGGGGGGGGGTGACCTAACGGTTCTAGGCGCTACAACCTGGAACAGCGCGACCGCTACGGTCGCAGGTTCGAATCCTGCCTCGGGTATGGATGTGTGTGATGTCCTTAGGTTAGTTAGGTTTAAGTAGTTCTAAGTTCTAGGGGACTGATGACCTCAGAAGTTAAGTCCCAAAGTGCTCAGAGCCATTTGAACCATTTTTTGACATACAAATAAAAAAGTTTTCAAAGGTATGTAAATGTATAACTGCCATTTCCTCAGTTTTAGTGTCTAACAAATGTAATGCTGGTACAAAATTGTTAAGGCGAGAAAATGGAACCGATATGCTCCAGAGAGTCACCAAGTGGCATATTTGTAAGGAAACAACATGGAAGCTGACCAGGATATCGTTTCCTCCTAGTTTTAGTTACTTCAGCTTCTCAATGAAAAGTCCTGAACCCTTCATCTATGTGTCAGCCTTTCCCGCGCGCGGCTGGAGCAGAGAGGCCAAGTGTTTCCCCAGTTTATACGTCGGTGAACCAGGAGCGCTAACGGTCGGTCTTACATCTACATCTATATTTATACTCCGCAAGCCACCCAACGGTGTGAGGCGGAGGGCACTTTACGTGCCACTGTCATTACCTCTCATTCTTGTTCCAGTCGCGTGTGGTTCGCGGGAAGAACGACTGCCAGAAAGCCTCCGTGCGCGCTCGAATCTCTCTAATTTTACATTCATGATCTCCTCGGGAGTTATAAGTCGGGGGAAGCAATATATTCGATACCTCATCCAGAAACGCACCCTCTCGACACCTCGACAGCAAGCTACACCGCGATGCAGAGCGCCTCTCTTGCAGAGTCTGCCACTTGAGTTTGCTAAACACCTCCGTAACGCTATCGCGCTTACCAAATAAACCTGTGACGAAACGCGCCGCTCTTCTTTGGATCTTCTCTATCTCCCAATGAATCTCAACCTGGAACCCGCCTTACCAACGATTAATTTTATATGATCATTCCACTTCAAATCGTTCCGTAGGCATACTCCCAGATATTTTACAGAAGTAACTGCTACCAGTGTTTGTTCCGCTATCATATAATCACACAATAAAGGATCCTCCTTTCTATGTATTCGCAATACATTACATTTGTCTATGTTAAGGGTCAGTTGCCACTCCCTGCACCAAGTGCCTATCCGTTGCAGATCTTCCGGCATTTCGCTGCAATTTTCTAATGCTGCAACTTCTCTGTATACTACAGCATCATCCGCGAAAAGCCGCATGGAAGTTCCGACACTATCTACTAAGTCATTTACATACCGGGTGATTAAAAAGTCAGTATAAATTTGAAAACTGAATAAATCACGGAATACTGTAGATATAGAGGTACAAATTGACACACATGCTTGGAATGACACGGGCTTTTATTAGAACCAAAAAATACAAACGTTCAAAAAATGCTCGACAGATGGCGTTTCATCTGATAAGAATAGCAATAATTAGCGTAACAAAGTAAGACAAAGCAAAGGTGATGTTCGTTACAGGAAATGCTCAATATGTCCACCATCATTCGACAACAATAGCTGTAGTCCAGGAATAATGTTGTGAACAGCACTGTAAAGCATGTCCGGAGTTATGGTGAGGCATTGCCGTCGGATGTTGTCTTTCAGCATCCCTAGAGATGTCGGTCGATTACGAAACACTTGCGACTTCAGGTAGCCCCAAAGCCAATAATCGCACGGACTGAGGTCTGGGGACCTGGAAGGCCAAGTATGACGAAAGTGGCAGCTGAGCACACGATCATCACCAAACGACGCGCGCAAGAGATCAAGCAATATGGGGTGGAGCGCCATCCTGCATAAACATCGTACGTTCCAGGAGGTGTTTATCAGCCAGGCTGGGGATGATGCGGTTCTGTAACAGATCGGCGTACCTCTCACCCGTCACGGTAGTAGTTTTGCTGTCCAAGCGCCATCTGTCGGACATTTTGTGAACTTTTTTTTTGTTCTAATAAAACCCCATGTCATTCAAAGCATGTGTGTCAATTTCTACCTCTCTATCTACATTATTCCATGGTTTATTAAGTTTTCAAATTTATACTGACTTTTTGATCACCCTGTATATTGTGAAAAGCAATGGTCCCATAACACTCCCGTGTGGCACGCCAGAGGTCACTTTAACGTCTGTAGACGTCTCTGCATTGAGAACAACATGCTGTGTTCTGTTTGGTAAAAACTCTTCAATCCAGCCACACAGCTGGTCTTAATGGATCGTCATTCTTATGGATCTTTGGTAAAGCACACAGTCCAGATGGTAGGGCTTCTGTGTTGTGCAGGTTAGTCTGTACGTCCGCCGAGAGAGAAGATGCATTGATTAACCGATTTTGGGAGTGCAGATGTACGAGAAGACCCAGTAGTACTGGGGTGCTGCTGGCGGTAGCCCCCGCTCGGGACACGGGACTGTCCCGCCCCTCGCCGCCCCCACCCACACCCCCGCCTCCGCCCCCGCGCCAGTAATGCCGGCGCACACAGCGCGGCCCGAAGAGCGCCCGGCCAATCACTAAGTCAAATAGAAAGCGAATTACGCGCCGTGCCCCGCGCCATGTTGACACTCGGCGCTGCGCTGGCTGGTGCTCGTGCTTGGGGGGGAGGCGCTCCATCTCGGCCCCGGCGCCCGCACATCCGCCCACCGCCGCCGCTACTTAACATTAAAAAGTTCGCCGCGAGTTTTCCGGCGCGCCGAGTTAAGGCGGCAGTGCCGCGGGCAAACAGAGGCGCTCTGCCGTTCGCCGCCCGGGCTTCTTCCCCCGGGGCAGAACTCTCTCTCCCCCCCCCCCCCCCCCTCTACTCTGCTGCCAGAGGCTCAAACTCGACGCTACTGTTGCGGCCTGTGCGTCGCCGTCTCTTATCTGTCTCGTTACATTCCAAGTCAGCAGACTCAGACCAAGTTCCCCGTTTCGACGGCGTATCTGGAAACCGAGCAGAAAGTCTTTTACGATCTTTGCCAGGAATAAAGTCCGATCCCACGCCCGGGTTCCCGGGTTCGATTCCCGGCGGGGTCAGGGATATTCTCTGCCTCGTGATGGCTGGGTGTTGTGTGCTGTCCTTAGGTTAGTTAGGTTTAAGTAGTTCTAAGTTCTAGGGGACTGATGACCATAGATGTTAAGTCCCATAGTGCTCAGAGCCATTTGAACCAATAAAGTCCGAGTTTCTGTCGCGTCAAAACAGAGACGCCCTCCATCACTACCATCGACATTACCATCATGTTGTGCGGGTGCCCACCCCTCTGTGACGAAACTGGAGCCTCCGTAACCTACATGTACTCGTGCAGACTCGGCCAGCCATTGCGTGGTCCATGGCGGAGGGTACCTTGTAGCACGGGTAGCATTCATTTCACGCTAGGTGAGGAGAGCCCTACGTCAACGTGACGTAGGCACGCGTCATCATGAGTTTCACGAGTTGTCCCATCGACTGTTGTGTGCATTCTGTATACATTGACTGTTGTGTGCTTCTTGAATCTGCACTGTTCATTGTTCTTAGTTGATTTACAACATGAAGGCAAAATTAAATCGAACTAGATGATATTTCACTGTAAAAAGGTACTCGAACTAGATGCTTTAATATTTCCAGCAACATTCGGAATTACTTCGAACTTCAGTTTCTCAATTTAATGTTTCTTCCCACATGAATTATGTACAATTCATTGGCTTTTATAAAAATACGAAACACTTTAATTTCTCGCTATTTCACGTTTTTACCCACATGATTTATGCACGATTAATCGGACTAAAAATGCCTAGACACTTTCGTTATGGTTATGATTCCTTCATTCAGATATTCGTTATGTTTATGAAACACACAATAACATCTCACATTCTTTGGATTGCAGGTTAATAATTAATTATTTCATGGTTCGGACATGGCTCGGGCATGGATGTGTGTGATGTCCTTAGGTTAGTTAGGTTTAATTAGTTCTAAGTCTAGGGGACTGATGACCTCAGATGTTAAGTCCCATAGTGCTTAGAGCCATTTGAACCATCTGAGCTTCATCCTGAAAAGGTCTCTGTGTGGTGCAAGTTTACGTCATCATTTATCATAGGGCCATATTTTTTTCGAAGAGACAGGTGCTTCCGGTCCTGCTACCTGCACCGTCACTGGTAAGCGCTATGAGTGGTTTTGTGCAACCACGTCATTCCAGCGTGGATGTGTGGATGGGATCATTTTTATGCAAGATGGCGTACCTCCTCACATTGCAAATCCAGTTAGGCAGTTGCTGAAACGCCATTTGACAAAAGCTAGAATTATCAGAAGCCATTTCCCGACAGCCTGGCCGATCACCTGATCTTAATCCGTGTGACTTGTGGCTGTGGAGCTATCTCAAAGATGTTGTGTTAAGTGTTCCGACTTCAAACTTAGATTTTTTGAAGGCACGCATTGCATAACACATTCTGAACGTGACCCCGGAACATGCTGTGGAACAAGCTGTTTCTCTGTTTCGACTTGTTGCACAAAATGGTGGACAGCAAATTGAACATGTTTTGCGCCAGTCACATGGAAATTAACAACCCGATTTGATTTCGATTGATGCTTTTTATGCGGTTTTTGGCCTTATGACAATTAAAAACCGATTTTTCCCATCCGATGTGATATGACCTAGCCGTGGTGAATGGGCTTACGTAACTAACAGCATCGCACCTGTATACCCATGCACACTGAGTAGTAAAGTTTGTTTGACGTCAAACGTACACCTTAGACATTGTTGTATGATTCATTTGTCATTTGTAGTAGGCCACTATTAAATTATGATGCTTACGGCCGTACATTTTTCCCCTTCTCCGATAATATTCCGTTGCAATTTCACGTCATTCTGACCAGCGGTGTTTTTTTACAGCGGTTTGAAAGTTTGACTTTAATTATAGTCACCCTGTATGTAGAGAACAACAGCGGTCCTATCACACTTCCCTGTAGCACTCCTGACGATGTCCTTGTCTCTGATGAACTGTCGCCGTCGCGGACAGCATATCGCGTTCTTTTACTTAAGATGTCTTCGAACCATTCACACACCTGGGAACGTCTTCAGTATGCTCGTACCTCCGTTAACAGCCAGCAATGGGGTACCGTGTCAAATTTTTTTCCGGAAATCTAGAAATATGGAATATGCCTGTTGCATTCATCCATTATTCGCAGTATATCACCTGAGAAAAGGGCAAGCTGAGTTTCGCACGAGTGATGCATTGTAAAACGATGCTGATTTGTGGGCATAAGCTTGTCGATGTCAAGGAAATTTATTGTATTATATTCGAAGTGAGAAAATATTCAAGGCCTCTGCAGCCAGCCGATGTCAAAGATTTCTGTCTGTAATTCTGAGGGTCCGTCCTTTTACCCTTCTTATGTACAGAAGTCAACTGCGCTTTCTTGCAGTCGTTTGGGACTTGACGCTGGGTGAGAGAGTCGCGATAAAATGGGCGCGGACCCTCCGCCACACACCGTCAGGTGGCTTGCGGAGTACTGATGTAGGTGTAGATAACGGAAATACATTCGTAAGCAGCAAGTTGTTAATATGCTCGATTTTGTCTCCTTGTCAACAAAGCTACACGCCTTTAGTTCAAAGTGTAATGTAGATTGCTCAGATTCGCAAAGTAAACTGAATGTTATGGTCTGAATCTGGTACACTCATTGAAGTGTTAGACAATTCTGATAACATGTTGAATTCCGAATTTAAGAGAAATGAATAAGCCAGACGTCCTATCGATAGTTAGGATTTAAACCAGAGTATTTATGATTTGTAACTTCCTACACTACTGGCCATTAAAATTGCTACACGAAGAAGAAACGCAGATATTAAACGGGTATTCATTGGACAAATGTATTATACTAGAACTGACATGTGATTACATTTTCACGCAATTTGAGTGCATCGATCCTGAGATTTCACGCAATTTCACGCAATTTGAGTGCATCGATCCTGAGAAATCAGTACTCAGAACAACCACTTCTGGCCGTAATAACGGCCTTGATACGTCTGGACATTGAGTCAAACAGAGCTTGGATGGCGTGTACAGGTACAGTTGCCCATGCAGCTTCAACACGATACCACAGTTCATCAAGAGTAGTGGCTGACCTATTGTGAAGAGCCAGTTGCTCGGCCACCATTGACCAGACGTTTTCAATTGGTGAGAGATCTGGAGAATCTGCTGGCCAGGGCAGCGGTCGAACATTTTCTTTATCCAGAAAGGCCCGTACAGGACCTGCAACATGCATTATTCTGCTGAAATGTAGGGTTCGGCAGGGATCGAATGAAGGGTAGAGCCACGTGTCGTAACACATCTGAAATGTAACGTCCACTGTTCAAAGTGCCGTCAAAGCGAACAAGAGGTGACCGAGACGTGTAACCAATGGCACCCCATACCATCACGCCGGGTGATACGCCAGTATGGCGATAACGAATACACGCTTGCAATGTGCGTTTACCGCGATGTCGCCAAACACGGATGCGACCATCGTGATGCTGTAAACAGAACCCGGATTCATGCGTAAAAATGACGTTTTGCCATCCGTGCACCCAGGTTCGTCGTCGAGTACACCATCGCAAGCGCTCCTGTCTGTGATGCAGCGTCGAGGGTAACCGCAGCCACGGTCTCCGAGCTGATGGTCCATGCTGCTGCAAACGTCGTCGAACTGTTCGTGCAGATGGTTGTTGTCTTGTAAACGTCCCCATCTGTTGACTCAGGGATCGAGACATGGCTGCACGATCCGTTACAGCCATGCGGCTAAGATGCCTGTCATCTCGAGTGCTAGTGATATGAGGCCGTTGGGATCCAGCACGGCGTTCCGTATTACCCTCCTGAAGCCACCGATTCCATATTCTGCTAACAGTCATTGGATCTCGAGCAACGCGAGCAGTAATGTAGCGATACGATAAACCGCAATCGCGATAGGCTACAATCCGACCTTTATCAAAGTCGGAAACGTGATGGTACGCATTTCTTCTCCTTACCCGAGGCATCTCAACAACGTTTCAACAGGCAACGCCGGTCAACTGCTGTTTGTGTATGAGAAATCGGTGGGAAACTTTCCTCGTGTCAGCACGCTGTAGATGTCGCCACCGGCGCCAACCTTGTGTGAATGCTCTGAAAAGCTAATCATTTGCATATCACAGCATCTGCTTCCCGTCGGTTAAATTTCGCGTCTATAGCGCGTCATCTTCGTGGTGTAGCAATTTTAATGGCCAGTAGTGTAGTGGTTATTCTTCAGTGTATCAAGTATGACTGCCGTCCCGTTTTCATTTAAATTGTTTGTTTCACAGTGAGATGCAAATATACCCATAAAACGGATTTGAATCGTTGTATTTAAGTGTGTTTTAGTTTCAAATTTGGCAACAGTTCGAATGAAAACAGTTGTACATGATCAGATAACGAGGACTGGTACCTGCAAAGCAAATTGTGTTTAGAGCCAGATAGAGGAAACCGCAAAAGCTTCCGTTGACCCACGTAGCACATGTCAAGGGACTAAGTCGGTTTACCGCTTCACAATAGGCCAGGATAACTTGACTGTCAAATCGCCTATACACAGCGTACAGTACGCCTAAGAAGCTCTTCGAGCGACGTGATACCCCGATACCGCAACGCCGGTCTAGCCTCCGCTTACAGATTCGCCTCTCCGCTACACACTGTCGCCTTCCAACTTTCACAGCTGCAGGTGTTTTTGCGCTCGGTATTTGCGCAGCGTCCTCCGCCAGACAGTGGCTTTCTGTCAACGCCGCCACGTTCTGCTCTCCCGCCGCAGAAAGCTTTCTGGCGAACGGCAAACAAACAGCGCCCGGCCGCCCGGAGCGGACGGACCTTCCTCTGCCGGACACGTGTCCAGTTTCCCACACCAGCCCAGCCCAAGGCGCTCCGAACAACACTTCGCGTTCCGCACACTTCTCTAAACATCTGGTACGCAACCAACACAGACAACTGGTGAGCATCTAAAGAGTTAAGATCACATCACGCTGGCTCACTACCAACTAAACTTGTTAACGTATTAGCCACATCGACGTTCCTCTGTTGCAGATTCAAGAACACTAGTATAGCCTGTGCTCGAAATTTAAAACATAGAAAGTCAAATTATTTTATATAATTAATTGCAATTTATTCTTATGCAGATTCTAACTTATTACCTGAATACTATCCAGATTTTTAGTTCTTACCTCAACGCAATAAGGTAAAAAGTAAGAAAGGGCGAAGAGGGAGCATGAGAAAATTAAACATGCAAATCTGTTTTTTTATTATGAATTTGGCCAGCTATGGACCGCATACAACTTAAGACTTACGGTGTTTCTTTTTCTTCCGTTCTTCCCAGTACTTCTTCATTTTCTCGCCAACTGCTCGCCTCTGCTCATCTCTCCACACTCTCTTGGGTCGAGGTTTTGGCGCATCTTCTTCATAGTTTGCGTTTTCTATAAGTAGCCTAAAGTTATTCCTGTCACGTATTATTTCTTCTGTAACACCTATTTTGTTGGCGTCTTTCTTTACTGCTTCTATCCATCCTACAGTGTTTTTCGGCTTTTCAGCTTAAAAATTTTCTTTGTAATCCGTGTTTCTTCCATTCTTTTTAAATGTCCATAAAATTTTAGCCGTCTCTTCCTCATTGTATCTGTGATCTTTTCTGTATTTTTGTATAGGTCTTCATTTTCTCCTTTTAATCCACCTACTTTCCTTGTTTTTCTCAGGACCTAGAATTTTTCTTAATATTTTTCTCTCTCTTTTTTCTAGTTCTCTTAATTCGCCTTTCTTATTCAATGTTAGGCACTCTGATCCATATGTTACTTGTGTCCTAATAATTGAATTATAATGTTTAATCTTTGCTTGTATGGATATTGATTTCTTATTGTAGTAGTTTTGTGTTAATTTATATGCAAATTCCAACTTTTTTATTCTTTCTTTATTTGTTGTGTTATCCAGTCCATTGGCTTGGATCCACTCCCCCAGGTATTTGAATCTATCAACTCTTTTAATTTTTCCATACTTTGATTTCATAAACTTTTCTGCATTATGTTTGTGTTCTATTGTAAGTAGGCTGTTTAGGTTTTCTTATTGGTAACGCCACGTGGCGCTCTGTATGAAAATCACTGGCTGTGCTGTGTGCAGTCTGTGGCTAGTTTGCATTGTTGTCTGCCATTGTAGTGTTGGGCAGCTGGATGTGAACAGCGCGTAGCGTTGCGCAGTTGGAGGTGAGCCGCCAGCAGTGGTGGATGTGGGGAGAGAGATGGCGGAGTTTTGAAATTTGTCATGAACTGCCATATATATTATGACTATTTAGGTAAACACATTGCTTGTTCTCTATTAAAAACTTTCATTTGCTAACTATCCCTATCAGTAGTTAGTGCCTTCAGTAGTTTGAATCTTTTATTTAGTTGACAGTAGTGGCGCTCGCTGTATTGCAGTAGTTCGAGTAACGAAGATTTTTGGTGAGGTAAGTGATTTGTGAAACGTATAGGTTAATGTTAGTCAGGGCCATTCTTTTGTAGGGATTATTGAAAGTCAGATTGCGTTGCGCTAAAAAATATTGTGTCAGTTTAAGCACAGTCGTGTATAAATTGTTCAAAGGGGACATTTCACTATATACTCGGTTTTTTCGCAGGATATTTTTAGCCCAGTCTTTTCAGCAATCTCGTGTAACATATCAAGCATAACTGTTGCGTCTGTTCGGTTTTCAGTTATCAATGCCATATCATCCGCAAAGGCTAAACATTTTACTTCAAATTTGTTCTTTCCTTGGCCCATGCTTATACCCTTTGTGCCTCTGTTTTTTAATGTGTTTTCCCATGTTTTTACTACTTTATCTAAAACCAAGTTAAAGAGAATTGGGGACAGTCCATCACCTTGTCAAACTCCTGTTTTGATTTTGAATGGTTCAGAAATTTCGCCTTGAAACTTAATTCTTGATGTTGTATCTGTGAGCGTTTGTTCAACAAGTCTTCTGGTGTTTTCATCTATCCCTATATATAGAAAAGACAATCGTTTTAGTTACAATAGTTATAACTCAAGAACGGCTGGACCGATTTGGCTGAAAATTGGTGGAGAGGTAGCTTAGAACCAGGAGACGGACATAGGATACTTTTCATCCCGTTCGACCGCTATAAGACGCGGTATAACAAAAACGCATCTGGCATGGAATAACAAAACGCAAATGTCAGCTAAACGTCACTATAAAACGTGGTATAACAAAAACGCATCTGACATGAAATAACAAAACGCAAATGACAGCTAAACGTCTATGGTTAAGTGTCAGTATATATCATTAATTAAAAATTTAAAGATTAAATTTGTATTTTCTTTGAATCATCATTAACAATGCCGCGACCAAGACGATCGAATATTTCTCGACAAAGCCGTCCGCCAAACATTGCCAGTACTTCCAAGATCAACGGCTGCAGATGAAATAAATGATTGCCTCAAATCATCGAATCTATGGCGCTATGTGAAGAAACTTCAGCTGACAACAAACACGAGAGTTGCATTGCTTAATGATACATCTGCTGAATATTTCTCTGAGCAATTGCTGACTATCGGTAATGGTCGAGTACCTGTCGAAGAATCGAGCGGATTGATTTCATTTCCTCATAATTTCTATAACTTTGTCTCATCGAAAAAAGAACTTATCAACAAAGTATTCCCAAACATCATTACTAACTACAAAAGTAATGAATGGTTGAGTGGGCGAGCAATTTTAGCGGCTAAGAATAAAGATGTAGATGTCCTAAATTACATAATTCAGAATGAGATCATTTGTAAAATGCATTCATTCAAATCTATTGACTGTGTAACAAATGAAGATGAAGCCACCAACTATCCAACTGAATTTTTAAGCTCCTTGGATGTTCCTGGCTTACCACCGCACTATTTACGCCTAAAAGTTGGCTCCGTAGTAATCATGCTTCGAAACATAAACCAACCAAAACTGTGCAACGGTACGAGTTTGGTGGTAAGTAAATTGATGAACAATGTTATTTATGCGACGTTAGTCAAAGGAAAATTCGAAGGTGAGGAAGTTCTCATTCCGAGGAGCCTGATGATCTCAACCGATATGCCGTTTGAGTTCAAAAGACTTCAGTTTCGGATCCGTCTTGCATTCGTCATGACCATTAACAAATGACAAGGCCAATCCTTGAAAGTTTGTGGTTTAAATCTGGAATATCCATGTTCTTCGCATGGTCAGTTATATGTGGCATGTGCACGGGTCGGAAGACCATCTGCGTTGTTCGGTCTTGCGCCTCATAATAAAACAAAAAATGTCGTGTATCACAAGGTACCTAATTGAAGAGTGGAAGCTATGCACCAAAAAACATAAAGAATAAAGAATTATTAAATACTTTTGTATTTCCTAATAAAAAATTGAACTTAACATCCAAAATCTGATTATTTATTGGCTTTAAGGCGGAACAGAGTTCGCCGGGTCAGCTAGTAATCACATAAGTTTACAATTTAATGGTACAAAACTTCAGTGTAAGCTATATTTTTTGTAAATAGCCTTTCATCATTCGCTAAATGACATTTTTCGCTACGATCAGAAACGTAAAATTTCAGACCATTGAAAGATCTACTTATGCAACATGTAACTGACCATGCGTAAAAACTGGTTGCCCTAATAAAATATCAACTTTTTCTAATGTATCTCCCTGTGACTTATTAGTGGTAACTGCAAATGCAGGAATAACCGGGAATTGTTTTCCTTGAAACTCGAAAGATAAAATAGCACAGGAATGAGTCATATTTATAGGCGGAATTAAAATACGCTTATTTTGTGCTATTCCAGTTAAAATTTGGCAATGAATAACTTTATTATGTAAACATTTAACAGGCATTGTCTACGCAAAAATTGACTCTCTAGTTCTTCGTGTTTCAGTCCGACTCGTTACAGTTCTTCTACAAAGCACAGCCTAAAAAACGACATTGTCTCTGTACAATAAGAGAAGTCGTCCCTACTCAAAAAGAAGAAACTGAAACTTAGGATCTTGTGTTATATTGAACTGGGGACCTAGAAACGACGGAGAGGCTTCGTACCCGCCGTGGCCCTCAGTGGTTCACAACCCCACAACAGGCTACAGCAGTCCACTCACCCCACCGCCGCCCCACACCGAAACCAGGGTTATTGTGCCGTTCGCCCCCGGTGGACCCCCCAGGGAACGTCTCACACCAGACGAGTGTAACTCCAAATGTTTGCGTGGTAGAATAATTATGGTGTACGCGTACGTGGAGACAGTGTTTGCGCAGCAATTGCCGACATTAACTGAGGCGGAATAAGGGGAACCAGCCCGCATTCGCCGAGGCAGATGGAAAACCGCCTTAAAAACCATCCACGGGCTGGCCGGCACACCGGACCTCGGCACTAATCCACCGGGCGGATTCGTGACGGGGACCGGCCTGCCTTCCCGCCCGGAAAGCAGTGCGTTAGACCGCACGGCTAACCGAGCGTGGTAAATTAGGATCTTACTTCAAAATTTGTGGTAAACGCGGCAAATGAAAAAAAGTTAGTTCCGTTTACTTTTCGACCAAAGTAAGCGAAAAAACGACGCCAATGAACCACGGTACGTATGGTCTGTATTGCCCCAAACGTTTCATTACTGCGATGTTTTGGTTTCCACTGCTGACAACGTCAACGACCTAGCAGTAATGGCGTTGTAGCTGCCGCGTATGCTCGTGCTACAACAAATGAGGCTTCTGCAATATTCAAACATCAATGTCCCTGGATTGCAATTTCACGAAATGTTGTTACTTTCGTGTGTCATTTAGTCAAAAATGGCTCTGAGCACTATGGGACTCAACTGCTGTGATCATAAGTCCCCTAGAACTTAGAACTACTTAAACCTAACTAACCTAAGGACATCACACACATCCATGCCCGAGGCAGGATTCGAACCTGCGACCGTAGCGGTCGCGCGGTTCCATACTGTAGCGCCTTTAACCGCGGGGCCACTCCGGCCGGCTGTCATTTAGTCCATAGCACCTGATCGGCAGAAATTGGTAACAGTGAGAGAAACATAGGAAAACTTTTCTCATGTGTGTGTCTACTCTCTTTACCCTTTCTTAACGGCTACGTACCCACGGATGTGTGTTTGTGTGTGTGTGTGTGTGTGTGTGTGTGTGTGTGTGTGTGTGTGTGTGTGGATCGCGAATTATAAATGGTTCTGAAGAACAACTTGATTAAAAGTGTAGAGCAGAAAGACGGCGTCAAACGAAGGAATTTAAGTGTAGAAACTTGGGGTCGCAGTTGAATAGTTACGGCGCTATGCCAGCGTGAAAATGGTGGTCAGTCTGAACATTTACTACGACGTAACTGTATTTAATAAGTGATGCCATGTTTGTGTACAAGAGCATACTCATTTTTCATCTACTCCGATCTTTCACAATATATTGATGCGATTGATTCCATTTCTAAAGAAGTGCTGTATGGCAAGTCAGCTAAATACAATACTTATGTAAGTGATGATTTAAGTTTTCCTTCTTCTCATCGTGACTCTTAGTTAGCCCAAACATTTTGTGTGCGTATACATTTTATGTGACTTACATATGCCAGATTTAAATTACGTTCCTATTTCCATACTTAAATTCGTTTGTTTGGCGCTGTCTTTCTGCCCTACACTACTGGTCTAATTGTTTTTTCTCACTCTGAATGGTAAGTTTTATTGGCCTCCTTGTATAGTTAGTGTTAAAAATAGTACTTGACTTTTCGATGTTCCGTCATTAATATCACGAATATTATGATTACAATTTCAAGATGCTTTAGCATCTTGGAAATCAATCAAAAACATCAAGGACTTGCTTGCGACTGTTGAAACAATTGTAAACGATGAGGGTGAACAGGCTGATACAGCGAGACCAAATTTGATTTATACAGTGAACGTTATAAAGTAGCAGCAGGAGACAATAATTTTCAGACTGGAACAGAAAAGTACTACCCTCAGAGTTCAGATATTTTCTGAAAGAGCGCCTTCTGTATCTGAAACAAGATCCGTTAGAGGTATGGAATCGCATCATCGTTGCCGCCTACTTAAAGCTACAAAAAACTACTCTTAAATGATCTCAGCAGGAGGATATCCGCTCTGTTAACTGCGCAGTGAGCTGAAGGGGAGCTTTCTCTCTAAAATGTTCCTGTAGAGAGAAAATTGTGTGGTGTGTGGCGTTAATTATTGCTGTATTTTTTATTTATTGTCCAGCCTGTGGAGTATTTTGGTGTAGGTTACGCAGCTGTAGTAATGGCTCTGAAGAGAAAATCATCACCAGAAGCTGTTTTCTTTTCGTTTTAAAACACTACCGTTTTCGGTCTACAAGTCTAGTATCGAGTGGTATCCACATAGTGTCAAACAACAAAGTGCAACAGCTTTGGTCAAATTGGGAAGATCGTAGCAACAGGCATAAACGACGACAAATAAAATACATAAATGTTTATAGCAACTCATCCACATGCTTCATGAAACCAACAAATTAAAAAAAAATAACTTAGAGTCAATTGGTGTACTATTAAACCGATATATATTACGTAAACTAAATACTAATGAAAGACAATGTTTTATTATGTATATTTGTCAGTATTGTTTAGTTTACACAACATATATAAATTTTAGTAGTAGATGAGTTCACACTAAATTATTTTTTAATTTGTTGCTTTCAAGAAGCATGTGGACGAGCTGCTTTGAACATTTATGTAATTTATTTGTTGTTGTTTATGTCTATTGCTACATTCTTCGCCATTTAAATAATTATGTGGTACCGTGCAGTTACAACGAAAGTGCAGCTACTCAATATAATCTGTAATATTATCGTACGGCAGCGAAATTCACTGGTTCCCGTACAAAATTCAGAAGGAGTAGGACCTGAAATCCCATGATCCGCGGCAACGTTTTGTAATTGCTCTTCTGTTTCTTGCACGGATCGGAGTTGCTGTGGCCGAGCAATACGGTATTCTATGGAGTGAGAAAGGCGTTTTACACTTCAGGGTGCAGTGAATAAACATAACTGCAGAATTTGGGGAACTGTTAAACAACGCGTTATGCACGAGGAGCAGCTGCACTCGCTGTACGTGACGGTGTGGTGTGCATTCATAAGCATCCTTATTCTCGGTCCGTTCTTCCATGAAGAGAATACACCCACACGGCCTATCCAGTGTACCGTGTATCGAGACCTCCTACTGCGACACGTGATTCTTGATCTGGAAGAGCGCAGCTTTGTGGAAGCTACATTACTGGCCATTAAAATTGTTACACCAAGAATAAATGCAGATGATAAACGGGTATTCATTACAAATATATTATACTAGAACTGACATGTGATTACATTTTCACGCAATTTGGGTGCATAGATCCTGAGAAATCCGTACCCAGAACAACCACCTCTGGTCGTAATAACTGCCTTGATACGTCTGGGCATTGAGTCAAAAAGAGTTTGGATGGCGTGTACAGGTACAGCTGCCCATGCGGCTTCAACACCATACCACAGTTCATCAAGAGTAGTGACTGGCGTATTGTGAAGAGCAAGTTGCACGACCACCGTTGACCAGAAGTTTTCAATTGGTGAGAGATCTGGAGAATGTGCTGGCCAGGGCAGCAGTCGAACATTATCTGTATCCGGAAAGGCCCGTACGTGACCTGCAAAATGCGGTCGTGCATTATCCTGCTGAAATGTAGGGTTTCGCAGGGACAGAATGAAGGGTAGAGTTCGGGTCGTAACACATCTGAAATGTAACGTCCACTGTTCAAAGTGCCGTCAATGCGAACAAGAGGTGACCGAGACGTGTAACCAATGGCACCCCATACCATCACGCCGGGTGATACGCCAGTATGGCGATGGCGAATACACGTTTCCAACGTGCGTTCACCGCGATGTCGCCAAGCACGGATGCGACCCTCATGATGCTGTAAAGAGAACCTGGATTCATCCGAAAAAATGACGTTTTGCCATTCTTGCACCCAGGTTCGTCGTTGTGTACACCATCGCAGGCGCTCCTGTCTGTGATGTAGCGTCAAGGGTATCCGCAGCCTTGGTCTCCGAGCTGATGGTCCATGCTGCTGCAAACGTCGTCGAACTGTTTGTGCAGATGGTTGTTGTCTTGCAATCGTCCCCATCTGTTGACTCAGGTATCTAGACATGGCTGCATGATCCGTTACACTCATGCGGCTAAGATGTCTGTCATCTCGAGTGCTAGTGATACGAGGCCGTTGGGATCCAGCACGGCGTTCCGTATTACCCTCCCGAACCCACCGATTCCATATTCTGCTAACAGTCATTGGATGTCGACCAACGCGAGCAGTAATGTCGCGATACGATAAACCGCAATCGTGATAGGTTACAATCCGACCTTTATCAAAGTCGGAAGCGTGATGGTACGCATTTCTCCTCCTTGCCCGAGGCATCACAACAACGTTTCACCAGGCAACGCCGGTCAACTGCTGTCTGTGTATGAGAAATCGGTTGGAAACTTTCCTCATGTCAGCACGTTGTAGATGTCGCCACCGGCGCCAACCTTGAGTGAATGCTCTGAAAAGCTAATCATTTGCATATCACAGCATCTTTTTCCTGTCGCTTAAATTTCGAGTCTGTTGCACGTCATCTTCGTTTTGTAGCAATTTTAATGGCCAGTAGTGTACTTTGTGAGACACCACGTCATATCGCTCACCCTTTGAAAGATCAGCTTAACGCAACCTCCCCCAAACAAGTTATCTTCTGAGGTTTACCAGTCGCATTACCTGCAAGATCATCTGACCTCAATGCGTGTGATATTTGGCTTTGGGGAAATCTAAAAGAACACGTTTGTCTTCCACACGTTTGGTCTCCACCTGATATGAATGCTACTATACAGGAACACGTTGCTCAAATTCCACCGGACCTTCTGAGGGCAAATGTTGATCAAGTTGTTTTACAGACGCAGCACCTCGTCGATGTCTCCGGTGCTCATACCAACAAATTATGTAATTTGCGGTCAATAATAAAATCAACAGCATACCTTACTCACTTGTTTCTCTTCCTGTCCATGTCCCGTCCCTAATCCATTACATACGACGATATTTCAAAACACATAAAAAAAAGTTTGCATCACCTCGGTTCCGAGAGTTCCGGAACCTGTATAGAAAATTGGAACAGAGATCAACATATGTCTTTGCTCCATTCAAAGCGCCAGATTTGCACCTGGTAGCCAAAATTTGAACTATTTTTTTCAGCTTAAATTGGTTCTGCATTAACTCACAAGAATGCCTACCAAGTTTCGCTGCATACGAATATTACAGCCCACACTGGACCTCTGTTAGTAGCTGCACCTTAATTATAACCAGCCAGTACTTTGTTGTTTGACGCTGCGTAGATACCACCGGATAATGGCCTTGGAGGCCGAAACTGGTAGTGTTTTAAAATAAAACTGACGGCGATGGCATTCTCTTCAGAACACTTCCTATATGTTTTGTTTAGTAAATGTGATATTAGATCTGTATTTGTATGTTGTTTTTTACGCCTTTCCATAAATTCATCATTTAATATCAATGTCAGACTTATCGACGTCTTGGGTCTGATTTTTATCGGCTATCAACGTTCAGATGTCGACGATGAAATCTCACAACCCACCTGACAAGTGACTACTTCCTCCGTTTCTCCGTACCAAAAGCTCCTTTCCAAAGTCGACAGAACTCTTACGTATGGACTTCTTCATGTAGGCACTGATAATTTTGCGAAGGTGGTTAACTATTAAACAGATGTTGGCAACGTTAACGTAATATCTCAACTTCTTCGCAATGATCAACTCCTACATAAACAGAATTTAGCTTTCAGTAGTCCAAAGAAGTTGCTTACTGTGGTTGTTGTTGATACTTGTGAAGACAAAATTACAATTTAATTTTCTCTTTCTTCTGGACTAATTGTTCAAGTTATAGACGTTGCTTTAATATTAAAATAACCCATATATGACGTTAGTTCCAGTATTTGTGTGGATTAAGAGTATTGTAGAATTTCAATCTGAGGCAAAAATTAGGTAATTAATATCTGAATTTTATCCTAACTGCGTAGTTTTGATATAATGTGAAATGCATTCTGTTTACTCTGTTCTCTAAGGTTTTCAGTCAGATATAAATGGTCGAAAGCTAATAACTCTTTGAATATACGCAAATTTTCGAACAAAGTGTTTCACCAGATGAGGTATAATAGTTTTGTTGACTGTTGCAAACATGGTTGTAACTACTATATGTCAGAAACCTCAATTTTTTTTACCAATAAATGAAAACGCAAATTGAAAATTATGAAATTCTCTAAGGATAAATATCAAAGATAGTAGCCTGATGTGTATTACTTCATCTACGAGTTTTATTTGCCTATGTTTGAGCGTACAGAACAGTAATGTAGTATCCGATACACGGCCGAACATGGGATTGTACTACACGATACACGACCTGAAATGATACTGCAGTATCCGATACACAGCCTAATCTGTTACAGCCTGGACATTTGCATCCTTATCTTATGTTTGGTGACGGCATGTTTCACTTCAGAATGCGTGGTGGGCAGAGCGTGCCATAGGAATGCGTTCCGCCGACTGTAATCGGCGCAGTTAGTGTGCCGGTAATTTCCGCCTGCCGCCGCCGCCGCCGCCGCCGCCGCCGCCTTGGCACGCGCGCGCGCCGAGGAGCGGTGAGCCAGCCGGAGCTGGAGGCGGGGCGACCGCAGCGCCCCTAGCGGCCGCTAATAGCAGCGCTCCCCGGCCCCTCCGCGCCGCGCGCGCTGCTCTGATTAATGGAGCGGCTAATCCGGCGGCTCTTTCGCCGGGGATTTGCAAATCGCCCCTCCTCAGCCGCCTCAGCCGGGAAGCGGGCGCCCGCTCTCCCCGCTGCGTCTGCCCCAATACACTTCTTCCGCCTCTTACGGACTTCCTGCTACTGGGCGCAGTGCTATCGGTGCACTGTCCTCCCAAAAAATATGTCACAGTGACCTCCTCATCTTTCCGCATCTTCGTCGGAATCGTCTCTAATTCCGAACGTGTCAGGGAAATCCGAGCGTTGCTTTCCCAAGATTTTTCTGGTTTTGCAGTAAGTGTTGTCTACATCTACATCTACACCTACACTACATGGATACTCTGCAAATCACATTTAAGTGCCTAGCAGAGGGTTCTCATAAAGCGCGCGGAAAGAATAAACATCTATATATTTCTTACGAGCTCAGATTTCCCTTATTTTATCGTGGTGATCGTTCCACCCTGTGTAGGTCGGTGTCAACAAAATATTTTCGCATTCGGAGGACAAAGTTGGTGACTGGAATTCCGTGAGATGATTCCGTCGCAACGAAAAATGCCTTTCTTTTAATGATGTCCAGCCCAAATCCTGTACCATTTATATGACACTCTCTCCCATATTTCGCAATAATAGAAAACGTGCTGCCTCCGTCAGTCCTATCTGGTAAGGATCCCACACTGCGCAGCAGTATTCTAAAAGAGGACGAACAAGCGTAGTGTAGGCAGTCTCCTTAGTAGGTCTGTTACATTTTCTAAGTGTCCTGCCAATAAAACGCAGTCTTTGGTTACCCTTCCCCACAACATTTTCTATGTGTTCCTTCCAATTTAAGTTGTTCGTAATTGTATTACCTAGGTATTTAGTTGAATTTACGGCTTTTAGATTAGACTGATTCATCGTGTAACCGAAGTTTAACGAATTCATTTTAGTACTCATGCCGATAACCTCACACTTTTCGTTATTTATGGTCAACTGCCACTTTTCGCACGATTCAGATATTTTTTCTAAATAGTTTTGCAGTTTGTTTTGATCTTCTGATGACTTTATTAGTCGATAAACGACAGCGTCATCTGCAAACAACCGAAGACGGCTGCTCACATTGTCTCCCAAATCGTTTATATAGATAAGGAACAGCAAAGGGCCTATAACACTACCTTGGGGAACGCCAGAAATCACTTCTGTTTTACTCGATGACTTTCCGTCAGTTACTACCAACTGTGACCTCTCTGACAGGAAATCACAAATCCAGTCACATAACTGAGACGATATTCCATAAGCACGCAATTTCACTACGAGTCGCTTATGTGGTACAGTGTCAAAAGCCTTCCGGAAATCCAGGAATACGGAATCGATCTGAAATCCCTTGTCAATAGCACTCAGCACTACATGTGAATAAAAATCTAGTTGTGTTTCACAGGAACGATGTTTTCTAAACCCTGTTGACTGTGTGTCAATAGACCGTTTCCTTCGAGATAATTCATAATGTTCGAACACAATATATGTTCTAAAATCCTGCTGAATATCGACGTTAACGATATGGGCCTGTAATTTAGTGGATTGCTCCTACTACCTTTCTTGAATATTGGTGTGTCTTGCGCAACTTTCCAGTCTTTGGGTACGGGTCTTTCGTCGAGCGAACGGTTGTATATGATTGTTAAGTATGGAGCTAATGCATCAGCATACTCCGAAAGGAACCTAACTGGTATACAATCTGCACCAGAAGACTTGCTTTTATTAAGTGAATGAAGTTGCTTCACTACTCAGAGGATATTTACTTCTACGTTACTCATGTTGGCAGCTGTTCTCGATTCGAATTCTGGAATATTTACATCGTCTTCTTTTGTGCTGCTTTGACAGCACTGTCTTCGATAGTATCTCCAATGCTATCGCGCAGAGAAGGGATAATCAGTTACCTCTACGAATTTGTGCTCTTCGTCACGGAAATGACTGTGGAGAAATGACTTGCACGGTTTTGCTGTATGGCGTTTGAAGAAGCGAAGAGTGGGGGCAAAATTAAGGGGTCAAAAGCCTCTCCCTACATTTCGTAGTCTCGAGAGGCGCAGCAGTGCCGTAAGCCAAAATTTCAGACATCCTGGTCCTACCTTTTACTGTGTTTCGTCGGTTTCGGGTCGGCAGTCTTCTGACTGGTTTGCTCAAGAATCCCTCCACTGTGGTAAACTCTTGTGAGAGTAGAACTTGCGATGTACGTCCTCAGTTATTTGTTGGATGTACTCCAGTCTCTGCCGTCCCCTACACTTTTAACCCCCTACAGCTCCCTCTAGTACCAAGGATGCTGTGTGGGGTGTCACTACGGAACACAGCCGTACAGGGAAGAGCGCCCAGCTGCCCACTACTCTGGTGCTGCAGTTGAGGCAACCCCCAGCAGGGGGCCCACAAGGCGAGACCTGTTTCATATTTCCGCATTACGCCATACAAATAGTTCCCGGGTGGATATCCGTCCGCTAAACCCGGACATAAGCCGAAACCAGTGATCACACATCAACACCGTGTCGCACCACACCACCATCTGTATTTCGACACAGGGCCAGGGCCGCGTCTTCGGTCACCGCTATCAAGGGAACCTCCCCATCGCACCCCCCTCAGATTTAGTTATAAGTTCGCACAGTGGATAGGCCTTGAAAAACTGAATACAGATCAATCGAAAAACAGGAAGAAGTTGTGTGGAACTATGAAAAAAAATAAGCAAAATATACAAACTGAGTAGTCCATGGGCAACATAGGCAACATCAAGGATAATTTGAGTTCAGGAGCATCGTGGTCCCGTGGTTAGCGTGGGCAGCTGCGGAACGAGAGGGCCTTGGTTCAAGTCTTCCCTGGAGTGAAAAGTTTACTTTCTTTATTTTCGCAAAGTTATGATCTGTCCGTTCGTTCATTGACGTCTCTGTTCACTGTAATAAGTTTAGTGTCTGTGTTTTCCGACCGCACCGCAAAACCGTGCGGTTAGTAGACGAAAGGACGTGCCTCTCCAATGGGAACCGAAAACATTTGATCGCAAGGTCATAGGTCCACCGATTCCTCCACAGGAAAACACGTCTGATATATTCTATACGACACTGGTGACGGCATGTGCGTAACACGACAGGAATATGTTGTCGACCCACCTAACTTGTACACTTGGCGAATGGGTAAAAAGATTCTTCTGCTTTGCCCGATTTAGGTTTTCTTGTGGATGTGATAAACACTCCCAAAAAAGTGATGAAAACATAAGAGTTTGTCACATAAACTGCAACAAATGAATGCAACAGTTTCACAGTCGCACAGTTTTCCCTGTGCTCTGTCAAAACATATGTTTTAACGTTTTCAAATTTTTCCGTGTGTAGACCGTCAAATCCTGCATATGTCCAAGCAAATCTGAACATGTCCTGGAATTTTGGAGAGCGAAGTTGATTATGTGTGAGTGCCTGAACTTCGATAATTGTCTGAAAATAAAAAATTAAACTTTGCACTCGAGGGAAGACTTGAACCAAGGATCTCTCACTCCGCAGCTGCTCACGCTAACCACGGGACCACGACGCTCCTGAGGTCACACTGTCCTAGATGTTGCCTATCTTGTGCATGGACTACTCAGTTTGTATGTTTTGCTGATTTTTTTCATATTTCCACACAACTTCTTCCTGTTTTCTCGATTGATCTGTGTTCAGTTTTTCAAGACCTATCCGCTGTGCCAACTTATAACTAAATGTGAGGGGGGTGCGATGGGGAGGTTCCCTTGTAAGAACAGCCAGACTGGACTGTCTGCAAGCGGTCGTAGTTGTCGGTCACTGGACTCAGGACGAGACCAGAGTTAAAAATAAATTAGTGCAAGTGAACTGTTAACTTGCCACGCACTATCGTCATACTACAGTTAAAAAGCTGCTGTTAATTTATTGTTATAATTGTAACTAATCTGTGTTACCACAATCTTGGCGTAGCGATCCTTAATCACGCACACACACACACACACACACACACACACACACACACACACACCACAGCAGTGCCGTGTAACAGTCTCCAGTGGGGTTACGTGAAGTCACGTGTTCATGCGAGTAAACCAAAAAAGGAGCAGTTTGAGTGAATCGTAGCGGAAATTTGGAAAATATCATCAATCTGAAAAAAAAGGGTACGAGTTTGCCTACAAAGTTTTGGCAGATATTTGTCCTATATTATTTTCGCCACATATGAACTCTGTATACTGACATGTTTCAAATAAAAGTAGTTCAATACTGCAGGTCAGTAATTCATTTTATTCGAAGGCTAACTTTAGATTACTAAACCCTCGTAAAATTTACGTAAGTATGTGCATTTTCAAATTTTATTTGCGCGGCTGCTGCAATCAGAGCAAAATGCCTCGGACCTTTGGAGGTGACGGAGTCCCACCTCTAACTGACAAACCAGGGACTCCTAAGATACGACTTGACAAATAAATGGTAATGAGATGGGGAGCTATTAATATCAATGGGGGCTACTCTGGGAATAAGGTAGAGCTGGCAGAGGCTGCAAGTAAGATGGGGCTGGACGTTTTAGCTGTTAGTGACATTCGGGTAAGGGGTGAGAAATAAGAGGAAGTGGGAGAATACAAGGTCTACCTGTCAGGAGTCAAAGCAGGAATAGCACAATGGGGTGTAGGGCTTTACATCAGAAAAGAAATGGAACCCAGCGTAGTTGCAATAAGGTATGTAAACGAACGACTGATGTGGATAGATTTGACAGTGTCTAGCAAGAAAATTAGGATTGTGTCAGTATATTCGCATTGTGAAGGGACAGATCAAGATAAGATGGATAGTTTTTATGATGCACTCAGTGATGTAGTTGTTAAAGTAAAGGACAAGGACAGTGTTCTGCTCATGGGTGATTTTAACGCCAGGATTGGAAATCGAACAGAAGGGTATGAAAAGGTTATGGGTAAATTTGGAGAGGATATGTAGGCCAACAGGAACGGGAAACAACTCTTGGATTTCTGTGCCAGTATGGGCTTAGTAATCACAAACTCCTGTATTAAACATAAGGACATTCACCGGTATACTTGGGAAGGCAGGGGAACCAGATCTGTCATTGACTATATAATAACAGATCAGGAATTCAGGAAGGCTGTGAGGGACACACGTGTATTCAGGGGATTCTTTGATGACACTGATCATTATTTAATCTGCAGTGAAATTGGGGTTGTGAGGCCGAAAGTGCAGGAGGTCAGGTCCATATGTAGGAGGATAAGAGTGGAGAAACTTCAGGATAAGGAAATCAGGCACAAGTACATAACAGCGATCTCAGAAAGATACCAGTTAGTCGAATGTAGTCAATTACAGTCATTGGAAAAGGAATGGACAAGGTACAAGGACACAGTACTAGAAGTGGCTAAAGAATGTCTTGGAACAGTAGTGTGTAAAAGTAGGATGAAGCAAACAGCTTGGTGGAATGATACAGTCAAGGCAGCCTGTAAAAGGAAAAAGAAGGCGTATCAAAAATGGCTACATACCAGAACCCAGGTAGACAGAGAAAGTTATGTTGAAGAAAGAAACAAAGCCAAACAGATAATTGCAGCATCCAAGAAGAAATCGTGGGAAGACTTTGGAAACAGGTTGGAGACTATGGGTCAAGCTGCTGGAAAACCATTCTGGAGTGTAATTAGCAGTCTTCGAAAGGGAGGTAAGAAGGAAATGACAAGTATTTTGGACAGGTCAGGAAAACTGCTGTTGAATCCTGTGGATGCCTTGGGCAAATGGAGGGAATATTTTGAAGAGTTGCTCAATGTAGGTGAAAATGCGATCAGTAATGTTTCAGATTTCGAGGTAGAATGGGATAGGAATGATGATGGAAATAGGATCACATTTGAGGAAGTGGAAAAAATGGTCAATAGATTGCAGTGCAATAAAGCGGCTGGGGTGGATGAAATTAAGTCGGAACTCATCAAATACAGTGGAATGTCAGGTCTTAAATGTCTACACAGGATAATTGAAATGGCCTGGGAGTTGGGACAGGTTCCATCAGACTGGACAAAATCAGTAATCACACCAATCTTTAAACATGGAAACAGAAAAGATTGTAACAACTACAGAGGTATCTCTTTAACCAGCGTTGTGGGTAAAATCTTCTCAGGTATTGTTGAAAGGAAAGTGCGAGTATTAGTTGAGGACCAATTGGATGAAAATCAGTGTGGGTTTAGGCCTCTTAGAGGCGGTCAGGACCAGATCTTTAGCTTACGGCAAATAATGGAGAAGTGTTATGAGTGGAACAGGGAATTGTATCTATGCTTTATAGATCTAGAAAAGGTATATGACTGGGTTCCTAGGAGGAAGTTATTGTCTGTTCTACAAGATTATGGAATAGGAGGCAAACTTTTTCAAGCAATTAAAGGTCTTTATATGGATAATCAGGCAGCAGTTAGAGTTGACGGTAAATTGAGTTCATGGTTCAGAGTAGTTTCAGGGGTAAGACAAGGCTGCAACCTGTCTCCACTGTTGTTCATATTATTTATGGATCATATGTTGAAAAGAATAGACTGGCTGGGTGAGATTAAGATATGTGAACACAAAATAAGCAGTCTCGCATATGCGGATGACTTAGTTGTGATGGCAGATTCGATTGAAAGTTTGCAAAGTAATATTTCAGAGCTAGATCAGAAATGTAAGGACTATGGTATGAAGATTAGCATCTCCAAAACGAAAGTAATTTCAGTGGGAAAGAGATATAAACGGATTGAGTGCCAAATAGGAGAAACAAAGTTAGAACAGGTGGACGGTTTCAAGTACTTAGGATGCATATTCTCACAGGATGGCAACATAGTGAAAGAACTGGAAGCGAGGTGTAGCAAAGCTAATGCAGTGAGCGCTCAGCTACGATCTACTCTCTTCTGCAAGAAGGAAGTCAGTACCAACACTAAGTTATCTGTGCACCGTTCAATCTTTCTACCAACTTTGTTGTATGGGAGCGAAAGCTGGGTGGATTCAGGTTACCTTATCAACAAGGTTGAGGTTACGGATATGAAAGTAGCTAGGATGATTGCAGGTACTAGCAGATGGGAACAATGGCAGGAGGGTGTCCACAATGAGGAAATCAAAGAAAAACTGGGAATGGACTCTACAGATGTAGCAGTCAGGGCGAACAGGCTTAGATGGTGGTGTCATGTTACACGCATGGGAGAAGCAAGGTTACCCAAGAGACTCATGGATTCAGCAGTGGAGGGTAGGAGGAGTTGGGGCAGACCAAGGAGAAGGTAAATGGATTCGGTTAAGAATGATTTGAAGTAATAGGTTTAACATCAGAAGAGGCACCAATGTTAGCACTGAATAGGGGACCATGGAGGAACTGTATAAGGGGGGCTATGCTCCAGACTGAACGCTGAAAGGCATAATCAGTCTTAAATGATGATGATGATGGCTGCATGCCCGAAATTTAATGGACTATTTATGTAAGTAGTTGGTACCAGTTCGCGGTTCCCGCCGATCTGGTATTGTCGCTATAGGGTAAAACAGGACACTCAGTACTTATTTTGTATGTTACCTTTCCTTTACTTTACGCCTATGGTCACGTAAAGTAAAGGAAATTTATTCTATATCCGGGTCACTGTTTTATTCGCGATCATGTCACAGCTTGTATTTTGTATGTGGCATACCACTGGAGTTCTTACAGTTCTAATTAATTAGTTTATAAACTATTAATTATGACTTCCTCTGAACAAAATTTGGAGTAGTAAAATTCCCTCCTCCTCCCCCACACGGGGGGGGGGGGGGGGAGGGGTGGCTGGCAGTAGCGTAATACGCCGCTCTGCAGCCTACAGATAAGGTTAAAAAACAACAATATAAACAGGTGATAAAACGGTGAATGCTTAAAACGAACATGGTGAAAAGTTGCGAAGAAAATCTAAGAAACAAAGGGTGGGCGATGCTGATTAAAACACAGTAATTAGACAGGCACAATTAAAAAAACACGGCGACAGTCTGGTTTCTGTTCGCATCACTTAAAAAGAGGGACGCACAACACTGAACACTCACGGAAAACACTGCACTATAGAGTACAAGTGCAGATTCGAGGGGGGGGGGGGGGGGAGAAGCCGGACAGATTAAGGGGAAGGAGACGAAAAGCAAAAATAAGGGGGAGCCGATGGAGGGAGAGGGCACAGAAAAAAGGGGGACAGGGAGGACGCGAGATGGAGTGGGTAAGGCAGTGGAGGGGAAAGAAAAAGAACTCGGGGTAGAGAAAGGAGTCAAAGAGAGGGTAGATGGGGAAAAAACAAGATGGAATGGGGGGGGGTAGAGGGAGCCCAGGAAAAGGACAGAGGGAGGGAGGGGGATTGTGCGTTTCAATTCAGACACTTTATAAGGTGAGTGTAAGTGGGCCAGAGTGTAAGCACTCCTTTTGCCCAACGAAAAGTATCACAGTTAGTGAAACAGACTCGTGCTATCGACGTACGGTAACTTAGCTGAGAAGCAGGCCTGGCTAGCCTTTCAGTTGCTCCCTCTGTGTGTGACACGCCACGCCGCACTTTCAGAGGGCAGAGTAATTGACCTGTAGTTCCGCGGACAGCCGGCAGGTGCGCCCCCCTGGCGGCGCGCGGCTTCCATTAGCGCCCTCTGCAGTCTGCTGGCGCCCCACGGCCTCTTCCCCGCCCCGCGCTTTCTGCTTCTGACGAGTTCAGTCTGTCTTGTCGCCAGCGCATCGCAGCTGTTAATCTTCCGGCGCCGTATAACGGATGACTACGAGTGTGCCGAAGGCTGCGGTCTAAATCGAGCGCAGAGGCACATCCACGGCATGCACGGAAGTAACACACCCTCATTCTTTATCCTCGCGACGTGCCTGTGTACGAACCACGCGTCGTTCTTTTTTCTTTATGACAGGCCTTTGTAAACAAAACCTGTCAGAATTTCGAGTCGATGAAGCTGTGTTCCGTCTTGCCTCTCTTTGTTAATCTTTATATGCGAACATTTTAGGTTAGGCTTTACCGTGACTGTTATTGACATTAAATGAAACAACGAGTTTACTGTTACTAGTCACTATTTATTTTTCAAATGTTTGAACCTCTATCATCAGGTGGATTTATACTTGTTAGTATGACGTATGTGTATGCGTGGTGTGTTACGATTTTTTTTTTTTTTGAAGGAACTTATGGCCCTGTCTAGTGGAGAAACAAAACACTACTTCAGAACATGGTTTTAGCTTTCTTTTGACAAAAGAATAAACGTATATCTAACGGTAAAAATAATAAAATAAGTAAAACAGAGTATCTCCAATGGTCACAGGTTCCTTACACTGTCGTAACACATCACATACTGTATTATCCTTGCACCTAATAGTTTCGAAGTGCGATATTTGTTTACAATATGTAACAATATACATGTGATGTATTACGACAGTGAAACGAACCTGTGACCACTTAAGGTACTCTATTTTACTTATTTTATTTTTATCGTTAGATACACATTTAGTCTTTTGTCAAAAGAAACCCAAAACGATGTTTTGAAGTGTGTTTTGTTTCTCCTCTATGCAGGGCCATAATTTCCTAAAAAAAATTCGTAAAACAACACACCCACGTCATACTAGCAAATGTAAATCCACCTGATGATGAAGATTTAAACCTTTGCTAATTTTTTTACTTTTTGTGTATTCTACCCTGTGTTCTCCAGAAGATGGCGGTACAGCCTACATTTCAGAGCTCTAAGAGGCCAGCAACAAAATTAAGGTCAGACTCCAGGGAGTGAGCACACATCCGTCTTACGTCACACAAATAGTTACAAATTTCGAAATCCATGTTGCAAACGTGAAGGACACAGGGCTCCACTTAGCACGTAGTTATTTAGATAGAGCTCCACCGAAAGTATCAGGACTCACCAGCAGTCACCTCCAAAAAGAACCACACCGGACATTATACTAGTGATGTTAGTAATCGCTCACTGGATTTCCGACTATATTAGTGCTGAAATAGAAGATGCAAGTGAACTTCAGCCCATACTGTCACACACAATCTTCACCCTCCAGTGAATGTCAATAAATAATTGGGAATTGTTGCTAAAGTACGTTGCCATCTATTTCTGCCGTAGCCATAGCCTAACCCTATTTGGCGCTGTCACAAAGCTGTACAATTGCTGCCATCAGTCAAGCCACCTCAATGACAGCAACTACTTTAGGTGGCACGAGGTTCTCTCCCAGCCAGAATTATATATTTGACGACAACTGCATTTGGCGAATACAACATTCAGTACAATTTGCGTCGTTGATAATTTGTTTCGCATATTGTGATGGTGGAACAGCAACATTAATTATTCTCGGTAATTATACCTCAATCGGGATACTTCCACAAAATCACAAGTGCAATTAAACTTTGTTTATTTGAACAAGTAAACTTCGAACACAAACATTCTGCAATTTCTGATACAGTACAAAAAAAGAAAATGTGAAGGGAGAGTTCGTCACAAACAATACTTTTTTCGAATGGTTCAAATGGCTCTGAGCACTATGGGACTTAACATCTGAGGTCATTAGTCCCATAGCCCGCATCTCGTGGTCATGCGGTAGCGTTCTCGCTTCCCACGCCCGGGTTCCCGGGTTCGATTCCCGGCAGGGTCAGGGATTTTCTCTGCCTCGTGATGGCTGGGTGTTGTGTGCTGTCCCTAGGTTAGTTAGGTTTAAGTAGTTCTAAGTTCTAGGGGACTGATGACCATAGATGTTAAGTCCCATAGTGCTCAGAGCCATTTTCATTAGTCCCATAGACTTAGAACTACTTAAACGTAACTAACCTAAGGACATCAAACGCATCCATGCCCGAGGCAGGATTCGAACCTGCGACCGTAGCAACAGCGCCGTTGCGGACTGAAGCGCCTAGAAGCGCCCGGCCACAACGGTCGGCTAAGAGTTCTTTAACGACACGAAAATAGATTCTTGAGAGCGTAGATTACGTTCTCTTGACCAACGAAAAGTCTGTCTTCAAGACAAAGTACATATTCAGAGTTTTGTGTCAGCAGCAGCACGTTCCCTGTCCACGGGGCAGAACGCTGAGGCTCGGGGCACAGGTGGTGGCAGCGCAGCCGTTCGGGTGGCGAAGGCGACGTCCGATCCGAGACGGCGTCCAAATGGTGACGGTGTATCAGTCGCCGGCTGCCGAAGACGGAACTGGCTCCAGCCAACTCCGCGCGGGCAGAAAGACTCGTGCGGCGGAAGGTTACAATCTTCTTATTGGCTATTGAAGTCGCAGCGGATGCATCAAGAGGTGCCTGTCTGGGGAGGTCGAGCCAGACACCGCGGGAACCAGGCCGAACACAGGAGCCGAGCTGGCGGTAACCCGCTAAGCACAAGTGCATTGCGGGTTGGCGGCGTCGAAGGCGAAGCCGGGAGGCATGGCTCTGAGCACTATGGGACTCAACTGCTGTGGTCATCAGTCCCCTAGAACTTAGAACTACTTAAACCTAACTAACCTAAGGACATCACATACACCCATGCCCGAGGCAGGATTCGAACCTGCGACCGTGGCAACAGAGCGGCTCCGGACTGGAGCGCCTAGAACCGCACGGCCACCGCGGCCGACGCTCCGGGAGGCATGACACGCATTAAGAGGTTCCTAAATTGAACAGAAAGAAACGTACGCATCTAGAAAGGGCCTTTTACAGAGAAAGACAGCTAGAAGAAGATGTTGTTTAGAGAAGCTAAATTCGCTTCAGTCGCTACAGATATAAATGTGCATTTGCAACGAAGAATACCATTTCTCGCTTCTCCCCCTCGTCGACATACAGGGTGGCGCACGAAATGTATTACCAATTGTTTCTTTCACAATTTACGACGCACATTTGATATCCCACTGGGATCTCTACAGCAGTACCAGCAGAGCTTGGAAAAACAAATGAGTTACGAAATGACGTGTAATTCACGATACTGCCGCTAGGAGACTAGTAAGCAGCAATGGCTGACAATGGAAACAAAAAGCCTTGTTGTGACTCAGAGGCGTTTTCGACAACAGTTTAACACACGACGGGTCTCTTGCAAGAAGACCATCCAGCGACCTCGGCTAAGCCTGTTTGTTCACCGGAGAATATTGAAGCGGTACGAGTTGCTGTACAGAGAAGTCCCGCGAAATCGTGTAGAAAGGCAGCAGTGCAACTGAGAATATCCAGACGCTCCGTCCAACGCATTCTTAAAAGTGACCTCCGTATGTACCCATACAAGATGACATGTGGACAGAAGCTCACTGAAGAACACAAGCAGCAGAGACTACCGTTTGCTCAGTGGGAGGAGAATAGGGAAGAAACTCTCAATAACGTTTGGTTTTCAGACGAGGCGCATTTTCATTTAGACGGTGTGGTTAACAAACAAAATGTAGGCTTTTGGGCCACTGAAAACCAACAAGTGCTTCATGAACGACAACATTATGCTCCGAGGATTACAGCGTGGGCAGCAATTTCCAGTCACGGACTTATTGGATCCTTTTTTCTTTGAAGAAACTGTGAACAGCGAGCGTTATTTGAGCATGCTTCGCAATAGCTTCATTCCACAGCTTCTTGCTACTGCCTTGGCCTTCAACACGCAGTGGTTCATGCGAGATGGAGCAACGCGACATACTGCAAACACTTTGTTGGAGTTTTTACACGAGCATTTCGACATGCGGATCACTTCACTCAGGTTTCCGAGTCGCTTCAATGACGGACAAAATTGCCCCCCCCCCCCCCCCCCCCCCATAGTCCAGACCTCAATCCATGTGACTTTTTTCTTCGGGGGTACCTAAATGAAAAATTTTCCCGAAACGTCCACGTGATTTAAGAAGCTCATAATACTTATTCTTCAAGCTTGCAGTGAAATTACGGAAGATATGTGTGGTAATCACTAACTTCAGTGTTCGTTTGAAGGAAGTTAGGAAACGAAATGGTGGACATATTGAGCATGTGCTGAGTTAGAACAAATCTCCATGGACGGCTCTTCATTGTAGTATATGTTCCTTTCAGATTGTATTGACAATAAAGTTTATATTCAAAAGCAAAATGGTAACACATTTCGTGCGCCACTCTGTATTACAAGCTGTTGTTATTTCTTTCACGCTTCATAACAGATAACCACATACTCCATCTGTCGTCCCTAGAATGAGGAATTACATCAGGAACTCTCAGTGACCTTAAAGCACAAATCTCCCACCCGTTTCTCCTTTCTGAGTACTGTAATTCACGTAATGTGCTTCGAGGTCGAACTGTTTGAGAGCTCGTGACCTCGCAAGTTTCATGTCTGCTGAACATGTGGTAGCACTGGTACAGAGTTGTCGTTCGCAATGTGCTCTCCTGCTCTGGCACACACTGCTCAGCAACAAATGGTCGACCATTTACGCTACCAGTCACCGGTCTGCGATATGCATACGTCCAACCCGTCGAGATGCCTCCGGAGAAATAAGCGGAAATCGTTGTCCAGCGACGTAAACTGGACATCGGCAGCCATCTGGAGTCTGTTCACAACTGCTTTAGGACTGACACTCAGGTAGTAACTCGTGGACGCAAGGAGCAGAATTCCCACACAAAACACACGCGTAATCTTAAGTTTCATCCAACTCGCTCAAAGTCGCGAACTATCCCATGTAAAAATATGGAACAGACATCAGTGTCTTCTGGAAGGGGTGCACGATGTCATCATTCCAGTTTTCTTTGCAACAGCAAACGAAAGTTTATACACTGAAGAGCCAAGAAAACTGGTACACCTTGGAAGTGTCATGCAGTTTCTGCTGTGTAATTGCAAAAGATGAGAACGTCTTGAACTGCAAGATGAAGCAAATACCCATGCACGAGATTACTGTACTCTTATACCAAACGTCATTTCTGGAGAGTTAGAGCACTTCCGCTCTGCAGCATCAGTAATATGCATCTGGTCCAGGATCGTAGAGCAAATAATAGCTGCAAAATTCTGGGGGAGACACCGCAGATCGCGTTTCCATGTTCGGTATGTTGAAAATAAAAGATTCCGTCCTCCCAGATTTTCCGAAGTCTTACTAGTTAGTTTAAAAGATTTATCCGACTGTGTCTGCAGATTGGTCGCTCTTGTCTACAGGATGATTCCAAAAGGACTTTGAGTTGATGTAAATGATGTAACACGGCAATATTAATCCCAATGTTATCAGCTTATAATGTAAGTGGTAAGCGATTTGAAACATACGACATTAGTAGCGGGAAAGGCAAATAGAAGAGTGATTTGTTTGCGACATTGTGGTGAAGAAAACCACATGTGAGATAACAGTGTGATCACTTTCGCTTTGGTGTTCTAAGTGATTATCAAGTATGCATAAGAGACTTCACAAATGTGAAAGTAGGATCATGACAGCCCGTGACACATGTAACAAATATTTTGAAAGAACGCTGAGCATGTTTTTGCAGGACTCTGATGAATAAATTTAGAAAGACCGTACATCAGTCTAGTCCCTCTTGTTATGACGCGACGGTAAGAGAGACAGTAGCAGATATAGGCAGTCAGCTCTGTGGAATAGGAAAGGTATTAGTTAATATGAAACACCCTCCGCCATACACTATATAGTGACATTTGGAGTCTACTTGTAGATGCAAAGGACTGATGTCCAATCATGTCGTTAGCAGAGGATAAAACAGCAGTCAGTGGTCTTGCAGGAAATGAACGTATATAACACAAAATACCATGCAGGGTGTTGGGTTTTGTATAAATAACTTTACTTTAGGCAGTAACTTTAGCAATCTACAGTATTTACATGTGGATTACGTGAAAACCTTTGGAACACCGTTTTAATTAAGAATTTACTTACATTCAGATAAACCGTGTCGTTTGGGCTGCATTGAAAATTGTTTTACACACATCAAAAAACGTTTTGCCTCACCTCGGTTCCGAGAGTTCCGCAACCTGTATAGAAAATTGGAATAGACATCAACATAAACATCATTTCCGTCCATTTTATTGCTCATGAAAACCACACGTTGCATGTTGTACCACCATACAGCGAGACCTTCAAAGGTGGTAGTCCAGATTGCTGTACACACCGGTAACTCTAATACCCAGTAGCACGTCCTCTTGCATTGATGCATGCCTGTATTCGTCGTGGCAAACTACCCACAAGTTCATCAAGGCAATGTTGGTCCAGATTGTCTCACTCCTCAACGGCGATTCGGTATAGATACCTCAGAGTGGTTGGTGGGTCACGTCGTTCATAAACAGCACTTTTCAGTCTATCCCATGCATGTTCGATAGAGTTCATGTCTGGAGAACATGCCGGCCACTCTAGTCGAGCGATGTCGTTATCCTGAACGAAGTCATTCATAAGATGTGCACGATGGGGGCGCGAATTGTCGTCAATGAAGACGAAAGCCTCGTCAATATGCTGCCGATATGGTTGCACTATCGGTCGGAGGATGGCATTCACGTATCGTACAGCCGTTACGGCGCTTTCCATGGCCACCAGCGGCGTACGTCGGCCCCACATAATGTCATCCCAAAACAGCAGGGAACGTCCACCTTGCTACACTCGCTAGACAATGTGTCTAAGGCGTTCAGCCTGACCGGGTTGCCTCCAAACACGTCTCCGACGATTGTCTGGTTGAAGGCATATGCGACACGCATCGGTGAAGAAAACGTGATACCAATCCTGAGTGGTCCATTCGGCATGTTGTTGGGCTCATCTGTACCGCGCTGCATGGTGTCGTGGTTGCAAAGATGGACCTTGCCATGGACGTCGGGAGTGAAGTTGCGCATCATGCAGCCTATTGCGCACAGTTTGAGTCGTAATACGACGTCCTGTGGCTGCACAAAAAGCATTATTCAACATGGTGGCGTTGCTGTCAGGATTCCTCCGAGCCCTAATCCGTAGGTAGCGGCCATCCACTGCAGTCGTAGCTCTTGGGTGGCCTGATCAAGGCATGTCATCGACAGTCCCTGTCTCTCTGTATCTCCTCCATGTCCGAACAACATCGCTTTGGTTCAGTTCGGGATGTCTGGACTCTTCCCTTGTTGAGAGCTCTTCATGGAACAAAGTAATAATACGGACGCGATCGAACTTCGGTTGAACTACAGACAACACGAGCCGTGTACCTCCTTCCTGGTGGAATGACTGGAACTGATTGGCTGTCGGACCCCCTCCGTCTAATAGACCATGCTCATGCATGGTTGGCCGGCCGGGGTAGCCGAGCTGTTCTAGACGCTACAGTTTGGAACCGCGCGGCCGCTACGGTTACAGGTTCGAATCCTGCCTCTGACATAGATGTGTGTGATGTCCTTAGATTAGTCAGGTTTAAGTAGTTCTAAGTTCTAAGGAACTGATGACCTCAGAAGTTAATTCCCATAGTGCTCTGAGTCATTTGAACCATCATGCATTGTTGTTTACATCTTTGGGCGAGTTTAGTAACATATCTGAACAAAGGGACTGTGTATGCGATACAGTATCCACAGTCAACGTCTATCTTCAGGAATTCTGGTAACCAGTGTGATGTAAATTTATTTTTTTGTGTGTGTATAAGTTAAGAGAAAACCAGACGGATCCCTAGGTCACACTTTATATAGACAACGTACACGCATTGGCAACTGTCTCTTCGTCTTCGGAAAGAAAAGCAGTGTTGAAGATTCTGATCCACAGAGCTCGAACGCTTTCACACAAGGAGAGCCTCGCCATAGAATTACACACTTACAAATAGTGTGGCGAACTAATGGGTACTCAGATCATCAAACTGAATGGGCGATGCAGTCAAAATGAAGAACGTCTCAGAAAGAGGAAGAGAAGCCAAAAATCGCTTATCTGTCTTATGCTGGTCCATTATCCAGAAAGATCAGTAGACTCTTACGCAAACATGGCATCGAGTGTATTTCGCTCCAGTATACAAGCGTTTAATAAAAGTATTCTTTGCAATGTTGAAGGCGATCTAGGAGCCGGGACAGCCGGGTGCTTATCGCATTCACCGTAAATGTGGTGAGTCTTGGGGCAAACGGTCAGAGCAGTCGGGGAGAGACGCGAAGAACATCGGCGACGCAGCCGCCTAAAGCAGCCGAGCAGGTCAGCTGCCGCCGACCACCGCCTCGAATGGGATCACGAAACGATGTACGATGTGACACCAGTATCGTGCTGCAGTCGCCCAATATCTGGAACGGCACAATTAAAGAGTCTATCGAAGTAAAGATGTCAGAAAACGTAGTAAACATGGATGGTGGCTTCAGTTAAAATAACGCTCATCGCGGGGCATTCAGTTTATTGAAATATCGTCGGTCATCGCATCCATCAGAGTTGGAGGACTGGCGCTTCAGAGACAATCAGTGCCAGGTCTGAAAATCAAAAGAGCATAAATTGGCGTCGGGAGTCGAACTCACGATCAGGTGTAGAGAGCGGCACGAGACCGACAAAACTTCACGTACTCTGGCTGGATTCCAGGCAGCGAACAGACGTAACCGCAAAACTCACAACGCCTGAAAAAGGCGGCTGGGTCTGTCGTCGAAATTATTTCGCGTGAAATGGAAACGAAAACACGGCGGAAAACCAGGAAGTACACCACTAAGCAGTCACGGCGAGAAAACCTGGGAGATCCCGACACAGCCGCCTCCTCTCGAACAGCACCGAGGTGGCCGAAGGGCTTAACGTCTCCACCGGACAGACGGATCACCGTCAATAGCGCCACATGCACTCACTCCACGAGAAACTCCAGAGAAATCTCAGATTTTAACGTATATGCAACCAATATGTAACGTATCTACACCAAATATACCTATGTTCGTCATTCAAAATGGACTCGATAAGCAACCTGAGCTGTCAGTAATTTAACCTGCACAACACTGTGTGCTTGTTGTATGAGCGTCAGTTTCACTGTCATTTAAGCCCTCAACAGATCGTTACATGAAAAACTTAAAACTATCGTTTGGATAAGCTATCTGACTGCGTATTTGAATATGAAATACTACAGTAACAAATGAACCTGTAACAATAAATACGTAAGCTATCTGACTGCGTTTTTGAACAAGAATTTACAAGTGATACAGAATCAAGACTTGTGCAACGGACTTTACTGGATTAGAGTATATGAGATTTTGTGGTGTGTTAGTGTCTCTGTTTTGGCCCTTAGTTTTGCACTCACCTCTTTGGATGACTGCCTTTTTGGTTTACAGCAATTCGCAGCAGTAGCAGCGGCTAAAGCTTATTGTTACCAAGAATGAATTTAATAAAAAGGAATTTGGTTGGGTCCTGTTAACTACTAAATAACTTGCGAGAAGGGTTTTCGTAAATTAAGGATACTTAAAACTTCAGAATCATCATAACCCAAACCAACAATAGACAATGACAGTTACAATTAACATAGGTATCAATAATGGCTGAGTGTCAGATTAACAAATTATTTCAGTTTTAAAGTTACACTAACATTTAGTATCGACAGCATATTATTTAGATGTGGAGAATAATTATTATTATTATTATTTGGAGGATAAGGAGGCTACTTTAACTGACAAGCAAAACGTGGGACTATAGCAGACGCGGACTAACAATCACGAGCCTAACCCTGCAATTGCTTTTGCGCTATGCTTGCGAATTTTACCTTGAACTCCATCTTCAGTCTTAGTTAAGCCATCTAAATCTCTCCTGGCTATATATCAAATCAGGCCTTGAGTTTTGTAAGATCTGCCGTCACCGACAACCGAGAGAAACCTCTCGAAAACCTTGGTCAGAACTGGGCGATTGACACTATTCTTAATTCAGTTCTGGACAATATGTCCCAGATAAAAAAATATGACGGCCTAATATATTTGTTTATGTGCCGACAGAGTAAAGGCAATCACTTGCAGTTTACGTACATCACTGGACCACGTGAGACACCTTTAAGATCTGTAATGTATCTGTTATTAGTAGCCTAATATACCGAAATATTTGAAATAATACTAACGAAACCTCATTGCCACAGCGATGTAGTTAGCGTAAATACTTCTCCATACCTTGAGAAGTAAAGACGGAGATTGGATCAAAACTGTTTTTTCGTGCTTTCAAGTTGATGTTGAAAGATTTTCTTTCTATTTAACTTCCGTTCGTTGTCTGAACATTATTCCTTTTCATTGCTGGTAGATTTTATCAATTGGTATGATCGTGCTTCCAAAACATATTCTAGTATTTCATTTCCTCAGTAAGAGTTATTTAAGGGCGTTAGTTGCATTTTTCACATTATATTAGCAATCTTCTCACATGTTGCTAAACACAACATCGTACACCATTATGCTTCACACAATACTACTTCAAAAAGACGTCAGACACAATATCACTTCTTCCCGCGAAGACTCGGAAAACACCAACTATATTACATGTCATATACATCGAGCACATCGGAAACAAAAAACAATTCCTGGATACTGCACTTTTTCCTGTTATTTTGTTACACTTTCATTAATAATAATAATTATTACACTCCTGGAAATTGAAATAAGAACACCGTGAATTCATTGTCCCAGGAAGGGGAAACTTTATTGACACACTCCCTGGGGTCAGATACATCACATGATCACACTGACAGAACCACAGGCACATAGACACAGGCAACAGAGCATGCACAATGTCGGCACTAGTACAGTGTATATCCACCTTTCGCAGCAATGCAGGCTGCTATTCTCCCATGGAGACGATCGTAGAGATGCTGGATGTAGTCCTGTGGAACGGCTTGCCATGCCATTTCCACCTGGCGCCTCAGTTGGACCAGCGTTCGTGCTGGACGTGCAG
This sequence comes from Schistocerca cancellata, assembly GCF_023864275.1. NCBI lineage: Eukaryota > Metazoa > Arthropoda > Insecta > Orthoptera > Acrididae > Schistocerca > Schistocerca cancellata. The sequence goes on along the minus strand of NC_064626.1, from coordinate 1,140,731,778 downwards.
ACCGCGTGAGACGACGCTTCATCCAGTCCCAAACATGCTCAATGGGGGACAGATCCGGAGATCTTGCTGGCCAGGGTAGTTGACTTACACCTTCTAGAGCACGTTGGGTGGCACGGGATACATGCGGACGTGCATTGTCCTGTTGGAACAGCAAGTTCCCTTCCCGGTCTAGGAATGGTAGAACGATGGGTTCGATGACGGTTTGGATGTACCGTGCACTATTCAGTGTCCCCTCGACGATCACCAGTGGTGTACGGCCAGTGTAGGAGATCGCTCCCCACACCATGATGCCGGGTGTTGGCCCTGTGTGCCTCGGTCGTATGCAGTCCTGATTGTGGCGCTCACCTGCACGGCGCCAAACACGCATACGACCATCATTGGCACCAAGGCAGAAGCGACTCTCATCGCTGAAGACGACACGCCTCCATTCGTCCCTCCATTCACGCCTGTCGCGACACCACTGGAGGCGGGCTGCACGATGTTGGGGCGTGAGCGGAAGACGGCCTAACGGTGTGCGGGACCGTAGCCCAGCTTCATGGAGACGGTTGCGAATGGTCCTCGCCGATACCCCAGGAGCAACAGTGTCCCTAATTTGCTGGGAAGTGGCGGTGCGGTCCCCTACGGCACTGCGTAGGATCCTACGGTCTTGGCGTGCATCCGTGCGTCGCTGCGGTCCGGTCCCAGGTCGACGGGCACGTGCACCTTCCGCCGACCACTGGCGACAACATCGATGTACTGTGGAGACCTCACGCCCCACGTGTTGAGCAATTCGGCGGTACGTCCACCCGGCCTCCCGCATGCCCACTATACGCCCTCGCTCAAAGTCCGTCAACTGCACATACGGTTCACGTCCACGCTGTCGCGGCATGCTACCAGTGTTAAAGACTGCGATGGAGCTCCGTATGCCACGGCAAACTGGCTGACACTGACGGCGGCGGTGCACAAATGCTGCGCAGCTAGCGCCATTCGACGGCCAACACCGCGGTTCCTGGTGTGTCCGCTGTGCCGTGCGTGTGATCATTGCTTGTACAGCCCTCTCGCAGTGTCCGGAGCAAGTATGGTGGGTCTGACACACCGGTGTCAATGTGTTCTTTTTTCCATTTCCAGGAGTGTATTATTATAGAAAATGTAATTTTAACATCGAAATTTCCAAAGGTATTAATTAAAGGAACGATAATACTTTTGTAATTTTCTCGAACTAACGTATGAGAATTTTTATATAGTACACTCTGATATATAAACATACTTTGTTTTAGTTATCATTTCAGTTATAAATTTTAGTCGTAAAAAGAAATTATGTATGAACCTTTTTTGGATCGTGATGTGGAATAAATAAGCGTATCGTATTGTTCACTAAGAACCGAAAGTGTGCCACTGATCATTTTCATTACAGGTTGTACAGAGATTATATTTAGGTTGATGCCGAGTTCGGTTATCAGGGAAAGGCACTGGACACAGTCCTGCACTGTCGTCTAGGGTGGCGGGGAGGGGGGGGGGGGGGAATGCGATCATACCGAGTATCGTACCAGATCTGCAACTGGACTGGGGCCTTCCTTGCAGATAAAACTCAACACGTCGCTCTTAACGGAGCAAGATCGACAGAGGTAAAGGTAATTCTGGGAGTAGTGCATGGAAATGACTAATGTGAATGAAGGCGAGATGAGGCTAAACCTTGCCCGATTTTAAGCTGTATCTACGTTGTATGCGGATAACCGAAGTAGGTAGTAATATGCAGTAATATGCAAAGATGTATCTTGGCTTTTCCGTACGGGCTACATTTAAGCTGTGAATAAAGAGTGGAGTCTAGTTTTCAAACTGAGATACATCTAGGTTAGTCGTAAGACGGTGGTGGGGCACGCTAGGCCTTAAGCACTTTCCCGTCCGCCTGCGCCATAACGGTGTTCGTGACCTCGAGATACGTGAAACGTTATCAGACCCACAGGGATGTTAGTAGATGTAAAGAGCTGTTGCAACATGAAGCTGAAAATGTGGACTTCCTTACTGCGGAATTTTCGCTCGTGCGTCTTCGTTGTGTGGGCGATCTTGCATTCCAGACTGGTGTGGCCGAGGATTTAGGAGTTGACTGGACGACAGTATGTAAAACACGATGTTATGGATCAGATACTTTTCAAAACTCACTAGGGGATTCGATTCCCGTCTAGAATATTGGAAATTAATATGGCTAAGCTAGAATGGTAGAAAAAATCGACTGCCAACTGTTGTAGGGGCTTTGGATTGAATCAAAATAGAAATTAGAAAACCAGAATTGCATACATGAGTACATCACTCACAAAGGTTATTCCTGCATTAACGTGCAGGCCACCGTAGATGGTGTTGATAAATTTACTAGGATAAGTGTAGAATGGTCTGGTAGCATGCATGATGCTAGAACATGTAGACGTAGCTCAATACGAAATATAGTTTCAGTGTACAATGGGGATCTTGCTTCCTTGCTGATTCAGAGTGAGGCATGTCTGCATGCTTAGTCATTCAGTGTAAGCCAGTAAGAAATGCTGATCAGGAACGATTCAGTTTGGTCCACACGTCCACACCAGAGAAAGAACGATAGCGGAGAGTGTTTGGTCAACTGAAGCAACGATTTCGGATCTTCGGTAGTTGTGTGACACTCTCTTTAGAGACAGTCACCAGAGCACTGTACTGTACAACATCTCTAAGCACCTCAAAGATCAGTTTCATTATCCTCTGGAGGACAAACAAGATGAAGAAGAAGATGAAGAAGAAGAAGAAGAAGAAGAAGAAGAAGACGAAACTGAGTCCCAGTTGAGGCGATCTACTGACAGGCAGTGGGGGCGAGGTTCACGGTGAACAGAAGCGGCAGCTAATGCTCGCATTTACTTATACAGGGCTATTACAAATGATTGAAACGATTTCATAAATTCACTGAAGCTCCATTCATTGACATATGGTCACGACACACTACAGATACGTAGAAAAACTCATAAAGTTTTGTTCGGCTGAAGCTGCACTTCAGGTTTCTGCCACCAGAGCGTTCGAGAGCGCAGTGAGACAAAATGGCGACAGGAGCCGAGAAAGCGTATGTCGTGCTTGAAATGCACTCACATCAGTCAGTCATAACAGTGCAACGACACTTCAGGACGAAGTTCAACAAAGATCCACCAACTGCTAACTCCATTTGGCGATGGTATGCGCAGTTTAAAGCTTCTGGATGCCTCTGTGTAAGGGGAAATCAATGGGTCGGCCTGCAGTGAGCGAAGAAACGGTTGAACGCGTGCGGGCAAGTTTCACGCGCAGCCCGCGAAAGTCGACGAATAAAGCAAGCAGGGAGCTAAACGTACCACAGCCGACGGTTTGGAAAATCTTACGGAAAAGGCTAAAGCAGAAGCCTTACCGTTTACAATTGCTACAAGCCCTGACACCCGATGCCATGTCAAACGCTTTGAATTTTCGGCGCGGTTGCAACAGCTCATGGAAGAGGATGCGTTCAGTGCGAAACTTGTTTTCAGTGATGAAGCAACATTTTTTTCTTAATGGTGAAGTGAACAGACACAATGTGCGAATCTGGGCGGTAAAGAATCCTCACGCATTCGTGCAGCAAATTCGCAATTCACAAAAAGTTAACGTCTTTTGTGCAATTTCACGGCTTAAAGTTTACGGCCCCTTTTTCTTCTGCGAAAAAAACGTTACAGGATACGTGTATCTGGACGTGCTGGAAAATTGGCTCATGCCACAACTAGAGACCGACAGCGCCGACTTCATCTTTCAACAGGATGGTGCTCCACCGCACTTCCATCATGATGTTCGGCATTTCTTAAACAGGAGATTGGAAAACCGATGGATCGGTCGTGGTGGAGATCATGATCAGCAATTCATGTCATGGCCTCCACGCTCTCCCGACTTAACCCCATGCGATTTCTTTCTGTGGGGTTATGTGAAAGATTCAGTGTTTAAACCTCCTCTACCAAGAAACGTGCCAGAACTGCGAGCTCGCATCAACGATGCTTTCGAACTCATTGATGGGGACATGCTGCCCCGAGTGTGGGAGGAACTTGATTATCGGCTTGATGTCTGCCGAATCACTAAAGGGGCACATATCGAACATTTGTGAATGCCTAAAAAAACTTTTTGAGTTTTTGTATGTGTGTGCAAAGCATTGTGAAAATATCTCAAATAATAAAGTTATTGTAGAGCTGTGAAATCGCTTCAATTCTTTGTAATAACCGTGTATATATTTTTGTTGGCTTAATTCTGTAGCATTCAAATGTGATAAGTAACATATAAGCAATGTGATTATAATTGAAAGTCACAATTACAAGAGAGTAAGAGAAATGTAGAAATTGTATTTTTACTTATTTCTTTTACACAATAAAGAAAGCAGTGAAAACGATATGGTAATGCGAAACGTTTAACAATACAACATTTATGTTTCATCCTAATAATACGTTTGAGCAGATTTGCCCTCTGCAATAACTGCTAGCGTTTTCTTTTCATCTTCTATTTGAAGTTTCTGTAATTGTTTCAACGACGCAAGTCTGTGAAGCTGCGATAGAGGCAAGTTTCTTTTCTTTAGTTTCATATTCTGCAGGGGTTTTCACTCCAGGGCGAATGCTTGTTGAGGTTACCGGTTATGTTATTACAGGGGAAGAACTGGACACATACCTGCGTGTGACGCTTCCCTCTGGTCTTCATTTCTATTATTTTTTCTGAAATCGTCACGGAAGAAGTCGACACTCTGTTTCCGCAACCACAGTCTCACAGTTCCCTCAACGTCTTCATAAGAAGCATAATGATGCCCCCGCAGATCGTCTTTCATTACCGGGAACAGATGGAAGTCAGACGGTGACAAATATGGACCGTATGGAGGATGCCGTACGGTGGTTAGAGTTCTGCTGTGGTGGTGACACGTGAAGTGTGTGGTTTGGCATTGTCATACTGCAGGAAAACATTTCCCTTTTCCTTTCGGACCCTCGTAGGCCGTCGTTTCAGAGTTCGCAGCGTTGTGATGTAACGCTCTGAGTTTATTGTTGTTCCACGATCAAGGAAATCACCGTGGGGTAACACCATCTGCGTCCCAGAACACTGTGGCCATAATTTTTCCAGCTGAGGGCTGCGTCTTGAATTTCTTTTTCTGGGGCGACATTCCATAGACTGACGTTTCGTCTCTGGATCGTAATAGTATACCACGTTTCGTCTCGTGTCGCAATTGAATGGAGAAGGCGTCACCTTCGTTCCTGCCAAATTTCAACTCTGTACGCTTTCATTTCAGGAGTCAGCATCCGGGGTACCGCTCGTGCGCAGATCTTCCGATAATCAAGCAAAGCAATAACGTGACCCACATGTTCTTGTGAAATGCGGATTGTGCTTGCAGTTTCTCTCTGAGTGATAGGACGATCGTCCTGGATCAATCTGTCAACATTTTGCCTGTGAAACTCGATGGTTGCTGTCATAGGACGTCCAACTCTTTGTTTGTCAAGCAGGTCAAATGTTCCCGCCTCAACGTCTTTAAACTTACTCGCCCAACGACGTGTAGTACTCACATCAACACAATCACCATAAACTGTTTTCATTCCCTGATGAACCTCCTGTAGGGTGACACCTTTTGCTGTCAAGAATTCAATTGCATTGAGCGACCGTCTGCGCAGAGTTCTATACTTTACACTGCAACAACACAACCGTTCAATGCTAAGGCTTTCCGCCAACTGGAGCTGTAGAGAAGAGGCTACGGAACAAGGCAGTACCTGCTGCATACCAATGCTGCCAACTGTTGAACAGTTACGAAGGTGGAAACATTACTTTTCAGTCAACCCTCATATTATCGCAAACTTGGGGAGAGAGTTTTACAGATATGATTAGAAAGTTCGGGAGTCAATCACTAACAGAAAGGCGTTTTTCGTTGCGGTGAGATGTTTTCACGAAATTTCTATCACCAAGTTTTTCCTCAGTTTGCAAAATAATTTATTGACGCCAGCCTACGTTGGGAGACGTTATCGCCACGATAGAATATCAGAGATCAGAGCTCGCACGATAAGATTTAAAGGCTCGTTTTTCTCGAGCGCCGTTCGACAGTGGAGCGGTAGAGAAGTAGATTGAAGGTGGTTCGATGAATTGCATAGCAGTCGTGTATATGTAGATGAAGATATAGGGCTAGGTGTAGATGTAGATCGCTGGAGAAACGATCAGCGGCTGTAGATGAAGGCCAGCTAGAGTAGAATTGATTTTTTTATTCTTTTTATTTTTTTTTTTTTTTTTTACTGTGTAGTTTGGGTTGAAGAGATCATCCTTGATGACTTATTCTTCTACGATGGGATGTAAGGATAAAAGGAAAACACTTTATTTATTACACATTCAGTTAGGCTTGGGAACTCCGTGGGTCCTTTAGCCTGCTGTCGTTGGTGATGTCTATCTGCTGTGGAGGGTGAAATGTGTCTAGGTTGTTATGTGTGACTGCCTCTAGCACACTGAACACGCATTCGGGAGGACGACGGTTCAATCCCGCGTCCGGCCATCCTGATTTAGGTTTTCTGTGATTTCCCTAAATCGCTTCAAGCAAATACCGGGGTGGTTCCTTAGAAAGGGCACGGCCGATTTCCTTCCCCATCCTTCCCTAATCCGAGCTTGTGCTCCGTCTCTAATGATCTCGTTGTCGACGGGACGTTAAACAGTAATCTCCTCCTCCTCCTGTTATGTGTGACTGCTTCCTCGTGTTATGATAGATTGCCTATGGGGGGTGAAACGTTATTGACTTCGGTACTCGATACTTGTGCCATCTTGTAGGGTTTACCGTTCCGACCGATTCTAATTGTCGAACTTCGTCCCTAAGGGCATCGATTTTGTCAAAAACTCGTAGAGCCTTTTCATGGACTTTCTCTTGTATGGTGGTCTCGTGGAGTGCAGTGCGGATGTCGACGTTTCTTGTCCACCATGGAGCTCCTGTGATCCAACGATAGAAAATGTTTTGGAGCGCTATGACTTTGTTGTAGTTGGAGACGCACGTAGTTCCCCACGGGGTGGAGCCATATAACATTGTGGGTTCCAACGTTGCCTTATACAATTGGAGTTTAGCCTTAGGGTTGAGATCCTTACTCTTCAGGAACGGAATCAATGACCTGGCCATCTTCTGGGCTGCCGTCTTCTTGTCGTCTATATGCTGCGTAAAGAGTAATTTTTTTGTCAAGGTAGACACCCAGGTACTTCACTCCCGGCGACCATGGAATAAATTGATCAGCTATTTGGAGTCTGTCGTTCAGAACTGGTTTCGTCCGTGTGAATAGAACGGCTGCCGTCTTCGTCGGGTTGATCGTTATCTTATTTTGCAGCGCCCAGTGTTCCATTACAGCAAGTTGCCGTTGCGTCCTAGCGATTAGCTGGTCCAAGTGTCGTCCAGTTGTCGGAAAGGCCGTATCGTCCGCATAAAAACTTAAGAAGAGGGACTGTTGGGATGTCATTTATACAGGGTGTTACAAAAAGGTACGGCCAAACTTTCAGGAAACATTCCTGACACACAAATACAGAAAAGATTTTATGTGGACATGTGTCCGGAAAGGCTTACTTTCCATGTTAGAGCTCATTTTATTACTCCTCTTCAAATCACATCAATCATGGAATGGAAACACACAGCAACAGAACGTACCTGCGTGACTTCAAACAGTTTGTTACAGGAAATGTTCAAAATGCCCTCCGTTAGCGAGGATACATGCATCCACCCTCCGTCGCATGGAATCCCTGATGCGCTGATGCAGCCCTGGAGAATGGCGTATTGTATCACAGCCGTCCACAATACGAGCACGAAGAGTCTCTACATTTGGTACCTGGGTTGCGTAGACAAGAGCTTTCAAATGCCCCCATAAATGAAAGTCAGGAGGGTTGAGGTGAGGAGAGCGTGGAGGCCATGGAATTGGTCCGCCTCTACCAGTCCATCGGTCACCGAATCTGTTGTTGAGAAGCTTACGAACACTTCGACTGAAATGTGCAGGAGCTCCATCGTGCATGAACCACATGTTGTGTCGTAGTTGTAAAGGCACATGTTCTAGCAGCACAGTAGAATATCCCGTATGAAATCATGATAACGTTCTCCATTGAGAGTAGGTGGAAGAACATGGGGCCCAATCAAGACATCACCAATAATGCCTGCCCAAACGTTCACAGAAAATCTGTGTTGATGACGTGATTGCACAATTAATTACCTTCCTTCAATTGGGCCAACTGGCGGTGAATAGAGGCAGTACATACTGACGAAACTAAAATGAGCTCTAACATGGAAATTAAGCGTTTCCGGACGCATGTCCACATAACATCTTTTCTTTATTTGTGTGTGAGGAATGTTTCCTGAAAGTTTGGCCGTATCTTTTTGTAACACCTTGTATATAAGTTGAAAAGCAGAGGCGAAATGACAGAGCCCTGCGGAATTCCTGCGGAGGTCACTTTCATTTCGGAGTTTTTATCGTCGACTCGGACATACAGTTTCCTGTCCTGCAGAAAGCTGTCTACGAGTCCAATGTAACAACCCGCAATAGGGGTAGTGCGACGAGTAGAAATGAGGACTTTGAAACGTGCGCTGGTTGCAGCAGTTACGCAGAGGTGGAGACACTTGAGTAGCGCGGAGAGGCAGATCCAGAGCAGCCGGGTGGCGGCTGCGTCGCGTGTTGCGAATTACCGGCGCGGGCCGCCCCGGGCTGGCAGCCGCAGCCGGCGCCTCCCACGCCGTGACTCACGGCCCGGGCCGATCACGCCGCGTGAGCAGAGGGCAGAGGGCAGAGGGCGGAGGGCGGAGGGCGGAGGGCGGAAGGGGATCTCGCCCTGGCTCTCTCTGCCGCGGTGGTGACGCCGGCCAGAGCCGCTGCTCCTCAGCACCTCGCGTCATCTGCCACACCACCACCCCACTTGTCGCGACGTCCTGTTTCACGGACAGTGTTCCTAATGGCGCAGACCACAGACGAGTCCTGTATTGTCGCTTTACACTCTCCAGCGGGTCCTGCGACGTCATCTCCGAACTCGCTGTCTCCGTACATCCGGATACCCGACTCGTCAGTCTCCGATGCTGCCCGTTTATAGCTGCAAGCTCGTCTCGAGTCTCTTGTCGGGTGCAGCGCAGAAAGCAGAGCGTCTACACGAGTTCACAAGTGTGACCGACGACTCGCAACGTTGCCACTACATACACGAATGTCGGGCACGACAGCTGTTCCTTACCAACTGACATACGACTGATTAACAGTAAACACTGGCGCGCATATAGACAGGGGGAGTCACCTAACGTTACCGCTGGATATATTTCGTAAACCACATCAAATACTGACGAACCGATTCCACAGACCGAACGTGAGCAGAGGGGCTAGTGTAATTGTTTAATACAAACCATACAAAAATGCACGGAAGTATGTTTTTTAACACAAACCTACGTTTTTTAAATGGAACCCCGTTAGTTTTGTTAGCACATCTGAACATATAAACAAATACGTAATCAGTGCCGTTTGTTGCATTGTAAAATGTTAATTACATCCGGAGATATTGTAACCTAAAGTTGACGCTTGAGTACCACTCCTCCGCTGTTCGATCGTGTGTATCGGAGAGCACTGCAACATACATCGCGTTCCTACAGAATGATCTGCCAACGTTGCTCGAAAAAGTCCCACTGGAAACGCGTCGACGTATGTGGTATCAGCATGATGGTGCACCTGCACATTTCGCAATTAACACTAGGCTGACCCTTGACAGGATGTTCGAAGGGCGTTTCATAGGACGTGGAGGACGCATAAATTGGCCAGCCCGTTCTCCTGATCTTACACCTCTGGACTTCTTTCTGTCGGGTACGTTAAAGGAGAATGTGCACCGTGATGTGCCTACAACCCCAGAGGATATGAAACAACGTATTGTGGCAGCCTGCGGCGACATTACACCAGATGTACTGCGGCGTGTACGACATTCCTTACGCCAGAGATTGCAATTGTGTGCAGCAAATGATGGCCACCACATTGAACATCTATTGGCCTGACATGTCGGGACACACTCTATTCCACTCCGTAATCGAAAACGGAAACCACGTGTGTACGTGTACCTCACCCCTCATGGTAATGTACATGTGCGTCAGTGAAAAAGACCAATAAAAAGGTGTTAGCATGTGGACGTAATGTGCTGTTCCAGTCTCTTTTGTACCTAAGGTCCATCACCGTTCCCTTTGGATCCCTGCGTAATTCGGTGCTCTCCGATACACACGATCGAACAGCGGAGGAGTGGTACTCAAGCGTCAACTTTAGGTTACAATATCTCCGGATGTAATTAACATTTTACAATGCAACAAACGGCACTGATTACGTATTTGTTTATATGTTCAGATGTGCTAACAAAACTAACGTGGTTCCATTTTAAAAAACGTAGGTTTGTGTTAAAAAACATACTTCCGTGCATTTTTTTATGGTTTGTATTAACCAATTACACTAGCCCCTCTCCTCACGTTCGGTCTGTGGAATCGGTTCGTCAGTATTTGATGTGGTTTACGAAATATATCCAGCGGTAACGTTAGGTGACTCACCCTGTATATATGCAGGGTTGTCTATTGATAGTGACTGCGCCAAATCTCACGAAATACGCGTCAAACGAAAATACTACAAAGAGCGAAACGTTTCTAGCTTGAAGGGGGAAACCAGATGGCGCTATGGTTGTCCCGCTAAATGGCGCTGCCATAGGTCAAACGGATATCAACTCCGATTTTTTAAAAATAGGAACCCCCATTTTTTTATTACATATTCGTTTAGTACCTAAAGAAATACAAATGTTTTAGTTGGACCACTTTTTTCGCTTTGTGACAGATGGCGCTGTAATAGTCCCAAACGTATAAGTACGTGGTATCACGTAACATTCCGCCAGTGCGGACGGTATTTGCCTCGTGATACATTACCCGTGTTAAAATGGACCGTTTACCAATTGCAGAAAACGTCGATATCGTGTTGATGTATGGCTATTGTGATCAAAATGCCCAACGGGCGTGTGCTATGTACGCTGCTCGGTATCCTGGACGACATCATCCAAATGTCCGGACCGTTCGCCGGATAGTTACGTTATTTAAGGAAACAGGAAGTGTTCAGCCACATGTGAAACGTCAACCACGACCTGCAACAAATGATGATGCCCAAGTAGGTGTTTTAGCTGTTGTCGCGGCTAATCCGCACGTCAGTAGCAGACAAATTGCGCGAGAATCGGGAATCTCAGAAACGTCGGAGTTGAGAATGCTACATCAACATCGATTGCACCCGTACCATATTTCTATGCGACGACTTTGAACGTCGTGTACAGTTCTGCCACTGGGCACAAGAGAAATTACGGGACGATGACACATTTTTTGCACGCGTTCTATTTAGCGACGAAGCGTCACTCACCGACATTAATGTCAACAGGCATAATATGCACTATTGGGCAACGGAAAATCCACGATGGCTGCGACAAGTAGAACACTAGCGACCTTGACGGGTTAATGTGTGGTGCGGCATTATGGGAGGAAGGATAATTGGCCCCCATTTTGTCGATGACAATCTAAATGGTGCAATGTATGCTGATTTTCTACGTAATGTTCTACCGATGTTACTACAAGATGTTTCACTGCATGACAGAATGGCGATGTACTTCCAACATGGTGCATGTCCGGCACATAGCTCACGAGTGGTTGAAGCGGTATTGAATAGTATATTTCATGACGGGTGGATTGGTCGTCGAAGCACCATACCATGGCCCGCACGTTCACCGGATCTGACGTCCCTGGATTTCTTTCTGTGGGGAAAGTTGAAGGATACTTGCTATCGTGATCCACCGACAACGCCTGACAACGAGCGTCAGCGCATTGTCAATGCATGTGCGAACATTACATATATATATGTAATATATATATTACATATATATTATATTATATATATTATTTATATATATATAATGGTGGACCATTTCACTTCGTAATGGGGACTAACTCGGGACAGAGATGAGATACAGAAAACTGTTTTAGGTAAAAATTGCAGAAAACAAAGAGGGTCACACAAACCTACTGTGACCTTGAACGTAATTTTTCAAGGTGATTCGGAGGTTAAAGTGATTTTTTTTAATGGGAATCCTAGTGGTTGATTTAATATTTCAAAAGAGCGGCAAATTTAGCGTATAAAATGATATGTTATTCAAGGTCATGGGAAGGGCCAATGAAGGTCAACTAAGCAAATACGTTTTCAGTTGTAGGAATTAATTCGGAATAGAGGACGGATACAACAAAACACAATGTTGGATACGAATTGGAACGCACATCCCGAAGAATGAGATCGATGGGACACACTCAACGACTTTTAAATCAATTATCTACGTTTTAATTATCCTTGTTCAGTCTTACAAATATCCAAATAACATTTATATGTTGTCATGTAATTTTTTTGCTAATAAATAAGTTAATTAAAACTTAAAGTTCCAATCTCTTCTCGCTCTTTCCAAACCCGGCGTCGCAAACAGAGGTTTTCATGAAACAAATCTCAACCTTCGAATGTCCACCGATATTAAACATTATAGTTATTGGTAATGATACATGACCCCTTATGCCCCTTCCATGTAGTATCTAACATTGTATTTTACTACACCCCTCCTCAATCCGAGAGTTAATCCTTATTGGAACTGAAAACGTATTTTCTTATTTGACCGCCATTCGACTTTGTTATTAGCTTAAATAATGGAATAATGTGTCATTTCATACTTAAAATTAGCCCTCTTTCCATATCTTGAATCAGATATCAGGTTTCGTCATCTTAAAAAGTCACTTTAACCTCCAAATCACCTTGAAATTCACGTTCAAGGTCACGGCGATCAGTAGTAATGGGTGACCCTCTTCGCCGCCTACAACGTTCGGCTAAAACATTTTGATTATTTATTGCATAATAACTAAACATTGTACAGATGTCACACATATTGCATTTTGAAGAGAAATACTGAAAGCTTTTTTTACAAACATTCGATATGCGAACTATGAGTGACCCGGCAGACGTCAATAGGGTAATCGAATTCTTGCCATACCTGTCTCAGCATGGCAGTCAGTTCCCGTATTCTCTCCCGGAGCTCTGCTACATCACGTGGTAGAGGCGGGACGTACACCAGATCTTTAATGTGTCCCCACAGAAAAGTCACACGGAGTGAGATCTGGTGACCGGGAGACCATTTCATGAAACAGCTGTCCCCTTCTGTAGCACGGCCGATCCATCGTTGCGGTAGCTCCGTGTTCAGGTACCCACGAACTTCACGATGAAAATGGGTGGGAGTCCCATCCTGCTGAAAGATGAACGGAGTGTCCGATTGCATTTGAGGCGTCAGCCATTGCTGCAAAATGTCCAAGTAGGAATATCCAGTGACAGTGCTCTTGGCGAAGAGGAAGGGCCCGTACAGTTTTTGACGTGAGAAAGCACAAAAACCATTTACCGTTGGAGAATCACGCTCAAATTCAATGCATTTGTGTGGATGCTTTGTACCCCAGATTCGACGATTATGCCTGTTCACTTTCCCATTAGTGTGAAAAGTGGCTTCGTCGCTAAAAATTAAGCGATCAACAATTCCATCCTCATCCTCATTCAATTGTTGCAACTGCGAACAAAACTCAACAAAACACTTGTCTTTGTCGTCTTCATTGAGCTCCTGCACTAGCTCCAATTTGAATGGTTTCATGTACAGCTTCTGTCGCAGGACTTTCCACACTGTCATTGGAGCCATGTCGAGTTCACGGGATGCACGACGCACCGATTTTTTTTTCTTTATTGTCATTTTGAAACCTGGATATAGGCAGGCCTGCAGCAGCATACTACGCCGCTCTTTGGCCGCAGAGAAACACAAAGAGACAATGAAGACAATTAGAGAAAAAAGATAGTGGACATATAAACGGAGACAAACACTTTTTAAAATACAAGGTGCCGTTCACGGGCGTAGAGCCCAAGATAAAATTATTCAGATACTTAGACACAGGCAGAAACGAAAATTGTCACACGTGAACGGTGGTGCACAAAACGAATAACACTGAACCACTGAAGCACAAAACGACGGCACACACAGAACACGAGGCGGTGATCTCCGGCGCGCGAATGTTCACTAACTGCGTACGAGTCCGGGGACCTGCCAAGAGAGGAGGAGGGGGGGCGGGAGAGGGAGATGGGAGAGCAGATGCAATGGGCAGGGGAGACAGGGGGAAGGGAGGAAGGGGGAGGGGAAGCCCGGGGGAAGAGGGATGGAGGAAGAGGGATGGAGGGAAAAGGAGAGAGAAGGGAGGGAGGGTGCCTAAAGGAAAGGACACAGGAAGTGGGGGGGGGGCAGGATCAAAGTTGATAGGAGGGGTAGATGGAGGGGAGGAGTACATCATCAGGGAGGGGGAGCTGGCGGAAGCCACCTTGAGAGAGTGTAAGGAGGGTGGAGAGATGGAGACCGGGAGGGACGTGGGAATACAGGCGCGGCAGCGGGCGGGGGCGGGAGAGGATGGGCGAGACAAGCGGGTGAGGAGGATCGAGTTTGCGGGAGGTGTACAGGATCGGTATCCTTTCAAGGAAAAGGAGGAGGTGGGGGAACGGAATGAGATTGTACAGGATCCGCGTGGGGGAGGGGAGACGGATGCGATAGGCGAGGTGGAGAGCATGGCGTTCAAGGATTTGAAGGGATTGATAAAAGGTAGGAGGGGCGGAGATCCAGGCCGGATGGGCGTAACAAAGGATAGGGCGGATGAGGGATTTATAGGTGTGGAGTATGGTGGAGGGGTCCAGACCCCACGTACGGCCGAAAAGGGGCTTGAGGAGACGGAGTCGGAAGCGTGCCTTGGCTTGGATTGTCTGGAGATGGGGAGTCCAGGAGAGGCGACGGTCGAGGGTGACGCCAAGGTACTTAAGGGTGGGAGTGAGGGCAATAGGACGGCCATAGATGGTGAGATAGATATCAAAGAGGCGGAAGGAAGGGGTTGTTTTGCCTACAATGATCGCCTGGGTTTTGGAGGGATTGACCTTGAGCAACCACTGGTTGCACCAAGCGGTGAACCGGTCAAGATGGGATTGGAGAAGGTGTTGGGAGCGCTGCAGGGTGGGGGCAAGGGCAAGGAAGGCGGTGTCATCGGTAAACTGGAGAAGGTGGACGGGGGGTGACGGCGGC
The DNA here is from genome assembly GCF_023864275.1 of Schistocerca cancellata. Classification (NCBI taxonomy): domain Eukaryota; kingdom Metazoa; phylum Arthropoda; class Insecta; order Orthoptera; family Acrididae; genus Schistocerca; species Schistocerca cancellata. Next base: position 1,140,716,670 of record NC_064626.1, on the reverse strand, counting down.
GGCATGTCCGCCGTGTACAAAAGGTACAGAAGGGGGGAGAGGACGGAGCCTTGGGACACACCGGAGGAGGGGAAAAAGGTGTAGGAATCTGTGTTATGGATGGTGACGTAGGAAGGACGGTGGGAGAGAAAGGAGCCGATCAGACGGACGTAGTTAATGGGAAGGGCGAAGGTTTGGAGCTTGAAGAGGACGACGCACCGATTTCTTTGGACACCTTATGAATGTCTCTCGCACGCGCTCCACATTCACTTCAGTCTCACTGGCACGTCCGCTTAATTATCTTTGCCGGGCACAAGCAACCCGTCGTAACGAATTTGTTGTGCCAGCGGTAAATGGCCTTCCTTGTTGGTGGCTTCTCACCGTACTTGGTTGTAAACATCCGTTGAACAGCTGTCGCACACTTATTTTTGTCGAACTCCAACACACAAAAAGCTCGCTCCGCACCTGAACTCGCCATGTTTGCAACTAGCGCTGACTATCGGCAAAGTACTAAACTACACTGTGGCGGTATACAAGAAAAAAAACTTTCAGGGTTTCTCTTCAAAATGACATATGTGTGATATCTGTACAATGTTTGGTTCTTGTGCAATAGATAATTGAAAGTATTCCTGGAATTCATGTACACCTTGTATATATACAGAGTGTTTCAAAAATGACCGGTATATTTGAAACGGTAATAAAAACTAAACGAGCAGCGATAGAAATACACTGTTTGTTGCAATATGCTTGGGACAACAGTACATTTTCAGGCAGACAAACTTTCGAAATTACAGTAGTTACAATTGTCAACAACAGATGGCGCTGCGGTCTGGGAAACTCCACCATGCGTAGCAATAATATGGCGTAGTCTCTAAATGAAATTACCCGAAACCTTTGACAACGTGTCTGGCGGAATGGCTTCACATGCAGATGAGATGTACTGCTTCAGCTGTTCAATTGTTTCTGGATTCTGGCGGTACACCTGGTCTTTCAAGTGTCCCCACAGAAAGAAGTCACAGGGGTTCATGTCTGGCGAATAGGGAGGCCAATCCACGCCGCCTCCTGTATGTTTCGGATGGCCCAAAGCAATCACACGATCATCGAAATATTCATTCAGGAAATTAAAGACGTCTGACGTCTGCCGTGCTATGTGGCCGGGCACCATCTTGCATAAACCACGAGGTGTTCGCAGTGTCGTCTAAGGCAGTTTGTACCGCCACAAATTCACGAAGAATGTCCAGATAGCGTGATGCAATAATCGTTTCGGATCTGAAAAATGGGCCAATGATTCCTTTGGAAGAAATGGCGGCCCAGACCAGTACTTTTTGAGGATGCAGGGACGATGGGACTGCAACATGGGGCTTTTCGGTTCCCCATATGCGCCAGTTCTGTTTATTGACGAAGCCGTCCAGGTCAGTAAACCAAATGCTGCCGACATGCATATCGCCGTCATCAATCCTGTGCACTATATCGTTAGCGAACGTCTCTCGTGCAGCAATGGTAGCGGCGCTGAGGGGCTGCCGCGTTTGAATTTTGTATGGATAGAGGTGTAAACTCTGGCGTATTAGACGATACGTGGACGTTGGCGTCATTTGGACCGCAGCTGCAACACGGCGAACGGAAACCCGAGGCCGCTGTTGGATCACCTGCTGCACTAGCTGCGCGTTGCCCTCTGTGGTTGCCGTACGCGGTCGCCCTACCTTTCCAGCACGTTCATCCGTCACGTTCCCAGTCCGTTGAAATTTTTCAAACAGATCCTTTATTGTATCGCTTTTCGGTCCTTTGGTTACATTAAACCTCCGTTGAAAACTTCGTCTTGTTGCATCAACACTGTGTTCTAGGCGGAGGAATTCCAACACCAGAAAAATCCTCTGTTCTAAGGAATAAACCATGTTGTCCACAGCACACTTGCACGTTGTGAACAGCACACGCTTACAGCAGAAAGACGACGTACAGAATGGCGCACCCACAGACTGCATTGTCTTCTATATCTTTCACATCACTTGCAGCGCCTTCTGTTGTTGAAAATTGTAACTACTGTCATTTCGAAAGTTTGTACGCCTGAAAATGTACTGTTGTCCCAAGCATATTGCAACAAACGGTGTATTTCTATCGCTGCTCGTTTAGTTTTTATTGCCGTTTCAAATATACCGGTCATTTTTGAAACACCCTGTATTTACAAACAGGGTGTAAGAGGTGTAACTGCAGATATTTCTACTGCTGACGGAGGAAGGCATACTGAACAACATTACATCAGTATTTACTTCATGTGAAGACTAATAATTACAGCTATTAGGAGTGGTATGTTTTTACGTTGGTTAGCACCTCCAAGTAGATATGACTAGAGCGACACATTAATGCTTATTTTACACTGGTAAGCAGCTCAGGTGTTCAAGTGTGGAAGCGTATACTGAAAGACGTCCTGCAAGTAGTGCTGCAGTCAAGACTGTGCAGAAAACATCAGTTAGTAAATTATGTGATGAGTTTGTGCGAAGACTGTTCCACACAGAGGAAATGAAATCAACACATTGATGTGTGAACGTATTAATATATATATATATATATATATATATATATATATATATATATTGTGTGTGTGTAACAGGGTGGCTATGGTTAAAGCTCCAGTTTCAAAACTCTGTAAAAAATGAACCACTGCAAAGGAAGACTTCAAATTTGAACAGCACATTATTGACGCTGGGGTAAAAGTCATGGAACAAAAACAAGCAAAATTTGACAAATACATTTGACACAAACACGGTTGTTCCTCGGTTTGCGTCCGAGACGCCCGACATGTCTGTCTCCTCGAAGGACCACGCGCTTCTGGTTAATGCTCTTTCACAATAACGGTGACTCTGCGCCAGTAGCCTTGCAGAAGTTCCGGTCACTCAAGGGTACGAAAAAAGGCATTGGTCTGATGTCTGCTAATGGTCTGGAGAAAATGATTACAGAATTCGAAGAGACAGGATTTTCTCAAGTGCAATGTGGCACAGAGAGCCAAGCTGTTGGACGTGCCTCCGAGCACGGAGCGTAAAATCCTACCAAACATCGTGCGTTGCTATCCGCACAAAATCACCCTCGTGCAGGATTTGCTTCCTGCTGACATGTCAACGAGACAAACGTTCGCTCTGCTCGCACTTGCTCGCTTGCAAGTGGATAAGGAATGGCCATGGAACACACTGGACAGACGAAGCCCATTTCCATTATCGAGGACACGTCAACACACAGAATTTCAGAATATGGGTGAAGTAACTGCGCTAGCAGAACGGAAATGCGGAAAAAAAGTCCGGAAACAATATATTGGACTCACCAAAACGAAACAATAATACAATATCCAAAAGAACAACCGACTCGACCCCAACTGCGGATCGACACAAATACAAAACAACAAATAATAATAAAGAAGACCCAACTCTCGACGGGGAGCGAACACAAACGGTTGTACAACGTCAAGAACTTCGTCAGCTATACCAAGAGATTGGCCAGCTAGAAGAGGCTCTGGCCGTGGCTACTGGGGCGGCAGCTCTGTATCCTTTCGAGCTGTGCATCGAACTGCCTTTAACCGCCAGTGCGCCGTCTTATAAAGCCCGTTGGCGGATGTATCTGCCGGAACTATTTGCGATCACATTCCTGGCGTAGCAAAGTAGTTCCTAGTCTAGCTGCGACCTCTGGTGAAGCTGTTCTGCAGGCTCCACGAACGGGTAGCGGTTCCTGGCGGCTGTAGGTGGAGACCTGGTGGTGTTGTGTTTTGCATATACACCCTGTGATGCAGGCATCCCGTGATGGTTCGACATAAAGTGGGATGCCGATGCAGTAGGCGCTACGATGTCCAAAGTGTGCAGCCACAGCAATGGGCAGTGGAAAATCCGCACGCACATCTACTAGTACCACTTTGTTGTATGATGGTGACTGTGTGGTGCAACTTGACGGCATCGCTTATCTTAGGGCCGTATTTATTCGAGGAGATGAACCTTGCAGTCCTGTTACCTGTACCGTCACTGGTAAATGCTGTGAGAGTCTTTTGCGCGCCAACCCATGCCAATCCTTCAACGCTGTCGATGGCTGGGTGAGACCTTTTTAATGCAAGATGGCGTTCCTATGCACACTGCACAACCAGTGAAGCCGCTGCTGCAGACACATTTTGGAAAGGCTAGAATTATTAGCTGTCATGTCGCTGCAGCCTGGCCGTCCAAATTATCTCATCTTGCGTGTGACTTCTGGCTGTGTGATTGTTTGAAAGGTGTGGTGTTCAGTCCTGCGACTACAAACGTAGCTGGATTGACGGCACCCATTGCACAACGCACCCTGTTTTCTCAACGAGCAGGTGCAGTTGCGCGGAAGAAGTTATTTCAATGGTATAAAGCCGCTGCTTGACGAGATCTGACACTTTGATGTACCAACTACTTCTTGCAGATTCAGAGATACTTTTCTTTCTACTTTTTACGGCTCATATACGTAAATTAAAAAACCTTTTTTGGTTTTTATAACGTATCTATTATAGCAAGCAGTAATGTCATTTAACGGATTATTTCGTATATGTCTTCTTTATGCATTTATCTGGAATTTTTGTACTACAGCCAGTCATCCATTAGTTGTATTTTATATTATGCAGTATCCCACTATTGTAATTACTTCATGTACACCGTTCAGGTGTTTGTTTATTTCCCTCTCTGCAGTTACGAGAGATGTTTACAAAATAGCTAGTTTTACCAATTAACCACCAGATGGCGGTATTGTCTTGAAGTTACCGTGGCGCACAAGTCACATAATGTTTCAGTTTTGTGTTGACTGTAGCAGAGGACACATGGCAGCCCCTAGTGGCTTACACCTCTGTTGCATTTTATTTCACTTCTGACTATCTGATGCTGTCAGGTATGACCGCAGCTTTCGTTTCTTTGGTACGTTATGCTGTAACATTTAGTTTTAATTTTGTCCGAAGATGGTGTTCCTGGTGACACCGAAACCTAGGTTACAGTGTTCGCGACTGAGGGCTGTGTTTTTCAAAATTTTGGATTTCATTACTGCTTTTATGCGGTTTTTTGCCTCAGTACAATTGAAAACAGATTTAATTGTTGCTTTTTATGCCGTTTTGGCCTCAAGACAATTAAAAATCGATTTTTCCCATCCGAAGTGGTACAAAATTGTAGTGGTGGGTTTACCCAATTCCCAGTGGCACAGCTGTTGAATGCCAAAGTTGTGCGGTCATGCACAATGCACAGTACTGTTGGTATGTGGACCTCACACTATAGCCGCCATATTGGGATTCTTGTGTCTTTTGCGGCCGACCCCATTTACGTATCACGTTTACAGCCCATGTAGTGGGAAAAGTTTCGTTAATTTTTTCTTCCCAAACGTTTCCCCTGTACAATAATATCCCTTTCGAATTTGAAATTATTCTGAGCGGCGGTGCATTTTTAAAGTGTTTTGAAACTTCAATTATAATGAATTTCTATATACACTTGCGTGCAAAACGTAAGGATGAAACTAGCTACCGAGCGTGGTGGCGCAGTGGTTAGCACACTGCTATCACATTCGAGAGGATGACGGTTCAGATTCGCGTCCGGCCATCCTGATTTAGGTTTTCCGTGATTTCCCTAAATCGCTTCGTACAAATGCCGGGACGGCTGCTTTGAAAGGGCACGGCTGTCTTCCTTTCCCATCTTTCCCTAACAGCTGGAACGGATGACAACGCTGCTTGGTCCCCACCCCTCAAATCAACATCTTTAATAAGAGACCACTGATGATTGTTTACCTTAATAAAGCGAAACGTCTTTGGTGAAAAAAAAAACACACACTATTGGCCATTAAAATTGCTACACCAAGAGGAAATGCAGATGATAAACAGGTATTCATTGGACAAATATATTATACTAGAACTGACATGTGGTTACATTTTCACGTAATTTGGGTGCGTAGATCCTGAGAAATCAGTACCCAGAACAACTACCTCTGGCCGTAATAACGGCCTTGATGTGCCTGGGCATTGAGTCAAACAGAGCTTGGATGGCGTGTACAGGTACAGCTGCCCATGCTGCTTCAACATGATGCCACAGCTAATCAAGAGTAGTGATTGGCGTATTGCGACGAGCCAGTTGCTCGGCCACCACTGACAAGACGTTTTCATGTGGTGAGATATCTGGAGAATGTGCTGATCAGGGCAGCAGTCGAACATTTTCTGTATCCAGAAAGGCCCGTACAGGACCTGCAACATGCGGTCGTGAATTATCCTGCTGAAATGTAGGGTTTCGCAGGGATCGAATGAAGGGTAGAGCCACGGGTCGTAACACACTGAAATGTAACGTCCACTGTTCAAACTGTCGTCAATGCGAACAAGACGTGGCCGAGACGTGTAACCAGTGGCACCCCATACCATCACGCCGAGTGATACGCCACTATGGCGATGACGAATACACACTACCAATATGCGTTCACAGCGATGTCGCCAAACACGGATGCGACCATCATGATGCCGTAAACAGAACCTGGATTCATCCGAAAAAATGACGTTTTGCCATCCGTGCACCCAGGTTCGTCGTTGAGTACACCATCGCAGGCGCTCCTGTCTGTGATGTAGCGTCAAGGGTAACCGAAGCCACGGTCTCCGAGCTGATGGTCCATGCTGCAGATGGTTGTTGTCTTGTAAACGTCCCCGACTGCTGACTCTGAGATCGAGACGTGGCTGCACGATCCGTTATAGCCATGCTGATAAGATGCCTGTCATCTCGACTGCTAGTGATACTAGGGCGTTGGGATCCAGCACGGCGTTCCGTATTACCCTCCTGAACCCACCGATTCCATATTCAGCTAACGTCGCGATACAATAAACCGCAATCGCGATAGGCTACAATCCGACCTTTACCAAAATCGGAAACGTTATGGTACGCATTTCTCCTCCTTACACGAGGCATCACAACAACGTTTCACCAGGCAACGGCGGTCAACTGCTGTTTGTGTATAAGAAATCGGTTGGAAACTTTCCTCATGTCAGCTCGTTGTAGGTGTCGCCACTGGCGCCAACGTTGTGTGAATTCTCTGAAAAGCTAATCATTTGCATACCACATCATCTTGTTCTTGTCGGTTAAATTTCGCGTCTGTAGCACGTCATCTTCGTGGTGTAGCAATTTTAATGGCCAGTAGTGTATTTTCTTGTAGTTGTGACGACAGAACTAAAATACCCTCAGGAATAGTGGAATAAAAGTTATTATATATGTAACTTTGCGATAAGAAATACGTCTTTATCACTGTGTATCTGTAAACTAATTATGCCATGGTATTCGACGTGGGCTCAGCCGTTTTGTCTCGAAGAGCGCTTTTATCTGGCATGCACACTATTGCTCATCGAGTTATGCCGCACCTTGTACTGGTTATCATCACTGTGGCCTCTAATCGTCCGTTGCACGTCCGCATTCACTCAGTGTGCCCGCACAGAGCAGCAGCCGGGCCCCGCCTCACCCGCTGCTCCTACAGGCAGCTAGGCACCTCCCCGCGTCTGGCCACTGCGTTTGGCGAGCGGCCGCGCCCCCCTCATCACCGACTGGGAGGGGCGCAGGCGGCTGTGCTGTCGTACTGCACCGCTGCAGTGGCAGTTACCCGCCCGTCGTACATCACGGTACGGTGCAATAATCAGCAGCCAGTTGCAGGAAAGAAATTCAGGTTGTTATCCGGTTTCAAGCGCATAGTGCCCTCCTTCAGGAGGATATCACAATCGCGTCATTTGCGCTTGTCAACAATAAGTTGTAAGAAGCATATTGCTATGCTGATGTCATACCTTTTTTTGTGTGCAGCTACTATGAACCACATGATCACAGCAATATGCTGCATGCATCTTGCTGACACTCGCAAATAACGCGATTGTTATAACCTTCCGAAGAAGGGTACTAAATGCTTGAAATCCTTCAACTAATTGAATTTCTTTTATGCAATTTGGTTGCTGATTATTTCGATATATACTACTGGCCATTAAAATTGCTACACCACAAAGATGATGTGCTACAGACGTGAAATTTAACCGACAGGATGAAGATGCTCTGATATGCAAATCATTAGCTTTTCAGAGCGAGAGTGGCGACACCTACAACGTGCTGACATGAGGAAAGTTTCCCACCGACTTCTCATACACAAACAGCAGTTGACCGGCGTTGCTTGGTGAAACGTTGTTGTGACGCCTCGTGTAAGGAGGAGAAATGCGTACCATCACGTTTCCGACTTCGATAAAGGTCGGATTGTAGCCTATCGCGATTGCGGTTTATCGTATAGCGACATTGCTGCTCGCGTTGGTCGAGATCCAATGACTGTTAGCAGAATATGGAATCGGTGGGTTCAGAAGGGTAATACGGAACGCCGTGCTGGATCCCAACGGCCTCGTATCCCTTGCAGTCGAGATGACATGCATCTTATCCGCATGGCTGTAACGGATCGTGCAGCCACGTCTTGATCCCTGAGACAACAGATGGGGACGTTTGCAAGACAACAACCATCTGCACGAACAGTTCGGCGACGTTTGCACCAGCATGGACCATCAACTCGGAGACCATGGCTGCGGTTATCCTTGACGCTGCATCACAGACAGGAGGGCCTGCGAACGTGTACTCGACGACGAACCTGGGTGCACGAATGACAAAACGTCATTTTTTTTTCGGATGAATCCAGGTTCTGTTTACGGCATCATGATCGCCGCATCCGTGTTTGGTGACATCGCGGTGAACGCACATTGGAAGCGTGTATTCATCATCAACATACTGGCGTATCACCCGACGTGATGGTATGGGATGCCTCTAATTACACGTCTCGCTCACTTCTTGTTTGCATTGACGGCACTTTGAACAGTAGGCGTTACATTACAGATGAGTTACGACCCGTGGCTCTACCCTTCATTCGATCCCTGCGAAATCCTATAATTCAGCAGGGTAATGCACGATCGCATGTTGCAGGTCCTGTACGGGCCTTTCTGGATACAGAAAATGTTCGACTGCTGCCCTGCCCCGCACATTCTCCAGATCTCTGACCAATTGAAAACGTCTGGTCAATGGTGGCCGAGCAACTGGCTCGTCATAATACGCCAGTCACTACTCTTTATGAACTGTGGTATCGTGTTGAAGCTGCATGGGCAGCTGTACCTGTACACGCCATCCAAGCCCTGTTTGACTCAATGCCCAGGCGTATGAACGCCGTTATTACGGCCAGAGGTGGTTGTTCTGGGTACAGATTTCTCAGGATCTATGCACCCAAATTGCGTGAAAATGTAATCACATATCAGTTCTAGTATAATATATTTGTCCAATGAATACCCGTTTATCATCTGCATTTCTTCTTGGTGTAGCAATTTTAATGTCCAGTAGTGTATACAACTGCAATTGGTGATTGGATGAAATATTAAAGGAGTAAGACGAGGGCTAGTAGAAATCCTTGGGTAACAGAATAAATATTGAATTTAATTGATGAAAGGAGAAAATATAAAAATGCAGTAAATGAAGCAGGCAAAAGGGAATACAAACGTCTCAAAAATGAAATCGACAGGAAGTGCAGAATGGCTAAGCAGGGATGGCTAGAGGACAAGTGTAAGGATGTAGAGGCTTATCTCACTAGGAGTAAGATAGATACTGCCTACAGGAAAATTAAAGAGACCTTTGGAGGAAGAGAACCACTTGTATGAACATCAAGAGCTCAGATGGAAACCCAGTTCTAAGCAAAGAAGGGAAAGCATAAAGGTGGAAGGAGTATATAGAGGGTCTATACAAGGGCGATGTTCTTGAGGACGATATCATGGAAATGGGAGAGGATGTAGATGAAGATGAAATGGGAGATATGATACTGCGTGAAGAGTTTGACAGAGCACTGAAAGACCTGAGTCGGAACAAGGGCCCCGGAGTAGACAACATTCCATTGGAAATACTGACGGCCTTGGGAGAGCCAGTCCTGTCAAAACTCTACCATCTGGTGAGCAAGATGTATGAAACAGGCGAAATACCCTCAGACTTCAAGAAGAACATAATAATTCCAATCCCAAAGAAAGCAGGTGCTAACAGATGTGAAAATTACCGAACAATCAGTTTAATAAGCCACAGCTGCAAAATACTAACACGAATTCTTTACAGACGAATGGAAAACCTAGTAGAAGCCAACCACGGGGAAGATCAGTTTGGATTCCGTAGAAACACTGGAACACGTGAGGCAATACTCACCTTACGACTTATCTTAGAAGAAAGATTAAGGAAAGGCAAACCTACGTTTCTAGCATTTGTAGACTTAGAGAAAGCTTTCGACAATGTTGACTGGAATACTCTCTTTCAAACTCTAAAGGTGGCAGGGGTAAAATACATGGAGCGAAAGGCTATTTACAATTTGTACAGAAACCAGATGGCAGTTATAAGAGTCGAGGGACATGAAAGGGAAGCAGTGGTTGGGAAGGGAGTAAGACAGGGTTGTAGCCTCTCCCCGATGTTATTCAATCTGTATATTGAGCAAGCAGTAAAGGAAACAAAATAAAAATTCGGAGTAGGTATTAAAATCCATAGAGAAGAAATAAAAACTTTGAGGTTCGCCGATGACATTGTAATTCTGTCAGAGACAGCAAAGGACTTGGAAGAGCAGTTGAATGGAATGGACAGTGTCTTGAAAGGAGGATATAAGATGAACATCAACAAAAGCAAAACGAGGATAATGGAATGTAGTCGAATTAAGTCGGATGATGTGGGAATTAGATTAGGGAATGAGACACTTAAAGTAGTAAAGGAGTTTTGCTATTTGGGGAGCAAAATAACTGATGATGGTCGAAGTAGAGAGGATATCAAATCTAGACTGGCAATGGCAAGGAAAGCGTTTCTGAAGAAGAGAAATTTGTTAACATCGAGTATAGATTTAAGTGTCAGGAAGTCATTTCTGAAAGTATTTGTATGGAGTGTAGACATGTATGGAAGTGAAACATGGACGATAAATAGTTTGGACAAGAAGAGAATAGAATCTTTCGAAATGTGGTGCTACAGAAGAATGCTGAAGATTAGATGGGTAGATCACATAGCTAATGAGGAAGTATTGAATAGGATTGGTGAGAAGAGAAGTTTGTGGCACAACTTGACCAGAAGAAGGGATCGGTTGGTAGGACATGTTCTGAGGCATCAAGGGATGACCAATTTAATATTGGAGGGCAGCGTGGAGGGTAAAAATCGGAGGGGGAGACCAAGAGATGAATACACTAAGCAGATTCAGAAGGATGTAGGTTGCAGTAGGTACTGGGAGATGAAGAAGCTTGCACAGGATAGAGTAGCATGGAGAGCTGCATCAAACCAGTCTCAGGACTGAAGACCACAACAACAACAACATGTTCTAAGTACCAATGGTAAACTAGATATTCATCTTTGATCTTTACTTCCTTATCCCAAAATTGTAATTCAGTCATCAGCGTAATTTCGACCGTACATCTTCTGGACATTCTGGATGCTTCTGCCTGTAGAAGGCTGCGAGCGATTCACGCACTGCTGCAACTGCTGACACGCGAATGACCCTGGTTCACCTATGTCGACGTATTAAGTAACTACAAGACCTATTCCTTGTATATAGTTCCTGTCACAAGGACATACGCTGTGTGACTTACAAAGTTAAGCGTCCATAAAGGGAGGGGAAAGCGAATTGAAACTTCGTGGCTTAAGAGCATAATAAGTGAAGTTACTGCAATGATTACGAACTCGATTCAAATCTATAAAAAATTTCGCAGTACGAGCCCACGTATTTGTACGGCGTTGCGCCTCCTGTGGGTGTACTGTGCAGCGTTCACAGATTCTACTGCAGACGGTGCCATAAAGTCTTTGCTCATCCTCCTGAGGCAAGCTGGCCCTGGCAGTCGACGTCGGTGTTGGTTCCACACAATTTCAAAAAATGGCTCTGAGCACTATGGGACTTAACTTCTGAGGTCATCAGTCCCCTAGAACTTAGAACTACTTAAACCTAACTAACCTGAGGACATCACACACATCCATGCCCGAGGCAGGATTCGACCGTAGCGGTCGCGCGGTTCCAGACTGTAGGGCCTACAACAGCCGGCCCACACATTTTCATCAGGGACACATATGAGAATATGTGGAGTAGTGAAGCAACTTAAATCACTTAATAAAAGCAAGTCTTCTGGTACATACTGTATACCAATTAGGTTCCTTTCGGAGTATGCTAATGCATTAGCTCCATACTTAATAATCACATACAACCGTTCACTCGACGAAAGATCCGTACCCAAAGACTGGAAATTTGCACAGGTCACACCAATATTCAAGAAAGGTACTAGGAGTAATCCACTAAATTACAGGCCCATATCGTTAACGTTGATATGCAGCAGGATTTTATAACATATATTGTGTTCGAACATTATGAATTACCTCGAAGAAAACGGTCTATTGACACACAGTCACCATGGGTTTAGAAAACATCGTTCCTGTGAAACACAACTAGCTCTTTATTCACATGAAGTGTTGAGTGCTATTGAGAAGGGATTTCAGATCGATTCCGTATTTCTGGATTTCCGGAAGGCTTTTGAGGTCATCAGTCCCCTAAGGACATCACACACATCCACGCCCGAGGCAGGATTCGACCGTGCGACCGTAGCAGCAGCGCGGTTCCGGACTGAAGCACCTAGAACCACTCGGCCACAGTGTTCGGCATCAGCGTCTGTCACACCGCAATGTGCCACCAGTCTGGATTCGACTCGCTGGTCATGCCGAGACCTACAGTGAGGCCAGTTTCAAACTGCATCAGATGCTGATAATGACGTCTTACACGAATACATGGCATTTCCCCGATCCTCACAATCGTGACTCCCATCTGGTGTTGTTTCCGGAACCTTGTAGGAGGCGTATTCCGAAAGCAAGGTCCGATCAGTCGCGAAATGGAAACCACAGTGAAAATCAAAAGTGTATTATTTGTAACTGTTAGCCACACCTTCCAGAAACGTCTCTACATAGTCGGCGCTCAATCTGAGACATTTGTCGTAGCTTTGTACCAACTTTCCAATACATAGAAGGTAGCCGCCTGCACTTTTCGCAGATTCTCTACGCTGATGTGCAGTTCGTTGTCTGTGTCAAAACATTGATTTCATAGCCAGCACTTCATCTCAGTAGAGATGAAAATCAGAGGGGGTCAATTACGGGCTGTATTGTTGGATGTTGGTAATCAAACACTTACCATCGAAAACGCTGCAGGGGCGTCCTCATTGCCCCTGAAGAGTGCGGCCGAAAACTGTCATGAAGAAGGAAATGCGTGACAGTTATGTCGTGCGGGCTGCATCAAATCAGGCGAAATCTCTCACGGGCACTCATACTTGGCGGGAGACAGTGTTTTCTAGGCGTCTTTACGTGTTCACTGTGCGCTTAGAACTGAAAGGACAGAGGTGTCGCTAGCAGCGGACATACCAGAGACACTGTCCAACACACCTATGTGAAGCTTTATCGGATTTTCGTGGTGGTTTCCATTTCGCGACCGATCGGACCTCACTTTCGGAATACGCCTCGTATATCCCAACAGGCGTGGAAACGACACTGAACGAGATCGACACAAATCTACTCTGGCGGCCGATGAACCTTCACAAAGATTTTCAAGTGGCTCTGAGCACTATGGGACGTAACATCTGAGGTCATAAGTCCCCTAGAACTTAGAACTACTTAAACCTAACTAACCTAAGGAGATCACTTCAAGCAGTATGGGATCCGTACCAGATAGGATTGATAGAAGAGATAGAGAAGATCCAATGGAGAGTAGCGCGCTTCGTTACAGGATCATTTAGTAATCGCGAAAGCGTTACGGAGATCACAGATAAACTCCAGTGGAAGACTCTGCAGGAGAGACGCTCAGTAGCTCGGTACGGGACTTTGTTGAAGTTTCGAGAACATAACTTCACCGAGGAGTCAAGCAGTATATTGCTCCCTCCTACGTATATCTCTCGAAGAGACCATGAGGATAAAATCAGAGAGATTAGAGCCTATATAGAGGCATACCGACAATCCTTCTTTCCACGAACAATACGAGACTGGAATAGAAGGAAGAACCGATAGAGGTACTCAAGGTACCCTCCGCCATACACCGTCAGGTGGCTTGCGGAGTATGGATGAAGATGTAGATGTAGATATAGATCACACACATCCAAGCCTGAGGCAAGATTCGAACCTGCGCCCATAGCGGTCGCGCGGCTCCAAACTGAAGCGCCTACAACCGCTCGGCCACACAGGCCGGCAAAGATTTTCAACTCGAGCCACTTACACACCTGCCAGTGATGTGTTCGTGCACGAAACTACCCTGACTTCCGACCGAGTATTCTGGGTGCTTTATTTTTTTAATTGTTTTATTATTCTTTTTTCATGAGGTGTAGGATGTAAGTTCGGCAGGGATGTCCCATAATGAGACGTAAACGTGGCGTAAATATCAGACGAGGACGTAAGCGGCGTTTCCTGCCGCGTGTTCGCGGGCAGAGGCAGCGAGGGAGGGAGGGAGCAGAAAGAAGGCGGTAATCGGCCTAGCGTTCGCGGCCCGGATGATAATTTTCCGAGGCGGCCCCGTCCCGCGTTCCCTCCCGGCAATCGAAGCGAGGCGGAGAGCGCGGCAGGCAGTCTTCGCCGCCAATCCGGTTAGCGGCCCGAGGCCGCTGCCCAGCCGTGAAACTGTTTTAATTCCTGCCCAAGTTGCCGCAGCCGCAGCAGACCCGGGCGCCGCGCCGCGCCGCGCCGTGACACAGGCAAACGGAAGGCGCGGCGTGGCGCGGCGCTCCTCCATTACGGCGGCTTAGCCGGGCGCCGCCAGCTATTTACTCGTTAAATGGCCCGCCTCCGCCGCCGCCGCCGCCGCCGCCGCCGCTGCCACCGCCGCCAGTTTTACTGCGCGCCTCTCAGCACCGGGCAACACACGCGTACCGAGCGAGCGATCGCGGTTCCTGAGCCAGAGGGGAAACTCCTGGCAAATGCTCCGCTATTTCTTTAAGCACTGACAAGTTGCCGAATGGAAGTATGCACCTTAAGGTATAGGCAACCCAACTAGCATCACCTGCCCCGTCTGCGGATGGCGTAAGTCGAGATGTCTATCTTAAGGGGCACGAAATATTTTCCAGGCCATTTCTATTTTGCACACACTCCAAATGTTGGAATAACACCTTATTTTGTCTAGATCGCTTAGCAACTATGGATATTCACGTTGCCAGTTACAGCACAATATTACCATCTTCAGATTACGACGATAATCAATAATATTACAAGTTCCGCAGTTTGAATGCAATTAACTTTTGCAACGCATTGGAAAGAACAGTCGGTGTTTAGTGCAACTTGCTTCCTGCATATTCCCTCCTCTGATTTACTACAGATTGCGCGCGCCTGTCCACCTTTGTGCTGCGAATGCGGAACGTGTGGGGGGTGCAGCTGTCCTGTACCACGCCAAGGCAGAACACACAGTCCCTGCGATTATCCGCCCACCTGGTGTCTTCTGTTGATGTTCCTACTCAGAAGCAAAATTCACGTCATACGTACGTGTTTCTGGATGCGAGGCTCTAAGAAACTTGCTAACGAATAGATCTGTAAAACTACCGTAAGCGCCGGCCGTTGTCGCCGAGCGGTTCTAGGCGCTTCAGTCTGGAACCACGCGACCACTACGGTCGCAGGTTCAAATCCTGCCTCGGACATGGATGCGTGTGATGTCTTTATGTTAGTTAGGTTTAAGTAGATCTAAGTTCTAGGGGACTGATGACCTCAGATGTTAAGTCCCATAGTGCTCAGAGCTATTTTTTTCTACCGTAGGCTACCGTCGACAACTATAACTAAGCTTAGAGTTTGGTAGTTTTCCCAACAGCTTTGGCCAGTTAACATCGTAGCCACGTTAGCTGTACGTTAGATGTGTTGCATACCAATCGGGCGTTACCCCATAACGATCGTATTCTTTGTGTATGCCATACGCTCACATCGATTTTGCCATACGCCATACGATTGGCTTACACGATCAGTGTCTTACTAGATTCCCCTAAAAACCGAAAGTGATAAATCATCCTGAAACTGAATGAGGATATATAAAGGGTCGGGTGACCTACGGGACTTCTCGCTCTACATATTTATCCTCCTGTCTCTTATTTAAGAGTACATAGTATTTACATCGAAACTGAGATTGTCAATGTTTAATTCAGGTTTTCTTCGAAAATTGTTGATTTGTAGCGTGAACCAGGGCGATAATGTGGTAAAAATGAAGGAAACAATAATGATTTATCATCCAAAACAGAAATATGCCAAACATCTCTTCAGTACTTCGTCGATCTTAGATAAAACCTGTTTCTATTACTCGTAAACAACTTCCGCAATTACCAGTAAAAAGAGGAAACTCTTGTCTTTGATCATGAGGAAGAACCCTCTATCAAAATAACAAGAATAATTATACATATTTTGTATATTTGTGCACCTAAACCGTAGTTGCATCAAAAGTAACAGCATTGGTTACAAGAAACAGAAGAAGTTACGCGATCAACTAAATTTTATTGCTTGTAAAATGCAGTTTGTATTTTGTAACGATATAAAATACATAATGAACTAACACTGAATGATGTGCCGGCTAACCACTAGACCACCATATATGGACAACCAGCCCAACCACCAACGAAACAGTCGTCACCTCCTAGTCTCTCTATGACACATTCGTTTATGTTTCTACCCCTACCAAACCTCAACTTTCGAAACCCTAAATAAGGACCTACCACCTCGTTTTCTGGTCCCCACTCTCGAATCAACCCTTCAATCACTAAATAAGCAGTGAAGTTTTAAGTTTTTCATAAAAATGCCAATAGCTTTTCTTCTCACGAACGACACATGCAACAACAAAAGCGATAAAAACTGCTACCGAGCGTTATAATAAAATGACGCTCACAATGCCACACGTAACAAAATCCAGTACGTGACAACCGGAATCTTTGTTCATCAAATACTATACATGGTCTTAGTCGCCATTTTTTCACCAATGAACCTTTATGATGGCCTGTATCTTTAGAATGGGTACTTCAAGCCTGTACAGGCTGTCTCGACCTGGAACTTGTTCGATACTGTCACCTGGCGACGTAAGCAGCTTACAAACAATTTTTCATCACACGAAATTGTTTGTACTTTCAAATCAAACACCTCGTTTTTTAGAGCACCGTAGGTCTACCATTAAAAATTTTGCACTTTTGTATAGAGTAGTGCAAAGTGAACTTGCCGCTGGATGGGAATCGATTTCGTGTTAATGTTATACTATCCTTACTTATTTGTTGTTTATATGTGTTCAAGTATGCAAATATGTCGAAGAATGTAAATAAACGGTCAAATCTTTACTCAACTACAGAATTCGTTTCATATAAGCTGCACAGTCTTATGCAAGAGGGCAAAGAACAGAACCAGCTGACAAATTTTTGTGTGAGAGCACAAAAAAAGGCGAATGCGCTCATTATCAGAAGACTGTGATAGGAAAGTGGGGAACCAGACTCTCATCAGCCCTCATTTCTCCTTCATCACGAAGAGTTTGGCATGCGAAAACACTCGTGCTTTTTTGTACTGAAAGACAGATAAAGACAGACGATGGAAGAGACAGGAGACACTATTAGTGGGAGAGAATGTGATGGTGGGAAACAAAAAGTGGCAGTGAAGTAGAAAGAGAGATGGATGACAACAGCAGAGGGAGCCAAAGAGAGAGGGGATAGTCATGGTCAGAGAGACAATGACACTAAAACGGAAGGAGAGGTGAAACTTCCTGGCAGATTAAAACTGTGTGCCGGACCGAGACTCGAACTCGGGACCTTTGCCTTTCGCGGGCAAGTGCTGTTGGTAGAGCACTTGCCCGCGAAAGGCAAAGGTCCCGAGTTCGAGTCTCGGTTCGGCACACAGTTTTAATCTGCCAGGAAGTTTCATATCAGCGCACACTCCGCTGCAGAGTGAAAATTTCATTCTATAGAGTCAGCATTGTTTACAACTCTTGATATTACGAACTGCGCGTATTTAAAGGTTCAGCTGATATAGTTTTAAATTATTGGTTTTTGCTGCATCTCATACCGTTCTTTTGCAAGACAACAGTAGGCATAAGTAAAGTATAACTAGAATAACAGTGATGAGTTTTCTGATCGGTCTCTCAAATATGAATCAGACGAGATTTTTCAAATAATGCACCGGAATTATCAACGATTTCTGCACTAGTCTGCACTACTTCATCTTGCTCTTCTCCATAAATCTGGAATGTGCAATGTAATCGGCTCAAATGGCCTTAGAATCGGAAATTATTTCCTTTCATATTCTAATGGCGTTTCGTGCCGGGAAGGAGAGATGGATGGAGATAATAACAGTGGGAACAAAAGGGAGAGGAGGCAGTGGAAGTGAAAAAGAACGATGAGTGGAGACCGTATACAGTTTTGGGGGCTCTAGATCCACTGCCCCAGGTCAGCGATCTTCTGCCCCCGTCCCTATACCCACGAATTACACACTGAAGAGCCAAAGAAATTGGTACACCTGCCTAACATGGTGCACGGCCGCCCCGAGCACGCACAAGTGCCACAACACGACGTGGGATGAAATCGGCTAATGTCTGAAGCAGTGCTGGAGGAGACTGACACAATGAGTCCTGCGGGCTGTCCATAAATCAATAAGAGTAAGACGGGGTGGAGATCTCTTCTGAACAGCAAGTTGCAAGGCAGCCCAGATATGTTCAGTAATGTTCATGTCTGGGGAGTTTGGTGGCCAACGGAAGCGTTTAAACTCAGACGAGTCTCCCATGGATGCAGGTGATCAGACAGGATGCTTACGCACGTGTTACCAGTCAGAGTCGTATGTAGACGTATCAGGGGTCCCATGTCACTCCCACTGCACACGCCCAGCACTATTACAGAGCTTCAACAGTCCCCTGCTCACTCGCAGGGTCCATGGATTCATGAGGTTCTCTCCATCCGCTCGGTACAATTTGAAACGAGACTCGTCCGATCAGGCAACATGTTTTCCAGTCATCGACAGTCCAATGTCGGTGTTGTCCGGCCCAGGAGAGGCTAAAGCTTTGTTTCGAGCAGTCATCAACAGTACACGAGTGGACCTTCGGCTCCGAAACCGCATATCGATAATGTTTCGTTGAATGGTTCGTACGCTGACACTTGTTGATGGCCCAGTATTGAAATGTGCAGCAATTTGCGGTAGGGTTGCACTTCTGTCACATTGAATGATTCTCTTCAGTCGTCGTCGGTCCCGTTCTTGCAGGATCTTTTTCCAGCCTCAGCGATATCGGAGATTTGACGTGTCACCGGATTCCTGATATTCACGGTACACTCGTGAAACGGTCGCACGGGAGAGTCCCCACTTCACCGCTACCTCGGAGATACTGTGTCCCATCGGTCGAGCGCAGACTATAACACCATGTTCAAACTCACTTGATAACCTGCCATCGTAGCAGCAGTAACCGATCTAACAACTGCGCCAGGCACTTGTTGTCTTATACAGGCGTTGCCGACTGCAGCGTTATATTCTGCCTGTTTATATATCTCTGTATTTCAATACGCATGCCTACAGCGGTTTCTTTGGCGCTTCAGTGAAGTTTGGCAGCTAACAATCCCCAATGACATGTGATGAGAGAAGACAATGGTGGTTGAAGAAAAAGACAGTAGACTGTACACGAGAAACAAAGAGACAGCGGCAATGGTGGAAAAAGAAAATGGGACAAAGACAACAGGAGTGGAACAGAGAGACAGTGAAAGTGGCAGAGAAGGAGACAATGATAAGGAAGAGCAACAGAGAGGGACGAAGACAGTGACAGTGCAAGAGAGAGAAAAAAGAAACTGCCAGTGAGAGAAAAAGGAGAGAGTGGGAGAGAGTTATATACAGGGTGTAAAATTTAAGTTGACAAACCAGAATAACTCGAAAAATAAGCTTCACACGAAAAAATGTGTAGAGTATGAAGTTGATTATTTTCGGGGGGGACATCTGCTGGAGCTAAAATTAGCCCGCCACCCCAGCCCCCTGGGGATGGGGCGGGAGGCAACTTTAAAATTTCAAATGAGAACTCCCATTTTTTATTGCAGACTCAGATCCCACAAAAAAAACTACGTACATTTTGTCTTAAACATTTGTTTTGATTCTTGGTAGTTGGCGCTGTTCAAAAATGGTTCAAATGGCTCTGAGCACTATGGGACTTAACTTCTAAGGTCATCAGTCCCCTAGAACTTAGAACTACATAAACCTAACTAACGTAAAGACATCACCCACATCCATGCCCGAGGCAGGATTCGAACCTGTGACCGTAGCGGTCGCGCGGTTCCAGACTGTAGCGCCTAGAACCGCTCGGCCACCCTGGCTGGCGTTGGCGTTGTAATTCAAGAAAACCCATGTTCTCATTTTTACATGGAAAATGGTTACGGATAAATAAAAAATACCTATTTACTTCGTAAATTTTGATTCGCTAAAACTAAGACTCTCCCTCTCTCCCCATAGGGTTGGGTTTGCGAGAGAAGAATTAGAGTTTTACAAATGTTGACCCAAATATTAATTTTTTCCGCAAATATTTGGTGAGTACTTTTTATGTAGACTCTGATTCTGCAATAAAAAATGGGGGTTCTCATTTGAAATTTTGAAGTTGCCTCGCGCCCCACCCCCAGGGGGCTGGGGAGGCGGGCTAATTTTGCCACCAGCAGATGTCTCCCTCGAAAATAATCAACTTTGTATCCTACACAGGCTTTCGTGTGAAGCTTATTTTTCGAGTTATTCTGGTTTGTCAACTTAAAATTTACACCCTGCGTATAACTCTCTCCCACTGTCTCCTTTTTCTCTCACTGGCAGTTTCTTTTTTCTCTCTCTTGCACTGTCACTGTCTTCGTCCCTCTCTGTTGCTCTTCCTTATCATTGTCTCCTTCTCTGCCACTTTCACTGTCTCTCTGTTCCACTCCTGTTGTCTTTGTCCCATTTTCTTTTTCCACCATTGCCGCTGTCTCTTTGTTTCTCGTGTACAGTCTACTGTCTTTCTCTTCAACCACCATTGTCTTCTCTCATCACTTGTCATTGGGGATTGTTAGCTGCCAAACTTCACTGAAGCGCCAAAGAAACCGCTGTAGGCATGCGTATTGAAATACAGAGATATGTAAACAGGCAGAATACGGCGCTGCTGTCGGCAAGGCCTGTATAAGACAACAAGTGCCTGGCGCAGTTGTTAGATCGGTTACTGCTGCTACAATGGCAGCAAGTTAAAAGAGCATGTCCAAGTTTTTGGTGAGTAAGGTGGAGTGGATACTGAAGCAGCTGGCTCTCTACTTTTCTGTGAGACAGTTTCAAAGAGGAGAGTATTCGCCTTTTTTCGTTCACTCATCTTCCGTCGCGGCTTTACAGTCTTGCACGTTTCAGTGAGACAGCACGCTACTGCTGTCAGACTCGTCATACTCGCAGAGTTAGACGTGAAGGAAGGGAGCCGGTACAGCATTAACGTAACAGCGGCGCCTCAATCTCCGGTGTATGCAACCCGCAACACGCGACTCGCACTGGCTGCTTTCCTGACCTCTAGCGTGTAGTGGAGAGGTGTGCGCGTGCATGCATGCGCGTGCGGGGGCAGACGGCGAGTGACGCAGCGGGGGCGCGTGTTGCAGCCGTGCAGCACGAGCGCGGCCCGCGAAAGCCCAAGCACCCGCCCCCGCACGGCCACGGGCACGGGCACGGCGCGGGGGGCGGCCCGCCGGCCGTGGGAGCGGTGGGCGCGGGGCCGGCGCCGCTCGTGAAGGAGCTGCCGCCGCTGCTGCTGCCGCCGCCGCCGCCTCACGTGGCGCCGCCCCCGGGCTCCGCCGCCGCCGCCGCCGTAGCAGCCGCCGCCGCAGCCGCCGCCGCCGTCGACGCCGCCTCCGGCAAGCTGCAGCTGCAGCCGCCGCCGCCCCCGGCGCCGCATGTGGCGCACCAGCCGCCCCCGCACATGTTCCTCGCCGCCCACCACCAGCCGCCGCCGCCCGGCCTCCTCCACATTCTCATGTCCGCCGAGAAGTGCCAGGTGAGTACACCACCGCTTGACACGTGGCACTGCAGGTGGCCTACTGTACGCAGCAAACATCGTGCTAACCCGAACACGTCGCCAGTTTGAGCCACTGAGTAGCTCCAAGTGCCAGACCTTGTTACTTTTTAATCAATAAATTTAGACCACGAGTAAGAGAAAATACCAGCAGTGGCAACAGAAAAGTTGACAGAACCTGCTTCTAACCAACGGATAATTAGGTTTCCGATCAAATAAGAGGATGGTGGCGCATATGGCGTGTAATCAGAATAATTGCTGGAGCTCATCCAAGATCATCCTGCAGACACTTATTTAAAGAGCTAGAGATCTTCACTGCAGCCTCACAATATATATATTCACTTATGAAATTTGTTATTAACAATCCGGATGAATTCAAAAGTAATAGCAGCGTACATGGCTACAACACTAGGAGAAAGGATGATCTTCACTACTCAAGGTTAAATCTAACTTTGGCTTAGAAGGGGGTAAATTATGCTGCCACGAAAGTCTTTGGTCACTTACCTAATAGCATCAAAAGTCTGACAGATAGCCATATAGCATTTAAAAGGAAATTAAAAGAATTTCTTAATGGCAACTCCTTCTACTCATTATATGAATTTTTGGATATAATAAGTGAGTAATTTCCCCAATCCCCACAAAAAAAATTAAAAATATTAAGTGTCATGTAATATTTTGTGTAATGTAATATCTTGTATAGACACCTTTTATTAACCTGACACGTTCCACATCATTACGAAGTGTCGTATTCATGATCTATGGAACAAGTACTAATCTAATCTAATCTAATCTATATGAGGGAATATGTTTGAGCAAGAAAATTAACGTAAGAAGATTTGGTGTTTTGCAAAAACAGGTGGAATTCAATTACGCTAATTTGTCCCGCACACATAGCATTACAAAGCAAAGAATGTTTTGATTGTTCTCCAACCATGTGGGTACCTAGCCGTTCGCAGTGTAACTATTGCAACCCACATCATCAACGATCTACCTTGTACATTCATATCTAGGCCTCCACCTGGGATTAATTCCTTCTGTTATTCCTTCAACTACGGTTTTCAAAAGCGACTCACATCGTAATAGATCTCCGAACATTCTACCTCTTCCGTTCATAATCTTCTTTGTTACAATTTTTTTCATTGACTAGAAGAATATAGGAAGTATTAATTCGTTAATCTTTTCATGCCTTTTTTCTTCCTTTTCTTCTTCTTCTTCCCTTTAAGGTTTAGGCAATTAGTCTTCATGCCACCCCTTTCCATTTTAAGAGCATATTCTTATCCGTCTTGTTTCTTTTTCTAACTCCAAGATTCACTGCCACAGAGGAAGACGGCCACAGCCATTGATTTGTAAAACTCCAGCTCTGTGTCTTTCCTCGTCTTGTTCTTTAAGGTTTTAAGTTATAGTTCCAAAATTCTCCTGAAATTTTATTGATTTTATTATGTACGTGAATATCGTTATTTAACTCGATATCGCCGGCCAAATACTTGCAATAGAAGTTTCGTCCACCACCAGGATTCGAACCGACTTATCTCCGAATCAAACATCATCGCATAGGCGTGCATTAGCGACCTCGGCTAGGGACGCGAGGCTTGTATGTCGCGACGTTTTGCAAAATACACAAAAATTGTATAGTCAGATGGAAATGTCCACTCACTGGCGGTAAGGTAGCTTGTCTGTGAACCTCTGGAAAAATACTATCTGCATAAGGTTTACACGGCTCTAACTAAGAAACGTGAACTCTTAGCAGCACGAAAATTATAGGACAATAGGAGTATATATTGCTGAACATTTTTATATATAAATTACATTAGTTCTCAAAATTACTTTATTACAATATCTGTGTGAAGATCAGTACATTACCTTCTTTATTTACCGTTCTTTTCTTGGAATCTATGCACTATCTTACTCAGATGCTTCAGGCTTCAAGTACACATTAACAACATGTCTGTTGAGCAGACTACAATCCTGACATTTCTGTTGAGCAGACTGCAATCCTGACATTTCAGTCACAAATTTTTATGCTAGATATATTTACATCTGATAATCAAAATTAAGACTACTTTCTTGTAAATAATCAGTATGTATTTTCTTCCTGTTAGTAATCTGTAGTCTGCTTACCACCAAATAGTACTCTGAAACATCCGAAAAAATTTCAGAACGCTAGCTCAAATAGATCTTTCGTACATAAATTACATATGTCAGAAAATTTAATTCTCCGGAAATTCATTTCAGATTTATATTTGATCCGTGTCTCACCTCTGTTGTTTCTAAAACATCTGATTGCACCATCTTCTGGTTTACATGTTCTTCGTCTTCTCCCTTCCTTTTCATTGTTTTCCTTGTTACTCTAGTCCCTTTAGTTGCCACAAGGGCCGACTTTGTAGCTCCGGCCATCTCATCGAATCAGCTGCCATCGGCGATTGTCTCATATTGAAAATAAATGGTTCAAATGGCTCTGAGCGCTATGGGTCTCAACTTCTGAGGTGATTAGTCCGCTAGAACTCAGAACTAGTTAAACTTAACCTAAGGACATCACACACATCCATGCCCGAGGCAGGATTCGAACCTGCGACCGTAGCGGTCTCGCGGTTCCAGACTGCAGCGCCTAGAACCGCACGGCCACTTCGGCCGGCCTCATATTGAACCCAGAATATATTCCAAGTAACTCTAGAACTTCACGCTTCCTAGCTGCCCCATTATTAACAGACCTAATCTCGTAGTATGGAGTCCAGCAAGCAATGTTTTTGGCAGACATTCCCATATCAAATGGTTGAAATACTGGATCACATTCTGCGCCTTGCCATATAAGCACCAGACAATAGTTTACTGTCACTTAGCTCCCTGTATTTGAGATTAATTGCTTCTCACGCCGCAAATGGCAGGGACTGATGGTGAACGCAAACTTCACCAGCTTCGAGTGCTTCCCTGTATCCACACCACGAGACTACACCAGTGTCACAAGGCCCCTGCCGTGGAGTGCCATCTGTAGAAGCTTCAGGAAATAAGGGAGCCCAAACTGTTTTGCTCGTCACCTTTATATCACCCAGATTCTTACGGCTAAACCATAATAGAGGTGCAATAAACAACAGAAAATTTATAAGCAAAACAATAATTCAAAACCAGAGATCTACAAGGGGAAACTCATGAGCATCGACAGGCATATCTTCCAACAGGGCTGTTAACTCGAAAAATAGTTATATCGCGTATTTATCTCCAACACGACTCTAAAGACGAGTTATGAGGTGTAAAAGCACCGGAACATGGGTGTGGCCGCACACTGAGGGATATTCAAGATGGTTTTTAAACTGTAAATTTGTTCAAAACATTTTAAACTTCGATTTAAGACGGAAAGAAAACGGTTTTTGATGCGTAGTCACATGCAAGTGCTGATATCTCTCGTACTGCGTGGCGGAAACGCGACGTCTCGTCAGTTTTTAATGCTGGCGAAGTTCGACACCGTTTTTAGCGCCACCGTCCTTATTATTCTGCTGCGGAAGACTCGTGCATTTCTTCAGGACCTTAGCCAGACACTATTGGGCTTGACGCCTTCTTGCTTCCGATTAAAGTCACCGGCATGCTCAGCGGTCACCGCAGCCGCAGTGCGACAACAAGGACGGAGACACCAGCAACTGGCAACGTTCGAATCGAACAGACTAGCGTCAGTCAGAAACAAAATTTTGTAAATTTGTGGTAAGATCTTACGGGACCAGACTGCTTAGGTCATCGGTTCCTAAGTTTACACACTACTTAATCTAACTTAAACTAACTTACCCTATGGACAACACACACACCCACGCCTGAGACAGGACTCGAACCTCCGACGGGGAGAGACGCGCGGACGTGACAAGACGCCTCAGACCGCAAGCGGGCAGCCGTAGCCCAGAGGATTTTATTCATTTTACTCTTCCCAGCAGTGAAACATTGAATTTTATAACAGTGTAGTTTTATCATACAATGAAGACCTTCACGACACAATGCCTTAGCTGTTGGTGAATCTTGCGGATCGTACGATGGCTATATTGTCTTTCTTAAGAAAGACGTTAAAAGATCATTTACTTATCTATGAATGTGCTATTTTATTTTAGTCTATTATCTATATAAAAGAACAGACCGAATGTTGCACATGAATTGGCACGAATGCAACACATAAAATTTTAACATAAGTGCAAATGTATTAGTAATAACAAAGCATTTGCTGTTTAAGGAAGAAAGACGTGCATAGAATATGTGCATAAAAAGAAAAAAATGGTAATAATAACTTAAAGAAGTCTACATACTACCATTTGGCCATCTGGCGCACAGATATCTGTTCATCTCGAATCCAGAAGGCGCACGTTAAAAGACTCAGAAACGTTAAAAGATTCAAAATTTTGCTACGATAATCTTTTTGATATATAACAACGGTAGCGTACGCTTTGTCATCAGTAAGAGCCAATATCTCTTCATCTGCATTTAAATGTTTGAAAAGGTTTGCTCACCTTTCGTTAAATTACTTTTCAGAGCTTTATTGTGGCGCAATAGGCATACTCTGGCATTTTGATTAGAGCTGTATTTGTACTGTCTTTGGTGAGAGTTCGTATTTGCGATAACTCATCAGCTGGTACTTTCAAAAGCGTTGAAGCATAGTTCTCTCCATTTAAAAGGACGGAAATCTCGCCTTGTGGTAATACTCTCTCTCTCTCTCTCTCTCTCTCTCTCTCTCTGAGTCATTAACACAACAGGAGAGGGGTGTGATTAAAAGTCTTGTAGACAGAGGAAAAACAGTTTACACGCCGAAACAGCTCGACTAAGAATTAAAACACGTGAAGTGGACTTTCGAGAAAAGTGGTTATGCGGGAAATGAAGTAAACACAGTTGGAAGCACGAATTAAGAAACGCCTTCAGTCACAAATATTAGTGTTTTATTAAATACACGACGCCTTTCAGACATCAGGTGTATCTTGTCTTAATACACGATTTATTTTTGCTCCTGAATGAGGTGAAATGAATATTCCTGTCGTGAAAAGCTTTGATGTTAGGTTATGAATTTCGTAAGTCAAATTCGGAAAATATGTGGAAAATAATGGAAAAAAATGAAAAGTGTAAACTTACCACATAATTTAAGGAAAGCTTTTTTAACTTTTTAACACCAACATACATTATTTTCTCCGTCCTGTTCATCGATATCACTTCACTCAAGAGGCACATTCGCACACAAATGTTTGTAAACACTTCACAGATGTTCTTTGATCACACCATGTACAACAACATCTGTGTAGTGCGAGAGATAGGCTTGTTAAACAACTGACATGTTCAGCGAATAACTTTAGAATAGGTCTTCAAATTACAGAAGTAACTGTGGGTTGCGAAATCTGTTTGTTCATTTAAA
This sequence comes from Schistocerca cancellata, assembly GCF_023864275.1. Classification (NCBI taxonomy): domain Eukaryota; kingdom Metazoa; phylum Arthropoda; class Insecta; order Orthoptera; family Acrididae; genus Schistocerca; species Schistocerca cancellata. The sequence continues at coordinate 1,140,689,336 of NC_064626.1, read as the reverse complement.
ATAAATTCTGTTTTTTTTTTTTTTAATTTTATGTAGGTATATATTCAGTTGTTGCCATTGGCTTCATTACGCAGTACTACCGAAGTGTTTTCTAGTCTGTTGATGGTACCTTTCCTTTCCAAGTGAACAATAACTGATTTTTTGAAGTAGTTGAGTCAAAAAGAATGTATGTGTACCTGAAAACGGATTTTGAGGTTTCTGACTGGTTTCCCTACACAGTAGGCAGGACAGCTAGAGTATAATACTCAGTACACTCCACTGTTGTTGAATTTTTGTGTGTTTGATTTGATATTCTGGACGAGTAAGTTTCCTAACATATTACTACTTGGTAGAGAATGTAGCAGGCAGAAACTTCAAGAACAGATACATGCTTTCATATGTTGGAAATGGAACACATCGGCAAAAGTCTAGGAAAAAGCAACAGTAGAACCTCTGGAGATGTTCAGTGCAGCTCTTGGACTAAACGTAACGGATAAAAAAGTTTCACGTACCACGACCAGGCAACTCAGGAGATTCACGAGCAGCTAGTATACAGCTTCATGTTGGAACCTTCTATTAGACTGGTACACTAGTTCGTAGCGTTTTTGCTTTGCACGTTGGTATTACGGTTGCTATGGGTTTCTTTATCGATTGTCATTTTATGTTTGCAGTTCGCTGTTTGAGTTTACATTTTCTCATTGTGTCACTTGGAGGTAGTGAGTAGAGCTGTGGGCGCTACAAAATGGAGTGGCAAGTGGAGAAATCGAAACATTTCTAACATATTCTTCTATTTTAGTTCAAAAGAGGCGTGACAGCAACAGAGGCAGACAGAAACAGAGCACGGCAAGAAATTGCTTTTGTCGTTTTAAGGAGGATCGTTTTAACATTAGTGACTTTCACGTTCCGGAAGACCTTCGGAGTTCGACGTAGGTCGCTTAAATGCATTAATCCACAATTTTTCACGTCAGTCTATTCGAGAAGTGTAATGAAGTGTGGTCATTCGACCATCGTGCGACATTTTCATGTAATGTGGAAGGTTCGAAAATCGGATGTAAGGGTACCACTTGCTCTAAGCCAAAGTACCGCCTGCAGTGAGCCAAAATCACAAAAATCAGCGGGTGGCGATATGTGTATTTCTGTTTGTCTCGTCAACAACACTGACCGTTCCATTCTGTACCGTTAGTTTTGACGAGAAATGGTGTCTTTATGCTAACATAAGGAAAAGAAGGCAGTAATTGAGCCCAAACAAAGCAGTAACTCTCCGCAAAACGACCTGCGCGTATCCACAAAAGATAATGTTATGCTTTAAATTAAGCATATCCATTGCGGATATTTTACAACATGTGACTGTTAATTCAATGTACCGGGTGATCAAAAAGTCAGTATACATTTGAAAACTGAATAAATCACGGAATAATGGAGATAGAGAGGTACAAATTGACGCACATGCTTAGAATGACATGGGGTTTTATTAGAACCAAAGAAATACAAAAGTTCAAAAAGTGGCCTACAGATGGCGCTTCATCTGATCAGAATAGCAATAATTAACATAACTATTTTGTTGGCAGAAGAGCCAACACCGTGTTGCTAGAGGGGCCGATTTGCACGCTATAAGCTCACGCAGGCTGGCGTGAGGTCTGGAACAGGTCAGAGAAATAAGACTAGCCAAACAAGAGTAACTGGTAGAATACTTAACTTTAATCCACAATTGGTGAACATCGCTCTTGTTGATACATTATATAATCTCAATATAAACTGGTCATGGCGCCTTGCTAGGTCGTAGCAAATGACGTAGCTGAAGGCTATGCTAACTATCGTCTCGGCAAATGAGAGCGTAGTTGTCAGTGTAGCATCGCTAGCAAAGTTGGCTGTACAACTGGGGCGAGTGCTAGGAAGTGTCTCCAGACCTGCCGTGTGGCGGCGCTCGGTCTGCAATCACTGACAGTGGCGACACACGGGTCCGACGTATACTAACGGACCGCAAGTGTGGTGTCTGGCGGTGACACCACAATAACAAAGTAAGACAAAGCAAAGATGATGTTCTTTACAGGAAATGCTCAATATGTCCACCATCATTCCTCAACAATAGTTGTAGACGAGGAATAATGTTGTGAACAGCACTGTAAAGCATGTCCGGAGTTATGGTGAGGCATTGCCGTCGGATGTTGTCTTTCAGCATCCCTAGAGATGTCGGTCGATCACGATACCCTTTGCGACTTCAGATAACCCCAAAGCCAATAATCGTACGGATTGAGGTCTGGGGACTTGGAAGGCCAAGCATGACGAAAGTGGCGGCTGAGCACACGATCATCACCAAACGACGAGCGCAAGAGATCTTTCACGCGTCTAGCAATATGGGGTGGAGCGCCATCCTGCATAAACATCGAACGTTCCAGCAGGTGTTTATCAGCCCGGCTGGGGATGATGCGATTCTTTAAAATATCGGCGTACCTCTCACCCGTCACGGTAGCAGTTACAGAACCAGAATCACGGATTTCCTCGAAGAAAAAAGGCCCGATAACGGTAGATGTGGTAAATCCAACCCATGCCGTCACTTTCTCGTCGTGCAGTGGAGTTTCCACGACAGTTCTAGGATTTTCGGTAGCCTAAATTCTGCAGTTGTGCGGAGCGTGAAATGAGCTTGGTCGGTCCACAACACGTTACTCAACCAATCGTCATCTTCCGCCATCTTTTGAAACGTCCACACCGCAAATGCCCTCCGCTTCACTAAATCGCCAGGTAACAGTTCATGATGCCGATGGATTTTGTACGGATAGCATAGAGGGTACGCCTGAGTGCCAACCAAACAGTAGTGTATGGAATGCCGGTGCGACGTGCGACTGCACGAGCGCTGACTTCCCCGTGCACAGACGAACCCGCTACAGTCTCCATTTCTTCCTGAACTGTCTCAGCAGCATTACGCCTTGTGCTCAGTCGGCCACTACGGGGTCTATCGCCTAAACAACCCGTGGCTTCGAACTTCGAAATCATTCTCGCCACAGCTGCATTTGTCAACGGACCTTTACCCGTTCGAATCCCCTTCCTATGGCGATCGGATCGTAACGCTGAACTAGCACATTCCCCATTCTGATAATACAGCTTCACTAAAAGCGCCCTTTCAGGTAACGTCAATATGCTGCGACTGCTGGCGCATCTGATTCTCTCTCTCATTACAGCTCCTTTTATACACGATTGTCATGCGCAGTCACTAACGTTTTGCTGTCCAACGCCATCTGTCGGACATTTTGTGAAATTTTTTTTTTTGTTCGAATAAAACCTCATGTCATTTCAAGCAGTGTATCAATTTTTACCTCGCTGTCTACATTATTCCGTGGTTTATTAAGTTTTCAAATTTATACTGACTTTTTCATCACCTGGTAAATACATAAAACTGCTACCAGTCACTGCGACCAGTGACTGGTTGCAGTTTTATGTATTTACATACTACTTCACAATAACGCCCGTCCGCATTCTGCTAGACTGACGCAGTACACCATACAGTAGTTTGCTTGGGAAGTCATTTCGCACCCACCTTAGTCACCTAATCCTGCGCCCTCACATTTTCAACTTTTCCTATCTTTATCGAATAATCTTGGAGGAACTTCCTCTCTGCATGAAAATGCCCTCCGAGCATGGCTTGACGAGTTCTTCGCCTCTAAACTGGATTATATCTACAGTCGTGGAATCGAAAAGTTTCGCCACCGTTTGCAGACTGTTGTAAACAGTGATGCAGAATATTTTATTGATGTCAATGTCTCTGTTACGTGTATCTGTTGTGTTTACCAAAGTTATGGAAAAACGCTACGAACTTACGCGCCGACCTGCGGCGGTGTCGAGTGCAGAGGTGCGACTGAGCGAGCCGTTGCTTGTGCAGGAGTACATCTGGAGCCAGCACGCCAAGTCGGCGGCGGGCGAGGCCGCGGCCGTCGGGGGCGGAGGCGGCGGCGCGGGGGCGGCGGCGGGGGCGGGCCCGGCGGCGGCGCTCGCGCTGTCCCCCACGTGGGAGGTGCTGCAGGTGATTGGCCGCGCCGCCAACAAGTCAACCCGCGGGCCGCTCTGCGCATGCGCCAGCACGCCCCAGCTGTGTCCACCAGTAGTCACTGCCGCTGGCCCGCGCAGCTGCCTCTCCAGAGTCACTCTCCCGGAGGGGGGGGGGGGGGCTGTTCGTAACACACTCCCACCCACCCTCCAAGAAAGACATTTCACTATAGTCGAGGCAGTGTAAGAAGATCTCCGGCAGTTGCCGTGGATTGGACGCGCTTACCTCAACAAATCACGTAGCTCGATTTTGTAAACGGTTATACGGCAACGCCTCAGCCTTGTCGGGGCTCCACAGACGGTGATCATCCGGGCGGCAGCCGTTTGAGCTTCGTAGCTCAAAGATGGCAACATCACCGCTAGCTGTCCTTACGCTGTCTCGACAGTAGAAGCGTTTATACACTAATGGCCATTAAAATTGCTACACCACGAAGATCACGTGCTACAGACGCGAAATTTAACCGACAGGAAGAAGATGCTCTGATATGCAAATGATTAGCTTTTCAGAGCATTCACATAAGGTTGGTGCCGGTGGCGACACCTACAACGTGCTGACGTGAGCAAAGTTTCCAACCGGATTCTCATACACAAACAGCAGTTGATCGGCGTTGCCTGGTGAAACATCGTTGTGATGCCTGGTGTAAGGAGGAGAAATGCTGTATCATCACGTTTCCGACTTTGATAAAGGTCGGATTGTAGCCTATCGCGATTGCGGTTTATCGTATCGCGACATTGCTGCTCGCGTTGGTCGAGAGCCAATGACTGTTAGCAGAATATGGAATCGGTGGATTCAGGTGGGTAATACGGAACGCCATGCTGGATCCCAACGGCCTCGTATCACTAGCAGTCGAGATGACAGGCATCTTATCCGCATGGCTGTAACGGATCGTGCAGCCACGTCTCGTTCCCTGAGTCGACAGATGGGGACGTTTGCAAAACAACAACCATCTGCACGAACAGTTTGACGAAGTTTGCAGCAGCATGGACTATCAGCTCGGAGACCGTGGCTGCGGTTACCCTCGACGCTGCATTACAGTCAGGAGCGCCTGCGATGGTGTACTCAACGACGAACCTGGCTGCACGAATAGCAAAATGTCATTTTTTTCGGATGAATCCAGGTTCTGTTTACGGCATCACGATAGTCGCATCCGTGTTTGGTGACATCGCGGTGAACGCATATTGGAAGCGTGTATTCGTCATCGCCACACTGGCGTATCACCCGGCGTGATGGTATGGGGTGCCACTGGTTACACGTCTCGGTCACCTCTTGTTCGCATTGACGGCACTTAGAACAGTGGACGTTACATTTCAGATGTTTTACGACCCGTGGCTCTACCCTTCATTCGATCCCTGCGAAACCCTACATTTCAGCAGGATAATGCACGACCGCACGTTACAGGTCCTGTGCGGGCCTTTCTGGATACAGAAAATGTTCGACTGCTGCCCTGGCCAGCACATTCTCCAGATCTCTCACCAATTGAAAACGTCTGGTCAATGGTGGCCGAACAACTGGCTCGTTACAATACGCCAGTCACTATTCTTGATGAACTGTGGTATGGTGTTGAAGCCGCATGGGCAGCTGTACCTGTACAGGCCATCCAAACTCTTTTTGACTCAATTCCCAGACGTATCAAGGCCGTTATTACCGCCAGAGGTGGTTGTTCTGGGTACTGATTTGTCAGGATCTATGCACCCAAATTGCGTGAAAATGTAATCACTTGTCAGTCCTAGTGCATTATATTTGTGCAATGAGTACCCGTTTATCATCTGCATTTCTTCTTGATGTAGCAATTTTAATGGCCAGTAGTGTATTTTTACGTAAACGCATTTCATCACGTTCGCTACCATGAAGTCCCAATGGAGGCAGATAGAGTAACCCCTCCCCGAGGGTTCGGAATCAGGTCCTACAAGTTTTCCACTGTATGTCAATGACGTGTCGTTTGTTTTGTCCTACTGTGTGTGCTACAGGTATGCTGATGAATTGCAGTTGTGTCTAAGTGCAAAACCAATAAATCTGACGACGGCCATCGAGAATTGCAGTACTGAACTCTGATCACTATCGAAATTGGCTCAGAATACTGAGTGAAAGATTAACCCATCCAAAACCCAAGCCGTCCTGTTAATCATTCTACTCCCATTAGCCCGAAATATCGGGAACGGCTTAGCGTTTAAATTAAGTGACGAAAATCAAAATTTCACTGACCACGCACTTTCAGTGTGCTAGAAGGCATCAGCATCTTCTCATGCCCTACAAAAATATAAAAAGTCTCTTCCCTTTTGACCTGAAAAAGGAACATGTGTTAATGATTATACCTCCAGTTGTAATTGCAACTATGTTATGCTACAGTGTCTTTCACATGAAAGATCACAGTGTGTGGAGCTGCTTATGAAAGCCTGTGACGTTGGACACTTTGGCAACCTTACGCACGGCTAGGTGCAGACAGCGCACAACTTCCCATACCCTCTGTTTTCCCTGCTGCCTTATCAACGTACACTGTTCCTCATGTCTGTCCTCCAACTCATCGCTCTTATCTGAGGAACACGTCAGAAACACCAATCCCCAGCAGAGCGAAATCCTGTCTGTCCCACTCCATCTTTCAGCCACTTTCTCGAAGTCCTTTTCAGTAACTGGAACCATTCTCTGTAATCACCTCCCTCATTATATCAGAGAACTCAATAACATCTCCAGCGTCAAAAGACAGCTAATGACATACCTACTGAAGCGACAGTAATGTCCAGCTTTGTGCACGTACTCACTCGTCAGCCCATCACATCCTTCTTTCCAGCCAGACCTTCCTCATCACACAGTGCTCTCAGCTGGTGCTCACAGCTCGCTGTCACTTTTGTACACTTATAAATACGTTTTGTAATTGCCATTATAACTATTTATTATTATTATTATTAGTGGCAGCAGCAGCGGAAGCAATAGTAGAAGTACTGCTAGTATTAAGTTTCTTAGTTCTTTGTCAGTACTATTTATTCACATTGTCTCCACATAGAGTGCAATCATTTTTAATTTTATTAATGCTATTTTATTCTTGTTTGTCATATTAAAATTATTGTCAGTTATCAGGCAATTATGATGTAGAAAACACAGTGCGTCTGAAACCCTGGTCCTATATAAGGAGATTAAATAAGTAAATAAAAATAACGAGCAAATAAATCCATCTACAGATTCCACAGTTAGTTTCTGGAAAATAACTTACTTACGCTCACCCTCCTGGCCCCACAAGCCGCACTGTCAGCCAGCCTCCCCCGCAACGTCCTGTCCCTGGCATCTGCTTCCCTTACTCCAAGAATCTCAAGATCCTCGCCCACCTGGTCTCTCCAGCTTATTTTCGATCTGCCTAAAGGTCTTCGTCCTTCCGGTTTCATCCGTGACACTTCTCTCAAACTCGATCCCTCCTCTCTTCTATGGACGAGGGCGGCTCATCTGTATCAGCGTCCCGCTATTCCCCAACAACATTTGCTTCATCACATGTCTCCCTCAGCTCCTAGTTCTTTCGTCCTCACCATTCTCCCCCCTCATAAATTGGTGCAAACATCTTTCGCAGGATTTCGTTTCCAAAGACCAATATCTTTATGAAGATGGTAGCTGTTCCGAAAGAACAGATACCAATGATGACCATGCAGCTTCTCTAGAAAGAAATGATAATTAATCGAAACCCTTAGCTGCCAGCAGGTGTTGTTGATATACCTCAATGGGGACAGCTGAAAATGTGTGCCCCGATTGGGATTCGAACCCGGGATCTCCTGCTTACATGGTAGACGCTCTATCCATCTGAGCCACCGAGGGCACAGAGGAAACAGAGGAAAGCGCGACTGCAGGAACTTATCCCTTACACGCTTCCCGTGAGACACACATTCTCAACTGTCCACAACCTACATTCGCAATGTTCCTAAAGGATATTTGCCCATTCACTCATTACTCGAGCCAGCTACGGTGATGATTCCCGTAATAGTTCGGGCAAAGTGTGCGCATTCGCACAGAAGAAGGTCAACGGCTGGGTAGCCTTTACCGGCCATTGACGTTCTTCTGTGCGAATGCGCACACTCGTATTGAGGTATATCAACAACACGCGTTGGCAGCTGAGGGTTTCGATTATCATTTCTACCTATATCTTTCATTCTATACTTATCTATTCTCCATATTTCTGCTCGATATAGTAACACTGGTCTCATCTTAGTTTTATATATCCTTATTTTCGTTCCCCTTGAAAAAAAAAAAAAAAAAAAACAATAGTTCATTGAGTATGAATCTCCGGATGCCGTTTCGATCCTCGCTTCTCTTTCTTGTTCCTCGTCACTTCCATTGTGTATTACAACCTCTACACATTTAAACTAGTCTACTTCTTCAAATACGGTGTTATCAATCTGAAGGGTTTCCTACCTTTATTCTTGCAATTTCTTTCTGCCCTCGTGAATTTCGTTTTATCGTCATTTACCACATATCTTCCTTGCTTTTTTAATTAGCTTTCTTGCCAATGTTTCTAGTCATCTAGATTTTCAGCGATTTGTTTGTTGTATTTATTCATTTTCATTTTGTGTCCCAAGACTTAGGTAATACAAAATAACAAAAATAATAACAAAATTCTTCCAGGCACTGCTGATTTTCTGTTAGACACAGATGGACCGTAAGCTACAGAATTCCGCTGTCTCGATGGGCTTAACACTTGCTGAATATGCAGGGTAAAAAAAAGACAATTACTGAACTACATGAAATAAAATCGTCACAGCTTGTGAACGGTTTGCGTTAGGACGTTCAAACTGCACGGTTGGCCGCGGGGCATGATGGGATTTACTACGCGCATTTAGCGACGAAGCCCACTTTCATTTGGATAAGCAAAATCGGGACTTTTGGGGGACTGAGAATCCACATTTCGCGATCGAGAAGTCTGTTCACCCTCAACGGGTGACTGTGTGGTGAGCAATGTCCAATCACGGACTAATCGGCGCAATATTCTTTGATGCCACGGTAACTACCGAACGGTACGTGAAGGTTTCGGAAGATGATTTCATCGCCGTCATCCAAAGTGACCCCGATCCCGACAAACTGTGGCTCATGCAAGACGGAGCTAGATCCCATCGAAGCAGGAGAGTGTTTGATGTGCTGGAGGAGCACTTCGGGAACCGCATTCTGGCTGTGGGGAACTAAGAGGCCACTGGAATTGGCCTCGATTGGCCGTCATATTCTCCGGATCTAAAAACGTGCGACTCATCTTTGTGGTGCTATATTAAAGACACGATGTACAGCAATTACCCTAGAACCATTCCCGAGCTGAAAACAGCCATTCAGGAGGTCATCGACAGCATCGATGTTCCGACACTTCAGCGGGTCGTGCAGAATTTTGCTATTCGTCTGCGCCACATCATCGCCAATGATGGGAGGCATATCGAACATGTCATAACCTAAATCCGAATATCTGTAGTTACATTTACGTGTTGAATAAAGTGTGTGTACTCTGTAGTTTGTAACTACTTTGCGTTTTTTTCATATAGTTCAATAACTGCCATTCCGTAGATCTTCTGTGATGCAAGGGTTTGGCAGGTTTCTGCAGACCGGGGGACGTTGTGCGTCCTGCAGGTCACCACACTCACAGCACTCATTTTCGGTGATGAAGCGCGAGTTTATGAGGTTCGCCTCGCATCGTGACACTCCTGCCGTCAGTCGGTTTAGTGCCTTTCATGTCAAATACGGCAGGTGGAAAACCGTGGCGGGTTCCTCTTTGATGTTCTCCTCAACTCTTTCGGTTAATGAATTCCGGGATAGCTGCAGGTGCTAACGGAGTTGCCGATGTTGCGCAAATGAAGCTCCTTCCCGACCTCGACCTACGTCCCTGTGGTTGATATCCGAACAATGGGTGTATGAGAGAGATTTTCTGCTTTCCTTTCCCCATTTCTACGGCTAATTTTCTGCGGATGTCAGTTGGCGCTATCCCACTATTTAATAAATATTGTCGACAGGGATTACTCGTCAGACAGCGAGTCACAATGCGTCCAGTCTCATTCGACGCCGCCTCCGCCAGTTTGGCATGTGTTTGCAGTTTCGCAAAACTGGCGCCCCGTATTCTGCTGCAGAGAAGCGTAGGGGGCAGGGCAGATATACCGAGCACGTTTGGCTGTGAGCCCCAGGTGGTGCCAGGAAGTCTACGGGTGATGTTCCGAGCAGATACTTCTAGCATTGTTTCTTGGCAGGCACTTTGAAGTACCGTAGTGAAACACACTACTGGCCATTAAAATTGCTACACCAAGAAGAAATGCAGATGATAAACGCGTATTTATTGGACAAATATATTATACTAGAACTGACATGTGATTACATATTCACGCAATTTGGGTGCATAGATCCTGAGAAATCAGTGCCCAGAACAACCACCAGCCGGCCAGGGTGGCCAAGCGGTTCTAGGCGCTACAGTCTGGAACCGCGCGACCGCTACGGTCGCAGGTTCAAATCCTGCCTCGGGCATGGATGTATATGACGTCCTTAGGTTAGTTAGGTTTAAGTAGTTCTTAGTTCTAGGGGACTGATGACTCAGACGTTAAGTCCCATAGTGCTCAGAGCCATTTGAACCATTTTTGAACAACCACCTTTGGCCGTAATAACGGCCTTGATACGCCTGGGCATTGAGTCAGAGAGAGCTTGGAAGGCGTGTACAGGTACAGCTGCCCATGCAGCTTCAACACGATACCACAGTTCATCAGGAGTAGTGTCTGGCGTATTGTGACGAGCCAGTTGCTCGGCAACCATTGACCAGACGTTTTCAATTGGTGAGAGATCTGAAGAACGTGCTGGCCAGGGCAGCAATCGAACATTTTCTGTATCCAGAAAGGCCCGTACAGGACCTGCAACATGCGGTCGTGCATTATCCTGCGGAAATGTAGGGTTTCGCAGAGGTCGAATGAAGGGTAGAGCCACGGGTCGTAACACATCTGAAATGTAGCGTCCACTGTTCAAAGTGTCGTCAATGCGAGCAAGAGGTGACCGAGACGTGTAACCAATGGCACCCCTAACCATCACGCCGGGTGATACGCGATGACAAAGTCACGCTTCCAATGTGCGTTCACCGCGATGTCGCCAAACACGGATACGACCATAATGATGCTGTAAACAGAACATACATTCATCCGAAAAAATGACGTTTTGCCATTCGTGCAGCCAGGTTCGTCGTTGAGTACACCATCGCAGGCGCTCCTGCCTGTGATGCAGCGTCAAGGGTAACCGCAGCCACGGTCTCCGAGCTAATAGTCCATGTTGCTGCAAACGTCGTCGAGCCGTTCGTGCAGATGGTTGTTGTCTTGCAAACGTCCCCATCTGTTGACTCAGGGATCGAGACGTGGCTGCACGATCCGTTACAGCCATGCGGATAAGATGCCTGTCATCTCGACTGCTAGTGATACGAGGCCGTTGGGATCCAGCACGGCGTTCCGTACTACCCTCCTGAACCCACCGATTCCATATTCTGCTAACAGTCATTGGATCTAGACCAACGTGAGCATCAATGTCGCGATACTATAAACCGCAATCGTGATAGGCTACGATCCGACATTTATCAAAGTCGTAAACGTGATGGTACGCATTTCTCCTCTTTACGCGAGGCATCACAACAACGTTTCAGCAGGCAACGCCGGTCAACTGCTTTTTGTGTATGAGAAATCGGTTGGAAACGTTCCTCATGTCAGCACGTTGTAGGTATCGCCACCGGCGCCAGCTTTGCATCTTCTTCCTGTCGGTTAAATTTCGCGTCTGCAGCACATCATCTTCGTGGTGTAGCAATTTTAATGGCCAGTAGTGTAGTTGCTGCCCTCTCCAAGTAGTGCTTGAAACGTCCCCTTAGAAAAATTAATGAATTACTGTGCTGACAAACATCTTATGTTATTTGATTTTCAAACAGCTGAGCAAAACTGAATTCACTAAAGTGACATACAATATTTTTAGCGCAAGCAATCTGACTTTCAAAAATCCCTACGAAAGAATGGCCCTGACTAACATTAACCTATACGTTTCACAAATCACTTACCTCACAAAAATCTTCGTTACTCGAACTACTGCAATACAGCGAGCGCCACTAGTGCCAGCTAAATGAAAGATTCAAACTACTGAAGGCACTAACTACTGATAGGCATAGTTAGCAAATGAAAGATTTTGATAGAGAACAAACAATGTATTTACCTCAATAGTGTTCAAAAGTGATTATATATATATATATATATATATATATCAGTCCATGATATCCAATATTACAAATTTACTCTTTCTGATGGACACACGTCCAGATCGTCCGCTCTCAAAATTCCGCTATCTCTCTCCCCACATCCACCACTGCTGGCGGCTCACCTCCAACTGCGCAACGCTATTACGCTACGCGCTGTTAACAGCCAACAGCCCAACACTACATTAGCGAATATTGCAACAATGTCACCCAGCCACAGACTGCACACAGCACAGCCAGTTATTTTCATACAGTTTACCAATATAAAAACCTAAACAGTCCCGGTTACTCACATGAAAGGCACATACCTGCATCTTTCCGGATTTGGCTTCAGGTAGTCATCATCATAATATGAGGGTTGGAACTTAAATAGTGGCAGCTAGTTATTCACAACCGATACAAAAGAGTTACATGTTTGCACCTGTTACTGTCCTTCAAAGTAGTCACCAGCGTTGTGTAGAAACCGTAGCCAGCGATGTGGAAGAGGTAGTAAACTATTATCAGAGCCTGTTCTGTTGATGGTGCGAATGGAGCGGTCTACTGTCTGTCGAATCTCAGGAACAGTTCTGAAGCGAATGTTCCTCACGGAGGAACAGAGCAAGCTGAGTTTCGCATGATCTCTGTTTGCGGAATCCCTGTAGATTTTTATAGAGGAGCTGTTCATTTTCCAAGTACGTAATAATTCTTGAGCATAAAACATGTTCCATAATTCTACAACAGATTGATGTCAACGATGTAGGTCTGTGATTGTGTGGATCTGTCTTACGGCCTTTCTTAAAAACGGGAATGACCTGCGCTTTTTTTCCAGTCGTTTGGTACCTCTCGTTGCTCAGGCGATCTAATACACTCCTGGAAATGGAAAAAAGAACACATTGACACCGGTGTGTCAGACCCACCATACTTGCTCCGGACACTGCGAGAGGGCTGTACAAGCAATGATCACACGCACGGCACAGCGGACACACCAGGAACCGCGGTGTTGGCCGTCGAATGGCGCTAGCTGCGCAGCATTTGTGCACCGCCGCCGTCAGTGTCAGCCAGTTTGCCGTGGCATACGGAGCTCCATCGCAGTCTTTAACACTGGTAGCATGCCGCGACAGCGTGGACGTGAACCGTATGTGCAGTTGACGGACTTTGAGCGAGGGCGTATAGTGGGCATGCGGGAGGCCGGGTGGACGTACCGCCGAATTGCTCAACACGTGGGGCGTGAGGTCTCCACAGTACATCGATGTTGTCGCCAGTGGTCGGCGGAAGGTGCACGTGCCCGTCGACCTGGGACCGGACCTCAGCGACGCACGGATGCACGCCAAGACCGTAGGATCCTACGCAGTGCCGTAGGGGACCGCACCGCCACTTCCCAGCAAATTAGGGACACTGTTGCTCCTGGGGTATCGGCGAGGACCATTCGCAACCGTCTCCATGAAGCTGGGCTACGGTCCCGCACACCGTTAGGCCGTCTTCCGCTCACGCCCCAACATCGTGCAGCCCGCCTCCAGTGGTGTCGCGACAGGCGTGAATGGAGGGACGAATGGAGACGTGTCGTCTTCAGCGATGAGAGTCGCTTCTGCCTTGGTGCCAATGATGGTCGTATGCGTGTTTGGCGCCGTGCAGGTGAGCGCCACAATCAGGACTGCATACGACCGAGGCACACAGGGCCAACACTCGGCATCATGGTGTGGGGAGCGATCTCCTACACTGGCCGTACACCACTGGTGATCGTCGAGGGGACACTGAATAGTGCACGGTACATCCAAACCGTCATCGAACCCATCGTTCTACCATTCCTAGACCGGCAAGGGAACTTGCTGTTCCAACAGGACAATGCACGTCCACATGTATCCCGTGCCACCCAACGTGCTCTAGAAGGTGTAAGTCAACTACCCTAGCCAGCAAGATCTCCGGATCTGTCCCCCATTGAGCATGTTTGGGACTGGATGAAGCGTCGTCTCACGCGGTCTGCACGTCCAGCACGAACGCTGGTCCAACTGAGGCGCCAGGTGGAAATGGCATGGCAAGCCGTCCCACAGGACTACATCCAGCATCTCTACGATCGTCTCCATGGGAGAATAGCAGCCTGCATTGCTGCGAAAGGTGGATATACACTGTACTAGTGCCGACATTGTGCATGCTCTGTTGCCTGTGTCTATGTGCCTGTGGTTCTGTCAGTGTGATCATGTGATGTATCTGACCGCAGGAATGTGTCAATAAAGTTTCCCCTTCCTGGGGCAATGAATTCACGGTGTTCTTATTTCAATTTCCAGGAGTGTAGTTAAACGCTCTGGGCTCTCGAGAGAAACGCCTATCGATACTACCGCGGGGTAGTACGGGCTTTCAAATAAATATGAAACAAATGGTCCCCAACTACGTACCCTCACGCTCAGCGTTGAAATATTAAAAGTTTTGGCTGGTTTCGTTGTCTAGGGGCTGGGATACGTAGTTGCCGCATTACAGGCCAAATACTGTACAGTCTACAGTATATGATAAGAATACACACATGAATCGAATGGTCGAAGGTTTTTATCACTCGGCAATTGCGAATTATGAATGTAACATATAAATTTATAAATGAAAGATTGCAATTAAATAAAATCTGCAGGTGCTATCTTAACGACTTTAAATGATGAGTACGATAGTAGAAGTACTTTTGAGAATGCGGTATATTTCTGCAAAACACTTATTGGAGTCGACGGTCCAGCAATTAAGTAAAACATAAGTTGAGTAACAGGGAAACAATAGATTCCTACAGCAGGTAATTAGTTATGAACAACAACACAGCTCGCGATATATTCACTTCTAAACGCATACTACGTCTTCACTGTTGAAGCCACGGAATTCTCACAAGTGCACAAGTCGGCACTCCAAAGTATTTCTATTCTCCGCGACCACGCGCGAACTGCTCCACTGTCCAAATCTTTCCGCCGACTGTGCGTCCGTCGCGCTGTACGGTCCGCGTCCAACACTCACTCCCGTGTCCTGTGCCGTACTATCCAGAACTGCCTCGTGTCCTCTCTCTCGAACTCGCTTCCATCCAGTCTCCCTATTCACGAGCGCTGTGATTGGCTAGAGCGCTCGCGCTGTATCTTCAAGCCAACGCACCCACACACATATTTAAATACAAACGAATTACTGTAGTTACATTTAAATAACCTGAAATGAATTAAATATTCATACGGCTGGACCATAAACACGCTCTAACACACATTACTAAATGTTGTTGTTGTTGTGGTCTTCAGTCCTGAGACTGGTTTGATGCAGCTCTCCATGCAACTCTATCCTGTGCAAGCCTCTTCATCTCCCGGTACCTACTGCAGCCGAAATCCTTCCGAATCTGCTTATTGTATTCATCTCTTGGTCTCCCTCTACGATTTTTACCCTCCATGCTGCCCTCCAGTACTAAATTGCTGATCCCTTGATGCCTCAGAACATTTCCTACCAACCGATCCCTTCTTCTAGTCAAGTTGTGTCACAAACTCCTCTTTTCCCCAGTTCTATTCAATACCTCCTCATTAGTTATGTGATCTACCCATCTAATCTTCAGCAATCTTCTGTAGCACCACATTTCGAAAGCTTCTATTCTCTTCTTGTCTAAACTATTTATCGTCCATGTTTCTATTTATCGTCCATGTTTCACTTCCATACATGGCTACACTCCATACAAATACTTTCAGAAACGACTTCCTGACACTTAAATCACTACTTGATGTTAACAAATTTCTCTTCTTCAGAAACGCTTTCCTTGCCATTGCCAGTCTACATTTTATATCCCCTCTACTTCGACCATCATACATTACCAAATAGATAAACAATTAAATAAACATACATCAAAAGAAAGGAAGCAAAAGGTAGGCCAGGAGCCTAACGTCTCTGTGCTTTCTAAAACACAGTACATAATTGACCAGTTTCGTCATGAATAGCTTATATCGGATATTAACAAAGATATGGGTGAATCAATATATTTATAAGCATGCTGCTACCGTTTTCTCGCATAACTGTGGAGTACTTATGGCCTGACGCGATCGATAGTAATCGGCCACTTTGACCTCCAATAACTCGTGTACTATTTAAGTTACATGCCTATAATTCATACCAATTTAGGTTTACACTAATAGCTTTCTAAAGACTCGGCGATTTTTAAAATCGGATGAAGCGTTTATATTTTGGAAATTCGTTGCTGCGTGTTACTTGTATAATTTACCGTCAGATACCAAATTTTAAACTAATAAAGACACTGAAAATCTGATTACACCATCAGAATCCTCGTGCAAATAACAGTAATGTACATGTTTCTTTTGAGGTATCATGATTCATCTGGCTACTATTAATTTCTATACGAACGGTGAAATGTCCGCCATCTTTGGCACTTCCGGCGTGTCTCCTCCATTGTCACAATGCACAGTCCTCGTCACAGCGGAAATCCCAGCCACGCGGCTGGACCGTGCGCTGGGGCTACCCCTCTCGTCCGGCTAACGTTTGCCACCACGTGTTTGCTGTGAACGAAAGAACCGAGGAACGAATTCCAACGAACGATAGGTTCATAGTTCACTTCGGTCGCGGCGGTCTACTAATAGTTCCCGGGAACGATGAACGATCGGTTCACAGTTCACTTCGGTCGTGGCGGTCTACTTATAGTTCCCGGCAACGAGGAACGATCGGTTCATAGTTCTCTAGTTCACTTCGGTCGCGGCGGTCACTTCGGCAGTTCTCGTTCCAGCCTCGGTCGCGTGCTCGTCTCAGTCTCGGTCTCCCTCGGCCGCACTCGTCGTTCTTCGCATGACCACGTGTCTCAGTTCCACTGCCGACTGCTCCTAGTTATTTCAGTATGCAGTTGTTCGTTTCGTTCACTGCACTCGCCCATTTTACATGTGTTCCAAACTGTTCTTGCACTTGAGTCTGGCTATTCAGCGTCCGCGACCGGTAATCAAAAAGTATTTTATAGTTACGTAAATTACATAAAAATTACGTTCACTTCATTATATCGGTGAACAGCAGAAGACATACTTATAACAAGGCAAGTTTTTTTTGTTATTCATATATTTTTTGGTTTCATCGACTTGATTTAGCAACTAACTTTCAATAATTTGCTTAATTTTTAGTGTAAGAAAATTCATACAAAACGATTTTCGTGTATCTTTCATATACAAAACTTTACATTTAGGAAGGCTCTAATTATTTTTAAGTTTGGTTGTTTCCAATTTGCATTACCTTCTAGTTTGGTTTCTTTGAAAAAAAAGTGGGTTGTGGGTCATTTTGGCTCAGTAGGAAAAGCGGCGCCTCTCCATTTGAAAAGACATACGTTGCCAAAAAATCGTATTTACTTATTATCTCAAAAACATTTGTTCAGAAGGAGCTTTCAAACCAAAAACTTTACTACTGCGAACTTAATTATTATTATTATTGCTGCATTAACTTTCATAATGCAACATAAAAACCTAATTTTTACTAAGCGTGTAACGCAAGTATGATGAGAAAACCACATTTTATTTTATGCTTCCATAAAGTCTACTTCGCCTACGAACTCAGAGACAACGTGAAGTATATATAGGGTGTAAACGATTATTGTTTACAACGTAGCATAGCTATGTAGTGGAAGTCGAAACGAAGAATTTTATACAAGACACTTGTGGGCTATTAAGTTGGGAAACAGCCACCAACAGGTTTACAAGACTACATGTGCTATAGCCCATGCACGTCGCGTGAGATTTTCCTGTTCTCTTCTCCAGCTCTCTACACATCATCATCGATTGTTTCGCCATGGCTGCTTGCATTAGCTTGTTATTTCTTCACTGCCTAATTATTACATGTTTGTCTGTTTGTTGTATCTGCTCGTAACGGGCAACACATTGTCCGTAATTGGCGAGCAGTCTGTACTCGAGGCCGGTTTTCTGTGCGCCACCCAATGTTATTTCCCTGCGATCAGCCACACAAGGCTACAGTTGGCTAAACGAGAGGTTCTGCAGAATCACAGAAATTACTTCTAAAAGTGTGTAAGAATTCTGTAATGAATAAAAACTGTTTACTCCAGGGGGGAGGCAAGTGCCCCCTCTTGGTGCCCTCCATCCTTCTGTCACCTACACTACTAGTTTTCATTTTTTCATAAGAACCATATACGAAGCACAGATGAACGGTGAACGAGTAAAAATGAACGGTTCCCAAAAAAGAACAATCAGCAGTGAACTAGTTCCCAAGGATGAACGAGTTTGCCCATCTCTCAGCAACTCGGCTCACGCCTGTACAGGACCGGTCGTGTGGTCAGCGTGTGTGTTCTCTGTTGCAGGAGACGACGGCACGGCTGCTGTTTATGGCGGTGCGGTGGGTCCGCTGCCTCGCACCCTTCCAGACGCTCTCCAAGAGGGACCAGGTGCGTAGCCCCCACCAAGCAGCGCAGTCTCAGCCGACTGGGCCATTTCTCGTGTCCTCGGCGGGTCTAACTTCTAAACGCTCACTAGCCGTAGTGTGTCCTTTTCTGCACGCCGTAGTATATCCTGCCACAATCTCTCATCTTACTTGCTTGCACATAAAGAAGGTAGGACTCAAGTGGGTTTTGGATCACGCAATCAAAGCGTCAGTCCTCATTTTCGGTTATTCTGAAGATTTCGTGGTTGCCTCTAGAGTACAACGAACTTCATCGATACCATTTCAGAACACGCTCATAAAATCAGTGGGCCAAAAACAGTGCCCTGTGGGACGACCCTTATTTTTAGCCTTAGCAGCAACTCTAGTTGTCCTCACTGGTACTAGAGCGCTGTGTGGGCGTGCCGGCAGCTGCTGCTGCTGCAGGAGTCGTGGAAGGAGCTGTTCCTGCTGCACCTGGCGCAGTGGTCTATCCCGTGGGACCTGTCGGCGCTCTTCGGCTGCTCCAAGGCGCGCGACCGCCTGCCACAGGACGACGCCGCCACCAACATCGAGATCAAGACCATCCAGGTAGGCGATAATAGTGAGTTTGCCAAAACTGAAACGTTGTCTTCGGAGAAAATCCACACTCACTTAGAATAAAAGAAGCTTCATGTACAGTAAATAAAGATAGAGCTGAGGGTACTATCAATTTACTTCATCAAAATATCAGGGGAATAAAAAATAAAGTAGAGAATCTCAAAAATAATAATGATATTGATATACTCTGTCTCCCTGAATACCATCTAACTGCGGGGATGGAAAGTGTCAGTATAAATGGGTATAATTTAGCATCTTACACTTGCACATCTACTATGGGTAAAGGAGGAGTTGCCATTTAACACAAAACAAGGGCATGAATACAAAACTGTAGAAGTAAGCAAATTTTGTGTTGATCATCACTTTGAAGTTTGTTCATGTGAACTACAGCTAGATAATGTAGCGTTGATATTACCATCAGTGTACGGGTCCCCATTAGGAGATTGGGAGCTATTTTATGAAAAACGTTTGACTCACTATTATGCTGTCTGTCAGACAAAAAGAATCTGTGGTGATTACAGTGCAAATTTTCTAAGCAATTCTGATAGAAAAAGTGAACTAGAAGTGTTATTAATGACATATAACTTACAATCAGTGATCAATTTCCCTGCATGTATAGCTCAAGACAGTAGCACTCTAATAGATAATGTATTTGTATGGCAAGAGGATGTAAAATTAACACATGCTTTCCCTGTGATAAATGAATTATCAGGCCATGATGCACAACTGATTAAGTTACAAAACTTAGCAGGGCATACATTAAGTAAAAGTGTAAGGCTGCT
The DNA here is from genome assembly GCF_023864275.1 of Schistocerca cancellata. NCBI lineage: Eukaryota > Metazoa > Arthropoda > Insecta > Orthoptera > Acrididae > Schistocerca > Schistocerca cancellata. The sequence goes on along the minus strand of NC_064626.1, from coordinate 1,140,669,397 downwards.
CAACCCGGTGTCCATCAAACACTTCAGAGAGAGTTTAAGAAATGTTAATTGGGGAGATGTATATAATGAGCCCAATGCCAGTGATAAATGTAACATATTTCTTAATAAATTTACACTCCTTTTTGAACACTGTTGCCCCAAAAAATTACTAAATGTAAATCCAAACAGTTTCCAAAGAAACCTTGGATTACTATAGGTATTAAAGTGTCTTCAGAAAGGAAAAGAAAATTGTATGAGGCAGCAAGAATTAGTAAAGACCCAGAATTAATTTCATAGTATAAAATTATTGTAACATACTGAGAAAAGTTGTCAGCTAATCAAAAAAATATGTGGATTACAAATGATGTTAACAACTCAGGCAATAAAATCAAATTATATAGGATGTTGCTAGAAGAGAGACAGGAACAGGAAACGTAACCAGTGGGGTAGGTAGTATTACTAATAAAGAGAATGAGACCATCTTAACCAACAGTACACAAGTAGCTAATGTATTCAACAACCACTTCTTAAGTCTAGGTGAAAAAATTGGTGAGAATAGCTCAAAGGAAAAAGCCAAGTGGTACATGGAAGAGTCAGTTTTAAGAAATCCTAGTCAGATTAATTTTCATCTAACAAACCCTTGTGAAAAAATAAGGTTCATTAAATCTTTGAAAAATAAATGTTGTGTTGGAGTAGATGACATCTCTAACAAGCTATTAAAACAATGTGGAGCAGTTACAGCTGACGTTGCGAGTCACATCTGTAATACATCACTAACTCAAGGTATTTTCCCAGACAGGTTAAAATATACTATTGTCAAGCCTCTCTACAAAAAAGGGAACACCACAGACGTCAATAATTACCAGCCAGTGTCCTTGCTCGAAGCATTTTCAAAAATTGTCAAGAAACTAATGTACTCGAGAGTGGTTAGCCATCTCGGCAGTAATGGGATACTTAGTAAACCACAGTGTGGATTTCAAAAATGCTGTTCCACTGAGACAGCAATATCCAATTTCACTGTCCACATTAGCGACTCTTTAAACAGTAAAATGTCACCAATAGAAATTTTCTGTAACTTATCCAAAGCGTTTGATTGTTTGAACCATGATAATATGTTACATAAATTACAATTGTATGGTATAAATGGAACAGCATATGAGTGGTTTAAGTCATATCTACAGAACAGAAAGCAAAAAGTTTCTTTATAGGGTTTTAATGGTTTAAGGAAGTTTGCCACTTCATCTAACTGGTGTGAAATTACATTAGGTGTGCCACAGGGTTCGATCATTGGTCCCATTCTGTTCTTGATATATGTGAATGACCTCCCTCCTTATCTGAAACAAGAAGCTAAACTGACACTGTTTGCTGATGATACAAGCATCATTTTTAATCCACTAAAGAAACTCTAATAGAAAATGATACAAATAATATTGATTAGTTTTCTGCGAGTGGGCTTGCTGTGAACTTTGAAAAAAACTCAGTACATCCAATTTTCTACTGCAAGGAGTATAGTTCCTTCAATAAATATAACATATCAACAGAAGTCAGTAGACAGAGTAGATCATACTAAGTTTTTGTGTGTACATATAGATAAGAATCTTGATTGGAAAATTCATATTTTGGATCTCCTACAGCGACTAGGTTCAGCAACTTTTGCAATCAGAATAATTGCTAATTATGAGGATCTAGAATTAGCAAGCTAAGCTACTTTGCAAACTTTCACTCTCTGATGTCATACAGAATATTATTTTGGGGTAACTCAACACATAGGCGAAAAGTATTCACTGCGCAAAAGAAAGTGGTTAGAATAAAGTATGGGGCTCATAGTCGCATATTTTGTAGGCATATCTTTAAAAGGTTAGGAATTCTTACAACAGCCTCACAGCACATTTATTCAGTCATAAAATTTGTTCTCAACAAGATGGACCACTAACAGCAGTGACATTGATGATTATAGTGGCAGAAGAAAGGATGACTTACACTGCCCTCTACTTAACCTATCTTTGATAGAGAAAGGGATAAAATATACTGCTGTAAAACTTTTCTATAAATTACCAGTTGAAATAAAATGTCTGACAGACAGAAGTAACAGTGTTAAAAATAAATTGAAGTCATATCTACTTGACAACTCCTTCTATATCATAGACGAATTCTTGAATAGGAATAAATACATCTATAGGTATAATATATGTATTTTCTGCCATTTAAGGGAATGGGGTAGGTAATACAAATTTTAAACTTTTTTTTTTAAAGAAGGCTTTTCATTCATGTGTGCATTTCTTACGCACTTGACACGGTCCAGATCATAACGGTTACTGTGAGACTGAGCAATGGAACACTTAACTAACTAATTAATTTATTTTATAACAAATATTACTGACTGTGTACACTGCATTTGTATCTAAAAACTGTGACCAGTTTCTGTTCCACATGAACCATCTTCACGTGTGTAAATAAGAAAAAGTACTGATGACGCAGTATCTACGATACACAACGTCGTTATTATAACACATCTGCCTGTGGCAAATGTGGCAGACGTCACCTGCCCGCAGTTGCCTTTCGGCCTACATCAACAGCGTAATTGCTACCAAACGTCTGTACTATCCTGTGACGTATAATGTAAATGTTGCTTTTGAATTGGACGGATTACTCTTCTAACCGATAAAACCAGGTTCAGTCTGGTAAATGTGATTTTATATGTATAATAGCAGCGTTGTATGTCGTAGATTATACAGTGAAGCGGCAAAGGAAATGGTATAGGCATACGTATTCTAATACAGAGATGTGTAAACAGGCAGAATACGGCGCTGCGGTCGACAACGCCTACATAAGACAACAAATGTCTGGTGCATTTGTTAGATCGGTTACTGTTGCTACAATGGCAGGTTATCAAGATTTAACTGAGTTTGAACGTGGTGTTACAGTCGGCGCACCAGCGGTGGGACACACCATCTCCGAAGTAGCGATGAAGTGGGGATTTTCCCGTACGACCATTTCACGAGTGTACGGAAAATATCAGAAATCAGGTAAAACATCAAATCCCCGACATCTCTGTGGCCGGAAAAAGATCCTGCGAGAACGGGACCAACGACGATTGAAGAGAATGGTTCAACGTGACAGAAGTGCAATCCTTCCGCGAACTGCTGTAGAGTTCCATGCTGGGCCACCAACAAGTGTAGCGTGCGAACCATTCAACGAAAATCATCGATACTAGGTTTCGGAGCCGAAGGCCCACTAGTGTACTTTTGATGACTGCACGACACAAAGCTTTACACCTCTCCTGGGCCCGTCAACACCGTCATTGGACTGTTGATGACTGGAAATATGTTGCCTGGTCGGACGGGACTCGTTTGAAATTGTATCGAGCGGATGGACGTGAACGGGTGCAGAGACAATCTGATGAATCCATGGACCCTGTATATCAGCAGTGAACTGTTGAGGCTGGTGGAGGCTCTGTAATGGTCTGAGGCGTGTGCAGTTGGAGTGATATGGGACCCCTGATACATCTAGATACGACTCTGACAGGTGACACTACGGAATAGTCCTATCTGATCACCCGTATCCATTCATGTCCGTTGTGCGTTCCGTCGCACTTGGTCAATTTCAGCAAGACAATGTGACACCCGACACGTCCAGAACTGCTACAGAGTGGCTCCAGGAACAATCTTCTGAGTTTGAACGCTACCGCCGGCCACCAAACTCCCCAGACATGAACATTATTGACCATATCTGGGATGCCTTGCAATGTGCTGTTCAGAAGAGATTTACACCCCCTCGTACTCTTACGGACTTATGGACAATCCTGCAGGATTCATGGCGTCGATTCCCTCCAGCACTATTTGAGAGATTAGTCGAGTCCATGCCACGTCGTGTTGCGGCACTTCTGCGCGCTCGCGGGGGGGGGCCTACAAGATATTAGGCAGGTGTACCAGTTTCTTTGGCTCTACAGTGTATGTTGCCTAGTTATTTTATTTTTATCTACACGTGTGAAGAAGCGTCATGGGGAACCAAAACAAGCCACAATTTTCAAAGATAAATGCGATCTAGATGGACAATAAAATGTCTCCAATGAACTCAGTTCACACACATTTCTGGTAATGAATTTTTCCGTGTTACGTTCGAAGTCAAGGTAGGATGGAGAACATCGTCGCACATTTAATCTAGAACGGACACACATAATAAAGTCACTGCCGAGCGAGGAGGCGCAAAGGTTAGCGCACTGGACTCGTTTTCAGGAGGACGACGCCTAAAATCTGCCTCCGGTCATCCTGATTTAGCTTTTCCTTGATGTCCCTGAATCGCGCCAGCAAACACCGAGGTGCTTCGTTTGAATGGGGAAGGGCCGATTTCCTTCCCCATCTTTTAAACATTACGAACACGTGCTCCGTCTCTAACGAGATCATCGCCTATGGGATGTTAAACCATAATCTTGCTTCCGCCTTCCTTAGCAATTCATTTACTTTTGTTAGCAGGACATTCTTCCGAGTCCTACGATGAGGCCCCCCGTTGCATGTATTCCAACCTGTGTCTCCCGCTACAGTTTTTAGCTTCTACAGTTCCATCCACACTAGTAGAACGAGAGTTATGGCCTGATGTCTTAAATGATGTCATCGTGTTCTGTCAGCATGTCTCTCGTTCTTGTAAACGCTGTATGTTACTTTTATCATCAACTCCGCGAAAACCTTCCTCATTCCTTATCTTGTTAGTTCAATGTTTACGTTTTTCAGTGTTCCATAGCTCGGTCGCTAAAAGCGGAATCCTTATACGATCATTTTGTTGTCTGTCTGGGTGACTGTCTGGTAAGGCCTTTTTTCTCAGGAAGGAGTAGAAGTATCAAGTTGAAATTCATGTCAAACATAAGGTATGCGGTCCCTTGATTGCGTGAAAAATTTAAACTTCTAAGTGAATGAAGTCGAAAGGTACGGGCATTTGTGTCACATATTTTTATTCTTGCAGACTCACTCATCACATCTATAGATGAATTACTATCTCTATACATAATTAAGCTGGTACGGAATCCTCAGAGCACAAGCCCTATCCTTCACTTATCCGTTTATTCTTTTTTTATCTACTTTGCAAATCTTCATTTCGCCACTTGAGTTACACTATTAAGTTTGCCAGTTCCCAATTCTGAAAACAAACATTTTAAAGCGACTATGGAAACGTATTCTCCTTCTTCTCACGTTCTTCCACACAATGACAATGGAGGTGAAATTAAAGAAATTCATTCTTATATGGAAGTATAGAAGAAAATGTTTGCCCCCTGCACCAGACATGAATGGAAGAGCTAACAATACACATCGCGGCTCTGGGCAGGTCAGTCCATTTCAGAAATATTATTGTCCGCAAACCACTGCCTAGCAGCTGCTGCTTTATCACTGGGTGAATTGTCATGCAGATAGAAACAGTCCACCTCCCCAAACTGTCCTACTGTGCCGTCATTTGTGTTCATATCCTTCCGCATTTAGCGTTTTCGTAGGCAAAATAAGAGGATCACACCCTAAGCACTAAAAGCACCCACACGCCGCAACACCACCTCGTCAATGCTTCACTGGAGGCACTAAACATGACGACAGGTGGCTTTCTCCAGGCATTCAGCAAACCCAAACCTTTCCACCGGATTGCCAAAGGGTACAGCCACCCACGCACCTTTGTTGATAACCACTTCAACTGAGTGGTGTTCCTTTGCTGCTCTAGAACATGGTAACCCACCTTGCGACTCACAGGAACTTCTGAGCCCTCGCCTTTTCTCCGCATTTGTCGACACCTTGGTTAGATTTCTCCTACGATTACAATGAGATACCATCGAAAATCGCCAACCGCCATATGTACAAAGCTTTTTCTTCGTACATCCATATTTAAATTTGATGAAGGTTGGGCACAGCTGGTATAATTTTTGTTAAAAATGAAAATCCTCCAGCTGTACTTAAGATTTTGTATTTATTTGGCTACTAGTTTCGACGTTGCGTCAACGCCATCTTCAGGTCCGTACACTTTGATGAAATCAGTTGTGTGTGGCTCAGTACTAGAAGTCTACTTCTAGACTTCTAGTACTGAGCTGGCTAGCCCGAAGATGGCTCAGTACTAGAAATCCACTTCTAGTACTGAACCACACACAACTGATTTCATCAAAGTGTACGGGCCTGAAGATGACGTTGACGCAACGTCAAAACTACTAGCCAAGTAAATATAAAATCTTAAGTACAGCTGGACGAGTTTCATTTTTAACAAAAAAAAATGTACAAAGTTCTGGAATAAAGGTAAGGAAAGCAAGAGCTTCTACTCAGTGTAAAGTGCACCAGCTCTGCGCCAGTCACGCTACTGTACAAATTCAGACACGTAAATTTCTACGGCATTTTGCTTCCTTCGTTAAAATCAGTGTACTCATCGTAAAAAAAAAAACCACTCGGAATACCAAAGTTTTGCATCGAGGCTGTAACTAGTGAAATCTGTGTGAGAGATTATCAGCGCCAAAGAACAGTTCGTAGGGCTGGCTCGCAACGTTTGTTCTCTGATGTTCTCTTCTATTCCAGCTTGTGTAAACGCTTGTTCACTGACACAAGCGAATCGTGGCGAACGCTGGCGAACCGTCTGCGAATGGTCGTTCGCCTGTGTCCGCCTCCATTCGCCGCCGTGGAAACGCGGCTTAAGGAAGTCGTCCCTTGTGTGTTGCAGGAGATCATGGGCAGGTTCCGGCAGCTGTCGCCAGATGGCAGCGAGTGCGGCTGCATGAAGGCCGTCGTACTCTTCACGCCAGGTACCATTACACTATCAACCCTCAAAGTCACAACATGAAATTTCAAAAAAGAACTTTAGTTATCTTTTCTTGAGCATCAGTGGGCGATAGCTTCGACTTTCCATTTCGCGTGTTGCTTTTGAAAAGTATCTCTGATGAGACAACCAAGCAAGGATTCATTTACCGCCCCCAGGAACACAACCGTACTTAAACTAGCATGATGCATGAGCGTTGCGTTCCAAAAGATTAGAAAAGGGCACAGGTCATCACCGTTTTCAAGAAGGCACGTCGAACAGACGTGCAGAACTATAGACCTATATCTCTAACGTCGATCAGTTGTAGAATTTTCGAACACGTATTATGTTCGAGTATAATGACTTCTCTGGAGACTAGAAATCTACTCTGTATGAATCGGCATGGGTTTCGAAAAAGACGGTCGTGTGAAACCCAGCTCACGCTATTCGTCCACGAGACTCAGAGGGCCATAGGCACGGGTTTCCAGGTAGATGCCGTGTTTCTTGACTTCCGCAAGGCGTTCGATACAGTTCCCCACAGTCGTTTAATGAACAAAGTAGGAGCATATCTACTATCAGACCAATTGTGTGATTGGATTGAAGAGTTCCTAGATAACAGAACGCAGCATGTCGTTCTCAATGGAGAGAAGTCTTCCGAAGTAAGAGTGATTTCAGGTGTGCCGCAGGGGAGTGTCGTAAGACCGTTGCTATTCACAATATACATAAATGACCTGGTGGATGACATCGGAAGTTCAATGAGGCTTCTAGCGGATGATGCTGTAGTATATCGAGAGGTTGTAACAATGGAAAATTGTACTGAAATACAGGAGGATCTGTAACGAATTGGCGCATGGTGCAGAGAATGGCAATTGAATCTCAATGTAGACAAGTTTAATGTGCTGCGAATACATAGAAAGAAAGATCCTTTATCATTTAGCTACCATATAGCAGGTCAGCAACTGGAAGCAGGTAAATCCATAAATTATCTGGGGAAAGGCATTAGGAGTGATTTAAAATGGGATGTTCATATAAAGTTGATCGTCGGTAAAGCAGATGCCAGACTGAGATTGGAAGAATCCTAAGGAAATGCAATCCGAAAACAAAGGAAGTAGGTTACAGTACACTTGTTCGCCCACTGCTTGAATACTGCTCACCAGTGTGGGATCCGTACCAGATAGGGTTGATAGAAGAGATAGAGAAGATCCAACGGAGAGCAGCGCGCTTCGTTACAGGATCATTTAGTAATCGCGAAAGCGTTACGGAGATGATAGATAAACTCCAGTGGAAGACTCTGAAGAGAGACGCTCAGTAGCTCGGTACGGGCTTTTGTTGAAGTTTCGAGAACATACCTTCAGCGAGGAGTCAAGCGGTATATTGCTCCCTCCTACGTATATCTCGCGAAGAGGCGGTGAGGATAAAATCAGAGAGATTAGAGCCCACACGGAGACATACCGACAATCTTTCTTTCCACGAACAGTACGAGACTGGAATAAAAGGGAGAACCGATAGAGGTACTCAAGGTACCCTCCGCCACACACCGTCAGGTGGCTTGCGGAGTATGGATGTGGATGTAGATAGAAGTAGATGCTGTACAGACAGCTGAGAATTCAGCACGGAGATAATCCTGTACGTGCTGAAGTCATAACCAAGCATTTTTATCACAAAATGGTGGAGCTCCTTCGAGTCACACGTCGAGGTAAAGCTGCAGCAGTTATCTCCGTCTAGGTCTTGGGTTGTTCTCTGTCAAGATTCCAGAGCCTTTCCAAATCCCGTATCAGTCTCGAGGCCTTCATCTTCCCCTTCTGTTTCGCGACTTCACATAGCATCAGCTTTGCTATCTCTCAGCCTACCTTCTATCCATGTGGCAATTTCAATGTGTTTAAAAAAAGCCTAACGTGGACCATTCCATACCTTTCCAGGCTCTTCTGAACTTCCCTTCTAGTAAGTCCTTCACGTGTACAAGTCTCGCAGCAATAGAATAGCACTGGTAGAATGCACATGTTATAAGATTCCTGAGGGTATTTTCCTTCTGTCGGTTCAGCTACAAGAAAATGTGTGTGTGTGTGTGTGTGTGTGTGTGTTTTCACCAGATGCGTTTAAATTTATTGAGGAAAAGTATCGTCAGTGGTCTGTAATTAAAGATATTCATCATCTGATTAATTTTTAAGACCGAAAAACGATTTGTTAACAATTTGTTTATTTTTATTTACGCCACTACCCGCTTCGTTTCTCGCCTACATCGGGAAATGCCGTCTCCTAGCACATCTTTGAAGTTGTTCTTTGTTAGACACTGATACATGTAGTCTAATTGTTTGTTGCTCTGCAAAACCATGCATCTCTCGCGTTTTACACAACACGCTTTTCGCACACCATTGTTTTGTGTCTGTTTTTATACTTCTAAGTAAGCATTGTGGTTTGTGTGTAGTGTTACCAACACAACATTGTTACTACTTTGTCTTTGGCCTGTACCCTTTTTTAGTATTTTAGTTAATTGTATGTGTGTAGTTCCATTCAGTTATGATGCTGTGTGTTTATATACTGTGTAAAAGTAGTGAACGAGTATTGCTTTTGTGTGTGTGTGTGTGTGTGTGTGTGTGTGTGGAGGGCAGGGAGAAGCAGTGATGCATGGACATAAGTGTATAGTACTAAGATGTAGCATGAGTTGGAGGAGAAGGTGAGGAGCAAAAAGTGAAATGAAATTGGGCGTGGGGAGAGGGAGGGGGGGGCATGGTTTGTTGGGAGACGGTGACGAATGGAAAAGGCTCTTTTCTTTTTCATGTAATTTCATGAATTATTTTATATAGTGCCTGTTTTCCAATATTTATTTGGTCTTTTGGTCATTGAGCAACTGTTTATTTTGTGTTAACACAAAGCATAAGCGGAAATTTTCTTGGAAATGGAGATGGTGTCTGTCTTTATTGATTCGTATGATGTTCACATCTTTTTCAATATTGCTTGGACTGTGGCATTCTTGTTTTAGATTATCTGCCATTTTTCCATAATCTCTGCAACTGAGCTGATACGGTACCAGTTTGTTGGTATTTGTCCGGCTTTGATTTCAGTTTTGGGATGTGTTTTTGTATTGAGTTGTTTGTTTTGTTAGCAATGTTTATGCCTTGCTTTTTGAATACGTTCCTATTTTATGGTTGAAATTGTAGTGGTAGGTCATTGTATGCCATTTTTGTAGTAGTGCAGTTTGTATGTGTTGGTGTGGTTCGGTTAGTTTTTATCATTATTTGTCTCTCTTTTTCTGTTTAGTTTGTCTAGCATCGTTTCTTTGTGTCTATTTTTTAATGCTATTTGTTTTATAATAGCTAGCTCTTCGTGGTAATCAGAAGTGTTTAGGGGCATCCTGTTCAGTTTGTTCAACACGTATCTTACGGCAGCCTGTTTCTGGTTCTGCGGGTGGTTTGAGGTTGCATTTAAGATAGTGTCACTTATTGTGGGTTTTCTGTATGTGTCAAATCTGTGTTTGTTATTGTCGTTTCCTATGGTTATGTCTAGAAAGTTGAGTTAGTTTTGTGGTTCTTCCTCTATTGTGAACTTCATGTTTTTGTGTACAGTATTTATGCCGTTGTATAGTTGCTGTACTCTATTTTTAGGTTCATCTACCATGCGTATTATGTCATCCATGTACCTGTACCAGTTGCTGATGTTGTAGCTTTTCTTTGTTATTATGTCTTCAAATATTAATTTTCCTATATGATTCTTTTTTTTTTAATGTAACTCAGATCTGAGGACCACTCAATGTTTCCTGTAAACTATACTAATCTGACGTGACGGAAGATTTTAGGTCTTACAGCACTCTTCATATTTATGTGCTGTATTAACGGCCTCTATATTTTGTGGTACGAAATCATAGCGGACCTCTTTATGTTCCTGGAAATCTCCCTTGAGAGTTCGTAACACACGAACAGTGGTTACTGCAGGAAGTAGATGAAAACGTTGCAGTCGAACCACATTCCAGGAGTTTTCGATGGGCAGCTGTATGGTGAACGTGCAAAGTAAGCAAGCGGTGGTATCCGCTGTTCTTCGAGGGAGGTTTGCACTTCCCTCAGCACATGCGACTGGGCATTGTCTTACCGAAAAATGGCACATCGTAATCTCTCTTATGTGGTCACTGTTGTTGAGATATCCCTCAGTACACGGGAGTCAAGATCGTGCATGTTGAATGCAGTGCTGGCTAAACCACCACCCTGCAAAATACTTCTGTGATAATTGTGAGAAATCTAGATGCCGTATTGAGCTACCTGTCAAACAAAAAGACACAGTTATTAGTTTCTGGAGATTTCAACATAGATCTCTTAAAAGATACGGATAGGAAAATGATGCAGAATTAGTATTTGGATGTTTCAAACTAATTTGAATAGTCAGTTTTCCAACTCGTGTGCAACAAAATAGTAGGACAGCGATTGGTAACAGCCTTATAAACAGTTCTCAGTTTGAGACAATTAATGTGTACCCGGTTGCTAATGGACTACCTAATCGTGATGCACAGTTAATGGAAATAAACAGTATGGTACCTTCCAACCCTGAGGCAGGTTCATACGATGGAAAGTAACAGAGAAACTGATTTCCCCCATATAGACGGAAGAGACTGAAACGGACACGGCACTCACCTCATTTACACAGACGTACAGCTTTGGTTTATGGACCAGTGTTCACAGCCGTAGCGCTTACTGAAATACTGATAGCTGTGACTGCACACTTAGATTTTATGCTGTGTAAATTACGACGTTATCAAAGTTGTGAGAGTTTGCTGCCACTACAGTCCTTAAATTAACTGTGTGACACATTAACTTCTCAATTTTTCGGAGTTACTCATTCCTGACTTGTAATTTTTTGGACGATATGCAAAAGCGCGTTACTATTCACTGAAGAGATGAAATTACTATCGTCATTACATTAAATCATTTTGTGCATTATACGATACTTTAATAATTTATTATTACTCTTATATGAAAACATATTACGTAGACTGTCTGCCAAAAAAAAGTGACGCACGTACAAGAGAGGGTCGTGTGTCATGTGAGTTGGTGCACTTCCCGGGTATGTAAACGATTAGAGTTGCTTTTCTCTGTGGGAAGCAGAACGGCCACCAGAGTGCATTAGTGGTGTTTATGTTCAATGTCGTTACCAGGCCTGGTAGGTAGGTGCAAACGGCGTCAGATGGTGAACGCTCACTGTGCAGGACACGGGAATACCGAGTACTCGTCTGTAAAAGCCTTGTCAGCAGCTGACAGCTTAAGGGGGCCTCATTGTGTGTCAGTCTACATTTGACCATCTGGTCTAATCGTGCAATATCCAGATTTGTGGAGCATTCGGAGTTGCGGTGGTCCGATGTTGGACTACAAGGGAACGTGAGGCCAGGCGCACGCACAGTCTGGTCTCAGGTCAACCGCGTCTCTGTAGAGTGCACCATGCAGATCCTAATCCCTTCGCATCGCCTGTCATCTGAAAACAAGTAATCGACTCTGTAGAACGTTTTGTGTCATCCTGTACCGTTGGTTGGAGATTAGCAGTAGCCGAACTATGGAATCACCAGTCCATGCCAGGCTACCAGCCTACCATTAACTCCACAACACAGACGGCTGATCATAGAATGAAGGCTTTCATGGCAGGTGATGTCATCACTTAACACTTCCGGGCTGAGATGCCGTGGTCCATACATAAAACTCTCCCCTGACGTTTCGCCTTCGACTGCGGAAGGCATCCTCCGAGGACAAGCAGCCAACTGCAACGAGAGCGCGATTTTTTTTTTCCTTTATTGTAATTTCATGCCTCAGCTGAGGCGGGCCGGGAGCAGCCTACATTACGCCGCTCTTCAGCCAAAAGACAGAATAGAAATACACGGAAGACATAGAAAACATAAAAAACATGGTAAACACAAGATGAACACTGCACAAGAGATCAGAAGTCGTTCGACGGAAGACACTGTAATGAAGGTGGCACCAGTTGAAAACAGATGAAGACGTCCAGGTGGAGACACGAACGTTGGAGAAGACACTGATGAAGACGCTGTACGCAACCGGAGAGAAACTGACACACGGAAAACACTGGCGACGATCATCGGCGAAGCACTCGCACTGACGAAGGTGGGGGCCTGCCTCCAGGTCAAAGGGAGAGGTAGGAGGGTGGGAAGGGGGTGGTGGAGTCAGTGGGAGAAAGAAGGGAGAGCGGGGGGAGGAGAGGGGGGGCGTTGGAAGCCTGGGGAGAGGGCTGAAGGCGGGAGACGTGGGAGAGAGGAGGGGGGGAAAGTAAGGTGAGGAGGGAGAGAGGGAGCCCTGGGGGAAAAAAGAGGGGGAACAGGAGGGGACATTCAGAGCTGGTAGGAGGGGTAGATGGATGGGACAAGGACATCGTCAGGGAGGGGGAGTTGGCGGAAGCCACCTTGGGAAAGGGTATGGAGGGTGTGAAGATGGAGAGCAGGTGGGATGCAAGAATATAGGCGCGACAGCAGGCGGGAATGGGCGAGGATGGGAGAGACAAGCGGGTGTGGGGGATCGAGCTTGTGGGAGGTGTAAAGGATTCGTATCCATTCGAGGAAAAGGAAAAGGAGAAGGTGCGGGAAGGATCCCCACTAAGCATGGGAGACGGATGCAATAGGCGAGTCGGAGCGTGTGGCGTTCAAGGATTTGGAGGGACTTACAGTAGGTGGGAGGAACGGAGATCCAGGCGGGATGGGCGTAGCAGAGGGCGGATGAGGGATTTACAAGTGTGGAGGATGGTGGAGGGGTCGAGACCCCATGTGCGGCCAGAAAGGAGTTTGAGGAGCCGGAGTTGGGAACGTGCCTTGGCTTGGGGGTTCCAGGAAAGGCGATGGTCAAGGGTGACACCAAGGTACTTGAAGGTTGGGGTGAGGTGAATGGGACAGCCATAGATGGTGATATAAAAATCAAGGAGGTGGAAGGAAGAGGTGGTTTTGCCTACAGTGATTGCTTGGGTTTTGGAAGGATTGACCTTGAGCAGCCACTGGTTACACCAAGTGGTGAACCGGTCAACATGGGATTGGAGAATGTGCTGGGAGCGTTGCGAGGACAAGGAAGGCAGTGTCATAGCCGTCATCAGCATACTGGAGAAGATGAATGGGAGGTGACGACGGCGGCATGTCCGCCGTATACAGAAGGTAGAGAACAGGGCAGAGGACGGAGGAACCTTGGGGCACACTGGCGTAGGAGTAGAATGTGTAGGAATCTGTGTTATGGATGGTGACATAGGAGAGAGCGTGAGTGAGCGCCGTATATATAAGCCATACAGAGGGCGCCGCTGTCAATCACCTGACGTGGGCAGTGCTATATTCTCTTATATTGCCAACTTTCTCAATTGAAATTAATCGATTGTCACGCTGCAATGTTGACATACATATCTTATCCAACTTAATGCCTTCATATTTTCTATTAAAATTATTACAATGTTTGGCAATCTCAATAGCCCCTCTGTACATTCGCGCATAATAATGCGACGTCTTTGCTATGACGGTCGTCTCACTAAACTTTATTTCATGATCATCTTTCTGAAACACATGATCCGCTACAGCTAATTTATCAATATGTCCGAGGCGGCAGTTCCTTTTAGTCAGGGGAGAGTTTTATGTATGGACCACGGCATCTCAGCCCGGAAGTGTTGAGTAATGACAGACGGCTGACTTTGGAGCGGTGTGACTGGGAAGTAGGAACTGCCAACGAATGGCATCACGTTGTGTTAAGCAATGAGTAGCCATTCTGTGCTGCACCGGATGGCCGTCGTCGACGAGTATGTCGGCGACCTGGGGAAACGTCCCATTCTTCCAGTGTTTTAGGGAGTCACAGTGGTGCTACGCCCGGTGTCGCAGTGTAGGGAGGCGTCGGGTACAACTTGATACGTCCTGTTTGTCTCTCGTGAGACAGCATTGTGGTGCTATTTTCACACAGGACAGTGCTCGTCCATTCATGGCACAAGTGTCTACGAACTGTCTGCGTGACAGTGAGGTTCTCAGCTTTGTGACAGCCTTCCCAACCAAATCAGTGCATGCGTCCAGGCCAGATAGATCCTAACATCACGCAGATAAGTGAGCTTGTACTGCAAAGTTCATTGTAAGTATGGCTCTATGGCATTATTCCCTAATAACTGAACGTTTAGTTCTGTCATAGGGAAAAAATGGCTCTGAGCACTATGGGATTTAACATCTGAGGTCATCAGTCTCCTAGAACCTAGAACTACTTAAACCTGACTAAACTAAGGACATCACACGTCCATACCCGAGTCAGGATTCGAATCTGCGACCATAGCAGTAGCGCGGTTCCGGACTGCAGCACCTAGAACCGCTCGGCCACCGCGGCCGGCTCATGGGAAAAGCTACGTATAAGACTACCGTGCCGTGAAACATGCTACTGTTACCCTCTCAGAGGATTCCAAAGTTCGACCGTGAATGTGTCTAATGGAAAGGCTTTAACCTTGGGAGTTAACAGAAATGGTAAAATTATAAGTCAATGGAAAAAAATAAACGGTCAACAGCCTAATGAGGCACGTTAATTTGGAAGTATATATTTGAGAAAATTGGATATTAGTTACTTAGGTTACTTTTGTCGAGCTTTCCCTTTGAATAGCAAACAGGATACAAACTGACACAGTGCACTCTGTACTTTGTGTAGCAGCAGTTACCAATCACACACACACACCAGTAAATTATGGGGAGCAAAATTATGACGACCACAATCAATAGTATTACTTAATGAAAACACTGAAACATCACTGCATAAAGGGCAGAACTAATTTGGGACATGAGCGGATTCTATTTTGAATGACATGAATAACACAAATAAAGATGAATAACATCTTAAATACACTGTTTAAGCCCCTCTGCATATAGCAGTTTTCCTTAGGAACACTAATAGTTCATTTTTTTCTTAATAGGAGGACAATGTGATGGAGACCCATAAACTGGTATACACTCCTGGAAATGGAAAAAAGAACACATTGACACCGGTGTGTCAGACCCACCATACTTGCTCCGGACACTGCGAGAGGGCTGTACAAGCAATGATCACACGCACGGCACAGCGGACACACCAGGAACCGCGGTGTTGGCCGTCGAATGGCGCTAGTTGCGCAGCATTTGTGCACCGCCGCCGTCAGTGTCAGCCAGTTTGCCGTGGCATACGGAGCTCCATCGCAGTCTTTAACACTGGTAGCATGCCGCGACAGCGTGGACGTGAACCGTATGTACAGTTGACGGACTTTGAGCGAGGGCGTATAGTGGGCATGCGGGAGGCCGGGTGGACGTACCGCCGAATTGCTCAACACGTGGGGCGTGAGGTCTCCACAGTACATCGATGTTGTCGCCAGTGCTCGGCGGAAGGTGCACGTGCCCGTCGACCTGGGACCGGACCGCAGCGACGCACGGATGCACGCCAAGACCGTAGGATCCTACGCAGTGCCGTAGGGGACCGCACCGCCACTTCACAGCAAATTAGGGACACTGTTGCTCCTGGGGTATCGGCGAGGACCATTCGCAACCGTCTCCATGAAGCTGGGCTACGGTCCCGCACACCGTTAGGCCGTCTTCCGCTCACGCCCCAACATCGTGCAGCTCGCCTCCAGTGGTGTCGCGACAGGCGTGAATGGAGGGACGAATGGAGACGTGTCGTCTTTAGCGATGAGAGTCGCTTCTGCCTTAGTGCCAATGATGGTCGTATGCGTGTTTGGCGCCGTGCAGGTGAGCGCCACAATCAGGACTGCATAAGACCGAGGCACACAGGGCCAACACCCGGCATCATGGTGTGGGGAGCGATCTCCTACACTGGCCGTACACCACTGGTGATCGTCGAGGGGACACTGAATAGTGCACGGTACATCCAAACCGTCATCGAACCCATCGTTCTACCATTCCTAGACCGGCAAGGGAACTTGCTGTTCCAACAGGACAATGCACGTCCGCATGTATCCCGTGCCACCCAACGTGCTCTAGAAGGTGTAAGTCAACTACCCTGGCCAGCAAGATCTCCGGATCTGTCCCCCATTGAGCATGTTTGGGACTGGATGAAGCGTCGTCTCACGCGGTCTGCACGTCCAGCACGGACGCTGGTCCAACTGAGGCGCCAGGTGGAAATGGCATGGCAAGCCGTTCCACAGGACTACATCCAGCATCTCTACGATCGTCTCCATGGGAGAATAGCAGGCTGCATTGCTGCGAAAGGTGGATATACACTGTACTAGTGCCGACATTGTGCATGCTCTGTTGCCTGTGTCTATGTGCCTGTGGTTCTGTCAGTGTGATCATGTGATGTATCTGACCCCAGGAATGTGTCAATAAAGTTTCCCCTTCCTGGGACAATGAATTCACGGTGTTCTTATTTCAATTTCCAGGAGTGTAGTTTCACTAGCCAAGGTTCTTTGATTGTTGCAAAAGTAAAAAATCTATCTCTTAAAGCTAATCATTCACTTAAATTACTTTGCAAGGTAACAAAATTTAACACTGGGCTTAATTAACTTCAAAAGGAACCATTCATGATGGGTACCAAAACTACACTATCTTTGAAAATGTGCATAACTTCACTTCTAATAGTTCTACCGCAAATCGGTTCATTAAAGATTTATATGTACTTGTACTTTAATCACCTGTGAAGCAGGTATTCTTGGCACTAATATTTACACAATCTTGCACTGTAATCCTACAAAACTATATTTTATAATAAACTAAGGACACTTTAGCAAAAGCCTATCCAACTTCACTTTTATGGTTTTACCTTCTAAATAATTAAGGTTTTCACTTTCCTATTGATTAATCTTTAAATTTTTTTTACTCAAACTTCCTACCTTAGCAATTTCACTTGGAGTAGTCCATAAACAAAGCATCCAAATTTTACTCTTGCTTTAACTTTTGCTACTCCTTTTACTTTAGACAAAAAATCACTTTTAAACACATGAATGCACCAAGGAGTTCAAACAACACAGAATGCACACTTCATAAATTACTTACTTAAATAAACCTACTCCTAATCGATATAAGTGTTACAATTCGACTTCATAATCACTGGAATAACATGACGTACTCTCCCAATACATAAAGTTTCACTTTTTTGTCAGCCAGTATAAAACGTAACACATCTGTGGCACATTAACAGTGGCAAGTTACATTTCAGGGGCAAGGGGGTGGGAGTGACAGTTACAAACACATAGCCCCCATATCCCACAGAGCTGACTCACTGATTCGCATCTGGATATAGAACAATGCAATACCGTGTCATAAGCTTACGCATCCTCTCCAATTGTTTTCATCCACGCAATAAACGCTTGCCGGTAGGTAACCAGTTCATAGTAGTGAAACGTCAGGTTGCGTTTCGTTCATCATGCGAGGGACGGGCGCACAGCACACACTACCTAGTCTGAGAACAGCTGGCAACAGTTGTCCTACATGTGTCAAGTCATCTGCTCCTCCTCTTCCCTTCCACCCATGCGGCCTTTAGTGTGTGGCAAAATGACTGTAGTTCCCTGCAGACAGCACACAGCGCTCACCAACCACTTTCACAATATTATTAATTATGGTAGCCTTTCTAGCACAGAGATCTTGTACATTGAACCACCGGAGTAGCTGACTATACGAAGATGAGTCATACGAAACCTCAAAAGGGTGGCAACATGACACTTAGCTGCCTCATTTTTAGTGTTGTTCCATTCGTGAACAGCTTCAATCCTCTATTCATAAGGTGTCCATGAATTTTAGAATCATATGCCATTTAACATACACTGGTAATAATAACCTTCTTTATAATTTTCTTCGCTTTGCGATCTTCGGTATAAGCATCCGTGTTGCTCTTGCAGATATTTTAATGTCACCTCCCTACCTCCTGCTACACTGTTGTCTCCGCTTTATCTGATCTCTTAGTATCTAGCAAAGAACTTCAGTGATCCACCTACTTACAATCCATTCACCAGGCGACACGATTCGCTAACCCCCATTTCATTCTCATTACAGTTGTAGTTACGTCTTCCACCTCAGCAGGTTCCGTCACATATTTATTCGTCTCTCCACCTCTTGCTGAACAACCCTGATATCTCTAATCGTCCGTGTTTCACTGTCATAAATCGTAATTGGAAATACACCCCTGATTGCAAAAGTCTATTTTAAGAGATATTGAAGCTTAGTTTTTGAAAATCTTGTTTAGTTTACCAAAAGAACTGGAGACCATCTTTACTCTTCGACTCTGTTTATCTTCTTCTAGTTCTTCCTCTTTTTGTGGTCGTCATTCCAAAAGCTAGTGTGACGCAGCTCTCCATGCAACTCTATTCTCCAAATAAGTGCTACAACCTACATCCATTTGAACTTGCTGACTGCGTTCATCCCTTGTCTCTCTCTACTGCTCTTACCCCCTGTACTTGTATCTATCACCAAACTGAGGATTCTTTCATACCTCATGGTGCGTCCTATCAACTGATACTTTCTTTCAGTCAAGTTGTGTCATCAGTTCCATTCAGTAGCTCCTCCCTAGTTACACAACCTACCCATCTAATCTCGAGCATTCTTCATCTACATCTACATCCATACTCCGCAAGCCACCTGACGGTGTGGCGGAGGTTACTTTGAGTACCTCTATCGGTTCTCCCTTTATTCTAGTCTCGTATTGTTCGTGGAAAGAAAGTGTCGGTATGCCTCTGTGTGAGCGCTAATCACTCTGATTTTATCCTCATGGTCTCTTCACGAGATATACGTAGGAGGGAGCAATATAATGCTTTACTCCTCGGTGAAGGTATATTCTCGAAAGTTCAACAAAAGCCCGTACCGAGCTACTGGGCGTCTCTACTGCAGAGTCTTCCACTGGAGTTTATCTGTGATCTCCGTAACGCTTTCGCGATTACTAAATGATCCTGTAACGAAGCGCGCTACTCTCCGTTGGATCTTCTCTATCTCTTCTATCAACCACATCTCGTACGGTTCCCACACTGGTGAGCAATATTCAAGCAGTGGGTGAACAAGTGTACTGTAACCTACTTCCTTTGTTTTCGTATTGCATTTCCTTAGGATTCTTCCAATGAATCACTAGCATCTGCTTTACCGACGATCAACTTTATATGACCATTCCATTTTAAATCACTCCTAATGCGTACTCCCAGCTAGTTTGTGGAATTAACTGCCTCCAGTTGCTGACCTGCTATGTCGTAGCTAAATGATAAAGGATCTTTCTTTCTGTGTATTCGCAGCACATTACACTTGTCTACATTGAGATTCAATTGCCATTCCCTGCACCATGCGTCAATTCGTCGCAGATCCTCCTGCATTTCAGTACAAATGGTTCAAATGGCTCTGAGCACTATGGGACTTAACATCAGTCCCCTAGAACTTAGAACTACTTAAACCTAACTAACCCTAAGGACAGCACACACATCCATGCCCGAGGCAGGATTCGAACATGCGACCGTCGCATTCGCGCGGTTCCGGACTGAAGCGCCTAGAACCGCTCGGCCACCGCGGCTGGGATTTCAGTACACTTTTCCATTTTACAACCTCTCGATATACTACAGCATCATCCGCAAAAAGCCTCAGTGAACTTAGGATGTTATCCACAAGGTTATTTATGTATATTGTGAATAGCAACGGTCCTACGACACTCCCCTGCGGCACAACTGAAATCACTCTTACTTCGGAAGACTTGTCTCCATTGAGAATGACATGCTGCGTTCTGTCATCTAGGAACTCTTCAATCTAAT
This sequence comes from Schistocerca cancellata, assembly GCF_023864275.1. Taxonomy (NCBI): domain Eukaryota; kingdom Metazoa; phylum Arthropoda; class Insecta; order Orthoptera; family Acrididae; genus Schistocerca; species Schistocerca cancellata. Next base: position 1,140,648,985 of record NC_064626.1, on the reverse strand, counting down.
CACACAATTGGTCTGATAGTCCATATGCTCTTACTTTGTTCATTAAACGACTGTGGGGAACTGTATCGAACGCCTTGCGGAAGTCAAGAAACACGGCATCTACCTAGGAACCCGTGTCTATGACCCTCTGAGTCTCGTGGACGAATAGCGCGAGCTGGGTTTCACACGATCGTCTTTTTCGAAACCCATGCTGATACCTACAGAGTAGATTTCTAGTCTCCAGAAAAGTCATTATCATCATCATCATCATTTAAGACTGATTATGCCTTTCAACGTTCAGTCTGGAGCATAGTCCCCCTTATAAAATTCCTCCATGATCCCCTATTCAGTGCTAACATTGGAGCCTCTTCAGATGTTAAGCCTATTACTTCAAAATCATTCTTAACCGAATCCAGGTACATTCTCCTTGGTCTACCTTGACTCCTCCTACCCTCTACAGCTGAACCAATGAGTCTCTTGGGTAACCTTGCTTCTTCCATGCGTGTAACATGACCCCACCATCCAAGCCTGTTCGCCTGACAGCTACATCTATAGAGTTCATTCCCAGTTTTTCTTTGATTTCCTCATTGTGGACAGCCTCCTGCCATTCTTCCCATCTGCTAGTACCTGCAATCATCCTAACTACTTTCATATCCGTAACCTCACCTTATTGATAAGGTAACCTGAATCCACCCAGCTTTCGCTCCCATACAACAAAGTTGGTCGAAAGATTGAACGGTGCACAAATAACTTAGTCTTCGTACTTACTTCCTTCTTGCAGAAGAGAGTAGATCGTAGCTGAGCGCTCACTGCATTAGTTTTGCTACACCTCGCTTCCAGTTCTTTCACTATGTTGCCATCCTGTGAGAATATGCATTCTAAGTACTTTAAACCGTCCTCCTGTTCTAACTTTGTTCCTCCTATTTGGCACTCAATCCCTTTATATCTCTTTCCCACTGACATTACTTTCGTTTTGGAGATGCTAATCTTCATACCATAGTCCTTACATTTCTGATATAGCTCTGAAATATTACTTTGCAAACTTTCAATCGAATCTGCCATCACAACTAAGCCATCCGCATATGCGAGACTGCTTATTTTGTGTTCACATATCTTATTCTCATCCAGCCAGTCTATTGTTTTCAACATATGATCCATACATAATATGAACAACAGTGGAGACAGGTTGCAGCCTTGTCTTACCCCTGAATCTACTCTGAACCATGAACTCAATTTACCGTCAACTCTAACTGCTGCCTGACTGTCTATGTAAAGACCTTTAATTGCTTGCAAAAGTTTGCCTCCTATTCCATAATCTCGTAGAACAGACAATAACTGCCTCCTAGGAACCCGGTCATATTCCTTTTCTAGATCTATAAAGCATACATACAATTCCCTGTTCCACTCGTAACACTTCTCCATTATTTGCCGTAAGCATAAGATCTGGTCCTGACAACCTCTATGAGGCCTAAACCCACACTGGTTTTCATCCAATTTGTCCTCAACTAATACTCGCATTTCCTTCCAACAATACCTGAGAAGATTTTACCCACAACGCTGATTAAAGAGATACCTCCGTAGTTTTTAAATCTGTTTCCATGTTTAAAGATTGGTGTGATTACTGCTTTCGTCCAGTCTGATGGAACCCGTTCCGACTCCCATGCCATTTCAATTGTCCTGTGAAGCCATTTAAGACCTGAAATTCCACTGTATTTGATGAGTTCCGACTTAATTTCGTCCATCCCAGCCGCTTTAGTGCACTGCAATCTATTGACCATTTTCTCCAGTTCCTCAAATGTGTTCCTATTTCCATCATCATTCCTATCCCATTGTACATCGAAATCTGAAACATTACTGATCGTATTTTCACCTACATTGAGCAACTCTTCAAAATATTCCCTCCATCTGCCCAAGGCATCAACAGGATTCACCAGCAGTTTTCCTGACCTGTCCAAAATACTTGTCAGTTCCTTCTTGCCCCCCTTTCGAAGACTGCTAATTACACTCCAGAATGGTTTTCCACCAACTTGACCCAAGTCATTATACTCGAACATAATACGTGTTCCAAAATTCTACAACTGGTCGACTTTAGAGATATAGGTCTACAGTTCTGCACATCTGTTCGACGTCCCTTCTTGAAAACGGGGATGCCTTCCGAAGTAAGAGTGATTTTAGGTGTGCCGCAGGGGAGTGTCGTAGGACGTTGCTATTCACAATATACATAAATGACCTTGTGGACGACATCGCAAGTTCACTGAGGCTTTTTGCGGATGATGCTGTGGTATATCGAGAGGTTGTAACAATGGAAAATTGTACTGAAATGCAGGAGGATCTGCAACAACTGACGCATGGTGCAGGGAATGGCAATTGAATCTCAATGTAGACAAGTGTAATGTGCAGCGAATACATAGAAAGAAAGATCCTTTGTCATTTAGCTACAATATAGCAGGTCAGCAACTGGAAGCAGTTAATTCCATAAACTATCTGGGAGTACGCAATAGGAGTGATTTAAAATGGAATGATCATATAAAGTTGATCGTCGGTAAAGCAGATGCCAGAATGAGATTCATTGGAAGAATGCTAAGGAAATGCAATACGAAAACAAAGGAAGTAGGTTACAGTACACTTGTTCGCCCACTTCTTGAATACTGCTCAGCAGTGTGGGATCCATACCAGAAAGGGTTGATAGAAGAGATAGAGAGGATCCAACGGAGAGCAGAGCGCTTCGTTACAGGATCATTTAGTAATCGCGAAAGCCTTACGGAGATGATAGACAAACTCCAGTGGAAGACTCTGCAGGAGAGACGCTCAGTAGCTCGGTACGGGCTTTTGTTGAAGTTTCGAGAACATACCTTCACCGAGGAGTCAAGCTGTATATTGCTCCCTCCTACGTATATCTCGCGAAGAGACCATGAGGATAAAAACAGAGAGATTAGAGCCCACACAGAAGCATACCGACAATCCTTCTTTCTACGAACAATACGAGACTGGAACAGAAGGGATAGCCGATAGAGATACTCAAGGTACCCTCCGCCACACACCGTCAGGTGGCTTGCGGAGTATGGATGTAGATGTAGATGTGCCCTTTTCCAATCCCTTGGAACGCTACGCTCTTCTAGAGCCGTACGGTACACCGCTGCAAGTATGGGAGCAAATTCTATCAGAAGCTCGTGTTCTCTTCTGGTCGCCCACGTTCGACTTCCGCGGTTGCAGAAACGGCGGGCCTGTGCGACGTGCAGCCGGTGGAGATGCTGCAGGACCAGGCGCAGTGCATCCTGGGCGACTACGTGCGCAGCCGCTACCCTCGGCAGCCGACGCGCTTCGGCCGGCTGCTGCTGCTGCTGCCCAGCCTGCGGGCCGTGCGCCAGTCCACGGTCGAGCGGCTCTTCTTCAAGGACACCATCGGCGACATCCCCATCCAGCGCCTGCTCGGCGACATGTACCACATGGACAAGTACACCTAGGCGCCCGCTCGCCGACATGTACCACACCTTGCCTACGTGCCCGACAAGTGCTTGCTCGGTGACGGACAAGTGCACGTAGACGACAACCCCGTCCTGTGGCTGCTCAGTGAAATGTACCACTCGGACGAGCACGCCTATGCAAGCACTGCGTCACGTCATTGGACTGTCGACCGAGGGGCAGATGGGTGCATCTAGGTGAAGCCTCAGACCGCAGGTATTCTCCATCCGGACTGCCACGTGTGCGGTCACTGCACGGCGCTGTCCAGTACGACGAGGTTAGCTGCATCGTGCAGCCCAAAACTGTGATCCCTGACACTATATTACTCCCTGGTTCTCGTGTCCAGATGTAGTCTAGTGCCTGATGTGACTCGGAGTAATACAAAATATACGAGTTACGGAACTGAAATAAAGCGGCAGAGGCGACGATGAGGTCACTGCGTCCCGAATTCTTCTTGTTACAGACACAAAAGCGACGATTTTTCATCTGAATAAATTTCATTTGTCTTGATCGCAAGATACGTTGTTCATTGCTGAACAATCATCATCTTCACGTGGTAGAAACATAGTCACAGCATGCTACATTCACTAGTAGTGTGTGTGTGTGCACCTCTACATTACTAAAAGACTAAAATGTTCAGATGATACCAATAGCAGATTGCCTGTTAATATATTCCAGGAGAAACAAGACTAATTTTCAGTGTTTCATATAATTAATGTCCAAATTTATAAATTTAAAATGCTGTCACAATCCAATCATGAACAGGTATAATGTTGCATTAAACATGTAACATAAGAGGTCAAGTATTAAAGTCAGAAACTTCGTGTTTGTCTCGAGGCAGCGGAACTCACAGCGCCCAAATTCCCCAGCCTACATTCAACCAGTAGTCGAAAATGAGAGCACTTAACGACTTACGACAAACTTTGCATGGAATTCCGAACTTTTTCGAAACTTGCTCTCACTGATACTCCCCACAATATAATCAAAGAGACGAAATTTATCACTCACAACATTTCTACTGTTCGTGCAGAAAAACATCAGCAGCGGACATGACATCGTAACTTATTACTTTTTTACTACTAACTCTGTTTGTAATACATTTTGTAGACGACATCCACATACACCATTGAAGGTACACGCATATTATATCATTAACGACAAATAGTTTAGAAGACATGACGTCATAATAAAATGAGTGAGAAACTCGATTTTCTTAAAACGAAGTGCAAATTACACGGATGTCTGAAGCTCTCATATACATGAGAGTTTTCGATTATTTAAAGAATCAGGAGTGAGAGAGGCGCAGGAGGTGTGGGCGAGGGCATAAGTAACTGGTACACACTAAGTAACTACACTCAGCTCTAGCTGAATTTTTTACGCTCTAAAAGCTATTTCTTAGCGCCCGAAAAGGTCTCAGGAATGTTCCTGCGATCAATACGAATGAAATTTATATTGAACTTCCAGATTACGTGATTCATAACTTGACCATGTCAAACTTTATGTAACGAAATAATGCTATTGATCTAGTTTGACAGCACGAATAATATGTAACGTTAATACTCTCAATATTTCATAAACTTTTCCATATGTCGAATGAAAGTTTTCAGGAAGTGGATGTACACAGATCTTCGAATACATTGCTAAATTTTTAATACTGGTTACTGTTTTCATCTAGGGAAATTATCAAACACTTTTTTGCCACTATGTGCTTTTTAAGGCATTAGATACCCCCTGAAAAGCTACCTCCCTAGCTGAGCCTGCTGACGCACCCTCCTGCTGTGACGGCTGACGAGACGAAATTTTCATCGTCAGTATTTGGCCGACAGAGAGAGCAGAGGTGGAGGCGTACCGTTCCTGACCATCTTATGTTTCGCCAATGTCTTGCCTTGCGCTCCACATCTCTGCAGTGCCTCGAGTAATGGCATGTGGCCCTGCCTTCGGCACCCCCCCCCCCCTTGGTGCTATTTGAGAGGAGTAGAGCAATTGCATAAGCACACGGTATAGAACGAAAAGTCTCGGTTTAAACTCGTGAGTGATATTGTAAGAAATAGTATTGATAAAAAATACCTATAGGAAATTTAAAAAGATTAGATCAGATTCTTCCACTAGTCGAGCTTATCAAGGCAGATCGCATTGCCAAGGTATGACTTCCCAGGACAGCTGTAATTTTTTAAACATGATTATCTCAAAACCACATTTTTTTGGTTTACAACCTTCCTACAGCTATGTCATCATACATTTATATTGACAAATAGTAACACTCTATTTACTTTGTTATTGTCTTGTAAAGTAAATAATTTTGCCTTGCTCTTGTGATGAAGTGTTTCCTTAAATGCTTTCTCCATGTTTGTAGCATTTTTGAAGATTTTAAATGTTATAAATATATTTTTCACTTCACTTCATTACTATACAGTTTATTAAAATACAGTCAAGTTTCACTTACGCTAGGTGCCATTTTGTCATCTGATTCAGTAAATCTTACATATAAACAGTTTTAAACAACAACACAAAAAGAAGTACACTGAAATTTAAAAAGAAGGGAATCCCAAGTGAACAAACTGCAAAAGATATTTTGCAGAGGATGGCGAAGCGCCACATACGTTTTTGCACACTAACTCTGTTGCTCATAAGGAAACCACTCATTCAACTGTTGGTCTGTTGATGCCTGCTCGTCCAGTTGTTCTAAGGGAGTAATATGCCAAAACTTTGCGTAAATAACAAAAATGAAATAAATTATTATTACTGGGTCCATTCTGTATAAAGTATCAACTAAAAAGTACCGATATCGACATGAAAGTACTCGATATAAATAAGTGTTCCTACTAATGTGCTGACACAGGATTTCACCCTCTGCTTCTTTCTCTCATGTCATCAATAACACAAATATGTCACTAAAAACTCTGTTCACCCACATCACAGATATGCCTAACACATAACCTTATTTCTCTGCAAATAAAGAGCATGGCACTGCACGCGAGGTAAGAACGCACTTGGGATTAGGCGACTGAACAACCGGTCCACGGGGTCTTCCAGTTAACAATGCCACACGACTTTACTTTAGTTCGTCAACCACGTGTGCAGTCTCACATCACTAGCCAGAGTTCACACTCAGTCTTTTCTCTTCACAAAAACAATCGTCCAATGTCTTATATGTGAGGCTGATGTCTGTCCACTGCATTACACTAATTCTATATCTGCCTGGCAAATGAAGAAAATTGCACTATTCTGACACCCTTTTGACCCTATGTTTAACACTTTTCTCGTCTATGTTGACGAAACGTTTGGTTCAAAAATTTGATGTGCACTTGTCACTGTCCTCATTTCTTAACAAAGCAAACAAACACCGCTAAAAATTACATTGTTGCATTTAAGAAGTATCTGAGATTGTAAACGCCTCTTTCCACACATCGTTATATCAGTGTTGTTATTATGATATTTGACCTTGTTGCCTATATCTGTGCATGGCGAGTTACAAAATAAAACGTGCGTACTGCATCCGTAGATTTACTATTTCTAACCAGAGCACAACACAGTTTATATCAGTCGCTCACCTGTCGATGGTGCATATGCTGCAACAATTGACAGTCCACATTGCAACAGATCGCAACTGAAAGTATTAACTACGTAGATAGCAACGCGAACTCCGATTAACGAACCACAAACTTGAGTAAATACACTCATGTATCTTCTGAAAATCCTTCCACGAAAATAAACAACTGCAGTTTACTTTTGATAACTCTTAACCGTACAAATTGCGGCAAAAACTAATTATTGATTCTTCATTATTTTACGAGTGTGTTCAGAATATTTTTGCCACCTAGTACTGCACTGAAGTTTATAAGTATTGGCGTTGTGCTATCGGTAAATGCATTTACACACAAGAAGCATAGTTCAGTTTAGTAATGTTACTGAAGTTTCTCAGTGACATCGTCACAAATACCATGATAATGATTCATGTTCGCGTGTAAAAAAACACTATGAGCAACAACACTTTCCATTTGTTGGCGAATAGTTTACACCTATATAAAATGTATTAGTCAAGTTCTTCACAATATTCACACCAGAATGCAATACAGCACCAGTAGAAAATTCACTGCTTTCCGCATAACGCGCCTCGCATTACGATGCGGCACTTTAGCTGCTCATGCGGCCCCCACAAATGCCGACTGCCCGATGTCCGTTAAGGCAACAATGGCCAGCTAAGACGACAATGCCTCCTTCAAATCAAATTACAAGCGCTGGCACGCTTCTTAAAATGTTCAGGTGCTGCGTAACGTGAGACAACAGTATGCCTACGAGTTTTGTGAGTATTTCAATACATATTAAAGCTACAGTCGTCCACCACACGGAAACATCTCGCCCTTGTCCCGCGTATCACTTTTCCGAAACCTTGTCACAATATGTCGAATTGTTTATGAAATATTGAGGATATACACGTTGTGTAGGATTACCCTTGTGTTCAGAGTTGGCATTTGTTCTTCTTTAGAACGTGGTGTGACGTGCTGCCCAACTTCGTAACTGAAAAGTGAAACCACTGGAAGCCTCTCAAGATTTCTGTACTTCGGAGCATCTCGACTAAAACTTTAGTGTAGTTAGTGAAGTGGTGGCGACCAATGTTGAACATTTCAATGGTACAGAGACTTCCTCACTGCTTGGACGTGAAGCAGTGGGCAATCTTACAACGATCTTCTTTATAAAGAACTGCCTCCCCGTTGGGCTGAACGTGTTAATAGATTAATAAATGCTGTTCGTCGATGTGTGATAGGTGCTTGAGAATATCGTTTCTTACTGTTGTTATTCGCCTGATGAAGAGAAAGTGCTGTACATGTATGGAATTCGTTATAAAATTTCTGGAATGTGAGATCTTGTTAATTAATTTATGTAGCGCTGTAAATATTTGTCAGTCTTTGTTCAAAGCCTCTTAAACGAATACACGATGTAACTCAACGTAATTCATGTGTCATTTTATGGGAAGACCAAACCTGTTAATGTGTAACCCATTTCCCTCTTATTTCTCAATACTGAAGTACCTACACTGACTTTTATACCTTAAAAATGTCGCCGATTTCTACCCAAAATGACAAAATAAATAAATAAGAAGAAAATTATTTTTCGGCTTCAAAGTGAAAATGTGTGTGTGTGTGTGTGTGTGTGTGTGTGTGTGTGTGTGTGTGTGTGCGGGAACGGGGGTGGAGTGTTTCAATCAAAACTACGATTACTTTTATATGTAGTCCCTCTCCACAACACTGCAATTTTTCAATGTTTTTTGTTTTTCTTTTTTTTTGCGATGACCCTCGTCGTCTTTGTTTATTAATTCAGACTCTTAACCATCAACTGCGTCAGGCTTCTTAAGAATGCGATGAAACTCCAGATATCTCATTACATTTGTTTCTCGTTGTAATGATGTAAAATTATTGTAGTAATATTGTGTTTTTTCCATTTAAACTACTTTCTCAGCTTCGGCTGAAAATTCTTTTTCTTTTCAAAGTGGAAAACAAAACACCACTTCAAGAATTTCAAAGTCACAGATGATTGTCATTCAATGATGAGAAACGTGAATAATATTCGCGTTTTTCATATTTCATATTTTCCTTTTTGATGAATTTCAAATAATTTCATGTTCCGTGATGCAAATTAATTAACACTCTTGACATGAACCAATACTGTTGCCTCTATATTTTCCCATAAATATTTTTGTAACATACTTTAGTGAAGATAGGATGCCTCGTTTGACTGTTCTGTAATTGTGTCCTGCTACAGGTTGTCCCAGAAGTGGTGTACCTCTTGAACAAAATGTAATTTGTTTAATAATATTGTTAGAACTAAAATGTCTGTAGTATTTTACAAACTATAGTCAAGACTTCATTTGTGAAAAGTAACACTGGGCATAAGTCAACCAACCACGTTGTTACAGTAACAGGCCTGTAGCGCAACATGTTGCATGACTTTCTGCGAGGTCTGTTATGAAATTTTCCGAATTACCACGCTAATGTTGTCTCTGAGGGCGGCAAGTATCCGCCGTCTATTCCTGTAGACATTGTCCTTTAGAAAAACCACCAAAGAAAGAAATCAGGTGCCGAGAAATCTGGCGACCTCCAGCAGTCAGTTAATACTCTACCACGAGCCGTCATCTGTCCTGAAGAAATGTCATACTCTATCGAGGGGTATGGCAGATTGCACCGTCTTGATGAAACCACGGTTCATTGTTTACCGTAGCCAATAATGGTCTTAGAAAAGTATGTTGTATCTTTTCCTACCAGTCGCCCGTGAGCTTGCACAGCAATTCGTCCATGCGTTAAGTATAATTGAACTACATCCGGACGTTCTTTATTACTTCACCTATTCATGATTCACCTATTCATGTGCTCATACGGCAAAGACTACCAAATCCACCGGTTAGTCCCTCAACCGTTAGAGGTAAAACTCAATGGGACTCGGGGCAAGTAAGGCTAGCAACCTGCTTCCCTGGTACTTTAAATATGATGCTGGCAACAATCAGAGCAAAATGCCTCGGACCTTTGGAGGTGACGGAGTCCCACCTCTAACTGACAAACCAGGGACTCCTAAGATACGACTTGGCAAACAAATGGTAATGAGATGGGGAGCTATTAATATCCATGGGGGCTACTCTGGGAAGAAGGTAGAGCTGGCAGAGGCTGCAAGTAAGATGGGGCCGGACGTTTTAGCTGTTAGTGACATTCGGGTAAGGGGTGAGAAAGAAGAGAATGTGGGAGAATACAATGTCTACCTGTCAGGAGTCAAAGCAGGAATAGCACAATGGGGTGTAGGGCTTTACATCAGTAAAGAAATGGTACCCAGCGTAGTTGTAATAAGGTATGTAAACGAACGACTGATGTGGATAGATTTGACAGTGTCTAGCAAGAAAATTAGGATTGTGTCAGTATATTCGCATTGTGAAGGGACAGATCAAGATAAGATGGATAGTTTTTATGATGCACTCAGTGATGTAGTTGTTAGAGTAAAGGACAAGGACGTGTTCTGCTCATGGGTGATTTTAATGTCAGGATTGGAAATCGAACAGAAGGGTATGAAATGGTTATGGGTAAATTTGGAGAGGATATGGAGGCCAACAGGAACGGGAAACAACTCTTGGGTTTCTGTGCCAGTATGGGCTTAGTAATCACAAACTCCTTTTTTAAACATAAGAACATTCACCGGTATACTTGGGAAGGCAGGGGAACCAGATCTGTCACTGACTATTGTAACTTCCCCACAAATTTTTTTAAAATGGATAATAATATGAGTATGATTCTAATTTAGTGTAACCTCCCCACAAAAAATAAAAATAAATATTATGGATAAGATTCTAATTTTTTAGTGTAACCTCAAAACAAAATTCTTTCTCATTTGTTACCTCCATACAAAATTCTTTCTCATTTAATCTAAGCTCAAAATTTATTCGCATTTAGCGTAACCTCGGAACAGTACAATTCCTAAACCTCTCAACAGTAAAAATTATAATTATGTCGTTCACATTCAGTGTAAAGTCCCAATAAAAAAAATTCAGTAACCTGGTAATAAAACAATGTAACAAACCTCTCAATTAAATTGTCGCTGACTTATGACTTTTCAATAATTCACTGTGAATTTAACCTGGTAAATTTTGGACGACAGCAGCGCTGCGTCATGGCCCTGAAAGGTCATTCTGAATAAAAAAAAGGTAAACTTCTTACCTCAATAAAGTCGCCGGATATATCTGCTCTTACAATAAATTTTCCGGCACAGCTCTGTGCAATGCTGGCCGATATATCTCTCATTTATGAAAGGAAGCAACTGATTTTTCTATTGCAATAATCGGGATGATCATGGATGGGAGAAATTAATAAATTCTTTAAATTGAAATGAATGGTTGTTAAAAGTTACTTTTCATGAGGAAGATTATTATTACGACAGTTTTAAAACATTTACATGCGACTTGAGATAACATTACTACATATGCGCGAGGCTGCTTTTAACTTGTACAATAATACTCAGGCTCCGACATCGCTGCATCGCGACCGGCCCAGCCAACACGATACACCATACCAGACCAGAGCAGACTCCAGACTAGCCACAACTTACTACCACAGCTACACAGTTCCTACTGCAGTCAACATTGCTCTCTGGTCAGAGACCTTGCATATCGCAGGCAGCGCATGAGCATTACATCTGCTCGGACCTCTTACACTATATAATAACAGATCAGGAATTCAGGAAGGCTGTGGGGGACACACGTGTATTCAGGGGATTCTTTGATGACACTGATCATTATTTAATCTGCAGTGAAATTGGTATTGTGAGGCCGAAAGTGCAGGAGGTCAGGTCCATATGTAGGAGAATACGAGTGGAGAAACTTCAGGATAAGGAAATCAGGCACAAGTACATAACAGTGATCTCAGAAAGGTACCAGTTAGTTGAATGTAGACAATTACAGTCACTGGAAAAGGAATGGACAAGGTACAGGGACAAAGTACTAGAAGTGGCTAAAGAATGTCTTGGAACAGTAGTGTGTAAAGGTAGGACGAAGCAAACAGCTTGGTGGAATGACACAGTCAAGGCAGCCTGTAAAAGGAAAATGAAGGCGTATCAAAAATGGCTACATACTAGAACTCAGGTAGACAGAGAAAGTTATGTTGAAGAAAGAAACAAAGCCAAACAAATAATTGCAGCATCCAAGTAGAAATCTTGGGAAGACTTTGGAAACAGGTTGGAGACATTGGGTCAAGCTGCTGGAAAACCATTCTGGACTGTAATTAGCAGTCTTCGAAAGGTGGGTAAGAAGGAAATGACAAGTATTTTGGACAGGTCAGGAAAACTGCTGGTGAATCCTGTGGATTCCTTGGGCAGATGGAGGGAATATTTTGAAGAGTTGCTCAATGTAGGTGAAAATACGATCAGTAATGTTTCAGATTTCGATGTACAATGGGATAGGAATGATGATGGAAATAGGATCACATTTGAGGAACTGGAGAAAATGGTCAATAGATTGCAGTGCAATAAAGCAGCTGGGGTGGATGAAATTAAGTCGGAACTCATCAAATACAGTGGAATGTCAGGTCTTAAATGGCTACATAGGATAATTGAAATGGCCTGGGAGTCGGGACAGGTTCCATCAGACTGGACGAAAGCAGTAATCACACCAATCTTTAAACATGGAAAAAGATTTAACAACTACAGAGGTATCTCTTTAATCAGCACTGTGGGTAAAATCTTCTCAGGTATCGTTGAAAGGAAAGTGCGAGTATTAGTTGAGGACCAATTGGATGAAAATCAATGTGGGTTTAGGCCTCTTAGAGGTTGTCAGGACCAGATCTTTAGCTTACGGCAAATAATGGAGAAGTGTTACGAGTGGAACAGGGAATTGTATGTATGCTTTATAGATCTAGAAAAGGCATATGACCGGGTTCCTAGGAGGAAGTTATTGTCCGTTCTACGAGATTATGGAATAGGAGGCAAACTTTTGCAAGCAATTAAAGGTCTTTACATGGATAGTCAGGCAGCAGTTAGAGTTGACGGTAAATTGAGTTCATGGTTCAGAGTAGTTTCAGGGGTAAGACAAGGCTGCAACCTGTCTCCACTGTTGTTCATATTATGTATGGATCATATGTTGAAAACAATAGACTGGCTGGGTGAGATTAAGATATGTGAACACAAAATAAGCAGTCTCGCATATGCGGATGACTTAGTTGTGATGGCAGATTCGATTGAAAGTTTGCAAAGTAATATTTCAGAGCTATATCAGAAATGTAAGGACTATGGTATGAAGATTAGCATCTCCAAAACGAAAGTAATTTCAGTGGGAAAGAGATATAAACGGATTGAGTGCCAAATAGGAGAAACAAAGTTAGAACAGGTGGACGGTTTCAAGTACTTAGGATGCATATTCTCACAGGATGGCAACATAGTGAAAGAACTGGAAGCGAGGTGTAGCAAAGCTAATGCAGTGAGCGCTCAGCTACGATCTACTCTCTCCTGCAAGAAGGAAGTCAGTACCAAGACTAAGTTATCTGTGCACCGTTCAATCTTTCTACCAACTTTGTTGTATGGGAGCCAAAGCTGGGTGGATTCAGGTTACCTTATCAATAAGGTTGAGGTTACGGATATGAAAGTAGTTAGGATGATTGCAGGTACTAGCAGATGGGAACAATGGCAGGAGGGTGTCCACAATGAGGAAATCAAAGAAAAATTGGGAATGAACTCTATAGATGTAGCAGTCAGGGCGAACAGGCTTAGATGGTGGGGCCACGTTACACGCATGGGAGAAGCAAGGTTACCCAAGATGATGATGATGATGTTTGGTTTGTGGGGCGCTCAACTGCGTGGTTATCAGCGCCCGTACAATTTCCCAACCTTTGCTCAGTCCAATTTCGCCACTTTTCTGGATGATGATGAAATGATGAGGACAACACAAACACCCAGTCATCTCGAGGCAGGTGAAAATCCCTGACCCCGCCGGGAATCGAACCCGGGACCCCGTGCTCGGGAAGCGAGAACGCTACCGCGAGACCACGAGCGGCGGACAGGTTACCCAAGAGACTCATGGGTTCAGCAGCAGAGGGTAGGAGGATTCGGGGCAGACCAAGGAGAAGGTACCTGGATTCGGTTAAGAATTATTTTGAAGTAATAGGCGTAACATCAGAAGAGGCACCAATGTTAGCACTGAATAGGGAATCATGGAGGAATTTTATAAGGGGCACTATGCACCATGCTGAACGCTGAAAGGCATAATCAGTCTTAAATGATGATGATGATTCATGATTAAACTCCAAGGTCACAGGAGCCGTCTCCAGCAAACTTCAAATAGATAGACTACTCTTGGGGAAACATTATCTGAACACAATATGAGCGTCCACCGTCAGTCAGCTACCAACACAAACTGAACATCGTCACTAGGCGGCCCGTAGACGGTCAATGTTGCTCTTCAACATTTCTGGCTGTGCAATAATAGTGGGCGTGTGTAAGTTAGGTTACATGGTCGCGCGATAATACTGAGCATATCAGAAACTTTTGAAATACTTGGCACCACTTACGAAATACTGTGCCGTCTGTGGGCAATGTAGACAACATCCTCGACAGTCGTTTACGTGCTTTGTTTAATTACGGTCCCTATGAACATTTGTATTCCCTCTTGTGTTTATCTACTGAAATGAGTTGAAAACAAGAAGAAAGATTATTCATATTATAACGCATCAAATGTACAAATGTTTGTGTATGTTATGGTATGTAAGGGCAGATGAATATAAAAACAGGAAAATTAAGAACAACTGTTACGAGCTGTTGCTCACCAAATACGGAAAGATGTACCCTTTAGGTACGATTGATGAACTTTTAAAGAAATATATTTAAGAAAAAACACAGAGGCAACCACTTCCCCGGTAATATATCAAATGTTGGACTGTCAACGCATAGTACAATCTCGTAATCATTTATCTCATTTAGTCTCAATTTTCTTAATAAGTTATCGTGAATGAATTTTGCACGCTACCTACAGTCTACAAATTTTTCACTGCCTTTTTTTCTTCTGCTTGAACGAATAACAGCGGCATCTGCTGCTCGACCGTGTTAAATTTTGAACGCTATTACCGAGCGGTATAAGTAGAACTCCAGTTAACATTGCAGAATATTATTGAATAGTATTGACCGTCTACGAGCCGGTTTATTTTAATTACAGATCCATTACAATGCTTTATTGGCTCTTTATTGCTGCTGCTGTCTTGCTGCGAACCCCGGTCACTGGCCAAAACATGGCGACAACCGGAAATGCACATCAACAGAAAGGAAAGACCCCGCGTTTCCACGGTCTCGCAAACACCATATGAAACAAAAAACAATGAATATTGTGTGAATATATTGAAGTAATACACCGAAAGACAAATTAATTGCCGGCCGCAGTGGTCTAGCGGTCCTGGCGCTGCAGTCCGGAACCGCGGGACTGCTACGGTCGCAGGTTCGAATCCTGCCTCGGGCATGGGTGTGTGTGATGTCCTTAGGTTAGTTAGGTTTAATTAGTTCTAAGTTCTAGGGGACTTATGACCTAAGATGTTGAGTCCCATAGTGCTCAGAGCCATTTGAACTATTTGACAAATTTAATAATATTTACTTGACGTTTCTCCGACGGAAAGGACACAGCATTACAGTCAACATTTGTAACACTAGCCTTTCCACTGAGTATACAGGGTGATCAAAAAGTCAGTATAAATTTGAAAACTGAATAAATCACAGAATAATGTAGATAGAGAGGTACAAATTGACACACATGCTTGTAATGACATGGGGTTTTATTAGAACCAAAAATATACAAATGTTCAAAAAAAGTCCGACAAATGGCGCTTCATCTGATCAGAATAGAAATAATTAGCATAAAAAAGTAAGACAAAGCAAAGATGATGTTTTTTTACATTAAATGCTCAATATGTCCACCATCATTCCTCAACAATAGCTGTAGTCCAGGAATAATGTTGTGAACAGCACTATAAAGCATGTCCGGAGTTATGGTGAGGCATTGGCGTCGGATGTTGTCTTTCAGCATCCCTAGAGATGTCGGTCGATCACGATACACTTTCGACTTCAGGTAACCCCAAAGCCGATAATAGCACGGACTGAGGTCTGGGTTCCTGGGAGGCCAAGCATGACGAAAGTGGCGGCTGAGCACACGATCATCACCAAACGACGCGCGCAAGCGATCTTTTCAGGCGTCTAGCAATTATTTTATTTTATTTTATTTTTGTTCTAATAAAACCCCATGTCATTCCAATCATGTGTGTCAATTTTTACCTCTCTATCTATATTATTCCGTGATTTATTAGGTTTTCAAATTTATACTGACTTTTTGATCAGCCGGTATTTGAACCCTGACGTGCGATTGGAGCTCTGCAGGAGACCCCTCTGCAGTTGACACTACCCTTTTATTGCGTTCTACACATTTTCTCAACCTCACGTTTCATTAGATATGGGAGTACACCGCCTGACAAGAAAGGTACAGCACCCAGAAGACACGGTCGAATGTCATGACCTGCTCTTTTCCTAAAAGGACAGGCCTTACTGTCTGTTTTTGTACAGACTAAGTTTTTGTAACTATTCCTGTATTGTCATTCTTGAGTTTCTCCCGGCGTATTTGATAATCAAAATATCCACGGGTGTACTGCCGGTCTACAGTGTCCAACGGGCACAATATTTCGGCGATCATACATGTCGCCATCATCAGGTGAACTGACGGACTGAGCTCCTGTGAACGTGCCGGCACGGAGATCCGTACGCTATGGCTGCCCAGGGGGAACTGGGTTCGGTCGCGGCGGCGGCACAATATTTCGGCACTCTCTCACGTACCAATGGACACTGTAGACCGGCAGTACACCCGTGGATATTCTGATTATCAAATACGCCGGGAGAAACTCAAGAATCACATCATACACCTTTACGGGGAGGAGATGTACCGCAGCATGAAGAAATTTAAAAAGTTGCGCCACCGTAGATGTCGTTTGCTAAGTACTCTTGCCTTTCTAAAGAGACGTCGTTACGAGAATGTTGTTCCAAATTTTGCTAAGGTTATGCATCACATCGATTCTGCAGCAGCTAAGAGAATCAAGAAACGAGCCAGCCTCGCATTGGTACGTGAGAGAGTGCAATTCACCGGCCGGAGCCTTGGGTTTATCTCACAGGAATTACTCAAACTACATTTGCAACTGGCTAGTAATTTCACTTCTTTTTCCTGGGATTGGATTGATGGTGTCACCTGGGTTGCAGATAATTCCGCCCATAAGAAGGCAACGGGGCGTCAAACAGCTAAGTTCTCACGTCTCCTTGACGAACCATCTCTGCAGGTTCCCTGCAAGACTGTCATCAATTTGAGTGGCATGATGTTGAGTGATGATGCGGTCTCGGTTTTGCAGAAAAGTCTCAACTTCGCTCCCACCCCCAAGTTCACTCCGGTCGCAGCAACTGTTAGTGCTGTTGAACAGGTTGCAGCTCGACTTCCGCCTGAATCAGCTGATGAAATACGTCGTGAAACTTGTTGTGCGTTGACGAAATCCAAGCCGATGAAGCCAAATATCACCAGTAAAGAGAGGGCGGCCATTCGTGATCTGAGGGAGCGCTCTGAAATTGTTGTCTTACCGGCTGACAAAGGCAATGCTACAGTTGTTGTCTCCCATAAGGACTACACTGATAAGATGCAGAGCCTGCTAAATGACGATTCCTACCGGAAGACCAGCGTTGACCCTACAAAGAAGGTGGAGAACAAGACGAGGTCGCTTCTCAAGGACGCAGATTTACCGGAGGGTGACGCTAAGAAATTGTTACCCCAAGGTCCGGTACTATATGGACTCCCGAAGGTTCACAAAGAGGGGGTACCATTACGCCCCATTGTCAGTAACATCAGGGCACCTACATATTTGTTGGCCAAATACCTGACGGGAACATTAAGTCCTTATATGGGTAAATGCCCTCATCACATCCGTAATTCCGTGGATTTTGTTAAACGCCTTGATAGCTTCAGGTTGGATGAGTCAGATATCATGGTGAGTTTTGACGTCGTTTCCTTGTTTACGAGGGTACCCCTGCGAGAGTCACTAGAATTGATTAGTCAGAAGTTTGACGAGAAGACCACTGAACTTTTTAGGCATGTCTTGACTTCCACGTATTTTCTTTTTAATGGAGAATACTACGAACAAACGGAGGGAGTCGCCATGGGTAGCCCACTCTCACCGGTGGTAGCGAATTTGTACATGGAGAACTTCGAGGAGGAAGCCCTGTCGTCATCCGAATGGAAACCTACTTGCTTTTTCCGTTACGTGGACGACACGTTCGTCATCTGGCCACATGGTATGGATAAACTCCTTGACTTCCTTACACATCTAAACTCCATACACCCCAACATCAAAATCACTATGGAGACTGAAACGGAGGGTAAATTACCTTTCCTTGACGTCTTGGTCAAGAGAAGGGCTGACGGCACCCTAAGTCATGGGGTGTATCGGAAGACAACGCACACTGATCTGCATTTGCACGCAGACAGCTGCCACCACCCTTCACAGAGGAATGGGATACTTAAAACTCTAGTACATAGGGCGCGCACTATCTCTGACGCAGAGAGTCTACCCCAGGAACTGGAACAGCTGAGAACTGTATTTCGAAAAAAATGGGTACTCAGAGTGGCAGATTCAACGTGCTCTCCACCCAACCACTACAGCACAACGTGTGGAGATGGATGAAATCACGAGGGAGGAGGTAGGCACTGCGTTTATTCCATATACAGGCGTACTCTCGGGGAAAATCGCCCGCATTTTGAAGAAACACCGGGTCGGAACTGTGTTTTGTCCTCCGAATAAAACTCGCGCACTGGTGGAGAGCGCCAAAGATAACCTCGGTTTGAGGAAGGCCGGCGTGTACCAGATTCCGTGTCAATGTGGCAAGTCGTATATTGGTCAGACGATGCGTACCGTCGAGGATCGATGCCGTGAACACCAGAGGCACACTCGACTGATGTATCCGAGCAAGTCGGCGGTCGCTGAACATTGTTTGTCGGAAAATCACGCTATGGAGTATGAACGCACGAGGATTCTGGTACAGACGTCGAGATACTGGGACAGCGTTGTTAGAGAGGCCAACGAAATTCGCACCAATGACGACCTCATAAACCGTGACTGTGGCTAAAATCTTAGCAAGGCTTGGGAACCAGCGATTGGGTTAATCAAGAGTAAATCGAGCAAACGTATAGTTGTGACGACCACGGCGGACAGAGCCATCACAACGACGTCATCTCAGACGCCGTCGCAATCTGTTCCACCGCGCGACCGCGGCGCGGGGGGCGGACGGCGGGGGGAGCGCGCCGCGGACGGAGGGTATTTAAATCGGCCGCCGCCGCGACCGAACCCAGTTCCCCCCTGGGCAGCCATAGCTTGCGGATCTCCGTGCCGGCACGTTCACAGGAACTCAGTCCGTCAGTTCACCTGATGATGGCGACATGTTTGATCGCAGAAATATTGTGCCCGTTGGACACTGTAGACCGCCAGTACACCCGTGGATATTTTGATTATTCCTGTATTCTCTCTAAGTGTGTTTTGTTGCCCTAGCGGTTGTGCTTTTCTTCTTTGCGTCTGGAGCATTGGCGCGTTTGTGTAATGACTATCTCACTGCCGAAGCAGGTCGAGCCACCTGGTGGTCCGTCATCTGTGCTGCTGGTTTCCCATACTTGAAATGAGCCGATTGTCAGACGGCCACGACTCTTCACAGAACCGTCGGGCAGTCTGTTTTATGCGACCCCTTATCACGCGGATCACTGTTTCCTCAAGCAAGGCCCTGGTCGGGTAGTCTCGCGGTAGGTGTAGTGCGAGTCGCATAACTCTCCCTTGCTCCCCTTGGAGCCGACGTATTTGTGTGTCGGCTGCGTTCCCCCACACTCAAAATGTTCAAATGTGTGTGAATTTCCAAGGGACCGAACTGCTTAGGTCATCGGTCCCTAGACTTACACACTACTCAAACTAACTTATGCTAAGAACAACACACACACCTATGCCCGAGTAAGGACTCGAACCTTCTGTGAGAGGGGCTGCGTAGTCCGTGACATGGCGCCTAGACAGCGTGGCCACTCTGCGCGGCCTCCCCCCACACTACAGACGCGTATTCTACCGTAGTACTGGTCGGATCAGTGCCAGGTATTGTGTAACTCCGCACTGAAGAGGAAGCGTGGATTGTGGGCTGAGTAAGGGATACAGCGCCTTGAAACGTGCATGCGCTTTCCCCCAGACGTCACGGATATGCAGCTTCCACATGAGGCACCTGTCGGGAGCTAATCCTCCCGAACAGGCCATGAAGGCCCAAAGGTACCGACCGGCCGCCGCGTCATCCTCAGACCATAGTCGTCACTGAATGCGGGTATGGAGGGGCATGTGGTCGGCACACCGCTCTCCCGGCCTTATGTCAGTTTCCGAGACCGGAGCCGCTACTTCTCAATCAAGTAGCTCCTCAGTTTGCCTCACAAGGGCTGAGTCCATCCCGCTTGCCAACAGCGCTCGGCAGACCGGGTGGTCACCCACCCAAGTGCTAGCCCAGGCAGACAGCGCTTAACTTCGGTGATCTGACGGGAACCGGTGTTACCACTGCGGCAAGACCGTTGGCTGTCCACTCATGGACCTTTAGCCGCTGCGAACCATGGTAGGGCCCATCCCCTTTTGATATCTTTTGTGTGGGATCTAAAATTTAAAACCTCTCTCACACCGGCCTGATTTAGCTTCACTGATCAGGATAGTAAAAACATGCGTATATTAAGGGAATTTTCATTCACAAAGCAGGCTTATCACATTCACACAGTTCAATACTGTTCTATCCTGATTAAATTGAGCTTAACTTAAATGCCATAAGGCAGTGAAGCAATTTCGAAGTCTCGGTGCGACGAAAATTGTCAGTCGATCTCCTGGAAACATTTGTAATAATTATTAACGTTCGGTGATCACATGGGGAAGACCGGAGATCTGCTGGTAAGACCGTGTTAGCCTATTTATTTGAAGTAACTGGATATCTTGAGCATACAAAACGGCAGGTTCGTCCAGTGTAAATCAGACGTTCCCCACTGATCCCGTGCAACACAGCGTAGTAAGCAGACACTGTCAATAATAATCAGTTAAAAAATACGCGAACACACTTACTTTAGTTTAGTTCATGTATTAAATTCCTTCTCATACAGAATCTCATCAAGATGGCGACTAGCTCAACAATACATACATATACACCCTTCTTTCACGACTAATCGGCAAGAAGTCCCCTATTCTTTTCATAAGAGAAAACATAGATAGCAGAGAAGCTATTCCATGGAGTAAATGGACGCTTCAAGGAATAATTGGGCTTGAAACTACTTTGCATTGATAATCGGTAAGATAAGAAGAGATATTTCGAGATATGTACTGAGTTATATAATTTATAAAATTTCTGAAAATATCGCGGAGAGACCGCTGCAAGAGACATTACACCCTGGTCTCGCACGGCTAAATATCTAGGGGTAACTCTCGACAGTGTCGAGAGTTACCCCTAGATATTTAGCTGTGCGAAACCAGGAGATGGGCCCTACCATGATTCGCAGCGGCTAAAGGTTCATGAGCACTGTTCGTCGCGTTATTAAGACGGCCTGCCTCTTAGTGGCATTGAACCTACGGCGCCATTTCGTTGCCCAGGCTCCTACGACGTCGCATGCCTCCTGTAAGCGACGGCAAACGATTCAATCCTAAGGGAACGCGCCTAGAGTGCGGTGTCATCCGCGTATAGTGCGAGGTATACCCTGTCGGTGCGTGGCACGTCGGATGTATACAAAGAGTACAGCAGAGGGCCGAGAACCGATCCCTGCGGCACTCCCGCCTATTTGTTGAGATGCCGCCTTCGGCACGAACTTGAAACGTCCGGTCACGCAGATACGACGCGGTGAGTCTGACGCGTGGCGTCGGAACCCCCAGTACAAAAAGCTTGCTGAGGAGGCCCTCGTGCCGTGCCACACGCAGTCAAAGGCATTGGAGACGTCAAGAATAGGGTGACCAGATGCAATTGTCTAAAAAAGGAGGACAAACAGCTTCAAAAAGGAGGACAGAGGAAGAAAAAAGAGGACACATCAAACGGGTCAACTGCAGATGAGGATACCACCCGTCAGCTTTGGACAAGTCACGTGACTGCCGGGAATTATAGGTAAAACTAGTAGTTAATTGTCACTGGTGGTCAGGTGGTGATTCCCAAAGCAATATTTTTTTATTTTACATTAAAAACATTGATTGTGGTGACAGTGTGGTGTCAACTGTTTTGTTATGTCAACAACACGGAATTGTTTACAAAGCGAAAAACGTAAGAGCGTTAACCTCCCTTCATTCGACGCACCGCTACCAACATCGACAACTGAAGCAGCAGCTGACGACATGTAAACTGCACTTTAACCTTCCGAATACAAATAAATTGAATGACTATGAAACAATGAAATAAAACCATGACAGTTAACCTGTCGAATTATTTCTTACCTTTATTGGCCACTGATACGTACGTTCCAGCTCCACATATCTTACATTTCGCTTCAAATTATTTTCTCATTTTCTTGAAAGCCGGATATTTGCTTGAAAGGACATCAGAAAATGTACACTTTCGTTTAGGCATTGCCAAATATTTTACGCAACTCACTCGGTCAAAAATTACACTCACATATCACACGTGCACTACAGGAAGCCAAGCCAATACAAAGCGAAGATACGAAACGAAAATTTTAAATAATCGATATTTGCAATCGATCAACGATAGCATCGCCACCTACTAATACCGCCTTCGTGCGTGCTTATCACGAAGGCTGTGCCAATAGTTAAAGGATTTAAGAAAAGAGCAACAGAACGGGACGAATTGCAAATTTAACTGTATTAGGCTCAACTTTGCGAAAAAGCCGGACTCTGTAAAAATCCGGCCAGACCCCGGACAAAGGAGGACATGTCCGGCTTAATCCGGACGTCTGGTCACCCTAGTCAAGAAATACCGCCCCTGAGCACTCTCGAGGCTCCAGAGCTCCCATCGCGTCCCGACAACACGCAGTGCTCGGTGTTGCGTGCCGTGGCTGTGCCGGAGACCGAACTCCTCCGCGGGAATCAACCCCTCTCTGTTCACGTGCTCCAGGAGCCGTCTGATATAGATTGTTTAGAGAGAACAGGGAGCAGACTTACCGGCCGATAGTTTTGTGAGTCGAATATCATTGCAACTCAGTGCGCCTATACGCTATCGGCGGATATGTATATGATTACAGACAGGTATAGAGCCGTCAGAGTGGATTAGTGTTGTTCGTGTTTTGTCTTGTTACCAGATCTGCTGTGACATATAGGCTATAATGGTTGCGAAGAGGGTCAGACGTAGAGTGATCACTACGAAGGGCACGGAGACGCTTGCCGGCCGGAATGGCCGAGCGGTTCTAGGCGCTACAGTCTGGAACCGCGCGACTGCTACGGTCGCAGGTTCGAATCCTGCTCGGGCATGGATGTGTGTGGTGTCCTTAGGTTAGTTAGGTTTAAGTAGTTCTCACAAGGGAACCTCCCCATCGCACCCCCCTCAGATTTAGTTATAAGTTGGCACAGTGGATAGGCCTTGAAAAACTAAACACAGATCAATCGAGAAAACAGGAAGAAGTTGTGTGGAACTATGAAAAAATAAACAAAATATACAAACTGAGTAGTCTATGTGCAAGATATGCAACATCAAGGAGGGTATGAGCTCAGGAGCGTCGTGGTCCCGTGGTTAGCCTGAGCAGCTGCGGAATGAGAGGTCCATGGTTCAAGTCTTCCTCGGGTGAAAATTTCACTTTCTCTATTTTTGCAAAGTTATGATCTGTCCGTTCGTTCATTGACGTCTCTGTTCACTGTAATAAGTTTAGTGTCTGTGTTTTGCGACCGCACAGCAAAACTGTGCGATTAGTAGACGAAAGGACATGCTTCTCCAATGCGAACCGAAAACATTTGATCGCAAGGTCATAGGTCAACCGATTCCTCCACAGGAAAACACGTCTGATATATTCTATACAACACTGGTGACGGCATGTGCGTCACATGACAGGAATATGTTGCCGACCCACCTAACTTGTACACTTGGCGAATGGGTAAATTCTTCTACCTTGTCCGATTTAGGTTTTCTTGTGGATGTGATAATCACTCCCAAAAAAGTGATGAAAACATAAGCGTTTGTCACATAAACTGAAAAAAAGAGTTAAAATTTTTCACCCGGGGGAAGGCTTGAACCAAAAGACCATGGAACTCCTGAGCTTGCTCTTTCCTTTTGTTGTGTATCTCGCGCATGGACTACTCAATTTCTATATTTTGATTATTTTTTCATAGTTCCACATAACTTCTTCCTGTTTTCTCGATTGATCTGTGTTCAGTTTTACAAGGCCTATCCACTGTGCCAACTTACAACTAAATCTGAGGGGGGTGCGATGGGGAGGTTCTAGGGGACTGATGACCTTAGAAGTTAAGTCCCATAGTGCTCAGAGCCCTTTTAACCAATTTTTTGAACGGAGACGCTGCGCACTCGTGTCAGACAGCGTTATCACCGCCTGACAGAGTCTGAAAGCAGCCTCGTCGTGGGTGTCCATTTAGCTTGCTGGCCCAGGCGTGCAGTATCCAGATTTGTGGGGCATTCGGATGTGTCTATGGGCCGATGTTGGACTACTGCGTGGATACGTGCTACGTGAGGGAAGGCCTATTGGTCATCGGAGGATTCGATTGACACGACAAGGCTGCATCGTTGAACTGTGCAGTAGGCTCACTGTGACCCCTACACGTATGTGCGTGCCATCTGCGAATAAGTAACACACTCCGTGTCATCCTGCAGCTCTGGTCGGCAACAAGCAGACTGCCGTACGCCGCCGTTGAACGCCGCGACACAGACGGCCGCGTCTGGAGTGGTGCCCTGGCTGGGAAGCGCGGGCTACTGTTCGAATGGCGTCACACTGTGTTGAGCGGCGTACCGCGGTTTCGCACTGCCCCAGCGAGTACGCTGGCGGCCTGGGTAGGGGTCCCAGTCTTCCAGTGTTTTGGAGAGGCACAGCGCTGTTAGGCCGGTATTACACTATCAAATTGCTTGTCCAATATCTTTGTCAAAGAAATTTGATGGTGTAATAGGGAACTTCGTGAAATGTCGCCAAATATTTGATCAAATCTAGGGCCGCGCTGTAGATTTTATCAAAGAAGTCGCTTGTCTTCTGTTCACTGCAGTGTGACATGTTACCACGTGGAGCACTAGCATCGCTGCAGCGTTCTGTCATCTGTAGTGTTTTTCTAAGCATTGCCGGTAAATACAATTGGTGTGTACCGACAACTACAAAATTATTAGAGATGTATGAAGCTGATGAGGCGCTTTACAACGTGAGGCACACTGAATACAAAAATAGATTAAGAAGATTGGAGACCTGACCTAACCTAACCTAACTCTCTCCTGTAGCAAGGAATTGGAGTGTTACAGTGAGCCTGTCTTCTGCAGATATAGCAGTTCTTGAGTGAGTATTGTGCTTTGTGGTACGAGGATACACTTCACTGAGCACAGAAATGTATGCCCATCCGTTCTTAAGTAATGGACGTGAGACTTGACGTCCTCCACTGTAAGCTTACGTAACAATTTTTGTTGAATGCATTTATCGTGTCGTCGTAAAACCCACGGCTTCACCCAGGTACGTTTCCTTTTTTTCCTCCACTTCTCTTCCGCATGTGCACACAGTGAAATTGTGATACAAACAACTGCTGCGGTTAATAAGAAGTTGTTGTCAGCCATCTTGAACTTTGACGAAAAATATGATGACAGTGTAATGCCCCTTTTTAGCGCCACGTCAAAGGTCTTTGTCAAATATATTTGACGAATTTTTGATCACATCTTTGATCAAATCTTTGACAAAGAAATTTGATAGTGTAATACCCATGGAGGTAAAAATGAGAGTAGTCATGTCGTCACAAACTTGAAGCCGACCCAAGTGAAGATCCGCCATGTTAGCTACCCCAAAACATTCGCTTCTGATGGTTTGATTCCGTGTAGTCGCTTTCGCGTGTACTAATCGTTCTGATTGTAATCTAAAGTTTAAACAAATCACATTTCACTCGTAAGTGGACTTATTTAAGCGCTATTTTCTTATATATACTAGAAATTCTGATGCATTGTAAAGTTTTACAGTGTGGTTTTATTTCTGTGATTTGATGTTAGATTTCCTATCAATTCAACGCGAAGAGCTCTCTGGAGGTGAGCAATACACTTGGTTTCCATTGTTTGGTTATTCCCAAGTAACTGAAAAGTCCTGGCAAGAAATATCCTGGAAATGGGGACTAATGTTTTAAAATGCAATAATTTAATATAAAAGTAATGTATCTACATGTAGTTAATTAAATCTTCAGTAAAATGTGTGGAACACCTGTTACAGTGGTTAAATTATAAGTACTTAAAAGGTTACATACTTGTTAAAGCAAAGTTCCCTATCTAAGTCCAGGCTATTTAGATCATTACATTAATCACTGTGTTGTCGTGTTACCCTGTAAATTGCTGTTATTTGCCACGCTGAATGTCACTTGGTAGGTACAATTTTAAAACAAAGCAGATGTGTGTACTACAGCTGGCCTGACAATCTTAAATTCAGTTCTTTTCCTTCGTAATTTAACGAATCTTTCACTTTGTTGACATAACAGCTGGCTCGTTTATATCATCCCTGCATACATCTATGGGACACCAAAAGAAATAAAGTGTCTTGCAAACATGAACATTTAAAATTTGCATTTGACTTGAAAATGCAACGAATACAAATCGGTGCCTCTAAACTATCAATCATTGCTTTTGGAGTTCTGGCTTTATCAATTATCGACACAAACACAATGAAAGTGAATAGAAATGGATTAAAAAAGCACGCTGAAATAGCACACGCTTCCCTTCTCGGTTATTCGAAGTGTATAAACAAAAAGGAATTACAGTACTGAGGCCAGAAGCGTCATATTTTCGTGTCGTATTACTATATCGAATACGCATTTAAGACCAGGAAAACGTTTGAAGTTGCGTTCCTTATGCTGTGTTGTTCACTAAAACAGTCTAACATGTACTACATAAAACAAATGTCGCATGCTCATGACAGAAATAAGCAATTGTAAACACTCGTCTGCTAATGTTTTGGGGGATCCAACATGGCGGAAGGCCCCGCCCACTGGCTTCAAAACAACGTACAGCGTAAGTTTGTAGCGCCATCTCCCCTTATTCTACCTCCATGGTAATACCGGCCTTACTGTTGGTGCCGTGAGGTGGGGAGTCGTAGGGTATGAGTTCGGGCCACAGCTGATAGTAACCTCTCACTGTGGACTTACCGCGTGCCCGTATGTTACCTCTCTCACCATAGTACCGTGGTGACATTTTCCCCACAAGACAAGGCTCGTACGTACACGGTATTTGTCTCCACGTACTGTCTACGCGATCTTGAGGTACGATCCTGCAGCCGACGACACTCTCGTATCTGTCCCTGTGTGTGGAATCAGGTCGGCCAGCCAGGATGTCGAAGACCAGTAAGTCACAACAGTGGCACGCCAGCTCGCGACGGCTTTATGGCGGACTTCCCAACTGAATCCGTGCACGCGTCCGAGTGCGACCTCATACTTGTAAGCTGGCTCATACTGCCAACTTCTTTGTAGATCAGACTCGATTTTGTAATCACTGAAACGACATCACAACGCGTGAAGCTTCATGCCGTTTGCTACTCTACTTCTGGGTAGTGAACTTTTATTTGTCATGAGGTGTAGTTGCAAGTCAAGGGCTGCAATACCTGATAAATAGAGTGGATGCTCCAAATAATGATACACTAAAAAAACTCAGTTTTCCCATTGATAAAGCTCCTTTTATTTAGATTTTTTTGTTTTAAATCCTAGGCTTCTGCCCAGGTACTTATTCAGCCAGCTGTAAAAGAAAAGTAGCTTGATATTTGTCAGCATTCTAACCCTCTGCAAGGCAGTCGGTGAAAATAATCACCTTAGTACGCACCCGTGTGTTCCATCACAAGGCTGTCCAGTCTGAGCGAGAGTGTTACAGGTATGTTCCACAAACTCCAGTGGCAGGCGTTACAAGACAGGCGTTATGCATCATGGAGAGACCTACTACTGAAATTTCGCGCCCAGTATTTACCGCGACAATCGGCTCCAGCAACCGGCCCGCAGATGGGTAGGCCGCGACCCTGCGCCGTCGTGCCTCCAGAGCGTCCAGCATCTGAAGTCTTAGTGTGTGTGTGTGTGTGTGTGTGTGTGTGTGTGTGTGTGTGTGTGTGAGAAAGTTTGCAAAAAGGCGTCCCATCTCACGCAACAAAAACTTCATCGCCTTGCACGACATCAGAAGTGATTAACCTCAGGTAAGTACAAGCTTTTTTGTAGAGCTTGCGTCGGAGATTTTGTGGTAAGGAGGACGCAGCGTGTTATCGTGGATCGTGACTCATCGTCAGATACAGAAATGCTCCAGCGAAGTGTCTTGGGATCCTTGGTGTTCATGTTCTATGTTAATGATCTTGCAGACAATATTTATACACTACTGCCCATTAAAATTGCTACACCACGAAGATGACGTGCTACAGACGAGAAATTTAACCGACTGCAAGAATATGCTGTTATATGCAAATGATTAGCTTTTCAGAGCATTCACACAAGGTTGGCGCCGGTGGCGACACCTACAACGTGCTGACACGAGGAAAGTTTCAAACCGATTTCTCATACACGAGCAGCAGTTGACCGGCGTTGCCTCGTGAAACGTTGCTCAAAAAATGGTTCAAATGGCTCTGAGCACTATGGGACTTAACAGCTGTGGTCATCAGTCCCCTAGAACTTAGAACTACTTAAACCTAACTAACCTAAGGACATCACACACATCCATGCCCGAGGCAGGATTCGAACCTGCGACCGTAGCAGTCGCGTGGTTCCGGACTGCGCGCCTAGAACCGCGAGACCACCGCGGCCGGCGAAACGTTGTTTTGATGCCTCGTGTAAGGAGGAGAAATGCGTACCATCACGTTTCAGACTTTGATAAAGGTCGGATTGTAGCCTATCGCGATTGCGGTTTATAGTATCGCCACATTGCTGCTCGCATCAGTCGAGATCCAATGACCGTTAGCAAAATAGGAAAAAACCACGTTGGTCGCATCTGTGTTTGGCGACATCGCGGTGAACGCACATTGGAAGCGTGTATTTGTCATCGCCATACTGGCGTATCACCCGGCGTGATGGTATGGGATGCAATTGGTTACACGTCTCGGTCACCTCTTGTTCGCATTGACGGCTCTTTCAACAGTGGACGCTACATTTCAGATGTGTTACGACCCGTGACCCTACCCTTCATTCGATCCCTACATTTCAGCAGGATAATGCACGACCGCATGTTGCAGGTCCTGTACGGGCCTTTCTGGATACAGAAAATGTTCGACCGCTGCCCTGGCCAGCACATTCTCCAGATCTCTCACCAACTGAAAACGTCTGGTCAATGGTGGTCGAGCAACTGGCTCGTCACAATACGCCAGTCACTACTCTTGATGAACTGTGCTGTCGTGTTGAAGCTGCACGGGCAGCTGTACCTGTACACGCCATCCAAGCTCTGTTTGACTCAATGCCCAGGCGTACCAAGGCCGTTAATACGGCCAGAGGTGGTTGTTCTGGGTACTGATTTCTCAGGATCTATGCACCCAAATTGCGTGAAAATGTAATCACATGTCAGTTGTAGTATAATGTATTTGTCCAATGAATACCCGTTTATCATCTGCATTTTTTTCTTGGTGTAGCAATTTGAATGGCCAGTAGTGTAGTAACCTCAGACTTTTTTCAGATGATGCAGCTATATATAATGAAGTACTGTCTGAAAGAAGCTGCATAAATACTTAGTCATGTCTCGACAAGATTTCAAATTGATGCAAAGTTTGGAAACTTGCTTTAAATGTTCAAAAATGTAAAACTATGCACTTCACAAAACGAAATAATGTAGTATCAATAACTTTATCTTGGAACTATTCCATTTGGTCCATGTTTGCATAGAAATCAACAATATCGGAATCATGAGTCCGTCTTGATGCAAAACAGCTTGTTATTTGTTTACTTATTTATTGGCTCTGAGCACTATGGGACTTAATATCTGAGGTCCACAGTCTCCTAGAACTTAGAACCTAACTAACCTAAGGACATCACACACATCCATGCCCGAGGCAGGATTCGAACCTGCGACGGTAGCGATCGCGCGGTTCCAGACTGAAGCGCCTAGAACCGCTCGGCCACAAAGGCCGGCTTACTTATTTATTCCACAGACTAGTTTCGCCGAAAAATATCACCATCTCAGTGGGTTCTTTAAATCTTATTTGTTGTATGTTACGGCATGTTTTTAAGAATTATTGTCGCTGTTTGTGACATATTTTCTGTGCTTTTTTCTGTTGCCGTTTT
This sequence comes from Schistocerca cancellata, assembly GCF_023864275.1. Taxonomy (NCBI): domain Eukaryota; kingdom Metazoa; phylum Arthropoda; class Insecta; order Orthoptera; family Acrididae; genus Schistocerca; species Schistocerca cancellata. The sequence goes on along the minus strand of NC_064626.1, from coordinate 1,140,618,629 downwards.
TCTCAGTGTACATCGTGCCATGTTCGTTGGACGGCATGTAGGTGATTCTATACACAGAAAAACAAACTTTTCGCGCTTTGTGTATTATCATGAACAACAAAACTTTCGCGATTTGTTTATGATCAAGAACATTACGCGGAAGTTTTGTTTTCCTTCGTACAGAATCAGCTACATGCCGTCCAACGAACGTGACACGATGTACGCTGAGAAAAAATGGCAACAGGAAAAAGCACAGAAAATATGCCGCAAACGCCGACAATAGATCTTAAAAACATACCATACCATACAATAAATAAGATATACAGAACCCACCGATTATGGTGATATTTATCGCAGAAATTAATTTGGGGAATAAATAAGTAAACAAATAACAAGGCGTTTTGCATCAAGGCGGACTGACAGTTCCGATATTGTTGTTTTTAATATAGTATCTTATGACTATAATTTCAATGAATCACTGTTGGAATCGGCCAACTCATACTAGAACCTCGCTGTCACACTTTGTAATGATATGAAATGGAGTGATCACATAGGTGCAGTCGTAGGTAAAGCAGATGGTAGACTTCGGGTCTTCGATACAACACTGGGAGTACTGCGCAAGTGCAATCAGTGTACTAAGGAGATTGCTTACAAGTCATTTGTGCGACCGGTTCTAGACTGTTGCTCAAGTGTTTGGGACCCATATTAACTAGGTCCGACAGGGGATATTGAACGTATACAGAGAAGGGCAGCACGAATGGTCAGAGGTTTGTTTTATCCGTGTGAGAGTGTCACAGAGATACTGAAGGAACTGAACTGAAAGACCCTTGAAGACAGACGTAAACTATCCCGAGAAAATCTATTAACAAAGTTTCAAAAACCGGCTTTAAATGATGATTCTACGGATACTACAATCCCCTACGTATCGCTCAGATAGGGATCGTGAGGATAAGATTAGAATAATTACTGCACGCACCATCATCCCCCACCCCCCTCGCGGTCCATACGGTAAGAAACTCTAATAACTGGTACAGTGGGACGTTCTCTTTGCCATGCACCTCACTGTGATTTGCAGACTGTAGATGTAGACGCAGATGTAGATTTAGATTTTGTTGGCCATATCAACACGCCCACCACAGTGTTATAGTCTGATTAAAATTACTTGATACTTGACACTTCACGCGTTGGAAGTATCTTCCTCCAATCAGAGCGCTCAACGTCACAAACAAACTGTTCGTCGTCGCCAAACTGCCACAAGTAACGGTCAGTTTAATTCCAGTTCCTTGTCTAGCTTTTTTTCTTGGTGTGCTAGGATCCCAAATCCTGGCTCCGGCCCTTTTATTGCGCATTTCATCGCTCACGATCAACACACCCAAAACGATGGCAACGAAATAACGCAAGTTTCGTACACACCACTAGCCAAAGATTACTGGATTATTACGCACAAGACGCCTTTCGGCTTCAGATATTCAATTATTATCATCCCAGAGATCGTCTTGCAGTAGGTAAACTTCATACGACATGGCGTGAAACCGAACTTCCTGAAGGTCGGCAAATGAGCGTTGCAACTGACTCTATATATAAATAAATATAGGGACGATATGGGTGGGTGTTCTCTAGCGCAATAGTATCGTTCCTGTGATATGATGGAGGTTGTGGGTTCGAATCCACAGAGTAATAAGTTTATCAAAAGACCATTATTTTTTTAAATTAATTGGTTTCAATGTAATTTTTTTTAATTTTTAACCTTTTGCGACATCACTTTCGTCATCGAATTGACTTTTTATTTGCTCTCATTATTCTTCCTACCATTCTTTTTTCCACTTGGAGTCTGCCTGTGAAGCCCATAACACGTACACGAATTCGAAGCAGGGCCGCTCATCGGGCGGTATCGTGTCAGCTCGCGTAGCAAAAGCAAGACGTTTCAGTTCACTTTCAGCGCTGAAACTGAATTTTTCCTGTCTTGAGTTTCCCCGTGTGGATCAGCTTTAATAGACGAGAGCAAAGCGAGTGTGGTTAATAATTCTGTCGCAGGTTACTGACCGCCTTTTCCTCAGATACACTGCACATCAAGAGCTTACTGTTTGGTTCCGGCTACAAAACGCGTTCAGTCATTGGTTATTTAAAATCCACTGTGGACAGAGCATCTCGTGTTCTTGACAAACCTGATGGCAGCAGCTGCAACATCGCTCCACGTTACACGAACAATATTTCAGAACTTGTGAAGTGATCTGCCATTATTCATTAACACACTAACCTATGAGAATCTGAGGTCACTACATCACAATTCATCAGCATATACATACATCAAAAAAAGTTTTGCATCACCCTGGTTCCAAGAACTCCTGAACATAGACGTTGACTGTGGATATTGTATCACAGACACAGTCCCTTTGATTGTTCAGAGATGTCGCTAAACCTGCCCAAAGATGTAAACAACTATGCATGAGCAGTGTCTATTAGACGGAGGGGTCCAACAGCTGATCAGTTCTAGTCATTCCACCAGGAAGGAGGTACACGGCTCGTGTTGTCTGTAGTTCATCCATGCTTAGACGGACAATACCGCGGTTCGATCGCGTCCGCATTGCTACTTTGTGCCAGGAAGGGCTCTCAACAAGGGAATGGTCCAGACGTTCCAGAGTGAACCAAAGTGATGTTGTTCGGACATAGAGGCGATACAGAGAGACAGGAAATGTCGATTACATGCTACGCTCAGACCGCCCAAGGGCTACTACTGCAGTGGACGACCGCTATCTACGGTTTATGGCTTGGAGGAACCCTGACAGCAATGCCACTATGTTGAATAATGCTTTTCGTGCCGCCACAGGACGTTGTGTTACCACTCAAACCGTGTGCAACAGACTGCATGATGCGCACCTTCATTTCCGACGTCCATGGCGAGGTCCATCTTTGCAAGCATGACAACATGCAGCGCGGTACAGATGGGCCCGGCAACATGCCGAATGGACCGCTCAGGATTTTCATTACGTTCTCTTCACCGATGAGTATCGCATATACCTTCAACCAGACAATCGTCAGAGACGTCTTTGGAGGCAACCTGGGCAGGCTGAACGCCTTAGACACACTGTCCAGCGAGTGCAGAAAGGTGGAGGTTCCCTGATGTTTTTGGGGTGGCATTATGTGGGAGCGACGTACGCCGCTGGTGGTCACGGAAGGCGCCGCAACGGCTGTACGATATTTGAATGCCATCCTCCGACCGACAGTGCAACCATATCGGCAGCATATTGGCGAGGCATTCGTCTTCATGGACGATAATTCGCGTCCACATCGTACACCTCTTGTGAATGACTTCGTTCAGGATAACGACATCTCTCGGCTAGAGTGGGCATCATGTTCTCCAGTCATGTACCCCATCGAACATGCCTGGGATAAATTGAAAAGGGCTGTTTATGGACGATGTGACCCACCAACCACTCTGAGAGATCTACGCGGAATTGCCGTTGAGGTGTGAGACAATCTGGACCAACAGTGCCTTGATGAACTTGTGGATAGTATGCCACGACGAATAAGAGGCATGCGCCAATGCAAAAGGACGTGCTACTGGGTATTAGAGGTACCAGTATGTACAGCAATCTGGACCACCACCTCTGAAGGTCTCGTTGTATGGTGGTATAACATACAATATGCGGTTTTCATGAGCAATAAAAAGGGCGGAAATGATGTTTATGTTGATTTCGATTCCAGTTTTCTGTACTGGTTCTGAAACTCTCGGAACCGAGGTGACGCGTGTATTACTTATACTTCGTGCATTTGTATCACGTCCATGGATCCCAAGTTTCTGTGGTAAGCAAAGATAGATAATGTATTTATAGAACAATTGTGTACATACTTTCGTAGGAATCATGCCCATCCTTCATCACACAAATAAGTTTACAATCATCAAAAACTTTTCTTTTCGCGACTCTGGCCTCATTTCATAAAATCCTACGTTGTGGAAGAACCACACTGTTGTAGGGTAGGACAACATTGTGTTATCATAGGACAAAATAAACCTTTGTGTTGAGTGTTAAAACAAAGTCAGATGCAGAACTTGGCAAAACAACGAGAGAGGACAATGAACCAGCTCAAAGCTAAGTAGAACACATACTTAGAACTCACGAGGACCTAGGGCAACTGTACTCATTCAAAGCCCGCTTGCATGGCTAATGCTAATATTTACATGACTTTGAATACTACTAAGACTAAATTATTTTTCATGTTTCTCATATAGCAACATGACATACTAGGTGCTCACAGATAATTGGTAATGGAGGCACATCGTGCTTGTGCCAGGCTTTTGTCTCATCTGTTCCAGTAGTACTGGAAAAATACATCAAGAAATAACCTTTACAGTTAAATATTTAGTATTTCAAACATCATAATGGACTGTTCGCACAGTGGAGACTCTAGCCATACAGATATATAAATGTCTTCCTTCTCTTCACCAAACACAAATGTACTAATCTCCCATGGTATAGTGTCATTTTCCATCGAATAATCAGAAGTAGTGAAACTTCTCACTCAGTTCAAAGGTCAATGTATCTACTTTGTTGACCACTCTGGTATATAGATTCTGTTTCTTAAATCAGTGTCCACGTAGTTTTTAAACTAACAGTAAATTGTCTTTTGGCATTATGTTCCTGATAACTAATATTTACATACAGAGATCAGTTACTATTTGAGTAACATAGGCAGTGCAGTGTCTAGCAATCAATTTACGTGACATACATAACTAGTAAGCGAAAATTTGTTTCACCTAGATGCTACTAGCCTAAATTTTCTCCTTGTGATAAATGGCCGAGTATTAATATTACTAATCACATCGTATTCTTTCAGGTCATATAGATACTTTGCTTACATATGGTTATAAAACTTTCTGCTAACATCACCATTTAAGCCAGTTACTAGATCATACTTAATAATCAATTTAGGTACTAGCATCTCAGATAACTCAAATAAGATTAATCATTCATGTAGGTATTTTTTAAGAGCTAAGTGGGTGTATAATCCCATAACTTTTTCGACTTGAGGATAGGACATGAGGTAACTTCTGTCATAAGGAATCCTGACTATTTTATAAGCACCCATGTACAACAGCTGTTATTTACAATTTCTTTTGACAAGAAGTGAAGATTTCGGGAGAGTTTTCAAAATAATACTTTCTCCTACCCGATATCTTTGCATTTGCCATAATTTTCTATCTGAAGTTGTTCCATTGAGTATGACTAAAACTTGTTTTACTTTTTCTTCGAGAGAATAGTCTTCTCTCGAAAGATGTGAAAGCGGATCAATCCATTCATTCTTCTCTTTCGTTTTGTAAATTGTTTACAGTCTGTTCAAATAAGTCTAAATATTGTATCCAACGTTTCTGATAACTGGGCGCATATGTTCGTATCAACCTATTCGACTAATGGAAAATTGTCTCCATGGGGGTTCCTTCTGGTTGAAGTCGTGATATCAAAATCTGGTTAATTTCGTATTCATGTAGAAATATTTCCCATGTTTGACAAGCGAAAATCTGATGCATTGTCTGACAGCAAAGTGGCTGGCTTGCCAACTGTTAGTATATAATCATTTACTATTCTTTCAATGATTGAGCCAAGTGCAGTAGACTTTGTAGCATACAGATTAACGTACGGTACGTAGTTTGCCTTATTTCATTATTAATCACCGTTTGGTCCATAGGATGGGGTATGTATTGTCAGTATATTTCATAGTGGCGAACTTCCATTTTATATTAGTGCATGTTAATAATACCAGTTTTTTTCTCAAATACACATACATATTTAAAAAGCAGTTTCTTTAATTCTATTTAATGCAAGGAGTCAATGGTAATAAACCCTACAATCTTATCTTTTACTTGATTTTCAATGTTCTCAACCAGACTACCGTGTGAAGGTGTACTAAACTTAATAAGACCTGGCAGGCTGCATTTATCGTGCTGAGCATTGTGTGATGGAGGCATCACTGGTTGCATCACAGAAATGACCTAATAGTCTTTTAATCATGCATGACTGTAAAATTTCCCGCATGGCAGAGAGAAGTGAGTTGCACTGCTATTGTTATTGATACTTCATATTGGTTGTGAACACCTAAATTTATTCATTTTCGAACAGGTATTCACATAATAAAATTGACTGTAAGGGAGATGCTGCTGCCACCACATAGGATATGTACTTGGGTGACAAACCAGCACGATTTGTTTTGCTACAAGGGTTGCCAAGAAAGTAATGCACCACATTTTTTTTTTCTCAGCCGAAAACAATGCTACGAATGCGAAACGTTATGTTTGTATTATTTGATGTCTCCTGAGTGAGCTCGCCAGGTTTACATCAGTTCCGATAGATAGCGTAGCTGCATGACAGTTTCAAACTGGCGTCTGTATGTGATGTACGTTACAAGCAACGTGTCGTGATTGAATTTCTCACTGCAAGGAAGTGAGTTGCACTGCTATTGTTATTGATACTTCATATTGGTTGTGAACACCTAAATTTATTCATTTTCGAACAGGTATTCACATAATAAAATTGACTGTAAGGGAGATTACAGGTGATTACAGGGTTATAAATACAAAATCAAATAGGGGTAATGCAGGAGTAGGTTTAATAATGAATAAAAAAATAGGAGTGCGGGTTAGCTACTACAAACAGCATAGTGAACGCATTATTGTGGCCAAGATAGACACAAAGCCCATGCCTACTACAGTAGTACAAGTTTATATGCCAACTACCTCTGCAGATGATGAAGAAATAGATGAAATGTATGACGAGATAAAAGAAATTATTCAGGTAGTGAAGGGAGACGAAAATTTAATAGTCATGGGTGACTGGAATTCATCAGTAGGAAAAGGGAGAGAAGGAAACATAGTAGGTGAATATGGATTGGGGGGAAGGAATGAAAGAGGAAGCCGCCTTGTAGAATTCTGCACAGAGCATAACTTAATCATAGCCAACACTTGGTTCAAGGATCATAAAAGAAGGCTGTATACCTGGAAGAATCCTGGAGATACTAAAAGGTATCAGATAGATTATATAATGGTAAGACAGAGATTTAGGAACCAGGTTTTAAATTGTAAGACATTTCCTGGGGCAGATGTGGATTCTGACCACAATCTATTGGTTATGAACTGCAGATTGAAACTGAAGAAACTGCAAAAAGGTGGGAATTTAAGGAGATGGGACCTAGATAAACTGAAAGAACCAGAGGTTGTAGAGAGTTTCAGGGAGAGCATAAGGGAACAATTGACAGGAATGGGGGAAAGAAATACAGTAGAAGAAGAATGGGTAGCTCTGAGGGATGAAGTAGTGAAGGCAGCAGAGGATCAAGTAGGTAAAAAGACGAGGGCTAATAGAAATCCTTGGGTAACAGAAGAAATATTGAATTTAATTGATGAAAGGAGAAAATATAAAAATGCAGGAAATGAAGCAGGCAAAAAGGAATACAAACGTCTCAAAAATGATATCGACAGGAAGTGCAAAATGGCTAAGCAGGGATGGCTAGAGGACAAATGTAAGGATGTAGAGGCTTGTCTCACTAGGGGTAAGATAGATACTGCCTACAGGAAAATTAAACAGACCTTTGGAGAGAAGAGAACCACTTGTATGAATATCAAGAGCTCAGATGGCAACCCAGTTCTAAGCAAAGAAGGGAAAGCAGAAAGGTGGAAGGAGTATATAGAGGGTTTGTACAAGGGCGATGTACTTGAGGACAATATTATGGAAATGGAAGAGGATGTAGATGAAGACGAAATGGGAGATAAGATACTGCGTGAAGAGTTCGACAGAACACTGAAAGACCTGAGTCGAAACAAGGCCCCGGGAGTAGACAACATTCCATTTGAGCTACTGATGGCCTCGGGAGAGCCAGTCATGACAAAACTCTACCATCTGGTGAGCACGATGTATGAGACAGGCGAAATACCCTCAGACTTCAAGAAGAATATAATAATTCCAATCCCAAAGAAAGCAGGTGTTGACAGATGTGAAAATTACCGAACTATCAGTTTAATAAGTCACAGCTGCAAAATACTAACGCGAATTCTTTACAGACGAATGGAAAAACTGGTAGAAGCCGACCTCGGGGAAGATCAGTTTGGATTCCGTAGAAATGTTGGAACACGTGAGGCAATACTGACCTTACGGCTTATCTTAGAAGAAAGATTAAGAAAAGACAAACCTACGTTTCTAGCATTTGTAGACTTAGAGAAAGCTTTTGACAATGTTAACTGGAATACTCTCTTTCAAATTCTGAAGGTGGCAGGGGTAAAATACAGGGAGCGAAAGGCTATTTACAGTTTGTACAGAAACCAGATGGCAGTTATAAGAGTCGAGGGGCATGAAAGGGAAGCAGTGGTTGGGAAAGGAGTAAGACAGGGTTGTAGCCTCTCCCCGATGTTATTCAATCTGTATATTGAGCAAGCAGTAAAGGAAACAAAAGAAAAATTCGGAGTAGGTATTAAAATTCATGGAGAAGAAGTAAAAACTTTGAGATTCGCCGATGACATTGTAATTCTGTCAGAGACAGCAAAGGACTTGGAAGAGCAGTTGAACGGAATGGACAGTGTCTTGAAAGGAGGATATAAGATGAACATCAACAAAAGCAAAACGAGGATAATGGAATGTAGTCAAATTAAGTCGGGTGATGCTGAGGGAATTAGATTAGGAAATGAGACACTTAAAGTAGTAAAGGAGTTTTGCTATTTAGGGGGTAAAATAACCGATGATGGTCGAAGTAGAGAGGATATAAAATGTAGACTGGCAATGGCAAGGAAAGCGTTTCTCAAGAAGAGGAATTTGTTAACATCGAGTATAGATTTAAGTGTCAGGAAGTCGTTTCTGAAAGTATTTGTATGGAGTGTAGCCATGTATGGAAGTGAAACATGGACGATAACTAGTTTGGACAAGAAGAGAATAGAAGCTTTTGAAATGTGGTGCTACAGAAGAATGCTGAAGATAAGGTGGGTAGATCACGTAACTAATGAGGAGGTATTGAATAGGATTGCGGAGAAGAGAAGTTTGTGGCACAACTTGACTAGAAGAAGGGATCGGTTGGTAGGACATGTTTTGAGGCATCAAGGGATCACAAATTTAACATTGGAGGGCAGTGTGGAGGGTAAAAATCGTAGAGGGAGACCAAGAGATGAATACACTAAGCAGATTCAGAAGGATGTAGGTTGCAGTAGATACTGGGAGATGAAGAAGCTTGCACAGGATAGAGTAGCATGGAGAGCTGCATCAAACCAGTCTCCGGACTGAAGACCACAACAACAACAGGAAGAAACTGTGGGGAATATTCACGAACGCTTGTGCAAAGTCTATGAAGCATCTGCTATACACAGAATTACAGTTAGTCGCTGGGCATGGAGGGTGAGGTCATCAGATTAGATTAGATTCAGTTTTCATTCCACAGACCCAAAAAATGAGATGATTCTCGTGGGTGTGGAACATGTTAGAAAGTATAACATAAAAAACATAAAACATTTGAATATAATACTTACTACCCTGATCATTTCTCAGAAGATTGTCAAAATAGGTGAATACAATACGGTAAATTGGAACAGCTAGTATTTATAGAATTAATATGCTGTCAAAATGAAACATTGTTATGCACTATTAATAAATTTACCATACCCAAAATACCTAATCTTGACTGTTGTGAGCAAGTGCTGTCAAAACTGACATCTAACAGACATTTTTACTTAAGCTGGCCTAACAGTCTCTTTTAAGATATTCATCTGTAAATTAGAAGAAGTTGCCTATCAAAAAGTCTTTCAAATTATGTTTAAACCGTGCTTTATCTGAAACCAAGTTTTAAATTGTTGCTGACAATTTCTTGAAAATGTGTGTTCCTGAATGTTGGAACGCTTTCTGGACCAAGGTAAGTGATTTTAGGTCTTTATGTACGAGGGTAATCCCAAAAGTAAGGTCTCCTATTTTTGTATAAGTACATAGACCTGTTTATTTCTACAATGGTTCACATCAGTTTACATCTTGAACATTTAGCTATTTTTCGACATAATCACCATCTCTGTCGATGCATTTTTGTAGACAGTGTGGCAGTTTTTGTATTCCCATGTCATACCAGCTCGCCGCCATGCTGTTCAGAAAGTTATGAACCTCTTTTTTCACCTCGTCGTCGGAGCTGAATCGCTTTCCGACCAAAAGTTCTTTTAACCTAGGGAACTGGGCGCCAAGTCAGGGTGGGTGGGTGATTATGTTCCACTGAAACTGTTGCAGGAGAGCAACGGTTTGCGGAGCGATGTGTGGGCGAGCGTTGTCATGGAGAATGTGTACGCCCTTGCTCAACATTCCTCTTCTCCGGTTCTGAATTACCCGGTTGAGTTTTTTCAGAGTCTCACAGTACCTGTCAGCGTTAATTGTGGTCCCCGGGATTCAGCTCCGACGACGAGGTGAAAGAAGAGGTTCATAACTTTCTGAATAGCTTGGCGGCGAGCTGATATGACATGGGCATACAAAAACTGCCACAGCGTCTACAAAAATGCATCGACAGAAATCGTGATTATGTCGAAAAATAGCTAAGTGTTCAAGATGTAAACTGATGTCAACCATTGTAGAAATAAACAGGTCTATGTACTTATTAAGAAATAGGAAATCTTACTTTTGGGATTACCCTCGTAGATTGTTCTTATTCCTAGTATTGATACTATGTATTGAGCTATTGGTTGAAAATAGAGATATACTATTTGCAACAAATTCCATTAAGGAATAAATATACTGAGAAGCAGCGGTTAGAATACAAAGTTCCTTGAACAGTTCTGTACATGATGTTTTTGAATTTACACCACAAATGATTCCTTTTACAGGCTTTTGCACGCTAAAAGCCTTTCCTCGGTTTTATGAGTTACCTCAGAACGTGATTCCATATGACATAATAGAACGAAAGTAAGCAAAGTATGCAAGCTCTTTTATATATTTATATCTCCTACATCTGACATCAGTCTCACTGCAAATACAGACTTGCTTAGGCGCTTAAGCAATTCTGTCGTACGCCCTTCCCAGCTGAATTTATTATTGATTTGTAATCCCAGAAATTTAACACTGTCAACCTCTTCGATCTGTATGTCTTTATATGTTGTACACATGCTGGAAGGAAGCCTCTTACAGGTTCTGAACTGCATATAGTGGGTCTTTCAAAGTTTAATGACAGTGAATTAGCTTTAAACCATTTGTTAATGTTAGAAGGCGGTTCGGCGGAGCTCCACGATTTGCAGCGGTCGGGGAGACCATCCATGGCTGTCACACCTGACATGCTGCAGCGAGCTGATGTTGTCATTCGCGAGGGCAGATGCATTACGACCCGGCAGTTGGCGCTGCATCTGTCAATCAGCAAAGGAAGTGTGGATACAGTTATCCTCACTCTTGGATGTTCAAAAGTGTGTGCACGATGGGTCCCTCGTTGTCTAACGGTAGACCACAAATCGCACAGAAAAAAAAACGTTTGTCTTCATTTGTTGCAACGTTTTGAAGCTGAGGAAGGCCTTCTTGTCCCGGTCTGTGACAGGTGATGAAACCTAGGTTCACCATTTTGAGCCCAAAACAAAACGACAGTCAATGGAATGGCGTCATTCCCATTCACCACAGAAGAAAAAATTCAAAGCAACTGCTTCCGCAGATAAGGTCATGATCACCGTGTTCTGGGACAGTGAAGGTGTGATTCTCGTTGATGTGATGCCAAGAGGCGGTACCATTAATTCAAAAGCATATGCCAACATATTAACACGACTCAAGACTTGCCACTTCGGCGCCACGGCAACACGACAACGCACGGCCACACACAAGTCTGAGGACTGCTGAACACATCGCAAAACAGAGTTGGATAGCGTTTCCACATCCACCATACAGCCCTGACCTAGCTCCTCGAGCTTCCACTTGTCTGGGCCACTAAAAGATGCCACTGGGCCACTAAAAGATGCCATTGGGCCACTAAAAGATGCCATTTTGAGGACGATGAGGAGGTGATTCACACAGTAAAGTACTGTCTTCGCCACCAGGACAGTGATTAGTACCGACAGGGGATACACACCCTTGTTTCGCGCTGAAGGAAGGCCATAGAAGGGGACGGAGATTGCGTGGAAAAATAGGGTGTATAGATAAAATACCATACTTTCGTGTGTGTAATTCTCATTATGTTCAATAAAGAATTGTTGAAGAAAAAAAATGCAGTGCATCACTCTCTGGGCTACCCCCGTATTAAACATTTTGCAACATAGTGTGGAATAAATACTTTCACTACTGATTGTAACAGGGTGCGGTGCGTCACGTACTGTTTTGTGACGATAGATGGCTGCTGCTGTACACTAATGAATCATGACGTAACAACATCTTATCACTTCGTCAGGTTATTACTCAACACTCTTCTAGTTGGGTTCACGTCAGTCTCAATTACTTTTTCTAAAGCGCTTTTTTGAGATGACAGCTTCATATAAATTAATTACATGTGTCAGTTCTAAATATAACCTTTCATTGTGGTTAACTGACATTTCATTGGACACTGTATCCGGTTTAGATGACAAATCATTTTTATTTTTATTTACGCGTCAAGTTTCGTAGGACCAAATTATGAGTAAATCTCCAAGGTCATGGAAGGTGTTGTACATGAATTACAACATAAAAGTAATAACAGGTAAGAATAAAATGTTTATGAATGCGAAAAAAGTCAAGGCATAAGTTTAAGTAAACGCAGTCAACAATAAAACAAGAATCAGCTTAATTTTTCAAGGAACTCCTCGACAGAATAGGAGTGACCCATGAGGAAACTCTTCAGTTTCGATTTGAAAGCGCGTGGATTACTGCTAAGATTTTCGAATTCTAGCGGCAGCCTATTGCAAATGGATGCAGCAGTATACTGCACACCTTTCTGCACAAAAGTTAAGAAAGTTCGATCCAAATGCAGGTTTGATTTCTGCAGGAGTATCAACTGAGTGAAAGCTGCTTATTCTTGGAAATAAGGTGACACCGTAACAAGAAATGACAGTAAAGAATATATATATTGAGAGGCCAATGTCATAATACCCAGGCTAGTGAACGGTGATCGACAAGAGATTCGCGATCTTACACCACTTATTGTCTGAACTGCCTGTTTCTGAGCCAAAAATATCCTTTTAGAATGGGAAGAATTACCCCAAAACATAATACTATACGACATAAGAGAATGAAAATAAGGAAAGTAGACCAATTTTCGTGTCGAACGATCACTTATTTTTGATACCGTTCGAACAGTAAAAATGGCAGCACTAAGTCTTTGAACAAGATCCTGAATGTGGGCTTTCCACGGCACCTAGAAATTTGAAATGTTCAGTTTCACTAATCATATACCCATTCTGTGAAATTAAAACGTCAGGTTTTGTTTAATTGTGTGTTAGAAACTGTAAAAACTGAGTCTTACTGACATGTAGCGTTAGTTTACTTTCCACAAGCCATGAACTTATGTCATGAACTGCACTATTTGAAACCGAGCCAATGTTTCACACAACATCCTTTACTAGCAAGCTAATGTCATCAGCAAACAGAAATATTTTAGAGTTACCTGTAATACTAGAGGCCATTGCATTTATAGAAATAAGGAACAGGAATGGCCCCAACACTAATCCCTGGGGCACCCCCCACTTGACCGTACCTCACATCACAGCCATCCTCAACACCGTGAATAATGACCTTTTGCTGTCTGTTGCTAAAATAAGAGGTACACCAATTGTGAGCTACTCCACGTATTCCGTAATGGTCCAACTTATGGAGCAATATTTTGTAATCAATACAATCAAACGGCTTAGTTGTTGTTGTTGTTGTGGTCTTCAGTCCTGAGACTGATTTGATGCAGCTCTCCATGCTAGTCTATCCTGTGCAAGCTTCTTCATCTCCCAGTACCTACTGCAACCTACATCCTTCTGAATCTGCTTAGTGTATTCATTTCTTGTTCTCCCCCTACGATTTATACCCTCCACGCTGCCCTCCAATACTAAATTGGTGATCCCTTGATGCCTCAGAACATGTCCTACCAACCGATCCCTTCTTCTGGTCAAGTTGTGCCACAAACTTCTCTTCTCCCCAATCCCATTCAATACTTCCTCATTAGTTATGTGATCTACCCATCTAATCTTCAGCATTCTTCTGTAGCACCACATTTCGAAAGCTTCTATTCTCTTCTTGTCCAAACTATTTACCGTCCATGTTTCACTTCCAAACATGGCTACACTCCATACAAATACTTTCAGAAATGACTTCCTGACACTTAAATCTATACTCGATGTTAACAAATTTCTCTTCTTCAGAAACGCTTTCCTTGCCATTGCCAGTCTACATTTTATATCGTCTCTACTTCGACCATCATCAGTTATTTTGCTCCCCAAATAGCAAAACTCCTTTACTACTTTAAGTGTCTCATTTCCTAATCTAATACCCTCAACATCACCCGACTTAATTCGACTACATTCCATTATCCTCGTTTTGCTTTTGTTGATGTTCATCTTATATCCTCCCTCCAAGACACCATCCATTCCGTTCAACTGCTCTTCCAAGTCCTTTGCTGTCTCTGACAGAATTACAATGTCATCGGCGAACCTCAAAGTTTTCATTTCTTCTCCATGGATTTTCTTCTTTTGTTTCCTTTACTGCTTGCTCAATATACAGATCGAATAACATCGGGGAGAGGCTACAACCCTGTCTTACTCCCTTCCCAACCACTGTTTCCCTTTCATGTCCCTCGATTCTTATAACTGCCATCTGGTTTCTGTACAAATTGTAAATAGCCTTTCGCTCCCTGTATTTTACCCCTGCCACATTCAGAATTTGAAAGAGAGTATTCCAGTCAACATTGTCAAAAGCTTTCTCTAAGTCTACAAATGCTAGAAACGAAGGTTTACCTTTCCTTAATCTTTGTTCTAAGATAAGTCGTAAGGTCAGTATTGCCTCACGTGTTCCAGTATTTCTACGGAATCCAAACTGATCTTCCCTGAGGTCGGTTTCTACTAGTTTTTCCATTCGTCTGTAAAGAATTCGTGTTAGTATTTTGCAGCTGTGGCTTATTAAACTGATTTTTCGATAATTCTCACATCTGTCAACACCTGCTCTCTTTGGGATTGGAATTATTATATTCTTCTTGAATTCTGAGGGTATTTCGCCTGTTTCATACATCTTGCTCACCAGATGGTAGAGTTTTGTCAGGACTGGCTCTCCCAAGGCCGTCAGTAGTTCCAATGGAATGTTGTCTACTCCGGGGGCCTTGTTTCGACTCAGGTCTTTCAGTGCTCTGTCAAACTCTTCACGCAGTATCGTATCTCCCATTTCATCTTCATCTACATACTCTTCCATTTCCATAATATTGTCCTCAAGTGCATCGCCCTTGTACAGACCCTCTATATACTCCTTCCACCTTTCTGCTTTCCCTTCTTTGCTTAGAACTGGGTTTCCATCTGAGCTCTTGATGTTCATACAAGTGGTTCTCTTATCTCCAAAGGTCTCTTTAATTTTCCTGTAGGCAGTATCTATCTGACCCCTAGTGAGATAAGCCTCCACATCCTTACATTTGTCCTCTAGCCATCCCTGCTTAGCCATTTTGCACTTCCTGTCGATCTCATTTTTGAGAAGTTTATATTCCTTTTTGCCTGCTTCATTTACTGCATTTTTATATTTTCTCCTTTCATCAATTAAATTCAATATTTCTTCTGTTACCCAAGGATTTCTACTAGCCCTCGTCTTTTTACCTACTTGATCCTCTGCTGCCTTCACTACTTCATCCCTGAAAGCTACCCAATCTTCTTCTACTGTATTTCTTTCCCCCATTCCTGTCAATTGTTCCCTTATGCTCTCCCTGAAACTCTGTACAACCTCAGGTTCTTTCAGTTTATCCAGGTCCCATCTCCTTAAGTTCCCACCTTTTTGCAGTTTCTTCAGTTTTAATATACAGGTCATCACCAATAGATTGTGGTCAGAGTCCACATCTGCCCCTGGAAATGTCTTACAATTTAAAACCTGGTTCCTAAATCTCTGTCTTACCATTATATAATCTATCTGATACCTTTTAGTATCTTCAGGGTTCTTCCATGTATACAACCTTCTATCATGATTCTTAAACCAAGTGTTAGCTATGATTAAGTTGTGCTCTGTGCAAAATTCTACCAGGCGGCTTCCTCTTTCATTTCTTAGCCCCAATCCATATTCACCTACTACATTTCCTTCTCTCCCTTTTCCTACACTCGAATTCCAGTCACCCATGACTATTAAATTTTCGTCTCCCTTCACTATCTGAATAATTTCTTTTATTTCATCATACATTTCTTCAATTTCTTCGTCGTCTGCAGAGCTAGATGGCATATAAACTTGTACTACTGTAGTAGGTGTGGGCTTCGTATCTATCTTGGCCACAATAATACGTTCACTATACTGTTTGTAGTAGCTTACCCGCATTCCTATTTTCCTATTCATTATTAAACCTACTCCTGCATTACCCCTATTTGACTTTGTATTTATAACCCTTTAGTCACCTGGCCAGAAGTCTTGTTCTTCCTGCCACCGAACTTCACTAATTCCCACTATATCTAACTTTAACCTATCCATTTCCCTTTTTAAATTTTCTAACCTACCTGCCCGATTAAGGGATCTGACATTCCACGCTCCGATCCGTAGAACGCCAGTTTTCTTTCTCCTGATAACGACATCCTCTTGAGTAGTCCCCGCCCGGAGATCCGAATGGGGGACTATTTTACCTCCGGAATATTTTACCCAAGAGGACGCCATCATCATGTAATCATACAGTAAAGCTGCATGCCCTCGGGAAAAATTACGGCCGTAGTTTCCCCTTGCTTTCAGTCGTTCGCAGTACCAGCACAGCAAGGCCGTGTTGGTTATTGTTACAAGGCCAGATCAGTCAATCATCCAGACTGTTGCCCTTGCAACTACTGGAAAGGCTGCTGCCCCTCTTCAGTAACCACACGTTTGTCTGGCCTCTCAACAGATACCCCTCCGTTGTGGTTGTACCTACGGTACGGCTATCTGTATCGCTGAGGCACGCAAGCCTCCCCACCAACGGCAAGGTCCATGGTTCATGGGAGGGTGGGGGGGACGCCTTAGTTAACTCATAAAATATGCCTAGCGTTCGAAACCTTTTCTTTAACCCATCCGGTATCTCACAGAGAAAAGAGTATATAGCATTTTCAGTTGTTAAACGACTGCTACATTTGACAGCAAATCGTGTGATATAAATGATCAATTGTTCTTACATACACAGCTTTTTCAATAACTTTAGCAAACACTGATGGCATAGAAATAGGTCTAAAATTGTCTATGTTATCCCTTTCTCCCTTTTTATAAAGTGGCTTTATACTACTGAGTACTTTAATCGTTCAGAAACTGACCATTCCTAAAGGAAAAATTACAAACTTAGCTAAATACTGGGCTAATATGTGCAACACAGTACTTTAATATTCTGCTAGGCACTCCATTAAATGCTTGAGAGTCCTCAGTCTTCAGTGATTTGATTATTGTCTCAATCTTCTCCTTGTCTGTATGAAACAGAACAGAGGAGTATTTCAGACCTCAATCTCAGGAAGGCATTTGCCAAGAAAGTTATTGATAGCGTATAGAAACTAAATTTTTGTTTAATTCACCACCAATGCTCAGAAAATGATTGTTAAATACGGAACATATATCTGATTTACCAGTAACAGAAATATGTTTACTACTAATTGACTTATATCGTCGACCTTGTGCTGCTAACCAGACACTTCCTTCATAACTGACCATATGGTTTTAATTTTATCCTGTGAATTAATTAGCTCTTTATTTGCATACCATATACGCATTGCTTTCCTAATAACATTTTTAAACACCTTACAATACTGTTTGTAATGGGCTACTGTAGATTGATTGTGACTACTTCAACATTTTGATATAATTCCCACTTTTCTGCATGATATCCCACCAGTCAGCCACCCAGGCTGCCTTTTACTGCTAGTACCCCTTTTAGGAAGTTCTAATGGAAAGCAACTCTCAAAGAGCATGTGAGATGTGTTAAGGAAAACATTATATTTGTCATCTATGTTATCAGCACTATGAACATCCTGCCACTCTTGTTCTTTGATGAGGTTTAAAGAACTCTGTATCATCTGCCTTAGGTAACATTTGATTTATATTAGATGACATTTCTTAACATGTAGAGAACATTTCATTGTACCAAGTTGACATTTTCTAGAGTAGAAGATATTTCGTTATTTTATATTTCATTATATTCAGTGAACATTTCATTAAACTGAGGTGATATTTCATCACGCATTTCATCGTATTTGGATGACATTTCAGGTGACAGTCCATTTGCCAGCTCATTTAACATATGTTCAAAACCTAACCCTGTCATATCTTGTAAACTACAATGCATTAAATCATTTGAATCTTCCATTTTACTAACCATAGGACTAATTACTTTGCTTTCAGCACATGATTCAGTTTCGCAAGTGTTGTGTACTACCTCATACACAATGATAAGGAGAAGTGGACTACTGAATGGTATGCAGCAGAAATGATTAACAAGCAAGTGAACATAATAAACAGAAGATTTAGTTAATTTGTATTTCTCCAAGAATACAAAGACTCATTACAAATAAAAAGCATGAAACAGAATTCAGCTAGCAGAGTGTCCAAAAGCAAGAGGCTCACTGTAGTAGGCACGAATGACGGTCTTGTAGGGGCGGGGCTCCAAGTGTAAACGGGTTGAGAGGCTGCCATCAGCCGACCTGTACTGTGGCAGCAGAGGGTGCCCGCAGTCCAGAGTCGGTGGAGGCATGGCTCTGCGGGTGTGCTCCATTGGGTCCACAGGATCCCGCACAACTGTTATCAGCACCTAACGGGAACTCGCCCGTTGCCAACTGTGGAACGCCGGTGAGGTGGTATCGATATGTGATACCACAGTAAGCTGAAGAGTCTGCACCGTCAATAACAATGTCACCACCTTCTCTATCATTGGCAGTGGATTCTACCCCACAAGTAGTTTCAGTTTTCATTTCAGTGGATTTCCATATTTTTATTATTACTATTAAGGTTACGGAAATCATGACGTATTTCAATTTAATATCAGCCTGCAAACAGCAATACTGTAGAGAAAGAACATTCTGGAAAGGCAACATTACTGGGATGAAACAATAAAGAAACATTGCGCCATTACACGAGCTCACAACACAAAGACAGCCAACTTGTATAAGTTATAATTTTATTATTGTTAATGTTAATTACTATATAAATTTTGAAATACTCAAATATCGAGCAAAATTTGGCACTGAATGCCTACAGGCGTGCAGCAAACCTACTATACATGCAGGCAAAGGAGAATTAACGATACTGCACTTACCTTTTGTCCTACGTTACAGCACATAATGTATCCAGTTTATTTTTTAAAAAAACTGTTCTTTTCTGTTAAATAGTTCTTCAATTGCAATTGTTTTGTAACTTCCGTCACATATTCTGGTTCTCCTTTACTTTTCAATTTTTTGGTATATGAAACAAATACAGAAGAAACTTCCCGGCAGATTAAAACCGTGTGCCGGATGGAGACACGAACACGCGACCTTTGCCTTTTATGGGGAAGTGGTCTCCCAGCTGAGCTACCCGTGCATGACTCACGACCCGTCCACACAGCTTTAACTCCGCCAGTACCTCGTCTCCTACCTTCCAAACTTTACAGCTCTCCTGCGAACCTTGCACAACTAACACTCCTGGAAGAAAGGATACTGCAGAGGTATGGCTTAGCCACAGAGTGGGGGATGTCTCCAAAGTTTTGAAGGTAGGAGATGAGGAACTGGCGAAGTAAAGCTGTGAGGATGGGTCGCGAATTGTGCTTAGGTAGCTCAGTTGGTAGAGCACTTGCCCGTAAAAGGCCTCATTTCGAGTCTCGGTCTGGAACAAAGTTCTAATTTGCCAGGAAGTTTCATATCACCGCACACTGCACTGCAGAGTGAAAATTTCATTCTGGAAATAAAAGGAAAGCTGCAACAACGTGATGACAATAAATTTTATATGTAGATAAAAATTAAATAAGTTCTTTCACAGCGACGCTCTTGTAATCTACATCTACATCTACTCCGCAAGCCACCTGACGATGTGTGGCGGAGGGTACCTTGAGTACCTCTATCGGTTCTTCCTTCTATTCCAGTCCCGGATTGTCCGTATGCCTCTGTGTGGGCTCTAATCTCCTGATTTTATCTTCATGGTCTCTTCGCGAGATATACATAGGAGGGAGCAATATACTGCTTGACTCCTCGGTGAAGATATGCTC
The DNA here is from genome assembly GCF_023864275.1 of Schistocerca cancellata. Taxonomy (NCBI): domain Eukaryota; kingdom Metazoa; phylum Arthropoda; class Insecta; order Orthoptera; family Acrididae; genus Schistocerca; species Schistocerca cancellata. The sequence continues at coordinate 1,140,598,373 of NC_064626.1, read as the reverse complement.
TCGAAACTTCAACAAAAGCCCGTACCGAGCTACTGAGCATCTCTCTTGCAGAGTCTTCCACTGGAGTTTATCTATCATCTCCGTAACGCTTTCGTGATTACTAAATGATCCTGTAACGAAGAGCGCTGCTCTCCGTTGGATCTTCTCTATCTCTTCTATCAACCCTATCTGGTACGGATCCCACACTGCTGAGCAGTATTCAAGCAGTGGGCGAACAAGTGTACTGTAACCTACTTCCTTTGTTTTCGGACTGCATTTCCTTAGGATTCTTCCAAGGAATCTCAGTCTGGCATCTGCTTTACCGACGATTAATTTCATATATGGTCATTCCATTTTAAATCACTCCTAATGCCTACTTCCAGATAATTTATGGAATTAACTGCTTCCAGTTGCTGACCTGCTATATGGTAGCTAAATGATAAAGGATCTTTCTTTATATGTATTCGCAGCATATTACACTTGTCTATATACTGAGATTCAATTGCCATTCCCTGCACCATGCGTCAGTTGTTGCAGATTCTCCTGCATTTCAGTACAATTTTCCATTGTTATATCCTCTTGATATACTACAGCATTATTCGCAAAAAGCCTCAATGAACTTCCGATGTTATCTACAAGGTCATTTATATATATTGTGAATAGCGACGGTCCTAGGACACTCCCCTGCGGCACACTTGAAATCATTCTTACTTCGGAAGACTTCTCTCCATTGAGAATGACATGCTGCGTTCTGTTATCTAGGAACTCTTCCATCCAATCACACAATTGGTCTGATAGTCCATATGCTCTTACTTTGTTCATTAAACGACTGTGGGGAACTGTATCGAACGCCTTGCGGAAGTCAAGAAACACGGCATCTACCTGGGAACCCGTGTCTATGGCCCTCTGAGACTCGTGGACGAATAGCGCGAGCTGGATTTCACACGATTGTCTTTTTCGAAACCCATGCTTATTCCTACAGAGTAGACTTCTAATCTCCAGCAAAGTCATTATACTCGAACATAATACGTGTTCAAAAATTCCGCAACTGATCGACGTTAGAGATATAGGTCTATAGTTCTGCACATCTGTTCGACGTCCCTTCTTGAAAATGGGGAGACCTGTGCCCTTTTCCAATCTTTTGGAACGCTACGCTCTTCTAGAGACCTACGGTACACCGCTGCAAGAAGGGGGCAAGTTCCTTCGCGTACTCTGTGTAAAATCGAACTGGTATCCCTCAAACATGAGTAACTACCGTAACTATGAAGTTTGGAAGGTAGGAGACGAGGTACTGGCAGAAGTAAAGCTGTGAGGGCCTGCCGTGAGTCGTGCTTCGGTAGCTCAGATGGTAGAGCACTTGCCCGCGAAAGGCAAACGTCCCGAGTTCGAGTCTCGGTCGGGCACACAGTTTTAATCTGCCAGGAAGTTTCATACCGTAACTATGATTTATAATGTGATTGTTTAATGTTAATTGTTCTACACTGATGACAGATAGAGTATAATAATGACATGGAGCTTTAGATTTTTGTATCAAGGGCAAAATTGAAATTTCTTCTGTAACATTTCGTATTTATATACCTGACATCTCAAAATCTCGAAATAGGCAGGCGCAGAAATCATCGTCAGAGAGCAGAAAAGGTTGTTGATGCAAAACCGTGAGAATATTAAGCTGCAATGTAACAAATTATTTGGACTATAGTACCCATTATAATCGGACTTCCTAAAGACTGCAGGCTCTGCTTGCGAAAATGTAAGTGCACAGTCGACAGTGCGATGATGGCGTGAGGCCATCGCATCACCAAACCGACCGTTTTCAGCAAGCTTGACTGATTAAAATAATATAACGGTTTACAGTCAGAACAGCAGCATCATAATGGTTGCGGTAATGAATGAAACAGAAGAATTTTTCTAAATATCAAATATAAATACAGAACCTTTTCCTCTGCACTCCCTGTAGAAAGAGACAACAAGCGGCGAAAGGCAACTGTTAAAACAAGAGAAAGTTGTACAACAATTTTTTGAAACAAATGACTTGCGAATTTTACAGACATTTTATTACGTATGCTAGTTATGTACACTCTGTAAGATAATTATATCTCCGGCTTTAAATTATATCACAATAATGTGTTGTACTACCTACTTTGTGGGATTCTGCTGACATGCCAATCATTTGCATATCGTCGCACATAGTAGACAAAGGTCAGTTTAATGTGTACTGCGTTCCCTCTTCATGGTACTGCAGCTTTAATGATTGGCAGTATATATTCACGTGACTTGACCTTATGCAACAGGTCTCATCGCCTAAAGAATTTTCATGTCTGCGACGTTATGTGGAAAACTTTTCAGAGGAGCGATCTTGCTAAACTGCACGAATTGAAACAGATTGATAGTACAAAACGTTGTCCTCAGCTGTTGCGACATACCTAATGTCTGTAGAATCAGTTTCCTAAAATTCTTATGTCTCGTTGCATGAGATACGACCGTAACCTGGTCTAAATGGTGCCTCGACTGGAAAGCGACCGTTCGGCGTGCTGCAGGCAGAAATTGCACGTTTGTAAACTTCCGGAAGTCTTCGGCTTACTCGGAAGGGAAACTTGATAGGCAGTAGCTTAATAAATTGCCAAGTCTAGTGAAATGTTAGTATGCCATACAAATAGCTTTCCTTGTAATTCCCCATAATTGTTCGTCTACAAATTCCTACTCACATATCTGATTAACTGGCAGTTGACAGTCGAGCTATATTCATATACGTTCCAAGACATTGGATTCTCTTCCCTCATGCCAGAGTTTCCCATCCGACTGTAAGCTGTCAGAACACGGGATGAGGAAGCTATCGTTGACGTGCATGCAGTAGGGATGTGCAACGATACGAGACACAGGGCCGTTGGCAGATATGCCGATCTGATTAACGTGATTCTGCGCTCTCCATCGGTAGTTGTCGGCATTATTTGGCTCACAAACAATACAGTTTGCTCACTAAAATGTATGTGCATAAAATCCCTACGTTAGCACAATTAAAATGCACATTTTCCGCTTTGTTCATACGCTAGCCATAATGCTCTGCCTGTGGTATACATAAATAAAATCTTCAATACGCATGAACTTGTTAATAAGACAAAAAGGAAAACTACATATCAAGTCAGTAAGGACATCAGTTATAAAAGTTCACCGGATCGAACAAACTTAATCCTGACAGAGAACACAATCCTACTTACATAACAATAAGTATTACAGAAATTAGTTTTATTGAATCACACAACATTTTAGAAAACGCGAAGGTGAAAAGAAAAGGTAAATGCAGGAAGACTTGAAGCCTCTACCGACCTAATGGCTGTTTCGCCACATGGTTTCTCTGCTCACTACGTGAGCCTGTAGCTTCGGCATGAGTGATTTCGTATTTTTTTCCAGTCTTCTATAGGCTTTAATCGCCGAAATGTTAATAATTTACAGTTAATTGCAACAAATCCTGGCAAGACCGACACGATTTTCACGAATATTTAATGTTGATGTTGCGTTAAAACTGCCTAATCTCATAACACACGAGTTATAACGGGATAATACTCGTAACTAAACACGAAAATTCTTTAATCACTAATATGACGTTTCTCGTCGTTTTATTACAACATATCGCACCAATAAGGATTCTTACCCGACAGATTCAGAGCGCTGGCGCTTAGAAACAGCGTGATGGCATGTAAGCTATAAGATAAAACCCGCGACAAAGGCAATATGGCGTTTTGCTTTATGTGGGCCTCAAGCTTTCTGCTTGTGAGGTAGGGAGTTTTCTTGCTTCCAATTGGTTCCAATATACGTGGCACGTTTCACATGACGAAATGGTTCCTCAACGTGAAGTAACAGGAAGTGACGTCACCGACACGCAGAGCGCCACTAGCTAATTAGCCGCGTGTGCCGACGGCTTCAGAGGTGAAATGTGATTTATTCTCATAACATACACCATTACAGAACATACGTCTGATGTACAAGAGACATGTCAAGGTTACAATACGCTTGTTTGAAATTTTGTCACTCTTACAATATTACTTTGTGAAGAATTTACTTACTTAAAATTTGTCACACTTACAGTATTTACATCCACTATAACAATCATAAATTTTTATTCTATTTTAGGGATCCACCTCAAAGTATCACTTCGTCCCTCATGAAATCTTCTACTGAGTAGTAGCATCTTACAATTAAAAAATCATGTAACCTGCTTTTTAAAATATTTATCTGCATGTTGATTTTGTCACAACCTTTTATTTTTTGTGAATTTTCATAGCTATATGCTGAGGAGTGTGAGCACGTAGTTTTAAGCCATTCGAGGTGAGCATAAAGTTTTCTTTATGTCTTGTGTTGTATGAGTGTTCAAAATGGCTTTTTTCGAATAGATCAACTCTGCTGCGTAGGAAAAGGATCACCTCAAAGATGTGTAAATAGGGGACAGATGCTATTTTTAGATCATTAAATAATGGGCGGCCTAGTGTCCTCGGCTGTGTGGTGCACATGTTACGAATGATTCTTTTATGCAACTTAAAAATTCGTCTAATGTTTCCCAGAGTTTCCCCCAAAAATTATGCCGTATCAAATAACAAATTCAAACTAGCTATAGTATGCTATTTTCCTAGTGTGCATCTGAGTGGTACTGGCTACAATTTCCATTGCAATTGCAAGGCTGTTTAATTTATTTGCTAGATATTTTCTGTGTGAATTCCAACTCAGATTTCAGTCTAAGTTTATTTCTAGGAATCTGACAGAGTTCTTCATTTTTTTGACTGAGGCTGGCTCCCACTGGGCCAGTAGCTCAGCCAGGCTGCGGGTGATTCAGCAGCTCAACTGAAAGAAGAGACGGCAAGTGCGCGAATGTGCCTTCACACACACGGAGTTTAGTTGGTGGTCACATGTAGACGGTTGTGGCGTGTGTGCTGCAAGATCATTCAGAGAGTGAATGTGAGTTAAAAAAACACACAGGGGCCTCAGAAAGCAAGTTATGCACGCCCTCCGATGCTAAGAACATTGCAGAGCAACAAAGGTGTTCATTGTCAGAGGAGAGTAAATGCTTTGGCTGTGGCGGATGCTGGATGGTCGTGTGTACCGGAAAGCGGTGCCGATGTACCGTATCTGTGCTGACGTCAGTGGTCGCCACATGGAGCCCTGCCTATAACTGGACCCAGGCGATGAGCAGCAGGAGTCACAGAGCAGACGAGTGTGTTGTGCTGTTTTGCGTGCAGCAGGTAAACGGTGCGTCTCCAGACACAAGTTCCTACGCCAAACTTAAGCGGCTTTGTTCCAGTCCCAAGGGAATTTCGTTACACTATGTATACACAGGGTACGGAAAAGCAATTTGACCAAAAGTGTAGGGCAGAAAGGCAGCGTCAAACAAAGGACCTCGAGTATGCGAACTAGGGGGTCGTAGTTGCATATTTTCGGCGCTACGGAAAGGTAACTGAAATCATATACAGGGTGAGTCACCTAACATTACCGCTGGATATATTTCGTAAACCACGTCAAATACTGACGAATCGATTCCACAGACCGAACGTGAGGAGAGGGGCTAGTGTAATTGGTTAATACAAACCATAAAAAAATGCACGGAAGTATGTTTTTTAACACAAACCTACGTTTTTTTAAATGGATCCCCGTTAGTCTTGTTAGCACATCTGAACATATAAACAAATACGTAATCATTGCCGTTTGTTGCATTGTAAAATGTTAATTACATCCGGAGATATTGTAACCTAAAGTTGACACTTGAGTACCACTCCTCCGCTGTTCGATCGTGTGTATCGGAGAGCACCGAATTACGTAGGGATCCAAAGGGAACGGTGATGGACCTTAGGTACAGAAGAGACTGGAACAGCACATTCCGTCCACATACTAACACCTTTTTATTGGTCTTTTTCACTGACACACACGTACATTACCACGAGGGGTGAGGTACACGTACACACGTGGTTTCCGTTTTCAATTACGGAGTGGAGTAGAGTGTGTCCCGATATGTCAGGCCAATAGATGTTCAATGTGGTGACCATCATTTGCTGCACACAATTGCAATCTCTGGTGTAATGAATGTCGTACACGCCGCAGTACATCTGGTGTAATGTTGCCGCAGGCTGCCACAATACGTTGTTTCATATCCTCTGGGGTTGTAGGCACATCACGGTACACATTCTCCTTTAACGTACCCCACAGAAAGAAGTCCAGCGGTGTAACATCAGGAGAACGAGATGGCCAATTTATGCGTCCTCCGTGGCCCGTGTTTGTTACAAAACGCAACTGAACGTCGGAGGTTTCAAGCGTCAACTTTAGGTTATAATATCTCCGGATGTAATTAACATTTTACAATGCAACAAACGGCACTGATTACGTATTTGTTTATATGTTCAGATATGCTAACAAAGCTAACGTGGTTCCATTTAAAAAAACGTAGGTTTGTGTTAAAAAACATACTTCCGTGCATTATGGTAAGGTTTGTATTAAACAATTACACTAGCCCCTCTCCTCACGTTCGGTCTGTGGAATCGGTTCGTCAGTATTTGATGTGGTTTACGAAATATATCCAGCCGTAACGTTAGGTGACTCACCCTGTATACGGACGTCTTTACTCAAAATGAAATGCAATTCACAGAAAATGAATACGTAAACAAAATGTTTGGTCTAATCAGTCGCGATGTTGAAACAATAAAAACTTGAAGCACCACTTACACGTTTGTTGTACTTAGCTGATGTACCATATAGCAGTTCTTTTGAAATTAAAACAATCATATGTCCACGTTTCATGTTTCAACATGTCGTGAAAATGCAAAATGAATATACTCTTGTACACATACTTGCCACTACTTAATTAACGCAAATATACGGTGACAGTTATTCAACTACATGAAATAAAATCGTCATAACTTCAGAACGATTTGTGTTAGGGCGTTCGAACTGCACGGTTGGCTGCGGGGCATGTAGAGAATTAGTATGTGACTATGGTTTGGTTTAGCGACGAAGCCCACTTAAATTTGGATGGGATTGTCAGTAAGTAAAATCAGTACATTTGGGGGACTTATCGCTATCGAGAAGTCTCTTCTCCCTCAATGGGTGACAGTGTGGTCTGCAATGTCCAGTCACGGACTAATCAGTGCGATGTTCCTTGATGGCACAGTGACTACTGAACGGTGCATGAACGTTTTGGGAGATGATTTAGTCCCAATTATCCAAAGTGAGCCTGATTTCGGCAAGGTGTGGTTCATGCAAGACGGAACTCGACCCCATGGAAGCAGGAGAGTGTTGATGTCCTGGAGGACCACTTTGGGGACCGCATTCTGGCTCTGGGGTACCCAGAGGCCACTGGCAAGGGCCTCGATTGGCCGCCATATTCTCCGGATCTGAACACATGCGACTCCCTTTTGTGCGGCTATATTAAAGACAAGGTGTACAGCAATAACCCCAAAATCATTGCTGAGCTGAAAACAGCCATTCACGAGGTTGTCGACATTCCGACACTTCAGCGGGTCATGCTATTCGTCTGCGCCACATCATCGTCAATGAGGACGAGCATATCGAACATGTCATAACCTAAATCCGAATATCTGTAGTGACATTCACATGTTGAATAAAGTGTGTGCACGCCGTAGTTTGTCACTAATTTACGCTTATTTCATATAGTTCAATAATTTTCGCCCCGTATGTCGTGGCAAATTTTCAAACTGACCACTGTTTTCACTCTGGCATAGCGCCGTAAATATTCAACTGCGACCCCTAGCTCCTACACTCAAATTCTTCGTTTGATGTTGTCTTTCTACCCTCACTTTTGGTCAAATTGTTTTTCCGCGTACTGTATATGCGAGGTGATTCAAAATGTTTCAAATGACTCTGAGCACTATGGGACTTAACATCTGAGGCCATCAGTCCCCTAGAACTCAGAACTACTTAAACCTAACTAACCTAAGAACATCACACACATCCATGCCCGAGGCAGGATTCGAACCTGCGCCCGTAGCGGTCGCGCGGTTCCAGACTGCAGCACCTAGAACCACTTGGCCACTCCGGCCGGCTGATTCAAAAGTAACTGTGCACATTTCGTGGATGGAAAGTATGTATTTATAAGTCTATAATGTTAAATAAAATTTTGCCTGAAATAGCTTTATTTCCGAGGTGTGCAGAAGAGTAGGGATCACAAGTGCAACACAAACATCACAAAATTAATTCTTCTGGGGAAGCAACGATACTTAGGGACCCGAAATTCGATAAAAGTGCATACTGTACATTTACCAAAGAACGTGTTCAAAATGACATCCGTGTAGACGAAGATAGTGCCGCGCTCGATGCCTTACCACTCTCAAAAGGTCGCAGGCTCCCATCATCTCATTCTGCACAACCGCACAGCCATTTTCAGTTCTCTGCTGCAGCTGTGCTGCATTCTCAGAGCAACACCATGCGCGAACTCGTTGCCGCATGGGGTAGCCGCATGGCCATAGGCGTCTAGTCACGGCTCTTCCCATCGGAGGTTCGAGTTCTCCCACGGGCATGTGTGTGTATGTTGTCCTTAGCGTAAGTTAGTTTAAGTCAGATCAAGTAGTGCGTAAGCTGAGGAACCGATGACCTCAGCAATTTCGTCCCATAAGATCTTACCACAAATTTCCAAATTTACGACCTCGTTGAGATGGCTCCAAAGGTAGAGGTGCCGGGGGTTGAGGTGTGGAGTTCTGGTGGGTCAAGCATCTGGTCCTGCACGACTTGTCCGCTAATCGGGATAAGCAACACTGAGATACTCTCTTGCTTCCCAACTGAAATTTCAGGGCCACCGTCGTGCGTAAAACACAAGTTGGTTCGCGTAGCGAGTGGGACGTCATGAAGCAGATGACCCAATCCATGTTCCAAAAATTGCCAATACACTCGGCTAGTCAGGCGCTGTGGAATAACGTGTGTAACTGATCGTCCACTATACGACACAAAATGTTCACTACTGTCATCTTACAGTAGTTGCGCGAGGATTCTCATACACACACGCTCGTGCATGTTATGAGCATTCACGATACTCGCACAGGTAAAGAGGCTCTCATCTATAAACAGTAGCTGACGATCGAAGAGTGGATCGACAGCGTGGTGTGCGAGAAACCATCAACAGAAGTGATGACGTCTAGGGTAGGCTACAGGTGTCAGTTCCTGCACCTTCTGTAGTTTTTTTTGTTATGGTTTTTAGGGCGCAAATCTGCTACGGTCATTAGCGCCCAGTCTGTGACTTAGGAAAAGGTAAAAAACGAAACTGGAAACCAGCAGCAACGGGAGCGAAACTCAAAAAAGTGGGGAAACTAAAAACAGAAGGAAAGCTTAAAAAAACACTAAGGAAGGGGGGTTGGTTGTCCCCAAAAAGAGCTTCAAATGACTGACGTCATCTCACTGGCACTAATAAACTCGAGAACGCGATCGGCTGAGCGCGTGTCATCTGCTAAAATGGAAGATATATCAGGCGACAGCTGTAGACGGGCGCGTAACGGAGTAAAATAGGGGCACGCAGGTAAAAGGTGTGTCACCGTCCACAGCTGAGAGCAGTGGGGACAGAGTGGGGGAGGATCGCCGCTTAAAAGATGTCGATGGCTACAAAGACAGTGCCCTATCCGGAGTCTAGTTAAAATTACCTCCTCCCGACAACGAGTTCGGGAGGAAGAGGTCCAAGCACAGGGAAGAGCTTTCACGTCCCGCAATGGGTGGAATTGCTGTCTCTGGAGCATGCACCATACAGTTGATTGAGGAACCACTACAGTGACACTTACACGGCGGGTATTTACGGTTCAGACAAAACTTTATTTATCATTTTAGTGTAATTTTGGCGCATAAGTTACACTCAGAAAGTGTGTACAGCTACTTCTGAATCACCCTGTATATTAGGACATTGCAGTCAGAATTTCTAATTTTCTAGACAGGTTTCGGCGTGAATGTACACGACTCTCATTTGAGAGATGTAAATTTCTGTTGTCTGTCGCTGGTTCCCCTACAGCATAATGCCTTAACACAGCACTGAGTGCAAGTAGCTGAAGTGTGCAGTTTGGACAGCATCAATAGCACAAATAGAAGTAACGATACGGGCGACATACGGGGCTGAATTAAGTTCTTTTGGAAGGTAAGAAGATGATTAGTCCACTTAAGGTTATGTCAATACTCACACCCAGGAATTTAGAATACTCCACACTCATTAGGTCCTGACCATTATATTTAGTGTCAACCTGTCCCTGCAATTTTTTGCTCTCGTGGAAATGAATGATTTGTGTGTTCCGTCTGCATTTAGAGGGCGCCCATCAAGTCATTGTAGAACTTCACCAAACACAGCACCTGCGGTTGCCTCAACATTATTGTTGCCTACTTAGTTAGCCATCAGCAAAGCCCGAACTCAGTTCTTTCAAGAACTCAGCTCCCATGCATAAAACAACTTCAAACGTCTGATTCCCTTTAATGATGAATAAAGATGTTAAATTATATGGTTGAAGACGCAAAATCCTAATTATGTTGAGTTTGTTGGTTCTCACTAAGCTCTCATTATCAAACACTGGATGAACATGACGCGGGTAATTTGCGATCCGTTTTAACAAAAAGTTAGTTTTTGATGCATCTCACTATTTATGACGTCATATCTCATCGAACCGAGCGAGGTGGCGCAGTGGTTAGCACACTGGACTCGCATTCGGGAGGACGACGGTTCAATCCCGTCTCCAGCCATCCTGATTTAGGTTTTCCGTGATTTCCCTAAATCGTTTCAGGCAAATGCCGGGATGGTTCCTTTGAAAGGGCACGGCCGATTTCCTTTCCAATCCTTCCCTAACCCGAGCTTGCGCTCCGTCTCTAATGACCCCGTTGTCGACGGGACGTTAAACACTACCCACCACCTCTCATCCAACTTGTGACGTCACACTAGTCAGCTTGTCCGCCACACTCCGTGAATGCTCTGCTCTGCGCAGGGCCCACGGGAAATCGTTACGTCAATGGAGAGGTACCCACCATAAGTCTTAACTTTGTTGTGTGCTTTCAAGAGCTTGCATGCATTTAAATACGCAGTGAAGAATTATCAAACTAGTCTGAAATATTAAGACTTTCACGACCAGATGACATTGCTGCTGGTAAACCTTTTGGTATATAAGGTCGTGGGCCACAAAACTCTTATGTTCCTAAAGTTTCGTCCAGATCTGTGCTGGACATCTTCAGTGGCGTTGCTCCACCGTCTACTCTTGCCGACTCAGCGTAGGACCAACGTCTCTGAAGATGTCCAGTGCAGTTCTGGGCGAAACGTTAGGAACAGAAGAGTTTCGTACCCCGAAAGCTTGACCAGCAGCTACCGTCTGAAATAGTCACTCACTCCCCGCCAGAGCGTTCCATGGGCTGTCTTTCTCGTCGGCCTCGTTAAGAAACACGCGCCGTGCAATGATGTAACTTTTCAGGTACATTCAATGGTATATGTTTATGGAAGATGTACTGCGAAGAGAGCCAGTGGTAGGGAAGTAATAAATTAAAACGTCATGCATGATGCTCATTTTGACTGCATGAACAGCGAAAATGCAGTATTCGATAAACTATTTCCCTTTCATTGTTTTGTGAAGTGTGTCAGCGAGAAAAGTTTCGAGAAGATTTGAAATTTTACATAAAATTTGTTGGAAGCCGCTATTTCCTCTCAATCCCAAGTATTGGATGAATACAGTCGGGGTAATTGTTTGTTTGCACGGCCATCGTCCTCTGTGCTGAATGCGAACTGCAGTCCTATTACCAAAAGTGAGGTGAAACGCAACGAACAAAAACAAAAACACCAACGCAGCATAAGACAGAGGCAAGAAGGTGAAAAACTACAACGTTTATATGGACAACGAAGTTTCTTTCGACTTCAACCTCGGCCAACAAATAAGGAAAAAGCAGCGATTTGCAGACTACGTGAAGACCAGACAGTAACACCAATGACCACAGAAGATGCTTTTTAAATAAAAGGGAGACGCGTGTGGCGTAAATTTCTCTTTAATTAATTGCAGTAAGCTTAAGAAGGAGAAAGTAACAACACGCGATAGTCTGGGTAATTAGCGCGACGTGACTTGCGAGAGTTGCTCAGAAAGTAATGCACTGCATTTTTTTTCTCAGCCGAAAACAATGCAACGAACGCGAAACGTTACGTGTGTATTATTTGAAGTCTCCTGAGAGAGCGCGCCAAGTTTCCGTCACTTCCGACAGATAGCGTAGCTACAGGACAGTTTCAAAATGGCGTCTGTAGGTGATGTACGTTACAAGCAACGTACCGTCATTGAATTACTCACTACAGAGAAAGAAACTGTGGGGAATATTGACAAATGCTTGTGTAAAATCTATGGAACATCTGCTCTCGACAGAAGCAGAACTAGTCGCTGGCCACGGGGGGTGAGGTCATCAGAAGGCGGTTCGGCGGAGTTCCAAGTTTTGCAGCGGTCGGGTAGACCACCCACGGCTGTCACATCTGACATGCTGCAGCGAGCTGATGTTGTCATTCCGGAAGACAGACGCCATTCGTGGAAGACATTTTGAGGACGACGAGAGGGTGATTCCGCAGTGAAGCACTGGCTCCGCCACCAGGACAAGGATTCGTACTGACAGGGCATACACGCCCTTGTTTCGCGCTGGAGGAAGACCATAGAACGGGATGGAGATTACGTGGAAAAATAGGGTGCGTAGATAAAACACCATTCCTTCGTGTGTGTAATTCTCATTATGTTCAATAAGGAATTGTTGAAGAAAAAAAATACGGTTCATTACTTTCTGGGCAACCCTTGTACTCTATCTACAGACATGTACACAATTACTAATTTAAGTATTTGATTTACTGTGTCAAGCCTATAACGTAAGATTATACCCCTTGATGATTAGATTATGAGAGCTTTTTAAATTCGGACAATAATTGTGTGAAATACTGAAACAGTAATTTTTGTTGCCCCTGCAAGACGTTAGCTAGGCAACCTGCCAGTGGGACCGAGTGACCACGTCTGCTAAATACGGGTAACGGTAGTACCATCAGCAAAGAGTGTGAATCTTCCACTTCACATACACACGAAAATCGCACTCGTAAACAGACTCGTAGCTGGGTGGCCGTGGCCGGGCTTCCCCCACCCCAGTCTGTGTCGTTCTTCCGCGAGCCGCCAACACCCTGGACGGGAAAGGAGTCGCTGCCGCAGAATGAAAACAGCGCCGCGCACTTTTCCAATTAGGCGCGCAGGTGTGCCGGTTAATGTAAAGCAAATACCAGCGGCGAGCGCGCGCCGTGTTTGTTTAAAAAGGAGCGCCTTCTGAGAGCAGCTCGTTTCTTGAAATAATAAGAGCCTAAGTACCGCCGAAAATAAAACAGCCCGACCTGAGCAGCCGCTGTACGCCCTCCGTACATTCCCACCGCCGCCTTGTGTTTTCTTTTCCGATTTCTTTTTTAGCCTCTCGCATTTTGACTGCCGCCGTCGCATAAAAGCTCAGTTGCTATGAAACGACAACATCCCAGTAATTCAAGACTGTTCACCCACCAACACACACGTAAACATGATGTCTCAAACCTTTAGGAGCGAAATCACACACCTATCAACATGCGACGGGTAAAAACAAGGAAACACAACACATTACCACGCCTAATACGGTGTAGCAAAACCGTTGGAATTCAAAACAGCTTCAGTCGTCTCGGATAGGGTACATACACTACCGGCCATTAAAATTGCTACACCTAGAAGAAATGCAGATGATAAACGGGTATTCATTGGACAAATATATTATACTAGAACTGACATGTGATTACACTTTTGTGCAATTTGGGTGCATAGATCCTGAGAAATCAGTATCCAGAACAACCACCTCTGGCCGTAATAACGGCCTTGATACGCCTGGGCATTGAGTCAAACAGAGCTTGGATGGCGCGTACAGGTACAGCTGCCCATGCAGCTTCAACACGGTACTACAGTTCGTATTGTGACGAGCCAGTTGCTCGGCAACCATTGGCCAGACGTTTTCAGAAACCTGAAGAACGTGCTGGCCAGGGCAGCAGTCGAACATTTTCTTTATCCAGAAAGGTCCGTACAGGACCTGCAACATGCGGTCGTGCAATAATCCTGCTGAAATGTAGGATTTCGCAGGGATCGAATGAAGGGTAGGGCCACGGGTCGTAACACATCTGAAATGTAACGTCCACTGTTCCAAGTGCCGTCAATGCGAACAAGAGATGACCGAGACGTGTAACCAATGGATCCCCATACCATCATGCCGGGTGATACGCCAGTAGTATTGCGATGACAAATACACGCTGCCAATGTGCGTTCACCGCGATGTCGCCAAACACGGATGCGACCATCATGATGCTGTAAACAGAACCTGGATTCATCCGAAAAAAATGATGTTTTATCATTCGTGCACGCAGATTCGTCGTTGCGTACACCATCGCAGGCGCTCCTGTCTGTGATGCAGCGTCAAGGGTAACCGCAGCCATGGTCTCCGAGCTGATAGTCCATGCTGCTGCAAACGTCGTCGAACTGTTCGCGCACATGGTTGTTTTCTTGCGAACGTCCCAGTCTGTTGACTTAGGGATCGAGACGTGGCTGCACGATCCGTTACAGCCATGCGGATAAGATGCCTGTCATCTCGACTGTTAGTGATACGAGGCCGTTGGGATCCAGCACGGCGTTCCGTATTACCCTCCTGAACCCACCGATTCCATATTCTGCTAACAGTCATTGGATCTCGACCAAAGCGAGCAGCAGTGTCGCGATACGATAAACCGCAATCGCGATAGGCTACAATCCGACCTTTATCAAAGTCGGAAACGTGATGGTACGCATTTCTCCTCCTTACACGAGGCATCACAACAACGTTTCACCAGGCAACGCCGGTCAATTGCTGTTTGTGTATGAGAAATCGGTTGGAAATTTTCCTCTTGTCAGCACGTTGTAGGTGTCGCCACGGGCGCCAACCTCGTGTGAATGCTCTTAAAAGTTAATCATTTGCATATCACAGTATCTTCTTCGTGTCGGTTAAATTTCGCGTCTGTAGCACGTCATCTTCGTGGTGTAGCAATTTTAATGACCAGTAGTGTAAATGTCCCGTATGGTTTCCAAGAGGTTAATATACCACATTTACTGCAAAATAGTGGCAAGTTCAGGTGACGATGACAGAGGTGGACAGCAATGCTGCACCCTTGTCTATAAAGTAGACCGCAAAGGGTCAAGAATTTTGAGTTCTGTTGACAGTGGTGGCCAGCTGAGATGCAAAAATTCACCTTGGTGCTCACACAACCAGTCCTGGAAGATGCGAGCTGCGTGGACAGGGAACACAACATCACCATTGGGGAGCAAACATTGTACCATGGGATGGATCAGGTCACCAAAATGGTCATATCATCCTTGGCAGTAATGTGACCGTGGAGCCCATGGAATACCACAATATGGCTGCCCGAACTATCACCGAACGTCCCCGGTGGGACATAAACTCAGCCAGAAGCTGGAAAAACGTGCAACAAGAGGCATCCAACCAAATGGCTTTCTTCCATTGCTCCATTGCAGCCAGTTTTTATAACTTCCGCACCACGTTTTCCTGTTACGGGCATTTGCATCACTGGTGACTGGTTTTGGAACTCCGCCTTGCGCTGCACTCTCCTGCTTACGGAGGCTCCTTCGCGTTGTTTTGGTGCTCACCGGCTTCAGAAGTGTGTGAGATTCAAATCCGCAGCTGTCTTCTTATTTTCCGTCACATCTTCCACGATCACTTGCCACACACTTTCGCCCACGTTGTGACTTAGTGGATGATGTTTTCCGCTTTCCCTGTATGCAGTACAAATATTCGATACAGTGCCTCTCGAAAAACGAAACGCTTCGTCTACCGTGGTTACGGAAGCACTCACCATAAGACCACCACCAACAATCTGTCCACGTTTTACTTGCCGATGTGGCCGAGCGGTTCTAGGCGCTTCAGTCTGGAACCGCGCGACCGCTACGGTCGCAGGTTCGAATCCTGTTTCGGGCATGGATGTGTGTGATGTCCTTAGGTTAGTTAGGTTTAAGCAGTTCTAAGTTCTAGGGGACTGATGACCTCAGATGTTAAGTCCCATAGTGCTGAGAGCCTTCCTTCCACGTTTCAATTCACTTAGCTGCGACACAGTGCACTTACAACCATACGGGACGCTGTTCTGACCACCACTGATACCGGCAACATACTGAGGACACTGCACGAGCGCCGCTCGTGGTCAGATACAACAGCGCAACCTGCAGGCTTGGCCAGCATAAGCGTTAATGTTAAAGCATTCATTTTTCACGCTGATTCCCCATTTTTGTCCAACCCCTGCACATTTATACTCCACATCTATACTCCACCACAGTGTGTGGCGGGGAGTTTTCCGTGTACCACTGCCATTTCTCACTACAACCCGTTCATCACAACAACAAACCTGATGTAAACATTGCACTATGTATTCTTCCGCGTTTTCTGGAACCTCATTGGATTTCCGTTTCACGTGGGACTGCAGCCAAGCTGTCTAGAGTACTGCCAAGTACGATAATAAGGGTACGTTTTGTGCTGTGTGTTCTGCACACATCGACTTAGCGATAGTACGGGACAACAGCTTTACCGGCGCATTTAACTCGGACAGCACTGGCCGGTCAGCTGGTACAGCTAATGTGCACTAACGTGGTCAACTGCAGTTCACACGTAGAAAGTAGAGATGGGTCGAACTCGTTCATTCCCGTGAAGTACTTCATTCATTTCACTCTTTGCCGTGAAGCGTTGAAATGAAGTAGTTCATTCATGAAGTACGGAAGCCTGGCGAAGTTGTCCAGTTCGCCGCTCAGCCGCGGCTACGCTCGCTTCGCCTCGCTCGTACAATAAAGCTTCGTAATACTTCATAATTTTACCAACAGATGGCCGAACTATGAAGTAACGTCCACGCAACGTTTTGCGTCTTCAGCGTCTGAGTTAACTTAAATACTGCATGGTCGAAGAGGACAAAGGAAAGATAAATAGAGAAGCCTGCCACATATAAAGATGGTATTACGTGTAACCTTGCTCGACATTGTCTCATGGAGCGCCAAAAAGAGTCTTCATCTGCCAAGTGAAACCTTATTTGTTGTATTTATGGACTGAAAACTAGGGCTACTAACGAAATTCAGTCCAATTTTATGTTCCTTTTAAAATTTAATCCAAAATAGAATGCGTATGTTTACCACTGTCACAAAGTCTATATACCTACGTTAAGTAATTATTCAGAAGTTTTCCTGTAGATTTTATTTTTGTTGAGAATAATAACCCTCTAAATTCAAAACGTAAACTGTCACCTGTAGTCATTGGTACAATTTCAGGTAAAATCCCTCTTTATTTTATTCGGAAAGCAATTTTTGTGTCTGTTCACGCTTATATAATGGCTAGCAACTCGCGATCGCGTAGAAGTAGTGAAATTTGGGGTTTCTTCGCTGATTTAGGTGATGGGAAAGTAAAGTGCAACTGTTGTCAGTGTATTTCACCGCGCGATTCGTCGACAGGCAGTAGAGGGAGGACTGAAGGGAAGGGAGAATGAGTGACGTAGCGCCAATGTAGTGGTAGATGGAGAGGGGAAGAGAGTGAGTGAACGAACTAGAAAAAAAGTGTGGAGTGTGCTATCTGTGGAGAGTTTGAAGTACCAGTTCATTGAAATTGAGTGGTTAGTTCACACTTCACTAGAATGAAGCGTTCATTTGAACGACTCATTCACGAGCTCCCCATCACTAGTAGAAAGAGACGAGCAGAGGAGCAAACAGCTTCGAATGTCATTTAATTTTTTGGCAGAATGAAATAATACACTGCAAATCTCCTACAAGACGCTCCTTAGACGACGAGACGAAAACTGCAACACGTTATCGTTTTTAGCTAACATAATTTGTTATTAAAAACAAGAATGATGAAAATTCCTGACTTAACCACAGCGTAATTTTTCTGCGTAAGCTGTGTGTAACGTAAGAGAGCATTGAATGATTTCACGGTATAGTTAAATATTGAAGCCATTGAACGTATTACTTACTGTCAGTCGTCTGGTAATCTCTTAGCTCCTTCCCTATCCGAATCCGAGAAATACATTTCAGTTCTGGAAGTGTCATCTGCTACGTTGATAAGGGGCCTATCAGCAACAGAATCCACGAAGCCAACCAGGCGCAGCATTTTCTCTTCTTCTTTTATGATGAGCCGTCCCGCCGGACTTTTATGATATCCCGCCGGAGTTCGGAAGTGACATGAGAAAAAGCTGCGTCCTTAGTTCCAGTACGTCTGGCAGCATAACAGTCTTGTCATTTCTCTGGCCAAATCCCGCACCTTGGCTCCAGATCAGTTCTGTTGGGTCCATATTGTAATGGTACTGTAGCAAATGTAAAAATGCAGCATATTTATGATATGCTCGATGCTGTAGAAATGATGGTTTTTCATGTTTCTACGATACTTAACTACCTCTGAGGTATGAAACTATGGACATAGTCCAAATAAAGAGGATTTGGTTTTCAATTCTGCCTTAAAAACTTAAATTGTTATGTTTTCTTACTTTAAACAACTTTCATGAACAGTCTTTCATAAAACATCGATAATTAAGAATTTGTATTTGAAACGGAAACAGGAATTCAGTGTCCAATAAGTGATTAGAAACAAGACGACGTGCATTATTCATAAAAAATGAAGATGAATTTTATAATTACGAGATGAGGGAAGTAACCGCTTTCGTGACATTTAAGAGTTCCTAACCAGCAGCGAATTTTATTATATCATCTGTGTGCTTTAACAGTTTAGTTTCTTGAGTTTCTGCCTGTAAATTTAATATCTAATAGCCACTGTTCTCGCGTTTTCGTTTGCGCCTGAAAGTAAACCAATTTGCTGACATCTTACAAGTTCCTAATCAGGAGCGAATTATTTAGTTTCACCTGAGTGTTTCGGTAGTTAGGTTTTTAAATATCTGCGTATTATTAAACACAGTTCCTGCGTTTTCAAATGGTTAAAATGGCTCTGAACACTATGGGATTTAACATCTGAGGTCATCAGTCCCCTAGAACTTAGAACTACTTAAACCTAACTAACCTAAGGACGTCACGCACATCCATGCCCGAGGCAGGATTCGAACCTTCTACTTGAACAGTCCTAAGTGTGTATTTACAACAAACACTTTCTGTGATTCTTCATCCAATGGAATTTGCAAGTACGCATCACGCACATCTATCTTAGAAAAGTTAATTTCTGCACCAAGCCACTCCAAGAGTTCCTCAGGGCGAGGAAACGGATAAGTGATAACTATTGTCTATGAGTTGAATGTTAACTTGAAGTCAACACAAAACCGAATGAGACCAGAAGGCTTAGGCAACAAAACGAGAGGACTTGCCCATTGACGAGCTTGAATGGGACCAGTTACACCATTATCTTGCAATTCTTTCAGTTTACTGGCCACTTTGTCTCTTAAAGCAATTGGAACGGGACAGGCCCGGCAAAAACTTAGGCTGTGCATTGTCTTTCAGTGTAACATGAGCTACAAAGTTATTAGCTTTTCCCATTCCTTCTGAAAATTGTTCAGGAAATTCTTCAAGCACGCTAGCGCCACTGTCTTTTGGTGCAAAAGCCGATACTGAAAGTACCTACATTGTCTTGGATGCTAAGTCCAAACAAATCAAAGGCATCTCATCCGAATATGTCCTCACTGTCTCTTGATTTCAACAAAGTAAAATTCACTATCCCTGTATGCGATTTGTAAGTGGCACTACACTGTCCAAGCACTGGAATCCCCTGCCCGTTGTAAGCAGTGAGGTGCTTGCTAGATTTAGAAAGGCGTGGTGAGCCTGACTGTTCGCACATGGCACGATTAAGCGAAGTTACGGAGGCACCTGTGTCTAACTACAACTTCACACGACTGCCAGCAGTTCGTAATGAGACAAACAGTTTGCTATAACGTCGTTGCACAGCACTAGGGCGAGAAGAAGACGCGACGTTAATCTTACCTTTGTCAGAACCTGTTGCAGGTTTTGAAAACACAGCGTTCACTGCACGTGCACGAACCTTTTTTTCTGAGAGTGGGCAAAATTGGCGTTTTTTGTGCCGTTGTAAACAAACTGCTTGGACGTGGTCTTTTTTTCCACACGTGTAAAACGTTGCGTCACGTGACGGGCAGTCCTGTCTTTTAAGGCGAGCAGAACACCTAGGGTAAGACTTCACTAGATTCACAGGCCCGTTTACATATCTACGTGGCTGTCAGCGCGACTGTGTACGCGCTCGTTGTTATGGCTGCTTGGGGCGGTCACGAGCAAGGGGAGACTCGACCCGACAAATCGGGGCCTTGTCGTACGAGCTGCATTCAAGTTCTAAGGCCTCCGATTTTTTTTCTCCGGACTGGAAAGAGATAGAAACATATGCATTGTTTTAAAATGAGGCCACGTTCATTGTCAATACGTCCCAGAGATGGCAGCACCGTACGGCAGATGGAATTTTACCGCCAGCGCCGAGAATGAGAACTGTTTTAAATACTTAAAATGGCGACGTTTTCCTTACTTGAACAGCGTGCAATCATTCGTTTTCTGAATTTGCGTGGTGTAAAACCAATTGAAATTCATCGACAGTTGAAGGAGACATGTGGTGATGGAGTTATGGATGTGTCGAAAGTGCGTTCGTAGGTGTGACAGTTTAATGAAGGCAGAACATCGTGCGACAACCAACCGAAATAACCTCGGGCTCACACAAGCCGGTCTGACGACATGATCGAGAAAGTGGAGAGAATTGTTTTGGGGGATCGCCGAATGACTGTTGAACAGATCGCCTCCAGAGTTGGCATTTCTGTGGGTTCTGTGCACACAATCCTGCATGACGACCTGAAAATGCGAAAAGTGTCATCCAGGTGGGTGCCACGAATGCTGACAGACGACCACATGGCTGCCCGTGTGGCATGTTGCCAAGCAATGTTGACGCGCAACGACAGCACGAATGGGACTTTCTTTTCGTCGGTTGTGACAATGGATGAGACGTGGATGCCATTTTTCAATCCAGAAACAAAGCGCCAGTCAGCTCAATGGAAACACACAGATTCACCGCAACCAAAAAAATTTCGGGTAACCGCCAGAGCTGAAAAAATGATGGTGTCCATGTTCTGGGACAGCGAGGGTGTAATCCTTACCCTTTGCGTTCCAAAGGGCACTACGGTAACAGGTGCATCCTACGAAAATGTTTTGAAGAACAAATTCCTTCCTGCACTGCAACAAAAACGTCCGGGAAGGGCTGCGTGTGTGCTGTTTCACCAAGACAACGCACCCGCACATCGAGCTAACGTTACGCAACAGTTTCTTTGTGATAACAACTTTGAAGTGATTCCTCACGCTCCCTACTCACCTGACCTGGCTCCTAGTGACTTTTGGCTTTTTCCAACAATGAAAGACACTCTCCGTGGCCGCACATTCACCAGCTGTGCTGCTATTGCCTCAGCGATTTTCCAGTGGTCAAAACAGACTCCTAAAGAAGCCTTCGCCGCTGCCATGGAATCATGGCGCCAGCGTTGTGAAAAATGTGTACTCTGCAGGGCGATTACGTCGAGAAGTAACGCCAGTTTCATCGATTTCGGGTGAGTAGTTAATTAGAAAAAAAATCGGAGGCCTTAGAACTTGAATGCACCTCGTACTTATCGACCGCTATGGCATCGGGATCCCATTGCTGTAAGATTTGCAATACTTGGTGAAGTGATGGATCGGAGTACTTCAAGATCTGCTCCCATATTCTACTATCTGTGACATTGAATGTCATAGCATCGCGTATCACGAGATCACTGTAAAAGTTGCCACAAGTACACTTAAATTTACACTTTCTAGTCATGCCTGTTAATTCTGCCTATTTTCAGCGTTACTTTTAACAGCTGACTGCAAAAGTGCCATTTTGTTCAAACTACCTTGGCGATATTGTCGCCTCAGGTCGTACACCAGAGGAACACATCGCAAATCTGCGTACTCTTTTTCGAGTGTTGTCAGAAGCAGAACTCGAGTGCGTCTCGAAAAGTGTGACTTTTTTAAACTTAACTACAGTACTTAGGTCATGTGATAAACAGTCAGGGTATTCTCCCCCTCCAATCTCATTTGCTTGCAATCCGTGACCTACCTACTCCTCGCAATGTGTCTGAGATGCAGTCAGTACTAAGCAAGAAGACATACAACATTCGGTTCATACCGGATGCTGCTCAGATCGCAGTTCCATTGCATCGCTTCCCTCGCTAAAATGTATCTTTTGTGTGGACTAAAGATTGTCAAGACGCGTTTCAGAAACTCTAAAATGCCTTTCTTAGTGACAGATGGTACAAGTCTCACACACTTGAAAATATTCTAGGACAGGCTGCACAAGTGTTTTCTATTCTATCACCTTTGTAGACTGATTGGAATTCTCTAGTAGTCTACCGATATACCACCATCTGTCACCTGTTTTATCTACAACCAACCCTCAGTGTTTGTTCCAGTTCATATACCCATAAACTGTTATTTCCAGGTATTTGTACGAGTCGGAATGCCAACTGTGACTCAGACATTGATATTGCAATCATAAGATACTGTGTTTTGTCATTTTGTGGAGTGCAAAATTTTACATTTCTGGACTTTTAAAACGGTTTTTGCACCACTCTGGTTGAATATTGTGAAAGTCTGAGGTTACTGTTAATACTGTCCACCTCCATAGCGTAGCGGTAGCGTTACCGCCTACCACGCAAGGGGCCCAGGTTCGATTCCCGGCAGGGAATCATCATTTTCATCATCATTGACTCACAAGTCGCCGAAGTGGCGTCAGCTAAAAAGGACTTGCAATACGGCGGCCGAACTTCCCAAATGGGGCCTCCCAGCCAACAACGCCATAAAATCATTTTCATTTTCCACTGCTAAACTGGCGAAACGCTCTCAGGTTTCCAGCCGGGTGACAGTGTTAAAACACCGCAATGTTTTGATGTGTGTCATACTCATCTGCTTCCAGTGAAGTGTCGAGATAGGCAGATGCTATGATTGAGTGCCCGCATCCACCTGACTACGGTGACTGTGTATTGTCCAAATGGAGGACAGAAAGGGGAGTGAGGCTGCAGTGGTGTGTATAGCCAGTACTCTGTTCACATCTCTGTTCTGGCATTCTGGCCACATCATTCAGGTTGGACAGTACTGGTCACGCTCTCGTCGTATTGCCACTAACTCAAGATTTCGTACTGCACTTAGTTGGTATCCTCTGTCTCTGTTGACAAGTGAGCCGCGAACCCTCATTTCAATGTATTCCTTTATGACGTTGCAGCAATTGCCAGATGCTCGGAAAAGCACCTCTGTGTTCTGAAAGACAAAGGTACGGTCTTCCTTGATGCTACACTCTGTTATTGTTGATTTTTCTGTCTGTCCCAGTCACATATGCCTGATGTGCTTCCAGCAGCATTTCGAATTACAGCACTCTGTTTGCCCAATTTACTGTTAGTAACATTTGCAGGCTTTGCTGTATGTTCATTTTTAGTGGGACTTTCGTAGATCCAAACCACTCTTCCATCTTCAGCAGTGATTGGAAGATGGTTTTAATGTTGTATTTTTCAAGTAGCCTCACAATTTTGGCTGAGAGCAGTCCCATGTACAGAAGGAAAGTGAGTCCCTTATCTTCTTCTTCCTCTTCCCAGTTTCCAGCATTTTGGCTCTGCACTTCGTTTTTCATTTTTGTGGAGTACATCCTTCAGGTGTTGAAGTTTGTCTGGGACACTTTCTTTACAGCAGAGATGTGCATCCTATGTTCCAGGGTGCTCAACACTGCCTGCCATTGCACTGGATGGTTGCAGCTCATTGCATGCAGGTACAGGTCTGTGTGTGTCTTCCTTCCATGTACTGCACGGCTAGCGTACCATCTGACTACTTCCTTATTAGTACATCCAGGAAACGGAGACAACAGTTCTCCACTGTTTACTTTAGAGGATGAAGACAATCTTCACTATTTAGTGGAGACTTGTAAAATGTGACCAGTAATGCTTCCAAAACACTTCCCCGGTGCACATCTGAAGATGACTTCCCATCCAAGATAACATGCTGCATCCTCCCCATCAAGAAATATTCAAGCCTGTCACAAATCTTGCTTGATACCCAATACGATTGTACTTTCAATAATAAGGATATGTGTGAAGGAGTAAAATGCCTTTCAGAAGTCAAGAAACACTTTATCTTCCTGACTGCCTTGATCCATGGCTTTCACGATGATGATATCCCTCATTACATTTGATGTCAGAATATGATTTAAGATTCTGCAACAAATGGATGACAAAGATGATAATTTTGTAGATCCCTTCTGCTACCTTTCTTGTAGACTGGTGTCACCTGTGCTTTCTTCCTACTACCTCTACATACATGTTGCTTGGCACACTTTTTGTTAAAAGAGGAGCTACCTTACCCTCAAATTCAGTACTGAATCTGATAGGGGTTCCATCAGCCTCTGGAGTTTATTGAATTTTAACAGTTTCAGCTTTTTCTTCATGCCACGGATACTAATATCTATTTCACTTAACCTTGCAGTGCTACAAGAATTAAATTGGGGCCACATTCCCGAGTTTTCATTTGTAATGGAACATTTAAAAATAAGTTAAACATTTCAGTTTTTTTTGCTAACCTCAGTTTCATTTCCTGCATCGTCCATGAGTAACAGGGCACTAACTTCGGTCTCACTAGCAGCCTTTACATACAACAGCACTCCTTTGGGTTTTACTGGTAAGTCTCCCAGACCCGGGGTTCTGGGCTACTCTTCCACAGCTCTACTCATTTTGAAATCCTTGCTTTTTCCTTCATCCCTCTTCCGCCCCCTTCAACACTTCTACCAGAAGGAGCAGCCCCTAACTCCAAAAGCTTGCACATTTCCTTAACTATCTTGTGTGTGTTTTTTCTCCTGCTGCTGCTCGGTGAGCAGATTTTGTTATCTATCAAGTTATACACTCCTGGAAATGGAAAAAAGAACACATTGACACCGGTGTGTCAGACCCACCATACTTGCTCCGGACACTGCGAGAGGGCTGTACAAGCAATGATCACACGCACGACACAGCGGACACACCAGGAACCGCGGTGTTGGCCGTCGAATGGCGCTAGCTGCGCAGCATTTGTGCACCGCCGCCGTCAGTGTCAGCCAGTTTGCCGTGGCATATGGAGCTCCATCGCAGTCTTTAACACTGGTAGCATGCCGCGACAGCGTGGACGTGAACCGTATGTGCAGTTGACGGACTTTGAGCGAGGGCGTATAGTGGGCATGCGGGAGGCCGGGTGGACGTACCGCCGAATTGCTCAACACGTGGGGCGTGAGGTCTCCACAGTACATCGATGTTGTCGCCAGTGGTCGGCGGAAGGTGCACGTGCCCGTCGACCTGGGACCGGACCGCAGCGACGCACGGATGCACGCCAAGACCGTAGGATCCTACGCAGTGCCGTAGGGGACCGCACCGCCACTTCCCAGCAAATTAGGGACACTGTTGCTCCTGGGGTATCGGCGAGGACCATTCGCAACCGTCTCCATGAAGCTGGGCTACGGTCCCGCACACCGTTAGGCCGTCTTCCGCTCACGCCCCAACATCGTGCAGCCCGCCTCCAGTAGTGTCGCGACAGGCGTGAATGGAGTGACGAATGGAGACGTGTCGTCTTCAGCGATGAGAGTCGCTTCTGCCTTGGTGCCAATGATGGTCGTATGCGTGTTTGGCGCTGTGCAGGTGAGCGCCACAATCAGGACTGCATACGACCGAGGCACACAGGGCCAACACCCGGCATCATGGTGTGGGGAGCGATCTCCTACACTGGCCGTACACCACTGGTGATCGTCGAGGGGACACTGAATAGTGCACGGTACATCCAAACCGTCATCGAACCCATCGTTCTACCATTCCTAGACCGGCAAGGGAACTTGCTGTTCCAACAGGACAATGCACGTCCGCATGTATCCCGTGCCACCCAACGTGCTCTAGAAGGTGTAAGTCAACTACCCTGGCCAGCAAGATCTCCGGATCTGTCCCCCATTGAGCATGTTTGGGACTGGATGAAGCATCGTCTCACACGGTCTGCACGTCCAGCACGAACGCTGGTCCAACTGAGGCGCCAGGTGGAAATAGCATGGCAAGCCGTTCCACAGGACTACATCCAGCATCTCTACGATCGTCTCCATGGGAGAATAGCAGCCTGCATTGCTGCGGAAGGTGGATATACACTGTACTAGTGCCGACATTGTGCATGCTCTGTTGCCTGTGTCTATGTGCCTGTGGTTCTGTCAGTGTGATCATGTGATGTATCTGACCCCAGGAATGTGTCAATAAAGTTTCCCCTTCCTGGGACAATGAATTCACGGTGTTCTTATTTCAATTTCCAGGAGTGTATTTTCAGAAGCAGGTTGCACATATAAGGGGTGGACAAAAATGTGGAAACTTAAAAAAACATAACACATTACCACACCTATTATGGTCTATGAAAACTGCTGGCATTCAAATAAGCTTCCAGCCATCTCGGAATGGAAAAATACAGGTCTCGTATGATTTTCAAGGGAATCTTATACCATTCCTCCCGCCAAACAGTGGCAAGCTTAGGTAGTGACAATGGGGGTGGGCAGCGACCACTCACCCTTCTATCCAAAAAAGATCATAAAGGCTCAATAATATTGAGATGTGGCAACTGGTGCCCACAGTATATGCGACAGTTCATTCTCGTGCTCACAAAACCAGCCACAGACATTCTCAGCTGTGTGAACAAGGGCCCTTTCATCTTGAAATACAGCATCACCACTGGAGAACAAGCACCATATCACAGAACAGATACGATCATCCAAAATGGTCACATCATCCTTAGCAGTAATGCAATATAGGATGTAAACTCAGCCAGGAGAAACAGTGTGAAATATGATTCATCCAATCAAATGACATTCTTCCAGTGCTTCAAAGCCCAGCTTTTATGGCTTCGATACTACTTCTTTCTCTTACGGGCATTTGCATCACTGAGAAGTGGTGTCAGAATTCCAACTCACCCTGCGAATCCCTGCTTCTGGATCTCCCTTCATGTTATTATTGTGCTGACAGAGTTTGTGAATGCATCATTCGGTTCTCTCATTTTTCATCAGAATCCTCTTCAACGACCGTCCATTATGAACACTCATCACATACTGTCGTCCAACTAATGACTTAGCAGTTGATGTTTTCCACTTCCCCTGTACGAAGTGTAGATCTACGATATGGTGCCTCTTGAAACACCACACACTTTGGTTACCTCAGTTACAGGAACACCCACCATATGACCACCTACATTTCAATCCACTTACATCTGGCATGATGCACACACAATTACACAGAATACTCCTGACCACAACTGATACTCACAACATACTGAGGACACTGCCGCTCATGGTCAAATACAATAGCAGCACCTGCAGGCTTGGCTAGCATCTGCGTTTATGTTCAAGCGTGCCCTTCTTTCAGTGTTTCTATATTTTTGTTCAACCCCTGTATGTGAATACTTTATGTGAATTATTTAAGGATATGTTCCTTCTTTTTTACTGAAGAATCCACTGGACATAAGTTTGTTATACCATGTCCATTTCCTTGTCTACCACTTCTTTGTTAAAGTTTTATATTGTTTACTGAGATACAGCAATCTGAAGATAATGCGCTATACTCAGTACAACACTGTAGTTTAAATTGTCATGTAATTTTAGGTTGTCTATAGATTTTTGATTTTTTTCTTGCATTGCAACAAAAAATAACAAATTCAAGCTTCCATTGGTCAAAAAGAACTTGCACTTCAAGAAATGAATTATGCTTAACATTCCTGTTACTGAAACTGTGTCATAGGATGCTTTTTAATTTCATTTTAAAGTTTACCACCATTATGAAGAATGTAAGTAATTATGGAACAATAACATTTTTAAATTGTAGTTTTAACATAGTATCCACAATGTTAATATACTGGTATTATCAGATTAGTTTGGAGCTGGATCCAAAAAAAGAGAAAATCTAACACGATTTAGCAAAACTATCCAATCCCTAAATCACAATGATTAAGGCTCTGAAAGGAACAAATGGCTAATTCTGCATCAACATTTACTGTTCTACGTTTCAATGCCTGATCTTATAATTTAAAGTATTAAGTTATATGGGATCCAGTAAAGTCTTATTAAGATAAAAAAGAGCTTGTGTTCTAAGCTATATCACTAAGCAGTTTCCGGCTTCAAGAGACACTAATTTTTTAGTGATTAAGAGTGTCTGAACTTGGCATTCATCATTTTTCTCAAAGTGTACTATAGATCTCATCATGGATGAGGACCAACAAAAGTTACAGTAATGAGAATCTGACAAGCTTACAAAAATAGCAATCTTGTTTTTATTTAGCACACTGTATCATTTTACATTCTTCCCGGTACATCACAGATATCCAAATAACACTGCCTTTTCTACCCATTGGCAATAGATCAGTGGCAATAATAAATCAAGCACTTCAGCAATGTTACAACTTTTTCATGTATCCAAACACTCACTCATCATAATGGTTGGGAAAACCCATGTAACAGAAAATAACTAGATAAACAGCATTCCTATCAGACAATTAACATGAAACACTAAAATACTGAATTAATTAAAATCTGGAATCTCAGTTAACTGCATCCGGTGAGCATATTAGTACTACAACTAAAAAACATTCACAGTCTTTCAAAAGTATTGCAAAACTGATACTTGGTGGTCAGTGCTACCCCACAGTGTCCTCATTTTAGGTACAATGGATACAACATCAAAAAACACAATACATTGGGTGTGATATTTCTCTCCACAAAGCTGTCAGTTTTAAGTAACTTACTTGTTTTTTGAAATGTATCTGGTTTAAAAATCACATGCAAACCCTGTTAACATTATTATACAGAAATTAATAGAATTTATAAAGTTATTAATAATAAAAGAAATGGTTAACTGAAAAATGAGTAAACTTTCATTTCTGCAAGTTTATTGCTTTACAAATTGCAGGGTTCAATACTTAGCTAGATGTACAATGACATAATTATTTTACTGTTTTTTTTTTTTTTTTTTACAGATTTATTTTGGAAATACAGAGTATTTTGCCTTTACTTCAGTGAGTATTTTGCCTAAGAGATCTCTCTGCCTCCTTCTTTATTAATTTCTGTTTTGAGCCAATCATAATGTTACGTAAGAAGTAGTTGTGAGTTTAGTGAACCTTTCCACAACTTGCATAACTTTCTGCAGTGACCTGTTACCCATACATGTCAGGAGCAACCTATTGCTGTTGGGTTGCAGACTTCTCAGTTGAGATCTCTGAGAAACATTCAAATTCACAGCACAACAAACGCCAAAAATATTTGCTGCTCTCTCAAAATCATTCTACGTACTCATGGTTAATTCATATTCACTCTACAATGAAAGAACCTCAGCTTTGTCATGAAGAACGATACAACTGTGACTGCTATCGTGTCTGCTACACCTCATGCAGCCATCAAGACATAATTTACATATAATTATCTTTCATCAGTTCAAAGAAAGTTTAAGTGTGGAGCACTACATCCAAAGATAGCAATAAATACATCCTGGGATCCGTTCAATCATAATCTACAATCAGCAAGAATAGCTGTGATGAATTCAAAATGATTTGTTCAGTAATCAGAGAGACACTTCATTCTTGGACACAACAGAACATTGAGGCAGCTAGGTAAGTGATAAAAGAAAACTCTCAAAACCTCCTTTTTAGGGACAGAAATAGTACCTAGAATCAGGTTTTTCACAATATTACAAACAATTTCGCATTAACGTATAATGCATTGGAACAACCAGGAGAGGCACTGCTGTTCTCGCTCCCCCCCCCCCCCCCCCCTCCTTTTTGTCCTCCAACAGTTCAACCAAGGTGAAAGCCACAGCCTCTTTAATTTAACAGATGATACATTTCCACAAGAAGTATTCATGTAGAGAAAAAGTGTTCAAATAATGTCCAAAATCAAAACTTGCCTTTCTGCTGCTACACATGCCATCACAAGAACTGTCACTTATTTAGGTGTGAAGGAATTTGAGTAAAATAAAACATAACTTAGTCTCTTTGGCACCTTCTTTCATTCCCAAATATGAAGGTGCTTTTCTGTGGGGACAGCCATAAATCCAATGTATATCTTATTTTTCTTATCTCAAGGGCATGAATTCCACAGAAGAAAGTGTGCAAAATGGACCATTTACCATACCTAGTATTCTTTAAAATGCAAATATATGTTAACTGTTTATTGTGAGTACTTTGGAAGAAAAAAAGATATATTAGCACATGATATAAAGTAAACAGTAAAAGGCTAAATTTTTTTAGAATATTGCAAATGTACCATTAGCTACTTTATCGAGTAGCAAGGTTAAAAACACAGTAAGAAGCAATGACATGAGCATCAATTATGAGAACAGAACTTGCATTAAAATGCATCACTTTTCTATTAGTAAATGCCATAGTTTGGAAAATAGAAATTCACAAAATCAAAGACATGTTCATACAGTAAATTTCACAACTCTGGCATGAGTATTACACATTTAAAAAATATGTACTTCCATAAATTTCATCAGTCAAATATTTAACACAATGAAAGACAGGAAATTACATTGATTCATTGCTCTATTAACATCCCATGTTCACCAAATGACTCAGTTTCTGTGCTTAACTGTTTACTTATCACACTGAGGTACTACAACCTTGACCGGCTCTGCAAGGTTTTCAATGGGTTTGTTAAGTTTGTATTGGTACTGCCCAAGAAATAAATGGCAGATAACTTGTTACTAGACACTACAAACCAGAGTAAACACATCACTGTATTTGTGATCATTGTTCTTCCTGATAACTAAAATTTCAGGCAGGTCTACCTCAGACATTATCAGTCATGCAAAATCAGACAATTCCCAAAACATTACATACCCCTATATGTAAACTCTCAAAGTAAGTTAACAACCTGAAATTTTAACAACTTTTTTTTATAACAATATAATTCTGCTGTACACAATTGGCAACCATAGAATGGAAACACTTATGTAAAATAGAAAAACTTACATATATTCATATAGTATACAAAATATATAATACAGGAATAATAAAATATAATAAATGTGGTACATATTGTGAATATTAGATTGTATGGCACACACTTATCTCTGTTATTAAGGATAGATACTTGAAGGAGAATAGAAACAGCCATTGTACAATAACACTGGTTACAAATATAGATACAGACCAACATAGCATTCTTAAAATATAGTTCAGCTGTGGCTTTATTTCTGTCAAAAGGCACTCAAAATTTTCTTCTATGCTGTAGCCTTAGCATATTATTTTACTTTGAAATTATTCAAGAATCACAATTACAAAATTGTTTCTCACCTAGAATACTGTTTTCCAATATTTTAATAGGTACACTAATACTTCTTTGGTGCTAATATATACTGAACAAGCACTAGATATGAAGACAACACGAAATTAAAATCCTCAGGTCACTGAGTTTTCTGTTCTTTCTTTTCTGTTAGAATCTCATCTCTTGTGGAAAGTAAGACACAAACCTATACAACACTCTTTGAATTTCCTGTACCATTAGGTTGACTAGGTGTGTAGTACATAGAGTCCAGGAAACATCGTGTGAAATCTCCCACAATAGAACGATCAGGAACACTTTGTGACATACCATAAACTGCAAACTGTAAAAAAAAGTTTGTTTCAATACAATAATAATAATAATAATAATAATAACAATAATAATAAAAATCCATTACAAGGACCATCAATGCAGAAGCTGAATATAGTTACACAGAAAAGCTAACAAAGTAAGGTCAACTTGGCACTTTCAGTAGAAATCCAATGACCTCTGACCAAGTTTTTGTCTCAATTCCAGTCATTGCCAACCTTAGTTAGTAATTGATACTGTGAGTGGAAGTACTGCTACCCTGTTTTTAATTTTGCTGAGCTATAATTTTTACTGGTAAGTGTCCTTATTGAACTATACATGGTGATTTCAGTTTCAATTGTAATTAAACAGAACATTCAAGCCTTTGTTAGTTGCACATGACAATCCTGCACAGAACATAAGAATAAACTGAGTATGTGAGAAGGCGAAGTTCATGACCTTCTGCACCCAGCATCCCTTACCGAAGGTGTCAAGTTACAGCAGGCATCTAGTACTGGCAAACATATCCTGCCTCACAAAACACTATTTTATCATTTATATTACAAAGAGGCAGAGTCTGATTAAAGATAAGCACACCCACATCAAAAATACAAATCTGGTAATATGACAAAGGATTCTTTAGATTTTCCCATCCTGATGGTAAAATAATTTCCTTAATATTCAATTACATTTCTCACACTTTTTTCTCTAAGCTAATTGCATAAAAACTGTATGGAGGTAAGGAACTAACAATCCAGGGGAAATCAGAAATAGATTTTATCACATAAAATGTTTGAACTTCTAATTAGGATGTTTTTTTTTAAATTAATGAATATGTGGATACAACATTGGTGCTGATTGCAAACTCTCCGAAAATTATATGGCAGTATGCAAGCTATATGACACAGTAACTGCCAAAGATTAAAAATTATTTATTACCTACAGTATCCAAATATGCTTCTCAAAGTAACGCAACAGAGTTCATCAAATGCCCAAATTTGAATTACTACATCAGTATATGTATTATTAGGGAGATACATTCTATCCATGTAAGATTTCTGAATGACTTCAAAATGCAAATCGACTGTCACTGAATTTAAATAAAACACAATATGTGGATAGTATTGTGCAAGGCCTGACCATGTTCCAAAATGATACAGAATGTTCAAAACACTTAGGTGGTTACATTGGTTGGATCTTTGAAGTCATATGTCATACATCATCTAGTCATCATGTCTAAGGTCTGCAACTTCTGCATCATGAATAATATCAGATTTTTTAGATGAAACTGTCAAAAAGTCGACTTTTTTTCTATGTTCATTTATTAACATCTTATGGTATCATATTTTGGAGCACTTTTTGTTGAGGAAAAAATGTTTGTTACACAGTAGAGTGTAATAGGGATAACATGTTGGGTTTGCTCTAGAAACTCTTGCACACGGCCCTCAGTTGACCACACTGACAATACCCACCCAGTACATTTATTCCTTTATGAAGTTTTTTTGTCAACAATCAGTCACAGGTTGGAAACAACAACAACAAGATTCACAAGTATAATACCAGATGGAGAAACGAGTCTCATGCTGTCCATCACTCAGCCTTAAGTGGGGCATAAAAAGGAGTGTGGTGCACAGCCCACCCATAAAACACATACCAAGTAATATAAGAATTTAATAAGTAAGACAATTAGCTTCAAACCCAAAGAGAGGGTAGGTGGGAGGGAGAGAGGAAGGGGGGGGGGGAGTAAGAGAGGAGAGAGTAAGAGAGAAGAGAGGAGGGAAAAAGAGAGAGAGAGAGAGATTGAATACAGTAAACTACAGAGGGTGGACAAAAATATGGAAACACTGCATAAAAAGCAGATGCTAGACAAGTCTGTAGGTTGCAATGTGGTATTCAATCACGAATGACGTCTGTTTGCAATGTCCTCAACACACTGGAAATGTCAGTTGTGATCAGAACAGTGTTCTGTGTAACTGCAAGTGCATAATGCATGAACATGGGCAAATTGTTGGTGCTCTTATGGTAGGTGCTTCCATAAACACGGTAGCTGAAGTGTTTGGTATTTCAAAGGACATTGTATCTAAGATTTAAACCACATACAGGGAAAGTGGAAAATCGTCATCCTCTAAGTCACAATGCATGCGAAAGTATGTGTTGAGAGATCATGAAGAATACACAAGAAGAGGATTGTGACGAAAAATAAGAGGATGATAGCTGCAAAAGTCACTGCAGAACATAATGCCGCACGTATGAACCCTGTCAGCACCAAAAATATGAAGGGAGCTCCATAAGCACGAAGCTGCAGTGCCAGCTGGAACTCCAAAACCATTCATCAGTCATTCTAATGCCTGTAACAGGAAAAAAAGGTGCCAAAGCCATAAAACCTTAACTATGGAGCAATGGAAAAATGTCATTTGGTCTGATGAGTCTTGTTTCACACTGCTTCCATTTTCTGGGCGTGTCCCATAAGTGAAACCTGGCAGGTATTCAGTGATGATTTGGGCAGTCATATTGTACTATCCCATGAACCACACCGTTACTCTGCAAGGTCGCATAACTGCCAAGGATTATGTGACCATTTTGGCTGATCAGGTCCATCCGAACACTTCTGTGAACACGAGGATGAACTGGCACAGCTACCCATCACCAGCTCTCATTATTACTGAGCTTTTTTGGTCTTAGTTGGAGAGAAGGGTGAGTGGCAGCCATCCACTTCCATCGGGAAGAATGGTATAGGTTACCTTTAATACCATACAGGACCTATATCTATCCATTTCAAGACAGTTTGAGTGCCAACAGTTTTCCTACACCATATTAGGCACCATAATGTGTTGCATTTTTGGTGTTTCCATATTTTTGTCCATCCCCAGTATAAATCACTGCATGCCTGAATTGGAGGGAAAAGAAACTTAAGAAATCATGTAAATGAACAGCATGTTGCCAGGGTTTTTGCTGAGAAGCATACAGTAGGTGTAAAACCGACTTGTTCCACATCACAGTGAGCAGCTGCAGTTATAATCTGTGAAATATGCAAATAACTTCCTTCAAACATCACATTTTATGATGGAAACAGTCTATATAATGAAATCTGTCATTTCATACCAGTTCCAATCATTGTTTTGTCTCTGATTTCCATGTCAAATTTAGAACACACTGCAATGGTAGAAGCCTAGCAGAACGAAGTAACAGCTCCAGATGTACATTAAATTAATAATATAGCCAATTTCAGTTGTTACACAATCCTATTCATGTGCTCACATTAATATGGCGTACTCTAAATATGAAGTTATGAAATAATATTTGTACATACAGTTTATATGTACAGTGGATCAAAGAACTGTCAATACTTGCTTGCATTACTTAAAAAACTATATTTTTTATTTTTCATTTTGTCCTGGCTGCCATACAACACAACCAACAATGTTCTTTAGTAAAATAAAGCAATTTTTTCTATTTACCTAAAGTAAATGCTGATCTTTATCATAATGATAGACAGACTCACTTCAAATTAAACATCTACACTACAGAATAATATATAATAACATTTATCGGGAAAACAGAATCATAAACATGTTCTTTTTAATTTTTGAGAATATACAAGTGCTGGTAGGGACAGCATATAAAGTGAGTGAGAAACGTAATGAGACTGAAAACATTGCAAGAGATCTAGTTAGGTAGACTGGTGTGTTCATCCCTTCCAGCTGCTCAATCCGAGTTTCAGCTCTGTACAGCCATCACATGATTTTTGAGAGCACCATCAGTGAAGCTGTGTTTTTGTTGTGTATCATGAAAATGGAGCAGCAGAATTTAGAGCAATGTTACTCCATCAAGTTTTGTGTTAAACTTGGGGAATATGCAAGTGTGACCTTTGGACGGTTGAAACAGATCTATGGACAACATTGCTTATCAACAGCACAAGTTTTTCACTGGCACAAATCACTTTTGAAAGTCTGAGAACACGATGAAGATGAACCTCGCTCAGTGAGACCAACTTCAAAAACGATGAAAACATAAAATGTATGCATGCTTTTGCGAGATCAGACTGATGTTTAACAATAAGGGTGATGAGTGGCCTTTTAAACTTAAATGCTTTCATCATACATCAAATTTTTACCCAAGAATTGCACATGCAAAAGGTCTGTGTCAAAATGGCGTCGAAAAGCTTCACAATTGAGCAGAAGGACAATCAAAGAAATATGTGCATTGATCTTCATCAGATGACTGCCAATGACCACAAATAGTTCAGTGGGGACAGGTGATGAACCTTGGATTTTTGAGTATGACCCTGAGACAAAACGGCAGAGTGATAAATGGCACAATGAGACATCTCCTTGACTGGAAGACGCTCGAATGAGCACATCAAAGATCAAAACAATGCTGATCTGATTTTCTGACAGTAGGGGTATCATGCAAAAAGTGTGTGTGTGTGTGTGTGTGTGTGTAAGTTACGGTCACTGCTCAGTGCCAAGGATATCAGCACTCTTATATATATATTTTATAAGAAATGAATGTGTACCAAATGTCTAAAATTTCTGTCACACAGTGAGAAGGAAACCTATAAAATCACAGCCATTCACTCACTCCCACCTCACTCACTTTGATCCACACAATCACTCTACCTCACAGGCCTTAATACAATGGAAAAGGGTGAAAGGTTTTACGCCTGGGATTAAAAAAGAAATCAAATTACAGAATAGCTAAAATAAAGGCATAGCGAAATACGACTGGCTGGCCACATACAATAAACATGGGCGAGCCAGCCATCCTGTTAACACATTGAAAACATCTCCCTACAATTTCTGGATAAAAGTTTGACACATCACAAAAATCTTGCAACTCTGATCACATTTGTTTCAGTGTCACTTAAAAGAGAGGGCAAATCTGCCGCTGCCCTCTGGTCTGAAAATAAAACACAGTCTCCTGAAATGTGGCACAGAGTTATCGGTACACCACAAGCACCTCACACTGGAGGATCCTGTAGCCAGAGCAAGGAGCCATGCACCATAGGATTTTGGCCCATGCAAAGACGAGTAAGGAGGACCTCATTCCTTCTTTGTTGCTGAAAGAAGGTACACCACAGCTGCATAGTGGGCTTTACTAGATGCAGCTTATCATCAGCCACTCGTATTCCCATCGAAGCGTGATTCTGTACGTCAACAGTAAGATCAGCACAGACAAGGCTGGCACACTGAAACAACCAAGGATCAAGACATGCCTCCTTGGCTGCTACATTTGCTCTTTCATTCCCCGCAATACCCATGTGCTCTGGCACCCAGTAGAAGAAAACCTCCTTCCCAGCCACCATAGCCAGAGGAGGGCATCCTGGATATCTTGAATTACTTTATCAGCTGGGTACAACCACTGCACAGACTGAAGGACATTCAGAGAGATGGGACAGACGAGGAATTTAGCAGACACAGCACATCTCATCTGCGCCGGCTTCCTAAGGATTGCGGACAGCTCGGCATCAAATACAGTGAACTATGGACGCAACCGAATCTTGAGGAAAGAATCTGGGAAAAGAACAAAGCATCCAACAGAGTCCCCCCATTTCGACCCATCTGTAATGACAGCTGTGAGTTGTGGTGCTCAATTAAAATTTCATAAAATAACGCATTAAAAATATATGCAGGAGTCAGTCTCTCGTGTAATGCACCAAATCTAAAATTACCCTTGGCCTTTTCCATAATCAGAGCATCAGATGGTTATTTGGGGTTGTACTTACTCCAGCACATTCTGTACGCAGATCTCACATGGTCTTATTACTCTTGGATGATTGAAGAAAAGGTGTTCCAGATGTGGATGAGCAACAGTATGATATGCAGGTGAATTTGGAGCTGCAAGGAACTTACGTGCCTGATGCACCATGAGGAGTTGCTGTCAGATTGTAAGTGGCGGTTCACCAGCCTTGGCACAGATACTTAGTAAGTGACTGGTCCTAGAAGCACTCGTGGTGAGCCAAATCCCCTCTTGGTGGACAGCATCAGTGATCTTCAAACAAGAAGGCCTCGCAAATCCATAAACTGAGCATTCACAGTCTACCCACAAATGCACAAAAGCTCTGTAAAACAGGAGCAGACGCATCCTGTCCGCTGCCCAAGAGCTGTGGCTAAGGCACTTTATGATGTTCCATACCTTCAAGGTTCTGGCTTTCAGGTCTCGCAGGTGTGGCAACCACAACAATTTGGAGTCAAAAATGAGGCCCAGAAACCTCACTGAGTCTCCAAAATGTAGAATGGTGTCCCTCATTTGTCAGGTAAATTAAAAATATGATGAGAATGATTAAAGTGAATACACACACACACACACACACACACACACACAAAACTTGCAACTGATGGGTTGCTGTTGCAACTCTGGTGGAGGAACAGAAAACAGCAAAACTGTCCACAAATAAGTAGAATTTAACAAAACTCTGTACCACAGACGCGATACTGTTTATGGCTTTGGCAACGACGGCAACATTTAAAACACTGCCCTAAGAAACACCATTCTTCTGCTCAAAATAATTTGACAGCATGTCACCAACTCGAGTCCAAAAACGTGCTTGGACAAGGCAGACCGTATGAAGATGGGGAAGAGGCCACAAAAGCGCCACTGATCGAGCTGTTCACAAATACTGTAGCTCCAAGTAGTGTGGTACGCCTTGCTGATGTCGAGGAATATATCGAGACAGTGATGTTTACATAGGAAAGTCTGCTGAATAGCTGCCTCTAGTAGGGTTAGGTTGTTGACAGTGGACCGAAATCTCGGGAATCCACAATGAGAGTGACTAAACAGTAGCCTGGTTTCTAACAACCAGACCAGATGATGGTTAACTATTCATTCCAGGGTCTTTCATACACAGCTCGTAAAGGCGATGCTCTGGTATCTGCTGGGACATGTGCAGTCCTTTCCTCGTTTGAGGAGAGGTATCAGAATAGCCTCTCTCCACAAGTTGGGAAACTGATCTGTCTGACATATCAAATTAAAACATTCAAGGATGATTTCCTTTGACACTGCTGGCAAATATCGAAGCATGCAGTACCGGATTTGATGGTGCCTGGTTTCAGTATCACGATTCTCAGACAGTACCAATTCCACCAACCACATGGAAAAAGGGCAGTTGTAAGGCATAGGTGGCATCTGAAGTCCAACTTGCCCCTCTCCACAGCCACACAGTAGTGGCGAAACACCGGTTCCTGGGTGGCATCTGCAGTAGTTGCTGCAAAATGCTCTGTCACTGTCTGAGTGATGTCGCTGGGCATTGTTTGCAGACAAATTTGCTTCAGCACTGCTGCTATGAGTAAAACACTATGTTTACCAGAAATCCTGCTGGCTTCCCATACTTTTTTAGCACAAATGGAATGGTTGACGGAGTCCACAAATGCTTGCTATGACTGTGTCTTGCTCTCCTTAATAACACGCGGAGCGTTGGCCCTCATGGTCTGAAATGCTGTGAGGTTGTCTGCTGTTGGGCAATACTTCGCTTCCCATTGAGCTCAGTCTGCAAGGATGGGAGAGCAGAATGAGAGGTTGGTGGCGGAGGACGACCCAGTAGCAGCTAAGAAATGAGGATGCACAACTCCTGAGACATGAGGTTCTCCAAGACTCGCCCCCCTGAGGCAAGTATAAAGCCCCAAAATACATTATGAGCACTGAAAGTAATGGGTGGGGGAGTTGTTCAATAAGTCCTGTGAGAGTCACAGAGTCTACTGCTTCCTGTGGAGACAATTGCAGTGAGCAGATTCTGCCCCACACAAACAATAACAGTTATTGCTTGTAAGTCAGTAACCAAGGAGAAAGCAGAGAAGTGGTGTGTGTTACTGACAAACACAGTGACCCCTCCCTTGGCTCTATTCCCAGTCAGGTCACCCTTACGGTGAATGGTATAGCCCCATAGCACAGGGACATCAGTGGCTTTAAATTGTGTGTCTTGTAAGCACAACCAGGGGACGCACCTGTGCAAGCAGTTTCAGTTCCTCCACATGTGTCCTGAACCCATTAATGTTCCACTGTAGAATGAGAGCCATCTATCAAACTGGTACCACTTTCATACTAACTTTCTACAAGGGAGGGGAGCCTGCAATGGGTGAAGGCTCAGTCTGCGGGTGACATAAACACCCGTCTGACATCAAGGTCCACCACCTCCAAAGAAAGTTGAAAGAAGTGTCTGAAAGGATGACGCTGATACTGTCATACTGCGCACTTCATGTCTCTGTCATGGCCAATTCTTCACCTTTGACCTTGATTTTCTTGTCTGAGTAGGTTTTGATGCTATGACTGCTGATACAGCAGTGGCAGCGCTGGACTGTGGACCAGATGGAATCTTTGGAGGGACAAGGAGTTTCGCAACAACAAATCAGCTCATTACTTTTCTCACACACCTCATATACCTCAACACAAGAATTTTATTTAGTGGCATACTCTTAACTGGAATGGAAGTAACCAGCAAGCCGAAGTCACATGCTGTGCGATTTAGAACATC
Organism: Schistocerca cancellata; assembly: GCF_023864275.1. Taxonomy (NCBI): domain Eukaryota; kingdom Metazoa; phylum Arthropoda; class Insecta; order Orthoptera; family Acrididae; genus Schistocerca; species Schistocerca cancellata. The sequence continues at coordinate 1,140,558,322 of NC_064626.1, read as the reverse complement.
TCCTACAAAAGCAGACTCATACAAAAGCTCAAGACTTTTACTACAGACACTGATAAATAACTATTTCTCTTATTTTAAGTCCTCTAAAATACACACACCTCATAACAAAGTTTTTCATTTATCAGTAAGAACTTACCTTTCCCCCAACTTCTTTAACAGGTTCTTTCAGGATCTTTTCTAGTTCTTCCTGAATGTCTGACAAGAATCGCTCAGCAACTCCCTCAGCAGTATGCATGTAAGTTACACAGAGATGCATTCTGGAAAAATTGGAAAACACGAGTTAATGAACTATTTTGAGCAATTTAGAGAATGCAGCTCAAAAATTATGAAAAAGAACAGTCAATGTTAGTGTATTTTTTATTGCATTTTCAGAATTTCCATCTTGTTTTTGTAATTTCAGAATTTCCATCTTGTTTTTGTAAATGGAGCAGATACGAAAACCTTAAAAAATCTCTCCTGTGCATGGTTTTTTTATAAACTTATATTCCTATTTTTTCCCACCCTGCAAACTACTTTCTTCTTCAGTACTAATATTTGTGACACATATGTGCATATTTGTTAAGAACATAGTGTTTTACTGACATTTATTGGTAAGTACTAACACTTTCTCAGTAAATGATAGATAATATTCACAATATAGTGGGGCTGTTGAGTTGCAGACAGTCACAACAAGAAGAATGCTTAACAAGTAAGCTTTCAGCCTAACTGCCTTCATTACACAACACACGCACGCGCGCGTGCGCACGCACACACACACACACACAAATGCAACTCACATGCACACGACCACAGTATCTGGCTGCCAAGGCAAGACAGTGAGCAGCAGCACACAATAGGAGAAGCAAACTGGATGATGGGGGGGGGGGGGGGGGGGGGGGAAGGAGGAGGCTGGAGTGGAGAGGGGGAGGGACAGCAGGGTAGAGGTGGGCAGTTGTAAAGAGTTGTTTGTGGGAGCATACAGGGACAAGGTGGGGAGAGGGTAGGGCAGCTAGGTGCACTCGGGAGGTTAGACTGGTGGCAGGAGGGAGGGGGTGGGGCGGGGGGGCAGTAAAAAGACTGTGGGTGCGTTGGTGGAGTAGAGGGCTGTGTAGTGCTTGAATGCAAACAAGGAAGGGAATAGGTGGGTAAAGGACAATGACTAATGAAACTTGAGGCCAGGAGGGTTACAGGAAGATAGGATATATTGTAGGGAGATTTCCTACAGGTGCAGTTCAGAAAACTGGTGTTGGTGGGAAGGACACAGATGGCATAGGCTGTGAAGCAATCACTGAAATGAAGAACGTCGTGTTCAGCAGCACGCTCAACTACTGGGTGGTCAAGTTCTTTCTTGGCGACAGTTTGTCAGTGGTCATTCATGCGGACGGACAGCTTGTTGGTTGCCATGCTCACGTAGAACGCAGCACAGTGGTTGCAGCTAAGCCTGCAGACCACATGACTGTTTTCACAGGTAGCCCTGCCTTTGATGGAATGAGTGATGTTTGTGAGTGGACTGGATAGGTGGTGGGAGGGTGTATGGGACAGGTCTTGCATCTAGATCTATTACAGGGATATGAGGCAAGAGGTTGGGAGCTGGGTTGTGTCGGGATGGACGAGGATACTGTGTAGGTTTGGTGAGCGGCCGAATACCACTATGGCAGGGGGTGGGAAGGATAGTGGGTATGACATTCCTCATTTTAGGGTACGACGAGAGGTAATCAAAACATTGGCGAAGAATGTGATTCTGTTGCTAATGAGAGGTAGTCAAAACCTTGGTGAAAAATGTGATTCTGTTGCTCCTGGCCTGTATGGTACTGAGTCATGAGGGGAATGCTCCTCTGTGACTGGACATGGAACTTTGGGAGATGGTGGATGACTGCAGAGATGGTCAGTATTCCATCCTTACTTTCCATTGTTTAATGATAGATAATCTGTTTGTAATTATGTGTGTTCCCTAATGCTTTCAGTTCTTTCTTCTATTGACTTCAATTTTCAGTTTTCATAAAACTGTTCCCAATTCACTGTCACACCACATTGCAAAATGAGTTGAACAATGTGTTCTACACCTATATCTTCAAGCTGTCGAAATGGTTTCCTAAGGTCATTATTGGTGTTCTACACCTATATCTTCAAGCTATCAAAATGGTTTCCTAGGGTCATTATTGGTCGATTGGCACAATGTGCTAAACATCCCACGTGTGCTGGTTGTTACATTTGACATTAAATTTTTAATAATCTTAGAACAAAACAATTGTATACAATTCAACCCAATATCTTCACATACAATGCTGCTGTGTTGTTAATGGGCACACCTCAGCAACACCAATAAGAGGATACCATAGTCAAGCTTTTAACAAAGCTATAAAAGTACACTAGACTGGATACCTGTAGATGTTGATACCACAGTACCTTGTCCAAATTCACTGAAGGACAAATTCACAACTGACAAGATTGCTACCTTGGAAAATCATTTCACGACTGAGAGAGACATAAACTTTCTGCCAACTGCAACAGAAAACCTAAATTTCCAATGCATTTATACTCTGTAATTTGTTGTCATATTTATGAATAGTTGTTGCACCATGTGTGCCATCAAAAACCACATGTCTTCCTTGATATTTGTGAATTCATTATTCATGGAAATGATGTTCACTAAAATCATTTTACTGGCCACTGTTTAGTATATATGAACAAATGAGGCAATGATTTGTGGTTGATGCTGAAAAGGACGTAAAACATTTCCACAAATAAGCAAGGGCAAATTGGAAAATCAGATTACTATTAAGAAGCAGAAAAGGATGCCAAAATGTTTTGGAGTTGAAGAAAATAAGTGTTATCAAAAAGCTGAACTCAATCATGGCAGAACTAATCAAGATAAACTTAATATAACCTCAATTCTGTTTTGAAAAGGATTGTATTTCATTGCATTTGTGATGATTTGCCGCACAGAGAACCGAGCAATATACTGATGCAAGCACATTTGCAGATCTGGGACAGAGAGAAGGGGCGTGGTCATTCAACACAAGCTTGGCAGGGCCCAGATATCAAAAGCAGGAAGGTAGCTAGCTCTCCACTCGGCCTGCAGCCAACAGTATTCGTCACACGTCTGTCCAAAGTGATTTGCCGACAGATGTGTCTGTCAAGACAACAGGGCAGTAAGTAGCAGTTTCACTGGAAACACATGGTGTGTCGTTCTTTGTGCTTGCTGTGAAAGCATGCTGTTGCCTAAAGGACAATTTAATACCATACTCACAATATCAAGTGCATGATGCATCATAGTTACGTAAGCATTACGCATACTGGATTAAACGTTTTACTGTGACAAAACAGATGATCCTAAGCAGCATCTCATACCACAATTAGCTTAGGCATTACTATCATAAATTACGAGAGTCAATAACTACTGTATTAACTGTGCAGAGCTTAATAAAGATTCAAAAGAAGGATAATACACTCTAGAATAATGATTTAGAACCAAGTGTAGGGACTTAATGTTTATTTTTGTGTTATTAGAGCTTTTCCATATTGTGCCAGTAACTTCAGTAAAAATTATTGTTAAGGTTATTAAAAGTAAGAAAACCAATGCAGCATGAAGAAGTACATAAAGACGAGTCAATTAATGTGCCACAATCCAAGTAGCAGTCTTAGACTGTTTGCAGATGATGCTGTCATTTACTGTCTTATAAAGTCATCACATGATCAAAACAAATTGTCAAATGATTTAGACAAGATACATGTATGCTCCAAAAACTGGCAACTGACTCTACATAATGAAAACTGTGAAGTCATCCACATGAGTACCAAAAGAAATCCACTAAATTTCAGTTAGACAATAAATCTCACAAATCCAAAGTCTGTAAATTCAACTAAGTAATTTTATTTTCAACTAAATACTTAGGAATTACAATTATGAATAACTGAAGTTGGAGCAATCACATAAATAATGTTGTCAAGAAATCAAAGCAAAGACTGTGATCTGTTGGTGGAACCCAGACATCTGACAAAATGCAATAGGCGTACTAAAGAGATTCTTACACTACGCTTGCACGTTCTCTTCTGCTGTGCAGTGTGGGATCCGTGTCAGAAACAATCGACGGAGGACAATGAAAATGTTCAAAGAAGAGCAGCTCCTTTTGCACTGTCGCAAAATAAGGGAGAGAGTGCCGTAGATATAGAACGGGAACTGGGGGTAGCAATCGTTAAAACAAAAGCGTTTTTTGTTGCGGCAAGATCTTCTCATGAAATTTCAATTCCCAACTTTCTCTTCAAAATGAAGAGAAATCAGAGCTTGCACAAAAAGGCTAAAGTGTTTGTTTTTCCACCACACTGTTCGAGAGTGGAGTGGTACAAAAATAGCTTGAAGGTGGTCCGCTGAACCCTCTGCCAGGCACTTAATTGTGAACTGCACAATAATCAATTAAATGTAGATGTAGGTAATTTGATACCTCACAAACTCACTCATCAAAACATGTACATGAACTACCTTCACACATGTTGGGCCTGGTGGCTGAATGGTAAAGTACAGTCCGGAAACTGAGAGGTCGCAGGATCTAGTCTTAGTCAGACTACAGATTTTCTGGTCTTCATTTTAACCTAGCCTTCACCTCTCAAAGAAGTGAGGAGTCATCAGAAACAACATGTGATTCAGATTACACATTAAACTGTAGGTCCTCTTTCCCCAGTTCAATAACTGGGGTAGGTTAAGGACATGCGAGTTGCCATAGAAAGACTTGCACCAGGCCACTGAGCCACACACAGTAGTAGTAATAATAATAATAATAATAATAATAATAAATAATAATAATAATAATACAGTAATGAAAAGGATAGTTGCTACTTACCATACAGCAGAGATGCTGAGTCGCAGAAAGGCACAACAAAAAGACTGTTGGAAAGTAATCTTCTGGCCAGCAAGGCCTTTGTCAAAAACAGAAACACATGGACAAACTGAATGTGTGTGTATGTTTCTATTTTTGACAAAGGCCTTGTTGGCTGGAAGCTAACTTTCTGACAGTCTTTTTGTTGTGCCTTTCTGCGACTCAGCATCTCTGCTATATGGTGATTAGCAACTAATGTTGTCGTCATACTGTTACATTCCAGCTGGGATTTTCCATTGTTTAATAATAATAATAATAATAATAATAATAATACAATTAGTGGCACAACTTGCCCACTTCAGACATCTGGGAGAGATAATTCAACCATCAGGACTGAACTCAATAACCAATAAAGATGGAATTTCCAGATTACAAAAAGCATATAAGCTCACTTGGAATCACTATAATAAGAAATCTATTTCTGTCAATGCGGAACTAAGGCATTACAACACAGTAGTCCTACCAGAAGCACTTTATGCTGCAGAAACTACAGTGATTCATGGTCATACTAAGATCAGAGAGATTGAAGATCAGGAAAGAAAAATTCTGAGGAAAATATATGGACCAGTGTTTCGGGAAGGAATTTGGATGAAGAGGTCAACTAGAGATTTACAAAGACACAGAAACAATAACAGATACCATTAGAAAGAGAAGGATGAAATTTTATGGACATATCAGCAGGATGAATAAAAGCAGGCTCAAAAGACAAATCTTTGAGATAGTAAACAAGAGCAAAAACAAGACAAAGTGGATCACTGAAGCAGAAGAAGACATTAAAGAACTGGGGCTCACACAAGACAACATAAACAATAGAGGACAGTTTAGAAACATCATACAGAAACACACACTTAAACAAGAACATATGGAGAACAGAACGGGAAAAAGATGCTCAGAAGAACGCAAGAGAGAACGCGGTAAACGTATGAAGAGAATTTGGGAAGATTCAAGAAAGAAGAAGAAATCATGACTACTCAAGTTCAATTGCTCTCTCAAAAGGGAATAATCGAACAATAATAGTAATAATAATAATAATAATAATAATACAATTATTATTATTATTATTATTATTATTATTATTAATGATTTCTTATCGATCTTGCCCCTTCCCCTCCCCCTCCCACCATCCCCTGAAAGTAATATTATATCCACAGTACACAATATGGGTCAATCTCCAAGTACGTCATCACCATGAAGGCAACTGAGGACAGGTTGGATTTATGCTTTGCATCGAGACACTGCCTGCAAGGCCTACTACAGCAAAGTTGCATTCTAGTGACCATTCAAAAGGAGAAGAGGTAAAACTCTTTCTGATGGAAGTTGTTTGACATCATCACATTGGCTTCTGTCAAATACTTCCCATTATTTAAAAGTGAAATCATGTAAAGTTTGTTATAGTGTGACTTAACAATATGCAGTGCAGTAGCAGCTGCAAACAGAATTGTTTAAGACTCATACAGCAAGGCTTCGTGAGCTCGCTTTTGCAATGGTAAGACGTACAAGTGTCTGTGTACTTGGCACATGCATCAGTTAAATTAAAGTAAAAATTCCAAATGCTGCTACATTAATCACACAAGGTGTATTTTATATAATTTATATACCTATGAAAGTTTGCAACTCTATGTAAAAATAAATATTGTATTAAAAAACAAACTATCAGTGATAACCATGTAGTGTGACTACGGTGAAGGTACAATATAATAGAGGTACGACGCGGTACAGAATGATAATAATGCTTTATTACAGGAATATTTACACAGTAAAAGGGACATCTCTGTTATTCTTGGAAGCTAAGAATGGACTAAAGTCAGTGGTCAAGACACAGGTATTCCACTTATCGTACATCAGCAATATGTATCACAGTGAATGTCCACCAGAACCTACAGGTGAGTTGTAATCTATCCTTTTCATAATACTTTCATTATTTCATCCTGGATTTTCAAGACTATATCTGTGTCACATGCGTGGTGTGGTGAGCCTTGTGCAGTATTTGACTATGGACGCATGTTTATTTTAGTGCAGAATAAAATAATGGAATGACGGTGAACCCTAGTGGTTGCACGTGGTCCATCCCTTTTGAAGAATACCCTATAAGGAGGACTGATAACTGTCATATGAAAACACTGCACAAAGGGGGCACTGGTACACAGTCTGTTGTCCAGAAACTTGCCACATCTTCTGTCCTCTTATCAGCTACATACTAGTGATGAACACACATTCGAGCAGCAATATTTGAACCAGCTGTCACAAGATTGAGTTAGTAACCTCAGCTACTGAGGGAGGCCTTCTGCCATCACCACTATCAAAGTGCCTTGTTTCTGATGGTGAAATTTACAAGAGACTTTCAAATATGAGCACTGGTTGCTTGTGTGGAAAAAAAACATATTTACGGAACAAAAACATGTGGAATACAATTTGTGTATAAATTTAACTACGAAACAAAGCAAAATATTCTTTCTTTAGCTTCCAACAACTGCTGCAAATTATACACTGACAGACAATTTGAAGCACACACTCAGTGATAGAAAAATTCAAGTGGAAACATCTGACAGAATGAAAATTATCCTGGAAGCATGTGACAGAATGGAAATTGTGCCAACATTGTGTTATCCCTATCACACAGTTAGTACTGAAACATTTAGGGGAATCAAATTCTCTTTTGAAGGTTTAAGAAGGAGAAGTGCAACAAGTATTATATTCGGGCAGTCTTTGTGTCAGCAGCTGTCACATGCCATCCCTTTTCAGGAACTACTGGCTGCAAGTAAACAACAAGAAGCTGCTAAAAAATAGTATCATCTCATCATCAGGATACATAATCTTCCAGCATGCATAAGCAACTTTTTCAATAAGAGAAATGGACTAATCACATGAATAGCAATTGAAATTGTCAGGAACTTACCCAGGCGGAAACTGGAGTGCATTAATATTCCAACCACGTTTAGTAATTGCATCTGACAGTCTATAAATATGAAAATCATTGGAGCCAATTGCTACCACTGATGTGTCAGCAGTTCCAAAAACAAATATCCCTTTCATTTTACGCAATCTGTAACACAAAATGATTGTTTCAGGTTCCATCCCACAATAAACATGGCAGAAATCAACTGTTTCCACTTACCCTTCCTCAATCTTCTTTGTTGTGGATACAATTTTTTTTGTTGCCTCAACATAACCATCTAAGCCAAAGTACATCATTGTAGCCCAGCAAGCTGCTATAATACCTACAAAAGCAAAAAAATAAAGTCAGTTGTGTTAAATTTATACATCATCTTTTCATAGGAAACATGCCACAACAACCTAAAATATTATGCATATTAAAATAAGTAAAACCTAGGGTATAAATATTTTCTGACAACTCTAGGTAGTAAGGTAGTAAGATATGCATGCACGTTGATAACATGTGCCTGCATAGGACTTGCAGAGGTGCTGCAGTACATTCACAAATACCATGAACTCCTTATTAAGACACATGCTTTTATCATAGATGTAGTGTACACACCTCCTGCCCTGGAGCCACTTACACACGGAGACCCGTATACACCACCTGGCCAATCAGTGGTAACAGTGAACTGATGGTGACGGTACTTTGGTTCAGAATATAAAACAACTGATGATCCCTTTGGTGCAAATCCATACTAAAAATAAAAGTAAATATATTACTCACAAATTTACTCAAGCCTCTGGTTTCTATGATCAAAAGTTATCACAAATTATATACTTCTGAACAAGGCTCCATGTGAAATGATGGTTCTAATACAGCTTGACAGTCACACACACTCCAGAGGATTTTACTGAACTTAAAGTTACAAACTAAAATTTAATCAACATTCAATTATTAAATTATGTAGGGAAAAGTTAATGCTAGAATTGCTTTCTTTGCAGAAGAGACTATAACACAATTAATCAACTGGAAAAAATCTAATAAATTATGGAACAATAGTATGATAAATAAAGTCTTTTTCTTTCTACTCATTACACCATTGAGACTAACAAGCAAATGAAGCAAATAGTGTGATGAAGACAATCAGTAGTCTATGCACTGTACTTGTGGCACATGGAAATTCAAATGTAGTTTATACGTGGCGCTCTCTCAACTGACTGATCTGTACATACTTCAATGAACTAACTTCAAACTTCAGCATGCCACTGGCTTGTCTCTACTTCCGCCTAACCCCACATAGTTTTCCTCACTTTGCCACCACATTTTGGGACTTGCAGACCCCCCCCCACCCCCACCACCACCACCACCACCACCACCACCACCACCACCAACAACAACAACAACAACAACAAAAGTTGCAACAGACTGACTTGGCCTCAGTATCACAGCTATTACTTAGATGCAATGTGTTGTTCTCTTCTGAAGTTCTCAAAATAGAAAAGTAAAATTACAGCCACTAAAATAAAATTGTGAATTTTCGCAGATAGATTAAGAATCAAACAAATTTAGCGGGCAGCAACATTAAAAATCCTTTGGGACAAATGATATTCTTCTGGAGAGGACCAAAGAAAAAGAAAAATGATAACATATCACAAACTGATACAAGGGCCAACTTCTTTTATTGATTTTCTAACACATCACAATTATGATTACAGATGAACAGTTTCGATCATCTCAAAAATCCATCTTCAGACCCAGTAGACAACACCTGATCCTTCTGGGTAGCTACTGGATTCGATAGCACTCAAACACACAAGAACCAACAACGTCAGAATGTGAAAATATTTTCACAGGTTCAAGAATAGTACCAAAGATGGAAAAAACTTGAAGAATTAAAACCACGTAATGATAAATCATAGGTGGTGGTAGCGGAAGGAACACTCACATAGTAATGTCATGTTCATTTGTTTTGTTTTAGGATGCAAAAACGAAGGCCATACGCACCCATTTCAGAACTGTAAATCATGAAGACAAAAAAAAGGAGTTAAAAGCAACTACATGTCTAGCCCAATCGACAGAAGGAAATACATCTAAAAACAGGTACTTGGAGGAATATCCATAAAATATGCCATAGAGAAACAGAGGCCCTGAACCAAAGATTAAATGTCGTTCACCATATTGCTACGATGGATAAAAAGTAAAACGCTGTCGACAGCCCTTGCGTCGCTTGCTAAAACGGCCGTTAACTCAGACGGCAAATGTAAATTGGAACTTAAGTGGTTAAAGAAAGGGCGTTCTTTCAGGAAATACGGAACCATCAAAGGTTGAGGGCAATGAGCACAAAGTGGTGGGGTCAAGCCTCTCTACAAAATAGGGGACACCATAGATGTCAATAATTACCAGCCAGTATCCATGCTTACAGCATTTTCAAAAATCATCGAGAAAGTAACTTACTCAAGAGTGGTCAGCCACCTCAACAGTAATGGGATACTTAGTAAACCACAGTTTGGATTTCAAAAATGCTGTTCCACTCAGACAGCAATATATAATTTCACTGCCCACATATAGAGTCTTTAGGAATTTTCTCTGACTTTTCCAAAGCATGTGATTGTGTGAACCATGACATTATGCTCCAGAAATTACAATTCTATGGTATAAATGGAACAGCACATGAATGGTTTAAGTCACATCTACAGAACAGGAAGCAAAAAGTTTCTTTATATGGTTTAATGATTGAAGGAAGTTTCCCACTTCACCCAACTGGGGTGTTCCACAAGGTTCGATAATGGGTCACCTTCTGTTCTTGATATATGTGAATGACCTCCCTTCTTACCTGAAACAAGAAGCTAAACAGACACTGTTTGCTGATCATACAAGCATCATTATTAATCCAGTAAAAGAAACTCCAACAGAAAATGACACAAATACTATAGCAATATTATGGAAGGGAAAGTTGCTACTCACCATATAGCAGAGATGGTTGACAGTGAACAAGTAAAAATAATACTGGCAGTACTCGCACTACTGCTGCTATTGCCAATAATAGTGGTAATAGTAATATTAATAGTAATAGCAATAATAACAAGAGAGTGACAATAATCATAGTGCCAGGTACAAGAAGGATGTATACAAAATAGACATTTACAATATAGTGAGTTCTGGGCAAAGGAAATTTAAGGAGACTGCATCAGCTAAGAAAACTGGAAAATGAGAAAGATTAGGGCAGACAGGAGGATGTACAAGGATAATGAGAGCATACAGGGACGATGGTAATCGTATTGTTGCTTTAGGAGATATCTCATTAACTGTCTTCTGAAGCTTGGGATGTCATTTTGTTCTCTAACATAATGTGTGAGGTTGTTCCATAGTCAGGTTCCTGCTACGGAGAAGGGCTCGGAGAAAGTCCTTGAATGATGGAATGGGACAGAAAGGGGGGTAGGAGCAGATGTTTCTTCCATGTTGTTGAGACAACAGGAGTAAGGTTGAGGAGAGATACGAAGCACAGCATTCATTTATAAGACAACAGAGACGACAGAGCAATGGATCTGAGAAATCCAGCAAGATCTTACAGGAGATCAGGAGATGGATTCCATTTTTTTTCCATATAATAGACACAGTCAACAAAGATAAAATTAATATTCTTCTTAAAACCATAAATTTTTAGTGGAAATGACACATTGGAGATGTATAGAGATTTAGGATGAATTGAAAAAAATCATGATTAAGAAGAACGAAACAGCACTGAATGGATCGCAAGAACTGAACAGTACAATCTTCAAAGAAAAATTAAACACGCAATGACTAGAGGTCCAGTGTGGCCAATAAACTTTACACACACACACACACACACACACACACTCTTTTACGGCCACACCACTCACGGATTAGGCCTTAGGCCTGTTCCAACTGACTGACTGCTGGCTACAAGGTAGTACAAGAAGCGATCTACGATTGCCGACCACATGATCAGCATATCGCCCATCCCTTCTGCCATTACTGCCAGTAGATGAATGCTGATGATAGCACTGTCTCTTTATTCAAGCAGTTCCTCATTTGGCCTCACAAAGGCCGAGTGTACCATGTACCAGAGCTACCTACCTCAAAAAAAATCTGAGGAGGTACCAGAAATCGAACACCTGGGCCTTTCCATACCAAAGGCAGTGATGCTATATTCCCTCTCTCCCTCTCTCTCCCTCTCTCTCTCTCTCTCTCTCTCTCTCTCTCTCTCTCTCTCTGTGTGTGTGTGTGTGTGTGTGTGCACACACACACACACACATATGTGTGCATGTATTCCACATCTCCTTCTAAACCACTGGATGAGTTCCCCCAAATTTGGTACATATATTCCTCATTATCTCAGGAGAAATGCTGTGGGTATATCATTCACCTAGCTCCTGTAAGAATAGAGGTGGGTGTGAAAAGCACTGGTAACCCCTGAAGTTTAGGCTGTCCATATGACAGGTGTATTGTGTAAGTAGTATTGGAATGAGTTCTAGCATTATATTTGCGTGAATGAGGGAGGAGGATAAGGACAGACAGAGGTGGAAGTAGGAGATGGGCTGAAAAAGGGATAAGGAAGAATGGACTAATAAAAGATTGGAATGAACAAATACCTGGGCAACAATAGAAGCTCAGCTAATAAATGACGAGTTGCCAATGTAATCCTTTCGTGGTGAACAGAATCAAGTATATTAAAAGATGACATTCTGGCAGATCCATATACCATACAACCAATATTCAGATTGGAACCGAAGGAATGTGGAATACCTTGTGAAATAACAAGTGCCAAGACCCTCAGCCCCCAAGCTCATTTGCTGCTAAAGCATTTCAGGATGTCAAAAGATGTTAACGTCTCACCAACAGTTAGGTCACAAAAGACAACACAAGTTTGAAGTGGGGTAAGAATTCAGCCATTTCCTTTTCAAAGAATCCACTCCAACATTTACCTTAAGCAATTTATGAAAATGACAGAAAACCTAAATCTGGATGGCCAGACAGTGTAGGTGTAACATAGTCATTAAAATTTTAAATTCTACCATTGATTTTTGCATCAGATAATTTCAGAAAACAATATAAATGATTGACACAAAAGGTTTTATCTGATGAAAATTTAACACCTATCCATTCAAACACTGTTCCAATTTCTTAATTTTCAGTTGAAGTCAATACACTTTTTTGCTGAGGAAGGAAAAAAAAACAGAATAACTGGGAAATCACCAATAAATAAAAATCATTCAACTGGTCTCTCTTCTCTCTACCAGGAAGAGTGGCTTCCAGTACACATCCTAATTTAGTTAGTTTTCTTGCACAAAGCACCCATTTTATAATAAATATAGCATTCATTCAGCAAGGAGTCAATATAAACTGAGTTCACCCTTTGGTCTTTCTTGACTGTGATAAACTCGGAGCATTTAGAGTCTTAGTGTGTGTTAGTTAGAAAACTTGTCACATCCATATATATAATATAGAAAGAATTATCTGTATTATCCAAGGGTCTCATTCTCAGCTCTAAACCTGTATTTAATCATGCTGCTTTGGTGAAGGGCCTACTTTCTTTCAGGTGTAATGTCAATTGGAAATAACACTATGCAACCAAATCACAAAACCTTTCAAACAGCAAATCTGTCATTGGCCTTGAACAGTTCAGACCACAATCCCAACTTCATCCACCACCACTACGTCACAATCATCCTTTACAAGCCTTCCAACAATTCCTCACATCCAGCATTGCTTCACAACCCTACCTCAGATCCCTATGACATGACCCTAACCTGTCCTCTGCAGAATTCCAGGGTCTGTGTTTCCTCACAGCTGATTATTCCATCATTATCCTCCCAGCAGACAAAGGATCTACCACTGTGGTACTTGACTGGCAGGAGTATGTTAGTTATGGTCTATGCCAGCTGTCGGACTCCTCTACATACAACATTTCCCATCAAGATCCCATCTCCATAATTAAAAATTACTTGCAGTCCCTCCTTAAAACCTCGATCCTCTCACAAGGACTAACATCTCAATCCATAGAACTTCTCACCCCATCCAAACCATGCAACCCTACCTTCTACCTTCTTCCTAAGTTTCACAAACTCAATCATCCTGCCTGTCAAAATGTTTGTGGCTTCAAAGCTCCCACTGAACGTATATCTGCCTCAGTTGATCAACACCTGCAACCCATAGTACAAAGACTTCCCTCCTATATTAAAGACACCAACCATTTCCTAGATTGAAATTCATGCCCATCCCACACCCACCACACGCCCTGCTTGTCACACTGATGCCACTACCCTCTATACCAACATCCTCCACATACATGGTCTGTCTGCTGCTGAACATTTCCTCAGTGAGCACCCACCTGATTCCAAACCTATGACATCCTTCCTGCTCACCTTAATCAGCTTTATACTCACCAACAACTACTCCACCTTTGAGAGGCAGACACACTAACAGATCAGGGGTATGGCCATAGGAACCAGGAGGGCTCCTTCCTATACCAACTTTTTCATGGACTGCTTGGAAGGGGCTTCCCTGGGATCCACAGGCCTTCAGCCTCTGGTTTAGTTTTGCCATATGGACTCATAGTGAGGCTGACCCGATAAAATTCCTGGAACCTCTAAATACTTTCTCCCAATTAAATTTCATATGGTCCTGTTCTGAACCCCACGCCACACTCCTTGATGTTGATGTTGATCTCAATCTCACTGAAGGCCAATTACGTACTTCTGTCTACATTAAACCTACTAACAAACAACAGTACTTAGATTTTCACAGTTACCTTCCTTTCCATGTCAAACGTTCTCTCCCGTACAGCCTTGGTATTCGAGGCAAACGCAGACTCTTTACAGCAATATATCACCATTCTCACCTCTGCCTTCACTGGACATAATTACCCCTTCAGTCTAGTTCAAAAGTAGATTTCCCAGGCCATCACATCCAATCCTCATACAGATAACCCTCCAAAAAAACAACTAAGGAGCACATCACTTGTCACTCAGTATTATCCGGTTCTTGAATGTATTAATCAGTTACTTCGACAAGGCCATGACTTCCTAAAAACATGACCTGAAATGAGGTCCATTCTGTCTGAGATTTTGTCCAACACACCTAGAATAAATTTACATTTCCCTCCCAACCTCCGCAATATCCCTGTCAGACCCTATTTTCCTTCTGCACCCATCTCCTTACACTATGGTTCCTCCCCCTGTGACTGTCCCAGCTGCAAGACTTGGCCTATGCAGCCCACTATTGCCATCTATACCCGCCCTGTAAAACATATACTTTCTAAGGGAGAGCTACCTGTGAAACAACAGACCACATACCAGCTGTTACGTAAACAATGTTAGGCCTTTCACAACAGCATGACTACCACTAAGTGGTCTTCAGTCCAGAGACTGGTTTGATGTAGCTCTCCATGCTACTCTACCCTGTGCAAGCTTCTTCATCTCCCAGTACTTACTGCAACCTACATCCTTCTGAATCTGTCTAGTGTATTCATCTCTGGTGATCCCTTGATGCCTCAGAACATGTCCTACCAACCAATCCCTTATTCTATTCAAGTTGTGCCACAAATTTCTCTTCTCCCCAATTCTATTCAACACCTCATTAATTATGTGATCTACCCAACTAATATTCAGCATTCTTCTGTACCACCACATTTCGAAAGCTTCTATTCTCTTCTTGTCTAAACTATTTATCGTCCACGCTTCAGTTCCATACATGGCTACACTCCATACAAATACTTGCAGAAACAACTTCCTGACCTTAAATCTATACTCGATGTTAACAAATTTCTCTTCTTCAGAAATGCTTTCCTTGCCATTGCCAGTCTACATTTTGTATCCTCTCTACTTCGACCATCATCAGTTATTTTGCTCCCTAAATAGCAAAATTCATTTACTACTTTAAGCATCTCATTTACTAATCTAATTCCCGCAGCATCACCTGATTTAATTTGACTACATTCCATTATTCTCGTTTTGCTTTTGTTGATGTTCATCTTATATCCTCCTTTCAAGACACTGTCCATTCCTTTCAACTGCTCTTCCAAGACCTTTCCTGTCTCTGACATAATTACAATGTCATTGGTGAACCTCAAAGTTTCTTCTCTATGGATTTTAATTCCTACTCCGAATTTTTCTTTTGTTTCCTTTACTGCTTGCTCAATATACAGATTGAATAACATCGGGGATTGGCTACAACCCTGTCTCACTCCCTTCCAGACCACTGCTTCCCTTTCATGCCCCTCGGCTCTTATAACTGCCACCTAGTTTCTGTACAAACTGTAAATAGCCTTTTGCTCCCTGTATTGTACCCCTGCCACCTTCAGAATTTGAAAGAGAGTAT
Source organism: Schistocerca cancellata (assembly GCF_023864275.1). NCBI lineage: Eukaryota > Metazoa > Arthropoda > Insecta > Orthoptera > Acrididae > Schistocerca > Schistocerca cancellata. The sequence goes on along the minus strand of NC_064626.1, from coordinate 1,140,542,251 downwards.
TCCAGTCAACTTTGTCAAAAGCTTTCTCTAAGTCTACAAATGCTAGAAATGTAGGTTTCTAAGATAAGTCGTAGGGTCAGTATTGCCTCACGTGTTCCAACATTTCTACAGAATCCAAACTGATCTTCCCCAAGGTCGGCTTCTACCAGTTTTTCCATTCGTCTGTAAAGAATTTGTGTTAGTATTTTGCAGCAGTGGCTTATTAAACTGATAGTTCAGTAATTTTCACATCTGTCATCACCTGCTTTCTTTGGGATTGGAATTATTATATTCTTCTTGAAGTCTCAGGGTATTTCGCCTGCCTCATACATCTTGCTCACCAGATGGTAGAGTGTTGTCAGGGCTGGCTCTCCCAAGGCTGTCAGCAGTTCTAATGGAATGTCGTCTACTCCTGGGGCCTTGTTTCGACGTAGGTCTTTCAGTGCTCTGTCAAATTCTTCACGCAGTATCATATCTCCCATTTCATCTTCACCTACATCCTCTTCCATTTCCATAATATTGTCCTCACAAACATCGCCCTTGTATATACCCTCTATATATTCCCACCTTTCTGTTTTCACTTCTTTGCTTAGAACTGGGTTTCCATCTGAACTCTTGATATCCATTCAAGTGGTTCTCTTTTCTCCAAAGGTCTCTAATTTTCCTGTAGGCAGTATCTATCTTACCCCTAGTGAGATAAGCCTCTACATCGTTACATTTGTCCTCGAGCCATCCCTGCTTTGCCATTTTCCACTTCCTGTCAATCTTGTTTTTGAGACGTTTGTATTCCTTTTTGCCTGCTTTATTTACTGCATTTTTGTATTTTCTCCTTTCATCAATTAAATTCGATGCCTCTTCTGTTACCCAAGGATTTCTATTAGTCCTTGTCTTTTTACCTACTTGATCCTCTGCTGCCTTCACTATTTCATCTCTCAAAGCTACCCATTCTTCTTCTACTGCATTTCTTTCCCCCACTCTTGTCAAACGTTCCCTAATGCTCTCCCTGAAACTCTCTACAACCTCTAGTTTAGCCAATTTATCCAGGTCCCATCTCATTAAATTCCCACCCTTTTGCAGTTTCTTCAGTTTTAATCTACAGTTCATAACCAATAGGTTGTGGTCAGAGTCCACATCTGCCCCTGGAAATGTCTTACAATTTAAAATCTGATTCCTAAATCTCTGTCTTACCATTATATAATCTATCTGACACCTTCCAGTATCTCCAGGTGGGCATATGTAAGAATACATTGTTTAAGGGGTTAAATAAATGGCATCCTCAATAACATACTGCACATCAGTTTTGGGACTTTTGTATGGTGCCATTTGTGCCCATAAATATGATCCTAAATGAATCCCACACTTTTAACTGTAGTACTTCCGTTTCCCAGTTCAAACACTGCTTCGTCTGTCTTCAAGAGGATATAAGGTAGCAACTTACTGATTACACTCACCTTGTGTGTATCTGCTGATATACTTGTAACTCCAGGAACAGAAAAATCAAATGGTGGTAATTTGTAGCCTGCTTTTTGCATGAAGACAATGACAAAACCTCCTAAGCAGGCATCTACATGTACAGGTATGTTGTATCTCCTTCCTAATTCTGCTATAGCCTCAATGTCATCCATAGTTCCATAGGGGAAGTTTGGCACTGATCCAACTAGCTGTAAACACAATTCCCTTTCAACATTTCACTTTCAGTAGCATAACCTTAACAATGAGTAATAAAACTTTATTCTGAAAATGCTCACATATTGTATTGTTCCAATTAGCTAAAACAAAAAATAAAAACTGAATGTAATGAAACAGAAATGAGCAATTAAACAGGGTAACATACCATGCATGTATTTTTACTGATAGAATTCTTCATTGCCCTTATATTGACTTTGGTGGTGACAGGATCAACAGGAACATGTTTGATTCTCATGCCGAAATACAATGCAGCCTTGTCAAATGCTGGATGGGCTGTTTTTGGCAAAACAATCTCTGGATGTTTGATACCCCTCTCAAATTTTGCATAGTCACGATATGCTTTGCATGCCATCAATATAGATTCAGTTCCACCTGTCGTCATCTGCAGCAATAAGACAGTTTCAGTACATTTTAAGAACAGTTTCTAAGAACATAAAATACAATACTTAGTGAAAACATTATAATAAGTTTCTTCTTAGTGCTGAAGAAATTTTCTCCTATTCCGACAATATCTCATCATTATACTTTCTGACTTATTTGGCATAAGAACAGTGAAGAAGTAATGAGAAACTCTTGCATAAATTTCTGGTTTCCCGACATCAAGCAATAGATCCATCTATCAGAAGTTTGCTCTGCACTATATAGTCCCAGAAATGGTGGAGAGCAAAGAACAAACTCTGAGAATACTAAAAGCTGTCAATTTGACTGTTAACTGTTTTTTCATCTCTCATCAATTTGTTACACTGTCCTTCATTGGTTAGGCGCAAAGGGTGAATTTTCAATCTACACTCAGTTGCAGATGAAAAGCATTCTGGCCAACATTTCTGTTTAGCATCTACATACATACCCCTCAAGGCACTGACAGTGCACAGCTGTGGGTACGTCATACTATTATTTGTGACTTTCTACTCTATTCCATCTGCATATCGATCAAAGGGAAAAAATGTTGACTATATACATCTTTTCATGCTCTAGTCTCAATTAACTGTCTCCAGATCCCTGCATGAGATATTTTTATGGACAACAAAAACATTCTACAGTCTTTTTCGAATAACATTTTTTCTATTTACTCAACAGGGTTTCACCAGAATGCCATCTTTCTTCCAAAGTTTTTTTTTTCAGTTTCAAGAGCAATTTTGTATCAAGTCCCATAATTATTATCCTCTGTAGATATTAAGAGTAACTAACATCCACAGGACAGCAGTGGATAAAGGAGCTGGAATTGACTCGGTTGCTGAAAGGGTCTCTAACAATATCCAGAGACATTCTGTTTGCATGGTTTCAGTATCTATTAAAAAGTGCAAGACACATATTCACACAATGAACACAGAAACTGATATGGCCCAATAGATGGGTTAAGGCATGGAAAATTTGGAGGCAAAGATAGTGCTTTGAGTACTGACTGCTTTTCCAGTCATTTGCAAGCATTTCAAGTGCCACGGCAAAGCAGATTATCTCATTAATACATCCTATTCTTCCAGAAGCAGATGTGCATCATGTATGGATGAATGTAACATCCCAGGAAAGTGGCTTAGTGGTAAAATTGCCACACTAGATGTCTGAAGGTCTGGGTTCATATTCCTGGTCAGTTCTAGGATTTTTATCTGGCACTTACCACTTCTACCACCTCTAGCAGTGTTTGTTAATGTGAAAAACACTGAGTCACACCACGGTTCAAGATCCACAAAAGTATTTTGTTCACATGCGACAAGAAATTGTATAGGAACGAAAATTTATAATTAATTAAAAGCAAATAAGTTAATGCATACGAAAATACTTATGCCAGGTACTGACACTGAAATGCTATTATCAATGGTTGAATTCACACAAAACAAACTGGTAATTTGAACTGGATATGACTTGTTTCAGAATCCACTAAGTATATACAGCTGTTCACAGAAATACCATTTTAGTGTTATATTATTATTTATTAGTGTAAAAATTATTATAACCGTAGGCACGTCTCTTAATGCACAGACCAATGGATTGCAAATGTATGTCAGGATATGAGTAAAAAACAATCCACTTAGCTCCTGTAACTAGGTAAGTCAGTTCACAGTTCAGAGGATGGCAACATCATTCTATGTCCAACAGGACTATGCCTATAAAGCACAGTGGTGGTCAGATTAACCTGCAGATTGATGACAGCTTTACTTTGTACTCAATTCATAACTATGTCAGTCCAGGCAAATAATTTTGTTTCACTGAGACATAACCAATCCCCTGACTTTATTCTTCCAGAGTTGGTTGAAGTTTCTCAGATGACACAACAATGTCTACTCAACTAATGAAACAGGAACCTTGATTTATCATTGAAGACTAAAAAGTTCTGCTGGTTCTTTATCATGATATCAAGTGGCAAACGTAGATTCTGATCAGGAGCTAATACTTTCTAACATTCAGTCTTGCTCACCTTACTATTTCAGCACACTCGTCGACCTCTATCAATCAAACTTCAATTCTCAAAGTGCTGCATTTACTGCTGATAGTTAAGAGCAAAAATCCAACATCCAATTCTCAACATAAACACAGTACTTCTGATGATCAAAGTATCATACATTGCAATTTTGTGCACAATGACTATTAATCACAAAGTTGTTTTAACATTCGGAACATAACAACTACAAACAACCTGTCTTATTTAACAGGTTCCAACTGAGTTAATATACAACCCATTTTCTACTGTCCCTTAATGTCACAGCCATTGCCACGGTCACTCTTCCTTCACAGTTCACACCATATCCCTAAGGCAGGATACAATGAGATGGAATAAACCGCGTGACCAGAAGGTACCACAAACGTGGTACAATGTTCATACCACATTCTAGCTTGCTGGTACAATGTATCCATCCACTTGACAATACATGTGCATAGCAAAACATACATTCATACAGTAGATTATCTAATTTATTACAAAAATACACTTTTTGTAGTGGTAATCATCATCTTGTGCTCGTTCAACACATCATTTTACCGAAGTGATATGTTGCACCACAAGACTAGATATTGTTAATCAGCAGCCTGCAGTTTTAATACTGTCCAGCAAATTCAAGATTTTTTTCAACAATGCACCAATATTTATTCTCCTAACTAAACTGAAGTTTTATGGTACTGATGCTATAGCCAACCAATGGATAATGTCATATCTAACCAAAAGAATGCAAAACTTTGTACTTAGTAATTCAACCAATATAATCTGGGGACATAATTCTCACTGTGGAGAAATCATGCTTGAGGTTCTCCAAGGCTCAATCTTAGGCCCAGTATTATTCCTCATATATGTAAACAATCTCTGTCTAACATACAAGAAGCAGAATTGGTTCTTTTTGCAGATGGAACTAGTACTGTAAACATCCTAATATACGTACAGAAACAGAATAAATGGCAACGAAGTTCTTAAAATTATCATAGACTGGTTTTTCTGCGAATGGTCTCTCCGTCGATTTTAAAAAGACACAACATATCCAGTTCTACACATCTTGGTGTGCTACACCAGTGGTAAATGTAATACATAGTGAGGAAATAATAAATAGGGTGAAAAGTTCAAAATTTTTAATTGCCCATATCAATGAGAATTTAAACTGAAAGAAACACATTTAATAACTCCGAAAGCAACATAGTTCAATCAATCATTATTGCAGCTAGAATCATTGCAAATCTTGGGGAAGGCAAATCAATATGATGACATATTTTGCATATTTCCATTCAACAATGTTGTATGGAATAATGTTCAGGGGTAACTCATCTTTAAGAAAGAAAGTCTTCATTGCTCAAAAACGTCCCATACGGATAATATGTGGTGCTCATCCACAATCATCTTGTAAACATTCTGTTGAAGGAGTTCGGCATTCTCACTACAGCTTCACAATATATTTATTCTGCCATGATGTTTGTTATAAATAATCCACTACAGAAGGAAAAATGACGTTCATTACTCCACATCAAACTTCTCTTTGGTACAAAAGGAGTGCACAATTTGATCACTCATCCAGTGATATAAAATGTCTAACTAACTTAGAAATGATCAGAATGTACAATGGAATATGTGCAAATTAATTTGTGATTTGAATGTAAAATGACTCATTCCACATCATAACCATTTATCATGCAAAATGATCCATGGAACATGAAAGTAACTAAATTAGAATAGGTGTACATATCAACTGTTCATTTTTTAATTCAATACCCAACGAAATTCCCTGCTCTAAAGAGGTAGACAGCTTTGATTGATTCATAATTTACCCATACAGTGAGCTGTTCCACTGAACCATTATTGATGACATTCACCTTGGACATCTGAGGTATTCTATAGATTTTTGCTGTTTTTAGAAATACTGCTCCTTTAGCTCAATTCAATTCAATTTATTGCTCTTAACACGTAATTTTACATGCATGTGCATTTTTCAACTAAGTATAAAGTTTTTACAATTACAATTTTTTAGTTTACATTATTTCTTATCACATTTTAATTGATGATAAATTCAAGTTGTAAGGGCATTTTTGGATAAGCTACTGCTTGATCGCTTTTTAAAAATATCAACTGTCAATATCTTAACTTCATTTGGTAACAAGTTAAAAACAACTCCTTTGACATATGCCTTGTTTCATAGTTGTGAGTATCCAAGTTTCTTTTCATGACCTTAGTGTCTTCTTTCACAAGCATTATACTTTCTAGTATACACATGGCATAAACTGTGAGAATATTGTGTCTAATGAATAGGGGTTTACAAGAAGTTACTGGTTTTACTTTTGCTATGATCCTCAAGGCTCACTTCTGCAGTATGAAAACTCTTTTCATATTAGTTTGGCATGTCCCACCCCACAGTACTATTCCATAAGACAAGAATGGATACAACAGTCCTTGCGGTTTCAGAATTAAGATGTGGTGATAATTTTCTTAATACATACAGACAGGGAGGGTTTTTTTTATATATATATACACAGATATAGTCAGCTTGCTGCTTCCATGAAAGTCGATCACCTATGCATAAACCCAACAATTTACAATCTGATAGGTGTTTGGTAGAATTTCATAAATCACAGTATTTTGTCTGTTTGGACCACTTGGTTTAAATTGAATAATATTAGTTTTTCCTATGTTTACTTTTAGGTTCTCTCTTTCAAAATGGACTCTTGCCTTTTCAATGAAGTTATGTATCTCTTCAACTAGGTAGAGCTCATTGTCTGCATAGCAGACACCAGATGTATCATCTGCATACACATACATAGCAATCAACTGCTTGTTGTCAAGAGAACTTGGGAAATCATTACATAGCATATGAATAGAACTGGATCTAAAGTAGAGCCCTGAGGAACACCAAAATGTATATTTCTTATACTTGACCTTCTCCTCTCCAGTATTTCTCAATTAGGGTACATAATCTTCATGCTCTGTTGTCTACCCTTTACATATGTTTCTAGCAATTGCATGAGTTTTCCAGTGACACCACTCTTCGCAATTTTTGATAAGACCTTTTTGTGTACTGGTTTCACTACAGATAGTTTCAACATTATGACCAGCTACGTAATAGCTGGTATGTCCATCTACGGCATGCATTACAGTGGCAATGCGTCATGTCACGGAAACAATGAGGCCTCGGTTGGTCATTGGAGTGAGTTGACATCACATGTTCACATACAAGTCACTTAATTCTATAAATTCACGGGAGAGGCTGATGAGCTCTGACGTCATGTACAGTCACATCCTGGACATATCTGACCATGTTCAGATCTGGCGAGTTGGGCCAGTACATCAAATGAAACTCGCCACTGTCTTCCTTGAACCCCTCCATCATACTTCTGGCCTTGTGACATGATGCACCATATTGTTGAAAAATGCCACTGCTGTGGTAACATGACCATCACGAAGCGGTGTACATGGTCTTAAACCAGTCTATGACAATCCTTGGCCATCATGATGCCTTGCATGAACGCCACTGGACCCACAGATGTCCACATGAATGTTCCCCGTAGCATAACCGAGCCACTGCCAGCTTGTCTCCATCCTACAGTACAGATATCCAGGAGCTGTTTCCATGGAAGATAACAGATTTGTTCCCACCCATCGGCATGTTGAAGAAGGTATCGGGACTCATCAGACCTTGCAATGCCATGCTGCTGCGCCAGTGTCCAGTGCCCCTGTCACATGCCTATTTCAATCATACTTGCCAATGTCGTGGTGTTAACATTGGCAAATGCACGGGTAGTCAGGTGCAGAGGCCCATCGTTAGGAGTGTTCTGTGTGTTCAGACACCTTGTACTCTGCCCAGGATTAAAGACTGATAATAGTTCCACCACAGTTCACCGCCTGTCCTATTTTACCAGTCTGCCCAGCCTGCAACGTCTGGCATCTGTGATGAGTGGTGGCCACCTGAACCCAAAATGCCTGGACACGATTTCACCTCGGTTTCACCACATGTTGAAGACACTCACCACAACACTCCTCAAACACCCAAAAAGTCGTGCAGTTTCTGAAATGCTCGTGCTGAGCCTCCGGGTCATCACAACCTGCCCTCGGTCAAACCCAGATAGCACACACGCCTTCCCCATTCCACACGGACAGCTCGCTCACTGATACTGATACTACTGGGACCGTGTGTGTGTCTGACTAGCAATCATTCCTTACCAGGTGACAATGCTATCACCCAAACAGGTTTATACCTATAGTAGGTCGCTGATCATAATGTTCTGGCTGATCAGTGTATGTCTATCAATATGTTTATAGTTTTGCCATATTCCAGAAGAAAGAAAGTATGTGTTTTGACTCATGTTATAATGCGAGAATACAAATACCCAGCAGTCATCTTGGTGCAGACAGGCTGATTTTGGTGGTGCCAGGAGGTGAACAGTCTGATTCTGGCAGTCTCCACAGGCAGTTATTGTGGTGAATTTTGTATGTGCGGCTTTGTGAAAGAGTTAAAATTTTCTTAAGTGACTAACTGTGAAAAGAAATTTGTGTGTTTATCACTAGAAAATACAAGACTTTTTTTCAGGGAATTATTCAGGACTTTGAAATTTCACTGCCAACCTTAGCAAGTGGATTTTTCTTTGGGCCTGGTAATTTTTGCAATTTTGCAAATGAGGAACTTTAACTTGAATTTTAAGCGAGTGAGCCTCAGAATTTTTTAGAGATTTTGGAGTGCGCGAGGTAGTGCCTGTGTTTATTTAAGTTCTCACACTGGCATGATAACATTCAATACTGGCAATTCATAAACTTGTTACTGTGAGAAGAGCAGGAAATATAATCCAGTTTTTTATATACTTTAATCCATGCACATTACACAAATTACCGCCTGCATTTTATAAGAAGTTCCTTTTTCTCAGCTGACGATTTTGGGGCAAATGCTACAAATGATTGGTTGGCCGCTAAACTTAAATGTGATATCCAACCATTCACTGTGGCCCTTGGTAGAGAGCTACTAGCTGGAGCATTGATTCACTGATAAACTGCATAGTAGTGCTGGGGGCTCCAAGCTAATTCACCTATTTTTTGAACAGACATTTTTAAGAGACAGTTTCTTAAGTTTTAGGATTGTTCATTTTTTTGTTAACAGGTCTCTTCCATATTATCTTCGTGTAGCTAAATACAAAGGAAAATCCAAGATGGAATAATGACAACATTCTGAAAAGTGACAATATTATGAGAAGGATAGATCCTACTCATCATATAGCGGAGATGGAAATGCTGAGGCGCAGATAGGCACAACAAAAAGACTGTCATGCAATAAGCTTTTGGCCAACAAGGCCTTCGTCAAAAATAGAAAACACACACATACACACACACACACACAAACGCAACTCACATAGACATGACCATAGTCTGTGGCCGCTGATGCCAGTAGTGCTGGGGGCTCTGAGCATGATGGGAGAGGCAACCGGGTGGGGGTGAAGAAGAGGCTGGGTCCTCTCCCATCATGCACTGCTTTGTAGTCTGGCTTCAGCTGCCAGAGACTGTGGTCATATGCGTGCGAGTTTCATTTTTTTCACTGTACAGCAGAGATGCTGAGACGCAGATGGGCACAACAAAAAAGCTGTCAAACAAGCAGACTTTTGGCCAAAAAGGCACTCATTGGAATTAGACAAAAAAAAAAGTGTGGTGTTCGTGTGTGTGTGTGTGTGTGTGTGTGTGTGTGTGTGTGTGTGTGTTGTCTAATTCTGATGAAGGACTTTTTGGCCGAAAGCTGACTTGTTTGACAGTCTTTTTGTTGTGCCTATTTGCAACTCAGCATCTCCGCTATTTGGTGAATATAGCAACCTAAGCTTTTCGTAATATTATAACTAAAGACAGTGACATCACCATCCCACCAACACCGGCTGACTTTTAAAGAGTAAAAACCATTTTAATAACATTAATAGCGTGGAGATAGATAATAACCCTGCTGTCTTCAAATGCCTAGCCCTAGTGATTCTTGCATACATAGGGACAAATACCCTAAGGAATTATACATGTAACCAATAATAAAGTGCACATACAAACCAGCCACTGAACAACTTTATTTGTCACTATGGGTCGGAAGCAATATTTATTGCTTTACTATTCTCTAAATACAAAAAGGATAACCTTTCAATTAAAGGTCTGGTCAAGCATATGTCCAAAACTCTGTCCCCTTTGCTATACTATCAACAATAAACGAGTAGTGTTGAGAACTCAAACATTCGCATTATCTTTCATACATCTTGTGATGGTTCCTGTCACAACATAACTGATATTTTATTTATTGTGATCATTTTAAGTCAAGTAAAGTTAGTTTCTGATGTATACCCTTAAGACATCACATCAGTATAGCAATCAGCACTGCAGCTGGGAAGCTGGGAGGTAGCTAGTTGGTGTTCCCACATATATATATATATATATATATATATATATATATATATATATCCACTAAAAACACATGGTTCTTGGTACAAATTGTTATAATTAAATTTCAATTAGTAACATAACTCCAATTAAAGCTTTTAGCAAGTGGTAACATAGTAGAATTGGCTGTCAGACAATTATGTTGTTTTAGCGTAGAGAGTAGCGTTACTGATGATGAACTATATGCGTATTCAACAGTGGTTCGCATCTCACAACATCTAAATTTTTTTTCCTAACTTTCATGTTTTTAATAGGTTCTGATGCTTTATTATTGGTTTAATATATGTATATACTATAATATTTGATGTTATGAAAATATAAGTTCACCTTTTATTGCGGAGTGAATTTGTTCGATTGACTTAATCTACAGGACAGCTCGCGCTATTTGTAAAAGAAAAAAAAAGAAAAATATCTTTATACGTTTGTAATTCACGTGTTGCAAAGATTCTGTTACAGGGTACAAACAGTGATCAAGTAAGAATGGCCTTGGAGTTTTACTAAAATGTGGGAATGATGAAATAATGTTTATCTTATGTGGAGAACTATTGCAAATTTGTATCGCACTGTTGGTAATGGAACTTTTATAAACCTGTGTCCATACTACATGGTACTTTCCTTTTCGTCTTAAAACATGTATATGGATATTGAAGTTTTTATTTGTGTGTATTACATATAGAACAACGTGATTAGCATATGGAAAATGGGGGAAATGTGCATTTCACTGGAGGTAACTTGGGAATTTTACGCGCATCCGTTTAGTAAACAGTGTGATTTACGAATTAGAAACATCCTGCAACTGCCGCTGGAGTGCGTTGCGATCTCTTATACCACGTTGGGGCCCATGTACCATGTGCACTAGTCGCATCATTTCTGAGCATTCAGCAGCACATTGAACTCGGCACGCTCAACGTTCACGTTCGACAGTACGGTTCGTGTGCCAGCGACTTTAGGGGCCTTTTTCTTTCTTTTTTTACTTTGTTCTTCAGGGTTCAAGCTAACAATATACCAAATTTCATGGATCAGTGGTTTGTCGTGAAAACTAAACAGACTGAGTTTCTTTGGCATTTAATAATATTAGTGTGGAAGAATGAGCATTGATATTCAGGCTACTCACAAGAACTACTGTAGGGATTTTGAACCTGTTTTGACTAATGTTAGAATGGCTCATGTGGAAGATTTATGTACATGACATATAAATTTTTCTAAGAAACTGTCTAAATTATGATCAAGTAAAGTCTCTGACCACTGTGAAATTGATACAACAATATCTATATATTACACACACACACACACACACACACACACACACACACACACAAGCGCGCGTGCGGCACCAAAGATCCAAAGTGATCACTAACTGACTGCAATTATTTCACAACAATTGTGTAGTGAGAACACATGTGAATCCAAAATCTGGGGTGTGCAGTTTTTTTTCCAAAAAGGAAAGCACTTTTTAAAAAACTATTAGCTCGGCCCATACGTTCATAGCGGTTTTGTTTTGCATGTTGGTATTCCAGTTGCTATGTGTGTATTTATCGACTGTCATTTTTTATTTGCAGTTAAATGTTGCTATTTGAGTTGTCATTTTGTCATTTGGAGATACTGAGTGGAGTGGAGTGTCAAGCTGAGAAATCAGGAGATTTCTGACATATTTTTCTGTTTTAGTGCAATAGAGGGGTGACAGCGGAGGAAGCAGCAAGAAACCTTTGCAATGTGTATGCGGCTAATGCCATTGGACAGACCATGGTGAGAAAATGATTTTCTGTTTTAAGGGAGGATCATTTTGACATTAGTGACTCTCCACATTCAGGAAGACCATTCAGATTTGATGAAGATTGTTCAAACATTTTAATCTACAATGATCCACACCCGTGTACTTGAAAACTCACAAATGTGATGAACTGTGGTCATTCCATCATTGTGCAATATTTCCATCCAATGGAGCAGGTCTAAAAATCGGGTGTACGGGTACTGCATGCTCTAGGCCAAACTCATAAAAATTGGTGGGTGGCCATACATGCATCTCTGCTTGCACATTAACAATGGTCTCATGAACAACACTGACCTTTCCTATTCTATATTGTCACTGGTGATGAGAAATAATGTGTTTATGCTAACATAAGGAAAAGGAAGTCATGGATGAGCCCAAAAAAAGCAGCAACTCCCTGTACAGAGACCTGTTCCCATCCACAAAAGATATTGTTATGCGTCTGGTGGAACAGCAACAGTGTGGTGTACTATGAATTGCTCCACTGATGTGTAACCATCACTGCTGACATTTTTTGTCAACAACTGAGACATCCTGCAGATACAGTCCAAGAACAACGACCAGGAAGACTGTGAGAAGTGACACTTCTCCATGATAACATCTGCATGCATTCTGCTAAACTGACAAGAAGCACTATACAGGACTTTGGTTGGAAAATTATTCAGCACCCACCTTACTCACCAGACTGTGTACTCCCAGATTTTCACCTTCTCCACTCTGTATCAAACATTCTTCAAGGAATTTTCTTCCCGGATGGAAAAGTGTTCCAAACTTTGCTTGACAAGTTCTTCGCCCCAAAACCACATGATTTTTACAGTCATGGAATTGAAAAGTTCCCCCATGTTGGCAGACCATTGTAAACAGTGAAGGAGAATATATTAATGATGACTAAAGTCTCGTGTACCTGTTGTGTTTATTAACCTTACAGAAAAACGCTATGCACTTACGCACAAACCTAATAGTACAGCAAAGATTGCATCTTTGCTTCATTTACACAAAGTTTTTCAGAAGTGCAGGAGATGACACAATTTTCTACTTTCCTTGAATCAAACACTAATGCGAACATGATTCTTTGCGTGGTATGGGGAAAAAGACTGCCACAAAAGGTCTGCGACACAGAACTGCAGCAGCGGGCTCAAAAATGTATCAGTGCTTACTAAGCCTGACTTGATTCACTCAGACATCATCTGATACACAATATGCTATGAGTTAAAATATCACGCACACACTTACACCAACGAATCACATAGAATATTTACGTTGGTTGTAAATTGAATGATCACATCATAATGTGCTTCCATTACTGCCATGAGACATCTCTGCAAAGGCCACTTACATAGGGAATAGATAACGTTCATGTTTTCTGAGAACTTTCCTGGTGTTCACTGCTTAAATCATTTGTTATGTGAAAGTGATAATATGCAGTTACCCAATGCTGTTCCCTGAATTTTAAGCACAACTCTACACAGTGGCCTGCAAATAACATTACCGTACCGCTACACAGACAAATTGTCTAGCTGTAGTAACTTAGTGCTGCCTGTGCACAAAGCCAGAGCAGGTCACTGGTAAGAGTACAAGTGCTAGATGCTGTAACAGATGTGGTGTGATGAGCACAGTCTGAGTTGGTGTGGTAAACTGCTGCCACAACTTACTATATGATAGGAACTGCTCACTGTAAATTTTTTGTTGTTGTTTTGTTGTGTTCTTCAGTATGAAGAGTGGTTTGATGAAGCTCTCCATGCTACTCTACCCTGTGCAAGCCTCTTTGTCACCGAATAACTACTGCAGCCTACATCCATCTGAACCTGTGAACCTGCTTACTATATATTTATGCCTTTGTCTCCCTCTACTTTTTGACCACCTCCCCCCCCCCTCCACACACACACACACCACCACAAGACCTCCCTACAACACCAAATTGACAATTCCTCAATACCTTAAGATGTGTCCTACCATTTAATCCATTCTTTTAGTTGAGTTCTGTCATTTTTTTTTTTTTTCAAAATTTTATTCAGTACCTTTTCATTAGTTTCTTGACCTACCCATCTAATCTTCAGCATCCTTCTACAGCAATACATTTCAATAGCTTCTATTCTCTTCTTGTCTGAACAACTTACCATCTGTTTCATTTCTGTGCAAGGCCGCATTCCATGCAAATACCTTCACAAAAGATTTGCCAACACTGAAATGTTAACAAATTCCTCTTCTAACAAGTCTGCATTTTGTATCTTCTCTACTTCAGCCATCAGTTATATTGCTGCACAAATAGCAAAATGCATCTACTACTATTAGTGTCTCATTTTCTAGTCTAATTCCCTCAGCACTGCCTGATGTAATTTGGTTAATTTCCATTACTCTTATTCTAATTTTGTTGATGTTCATCTTATAACTTCTTTTCAAAACACTACCCATTCCCTTCAATTGCTCTTCCAAGTCATTTGCTGTTTTTGATGGAACTGCAATTTCATCAGTAGACATCTCAGTTTTTATTTCTTCTCCCTGAACTTTAATCCACTTCCCAGATTTCTCATTGGTATCCTTTACTGGTTACTCAATGTAAGGATTGAATAACATCAGGGGTATGCTAAAACCCTTCGTCACTCCCTTCTCAAGCGCTCCTTCCCTTTTATACCCTCTGACTTTTATAACTGCAGTCTGATTTCTGTACAACAATCTTTCGTTCCCTGACTATCTTATCTCTGTTACAAAAGTTTTCTCTAAATCCACTAATGCTATAAACATAGGTTCTCCCTTTCTTCAGTCTATCTTCTAAAATAAGCCGCAGAGTCGGAATGGGCTTGCGGGTTCCTAAATTTCTCTCGAGGCCAAACTGATCTTCCGAGTGGTGAGCTTCTACAGCTTTTTTCATTCTTATGTAAATAACTTGTGTCAGTATTTTGCAAACATGATTTACTAAAATGATAGTTCTGTAATATTCACACCTGTCAGTGCCGGCTTCCTATGGAATTGAAATTGTTACATTCTTCTTGAAGCCTCAGGGAATTTCAGCTTACTCATGTACCTTACACTCCAGGTGAAATGGTGTTATCATAGCTGGCTCACCTAAGAATCTCAATAATTCTGAGGGAATGTCGCCTACTCCAGGGGCCTTGTCTCAGCTTAGGTCTTTCAGGGCTCTGTCAAATTCTTCTCTCAGTAGCATATCTCCCATCAAATCTTCATCTACTTCTTCTTCCCTTTCTACAATATTGTCTTCAAGTTCATTGCCCTTGTAGAGCCCCTCTATACATTCCTTCTACCTTTCTATTATTTGCTTAGCACTGGTTTGCCATCTGAGCTCTTGGTATTCAGACAGATGCTTCTCTTCCATTCAAAGAAGTGTCTAATTTTCCTGATGATGATGATGAGGTTTGGTTTGTGGGGCGCTCAACTGCGTGTCTAATTTTCCTATAGGTAGTATCTGTCTTTCCTCTAGTTATACATGCTTCTATGGCCTTGCATTCATCCTCCACCATACCTGTTTAGTTATTTTGCCTTTTCGGCCAACCTCATTTCTTAGGCATCTGTATTGTCTTTCATCTGCTTCATTTACTGTGTTTTTATAAGCTCTCCTTTTAAATTTAGTGTCTCCTGTGTTATCTAAGGATTTCTAGAAAGCCTTACCGGTTTGATTCTCTGCTGCCACCATATCATCCTTACTATCTACTTATTAGCATTGCACTGTAATTTTTTTTCTATATAAATTATAGAGTGCAGCGATCAGTCGTTCTTTTTAGATTTTATTTTGCAAATCCAGATTTCGGCTAGTAGCTAGACATTCTCAGTGTGCTATTTGCACTGAGAATAAAAAATAGTGCAATGAGAATGGTTAGCTACTAGCCGAAATCTGGATTTGCATAATAAAATCTAAAAGGGACGACTGATCGCTGCACTCTATAATTTATAAGTCACACAAAGTCACTGAGTGCATCCACTTTCCGAATGGAAGGTAACCTGACTGTACTGTATTCCTTTCTTGCTCATCATTCAGTTATTGCCTAATATTACACTGTACAGAGTATTCTAATTTAAAACATCCGCAAAGTTAGCAGGTGCTCAACTCTGATTGGGACCATACGTCATATTATTTGGTATGTTTAGAAGATCAGTATTATGTACAGTTTGGATATGTGAAGGAAATATCTATACAGTGCACATGTTCAGAGGACAGTACAATTAGCTGCCTCCAACAAATAATATCAAATGGTATCCCTTACTTATTTTGAGATGATAGCACCAGAATTTACACACCAGGTAGTTACCCACCTATGTAAAGACCTTTGATTACAGCATACTGTGACGGTTTGCCCGCTTTTTTTTACTTTGTTTGCTGTCCTCGGTATCAACGTACTGCATTGCTATACTGGCTGAAAATGGGGGGTGAGAGTCAAACACAGACTTCTTTAAATGATGTAGCTGACTGGTGCACATTTGCGTTTCACAGTTGTTTACTTTCACTGTTCACAACCCCCCATATACACATTTAATATGGCCAGTGCACTGTTGTTTAACTTTCAATAAGCCTCATTAATAGTTGGAAATGCCGTGTGGCTAGGGCCTCCTGTTGGGTAGACAGTTCACCTGGTGCAAGTCTTTCGAATTGATGCCACTTCGGCGACTTGTGTGTCGATGGGGATGAAATTATGATGATAAGGACAACACAACACCCAATCCCCGAGCGGAGAAAATCTTCGACCCAGCCGGGAATCGAATCCGGGCCATTAGGCAAGACATTCCATCGCGCTGACCACTCAGCTACCAGGGGCGGACCATTGATAGTTTGCAGGTGAACATCCACATACTGCTCTGCTACAATAGTTTACTATTGAACATCTACGAGCAGTAAAAACCTAACCACACAGTTCTTCAAGAATAACGATGTACGTATGGAACAGACACCGTCATTGTTTTAGCATATGGCCTAACTGTGTTACACTTATGTAACAGATGCATTGTTGTTGATCTCACAATACAGGTTCCTCGTCTAAAACTCGGCAGTGGACTGACTGTCTCGGAACCAAAAATCAGGCGCTTATACGTCCTCACAATAATAGGTGCTGAAACTACACATTGTTCAATGTTTAATTTATAGAAATTACAATTAAAATATCAGTCATAAAATTAACTGAATACATTGAAAAATTGGTTCTTTTTAATAGTTTCTTCTTCTACAAGGGTTAGGCCGAATTATATGTTTAAATGATGAAATTAACAGATATCATTATGCAAACAATACTTTTGACACAACTATTAATTACTTTTGAATTAATTAAGGGTTGGCTTTGCTAACATGTTTTCAAATAGAACCAAATACTATCAGTTGTTCTGCCAAATGTTTATAATTAGTGCAGAATTTACATTTGTTTATAAGTCAACAATAGAACTGAAGTTACGAAACAATTACTGCTTTCATCCTATAACAAAAGATACTAACTAGTAATAGTCACAATAAATTATAAAATCAATTACATACACATAACTAATCTCAAAATTTAGATCTGGTGTTATATCCATTAAAACTGAGGGCCAATCTTTCTCTTTTAAGGAAATGCAGATTATACTCACATATGTTAATAGTAATTAGTCAAAACTGAAAAAAAAAATTGAATTTTAAGGAGACAGATGGCAAAACCAGAGGGGAACTAAAACTATCCCAGCTTGTTTCATCGCAATAAGAACACTACATCTGTGAGGAGCAATGAGAAGTAAACAGAGTAGTATGTATGCCACAATCTCCAGGCAATATTAGCTCAGGATGCACTAAAAGTAAGTGCTTTATCCACATAGTAGTTCCCTGTGTGACACATTCTCCAGAGTCAGTCTACAGTGGCATCGGCACAGCCTACTGGTAAAGTGCTGGACACATTTATTGTAAATTGCAGAGGCAGCTTAACTCTCCTTATCTTCTGTCTTTATTTGTGTTTGGGCATCTATACCTTATATGAATGATATACCAGTATCATCAAGGTACTGACAAAACATATTTTTCATGTAGGTCAGGGACAGAAACATAATCTCCATATAAATGTTAGATTTGGCATTCATAACAACAGAATTCTTCACTTCAACAGCATAGTATGATTTACTTTGTTTTATCATCCCAGCAATGTGCTATTGTCCACTTGTAAACCACAATACAGCATATTGCAGCAATTGTTATGTGCAGTCTTAACAGCCACTTAGTTTCCAATAAACACTACATGAAATCAGTGATAAATATTTGCATGCCAAGTACAACAAAAAGGAGGCAGATGTATATATGTAGGCTGTAGCAACAAACAAGAATTTGTACCAAGGCCGGTCTCCTGCTCACAAGGGAGGTGCACTAACCCTACGCCACCCTGGCAAAGTGACTCTGCATGACTGCACGGATTACCATAGCATGCTTCCCTCCTCAGTCCAACCTCCCATTCAAGCCTCAGTCCACTTGGCATTCCCCTCAAGCTCAAACAGCATTGCAAAAGCTCTCCAACTGTATAGGAATCTCAGCATCAAACGAAATTGGCAACAATGCCTCAAACCCAGGCATACATCTATCTACCTGTCTACATTTATATTCCGCAAGCCACCCAATGGTGTGTGACGGAGGGCACTTTATGTGCCACTGTCATTACCTCCCTTTCCTGTTCCAGTCGCGTACGGTTCGCGGGGAAGAACGACTGCCGGAAAGCCTCCATGCGTGCTTGAATCTCTCTAATTTTACATTCATGATCTCCTCGGGAGGTATACGTGCTTGAAACTATGTGTTTCCAGAAACCTTTTCAAGTCTCAAACATCAATTATGTCCGTATGGAGACTGAAGTAATGAATTGACACTTGTACCTAGCAAGCATGGGACTTTGGTTTGAATCCTGGCCTTGGTACAAATTTTCATTTGTCACTTCAGTCTACATTTATACAGATCACAGATGTTTGAGACTTAAAAACATCTCTTTAACCATATAGTTTCATTCGAAAAAAGGAAGGAAGCTTAAGGTTTAAGGTCCCATCAAGACTGTGTGCAACACAAAAGAATTACATATACTTACAGTTCCACATGCAGAGGGGGAGCCATGGAAGAGATTTGCAGCTATTCTAACCACCTCTGCTTCCATTTTGCAGACACCGGGGAAAACATCAGGGTGAAGTGGATTTGTATAGGATGCAAGACCATAAACTTCAGTAAGTAATTCAATAAGTTCAGGATTATGAAAGTACACTGTTCCTGAAACATATCCTTTTTTCCAATCGTAGTCTCCTACAAAACAAAAAATAAAATATTTAAGGTTAAAACCAGGTAAAGCTGTTAAAACCAGGTAAAGCTGTTACACAACTGATGTTTGTGAAAAATTATTAACATAAAATTAGAACGAATCATAATGGCTGGCCAATAGTTACTTTCAAGAGGCGAAATTCTGAGCACTGTTGATACATCTACATAAGTACTCCACAATTCACACTTCACTGCTTGGCAGAAGGTTCGTACAACCACTTTCAGACTATTCCTTGGCCGTTTCATTCCTGAATATCATATGGTAGAAATGAACTCCTAAATCTATCCATTTGAGCTACAATTTCTCTTGTTTTATTATGGTGGTCATTCTTCCCATGTAGTTGGTCGTCAACAAAATATTGTATCATTCTGAGGAGGAAGTTGGCTGTTGTTAATTTAGTGAAAAGATCTCAGTACAACGAAAAACATCTATGTTTTAATAATTGCCACCTCAACTCATGTAACATAGGCACGACACTCTCTCCTCTACTCTGCAATAATACAAAACAAGCTGCCCTTCCTTCTACTTTTTTTTATGTTCTCCATCAGTCCTATATGGTAAGGATCCCATACTTCACGGCACTGCTCTGGCAGAGAGTGAAAAAGTGTAGTATAAGCAGTCTCTTTAGTAGATCTGTTGTGTCTTCCAAACGTTCTGCCAATATAAAGCAGTCTTTGGTTTTCCCCTCCCACTACATTTACTATGCGATAGTTCCAATATAAGTTGTTTATAACTGTGACACTTAGGTATTTAGTTGAACTGACAACCTTTAAATTTGTGGCCTTTAACCTGTAACTGAAATTTAACAGATCATTTTTAGTACTCTTGTGGGGGATGTCACATGCAGATATCACGTCTTAGTCTTTTGCAATTTGTTTCGATCTTTTTATGACTTTACTAAACAATGAACAACAGTATCATCTGCAAACAATCTAAGAGAAGCCATTTTTGAAGAAGTGTTAAAAGTCTTGTGGAAATCTAGAAATATGGAACTGACTTCAAATCCTGTGTCAATATCACTCATTTCTTCGTATGAATACAGAGCCAGATGTGTTTCTGTTTCTATGTTGGCTGATCGTTGACAGGTCATTTTCTTCCCGGTATTTCATAATGTTTGAACACAGTACATATTCTAAAAATCCCCACCACACACACACACACACACTGCATGCACATAAAAACAATAGTAGGAAAATTATCTTGGCTTTCAGAAATCTTTCAGAATAACTACACTCCTGGAAATGGAAAAAAGAACACATTGACACCGGTGTGTCAGACCCACCATACTTGCTCCGGACACTGCGAGAGGGCTGTACAAGCAATGATCACACGCACGGCACAGCGGACACACCAAGAACCGCGGTGTTGGCCGTCGAATGGCGCTAGCTGCGCAGCATTTGTACACCGCCGCTGTCAGTGTCAGCCAGTTTGCCGTGGCATACAGAGCTCCATCGCAGTCTTTAACACTAGTAGCATGCTGCGACAGCGTGGACGTGAACCGTATGTGCAGTTGACGGACTTTGAGCGAGGGCGTATAGTGGGCATGCGGGAGGCCGGGTGGACGTACCGCCGAATTGCTCAACACGTGGGGCGTGAGGTCTCCACAGTACGTTGATGTTGTCCCCAGTGGTCGGCGGAAGGTGCACGTGCCCGTCGACCTGGGACCGGACCGCAGCGACGCACGGATGTACGCCAAGACCGTAGGATCCTACGCAGTGCCGTAGGGGACCGCACCGCCACTTCCCAGCAAATTAGGGACACTGTTGCTCCTGGGGTATCGGCGAGGACCATTCGCAACCGTCTCCATGAAGCTGGGCTACGGTCCCGCACACCGTTAGGCCGTCTTCCGCTCACGCCCCAACATCGTGCAGCCCGCCTCCAGTGGTGTCGCGACAGGCGTGAATGGAGGGACGAATGGAGACGTGTCGTCTTCAGCGATGAGAGTCGCTTCTGCCTTGGTGCCAATGATGGTCGTATGCGTGTTTGGCGCCGTGCAGGTGAGCGCCACAATCAGGACTGCATACGACCGAGGCACACAGGGCCAACACCCGGCATCATGGTGTGGGGAGCGATCTCCTACACTGGCCGTACACCACTGGTGATCGTCGAGGGGACACTGAATAGTGCACGGTACATCCAAACTGTCATCGAACCCATCGTTCTACCATTCCTAGACCAGCAAGGGAACTTGCTGTTCCAACAGGACAATGCACGTCCGCATGTATCCCGTGCCACCCAACGTGCTCTAGAAGGTGTAAGTCAACTACCCTGGCCAGCAAGATCTCCGGATCTGTCCCCCATTGAGCATGTTTGGGACTGGATGAAGAGTCGTCTCACGCGGTCTGCACGTCCAGCACGAACGCTGGTCCAACTGAGGCGCCAGGTGGAAATGGCATGGCAAGCCGTTCCACAGGACTACATCCAGCATCTCTACGATCGTCTCCATGGGAGAATAGCAGCCTGCATTGCTGCGAAAGGTGGATATACACTGTACTAGTGCCGACATTGTGCATGCTCTGTTGCCTGTGTCTATGTGCCTGTGGTTCTGTCAGTGTGATCATGTGATGTATCTGATCCCAGGAATGGGTCAATAAAGTTTCCCCTTCCTGGGACAATGAATTCACGGTGTTCTTATTTCAATATCCAGGAGTGTAGTTCCTTCTCAGGAAGGCAAAGAGGCATAGGTTGGGTGAGGTTAGAAAGGGAGGAACAAATCACTCAGACCCCATGTTGATATGGAACCACCTGGTATGATGACAACAGTGACAACTGACCCTTGCCTCACCTCACACTTAGATTAACTGGATCTCCCTCAACCTGAAGTCTGAGTGACCTGTTCCCCTTTTCTAACCTGAGAAGGAACTAACAGTTCTGAAAGCTAGGATAGTTGTTTTCTATTTCTGTGTGGGTGTCTATCGACAGTATACTTACAGTTTCACCCTCTGGAGGCAAGAACTGGCCAGACATTCTGTCTCCTTGCAATTTTACGGGTTTCACAAGAAAATTATAACCAGTCACTCAGTGAAGCACAAGTAAAGTTGAGAAATACAAGAACCTGTGATAGACTCACAAACAGTAAATGCTATTCTGTAAGATCTGCTTTCTAAAAGTCATTTCCCACCAGTAATCCACATTATGATAGCATTTACATGGTCGTATCTTCCAATGCATTAGGACATAAACTGCATGCAGCGAACAAGATGTACAAGTCGAACTATCTGCCTGGAACCTACCTGGTAACTCAAGTAATGAACACCACATGTTGCATTTGGCATTTACTATCACAACTATCAACAAACAAACAAAGTGATATTGCCATTACAAATTCAGAGGTAGATAACGACAGGCACAGGAGAGGGCTTTCAGAACGTGAACCCAATCTCTTAACTATTGTACCACTTCACTTGGTTATTATAATTACAGTAAAATTTTATCACAGTAAGAAAATGTTGCAGTCAGACGCATCCTCTACATACATACACATGCTTATCTTGACAAAACAAACAGATTATATTTCAAAGTCTTGACTGTTAAAACTAGAGATGATAAAGTATTCAGGGTAAATCTATGTAGCCAAAGTGTGCTTGTGTCAGAACAGAAAAGTGAATTCAGTTTCTAATGATTGAAGTGAATACTAGTTGTCAGCACAGTAATGCTGATGATGAGAAACGAAAATATATGTAATGAAGGACCTAACTTGAACAAAGTAGATGTAACCTTGCACTTTCAGATTAAGCAACTTTCTGTCAAAGGGTAAGAGTATTATGTACAATATTCTGCATTTCTTTAGTTCCTCTACTATTAATAAACTCTGGAAGATACATGGAAGAACTGGAAAATATGGTCTTTGCCACATGTATTAACTATAATCAAGAATATATTAAACAATACGTCCCATAACAGGCATTCTTTTCTAAATCAACTACAATTTTGAACATTGCGGTATTGAAACATCTCACGTTTCATTATTTTTTGTTAAATATAATGTGGCCATTCCCTTTCAGATAGATCACCGTGCACATGTGCACTATGTGGACAAGTCTGTCAACAAGTCTTTAACATTGCATTCACAGAAAACTAAATTTTCACTTTTAGTAAGTGGTAATAATCTTAATTTCTCTAATATCCTAATTTCTCCCACCCCTCCCACAGTGATATTCCTCCGCCCACTGAACCTATACAACATATTTGTCCACCCCTACACAACCCCTGCTCCCAACCCCTTGCTTCATGGCTCATATCCCTATAACAGACCTAGATGCAAGACCTGTACCATACATCCTCCCACCACCTACTCCAGTCAGGTCACAAGCATCACACATCCCATCAAAAGCAGGGCTACATGTGAAACCGTACATGTGATCCACAAGCTTAGCTGCAACCACTGTGCTGCATTCTACATGGGCATGAAAGCCAACAAGCTGTCCATCCACATGAATGTCCACCGTCAAACTGAGGCCAAGAAACAGCGGGACCATCCTATTGCGGAGCACACTGCCGAACACGATGTTTTTCATTTCAATGACTGCTTTCACAGCCTCTGCCATCTGGATCCTTCCTTGCAACACCAACTTTTCTTAACCGCACAGGCAGGAACTATCCCTACAGTGTATCCTATGTTCCTGTAACCCTCCTGGCCTCTACCTTCATTAGTAATGATCTTTTTCTTACCTATCCCTTCCCATTCATGTGCTACACAACCCTCTATTCCACCAACAGACCCACAGTCTTTTTACTCCTCTCACTTTCTGCTGCCTCCCTCCCTCCTGTCCACCAGCTAACATGCTGACTGCACCTAGCTGCCTTACCCTCTCCCCACCTCAGTCCTGTATGCTCCCACAAGAATCACTTTACCATGTAATAACCATGGCTTACTAAAGGAATAAAAATACCTTTTAACTGTAAAAGGGAAATGTATCTAATAGCAAGAATGAGTGAAGACTCAGAAACAGTCAAATATTATAAAAACTGCTATGCTGTGGTAAGGAAAGCTATTACAAGGTCCAAAGTATATGTCTTATGTCTGAGATTAGCAACGCTGATAATAAAATTAAAACAATTTTGAATATTGTTGAAAAGGAAATAGGGCAACTAAGTGCACCAAATTAAAAGTTTATTAACAAAAATTCAGGGGCTGAAAATATTTTAATAATCATTTTTTAATTGTTGTGGAGAAAATAAGACCAAGTTATTCATTAGAATAGGGAAAGCTATGTATGGAAGAGGCAATACCTATGCAATTTGATAAAACTGAAATTTTACCCATGTCTCCTTCTGAAGTTAGAAAAATAATAAACTC
The DNA here is from genome assembly GCF_023864275.1 of Schistocerca cancellata. Classification (NCBI taxonomy): domain Eukaryota; kingdom Metazoa; phylum Arthropoda; class Insecta; order Orthoptera; family Acrididae; genus Schistocerca; species Schistocerca cancellata. The sequence goes on along the minus strand of NC_064626.1, from coordinate 1,140,517,406 downwards.
ACTCAAAAGTAAAAGCTTGCATGGATTACGCAATTTCCAACAGAGTACTGTAAGCTTGTTCCCAACAGAGAAGTAGGATTCTCAGCCACATATGTAGTATCTCACTGAAACAGAGCATTCTTCCTGGTAAACTGAAATATGCTACATTAAACGATAGTGTAAAAAGAAGAATAGGCCTGATACCAACAACTAGCACCCAATCTCACTTCAGACAGCTTAGTCCAAAATTCTTGAAAATGCAATTTGTTCAGGAGTAGCTTCACATATTTGTAAAAATAAAGTACTAGCAAAATGGCAATCTGGTTTTCAGGAAAGCTTTTCAATAGATAATGCCATATATGCTTTCACTGATCACATGCTAAATGCTCCGAATAACCAAACATCACCAGTTGGGATTTTCTGTGATCTCACAAAGGCTTCTGATTGTATAAGTCATGGAATTTTCTTAGATAATGTGCAAATCAGCAGATTCCTCAAACTGGGAGGTATCAAGGAAGGAGTCCCACAAGATTCAGTCTCAGGTCCCTTATTGTTCTTAATATGTACAGGGCGTGGCAAATAAATAAAGTGGCTCAGACAAGTGAATACAACATACATGAATGTATACATATAACCACATCCCGTAATGTGCACACCACGTGAACACCCATCACATGATCCACACCAGTCCAGAGTGTAGTGCAGGCTGAGTCAGTGTGAGGGAAGCAGTGCAAAGGTGACAATGGTATTCACGGTGGAGCAGTGGGTGTTTTTTGTGGAAAGTTACGTGATGATGAAATTGTGGGGATGGTGTGGTCACTAGTTTGCTGTGAAGTTTAATGGTGTCAAAGTGCCAGCAAAGAGTGCCTTGCAATGCTTAGTCCAAAAACTTTTTGCTAATGATACAAGTATAGAAATCACATCTGACAAATAACAATTAGCTGAGAAAATTGTAGATAATGTCTATCAGAAAATTATTAACTGGTTCTGCAAATGGACTCTCATTAAATTTTGATAAAACACAACGGGCTAATACAGTTCTACAATTCTATACGGTAAATGGCACAACACCATGAATATATAATGTCTTTGCCAGCAACCATTAAAAATTTGGATTCAGACAAAGCACAGTTTAAACACAGTCTGAAAGACTTTTTTACAGACAACTCCTTCTAATCTACAGATGAATATCTTAACAGGGACTGTTAGACCAGTTTAAGTAAAAATGTCTGTTAGATTTCAGTTTTGACAGCACTTGGTCACAACAGTCAAGATTAGATATTTTGTATATGATAAATTTATTAAAAGTGCATAACAATGTTTCATTCTGACAATGTCTTAATTCTGTAAATATTAGAAGTTTCAGTTAACTGTACTGTATTCACCTACTTTGACAATCTCTTAGACAAATGATCAGGATAGTAGGTATTGTATTCAAATGTCTTCTGTTTTTTATGTCATTCTTTCTGACATATTACACAACCACAAGAATCATCTCATTTTTGGTCTATGGAATGAAAACTGAATCTAATCTAATCACGTAGAGTTTGCACAGAACTCTGTAACTAAGTCAGAATATTCCAAATTTTTGTGTGTATGCATTGATAAGATATTGAATTGGAAGAAACACACTGATGATCTGCTGAAATGTTTGAATTCAGCTACTTCAGCTATTAGGGTTATTGCAAATTTCGATAGTAAACATATCAGTAAATTAGCTTATTATGCCTATTTTCATTCACTGCTTATGTATGGCATCATACATTCATCATGAAGAAGAAAAGTATTCATTGAACAAAAGTGTATAACCAGAGTTAGTGCTGGAGCCTGGTCAAAATCATCTTGCAGACATATCTAAAAACAAGACATATCTCAAAACAAAGATGATGTGACTTACCAAACGAAAGTGCTGGCAGGTTGATAGACACACAAACAAACACATGAAATTCAAGCTTTCGCAACAAACGGTTGCTTCATCAGGAAAGAGGGAAGGAGAGGGAAAGACGAAAGTATGTGGGTTTTAAGGGAGAGGGTAAGGAGTCATTCCAATCCCGGGAGCGGAAAGACTTACCTTAGGGGGAAAAAAGAACAGGTATACACTCGCACACAAACGCATATCCATCTGCACATACACAGACATAAGCAGACATTTGAGTCTGCTTATGTCTGTGTATGTGCGGATGGATATGTGTTTGTGTGCGAATGTATACCTGTCTTTTTTTCCCCCTAAGGTAAGTCTTTCCGCTCCCGGAATTGGAATGACTCCTTACCCTCTCCCTTAAAACCCACATCCTTTCGTCTTTCCCGATGAAGCAACCGTTTGTTGCGAAAGCTTGAACTTCGTGTGTATGTTTGTGTGCCTATCGACCTGCCAGCACTTTCGTTTGGTAAGTCACATCATCTTTGTTTTTAGATATATTTTTCCCATGTGGAATGTTTCCCTCTATTATATTCATCTTGCAGACATTTATTTAAGGAGCTATAGAGATTCACAGTAACTTTGCAAAATATGAAATTTGTTACTAATAATCCATTCTAAATCAAAAGCAATAGCAATGTGCATAGGTACAACACTAGGAGAAAGGCTAATTCTCACTACTATGAGTTAAATCTAACTTTGGCACAGAAAGGGGTGAAAACAAATTAAAAGAATTTCTGAATGTCAGCTCCTTCTCCTCAATACAGAATTTTTAGATATAAATTAGTATTTTACAACTAAACACACACACACACACACATGAATTATGGCTTGTAAAGAAACCTTTTGTTAAAGTAACACATTCCACATCATCACAAAGTTTCATATTTATGATCTACAAAACAACATTAATCTAGTCTAGTCTCTCACTTACTGCTTCCCTTTAATGTCCTTCAACTCTTATAACTGCCATATGGTTTCTATACAAGTTGTAAATAAACTTTCTGTACCTGCATTTTATCCCCGGTATTTTCAAAAAGTTCAAAGAGCTTAGTACAGTCTACTTTGTCAAAAGCTCTCCGTAACCTACAAGATTAACTTTCGTCAACCTAACTTCTTAGATAAGTCATAGGGTCAGTACTGCTTCATATGTTCCTATAATTCATCCCCAAGGTCTGCCTACACCAGTTTCTCCACCTAATTTATGTCAATATTTTGCAGCCATGACTTACTAAACTCATAGCTTGGTAGTACTGACACCTGTCAGCACCTGCTTTTTTTATAATTGGATTAGTAAATTTTTCCTGATGTCTGAGGGTATTTCACCTGTCTCCTACATATTGCACACCAGATGGAAGAGTTTTGTAATGGCTGGGTCTCCCAAGCATACCAGATGGAAGAGTTTTGTCATGGCTTGGTCTCCCAAGGGTGTCAACAGTTCTGAGGGAATGTTGTCTACTCCAGGGACCTTGTTCCAGCTTAGTTCTTACAGTGCTCTGTCATATTCTTCTCACAGTACCATATCTCCCATTTCATCTTCATCTTCTTCCCCTTCTCTTCTAGAGTATTGTATTAAAGTTTGCTTCCCCTATATAGAATTTCTGTATACTTCTTTCAGCTTTTCCTTCTTTACTTAGTACTGGCTAGCCATCTGAGATCTTGATATTCATATACAAAATATATTCATTGCTTTCCCCAAAGGAATATCTAATTTTCCTATGGGGAGCATCTATCTTTCCCATAGTTATGCATCATTCTAGAGCCTTGCATTTGTCCTCTAGCCATTCCTGTTTAGCCTTTCTCCACTTTCTAATATAAGTTTGTGTGTTACAAAGCTTTTTATCCTGAAGATATTTGTCGGAAGTGTGTCTTGAATGGAAACGAAACATGGATGATAAACCGCTTAGACAAGAGGAGAACAGAAGCTTTTGAAATGTGTTTTAATAGAAGAATTTTGGTTGGCTTCACTAATCCACAATCAATCCGTCACCTTCCAATCTAACCTTGGTCTCATAAAAATACCTTTCATTCCCCTCAATACACTGTCATTTCCACTAGTTCTATATCGATATGGTAAACAACATGATCCATGCCACCACCAATTTAAGAAATAAACGACTTCTTATAAGTAAAACAGATGAATGACATATACAACTGAAACATGCAAACAAAAAACCATCCCAGACGCCATCTACATCACCTATGACACCCCACTTCAAAGAATATACAGCTGGCACATGTTTTAAATCAGATCTCACTTCCCTGAAGTAGCTGTCAGCTCCTCCTGATTACATTTTTTTGTATATGTTATGTAATAAGACAAATCATACAAGTTTAAGCTGCTCCTGGGTGAAGCACTAGCAGCTCCCAAAAAGAGATTCTTCAAGTACATTACATGCACATTACTATAGCAGTAAATACAAAATTATATTTTCTTCGTTTACTCCTCCCAGTCGACCAGCACAGGCCTAGTGCACGTCTTTACACGCACAGTTTGAATGACCTCTTACACACATTAGTGCAGTTATGTCATTCTGATAGTGATGAAAGCACAAATAGTTAATAAAATTAACGAATTTTTAACAAGCTGAGACAGATGAATAATTCAACTCACGTTTTGAATTTAATTCTTCGGACTGTTTACAACATTACGGGTAAAACTGACTGCAAAAATTAAGGCTGGAGATTGCCACCTTACCTAGTTCCAAATAGGCTTTGACTTGTTTGAGTATTTCCTCGCGGTTTTTTCCACTCTCTGGCAAATTTGTGATGTAGTCAATTTTCTCATTGCGATGTCTGACCTCATCTTCGAATGTCTTTCTCATATTACTCATCTCACTGTCAATTCTCCTGGCAACTGCTGGTATTTTCCTTGCTAATCGAAACACGGTCTTCTTTAAACGGGATGGAACGCCTGTAAATGTCAAAAGTTTGTACCATTCCAAGTTACGCAGCATTGTTGCTTATATGAAAGAAAATCTCATTCAAATTACTTTCATCTTGGTTGATGAAATCGAAAAACCAAACGCTTGCCAATACCGCTCCAGTGGTCATTGTCACTATCTGCCATGGTTCTTTATTGGACAAACTATTGTTTACAAAACTTTTCAGTGACTCGACGGCTAATTTTCCTTTAGCGATCGGATCCATCCTGACACAAAGTAAAAGCTACCGTGTCAGCTGTTCTGCCCGCAAGACTGGTGTCACGGAAGATAACGCATTGAAACGTTAAACATCCCTGGTGATCTACGAAACTTAACGACTTTAATGACACGGTGACACTGCATTTTCCTGCATTACCCAACTGAAAACCAAAGATAAAATATAAAAATGTGAACCATTTCAGAAAGAGTAGTCAATATATTTGATAGAACTTTCATTAATTTTAGACAGGTTCTACCGCCGTTCCTGATTTGCGCTTCTGCAATAATGTACAAGAACATCGCATAGAAGTAAGCGTAGCCAAAGATTGTGTTACGCAACAGGACCTTTCGTATCGAGTCAACATATCGACAAAAAAGCTGCAATTGATACAATGCAAAGTGAAAAAAATGGTAATCCTTCGGGAGAAGTTCAAAAACCGTTCTTGTGTAAATGTCCGGAGGTACATACAATTGAATGTTTTGTAAGTAAAAAACAATGGAAAACCATAAGCAGACTGAAATATTTTATATAGTTTACAGTCAGTGAAAGGAGTTCCACGAAATACAAACATAACATCTTGTTGGAATTGTGTGAACAATATATTTCGTGTGTGACGGCGCAAAGTCCACTGTGTAAAATAGACCTCTTTGACATTGTCTAACACTCTTTGTGTGCGCTAATTATTCTGTTGTGTTCGCTGTAATTTTGTTTGTTCTTGAATATGCAAATATAGTTATTAGTAAGATGTCCTTTTTTCTCCTTAATACTTATTCAGCTGCGCAAATTCCAATAGGTTATGGGCCCAGCGTGCATTTGGAATAAGTATATCAATAAAATAGTAAGGAGAAAGTATTGGAAAAGTTCCAATTTACGTGAAGTGCGAGTTATCCTTACAAGACGATCGCATTTTTTTCCGCATTATTTTTCGGTGTTCTTTACGGCAATAAAAAGCAAGTTACCGTTAAGAATGAGTGCGGCACAAATTCCACAGATTGAAAGACTTATAGGTCGCGAAAACTATGCAACCTGGAAGTTCGCAGTAGAAGCGTATTTACGTTTAGACGACCTATGGGACGTGGTAGATGGGACAATGAAAGCCACAGATCAGAATTATTCAAGTAAGGATAGGAAACCAAAATCAAAATTGATATTACTGATTGATTCGGTGAATTATGTTCACGTTGAAAAAGCTGCTACAGCGAAAGAAGTCTGGGACAATTTACGAAGTGCATTCGAGGATGGTGGTCTTACGAGAAAAGTAGGATTATTACACGGTTTAATTACCACTCGTCTGGACAAATGTAAGAGTGTAGACGAATACGTTAACAAAATAACCACGTCGAACCGACTGAGAAACATCGGATTCGAGATCGCTGACGAATGGATAGGAACATTGCTGTTGGCAGGACTGCCCGAAAGGCATGCACCTATGATTATGGGACTTGAAAGCTCGGGTATACCAATCACAGGCGACAGTATTGGAAAAGTTCCAATTTACGTGAAGTGCGAGTTATCCTTACAAGACGATCGCATTTTTTTTCCGCATTATTTTTCGGTGTTCTTTACGGCAATAAAAAGCAAGTTACCGTTAAGAATGAGTGCGGCACAAATTCCACAGATTGAAAGACTTATAGGTCGCGAAAACTATGCAACCTGGAAGTTCGCAGTAGAAGCGTATTTACGTTTAGACGACCTATGGGACGTGGTAGATGGGACAATGAAATCCACAGATCAGAATTATTCAAGTAAGGATAGGAAACCAAAATCAAAATTGATATTACTGATTGATTCGGTGAATTATGTTCACGTTGAAAAAGCTGCTACAGCGAAAGAAGTCTGGGACAATTTACGAAGTGCATTCGAGGATGGTGGTCTTACGAGAAAAGTAGGATTATTACACGGTTTAATTACCACTCGTCTGGACAAATGTAAGAGTGTAGACGAATACGTTAACAAAATAACCACGTCGAACCGACTGAGAAACATCGGATTCGAGATCGCTGACGAATGGATAGGAACATTGCTGTTGGCAGGACTGCCCGAAAGGCATGCACCTATGATTATGGGACTTGAAAGCTCGGGTATACCAATCACAGGCGACAGTGTTAAGGTGAAAATCCTTCGGGACGTAAAGAGTGCTCCAAGCTGTTGTACATTGGAGAAGGAAGGTGCGTCTGCTCTCTACTCAAAAAACAAAAAGAAGAAACTGGTGAGGTGCTATAAATGTCAGAAGATGGGACATATTGCGTCTCAGTGCAAAGAAAAAGTAAGCCCAAGATCAGACACTCAGCAAAAGAGGTATGTTACTGATAGCCCAGAGAGAAGGACCAATAACAAAGGTAAGGCACTCTCAAGTTTTTATTCTTTTGGTGGGATAAGCAATCGTGATATGGAATGGATTTTAGACTCAGGTGCATCTGTGCATATTGTTAAAGATAAATCACTTCTTTATGACATCAAAGATAAGACTCATATGGGAACATCTACTGTTGATGGCAACAAGCTCCAGTGTCACCTGGCTGGGAAACTAGATCTACATGTAAGTGTAAATGGTGAATCAGATATGGTTACAGCACACAATGTTCATTATGTGAAAAATGTGGCAACTAACCTGCTGTCTGTAGGGGAAATTGTCAAGAAAGGAAATACAGTCACCTTTGACATGCAGGGTGCCAGAGTAATCAGTGAAAGTGGTGAAGTTATAGCTACAGCAAGTAACGAAAGGGGTAGTTTTAAGTTGGATATCATTGACAGTAAACATAAAAATGTTAGTGATTCAGTATATTCAGCAGAAGGTTTTTTATGGCACCGGAGACTTGGACATCTAAATAGAAAGAGTATGTCTATAATAAAGGATATGGTAAAGGGAATACAGAATTTTAGTGTGTCCAAGGATCCTTGTGAGACATGTATAAAGGGAAAACAAGCAAGGTTACCTTTCAAGACTAGTAAGAGTAAATCCACAGAAGTCTTACAGTTGATCCACACAGATGTATGTGGCCCGGTGGAGTGTGAATCCATAGGTGGGAGTAATTATTTTCTTACGTTTATTTATGATTACTCAAGATATACTCATGTTTATTTTCTTAGTTCTAAAGACCAAGTGAGAGATATCTTTGAGGAATATTGCAATATGGTTGAAAGATGGACAGGAAAGAAGATCAAGATCATCAGGTCTGATAATGGGAGAGAATATATTAACCAGAAATTGAAGAAACTTATGGCAGAAAAGGGAATCAGGCATCAAACTACCATAAGGTACAGCCCATCTCAAAATGGGGTTGCTGAGAGGGCTAATAGGACCATTGTTGAGAAAGCAAGGAGCATGATGACTGACGCTGAATTGTCCAAAGATTTTTGGGCAGAGGCAGTGTCAACAGCTGTATATCTGAACAATAGATCACCTACAAAAGCATTAAAGAATAGAACCCCTTATGAGATATGGGTAGGAAAGAAACCTGATCTAAGCAATACAAGGGTTTTTGGGTGTGATTCAATGGCACATATTCCAAAACAGCTAAGAGGAAAATGGGATCCGAAAGCTAAAAAGTATATTTTTGTAGGCTATTGTGCAAATTCAAAGGGCTACCGATTAATGGATCCATTGACTAAAAAGATTGTCACAAGTAGAGATGTAATATTCTTTGAAAATAGAAAGGACTCAAAAGAGAGTAAAACCACTAAGTCAACTGCACCTAGTTCAGAAGGTGAAACCTTGTGTGAGGAAATAGGAAGTGAAGACGAGGAAAACGACAGCCAAGGACAAATGGATACTATTTATGATGACAATGAGTTAGAGGATGAAAAACATGAAGAAAACAATGTAAGGCGTTCTTCTCGTGTACCAAAACCGAAGGAATATCCTGATTTTGAGATGTATACAGCACAGTCTTTTAATGATGAGCCAAGAACAGCAGAAGAAGCAATGAGTGGCCCAAACTCTCAAGAATGGAAAGAAGCGATGAAGAGAGAATTAGAATCTTTATACCAGAACGAAACCTTTGAATGGGTAGATATGCCAAGAGATAAGAAACCACTGCAGGCAAGATGGGTATTCAATTTGAAGAACCCTGAAAGCTCATCACCAAAATACAAAGCAAGTCTTGTGGTAAAAGGATATTCACAAAAACAATGGGTAGATTACGAAGAAACTTTTTCACCTGTAGTCAAGTATGCAACATTGAGATATCTTTTAGCCTTGGCAGTAAAACGAAATTTAATAATTCATCATATGGATGTTAAAACGGCATATTTAAATGGGAAATCGGAGGAGCAGATATATGTCATTCCACCAAGGGAAGCCATAGAAACCAGGTCAGAAAGTAAAAAGATTTGGCGTTTGAGAAAAAGTATTTATGGACTTAAACAAAGTGGACATTGCTGGAATCGATGTCTACATGAAACTCTAATAAATATGAATATGAAGCAATCCAAGGCAGATCCCAGCATTTACTATAAAGGGAGAAAAGAAGAAATAATAATAATGGCGATATGGGTGGACGATTTCTTTATCCTGACTGAAAGTGAAGGCCAAATGAGAATTTTCAAGAAACAGCTGCAAACCAAGTTTCAGGTGCATGATTTGGGAGAAGTCAAACGTTATTTAGGTATGCAGATTACTAAGGATGAAGAAAGACAAGAATTGAGCATAAGTCAATCATCATACACGGAAAAAAATATTAAAGAAATTTGGCATGAGTGATTGCAAACCCATAAGTACTCCAATTGAAGTAGTAGTGAAGTTAAGTGTAAATGAGACTGATGTGGAATGTGACAAGAATGTTCCTTATTTAGAAGCAGTAGGGAGTCTGTAATATTTGTCTCAAACATCACGACCCGACATTGCTTTTGCCACCAATGCAGTGAGCAGATATTGTAGAGACCCAAAGGAAAAGCACTGGAAAGCTGTAAAGAGGATATTCCGATACTTAAGAGGAACCTCAAACTGTGAGCTAAAATACCGTAGAGATGGTAACGCAAAACTAGAGGGATATAGCGATGCGGACTGGGGGAGTGAATTGGGAGACATATACTCCACCAATGGCTGCTGTTTTAAATTAATGGGGGGCCTCACATCATGGTCCTGTCAAAAGCAAAAAACTGTTGCATTGAGCACCGTAGAGGCCGAGTATATGGCACTATCCTACACCACACAGGAAGCATTATGGCTACGAACATTAATAAGTGAAATAGAACCCAATTTAATTGAGGAACCTACAACCATCTTCTGTGACAATAAGGGAGCCATAAACCTAGCTAAAAATGATGTTACTAGTGCTAGGACAAAGCATATTGATATACGGCACTATTTCATTCGGGACCTCGTAGAGCGACAGAACATTGCCGTGGACGATCTGCGTACAGAAGACATGTTAGCTGACCTTCTGACCAAACCCTTGGAAAGGGAGAAGTTTGAGAAGATTGTGGGACTATTTGGTTTATCTTGTGGAAGCAACACACAAAATATAAGTTCAAGGAGGGGTGTTGGAATTGTGTGAACAATATATCTCGTGTGTGACGGCGCAAAGTGCACTGTGTAAAATAGACCTCTTTGACATTGTGTAACACTCTTTGTGTGCGCTAATTATTCTCTTGTGTTCGCTGTAATTTTGTTTGTTCTTGAATGTGCAAATATAGTTATTAGTAAGATGTCCTTTTTTCTCCTTAGTATTTATTCAGCTGCGCAAATTCCAATACATCTGGCATACATAGAGGAGAGATACTTTTTTGTATCTGGTGAAATGTGTCCAAAAATATTCGTGACGTGCATAACTATAACAATAGAAGAAACGATGATCTTCACTATTCTGAGTTAAATCTGACTTTGGCACAGAAAAGGGTGAATTACACTGCCACAAAAATCTTTGGTCATTTCCCAATTAGCATTAAAAGTCTGACAGACAGCCAACCAACATCTAAAAACATATTAAAAGAATTACTGATTGACGATCGCGTCTACTCAATAAACGGATTTTCAGGTATGAAGTAGTAATTGTCAAAAATATACAAGTGTTAGTAATGTAAACTTCTGTTAAATTGACACATTCCAAAACGTTACGAAATGTCGTATTCATGATCTATGGAACAAGTAATAATGTAATGTAATGCCTGAATCCAAATAAAATAAAAAAGAAAACTTCTTTTTGTTTCAGTATCTTGCATCTATGAGGTTAGGTACCTTCCATTCATAAGGCTGTTGCACGCAGCGACTGTTATATTGACTTGTAAATAATAGATTTCAGCTATCAGTCACCCTTTTTAAATTTTATTGGCAGATCTAGATTTCATCTAGAAACTATCGATTCTAAATGCCCTATCATTTTTGATCAATGAACTGTGGATGAAGCCCGACCAACAGGCATTACATGCATTGATCAAAAATGAACTTTGGATGAAGTCTGACCCACAATCATTACATGCATTGATCACAAATGATAGTGAATTGAGGATGGCTAGTTTCTAGCTGAAATCTAGATCTGCCAGTAAAATTTAAAAAGGATGACAGATAGCTGAAATCTATTTTTTACAAGTCTTGCATCTATGTTAAGACTAAGCTTATCTGCCTATTACTGCAGACAATGTTTGTTGCCAGAGCCACGTTGGTCTGAACAAGTCAGCAATGTAGGAGATAGGAAATAAGTCCTTAAACTGATGCACTTAAATATTCAGTACCTCAGGAATAAAATAAACCTTCTCATTTTTTTGTGACTGAACATGCCTCCCACGCCATTGTGATTGCTGAACATGGTCTTAAACGTCAAGAACTAAAATTTTGTAAATTAGAGGGTTATATTCTAGCTACAAGCAACTGTAGGCAGCAACATTAAGGCGGTGGGGTGCCCATGTTTGTTCAAGAGGGACTAATTACTACGAAAATGTCATTCTTGGATAAAAACATCAGTGGAATAAATCTAGAAGTTACTGTTGAAATGAAGGGTTAGGGTAGTAATTACATGAAGCACAAAGTAATAGGAATTCATCACTCAGCAAATATAGATTATCACAGATTTTGATAGTCTCAGTTCAGTAGTTAGATTAAATAGCCTCGATATGTTGGCGAAAATACATGTTTAATTCTGGATGTATGCATGAAACATAATCTGAAATTGCACTAAATGCATTCTCTGAAAATTATTTCGAGCAGTTAGTTCATGAGCGCACATGAATAGTAAACGGTTGTGAAAACACATTTGACCACTTAGCAATAAATAATCCTGAGTTAATAACGAACATCAAAACAGATACAGGGATTAGTGAACACAGGTTGTCTAGCGAGACTGATTATTGTAACCCCCAAAACCTCCAAAAAGTAAACGAAAAATATACATATTCAAAAAATCAGATGAAATTTCACTTGACACCTTCCAGAGAGACAATCTTCCAAAATAACAACATAAGAATAGACCAGATGGGCTTTGAATTCAAAGAAATGTTATCAGCAGCAATTGAGCTGATCCTACTTGGTACAATAAACAGGTCAGAACACTTTACAGAACGAAACAAACATGCCAAATTCAAACAGACGCAAAATCCCCAACATTGGCGATCTTTTACAAAAGCTAGAAATTTAGTGCGAACTTCAATGCGAGATGCTTATAATAGTTTCCACAACTTTGACTCGAAACCTGCCTGAAAATCCAAAGGGATTCTGGTCGTATGTGAAGCATACTAGCAGCAAGACACAATCACGCCTTCTCTTCGTGATAGCAATGGAGGTACTATCGAAGACAGCACTGCCAAAGCAGAGTTACTAAACACAGCCTTCCGAAATGCCTCCACAAAAGAAGACGAAGTAAATATTCCAGAATCAGGAAAAACTGACAACAGGAGTAACGTAGAAGTAAATATCCTCGGAGTAGTGAAGCAACTTAAATCACTTAATAAAAGCAAGTGGTCCACACTGTAAAACCAATGAGCTTCCTTTCGGAGTATAGTGATGGATTAGCTCGAGGAAAGATCCATACTGAAAGACTGGAAAGTTGCACAGGTCACACCAATATTCAAGAAAGGTATGAGATGTATTCCACTTAATTACAGGCCCATATCATTAACGTCGATATGCAGCAGGATTCTAGAACATATATTGTGTTCGAACATTATGAATTACCTCGAAGGAAACGGTCTATTCACACATAGTCAAGATGTGTTTAGAAAACATCGTTATTGTGAAACACAATTAGCTCTTTATTCACATGAACTGTTGAGTGCTATTGACAAGGGATTTCTGATTGATTCCATATTTCTGGATGTCCGGAAGGCTTTTGACGCTGTACGACACAAGTGGCTCCTAGTGAAATTGCGTGCTTATGGAATATCGTCTCAGTTAAGTGACTAGATTTGTGACTTTCTGTCAGAGAGGTCACAGTTCGAAGTAACTGACACAAAGTCATCGAGTAAAACAGAAGTGATTTCTGGCGTTCCCCAAGGTAGTGTTATAGGCCCTTTGCTGTTCCTTATCTATATAAACAATTTGGGAGACAATCTGAACAGCTGTCTTAGGTTGTTTGCAGATGAGACTGTCGTTTATCGACTAATAGAGTCATCAGAAGACCAAAACAAATTGCAAAACGTTTCAGAAAAGTTATCTCAATAGTGCGAAAATTGGCAGTTGACCCTAAATCACGAAAAATGTGAGGTCATCCACATGAGTGCTAAAAGGAATTCGTTAAACTTCGGTTACACGATAAATCAGTCTAATCTAAAAGCCATAAATTCAACTAAATACCTAGGTGTTACAATTACAAACAACTTAAATTGGAAGGAACACAGAAAATGTTGTGGGGAAGGCTAACCAAAGACTGCGTTTTATTGGCAGGACACTTAGAAAATGTAACAGATCTACTAAGGAGGCTGCCTACACTATGCTCGTCCGACCTCTTTTATAACAACACTGAGCAGTGTGGGATCCTTACCAGACAGGATTGATGGATTACATCGAAAAAGTTGAAAGAAGGGCAGCATGTTTTGTATTATCACGAAAGAGGGGAGAGAGTGTCATTGAAATGATACAGTATTTGGAATGGACATTAAAACAAAGCTGTTTTTCGTTGCAGAGGAATCTTCTAATGAAATTTCAATCACCTACTTTCTCCTCCAAATGTGAAAATATTTTATTGACGCCGAGCTACATAGCGAAAAACGATCATCACCATAAAATAAGAGAAATCAGAGACCGAACAGAAAGATATAGGTGTTGGTTTTTTCTTTATGCTGTACGAGACTGGATAATAGAGAATTGTGACGGTGGTTCGATGAACCCTCTGCCAGGCACTTAAATGTGATTTGCAGAGTATCCATGTACATGTAGATGTAGATGAGTAATCTTACTATACTTGGGGATCAGAATATTAACGTTAACGCCATCAACATGACTAACATGAGACTGACAGATATATATTAAATTCATACAACTGTGTAAACATAGTAATCACTGATACAAGAATGACGAACCACACCTTCTGCAAAATAGATTATGTCATAATCAGTAAACATGCTACAAATGGTGTTAAGCACAGTAATATAGAATTTCACTAGTCTGACAGCTATTGTCAGTCTTTTGTCTACATGGATATAAACACAGCAGAAGCAACAACATTATTGAACAGAAACGAATGCTGAATGATCATAATACAAACTGCCTCAAACATAAACTAACCCAAGAGGAATGGAACGAGTTTGTAAGATGAAAGGATCAAAAAATAAATTGAATGAATTCTATGAAACAGATTTGAGACATTATAATGATTATTGCCCAGTTAAAGATATTAAAAGAACTCTAATACTCATAAAGAATCCAAAGTTGAAACTACCCAGTAGTCTGGTTAAATGTAAGCAGAATATTCATGATATTTTCTTACTTTAGAATTCTAAAAAGAATACCATTCTCAAGCAAAAGTATTTCAAAGCCACGAAAATGTTTAAGGCAGAGCTCTCGAATTTCAGGAAAAAGGTTCATAGCGATTCAGTCATTAAATCTGACACTGTGAGTAAAACATCTTGGAAGCTCATTAATCAATATCGGAAAGCATGTATGTATGTATGTATGCATCATCAAAAGTGAGCATGGAAGGAATAAGCACTCTGCATGAGGGAAAATTAATAGAAGATTCAAGAACAGTCTGTAATATTTTCAATAAATATTTCATCACTCTATGTAGTATCCCAGCTCAACCTGTTGACCAAAACAGTCTGATAAATATTTGCTTAACCCAAAATATTTACTTTGAATTCAGAACTGTAAATGAACATGAATGAAGTCGAATAATCAACACATTAAAGACCAAGCACTCAGCTAGCTACAATGAGATATCCAGTACCCTAGCAAAGAAAGTCACAAATAATTAGATAAACCTATTACATGTCTCATTAACTT
This sequence comes from Schistocerca cancellata, assembly GCF_023864275.1. Lineage (NCBI taxonomy): Eukaryota > Metazoa > Arthropoda > Insecta > Orthoptera > Acrididae > Schistocerca > Schistocerca cancellata. The sequence continues at coordinate 1,140,501,993 of NC_064626.1, read as the reverse complement.
TTGCCTAGGGAAAACACCTACCTAGGCTCATTAGCAATGTGCTTAGTTAAACTAGAATATAAGAAAGCATCCACAAAACAGGGTGAAAACTTCAGGCCAATTTCATTAACATCCATATTTAGCAAAATATCTGAATATGTTGCTTCCTCAACTCAGTGACTATTTGAAAAAAAATAATTTGCTCACTGAAATACAACATAGTTTCATGTAAAACCACAGCACTATCACTGCACTCTCTGAATTTTTTCATAGCGTGTTTAGTGCACTGGATGGAGGATATTTGGCAATCACATATTCCTTGATTTTACTAAAGCATTGGTCTGCTAATAAACTTCAGGAATATACCTTAAAATAATCAGCAATGCTGCTGCTAACCAACTATATGTCAAACCAGAAACAGTGCAAGAAGCTGATCTATCAACTTATTTAGATGACATTTCAAATTACCGACGACGTTGTAGTACCGCTGTCTTATAGTGAAACAATTAGTCCCCCAGGGATCAGTTCTTGGCATCTTTGTCTTCTTAGTCTATGTGAATAATGTCACCTAGCCACAAAACTCTAAAATAGTTTGTTACACAACAGACACTCATCTGTTGTTTTTTTGGTAAAAATACCTGAGAACTTACATGTCGTGCAATAGAGGGCGTAATAAATATAAGCAAACATTTTCATGAATAACATCTAAAAGTAAATATTAACAAATCACAGTTATTATCAGTTAAGATCATTAATGTGAACCATGCCTCTATAAATAATATATGTGGAATTAAAGCAATGGAGACTAACACCTGCAACTTTATTAGCCTATACTTACATGAAGACTTGAGATGATCAAATCATATTAACTTTACATGTTGGAAGATTAATAGTGTACTCAGATGTCCAGCAAAAATAGTTACAAACCCTACTATCAAAACTATTTACTATCAAACAATATATCCTTTTCTTAATTAGTTACTGAATTATGGGGCTGGACCTCAGATACAAACCTCAATAGATTTATGTTGCTGCGGAAGAAGACAATAGAATAATGCATGCATTAGGTCATAACGATTCTTGTAGAGAGGTTTTTGTGCAACATAAGTACCTTGCAGTATATCCCTAGCATTTGAATAAGGTAATTTTATTTTTTGTACATCATCAAAAAGATTCTAGAAAATGTGTTGACATACATGTCCACAATACTAGAATTGAAAATGACTACTTCAGGCAAATAACTAATCTATAAATAACAGATGACAGCTCATACTTCAGTTGTCAAATCTGGGTTAACAAACTGCCAAAAGAATTATGTTCACATGATGCAGATATCTTCAAAAGGAATCTTAAATTATTCCTGAAATAGAAATCTTTATTCTCACTTTCTGAATTTTCAGTCTGAAAACATGAGATCTCACAGTTTTTATTAGAAGCTAGAAATATTTTAATTGTATACTTAATTTTGTGGCTTTACATTCTTGTTTGTGTGTTGTATTGCAGGTTTGTTAATTTATATCAATTATATATTGTTTCTATTTTACCATTAAGTCTCAAAATGATGTAAAGCAACACTGACATTGGAGAAGTCATCATTTTTCTTGACGCTATGCAGTAAAGTAAATTAATGAATAAAGACTATTCATTTCAATTTCGAGATTTCATTCTAACTGCACTGTCTTTGAAGCAGCTTGTAGATTGATTATGTCATCTAAATAAAGTTACCACAGGGATCTGATAATAGCTAATAAATGTAAACTGACAGGTTAGTACAAATAATGGTATCAGATAGCATAGCTTCATTCGCCACATAAAACAGTGTCTTAATGTGACCATGGCCAGTGTTTTGATTAGCATTACATTCATTAAATTTCTTTATTTCAACTAAATTAATGTAATATATCACATTCATGTCCGCCTCCATATGTGAATCGTCAGCTGACTACAGTCTGGAGCAAGCAGGTTCGACTCCTGGTACCACCAGGAACTTTTCCTCAGTGAAGGATTGGTGTGCGGTGCGCTCATCCTTGGGAGTTCAATTGAGGAGCTACATGACCGATTATTGGAATTCGACGACAAACAGGAGAGCAGTGTGCTGATAACACGCCCCTCTATACTGTACACGATGCATCCACTAGCAGAGGATGACATGGCAGTTGGTCAGTCCTGACCAGCCCATCTAGGGCCAAAATGCGGAGCTTTACCTTACTACATTTACAGTTTCATTCCTATTCTTCTTGACAGCTCTGTTTAATATAATCCATTTTGTCTCCTTTATCTAATAATAATGCACTGTTATTTCAGACTATCTTGCAGTGCAGTGATAATATAGACCATTTGTGTGCACTAATACTTGATATTGCCATGAACTGCAGTGTCAGTGTAAAATATCTATGATATTTCAGGGGTTTCAAAGCACATAATATACTTCATCATTATTCTAAAATTGATTTTCATATCACAGTTGCCATATATAATTATAGTTGCTTTCCTGTGGATCTTCAACGTGCTTTAACATATAAAACGCAATAGTAAAATCAAAACACTTCCTTGCAGATCGTTTTATAATTTCTAGCAGAGTCACACTAATTCTAACACAGGCCTACACTTAGTTTCTTAGTGTCATGTTTCTGATGTCTACATGGCAACTTAACATGTACTTCATTTTCAACAATGATTATTCTCTAATGTGACACTGAGAAGCACATTTTTAATTTCAGACTGTTCATCACTTTGTCACAATCACAAAAGATAAGATGAGATGTGATATTTTCTTTGTGATCAACAATCAACGTAGAAGTACCTATGGACGAAGAAAACGAAACAAAACGTAACATAAAAATCTGTTTCCACAAAGGAATTAATGTACTTTTTGTGTTAATTAAAAAATTGTTACTAAAATGGTTATTATGGACATGGAACGAGTTGAAACGTTTAATACATATTGACAGACTGATAATACGCAGAAAAAAACACACATACACACACAATTAAATTAGAGACAGCTACTGAGTTGAAGATGAAGCACATACAGTAAACTGAATAGTATAGTGTCACTTTGGAATTTTCTCAGACCTAATACCAGTTGTCAGAATGGCAGACATGAGTAGTATAGCCAATAAAAGCAATATCAATGTATTTTGTCATGAGGGAGTACATGAGTACCTGACACATGGGACACATCATATCTTGGACATTGTGCACGAGGGCTTTTCATCTTCCACAGATGTACTATGAGTTTCCCAACATTGGGAAAACCACAGCTACCAGAACAACAGCTTTGATCAATAACATGCTATTGACTGTCGCAGACCATAACAACATATAGATGGGTCACAGTGTGGCAAATCACTCGCTGATTCAATGTGAGACAACAACAGTTGCTGAGCAGTCGTAGCATCCAGAAATGCTTCTTCGATTTCAGCTACAGATGCCAACATACCACTCATGTACCTCTACTCACTGTCACAGGGCTTAGCAACTATGAGCTCAGAAATATCGCCACTGCTGCCCAAAGCACGGAAAATGGTCTCTTGAATTGACTGAGGCATGTTACAGATCATGTGAACACGGTAAACTGCCAGAGGTCATACATACTACTTACCAACATGGCATCATTCTCAATGATGATGAAAGTATCATCAGCCGGCCGCGGTGGCCGTGCGGTTCTAGGCGCTCCAGTCTGGAGCCGCACTGCTGTTACGGTCGCAGGTTCGAATCCTGCCTGGGGCATGGGTGTGTGTGATGTCCTTAGGTTAGTTAGGTTTAAGTAGTTCTAAGTTCTAGGGGACTGATGACCACAGCAGTTGAGTCCCATAGTGCTCAGAGCCATTTCAACCATTTTTGAAAGTATCATCAAGGAATAAGCTGGGGCTCGTGACACACTTGGCAACCTGTCTTTGTAGCGATTTACACCTAATCTCACTGCCGTCACGTGCACCCGTTTGTTTACTTTGTAAGAATATAGATATCGACACCTACTGAATCTGACCTCATTCATCTTTGCTTAGGGATAGTAGTAGCATCAATGACGCAAGGAGACCCATATTATGAGTGGGGCGAGGTTTGGGGGTTGCTGACTTTAGGTGCACAAGTAGATCTGCCAGCTGTGTCACTACATCTGTTGTAGATCTCTACTAGTGCTGCGGTGAGATGTACTAATAACTTGGCGACATGGTTGTAAGTTAACAATATGTTCCTGTGAGAGAGAAACTTACAGCATACCTACACAATACAAGGCTCTAAACTGATCTGTCTTTAGCCCTCTGTCTCACAGGTACCGCCTTTGGTCTGTGATATCAATTTGGTACACTACGGGAAGAGGTTACTGACACTTGGCAGCTCTGGTGTCGTGCAGGCACAGGTGTGGGTGACCAGCTGTGTTGAGGGTAGCTGTTGTGCAGGGTGCGACTGCACCTTTTCTTAGTGTCTGTGATGTTGTGGAGATGGTGTATACTTGATATGGAGACAGGTGAGTTGATGTTCATGGTGTGCAGCAGAACAGCAACTCAAGTGGATCAGGTAGTGCTGATTGGAGTTTCTGTGGTGTTGATGTTGCTGCAGATGAAGAGAGTTGAGTTGATGACATCACAGTGGTTGACAGCTGGCAGGGGCCTGAGTCGGTGTGGTGTTGGTAAGGATCCCGTTAGAAGGCCGGTGCGATGATAGGTGGCACGATCAACATGAAAGTATAAGCAGTAGGCGTGTGTGAGTAGGTGGCTGGATGAACTGGTGGAGACATCCAGCAGGTCATGCCTTGCATTGATAATGAGATCATCGTCGATAATTTTAACGCCGAGGACCTCAGGCTGGAAATTGTGAAAGTCAGTAGTGATGACTGCTGATGTGTGAAATGGTGTAGAGGTTGTGTTTGTGTCACAGTGAAGTTGGTCGTCATTATCAAGTGAAGGTGTGTCTGCATTCTCCTCGTCTGTAGCAGTGAAATTCCAGAGTATTCATGCTGGCTTAAGTCTGTGAAGACATATCGCAGTCACTTTGCCTTCAAGGACAATATGAAAGATTTTCGGTCCTCGTCTGATGACATGGAATGGTCCCATATACAGAGGCTGCAATGATAGGTGAATGGTGTCACCATGAAGCATCACATATTCGGGTTCCAACAGTGATTTCTGAACAAATGTTTTTGATGTATTGTATGCCATTAGGAGTGGAAGTTGTGAACTGTGAATGTGCTGTTTCACACGCTGTACTAGAGCAGGAAATTCGATATGAACAGATGTAGTTGGCGGTGGGACAAAGTCTGCAACAATGGTGATGGTTTCTTTGCAGAGTACTTCTGCCAAAGAGGCTTGTAGTCTTCCTTAAAAGCCGTGCAAGTGTTGATCAAGACCCAGGATAATGCCTCCATTCAGATGTCTGTGTGGCACATGAGTGCAGTCTTAAGAGCTCAGTGTCAGCATTCCACCAGACCGTTACTTCGTGAGTGGTAAGCCGTCGTCCTATTTCGTTTGCTTCCACATAGATGATAGAGGGAATCAAAGAGGGCTGACTCAAATTGGTTTTGTTAGTCAGTGGTAATTGTCTAAGGGCAGTCGAAACATGACACTCACGCATCGATTAAGGCCTGAGCAGTACAGTCTGCTATGATAAGTTTGATGGGTAGTGCTTCTACTCAGGAAGAGACTCCGTCAATCATTAACAAAATATATTTGAAGCCTTCCGATTCAGGAAGGGGCCAAATATATCCAAATGTACATACTGTAAACATGTGCATGATATCTCAAAGTGACCAAGGACGGGTTGTGCGTGATGCCTAGCCTTGATGTGTTGGCAAGATAGGTCAGTCTGCGCCAAGGTATGACATTCCCATTTGAAATTAGGCATCACGAATCGTCGGTAATCAAAATACCATTAATCAGACACCGGGATGGGTCAGTTAGTGAGTTTGCCTGAATAGAGCGCAGTGCATGGACACTGGTATGAGGGGTCTAACCCAATTCTGTGAGATGTCTCACACTAAGCGGACATCAGTGCCTGGCAAAGTACACTGCTCAATGTGTAAGTGTGATGCACTGTCCAACAATCTGGGACTGATGGGACGAGCGCTTAGCCATAATTGAGGATGGTATATTCTATGTGGAAGGAGATGGTGTTAGTGCATAAGAGGTAATCCACACCAATATAATCAGCTCCACGCAAATGTCGAACATCGGTTGTATATTAAGAGATTAAATGCAGGTGACGGAAGTGTCGGGGTTGATGTTCTTGGACAAGTTGTGTATCGCATCTGCCAGTGGTTTATTGATTGTGTGTATCACTGTCTGTCTGCCTGGTAGTATCATACTGCTTCATGCACAGCAGTGAGTTCACAGTCAGATGCAGACCACTTTGACAGTGAGACTGTATGTTTTTCCTAGATAAAAGGAAATTGTTGCATATCGCCATCTATTGCTTGTTGAAGGGCTGCAGCGGTAGCTGTATTGCTTGCGTCCACTGTGACCATGAATGACACATTTTGGAAGATTCGTTACAGAGGAGGGGCGACATAGGCAGTAGTGAGATGTCAAAAGACCCCAGAATAGGGGACTGTAGTTTGTTAGTAGACATTGGACGTCCAGGTGCTGCATCGTTAGGTACCCTGGATGCACCCAGATGAGAAGAAATTAGGTGCAAGTCTGACATATTCACAACATTAATCGAAATGCAGAAGAAGGCATTTGAACAGCGTTGAGAAAATAGAACATCATACCAAGCAAATGGAACAAACTACATGGTCCAGTTACACTAATGTGACCACCATCAATGTTCGACACAAATGTGCAATAACCACTCACAGACGGCAGGGGGCAGCTCTAACAATGAATACTATATAAAGCACGTTGGGAGAATGTGGGTAAAAGTACAGTCATTGTCGCAATGCATAAATGGAGCGACTTATCTGACACCCAAAAGGGCATTATTATTAGCTTTCAGTTGAGGGGAGGAGGCATTTCCGAAACAACTAAGTTTGTAAACAGTTTACTTGTCGCTGTGGTTAAAGTATCCTGTGCATGGCAAAATGGCGTTATCCAAAACTGGTTACAAGTCAACTGTGGTGCACCAGAGGCCATAGATGAGAGGGTTGAAGGACAGCTGCAGAGATGTGTACGGGGAATAGATGTGCAACTGTCGAGCACCTGACCATCCAGATGAACCAAGGGGCTACCAACTGTGTCTCCATAATGAACATTCAGAGAATGTTGCTGCATATGGACCTCCACAGTAGGTGCCTGGTTCATGCACCCCCACTGACTGCTGCTCATTGGCGACAAAAGCTGTAATTTGCATGCCAGTACCACAACCAGGTAACCACTGAGTGGTGTCAGGTATTCTTTCCAGATGAATCAAGTTTTTCGCTCAGTGGGACAGATGGCGTGTACGGCGTGAAACATCCTCCAAAGGTGGTTAGAAGGATCCAGGCCAACTGAGAGAGATTTATGATCTGGGGAATTTTTTCGTGGCATTCCCTGGGCGATCTCGTCATTATGGAAGGCAAAATGGATTAAAAGAAGTATGCATCTATCCTTGGGGGCATGTTCACCCCTGAATGTAGTTATATTTGCTTGGCATGATGGCGTCTACCAGTAGGACAATACAACATGTCACACAGTTCACAGTATACTTGTGTGGTGTAACATATGCCGATAAGAAATGTGAAAAAGTGATTTTGGAATTTAAATTGAAATGCTAATATTGTACTCTTTGAAAGAACAATTGTTCAGGAGTTAGGATACATAACAGTGACTACTACAGGAACAGAATGTGGTAAGCATAGTAACGTAATCTCAATTCTTAATAGCGTGTCTTGGAGATCTCTGTTTGTCCATCTCTTCAGAGATGGTTGCGGGACTCGGCTATTCGATACAGGATGTCAAATGTAACACCTCTCAGCAATCTACACTCTTGCTCATAAATTAAAGATAATGCTGATACATGGTGAAACAACGCACTGGTGGGAGGTTTGTGGGTTTAAATCACCTCAGGGTACGACCATGCGGTGCATTTGAACTGCGGTCGTCACATGGTGGCGCTGGCAGCAGTCCACGTACAAAGAGGTGCGTTGCTGCATGTTAGAGTACGATGCAGCGAGTAAGTGTGCAGACGTTTTCAGACGTGCTAATGGTGACTGTGTGTTGAAAATGGCTCAAAGAACACGTATTGATGACGTTATGAGGGGTAGAATACCAGGGCGCCTGGAGGCTGGTCAAACACATCAGGTTGTAGCATAGGCCCTCTGTGTGCCACAAATTGTGATCTGAAGTTTATGGCAACGATTCCAGAAGACAGGAAAAGTGTCCAAGCGCTATAGTACAGGAGGTCCATAGTGTACAACACCACAAGGAGACCGATGTCTCACCATCAGTGCCCGCAGACGGCCACGGAGTATTGCAGGTAGCCTTGCTCAGAACCTTACCACAACCACTGGAGCAGTTGTCTCCAGACACACAGTCTACAGACGACTGAACAGACATGGTTTATTCGCCCAGAGACCTGCAAGGTGCATTCCACTGACCCCTGGTCACAGGAGAGCCCGCAAAGCCTGGTGTCAAGAACACAGTACATGGTCATTGGAACAGTGCTCCAGGTTATGTTCACAGACGAGTCCAGGTATAGACAGAACAGTGAGTCTCGCCGGGTTTTTATCTGGCGTGAACCAGAAACCAGATACCAACCTCTTTATGTCCTTGAAAGGGACCTGTATGGTGGTCGTGGTTTGGGGTGGGATTATGATTGGTGCACTACACCGCTGCATGTCTTTGACACAGGAACTGTAACAGGTCAGGTGTATCAGGACATCATTTTTCACCAGTGTGTCCGCCTTTTCAGGGGTGCAGTGGGTCCCACCTTCCTCCTGATGCATGATAACACACGGCCCCACCAAGCTGCCATCGTGGAGGAGTACCTTGAAACAGAAGATATCAAGTGAAAGGAGGGGCCTGCCTGTTCTCCAGACCTAAACCCCATTGAGCACATCTGGGATGCTCTCAGTCGTCATATTGTTGCACGTCTTCAAACCCCTAGGACACTTCAGGAGCTCCGACATGTACTGGTGCAAGAATGGGAGGCTATAGCCCAGCAGCTGCTCGACCACCTTATCCAGAGTAAGCAAACCTGTTGTGCGGCCTGTGTACATGGGCATGGAGATCATATCCCATATTGATGTCAGGATACATGGGCAGGAAACAGTGGCGTTTTGTGGCACATGTGATTTGGGACAGTTTTCTCAACTTATCAGCAATACTGTGGACTTACAGATCTGTGTCATGTGTGTTCTGTATGTGCCTATGCTATTAGTGCCAGTTCTGTGTAGTGCCACCAAATTCTGCAATTATCCTTATTTTATGAGCTTGGGAGTAGTTTCCGAAATTATTTTATTTGGCTACCAGATTCGGCGACTTACTACACAATCTTCAGGCCCTGTCTACAGACAACAATGGCACCAGTATGAAATAGATAACCAAAAAATGAGGCATGGTCCATGTCTTATTTACAGTGGTAATATGTAATAACATAACAATACCAATCAGCATAGGAAGTTACACAAAGTTACAGACAAATTAAGGAATAAAATAAGAGAACAGTTGCACACTGTATGAACTGAAACTAATGAGCGAAATATATATATATATATATATATATATATATATATATATATATATATATATATGTCATACAATTGTCAAAAAAGAAACCTACTAAATGGAGGTCAATATTTCATGTTATGCATAGATAATTATGGTATAATGCTAATGCAATGCCTGTGAAACCACTGGACTAAAACAATGTAGTCATTTACTGATGAGTACCAAATGACCATAAGACATATGATTACATGCTTTCATATAGTAGTAAAATATATCCCACTTGCTGAAGGCCAATCCCATAACTATAAAAATACATCAATGCAATTTATCGATCACAAAGTAATAAGATGCAACTTATTTAACAAAACATTTCTAGTGAATCAAACTATGAATCTAATGTAATATACCGTAACGAATTCCCACTAAGCAGTAAGTTTTGAAATATATGGAAAAGGCAAAACCAACATTATCACGAAAGTGGTAAGTCTGCCGGTGAGCAGGCATGTGGCTAGTGATATACCAAACCACAAGTTATGAAATCAGCCTAAAAGAAAAGTGCTGTGAGGTATATGCAGTATATTAGAAAGACACTCATTACAATTGGAACAACCAAAGGCATATACCTCTCTATGCCGTGTAGCCTTTAAGCAAGGGAAGAGAAATGATAGTATGAACTACAACAGAAAAACCAGCAGAACAGATGTGTTGGGGTGTACCGCACAAAGTTATTAGCTTTGTCATTAGATGGTTAATTGACAATGTAGATATCAAGCAATAAACCAGAACACTGTGTCGGGTATTATCAAGGCATCAGAGGTTCAGGTGTGCAATCTGAATGAACACCCATGTCAACTAATAAAATTAGTAATCACATGAAAACTTACACTCATCATGTAAAGGTGCTTTTATACCATAATCATGGTCGATGGCTTGTGCAAAATGTTCTTTCTTTTCTCTTTTAGGATTGATGTACTTGAAATACTGGGCTTGGTTTCCCCTGTATGGTTGTAGACTAATGTATGACAGAGTATAATTTTGGTCATTATCAATTAAAATGGGGTTCTACATTACTTTTGAGTTTACCAGTATATTAAAACACATCAGCCTAGATTCCTTGTTATGACTGAGAACTGAGTGCAACGCTTTCATGTGTACTGCACACATCAGACACCACTGTATGAGGAACATGTAATTGTAATTTGTGATCTTCGTATTTCTCGCTAACAATTTCGTACAATAAACATGTAACGACATACGAGATTGTTTCTACTGCTCACAATTTTTATTTACACATATTCATTTTTTTGTTTGAAACGTCACTTTTCTAGGCTACACTACAACTGTGCACTTACTGCTCTTCGAACAATACAGATGTCGTTAGTTTTTTGTAGCTTTTTTTTGTTTTTTTGCCAAGTCCTGGGTGACCTAGGTTACCGTTGCCTCAACCTACTTAATTGCTTATCTTCATTCTTCGACAAGTAACCAGGACAGTTCCTACTCTATATTGGTTGGTATGTTGTGAGTTCTTTCCCTCTTTACACTGTTTTCATATTCCATGATGAGTGTTCATTTCCACACTATTAATAGTTTTATTAGTTGGCATGGACGTTTATTCAGATCACACTCTTGAACCTCTAATGCCTCAGTAATACCCAACACAGTATGCTGGTATATTCTGTGATATCCACATTCTCAACTAACCATCTAATCACAAAGCTACTAACTGACATATTACACATTGTATGGTATACCAGATACATATGTAAATAGTCTTCACGGGTGTGCCGCCGGATGACGTTGTGCAAATCCCACAATATTTCATCGGAGCAACAGTCCGACATCATCAGGTGGTTGAACCACGCTGGTGGCTAGGTACGACTGACAAGATCCGCATGTCGACGCCGCTGTATATAGAGCACGCGCGTGAAGATTGCGCAGGCGCGGGAACCACGCATGCGCAAAAATTTGCAGATAGATGGCGCCAGACTCAAACGCCCTCTGCCGGGAAACGCAGAGCGGCCATTCTGTGCATGCGTTGACGCTGTGTTTACTAACATGCTGCCAAGTTATGACGGGTCTATTATCGAAAGCTCTTTGCTTTCTCGTCGTGATTTAACAGCAGCCAATGCAGGGTTCCACGCTGTACTCAATTGAAATCTCACATCCCTATTGATAAGGTTATCAGCTATACGGATGTGTATTGCTTCCTTAATGACGCAATCCCAGAAAGAGGATGCTGGGGATAAAACTTCCGTCTTTTCATAAATCATGTGATGTCCTGTGTTCAGACAGTGTTCTGCAATTGCCGACTTCTCCGGTTGGCGTAGGCGTGTATGACGCTGATGTTCATCACAACGTTCTTGTACTGTGCGACATGTCTGACCTATATATGCCGCCCCATACTGACAAGGAATCTTGTACACACCACGTTTCCTCAGACCGAGATCATCCTTAACCGAACCTAACAGTTGCCTCAGTTTTGCAGATGGTCAGAAAACACACTTGATGTCATATCTTTCGAGGACTCTTCCGATTCTTGACGACATGGCATCAAAGTACGGCAAGAAGGCCAAGGTGGTGGGTGTCTTCATATCTTCATTCTGCTCCATAGATTGAACTCGCTTGGGCCTGAATGCATTACGTATCTGTCTCTCATAATAAGCGTTTTGATGGAAGACTGTCTTCAAATGTTGCATCTCACTCGGCAGGCTTTCAGAGTCAGATAGCACACGCACTCTATGAACTAGCGTATGTAATGCACTACCGCATTGTGCAGGATGATGGCAGCTTGTGGCCTGCAAATATAGATCTGTATGCGTTGGCTTGCGGTATACGCTGTGTCCCAAGGTTCCATCTGCTTTCCTTCGTACCAAAACATCAAGAAAAGGTATAGTGCCATCTTTTTCCACTTCCATAGTGAAGTTAATATTCGGATGGAGCGAATTTAAATGTTGAAGAAACGTCGGTAGAGTATCCAGTCCGTGTGGCCACACCACAAACGTGTCGTCAAGATACCACAGAAAACAAGAGGGTTTGAGAGTGGCTGACTGTAGTGCTTTATCTTCAAAGTCCTCCATAGAATAATTGGCCACCACAGGAGAAAGAGGGCTCCCCATGACGACACCGTCCACTTGTTCAAAATATTGGTCTTGAAATAAGAAGTCTGTTGAAGTAAGCACATGTTTGAGTACTGCCACTATGTCCTCCTCAAACTTGTAACTAATGAGCTCTAAAGAGTCCTGCAAGGGCACCTTTGTAAATAAAGACACAACATCGAAACGTCTTTATTTACAAGACATGTGCTGGTTCACTAGAAATGTTTTGTTAAATAAGTTGTGTCTTATGAGTTTGTGATAGATAAATGGCACTGATGTATTTTATATTCTCCTTTTATTAGTTTTTAGTAGTATATGGAACATGATGACACAGATAGTGATGGGGTTGGCCTCCAGTAAGTGGGATATGTTTCACTAGTATATGACAGCATGTAATCAAATGTTTTATGTTCAGTCTGCACTCATTGGTATATGACTATATTGTTTGACTCCAACTGTTTCATAGGCACTGCATTAGCATTATACTGTGATTATCTATGCATAATATGAAATATTGATCTCCATTTAGTAGGTTTCTTTTTTATGGATATATGACATATATACTTTGCTCATTAGTTTAAGTTAATACTGTGTGAAACTGTTCTCTTATATTATTCCTTAATTTATCTGTAGCTTTGTGTAACTTCCTGTACTGGTTGGTATTATTATGATATTACATATTACCACTCTATTTAAGACATCCACCACACCTCCTTTTTTGGTTATCTATTTCATACCAGTACCATTGTTGTCTGTACACAGGGCCTAAAGGTGATGTAGTAAATTAACAAAACTGGTAGCCAAAAAAAATAAGTTTGGAAACTAGATGGCTGGAAGGTGTTTGATTTGACGACCCTTATTCCACAGATGGTCTATTTAAATTGATTTTGTTACCTGCTTCAGCAGTCATCATGTCCAGTATCTGTGTTGGCAAACAGATAAGTTAGTTAATTAGTTACTTGTTACACTGATCAATCTCAAGATAACCGCTGTGATGTGGAATGTGTCAAGTGCATAAAAATGTACACATGAATCAAGGATTTTTTTAAGATTAATTTTTTTACCTAGCCCATTCCCTTAAATGCTACAAAATGCATACTTTATTCCTACAGATTTATTTATTCCTATTCAAGAATACATCTATGGTATGGAAGGAGTTGTCAAGGAGCTATGATTTCTGTTTATTTTTAAAACTATTACTGCTGTCTGTCAGACATTTTATTTAATCTGATAATTTATCGAAAGTTTTACAACAGCATATTTTACACCTCTCAGTGTCAAAGGTAGGTTAAGTAGAGGATAGTGTAAGCGTTTCTTTCTTCTGGTGTTATGATCATGAATGTCCCTGTCGTTTTTAAACTGCTCCATGTTGCTATGGACAAAGTCCATTACTGAGTAGATATATTGTGAGGCTGTTGTAAGAATTACTAACCTTTTAAACAGAGGCCCACAAGATGTGTGACTATGAGCCCTACACATTATTCTAACCACTTTCTTTTGAAATGTGAATACTTTTTGCCTAATTGTTGAGTTATCCCAAATATTATTCCATATGACATCAGAGAGCGAAAGTATGCAAAGTATGTTAGCCTACTAATTTCTATATCCTCAAAATTGCTAGTAATTTTGATGGCAAAAGTTGCTGAACCTAGTCGTTTTAGGAGATCCAAAATATGAATTTTTCAATTGAGATTCTCATCTATATGTACACCCAAAAACGTAGTATGCTCTACCCTGGCTACTGACTTCTTTTGATGTGTTATATTTATTGAAGTAAATGCACTTATTGCAGTTTGGTGATGGCAGACTATGGTTGCACGAAGTGTAATGCAGCAAAATTATTTGCATCACTCTAAAAAACATGAAGCAGACTTCATTCAAGAAATTTAGACTGCAAGGTTTGTCTTTTTTATATCATGCAAATTTGCACATAATGGTGCATGGATAGAGCGCAAATCGACACATCACCAACGCTTTCTAACGTAATTAGCACTGAAACCTAACAAAACATTTTATGCTGCGTTCGTAAAAGGTGGTAATATTTTTTTGATACATAAAACATAAACTAAATTATGTTTTATGGTTATTATTTCAGATATGCTACGATATGAAGTGCTCACAGTATGCTAGATGAACAAGGAAGAAGAGTGACAAGAGGCAGGAGGTGAATCAGGGTTCAGATATTTTTGAAATGAACGGCGATATTCAGCAGAGACCTTAGGTAACAACAGTATTACACTGGACATCGAATTTTTCTGTTTATAAAGACAATAAATTAATTTATTACAGCACCTCCTTGAATGGCAGCGACACTGTTGTTATCCATATAAGAGCCATTCAGCTACATGACATGGTACATGGATGTTGTTACACTGTTACATTACACTATGTGTGATGTTATATTATCTCTTACATTTGTTAAGTTGTTGTGATTAGTCCAGAATAATTGACACACATAATACAATGTTCTTTCTATGACACTTGCTTTGTAAGACAGTTATAGTATACAGCTTAGTATTTTGTTAGTAACATGGCATGTGTCATGTATTAGTTTGAACGACTGGAAATTCAATTATGCTCTGAACAATTTAAATAAACCATTGCCCCCCCCCCCCCCAATCAGGGCAAAGCCCACAGAAAACTGGGGGCTTCAGTTGTTCACATTACAGATATATAAGAGTTCTTTTCCCATGAGAGATTGAATCAACATAATATGTTTTCATATTAGTTATTTAAGAACTATAGCTTTGAAAGAATTTGTGATACTTGCAAGGTTTATCATTTTAACTGTTCTCATAAATACTGTACCATAATGTTGGCACCGCAAACAGTGTTTGAAGGTTACAGCAGATGATGTCCAGGTAGAGTGGACCGATGAATTTGGTTCAGGCAGTGTCGCCAGCTGAAGTAGGACTGTGTGAATGATTAGGTTCTCGACAGAAAAGTCTTCATCGAAATGGTAGGTGGGGTAACTACCCAGACTTCTTTGTTTCTCAAAGTTCCCTCATACAGTATGGCATTGTCAGATCACATGAAACAATTGTATAATGATTTACTACTGCACAGAGTGTGACCTATTCAGTTTATAGTGAAAGAAGTTTTCATTAGGGTGCAAATAAAAATTTGCTTTACAGCGATACAAATCAACATAACTTCTCAACATATTAAATGGATCCGCATTTCACTGGCGGAGAGGGGGAGATCTCTTTTATTTTTCATTTACAAAGCGTTACTCTTTGCTTTATGCAGTGTCCAAACTATTCAAATTCGTGAAGAACGAGTTGCTGTAGTTAAATTCACTCCTTCAACTAACGTCCACAACATGTAAATATTTTAGTGCCTTTGTTGGGTAAGTTTTATTGTTTTTGAAACATATATTTTAACTGAACAATGGCGGCACACTAAGCATGCGCACCAACGTTCATGACAGGCACCCCGCTCAGTGGCCTGTTATGGAACACCATCAGCTCACACTATCTTTCGTACATCAAAACAGAGCATTCCTCAGTGTGAGTGTTGGTAAGGTGGGCAATGCCATCATCAGTCTGCACCACACCAGCACCAGACGACCATTTGTTGTGTACCTTCCTGGTAAGTGCTAATTTTTATTGTAAGGTGTGTGCTGTTGTCCCGCTACCATGCCCCAATGGCTACTGCTAGAGTCTCTTTTCGATTGATCATGTCACTTGATGGGTTGAAGCAATAACACCTTAATCAACTGCCAAAGCATTTATTGAAAATGGGGATCTCATGTTTTGGCTGCCTCATCACAACCAACCAGGCTCTCTTCTTAGAACTGTGCAATATGACAGGCACTAGGCAAATCCGAACCATAGCACACAATCTTCAAAGCGATGGTCTTGTCGAGCTGTGGTACTGCAAGTTAAAGGTGGCGCTTACGAGCCACAGCCGACTGTGGACTGAGGCACTATTGTGGATATTTCTAGGAGCCTGCACAGCACAAAGATTTGACCTCAGAGTCGCAATGGCTCAAATCTTCTGTGGTGAAACGCCATCTCTCCCAGTGGAATTTGTGCTCCAAGAATCACTTCACAGTGTGGATTTCGAGATCGCCGTTCTGCAGTTGACCATGTTGTCACTTATCTTCCACTCATGTCATGAATGGTTTTCTGTTTTTAGATTTGGAGAAAGCCTACGACACCTGCTGGAGGACTGGTATCATTCATACTCTCTATACGTGGGGCTTCTGTGATCACCTGCCCAGTTTCCTTCAGGGATTTTTAAAAGACCTAGTTTTCAAGGTAAGTGTGGGTTCTGCCTTGTCCGACACCTTTATCCAGGAAAAAGATGTGCCCAGGGTTCCATCTTGATCGTGTCCTCTTTGCTACCACCATTAACCTTGCCATGGCCTGTCTCCTGCCGGACATCTCCAGCTCCCTTTTCGTTGACGATTTTGCCGTCTATAGCAGTTCTCCACGGACTGTATTATTGAGAACCGTCTTCAGCTATGTCTCGATCGTCTTCACTCATGGAGCATCGACAATGGATTTCGTTTTTCCACTGAAAAAACCATTTGTATGAATTTCTGGTGGCGCAGTAGGCTTCTTCCACCCTCTTTACATTTGGGCCTATTGCTCTTCCATTCATTGAAACTACGAAATTCCTGGGGCTTATGCCTGATAGGAAACTTTCTTGGTCTTCCCACATGTCTTACCTGGCAGCCCACTGTATGCCATCCCTCAGTGATACTTCCAGGGTAACAGATCATACCACCCTCCTCCATTTGTACCAGTCCCTTGTCCATTCGAAACTAGACTATGGCTGTTTCATTTACGCATCTACACGTCCATCCCTCTTTCGCCATCTTAATACTATCCACCACCATGGCATCCATTTGGCCAGTGGCGCCATTTACACTTGCCCGGTTGGCAGCCTGTATGCAGAAGCTACCGAACTACCACCATCATACGGCTGTGACTTTCTCCTCAGCAGATACACATGCCGTTTGTCTTCCATGCCTGGTCACCCACACTGCGCCTCCTTCTTCGATGACTCCTTTGATCGCCAGTATGGGGAGCGTCCCTCTTCTCTGTTACCTCCTGGAGTTCATTTTCTGTTCTTGCTCTGGCAGCTTAACTTCATGCTACCTGCTACTTTCCCAATGGGGGTGAATCCTTCACCACCTTGGCTTAGTGCAGTTGCCTGTGTTCACCTTGGCCTTCACTCGCTTCCTGAAGACACTACTCCAGCCTCACTCTATCGCTGTAAGCTTCTCGACCTTCGCATTGAACTTCACAAGTGTACTGTTGTGTACACTGCTGGCTCTCGGAGTGACCATGGTATCGAGTGTGCCTTCGTCATTGCCACCGACGATTTTTGTTATTGGCTTCTGGAAAACTGCTGAGTATTTACTGCAGAGCTCTTCGCCCTGTATCAGGCCACACAGTACAGGCTTTTCAATTGCTTCATCTGCTTCGACTCTCTTAGTGCCCTTCAAAGCCTCTGTGTGCTGTACATCATCCATCCCTTAATGCAGGGGATCCAGGAAAGCTGTCACTTGCTCACTCTTGATGGACCTACTGCGATGTTTACGTGGGTTCCTGCTCATGTCGGTCTGACAGAAAACGAGGCTACTGACGCTGCTGCCAAGTGTACCTAAGCCCGCTAGTTCTTATATTCCCTTCAATGATCTCTGTGTTGCCATCTGGCAGCAGGTGGTATCCCTTTGGTATCACCACTGATCCTCCCTTCACAGGAACAAACTCTGGGTTATTAAGCCTCTCCCAGCATCTTGGATTACCTTGTCTCGTCCCTCTCACAGTGAGATCATTTAAGTTAGGTTGCGCATTGAACACCGTCTTTTTACCTATCGCCATTTGTTAAATAGTGCTCCGCCACTACTTTGTACTCATTGCGCTCAACCTTTGATGGTCCGCCATTTACTGACAGAATGCCCTTTTTTTAACATCTTACATTCTCGTTTGCGGACTGTCGAACACGTTTTACTTTTTATCTTTTGTAGCAGTATGGCGAAGGCCATTTAATTTTTAGTTCAGGACCTCCGTTTCTCTATGGCGTAGACGTTTTTCCACGTCCCTGTTTTCAGCTGTCTTCTCTTGAGTCGTTTGGGAAACGTGTAGTCGTTTTTAACTCCTCTCTTTGTCTTCATGTTGTATAGTTCTGACATGGGCGCATATGACCCTAATTGTTTTTGCGCCCTAAAACAAAGCAACACGAAACAAACCATCAATTATGTCTCAAGACCGACCCAACCTGGTCTCTCTGTCAGGAGACACACTACTCACCTCCAAATACCTTTACCACTTTCACACTAAGTACCTGAAGTTTTTCTACGTCAAGTACATAAACATTGTGATTTTGTAATATAACAAGATGACATGGTACAACCTGCCCTACAATCCCACAGTCAGGCCCCCACAACGTGCTTTGAAGAGACAATCGTACCTTCCGCACATTATTAAACAGGAAACTGTTACACTTACTCAAACCCATGTAGACACAGTACTTCACTGAACGACAAAACTTTCCAAACTCTCCCCTCTGTTACATCTGTCGATCCTTCCACTACCTCCGCCATACTATCATCCTTCGACTAGCGACTACACACCCACGATTTCCTCCCTGAAGAACTCAGCATCAATCTCAAAGGCAACGGCTTCCACATCAAAGGTCAGAACAAAGACCACTAGACTTCAGATGGCTCCGTCGCATAGAACTTCCACAAGACAGTCAAATTACCACATGAGATCTATACCATAAGTCTCACCTCCCACTTCACATGCCTCGTCACCTCAGTGCTTCAAACTATGGAGATTGGGACGAGGGCGGAGGGTCCGCTTTGTGTGAACACTGTATCGACAAATATCATCGATAGCGATCGACCAGCATCTCGCATGAAACTCTCTGGCTATGATTCCGCCTTTGTTGAGTTTCTATGCTTCTGAAGTGTACGCTCCTATCGTAAATAAAAGTGTGCTCTACTGTATCTGAGTTTTGTAATTATTCGTCGTTATCACCTATACACCACAGCACCCCAACTTCATATACAAAGAAATTACACACAGAATACTTATACAGCCCATATCTGAATACTGCTCGAGTGTATGGCATCCAATTAGATCGGGCTAAAGCCGGTATTGCCCGACGACCCGCCGCGAACGGTCCTGGTCTATCGCGACAGCCATCTAGCGGTAGAACTGGTGAGACTACGAAAATTAGCAGACACATCATCTGCACGCAGGAATAGAGAGCAGTTCTAAACTGCCGTCAATCCGTGCATGTGCAGTAGGCAGCGATAATTCGCGCATGCGCAGAAGGGTGTACCACAGTGCTTTCTGCTTGTTGTTTGGTTATTGTTAGGCGTCTAGTGGCTAATTACAGACGTTCGTGTTGAGGATTTTTCGCGTTGGGAATCTTCTGCATTTTTTTTTCAGTAAACAGGCTTCACAAATGCAGAAAAGAAAGGTTTTTTTTTTTTTGCAGTAGACTCTTATATACTAGCTGTTTGTAAAAGGATTTTTTTCTATTGATAGCTTCGTATTCTAGAAATGAAATGGAGTGGAGAGGAATTAAGTGTCTGAAATCAGGCACACAGCGAGGAAAGGTGTATGTATGGCCCACTGTATCATAATAAGGTAGTCGGAAATCGTTTCTTTCTGAGGAATATGCATACAACGTTACACGGTGATTTTCGATTTGTATCGTAATGCCTTAGTTTACGAAAATTCAGTTTTGATTTAATTGCACCTCTTGCTTGATTTCAACATGCCAGAAAAGAGAACCTGGCGGTGAAAGGGAGAAAGTCATTGCAGTTTGCCCCAGTGCGACAGACGAGGACTGCAAAATTATGAGTATAGTCCAAACTTGGAAAAATAACACAAGGTCACCTAAGTATTGGATATTTAATGTGTTGAAAATTGCAGTGCATACATCCACAACAACTCTTGAAATGGTGGGCTGTGCTATTCTGTGGCTAAAAACCAGACTCTTAAAAGATTCCCCATTCGCCAGGAAACGTAATGTTGCAACCAGCCAGCAACATAACAGGGCGACACCGGTACTTTATTAGTAATCTAGGCTGGTATGATCACAAAACATAACCATATAATTCTTACTCTCTAGAAGGTGCGATAGCCTCCCTTATGACTGTGTCACACTTTCTGTTTCCATCTTCTATCATAGACAGCAGCTTCTCGAAACAGGCCATGTCCATCGTAATGAAGTTCCGAAATTCTTACGGATCTTCGGGCCTCAGTTCTTTCATTAACAGTGAATACATTTCCCTGCCTTCCACCCTTCTTGCCAGCCAGGGTCGAAGCCAACAACATTTGACTTTTCGTTTTCGTCGCCGTTCTGCCCTAATCCGAAGATTTACTGTCACTGCCAGGACAATAGCTTCAAAAACAAGTGGATCCTCGATGTGCAATATGCTGTATAAATGTAAATTTCGATATACATATACCTGTGTAATCAAGTGTCGTAATATGAAACTTTTGCGTCTGTACTTCAGAACAGTACTAACCTACATTAGAGAAAAACTATTATTTAATACATAATGGTAGAAAACAATTTCTTTGTAAATAGGAACCTAGAGTTCACAAATAATTTGAATGTATGACGATTCAGTATATGATACAGTCGCCCTTGAGTTGCGCGCGGTAGAAGGAACGACTTTCCAAGACATCAGGACATAAGGCATCTATTTTCTTTTCGCGCATACAGTCTACTGCTGCGCATGCGCGCTAGGTATATCCCGCGTGGATGTTGTAATAGGTCGGAAGCGAACAAGTCTGTAGTTACAGGTATGCACGTTAGGGGCGTTGGTGCATAAGTGTACGGTTTAGGCACATCGTGTAATACGGGCCTAAGGTGTATATACAAGAAATATCTTGCAAAAGATCTGAGGATGTCTGATGGGCGAAAGAGTGTAACAGAAGCAGACACTCCAAGAGTGAGGCTACAGTTTGCGGGGACTTGTTTTAAAAACTTCGATAACTTTCCTTCAGATCAGAATATTCTTCAGTCCCCTGCATATCTATCTCATAGAGGCTATGTAGAGGGAAATAACGGCCTGCAAAGAGGCATACACGCTGTGATTCTTTCCATATTCAATCTGCGAATAGAAAGGAAGTGTCGGGTACAGCTAAACTGGTGGCTGTCCGACCTTTGCTTAACGTGATTCGGAAGAATGAAGACCTTCAGTTGAGTAACAATAACTTTATTGCGAACGCGTATCTTGCGACGCCCGGCATGTATGGACAGATCGGAGCTATAAAATTTGCTTCCGGCCTAAGCAGAGTATCCTTAATCCTCGGAAAACTTCCGTAATTAGGAGAGGAAACAGTACTCGTCCACACAAGTCAGGAGGCAAGGAACTACTAATAACTCAATAAAACAAGGAATAATAACAATAAACCGAACGTATATAAAAGATAGAAAACACAGCGCCTCTAGAGGCTGGGCGCGGAACTACACCAACGTCGCGTAGAGTAATTGCTACAGCACCACTGCACTGACACACGCGCACAGCACACACACACACGGCGAGCTTGAATTAGCGCGCTGCAGCGTCGCTACATCAGCCCCCCGGGCGGAAGCGGAGCGTCGGCGTCGAGATACCGCGCCGGAAAGTGCACCCGACGTCCAGAACGGGTCGTCCTCGTCGGAGGAGGAGGAGGAACAACGTCAGGAGGTGGATGTTGTGCTGCGTTGGGCGGCGGATGTTGAAGAGCCGGCGCCGGAGATGTGGCGTCAGTGTCTGGAACAGCGGTAGGTGAATGCCTGCGACGAGGTGCCGCTAGTGGGGTGTCAGGAAAAACATACGCAGGTTTAACCCGATTCAACGCGACATTCGTAGCTTTGCCGTTCACTAGGATATCCATGGTGTGGGCACCGCGCCGTAGCACTTCATATGGACCAGAATAAGGAGCTTGTAGAGGCGGTTTGACGCCCTCAGTGCGGAGCATGACGTGACGACATTGTTCCAGGTCCTGGTGCACGAAAGTGGGCGGCTTGCCATGACGTGTGGCTTTCGGAGGGCGAATCTTTGATACATGGTCCCTCAATCGTCGCAAGAAATCCGGCTGGCCAGTAGACACTGTCTCTGTGGCATCAGCGTCTACAAAGTCACCAGGAAGGCGCAGTGTTTCTCCATAAACCAGTTCTGCCGCTGACGACCCCAGGTCTGGTTTGAAAGTCGTCCGTAAGCCTAACAAGACCACCGGTAGTGCGGTTGTCCAGGTTTCTTCGTGGCACATCAGCGCGGCCTTCAAACAACGGTGCCAGCGTTCGATCATTCCGTTGCTTGCTGGGTGATAACTTGTGGTCTTATGGTGGGTGTAACCACAAAACTTGGCCAGCTGTGAGAACAGGTCTGATTCAAATTGCCGTCCGCGGTCAGTGGTAATATGTAGTGGGCATCCAAATCTTGCCAACCAAGTCATTGCAAAAGCGGAAGCTAATGTGTCTGCTGTGATATTATCCACCGGCACTGCTTCCGGCCAACGTGTAAAACGGTCGATCATTGTAAACAGATATCTTTGCCCGTTCGAAGGTGGAAGTGGTCCGACTACATCTAAATGAACGTGGGCAAAGCGGGCGGTGGTATCCGGAAAATCGCCGATCGGTGCGTGTACATGGCGGTTAATCTTGCAGCGTTGGCACTGAAGACAAGATTGGACCCACTCGCGGCAGTCTTTTTGCATGCCTGGCCACACAAAACGTTGCGATACTAGGCGGAATGTCGGGCGTACCCCGGGATGGCACAATCCATGTACTATATCAAAGGCTTGTCTTCTAAAAGCCGGCGTCAGAAAGGGACGAGGTCGGCCGCGAGAAACGTCGCAGTATAGTAATTGCTACAGCACCACTGCACTGACACACGCGCACAGCACACACACACACACGGCGAGCTTGAATTAGCGCGCTGCCGGACAGCCACCAGTTTAGCTGTACCCGACAAGTGGTGACCCCGACGTGATTCGGAAGAATGAAGACCTTCAGTTGAGTAACAATAACTTTATTGCGAACGCGTATCTTGCGACGCCCGGCATGTATGGACAGATCGGAGCTATAAAATTTGCTTCCGGCCTAAGCAGAGTATCCTTAATCCTCGGAAAACTTCCGTAATTAGGAGAGGAAACAGTACTCGTCCACACAAGTCAGGAGGCAAGGAACTACTAATAACTCAATAAAACAAGGAATAATAACAATAAACCGAACGTATATAAAAGATAGAAAACACAGCGCCTCTAGAGGCTGGGCGCGGAACTACACCAACGTCGCGTAGAGTAATTGCTACAGCACCACTGCACTGACACACGCGCACAGCACACACACACACGGCGAGCTTGAATTAGCGCGCTGCAGCGTCGCTACAGAAGAAAACCCTAATATACGGTACAATAAAAAAATGACCAGTGCCCCACACTTCACAGTGATTGTATAGGAAGAGAGTAGACGTAAATAAACTTATGTTCTTTGATAGAATATTAGGGAAATGGAATCAGTCTACAAAGGAGATCGTTGTGGGACCCATACCAAATAGGGTTAATGGAAATATTGAACGTATACAAGAAAGGGCAGCACGAATGGTCACACATTTGTTGATTCATGGAAGTGTGTCAAGGAGATTTGAGGAAACTGAACTGGCAGACGCTTGAAGATTGTCGCAAACTATCCTGATAGAGCATACTTCCAAAATTTAAGAGGCAGCTTTAAATAGGGAATCTGGGAATATACTACAGTCCCCTACGAATGGCTCCTGAGGGATCGCGAAGACATGAGTAAATTAACTACAGAATGCACAGAGGCGTTTAAATAAGTATTCGTCCTGCGCTCTATACCGTACGTTGATGAAACGAGAAGAAGGCTTAAAATCTGGTACAATGGAAGTTACTTCTGGTATACACTTTATAGTGGTTTGCAGAGGTGCAGTATAGTAGAGAAGGTAATCATCAACCGATTTTATGTCGGCTATGGGTGAGCGGTATAGGCCTACTTATAAAATGTATTTCCTTATTTCAGTACTTGAACTCTGGGAATGAGCCGTGCATAACGATGAAAATTATATAATAGATCGACGCAACTGTTTCACCGTTGACAACGAAAAATTGTGCGCCGACATAACATACTAGGGAACCACTGTCGTCTGCAAACCGTTTACGTGGCATCCGCCGCCACGCAGCGCAGTGTATCTTGCTTGCGTGTTTATTTGCATTTGTATCTTTGACAATGGCAGTAACAGTGACGGATGAGGATATACGCAATGTTCAAGACAAGTTATTTGACTGGGAACGTTCTGAAAATCCTGTAGCCCCTTTGACAAGTGACCAGATAGATGCCCTTCAAGATTTAGAAGAAGAATTCAGTAAATTTGAATTTTTTGGTGATGTAAGACAAAGTGTTTTGAATAAGATGACTAGTGTAATGATATTGTTTTTCGTTGTTAGACGTTTCTTCTCACGAGGATTCGTGTTTTTTTTCAGTTGTCTATATCTCAAGAAGATGACTTACACCAGTCGGCGTTAAATGTTGTACGTCAGTCCGATGGCGACGTGGGAAAGTGTTTTGTTAATCTACTACAGAGCAAGTCCAGGATAGAAACTACACGACAGGTAATATCCGTCCCACATTCTCATGTGATCAGAGAATAATTCTAGATCAACAGGAGATTCAGCTTGGTTACGTTACTCGATAGCCTACTTCACCGTGTAGCAATAGTGTTCCACTGGCCCATCTCGGGGAACTGAGTGTCACAGAGTTAAGTGCCCAGTCACTTCAGAGAAATTCTCTGTTGTCAGATTTCTGTATCATTAATGTGCAGTTGCAGTCACTTGTGCATACAGAGCGAAACAAAGATCTGTTTTCCGCTAAAGTAGAGATATTAATATTGTTTTTCTTTTGTCAAGAGAGACTGAGATATTGCAATTAGGACAATACGAAGGCAATGCACGATCTCATTAATAGAGGGCGTGGTAGGGAATGTGCTAGTCGATTCAGAACTTACTTATTTTTGCCCTCAAGTATAGCCTACAGCACAAATTGGTTAATTAAGGGTGCAGCAGAAAAACTGAATGAAGGGTCAAAATGTAACACATTCTGTCCTGACTTTTCCTCAAGTGTGTGAGAGGCTTTGTAGTTAATTCCTGTTGTGCATACTTGTCTGCATCTACATCTATACTCTATAAACCACTATGAAGTGCACGACAGACTGTACATCCCATTGTACTACTTATTAGGATTTTTTCCCGTTCCATTCACATATGGAGTGTGGGGAGAATGATTGTTTGAATGCTTGCTGTAATTATTCTAATCTTATCCTAATGATCCCAATGTGAGCGATATGTAGAAGTTTGTAATATATTACTAGAGTCATCATTTAAAACTGGTTCTTAAACTTTAATAGACTTTCTTGGGAAAGTTTACATCTATCTTCAATAGATCATTGGTTCAGTTCTTTGAACATCGTGGTGACACTCTCCCTTGGGTCAAGCAAACCAGTGATCATTCATGCTGCTGTCATGGAGGTGCCTCAGGAACTCAAATGGGAATCCCTAGAGGGAACACAACTTTCGGTTTGAAGAATGCTATTGAGAAAATTTAGTGAACCAGCATTTGTAGCTGACTGCCTCCAACATACAGTGTGTGTAAGCACCACAAAAATAAGATACAAGAAATTAGGGCTCATACGGAGGCATACAGACAGCCATTTTTCCCCTCATTTTTTTTGCAAGTGGAACAGGAAAAGAAATTACTAGTAGTGGTACGGGGTGCCTTCTACTGTGCACCATGAGGTGGATTGTGGATATCGAGGTAGATGTACCTCAGCTTATCCATTGCCATTAATTCCTGAGTGACCAGGGACCCACAGCAGCTATATCCTGTTGCTTTTCCCTAGTCTCACAAAGGCAACATTGTGTTCTGCTATGATGTTTGATTTAGTTACAGGGGCTGGTAGAGATATTTCTGCCAGGAATATTGTGGCAACCTTCTGTAGAGAGGTTGCACACTCCATACTCCGTATAACATGTCCCCAGTGCCTTTTAACATTTTTGACCCATCAGTAAACCAGACTCTCGTAAATGGTATCATAGTTTATTCTTCCACTGCAATTTTCAGTTGTTACCTTGAAAGGTTTAGTGAAGCAACTGGAAGTTATTCGGAAATACGGAAGCGTCCGATCCCGCCCGTCTGCTTTGACTCATGACGTCACAAATATGGCGGAAACGACCATAAACCATGATTCCAATATGGCGCATATAAAGTCGGTACGTACACATTATGAGGACGAAAATACATCGAAAAACAAACACACACTCTTTCCACAAAAAGCCTAATGACACTAACGGGACAAGCACGGGAAATGTGTTTTTGGGTGGGGGGGGGGAGGGCAAGCTAAATATAAACAAATTTAGACACCCACCCCCATACAAAACGAAAAAAACCAACATCACAAAACTCCTCAAATCCCACTAAACACAATATCTGGAATCGGACACTTCCTTTGACCTATATAGCTCAACAGCAGCTCCCGATCCCATAAATTAGGATCAAACACTTCTCTTGGCCTATATAGCTCAAAAACATCTCCCGATACCAATATCAAGATACACAGCCACACATTGGGATCTAACACTTCCCTTATCCGTCATATCCATTTCTGAACAAAGACAACAACCGATTAATTTTACTAAAATTGCCACACGAATTACAGCGAACAACACTAAATTAACCTTCACACAAAATCGTTAACTCACTGAAGCGAATTCCACTACAAACACAGCCGACACTCGAACAATTCTGGATAATGAGCAAAAGCGAACTGAGCCCATTACAGCACACAAACGGAAACCCTGAACATACCACCAGAGAGCACAACAAACCACAGCACGACGACGTCTACAAACACGCCACTCTCAGAAACCAAACTCCGCATCGTCATGACGTCACACACGACAACCCACTTATGTCACGGTCAAAGCCGAAGTGTGGGATCGGCCGCTTCTGTCGATCCAGTTATTGTATGGTCAGCTGGGGTTACCATGATTATTCCTATACATACCATGCTCACTATATTGGTGTAGGATTCTGTATATCCTAAAAATCTCCAATTATTTCCATCTTTTAAACTTTATGCTTGTGCTGTGCCTCCATTGTAACCCAGAGGTGTAATGGGGACATGTCCAGCATGGTCTCTCTTCCTGCAGTGTGTGTATTGCTGATTCCACCTTTGATGGCTAAGCAGGCCAATCTTTGCAGCTTGCCAGCCTTCCTAGCAGGGACCTTGTGTTCTACTTTATTCCACCATACTGCAGCCCCATAAATTATCATAGGTTTTATTACAATGGCATATATTCAATACATACTTATTGTGTTTAGACCCCAGTTTTTACCACAGGCCCTTCTAATACTCATAAGAGTACATTATGCCATGGACCATATATTCTCTATGATAGTTTTGCCTCCAGAGTACTACTGAATACTTTACTACACCCTCTGCTGGTAGAGTTTTGTTAAGAAGCTAGATAGTCCAGTATGTGTTCTCGATATTCTTCTTCTCAAGAATAGTATTCTTGGAACTGACCCTGAGATCTTGTTTTCTGAAGCAGGTTTTCACAATGTTGAGGGCCATTGTGCTATTATTCTAACAGTACTCATAAATTTCCAAAATATTACTGTGACCAAATCATCTGCATATTCTTGGCAAAAGTAGCCTCTAGTATTTAACTCTTCCATGAGTTCATTCACTATTAGGTTCCACAGTAATGGAGACGTTTCATCTACACTGAATGGCCTTACTCCACCAGCATATGATGGTTTCAGCGGTATGCTCTTCTGCCACTCTGTGGATTTGAAGATCCAGGGAGATGCAGAGAGAAAGTTCTTAAGTTTTTTTTTCCACCTTTCCAACAAGTTGGTGAAGTGCTATTTCATGTGATTTGCCTGCTTCATATTTGTGTTAGTTTAATCAGTTTTCCATAATGTGTACATAGCCAGTTTTTTCTAGTGTCTTTTGAAGAAAGGATGATGACTGATTAGTCTCTTTTTCTTAGCCTTGGTAAGATCAATTCTCCCTAGCTTCAAAATGAAAACAACCCCCTCTGCCCTCCAAGCATTAGAAATGATTCCTGCTGCTAAGATGACCATAAACAGTCTACATAGGACTCCACTTAATCCCTCTCCTGCTTGTTGCAGTAAAGCTGGAAAGATTCCATGTGGGCCTGGTGAGTTGAACAGTTGAAATTTTCCCACCACCCACTGGATGTTTTTGGAGTTAACCCATTTTCTGGTTGACCCCAGTTCTCCCTTTGATTACCTGTCTACCAGTGCCTCTCAGGAATTGACTCTTGGTTTGTGTTGCCTGCTAGAGTGACCTGAAGGGAGTGAGTATCGAGGAGCACATCTAGCCTCTCAATTGCTGGCCTTGTATACCCACCATCCTCCTCCCTTAGGGTACCTCGTGGATTAGCTAATTCTAGTGAGGATTTTATAAAGTACGTGGTGCATTCAAGTTCTAAGGCCTCCAATATTTTTTCTAATTAACTACTCACCCGAAATCGATGAAACTGGCGTTACTTCTCGACATAATTGCCCTGCAGACGTACACATTTTTCACAATGCTGATGCCATGATTCCATGGCAGCGGCGAAGGCTTCTTTAGGAGTCTGTTTTGACCACTGGAAAATCACTGAGGCAACAGCAGCACGGCTGGTGAATGTGCGGCCACGGAGAGTGTCTTTCATTGTTGGAAAAAGCCAAAAGTCACTAGGAGCCAGGTCAGGTGAGTAGGGAGCATGAGGAATCACTTCAAAGTTGTTATCACGAAGAAACTGTTGCGTAACGTTAGCTCGATGTGCGGGTGCGTTGTCTTGGTGAAACAGCACACGCGCAGCCCTTCCCGGACGTTTTTGTTGCAGTGCAGGAAGGAATTTGTTCTTCAAAACATTTTCGTAGGATGCACCTGTTAACGTAGTGCCCTTTGGAATGCAATGGGTAAGGATTACACCCTCACTGTCCCAGAACATGGACACCATAATTTTTTCAGCACTGGCGGTTACCCGAAATTTTTTTGGTGGCGGTGAATCTGTGTGCTTCCATTGAGCTGACTGGCGCTTTGTTTCTGGATTGAAAAATGGCATCCACGTCTCATCCATTGTCACAACCGACAAAAAGAAAGTCCCATTCATGCTGTCGTTGCGCGTCAACATTGCTCGGCAACATGCCACAGGGGCAGCCATGTGGTTGTCCGTCAGCATTCGTGGCACCCACCTGGATGACACTTTTCGCATTTTCAGGTCGTCATGCAGGATTGTGTGCACAGAACCCACAGAAATGCCAACTCTGAAGGCGATCTGTTCAACAGTCATTCGGCGATCCCCCAAAACAATTCTCTCCGCTTTCTCGATCATGTCGTCAGACCGGCTTGTGCGTGCCCGTGGTTGTTTCGGTTTGTTGTCACACTATGTTCTGCCTTCATTAAACTGCCGCACCCACGAACGCACTTTCGACACATCCATAACTCCATCACCACATGTCTCCTTCAACTGTCGATGAATTTGAATTGGTTTCACACCACGCAAATTCAGAAAACGAATGATTGCACGCTGTTCAAGTAAGGAAAACGTCGCCATTTTAAGTATTTAAAACAGTTCTCATTCTCGCCGCTGGCGGTAAAATTCCATCTGCCGTATGGTGCTGCCATCTGTGGGACGTATTGACAATGAACGGGGCTCATTTTAAAACAATGCGCATGTTTCTATCTCTTTCCAGTCCGGAGAAAAAAAATCGGAGGCCTTAGAACTTGAATGCACCTCGTATAGTGCAATTAGCACCTTTCACATACTCACAGAATACCTTCCAGGATGATACTTCCACTTGCATAATCGCAAGGTTGTATTTGACAGGGGCCTTCTGATATTTTCCCCATTGTCTTTTATTTCTTTCATAGTTGGACGGTCTTCATTCCTGTTTCCTTTGCAATCCCTTATTTCTTTCATAGTTGGGCGGTCTTCATTCCTGTTTCCTTTGCAATCCCAGCTTGTTGTTACTCTTGAGTAGATACTCATCTCTGCTGTCAGTGTCACTGTTTCTGCACACCAGCTTGTGGGCATTTGCATCACAATCAACCAACAGTTGTTCATTCAGGTGCAAACAGCTGTCTATCAGTCTCCTCACTTCCTGGGAAGGAGCAGCACTGTCCTCATAAGGGGGGAGGGTGGTGGGTATACAGGGCCAGAATTTCTTTCATGCTTCTTCCCTCGCACCCCTAGGTAGTTCTGTTTCCAGTGAAAATGATTATTTACAAACACGTAATCATACAATAATGGGTCCATCCCCATATTTATAAGCAATGTGTTGCATTCATTTATGTTGAATATCAACTGTCAGTTTGTGCCCCAAGCATCAATTTTCCTTTGGTCTTCCGGATTTCAGTGCAATTTGTAGCTTTGTGACTAATGCTTATAAATCATACATGAACAATTTCACAGAGTTTCTGATGTTATGCAGCAGATTATTTATATGTTGTATACAGTAATGTGCCTAGATCCCTCCCCTGGGATTGAAACAAAGCTACTTTACTTCTGATGGTTCAGACCTGTTGGTGTTGAGTTCTGTCTGCTAGGAAGTCTGAAATCCAATCACAAGGATGCTCCAATATTCTTTGATTTTGTATTTATGAAAAAGAAAGTTGCTACTCATCGTATAGAAACTGTCACAATATAAGCTGCACTGTGACTTCAGCTGTGATAGCATCTCAGCTATATGGTGAGTAGCAACTTTCCTTTCTGAAATATTATTACATTCCATTATTTAATTTTGAATTTGGTTCACTAGACAGCAGCATAGAACTGCGTTATACATTTTCTGGAAACCAAGGAGTGCTGCATCAACCTCGACATTGGTCTACACTTCTATCTGGACCTTGTGGGTGAACTGATCGAGCAGAGTTTCACAAGATTACTATTTCCCAAAAGTAATGTTGTCCATCAATAAAGCTGGCTAATTTTTGATACATTCTCTTCAACATTTGGTACATACAGCATTAGGGCTGAGACCCTTGAGTTGCTCTTCTCTCTTGGATTCTTTTTCCTTGCGGAGTAAGGTGCATAGTTATTGAACAACAAACAGTAGTTGAATACGAGAAAGACTACCATATTCTGAAAGGTGGGAAAGCAAATGGGGAGCATGAGTTAACACCTGAAATACTCAGAATCTTTAAAGTAAGGAAATAGTGAGATTACATACTTGTAACAATATACATTAAGGCAAATTTTAACAAAGAAGGGCAAAAAATAATGGCTTGCTTTTTAATGAGTGTGTCATTCATAATTTGAGAGTTGATTAGACTGGTTTCATTTTCATAAACTTTGTTTGTAAATGTTCTGTTTTATTTCCAGTTTCTGTCTTGGTATTCTGATGTAGAGGAGGAACTTCTACACGAGGAGGATGTCCAGTACACACAGTTCATGAAACAGCTAACTGAGCGAAAAGATGAGTGCACTGTACTCTTGACGCAGGTAATTAATGCAGTCTACATCTGTGAAATAGACAATTACTTAGTTTTTAACTGAATACGCAATTCATTGCCTACAGGTTAGCTAGTCTTTAAGTGTACAAAATTTACACAGATTTGGTTTAAGTAAGAGAAGTTGATACTTTTATGGTTGATACAGTATGGACTTGTATTTCTTAATTGCACTCATTCAAAATTTTATCATCTTTGGATATTTTACATAAATCAATATGATAAGGGGGAGTACTTTGTTTAAAGTAAATGTTATTTACGTACATTGTCAGAAAAGTTAATAACGATTTCGTGTGGAATACTGCAGTAGAAAAATGTTCATTGTTTGTTCCTGCATTGGTGGTGTCCCCTTGAATCATCTCTCCTCTTGAGAAAAATACTTACTTGGATTGATATCAATACTGATTACAAAGAAAGATAGTGGAACTGTTATGGCATTGGTCTCACAGCTAGGAATGGTGTGGTTCAGATTTCCATTTGGCCATCAGAATTTAGATTTTCCGTAGCTTTTCTAAATTTGTTATGGGCAAATACTGTTGTGGTTCATTCAAGGCTAGTTTATTCTCCCATCCTTGTTCGTTTCAGCTTGTGCTCCTCTGCCTATCACTGTTACACGCAATGCCTTTTTTCTTTTTTTTTTTTTGTTTATATTTACAACATTCTGATGTGCTTCATTACATTTTCGTAATGTTCATGTTCATGGGTCTTGGCTGTTAGATGTAGAAGCAATCCTGATACATAACACACACATTTTATTCTGTCATATTTTATGCCCTGTTTTCTCTTTTCTGCATAGCTAACTGGAGACTAGTCCATTATTTCAGACTTAAGGGGAGTTGGAATGCCGGAAAATGGAAAAAATTCACATTTTCAGTTTTTAACCTTATAACTTAATTTGAAATTTTCTGCTTAAAATGGTGCAAAATTTGTTAAGAAATTCCAATTGGAAGTATTTTTATTTAATTTTTCAAAATTACATGTGCGCCCAGCAAAGTTACCCATCTTGTGATTTGTACACATTTAAATCTTCGCATTTCCGAAAACATTACATATAGAAGGCTGTGGATTTCACTCTTCAGTTGTAGAATCTTTGATCCTTCCATAGGTACCATTGTTTTTACGACTAGCTGTGTTTATTGTTCAGTTTTTGATCTGTGAGTGTTTGTTTTGAGCCTCGAGTTTAGTTTGTCGCTCATTTGGAGTTTGTTATCTGTCTTGTTTTGACTTTCAGTGGTGAGTGCGTAGTTTCTACGATGCCTAGGAGTGCATCATTATTTAAAAAGCGAAAGTTTCGCGGTAATAGATTTACAAATAACGTTTGTTCAAGTGATTCTGCTTCAGCACCTGTTGATGCTGGTGAAAGTTCTGACGTTTGTACAGCTGAGATGTGTGAAGGAGACACGCCCACCAGTGCATCAAAAAAGAAGTTATCAAACTGTGCAAGTGAAATTACAGATGAAGCTTCTAATGAACAATATGTTTTAGTCGACTTTCCTGTTTTTACTGAGTTTATGAAGAAATGTTTGTGTTGTAATCTTTGTGGAGGTTCTTTTGATATGAACATAACAAAATCTATAGGACTTTCCTGCAAAATTGCTATAGTTTGTGCCAGTTGTGAAAATGAGACCTGTTTTTGGAGCTCTAAAACATGCAGTAGCAATTTGTTTGAGAGTAATATCAGGCTAATGTATGCAATGAGAGCAATTGGTAAAGGACATACTGCTGCTCAAACATTTTGTGCCATAATGAATCTTCCACCTCCACCTGCTAAAATTGACAATTACACTGAAGTGATAGGAGATGCTGTTCAGTCTGTAGCAGATTTATCAATGAAAGCTGCTGCCAGTGAAGCAAAATATATAAATGAAGGAAACCCAGATATCCCTGTTGCTTTTGATGGAACCTGGCAGAAAAGGGGTCACACATCCAAAAATGCTGTTGCTACTGTTACTAGTGTGGACAGCGGTAAAGTTTTGGACTATGAAGTGCTCACTAAACATTGTTACCATTGTGCATCTGGTAAGATAGAAGCAGCTCACATATGTAGCAAGAATTATGAAGGTACGAGTGGAGGCATGGAGGCTGCCGCTGCTGTGAAAATGTTTAGCAGATCAGAAAAAGAACGGGGAGTATTTTACACAAAATTCCTTGGAGATGGGGACTCCAAGGCATACAAAAGTGTTACAGAATCCATGCCATATGTCAATAAGACAATAACTAAACTAGAATGTGTCGGTCATGTTCAGAAACGAATGGGCACTCGTCTAAGGAAACTGAAACAGAATCTGAAGGACAAAATTTTGTCAGATGGTAAAACCATTAGAGGTCGCCTGTCAGATAAAATTATAAATGAATTACAACAATACTATGGTATGGCAATAAGAAATAATGCAAATAATTTGCAGGAAATGAGACAAGCTGTATGGGCCACATATTTACATCGATCATCAACTGATGATAATCCTCAACATTTTGCTTGTCCAGATGGTCCTCAGTCATGGTGCAATTATAGAAAATCTCAAGCTACTGGGGATCCTTATCACCATAAAAATTATATTCCATTGGCTGTTATGGAAGTAATTAAACCAATATATAGAGACTTGGGGCATCCTGATCTTCTGCGAAAATGTCTTCATGGTTGTACCCAGAATCAAAACGAGTCGTTCAACAACCTCATTTGGACTCGTGTACCTAAGAATGTATTTGTTGGGATAAAAACATTGAAATGGGGAGTCAGTGATGCTGTTATTTCATTCAATGATGGTCATATGGGTAGGCTAAAGGTCATGGCAAGGCTCGGCATTGCTCCTGGTATCAACACCATCAGAGGTCTTCAGCTTCTGGACAGCGTGCGAGTAAGGAAGGCTCAGTATGCAGCTGAATTTAATACAAAAAAAGCAAGGGCAGCAAGGAGAAGAAAGCTTCTAGGTGAAGAAGAAGAACTAGAAGATGACCCTGATTACTCTGCTGGACACTTTTGATAATAGAATAAAAGGTATTTGTGAATTTTCATAATAAATTACTTTAATCGCATTTTCTGGCATTTGACATTTTTAGTGTTACATGTACCTTTATCTCATAAACCACTCAACCAACAACATTCAAATTTTCAGAAATGCTGCAAAACAGTTCAAAGAGGCCACTGAACTAGAATCATGACAAGAACTGGCTTATTCTCTGAACTAGGGAAGTTTATGTTATACATTTTCCAATAAAAAATGGCTTAATGGTAAAAAATTCATAAATACTATACCAACAAAAAGAAAACATTGGTTCTAGTTCAGTGGGCTCACAATATATGCTGAAAACCTCTGCCAGAATTTCAAAGTTCTGAAGATAATAGTTCCAAAGAAAAAGGTACACAAAGTTAGCAAATTTAACATTGGCGAGATAGGGCATTCCAACTCCCCTTAAACTGGAAGGTGTAGCAGTAACCAAGAATGGAGTAATAGGATTTGTTCAGAAGTTTGCAACATTTTTCAGTCTTGTTTCTGTGTCTGTCAGTGACTCTACACATTTACTGTTTTTATTTACCAAAGAAAATCAGCAAAAGGCCATATGTTTTCAGAATTTATTTTATTTGCACGACCAGTTTCAGCATTTGATTAATGCCATTTTCAGACCCCTATGCACTCAGTGTATAGAGAATCGGATTCATCAGTGTATGCATAACTGGAGTCATCAGTACCTGGATTCTGTGAATTTTTTGTGGAATGTGTACTCTGAAGACTTAATGACTTCAGTTGTTGCGTGAGGATGACATTAATGAGATGCCAAAACTGGTTGTGTAAGTAAAGTAATTTCTGAAAACACATGGCTGTTTGGGGACTTCCTTTGGTAAGTATCTGACTGGCCCGTTTCCGTATCCACAAAAGATCAAGATGTCTACTGTTTGATGATTTATTATCTGTTGTTGTTGTTGTCTTCAGTCCTGAGACTGGTTTGATGCAGCTCTCCATGCTACTCTATCCTGTGCAAGCTTCTTCATCTCCCAGTACCTACTGCAGCCTACATCCTTCTGAATCTGCTTAGTGTACTCATCTCTTGGTCTCCCTCTACGATTTTTACCCTCCACGCTGCCCTCCAATACTAAATTGGTGATCCCTTGATGCTTCAGAACATGTCCTACCAACCCATCCCTTCTTCTAGTCAAGTTGTGCCACAAACTCCTCTTCTCCCCAATTCTATTCAATACCTCCTCATTAGTTATGTGATCTACCCATCTAATCTTCAGAATTCTTCTGTAGCACCACATTTCAAAAGCTTCTATTCTCTCCTTGTCCAAACTGTTTATCGTCCACGTTTCACTTCCATACATGGCTACACTCCATACAAATACTTTCAGAAACAACTTCCTGACATTTAAATCTATACTCGATGTTAACAAATTTCTCTTATTCAGAAATGCTTTCCTTGCCATTGCCAGTCTACATTTTGTATCCTCTCTACTTCGACCATCATCAGTTATTTTGCTCCTTAAATAGCAAAATTCATTTACTACTTTAAGCGTCTCATTTACTAAACTAATTCCCACAGCATCACCTGATTTAATTTGACTGCATTCCATTATTCTCGTTTTGCTTTTGTTGATGATCATCTTATATCCTCCTTTCAAGACACTGTCCATTCCTTTCAACTGCTCTTCCAAGACCTTTGCTGTCTCTGACATAATTACAATGTCACGGTGAAGCTCAAAGTTTCTTCTCCATGGATTTTAATACCCACTCCGAACTTTTCTTTTGTTTCCTTTACTGCTTGCTCAATATACAGATTGAATAGCATCGGGGAGAGGCTACAACCCTGTCTCACTCCCTTCCCAACCACTGCTTCCCTTTCATGTCCCTCGACTCTTATAACTGCCATCTGGTTTCTGTACAAATTGTAAATAGCCTTTCGCTCCCTGTATTTTACCCCTGCCACCTTCAGAATTTACCCCCAGGGGGTCCACACCTCTTTTGTGGACACGTGCGTAGCGAGCACGGGACCCCGAGCTAATGTGGCCCTCCTTCCTTTCCGGGCTGCATACCCTCCCTTTCCGCATCCTTCCCCATCCCGCATCTTCGCCCCTCCTCCCCTCACCTCTGGCTCTTTCCTTCCCTTTCTCCCCCTCTGGGAGTATGGTTTGTGCCTACGTCCGGAGACGGACGCTCTACACTGTTACAAATTCCTTGCTTTCTATACTTGCAAGTCTTCGTCCTTCCTCTGTCCTTCTCTTT
The DNA here is from genome assembly GCF_023864275.1 of Schistocerca cancellata. Lineage (NCBI taxonomy): Eukaryota > Metazoa > Arthropoda > Insecta > Orthoptera > Acrididae > Schistocerca > Schistocerca cancellata. The sequence continues at coordinate 1,140,464,612 of NC_064626.1, read as the reverse complement.
TCCTTCCCGCTTCTCTCTGCACTTTTCTCCGCTGCGGCGTTTGAGACCCCTCTTCTTTCCTTTCCCTTTCTCTTTTTTCCTCCCTGTGCATGTCTGAAGGCCGACCCACGCACTTCCATGCGTAGCCGGTGACGGGGTACCGCGTAATTCCCTGCCCCGGGTAGACAGGTAGGACACGTACGTACCCCCTGGTAACGGCCAGGCCCAGGGAGGGGTGATTACCTGAGCTGATACCTTCCGAAAGTGCCGATTGGTCCCTCCGTCCGTTTGTCGGGAGGTGTGACCTGAGGTGTGAACAATCACCTAAGGCGGGAGTGCCCTCAGTGAGGGCCCCCACAAGGGAGGAGCGCGCCATCGGAGACGCTGGTAATCATGGGGGATTCTTCCGCAATGGTTTCCTCACCTTCCACTATGTCTGCTCACAAACGTAAGTTCACTGAGTCTCAGCCACAGACAGTTCTTCCATCGTTGCACAGTTCCTTGTTGTTTCTCGGTCTGACAAAGGTCACGACTTCTCCACGGTCAACCCTTTCGTTATTCAGAAAGGTGTCGACGCAATTGCAGGTCCTGTAAAGTCTTGTTCCAGATTACGGAATGGCACCCTGTTGTTAGAAACAGTCAGTGCCCTCCAGGCACAAAAATTGCTGCATACTTCTCTGCTCCACACCTTCCCTGTCCGGGTGGAACCGCACCGTACCTTAAATTTCTCACGTGGAGTCGTTTATACACGCTCCCTCGATGGATTGTCTGACGAAGAAATTCAGCACTACCTGTCTGACCAGGGCGTAACGGCTGTTCATAGAGTTATGAAAAGGGTTGACACGAACATCATTCCAACCCGCACTGTCTTCTTGACATTTGACAAAGTTCAACTCCCATCGAAAATCAAAGCAGGTTATGAGATAATTTCCGTTCGCCCTTATGTCCCAAACCCTACGCGTTGCTATCGGTGTCAGCGGTTCAATCACACCAGCCAGTCCTGTTCCAATCCGGCCAAATGTGTTACGTGTGGCAAGGATGCCCATGAGGGTGCTTGTCCACCTCCATCTCCTCGCTGCATCAACTGTATGGGTGACCACGCTGCTTCCTCTCGAGATTGCCCCGTTTTTAAGAACAAAAAGCTCATCCAGGAAATAAGAGTGAAGGAAAAGGTGTCGACCTTTGCTGCTCGAAAATTATTTGCCAGTCGCCAGCCCACCGTGCCTCCGACAGGAAAATACAGCACTGTCCTTGCTTCTCCTCGGCCAACAAAGGAGGCGGCCACGCAGACTTGCGACCTCACCTTTAGTGCCACGGTCGTCAGATCGGCCAGCGCAAAGATCGCCCGTTCAACCTCACCACTTTCGCCTGGCCACTCTATGGCTCACCCTTCATCGGGTTCTGCTAAATCTCGAGCCCAAAAGTCAGACACCAAGCCTTCCAAAAAAGAGCATACTCGTGAAGAGTTTTTACGTACCGCAACTTCCCAACCATCGGTTCCTCCTTCATCTAAACATCATACTTCTAAGAAGGCTCAAAAGAAACCCAGTTCCTCTCCTCCTCCGCCAAGGTGTGTCCCATCTGCAGCACCACCTGGCGGAAATCGCCCTCGGCCATCTTCTGTGTCGCCGAGGCGCACTGCTGGTGGCCGGTCAACCGGCCGATCGCTGGTGGCAGGAGACGCTCCTGACCAACCTATGGATCAGGATCTTCTGCCTTCGGCTGAATGCCATTCCATGCTGTCGGTCGCTAGCTCCGAGCAGCTTTGGTCACATTCCTCCATTTTCTGTTCACCCCATGTCCATTATCCACTGGAATATCCACGGCATTCGAGCCAATAGGGATGAATTGTCGATCCTCTTACGATCCTACTCGCCGGTCATCCTCTGTCTTCAGGAAACAAAGCTGCGTCCCCATGACCGCTTTGTTCTCCCTCATTTTCAGTCCGTCCGATATGATCTCCCCTCTGTTGCAGGCACTCCAGCCCATGGAGGACTCATGATTCTTCTCCATGATACTCTCCATTATCACCCAATCCCCTTAAACACTTCCTTCCAAGCTGTCGCCGTCCGTCTTTCCCTTTCCGGATACACGTTCTCTCTTTGTACTGTATACATTCCATCGTCCACACCAATGGCACGAGCTGATCTCCTTCATCTTCTTGGTCAGCTTCCGCCCCCATATTTGCTGGTTGGGGACTTCAATGCCCACCACCCGCTTTGGGGATCTCCACATCCTTGTCCACGTGGCTCCATATTGCTAGACGTCTTCCACCAAGCGGATCTAGTTTGCCTCAACACTGGGGTCCCTACATTTTTGTCTGCCTCCACGACACATTTATCTCATTTGGACCTTGCGGTCGGTACTGTTCCGCTGGCTCGGCGCTTCGAATGGTTCGCCCTTGATGATACACACTCGAGTGACCACTTTCCATGTGTCCTTAGACTGCAGCCTCAACTGCCATATATGCGCCCGCGACACTGGAAGTTTGCCCAAGCCGATTGGACACTTTTTTCGTCTCTAGCGACATTCGATGACCGTTGCTTTCCCAGCGTCGACGATGAGGTCACACATATTACCGACGTTATTCTTACAGCTGCGGAACGTTCAATACCACGCACCTCCGAATTGCCCCGGCGCCCCCCAGTTCCTTGGTGGAACGAGGCATGCTGTGACGCAATACGTGAGCGGCGACGTGCTCTTCGCATTTTCCGTCACCATCGTACTTTGGCCAACTGTATCCGCTATAAGCAGCTCCGTGCGCGATGCCGTCGCGTCATCCGCGATAGCAAGAAGGCAAGCTGGAAATTCTTTATTAGCTCATTTAACACCTTCACTCCCTCCTCGGAAGTTTGGAGTCGACTTCGACGGTTCTCAGGCGCGCCTAGTTTCTCCCCGGTCTATGGGCTCACTGTTGCGCATGATACATTAGTGGACCCCGTCGCAATTTCTAACTCATTGGGTCAGCACTTTGCTGAGATTTCGAGCTCTTCCAATTACCCGCCAGCGTTTCTCCCGAAGAAACGTGCAGCGGAAGTGCGACCTCTAGCTTTCTCCTCTCAAAATCGCGAAAGCTATAATACTGTTTTCTCCATGCGGGAACTCCAACATGCACTCTCTTCTTCTCGCTCCTCCGCCCCAGGACCGGATGGTATCCACGTCCAAATGTTGCTGCATTTATCAACCCATAGTCTGCATTACCTCCTTCGCCTATATAATCGAATTTGGACCGACAGTACTTTTCCCAGACGATGGCGGGAAGCTATCGTCGTTCCCGTTCTGAAACCTGGAAAGGACAAACATCTCCCCTCTAGCTATCGCCCCATTTCTCTCACGAGTAGTGTCTGTAAGGTTTTGGAGCGTATGGTGAATTACCGTCTAGCGTGGTGGCTGGAGTCCCGCAGTCTTTTAACACCTGCCCAATGCGGATTCCGAAAGAATCGTTCTGCCGTTGACCATCTTGTTGCTCTCTCCACTTATATCATAAATAATTTTCTCCGGAAACGCCAAACAGTAGCAATATTTTTTGATCTGGAGAGAGCATACGATACCTGTTGGAGGACAGGTATCCTCCACACACTGTTCTCTTGGGGCTTTCGAGGTCGGCTGCCCCTTTTTCTTCGCGAATTTATGGCAGAGCGCACATTTAGGGTGCGGGTGAACACTACTCTCTCCCGTAATTTCTCTCAAGAAAACGGGGTACCCCAGGGCTCCGTGCTGAGTGTTGTACTGTTTGCCATTGCCATCAATCCAATTATGGATTGTCTCCTTGCTGATGTCTCGGGCTCCCACTTTGTGGACGATTTTGCGATCTACTACAGCTCTCAATGGACCAGCCTTCTTGAACGACGTCTTCAGGGATGTCTCGATCGCCTCCACTCTTGGAGCATCGAAACCGGCTTCCGTTTTTCTCCCAGTAATACCGTTTGTGTTAATTTTTGGCGACGTAAGGAGTTTCTTCCACCCTCCTTACATCAAGGACCTGTCAACCTTCTGTTTTCGGACGTCGCTAAATTCTTGGGTCTTATGTTTGACAGAAAACTATGCTCGTCCTCCCACATTTCGTATCTTTCGGCTCGCTGTGTGCGATCCCTCAACACCCTCCGTGTCCTGAATGGTACCTCCTGGGTAGCGGACCGAGTGGTCCTTCTCCGCCTCTATCGCGCCTTAGTGCGCTCGAAATTGGACTATGGAAGCATAGTCTACTCCTCTGCTCGGCCATCTATTCTTCGGCGTCTCGACTCTATCCACCACCGTGGATTACGTTTAGTGTCTGGAGCTTTTTACACCAGCCCTGTGGAAAGCCTTTATGCTAAGACTGCTGAACCTCCGCTGTCCAATCGGCGAGCAGTCCTTCTGAGCCGTTATGCCAGCCATCTGTGTTCCATGCCTGCTAATCCAGCCCATGACATATTTTTCGACGCCTCCTTTGATGTCGGGTATGCAGGCCGCCCCTCCTCCCTACTACCACCAGGAGTCCGCTTCCGTCGACTGCTCCATTCTCTTTCCTTCCGCTTTCCTACAACCTTCTTGACAACTTGGGGTACAGCACCGCCTTGGCTCCGTCCCCGGATCTGCCTGCTCCGTGACCTTTGTCGATTTCCCAAGGATGGTACCCCTTCACTTGTTTATCGTCGGGCATTTGCTGCTCTATGTGCACAAATGACGGAAGCCACATTTATTTACACCGATGGCTCGAAAACATCGTTAGGTGTAGGGAGTGCCTATGTTGTTGGCGACACCCCAACTCACTTTCGGCTTCCCGACCAGTGTTCGGTCTATACTGCGGAGCTTTATGCTGTTCTCCGGGCTGTCCACTACATCCGCCGCCATCAGCGGATACAGTACGTTATCTGCTCCGATTCTCTCAGCTCTCTCCTCAGTCTCCAAGCTCTTTACCCTGTGCACCCTCTGGTCCACCGGATTCAGGGCTGTCTGCGCTTGCTCCACCTGGGGGGCGTCTTGGTGGCGTTCCTCTGGCTCCCGGGACACGTTGGTATCTGCGGAAATGAGGCGGCCGATATTGCAGCCAAGGCTGCAGTCTCTCTTCTTCGGCCAGCTATTCCATCGATTCCCGTCGCCGATCTACGGTGCGTTTTATGTCGTTGTGTTGTTCATTTATGGCACGCGCACTGGTCGACACTTCCCCAAAATAAATTGCGGGACGTGAAAACTCTTCCTTGTACTTGGACCTCTTCCTCCCGAACGCGTCGTCGGGAGGAGGTAATTTTAACTAGACTCCGGATAGGGCACTGTCTTTTTAGCCATAGACATTTTTAAGCGGCGATCCTCCCCCACTCTGTCCCCACTGCTCTCAGTTGTGGACGGTAAGACACCTTTTAATTGAGTGCCCCTATTTTACTCCGTTACGTGCCCGTCTACAGCTGTCGCCTGATATATCGTCAATTTTAGCAGATGACACGCGATCGGCCGATCGCGTTCTAGAGTTCATTCGTGCCAGTGAAATGTCGTCAGTCATATTTGAAGTTTTTTTTGGGACAACCAACCCCCTTCTGTAGTGAATTTTTAAGCCTTCCTTCTGCCTTTAGTTTCTCCAATTTTATGACTTTCGTTCCCATTGCTGCTAGTTTCCGTTTTCGTTTTTTTACTGTTTCCTAAGTCATAGACCGGGCGCTAATGACCTTAGCAGTTTTCCGCCCTAAAACCATAACAAAAAAAAAAAAAAAAAAAAAAACTACAGAATCCAAACTGATCTTCCCCGACGTCGGCTTCTACCAGTTTTTCCATTCGTCTGTAAAGAAATCGCGTTAGTATTTTGCAGCTGTGACTTATTAAACTGATAGTTTGGTAATTTTCACATCTGTAAACACCTGCTTTCTTTGGGATTGGAAGTATTATATTCTTCTTGAAGTCTGAGGGAATTTCGCCTGTCTCATACATCTTGCTCACCAGATGGTAGAGTTTTGTCAAGACTGGCTCTCCCAAGGCTGTCAGTAGTTCTAATGGAATGTTGTCTACTCCCGAGGCCTTGTTTCGATTCAGGTCTTTCAGTGCTCTGTCAAACTCTTCACGCAGTATCGTATCTCCCATTTCATCTTCATCTACATCCTCTTCCATTTCCGTGATATTGTCCTCAAGAATATCGCCCCCGTATAGACCCTCTATATACTCCTTCCACCTTTCTGCTTTCCCTTCTTTGCTTAGAACTGGGTTTCCATCTGGGCTCTTGATATCCATTCAAGTGGTTCTCTTTTCTCCAAAGGTCTCTTTAATTTTACTGTAGGCAGTGTCTATCTTACCCCTCGTGAGATAAGCCTCTACATCCTTACATTTGCCCTCTAGCCATCCCTGCTTAGCCATTTTTCACTTACTGTCAATCTCATTTTTGAGACATTTGTATTCCTTTTTGCCTCCTTCATTTACTGCATTTTTGTATTTTCTCCTTTCATCAATTAAATTCAGTATCTCTTCTGTTACCGAAGGATTTCTACTAACCCTCGTCAGTTTACCTACTTGATCCTCTGCTGGCTTCTCTATTTCATTCCTCAAAGCTACCCATTCTTCTTCTGCTGTATTTCTTTCCCCCATTCCTGTCAATTGTTCCCTTATGCTCTCCCTGAAACTCTGTACAACCTCTCTTTTAGTAAGTTTATCCAGGTCCCATCTCCTTAAATTCCCACCTTTTTGCAGTTTCTTCAGTTTTAATCTACAGTTCATAACCAATAGATTGTGGTCAGAGTCCATATCTGCCCCTGGAAATGTCTTACAATTTAAAACTTGGTTCCTAAATCTCTATCTTACCATTATATAAATCTATCTGAAACCTTTTAGTATCTCCAGGGTTCTTCCATGTATACAACCTTCTTTCATGATTCTTGAACCAAGTGTTAGCTATGACTAAGTTATGCTCTGTGCAAAATTCTACCAGGCGGCTTCCTCTTTCATTTCTTACCTCCAATTCATATTCACCTACTACGTTTGCTTCTCTTCCTTTTCCTACTGTCGAATTCCAGTCACCCATGACTATTAAATTTTCGTCTCCCTTCACTGCCTGAATAATTTCTTTTATCTCATCATACATTTCATCAATTTCATCATCTGCAGAGCTAGTTGGCATCTAAACTTGTACTACTGTAGTAGGCGTGGGCTTCGTGTCTATCTTGGCCACAATAATGCGTTCACTATGCTGTTTGTAGTAGCTTACCCGCACTCCTATTTTTTTATTCATTATTAAACTGACTCTTGAATTACCCCTATTTGATTTTGTAGTTATAACCGTGTATTCACCTGACCAAAAGTCTTATCCTCCTGCCACCGAACTTCACTAATTCCTACTATATCTAACTATCCATTTCCCTTTTTAAATTTTCTAACCTACCTGCCCAATTAAGGGATCTGACATTCCACGCTCCGATCCGTAGAACGCCAGTTTTCTTTCTCCTAATAACGACGTCCTCCTGAGTAGTCCCCGCGTGGAGATCCGAATGGGGGACTATTTTACCTCCGGAATATTTTACCCAAGAGGATGCCATCATCATTTAATCATACAGTAAAGCTGCATGCCCTCGGGAAAAATTATGGCTGTAGTTTCCCCTTGCTTTCAGCCGTTCGTAGTACGAGCACAGCAAGGCCGTTTTGGTTATTGTTACAAGGCCAGATCAGTCAATCATGCAGACTGTTGCCCCTGCAACTACTAAAAAACTGCTGCCCCTCTTCAGGAACCACACATTTGTCTGGGCTCTCAACAGATACCCCTCCGTTGTGGTTGCACCTACGGTATGGCTATCTGTGACGTTGAGGCACGCAAGCCTCCCCACCAACACAAGGTCCATGGTTCATGGGGGGGGACGAAATATTAATTTCTGGTAAAGTAAATTCCCAATAAATGTACATAATTTAGGAGTATAGATTTATTATGTACATTTATTGGGAATTTAGTTTACCAGAAATTAATATTTCGTCCCTCTCTGTCATCCTGCATTAGGTTGAGCCATCACCTAGTATGCATATATAATGACTTTAGCTCACTCTATCATCTAGAATTTGTTAAAGCAGGGTCATCTGTGAGGAATGAATTGACATACCCAATCGTTTAGTGTGATTAAATTGCTAAAATTGGACACACCACACTGTTGTGTAAGGGCCAGGGATCATGTTGATGTTGAGAGAAAGCATCCCATGGATAAGGAACATTATCAACAACACAACAAACGAACAACATAAAAGTGTTTACTCCTCCATGTTATATTAATTGTTGCAAAAGTCACCCTGTCTGGAGTTAAGATTGTCCTGTGTACTTGAAAGAATTAAAAATTAAAGAGAAACATCTCACAAAATATGCTTAATTGAAAACCAGACATTTATACAGAGCACAGCGGCTTCCGTCTGCTATGCCATTTGTCACGACAGTGCAGAAACAAGCAACGAAAGTAACTACAAGGAAACAGGTGCAGACATACATTCCTAAAGGTTTTATACATTATTCCTTTTCTGACTCATTTCTGCCCAGTACTAGATAGAGGTTTTGATTTTTACCCGTCTTCACAAATAATCGGTTTTCTTCACATTTAGGGTTAGCCTGTTGGGATTGAACTGTGCAAGGCCTTAAGGACTGTATCAGTTGTAGTGGACAGAGGTTCTGTAACATCACTCACTACTACACTAGTGTCGTGTGCACACATGATCTTGGCAGCATTTCTGTGGTGTGTATTTCACTTACTTATAATAAGGAACAGAAGTGGACCTAATACACTACTGTGGGCTACATCTGTTTCAACTTTCCTAGTGTCAGGTACTTATCTGATTTTGTGATTTGTATGAGATGATGTGAGTTCCACAACCTGTAATTCTTGTTGCATATATGATTGATCCCATTTGTTTTTTCTTTTATCTCCTTTGCATCCTACTTACCTGGAAGGATTTCATGACTATCTGTATTGAAAGCTTTACAAAGCTCTAAAAGTAACTCTAACAACACTGTTGTTGTTGAAACTTCCTGCCAGAGTAAAACTGTGTGCTGGACCGCGACTCGAGCTCTGGGCCTTTGCCTTCATGGGCAAGTGCTCTAGCAACTGAGCTACAAAGCTCCGGAAAAGGCCTCACAACCCGCCCTCACAGCTTTACTTCTGCCAGTACCTCATCTCCTACCTTCCAAACTACACTGAAGCTCTTGTACAGAGTTTGCAAGATAATTGTTATTATCTAAATTACTAACCATTTTGACGGTGTATTCATTTATCATTGTTTCTGTAATTCTACCTGGTTGAAAGTAATGGTGATTATTGTGGTGTAGGCTGTGATCGTATTAAGTACTTCGTGGTTCATTGTTTCATTAATCTTTCAATTACTTGAGAGAATGCCAAGAAGAGTGAAATGTGTCAGTGATTTTCAACTTTATGCCTATTTCCACACTTGAATAAAGGTATCACTTTCAATATTTTTAATCTTTCACTGAACATACCCTCAATGAATGATAAATTAACAATGTAGACTAAGGGCTCTGCAATTTGCAAAGCTCCACGGGTTATAAGTGACAATGGTACTTCACGAACATCAGCTAACATTATGCATTTGAGACTTTCAATCACCATTACTACTTCAAGCTCATTAATTGGAACTAACCTCATGCTGTATGCTGGTGTGGAAAACCTAAGTTTATCCTGATTAGTGCAATTCAAGCTAAGTGTTTTGAATGCTTTTATAAAGTAATCATATATGTAATTTGGCAGGTATTTGTTACCAATATTGATATCATCAACATTTTTACAAAATTACACAGAGGTTTTGAGTTATTGCCCATCATTCTCAATATGTTATCATTTGGAATTACCTGTTGATACATTTTCCTACAAGTATCTACCTATTCTATAAACTGGGGCTCCATGGAGCTTTTCTTTTGCTTGTGTTACAAGGTGGCATTCTGCCCTAATTGCAGCCAGTAATTATCCAGCTTTCCTTTGCTACTGAGAGATTGCTGCAAGGAGGGCTCCAGGCTTAACTTCCACTAACAGAGAAGTTTGCTACAATCCCTTCTTTATGTGGGAGCATGATTCAGCAACAACAACAACATGTGGTCTCAACAGCATGTTATCGTATCTCTGTCAAAATGCCTAGGGATTCATCTTTGAATGTTTTAATTTAATATATTTTTGACTTAATTTAATATTTTAAGTTAGTATATTTTCCTGATGTGTAGAAAAACTAACTGTATGGAAAAGATGGTGGATTGGATAGTCAACTGCTTTGCCTGAATCTTAGAAAACAGATAGCTCCTTAGTCACTTTCAGTGTGGATGCAGGAGATAATGTGACCTTAACAGTCACAAGCAGTACTTAATTTTTAAGGGACTCTGTTGAGTTACTTATGTTAAAAAGCATTGTGCTATTATCATTTGTACTGAACAGGGAAGCTACTTTAGATCAGTGGTTTTCCTGCTTATATCTTGAGGATCTGCACATTGTGGTGTACAGTTCATGTGTGTTTGCAATACTGGAGCAGCCGAAGTGTAACAGAGGGATGAAGTTTCTCATCCGCACTAATTCTTTTTACATTCTTCAGGCCCTCTAGAAAATGTATCCAGCAGAGAAAATTGCTCAGAAAATACAGGAGTACCTCATTGTGTTTCGACAGCATTGGGATAAGGCTTGGGCCACTTTTTTCTGCTACCAGGGCACAAAAAGAGAAAATGAGCTAGCTGAAGTTGTATCTGAGGAGGCCTGCCTGATTCAGAGAATCGGAGATAGTCTATTCCCTTGTGAGCTTTTGTCTTACTGTTGAGCATGAGGATCAAGCAAAAATGTGTGGAAGAGTTGCTAGAGAAGGGCAATAAGCTGCAGATAGTGAAAGCAGTGATCCAGCTATGGCATTGCTCTTGGTCACAGAACTGGAATGAGGTTGCACTCTCTCGTCTCTGTATGGGGGACAGTCCTGTTGTGTGTGATGACATACTCCAGAGGAAAGACTCCATTTGTTGTGTTGCTGGCATTTTTAATGGAGTGTGTTCTGTATTCTGACAAGAGAAGAGACAAAGTGATGTGGTAACCTGCACTCTATTTTAGTTGATAAGGAGAAGAATGTGATTAAAACTGTTAAAACATTATGCACTCTTTGCATTCTAGCTTTTATGTTGGAGATTTTAGTAGGCAGTAGAGTGACATGATCATCTGTTATTTGGTGATAAGTCAACTGCATGTATTTGGTGTTGTACTTGCATTCTTCTGTTTGAACTTTGTTCTTATTCGTTTTAAAAACTGATGGGTGCAAACAGTATCATTCAAAGCAATCTCTTTCATGGATTTTAACAATACCAGAGAAGGAAAGTTGCTACTCACCATATAGTGGAGATGCTGAGTCGTGATAGGCACAGCAAAAAGATTCACACAATTATAGCTTTCGGCTGTTAAGGCCTTTGTCAGCAGCGCGCGCACACACACACACACACACACACACACACACACACACACACACAATGCGCATGTGTGTGTACTGCTGACAAAGGCCTTAATGGCCGAAAGCTATAATTGTGTGAATCTTTTTGTTGTGCCTATCGCGACTCAGCATCTCCGCTATATGGTGAGTAGCAACTTTCCTTCTCTGGTATTGTTACATTCCGTCCTGGATTTTCCATTGTTCGGTCTTTCATGGATTTTTGATATATGATGATGAGTTCCACCTTGTCACAAAATCAACCTCTGCTGTCAATTTCTTGTGTTTGCAGTAGCACAAGCTGTGGCACTTTGCTGTGCTAGACAAAATTGCAGTTAAATCAAACAATGGAAACTCCATATAGGAATATCAATAATGTTGAAAAAGATAGACCGCTACTTACTATAAAGATGACACATTAAGTTGCATACAGGCTCAATTAAGACACTTTGGCCCAATCTGCCGGAGTTGGTGGTCGTGTTTGTGTGAAGTGTGCATGCTTGTATGAATAAATGGTGGGTGTTTGTCTTACTTTTTCAATGAAGGTTGTGGCTGAAAACTTTTGTGTAAGTGTGTTTTACTTGTAACTGTCTGAAACTTGACATGTCTTCTGTATGGTAAATTATGGTTGGACATTGTTGGCATAGACTGTAGACAACAAAAGGAAGAGTTGGACATGCCTCCAGTCTCAACATTGCACTCCATAGCAATTTGTCTAGTAAATCGAATTGACACCATTCAGTCAAGGTCTGCCTTAGGCCCATCACAGAACTTCTCTCCAGAGTCGATCTCACTCCTTACACCTACCACTCCCTGTACTCTTACCTTCTACATGCTACCTGAAATGCATAAACCCAACCATGCAGGATGCCCCTTTGTGGGTGGCTACTATGTACCCACTGAGAGATCTCTGCTCTTGTAGGCCAACATCTTTAGCCTATTACCAGCAACCTACCCCCTATATAAAAGACACCAACCATTTACTCCACCGACTCTCCACAGTTCCTGTTCCTTTTCCACATGCTGCCCTGCTCGTCATTATTGATGTCACCTCCCTAATGCCCATGGCCTTGTCGCTGTTGATCACTATCTTTCCCAACGCCTGATGGACTCCAAACATACAACCTCCTTCCTAGTCACCTTGAGCAACTATGTCCGCAGCTCATGGTCTAGTGGCTAGCGTTGCTGCCTCTGGATCACAGGGTCCCGCACTCAATTCCCGGCTGGGTTAGGGATTTTGCCTGGAGACTGGGTGTTTGTGTTGTCATCATCATCATTCATGACCGTGGCTGGACTGGACTGTGCAAAATAAATTGGACTGTGTTAAAATTGGGCCTTTGTACGGGTGCTGATGACCACACAGTTGAATGCCCCACACATCAATCATCATCGTCGTCATCGTCATATCATCATCATCATCATCATCATCATCATCAATAACAACAACTACAACAACAACAACAACTACTACTACTACTACTACTACTACTACTACTACTATATTCTCACCCACAATCACTTTTCCTTTGAAGGCATCACTTACAAAAAAAAAACAGGTTATGGTTATGGCATGTGCAGCCTGTCCAGAGGAATCCTTTCTGATCACCCAGAACCCCAAACCCCTCACATGGTTCAGATTCATTGATGACATCTTCATGATCTGGATCGAGGGAGAGGGCCCCCATCCACATTCCTCCAGAATCTCAACATCTTCTTTCCCATTCACTTCACCTTCCTTAACCCAACAAGCTACCTTCCTCAATGTTGACCTCCACCTCAAAGATACCTAAATTAGTACCTCCGTCCATATCAAACCTACCAACCACCAGCAATACCTCCACTTTGACAACTGCCACCCATTCAGTACCAAGAAGAGCCTTCCTTACAGCCTAGCCATCCGCAGCAGTCACATCTGTAGTGATGAGCAGTCTCTCTCAAAATACACCAGGGGTCTCACTGAGATCTTCACAGACTGTAATTACCCTCCCCACCTTATTCAAAGACAGATCTCCCATGCATTATCTCTCCAGTCACCCAGTACCTCCCACAGTCCGACCACATAGGAGCATTCCCATTGTGACTCAGCACCACCCAGGACTAGAGCAACTTAATCACATTCTCTGCCATGGTTTCAACTACCTCTCGTTGTGCCCTGAACGAAATGAGGAATGCTCTACCCACTACCCTTCCCACTCCTCCTACAGTGGTATTCCAATGCCTACCGAACCTACGTAATATCTTTGTCCATCCTTACACAACCCTGCCCCCAACCCCTTGCCTCATGGCTTCTATCGCTGTAATAGACCTAGATGCAAGACCTGTCCCATATATCCTCCTACCACTGCCTACTCCAGTCTGGTCACAAGCACCACCTGTCCCATCAAAGGCAGGCGTACTTGTAAAACCAGCCATGTGATCTACAAGCTAAGCTGCATTCCATGTGGGCATGACAACCAACAAGCTATTTGTCCGCATAAATGGCCACCTACAAACTGTGGTCAAAAAACAACCAGACCACCCAGTTGCTGAGCGCACTGCTGAATGCAACATTCTTTATTTCAGTGGCTGTTTCACAGCCTGTGCCATCTGGATACTTCCCACCAGCACCAGCTTTTCTGAACTGCATAGGTGGTAACCCTCCTTATGATATATCCTATGTTCCCGTAGTTCTCCTGACCTCAACTTTTGCTAGTCGTCCTTTACCCATCCATCACTTCCCATTTCCCATTCCACCTCCACACAGCCCCCTATTCCACCAACACACCCACAGCCTTTTTTACTTCTCTCCTTTTCTGCTGCAGTTGCCCCCACCCTCCCCTCAGTGTCCCCCACCTGCTCTCCATCTAACCTCCCGACTGCTCCTAGCTGCCCTACTATCTCCCCACCTCATTCCTGCTTGCTCCTACAAGCAGCATATTTACCATCCCCCACCCCTACCAATTCCCGGCTCCCGCTCCAGCCTCCTCGCTGTCTGGCCTTGGCACCCAGAGACTGTGAGCGTGCATGCATGCGTGTGCGCGCATGTGTTCCAATCCGAGCTTAGCCTGATCTCCTATAATCTCATTGTTGATTAGACATTGAGACCTAACCTTCCTTCCTTTTCCTGCTGAAACAGAATTGTCTAGAGTTGCATAAAGGAGAAGGAATACTTTCAACGAAACTTCCTTGATGTTGTAGCCATGTTTCGAATTGTTCTGAAGATGTTGGCATCGAAATTGCGTTTAACCAACATTATAGTACAGATTTAAATGTGACCCGTCTTGCCATTCAGCATGCGAGTTTCAGAGATCGTACACCCATTGAAGACTCAGTGATATGAATGCTACCAGTCCAACATGGAGCAGATAGCACTGAACCTTTGACACAGCAGCAGATACACACCTGTTGTGCCTTATTGACAAGCCCAGACTGATGATGAACCTGAATGGTTAATTACAACCATGTCTAGTGTAATAGCCACGTTGCTTGGTCCTCATTGCTTTGTATTACCCTCTTCTATCCATTGGTTCCTTATGTACATCTCTGTTGTTGCACTACACCCTGTATGAGCTGCCATGTCTTGGTATGACAAACAGGTTTCTTGGAGACCAATCATTTTGTCTTGCTCAGACTAGCTCACATACTAATGATGTTGGTCTCTTTGCAGAAACAGGGCATATTAGCAGTTGTATCCAATTTGCATTTCACTTGATAGTTCATAATATACTGAGGTAGGCACAGCACTGACATTTCTGATTGTAAAGTAGCAGGTGCTGATAAGCCTACTTCTGTTCATTTCTCTGCAACTTTAATCATTTATTGCTTTTATATTGTCATACTTCTCTTCGGAGTTTGCATTTATTCAAGCCACTTTTCTGACCTGCTGGAGATGGTGATCGTGCTGGACCTGACGGGATACCAATTCGATTCTACACAGAGTACGCGAAAGAACTTGCCCCCCTTCTAACAGCCGTGTACCGCAAGTCTCTAGAGGAACGGAAGGTTCCAAATGATTGGAAAAGAGCACAGGTAGTCCCAGTCTTCAAGAAGGGTCATCGAGCAGATGCGCAAAACTATAGACCTATATCTCTGACGTCGATCTGTTGTAGAATTTTAGAACATGTTTTTTGCTTGCATATCATGTCGTTTTTGGAAACCCAGAATCTACTCTGTAGGAATCAACATGGATTCCAGAAACAGCGATCGTGTGAGACCCAACTCGCTTTATTTGTTCATGAGACCCAGAAAATATTAGATACAGGCTCCCAGGTAGATGCTATTTTCCTTGACTTCCGGAAGGCATTCGATACAGTTCCACACTGTCGCCTGATATACGAAGTAAGAGCCTATGGAATATCAGACCAGCTGTGTGGCTGGATTGAAGAGTTTTTAGCAAACAGAACACAGCATGTTGTTATCAATGGAGAGACGTCTACAGACGTTAAAGTAACCTCTGGCATGCCACAGGGGAGTTTTATGGGACCATTGCTTTTCACAATATATATAAATGACATAGTAGATAGTGTTGGAAGTTCCATGCAGCTTTTCGCGGATGATGCAGTAGTATACAGAGAAGTTGCAGCATTTAGAAAATTGTAGCGAAATGCAGGAAGATCTGCAGCGGATAGGCACTTGGTGCGGGGAGTGGCAACTGACCCTTAACATAGACAAATGTAATGTATTGCGAATACATAGAAAGAAGGATCCTTTATTGTATGATTACAGGATAGCGGAACAAACACTGGTAGCAGTTACTTCTGTAAAATATCTGGGAGTATGCGTGCGGAACGATTTGAAGTGGAATGATCATATAAAATTAATTGTTGGTAAGGCGGGTACCAGGTTGAGATTCATTGGGAGAGTCCTTAGAAAATGTACTCCATCAACAAAGGAGGTGGCTTACAAAACACTCGTTCGACCTGTACTTGAGTATTGCTCATCCGTGTGGGATCTGTACCAGATCGGGTTGACGGAGGAGATAGAGAAGATCCAAAGAAGAGCGGCGCGTTTCGTCACAGGGTTATTTGGTAACCGTGATAGCGTTACGGAGATGTTTAACAAACTCAAGTGGCAGACTCTGCAAGAGAGGCCCTCTGCATCGCGGTGTAGCTTGCTCACCAGGTTTCGAGAGGGTGCGTTTCTGGATGAGGTATCGAATATATTGCTTCCCCCTACTTATACCTCCTGAGGAGATCACGAATGTAAAATTAGAGAGATTCGAGTGCGCACGGAGGCTTTCAGACAGTCGTTCTTCCGGCGAACCATACGCAACTAGAACAGAAAAGGGAGGTAATGACAGTGGCACGTAAAGTGCCCTCTGCCACACACCGTTGGGTGGCTTGCGGAGTATAAATGTAGATGTAGATGAATGTGTGTGTGGGGGGGGTATGCACTTGCATTTGTGTGTGTGAGTAGCAACCTATACTTTTCCTTACATTGTTGAATATAAAGTGATACATTATTAGAGTTTGATGTAATTTGTAAAGCATGATTCAAAAATAAGTCTGAATAAACTGTTTATGTTGGAACATTTGATTCTCTCTCAGCATAGTTTGCATTTGTATTGAAAGCTATGTGGCTGATACTGACACACATCAGTTTCTCCATCAGACCCTAAAAATTCATTTCAGTTGTACAAAATTCCTGTAGTAATGCTGCCAAAATCTATGTTGAATTGTTTTTCACATTTAATTTTAATTCACATTTATAATTATGGTAGCCATTATACTTTTTTAATTTTTCCATTGAAATGGCTTCCGACTGGATATCCTGCAGTTGTTGGGCAGAGGGGCTTACAGTCATGAGAACTGTTAACACTTTCATTTGATGGTCATCTGTTGTTGTTCTGCATTTCCTCCTGGCATCCTTGAAAGTGTGTTGCAAGTAAGAAAAATACATGTTCATTCATTCACACATCATGTTCCATTGTGAAGAGCATTGAGGAATGTGCAGCAAGTTAAACTATACATCGTCAGAAACTGCTACTGCAGGAAACTTCTGTAACATTCACGAACAACCAAAAGAGTTTCTTCTAATCCACGTACATTATTAAATTGTGAATTGCTTCTAGATTAAACATGGTATGGAAACTACTGGTGGAATGTAAGTATTAAATTGGCTTATAAGTTTGTAACGATTTTGTTTTGCATGTTGGTGTTCAGTTGCTACAGGTTACTTTTCGATTGTCATTTTTTATTTGTAATTCATTTTTAGTATTTGAGTTTACATATTGTCATTTTTTCTTTTGGAGATAGTGAGTAGAGCTGTGGACACTAGGAATGGAGTGCCAAGTGGAGAAATTTGAACATTTCCAACATATTCTTTTGTTAGAATTCATTAGAGGGATGACAGCAGCAGAGACAGTAAGAAACATTTGCACCTTATATGAGGATAATGCCATAGACAGAGTATGTCAAGAAAATTGTTTTGAGGAGGAGTGTTTTGACTTTAGTGACACTCTACATTTAGGAAGATATTTGGGGTTTGGAGACGATCATTTCAATGCCTTGATCATAATGATCCATGTCAGTGTACTCAGTAACTGGCAAATGTGATGAACTAGGAACATTCCACCATCATGTGATATTTGCATGCAGTGGGAAAGGTTAAAAAATCAGGTGTGTGGCTACCACTTGCTCCAAGTCAAAATCGCAAAAATCTGCAGGTGCCCATATGTGCATCTCTGCTTGCCTCATTATCAATTGTCAACAACTAAGATGTCTTGCAAATGCAGTCTGAGAAAAACAACCAGGAAGACTGCATGAGGTGATGTTATTCCACGATAATGCCTGCCTGCATTCTGCAGACTGACAAAAAACGCTACCGTATTTACTCGAATCTAAGCCGCACTTTTTTTCCAGTTTTTGTAATCCAAAAAACCGCCTGCGGCTTAGAATCGAGTGCAAAGTAAGAGGAAGTTCTGAAAGATGTTGGTAGGTGCCGCCACAGCTAACTTCTGTTGTCGAATATATGTAGCGCTTCACAGGCATGCTTTTTAGGCACAAAAATAAATACTGGCGCCAAAACCTCTGCGTCACTAAATAAATTTTTTAAAAAAGGTGGAAGACGAGCTTTTTTTCTCCGCCCCGAGTTTCGACCACTGCATTTTCATACATTACCCAACGAAGTAAATACAAATTCCGTATTGTTCATCTTTGAATGTAGCAGAATTTCAATATACTACGAAAATCCGACTTGCAAGACTGTTTGGGATGTTTGTCAATATGGCCAACTCTACGTTCTGAATTTTTTCCTGCCTGTGAGAAGAGATTGTTGCTAATAGGAACCTGATGAAATGTGAATCACATGCAGTATTTTCTTCACCATAAGAATAATACGGATATAAACATTTTGCCATGTATTCTTTCGTGTTTGCTGCTATCTCATTTAAATCCTGTCTGCCTAATAAACTACGAAACTAGAGTGACACAACAGCAAACGCGGAAGAATATACGTATCGTGTCATGTTTATATTCGTATTATTCTTATGCCTAATAGTGATACAGTCAGAAATGAAGCACGGCAACTGACTAGATTTTTAAATCTAAGATGACTCTAATTTCTGTGCAGAATTTGATGTACTAAATAAGCGGACGCAAAGATTTTCAAACGGAGAAAAATTTTCGCCTAACTCTCGTTCAGAACATGTTCTATCATACGTAGTCTATTATTTGGTTCTTGTTGATCATTATCCAAGAAAGCAGCAGTGTAAGTAACAACAAATAGAAGTCTCTTGCCATTGTTTCGCTAATGAGACGATTCCTCTCTTTTTTTTTAAATTGTAAGCGGTGGTAGCGCGCACAAAAGCAAGCCATGCCGTGAGCGGCGACAGGCCGTAAACACGCACTATCACAATGCGACAAACAATGCATGACACAGTACAGTAATGCATTTTCAGCTTAGAGTGACGTAAACACCTATAACAAAGAAAACGGCACTTATCAGATCAAAGCAAAATAAGCAATCGATTCAAACCAGACGAAGCACGTGAAAAAGGAAGGGTACCCGTATAAATACGGACGGAGCGCCTGACGCATAGCAATTGCTACCTGGTAAAGCTTACCTGCTAAGCTTACGACTCGAACCAAACTACTGTAGCTGTATCGTCATTCATTTGATCTAAATTGTGTCTCATATTACAATGGACCAAATTTGTTTCGATTTGGGGATGCGGCCTAAAACTTTTCTCTTCCCTTGAATTTCGAGTCTCAAATTTCAGTTGCGGCTTACAGTCGGGAAATTTTTTTTTCCTTTATTTCGAATGTCATTTTTCAGGTGCGGCTTAGATTCGAGTAAATACGGTATACAGCAGTTGAGTTGGGAAGTCATTCTGCACCCGCCTTATTCACCTGATCTCGTGCCCTCAGATTTTCACTTTTTCCTCTAACGAACAACCTTAAAGGAACTTCCTTTACAGATAGATGAAAATGTGCTCCAAAGATGGCTCATCTAGTTTTTCACCCCAAAATCACACGATTTCTACAGTCGCAGAATCAAAAAGTTAGCCCAGCGTTAGTAGACTGATGCGAATAATGAAGGAGAATACATTATTGGTGACAGAGACTTTTGTTTTGCTTATCTGTTGTGTTTGTTAACCTTATGGAAAAATGCTGAAAACTTCTGCACCAACACAATAATTTTAGGAGTAACTGAGTAGTAGAGATGTTCAGTTATCAAAAGCCACGTAAACGAGACAGAGAACTTCACTAGCTCTCGGACTATATGCTTTTCGGAGCTGCAAAGTACACTCACGGCTGCATCATGATGACTTACTACATTGTGGCGGAGTGTCAGCCAGGTTGTGTGGGTGAGGGGAGAAAGGTGGCAGGGAGCAGAGGAGAGGGCTGGGGGAGGGTGGCTGATGGCTAGCTGGAAGACGCAGCAGGGAGTATACATTGGTCCAGTAATTCACTCTTTTTTTTCTTCAATTAATGATAGCAACAGCTACAGTAGCAATATGTAAACTGTTCTCCACCCAGGAGATTCTTCCTTGGAGTGTCATTTCAAAACTAATGCTCACTACCTTTAATGATACTGACTAATAGAAGCTTGATGTGTTTCATGAAACTGACTTTAGAGACAGCTGTCATGTTCTGAGAGGCCTTGATTTTTACATATAATGAGTTTCCAAAATCAGTGTATGTAATGCAAGGCAGTGACTTACTGTATGAAAGCCAGTGTATTTACTTTCTGCTTACATTGCAGGGCAGTAATAATAAATTATCCATATACATTAATTGTTGCAGCTGGTGTAAATGTAGATGTTGATACACAGAATGCTCATTTAACATTGAACAAGAAGCAGTGGTTACAAACATTTGCTTAAGATCGTTTAAGTGTGAGCTGAACCCTTATCGGTGCTTAAATTTCATTCCAGATAGAAGCTGCACTTGGAGACCTAACTCATCTGACTGGCCAATACCAGTCTGTTTCATCGAGAACAAATTCACTTCATCAAGTGAGTGAGCAACTTTTGGCTGACCAGGTGCGTTATCATCTTCAAGAGAACTGGCTTTTAAGTCAATAATGTCATTAAATAGTACTTTCATTTGTTAAGTCTCTTATATATTGACATTAAGTATGGCATTTAAGTTCATTAAAAAATCTTAATTGGTTTAAAATTACAGAACAGGGTGTACCCAATGTTACAAATGTTGCCAGTAACGGGGCCAAAAAGGTTTCAGATCACTTCCTTTTACTTTATCTGTGGTGTACTGTGTTAGATCTTGTAGAAGCTATGAAGTCCTGTGAATTTGAGAGAATTACTTCATTATTTCCATTTCATTTTTTTCTGACACTGTTTCTAGAATGTGTGTTTAATGGCTTTTTGTTCTCCATTTAGGTGAAATTGAATGGACTTTATGAAGAAGTGAACAAAAGGCTGCAGTATTTCACATCTGTTGACAGCCTTTCCAGCCGACTGGCATCACCGACATTGTCAGTAGCGAGTGATGCTTTTGTAGATATTTTAAATCGTCTGGATGAGTGCATAGAGTACATGACTGTTCATGTAAGTATACTCTTCCTGTAAGACAGTTCAAGCTTTCAGTTAGCATTATAAATATTATATGTATTCCTTCCCATGCGTTTGTTTTAACTGCTGAGTGCAGAAGATAGTTTTGTAATGTGTGTAAGACTAGTCCAAATGTAACAATTTGATTGGTCAAAAGTCTGTGCACATCATGGAGACGCATCCATTATATGTGAACCAAACATCTGAGTTAGAATTGGAGATGTTAGCAAATTTGCTCAACTCTGTGAGCATAAATCACATTTGCACAGACAAATTGTAGTGTGTTGGCAGAGATCATTGCAAATCTGGCACGCATAATGACTTTGAGTCTGCCTTTTGTTTTGTCTAGTCTTTCTCTTCTAAAGTGGCTTGTAAGAATGAGTTCATTGCTTACATTTCTTGAAATACACATTTGTGTAAACTTAAGAGCAGTAAATACAGTGATCGGGTTAAGAAGGCAGCTACTTATAATTTTAAAGGTCTGTAATGGGTTGTTGGTAGATTTCAGTCAAAGACACCTCATAGATCAGCCCTAGAAATTATCAAAATATAAGGAGTTCTAAACATGTGTCAAAATGTAAAATAATTACTTGTAACCTGTTACAGTTTACATATTACACAATTGATGATGTAGTTTACTTCGTGAAGTACATATTCAGAGCAGTATATTTTAATTTTTTAGCTATTATTTCACTCAGTGCTTGGTTGGATATTGCTTTTGTAAATTCTAAATTTGCCTAACTTCTTCCTATTGCAACAAATTGTAATATTGTTATCTGACACTCATGTGATGAAATTACTTTCCTACTACAAGTAGTTTGCTATTATGTGAAGAGTTAAAAGCACCAATAGATAATTTCATGACTTCTAACCTGGCCCACTTCAGTTATTTGATGCTAATTGGTAAACCAATCTACATTGTCAGATAATAATATTGTGAATGTTTGCAGATGAAAGATACCGTGAATGTGGGAAGCACTTAGAAAAAATTGACAGATCTTTGTATCAAGGTGGTGAAAAAGCTTTCTCCTTATCTCAGGTTGTTGTTGTTGTTGTTGTTTTTGTTGTTGTTGTTGGTCTTTTTTTTCTTCCCAGTAGTGTTTCTTTATGCGTCATTTGTTTAGGGAACGATTCCTTGTAGCAAGAGATAAGTTTATTATTTAGTATATGTTGATAAATAAATACCAAACGAAAGCGCTGGCATGTCGATAGACACACAAACAAACACAAACATACACACAAAATTCTAGCTTTCGCAACCAACGGTTGCCTCGTCAGGAAAGAGGGAAGGAGAGGGAAAGACGAAAGGATTTGGGTTTTAAGGGAGAGGGTAAGGAGTCATTCCAATCCCGGGAGCGGAAAGACTTACCTTAGGGGGAAAAAAGGACGGGTATACACCCGCGCACACACACACATATCCATCCACACATATACAGACACAAGCATACATATACCAATATGGTACTCTTTAGTATTTCAACATTTCAATTTTTACTTAATTTACTTTCATTCCAAAATATTACATTAATATGGTCCCTATAAGTTATTATTTTTCTTCTTAGTCATATTGTTTTAATGTAAATAACATTAAATGTCCAAGCCATGATTTTGAAGTGGATGGTGCTTATGCCATCTATCTTCCATGTAGCTTATGAAAATATTGGAATGTAAATTACATAGTATTACTGAAAGTGACCAGTTAAATTACTTCTGTTATCTATAAAAATGGTATTTCATTTTCAACTTCAAGTAAAGTATACAATGGAGAACCAATTTCTGAATAATGTTATTGTGGTCTTCGGTCCGAAGAATGTTTTGATGCAGCTCTCCACGCAACTGTCCTGTGCAAGTTTCATTATCTCCTAATAACTACTGCAGCTCACATTCTTCTGAATCTGCTTACGGTTTTCATCTCTTGGTCTCTATGATTTTTACCTCCCACACCTCCCTCCAATAATGAACTGGTGATCCCTTGATGTTCCAAAATGTGTTCCCTCAATCAGTCCATTCTTCTAGTCAAGTTGTGCCACAAATCTCTTCTCTTCCCAATTATATTCAGTACCTCCTCATTAGTTAGATCATCTACCCACCTAATCTTCAGAATTCTTCTGTAGCACCACATTTCAAAAGCTTCTGGTGATGCTGAGGGAATTAGATTAGGAAATGAGACACTTAAAGTAGTAAAGGAGTTTTGCTATTTGGGGAGCAAAATAAGTGATGATGGTCGAAGTAGAGAGGATATAAAATGTAGACTGGCAGTGCAAAGGAAAGCATTTCTGAAGAAGAGAAATTTGTTAACATTGAGTATAGATTTAAATGTCAGGAAGTCGTTTCTGAAAGTATATGTATGGAGTGTAGCCATGTATGGAAGTGAAAGATGGACAATAAATATTTTGGACACGAAGAGAATAGAATCTTTCGAAATGTGGTGCTACAGAAGAATGGTGAGGATAAGATGGGTAGATCACATAACTAATGAGGAAGTGTTGAATAGGATTGGGGAGAAGTTTGTGGCACAGCTTGACTAGAAGAAGGGATCGGTTGGTAGGACATGTTCTGAGGCATCAAGGGATCACCAGTTTAGTATTGGAGGGCAGCGTGGAGGGTAAAAATCACAGGGAGAGACCAAGAGACGAATACACTAAGCAGATTCAGAAGGATGTAGGTTGCAGTAGATACTAGGAGATGAAGAGGCTTGCACAGGATAGAGTACTGTATTTACTCGAATCTAAGCCGCACTTTTTTTCCAGTTTTTGTAATCCAAAAAACCGCCTGCGGCATAGAATCGAGTGCAAAGTAAGCAGAAGTTCTGAAATATGTTGGTACGTGCCGCCACAACTAACGTCTGCCGTTGAATATATGTAGCACTACACAGGCATGCTTTGCAGGCACAAAGATAAATACTGGCGCCAAAACCTCTGCGTCAGTAAATAAATTAAAAAAAAGGCGGAAGACGAGCTTTTTTCTGCACCCCGAATTTCGACCACTGCATTTTCATACATTATCCAACGAAGTAAATACAAATTTCGTATTGTTCATCTTCGAATGTAGCAGCTTTTCAATGTACTACGGAAGTCCGACTGGCAAGACTGTTTGCGATGTTTGTCAGTATGGCCAATTCTACGTTCTGAATTTTTTCCTACCTGTGAGGAGAGGTGGTTGCTAATGGGAACTTTTGTGAATCACATGCAGTATTGTCTTCACCATAAGAATAATACGAATATAAACATTTTGCCATGTATTCTTTCGTGTTTGCTGCTATCTCATTTAAATCCTGTCTGGCTAATAAACTACAAAACTAGAGTGAGACAACAGCAAACGCGGAAGTATACACATATCATATCATGTTTATATTCGTATTATTCTTATGCCTAATAGAGATACAGTCAGAAATGAAGCACGGCAATTGACTAGATTTTTGAATCTAAGATGACTCTAATTTCTGTGCAGAAAGTAATGTACTAAAGAGGCGTCTACAAAGATTTTCAAACGGAGAAAAATTTTCGCTAAACTCTCGTTCAGAACATATTCTATCATACGCAGTTTATTACTTGGTTCTTATTGATCATTAACAAAGAAAGCAGCAGTGTAAATAACAACAAATAGCAGTCTCTTGCCATTGTTTCGCTACTGAGACAATTCCTCTCTCTCTCTCTCTCTCTCTCTCTCTCTCTCTCTCTTTTTTTTTAAATTGTAAGCGGCGGTAGCACGCACAAAAGCAAACCATGCCGCGAGCGGTGACGGGTCATAAACATTCATTATCAGAATGCGACAAACAATGCATGACACAGTACAGTAATGCATTTTCAGCTCAGAGTGACGTAAACACCTATAACAAAGAGAGCAGCACTTATCAGATCAAAGAAAAATAAGCAATCAATTCAAACCAGACAAAGCACGTGAAAAACGAAGGGTACCCGTATAAATACGGACGGAGCGCCTGACGCATAGCAATGGTTACCTGGTAAAGCTTACTTAACTGCTAAGCTTACGGCTCGAACCAAACTACTGTAGCTGTATCGCCATTCATTCGACCTAAATTGTGTCTCATATTACAATGGACCAACTTTGTTTCACTTTGGAGGTGCGGCCTAAAACTTCTCTCCCCTTGAATTTCGAGTCTCAAATTTCAGGTGCGGCTTAGATTGGGCAATTTTTTTTTTTTTTTTCCTTAATTTTGAGTCTCATTTTTCAGGTGCGGCTTAGATTTGAGTGCGGCTTAAATTCGAGGAAATATGGTAGCATGGAGAGCTGCATCAAACCAGTCTCAGGACTGAAGACCACAACAGCTACTATTCTTTTCTTGTCCACACTATTAGCAGTCCATGTTTGGCTTCCATACAGTGTTAAAATTCATACAGATACTTTCAGAAGGATTTTCTAACACTTAAATCAATATTCGATGTTAACAAACTTTTCTTCTTCAGAAAAAACACTTTTCTGATCATTGCCAGTCTACATATTATATCCTCTCTACTTTGGCCATTGTCAGTTATTTTCTGCACAAATAACAAAATTCATCTTGTGATGAAACAAGCTGGGATTTTTTTACTTCCATTCTTGTTTTGCCATCTGCCTCCTTAAAATTCATTTTTTAGTATCTGACTAACTACCATTAACATATGAGTGTAATCTGCATTTCCAAAAAAGAGAAAGGTTGGCCCTCAGTTTTAAAGAATATTACACCAGATCTAATGTTGTGCTTAGTTTTATGCATGTAATTGATTTTCTAATTTATTTTGCCTATTCCTAGTTAGTATCTTTTGTTATAGGTGAAATCAGTAATCGTTTTGTAACTTAAAGTCTATTGTTGATTTATAAACAAATATAAATTCAGTACTAATTATAAACATTTGGAGGACCAACTAACAGTATTCCTAAAGGATCTATTTGAAAACGTGTTAGCAAAGCCAGCCCTTAATTAATTCCAAATTAATTAATAGTTTTGTCAAAAGTATTGTTTGCATAACAAGATTTGTTAATTTCATGATTTAAACAAATGATTTGGCCTAAGTCTTGTAGTAGAAGAAACTGTTAAAAAGAAACAAGTTTTCGATGTATTCAGTTAATTTAATGAGTTACATTTCAGTTGTAATTTCTGTAAATTTAACTTCAAACAATGTATAGTTTCAGTACCTACTATTGTGAGGATATATAAAGGCCTGGTTTTTGGTCACGAGACAGTCAATCCACGGCTGAGTTTCAGATGAGGAACTTGTATTGGTTAGATCAACAACATTGCACCTGTGAAATAAGTGTAACACAATTAGGCCGTGTGTTAAAACAATGACAGTGTCTGTTCCTTACATACCTTCTTATTCTTCAAGAACTGTGTGGTTAGGTTTTTACTGCTTGTAGATGTTCAGTAGTAAACTATAGTAGCATGTGGATGTTCGCCTGCGAACTATTAGTGAGGTTTACCAAAAATTAAACAATAGTGCACTGGCCATATTAAATGTGTATATGGGGGATTGTGAACAGTGAAAGTAAACAACTGTGAAACGCAAATGTGCACCTGTCAGCTACATCATTTAAAGTAGTCCATGTTTGACTTCCACCCTCCATTTTTCAGTCAGTATAGCAACGCAATATGTTGACACCGAGGACAGCAAATGAAGAAATAAAGCAGGCGAACGTCTTCATCTACTACTTCGGGTGTCTTGAGTCCTAATCTAATTCCCTCAGTGTCAGCATCATGTGATGTAATTTGACAAATCCTTGTTTTTCTTTTGTTGATGCTCACCTCATATCCTCCTTTCAAGACACTGTGCATTCCATTCAGCTGCTCCTCTGAGTTCTTTGCTCTCTCTGAGAGATTTACAATGTCTTCAGCAAACCTCAACCTTTTTATTTCTTCTCCCTGTTCTTTAATTCCTAATTTTCTTTGGTTTCCTGTACTGCTTGCTCTGTGTACAGATTGAATAATATCAGGTATATGCTACAATGTTTCTCAACCACTGCTTCCCTTCCATGAGACTAGACTCTTGTAACTGCCATCTGGTTTCCATACAAGCTGTAAATAGCATTTTGGTCCCTGCATTTTGCTCCTGCTACCTTCAGTATTTCCAAGAGGGTACTCTGGTCAACACTGTCAAAAGCTTTCTCTTAAGTCTATAAATGATATGAACATAGATCTGCCTTTCCATAACTTATCTTCTAGGGTAAGTCATAGGGTCAATATTGCCTCATGTTTTCCTACAATCCTGTGGAATCCAAACTGATTTTCCCCGAGGTTGGCTTCTACCAGATTTTCCATTCTCCTGAAAGAATTTGTGTTAGTATTTTGTAACCATGACTTATTAAACTCATAATTCAGTATCAACCTCACCTGTCAGCTCCTGCTTTCTTTGGAATTGGAATTATTATATTCTTCTTGAAGCCTTAGGGTATTTTGCCTGTCTCATAAATATTGCTTGCCACTTCGAAGAGTTTTGTCATGGCTAGCTCTCCCAAGGCTATCAGTAGTTCTGCCAGAACGTCGTCTACTGTCCGGGCCTTAATTTGACTTAGGTCTTTCAGTGCTCTGTCAGATTCTTCTCACAGTGTCATATCTGCCATCTCATGTTCATCTATGCCCTCTTCCATTTCTGTAATATTATCTTCAAGTTTACCTTACTTGTATATTTCCGGCACAAGATGCTGGAGTTGGCGGCCGTTTGCATGAGTTGTGGTTGCTTGTGTGTATGAATGGTTGTGTCTCTCTTTTACTAATGAAGGTTGTGGCCGAAAGCTCTATGTAAGTGTCTTTTAATTGTTCCTGTATGCAACTTAATGTGTCTTCTTTACATTAAGTAGTAATCTTTGTTTTTGTACATTGTTGTATAGACCTTGTATATACTCCTTCTGCCTTTCAGCTTTCCCTTCTTTGTTTGGGACAGGTTTTCCGTCTGAGTTCTTGATATTTATGCAGCTGCTTCTCTTTTCTCCAAAGGCCTCTTCAGTTTTCGTATAAGAGGTGTCGATCTTCCCCCTAGTGATACATGCTTCTATTTAGTCTTCTAGCCGTCTCTGCTTAGCCATTTTGCATTTCCTGTCAGTCTCATTTTTAAGACGTTTGTGTTCCATTTCACATGATTCATTTGCTGCATTTTATATTTTCTCCTTTCATCAGCTAAATTCATCATTTCCTCATCCAGGGATTTCTACTAGGCCTAGTCTTTTTTACCTATTTGATGCTCTGCTGCCTTCGCTATTTCGTTTCTCAATGCTCCCCACTCATCTTAAAGTCCATTCCATTCCCCTGTTGTTGTCAGTTGCCTAATGATTCCAATGAAACTCCCCACAACCTCTGTTTCTTTAAAGTTATCCAGGTCCCATCTCCTTCATTTTGTACCTTTTTGTAATTTCTTCAGTTTTAACCCACATTTCATACCAAAGAAATTGTGAATGGAATCCACTATCTGGCCGGCCGGTGTGGCCGAGCAGTTCTAGGCGCTTCAGTCTGGAACCGCGCGACCACTACGGTCACAGGTACAAATCCTGCCTTGGGGATGGACGTGTGTGCTTCTGTTAGGTTTTATTAGTTCTAAGTTCTAGGGGATTGATGACCTCAGATGTTAAGTCCCATAGTGCTCAGAGCCATTTGAACCAAGTCCACAATCTTCCACTGGAAATCTCTTAAAATTGAAAGTCTGGTTCCTATATCTCTGTCTTACCATTATACAATCAGTCAGAAGCATCTCAGTGTCTCCAGGTCTCTCTCGTGTTTACAGCCATCTTTCATGATTCTTAAACAAAGTGTTATTGATGGTTAAATTATGCTCTATGCAAAATTCTACCTGGTGTCTTCTTCTTTCATTCCTTTCCTCCAGTCCAAAAAGTGGAAAATACAAGTTGGAATGTAACGGTATTGTGAAAAGGATAGTTGCTACTCATCACACACACACACACACACACACACACACACACAGCAGTAGCTCGACATGGATGTACAGTCCTGTTTAGGTGTAGGCCATGCCTAGTGAAACCCCATCTGTTGGTAGTCCTGACGGGCACCAGAGAAACATGAGCGAAGTTGGCTGTCCTCAGAGCCATCCCTAAACCCACATTGATTCGCCTCACAGCTACGTCAAGGTGTGGTCGATCATGACGCCGGAACAGCTCAACAAAGTGTACGTTGGTGGCAAGAGTCAGGGAAGCTATCTTGTCCAGTTCACCACCTATGTCATATGCCCCATTCCTGTCCAAACTGTTTCCCGCCCCACCCACTATCACTACATGGTCCTCTTTTGTAAAACCCGTACATAAAGACCCTAGGTCCTCCATCACATGACTTAGCCCGGCATTTGGCTTGAAGATACTGGTGACCTGGTACACTGCCCCTAAACTTTCCTGTAACTGAGGGCCTACACCTCGCCCATGGCTACTACCTAGCAGCAGCACTTTCTTCTTACTAACACTTTGTACATTCCTAGGCTTCTTGGCCTCAATTGAAGTGTGCTGCATGTTTCCTGCTCCTTGTTCTACCTGAGGCTCTTCTCCACTTAACTGTGGCAGTGGTAGATACCTGTTTTTGATGTTGATGATAACTGTTAGATCGCATTCTCTTTCTTCCTATCCTCCTACCAGCTGCCAGTTTCCAACCACCCTCCTCCCCTTGATCCTTATGAGTTTCTTCCTTGCTTCCTCCAACTGTGCCTGAAGGGCACAGATTTTCCTTTCCTGTTCCCAAATCAAAATGTTCCTACTGCATAGTCTGCAGTTCCAGGAGAGAGCCTCTTCTGTTCTCCCAAGATTCTCCCCGCTGCACCCCCCCCCCCTCCCCCCCGCGCCCCACACACACACACACACACACACACACACACACACACACACACACACACACACACACTCATCGAACATATATCTGCCTTAGTTGACCAACACCTGCAACCCTTGGTACAAATACTTCCCTCCTATATTAAAGACACCAACCATTTCCCAGACCATGTGAAATGCTTGCCCTCCCCACTCCCACCACACACGCATTGCTTGTCACCATTGATATCTCCTACCACTATACCAACATCCCCCACAGACATGGTCTGTCTGCTACTGAACATTTCTTCAGTCAGCACCCACCTGACTCCAAACCTATGACATCCTTCCTGCTCATCTTAATCAACTTCATTCTTACTCACTGCTACTACTCCACATTTGAGGTGCAGACATACAAACAGAACAGGGGTACAACCATGGGAACCATGATGGCTCCTTCTTATGACAATCTTTTCATCGGTTGCTTGGAGGGGATCTCTCCTGAGATCCATATGCCTTCAGTCTCTGGTCTGGTTTGGATGCGTTGATGACTTTTTAGCCATTATGGTGAGACTGACCTATTAAAATTCCTAGAATGTCTGAATACCTATTCTCAATTAAATTCCACATGGTCCTACTCCGAATCCCATGCCACTTTTCGTGATAATGTTGATCTCAACCTCGCCGAAGGTCAGTTATACGCATCTGTCCACATTAAACCTACTAACGAACAACAGTACCTACATTTTAACAGTTGCCATCCTTTCATGTCAAATGTGTCCCACCCCCCCCACCCCCTTACAGATGTGACATTCTAGGCAAACTTATGAGAATATCACCTGTTGCTCAGTATTACCATAGTCTTGAACGTATTAATCAGCTAATTAAAAAAGGCCACCACTTCCTAAAATGATGCCCTGAAGTGACGTCCATTCTGTCTGAGACTTTGCCCACCACAACTAGAATAGCTATTCGTCGCTCTCCCAATCTCTACATTAGCCTTGTCAGATCCTTCTGCATGCATCTCTCTACCCTGTGGCTCATACCTGGTGACAGTTCCCACTGGAAGACTTTTCCCAAGCATCCTGCTAGCATCACCTACACCAGCCCTGTAATTGGCAAAACATACTATCAAAGGGGAACCATCTGGGAAATGAAATGACCCATCATATACCAGCTGTTATGTATACACTGTGCGGCTTTTTACATTGGCATAGCTACCACCAAGTCATCAAATAGGACAAATGGGCATAGTGTAATGTTACAGCATTTCAAATTATGGTGAAGTGTAAGAGAATTTGTCGCTGTCTGTGACAACAGCTAATGTTTTGAACAGTTCATCAGACAGGTGTGTAAATTCAGCAAAGTACAACTACTTATCTTTTTCTTTTTTGCTGCAACAGCTGATCCTTGTAGATAATCTGGAATTCTTCAGATCTGCAGACTTTACATGTGATATGTATAATAATCTAGTTTGCAGGCGCACCATTTTAAATAACACTGTTTATCATATTGTTTGGACTGTCGACAAACATAGATTCCGCCCCAAAATGTCATACAACTGACCAGGTGGCTACAAATTCTGCTGGTATTTATAGTAATCAGTACAGTGGGTTAATTGTTATAAAAAGGCTTAAGTGAGTTAGTCAAATGTTTTGCATTTCAGTTGTACATGAATATATGGGCTCCCTTGAATTTCATTGTTACCTGTATTTTCCCTCTAATATAATAAATCCTCCTCAGCCTCCCTGAAAGCCATATCTTTCTCATTTTCAACAGAGGGATTACTTTGAAACTGTAAACTTTCAGCTATGGTATTGCAATTGGATTCAACAGTTGTTCTATAATTAGCTTTACTTTCTGTTCTAAAATCCTGACAAATTACAAGGATCATTTTTTTAGTAAGAACCGATAGCACATCATGACTGCGCATCATGTCATTTGACGTCTGTTCATGGTCATCCATCCGTGGCCAGTCTCTCACTACATCGCCATTACATTTCAAGTCTCTTTCGGTATTGGATGTATGGTTATACTGCTTCGTTTGTCACTATGTCAGTCACCAATCCCGCCAACTGTGAAGTGCACTTGGTTATTTGGTTTTTGAATGCAAAAAAAGTTTGTGCTGTTGAAATTTGATGTCGGCTTGTTGAAGTTTGATGCAGGTATAATGGATGATGGAAACGTGCATAAATGGTGTAGGCTGTTTAATGAAGGGAGGAAAAATGTTCATGATGAACAGTATGGACCACCTACTGTCTTGAATGAAGACTTTACACAAAAAGTTGAGGCAATTCACCAAAACAAGCACTTCATTATTGACGAGCTGCATCAGAAATTTCCACAAACTTTCAAGATCAGTAGTTTTTCGTATTGTTACTGACAAACATCACTACGTTAACATAACAAGCAAATGGCACATTCTTTGTCTGTTTTGGAGCACTATCACAGGGATGGTGACGAGTTCTTGAGTCACATTGTGACTGGTGATGAAACATGGATTGCGCACTACACGCCAGAGAATAAACATCAATCCAGTGAGTGGCATTGTTCAAACTCCCCGTTGAAACCATGAAAATTCAAACAAGAACTTCAATATGGAAAATCGTGGCCATGGTTTTTTGGAACAGAAAGGCACTCCTGTTAGACTTTTTGCTAACAGGAATGAAAATAAAAGCTGAGAGGTACTGTGACGCGTTATTAAAGCTTAGGCTCACTATTCAAAATTGCCAGTGGAGACTGCTCTCTTGCAGCATCATTCTGCTTCATGACAATGTTCGGCCTGACGTTGCGGCAAGAACAAAGACATAACTGGACAGATTTCATTGGAAACTACTGGATCATCCACCATACAGCCCTGACTTGGCACCATCAGGCTTCAGTCTTTTTCCAAAACTGAAGGAATTTCATGGTGAGTAGCATTTGGAAAATAACTTGTTGAAAGAAGCTGTTTCTGACTGGTTTAATGGTCAGGTGGCAGAGTTTGTTTGTGCTGGGATATAGAAGCTGGTGCCATGACTTGACAGATATTTTAATGTTAATGGTGACAATGTTGAAAAGTGGAAAAAATGTGCATATTGTAGTTTGTGATAAAATTTATGTTCATAAATAAATTTTCTCTTACTCCCGTACAAATTGGTTCTTATTTTAAAAAGACCCGTGTGCATCCACTATCCCTTCTCCCTTATTACCTCTTTAGAATTCGTCAAAATACTCTGTAGTTAGCTTCTCTAATGTATCCTGAAGTAATTCCTCTTTTTTACTTTATCTGAACACTTGGACACTATCTCACTATTATTATCTGGAATGACCTGATTATCATGTACTTCTGTATCTGTACCTACATCATGATCATCATCAATACCAGCAATGGCACTCCAATTATCATTCATATTACCACCATTTATTTGCACATAAACCATCCCATCTAATTCTTCATATAACAAATAATCACCACCACCACCATCACTAACAACTTCAAAACCATTACCACCTTTATGCACATCACAAGTATCACTAAAAACATCATTGACACTATCAACTTTACACCGCCTCAAGTACATGATTTTCTTTTTCATCACAAGTTATATCGTCTAACATAGGTTCACAAGTATCCTCAAAAATTAAATTCTTGAGACCATATTCATCACATGTAGTCTCTTCGGAGCTATCATTATTCAAAACTACATTACTACCTTGTATGTCACTAAATAAATTTCTCGAGATATGTGCATCTCTTTCACTTTCTACCTCTGGCTTACAAATTTCCTCCCTGTTTACCTCTCTTTTGCAAGGTTCCTCCATGTTTATATTAGGTAAAATGTCCTCCCAAAACTCCCTATTTAATTTGATTTTATTTACTTTACATAAACTGTAGTTTCTATTGTGAGATTTTACCTTTAATTTCCTCTACCTCTTATATTTGTATCAGCTGGTTTCTAGTTAAATCAAAACTCGCATCCGACTGACAGGCTTCCCGTGAACGGAAAGTTATTTTCCCTGACCTTTTCTTCTGTTCTCAAATTGCCTCTTATCATACCCTTTGTCTGTTTCCTGCTTCTGGTCCTCTTTCATTATGTCGGTTCCTATCCTGCCTTTGGTCCTGTATTCTATAGTCATCTCTAGGTGTATCTCCCCTTGGATATACTCTCCTGTCGCTATCACTATCATTATAATGATGGGTATAATTCTCTCTTCTTCTGTTTGTCACCATGGTGGTTGCTTGCCCCACCCCCATTATGATTGTGCCTACATTCCCTTTTCTCTTCTACCTATCATTCTTTTTCCAGGCCGTATCCAGCTTCATTTGCGATGTAAAATCGCGAATGAGGTGTGTGTACATGTTGATACTAGATAGGAGTATCGGAATAGCTATTATGGATGCTATGATAATAGTAAAATAGCCACATGTATTTTTGTGACCACGCTTTTTAATGACGCATTTCAAAAATATCTTCAGATCCAATTACGGGAACAAACACCTATATTTTACTGTACACTTAAGTTGACTCAGTACATTGTATGATGTTTGTTTCTTTAATTGATATTTTTGAAACACGTCATTAAAAAGAGCGGTCACAAAAATACATGTGGCTGTTTTAGTGTCACCATAATGTCCATAACAGCTATTCACATACTCCTACCTCGTACCCAGTTTGTCAATATACCTAAGAAATTGCTCTATAGAATCATGTGGTCCATCAACTAGACCCAAGTGAACTGTGTGTGGTAAACATCTTTTTAAAGTGTCTATTTGTGTTAAATTATCTAGAGGTTTGTCCAGATGTACCAATGTTCTTAATTGCTTTTCACAGGAGGTCTTCATACTGTCATTCCCTTCCCTAAAACACAGACTGTTTGAAGTGTCTGTCTTGATTCTTGCCTTTTTGTCTCGGACAAGAATTTGCACACGAAAGCTTTCTCTGAATCTGTAAAAGTCGTATCTGTTTGGATGTGTTGATTTGCCCAGGAAAGTGCGGTCATCCAGAATTTTTTTGACAAACTATATCTTCAGTCTGTCAAACATGGTATTGTTAATGTTATCTTTAGGTTGAAAAATAAACTCCTCAGGGTGGATATTGTTTCCCTGTTCTCACTGGGGAAAGTGTTTATGTTGACATTGCCCCAACCATTATTGATATTGGATCATAATCATTTGGTAATCACACTTTCCTCAATTTCAGTTACTTTCTTTTGGACATGACTAACTTTAGTAAAACATATATCAGCACTACCTTTTACAGTTAAATCTCAGAAGCATAATGTTTTTCAGACTGATAGTTTTAAATTTCTCTCTACTTTTTTATTTTGTCATACAAAATTTCGTTGTTTTCATCTTGCCTGCCAACTTCAGCTAAAAGGTCGTTATCTTCCTCTGCTTTTGTGTTAATCAAATTTAATCAGTTGTCAAGCTTTGGATTTACATTATCAGCAAATTTTACTATTCTTGTTCTAAATGTCCAACAAATTTGGTGGTATTGGTAATATCTGTACAGTATTTAATTCCTTCCCAAAATCTTTAAGGTCTTCATTCTGTTTTTCTAAAGTTTGCTCTAACCTGTTAAGCTTCCAACACTGTTGACCAAGCTTTTGACCATCTTGGTCAGTCTTTTCACATTATTTGGTTGCTAACTGATTAATAAGTTTGACTGTCATTCCAATTAAATTATTTCCACCATTAGTAACCTCCCCGTTAGTGAAGGCATGGAAAGGAGAGAAAACACTACTTGCATCACCCCTTGTATCCCTGCTTTTTGATTGATTAACAGTTTAACTGCATTTTCTGGATTATCTTCTCCTCCCTCCTAGTTTTGGTTTTCACTATTTGCTTTGTCACATGTGATAGTTTTGTGTCACTAAAAATAGACAAATAAAATAGATTTCCTATTCACATTTTTTTACAATGTGTGGAAACCATGGCATGCAGATCAGGTTATGGGTCAACTGTGGTAACAAGGTTGTGCATAGTCAGCTGTTGGCGGCTTCCACACACATGTTGTCACCAGTTTCTCATTCCTTGTCTTTCTGTGAGCATCCTTGGTGCACCTGAAACCTGAAATGAGTATCAGCAATGTAGCCTGACTTATTTCGAATCCTCTACCAGTTTGTAATGTTACACCATTTCAAAATCTGCTGAAATGTGAAAGAATTTGTCACTGTTTGTTACAACAGCCAATATTGTGAACAGTTAGTCAGATGGGGGCGAAAATTCAGCAAAGTATAACTATTTATCTTCTTCTTTTCTTTTTTGCTGCAACAGCTGATCCTCGTAGATAATCTGGAATTCTTCCAGTATAAACTTTGCATGTGACATGTATAATAATCAAGTTTACAATTGCACTGTTTAAAATAATACTGTTTATTATCACATTATTTGGACAGATGACAAACATAGATTCCACCTCAAAATCTTTCGTAAGACTGACCTGCTGGCTACAGTATTCTGTCAGTATTTATAGTAAACAGTATAGTGGGTTAATTGTTATAAACAAACTTTTAAGTGAGTTACAATCAAATATTTTACATTGAGTTGACAATTTGGATGGTAAAATGCTTCTAATTTACAGTTACATGTTTTTAAATACAAAGTTCACAGTAATTTTTGTTTTTGTAATGAAATAAAAGATGTTCAATTAAACAATAATTCACTTCTTTCTTTGCTCACAGCCAAACTAGTAAATAACAAGAGTTCCCAGCATATACTGAGGGATCAAATTCGATACAGAATATTGTATTATAGGCAGAACTTACACCTTTGGCTTGGTTATCAGAAAGTTAGATTTGTTTACATTTTCTAATAATCGTCTGACCACGAATTGTACAGTTTTAACATATTAATATGTTTCTGCAGCTTTCAGCATATGAAAAGTTTCAAGAACATTTAATAGAAATACATTTGTATTAGTATTACATTGAAATGCAAATGCAGTAATGTTTGATAAATTACATAGCATCACTCATTGTTCGTGATTGTTTTTGCAAAGTACAAAAGAGCCAGATAATCTTATTCATTCCTACCAATGTCAGCAGTAGATTTCAGTACAAAGGACAGTATTACATGATTATTATTTCCACAGGATTTCCTAAGGTGATTTTTACTCATGTTTGGCTGTTTTGTATTTGTGACTTCAGATATAGTTGAAATCAGCTGTCACACTTTAGTAGGCAGAAGGTATATTCTGGCAACATACAATATCCTGTGGCTGTGAACATTCTCTACAACATGATAATCGTAACCTTGGCGCCTGTTTCACCACACTTGCCCTTTGGATTCTTCCCCCAGTAAAGTTTCTCACAACTCAGCAGGTGGGAACTGGCAGTACATGTCCTTGGTTCTTGCCACCCACCTGGCCTGTATTTATGTTAATTTCTTCGGTCTTACCATTTCTTCACAGTAACTATTCCTTCAGTTTTATACATATCTCATTTCCTGACCTGTCTGTTTTTCATTGTCCCTCTACCACCTCTATCACATGTAATGCACTTAGCATTTTGTTCTTACTAATTCATGAATGGTGTTTTAGAAGTAATCTCTGTCTTGTGTATTACCCTATCTTGCATCTTAAGCTCTTATGGTTTCAAATATTGTCCAGTGCAGTCCCCGAGATTAGTCTTTCCTTCTCATGTCATCCAGTTAGTCTCCTTTGACCTCAGGTTCTGGGTGACTTTTCCGAACTCTACCCCTTTTCTTAAACCTCTCCAGTCCTTTTGCTTCACCCTTCTTCCTTCCCCTTCAACCCTTCTGCCAGAAGGAACCATTGCCTCCGAAAGCTTGCATATGTAATACCTTTTTTTATAAGTGTGTTCTCCTGCTGCCGCATGGTGAGGAGATGGTTTTTCTCTCTCCAATTATATTTTCACAAATTGATTATTTTCATTAATGTATTTCCTTCCTTCAGTATTGGTGTGACCTATGGAACTTTGCAGTTCTTAGGTACAGATCTTTCATCGAGCAAATGGTTGTATATGATTGCTAATATGGGATTATTGTATTGGCACACTCTGAAAGAAATCTAATTGGCCTACAGTCTGGACCAGAAGACTTGTCTCTCTTAAGTGATCCGAGTTGCATCATTACGCCAAGAATATCTACTTCTAAGTTACTCATGTGGGCAGCAGTTCTTAATTTTAATTCTGGAATATTTACCTCACCATCTTTGGTGAATGAATTTTGGAAAACTGTGTTTTTTAATCCTGTTGTAGTGGCACTGTTATTGTAGTAGCCACCAGAAAGATCGCGGGAGGTGCACATGGGCACGGCGCGTCACGGACGGTAGTTGCCGCCAGTAGAGTCCCGTCCACCAGAGGGCACGCGAGAATTCGGCGTAACAACAAGAACAACAACAACTCCGGCAGGACAGGCCGTGCGCAGTCAGTCAACATCGGGCATGCCTAGGACACAGTCCCGGTCTACGCTAAGTGAAGTGCGACGTAACGTGAACAGTGTTACTACACAATTGGCGACGAGTAGGGTCGTTCTTTTGCGTGTTGCGTCGTTGTTCCGGTTTCGCAGTTTCTCCACGGCATGGAGGATTTGGTGCGGGTTTTGGTTGCGCAGCAGACGGAGCTCATGGCCACCATGAAACAAGTGCTTCCGGCGTTGCTCTCCACGCCGTCTGCTCCGGTGCAGTTCCCTCCTCCCTTTCCCCCGTATGACGAGACGGCAGAGGATTGGGACGCATATGAACATCGCCTTCAGCAGCATTTCCAGGCGTTTCATGTTGCCGATGCAGAGGTATGTCGTGCTCTCTTCTTGTCTTGGATATCTCCCTCGCTGTATCAAGTTTTGCGGCAGCTAGCGCCGTTGCAGGAACCCTCGTCCTTGTCGTTTGACGCATTGTGTTCATTGCTGTCTTCATATTATCGCCGCCGCATGCATGTTGTGGCGGCTAGGGTCGAGTTCTATCAATGCAAGAAACAGCCCCATCAGTCTTACCGGGCGTGGGCCGCTACCCTGCACGGTCTTAGTCGCAAGTGTCATTTTGTCACGGAGCAGTCGCAGGAGTCGTATGCCCATGTTATGGTCCGCGACGTCATTGTTCGTTCAGCCCCTGATCGGGAGGTCCGGCAACGGGCCCTGCAGTTAGAAGACCCTTCCCTCGAGGAAGTCCTGTCCATTGCTCAATCGTATGAAGTCTCTCACGCAGCAGGTCAACAGCTGGAGGCGTGGTGCGACGTCGCGGAGGTTCAGGGCGGCGCGGCCGCGTCCACTGTGTCCGGGATGGACGACGTGCGAGCGGTACAATCCGGCCGTTACGGCCGCTCCCGCGCAGCGCGTAAACAGAATTCCGGCCACCGGCCCCTGTTGCCGTCCTGTGCGTCGTGCTATATACATCACGATCGGTCAAAGTGCCCCCAGCGTTGGGCCGTTTGTCGCAAATGTCATAAAAATGGTCACATTGCTAAAGTTTGCCGCTCAGCCTCAAAGGAATCGAAGGAAGCAAGTACAGAGGACATGGACGTTGACATTCAGGAAGTTTCATCGGGCCAGGCTCCCGACGCATCGGCACGCAAACTTTTTATCGAGGTGTCGGTTCGGTCGCGCCGATTACAACTGCAGGTAGATAGGGGTGCGGCAGTTTCGTTGTTGAATGCACAAACGTATTCCGACCTTGGATTGCCCCCGTTGGCGCCAGTTTACCGGCGTCTACGCGGTTATGGTAAACAGTTCATTCCCCTCCTGGGTCAATTCACTACCAACGTGACTTACAAATCAGTCACTTGGCCTATTACTTTTATTGTTGTCAGTGATGCGAGCTCCGCTAACCTTTTTGGCCTGGATGCCTTTCAAGCTTTCGGTTTTTCTATCGCTGACACCATACAGTTGGTCTCCGAAGACGTTCCCTGTCACTCATTGGAATCTTTGATCTCAGACTTTCCAGATATTTTTGAGGAGGGCCTGGGGCGTGTTTCAGATTTTGAAGCTCACTTAACGTTGAAGGCATCTGTTCGCCCGCGTTTTCTACGCGCGAGGCAGATCCCCTTGGCTCTCCGCCCTCAGGTAAAGGAAGAGCTCGACCGGCTGGCAGCCCTAGGGGTCGTTCTTCCCATTTCTTCCAGTGAGTGGGCTTCGCCCCTCGTTATTGTCAAGAAGCCCTCGGGAAAATTACGTCTTTGTGGCGATTTTAAGGCCACCATTAATTCCCAATTGGTGGTGGACACCTATCCTTTGCCTCGTGCTGATGAATTGTTCTCCGCCGTGGCGGGAGGCCACTATTTTTCGAAAATCGATCTGTCAGAGGCTTATCATCAGATACCACTTGATGAGGACTCCAAACGGCTGGCAGTCGTCAACACCCCATTTGGCCTTTACCAATACCAGCGGTTGGCTTTTGGGATATCCAGTGCCCCGGCGATATTCCAGCGTTATCTTGAGCATGTCACGTCGACAATCCCTCATTGTATTAATTACCTGGATGACATCATTGTCACGGGCCGCAGCACGACGGACCACTTGCACAACCTTCGCACCCTCTTTCTCAAATTCAGGTCTGTGGGCTTGCGTTGCAACCTGCATAAGCCAACCTTCTTCCAACCGTCCATTGAGTATGTGGGCTACACCATATCTCGGCACGGCATCCAGCCACTAGGAAGTTTGGTCCACGGTATCGTCAACCTTCCTCGGCCCACTTCGCTGAAGGAGTTACAAGCTTTTTTAGGCAAGATAGCCTATTACCACCGGTTCATTCCCAGGGCTTCCACTATAGCCCACCCCCTGTACTGCCTTCTGCACAAGGGTGTTCCTTTTGATTGGTCGCCTGCATGCGAGCGAGCGTTCACCTCGTTGAAGGGCCTCCTCACGTCAGCCCCTTGTTTGGCTACTTTTGATCCCCATAAGCCGTTGGTCCTGGCTACGGATGCTTCGCAGTATGGGGTGGGGGCGGTCCTGGCCCATCGCAACGCAGATGGTTCCGAGCAACCACTGGCGTTTGCGTCGAAAACGCTTAGTCCCGCGCAGGCCCATTACTCCCAGGTGGAAAAAGAGGCTTTGGCCATTGTCTACGCTGTTACCAAGTTTCACCCTTTCTTGTATGGCACGAAGTTTCAGTTAATCACTGACCATAAGCCGTTAATATCGTTATTTGGCCCCGCCTCTCAGATTCCGGATAGGGCAGCCCACAGACTACAGCGTTGGGCCTTGCTCCTCTCTAAGTACCATTATGACATTCGTTTTCGCCCTACAGGCCAGCATGCCAACGCAGACGCTCTTTCCCGTCTTCCGGTGGGCCCGGACCCTACATTTGATCGGGAGGAGATTATGTGTTTTCATTTGGATGTGGCGTCCCGCCAAGCGGTTGATGGCTTCCCGATCACTAGTTCTCGAGTCGCCAGGGAAACGGCGGCTGACCCGGTTCTCCGGCAAGTAGTTCGCCTCATTCAGCAGGGGTGGTCGTCCCGCCCTCCGGGCCGGGCCTCGGACCCTCTTCATAATTATTTTCTTCTACGAGACCGTCTCTCGGTCTTGGAAGGAGTTCTCCTTCTGGCTACCGATGATACAGCTCCTCGCGTGGTTGTTCCTGCAAGTTTACGAAGGGAGGTCCTCAAGTTATTACATGCGGGGCACTGGGGTGTTTCCCGTACTAAAACCTTGGCTCGCAGACATGTGTACTGGCCCGGTATTGACAGAGAAATTGAGCACTTGGTGGCCGCCTGTTCCCAGTGTGCGAGCCAACAAGCATCTCCCAGGGCAGCGTTCTCTTCATGGCCGCCGGCAACCCAGGCGTGGGAACGTGTTCACATCGATTTTGCGGGCCCGTTTCTCAATGGCTTTTGGCTCATTGTCATTGATGCTTATTCCCGATTCCCATATGTGGTTCGCTGCTCCTCAACCACTTCAGAAGTTGCAATCCAGGCACTAGCAAAAATCTTTTCTGTGGAAGGTCTGCCAATCACCCTGGTCTCGGACAATGGACCGCAGTTTCTTTCGCAGACCTTCCAGGATTTTTGTAGGCGCTTCGGTATTCAGCACGTTTGCTCTCCCCCCTTCCATCCACAATCGAATGGGGAAGCTGAGCGCATGGTGCGCACCTTTAAGACGGGCCGGGCCTCGGACCCTCTTCATAATTATTTTCTTCTACGAGACCGTCTCTCGGTCTTGGAAGGAGTTCTCCTTCTGGCTACCGATGATACAGCTCCTCGCGTGGTTGTTCCTGCAAGTTTACAAAGGGAGGTCCTCAAGTTATTACATGCGGGGCACTGGGGTGTTTCCCGTACTAAAACCTTGGCTCGCAGACATGTGTACTGGCCCGGTATTGACAGAGAAATTGAGCACTTGGTGGCCGCCTGTTCCCAGTGTGCGAGCCAACAAGCATCTCCCAGGGCAGCGTTCTCTTCATGGCCGCCGGCAACCCAGGCGTGGGAACGTGTTCACATCGATTTTGCGGGCCCGTTTCTCAATGGCTTTTGGCTCATTGTCATTGATGCTTATTCCCGATTCCCATATGTGGTTCGCTGCTCCTCAACCACTTCAGAAGTTGCAATCCAGGCACTAGCAAAAATCTTTTCTGTGGAAGGTCTGCCAATCACCCTGGTCTCGGACAATGGACCGCAGTTTCTTTCGCAGACCTTCCAGGATTTTTGTAGGCGCTTCGGTATTCAGCACGTTTGCTCTCCCCCCTTCCATCCACAATCGAATGGGGAAGCTGAGCGCATGGTGCGCACCTTTAAGACGCAGATGAAAAAGTATGTGCACGAATTTCCTGCAGAGGAAGCATTGACGTTTTTCTTGACGGCATACCGGACCACACCAATGGGAGACCGCAGCCCCGCAGAGCTCCTCCATGGGCGTCAACCTAGGACTCTGCTGCACCTCCTCCAGCCTGGTCCTCGCCAGTCTTCACAAAACGGAGTACCTGGCTTTCCACTGGGTATGTCAGTCTGGGCCCGTGGGTTTGGTCGCAATCCACATTGGATACCGGCGGTGGTCCTGCACCGCCATGGCCGCCGGCTCTATACCTTGCAGGCGGGGGACCGGGTGGTACGTCGTCACCAAAATCAGCTCCGTCCACGTTCGGGCACCCACCCTCCGACCTCTCGGACACCGGCTTCCCCATTGCCGCCACCTGTATCGGTTTCACAGGGGACGTTACCTCCTCTCCCCGCTGTGACTCTGCCACACTGCGATGGTTCTCAGCCTTGGCAGCCTCCAGTGGCTCCAGCACCGGCATCGCCGTCATTCGAGATGCCCCAGCGAGAGCCGGCCCCCCTAGCCGGCCCGGTTTCGCAGGGGGCTAGTTCCCCTGTGGTCGTCCCTTCCCCTTCGTCCCCGCCACTGGGTCTTGCCCCTCCTGAGGTGGAACAGGATCCAGACTTCGACAGCTTGTCGCCCGCGCTGTCCCGGGCTCCGGTTGTGGGACGACGGGGGCCTCTTCGTGTGGGTCACTTCCAGCCGTATTCGAAGGTTCCAGCTCGAGGGTTGGCAGATCCCCTCGACTCCGGCCATCCAATGGATGTGGAGGTCATCGCTCCTGCCCGACGCTCCACCTTCCGACGCAGTGGATCACAGTGGCTTCACCCCCCCGAAGGAGGAGGAGTGTAGTAGCCACCAGAAAGATCGCGGGAGGCGCACATGGGCACGGCGCGTCACGGACGGTAGTTGCCGCCAGTAGAGTCCCGTCCACCAGAGGGCTCGCGAGAATTCGGACGCGACCTCTGCCGGCGTAACAACAAGAACAACAACAACAACTCCGGCAGGACAGGCCGTGCGCAGTCAGTCAACATCGGGCATGCCTAGGACACAGTCTCGGTCTACGCTAAGTGAAGTGCGACGTAACGTGAACAGTGTTACTACAGTTATCAGTAACATTCCCATTGCTGTCACACGGTGAAGGTATTGATTGATTGGCTGTCAGTGCGGCTGAGAGGAAACAAATGACTGTTCTTAACTGTCACACACTAGCTCTAATGACATCTGAAGATTGTGTTCTGCCCTAATTTTCACATAAAGAAATAGCAATGTTGTACAGGAGTGTGGTATTATTGGGGAAGTAGGGGAGTGGGTAATTTTGATTAGGATAAAATTGATAATATGACATTATATATACTGGTAGTACAGATATTTGCAGTCAAGTATAATCTTGTATAATGTGAAAAATCTACATATGATCATGTGGAGGAGATGTAATGCAAGGTAGTCACCTTTCATGTCATCAAATAAAACAATGAACGACTAATATTTGTTAACAATGTGTTGATATGTTTTGAAACTTTGACAGATGATTGGTTTATTGAAAAC
Source organism: Schistocerca cancellata (assembly GCF_023864275.1). Classification (NCBI taxonomy): domain Eukaryota; kingdom Metazoa; phylum Arthropoda; class Insecta; order Orthoptera; family Acrididae; genus Schistocerca; species Schistocerca cancellata. The sequence continues at coordinate 1,140,420,288 of NC_064626.1, read as the reverse complement.
CTGCCCATTTTTATTGTATTATTGTACTCCGATTTCATTTTAATAAATTATTCCTCAAATGAGTTCATCCAAATATTTTCTCTCTTCATAAATGCAGTTAAAAAATTTACGGGTTCGATAAACCAAAATTTTAATCTCTAATTCAAAAGTAGAATTTAATTAATTTAAGAAAGAGGTATGTTCCAGGTTCAAACAACCTTGACACATGGCTAAAACTCTGTAAATTTCTTTGTTTCAGATTAAATGGAAGGAATCTAACACATATCTTGTTAAATATAAGCACTGTTTATCCAGAGCAATTGCGCTAATGCGTTCATATGTGATTGATGCATTCCAACATGCCACTCAGCAAGTTTTGGCTCCGAGAGCTGTTGGTGGTAATCAGACAGAACAGCTAGAGAGAGATACTTCATTTGCTTTGTGTTATGGTAAATTTCAAGCATCAGCACCTAAAGTCAAGCAAGTGATAATCCAAATTGAGGAAAGAGTTGCAAGAAATCAAGAGTAAGTTATTTTGTTGTATGCATTAACCTTTGAAATGCTGGCCCCCCTTTTTTTACAGTCTGGTTAAATATTTTGATTTTTAAAAATCTCTTTGGATTGCAGGTCATTGATTTTCTGTTGACAAGCAGTATATTGCTAACTACAGATCTCAGTTACCTGTTTTATTTCTGCTCTCTCTTCTTATTCCTTGTTGATAAGAGGATACCACTGATTATGTATTTGACCTGTGCAGTTCACAAGTCAAGGAAAAATCTGAGTCATTTCGTGTTCATTTTGATGATACGTGTGTTTTATGAATACAGGGTGTCCCACTCAAACCTCATTGATTTTAAGGACCACGGAGAGAAAAACCACAGTAGTTACAAAAATGAAAAATGCACCACATTGTAGAGCATATCAAAGAATTTATATTCCCGTGCCAGAAGTGCCAAGTATAATTGCCAGAGTGCAGCATAGTCACATGAAGTGTAAATGGCGACTCCACAGTAGTGCGCACAAGCAGTAGTGTGATTTACAGAAACAAAATCACCGATTACTGTGCAAAGAAATTATCATCGTGTGTATGAATGTGATCCACCTGATGTGAAAACTATTAAGGAATGGTATAGGAAGTTTCTGGCAACAGGAAGTGTTCCGAAACATCCAGGCAGTGCATGTTATCGAGTTTCAGAAGAGGCAGTAGAGGGCATCAGACAAACGTTTCTTAGGAGCCCACGTACGTCAGTTCATCAAGCATCTAGGGAACTCGATGTACCTTGATCAATATTGCATCGTGTAGTTCACCAGTGTCTTTGTATGTGTGCTTACAAAGTGCAAATTCTGCAACATCTTACATCAAACGACAAACTACACTGACAAAAATTTGCTGCGGATATGCTGCAGCATGTTGATATGGATTCCAGCTTCCTGGATTGATGTTTATTCTCAGATAAGGCGGCCTTTCATTTATCAGGAAGGGTTAGTAGGCATAATGCTCGGATTTGGGGTTCGCAAAATCCGCATGTTGTCATTGAACATGTTCGTGATAGCCCTAAACTAAACGTCTGGTGCAGGCTAATAATGCACGACAGGATTGGGTTGACCCTCCTTCTTTGCTGAACAAACAGTGAATGGGTCAGTGTACCTGGACATATTGGAGCAGTTTGTGTACCCTCAGGTACAAGACTTGCAACCCAACATCATTTTTCAACTCCGCCGCATTTGTCAACGGCTGTTTGTAAGTTCCTGTATAGGAAAATTCCCAATCATTGGATTGGACATGGAGGACCCGTTGCCTGGCCACTACATTCACCTAACATTACACCACTTGATTTGTTCATTTGGGGATTCGTGAAGGACTGCGTGTATGAGACCAAAGTGGACGATATGCCTACATTGCAAAATTGTATCACTAATGCAATTCCAACAACAACAACAGAGGAAATGTTACAGAGAACTTGGCAAGAACTGGAATATAGACTCTGTATTCTTCGTGCTACAGATGGTTTACATGTAGGGGTGTATTGATGATAAATAATTTCTTTAGATGCTCTACAATGTGGTGCATTTTTCATTGTCGTATCTACCCCCTGGGTCTTTGAAGTCAGGGAGGTTTGAGTGGGACACCCTGTAATTTTTTTCTGGCTTTACAGACTATTGATACTTTATTGAGGTTTTTTCTTGCAGAGATCAAGAAAATTATTTCAACTAAAAAAAAAGTTTTCCCATAGGGCATTATACCCAATACATCTAACAGTATCTTAGTTACCTGTCCATTAGTAAAAATGATGAATTTGGTCCTCAGTAAGCATTATTGATCATAAAATGAAGGAATACTTGAAAGGAACAACCTGTCTGAGTATTTAGTGTGTAGGCAGTTATCTACTTCCACTTTTCTCTCCTCATCCTCATGACAGGAGCGGCCCTCACCAAATCTGGGGTCTGAGTGACCTGTTGCTCCTTCCTAGCCATCTCCAAACCAACCACCTTCCCCCCCTCCCCCCAGAGTAAGGAACTAGTTGTTTAGTAGTTCCAAAAAAAAAAAAAAAAAAAAAAAAAAAAAGAACAGTTTTTTTAGTTCCATGTATGCCTATCAATAGTGCTTAGAAATTTGATTAAAACAATAGTCAAGATTAAAGCCATCCTCAGATTTTTTAGAACCTGCAAGATAGGAACAGCAGAGTTACAAACAGTACTACTACATGTGGCATTAAAAGAAATCAGAGAAATGCTGTAGCGTTTACCCCTATGGCTGGTGCTGGCGTCTCCTCGGTTCTTCACATGATACCACAATCACACACTGTGGCCAAGCTATGGAGCCATAGTGTGCAAATTTCCACACTGACTGTGAATTCCGTCAGCAATAATCAATGGCATACACTTCACAAGAACTGAAATGTCGCTGCTGGATGAAATTTGCAAAGTAAGTTCTCGTATGCCAAGTACGAGTACGGTACATAAGAAGTTAAAATATTATAAACCATATGACTTCTCCATATGAACCATGTATAGAAAGTGTACAATGCCTGATGCAATTATATGTGCTAAGTCATGTCATCCGAACAATTATAAAAGAGCTTTCTTCTGTTCAGATGTGAATAGAATGAACAAGCTACCACTCTCAGCAGATCAAAAACAAAGAGAAATTTCTATTCTCAAATAAATTGCCACAGCTGATGGTTAAGGTACTAAAATTATCCCAGCTGTTTAACTGAAAGAATTGCATATGATTTTGTACACAGTGTATTATATTTCAGGCTAAAATGTTCGAAAAGAAATTACTTTATTTCCGTTGTTACAATCGATATGTACTAACTCTGTATGTACAGTTAAGATTACTTTTGTTTTAGAAACATTTGAAATTATGAAATATCTGGCACACTTAAAATTCCTGTTATTAATTGTGCAATCAGACAATATTTATTGTGTTTACTTCTGGATTCATTTATGAAATAATGGTATAGATTAATAGGAAGTCATTCATCAAAAAAGTTCGTAAACTCTTTGGAATATTGTTAGTACAACAGAGTTAGTTAGTAATGGGTATGCATCAGATGTGTTCGGATGTGTTTTTATGTTTGGTAATAACAACGTAATTTTCAGTTTTGAATGGAAATTGTAAAGACAGTGTGATATAGAAAAATATGGAAGAGTAAATATAAAAACAAGCAATTCTTCGGTACTTATCTCATCAATTGGAACCATGAGAACATATGATATCAAAAAATTTCAGCTTCAAGAATCAGCACCTAGACATGAATGGGAGCCACCTACGAGAAAAGAAGATAAGTAAAAAAGTTTATTGTAAATCTTACTCCTCCTGAAGCTTATTAAAAGTTTTGCTTGAAGTCAGTGACAATCAACAAGTGATGTGAGGGAGGAGTAGATTACATTGTCTACATGGGAACTGCGTCAGATAGGATAAACAGGTTGTTAAAAAATACTGACCTAACATTAGCTTTCTCTACCACAAACATACTTGCAAAAAACTGAAACGTACTATTGGAAATTCAAAATATTGATTCTCATGATTTGGGATATATAAATTAACATATAAGAATTGCCAAAAAATTAACATATAAGAATTGCCACAAGGTATATATTGGACAGAGTGGTAGGAGTTTCCAGACAAGATTCAAAGAGCATATGGAGGGTACAGCCCGCAGTAAATCTGCATTTGGACAACGCCTGACAAGTAATAACCATTCAGAATGTGATATAGAACACGATATACAAATCCTACATACTGTCCAAAAAGGCATCTTGTTAGATACTTTGGCAGAACTTGATGAGATTTTCATCTACAAAAAGAAAGGGGCCCATCCTTTCTTAATGAACACACAGAATTTTGAGATAAAGCATGTTTTGATCTTTTTCAGAATATCATTTGAACACCAGGATGCTGCATTTCCTCTTTTAATTTACGATTTTTGCCTTGTATTCTGTCTTATCTTTGTTTTATGAAAATTAATTACATTACCACTATTTATTTTGTCTCACACGTATATTAGCACCACTTTGTTACGAACTAGCTTTTTATCTCGCATAGTTTTCATTTTATGGTGTACTTTGGGACCTGCTAGGTTAATAGGTACTGATGCATATCTATCGTTTTAACATGGTATCTTTCCATTTCTGCAAATTAATAGGATAACATTAATGTATCCGTATAGTTTTAAGATCTGTATAGCCTTTTACCATCAGATTACTAATGATACGATGTTGTATATGTATTGAAGTTTCTAGAAGCCCATTCCGTGGAAGCATCCAAACAGAGCTGCCTTTTTGTCACTATGACACTTTGACAACAGCAGCTGCTCTAGTGGTTAATGTGTCACTGCATTTGGTGCTGGAGGATACTAAGTAACGTTTATATAATGTTTGTAATTACAGACCAATATTCTTAGGTTTGCTGCAGAATCCTTGAACATATTCTCAGTTCGATAATAATGAACTTCCTTGAGACTGAGAATGTTGTGTCCACAAATCAGCATGGTTTTAGAAAGAAACATTCGTGCGAAACTCAGCTTGCCCTTTTCACCGTGATATACTGTGAACTACGGATGAGGACAACACACAGATTACATATTTCTAGATTTCCAGAAAGCATTTGACGCAGTGCCCCATTGCAAGCTGTTAATGAAGGTACGAGCGCGTGGAATAAGTTCACAGATATGTGAGTAGCTCGAAGACTTTTTACGTAGTAGAACCCAGTATGCTGCCATCGATGGTGAGTGTTCATCGGAGACAAGGGTATCGTCAAGAGTGCCCCAGGGAAGTGTGATAGGACCACAGTTGTTCTCTGTATAGTATATACGTAAATGATTTGACAGACAGGGTGGGCAGTCATCTGTGGTTGTTTGTTGATGATGCCATGGTGTATGGTAAGGTGTCGAAGATGAGTGACTGTAGGAAGATAAAAAAATGACTTAGACAAAATTTCCAGTAGCTGTGATAAATGGCAGCTAGCCCTAAATGTGGAAAAATGTAAGTTAATGCGGATGAGTTGGAAGAATAAACTTTTAATGTTTGGATACAGTATTACTAGTGTCCTGTTTGACACAATCAAGTTGTTTAAATATCTGGGTGTGATGTTGCAAAGTGATAAGATATGGAAAGACCATGTGAGAACTTTGGTGGGAAGACAAATGGTCGCCTCAGTTTATCGGGAGAGTTTAAGGAAAGAGTGGTTCACCTGTAAAGAACACTGCATGTAGGTCACTGTTGCGATGTATTCTTGAGCACAGCTCGAGCTTTTGTGATCCATACCAGGGCAGATTGAAGGAAGACATGAAGGCAATTCAGAGGCGAGTGACTAGATTTGTTACCAGTAGGTTTGCATAACATGTAAGTGTTATAGAGTTGCTCCAGGAACTCAAATGGAATTCCTGAAGGGAAGGTTATGTTCATTTCGAGAAACACGATTGAGGAAATTTAGAGAACCAGCATTTGAAGCTGACTGCCAAATGATTCTACTACTGCCTACATACATTGCGCATAAGGACCATGAAGATAAGATACGAGAAATTAGGGCTCGTATGGAGCCATATAGACTGTCATTTTTCCCTCACTCTATTTGCAAATGAAACAGGAGAGGAAATGACTAGTTGTGGTACAGGGTACCCTCCGCCACGCATTGTATGGTGGCTTGAGGAGTATCGATGTAGATGTAGATGTAATACGATCACTTCCATTTCAGTGCCTAGTTTGTCATTAAAATAAAAAAAAATTCCTGTGATATTGCGCCAATTATGTGACACACGTCGTCATAATGCAGCAATGTTTTCCAGTTTTTCCAGCAATTTATGAGTTGTCTGCACAACCTTCAACAATATCGTCTTGGATTGATACCGTGATTGCAGTCAGCATCCCCATGTGTATACCTTTGGTTTCTCAGTTGCCACTTTGGCCATTACTTACCATGACAACAGAACCCCTTTCAGTAAACACTTCCATGGTTTCATGGCGGCCATCTTGACCTTTACGTTGCCTAGATAACAGCATAATTTTGAATTCTTAGCAGATGGCACTTCCTAGTAAATATACGATGACATGTATATATTTTAATGGTTATATTTTTTAATGTAATTTTATCTGCTTTTATGTCTGTGTGTAATATCTGTATGTGCTTATAATAACTGCTCTCTAGTTTATTCACTTTTCGACGAAACATTAAGAACAATGTGTTTGTCACAAGATGACCCTTTTTCATCTCTCGCCCTGTAAGTTTGTATATTTTATGTTAACATAAATGATTGCTTGTGTGGTGGTTTATAATATTTTAACTTCTTGTGTACTCGTACTTGGTTTATGAGAACTTACTTTTGCAAATTTGTGCAGCAGCAACATTTCTATTCTTGTGAAGTATTTGTCATTGGTTGTTGCTGACAGAATTCTTAGTTGGCACAGGAATTGCACACTATTTCATCTGTGTCTACACAGCCGTTAGTCACTGTGTACGATTGTGGTATCTCGTGAAGAACCGAGGAGCCGCCAGCACCAGCCATAGTGGTAAACGCCACAGTATTTCTCTGATTTCTTTTAACTCCAAATGAAGTAGGACTGTTTGCAATTCTGCTGTTCCTACATTTGCAGGGCTTAAAAACTCTGAGGATGGTTTTAACATAAGCCAAAACCATTAATAATAAACAGATGTTGTTGTGATCGTGACTGTGTTTTATCAAAGTTAGCACCAGATCACTGCACTCCATAGACAGTTGTCTAAATTTATGGACATAGAAATTTGCTAATATTTTGAGGAATCAGCCTCAGTTGCACAAATTTTCTGGTCTTGTGCAACTGAGGCTGATTCCTCAAAATATTAGTCTATCACAGTTGCTGACGGGGCTGCAATATGCTAAAAATTCATAGAAATTTGCCTCCTGAGGCAATTACTGGCCAGCTATTCTCAATGTAACTTTTGTTTTCTCAAGCAAATGTTTCCATTGATAAAATTACAGGTACAAAATTCAGCTAAGAGCTCATTTACTTTGCTTTACTTGTTGTGCAAGTTCCCATAGACTCATAACTAGCACCCAGTGACTCAATATTTGCATCATCAAAAGGAAAAACAAAACAATCCTCAGACTTCTCTTGTATTGGGTGACTGTAGGCTTTCCCAGCATATGCTACCTAAACCTCTAGTGTTCCATCCAGGTGGCAGTGTTATTATTGTTAAACCCCTTGCCCTATTAATAATGATGACCATTTTGTACACATTATAACAGAATTTAAGTTTACATAATATTCCTAAATCTTATAGCATGAAGTAAAATTCTTTTTGTCTGTGACTGCATTGTCATTGTCGGAAGTTTCACATGTTGTTACCCCCTGTGGGTCCAGGGGTTAGAATAGGCCCGAGGTATTCCTGCCTGTCGTATGAGGCGACTAAAAGGAGATTCACATGTTTTGACCTTTATATGATGGTCCCCTGCAGGGTTTGACCTCCATTCTTCAAAATTTTCCCGAAGAGCGAGCCAACTGGGGAAGGGCGCCTTACAAGGTGCATCATGTCCATCATGCATTGATCTTTAGCCCACTTTCTCATCGTTGCATTGCAGTCCTACCCGTTCTCCATCTCTTGGGTGAGGACACCTTCCTGGGTGTGTTTACCACCATGCACTATGCAGTGTCGACTTCTGCGTCAATGATGACCATGTACTTCTTTGCATCTGATGTCCAGCATGGTAGCCAGTCGGTTCTGGTGGGGCTGCCATGTACCTGTTGGTTGTAGCCCCCTGATCACACACGGATCACTCTACTGATGCCTCCGCCGTTAACTCCCCACATATGCCAAAGGGTAGATGCCCATCTCCCTGGGGCATCGGGACTCCCGGCAATGGTTATCCTGCCATCCCTTCCCTGGGCCACACCATGGGAGGAATGTCATGCTAAGGATGGCAGCGGATCTTATTTGCCCCGGCAACTTATATGTTCGAGAGCTGATGGGGACTCTTTCATGACGATGAAGCCTCAGTTTTTTTGTTGGGCATTTAGAGGACAAGTTCGGAGAGGTGGAGGGCTTGTCCAAAATGAGATCTGGGTCAGTCTTGATCAAAACAGCATCCTCTGCCCAGTCACAGGATTTACTCACTTGTGAGAGGCTGGGGGATCTTTCTGTAACCATCACGCCCCACAAGAGCTTAATTATGGTCCAGGGTATCATATTTCACAGAGACCTTCTTTTGCAGTCCAACGATGAGCTACACGCCAATTTAGAGCGGTGAGGTGTACATTTCACCTGGCGTGTCCACCAGGGTCCGAATGATAATCAGGTTGCCACTGGTGCCTTCATCTTGGTCTTTGAGGGTGATACATTGCCCGAGAAGGTCAAGGTGATGCTCTACCGGTGTGATGTAAAGCCCTCTATCCCTCCCCTGATGCGGTGCTTTAAGTGCTGGAAGTTCAGCTGTATGTCTTCCCACTCTACTTCAGCATCACCTGCCGAGATTGCAGAAGCCCATCACATCCCAATACTCCATGTGCCCCATCTCCCATCTGTGTCAGCTGCGGAGAGCACCATTCACCTTGCTCGCCTGACTGCAGGATTCTCCAGAAAGAAAGGAAAATTCTGGAGTACAAGACCCTGGACAGACTGACCTACACTGAGTCTAAGAGAAAATTTGAAAGCCTGTATCCTGTGCGTATGACATCTTATGCTGCCACTACAACAGTTCTGGCACCATCAGCTCCGCCAACCCAGGTCACCTCTCAGAGCCGGAAGACTACACCTGACCCCTTGATGGTGGGGGGCATTTCTGTCCCTGTTGCTCCTGCACCACATACTTTGGGAGCAACATCCCCCCCCCCCCCAACCATCTGCGACATCCATCCTCACTTCTAAGCCAGAGAAGTGTAAGTCTTCTTCAGCTTCTCTCGCTAGGAAGGGGGTCCCTTTGGTTGCTTCCTTCCCAGGTTTCTGCTAGTGGGAAGATGACAGCCACCAGTGGCTGAAGAGCTCAAAAGCAGCTGGTCGTAGGGCTTCATGGTCATCCTCAATCCCGGAGACTCGACCAGTGAAGTCCTCCCAGCCTGGGAAACCCAAGGAGCAGCGAGAGAAATCCAGAAAGAAAACCCCTAAGACCAAGGAAATTGCGGTGGCACCCCCAACATCGTTACCTACAAGCTCTGCGGCTGAGGATGGGGTGCAGATTTTGGCATCCGCTGAGGACTTAGATCTCGCTGGACCCTCACACACAATGGATATAGACTGCTCAGGGAATAAGTTGGTGGCAGCAGGTGAACCTGAGGCATAAAATGCCTCATTGAATGTTCCATGCCTTCCCAGTCTGATGATGTCATCCGCTAGTGGAATTGCGGCGGTTTTTTCCACCGCCTGGCTGAACTTCGGCAACTGTTAAGCTTTACACCTGCTATCTGCATTGCCCCCCAGGAAACTTGGGCAATGTGGACCCCTGCCCTCCACGGCTATAAGGGATATTACAGGAACCATAGCGACTATAATCTAATGTCAGGTGGAGTTGCGTTTATGTCCTAACCTCGGTCTGTAGTGAACATTTGCGCCTTCAAACCCTCGTAAAGCTGTGGCTGTCAGAATTACGACGACGCAGGAAATAACTGTCTGCAATGTATATCTTCCTCCAGATGGTTCAGTACCCCTGAATTATTAGCTGCATTGATTGATCAACTCCCTAATCTTTCCTACTTCTGCGAGATTTTAATGCCCATAACGCCTTGTGGTGTTGTACCGTGCTTACTGGCCGAGGCAGAGATGTTGAAATTTTACTGTCGCAATTCAACCTCTGCCTTTTAAATACTGGGGCTGCTACACTTTTCGGTGTGGCTCATGGTAGTTGCTTTATCAATGGTAGTTGATTTATCAATTTGCAGCCCAGGACTTCTCCCATCTATCCACGGGAGAGCACGTGACGACCTGTGTGGTAGTGACCACTTCCCCATCTTCCTGTGTCTGCCCGAGCGTCAGGCGCATGGACGCCTGCCCAGATGGGCTTTGAACAAGGTGAACTGGGGATCTTTCACCTCTGCTGTCACCGCTGAATCTCCCCCACACGTTAACATCGATGTGATGGTTGTGCAAGTGACTAGCACAATTGTTTCTGTGGCAGAAAACGCGATCCCTCGCTCTTTAGGGTGCCCGAGGTATAAGGCAGTCCCTTGGTGCTCACCAGAAGCCCTTGAAGCAATTAAGGAGCGTCGGCGAGCTCTACAGCGGCATAAGTGGCACTCTTCCCTGGAGCACCTCATAGCCTTTAAACGGCTCCATGCCCATGTTTGCTACCTTATCAAACAACGGGAGGAGTAGTGTTGGGAGAGATACATCTCCGCCGTTGGGTGCCACACGTCACCTTCCCAAGTCTGGGCAAAGATCAAAAGTCTTTTCAGGTACCAGGCCCCAACAGCTGTCCTCAGTGTTACCATAAATGGCGAGTTATGTACCGAGGCAAACGCAATTTCCAAGCACTTTGCTCGAGCCTTTGTTTCGGAGAATCACCCCACAGCCTTTCGCACACTCAAACGGCAGCTGGAAGGGAACGTCCTCTCATTCACTACATGCTGCAGTGAATCCTATAATGCCCCATTTACAGAGTGGGAGCTCCTAAGTGCTCTTGCACATTGCCCCGACAAAACTCCTGGGCCTGATCGCATCCACAGCCAAATGATTAAACATCTTATCTGACTACAAGCAACATCTTCTCATCATCTTCAACCGGATCTGGTGCGATGGTGTCTTTCCATCGCAGTGGCGGGAGAGCACCATCATTCCGGTGCTCAAACCCGGTAAAAACCTGCTTGATGTGGAATGCTATGGGCCCATCAGCCTCACCAACTTTCTGTGTAAGCTGCTGGAACGTTTGGTATGTTGGCGGTTGGGTTGGGTGCTGGAGTCATTGTGGCTTGCTGGCTCCATGTCAGGGCGGCTTCCTCCAGGGTCGCTCTACCACTGATAATCTTGTGTTCATCGAGTCTGCGATCCGAACAGCCTTTTCCAGATGGCAACACCTGATTGCTATCTTTTTTTACTTACATGAAGCATATGACATAACTTGGTGATATTATATCCTTGCCACATTGTACGAGTGGGGTCTCCGGGGAACACTCCCAATTTTTATTCAATACTTCCTGTTGCTCCGTACTTTCCATGTCCAAGTTGGTGACTCCCATAGTTCCATCCATGTCCAGGAGAATGAAGTCCCGCAGGGCTCTGTATTGAGTATCTCTCTATTTTTAGTGGCCATTAACGGTCTAGCAGTAGCTGTCAGACCCTCCGTCTCACCTTCTCTGTATGCAGACGACTTCTGCATTTCGTACTGCTGCTCCAGTACTGTTGTTGCTGAGTGGCGCCTCCAGGGAGTCATCCACAAGGCGCAGTCATGGGCTCTATCTCACGGCTTCCAGTTTTCAGCCGCAAAGTCGTATGTCGTGCACTTCTGTCAGCGTCGTACCGTTCATTCAGAACCCGCACTTTACCTTAATGATGATCCACTCATTGCAGTGGAGACATATCAATTCCTATGACTGGTTTTCGATGCTCAATTGACTTGGCTCCCTCGTCTTTGTCAGCTTAAGCAGAAGTGCTGGCAGCACCTCAATGACCTCCGTTGCCTGAGCAACACCAATTGGGATGCAGATTGCTGTACGCTGCTGCAGCTCTGCAGAGGCCTTGTCCAAACCTGAATTGACTATGTGAGTGTGGTTTATGGTTCGGCAGCGCTTTCAGCATTGCATTTACTCGACCCTGTGCACCACTGTGGGGTTCGATTAGTGACAGGAGCTTTTAGGATGAGTCCGGTGACCAGCGTACTGGTGGAGGCTGGTGTCCCTCCACTGCAGATCAGACGTGCGCAAGTTCTCGCCAGTTACACAGCGCACATTCACAATTCCCCTCAGCATCTGAATTACCGTCTCCATTTCCCGTCCGCGGCAGTCCTTCTCCCGCATCAGCGGCCCAGATCAGGGCTAATGATTACAGTCCGTGTGCAGTCCCTTCTCTCCAAACTGGAGTCCTTCCCTTTACCACCTCTACTTGCGGTCCGTTAACGTACGCCTCAGTGGTTTATGCCTCGGCCGCAGCTTCGTCTGGACCTTTTGCATGGCCCTAACCACTCCGTTAACCCTGCCGCTCTCCGCTGTCACTTCCTCTCGATTCTTGACGTGTTCCGGGGCTCTGAAGTGGTTTACACCGATGGCTCAATGACTGATGATCACGTAGGCTTCGCATATGTTCATGGAGGACATATTGAGCAGCACTCCTTGCCAGTTGGCTGTAGTGTTTTCACTGCAGAGCTGGTGGCCATATCTCGTGCTCTTGAGTACATCCGCTCATGCCCTGGCAAGTCATTTCTCCTGTGTACTGACTCATTGAGCAGCCTACAAGCAATCGACCAGTTCTACCCTTGCCACCCTCTGGTAGTGTCCATTCATGAGTCCATCTATGCCCTGGAACAGTCCTCCCATTCTGTGGTGTTCGTGTGGACCCCAGGACACGTCGGAATCCCCGGCAACGAACTCGCTGACAGGCTGGCCAAATAGGTGACGTGGAAACCACTTCTGGAGGTAGGCATCTCCGAAGCTGACCTGCATTCTGTCTTACACCACAGGGTTTTCCAGCCTTGTGAGACAGAATGGCATAACAGCACGCACAACAAACTGCGTGTCGTTAAGGAGGCTATGAATGTGTGAAAGTCTTCCAAGCAGGCCCCTCGCAGGGAATCAGTTGTCCTCTGCCGGATCTGCATTGGCCATACGTGGATAATGTATTGTTACCTACCCCGTTGCGAAGATCCACCTCAGTGTTGCTGTGGCTCCCAAATGACAGTCGTCCACCTCTTGCTGGACTGCGCACTTTTAGCCGCTCTGCGACAGACTTTTAACTTTCCCAGCACCCTGCCTTTGGTGTTGGGTGACAATGCCTCCACAGCAGCTTTAGTTTTATGTTTTATCTGTGAGAGTGGGTTTTATACTTCTATGTAGGTTTTAACGCATGTCCTTTGTCCCTCTGTGTCCTCCACCCTAGTGCTTTTAGGGTGGAGGTTTTAATGTGTTGCAGAGTGGCTGGCTTTCCCTTTTTATTCTCGTGGTTGGCCAGCCATTGTACTCTGCTTTCATGTTTTACTCTCTTCTGTTTCTAGCATCTCTGTTGTTTTCTTGTCCTCTTTAGTTCCATTTATTGTTCATAGCCTTCTCTTCGTTCTTGTGGCTTTTCCTTTCTTTCTGTTTTGTGTTATATGTTTCGTCCGTTTTATTCTCACACTTGTGGCATTGTTTTATTAGGAAGAAGGGACCAATGACCTCGTAGTTTGGTCCCTTCTCCCACCTTTAAACCAACTAATCAATCAACCAACACGTTGATAATGTGGTCACAGATCCAGAAGAATTTTATTGACTGTGATAATGGCCAGAGAAGTCTACACTTTTGTAACATTGCTTTCTTTATATAACAATGTTGTGATCTGGGCACTCCAACTTTGAGGATGTGGGTTAAATGTATTTTTGTGGCATAGATTTGTGTGAGGAGCCTTTGAAGCAGTGGATCATATGCACTTGTCTCTGCAAATTAACAGACCACATGTACACCACAGAGCACTGAGGCAGATTATGCAGATTGCAGACTGCTACTCACAATTCAGAATCCTGAAACTAGTACATATGGGTATCATACATCTGATCAATTGGTAAAGAGAAGTTTGTGTCAAGACTTAAATTTTTCACATTGAAAAAGGAGGTAATCAAAGAAACCTGAAAGTCATAATATAACTGCAAATGGAAGAATGCAGGTGGTGGTGGTGGTGGTGGTGGTTACAATGATGACGATGACTACAATGATGATGATGATGATGATGATGCAAACAATTGATAGTCAATAAAATTACTCTTTTCTCTTTTGTCAGCCCTTCAGCAAGGGTATATAAACCATTTACCTGCCCTAGGACCTCATTAGAATATGGATCCACAGTACTTTGGAGGTAGAAATGAGTCTAGTCTGACTGGTAGCCACATAAACTGCCAAACTGTTCTACTATGGCATGTCAGTCGGTTTTCGCAGACCCTCAAAATAGATCTTGGTTCAGACATCAGTGACATATGCAGATCCATAATTTGTAGGTTGGTCCTTTAAAACAGTGCTATCAGCTCAGTTGCTACATGTTTTTATCACAGAGGCAAACAAACAGTTAACACACTACACCATTTCACAAATCTTGTCTATGGTGTCCTGAAATAGATTGCTAAGATTCATATGGACTCAGAAATCAGTGCTTTAAGAATGTTGAAAGGGAATAATAATACAAGTTTTCAAGAGGGGAGATAGAAAAGTGTGTGATAACTATCGAGATGTACTCTTATAACAAGTAGCAAAAATACTAGAGATGATAATGGAAAAAAAAGACTGAGGTGGAAAAAGTGTAAGGTCACTTAGAAGAGCAGCAGCATGGCTTTCGAAATGGTACATCAACAGTGGACCCAATTTTTAGTATGAGATAGTTGATAGAAAGGCATTGGGAGTATAGGAAGGATCTGGTGGTGATATTTCTTGACTTGGTGAACACTTGCAGTTGTGTTCCTAGTGAAGAAGTATGGGAAAACTTAGGGAAAAAGTGAGTTAAAACAAACAATTGAAATTCTTCAAGCAGTCTTGACAAAAGTTTCAGCTGTGTCCAGATCCAGGTAGGAAGGACTGGCTGATTTAAGTTGTTAAGGGATTAAGGCAAGAAAGTGTCGTGTCATTATCATCATTTATAATGTATTAAATCATGAAGGAGGCAAGAGAAGCTCATAGAGGAAAGGGTATTGCTATTTGCCGATGCACTTGGGTTGTGGGGAACCAACAGTATGGATGTACAAGCAGAACTAGAAATCTTGAATGAAGAAATCAAGATGTGTGGCATGAAATGCTGTATATAGGGAAACAAGACTGTGTTAGTAACCAAAGTAGAAAGTGAAGTTGTGACAAATTAATAGTAAAGGACAGGTGATTGAAGTTGCGAACAACTTAAATATTTAGCTAGTGTGATAGTGCAGAATGCAAGGATGGAAGCAGAAATTATCATAAATGTACAACAGAATGATGCTGTGTTTGAGGGGCTTAGTCAGGAGAAGGGAGATGCCCAATGAAGTGTAAGGAAGCGCATCAGACATCTGGACAACGACAAGAAGAGAGGGGAGTAGATTTCCAGTCAGTGAAATGAAATTACTGAGAAACATGCTAGGGCAAATGAGGAGATAGTTTGTGATAAATGGAGATTCTGGGAAGGAAATGGTGGTAGAAAAGGTGATTGATAGGACTGAGAAGTGTGGGGGGGACGGATAGTAAAATGGTTTGGACACACAAAAAGGAGGGAAGATGGAAGTATACTAAAACAAACAAATGATGGAAGCCAAGTCTGAAGGCAAGAGGAGATGCAGAACGAGATGGGGCAAGAGGAGACGCAGAGTGAGATGGATTGACTTCATCAAGACCAGTTGAAAAAAGCATCTGGAGTGGAATGGAACAGTTATAGAAGAAGAAGAATGGTGGAAATATGAGGGAAAGTGGAGAGGTGTCACAAATGTCCCAACCTGCCCTTTGTGCTGATTAAAAGAGAAATGAAGACGATGACAGAAAACCTCAGTCATTATTATTCTGATGAAACCTTCTCGGGCTTCCATCTGGGTGACAGCACCAAACTTCGGTGATTTTTCCAATGGTGTCACATTCATCATCTACCCATATGTATACTTCAGTGCCAGACGTCTTCTGACAGGTCAGAGTTCGGCGAACTTTGGCGGGAGGAGGGGGAACTGCTGTTCAACTCTCAGTGCATTTCTTCTCGCTGAGACTCAAAATGTCAACTACTGGGTGGGTTCTTTCTGTAAAGCTGCTAGTGCAGGGTTCAGTGCCGAATTTAGCTGATAGCCCTTGTTCCTGTTGATGAGAGTTTCATGGACCCTTATCTTAGTATATCATTTGGTGATTCTCTCCCAAAAGTCACATGCTTGGCACAATATTTTTGTTTTCTCAAATTAGAAATGTTCTGTCACTGCTGGTGTATCTTCATAAGCATGTAATGTATCTAAAAACAGAGATGATGTGACTTACCAAACAAAAGCACTGGCATGTTGATAGACACACGAACAAACACAAACATACACACAAAATTTAAGCTTTCGCAACCAACGGTTGCTTCGTCAGGAAAGAGGGAAGGAGAGGGAAAGACGAAAGGATGTGAGTTTTAAGGGAGAGGGTAAGGAGTCATTCCAATCCCGGGAGCGGAAAGACTTACCTTAGGGGGAAAAAAGGACAGGTATACACTCGCGCGCACACACACACACACACACACACACACACACACACACACACACACACATCCACACATATACAAATGTCTGCTTGTGTCTGTATATGTGCCGATGGATATATATGTGTGTGTGTGTGTGTGTGTGTGTGTGTGTGTGTGTGTGTGTGTGTGTGTGTGTGTGTGCATGCGTGCGCGAGTGTATACCTGTCCTTTTTTCCCCCTAAGGTAAATATTTCCGCTCCCGGGATTGGAATGACTCCTTACCCTCTCGCTTAAATCCCACATCCTTTCGTCTTTCCCTCTCCTTCCCTCTTTCCTGACGAAGCAACTGTTGGTTGCGAAAGCTTGAATTTTGTGTGTATGTTTGTGTTTGTTTGTGTGTCTCCAGCACTTTCGTTTGGTAAGTCACATTATCTTTGTTTTTAGATATATTTTTCCCACGTGGAATGTTTCCCTTTATTATATTCATAAGCATGTAATGTGTTGCATGCAACATTGTGAGATGCAGAGCTGTGGGTGGTGGGCACAGTGACAAGATGCTGTGTATATCATGTAATTGCAGTTGTAGTTTGTTCTTTTCTGAGTCAAGCATATCTTTCATTTTGCGTGGTGATCAAAAGAAGACGTTGATGTTTCTGAGGGTTCTCGCCATTTTGGGTGAGGGAGGCCCAATATAGGAGATAAATTTTCTCCAGTGCATGTCCAAACTGTGCTTCGCTGTACCCATTCTGGCAAAACACATCTCTCAGGTGTTTCAGCGGAGCTGGGAGACTGTCTCCATCCCAAATGGTATATGCCCTGTGTACTGAGTCATTAGAACTGTGTACTGCTGCACTGGAGGGTCTTCTTTTTGTACACTGCTCGTCCAAGGACAAATTACTTTCCTTACACATGATAGTAGTGTATGTGTAACTGTCAAAGTATCTGGAGGTAGAGTGATTAAGGTAAGATGGTGACGTGGATCTTCAGTCTTTGTGTTAACCTAAGTGACAACAGTGACTCAACATGCACTCCGATGCTGATGGTGTTAAAAGTTTACTCGCACTGATCAATGTTCTCACTTCAGTTACTACTTGCATAGTTCTTTTTACCAGTAGTACGCATGACTCCAGTTGTAAGTTTAATGGTCACCTATTATATGACCGAGCTAGGTGGCGCAGTGGTTATTAGCACACTGGACTCACATTCGGGAGGACGACGGATCAATCCCGTCTCCGGCCATCCTGATTTAGGTTTTCGTGATTTCCCTAAATCGTTTTAGGCAAATGCAGGGATGGTTCCTTTGAAAGCGCACAGCCGATTTCCTTCCCCATCCTTCCCTAACCCGAGCTTGCGCTCTGTCTCTAATGACCTCGTTGTCAATGGGACGTTAAACGCTAACCACCACCACCACCACTTATTATATGCTGGTGGATGGACAGCTTTGTGACTCGCACTCACGCGTGCTGACTAATGCTTAAAAATGGCATAGTAGCTGAAATTGGTCAGTAGTGGAAAATAAATAATACAGCTGTTGAAGGAGATAAATGTTGTCATTTCAGAAATTTTATGACACTGTAGTACTTGCCCAAAGAAAAGTAATTACAATAACCAACATCTTAGCAGATGGAAGGCTGACATTCAGGAAGTTGTCAGAAAAATAACATGAGTAGGACATGAAAGGAAGCCCCTAAGATGTGGGGGGATGAATTATGTGAAATGTCCGTAGGAAAATGTGATGTGCCATAAATCACCTCATTTCAGAAATAAGAATGAAATTATTAATTCAAAAATTGTTCATACATTTGAAAAAAAAATAATTTTCATGTTTATGTTCATATTGTGCCAGTTGGCATCATCATCATCATAATTGTAGTCATCGCAGTCGTTGTTGTTGTTATCATCATCATCATCATCATGTGCAGTTCCCTGCCACTGACAATGCCTGCTTTGAACACAAACCCCTCCATCTCCTCCAGTCTTCCCACCAACTCTCTGACCCACTCTTATCCTCTCTCCTGAATGCTTTCCTCCACGTCTTTTAGCCACTTGTCCCTTAGCATTCCCCTCGACACACTTGCAGTTTCTTACCTTTACTACAATCTGTTGCAGATATGAAAGTTTACTCGCAGAATGCCACCATAGCTACTTTTCGCAGCGAGAACAGTTGCTTGGAACTGGAGTCGCCACCGCAGTTAGTGAGCTAGCAGGACAGCATCGTGGTGACCACTGCTCCCTCGTACGCAGTGGGTGTGCTTTCCTCGTACATGTGTGTCACGACGAGTACCAGCTGTTCTATCAGTTCTTCACTCTCCATACACCACAACTCACGTGAGTTGTAATCAGTACTGTGCTATGTAAATATGGTGAAAAGTTCTTGCAGAATGCAAATATTGTGGGAAACCATTATTCTTTCTTTTTGCTGTTGAAGTATGTTATGTGGAAATATACAATAGTTGTTGATATTGTAGGGAAACAGCTTGAAATTAGTAAGAATTAAATCTCATTGTAGAAATGTTTCACATTTTTATATTATTTTGTTTTTAACTGCACATGTAATTTTTCACGAGCACACAAGAAATTATAATTATTTCTTTCAGAACATACCTTGAGGGTCTCTGTACATCATTGTATGATGTACTCCGGCCATTTATTATTCACATAAATCATCTGGAAACATTAGCAGAAGTTTGTAGCATATTGAGACTGGAAATGTTGGAGGAACATGTTCAAAATAACCGTAAGTGTTTATTGTTCTTACAATACAGCACATAATGAGATTTTCACTCTGCAGCAGAGTGTGTGCTGATATGAAACTTCCTGACAGATTAAAACTGTTTGCCGGACCAAGACTCGGACTCGGGACATTTGCCTTTTGCAGGCAAGTGCTCAACCAACTGAGCTACCCAAGCACAACTCACGACCCATCCTCACAGCTTCAATTCTGCCAGTACCTCGTCTCCTACTTTTCGAACTTCACAGAAGCTCTTCTGCGAATCTTGCAGAACTCTAGCACTCTTGGAAGAAAGGATATTCTTAGAAGAGCTTCTGTGAAGTTAGGAAGGTAGGAGACCAGGTACTGGCAGAATTGAAGCTGTGAGGACGGGTCATGAGTCATGCTTGGGTAGCTCAGTTGGTAGAGTACTTGCCCGCGAAAGGCAAATGTCCCGAGTTCGAGTCTCTGTCTGGCACACAGTTTTAATCTGTCGGGAAGTTTCAATACAGCACATACTTAACACAATGTACATTGAAACTTGTAAATTAATGTCTGTATTACCTGTATTAAGATGTTCTTATTGACTATGTCCGCCTCCGTAGCGTTACCGCCTACCACAGAGGGGGCCGGGTTCGATACCTGGCAGGGGACTAGGTGTTTTGTGTCCTTTATCATTTCATTATCATTGACTCGCTAGTCGCCGAAGTGGCGTCAACTGAAAAGGACTTGCAATACGGTGGCCGAACTCCCCCGAATGGGGCCTCCCGGCCAACAATGCCATACGATCATTTCCATTTTGACTATGAAATGTCTGATGTGATTAACGAGTAAACAAGTAACTGATCTATCTTGAACTGCTGGTTTCCCATGTGTTCAATTGATTATTAAAGGAAATCAAAAACTATTATTGAAATAATGGAAGGAGTAAAATTAATAACACCATATGGTTGAGATGCTGAACAGTCAGGTAGGCACATAATCGAGATTGAAAATGTTGCTGAACTTTCGGACAATATCCTCCTCCTGAGCTTCATCAGTAACATCTTTGTGGCCTGAAATCATGCTGAACAACTCCTCCTCTGCCTTCAGTAACTGATTTCGTTTTTCCCAACTGAACTTTATCTGCTGCTCATCCAAATTCCATGGCACTTTCCTGGATTTGACGTCCATTCTCGTTGAGGCTCTACAATTTGGTCCACCTCAAACCAGCCAACAAGCAACAATATATCTAGTTTGACAACTGCCATCCAGTCCACTTCAACTATCCTCTTCTCTACAGCCTAAGTATGCATGATAAAATAGTCCATTACAAAATGGCATCCCTTAGTACCTGTTAGGGCACACAGCTATAGTGCGAGAGAGAGGGAGAGAGAATACACTTCGCATACTTTGGTGGAAGTTGCGTAAGATCACTTAATGACAATCGAATGAGCACTTGTACATGGTGACATGAATGACACAGACAAGTTTGCACTTGTTCATGGCCATGCAGATGTTGCATGCCTACATTCTAAATTTCATGTAGCCTGCAAATTTGCAGTGTGCCCATGTGGCATGTTATTCGCCTTGTACCCAGAGATGGGTGAAATTTATTCAAACGTTGAGTAACAGATGCAGAGAGAAATTATTATTCGTAAAATAAAGGAGAGGCAACTAGTCACCTATAGCTGAATGATTTGTAGTGCATAGAAACTCCCAACGGAAAGCCATTCATACCAGCTTTCAAGCCTTTGCTCTTTCTCTTGTGGAAATAAACACATCACACAGACACCTAAACACACATGCCCATTGGCGCACTGATTGTCACTCTCACCATGGCCACAGGTGTGCGTGCGTGCGTGCATGCCTTTCCTTTATTTCACGTATTATTCTATCCAGGAATTTCCATTGTTGTTAAAAATCAGTATTCATTGTTCATAAACAACAAATGTTGTTCAAATCATTTTTCACTTACAGTGGTAAAGACATGTACTCATCATCTGTGAACAAAGTGTTACACATAGTGACTACATCTGAAACCTAGTGACACTTATTGCTCCAATTATTTGTAATTTATTAACATATGTACTTTTTGTTGCTTTTAAATTAGTTTTCAGAACAGCTGTTATGTCAGACATATCAGCAGAAACTTTATTTGATTTTCAAAGATTTGCCAATGAGACGCCAAAGAAAATATGTCCCACACATGCAAAGGGGATATCGGTGGGTTATATCTCTTGAGTTAGTCTGTATTTCAAGATAACTGGTGCTGTTGTCTTTGTCAAATAATTCATTGTGATTCCACATTACCTTCAATTCTCAAATTACATTCAAAATAAAATTTTCTTTTACATTGTAATAGCATTCGGAGCTCGTATCCTAATTTCAACAACTTTCTTTGACTCTTGTATGTCTGTAGTTTGTTGTAAGCATCCCTTGGTCATAGAGAGCAATATAAGTGAACTATTTGTTTTTAAATTGTGTGTAAGACATTGCTGCAATAATTGCAATTGGTGTAGAAAGCCAAAATATGTCTTCTAATCATCTGTTCACACTTTCTCTATACAAAAAGTTGCTATTGTACTGCAGTGTTATGAACTCTCGGTATGTACTCAAGCCTAATGTTTCTTTTGAAATTTTAGAATGTCAAAGCTCTATGTAGCTGTGAAACTACTTCAATTATAATGTAAAATTTACTCAAGAGTTTATTGCAAAATACATTTGGATAACTTTGGGCATCCAACCAATTGCATTCCATAAATGTTTGAGGAGTTCTTTAGATTTAGTCTGTTGATGATAATTGTTTGCAACTGAGTTTTTACTTTTCGCAATCATTTTGTAGCATTTCCAACATGAGTGAATTGTGTAATAAAGACATACATCTGATAGTGTTAACAATCTTTAGTACAATGGAGGAAGATGCTGCAAATTAAGAGTTTGTTGTATGTAGTCTCACCTTTGGCTACTTATGTTGAGCACTTCCGCATGTTAGTGGGGGGGGGGGGGGGGTCAGCAAGTAGTATTGGCAACTGTAGAGTCAGTCGAATTGGGCCGCGTTGGTAGTGTACCTGCTGAGTCCATCTGCCTGTGATGTATTTTTGTGTTGCATTTGTTGTGCTCTAAAACAAGTAAAGCTGTGCTCAACCCACAATTTGGTTTGAGCAGTGTGTTGCTTTACTAGTTATAGTGGTGTGTCCTTGACTTCCTTCCATCTGTCAACTGACTCACACAGCCAGGTAGAAGAGAACCTACAGGTCAGCATGCACATATAGATTATGCCTACTTCACGTGACATTTTTCTCGTTGTTGGAGATGATAGAAGTGATAACTAACAGAAAAAATTGTAGAAATGGTGATAAAACACACAATCTTAGGCTTTGTAGTCTGGGACTTGAATCACTTTTATCATCCTACATACATACTATGCAAGCCGAAAAGTATATCAGTCTTTCTATTGTGCCTGTTCGCAGTTCGACTTGTCATTTATGTGGTGCCTAGCACTCTGTCTGTTTCATAATATTTTGAAGCTCTTGAAATGTAAATAAAAATAAAGGCTTACTTTTCTTAACAAAGGATGGAAAGTTTTACTTGAAAGTAAAAATTTGACTTCAGGGACAAAACTGTGAGACTGAGTTGCAAGAAAACTTCTTGAAACAGTTAATATTAGTGCCCAGAAAAGGTGGTAGGTGCTGAAATAATGAAAGATGAAATCAAGTTAAATTCATGAACAGCATAATATTGTCTGTTTTGCATATATAAAGCAAAAGCACTTTCCTGTATCCCTGAATTGTGGGCGTAATATTTATGTAAAAGGGAAGAAAGAATGGAAATCCACTTGCAAGCAGAGTGAACCTATTGTCATATTATTATTCTCTTCATGACTGCCTTCCCACATTTAGTTTTTCCACCGTAAAAAAATGTAGGATAATAGCTTTAAACTTTTGTTTTCATATAAATTCAAATACTATTTTCAACAAATGCCTTTAGGAGAATTACTGTTCATCAGATGTCAGCTAAAAGATTAATGTGTTTTACACCCTGGTAAAGGTTGCAGGCATGGTAGTGGCATCATTCACTGTTAGAGTAAGTATTTGCAGTGGTTCAGTTAGTGAAGATTACTTTTTTCCTGGTCCATTTCCCAACTTGTATTTTATCTCCAAAAAGAAGTAAATCTTTCACAGATTTAATAAACACAATAACGACAGTGAGGAGTCACTTGCAGCTTAATTTTATGGAATTTTTTCCACAGTAGGGGTAGTCACATTGACAACACTGTAGAAAGCGGTTCTTACTGCAGAGGTAGGATGGCATTGAAAACATTGTTCCCATTATTTTTCTGGTTGTTTTGGGATAATCACCTCAAGGGGGTTTTGTGAATGAGTGAACCGTGCAGACACATTTATGTACAGTCCATTGATAAGTTATTTACTGAATAGAATTTGCACTGAGCCAGGGTAACAAGTTACAAATAATGTATTCACAAATAAATTAATTTGAATGATATGCTTTTTAATGTAATTAAATACAATGTAGCTGGAGTGAAGTTTTTTTTATGCTACTCAGCATAAATGTTTTTCATTTTTTCTGTCCAAAGTATGTCTCAATGACAGCATGATTTTAGCAGCAGAGTGAATGTGAGCATTATTTCACAAGTTATTCTTTCACACAGATTTAGCTCCACAGCTAAAGCAATGACCTTCAGTAACATTCAGTATTTGATATTTTCGTTATATCACTTTAATTTTTGTTGTACATTATCATACTCAATCACTGTGGTAATACTTGACAAGTCTCCAGTAAACAGCATAAACTTTTTCTGTAGAAAACACGTAAAACTGACAAGTGAAAGAAATTCTAATTTTAAATGCATTTCAGCACTTGCCAGGCCCATTAGTGCCACTGCATTGTGACGAAGTTGTGTAATCTTTTCTTAGCCATGTGACAGGGGCACTCAGCGAGTGCATGCCACATGATACTGAGTGCAGAAACCGTCAACTGCTTGCTTCCACGTGTACAAAGCAAGTGACAGGCAGTGAGCTCTGCACGCGTGGTTCAGCTGTGCGGATGCAGTGCTCTAGGACCTACACAAATGACTACCCTACAGCTCCTGTCAAAAATTAGTTCCCAGATGGTCTTTTCCCCGTGCCCCTGCTGCCTGCAGCCTGCCCATTTAAATACAATAGTTTTATACAATAAGATGTGGAAGAAACAAGTGTCTCATTTGAAGGGATAACATAATACATTTTGTCAGTCAGGAAAAATAAAATGAAATGAATAAACAGATTTTTTTTTTATTTATAAAGAACGAGGATAATGCATTTACAAGTCACTTTTAAAAACATTTTTCACATGGTCGATATTTTGTAGTTCTGTATTTCTATCTTTGGTGCTGTGATTTGTCACAACTTTTCACCAGACTTGAATTTGTTTGAGTCCATATGGCATATTTCCTCTCATGATATCTAAAAGCATCTATCCACACAATACCTTGCAAGTGTTGAAGTAGTGAGGGAAGCGTTAAACCCACCAGGCAAAAATTATTGCCCTCCCTCCCCTCCCCACTTGTCCTCCACATTAATACCAGCAACACCACCTCTAGCTTCAAAAACATCTTGTTCGGCCTCAGAGAAGGAGTCCACAGGTTTCTTATAGTTCAGCATGTCCAGCTGAGGCACCACTCATTGGTGATCAAATCCCTGTGAGCCACAAAATTGCAGGAATGCCGATTGCTACATTTCACCATTTGCTCCTGGGCATTTTTCTGTGGGAATGAGATTGGGCTGGTGACTGTAGGTGTGATTGTGCCCAATTGTCTGTCCAACCGGGAATATGTGCCTGCAGCCCTGTGGACCTGGCGAGCCAGAAAATGGTCGTGTCCAGAACATAATCCTCATTAACATAAAGGGAAAAGGGCAAAACTTGGTCACTGAGACTGCTGAAATAAAGTTCTGGTTTACACTCACGAAAGCCTGAATAAACGGGCTCAAGTCATCCAAAGGAGAGAAAAAATCAGAACCTCTGCCAGCCAGAACTGTGTGCTCCACGTCCCTTGTTGTGCCATCGGTGCACCCAGTGCCTCACACAATTTAGAAAACAAAATCAAAATTGTGGCATGTCAGACTACGGTACACTCCTCCAGTCACCCGCTGTCCGGTTGTGTGCTGTACAACTCCGACCAGAGCTGCCAGTGGTAGCGGTTGTGCGTAAGTGAACTGTGCTTGATTTTGTGAACTTGTGTGTGTTTTCTTTGTTGAAGAAGACTGGCCGAAAGCTATAATGTGTAAAAATATTTTTGTTGTGCCTGTCTGCAACCCAGCAGGTCATCTTTACAGTCAGTAGCAATCTATCCTTTTCCTAGAACTGTTGATATTCTAGCCTGAAGTTTTCATTGTTTGACAACAATGTTGTAGTGAGATAACATCTGCTCATTGTCAGCATTGTTTGTTGCAGTCCACAACAAATCTAACCCACGTTTAAAAAAATATTTCGTACTTCTGCTCACTTCAAATGGCGCTCAAAACATTTTTTATGTCAGCTTTTCATTTTAGTGTAGCTGCTTTTCTACAGCCCCTCAAAAGAAAATCATAGCTACTAGCCACTACATATCATGGTAAAATTGAAAAACACAAATGTGGCAGTTTGAGCTGCTTTTTCAGTATTGTTTAAAATCACATTCCTCATATAAAATGTCTGAGATATAGCCTCAAACTCTTAATGATAGGATCTTTGCTTTCCAGTGTAGCGAGTTTCCTTTTTGCAGAATTTGATGCCTCACCAAACACATTTTTGCATTCATCTTCTTCTAAAGTAGTTAGAGCATGGCAGTGCTTGTATAGCTTCTGAAAACTGTCCACATATAATTAGATTGAACGTAGATGATCAACTTTAGGATAATGTACATGTGACTTTGGATACTTTGAGCCCTCAAGTAAAGTTAGAATTTCCACAAGGTGCCTGGCATGATCTTTCCCAAAAACCATATAGGTGTAGATGCTATTCATGAGTCTGTCTCTAACATTCTGTATAAAATTTACACCACTGTTGCTTGTGTGTCTCATTTCTGACGACTTAAAAGAAACCAACATATCTAAGTAGCAGCTTTGCCAATAGAACACTGACTACAGGTAAAGAAAGACGTTTTGCTTCCTTTGAACTTCTGTTTTCGACTTGAAAAATTGAATCTCCTTGTGTTTACACTTCCTAGTATGTAGGAATGCTGACTTCAGCGTTGTCACAACTTCGTTTAACTCAGATATAACTGTTGTCCCATATTTGTCAACCATACTTAACTTATGTGCCGGACACTGCACACAGATCAGGTGATTGCCAAGAGTTTCCTAACAGAGTAGCGTATGGAGACCTGTCACTAACAAACATACGTACAACATTGTATGGCACTTAGTGGTCCTGCACTTTGTCTAATATTATGAGTTTCTGCATGTAAATTTAATATCTAATAGCCACTGTTCTTACATTTTCATTTGCATCAGAAATTAACCGATTTTGTGACATTAAAAGTTCCTAACCAGGGGTGAATTATTTAGTTTCACCTGAGTGCTTCAATAGTTAGGTTTTTGAATATCTGCATATTACTAGACACAGTTCGTGCATTTTCATCAGGGTATACATTGGAGTTGCGCAGCATGTGTTGATAGTCTGTTTATCTGCATAGTTTAGTTTTCCATGGACTTTAGTATGGACAGGTACTGCGATAGTTGTTTTTGTGGATGCGAGCCGAGTTAGTGACACTTTGCTCTCAGCTTCAGGCTGTGATGGCTTCGGTTACACAGATTGAGGCTGCAGTGGATTGGCACAACTGTTGTGGGCCAGCCGTGGGGATCCAACGAACGTCCAGCGCGTCAGAGTCCTCCGATCGGTTCTCACCGGTGGCCAACCCAGTTACTGCTCGCACTGAGGCTGACCCCTCACCTGTGGTCGAGTGGGAGGTCGCCCCAGGGTGAAGCAGGTGGCGAAAGACTTCCCAGGCGGCCACATGTAATGCCTCCCTGGTTTGTCTGACAAACAGGTTCCAGGTGCTGTCTAGGGCTGACACTGTCGCTGAGCCAGATTCTGTTGCCTGTCCTGTTTCTGAGGAAACTACTCAGCCTGCAAGATCCGGGCAATCACAGATGGTGGGATTATTGGTAGTTGGGAACTCCAGTGTTAGTCGCATTATGGAACCCCTTAGGGACTTGGCTGACAAGAAGGGTAAGAAAATCAATGTGCACTCTGTGTGCATACCAGATGGAGTCATTCCAGATGTGGAAAGGGTCCTCCCGGATGCCATGAACAGCACAGGGTGCAAGCAACTGCAGGTGGTTGCTCACATCACTACCAATGATGTGTGTCACTTCGGATCAGAAGAAATTCTCTCTGGTTTCGAGTGGCTAACAGAAGTGGTAACAGCTGCCAGTCTTGCTTGCAAGATAAAAGCAGAGCTGACCATTTGCAGCATAGTCGACAGGACCGATTGCGGACTTCTGGTACAGAGCCAAGTGAAGGGTCTGAATCAGTGGCTCAGATGGTTCTATGCCTGTGTAGGCTGCAGATTACTTGACTTGTGCCAAAGAGTGGTTGGGTTTCGGGTTCTGCTGAATAGGTCAGGTGTCCACTATACGCAGGAGGCGGCTACATGGGTAGCAGGGGTGTGTGGCATGGACTGGGTGGTTTTTTAGGTTAGAGGGTCTCGGGAAAACACAAGAAGAGCTTCAGGCACAAATGGTGCAGGCTGAACACAGGAAGAACGTAGATCCAGGAACCATTGATATAACAATTGTAAATTGTCGTAGCCTTATTGGGAAAGTACCAGAGCTCCAAGCGGTAATAGAGAGCACTGCTGCTCAAATAGTTATAGGCACTGAAATCTGGCTAAAGTTCAGCCAAAATTTTTGTGAGGAACCGAACAGTGTTCCGAAAGGATAGGCAAAACATGGTTGGCAGTGGCGTGTTTGTTGCTGTTAGAAGTAGTTTAACTTGTCGTGAAATTGAAGTAGATACTTCCTGTGAGTTAGAATGGGCAGAGGTCATTGTTGGCTACCAGAGTAAAATAATAATTGGCTCCTTTTACCGACCTCCCAATGCAGATGATACAGTTGCTGAAAGGTTCAAAGAACTTGAGTTTGATTTCAAACACGTACCTGACTCCTACGATAATAGTTGGTGGTGACTTTAATTTACCTTCAATATGTTGGCGAAAATACATGTTTAATTCTGGAGGTATGCATAAAATATCATCCGAAATTGTGCTAAACGCATTCTCTGAAAATTATTTCGAGCAGCCAGTTCATGAGCCCTTGCGAATAGTAAAAGGTTGTGAAAACACACTTGACCTCTTACCAACAAATAATCCTTAGTTAATAACAAGCATCAAAACCGATTCAGGGATTAGTGAACATACGGTTGTTGTAGCGAGATTGAATATTGTAATCCACAAATCCTCGAAAAATAAGTGAAAAATATACCTATTCAAAAAAGCAGATAAAAATTCGCTTGATGCCTTCCTGGGAGACAATATCCACTCATTCCAAATTAATAATATAAGTGTAGATCAGATGTGGCTTAAATTCAAAGAAATAGTATCGGCAGCAATTGAGAGATTTATACCAAATAAATTAACAAACAACAGAGCTTATCCTCCTTGGTACACAAAACAGATTAGAACACTGCTGCAGAAACAACGAAAGAAACGTACCAAATTTAAACAGACGCAAAATCCCCAAGATTGGCGATCTTTTACAGAAGCTCGAAATTTAGCGCAGGCTTCAATGCGAGATGCTTATAACAGTTTCCACAACGAAACTTTGTCTCGAAACCTCGCTGAAAATCCAAAGAGATTCTGGTCGTATGTGAAGTATGTTAGCAGCAAGAAACAATCAATGCCTCCTCTGGGTGGTAGCAATAGAGATACTATCAAAGACAGTGCTGCCAAAGCAGAGTTACTAAACACAGCCTTTCAAAATGCGTTATAAGACAAAGTAAATATTCCAGAATTCGAATTGAGAACAGCTGCCAACATGAGTAACGTAGAAGTAAATATCCTCGGAGTAGTGAAGCAACTTAAATCGCTTAATAAAAGCAAGTCTTCTGGTCCAGACTGTATACCAGTTAGGTTCCTTTCGGAGTATGCTGATGCATTAGCTCCATACTTAACAATCATATACAACCGTTAGTTCGACGAAAGATCTGTACCCAAAGACTGGAAAGTTGCACAGGCCACACCACTACTCAAGAAAGGTAGTAGGAGTAATGCACTAAATTACAGGTCCATATCATTAACGTTGATATGCAGCAGGATTTTGGAACATATACTAAGTTCAAACATTATGAATTACCTCGAAGAAAACGGTATATTGACACACAGTCAGCATGGGTTTAGAAAACATCGTTCCTGTGAAATACAACTAGCTCTTGATTCACATGAAGTGTTGAGTGCTATTGACAAGGGATTTCAAATCGATTCTGTATTTCTGGATTTCTGGAAGGCTTTGTACACTGTACCACAATAGCGGCTTGTAGTGAAATTGCATGCTTATGGAATATCATCTCAGATATGTGACGGGATGTGTGATTTCCTGTCAGTTCATAGTAATTGATGGAAAGTCATTGAGTAAAACAGCAGTGATTACTGGCATTCCCCAGGGTAGTGTTACAAGCCCTTTGCTGTTCCTTATCTATATATACATTTTGGGAAACAATCTGAGCAGCCGTCTTTGGTTGATTGCAAATGACGCTGTCATTTATCAACTAATAAAGTCGTCATAAGATCAAAACAAACTGCAAAATGATTTAGAAAAAATATCTGAATGGTGAGAAAAGTGGCAGTTGACCCTAAATAACGAAAAGTGTGAGGTCATCCACTTGAGTGCTAAAAGGAACTCTTTTTAAACTTCGGTTACATGATACATCAGCCTAATCTAAAAACTGTAAACTCAGCTAAATACGTAGGTATTACAATTACGAACAACTTAAATTGGAAGGAACAAGCGTTGGATCCTTACCAGATAGGACTGGCGGAGTACATTGAAAAAGTTCAAAGAAAGGCAGCATGTTTTGTATTATCACAAAATATGGGGATAGTGTCACAGAAATGATACAGGATTTGGGCTGAATGTCATTAAAAGAAAGGCGTTTTTCGTTGTGACTGGATCTTCTCATGAAATTCCAATTACCAACTTTCTCCTTCGAATGCGAAAATATTTTGTTGACACCGACCTACATGGGGAGGAACGATCACCATGATAAAATAAGGGAAATCAGAGCTCGTACGGAAAGATAGAGGTGTTCATTCTTTCCGCGTGCTATACGAGATTGGAATAATAGAGAATTGTGAAGGTGGTTCGATGAACCCTCTGCCAGACACTTAAATGTGATTTGCAGAGTATCGATGTAGATGTGAGCACTGTTTATGCACCTACTGATTCTGGAAATTTCACAACGGGAAGGCATAACTTTCGTTTTTCTGCATCTGACATGTAAAGAAGGAACAACGAAAACGCAGTGTCCAATTCTGTCTGTAGTTTCATCACAAAGGATGTTCATATTTCTATCATCTATAGCTACACTGATGAATTTCTTGTGGTCAGAAGCAACTTCTAGGAATAATAATAATAATAATAATAATAATAATAATAATAATAATACATAAAACACAATTATCCTAACAGTTTCAATTACTCCAGAAGTTACTTTGAACAGCAAATTTGGCTTAGGTCTAATTTTTTCAGTTTCTTTTTATTTTTTATAGATAAAAATTAATGATTTCATTATATCCAACAGTCATGACACATTAAGCTAAATAATCCCCATCATCAAGTGTATTCACTGACAGTATTGCGACACTTGAGTGTGTTGCTTGCAGTGTGTGTGCTGCTGCAATGTTGTGGTGTCTGTAATGTAAATACGTAAAAATTTTACAGTTACTGATGTATCTTGTTTTAAAGCCAGATCTACATGTGAAAGGAATTGTACCCACAAAATTTGAAGTGAATTGTGCAAGTGATGAGTAGAACATGCGTTTCTACACAAGAGGACAGTCAAGATTTTGTAACAACTGTTATTTTCCCCATTTGCCAGCATATAAATTTTTACGTGTTTACATTACACTAAAGTCACGACAAGCTGATGAGTTTTATTGGTTCTGACAGTAGTAGAGGAAATTAGCAGTAGTCAGAAGATATCCATGTGTCTCCAAGTGCTGCCAGTATTTCCACAGATGTCATGTCTGCTTTTGTGTAAGCACAACAAATGAGTAATTGTGCCAGCATTTCAGGAAGGAGTCGGCAATGCCTTCCCCTCACTGCTGTTCTTCTATTGGCACGCCGCCTACCGTTCCCAGCAGCTACCATGCGATCATTAACTTATCGTGGCCAAATGCAGCAACTCTTGTACAGCACATGAAGCATCACTCTTAAAACAATATGTAACAAAACACATACTACAGTGGGACTTATGTACCAAGGCACGTTCTGCATAAGAAAAAAGGAAAAAAAGAAATCAAGACTGATAAGAAAATAAAACTATTACTTTTTCAGTAGTAGGAGTTGGGTGCATCAGTTGTGTGTTTGGAATAGACATTTTCTTTTGCACTGTGGTATTAACTTTCCACATTACTTCATAAATCTTGTATGGTGATTATATTGAATAAAAAAAACATAAAAAGTAACTCAGAAAATGTTGTTTATGTAGTATGCTACCATTGTATGTAAATGGTGTCTGAATGCATCTTTTTTTGTGGCAACTTGCTTAAAAAAAAAAAAAAAAAAAAAAAATAAAAAAAAAAAAAAAAAAGAGAGAGAGAGAGAGACAAGGCATGCTAAATAAGTACTACAGTGTAACAAATGTTTATAACAAGTGGTGTCCTTAATGCACAAGACATGAGTATTTTAGGTGTATGCCTGTCACTTCGATAATTGTGCTAGTAAAATTTGAGAAATTTTACCAATAGGAGACAGCATCTGCACTTGCATTCACTTCTGAAGAAGTGCAAATAATGTGATATTTTCTTATGTGTAGACTACACAAGTTTTGTTTCACATGAAACGTTGTCTGCACACCAAATCTGAAGGCTGATTTTCCTTTTACCTGTAATATAAACAGTAGTCTCAAGGCTCAAAAGCAAATAACTAACTGGCAAATATTTCACATGCAAAGTCCTCGATCAGCAATCCATGACTGTTCCAGCTTGATTTTCCAGCTTTTCATGTGGAATGTAGGCTTTACCAAACACTTCAACAGTTCTTTTCTCATCTTGTCCTTGTCTTGTTTTCTTCTTTTAGCACAGTTTAAGATTTCAACAGTTGATGAGAAGCAGCAGTATTTTCTCACCAGTGAACAGAGTGGTTATGTGATTTAATGTGTGTTTCAATGTTGTCCTCCTGTTACCATACAATTTGACAATTGCAAAGTGGCAATGTTACAGAGCTACAGAAAACAAAACGATAAGGTAGATGATATAGAATTGAAAACCACACACACACACACACACACACACACACACACACACACACACACACAGAGAGATTTCTAACTGTCAATAATTATTGTGTTAAATTTTTAACATGGGACCATACCTGTTAATGGGTAGATTATGACAGCATTTTTTTCTTTTTTTTTTAATTTGGTCAATAATTATGCAAAATATTGACAATAAAAGTTTTGTTGCCCCTGGAAGTCGTTAAATAGGCAACCTTCAATTGGGGCCATGTTCAGGGTAATCGCTTAATATTGTAGACACCAGTAACAGAAAGCTGATTACTTTCTGCATCTGCATCTGCTTACGTACTCTGAAATTTACCATACGGTGCATTTCCCTTTCTGTTCCACTTGCAAATAGTGAGGAAAAAATAACTGTCTCTAAAACCTCTATACAAGCTCTGATTTCTCTCATATTTTTAGGTATGTATATGCAGAAAATAAAGCAATTTGAAACGATAACTGAAAATACAGTTTATCTGGATACAGTTGTGACAAAATAGCATTTATTATGTAATTTCGCATTTCGAGCTGAAATTTGCATCTATATCCGCATTTATATTGCAAATTTTTCAGGTCCTACGGATCTGAAACTGATTATTGACACTCTCTTCAGCCCCTGTTGGTTAGGATCTGTCACCACAATAGTT
The DNA here is from genome assembly GCF_023864275.1 of Schistocerca cancellata. Classification (NCBI taxonomy): domain Eukaryota; kingdom Metazoa; phylum Arthropoda; class Insecta; order Orthoptera; family Acrididae; genus Schistocerca; species Schistocerca cancellata. The sequence goes on along the minus strand of NC_064626.1, from coordinate 1,140,386,758 downwards.
TTCAAGCCCCATTATGTGGCTATGATTGCCACACCATTTCATGTAGACAAGTCAGACAATGCGCATCAATACACCAACAAATGGGCAACTTCATTTGCAGAGTGGCCACGGATGCATTCAAACGCGACAGCTCTTTTCTGCCATTCTGTTAATTCTCCATGTCAACTCATCTTATGGTGCTGATGCCATGCTATTGACTGGCATGTACACATATCTTCACTGTTACGACTTAAGTCAGTCCAGTTGGCACTCGGAAATGACCCATGTGACTGGTAATTTGTCTCGTGAGCTTACTGCTACAAGTTGCCACTTTTTCTTTCCACCGTCGGTGACTCCAGGGGGCAGACAACTTTCATGAACAGCTGTGGTAGTGTCCACTGCTTGTGTATTGTTATGCTTTAAAGTGATAGTAAATTTTTTTCTTCTGTGAAAAAATGACCTTCAGATGTAAGTAAAATAAGAGAATGGAAACTACAGCAGATCAATGCGTGGAGCTCAGCAGCCCATAACAGAAAACAGCATTCACACTGGCTTTCAAGCAATAGCTCATTTCGTAGCAAGGCTTGCTGTGGCCACGGGAGCATTTGTGTGGGTGTCTGTGTGGTTGTGTATATGAATGACTGTATTTTTGTTACAAAAAGAGCTAGTGCTCAGAAGCTAGTGTGAATGCTGTTTTCTGTTACGGGGTTTTGCATTCTACACGTGGGTTTGCTATAGGTGAGTCGTTGCCTTTCCCTTATTTTACATATTGTTCCAACCAGTAATTTCCAGTATTGAACTGTAGTTATGATTGTTGTTTCTCTTTAAACATGGCACTGATCCAATGTAAAAGTTACTTTCTGCTGTATATCATTTTCCGTATGTTCACCATGATTTACCAATGTGTCAACTGAAAATAGGTATTTGTTCCAGCTGGTCCTCTGGAAGCATTTTCAAAAATTGCATGGCAGCTGCTGCAGGATGTGCAGGAGCGTCTGGTGTTTCGTGCCCATTGTTACCTGCAGTCTGATATCTTACAGTATCGTCCTGCACCTGGAGATCTCGCCTACCCTGAGAAGCTCGAGATGATGGAGGTCAGAATTTTTTGAGAAATTAGAAAAGATGTCTAAATTAATAACCACATTATCTGTTTGTTAAGGAAATTAAGAGCTAAGTACTTAAGTATCTACTTATTTGGCAGACTTGTTGTCTTAGATGCTCGCAGAATCTATTTGAGTTAAAACTGACTCTTTGACACTTATACTCGCCTATTGATTCATGTGAACATCACCAGTTTTGGGCAGTGTGAGTCATCTTCAGTGCTATAAAAATAAATATTATGGAAAGGAGTCAAAGTAACCTACTTTCTAATAAATAAATAAAAGTACTTCTGAGATTCATAAAATACGAAGTTGTACCTGACTGGTTGATTACAGTGTGATAAGCCACTAAACAGATGCCTCAACATTGGTGTACCAAACAGGAAATGGTTGGTGTGGTACCTAAATAGATTTAAAGGGGAAGGACAGGAAAAGTAGATACTTCATTTTATGATTGGCACATAGGGAACATTCTCATGTCAAGAATGGCTATTCAACTTTTAAACCTATATTCCGAATAATATTGGATGCAAACAATTTGAAGTTGTTATTGGGGCATTTCTACAGCTAATGAAATAATTATTTAAGAGATACCTCTCACAAATACATGTAGGTACACAATTATTGATAAATCAGTTTCATTTTCTTGTTCAAGTGACAACTTGTTATTTATCAAATGGGACAAGGATGAATACACTGTGATGAAACCATAAATATTAGAAATGCCTGTTCAAATCAACCCCACAGATAAGATGGAGCTATCCACTTCATGTATAATATTAAAGTAGGTCCAAACAGTATAATTAACAAGGCTCTCTATTTGAAATTAAAATCTACACATATCTTAATTAAAATAGTACTAAAAGTAGCTATTAATTTAATTACAGGATCAAAAACAGACAGTCAGTGAGCAGCCCTTGCTTCTCCAGATACTGTGAATCTTCAGTTTAACAGCTCTCTAAGAAGAGGCACAATAACTTATTAAAAATAATTTATATGCTAATAAAAAAACTGAGCACCGGTTAAGTTATTGAATCTACACAACTGCTCAAGATCATTGTTCCAGTACCACTTTACCAAAAGAAAGAGATATTGTTAGGCTGACAAATTGGCTATCAGAAATTTGTACACTACAGTAATTGGTGGGAATTTCAATAATAATTTAGAAGATTTAAAAAAGTTAACTCATTGTTGCCAGTCAAATTATTACTGAAGATGTATTATGATCCCATCATGCTGTTTAAGAGGAATAAGAACTTACAAGATCCATTCAATAAATAACCAGAAAAATTGTGTAAAAAATACAAAACTTTGACAAAGTTTGTGCTTCTTTGTTATTTTTTGGTGGTGTCCCAAAACTATTATCGGACAGGACTGACACGCCAGCCCCGTGAATGCGATTGCAGATTTTCCTCGTTGTGGAGCAGCAGAATCTCCAAAGATTTCAGTGAGGTGAAGGGTTGAAACCAACTGAAATTTACTTTCAGATGACAGTACAATATGGTGAAAGTTGTTTGAGCCTAACATGAGGGTACGAGAGGACACACAGATCCAAATGAGGTGTAGCAAGCGTCGATGATTTGATGCTCCCAGGATGCTCTGTCTGTGCAGTCATGGAGAACAATGTTGGGGAGTTGACAGGAAAACAAGCGTATTACGGTGCTTGATACTGCAGCAATGATAAACGTTAGTGTCTGATCAGACCACCATATTGTCCGTGGCATACTGATATTCAAGAAAGTGTGTGCAAGGCTGGTTCCAAAATATTTGACGTCAAAAATGAAAGAAGGTACATGGACGTGTGCAGGGAGACATGAAGTTTGTCTGCCAGTTGTGTAGCGTGTGGTGGCGGTCTGCTCATAAGAATGTCAGATTGTCCACTGATACTGTCTCCCCTAACCTCTAACCTTCGTCTCGTGGAAGTAACTGAGACAGTGTTGCAACACTGACCAGGTCAGAAGTTCACCTTGCGAAGTACTAATTAATTAAATTGTTCACAAATTCATTCATTGTAGCCTTTTATAATATTTAGTTTGCAAAATGAGCAAGAAGTAAGGGAGCAGCTGATGATCAAGCTTGCTGCTTGCCATGTCAACCATGGCACTATTACCTGCTCACTAACTGCCTCCTGCTCCGATTGGTATGTAGTGCCACGTTACCCATGTGATCTGCCTTACCATTTACGAAATGTTATTTGAAATGCTCTGTTGCAGTTCTGTCTCTTGCTCTTAGTTTTGTCATTGCTAATACAATATCACACTGTGTGTGCAAGTTATTTGGACATGTAAAGTTTCTGACTTTGAACCTTCTTTGCAGATGAATTAATTCACCTGCTAGTAATGTCATTAAAGATGTTTTACCCACTAAGAGTTACATCTTTCTAATAGTGACACAGTTTTGGTAGCATATGGTGAAAGTGACATGCAACTTTACATTCAGCCAAGTAGTTCAGTTTTCTGTATTAGCTGCCCATGTCTAATTCCGGTTCTTTTCCATGTATGCCTCACTGTACTAACTCAGGAAAGAATAAAACAACCCATAGCATACCGTAGGGTGATTTTGTAGTTCAGAACGTCTTATTACATAGACTATAAGTGAAAGGGATATGGTGACCAGTTGTCATATTGCTGTAAATCTTAGGCATTTGCTGTGAGTCACAGTGAAAACTTTTTTCTCCACTTTGATAAATCTGTTTAACCAGTAAACCTTCACCCGATTCTTTAGAGAATTGAACTTCCGTATATGAAGGTCTCCTTATCTGTATGTTGTATATAATTTTGCAGGACATTTTGTGGCATACGTGTATACTGTCTCTCATTCCCCCACAACACTGGATGAACATTGTGTAATTTGTGTGCAGTGTGTTTTGCTACCTCAAGTTTCTAACTCTAATACTTGACTTATTGTGTTAAACCTTTAACATAGTATTATAGCTCTTAATGAGTTGATTATGAAAGCATTTTAAATTCAACCATTGACAGTGTGAAGTACTTAATTTGCCCCCCCCCCCCCCCCACACCCCCACACCCGGTAGCCTTGAGGTAGGTACCTTCAAATTGGACATGCTCCAGGGTAGCCATCATGAAAGATTTGCTCCTCAAGGTACAACAAACTGCATGTTTAGTTACAGGTGGCCAGATGGTGTATGTGAAATGTACTGCAATCAGTACATTGTATAAGCAATGTTAGTAAGGCACATGTGGCAACATCCTGCACAGTAGCCAACCAAAAGGCTGGTTTAATTTTGGATCACTTCTTGATAACCAGAAATGGTTGACTATCTAAAAGGGAGCTTTATTTGGTGCAGCAATACTTTATTTTTCATTTCCTGTAACTAGGTTATGAAATAAATGCTGTAGAATCGTGAGAGTGCAACTGCTTGTGTCATCTGCACTAGCACAATAACTCTTCTATAAACAATTTTCAGGAGAGATGGGTGCTGGAAAATTCTTTAAACATTTATCAATTTATTTCAAGCACATAAATCCAATAAAATTTACTTCCGCAACCTCCAAAACAAAATAAAGTTTGTGAATACTATTCATGTAAATGTCTCATGTGTTTTTAATTTTTGTACTTCATGTACTAAATAAATATTACAGCATCTGAAATCTGTGAAATTTGTATTTTTTCAGTACATTAATTCATTTGGGCTGAAGTTTCAAAGTCGAGAACTCTTAAATTTACAAATATCTTTTACACCACCTGTATATCATTTCCGTCCTTATATCTGATCCACACTTTAGATTGGCACTGACAAAGTTAAGAATATTTATAATTTTTTAACTGTTTTATTTGCTTTTAGAGCAGTATCAACATAATTTCATATTTCCTATTCAGTTGGCAACAGTCAAGATTTTATATATAAGCTCAAAACGTGGCATAACACCGTGATATATTGCAAATTCTGCTGTCTTAACTGATTTCTCTGCAAACTATTTGTTTTGAGCAAACTGCAAAACAATGTGGTGGCATCCTTTGAGTGTTTTCTCTCAATAAATTGGAAAATGCCAAACCATAAAAGATTCTTCTGCCAGCTTCCCTCTGTTCTGTGACATAAGCTTGAACAAGTTCTCTTGCCACAGACAGAAACTGTTCTGTTGACATTTTGAGATGCCTTCTTCTCTGTGGACAGTATGGGCATTTAAAGTGCACAACAACTTCATGACAAGCATTATATCAGTATAGCTGGATTCTCCTTGTTCCGGTTTGTCTTACTTGGTGTTTGTTTTTAAAATCAGTACCATGTGCTGCTATTCCTTGGTAATAACAACTTAGTGTAACTCACTGGCTTGGTGCAATTATTTCAATTGGCATAATTGGATGCCACTTCAGTGACTTGCATGACCGTATACCTTATAGCAGTTATCCAACCAGGGAAAGAGGGTGTACACTTTGACATGGAATCCGAACCAGCGTTGTTCCTAGTGATTCCCCAGATCATTGAGAGATGGAGCGTAGATTAAACGCAGACTGAAAATTTCTGTGGTCTACATCGACATCTACATGGATACTCTGCAAATCACATTTAAATGCCTGGCAGAGGGTTCATCGAACTACCTTCACAATTCTCTATTATTCCAGTCTTGTATAGCATGTTTTAAAATGTTGTTGTGGTCTTCAGTCCTGAGACTGGTTTGATGCAGCTCTCCATGCTACTCTATCCTGTGCAAGCTTCTTCATCTCCCAGTACCTACTGCAACCTACATCCTTCTGAATCTGCTTAGTTTTAAAATGAACACACACATTTCTGTGTGAGCTCTTGATTTCCCTTATTTTATTATGGTCATCATTTCTCCCTATATAGGTTGGCGTCGACAAAATATTTTCGCAATAAGAAGAGAAAGGCGGTGATTGAAATTTCGTGAGAAGGTTCCACTGCAATGAAAAATGCCCTTGTTTTAATGGCATCCATCCCAAATCATGTCTGTGACACTCTCTTCCCTATTTCGCAATAATACTAAACATACTGCACTTCATTAAACTTTCTCGAAGTATTCTGTTAATACTATTTGGTAGACTCAGACTGCGCAGCAGTATTTCAAAAGAGGAAGGACAAGTGTAGTGTAGACACTCTATTTAGTAGATCTGTTACATTTTCTAAGTGTCCTGCCAATAAAACACAGTCTTTGGTTAGCCTTCCCCACAACATTTTCTATGTGTTCCTTCCAATTTAAGTTGTTCATAATTGTAATACCTAGGTATTTAGTTGAATTTACGGCTTTTAGATTAGACTGATTTATCGTGTAACCGAAGTTTAACGATTTCCTTTTAGCACCCACATGGATGACCTCACACTTTTCGTTATTTAGGGTCAATTGCCAATTTTTGCAGCATACAGGTATCTTTTCCACACCGTTTTGCAATTTATTTTGATGTTCTGGTGACTTTACTAGTCGATACACGACAGCATCATTTGCAAACAACCTAAGACGGCTGCTCAGATTGTCTCCCAAATCATTGATATAGATAAGGAACAACAAAGGGCCTGTACCTCTACCTTGGGTAACAGCAGAAATCACTTCTGTTTTACTCTATGACTTTCCATCAATTACTACAAACTGTGACCCCTCTGACATGAAATCATGAATCTAATCACATAACTGAGACGATATTCCATAAGCATGCAATTTCACTACACGCGCTTGTGTAGTACAGTGTCAAAAGCCTTCCGAAAATCCAGAAATACAGAATAATTTTGAAAACCCTTGTCAGTAGCACTCAATACTTCATGGGAGTGAAGAGCTAGTTGTGTTTCATAAGAACGCTGTTTTTAAATCCGTGTTGAAAATTTGTCAATAGACAATTTTCTTTGACGTAATTCATAATGTTCTGATTGGGATTCAAATCTGCGACCTCTTGGTTTCCAGACACACACTTTTCCACTTGACTACAAGGCCCAACATTCTCTAGCTATGGAATGAGTGTGTATCACCATTCCAAATGTGACGTCATGGGTGGGGCGGCAAATTGGGGTATCTGAACCGAATGGTTTTGGTGGGAGGGGGCATATTCATATTCTTGAGGAAAAACTTTGTTTTGCAAAGCACCTCGCATCCAGCGCACATCGGTCTATCGATTATTCATGTGATTGTGAAATACACCCCTACCGGTTTTTGGACATTTTTGAACACATTCTAAGTTGATTTCTGAATGAATTATAAGTTGATTTTTGAATGTGTGCGTAGTGTACATGATGTCTCTGCCAGGGGAATTCTCATTTCATCTAGAAATGAACTTTCCTGAAGACAAAACGGGACGGGGCTATAAAAGTTGATCGGAATAAAGCCGAACTGGTGAATGCCAACTACTGCTTGTTTATGTGGTTGATTTGGTTTGAAAATGTTCAGCATAGCGAAATCCATAGAGTCAGACTACCAGAGTGGAAATAAACGACCAACAGTCTTCTCAGTGTATCCAAGATAGTGAAGTTCTGACAGAAAATTTTTGGCCAGATCGCTACACTAGACAGGACCAGTTGTAGTCCTCGGCCAGCAGCTGCTTCCATTCTGGGAGTGGCGTGGAAAACGCGTTGTACAAACACGTAATAATGCCCAACCAGAGAATAATCGCTGGATAATTAAACCAGTGATTGTTGCAGGGTTAGTAAAATTAACCAGAGAATTATTTTTGACAGTGGTACGAATAGTTACAGAATAAGTGATAAGGTTGTTTGTGAACAAGGAAGGAGAAGAAATGGGGATATCACACAAATTATGGAAGAATATGATGATTCCAAATTTATACAAAAATTTCGTTATACTTCTTTTCGATCTCATGCATGAGAAACTGGAGCGTATGAATGAAATGTGAAACTATTTCCTAACATAAAGCTTTTTGACTAGTAGGCCAAATAGGTATTTCATATTGATACTTTGTGAATTATATTGCCCTACTATAAAAATGATCATTATTGCCAAAACAGTCTCGCTTATTTGGTGTGTGTTATAGTTGCTGCAATATTAGAAAGGCCTGTTTTGTTTTATCCAGCACAAAGTGACAAAATAGACGTAATCAGATCGAGAAACTACACCAGTCTTGGGTGCTATTTGTATTAACAGCTTTTGCAGTATTAGATGACGACATTTCAATTTTTCATGTAGCAAAATGTTTGACGAACTTTGATGAGGTAATAGTTCTTTTGCAGAAAGGAAAGCATGCCATGTAAAGCTGTAGCAAGATTAGAGAGAAAAATCGCTAGGACCTAAGGATTGAAGAAATGTGTACTGTCTTGCTTGTCTCGTGTCTTTACTGGTTTTAGGTATCCTATATTTAATTTTATATCACACAGAAAAGCAGGTTATTAGCTAATAGGCAATAAAGAGTCCACATTTTCTGAAGAGTAGTTGTTCTGCCGGATACAAATAATCCCATCCAGTATTAATTGCAATTTTTTATTTTTTTATTTTTAAGAGGGGCAGGATGTCAAATCAGTCACCTGGGAGCAGGAGAGGCACTAAGCACTGCAGTACATTTTAATTTCCACTGTCCTGAAATAGTTTGATGGCATCCATTACAAAATATACATGTTTGAGTGTATAAGAATGTTATTTGAAGAGGCGTGGCACTGCATTTCGGCACACTTAAGACCAAATAACATGTCTTGCATTTCCTCGAAGATATATGTTTAATGTATCAGACTCTTCAGAAAGATGTGCGCTACAAAATGAACTTATTTTTGAAAAGTCATTTCTTTTTTTTAAATTTTTGACATTCTGATGCGAGAGCAGCCTGAGTTGTGGTGGTGGTGGTGGTGGTGGTGGTGGTGCTGCTGCTGGGGAGTCTCCATGTGACCCGTGTTTGCATTAAGTGATTCTTCTGTTGCCTCTTCGTTTACTGCTCTCATGTCAAATGAAAACAAGATGGATTTCTGTGGCTGGGAGCTATCAAGTGAATTAAAATACATTCACATAATTACGGAAGGCTAAAATATGTTACTAGTTTCAGATTTTATTTCCACCTTTCTGACAGCCAAGCATTAATCGCCTTGCAGAACAGTAAAGTTATTTTTGTCAATTTTCTAAAGAAATTTGGCTTTTATTAAGCTTTGCTGCTGAAGCAGTAAATTTATTTGAAACGAAATGTTTAATTCCACACTATTGACTAGTTTCAACTGTTCGCTGCATTTCAAGTGCATGTTTTTGTCTTCTAGCACATGTGGCATTATGCCATAATAAAGAGCCAAACATGAGATAATACAGTACTGGTACTCAAGAAAATTTACGTCCTGAAAACCACACCAAGAAGCTTAATATCAGGTTGAGGCCTACATCATTGGGAATCTGAACATACAAATGTACACTTTAAGGTGAACTATGCATTTTAGTATGGTTCACGAAATTCTGACGCTCTTGGAGTATCCTCTGATGTCTTGTTTCTTTTATGACAATGTAAGTAAGATCTTTTAATGTTTTACATGTACGAACATACAGGCTTCCTATGTCTCTTCAACTGCGCAAGCGCGGTGACGCCTCTTATCTGGTGCACTCTGGCAACTGCTGAAATGAATCTATTTCTAACAGGTCGCGGGAAAATATTGTGAATTGTGGTTCGAAAACAGTTATTTTCAAAGTAAATTACTTTTTATGCAAATGAACTATGTGTGAGAATGTACGATGAATTTCTTAAATCAAAGAGCATTTGTTCTCATTTAAAAATCAACTCTTTGATGATGAGCCATTTAGAATAATTTCGAGCCCAGAAGATCAGAGATTTATATTGGTATTAAAAATTTTACTGGTGTATTTGTGCGATGTATCTTAAAAGTGTAACATGCCCTAAACAGATCAACATTATATGTGGAAGGTTAGCTTCTCTTGTAGCTTATTAATCTTTGAGACAAATATTATATGCGAAAGCTTTGCTTTTCCTGTAGCAATACTTTGTACAGTAACTTAGACCATTAACTTTTCCTGTTTGTGTAATTTGAATTTATACTTTCGTAATACGAAAATCTGCAGTGTACATGTTGCTGCACATCAAAGATCTTTCCAAAACATGTTTTTTCCCCGAGTTTCGTTTTCTAAAGTTCTGATAAATTCTACAGTGCTGTATAAAACCATATCCATTCAAAGGATTGATAAGTTTTACAATTCCGACAGCAAGTATACTGTTGCTTAACACAGAAAAAGTGTATTTTCACCTGAGAGAAACTGTATTTTTAACCGGGAGATCCGGGAATTTTTTTTCCTTGTCCGCGTATACACCCTGTAGAAAAAGGAAGTGCATTCTGAAAGCTAGCCAGGCACCATACCTTTCGTTTGTGTGTCTGTCGATGACATAGCACTTCTGCCTTTAGGTGAGTCATCTCCTTTATTCCTAAATAATTTCTAATTTAATACAAAGGTCACAACAAATAACTGTTCCTTTAATGTAAATTAAAATTAAATTTTTGTTTTAGTATAGATTGTGTAGTCACTTCCATTTATAGAAAATGTCTTGTGACTAATCATGTAGAAACAGGTCGGGGAGTATTGGTAAGGAGTGGCAGGTCATTCATGTTGGGAGGGGGGGCTACCTGTTGTGAGGACGAGGCAAAGACAGTAATGAAAGGAACGGAATCGCACAGAGCATGTCATCACTGTGCAATAAATAACAGGAGGACAGATTGAGAGGCAAAGAGGTGGAAAAAACAAATATGATGACATCTAAGCTTCATTACTTATATCTACTACATCAGTGTTTAATAAATTTAATCACTCATCAGAATTTAGTCAAAAAAAAATTGTGTTCTTATTGGCCTACAGCATATCTGTTATACTCGGTAGGCTATGGCATCAAAATAGTAACTTTTAACTCACTTTATAATACAGTTAATACTTCTGTTGAGGCTTTGTAGATTGCATCATTTCAAACACAGAGTGCTGCCTCTGTTAAAAAATAACTTTCTTTCCACATTTATTGGACTTCGTGAGCAATCCTCTTTTATTGGATATTGAGAGTGTCTGTGTGCTAATGTTTGATGGGTGGTCTCCCGTAATCCTAAATTGTTTACATTCTAGCAGAATGTCCCAGCTATATTTGTTTAACATTTGTCATTTCTTTTTAATTTTACTTGTCTTACCTTTCTTCAGATAGCATATTTCTTTTAGAACGTTCGATTCCATGAGAATATTTGTACCCCATGGCCATGATGTAGTCCAGAACAGAAAGGTACAGGGTGACACACAATAACGGGAATGTTTGAAATGAGTAGTGACAGCCATGGGCATGTGGCACTACTGCGGGTTCATGATAGTGAGTACACAGTCCGCCATTTCAGTAATCATGGAACAGACAACAGCATGTGTTAGCCATAAAAATGTTTTATAAAAACAATGATAGTTTGTAGATTAAAACTGAAGAAACTGCAAAAAGGTGGGAATTTAAAGATATGGGACCTGGATAAACTTACTAAACCAGAGGTTGTACAGAGTTTCAGGGAGAGCATAAGGGAACAATTGACAGGAATGGGGGAAAGAAATACAGTAGAAGAAGAATGGGTAGCTTTGAGGGATGAAGTAGTGAAGGCAGCAGAGGATCAAGTAGGTAAAAAGACGAGGACTAGTAGAAATCCTTGGGTAACAGAAGAAATATTGAATTTAATTGATGAAAGGAGAAAATATAAAAATGCAGTAAATGAAGAAGGCAAAAAGGAATACAAACGTCTCAAAAATGAGATCGATAGGAAGTGCAAAATGGCTAAGCAAGGATGGCTAGAGGACAAATGTAAGGATGTAGACGCTTATCTCACGAGGACTAAGATAGATACTGCCTACAGGAAAATTAAAGAGACCTTTGGAGATAAGAGAACCACTTGTATGAACATCAAGAGCTCAGATGGAAACCCAGTTCTAAGCAAAGAAGGGAAAGCAGAAAGGTGGAAAGAGTATACTGTATAGAGGGTCTATACAAGGGCCATGTACTTGAGGACAATATTATGGAAATGGAAGAGGATGTAGATGAAGATGAAATGGGAGATACGATACTGCGTGAAGAGTTTGACAGAGCACTGAAAGACCTGAGTCGAAACAAGGCCCCTGGAGTAGACAACATTCCATTGGAACTACTGACGGCCTTGGGAGAGCCAGTCCTGACAAAACTCTACCATCTGGTGGGCAAGATGTATGAAACAGGCGAAAAACCCTCAGACTTCAAGAAGAATATAATAATTCCAATCCCAAAGAGAGCAGGTGTTGACAGATGTGAAAATTACCGAACAATCAGTTTAATAAGTCACAGCTGCAAAATACTAACACGAATTCTTTACAGACGAATGGAAAAACTAGTAGAAGCCGACCTCGGGGAAGATCAGTTTGGATTCCGTAGAAATACTGGAACACGTGAGGCAATACTGACCTTACGACTTATCTTAGAAGTTTGTAGCATTTGTAGACTTAGAGAAAGCTTTTGACAATGTTGACTGGAATACTCTCTCTTTCAAATTCTAAAGGTGGCAGGGGTAAAATACAGGGAGCGAAAGGCTATTTACAATTTGTACAGAAACCAGATGGCAGTTATAAGAGTCGAGGGACATGAAAGGGAAGCAGTGGTTGGGAAGGGAGTAAGACAGGGTTGTAGCCTCTCCCCGATGTTATTCAATCTGTATATTGAGCAAGCAGTAAAGGAAACAAAATAAAAATTCGGAGTAGGTATTAAAATCCAGGGAGAAGAAATAAAAACTTTGAGGTTCGCCGATGACATTGTAATTTTGTCAGAGACAGCAAAGGACTTGGAAGAGCAGTTGAACGGAATGGATGGTGTCTTGAAGGGAGGATATAAGATGAACATGAACAAAAGCAAAACGAGGATAATGGAATGTAGTCGAATTAAGTCAGGTGATGTTGAGGGTATTAGATTAGGAAATGAGACACTTAAAGTAGTAAAGGAGTTTTGCTATTTAGGGAGCAAAATAACTGATGTTGATTGAAGTAGAGAGGTTATAAAATGTAGACTGGCAATGGCAAGGAAAGCATTTCTGAAAAAGAGAAATTTTAACAAATCGAGTATAGATTTAATTGTCAGGAAGTCATTTCTGAAAGTATTTGTATGGAGTGTAGCCATGTATGGAAGTGAAACATGGACGGTAAATAGTTTGGACAAGAAGAGAATAGAAGCTTTCGAAATGTGGTGCTACAGAAGAATGCTGAAGATTAGGTGGGTAGATCACATAACTAATGAGGAAGTATTGAATAGGATTGGGGAGAAGAGAAGTTTGTGGCACAACTTGACCAGAAGAAGGGATCGGTTGGTAGGACATGTTCTGAGGCATCAGGGGATCACCAATTTAGTATTGGAGGGCAGCGTGGAGGGTAAAAATCGTAGGGGGAGACCAAGAGATGAATACACTAAGCAGATTCAGAAGGATGTAGGTTGCAGTAGGTACTGGGAGATGAAGAAGCTTGCACAGGATAGAGTAGCATGGAGAGCTGCATCAAACCAGTCTCAGGACTGAAGACCACAACAACAACAACAACAACAACAACAGTTTGGTAGCAGCATACAGGGAGTTTCAACGTTTTTATAATTTAGGATGTCATGGTGCCATTCCGTTGAACAGGTGATGAAATGTTGTATTAATAACTTTGAAGAGACTGGATCTGTCCTCAACAAAAAACCAACAATATGGCAAAGAAGTGTGCATTCTCCAGCGAACATTACTGTACGCGAGTCTGTCATACTGAGCCCACGGTGTTCAGTCTGTAAGCAAGCAGCAGTGGTTGGAATATCCCGGGAGAGTGTCCGCAGAATTCTTCATCTTGATTTAAAATTTCATCCATAGAAACTACAGATCGTGCAACAATTGAAGGGCAACGATTACGGGTTACGATTAGGATTCTTTCAACAAATGATAACAAAAATAAATAATGACGATGAATTTCTAAACAAGTTGTGGATGCCAGATGAGGCACATTTTCATCTCACAGGTTATGTGAACAAACAGAACTACTGTTAATGGGCAAACACAAATCTTAATGATGTTCATGTGTGCCCTTTACACCAAGTGACGTATGGTGTGGTGTTTCATCATGTGGGATTATCAGACTATATTGTTTCAAAAATGAAAAGTGAAGCACAATAACTGTCAGTGCTGATCATTACATGGAGATGTTACAAACTGGAGCGGTCTGGCAAAAGGGGTAGATTTTGGGAAAGTCACCCTGAACCACAGGTCAGGGCAGACTTACTGTGTGGGAAGTCTTTTCCTAGATCTCTCGAATTCATTTCCTTCACCGTTGTGCCTTACCCTTAACCCTGTCTGCCTGAAGAAGGAGCCACTGGCTCAGAAAGCTTGCCTGTCACAACAGTCTTTTATGTGTGTGTTCTTCCGCCGCTTGGTGAGTAGATTTTTTACCTATTCAATTAAATAATAATAAAACTATGAGTCTTCGTTAGCCACACACACACACACACACACACACACACACACACACACACACAAAACCAACCAACCAACCAACCTTGCCCCTATATAGCGCCAGGTGGAAGCACAGCACCAGTGCTGGCCTTTGGCAGGTAGACTAGATTGTAGTGGCCATTGTCAGGTGGGGTGGACAGAGGAGGGGGGGGGGGGGGGGGGGAAGAAAAAAAATATATACAGGGTGTTGCAAAAAGGTACGGCCAAACTTTCAGGAAACATTCCTCACACACAAATAAAGAAAAGATGTTATGTGGACATGTGTTCGGAAACGCTTAATTTCCATGTTAGAGCTCATTTTAGTTTTGTCAGTATGTACTGTACTTCGTCGATTCACCGCCATGATTTCGTACGGGATACTCTACCTGTGCTGCTAGAACATGTGCCTTTACAAGTATGACACAACATGTCGTTCATGCACGACGGAGCTCCTGCACATTTCAGTCGAAGTGTTCGTACGCTTCTCAACAACAGATTCGGTGACCGATGGATTGGTAGAGGCGGACCAATTCCATGGCCTCCACGCTCTCCTGACCTCAACCCTCTTGACTTTCATTTATGGGGGCATTTGAAAGCTCTTGCCTACGCAACCCCGGTACCAAACGTAGAGACTCTTCGTGCTCGTATTGTGGACGGCTGTGATACAATACGCCATTCTCCAGGGCTGCATCAGCGCATCAGTGATTCCATGCGACGGAGGGTGGTTGCATGTATCCTTGCTAACGGAGGACATTTTGAACATTTCCTGTAACAAAGTGTTTGAAGTCATGCTGGTACGTTCTGTTGCTGTGTGTTTCCATTCCATGATTAATGTGATTTGAAGAGAAGTAACAAAATGAGCTCTAACATGGAAAGTTAGCGTTTCCGGACACATGTCCACATAACATATTTTCTTTCTTTGTGTGTGAGGAATGTTTCCTGAAAGTTTGGCCGTACCTAGAGGGAATCATTCCACATGGGAAAAATATATCTAAAACCAAAGATGATGTAACTTACCAAACGAAAGCGTTGGTGTGTTGATAGAGACACTAACAAACACAAACACACACACACACACACACACACACACACACACACACAAAATTCAAGCTTTCACAACGCACGGTTGTTTCATCAGGAAAGAGGGAAGGAGAGGGAAAAACGAAATGGTGTGGATTTTAAGGGAGAGGGTAAGGACTCATTCCAATCCTGGGAGGGAAAAAAGGACAGGTATACACTCGCAAAGAAACTCTTTGCCTTTACATGTCTGCTTGTGTCTGTATATATCTGTGTGTGTGTGTGTGTGTGTGTGTGTGTGTGTGTGTGTGTGTGTGTTACCCTAAGGTAAGTCTTTCTGCTCCCGGGATTGGAATGACTTCTTACCCTCCCCTTAAAACCCATATCCTTTCATCTTTCCCTCTCCTTCCCTCTTTCCTGATGAAGCAACCATGGGCTGTGGAAGCTTGAATTTTGTGTGTGTGTGTGTGTGTGTGTGTGTGTGTGTGTGTGTTTGTGTGTGTTTGTTAGTGTCTCTATCAACATACCAACGCTTTCGTTTGGTAAGTTACATCATCTTTGTATATAGAAGGAAACATTCCACGAAGGAAAAATATACCTAAAAACAAAGATGATGTGACTTACCAAATGAAAGTGCTGGCAGGTCGACAGACACACAAACGAACACAAACATACACACAAAATTCTAGCTTTCGCAACCAACGGTTGCCTCTTTCCTGATGAGGCAACAGTTTGTTGCGAAAGCTTGAATTTTGCGTGTATGTTTGTGTTTGTTTGTGTGTCTGTCAACCTGCCAGCACTTTCATTTGGTAAGTCACATCATCTTTGTTTTTAGGTATATATATATATATATATATATATATATATATATATATATATATATATATATAGGGAAACATTCCACGTGGGAAAAATATATCTAAAAAGAAAGATGATGAGACTTACCAAACAAAAGCGCTGGCAGGTCGATAGACACACAAACATACACTCAAAATTCTAGCTTTCGCAACCAACGGTTGCCTCATCAGGAAAGAGGGAAGGAGAGGGAAAGACAAAAGGATTTGGGTTTTAAGGGAGAGGGTAAGGAGTCATTCCAATCCCGGGAGTGGAAAGACTTACCTTAGGGGGAAAAAAGGACAGGTATACACTCGCGCGCACACACACACATATCCATCCGCATATACACAGACACAAGCAGACATTTGTACAGGCAAAGAGTTTGGGCAGAGATGTAAGTCGAGGCGGAAGTACAGAGGCAAAGATGATGTTGAAAGACAGGTGAGGTATGAGCGGCGGCAAATTGAAATTAGAAATTAGCGGAGATTGAGGCCTGGCGGATAGCGAGAAGAGAGGATATGCTGAAGGGCAAGTTCCCATCTCCGGAGTTCTGACAGGTTGGTGTTAGTGGGAAGTATCCAGATAACCCGGACGGTGTAACACTGTGCCAAGATGTGTTGGCCGTGCACCAAGGCATGTTTAGCCACAGGGTGATCCTCATTACCAACAAACACTGTCTGCCTGTGTCCATTCATGCGAATGGACAGTTTGTTGCTGGTCATTCCCACATAGAACGCTAACCTAACCTCCATTATGACAGCTGCCACCCATTCCACATCAAACGATCCCTTCCCTACAGCCTAGGTCTTCGTGGCAAATGAATCTGCTCCAGTCCGGAATCCTTGAACCATTACACCAACAACCTGAAAACAGCTTTTGCATCCCGTAACTACCCTCCCGACCTGGTACAGAAGCAAATAACCAGAGCCACTTCCTCATCTCCTCAAACCCGGAACCTTCCACAGAAGAACCCCAAAAGTGCCCCACTTGTGACAGGATACTTTCTGGGACTGGATCAGATTCTGAATGTGGCTCTCCAGCAGGGATACGACTTCCTCAAATCCTGCCCTGAAATGAGATCCATCCTTCATGAAATCCTCCCCACTCCACCAAGAGTGTCTTTCCGCCGTCCACCTAACCTTCGTAACCTCTTAGTTCATCCCTATGAAATCCCCAAACCACCTTCCCTACCCTCTGGCTCCTACCCCTGTAACCGCCCCTGGTGTAAAACCTGTCCCATGCACCCTCCCGCCACCACCTATTCCAGTCCTGTAACCCGGAAGGTGTACACGATCAAAGGCAGAGCCACGTGTGAAAGCACCCACGTGATTTACCAACTGACCTGCCTACACTGTGAAGCGTTCTATGTGGGAATGACCAGCAACAAACTGTCCATTCGCATGAATGGACACAGGCAGACAGTGTTTGTTGGTAATGAGGATCACCCTGTGGCTAAACATGCCTTGGTGCACGGCCAGCACATCTTGGCACAGTGTTACACCGTCCGGGTTATCTGGATACTTCCCACTAACACCAACCTGTCAGAACTCCGGAGATGGGAACTTGCCCTTCAGCATATCCTCTCTTCTCGCTATCCGCGAGGCCTCAATCTCCGCTAATTTCTAATTTCAATTTGCCGCCGCTCATACCTCACCTGTCTTTCAACATCATCTTTGCCTCTGTACTTCCGCCTCGACTTACATCTCTGCCCAAACTCTTTGCCTGTACAAATGTCTGCTTGTGTCTGTGTATATGCGGATGGATATGTGTGTGTGTGCGCGAGTGTATACCTGTCCTTTTTTCCCCCTAAGGTAAGTCTTTCCGCTCCCGGGATTGGAATGACTCCTTACCCTCTCCCTTAAAACCCAAATCCTTTTGTCTTTCCCTCTCCTTCCCTCTTTCCTGACGAGGCAACCGTTGGTTGCGAAAGCTAGAATTTTGTGTGTATGTTTGTGTTTATTTGTGTGTCTATCGACCTGCCAGCGCTTTTGTTTGGTAAGACTATATATATATATATATATATATATATATATATATATATATGGGATAGATGGCTAGTGGCTCACTGGGATGGATGGCTAACAGCTCAGAGGCAGGCAGCTGGTCTGCCGGCAAGGAGCGTGGGAATGAGGGCTGCAGGTGTACAGGCTAGGAGCGTGGTGCACAGTTGTCGCCGCTGGTGGGGAGCAGCACACGCTGAAGGTGATGTGTGGACATGAATTGGGAGGGAGTGACAAGATGAAGGAAGAGGAAACTACTGAGTTGAGGTTGTGGGGACACTGGGTTACTGATGATTGAAGCTGGATGATTTCGGGAATGAAGGATGTGTTGCAGGGATAATTCCCATCTGTGTAGCCCAGAGAAGCTGGTAGTAGAGAGAAGGATGCAGATGCCTGGGTTTCTGAAGCAGCCATTGAAATTGAGCATGTTATGCTCAGCACATGTTGTCACTGGGTGACCAACTTGGTTCTTGGCAAAAGTTAGGTGGTGGCTAGTCATCCTGGAGGACAGCCACTTGGTAAGCCTACTGACATAAAAAGCTATGCAGTGTTCGCAGCAGAGTTGATAGTATGACATGGCTGCTTCCACAGGTGGCACAGCCTCTGATAGGGTAGGATAAGCCTGTGACAGGACTAGAGTAAGAAGTGTTGGGTGAGTGGATTGGGCAGATCTTGCACCATGGTCTACCACAGGACTATGACTGCTATGGCAAGAGGTTGGGAGTGGGAGTGGTGTAGGGATGGACTAGGATGTTGTGTAGGTCAGGTGGATGACAGAATATCCCTTTAGGAGAGGTGGGAAGGATTTTGAGTGAAATGTCATTCATTTCAGGGCATAATGAGAAAGAATCAAAGTGCTGACGAAGGATGTGGCTAACTTCTTCCAGTCCAAGGTGATACTGGGTGACAAGGACAACACTCCCTTGCAGCAGATTCTTGGAAGTACTGGCAGGATTGAGGGTGTATGAGGGTATGGCACAGAAAATATTTTTGCAAACTAGGTTTGGAAGTTAATGCCTCCCTGTGAAAGCCTTCGTGAGACCTTCAGCATCCTGGGCAACAGAGTTCTAGCCTTTGCAGATAGGTCCTCCTCGCATGGCCATGCAGTATGAGAGGGATGCTTTGGTGTGGAAGGGATGGCAGCCGTCAAAATGCAGGTACCGTTGGTGTGTTTAATGTGTGTGGAGCCATCAGAGAGTAGGTCGTCAGAGCCCAGGAAGGCAGCGCATTGGATTGAAGAGTGGATTGAACAAGTGAAGTGGATGGGAGAGAAGGTGTTGAGCTTGTGAAGGAATGAGGATGGCCCTGAGTCCAGAGCATGAAGATATCACCAGTGAAAGTGAAGCAGATTAGGGCTTGGGAGTTTTGAGAGGCTAGAAAGGTTTCCTCTAGATGGCTCATTAGCAGGCTGGTATAGAAGGTTACCATGCAGCTCTAACAACTGTGCATCACCGCATGCCTAGCCTATGTACCTTTCAGCCCTACCTCCCCACATTTCTAGCTGGCAAATCAGCTGTCTCCCGCCAAGCCACTAGCCATCCACCCTAAATCTCTCTCTCTCTCTCTCTCTCTCTCTGTGTGTGTGTGTGTGTGTGTGTGTGTGTGTGTGTGTGTGTGTGTGTGTGTTTGTTCACGACAAAAGCTAAGCAAATTATTTACGTTACACCAGAACTTTCCTACGGCCTTTGTTAAAACAATTGACTCATATTCAGGAGAAATGGAGCCCAAATCAAGTTCCAGTCATCCATGTTTACATTTTCTGTGGTTCACTTAATGACTTCAGGTTATTTTGAAAAAATCACAAGCAGTTTCCTGCAGCATATGCAACCAATCTGACTTCATAGTCCATTGCTAAACTATAGTCTTTTTCAACAATGTAGGAAAAGACAGATTGCTACTTCCTATAAAGAAGATACATTAAGTTGCAGACAGGCACAGTTAAGACACTTAAATAAAGCTTTCGGCCACAGCCTTCATCAGCAACAGAGAAATACACACCATTTGTACACCCAAGCAAGCACACCTCATACACACGAGCCGGAATGCCACTATCACGTGGGATGCAAGCAGCAATATGGAGGGGGTGGGAAAGGGGGAGGGATAGTAATGTTTGGGTACGGGGAGAGATGAACATTGGTGGAGTGTGCAGGGACTAGACTGCCAACAAGTGCAGTGTCAGGAGGTTTTGGGGCAGGGAGGTGGGGAAGAAATGAGTGAAAAAAGGGAGGAGTGGGGAAATATGGGGAATTATTGTTGTTATATGTAACAACTTTGCAATCAGACCACAAGAAGAAAGAAATTGCAACACATTAAGTGTTAATTTGTAAAGGTCTAAGCTTGACAGATGTTTTACCGGAACCAAGTGAACAACTTCTCTGAAACTGCTGTACTAAGAAAATGTGAGAAAGGCAAGCACTGTTGTTGCATTTGATGAGGCATTTGTTTCTGCATATCTGTTGAGTGTGTCCGCCCCCTTTAACAGAATATAAGGCTTAACATAAATTTCATCCACTTGTAGAATTACAAATTTTTCTGTCTTGTCTAATTTATCCTCAACAATTTTAAGAATAGGAGCATTTTGTTTTTTGTAGGTGGGGCTTGTGTTCAGTGAAGACTAAATTTGCTTATATGTTTCACATTAGTTATCTGGCTGAGTAAAGTGCTGAATATGTCCACTTACTTACACATTCTCAACAAATCTACCTGCTCCACCAAAAACTAGGTGTGGTACAGCAATTTGAATACTGAGTAAGTTTCCTTACAATGTTCTCCAGTTCATTTACAACAGGACCAAAAGGTGTATCACAGTTAACATATCTAATTAAAATATTTTATATTGTGACCATCGGGTTACTTTTAAGTGAGGAAAGTGAAGTCCAGCTAACCACACCATATCATAGAATGAAACCATTCACACATACATACTCACTCTGACCTGAAGTATGTCCCCAAAAATCTGTAGTATAAAGGAATATTTTACTGTCTTAACTAACACTCCACTTTCCTAGTATTTATTCCTTCCTGGCACTCAGCATGCAAACTTTGAAAATTTAGTATAATGTTCTCTTTTAACCAGCTTGTCCTCCTCCTCTTCTTTACATGCACATTCTCTTCTCTTTTCGTGATCAAGCCTAGTTGGAGCGTCTCCCTTACTTAAGTATTATGGTTACCCAGGAAATAATTTTGGCATGGATACTAGTAAAAGTTGTGGCATCTGACAAGGGAACTTCTGATAGTTTCTATCTTTGACACATCACTTTTTTCAATTTGTTTAATACAAACAACACATCCATTGGATGGATTCCAGTCCCTTCTGTAGGGGTTGTTTTTCAGCGTTTCCTGTTTTCCTCTTCAGTAGAGAATCCAAACACTGATACAGAATCCTGTTCTATGCTGGATTTGTAAGTGCTCTTGTAACCAGGAATACAACATTTCTCCAGCATCTGAAAATAGAATAATTTATTATCTGTTAACATCCTGAGTCAGACAGCTGTTCGTGTAAATATCAACTAATAATTTTAATAGGTTGCGCTGTTGTACCACTTACTCATCGAACTTGGTTGTTCATGAAACTAAGGTCCAAGAATATATTTTAAATATATACTTATAACCACTTGAGAGAATATTCGGATACTAAATTTATGATTCCAAAACACTATTATAAAGTTCTGTCTATAAGTTTTGTTCCAATTCTGTTGGTAGGTCTTTAAAATATCTTTAAAATAGCACCACTATGTATCTTCATATAAAAATTTAATAGATTTGCAGAATTCTATACTTAATTTGTGTTTCAACTTCAACTGTAGACACTACTTTGTAGTATATTTCCACATACGGTAGTCCAGTATGTGACAGTTCACCATAAATTTGGTTTACTCAGAAGGTACAACAGTACAGCAGCAAACCCTTATATTCTACTACTCTACTATGTGGCATACCTTAATGCAATGTCGCCACAGGTCAGTCCTCCAGCCTCTAATATAGGTGGCTGTGCATAAGGCCAGCTTCAGTTCAGAGGTGATAGGAGCAGAGGGAGAATTAAATATGAATTACAGGAGAAAGAGAGAGAAATAAAAAGAATAATTTAACTAAGAAAAAAGAAAATTTTAAAGGAATGAGGAAAGGTTTTAAATTAAAAAAAAGGTGGAGAAATAAAAATAAACACAAATATATAATTAAATTTGTCATATATGAAAAAGAGGGAGGGGGCACAGGATACCACTAAGCAAGCTAGTAAAGCTGCCATCAACCCAAACATCAGTTTGAATCCCATAGTGCTTTACTAGGTGGCCCTAGGTGTGGTACGGCTTTGCCTTTCTCTGATCTTTGAACTAAGTTTCCCAGTCAGTTATATGGAGACATACAATTTAACACAGTATCCAAACAACAGTACAACTTGGCAATTTTCAAGCTATGTTATGTCTAGGACACTGGCAGGATGAGAGGAAATGTTGCAGAATGACTTCTCATATATGGATTTCAAGGAAACTACTACTACTACTATTACCACTGAAGAGTGATGAGAGATCTAAATGCCTTATGCAGTATAACAGACACATTCCATATTAAAATTAATGTAGTTGGAGATCTTAAGAGTTTTGAGTTTGTTTTTCCTGTACAAGTAAGTGGGTCTGTGCTTCTTGCTTCACATTAAGTTTAGTATTTTATCTGTCATCAGCATCTGTATCACCAATCAGCCTTCTGAAAAAGGGCACTAAGTGCTTGAAAGGAATAAAATTTCTTTTGTGCACCAAGTTGTGGATTATTTCAACAAATAGGAATACAGTTACTGATAATGGATGAAATACTAAATTTGACATCAAGCAAGACACACAGAACTGTCTACTTGTACAGGGAAAACAAACTGAAGACTCTCAAAATCTCCAACCACATTAATTTTAGTAAGGAATGTACTGCCAATAAGCTTTTGGAAGAAGGGCACTAGGTGCCTCAGACTGGTAAAGGAATCAAATTTCTTTTGTGCAGCTGGTTGCCCATTATTTCAACAATTAGAAATACAGTTGCTGATCGTGGATAAAATACTAAAATATTTATAGGTCACTACATATCACTATCATAGCAGCAGAGTTCACAGTGATAATCTTCTTACCAAATTCCAATGGTATCGCTGTTTCTTATTGCAGTTTTTATGTCATACTCCACATCTTCCTATCTGCTGCTAGGCTTTTTACCCAACATCGTCAGTGATTTATTTTAGATATTCAGATCTTCATCTGTTACTAAATGATGTTCTCTTCACTGTCCATCCAGATTGAAGAAAACATCAACCTGTCATCTTTGCGGAGAGTCCAGGCTCTACCTGTTACAAACCAGAATAGTGGGAGAGTTATGGAGAAGAAACACACATTTTAAAAAATCTTTGTATAATTAGAGCCGGTGGTGGTGGTTCATGATAAGAGCCTCTTTCCGGCTTAACTGAGGACAGCAGTGGTGTATGATATGAATGGGATCAGATCGCCAGTAATAGTCACAGAGTGGTGGTAGCAGCAGCAGCCCTCTCTGCTGGGGTAGGTACACAGAGAAGCTTCCTTTATCCTGGATGAAGGCAGCACTTCCTCCATTTGTCACAGGTGACTGGAATTGTGGAGATTTGTTTTCAAATTATGAAATCACTTGCGAGCATGGTAGAGACAGCTTTAATGAATGCAGTACTGCAAAGTGGAAGGAGATGGGAAAAACATTACTTCCCCTAGTACTTGCAGTTCTGCACTAAAGTTTTGATAGCTTCCTCCTGGGTCAAATAGTTCTCCAGGTGGATACTGCTCAGGAGGAGCTATCAGAGAAAAATTTAATTCAGTATTTAGGACAAAGCTAAGGTTATGTTGCACACAACACATAAAAATGCAGGGAGGTTAAGCATTAACATTGGACAAGAAACTCTTGAATAGGTTGATTAATTTTACTATCTGAGAAGTACAAGGGCATGCTGAAAAGTAATTCCTCCAAATTTTTTATGTGAAAACTCTTAAGGCTATTTAAATAAGATGAGTGTTTTTAACATTTTAAATCTTTATTCTTCATGTCTACACATTTATTTCTCAACTTAGTCACCCTAGCGATGAACACATTTCTGCCAATGAGACACCAGTTTGTTGATACTGTCACTGTAGAACGTCTGACTTCAGCTTGCACCTCTTCATCTCTATCAAAGTGAAGTCTTCGTAGATGTACTTAAGTTTTGGAAACAGATGAAAATCAGATGGGATGAACTCTGGACTGTACAGAGGATGGTCGATGACACTCAACTCTGGGTGTTAGATTGTTGCAGATGTCACTGGGCTCATGCATGGGCTCGCGTTGTTGTGCTGGAGGAGAAGGTGTTCCGTGTATGGAAAAACTCCACAAATTTGAAACTCAAATACACCACACTGCTTCTCACACACCGACATAGTTACATTGCACACCGCCGTGTTACATGCTACAGTTCGGAGCCCTCTAGCGGCAGATTGCTGCAAATATGTTGATTTGAAGAATAGAGTTGTACACTATTAAAATAATGTTCCACATTAAAAATTTAGAGGCTTTACTTTTCAGCACACCTTCATACAATAGATAAAGAAAGAAAATGGAAGAAAGATGTAGCAGCAAGGATTGTGCAAGCTGAAATGGCTTTCTATAAAAAGAAACAAAAACTGACATCTAAAAACATTAACCCCGAGACCAGCAAAAGATTTGTGGAAAGCTGTGTGCAGGGCTCTGCTGTATATGGATGTGAAACATGGACAATGGCAAGAACAGAAACGAAATACTTAGCTGTTAAAATGTGATGTTGAATTGAATGGATTGATCTAGTAATGTCGACTTACCTGCCAAGAGTCAACGAGTAAAATGCCAATAAACTTAATTGATTAATGATACAGAATGCTTTGACAAATATTAAAAACTGCAGTTAAGGGGCTAATGGTAGGGAAGAACCAAGGGGTCTTGGTGTAGGTACGAGCATATAAAGCAGGTCATTGATGACGTGGGACACAGTAGTTTTCTGAAATGAAGATGATAGCTAGCAAGTAACAGGAGTAGGGATTGTGTCAAACTATTCGTAGGGTCGATGAAATTCTCTCTGTTGTAAAGACAGTAAAAGGTGAAAGCAGGCAAAGAACAGCTTGCATAGAGGCATATCAGCTGTTGTCTTTCTCGTGCTACATTTGTAACTAGCACAAGAACAACCTTAATAAGTATCATCATAAAAGCATTCTCAGACTAATTAGTGATATTTACATGGAAAAGATACGGCTCTGTCGGTAAGTGCCAGATTACAAATCCAGTGTTCTGAGGCTCAATCCCCATTCTTGTTGTAGGATTTTTGTCTCTCTGTTATATGGAGCCTATGTGGAATGTTGCAATAATGGCTCTTTTCCCAGATAGAAAGTTAACCTGAAAACCATATTTGGCAACAGGATTTTGCATCTCCCTACTCCCTATTAGCATCTCTCAGTACAAGAGTAGCTGAATGTTGAAGACTCTGAGTGTTGATTGGTTGGCCTCCACATTCATGTGACCTCGTGCCATGCGTTTTTTTCCTTTGGGCCTTTATAAAAGCTTGTGTCTAAGTTCCGCCACTACCTAATGATTTCTAGAGTTGAGTCATGAATTGGAGAGGCTATTACTTTCATTACTCCAAAGTTGTTAACCATTTGGTGGGAAGAATTGAATTAAAGGTTGCATGTGTGCCATGTAACTAAAGGTCCATGTATTGAACATTTTTAAGGAAAAATGATTTATTTTACCTTCAATTTGATATGTGATTTGTTGTAAATATTGTAAATGAAACTGCAAACTAGTGAAACTGGAACATTCTTTTATGGAAACCCTGTACAGTAAGCATTACCTCTTAAGAAATATATATTTACTATGAAGCATTTTTATTTTTCCAGTAGTTACTGATCCACTGCACAATTATGTCTGTCGTCAGGGAACAAAAGTATCTTACAAGCATTTACAACTGAAAAACTTACATTTTTTTTATATTAGGTGCATTCAACTTATAACACCTCCAGTCTTTATCCGCAGGACTGGAAACAAATAGAAACATGCAGTATGTTTTAAAATTCGCATGCCCCTTGTGAATGCGTGATGGAGATGGCAGCATTGTACAGCACACAGAACTCTAGTGGTAACAGCAGGAGTGAGAACTGTTTTTGATAACTTGAATGGCAACATTTTCATTGCAAGAACAGTGTGTAATCATTTGTTTTGTCCATTTGTGTGGTGTGACGCTGATTGAAACCCATTGCCACTTGAGTGAGACATGATGGTGTCACACGTGTGTCTAGTGGAGGAGGAGGGGGGGGGGGGGGGAGGTGACAGTTCAAAGGAGGTGGAAAGTTGTGTGACAACAAACAAAGATGATCTCAATGTGGCACAGTGATGGGGTAATCCTTACTTGTTTCATTCCAAAGGGCACTACTGTGATAGGTGCAACATACTGAAATGTTTTGAAGAATGAACTCCTTCCAGCATTGTCCAAAAAATGGTTGGTAAAGGCTACACATGTGCTCTCTCACCAGAACAGTGCACCGACACATCGGGCGAACACGATGCCCCAGTGTCTTCGTGGCAAGTACTTTGAAGTGATTTCTTGTGCTCCTACTCACCTGACTTGGCTCCTATTAACTTTTGGCCATTTCAGACGATGAGACAATCTGCGATTACACATTCACTAGCTGTGCCGCTGTTGCGTTAGTGATTTTCGAGCGGTCTGACCGCTGACTAAAGAAGTATCTGCAGCAGACCGAGAATTGTGCTGTCAGCTTTGTGAAAAATGGGTACAACTGGAATGAGCTTATGTGAAGAAGTAAAAGTTTCACCATTTTTGTGTTGTTAGTTTGTGAGGAAAAAAGTTGTAGGTATTATAACTTGCATGCAGCTTGCATTACTGTCTTCCATATACTAATGTGAGAATATTTCAATTTATTATTTACAGAGTATAGCCCAGTCACTACAAGATCAGACTCCACAGTCACTGAGGCGTTCAGACTCGAGGTCATCCATTGTCTCTGTAGGTTCTGCAACATCTCAAGAAGTTGCACGCATCAACAGTGACAATACAGTAGAACAACCTCGCTCGAGAACGGGTAGTAAGTATAGTCCAAACATCATAACGTGTTTGTCTCTCCTTGCAGAGCTGTTTTCTGTGTTCCACAAAAACACACTGTGCTTGCTCTAATTTATCTGTGTCGTTGATCTATTTTCAAGCAACAAAGCAATAGCTTAGAGGCAAACTAACATCTCCCATTTTTATTTTGCCTTTCTTCTCTTTATATTGCCATTACTTTTTTAATCAGTTTGTGTTTGGTTTTTGCTTTGGTCTGTTTTCTGACATACAGTTGTTCAAGCTAAGTTAAACATTTTTTCTTGTACCCATTGTAACAGAGCCCCATTTTGCAATTTTTGTTGCAGTTTTCTTTCCACTTAACAAGGTGGTGCAGTGGTTAGCACAGTGGACTCGCATTTGTGAGGATGATTGTCCAAACCCCATCTACATAGTTTTTTTGAAAAGACATGGCTGAGTTCCTTCCCCATCCATCCCTCATCAAAGCTTGTGATTAGTCTCTGATGACCTCATTGTTGACAGAACATGTAACTCTAATCTTCCTTTTGTTTTCAAATATTTTCCTGTTCATTCCCCCCCACCCCCCACCCCCACCCCCTCCCCCGAACTGCTTTCAGTACATATTTTGTCTCCAACCCACTTCTTAACACTAGTTACACATTACATAATCCAAAAAATTTATGCCAGGCATAAGTGTGTTTTGATTTCTGTCAGATTGCACCCCCACATTTTATTTTTTTGTGCTATGTTTTGTTTCTTTAGTTGCAACACTCGCATACCATGGTCTCTTCTGCAATCAGTGTTCATGTAAATGTTTTCTTCCACTCTGTCATTCGTATTCTCTCAATACTTCCCAACTCTTTAGCATTGTGTTTGCCAGTTAACATAAATGAATTCTTCATAAACATATTTAAGGCAGGTGGTGGTGTAGCAGATTATCAGAGTAAAATAAATCTCTCTGAACTTTATCAAGAAGCTGAGTACGTGGAGATTTAAAGAGAACATTTTGATAAAGGATTTGGAAAATGAAATACTATCATTAAAAAAAAACAATAAATCTGTTGGATGGAGTGTGATACCCACTAAAGTGATTAAAGTACTGTACCACATAGTAGCACCTCCACGAAATCAGATAATCAGTTTCTCTTTTGAACAGAGGCGCTATCCTGGTGTGTTGAATTTCAAGGAAGGATTGAGGGAAGACATGGGGAACTATTATCCTATTTCTTCTATTATTCCAATTGTCTTAAAGTTGCTGGAGAAAGCAGCTACAGTCCAGATTCAAAATTTTATTGTAAAAAAAAAAAAAAAAAAAAAAAAAAAAAAAAAAAAAAAAAAAATTATTCTAAGCAACCAATATGGATTCAAGTAAGGAAAAAACCTGAATATAACAAGTAACTATATTGAAAATATAAGCAAAGTATTAGATCAGAGCAGTAAAGCTGCAGGTATCTTTTCAATCTTACAAAAGCCTTTCAGTAAACTAGGCCTTGCTTATCTACAAATTAGTTAGTGCTCTTATATTCGGTATATCATTCCTGCAGAATAGATAGTGCTCTGTATTGGATTATATCGTCCTGCAGAACAGGAAACAAAGAGAAGGGTAACTGTTACTTCAAACACAGTGTAGTATCACAAGATATGTTAGCATTCTCGAGCAGGTGCTTCTTCTGTTCCGTGTGAATGATGTGCTGACAAGTGTAGCTTCCCCATCAGTACTGTTTGCAGATGCTATTTCTGTTTTAATAGAGGCTGAAATGCAGAAAATATTCGGAGCTCTATTATGCAGACACTTGAAACCTTAGAAAAATGGATCCAGTTAAATGGTTGAAACTGAACATTTCATAAACCCATATGGTACATTTCAAAATTAAACATTCTAAATGGTAGAGTTTAAAATATAGTATAACAGTCTACTTGTGGAAGACGTTGATACGGTCTGATTTTCTGGGGAAGTTCATGTGACATACCTCAGATACTGGAACTGCAAAAGACAACTGTCGGTAATTGTTTGTTGTAAAGCTAAAAGAATCTCGTAACCTTTATTTCAGAGACTATGAATCCTAAACTGTTCCCTTCCTATACTTTGTGAAATTATAATCTTACACAGTAGACAAAAATTATTTGAGGAGAATAAGTTTAGCCACATTTACAACACGAGAAACAACGAGAATTTACCATTCCTGCATAACAAGTGATATTATATTTACAGTCTCCACTTTATATGAGGATGG
Organism: Schistocerca cancellata; assembly: GCF_023864275.1. Classification (NCBI taxonomy): domain Eukaryota; kingdom Metazoa; phylum Arthropoda; class Insecta; order Orthoptera; family Acrididae; genus Schistocerca; species Schistocerca cancellata. The sequence continues at coordinate 1,140,357,143 of NC_064626.1, read as the reverse complement.
GAATATATAATAAATTCATAGACAAAAACACACTTAACAAGAAGCTAGATCACCTAAAAGTAAGTTTACAGATGTTTTGTGGGAGAAATGTTACTATTCAGTAGCATAATTCCTGTAATATAAACTGAAAATTTTATTTTAATTTGGCAATGGAAACTCCAGGTTGGAATATCAACAATATAAGGGAAAGATAGACTGCTACTTCCCCATAAAGATGACATCTTAAGTTACACACTTGCACGTTAGCTTTTGGTTGCGGCTGCCATCAGAAAAGGAAACACAAACACACATTCATACACACAAGCAAGCACACTACACACACACACACACACACACACACACACACACACACAAACTGCCATCTCCGGCAGCTCAGACCGGTCAGTGCTGCCAGAGATGGTATTCGTGTGTGTGTTTCCTTTTCTGATGATGGCTGTAACCAAAAGCTAATGTGTAAGTGTTTTTTTTTTTTAGTTGTCTGTCTGTCTGTAACTGGACATGTCATCTTTACAAAAAGTAGCAATCTGTCTTTTCTTTATATTGTTATTATTATTAGGATATTGTTATTAGCATCACTTCAGTTTGTGATGAAATTTTATTATGAATGTGTGAATCCGAATCAGATGTATGTTAAAAGAGTAACAAATCATGATTCACTTCATGAAACAACACATTTGCAAACTGTACATGATTTTTAAACTTAATTTCTTTGGTTTGGTTTGACCTTCTGACCAGAAGCTTTTTAGTTATGGAATGAGTTTTTGCATGTATATTGGATAAACATTTAAAAGTAGAATTTGAAATAGCTGTCTGATATCATAGGTATCAGAATTGTAATTGTTTTCTCTTCTCCTCACAAGTGCTTTGCCTCCTGTTCAATGAGCACACATGTCTGGTCCAAAAAGCCTGCTCATTTTTCAACTGCCATGACTCCTTGTCTTGCCAAACAGAAAAAAATGGCCTTCAGTCAGGTAACTTAATCTGAACAAACTTGTGAACATTTACTCCAAGGCCATACTGTGGTGGAAATGTAGGTGTGTACAAGCCCTACATTTAGGTTTATCCATAAGTTCCTGTCTTTTTATATTACACATCACATAAAAGTACTATTTTACACCTTGGATGTCATATACAACCAAACCTTGCCAGAAATAATTCTGTCAGTCATCTGAAGATAATGATGAAGGCCTGTTCCCTTTCCTGCAATCTCACATCATCAGACACATGGAGCAATTGTTATTAAATACAACCAACTGTTTTAAGATCACTTGTCATTCTTAATTGCTATGCTTTTGCAAGGAACCTTAATCTAGTGCCCAAAAATTCTATTATATGGTTGTCAAAACTTCCATTCAACGAAACAGTTTTGCAAAAGAATTATAGCAGATCCAGCATTGTGGGCTACCAGAGTTAAGTTACATAAAGAGTTCTTATCAAAATAAACTTGTATTTTTGGCCACACACAGTGCTCCAACAAATGTAGATGTAGAAATGTCTTGTTTACAGATTCGCCAGCAGATCTGCATGGAATGTGGTACCCAACTGTTCGAAGAACACTAGTTTGTCTTTCTCGTCTCTACCGCTGTGTTGACAGAACCATTTTCCAGGGTCTTTCGCAGGAGGCATTGTCTGTGTGCATCCAAAGTGTGGCATCAGCATCACAAGCAATTACTGCAAGAAAGGTATTATTACAAAACATAAATATAAATTTTTATAGCTTTTTAGGGATTTTACTGTGTTAGTGTCAACTATTCTAAACACTTCTTAAAATAGTTCACGGCAATGAATACCATTGCTGTCTGTCACATTCTACCAGTCATATACTTATTTTACTTCTAAGTCTTCTTATAGAAAATCAGGAATAAAGATTAATGTAAGAAAGAGAAATCACATTTCAAGTTTGTTCTATTATCTGTTGCCAAATGGAGGAGAAAATGCTTCTGAAAGATAGCATTTGTTTCATATTTTCCCTATACCAGTTCCTGCTGCCACTTGTTACAAGTTCTTTCTGTCTTTGTAGGGCACTTTTCTCTCCCACATTTTATAGTTTCATAAATAGTGTTGATGGGAACCTGATTGAGTTTCACCTCGTTTTGCCTCTTATGAGATGGTATCCAAAAGATTCTAAAATTTGAATTTTTCATTCAGGTGGGTAAGTGTAGTCTGAAATGCCACAGGGTGTCTCCTTATATATTATGTGATCAAAAGTATCCGGACACCTGACTGAAAATGACATAAAAGTTCATGGCGCCCTCCATTGATAAAGCTGGAATTCAATATGGTGGGGTTGGCCCACCCTTAGCCTTGATGACAGCTTCCACTCTCGCAGGCATACTTTGTCAGGTGCTGAAAGGTTTCTTGGGGAATGGCAGCCTGTTCTTCACGGAGTGCTGCACTGAGGAGAGGTATCGACATCAGTCGGAGAGGCCTGGCATGAAGTCAGCGTTCCAAAACATCCCAAAGGTGTTTCTATAGTTTCAGGCGAGGACTCTGTGCAGGCCAGACGATTATAGGTATGTTATTGTCATCTAACCACTCCACCACAAGCTGTGCATTATGAACAGGTCCTCGATTGTGTTGAAAGATGCAATTGCCATCCCTGAATTTCTCTTTAATGGTGGGAAGCAAGAAGATGCTTAAAACATCAATTTAGGCCTGTGCTGTGATAGTGCCATGCAAAACAACAAGGGGTGCAAGCCCCTTCCACGAAAAATGTGACCACACCATAACACCACCATCTTCAAATTTTACTGTTGGCACTACACATGCTGGCAGATGATGTTCACCGGGCATTTGCCATACCCACACCCTTCCATTGGATTGCCACATTGTGTGCAGTGATTCTTCACTCTACACATTTTTCCATTATTCAATCGTCCAAAGTTTGCGCTCTTTACACCAAGCGAGACGTCATTTTGCATTTACCGGTGTGATGTGTGGCTTATGAGCAGCTGTTCGACCATGAAATCCAAGTTTTCTCACTTCCCGCCTAACTCTCATAGTACTTGCAGTAGATCTTGATGCAATTTGGAATTCCTGTGTGATAGTCTGGATAGATGTCTGCCTATTACAAGTTACGAGCTTCTTAAAGTGTCGGCCGTCTGTCAGTTGTCAGTCAAAAGACGTAGTCAACCTGTACGCTTTTGTGCTGTACGTGTCCCTCCATGTTTCCACTTCACTATCACATTGGAAACAGTGGACCTACGGATATTTAGGAGTGTGGAAATTTCACGTACAGGCGTGTGACACATAGTGACACCCAGTCGCCTGACCAGGTTCGAAGTCCGTGAGTTCTGTGGAGCGACCCATTCTGCTCTCCCACACTGTCTAATGCCTACTGAGGTTGTTGACATGGGTTACTTGGCAGTAGGTGGCAGCACAATGCGCCTAATTTGAAAAACAAATGTTTTTGGGGGTGTCCGAATACTTTCGATCACATAGTGTACATACATCCTTCTAGAATCAGTGTTGCAAGTGGCTGCAGGATTAGTGGTTTGGTTAGTTGTTGGTGATTGTACTCTCATTTGTGATATTTGATGTTTGCTTGAGTTTGCAGTTTTTAGTTGGCTAATCTGAAAGAGAAGCAAGTTTTGTTTTAAACTTAGGGAAACTGGCAGAAATACACAAAATATTGAAGCAGGTTTTGGAGACAATACGTTAAGTCAGAATCAGATTTAAGACTGCATAAACATTTCAGAAACAATGAACATTATATATACTAAGATGGTATCTGTTCTTTTGGACATGTCCGAAAGAACAGATATTATCGGTGACCATGCAGCTCGTTAGAATGAAATTACAATGAAATGAACACCCTTAGCTGCTTACAGGCATTGACATATGTCACCGGGGACAGATGAAAATGTGTGGCCCGACTGGGACTCGAACCCGGGATCTCTTGCGTACATGGCAGACGCTCTATCCATCTGAGCCACCGAGGACACAGAGGTAGCGCGACTGCAGGGATTTATCTCTGGCACGCCTCCTGTGAAACCCACATTCTCAACATATTGTCCCGCACTACATTCATAGTGACCCTGCCCATTATACTCATTACTTGTGGCGCGTTGCCGATTGCCATAAGAGTTCAGGCACTGTTTGTGCATTTGCACAGAAGAAGAAGAAGATGGTCAAGTGGCTGGTGAGCCTTAATTGTCCCCATTGACGTATGTCAATACCTGTAAGCAGCTAAGGGTGTTCATTTCATTGTAATTAAAATGAACATTGACTTGTGATGATTACTCTCTCTCTCTCTCTCTCTCTCTCTCTCTCTCTCTCTCTCTCTCTCTCTGTGTGTGTGTGTGTGTGTGTGTGTGTGTGTGTGTGTGTGTCACAGGGAGTAGAGATATATGTACTGTGTTATCTGTTTCAGAGTCCTATTGATGGTGAACTTTTCCAAATAAAGCATTTACTCATCTTAAGAGAGCAGATAGCCCCATTTCAAGTTGATTTTACCATCAAGGAAATGAGTTTGGATTTTAGCAAAATGAAAACTGCAGGTCAGTATGAATTTTTGCATCTGACTTTGTAAAGTGATGTGGTTGCAGTTATTGGTCCCATGCACTTCCATTTTCAGTCAACGCGCTCCCTCATTTCGTTACTCCCATTTTTGCCATTTCTCACATGACCCTCCACTCCCCTAACCATAGCCCCCTTTCCAAATTCAAGGAATAATATGCTTTCCACAGTAATCTTCCTCAACTAATTACACTGATATAAATGGCACATTTTGTTGTTTTCTTATTTTTAAGACATTTGTATTCACTGTTCTGTCAGTGATATATTTCAATCATTTCTCACTTAATCTTGATTCAAAAAGTTTTTATTCACTCTGACGATAATCTTTTTATGAACATTATTGGAAACAGAAGAAAAAAATTCCTTTAGTTGAACTATGTTGAAGTACAGTCAGATAATTATGTGAATAACTTGTTTCTGTATTTCTCTGTTCAGCTTTCAGCCTTCTCCAAAAGAAGCGCCGCCTGTTTTCCCTGGGGACAAATAATGCACTGCTTGAGTTCTTGTTGGAAGGCACACCCCAAGTGAAGGAACAGCTGCTAGATTCTCGAAAGGAAGTAGACCGTCAGCTTAAAGCGTCCTGTGAGGCTTTTATAAATCACGCCACATCACAGTTAGCGGATCCAGTTCTTGCATTTCTGCAGAAGGTATACAAAGCAAATTTTGACAATTAATTCTATTTGTTATTCTCCCTGGACAGTGATAGTAGAAAAGCCTAGGCAAGGAATCAAAAGTAAGTTACGAGAAGTCTTTCTTTCCAGCTTCCTCACCACATCATCCTCCTCCCCCATCCCGAAGGTTCGGATAGAATTATCCGCCCCTACCCCATTTCTACATCATTTTATATCTTTTTCTTCTGTGAACTGCTAAGTGTTCATTATCTTTCATAGTTTGTAAACCTGGCTCTATCATTCTAATTGTTATTCATTTGGTAATTAGTGATTCGTGAGTCAAAATATGAGGGCCACTTACTTAATGTCTTGTTGGTCCATCTACCAGACACATTATTGCAGTGATGAGCACAGCAGGTCACACAGTACCTGTAAATCATGAGCCTTTGGTTTGTGGGTGTGAGCTGGCACCTGATAGCTTTCTAGATATGTTTCAACACATTCAGACCACGTGAACTTTGTAGCAAAAATATCAACGTGAGCTCAGTAGCGTGCTCCTGAAACCTCTGTAGCACGATTCTGGTTTCATGACTCGAACAGATACCTGCTGGAAGATATCATCACTGTCGGTGAAGACATCAACCTTGGAGGGATGCAAGTGGTCTCCAATGATGTTGGCATAGTTGACAGTTGGCACGATGCCTTCAGTTATCAATGCATGTCCCGTGGAATCCCAGGTAAATGTCCCCAGAGTATAATACTGCCCCCACCAGCCTGCATTTGGGCAAGGTGCATGTTTTGAGCAACAGTTTGTCTGGATGATATAGTGTTTGGATTCAGCCATTGACCCATTGTAACAGGGAACATGATTCGTCCAAACTGGCAACAATTTTCTGTTGATCTACAGTCCATTCTTGATGTGGTTGGGTCAAAATCAGAACATTTAGAGGTCAACTGCTGCAGAACCCCATGTTTGATAATATGCATGGAACAGTCTTCCAAAACATTTGTGCCTCCACCAGCATAGTACTCAGTCATTAAATCTTCTGTAGATTGCCAGCTATCCTGCTTCACACAGAGTGGGTAAGTCTCTGACTGTGTTGTGTGATGAGGCACGGACAATCAATACATTATCACCTACTCATTGTTTCACCACCCTTCAACCCCTTTCCATAGATGAATACAACAGTAGCAAGCAAATACTCATTCAGTTCAGCATTTTCAATATGCTTGTTTCCAGATGTTGGGCCGTAACAACCTCCTCTTTGTCAGTGTCGCTAATGTCAATGGATTTCCACATTTGCTGCCCTTATATTCAATAGAATGATTCCCTACTCATCTCTGTTCCACTTACATTCTTTCCTTACTGTGTCATATGCCCTTAATGGTGTCAGGTGATATTTGATCTTTTGTTGAGCAGTACGTATGTTTATGAGTAAGTTAGTCACATGTATATTTATATTTTTATTGACTAATACATATTTGATAGCATGAGCTCCATTGTTAGGGTACACAAATTTGAGGCTTCTTGTTGTGGCTTGGTGATGCAATTGTACTTCAATTTGGCAAGACTCTACGTCACTATGTGTGTGTGGTGTATTTCATGTCCTTTATCATCATCACTCACACACATCATCATAAAAAAGTGCAACTGCAATTATGTCAATAGCAGTCACACGCCATGACTGTTATTTACCGTAAGCCGAATAGACGGCATTTTAATGTACAGTACATAACTTTGCCTAAATTTGTTGTCAGCCAGATTGGTGGACTTTCGCCACATTTTATTGTTTCCTATAAACTCAACAGACAGCATATCAAATGAAGTTGTATTGTAAAGAGTAAAACAAAGTGTTTACACTTTTTCTGTGCAATAAAATTTACTTCAGGCTGAATCAGCAACAACTAATCTGTTCAGACACCTGCTATGAGAATGCACATATATAAGCACAATGAGCAGTGTGACAATGCAGCAACATTAAGCACCACGTCCACAGTTCTGCCTAACCACCATAGAATTAATATCAGAGGGCCAGAATCTGACTATTGTTAATATGGTCAATCAACACATTGTTCCTATCTGGCTCAAAGCATTTGCACCTATACGTATTAGTAAATTGTCTCCACCATGTTTTTGTGTGTCTGTGTGAAGACCTCGGGTACTATTGTCGGAATTTTGATTCAGTTTTTACTAATAGACGGACTGATTAAGATAATTTATTACCACTACACCAGACAAGTCATCTGGTGTAAATAATTAGTGCTACCTGTGTGGGTCACTAGTTGTTTCCTAAGGCAAAAAAATAAAAATATTCACAATTTGAAAAAATATATTACTTATCATAGAAATAACCTGTTGAGTTGCTGACAGGCACAACAAGACTGTTACACGTGAGAGATTTGGCCAAAGGCTTCTGTGGCAAAGAAAACACACACGGATTCACACAATCAAACACACCTCGTGCACACAACTGCTACCATTGGCAGATCCTACCAGAATGTGTCTGTCATGTGAATAGCAATATGGAATGGAATGGGGAAAGGGGTCGAAGCAGCAGGGTATGGGTGGGGGGAAAGAAGAGCGCTGTCTGCATTAGGTGTGCAGGGACTCGATGGCGGCCCGATGAGACTACCATCAGGGCGTATACGACCCGGGACAACCGGGAAATCCGGGAAAAACCCGGGAATTTTTTCATCCGGGAGAAAACCGGGAAAAACCCGGGAATTTTTCGGAATTCCGGGAATTTTTCATTGTTTTACCTTTCAGTTAATTTTTTGCAATTTTGACTGCAGAATAGATTCTCTAGCAAAGAATGTTATTATATCCTGCTACTGGAGAATGATACTGCAGCAATAAAATATAAACGAGAGGGAAAAAAATAAAACTTTAGTGGCAAAGGAAATGAGCAATTTACAACAAAACACCGTGCACGCACAAGCGTCTGCAAATAGCAAAAATATTTCAACGGCCGTAGGGCGCAGACTAATTCTTCGTAACAATAAACTGCTTGCTATGAGCATGACGTCACAACTGTTCACGTTAGGTTCGTTTGACCAATTGCCAGCGGTCTGTTACGCAAGCGCATTTGACTCGCGTATAAGCAGTACCTTCTCCCGCTACTTGAAGTTTGGCTGTTAGCTGTATCGGTAAGCAGCTAGATGCAAAAGAGAGAAATTTTTCTCCCGCGCCCTAGCTGCCAGATTCACGCTTGCACAGAGTTGTCTGGGTTGTAGTGGGGAGGGGGTTTATCCCCACGTGACCCGTGTTTACGTTAAGTGATTTCGCTGCTTCTCTTCGTGTACAGTTCCCAAGTCATATGAAAACAAACGGATTTCTGTGGCCGGGAGCTATCAAATGAATTAAAATACATTCACATAATTACGGAGGGCAAAGATATATTATTAATTTGTTTTCTGATTTTATTTTATTTCCAAGTTAGTAGCAGTCAAGCATTAATCGCCTTGCAGAACAGTGAAGTCATTTTTGCCAGTTTGCCAAAGAAATTTGGCTTTATTAATCTTTCCGCTGAGGCAATCATTTTATTTGAAACGAAGTGTTTCATTCTACAGTATTGCCTAGTTCCAACTGTTCGCTGAATTTCAAGTGCACGTTATCATCTTCTGCCATATATGGCATTATGCCATAATAAAGAACCTAAAATGAGATCACAGAGTACTGGTACTCCAAGAAAATTTACATCCCAAAAACCACACTGAAAAGCTTAATATCAGATGGGACCTACTTCATTGTGAACTGGAAAAAGCCAATTTGCACTTCAAGCCGAATTATGCATTTTAGTGTGGTTTACGAAATTCCGATGCTCTTTGGAGTATCCTCTGATGCTCTGTTTCTTTTATGGTGTAATGTAAGCTCTGTTAGTGCTTTATACACACGAACATGCTGGCTTCCCACACCACTACAGTTGCACACGCACAATAATGCCTGTTTCCTGGCGTTCTCTGGCAACTGGTAAATAGAATCTATTTCTAACAGTCTCTGGATAGTATTGCGAACGGTGGCTAGAAAAGTGTTACTTTCAAAGAAAATTTCTTTTTACGCAACATGAATTTTGTTACGTGTGAGAAAGTGGGATGGATATCTAAATCACAGAGCGTTCGAAACTGAACAGTTTGAGGACCAGCCACTTACAAGAATTTCGAGCCGAGACATTTACGTCAGAATTTTAAATTTACTGGCACATTTGTGTGATGCATCTTAAAGTATAACACGCGCAAAAAAAAATCAATATTACATGTGAAACCTTAGCTTCTGTTGTGGCGTGTTAATCTTAGAGACCAAAATTATATGTGAAAGCTTAGCTTTTCTTGCAGATATACGGTACTGTGTACATTAATGTAAACCGTTAACTTTTCCTCTTGCGTGTTCGCGCTATGTAAGCAGTGATCTTGCTATTGGCTGACTATAACACGTGTCCTATGCTCTGAATAGCTGCTGTCATCGGCTGGCGAGATCTCGTGGCTTGAGATATGACTCGCTTACAAAAGGACGTCGCAACCTCGGTTTCCACGCTCCGCAAACTAACGCGCTGTGTTTGGTACAATTCGAATTTATACTTTCGTAATACGAAAATATGCAGGGTATATGTTGCTGCAAATCAAAGGTCTTTCCAAAACTTGCCTCCTTTTTTTAATCAAAAGTCTCTCCAAAACTTCTCTGCCCCGTCTTTTTTTTCCGGGAAGTTCTACGTGATTGTATAAAACGTTAACCATTCAAAGGATTGATAAGTTTTACAGTTCCGAGGGAAAATCTACGGAAAATCTACTGTCACTTAGCACAGAAAAAGTGTCTTTTCGCCCGGGAAAACGCATATTTTTTAAACGGGATATCCGGGAGAAATCCGGGAATAATCCGGGAATTTTTTTTCCTTGTCCCCGTATACACCCTGACCATGTGCAGTGTCAGGAGGGGGGGCGGGGAGAGGAAAAAAAGTGGGAGTAGAAACGGAGAGGATCAGGAAAGGGGAAAGGACTGGAGGGTAAATTGGCAGAGGGTGAGAGATAAGACTAGGGAGGAGAAGATAGGGCAGAGGGGGTGGATATTTTGTGTGGTGGGTCTGGGGGCAGTAGGTTGCCGTAGGTTGAGGTCGGGATAATTTTGGGAGCAGTGGATGTGTTACAAGGATAACGCCCATCTGCACAATTCAGAAAAGTTGGTTGTGGAGGGGAGGAATCAGATGGCTCGGGTATTGAAGCAGCGATTGAAATCAAGCATGTTATGTTCAGCAGCTTGTTGTGCCAGTGTGGTCTGGTCTGCTCTTGGTCGCAGTTTGCCAGTGACAGTTCATCCTGATGCACAGCTGGTTGTTAGTCATAGCAATGTAAAGAAGCTGTGTAATTGCTGCAGCAGAGCTGGTATCCAACGTTCCTGCTTTCACAGGTTGCCTGGCCTTTGATGCTGTGACAGGACTGGAATAGGCGGGGTGAGTGGGTTGGGCAGGTCTTGCACATGGGCCTTCCACAGGGATATGATCATTGTGGCAAGGGGATGGGATTGTGAATGGTGTAGGGATGGACTATGATGATGTGAAGGTTGGGTCAGCAATAAAACATCACTTTAAGATGGGTGGGAAGGATCTTGGGTAGGAGTCCTTCCTTTCACTACATGATGATAGATAATCAAAGCTGTGATGAATAATGTAGTTCAGTTTTTCCAGTCCAGGTTGGTATCAGGTGATGAAGGGGGCATTCTTGTAGCTGGCCTTTGGGGGTGCTCCCTTCTCACCCTGCCCCCTACACCCCACCTACTGACACAGTGTGACTGGCAGTCTGGTCAGGCCGCCAACTAGTCCCTGCACACCCTGCCAAACAGTGCCCTTCTCTCCCACCACCCGTACCCTGCTATCCCTGCTGCTGCCCTGCCCCACTCCAGAGTGGTGTTCATTTGACAGTTGCTCTCTGATCAGAGGTGCCGGTGGTAGTGGTCTTGTGTGCATGAGGTCGCTTTTGTAAATGTTTCATTTGTTGAAGAAAGCTTTGGCCGAAAGCTATATTGTGTAACAGTCTTTTCGTTGAGCCTGTCTGCAACTCAATAGACCATCTTTATGGTGAGTAGCAATCTGTCATTTGCCAAATATTGTCAATGTTCCAACCTGGAGATCCCATCGTTTAATATTCACAGTTCATGAGAAGCAAGATTGTGATTGTAATTTTAATGATTAAAACAATAATTTGACTCAACTGTGTAGGCATGAGCAAAATTATTTTATTGAATTATTAAATAGTTACTGTCTTTGATCCCATGTAGTCACAAGGAAGTTGCTGTTTGGTTTGGTGGGTGAGTGCAGTAGTAGGACCTCGTGTATCTATGAAATGTGCATAAATGTTGGGACTTCAAACCCATTCTCATTGCTGTTCAGATTTGCCATCACTTGAGTATGGTGTGTAACTTGATCATATAACTATTTTCAGAAATTTCTTCTTTGGAAAAATTAAAAGCAGATGATCACACTTAAGTGGGGAATAACTTGTCTTCCATTGGACACGTGGCAACATAAATCTCACAGAGGGGGTATTATTAGCATTACACTGCAGAGTTAAGAAATTTTATCTGGGACCTGCTTAAAATTTATCCCTGGTATTTCACTGAACTCCTACAGAGTATTGATTATGCTGTATAACGTGTCAGCTTCTTCAAATAAGTAGCTGCATTTTTCTGTGGTAGTGTATTCAGCTGGAACAAAAAAGTACTATACCAGTTCGCCATCACCCAAATCTGTTAACAGCGAGTGGAACATTTGGTAGATTGTTTTGGATGTAAAAATACACCATGTGATCAAAAGTATCCGGACACCCCCAAAAACATACATTTTTCATATTAGGTGCATTGTGCTGCCGCATACTGTTAGGTACTCCATACCGGCGACCTCAGTAGTCATTAGACATTGTGAGAGAGCAGAATGGATGGTTCCGCGGAACTCGTGACTTCGAACGTGGTCAGGTGATTGGGTGTCACTTGTGCCATACATATGTATGCGAGATTTCCACGCTCTTAAACATCTGTAGGTCCACTGTTTCCAGTGTGATAGAGAAGTGGAAATGTGAAGGAACATTTACCACATACAGGCCGACCTTGTCTGCTGACAGACCGCCAACAGTTGAAGAGGCTCGTAATGTGTAATGAGCAGACATCTATCCAGACCATCACACAGAAATTCCAAACTGCATCAAGATCCACTGCAAGTACTATGACAGTTCAAAGAGAGGTGAGAAAACTTGGATTTCATGTTCGAGCGGCTGCTCATAAGACACAGATCACACTGGTAATTGCCAAACAATGCCTTGCTTGGTGTAAGGATCTTAAGAGTTGGACGATTGAAAAGTGGAAAAACGTTGTGTGGAGTGACAAGTCACAGTATACAATGTGGCAATCCGATGGCAGGGTGTGGGTATGGTGAATGTCCGGTGAACATCATCTGCCAGCGTGTGTAGTACCAACAGTAAAATTCGGAGGTGGTGGCGTTATGGTGTTGTCATGTCTTTCATGGAGGGGGCTTGCACCCACTGTTGTTTTGCTTGGTACTATCACAGCACAGGCCTACATTGATGTTTTAAGTACCTTCTTGCTTCCCACTGTTTAAGAGCAATTCAGGGATGGCGATTGTATCTTTCAACACAATCGAGCACCTGTTCATAATGCCTGTGGCGGAGTGGTTGCACGACAATAACAACCCTGTAATGGACTAGGCTGCACAGAGTCCCCATCTGAATCCTAGAGAAACACCTTTGAGATGTTTTGGAATGCAGACTTCGTGCCAGGCCTCACCGACAGACATCGATACCTCTCCTCAGTGCAGCACTCTGTGAAGAATGGGCTGCCATACCCCTAGAAACCTTTCAGCACCTGATTGAATGTATGCCTGCAAGGTTGGAAGCTGTCATCAAGGCTCAGGGTGGGCCAACGCCATATTGAATTCCAGTATTACCGATGCAAGGCGCCACTAACTTGTATGTCATTTTCAGTCAGGTGTCCGGATACTTTGGATCACATAATGTACATGCATTCTTTTAATTTTTGTAGTGCGTATGTAAAATATCCCCACTGCATGGCTGTCATCAGATAATCTTATAATGCTCATTTCATATTTTAGAATTGCTACTACATAACCCTGCAAGATAAACAGTTCCATGCCTGAGAGGAAATGGGTCATAAGTCCAATTTTTGCAGTTTGGACTTGTTACCATACTTGTAATATGCACACAGTATCCAATTTAGGACATGTTAAAAGGGTGCATGTCCATTTAAGTCTGTCTGAATTGGCCATGGGGTGGGACCGGACTACTACCCTTCTTCTCCACATGAAGCAGTGTGTGGGTATTACATCAGAACTGCAGAAATTGGACTTGTGTGTCTTTACAGCTCGGTCGCAGAGTTTCTGAACAAAGTGTCTTGCACACAGTAGCCAGGTGCCACAATGTGTTATTACGACAGTATGGTCTCAGCTGTTGTCAGTCCTGGCACACATTGTGAATGTGCAATTCAGCTTTATATAAAATGTGTTTTGTATGCATTTTTCTAACTGTACGCTGGTGGTGTATTTTACCATTCTGTTACAGGCACAAGTATTCTCCAGCATGAGTGCAGAAGTACAGAATGTAAAACTCTCACAACAACCATTTGCACAACCAGCAGCTGTTAGTGAAATTGTTGCTGAGACAAAACGACTTATAAAAGCTAAACTGCCTAATGTCCAGCGCAGCATGCAGCTCTACTTGGCAAACCGGGAGACTGAGTTCATACTTTTCAGGCCAATAAAGGTATGCTGTCACATAACTAACTATTAAAATGATTTTAGAACATATAAGTGACCAACACTGGACATAATAATGTGGTCGTATTTCTGTTTCCAGAGAGAAAAATGTTCCAAAATTATTTAGGTAACTAATAGAGAAGTTGAAGTACTTGCTACTTACTTTTTCCGTATTTTTGTAGCATCTACATTGTGTATTATCTCCCCCAACCATTTGTTGCTTGTGCGTGGCCGAGAAAAACATTTTGTTTCAAAGTATAAATGTGTCTGTTGTTTGCACATAAGTATCATTCCACTCACATTGACAGTTTTTGATCTAGAATATTTATAACTTATTTGTTTCATTTTATTACATTTTGGTCATAAATAATATCATTGTATGAACATAGTTTCTGTCAGCAAACAGGGACCGAATGGAATGGCATTGTGGTCCCGAACTCTATTTGAGGAGAGGGGATTCATACCTCTATCTAACCATTCAAATTTTAGTTTCCCATTGTTTCTCTAGATCGCAACAAACAAATTGAGAGAAATGAATGGGGTGAATAAATGAATTATCTATTGATAAACGTAGCACATAAATAAATATGTCCTTGCCTTGATAGGTCACTGGAATATTTTCCTGTTGATATTGTGTAAAAAATGTCATATGGTTGAGTGAAATAAAGAAAATGTTATACACTTACTTTGAACTTTTGATGTTTCAGATCCAGGTAAAGTAAAATTTTCAAGTCACTGGTGCAACATTGGTGAATGTATTTTACAAATGTGCTTTTGGTGCTGTCTTTCTAATCTTTAAACTTGAATCTCTTCGTCCTTGTTAACTAAAGAATTTGCAACATTAATGACAGGCTCTTGTTCTTTTGATGTTTAACATTTCCCTCATTCATAGGGACCTGAAAAATTCAGATTTTATGGTAAATGTGAATTCTGTCTCAAAATGTGAAAATAGGAAATTACCTAATAGATGCTATTTCATAGTGAATTGTATCCAGATTAACTGTTTTATCAGGGTTAGTTAGAAATAGCTTTAATTTCTGCATATTAATGTCGAAAATGTATTCAGTTTTCAGTTACTGGTATAGCACATCATCTAATGAAGTCCAGTTTGGAAAGATAGTGCTCAATGATTGGGAGGCACATAATTGTGGATGGTTGAATGGTCTGGTCTGTACAAGATACATGCTATGTAATGCAACATAGCATCTTAGACCAAATATATCCATACATTTGTCTGCCAACACAGCAATTTTTGGGTGACAGGTGTTTAGAACTGTGGTTGCACGAAATAGCAGTAGAGGTCAAATCTGAACTATCACATTTACGACATTACCAACCTCAGCAAGCAATTGTGTGGTAGTTGTTGCCGAACGCTTCGTGTTGTTGTTGTTTGTGTGTGTGTGAGTGCGTGTGTGTGTGCGCGTGCGCGTGCGTGCGTTTTCATTTACGCTTTCAGATGACCTACAGTTTATGATGTCTGCAGCCTGCACTATAGCGACCAGAAAACAAAACCTTTCAACATATTTTGACAGCACCGGAATTTTGCCACTAAAGTGTGAATAGAATTAATTTCGACAATGTAGGAGAAGACAGATTGCTACTTACCATGAAGAAGACACATTAAAATGCAGACAATTAAGACACTTACATTGCCACTGCTGCCAACCCATCCACCAGTCTTTCCCCTCTCCTCTCCTTTTGTGCTCCTTTTTTCCCCTCCTCCCTGCCCCACAAGTCCTAACACTGTGCCTGTTGCCATTCTAGTCCCTGCACACTACACCAGACAGCGTTCGTCTCTCCTCCCACCTGTACACTACTATCCCTTCCCCTTCTCGTCCCATCCAGATTGCTGCTTGCATCTCATGTTATAGTTGCATTCTGGCCAGATATGCTGGAGTTGGCGGTCATGTGTGCATGAGATGTGCTTTCTTGTGTGTATGAATGGTGTGTGTTTCTCTTCTGCTGATGAAGGCTGAAGTTGGAAGCTTTATGTAAGTGGCTTTTAATTGTGCCTGTCTGCAACTTAACTTGTCTTCTTTACAGTAAGTAGTAATCTGTCTTTTCCTATATTGTTGATATTCCTACCAGAATTTCCATTGTTGGAATTATTTTCTGTTCTACTTCTGTGCAGAGTTTCATGTCGGTTCTATCTCTAGCATTGTCAAGTACAGTTCGGATGCAAGTGCCCACAAAAGGTTAAAATTAATATGCTGCAGATTTTGTAATTAATGAATTGGGTGAGAAAAGAAAAATGTCAAGTTACACCTGAAATAAAAGGAGCAATCAGTTCACTGGTGAGAAAATGCAGCTGCTTCTCAGCAGAAACAAACATTTATTGAAAACTTAAATAGAGCCTAAAGAAGAAGACAAGCAGAGAATGTCTGGGAAAAAAGTGCTTAATTGCAAAATGGAACATTCCAGTCAAAAAGCTTCTCAATCTCGTCTTTTATTGTTTAACAGTCAGTTTGAAAGCACTAAGGCTTCACCTTCAGTTACATAATATGACAGCCTTTTAAATTTGTACATCTAATAACAAAAAATTCTATATGTGAATTCTGCCAGAAATAGGTGCTACATTTTCAGGTCTCTGTCAGTTTTCCGAGGCCAATTGTATCCAAGTCTACTGCATATCACAATAAGTGCACTGCTAGCTCTATGTGCTGTATTTTTGTGATTAGTGTGATCTTATTGTAAAATAAGTGTTTTATATGGAACTGCAGGCTTTCTCGGCAAATTTTGTTGTTGAAATCTTTTCAGGACATCAGTTTAATTGGGGCATCATCTCATACCAACATTTCAGAGAGTTGCCTATTCAAGTCTTCAGGCAAAATGTTTGATTCCTGAGGCTGAGCTGTCTTGTGTAGCCACTGGACTGCAGACCAGGCAAGTTAGTTGTGACTCCTGAAGGGAGTATCTTAGTCAATGGTGGAGAAGGGGCAGGACTGGGTGTCGAGTCCTTTCATTGCCTGTCCATCTGTCTTCAAAGAGACAGTGGAAATAAGAGTACAAAACATTCTTGTCAACTTGGACAACAGGTTTCAAGTAAGCTCTGAGTGGGATCTGGCGAGAGTGAAAATCCACCAAGAAGCTGCAGTCCTAAAGCAGTGGTGGAAGCGAACAGAATTAGCGAGCGACACCACGCTCGATGCTCATACCCCTGCTGCCATCCCCCACCTCCAGTCAAGTGGTCTCCACCATTAATCATGACTCTCTCCTCCGCAGACACACAATTGACTTGCCTGTTATGCACTCGGCAGGAGAGTCTGGAGTTGAGCGGCTATAAAAGATCAGACGCCACAGGACCCTGAACTTTGCAAGTAGGAAACTGGTTGAAGGATTTTGACAAGAAGATGCTGTCATTCGGCTGATATCCTGAGACTATTTAATCAAGATGTTTGTAAAAATCATGAAAGACCGAAAGGACTAACATCTACTTGCCTTCACGAGCCACAACTTGCAGTACTACTGACAGGAACACTTGAAATAAAAACATTATACTTAGCTTTTGAAACAGTAGGTTCCTTCTTCAGGAAAGAAAGAGGAATTTGTTGGGGTGGATTGAAAAGGGGGACTGACAGGTCTCTCTGATCCTAATTGTGGTGTTTGTTTACTTTTATTAGGATCTGCTCTACATACAGATCCATCTTATAGTACATTTCTAGTAATCTTATAATTACAACTACTTAATTTTAGTATATACAAAGTACATAGTAGCTGGTAATTACATCTTCCCAAAAGAGAAAGATTAATTTGTAAGTTTCTGCATCTTATGACATGAAGACATTAATAGGAAGTTTGTTTGTTTGTAGTATCTTGCACGAAGGCACTAACCGAATGCCAAACCACACACACAAAGAATACATTCATTTTGATGCTGAGGCGCACAAACATGTTGGCGAGTGGCCAACACCAATCCTGTGTAGGTGATCGGCAAAGCTTCTGTGACAGAAAGGCATCTTTATCGTGTGCTAAAGGTATCGCCTGCTGCACGTTCAGTTCATAAAACATGATCTTCTGGGGTATCACATTAAGGTACTGACACCCTCTGCCTCCATATACTTTCCAAGTCTTCTTTTTGTGCATCATATATCCTCACTTCATGTCCAGAGATGTAGTTGAATGTGCTGAAATCGGGGATAAGTAAGTGCTCATTGTGGGCACAATGACCTTTGCGAAGAGGTCCACATATTCATTTTGTTGGAGGCTTTCAGGGTGTGACTGAAACAGAGAAAGTGTGCTGAAGTTCCATAATGCTGCAGGTCAACAACTGTTTGCATTATGTTCTTGTGATGATCGCTGTGTTCCTCTGTATTGCTGGGCTGTTAGAATTGATGAGCCTTTTATGATACAGATCTAGTTCAGTCCAAAGTAGCTTTACAAACTGGAGAGTTTGCACAATTGTCACTGCCTGTGTCTGTCATAAACACTGATATATTATGAGAGGAAGAGGAGGAGTCTGTTCCACTTTGAAATCAGAACAAAAGAAGTAGATAGGTATTGAATGGAGTAGCTGAAAGTAAGTGCAGATTTTTCCAGTGAACTTGACAGTAAGGAAGCAGTTACTATTGAGCAGTGTACTTTTAGTATTTTTAGTTTGAAGAGGCAAATAATAAGTCCAGTGGAGCTCACATAGCTCAGTTAATTTCTGAGAAATTGGGGGAGGAGGTGGTAGCAGGCAGTGTTTGCATTCTCTGCAACTTTCAGTCCACCAGAAACATGCAGCAAATATCAAGAATCATCCCACTGCTTCCAAGAGTAGACTATAGGCTGTTCTGAATGCATTGATCCAGTACTGATCATAATGCAGCAGTTCTGTTTCTAGTCCAATGTGGCATGCACCAGTGATCATCAAAGGCTGAATTTTGTGGCAGTTACTCTCCACTAAGTAAAGGCACCTTCTGTCTGACCCGTGACTGTATCTCGTATGTTGTGAGGGTATTTTGTGTTTATATGCCTCTTGACTATCTTCTCTCAGCCTAAGTTTGAAAGAGGCCCTTAGAGAGGATGAGATTTAAAGGTACTGCAGTAGCAAGCACTGTGATTTCTGCACTTGAAAATGGTAGAAGGACCATTGAGAAGATGAGAGAATTATAAAAATTAATTAAAAGGGGAAGAAAGATACAAGGTAGGATGAAAAATTCAAAAATTAAAGAGAGAAAAAGGGGGGGGGGGGTTCAGAAAAATCATAATGATAAAGTAATAAAAAAAACATGAATTCCCTGTGAACACAATGTAAGTAGATTTGGCAACGCCAACATTGAAAATGGAGATTCGCAAGTGCCACCCAGTTCGATTGTCTTAATCATAAATATTGCTGTAGAAGTGTTACCATATTTGTCTTTGCAGTAATCTCAAAGACGATTTTATAAAGAACAGTTACAAATTGTTTATTCAGTTCAGATGATAAAATAATATCTCATTGCATTACTGTATTTTACTTCGAAGTTACTTCACTCGATACCTGTGTAGTCAACACAGCGTCTGCTGTAGTGCAGACATGTACTCGTACAAGCATTAATCATCATAATACATCCAAAAATACTGCCCATTCTGCCTCGTACTGATATCTTCTGAGACACATTAGTTGAATACTTTACTACACGGCTCTGAAAAGCGTGTTCGTTGGTCAAGTACCCTTTAATACAAAAATTTGTATTCCTTCAATCCATCTGCAACAAAATCTTATCTTCAGATTTTTGCCACATTTTCGAGCATTCCACCCACTGTGGGCTGAAGTAAGTCGTAACAAAGGGATGCACGGGGCAGCTTTTATTGTGGAAAAGCTTGCAGGATTAGCAAATTTGTTATAGAGAGGGTAGTGGTCTGGGAGTGACATACAATTTGACAAAAAAGGTAAGAGGGCAGTGAATTGTGACTGGAGGATATTAGGATGAGATGATCTCAGTTCATGCGTCGACGAAGCACCAATTAAAATTGGTTTGTGGCTGACATATGGCGGTAGTATGGAGCAGAGTTGCTGGCTCATACACAAGCAGCCAGGTGCTCATGGGATCAAAAGTTGCACGGCTCCAAAAAAGAAACACCATGTGTTTTGGTTGGGAAGAGAAGTTAAGCTGTTGCAGGAAGTGGATTAGTTCATCACCACACGTCCAGACCACAAAAATTTCCACTAATCTGTATTGTGTAAAGGATGAGCCAGACAGTAGGGGATTTTACTTTATTATATGAGCTTTCAAACGGTAACTTCATTTTTCCATTATGGCCAAGCCACAGCTGGCAGTGTTAGCTGCCTGTAAATTCTTTCATCCCACAGTCCAGCAACAGGAAGTCAGCACCGTGGAAGGACACCTTGGCCACACGCCTCCCGCACGTGCTGATGAGGTAACGCCACCCCCATGGGTTTCTTGGTTCCGACCAATCAAGGCGGAGGAAGTTGCATGGTTTGTCGAATATACGTGGCCGCCGTCACCGGGCCCACTCTCTTGTACTCTTGTGTTCTCACTATCTTGGGCGCGTGCCCTGTAGCAGTGAACATCCTCTGCTTCTCCCGGTGCTGCGGCACTGGGGACTTAGTTTTCGCAGCCAGCATGCCTGCCGCTCGGACTGGTCCAATTAGCAGACACCAACTTTTGTTAGCTTCGCAAACTATGTTTCGTCAAACTCTATGCTCTGGCTCACCGTCGCCTCCCTAGGCCTGGGTATGTGACTCATTTTTAACAAGCTTTCGCCAATAAATGGCCTTTGTGTAAATATTATCCTGTTCATTCCATAACGCCCACTGCCTGCCCATAGGCCCATCCTGTACAATTGAGTGAGGGGCTTTTAGGAGTTAAGGACTTCCAAGTGACTTGTGAAAAGATAGGAAGAGGTTGGGGATGTACTTCTTGTTCCCATGGCTGTTTTCCTGATTTGTCTGTAGGACTGGACCCCAAAGATGAAGCAGACAGATGTGTCACATTGCTGTCCTGAGATTTGTTGTCATTTTTTGTGTTACTCCCTAAATGGGTTAAACCATTGGAATTTCTGTACAAGGTACCGTTTACACTAATGGTGGAATAATATGCACTTTTTTATTATTTCAGAACAATGTGTTAGCATTACTGGCGCGCTTGGAGCAGATTCTTGCAAATGGCGGATACTCGGCTGAAGACCTCTTAGTAATTGCTTGTCCTACACCAGAACAGGCAGCTGTCCTCCTTTCATCAGCATCATTGATGCCTGGAGATTCAGTTCGTGAGGAGCAGCTTGACGCAACAACTTAGTGGTGATAGCTGCTTTCATTTACTCTTATATAAGCCAAATTTATCTTTTTTGCTAGTGAATGTTGGTGATCTCAAAAGTTATATCTGATGAGAATTAATACACATGAAACTAAAGATCCAACATTCTTCCTGGCTGTGCTTTTATTACCTAAGATATAGTATCACCTGTTTGTATTTAAAATTTAAGTTGACATGTAATTAGTATTCTGAGCATATTATCAGTATTGACTAAAAGTAAATGGCGTAAGAATTTTGAAAGTAAATTAAACTATAATTATTTCATACCAGTTGATAAATTCTTATGCATGCAGTCTTGCCAGTTCTGAAAACAGCAGTTTAGTCTGGACTCTTGTGTCACGTACAAGAAAAGGTGATGTAAAAGGAATTATATAACACTTGGCAGCTTTTGTATCACATAAACAAAACATGAATAGAATCCATCACCATCAATAGATTATGCTGGATGGAACAAATGCCGTGTTTGAATTCTATAATTCCTTGTCAGAAGATCAGAAATGAGATACGGCTACTTTCATTTACTGATCTCACACCACAATAAAAATGGATTTACTCGGGGCAAAAATTGCTACTTGTGACTTACTCGTTCAAGACAGTACTGATTCCGTGCTTGTAAACAACATAAGAGGCAGTTTATATTATGTCTTTACTCATAGATTTGGTTTTCCACTATGTAAAACAAGTGTCAACACAATTAAATGGAAATAATAACTAGTCAATACATATTGTAAGAGCATTAACGTAATAAAAGCAACTGTTTCACGGTGTAACAAGAAATTGAAATTTTAATATGTAAGGGAGAGGGATGAATGTACACATTCGCATATGAAAACAATATTTGATGAAATCTTTCAAACTAAAGGAAACATACAACAGTTATATGTTCAATAAACATAATGAGATTTCTGACACGGGGATGTCTGTAATCTCTCAATTATGTAAAACCACAGAGTTGTCTGTATTAGGTTTTACAAAAATATATTTTTTTCCCCTATGGTTAATGTAGCTCTTGCAAACTTACAAATCATGTACACTTATATGAAAAGTTGGCACTTGTAATACACAAGTTTTTGCTGCTATGTCACTGCCAGCTGCTCTTCAGTATCTTAGCAAGAATATGTTTGTATGTTTGCCTTAAAATTTTTTGACCAGGATGCTCTGTGTAAAGTTGCCTTATATGTAAGTTATTGTACTTTAAATACTGTGGTGCTGTGTGAATGGAAAAAATAGTTAATTTGTACAGTGATAATAAAAAAAGAAATGATTTTCAGAAATAAAGTTACTGTCCTTGTAGAGCATTTCGCGTAGGCTGATACTGTGTGCCAGACTAGGACTTAAAATGCAGATACCTGCCTATTGGGGAGAGTTCTGAGCTCATCTCAGCAATGAGTGAAAGCCCCAACTTGTAACTGCATCTTTCCATTGCACTGTAACTAGCCAGTGGCTTTTCCAAATCACAGAGAGTGGATGTTGCGAAGAGTTTGGATTTTCCACAGGATTAAGGCCGTTACTTTTACTTTGTATTGAGTATATTGTGTGATCTGAACAAAAATTTCTGTTTGGTTAAGAAGGTAACTTTCCTAACTCACATAACTTAAAAGGTAAATACCCCTCCTCAAAAAGCTAAAACTGAATAAACAATATTTTAAAATATCGTGTTACATTGCATTACATTAAATGATCTTTGTTCTATCACCCATCAAGGTCATTGTGTAGAACACTACCTCACTCATAAACAAGATATTATTTTGCAAAATAAGCAAAATCATTTGCTTGAAACAATAGTGAGTTAGTTAGTTAGTATGCAGTACTTAGTTCTATTTCCCAAGATAGACAATGCTATGTCAACATTCATTCTTCCCTTAATCATCATCAAAGAGTAAAAGTGAAATTGTGACAAAGCCGTTAAAACCAGCAGATAGAAGGGGCCAACCTGTAGATACACTAATTTATTTTTGGTGTGCCTGTGTTGCAGTAGTCCAGAGCTAAAACTCCATAGTGATCAAATGATGCACTACAGTGCTGAAAGTGGGTGGCATGTAAGAGCAAAGGCAGGTTATGAAATATTGGTCATTCCTGCTGTTTATCAGTAAGTGTGAAAAATCAGATATTTGAGCTGCGTAAAAAAAGAAAAAGTTATACATCAAATTTGGTAGTACATGAAATGCTGAGTCACAGATAGGCACAACAAAAAGACTGTTCCACATAAAGCTTTCAGCTCATAAGGCCTTCATCAAAAATAGACAACAAACACACACTTGTATGCAAACGCAACTCTCACACACATGACTGCAGTCTAAGGCAACTGTAGCCATACTGCAAGC
The DNA here is from genome assembly GCF_023864275.1 of Schistocerca cancellata. Classification (NCBI taxonomy): domain Eukaryota; kingdom Metazoa; phylum Arthropoda; class Insecta; order Orthoptera; family Acrididae; genus Schistocerca; species Schistocerca cancellata. The sequence continues at coordinate 1,140,333,681 of NC_064626.1, read as the reverse complement.
AGCGGCGCCAGTGCATGATGAGAGTTGCGACTGGGTGGGGGTGAGGAGGAGGCTGGGGTGGGGAGGGGGAGGGGGAGGGATAGTAGGGCAGTGGTGGCGGATAGTTTAGTGCTGCTAGGGAGCGCACTGGGACAAGGTGGAGAGGGTAGGACAACTATGTGCAGTCGAGAGGTTAGGTGGACGGCAAGGGAGAGGTCGGGAGAGGGGGTAGCAGAAAAGGAGAGAAGTAAAGACTGGGTGCGATGATGCCTCCCTGTTCCCACTCCAGCGCTACACAGCCCTCATTCCATCATTGCACCCAGTCCTTTTGCTTCTCTTGTTTTCCACTACCCCCTCTCCCCAACTCTCCCTTGCTGTCTGTCTAACCTCCCTACTGCACATAGCTGCTCTACCCTCTCCACCTTGTCCTCGTGCAGTCCCTAGCAGCACTGAACTATCCGCCACCCCTGCCGTACTCTCTCTCTCTCTCTCTCCCTCCCTGCCCCAGCCTCCTCCTCACTCCCACCCAGTCGTCAGTCCCATCATGCATTGGTGCTGCTGCTCACAGTGTGGCTACAGTTGCCTTAGACAGCAGTAATTTGTGTGCGAGTTCCATTTGCGCGAGTGTCTAGTGTGTGTGTGTGTGTGTGTCTGTCTGACTATTTCTTACGGGCCAAAAGCTTTATTTGGAACATTCTTTTTGTTGTGCCTATCTGCATCTCTGTGCTGTATGGTGAGTAGCAACTTTCCTTTTCATAATATTGTTACATTCCATCCTGGATTTCCCATTGTTTGAAATTTGGCACTATCTTTAACATGTCAACTGCGGTGTGGCCTCAAAGACCATCTGTTTGGTCTGGTTGTGAAACAGTTGCTGTGTGTGTGTGTGTGTGTGTGTGTGTGTGTGTGTGTGTGTGTGTGTGTGTGTGTGTGTGTTGGATAGATATTTGAACAGTTGTTGTGCACAAAGGCAGAGATTTACAGGTAAGTGACATTGATAGTGTGCAGAGCAGACACCTCTCCATACATTTGGTTTCAAGTGTTTGATGTGTTGGCCTCTATTGTTAGTTTCCAGCGGCAACTTCAAAGATTTTGTTAGTGCAGATAGTGTTTAGTATCCAAAAGTGATTCAGATTCCCCACTCACCCTTCTTGTCGATCAGGAAGAAAGGTCAGAGATACTCAAGCTTTGTACCATGGCTGCAACTTACTCCTGTGGATGGCAACACTTCTGCCATAGGCATATCATGTGGGCCCATTCACTGATGTGAAAGTCCATAAATTCTGTAGTCCCTATAAAATCCCCTCCTCACATATTATTGGTGTGTGTATGCCCCTGGACAACTGGGAATTTTTTCATTCTCAAAAAAACTCAGAAACTTTTTAGACTTCCATACATTTTTCCTTGTTTAATTTTCAGGTTAAATTTTTGTAATTTTGGCTACTAAGAACCTATTAACAAAGAATTTTACTTCAGCCCGCTACTGCAGCAGGAAGACAAACTAGAAAATAACACCAAAATAAAACTTCAGTAGCATTTACATCAATAAAACACAATGCGCACACACAAGCGTCTGCCAACAGCAAAATGTGTCAAAAGCTTTAGGATGAAGACTGTGCAGTACTGTGTAACAATAAACTGTGTTAGATGAGCATGATGTCACAACTGTTTACTTTTCTAAAGGGCCCCACACACGAGTGATAAATCGTAGTGATCCGTCACATGGGTAGCCGATTGCTTTGTAGATCGCAGTTAATCTGGTGGATTGAATGCAATCCAACCGAAGGCTTCGTCGACTCTGTGACGGTCATGGGTGCGGAAGGAGACTTTCCTTCTCATCCCATATGGTAAGTCTCCCCTGACCCCCAGTTCTGGGTGACTTTCCCAAAATTTACCCCTTTTTGTAGACCTCTCCAGTCCTTTTCCTTCCCCTTCCTTCCTTCCCCTTCGACCCTTCTGCCTGAAGAAGGAGCCACTGGCTCTGAAAGCTTGCCAAACACAACAGTCATTTATGTGTGTGCTGTGCTGCCACTTGGTGGGTAATTTTTCATTTATCCAATTAAATAATTTGATCAATAATTGATTGTTTTCATTGTCAAATAATTGCTGATGTTTTTGCTGGCCACCCAACTCCACGGTGACAGTTTCAGAGTCGTTGGAAGAAAATCTACAGTCAGTAGCGCAGAAATACCCAGGTCATGCAGTATAGTTGAAGGTGACTTTAACCTATCAAGTATAGACTGGGATGTCTATGGATTCATTTCAGGGGATACAGTCAGTCATGTGAAATACTTGTCAAACTTTCTGAAAACTGTCTTGAGCATCTAGTTTGGAGCCCACCCACAATAGACATACCTTAGTTATTGTAGCTACAAATATGACTGATTTCCTGTCAGAAAGGTCACAGTTTGTAGTTATAGATGGAAAGTTATCGAATAAAACAGAAGTAATATCTGTTGTTCCCCAAGGAAGTGTTATAGGTTCTCTATTGTTCCTGATCTATATTAATGACTTGGGAGACAATCTATGTAGTCATCTTAGACTTGTGCAGATGATGCTATCATTTACCATTTTGTAAAGTGATCAGATGACCAAAACGAATTGCAAAATGATTTAGATGCGATATCTGTATGGTGCGAAAAGTGGCAATTGGCCCTGAATAAAGAAAAGTGTGAAGCTATTCACATGAGAACTAAAAGAAATCCACTAAATTTTGATAATACAATAAGTCACACAAATCTGAATGCTGTAAATTCAGCTAAATACTTGGGATTACAATTACAAATAACCTAAATTGGAACGATGGCATAGATAATGTTGTGGGTAGAGCAAACCAAAGACCGTGATTCACTGGCAGAACACTTAGAAGATGCAACAGGTCTACTAAAGAGACTGCTTACACCACACTTGTCCATCCTATTCTGGAATACTGTTGTATGGTGTGGGGTCCACATCAGATGGGACCGACTGAAGACATCGAAGAAGTTCAAAGAAGGGCAGCTCGTTTTGTATTATCACAAAATGGGGGAGATAGTGCCACAGACATGATCATTGTGACGGATTCTTCTCATGGATTTTCAATCACCAGTTCTCTCCTCCGACTGTGAAAACATTCTGCTGGCACCTACCTACATATGGAGAAATGATCATCACGATAAAATAAGAGAAATCAGGGCTTGCACAGAAAAATTGAAGTCCTTGTTTTTCCTGCGTGCAGTTCGAGAGTGGAATGGTGGAGATACAGCTTGCAGGTGTTTCATTGAACCCTCTGCTAGGCAGTTTATTGTGAATAGCAGAGTAATTCACGTAGATGTAGGTTCAAACTAAATGTTTGTTTAACGAAGATGCTTCGGGAAGTCAAATAGGAATCCCTGGAGGAAAAGCAAAATTCTTTTCAAGGAACACTGTTGAAAAAATTTAGAGAACCGGTATTTGAAGCTGACTACTGAATGATTCTACTGCTGCGAATGTAGTGTGTGTGTGTGTGTGTGTGTGTGTGTAAGGACTATGAAGATAAGATACAAGAAATTAGGGCTCGTATGGAGGCATAGTGACACTGTCATGTTTCTCCTCATTCTATTTGCAAGTGGAGCAGGAAAGGAAATAACTAGTGGTGTTACCATCCACTTGCGAAGTATCGATGTAGATGTAGAATTCAAGAACACAATATGACAGCTATTCCTTTCTCTATTTATTAATCTTGGTTGTGCAGTTTTGTTTCCTTTCATTTTGCCTATGTTGAGTAAGAAATCTATGTTAGAATTTATAGCTATCCAGGGACCGCAAACTACTCTTAAAAGTGAAGTGGAGGCTGGAGATGCCATTAATATAAAAAAGTAATACAAAATACAGCCTCCAAATTAGCAGCGATTAGCATTTTGAAGCTTGTGCTACAGAAGTAGAATTTATGGTCAGATCAAGTATAATGTACTGTTATACTCAAATCCCTTGTCTCCTTCATACAACTTACAGCAAGAGCTATGGTAATCAGTAGTCTGCAATTGACAACATATCTAAAGACATGCTGAGTAAATTGTGTAAATGCTTGGAGTACAATTATAAGACAAATGACTAAAAAGGAATTGGCAACTAACAAACATAAAACGAATTGTATTTGCGGATTGGAAAGATGTACACAGTAAATTTGTCGTCAGTGAAAAATTGAAGTATAGTATGTAAAGTAACCTAGAGTTTCCCCCCCCCCCCCACCCCCCCCCACCACCCAAAAAAAAAAGGCATTACAAAACAGGTTTAATAAATTATAATTCTCATTTACTTTAAAATTGTTTTGCAAGTATTCCTGGGGTGCGGAATTCTGGTGCAACTGCTGCTAAACATATTTCATCTGCCATGGCAGAATTTCTTGACTCAGTGATGTTCATAATAAATTTCTTGGCAAATCGCTTGTGTGCGTGGGGTGTCGAGGTGAGCAACCAATGAGAGGAAATATCGCACTCAGTGGATTGCTGCGATCCATCGCTCGTGTGTGGGGCCCATATCAGGTTGTGGGAAAATATTGCAAACAGTGGTTGGAGAAGCATAACTTTTAAAGTAAATTTCCTTTTAGGCAGTACAAATAGTCTTATGGTTGAGAATGTATGATGGTTTTCTTAAATCACAGGGCAATTGACCCGCACAAAAAACTTAACACTTTGAGGACCAGCCATGTAGGAAAATTTCAGACCCACGAGACCAGCCATTTATACCATTATTTAAAATTTTACTGATACATTTGTTTTTGATGCGTCCTAAAGGGTAACACATGCTAAAACAACCAGTATTATATGTGAAAGCTATGCTGTATGTATATTGATTTAAACCATGAACATTCCCATTCATGTGTTCGCATCACTGAATAGTGATGTAGCTGTCGGCTGGCGAGATCAGGTGATGTGAGCTATGGTTGGATGATAAAAGTGCATCACTATCTCAGTTTCAGTACTGCGGAAGCTGCCATGCTGTGTTTGGTGGAATTCGTATTTATACTTTCGTAACATGAAAATATGCAGTGTACATGTTGCTGCACGTCGAAGATTTTTCCAAAATACATTGTTTTCTGGTGGATTTAATGTCGTAAAGTGTCGTGAAGTTCTATGCCAGTGCATATAACCTTTACTGTTCATAGGATCGATAAGTTTTAGAGCTCTGAGGGAAAAATATATTGTCACTTAACATGGAAAAAGTGCATTATCACCCGACAAAACAGTGTTTCTAACCAGGAAATCTGGATAATTATTTTTTTTTTAATTTCCCCCCCCCCCCCCCCCCCCCCCTCGCCTGGCACACACTCGCTGATTGTCCGCTATCTAACAGAGAAGGAACATGTTTTCAGATTTGGATTAAATCTTGTAAAACATAGTTTGGCTGTGGTGTTGACACATGTTATATAACGTGAAAAGGTTGTTACCAAAAATCTCAAAGTTCTTGATCGGTTTACTTCAAATTTTTGCATGATACTCTGATCAACATTCTGACAGAGATGGTCTACAATTTTTTTTTAAATATATATATATATGATTTATAGATATGTGTGTTAAATATAACGGGCAAATTTTTTATCAAAAATCTCATTGTTCTCGATTGCTTTACTTCAAATTTCTAGACGATACCCTAATGAACATTTGGACAGACATAGGTTATATATTTTTTACATGAATAGGGCAGTCCTGACATTTCTATATGCGATACCTTAATATGTGCACACATCAGTGTGTTGGTTGCCGTTTCTCTGTGTCCGATAGTTCTCCCACAAATACATCACAAACCTTACAACCTGATATTTTCTGCATGGCTGTATCTGGTCCACAAAGTGAATGGCACCTGCCAGTGTAGACTATTCATTTTACTTCCTCATGTCCAGACCTCAGTAACAGCCCACTGCCCATGTACTAGAGGACTATTAGCCTAGCAGAAAGCACACAAACACAGCTCCAGCATAATGGAGGCATCTACCACTGCAGAACGAGATGATATGCACCTAATTTATGGAAAGCCTAGGCAAACTGTGGTATGGATAAGAGAGGTGTATCGTCTCAGATTCCCAGCTCGTCGCATTCCAAATTATAAAAAAAAAAAAAACTACATTGCAGTGCACCAATAACCATTCATTGTCAGCTGCTATAGTCGGAAGATGTGCTTTCTTGGCGCTGCACAGTTTAGCAATTTTAACCAAGATAAACTCACACTGAAGTGTTGTTCTTTGTCATGCCATTGTAGATGTATGCACAAAAACAGCTAAGTGAAAAATCTGTGGAATATGCACAAGTATTTATGTAGAAAAGCTGACTTCGGAATTTTACTTTTTGTAAGACCATATGTACAAGATTCGTGCACCAATCTGAAGTCTTGATTTGTATATTTTACTGTTCGCACCCGCTTCTGCATAATCTTTCATTGATTGTGTCAGTATTCATTTGTAGTGTGATATATTTTGAAATTTCAAACATTTGCAACTGATGCGATAAACTTGTACTGTTATCATTGATCGTAGTAAACTTAACTGTGCTCTTTTAAAATTTTTGTGAACAGTAAGCCTGTCCTCATTCAAAACAGTCATTCTCTAACTTCATTATATACCTATGTGAGAAATAGGTTATTTTTTAGAATTTTCTAACACTTACAAATCTAAATCACCATCTGTGGTTCACAGTTACTGCCAAAATATATATCCTTCCTGAATTTCATTGTATATTGATGCATGTAGAATTTTTGGAAGTTACCACTGTCCTTTGCATAATCTAAAAGTAATCTGTAGTAAATTGGAGTTTGTTATTTAGTTACTGTAGCAGATATTCTAACTAACATATTATGTTACATCTAGTTTCCTCTTAAAGAGGAGTGGCCCTATACATTACCTGCATTTATCATAAATTAACCCTGTTTTTGAGTTTGCTAACAAATATACTTAACCTGAAAAACCATTTTAGGAAACTAGTAATTTTTATCACAGTGTTTGATGTTGCATTATCATTTTGTGTATTTGCTTCAATTCTTATAGGGAATTAGCAATGTTTTATTGCAACAAATTAAAGTATCATCAGTGGGCTAGGAACAAATGATGCCCGTCATCTGGGCTCAAACGTCGTACTTGGGTCATTCTAGTGTCTGGCAGGCAAGGTTGAGAAGAACAGTCTTGAGCAAGGAGGTTCAGCAAAGCTTACAATTTGCAGTATTGGTCTGGAATCGAATGGAAGAGTTGAACCAGAGACTTTGAAGATTCTGTGACAAGGAAGGCTGCGACTTCCTGGACTTGTGCTATTGGGTTGAGAACTGTAGGGTCAGGTGTGCACTACATGTCAGAGGCTGCTACTCACGTAGCTAACTTTGTGCAGGGTGCACACAAGATATTTTTATTTTTTATTTTAGATAAGTTGACCCTCCATCCAACCAGATAATAACAGCTGTAGTAAACCCAGAAGTATCAGTACAAGATTGAAAGAAATCCCTCTCACAACTGAGCGTATTAAAATGCTAGTGATTGCCTAAGCATCCACAAGAAACAACAGAGGTTAAATCGCTTTCTGAAAAGCATTAAAGCTCACATAATATTAGGTACAGAGACCTGGTTGAAACCTGAAACTGTTAGTAGTGGTTTTTGGGGAAAATTTAAGTGTATACCAAAAGGATAGGGAAATGGAGGTGGTGTATTTGTCGCAGTAGACAAGAAACTCGAATCCTCCGAGATAGAAACTGAAGTTGTATGTGGGATTGTTTGAGCAAGACTCAGCACCAGGGGTGGGCATAAAATGATAATTGGATCCTTCTATCGCCCATCAGATCTTTCTCCTGATGTAACCGAAAAGATTAGAGAAAACCTCAGTTTGTTTGTACATTAGTTCTCCCATCATACTGTAATCATTGGTGGAGACTTTAATCATCCAACAATTAATTGGGAAAATTACAGTGTTGTTAGTGGTGGGTGTAAGACATCCTGTGGAACATTACTACATACTTTATCTGAAAACTACCCAGAACAGGTAATTCGGAACCCCATTGTATTAGAACTAATTGCAACAAATAGACATGAGCTCTTTGAGGATGTCCACATCGAAACTGGTACCGGTGATCATGATGCGGTTGTGGTGATTACCAAAGTACAAAGGACAACTAAAACTTGCAGAAAGATATATATGTGTTCAGTAAACTAGATAAAAAGTCAATAGTCTCATATGTAAGACAGGAACTTGAAACTTCCAGCACAGGTCAGGGGCATGTAGAGAAACTATGGCTCAAGTTTAAAAGAATATTTGACCATGCACTGGATAGATATGTACCCAGTAGAACAGTTCATAATGGGGGGGAGCTTCCATGGTATATAGGCACTGTAAAGAAGCTTCTAAAGAAATGGAGATTACTGCGTAACAGGCGTAAACATGGCATAGGGCTGTAGATAGAGAGATGCTGAATGAAACGCGTTTGGCTGTCAAGAGAGTAATGTGTGATACCTGTAATGATTACTATAGCGAAGTATTGACAAATGATATTTCACAAAACCCAAAGAAATTCTTGTCAAATGTAAAGACTGTTACTGTCACCAAAATTAGTGTCCAGCCCTGTCGAATGAGGCAGAAAGTGAAATTAAGTCTAGTGAAACAAAATTTGAAATGCTCAACTCCATTTTCAAATGTTCCTTTACAAAGGAAAACCCAGAAATGTGAATGAATTGAGTGTTAGTGGTGTTGAGAAACAGCTGAAATCATTGAAACTGAACAAAGCGCAGGGACCCAATGGAATCCATATCAGATTCTGTATTGTATTTGCAGTCGAATTGGCTCCACTTCTTAACTATAATTTATTGTAGATCCCTTGAACATAAGACTGCCCAGTTCTTGGAATAAAGCACAGGCCACACCCATCTACAAGAAAGGTAGTAGAAGAGAACCACAAAACAATCATCCAATATCCTTGTTATCGATTTGTTGTGGAATTTTTTTGCCAATGACCATGGATTCTGAAAATATCAATCGTGAAACCGAAGTGGCACTTTTCTCACATGACATACTGAAAACTTTGGATCAAAGCAGTCTGGTAGATGCAGTATTTATTTCTTGATTTCCAAAAAGCATTTGATTCAGTAACACACATATGCTTCTTGTCAAAAGTACAATCAGATGGGGTATCCAGTGAAATCTGTGACTGGACTGATTTTGGTAGGGAGAATGCAGCATGTTATTTTGGAAGGAGAGTCATCGTAGATGTAATAGTAACTTCAGGTGTGCCTCAGGAAAATGTGTTGAGACCCTTGCAGTTCATGTTGTATTAATGACCTTGCAGACCATATTAATAGTAACTTCAGACTTTTTGCAGATGATACAGTTATCTATGATGAAGTACTGTCTGAAAGAAGCTGCATAAATATTCAGTCAGATCTTGATAAGATTTCAACATGATGCAGAGGATTGGCAACTTGCTTTAAATATTCAGAAAAGTAAAACTGTGCACCGTCAGAGTTTCGGTTGAAATCAGCCATTTCATACAAAGACCTGGGGATATGAAATAGAGTGATCACATCAGTTCAGTTGTGACTTTGGTTTATTGGTAGAATACTGGGGCAGTTCAATCAGTCTACAAAGGAGAGTGCTTACAAATCACTCATGTGACTGGTTCTGGAATACTGCTGAAGTGTGTGGGGGACATACCAAATAGGACTAACAGGGGTATTGAACGTATACAGAGAATGGCAGCACAAATGGGCACAGGTTTGTCTGATCCATGAGACAGTATCACAGAGATACTGAAAGAATTTAACTGGAAAACTCTGGAAGACAGACATAAACTATCCCGAGAAACTATTAATAAAGTTTCAAGAACTGCCTTTAATGATGAGTCTTAAGGATATAACAACCACCCCCAGTGTATCACTCACATAAGGATCATGAGAATAAGATTATTATAATTACTGCAAGCACAGAGACATTCAGTCAGTCACTCTTCCCGTAATCCATATGTGAATGGAATGGGGAGAAACCCTTATAACTGGTACAATGGGACATACCCTCTGCCATGCTCCTCACGATGGTTTGCAGAGTATAGATACGGATGCAAAGATGGGATTTCTTCGCCCTCGATGCGAGGGTCATGGGCCACAATGTGAAGTTGTACAGCATGAAGACATGACGAGGACATTCTACGTTTACTTGAACAACCACCCACTGTAGGTACAAGAACATCTCGCATGACTGTTCATTGTGTGTTGCACAGCAGGTGAGAAAATCTCATATGGTTGTTCATTGCACGTTTCATGAAAGTGTTACCATACTGCATCTTTATCACCACCAGAGAGTTAGCCATCTTCATGAAGTGGATGACCCACAAAGAGTACATTCTGCACCTGGCTCTTGGAACAGTGTAGAAACAATACAAAGTTTTTTCAGGAAGTACTGGTGACAGATAAATCCACTTTCACTCACAAAGGTCATATGAATATTCATAATTTGCACACCTGGGCAGATGAAAACCATCACACCACTCAACTGGGCAGATTTGCTCGAAATGTGGATTGGGATCTTCAGAGATATTCTACTTAGTCCATTAAAGTTACCTGCGAGGCTGACAGGTGCTTGTTATCTTCATTGCCAGAGTCTCTGCATGATGGGGCAGTGCCATGGAACATGCTCAGGATTTGTAACGCCAATTCCCTTTCGAGACTTGCGTTCAATTCAAAGTGCACATTCTCCAGCTCTACATGGATTTATAATTTCCATGTGCACTGTCTGAGCACAACAAATCAGTGTGGGTTGGGGCAGGTTTCGTATATGATGAATGAGCAGTAAAATGCAAAGTCCTTAAGTATTTTTTACTGCATAGGACAGAAATAAAACTACGTTCAAAGGCATATAATATGTAAGGCAATCAACATAACTAGGTACATATAAAAATATAATGTTGTATTTATATAAAATCAATGTTGTTAGCAGGAGGTTCATTATAATTAATATTTTATGCAATTTTGTGAACACTGAATCCTTCCATTGCCACGTGGAAGACCCCTTTCTTTGTGGTAAGCGACTGATGTGCGTTGTACATTAATTTTTCAAGGTTGTTGCCATTTGATGGAGTTTTTAACTTCGACAAATGGGATCCAAGCTTGGTGAGAATTTTTATATGTTCGGCATCTGAATTCCTTTCCGAGATATCAGTATTCATTGCCACTGGACTTTAATATTTTGAACAGCATTGTCAAAGTTTTCATTACTGATAGTTATACTGCCTTCTTATCTATTTACTGGAAGTTGAAATGTTTCTGGTACTTCATCTGCTATAATAGTCAGTTTGGCTGCTTTCAATGTTTGCACTTGATTCACCCATAATATTTTAGAAGAAAGATGCTGAAAATTGTTCACCCAGGGTGTATTCTGCAAATTGTTAATAATCACACTGATTTAAATGTAGTGACATAGTAAATACAGTCCCATATTTTTTTCCTACACCTCAGAGATGTTTGCAGAGTCATCCCCCAGGTCCAGTTGAACAATCACACATTGCCATTTCACAATCAACAATGTACAGATTGGTCTTCTTTGCCCGGAGTAAGTATTGCTACCCACGTATACAATATCTTCAATACTGCTACATTCTTGACAAAATTTTTCGTATGCTGATAGACTTCTCGCTTTCCCACTGGCAAACTGAATCAACCTTTTCTTGCAGTATGCTTCAAAGTCAGGGGCGGGCAGGAATCCTGCACATGTGCAGTTGTTCTGCATGCATACAGGGGCAAGCTGGCCACCTGCTTCTCTCTCCTCCCCCACCATACCGTCTCTCTGCTCCTTCCTCTGTAATGCATTTTGTTTCCTAGCTTGCTTTATTGAATGAAGGAATAAGGTTAGTAGGAGTGCTTGAAAAAAATCATGGTTTGAAAGAGTATCTATACCTACGATACTTTTTATTTTTGATTATCACAGGTGGAGTTTACAATATGTTTTATGTCTGGAACAAAATTTCTACATACAGACAAACGCAAACCGTTACATAAATTTTCATCACTGATGTTTGCTCTTAACCGAGACTTATTAATTTTCATAACAGAAAAAAATCTCTCACAAACGTATGTCGAGCCATACATTGACATTATCCTCATGGCTTCACAATGGAGATGAGGAAACTCTTGCTGTGGAAAATCGTGATAAAAGTCTGTTACACGCCTTGCCAAAAGGAAGTTGTCTCTCAGAAAAAAAATTACACTGTAGATCTATTAATTCCATTTGCAAATTGGGATCAATATTGTCTACAGAAACAGGAAATGGTCTCGAGAAGCATTCAAAGGGCTAAATATGATATATCCCCAAATCCCCAAATCACTTGAGAAATTCCTCTTTTATTGCACTAAGTACGGAAATATATTCTTTGCAATTCTGTTCTTCCACATTAGACAGAGTAGGGAAATGAACTGCGTTCCCTGACGAGAGCTGTCATTCCCACAGCTTAAGCTTGCTAGTGAAAGCTTACACCTTTTCAGCCATTTCACACATTAGCTGATTTTCTCTTTGCAAACTTGTGTTCACTGCATTCGTGTGTCCAGTAATGTCCACTAAAAAATGCAAGGTCGGCAACCCACTCTGGATCTTCTAACTTGGGGTCGTACCTTCCTTTGTTCTTTAAAAACTGATCTATTGGTATTCTCAGCTCAAACAAGCTCTTGAGTACATTACCGTGGCTAAGCCAGCGGACTTCGCTGTGGTATGGTATGTCACCGTACTCTTCCCCAGTTTCAGCTAAATATGTGTGAAACTGTCTATGTGTAAGCCTGTGGGATCTCAAATAATTAACTGCCCTAATAACCACTTGCATGACATCCCCCAGTTTTGCTGCTTTTGCACAGAGCACTTCTTGGTGCAAAATGCAGTGGATGCTGTACAATGATTCTTCTGTACGCTGTAGCTTTTTTCTTAGTAATCCAACAAATCCCATTTGTTCTCCTTTTATTGCAGGTGCTCCATCTTTTGTCACTGACACCAAACATTCCCATTTTAATTCAACTGAATCGACAGCTTCTTCAACGGCTTTTAGGAGGTCCGCACCGGTGGTAGTGCTTTTTAAAGATATCATATCTAAAAAAATCTTCTGTTATGTGCAGAGCAGTGTCCACGCTGCAGGCATAAATCACTAATTGCACGATGTCTGAAATATCTGTGGACTCATCAAGTGAGATGGAAAATGCAGTCAACTCCTGCCCTGCGCTCCTTAATTGACGGTAAATGTCATCTGCCATGGCACTTATATGATGACTTTAAGTCCACCGAGAAAGAGTGATAGCTCAAAACTGATTTGCATTCAGTGGGTAAAGTAAATCAGTAAGTCATTGATGCACTCCTTTATAAACTCACATTCAGCAAATAGTTTTCCAGCTCTCAGCATATTAAGCGCTATCTTACAATTTGCACGAACCGCTGGGCTATCATTGTTGGCCTAAAAAAATGAAAACCGTGCTCCATAAAAAGTTTATTAAGTTAGATGAGAGAGATGACGAAAGAAAGTTGCAGATCTCTCATGACAACAGCAACTTATGTCAGATTCATCCAGTGTCGTCAGATCGCTCTTCTTCAGCTCAGTCAATTTCCCCATCCGCTCAGAATCTGGCAATAAATTGTACTTGTCCTTGTGAAATTTATTATAATGTCATTCGATACTAAACTTCCACTGACCAGCGAGAACACTGCCACGTATTAAATATTTCGAATTTTCACATTTTTGCACAAAGAAAAAATGATCCTCCCATTTCTTTTTAAATGATAGCAAATCTCCACTTCTCCATTTCCTTGATTCATTTTGCATTTTTCGGTTCTTGAAATACAACGTTCACTCCATACTGGTCGCTTCGCATCAACGTCTGCAGCTTAGCCAGGTACTACACTGCTGCAACCTGCCGGCTGCCACCACTGCCCAGGTCAATGTTTGCATGCGAGCAGCACACGTGCAGCACTGTGCACTCATGAACCACGTGCAATGTTTGCCTGGCCCTGTTCAAAGGTCTTAGTGATGACGTCCACTGATGCACTCATATTAAAAACTTTATAGCACTACAGTATTACAGCTTTAAAAATTCATATTGAGGATTCACAGTAATTATTTGTGTTATTTCCCTGTGTTAAGATATTGGTGTGATATGCTAAACTCCATTCATGCCATCCCCACAAAAGTATTACATATTTTTCCAGTTTTTTTTTTTTTTTTTTTTTTATTTTTATTTTATTATTTTTTTTTTTTTTTTTTCGTTCCTTTTCGTCTAATTTAATAAATCAGACATGCGGACTTCGGCCTCTTGCATTGTATTAGCATACTTACAGTTAGGAATTTCCTCCTAACTGGTTGTCAATAGTCTTTAATAACGTCATGGAGACTTTCCCACAACCAATGACAAAGAGCTCAATGAACATGGAATATGCAGAGAAGCTATCTACTGTTTGGAAGTACAGCTCATAAAGCTCACACGTTCAATAATAATATCAAACTGTCAATATATTTACCGTCTGAGTTCGCATCTGACACATTGTCAATACTAGAAATATTGATGAGCAGTATTGATGGACCTCAAAATATTCTCGGTACTGTCAATACATACTGAACGTGTGAGGTCAAATATTGACAGTTTGATAATATTCTCCATTCAGATGTTGATAGGGCTTCAGGAACCAGCCACGCAGCATTAGTGTGCAGTGTTTATTTTTCCAATTTGCCATTGTGTATGTCATACCGCAGATTCAATTTTTACGGAGTCTTTCAACATAAAGGAATTTTAAATTGCCTATGCAAAGTTAATCATTGTATATGCCACTTTAGGATGGTTAATGGGGGAGTCTCTATGACAATGTTTACTTTATTAATTTGAAAATGCTGTACCGATTGTTGTTACAGAGCAGTTTTGAAAAACACTCTCAATTTGAAAAATGTGTTGTAGATATACAACTACTACTAAGAGGTCTGTGAAATGCATGTCAATTTCACCGAATTCTTCACGGGTTTCCATTGAATTTTACTGTTTGTGCTTACTGATATTACAGAACTAAACTTCAAGCATTAGAATTATCTGTGTCACCAAACATTTCAAAGTTACTCCTAATCTCTTGACAAATGCGACCGCCCGTCTCATTGATATGGCCGGTATTACACTATCGTATTTCTTTGACAAAGATTTGACCAAATGTGCGTCAAATTTAGTTGACAAAGACCTTTGATGTGGTGCTAAAAAGGGGTATTACACTATCGTCATATTTTTCATCAAAGTTCAAGATGGCTGACAGCAAAAACTTGTTGTTATGCGCAGCCATTGCATGAACCACAATTGCACTGTGCGTGCATTTGGAAAAGAAGTGGGGGGAAAAAAGGAAATGTACCTGGGTGAAGCCATGGGTTCTACAATGAGACGGTAAACGCATTCAACAAAATTTGTTACACGAGCTTGTAGTGGAGGACATCAAGTCACACATAAATTGCTTAAGAATGGATGAGCATACATTTCAGTATTTGCTCAGTGAAGTGTGTCCGCATATCACAAAGCACAATACTCACTTAAGAACTGCTATATCTGCAGAAGACAGTCTCACAATAACATTCTGATTGCCTGCTACAGGAGAGAGTTACTCTAGCTTACAGCACAGCACTTGAATGCCACAGTGCACATTAACAAAAATAATACCTGAAATGTGTGAAGCAATGTATAAAGCACCAAAGGACCAATATCTGAAGGTAAATAAATTTTCAATGCACTTTATGTACTTTAAGAACTCTTTATTATAGCTCCAAGTAATAATTACATTGTGTGTCCCCCAACTACAAAATTAATAGAAATGTATGAAGCTGATGTGCTTTACAATGTGAGGCATCCTGAGTGCAAAAATAGATTAAGACGACTGGAGAGCTCAGAATATATATATACAGGGTGTTACAAAAAGGTACAGCCAAACTTTCAGGAAACATTCCTCACATACAAAGAAAGAAAATATGTTATGTGGAAATGTGTCCGGAAATGCTTACTTTCCACGTTAGAGCTCATTTTATTACTTCTCTTCAAATCACATTAATCATGGAATGGAAACACACAGCAACAGAACGTACCAGCGTGACTTCAAACACTTTGTTAGAGGAAATGTTCAAAATGTCCTCCGTTAGCAAGGATACATGCATCCACCCTCCTTCGCATGGAATCCCTGATGCGCTGATGCAGCCCTGGAGAATGGCGTATTGTATCACAGCCGTCCACAATACGAGCACGAAGAGTCTCTACATTTTGTACCGGGGTTGTGTAGACAAGAGCTTTCAAATGCCCTCATAAAAGAAAGTCAAGAGGGTTGAGGTCAGGAGAGCGTGGAGGCCATGGAATTGGTCCGCCTCTACCAATCCATCGGTCACCGAATCTGTTGTTGAGAAGCGTATGAACATTTCGACTGAAATGTGCAGGAGCTCCATCGTGCATGAACCACATGTTGTGTTGTACTTGTAAAGGTACATGTTCTAGCTGCACAGGTAGAGTATCCCGTATGAAATCATGATAATGTGCTCCATTGAGCGTAGGTGGAAGAACATGGGGCCCAATCAAGACATCACCAACAAGGCCTGCCCAAACATTCACAGAAAATCTATGTTGATGATGTGACATGATTGCACAATTGCGTGCGGATTGTCGTCAGCCCACACATGTTGATTGTGAAAATTTACAATTTGATCACGTTGGAATGAAGCCTCATCCGTAAAGAGAACATTTGCACTGAAATGAGGATTGACACATTGTTGGATGAACCATTCGCAGAAGTGTACCCATGGAGGCCAATCAGCTGCTGATAGTGCCTGCACACGCTGTACACGGTACGGAAACAACTGGTTCTCCTGTAGCACTCTCCATACAGTGACGTGGTCAACGTTACCTCGTACAGCAGCAATTCTCTGACGCTGACATTAGGGTTATCGTCAACTGCACGAAGAATTGCCTCATCCATTGCAGGTGTCCTCATTGTTCTAGGTCTTCCCCAGTCGCGAGTCATAGACTGGAATGTTCCGTGCTCCCTAAGACGCCGATCAATTGCTTCGAACGTCTTCCTGTCGGGACACCTTCATTCTGGAAATCTGTCTCGATACAAACGTACCGCACCACGGCTATTGCCCCGTGCTAATCCATACATCAAATGGGCATCTGCCAACTCCGCATTTGTAAACATTGCACTGACTGCAAAACCACGTTCGTGATGAACACTAACCTGTTGATGCTACGTACTGATGTGCTTGATGCTAGTACTGTAGAGCAATGAGTCGCATGTCAACACAAGCACCGAAGTCAACATTACCTTCCTTCAATTGGGCCAACTGGTGGTGAATCGAGGAAGTACAGTACATACTGACGAAACTAAAATAAGCTCTAACATGGAAATTAAGCGTGTTCGGACACATGTCCACATAACATCTTTTCTTTATTTGTGTGTGAGGAATGTTTCCTGAAAGTTTGGCCGTACCTTTTTGCAACACCCTGTATATAATAGTGTGTAGTCGTCCTGTATACCAGCTTGCTGGAAGGCAGCCTGGATATATCCAGAGGTGGATGGTTGTGGCTGTGGAACTGTTGCCTGCAACAAATCCCACCTGTCCATCAAAAAGTAATTTAACTCCTGCATAGTGTCCGTTGCAAATGCTTTACCACCCACATTTTCCATCTCCTGCAGTTCAGCTGTGATGTGGGTGGCAAGGGCTCATATCAGCCACAGCCTTCCACGTTTTGGTGGCCTCCACAAGAATATTTGTAGTCAGTTTTGTTCTCTTTGTGGGAGGCCACTCATGATGCTGGGGCTGTAGCTGTGGCTCACTGCAGATGACATCGGTCTCTTCTTGAGATAAGTACTCAGCTTGTACTTCATGCTATAAAATATAAAAATGAAAGCCATTAATTACAAACTATTTTACACATACATAAATCTAATTTACAGGTACCCACAAGCAGAGAAGAGTGGGAGCAAATTGCAAATGATGTCAAGGAGAAGTGGAACTGTTATAACACTAGGAGCAATGGACGGAAAGTATATTCACATTAAATGCCCACAAGCTAGTGGATCTCACGTTTTCAATTCTAAATCCTTTAACAGTATAATTTAATTTGCCATTCTAGATGCTACATAAAAATTCTTGTATGTTGATTTAGGAACTAATGGGCATTTTGGTGATGCTAGAGTGGTTTAAAAAAACAAACTATGGGAGTGTCTCATTGCCCGATCTATTCTGAACATTCCAGAAGGCAGAAAGCTTGAGAACACAAATATTACAACTCCAATGGTTGTATTGACAGATGATGTTTTTCCTCTGAGTACAATATGAAGCTGTACCCCTTAAAGGGAAACGGGAAGGAAGAAAAGGTTTTCAATTACAGACTGTCATGAGGAAGAGGATTAGTGGAAAGTAGCTTTGGCATTCTTGCCAGTCGTTTCAGGATTTTTCTTACTACCATTAATCTGCCTCCAGAAACAGTTACTACAATTACACTGGCTGCCTGCAAACTGCATAACTTGTTAAGCGAGAGAAGAAAACACATGTACAATCAGGAAACAGTGTCTGCAGTAGTAGTAAACTGCACTTATCTTCAGTCTCAAAGCACTGAGGACCTACAGCGAATGGAACCAATAGTTTGCCAAGCTGCTTCTGAGCGTCCAGTATATAGGGCAGCAGTTAGAGAATGATAACATTTTACAATGGAGCAGGAAAGTGCCATGGCAAGACAATCACATTTCATAATGTAAAAAGTAAACAGGTATACCCACCTCAAGCATTTCTTCGAACGTGGGAGTTCCTCGTTTACTGCCAATTTCTGTGCCCTCTAAATTACAAACACTTTCACCCACCTCTGTGGCCTAGTCCAGGAACTTCAGCAATGGGAACCACTACACTCGTGGACTATAAATGGCCTGTGCACTGGCTCCACTTTTGCTTTTAAGCATCTGCAATAATATTAATAAAAATGTAAATTACTCGTATGTTACATAAACGTTATTGTGTGCTTCAAGTATCTGCAGTTAACAAAATTATGTAAATCATTTGTATGTCATTTAAACTTTACTTGCACAAATAAAATGAAATAAGCACATCGATACGTACTTTCTCGTGAGAGTAGCTTGAGCAGAGACCATTAATTTTCTTTTTTTATAGCGTCATCCATGCACCCGGCGAATGACCTCACCAGTTTTTTTGTAGCTCTCCAGTGTTCTTAATTATTTTTGTACTCAGAGTGCCTCACATTGTAAAATGCCCCATTAGCATTTCTATTAATCTTGTAGTTGACGGCACAAACCAGTTAAACTTCACAGCCAAGTTTAAAAACACACTACTGGAGAGTGGTGGCAGATCGCCACCCATTCACCCCCCCCCCCCCTTCACACCAATGCAGATCCTAAGCCCCGCCCATGGACTGCCACATGTTCCAACATCAAAGTTGTTCATATCACAGATATGCCTGTCGTAACAACAAGGGAGAAACTCAGGAGTAAGTGCGAAAATCAGTTTTTCCGATACCATTGTGAAAAGAAATAGGAATATCTAAATTGAATATGCGAGTTGAAAAATCATCAATAAGAAATAAAAATGGTATCTATACGTTCTTCATTTCCTAAGCTTTCGTCTGCAGTATATCAAAAAAATCTGGTATTTGTTAACTGCAGTGAGCACCAATTTCCGTCAACTCACTTACTATAGAAATTCTGTTGGGAAATATTAAGTGGTAATATCGCCAAGGATGCTGTCCATTATGTCAATTGTCTGAAGTCAATGTTGTGCATAAACAAGGCAAAGTCACTGTCTTGGTTTGTTTCTGATTACAGAATATAAGAGTGAGATAATTTAGAAATGTGTAATGCAAGCAGTCAGATATTTATACCCATGACATTCTTCATTAGTATTTGCATGTGTACTGGGTGAATTTTTACTTGTGAACTCTTATGACTGCTTGCTTATAGCAGACACGAGATTACTTCTTCAGTGTTTGAGAGCTTTAGAGCTGCATATTGTTAAACATTTGTACATAATTTTGTCAGTGTCATTCCAACCCATCTTATCATACTTTAATGTCTGTTAGATATCAGTTTTGACAGCAGTTGGTCACAACAGTCAAGATTAGGTATCTTGTGTATGCTAATTTTATTGAGAGTGTATATCTATGTTTCATTCTGACAGTGTATTGATTCTGTAAATATTGGCGTTTCCACTTTACTGTAATGTATTCACACAGTTTGACAACCCCCTGATAAATGATAAGGGTAGTGAGTATTGAAATGTTTGGGCTTTTATTTGACACTTTCTGACGTGTTCTAAACCATGACAATCATCTCATTTTTGGGTCTATGAACTGAATACAATCTGAATTTAATAATTGGAACAAGGATGCAAGAAACACATTAGCAGAATGGAACAGCATGAAAGAAGTACTACATAGCTTTTTTATGGCCAAAACCAATGTTCTTGATTGCATTTTTTTCCACCCTAAAAACTCTGCAGCATAACTTAAAACGGTGTGAATCACATACACAAAAAGTTTGGGTTTCACTGGCAGCAATACAGTGATTTGGATCCCCTGCAGACTTCAGCCAGAATTTGTAATTTGTCACACACACTGTCTTAATTCTGAAACTTGCCTCTCAGCTAGTACGTTGGTTTACATTCTCTACGTTCTTCTCATTCTTGTTTTGATTGTGCTACACAAATATGCCACACTGAGATCTACTTCTTCCTAAGCTATTCACCTAAATATCAAGTACTTGTGTTTAAAGAATCTGGTGTAAGTTCAGGTGCTGCCATCTTCACCTACATTTTCTGTAGAAGTTGCTGTCACAGGTGAAACCAAATCAGAAAGTTTTCCGTTTTGTAATGTCTTCCAACTTGGTGGAAAAGCAAGGATACTTACTGAGTGCTCACACCTGAAAATATTTAAATTCTTCTGTACTCTTGCATGAACTTTATATGTATTGCAGTTGCATGATTTGACTTGAAATCCATCTTTTTGAAACAAGCACTTCTTTCTTTATTGTTTGCCATAATATGATGTTAGCCAATCCCACTGTGCTTCGTACCACTGTACATTCCATTGTATAAACGTGACATTAACTTCGCTGACAAAAATGCTGACGATACAATGGGAGGGCATATTAGGTGGCACAATGCTTAATAATACATGTGTGTATGCATGAGATATACAGTGTGGTCCATTGATTGTGACCGGGCCAAATATCTCACAAAAAAACTACAAAGAATGAAACTTGTCTAACTTGAAGGGGGAAGCCAGGTGGCGCTATGGTTGGCCCGCTACATGGCGCTGCCAAGGTCAAACAGATATCAACTGCGTTTGTTTTTTAAAATAGGAACCCCCATTATTTATTACATATTTGTGTAGTACGTAAAGAAATATGAATGTTTTAGTTGGACCACTTTTTTCGCTTTGTGATAGATGGCGCTGTAATAGTCACAAACATATGGCTCACAATTTTAGACGAACAGTTGGTAACAGGTAGGTTTTTTTAAATTAAAGTACAGAATGTAGGTACGTTTGAACATTTTATTTTGGTTGTTCCAATGTGATACATGACATGTACCTTTGTGAACTTACAATTTCTGAGAATGCATGATGTTACAGTGTGATTAACTGTAAATACCACATTAATGCAATAAATGCTCAAAATGATGTCCGTCAACCTCAATGCATTTGGCAACATGTGTAATGACATTAGTCTCAACAGTGAGTAGTTTGCCTTCCGTAATGTTCACACATGCATTGGCAATGCGCTGACACATGTTGTCAGTGGATCACTATAGCAAATATCCTTCAACTTTCCCCACGGAAAGAAATCCAGGGACGTCAGATCCGGTGAACATGTGGGCCATGGTATGCTGTTTCCATGACCAATCCACCTGTCATGAAATATGCTAGTCAATACCGCTTCAACCGCACGCGAGCTATGTGCCGGACATCCATCATGTTGGGAGTATATCGCCATTCTGGCATGCAGTGAAACATCTTGTAGTAACATCAGTAGAACATTACGTAAAAAATCAGCATACATTGCACCATTTAGACTGCCATCGATAAAATGGGGGCCAATTATCCTTCCTCCCATAATGCCGCACTATACATTAACCCGACAAGGTCGCTGAATTCCACTTGTCGCAGCCATTGTGGATTTTCCGTTGCCCAATAGTGCATATTATGCCGGTTTACGTTACCGCTGTTGGTGAATGACGCTTCATCGCTAAATAGAACGCGTGAAAAAAATTTGTCATTGTCCCGTAATTTCTCTTGTGCCCAGTGGCAGAACTGTACACGACATTCAAAGTCGTCGCCATGCAATTCCTGGTGCATAGAAATATGGTAGGAACATTGTTGTTGGACGGGGAGGAATGTATTGCTTGGGAGATCTGTTTGCGGACAAGGTCTGCAGGATAGTTGCAAGAAAGAAAAGCACTAGTCAGGTAATTGGTGTAATTGTTGAGGGATTCGTCACTGGAGCAGATACGTTTGCCACGAATACCTAGGCTGTAGGGAAGGGAGCGTTTGATGTGGAATGGATGGCAGCTATCAAAGTGAAGGTACTGTTGTTTGTTTGTGGGTTTGATGCGGACAGAGGTGTGGATGTGAGCTTCGACAATTTGAAGGTCAACATCCAGGAAGGTGACTTGGGTTTTGGAGAAGGACCAGGTGAAATTCAGATTTGAAAAGGAGTTGAGGTTTTGGAGGAAATTAAGGAGTGTTTCTTCACCATGAGTCCAGACCACAAAGATGTCAGTACCGACCACATTCTCCAAGGGACCCTCCTCTTCTCCCCCAAAACCATCCCTTGCAGACATTTCAGGAATTCTCCACATCTAGTGCTGCCTCCCAGTCTTTCTTGAAGAACATCCCAACAACCTCCAACAACACCCCAGCTGAATCCCATGCCATTAAGGAGCTGATAACTGACCGCTCTATTGCCATCCTCCCGGCGGATAAAGGCTCCACAACTGTGGTACTTGACCGTGTGCAATATGTGGCAGAAGGACTGCGTCAACTCTCCGACACCTCAACCTACAAAGCTGTTACCCAGGATCCCATTCCCTCCATCCACACTGAGCTGCAGAAAATCCTAAAAATCCAAGGTCCCTCGTAAGGCCTCACAACAGCTTCCATAGACCTATTCACTCCACCTGGGCCACGTGCCCCTACCTTCTACCTATTACCCAAAATCCACAAAGAGAACCATCCTGGCCGTCCTATTGTGGCAGGCTTCAAAGCCCCAACAGAATGTATCTCAGCTCTGGTAGACCAACACTCCAACCTATCACCCGCAGACTCCCATGCTACATCAAAGACACTAACCACTGCCTAGAATGCCTCAAATCCATTCCAACTCCCCAATAGGGTATCCCAATTGTTGTGTTGCGAATTTACATAATAACTTAACATCTTAGCTATTGTATGATGAACTCTCTCGGTCCGGCCATTAGCCTTCAGATGTAACGTGCTTGTTCTCAATTTCTTTACATGCAACAACTTGCATAACTGTTTTGTCAAATCGGACATAAGGTTTGTCCCTTGATCTGTAATTATAGTTTCAGGTGTTCCGAATTTCAATATCCATTGATGTACCATGGCGTGAGCCACTGTTTCGGCTCGCTGGTCCAGAACAGCTGTCATAGACACATAGCGCGAAAAATTATCTATTATTGTTAAAACATAGCAATTACCCGCTGGTGTTTGCACAAATGGTCCCAAGACGTCTACGCCAAATAATTGTAGAGGTCTATCCACTTCCGGTAGTCATTGCAACACAATTTTCTGATGACTCAATTCCACCCGTTGAGCACACGGAATGCAATTCTTTACGCACTGATTGACACCTTGCCTATTCGTTGACCACCAATAACTCTGTGCTACCCTCCTTTCCGTTGCTCTTCGACCCGAATGACTAGAAAACATTTAATTATGTGCTTGCCTTAAAATTTCGCTTCGCAATATTTCTGGTACGACTATGCGTGGACCGTTCCTAGTTTTACGGTACAATATCCTGTCTTCCACAACGAACTGTCACTGCGAGGTAAATCGTTGACAATCTGCGTCGGCAATTTGTGCCTCCACCCATTCGTTCTTATTTATTCCTGTGCATTCAATGGCACATACTTTACGACTCAGACCATCCGCGTTTCCCTGCGATTTACCCAGTCGATGAATCACTTCAAAATCGTACTCACTAAGAGGCAAAGCCCATTTAGTTAATCTACTTGTTGGGTCTTTAAGCCCTAACAACCACTTAAGTGCTGCATGGTCAGTAACCACCTTGAAACGTCGTCCATACAAATAACACCGGAAATAGGTTATTCTGAAAATTAATGCCAATAACTCCTTCTCGGTTGTTGAGTAATTTTTTTCTGCATTGTTTAGCTGTCTGGAAGCATATGCTATTGGGTGTTCCTACCCATCTATTTCCTGAGATAATATAATACCCAAAGCAAAATTGCTAGTCACAAGATAATATAAACTGTTTACTAAAATCTCGGAAAGCCAAAACCGGACTATATGTTAACAAATTTTTATCTTTTGAAAAGCCTCTTCACATTCTGCTTGTAATCCCTGTGACACAGTACTCGTTAAAGCCTGTGCTATGGTAAGTGAGCGGAATTCACCTTATGAGAAAGGATTTTCGGATAGTTATTCACCGCGTGTACCTGAATGGTGGAAAATCAGACTTACATCCATTCTGTAATAACAATGATCCGTCATGTAAGTTCGAAATGCAATTACACATCAGGATGGAGCAAGAACAACCCAGAAGATGCTACCAATTTGATGATAATACAGTCGCCAGCCTAATTAGGCATTAACTGAGTTTCTTCCCTGTACAAGTTGGTATATATTCATGCAAAACAACAAGTTGTAACACTGCATAATATAGTAGAATTTTAGAACCAGAAAATCTATTGAACTGATAGTTTCACGTTCTGTACTGATATGGAAAACCATGAATACATAACACTACACTGTATTGTTTACTACAACACTTTTATAGTCTGTTAATCTAATTAAAATCGGGCATAGGTTAGCCTAGAAATTGTACTTTCATGTCATGCACACAAAATGTCAATTTTGACAAAGATAAAACACTGATAAATTTTGACTTTTATATTGACTTTAACTTTTGCTGGTCAAACCAATTTAGAACACTTTAGAATTCAAATGAATGGGGGGGGGGGGGACCTGAAACTGTTATGATCACTGTATTCAAAAAAATTGATTACTGAATTTATTATTCATCCAAGATTTCCAGTATATAAGTTACTACTCTTTTCATCCTGTTTACTGCTCATTTAAATGCCTTTAAATCTGTCTCGAAATAATAAACTTCATTACTATATCAATACTAAAGTTATCTTTCGACTTCGTTCAACCTTCGCTATTCATTTACGAGTTCATTAACAAAACATTTCTTTAAACACCATTCTAAGATAGCTAGTTCTGCAAATAATTATTATTAACACAATTTTCATTTTGGGACACTCGGATTGCACAACGTTTGGAAAGGACCCTGTCTAGGTTAGTTGTGAGGATAATTAAATGATGGAAAAGTTCTGGTAAAATTTAAGTTATTATTGCACCAAATAAACACAGTTCACTCTCTGATCCATACAAAAACAGTACTAAAAGTTTAAACCTGCTAGTATCGATGCGGCGGCACGATGGCGAGGCACAGAGCATACATACAACCACAGCTATGGCTCTTGATATATCGGCACTTTAATTCTTCTTAGTGTAGCAATACTTATCCATTTAGTGCCTATGGAATTTTGCCATGCTGTGTGGACGTTGGAACGGCTCAGTGAAGCTATGTCTTTCAGGAGAGCCTCCTCGCTCCAGAAGGTGTTGCTCAAACCTGTGCCAAACTCCAACTACTACAGAGCCCATTGTGCCATGCAGTGCCCGCGCGCATTTTCCCGCGCTCACCTGCCATCCACCTTTTACCGCTCCCTGACAGACCGGGTATTCACCCGAGGTTTTGCATTCTACATATCCTAACACATTGCCTACGTATGGACCAGACGCACAGTTATAATTTTAAACATCTTACAACAGTTTGAACATTTGTTACATTTCAATTCTATTACAATATTACTTGACATTCGACATAAACATTAATATTCACATTGAAACTTGTTTACAGTTTTCTTAACATAATGGCATGAAACAAAAAGAAATGAAATCAGAACATCAATTACACAAGTTTATCGATATGTACAATAGTATAGAGTCGTTGTTGTTACATGCTCACCCGTGAAATTTTGCCCCCTTCTTCAACAACTGTGTGAGGGGCCTTGCAATTTTCACAAATTTTGGAATATACCTCCTGTAAAAATTGGCGAGACCTAAATAAGACTGCAACTCTTTTACTTTTGTATTCACTATCGCCTCTACAAGTTTTGGATTCATACGGACACCCTCCTGTCCTATGATATGACCTAAATAACGGACCTCTTGCAACAAAAAATGACATTTTTTCCTGTGAAGAGTTAACTGTGCTGCTTTCAGACAATCGAAAACTTCACGCAAAAGGCACACATGTTGTTGCACGTCCTTTGAGAAAACAATTATGTCGTCCAAATATACCATACACTGATTAGGTTTCAGCCCTCGTAACACACTATCTAGTAACTGTTAGAAGGTTGCCGGAGCATTTTTGAGTCCGAAAGGCATTCGCCAACACTGAAAATTACCTGTAGGTGTTGACAAAGCTGTCTTCGGTCAGTCTTCCGGAGCGATCTACAACTGGTGGTACCCGCTTCCAAGATCCAAGGTTGTGAAATACCGACACTGACCCAAATTATCCAGAGTTTCAGTGATATTAGGCATTGTGTATGAATCCGATACAGTTTTTTGTTTCAGGAAACGATAATCACAACAAATATTATATGTCTTGCTCCCATCAGGTGATTTTTTACCCACTATTACGACAGGAGCGGATTAGGGACTACTGGTTTCTATTATCCCATTCCAAAGCTGTTGATTAATAAATTCTTCCATGACAGACTGTAAACTTTTTGGAACACGATATGGACATTTATACACCGGTGCTTCATTCCCAGTGGGGATGTAATGCTGAACTAATGATGTGGCAGGCAGTGGACCATGAGAATTAAATAACTCTTTATATTCCGTCAAAAGGTTCTCCATGACTTCTCTGTCTTGCCCTTCTAAATGTGCTACTTTACCCCTTAGTGCGGACCAGCTGACAGACTCTCCCGGTATTGTGTAATCTGCTGCGAAATCCTTATCCAGTTCATCTTTCCCTATTATCTCCAGATTCGCTATTACGATACCCTGTGCTAACTGCACCTCTTCAAGACCAAAATTATCAATACTGACAGACACAACCTTTTTTTCCCCTTCTATCTCCCAAACGTAGGACATGCTATGGCATGTAAAACACTTCATTTTATCCAGCGGCTCATTCTCAGACAAAGGTTCAATGACACACAACGAATTTACTGGCATGCTAGCTCCAACATCTGCCCAGATTATTTTCCCTGTACCCTTCGGTATAGTATCCCGCGTGTTAACCCTAAGGGACCTTGTACACAGTTTAGGTGGCCCACCCGACGTCTGGTCAGTTCCTTGCGACAGTAATGGTTTTTCGCTCGCAGAACCTAGGCGAAATTGTATTCCGTCCAGTTCTACTGTACACCGTTCCAGGTTAACTTTTGCGTGATGCGCAACCAGGAAATCCAATCCGAGTATGACATCATAGCTACTACCAACAACTGGGAGAACTTCTACCTTCACCTGGAAGTTCCTCATTTCCACTCTGAAGTTTAACACCGCTGATCTGAGTGACTTCACCTGTCCCCCACCCACGCCACTTGACGCTCAGCATGGTGGTTTTCATTCTACTTTACCGAGTACATTTCTACTCACCACGGATACCCGAGACCCGATATCCAATAAAAATTTGCACGCTCTGCCCCTCACCAAGTCGATCAGAAAACAGTCTGCCACTGATTCTGCACTAGCATTAATCCTTACCGGGGGTGTTGCACAGTGGACACACCACCCCCTGCCCCGTTTAACTGAGGGGGGTGAGGCCCACCTTGCAGTTTCCTATCATGTTTCTGCCAGGACCCATTGCAATTACACTCCCGATGACCCCAACGTCTGTATTTCCTGCTATACACTTCCTTGCAATCGCATCTAATGTGTCCCATCCGACCACATCTGAAACATTTTATTTCTGCATTAAATACTGCTTTCCTGTCCCGCATCTTTGTTACTGCTTCAACTTCCTCAAACGCCACAGCGATTCCGACTGCCTCATAGAGAGTCTTAAGGAATTCCAGCACGAGGCCCGGCCCAGCTCGCCCCCTGCAGACATGGCAGCTCGTGATGACGGTGCAGCATTGGGCAACGCCCTCCGCTGGACGGTCCTCGGGGACAGCTTCACTGATGACGACGACGTGACAGTGGCCAAATGCCAACACCCACCTCTGATGCCCTTAAATAGTTCAGACCACTGCTGAATCCGCCGGTTACGCGGCGCCGTGTTTATTAGAAGGTTCTCGATGAGTTGGTTGATGCAACCGCGCCACACGCGGCCCACGCCTGCGTAATTCTGCTAATGCTGCATTCAGGCTGTTGATGGCTGCCATGCACGTACACACATACCGATAATCGTTGCAATACTGTGTCACCTGCATAACACGCTGGCCAGCCTTCGTCCGCCGTGAGGCTGGCCCATCGTACACTGAAACACACTAAATCACAATTTTGCACCATATTTCCTAACAATAACTCCTTGTCCTCTACAGAGGAAACTGTGTTTGCCCGAGGCGGAACCTGTCCAAAAACAAATTTATTTGTAAGCAGACATGCACCACATGGACCCAAGAGTGAACTAGAACTTCTTGAATCAATAGTGAAGGTTTTATAGTAACATCACAAGCATTGCAATTTCATATACTACCAAGTAATTTTCCGTTATATACCCAGCGTACTGTGATGCAGCTGTGGGTAAAACAGTATGGGATCACACTGCTCCACAAGGCTACTCTAATTAGTACCAAACTCGGCAAATAAGTTTTAATTTATAATACATACACATTATTTGATATGGAAAATAAATATGGTACACAATGCAATGTGGAACAGTGAATTAGTGTGACGTTCGAAAAAATCATCATTAGCTGTAATGTAGTGCACTACCATGAGATTCATTCTTACATACCTGGTGTAATGACGCAGGTTTGTGCAGGCCACCACTGTGTCACTGCACTGATTGCAGCAAGCAGCTGTTGCAGGATTTCACCATCACAGCCAGCCTCAGTACGCCGGTATGACTACACAGTCCGCAATCTGTGGTGCCACCAAAAAAGTCTAGCATTGGCTCCTATGGGAGGAGTGACAAACTAGGATCCTCACAGACACCAATGCACTTACCGAGTCCCATTGCCAGAGTCTAAAAGCCAGAAGTCCGAGGATGAGGTTTGCTCTCCATATGCCAATGCCACAGCTCCATCACCAGCTTCTGCTGGGGCAGGTTGATGGCACAGCCACCACAGCATGGCCAGTGACTTACACAATTTGGGCCACAGGCCTAGAATGCATATACCAAGGACCACAGGTTAGACGCCCACCAACTGTCTGATGGATGTACGCATTTGAAAAAGTTTTACGATATTTGATAGAAATAAATCAACTAGTTCCAACCTGGGCATGGCTAATTTTGATTGTGTTTCCCAATCAGTGACGCTGCGCACCTGGGGAAGGGAACCCGACAGGCCTTCCTAACAACTCTGTTTAAGATGCCCCGCCATCCAACACCATCGACCTTAACTGACACTGTTACACTAGTATGCTGTGTTGTTACGCTATGTGCCATGGCATAGCATAATTATGTTCCACAGCAGGATGGTGCAAGATGTTGGACCTTGTAAACAAATTTGAAATCATAATCCATACATAGTGTATTGTAAAAGAAAAGTAATATTATACATACATGAAGTTAATGATACATCACAATGTACTGCAATGCAAAGTGGTGCACTACATGGAATTCCCTACCAGAGGGCATGGCAAATTTTGTGTCGCAGCTACACTGACAGGCCATGTAAATAAATTTAAGGTGAGGATCTAGATATAGTAAATTGGAATAGAAAAGTAACATTGTGCATGTATGAATTCACAGACAAATCTCTCTGCATTTCAGTGTGGTACACTGCACAGAATTCAGCTCATACTTGGTGTCCTGCGTTCCAGATCTTGCTGCCCTGCTACTAAATACTTTTCTTCCACACACACACTGACAGGTCATTTACCCAAATTTTATTTCAGGTTCCAGATAGAGTACATTAGAACAGGAAAGCAACATTGTACACATATTAAATAAAAGATAAATCACATCAATGTTACAAACTACATACAATTTTCAGTCACATACCAATTGGTTTGTTTCCAGTGTCTTCTGGAGACATGGAATTGTCCCTCTCCACAGTAACTCCACCACCATTGTTGGGCACTACAAATAAATTTAAAATCAAACTTAAGAGAGTGTTAATGGGTAAATGGCTGATAATGTACATATATCCTGGTGTAGATCTTAATGCACCAGAATTGAGCACATGAGCATTGCAGATATTAAAATATTGTGATGAAATGGTTGCTAATACAAACCTTCACCAAGAAGTATTCTCAATATCCCATGGCTTTCTTCTATATCAGGAACAGCCATAGACATGTGGTGTAAAGATTTCCTTTTCTTGGTGAAAAAGAGCCTCCTCTGTGGCACGAGTTTCCTCCTGCAACTCCTTTCTGGGCTAATGAAAGAGCTGCCACTATGGGTTCTAACAGCACCTACATTCGCCTTCAGTGTTGTCACCAATTTTTTGGCTAGCTTAAGTTCAGCAGTTGACATGCCAGCAATGACTTCCGAAAACACTGAGACAATCTTTTTCTTTTCATCTGACAATGCTTCTTGGGTGTTGCAGGCGGCATTTGTGCTTACTTGGTCTAAAATTGCTTCCCTCTCGTCAGTCACAGACACATCTTCAGCATCAATAACAAGAGCGTCTGACAATACACAATTTTCCAAGGGAACCTCACCTCTGCTCTTCTTTTCTGTTTGGCAAACAATATGAATGTGATTACACATATTTAATTTTATACCGATGAATGCACACTTCACATTTACTGTACACTAATTTACACTTTCAGTGAACATCATTGTCCTTTACAAGGTAGACATTGTTTGATTTTGAAGAAGGTACCTCCCAACCACTGTCTACGTTAATAATGAACTCATCCATTAAAATAGACTAAGTTATCCGTTAAAATAGATTGGTGCCTAGCACGAATGTCTTTTATTTAACTGGTTACTTTTCCTGTAACGATCACAGTAAGGCTATCAAACAGCTTTGCAGTTACAACTAACATCAGTGCAGATATACCTTTGTCCAGTCTTGTGCATACTCTCAAAGTGCATGTTTGTAGTGAGCCCAGCTTGCATCCTGTGACAATGTGCCCAACACTTTGCATTTTTTTTTTTTCATAGGTTTTGAAATAATGACAAAATTCGGATGTATCTGGATCACTATAGAGCTTCTGGAGTGCTTTTTGCAGTGATTCTACAAACACAGCAACATCTCTTACCAGCATTAATGTCTTCACAAGTTTGTACACATCCGTTTTCTTGTCCTTATCGAGAACTTTACTGTTAATGTTGTTCCTCCATGCTCTATCACATGCCAGGTGCATTAAAGTCTCTTTTTAGGAGTCTCTGTTTGAAGCGAAACTGTAGGGTTCTGCCAGATCTGACATGAATACCTTGGGGCAGATCTGTCCAACCTGAGTCTTTATATAGTTGACAAATATATTTAACACATGACTGTCATTCCTGTTAGAAATGAGGAAGTCGCATGGAAAACCTTGCCTCATATTATCCAGTACTAGTATCGTGACAAGTTCAAAATCATAGCCACTTAGGCCACGAGTCCCATCAACACAAATATAATCATTTCCATATTTTGACAATAAATCACCTTGTGCAGTGTTCATTATCATTAACATGAAATCCTCTCTACTCAATTCCGGGTGCTGGTCAGCAATAATTTCTTGTCGCTTACAAAAGAACACACACGGATTATCACTTTCCTTCACTTCTTGTACCCAAACTTCGACGCTGATGGCATCGTTTTGATGTCTGGCTGACTTTGAGGCCAAATTAAAAGAAGCTGCAACGTTGTGCAAGACCTGCATCGTTGTGAGATCTACTCTCTCCAAATTTTAATCCTGCACAGTTGCTCGAATTTTGTCAAGAACGACCGGAAAGAGAAATCCTACAGCAATGTCTGCAGCTATGCTCTTGCGTTCTTGTGCTGTCAGATTCAAATGTTCAAGATCGTGTCCGACACGAGTTGACACAAAATTAACAAGGCGCTTTCCTTCCTTTCATCTCTGCAGGGCACTTGGCGTCAATTTTTTTACTACCTACCATTTTTAAGTGTCTCATCCCTTCACCTTCGGAAACAAACTGACCTGAACGATGGCAAACATACTTACAGGTTGAGTAATCATCACCAAACTTAATGCCGCAGTGTTTCACGAATCTGGATTGTGTAGTGGATTAATTTCTTCTTTCCACTTCAAAAATTCACTTTCACTAGAGAACTCCAGATCTTTAGATTTCACATGTATTTGATGTGCGGCTTGGAAATGTTCAGTCCAACACTTTTTTGACTCAGCTTCAAATGTCCACATCATACACTTCAACCTCTTGTGCTGTTTCATTACGCCATGAACGTCTTGTTGGTGGCGATTCAAACTTCCCCAGCTAGCACTCAAGCTTATTTCAAGGTGGATATTGAGTTTACGTTCAGTTGAAAATTCAAGATTGAAAAATCAACCTGTTACACAGCTTGTTTCAAGGTGGGTATTGAGTTTAGGTTCAGTTGAAAATTCAAGATTGAAAAATCAACCTGTTACACAGTTTACATCAAGCTGTAAAAATTTAGCTTGAATTAAAATAATTTTCCCAAGCTTGAAATAAACTGTAATTTCCCTGGAAGGCTGTACAGCAGATGCGCGCGCAGCCTAGCTTCCATAGACGTCCACGGGAAGCGCCACAAGAGTTTATAAGCCGTGACGTAAGGGTGTTGTCGTGTGTGACGTCATGACGGCGCGGAGTTTGGTTTGAGTGTGGCTGTCTCCAGTTCTGTTTTATCTTATTTTATTTACTTTTCTGAGCCTTGCTATGTTTACGGCCATTTTACCTTTGTGACGCGCGTTAATGGTTGTGGTTTGTTGACAAGTTTGTTTTATACTAGAAAACAGTTCGGTACGTTAATGTTACAAATGTTAAATATTACGTAACGTAAAGTTACGTTTACGGCCATTTTACCTTTGTGACGCGCGTTAATGGTTGTGGTTCGTTGACAAGTTTGTTTTATACCAGAAAACAGTTCGGTACGTTAATGTTACAAATGTTAAATATTACGTAACGTAATTAATTAGGTTCAATAAATTCAGATTAATATTTATATAGCTTAAAACAAGCTGTAAATACCAGGCTGTATTCCACGTGTGTAGATACAGCTGGAGCCAAGCTTGATAAGTCAAGCTTGAAATATAGCTTGAACTCTGCCAACTTTGATGTTTATTTCAAGCTAGAATCCAGCTAACAGGCTTGAATATTCCAGCTTTGATCAAGCTTATATACTTGAACTTTACAGCTGGAAACAAGTTTGAAACCGGCTTACTGTGCTATCTGGGTCATGTTCCTGTCAGTGCTACATATGCGACAAGAGTTTTACTTGGAAAAGACCCAGATAGCACAGTAAGCCGGTTTCAAACTTGTTTCCAGCTGTAAAGTTCAAGTATATAAGCTTGATCAAAGCTGGAATATTCAAGCCTGTTAGCTGGATTCTAGCTTGAAATAAACATCAAAGTTGGCAGAGTTCAAGCTATATTTCAAGCTTGACTTATCAAGCTTGGCTCCAGCTGTATCTACACACGTGGAATACAGCCTGGTATTTACAGCTTGTTTTAAGCTATATAAATATTAATCTGAATTTATTGAACCTAATTAATTACGTTACGTAATATTTAACATTTGTAACATTAACGTACCGAACTGTTTTCTGGTATAAAACAAACTTGTCAACGAACCACAACCATTAACGCGCGTCACAAAGGTAAAATGGCCGTAAACGTAACTTTACGTTACGTAATATTTAACATTTGTAACATTAACGTACCGAACTGTTTTCTAGTATAAAACAAACTTGTCAACAAACCACAACCATTAACGCGCGTCACAAAGGTAAAATGGCCGTAAACATAGCAAGGCTCAGAGAAGTAAATAAAATAAGATAAAACAGAACTGGAGACAGCCACACTCAAACCAAACTCCGCGCCGTCATGACGTCACACACGACAACACCCTTACGTCACGGCTTATAAACTCTTGTGGCGCTTCCCGTGGACGTCTATGGAAGCTAGGCTGCGCGCGCATCTGCTGTACAGCCTTCCAGGGAAATTACAGTTTATTTCAAGCTTGGGAAAATTATTTTAATTCAAGCTAAATTTTTACAGCTTGATGTAAACTGTGTAACAGGTTGATTTTTCAATCTTGAATTTTCAACTGAACCTAAACTCAATACCCACCTTGAAACAAGCTGTGTAACAGGTTGATTTTTTCAATCTTGAATTTTCAACTGAACGTAAACTCAATATCCACCTTGAAATAAGCTTGAGTGCTAGCTGGGGAAGGTTCATTATTTGCAACATGAGATACGATTTCGTACAGCTGCTGTGGGTGCGCGGTGGAAACATGCCGCCTCAGACTCCTCCGATCATTGTAGTCGTTTCCACAAATTTCACACTTAAAAATACTCGTTTTAAATGTTTTAATTACACAAACTGCTAAGAAGTATTAACAGCATAGCACTGCTAGTATGAACAACCGCGGTAAAACACAAAGAACGACGAACAAAAACACATGGACTACAAAAAAACAGGGAACAAGCAAATTCTCACTCTACAAAAAGCGACGAACAAACGCTCACTCTGCAAATCACTACAGTACAAACGCTGTGAAACTCGGAAAACGCAAACGTTGAGAAACACTGCAAACGCGCGCGACCAAAGATCATGTAGAACGCTCTTGGGTGGTTAGGAGGGGGGTAGATGTGGAGTGGGTAAATGGCCAGAGCTTGGGGAAGGTTCGTTTGAGCAGTTACCAGACAGCGCCAGGCCAACAGGCTGTACTGCGCATGCGCAGCTACGATGACGTAGGCAGCCCTTGCTTGGTGCTTGCTCTGTTCATACGCTTTTCGTCGAATTTCTGGTGGAATTTCGTGGTGGGGCATCACGTGACAATGCGCAGCCCTGCGGCATGTTGTTGAGAGGACATACAGAGTTGTACTGAGAGCAACTGTTGTATCATATCCTACCCAAATAAAGGATGCAAATAAGGAGGCATTTCTTGGCCAAATATCATTTCAAAATTAGACTCCACAGCTCGAAGTACCAAAACATTTTGCTATGGGGTGAATTTGACAGATTGTTTTTTAAATTTGTACTCTGCAATAATGTTATGTAGCATTTCCAACAGGTTTACGTCTACGGAGCACTGCAAAAAGCTAGTAGGATGGAATACAAATTTCTTGGAAAAAAATAGTTTCTTGTGTAGCTTACACCGGAATAAAGGACAATAAATTTCACGACTATTTCAAAATGTGCAAAAAATTAACAAGGTTGTCTGTGAGGCAAAGAAACTGTAAAACTGACAGTTTATATTCTACTCTAGGATTAAATATAAAGTCATGTGCTGAGTTAAAACGGTAAAACACGGTATGCTGCCAGTCTACAATTTACCATAGAATGTCATTCTATAAATTTAAGACGTAAACACAAATTTAAGAAATAACTTCTGGCCTAGGGGAAGTACTAGACAGGTGCCTTGTGATCGAAAAACACTTTCACAGAAGGCAGATTTGTAAAATTCTGCTACAGCTGTCATTATATTCGAAACAAAATATTTAGTTCAAAACTACTGACCAAATTTTCCTACTTAGTGAGCTTCAAGTAAATGTTTACGTATGTTCGTACGTATATAGCATTAAGAGATCTTACAGTGTCATAAAAGTAACAGGACATCGGAGACTACTCCAGCCAGCGTGGGAATTTCATAAACCACAGTAAAATGCTTCATTCCGCTCTAATTGCACATTACTATGTCCAGATGCACTCTGAAGTACCTGATATTCAGATTTTCATGTGGTTTTCGTCCTACCAATTTTCTCGGAGGTCCAGTACTGTATTCTCGTGTTTGGTTCTTTATTATGGTATGTCATTCGCCCCAGAAAATGAAAATTTGCAACTTCGTATGTCCTTCAACAACATGCCGCAGGGCTGCACATGGTCACTTGATGCCCCAACACGCACAAAATTCCACCAGAAATACGACGAAAAGTGTATGAGCAGAGCAAGCACCAAGCACGGGCTGCCCATGTTATCGTAGCTGTGCATGCTCAGTACAGCCTGTTGTCTGGCGCTTTTTGGTAACTGCTCAAACGAAGAAAAATTGTTCCCGGTAGCATCTGGCTACTTGCTGCTACTGCTCATACACCAAACAGCCACGCTTCAAGTAGCCAGAAGCGGGAGGAAGGCACTGCTCATACGCGAATTCAGCTCTGCGCATGCGCATGCGCATGAGCCCACTGCCAACTGCTCATAGGAACCATGTACGAGGCTGTCGCTGATGTAGTGAACAGAAGCGACTTCTATATCAAATCTACAGCAAGGCACCAAATTTGATCATGTTTGTTTGTCGTCAAACGAGATTTGACAAAGTTCCCTAATACACCATAAATTTTTCTTTGACACAGAAATATGATAGTGTAACACTGGCCTATATTTCGCTTTTCTCTTTTATCTCGCATCAACACCAATAATGCAGAATTCATCGACAATAATTTATGAAATCTTTCGGGTCCGATTCTGATTTCTGTCACTAAATTAACATGATACCATTCGCTCCTTTTTTGAACCAGCCTCAGAACAATTTCCTGGTTTTCGTTGTTTTCTGATGCTTGCAAACTATAGCTGACGTAAGTGGAGCTCACGCTTTCTTTTGGCTCTTCGACATCTTCACCTTTTAAAATCGCACTGTCAACTGACAGTTTTCGTCAGTGTTATTGATAGTGTAAGGTAGCTTCAATACATTGAAGGTCTGACACACTTGTATTGTCAATAAATATTGAACGAGTGCAGGCCCCTTAATGCATTTCTTTCTACGTGACAGTCATCTGTCATAACTATTTTTGGGCGAAAAAACTGCTGACAAGTCTCCTCTAAATAATCTTTTGCAAACTGAAAGGCATGTATGTAATTTTCTCGGAACTGTTTTGTGTACAAAATCACAAGAACAGACAAAGCGTCAGTTTTCGCTGCAGCAAGTATAAATGTAACACGGGCATTTGTTTGATCACAGGACCCACTTGTATCAAGAAATACCATTCCAGCAGCCACAAAAACTCTGTACATAGTAGGTGTTACTATAACGCATATAGCTGGTTCTTCTTTGGCGAAAATATATACATATATGTCAGATAACGCAATTTTTTTTTTTTAACGTCACTGATGTCTCGTGTCCCGTAGGTTTGATGACGCCTTTGCTCATATAGATACGTATCTCAATGATCAAGTGGATTTTTTTGTGCATTACACAACATAATCTAAGCGTTTTTTCACATTCCTCAATGATAGCCATTTCATTATCATGATTTGGCTGCTATAGACGTGTTGCCATCCTCAAAATAAGATTCCAATTACCTTATAACGTCTTTAGAACAACGCAGTAGGCTCAATGCTTGGGCTACATTGACTCGATCTGGATGATTATAGTTTACTTCCATTAGGATATTCAATCCCCGATTCATAAATGGTGAATTTTTTTACGATGCCTTCGTCACTTTTAAAAATTTGATTCCTATATTTGCTTTACACGTACAGTTTCTAGCTGTGCTTTTCTTTATGTCTACATTCTATTTTCATTCCAGAAGATGTAAATCGTATACTTTTCTAAAATCATATCATACCTGCAGCGAATAACTTCTCATCAAAATACAATTTATTTGAGTTAGTAAGAAAATTTTTCAAAGAAGTAATCACACTTACAAGATAAAGATCATCGAATTTTACATTAATAATTATCATTGTCTCCATCATATTTTACAAGCTCAAAACTTTCCACAATATCACCAAGTACGCCCTTCAAAAGTTCCATATTAACCGACAGCACACGCTAAAAGAGTTATAAAATGTCACACAATCAAAAACAAACATGACTGACGCATGAAAGGTGAGTGGTGTGAAATAAGTGAGCAAACTTCATGGCAATCTTCCATGCATCGCTTCAATCATGTGTCTGGAAGAACCAATGCGCGTGCCTGGAAACGAACACAAGTTTAGAGAGAAGAGGATTACCGAAACAAACCCGTGAGTGTTTCATGCCACTATTGCCTGCAACTGAATACGGGAAAAAGAAGTACGTGGCTGGGGGAGCCATGTGTGTTGGCTGCCCAGATACACCCCCTTGCCCCCATTTAAATTCACAGGATTTTTATTTGTGTGAGCACGTCAATGAACTATCTACAGAGACGTCTCAACGATGAAGCCACTCTAAGATAAGGAATCCAAGTAGTTGTCACCATCATCAGTGCTGAATCTGAAGTATGCGGAGTGGTTAGAGCATTGTGGTATCCTAGCTTACAGGCTTACCATGCAACTGAGGGAGGCCTTTTCCAACATTTGCCTTCAATGATGTGGCGGAAATCATGGATGTTGTTTTTATACGGAAGCTCAAAAGAGCCTTACTTTTGTATCTTCTGATTATTTTACGAACCACACAATTTGGAATATTCTTTTGTTTGGGATTATAGATAAACATCTGTATTATGTACCTTGTCTTCCTATTTTCCATTGGTTCTGTTGTTCTGCATAACACATCAGTTGCACATATTAAACAAAACAATGCAAGGATAAGCATTGGCAATGCCAGGATAAGCTTTAAATCCTCAGTTAAACATTTTCATACTTTTGGACTCGGTTTTGCCCTTGTTTGTGGTAATGGGCGTTATAGACAACACAAATAACTATTGACAACTGATGGTTATTTCACACAAAGCATGTGTGTATGACAAATATTTATGGGAATATGTACAAGCCCTTTATTGTTACTTGTGGGAGAGTGACCCACACAGTCATTAGTCTGAGGCATCCACACCACTTTACCCCTCTTAACAGCCCACACCCTGATCAAGGGAAAACAGACACTAATGGACCGCTTGCACCATGGGTATGTCCAGTATTACCCAACCTAAAAACATAAGAATTGTAATAACTACAAATTATTAGTCTGAAAAAGACATAAATACTGATGTAATGTTCACTACACTGTCCTCAGTTACCAGAAGAAATACCAGCACTTACACACATACATCCTGCAATATATATCCTGATTTACTTCAAATTTTTACATGATACAGTAGTAAACATTAAAACTGGCATAGACTACATATTTTTTTAACCCAGTAATTTCAAGGTTTTGTGGAAAAGAAAATGCTGTGCTGTGAAAGTGTGTGGTTTCGTAAACCATTAGACAAATTGCTTTTTGCATGCATATTGTTTCTCCTTCTACATAATTTCAAACAAAACAGTGTGTACACAACAATGTATTCCTTAGCATCAGTTTCACACAAAATATTTATGACTTATCAGCTTTTGATTAGAATACTACTACATAATCTAAAGCATCCAAAACACTAGAACACTACCCATATGTGGATTACAGCTATGTTAAATACTGTCGCTGAAGCTGCTATCCATATAGAACCAGCACCAGGAGAGGTCCCTCTCATACCCCTTTACCAATTATCTCAACATTTATTTCAAGTCACTTCAATTTCCAATGAAGCTTCCATTTCCGACAACAAGAAACAAGGCTCAAGGTCGAGAAAAGGGGCTAACAAACGGTGTGTGTCTGTGAATGGGAAGGGGGGTTAGGAAATGGAAAGAGAGAGGGAATTTAGTATGCATATCCAATTCCCATACACATTTATCTGTTTCTGAGTTTGCCAGTTAAAGATAAATGCATCAACTGCAAAAAGTCTTAC
This sequence comes from Schistocerca cancellata, assembly GCF_023864275.1. Taxonomy (NCBI): domain Eukaryota; kingdom Metazoa; phylum Arthropoda; class Insecta; order Orthoptera; family Acrididae; genus Schistocerca; species Schistocerca cancellata. The sequence continues at coordinate 1,140,293,562 of NC_064626.1, read as the reverse complement.
ATTAATAATAATTGCAATAAAACAAACCGTGTGCTCATGGAGCACTTACATACTTACTCCATGAGTCACCACTACTAGTAATTAGGTATCTGACTCCACTCGCTTCCAGTAGTATATTTATGAGAGTTCTGGCGCAAAATAGCATATTGGATTTAAAATTCCAGGATAGAAAACAAAATTCTATTTTCACAGGATCTCCCAACCAAAATCTATCTACACCCACAAAACGAAATTTTCATTTAATTAAAAAATAAAAAAACAAAATTTTTAAAATTTATTTGAAATCAATAACATTAATTAGATGTTCTTTATTTGCCTCTTACCTTGATAGATAAAATTTTAGGATTACATTTTATTCTAATTTATCACCATTTGTAAAGATTTTAGTACAACATTCTGGAAGAGTAATTTTAAATTTATCATCTAAAAGTAATAAGACTTCTTCACCGATTTTAGTAGATAAAATTTCAGTTTTTGAAATGACATAAGGTTTATATTTATTTCTGTTCTGATAATTCAGAGAACACTTCCGCACAACCACTACCATAATTGTTAAGTACGGTTCATAGATTTTCAATGATACCTTTTGTCTTCCTTTTGTTGTGGTTTTATTTATATAGAAGAAAAGTAAGGAAACAAATGTTAAAAAGGTTAAGGAGAACGTTTAAATTTTTGAAAGTCTAAAGTTTTCAGTTTTTATCTTCTCTATTTCTGTGAAAATATTTCAAAAGGAAATGAAAACAGGAAGTTAAAAATTCTTTAAACTTTTCTAATTTTTAAGTCATTTATGTAATTAGAGATTTTCAGTGAGCATTCTATGTTGTGAATAATGAGTCAAATACTTTTTACCATACATAACATATGCACTTGTATTATTAGGTACATCTTCATTAAAGAATGCACAATATTTCATAGTTTTATTTAGTGTAGTTACAACTTTCATTCATCTAGACATATTGGTTACATTTAATATGATAACTCTGAATAAAACTGAATAATTTATTTACATTGTTAATTAATTGGATTATTCTTTTAAAGTGTGTAAAAGCATTGTAAGCTTTTAAGAAGTAGTTTGTGGATCAAGATTACATCATTCTTAAGGAAAAACTTAATTTCTTCCATTTTTAACATAGACATTTTGTAATTTAACATGATCAAATAAATAACAACAATTTAAGTGATTATTTTTTGATTAGTTTGGAAAACAGCGAAAATAAAGTAAGTCATATCAAACTAGGTAGAATTATAAGAATTAGTAATACATTGTTCAAAATTTCCTTTTCCATGTAATCCAGCAAATACAGTTGTTTGCAGTTCAAAGAAAGAAATTGGAATTTAATCATTTCTTTTCTTCTTCTTCTTCATTGCTATCATATACATAAACATAAATTGAAATAGTTTCTTTTTTTTTTTTAAATTTTGGAACATCTGTGAACTGAACATGAAAATGAAATACTCTTATTCTAATCCAATATTTTTATTTTTACTATCTCTTTCTGCATCACGATCTATGGGATATAATGCAGAATTTATAGCCAACAGAAAACATTTCTGGTCTGTGTTTTATGTTAACTGCAGGTTTTTATCTTTTATTTTTTTGTATGTCCATGTAAAACCAAAAATTTGATAGTGTTTATTAACACATAATACTAAACATTCTACATAAAACAAAGACAATCAGATTTTTTCCTTTGCATCTCTTCCATTCCATTAATAGTTTATTTGTTAATTTTTGGGAATAACCTTCAATTTGATTAGTTGTTTTCGCCGGCCAGAGTCTCCAAGTGGTTCTAGGCACTACAGTCTGGAACTGCACGACTGCAACGGTCGTAGGTTCGAATACTGCCTCGGGCATGTATGTGTGTGATGTCCTTAGGTTATTTAAGTTTATGTAGTTCTAAGCTCTAGGGGACTGATGACCTCAGAAGTTAAGTCCCATAGTGCTCAGAGCCATTTGAACCATTAGTTGCTTTCAAATTAATTTCTTCTATTTCATCTTGTCTTTTAAAATTACAATAAAATTTCATGTTTCCTTTAATCAATCTTCTTTGTATAAAAGTTCTCTTTTATGTAGTAATTATTTCTTTTTTAATTTGATTAAAAATTCCTATGTTTCAACAATATCATCATTATTGTTAATTTGTTTAGGTTATTTGAAAAAATCTTCATCTAGAAAATTGAAGCCTGGTAAATTTTTCTGACAATTCTTTTGTTTAATTTCAACTTATTTATCCACTACAATTTCTTGAAAACATGTCTCATTATCGTTATTATTAATTTTAGCCTCAGAACTGTTGACAAGATAGATTAATTGCTTTTTATTAAGATCAGAATAATTTTTTAAATTTTTCGTTTTACAGATTTCACAAAGATCAGTTAATAATTTTTTACTCAAATCATTATCATTATTATTTTACCTTCAGATTTTTTCGTAATATCGATTGTTTTTCACCAAGGTTAGAATATTTTTTTGTTTTAAAGATTTGATGAGGTCCTTTTAAAGATTTTTTATTCAATTCATTATCGTTATCATTGTTATTAATACTGTCAACAGATTTAAAATATTATCAAGTTTTATTCATTGAGATTGGAATAATTTTTCTCGTTGTCTATTTCTTAAGTTCTTTTATATTTTTATGTTGTAGCTCTCTCTTCTTCATTTCTTCCTTATCGAAGTAATCAATAAATTCTATCAGGTCTTGTCTAACTACATTTTGTGTACAATAATTTTCTTTATTTCTATAATTTAATCCATCTTTCCTTCACTATAATATTCTAACTTTTCAAATAGCTCAGCTTTGTTGTTCGTTTTGTTTTGGTTGGATTTATATACAATGAAATTGGAGTTTTCGTTATTAAAACTTTTACAGTTAAAATGAACGTTTGAGATTTTCTAATTTAAATTTCAATCAATGGTATACAAAGCTGAGATTTGATGGCTATTATTTATAAAGAATAAAATTTATTAAATTTGTAAAATTTAAATGAGAAAATGAGAATTTGGCTTTTTTGTACAGACAAATAACGTTTGGTGGCTCTTATTTATAAAGAATGACATTTATTAAATTTGTAAATTTTAAATGAGAAAATGAGAATTTTGTTTTATCAGTACAGGCAAAGAAGATGTTGTTGGGGAATACTGTGAAATTAAACTCTTGGTTAGCATCCTGGAATTTTTTAATCCAATATGCTCTTTGCGCCAGAACTCTCATAAATATGAGTCCTGATTCCTCTTATCTTATCATCCTAATCCTCGTTCACTTAAGGTGGCCACTGTAACTCCCTCTGAAATCGAAGTATGGCCGTATGCACGGTCTGGCAAGACGGTAGGATACGGAAGTGTATGGAGGAACTGCCATCATTCTTCGAAAGACAGTAAGTGCTAGTGGTCTAGTGGTAAATGTCGCACAATGTAGATATAATGTTCTGCGTTTGAGACTCCTTGATGTCTTATTCTTTTAAACTGTATTTCTGCATTCTGACAAAATCATGTCTCATTGAATACCAGAGTTAATTCGCTTCACTGTCTAATACACAAGTAATAGCAAAAACTTGCAATTCTACCAAACAGCTCATGGCTGCGTCAAGATGAGGACAGATCTTGTTCAAGAGTCTGCTCGACCTACACTGGCCTCCAGCTACCTGCCAGATTGCGCCATCCAAGCAAGTGAATGTGGTGCTGCAGTGTGGGTGTATTATCAACTGTCATTTTCTTATTTGCAGTTCTAGTATTTATCTTGCAGTTACACTTAGGTCTTTTGCATGTTTGAAAGTTATGAATGTTGTTCAAGAGCTGTGAATTAGTCACATTTGGAAAAAGGTCGAACTTCTGAGACATATTATTCACTATGGCTTTAATAGAGGGGTGAAGGCAATAGAGCCGGCTCGAAACATACATAATGTGTGTGGGGTTAGTGCTTTTGATGAAGCACGTCAGAAAAGGATTTTCTTTTTTCATGAGAGATCGTTGTGATATGAATGATTATCCACCTTCAGAAGGTGTGGATAACAGACATAAGTGATGAACTATGACCATTTAAACATTGTGCGGCATTTGCATTTAATTGGCATGGATCAGAAGTCAGAAGTAGGAGTACAGCATGCTCTAATTCATAGAAACAACGCCAAAGGGATGACTGTTGCTGCATTTCTGCTTGAACATCATCAGTCCGCTCATTCAGAATTGCTAAACAATATTGTTACTAGTGATGAGTTATGATGCCTGTATGTTGACTTCTTAAGAGGAAATTAATGGCTGGGTCCTAACTACAGATATAATTGAGGAAAGTGCAGTCTGTATTGGTGGCTCAAAAACAATGTGGTGCAATACAAACTCGTATCCAAGTGCATCTAGTATTTGTTGCCAACAACTAAGATATCTTTCTGTAGCAGTGTAACGGAAACAGCTGACAAAACTGCATCACATGTTGGTTTTATGAGATAATGCTCTCTGATGTTTCTCAAAATAAACTATACAGGAGTTTGTTTTGAAAATCATTCCTCAAGCGCTTATCCTTGTGATCTTAAACCCTCAAATGTTTACTTTTCTTGCCCTTTACCGAAAACCCAACAAGAAAAAACTTTCCTAGATGAAAGTGCACTTCAAACATGGTTTGACAAAATCTTTAACTGAAATTGAGTACAATTCTACAGGTGTGGAATCGGAAAACTACCTGGGCGAAAGTGCACACACTGCTGCAGAAATAAAATTCATTCCGGATACCTCAGCATTGTCACACTGTTTTAGGTAATGTGAGAGAATAGTCTGTTGATGGTTGATTTCTCTCTAATGTAAAATAAAGGAAGAGTCTATTTGATTATGCACTATAATAATACAAATGAAATACTGCTTACCACGAAAACCGTTCACTTCAAGTCTATTGTAATGAAAAACAAGTTATCTGTAACATGAATGAGCCTATATTGGCATGAACTAGCATGATATAATTCAGAATGGACTTCGACATGGGTTATGTTTACTTGCTATCTTGTTCCACTCTGAAGTAGTATGAAAATGTGGCAGTTCATAATCAAAATAAGTAAGATTTCATCATTGATTCTCAATCTGGCAGCTTGAAGGTCACAAAACTAATAAAAATCTGGATTCCACCAAGATTGGAAATACAAGCCGAAGCAGCTTTAATTTCCTGAGTGACGACATTACCTCAGAGGTACAGCACTCGGCTCTCCCTTGTTGACACAGTTTGGTGACTATGACAGCTAAATTGCAATGTAAATATGAGACAAGTTGCAATTCCCATGGGGAACGGCTTTCCTAGTCTCAAAACCATAAACTGATGAATTTATCTTACTTCTTATGTGCAAACAACTCAGGTTATTCAATGAAAATGATATGAATATATCTAATGAATTTAGCATGATGATTCCATGCCATCCACGAAGGAAGACATCATTCATAGAGTTAGAAAACATATCCTGTGTTGTTTCCTATATTCAGTTATATTACCAGCAGGAGGAATACCTGCTGATGTGTTCCTAGAGTCAGTTTCTAAGTGACTAGATATTCTCTCTCATAGACGTAGCTGCTGAGTGTCGGAATACCAGAAGTATATGTCAGTGAGTCTTATTCAGATTTCTGTAACTAGTTTTAGGGACTAGAGTGTAGTTACTTATAATGGTGAGAAGCACTAACTGCAAACTAACCATCATACATCAATAATTATTGCAAATATTTGTCTTTTTCTGTGTTAAGCATACTGAAAACTAAACTACTATCAACATTATTAGGAGACAACACTTCAGAATTAACGCAGTTACCAGGCTCAGTGCCTGCTTGGCGGTAATGAGACAAGATGTGAATCGTTCTGTGCTAGAGTAAGTGAAGCACCATTAACATAACTGAAACCAGGTGGGCAGCGTAACACAGCCACAGTCATTGGACACATATAACACTCTGATCATACAGTTGTTACTTCCATCTACACACAATGGTTACAAAATAATTGCCACTGATGCTTTTCCACAAAAAGCGAAAAGTGCTCTACGAGTGAGAATTTCTATTTGCAATATGCCTAAGTCTGAGATCCCAAATAATAAGAGGTTGCCAAAATGGAGTGAAGAGCAGAGCCTGTATGTATTTTCCCGAGTTCTTGCAATTTGATATTAATTAATTTCTGATTGTTGCACTGTAACCAGTCCTTTCAGCTATTGGAATATTCATATGGCTATTATCAAAGTTAATTGCTTTAACACTCAAATATCGTACGTAATATAACACTTTTGATTTAATTCGATTCTGAACGCGAAGTTAATTTGACTCTCAGTTCACCACCTGATGACTTACAGAATGATGTCTGAACTGTTCTGACAGTTGTGTTGTCTGTCATCTGGATTCTGGAAAGAGCTGGGGCATCTGGCGTCAGTGCTGAATGCAGATGTGCACGAAGATCGCCACTGCCGTAAGCGCTACACTCCTCTGCTGTATGTTCCCTATACAATAATGGGTAAACTAACATAAGACTCTTTCTGCTGAAAGACCAGATGTCCACAGGTCCTTAAATAAGAATCAGCGAGCAGTAGTAATGCGTGAAAGAGACTGCCTGTTGGATGAAAGAATGGAGAACTCCCTGGCTTTTGCAATGTTTCTGATTGGGGCTACAGTAAGAATCTCATGTAATATTATGAGCCAGAACCCAGAAATACACTCCTGGAAATGGAAAAAAGAACACATTGACACCGGTGTGTCAGACCCACCATACTTGCACCGGACACTGCGAGAGGGCTGTACAAGCAATGATCACACGCACGGCACAGCGGACACACCAGGAACCGCGGTGTTGGCCGTCGAATGGCGCTAGCTGCGCAGCATTTGTGCACCGCCGCCGTCAGTGTCAGCCAGTTTGCCGTGGCATACGGAGCTCCATCGCAGTCTTTAACACTGGTAGCATGCCGCGACAGCGTGGACGTGAACCGTATGTGCAGTTGACGGACTTTGAGCGAGGGCGTATAGTGGGCATGCGGGAGGCCGGGTGGACGTACCGCCGAATTGCTCAACACGTGGGGCGTGAGGTCTCCACAGTACATCGATGTTGTCGCCAGTGGTCGGCGGAAGGTGCACGTGCCCGTCGACCTGGGACCGGACCGCAGCGACGCACGGATGCACGCCAAGACCGTAGGATCCTACGTAGTGCCGTAGGGGACCGCACCGCCACATCCCAGCAAATTAGGGACACTGTTGCTCCTGGGGTATCGGCGAGGACCATTCGCAACCGTCTCCATGAAGCTGGGCTACGGTCCCGCACACCGTTAGGCCGTCTTCCGCTCACGCCCCAACATCGTGCAGCCCGCCTCCAGTGGTTTCGCGACAGGCGTGAATGGAGGGACGAATGGAGACGTGTCGTCTTCAGCGATGAGAGTCGCTTCTGCCTTGGTGCCAATGATGGTCGTATGCGTGTTTGGCGCCGTGCAGGTGAGCGCCACAATCAGGACTGCATACGACCGAGGCACACAGGGCCAACACCCGGCATCATGGTGTGGGGAGCGATCTCCTACACTGGCCGTACACCACTGGTGATCGTCGAGGGGACACTGAATAGTGCACGGTACATCCAAACCGTCATCGAACCCATCGTTCTACCATTCCTAGACCGGCAAGGGAACTTGCTGTTCCAACAGGACAATGCACGTCCGCATGTATCCCGTGCCACCCAACGTGCTCTAGAAGGTGTAAGTCAACTACCCTGGCCAGCAAGATCTCCGGATCTGTCCCCCATTGAGCATGTTTGGGACTGGATGAAGCGTCGTCTCACGCGGTCTGCACGTCCAGCACGAACGCTGGTCCAACTGAGGCGCCAGGTGGAAATGGCATGGCAAGCCGTTCCACAGGACTACATCCAGCATCTCTACGATCGTCTCCATGGGAGAATAGCAGCCTGCATTGCTGCGAAAGGTGGATATACACTGTACTAGTGCCGACATTGTGCATGCTCTGTTGCCTGTGTCTATGTGCCTGTGGTTCTGTCAGTGTGATCATGTGATGTATCTGACCCCAGGAATGTGTCAATAAAGTTTCCCCTTCCTGGGACAATGAATTCACGGTGTTCTTATTTCAATTTCCAGGAGTGTATGTATTTTCTCAGTTGATACTAAAACATTAAAACTAAAACAAGTGCTATGAGGTAAGAGGAGGTAATGAATTATATACCACTGAGAAAAAATTATTTACTGGTGTAGTAATACCATTTGCAAATGAGCCCCTCTATTCTTTTTTGTGTGATGTATAAATTTTGATACACGCAACTATAGTTTTCTTTGCGATCAAAAGTGAGTGGACAGTCTGTCGCTGTTTAATATTCTGAAGACTAATGTCACAATGCGGGTTCTACTTCCTCCATCGAATCTGTCAATAGAGTTTCATGGTATCTACTCGACTAACATGCAGATTGTATTTCCTGCAGACTGCGTTCAGAGGCAAGGTGACACGTTTTTGTTTATATCGTAGCTTATGCTGCAGTGTCAGTCGGCCAGGCAATATAAAGAAATTGGGCAGTGCTTATTGTTGCACTTGTCGTAAATCACGGCCTCCAGAATGTACTTGTCTATGCTAAATACTAAAACTAAACTCCGCCCAAACAGGACATGAAGGCTAAATGCACTGGTATCCAAGATTAAACTGTATTTACCTGTCCTGTGTCTAATTCATGGTATAGTCAAACAAACTGTCAACCAGATGTCCATACAACCGTGTCCTGCACGAAAGATGATATTTCGGTCAACGGACAACCACGCCAACGATGACGTCAGGGCACCTATGAAACGTGGTAGTGTTTGCCGCTTAGCCCCACATCCGTAATCGCTGTGTACACAGTCACAGATGGTGTAATATGGCACACAGAAGATGCTTACCACACACACTGCGGTGGACGTCCAGAGAAAGAAAGAAACCAGGACAGCTGCTAACTGATGTGGTATGAGGGCTTAGGGTGAATCGTTGTTGTTTCTTGGATGTGGCGACAGTGTACAGACACCGAAACTGTACCCCAAAGACCAGGGCAGGGCCAACTACATTTGACTTCAGAAGAGCGGACCGCTACTTGGCTGTAAGGGCATGACAGTACCGCCTTAGTACTGCATGGCAACTGGCATGTGAGCCCGCAGCATCCACTGGACACATTGTATCAATGCAAACTGTCTGCAGAAGGCTTCAGCAGAGTGGCATTTGTTGTCGGAGACCTGCTGTATGTCTACCTCTGATGCATGTTTACAGAAGGGAACATACAGAGTCATCATCTTGCCACTTGGTCGGTCAAACAGTGGGCCAATTTAGTCTGGAGAGATCACTCGACGAATTTGCATCTGGCGGGAATATGGAACACAATTTTGGGACCCAAACATTGTGGAAAGAGACCGATATCGAGAAGGTTCCCTAATGGTGTGGGCAGGGATTACGTTGGCCACTTGAACACCTCTTCATGAAATTGTATGGGTGAATTGGCAAGGTGTAACAGGTGGCAGGTATCGTGAAAGGATCCTCATTTGCATTTATTGTAACGTGCTGGGGCCCAGACTTTGTACTGATGGATTATAATGCTCAACCACATAGACCACAGGCGACTGATGTTTTCTTGGAAATAGAAGCTACTGTACGTATGGCGTGGCCTGTCGCTCTTGCCATTTGAATCCCATACAGTGTGTCTGGCGTGCTCTAGGGAGATGGCTTGCACCACATCAGCATTCAACAACCAATTTCCAAGACTGCGAACAGCTCTGCAGGAAGAATGGGTGTTATTGCCTCAACATGAGATTGATGATATCATTCACAGCATGTGACATTATTGTCACTTCTGGACTGCTGCCAGAGGTGGTCACACCCTATACTGAGCACCTCAGTATTGTCACACTGTTTTAGGTAATGTGAGAGAATAGTCTGTTGATGGTTGATTTCTCTCTAATGTAAAATAAAGGAAGAGTCTATTTGATTATGCACTATAGTAATACAAATGAAACACTGCTTACCATGAAAACCGTTCACTTGAAGTCTATTGTAATGAAAAACAAGTTATCTGTAACATGAATGAGCCTATATTGGCATGAATTAGCATGATATAATTCAGAATGGACTTCGACATGGGTTATGTTTACTTGCTATCTTGTTCCACTCTGAAGTAGTATGAAAATGTGGCAGTTCATAATCAAAATAAGTAAGATTTCATCATTGATTCTCAATCTGGCAGCTTGAAGGTCACAAAACTAATAAAAATCTGGCTTCCACCAAGATTGGAAATACAAGCCGAAGCAGCTTTAATTTCCTGAGCGACGACATTACCTCAGAGGTACAGCACTCGGCTCTCCCTTGTTGACACAGTTTGGTGACTATGACAGCTAAATTGCAATGTAAATATGAGACAAGTTGCAATTCCCATGGGGAACGGCTTTCCTAGTCTCAAAACCATAAACTGATGAATTTATCTTACTTCTTATGTGCAAACAACTCAGGTTATTCAATGAAAATGATATGAATATATCTAATGAATTTAGCATGATGATTCCATGCCATCCACGAAGGAAGACATCATTCATAGAGTTAGAAAACATATCCTGTGTTGTTTCCTATATTCAGTTATATTACCAGCAGGAGGAATACCTGCTGATGTGTTCCTAGAGTCAGTTTCTAAGTGACTAGATATTCTCTCTCATAGACGTAGCTGCTGAGTGTCGGAATACCAGAAGTATATGTCAGTGAGTCTTATTCAGATTTCTGTAACTAGTTTTAGGGACTAGAGTGTAGTTACTTATAATGGTGAGAAGCACTAACTGCAAACTAACCATCATACATCAATAATTATTGCAAATATTTGTCTTTTTCTGTGTTAAGCATACTGAAAACTAAACTACTATCAACATTATTAGGAGACAACACTTCAGAATTAACGCAGTTACCAGGCTCAGTGCCTGCTTGGCAGTAATGAGACAAGATGTGAATCGTTCTGTGCTAGAGTAAGTGAAGCACCATTAACATAACTGAAACCAGGTGGGCAGCGTAACACAGCCACAGTCATTGGACACATATAACACTCTGATCATACAGTTGTTACTTCCATCTACACACAATGGTTACAAAATAATTGCCACTGATGCTTTTCCACAAAAAGCGAAAAGTGCTCTACGAGTGAGAATTTCTATTTGCAATATGCCTAAGTCTGAGATCCCAAATAATAAGAGGTTGCCAAAATGGAGTGAAGAGCAGAGCCTGTATGTATTTTCCCGAGTTCTTGCAATTTGATATTAATTAATTTCTGAATGTTGCACTCTAACCAGTCCTTTCAGCTATTGGAATATTCATATGGCTATTATCAAAGTTAATTGCTTTAACACTCAAATATCGTACGTAATACAACACTTTTGATTTAATTCGATTCTGAACGTGAAGTTAATTTGACTCTCAGTTCACCACCTGACGACTTACAGAATGATGTCTGAACTGTTCTGACAGTTGTGTTGTCTGTCATCTGGATTCTGGAAAGAGCTGGGGCATCTGGCGTCAGTGCTGAATGCAGATGTGCATGAAGATCGCCACTTCCGTAAGCGCTACACTCCTCTGCTGTATGTTCCCTATACAATAATGGGTAAACTAACATAAGACTCTTTCTGCTGAAAGACCAGATGTCCACAGGTCCTTAAATAAGAATCAGCGAGCAGTAGTAATGCGTGAAAGAGACTGCCTGTTGGATGAAAGAATGGAGAACTCCCTGGCTTTTGCAATGTTTCTGATTGGGGCTACAGTAAGAATCTCATGTAATATTATGAGCCAGAACCCAGAAATATGTATTTTCTCAGTTGATACTAAAACATTAAAACTAAAACAAGTGCTATGAGGTAAGAGGAGGTAATGAATTATATACCACTGAGAAAAAATTATTTACTGGTGTAGTAATACCATTAGCAAATAAGCCCCTCTATTCTTTTTTGTGTGATGTATAAATTTTGATACACGCAACTATAGTTTTCTTTGCAATCAAAAGTGAGTGGACAGTCTGTCGCTGTTTAATATTCTGAAGACTAATGTCACAATGCTGGTTCTACTTCCTCCATCGAATCTGTCAATAGAGTTTCATGGTATCTACTCGACTAACATGCAGATTGTATTTCCTGCAGACTGCGTTCAGAGGCAAGGTGACACGTTTTTGTTTATATCGTAGCTTATGCTGCAGTGTCAGTCGGCCAGGCAATATAAAGAAATTGGGCAGTGCTTATTGCTGCACTTGTCGTAAATCACGGCCTCCAGAATGTACTTGTCTATGCTAAATACTAAAACTAAACTTCGCCCAAACAGGACATGAAGGCTAAATGCACTGGTATCCAAGATTAAACTGTATTTACCTGTCCTGTGTCTAATTCATGGTATCGTCAAACAAACTGTCAACCAGATGTCCATACAACCGTGTCCTGCACGAAAGATGATATTTCGGTCAACGGACAACCACGCCAACGATGACGTCAGGGCACCTATGAAACGTGGTAGTGTTTGCCGCTTAGCCCCACATCCGTAATCGCTGTGTACACAGTCACAGATGGTGTAATATGGCACACAGAAGATGCTTACCACACACACTGCGGTGGACGGCCAGAGAAAGAAAGAAACCAGGACAGCTGCTAACTGATGTGGTATGAGGGCTTAGGGTGAATCGTTGTTGTTTCTTGGATGTGGCGACAGTGTACAGACACCGAAACTGTACCCCAAAGACCAGGGCAGGGCCAACTACATTTGACTTCAGAAGAGCGGACCGCTACTTGGCTGTAAGGGCATGACAGTACCACCTTAGTACTGCATGGCAACTGGCATGTGAGCCCGCAGCATCCACTGGACACATTGTATCAATGCAAACTGTCTGCAGAAGGCTTCAGCAGTGTGGCATTTGTTGTCGGAGACCTGCTGTATGTCTACCTCTGATGCATGTTTACAGAAGGGAACATACAGAGTCATCATCTTGCCACCTGGTCGGTCAAACAGTGGGCCAATTTAGTCTGGAGAGATCACTCGACGAATTTGCATCTGGCGGGAATATGGAACACAATTTTGGGACCCAAACATTGTGGAAAGAGACCGATATCGAGAAGGTTCCCTAATGGTGTGGGCAGGGATTACGTTGGCCACTTGAACACCTCTTCATGAAATTGTATGGGTGAATTGGCAAGGTGTAACAGGTGGCAGGTATCGTGAAAGGATCCTCATTTGCATTTATTGTAACGTGCTGGGGCCCAGACTTTGTACTGATGGATTATAATCCTCAACCACATAGACCACAGGCGACTGATGTTTTCTTGGAAATAGAAGCTACTGTACGTATGGCGTGGCCTGTCGCTCTTGCCATTTGAATCCCATACAGTGTGTCTGGCGTGCTCTAGGGAGATGGCTTGCACCACATCAGCATTCAACAACCAATTTCCAAGACTGCGAACAGCTCTGCAGGAAGAATGGGCGTTATTGCCTCAACATGAGATTGATGATATCATTCACAGCATGTGACATTATTGTCACTTCTGGACTGCTGCCAGAGGTGGTCACACCCTATACTGAGCACATTAAGCACTTGTAGGTATGTGTAAGCAAATCCGTTAAGTTGGAAAAAATTAAGAACATTCCTGTCAACTGTTATGCACGTTGCAGTTGTTTATGTTCCGTACTCTTTACATTGTTTCTACTTTACTATCACCTGTTCATACTGTTTTATGGCAAAATAAACGCAACCTTGGAAAATTTCTGTTTCTTGCTTTAATTTTGGACACCATGGTATATTTTGGATAATACACACTCCTAGTATTTAGTTAACATAACAAGTGGGACACATTTTGAGTAAAAATTTATTTTGCAACTTCCCATTGCATTAAAATATTTCAGTGATATTTAATGCTATTTTTATTGCCGCTTGTGTTTTAAATCTTAATGGTATATATTCATAGAATGAACAAAAGAACAAAAACACACACACGTCATTGTGTCCAGTGTGAAGGTGACCAATGTCTGTCCGACAACATATGCAGCAATCCATTCTTTAGTAGCCATCAACTGGGTGTGATTTCTCAGTTTCCTGGCAGACCTGTGAGGAGGAGACCGAAAGATAACATACATTGATTCTGACAAGCTGCTTATCAGACTGTTGACTACTTTGATTTTGCTGAAGAGTTTGCTTCTGATAACCAGCCCATCCATCATTACTATGTAGGAATTAGCAAAGGCACCATTGCACTGACTCCACTGAGTGAGGGACAGTTTATCTCCTGGCACAAGTTTTCTATATTAGTCTGAATATCACTTGTTTTTGTAGGTCCACATGGCAATGACGTTTATGCCTTTTTTCCTTTCATCTTCTTCCGAGTATCTGCAAATTACAATTAATCTCAGTCTCGTCAAATATCTCCTTCCATTAATCCGGGTTCCTTGCTTGCATTTTTTAATACATGTAGCCCATCTTCAAAAGGTCTTCTACGACTCTGTCCTCCCATCTAGTTTTCGGTCTACCATGCCCTCTCTTTTTTTAAATTTTAGTTTTAGCATGCAAAAACAACTGACATCATATGCACCCATGTCATAATCTTAGAACGCTAAAATGAAAAAGAAGTTAAAAGAAACTACACATCCAAATAGATGGAAGGGAACAGAGCTAAGAACAAGGACATACTCTTGAAGAAGGTTCCACAAAATATACTGTAGAGACAACAGAGGTCCATAACTAAACACAAAATGTCCTTTGCCACATTGCTATACCAGATAAAAAGTCTAACAAGGTCAACAGCCTGCACACAGTTCGCTAAAATGGCCAGTAACTCTGACAGCAAACATACACTAGAACGTAAGTGGTTAGAAAAAGGGCATTTGGTCAGGAAATGGCGAACTATCAACAGCTGACAACAATGAGCATAAAGTGGCGTGGGTTCACAACCTAACAAATTGTGATGGCTAAAACAAGTGCCCAATACAAAAGATAATTAAAATGATCTCCTCACAGCAGGAGGCCAAGAGGTGGTTTAATGCCTCTTTGTCCACCTGGCTTTCCTTGTAAAACCATTTTTGGTGTTTCCGTATCGTTCAGCTGTGCCACATGTCCAGCGCACCTCAGCCTAGATGACTTCACAATTCTCCTAACAGACTGATCTTTGTAATAGTATACGACTCACTGTTATATCTCCTCCTCCATCTTCCCCTTTCATAAGTTGTGCCGTTGATTCTCCTAGTACCCTTCACTTGAATGCATCCAGTGATTCATCATCCTTTCCTATTAGAGCCCAAGTTTCAGAGGCATATGTAAGCACTAGTCTGATCAGCATTTTGTAAGTCATTAGTTTTATGGTCCTAGTCAGGAACCTTGAAGATAGAAGTTTTATTAAGGTGAAATAAGCAGTGATCGCTGCAATTAGTCTCTGCTTTATTTCATGGGAGCTATCATTTACGCTCTTTACAAATGAACCCAGGTAACTGAAATTATCAGCTCTTTCAAAGCTATAGCTACCCATCGTTATTTCAGCTGGCGTCTTCTCCTTAAGCACTTTAGCCCTTTTTTTCTGCTAGCCGGTGACTGTCTCTTCAGTTGTCATTAGAGTTCTTAATACTAAGTCGATGTCATCGGCATAGGCCAGTATCTGCGCAGATTTATGAAAATCTGTTTCCCTATTCAAGATATTTGCTTCTCTCATCACCAGCAAGGTGGCATTAAATGGCAGGCATGCCAGCTCATTACCTTGCTGTACTCCACTTTTAATTTCCAAAGTGTTGGACAACATTTCTCCAAGTTTTATGCTACCTTATGTTCCTCTCATTGTTATTCTTATTACCCTCAATTTTTTTGGCATAAGCAATTCACCTAGATCTCCGTATAGTTGCTCTCTGTGTATACTATCTTATGCCACTTTAAAATCAATAAAAAGATTGTATGTCCTCACCCGATATTCCTTCTTTTTCAGATTTTGTCTTAGGGTAAACATCTGGTCGATAGTTGACTTACTGGGGATAAATCCACATTAGCCCCATTTTCCTCTGTATTATTGGAAGGAGTTGGTCATACAGTATGTTAGAGGAGATTTTATATCCCAGATTAAGACGTGTGATCCCTTTATAGTCACCGCAATCCATCTGGTCACCTTTCTTAAACATAGGGCATATAATTCCCTCTTTCCATGTTGAGGCATTCCCTCCTCTTAGATAAACAGGTTCCAGGATGTTCCTTTCCAATTCAAAGTCTCCTCTCCTGCAAAGTTCTGGTGGAATGCTGTCCATTCCTGCTGCCTTCTTGCTGTTGAATTTTCTCCTTGGACTTAACACCTCTTCTAAGTTAGGTGAGTCCACACTGTTACCTGAGCTCCTCTTTCTCCTTCCTTAGTACAACTGTTCTTGGACAAAGAAGTTTATCAAAGCAGCAATGCCACCTCTCTCATGTCTCCTTTTCTTCACTTATAATTTCACCCTTCTCGTCTTTTATTAAACTTGTCCTGCCCCTTATTCACCTCTCTGTAAGATTGCCTACCCTCATTTGCACTTCTCAAAGCTCAATTTCTTCAATATTTCTCTTCATCCTCTCAGTTTTTTTTCTTTAATTTGATGGGGCCTTTGTTCAGTTCTCTGTTTTTCTTTATATTCTTCCATTATCCTCTTGGTACAATGTGGTTCTAATGTCCTTCTGTATGCTTCTTTTCTTTTCATTTGTTACTCTCATACTTGATATCGAATCACAAGGGTCTTGTTTGCCTCAAACTGTTTTCAAGTATCTCACCTGCTGCTATCTGCACTGTCTTCATCTTTTCCCATTGATCTTCAATGTTGTCACATTTTCCAGTGTTTTCAAGGGCCTGAATTATTCCCTTGATTCCTCTGATTCTAAAGCTGTGATGTATTTCTGTGTCCTCAGCCAGGTTCCTTTCACTGTGTTAGATATTCTTGCCCTCACCTACACCCAGACTAGGAAGTAATCTGTGTCTATACTTGGACCTCTTAAACTCCCTATATCCGGTAGGTCTGACTTGGGCCTTGCATCAATTAGTACATGGTAAACCCGATTTACTATATTTCCATCTGGTGCTGTCCATGTTCCCTTATGTATTTTCTTGTGTGGGGACAACTTGGAGCCTACCACCATATTTCTAGATGTTGAAAATAGTATAAACTTTGTCCTGTTGTCATTACTTACGGCATGTTTGCTATAGATACTGATTGTTGGTCTACAGATCTGTTTTCCCACCTGGGCATTTAGGTCTCTGGCTAGTTCACCTCTGCCCACATATTCTCTATCAGGTTGAGATCCGGAAATCATGGAATGAATGTCATTAGCTTTATGCTGTCATGGTCCTGAAACCAATCTGGGAAAGCTTTGCTTTGATGGATGGGGCTGTAAATAAATTGTTGTCTATATATTACATCTACTTATATTTAAAAAATGTGTTTGTAACTGGCACACTGTATTAGTATTTTCTATAGCATTTAAGAATTCATGTCCTATCCTAAATGAGAGATGTACACGCAGGTGACAAAAAAGTCATGGGACAGCAATGCGCACACGTGTGGATGGAGATAGTATGGTGTATGCAAGGTATAAAAGAGCAATGCGTCTGTGAAGATGTCATTTGTAGTCAGGTGGCTCTTGTGAAAAGGTTTCTGACGTGATTAACAGACCTTGAAGACTTCCAATTGTAGTTGGAGCTAGACACGCGGGAGACTCCATTTCGGAAATCATTAGGAAATTCAATATTCCGAGATCCACAGCATAAAAGTGTGTGCCAAGAATACAAAATTTCAGACATTGCCTCTCACCACAGCAACACAGTGGCGATGGCCTTCACTTAACGACCAAGAGCAGCAGGTTCACATAGTTGTTAGTGCTAACAGTCAAGCAACACTGCATGAAATCACCATGGAAATCAATGTGGGATGTACAAGAAATGTATCCATTAGAACAATGCGGTGAAATTTGGCATTAATGGGGTGTGGCAGGACACGACTGAAGTGACTGCGTTTGCTAACAGCATGACATCCCCTGCAATGACCCACCTGGGCTCGTGACCCTATCAGTTGGACCCTACACGAGTGGAAACTGATGCCTGGTCAGATGAGTCCTGTTTTCAGTTGGTAAGAGTTGATGATAGGGTTCGAATCCCCATGAAGCCATGGGCCCAAGTTGTCAACAAAGCACAGTACAAGCTAGTGTGCCTCTATAATGGTGTGGGCTGTGCTTACATGGAATAGAATGGGTCCTTGGGTCCAACTGAATCGATCACTGACTGGAAATTGTTACAGTCGCCTACTTGGAGAGTATTTGCAGTCATTCACGGATTTCATATTCCCAAATGGTGATGGAATTTTTTTGGATGATAATGCACCATGTCATTAGACCACAATTCTGCACAACTGGTTTGAAGAACATTCTGGACAGTTTGAGTGACTCATTTGGCCACATATCGAACATTTACAGGACATAATTGAGAGATCTTTTCACGTACAAAATCCTGCATTAGCAACACTTTCACAATTAATGACAGCTATACATGCAGTGTGGCTCAATATTATTGCAGGAGACTTCCAACGGCTTGTTGAGTTCATGTCACGTCAAGCTGCTGAACTACGCCAGACCAAAGGAGTTCCAACAAGATATTAAAAGATATCCCATGATTTTTGTCACCTCAGTGTAGCTTAAACAGTCCAATGAGAGAGTCGTAGCCTACTGAGAGCCACATAAAGGTCAATCGGCAGAATCAGATACAAATGATGTCATATCAAACTGAGAAATGTAAAAC
This sequence comes from Schistocerca cancellata, assembly GCF_023864275.1. Lineage (NCBI taxonomy): Eukaryota > Metazoa > Arthropoda > Insecta > Orthoptera > Acrididae > Schistocerca > Schistocerca cancellata. The sequence continues at coordinate 1,140,274,824 of NC_064626.1, read as the reverse complement.
ATTAGATAATTTTAACTTCTAAATTGCAAAATTTGAGGAATATAACATAGTAGTAGTTGTGAATTCAAAAAAGAAACATGATTACATAGGTACTATCCATCCAACACGAAAGAGGGAATTTGAAGTACCTTCTAAAAAATCTGAACATGGAATTCACATCTGTGAGGAAAAAGGCAGAGAGATCAATACAGACGTAGAAACACTGCATACTGAAGTTAATCAAGTTGAACTGTTTAACTATCTCAAAAGTAGTCCTATAGTTATAACAAATGCTTAATGCTTGTGAATAGAAGAACAGTAATAACAAAACAAACATTTATGTTTAGATACTCCCACAATTTAGCATACCAGAGAAAATACATAGCTCAAATGCAAAATCAACAGTATGCAATTTACATCTCTATGAAGCCTGACGAATACGCAGGGAACTAGTAGGACGCAACAGTAACTATGTGCAAAGGACGAGACAAAGAACAGAACACTCTAGATGAAAACAATAAAAAGGCTGAAAGCACTAGAAGGAACAAAGAAAGGAAACGGACAAAAATAAAAAAGGAAGAAGCAATTCATACAATGCACCTTTTGACATATCACCCTCCTCATCAATGTATTTCGGGACATCATCATGTGGCTAGAACCTATGAGGGCAAAACAGGAAATTACTTTCAGGACGAGATGCGCAGAACAACATGCAGCAACAACATTGAGGACATCAGGAGCATACCACATGACAGAGTGGGATGGCTGCTTCGACCAGTTGTTGCCTTTGGAAATGAATGGTTGAATATTTGAAAACTATTAAAAAAAAAAACCTTTTAATCTATTTGCTGATCTTATCTGCAGGAAATAGATGTCTGCTTGAAGATACAACAGCTCCATATTTGGCTTCATTATGTGTTCTAGAATATTAACATAGACTTCACCATTCAGGATGCCTTAGATCTCCACAGGCACCCTGCTCACTGAGCCAAGATGTAACCCCACACACCAATAGGAAAGCGTCCACTTCCCTTCCTTTCCACAAGATACTCTGGATTAAAGCTGGTAATAACAAAACTGTATGTGCTCAAGAAATCATTTGTGACAAATGCAAGATGCAACATCAGTAACTATAAAATGAGGAAACAGATTTTATAGTAAGTTTTCTGCACTACGATAATATAAAGCCAGTTTTATCTAAAACATGTGCCTTTACGACACTATACACAATCAATTTATTGATATCTCACCAGAACTGGGCCATTGGTAACAGCAGAAATTTGTAGTCAGAAAATATGACTCTGATCCAGACAAAGTAAATATGCCATTCCACAAAAGCCATGTGGTTGATCTTCATACAAACGGCCAAGCACTGCTGTCTGGCAGATCTTTGGCATAAAAGACAATTATCATACAGTCTCCTCCTTCCAGTTCATGCACTTCCAGGAAAATGAGGAATCTATCTCATTTGACAGCAACTGAGAAATAGAATGGCACTATGCAGTCAGACAGACATCATTCGTCTCTCTCACTTGAGACATGGGCTCCCCCACTGCCACTTCTCCACTTGATAAGGCCTGTATAGGCACTCCATCAATGCCTAGTCATTCTTTTCATGTATGCTGCATCACACACCATCTCCAGATGGGCAGTAATCAGCTTAAGAGTGCACTGTGTTATGACAGTACACTGCCAAGTCCCACACTGTTTCCTTTCACACATTACTACCACTAGCAGATTCTTATTTAAGTTCTTGCAGTCACTGAGTTTTTTAGCAGAACAAACCTTCCATTATTGGTATGGTGATCATGTAGAAAAGGAATTCAGGCAACAGGGAACAAAACTATTAGAATAGTTCAGACATCATTCTGTAAGTCGACAGAAGATGGAGTGAAAGTCAAATTAACTTCGCATGCAGAATCACATTAAACCAAAAATGGTGTATTACTTACAATAGTTGAGTGTTGAAGCAATTAAACTTCAATAATAGACATACGAATATTCTGATAGCTAACGGACCTGTTAGAGTGTAACAATCAGGAATTAAGATCAAACTGCTAGAACTCGACAAAATACATAAAAGGCTGTGCACCTTGCTCCATTTTGTTAACCTCCTCCTATCATTTGGGATCTGTCTTAGGTATATTGCAAATAGAAATTCTCATTCATAGGGCTACTTTCACTTTTCCTGCAATTATATTGAAACCATTGTGTGTAGATGGTAGTAACAACTGTATGATCTGAGTGTTACATGAGTCCAGTGAGGGTGGTGGTGTTATGCGTAAGATCTACTTACTTCATCCCACTATGTAAGCAAGCATACATTATACACTTATGTGCACCTAGGAACACTTGACCTGCTACATTGCCTCACCTTTCTCTCAAGAACAGGCAGGAAATGGAACCAAAAACTCCTAACATTTGTAGGGAAACACCTGTCTGTCTGTACAATATAATATAGGAAGCACATGTCTCATTAACGCCAAGTAGGCACAGAGCCTGGTAACTGTGTTAATTCAGATGTGTTGTCTTCCTCAAAATGTTGATAGTAGTTTAGTTTTCAGTATATTTAACAAGAAAAACACGAATATCTGTAATAATCATTGATGTATGATAGTTAGTTTGCTGTTGGTGCATCTCAATATTATAAGTAACAACACTCTAGTCCACAAACTCGTTGCAACAATGTGAATAAGACTCACTCACATATACTTCTGGTATTCTGACACTCAACAGCTGCATCTTTGAGAAAGAATCTCTAGTCACTTCGCAACTGACTCTAGGAACACATCAGCTGGTATTCTTACTGCTGGTAATATAACTGAATATAGGAAACAACACAGGATACATTTTCCAATTCTGTGAATGATGAGTTACTTCCTGGATGGCTGAATAACCTGATTTATTGGTACATAAGATGTGAGATAAGTTCATCAATTTATGGTTTTGAGACTAGGAAAGTCGTTCCCAATGGGAATTACAACTTGTCTCATCTTTTACATTGCAATTTAGCTGTCACAGCCACCGACACTATGTCAACAAGGGAGAGCCGAGTGCCATACATCTGAGGTAATTCGTCACCTGGGAAATGAAGGCTGCTTCGGCTTGCATTTCCAGTCTCAGTGGAAGCCAGATTGTTATTAGTTTCGTGACCTTCAGGAAGCCAGATTGAAAATCAATGATGAAATCTTACTTATTTTACTTATGAACTTCCACATTTCAGTACTACTTGAGAATGACACAAGACAACAAGTAAACATAAACAATTTTGAAGTCCATTGTAAATAACATCTTGCTAATTGGGCTGATATAGGATCATCCTCATTACAGATACCTTATGTTTTAGTACAACAGACTTATGGTGTGTGGTTGTCGTGGTAAGCAGTATTTCATTTGTATTATTACAGTGCACAACGTAATAGCATTTTCCATTAATTATCAACAGACGATTCTCTCACGTTATCTAAAACAGTCTGACAACGGTCAGTTGTCCAGAATGAAATTTTCACTCTGCAGTTGAGGGTGTACTTTCAATGCTCATGTAGTTTACCAATTCCACACATGTAGAATTGTACTCAATTTCAGTTAAAGATTTTGTCAAACCATGTTTGAAGTGCACTTTCATCTAGGAAAGTTTTTTCTTGTTGGGTTTTCGGTAAAGGGCAAGAAAAGTAAACATTTGAGGGTTTAAGATCACAAGGATAAGCGCGTGAGGAATGATTTTCAAAACAAACTCCTGTATAGTTTATTTTGAGAAACATCAGAGAGCATTATCTCATAAAACCAACATGTGATGCAGTTTTGTCAGCTGTTTCCGTTACACTGCTACAGAAAGATATCTTAGTTGTTGGCAACAAATACTAGATGCACTTGGATACGAGTTTGTATTGCACCACATTGTTTTTGAGCCACCAATACAGACTGTACTTTGCTCAATTATATCTTTAGTTAGGACTCAGCCATTAATTTCCTCTTAAGAAGTCAACATACAGGCATCATAACTCATCACTAGTAACAATATTGTTTAGCAATTCTGAATGAACAGACTGATGATGTTCAAGCAGAAATGCAGCAACGGTCATCCCTTTGGCATTGTTTCTATGAATTAGAGCATGCAGTACTCCTACTTCCGACTTCTGAACCATACCAATTAAAAGCAAATGCTGCACAATGTTTAAATGGTCATAGTTCATCACTTATGTCGGTTATTCACACTTCCTGAAGATGGATAATCATTCATGTCACAACAATCTCTCTTGAAAAAAGAAAATCCTTTTCTGATGTGCTTCCTCAAAAGCACTAACCCCACTCACATTATATAGGTTTTGAGCTGGCTCTGTTGCCTTCACCTCTCTATTAAAGCCATAGTGAATAATATGTCTCAAAAGTTGGACCTTTTTACACATGTGACTATTTCACAGCTCTTGAACAACATTCATAACTTTCAAACATGCAAAAGACCCAAGTGTAACTGCAAGATAAATACTAGAACTGCAAATAAGAAAATGACAGTTGATAATACACCCACAGTGCAACGCCACATTAGTTTGTTCGGATGGTGCATGGCATCTGGCCAGCAGCTGGAGGCCAGTGTAGGTCGAGCAGACTCTTGAGCAAGATCTGTTCTGATCTTGACGCAGCCACAAGCTCTTTGTTAGAACTGTTTGGGGAAGGCTTTGCTATTACTGGTGGATTAGACAGTGAAGTGAATTAACTTTGAGGTTCCATGAGACATGACTTTGGCAGACAGCAGAAATAAAATTTTAAGAAATAAGACATCAAGGAGTTTGAAACTCACAACTTAAAAATATATTTACATTGTGTGACATTTATCGCTAGACCACGAGCATACACAATTCTGTAATGGCTCGCTAAAGAATGACAGCACTTCTTCCATACACTTCCACGTCCTACCATGTTACCAGACTGTGCGTGTGGCCAGACTTGGAATTCTGAGGGATGGTCAGTTATATTAAGTGAATGAGTGACTCAGTATCTACAGTGGCCGGGTTTTACATCTAAGATTGTAAGAATCATTCTGCAGTCAGTTTTCAATACAAGTTCTCTAATTTTCCCAATAGTGTGTTGGTCTTCCCTCTTTGAGTTCACAAAGTACCTCAGTAATACTCACGTGCTGATCTAACCTACCGGTAACAAATGTACGAGGACATCTCTGAATTGTTTCCATGTCTTAGTCTAATCCAAGCTGGTGGTGAGCCCAAACACTTGAGTAATACCCAAGAATGGGTCGCACTAGTTTTCTATCCATGGTCTCCTTAGCAGATGAACTATACTTTCCCAAAATTCTTCCAATTAACCAAACTCGACCATTTGCCTTCCCTACTGCCATCCTTACATGCTCATTCCTTTTCATATCGCATCAGACCATTTCGTCTGTATACCTGATCGAACTGACTGTGTTAAGAAGCAAACAACTAATTTGAACATTATGGGATTGATTTTCCAACTCATCTGCATTAAATTATGTTCTCCTACATTCAGAGCAAGCAGTAAAGGAAACAAAAGAAAAATTCGGAGTAGGTATTAAAATCCATGGAGAAGAAATAAAAACTTTGAGGTTCGCCGATGACATTGTAATTCTGTCAGAGACAGCAAAGGACTTGGAAGAGCAGTTGAACGGAATGGATGGTGTCTTGAAGGGAGGATATAAGATGAACATCAACAAAAGCAAAACAAGGATAATGGAATGTAGTCGAATTAATTCGGGTGATGTTGAGGGTATTACATTAGGAAATGAGACACTTAAAGTAGTAAAGGAGTTTTGCTATTTGGGGAGCAAAATAACTGATGATGGTCGAAGTAGAGAGGATATAAAATGTAGACTGGCAAGGAAAGTGTTTCTGAAGAAGAGAAATTTATTAACATCGAGTATAGATTTAAGTGTCAGGAAGTCATTTCTGAAAGTATTTGTATGGAGTGTAGCCACGTATGGAAGTGAAACATGGACGGTAAATAGTTTGGACAAGAAGAGAATAGAAGCTTTCAAAATGTGGTGCTACAGAAGAATGCTGAAGATTAGATGGGTAGATCACATAACTAATGAAGTATTGAATAGGATTGGGGAGAAGAGAAGTTTGTGGCACAACTTGACCAGAAGAAGGGATCGGTTGGTAGGACATGTTCTGAGGCATCAAGGGATCACCAATTTAGTATTGGAGGGCAGCGTGGAGGGTAAAAATCATAGGGGGAGACCAAGAGATGAATACACTAAGCAGATTCAGAAGGATGTAGGTTGCAGTAGGTACTGGGAGATGAAGAAGCTTGCACAGGATAGAGTAGCATGGAGAGCTGCATCAAACCAGTCTCAGGACTGAAGACCACAACAACAACATTCAGAGCAAGCTGCCATTCATCAAAGCACCCAGAAATTTTGTCAAAGTCATTCTGTATCCTTCTACAGTGACTCAATTATCTCACGTTCCCATACACCACAACATCATCAGCAAACAACCACAGACTGCTGCTCATCCTGTCCGTCAGGTCATTTATGTATAAAGAGAATAATAGAAGTCCTATCACACTGCCCTGGGGCACTCCTAATGATACCTTTGTCTCTGACGAACAGTCACCATCAAGGACAACCTACCGGGTTCCATTACTTAAGAAGTCTTCGAGCCACTCACTTATTGGGGAACCAAATCCTTATGCTCAGACATCATTATGTTTGCAGCAGGCACCACATACTATGATTTCAGAAATCTAGGAGTACGGAATCTGTCTGTTGGCCTTCATCAAGAATCCACGGGGTACCATACAAGAAAAAGGTAAGCCGAGTTTCACAGGACAAATACTTTGTTACATTCAAACTTGGAATATGTTCAAGTATTCTGCAGCAAACCTATGTTAAGGACATAGTCTGTAATTTTACAGTTCCATTCTTTTACCATTTTTATACACAGGAGTCATCAGTGCCTTTTTCCAGTCACTTCATACTTTGCACTTGATGACATATTTGTGATAAATGCAAGCTAAGTAATGCTATAGAGTACTCTCTGGAAAACCGAACTGGAATTCCATCTGGACCTGGCAACTTACTTGTTTTCAACACTTTCAGATGTTTCTCCACACCAGAGATGCCTCTTACTGTTGTCTTCCCTAGGGGAGTCTGTGTAAATATCAAACAACACTATGTTTGTGTGATCCTCCTGTGTGAGGGATTTCTTAAATACGACATTTAAAATTTTAGCTTTCATTCTATCAAGTTCTTAGCCAGATCTATCGCAAAGGTATGGCAATGGGAATTTTACGCATCATGTCAATCTTTTTACAGACACAAAAATTTCTAATAACTTTTGCCTGTCAACATTTGCAGGTTGCTTTTTAAACTACAAGTGCAACAGTATCTGCTTTCTCAGCATTTTCTGAATTTTGTTACTGAACCACAGTGGGTGCTTTCCATCCTTAATCCACTTACTCAGCACATACTTATCCAGGGCCCAATTTACAATCAGTTGAATCTTTGCCCAAAATTCCTCTATAGCCATCATACTGAAACTAAAATATATCCGTTCATTGTGATGCTAACAAATGCTTACATGCTCTTTCAAGCAAAAATCCTCTCCTAGTCTTCTTCATGGATTTATTATCTTTAGTAGTAACCATCATCATAATATCTTGATCACTAATCCTCGTCTCTATGCTGATGCTTTCGAGAAAGTTGCGTGTGTTTGTACGTACAAGTCCTCGCTGAATATTTCGGGGCTTCTACTTTCGGTTTCAGCCATCTCCTGGTTCTCAAAATAATTTGAGAATGGCAACTTTCCTGGAGGGCAGTAAATTCAGGAACTTAGTTATACTTCGAGAATTTACTGTTAAAATTCTGACAGTCAGTATCTTTACTTTGTACAGCTCCGATTTCGCTGTGTGCATCAACTAGTAAGCATTGATTACAGGACCCCAAACTACTGCCTAGCTTAAAAACCCAATGCGTACTCCACAAGTACTCTGCTGCCTGAATACCTGCTTCATTTGTGTAGTGCACACCTAACCAACCCATGGGAGTCCTACAATTCTCCATCCCATGACGCAGGTCCATAAATCTGCAGCCAACACTATCACAAAACCTATAGAGCCTTTTGTTGAGACCCCCCATTCAGCTCCAAACTAAAGCACTCCAATCAACTGCGGGTATGATGCTGCAAACTGTGAGCTCTGCTTGCATCACATCTCAGATGAGGCCTGCCTGGCAGACATAGTGTGTGCACATTGGACTCCTTTTCAGTCCTGGATAGTTTGTAATAATAGACAGAAAGTCATCCTGTAAGACACAAGTGATATCTGGTGTTTCCCAAGGAAGTGTTTAAGGCCGTCTAGTCTATGTAAACAATTTCAGAGATGATGCTGTCATTTTCCACCTAGTAAAGTCACCAGAAGATCAGTATGAATTAAAAAATGATTTAGGCAAGATATTTGTATGGTGTCAAAAGTGACAATTGACCTTAAACAATAAAAAGCATGACACCCTCCACATAGAGTACTCCAAAGAAGTTGTTAAATTTCGATTATGTGATAAATATATAAATTTAAAGGTTGTTGGTTCATCTAAGTACCCAGGAATAACAATTATGAAGAACTTAACTTGGAATGATCACAAAGAAAATGTTGTTGGGAAGGCAAACCAACAACTGAATTTTATTGGCAGAACACTTAGAAGATGTAACAGATGTACTAAAGAGACTGCCTACAATACACTGTTTATCCTCAGAATACTGCTGTGCTGTTTGGATCCTTACCACATGGGATTGATGGAGAAGACTGAAAAAGTTCAAAGGAAGACAACTCATTTTGTATTATCATAAAAAGAGGGCAGATCATCATATATAGGATATGCAGTCATTAAAACAAAGACATTTTTCATTGTGATGAGATCTTTTCACGAAATTTCAATCACTAACTTTCTCCTTCAAATGCAAAAATATTTCCTGACACCCACCTGAATAAAGGGAAATGATTATCACAGTAAACTAACAAAATAATACGTCATACAGAAAGATTTAAGTGTTCTTTTTCCTGCACTAAGTTAGGGAGTGAAGCGGTAGAGAAATAGTGTGAAGGTGGTTTGATGAATCCTCTGCCAGCGGGGACAAACACTGGGGGATGGGGTCGCGGAAAAAAATTACATCTCTACATGTTTTTGGTTCTTTATTCAATTACGATTTTTTTCAACTGTCTTAGCTGGGTGATCATTCAAGCACATATGGTCAATGTAGCCAGTGATGCATTTGTTACTTTATAAATTTCAAATAAGAAAAAATAAATAAATGCGACGAAAAGATCTTATAGCTTGCCCAACATTTCTTGGGGCAATGTTCCTAGTATTGCTTGCACTCGCTGACAGAATTCCTTAGTTTCCATTACAGTTGTCACAGCTGCCACATTATACCAGTTGACTCTGAGCGGCACTGCAGTAGCCATTATCGCAATACTCTGCTTATCATCTGACCTTGAGTTGTGAGCCTTAATTTAATTTCATATCACTTTCACTGTTCCAAATAAGTAATGTGAAATGAATGCCACTTTAATGCAGTTTTATGAAACCTTGTCACTCCCATGAGTGATTTATTTTCTAGCAGACTAAATCTTGGGGACAGTGCCTGTCTGTGAAGGCCTTGGTGAGACTCTAAGCATACAGAGCAAGGGTGTTCTGTCACTGCAGATACATTGTACCTGAATGTTTTTAGTGGGGGACAGATCACAGTTGTCAAAATGCAGGTACTGTTGGCGGGTTTAATGAGTACAGAGGTTTGCTTGGAGCCATAAGAGAGGAATCAACATCCAGGAAGGCAGCACGCTGAGCTGAGAAGGATCAGTTGCAGTGGATGGGAGCAAAAGTGTTGAAGTTGTGAAAGAATGAAGATAGGGTGTCGTGGCCCTGAGTCCATGAAGATATTATCAAGGAATCTGAAGCAGAGCAAGGGTTTGGCTTTCTGAGGCCATGCAGGTACCCATGGCAGTGCCATGGATTTGTTTGTGTACTACCCTTCAAAGGAGTAGTAGTTTTGAGTTAGCATAAGGTGTATGAGGTTAGTAAGGTGTATCAGGAATGAGGTAGTGGGTCTGGAATCTGAAAGACGTTCGGAAAGGTAGCGTTCAATAAGATGTTAGTGTATAGGGAGAGTGTGTTAATAGCGACGAGTACAGATTCAGGAGGTAAATGGGTGGGGATGTTGGAGAGTCAGTGAAGAGAATGGTTGGTGTCTTTGAAGTGAGAAGCTAGATTACCAGCAATTTGTTGAAGGTGTTGGTCAATGAGGACTTAAATCCTTCAGTAGGGGCACAATAAACAAGCCACAATCTGACATCGAGGCTTGTTGGGTTTGTGGATTTTGGGGAGCATGAAGATGGTGGATGTGCAGATGTCATAGAGGCGAGGAGGGAAATGGATTCGCGCAAGAGGTTCTGGGAAAGGCTTTAAGTTTTAATCAGGGACTGGAGGTTATGTTGGGCATTTAGGATGGGATAACTCTGGCGGAGTTGACATGTGGAGGAGTCTGACATTTGGCAGACGTCTTCCTCCAGGTAGTCGCTGCGACTCATGACAACACTGGCAGAGCATTTGTCTACATCTGCATCTACATGCAAGTGATTACTCTGCTATTCATAATTAAATGCCTGGCAGAGGGTTCAATGAACCACCTTCCAGCAGTCTCTTTACTGTTCCACTCTCAAATGGTGCACAGGGGGAAATGAGCACTTAAATTTTTCTGTGTGAGCCCTGATTTCTCTTATTTTATCGTGATGATCATTTCTCCATATGTAGGTGGGTGCCAACAGAATGTTTACGCAATTGGAGGAGAAAACTGGAGATTGAAATTCCATGAGAAGATCCCGTCAGAATGAAAAACACCTTTGTTTTAATTATTGCTGCTCCAATTCACGTATCATGTCTGTGGCACTATCTCCCCTATTTGGCAATAAAACAAAATGAGCCGTTCTTCTTTGAACTTTTTGATGTCATCCGTCGGTCCCGCCTGATGCAGATCCCACACCGCACAGCAATACTCCAGAATAGGGTGGACAAGTGTAGTGTAAACAGTCTCTTTAGCAGATTTGTTGCAACTTCTAAGTGTTTTGTCAATGAATCACAGTCTTTGATTTGCTCTACCCACAACATTATCTATGTGATCCTTCCTATTAAGGTTATTTGTAATTGTAATCCCTAAGTATTTAGTTGAATTTACAGTCTTCAGATTTGTGTGACTTATCGCGTAATCGAAATTTAGTGGATTTCTTTTAGTACTCATGTGAATAACTTCACATTTTCCTTTTTTCAGGGTCAATTGCCACTTTTCGCACCACACAGATATCATATCTAAATCATTTGTCATCTGATGACTTTACAGGACGGTAAATGACAGCAACATCTGAAAATAATCTAACAGAGCTACTCAGATTGTCTCCTATGTGGTTAAGATAGATCAGGCACAATGGAGGACCTTCCTTGGGGAATGCCGGATCTTATTTCTGTTTTAGTCAATGACTTTCTGTCTATTACTACGAACCGTAACCTTTCTGACAGGAAATCATGAATCCAGTTGCACAACTGAGACACTATTCCATAGGCACACAGTTTGGTTAGAAGACGCTTGTGAGGAACAGTGGCGAAAGCCTTCTGGTAATCTAAAAATATGGAATCAATTTGACATTCCCTATCGATAGCACTCATTACTTCATGAGTATAGAGAGCTAGTTGTGTTTCACAAGAACAATGTTTCCTGAATCTATGCTGACTATGTGTCAATAAATCGCTTTCTTCAAGGTACTTCATAATGTCCGAACACAGTATATTTTCCAAAACCCTACTGTAAATCAATGTTAGTGATATCGGCCTTAATTCAGCGGATTACTCATATTTCCCTTTTTGCGTATTGGTGTGACTTGGACAATTTTCCAGGCTTTAGGTACTGAACTGCAGGGAGGATGATCACTTCATTACCTCTTTCAAGATTGTATGGTTGTCCTTTCCTCTGCTGAAAGGTTGGTGTTCTTAGGAACACACATGGGAAAGGATGGTGAGGCCAAGTTGAGAGTAAGGAATTCTTCAAAGGTGACCAGAGAAAGGTTGTGGGGTGAGGGAGGGAGGGAGGATGACAGTTGGATGGTGATGTGAACAGGGAGAAGCAGGATTGGATGTTTGAATTAGGTTTGCTTTGGTTAGATGGATTGGTGGTGAAGAAGTGTTTCCACAGCAGAGATCGGGAGAAGGAGAGTAGGTCTTCGACAAGACCAACATGGTTAAATTTTGTGTGTAGGGCTAAAGGTGAGGCCTTTGAATAGGACTGAAATTTCTGTGGGGCTCAGGGTTTAGATGGAAACATTCACAATCGTGTTCCGGGATTATATCAGCTCTGGATTTGGAGTGATGGTAGGGAGTTTTTGGTGATGTGGCAAGTTGTAAAGGTCTGCAAGGCAAGATCTGGATGCTTTGAGAGGTTGATGAGGAGGAACACTGTAAGTAGAAGGGGGTTGAATACTGGTATCCCAAGGCAGCAACAGGATGTCAGCAGATTGGATACCTTACAAAGGTGGTGTCTAGAATGCTCTTCCAGGTCCAGAAGAGCAAGAGAATCAATTTCTAAAATGTGATGTACATAGTAAGGATTGCACATAGCAATATGCAGAAAGAGCAGAGATGGTTCTGGGATGCCTGTGCCACAGAAATGTTTGTTTGTTTTTGCAGTACCAGGTTCATGAGGGACAGGGACTGGGGAATATTAAAAGGTGAATTTCATTGTTAAAGGAGGGGCGGGATCCATACAAAGAGATTTTTATGTTTAGTCCATGGAGAGGGGGGAGGAGGCAGGGTATTTCATTGTTTAGACAGCATTTAAGAAACAGGATTTTTGGGACTGTGATTTAGCCAGGGAAAGGGATATATTTCTGAACTGGTGCAGAAAGATTGAGCAGGGGTCCACTGTGCCAGGGTTGTTGTTGGGGAATCGGAAAATTATGTAACAACTAGGCAAATGAAGACATTGGGTGGTTATGAGGGGGGCTGAGTAACAGAAAAAGATGCCTAAAAATACGTACAAGCAAGCAAAAACATGCACAAATACACAAAAACACACACAAATACATAAAAATCTCATCAACCACCAACAGTATCTGTGACAGCTGCCATCCTTCCACACCAAAAAAATCCCTCCTATCAGCCTGGCAACCTGAGTACAGCATATCTGCAGTGACCAGAGCTCTCTTTCCCAGTATGCTGAAAGTCTCATCAATGCCTGCACAGACAAGCACTAACCCAGACCCAGTTCGTAAACAGATCTCCTGTGTCATTTCCCCTCACATCCCCAATCCTACCATCTCCCCCAAGAGCCAGCCAAATAGGAGTCTCCCAATACCAACCCAGACTGGATCAACTGAACCACATCCTTCACCAGGGCTTTGATTACCTATCACCAGACTCTTAAATGAGGGACATCCTATGCAAGATCCTTCCCACCTCTCCTTAGGTGTTGTCACATCGCACACCCAAGCTCCACAACATCCTAGTCTATCCCTATGCCATTCCCAATCCCAACTCCTTGACATAAGGATCATAACCCTGTGGAAGAACCAGGTGGAAAACATGGCCAATACACCCATCCAGCACTTCCTATTCTAGTTTTGCTACAGGCTTATCTTACCCCATCAGAGGCTGGGCCACCTGTGAAAGCTCCCATGTTGCATAACAGCTCTACTGCAACTACTACACAGCTTTTTATACTGGTATGACAAGCAATCTGCTGTCCGTCAGGATGTACAGCCACCACCAAACTGTGGCAAAGAGCACAATAGACCAGCCTGTTGCACAACATGCTGCTAATTAAACATGCTTGATTTCAATAGCTGCTTTACAACCCGGGCTATCTGGATCCTCCCTTCCCCAACCATCTCTCCCTATTCTTGTTTCCCACTCTCTTCATGTGTCACTCTGTTGGCAATGCACCCGCCCATCTTTCCCCGCTCCTCTCCTTTTTTCCTCCGTTTCCTCCCTTCGTTCCCACCTGCCTGGCCCACAGCCTTACGACACTGGGCCTGTTGGCAGTCTAGTCCCTGCACACTCGACCAAACAGCACTCTTGTCTGCCCCACTCATATCCTGCTATCCCTTCCCATTCCCATCCCCTTCAGATTGCTGCTTCCATGCTATGTGACAGCTGCATTCCAGTCCAAGCTACCGAATACGGCAGTCGTGTGCGTGAAGTGTAGTTGTGTGTGTGTGTGTGTGTGTGTGTGTTGGGGCTTATGGGCGCTCAACATCGAGGGTCATCAGCGCCCTGACACACATTAAAAGGAACGAATGTGGACAGACCTAAGAAAACTAAAGCACACACTCAAAGAAAGAAGGAAAATGCTACATAAGAAAGTAAAACCTAAGGAAAGGGGAAACATAGCAACAAAAATGTCACAGGAAATTGTTATTGGCTGGCCACTTACATAAAAAATGGGCGAGCTTGTCACACAGTGAGCAAATTAAAATCCTCTCCCTAAAATCTTTGTAAAAACATTTGACAGGGCACAGAACTTTAAAACTTTAACCACATTCGTCCAAGTGTTGCCTAAAAGAGATGGCAGGTCCGCTGGCAAGTCAGCCGCGACCCGCTGGTCAGAAAATAAAACGCAATCCAATAAAACGTGGCACACAGTGACCTGGACGCCACAAGCACCACACATTGGAGGGTCCTCTCGCCGGAGAAGAAAGCCACGTGTCATAGGGCTGTGGCCTATTCGAAGCTGAGTGAGGAGAACCTCGTCCCATCAATGGGGCTGAAAGGAAGTACACCACACACGCGTTGTGGGCTTGACTATACGGAGCTTATTGTCAGTCACTTCCAGCCACTCATCCTCCCACCGACGCATGACCTGTGAGCTCAACAGCGAGGTGAGTGCGTGCAAGGGGATAGCACACTGAGATACTTGTGGGGCGAGACACGCCTCCTTGGCTGCGAGATCTGCCCTTTCATTCCCAGCAATGCCGACATGCCCAGGAACCCAGCAAAAAGCTACAACCTTCCCCAGTCGCTGTAGTCGGAGGAGGGCATCCTGGATGGTCTGGACAATTTTGTCTACCGGATACAAACACTGCAATGAGTGAAGGGCACTGAGTGAATCGGAACAGACAAGAAATTTAGGAGAGGAAGAATGTCTCATGTGCTCCAGTGCCCGCAAGATCGCAGACAATTCTGCATCAAAGACAGTAAAAGTCTGAGGCAGTCGGACCTTGAGGACACGATATGGAAAAACAACTGAGCAACCAACAGAATCCCCTTGTTTCGACCCATCCGTAAAAACAGCTACATAGTCGTGGTGCTCAGATAAAATGGCAGAAAATGCTGCATTAAAAACGGTGGCAGGAGTGCAATCTCTCTTGTACTGCAATAAATCTAAAATCACTCTGGGCCTCTTCAGTAACCAGGGTGGCAGGCAGTTAAAACCCTGGATTTGGGGTTGTATAGACTCCACACCAAGCGACTCTAGTACACGTTGCACACGGATCCCAAATGGCAACGTAGCCCGGGGACGGCGGGAAAAAAGGCGGTCCAGAGGTGGATGGGCAACAAGATGGTGAGCAGGCGAGCTGGGAGCTGCAAGAAACTTACAAGCCTGGCGCACCAGCAGGAGCTGCCGCCGGATGGTAAGTGGCGGTTCGCCAGACTCAGCACAGAGGCTGGGTATGGGACTGGTCCGATAAGCACCTGTGGCCAGTCGGATCCCAGCATGGTGAACAGCATCAAGGATCCGCAAATAAGATGGCCTCGCTGACCCATATACTGTGCAGCCATAGTCCAGCCGTGAACGCACAAAAGCATCATAAAACTGAAGGAGACGCGCCCTGTCCGCGCCCCAAGACCTGTGGCTGAGGCACTTGAGAATGTTCAGTGCCTTCAGCGTTCTGGCTTTCAAGTCACGTAGGTGTGGCAGCCATGACAACCTGGAGTCAAAAATTAGGCCTAGAAACCGCACTGTGTCTCTAAAATGTAGGACAGTATCAACCATATGTAAGGCAGGCAAAGTAAAAAGATGACGAGAACGATTAAAATGAACACAAACACACTTATCGGCAGAAAACCGAAAACCCGTCTTTACAGCCCACTCCTCTAACCGCCGCACTGTTAGCTGCAACTGACGGCTCACAGTTGCAACACTGGAGGAGGAACAGAAAACAGCAAAGTCATCCACAAATAAGGAGCACTGTACTGGACTCCTCACTGTAGACGTTATACTGTTGATGGCTATGGCAAAGAGGGTAACACTTAAAACACAGCCCTGGGGGACACCGTTCTCTTGCTCAAAGCGATTAGACAGTGTGTTCCCAACGCGGGTCCGAAAAAACCGCTGAGACAGGAAAGACCGAATGAAAATGGGGAGGCGGCCACGAAAGCCCCATTGATGCATTTGTGCAAGAATACAGTGTCTCCAAGTAGTATCATATGCCTTACTGATATCAAAGAAGATACCGATACAGTGATGCTGATGGAGAAAAGCCTGCTGAATAGCCACCTCGAGGAGGATCAGGTTGTCGACCGTGGACCGAAATTTTCGGAATCCACACTGAAAGCGGCTAAGGAGCTGTCTGGTCTCTAACAGCCAGACCAGACGCCGGTTAACCATCCGTTCCAGGGTCTTTCCAACACAGCTTGTCAAGGCGATACTACGATAACTACCGGGACGTGTGCGGTCCTTTCCTGGTTTGAGGAGAGGGATGAGGATTGCCTCCCTCCACGAGGTGGGGAACACTCCTGTCTGCCATATGAGATTAAAACATTCGAGGAGGATTTCCTTTGACGCCGCTGGCAGATGTCGAAGCATGGAGTACCGGATGCGGTCGTAACCTGGTGCAGTGTCAGAAGTCTCAGTAAGTGCCGATTCAAGTTCCCACATGGAGAAAGGGGAATTGTAGGCCTCAGAACTGTTCGACCGAAAGTCCAAGGTCGCTCTTTCGACAGTCGCACGGTAGCGACGAAACGCTTGATCCTGGTTTGCAGTGGCAGTACTTTGTGCAAAATGCCCTGGGGGGGGGGGGGGGGGGGGTGAAGTGTAGTTGCTAGTGTGAATGAATGTGTGTGTGTGTGTGTGTGTGTGTGTGTGTGTTTGTGTGTGTGTGTGTGTTTCCTTTTCCGATGAAGGCTATGACTGGAAGCTAATGTGTAAGTGTCTTTTAGGTGTGCCAATCTGTAATGTGACGTGTCATCTTTTACATACATTTCTGAAATTCCAACTTGGAGTTTCCATTGTTTGAAGAAAATTTACCAAGTTTGAGATTGGTTAGCATTTACAGACAGCCAGAGAAAAAACTCTTCTATTGGTAATGCTTATCATTTCAGAATGATCTCAAGAAGCCTGTTACATCTAGGTTAGCTAAACTAGATGAAGGCTTTGATTACACAAAACAACTTGTAAAGTGAATTCCTGATCATGAGAGTAATTTGTTGTATTAAAATAATCATTTAGCTGTGAGATGTTATGAGCAAAGCCTAGTAGGTAGTAGTGTGCATCCCACATTCCAAAAAGAAAGGTTTTTTACAGGAGTTACTGAAAAGAATTTTGGATGTTACTACATTTTTAGACTTGCGAAATTTGCCTTGTAGCCACCACTTAAGCGAAACAGATAATGACGACTTCTTGGTGTTAATTGAGTTACTGATTAAATATGACCCGTTTTAAGCGAATACAAAATATGTTTTGCAGCTGACAAGAGAAACTTGAAAACATAGCACACTATTTATCTTGGAGAGTGCAGAATGAGCTTACAAATATGGCTGGGCAAATAAAAGGTGTGTAAGAGAAAACTATACACATTTATCTGCTAGCAACATTTTCTCCTTTTGCAGCTCATATGACCTTAGCAGGACTACATGCTACAAGAAGTAACGAAGTAGTAGGTAGATTCTTCGACTGGCTAAACCAGCTGTACAATTTTTTCAGTCCAAGCCCACAGAGATGGGAAGGGTTATTAAAATACATTGGCGGTTGATCTCTTCATGTCCTCTCTGAAACAAGATAGAGCACAAGAATTGAGGCAGTGAAGCCTATAGCAGAAAAATTAACAGAATAATGAGAGGACAGATTTCTCTCATCAGTAACAAATCACAATCTTCAATATAATTAGTAAAGTTCACTCATTAGTTGAATAATTATAAACATAAGTGTATCTATCAAGTCTTTAAACAAACAATAAATGTTAAATGGACTGGATTATCATAACCACATCAACCACTAGGCTTTTTAATAAAAACTTCTAAAAAATGTTGATCAGCATAAGTTACTCCTATGAACATTTAACATCTTTTTAAAATACCGTTTTGAATGTTACTATAATTCAACAATTCATTTAACCCACTGGTAACTCTGGAACAGCTAACCATTTGAAAGGCAAATGACATATGGCACAGACTGCATAAGAGGGGAGGTCTGCTGTCTCTTCCGAGCAAGGTGTCGCAGTGGCTAGCACACTGGACTCGCATTTGGGAGGACGACGATTCAATCCCGCGTCCGGCCATCCTGATTTAGGTTTTCCATGATTTCCCTAAACTGCTCCAGGCAAATGCTGGGATGGTTCCCTTGAAAGGGCACGCCCAACTTCCTTCCCCGTCCTTCCCTAATCCGATGAGACCGATGACCTCGCTGTCTGGTCTCCTCCCCCAAATATAACCCAACCCAACTCCGCCGTCTCTAAATTTCTCCACATGGTAGTGAATCTATATACTGGGAATGGAAATTGTTATTAATACACTTGAGCGGGGTCTTACAAACAAATCACTTTGTATGTCTGTGGTAAACAAAGATCTATGTGATGATGTGCTATTAGCAGTGACATTTGTTAGTCAGTAGGACGGGGCGGTAAGGATGGGAACTGGTCCTGCTTTCCTAAAGTCTCAAGAAATGCTTAACTGTTCTGCCCTCTATTCCAAGGGTATACAAATCAAAGTACTGCTCCCGTAAGTACTACTGCCAGGAAATGTAGCTCTGAGGTTAAGGCATGCCTCAAACTGCAGATATATCTCGGTCTGAAGCGTTGTTGTTATGCACGGAAAATTAACAATCGTGCACTGCACCTTAGGCTTGGGTTGAAACAGTGTACATGATGTACCCTTCACCTTGCACCATAGGGTGGTTTCCACTATACAGACATAGGTGACACCAATTTAATTTCTAATATCAGACAGTGGGACTAAGCATTCTGTGACAAATACTAAGGTGTGGTTGCTGTACAACACTATGGAACAGATGAATATGAGAACCTTCTAGTCTCCTAATTTACATATGTTGAAAACTCTTGAGACATCACACGATTGTGCACTAACAGCAATCAGTTTCCAAATAAAAGCAATTATGAAGCCATTTCCAGAAAACTGTGGGCGAAATATTGACAGTAGCATCATCAAAACTGATAGTGTAAATTAATAAATGATTCCAAGTACTACTTACATAGAAGAAACAAGACACGTTTATGCTGTCACTCACAAGGGAAACTCCCAATTGCACCTGCCTCAGATTTAGTGGTAAGAGAGCCCAATGAACAGCCCGTACAAACCTGAACACAAATCAAGCATGAAAACAGAAAGACAGTGTACTGAACTTTGAAAAAAAAGAAAGAAAGAAAGAAACCGTGAACGGTCCAAGGACTAGAACTGCAATATAGAGCAGCCTCTATAAGCAATGGTGTCTGACTCAGTGGTCACGGTGTTGGACTGCCAAGCGGACGAGCAGTGTTCAAATCTCCCTCATGCCTTTATTTTTTCCCCCTGTTCATTGTATTTATATTTGTGTCTACATTGTGGTGCAAGGAAGGGACCTATAATGACAGTTGATTCTGCTCAACTACTCTATTAGCAGCTGAAATGACGTGGCTTTTGAACGG
Organism: Schistocerca cancellata; assembly: GCF_023864275.1. NCBI lineage: Eukaryota > Metazoa > Arthropoda > Insecta > Orthoptera > Acrididae > Schistocerca > Schistocerca cancellata. Next base: position 1,140,254,976 of record NC_064626.1, on the reverse strand, counting down.
GAGCCACAAACATTTGAGGACAAGGTGGCAAGTCCACCGAATCCTCCATGGGAAAACACGTCAGGTGTGTCATACACGGCATTAGTGATAGTACGTGTGTCATATGATAGAAATCTCTTACCAATGCACCTAATTTGTGTGCTTGGTAAGTGAACTGTGAGATATGCCTCCTTGCTCGGTTTAGGTTTTCGTATGAATGTGAATGCAATCATTCCCAAGGAAATGAAAGAAACAAAATAGTCTGTCAAATAAGAACTTAAGTTGCAACAAATGAATGCAGCAGTTTCACAATCACACAGTTTCTCTGTGCTCTGACAAAACATATGGTTTCAATGTTTTTGAAGTTTTGATTCTAGAATTCCTCCATTGTAACATAGTTCACACCCATTTACTTGTTGTTTTCATTTCTGTGAGATGTTTATGTGGTATCTTGACTGCTTTCACTATTCATCATATTTACTTGCAAAGGTAACGTATTCTTACAACATGACTTGTATTGTATAACCAATCTATATCACGACAACTGCCAAGACTACAGAAAGAAAACAGACATTTCAATGACTGGAATTTGGAAATTTGTGGTAAGATCTTATGGGACCAAACTGCTGGGGTCATGTTCCTAAGCTTACACACTGTTTAGTCTAACTTAAACTAACTCACACTAAGAACAACACACACACCCATGCCCAAGGGAGAACTCGAACCCCCGACGGAGGGAACCGCGCGGACCACGACAAGGTGCCTCAGACCGCACAGCTTTCACTGACTGGACGGAGAGTTCACAATGTTGAGAAAAAAAAAAAATAAATAAATAAATACCGTGAGGCAGTTTCGAACATGGCTCACCAGCGTAACAGTCCAACATCTTCACCACGATGCCCTTGCCCATATAGACTGCTCTATATTGCACTTCCTGTCCTTGGACCATTCACTGTTTCTCTTTTGCCTCCCCCCCCCCCCCCCCAACAATTCAATAAAACTTCCAGTTTTCATGCTTGATCTGTGTTCAGTTTTTGACAAGCTATCGTCTGGACCATCTTACCACTAAATCTGAGGGATATTGTGATGTGGAGTTTCCCTTGTTAGTGTGTGTGTGTGTGTGTGTGTGTGTGTGAATAAGTCACAAAATATTCACCTACTCCGTATTTTCAGATATGTTCAATCAACATCAGCACAAGAATTGCACGACCAAGACAACTAAGTATCTGCGAACTTGGTGGACACTTCACTTTGTTTGATGTGATGTTTCATTTTTAATGTTTTGCAGAGTATTCAAGCAGTAGGTGAACAAGCGTACTGTAACCTACTTCCTTTGTTTTCGGATTGCATTTCTTTAGGATTCTTCCAATGAATCTCAGTCTGGCATCTGCTTTACCGACGATCAAATTTATATGATCATTCCATTTTAAATCACTCCTAATGTGTACTCCCAGAACACAGCATGTCATTCTCAATGGAGAGAAGCCTTCCGAAGTAAGAGTGATTTCAGGTGTACCGCAGGGGAGTGTCATAGGACCGTTGCTATTCACAATATACATAAATGACCTTGTGGATGACATCGGAAGTTCACTGAGGCTTTTTGCAGATGATGCTGTGGTGTATCAAGAGATTGTAACGATGGAAAATTGTACTGAAATGCAGGAGGATCTGCAGCGAACTGACGCATGGTGCAGGGAATGGCAATTGAATGTCAATGTGGACAAGTGTAGTGTGCTGTGAATACATAGAAAGATAGACCCCTTATCATTTAGCTACAAAATAGCGGGTCAGCAACTGGAAGCAGTTAATTCCATAAATTATCTGGGAGTACACATTAGGAGTGATTTAAAATGGAATGATCATATAAATTTGATCGTCGGTAAAGCAGATGCCAGACTGAGATTCATTGGAAGAATCCTAAAGAAATGCAATCCGAAAACAAAGGAAGTAGGTTACAGTACGCTTGTTCGCCTACTGCTTGAATACTGCTCAGCAGTGTGGGATCCGTACCAGATTGGGTTGATAGAAGAGATAGAGAAGATCCAACGGAGGGCAGCGCGCTTCGTTACAGGATAATTTAGTAATCGCGAAAGCATTAAGGAGATGATAGATAAACTCCAGTGGAAGACTGCAGGAGAGACGCTCAGTAGCTCGGTACGAGCTTTTGTTAAAGTTTCGAGAACATACCTTCACCGAGGAGTCAAGCAGTATATTGCTCTCTGCTACATATATCTCGCGAAGAGACCATGAGGATAAAATCAGAGAGATTAGAGCCCACACAGAAGCATACCGACAATCCTTCTTTCCACGAACAATACGAGACTGGAATAGAAGGGAGAACCGATAGAGGTACTCAAGGTACCCTCTGCCACACACCGTCAGGTGGCTTGCGGAGTATGGATGTAGATGTAGATGTCCACAGTGTCAGAGTCACGCTTTACAAGACACAAATAGTTAAACTCTCAAGGGTCTCAAGACACACTGTCAATTCTCATCCCTAAAACAACTGGATTTGCTTGTGCGGTGCTTCTGAACACTGGAGATACAAGCACAGAAAGAGACTAATTCTTGTTTATGCTTCAACTGAATGCAATCATCTGATTCTCATTGATATGAAAAGTGAGAAGGAAAGAGATTTCAGAACTTCTCTTTGGTTGCTGTTGAATAATCCCCTAGGGATGGGAAAAACCAATACCAGTATTTTAGTTCTACATAACCAGTATTTTTCTTTTTTTGAGCAATGACGAGGTACATAACTGATGTATCAATTCACCACAGCAGTCATGCTAACATTTTTAGTTTTAGATAAAACTTAAAAAAAAAAAAAAACGAGTTTGGTTGTACATTTTGTCAGTTCTTAAAAATTTATATCATCTTTGAATGATACTGTTGTGATGAAAGTAGTCACCTTGCAGCTCACCACATTATAGATCGAGTATTTATGAACAGATTGGACAACAAATATTCACCACTGGATTAATTCTTTACTGAAATTTTAACTATTGTCACGTAATTATTCCCAATAAATGTTATATTTTGCACACTATCAAAAATGTTCATTGGAATTTTCTGAAAGAGCATTTTTGGCTTTGACAGCAAAAAATCAGTTGGATTCCAATTCCCATTAGAAAGTAAAGGTATATATATTCGACTAAAAAACGACTTTTTCATTCAAAGTATTAAAAAAAGAAATATACATTTTACAGAAAAGCTTATTATTTAATAACCAAATTGTGGTATGATCCTCGATTGCAATGTGATTTTTAAAAGAGATTTAAAAAATTAAGATCATTAGGAGTATAGTGCTGAATTTTTTTGTAGTACTCAAATCGAACTTTTCAAGAAAAATCAGCAAAATGTAAACTGATTAAGTTTTATTTTATGACACCCAGCATCGAATTAAAGCATCGGTTTGTTTCACATAAGGAAAAAAAAAATTGTTTTCAAGATGGAAATTTACGCGTCCATTCATTAATGCAGCACCAAATTAGACCAGTGCAATTTTCATTTTATCCAGGTCTTATTGACAGAATAACCAGTGCCACAGCAGCAACACGCGTCTCGCCCCAGCCTGTGCCGACTGCTACCACCGTGCAGCAGCACTGCTCAGCTCCTGGTTACTTCATTGTGTTTTAATTTTCTTGTTAATAATTAAGAGGCACTGAGAACACTAAGGGCCAAAAGCACAGACACAAGTTTCAAAAGAAATAGATGTTGGTAAAAATCTAATTTGTAAACAAACTACCAGTCTCATATCCCTGACTTGTTTTTTAACCAACCCTCGACTTCCTACACTTCCTATGAAAAAATTTGTACCCACTTTATGTTATGAGATATTAATTGGATAGATAAAAAACTACCCACCAAGTGGCAACAGAACACACACATAAAAGAGGGTTGTAATTAGGCAAGCTTTTGGGGGCAGTGGCTCCTCCTCCAGGCAGTAGGGTTGAAGGGGAAGGAAGAGGGGTGAAGGAAAAGGAGTAAATTTCGGGATAGTCACATAGAACCATGAGGCAGGGAAGACTTTCTGTGTGGGATGAGAAGGAAAGACAGACTGTTGGGGACTGCATCAGATGAGACTTGAAAACCTGAGAGCTTAAAGATGGAAGACACGGTAATACGCAAGACGGAGATTATTGCTTAAACGTCATGCATGAGTTAAGCTCTCAGGTTTTCAAATCTCGTTCTATGCAGTCCCCAACAATCAGTCTTTACCTCTCGTCCCGTGTGGTAAGTCTCCCCTGACCCACAGTTCTGGGCGACTTTCCCAAAATCTACCCCTTTTCCTAGACTTCTCCAGTCCTTTTCTTTCACCCCTCTTCCTTCCCCATCAACCTATCTGTCTGAAGAAGGAGCCACTTGCTCAGAAAGCTTGCCTAATTACAACCCTCTTTTATGTGTGTGTTCTGCTGCCACTTAATTAATATTTTACAATTATATTTATTATTAATGTTAATTTACAAAACTTCCATGAACAGACTAATGAGATAGCACCTTTTGACAGTTATAAAGTTTGTGATCAAAATGAAACTAGGATCAGATCATAAAGAACATATACTAAATGCACCACACACACACAATGATAACTTCATGGTCCTTATTACCATCATTTTCATTAAGCACATTCTATGGCTTGAGGTTCAGATAAAACAGCCGATATACCTCCGGTTATAAAGTACTGCTGCTACTTACGTGATAATTATGGTTTGTAGCTTCATGCACATATGGAAATTAGTATCTGAGAAATCAAACAATAGAAAATCTGGGTTGGAATGTAACAAAATTATGAGTAGGAAAATTGCTACTCACCATATTTTGGAGATGCTGAGTCACAGATAGGCACAACAAAAAGAATATCACATTAAAACTTTCGGCCATTGGCCTTCATCAACAACAACAACACACACACACACACACACACACACACACACACACACGGAAACGCAGCTCACATACATGACTCGAGTCTGTGTCTAGTGTTAACGAAGGCCAATGGCCGAAAGCTTTAATTGTGAGAGTCTTTTTGTTGCACCTATCTGCAACTCAGCATCTCTGCTATATGGTGAGTAGCGACTTTCCTTCTCATACTATTATCTGAGAAATCAGTGCTACAGCTTTTCATAAATATTCATACAGTGGGGGCCTACAGATATAGATAAAAGTAGTTCCCCATAAGATCAACAGATATCAGTAACATGCACATATGCTAAAATCTCAAAGCAATGATAGTGTGCTTTAGGCCCTTATGGTTCTCAGCACCTCATATTAATAAAATGAATATCACACTACACCAATTTGCCACCACTCATATCAAACACGCACATAACACTCCACTTTGTTGGTAGCGAAAGCTTGAATTTTGTGTGTATGTTTGTGTGTGTATCAACATGCCAGCACTTTCGTTTGGTAAGTTACATCATCTTTGTTTTTAGATATATTTTTCCCACATAGAATCTCCCGGGACTGGAATGACTCCTTACCCTCTCCCTTAAAACCCACATCCTTTCGTCTTTCCCTCTCCTTCCCTCTTTCCTGATGAAGCAACTGTTTGTTGCGAAAGCTTGAATTTTGTGTGTATGTTTGTGTTCGTTTGTGTGTCTGTCGACCTGCCAGCACTTTCATTTGGTAAGTCACATCATCTTTGTTTTTAAGTATATATATCTCCCAGGAGCGGAAAGACTTACCTGTCTGCTTGTGTCTGTGTATGTGCGGACGGATGTGTGTGTGTGTGTGTGTGTGTGTGTGTGTGTGTGTGTGTGCGCGGTGCGCGATTGTATACCTGTCCTTTTTTCCCCCTAAGGTAAGTCTTTCCGCTCCCGGAATTGGAATGACTCCTTACCCTCTCCCTTAAAACCCACATCCTTTCGTCTTTCCCTCTCCTTCCCTCTTTCCTGATGAGGCAACAGTTTGTTGCGAAAGCTTGAATTTTGTGTGTATGTTTGTGTTTGTTTGTGTGTCTGTCGACCTGCCAGCACTTTCATTTGGTAAGTCACATCATCTTTGTTTTTAGGTATATATATATATATATTATATATATATATATATATATATATATATGTAAGTCTTTCCGCTCCCGGGACTAGAATGACTCCTTACCCTCTCCCTTAAAACCCACATCCTTTTGTCTTTCCCTCTCCTTCCCTCTTTCCTGATGAGGCAACAGTTTGTTGCGAAAGCTTGAATTTTGTGTGTATGTTTGTGTTCGTTTGTGTGGCTGTCGACCTGCCAGCACTTTCATTTGGTAAGTCACATCATCTTTGTTTTTAGGTATATTTTTCCTTCGTGGAATGTTTCCTTCTATTATAACCATATATATATATATATATATATATATATATATATATATATATATATATATATATATATATATATATATATATATATATATTTTTTAAGATGATGAGACTTACCCAACAAAAGCGCTGGCAGGTCGATAGACACACAAATAAACACAAACATACACACAAAACTCTAGCTTTCGCAACCAACGGTTGCCTCGTCAGGAAAGAGGGAAGGAGAAGGAAAGACAAAAGGATTGGGTTTTAAGGGAGAGGGTAAGGAGTCATTCCAATCCCGGGAGCGGAAAGACTTACCTTAGGGGGAAAAAAGGACAGGTTTACACTCGCACACACACACATATCCATCCACACATACACAGACACAAGCAGACATTTGTAAAGGCAAAGAGTTTGGGCAGAGATGTCAGTCGGGACGGAAATACAGAGGCAAAGATGATGTTGAAAGACAGGTGAGGTATGAGCGGCGGCAGATTGAAATTAGCGGAGATTGAGGCCTGGCGGATAGCGAGAAGAGAGGATATGCTGAAGGGCAAGTTCCCATCTCCGGAGTTCTGACAGGTTGGTGTTAGTGGGAAGTATCCAGATAACCCGGACGGTGTAACACTGTGCCAAGATGTGCTGGCCGTGCACCAAGGCATGTTTAGCCACAGGGTGATCCTCATTACCAACAAACACTGTCTGCCTGTGTCCATTCATGCGAATGGACAGTTTGTTGCTGGTCATTCCCACATAGAACGCTTCACAGTGTAGGCAGGTCAGTTGGTAAATCACGTGGGTGCTTTCACACGTGGCTCTGCCTTTGATCGTGTACACCTTCCGGGTTACAGGACTGGAATAGGTGGTGGTGGGAGGGTGCATGGGACAGGTTTTACACCGGGGGCGGTTACAGGGGTAGGAGCCAGAGGGTAGGGAAGGTGGTTTGAGGATTTCATAGGGATGAACTAAGAGGTTACGAAGGTTAGGTGGACGGCGGAAAGACACTCTTGGTGGAGTGGGGAGGATTTCATGAAGGATGGATCTCATTTCAGGGCAGGATTTGAGGAAGTCGTATCCCTGCTGGAGAGCCACATTCAGAATCTGATCCAGTCCCGGAAAGTATCCTGTCACAAGTGGGGCACTTTTGGGGTTCTTCTGTGGAAGGTTCCGGGTTTGAGGAGATGAGGAAGTGGCTCTGGTTATTTGCTTCTGTACCAGGTCGGGAGGGTAGTTACGGGATGCAAAAGCTGTTATCAGGTTGTTGGTGTAATGGTTCAAGGATTCCGGACTGGAGCAGATTCGTTTGCCACGAAGACCTAGGCTGTAGGGAAGGGACCGTTTGATGTGGAATGGGTGGCAGCTGTCATAATGGAGGTACTGTTGCTTGTTGGTGGGTTTGATGTGGACGGACGTGTGAAGCTGGCCATTGGACAGGTGGAGGTCAACGTCAAGGAAAGTGGCATGGGATTTAGAGTAGGACCAGGTGAATCGGATGGAACCAAAGGAGTTGAGGTTGGAGAGGAAATTCTGGAGTTCTTCTTCACTGTGAGTCCAGATCATGAAAATGTCATCAATAAATCTGTACCAAACTTTGGGTTGGCAGGCCTGGGTAACCAAGAAGGCTTCCTCTAAGCGACCCATGAATAGGTTGGCGTACGAGGGGGCCATCCTGGTACCCATGGCTGTTCCCTTTAATTGTTGGTATGACTGGCCTTCAAAAGTGAAGAAGTTGTGGGTCAGGATGAAGCTGGCTAAGGTAATGAGGAAAGAGGTTTTAGGTAGGGCGGCAGGTGATCGGCGTGAAAGGAAGTGCTCCATCGCAGCGAGGCCCTGGACATGCGGAATATTTGTGTATAAGGAAGTGGCATCAATGGTTACAAGGATGGTTTCCGGGGGTAACAGACTGGGTAGGGATTCCAGGCGTTCGAGAAAGTGGTTGGTGTCTTTGATGAAGGATGGGAGACTGCATGTAATGGGTTGAAGGTGTTGATCTACGTAGGCAGAGATGCGTTCTGTGGGGGCTTGGTAACCAGCTACAATGGGACGGCCGGGATGATTGGGTTTGTGAATTTTGGGAAGAAGGTAGAAAGTGGGGGTGCGGGGTGTTGGTGGGGTCAGGAGGTTGATGGAGTCAGGTGAAAGGTTTTGTAGGGGGCCTAAGGTTCTGAGGATTCCTTGAAGCTCCGCCTGGACATCAGGAATGGGATTACCATGGCAAACTTTGTAAGTAGTGTTGTCTGAAAGCTGACGCAGTCCCTCAGCCACATACTCCCGACGATCAAGTACCACAGTCGTGGAACCCTTGTCCGCCGGAAGAATGACGATGGATTGGTCAGCCTTCAGATCACGGATAGCCTGGGCTTCAGCAGTGGTGATGTTGGGAGTAGGATTAAGGTTTTTTAAGAAGGATTGAGAGGCAAGGCTGGAAGTCAGAAATTCCTGGAAGGTTAGGAGAGGGTGATTTTGAGGAAGAGGAGGTGGGTCCCATTTTTCCCACGTGGAATGTTTCCCTCTATTATATATATATATATATATATATATATATGTATATATATATATATATATCTGCGAGTTTTTGTGTGTGTGTGTGTGTGTGTGTGTGTGTGCGCGCGCGTGCAAGTACAACATAAAAATACAGCACTATTACACAAAGGCATATTCCAGCCCAGCATCAGATTGTATGATACATTACCCATATCCACAAAAGAAAAGATAGAAAAAAAAATCAACATGAAGTCTCACTTGGTCAAGCATTGCTTCTATACTGTAAGGGAGTATCTACAAAAACTAAACTGTAACGCCAATTCAACAATTAAGAATTTCTTTGTAAAGTGTGCAGAATAATAAAATATTGTGCAATATTACTTTCTGATAAAAATAATGTGTGTAAAAATTTCAAGAAATGTTTATGATAATTAAGGAATGGTCCAATATATTTTGTACACTTTGCAATCAGAGATCAATAAATAAATAATCTATACACTCCAAATATTCAGGGTAATGTTGGGGAGAAGATGTAGGAATAATCGAAAAACACTAATAATCGATATACTTTCAAACTTGATACTCTTTTGTACTTTCAACATTGCAGCCCAGTCAGCAATCATGATAATCTAGTATATAAGAAACTATCAGCCTTGATTGCGGTAATGAAACCAACCTTTACCTAGGTTGGCGTCCATGGAGACGAGGCGCACGCCAGAGCTTAAGTTAAGTCTTTGTGTTGACCTAGTACTTATGTACCACAATTGTAGAATGTGACTATGCCTATTCAGGCTGGTTTAGTTTTAATTCTAGACCATGCCCTCTTAGACAAATTATATATTCAGGTATATCTTATGAAGAGGGCTCAATTATTTGGGCTGAAACCTACGTAAAGGTTGGTTTCAATACCGCAATCGAGGCCGATAGTTTCTTATATATTGATACTCTTTGTTCGAAAGTTTATCAAAGTTCTGTAGACCTATTTACTTCTTAAATAGCCTGTGATGTTGGTTTGCTTCTGAGAGGAGTTGATTTTTTTCACACACCATTTTGAATTTATCTTGCAACAATAATGTCATTGCACTGACAGTGCCTCTGCCACATATAATCTAGAAGAGTATCAACATGCTACAATGTGGTCAATGACTGAAAAGATCACTGTCTTCATCTACTTTCATATTCACTGTTCTCTTCATTTGGTTGTGAAGCAGCAGTCACAATTTCAGTGTACCTGAAGCTGGGTTCATATGCACTGATATTTAGCCACCGATTCAAGTTTTCTTTGTTGACATCTTCAAAACCATGTAAACCCATTTCCAGATTCATTATTAATGTAGTTATTCCTTCATCACGGAAACCTTGAAAATCACTTTCTTCCAGATCTGGAAGGCTTTTCCTCAATGACCGAACTAGTGTATGTGGCTCGACTTCTGCCAGGCATCAGAAATCCCGAGCATGGCATCTAGAATTGTCAACTTCTTCCAGAACACCACGAAATCTTCCTCATCAACCCAAATCGTCATTAATTAGGGCATTCTGAGTAGAACAGCCCAGTATTGCCAATTTACCAATACAATCACACCCTGCTCCACCGGCTGTGTAATGGCAGTCATATTAGGAGGTAAAAATATAATTATAGTGAGACCATAATCAGATATGAGAGTCCTCAGATCGGGAGCTGATTGTATTACCAAGTAATAGAACACCCTTCTTTGGTAATCCTTTCTATTCTAGAAACTGCTAAACTTGCGGTACAAGATGTATGTGGAATCAGTTTTTGAAAATGTCACTATTTAGTCATGCTCCTTTTTGTTTGCAATAATGCACAGGGAGATCCATAGCAGTGATAGCTTGAAATGTTTGATCCCCCCCATCACTAGTATTGTGTTCTTTAGGCAAGTTATATCCAGGAGCACAAACATCGCTCTTAGAAGCAAGAGTTCTAGTTGGCAGACATGTCTTACAATCAGCAGCATAAACTTCACTCTTAAATGCAAGGGTTCTGGTTGGCAGACGTTTCCAATACAGACCACTTTCATATGTGTTATAAATTTGGTCTGCTGCGAAATTCTCTTCTTCCACAAATTTCTGGAAAACTTCCCAGAAGGAATCAGCAGGTGCAACATTTGAACTAAGCTGCTCTCTTCGACAGTAAGTTCACGAATCTCATGATGATGACAAACTGGTTATCCGTCCAAACAAGGCATTAAATTCTCCTTCATGAAAAAATTAAACTTTTTTGGCATATGCCACATCAAAAGAATGGCCTCTTCTGCTCGTTTCTGGCTAAGCCGCTGCAAAAGAGCAACATCTAACTCCTCAAATGCAGATCTCTTCATGCTTTTTCGTGCGGATGGTCCAGAACCAGACTCGCACTTCCTGACAAAAACCTGTAATTTCTGTTTTTTTTTATTTTTTATTATAATGTCCCAAGCAATCTGCATCCCAATACCATAATTAGCACTTAGTTTTGCAGCAGTTGATCCCTTCTCAAATCTTTGAATTAATTCTAATGTCAACATGTTCCTTTCACTTCTCCATCACCTCTTGTTACACATTTCTTTTAAATTGCATCGTTGACACTTTTTTACATTGTGTATCACAAAAATGCTTGTATTTGTCTATGTTCCACATCTCCTTGTAAACCAGTGGATTGATTTCAACCAGAGTTGGCACACAAATCAACTACTGTCTGGAAAGAAGTACAGTGCGAGAGGCAGAGAGACAAGGCAGACACAGAAAGGAGGAGGAGGAAAGAGTAAAGGGAAGAGGGGGGGGGGGAGTGATTTGGGGGGGGTGATAGACAATGAGAGAAGGGGGGAAATACGGAAGCGTCCGATCCCGCCCGTCTGCTTTGACCCACGACGTCACAAATATGGCGGAAACAAAAACAAACACACACACTTTCCACAAGAAGCCTAATGACACTAACGGGACAAGCCAACGAGTTAAAATTTTAACTCGTTGGGACAAGCGCGGGAAATGGGGTGTTTTGGGTGGGGGGGGGCAAACTAAATATAAACAAATTTAGATGCCTTGCGTAGCTACAACGTGTAAGTGAAGACAGCCATGCATGAATACCCACCCACCTCCCCAGGGGTCGTAACCCCTGCAACCCATAGAAGATAGAGATGCTTCAGTAGCTGATTAGTGTTTTTTGTCTCTTTAAAAAAAAAAAAATCTCACGGGATAGAACGAACAGATCAGAAAGATAAATATAATAAACTAAAACAGAAATTGGAGGAAACAGATAATTAAAATAAGTAATAAGCGTTTTTAAATTAAAAAAAAAATCTCACGAGATAGAACGAACAGATCAGAAAAGTAAATAAAATAAGATAAAACAGAACTGGAGACAGCCACACTCAAACCAAACTCCGCGCCGTCATGAAGTCACACACAACACCCTTACGTCACGGGTCAAAGCCGACGCGTGGGATCGGACGCTTCTGTCGAAATATGTGCAATATATGTGATATACCTGTATGTGGGCAAAGCCATGGATAAAAAGCTAGTTAAATAAATACAGACCAGTCATTTTAGTTGTGGAAAACCAAATAAAAGAAACTGGAATTAAAATATGCGACTACTGTATGTGAAGTGCAATTTTTAAGTCCAACAATCTGCTGTCAAAGTTTTACAAAAAATACATGCACACAACAGAACAGTGATAAATAGAAAGTGCTGATCATGAAATACAACAATAAATGCACAGTATTAACACAGTTATAACAGATATGAACTGCCCTAATGGGAAAGGACTCCCTGAGCTGTCACTTACTACCGGAGCCATAATTTATCATAAGAAATATACCACACAAGTCCAAAGCATGGTTATTATGTAACAGCACTTAATAGTACGAAAATGGCTGTCACACTGGTCTCAAACTGTTGATGCTATCTTTGAACACAACATAAAATCTAATAACAAATTCATACAAAACTTAAGCATCAATTTCATACTACAACAGAAATGAGTAATCCAGACCTCAATACAATCTCTGCCTGGAGGGAAAAAAGGGAGACATACATTACAGAATATACTGGGTCATACAGTCACTTAATTTAAATGCAGGTAATTCTGCTCAGCCTAGAAAGGTATCACAAATCCACAAATGACAGGATTCACACAGAATTCTACCAAGAAGCTCCAAAATAACTAGGCACCTACATGTACTCACGTAGAACGAATATGGGTTTCTTTCCAGCATTAAGATACTACAAGATCATATGACAACATAAAGGGAAACTATGTAGACCTGAAGACGATGGAAGAAGACTGATGATGATGATGAGAATGAATAAAGTTAAACTATCTTATCAAGTAGGCCCTTTGTGCCTTCTAATCAAAGAACTGTTTGTATAGTAATCTATGTTTCACACACAGTACAAGACTATGTTCCTTGTACTATCCACAACACAAAATTTCCCGAGGCATCAAACACTAAAGATTAACTGAGCAGTCTGTTACCAGTACTACATAACAAACATCAGCTCTATTTCATTGAACCACTGTTGTTTACATACAACATTTATGAATGGATTTCACTACTTGTATGTCTAATATGAAAGAGATCAAAATTTGTGCATGTGTAATCCTGGAGAAAGGACCAGTAAAAGATCATTTAAGCTACAAAGAAATGGGAAGAAAGAAAACATAATTACTGCTATGTACTGTAAGGATTACTGGAGTGAAAGAGGTTATAGTGGAAATTCGTGAAGATTATAGTGGAAAACTACGAAATGCAAGTATGGCGTATAATCAGAGAGTTCGAAATAAATAGTTTTCCACTAGAACCAAGACACACTAAAATAATATAGAGCAACATCCTCTGCACTATGGGGTACAATATGAGGAAATAAATTAACACACAATATTTAATATAACAAAAAAGCATTATTTACAAATGATGACGACGATACACAACTAAGTGAAAAATAATTGTAATTCTTCAGAAGTTAGTGATGTGGGGCTTAAGTTTTTATACAGTGCTCCATTACCAACACCTGCCACTAAGATATTTCATTCACATTTGCCTCATCCTCTACGGACCATTGTTCTTCTTCTGGAACACATTGCTCCCAACTACTCTCATAGCCTTCAGTCTGTTCTATAACGACTGAAAGGCCACTTTCATCTGCATATTGGTCATCTTCAAAGTCATCAGAGTCATTATTATTTTCAGCATATGGAAAAACGTATGTCTCTCCTGAGCAATCCCTCACTTTCCACATTCCATTTTCTAAGACCTCCCTTAACTCCGAAATGGTGAGAGTGTTTGATTTAAGTTTGGAATGCAGAAGCGACAGTGGCACACACAGGTCGGCATCATAATAGTCACTGGACAAATTCATATGTTGTATTATTTCCCAAACTTCATCTAAAACACTTTTGCCTTCCTCATCGTGACTATTAGCAAGGTAGTTATACTCTGCAATTAATTTGTATATAAGCTGCCCCTCAGGTCTTTCAAAACCAGGATACGTTGTTTCAAGTTTCTTGCTAAATAATGCCAGTTGGGAACAACATCCCAGCGATTCTGCTCCTTCTGGGCCTTTGCCAATACCGTAATAACTAACTTCATATTCTGGATACCTTTGAACAATGTTATTCCCCCAGCACTTAAACTGCATTCGACTCCATTCAAACTTGTGATCTTCATCTCTAAAAGGTGTCCGCATATCGAACAGAATATTGATATCCCTATTAGGTGTACTGAAGATGGCGATTTGAGGCTTCATAAAACCAAATACTGTATACGGCACACTTTCAAGAGTTTCAGGAAACAAATGCTCAATAACTTCAATACAAACGAAGATATCTGTTCCCAACAAGCGACAATCCAAGTCTGAAATACTTCCTTGCAGAACCTGCACTTTACAGTCCACTTTGCGCCGTGTCAGAAAGTCACTTGCAGTAGGAGCAATGCGAGAGTGCTCATGGTACAACATTTCTTCATTCACATCGATTTCCAAAATTTCCTCTATACCAATTATGTTCTTAAACAATTTGAAGTACTGAAAGCGACCACAACCAAAATCAACAATTTTTTTAACACTCGCACGGGAACTGAAGTCACTGATAATTTGACACACAGCTTCCTGTCTCTGAACATTCACAGGTGGATAGAATTCAACACCATGTACACTATATCTCGATACACCGGGATAAATCACAGTGTCCGCAACTTCGTGCTTAGCTATATCCACACACTTTTTTACAACATTCCACAGTTCAAGCAGAGCTACATGAAATGTAATAATCATTCTACTAACAAGTAACACGTACTTCCATCAACACTACACGCTACAAATAGCAGTTAAACTTCGTCTTATCATTGTTAAGTTATGTGGCGCCAAAAACTCTGATTCCTCTGTTCAATAAAATGAACCACTTTAACGAGCATCTCCCTACATCAACAATGCACTTAATTAAAAACAACACTCCTCAGGCCTCACAACACCAACCGGTTTTCGTACATATACAACAAAGACCTTGTAAATAATAATACACAACCAGCTATGTCAAAGTGTTTAGTTCGAAGACGATGCATTATCTCGTACCGCCAAACTACTTTGGACGAGAGGGACGTCACAAATTTTTGGCGTTTTACTTCCGCCAATAAAATGCCCGGCATCTGATTTGATTGATTGTATTTTATTTCGTGGTCCATATGTCTCAACAGTTTTGCGTTCACAAGGTCGGGGAACGAGTCAGTTTTTTTACGTATAAAATATGATACTCTTATAGTTTATACAGACATAATATATATACACAGACATGATGTCTGTATAAAAATTTATACAGTAATTTCTTTGAGTAGTAATAAAAAAAAATACAGATTTTCTTAGAATCATTAAAGCACTACAGAAAAACAGATACAGAGCAGAAATGGATACAGATCTCAAATTTATATAACTTCATTAGTGGCATTATGTCATCTTGTATTATATTTATATATAGGTTCAACACCTGTAGTGACAACCCGTAAAGCATGTGTGGCAGAGCTAAGCCTCTTACAGAGATCTATTGTATGCGAAAACCATTTTCTTGTCAATGTGCACTCCAAGAAATTCTGTTGTTTCTGTTCTTTCTATTGGCTGATTACCACATGTCACAATTCTGTCTCTTTTTCTGTTTTCATACAGAACTGAATAAAACTGGTCTTACTGCAATTTAATGAGGGACCGTTCACCATGAACCAATTAACCACATCTGAAATTATGTGATTAATGGTTTCATGGAGATTATTATCTGTTTGTTCCATTGCTCATAAAAATTTCGTGTAATCAGCCAATAAAGTAAATTTATATCGCAGGCTTATACAAGATGACAGATCATTTATAAAAATCAAGACTAACAGCGGACAAAGTACTGAGCCATGAGCCACTTTATATGTACTGGAACTCAATACAAAATGTGCAGAAAAATCACATACTCCACCTGAGCTATTCAAGATAACTTTCTGTTTTCCGTCTTGGTTATACAACTGTAGCGAATTAGCTGCAAGACCACTTAATATTAAAGACTGTAATACGGACATGAAAGCAAATATATTACAAGAAAAAGATATTCATTTCACACAACAAAATAAAGACAATATGGGATATAGTGAAGGAGAACCAGACCTGAAGAGGGGCAAATAGCATTAAGAGTAAATGATACATTGGTGACAGATGTGTATAATGTTGTAGAACTTTTTAACAAACATTTTATAACTGTTACTGAAAAGATGAAGTTTTCTGGTACTGTAGATGCTGCCATGGGATACCTCAGACCAGACATTTCGAGTAACATCCATAATATGAAGTTGACCCTCACTACCTCAGCAAAACTAATGTCCGTTACAAAATCTTTAAAATCAAAAACATCTAGTGGATATGATGAAATATCAACAAAGTTAATTAAAGAATGTGAGTCCGAGTTAAGTAACACTTTAAGCTATCTGTGTAACCACTCATTTATCAGCGGAATATTTCCTGAATGGTTGAAATACCCTGAAGTTAGGCGACTGTTTAAGAAGGTATGTAAAGAAGTAGCATCAAATTTCTGTCCAATTTCACTTTTGCCAGCATTCTCAAAAATTTTAGAAAAGCTAATGTACAATAGGCTTTATAACCATCTTATCACAGATACCATACTGTCAAAGTCGCAGTTCGGATTTCTAAAGGGTTCTGATATTGAGAAGGCTATCTACACTTGCAGTGAAAATGTACTTAATTCATTAGACAAAAAATTGCAGGCAACTGGTATATTTTGTGATCTGTCAAAGGCATTTGACTGTGTACATCATAATATCCTTTTAAGTAAATTAGAATATTACAGTGTAACAGGAAATGCTGCAAAATGGTTCAAATCTTATATCTCTGACAGGAAACAAAGGGTGTTATTAGGAAAGAGACATGTATTAAGCTATCAGGCATCATCCAGCTGGAATACATGTGGGGTCCCACAAGGTTCCATCTCAGGGCCCTTGCTCTTTCTTGTGTATATCAATGACCATTCATCAACAACATTACCAGATTCCAAGTTTGTGTCGTATCTTGATGATACAAGCATTAAAATAAATAGCAAATCAAGTGTAGTCTTAGAAAGATCGGCTCATAAAATATTTGTGGGCATTAATTAACTGGTTCCTAGCCAATTATTTGTCACTAAACTTTGTAAAAACACACTACATGCAGTTCAGAATTTGTAAGGGGTGTCCCACGAGTATATGCCTAAAACATGATGACAAGCAGATAGAAGTTAACAGTGTTAAATTCTTTGGATTACAGCTTGATAACAAATTCAACTGGGAGGAGCACACCACAGAACTACTGTAGTGTCAAAACAAATCTCTATTTGCAATGGGAATTCTGTCAGACACAGGGGTTTTAAAAAATTAAAAAGCTAGCACATTACGCTTATTCTCACTCCATAATGTGATATGGGATTATTTTTGGGATAATTCATCAAGACAAGCCAAAGTTTTCTGGGCTCAAAAACGTCCAATAAGGGTTAAATGTGGTGTGAAATCAATAACATCCTGCAGATGCCTGTTTATGGAACTACGGATACTAACTACTGCTTCCCAATATTTTTAATCCTTAATGAAATTTGTGATTAAAAATATCACTTTTTCAAAACAACAGCTCAGTTCACAGAATCAGTACTAGAAATAAGAATAATCTTAACAAGTATTTAAAGTCACTTACCCTTGTAGAGAAAGGTGTGCATTATTCAGGAACACACATGTTCAATAACTTGCCAGCAGCCCTAAAAAGCTTAACAACCAATGAAATTCAGTTTGAGAGAAGCCTAAAGGATTTATTGGTGGCCCACTCCTCTTGCTGTTGATGAATTTCTCAGTAGAACCAACTGATTTTGTGTGTGTGTGTGTGTGTGTGTGTGTGTGTGTGTGTGTGTGTGTGTGTGTGTGTGTGTGTGTGAAGACGAATTCTTTACAGAAAAATGGAAAAACTGGTAGAAGCTGACTTCGGGGAAGATCAGTTTGGATTCCGTAGAAATGTTGGAACACGTGAGGCAATACTGACCGTACGACTTACCTTAGAAGAAAGATTAAGGAAAGGCTAACCCATGTTTCTAGCATTTGTAGACTTAGAGGAGGCTTTTGACAATGTTGACTGGAACACTCTCTTTCAAATTCTAAAGGTGGCCTGTGTAAAATACAGGGAGCGAAAGGCTATTTACAATTTGTGCAGAAACCAGATGGCAGTTATAAGAGTCGAGGGACATGAAAGGGAAGCAGCGGTTGGGAAGGGAGTGAAACAGGGTTGTAGCCTCTCCCCGATGTTATTCAATCTGTATATTGAGCAAGCAGTAAAGGAAACAAAAGAAAAATTTGGAGTAGGTATTAAAATTCATGGAGAAGAAATAAAAACTTTGAGGTCCGCCAATGACATTGTAATTCTGTCAGAGACAGCGAAGGACTTGGAAGAGCAGTTGAACTGAATGGACAGTGTCTTGAAAGGAGGATATAAGATGAACATCAACAAAAGCAAAATGAGGATAATGGAATGTAGTCGAATTAAGTCGGGTGATGCTGAAGGAATTAAATTTGGAAATGAGACACTTAAAGTAGTAAATGAGTTTTGCTATTTGGGGAGCAAAATAACTGATGATGGTCAAAGTAGAGAGGATATAAAATGTAGACTGGCAATGGCAAGGAAAGCGTTTCCGAAGAAGAGAAATTTGTTAACAGAGTATATATTTAAGTGTCAGGAAGTCGTTTCTGAAAGTATTTGTATGGAGTGTAGCCATGTATGGAAGTGAAACATGGACGATAAATAGTTTGGACAAGAAGAGAATAGAAGCTTTCGAAATGTAGTGCTACAGAAGAATGCTGAAGATTAATAATAATAATAATAATAATAATTTTATTGTCATTTGGCCATTACAGCAATAGGCAACGTCATATAATACTAAAATACAATTGATAGTTTGAAAGAAACAACAGGTTTGTTGTTAACCTTATAGTATTATATTACAGTTGATAAATTCTCTTATATCATAGAATGGGTGGAGGACTAGCCAGTCATGAATTGTTTGTTTGAATAATTATTCAGCTAATTCTTGAACAGATTGAGGAAGATTATTAAATAATTTATATCCCATGATTTCGTAGCTTTTTACAATCTGTGGTAAGGAATATAGAGGCACACATTCCTTATTGTATTGTGGCTATGTACATTTTCTCTGGTTTTTGTTTCTGGTAATTTCTTCTTTGTATAAATTAGAACATAGTATATGTACAAGTTTATAACAGTCATGATTTTCTGTTCACAGAACTTTGGTTCACAGTGTGCCTTATATGCAGAACCAGTAATTATCCTAATAGCTTTTTTTTGCAGTATTAATATGTCATGTACACAGCTAGAGTTCCCCCTCAAAATAATTCCATATGTTATTATAGTTTGAAATAATGAAAAATAGGATGTTCTAACATATTTTTCAGGAACACAATCCATAAGTAAATAACTCTTGACAATTTACCACTAATATATTGTACATGTTGAACCCAAGATAATTTATCATCAATGTATACCCCCAAAAATTTGACGTAACTTGGATTATCTGACAGAAGCTTGTCTCTAAGACTACAGACCATCTGTTGTGTTTTGTTTTCATTCAGCAGGAATCCATTTGCCTTGAACCAATAGGATGCTTGGTCAATTGTCTTTGCTGCACATGTTTTAAGGCTATTGAAATCATCACTAGCATGAAGAAATGTTGTATCATCTGCGTACAACACAGTGGTGGACTTGATAAATGACGGCAGACCATTTATCATTATCAGGAACAAAAAGGGGCCCAGCACAGATCCCTGCGGAACACCTACCTTGACTTGTTCTATACTCGACATTACTCTCCCTACACAAACAACTTGCTTATGATTCTGAAGATATGATTTTATTAATTTAAGGCTGTTATGTCTAATACCATAGAATTCCAGTTCTTCTAGGAGTGGCTTATGCTTTACACAGTCAAAAGCTTTGCTTAGATCACAAAATGTGAGTTGAGCATAGCCCTTATCCTCAAACACTTGATGTAAGTATTTGACTACAAAGTCTATAGCAGCCACAGTAGACAACTTTTTCCTAAAACCATACTGAGATTCACTAATTATTCCTAATTTTTCAAAATAGACAGATAGCTGTTGGTAAATTACACATTCCAGTATTTTAGAAAAAGCTGGGACTATGGAGATTGGTCTGTAACTGGAAGGTGAGTCCATATCTCCCTTTTTATATATTGGACCTACCCTAACCAATTTGAGTTCTTCGGGAAAATATCCATTGGATATGCATTTATTTATACAGAATGTTAAGGGGTACACAATATAGTCTATTACTTTCTTTAGTAAATTACAGGATATGTCATATATATCTACACTGTCTGAAGATTTCATCCATTTTACAATGCTTAGGACATGACTAGGTGACACCTCGGAGAACATGAACGTACCTGTGTCTGTTGGTGTTCTGCAAACATTTTTAGAAAGTGACTCTGATAAACTGATATCAGGTTTGATTATAGTATTTCCTAAATCTTCAACAGATTTAATAAAGAAATCATTGAATTTTTGGGGACTTGTATTAATTTTTTTGCTTCGTACATCTTTAGCAACACCATTTATTAATTTCCATGCAGCTTTGCACTTATTTGTGGAATTATCAATGGTATTGAAATTATGTGCTTTTTTTGGCTTCCACGATGGCTTTTTTTTATACTCATTCCTGAATTTAATATAGGCTAATCTGGCATGATCTATTTTCTGATTGCTACATATATTGTGCAACACCATAACTTGGTTTTTCATATTTGATAATTGTTTAGTGAAGCATGAATTTTGTCTGTTTGTAGCCCTGTTTGTAAAGCCTTTGTCAGTTAATTTGAATTTCTTTATGGGGATGTTGTCATTAAATTGTGTCAGAAAGGTTTTAAAAAAATCTCTCAAATAATAGTTTCCCATATCTTATTTTATTTACATCCTCTCTGCTTGTTGTTTCTCTTTCTCTTTCTTTTTTACAATGCTCTAAAGTGTTTTTATTTTATTATTAGAATTATCCATTTTCTTCTCATAATGAAGGGCTCTTGATTTCTGTATGAGTTTCTTTAAAATTTTACAGTATAATCTATAGTGTTCCCATTTTACCACCTATTTACAGGGTGTTTCAAAAATGACCGGTATGTTTGAAATGGCAATAAAAATTAAACGAGCAGCGATAGAAATACACCGTTTGTTGCAATATGCTTGGGACAACAGTACATTTTCAGGCAGACAAACTTTCGAAATTACAGTAGTTACAATTTTCAACAACAGATGGCGCTGCGGTCTGGGAAACTCTATAGTACGATATTTTCCACATATCCACCATGCGTAGCAATAATATGGTGTAGTCTCTGACTGAAATTACCCGAAACCTTTGACAACGTGTCTGGCGGAATGGCTTCACATGCAGATGAGATGTACTGCTTCAGCTGTTCAATTGTTTCTGGATTCTGGCGGTACACCTGGTCTTTCAAGTGTCCCCACAGAAAGAAGTCACAGGGGTTCATGTCTGGCGAATAGGGAGGCCAATCCACGCCGCCTCCTGTATGTTTCGGATAGCCCAAAGCAATCACACAATCATCGAAATATTCATTCAGGAAATTAAAGACGTCCGCCGTGCGATGTGGCCGGGCACCATCTTGCATAAGCCACGAGGTGTTCGCAGTGTCGTCTAAGGCAGTTTTTACCGCCACAAATTCACGAAGAATGTCCAGATAGCGTGATGCAGTAATCGTTTCGGATCTGAAAAATGGGCCAATGATTCCTTTGGAAGAAATGGCGGTCCAGACCAGTACTTTTTGAGGATGCAGGGACGATGGGACTGCAACATGGGGCTTTTTGGTTCCCCATATGCGCCAGTTCTGTTTATTGACGAAGCCGTCCAGGTAAAAATAAGCTTCGTCAGTAAACCAAATGCTGCCCACATGCATATCGCCGTCATCAATCCTGTGCACTATATCGTTAGCGAATGTCTCTCGTGCAGCAATGGTAGCGGCGCTGAGGGGTTGCCATGTTTGAATTTTGTATGGATAGAGGTGTAAACTCTGGCGCATGAGACGATACGTGGACGTTGGCGTCATTTGGACAGCAGCTGCAACATGGCGAACGGAAACCCGAGGCCGCTGTTGAATCACCTGCTGCACTAGCTGCGCGTTGCCCTCTGTGGTTGCCGTACACGGTCGCCCTACCTTTCCAGCACGTTCATCCGTCACGTTCCCAGTCCGTTGAAATTTTTCAAACAGATCCTTTATTGTATCGCTTTTCGGTCCTTTGGTTACATTAAACCTCCGTTGAAAACTTCGTCTTGTTGCAACAACACTGTGTTCTAGGCAGTGGAATTCCAACACCAGAAAAATCCTCTGTTCTAAGGAATAAACCATGTTGTCTACAGCACACTTGCACATTGTGAACAGCACATGCTTACAGCAGAAAGACGATGTACAGAATGGCGCACCCACAGACTGCGTTGTCTTCTATATCTTTCACATCACTTGCAGCGCCATCTGTTGTTGAAAATTGTAACTACTGTAATTTCGAAAGTTTGTCCACCTGAAAATGTACTGTTGTCCCAAGCATATTGCAACAAACGGTGTATTTCTATTGCTGCTCGTTTAGTTTTTATTGCCGTTTCAAATATACCGGTCATTTTTGAAACACCCTGTAGATAATCTTATTACAGCATTAGGTTCCCTTTTGGTTTTACATGCCTGTTTTATAGCTTTTGTAATCCAAGGCTTACAGAATTGGAACCACTGTTTCTCACCCATTTCTTTGGAAATATATCTTCAAAAAGAGTACAGAATTCATTTATAAAACAGTTAAATTTAGTATCAATATTATCAAGTCTACTTACTGAAGACCAATCCATTTGCTGCAACCTATGGTTGAAAATTTCTTTTGCCTCTTTGTTTGTTACTATTATGAACTTCCATTGAGTAAATTGTTTTTTAAACAGATTAACATCATAAAGAGTGAGAATTTGTCCGTCATGATCTGACAGTATAATTCTGATGTCTACTTATATCTAAAAAAATGTTATCTATTATAGTTTGGGACTTGGATGTAATTCTTGTTGGAAAGTTTATTACCCATATCAGATTATATAAGGTCTTCACAGTCTCAAAGTAAATGACAGACTTAAACGGTAACATGTTCCGAAAACACCAAATTGGTGTCATTTGACATCATTATTTTGTACACAAACGTACCAGTGGATCAAACTTTGAACATTATAGAACAAAACTTAAGGTACCACAAAAAATTATCCACCATTGATGAGCTAATGTTACTTCTTAGAACGACTCTTAAATACAATTATTTTTTGTTCAATAAAAAATTATATTCACAGCCATGTGGCTTAGCTATGGGGAGTCCACTTGCATTATCATGTCCGAAATTTTTATAAATTCTCTCGAATTGGTTTTTTTCCAAAATTACCCAGAATTAGTGAACAACATCATATTTTATGCGAGATACGTGGATGAAATTCTTCTACTGGTTAATAATTCTCCAGAAGGAATAGAGCAAATTTTCGCAATGTTTAACAGTCTACATGAAAAAATAAAATTCACACAAGAATTGGAATCAGCTGACAGATCACTAAATTATCTTGATTTAACGTTGACTATTAAAGATGCTAAAATAGAGTTCAACATATTCCGGAAGGCAACTTATTCAGACAACATCATCCCAGCCGATTCAACCCACCCCCAAGCGCATAAAATGGCGTTTTTCTATTCTAGTATCCATCGGGCGATTTCTATTCTGTTGTCAGATGTCAACCTCGAAAAAGAATTACAAATTCTCGAGAGTATTGCACAGAATAATGGCTATGACCCAAAGATAGTGAGGCAGCTATATCATAAGAAAACGCGAAAAAGGACAACGACTTTAGTAAACACAAATACTCAAACCCAAGATCAGACCAAGAAATGGTTGTCAGTTCCTTATATAGGTAATGTCTCTTACAAGATAGGGAGCCTGTTGAAAAATTCAGGTTTTAAAATTTCCTACTCGACGAGTAATAGTTTAAAGCAAAAGTTGGTTCATTCCCTTGAGAAAGACGGTGACAAGTCAGCAAAATCAGGCATATATAAGATTATGTGTGATGATTGCCCATGTTATTACATAGGTCAAACAGGCAGAGCTATAGCAGTAAGGTTTAAAGAACATCTTCCAATAAAGGGCGTAGGAACACGGGGGTCAGCCTTTGCGGAACATCTGGTGCAAATGGCTCATACATCTAAACCTTTGTCTGACATAGAGCTACTACATCATGAAGTTAAGGGATATAGACTCGACATGCTTGAGGAACTACAAATTTATGCACACCTAATTACAGATAGAAGCAATTTACTGAATGATCAACTGTATCTAAAAAATAGGGCATACATCAAAGGCTTCCAACCTATACTAGGTTTACAATAATTCATAATGCATGTGACCTCACAGTTTCTGTAATAATAGATCCGTTCCTACAGATGTTCATACGAGATTTGTTGGTCAGTTTAGAAAGCTCTGTAATAGAATGTAAAACGTAGTCATGCTGGATACTGTAATTAACTTACAATAGTAAAATATAAAATTAATTCATAGCAAAAAGGTTATCTGACGCGTGCGTAATAAGAGTTTAACTCTATACGTCTCGCGTATGTGCGCCGCCCTCTGTGGGAACAGACCGCGATGCCCTCGTGGTCCGCAGTCTCTAGTCACATGACGAGGCCCATACAACGGGCTTAAAGTGAATTTCTACAGTTGGTTTAATAGAAGTGACAAAACCTTATGGTTCTGCATCAGGTTTTATGAAGTTGACTTAGGACATGGCCTGTTTTAGGCAAGCATTTAAGTAATAATTTATGTAAGTACTATACGTGGCACCCTGTAGGATGACCATATCTAATATAATTTGCTAGCACATTATAATATTAACTTGTTGCAGGTTCTGAAGAAGACGTTATTAATTACGTTGAAACGTAGGTAAACGATAAAGTTAACCTGCAACTGTAGGCTGTATATTCTTATATAAACAATTTCAGTTGCTGTCGCTGCAAAGAAATGTTAAAAATTATGAAATTTTATTCTTATTTTCTGTCAAAAAGATTATTTTGCAATCCCCCAAAACCATTATATCTTTTGCTACAGCATGTGTTACTAAACTATAACTTACTATAGATGACAAGGCACATTTATTAGTAACAAGGTGCTCAGTTAAGCACAACATCTGTGCATTATTTATAGAGTCCTTTTCATTAACGTTAATAAGTAGTTGATCTGTTTTGCTTAAGAGGCCTCCTATATTTTGATGAAAGAATAAGATGCCTTCCTCTTGCTTTTTTACTCTATTAGTGCTTTCGTTAGCTGACTGAGAATCCACTGGAATTTGCCTTGAGACAGGAGGGAGGAGACCCTTGACGTTGTCCCTTCTTTTTCTTCAGGCTCACACATAAAAAATCGTTCAGATGAGGAGGCGGCTCAGAATTTCTTCTGCCCAACAACCTTTTATTTGGATTGCTTGATGAATATTTCTTCACATTTGTTGCATTTGGAATTTCCGTTTTTCCTGTAGATGTCACATTTTTCCTTCTGCAGATGAAGTTAATATTGTAGTTGAAATCACAAGTTCAGCATAAGAGAGTGTTTTAGATTGACCTTGCGTTTCAATTTGTACGCCAACTAGATTAGATTAGATTATATTAGTATTTCCGATTTCTTTGTTGACACATGATGTATGAAGTAAGTCATATCTTGTCGCTATGCTCGAGAGGATCACGTTTACATTTCATAAATTTCACGACATACATTGTTTCTCTAACAGACTGTTTAGCATTATTATGGTACACATAATTAGAACCTTCTATGAAGAGAATGGCATCATTTTCTGTGAGTATATCCAATAGTTTACTAAAGTCCTTTATTACCTCATACATAGGTGCACCTAGATTTACGAAAGATGTTATGTTAATGTTCATTTCACTAAGCATCTTCGAAATATTTAGTCCATGGTTATCATCTAAATCTAGCATATTTCTGTCTTTATAACTTATGTCACAGAACTTCATATTGTCCTATTTATTCAGTTTTGTATAATTACTTAGAACTTCAGGAACTTTCAGGGGAATATTCATAGTATCTAAAGAAACACTTGGTTTTCACAATGTTTGAATTATCGTATGGGTACATTTATCATGTGCAATCACTTCAAAGTTGGTTTTGTTAGACACAGCCGTTGGAAACATTTTCTGGTGTTGTTTCACGCGTGAAGGCACTTTCAGCACAATGCAGCAGTTCTTATATTCACTACCAGTACCGTCACTAGACATTTTCATTGTGAGCGATTTTATGACTGTCTCCCAGTTACGAAGAAACCTTTTTGCTGCCGTAAGTTCCTCCTGAATAACGTCAGCAGTACTTTCTTCTACTCCAAGAGAAAACTTCTTGACAGCGGCGTCCTGAAGGTCACAGGTTTTATTTATTGTGTCTACACTCGCCAAACATTGATGTTTCGGACTAGTAACAGGTATCATGTGTCTAGCTGCTCTACACGCCTGGCTATAATGACAGAAGAACAGCTGATTGATTCTTACAGTAATTTTCCTTTTGTTGTCCGGATGCCTTCCACGACATCATCGGCCACCATCCACACATTATCTGCTATTTTTTGTATTGAAGGTCTTCCACAGACAATTGTCTCCGACAATGTGCTGCAATTCATGTCCGTAGAATTTCAATCATTTGGAAAACCAATGGTATTCAAAATCTGAAGTCAGCGCCGTTTTCGCCACAGTCCAACGGTGCAGCTGAAAGTTTGGTCAGGATTTTCAAATCATAGATGTTAAAGTTGTGAGACTCCCATTCTCGGGAGGATGCATTGTTACTCTTCTTATCCTCACATCGCTCTCAGCACCGAGATGGCCGCTCGCCGGCTGAATTGCTCCATGGCCGTCCCATTGGACTTTGATGACGTTGTTACATCCACCGCATCGTGTTACTTTGCCACAGCGGACTCCTACTTTTGCTCCTGGTGATGTTGTTTATTATTGCCAATATCATGGGTCTAAGCATTGGCTTCAAGGGCAGTTTCTTTGCTGCCTCGGCCGCGCTATGTATGTGGCTTTGGGTGCCTCTGGTGAGGTGCGCAGGCATCTCAGTAAGTTGCACCTCTGTAGTCACAAGGAATCTGCTGCTCGCCCTCTGCTTTCAGCTGCAGTGCCATTCAGTCAGCACCCCTGGGAACCATCTACTGGCTCGCTTCATCCCCTGGTGCTACCGACGATTCCTACCATTTTGCCACACGATGACATGCTGGCGCAGACGCATAGTAGTGTGCCGGAGGTGCCCGCAGTGGAGGCATCACTGCAGCAGCCTGGTGCCCCTCTGGGTCAAGAGAAGAAGATCAGTCCATGTGAACACTTGTCCTTCAGAGTGGAACTTTTGCACACTCCAAAAATGATGTCATCTTCGCCCGTCGGGTGTTCCGACCCGATGGAGGTCGACCCTTCGGCCCCTCCCATAGCTTTAAGGGCACCAACACCTCATGTTGACATGCACCCTGGAGGAGGTTTACAGGCGTTTCCTCTCTCCCTGCAGTCTGAATGACAGGGTGCGGGTGGCACAGCCTCGCCTGAAGTTTGGCTCCCCAGCTTGTGGCTGGTATGGGGTGATGTAGAAAAAAGTGCAACATGAGACCCAGACACCATGGAGGGATGAACCACCAGAATTTTCTGTCTGTGAACTGAAGGGGTAGACAACGTAACGGCAGGATTGTTTGACGGTCAATTGTTGGTGTGTGATAAAGGCACTGTTAGGGGTGTCTCTATAACACTGTGATTGGAGATTTTCACTCAAAAAGTCACTGGAATGGTCCAGAAGTCAGCAAATAGACACGGGAGTAGGTTGAGTGAAAAACCTAGAAACAAACAAGGTAGCAGTTGCAGGACAAACAAGATGCCATTGTTTGTAATTCCACTTGGCATTGTTCCTGTACAAATTGCTGCTGTGGATTCCACTTGGTCCAGATCAGAGATTGTTTTATAAAATGTTACACAGAATGTTCCTATCACATTGTGGTACTGTTCACAAAGTATCCTCAATGCCGCTGCGGAGGCAATAAGGTGAAACAATGGACAATGGCAGCATCGCCACGTATCCAATGGGCATGGCAGATTTGTACAAAATCTTGATGTGGTGCAGTAGGTGACATCACCAATGTAGGAAGTGCAGCACTGGTAGGTGAAGATGTTATAGTGGAAATGGAAATTTCAGGGAAACTATATCATCACTGGTGATAGTGCACCTTCACTTGATCATTTAGTGAAAGTGGATTACCAATTCCAGTTTTGTCAAACTATCTAGGGATAGTGCACTATTACTAGTGAATGTATACCTTCACTGTCAATATGTATGGAATGTGAACCATGGCTGTAATAATAAAACAGTCTTACTTCAAAAGTTGCATTTATCACCTGTAGTTTGAAAACATAGTCATATTACCTAAAATTCATTTATTGCACAACGTCTCCACTCCACAGTGTTGTGTTCCTTCATCCACATAATTAACATATTTTCTATGTCTTGATTTGCTTGTTCTATGCTGCCTTGGCTCTGACTGTCTAGGTCTGCCATGGAGAAACTTAAAATTGGGCCATAGTTCAATTAAGCTTCTCATTATTTGTTTACGAACTCTCTACCATTGTCAGACTGCAATACTGAGGGGGCACATAACAACATAAAAATGTCAATAATGTTATCGCATTCCTCCTCAGCTGTTTTGGACTTCAGTGTATGAGAACAACAAATTTAGTGAGGTGGTCCTGATAAACCATTACAAATCTGTAATCTCCACCTGGTTGCAATTGGAAGTCCATGAGATCAACTTGAGATCTGAAATTTAGCTCCTTGAATAGTGCTGGATTCACTACTATACCTTTTTTGTGACATTTTTGCTTTTGTAAAGAAGGCTCACACAAACTAAGATAAATTTGGATGTCTCTGTATGTTATATTACAGAACTTTGACTTCAAGCGTTTCATCATTCGGTCACACCCACCGTAATCAGTCATTACAAGAACATCACACAGAATATCATACAGTTCTTCATCATAAACTTAGTATTTAATTTTACCTTCTTCAGTTACAGGTTGTATTCATTTGGTTACTCCATTCACTTCCAGCACTTCATATCTCTTCAAAAACTTGTAACCATTGCTGCCCCTCTTTCATCCAGATTTTAGTGATTTAGCCTTGCTGATAAGTGATTCTTACTTTCCTTGGTCCACGAAGACAGAATTATAACTGAGATTTCCCATTCCACTCTAATATGTTCGTAGAAGTTGACTGATTCAACCATAACTGCACTACTGTCAACCACAGCTCCACTGATGTAAACCTTAACTGCACTACCGACAACCATAACTGCACTGCTGTATAATGTAACAATAATGGACTGACAACACATTCATGCTGATGTGTGGTAGCATTGTTGGACGCACCATTAAGAACCTGGGAGCAGCGATGGTACACCTCCACTAGTGGATAATATGCTATTGTACACTTTCCCTAGTTGAGTACAATGATGTGTTTTTTTCAGTTTATGGTAAGCTCTCACTGATCATTTTAGTGATGGTGTACATCCACTAGGGAAGGTTTACCTTCCCTAATCTTTCACTTCCATTATGACATAGACATTCAAATGCAAAGTTAAAAAAGTTTTTACAGAAAAGATGTCATTTCTGCACAGAAAAAGGCCAAAGAAACTATACTTCTGAGTCCAGTAACAAATGCAAAACAATTTGGAAAATAGTTAATGCAGAAACAGTTTAATTTCAGAAATTTTACCTGTCCCTTAGAGTGCAGATCAGCTACAGAATAGTTTCATAAATTCTGGAAAATTAGCCATGGATGTTGGAAGTAATTTAGATGACAATGAGGTTAGCTATCCCAATTCGCAAGAAACAGAGCTAACAGCAGGCTTGCAAAACTTATATCCTAAGGATATAAATACTTCAGGATAAAGGAAATCACTCACAAAAAACAGAATCTGAGTCGTTGATAGACACATACAAAAAGGAACAAAACTTGCTAGCTTTAGGAATAATATTTTTTTTCAAACTAGAGTAAAGCACACACGTATACACTCACTGGTACCAGCTGGACAAACAGCGCCAGCACTGCATTTCAGCAGTTAGACTATGGACTATGTCATGGCAGGCGTTGTGTCGAATTTGTTGGGTGGAGGGGGAGAGGGGTGGGCAGTAGGGAGAGGGGTTGAGGGTGGATGACTAGTAGCTCGGTGGAGGATAGCTAGTTTGCTGGCTAGGAATGTGGGGAGGGAGGTGTGACAGGTACACTGCATAGGTGTGTGATGCACGATTCTCACAACTGGTGACGATGATGCATGCTGGAGATGATGTGGGGACACGAACTTGGAAGGGTGACAGGATGGAGAAAATGGAAACTACTGGGTAGAAGCTGTGGAGACAATGGCTTACCGGAGATTGAGACCTGGACGATTACAGGACTGAAGGATGTGTTGTGAGGATAACTGCCATCTGCTTAGTTCAGAGAAGCTGGTGGTGGAGGGAGGGATACTGAGGGCCCGGATAGTGAAGAAGCCAGTGAAATTGAGCATGTTGTGCTCAGCTGCATGTTGTACTAGTGGGTGGCCAACTTTATTCTGGGCAACAGATTGATGGTGGCCATTCATCCTGGTGGACAGCTGACTGATCTTCATACCAACATAAAAAGCTGTGCATTGTGCTGCCACTTGCTGCCAGGTACTCCATATCAGTGACCTCAGCAGTCATTAGACATCACGAGAGAGCAGAAAGGGGCACTCCACAGAACTCACGGACTTCGAACGTGGTCAGGTGATTGGGTGTAACTTGTGTCATATATCTGTACATGAGATTTCCACACTCCTAAAGATCACTAGATCCACTGTACCTGATGTGATAGTGAAGTGGAAATGTGAAGGGACGCATACAGCACAAAAGTGTACAGGCTGACCTTGTTGTTGACTGACAGAGATCACCGACAGTGAAGAGGGTCGCAATGTGTAATAGGCTGACATCTATCCAGACCATAACACAGGAATTCCAAACTGCATCAGGATCCACTGCAAGTACTATGACAGTTAGGCGGGAGGAGAGTGAACTTTTGTGACAAAATAAAAACAGCTACAGCCATCCTTATGATTTTAATTTATTTTGTTGCTACCAGTTTCAACGCTTCAAACTCATAAGGATGGCTGTAGGTGTTTTTATTTTCTCACTATATTAAATAGACGTCATCCCAGAGACCTCCTACTAAAAGGATGGACATACAACAGTGAGAGAACTTGGATTTCATGGTTGAGTGGCTGCTCATCAGCCACACGTCAGACCGGTAAATTCCAAATGACGCCTCGCGTTTGGTGTAAGGAGCACAAACATTGGATGATTGAACAGTAGAAAAACATTGTGTGGAGCGATGAATCACAGTACACAATGTGGTGATCCGATGGTAGGTTCTTGGTATAGTGAATGCCCTGTGAACGTCATTGGCCAGCATTTGTGGTGCCAACAGTAAAATTCAGAGGCGGTGGTGTTATGGTGTGGTCGTGTTTTTCATGGAGGGGGCTTACACCACTTGTTGTTTTTCATGGCACTATCACAGCACAGGCCTACATTAATGTTTTAAGCACCTTCTTGCTTCCCACTGTCTAAGAGCAATTCAGGGATAGTGATTGCACCTTTCAACACGATTGAGGACCTGTTCATAGTGAACGGCCTGTGGAGGACTGGTTACATGACAATAACATCCCTGTAATGGACTGGCCTGCACTGAGTCCTGGCCTGAATTCTATAGAAATCCTTTGGAACGTTTTGGAATGCCGACTTCATGCCAGGCGTCACCGACCGACATCGATACCTCTCCTCAGTGGAGCACTTTGTAAAGAATGATCTGCCATTGCCCAAGAAACCTTCTAGCACCTGATTGAACATATGCGTGCAAGAGTGGAAGATGTCATAAAGGCTTAGGGTGGGGCGACACCATATTGAATTTCAGCATTACCAATGTAGGGCGTATAATGGTCGCCTGGTCGTAGATATAGCTAATTGCTATAATCGCACTATTTCACTCCCATTTACGGAGCTTGTTAGCACTTGATGTTAGGTTGGCGCCATTAAAATGCATTGTGTTGTGGTAATCGCTGCTACTTGCTGGATCGCTGCTGTCTCTCGATGCTGATGCTGGCTCTAAATCTGGTTGTCTAGGGTTAAAAACATGAGGTCCTGGGTTTTTTATGTGCTTTTGATGATAAAGAACGAGCGAAACCAATAAATATGTAAACTTCAAATATTTATTACTCTGGTGGCCATCTTAATTCCACTGTCCACCAAAGACCATGACTCAACACAAAGTAGTACTTCCGTTACATGTTCTTTGCATTGTTTATCCACCTCAAACAATAACACACAAACACACTTTACCAAAGTGACATTCCGACTGCCCCTCGACCCTTCTTGCTGCTCGTATTTATAACATTGTCAAAGAACTACTAAAAAGAGATATAGTTTACAAGTCACATGTACATCTGTTATCATAATTTGTGCAGAAAAGTTATTAATTTGCATCAAGTGACATAATTTAACATGTTATTAAAATGACAGACAGATTTGTTGACTTGACAGAATAATTCTTTGTTACAAAAAGGCCGTTTTTTAGAAGTTTGTCAATTGACTTCTCTAATTTGCATAAATAAGTAAAAACATGAATTATTAAGAATTACATTGGTTTTCGTCTAAAATAGGATTGATTACGTGAATACTGAGTGAAAACACTCCTAGTGAACAAATAGGTTTCACTGGGTGATTTTTATTTAAGGAGATCCAAAATACCTAAGTTGGCCACTATTTTTCGTACTTCATATTAATTATTTAAGATGAACTTAGTGTTTTTACATGATGACATTTGCTGTATCAGTGATCAAGTGATATAAACTTTTGTGTGGGTCAGTTACTCAGTATAATTTAATGGGTTGACTGTTTATGCAGACATGTTATGCAATCATTGTTAACATACACAATAACTTTTCTATAATCATAAATACTCGTTAAACTGGTTGAATTTGGAGGGTATCGCATACTTCGGTAAAGTAAAGCCTTTAATATGTTCCGTTACAGGCGCCACAAACTTGTAAGTCATTTTCAGGCAGGTGTCCAGATACTTTTGATCACATAGTGTATATGGCATTGCTGCTCCCACAGCTGGCCCGGCCTCTGAAGTGGTAGGATAAGCCGGTGACAGGACTGGAATAGGAACTGCTGGTTGGGTGGGTTGGGCAGGATGTCCTGCATTTCAGAGCATAATGAAAGATAATCAAAGTCCTGGCAAAAGATGTGGTTCAATTGTTTCAGTCCAGCATGATACTGAGTGAAGAGGGGGATGATTCATGGAGGTGGTGGAAGGATTGGGGGTGTGTGAGGATATGGCACAGGAAATCTGTTTTTGAACTAGGTTTGGGGTAGTGCCCACGTGTGAGGGTCTTCGTGTGACATTCAGTATACTGGGCAAGGGCCTTCTCGACACTACAATTACGTCATTCACAGGTGGGCAGTCTGTACGGGAGGGTTAGCAGCTGTCAAGATGTAGACACTCTTGGTGGTTAGTGGGTTTAATGTATGGAGACATCAGAAAGGTGGAGGTTATCGCCCAGGGAAATGGCACATTCACAAGAAAACCTCCCCATCGCACCCCCTACAGATTTAGTTATAAGTTGGCACAGTGGATAGGCCTTGAAAAACTAAACACAGATCAATCGAGAAAAGAGGAAGAAGTTGTGTGGAACTATGAAAAAAATTAGCAAAATATACAAACTGAGTAGTCCATGCGCAAGATAGGCATCATCAAGGATAGTATGAGCTCAGGAGCACTGTGGTCCCATGATTAGTGTGAGCAGCTGCAGAACGAGAGGTCCTTGGTTCAAGTCTTCCCTCAAGTGAAAGGTTTACTTTCTTTATTTTCGCAAAGTTATGACCTGTCCATTCGTTCATTGACATCTCTGTTCACTGTAATAAGTTTAGTGTCTGTGTTTTGTGACCGCACTGCAAAACCGTGCAGTTAGTAGATGAAAGGACATGCCTCTCTAATGGGAACCGAAAACATTTGATCACAAGGTCATAGGTCAACCAATTCCTCCACAGGGAAACACGTCTGATATATTCTATACGACACTGGTGACGGCATGTGCGTCACATGACAGGAATATGTTGTTGACCCATCTAACTTGCACACTTGGCGAATGGGTAAAAAGATTTTTCTACCTTGCCTGATTTAGGTTTTCTTGTGAATGTGATAATCACTCCCAAAAAATGATAAAAACATAAGAGTTTGTCACATAAACTGCAAAAAATGAATGCAACAGTTTCACAGTCTCACAGTTTTCCCTGTGCTCTGTCAAAACATATGTTTTTAACGTTTTCAAATTTTTCCATGTTTAGACCATCAAATCCTGCATATGTCCAAGCAAATCTGAAAATGTCCTGGAATTTTGGAGAGCGAAGTTGATTCTGTGTGAGTGCCTGAACTTTGATAATTGTCTGAAAATAAAAAATTAAACTTTTCACTCGAGGGAAGACTTGAACCAAGGACCTCTCGTTCCGCAGCTGCTCATGCTAACCACGGAACCACGGCACTCCTGAGCTCACACTATCCTTGATGTTGCCTATCTTGCGCATGAACTACTCAGTTTGTATATTTTGCTTATTTTTTTCATAGTTCCACACAACTTCCTTCTGTTTTTTCGATTGATCTGTGTTCAGTTTTTGAAGGCCTATCCACTGTACCAACTTATAACTAAATCTGAGGGGGCTGCGATGAGGAAGTTCCCTTGTCAGTAGAGGAGGACCGAGGAAGTGGGTGCAGAAGAAGGTGCTGAAGCCATAAGGTAGGGTTGTTTGGCCTTGAGTGCAGATCATGAAGATAACATCAATATACCCAAACTGGAGTTGGGGTGTGTGAATTTTGGGAGGAATTAACATATTGGTATACGGGAGTGGCATGCGGGTTGTGGAGAAAACGGTACTTTGTGAGATTATAGACTGTGTATTTATATGATATTTCATTAGAAATAATTAACTGAGTTGATGTCTGATTATTCTGCTCCAGAAGAACACCATTTACTTCTGAACTATGTTGATGTGGGGAATGTGTTTCAACCTAGTCACTAAAATATGTATGTCACACACAATTCTGTTACTGGTCTCATCAGTACTTTAAGATTAGAGCACTAATCTGTTCACTTATCCCTGTAATCATCAAAAACTGAGTAATTACTTGAGAAAGAGTGGTAACACAACTCCAAGTACAATATCTGCATGTTTCGACAGTTGTCACATTCAGTTTGCCTCTGCTGCAAATTTAGACCAGGAGGAAACAAGTGGTCAATGCCTAGAAACTAATGGCAGACATCATGATTTACACTTGTGACCATATCAAACATTAAGGTATGCAAATTCATTCTGAAAGAAACACTGCCCATGTATTTGTAATGCCTTCTCTCAAAAGTCACACAAAAACCATGCAGCTGCAGCAGCATTAATTTAAAAGATAGAGTAGTTTAAGTGAAACAAAAATGCCTGTACCTAATGTTGGAACAATAATACTACATTTAAAGTTAATAATTCACTTCCAGTAATTTTATTTACATACAAAAAATTAAGAAAAGGAGAAGAAAGACATGTTTTTATAACAAAACAAACAATTTACAGTCTGCTGAAATTCTCTCAGTCCTTAATTGGGGAGAGCACATAGCAGTGCAGCTTATCTGTTCATTGTTGGAGAGGGGGCATCAAAATTTATCGGGCCAGGAGACGGCAATAGGTGTGCGTGGGAAGTGGTGCTCATAGTGCCCCCCTGCTGGGAGCCACAGGAAGGCTTCCCGTGTGTGCGTGGTGGGCAGTAACCGAGCTGCTGGGTGCTCCTGCAGTTAAAAGCTGAATTAAATCTCAGCAGTGAGCTGTGTCAGGTAACAAATAAGAACTTTTTGTTTCTTCTGTTTTAATTTAATGACAGCCAGTGCTGGATTGCAAATGCCACTTAACTGAAAACCTGCATCCCCGTTGATAGAATTATCCACTGCATGGATATGTATGGTCTCTTTATGAACACAGTCCCAGAAAGATGATGCTGAGGACAAAACTACAGTCTTCTTGTAAAAAACTGTGATGTCCTGCATATGGGCAATGCTCCACTGCCACTGGTTTGTCAGATCGGCACAAGTAAGTATGACAGTGGTGTTCAACACAATGTTCTTGCACAGTTCAACATGTCTGCCCAAAATAAGATTTCTCACATTGGAATGGGATCTGATATACACCATGTTTCCTAATTCCAAAATAATCATTGACCAAATACAACAAATTCCTCGATATTGCTGGTGGTGGAAAAACACCCTTGATGTAATCTCTCTCCAGGATTCTTCTTATTCTTGAAGACGTGCCAAAATATGGCAAGAATGCCACTAGAGTAGGTGCCTCCATATCTTCATTTACATCCCTGCTCTGAACTTGCGTAAAACGGAATATGTGGTGTATCTGTCTATCAGAACAGCTTTTCTGTTGGAACACCATTCTTAGGTGTTGTAGCTTGCCAGGCAGACTGTCAGTATCTGAAACCTCAAGTGTTCTACGTACCAAAGAACATACAATACTGCTCCATTGTCCAGGATGATGACAGCTTGTGGCCTGCAAATATGGTGACCAAATGCACACATATAAAAAAGGGGAAAAACGGCTTCAAAAACGAGGAAAGAGTTAGAAAAAAGAGGACATGCAGAAACATACATTCAAATATAATAAATGAATTAATTAACAGACATAACATATATTACTGAACTTTTATTGGTATGTCTCTGAAGACCCAATTTTCTGTAGAAACGTAGGCTTGCTTAGCAGATAGTTGAAAAAAGATACACAGGAAAAGTCTTTTAAATTACATTGGACCATCAAAATATCTTTAACAGATTCAAGATTCAACCTATCCCTGTCACATCAGCTCACTGTATTGTAATGAGTGAAAATACTGTTTCTGTATTTGCATTGTGCACTGGTATAGTGCAAACATATTTGGAGAGTTTTAACCATTCTGAATGACAATCAACAGACACTTTCATCAAAATACTTGTTCCATTTGTTACTACAAGGTAAACCACTAAATTCAGGATCATTACTACTCTGTTTCAGAAACTGTCTAAAATTAAAGAATTTGTCAAAACATTTTACATCCTCAGTTTGAAAAGCTTTACATTTATCTTGTAAAAGCAAAATGTTTTTTTCTACATCACTGCAGTTAATATCCCCCCCCCCCCCCCCCCCCTGAAACCATGGACCTTGCCGATGGTGGGGAGGCTTGCGTGCCTCAGCGATACAGATGGCCGTACAGTAGGTGCAACCACAACGGAGGGGTATCTGTTGAGAGGCCAGACAAACGTGTGGTTCCTGAAGAGGGGCAGCAGCCTTTTCAGTAGTTGCAGGGGCAACAGTCTGGATGATTGACTGATCTGGCCTTGTAACATTAACCAAAACGGCCTTGCTGTGCTGATACTGTGAAAAAGGGAAATGGATAGGTTGAAGTTAGATATAGTGGGAATTAGTGAAGTTCGGTGGCAGCAGGAACAAGACTTTTGATCAGGTGAATACAGGGTTATAAATACAAAATCAAATAGGGGTAATGCAGGAGTAGCTTTAATAATGAATTAAAAAATAGGAGTGCGGGTAAGCTACTACAAACAGCATAGTGAACGCATTCTTGAGGCCGAGATAGACACGAAGCCCACACCAGCTACAACAGTACAAGTTTATATGCCAACTAGCTCTGCAGATGATGAAGAAATTGGTGAAATGTATGATCAGATAAAAGAAATTATTCAGGTAGTGAAGGGAGACGAAAATTTAATAGTCATGCGTGACTGGAATTTGAGAGTAGGAAAAGGGAGAGAAGGAAATATAGTAGGTGAATATGGATTGGGGGAAAGAAATGAAAGAGGAAGCCGTCTGGTAGAATTTTGCACAGAGCATAACTTAATCATAGCTAACACTTGGTTCAAGAATCATAAAAGAAGGTTGTACACATGGAAGAATCCTGGAAATACTAGAAGGTATCAGATAGATTATATAATGGTAAGACAGAGATTTAGGAACCAGGTATTAAATTGTAAGACATTTCCAGGGGCAGATGTGGACTCTGACCACAATCTATTGGTTATGAGCTGTAGATTAAAACTGAAGAAACTGCAAAAAGGTGGGAATTTAAGGAGATGGGATCTGGACAGACTGATTAAACCAGAGGTTGTACAGAGTTTCAGGGAGAGCATAAGGGAACAATTGTCACAAACGGGGGAAAGAAATACAGTAGAAGAAGAATGGGTAGCTCTGAGGGATGAAGTAGTGAAGGCAGCAGAGGATCAAGCAGGTAAAAAGACGAGGGCTAATAGAAATCCTTGGGTAACAGAAGAAATATTGAATTTAATTGATGAAAGGAGAAAATATAAAAATTCAGTAAATGAAACAGGCAAAAAGGAATACAAACATCTCAAAAATGAAATCGACAGGAAGTGCAAAATGGCTAAGCAGGGATGGCTAGAGGGCAAATGTAAGGATGTAGAGGCTATCTCACTAGGGGTAACATAGATACTGCCTACAGGAAAAATAAAGAGACCTTTGGAGAAATGAGAACCACTTGTATGAATATCAAGAGCTCAGATGAAAGCCCAGTTCTAAGCAAAGAAGGGAAAGCAGAAAGGTGGAAGGAATATATAGAGGGTCTATACAAGGGCGACGTACTTAAGGACAATATTCTGGAAATGGAAAAGAATGTAGATGAAGACGAAATGGGAGGTACAATACTGTGTGAAGAGTTTGACAGAGCACTGAAAGACCTGAGTCGAAACAAGGCCCCCGGAGTAGACAACATTCCATTAGAACTACTGACGGCCTTGGGAGAGCCAGTCCTGACAAAACTCTAACATCTGGTGGGCAAGATGTATGAGACAGGCGAAATACCCTCAGACTTCAAGAAGAATATAATAATTCCAATCCCAAAGAAAGCAGGTGTTGACAGATGTGAAAATTACCGAACAATCAGTTTAATAAGCCACAGCTGCAAAATACTAATGCGAATTCTTTACAGATGAATGGAAAAACTAACAGAAGCCAACCTTGAAGAAGATCAGTTTGGATTCCATAGAAATATTGGAACATGTGAGGCAATACTGACCTTACGACTTATCTTAGAAGGAAGATTAAGGAAAAGCAAACCTACGTTCCTAGCATTTGTAGACTTAGAGAAAGCTTTTGACAATGTTGACTGGAATACTCTCTTTCAAATTCTAAAGGTGGCAGGGGTAAAATACAGGGAGCGAAAGGGTGTTTACAATTTGTACAGAAACCAGATGGCAGTTATAAGAGTCGAGGGACATGAAAGGGAAGCAGCGGTTGGGAAGGGAGTGAGACAGGGTTGTAGCCTCTCCCCGATGTTATTCAATCTGTATATTGAGCAAGCAGTAAAGGAAACAAAAGAAAAGTTCGGAGTAGGTATTAAAATCCATGGAGAAGAAATAAAAACTTTGAGGTTCGCCGATGACATTGTAATTCTTTCAGAGACAGTAAAGGACTTGGAAGAGCAGTTGAATGGAATGGACAGTGTCTTGAAAGGAGGATATAAGATGAACATCAACAAAAGCAAAATGAGGATAATGGGATGTAGTCGAATTAAGTCGGGTGATGCTGAGGGAATTAGATTACGAAATGAGACACTTAAAGTACTAAAGGAGTTTTGCTATTTGGGGAGCAAAATAATTGATGATGGTCAAAGTAGAGAGGATATAAAATGTAGACTGGCAATGGCAAGAAAAGCGTTTCTGAAGAAGAGAAATTTGTTATCATCGAGTATAGATTTAAGTGTCAGGAAGTCGTTCCTGAAAGTATTTGTTCGGAGTGTAGCCATGTATGGAAGTGAAACATGGACGATAAATAGTTTGGACAAGAAGAGAATAGAAGCTTTCGAAATGTGGTGTTACAGAAGAATACTGAAGATTAGATGGGTAGATCACATAACTAATGTGGAGGTATTGAATAGAATTGGGAAGAAGAGTAGTTCGTGGCACAACTTGACAAGAAGAAGGGACCGGTTGGTAGGACATGTCCTGAGGCATCAAGGGATCACAAATTTAGCATTGGAGGGCAGTGTGGAGGGTAAAAATCATAGAGGGAGAACAAGAGATGAATATACTAAGCAGATTCAGATGGATGTAGGTTGCAGTAAGTACTGGGAGGTGAAGAAGCTTGCACAGGATAGAGTAGCATGGAGAGCTGCATCAAACCAGTGTCAGGACTGAAGACCACAACAACAACAATGTCTTTTTTAAGAGACATCCATTTGAAACAGTAAAAGTTGTCAAACATACAGAACCATCATTTTAAATACTCATACCTCAACTGATACAGCAACCTTGATTCTTCCATAAAAAGTTTAACTTCTTTATCTAATCCTTCCTCTGCTGCAATGTCCAGCTTCTGTTTAGCTTTAGGCAAATGAATTTTTCATTTAAGCACTCCTCAAGAATCTTAAATACAGAATCTAAAATTTCGAACACTTCAAGCATAGAATTGTCCTCCTTTTCTAGTTGCAGAATATTTGAATTGAAAACAGACAAGAATGAATGCAAATGCCATAAGTGTTCTTCACTTAATCTATTCTCAAACAACTGAAATAAAATGTTTGGTGGTTTGCTTTCAGACAGAAAGTAAGATCTCAGGGC
Organism: Schistocerca cancellata; assembly: GCF_023864275.1. Lineage (NCBI taxonomy): Eukaryota > Metazoa > Arthropoda > Insecta > Orthoptera > Acrididae > Schistocerca > Schistocerca cancellata. Next base: position 1,140,213,883 of record NC_064626.1, on the reverse strand, counting down.
AGCATGTGTTTCCAGTACCCTTTCAGTGGCTGAGAAAAGAGACAACCACCTGGTTGTCACATGAGACAGGACTTGTTTTTTATAATTTATCTCAACAGATTCACAGAAAGAGTGTAACTGTTCTGTTCTGACAGAGTAAATAGAAAAGAATAATTATGAATTTTCACGATGACATGCTCCTAATCAACAGAAAGACTATTGGCTCCACACTGAATTGCATTATGTAAAATGTTATAGATAAAATCGAGAATCCTGCCACCAGCTGTAGATAAGATATTTAAGAAAAGAATGGAAGAATGGGAATAATAGAAAATATAATTTTATTACTGTCAACTTTGCAAAAAAGGACAACATAAAAATTCACCAAGACCCTGGACAAAGAGAGAAAAGGGAGGACAGGTTCAGATTTATCTAGATGTCTGGTGACCCTAACTGCACATATAGCTCTGAGTGAGTAGGTTTGAGGTAGGCACTACTTCCCAGTGTACTATCAGCTTTTCTTCTAACTGTAAGTATCCAGTAATGGTTAGATCCCATCTTTCTCCATTTCCACTGTGAATTGTATATTCGGATGGAGTGTGTTCGGATGCTGAAGAAACATAGGTAATATCTCTATTCCAACAGGCCATACCATAAATTTATTGTATACATAGCACCAGAAGCATGACGGTTTCTCTTGAATTTTTTTTGAGTGGCATCTTTTAATCCTAAAGTATTTAATTTCTACCAGAAATTTCCTACAACATTATTCTAAGGATATACTGAATGTAGTCAGATCACTGAGCAACTCTGGAACTGAAGACATGTGCTTTCTCTAATTTTATCCTACAGAAGATAATAGTACTATATGCATTCGACTGTCTCACTTTATTAACAGGATGTTTACAGAAAAAACATTTCCAAACTGCCTGAAGCTGATAACTGTCTTGCCCATATAGAAAAAGAAGACAGAAATTCACCCCAAAGTTACAGACCTATAGCAGTAGTGTCGACGATATCAAAAATTACTGAAAGTTTGACGAAAGATCAATCAAAAGATTTAATTAACACCCTTTAAGGATATGAAACAACTGAAATGTAACTAACACTACTCAAATTATATTTGACAGAAAGAAACCAAATGGTTGTTGTAAATTCAAATACCTCTTCTATATCTCTTTCACCCCATTCTATCATCTTATGTCTCTGCTCGATGAGAATAACTCACAAGCTGCAAGAATATAATGAGAAAATTCCCAACTAGCAATAGTACTGACATTCATAAAAGAAAAATATGTTTACTTTCATATACGTAGTCATTACTATTATTATTATTATTATTATTATTTTTGATTGTTATAATTATTTTTTTATTGTTATGATTATCATTGTACTACTTTTATAAACTCTATTTTTTTTTCTTTAACATTAATACTGTATAACATGTTATATGTCCTTTATGTTCTGTAGAAACTGAAATTTGTTCAATCTGAGTATGCCTGGTTAGGTGTAAGAGAGGGCCTGAAGGCCCTAATCTTGCCAAGTAAAATAAACGCATAAATAAATAAAAAAATTTAACCTTCTAAAAGTAAAATACTGAGTCCTGCAAGGATCTGTGTTAGGACCCATCTTATTTATTGTCTATGTGAGTGACCTGCCCAACTTATTGCATTATAATTCCGTGGTGTAACATATCACATAATAATTTGAATGTTGCTGACAAAAGGAACAACTCTGCGATAGAAAAGACAGCTCAGTGGTTCTACGAAAATACTACAACCAAACTAAACACTGTCTGAAAGGCATCAGAGAGCTCAACAATACCTACCAAGCACCATGTCATCCTCAGCTAACAGGAGTGTCTACAGAGGGACACACGGTTAGCATACTGCTCTCCCAGATGTTGTCAGTCAGGTGGCTCCTCAGCTGGCCTCCCAAGCGCCAAGTGTGCCACGCTTGCTGACAGTGCTTGGCAGACTCGGATGTCACTCGTCCGAGTTTTAGCCGAGCCCGACAGCACTTAACTTGGGTGATCTGATGGGAACAGGTGTTTCCACTGTGGCAAAGCCATTCATTGGTTCCATGAAAATAGGTTGACATTAAATAAAAATAAATCTGAAGATGTCCTGTTTTCCTTTAAAAATATAATAATGGACAAAATGGACTAATCCATTCTGTAAAATTGTTAGGCGCATACTTCTCTGTTAAATATGTTAGAATACTGACACAGAAAAGCTCTGCAATAAGTTGGCAAGAAAACTTAGAAAAGTGACGGATTGTGTAAGTAAAGAGATCATACTCATGGCATACTGTGCCTTTTTTTCACACACGTTGCAGCATTGTAGTATACTTCTTTGTGGAAACTCTGCTGTGACAAAAGAGGTTTTCCTCTGGCAGAAGAAACCCATTAGATGTGTTTTGGTTTGAGCAACTTAACTTCTTGTAGTTATTGAGCACAAAATAGTTACAATCCCCAGCCTATACATGTTCAAAGTACATTAGCATACCAACCACAATGTCCACATGTACGAAAGCAGATCAGATGTGCACTCATACACAACTAGAAACAGGGACTTGCTGGACATTCCTTGGACTCATTTAAGTAAAACCCAAAATAATTTTTTACGTGAGACAGCAAAATATTTTTCAACAATATACCATATGGCACCAGGAAGCGCATGAAAATAAATTTAAAATTATGGTAGCAACATGGCTTAAAGGAAAAGCATTCTGTAATACATACAAATTTATAAGTAATGAAAAATGATGATCTATTACTAAAATGTCATTGTGCAGAAATAAAATTGTAACTTATGGCTACAATGCAATTTGTGACGAATGTAATCTGTATCTCAAAACTAATTGTGTAATGAGTACAATATAAGCAATGCCTGTGCAATAATATTTATATATGTTACCTATTTGTATAAAAATAATTACTACTCAGGAGGATGTATGGCACTGAGGTCTCGCTGATACACCTGTCCCATGTCAGAGCACCTGCCGCTGCAGCCACAACAAAGTGTGAAGCCCAATGAATGCCTCAAACAGAAATTACAAAATACAGGCAGGAACTAAATCCAGTACATGTTACATAAATAAAACACTGATTTACAAAATAGAACCCTTATTTACTTGCAACTCGTGTCAATTCAAATTGAGACTTTTTCTGTTCCAGTCACAAATGCTTCATGGGAAGAATGATTCCTGGTAAGCCTATGTGTGCATACTTCTAGATATTTTATGGCAGTAACTGTTTTCAGTGACTGATCTGCAATCAAGAAAATAAACAATACATTACATTTGTTTATGTTGATGTTGAGTTGGAGCTCCTTGCACCAAGTGTTGATCCTCTGCACATCTTCCTGTGTTTCACTACAATTCTATAGAACTGCGACTTCTGTATGTACGAGAGCATTGCTCATGAAATGCCCCGTGGAACTTCTGACATTGTCTGCTAGGTCATTTGTATAAACTGTGAAAACTAATGGTCCTGTAACACTCCCTTGTTACCATTGTGTCTGAAGACTTCTCTCCATTGAGAATGACACGCTGCATTCTGTTGGCTAGAAACTCTTCAATCCAATCACACAGTTGGTCTGACATTCTGTTTGCTCATATTTGGCTCATTGGGCACCAGTGTGGAACTGTATTGACTGCCTTCCAAAAGTCAAGGAACACGGCATCTACCTGCCCACCTGTATCTACTACTTTCTGGGCTTCACAAACAGAGCAAGCTGGGTTTGAAATGATCCTTTTTTTTGGAGCCTATGATCATTCCTACAGAGGAGATTTTCAGTCTCGAGAAATGTCATCACATGCGAGCATAAAATATTGTTCCAAAATTCTACAACTAACCAACATCAGAGATATTGCCTATAGTTCTGTGCATCTGTTGGATGACTCTTTTCGTAAACAGGAGTCAACTGTGCTTTTTCTTTTTTTTTTCTAATCATTAGGAACACGTTGCTCCTGCAGATACCTACGGTAGACTGTGTGAGAAGAGGGGCAGCTGCTTTTGCATACTCTGTGTAAAATCTAACTGGTACACCATTGGCACCAATGGCCTTTCCTCAGTTGAGCAATTTCAGTTGCTTTTTATCCCACAGTCTCTTATTTCAGTATTAGTAATTTTATCATTCATTTGACAATTTAAACAAGGAACTACAATGTGATCTTCCTCTGTGAAGCAGTTTTGCAAAAAGATGCTTAGTATTTTGGCCTTTGCTGCACCAAGTGTCATTATGGACCTAGAGTGTCTGGACAGGTGGCTTCAATCCATTTACGAGTTTAACATAAGACCAAAACTTTTTAGAACTTCCGTCTTTCAAACCTTCCTGTAGTTTTTATGTCATATATTCTAGAACACCTTTTTTGTTGGCAATTACAACTTGATCACCCATAAAATGCAATGTACTGAAAAAGGTTGTATCCATATCTATACCTATTCCTCTGCATTTCCTTTTCAATTGATATGAACTTTTGCGGCATATACTTTAAATAGGATAAATATCACACAACAGACCAGCCATGATACAAACCCTTGTTGACTGGAAACATTTGAGATAGTGTATTACAAAGTTTTACTCTTGACGTTGAATCATTATACAAATTTTGAAGAGCCCATTTTTGGTATATTATGCTTTAATTGCATACTACTTCCAAATCCAGTTCTTTTGCCACTTTCTATACTTGTGTAGTGGGAAATGGGTTTCACATAGCTTTCATTTGTATCACCATTGCTAACTTGGCCTCCATCATGGCTGACTTAGGTGTAGTGGCATTTAGAAAATGGTTGAGTCAAGTCAAAAAGCACTCTAAAATAACATTTCACTAAATCTTAACAGATTTACTCCAAGTTCAGAGATTCCTGACAAAATATGAGAAAGCCTGGCAAGTTACTTAAACAAAGTTGTAAATGGTTTACTGCCTCTGGTACTAAAAATATTACTGTCTTTGCCTTGGGATGCATCAGCTGACAACACTTCTTAAGGCAATAAACAAATTGTTAATTTCTTTGAGTTTTCATAACCTGGTGTTAACATTGAACTCCCTGTATATCTCTGCAGAAACTTGTTCAGCCACTAGACATCTTTACATCTGACAGAATGCACTCACTGGCTGTTGCAGTATGTTTGTGATATCATGTTATCAACCTCTGCATTGATGTGTTCTTTTCTGTACATATGTAAGAGGGAATTTATGATGGCTTCATATATATTTGATAACCAGAAGACAGAAACTATTGAATGCGTTGTCTATCTGCACTAATGCTTATTGCTTTTTGTTGTAAATGTTAGTTTTGACATGTCAATTACTACATTTTGTGACTTTCCGATCATGCTTACCGCAAACTGACTTGATTGTTTGTTAAATAAATGTTATGTAGAAGGGCTCAGTGGCTTACCAATCAAGGATCCTTGCATCCAGGTTTAACCTGCTCCAAGGTCAAATAATCCTGTTCCAAACACCTAATGTACCAAATGGTAGCAGAAAATGTGGTTATTACTGGGCAAAAGCATACAATGGTACTGAACAGTTATTGTTTATAGGATAAGTAGTAGTAATCTTGCATGCTGTGTTATAGTTCTTTATATTATCATTTATAGCTTTCTGTGAGTTTGCAGAATCCTCTGGCTATGAAAATGAGACCTGTCCTGAGGCTGAAGTACTTGCAGAAAGACTGCTCACAGTACGAATTAAGGATTCAAGGTGAATTTGAGGAGGCCCACTTGGCTCATTTGCACCAGCAGCTGCAGGCCCCATTGTACAGACCAGTAAACATCACACTGCAGGTGGTCGGGGAGGTGAGCACGACATGCATTGCATGTCATTCCTCACTAGGTGTCACTCAGGAACGAGTTGCTTTGTTAGGAGCCCCCCCCTCCCGCCATACACACGCTCAGATGATGAGGTTGCACACTCTGGTAGACCATACTGCCAACAGGGTTAAGGATATCTGTGAGTTAACAATGAGCATAAGTTTGATCAGAATTACAAGATGAAATTCTTTTGGTGCAATAAGGAGTGTACCTTCTTAAATGGCAGGAAGGAAGTGAAGAAGGAGGGAAGAATCAAGAACTAGGTGGTACAGGGGTTTCTAGGAAGGGAACAGACATGTGGAACAAGTTTGGTAATCTTCCAAACCCCCTCCCTCCTGTCACCCAAAGTGTCCAAGCTTTACAGAATGAGATTTTCACTCTGCAGCAGAGTGTGCACTGATATGAAACTTCCTGGCAGATTAAAACTGTGCGTCAATTAGTGATATCGACCACATAACAAAAGTGTTGTGGTTAACTGTAAGGCTAAAAAACAACACCGAGGCATTGCAGATTCTACATGAAGTGGTGTGTGAAGCTATTTACCTTCTTGCCAAGGGGCGTTTAAGTAGGTTAATATCTGAAGTTTTGCAAAGTGGTGGTTCCCTCAGCATGTTCCATAAAGGGATTCTGTTTGAATGCTTGGGAGGGGGTATACATAAGAACCTAATTAATCAATACCTTTATAGGATGCAAGCATCTGATTAAACAATAGCTGATTACATTGAACATGTGCGGATGGCCAAAATGGCAAATTTGTGTACATTGTACAGGAAGTGAGGCAGTTTTGAACATTTTTGAGGAGGCGTAACCACAAGACAGTTAGCGTGTGATGTTCATGGATAAGCCGAGCTCATTTTCCGATGTAGACAAAACGGTAACCAGTGTTGAAAGTGTCAGACAAGGAGTCGAGAAATGGAATGGTGGTGCGCCATCCAAGAAGACTTGATTTGCATTGTAAACAGGAACCTGCTGAGTTGAGTGCAAAAGAGCACATGCGACACGGGTACTTTTGGTGGAGGAGTGGGCAGCATTTGGTCAGAGATTACAAAGAACTGCGTGGGTGGTGTCCGAACTGTTGACGCCGGAGGTCAGCATGGGGCAGCATTCCTGTAGACACCTGCGCCAGCTGCCGTAAGATATGTGCTGTTAACTCCAAGCATTTGCCGTTTGCATGTGTCACATTTTCAGTTCAGAACTGGTGTGTGCATTGATCAATTCTGACAGTAGTGCTTCCTTGCTTGATTTTGACTGGTTCCAGTGGTTCAGGGAGAAGAAACAGGTCACCGTGTTGCCGCAGCTGCGGAAAGCTGGACAAAGCTGCCAGTTAGTGCCTGAAGAGCTGTAAAAGGTTGTTGGCAGTTAGTTGCAAGCTGAGGATTGGCAGTTTTACCTGGCCTCGGAAGTTTTTAGTAATTGAGGGTCTTTGTAGTGATGATGTGTTGGGAGTGATGTTTTAATGGGGATTCAGTGTATGTTATATTATTCAGAGAAAGAGCTGTATTTTAAGTTTTGTACTGAGAAGAGATACCCACAGTGCAGACACCAGGTCTCACCTAAATTGGACCATTTTCAAGCTGAGGATTTGGGATTTAATGTGGGGTATTTCCATGAACCTGAGGCCAAGCAGTTGGTGCACTTATTGAAACAATTTACATTTTGATGGATAAATTGGGAGTCATGCACGAAATTCAATATTAGATCAAGCTGACTGGCCAAGTTCCAGTGTAGCAAGCTCCTTACTGGTTATCACAGCCAAAATGCATAAGCCGCATGAGATCGTTGACCGGTTTCTGAGGGATGAAGTTGTTAGGCCATCTATTTCTCCATGTACGACACCTATCTTGTTGGTGCCCAAATACAAACAATTCTGGTTACAGATAAGTCATAGACTGTCATAATCTGAACCAGAATCTGTTAGAAATGGTTGCTCTCCCAGACTTGCAGAGCTCTTTCACCTGGTTCGCATGGACACAGGTTTTCGTGTGCTAGATTTAAACCAAGCATACTACCCAAACCATCTCTACAGACTATAACTTATTCAAATTCAGCAGGTTGCCTTTTGGGTTATGCACAGGAGCAGCGGTCCTGTCCCACCTACTGGACTCAGTGCTGGGAGACTTAAAGTTCAAAGTTGAATACTCAGTCATTGTGCTAACTCCAAAGAACTTCTAAGGCATCTGAAGGCAATCTTAGAGCAGCTCAGGGAGGGAGGCCTGATGGTCAAGCCAACCAAAGGTAACAGTGGTCCAGAGAGAAGTCTCATCCTTGGGGCACACATTAGGTAGGTGCGTGAGTTTGTTACCTTTTTGTTTCGCATGTTGGTATTCCAGTTGCTATCTGTTTATTTATCTATTGTCATTTTTATTTGTGGTTCACCAATGCTATCTGAGTTTGCAAATTGTCTTTTGTTATTTGGAGATAGTGAGTGGAGCTGTGGATACTAGAAAATGCAGTGCCTAGTGGAAAAATCAGAACATTTCCAACACACTCTTCTGCTTGAGTTCAGTACAGGGGTGACAGCAGTAGAGTCAGCCATAAACATTTGTGCTGGGTATGAGGATAACGCCACTGGACAGACTGTGGCACGAAAATGGCTTCCTCATTTTAATGAGGATTGTTTTGATATTAGTGACTCTCCACATTTACAAACACCCTCAGAGTTCATGAAGATCATTTAAATGCATTTATCCACAATGATCCATGTCAGTGTACTCAAGAACTGGCAAATGTGATGAAATGTGATCACACAACTTTTTTGTGACATTTTCATGCAATAAGGAAGGTTCCAAAATTTTGATGTTTGGGTACTGCATGCTCTAAGCCAAAGTCACAAAAGTGAGCAGATGGCCATATGTGCATCTTTGCTTGCTCGTCATCAAGTGGCTTGTGAACAACACTCACCATTAGGATCCTGTATCATTATTGACAATGAGAAATGGTGTCTTTATGCTAACAAAAGGAAAGGAAAGGAATGGTTGAGCCCAAACAGAGCAACAGCTCCCTGCACAAAGACATGCACATACCCACAAAAGATAACGTTACAAATCTGGTAGAACGGTGGCAGTGTGGCATACTACGAATTGCCTCCCCAAGGTGTAACCATTACTGCTGACATTTACTGTCAACAACTAAGATGTATTGCAGATGCAACCCAAGAACAATGGCAAGAAAGACTGTGTGAAGTGATGCTACTCCACGATAATGCCTGCCTGTGTTCTGCTACACTGCGGGAGGGGGCAGATGCGGGAGGGGGGGGGGGGGATACACTGCACAGCAGTTCAGTTGAGAAGTCATTCTGCACTTCAAGTAACTCTGAATCAACTCCGAAGGGAAGGGGAAAAGTTTAGGTGGTGTGATTCCAAGTAATTCCCCAAAACACACCGTCAGCAACAACTGTGTGCAAGAGCAAGAAGGTAAGTGCTGGCCATTAGCGTAAGCAACAAGGGAGTTGTCGAGACCAAAAAGTCACTACTCGGAGTGTAAAACTGAGGCCCTGGCAGTGTTATTCATCTTGGAGATATTTAGATCCTATTTGGAACGTAGGAGTTTTAAGGTGGAAATTGTCAACGAAGTCTCAAGTTGGGTTCTAGCCCAGTCATGCCAAATGGGAAGGGCGGCGCAGCAGGCCGTGTGCGTATCATCGGTTCAGTTTGTTGTTGCTCACATTAAGGGATCACAGAATCAGGTCGCTGACATCCTTAGTCCAATGTTCAGGGAGAAAGAGAAAGAGGAGGAGGTGCTGAAAGGTGAACAGGGGTTCTGTTAGCTGCCATCAGAGCTGTGGTATCGGAAACCCAAGCAGCCCTTGCCATCCTAACTGAATCCTAACCGAGATCCCTTCCCTGTTTTGTGACCTAGAGGAAGGAGAAAGCACCACGAGTTTGGCAGTATCAGGAAGGAGGTAGAGGGAGGACGTTTTGTTGATGGGTATTCTTTACAAAAGGGGCTGTTGTGCTACCATGTGAGATGTGACAGTAGATCAAAGGTATGCCTCCCCAGAAGCCTGGTCCTGGCTGTCTTGACCTTATTCCACCAACTGTCATGCAGTGGGAATCTGGGCACTTAAAAACCAAAAATAAAAATTGAGAGGCATCTAAACTGGAAGGGGGTGGGAAATGAGATACAGGAATTGGTAGGTAAATCGCGGGAGTGCAGGTAGGAGAAACCCGATATTAATTCTGACCGGAGTTTCCTGCATTCCACCAGAGAGTTTAGTCAATGAATTATTTATTGATTATCTGGGTCCCCTTTCACACACAAAAGACAAAAATAGGTTTGTGTTCATAGAGTGGATGCTTTTACAAGATTTGTGTGACTCGTGCCTAGTAAGAGGACCACTATGGCTTGGAGCACTCAGCCTCTGTCAACTACCTTCGCTAGTTTTGGGCCAGGTAGCGACAACACTCCCACATTTACTTGACATGGTTTCTGGCTTTCTGTTTCGACGTTGGCATCAGGCATATAACTATGATGCCTTATTACACCCAGCCTTCATTTGTGGAGAACATAAATAGAAATTTGTAATCCATGCTTGTTGGCTACCATTACAGGCACCACATGGGATAGTTCCTCATTTTGGCCAAGTTTAGCATTCAATACTACATGCCACATGCTAAAAAGGCCACAAAATTACCTCAGCCAAGCTGAAGCTCTCGTTTGGGGTTAATTCCTCTTTGAGCAATCTTTGGTCACTCAATGGTCTGTTACCAGAGGCCGACTGGCAGTGATGCTTGAGAGTGCAGTGTGCTGTTGTTGGCACAGTGGGTCGTGGTGTGGGGCACGTTAGCTGGATTGTGCCAAAGCTGGTGGCCTAACCTCGTCTCTGCCATCAGATTAATGGCGACACCTTGCCAGACATTTCATTTGAACTAAGCTTCCTTACCTGCATTCTTAATGTGGTTGATTGGTTAGGTTCATAAGTGGCAGGTCAGTGACAAACAGTACACCATTATTTGCGCATTTAAATTACAGCTTGGCATTGCACATTGTGTTTACCAAGTGTGTGGCTGACAGCATGCACTCTCTGAGCATTGAATTATGAATATTTGCCCACTCACTGTATTACCAGTAAGGTGTTAACTAATGCAGTGGTGATTTACTTACATGCCAAATTTTCGCACTGACTGTTTTGGCCTGTTGTGCGCATCTTGGGAGATTTGTTGTAGAAGTCTGTTGTAATTGCATGTGTCAAAGTAACTTGGCACACTGGTGGACTATGCTAGTAGCTGTCTGAGATGTTTTACCTCAGCCTGGTGTGACAGAGCCGACATCACTTTTCTGAATGTGTGCCACTGAAACATTATCTGTACGAATGGGTAAAGGCAGCATCAAGTGTAATTTCAGCAAACTATTGTGTTCATTGTCACTGCTGTTTCTTTGAGCTCTTGTAGCTTATCTATTCTTATTACTAATGATACTGATTTTCTTGCAGAGTCATGAGCTTAAAAGAGTTTTGGATTTCACAGTTCTTTTATAAACCAAATTTTAGTGACTGTTTACATTTTCTGTTTCAAGAACCAAGGTCCATTCTAATTTCTTAAAATTTTGGAACTTATTACCTGCACAAAGGAATAATGACCAATGCTAATGATTTGATGCAGCTGTTTGTCAACTACCAATGTATGCAAACGGACTTTGTTGTTCGTTAGATCAATGTTGCATAGAAAGGCACGGTGGATTACTGATCACGGATTCCTGTATCCTTGTTTAATCTTCTTCGATGTCAAATAATCCCATTCCTAACTCAGGACTCTGTGCAGGCCAGTCCATTACAGGGATGTTGCCACAGGCTGTGCATTATGAAGAGGTGCTCAATCATGTTGAAAGATGCTATCACCATCCCCAAATTGCTCTTCCAGCAGTGGAAAGCAAGAAGGTGCTAAAAACATCAATGTAGACCTGTGCTGTGATAGTGCCATGCAAAACAACAAGGGGTAGAAGCCCCCTCCATGAAAAACATGACCACACCATAACACCACCGTCACCAAATTTTACTGTTGGCACTACACACACTGGCAGATGACGTTTACCAGGCATTCGCCATACCCACACCCTGCCATCGGATCACCACACTGTGTACCGTGATTCGTCACTCCACACGACGTTTTTCCACTGATCAATCATCCAATGTTCACACTCCTTACACCATGTGAGGCATCATTTGGCATTTACCGGTGTGATGTGTGGCTTACGAGCAGCTGCTCGACCATGAAATCCAAGTTTTCTCACCTCCCGCCTAACTGTCATAGTACTTGCAGTGGATCCTGATGCAGTTTGGATTTCCTGTGTGATGGTCTGGATAGGTGTCTGCCTATTACACATTATGACCCTCTTCAACTGTCAGCGGTTTCTGTAAGTCAACAGATGAGGTCGGCCTGTACGCTTTTGTACTGTACTTGTCCCTTCATGTTGCCACTTCTCTATCACATTGGATACAGTGGACCTAGGGATGTTTAGGAGTGTGGAAATCTAGCATACAGATGTATGACACAAGCGACACCCAATCACCTGACCACGTTCAAAGTCCACAAGTTCTGTGGAGTTCCCCGTTCTGCTCTCTCATGATGTCTAATGACTACTGAGGTCACTGATATTGAGAACCTGGCAGTAGGTAGTAGCACAATGCACCTAATATGAAAAACATATATTTTTGGCAGTGTCCGGATACTTTTGATCACATAGTGTATTTCCTCTTTTTAGTCTGCATCACTTCCTTGCTAGTCATAACCAATTCCCTCTGCAGGAACATCTGGTTAGTCTGGCATTGTTTTCCCACGAATCTGGCAGGTCCTGAAAGATTTTATATGGCTTTAATACAATTTTGTTATCTAGACCATGTTGTAGGAAATGCTGTCTGCATCTAATAGCTCTTCCATTCTTTCAGGTATTTGCTTTCTATGTTGAGGTTGAGGTTGGCAGCCCTGCAGCCAGGCGACTAGCGCGAGTTTTGGTGTTCTCGTAAAGATAATTTATTTTAGATTATAAAACATATAGATTAGTACTGATTATGTGGTAAGTAAGTGTATTAGTGTGCCGTTTAAGTGTACCATTAAAGGTTTCATTTTTCTTTACGTAATATAGCAGAAAACGCGAAAAGACCGTACAGTCATATTTTCTGTTTACGTTCTGCTGCAGCAAATCTATAGAATTTCATTTAGTTGTTCCTTGCTCTCTCCAGCAATTTAACTTAGCATACCTCTTCATTATTTAACTAGCATTTCCGGAAAGTAGCATAAAGTTTAACTTGTTGTTTCAGAAACTTTGCACTTTTGTTTTTGTTTACACACAGTTGCGTATAGGCCATATTTGTGTAACCATATTTTCGTGTTTATCTGTAATTTAACTGACTTATTCTTAATAAACTATTACGTTTATCATGAGTGAAAAGTGCTTGACTTGCCGTAGAATTGTTAGGTCGGGGCTTTGGTGTGATGGGTGCTGTAGTTTTTTCCATGTGGGTGACTGTATTGGTGTGGGAATAGGGAAGTAAATGAGACTCATCAGTGGTTTTGTAGGATTTGTAGTAGAGATAGGAAGATACTGGAACAGGAGGGGAAAATTGCTGCCCTTCAGGCTGAGTTAGACAAGGCCAGGGGAGATCTTGACAGGTTAAGGAGGGAGAAGGGTAAAGAGAAGTGGGAAGTGGCAACAGGCAACAGGAGGAACAGGCCTAGAACTTTGTCTGACAGCTTTATGGTGAATGTGGAAAATAGATTTGACCTGTTGCTTCAGTTAGAAGCTGGTGAGCCTCAAGCAGTTGCAGGTGTAGACAGGGCACAACAAACTTTCAGCAGCAAATTGAAAAGTAAGAATGTAGGGAAATCAGTAAAGAGAAAGAAAGTGTTGTTGTTAGGTAGTTCCCATGGAAGAGGTGTTGGCCGACTCTTGCAGGATGAACTAGGATCAGAATACCAGGTCACCAATTTTTTTAAACCTAGTGCTGGTCTGGAGCAGGTGACAGAGGATTTAGGATCACTTTGCAAAGATTTCAATAAGGAAGACACCGTGGTTATAGTGGGTGGGGCAGGTAACAGTATTGACAGAGATCCTGGGTACAGTATAGAGTGTGACCTGGCGAAGATTGCATCAGCATCGAAGCATACTAGTGTTGAGTTTGTACCTGTTCTTGGGCGCCATGACTGACCTCATTTGAACTCTTCTGTCAAGAGAGTTAATTTGGAGCTGGAACGGCTGCTCATGTCGGGTGCGGGGTCACACATTGGTGTGGTTCATGTTGATTCTATCAGTAGGTGGGATTATACTAGGCATGGCCTTCACCTCAACAGGAAAGGGAAGGGTAAATTGGCTGGGGAAATAGCAGGAAAGTTAAAGGGGGGAGGCACTGTCATGAGTGGTAAAATACCAGTGGTTATAGGATTCAGAAAAGACCCTTTTTTAGGGTAGGGAGGACAGAAAGAAAGCAAATTTTAAGAGAGGTTAGAACTGAGACAAACCTTCAGTTTGAGAAAGAAATAAAAAAACATAATTCCAACTTATTACATCAGCATAAACAGCCATTGGTTAAGAATTTTCAACTGTCAGCAGATATTTTAACTCCACCCAATTTTAACTCAGTCAATGTGAAATGTCAGCTATCTTTATTGCATCAAAATATTCGAGGACTGAGAAATAAAATTAATGAATTAACTATCTGCATAGATGAATTAGAGTCTTCAAACCCAGCTGACATAATCTGCCTCTCTGAACATCATGTGACCACTGGTATAGAACTTTCAAGTGTTACAGGGTTTAGGTTAGCATCTCACTTTTGTAGATCAGAAATGGAGAAAGGAGGAGTTGCCACATTCATCAGGAACTGTCATAAATTTAAGAACATAGACATTCATAAATTTTGCCTAGAACAGCATATGGAAGCATGTGCAACAGAATTAGATTTTCACAAAAAATCTTTCATAATATTAAGTGTATATCGAGCACCTGCAGGTAACTTTAATCTGTTTGTAAACCACCTTGAAGCTGTACTGGCCCATTTAACAACCAAAAACAAAGAAATAGTGGTTGCTGCTGATTTCAATGTAGATTTCCTTAAAGACTCTCCCAATAAGAACTTATTTGAGTTAGTAACACTATCATTCAACTTAATTCCCACAGTAAAGTTCCCCACTAGGATAGCCACTTGCTCACAAACAGCCATTGATAATATCTTTATAGAAAAGTCCAATGAACATAATTATATTACAAAACCAATAGTCAATGGCCTCTCAGACCATGACATGCAGTTCCTTCTGTTAAATATTAATACTGAACAGGATATAAAATCTGTTAAATCTGAGCTCAAGAGGGTAATCAGTAAGCCAAAAATTGATTATTTTAGGACACTCCTCAGAGACATTCACTGGACTGATGATTACAGTGCTCATGGCATGAATGAAAAATATAACATTTTTGCTAATAAAGTGCTTACCTTATTTGAACACTGATTTCCCCCAAAACTTACCAAGGTTAGAGCAAAGTCTACAAAGAAGCCATGGATTACTCGAGGAATAGGGGTATCTTGTAAAACAAAAAGAAAACTGTATCTGTCAATCCGCAACATTTCCAATGTTGATGCTATAGCACATTATAAGAAATACTGCAAAATATTAAAGACTGTAATACGGATGTCAAAGCAAATATATTACAAGGAAAAGATAGTCATATCAGATAACAAAATAAAGACAATATGGGATATAGTGAAGGAGGAGACCGGTAGAACCAGACATGAAGAGGAACAAATAGCATTAAGAGTAAATGATACATTGGTGACAGATGTGTATAGTGTTGCAGAACTTTTTAACAAACATTTTATAACTGTTACTGAAAAGATGGGGTTGTCAGGTATGGTAGATGCTGCTATGGATTACCTTAGACCAGACATTTCAAGTAACTTCCATAATATGAATTTGACCCTCACTACCCCAACAGAAATAATGTCCATCATAAAATCTTTAAAATCAAAAACATCTAGTGGGTATGATGAAATATCAACAAAGTTAATTAAAGAATGTGATTCTGAGCTAAGTAACATATTAAGCTATCTGTGTAACCAGTCGTTTATCAGTGCAATATTTCCTGAATGGCTGAAATATGTTGAAGTTAAGCCACTGTTTAAGAAGGGAGATAAAGAAATAGCATCAAATTTCCGCCCAATTTCACTGTTGCCAGCATTCTCAAAAATTTTCGAAAAAGTAATGTACAGTCATCTTTATAACCATCTTATCTCAAATAACATACTGTCACAGTCACAGTTTGGATTTCTAAAAGGTTCTGATATTGAGAAGGCTATCTTCAGTTACAGTGAAAATGTGCTTAATTCATTAGACAAAAAATTGCAGGCAACTGGTATATTTTGTGACCTGTCAAAGGCATTTGACTGTGTAAATCACAATATCCTTTTAAGTAAACTAGAATATTATAGTGTAACAGGAAATGCTGCAAAATGGTTCAAATCTTATATCACTGGCAGGAAACAAAGGGTGTTATTAGGAAAGAGACATGTATCAAGCTATCAGGCATCATCCAACTGGGAACTAATTACATGTGGGGTCCCACAAGGTTCCATTTTGGGGCCCTTACTTTTCCTTGTGTATATCAATGACCTTTCATCAGTAACATTACCAGATGCCAAGTTTGTTTTGTTTGCTGATGATACAAACATTGCAATAAATAGCAAATCAACTGTAGTCTTAGAAAGATCAGCCAATAAAATATTTGTGGACATTAATCACTGGTTCCTAGCCAATTCTTTGTCACTAAACTTTGAAAAAACACACTACATGCAGTTCAGAACTTGTAAGGGGTGTCCCAAGAGTATATGTCTAACATACGATAACAAGAAGATAGAAGAAATGGACAGTGTTAATTCTTGGGATTACAGCTTGATAATAAATTCAACTGGGAGGAGCACACCACAGAACTGCTGAAGCGTCTTAACAAATCTCTGCGAATTTTGTCAGACATAGGGGGATATAAAAATGAAAAAGCTGGCATACTATGCTTACTTTCATTCCATAATGTCATATGGGATTATTTTTTGGGGTAATTCATCAAGCCAAGCTAAAGTTTTCCGGGCACAAAAACGTGCAGTAAGAATTATATGTGGTGTGAACTCAAGAACATCGTGCAGAAGCCTGTTTAGGGAACTAGGGATACTAACTACAGCTTCCCAATATATTTATTCCTTAATGAAATTTGTCATTAAAAATATATCACTTTTTCAAACCAACAGCTCAATTCATGGAATCAATACTAGAAATAAGAATAATCTTCACAAGGATTTAAAGTCACTTAGTCTTGTACAGAAAGGTGTGCTTTATTCAGGAACACACATTTTCAATAACTTGCCAGCAGCCATAAAAAGCTTAACAACCAATGAAATTCAGTTTAAGAGAAGCCTAAAGGATTTATTGGTGGCCAACTCCTTCTACTCCATTGATGAATTTCTTAGTAAAACCAACTGATTTGTATATAAGTACAACATAACTTCTGCACAATTCCAGTGCAGTAATGTGTTCACTGATAATTTGTGTGTGTGTGTGTGTGTGTGTGTGTGTGTGTGTGTGTGTGTGTAAGTATAATCTAACTTCTGCACCATTTCAGTGCAGTAATGTGTTCATTGTAAATAAGTATTACAGTAGTTGTATTACATGTTTATTACCTTATAAATAAATAAAAAACTTTTAATTTTAAATTCAGTGCATTAGTATTTGTAAAATGACTCTTAGTGTTCATTAAAAAATGACGATCATTCCACTTGGGACCTGTGGAATGGTACATTAGCTTATTTGTTTTAGTTGTAAATATTTGTCATGTATTGTTGTTTTTCTGACATGTTCCACATCCTGGAGGACCTCCTCACTATGGATCAATTGGAATGAAAGTAAATCTAATCTAAAAAAAATCTAATCTATGTAGTGTTAACCTGCACTTATAGTATTATTTTTTTAAAGTCTTTTTCTGTCAGCTAAACTGTTCATTGTTCATTTATATTATACAATCATGATTTCATCTTTGAGCCATACTCAGGTTGTAATATTAAACTAAGTCTGCCCTGCCTCCAACATGCCTTCATCGGACATTTAGTATGGCATATTTAACAGCAAAGATCAGACTTATTTTAATATTTTGGCTACAAATCAAAAATCATGATTATGTAAAATAAATGAACAATTAATAGTCAAATGGCAGAAATGTCTTTCAAAACATTGTATATGACTGTGATCCCCCCACCAAGGGAAGATCATTGTAGTCTTACAGTCTGGTGTTTCTCTTTCGAAAAAGCCATGCTATGTATTTTTGGGGTTACAATTATTTCACGTATATGCAATCATGGGGCAGGTAATACACTGAGGGATTTGAATTCATCTCTACTTAACTGTCTTGATGATAGTTTTCGCAATACATCTAATGGCTTCCTCTGAAACTTAAACATCCAGCCTTTGTATATGGCCACAGGAAGCACCACACGATTTCTTAATAATAGATTTTCATTTACTGTATTAACATTTTCCTCACTAAGATTACGTCAAAAATTATTCTTCAACTAATATTTTCAGTGTGGATTCCCCATGTTGGACTTAGTTCCCGTACTTTCTGATAATTCTCGTATTGCCTGTCATACTGGAATACACCTGCATCTGCATTAGTTTCCTCCCATTTATAAACATATTGTTTCATATTGTTACCCATGACAATCTCTTTAAGAAAATTTGGCCCGATTGATCCTCCAGACGACAAACCACACCACGCTGATATTCCTGGTAGAGTAAAGTGCCTTGCTTCAGTTACATATGGATTTTCATTAGACCAGTACAGGCAATTATGGCAGTTAATTGTTACAATATGTTTAAAGATGACTTCATGTGACCAAAGAATTAGATCTTGGAAATGTCCATCTTATTCACCCACATTGATGAAACACTCGCAAAATTAATTTTGTCTGCGGGGATCATCCTCGTTTAGAGTACGCAGAAGTTTCAGAATGTAAGGCTTCCATCACTACGTCCGTCTCAATCACTGCATCAATAATTTTGTCATCTGCTCAACATCCCTTTCTCACAAATGTGCACCTTTCCAGTGACTTCAGACTTGTCTTCTATTCTTATAACTGGTAACTGTGAAGGTGGTGGTGTCCCAACACCCACCTCCTTTCTTCAAACGGTACTGCCATGTCTGTTTACATTCTGCAAAAAATGGAAGCACTGCTAAGTTATTCACTACTTTCTGACATATTATTCACAAAATTTATTTCTATCAGTTTTAATTAGAGAGAGATTTAGTTTCACAGAGACATTATTTAGAGACGTCCCTTCTGATATCCCAGTCCAGCGACTTTGAAGGCCCGTTGGAAGGCGTGGAATTCGGTCTCGGCCAATAGGCAGCACTGTTAAAACTACGAGTGTTAGCCTTGCCAGTCACAGCACTGTCCTCAATGTGTCATAAGGCCACACCCATCTCACCAGCCAGTTAATGCTCACAGCAGTAGTATTACGCTCCCTACGCAGCAGCTCCACCTTCAACGGTGTATTCGCCTCGCGCTTGTATTGCTAACTGTAACGCACTGTTCTCATTTCCCACCTTGCTAAGCCTTAGTTACCTGCTGGACTTGTTTTTTTCTCATTCAACCCACACTTGTCCATTCTTTGTCGTCGTCTTCGGTGAGGCGCCGGTGACAACTCTGACATCTGGCCTCTGTGCATTCTTGCCAATCTTTGTCAGATTCTAGTCACAGTACCCTGTATATGAAACCAGAACACTGTTATAAACATTGACACACTATTTAAAATAATATGAACTCCCAGTTTAGTGTACTGCATGTAGTTCTCTCATCTGACAGTTTTTACATTAAATGGGTGATTTTCTAACATAAGATACAAGGCAACCCATATAACTTCAGTGATAGTACAACCGAAGTTCAACTGAGCAGTCTTTTGTTATCTGGGTAACAGTTCTTCAGATATTATTGGCCAGGTACTTACCCAACTCAACATATACCTGTGGGTACCACAGTTTGATGCTGTGATAGTCTGCCACTTTCAGAACTATTTGTATGTTGCTGATGGAAGAGGGAAAAATAACAGCACTTTGATCTTCTTTCAATTCCTTCAGTTTCCCTATGTAGCAAATCATTCCATAAATAATCTGAATATTTGTATTCTAAGTGGTCAAGTCTCTGTTAAATATGTAAGAAACAATGTTAACTGTGTACAGACCTCCATTCATGTAGTACATATTAATTGTTGTCCTTCAATAGTAATCAGTATGATCAGAGATTTTCCTAGGTTGATTCTGGAATTTACACTACTGGCCATTAAAATTGCTACACCACAAAGATGATGTGCTACAGATGCGAAATTTAACCGACAGGAAGAAGACGCTGTGATACGCAAATGATTAGCTTTTCAGAGCATTCACACAAGGTTGGCACCGGTGGCGACACCTACAACGTGCTGACGTGAGGAAAGTTTCCAATCGATTTCTCATACACAAACAGCAGTTGACCGGCGTTGCCTGGTGAAACGTTGTTGTGATGCCTCATGTAAGGAGGAGTAATGCGTACCATCACGTTTCCGACTTTGTTAAAGGTCGGATTGTAGCCTATCGCAATTGCGGTTTATCGTATCACGACATTGCTGCTCGCATTGGTCGAGATCCAATGATTGTTAGCAGAATATGGAATCAGTGGGTTCAGCAGGTAGGAACACCGTGCTGGATCCCAACGGCCTCATATCACTAGCAGTCGAGATGACAGGCATCTTATCCGCATGGCTGTAACGGATCGTGCAGCCACGTCTCGATCCCTGAGTCAACAGATGGGGACGTTTGCAGCAGCATCGTCTATCAGCTCGGAGACCATGGCTGCGGTTACCCTTGACACTGCATCACAGACAGGAGTGCCTGCAATAGTGTACTCAACGATGAACCTGGGTGCACGAATGGCAAAACGTCATTTTTTCGGATGAATACAGGTTCTGTTTACAGCATCATGATGGTCGCATCCGTGTTTGGCAACATTGCAGTGAACACACATTGGAAGCGTGTATTTGTCACCGCCATACTGGCGTATCACCCGGCATTATGGTATAGGGTACCATTGGTTACATGTCTCGGTCACCTCTTGTTCGCATTGACGGCACTTTGAACAGTGGATGTTACATTTCAGATGTGTTACGACCTGTGGCTCTACCCTTCATTCGATCCCTGCTAAACCCTACATTTCAGCAGGATAATGCACGACTGCATGTTGCAGGTCCTGTACGAGCCTTTCTAGATACAGAAAATGTTCGACTCTCGCCAATTGAAGACGTCTGGTCAATGGTGGCCAAGCAACTGGCTCGTCACAATACGCCAGTCACTACTCTTGTTGAACTGTGGTATCACGTTGAAGTTGCATGGGCAGCTGTACCTGTACACGCCATCCAAGCTCTGTTTGACTCAATGCCCAGGCGTATCAAGACAGTTATTACGGCAAGAGGTGGTTGTTCTGGGTACTGATTTCTCAGGATCTATGCACTCAAATTGAATGAAAATGTTATCACATGTCAGTTCTAGTATAATATATTTGTCCAATGAATACCCGTTTATCATCTGCATTTCTTCTCGGTGTAGCAATTTTAATGGCCAGTAGTGTAATTTCTTCTCAGATGTTCTACTAGGTGAATTTACTGGTTCTGTATGAATTTTTGGCAGTGAAATTTGCCTCATTCTTTGGGTGATCAGTTATACCATATGAAAATTATAGCAACGTTTGTTGCCAAATATGTGTGCATGAACAATGACTGAACATGGCCATCAATATACTCACACAGTTCTTAAACATCAAGAGCAGACAAATAGCAGCGGAATATGGAAAATTATCAAACCAAAGTATTCAGTTTTTTTTTAATTATGTAAGAAATTAGTTTTTTAACCCTTATAACAATATAGTAGAGCATGGCATGAGCTTATGGCAAGCCTCTATGGAAATTTATATTATGATTACATCCATGTCCTTGATGTTATAAGAGATCCATGGAACACATGGTATGTGAGTGAGTGAATCCTTGTTGATAGTCTTACTCAGTAAGCAGCAATACCTGTGGTACAGAATAACAATAATAGACAATTAAGTCATAGTCAGATGTCTTACAATCTTCATGGAAGACAATGAAGCAGTTCAAAACTAATTCAAGGTTCTTGTGTCTTCCGAGTACTATTGATTATACTTACAGGTACTGTACATTACAAAACTTAGTCACTTACAAAATTAGGAATAGGACAGTTTGCTAGTCACCATAAAGAAGACTCAGTTAGTTTCAGCCAGGCACAATGAAAAGACTGCTACACACTGAGCTTTCAGCTGAAACCTTCCTTCGCAAAGAGCTCTCCGGTCGGAGCTGCCAGTGGTGGTGGCCGGATGTGTGTGAGGTGTGCTTGTTCATGTTTCTTTCCTGAAGAAGGCTCTGACCCATAGCTGCATGTGTAATAGTCTTTTCATTGTGCCTGTCTGCAACACAGCAGGTCATCTTTATGGTGAGTAGCAATCTGTTCTACTCCTTATATTGTTGTTATTCTGATCTGGAGTTTTCATTGTTTGATTTCATTTCCCATATTTGTAGAATATCATTTCAGCATAGTATTTTTGTTAATGTCCAGTCATTCTTTTGCAAGATGTGTTTTCAGCAGTTACACAATTTGTTTTGGACTGCGGATATGTGTGGGAATGTGTGTACTTATTCTAGAGACAGAACAAGAACTCAAAAGCCAGTGTAAGGACTGTTTTCTTTTATATGTTACTATGCACCACACATCAGTCAGCTATGGGTGACGGTTGCCTTTCTTTTATTTTATATATTATTCTATCTAGGAATTTGATCTGTCTGAGTGGTTCCTTTGATTAGGCCATAGCTGATTATCTCCGCATCCCTGGATCATCTGTTCACAAGAGCTGATATAGGAATTGGAAGATGTGCTGTGTGTGTGTGTGTGTGTGTGTGTGTGTGTGTGTGTGTGTGGGTGGGTGGGTGGGTGTGGGTGTGAGAGAGAGAGAGAGAGAGAGAGAGATTTTGTCCACATTTACCCTTGCATCTGTATGGCTATAAACTTATCTGCACAACAGTGCAAGTGTTTATGTTGTCCTTTTTGCTGACTGTGTATTACAAGCTTTTTCGTTGTTATGAAGACACTTTCAGAGAAACAAGAGTAATTTCAGTGAAAACTGATTAATCATAATTACATTACTATTCTGTAATGAACCACCAGAAACCACAGGTCCCTTCCACCAAAATATTCAGAAAATAGACCGGCACTGTAATTTGCATGTCTGGATTAACAGTCATTGTTAACAAAAGATAGGCATCTAAAATTAAATAAAAAAAAAATTCGTTGAATGCGAGGAACTTGGCTTCGGTTGTGTTAGGTGTACATGTACTACCTACTGAAAATTTGTGCCTCACTGGAAGTCGAATCCCGACTTCCTGTCAATAGCGAGCACATTTAGTTCATTACAAATAAAAAGTTGTGACTGTGGCAGTATCCTACCCGAGACACTTCCCACCCCTCCTAAAGTGGCCTTCCTTCACCACTCAACTTCCACATCCTAGTCCATCCCTATGCCACCCCCAATCCCACCCTCTTGCCACAAGCATCATATCCCTTGGAAGACCCGGGTGTAAAACCTGCCCAATCCATGCACCCAGCACTTCCTATTCCAATCCTGTCACAGGTTTATCCTACCCCATCAGGGGCCAGGCCACCTGTGAAAGCAGCCATGTCATTTACCAGCCCTGCTGCAGTCATTGCACAGCTTTTTATATTGGTATCAGTACCAACCAGCTGTCCACCAGAATGAACGGCCACCGGAAACTGTGGCCAAGAGCAAAGTAGACCACCCTGTGGCACAACACCAGCTGAAAATAACAAGCTTGATTTGAATGGATGCTTCACAACACGGGCCATCTGGATCCTCCCCTCCATCACCAGATTTTCTGAACTGTGCAAATGGGAGTTATCCTTACAACACATTCTCCGCTTCTGTAATCATCCCGGCCTCAACCCAACTGTTTCTACCCTCTCTGTCCTATCATCTCTTCCCCTGATCTCTCACCCTGTTTATAGCCCTCTGCAAACGCATCTACCTGTCTTTCCCTGCCCCTCTCCTGGTTTGCTCCTTTTTTCTGCACTCCCTGGCCATCAACCCTGCACACTCCACCAGACAGCATTTGTCTGTCTCCCCACCAGCACACTACTATCCCTTCCCCTTCCCCTTCCCCTTTCTCACCACCTCCAGATGGCTGCTTGCATCCCACATGATGTTGCATTCTGGCCTGAGATGCTGGAGTTGGTGGTCGTGTATGCGCTTGCATGTGTATGTGAATGGTGTGTGTGTGTCTCTCTTTTACTGATGAAGGCTGTGGCCAAAAACTATATGTAAGTGTCTTTTAATTGTGACTACCCATAATTTGATGTGTCTCCTTTACAGTAAGTAGCAATCTGTCTTTTCCTACATTGCTGACTTTCCACAGTTTCATTCAAGTTTTCAGTATTGTAGATTAATGAGCCTTTCTAGACCAGCTTTAAATCAGCACTGCAACAATTCAAGTTCTACATCACATTTAATAGTTTACCATCTTATTGCTAGAAATTTGCTTTATAACTATCAAATTGATGAACTGCACTTGTAACTGGTAAGAAAGACTATACAGTGTGTTACAAAAGGTACGGACAAACTTTCAGGAAACATTCCTCACACACAGAGAAAGAAAGTATGTTATGTGGACGCGTCCAGAAACGCTAACTTTCCATGTTAGAGCTCATTTTATTACTTCTCTTCAAATCACATTAATCATGGAATGGAAACACACAGCAACAGAACGTACCAGCGTGATTTCAAACACTTTGTTACAGGAAATGTTCAAAATGTCCTCCATTAGTGAGGATACATGCATCCACCCTCCGTCGCATGGAATCCCTGATGCACTGATGCAGTCCTGGAGAATGGTGTATTGTATCACAGCCATCCACAATACGAGCACGAAGAGTCTCTACATTTGGTACCGGGGTTGCGTAGACAAGAGCTTTCAAATGCCCCCATAAATGAAAGTCAAGAGGGTTGAGGTCAGGAGAGCGTGGACGCCATGGAATTGGTTCGCCTCTACCAATCCATCGGTCACCGAATCTGTTGTTCAACTGAAATGTGCATGAGCTCCATCGTGTATGAACCACATGTTGTGTCGTAAAGGCACATGTTCTAGCAGCCCAGGTAGAGTATCCTGTATGAAATCATGATAACGTGCTCCATTGAGCGTAGGTGGAAGAACATGGGGCCCAGTCGAGACATCACCAACAATGCCTGCCCAAACGTTCACAGAAAATCTGTGTTGATGACGTGACTGCACAATTGCGTGCGGATTCTCATCAGTCCACACATGTTGATTGTGAAAATTTACAATTTGATCACGTTGGAATGAAGCCTCATCCGTAAAGACAACATTTGCACTGAAATGAGGATTGACACATTGCTGGACGAACCATTCGCGGAAGTGTACCCGTGGAGGCCAATCAGCTGCTGATAGTGCCTGCACACGCTGTACGTGGTACGGAAACAACTGGTTCTTCCGTAGCACTCTCCATACAGTGACGTGGTCAACGTTACCTAGTACAGCAGCAACTTCTCTGATGCTGACATTAGGGTTATCGTCAACTGCACGAAGAATTGCCTCGTCCATTGCAGGTGTCCTCGTCGTTCTAGGTCTTCCCCAGTCGTGAGTCATAGGCTGGAATGTTCCGTGCTCCCTAAGATGCCGATCAATTGCTTCGAACATCTTCCTGTTGGGACACCTTCGTTCTGGAAATCTGTCTCGATACAAGCGTACCGCGCCACGGCTATTGCCCCATGCTAATCAATACATCAAATGGGCATCTGCCAACTTCACATTTGTAAACATTGCACTGACTGAAAAACCAGGTTCGTGATGAACACTAACCTGTTGATGCTACATACTGATGTGCTTGATGCTAGTACTGTAGAGCAATGAGTCGCATGTCAACACAAGCACCGAAGTCAACATTACCTTCCTTCAATTGGGCCAACTGGCGGTGAATTGAGGAAGTACAGTACATACTGACGAAACTAAAATGAGCTCTAACTTGGAAATTAAGTGTTTCCGGACACATGTCCACATAACATATTTTCTTTATTTGTGTGTGAGGAATGTTTCCTGAAAGTTTGGCCATACCTTTTTGTAACACCCTGTATATGCCCTTTGTTATACAAATCTGAAGTTTTTGCATACATTTTAACAGTTTGAGAAATACACAATAATGAATTTTTATTTCTTTCTTGGCTTAATTTTTACAGTAATTGATGGTTTGAATGATTCCTGGGAATGGGTGCATTCAAATTCCTTAAAAGTGTGTCCCCTCCCCTCCCCCCTCCCTATGTATAACAGGTGCTCAATGGCAAGGTTATCAGTGTCCTGACAAAATATTAAAAGAAACAAATTTGGACGAATTTCTTAAAATTGTTGCACACAGTGAGGATGAAACCTACTAAATGACACTCATGCACTCGCTCCCATCTCACTCGTGTTGACTCACACAATCACTCAATCTCATTGAGCCAATGGAGAATGGGTGAAAGGTGCTATACCAGTGATTAAACACAAGTAAAATGACAGAGGGGGGGGGGGGGGTCAGAAGACATGTTTTAATATAAAGGGAAAGTACAGTCAAGATGTTTGGATCTTTAAAGTACATTCAACATGATTCTTGGCTTGTAATTCCTGTAAATGCTCTAGTAGCTTTCTTCTGCCACATGAACACTGTATGAGAAGCAGCACACTTGCCCCATAGTATTATTTCATATTGTAAATCAGATTGAAAGAAGGCATAGTAAGAAGACAGTAGTTATTGTTTGCTAACTAATGTTTTTAATTTGCCTAAAAGAAAGACTAAGTTAGATAGTTCCATAAACAATTATTTGGTGTGATTGTACCAAGCCAGTTTGGGATATGGATGGATTCCAAGAAGTCTGACAGAATCACACTTACTTACCTTCTCATTTGACTTGTGCACAAAGAAATCCATAGCTTCGGTTTAAATTACATGAACTTTTCGTTCCATCTGATCCACAGTGAGTAGATCCTCCAAGATGTAGAACAGGTCAGAAAAACAAGAATTAATATTTACAAATAAAAACAAATATGCTAATGTACCTTCCACAGATCCCTAAAGCAGTGATAGCCATGGATGTGGAATGAGTCAAAATAATTTCAACCATATTTTCAATTATAAGGTAATAAACACTAAATAGAAAAATCATTTTACAACACTCATTTACAATGATTGCATTACTGTACTGAATCTGTTCAGAAGTCCGATTGTACTAATACATTATTTTCTATATTAGTGTCACACATACATACATCAATTGGTTCTATTAAGAAATTCATCAGTGGAGTAGGAGCTGGCAGCCAATAAATCCTTTAGGCTGCTCTTAAACTGAACTTTACTGGTAGTTAAACTTTTTATGGCTACTGGCAAGTTTTTGAAAATGTGTATTCCTGAATAATGAACACCTTTTTGGACCAAAGTATGTGACTTTAAATCTTTGTGAAGACCATTCTTATTTCTGGTACTGATTCCAGGAAATGAGCTGTTGGTCTGAAAAAAAGAGATATATTTTTAATGACAAATTTCGTTAAGTACTAAATATATTGGGAAGCAGTGGTTAATATCCCTAGTTACCTAAAAAGGCCTCTGCAGGATGTTCTCAAGATTACACTGCAAATAATTCTTATTACACTCTTGTGTACCCAGAAAACTTGAGTTTGATTTGATGAATGACACCAAAAAGCAACCCAATACGACATTATCATTTTTATATCCCCTACGCCTGACATCTTTCGCATTGCAAAGAAGCACTTCACCAGTCCTGATGTTTGCTCCTCCCAGCTGAATTTATTATCCAGCTGTAATTGCAAGAATTACACTTTGTCCATTTCTGTCTGATTGTCATCATATTTTAGCCATATTCATGGGAAACCTTTATAAGTTTTAATCTGTGTATAGTGCATTTCTTCAATGTTAGTGACAAAGAATTGGATAGGAACCATTTAATATCCATGAAAATTTCATTAACTGATCTTTCTAAGACTACACTTGATTTGTTATTTATTGCAATGTTTGTATCATCTGCAAATAAAACAAACCTGGTATCTGGTAATGTTACTGATAAAAGATAATTGATATATACAAGAAAAAGTATGGGTGCTAAGATGGGAAAATGTGGGACACCACATGGAATTAGTTCCCAGTTGAATGATGCCCGATGGCTGAAGACATGTCTCTTCCCTAATGAAGCCCTTTGTTTCCTGTCAGAGATATAGGCTGTAAACCATTTTGCAGCATTTCCTGTTACACCATAACATTCTAAATAACTTCAAATGATATTGTAATTTACACAGTCAAATGCCTTTGACAGATCACAAAATATACAAGTAGCTCGTAATTTATCGTCTATATTGTGTATGTGTAGATAGCCTTCTCAATATCAGAACTCTTTAGAAATCGGAACTGTGGCTCTGGAAACATATTACTTGTTGCCAAGAATTATGAAAAGAATAGCGTGCTATCCACTGTAAGATCTTTACAGAGAGTAGTACTCTGTAGTTTTCGTAACTGTCAGTATTACAGTCTATACTTGATATTGGTTTATTATTTGTTGTCAGATGGTTAGGTGGCCGATTGTATATATAATTTTCTAAACTTTTGAGGATCCAGGCGAAAGTGAAACGGGTAGAAATTTGATGGTATTTCTTTATCTTCTTTCTTAAACAAAGACCTAACTTCAGCATATTGCAGCCACTCAGGAAATGTTCCACTGAACAATGAATAGTTACAGAAATTGCTTAATGTTACTAAACTCAGAGGCATACTCTTTAATTAACTTTTTTGACATTTTATCATAACCACTAGAATATTTTGATTTTAAAGATTTTATTGTGGGCATTTCTTTTACTGGGGCAGTAATATGTACTAGGGGAGTTACGTGGACTGTTATGTGTGCAGCATTTTGTGGCAGCATCTACTGAACCTGAAACCCTATCTTTCCAGTAATAGTTCTCTGTTTGTTAAATCCTTCCACGAGCCATAAGAGCCAGCCACAAAAGAGTGCCCTCTTTGTTACGTAGTACCAGTACCTAGTAGACTGAAACAGCTGAATCACATCGTCAGGGCTTTGACTATCTATCACGATGCACTGAAATGAGGGACACCCTACCCAAGTCCTTTCAACGCCTCCTAAAGCGGTGTTCCATCGCCTACCCAACCTCCACAACATCCTAGTTCAACCCTATGCCACTCCCAGTCCCATTCCCTTGCCTCCAGGATCATGTCCCAATGGGAAACGTAAGTGCAAGATCTGTCCAATCCCACCAGCCAGCACTTCCTACTCCAGTCCTGTCACAGGCTCATTTTACCCTATCAAAGGCTGAACCACCAGTGAAAGCAACTGTGTTGTATACCCACTCTGCTGCAATCATTGTACAGCATTTTGTATTGGTATGACTACCGACTACCTATTCACCAGGAGCAATAGTCACCACCAAACTGTGGCCACGAGCAAAGTAGACCAACCTGTGGCACAACACGCAGCTGAAAATAACACGCTCGATTTCAATGGTTGCTTCGCAGCGCAGGCCATCCGGATCCTCCCCTCCATCATCAGATTTTCTGAACTGTGCAGAGTTGTCCATACTGCATATTCTTTGCTCCTTAAACTAACAGAAAGATATTGTCCCCACACCTCCCACCCAACCGTTTCCACCAACGCCCCCCTCCTCCCGTCCTATCCCCTTCTCCATATTCTCATCTTCCACCCTCTTTGTGTTTGCACCCTGTGCCAATGTAGCCACCTGCCTTCCCCCTTCCCTACCCCTCACCTTTTCCCCCCTCTGACACTGTGCCTGGTAGACCCGTCAGGCTGCCATCTAGTCCCTGTATACCTCACCAAACAACACTCTTCTCTCTGCCAATCTGTATCCTGCTATTCCTCCCCCTTCCCTCCACAACTCAAGATTGCGTTTCAAGTGACAGTCTCATTCCGATCGGAGCTGCCGATGGTAGCAATTGTGTGTGCTTGCTTGATCTTTATACTGAGTAGCTTGCTTGAGTGAATGAATATGTGTGTGTGTGTGTGCGCGCGCGCGCGCACACTTTGCTGAAGAAGGCTTTGGTCAAAAGCTATAATGTGTAACCATCTTTCTGTTGTGCTTGTCTGCAACTCACCAGTCATCTTCATGGTGAGTAGCAATCTATTCTTTTCCTAATATTGTTGTTAAAAACTTTTGCAACACTGCACACATCTGTTACCGATGTATCATTTATTCCTAATGCTATCTGTCCCCTTCATGCCTGGTTCTATCAGACTCCTCCTCCGCTATAACCCATACACTCTTTATTTTCTTATCTGATGTGATTATCTTAGTCTCGCATGTATTTGCTTTGATGTCCATATTACTATCTTTAATATTATGCAGTACTTCTTGTAATTTGCTACAGCATCAACATCACAGCTGTTTCCGATTGATAGATACAATCTCACTTTTCAAGCATTGTTTTTTATTTTTTTGTCCAAGCACCGAGCCTCCTAGCACACCACTAACAACTGATACGTAATTTGTTTGATGGTTATTTGCCATAACCACCTGAATTCTGGTAGTCGAGTATGATCGAATTACTGCTAGTTCATTACTGATGATACCATAGCGCTCTCTCTCTCTCTCTCTCTCTCTCTCTCTCTCTCTCTCTCTCATAAATGAGGAAATCATGTGACACAGTGTCAAGTTCTTTGTTCAGATCCCATAGTAAAGTACAAGTGAAAGAATTGTTTTCAAAATGAAGAATATCTGTAACAAGAATTTCTACTGCATTTACTGTAGATAAACCTTTCCTAAAACTAAAGAGTTAAGAGTAAATGAGATTGCGATCCTCAAAATATCTGCAAAGTTGTAATTTTTTTACAACATTCCATTACCCTGAATATTGTGCTTCACTGAATACTGTCTCTGTGAATGCTACACTACCCACACCATCAGTGAAAGAACTACAACCAGTTCATAATATTTAAAGAGGTATTTACTTTACAACAGAGCCTGTTTTGGACAAATTCGTGCCACCTATCATAACATGTATTCAGTGTGTCTTAGATATACACTTAGTTGGTTTTGCAGTGTCTTCCAGGTTGAATATGGAACAAGAGCATAAATATGACTAAGTGTATTCTCATTAACTAAAAAAGTAATCAAAGAACTTTAGCAAGTAAATTAAAGGCAGTATGTGGACAAATTGAATTCAGTAACTCATTTCCGGAATGACTACTAGAATATTTACAGTACTCAGAATTTGCTCACAGTTTATGTACATATCTTTAAATTCATTACTTTGGAGTTTACACTACATTGTAACGCATTCATCATCTAACGTTCCATACATACAATGGAAACTCCAGATTGTAATATCAACAATATAGGGAAACAATAGATTGCTACTCAGTGTAAAGATCAATACAGTGAGTTGCAGCCAGCTCAATGGAAAGACACTTGCACGTCAGTTTTGGCCGAAGCCTTCATCAGAAAAGGAAGCACGTACACACAAATTGATTCACACAAGCAGCACACCTCACACACACATGACCACCATCTCTGACAGGTCGGAGGAATGCAACTCAACTGCATTCAAGCCTGACTTGTGGGAGATGGCAGTCATGTGTGTGTAAGGTGTGCTTGCTTGTGTGAATGAATGTGTGAGCTTTCTTTTCTGATTAAGGCTTTGGCCAAGAGCTGATGTGCAAGAGTCTTTTCATTGTGCCTGTCTGCAACTCAGCTTGTCACCTTCCCGGTGAGTAGCAATCTATCTTTTTCTTATATTGTTGATAATCAATACATCCAGTTACAAAGTTTTTTCATGTATTTTCCTCTTTAAAGTCTGCACATTTTCAATGCCAAAATACATTATTCATCTTCACTTCCTTCATCATTATGAACTGTTGTGTACATAATCTGTTGCATATTCAACAAACCTACAATGGCAATTAGCATCACCAACACTGTGCCTTTAAACAGCTGTACACTTGTCTCTTCATATAGAATACATATTACTGTTACCATAATCATTATTTCACTGCTGCTAGGTATTCTCCAGCTCTCAGTGTAGGTGAGTATTTGCAGCATCAACTGGAGATACAGCTTAAGAAATCTGAGTGTGAGTACCACAGACAGTTTTTTTGCACAAATGCTCTCAATAAAAGTATCACCGGAAGCTATTATTGCTGCAACTGCTTTGCCATATACTGTGCCAGCCTAAATTATAAGTACTTAACACAAAATAGTGTCTTCTTTTTTATTCTTTCTCGTGTTTCGGAGCCACACTCTTTCTGAGATCAACCTTGAAAGCAAACAACACATTAGTCAAACAATTTTAACTTACTTTTGAAGGAGAGATGAGAGGTTTGTTGCAGTGTGCCCCTGATAAAGCTTGGGTGTTGATCAGGTAACAATAAACTACTGTAACTTGGGGCAGTGATGACAACAAAAGGTATATGAAAACAAAAATTAAAAAACAATCAAATAAAATTTATTTAAAGATTTTTTATTAATAATCAAGCTGACAATAATAATAAGGAACCATGTCTCAAGCATTGTTTTGCTCAAATCAGTTTTATCGCCAGTTGACAAAAGTAGCTGAATAAAAGTATATATACAGAAATACATTTGTATATGTTGCCACGAAGAAGATAAAGCATCTGTCTTCCAATACTTCCAATGCACGATAACTTAACATGTAACAACTGACACTAATTACAAAACACACTACGGCCCAGCAACAGTCCACAGCATGCTGGCCTCGAACAGTCATCTGTACACAGTCACACTGTACAATTAAAAATCACTTTTTTTTTAAAATATACGTCTCACTCTATAAGACACTAGCATTTTTTTTACATTGATTAAGACTGTTAGTGATTTTCGTTATTGTTACTGTTGAATTTTCATTGTCAAATAAAATTGTGTACATGGCAAATAATGTCACACATTTCTTAATAATCGTGAATAAGTACTGCACTGCTTCAGAGAATGGTTCTTAGGAGTTTTCAGAGGCATAACGAGAAGTCATTTTTCAGTTACTGTAACTTACAGTGTTTGCTCAATCAAAAATTACAAATTTCTACTCTTTTGAAAGCAAATATTTCGCATTAAAGTCATTAAATCACATTTTGTGGAGCTCAATAAAGCAACCATAAGCAGCACTGTATAAGGCAAATCTCACTTGGAAAAACTATGGTTAGAATGTCTCAAACAATCATAATTAATTATAAGAAACCTCTTCTATGTGCTCCACCACACAGAATAGTATGTGGCAGATATAAATTATATTTTTTTATTTTTTTATTTTACTTCTAAAAGTACACATTAGAATTACAGTGTGATATGCCGCAAAACTTTTGTGTCCTATAAACAGTAGAAAATTTAGGATTTATATTGTATTAGGTGTCGTTAGTTGCATTAACTGCAGTAAGTAATCAATTCTGCTTCTGTAACTTCTTGCTTCAACAACATTTTGGTGAATTAAACTTTAACATTTCTTGAGCAGTTAGTGCTTACACGCTTGAAGAAAATGAATCATCCTAACTCAATTATACAAAATGTACCACTAACAATATACTATATGGAGGGCGGGATTTACACTGTTCGACACTACAATATTTACACGAGAACCATTAAAAAATTAATTATCTTATTAGCACAGCCATAGTGACATGCCCTCCATAAATATACAATAGTGCTTCAAGTTAGCATAATTGTGGGCCAAAAGCATGTACTAATTTTTTAAACTCTGTATGAGGGTTCAATGCAATTCTCACTCCATTCCAGTTACATTGCAACTACTGTTGTTCTGAAATGAAATCTGAGCTGACAGAATATCATCTTTGAAGTCATGTGGTTTCTACATTCGGACCACATTTCAGTAAAATTCATTCAACACCACCAAAGCTATGTTATTTTCTTCAGGAAAAATCCATAAACATGAAAACTTAATATCCAAAATACACAACACTTACTCAACCCATAAAACAGTGGACATTTTTAGCAGTTGATAGATTCAACAGAGAGACTATTACACATCTACTAACAGCCAGTTTCTCGAAGTGAACGCAGCAATACTCTTTCAAACACGTAATACACTCCTTTCGTGTACCTTTCCGAGACATTAATTTCTGCATATCACTAATTTACATAAAATGCCTAATATAAAACAGTCTTCTTTCCTGTCTCCAAACCAATCGCTTCATACATAATGGCAGCACCACAGTCCTTCCTTAATTAACTGTTTAAACAGAAACTGAGATTCTATTATGTGCGCACACACACACACACACACACACACACACACACACACTCACTTTCAGAGCAAAGAAAGGCAGACAGAAGATACCCACGAGCTTTGCAGTACGTACGGTATGGGATATCTATTAGTGTGAGTACTCCATTTCTTAGCAACCAGGTTCCCTGTCGTTTCAACAGTACAGTAATACTTGGAAAACTTGACATTACATATATTAACTAAAACAATCAAAGTAAC
Organism: Schistocerca cancellata; assembly: GCF_023864275.1. Classification (NCBI taxonomy): domain Eukaryota; kingdom Metazoa; phylum Arthropoda; class Insecta; order Orthoptera; family Acrididae; genus Schistocerca; species Schistocerca cancellata. The sequence continues at coordinate 1,140,179,465 of NC_064626.1, read as the reverse complement.
GAGCATCTTCAGATTTACACAAACAGTGGAGCAGTATCACTGCAAGCTGACAGGCTGAGGAGAACTGCAATAAGCATAAAGTCTTTGCCCTTTTTGCCAGCTCCCAGCTGACTAGTGTGTGGGAACAACAATACCACAGTGGGGTTTAGGATACAATTAAGGGAGAGTGCCATTCAGTGCCTTTCCCTGCAGCTGTTGCTGCTGCTGAGGTTGCTGCTGTGGCTGCTGTTGCTGCACTGATGACTGTTGTTGCAACTGCTGATGTTGCTGCAGTTGCTGCTGCTGTTGGAGTTGTTGCTGTTGCAATTGCTGCTGCTGCTGTTGTTGCTGCTGCTGTTGCTGCTGCTGCTGCTGCTGCTGCTGGTGTAGCTGCTGCTGCTGCTGTTGTAGCTGCTGCTGCTGCTGCTGAGACGGAGTTTGTTGCTGTTGCTGGCCCTGATTATTTAGGCCCAACTGCGCCAGGGCTTCCTGAGAGGCGTGCGCTTTCAGGATCGTGTTTTCCGTCTCGAGCTGACAGATTCGGTCCATGAGCTCTGCGATACGTTCCTTCAGTACTTCGACTTCCTCCCTCACTGCAAACATGAGGTGGCTTTTCACGAGATCCTGTAAAGTAAAAAAATGCAGTGTTACAAAAAGAGTCACAGCTCACCACCGCATGTGACAAACACTACATTTGACCCTACAATTAATGAAAGGTTAATAAAATAGTAAAATCTTTAATAACACAAGAGGCACCGAACGAATTAGTCGTCAGCGAAACACTCGATTTTGAAGGTACGTGTGACAAATATTAGGTACACAGGTAAATGTCAAAGTAAGAATAGAAAATATCATATTTGGTGGTAAATATTGAGCTACAAATGTGGTCACTCATTTTCTCCCAAGAGACAAATGTTTTATCAGTTTGCCAGATAAGCATCCACAATGACAGTAGCAACGACCTGCACGATCGAATGTAGCGAATGTTAAATACCAACAAGTCTCCATTTTGATGAGATAGAGACGGGGGCAGCTTCGGTTCGACGAATGGTTCGTCTCCTAGGCGGAATTAACGGTGAGAGAGAGAGAGAGAGAGAGAGAGAGAGAGAGAGAGAGAGAAGCGGCCAGCGCCACAGAGTCAAGGGGCGAGGAGGAGAGCGCACCTCTGTGTCTGGGACGATGACGTAGCAGGGCCTGGGCTGACCGCGCTGGTGCACCTCGTACAGCAGCGACTCGGAAGACCGGCGGGCCAGCGTCCTGCTGGAGGCGGAAGGCGCGTCGCGCTGAAGCATTTCGGCCGGCTGACTGACTGACTGACTGACTAACTGCGGGCCGCGTCCGCCGCTCGCACATATATGCGCAGCCGTATCGGCCCCCCCCCCCCCCCACCCTCGAGCGGCGACAAACAATACGCTCGCAGCTGGCGGAGAAGGCGGCCGGATGGTGCTGCAGATAAGGCGACACTAGCACTCCACTCCACTCGCCACCCTGTTACACTCACGTCGCTGGCGCCTCGCCTCAGCGCTTCCCGTACGTTCCGTCGTTTATTCGTCGTACCTCCGACAAGTTGCAAAGTTTCACAGGAGGTATATTTGTAAGAAGTTTCGGCCACGTTCGGACTACTTCTGTCATCGTCAGCGAGTTCGTAACACATCTATTACGAACGTCCGACGGATACGGCTTCGGAAAAGAATCTGTAACCAAACAGACAAAACGTGTGTATGTCACGGGTACGCAGTAAGCGGAAGAAGGAAAAGTGTACCGCAAAGATGCTTCATTACCGTCCTAAAGTCAGTTGGATGCTACCCACCTGCCAATTATTTCGTTCGGTTCTTGGATTTTACTCGCGACTGTATCGCCTGGCCAATTCCCAACATAACACTTGTGTCGATAAACCTAACTACCGAAGCATCAATCGGTGTGACAGGCGTCGCTCAAAGGATGTAATTTCATAAGAGAAAGCAGCATCTTAGAAACTGTGCACGAACATAAATAACAGGAAATGATATGCTCGTGAAAAAAGTGTCGGACAAATCGATGCCTTACAACGAGTGTCTTCAAATCCCGGCGGCAGTAATAACCAGTCGGACACAGAGGCCGAGCGGTTCTCGGCGCTTCAGTCTGGAGCCGAGCGACCGCTACGGTCGCAGGTTCGAATCCTGCCCTCGGCCATGGATGTGTGTAATGTCCTTAGGTTAGTTAGGTTTAAGTAGTTCTAAGTTCAAGGGGACTGATGACCTCAGACGTTAAGTCCCATAGTGCTCAGAGCCATTTCAAGTAATAACCATCTGACAAAGTTCTTGATTAAACAAGCCAGATTAACAACAAATTAGGAGAGTCACTGAATGTGTTCTCAGCTATTTCCTTATTACCATCTCACGTATGGTGAAATTACTTCAATTTTTACTTATAGATTCGCCTGAACACGAAAAAGTTAAATTGTACAATCATTCCCCACTGAATCACCTGCTGACAAAACAATTGTAAAAATGACCGACGTACAGCTCATAAACACAGTGAAAACAGTCACATCGCGCCACATCTTTTTATAGAAAAAGGTATTCGTTTCTTTGGCAATATATCCCCCCCCCCCCCCCGCCCGCCCGCATCTCGTGATCGTGCGGTAGCGTTCTCGCTTCCCACGCCCGGGTTCCCGGGTTCGATTCCCGGCGGGGTCAGGGATTTTCTCTGCCTCGTGATGGCTGGGTGTTGTGTGCTGTCCTTAGGTTAGTTAGATTTAAGTAGTTCTAAGTTCTAGGGGACTGATGACCATAGATGTTAAGTCCCATAGTGCTCAGAGCCATTTGAACCATTCCCCCCCCCCGCAAAACACACACACACACACACACACACACACACACACGAGCGCGCGCGCGCTCTAAGCGGAAAAACGCGAGAACCGGTCATAGCTGACACGAGCACACCTTGCGACAGACGATAGAACAGGGGACGGAATGAGGTGCCAACACTTACGACGGTCAGCGTGAAGCTCGCCTTGCTATCAGCTGGGCAACTCGCTGACCTTCAGAGCCAAACAAATACAGAAAAACGCAAGCGCTCCGCTGTTGCCACGCTTCCGTCCGCAAGCCGCGTGCACACCGCTGACAGCCAGCGGGTAAATAAATACCGGCACAGGCACAAAATACAGACTGTCTTACGGTGCGTGGACATATTCAACCGCTGCCAGTCGTCGCCACACATTGCTGCCCTAGCATCAATAAAGACACGTCAAGAGAAACAAAAAATGCGATCGCCCGACGCTTCTGCTACAAACAATTATGTTCTGCCACTACGAGTAACGCGACAGGTGACCTTCCGTCGGGTCTCCATCTACCACGATCATTAGTGATTTATCTGCAGCAGCAAAACTTCCCGGCTACAACTGCACTGAACTTAACTGAACTTTTAAGACTGCAAGCGGGAACTGTCACTCTGGTCACAAACGTGAAAGACTGAAAGACAGAACGAAGACGCAAATCTAGTGGTTTCGGGAAACCAAAAGCGAGTGACAGTGGGCTATACCACGAGCCTCACAGTCCAGTGCGGCACCGTTTGTACCCCAAGTATGTAAATGAAGGCATGTTTGGGGAAAGGAAAACCTTTCTGCGGAGCGGTGGCCGTCCGCTGTCAGCAGTCACTTGAAGGTGGCTCGTACAATGCAGAATGCTAATCTTGCATCCAAAATGTATTGTCTTGCCGGGTAATCCCACAGGATATAAAACCAGCGAACAAACAACGAACCTGAAAGAGATCGACGCAGCTGGAGTAACCATCAACAGCTCTCTTTCTAACTCTCCCCAGATAAATGGCAGCAAATTTTGGAAGACATCATGTGCGTACGTTTTGTACACACGAACTCTGAAATAGTAATTAATCCAATTACCTAAGTCCTTGCTTGCTATCGTCTGACCAAAAGCTTAATACCTATTTGAAGTAATATACGTTAATACGCACAGTACTTACATGGTAATATTCCAAAAATTGAAATTCCCTTTCTCGATGTTGATGTGCAAATGTGGAGTCTCAGTTAAGTGATTAAGGCATAGCAGAATGCAACACGTGGACACGCTACATCAAATTTTTCAGTGTAGATCTGCAGCAGTGTAATGGAGGTTGAAGCTTTGACAATGCCAGCCATTCGTGATCGAGAAAAGTCAAAAAGTCATCCAAGAGACGCCGGCCGAACCAGACAGAAGCCAACAGGCACTTCGTGTGCATGCGCACTTTATTGACGAATAAGGAAAGTCCGTACGACAACGCAGCATCTTGTATCTTGGGAAAGACGGCAGGGTAAGTACTGCTTGTGCTAATGTAAGACTCTTGTGACCCCTCTGGCAATAGCTTTGTGCAGTCTGTGCACAAATGCTGAGTTTCACAAATAAATAACATCGATGGGTGGCAGAACAGACAGCTCTGTTTCGTTTTACAAAATTTTTATTCCGTTTTACCCTGTCGAGCTGCGGCACTAATCTTGTAAGCGCACTGCATTTTAAGTAACCTTAATAAATTGAATAAATCGTTAAGCGTAGTATTTACGAAGTGCAACAAATATTACCGCAACTTTCTGCAGACGACTGACAGCGAGCACGGACACGGGGGTCTCGTTTCTACTGTAGTTTCCACATTTTTCATGTCTTCCTGGAGCGAAGTGAAAAGTGTTCTCGCAATTTCATTGAAACGGAACACGTTTCCTCGTTATTTCTCAGCTTTGCTGTGCATGCGGACTTGCCCCGAGCACCAAAATCATTTAACTATCAAGAATTTCCGTGACGGAAAAAAATAAGATCAGGGTTTAACGTCCCTTCGGCACAGAAATCGTTACAGAGGGAGGAGCGCCATGTCGGATCGGGCAAGGACGTGGAATGACATGTCCCGTAGCCTTTTCAAAGCAGTCATCCAAGCCTTCGCATTAACTACAGAAAAGCTGAGTCTGAACGGCTGGGCGGGGATTTTAAACCAGCTACACGCAAATGCCACTCTAGTGCCTTCAACCTCCGCGGCTGTCAGAGAATCAGACACTGACTGTACAAGCTGCGGCGGCGGCGACCGTGTGTTCGGTTTCCAGTACAGCGGCGACTGCCCTCTCGGATTGCACGTTATTTAAACAATCAGTCACTGATCCATTCTCTGAGACCGTCATCGTGAAAACAAGTCTGTCAACCGTTTATCATTCCGCAGCGTTTAACTTAATTTCACACGCCTGGACACTTCGTCGACGTTCTGCCTCGCCCTCTAGGGGATCTCGGCAGGGCCGTCGTTATTCTGGATTTCGAGGCCCCTCTCACCGAAAAGAGTTTGTGCGCTCTCACCTACAGCGACTGGAAGGCGGAAATCGTAACGGAGGGCAACATCGACACCACACGCACAATTCCCAGCTTCCAGAGCCGCACAACAGCGCGCCATTTTATTGTGCAAGCACGAATGGAGCGGCGTGTTTTGTACTCGACACCCCGGCAAAGGTATTACGGCTCTCATTGTGCAGAGACTGTAAATATGTTTACCACCGGAGCTTATTGTCCCTGCACTCGAGGCTCAACTTCTCTGCGAGAAGAGACCTTCCGAGAACGCAAAGACAGGGGAAATGCGATATGCTGCCCAGAGGCCACTGTATCCCACTGAACGGATCAGATATTTATGTACAGTGCAAAATGGCAACAACTCGGTAAAACACCTCGAACCACACTATTAATCAACAACGCGGACAAAGCCTGATACGTCACGAGTCCCTTTTCTAAATACAACGCTGTTTATTATTTTTTTTCTTTTCTTGTTTCAGCACGAAAATTCGATTTTACCTGAAAAAATCGACACTTTCTAAGGTTTTAAACACGCTATACCGGCTTTTTACTCATTTCTAAAGGTCCTCGTCGGTGTACTTTAATCATTTGAACAACTGAATTTGTGCAAGTACATACTTCGAGACTGAAATGGAAAGAAGCAGACCGTTTTCCCCTCCCTTCTGTTTCACGTCACGGCACTGCCAGTCTGGGAGCGAACTGAGACTTGTCAGATCTGCCACGGACGTGTGCTGTTTAGCGGTGCGGCATGAACCAAACTAGCGAAAACAGGAATATGACCAGTAAGACGGCACATAACACACAGAAGAAGAAAAATCTGGGCTCCTCTGCCTTTCAGTGTGTGTAATACAGTCAGCTTCCCCCGATTCCAAATGTGTAGTTGCCATGTCACTCTATGGCTCACGTATCATCATAGGTGGATGCAGGTAATCCATCATTGCTCCAGGGGCATCGACAGAAAAAAGAAGGATAACAACGAGCGCAATCACGAATATCAGTTTGCGCAATTGTTCCTCAAACACTCATTTGTCATGTCATCTCTCTCTCTCTCTCTCTCACACACACACACACACACACACACACACACACACACACACACAACTACATAAGCTTTGACAGTGTAAACCCCATCAATAACTAAGAGGAAACCCCTTCTTTAAGATTTGAAAACGTGACGCAGCCTTGTGATTTACGGGAGCTTTAGCCCAAAGCTGCGAGGTGAGAACGTTTCACCGAAATCAGTGATACACTCAATTAGAACAATTTTTTACCAGCAATGTTTCATTTTCTTTTCTAAGAAGTGGAATTTTTCAAAGGTCGACTTCTCGCTAAGCATGCAGGCATCACAAGAACAAGTGAACGCTCCTGACATATCATGAAAAATAAAATGCACTTAAAACAATATTTCCGACAAATACTACGAAATGCGGTGCTTCACGGTCAATGCTTTAATTTTATTCATCTACCGTGACACGCAAACGTATTTCGAGGAAAGAATTTACCAATGTTAAGGGCTTTTGAGATTCTTCGGAAAGGAAGATATTGTATCACAGTACTTGTTAATATCTACCCGGAAAATTCGCAAAATAGGCGGAAAATGTGTTCAGTATGAACGAAACACTGCCGAAAGAGGACACGTTCTGTTCTTGCGCGCTTCTTTTATTTTCCAGAGTGTCTGGAAAAGCACGGTGTGGGAAATCTCGCTTCTCGCATTTGGCCAATCTCCCCCTCCCCTTCCCCAAACACTTGAGACAGCTGCAGTAGTGTACAGAAACGCATAATTCGATTTTAAGTGAATGTAAGTTCTAGGGGATGGGCAAGGCAATAAAATAGGTTTATATATAGATTTCTGACACATTTGTGACGCTGCAAGTAGTAGAGTTAGTTAAGATCATAGGAATAAAATACTAATATGTGTCAGAATAGCTGCCCATTGTAATTAAAGTATAGCAGTAGCTCACAATCCACTACATTGTAATTAGCTGCAAATTGTATCTAACATACTTAGAAAGTAAGACCCACTAATCATATAAGGAAGTGGGTTATGTTGTACAGTCATTATTAATGGCTAATAAAGAAATTTAAAAGAAAAAAAAAGTTATAGGGGACTGATGACCTCAGACGTTGAGTCCCATAGTGCTCAGAGCCATATGAACCTTTGAAGACCTAGACTGCAACACTCCGGGCAGATCGGATACGGTGCAGGCGAAATGAGTAGACTAACAGAGGGCAAGGAGGAGTGGAGAAGATGTGCTGCTGCCAACGAATCTTGAGATCGTTACTAGGCGACAGTAATGACCGCAGTGTTTACATTAAATATCAGAATATGACCACTCCTAGAGTGCAGGAGCGGTGAGTAACTTCGGAGTGGTAACTTTGAACTTTGACAGTACTAGACTACGATAAGAAGAAATATTAAAGAGAAGTGCACGTCAAGCATTTACTGTCGACTCAAAACGGCAGGAGTTTTCAATACAGCGTATCGCACGACGATAGTTGTGACTGGGAGATCCAGACAGTTATTGCGAGGGCGTGTTTTTTTTTCCCGCCGGCGCAGTCTGCCCGCAGGTGAACCGAGCCGGCCTGGGCTAGGGGTACGCTCCGCTCCACTCCACCCCACTCACTACCAGACAGCCCCCGCCCCCGCCACCCCACCTCCCTCGTCCGGTCCGCCGCCTGCAACATCGATCGCGCTGCGGCAAGGCGGTCGGCCCGCGGCCCTTCCACCACGGCAAGGCCACGCCGTCTGCCACGACTCGGTCGTCCCGCAGTGGATTCACTTTTGCTTCTCCGCATTTCTCCACCGGCGCGCACGAGGACACAGGACATAAGACATCCCCATCCGTATCAGTCGTGGCGTGCTTCTTGCTCACACACGGTTAGCAGCGACGGGTAGAACAATTTGTGTCGGGTTATCGTGTTACAACTCGCTGTCCACACCCACTTCCGAAACAATAAAGCAAAAATGGGTACAAATTTTACACCAATTACTAAAGCGAGAGGTACATTATTTGGTTTTGATATTTTCAATATGCACGTTGCGTTACTATATATCGAGGAAAATTAAGCGCAGCTCGTGGCCATTAAACTGAACGACTTTACATTAAAGCAACCCTCGACGCGAAGATCCGTTTGAACAAAGCAGTTGGCACGCCCTGCTCTTACCTTCTTTCGACTTGGTTCACACAGCCAGTTACAGTGTTGGGTGGGGTGGGGGCTGAAGTTAAATTTGGACGCCAAACCACGGTGAAACTAAGCATTTTTCACATTAACAAACCATTGACTTAGGTAAAACGACCAGATTTTAAGAAAAGTAGGAGAAATAATTTGAAGATCGAACTACAGCCCTCTGGGTTTGTAGTCTGACACAGAGTCACTCTGACACCGAGCCACAAGACTGAAGCACATAACAAACCAGTGAAAGGTAAGGCAACCGAGCGCGCCTCACAGCTTCAGAGTACCAGGGTACCGTGGTGAGAACTAATTCAGTGGCCCACTGTCTAACCGAGATACAAAATATTTTAACTCGGTAGAGTTTGAACTGAAACTAAAAAACAAAACATTTGATCATCCTTACAATGGCCATGCGTCAGAAGTTGCAATGGTAACTCATTCTTCTGTCGCTTCTTCGTACAACACCACAATTATGTATGAAGAGCACAATACTGTGTATGTTCTAGGAGATTAATTTATTTCGTAGATTTAAGCGTCAGGAAGTCGTTTCTGAAAGTATTTGTATGGAGTGTAGCCATGAATGGAAGTGAAACATGGACGATAAATAGTTTGGACAAGAAGAGAATAGAAGCTTTCGAAATGTGGTGCTACAGAAGAATGCTGAAGATTAGATGGGTAGATCACATAACTAATGAGGAGGTATTGAATAGAATTGGGAAGAGGAGGAGTTTGTGGCACAACTTGACTAGAAGAAGGGACCGGTTGGTAGGACATGTTCTGAGGCATCAAGGGATCACAAATTTAGCATTGGAGGGCAGCGTGGAGGATAAAAATCGTAGAGGGAGACCAAAAGATGAATACACTAAGCAGATTCAGAAGGATGTAGATTGCAGTAGGTAATGGGAGATGAAGAAGCTTGCACAGGATAGAGTAGCATGGAGAGCTGCATCAAACCAGTCTCAGGACTGAAGACGACGACAACAACAACAACAACAACAACAACAACACCAGCCAGTTTTGGACTCACAAGACCATTAACATAATGTAACCTAGTCTGTTGATGGCCTTGTAGGCCGAAAACCTGTAAATGAAATAAATTAATCCCATAGAACACAAGTAGATTGTGCTTTTCATTTACAACAAGTTTCGGCGATGCAAAAACTGATTCTGTAACAACAGTCCGTTCTAATGTTTGCTTCACAGACTCCAGTTAATTTCATAGTTCACAGTGCAGCCTCTGGTATAAAGAAATAAATGAAAAAACATAAATAATTGCCGCTTTGCGTTGCCACTCATTCTCTGCTGTACATCTCCTGACTTAACTGTAAGTCACTAGCCAGAAAACCTGACTGTATTAGGACTCAAAGTCTGCATTTCGTGAAGGGAAAGAAAGAGGCTCTTTACATGTTAACGAGTGAAATTCTCTAGCTTTCGCGGACCGATGTCTTGCGCGAAGCGTCGTCGAGGATGCAAATCGCCGAAATGAATTCATACCTGAAGTAGATGCTCAGCGAGTTCCTTAAAGCAGCGATGCCGTTTTCCCCCATTTTCGCATTCATTCGTTTCCCGGCAGGTACAGTGCATCTTAAAACATGCAAATGCAATGTCCCTTTTCCTCGTTATACCCATTCACGTACGTTGTACGAACGTTGCTACAACATCCCGCCACTGCCAAGGCCAAAGATATTAATCGAATCGTTACACAACGATACCCTGGAAGTAGTGTGATCCGGCGCAGCCTCTTTCTGCCGTCAAATGACATCATCAGACGACGAACAGGGAGCTTTCCCCAGAAATACCCACCAACTGTACCCTAGTGAGTGACCCGTCTCTCCCACTCTGTAGACTCGGTCGGCTTCGCTGGTTTTGTAACGCGCATGTAGTCTCCGGTCCCTATTACAAGATACGATCGGCTCAGTTGTTTACAGTCTGACGGCTCATCACGGCGTGTGAGGAGCCACAAGGGTTTATATCACACGAAGCTGACAACCCTACTGCTAAATTCCAAGGCACGGCAGTACCAAGCAGAGTGTGTGCCTGCAGCTGACATTACATTTTGAGAAAACTGCTTTCCTTCCCCATCGCTAGCCAGTAAGCGGCGTCCGGCTCTTTCTCTGCCCTAACCCGCAGGCACGCACTGCACTAGGCCCGGCCACAGCGGCGAACACGTTATTCTCATAGGGCGGGTGCAATGATGACAACTTACCATTGCTTGTTCAATCTTGTTATCGATGGCAACTGCGCTGGTACCGGAGGCACTGTGGACATAAAGGAGAAAAAATATGTTAGGTATACAAACATCTGACAAAACTGCAAACATCAATATTTTTAAAAAATATAACTGCGATTACTTGATAATTTAATTCGTTATAAAGCAATGACAATAAAGCTGCGCGGAAAAGTTGGCAACCTTACTGATCAGAAGCTCTGGTATGTTGGAAAAGTTGCTGATATCAGAGTATAGGTCTTAATTAGCCAGTTCTGTAGGATGCATTAATTATCACGAAAGGAGCGTCGTGACTGCATATCAGAGGAGAAAATTCCTATGCTGCGATACTATGTGCTCGGATATAATATCCATAATCACGAGTCCTTTTTCCATTTCGGAGCATTAATTTGTGGCGCCAGTACCAATTAACCTTCAACACGGTCCTAAGTTCGATAAGAACTGCATTCCGCCTGAAGATTACTCGAATGTTTCATAACAGAAACAGCAGAGTAGACACCGGAAACTGCGAAAGACATGTTACAACACCAACCAGCCTGCGCCTTATATTGTCAGCGGACTATACGGTCCACAACACAGACAGACAAACCTCCACCACTGTGCGACAGATTTAAAACAAAAATCTCTCTTTACTTACGAACGTTTCCAATTACTTAAGTCAATAAAACATTTATTCGTGCGCACATAAATGGAACTGCGGCGTTGATGTATTTCTTGTGACAATACTGTACATCCTAGTCTTGCAATCGAATGAACACAAAAACTAGTCACAAAGAGCTATAAATGGCATTATCATCTCCGGAAAAATCACAAGTCAAAGTCAAAATTCTTGTGAGACTTTACTGTCGTACAAAGTAGCTTAGTGAAAGTAGCACTGAGCAAAAGAGAAAGACTATGTTCCTGATAACGCAAGAAGCCGAAATTCACAAAGGACCCCCGTCCATAGCTTAGTGAAAGTAGTACCGAGCAAAACACAAAGACGATGTCTCTGATAATGCAAGAAAGCGAAATATTACAAAGCGCCTCCGTCCGTTTACTGTAATTTTTTCCGTTCTACATACATAATTTTGCACTAATGTGTACACCTCCACCGAAAATCGCATCGCCAAAGAAAACACGAGCGGGCTGTTTATCCGTAGAAGGGCGGTTTTCTCCTGCAACCGGCTGCGGCAGTAGCAACTGATCGATACGGCCCTCTGTAGTAGCCAAGGTCCGCACTAAAATGTCCTCCCTCCAACTATTCATTCTTTCGTTACTCTCTCTTCAAGGAAAAGTGTGTCGTTAACTCTTTGCTGAGACGATATATACGTTATATACTGGTGTAAGAGAGTAAACGCAGGAATAGTTGCGCAGCTTCACAGAGTCTTCCATGTACGGATGGAGAAGGACTTTAGGGATACGACTTTACAATGTTGACGTATTCCCACCTCATTCCGTAATTGAGATATTTAAAACCCCTGAAAACACGGAGAAACAGGCGATAATAGTAAACAGCTTAGCACGGTGGAAGATAGGTCAGAGTTGGAAGTCTCGTAGAGACGGGGCACTGTGGCTAATTTGGCGAATGGAGGGAGGAATCGGTCGGGGCTCTACAGTTGCCTGTGGAGGTTTACGACAGTCACAGAATATCGAAATCAGGATGGCGGGACGGGGATTTGAAGCTGCGTCCTCCCAGGGCCTGGGCGGGAGGCCGCGCCACGGCTCACGGCGACTGCAGAGACTCGAGCTGAGGTGATGGAGCGGAGCCGCGGGCTGCGCGTCGTAACGGCCGCCCCAATGACCCACATGCGGACGGCGCTCTCTCAGATCGCAACACGCGGCTCGGCACCGCACACCACGGCAAGCAGTCGCACCGAGCCGCTGCCTCAGCTCCCAAATTTCAGCGATTGGTGGGCCAACAACAGAAAACTTCTTCAAAAGAAACAAGTGGTCCTTTCGAGTGGCTGCACACACATTTCTAATTTTTTTCGTTTTATTTTATATTGCGTAGAGAGTAAGAATACGGGCAGCGCAATGACCCCACTTTGGTAGGGATGTCGTTTTCCGTACAGCGATTCCTATAACCTCGGGCCAATCCATTTCTGAGAGCCGGCCGGTGTGGCCGAGCGGTTCTAGGCGCTTCAGTCTGAAACCGCGCGACCGCTACGGTCGCAGGTTCTAATCCTACCTCGGGCATGTGTGTGTGTGATGTCCTTAGGTTAGTTAGGTTTAAGTAGTTCTAAGTTCTAGGGGACTGATGATCTCAGATGTTAAGTCCGATAGTGCTCAGAGCCATCTGAACCATTTCTGGGTCGTGAGGGAGCAGCTCGCGACCCCTCAAATACGGCAAGTTTTACGTTAAACACTTCCTCGCAGTCCAGCATTCGAGAACGAGTACTAGTCTGCTCGATAAAGGCAGATGAACGACGTCGCTGTTTTATGATCTGGAAAAAATAAGGTATAACACTCGGACGTGGCTTGAAGCCCGCAGCTTCTACATGTCCAGTTTCGGAGAAAATTTCTACAGCTGCTTCAACCGCCATTCACAATACTTCGTGACAGTTTCACCTCGTGCAGATAAATCTTGTCAAGACGAGCGAGAGACTGCTCGCAGACCGACGCACGTGAAGCACAGGAGTTCGCGCGCGTTCGCTACGTTACGCGGCGCGGCGCGGGCCTACTCGGGAGGGCTGTCTGCCCTTAGGGCGAGGCCAGGCGGCCCTGCCAGGCCCAAGGGCGGTCGGATCGGCGTTTGTGGGTCGCGCGGCGTGGCTGACGCAACGAGGCGGGCGACCACCGGCTCCGCAGAAACTCGGAACTGTCTGCTGCCTGGTCACTCTGTGGCCGCGTGTTACGCCGACTCTGCCGCGGGGAATTACGGCAGGGTGAACGCCGAGCTGCACCGCGGTCCGGAGTTGACAACAAGCACGGTCCCCCTGTAAGCGAGTGGCTCAGTCAGTTCAGAGGTCGCACAAAGGACAGGGTACGCGGCCTCCGACATGAAAGGCGCGTTCACTATGAGAACTTCTCCTTTAAATACACGTAGTTACTGTGCCGGAATACCAGACTTCGCGGTTAAATTTGATCCTACAGGATATAGCAACGGCGACTTCCTCCTTTGACATATTAACTAACTCACCCACGCATTTGTAGCGAAATGCAGGAAGATCTGCAGCGGATAGGCACTTGGTGCAGTGAGTGGCAACTGACCGTTAACATAGACAAATGTAATGTATTGCGAATACATAGAGAGAAGGATCCTTTATTGTATGATTATATGATAGCGGAACAAACACTGGTAGCAGTTACTTCTGTAAAATATCTGGGAGTATGCGTGCGGAACGATTTGAAGTGGACTGATCATATAAAATTAATTGTTGGTAAGGCGGGTGCCAGGTTAAGATTCATTGGGAGAGTCCTTAGAAAATGTAGTCCATCAACAAAGGAGGTGACTTACAAAACACTCGTTCGACCTGTACTTGAGTATTGCTCATCAGTGTGGGATCCGTATCAAGTCGGGTTGACGGAGGAGATAGAGAAGATCCAAAGAAGAGCGGCGCGTTTCGTCACAGGGTTATTTGGTACACGTGATAGCGTTACGGAGACGTTTAGCAAACTCAAGTGGCAGACTCCGCAAGAGAGGCGCTCTGCATCGCGGTGTTGCTTGCTGTCCAGGTTTCGAGAGGGTGCGTTTCTGGATGAGGTATCGAATATATTGCTTCCCCCTACTTATACCTCCAGAGGAGATCACGAATGTAAAATTAGAGAGATTCGAGCGCGCACGGAGGCTTTCAGACAGTCGTTCTTCCCGCGAACCATACGCGACTGGAACAGAAAAGGGAGGTAATGACAGTGGCACGTAAAGTGTCCTCCGCCACACACCGTTGGGTGGCTTGCGAAGTGTAGATGTAGATGTAGATTTTATGAAATGGTGCAACATGGGTGGTACTTTATTCCGATGTGAAAGGTATGATAGCTACTGTACATATTGATACAGCTAGGGCAGGAACTTTAAATACTTTCCCTGATGCTCGACCGGCTGCTGTACCAACACTGACATAAAGAACAGGGAGGTACAAGGTACCTACAAAAAGCCCTACTGGAACAAGAAAAATCACAGATTAATGACAGTAATATTAATACTTTCGAGAGTTGTGTAAAACTGAAGTAAGTACATGCGGTGTGCTTAATTTCTTCGAGATTTTTAATGAACAGGTGCGTAACAAACAACAAAACTCGTTATCGTGTTCTATTTGAACTTCACAGTACGATACTGACGGAAATATTCATCGGAAAATCCAGAAAGTCAGTTTGATGGCTAAGGAATTCAATCCCAGTCTGACTACAACGGTAGGAACACTAAATGTTCCCAGGACCTACAGGACCATGAGTGAACATACAAAGGCATGTAACGGGTTACATACTTTTTCATCTGACTCAGTTATCAACCTAAATTTTGCTCTCGACACTCGTGCTTCACTAGGTACGGCCAGGTCTAATCGCAAGAGACAACTGCCTCGACTACTTATAGAAATGGAACGGAGGGTGAGGTTTAACGTGTAACAGAGACCACGACGAAAGGTGTAACCTTTCACCCGTCCAAGTTGTTCGTCAAGGTAAAAGTATGGCCAAGTGCCAGGAGCAGAAAATCACTCAACCGATCTAGAATCGAACCCTTATCTCAGGACTTGTAATCTGTTTCGGATCTCCCCCCCCCCCTCCCAGAGGCCTCCAATTAACGGTTAAAACTTTGTATAAATAATAGTCAGTTAGCTGGAAGTGTTCCAAAGTTGCGACTGCTTAAGAAGTGTACGTAATTCACCAAAAACATCAACATATAATGCCATACACTACGCAAAAAATCACTCAGCTACTGTGAAGTACAATAAAACATCGGGGAAAATTTTACTCCATGGGTAAAAGGTAGACTCGTGGTACCTGTAAAACGTGAGGCAGTACTGTCCTTGAAAGCCAGACACTGCGTAAAGATTGCCTTTAGAACTGTCTCACGGCAGAACTGTAAGAAAATTGCTCTTTGCCGCCTTGGCTAGCTGTAACAGATGTTTGGAATGCTAATTCTCTACAACACACGAGAATACTAGGAGCAGGTCGCGAGCGCGACGTGGCAAAACGCGCAGTAACTCGGCGGAGGGGAGCGGAATGGCGGGCGCGGTGGGAGTCTCTCGCCAAATATGGAGCGGCCAGTTTTCGCGAGCGTCAAGCCGTGGCCGACGCTTCAGAATACAATCAGCGATTAAATCACGTTGACATTTCGTTCAATGCTAGCCTTAATTCTCACGACATTTGACTTAGGAGGCTATTTCTTCTTGGAAAGTCAGGGCAGTTAAGGAGACACGGTAATGATACAACAAGTACCAAAGATTGTGCCATATTACGAAGGAGAGAAATTAGCACTTCAAATTTCTCCAATAGCTTTGATTTCTACGAAACTATTTTGAAATTGTTTCAGTATGCAATCCTTGTCGAGAAAATTACGAAGTTGCATGGCCACAAAACAACAATCCCAAAATAAGGTAATTGTGAATGGCACAGTCCAAACTCGGTTGGGCAGTCAGCGAATCTCAGGCAGTGGCGAATCTAAGAATTCTTTTCTTGAAGACTTTGTGGTCATTCTTATCAATAACTTTCAGCACTTTTCCAGATTTTTTCTTTTTTTAATCATACACACAAGCGTTCACCCATTCAACAGGATCACATAACAATGCTTCCTAAAGGTCCAAAATGAAATTTTGTTTAACCTAAAACATCAACGATTTCTTAATGGAACACACGTTACAGGAAACACAAAAATAAGAGAAGTGAATATCGGTGGGCACTGATTTCTGTCGAACTGCAGCCGGTAAGTATCTCAAGGATAACTGACGAGCAGTGGGCAGATTGCCAGGGTGCTGACAGTCAGTATTATCACAACACTGCGGGAGAGCAAATGCCAAGCTAGAGGGCGCGAAAACGCAGGCGGGGGTGTCGCAACGGCGCACTGCGATGCACAATATCGACCGCCCCGCCGGCACCTGTCTTCTCCTGCTGCTGCTGCCGCCAAAGCGCCCCGGCAGGGCTGCGCCCAACACACACACACACACACACACACACACACACACACAGAGTGACTGCGTGCGGCTCGAAAAGCCTCTTCTTCCTTCCGGCGACAGTACACGCCTAACGCACACAGCTGTAGGGCACCTAAAATTTTCGGAAGAAATTAAGATGCCACAGAAATTGTTTTCGGAATCCTCAATGCAACTGTGTGTCTGTGTTGAAAAACCTGGAAACCTCCGCTTACAGCTGCGATTTGTGCTCCTATAAAACTTCATATAACGTGTGCTGCATCAGAGTTCTCGTTGCCTTATTCCAATATACGTGCTTCCCCTCCATGTCGATACTGATAAAAATTCAAGGACCTAATTATAAGTGTACAAGTACCCAAATAACAAGTAGCTGTCATCTACGGAAGCTAATTATTGAAACTGTTTATATATATTTGCGAATTTGACTGCTGCAATTGACTCTGTTATGCAAGTAGAATACTGCTACGCGACAATTCGAAAAAGAGCTCAATAAAAAACAGAGGCGAAGCTTTAACTGTACATATGATGTAACTGGCGTCCGCCCGCCACCATGTTGTTCCAGCTGCCTGCCAGCGAGTGCTACGTATGTGCAAAACGTATCGCTTATTTCGAGAGCGACTCCGGGAATTTGTATGGTGGTGTTATTGTTGGCACAAACAATGCAGATACTGAGGAGACGGGAAGCTGAACACAGGACGAAGCGACCTCCGCTTTCTCCGCGAGTGGCGCAGCTCTGGAAAAGTCCGCGGGACAGCGCTGCTGGCAGCCATGGCGGGCGCCACGGCCGACACAAAGAACGCGGTGGGCGCTGGCACCTTAGCGGCGACGGAAAGCGTGTCTCTAGCCACACGGCTATTGCCTTTTGTACTTACTTAGGAAAAAAGTGGTCAATGTACTTCATGACGACTTCCCGCAGCAGGTCCTGCTTCATGACGACGGAAGGGTAGTCGACGTTGTTAATAACCTTCGCCTTCATTGTTGCAAAGCAATGTTACCGACAAGCCGAAGCAACGCTGTCAATGGCGAACGCTGAGGCGTTAACTGTCAAGGGACGCACGCGCGCTAAACACCGCAGCTCCGAAGGCGGGCAAGCGACTGACGCTCTAGCTGCGACTGCTAGTTGAGCAGGCGGCCGCGGCGGCGCCACGACAGCGCTACGTCACTGCCGTGACGTCATCGCGCCCCGCGAGTCGTCACCGACCAGCGCAGCCCGGCCGCGCAGCAGACAGCTCGGAAAGTTCTTCACTTCGACAACCCGCCTCTCGGCTTCCGCAAACCGCACAGCTTGAGCGAGCGCCTGAGCTTACGGCTGCACACGATTCGCAACTGCCTTCTCGGCCAATTCCAACACTTACCGGTTCAAAAATGATCCTTGCTGCCCTTTCTTACAATCAGAGGCACTACTGCAACAAAATTTCCAGACCAGTTCACTAGCGACGAATCTAGCAATAACCCTCAATTATTCCTTCTCAAGTGAGATAGCTGCTTACAGCATTCAACAGCTTTATTTCCGCCCCCCCCCCCCCCCACACACACACTCACATTACGATGAGCCACCAATAACGTAGTTTTCCGCTCATGCCGCCGTGGTGTCACACCATTGCGCACAGTCATTAACACTACACCTCATCCAACTGCTGGACAGAAGACCCACATAACCGTTTCAGACTACCTCGACCGATCCACTCTCCACCAGCAAGTACGACAAGTCAACACCAAAATATTTCCAGATTTCTCTTGTTTTTATTATGATGGTCGTTCTCCCTATGTAGATCAGTGTAAACAAAATATTTTCGCATTCGGAGTAGAAAATTGGTTCGTGATTGAAATTCTGTCAAAAGATTTCCCCGCAAAGAAAAATATCTTTGTTTTCATGCCCGCCACCTCGACTCGCGTATCGTATTCGCGACACACTATTCCCTATTTCGTGGTAATACAAAACGAGCAGTCCTTCTTTGAACTTTCTCGATGTCCTCCATCAATCCTATCAGGCAGGGATCCTGTACCGCGCAGTTACACTCCAGAACAGAGCAGAAAAGCATAATGTAGCCAGTCTCTCTAGTAGATTTGCTGCATCTTGTAAGTGTTCCGCCAATAAAATGCATTCTATACTTCGCCTTACCCACAAAGTTTTCTATGTAATGCTTCCAATTTAAGTTGTTCGTAACTGTAATCCCTAGGTATCTGGTTTAACCGAAGACCTTGACACGAGTATTATCATCGTGTATCCGAAATTTATCGGATTCCTTTTAGCACTCGCGTGGAGCACCTCACACTTTTTATTGTTCAGGGAAAATTGCCACTTTTCGCACCAGACAGACATCCTGACTAAATAATTTTATAATACGTATTGATCGTCTGATGGCTTTAAAGACAGTAAAGGACAGCATACGTACATCATCTTTTCACAATGTCTTATAGACCGTTTATATAGTTTAGTAACAGGAGAGGGTACTGTAACACTTCCTTGGGGAACGCCGGATAACAATTCTGTTTCATTCAGTTACGTCGTGCCATTCTCATCACAAAATTGAAATGTTCAGTGATTAGATCGTAAGAGGCGATTCTAGTGGATGAACGTGTGGAGCTACTCTAGTTTGTGAGTCGAGAATCTATAAATGGGACAACTCTTCTAAAAGTGGCGGGGATCGTCAAAACATACGACTGGCATTATAACGTATTTCCAGTGGCACACAATAGGGGCTCTGTAGCCTCTATGTGAACGCGTTGCGTGAAAGAGCTACAGATTGAACTGCGTTATATTTTGCCTCACAAGTAACAATTTTTATGCAGCGCACTCAGTGATGTGTGTGTCAGGAAGTGAATCCTTATTTAAGTTAAAATTGCGCAGTGGAGTGATCTCTGCCCGCCCGCTACTCCCGGACCTTCGTCGTCCTTGGAGGCGCGCGCTGCTCGAGACGCGCCAGAACGAGAACGGGCGAGGCGCCCGCCGTGTTATTCTCTTCATTATCGCCTTCTCTTCTCACCGGGTAAATAACTCGCCCTGTCCACGCCAGAGAAAACATCGTGCACGTGCCGTGCAGCTCCTGATACAACTACTGTGGCACGAACTTATCAGTACCTGCGTTGCCTCTAATTAGTACGGAGAACGGTGACGCAACATCAGGTTTCTGTAGACTCCAGCTCAAACTGAAGACAATTTGATTAACGCTCGTCACCGGCCAGCCTAATACCATTCGATGTATCCCATATGATGTTCATCATTTATTTTCATAAACTGTTAAGTGAACCTGGCAGGCTAGCCATTAGCAAGCCGCCTTAATTTCTAACGTGGAGACGCCGAGAAAAGTCCTAAAACTTCAACGATTGAAGCGTCAAATCTCAGCGTTAGTATTTTTTTCCCGCTTTTCACTACAGAGTACGTAATTTTCGTGTCATCTCTTCAAAAATCGAAATGTGCTTCAATATGACATCGTTCTTTGAAATAACTGTCCTCTACGTTCTGCATGTTTTACAGCATGCCAGTCGTCGTAAGCAAATTAATTTAAATTCATACGCATTCTAAGTGACACTAACTATTTTCGTAAGTACAAGTTTGGTATACAATCAAAAAAGCCGCTAACTGAGTTCCAAGAAAGTAATTGTCATTTCTAGCTTTTACGCAGTACATTTAAGTACAACTGTGACGTAAGGTCATCATCATCATCATCATCATCATCATCATCATTTAAGACTGATTATGCCTTTCAGCGTTCATTCTGGAGCATAGCCCCCCCCCCCCTTATACAGTTCCTCCATGATCCCCTATTCAGTGCTAACATTGGTGCCTCTTCTGATGTTAAACCTATTACTTCAAAGTCATTCTTAACCGAATCCAGGTACCTTCTCCTCGGTCTGCCCCGACTCCTCCTACCCTCTACTGCTGAATCCATGAGTCTCTTGGGTAACCTTGCTTCTCCCATGCGTGTAACATGACCCCACCATCTAAGCCTGTTCGCCCTGACTGCTACATCTATAGAGTTCATTCCCAGTTTTTCTTTGATTTCCTCATTGTGGACACCCTCCTGCCATTGTTCCCATCTACTAGTACCTGCAATCATCCTAGCTACTTTCATATCCGTAACCTCAACCTTATTGATAAGGTAACCTGAATCCACCCAGCTTTCGCTCCCATACAACAAAGTTGGTCGAAAGATTGAACGGTGCACAGATAACTTAGTCTTGGTACTGACTTCCTTCTTGCAGAAGAGAGTAGATCGTAGCTGAGCGCTCACTGCATTAGCTTTGCTACACCTCGCTTCCAGTTCTTTCACTATGTTGCCATCCTGTGACGTAAGGTATCAATGTAAATTTCGAGCAGTTCCTGTCGCTGTCCTTGTTTATACTGGAAAGAATGGAGAGTCGTAAGTCTAAGGATTTCGGTTTTTATTCTTCTTTTATATTTTGTTTACCAGAACACAGCAGTATTTTCAATTTAATTTCCATTAATAAATAACACACAGGTTATATTAAGCATACGGATGTCACATATCAGATATCATCATTAATTAAAAAGAAGACTCACTGCTAGATAATACTCTGTGACAGATCTCATCTCATCAGTATTTAGCAGTGCAGTAGAAAAACACTGATATGGAGTCGAAGCTATAATAATCTATTTAGTTTCAGTATTTACGCATTTTCTGTCAAATTAGAACTTTATTACAGAACGAATAATATCTTGCGTCGGACTTCTTTCACAACTAACGATGTTGCGTTATTTAAGTGTGAAAGTTCGAAGTTGAGTACTGCAACACCAAATTCACGCTCGCGCGAGTTGGCCATTGTTGCTGTACGCATCCTCGGTATTTACAGAACGCAACCACGCACGTCAGCGCTATGTAGTGCGAAGTATTGCTTGGGAAGAAAAATTGACACCAGTGTCTCAGACAACACACCTGAGTGATGTAAGTACGTGCAAATTCACCACTCACTCACGATGCTTTAAAATAAACCGAAATACATTGGTCGTACAAAGAGTTTACATAGTTTCAAATTCAACAACCAAATGCTTTAAAAATACCGAAAAACTGTCAATATTTGCGTAAGGGTTGCATACGCGATTATTGCGCAGTTACATTTGCAATTGTGAGCAGTGTAACCTCAAGACGTTTCACTGCAACGTAACCTCAAGACGTTTCACTGCAACGTTTCTCCCCCCCCCCCCACCCACCACCTGCTTCACTGTCCTTTTGCAGTAACAGTTGAACACAGTGCATGCGTGACAAGTATCAGCGACTGACATCTTCCTGTACCACGTCACGTCTAGCTACTTGGGCGAAATGCCGCCGAAGAACCGGTCGCTGCCGTCGCAAACACAAGCTAGCATCTGCCACTGCGAGCGCTTCGATCCACGGCTTCCACTACACCATGTCTCACAAATTGTGCCCGATGATGGCGCGCGTACTCCTCCTGAAATTTCACTTCACAAAGGCAGTATACTGGACTCCTGCTTTCTTCCCTCGACCCATGCGCTAAAATAAAAAATAAGTCAATAAACCTGTCAATCGAGTGTACTGTTTTAAATAATGGAACGGGCTTGCGGTTATTAACATTCGCGCGAAAAGGAAAAAAATGCATACAACATAGAACCGAAAAAATGTATCCTTTCTTTTGTTGTGTGTTGATGAACTGGTCGAAGCAGATGAGTTGAATAGTACGGCAGGATTTACTTACGTGTCGATTCCAAGTTTCGTTGTTTTTCGTCATTTTTAGCTATATATTGTTCCTGTCTCTTCAGTTTTAATGTGGTCCTCAGGCTCATAACGGTACATCTTAGTTTCTCCCAATCCTCATACGGTACACCTTAGTTCCTCCCCATCCAAAACTCCATTTTTCCCGTGGCTGCTCCGTAAGTTTACATATTTATTGTTAACAATTTCTGCGATTCTATAACTAGTGATTACATTTCGGCGCCACGAAATTGTTTGCAAGCCACCGGCCGCCATCTTGAAATTTTGTGTGTGGTATATCTTTGTGTCTGGTATGACGTCACGGGTAGAATCGTGCGCTAGAATTTGTCCAAAAGAAGTAGTAACTTCCCTAACCCTTCTTTCAGGAAAACATAAGCCTCGAGAGGAGAAAAGGGAAAGAAGATAAAACCAGCTGAAGTGGCGGGTTCACTTACGAGTCGGGTTAACGACTACGTCATCGCCACAAACCGACCGCTAGCACACACAAATAATTATAATAATCGATGGTCTAACTCGCGAAACAAACAACTCGTTCTGCAGAATCAACAGCTGAGGGCGCGTTCTACCGGGCAATTCCCACAGTTAGCACCACAAGGGAACATATTACAGTTTTAAGCAACGTACGTTGCAGAACTCGCATAAATAGAACCTACGAACGGCAAAAGAAAAAAAAATAGCGTAACGGACTGAGACTGAATTATTTCTTTCTTGTTAATGGTAATTTTCAGAATGTTTTCAATTCGCTAATGAAGTAAGGAATGATTATTCTTTAGAAAATTCAACTTTCAGGGATAAAATTTTCAGAATATAGAAGGGTGTCAGACTTGCACAACTTTACACCAGCACAGAATGGAGTCATATACATAGGTACACATGTGTTCAACAATGTGACGGAGCATTCAGTATGTCCTGTGCTTCACGTGGAGGCGTTTAAACACTGAATTAAAGAACTTTTTTGTTGAGCAAGTCCTTTTACTCCAAACATTACCATCTAATACATACGTGTGTTAGTATTTTAGTAGAATAGTGTACCAACGATGTTAAGTCATTTCAGTTCATTGTATTGCGCTTAAAGGAATTGCAAATCGTCGGTTAATTTCCTCGTGTAATAGCTCCCTTTCTGCGGGGCCCACGGAGTAGGACTAAAGTAAAGTTCCAGCATTTTAAAACTTTTAAGTATGGAGAAGATTACACGGACAGATGAAGTTACTAATGACGAGTGAATTGGGGAGAAAACAACTTTATGGTCAGAAGAATTATCATGTAATAGTAAAAGGGAGACGAAGAAAACAACGAAGACAATGAAACTACTGAGACCATTTACTGCACAAGATTGACAGGGAAACTTTTTTGAACGACAACACGATGTGTAAACACCCCAACATGAGTATGAAATTCAGGTTCTTACAAACTCTAAGTGCATTTACAACTTTCTCCTGAGAATGAACTGCACTTCATTTGGGTGGCAGAGGTTTAAAGTTCAGACAGCCCCTCTTTGTTTCTAGACAGGCAATGAAAACAGTGTTGAGACTATGAAGGGAAATCAACGCCGACCACGGACAGTACAGCAGAAGACCGCGGCCGTGTGAACTACCCACCACCTGCCCCCCCCCCCCCCCCCCCCACCGAACCTGGCTCAACCCAACTGCGAGCAATACGCCAGTACGGGCTCGGTGACTGTCGATTAAAGAGCGGGAATGCTGAGTTCCGCAAGAGACCGAGGACAGAGACGGGCAAAGCGGTTACGTCTGCGGCGTTAAAAGCCTCGCAAATATCATGCTGCAGCATAAGAGAATGCTTCGGCACCTCACCGTCACCGTTCAGGCACCGATGAATATTCAAAAGTAGTGCCTCAAATTGAAAGGGTATGCCCAGTAATCGAGGCGAGCACTGCTTATCAGGGATGGTGGTTATTGCTGGAACAACTGGTTTGCGGTTATATCAGTTTTTCCCCACGCCAGATTAACCTGATTGTTAAAACCGCTCAAAACAACTGTTTCCGAAATAACCAATTTTCGGTTTTTTGCTCCCATTATTTCCTGTAATAAACATAGAAACTGAAGAAAGGTTGAAAAATGTTGAGTCTCTCAGTTTCAAGATACCCAGAGCAAAAATATTAAATTAAATAGGCAAACAAAAGGAAAGTTAGTCCGTCCACCGTCTGTTGCTTTTCTCGAATCACCAGTATTTTCCTACTGATTCTAATTTTTTGAAAATCTGCTCAAAAATCATGTTGTAATCTGTTTGAGCATTACGAATAGTCAGTGCTCTAGGGTGAAAACTGACATTGAAGAACTCTGTTTTTCTTGTTAATTTGTCCGTTTCGAGGGCAAGAAGCAGATAAAAGACATATTACGTGGACAGAGGCAGCAGATCATCTACTTTGTATTTTTATTGTTTTGTTTATGAAAGAACTGTTGTCAAGTCTTTAATTTACTATTGTTACTGTAATTTGCTTCATCTAGCAGACAAATCTCTAATCTTTTAAACAATATGAAGCACTGTATTTCACTCCTATGTCACTTTGTAAAAATATTTCCAGTGTAGGGTTGGTACCATTCTGCAGTGCACGGGATGTTCACCGACGACAGCGAGAAACTACCGTACACACGAGGTGGGGACGAGTTCCGCACACACTGCACGTATAACGCGTCCCTTAAGCCACGACACACGGCAAGAGGGACGCTATTGCCTCAGCAGTGCCGTACCATTTTTTACGCCGTGTGTTTGTTGCTAGTTTCTGTCGGTTTTGTTATTAAAATAGTACTGGTCGATTTTCTCATTTTGCATAATAACGCAGTATGTCAAACCAATGCACATTTTATGACTAAAAATTACTCAGGTTTTTGAAAAGGTTTATTTAAAAACGAAAAATTTTAGCACTATGCTATGGCTGATTGATTGATCGGTGTTTTTACTCTGTAATTATTGAAAAATAAACACATGTTACAAAGGAGACGAAACAAGTACCGAATATTTCTCTCTCAAATCACATAACGCAGACAGCACAGAATTATTAAAGCCTCGACAGTGACGACCGGAAATCAAAATGACAGCGCGTGTGGGTAATTTTTGGGAGACGTTTGTCGGTCTCTCAGTTTAAAGAAATAGCATTAGAGGGAAGAGACGGGAACAAAGCCGGCGAGCTGGTGGTGGTGGTGGAGGAGGAGGAGAGCCTGGCGGTCGGTCGGTCGGTCCCTGACTGCCAAACGAGAAGCAGCGCCAAGCTGCGGGGGCGGCTGTTCTGTTACGGCCGACCATCTGCTTGGCGAGGCGGCGCACGTGCAACGACGCCGGGTGAGCAGCGGGCGAGGGTTCGTCAACTGCGCGTCGAGGGGGTGGGGTGGGGTGGGGTGTGTCGCTTCCAAGCGCTCAGAAACTGCATCTCTTTCGCTTTTCGAAATGGTGCTATTTCGTATATAATGACTCTATTTTTCAGTTGTACAACTACGCAAGTTCGCGTCGTTTAAACAGCATTCTACTTTATGTGACATCTCGATACAGTTCACAGGCGATTCGACTGCTTGCTGAGCTTTTTAAAACAACGGAATGAGTATGAAATCTTAGGAGTCTTCGTTGTACAACACACGATGGACATGTTGGTCGCATTTACGAAAATTAGGATAGAAAGAAGATGTCTACATTGAACGGCTGTCTACACAGCACTACGATTTGCTCCTCCAGTTTCAACACTTGAGGCAACTGTATAATAGGTCTGTCCGGAAAATAAGTAGTCAGTCTTCTTTTACGAAGGTGATATGTTGCAGAATTTCTTGTTACTGCATCTACACCTACATGCAGGCTACACTCGGCGAGCCAACGTCGCGGAGTTTGAGTGACACGTCGTCGAGTGCGTCGCGCGATGGGGACGCCCTTCCGGCGATAAGCGACGAAGGAGCCGGAGACGAATTTGGCAGCAGAGCGATAAAACAGCGTTCGTTTCTGTAGAAACTCGAAGCGGGGTTGGGCGACTTTTGAAGCACTGGTTTCAGACAGTTGTTCTACTACAGGTGATACTAATCCCAGACACAGAGACTCTAATATCGCTCGTCAGCCCGCGCCTCGCCAGATGAAGACTGACAGAGGTGACCCAAACAGAGCCGCGCCTTTCGCGAAAGCGTCGAAGAGGTGGTGACCCAGTTCCACAGGCAGGCACTACAACACAGGCGTCGTGTATCGCAGTTGTGGTGGTGCGAGTGTCAACTGATATAGCGCTTCCTTCTACGTGTATTCCGCGAAAAAGAGCTTAACGGTCCGGGTACAGATATTGGAGCTGAGGGCAGTGGCTTACTGACAGTCCTCCTTCCCGGGCACCACTCGCGAGTGGAACAGGAAACGCGGAGGGTGGAGGGCGGAGTGAGAGTGTTCCTCCGCTTGTGCAGTGGACGCACAATGGTTCCTCAGCGCTGGGTCCGCCGATTAGCGTTTAGCCAGTGGTGCACCTAAGTCCCATAACAATGTCTCGCATGACGCGACGCGCTCCGAATGGCGTTCCTGGGCTCCGATTGCTGGAGTATGCGAGAGAGAGAGAGAGAGAGGAGAGAGAGTTGTCGGGTCATACTTTGCCCCGACATGTATCAACTGCAGTCGCGGTCCCATCTGCGCGCTATCGGAAGCCGCGGCACTACTTTGTGGCTCTGTCGCTGGCTGCACGCGCTGGACCAGAGAGAGCCCGGCTCCATGCCGCTCTCCCTTAACGAGGCGAACGGGGACAAAAGTCAGAGTCTCCAACTACACAAGGAAAGCGATTCGTAAAGCTCAACAACATATTTCTCTACGTCCCTTAAACATACTACACTGTGACATTTGGAGACCAAAATTCGATTTGGATACGTTGGTTACGTCGACGAAATAGTTTGTCTTCGCCGTGTGCGAAGTGATATCCACGGGAAGACAAAGGATGACCCGATAAATGCGTCCCCAAGTGTATAAACGGATTACCTATCGTAACTTCACATAAAGATTTTATAATCAAACACAGGAAAAAAAGTATTCTCAGGCAAAGACAAGGTTACATGAAATAACCCAGTTGTGACGAAATTCGAGACAACGGCAAAGCTAAGGGGTCTTTGAGAAGTTCAGATACTAACACATTCAGAAAGAAAAGAGTAGACCACACTGTCTGAGACACTCTTCATTCTGCCAAGTCCGAGTAACACGGGTAGTTCGGTAGACCACTGGAATACACAAAAAAGGGCAACAATGACACCGACGAGTACGCTGTTTAATCTGAAGCATTGAAATGAGAGGCTTCTCTTACGCCCATGGAAGAAGCACTTCAGAAACGTACAGCACCGAGGCGGTTCGTACGACACTGGAGCACGTTCGGTCCGGAAGGCCTGCGAGTGCTAGTCGGGCGCACAAACGCTAAATAACTCCTGCTCTAGCAAATCGGCACGTGTCCCTAAGGTACAGTCCGAACTGCTAAATTCGAAGCGATTTACGTAAATTAGTCACTTAACTTCGTATCAAACGTGAGTGAAAGAGTAGTATCGTACATTCTCAGTAAAGTTTTGAGAAAGAAGAACGCACGAGTGGAAAACTGCAAAAATTACGAGAATTATCGGAAAATCGGCTGGCATCTTAGTAGGGAATCGATTTTTAAGAATAATAATCAAAAAAATATGAGAACAAACGAAAACACTTACAGAGCTACAACGTCTTTTGTTCTACGAGTCCCCGTACGCTCCTTCAGAACGGAAGAACACTTGAGGATCGCCTCTAATCGACTGCAGTACTGGCGCCGAGCAACAACGAACTGTGTGAGATTTGCCGAGTCTCTGGACTATCGTCACTTAAGGTTTCAGCTCGAGTCTCGGCACACTTCTGGGAGCAGGTGCTGATGACGTAACACTAGTACGGGGAGTCAACCGGACAGAGGTTTCCTACGACTCGCTTCCATTCGCCACCCGGCACAGTCCGAGCAACGCGCCGACGTAGTAACATACCGTCACAAGCTCCATCACCCAAGACCAGTTGAGCGGTACGTGTTCCAAAAACTGCTTACTTTTTTCTCGGACCGGTTCTTAATTCGTCGAATAGAGCACACGCTAAATGAACTTGCCAGTTCAATCGTCCCAGTAAAAAGGACTTTTATATTATAATTCTTCCCGCTTGGGGAAACACAGTCAAGAACG
Source organism: Schistocerca cancellata (assembly GCF_023864275.1). Classification (NCBI taxonomy): domain Eukaryota; kingdom Metazoa; phylum Arthropoda; class Insecta; order Orthoptera; family Acrididae; genus Schistocerca; species Schistocerca cancellata. The sequence goes on along the minus strand of NC_064626.1, from coordinate 1,140,150,893 downwards.
TTTACGGAGATTTCCGCCACCTGATTGTAAACTATTGTTCATTTCCTTCACACAATCACGATTTCCGCTTCACAGCCACCATCGAGCGCAGTTTGCTAACGGTACGAAATGACCGAACCGCCTAAATGACACGTCGTCATTGTAATGACGTATCCACTCTTATAAACAAGATATGAAGACGTATCACACATACATGGGCCGGCCGGAGTGGTCGAGCGGTTCTAGGAGTTTCAGTCTGGAACCACGCGACCGCTACGGTCGCAGGTTCGAATCCTGCCTCGGGAATGGATTTGTGTGATGTCCTTAGGTTTGTTAGGTTTAAGTAGTTCTAAGTTCTAGGGGACTGATGACCTCAGATGTTAAGTCTCATAGTGCTCAGAGGCATTTGACCCACACATTCATGATACGGCTGCCACTATGCACAGTAAACAAACATCAATAAACTGTATGGCGTATTCGACATCCAATACATAGCTTGACCTGTATTCGTCAGGTCCATACGATATACGGACGTACGGCGGTGGCGATTTTCAGCAGGAGACTTGCCGCCCACGGCTGCACGCTGCTGCGGTGTTCCGGCGGCCAGCGAGGTCTCCCAACGTACCGAGGACCAGTTACAGCAGTCGAGGGCCAGAGTGCGAGGGCCTTCCCAGCAATCAGTCAGAGCGCGCACCCACAGCAGTCAGTCAGAGCGCGCACCCACGCCAGAGGGCGGCACTCTGCTCTCAGAATGCTCCTACCGCGCAGCTTCTTTGTTCACTCAGTTTACCATCTCCTGCTTCTCTCCTGGCTGTTCCCTTTTTTTTTGTCGTCGTCAGGCACTGTATGTTTAGGTTTTATGTTACAAATTGAGTCTTACATTCTGATGATCCAGTCATTCAAATGTAATTCTTTGCCTCTTTACGTCACACACCTGAGATTTATATGACTGAGTTTTATGTTACAAATTGTAAGTTATATTCAACGTACACGTGTCGGTGTAGGAATCCAATCGTTCTCAGCAAGTAACCTGACACAATATTTGCTCTAACTGCCTTTGTCTGAGAACAATTAAGTAAAAATAAAAAAAGTTTAATTTTTCAAAACTGTTCTACTGTGGCGGCTGTGTTTATCACCAAATCAAAAAGTTTCGTTTAAGATAAATCCCTCGTGCCAGTGGTCTTGAGTTGCACCCATTTGTGTGGGTATCGGCCCACGAGGCTGGTTTTCGCAACCTCCTAACCACCGCCTGCCCCCACAATAAAATAAAATGACTAAACTGAAAAGTTTAAGGCCGGTGAGAGGTTTAACAGGGAGTTTTGTAGGTAAACTAACTGCCCCTGAACGGCTGCGGCGGTCTGCTACGTGCAGAAAGTGACGGCTCCAGTGAAAGAGGCAGCTGTCAACCTGCTGCCTGCCCTGGGAAACGCTGCCCGCCTCAGTTCCGAGAAGCCGGCGGCTGAGGCTGCGGGTCGCACGCCACCCCTTCCCTCGACGCTCCCGCCACCGGCACCAGCGTCTACCGCCTACAGTCTACACTGACGCGTACGCGACACTAAAAACCCAAACGAGTCCTTTCGATGTGCGTGTCATATTGATATACCGCCTTTTTTTTCCATCGTAGACGTATATATTACGGCGAATCGAACGCTTCGGCGAAGGTGAATGTAGGAAGTAAAATATAACCGCAACACAGATGTAACGTCACAATAGTATTGAAATAATGTCAGACACCGATACCGAGTACAGAGGTTTCCCTACTCTGGTTATTGTTTGATGAATTTCCCTCCTTTGTATTCCTCGAGCAATTACACTAGTGGCCATTAAAATTGCCTACACCAAGAAGAAATGCAGTTGATAAACGGGTATTCATTGGACAAATATATTATACTATAACTGACATGTGATTACATTTTCACGCAATTTGGGTGCATAGATCCTGAGAAATCAGTACCCAGAACAACCACCTCTGGCCGTAATAACGGCCTTGATACGCCTGGGCATTGAGTCAAACAAAGCTTGGATGGCGTGTACAGGTACAGGTGCCCATGCAGCTTCAACACGATACCACAGTTCATCAAGAGTAGTAACTGGCGTATTGTGACAAAGCAGTTGCTCGGCCACCATTGACCAAACGTTTTGAGTTCGTGAGAGATCTGGAGAATGTGCTGGTCAGGGCAGCAGTCAAACATTTTCTGTATCCAGAAAGACCCGTACAGGACCTGCAATATGCGGTCGTGCATTATCCTGCCGAAACGTAGGGTTTTGCAGGGATCGAATAAAGGGTAGAGCCACGGGTCGTAACACATCTGAAATGTAACGTCCTCTGTTCTAAGTGCCGTCAATGCGAACAAGAGGTGACCGAGACGTGTAACCAATGGCACCCCGTACCATCACGGCGGGCGATACGCCAGAATGGCGATGACGAATACACGCTTCCAATGTGCGTTCACCGCGATGTCGCCAAACACGGATGCGACCATCATGATGCTGTAAACATAACCTCGATTCATCCGAAAAAATGACGTTTTGCGATTGGTGCACCCAGGTTCGTCGTTGAGTACACCATCGCAGGCGCTTCTGTCTGTGATGCAGCGTCAAGGGAACCGCAGCCACCATCTCCGAGCTGATAGTCCATGCTGCTGCAAATGTCGTCGAACTGTTCGTGCAGATGGTTGTCGTCTTGCAAACGTCGCCATGTGTTGACTCAGAGACCGAGACGTGGCCGCACGATCCGTTACAGCCATGCGGATAAGATGCCTGTCATCTCGACTGCTAGTGATACGAGGCCGTTGGGATCCAGCACGGCGTTCCGTATTACCCTCCTGAACCCACCGATTCCATACTCTGCTAACAGTCATTGGATCTTGACCAACGCGAACAGCAATGTCGCGATATGATAAACCGCAATTGCGATAGGCTACAATCCGACCGTTATCAAAGTCGGAAACGTGATGGTAGGCATTTCTCCTCCTTTTAAGAGGCATCACAACAACGTTTCACCAGGCACCGCCGGTCAACTGCTGTTTGTGTATGAGAAATCGGTTGGAAACTTTCCTCATGTCAGCACGTTGAGGTGTCGCCACCGGCGCCAACCTTGTGTGAATGCTATGAAAAGCTAATCATTTGCATATCACAGCATCTTCTTCCTGTCGGTTAAATTTCGCGTCTGTAGCACGTCATCTTCGTGGTGTAGCAATTTTAATGGCCAGTAGTGTAATTTGTTTCCGTGTCCGCACCAAACCAGTTAGAGGAAGGAAGACCGAAACGTGACTGCCGGTCGGCACGAGCACTGGCTATGCTGGCGGACGCCACACCTCGTCTCCCCAGCCACTGGCCACAGGAAGAGTACGCGAGGTCTCAGCTGCCACCTGGCGACCGCCCAGACACACACACAGACAGACAGACAGACTGGGTGAGTGACGGTCCGCAGACTGCGCGGCCGCTCAAAGTGGTGGCGCCTCTAACGCAATGCAGCCAGCGGCGATTTACAGCCTTTTCCGCGATCGACAACGTAGCTTCTTGGACGCGACCTGTAGGCCTGAGAACATACGGAACTAATTGAGTTGTGCAGAACACTAAAGATAAAAAAATACTGATCTACGAGACTCAGAGGGCCATAGACTCGAGTTCGCAGGTAGATGCCGTGTTTCTTGACTTCCGCAAGGCGTTCGATACAGTTCCCCACAGTCGTTTAATGAACAAAGTAAGAGCATATGGACTATCACACCAATTGTGTGATTGGATTGAAGAGTTCCTAGATAACAGAACGCAGCATGTCATTCTCAATGGAGAGAAGTCTTCCGAAGTAAGAGTGATTTCAGGTGGGGAGTGTAGTAGGACCGTTGCTATTCACAATATACATAAATGACCTTGTGGATAACATCGGAAGTTTACTGAGGCTTTTTGCGGATGATGCTGTGGTACATCGAGAGGTTGTAACAATGGAAAATTGTACTGAAATGCAGGAGGATCTGCAGCGAATTGACGCATGGTGCAGGGAATGGCAATTGAATCTCAATGTAGACAAGTGTAATGTGCTGCGAATACATAGAAAGAAAGATCGTTCATGATTTAGCTACAATATAGCAGGTCAGCAACTGTGTAACGCCGGAAATGCATATCCTCCTATTTCCATCTATTGTACTATTTTTTTCCTTGCTTTGTTACCTCAAGATACGACATTTCTGTCTCTTTGTATATTGTAATTGTTTTACTATTTGTATATTTATGCATTTATGTCGATGTATAATTGGTTTGTTTCGTAAATATTATTTGTATTTTTACGCTGGGTCTTGCCTAGGGAAAACTGCTATCGAACGATTACGTCGATAGGTCGTGTGAAGAATCAAAGTGTGTAGGATCTTTGGTAGTGTTAACTCTGCCGCGTGGAGCGCGGGCTGAGAGGAGTGTGGCGGGAGTAGCGAGTGGAGCAGGTGTGTTGTGTGACGCTCCCGCGAGTTGCCGCGCTTTCGGGGTTTGGCAGCATGTAATTGCGCTCGACGTGCAATGATAGTTTCTGACATGGTGTCGCGGACGGGAAACATTAACTAGCGTACATCAAGAGCCCGTTTCGTCTGGTGACCGTGTCGAGAAAAAGGCGCGCCAACATCCAGCTTCTACAACAGCGACGGCCGACAATGAGTGACTGTCGCCACCTCCTCGACCGACGGCTTCAAATCTTCAATCAACCGACAAGGAAGACTGGACGCACGTAAAGTTTTAGAACTGTATGGCAGACCTCAGCTTTTCAAACTGTTCCATTTTAGTAACTATAATTACAGTAACTTAGCATGAACGTTTGTTGCTCATTGTCCCAATTGCATTACCAAGCAGAGTCCCTTGCTTTTCCCAAATGAACCCGAGTGTCGTTGAAATTCAAACGCCAGCATTAAAATTATACCATTCGATTTCACTGCTTTAATTTCAAAGTATTCATAGCTGGCTACAATATTCAGATTACATAAGCACAAATTAAGAGTGCGAGTTTTGTTAGCATATTTTAGCGTACCTGTGACTGCAGCTCAGCTTAGTACGTACTAAATTTTACTATTGCTAATTGTTCAGAATCATTTAATTCAAGTTCAAAGTTAAATCTCTTATTTCTAAACTGCGTAGATTCAAGTAGCTTTAGAAATGATTGTTGAGGTAGTCCAAGACCAACCGTATTTTACTGAATTTCGATGTGCTTCAGAAAGAAAGCCCACTATTAACTTCAGTCACTAAATTAACTTTTGATTTTTCGGTTTTATTAATTCTTTTGCTAAATTAAGTCAGGGTGTAGCGAAATTTATTACTTCTGACAAACTTTCAGTTTTCACACTACACGTGTCAACCTTCAGTTGCCACGCTTCTAGTGCTAATTATATGTGTAATAACCTTTCTTTTTCAGTTACTATAGTAATTGTCCTTAGGACTGGCGACCGTGATTTCCCCCAAATCTCAAATACCTAATTACCGCTAGTTAATTGTTAACCCTTTCCTCCCTCTTTACCGACAGGTTAACTTCGGTGACGATTGCTTTTCCGAAACTCCCATTAGGTACACGCGGTTTCATTTTTCACTGTCATTAAGGTCGGTAAGTGAGGGGGAGGTTACACGTGGCGACCTGGTGACAGGACAATCTTCAGATTTGAGGTTGTTCTGGACACGAATTTTGCATTGTGCAAATCTCGTAACAAAGTATTGGTTACGTACAGGCCGTTACGTCAGCGAGAATAAGTAGTGGGAGTAATCCTAATTATATTTGAGATTTGGCATTTATATTGAAAATTATTAAAATGAGTGAAGGCAACAATTGCCAAAATTTGGTAGACTTGGATACGGAACAATCGGTCGAACAATGGGAAACGCGCACCGCGGTACCCATTGTTCAGGGGCAGGCGGCTAGCATGAAAGACGCGACCGCCGAAACGCAACAAAGAACAGAAATGGAATTCCAAACTTTAGAAAATGTTTCGGAATCGGAAGTGAAAATCAAACCTGAATCCCTTTATGACGAATACGGGGGGACAATTAAAGAGGAAGCCGCTACGGAAGTGGAACCGGTAGTTTCCGGGAATTTAACTGATTTATTGAATGTTTTGATTAACGAAATCAAGAGTCAATCGGCCAAGCTAGACAATCAGAACAAAGCTATTAACGTTGTTAACAACAATGTTGGAGTTGTTAATACAAAAGTTGATAAAATCAAAGAAGATATTGTTGTAATTAATACCGAAATCGGTAATCTTAAACAGGAAATGATAGGCGTTCAGGCGGAAATTGCGAGCATAAATACTCGTTTTGATTCCGAAATTAGCAGAATCGAGAAAAGTGTAGGAGAAGCAGTTGCTCCGATCATCGAGAATAAGGTGACGGAACAAATTCAATTAGTGAAAAAAGAGGATCAACAGAAGGTGGAAACTTTAAAGGCTTTAGTGTCCGAAGTAGACACTAAAGTGAGGGAGCAGGCTAATACCTGCGAAGAGAAAAAGAGGGAAGTGGAAACGCTTGCGACAACCACTTGCCAAGTAATTACGAGAGTGTCGGAATTAGAAAAGAAACTTGACGAAAAACAGAGCTATGTGCCAATCTGTGCACATAGTTCGGAATTGTTGACGAAAGAGGAGCGGTTCGACCCCTTGAAAAAAGGCGGTATACACGCGACGGATTTCATTAAAAATTGTGAAAGAGTTTTACCCAGATCATGGACTAATGAGAGAAAAATTAATGCGGTTATTGATGTGCTGGCTGGTGATGCCAAGCGTTGGGGCTTAAACCTCAACATTACGAACCTGACTTTTGACGAGTTTAAAAATTTGTTTCTGGCTGAATACTGGTCAGAGCAAAAACAGCAAAGTGTTTGGAGCGAATTTGTCGTATCGAGGCCTTTCGATGCGAATTCGCGCGGCTCGATGAAGGAGTTTTGTGAGGGCTGGATCCGCAAGTTGGAATATTTGCGTGATCGCCGCACGGAATCCGAAATAGTCTGGGAACTCTACAAGAAGCTTCCAGATGATACAAAACGCTACGTAGGAAGCAATTACAGGACAATCAATGATTTCCTGGAAAGAGTTGAGGACGAGGACAATTGGCGCAATAATCGCGACAGTGGTAGAGGCCGTGGTAACAACAACGGGTACCACCCCAACCATAACAACGATAACCATGGGAATAATGCATACCGCAGCAATAACAATAATGGTTCGGACCGTAATAACAATCGGTACAATGCAAACAATAACAGGAATGACAGAAACCAGTATCATACTAACGTGATACGGGCTTCACAGAATAGTAATAACGCCAGAGGGTGTGATCAGCCGCCTCAGCAGCATCCGGGGAGCGTATCTGCTGGGACGAGACAGGGAAACCATTAGCCGCGCCGGTGAGGGGCCGAGCGGGCGTGGAGAAATTTTGGCGGCCCAATAACAAGAGAAAACCCAGGTGTCGCCGTTATGAAAATTCCGTGTGGAATAATCAACGGCGGGAGTGTGTGCCAGTGTTAGGAGAAAGGAGTGCGCCCACAAGTAGTAGATCAGCTGTATACACGGCAGTAGAAAATACATTCGCTGTCAGTGAGAACAATTTAAGTAGTGTTCCGGAAATCGATCATAAAGTGGCAGCTGTAATACCCACAGCGGAACTGGAGATTGAGTTTAAGAATGATTCGCAATTGTTGAGAGAAGATCAGATGTCGGATAACACGTCCGTCATCGAGCGAGGGGATGCAGAGAGGGATGAGGTCTGGTTAAGGCAGTTCGGTCGCTTATACGACGAACTAAGAGATTATAGGGGTCTGTATGGGAGAAGTGTTTATGGGGAGCGCGTGCAGGATTTGCCGCGTCTCGTCCCGCAGGAAGATAGTGTTTGTGAAGTGATAGAAAGTTCTGGCCCTAACCGGCAGACTTTACTAGAAATAGTTGATGCTAAGGGGGAGCACGAGCAAGATTCGTCGTGTTTCGTCCCGCAGGAGTTAGATGTTGAAGTAGTAACGGAAAGTTCTGGCCCTAACCGGCAGACCTTACCGAAAGTTTCAGTGGTAGAAGTAGCCGACCCATCCGACGCAAACCTCCAGTTTAAACATTGCGAGAGTATTAAGGAGAAAGATTGCGAAAATTTTAGTGATAGCCGGACACGATTGGTAGAAAAGCACATAGATTACAACGTGTATGAGGTTAGAGCTGACATTATACGGTCAGACGATAGCAGTGTGGGTTGCGCAGATCTAGCGGAAGTAATTGCAGAAACTACTGGACACATTCCTCCAGGTAGATTGGCGGATGAGATTAATCTGACCAAAGTGGAATCAACGAAGGTGACGATTAATGAATTGATAGCAAAGCAACACTCACTAGTTGACGAGTTACAGGAAAAGGTTTCGGTATTGGAGGCGAAGCTAAGACTAAGCCTCAGGACAAACGTGTTGAAATTAAAACTGTATTTGAACAGAGGCTGAAAAAGCCACCAGATAAGCCGGATTTAGGATCAAAGCCGGATGGTTTTTTCTGGAATGACCTGGATGTAGACGAGGATTTACTGTAGGAAAATAAAGAAACAGTTGAGGACAAGTGTAGACAGATAGTAGTGTCTGTTAATATGCATGACCTACAACTAAACGTGTTGATTGACACCGGTGCAGAATTGAGTGCTATATCTGGGAAAATATTTGAGTTACTGAAAGACAGACCTGGCATCGTAGTTATGCCAGTAACAAGAGTGAAAATTATCGGTGCTACTGGGAAGGCCAGTAAACCGGTCACAAAACAGATTTTTGTCAACTTCGAGATATGTGGGGCACGATTTGAACAAGAGTTTGTCGTCGTGCCAGACTTAACTACGGAAGTAATTATTGGGTTAGATTGGCTATTAAAGTACCGTGCAGTGATTAACTGCGAGAGCAAAACTTTGACATGTACGTCACAAGATAAAACAATAGTAGTTAGTTTTGACGAGGCAGGAGACGGTGTGCATAGGCAATACCAGCCTATACACATTGTTAACTGGCCGGATGCTATTGACGTAGGTATGAATTTGAACTACTGTAATGTGAGGAATTTCGGCATTGACAAAAGTGTAGAAAGTGAATTGGAAGAGATAATCAAATTCCCTCCACGGATTGACATCAGTAGTGGTGTGAAAAAAGATCGTTTGCGAGAAGTAATGAAGCTAAAAGCCGACGCTCGCACGCGTCGTCATGACGCTAAAGCGCGTTTTGCTAAGTTTGCAATCGGAGACTTAGTACTTGTAAAAGCTCATGAGAAATCGAGCGAGATAGTCAATGAAATCTCTAAATTTAAGTTTGTTTATAATGGACCATATAAAGTCATTGGTATACCTCACACAAATGCTTATTGCTTAGAGTATCCAAGCTCTGGAAAACGATTAGGTATACGGAATATTGTAGACTTGAAATTGTACCAACCTAGGATCGATTAATACCACACAATGGGTAACTTGTACAGTATGTAAATATAGAGTGTAAGATTTAAGGATGTGCCATGTTACGATGCTTTTGCCTGACCTAGAGGTCATTAAAGAAGTTGTAATTAATAAGTAATTGATGTTGATTAAATTATTTAGGAGTTACTGAATATTAATCAATTTAAAAATCCAAGCTGCCAGTTTTCAGCTGAGTCACAGTAGATTAAGGAAAGTAAATATGCTTTTGTAACTAGCTGTCAGATTTCATGAATGTGTGTTTCATTAGTCATTGCCGATGTACTTAGACGCTGTTTTAAGTTTCAGGCTAGTACATGCGTGTCATGATGGACAGTGTTGAGTTATCCGCTGTGATAGTGTTTATGGACTCCTTGAGATTACTCGGGAGTGAGTTTTTCCGAAAGAATTCAGTCAAACGGACGTTCTGGAAACGCCGTTACAAGGGGGAGTGAGATCAAGCGTGCCGCACCGGCGGGCGCAACAATAATGGAAAGACCGAGCCGCTGTCGGCTCTTGTGTCGCTGTCGGCTCTTGTTCCGCTGTCGGCATTCTTTGTACTCGCGAGTACGGAATGTGGAGTTGCTTTTCTTCCCGGACAGCTGATGTGAAAGGATTCTGCTGTCAATATTTATGTTTTATTTTATCTGCTGTATATTATTTTCTTGTTTAGCGTTAATTGGACATGACGAGAATATTAATTATGAAAAGGTTACATAAAATTGTGTATTCTATGTAATTAATTATTAGTTTGCGTATTTTGATATACCTGTTTTTTATGACCATGTACTCTGATCAATTTTGCAAATAGTATTCCATTTTTTATAGTGTTACGAATTTTAATGATTTTGGAATAGCTAAACCATTTTCTATGTTTTCTATGAATTTTGATATGTTGTCAACCTGTTTTATTTTGTGCAAGATGACAGAGTGGAATAAGATTAGGAGTGTCTCCACTCAATTATTATTGTCTAAAAATTGGTTTATGATTAATTAGACGAATGCTAAATTTTTTTGATGTTTTGAGCATATGCATTTCCGCTGTTTCTTTTTTGGGACATTTTCTGAGTCTGTTTACGTTACACGAACATCCTCAGATAATGTGGGGCACGTGTAACGCCGGAAATGCATATCCTCCTATTTCCATCTATTGTACTATTTTTTTCCTTGCTTTGTTACCTCAAGATACGACATTTCTGTCTCTTTGTATATTGTAATTGTTTTACTATTTGTATATTTATGCATTTATGTCGATGTATAATTGGTTTGTTTCGTAAATATTATTTGTATTTTTACGCTGGGTCTTGCCTAGGGAAAACTGCTATCGAACGATTACGTCGATAGGTCGTGTGAAGAATCAAAGTGTGTAGGATCTTTGGTAGTGTTAACTCTGCCGCGTGGAGCGCGGGCTGAGAGGAGTGTGGCGGGAGTAGCGAGTGGAGCAGGTGTGTTGTGTGACGCTCCCGCGAGTTGCCGCGCTTTCGGGGTTTGGCAGCATGTAATTGCGCTCGACGTGCAATGATAGTTTCTGACATGGTGTCGCGGACGGGAAACATTAACTAGCGTACATCAAGAGCCCGTTTCGTCTGGTGACCGTGTCGAGAAAAAGGCGCGCCAACATCCAGCTTCTACAACAGCGACGGCCGACAATGAGTGACTGTCGCCACCTCCTCGACCGACGGCTTCAAATCTTCAATCAACCGACAAGGAAGACTGGACGCACGTAAAGTTTTAGAACTGTATGGCAGACCTCAGCTTTTCAAACTGTTCCATTTTAGTAACTATAATTACAGTAACTTAGCATGAACGTTTGTTGCTCATTGTCCCAATTGCATTACCAAGCAGAGTCCCTTGCTTTTCCCAAATGAACCCGAGTGTCGTTGAAATTCAAACGCCAGCATTAAAATTATACCATTCGATTTCACTGCTTTAATTTCAAAGTATTCATAGCTGGCTACAATATTCAGATTACATAAGCACAAATTAAGAGTGCGAGTTTTGTTAGCATATTTTAGCGTACCTGTGACTGCAGCTCAGCTTAGTACGTACTAAATTTTACTATTGCTAATTGTTCAGAATCATTTAATTCAAGTTCAAAGTTAAATCTCTTATTTCTAAACTGCGTAGATTCAAGTAGCTTTAGAAATGATTGTTGAGGTAGTCCAAGACCAACCGTATTTTACTGAATTTCGATGTGCTTCAGAAAGAAAGCCCACTATTAACTTCAGTCACTAAATTAACTTTTGATTTTTCGGTTTTATTAATTCTTTTGCTAAATTAAGTCAGGGTGTAGCGAAATTTATTACTTCTGACAAACTTTCAGTTTTCACACTACACGTGTCAACCTTCAGTTGCCACGCTTCTAGTGCTAATTATATGTGTAATAACCTTTCTTTTTCAGTTACTATAGTAATTGTCCTTAGGACTGGCGACCGTGATTTCCCCCAAATCTCAAATACCTAATTACCGCTAGTTAATTGTTAACCCTTTCCTCCCTCTTTACCGACAGGTTAACTTCGGTGACGATTGCTTTTCCGAAACTCCCATTAGGTACACGCGGTTTCATTTTTCACTGTCATTAAGGTCGGTAAGTGAGGGGGAGGTTACAACTGGAAGCAGTTAATTCCATAAATTGTCTGCGAGTAGGCATTAGGAGTGATTTAAAATGGGATGATCATATAAAGTTGATCGTCGGTAAAGCAGATGCCAGACTGAGATTCATTGGAAGAATCCTAAGGAAATGCAATCCGAAAACAAAGGAAGTAGGTTACAGTACACTTGTTCGCCCACAGCTTGAATACTGCTCACTGGTGTGGGATCCGTACCAGATAGGTTGATAGAAGAGACAGAGAAGATCCAACGGAGAGCAGCGCGCTTCGTTACAGGATAATTTAGTAATCGCGAAAGCGTTACGGAGATGATAGAGAGAGACTCCAGTGGAAGACTCTGCAGGAAAGACGCTCAGTAGCTCGGTACGGGCTTTTGTTGAAGTTTCGAGAACATACCTTCACCGAGGAGTCAAGCAGTATATTGCTCCTACGTATATCTCGCGAAGAGAGCATGAGGATAAAATCAGAGAGATTAGAGCCCACACAGAGGCATACCGACAATCTTTCTTTCCACGAAAAATACGAGACTGGAACAGAAGGGAGAACCGATACAGGTACTCAAGGTACCCTCCGCCACACATCGTCAGGTGGATGTAGATATAGATGTACATATTTGTTGCAATTCAAAGAAGCATTTAAAACAAACACATAACAGCGGCAAACTGTGTGGTCCACTGGGCAAAATAAAAAGTCTGGGATCTAATTACCAGATTTATTAATCGTTGATCAAACATACCGAATATTTGCACAGCGGGAGGTGATTTAACCTTGTTTAAGCTTAGTAGGGGAAGGTCCCATTGTCAGATACTTGACTATAGATGGAACATATACACTCAGACGACAGAAGTCGTGGGATAGCGATATGCACATGTACAAATGGCTGTAGTATCGCGTAAGTATGGTACAAAAGGGCAGTGCATTGGAGGAGCTGTCATTTGTACTCAGGTCATTCATGTGAGGTTTCCGACGTCCTTATCGACGCATGACGGGAATTAACAGACTTTTTAACCCCGAGTGCTAGTTCGAACTAGATGCATGAAACATTCCATTTTGCGAATAGTTAGGGAATTCAGTATTCCGGGATCCCCAACATCAACAGTCCTCTGAGAATACCAAATTTCAGGCATTACCTCTCACCACGGACAACGCAGTGGCCGACGGCCTTCACTTAACGGCCGACAGCAGCGGGAGTTGTCAGTGCTAACAGACAAGGAACACTGCTCGAAATACCCGCAGAAATCAGCGTGGGACGAACGCCGAACGTATCCATTAGAGAAGTGCAGCGAAATTTGACGCTGATAGGCTGTGGCAGCAGAGGAGCGATGCGGGTGCTCGTGAAGTTATCGGTTGGATCATAGACGGGTGGAATACCGTGACCTGGTCAGATGAATCTCGATTTCAGTTGTTAAGAGCTGATGGTAGGGCTCGAGTGTGGTGCAGGCCCCACGAAGCCACGTTGTCAACAACGCACTGTCAAAACTGTTTGGTGGCTCGATAATGGTGAGGATCTGTTCGCACGAACTATACTGGATCCCTCGGTCAGATTGAGCCGATCAGTGACTGTAAATGGCCGTGTTCGGCTATGTGGAGACCATTTTCAACCATTCATGGACTTGATGTTCCGAAGCAACGATGGAATTTTTGTGGATGACAATGCCGGATGTCAGTGGGCCACAATTGTTCGCGATTGGTCTGAAGGACATTCTGGACAATTCGAGTGAATGATTTGTCCGCTCAGATACGAATCCCTTCGAATTGGTATAATCGAGAGGTCAGTTCGTGTACAAAATCCTGCACCGGAAACACTTTCGCAATATTTTCGGCTATAGAGGCAACACGGCTCAATACTTCGGCAGAGGATTTCCGACGACATTTTGCGTCTATGCCAATTCGAGTAGCCGCACTGCGCCGGGCAAAAGGAGGTCCGACACGGTATTAGGAGGTATCCCGTGACTTTTGTCACGTCAGTGTATATACACATTTTGCACATGTACTGGACGCACGAGCGCACTTCGTGTCACCACTAAATACCTCTCTCCTAGCAAATTCGAAACCAAAGCGCAAAATTCAACCTTCTGTGATTTGGATCAAGAAGGGAGTCCTTTGAAGAGACGACCGTGCACTGTTGTTGTAGTGGTTTTCAGTCCTGAGACTGGTTTGATGCAGCTCTCCATGCTACTCTATCCTGCGCAAGCTTCTTCATCTCCCAGTATCTGCTGCAGCCTACATCATTCTGAATCTGCTTAGTGTATTCATCTCTTGGTCTCCCTCTACGATTTTTACCCTCCACCCTGTCCTCCAGTAAAAAATTGGTGATCCCTTGATGCCTCAGTACATGTCCTACCAACCGATCCCTTCTTCTAGTCAAGTTGTGCCACAAACTCCTCCTCTTCCCAATTCTATTCAATACCTCCTCATTAGTTATGTGATCTACCCATCTAATCTTCAGCATTCTTCTGTAGCACCACATTTCGAAAGCTTCTAGTCTCTTCTTGTCTAAACTACTTATCGTCCACGTTTCACTTCCATACATGACTACACTCCATACAAATACTTTCAGAAACCACTTCCTGACACTTAAATCTATACTCGATGTTAACAAACTTCTTTTCTTCAGAAACGCTTTCCTTGCCATTGCCAGGCTACATTTTATATCCTCTCTACTTCGACCATCATCAGTTATTTTTATCCCCAAATAGCAAAACTCCTTTACCACTTTAAGTGTCTCATTTCCTCATCTAATTCCCTCAGCATCACCCGACTTAATTCGACTACATTCCATTATCCTCGTTTTGCTTTTGTTGGTGTTCATTTTATATCCTCCTTTCAAGACACTGTCCATTCCGTTCAGCTGCTCTTGCAGGTCCTTTGCGGTGTCCCACAGAATTACAATGTCATCGGCGAACCTCAAAGTTTTTATTTCTTCTCCATGGATTGTAATTCCTACTCCAAATTTTTCTTTTGTTTCCTTTACTGCTTGCTCAATACACAGATTGAATAACATGAGAGATAGGCTACAGCCCTGTCTCACTCCCTTCCCGACCACTGCTTCCCTTTCATGTCCGTCAACTCTTATAACTGCCTTCTGGTTTCTGTACAAATTGTAAATAGCCTTTCGCTCCCTGTATTTTACCCCTGCCACCTTTAGAATTTGAAAGAGTGTATTCCAGCCAACATTGTCAAAAGCTTTCTCTAAGTCTACAAATGCTAGAAACATAGCTTTGCCTTTCCTTAATCTATTTTCTAAGATAAGTCGTAGGGTCAGTATTGCCTCACATGTTCCAACATTTCTACGGAATCCAAACTGATCTTCCCCGAGGTCGGCTTCTACCAGTTTTTCCATTTGTCTGTAATGAATTGGCGTTAGTATTTTGCAGCTGTGACTTATTAAACTGATAGTTCGGTAATTTTCATGTCTGTCAACGCCTGTTGTCTTTGGGATTGGAATTATTATATTCTTCGTCCGTGCACTGTAAGTTCATAAACTGTGTTCCAGTGGAATCAAATAGAATAAAAAAATTTCCGAAAAGCTGAGTTGGTCTTACGAGATGAATGGACGGGTTACCACTAGTCAAGGATAAACCACGGTAGTGGACCGCAGAATTGCCTAACAGCGAAGCAAACACATTCGGGAGTTCATCCGTTTACGGACACGACTCGTCAAAGGTGTGTTTTGGACCGTAAGACGAGTTGTGCCGAGGCCGTAGAATAGTGCCTGCCCCTGCCGAGTACTCACGCCCACGTGTTGGCCCTGCGCACGGCGCGCCTGCGCTCCGCCGCCCCCTCGCGCTGCCGCTGCCGGCCCCCTGCCCCGGCCAGCAGGCCGTCACCCTGGCTGAGGGCGCGCGCTCGCTGCCCGCCGCCGCCGCCCTGCTGCTGCATCACGGCGCCCGCCTGTCCAGCGTCGGCCGCCCACTCGCAGACTGCCGGCGGGCGAGAGAGCGACCCCACGGCGAGAGCGGAGACGCGACGCAAACGGCGCGCTAATTGGCGGCGCTCGCGCCATCAGCCGCCGCAGCCGGCCCCGCAGCCGCGACACGGGCGCTCCTCTCCAGCCGGCAGCCGAGCCAATCCGCCCTCACCAGACGCACAGCAGTTGTCTCCACGCAAACGTCGGTAACGAGGCGACGGACCGACTGCAGTAAGTGCCAAAGTGGTAAGCCGGAAAAAGACACAGCGCGCGACCAGTTACACGCTACTCGTATTCTCCGCAGAGCCACTTCACAAGGAAAACGGACGACAGCATCTCTAACCGGCCTGTAATACGATTACGGCGAATTCACGGGTATCACTGCTTCCGAGTACACGACTGGGCCTACTCGTGAAATAACGTTTTCATTCCACACATAATATTCGCTTAAATTTTTTTTTAAATAATTTAAAAGCCACGATCGCTTTAATATCGTTTACTAGATGATCGGTGTCTGCACTCTGAAGGTGCCATCATCGGATCTGAGAAGATATAACAGGTTTGAGGGAGGGCTTACATGAGTTAACTATATACATTACAATTATTACAGAACCACATACATGAAATGTGGTTTACCATTTATAAAACAATATGGACATCATAGCACATGAGGCAGACCATCTAAATCTACATCTACATCCATACTCCGCAAAATACGTGACGGTGTGTGGCGGAGGGTACCTTGAGTACCTCTATCGGTTCTCCCTTCTATTCCAGTCTCGTATTGTTCGTGGAAAGAAGGATTGTCGGTATGCCTCTGTGTGGGCTCTAATCTCTCTGATTTTATCCTCATGGTCTCTTCGCGAGATATACGTAGGAGGGTGAAGGTATGTTCTCGAAACTTTAACAAAAGCCCGTACCGAGCTACTGAGCGTCTCTCCTGCAGAGTCTTCCACTGGAGTTTATCTATCATCTCCGTAACGCTTTCGCGATTACTAAATGATCCTGTAACGTAGCGCGCTGCTCTCCGTTGGATCTTCTCTATCTCTTCTATCAACCCTATCTGATACGGATCCCACACTGCTGAGCAGTATTCAAGCAGTACGCGAACAAGCGTACTGTAACCTACTTCCTTTGTTTTCGGATTGCATTTCTTTAGGATTCTTCCAATGAATCTCAGTCTGGCATCTGCTTTACCGACGATCAACTTTATATGATCATTCCATTTTAAATCACTCCTAATGCGTACTCCCAGATAATTTATGGAATTAACTGCTTCCAGTTGCTGACCCCCTATTTTGTAGCTAAATGATAAGGGGTCTATCGTTGTATGTATTCGCAGCACATTACACTTGTCTACATTGAGATTCAATCATTGACACAACCAATAAAAAATAATAAAAAACTGCTCTCATGGCCGTTCTTTCCATAAAATATAAAACTGCTATGATTCTAGCGGTTCACAACCGGCCACCAGAGATTATTTTAAAAACAGAGTGATCGCCCCACGACACACCATGTGTTCACTGCAAAATTCGCTTAAATGAATGTCAGTATTATCTTGTACACTTCGCGTCTTACTGAACTCTGTGGCCGTTATTCGATGAAGGACAGGCACTGAAAACGGCTGAAGCGCTGAATATAACCTCGTTAAAACTGGCTGACGTTAAATTGCAGAAATTTCCAAAATAGACTCGGCGCTGTACGGACACTATTTATTAGCTTAAGAACTGCACTACGCCTGCCAACGCCACACAGTAACGCACAACCAAACACAAAACCCTGCGCAATATATTGTAATAAAAAATACTTCAGTCTTATACACTTACCACGAATAGAAACTGTCAGTTCCTCTCTGGATGCCGTGACACAACTCCAGCACTGGCTTCTCTTTTCACACGTGCCAAATAGCGCTGGCAGCTGAGCAAACGACATTCGTACACCATGCACTGCACTACATTTTAGTTAATGTACGTGCCTCAACTGCATCCCTATTCCGCGGAGAGCATTTCTGGTACGGCTGCCGTTTGTCCCCTTCCCTGGTCGCCCGGGAACAACGTCTGAAGAGCTGCAATTTTTCTTACTTGATCTACGCCGGGGGAAGTAAAATGCTGCCCGATTCTTCTAGAAGCGTAGATTCGCCGCAGTTGAGACAGTAAGTGTCTCCGTGACAGACGACGACTCTCTGGTAGCGGCTGCCCTGCAGTCTGCAGAGTACTTCCGTGACGCACCACCCTTCCGTTAAACCTAGCTGCTAACGGTCCTAGATTGATGAGGAAAACTCGAATATTTGTCTCAAACTGTTCTGTAATGCACTTCTCTGTTGTGTACATTACATTTTATTAACACGCTTCCAATGAACCTCTGAGGCAGACAGTATACGGTATAACTTCTTGTGCACAGTAAAAGCGGATACAGCAATAATCTGCGACATCTGTAAGACGGCTGTGTCAGTTCATCAAACCGCCGTGCGGGCACTATCAGTTTCACGAGGGAGGAGGATTACAGTTAAAGGTTGCGTCGACGAAAAAGGCAACAGCTGGTATTAACGAAGGTGGCAACGACAACAGCCAGTGTCCTTTTTCAAAGCGACCGTCCCGCGATTCGCCAGGTGCTTTAAGAGAAATCGACGGACACTATAATCTGGATGGTTGGACGCGCATTCGAACCGTCGCCCTCCGAAGTACGTGCCCAAAGACTGTTACTTTACACTTCTCGTACTGTCTCTCCACCATTTTAGGGTCGTTGTTCCGACTCTTACTTAAATCGTCATATCACAAGTATGCAGTATGAAAGCAGCATCTTATCTCAGGATTAATACTCCAGTGTTCACAAATTAGCGTAACTGCCAAAAAAGAAATGGTGGCGGAACACTTAATTGAGCGTCAAGATTTGCTCTGATAGATACAGTGAGTGAAGTACCCAGATAAAACGGTCTGATGTCAGTATAACTGCGTGCGTCTACACACCATCGAAGGGTTGAGTTGCAGCTCTCACAGACCCGTAGAGCGGCCACGACAGTGCATTAGAGTTGTTCGTGTTAAGTGTTGTTAGCGGGCCTGGTAGCGTACGTGAGGGGCGTGAACGACGTCAGACGTGGAGGGACGTTCGCGAAGGACACGGAGGTAACGTCGCCCGACACGAGCACGCGACGGATACTCAAAACGGGCCTCATCGTGT
This sequence comes from Schistocerca cancellata, assembly GCF_023864275.1. NCBI lineage: Eukaryota > Metazoa > Arthropoda > Insecta > Orthoptera > Acrididae > Schistocerca > Schistocerca cancellata. Next base: position 1,140,131,795 of record NC_064626.1, on the reverse strand, counting down.
GGCGCCATTCCATCTGCTGGCGGAATCGCGCAATATCCAGATTTGCGCGGCACTGGGATGTCACGCATGCCCGGTACTGGGCCTCACGGCGACGTACAGGGCGGGCACGCCCGTCGGCAGCGTCTTGGTCGACCACGGCTGGCCACACAGCGGGAGCCGCCGCATCGCACAGCCGTCACCCTTCTTCCCACCTGCGCCTGCAGCAACATTCCGCGTCGCCCCGCACCACTGGCTCGAGACCAGCACTAGCCGGGCAAGTGAACCACAGCCACACGCGTGAGCTGTCCCGTCGCTAACACCACGACGCAAATGGTTCCGTGACGGGGAGGCACGCACTGCTGGCGACCGGGGAAGGCGTCGTCCCACTCTGCCAGAGGCACGGCGGTCGCCATTGCCGGCGCCACGACGCTGACAGCTACAGGGAGTGACTTTACGTCGGGGCTGGTGGCGACCGAGCCCACTCTGACGCCGCCGACACCCCGCAGCCTCGTGCGGCAGTATCGCGGTGCCGTTTTCCAACGGGACAATGCCAACCCACATACTGCACGTGTCTCTGTGACGTGTCTGCGTGACGGTCAGGTACCTCCCGACAGTGGCGAGATACCCACACCCGTCCGCCATAGGTAGTGTATGCAACCAGCTTCGGTATCAACTGCGTCAGACTGGCAGTATTCAGGATCTAAGGAGAGGACACCATTCCCAACCGAATAAGCAGGCAGGCCTGGAGGAACGTGACGTCATACAGAGAAGTGGGCCCACAGTAAGCTTTAGTCTTTTGTACTCACTCAGGCATCGACCCCCCCCCCCCCCCCCCCAAAGCAGCAGCGGGGGCGCGCGGCAGGTGTGCAGGTGCTGTGCGCGCCCCAGCAGGCTATTCCCGGGCACGGCGCGCCGAAACCACAGCCAGCCAGCTGGTCGGCCAGCCCGTGCGCTACCGTCCCCAAATACAACTTGTGCGTTCCCCCATAATTTGCCACATTTCTCGTACTCCTTTAAGTGTGACGTAACGAACCTCAGCAAACGAGTCACAGTTCGTAAACGGATTTTCCATAGCGACCATTTCGCTTTCATTTTCATTACGTCGTGAGTTCCCCATGACTATTTCGTTACCAATCTTTACAAGATGATTCTGTCTCTACATACAGCCGCGATGAACCGAGACAGCACGTAGACAAGACACAAAAAATGTCCGTAGACTGACCTTTTCCAGCAATCACCTACCTCTCTTTCCATTCACAATACTGTACTTACAGAACTCTCTTCGGGCACTTTTACGAGTCACGCGACACATCGGCAAACAACGGAGAAATAATAAATTTCCGACACATGAAAACACAAAAGCCACAGAACCTAACGACTGGAGAGAAATAAAACCACGCACAAGCACCCAGACGTCCATACACACACACAATATATATATATATATATATATATATATATATATATATATATATATATACTCCCTCAAAGAACATTATTCACACCAGTCCTTAAAAGACGAATGACACCAAATTCACAAATAATTTAGCCCTCTTTAAAAAGATCCATCAGTCCCAAGAATGATTTAACAAATTTTCTGAATACGAGTAAGACTAAACCTCTCAAACACACAGTAAGTTCACAATAAACGAGAAGCTGGTCACAAAAAATGTACGTCTTTTCCAAGAATTGCTACTCCATACAGTGTTTCCGAAGTAGTGTTACACGTTCGAGATGATCACACTTTTTTCCTTCCACATTTTCCTGCTGAAGGCTTCAGATAAATAATGGCAGAAATTTGATGAGGAGATGACAAAATACTGAGCTGGATCTCGAGAACATTCGACACACAGTAAAGCACGGTATTGAAAGATTCATGTATTGGGGATGTATGACTACATCTGGTGGTGGAAAACTTGTTTTTGTTGTAGGTAACATAGATATCAGTATTTAAATACGCCAACGACAAATCGGCTTAAAAGTGTTTACAGCTTGGCTTTAAGCATAGGTTACTCCTTTCAACAAGACAATGACGCTAATTTATTTGTCAATGGTAGCTGTACCTTACACGCCCCCCCCCCCCCCCCCACCTCCACGACCTCAAGTTTCCAGCACAGAGTGCAGATCTTAATGCAATTGATAATCTTTGAAGTACGCTCGAAAAATGGTCAGAAAATACGAAATAAGGCTGTTTCGGAACAGTGTCTACAACAAGAATGGCAAAATTTTATCCCACTGACTACCAAAAAACTGGTTCAATCCATGCCAGACAGGTTAATACTTATAAAAGAACTGCCTACAAGTTACTAACATTGTCGTTGTTGTTGTTGTTGTGGTCTTCAATCCTGAGACTGGTTTGATGCAGCTCTCCATGCTACTCTATCCTGTGCAAGCTTCTTCATCTCCCAGCACCTACTGCAGCCTACATCCTTCTGAATCTGATTAGTGTATTCATCTCTTGGTCTCCCTCTACAATTTTTACCCTCCACGCTTCGCCCCAGTACTAAATTGGTGATCCCTTGATGCCTCAGAACATGTCCTACCAACCGATCCCTTCTTCTAGTCAAGTTGTGCCACAAACTTCTTTTCTCCCCAATCCTATTCAGTACTTCCTCATTAGTTATGTGATCTACCCATCTAATCTTCAGCATTCTTCTGTAGCACCACATTGCGAAAGCTTCTATTCTCTTCTTGTCCAAACTATTTATCGTCCATGTTTCACATCCATACATGGCTACACTCCATACAAATACTTTCAGAAACGACTTCCTGACATTTAAATCTATACTCGATGTTAACAAATTTCTCTTCTTCAGAAACGCTTTCCTTGCCATTGCCAGTCTACATTTCATATCCTCTCTACTTCGACCATCATCAGTTATTTTGCTCCCCAAATAGCAAAACTCCTTTACTACTTTAAGTGTCTCATTTCCTAATCTAATTCCCGCAGCATCACCCGACATTGTCGTTATATTTATGTATATTGTAATTTTATGTGTGTGTATGAATACTTTTTCCCCAATATATGAAGCCATCTGGCACAGAATGTATGTGTGGCGCCTAGAAGCCAAGGGGTCCACGTGACATTTTTGTCAGAATGAAGTTAAGTGGAGAAATGGATAGTAAAAAATCATATCTGTTGACTGGAAAAAGAGATCCAAGCTCATAGCTTGACAGGTGCTGCTACCTAAACCAACTCGGGATAGTAGTTAGTCGTTTGGAGCGCAAGGGGTCCAAGTTGTCACTTGGATCCCTGCGCCACCAAAATAAAGGAGCAAATTGTTTTGTTGTTGTTAGGTAACGAGCATTAGTATCACACGTTTTTATCAAATTGATGTGTGTTATTGAAACTTAACAGTTCATTTTAAAGTGTATTTTGGTATTTACATTAAAACTATGATTTCTCATTGTTTTGAACCAGTTCATTGTTTTTTAAACTGAAAGAGAATTGTTTAAAACATCAAACGTTAAAAGTTCATTGCAAAATATTCCTCAATGTGAAGATTCATTTGAGTCAGGTTAGTAACCTTTCTAGATATTTGTTTGACTAAAACTATTGACTAAAACTATTCGGCTAATCTAGTTTGAATTTCTTATATGCTGCTTCATTTGCAGACTGACATGATAGTGATGCAGATCCCAATTTTGTTCTCGGAAATGATGATGAAATAGCACGTGAAACTAATGAAAATGGTACGCCGATATTGAGAGGTTAACTTTGTTTTATAGGCCTTTGAAATGAAAAATTCCTAACGAAAACGCATTTTACTTTACCAGCATATTTTGATTTATTCATAGACCTACTCTAACCTAAAGTAACTCCTTGCCTAACTTAACCCACACTTCTTACTCTAAATGTAACTCACTTTTCTATCCTATTTTTCCTTTTAGCTGGAATACCAGAAGCTGAAGTGGCTGGGGGAATTATCGAAGATTTACCGGACAGTGCATTACCACCACCGACGCGACCTGGAAGACGAGTTCGGAGAGCGGAGCTCTGGAAGCGATAAAAAAAATCAAGAAGTTACGAAACTATGGCAAGGCTTATTCTGACCGCAAATCGAAATATCATTCATCTAAGGACGTCCGTCGGTACAACCACAACTGTCGTTTTAAATGCAATGAAAATATTCCACAAGATTAAGACAAGTCATATTTGAGGCACATTGGAACCCAGCTGGGAACTGCAAACGGCCTACATATACAGTGCTGTAGAACTGAATACCATCAAAAGGCGAAAAGAATTAGCAGTAAGTAGAAAAGGCATGTCAGTTACGTACAACCTTAATGGCTACAGAGTTCGCAGAGATTTTTTGGAGAATCCTTTATATATCAAACAAAAGAGTAAGAAATATTATTCTAAAAAAGAAAGAAAACCCGTCAGGTATGGCGATGCGAGACAAAAGAGGTAAAATGGAAGCTGTACAGAAAACTTCAGTAGTAAGAGTGGCAGTTATTTAAGAACGCATTACAAGTTTCCCTAAGTACTCAAGTCACTACTACAGCAGAGCAAAAGCTGTCAATAAAAAGTTCCTTAATCCAGACTTAAACCTAACAATTGTGTACAAGCTGTACAAAGAGTCATGTGAGGAATGAGGAATTGTGCCTGAAAAAGAAAGCTTCTATCGAAAAATTTTCAGCAGAAAGTTTAATTTGGGTTTATCTAGGCCTCAGACAGATACCTGTGTCACTTACGACAAGTTGCAAATAAAAATTTTGCATGGCACAGAAGAAGAAAAATAGTTGGCGATGAAACAAAAAGAATTACACTTAAGAAAGGCTGAAGCTATAAAAGAATTAAAAGAAAAAAGTACCAAAAACGAGCTAAAAGATACAGCATCAATCTATTTTGACCTTCAAAGAATGATGCCAATGCCTGCAGTTACGAAATTCCAAGGTGTATTACATGCAACAACTGTGGAAACACAACCTAAATGTCCATAATCTCAAAGATGGTACCTGAAACATGTACATGTGGCATGAGAGGCAAACCAACAAGGGGGGGGGGGGGGGCGGAAACAATGAGTTGCCTTCTAAAATACATTAAGACCCTCGCTAGCTACATCAAACACATTGAGGCATTTGCCGACAATTGTGGGGGCCAGAACAAGAGCCACTTCGTCAAAATTTTGGTTGTACGTAGCAAGTAAGACAGGCATTGACACAGTCACTGAGCATTATCTTGTACCTGGCCACTCATACAATGAATGTGACCGAGACATAGAGATAGAAGAAGAAGAAGAAGAAGAAGAAGAAGAAGAAGAAGAAACAGAGACATATACGTTCCGAAGAGACATGTACGTTCCGAACGACTGGGTGAACCTAGTAGCATCAGCAAATCGAAAGTTTATTGTAACTAAAATAAGAGATCAAGACTTTGTTGATATTGATGCCCTGAATAATGTTTTCCCCAAAAAGGTAAGACGCATCAGAAAAATGCAAATTCTTAAATTTAAGAAGAGTACTCCAGGCATCCTACACTACAAGTATTCGGCAGGATACCTAGAGCCATACGGTCAACTTAGTCTGAAACAAAACGCCACTGGAATAGTACCTGAGAAGCTCCGAACTCTACTACCACCATCAACAAAGCCTAAACTACAACCACAAAAAGTAAAAGACCCGATTGAGCTGGTGCAGTCTGTACCACTCATCCATCATCCCTTTTAGTTGGAGTTAAAAAATGTAGCCGCTCGGCCTCAAGCCCAAGCAGCAAGTCGGCTTGACGAAGAGGCAGAACTAAGTGACGGAGATGAAGAAGATGGAAGCTCTGGACAATGTTTATGGAACTGACGAGGATGAATGAAAATGAAAATTTGTATTTTGTTCCATCTTTAGATTGTATGTTTTTAAATTGAGCTTTATTTTTTTGTAATGCCAATTTTTAGGTCTTAAAAGTAAAGATTAAGTGCTTTTCTACTTTCAAAATAATTTCATTATTGACCTAAATTCAGAAGGCAAGGGGTCCAAGTGCAGGTGTACAGGAGACGCAAGTGCAGCGTACAAAACATGGTGAACTTTCAGTATGTAAAAATATGTTTATATATAATTAAAATAATGTTTTAATAAGCTTTTATGATAAACTGTATCCTTGAGATACATGGTAATGTAAACAAAACTACCTAACTCCAAACATGACCTACTGGAATTTTTTTGAACTTTAACTTCAATTATCTCGAAATGATGTTTTTTTGTACTTGGACCCCTTGGCTTCTAGGCGCCACATATTTAATCTTTGCAGGAGGGTAATTTAGTTCATTCAATTGTATGTACAGATTGAAAAGGAAATCCCATACTGTTAGTTTACCAACTAATATGTCTGTCTATGATCTTTTGTTCTAATAAATGAAGCCGACCGCTGGTGTTTCTAGTGTTTTTCAGCCCTGTCTGAAAAGGAAATCCCATACTATTAGTTTACCAACTAATATGTCTGTCTATGATCTTTTGTTCTAATAAATGAAGCCGACCGCTGTGGCCAAGCGGTTCTAGGCGCTTCAGTCCGGAACCGCGCTGGTTTTACAGTCGCAGGTTCGAATCCTGACTCGGGCATGGATGTGTGTGATGTCCTTAGGTTAGTTACGTTTAGGTAGTTCTAAGTCTAGGGGACTGATGACCTCAGTCCTATAGTGCTCAGAGCCATTTGAACCATTTTTTAATAAATGAAGTTATTCTACATGAACGAAAATGTATTAATACTTTTTCTATGACTATATGCATGGTAATAGCAGTTCAGTAAGCTTACAAGCAGACATTGTGAAAATAACTGCACTTGTTTCACGTCATAATTTAAGCTTCTCTGTTCTCTAACGTACCATCTGAAGATGGCCTTATAAGGCCGAAACCGGCAATGGTTGTATCATACAAAAGTGAAAGTATCAGAATCTAAACAAATACCACCTTACAGTACGTCAATAAGGCGAGGAAGACGCGGGCAGCACCTGCAGGAGACAGACACGTCCCAGTCGTCGATCGACTGCCCTGAGTCGACGTGGGCGCTCCCACAAGCGCGACACGTGACTGGATGGCTTCGATCGACGTCTAGCAGCCACTGCCGACACACGTTTTCCAAAGTAGTACGGGTGACTCCGCCCGCTGTCTTTCCACCTCCTATTACAACAATTCTGTGCGCAGACTTGCCTGCTGAACGTGATTCCACTGTAGCTAGAAAAGTGTGAAAATGGTTGGAAGATTTGGCATTGGCGTTTGGTATGATGCATAATTTAGTCGTGACACGTCAACTAAATACAATATCCTGAAAACAACGAAAACTTGAAAATCATTCACTCGACGCCTCCACGCTAATGAGCATACCGTAGAGAGACTGCAACCACGCGAAACAAAAAATATATTGGTATCCGACCGAGTTCAGACACAGAAACACTTACGGGTCAGTATCCCAATGACAAACGGCATAGCTCGAAACAGATTTGGCTGGGAGCAGAAGAAACTAAAGGTTCTTTGCCTCGTCCGACATCACCGGAGAGAGCGGTGGCGTTACTTCAGACGCCGAGAATAAACGAGGAAGAGGAGCGAGCGCGGCCTGGCTGACTGCGGGCGACTCGCGGCAGTCTCGCGTTTCGCGCCGTTCGCCGCGCTCGACAGCCGTCATAAAAAAGCGAGGAACAAGAGAGCAGGGTGCGAGGGGCAACCGCACGTGCCAAGACAAATTCGCCCAGCGCGCGTACGTCACTCTGCTGGCTTTACGAGCTCGCTTTGCAGATAAACAACATATATTCCGGCGCTTCTCGCACTGCTTAACGCAGCGACGGTAATTCCATCAGACGCCCACGCCGTGGACTATTTCGACATGCCAGGGATCCGTCCCACAGTGGAAGTACGTTCAACTCCGCAGCTCAACCACGTTCTGGGGTATTACTTCAATTTGCTTGAATAGCGGGCGTTAGTATTGAAGAATCACATCTACAACATTCTGAAGGCTGATACACGACTGAATTTTATACACGTTGTAAAATGACCCCATTGCTTTAAAAGAAGTGGTGGCTGGTCGATGATAAATCTTTTACACGCAGAAATTCCTCACAGTGTAATGAAAACATATGTGCTGCAGCTCTTATCTGATGAAGAGTTTAACACCGCGACGACGAACAGTTCATTAGATACGGTTGGTGAAGTGGTGTTATTCGAAATGGTGCCACGAAACCTGCCTGAGGCGATCGACGAATACGACGGGAAATAAACACGTATACCAGGACAGGGATCGGAACCCTTCTCGTCCCAAATGCAAACCTAGGAAGAGGAGGAAACATTGTGGTGCCACAAGTACCCTCCGCTACACACCGTAAGGTGGCATCCGCAGGACAGATGTAGAGACCATTGCGTACTTGCTAGCTCTGCTAAGGTTCTAGAGTAAATTCCTGCCTACATGATCACACACCACATAGTTAACCGACCGCTGAAAATGCTTAAGTGCTACCATGTAACAATACGGATCTCGCAGAGGACCACCAGATTTACGGGTTAACAAGCACTATTTCTTCGAACTGCATCACGTACGCTTTTCTGCTTTGGTTCAAATGGCTCTGAGCACTATGGGGCTGAACTGCTGCGGTCATTAGTCCCCTAGAACTTAGAACTACTTAAACCTAACTAACCTAAGGACATCACACACACCCATGCCCGAGGCAGGATTCGAACCTGCGATCGTAGCAGCAGCGCGGCTCCGGACTGGAGCGCTTAGAACCGCACAACCACCGCGGCCGGCTTTTCTGCTTTGGTATGCTTTCTTCAAACAGCCATCTGCGGTACACATCTAGACAAGCGTACAGCTACTCAACGTTCCAGGCAGTGTAGCTCATCACATTCCACTTTTTTGCTGCGCTTTGCATGAAAAGACAAATCTTTTACAACTCTCCTGTTTAAGAAACACGGATATCTGGTAAGCCTGTACGAATGAAATTAGACGACACAACCGGAAGAAGTTAACATTTCTAACCACTCTCGTAAAATATCAAATCGGAAATGTACGTCATCTCGCAGGCAGTATTCTAACACTGTAATTTATGGAATAACATTCACTGTTACATGTACGTTACGAACTTGTGCGATAATCTCATCGAAATACCATTTCAGCATTCTGCGTGCCAGGGCGTTTCCACGTTTTAATGCCAGTTTGCTTACCTGGACACGGATCATATCATAATCCTACAGTGCTCTCCCTCGTTGAGCAACGAGATAAACAGGCTCGCCATTTGTACCTACTCCGTTACTTTAGTTGCTGACATATCGAGTCTATAGAGCCAAACAAAGACTGCGATTCATTGGCAGAACACTTAGAAGGTGCAACAGGTCTACTAAATAGACTGCTTAAACTACGCTTGTCCGCCCTATTCTGGAGTATTGCTGTGCGGTGTGGGATCCGCATCAAGTGGGTCTGACGGATGACATCGAAAAAGTACAAAGACAAGCAACTCCTTTCCTATTATCGCGAAGTAGGGGAGATAGTGCCACAGACATTATACGTGAATTGGAGTGGCAATCATTAAAACAAAGGCGTTTTTCGTTGTGACGCGAACTTCTCATGAAATATCAATCACCAGTTTTCTCCTCCGATTGCGAAAACATTCTGTTGGCACCTACCTACATAGGGAGAAATGAACATCACGATAAAATAAGAGAAATAAGGGCTGGCACAGAAAAATTTAAGTGCTCGTTCTTCCCGCGCGCCGTTCGAGAGTGGAACGATAGAGAGACAGCTTGAAGGTGGTTCACTGAACCCTCGGTCAGGCACTTTATTGTGAATAGCAGAGTTATCACGTAGATGTAAATGTATCATTTACAACGGAACTTAACTCCAGTGTCTGGGCGTACACACACCATCTCGTTAATCACGAATCAAACCGGGTGAAAATCAAATGCAGGTGACTGGAGGTATAACAGCGCAACAACGCTGGCAACAGGAATTATACCCGTGTGCAGCTTGGGCAGTAGTACGCCGCGAGGTGGGAAGCAGTCGCGCGATATAGGGCGCCGGGGCTCAGGTAGGCAGCGAACCGCGAATAACGCTGACGTCACGCCGGAGACGCTGACGAGCCGCCGCGAGCGCAGGGGAGGGCAGGACGTGCAACTTTGCTGTCTACCTACTCGAAACTGCACTGCCGTGATCCAAGACTGGCGGAGTAACGCCGATTCACACTAGGCGCCACAGGAAAAGGTGGAGTGTTCACACCAGTAGCTTCTTTAACACGATGTCAATTCGCTTAGCTTTGGGAACTAGTTCACTGGTGATCGCTCTTTTTTGGGAACCGTTCATTTTCACTCGTTCACCGTTATTGGTATATGGTTCTTATGAAAAACTGAAAATTAGTAGCATAGGTAACTGTAGAATGGAAGGCGCCGAGAAGGGGCACTTGCCTCCCCCCTGGAGTATAGAGTTTTTATTCATAACAGAATTCTCACACATTTGTAATTTTCGTGATTCTGCAAAACATCTCGTTTAGCCAACTGTAGCGTTATGTGGCTGATCGCAGTGAAATAAGGTGTTGTTGTTATGGTCTTCAGTCCTGAGACTGGTTTGAAGCAGCTCTCCATGCTACTCTATCCTGCGCAAGCTTCTTCATCTCCCAGTACCTACTGCAACCTACATCCTTCTGAATCTGCTTAGTGTATTCATCTCTTGGTCTCCCCCTACGATTTTTACCCTCCACGATGCCCTCCAATTCTAAACTGGTGATCCCTTGATGCCTCAGAAAATGTCCTACCAACCGATCCCTTCTTCTGGTCAAGTTGTGCCACAAACTTCTCTTCTCCCCAATCCTATTCAATACTTCCTCATTAGTTATGTGATCTACCCATCTAATCTTCAGCATTCTTCTGTAGCACCACATTTCGAAAGCTTCTATTCTCTTCTTATCCAAACTATTTACCGTCCATGTTTCACTTCCATACATGGCTACACTCCATACAAATACTTTCAGAAACGACTTCCTGACATTTAAATCTATACTCGATGTTAACAAATTTCTCTTCTTCAGAAACGCTTTTCTTGCCATTGCCAGTCTACATTTTATATCCTCTCTACTTCGACCATCATCAGTTATTTTGCTCCCCAAATAGCAAAACTCCTTTACTACTTTAAGTGTCTCATTTCCTAATCTAATTCCCTCAGCATCACCCGACTTAATTCGACTACATTCCATTATCCTCGTTTTGCTTTTGTTGATGTTCATCTTATATCCTCCCTTCAAGACACCATCCATTCCGTTCAACTGCTCTTCCAAGTCTTTTGCTGTCTCTGACAGAATTACAATGTCATCGGCGAACCTCAACGTTTTTATTTCTTCTCCATGGATTTTAATACCTACGCCGAATTTTTCTTTTGTTTCCTTTACTGCTTGCTCAATATACAGATTGAATAACATCGGGGACAGGCTACAACCCTGTCTCACCCCCTACCTAACCGCTGCTTCCCTTTCATGTCCCTCAAACCTTATAACTGCCATCTGGTTTCTGTACAAATTGTAAATAGCCTTTCGCTCCCTGTATTTTACCCCTGCCACCTTTAGAATTTGAAAGAGAGTATTCCAGTCAACATTGTCAAAAGCTTTCTCTAAGTCTACAAATGCTAGAAACATAGCTTTGCCTTTCCTTAATCTATTTTCTAAGATAAGTCGTAGGGTCAGTATTGCCTCACATGTTCCAACATTTCTACGGAATCCAAACTGATCTTCCCCGAGGTCGGCTTCTACTAGTTTTTCCATTCGTCTGTAAAGAATTCTCGTTAGTATTTTGCAGCTGTGGCTTATTAAACTGATTGTTCGGTAATTTTCACATCTGTCAACACCTGCTTTCTTTGGGATTGGAATTATTATATTCTTCTTGAAGTCTGAGGGTATTTCGCCTGTTTCATACATCTTGCTCACCAGATGGTAGAGTTTTGTCAGGACTGGCTCTCCCAACGCCGTCAGTAGTTCCAATGGAATGTTGTCTACTCCGCGGGCCTTGTTTCGACTCAGGTCTTTCAGTGCTCTGTCAAACTCTTCACGCAGTATCGTATCTCCCATTTCATCTTCATCTACATCCTCTTCCATAATATTGTCCTCAAGTGCATCGCCCTTGTATAGACCCTCTATATACTCCTTCCACCTTTCTGCTTTCCCTTCTTTGCTTGGAACTGGGTTTCCATCTGAGCTCTTGATGTTCATACAAGTGGTTCTCTTATCTCCAAAGGTCTCTTTAATTTTCCTGTAGGCAGTATCTATCTTACCCCTAGTGAGATAAGCCTCTACATCCTTACATTTGTCCTCTAGCCATCCCTGCTTAGACATTTTGCACTTCCTGTCGATCTCATTTTTGAGACGTTTGTATTCCTTTTTGCCTCCTTCATTTACTGCATTTTTATATTTTCTCCTTTCATCAATTAAATTCAATATTTCTTCTGTTACCCAAGGATTTCTACTAGCCCTCGTCTTTTTACCTACTTGATCCTCTTCTGCCTTCACTACTTCATGCCTCAGAGCTACCCATTCTTCTTCTACTGTATTTCTTTCCCCCATTTGTGACAATTGTTCCCTTATGCTCTCCCTCAAACTCTGTACAACCTCTGGTTTAGTCAGTCTGTCCAGATCCCATCTCCTTAAATTCCCACCTTTTTGCAGTTTCTTCAGTTTTAATCTACAGGTCATAACCAATAGATTGTGGTCAGAGTCCACATCTGCCCTTGAAATGTCTTACAATTTAAAACCTGGTTCCTAAATTTCTGTCTTACCATTATATAATCTATCTGATACCTTTTAGTATCTCCAGGGTTCTTCCATGTATACAACCTTCTATCATGATTCTTAAACCAAGTGTTAGCTATGATTAAGTTGTGCTCTGTGCAAAATTCTACCAGGCGGCTCCCTCTTTCATTTCTTAGCCCCAATCCATATTCACCTACTACGTTTCCTTCTCTCCCTTTTCCTACTGTCGAATTCCAGTCACCCATGACTATTAAATTTTCTCGTCTCCCTTCACTATCTGAATAATTTCTTTTATTTCATCATATATTTCTTCAATTTCTTCGTCATCTGCAGAGCTAGTTGGCATATAAACTTGTACTACTGTAGTAGATGTGGGCTTCGTATCTATCTTGGCCACAATAATGCGTTCACTATGCTGTTTGTAGTAGCTTACCCGCACTCCTATTTTCCTATTCATTATTAAACCTACTCCTGCATTACCCCTATTTGACTTTGTGTTTATAACCCTGTAGTCACCTGACCAGAAGTCTTGTTCCTCCTGCCACCGAACTTCACTAATTCCCACTATATCTAACTTTAACCTATCCATTCCCCTTTTTAAATTTTCTAACCTACCTGCCCGATTAAGGGATCTGACATTCCACGCTCCGATCCGTAGAACGCCAGTTTTCTTTCTCGTGATAACGACATCCTCTTGAGTAGTCCCCGCCCGGAGATCCGAATGGGGGACTATTTTACCTCCGGAATATTTTACCCAAGAGAACGCCATCATCATTTAATCATACAGTAAAGCTGCATGCCCTCGGGAAAAATTACGGCCGTAGTTTCCCCTTGCTTTCAGCCGTTCGCAGTACCAGCACAGCAAGGCCGTTTTGGTTATTGTTACAAGGCCAGATCAGTCAATCATCCAGACTGTTGCTCTTGCAACTACTGAAAAGGCTACTGCCCCTCTTCAGGAACCACACGTTTGTCTGGCCTCTCAACAGATACCCCTCCATTGTGGTTGAAATAAGGTGGGTCACGAAAAAACGGCCACGATTACAGACTGCTCGCCAATTACGCACGATTTGCTGACCGCTACGAGCAGAATAGATAAACATGCAATAATTAGGCTGTGAAGAAATAAAAAGCTAATGCAAACAACTTCGAAACAAGAGGTGACGATTGGCAAGCGACAATGAGCAGTCTACTACTCGGGGCCGATTTTTCGTGCGCCACCCTGTACCACTGAAATAATATTGTCAGAGTTGTCATATTCTCTTTACGAAATGTAGCACCATACACTCGATTGCGAAGCGCGCGCTTCATCCGAATGTTAAGTCGAGCTGCCTTCCATAACAATGACCATGCTCTTTTAGCTTGGATCAAAAAAAGACTGAAAATGGCCACTCGTGTGTGCCGTGCCGACGTCCTTTGCATGTGTAATATAAAAAAAACTTGCTTCTTTTACAAGTATTTCTTCTGCTGTTTATCGAAATAGTGAAGTAAGCTGATACGCCGTTTTTTTTTACCTGAAAAGATGTACAGTGGTGGAAATATTTATTGCATCACCATAGATTACTTCGCCTTTTTGTCTTTTGCAGCAATTTGCTTCAGGTTATACCAGTCCCATTGTTGCTAAACTTTGTTGACATATTCTTGCCTTAATAATCTGACTTCTTCACGCATGTTGTCCAATAATACACAACTCTTTGTTGTTGTCGTTTGGTTTTACAAACGAAACCAGTGTTTATACTGCCATTTTGAGTTCAGACCTTTCAGTGAGAAGATTGGCAGGTCAGTTGAATTAACGCCAGAAAAGAAAGCTGCTATACTTGCTTATTAGTCTGTTGGTCTCAGCACGAGAGAGATAGCCTCTAAGACAGGATTTAATCAGTCTACGATTTCGAGGTTACTGAAAAACTACAGGGAAATAGGAAATGTTGATCGTGAAAAAGGAAGAGGTCGGAAAAGGGGGTCTACTGCCAAACAGGACAGGGTATCGAAAAGGCTTTCATTCAACGATCGTCGCCTGTCATCAACTAAACTAAAGCGAGACTGGGAAGAAATGTGCGACATCTCAGTAACTGTAAGAAATAGACTACTGGAGGCTGGACTCTTAGCCCGTCGTCCTAGAAGGCAGCCTTTATTGACCAAGATAATGCGACAACAGCGACTACAATGGGCAAAGGCACAGGCGACATAGGCACCAGAAATGTGGAACAAAGTAATCTTTTCAGACGAGTCCATATTTAATCTGCATGGTTCAGATGGAAAAGTGTTCGTGCATCGAAGAAAAGGTAAAGAATTTTTGCCATCATGCATAACACATACAGTCAAACACCCACAAGGACAGATGATCTAGGGGTGCATTTCCAGTCACGGAGTAGGTCGTCTGGACTTCATCAGTGGCACTGTCAACGCAGATGCCTACATAAGCATCCTTGAAAGGAAGCTTATGCCAACCATTAGAGACCAGATTGGAGAGGTTTCCAATTGCATTTTTCAGGATGACTCCGCTCCTTGCAATAGAGCTTTGAAGGTGAGTCCTATGACCAATAATTGTACTAAACACAAAGCAGATTACTTTCTTGGTTAATTATCACGTACTTCTACATTTCAGGTAAAAATCTTTCCATCGACAAAATGGGGTTCGAGTACTGGAGTGACCTGGAAACAGTCCTGATCTCAATCCTATTGAGAACTGTTGGAAGGTTATGGGAAATGCTATCACCAGAACGAAGCCACAGAATAAACGGGAGCTGTTGGAGACCCTTCTGATTGTGTGGTTTCACGAACAGAGTTAGGAGTACATTACAAAGTTCATTCTTTCAAAGCCTTCACGATGCTAAGCAGTGATTAAGGCGCGTGGTGAAGCATTAAATGCACAGCGTGTTCATATGAGGCAATACAAACACTAAAATCCATCAGTGTTACGTTACAACATTAATATGCAGTGTTTCTTTCAACATTAGTATTCATATTTCAGAATAGCAAACAGAATAGCTGACATATCCACTTACACTCATTTTTCAAGAAAGTGTTAAATTACAAAAAACAAACATTTCTATAGAAACAAAAATTAAGAATAAAAACAAATTGACAAAAATCATTGTGTGCAAATTTAGTTCAGTTATTCAATGATTGTAACAGAAGTTGTTAATTGTAAGAGGTGATGCAATAAATATTTCCACCACTGTATGTATTGCATACCACGTAATTTTTATATAGTTTATGTAATTATAAAATACATTTTAATTACCGGTCGTGGACGCTGAATAAATACGAAAAGAACCAGACGTTCAGCGTTCAAAAAAAGGTTTGAAACAGATCTAGGCTGGGCGTGCGAAGCGAACGTAACGACTAACAACTCGATACTGAACTAACTAGGAGCAGTCGGCAGTGGAACTGCGACGAGTGGCCAAGCGAAGGACGAGTCCTGCCGAGCGAGACCGAAACAGACGGGAACGGGACCAGGCTGGAACGAGACCGCCCGTTTCCCGTTCCCGGGAACTATAAGCAGAAAGCCACGACCGAAGTGAACCATGAAAGACCGTTCCTTAGAATTTGTTCCTCGCTCGTTCCGTTCATCTTGGTGAACCGTTCCGTTGGACCCATTAGTTCGCGAACGACCCATCTCTAATACGTACGCAATGTACACATCACCTTTGCTCCGTTATTTTTTGGATTTCAGATATCTGGGCTCTCTCGTGGAAGAGCAGTCAATTTAAAAAAAAACATCCAAGCCGTCATCGAATATTAGCAATGTGTTATGAGAACTAAGTGAAATAAAATAAAGCGTAAGACGACACAAAAGCACGAGATCCTCTACTGTAACACGAGTGAGAGAGACGAAAATAGTGGAACCCCTATCTAGCTGTTAAATTATTACTATTATTCGTACGGTTGGCATGGTCATTTTACATTCTTACATAAATGATTAAATAATTGCTGAACAAATGAAGTCAACAGCCAGCAATATCCACCTCTGTTGGGGAACGATGGTGAAATATGTCGTAAGCACACTCTTGGGACCGTTTTAGAGTAGCACAGAAACGTCTCCACAGGACTGTAAAGAGGGGAGGGTCTTTAGACAGGCCTCCATGACACCGACTGCTACATTTTCTCATGGCGCCACTTTCGTGTACGTCTGCACAGGGAGTTTACACTCGACTTAGGCGCCACGGGGCCGTACAGAACTATTGGGTCTCCTCCACACAGGCGATACACACACACGCCTCTGTCAGACGCCCGCTGCAAGCGACTTGTCCCAGCAGCCCACCACGGTAATGGTATTCACTTCTTCCTGTTACACCCACCCAGGTACGTTCGCGCACAGCATGCTCCCCTCGTTGGTACTCAGGCGTGGCTACGATCCAACAAGACACTTTATTTCTTTTATCGAGATATAGAGCTTCTGGTGGCCACAGCTTTCGATTACTGACTGCACTGGCACACCTGTGACAACCAGACCGCAATTACGACTTACTCAGAGGAAAACTTGTCTACAAAATATAAAGGCTGTCGGAAGTAACAGTACGATCTTAGTCCGTGTTGCTGCTTTGAGTAGAATTTACCCGTCTACTTCAATCGCCACATTATTCTAGGAAAGAGTTGTCGATTTACCGAAGTGACGTATCTCCCGACGGAAATTGTATTATCACACTGTTGCACTCACTCTTGGTTTAAACGCGATGCTGAAGTTCAAAGGTGTTAAATCTCCTGGCATACATCACTGTAAGTACTGGCAACCAAATGTCGCAGTAGATCCGTAACACACTTTTAGCATACAGGCGGGATGCTACTGTGAGTACTTCTAAACATAATACAGCGACTATTTCGCATTCAGTAGTTCACTTTACAGAATGTGATGGTCGTGCACCTTTGTCGTCAAACGGCTGGACATCACCTGACGCAAACGTGGACAGTACACCGCTGTTCTCCTCTGGAGCGATGCTCACTTTCAGTTGTCCGACTGTGCAGATACGCACAACTTGTACTACGGCACGATGAACAGTCCTCACTCTGTTTAGTGGATTTTTTTTATTACTGTATCACAAAGGGGAGGTTAAGTAGTTGTAGGAGCTCCCATTTCGGATCTTGTACAACTTTCTGAAGCCTATCAAGAAATGGAGTAAGACTGGGCCGCAGCACACTACGCGAGAGAATCGATGAACTTGATACAGGGAGTGTTTCTAGGGCGTCTGGTCCCTCAACGGCACGACATTCCTCGGCCAGTACGTTCCCTCGACCTCGCAACTTTTTTTTCTTCTCTTTTTCTCTCTCTGAATAAGTGAAGGCTCACCTCTACAAAGGTAGGCCGAGGGCAATTGGACGATCTGTTATCCAGTAATTGGCTACGTGACTGCGGTGTAACACGAGCGCTGTCGCTGTTCAGCCTACACAGCACAGAGTCATGTATTTTGCTCTGAGGAATTCAAGCGTGTATATTTTGTACTTCGTCTACACTTGAGTGGATCCGATAGTACCCGAAAAGCGGGGCTCGATGAGTCACAGTACCGGTAGTTACAAGATGGTGGTTAAATTTGGATGTGATGTCGAAGGACTCTTTGTACGTCATTCACACGGCACAATCACATCACCTCGGAATAATGTAAACACTGCAGCAGTTCGAACCGTGGCCTGTTTGCGGAGGGGGCGGCGTCCTCACGAGCCGCCAGCAGGCGGTAAGACACAGGGAATCCCACCGCCACCAGCAGTTTGCTGTTCTGGACGAGCGTCGCGAAGTAGCGAGCGCCGACTCTCTCGGTAAAGCGACAGGCCTCACAGCAAAGAGCTGGCCGCGGGTGGGGTCGCACAGGGGCGGCGGACTCCTGGTGTGTTAACTACGGTGATTACCTCAGAGGCCGTGTATTCAGCTCTCACCGGCCGCGTCGAGAGGCTGCCGGCGCTCGCTGGCGGAGCAGCACGCCGCTCAGTTTGTGTCCGACACTCTGGCCGCGGCCGCGACTGCCTCTTCGCGTGACGTCACGGTAGCTGCGAGGCACGGAGCACTCGAATAGTTCTAGGCATTGCGACTGAAACGACTGCGTACCGGCCACTCAGGTATCGCTTCTGGGATAGCACTAGGATGACGCACAAAAACAAGTAGAGCTTCGAAGCGACACAGTAATCAGAGAGCGCCGCGGTACAGTGAGAAACGCCCTACGGGCAGCCCGGCGGTGGTCAGTGATGCCCGCTGTCCGCTGCCCGCGATTATTAGGGTCAAGTGGGGGAGTCGCGCCACGGCCGCCGGCTGGAAACGCCAACAGCTGCTCCAGCGTCCAAAGCTGACACCGCTGTACCAGTAGTATGCGTTCACTAAGTAATCACTCTGGCGTGTCTGTGTGTCCGCGCCTCCATTTGTTCTTCCTCGTAACTTCTCCTCACCGTCTGTTCAGCAGAGTCTTTGTCCTTGCGCTACACCTCACGGGTTTCTACATAATTTAATAAAGCTTACATTTTGAAAAGTGCGAAACCTTGCTCCGTCACCTGAGGATCTACATCTACATCACATTTAAGTGCATGGCAGAGGGTCCATCGAACCACCTTCAAAATTCTCTATTATTCCAATCTCGTATAGCGAGCGAAAAGAATGAACACCTATATCTTTCCGTACGAGCTCTGTTTTCCCTTATTTTATCGCTCTAGGCCACAGTCGACGATTTATAATTCCCGAGGAAGCGAGACGGCAACACGTCGGAAGGACTCCTCTTACATGTAGAATTGTGTCAGATGTCAGAATCCTCCAGCAACAAATTTCTCGCGACTTAGAAGAGAGCTGCAGACTGCCGATCCATACTGACCCACCAGTACTCGCTGCAAGCCGGCGCCGGCCGGTGTGGCCGTGCGGTTCTAGGCGCTTCAGTCTGGAACCGCGCTACCCTACCGCTACCGCCGAAGGTTCGAATCCTGCCTCGGGCATGGATGTGTGTGATGTCCTTAGGTTAGTTAGGTTTAAATAGTTCTAAGTTCTAGGGGACTGATGACCACAATTGTTAAGTCCCATAGTGCTCAGAGCCTCTTTTTTTTTTTTTTTTTTTTTTGCAAGCCGCCAGCTAACGACGAAGCCTGCAGGGGCCTCAACGGCATCGCAACCAGCCATCCAGGACGCACACCACCCATTCATTATAAAGGGGGAGGGCGGGGGTGGCTCGCACACAGCTTTGAAAGTGACTGTGGTGCAACTGCAAAAATAGCACACCACGTTACTCGCCAATGCCCGGTAAGAGGTCTGCAGCGATTTCATACAGGACTCTGCAACACTACTGCGTGGACAAGATCCCTGGACACACAGCTACCATCCAACTTTGGAATTAATTAAGGTTCTAAATCTTCACTTGCTACTTCAAGAAGAATATAATAATTCCAATCCCAAAGAAAGCAGGTGTTGACAGATTTGAAAAATAACCGAACTATCAGTTTAATAAGTCACAGCTGCAAAATGCTAACACGAATTCTTTACAGACGAATGGAAAAACTGGTCGAAGCCGACCTCGGGGAAGATCAGTTTGGATTCCGTAGAAATACTGGAACACATGAGGCAATACTGACCCTACGACTTATCTTAGAAAATAGATTAAGGAAAGGCAAACCTACATTTCTAGCATTTGTAGACTTAGAGAAAGCTTTTGACAATGTTGATTGGAATACTCTTTTTCAAACTCTGAAGGTGGCAGGGGTAAAGTACAGGGAGCGAAAGGCTATTTACAGTTTGTACAGAAAGCAGATGGCAGTTATGAGAGTCGATGGGCAGTGGTTGGGAAGGGAGAGAGAGAGGGTTGTAGCCTCTCCCCGATGTTATTCAATGTTTTATATTGAGCAAGCAGTAAAGGAATCAAAAGAAAAATTCGGAGTAGGAATTAAAATCCATGGAGAAGAAACTAAAAAAAATGACTCTGAGCACTATGGGACTTAACATCTGTGGTCATCAGTCCCCTAGAACTTAGAACTACTTAAACCTAACTAACCTAAGGACATCACACACATCCTTGCCCGAGGCAGGATTCGAACCTGCGACCGCAGCGGTCACGCGGTTCCAGACTGAAGCGCCTAGAAACGCACGGCCACACTGGCCGGCAAGAAATAAAACCTTTGAGGTTTGCCGATGACATTGTAATTCTGTCAGAGACAGCAAAGGACCTTGACGAGCAGCTGAACGGAATGGACAGTGTCTTGAAAGGAGGATATAAGATGAACACCAACAAAAGCAAAACGAGGATAATGGAATGTAGTCGAATTAAGTCGGGTGATGCTGAAGGAATTAGATTAGAAAATGAGACACTTAAAGTAGTAAAGGAGTTTTGCTATTTGGGGAGCAAAATAACTGATGATGGTCGAAGTAGAGAGGATATAAAATGTAATCTGGCAATGACAAGGAAATCATTTCTGAGAAGGGAAATTTGTTAACATCGAGTATAGATTTAAATGTCACGAAGTCGTTTCTGAAAGTATTTGTATGGAGTGTAGACATGTATGGAAGTGAAACGTGGATTAATAGTTTGGACAAGAAGATAATAGAAGCTTTCGAAATGTGGTGCTACAGAGGAATACTGAAGATTAGATGGATAGATCACGTAACTAATGAGGAGGTATTGAATATAACTGGGGAGAAGAGAAATTTGTGGCACAACTTGACTAGAAGAAGGGATCGGTCGGTAGACATTAGACAGATTCAGAAGGATGTAGGTTGCAGTAGGTACTGGGACATGAAGAAGCTTGCGCAGGGTAGAGTAGCATGGAGAGTTGCATCAAATCAGTCTCAGGACTGAAGACCACAACAACAACACCAACACTTGTTGTACCTGTTCGGTAACACCTCGGCACGTTAGTTTTATGTCATTTTTTCTGCGGTTTGGCCATCGCCAAATAAACAATAAACACATTTACCGTTGTGTGGAATCCCCTGCTGAGATATCCACTACCGCAATCGACAACGTAACATATCTCTCAACGAAATGACATCGAGTTCTGCCAATTACTGCTGGCAAGAAAATGCCTTTCTGCGTGGGGAATGGATCAGGAAAATTTGTGGTATCTTCCAACGACTTCATGCACAGGATTCGTCGCGAAATTAACACTATGTGTTGATCCGTCGCTGCAAAACGTTCCCAACGGAAGACGGTAGAACTTTCTAGGCGGTGACGCCAGCGACCAGGCCAGGCCGCTTCCCCCCCCCCCCCCCCCCCCCCCCTCCGCCCCACACACTGAGCTCGCTGCCCCCGACGGGACGTCATCTGCACAACGCGGAGAATGACGTAACGACGTTGTCGACCACCAAAGAGCACAAGCGAAACCACAATACGTTCACACAGGCTATCATACGGTAACTGCGCAAGAATAGCCTCTGAGCAATATCTAATGCCACAACATGTTACGGCGTCGGAAACTCAACACTAGTAATTAAATCAAAGAGATGCCGTCTGATCGCGATCTTAAAACGTAAAATTTTGATGTTGAATTTGTCTGCTATTCTAAGCCCCGTCCGTTACGCCGACGACACGAGTCAGATGAATGCCCCGCTGTGGGTTCTTGAGCCAGTATAACTGGTTTTCTTCAAAAACAGTTTCAATATTTTACCCGACAAATGTTATCTTTTTTTAAAGCTGAAGTACTATTCGGTCTTTTACACGTATACGAATATACGTAAGCACGCCCTCGTCCTGGTAAAGCTAAAACTTTTCTGTGATTCCTAATTCGCAAATGGTGCATGTTCTGCTACCGCCTGTTTACCTACATCGCACCTCAACAAGAAAAAAAAGGCACCTATAGTTTATGTTCCGGAAAAATACGTGTCAAGTGTCCCAACGTTCACAAAAAATGTAAAAGAATTTACCATCACCAATACTACTTGAAATTTATACGACGCTTATAGGGTTTCAATAAAGTTCTATATAATTAATTCTTCACCTCCGAGTTTTCTGAAGTACTGCATTTTTCAGTTATGTCACTGTTATTGCCAGAGTGGAACATACAAAGAGTTCTTCAACCAACTCCAGACAATCCACTGCTCAGTTATCACTTTCATATCCGTGGGTTCAAATGGTTCAAATGGCTCTGAGCACTATGGGACTTAACATCTGTGGTCATCAGTCCCCTAGAACTTAGAACTACTTAAACCTAACTAACCTAAGGACATCACACACATCCATGCCCGAGGCAGGATTCGAACTTGCGACCGTAGCAGTCGCGCGGTTCCGGACTGAGCGCCTAGAACCGCTAGACCACAGCAGCCGGCCATATCCGTGGGATATTAATAATAACGCTACGAACACGGAAGACGCGACGCGGAAGACCTCCTTGATACGTTTTTCATACAATCGCCAATAAGTTTGGTCACAATCCCACGCTTTCCGAAATCTTTGCAAAACTACGTTTCTTTGGTCACAGTTTTGTCACTGAAATCTCCCGACTACTCACCATTTCACAATGATTCACCCACGACTTTGACCTCATACTCTGGTTACATCGCATCAAAAACATCAATATCTTGTAACTTGCCGGAAAGTGCAAATGTCTACTTGTATTTGGTATACGAATGTTATATTTTACTTGAAAAGCGGGCAACATAAGCGGTATGATTTAAGACAAAACGTGCTTCTTTCAGCATTTTTTGAAGAGTGTCAGCATTGAAGAGTGACATAAACAAGACCGTAATTACGTTGACAATTTCCCTCGCACAGTTTAAAGATATAACTATTACCTACTTACAGCCGGATTTTTCTTCCTTTCTGATTAGTCGTTTTCTCGTAATAATGGCCGCATTTCGCCTGATAAAGATACGTATGAAAACGCGAAAAGTGTATGTGCTATTACCTTTCACAGCTGTTATGTTTTTACGCGCTTAACTCTACACAAAGCGCTAATATCACGTGTCAAATTTATTTGCTTTCGTGTCGTCATGCGGCTCTGGGCAATATTCCCATTTCACTGCTCATCGTCGCGGTGCTTCCATCGAGGCTTTCCGTCATACAGGAAACAACCGTGCTGCCATTCGCTGTTGTGTACTCGTCCCTTAGTGACGGAAGTAGTTGCCCGTACTTAACCGTGCACCGAAGCAGTTGTGATCGGTGCGGCTGAGAACGTGTTGCGATTAGTTCCGTATCACAGCCCATAGCCGGTAGAGAGAACTGCCGAATGTCTCGGTATTGGTGAAAGCACGGCGAAGCGAATTTCGAGATAATATACAGAAACTTCATGTCCTGTTTCACTACAAAAAGAGTACTGGCAGGCGACAAATTTGCACTGGACGGGATTGCACACGCAGCCGTACGAGGGGAATCCACGACTTCAATACCGAAAAGCACCTGTACTGGAAAAAGCCGACCAGAGTGGCCGAGTGGTTCTAGGCGCTTCAGTCTGGAGTCGCGCGACCGCTGCGTCGCGGGTTCGAGTCCTGCCTCGGGCATAGATGTGTGTGATGTCCTTAGGTTAGTTAGGTTTAAGTAATTCTAAATTCTAGGGGACTGATGACCTCCGCTATTAAGTCCCATAGTGCTCAGGGCCATTTGAACCCTTTCTACTGGAAAAGATGGGAGTCTTCTCCGACACGGATGAAACAACCCTTTAGCGTACTATTAGGAAATTGGGTTTCAGAGACAAAAAAGTTGCACACAAAACCTGTGCCGATGGAAAATTACCGAGGATCAGAGAAACAAGCGAGTTCTTGCGAGAAATATCTCACCTGCGAAACATCATACAGACTATTTATTACGGTGATGAGGGCTGGTGTGGTATAAATAGCCCCAGGTGTGGCTGGCAGACACAAAGATGCCTATGTACCAGAAAACGTATACAATTATCACAGAGGAAGCGTTCCAGAGTGGAATGGTGGCAAAGAATTAATTCCTACATCGTCCGAGTCTGGAAAAAGAATTATAAGTGCCACACTGGGAACGAAGATGGGTTCGCGAAAAATGCTTGCTTATGTTCTCTTGCGAAGAAAGTAAGTGCAGATTACCATTCTGAGATGAACGCCAGACACTAAGAAGAATGGCTAATAAGCGTTCTCGAAAAATTAGCAAACAGATCTGCGATTGTTATAGATCAGGCTCCGTAGCTCGCGATGGTAAATACGAAGTCACAAAAATCATGTGTGCAATGGACAAACGGTTCTAACACGAATGGATGGAAAGTAGCAACTTGGAGCCTAACTGCCTGTTGCACATCCTAGCGTCAAAGACCTTTGTTAAGGGACCGCAGGTGTGACAATCGCGTGGGGAGAGATCAGGACTAAAGGGCGGGCGCTCTATAGTGTCTCCCACACGACTCGTCGTGACTTGCGCATTACGACATTTACGGTCGGGGACGTGCGTTGTCATGAAGCAGCGGCACCCGTAGACGCGCACCATTCCACAGCGCTCGTTTTCGACAAACGTGCTATCCCACACACATTCTCCACTATCCGATGAATGTCTACCGGTGTTTGACCGCCGGCAGCCAACAAAGAATAACAGCACGTTGGTCCCTTTTGGACGCACTTGCTAATGGCGTCGCCGTAGTTCACGTTTCCTCATATATCACACGCACATCGGAAAGGCACGAACGCCACACAAATCGCTTGCCTACACGCCCCGCATCGGAGGCCCGCTGCGTTGCATATGCGCTGCAGCACCGCCACCAAACGGAAACTTTTGATTACCCGTTGCGCTCATGTACACGGAAATTAAACTTATGTGGTTGCCTGTGGCGCACTGCTAATTCAACGCCATTGAACTTATTTGGGCCTTTGTCAAAAACAAAGTAGCCAAAGACAACAAGAATCTTAGAATAAATGATACTTTAGCGTCTAAAGTCTGATTAAAACTGTGTGCCAGATCGACACTCGAACTCGGCACCGTTACCTTTCAGGGGCAAGTGCTCTGCCGACTGAGCGAGTGTAAATCGTGAAATAGTGCGAACGTGTTTTAAATGTCGGCGAGACGTGTAACTGAGGTGGAACGTGGGGACCAGACCGGTATTTCCCTAGTGGGATGTGGAAAACCGCCTAAAAACCACATCCAGCCTGGCCGGAACACCGGCCGTCGTCGTTAATCCGCCGGGCGGATTCGATCCGAGTCCAGGAAGCAGCGCGTTAGCGCTCTCGGCTAACCTGGCGGGTCATCCACTTCAATACAACTACCTGAATATAATATCTGTGACAAAGATAACTTTTCAACATTTGATAATCTACATAAGGTACGTCCGTACGCAAAAATAATTTAACTGCTTAGGCTGAACATAGAAGTCATGAAAAGTTTTTGGATTTAATTTCAAGAAGAAAAAAAAAAAAAAAAAACGATATTACAAGCATGAACAGTACTAGACGGAGAACCGGCAGAAGTGGTCATTTTAAAAAATTATACCTCAAACGGTGGCATAATGGTGTTTGTAGACTCTCGAATGGAAAAGAAAGCTTCCACAGCAGGCTAAAGTATCTGCACGGATGTAACTCTCAGTGCAACACAGTACCTCATTCTTTACTCAAACATTTCGTTTACAAGGATAATGATCCACCAAAGACAACGCTACGCACCAACACGTTTTGTCGGCGTCGCAGATTTTTTCGATAGCTGCCCTTGAAATTCACTCGAGAAAACAGCGGAGCCTTCTTGGCTGGCAAAACTCCGCTCTATCTCTCGAAAACAAATATACTTATATCGGAGGTGAAGGTCACAATCTGCTGCCTTAAAAGTTCTGGCAATAATTCAAACGGTCTTACATCACGAGTGTGGCATCACAGCGCACGAGACCTTTAACTCGCGCCACGACAACGCGAAGAAAGCCGTGTCGCCATGTCCGTCATTTGAGTCTGGCGTGCAAGCCCGCGGAATGACGTCAGCCCACTCAGGTAACTGGGCGCTTACCTGCCTGGGTCACTTCACTTCATACCGTGTCAGTGACAGGACGTCGCTCGATCCGAAAGCGGCTCGTCAGAACGCACAAATCAGAAACAATTCACGCAACCACGAACGTGGGCAACGTCTTTATTCTAGATTTTTGTCAATACGCTGACAAAAATCTAACTTGCTAATAGATCAAAGTACCGCTAGTTTGTCATAGAAAATACGTTGCGATAAACGTGTTGAGAAGTAACTTTGATGTACACGACCTACGTCTCGGGGCTGAGTCGAAGAAGTTATTACTGCATCCCGGTACACCAGCACGCAGAGAGTCTGCAGCCATTGCAGGAACTCGTTGTCGCGCCTGCAGCGGCTGCGGGCCGTGGGCCGCCACCGAGTCACGGCGAGTGCACAGCCGTGACGTCACTCCGTATTTGTGGAACACCTGCAAGACACGCCAGCCCTGCAGCGGAACTTCGCCAGTGGCAGCAGTTGACGGCTCGCAAACGGCCACATGGCTGCCGAGAGGACTACAACTAAACTACTCGTAGCAGCCTGGCCTAGTGCTGCGAAACACGATGATTTTTTCCTCTAGGGTCTGCTGCGCGAGACAAAACTGCTGACCAGACGCAAGTATTCCCAAAGTCACAAAACTGAACTGAAGCGGAACATTTTGTATACGACAAATTCGATACGTCGTCGAGTTCACTGCATCCCGACATTGTAATCTCTTCGTTCGTGACCACAGGCATCAAAAGTGAGACCACGAAGTGGAGCAGTGGGTCTTAATGGTAGCTAAAATGAATACGTTCTTTTACGTTATATACGAAGGGGTCGGTGGAAGAAAGTGCTGACCCAGAAGAGCATACTGTGCGTTACTGCGTCTTACATGTTTGGCTAAATTCAAATGCTAGAACAAAAATGCAATAACACCATGTACTATTTCCCGTAGATAGTATTTTTGGCGTTACATGTGGAACTACTTACTACCAGCACGTTGTGCATTCGAAAACACAAGAGGTCACTCGATCAGACTAATCCTTACTCAGATCAGGGTTAGCATTTTCTTCGTACTTTTTACGACAGAACCATGTAAGCATTTCACTCTGTCGTGACAGGTTTAGACAAGTCACTGCTCGTCTCCGGACTAAAGGCGGTTTACAATTCACCTCTGTGTGAGAGAATTTGTATCAAAATAACATTATATTTTGTTCTGCCTGTGTTACGCGGAGCAAGTTTGGCACGTAGCCACGCGACACAACTGATCAGCCGCCAAGTACCGGCGCAGAACACCACCTCGAGTAGACGATCCGTAACGTCGCCAGATTACGCACAAATATAACAAAGCGCCACAGTGGGTCATGTCCAAGTAGCTGTTTAAAGGGGGTCGTGGGGCATAAAGTATTTGCGAAGACCAGCGAGGAGATGGGACGAAGGACTACAGTCAGACTTTTCAGCCTGACTCATCGAGTAAACGACGTCAACGTCGTACCAACGACATGCCGGCACGGTAGCTCAGCGTGTTCGGTCAGAGGGTTTAGCTACCCTCTGTAACAAAAAAACTGAGTGAACGAATCAACGATCAACCTGAACAGGCGTCATCGAACGTCCGCCACGAACAAATTCAACGAACAATCTAGAACAAAATGAGATTTAAAAAAAAAAAAAAAAAACGACGAGGTGCTGCCTCTACTCGTGAGACAAATCTTCGTTGAGCCGGTGGACGTCCTGTACTGGAAATGGTACGAAGTACGTCACACTAAAAGAGTACGGTCATTACAAATAACACTGACTCAACAGAATTTTGTTTGTAATTCGTTTACGAATGAGATATTGTAGTTCAGCCTTGTTGCGAAATAAATGGTCAGAGACGGAACTGAGAAGGGCGCCAGAGTCATCCCGCAACGCGCGCCTGACATCACTGACAGCAACGAAATGTCGCTGCACCTTTTGCCTTCTACAACGAGCACTGCTGTTCATGAAAACTGTAGAACCTATTCACATTGGCAATTTAAGGGCTGCCACGTAACAAGGAAATGGCCAGGTGATTACTTCGAATACATCTGACCTAACCACACGCGTGCGGCAGCTACTGCCCGAACCTCTGGGAAGCGCCGGAGCGGGTACGCAGCGGAAGGTGGACTCTACAAAAGGCAGGAGCACTGCAAACGGCTGACGGACTTGGAAAGCGGTGCGACTGTCGGGATGCGGCAGGCAGGTTGTACAATTTGTCACACGAAACCTAATGCAGCTATTTGGCTTCTCAGTTGCTGTTATTTCGACAAGCACCACGAACTTTCCGCAAACATTACTTTCTTTGTATTCACGTGTAATGACCACTTAAAAGAAACAGCTCGAAAGCTTTATAAAGATCACAACGGCCGAGTTCTTTTGTTGGCAACATCTTCGTTTCAATACAAACAATGGCTGTCCCGTTTTCACTCCGCTTTAGGCCCGTATTAATTTCCTTGGTGAGGACGCTGAGCTGCGACGTTACTGCAGTACTGTGACAAAGTGTGTAGCGTGTGCACGAGCAGGAAGCAGTGTTCCTTAAAATCCCTCCATCGCTATACAGGTTATCTGCTGCGCGAGCTGTCAGGTAAAGCGCTGCGAATGTCGATCCACCATTTCCCACTGGTCGCGCTAGTACGGCGAGGACAAAGCGGAGCGCTGGCTGGCTACCTGCCCGGCCCTGCGATTACTCAAGTGCACTGGCGAAAGTCCGCTCCGGTGGAAGATTCCACACCCCGCTACGAAGGCTAAGCTCGGCAGCCCGACTGCGCTTCTCCGTTGTTTTCCAACGGTTGATAAATACTGGTGAGTTACACTGCAATCGTGCTGAGATCAACGTACAGCTTCAGTACAGGAAACTGGGAAAAAAAAAATCGCGTCGAGCAGTCATTAAATGTTCTTAAAAAACGCATGACGACGGGAATTCGGCGAGGAATGTTTTTCAGGCAGCTCTGGAAAAACATATAAAAACATTGTATGCCTGGGGTCTTTTTTGCCCCCAAAGTGATTCGAGCAACAAGGTGTTAAGTAGGATTCAGGTCAGGACTCTGTGCAGGCCAGTCGATTACAGGTATGTTATTGTCATGTAACCACTCCGCCACAGGTCGTGCATTATCAACAGTAACATCAATGCAGACCTATGTTGTGGTAGTGCCAAGCAAAACAACACGGGGTGCAAGTCTCCTCCATGAAAAACACGACCACGCCATAACACCAACGCCTCCGAATTTAACTGCTGGCATTACACACGCTGGCAAATTACGTTCACCGGGCATTCGCCATACTCACACCCTGACATCGCATCGTCACATTGTGTACCGTGTTTCTCACTCCACACAACGTTTTTCCACTGTTCAATCGTCCAATGCTTACGCTCCTTACAGCAAGCGAGGCGTCGTTTGGCATTTACCGCCGTGATGTGTGGCTTATGAGTAACCGCTCGACCATGAAATCCAAGTTTGCTCACCTTCGAGCCAACTGTCTTAGTACTTGCAGTGGATCCTGACGCAGTTTGGAATTCCTGTGTGATGGTCTGGATAGATGTCTGCCTATTACACATTATGACTCTCTTCAACAGAGGTACACATTATGACTCTCTTAAACTGTCGGACGTCTCTGTCAGTCAACAGACGAGGTCGTCCTATACAATTATTGCGCTGTACGTGTCCTTTCACGTTTCCACTCACTACCACATCGGAAACAGTGGATCTAGGGATGTTTAGGGGTGTGGAAATCTCGCGTACAGACGTATGACACAAGTGAAACCCAATCACCTGACCACGTTCGAAGTCCGTGAGTTCCGCAGAGCGCCCCCCTCTACCCTCTAACGAATGACTCCTGAGGTCGTTCATATTGGGTACCTTGCAGTAGGTGGCAGCAGAATCCACGTAATATGAGAAACTTATGTTTTTGGGGATGTCTGGATACTTTTGATCACGTAGTGTATTATTAGTAGACCAAAGAATACCTGCAGCTCTGTAAATCAAGATCAATCCAGCGTCCAAGATGGTAGAGCACTTGCCCGCGAAAGGCAAAGGTCCCGAGCTCGAATCTCGGTCCGGCACACAGTTTTAATCTGCCAGTAAGTTTCATATCAGCGCACACTCCGCTGCAGAGTGAAAATCTCATTCTGAAAACATCCCCCAGGCTGTGGCTAAGCCATGTCTCCGCAATATCCTTTCTTCCAGGTGTGCTAGACCTGCAAGGTTCATAGGAGAGCTTCTGTGAAGTTTGGAAAGTAGGAGACGAGGCACTGGCGGAAGTAAAGCTGTGAACAACGGGTCGTGAGTAGTGCTCGGGTAGCTCAGTCGAGCTCAGTCGGCAGAGCACTTGCATGCGAAAGGCAAAGGTCCCGAGTTCGAGTCTCGGTCCGGCACACAGTTTTAATCTGCCAGGAATTTTCAAGCAGAAGACTTCTTGCATATTAAGAACAGTTAACAACATGTTGCCATGTTGCTACCTACTCAAATTTCGCAAAAAAAAAAAAAAGCTTTTGACAGTGAGCGCAAGCGCATCTAACCGGCACTTTTAAAATATAATACGCCGGCACTGTTAAAATATAATACTGAGCATCTAAATTAAAATGTCTGTCGTTCTACTGTAATACTGTTACCTCGAATCTCTTAACCTGAAAACAGCAAACGAAGGGAGGAATTTAAAATAGGACACTGTGCACCCACTTGGAATTAATGACTCTGTCAAGTTGGACGAGATATTTTTATTGCATATCAGGATTTGTACGCACCCGACTGTAACGCCCAAGCTAAGGAGTCAAACGTTCTTTAGTTACTTGTCGAGTTCCGTCGTCTGTAGCATCGGAGCTATGGCCTGTTACAAGTAGAAACGACAAAATTCTGGAAGGTGCATGAACTGAACTTCGAACGTGGTCAGGTGATTGGGTTTCACTTGTGTCGTGATGTGGTAGTGAGTGGACTGTGCATGAACTTTACTAGAGAAAGAAGAACCTCCTGGCGTATTTTCTACGTTATGTACGTTGTTCTGCTGCGGATATTCTCTACGTTGGCGAAGAAGGGCAGTGTTCTCACGTTACGGAAAGGAGCTGAGAGAAACTAGTCGACAGATTGCACCGACTCTCGACAAGCAGGCCCCTGTCAGGGTGGGATGCCGGAGACTGCGGCGGGGACTGTAAGTGGAGAAATGTGCTATACCTCAGTACGCGACACATACGCCACAAGCCTGCGTCCTAGTGTCGAGTTTCGCTGCCGCTGCCCAGGTGGCCCACTGGACAGAGGACGGGCTGCGCGTCCGAAGGTCCGCCGTCCCACCGACAGTGGGCAGCTCGAGTTCTTTACGTCACTTGCCCAGATGCGCAGCAACGCAAGTGAAAGAAGGCCGCCGGATGACAGTCGAATTGAATAGGGCTATGGAGAAGGATTTAGGCACTAAAACCAGTAAGCTAGTTTTGCTATTTGGACTGCAATATAACTGATGATGCCCGAGGATATAAAACGCAGACTGCCAAGAGCGAGAAAAGTGTTTCTGAGGAAAAAATAATTCACTAATATCTACACACTTAACGAATTTGAAGTCCGCGGCGGTGCTTTTGTATGTGTGTATGTGAAGTCTAACCTCAGACACTACTGTGGGAATTACGGTTTCCGCTAGTAAACACACTGATTCGCGAGGAATATTTCTGTACATACACGGTGAGAATTATTGAACTAGATGAAAAAACTTAAATCAGTTAGAAACTACGGCGTGTACACATTTTATCCAACATGTAAACGCCACTACAGATATTCGGATTTGGGTTATGACATGTTCGATATGCCTGCCGTTATTGGCGATGATGTGGCGCAGACGAATAAAGAAATTCTGCATGACCCGCTGAAGTGTCGGAACATCGATGGTGTCGATGACCTCCTGGTGGGCTGTTTTCAGCTCAGCAATGGTTTTGAGGTTACTGCTGTACACTTTGTCGTTAATATAGCCCCACAAAAAGGAGTCGCATCTGTTCAGATCCGGAGAATATGCCGGGCAATCGAGGCACATACCAGTGGCCTCTGGGTACCGCAGAGTAATAATGTGGTCCCCAAAGTGATCCTTCAGGACATCAAACGCTCTCCTGCTTCGATGGGGTCGAGCTCTGTCTTGCATGAACCACATCTTGTCGAAATCAGGCTCACTTTGGATAATGGCGATGAAATCATCTTCGACAACCTTCACGTACCGTTCGGAAGTCACGGTGCCATCAAGGAATATTGCACCAATTACTCCGTGAATGGGCATTGCACATCACGCAGTCACCCAGTGAGGGTGAAGAGACTTCTCGATCGCCAAATGCTGATTCTCAGCCCCCCAAATGCGCCAATTTTACTTATTGAGGAACCCATCCCAATGAAAGTATTCTTCGTCGCTAAATGAAAATGCGCATATTGATTCCCACCATGCCACGCGGCCAACAGTGCAATTTAATCGTCCTAACGCAAATCGTTCAGAAGTTATGACGATTTTATTTCATATAGTTCGATAATTGTCACCCTATAGTTAATGTAATTTATTACCGCCGAAGTCTTTTCCCGGCATATTTGCCTGGAGTTTAGACGTTGCACGGGAAGTGGAACGTGAACGATAAGGAGTTCAGACGAGATGAGGACAGAAGGCTTCGAATTGTGAAGCTACAGAAGAACTCTGAAGATTAGATGGGTAGGTCGAGGAAGTGATGAGATACTGAAACAGAAGTTTGTGGCACAACTTGACTTAGCACAGCGGATCGGGCAATGGAGACAGCAAGGTGGGACGTCAAGCAACAATTTGGCAACGGGCGGAAGAGTGGGGCGTGAAAATTGTAGAAGCAGAGCAGCAGCTTGAAATGGCTGCACGTCGCAAGTTACGGGGCTCGGCCGCGGCAGACGTGCGCTGATACTGTGCGGACTGGTGTTTAAACTACGGTTGGGCCACAGGTACTTCGTTTACGACACCGCCGACCTCTGCGGCAGCCGTTGTCACCAAATGCTGTGCTTGGCCTTGTGTGTTGGCCGTAACTTCCTTCTCCTGTTTCGAGGCTAGTGCTGCCACGACAGCAGGAGGGACGGGCGACGCGTCGGCCGCGCACCGACAGGGGCCTAGGCCGCTCGCCGGCCGCGACCTCCCCCCCCCCCCCCCCCCACCCTCCCACGCATTGACACTGGCCGCGACCTCCGGCGCTCCTCGGCGGCGCCCACTCGTTCCAGCTTCGTCCCGGTAAACACCAGTCCGCTCCCCTGCCCTCCCACGCCGTGCCCTCGCATCTCGCTCGTTGCCACCGCGGTTCCTACGCGAGCGAACTGTTGCGAACGCTCTGCGGTGCGCCGATCGCGCGGACAATGGCCAACGGTCAAATTGTACTACGTGAGCGCGCACGTGCGGGGCAGTGAGCGACGCGAATTATGGGGAAGAGGACGCGATTTGCAGTGAATTCTTCCGTCTTAAAATAGCTGAAATTTTTATCAGTGCTGTTCAAGAACGGCGTGTATTGTGGGACAAGAGAAATAAAAATTACCGTAACTGTTTAATATCATACCGTGAATGGGAGGAAGTTGCCAAAACAATTGGTACTAGAAGTAAGTACACGTGTAACATACATTTATTAAGCAGTGTTGTTTACTTTCTGTTGTGTCTAAACAAGACAGTCGAGACACAGGGTGAGGTTACCGATAGGCACGCGTACACACACGCCGGCTGGCGTGAATTCTGGAACAGGATACCTAATTAATGCTATAAGAAAAGTATGCAGCTCCTTGAATACTTAACTTTAATTCATCCTTGTGGTACATAGCTATTGACGATACAAATGAGTCTATCTCCAGATACGGTTAATTACAATCACTGTAAGGCTAATGGCGCCTTGCTAGGTCGTAGTCATGGACTTAGCTGAAGGCTATTCTAACTGTCTCTCGGCAAATGAGAGTAAGGCTTCGTCCGTCTAGTCGCTAGCAAAGTCGTCGTACAACTGGGGCGAGTGCTAGTCCGTCTCTCTAGACCTGCCATGTGGTGGCGCTAGGTCTGCAAGTACTGACGGTGGCAACACGCGGGTCCGACATGTACTAATGGACCGCGGCCGATTTAAGCTACCACCTAGCAAGTGTGGTGTCTGGCGGTGACACCACACTTTCTGTGCGCAGGATTTTGTTCAACATCCAATTTAAAATTTTTCTTCATTGCCAATATAAATGATACTGCAAGTACGTCCACATAACACATTTTTAAGCTGTGTGCTCTACATTCTTTGTTCAGGTTTTTGTTCAAAATTCAATTTAAAAATTATCCCTCACTTGCACAGCTGCTCGTGATGATGCATTGTATGTCTTTTGTAAATTGTCTTATGCTGTATTTGGTATATTTCGGTGTACATCTTGGAAAAATGCCACCTCTCGCTCATTTATTGTTTCAAGATTACGGATGATGTGTAATAAAGTTATAGCTTTAACAACATGTACTGCCTTTTCCACACTAGTTTCGATAAGTTTATGCAAAGTTCTAAATTTAGATGTTACAGAGCCAAATGAACATTTTACCACCATTCTTGCCAGAGAAAACCGATAGTTGTATATTTCTTTAACGTCACCTGCAGTCTTCGTTCTTTATGGAAAAGACCTCATTAAACATTCCTTTAGTGGAAATGCTGCATCACCTAGAAAACCATATGGACACTTGATACTGGATCCCGGCAAAAATTCTTCTTCGGGTAGTTTTAGTCTTCCCTTTTCTATTGCATGTCGGAAGGGGCATTCATCAAACACACATGCGTCATTGTCTTTGCGTAGGGGCCTACATTCATCATGACAAACCTATATTTGCGTCGGTGACGGCTAATAATCCAATGGAAAAAAAGGATTTGTAGTAGTAATACATGGAACCAGATTTACAGTTTTTTATCATTATTTTATACGAATGTGTTTCGCATCTACACTACCAAGACAGTTAGGGAATTGTCGCCTGTCCCAAAAACATTGTGCTAAGTCATCTTCTGTTAGGTCAAATTTGCCAGAAGAACACGGTCCCTGTGGAGTTAACATCTGCAGCATCTCATCAGTTACTATGTCGTTAAACAATCGCATTGATTTCCTACGCTTCTATGTACAAAGATGAATCAGTAGTATGGAGAGTTTGATACTAAATGTCTCATGTTCGCCCAGCTCATATAGCGCAGGCGTAGTTCCATTTTCACTGAGCGCGAATATACCACTCGCCATTAATTCTAAATAATCAAGTCAACAATTCGAAGCTTTCCCCACTGAAACGGCAATTGTTAAAGAGACAGGGTAACAACCTTTTAGTACCGTTATGCTATGAAGCCTTTTTCTTTTTAAATTTTTATTTCAGGTGATGCGGCAAAGAAAAAATGGAAAAATATAAGGGAGACGTTTGCAAAAGAACTGAAAAAATACCTAAGCATAGTTCTGGAGCTGACGCCGAGAGGCACTTTTCAGTACAAGCTATTCTTAAAATATATTTTGACAACGAAAAACAGAAGGGAACATACAGCCAAAACACTCAGCAGCGAGCACGTCTTCGGATTTTTTGGACTTTACATGTGCTACTACTATGGAAGACGAAATGGATGTGAGGGACACAGAAAATGCCTTTGAAAGTGCTACTGTCAGTATCCGTTATGAGACTCTCAGTGGTAGTATAGTTATGTGAATGAAGAAGTATAAGGACTGATTTCTTATTTGTTTGTGTTCTTACCTTTAAAGTCACCATCAACCGTTCTTCAATTGAAATAGGTCGCTGGAAATTAGTTGAATTCAATGGCAGAACAGGTTTTATAGCGTCCACGATATAATCGAACGTTGTAAACAAAAACAAAACAAAAAATGGTTCAAATGGCTCTGAGTACTATGAGACTTAACTTCTGAGGTCATCAGCCCCTAGAACTTAGAACTACTTAAAACTAACTAACTTAAGGAGATCACACACATCCATGCCCGAGGCAGGATTCGAACCTGCGACCGTAGCGCCTAGAACCGCTCGGCCACTCCGGCCGGCTGTAGGTAACATTCGATCATACTCCTTGAATTGCAAAGGTTGACATTTCAATTCATCATACAAATGGTGAAATTCTCTATGAATATGCCATTCCAAATATAGATTAGTATATTGCTGTAGATAATATTTCTTCACGGTATATTGATAATTTTTACTTTATAGACCGTTTGACTACAATTGAACGAAACACAATTTTCGTGCCATACGCGTTTCGCCTTTATTTTCTGCAAGGCATCTTCAGTGGCAGGTTGCGTGGACGATTTTCTACATATTACGATCCTGTTCCATTTTTGGTGTTGTTCCTCATCTTATAAATGTCAATTTGCGCTTTTTTCCCACATTTCATAGCACACAAAACCAAAACATTGCATCGAAACAAGTGTTCAGTTCCTAGTGCTGGTTTAAAACTGGCTGTGTTCACGGCTTCAGAGTTATAAAAGTTTTATTGGGTCAGTTCTATTCTGCAGCAAAAAAGCAGCATTGATCTGTTTGAAACAGTAAATTTTATGCCTCTTGATTTGTGGACAACAAGGTTACGAAAACATCATTACTCTACAAACTGCATAGTCTACTCATTATTTACTGTATGTAATCTATCTTTAATACATGAAAAGATAATTTACTATGATGGAAGAAATTCACCACTTCACTTTGAATGCGGATAGAAACAGAAATATGGTACACTGCCTGCTGAGAGTAATTTTCATATTTTGGAGATTAAGAACAGGGTGAAAATTCTTTGATAATGTTCCATTCCAGCCGTCCACTATTAAAAATACGACAGGTTGTTTTCCAAAACCACAGTATAATTTGCACAAAACCAAGTTGCAGTAAATATTACGACAGAATATTGAAACAGCGTGTCTTGTTAAACAAGGAGGAGGAGATTAGTATTTAAAGTCCCCTCGACAACGAGGTCATTAGAGACGGAGCATAAGCTCGGATTAAGGGAAAGATTGGGAAGGAAATCGGCCGTGCCCTTTGAAAGGAACCATCCCGGCATTTGCCTGAAACGATTTAGGAAAATCACGGAAAACCTAAACAAGGATGGCCGGAGATGGATTTGAACCGTCGTCCTCCCGAATGCTGTTAAACAACCAATGGACGATCACAGAGGTCAATATCCTACAGAAAACCTCATTGTGTCGGTTTGCAGTAACATAAGGACTTTCATGTTTATTTTCATACTAGAAAGTTCTCTTTTCACCAGCTACCGACGATTTTTTTAAGTAATTACAGTAGAGCAATGAAAAAAAAAGTAAATGCTATAGACTCGGGTACATCGACGAAGATAAAGAAGTTCCGTAAGTTGACCATATGGAAAAATACTCTCCTCTTTGTGTTCTAACATTTGTCAAAATCTCGTTCTAGTATCTCCACTGGTTCAGACGCTATGAGGTATATTATGAATACTTCATTCTTGTGTGTGTGCAAGCTGAAGTGAATCTGCTAAAGTAAATTCAATTTTCTCGAGACTGGAGACAGATAACAGACCACCTCCCAAGACTAAAGAAAAATTCAGTATGTTAGTTAATTTTCATACACATCAACATACGGTATAATATGCACTAAACTTAAAAAATAGTGACCCCTATTTTTTTCGAATTTCGCGCAGTGTCTCCCTTAGATGTCAATACCACAATAACTAAGACAATTGGCGAGACGATGGGAACTCACGACGAAGCCGATATGTAAAGTTAAACGTGCGGTCAAAACCAATGAATAGTTTCGGTAATATCGTGTGGAGAAAGTCGGAGTGCTAACAGACGAGCGCGAAACGTTCTCAGCCGTACTGGCTGGCACCGCCGCAACTCGACCAGCTTCCACTGGGCGCACCCGTAAGCGCGTGGAGCTGCGATGGACAGAGCACTACTGGCTTCCTTTCCGTTCCCACAGTTAACGAGGGTGTAGCAGGTGACGACTTCATAGTACACTGACGGAAAATCGCACCACCAAGGAGGAGTTGTGCGACATTAACGAAAGCCAGCAGGCGTGTTTCTGCATCCGAAAGACGAAGTCCATTCAGATTTGCGTAAGTCCCCAAGCAGTGGCGCTAGCAGCGCCACTATGAAAATGGAAATCGGGTTTGCTTTAAATACACACTGTAGCGATTGTGAGCGTTACTTAACTCTGAGATTGGACGTGGTGAGTTGATGATAGTGAAGAGTGCCTCTAAGTCGTGAAAGACGCCGTTATAGACAGTTTACTGAGTTTGAATAGGGGCATGTAACACGGCTACGAGACGTGGGGTGTAGTTTCTGCGATATTGCAGAAAGACTTGGCAGGAATGTAGCCACTGTACACGATTACTGGCAGCGGTGATCACGGGAATGTACGGCCGCAAGAAGATCGGGCTCCGTACGCTCACTTGACACTACCGGGAGGGAAGATCATCGAGTTCGGCGTATGGCTCTGGCGTATCATACTGCACCAGCCGCAACAATTTGAGCAGCAGTTAGCACCAGAGTGACACAACCAACTGTTACAAATCGGTTACTTCAAGGGTGGCTCCGAGCCTGACGCCCTGTAGCGTGGTCATTGGAGGACTTGGTGGAGGTCGGTTCTGTTTTCTGATTAAAACTGGTTCTACCTCAGTGGCAGTCATGGCCGTGTCTTGTTTGGAAGGAGGCCAATTGGGGCCCTGCAGCCAATGTGCCTGCGTGCTAGACACACTGGAGTTATGGTATCTGTGTGATGTCATATGGCAGCTGCAGCACTCTTGTGGTTGGCCCACACACGCTAATTGCAATTATGTCCGTCAGTCTGATGATTCGACCTATTGTGCTGCCATTCGTGAACAGCATTCCAGGGGTGTTTTCCGACAGGATAACACTCGCCCACATACCTCTGTGTAACTCAAAATGCTCTACAGAGTGTCGACATGTTGCCTTGACCTGCTCCATTACCAAGTTTGTCTCCAGTTCAACACACCGTCGGACGACAACTCCAGCGTCATCCACAAACAGTATGAACCGTGCCTGTATTGACCAACTAAGTGCAACATGCACGGAACTCCGTCCCAAAAACTGACAACCAGCACATATGTGACAGAATGCGTGCATGCTTGCATTACAATTCTGGCGATTACACCGGTTATTAATGTTGGAGAAATTCACATTTGTACCAGTGATATTGCACTGTTTATCAGTTAGAAATGTTTGATAACTCTAGAGTAACTATTTTTTGGTGTTGCGACTTTTCCCGGCCTCGCGCCGCGCCCGCGCGCCTTCAACGGCAGACAGTATCTGCGGCAGTGGGCGGCCCTAGATCGCAACGCGATCGCACGCAGCTCGGCGAGTTCTCTCGGAACGCGTGTCACACGCCGGCCACTGCCGCAACTGCAGCGCTGCTTGGAGTGATTCTCACGTTACTCATGCTGTATCGAACTGAGAAACTCATTTTATACACTTGATATTTAGTGCGAGTTCTAAAATAAAGTAGTATAGTTAAAGAAATTTTTAAAAAATCGACCAGAAACAAAGAAACCTTTAACCAGATTCATTAAATCACAAACATGGAGCAAAACGAGAGTTCTCGAATTAAAACTAATCGTATGGCTAATGCCCAAGTAACCACGATACGAGGATTAAA
Organism: Schistocerca cancellata; assembly: GCF_023864275.1. Classification (NCBI taxonomy): domain Eukaryota; kingdom Metazoa; phylum Arthropoda; class Insecta; order Orthoptera; family Acrididae; genus Schistocerca; species Schistocerca cancellata. The sequence continues at coordinate 1,140,091,726 of NC_064626.1, read as the reverse complement.
CAACGAAATGTGACGCGCAGCCATCTCTTCAGCAGAGGTGGGAATCTGGACGTGTCTCTACTTTATCTCATTTCGCTTACGCGCTGGAGTTTTACAGAATAACTGACACAAGTTGATTAATCACCCTCTTTAACTTTACGTAACTATCGTCTTCTCGCCGCGCTTCGCGACAGCCTGTACAACCGTGGAAACACGGGGCCAGCCAGCATGCCTTCTGCCGTCTCCCTAGATAACGAGACAATGATAAATTAAGGAATCCATTTATCTGACACGTAAAATGAAGATAAATTACCTCTGATGATGTTTTCTGGTGTCGAGACAAGTCACGTACGTCGTATCTCTTCCACTCGATTAGCTAGATGCAACCGATTACACCTCTGTGGGAACAGAAATGATCACCGATCACCGACGATGCCTCCCTTGTTCGAGTTCCACATCAGAGCGCTTTGCTGGAGATTTCCTACTATGGCAAATGGCCCGCCCAAACATTCGTCGGATCCGGTGGGCACCTCGATCGGCCACCAGTGAAGTAGCCCCCTGCGGTCGGGGAGAGGTCGACTACAAGTCGAAGCGAGAACACGTGAGACGATGCGTTATTCACGTATTTACAGCATCGTCATAACGTGGAAGTCGTAGATAATAACGGATGTGGAAGGTCACCTTCCGGTAACCACTCTGACGCTTAACGAATCGGCCTATGAGACATAAGCCGTCAACTCTCTGTGTAACGATACCGAAACATAATGAAAAGTAGGTCTCGTACATCCTTGTGCTAGGATGTACCTCATATATCTAGAGTACGGAGAAACGGAAAATTAACTTCCGTGCTAAACGCTCCTCGTCCGCTGTTATTATTCCAATGTCACTCAAAGCCTTCGACGTCTTTGGCATTCAGGTTAGTGTGTCCGCTAGATGTTCTACAAACAAGAATAAATCGGTTTTACGTCAGAGATCCAGAAAAACCGAACGGTTAAACCCGATATCGGTACTTTACTTCTAACTAACCAGCAATTTTCGGTATTTGTTTCGTCTCGTTAAAACAGGCGTTTTTTAACAAATGACTGGGTAAAAAAAACGAAATATCAGTTACCATGGGAAGCAATTCCAAAAATTTTGGTCTTTAAATAAACCTTTTTAAAAAAACGAGCAATTTTTATTCGTAAATTTCCACTGCTTTGAAATAATGCGTTATTATAGAAAATCGGAAACGTGCTATTTTAATAAGAATGACGATAGAAACGAGCAACAGACACGTGGTACAAGGTATAACAACAGATCTGTTATCATGTGGCGAGGTCTACTAGATGGTATGCGCGGATTTCCTTTAACAGATTAAGAACGCGAGAAGCCACAACAAACTTGCGACATCATGTAAGGAGAAAAACTGAACAGTTTATGCACAGTGTACAATAAAATTTATAAGTACCGGATCTGCTGCCTGTGTCTAAGTAATAGGCGTTTGTCTGCTTGTAGCCCCTGGAAAGGACAAATGAACACAGAAAATAAAAGAGTTCTTACACCTCAGTTTTCAACGTCTATCAATGACTATTCGAATGGCCAAATAGTGGCTAATCCCCGATTACAACATGGTTTTTGAGCAGAGTTTCAAAATATTATAGTCAACAGGAGAACATAGGTGATTTTCTTTTTTTTTTTATAGCAGTCAACCGCATATCACTTTTCGTAAAAAGCAGCGAACTATCGACGGACAAAATTTTCTTTTATTTGCCTATTTAATTTAGTATTTTGACTATGTATCTTGATACTAGGCGAGTCAAAATTCTTCAATCTTTCTTCAATTTCTATGTTTATTACGAAATAACAAGAACAAAAAACTGAAAATCAGTTATTTCAAAAACCGGATTTCTGAGCGGTTTTAACACTCAGGTTAAGGTGGCGTTAAAAAAGGCGATTGGACAACCGCCATGCCTATTTTATATTACCTTCTCTGACATCTAGGCCGAAGTGGTTACGAGCCGTACACCGAGATCGCACGCTTTTGACGGCTGGCGACTCGATGGGCGTCCGGCCAGCCTAAACCAGAAAGTGCTTCTGGTATCCCATTATACTGTGACTGTCGAGCGTGTGTGAAAATTGCGCCATCTAGAAAGTATGGTTCGAGCAAGTTCAAACTCTGACAACGAGCAGAGTAGTGTACCACACTGAGTCTAAATGCATACACACAGACACGAGCAGCACCCTTCTCTGTTTCGGGACCTGGAACACAAGACTTCCGCCAATGCCCGCGTCGTTACGCCACGCTTAACCAGTACAAAGCCACCAAAGTAAGTTTAAACATCAAAGCAAACGACAATATATTGCCACAATTTGAAGCGCCAATGAATACAAGTTAGGATCTCGACTGCTATGAATTGTGGTAGGTCTGTACTGCAATCGCTACATCTTCATCTGACAGATGCCAACAAGACAACGATGGTCCCAAGTGGGAAGATTAGTGAAGCGTTGAATGAGGGGTGGGTTGCGTGTCTCAAACGATACAGACAGCCGTACCGTAGGTGCAACTACAACGGAGGGCTATCTGTTGAGAGGCCAGACAAACGTGGTTCCTGAAGAGGGGCAACAATCTTCTCAGTAGTTGCACGAGCAACGGTCTGGATAACTGACTGATCTGGCCTTGTAACATCGGCCAACATCGCCCTGCTGTGCTGGTACTGCGAACGGCTGAAAGCGTGGGGAAAGTACAGCCTTTACTTTTCCCGAGGGCATGCTGATGGACTCCACTGTTAAATGTGACGGCATCCTCTTGAGCAAAATATTCCGGAGGTGAAATAGTCCCCCATTCGGATATCTAGCGGGGACTACTCAGAAGAATGTTTACATCAGGAAAAACAAAACCGGTATTCTAATGGTCGGGGCATGGAATGCTAGATCCCTCAAACGGGTCTTGGGTAAGAAAGTTTAAAAAGGAAAATGGTTAAGTTGAAGTTAAGATATACTGGGCATTAGTCGAACGTCGTCGGCAGGGGAAACAAGGCTTCCGATCAGGTGAGTACAGGATTACAAATACAAAGTCAAATACAAGTAACGCGGAAGTAGGTCTAATAAAAATAACAAAATAGGGATGGTGTAACCTAGAATGAACAGTAACGCGACTGCATTATCGTAGCAAAGACAGACGTAAGAATCAACATGCACCACAGTGGTGCAAGTTTATATGTCAAGTAGCACCGCAAATGATGAAGATTTTCAAAGAATGTATGATGAGTTACAAGGAATTACTCAGTTTAAGACACAGGAAAATTTAATTGTGAGGGGGAATGCAATTAGACAGCAGCAAAAGGGAGAAAGGGCAAAACAACAGAATATGGGGTGAGGGACAGGAATGAAAGAGTAAGCCTCCTGCTGGAATTCTTCACACACCATAATCTAATCATCAGTGGTTTAAAATTTATGAAAGAATGTTGTATAAGTGGAAAAGACGTGGAGACACCGTAAACTTTAAAACAGATTTCATAACAGTAAGACATACATTTCCAAACCATATTTTAAACTGCAAAACACTTCCAGGGGCAGATGTGGACTCTGACCATGACTGACTATGAACTGTACATTAAAACTGAATAAATAGCATCAGGATAAGAAATTAATGAAATGGGATTAATAAAGGTTGAAATAACCAGAGATTGTTGAGACTTTGAAAGGGAACATTAGGCAACGATCATCTGAAATAGGAGAAAGGAATACAACAGGTTGGTGTGTAGGAAGCTTTGACAGACGAAATAGTGAAGGCCCCAAAGGATCACACAAGTAAAAAGACAAAGCCTAGCAGAAAAACTTGGATATCTCACGAGATACTGAATTTAAATTATGAAAGAAAAAATATAAAAATGCAGCAAATGAAGCAGGCGGAAGTTGATGCTAAAAATGAAATCACCATAAAGTTCAGGAATTACAATAGGACAAATGCAAGGCTACACAAGTAGTGTAACGAGGGGAAAAAAATATATCACCCACAGGACAAATGATTTGAATGGTTTGACCAAAGGTAAACGGTAACAAACGTTGATGTTAAACGTTATTAGTACTTAGAGACGTTTACCGCTGGTTTGACCTTCGTTTGATCTTTGTTGAGCTTCGTTAACCATCATTTGTCTGCGAGATGTGCAGTTTCATTGCCCTTCCCCTGTCCAATTTTTTGTATTCATTTTTTCCTGTCCACTTTTTGTGTAGCAAATGCTAGTCCGCTCAAATTATCTATCCACTTTTGCTGTACATTTTTGTGTCCATTTTTCCTGTTCGTTTCTTGTGTCCATTTTTTGCAATTCATTATTTTGTGTCCATCTATTCTGTTAATTTTTGCTGTTCTTTCTTGGTCCCAAATTCTAGTGTGCTCAAGTTTTCAATCAGTTTTGCTGTCCATTTTTTACCCCCATATCTGCTGTTCATATTTTGTGTCCAGTTTTGCTGTTAATTTTTTCTGTCTTTTTTGTGTGCATCATATTTTGTGTCCATTTTTTGTGTCTATTGTTGATGTTCATTTGTGTGTTCCAAATTGTAGTGCATCCAAATTTGCTGGCAGTTTTTACTGTCTTTTTTTGTGTTCGTTTTTGCTGTTCATATCTTGTGTCCTAAATTCCAGTGCACTCAAATTTGTTATCAATTTTCCTCTGCTTATTTTTGCTGTCCACTTTTTGTGCATTTTCCTGTCCATTACTTGTGTCAATTTTTGTGCCCCAATTCATCTAGTGTCAATTTTTGTGCCCCAATTCACCTAGAACAACCAAAAGCATAATCAATTTTTGCTATGCATTTTTGCTTCCCCAATTTCTGGTGCCCTCAAATCTGTTATTCACTTTTGGCTCTCCATTTTTTGTATTCCGAAATCAAGTGCACTCCTTTTTGCTATCTATTTCTGTTTTCCAATTTTATGTCCCAAATTCTGGTGCACTCAAATCCGTTATCCATTTTTTGAAGTCAATATTTTGTGTTCCTTATTCTAGGGTACTCAAATTTGCAATCTATTTTTGCCTTCAATTTTTTGCCGCAAACTCTAATGTGCTCAAATTATCGCTTTAATTTTTTATATCTTATTTTTGTGGCTGAGTGGGTTTGATCGTTAAATTATCTCCAAGTGCGCTGAACCTGTCCACTTACTACTAGTTCGTATTAGTATTTTGCAATCATGACTTATTAAACTGATAGTTCGGTAATTCTCACACCTGTCGACACCTGCTTTCTTTGGGATTGGAATCATTACAGTCTTCTTGAAATCTAAGGGTATTTCACCTGTCTCTTACACCTTACTCACCACATGAAAGAGTTTTGTCGTGGCTGGCTCTCGCAAGGCTATCAGTAGCACTAACGGGATGTTTTTTACTCTTGGGGCCTTGTTTAGACTTAGGTCTTTCAGTGGTCTGTAAAGTTCTTCACGCAGTATCATATCTCCCACCTCACCTACGTCCTCTTCGACTTCCATAATATTGCCCTCAAGTACATCGCTTTATGTATAGACACGCTATATACGTACTCCTGCCACCTTTCTGCTTTCCCCTCTGCCCTTAGGACCAGTTTTCCATTTGAGCTCTTGATATTCACACAGATGGTTCCCTTTTCTCCAAAGGCCTCTCTAATGTTCCTGTAGGCGGCATCTATCTTACCCCTAGTGATAGATGCTTCAACATCCTTACATTTGTCCTCTAGCCATTCCTGCTGAGCCATTTTTCATTTCCTGTCGATCTCAGTTTTTAGACGTTTGTATTCCCTTTCGCCTGCTTCATTTGTTGCGTTTTTATATTTTCTCCTTCCATCGATTAAATTCAATCTCTCTTGTGTTACCCAAGGATTTCTACTAGCCCTCGTCTTTTTACCTACTTGATCCTCCGCTGCGTTCACTATGTCATCTCTCAAAGCTACCCATTCTTCTTCTGCTTTATTCCTTTCTCCTGTTCTTGTCAATCGTCCCCTAATACTGCCTCTCAAACACTCTACAATCTTCGGCACTTTCAGTTATCCAGGTCCGTTCTTCTTAAATTCCTGCCTTTTTGCAGTTTCTTCATTTTTAATCTGCAGTTCATACCCAATAAAGTATGGTCAGAGTCCACATCTGCCACTGTTAATGTCTTACAGCTTAAAATCTGGTACCGAAATCTCTGTCTTACCATTATATAATCAAACTGAAACCTTCTGGTGTCTCCAGGTCTGTTCCATGAAAACAGCTTTTTTTCATGAGTCTTAAACCAAGAGTTAGCTATGATTGAATAATGCTTTGTGCAAAATTCTACCAGTCGGCGTCCTCTTTGATTCGTTTCTCCCAGTCCGTATTCACGTATTACTTTTCCTTCTCTTCCTTTTCCTACTATCGAATTCCCGTCCCCCATGACTATAGAATTTTAGAATTTTCGTCTCCCTTAACTATATGAATTTTTTTTTTGTTTGTTTCATCATACATTTGCACTATCTCCTTCTCATCTGCAGAGCTATTTTGTCATATAAACATTTACTACTGTGATGGGTGTGGGCTTCGTGTCTATCTTGGCTACAATAATGCGGTCATTACTCTATTCATAGTATCTTATCCGCGTTCCTATTTTTATTCATTATTGAACCTACTCCTACATTATCCCTACTTGAATTTGTATTTATAGCTCTGTAATCAGCTGACCAGAAGTCCTGTTCCTCCTGCTACCAAACTTCACTAACTCCCACGATATCTAACTTTAAACTATCCATCCTCATTTTAAATTTTATAACCTACCTGCCCGAGTAAGGGATCTGACATTCCACGCTCCGATCAGTAGAACGCCAGGTTTGTTTCTCGACGTCCTCCTGAGTAGTCCCCGCCCGGAGACCCGAATGGGGGACTATTTTACCTCCGGAATGTCTTACCCCCGTCAATCCTATCTGGTAAGGATCCCAAGTCCCACAGCAATACTCTAGCAGAGGAGGGACAAGCGTAGTGTGGACAGTCTCTTTAGTGGACCTGCTGCATCTTCTAAGTGTTCTGCCAATAAAACGCGATCTCTGGTTCGCCTTACCCACAACATTATCTATGTCATAGTTCCAACTGAAGTTGTTCGTAATAACTGTGATCCATAGGCATTTAGCTGAACTGACAACCTTTAGATCTGTGCGGTTCATCATGTAACTGAAACAGAAAAAGACAGGTTAAAGACAGGCAACTTTGTTTGTAACATTCGTAAATTTACAGAAAGATTTCAAGAACCTTGTGTGGGATACAGATACCAGGGATAAAATACAGGGAACGAAACGTCATGTGCAACTTGTATATGAGTCGAAGGGTATGAGTGGGCAGTAATTGAGAAGTGAGTGAAACGAGAGTTGAGCCCATCCACAATGTTGTTCAGTCTGTAAATTAAGCAAGCAGCGAAGGAAAAAAAGATTTGAAAGAAGGATACAAGACGAACATGACGAAAAACAAAAGAAACGTAACGGAATGTAATGGAATTAAATCAGCATATGCTGACGGAATTATATTAGGAAAAGAGACAGTACAAATAACAGATTAGTTTTGCTAATTGGCCAGTAAAATGACAGATGAAGGCCTAAGCAAAGAGAATATAAAATGCACACTGCGAACGGCAACAGAAGCGTTTCTGAAGGAGAGAAATCTGTTGGCATCGAATGTACGTTCAAGTGTCAGGAAGTCCTTTCTGAAAGTACTTCTAAGAATAGAAGCTTTCGAAATGTAGTGTTACAGAAGAATGCAGAAGATTATATGGGTACACACGTAACTAATGAGGAGGTACTGAATAGAAATGGGGATAGGAGGAAATTGTGGCACAACTTGACTAGAAGAAGAGATCGGTTGGTAGGACACATTCTGAGGCGTCAAGGGATCACAAATTTAGTACTGTAGGGAAGCATGTGGGGGTAAAAATCGTAGAGGGAGATGAATACAGTAAGCAGATTTAGAAGGTTGTATGTTGCAATAGTTGCTCGGAGATGAAGAGGCTTGCACAGGATAGAGTGGCGTGGAGAGCTGCATCAAATCAGTTTTTAGACTAAATAGCACAACGATAACATCAACAATTCTTCGCAGTCTGCACATTTACCTAACATCGAACGTTTCAGGAGTACGGCTGGTTATTCCAATAACCACTTCAGATGATTCGTGGACTCACAGATCCTGTGGAGAGGGACTGACCTTTAAATTTCTATGTCATCACTTAAAAAAGACTGTGACAAACTCTGCCAGCACTTCGTGGGACATCAAGTCATGCCGATGGAACTATTTTAACCACTGTACTCTGTCAGTTTTTTTCCTTTAATGCAGCATGCACGTCAATGCACGCCACTTTCGAGCCCAGACTATTGTCAAATGTCTGCCATCTCGGCCCTCGGCACAGGATTGAATGTCGCTGCTGCAATGCGCACTGTTGAACAGGCGGTGCGGCGTCCCTCTCACAAGACGACGCCCAATATCACAGCAAAGTGGCATTGTTGTTGGAAGGCACTACGTACAGATGCCTAAAATAGGACCCAACACTGTCATACGCCAGAAAAGCGGTGGAGCTCCTGAATAAACCTGGTCTACCCGAGGATGTAACAAAAACCTTAGTGCAAGAGCTCCTACATCTCCCGGCCTGAACCGATTACCAAAAGGTCACAAGGAGGGTATTCTATTGAGGCCCATTGTTAGCGCTAATATCTAACCGAGCTGATGGCTCCGAAAGTAGGCCGCTGCGAACATCACATCAAAAACTCACTGATGTTAACTCTCAGACGTTCATTGCGAAAATTAGACGGATTACATTTGGCCCAAACAATATTTTGGTCGGCCTGAATGTGATCTCACTATTTACAAAAGTTCCTGTGGAGGACACATTGAAACTGTTGACAGAGCATTTTCCTTCAGAAACGATAAAGTTGTTGGGACATGTTAGGACTACGACCTACCTCTTATATGGCGGTAAATTTTACGAAATGACGGACGGAATGGCTACGGGTTCTTCGTAGTCCCTATCAGTGGCCACGTTTTTATAGAACGTTATGAGAAGGAAGGAAGGCTGTTATTTTTAGATGTGTTGGTAAAAAGAAAGTCGGACGGACGTCTCGGCCACTCAGTGTACCGAAAACCTAGACCCACACTGATTTGTGTGTTAGCGCCCAGTTTTCATTATCCAGTCCAGGAGAGAGCAGTTTTAAATACATTCGTACACACAACAAAAACTGTTTGTGACGAGAGTCACTCGGATTCCGAAATTAATTACCTGAAGTACGTGTTTCAAAAGAGCGGCTACGGTTCACGTGATATGCGAGTGTAAAAAAATAAAATAAAATAAAAAAACTAACAATCATGTGATTAGCTACCGACTGATTTCTTCCTTTCTGCGGCGCTACATCCAGCAAAATAGGCAGACGAGGTATAATCTACTTTCCGACCTCCTGACGAAATAAGGGAGACGTTACGTCCTGTTAAGGACAGTGCCGGCCTCAGCATCCCTGGGGTTTATAACAGACCTTGTGCGGAAGCAATGCGTCGATGAATCCATCCGAACCGTTTCCGATCACTATGCAAAACATCAACGGCATAATACATGTCGAGAAGTGGCGAAATCTTCAGTTGCTAAGCACAGACTTTCAAACAAACACAGAACACTGTATGACGAAAGAAAAGTTTTCTCCCAGACACCCACATAATGGGATTCTGTAATTTGAAGAGGCTGTAGAGTTAAGAATGTGCGACAGGAACTTCAATCGTGACAACGGATACAGTCTTAGCGGTGCACGGAAGCGTGCTCTCGTTGCACGGAGGGGGGCATAGGTATTCATTCGTCGCTCAGTTTACGCTACGGCTTGAGAGGTGGCACCACCAGCTCAGACGTTCACACCATCTGCGACAGCATTACGTAATTACCGACCAATCATATGCCTTCTATGGGCTATATAAGACCGCCACAGCAGCAGTTTCGACAGTCAGTCGCTCCTGACGAAGTCGATGTACGTAATCGTCCAAAGCTGGAAAGTGGTCACAAAACACACACACACACACACACACACACACACACACACTCTCTCTCTCTCTCTCTCTCTCTCTCTCTCTCTAGCTGAGCGCAAGGGTGCAAGTGACGGCAGACGATTATCAACAACTACACGAATATAACGTGGAGAGCTATTTAAAGAAAATCCAAGTCACACTCTCATCATAATACATCAGTTGGAATTTTCCACGTAGTCTTCCGTCCAATGACCGAAGTTCGGTAATTCCAGAACGGAATCTTTTTACTGCTTCAGAAACACTGCCGATTAGCAAATCAAACCGACATCTGATAAGAGACAATATAATGAGGTTCACACTTAAGCGCTCAAAGATAACGCCTCGCTACGCCAAAAAAGCAGATAACAGAGGTCACGTACGCCAGATGACGGTAACAGTTCGATAGTTTCGTCACGTAGCGTTCTGTACTGTAAAAAATAAAGCACTGAATTAAACAAAGAAAGTATAGGAGAATCGGTTCCTAATAACGCCACTTTGGACAATCCCCTCTGTTCAAACTAGAGTGATGAAATATTTCTGTTGAACATTTGTAGCGTATGAATCAACCTTACACACAATTTATCAAAGGACGAATGTCTTTGGGGACGGTAATAAGCCGATAAAGAAGCTTTTTATTCTTGTCAGCTAGCAATGGAACAAATATCTTGTAACTTCCCAAGGTTCCTGATGATGGGGGTTAAAATTATTATATTGGTCTGCCATGTAGCTATTTTAATCAAGATAACACTACACTATTAGTTAGTTATCTCTCGAGCAATTATTAGAAGTGACGTCAGATCATTTGAAAATTGCCGGAAGAGGTAAAAAAATTGCACTGTGTCTAAGTTGTGATAATGTTGAAGATAAATCGTTTCTGTGAAAGTCAAAGTGGCACCGTAACAGGAGTACTGAACCCAATTAACGGCGACCGATTCGTCACTTACGTAAACAGCTCCGGTGTTTCTGTCCGTGTGTCAGCCTCACTGAGTCTGCCCGCGACTCTGTGCCCCATTCACAAGGAATCCTACAAAACACCTACTTTGCGCAACTTTAAGTTGTCCTTGATGGGTTCCAAAAGCGCTGATATTTTGGAATGAGGTCGAAAGATTACTATATGTCTTCTTATTTCCAAGAAATGATAGACAAGCAGTCGTTTTGAAGGCTTCACCCTCTTCCGTGTTCAGTCTTTTGTACGTCTGTGGCACTCTCAGTACTTGTGCACTGTTACATTTCATAAGACACGTGTTTTAGTAGTACCCGTGGTTACTTATTTTGCATAAAGATGAATCAGATAATTCGTATTAAATTTTTGCTAGAAGATCGCCGTAAAGTGCAACAAAGGTTTACAAATGTTGGGTACTTCTCTCGGCGAGTCTGCTGTGGGGAAAACAATAGTTCACGAGTGGTTTAAACGCTTCGCAGAACGCCGTGATTACGGTGAAGATTACAGGGACATTGGGTACCCCAAAACGTCTCAAAACGACGAAATAGTGGAAAAGAGGAAAGAAATTCCCAATCACACTCAGGGGAAGCGCTGATGATGACGGTAGCGAGTCTATTGGATCATGTCACGAATTTTTTTCGGATGTTTCGGGTATAAAATGCGACGCCGAAATTTGTTCCAAAACTGTTGAATTTCGAACAAATACAGCGGCGAATGCAAGGTGCCCATATGTCGCTAGATGTAGTCAACGAAGTCAAAAACGATGCAGAACTAGTGACACAACACTTTACGGAAATGACGTCGATATGAAGGCTCAATCGCCCCCGAATGGAAGAGTTCTGGATCGCCAAGAGCGAAAAGGAGCTCAACAAGAACGTTCATATGTGAAGATCACGTTCAGTGTGTTCTCAGATTATGACGACATCGCGCACCACGGGTTCTTGCCACAAGATAGAACCATCTGTAAAGTTCGACGCCGTTTGCGTAAGCAGTGCGAAAAGAACGACAGGATTTGTGGCAACACATTTTGTGCTCTTTACGCTTGATTGCTCGTTCCTGAATGGTCGGCCAAAAACGACACGGTAAAGATGCCCCAGCCTCCACAGTCATTTCACATGACCCCGTGTGACTTGTTCCCAAACAAAAGAGCGGATTAAAGAGCCGTCTTCTTACACTCGTTCAAGAAATTAAAAAAGCATCGCTGAGGGAGCTGGAAGCTACTCCGAAGAGAGATCCAGAAATATTTCTGGGTCTGCAAAAAAGTTGGCGTAAGTGTATAATGTATAATGGGGACTGCTTTGAAGGAGGTAACATTGATGTTGACGAATCAATAAAATTCCTCACAGAAACAGAAACTTCCTTTTAACACACGTTGCACACCATGTCTAGAGGTGGACTAACAAAGGTGTATATGATTAAAGCGAACGTTAAACGTTGACTAACAGTCTTCAATGTTTGTTCCAAGACTCGCCGAAATTACTAGCATCGTAATTATAGGACGTTCAGCTTGCTGAAGAAAGACGCGAAACTGAAAACTCTGACTAAGGAACGGTAAGAGCTGGCGGCGGCTGCTAGCTGCGATTCTAATCATTTGGACCTTACTCCTGGCCTATTTAATCAATTATTGACTTCATTTGTGTGGCCCTATTGTCCGTAGTTGCTTTATAATTTCTGAGGGTATTTTCGTTCCGTCGTTACAACAAGAAAGTGCGTCTCGTTCTCACGAGATGCGTTTCGCTTTACTGAAGCAAAGCATAATCAGTGCTCCGTAATTAAAGATATTTACAATGTGATTATTTTTCTAGATGAAAAACAGCTCGTTGACAAACTGTTGGTCTGTACGTATGGTAATTTATGCTTGCGTATATGTTACACCAGGCTCGAACTCTTAGTGTAACCGGCGAAATGCCGCAATAATGAGGATACTACATTAGTAGTGTGTGGACAGGTTGAGACTTTGGGTCTGGCGACAGGCGTGTTAGGGAGGTCCATGCGGTTGCACTGAGCACGGTGTCCGGATGGCTTAGTGGTCATCACATCTGTCTAGTAAGCAGGAGACCCCGGTTCGAAACACGGTCCTGCACAAAATTTCAACCTTCCCCATTGATTTCAATCAATGCCTACTCAGAGCCAATGTCTCTAATTACTTTGTCTCTTAATTTGTGCTCGGTATTTCGCCTACAACAGGAAATGCCGTCTGCTAGGATGTTTTTGGTCCCTTTCTTCGTTAGGCAGTGTTAATTGTCGTCTAATTTTAAGCTACTTTGAAGAACAACGCATTTTTAACGTTTAACACAACAAAATTTCGTGAACTACTTTTCACTGTTTATTTATATACTTCTAAGTATGTATCGTATTTTATGGTGTTGCAAACATTGTCACTAGATTTTACTTGACCGATATTTTTTTGTCTCTCTATAGTTCGTTGTACGTGGATAATTCTATTTAATTAAGTTACTGTGTATAAGAGAAACGAACGAACAGTGATGGAGTTTAAATTTTGTATGGTGAGTAGGTGTGGGAGGGGGAGGAGCAAAGATGAGTGTACGGTAAGAGCTCAGTAGTGTGACGGAGTGTGAGTTCAAAATGGTTCAAATTGCTCTGAACACTATGGGACTTAACTGCTGAGGTCAACAGTCCCCTAGACTTAGAAATACTTAAGCCTAACTAATCTAAGGGCATCACACACATCCATACCCAAGGCAGGATTCGAACCTGCGACCGTAGCGATCTCGCGGCTCCAGACTGCAGCGCCTAGAACCGCTCGGCCACCCCGTACGAGCGTGAGTGAAGTGTAGGAAGGTGGGGATCAGATGGTCTGCTAGTGGGTATCAATATGCAGCCAGCGCCGCCCTCCAACAACTTAGCTGTCCCTCCTGACAAGGCGCGAGCTCCTGCAACCCGTGTGCCTCTGTCCGGGTCGGCGACGTCGAGCCACTGGTCGTCAAACCGCGGTCAAGGAAGAGCCACTGCCTGCAGCAGAGGCTGGGATTGCGGAATACTGTCCCGCACGACTGATTTTCCTGCGCCGTCGAAATATAGCAAAACAGTACCTTAATTTTTCCAGTAGAACGAGGAGACTGCTCGAATTTTTTCTGTTTTGGTGGAATTGAATGGAGCCACTGCACGGACAATTCTTTTGGTCCTGTGTTAGTCTGAGATATCAGAGGTTTATTGCCCGTGACAGTGTAAGCTGAGGTAACAAACGGCGGTGCAAAAGCGTTTCTGCGCTCGACATTCGTTGCTCTTCATGTCGGTCGGTGAATGAAACCACGTCGCACACAATTTACGATATCCCAGATTTTCCGAAACCGTCGCGTAAACAGTGGTGAGTCCGAGACGAGCAAGTCCGTCGGCCAGAGCAGATTGCGATGTGTGGTCCGAAAGCAGCAGTTAGATGCTGGCGGGAGCAACGATTTCCGCAATCTCTGTTGTGTGCCTTAATCCAGACTCAAACGACTACTGAAACGAAGCAACGACTTCTGTGTCTCTGTCAACGAGCGACAGATGGCGCTGCAATCGTACATCTTTATTCAGAACTGCCAACACTTGAATATCAGCGAGCAGGACTTAGCTTTTCGAATCCGTGGTCTACGCTTCGGATGGTGGTGGAAACACCGGGAAAAATAGCATCACGCAAAAAAATGACACGTTAAGAAAGCTGGAGAATTGTTTGTATAAAGTTCAACCACCGCTGTCGATCACCTCTCTTGTCCTGTGCCAGCGATTTAAAACGAGAATGGCTCTAATGTTTGGAGGTTTGGAGGCAGAGGCAGATCGAAATTCACTCCTGTCGTCGCGTGCACTGCAGGTGGTAACGTGGATCGTGTGAGTGAGTAGGAAAGCAGTAGCTTCGGCGAAACTTGAGCTCTTGGAGCGGCGACGTGACGGACGCGGCAGCAGTCAAACCGTACTAAGAGAAGGAACGTCAGACCGCCGTGACAACCTGACGCGGCCACATTTCCGAAGACGCCAGCAGAAAACTGAAGGAGCACTAACTCATATAACACGAGTATTCATGGCGGTCCAACACCGTAAACAGCCAGAAGGCGACGACCCTCGGGAACGGAAGTCCGTTTCCTGAACGAGTCTGACTCTCGTTCGGTAAATCGCTGCTCCACTCGGCACGCCTTTCAGTAGGTGTCAGACTCACGGTCCGGTTCGGTTTTTCAGACGCACCAGTCTCCGTAGCAAGAGACAGCTAAAGCCTGTTGTCATATTTGCTGTACTACGTATGCGTTTGCTGCTTCACGCAGCGAATCCCGACCACACGCTGTTCACTGCTGGGCTGCTTGCTCTTACAACTATGTTTTTCGCACGGTTCCCTGAATGCTAGCTAGCAGCACTGGTCAATCAGGGTTGAACTTACGTTCACAGCGCCCTTTAATTGGCGCGAAATACTCCACATTGCAGAGAAAAAGTTATTATCGCTTTAATTGACGCCTACAGATCTGAGTTCTGTCTACATTCTGAGAAAACTGTCATTTATTACAACATGCGTGTGTACTCCAGACATTAGTCTCGCTGCATACCTCAACACCGCGTACAGTGCACTGAGGCAAACGTGTGGCAAAAGTTACTCCGTGTGACACGGGCTTCAGGCACGCTTTAGTGGCGGTGCTCGAGTCGATGGTGATCTGTGAGTGGGATGGGAGTGTTAAAGTATGGAAGCCCCCTCGGTACTACTGCAGAGGAGTGGCTAATGTATCGCCATCCTCCTCCTGTCATCATCTTCATCAACAAAAACAACAACAAAAGAAAACTACAAGAAGAAACCCGGTATTACACAACAAATTATCCAGTACACGAGGCCATTGTACTCGAAACATGAGACATACAAGCGACCGAGTGGCGTTAGGTGTAAAACAGGGAACAACAGGAGGCAGGTGACACAGGTGTTCCCGGCGCTGTGACGGTACCTGCGCAGCACGTGCGCCACCGTCGAGTGCAGAGCCGCCCCCGCCTTGAGGGGGCGGCGGCCGTGGGCGGCGCCGGCTGGAGGAGGCTGCCCCGCCGGCGACGACGCCGACGCCGACTGCTCCAGCTCCAGCGGCGGCGACGTCTGCTGCTGCTGCTGCAACCTTCGCAACACAGCCACGGTGCCGTCAACGGGCTCTCACTACGCTACGCGACACTCAAACCGCTACCCGCTACCGAGAACCCAGCTTTCCTTCCGACGCGGCTGCTCGCAATCTACGGGTTACAACAATACCAGCTTTTAGCTCCAACACTAAGTCACACACACACCAATGCGTAATCTACACTGGCATTCTATACATTTGTGGAAAACAGAATAGTTACGTGGAAACAGCAAAGTTGCTTAGAGAAAGAGAGAGAGAGAGACTTGCCGTGAGGGGTGGGGGGGGGGGGGGGCGTTTGGATGTGTGCTTAAGAGACGTTAAATTTCGAGAAGGAAAGTTAATGGACACAAAGTATCAAACCGAGGCCGGTAAGCCAGGTCTGCATGTTTGGAGTGAGGCTCATCGAGGGACGAAGTGCCGATGTGGCGAGGCACACGGCGCCCTCGCGTCACGCCGGCACGGCGGGGGAGCCCGCGCGTCGTGTGGGGTGTAGTGGGGTGTCAGAGAGACTCGCACACCGACTGACCTTATTTATAGGCTGGGCAGCGGCGCGCCGCGACCACGGCGGACGGACGCGACGCTCGGCGTCGGTCGAACTGGCGGCCGGACGCGACCGCCGGCCACCTCGGGCTAATCCTGAGGCGACATGGGAAGAGGGGGGGTGGGGGGCAGCGGGGCGCGGCGGGGTGCAGCGGCCGTGGCGCAACGCCGCCACGCCGCCTCCGCTATTTCCATTCACTGCTTGCAGAACATTCCCCACCTGTCCAACTACTCTTCACACGACGCACGTTCCGCCACCTTAAAACACCGAAACGAGAATTAATTTTAAAAAGGAAAAAGAAGAAATTGCTTTTCGTGGTAGAAACTTGCAAGCCAGCGACGTACTTCCGAGAAAAAAAAGTAAATAGAACTAACTTCGACAGTGATCTCTTTCCAACAGACACTAGCCAATGGCGATTAACGGTTCTGGATGGCACTTCTGAACGCGAATCTTCCGAGCCTCTAGTCACTCCACTTTCTCTTCAGCGGCGTATTTACTTCGCCAATACAGATTTCGAAATACAGCAATCGTCATCACTTCAATGGTTATCTTCGTTGAAATGTCAACACATCAGAAAGATGCATCTGTCTGTTTTGCATGTTTCTGTTGTATAAAACATCGCAAGGAGATAATTTCCATATCTCTACAGTAGTAAGTATACGAACATACACAGCGTCGTCGGCGAAAAGTAGAAATCTTCGTATACTCGTATAAACAATATGTGGAAGTTACCTCATCGCGATATCGCACATAGCAGAAATTAGCAAAATTCACAGATAGTCCGCTCTGTTGCGCTGACACAGCAATCGAGTTCCTTCGATAGCCAGCTAAAGGCACGACGATGGTGTCTTCGAAATATATGCAGACAAAGTAAGTACGCTACTGAAAAGACGTTAGGCGGATAAAGTTTATCACTCGTTTCACCGTCAGAGACCCGGCCACTAAGACTAACACGAAACCTGAAACGTCAACCCGAAGACAAACCTCGTCATTCAATGGCCAGCACACTTAGCTGCAGTTGGCACACCGGGCCGAATAGCTCGCTAGGTCGGGAGCAACACTCACGTTGCTGCGCAGTGACGCCGTGGAGTGGCGCATCTTCGTTGTTAAGGACAAACAACGTGGCGAACTGAAGTTTAGGTTAGTGGGTACGGTTCACTCTCAGACTCGGCGATAATCTGTGTTCAGCTTCTGTAGCTCGTACTACGGCAATACGCCGTCACACTGTGTTACCAGAAACAGAGTCTCTGAGACATGACACGACTACTGCATGCTGCTACGTTTGTTCTTCGTCTAGTATTTGAGATTAATTATTTAGATTCATTATTATAGTTGTTAGTATTATTTTAATATTCTGGATACCATAATATTATCAATCAAAATGCCGATGTATCAAGTTGGAGATCTGAAGCAACGTTATATTTCGAAACGTATGACCCTGGATTTAACGTAACACACAAGAGAATTGCACGCAGAGTTAAGACGATATAGGCGAGAGTACAACTATCGAGCAGATGAGAGATAAAGACTGGAAAATTAAAACGGCGAAGCTCTACTGAATTACTCATCACAGCGACTATCAAGCTACGACACCTACAGACTTGCTATCGGCGCGGTAAATGAAACTAGCTTACTTAAATCTCTAATACCAAAGTATTACCAACTTCTAACATCATTATTTTGGGATTAATATTAGGATACATCATAATTATCACTACCCAATTAAAGTACCGACACTGTAGTATTTTTTCACATCGGCATACAAATTCCTGAAATATTTTGTTAGGATCTCAATTTTGTTTCACCGATATTTTCATTTCCTTCTCTTAAAAATGGTTCAAATGGCTCTGACTACTATGGGACTTAACATATGAGGTCATCAGTCCTCTAGACTTAGAACTACTTAAACCTAACTAACCTAAGGACATCACACACATCCATGCCCGAGGCAGGATTCGAACCTGCGACCGTAGCAGTCCCGCGGTTCCGGATGAAGCGCCTAGAACCGCACGGCCACACGCGGCCAGCATTTCCTTCTCTCTGAGGACCAGTTCCCACTACGCTTTTTCTCTCTTCACTGAGGACATTGTCCACTAGTTTACTCAATGGGTTGCTTACTTACGTAAACTTGTTCCTCTGTCTCGGCCGATCAGACACTGCCGTAGCACCCGTCGACAGCTTTCAGAGCTGATTCCACGCCAAAGTGGAAAACACAAAATCGTTCCTTTTTTCTACGTTGCAGTACACTTTTCCAATAAAAATGAACATGTGTTATAGCAGTCCTTAACGACAGCAATCAACGATGATCCAATCTTTTTTTTTCTTATATTTTGTTCGTAAATGCCGACGGTCACCAAGGAACGAAATGTATAAAGCGCACTTAAATTAAATGAATGGATTTATTGAAACAAAATCAATGAAGATGCAGTGACGTGATATCAGTGAGAATTATTCCGACGTACTCGCCCACTACTGTACAAAATATATCAAGACGACAGCAAATTCGTGCCAGACAGATTCGAACTCAGATTTCCCGCTTATCGCGAAAGGCAGCCGCAACCAGATAGCCTCACGGTTAACGGGGCTGCTGGCCGTACACAGTAAATCCACGACTGGGTCCCGGGTTGGCACCAACTTTGAGCTTTAATCACTGAAATATGCTGGAATCTTAGCAGACAGAAGGTCAGGGGAAACACATTGGAGCCGGCCGCGGTGGTCTAGCGGTTCTGGCGCTGCAGTCCGGAACCGCGGGACTGCTACGGTCGCAGGTTCGAATCCTGCCTCGGGCATGGGTGTGTGTGATGTCCTTAGGTTAGTTAGGTTTAAGTAGTTCTAAGTTCTAGGGGACTTATGACCTAAGATGTTGAGTCCCATAGTGCTCAGAGCCATTTGAACCATTTTTGAAACACATTGGAATATCCTTCAACGCTGTCTCGGATACAGCACTTACACCTGGATTGACGACCGACAGAGAGTGTGAGGGAGGTTGGAAAGATTCTGAGCTGAGACCAGGCTACGGAACGTCCCGATCACGGCAGTCATCATCATCACAAACTTCGTCTTCGTAAGACATTTTCGAAATGGATGATTATTCTATGGCTCATGTACACAAATGCAGCCTAATGTTGAACGTACACAAGTCTCCTAAATGTTGAACGTAGCATCTACATTTACATCACAGCCTTTGATATGTCGTAAAACAACCAACCGTGAACAACACAGCGAGCCTACCGTATGGAGATGCCATACTTAGCATCGCAGATAATATCTTTCGAGGAATGAAATCTCGCAATTCAAAAGTACATGATCCGTGCAAAAGTTGAAGATCGATAATTAAGCTGCCACAAGGCAACGTCAAATGAGCATGATAAGACAGTGGTGCGACAGGGGAACCTTTACCCTACCGTGCCCTGCCGCGTACAGACCGGTTCGACAATTTCACTGTGAAAAACAGACTCTTAGCTGATGATAGTTTGCAGTTCTCCAGCCGAGCTGACGGCTCCCCATTCGTTGTTTCCATACGCGAGTGGAGGGGGCCACAACGTTCCTCATGTCGGTACGACACTGTACACTGACTCGTGCAGTACGTCTGTACACAGCGACCAAACGTACCTTACCAATCGCAGCACGTGGTGATGATGAGCGGATCATTCGTGTGCCAAAAATGGAAAACACGTTAAATCGGCCGAAAATGATAACGAAACATTGTAATCGCGTGAGAAAAGTCAGAAAATATTTTCTTATTTCGGCACCTGACCTAAGAGCTTTGGACTAGGTCGACATCGAGAGGACTTTTTTTGCACATCTCTGTTATTGGGCGACGCTAAATGCGGGGGATCTCTGTGGGAAAGCCGCGCAGCCAGAGGGAGCTGTGCAGATTCCCGCAGGGCGTGGGCGGGAGCCAAGGCCCCCCTATTTCTGCCGGCGGCAGCCGCTGCCGCGCACTCCGCTATTTTAAAACTGCACAGCGGGCAGTTGCCGGCCGCCCTCTACGCCCACACCTCACCAGCTGGCTTCAGTCGGTCCCATCGGTCGTCGGCCGTCACCGAAAAAACATCGATCGACCATCAGCACTCATACTGCACATCCCGTAATCAACAAGGCTGACAATCCGTGTCTCCTTTTCTTATACTCAGAGCTTAGGGACAGTTGCAGTAAGCTCCGGAAATACCACGACATCAGTTTGCTCCCTACGGATAGCCGCGTGAAACCACAACACGGCCACTGACGCCATTTTCCTTTTTAATTACACAACAGACTCACTTGGGGGTGCGGTGGATGGGATAATTGCCAATCCAACCGTTGTTTCGCTGCGTTGCTCGAGGTGAGCAGTTGCTTCACTGCATACCCTTTCCCGACTCGATCACGTACTCCGCCTCTCCTGACATCGTCGCTGCCTTTAAACCCTAATTATTCTTCCTTCCTATTAATTACCATACGGTAACTCCGTTTGCATACAACAAACGTCAATTCTCATAAGCAATTTCTTCCAAGTTAGGATTCACTAACAGATGACGTTGGGAGCAACAGAGAAACTATGATGGATCTAATGGAAACTGATTATTATAAAACGGAGTGCTGCTAAGCTGTACAATGGTACCCGACTTTATTACCAGACGGAAAGCATAATATCTGTCCTAGCACGGAAAACACCCAGAAAATCTTCGTACGCGAACCGTAGCTTATCTTAAAAACTGTCGTTAGTGAACGTGTATACATTTCCAACACTGGTTACAACAAACTATGCCACCAATGCACTACGAACTGCGGCAAAATCAAAATTCTTAATATTGTGTACCTAATAATAATTTATAAACTGGACAATTTTTGGACTGAGTTTATACGGCTTCAAGCAAATTCAGTTCGGCGGCCCGGAGGCGTAATCGTCTACTACACCCGTGGTCTCGGTCGCAACATTTCGGCGACGACTCACAAGCCGCCGCAGTTAATTCATAAGCCTGCAAACGATAACGTGCCTACCCTAACAGATCTCAAGTGATGAGCAAAAAGAGTGTCATGACACATACGGAGAGGGGGTGCGGGTAATCGAATTAACAGCTTATCTATACCAGCCGTAAGCCGACCGACAAGTAGGGAGTACACACTGAGTAACAGCTGGCATTCAGTCAGTAGCATTTAAGTACACTGTCGACGCACGACCTGACGCGCGCAGCTATGTCACCGACACGAAGTATTAGTACTGCTCCTAGCGAGGCAGTCTTCTCTTTGTTTTCCGGCAAAACATTAAACGAGCCAACCGCACACGATTCAATTTTAGCAAGCTTGTTTGGATAGATACAGAGAGAGAAGTAGATACAGGTAGGTACAACGTAGAGGTCGTGTGCGAGAAACGTGAAAAACGGTCCCGTACCGCAACGCACTGTTTATCAGTGTGTCAACCCTCAACATTTTTAACTGGGCAATTCTAAGCCCTGGCAAACGTGGTGTTACCGAAGCTGAAGCAAAGCAAGTGCAGTTGGAAGTCCTATGTTTCAGATTTCGCCCCGGTAGCTAAGAAGTACGTAGCGTTCATTCATCTCGATCGCTTCGAGAGAATGCTACGATAAACCCTTCAGTCATGTCAGTAAGACGAAATACTTATAAATAACAATACGAATATAGATATCAAGAATAATCGCTAGGAAGAGCATATACTGACGTTTATCCCGTAAGTATTCTCATGGTATCGTTCAGGGACCATAACAGCATAATCACGGAAGAGCATAAGCAGTCTCTATTCCACAGAAGGATCTGTGAATGGAATTGCCCGGGACACTACTACTATAGAAAGCGACGGAATACTCTTACATCAATCTCAGAAAAAAATGAAAAATGGAAGTCAGTAGCATTACCTAAAAAAAAAGACGAAACACTCAATACATGATGTGTAATTATTATGTAATTATATCTATTTAATCAAAGTGAAGCACTTCACCCAATTTCTTTAGACGGAGTACATTACTGGCCCTGCTTTGCGAACAAACAATGAAGTGTTAATTGTTTATTGCATTAGCCTCAATTGTTATTTCCCGCGCAGCCTGGAAAATAAATCACTGAATCTGAGCGAATAATGTTTTCCCGCTCTTGTAACGCTTATCGTTCTGCCCTGAATTGTTTCCCTTTCAATCACATGTGTTTGTAGGATCTTTCTGTCACTGCCGTAATCGGCTTTCAGGAGTAAACATGCCGTTAAGCCTTGGACAAGCTGCAAAAGCTGTTGCTTTGGTGGAAGATGGCCGCAGCATGCATTACTTTGAAGAAGTGTTGAGGACTACACTTTC
Organism: Schistocerca cancellata; assembly: GCF_023864275.1. Lineage (NCBI taxonomy): Eukaryota > Metazoa > Arthropoda > Insecta > Orthoptera > Acrididae > Schistocerca > Schistocerca cancellata. The sequence continues at coordinate 1,140,068,922 of NC_064626.1, read as the reverse complement.
TACGATTTCTGGAACTCTACGGAGGCACAGAGAACCTGGAGGCTTTGCAAGGAGATCAGGTACAGGCCCGAGAAGAGCTACGGCAGACAGAGATGACCGCTCCTTGCAACTTCAAGTTCTCCGCAACCATCACACCAGCCTTCCTGAAGCACGAAATCGACTCCGCCAAGTTCGAGGGGTCAACGTTAGAGAACCGTTTTAAGAATACTGGAAGAAGCCGATCTTCAGTCCAGAAGACCTGGCACAGGTCCAGAACTCACGAGAGAGCACTGCACGTTTCGCAAGGGAACATCTTGGCTGGACAGTACAACAATGGGATTACCGATGAGTCGCGATTTGGCCACCGATCACCTGACAGAAGGAGAGGGGGTCTGGAGAAGGCCAGGGGACACGTATTCCCCTTGCACATTTTCACCCAGGTCGCCTTTTCAGAATTGTTCTGTGGTGGTGTGGAGAGGAATCAATACAGCTGCAAGGACTGATTTGACCTTCGTGGAGTAGTGGTGGCTTACCGCAAATCAGTATGTGGAGGAAATCTTTCTGGAGCATGTTGTTCCTTTCGCTCCATTTTACACTAATGTACGACGATGCACGCCCAGATGTTGCTAGAATTGCGCAAGAGTTCTTGGATGAGCAGGGATTCATGCTGAAGGCTGGCCTGCTCGAAGCCCAGATTTGAATACTATTGAACACCTTTGGGACCAGGCGGAGAGAAGAACCTGTCCGCAGTATTCAGATACTCTACAGGATCTACGGAATGCCCTCCTGGAAGAATGGGAAATGATTCATCAACAGGACATTACCACATTCATCAGGAATATGCCTGAAATGTTGAATACCGTCTATGTCCAAAAGGTTGAAGGCCGTCATTGGTGCACGAGGTGACAATATACGCTTTGAAGTGTGAAATGTACATCATCAAAACAGATATGCATTACCTTTATGAACTTACTCAAAATTTCCTTGAAGTCTTTATCTCTGGCTTAATTTGTTAAATTTGTTTATAACAGTGTTTCTTTTTTCAGATTTAAAACAAATTTCCCTTTTTGTAAGAAATTGAAGTGTTGCGTTTTTCGTTCCGGTCAGTGTATCTGAGGGTATACGAGTGGTTCTGCGAAAGTATTGTCATCGAAGCATGTGCTACGTCATGCGGTTTATGACAGTTGGAAAATTTCGAAGGAACTACCACCAAGAGAAAACCACTACCCAAGAGAAATTTTTCCAATTTAATCATACTAGCACAACTAACGAATTTTTCCGCTCCCATCTGAATACCAACGTGGAATGACGGGACTACCCTTCCCCTATCAGGGCGCTATAAAACAGCCGTATATTTTAATTCCTGCGGTTACTATGTGTCGGAGGAATAGTTCGTTTCTTGCAAAACTGAGTGTATCTAGTTGACAGTTGTTAAGCATCGAAATAATAAAGGTCTGTCAGGCTCCGGAAAAAGTGAAAATTTTCAGATAGGTCACCCACACATATCGCCCCTGACATGCGTGGTGAATGGCCTTATTGTACGACAAGAATACTGTCCCCACGAAACTGGATAAACATTTCGGAGACTGACAGTTACAAGAATTGGAAGACAAAGATATGGAAAGAAGGAGCATGCAAACTGATTAATCCGTAAAGAAAAATACGACTAGGCTAGCAGCTCACGGAAAGATGCTTCTGTTTGCCACAGAGTCCACTGCCGAATCCGGACGGCGGTGGGCCTCTTAAATTAGATGCCTGTGCACCAACACATAGCAATTCCTTTGGTTGGCGCTCCCAGTTCGGAATGTTAGGGAAACCGTCACCATGCTGTTCAACTGTTGATAACAGTACGTCTGCAAATAGTCAACTGCAGAAAGTTGAGTCATGCGTTTACAAAGGAATAAACGTATACATGTCTGTATGAAACGATCAGTATGGTACGTGCCACATGCAGCCGTAAAAGATTCAGAGCAAAAATGGTAAAATACAACGGGCACAGTATTGATAACACAATGCTTACTTGTATGAAAAGTTTCATAAATGCTTCTTTGATAAGAACTTGCATTCGAGCTCTTACTTTGTTTAGTCATCAGATAGCCTATTCTGCATCCCCCATCGTTTAACAAGTATTGCACGGGGAAGCAACTGAGGGAAGAGAGTTGTTCTAAAGTGCAAACGAAGCTGCACGTCAAAACAGTACAAGGGAGGTCGCCTACTTTGTTAATCAGTAGAACGCTCAGAGAGAGAGAGAGAGAGAGAGAGAGAGAGAGAGAGAGAGAGAGAGAGAGAGACTACGTAGGGAGAGCTGTGGTCATCTGCACATACCGCAGGGCTCGTTACGATACACCCAGACTGACCTCACCATTCAGCACGGAAATGAGCCTCCGAGTCGCGTTCGATACGAAGAATTATTCAAGTCAGGAATGGGGCTAGCGACTAATAAGCACGAAAGTCACACAGAGGGCGTAATCCAGTGCCGGAGAGAACCAATGGAATCGCTGAGTTCAGCTGTTTCATTCAACAAACAACAAAACATAACTCGCTAGCCTCAAGCAACATCAGTTGCTGAGCCCAGCTTAGAGTCTTCTTGAAAGGCTGAACATCTAGAATATAATTGTGAAAGCTGGGGCACAATTCAGTTTTATGCAGTTTGCGATACAGTTGACCAAATCACACCATTCTTTTTATTTCGGATGAGCACAATAACAGAACACGCTTTTAACCATAAACGGTTTAGGCCACATTGATCATCTTCAGAAGCCCAGATGACCAATGTATGTCCAAAACCAATCAGCATTGACAGCGCATTTTGTTAAATAACTGTACAATTTTGTCAGTCAATTTCTCCATTGATAGAATGACCCGCCCTTCCCCCACAAAATATAGTTATCTAATGTATACTGGTTATATTTAACTTATGGCAGTGGGTCGAAGCATAATTCTCTGCCTAAACTTCGGCTTCCGTTGCTGGAAAGTTCATCAGTGGCTTTAATTGCTCAAAACGCTGTAACAGAGCCAAAACGAGCTTAGCGAGCCGAACTGTTTACACGTATCCACGCAACGGTCGGCTCGTGACATCATCAGACCGCTGCAACTCCTTACGTACGTCGGCGCAACTTCACGATCTTACGACAGTGGTCTGATAACTTCACGAACCGACCGTTGCGTGGCTACGTGTAAACAGTTCGGCTCGCTAAGCTCGTTTTGACTCTGTAACAGCAGTCGTTAAAGCATCTGATGAAGTCTGCAGCAGTGGAAGCCGAAACGTCAGGCAGAGAATTATGCCTCAGACCACGACCGCCTGCTTCTATCCCGTGTGCTAATGGGAAACAGGCATCTTATGTTTCAGGCTTTTCGGTTACTTCCCGTGACGGAATGCATACGAAATATCAGGGTGAAAAGTATTTAAACCGACAAACTCTGGGAGGTTGTAGGGGACATCAAGACAAATATTTTTCCCTAATGTAATTTTTTCCTATGAGGATTATTTAAACCAATGGAGGCGATATTACGCTCTTCAGTTGTTAGAGGCCGTATTACGATCTTCAGTTGTAAGCAACTGCTGTCCACCGGTGTAGTAGTGCATTGTCTCTGTTTACTAATGGATCGATACACCTGGAGTGAGTACACTGATATGGTTGGTGCGTCCTACGTAGCACACCACAACGGACGAGCTGCACAGCGGGTTTGTCAACAACAATATCCTAATCGCCGTATCCCGTATCATACGACCTTTGCTACTGTGTACCAACGTCTGCGTGAGACCGGGTTATTTTATCTGCTACCTAGGCCATTAAATGGCAAGCACTATTACAATTTTCTCGCCAGACCATTGCCAGAATTTCTGGAAGACGTCCCGCTCCCTACAAGACTACACATGTGGTTCCAACATGACGAGGCGCCGGCACATTTCGGTCGTCGTGTGCGTCGATTCCTGGACCGACGGTTCCCAGAAACGTGGATTGGCACAGGTGGTCCTGTACCATGGCCTTCTCGATCCCCAGATGTGTCCCCACTGGACTTTTTTGTGTGGGGAGAGATGCGCAACCTTGTTTACGCAACTCCTGTTGCATCAGAAGAGGATCTGGTTGCCCGGATAGTAGCAGCAGCAGGAACAATTCAGGATACACCTGGGGTTTTGCCCGTGTCAGACAGAACATGATCCGACGGTGTAACCTTTGTTTACGTGTCAATGGAGGCATTTTTGAAATGTATTGTAATTGAAATTGGGTTGTGTTAATGTGTTGTCTCTTGGTCATAAAAAATGGAAAAATGTTTGTTGGTTTAATTAATTTGCCGCCAGATAAATCTTCCTCTACCGGTTTAAATAACCCTCATAGGAAAAAATGGCATTAGGGAAAAACATCTGTTTTGATGTCCCCTACAACCTTCCAGAGTTTGTCGGTTTAAATACTTTTCACCCTGTAATAACACCTCAAGTCAAGTTATCGCAAACGTCAGTCTAGCACGCCAAATACTTCTTACGTACTTTTAAGAATATCAAACATCAGCATTACCGCAAACACCAACCGTGAAAACCTGCATTCCACGACTATAGCTAATTTTAAGATCTACAGCCAAGCTAATTCTAGCACAACAGAGTACTTTCCGGGCTGCTCTAGCTGGGGAGGGGAGGAAGCGCACGCACAACCTGTGGTCGCTACTCCTGCGCGCGTGCGCGCGCCACGCCGCCTTCGCCGCCACCGCCATCAGCGCCGACACGGGCGCCGCCGCCTCCACCGTGGCCCGCCTCCGGCGCGCCCTCCGCCCGCGCCCGGCCGCTCTACAACAACACACCGACAATGCTCGGGGCCGGGGCACGCCGCCCACTGTATCTAACTGATCAAAGGAAAATGGAGCCGATTAGGGAGATGGGCGGGGGCGGTGAGCTGCTTCCACGCACGCAAACATCGTCGACGATGTGCTAAACGAAATGTGTACGTTACGGTATATTGGTAATTTTTACTTATGGACCGTCTGACAGCAACCGAATAAAACACAATTTTAGTGCCATACGCGTTTCGCCTTTATTTTCTGCAAGGCATCATCAGTGGCAGGTTGCGTGGACAATTTCTTACATATTACGCTCCTGTTGCATTTTTGGTGTTGTTCATCTTCTTATGAATGCCAATTTTCCACAGTACTATGAACTGAACGCTTGTTTCAAACCAAAACATTCCTCGAGACGACTTCAGCCTTGCAAACAGCAGCAGTTATAGTGACCGAACAACTGTGTATTTCTCCACTCGAGACTAACGTCTCCCTTCGGCAACCGTCACACCTGGGCACGAACGGGATTGGTTCGTGCGGAGGTCATTCGACTTCTTCGTTCTGGGAGTTGGAAAATCCGGGAGCAACATCCAGAAATGGCACTTTCCTGTGGATACCACTGTGGCTGAGGAGAACCACAGGCCGTGAAACACCGACTGGATTCTCAATTATGTCGTGTATCTTGCACAGAAGTAGAGCTTCTGCTTGCTATGTGCGGCGCAATTGAAGTTGCAAGATTTCGTTCATCAGTATTGTAACTTGTTTTTAATGGTAGGATTACGATGTGTTGTATTTGTTTCTGACTCGAATAAAAATAGGCATCGAGAGTAAGGAAACAATTCCCACACCAGTCAACAAATATAGAAATTTCACATGCCTCTTAACAAAAGGCAGCACGGTCTTAAGTAAAAAAAGCTTAGTATTGTTCGAAAACCAACTGTGGGTCCAGCGAGAACGGCAGCAGCTACATCGCATGAGAGAGAGAGAGAGAGAGAGAGAGAGAGAGAGAGAGAGAGAGAGAGAGGGGGGGGGGGGGAAGGAGAGGGAGAGACAGGGGAAGGAGAGACAAATTGCGAACTGTTCCCTGTCGCTACACCAGACGATACTCGAGTAAACGATTATTGAACAGAATATTACGACTCTTCCTTTTCCTTTGTTGTTCGTGAAGTTTCGTTAAGGGGGGTAGGACGTCAAACGGGCCGACTTGGAGCAGGAGAGGCACCACAGGACATTTTAATTTCCACTATCTATACTTTTACAAATAAATTCATAAAACTTTGAAAGCATGACCAGGAAGGATTCAGGATTCATACTCATAGCAGTGGAAGCTCAAAAACGTAACAAAATACATTTTTTTACATGTGAAATTTCATCATTTTTTCACTTACTACTGGCTGCATTTGTTGCTATAGGTACACTTTTCTTCCTAAGTAAAAGAGATACTTCTATGAATTTTGCGCAGCATACAAACTATAGTTACATGTGTATGAAACTCTAGAGTTTATTTAATTTATGAAAAAAATGAATGAACTGTTACATTTTAACCTTCATGTTTAGAAAAAAACTCAAATTTTATAGTTAATTATCTAAATTTTTACCACAGTTTTAATAGATTTGGAAAATTCTAGAGTTTCCTACACCTGTAAGTACTGCTTGCATGCTGTGCAAAATTCATCGAAGAATCTCTCTTACTTGGGAAGAAAAGTGTACCTACAGAAACAAATGCAACCAGTAGTAAGTGAAAAAATGATGAAATTTCACATGTACAAAAGGTATTTTGCTACGTTTTTGAAATTTCACTGCTATGAGTGTGAGTCCTCAATCCTTCCTGGTCATGCTGACAAAGTTTTATAAATTTATTTGTAAAAGTATAGACAGTATAAATTAAAATGTCCTGTGGTGCCTCTCCTGCTCCAAGTCGGCCCGTTGGACGTCCTACCCCCCTTAACACCGTCTGTGTACGTACAAGGTTCGTCTGAGAAATTCGGTGAATGGTGTCAGAAATTAAAGACAGCAAAATACATTTGCTGGCCTTCAAAGTGGTCGCCTTTACCAGTTGTAAAGCTATTGGGAACAGTCAGCAAATGCTTCTGGTGGAAACGCTCGACGCACCGTGGTCACGTGTTGTTGGATACCCGCATCTTTACAATAGGTGTGACCTATTGCTACCAGAGCGACCCGGAGACGAAGCCACAGTCAGTGGCAGATTCTTCGTAGTCTTCCCCGCCTCCCCAAGAATGTCAGCTGACAAAAACGAAGATTTAGACGACGTTGATCGCCCTTTTTCGACAGCAAGGGCTTCATCGATCATGACTTTTAGCCGGGGGAAGACTACTAACAGTATGCACCTGACTGTGGTAGCAATGGGTCTCATCTCCTGTAATGATGCGGAAAAAACTACTTTGAAACTGACAAGGGAACCTCTCCATCGCACCCCCCTCAGATTTAGTTATATGTTGGCACAGTGGATAGGCCTTGAAAAACTGAACACAGATCAATCGAGAAAACAGGACGAAGTTGTGTGGAACTATGAAAAAAATAAGCAAATATACAAACTGAGTAGTCCATGCGCAAGATAGGAAGCATCTAGGGTGCTGTGACTCAGGAGTCCCGTGGTCCCGTGGTTAGCGTGAGCAGCTGAGGAACGAGAGGTCCTGAGTTCAAGTCTTCCTTCGAGTATTAAGTTTAATTTTTTATTTTCAGTTTATGTGACAAACTCTTATGTTTCCACTACTTTTTTGGGAGTGATTATCACATCCACAAGAAAACTTAAATCGGGCAAGGTAGAAGAATCTTTTTACCCATTCGCCAAGTGTATAAGTTAGGTGGGTCGACAACATATTACTGTCATGTGACGCACATGCCGTCACCAGTGCCGCATAGAATATATCAGACGTGTTTTCCTGTGGCGGAATCGGTTGATCTATGACCTTGCGATCAAATGTTTTCGGTTCCCATTTGAGAGGCACGTCCTTTCGTCTATTAATCGCACGGTTTTGCGGTGCGGTCGCAAAACACAGACACTAAACTTATTACAGTGAACAGAGACGTCAATGAACGAACGGACAGATCATAACTTTGCGAAAATAAAGATAGTAAACTTTTCACTCGAGGGAAGACTTGAACCCAGGACCTCTCGTTCCGCAGCTGCTCACGCTGACCACGGGACCACGGCGCTCCTGAGCTCATACTACCCTTGATGATGCCTATCTTGCGCATGGACTACTCAGTTTGTATATTTTGCTTATTTTTTCATAGTTCCACACAACTTCTTCCTGTTTTCTCGATTGATCCGTGTTCAGTTTTTCAAGGCCTATCCACTGTGCCAACTTATAACTAAATCTGAGGGCGGTGCGATGGGGAGGTTCCCTTGTGAGTTAATGTATTTTGCTGTCTTTATTTTCCGTACTCAGTAGTAACGGTTTGGAAGCAACTGGTATTGCTATTATGCACTTCGTACTTCTCTCGGGATAAAAAATTTGCTTTTTTAAAAATTATGACGCTCAAGAACAGTTTCACTATACTATTGTCAGCCCGCCTGGTAACCCTGAAGGGGTGGTTCGGTGTGGGGCGGCGGAGGGGTGAAGTTGACTGCGGTAGCCGTCGTAGGGTTGTGGACCACAGCGGCTGCGGCGGGGATGGAGCCTCTCCGTCGCTTCTAGGCCCACGGTTAACATACAATACATATCAATATTACTGTCTCCAAATAACGAAATATAAATTTTCGAGAGTAAGTCAGTGGAAAAGTACTTCGAAGAGAATAAATTGGCTTGCTTTTAAAGGCAAATCACTCGGAAAAATATGCTCTGAAATGACGGAGCGTAAGTGATAGGCAGGGACCGATTGCTGCCCGTGAATTTTAAACATCTGGAGGTGATGGCAACTGGTGTTACGTGGCGGAATTCTAACCGCCTGATTCTATCCCGTGTGCTAATGGGAAACGCATCTCATGTTTCAGACTTTTCGGTTACTTCCTGAGACGAAATGCATACGAAATATAATAATATCTCAAGTCGTTAGACAAGTTACTCGAGACGATCGCAAACGTCATTCTAGCACGCCAAATACTTCTTACCTACTTTTAAGGATAAATATAACGTATTCATTGTGATGGCAAATGAATAGAGCTCAGTTTTAACCACATAGTTAGAAGAGAAGGGTAAGGTTCTGATGCTGTTATGCGGAAAATGTGAATACCAGAAATTGTCTAAAATCGATAGGTTTTATGATATTTTTAAACGTAGCTACATATAAATACTGTTACCATTTCAGCGACTGTCCTCTAGGTTAACCATGTTCCACAGCAGACATTCTGGTCTAACGTAGGGAAACTCACCTGAAACGAAAAGAGAAAAAACAACATGTAATTAAAAGATTATTTTAGAAAAAATTAAGAATATTTTAATAAAACATCACAAAATGGAATCAAATACGAATTCTCTTGCTACAGTATGATGTGTCCCGCTCCAGATGGAAGAACTATGATTCGTAAGTCAACATGATAATACGCAGTGGAAATAGCAACTTGCGATACTGTCAAGTCCTCACACCTCACGTTATCTAAGAATAAAACCGTCTGGCTGGGATGACGTCGCATATGTGGCGGTGCCTTCCATTCACTTTGTCAACATCTACACGATTACACTGCAATTCACAATTAAGTGCCTGGCAGCTGGTTCTTCCAACCACCGTTAAGGTATTTCTCTACCATCCCACTCTCGAACAGCTCGTGGAAAAAACGAATACTTAAATATTTCTGCGCATGCTCTAAGTTCTCTTATTTTATTATGATGATCATTTCTCCCCATGTGTCACGCGAGGTGGCCGCGCGGTTTAGGGCGCCATGTCACGGATTGCGCGGCTCCTCCCGCCGAAGGTTCGAGTCCTCCCTCGAGGATGTGTGTGTGTCTGTGTGTGTGTGTGTGTGTGTGTGTGTGTGTGTGTGTGTGTGTGTGTTCTTAGCCTAAGGTAGTTTAAGTTAGTGTAAGTCTAGGGACCGATGACCTCAGCGGTTTGGTCCCTTAGGAATTCACACACATTTGAACTTTTTTTCTGCCCTTGTAGGTGGGCGCCAGCGGGCAAGCGTACTGTAAGCAGTCTCTGTAGTAGGCCTGTTACATTTTCTAAGTGTTCTGCCAATAAAGGACACTCTTTGGTTTGCTTTCCCCACAACTTTACCTATGTTATCATTCCAGTTGAAGTTCTTTATAATTGTAATAACTAAGTATTTAGGTGAGATTAAAGGCTTCAGATTTGTTTGGCTTATCGTGTAACTGAAATTTAGCAGATTCTTTTACTACTCATGAGGATGACTTCACACTTTCTTATTATTTAGAGTCAGTTGCCACTGTTTGCGCCATACAGATATCTTGCCTAAATCATTTTAGTATTCGTTTTGACCATCTGATGACTTTACGTGGCGGTAAATGACAACATCATCTGCAAACAACCTACGAGGACTGCTCAGATTGTCTCCTAATCGATTATGAACATCAGGAACAACACAGGGCCTGTAACACTTGCTTGAGGAACGACACATGTTACCCCTGTTTTACTCAATGACTCTCCATCAGCTGTTATGAACTGTGACCTTTAGGGTGAGAAATCAAGAATCCAGCCGCAAAATTGAGACGATACTCCATAGGCACGCTTTCTTATTTGAAATAGTTTGTTAGGAACTGTGTCAAAAGCCTTGTGGAAATCTAAAAATATGGAATCAATTTGACATCAACTGTCGGTAACTATGTTTGAGAAGAACGATACTTTCTAAATGCGTGTAGGCTATTTGTCAATAAATCAGTTTCTTCGAGGTGATTCATAACTTTCAAGTACATTTTGCGTTTCAAAATTTACTGCAAATTGAGGTTAGCGATATGCGTCTGCAATTCAGCGAAAATACTCCTATGTCCTTTATTGAGTATTGGTGTGACCTGTGCAACTTCCCGGTGTTTAGGTACGGATCTTTCTAAGAGGAGTTGTATATGACTGCTAAATATGGAGGTATTGTTTCAACATACTGTGAAAGGAATCTGACGTGTACTATATGGATATTTCTGAGTGTTTGAAGTTGCTTCGCTACACTGAGGACGTCAACTTTTACGTTACTCATGTTTGCAATTATTCTTGAAGCGAATTTTGGAATACTGACTTCGTGTTATTTGATGAAGGAATTTCGGGAAACCGTCCTTAGTAATTCTGCCCTCTTAAGCAGAGGACGTACTGAGTTCGTTCCCGTGTTGAAGTCGAAGGATACCACGCAAATGCGTCATGACAACAAGGAAAACTATCGTCAAATTTGGTACACGCAAGATGCCAGTTACGAAAATGTAGTGAATCATTTTTAAAGGAAGCGAATATCTTAGTATACGTCAGTGAGACGAAATCTTTTATATCTATTACTACTTACGTGTTGGTTCATAGTTCACGATGTTGTTTCTGCGACACTCAGCTTTTGTACAGGACAAAGATTAGCACGTATATTAGAACGAGCATGCACGAGTGCAGGATCATATCAAAACAACTACGAGAAGATAACAAGTAATTGAGGAACCAGTTTTTTAATATTTTCACGAGCGGAAAGCAACCCCTACGAATAACTCGTGATTATTCTACGAGCGAAAACATAAGTCTACCAGTGAAAGCTACGAGAGAATTTGAGACGCAGTCCTCTGAAACCAAGAGGACAGTATGAAAAGCTGGCAGTGAAAAAATTCAAGTAAAGCAGTGGATCTGTATGCATTACTGTCCAGCGAAAAGCAAGAAAAAATGAGTACTACACTGGCTGTTACGAGATAGGAGTGAATGAAAACCAGTGTACTCGAAATGTCAGATTCACTAAGAACGTCAACTGCACGGCTCCGTCGTACGTTCAAACCAAAAAAGTCTAGATTTAAATCAGGCCTTCGCCACGCCTCCCTGCGAACATCTCGAGATACTGGTGCGAGTTGAGTTTGCTATAAGCGCACGGCGCCCACGGAAAGTGTCCGGTAACTGGTGGGCAGAAACTTGTCCTCAGAGTTGACAGTTTGTGTAAACCCTCTAAGGCAACGTCTTTGTGATCCGCAGCTTTCAGTAAGTTCCGTCGTCCTGGCATTGACAGGTCGCGACGTGAATGCGAGTCCACAGAAAGGGTCCTGTACCGTCCTGTCCCGGCCTACCGACAGCTGCGTCTGTTACAGACAATGGGATCGAGTGTCTGCGCCGCATGGTTCTGTTCTGCCAGCAAGTTCTCTGTACAGTATAGTGGTACAGAAAAGAACAATTTAAAATGGCTAATTCCAACCACTACGTAGAGTCGGGATTTGGGACGCGTCAGTTTTTAACTGTACAAGTAGATACGCGTGTAACATGTAATACTCATATGACGCAGTAGAGAAGTCGACCGACTACTGCGTACCGTAATCCAGCCTGGGAGTCACTGCGTAATTTTAACCCCCCCCCCCCCCCCCCCCGGCAGTTATCGGTGCCATTCGTTACGCTTTTCTCTGCCGTCCGGCCTCAAACCGCACCATCTCCTCCTCGGTTCTCTTTTTTTTCTTTTTTTTCCCATCACTGTAGCGGTCAGATATAAAACACGAAAGTTCTGTCAACAATTTGCAACATTGTGAAGAGTGAACGCATTCCATTGTTCTGCATTTCATCCTACTGAATACTGGTGAACGATTGGGGGGTGTTTTTATTAACATACTGCCAGCTCCGCCTCCACCTGAGGCCGCCTGGCCGTTACGCGTCCCCTGCGTCGCACGTCACGACCACCTAACGTGGGGCTCCTCACTCGACGAGGTTGAGGAAGTCTACGATAACCGATTACCTTATGGTGTGTTTCTTTCCCCGTATACGGTACTCCGTTACAGAGGAAATCTAAGTAAAAGTTGAGAAGACTGGAAATAAACAGCAAGCTACAAACTCGACAGCTGCACAGCACATACGAGAACGTACGGCGCTGCCGTCACTTTTAGGTCACACCTGCACTAACCAGAGTCCACTGCAAGACACCGATGAACCAGAAGACACGGATGCCGGAAGGCTATCAGTGATTTAAATTGTAGGGAGGTGGGAAGCTATCTGCACAGTCTCGTAATACCAGGTACATGGTGACGACAGACGACAATCAAAAGCTCGGGCTACGGAATGAATTCTGGCTTGACTAAATTATATTAGTAACTCATCGGCGTGAACTGTAGAAGCTTTAGGGCTAGTTGTCGAAACAGAACTGACGAAAGCGGCTAGTAACCGGGTTCAATATGAAGAGCGTCCTACATTCAGTGGTTACAAACCCTTACGATTACCCAGACACGTGAAAATACAGAACACAAAAAGGACGGCGAGAGAGAATCCAAACTCGGAGGATGTATACAAGGCTGATGGTGCAATAAGTGACCCTAACTGCAAATACGTATTCCAGGAGTTGTCTCCCGTGTGGCGGATAACATTCGTGTCACGCTAAGGTTGTGCAACGATGGGCAATTACGAAAATGGAATTGTCCGAGGAAGAAGCGGAGAGAATGGGTAGTCTACACCAAAAGGCGCAGTTTCGGCATGCGAATTTAAAGGAAGTATAACATAAAATTTCCGGGAGACGGGCTTGTCATATCCTGACACTTCGGCTAGCCTCGTTCGCACATGAGCTCGGCGGCCGCAGCACAACACGGAAGTCAAGTCTGCGTACGCGGTTTCTCTCGCGAACGTCACGCTAGGAACGCCGACATACTGCCGCTATTTCAGGCAACACTAGCACTCACTAATGCGCCATACCAGCAAGCGTACTTAAATTTTCGCTGTTTCAAATGTGTGTGAATTTGTAAGGGACCAAACTGCTTAGGTCATCGGTCCCTCGACTTACACACTACTTAAACTTATGCTAAGAACAACACACACACACCTATGCCCGAGGGAGGGCTCGAACCTCCGGCGCGAGGGGCCGATCACTCCGTGACACGACGCCTCAAACCGCGCGGTCACTCCACGCGGTTTTCGCAGTTTGCCCAACTGTGGAAACCACAGGTGGGTAACTTTACTGGCAAAGTTTACCGTGTCATTTCATATGTTCGCTTTTCAGTCTAGGGAAGCTACAATAGCGAACAACAGACGTCACTGCAACTGACACGAGATGAGTGTATTTGACGTAATAGCCCGGGTCTCAGAGTCGCCAGCCACGATGTGACGAAATGGAAACCTACTGCTTTTTCTCAATTTACGTATGAAGTCTAACACTTCGCGTTTAATTGAGTGCAGAGGGAATTTCCTGCTGCATCACTGGGCCACTAATGCAACGATGATTGAGGAGGAGAGAGGACATAAGGCCGCGACAAGTACGGGTAGGTGTAGAGTGAGACAAAAGGGACAGCCACAGAGCGAAATCTGAGCGGGACAGTAACGCACTTCGTCTATCGGAGATACTTCCACGACGAAACGATCTCGACACATGTATTCCCGCCTTTCCCCAACAAGTTCGTATACTCGTGAACACCTGACAGGATACGCGACAATAACGGAAAGAAATGACTGCCGCCTCCCGTGCGACCAGCACAGTGTATCGCCAGCAGGTGGACGATCCTCACGACGGCGCAGCTCGTCGCCGACCTTCACCGCGCTGGGTGGAAGCGTCAACAAAATTAAATACCGGATAAGACGTGCCTCGAAAGCTAAAGAGTTTGATACGTAGCTGGTAATAGGAACGGGCGGAGAGCACAATTTGCGTCTAAATTTCCTTCCGTCGCTGTCTCTCTATACGCCATTTAAGTAAACTGGAACGGCTGTACCACAGTAGAATCACGTAACGTAATCGTAGCTCGTTGCAACAAACTACATTATTTTGATCTCCATTATTCTACTAAAAGTCGTTAGTCGACCCGAAGACACTACGAAGTATGCGATCGCATGTTAAGTGACGCTACACTTTCTAATACAGTAATTACACCCTCCTATTGTGGAACGGAGCCGTAAGACTTTAGACGAAGAATAAACGACATCTCGCGTTCCTCAAACAGCAGTAAGAATTACCGTACACTGTTCCACTGACGGAATACTGTTCTGATCGTTCAAATGGCTCTGAGCACTATGGGACTCAACATCTGAGGTCATCAGTCCCCTAGAACTTAGAACTACTTAAACCTAACTGACCTAAGGACATCACACACATCCATGCCCGAGGCAGGATTCAAACCTGCGACCGTAGCGGTCGCGCGGTTCGACTGAAGCGCCTAGAACCGCTCCGCTTCAACGGCCGGCAATACTGCTCTGCCTCGCAAGATATTGGCAACTACGTAGTTTATTCTCCCTACCGTACCACCAATACCAGTGTGCTCGATGAAACGTTTTGCTGCTGAAACCGACCTCTACGTTGACAACCGCTTTGCTCCACAAGTGCAATGCCTATTCGGCGAGCTTTTCCACCCGCGACAACTGCAGTTTTTTAAGTTTCGCACACTTCCGCAAGTCCACGGCTGTCCACCGTCTCTGTCGGCGCTCTCCTCCCAGCTTCACGCGCGGGCCGCTGACTGCTCGCATTCTGAGGCATTAGCTGTCGCCGCGAAATCCTGCTTTTGCAACGGAGCTACCTACGGAATTAATACTACGGGGTAAATTAGATACCGCTGCATATCCTGACGTTCTATAATAGGCTGAAATTTGCCGGGAAGTTTCTTTCAAAATCAAACACGTTTTCTACTCAACGACGATATTTTAAAAACAAAGTACGCAAGTATACAGTCCTTTTTATTGAAACCACACACCTTTACGAAAACACTTCCAGTCGTGACCAGTTTCAGCTATATACTGCCCATCTTCAGAAACGTCGTCTTACGACGATGCATGTCGTAGACATATTATCTGAAGATGTATGGCTAAAAACGGTCACGACTAGAAGTGTGTACTGTGACTGTCTCTAGAAGACATGGAAACAATATTTCAACACGTACCACTCACCTTTCCCCTTAGAACGACTTTCTTTTCAAAAGCACGAACTAACTGACTCACGCTAAAGGAGAACATTAGCGACGTGATTAGACGCCACGCATCTCTCAAGTGTATAACAAGGGTAGATTATTTTGGGTCGCGTCCCGGATTGTTGTAAATACATGACATCAACGTAACAGAGCTGACAGACGTAAGTGAGGACGTATAATTTATCCGGGTCCACGAAGTTAAGTGAGTGGGGTAATGGATTTTGGTCCAAAGAAGTCGATTGTTCAAAAATGTTATTTTCTTGATCTACACAGTTTAATCCATGTTGTGTGCGAATTTTATGGTGATGGCAACTTTAGAAATGCCTTTAAAATGTTAAACTGATGAACTCTGCACTGGCGGCCATTCCAACCTTTCCCGACATTTGGGAAACAGCTTGCTTCAGCGGAATTTTTGGCAGTGTGAAGGCTATCTTCTTTCAGTATCTTTGGCTGACATCTATATCTCTGGCACGCTTTGACGATACCAACACATATTAGTAGGTAGAAGGTTTAATTCGCAAGCCTTTACGTGGAAGTCAAGATTTATGCATAATGGGTAGTGGAAAGACTGTGTTTAGGAAATCGGTTTACCAACAAAAAAGAGGAAGCAGCTCGAAATGAAGAACATAAGCTCTCAGCTACAGCCTTGAAATTTGGGAGAGGAGAATTGTACACGTGCATGAATGATATGGATTCCACTGGATTCAGAGTTATTGGTTTAGAGCTTCTCTATCAGGCTAGGAAGTTCTCATATTCATTTGTTAGCTGTAAAAAAACACAACGGAATGCATGATAGTTGTTGAAGAAAGAAGAATTGGAATAGCTTGTGATTTTAAATTAATTTGTAATTCGTGTGGCTATGAATTTTCATTTTCCTCCTCAAAAAAAAAACTGACTTTGGTACCTATGAAAGCAATTTTAGGTTAGTACATGCTCCTCTTGTGCAAGGTTTGAAAAAAAAAAAAATAAAGAAATGTCTGATGCTGTATTCAATACAGCCAAGTTTCTATGAAGAATGCAGTGGAGGAACTGGTGGAAATAAACCAAAAAGAAATAGATCCTGGATAGATATTCATGACAGTGAATCTCCTACAAACGTTATTGGACTGTGTGTGTCTGAAGGCCGTCCGGGGTGGACGAGCGGTTCTAGGCGCAACAGTCTGGAACTGCGCGACCGCTACGGTCGCAGTTTCGAATCCTGCCTCGGGCATGGATGTGTGTGATGTCCTTAGGTTAGTTAGGTTTAAGTAGTTCTAAGTTCTAGGGGACTGATGACCTCAGATGTTAAGTCCCATAGTACTCAGAGCCATTTGAACCATGTGTGTCTGAAGATGGGACCTAGATGAAAAGGGGTCACCTATATGTATTGAGTTGCATCTGTTATTGATATTGACTCAGGTACAATTCTGGATATAGAAATTATGTCTAAATACTGCCACCAGTGTGTAACAAGGAAAATGTCCAGCAATGAAGACAGTGAGAAATTGTGGCAAGAAAAGCATGCACTAGCATGCTCTAGTGGCTCAAATGGGGGCATGGAGGCTGCTGCAGTTGTGAGGATGTCCTCCAGATCCGAAAGAGGCTTGGTAGTAGGCTTCGTCGCTTGCTGGAAGAGAAAAAAGGTGAAATTCATTCACTTCAGTTATTTTATGGGAGAGCTATCAGGAAAAACACACATAATTTAGAGGCAATGAGGCGTGCTGTGTGGGCAGTTCTTTCCACAAGCTATCCACTGACGAAAATCCAATGCACAGTCTGTGTCCGAAAAACAATTGGTGTAAGTTCAACAACAGAAATGAGACATATTCACATAAACACTCATTACCAGAATCTGTTATGAATGCAATTGAGCCCACATTCAGGTTTCTTGCAAACCCTGGTTTATTGAGGAAGGTCTTCACGGGAAGACACAAGATGCAAATGAAAACCTCAATAATTTAATTTGGATTAGATGCTCACAAAGCACATTCTGTGGACTTGAAGCACTCAAAATAGGTGTCTATAATGCAGTTTTATGTTACAATAACGGAAATAACGGCAGAACTGAAATGCTGAAGATAGCTACTATACATCCTGGTGTGTTGACAACAAAAGCATTTTACCCTATCAACAAGAGCAGGGTCAAGACAGCTAACAGATCAGTGTCTTACCTGCAAATACAGGCCAGGCAGATTTGATGAGAAACCTGGAATATGGGGATTATCTCTATTTTCCATTTTTTACGGTATTAGAAGCCTTCTCTCAAAAAGTATATGCGCTAATGCTATGACATTTTCTGAAACTGTTCGCAACGTGTTGCTGTCTCCCTGGAACTAAAAAATATGAGATCTTGCAGTTACATTGATTATTAGATGGTTGTACGTAGAAAAAAAGTTAATTTTGCACGTGCAAAATTAAAAACTGTTAATGATACAGTTTGTACCATAGATTAATAACTGCAGTTCAATAGTCTTCTACCCTTCTCCGAATACAATAAAATTTTCAGATTAATTGCGTGGTTAGAATTAAGTTATGGCTTTTTATAAAAAAGACGATAAAAAATAAAAAATTCAAATTTCTGGCAAAATATTAATCCTGCATATTTTATTATCTGTTTCCGTTAAAGCACAGCTCTTTTGCTTTACTCAAGCGAAATTTTAGATTTTTCCATTAGCAAATATGGTTGGAATTACTTATTAAATAAATGTTTACATTTTCCGTTACATCCCCCCTTAACCCTCAGCTGAGCAGCGTCACGGTTGGAGGAAGATGACGGCACTGTTGCTAGTTACTGCGAGTGCCACTTAAAAGTAATGTGGACGGCAGTGTCAACAGTAAGGTTTTAACAAATAACATTACTACCAACCGACTTGAGTTCTACTTGTTCCCTCGGTCTACTGCTGTTTCTCAACTCTCTTCCTTGCAGGCAATAGTGGACTATTATCGCAAAGCTTAACATCTGTGGTGAGCAGCGGACTTAGATAATTGTATTTAATAGCGACCTGCAGGTTCTATCGAACAGTCAGAATTAAGGAGTATACACCACAGTATAGCACCATAGGAGGAGTTGGAGCTATATCGAGAACGCGCACAAGCTGACGCAAGGGAAGGGTTAACACAGGGGCGGAGCACTTGCTGGGTGACTCATCCACAGCGCGCGTTGTATCTTTAGACAGCAGGTGCCCTGCCACCCGCAGTCACAACGCAAACACTTGCGCGTGTAAGCCTGGTGACTAATGCGCAAGCTCCACCCGACTCCATATACTTAAGCAGTACGTTTGGACAAAAACAAAAATTCTAAAATCTGTGGGAGGGAAAAGGTAAACGTCACATGTCTGTACTATTTATTACAAAGGGCGCTTATAACTCTTCTCGGCAGATGTTAAATATTTCATGATTTCTACAGAAACAGACGACGCCTGCATCTATAACAAACTCATGAATTGGGTCGCAGTTAAGACCTGAAAAATCAAGAACACACACTGCATTTTCCTCTTTCTCTTTTTCGAAGAGATGATTATTATTGCTATTATTATTATTATTAATTTTGAGCAATATCACCAAATCTTGAAGATTACCCACCAACAGAGCGCAGAATTCATTTAGCCATAAAAAAATGTAGTGGTGAAGACTCCATTTGAGCAAAATTATTAGAGTGGTCAGAACCAAAGACTGTAAGAGATCTTCACTTACTTTCCGAGCACACTTGGAAAACAGAAAACGATCCAGAAGAGTGAAAAAAGCATTACTCTAAACGCTACATAAAATGGGAGATAAATAAAATGTCAACAATTACAGAGGAGTGTCACTTCTGCCAGCGCTGTAGAAACTTTAGACAAGTAACCGAGAGTATATCAGGATAGTTTTCGAAAAGGAGTAGCTTACAGGTGACAGGTGACAGATTTTTAGCTTAGAAAGTTAGCCAGAAAATCCGTAATAGCATCATTTTTAGACTGCACGAAAGCATTTGGTCTGTAGACAGTGAAATAATAGTTAAAATCATTAGGGAAATTGGTGTTACGGCAAAATTATAAAACTTAATTTGCGGAACTCTGTAAATACGATATCTACTATGAAATTTATGGGAGCAATATCTGAAATAAAAACTAATGTTAGACTAGGGGGCAGCTGGTCACCTTTACTGTCTGGCTATGTTTTAGGGGAAAAAAAAGTGTAACGGTCTGGAATGTGGAGCTAAAAATCACTCATATGAACCAATGTCAATGTTTAACTGTGTACTATAAGCTGGTGTACTATAAACTGAACAGAACTGAGATACTAGTTGACAGATTGTTAGAAAAATAATGGCTGCAATCCAAAGTGTTGGAAAATTAGAAGTAACGAGGACATCTACGAACAGATACAGAGAATATCGGAAGCAATGACAAAGCGAAGGTTCATATTCTTCGAATACCTCTACTACGTGAATAAGAACAGAAAAACGAAAAAAAATATTCCTACATCTTTGAAAAAGAAAATGACAATAGCACACATTGCATAAATAAGAAAAGAACCAGAAACAAATAGCATTAAAGGCTCAGGTATACAGAAGATAACGACGCAGAAAGTGGAGGACTTGTAGTTGTTACGTTACGCTATTTGGTGAACACGAAAACAAAAATAATTAACTACGTAACTGAACCGTTCTAACTGTCACGTTCTTTCACTACAGTTGACTACAAAGCGATTTCTACGTTTCTCAAGATGACTGCGTAAAACGGAAATTTAATTGGAAAAATAAACCAGCAGCTACCTACGTATTCGCTTGAAAACGGAAACCACCAATCTAACGCCCTGCACAGTGAAAAGGAAACTTCATAATCGATTAACGTTTGGCATTCGATCAAGGAAAGATATAATCAATTATCGACACAGCTGGAAGCAAACCATTTCACCACGGAAAATGTCAAAGCTGTATCGTTTACTTTGCTCTAGACTACTGACATGGCATATATTTTCCCGACACCTGCTCCACCAACAGCAGAACAGTTTCGTGTCCTGCCCTACCGAAAAAAGAGTCTTGTATTGGTGTCCTTGTCCCTGGTGTTGTCCTCGCACGACGTGTCTGCCATGTTGCCCTGTAAACACGAAACATGATTCCAGCTTTTGCTGAAGGTACTCCAGAGAATGACCATTCTCCAGGTCTCGGCACGCCATCACAAGGCACTGAGTACTGCATCGACAACAAGTGGATAAACTCACAGATAACATAGCTGCTGGTAGTAGTGTGTGCATTTCACACTTCCTTCCTGTCGTAATTTTTTAAAAGTAAATCTCTCTTTTCATGCACTTTTGATCGACAATGTAAAAACAGTAGAATTACTTGCGCAGTTTAAAACACATCTGACACTTAAGGTGTGTACAGTGGTAAGGGCCGTTTTCTACATACATTCACCGTCAATAAATGACTTTTCAAAAATGAAAAAAAAAAACTTCCATCACAGGACGACGAGTCAGAGACGCCGGATACTGTCGGACTGAACACTACACTGACAGCGGCTTTTTCGAAGGAATCATCCAAGTATTCGCCAGCGATAATTTGGAGAAACCACAAAAAAACCTAGATCTTTATCACGAACAGGGATGTGAAGACCATTTCTCTTAAGCAGTCGATAAGTGTTTCACCACTGCGCCACCTAGCTCTATTTTCCACGCAGTAAAGGGACTGACACGCTAGGAATACTGAAAGAATGTGGCCCCCTCGAAGACGCAGAAGAAACTTTTACTTTTTTCCAAGCTCAGGATCGGAAACAGGAATCGCACAGATGGCACGGGAGCATCGACCTTTCGTGTCAACAAGCCACTAAACTGGCTGCAGCTGATCCGTACAAGCGTGCTTTCTCTCTTCGTGGTAGGTTCCAGAGTCTTATGCAAGTCACTTGACGATCAGTGTGGAAGTTTACTCCAATACGCATCCTTTCATGCACTAACGTCCTCCCACTATAACTATCTCGGAGAGTCTAAACCAAGTTGGCTTTATGGGAATTTAAATCTAGAGTCTTAATCACTGTACTGCCGCTTACAGTGGTGAACACACACACACACACACACACACACACACACACACACACACACACACACACACAGGTACTTGTGGAAATTTTGGAACAATGACTTGGACACTACGTTCTCCAACTGTGAACATTTCAACACTAATGAGAATAGCGAGGTAATTCCTCGACTCCCACAATCCTCCAACTACGAATACGACGAATGTACGGTAGGCGCATCAAATACATAATCTGTTGCAAGTTCTTATGGGACCACCAAACTGCTCATGTCATCGGTCCCTAGGCTTACACCCATGCCCGAGGGAGGACTCGAACCTCCGACGGGGCGGGGGTGGGGGTGGGGGGAAGAGCCGCGCGAACCGTGGCAAGGCTCCCAGACCGCACGGCTCTCCCGTGCGGCGCACATCAGATATACAGTGTTTTTGCTTTCGTTTGCTCCGTCTTGGCCGCCCCAACTTCCTGCACATCGTCTGGCTAAATACGATATTTTGTTGGTCTGTGACG
This sequence comes from Schistocerca cancellata, assembly GCF_023864275.1. Classification (NCBI taxonomy): domain Eukaryota; kingdom Metazoa; phylum Arthropoda; class Insecta; order Orthoptera; family Acrididae; genus Schistocerca; species Schistocerca cancellata. The sequence continues at coordinate 1,140,046,733 of NC_064626.1, read as the reverse complement.
GCGAGAAATGAAATTAAAACACCTATACCTGGATCAGAATAACAACGTTGAATGTTTCGCCGTTGTCACGCACACCAATACGGCAGCGGCATCAATAGCTGTGCAATGCGATACTGATTTCCTTCGTTTATTTCCCGTTAAAATGGAATCAACAGTTTGTCTTGTAGGATCAGACCCGTGACTCTGCTGCGAAATTTCGCTGTTAGCGCGAGGCCTTCTTTTGCGTATTACAGAAAAAAAGTGAGCACAAAGGAAGAAAAGCATGTGACGAAAACGAATCACAACAGTTGCGTCCGCAGAGCGATGTGACAACGGCGAACAAAGCAGAAGTAGCGACCGAACTCGTTCTCTCCGGTCGGCTGTAGATCTTTTGTAAACAAGTAACTGTCAGTCACTGCATTATGTGAAGGCGACGTCACGGTAGTGAAACAGACTGGAAACATAACATCGCTGTGGCGGACGAGAAGCCGACACGGTTCTCTGCAAGTCTGCGCTCCGCAGGCCGGCAGTAGTGTACAGGTAGGTAACGGGACCGGCGGCGCCCACCACCCTGCGGTGCTTCTCGCGTAGCGCCTGCGGCCCGCAACAAACGCTCAAGCGCCGAGACACCGCCGCTCGTTTCCCGGGTAGCTCACTGCAGCACAGCAGGCGTGCTCCCTACTTTCCATCAAACTGCCATCAGTTGTTACGAGCTGAACAGTCAACTGTGGTTTCCGAGTCTGAAGCAGATCACAACAATCGTGGAAATCAGGATGGCCGTACCTTTAATTACGATACTGGCGATTCCCAACGCCCACATATTCCTCGAAGACGTCCGAGAAGAAGAGCCTTAATGTCACGATCGTCGTAGTGCGTCAACCGTGATTCGAGCCCGCGGCATGTACCGCACGCGAATACCTTCAGACGCTCCTCGAAGAATGCACAGTCCACTGCTTGACACAAGCACGAATTTTCACCGGCTGAAAAGTTCCAGATTAGTTCTGCTGGAATGCATTGCAACGTACAACGGTCTGTCCTTCCTATGTACTGCTTCTAAAATACTGTGTGCTCCACAGTTGCATGTAACTTCCTGACACGTCGTGATACTGGCTGACAGCACCGAACTAACACGTATCTCTATTCCCACAACAGGGACGCGTCACACTTTCCAGGCGCCAGTGTATGCGCGCGCAGCACGTGCTCTTTAAATAGCGACTAGTCCATGTCGTGAGAGTCGCTATGCATTGTGTGAGGAATTTAATCACACGAACATCGTGTGTCACGCAGGCCGAGTTCAAGTGACCAATGTTTACTTCCTTCACTCCTTTATAACATGGCGCAGCTATAAAGCGTAAGGAAGTCGGTTGGGTGCAGAAGCCTTCAACATTTTACGGCCGTCTTTGAGCTGGTATAACCTTGTCTACCTCCTACCGTTGAATTGATTTAGCCAACCGTTTACAGGAGGAATAGGAAGTTTGGCGTAGACTCCGTATCACGGCTCAACTTGCCATTTTCACGCGCAGGCGTTACCGCTGTATGTGAAAGCAGGGTTACAGTTAGACACAGAATCGTACAATCGAACGTACATTGATCTCCGGACTTCTTAATTAGTAACCGGACACTTAACCCACTTAACTACCGCGGCAGACGGAGGTAGAGAAATAAACAGCTGCGCTCGCTCCGTAATTTTTTTCTGTTTTCCGTAGTACCTTAGTTGCTTCAAAATTCATGGAGGTATGTTCCGCCTGTCCAACTAACTGAAGGCAGTTTGTAGACTGCCATATGCGTTTCGCTTCTTTTATTTGTGAAGATGCCCTCTGCTTTGTTTCTTCTAATTCTGATCGAGAGAGAGAGAGAGAGAGAGAGAGAGAGAGAGAGAGAGAGAGAGAGAGACAGGCTGACTTCGTTGCCGAATGATTGGGATTAAGCCGTAAATGCATAAAATTTTAGAAGGTTTCTTCTATCAGATGCCACTAAATTTCATTCTAGTGTTACTTAAAAGTTTTAAACGGGTTTTGATAATTGATAAGTAATCCACTCGCAGAAAAAAGTATGCGAAGTCACTAGTAATTTCAACCTACACTCACGTGATATACGTAAACAGAACTGATCTTTTGAAATTTGGTGTTTTTTAAACTCTCAATTACATAAAAATAACAGGTATTTTGTGAGAATACAGTCCGAATTTTTTTCTTATGTTATAATCACTCACAGTAACAACAACATAAACCATATTTCTAACAAAGGAAAGCAGTCTATTATGAACTCACTGTCCACTCGGATGCATCCTGGTGATTCTCCAGTAAAACATGACGACTAAATCCGAAACTAAAACCACTCAATAATTCTAAAATAGCACATTTAGCTGTAAAGAAATCAAACCAAATCGAACGAGTAGCCATACCGAAACCTGTCGACCTTTCGGTACAGCTGCCAGAAGATCGGCGGCAGGACCGATCGGTAACAGTTCTCAGAGGCTCGCAGAATAGTAACTTCGGATGGATAAAGAACCGAAAACAGCACCGATCGGCATGGCCCCAGGTCGGTGCCACGTCACTTCTTCATTTACTGAACAAAATATGAGACTGCCGACAATCTGACCACATTTGTGATTTCATTCGAGACTATGTAAGAGAGAGATCTAAAGGTAAGCTGTGGACTACCACAACGAGGTTTTATAGAGCAATTACTGCTTACAACCGATGCAAATGATCTAGTGGGTAACGCCGGAAGCTCTACGATGATTTCTGCAGACGATGCGGTCGTCCGTAGTAATGCAACACTAGAAGACTGTGGTCAAACTGCACAGGCTCCAATGCTGGCGCACGGGCCGTTAGTTAACCCTAACCGCCGACTCTCAAATGGAAGAGATTGATCGGAAATATGTGGAAGGATCCACTACCGTTCAGGTAGCATATTGGTGATAAATCAGTGGAAATAACCTGGGAGAAGCCGTCCGCGGCTATCTAGAGTGGAATGACCACACAAAACAAATAGTAAGAGAAATAGGTCTAAGACACAGATGCACTCGACAATCCTAAGGAAATGTAATTCACACACGAAAGAAGTGGCTTACAGGGCGCTCGTTCGACCCCGACAGTCCAGTACAGCGACCAAGGGGCAGACGGCCGCCCATCGAGCGTGGCAGCGCGACGTAGTGGCCCATCAGTCTTCCGCAGCAGGCGCTACAAGAAGCGGCGTCCGTCACAGACAGGTTTACTGCTGACATTCCAGCACAGTCCAACGGGAGTCGTGCAACCCATTACTTCCTCACACGTACGTCTCGTGAAATGTCCACGAGGAAATGAAACAAGACGATGAAATGAAACAAGAGATATCAGAGCTAATACAGTATTTTACCGACGCTCGTTCTGCCCACACGCCATTCTCGACTGGGACAGGGAAGGATGCACTAAAGTGGTACTGAAGTACCTTCCACCATACACTGTCAGGTGGCTAGCTGAGTATGCACGCAGATGAACAACAACCGAACTCCCGCTAACATCGAGTTACGCGTACTGTTGCGCCGGTCGACTACGCCAAGTTATGCCTGTGAGCATAGGCAAGTGTGCAGGTGCACCCCTCCTGCCCAACATGTGCACTTGTGTACTTCCATTCGTGCTTAGATAGAGCCGTGCACACTCTCCCAGTGGTCGAGATGTCCGCTTTGGTAACAGCACTGTATCTTTTGGGACTAAGACGAAATCATAGAGGCAAGCGCGAGTGCTAGGATAATCCATGCATTTTGCTTAATGCATGTGTGAGCGTGGCGGAAGAGATAAAGATGGCAAGTAGTATTCTGTTCAATGATTGGACTCGCGATTTCGAAGTAATACTAGCCCTGTTCGGTCGCTAACGGCGATGATAAATACGAGGTACCTAGACGCGTTACCAGAGGCGACAAGATTGGTTCGGAGACTTGTAATTCATGTTACCACGGACAGTTACCCCAGTTTGTAGTTCCCGTCCAAGGTATCTACTGCATCGAAATATATCATCGTTGCCTTCAAAGCTCTTCTGAAATTTAAGAAAACTACATTATTCTAGGCAGATAACAACGTTTCTATCTCTGGAAAACGAAGCACTATTTCTACTTAACGTTTACAGTCATTAGTCATAGAATATGCGAATCTGTGTTCATTTTAGAATACGCAGTTGTGTGTGCGTTTTGCATGGTCTGGATAAGGTTCTTACACCTTCAAAAGCGTTTATTTAGATTTTTTAATCTTTTCCGTTTACCTTGACCCTCGAACAGTGGTACGACATCGCATGAGACTTTGAAGTGAGGTGGGCTGCTCTTTTTGGAAGCTTTGGACGGCAAAGTTTTGGTTCTGCACCACCCCACAGAAACTACTTCACCTACGTGTACGACTGCAGTGCGCTTTTATTTGCTCCCGTCAACGCGAACTACTTGTCAGTTAGAGCTAGCCGCCCGGAGTGGCCGAGCGGTTCTAGGCGCTACAGTCTGGAACCGCGCGACCGCTACGGTCGCAGGTTCGAATCCTGCCTTGGGCATGGATGTGTGTGATGTTCTTAGGTTAGTTAGATTTAACTAGTTCTAAGTTCTAGGGGACTGATGACCTCAGAAGTTAAGTCCCATAGTGCTCAGAGTCATTTGAACCATTTTCAGTTAGAGCTGCTCGCAATGGTACCAGGAAGGCAGCTGCACATCAACGGCCACAGAATCACTCCTCGCCTCTAACGTACGCCACTTGCCATGAAAAGTGAAGCATACCGAAGATAAGATCGAATAACTGCTACGTCTGCACACCACCGACGGGCACGCAAATGATTAGAGTTGCAGCTCTCTCAGATTCGTAGAGCGGCCACGACAGTGCATTAGAATTGTTCGTGTTAAGTGTTGTTAGCGGGCCTGGTAGCGTACGTGAGGGGCGTGAACGACGTCAGACGTGGAGGGACGATCGCGAAGGACACGGAGGTAACGTCGCCCGACACGAGCAAGCGACGGATACTCAAAACGGGCCTCATCGTGTGGCGCCATTCCATCTGCTGGCGGAATCGCGCAATATCCAGATTTGCGCGGCATTGGGATGTCACGCATGCCCGGTACTGGGCCTCACGGCGACGTACAGGGCGGGCACGCCCGTCGGCAACTTCTTGGTCGACCACGGCTGGCCACACAGCGGGGGCCGCCGCACCGCACAGCGAGCACGCCGTCACCCTTCTTCCCACCTGCGCCTGCAGCAACATTCCGCGTCGCCCCGCACCACTGGCTCGAGACCAGCACCAGCCGGGCAAGTGAACCACAGCCACACGCGTGAGCTGTCCCGTCGCTAACACCACGACACAAATGGTTCCGTGACGGGGAGGCACGCACTGCTGGCGACCGGAGAAGGCGTTCTCCAACTCTGCCAGAGGCACGGCGGTCGCCATTGCCGGTGCCATGACGCGGACAGCCACAGGGAGCGACTTCACGTCGGGACTGGAGGCGATCGAGCCCACTCTGACGCCGCCAACACCCCGACGCCGCCAACACCCCGCGTCCTCGTGCGACAGTATCGCGGTGCCATTTTCCAACAGGACAATGCTACCCACACACTGCACCTGTCTCTGTGACGTGTCTGCGTGACGGTCAGATACTCCCGAGAGTAGCGAGATAACCGCACCCGTCCACCATATGCAGTGTATGCAACGAGCTTCGGTGTCAACTCTGCCAGTGCTAGTATCCAGGATATTGAGGACCAGTCACACAACAGTTGTCGGCCGTCTTGACTCTGGAGAGGATACAACGGCTTTACGGCGCCGTTCAATACTGAACACTGAAGGCACCCACATAAGTTCTTCACGAGACAACCTGCTCACAACTGGAAGCGAGGAGTCACCTACCTTTTGGAGCGACCCAACACGCGGGTTATAAGGCGTAACTTTTTTTTATTAGTTTCCGCAGACTGCCTGCCTAGTGCGTTACAGCCCTACTACACTACCGACTCGACCCTGTTCATCTGGCTCTGCATCTAGCAATACGTCTCCCCCTCCTATTGCTAACACAGCGCAAGAACTCTACGTAAGCAGCCAACTATTACAATCCAGCCGACAAAAACTCTCAATTTTCGAAACCTTTCTTAGATCGGCAACGATATCGAATATGCGTGTCTCCTTACTGTAGTTACGCAACTTGTGTCGTAGTGTTATAAGTGAATCAAGTAAGAACTTAGTGATTCCTAAGGATTAGCATTACCAGACTTTTAATACAAAGCCTCCTAAAACGTGTACGGGATGGTGCTGGACGGCAAGAGCCTTCGAAAATGTTCTACGATTAACTTTGAGTAAGCTTGCCGTTAGAATCTGAAACAGTTTTTCGATCCGACATCCGTCTGTGCAGCTGCGTAGAACTTTGGCTTTCGAAAGCTTCGGTAGAGAAATTGGGTTCCAGTATATAACATCGCAGCATACTTGCAATTTGTGTATTGTGCAAGTGTCTAGAGACGATTGTCTCCTTTCTGCATCAAATGCATTCATTGCAGTAACATCTTACCCATGCTTTAAAAACATGTAGTTCACCTTTATTGCTGTCCCTCACCAAGGGAGACTTGTAGCAAACTTCAGACATGTAACAGCCAGAGATGTCCAAGAAATCGGGTTACGAGTTTCGAATGGCATTACGACGTAAAAAGAAGATGTTATCATCAATGTGATTTGGGAAGTGAAGTTAAAGTCGAACTGCAGCGAATTATTTGCCAAAAACTACATCACAATTGATGATTTCTCAATTTTTGCTGAAGAGGATTATGAGCTGAAAGTCGTACATGGAAAAAAAGAGAAAGTTGTTCTGAAAACCGATTCAAAAGTAACGAAAAGTACATTCGTTCATGAAATAAAAAAGAACTGGAGCTATAAATGGAATCTGATTTAGAATTTATCTATTATTCTTGACATTTTTATTCACAGATGACGAATACGTGTTTTCTATTTGTGTAAGCGAATAATGTTTCGAATAATATTTGTTACTCAGAAATAACGAATAATAATTCATATCTGTATTCGTTATTCGTCATTCGCAAAAATTTCACCGAAGTCTGGTAGTAAGCGAAGTGCATCGCGCATGCGTTACTACAAATCTGCAGTCTGTGCGGCGCGTGAAATCCGCGTGGCTCACGCGGCTGCCATTAGCATCGGTAAGCTTCGGCAACTTCTGTTAACGTTCGCGAAGCGTATTAGTGCCTTCACTCGAACACGGCAGGCGCGGTGCGGGCCAAGCGAGCGCAGGGCTCCATTGTGAACCCGCTGCGTGCGCCTCCTCGCCGCTCGGTGTGCCGCCGCAGCAGCTAGCAAGCAGTTTCGCACACGCATCGGCATTGACAGGGACGCAGGCAGCAGCAACGCGACGCACCGCGTGTTCCGGTAGGGCAGGGTGTAGACTGTAGGGCGTGGCTTCGGCCAAGGCCGGGAGCGGCTGCGCGCGGCGGGTTGGGACGGGTCGATGTTCTCGCCTACCACAACGGCGCCTCACTTGGACAGCTGCGGGCCCTGCGGCCCTGGCCCGCCTGCTGCTGCTGCTGCTTCCACTCTTCCACTCGCAAATAGAACGAGGGAAAAAGTGACTGTCTATATGCCACCGTATGAGCCGTATATCTTCGTGGTCCTTACGTGCAATGTATGTCGGCGGCAGTAGAATCGTTCTTCAACCAGCTCCAAATGCCGGTTCTCTAAAGTTTCTCAATACTGTTCCTCGCAAAGAAGTTCGCCTTTCCTTTAGGCATTAGCATTTGAGTTTTCGAAGCATCTCTGTAATAATGCGTGGTGTTCGAACCAACCGAAAACAAATGAAGCATCTCGCCTCTGACTTGCTTAGCTATCTTCCTTTAATCCGACCGGGTACCGATCCCAAACATTGGATTAGTATTCAAGAATAGGTTGTAGCAGCGTTCTATGTGCGGTTTCTTTCGTTTACACGTGAACCACATTTTCCTAAAATTCTCACAATAAACCGGAGTCTACCATTCGCCTTCCCTACCACAGTCCTCAAATGCTCGTTCCATTTTAAATCGCTTTTGCACGTTACGCCCAGATATTTAACCCTTTATTTGGCAGTGTTGCTCTCAAGCAACATCAAATTTACGTTGGCCTTATGGGACAACAAACACTTCCCAATGATTTTTACTGGCATAGATGCCTCCAGGCAACGTTCCTTTACACACTGCGAATGCCCGTTGTTGTAATAGTTCAAGGTTTTCCACACGAGAGGCAGTTTGTGCAGTGGTGTTACAGAGATCTCCTCGTGTGAGCAACAGGGGTGTCTTATTTTGGTTCTGAAAGAGTGGATTTCAATAAACTGGCAGTAATCTTAGCAGATTTTCTTCAAGAAATACCCAGAGGTGAGTTTACAGCAGAAATATTTCAATCTAATATTGTTTTGAATTACGTAAATAGTATTAAAACTTTTATGTTACCTGTGTGCAACATTGCCCATAGTTGGGACATGTGCCATTAGTACTGTATATTACATATGCTTACGGCAGATATTCAAAACAATAAAATCGTGACACTTGCAAGCTCATTTTGTGGTGTCCAACCACTCTCAACAGTAAAATGATGGGACAGCAATGAAAAAAGAAGAATTGATGTGCCCTGTCCCAGTATTGTACGTCAGTACAACAAGCATATGGGAGGCGTTGATATTGCTGGTATGCTGATAGAGCTCTACAGAGTACCAAGGAAAACTAGGTGTTGGTACATGAGATTGTTTGGATTTATGCTACATCTGAGAGTTGTAAATGCCTGGCTGGTATTTCGAAGAGAATCTCTGGACAAGAAGACCTCAATGAAGTCATTCATGGCAGATATTGCCAATGGTTTGATGTTTTCAGGGAAAAGGAAAGTAGGAATGCCCTCAATAGACATAACACCACCACAAAAGAAGAGGAGGAAGCCAACAGCTCCGACTGTTACACAAGATGTCCGATTTGATAATATGGAGCATTGGCCTGTATACGGTCCCAAAGGTCGTTGTCGTTATTGTCCATCTGGATTTTCTACAGTCATGTGTTCAAAATGCAATCTAGTATTGTGTTTCGTTCCAAAGAGGAACTGTTTCCAAAAATTCCATTGCAAGAAGAACTAGAAGGGAAAATGAAACAGTTCTATTACAGAGCAGGAATGCATAACTGTGTTTATAAATTAAATTATTTACGTACAGGAAACGTTTTGCTTGAGGTTATTGGTAAACACTTTTTATCTATAATATGTATAAATGTGGTCAGTTGGCAGTGTTGCTTGTAAGCAACATTTCATAATTTTCATAATTTGTCAAAAATTTCTAAAACTGACTGAATTGTATTTCTGTACGCATAATAAATAAATATAAGCACTGAAAAAAAAAATTTTTTTTCATTTTCACCATTTGCCAAATAAAGGGTTAAACGACGTGACTGTCAGCCAGTATACTACTAGTAATACTGCATCCGAACATTACTGGTTTGTTTTTCCTACTCATACGAAGTAACTTACAGTTTTCTACATTTACAACTAGCTGCCATTCATCACGCCACCTATAAATTTTGTCCAATCATCTTGTATCCTCCTATTGTCACTCAACTTCGACACCTTACTGGACACCTAAGCATCATCAGCAAACAGCCGTAGATTGCTGCCCACCTTGTCTTCCAAATCATTTATGTATACAGAGAACAACAGCTGCCCTAACACGCTTCCCTGGGGCACTCCTGAGATACCCTTGTCTCTGATGAACATGTGCCTTCGAGCCACTCACGTATCTGTGAACCTGTTCTATATGCTCGTACCTTCTTTAGCAGCCTGCAATAGGACACCGTGTCAAATGCTTTCAGGAAATCTAGAAATGTGGAATCTGCCTGTTGTCCTTCATCCGTAGTTTGCAGTGTATCATGTGAGAAGAGGGCAAGCTGAGCCTTGCATGAGGATACTTTCTAAAACCATTCTGATTTGTGGACGTAAGCTTCTCGGTCTCAAGGAAATTTACTATATTCGAACTGAGAGTAAGTATGTTCAAGGATTCTGCAGCAAACCGATGCTAGGGATATTGGTCTGTAATTTTGCGGGTCCTTTATTTTACCATTCTTATACTTTGGAGTCACCTGCGCTTTTTCCAGTCTCTCTGGACTTTGACCTGGCCGCGACATTCACGATAAATACAATTCAGGTAGGGGACCAATGCCGTACAGTACTCGATATAAAATCGAACTGGGATTCTATCCGGAACTGGTGATTTATTTGCTTTCAAATCTTTCAGTAGTTTCTCTATGCCAGTGATACGTATTAGTATTCGATGGTGAAACGACAGTATGTTTCTATGATTCTCCTGCGTAAACGATTGCTTGAACGCGAAATTTATAACTTTGGCTTTCGTTTTGTTATCTTCAGCTGCTACACGTGACTGGTTAACAAGTGACTTGTGTGGACGCCTTCGACCCGCTTAACGATATCACATAGTGCCATAATTTTCTCGAGTTCTCTGCTAGATCCTTTGCTAAGGTATGAGGGTGACAGTAGTTGTATGTTTCGTGCACAGATCTTTTCACAGACGCACGAATTTGTACTAACGTCAGCTTCTCGTCATTTGTGCGTTCTCTTTTGAACAGAGTGTGCAACAGCCTCTGCTTTCTCGGCATTTTCCAAATTTCGTTATTATAACAATGGTGGGTCTTTGATATCCCCAACAGACACACAACACTCCAGACCATGATTCACAATCTGCTTTAACTTAGCCCATAATTCCTCTCTACGTCCACGTTACTGGAACTAAGTGATGTCACTGTCTAAGTAAGGTGTTAACGATTGCTTATCTGCTCTTTCTAGCAGAAACACTCTCCGAGCCTTGTTGACTGTGTTGACTGATTTATTTTCTTTCGTAACCATAGTTGCTAAAATGACATCATGATCTAGAATCCCCGTTTCTATGCTGACTCTGTCGATAAAGTCCGGCCTATTTGTAGCTGCAAGGTCTACGTAATTTCCACTGCGTGTGGGCTGCCGAATTAGCTGCTTCAGATAGTTTTTAGAAAACGTGTTCAAAAGCATTTCGCAAGTCTGTCTGTATCCCCTGCAATGAGTCCATAGATAACCCAGTGTATACTCGGTAGGTTAAAGTCGCCTCCAACCAGTATTGCATGATCTGAATATTTACGCGCTATTGACAGTTGACTTTCTAGGAATGATTGTCGAACTGACACAGCAGAATCGGGTGGCCGGTAAAAACATCCAACAATTAACTTGGTTTCACCTACACCTGCTGTACGCGACCAGATGGCTTCAATGTCACACCTGAATAGAGACAGTATTTTCGTGAACTGCAATGAACAGTCGCCCTCCTATGGCCTGTAATCTGTCTTTCCGACATACGTTCCATAGCTCACTAAATATTTCAGAGCTTTCCACTTCGGGTTTCAGCCAGCTCTCGGTCCCGAGAATAATTTGAAGGCGAGAACTTTTGTGGAAGGCGTTAAGTTCGGGAATTATATTACGAATACTTCGACGGATAAAATTAAGTTCAAATGTCCACTGTTCCACCAGATCAGTTACGGCGAATGCTTGGACGGCTCCTTTGCACTATAACGGCCGCCTCTCGGTGCGGTCTTTGTCCATTTCCTGTCTAACGACCTGGCCGTCGACTGGTCGCCATTCCTTCATTCCGACAAACTTTTCGTTGGTGTTGAGCCTCCATCGCTAGAGACGAGCTAATGTGTTCTCCTTGATGTGCTGCTCTCTGCAGAGGCGCTTTTTGTATGTGTAAGTAGAAAATTTCGCAGAATTATTGCCACCGTGGGACCAGTAAAAAGGACAAACGTGTTGCTGTCATGTAAGAAACTATCGCTTAGTTTGCTATCAATGAAATACATCATTCGACAGTTCGATCTTTCCCGCAGATGCTGTGCAGCTATACAAAGTCTCAGTGAAGTACCTGATCCCTGCAGTTAGCATGACATGGATGACTGACGTATTGACCGCTTCCGTTTTACGCTCACTCTCTCTCAATGATTGGTATTTTAAGTGTACAGGTTGTTCCAAAATGAATATCCAGGTTTTAAGGCTCTGTAGCCTTCAGTACAGCCAGTAATTGTAAATAATACCTCAAATGAAAGAGCAACTCATAAAGTTCTCCTTACAAAAGTTCAGTGTGAACACCATTCGTCGCGTGGCACGCATAGGGTCGATAAGCGAGTTCTTCCCAGACCTCGACCACTGTGTCTGGACTATTTGTTGCAACAACTGCTTCAGACCTGTTTCTTACGTCAGGTAGATCAGCTGCAGCGGAGCCACATACAGATGATCCTTTACGAACCCGCAAACTGCATGACGACCGCGACGTCCCATCGGGTGAACATGGAGACCGTGCGACTGCTTGTGGCCATATAAAGATCTGTGTATCAGCTTCTCCCAGTTGAGTAAAGAGACATAGTTCTAACACATCGAGAAGAGAAATATCAGTTACACTTGCTTCACTGAAAAAGGAAGGCCCATAAACTTTACCCGGGTGTTTACATTTCCAAAGAAATGCCAGCTAGTACTTGCCGATGACACGCGATACAAAAGGAACGACACTGGCGTGACTAACTGAAGCGCACTTTTGCAGGCAACCGTGGCCAGCTGGCGACACAGCGGCGAGTCGCCGCGCAGCTGCGTTATGCAATGCGTCAGCAGCCACCGGCCGCCGCATGCTTTGCCGAGCTGCCCGTGATCGATATCCCGACCGAACCTGGGCCACACACTGTCACATCTTACCGAATAAAAAGAAGCTGGCGGCCGTCGTTCCATTTCGTGAAACTACAAAAACTTTATCCAAAAGATGGAACACCACCTGAATGTAGAGACTGTACTTGAGGAAGCATTACCTCAGCTGGGCAAGGACAAACAGCGAAATCGAATCGATTATTTTCAAGAAACTACACTAGTATTCGCCTAAACTAATATCTGGAAGGCACGAAAATTTTCGATCAGAGTTACAGCTGCCCTTGAGTCAGAGCAGCACTTCTTTTCTCCGCGCTGTTCCCGCCGCTTATGAGTACACATGTTCATCCTGGTTGCTGCACTATCGGCTATCATTCGCACGAGAGTACGCTACTGTGATCTCGGCTGGGACGGCAAAAGGGACCGCGTCGCCATCTCACCGCCAGTCTCTGTTCGTATATGTTTCTGTATTTTAATAGTTGCCGCGACCAGCATTTCCCTGAACTGCCCCGCAGCAACCGCGCCCATTAACCCGACAAGCTAATTCGCTCCGGGTGTGCGTCACCTACGTATCAATGAAACTTTACGATATACCTGCTGGCCTCTGGCGACACAACTCCACAAGAAACATCACTATAAAAACATGCAGTGGCGAGCAGTGCGGCGTGCAGCATCCTGATCTATTCAGATCTTCCTGTGAGTGACGCTCCAGACACGTGTCGCTGCTCGTACAAGCTGTGAACCGTCAAAGTCAGTCCTCTTCTTCGCACACAGACCGTGCAGAATTCACACTAAAACGAATAATACCACTTTGTATCAGAGTCGATGCATAAAGTTTATTGTTCAAAAGCAGTTACTACTGCGAAATAGGTGCTTACGTAGTGTGACTCTTATAACAGGGAAGCTCAACAGGCGATTTTGTTCGCTAAGGAAATGTAATTCAGAAAATGTATTGTCGTGGGTGGCTCATTGTGAGCCACAGTTTGTTTACATCATTTAGCCTCTCCGAACCTTGTAGAGCGTCTGTGAACTCGTTTTGTGAACTTTGTAGAAGGTAATGCACATGCTCGTGACTTTGAGCACACACCAAGAACGTCCTTTGTTACTAATCCTTGCAATCAATACATTAAATTCATTTAAAAAAACCCAACCGCCTTGCAGTCACCACAACTACTTGGTTAAGTTTCTTGCCAAGAACACAACATTGTTTTCTACGGAATTCAGTGATGTAACGGTGGCGGCCGAGCGCACCGCTGGTGTGTGTGTGTGTGTGTGTGTGTGTGTGTGTATGGGTGGGGGCAGCTTTTTGCGCCAGGGTCTGTGACCTCGGCTGCCTTAGCCCACTTTCTCCTCGTGTCGAGTCGAAACAGCGCACACGCGAAACCAATTATTAATGCAACGGTCTGACAAGGCAGGCTCCTCAAACCGGTTCAGCTTCGCTTCAGGCGATGATAATCGCGCAAAACACTAAAGAAACTCATATTGAAGACGAGAGAGTTTGTAAAGACATGTCAGTTCTCGCAGTCAGTCAGCCAGGGGCAAATTTATCTAGTCTGACTGATCACAGGTAATCGCGTAGCAGGAAATTCATACGCGAAACAATTCTACGTCCCGCATTGGGACAGCTATTACTTACACGGCATGTCTTTAGGGTAATGCTTTTCCCCCCTCACTAACAGCACTGGATAAACATATTGCTTATAGGTATTTTATAATATCATCAATTCTTACTGAAAAAGTATTCGCGAAACTAACATGTGGATGAAAGTAACAACATCAATTGTCAAAATGCTGGGGAAGATGGAGAGTTTTCACTCGGATAAAAAATTCTTACTGAAAAAGTATTCGCGAAACTAACATGTGGATGAAAGTAACAACATCAATTGTCAAAATGCTGGGGAAGATGGAGAGTTTTCACTCGGATAAAAAGAACATTACTTATCATTTCCTCACGCATAAATGCACATCGCTCATTATTACGTTTAAAAGTCCCGCACAGGGCCTTAAAGCTTCGCTTTTGCCGTTCGTTCTTGTGACCGTTCATTGAAAACATGTCTTGTGTTTTGTCGTAGCTTCTATTCACACTGAGGCATTGATATTTAATTAGTGTGTGTTAGAATATGGTAAACAAAGGAATATGTATTGACATGACAACTGTTTCACAATAAAAGAAAAATCAACGTGGTACGGTTCGCCGATGACATCCCGTGCCAAAAGTGAACAATGACTGACTGCGTCTGGTGCTTCATGAACAGGAACGTGAACTAGGTGGATGTCACAATCAGAAGGTGAACAAAGGGAAAAGTGCGGCAATGGCGAGTGCATGACGTAGACGTGTTAGTGGCTAAAAGTTAAACACGGGCAAGAGACTCTTCAAGAGACGGATGAAATCTAGAACCTCAGAAAGACAGGATAAAGAAGAAAGATGCAAGAAAGAAACGCCAGTAAGGTTTCTTAAGAAAAGAAACTGGTGTTGATACACGAAAAGATAGGCTTGGAGCTTAACTCTATATGGATGCGAAACGTGCACAATGCGCAAAACAGAAATTAAACAACCAGGAACGTTTGAAGCATGGTGTTACATCAGATGAAGGAATGAAAGCGTCCTGTAAAGAATAGACATGAAAAAATACCTGATAAAGAACATTCTGGATGACAAAAGACAGAATCGTTGGGATCGTATTACGCTGTGAGATGTTGCTGAAAACTGGTGTCGAAGGGTTCGTGGAAGGCCAATCGTAAGGGAGGGACCCGGTACGAGTGTATGTGGCAGATCATCAATGACGCAGGAGGCAACAGTTTTTCTGAAATAGAGGTGCTAGCTAGCAAGCGTCAGCAACGAGGAACTGCACCAAATCGCCTTCGCGCTGCTGACCAAAACAACAAGTGCAGCACACCTGCATCGTTATTTGAGAGTTGTCCTGATATGCAAGCAGCAAGAATCAAAAATAAAGTTTCTTCTCTTTCTTCCCTGCTTGTATAGTTAACAAAAATTTATCGTACTTACTGTAAACGGTCTTTAGCAAAATTTATACATGGGACGAATAATTCGAAGAGGTGGAATTGAAAACTCACTGCCTTTCTCTGAGCCGTTGGTTCAAAAATGGCTCTGAGCACTATGGGACTTAACATCTGAGGTCATCAGTCCCCTAGAACTTAGAACTACTAACCTAAGGACATCACACACATCCATGCCCGAGGCAGGATTCGAACCTGCGACCGTGGCGGTCGCGCAGTTCCAGACTGTAGCGGCTAGAACCGCTCGGCCAGCCCGGCCGGCTCTGAGCCGTTGTAAAGGTTTTACCCGTCGCTCAGATCTGGTGAAATTAAGACGCGCCGGTGTATGTGACCGACGTGACACTTCATCACCTGCGTAACTTGTAATATTTTAAACAGGGACTGTGTTTTCATCTCGCAAAATCGAGTGTACTGTCGGCCTGACGAGACGCAGAGTTACGACGTCGAAATGCCGTTTTGGGAAGACGAGGACCGCCGGCGGTACACCCGGCTGTACCAGATGACAATGAGTCGCCGGAAAAGTCTAAAAAATTATACAGGAACAATATTGTAGCATATTCTCCAAAAGTGGGTTGATGAGAAGCTGAAGAATTATTTAATAGTGTGAAGTGACCATGCAAGCGTTTCGCTGTGTACGCCGAATAGTTGTTTTCAGTATGGAGAGCGTCTAAAGTAGTCAGTCAACAAACTCAGATAATAGTAAACTACATCCACGCTCAATTAGATCTGCAATAAATTGGAGGTATTTTGCATGATGCGCTTCCATATGAGGCGAAACATTTTATCCGTAACGCTTCCTTCATCGTGAGTATCACTACATAGGAGAAGGAAACGAGGATTTTTCCGCTACCTACCGGTGTAACCGGCACAATTAAACGAACTCACAGAAACCATCTCAGAAGAAAGCAAAAAATACATAGTCACCATGTCGAGGATGCTTGTTCCAAGATATACTGCATCGTACAAGTGGTCACACGAAGCTTAAAATGACCTCACCGAGCACGCCCACATTAGAGAAAGGTTGAATAAACTTAAGATGTTGTCGCTAACAACTACAGTACATGACCTGATGTGTGATCTTCTAGCATGGTGCTATTTTCAGTTTGACGGCAATTTCTTGCAATTTTGCCGACTTTATCCCAGTATTCCAACTATCCCGTTTTCGAGATGCTCGTCCACAGACTCGCATAAATACAGAAATACACTCTTACTGCATACCAAGTCCACATTTCACTGCAATAATAGTGTGTTACAAAGCAATGGCCTACACTCTATGACTGAGACAATAAGTCAATAGTAGACTTGTAAATAATGGCAGGAAATCATTAAAAGCAGACAAGACATCGCTAAATTATACTGCCACCAAGACGAGAGGACAAACGTCCTTGTTACAAACAAACAGCCTTGCAGTAGGGCTCTCCGCCTCCGCCCTGACCGCCAGGCCTCTACGACTGCCGGCGGAAGTGCGTGCACGTGGAAAGGCCACTGCTGGGGCGCGCACACACGACACACAAACAAATATCTCGTCCCACTGAGTCCAGCAGTAGCAGCAGCAGGGAACACACAGTCCCTTGTTCTGGACCACAACGCCGTCCTTTCGTACAGCCAACACTTCCAAGATGCTTTCGTACATCTAAACTAGATTAAACGAGTAACAATCACATCGTGTTTGTAGTAGTGCACTGCACGCAGCCAGGCATGTTCTCGCTTCGACCGCTGTCACACCTAATGCCTCCTTTCTCAACACACCTAGTGTGCAATATTCCTTGTGTTGTTTTTAAATAACATCTTACACCGCTAGAAAAATGAGACGAAATAATGTGATTACCCCGTGCAACAGCGCTAAGGTCATGTCGAATTACAAGTCAAAGAACACGTTTTACTGCCCAAATATATAGCAGATGCAGCAAAGCTATACTAAAAGAGATGGCTTGCACAATGCCTGTCAGTTCAGTTTTAGAGTATTTCGACGTGGCACTACCCTTCCTTGCATTTTTGCGATTGACAAATGCTTCAGTAGAACTACTACCTTAGAGACATATAGCTTATGCACCTCCCACTACATCCTTCTGATTTTGAAATCAAGTTTGCTTATTGACATCAGCACTTCTTTTTAAAACCTTTCTTTCTATAGCGGCCACATCTCAATTTGACAATCCTCCAACAGTGCACCCACCATTCGTTGTTTCTGTAGCGTTAAACGTCTTCTACAACTAGGAAATGGGTGGGACTTCTGGATAGCAATGAGAGCAAAGCATCGCTAATAAATGGGCATTAGAAGTAGACTTGGCGATAATTCTTCTATCGCCACCATCTTAGATCTCTCAAAGAGGTCACATGAATGCAGTCAAAGAAATCAGAGTGGCTGCTTACAATCACTCTACCGTTGCTCAATATGCATATAGCACAAAGAAACGGTTCAAGTCTTTTCCAAGCAGCCTCCATGAACATAGAAGTAATATGTTTAACAGGAACGCGCTTAAGTTTATTCCAAAGTCACACTGTGGGTCAGATCCTCTAGTATGCAGCCAAGGTCTGATTAACTCATCACGCCGTATGCATAACACATTAACGACTTGCTGAAACACTTCACTTCAACAGCATTAACAGTAACATCCAGTTCACCATGCAAGTAGAAAAAGACAATGCATTGCCCTTCCTCGAATTCCTCGTCCGCCGCAAGCGAAATGGGTGCCTCGACCACAGCAGCTACAGCAAACCCACCCACACCGACCTGTACTTGCACGCCATCAGCCGTCATCAGAAGCACAACTTTCTTACAAACATTGGTGCGTCCTGCCAAGAATGGTATCAGACGGCGATAGCCTTCCCCATCTGAACCACCGACGCGAGGTCTTCAGGAACGACGGGTACAACGTTCTCACCAAATAAATGAAGAAATTTCAAAAAAAAACTTGCTTTCCTGCAGTTCTGTGGCTCCGTACCGGGCAAGATAAGCCGCCTGCTGAGAAGAAGCGCCGCGCCGCCGGATTAGCCGAGCGGTCTGGGGCGTTGCAGTCATGGACTGTGCGGCTGGTCCCGGTGGAGGTTCGAGTCCTCCCTCGGGCATAGATTTCACACACATTTGAACATTTTTTTTTTTTTTTTTTTTTTTTTTTAAGAAGAAGCCAGAGCAAATCGATCTTCTGGCCGTCGACAAAAATCCGGCAATTACCGAGACCACTCAAAGATTCAGCAGGTCTCGGAACACCAGGGGAGTACGTGATACTTTGCAAATGCGTTCAGTCTTACGTCGGACAAACAATACGCATTCTAGAACAACGCAGGGAGGAGCGTGAGAGGTTTTACTGCCTTCGCTGCCCCAAGAAATCCGCTTTAACTGAGTATGCTTTAGGAAACAATCACCAGATCAAATTTGACGGAACTTCTGTCGCGGCTTCTGGGACTCCGTGATTAAAGAAGCCACATAAATAATAAGTACCGATAATAGCCTTAACTGAGACTGCGGCCTGCAGTTCAGCGCAGCGTGGGGATCCAGCACCGAGCAGTCGAAGCGGGCGCATCCAATGTCGGGTCAACGTGTACCAGTGTATGGCGACGTGGCGAGTACCTGAGACGGCACAGTCGGCAGCTAGCGCGTACAGGGGCGTACCAACAGCCCATGGCAGTCGTACCGCTTGACAAAGAACAACGAGTGCTCGGCCGAAAGCTCGTGTAATTTTAATCACTTAAAGCTCGTGGACGCCCGAGGATTTTTTTTTTTCCCCTACGCCACCGCCACGAGACTCTGCGTTCTTTCAGGTCCTATATGGCTTTCGAGGGAATCTTATACGATTACTCCTGCCAAATAATGCCATTTTCAGGTACCGATTATGGAGGTGGAGAGAAATCACGCATCCTCCTCTCCAAAGTAGACTAGAAGTGCTGAATAACATAGTGATCTTGTGACAGTAGTAGCCAGGAGAGGTGCCACGTGTGTGAACAGGTGCTTTGTCATCTCAGAACGCAGCTTCACCGCTGGAGAACAAACGCTAAACCATGGAATGGACCTCAGCAGCCGAAATGGTAACATAATCCTTGGCAGTAATGCGACCTTGCAGAGTAAGCACGGGGCCCATGAAACACTCGCCTGTTTCACTCTTGGGACATAAACTCGGCCAGGAGTTGAACACAGTGCGCAACAAGACTCACCTGTCCAAATGACTTTCTCGCATCTGCACCAAAGTTCAGGCTTTATGGCTTCGGAACCACGTTTTCCCGTTACAGGCATTTGCATCACTGATGAGTGGTTTTGGAATTCCAGCTCGCCCTCCAAGTCCCTGCTTTTTCAGGTCCTTTCGTACTGTTTTGGCGTTGATAGGGTTCAATGACCGTCTGTCGCTATCACTCAACACATTCTTTCTTCCGCGAAAGCCGTTTTTCCGCTTACCCTGTACGCGATACGAATCTTCGACATGGTGCATCTGGAAACAGCAAACACTTTGGCTATCTTGGATACGGAAAGCACCCAGCATAGCAGCACCAAGTTGCCCACGTTCTAATTCACTTCGCTTCGACATAATGCAGTGACAAGAACAAAGAACAATGTTCTCACCATGAACGAGGCTTGCAACGTATTGAGAACACAGCGCAGGTGCCGTTCGTGGTCAAACACAACAGCGCCACCTTCAGGCGTGGCTACAATCTCCATTTACGTTCAAGCATGCATTTCTCGCGGTGTGTCCATATTTTTGTCCAGTTCCTGTATATGTCGGTACAGTCATCGATTTTGTGGTGAGGTTTACCTGCTGTGGACATAAGTGTACAAAGTGTCTCGTGCACTAGTACTCAAAATGACGAAGAGGCGGCACTTTGGGCTAGTCGGTGTCAGGAAATACATCTGAGCAGCGACGAACTGGCCATGGTTTTCCTGCCCGATAGGTAACTCAGTCACCAGACGTGACACCGACAGACTACTACCTTTGTGGTTATGAGAACAGTTTCCTATACGAAATTCCAGTTAATATTCGTAGAGAGCTGGTTGTTAAGATTTTCACGACCTCCTAAATTTTAAGGTCACCCCCTGGAATTATTGAGCGTGTTACACAGTCCACACTTCTACAACCTTCTCTTGATAATATATGTATGTATATGATAATGTTGCTTGACACGATGAAAAGTCTCTGTCACGAATTCCTCCTCCCCCCCCCCCCTCTCTCTCTCTCTCTCTCTCTCTCTCTCTCTCTCTCTCTCTCACACACACACACACACACACACAGCCGTAGCTCAACGTGGATGTACAAGATTGTCTAATAACGTCAATATGTGTCAGTATAGATATGGAAGGGTATAAATAACTCGACAATTGATGTATTTTTGCAATCTACGGCATACGTCCAGATATCAAATAAAAGGCAGATTATGTAGTACCACACAGACAAATTATTTTTGAAGTGTGTGTGTGTGTGTGTGTGTGTGTGTGTGTGTGTGAGAGAGAGAGAGAGAGAGAGAGAGAGAGAGAGAGAAAGAGAGAGAGAGTGTAAAGCATTTCTCATTTGTTATCTTCACGACACTTAGGGAAAGTGGAAGAGTCTATAAGATACAGAAAATATGTACGGATGTTGACAAGTCCCTCCGAAAGATACCTTATGAAGTTCGTAGGAAGACAGACGGACCTTACATTGAGTAAATTCGCTCAGTTGCCTCCAGCGTACCCTCATCTCTTGCTACAGCCTAAGGCAGTTTGTGGTTTTATGGAGAAGCCCATTTGGTGTCGTCGATGTTGAATAAATGGTTCACTGTAAAAGTAGCTCATATGAACCTTTCAAGCCTGATTGTACGAAGTAAAGGTACAGCAGTAAGGATAAAGAACAGCTTCATTTCAATGTGTGGAGTAGTGGGGACACGTGCAGGATGCTGTGATAACGCTGAACTAACTTAACAAGTACTCCAGTAATTACAAGAGCACGTGAATCGTTCTTTTACACCTCTTCTAGCTAAGCACACGCTGCTTCGCTCGTGTGCACTGCATGCCCTGCACAGTTTTTTTTTTTTTGCTTTCATTTCATTGAATTTTTACATTGTTAACAAATTGCAACACTTTCTAAGCTTTTCACAGTAACTCAGGCCATTTATGCATGGTCTTTACCGAATGTACACTACTGGCCATTAAAATTGCTACACCACAAAGATGACGTGCTACAGACGCAAAATTTAACCGACAGGAAGAAGATGCTGTGACATGCAAATGATTAGCTATTCAGAGCATTCACACAAGGTTGGCGCCGGTGGCGACACCTACAACGTGCTGACATGAGGACAGTTGCCAACCGATTTCTCATACACAAACAGCAGTTGACCGGCGTTGCTGGTGAAAAGTTGTTGTGATGCCTCGTGTAAGGAGGAGAAATGCGTACCATCACGTTTTCGACTTTGACAAAGGTCGGATTGTAGCCTAACGCGATTGCGGTTTATCGTATCGCGACATTGCTGCTCGAGAGCCAATGACTGTTAGCAGAATATGGAATCGGTGGGTTCAGGAGGGTAATACGGAACGCCGTGCTGGATCCCAACGGCCTCGTATCACTATCAGTTAGACGACAGGAATCTTATCCGCATGGCTGTAACGAATCGTGCAGCCACGTCTCGATCCTTGAGTCAACAGATGGGGACGTTTGCAAGACAACCACCATCTACACGAACAGTTCGACGACGTTTGCAGCAGCATCGACTATCAGCTCGGGGACCCTGGCTGCGGTTACCCTTGACGCTGCATCACAGACAGGAGCGCCTGCGATGGTGTACTTAACGACGAACCTGGGTGCACGAATGGCATAACGTTGTTTTTTCGGATGAATCCAGGTTCTGTTTACAGCATCATGATAGTCCCATCCGTGTATGGCGACATCGCGGTGAACGCACAGTGGAAGCGTGTATTCGTCATCGCGATGGGGTACCATTGGTTACACGTCTCGGTCACCTCTTGTTCGCATTGACGGCTCTTTGAACAGTGGACGTTACATTTCAGATGTGTTACGACCCTTCATTCGATCCCTGCAAAACCCTACATTTCAGCTGGATAATGCACAACCGTATGTTGCAGGTCTTGTACGGACCTTTCTGGATACAGAAAATGTTCGACTGCTGCCCTGGACAGCACATTCTCCAGATCTCTCACCAACTGAAAACGTCTGGTCAATAGTGGCCGAGCAACTGGCTCGTCACAATACGCCAGTCACTACTCTTGATGAACTGTGGTATCGTGTTGAAACTGCATGGGCAGCTGTACCTGTACACGCCATCCAAGCTGTGTTTGACTCAATGCCCAGGCGTATCAAGGCCGTTATTACGGCCAGAGGTGGTTGTTCTGGGTACTGATTTCTCAGGATCTATGCACCCAAATTGCGTGAAAATGTAATCACATGTCAGTTCTAGTATAATATATTTGTCCAATGAATACCCGTTTATCATCTGCATTTCTTCTTGGTGTAGCAATTTTAATGGCCAGTAGTGTATTTCTAACCAAAACGCGTTTCTGAGAGCTGGAGTCTAAAGTTTTTACTAATCATGCCTTTTGGGTTCTTGTTGAGATACTTCCATAGTAACTTTCATCTCCTGCCAAATATTTCTTTATACCTAACAAAGAAGTGGCATGCCAATTTTCATATATTTAGCTTTAAATTTTTTTAATGTAACGAAAAACTTCCTTAAAAATTTTCATTCTCTATTGCACTTCCTTAGGCCTTGAATTTTCAGAAACATTGAAATACTTTTTTTTTGTAGTTTCTAACCGAGAAGTCAATTATCAATTGTCACAGATGCAGCCTTAAAATTCTATATTTATTTTAAAAAATACTTACATCCGCTATTTTACCCCTTAATGGTTGAATTTTCATAAATGGTGAAAGATGTATTTTTTAGTTTCTGACAGAGAAATCTATTACCAGTTTTCTTAGTTCCTGCTTCAAAATTCCCTCAATATTCAAAATTCCTTAATAGCGACGTAATTTCAAAAAGCGTTTAATCCCCTATTTCTCCTCCTCAGGAGCGGAATTTCGGACTACGCATTCTTAAACGATGCCCACACTGTAAGACCCACACCCTCCCCAAATTCCAACTCTCTATCCTTAGCGTTTTTGGGCTGGGCGACGACGAGCCAGTCAGTCAGAACGTTGCCTTTTCTGTACAGAGATACGAGCACCCGCCGTGTACTCAGTCAAATAGCGAATAAAAGCTGGAACGCCGAGCACATCCAGAGAGCCTAAGGCTACGTAGGACGCGCTCCTCGGGCCAGTGTGGGGAAGGACCTGCCAAGTGGCAGCCATTAGTGGCCCGCCGCATGGCGTCTCGCAGCCCGATTGGTTAGCAATCTCCACTGTACAGCGTCGTACCTGTCGCCGCGCCGCAGTTCTGGCCACCGCCTGATCCGTGACGCAACTGGCGTTATTAGCGGCGGTGCGGTGGCGGTCTGTCGGCGCACGTGTAACTAAGCATCCTTCTTTTTCTTTTCTTTTACGAATATGGGTTTCGGCAAAACTATGCTGCCATCTTCTGTTCTCGTGTACTGCACTTCAAAGCGACTCGTGCAAATGTGTAACAACTTGTCTCATAGAATATGAACGGCTTCGTATATCCGCATGTCAGAGGTAAAACTATCATTATATAAAATGTCATACACAGTGCACCGATTACAGGCGGTCATGCTCGCTCAAAAGCCGCATACCACTGCACAGGGCACCAAATATACGTACTCAGTCTCACATAAAACCAGTGGTACGCCGCTTTTAACGTAGCATGACTTTGTATGTTCGGTGCACTGTGTATGGTACACTCAAGCGCCAAAGAAACTGGTACAGGCATGCGTATTCAAATGCAGAGATATGTAAACAGGCAGAATACTGGCCGGCCGCTGTGGCCGAGCGGTTCTAGGCGCTTCAGTTTGGAACCGCGCGACCGCTACGGCCACAGGTTCGAATCCTGCCTCGGGCATGGATGTGTGTCATGTCCTTCGGTTAGTTAGGTTTAAGTAGTTCTAAATTCTAGGGGATTGATGGCCTCAGATGTTAAGTCCCATAGTGCTCAGAGCCATTTGAAGCAGAATACTGCGCTGCGGTTGGTAACGTCTATGTAAGACAAAAAGTGTCTGGCGCAGTTGTTTGATCGGTTACTGCTGCTACAATGGCAGGTTATCGAGATGTGAGTGACTTTGAACGTGGTGTCACAGTCGGCACACGAGCGATGGGGCACAGAGTCTGAAGTAGCGATGAAGTGTCGAGTTTCCCGTACGACCATTTCACGAGTGCACCGTGAATATCAGGAATCCGGCAAAAAATCACATCTCCGACATCGCTGCGGCCGGAAAAAGATCCTGCAAGAACGGGGCCAACAACGACTGAAGAGAATCGTTCAGCGTGACAGAAGTGCAACCATTCCGCATATTGTTGCAGATTTAAATTTTGGGCCACCAAGTGTCAGCGTTCGAACCATTCAACGAAACGTCATCGATGTGGGCTTTCGGAACCGGAGGCCCACTCGTGTACCTTTGATGACTGCACAACACAAAGCTTTGCGTCTCGCCTGGGAACGTCAACTCTGACATTGGACACTTGATGCGTGGAAACATTTGCCTGGTCGGACGAGTCTCGTTTCAATTTGTATCGAGCGGAAGGGCGTGTACGGGTATGGAGACCACCTCAAGAATCCATGGACCTTGCTTGTCAGGAGTGGACTGTTCAAGCTGGTGGAGGCTCTGTAATGGTGTGGAGCGTGTGCAATTGGAGTGATACGGGACCCCTGATACGTCAAGATACGACTCTCGCAGTTCACAAGTACGTAAGCATCCTGTCTGTTCACCTGCATCCATTCATGTCCATTGTGCATTCTGACGGACTTGGGCAGTTCCAACAGGACAATGCGACACCCTACACGTCCAGAATTATTTCAGGTGGCCCCAAGAGCCCGCTTCTGAGTTTAAACACTTCCGCTGGCCACCAAACAGCACAGACATGAACATTATTGAGCATATCTGGGATTCCTTGCAACGTGCTGTTCAGAAGAGATCTCCACCCCCTCGTACTCTTACGAATTTATGGACAGCCCTGCAGGATTCATGTTGTCAGTTGGCTCGAGCACTACTTCATACATTAGTCGAGTCCATGCCACGTTGTGTTGTGGCACTTCTGTGCGCTCGAGGAGGCCCTACACGATATTAAGCAGGTGTACCAGTTTCTCTGGCTGTTCAGTGTATTTTAAGTAATGATATTTACCTTTGACACGCCAGAATGTTGTGACATGCATGTTCTATGTGACATTACTGTACACATGGACGAGTCGCTTTGAAGTGCAGTGCATAACATCTGAAGATGGCAACACAGTTTTGTCGAAACCAGTATTCTGAATAGATGTTCCTCGTCAGTAGTATTACGCCCCATGTCCAAACGGTAATGTATGGCAGCAATGGTCTTTCTCCTGACTCAAAATTTCATTTCCTTCAAGTGAAAAATTCTATTCACTCGTACAGTAGAGGAAAATATCGATAGATACGGAGAATCTATGATCTAGACTTCGATACAAAAACGTGTTATTGTTGTATTCGTAGTGGTAAAGGGCAAAGAATCTTTCGAGAAGGGATGTTATCTCAATTATTCGAAAAGGTTGGACCACACACTATGCCCCGCGCACCTCTGTAGGATCGGTGCGGCAGAAATACCCACAGGCAACGAATATCGATAAGACGACGGAGGTACGATCCACGTAATATGGGAATATATTAAACTGCTGCAGACGAAAAGGAAATGCGTGAAAAGTGAGTTTTGTTTTGAAATTCAGAGACGCATTATTGATCAGCGGCCCAATGTAGCGTCACATTGGAAACCTTTGGTTTCCCGAGGTGAGACGGTGTTTCCTTAAAACAGTTTCTCTTAACAATCACTGCACTATGCAAAAGCATGGTACTAGCATGAGAAGTTAAAGTGACTTTGTAAATGGATGTGGGCTGCGGTAGTTATTCGGAGAAGAGGAGGGTCGCAAAGGACAGAGTAGCGTGGAGGGCCACACCAGGCCAGTGTTGGGACTGAAGACCACAGGAAGACGTATCTGCATTGGGAACCACGTAGTTAATGCGGAGGGTGAATGTGAACGGCGAGATCGAGTGTGCCCGCCGGCCGGCCAGCCGGGCGGACCCAGACCCAGACCCAGAGCCGGCCGCTCACTCACCCGATGAAGTCCTTGACGAAGCAGCAGACGGCGACCAGGTCGAGGCTGTCGGGCCGCAGCAGCGTGGACAGCGAGCGCGCGTCGGCCGCCCCCGCAGCGGCCGTCATGGCGGGGCCCGCTCTGCCTCCACACTGTGCAGCCAGCTAGTAGCCAGCCCCCAGCCGGCGCTATTGATCGGCCGCACGGCGCACGAGCAGCGGCGGCCACCCAGCTGACGCCGACCGCCCCTCGTACTACTCTCCTCGCACGTGTCCGGGGACGCTCCCAGGTCGCGGCGTACTCTGCAGCGCCCTGCCTGTTTCTCTCCACCTCGCACCCGCCGAGGTATTTTAATGGCCCTCCTCTCCACACTGTCGCTGCCGGGCCTTTAAATGGTTGCGACTCAGAAACCGCGACAGTTCCCTTCTATACACTTCCAAATGCGTCGTTTCCTGCTGCGACACGCAACTTCAATCCTGTCTCAATCCCACGAAAACTGCGCCAACATTTCCAGTGAAACCTGCAACTCTGCCCAACTTCTTTCCCGCCGGGCTCGTGCATCAGTCTCGTCACGTTACCTAGCAAGTATACCAGGTGTAGTTGCCAGCTTCACACAGACTTCCAATCTCAGTGAGATCAACGCCATATTTTGGCGAGTATCGATTTTCAAAAGCTGGCATTCGCTAACGTAATGCGAACTCGCCACGGTGTTCCTGTCGCGTCAGTTTTGCGAATTAGTAGACAACTGGTAACAATTCACGATACACCACAAAAAGCGGTAGTTCTGTTTATAGTAGAAGGGAGATCATTGCAATCTGCTGCCACGCTGCAAAATACAGGCACCCCTCGGGAACTTCCATATACGACAATTACCTAGCAGTTCCTGCAGCTCTCTCTTCCCGCTGTGTTTACACACTACACGACCATCTCCACACATACCAAATGCAGACTTCCTCACCAGACGACGTGTTTCGTGGCGAATAGCAACGAATCGTCTATCGTCGGTACTCGAGAATTTCCCTTCGGAACAAGGTTAAGGTAAAACACTCTGTCACGAGATAGATTTGTAAGTCCATTCGATCAACGGTTTCCGGTTAACAGTCCGACGACAGAGTACTTTAGAGTGACGGCTTCTCAATGAATTACTTTTTAATATACCCAGCAGAACGAACATTAGATAAAGAACTAGAAATAGCCATGGCAGTAAAACATACAAGCAGGCTATCATGTCTGTTCCGTTGGCACTACACCAGTCAGAGATCCAAGTTAAACATCTAACACAACGAAGATGAGATATGCAACAAGTACCAGCCAGGGAAACAGAATATACATAATCACTGTCACCTGACCATCCAAAGTTTGCCAAAGTGAACCGTCTGAAACTTCGGCAAACAGATCCAGCTTGGCGGTATTCAATAAAGCAAAACCACTCGGGAATTGTTAACTGCGGTGCCCTGATTTAAGAAAGACGGGGAAACAAAATGAAAGAGATTGATTATATGTAGGCAAGTGGAATGGTAGACGCTAATTGTCAAAGTCAGGCAGTACGTAAAGAGGTATTGCCGACACACTTCCTTCTTCTGTAGATACTTCGAGATGTCCGCTTTTAGAAAAAGAATTACCTAATGTAATCCTGCTATCAGATTCGCCCTCGTGTTTGTGAGCACTGGTGTGTAAACCGAGAGATATATATTACTACAATATAAGCACAACCCGCTGGAAGAGCTTTTCAGCACTAAGACCGGTGGGAACAAATTTCCCGCGTCCACAAAACGGAAATGTTACCGCCACACGTTTAACCGTGCTCATCGAAATATTACATCGCAGATGTGTCACGCTACCGAAGAGCACTCAAAAATTAGATATAGCAAACACACGTAGCTGGTCAAGGTGACTTTTAAAGTAATCCCTACGAACACCTTAAACAACACTGTTAGCTTAAAAAGTCTTCCAAACTTCCACGCCGATACTAACTCAATATCTTTCCGATAAAACCAACACCCGACTATTCCTTCCAAATTCTACGGTGCGAACAGAACTACAGTTGCACCCACTTGAACTTGGCGCTTCTTTTACGAGACGCCAAGGTCAACAGTGTTACCAACCGAAGCACGTACCGCAAACGGCCGTTCGAGTGAGACTGGCGGAATGAAGGTGGTGCGAAGCCTGCGTCCCGGAGCAGCGACAAGCAGAACCCGCTCGCTACCGACAGCTGCAGCCAGCAGTGGGTCGCGAGCCTTCAGCAGTGAGGTGAGCTGTGGTGAGAGAACGACGCCCTCTGATGACGTCACGCAATGCTGCCAACCTGTTCGCCGCTCCAGACGCCACAACAAACAAGCGTGTCGTGTCGGACTCCACGTGCGCGCTGCTCTCGGCGTCCGATCGCGGAGGAGACTGCGCCTAGCGGCGGGTGGGGGCAAGCAGGCAGCAGGTAGCGGACAACCTTGGCGAGACCGCTGTGCGCCAGCAGCGAGGCTGAACGCCTGCCAAGCGGCCGCCGGGAGACGGGGAGGGGGAGATAAGCCGCGCTCATCATCGCTGCTCGCCCGCTGCACAGTCACCCTATTAACTCGCTGCGTCCAATGTTCACATCTATTACGAACACCGTCTTGCACCTACATACCTTTTTTTTTTTTTTTTTGACGACAGTGGCCCTGTTCACACAAGATCGAACTGTGGCATCTCCCCTGCCCTCCGCAGTCAACAGGTTGCATTTATATAGGGCCTTTGTAGTCTACTCAGGAGTTGTAGGATGCGTGATCGCTGTCCATCTGCATCACCGTTACCTGAAACTACCATTATTTTTCAAAATGCTTAGGTAAAGCCATCTGTTTGTACAACATGTAAATACAGCCTCAGTTGACAAATTCGTCCCACAGATGGTGGATTTACTTTCTCAAAGAAGTCAAAAATCCTGAACGCAAATGCCAACTAGTAAAATTATGGGAGTATTTGTTTTCTATTCCCACACACAATGCCATTGTGGAAAGAGTGATGTCCGCCCAATGGACTCATGAACGACATAGTCTGCTGCCAGGGACTGTGGAATCAATCTCACAGTGCCAGTTTAACCGCAATCTGACTGGCATAGAGTTTCATAAATACGTAAAAGGTAAAAAACGACTTGCTGAAAAAGGTGAAATCTTCCGAAAAATATGGTTTACCAACTAGTTCTGCCGCAACAAGTTCCATGTCATTGTACATAAATAAAAAGAAATTATATTACATAAATTTGTTACTTCCTTTCTACATCCCATCTTAAAATGTCCCGACGTGGTCCCAGCCAGATACGGCGGCCTTAAGCTTAACGCTAAGCTTGACTAGCATGCATGATGAAGCATTTTGTGCAAGCATGCACAAATTCAGGGTCAAAACATAGTTATACAACTATCAGTTTATGCTTCGAATGTGTGTAGATCGGACGACAACGACGATTTAATCATTTACAGCGCCTTCACCGATGTGATGGGATGAAAGAGACGTGGTGTGTGTGGTGTAAAGACTGGTTAACGTATTCTCACTGAACGTTATTCTGTGAGTGGACCGTACATACGCATGACTTTAGGATCAACGGAGACAAGATATCTGAACCTCCGGTCACCCTTAACACAATTCAAAAACTCACGATACCATCATTGACTAAGCTAAAACCCCACATGAAAGACTAATACCGACGATGCACGTTCTTGCGATCTGAAGGGTCTATAAAGATCTCAAATACGCATCTCTAATACGCAAGTGTTGATTGATACACCTCATCTCTTCCTGTCCTAGATTAAGAATCGCCTTGAAGGTCTTCTTTCCTCTCCTGTAATTGGTTCTAGGAGAATTCGTCTCTTATAATGACTACATGTCTGACTGTACTTCGTATTTTCTCGAAAATATGTCTTACCTCGATAAGCAGAGGCTGGTTATTTATGTAATATCAACGCACAAAATACGCTCATACTTACGTAATGAAAATGCGTAAAATATGTAAGAAAATTTTAATACCATGAAAATACACAGAAGAGCCAAATAAACTGGCACACGTGCCCAATATCGCGTAGAGCCACAACACGACGTGGCATGGACTCGACTAATGTCTGAAGTAGTGCTCCAGCCAACTGACGCCATGAATCCTGCAGGGCTGTCCATAAATCCGTAAGAATGCGAGGCGGTGAAGATTCTTCTGAACAGCACGTTGGAAGGCATCCCACATATGTTCAATCACTGAGGAGTTTCGTGGCCAGTGGAAGTGTTGAAACTCACAAGAGTGTTCCTGGGGCCACTCTGAAGCCATTCTGTACGTGTGAGGTGTAGCATTGCCCTGTTGGCATTGCCCAAGTCCGACGGATTACACAATGGACATGAATGTACGTATTATCAGAGTCGTATCTAGACGTATCAGGGGTCCCATATCACTCCAACTACACACGCTCCACTCCATTACAGAGCCTCCACCAGCTTGAACAGTACCCTGCGACATGCACGGTCCACCGATTCAGGAGATTCTCTCCATACTTGCTCGATACAATTTGAAACGAGATTCGTCCGACCAGGCAACATGTTTCCAGTTATCAACAGTCCAATGTCGATGTCGACGGTCTCAGGCGAGGCGTAAAGCTTTGTGTAGTGCAGTCATCAAGCGTACACGAGTGGGCCTTCGGCTCCGAAAGCCCATATCGATGATCTTTCGTGGAATGGTTCACACGCTGACACTGGCTGATGGTCCAGCACTGAAATGTGCAGCAATTTGCGGAATGGTTGCACTTCTGTCACGCTGAATGAATCTCTTCATTCGTCGTTGGATCCGTTGTTGCAAGATTTTTTCCGGCCGCACCAATGTCGGAGATTTGGTGCGTTAACAGAGTCCTGATATTAACGGTACACTTGTCAAATGGTCCCACCAGAAAATTACTTCGGAGATGCTGTGTCCCATCCCCCGTGACCGACTATGACACCATGTTGAAACTCATTTAAATCTTGATAACCTGCCATTGTAGCAGCGGTAACCGATCTGACAACTGCGCCAAACACTTGTTATCTTGCTGGACGATGTGACCGAGCGGTTCTAGGCGCTTCAGTCTGGAACCGCGCGACCGCTACGGTGGCAGGTTCGAGTCCTGCCTCGGCCAAGGATATGTGTGATGTCCTTAGGTTAGTTAGGTTTAAGTAGTTCTAAGTTCTAGGGGACTGATGACCACAGCACTTAAGTCTCATAGTGCTCAGAGCCATTTGAACCATTTGAACCTGTCTCCGAGCACCAGGGCCCCCAGTCCTCTTCCAATTCCCGGTTTTTCACAAAGCGATGGTCTGCACTCTGTTCGTTGTCACTCAGATGCGTCTGGCAACCGTGGAGAGAGGTGAACGATCGTCTCATACGATGGTCCACGGACAACCTTTAGGTTTTTCCGGCCACGATACTGGACTTCGTCAATAGGGCGCAACGTGCTACGATGTACTGTCGCGCACGGTTTTTACTGTGCCGTACACAGACAGTGCAGACATCGACATGCAAACAAACACAACATTGGCTGTATAAATTTCTTTGACGTGGTAATTACAACGATAACACTTTAAAATGTCCAAGTTATCGCCGCTGTTGTATTTTCTTTCAGCTGGTGCAACGTTAGCTGCAAATTATTTTATTTCACTCGTGCCGACAAAATGAATTCACAATGAGCTCGTTTCGGCGGAATAGCCATTTCAAGTGCTCATGTTCAATGTTCTAACTGTTATGGTATATTTTAATCTATCAATATTCTTCGTAATTTACATTATACTGTACTTTCGTTTAATTGGTATGATGCCCATAATGCATGTTGGAGCTAGTTTTGTCTCTGGTGATATGCCACTATTATGACTCACGTAGTTTCTTTCGTATAGCACTTTTAGTGATTTTATATCGCAGGATTTTTTGACAGTTTTCGCTGCAGCGATGCTTTATTTTCACGTAGTAAATTATATCGTGGAAGTTCAGCGATGGCGTTTGATTTTGAGAGATTGTAAATTTGTAGTTATGTATTGTTTTTGGAGTGTCGTGTCATTTTTATCCATTTTCTAATATTTCGATAAAGTTTTCTACGTTTTTTTATGTTTCAGATCTGTTTGTGCGTTAAGGATGGGCTTCGGATAATTTTACCGTATGTGTATAAATTTCCAAGTTGTGTAAGATGTGCACAGCGTCACCTTTAGGTATTACATGTACAATTTGCAAAGCATCTTGTATTTGTTCTCCCTTATCATTTTTGCTTTTGAGGTGCAACTAAAAACTTGATTAGTTACTTTAACTGTTTCTTGTGTGTTCTTATATCTGATTCCAGTGTTTCTTGCTGTTTGTCCGATGCACAATTTAGGGAGTCGTCGCACGGAATTTTGGAAACATCCGGATCAGAAAACAAGAGAAATCTCATTTTCCCCTGATCTCATTTTTGTTCTCAAAGTTACTGTTTGTTCGAAATGCTAGTTTTATTTACTTATTTTTTAGGAAGTTCAGTTTGTTCGATATGTGTCCTATGTTATGTTGTTAGTACGTAGGTTGGTATGATTGTAGTTTTCGTCCTCTTCTTTCAGTGTAACGTCGCTGTCTATGTTATCTGTTATAGGATTTGTATATTATATTGTTCATATAATTTGCGCACCATGTCGGGGTTAAAATCGTTTCTTTGCGCTATATTTGTAGTGTTGTATGGTATTATGTACGAGAGGTAAGTTTCTAATTCTATTGATCATTGACCTGAAATAAAGCACATTTATGTGAATTCGGGTAATACAAATTTTAATTTATAATCATGTCCGTCGTAGAAGGTTATCTATAAATTCAAAACTTGTGGTGATTATTACTACTGCTTATTTTTAAGTTGATACAGTTTACGGCTTTGTTAAGCACTTTTTATACTGTAAATTTTATTTTTGGTTGTAAACTGTTTAATTGCTTACGAATTGTCTACGTGTCAGTATTATTCCTATCTATAAGTAGTAATGTGTCGTGTATGTATCGAGCATAATTTTTCTTATAGTGTGTTAACAAATATATCTGCCCCGGTCCCTGCAGTACAATTTCTTGCTCCTCCGCCAGCTTGTGTGTAAAGTTTCTTGTCAAATTCAAAATAATTTTGAAATAGAAGAGGAGGATTACAATTTCAAGGGATTCAACAGCAGGTAATCTTCTACATTTGAGGTGGTTATTCATTGTAATCTCGATTGTTTCAGATATACTGGTACGTTTGTGAATAAATATGTCAAGTCGAAAGAGCTGAAGAAAATGTCACACTTTGACGTAGCGCACGCTGCGGGTCCAGCAGAGGCGAAGTGCCGGTGGTGCTGAATTACGACACTTGCGTACATCAGCAGGCGGAACCGTACGACCGCCCGCCGGCTTGCCGTCTCGTCTCGTCTCGTCCCGCCCCGTCCCATCCCATTCCATTCCACCCACGCCGCCCTCAGAGGGGCGAGAAAGCTTTCCGAGCACGGCACGGCACGTCACAACACGATACGGTACGGTAAGTTACTCGCCGCCTGCAGCATACCGAGCTCCGTTCCTTACAGATGAGTCAAATCCTGGAATTGCCGTGGGTACTTCTCTCGTTTCAAAATCGTTCAAATGGCTCTGAGCACTATGGGACTTAACGTCTGAGGTCATCAGTCCCCTAGAACTTAGAACTACTTAAATCTAACCAACCTAAGGACATAATACACATCCATGCCCGAGGCAGGATTCGAACCTGCGACCGTAGCAACAGCGCCTTTCCCGACTGAAGCGCTTAGAACCGCTCGGTCACAACGGCCGGCTTCTCTCGTTTACCTCCGGGAAACCGTCCCAACATAAAAGTAATATTCGAACAAGTACTGAAATACAAACAAATTTCTACCTGTATATAGCGCAGGAGTAGCAGCCCCAAGTATTTGCAGCGACCAAAATGAATTAGCTACGGTACAGTACAAAAAGTAAGAAAGCGTAACTCTCACCGAGTCGTCAAAGAATCTCGGTAAATCAAACACACGTACTGGCGACTCGAGGTGGCCGAGTGGTTCTAGGCGCTTCAGTCTGGAACGGCGCGACCGCTACGGTCGCAGGTTCGAATCCTGCCTCGGGCAAGGATGTGTGTGATGTCCTTAGGTTAGGTAGGTTTAAGTAGTTCTAAGTTCTAGGGGATTGATGACTTCAGTTGTTATGTCCCATAGTGCTCAGAGCCATTTGAACCATTTTACTGGCGACTTGGCAACTGGACTACTCTTTTCTTGGTGAAACTATTATCAGTTTTCGACAGGAACACCACGGCTACTAGACACAGTACGTGGGCAATAAAATACGATGCGTGATTTTGAGAAAAAACGATGCCGCGACTATCAAAGTGCGATTTTCAACCTGTGATGACAGCAATATGAGAAACTCATCTGGAAATGCGTGCTCAATTTATATTAAAACTACGTTAAATCCGTAACTAATCTTTGTTAAAACCAAAAATTGGGACACACCGGCTCAGCCCCTGCAGCTAGACTTCAATTAAGAGCGAGAGGGCAGTAAGTTTGGGACATGCTGTTCACTTGCGTTCTCCAGAAAATAGTAAATTTCAGGAATAACAAGATATTTAGTTTCGTGGCCTTAAGTTTGCCGATTTGGTTAAGCGAACAGTATATTGTTACTTTAGAATTGCTGTTTCCGAAGAACGTCGGAACAAAGTTATTTTTCCTTCAAACGGTACAAATTTTAGAAACTAAGATATTTTCTTCGACAAAATACCAATGTGTCGAAATAAAATATTAGCAATAATTAAAGGGCTCTAAATGGATCAGTAGCGCAATAAAAATCGCGATTATTGAGTTAGGCGGACTGTTTTCTATCTTACGAAAGCAATACAGTCACGATAACAATAGTGACAACACATTAAATTAAAATACTCAAAACTTTGAAGATCCTAACTGACATTGTCACTGCACAAAAAGACGACAGAAACGCGACAAACAATGACAACCTTTGAGTGACTTCCTTAGGCCTTGGCGGTGCGATTGGTAGAGCAAAAGCCGCGTCTACAGGTTCCAGTCTCCTCAGGCACACGGTTTTTTATCTTGGCACGTACAGTTACAATGTGTTCCTGAAACAGTAGATAAGCAGCGTATTTTTAACAATATACTCCTGTTATTACAC
Organism: Schistocerca cancellata; assembly: GCF_023864275.1. NCBI lineage: Eukaryota > Metazoa > Arthropoda > Insecta > Orthoptera > Acrididae > Schistocerca > Schistocerca cancellata. The sequence goes on along the minus strand of NC_064626.1, from coordinate 1,140,010,810 downwards.
ACGCTTATATTTGTGGGCATTTTTTTAGACTTTCCTTATCGCCAACGAAACACGGCGCCTCAAAAAAATTTTCCGTAAACTGCTAACGTCCACTGAAGACCTCAGCGCCACGGAAGCAGACCCCGGAAGCAGATTCACCAGTGGCCAGTTCCACGAGAAGCACAACTGTGGGCGCAACGTGGTATCGAAAGTTGCCCGCGCGGTGGCGCAACGTGGCGCACGCGAGAAACCGGGACAGCATGCGCCGCACTACACTCAGAACCTGGTCCGGCGCAGACTGCGAGGAACGGTGGTAAACACATGCGCGCACATCGCTACTGACCGACCGCCGGTCTCGCCCGGTAAGGGAGACACTACTTACTTCCACGCGTTGCCGGATATCTACAGAAGAGATTGCTCCTCCTCGTAAACCGAGGCTCCTTCCTTACAACCATTTCGAATTTCGAGAGCTTCCACACCTCGAGTAACGTCTTCTGCAATCTGGACAAATGAAACAGTCGGTAAAATCGCACACAGTGCTGTGCGCAAACAAAAATCCTGTCATTCTCTGTTCGACGATGCTATGAAATCAGAACACGCGATAACGGATAACATCTCTGTACCGAATAGATGTTGGCATATATCGACGCAGATCTCCGCTAGTGTTTGAAGTATGACGAGAGATTCTTTCATCGAAAATTTCAGTATACGCACACTTGTGTTCCTTGTCACATTTCCCTACATTCCGTTTCCCGTGAAGTCTCTGTTCCAGTCCTGGGTTCGCCACACGATGTTCCGTAACGAAGCACACTCCGCTGCTGAGTGCAGATTCACCGGAGGCGTTCAAAGCAACTAACACTGTCCGAAGCAAAAGTTAATGGGCCAGGTTGGTAGCGTGCAGGCCCTCATTATATGCTCCGAAGACTTTCTACCAGTTTTGGTGATTGTTATTGTGTGACTGAAATCTTCTTCTGAAATCACATTGTTTACATTTCAATTGCCAAGACTGTCGACGCATAAGATCCACGTTTTATTAATGTTGTTCAGTCCGACGACTCGTTTGACGCAGCTCTCCACGCTTATCCGTCCCGTGTAAACCGCTTCCTGCACAACTTCTGCAACCTTCATCCGTCTGACCCTGCTTACCGTGGTCATAAAACCTCGCTCTTCCTCTTCAATACCCCTTACCTTCTTTACCTAACTGAGGAGTACTCGACCCCCCTCAAGATGTGCACTATCAACATTACCCCTTCCTTTAGTAGAGTTGTGACACACGTTTCTGTTCTCCTAAATTTTGTTACTCATTATCTCCTTTCTTCAGCTAATGCCCTCAGCATCGCCTAATTTAATTCGACCACATTTCGTCACCCTTGTTTTACTGTTGATGATGTCCATCTCGCATACTCTTTTTAAGACACTGCCCATTCCGTTGAAGTGCTCTTCCACGTCCTTTTGCTGTTCCTATCAGTATCGCAAAACCACAGTGTATTTAATTCTTTTCGGTCAGCTCTAATTCTTTCGCTAAAATTGTTCTTTGATTCCCTTTACTGTTTGATTGAAGAGCACTGGCGTAGGCTACAACGCCGTCTCGCTCCCTTCTCTGCTACGGCTTGATTTGCATGCCCGTCGGCTCTGGTTTGTGTATAGGTTGTACATCGCTCTTTATTCTTGACATGTGCAGAATTTTTTAAAAACTGTAATCCCGTCACCAGTGTTAAAAGCTTTCTCCAAATTTACAACTGCTACAAATGTGGTTTGCCTTTCCTCACTCTCCAGTCTCACGCAAGGCTTAGGGTCAAGTATTGCCTCACGTGTTCCTACATTTCTTTGGAACCCAAACTGATCTTCCCTAACATCGGCTTCTACCAGTTTTCCTTTCTTCTGTAAATAACATGAATACATACTGGTGTGCAAAACTTAATAACGAAAGCAACTTCCGCGCTGTGTGTCGCTGCCGCCGTAGCAAGATGAAACTTGGACCATACATAGAAAGAACTGCTACAGTATAGTTCAGAAACTAACTGAAAGAAATACGCAGTGACACGAACGGAAATGACGCTTTCATTCGAGACGTCAGTGTAGCTCTACGAGGAGCCACCACCCCAAAACTGATGAGAATACTGATGAATACACTATTCATTATCGTATTGTGAAGCAGTGTCTCAGCTTGGGCATGGAACTGGTTAGAATCACCTGGGCTCTCTCCTCCAAGCAGTCTGCATGGTGGAGATGGCGAAGACTGAAGTAGGGTTTACAAAACCTACTTATGTGCTGATGTCATACTGGACCTATCCAAACTACTGTACTGCTTTCGTTAGCAATTTCCTAAAACTCATTTTGCTGATCCTAAATTACTTTATGTGGATACAGACGGTTTCATCTACTGGATGAAGAACTGTAATGCATATGAAGTAATGAGGTACCACAACAGTGAATTCGTCATGCCCTCACACACGGCCCATAATCCTTACGATATTGTTCCGCAGAACAAGAAGCTTATCGGCCTTATGAAAGACAAGGCGAATAGATTGCTGAGCGTAGAGTTTGTACGTCTGGAATAAAAAAAATGTATGCTTATCGCACACCGGAAGGTGCCACCCAGAGGCAGGCTAAGGGTGTGCTTCATGTGGCATCAAGAGCCCTCCATATCGAAGATTATTTGCATTGCCTGTACAGTGGTGTTCACAATGCTGTACCGCAGCCACCGTATATGGTATGGCAAACTAGTATTCGATCACGAGATGTACACTGTGCTGCAGTCTAAAATTGCCCTGTCACCTCATGACAGAAAACGGATCATTTGACGATAGGACAAACTCTCGTACTCACACTACCCAATTGTAGCAAGAGGAGGGATGGAGGCGCAGAGAGAGAGAGAGAGAGAGAGAGAGAGAGAGAGAGAGAGAGAGAGTCTGCAGAGTAGCAGTATGACCCTTTTATCGTAGTGTAGGTAATTTTGTGTGTGTGTGTGTGTGTGTGTGTGTGTGTGTGTGTGTGTGGCGTAAATATTTCTTTATTTATGTGGTACTATGTACAGGGTTTATGTACATACCATAACTGGGAAAAAATATAAAATAACAAGGTGTGTGTGTGTGTGTGCAACGTGTGCGCGCAAAAAGTAAAAAAATTAAAAAAGCATCAACAAAAAATAAAATTTCTATTTCTTAAATAGCATCAACAAAAAATAAAATTTCTATTTCTTAAAGAGCATAAACAGAAAAAATATTTGTATATTTATTTATTAATACGCAATTTATGTGTACCCTGTATATATCTATACAGCTCACAGCCCATCTGAACGTTTTTCCTATTGGGGCTGTGGAAATTACACTGAAGCGCCAAAGAAACTGGTATAGGCGTGTGTATTGCAATACAGAGATACGTAAACAGGCAGAATTAGGCACTGCGGTTGGCACCGCCTATATACGAAAAGTGACTGGCGCAGTTGTTACATTGGTTACTGCTGCTACATTGACAGGTTATCAAGATTTCAGTGAGTTTGAATGTGGTGTTGTAGTCAGTGTACAAGCAATGGGACACAGCAACTCCGAGGCAGCGATGAAGTGGTGATATTCCCGTAAGATCATTTCATGAGTGTATCACGAATATCAGGAATCCGGTAAAACATCAAATCTCCAACATCGCTGCAGCTGGAAAAAGATCCTGCAAGAATGGGAGCAATGAAGACTGAAGAGAATTGGTCAACACGACAGAAGTGCAACCCTTCCGCAAATTGCTGTAGATTTCAATGCTGCGACATCAACAAGTGTCAGCATGCGAATCATTCAACGGAACAGCATTGATATGGGCTTTCGGAGCCGACGATCCATTCATGTATCCTTGATGACTATATGACACAAAGCTTTCCGTCTCGCCTGGGCCTGTCAACACTGACATTGGACTGTTGATGACTGGAAACATGTTGTCTGATTGGACGAGTTTCGTTTCAAATTGTATCAAGTGGATGGATGTGTATGGGTATGGAGATGACCTCATGAATCCATGTCAGCAGGGGGCTGTTCAAGCTGGTGGAGGCTTTGTAATGGTGTGGGGCGTGTGCAGTTGCAGTGATATGGTGTGCCTCATAGTATAGATACAACTCTGACACGTCCCATGTAAGTAAGCATCCTGTCTGTTCACCTGCATCCATTCATGTCCATTGTGCAATCTGACGGATTGGGCAGTTCCAGCAGGACAATGCGACACCCCAAATGTCCAGAATTGCTACAGAGTGGTTCTGCGTTTAAACAATTTCGCTGGCTACCAAACTCACCAGACAAACATTAGAAGGTGAAGTTTAAGGTGACAGATAAAATATATAGAATGCTTCCATGGAATTACGCCGCCAAATAGCAGACATGTCTAAAATCATATCTCCTGTGCATGAAGAAAACCACAGACATAGTATCAATGCGGAAACAGGTTGAAGAGAAATCATACACATACTACGAAGTAAAAATTCATTTATTTCTCATCCAACTTAAAAGTAATTTTACATTTTCATAAGCAGACACAGCAACACGATTTTCATATACCTCCTTCTTCTGGAGTCCATGGAGAGCAGGAGACCCATAGAATTCCAGGTCCTGAATAGCAGCAAACTTGAAAAGTTTCGACACATCCATGAGATCTTCTCCTTCCCTTTCACGTAGTTGATGGTATCTGTGTGGTCGAATAATCCAAGTGACATCATGTTTTTATACAGTACGCCACAACCATCCCAGTGAATTCCATGGTAGAAATGCATTAACCACTTTGCACTCTTCAGTGTTTTAGTGCACGTCCTTCAAAGACTTCGGTGATGCAATGTTTGCTGAGAATATCCTTATTATTCATGCATCTTCTATGTACACTATGATGATGAAGTTTGGTTGGTGGGGGCGCTCAACTGCGTGGTCATTAGCGCCCGTACGAAGTCCCAATTTGTCCACAGTCCAATTTTTACTCAGTCCAATCTAGCCCTGTCACAAATGACGACGACGATGATGATGACACAAACACCCAGTCCCGGGGCAGAGAAAATCCCCAACCCGGCCTGGAATCGAACCCGGGACCCCATGATCAAGAGGTAGCTTTAAATATGAACTGTCTACGCTCATCATCATAGAAATCCTGATTGTCTGCAATGATGATCTACTTTCAGATACCATTGTGGAATGCGTTAGGTATGGCGCAGCACCTGTTCATTTATACAGCTCATTACACATCAGTGAGTTGCCCATAAACAATCGCACGGTCATGCAGAACTAGAGCACGCGTTGCAATGTGCACCGAGAAATTTGCTCAAGATTCAAATTCAATTTATATGTCCACAGGCCCAGACTTTATTATCTCATTCTGTTTTGAGCAATCTATTCCAATGATCGGTGACAGTTTCTTGAATTTCCATGGACTGAGTGGACACCCTCCTCCCCCTTTTTCAGTCATATGCTAGACTGTATACATTTCCACCCCATTGCAGGTGTACATTGTTATATGGGTAGAATTCAGAACTCAGGTAGACTCTGGCAACAGTTAACTTTCAGTTATTGCATACAGTCGAATCACGTGCTATATTCCTTCTTCTACCAGTCAAAAACGCAAGTATGATGAATCTAGGCACCTCCAGCTGGGAAGAGGTTTTAATAGACCATGACTGTCTGCTTGCAGTCGGTAGCACTGAATACTCGAAAACCACCCAAGAGCAGGATTTTAGTGATAGACATGGACTGGAATTCAGAACTTTTAAAAGCTTCAAACACTCCTTGTCTGATAGATTGATGTGAGGCATTTTCCATATTACCTTACTGATTGTGATCATATTTTCCTTTTGAGCGTCCCTGAATATATTTATTATCCATCACACTCCGTGCCAGAATGAGTTCCTGTTTAGCATTCATAATAATCTGCCTCATGTCCTCACAGTAGCCCATAAGCATTTTTAGAGGTATGCATGCAGTAAATCGTTTGTACTCTGCAACTGTTCTATCCACCGGATTGTCTATGAACCAACACACATTTTATAAGCAATTCAAATCCGTGGGTGATGCACAGACATATTTTTTAGGGTGGTTGTTCTGCCAACAATGCATATATGGTCGATCTCAGATCTATACAGTTCATAGCATGTATCTCTTGAAACAGGAATGCTAAAGTGTTGGCCGGCCGGTGTGCATGAGCGGTTCTAGGCGCTTCAGTCTGGAACTGCGCGACCGCTACGGTCGCAGGTTCCAATCCTGTCTCGGGCATGGATGTGTGTGATGTTCTTAGATTAGTTAGGTTTGAATAGTTCTAAGTTCTAGGGAACTGATGACCTCAGATGTACAGTCCCATAGTGCTCAGAGCCACTTACTAAAGCGTTACGTGTAAGCTCGGCTCCCATTGTAGCTGTCGGTTTTCTTGAATGATCCATCCAAATATAAGAAACTCTTGCATGGAAGCATCAGTGCGAATCTGTGCTGGATGACAACCCTAATTTCACCATTCTCGCTAAATGTGGTTGAAGCATAAGGTTTATGCAAGAAGTATTCCTGACGTATAATTCGCTCATCATACTTTAATGGACTGGTTATATTGAGTGAGGATGTCACTGCGAGGTTTCAAGCCAACACATGTAAGAAACTCTTAGTTTGCACATGTTATCACTTTGTGGTTCGGCAGTGAAATAACGTGCTGCGAATTGCGTCCACTGGTTTTACAACATACTGGTGGGTGAATGTTAAGTAGTGATGCATTCCATATTGCTACGTCATCACGGTCTTTAAATACCTATTGAAAAACTATCCATTGTGATCCCTCATATCTACAAGATCAGCCTGCCACAAGTCATCCACACCTTTGATCATAGCATGCCTAAAAGGGTACGTTTTGTGCGCTGGTTTGTGCAGTTTTCAATACCGTCTCCATACATATTCGATGACCCCCCCCCTCTCACTCTCTCTCTCTCTAAACTCTGAGATTACTGAAACAACCTCATACCATCACTGCTGTTGCTGTTGTTTCACCCTCAAGTATTGGTTTTATGCTCGTTTTATATTTCTTGTTGCTTTTTGCGATATTATGTAAAACAGCCAAAAGCAGTATTTCACGGTACATATCCCTATCATAACAATAATTTATGGGTTTTTTCGTGGGTCTTAGGAAAATAAGATTGATTAAGCCAGGCGATCTCTCAAACTGCCTATCACCAATCCGTATTGCGTCATCAGTTACAGTTATAGGTTACGTACCCAGCATGTACGATCTTCCTCCGCTAACGCCGGATGTTCTATCTGGAGGGGCGTGACAGAAATGAATTTGTCAATGGTAATATCATCGTTATCATGTGGTTTAGTTTTTGCTGAGAGCTGCCTGAGAGTTTCAGTGACTGGCTTAAATGTTTCTCTTAATGCTCGCTGCCAATCCATGTGCCCTAACCGTATCAACTGTGATTTCTCTCTAACAACTTTCCATGCCTGAAGACTTCCTGCTTCTTTGACATCTTGATGTATACTAATCAGACTTCTCAGCAGTGGGAAGCTTTATATATCCACTCTTCTTCCTATTACTATGTGCCTGACCCCCTTCTCAATAACAAAGGGCTGTACATCTATTTTCCCCTCTATAGCCTCAACCTTTTCAGGTAAGTCGGTTACTTTCTTGCAGATTTCATTATCTAACTCATTTAACACATTGATCATTCTCAGAAGAGTCGGGTAATGTGTGTCTTAGCTCCCATGCATGATAGTCTGAATTTTCGCATTCATGTACAAGTGTATGTTTTGTCCATGTACATCCTTTCTTCTGGGTTGAGAGCCAGATATGCACCCGAATTTGTTCCGAGGTGCAGTGTATACTGATGTACTCACCATTCTTACTGGGCTACGTATACAGGAACACTTGAAAGTTTCGTCTATGCCTCCCATCATTCAGTTTTCTTGTTTTATCAATAACGTGACACCTATACTGGGAATGATTCCAGCAATCAGCGCATATCTGTACAAAATCATAGAATGACATGTTAGTTTCTAGATGTGCTTTCTAAATGTTTTAAATTCAGATTGTCTTGTTTGAAGGCTATAATGAGGTTTGCATTATCCCGAGAAACTGTTTTGGGATTCTGGAATATGTGTGGCTTAGATAAAATGTTTCAGCACCCATACGGCGACTGAGACAGAAATATTTTCCAATTTGATCTTGGTTGCCACAGTAACATCACCAAATATAACATCATCAAATATGAACACACTCTTTGGCTTTACTTTTTACACACACACACACACACACACACACACACACACACACACACACACACACACACACACACACCCTGGTGAGGTGTATGAGGCAATTGTCTGCTGCTGCATGATTGTAGGTGCAGCACTGAAAATAATGATGAAAATAAGTGTAATACTTTAACTATAATGAGAGAGGTAGGAAATAAAACACAAACACAGTTTCAGATTATATATATAATTTATTTAAATATCGTACATCAGACGTAGTATTTTTTAAAAAAATCATCAAAATCTTTCCTTATCTTCTTTGCACCTGTACAATGTCTCCCACATAAAGCTTTTTGATATGCAATAAATTCCGTTTTTATCTCCTTCAAACCGATGGGTACCTCACAGTACTCTGTTTTTCACACGCACATGTAACTTGTCTCTCTTTTGGCTTTGTGTTCATGCAGAAACAAAGGTACTGCTCCAAATCGCCATTATGTACACTGTGCACAAGTAGAAAGTTTACAATATCAATTTATGTGGATTCTATGCTTGGTAACCAATGACTCAGTCTCTCCAAAGTAAGACGTAGCACAGTATCTACATTGTGTAAGTTCATAAGTGACACGTGCCATATATAAACACATTTGTCAAGCGATTTCATACATAGTGCACAGTCATCATACACTGTTCTGTGTCACACCAGTAAAGCGAATGCCTGCGGCGAGGGGAAGGGGGGAGGAAGGTGAGCTACGAGTTGGATAACACTCTGTGGTCATCTGCTGATTGATATAGCATTCTACACGATATATTTCATCGCTGTCGAACTGAGAAATAGGCACTTTAACGTCCTTCGATGCATTTTCACGTTCAATCCTAAGATGCAACCCCAGTCATTATGTGCTTCTATACCTACATTTACACGTTACGTTCCTCTAGGTGTTAAATTGTATGTAGAGCTGAAAAGCATGGGCACACTCGATATCTTCTTATTCACAGCATTTGCACTCTGTCCCTGCGCTTGCACAGGGATGTTCTGCTGGGATGGGTCGGTATGTTGGTGACCAGTACTGACCTCTATCTTGCTGTTGTTTAAGACCACCAGAAACATTCGTGACATCGGGAACAGGCAGGGCGTCCTTATGACCCAAATCGATAAGTGCAACAGACAGTAACAGTTTCTTGGCCTGCTCCAACAGGTGGACAACGTGTGCTATAGGATCCCATGTGGTCGCTAAAGGTTTAGACATGCTGGAGGTTGTTACTGCTGCAGGTCCACAGGTCAGTGCAGGTCTCAGGAAGATGGCAGCTGAGGTTGTCACTGGTCCGGATGTGGCGGAGGTCGACAGGATGCTACTTGTCCCTGTAAGCCTCGATGTGTTGAAGGCTACTGCTGAACCAGGAGAGGAAGCATTACATACGGAGCAAGACAGGCAAAGATGTGAGATGGGATACTTACTTTTCCATTGCTTCCTGTACTTTTGGGCTGTGCTGGATCTCGACTGCAGCTGGTGCTAACGCTTCATGGTTCTTCTTCTGGTGCTGCAACTGGCTGATTGAGTGAGACTGAGGCCACAAAGCTACTGAGCCTGCCCTGTATCTCCTCCATCACCAGATACTGCCATCCTATTGGCCAAAGCCTATTACGTGACTGGATTGAGCATTCCTACTGGTTCACGCCCTTTTTTCCCTGGACTGCCACCTTTGATTACGTCATGGGTGAGGAATGGGAGGGTCAACAGCGCCCTCTGGTGGTGGTCATGTGAACTAGGTCAGTTGACCTGCGAACCTCAAGATGAACACACTGGATAGAGCTACTGTTTATGACAACTCAAATTTTGTCGCAAATTTGCAGATGGATGAGGGTATGGACGGTGGAGTTAGGTTAGCGCAGGTAGCCCAATTAACCTGTTTAACAGCCAAAATTTGAACTTCCCGCCATGGCATAAGGGCGATGATATCACATCTATGCCCGCCATCTTGGATACTCTGTCTTGAATAAATTTGGCAACAATGCAGAGTGAGGTGATGCTGTCTCTGCCCTACTACTTAAGGTGGATTTGAAAGCACCTACATGACATCTTCACGATCGTCGTTACCTCTACCGCCAGCATACTAATAATTACATTTTTCATCCATTGTTAGTTCACGAGCTTTCCAAAACTGCTCTAAATATCACGATATTCAACTTAATGCATGGAAGACTACCCTGCATGCTTCCTGCAGTCTTCAACCAGGGAACCAGGAAGTGAAAATCCGTCGAAATAATGATTTTTTTTTTTACTATGATAAGTTAACTCTGGTCCTTTCTGAACAACAATGTGAATGGCCTTTGCCACACCTCCTTTTACCTATTGTCAGTTCAGCTGCGTTTATCCGAGCTCGGGTGGGGCGCAGTTTCTGCGTCTGTTTACTCTTTGACCACTGCTATGAAAGTTTGCCAGTCCGCTGCTAAGCCAGTGTAGGTAATAACTGAACTCAACTCAGCGTTAGATTTACGTTTTACACGTTGTGATTTGAAGGAGACGCTTCATTTCAAGAAGGAATCTTATTGTGTCTATAGTTATATTTAATCCGTATAAAACTCAAGTATGGGCAGAATAATACGGAGAAAAGCTAAGAACTTAGAAAAAAGTCAGAGAAGCCGTGATGGCCACCTTACTCCACAGACTTGCTACAGCCGAGCCTTATCATTCTATCCAAAGGGCCCCGAGTAATGGCGGTAAATCGTATATACAGACACGTAGCCAGCAAAAACTCGCTTGCTAAATGCATCCTTGGAAAGGCTGAAAATCCAAATGAAAGTTACAATAATTGTGTGTGGGAACGGTTGCCTGAAACAGTATTTGTGGGCCTAAACCCCTAACAACTGGTGTCACGAACGCAATGTTATGTTTCAATGATGGTTCAGTCAGCATGCTGAAAGTTCTCGAGTACACAGACACAGGAGCCGGGGTGCACATGAAGAATGCGCTTCTGTCAGTTGACGAGCTAACTGTGTGGGTAGCAGAAGATCGTGCCCCATAAACCAGAAAAAGAGAGCAGAATTTAAAAAAGGAAAAAAGGGCCCCCAAACATAAGCTGGAGGACGTAGAAATCAACAACGATTACAGCTATGGGCCTGGTAAGACTTAAGTTTGAACGGACAGTGAACAGGTCCTATCAAAAACTTTAAATATATTTTCCTGCAAGTATTAAACCGTTAGCTTTAGGTACAATTTCTCTAAAACTAATACATATATGTAATGAATCTTGGTACAGAAATTGATTCCAATCCTGTCATTAATTTTTCTGTGTGAATTTGTACTGTGATAACAATCCTACTGCCAGTTAAGTGATATACTTCCAAGGAGATATGACAGCTTATGCGCTTTTCAAATTTGGTGCGCGTTTTTTGAGCGGGGCCCCACAAGTCGTTTGCCATTGTAATGCTGGCTTTGTTTTCTCCAGTGTGGGTTGTTTCTAAGGTTTTTGAAATTATACATAAAATGTTGGCGAAATAAGACAGCGTCACACTGACAAGAGGGACACTTAAGACGTGAAAAATTAGGTTTTAGAATTAATATACTAGAATCGAGTTCTCCTGTCCAGTCCAATCCTTTCAACTGATTAAATTCGTGTTGCCGTGATGTAATTGACTCATCAAACTCAGACGTCGTCGCCGGATAGCGGAAAAGTGGTAACACAAGACCGTGTCAATGTTTCGTTGCAACGCAACGAACGGTTTCCGATTATCCAACTCATTTTTTCCCCGAATCGTCATATCCATTAGCACTGACCATGCGACATTCTCAACTCTTCCAAAATGTCGTCGTAGTCTCTATTCACGGCGTTCCTTTCACTATAGAGACAATACATCACACTTGTCTTATCGTGTTCAATTTCTAGCCCAACACAGATCAAACGTGTAGGCACCCATTGATAACCACTCCATTTTGTCTCATCTGAAGTAAGAACAATTTTGGTGAATGGCAGACTCTCACCCAACTGGTTACTTTCTGAATTTCCTTCCCTCTTACTATAATCTCACTAAAGCTGTAAACTGCGTTCTTTCCGTGCACAGACGGCTTTCTGCGCTGCAGTACAAGGAGTGGACGCGGCCACATCCTGCGCCAGCCAGCTGATAGCCGCCACAGCGCGGACGTTCGCAAGGGGAAGAGTGACGAAATGCTGACTGCGAGCCCAAGATAGTGGCGGAAGAATAGCGCGCTTTGGCCGTGAAAAGACACGCGTAGAGTGTTGCATATCTGAACCAGTAAGTTTTACTTACAGAAGCGCAGACAGTGAGAAGTTAGCTTCCCACATTCTCACGAATGATCCAAGGAACCTAGTAAACTGTACACCTGTCTCTGAGAAACTAGACAATGATAACGACCGACGGTCCAGTCCGAATAACACGTATTCTAGTGTGATCTATAGTGAAACTTCCTGGCATATTAAAACTGTGCGCCGGACCGAGACTCGAACTCGGGACCTTTGCCTTTCGCGGGCAAATGCTCTACCAACTGAGCTACCAAAGCACGACTCACGCCCCGTCCTCACAGCTTTAATTCCGCCAGTACCTCGTCTCCTACCTTCCAAACTTCACAGAAGCTCCCCTGCGAACCTTGCAGAACTAGCACTCCTGGAAGAAAGGATATTGCGGAGGCATGGCTTTGCCACCGCCTGGGGGATGTTTCCAGAATGAGATTTTCACTCTACAGCGGAATGTACGCTGATATGAAACTTCCTGGCAGATTAAAACTGTGAACCATAGTATTTGCCTTTCTCAGACAAATGAAGAGCGCTTTGCTCCTGAAACGGTCACAAGGCTTATACCCGTCACAGTAATAACAGAGATCTCATTTTATCTTCAAAAAACTGCTGACAACTTCGGTATGTAAAACTGCTGATGTGAAAACATCCCGAATTTTAACGGCTCATTTCGCACAACGATGACTTTATCTTGTGACGCCCAAAGATCGAGCTATATCAAATACACGCTGTAACAGAAAAGAGTAATTGTAAGGTGGTTTACTTCTTGGATGTAAAAGCCGATTTAACAGTTCCGGCGCTGGCACGATCTCTGCACCTGTTAGTACACAGACAAGAGGAAAACCCACATCAAAACACCTCCATCGAAGCAGCGTGTAAACACACCTGCTGAGGATACTGGTAGAGGAAGGTAGAGACGGTTCAAAGCGAGATACTGTGGTGTAACAGGACGGAGCACGAAAACGCAGAGCTGAAATGGACTTTCTGTCTCTTGCTTGAGGCGTCGTGCTGTAAGTACACGTCGCGTGCATGCTACGGCGCAGTGGTACAAGTGACGAGGCAACCTGGAGACTGGACGGTTCTTCTGACGTGACGTGACAGAGTGTTAGGGGTATGCCCGTTGCTCGTGCGGATGTTCACACGCTCTCGCCCTTCTCCTGTACAGGAGCAGAATACACACCGCCACTTCGTGTCACGGCAATTATGGAACATACACTACCTGACAAAAAATTAAGCACCCAGAATGGGAATCCAAACGAATTGAAACTTCGCGTGTTGAAAGGGCACGTGGTGTTATTATAGTGACTGCAAAATCGAGTCAACTTTACAAAGAACTCCGCAGTACGAGCTGATTTATCAGTACGACGTTGTACCCCTTCTGACCCGGATGCGCGCGCTGTTTCGGTTCGGAAGGGTGTCAGAAAGCTGTTGCAGCCTCTCCTGAGGGAAGTTGGTCCTCGACATTCCAGATGTCCGAGCTCGTGCCACACATGTTCTACCGGGGCCAGATATGGAGATCTCGCTGGCGACGGGAACCTCAACATCGAGCAGACATTTCACAGAGACGCGTGACGTATTCAGACGAGTAACTCTGCCGTGCCTCCCCCGACCTCCCTCCACGTCGCCACCACACTCGCCGACAACGGTCATCCAGGGTAGTGCAGAACCGCGACTCACTGCTGAACACAGTGCGACGCCGTCCGTGAGCAACCCGCGCTTCCCGGTCACGGCATCGTGCGTCGCGGTGTCGCTTGCAGCCTATTGCCCAGTGCGACTGCCGCTCGCCTCCGGCCAGGTGTGCGGGATGACACAGGACGTTGCGTGGAGCTCGTAACTTGTCCTCGGATACGAGGCACATACGTGAAGAGGAACCGATGTGCTCGGTGCACGATACGGCGATTCTACGTCGCGACAGACACGGTCGTCTGGAAACTTGACGACGACTGTGCCTGGCCTCGTTTTCTCAGGCACTACATCGGGCCACCGTCACATCCGTATGCACCACACATCTGGGTATTGCACGAATCGACAAGCCAGCCAAATGAAGACCCACAATGAGGGCGCCTTCAAATTCTCTCACATGCTTATAACGACTTCCGTGTCCTCCACACTGTTCACTTAACATCTGACGCTGTTCGCCCCCTTCCCCGTTTCATACCGTACGATACCTCGTACAACACTTAACACAAGCAACATTACTGCACTCTGGCGGTCATTCTGTCACAGAGAACTGCATACAAACATGCGAATAGTGTGTACGTGTACGACGCGACGCTACGCTGACCTGACGGTCCTACACTTATTGTAAGGCAGTGAGTAATCTACTCGCAAAGGGTGACTTCATATCGACCTCCAATAATTCGTAACCTATCCCAATTCCGCACTGGCCCCTTACCTAGTTTTCATTTATCACGATTCTCACGTCCAGCGAACGGTCCAAATCGACTAGAAAAAGCGCAAGTGACTTCTGTACATAAGATGGGCGAAGAAAATGACCCACAAACATCCTTCAACATATTCTCAGTTTTCTGTAAGATCGAGAAGCTTATACACACGAGTCCGCACGTTTTTAGAAAGCAACGCTCGTGCGAAACTCAGCTTGCCCTTCTCCCGCGTGATATACTGTGAACTACAGATAAAAGCAACAGGCAGATTCCATATTTTTAGATTTCCGAAAAGCATTTGACAAGGTGCCCCACTGCAGACTGCTAACGAAGGTACGAGCGTATGGAGTAAGTTCACAGATGTGCGAGTGGCTCGAAGAACAGGGAGGGTGATGCTCCCCACACTTTCCACAGATGGCAGGAGGGGCACAAGGAGCACTCACATACAATTGGCAGTCACAATCCATAAAGACTGGGCTGGCATTGCAACATGAACACACACGAGTTCAAATCGCATGCATTTGTAGCACCTCATGGTAGGAGGAATCTACGGATGGCATCACAGTGATATGTCATCACCTTCACCTTATCGTGCACCAAGTCACCTTCAAAGGCCAAGATGAAGGCTCTGGTATCCACTGTGCTCACTTTCTGTCCCGACTGGATACAATGGACAAAATGCACATCCTGTCACTCCAAAGTAGCACGCAACTCGTCGTCAGTCCTTAGAAAGAGATCTCAATGGAAAACGATACCCTGTATTAAATTCAGACTTCTATGGTGGGTTATAGATATAGGAATATTATATAGCTTATCGCAGGCGAGCAGCGCTCGTGAATGATCGGCGGAGTCAATTTAAAGCAGAAGGGAGCCAATTTTCATTTTTGAAGTCGCTGCCGCTTCCTCAAAGTTGTCCTAGAGGTGTTGAACAAAGAACAAAGGCTTAGGGGCCAAAACCGAATCCCTGTCAGTCCTAGAACAAACAAAGTATCCGGGAGTATTCCTCTTCTTGTCTCTGACCCCTATGCTCCTCCCAGGGTGTAGACAGGGAAGGGAGCATTTTGGGGTCATACCTTTCTACATTATAATGTCTTGATTTCAGAAGAGACTGCCGAGGCCGTGCTGCCACCAGCAGAAGAAAGTTTAATTTGCTTCGTGTGAATCTTCTGCCACGGTACCATCCAATCTTAACACGAGCTCTCCCCACACGCACCACCCAGTCACAGTTACCTAGCCAGTAAACCGTTGCCTGGAGTCGCCGTGCCGCCACAGCCGTGACTGTCACATGCTCCTTAGCTTGGCTTGGGGAGTCTCCAGCTCAGCACCGACAATGTGATTCCTGGGAAGTCAGGGGACTGCCATCATGCATGTACTTGAAAATTCTCCACTCCCTCCCCCCCCCCCCCCCCTTGCCGGGTGCATTCCCAATGAGCGTAGAAACTTGTCATAGATGTACAAAGCAACATCCAGAAAAAGAATGTCCTACTTTGCTGTAGCACCTCAAGCCTCACAACAAGGTAAGGAAGAAACAGGGGAGTAACCTCGTGATATCGTCCAGACGAATTAACTGGTAGCTGCTAACAACCACAAATGTTTAGCCGACAGCTTCACTGGTATAGCATCTGATACTGTCTAATCGTGACACGTGTTTTGGCTTTTATCACTGTCGGAATCATTTCACGAGGCCGAATTACAAAGATAGAAACTACAGCCGGGGTAATATGAATACCCTTCTCCTTTTGGAAGCATCTCTTTTTTTAACTTGAGACAATGAAATACCTCAAAAACTGTGCATCGGATTCAGAAACGATGAAATACCGGTTCAATTTTTTTTTAAAGTTGTCTGGCAGTACGAAGGTTTATCCCCCTGCCCCGTCCCGGTGAGGTCGACTTCGAAATCTTAAATATGAGTATCCGATTTTTACTGTTGACTCTGATTCTACGGGAAAAATACGTAACTTCTGTACGCAACTCTTTTTTTCGTTGTACGATAAATGGTGCTTTAATCAACAAGTAACACTGCTGAGTTCTAAAACGGTATTATGTCGACAAAAATGTGTTCGATCAAAAACACAACTTCTGGGTGTTCTGCAGTTTTCTCCGCGTAGCTGTCTTGAAAGTTTCATCCAATCATTATTCCCATTTGATATCATTGCGTGCCCGTCGTCCCTCATTTCTTAAACACGTTCCTTCATAACCCGACTGCGTTATTAGTTAGAACGCAGGCTATTACGGCAGAAGAGAAACTGAAATGGTTTACGTTTGTGGAGGTGTCAGGAATGTTGATAATGCTGTAATCCTTTATTATGCTCAACGTTTTCCATACAAAATACAATCACGCCCTCCTCCTTGTCGGGTTCTTCACAGAGGGAACTGCACAACAACGAGAAAGAAACCGTCGAAGCACAGATGCTGGAGAGAACAATGAAACTGCCGCATTAAATCATAACCCACAATTAGTATTCGTCAATTAAGTCGTGAATCGCAAATTAGTCATTACTATTTGCTGAACTTTGAAACGTAAAAAACATCATCTGTTTCACATTTCTCCACATCAGAAACTTCATGGCAATGATTTCCATAACCGAGTAACATTTTGCCACTGGTCGCTTTAGCAGATACAGAGAGACCCCAATTTTTTTGCATGGGTATTCTTCTCTGAAGAGTAGTCCTTTACGAAGCAAGCTCAATTAAGAACACAACATGCATTACAGGAATGTGCAAAACCCAGAGTGGTTAAGCCACGCCGAACATCAGCGTCCGTGGAATGTAAATGTTTGGCGTTGAACAATGAGTGACAGACTCATTAGTCCGCTCTTTATCTATGGCGCCTTAAACGTGATAAATATCGAACATTCTTGGAGAACGATCTTCCAGTATTTCTTGCAGACCTTCCCGTGGATTTGCGGCAGACAATGTGGCTTCAACACGATGGTCATCCTCAGCACATTATTCAGTAGCAGGACGGGAAGTATTAGGTCGCGTGTACAGCCGTCGGTGATCGGAAGAGGGGGGTCCAGTGTCTTCGCCTGTAAGATCGCCAGATCTTACTTCGTCTGGCTTTTGCTTGTGGGGTTACTTGAAGAGTGAAGTTCGCAATGAAGTGCAAACAACGCGCGACAACATGGTTCAGCGTATCACCACCAATGCACGTTATATATAGAGAACACTTCTCAGTTGTGTCGAATCATTCCATGCGCGGATAACTAAGTGCACCAAAGAGGGCAGCGACATTTTTTTTTTTTTTACTCAATGCATTTTTCTTGAGATAATGCCGTTTTGAACTCACTTTGTTATTAGTCGATTACAGCGCTATCTATTGCGCAAAAGTTACGTATATTTTCCCGGAGAATCCGATTCCATAATAAACATGGGATGTTCGTGTCTAAGAGTTCGAAGTTGACCACCTCGCCCCACCCTGTCGAGTGAGACAGGGGAAGTCAAAATTGGTATCGGCGGATGGCATATTTAAAAATACTTATACTAACCATATGTCTGTCTGTTTTTTAATCTGATGCGTAGTTTTTGAGATATTTTGTTGACTCGAGATAAAAAACTCACCCTAACACCTTTTTAGCCGATTAAATATTTCCTAGCATATACAAACATACCAAGTCCTGTTCTCGTACGAAACCCGCAAACAAAGAGGACTCTTTTTTTTTTAACTACACAAGCCTGTAAATGAGAATCACGTCACTGTCCCTAGTACCTTCCTAAATCAGCATTCAATGTAAAATCAGGATTAAATGTATAAATTTAATTATTATGAAATAGGAGATAAGGGATAACTCTTTCACTTTCAGTGCTAATTCATACTAAAACTACGGTTTCTCTAGGCCTTAAAGCTTGTTTGATGTCAGTGGTACAGAGATTTCGGCCACTGCTGTTAGGCTGCACTTTCTAACAAGAAGTTTCCAACAGCCTAGTGCGGCCACCTGAGGGGCGTTCTGAATAAAACAAGTGCTGTCACCACTAACATAACTGCCATGGAACCTCACACACCATGCCATGCAAATAAACCTTCGCGTCGTAGTCAAGAAAATTCTGCTGGGTTTGTGACCGCATTGTCACTATAAAAACCCGACGTTTCGACGACTACTGCAAGACGCCTTCCTCAGGTAGTATTGCTGAGGAAGACGTCTTGCAATAGTCGCCGAAACGTCGGAATTTTATAGTTGACAATGCGGTCACAAACCCAGAAGAATTTTATTGAGTGTGACAGCGGCCGCGGAAGCCTACGTTTACGTTAAACCTTCTCGTCCTTTTACAGACATGTTGAATGAAGCTTTCTCATTTTTGTCAAATAAGATTACGTTTTCTTTATTCGGGCGTGTATCTGGGACAGTAATACTACTACTTTAGAGAAGATGAAGGAATATTCTATTCGCCGGGGAAACTTCAAGAAACATTTCATTTTGTTTTGTTTTGCTTTTCGCGAAGTGCGGCACTAACGTTATTCCATGGTAACTCCGCTGTGCTCCATATTCTAATTTCTGGCGACAACTATTATAACGTCTAGGTCGCGTGATAAGCTAACAATGGAAGACGCTGCAATTCCTGTTGCTCAATTTGACGATCGGGCAGCTGTGTTTCGCAGAGCACAAGCCAAGTGTTATCTTTAAATAGGACCATCCTTGTTGCGGAATAACATCTGTGCAACACGATGACGCATGATCCTTAAAATAGCAGTACAGTTACTTACAATAGTTAGTTCTCTGACGTAAGTAGATAGCAAAACTTTCGTATTTCTTACGGGCTTGATACTGTAACTGACTGGTGTGGAAAACTTACGGACGGAGTACTTGGATCACACACAGAAAGAACTACTACAGTATAGTAGGGAAGGTAACTGAAAGAAATACACTAAGAGACGAGAAGAAATAGCAGTTTTCTTCAAAGATAATATTTACACTGAGGCCTGGATATTGCAAAAGGCAGGACTTGGTTCCTTATGGGGGGTGTGATAAACTTTCCTGGGCGTGTGCCGTGTTTCCACCTCTCGTCATAAAGAGGGTACGTCCAGCACAGCCCAACATCATCGTTTTGGTGGCTGCGTGTCATCTTGTGAGGAGGCGTAACGTTGCATTCGCCTACTGCCTTTCAAATCTTTGAATGCGGTACACTCAACAGTCAACATTACTCAAACACTGTACTCCCTCCCCGTGTGCGTCTTTTCAGGGGGAAGAAGCGGGGCTTCATTTTCAAGGTGACAATGCGCGACCGCATCAGCAGCTCTTGGAAGGGAAGAATATTCGGCGAATGGACTGGCCTGACTCCCCCCCACCCCCCAATTAAAATCCATCGCGCACATGTAGGATACGGCGGGGAGACGTACTATAGCACGTCCTTGTGCACGAAAGAACATCCAGCAGGTGGAGGAATGGACTACTGTCACTATTTCCTAAGACATTTTTGTAAAATACTAGCATTGGCACATGATACAATGTGATGGAAGTTACAGCTTGTCAAACGAATGTATGATGAACATCTTCCTGACAACAGACCAACCACTACACATATACTTTGTACCATGCAACTATGGCATTAAAACTGGGACGTACACGTCACCTATGCTTAAACATCTGGTGAAATTGCCTTCTTGGAATTTTAAGTACTTGCTGCAATTGATCAGAAACTGCTTCATTATTTACTTCACAATAATAAACTAACTGAAAGCACAACATAGCAGTAACTGTAGGGCTTACCTAGTATTATTCCTATTCGTGGCAGTGGTCAGACAAAAAGCGCTGGCAGCCTCACGTCTTGCAGTTACTGTCAGTTCAGAACTAAGGAATACAGCAATCCTGTCATTTAAACAAAGTCAGTATAGTGTATACATTTTAAAGTCAACGATAAAGCAGAACCAACTGTCTCATTGACTCATTAGTTACCGTTTCAATAAAATACCTACAAGAACTAAATATCATTCATGTTTCGTCATTTTAAAAAATTCCTTTTTATAAGTTTAGTTTGGCGTTAATACTTATGACTGTGACGGGCGTTATTCGCTGGTATATGATTACGCTCGCCGTTACCTACATCACTGACATGCTCCACACTCCCTCACAAGTTAGTGATGGTATTTTGCCCTCAGGTGTAGTCCTTTAGCTGGCAATACTGGGGAACATTGATTTTCGCAAAATAGTGCACTTTTCCATTTATCAAAGAATAGTGCTTTCGTATATTTTTTTACTCTAATATTTCTGGCTTAACAATTATTTTAGCTCGCTGTTTCTAAAACTCATCTGATGGTACCTGTAGACACAGTACCTCGTAAAATATTCTGAGAATTCTATACTAAGCTCCAACTATTACGATTACAGATTTTTAGCATTCTATAACACTTTCAAATTAAGGCCTGTCCATCTCGCTAATACACGGAGTCCAAGTGCACAACTTCGCGCCACAGCTTCGAGTACAGACAGCAAAACCTTCCGTGTTCGTCGGTGTACCAGCATCGTGCTCTGTGTACGTATCAGGAAGGGGAGGGCGAGGTGGATGGGGCTGATGCCTACACAATTCTCTCTGCACTTCTCGCACGTACGCAGCAGAACGGATGGAAATATTATAGTTTCTTAGTTTTCTGCTATAGGAAAAAAGAGACAGATTTCGATTTTAGAAAACGCACAGTGTGAGTGTCAGCTTCCGTGTGTCCCGTGCTCTACGCACTGCCTTTAATCACAAAACACAACTGCAGTGCCACAGACAGCGGGAAACACACATGCAGTAATCACATGAAATACTCAGACAGATAATTGCAGCTGGCGACAACAATAAATTCTCGAAACGTGTAATTGTACGTACGAAAAAATACGTTACTGGTGTAGTGTTTTACTATTTCAACGGGAGGACGACGGTTCAATCCCGTCTCCGGCCATCATGATTTAGGTTTTCTGTGATTTCCCTAAATCGCTTCAGGCAAATGCCGGGATGGTTCCTTTGAAAGAGCACGGCCGATTTCCTTCTCCATCCTTCCCTCACCCGAGCTTGCGCTCCGTCTCTAATGACCACGTTGGCGACGGGACGTTAAACACTAATCCCCTCCTCCTCCTACTACTATTTCAATCCACGAACAGATGCGGACTAAACTTCTGTCGCATTCCACGTATAGCAGAAGTGACAATGTACTTTATACGGCATTCCGAACACCACGAGATTGATACCAGTGTAACGCATTCTCTCATTACGTTAGTTCGTAGGCAAAAGTAAACTATCGCATCCCTGGATACTTCTGTGCACTTAATTTCTCATGCACACGTTCTGTAATATTATGGTGGTTCTGCATTCACGTCTACGACTAGTTGACAGCGTGTAATTTCGTCGGCATCGGGAATGCATCATAGGAATTATCGCCACGCACTCCGCTTGCAGAAGCTATCAAATGTCTGATGTACACCAGGCCGCGGACGTCGCTCCTGCTTGCACATTGGGTTCTAAAATGATAACTTTTATCAGGAGTCGAGCAGTTAGATGTGGCAGTCGAGTCGCCTAAAGGCCCTTTTCGAATCCTGACCACGGCATCATGGTTTCGATTAGCTAACGTTTGCATCAACTGACGTCGTGACATCACTCTCGTGAGGTCGTGGCCAATTTAACCTCTCGTACCAATAAACACAAGAGACTGCGATTGTCGAATAACCTCTGCAATAATGACGGACTGCTTGCGGAAGTAAAGCCGCAGTTATAGAAGTAAATGAATACAAAACATACTTTTCCAAAAGCATTCAGAAGCTCATTAATGGCATAATAGTGACCTACCTAGGACGAACGAGCTTCAGTTTCAGAGCTCTCGCAACAACTAAAACACTTTCTGGCCACCCTTTTCCCGACTGGCTTTGGGGCTTCGTCCGATTTCCCTAAAACAGCCGAGTGTGGCTTTTCGTTAGACTAAAAAGAGCCGTCGGAAATGTTACCAGCCAAGGACGAGACACTTCTGAATGATCGTGTTTTTGGAAGCATATTACATACTCTGCTGTTCCATAACTACTACGCACTCCATGTTCACTAAAGACAAATTTCTATGCGAAAGATTATATTTTCTTTCACTGAGCTGTGCCCGTGCAATGATGAATGTTGCGAATTTAAAGAAGTGGATAATAGACGCGCTGTACAAAACTTGCGTGTAAATGTGATCACAAATGGTTCAAATGGCTCTGAGCACTATGGGACTTAACATCTGAGATCATCAGTCCCCTAGAACTTAGAACTACTTAAACGTAACTAACCTAAGGACACCACACACATCCATGCCCGAGACAGGATTCGAACCTGCGACCGTAGCGGTCGCGCGGTTCCAGACTGACGCGCCTAGAACCGCTCGGCCACTCTGGCCGGCTAAATGTGTTCCTCCTTAAACAGCGCGCTTAGTGTGCAAATAGATACCAAATCGAAAGAATTTTGTCAACAGATCCCAATGGTTGTGTGCAACTGCGAGGTGAATTTACGTCTTCTCATATCAATTATCCACTTTTATCGGTTGGTATACTGATGGCTCCCACAACATCATTACTGGCGCTATTTACTCGGCGGCCCGTTTCGCAGTGAGGCGGCGCCTCGGTGCCGCTGACCGTGCACACCTCAGCTCATAACTTCACACCCACCGTCTGCTGAATGGCAATGAGAAATCTACTGGGAACTTTAATGATAACTGTTCTGAGGTTTCCAACTTTCTGTCTTCAGAGCTAAGGAAATCTTGGTGTCATCCATCACATTTATATTCGCAATAGTGTTTACACGCTCGGAGGATCTCTTTTTGGCTTAGTATTAAGGTAATAGCAACACTTTTCTCGGCATTTATTTCGTTGTTTCGGTCTTTAAACAAACTAGTGACACGTCTAGCTCCCGCAATGGGCTGTGAAGCTGCACCACCGACAGTGTGCAGACTACACGTAATGTCGCCCAACGTTCTGCTTCCTCGCTAACGTTGCTGTCGCCTCTGCACGGTCAGACAAAGGCGCCTTCAGTTTCGCACACTGTGGCTTTGTTTCGCGGCGTATCTATACGCCGGTGACTCATCTCTGCTTGCGACCGCTGTGCGAATGTAGGTCATTTTCGCGATTTCGAGCGAGACCTGCGTAACACCTACTCTTAGCGATCAAGTGAAAGGACTTTCGCTGTCGGCTGTTTGATATATGAAGAAAACACGCCGTCCATACAATTCCGTCGTACAATCGTCCAATAACTACTCATTCAAACAACTAGTGCTTGATATCGAACTACGTGCGTGTGATCAGACTATCTTGCTAACATCGAAGATCGATGGCTTTCAAAAAATTACTGATCGTCTTCCATGTATCGCTATTCGTATTTTGTGGATAGCTTCAACTCGTCCACGCGAATGAAAGCAGCGACGCAGTACAATGGCCCTTCGACATCGCGGTCATCGGAGACTGAACGCAAGCTCGGACTGTGGAGTCGGCTTCATTTAGGGAGCCTTGTCGGCATACCAGCAAGTAGTCATACCCCATTTTGCCACTCAGTTCTTCATTAATACAGCGTCGCAAATCATTATTAAATATTTACAATACCAGTCACAGTACATTATGGCATCAACAGATATCGAATACACAGACACAAATATTGTGCGGTGAAACGTATTTACATTTCGGTGAATCTAAGTTTGTCATTCTCTACGTTCATGCATACACTACTGTTTTCCCTACCTGCAAGCGATAACGTGGAACTATTAATATTTACTCTGGTTTACTGTTGCCGCACGGAGCGTGACTCGAACTGTCCAGCCAGGGGCTCAACAGCAGTCCTCTTCGGTCCAGGTCCACCGGCGGCCACCTCGGCCAATCTCAACGAGTAGTCGATAACATTTGACGTACGACTGAATCTCGGCATCCAATCAGTAACTTAGAGAGTGTGAAAAAAAATCTTGTATGATACTATTTATTAAAAAAAAACACCACCACCCTCCCTTATACGACGCACGTGTTACTTTTCAACAGAGCCATTCCCCTCACAGAGCCATTCTCCTCACCGATACGTAGCCAGTTCCGCTGAGCAAGGTAAAAACAATCCAAAAGAACCAAAGTGTGTACAGGAAAGAAAAAAAGAACTGTAGCCGGTCTACATTTACAACACAGTCCGTAGCGGAGGGAGCTTTACACGACTTTCAGTCATTTTCGAACCTGCTCCAATGGGCAAATGGAGCAGAGAGAAACGACAGCACGTACGCCTTTCCTTCCCCTATTTTGTCCACTGCTGATTCTCAAGGGCATTTCGCTAGAAGATAATCATCTTCCAATGATTCCCGTCTCATTTCCAAGCGCGTATCCAGCTAGCGCCAGTGAAGGGCAGTTATTATGCGGACAGTACATCGTGGCAGTCGGCCGCGACCGTAAGCAAACGAGAACCTGACTGCCCGGGGGGAGACGAGCGTTGCGGGGAAATAAGCCCTCTTCCCTCTGCAAGGGCTGCCGTCCTACGTCCGCGTTCTGTGCTTCCACGAAGGCAGAACCAACATAACGGTCATCGGGATCGTTGATTCCTTTTGATGTAGTGAGAATCGCAATCGAATCCTTTTATGCGCCAGGATTACACTCTTCACTCAATAATAATAATAATAATAATAATAATAATAATAATAATAACAAACAAGTAATCCACAATACAATTGTTTGCAGGCTCAACCTCTACCGGTATCTTACGCAACCATAGTTCAAATCACTCCCCACCTAAAACTGCCACGATACAGTGGCAGTATAATACCCCTCCTTCATGCCCCCCCCCCCCTCCAAAAGAAAGAAAGAACACCTCTTCTCAAATCTAACTCGCAACCTCGCCCCGCCAGACAGACGTATCCATTCAGTACCAGTGTTGAAGACAGGCGGCATACGGATACTGACTAGTAGCAGGTGTACCTACATTAGTGACCTCTCCAAACTACTATCCCACCTTGGAAGTACATAACTCTTCCCTTCCCCCTCCCAAAGCTCAGGTCGTTGGAACGTTCCCTCTCATTTCCGTTAGCATCGAGCTGATCTGTGACAAACCTAGCGCCACGCTTCCCAATAGCTTCGACATCACATTTTAATCCGACCTACTGACGATTGCAAACACTCGACCAGTTCTGAAGAACTGAACGGATTACGCATCCGTACTTTACGTGGCCCGTTCACTTTCCCACAATACATCTAATACAAACCCTAGTCGCCGGCCGGAGTGGCCGAGCGGTTAAAGGCGCTACAGTCTGGAACCGCACGACCGCTACGGTCGCAGGTTCGAAGCCTGCCTCGGGCATGGATGTGTGTGACGTCCTTAGGTTAGTTAGGTTTAAGTAGTTCTAAGTTCTAGGGGACTTATGACCACAGCAGTTGAGTCCCATAGTGCTCAGAGCCATTTTTGAACAAACCCTAGTCAGGCATTCGCCATCCCTACAACTGATGCCAATTGGTTGTTCCATTTCATATCCTTTCGCAACATTATACCTCGACATTTAACCAGAGTGACAGAATCAGACAGTATACCGTTAATAGTACACAGGTGTACAAGATCTCTGGAAGAAAGTAACTTTCGCAAGACATGTCACTGCCAAGTAACACAGCTCGATGGAACTTGGGCCATATAGAGAAAAAAAGCAACACTAAAGTACAGTACAGAAGGTAACTGAAAGAAGTATGCAATGAGACGAACAGAAACGACGCTGTTATTCGAAACCAGCGAGGTTGGCAAATGCTGGATGGACGCGCTGCAACATTTTATTTATTTATTTATTCAGCCTGATCTGACTAGGATTATCAGGCCCTCTCTTACATTAGACTACGGTTTCAAATGTTCAAATGTATGTGAAATCTTATAGGACTTAACCGCTAAGGTCATCAGTCCCTAACCTTACACACCACTTAACCTAAATTATCCTAAGGACAAACACACACACCCATGCCCGAGGGAGGACTCGAACCTCCGCCGGGACCAGCCGCACAGGCCATGACTGCAGCGCCATAGACCGCTCGGCTAATCCCGCGCGGCACTACGGTTTCACACATACAGTATCTAGGAGTATGCGTACGGAGCGATCTGAAGTGGATTGACCATATAAAATTAACAGTGGGTAAGGCATATGCCAAACTGAAATTCATTGGGAGAGTTCTCAAGAAATGTCCATCAACAAAGGAAGTAGCTTACAAGACACTCGTTCGCTCTACAAATTCTTACCATAAGTGACTATTGATAGAGAATGTAGAAAAAGACCACGGAAGAGCAGCGCGTTTCGTTCCAGGTTCATTTATGTGAGAGCGAGTGCCTCACGGAGGTGATTTACCGACTCCACTGGCAGACGTTACAGGAGAGACGTCGCTCTCTACGGTATGCTGCACTGTTAATGTTCCGAGAGCGTACGTCTCAAGAAGAGTAGACTTGTGTATTGGTTCTACATACGTATGTCTGCATGTACATCGACCCCACACGGAAGTTTACGAGGAATCGTTCTTTCCGCGGACCATACGCGGACTGTAATCGGGAAGTGACAGTAGTACCCTCCACCACACATCACGTAGGTGCACACAACAGCGTCACAAACGCAACGTCTCAGACTGCTGCCCACACTATGAAGAAAGGCCCATCACTACTTTCATTTCACTTTAGCGTGTTTAATTCATTTCATATGCAGGGAGACTGACCTAAAATTGACACCGCACATGTTGCGGAAATGGAAAGTGCTATTGATGTGCGGTTTTCACAGAATGGATTGCTAGTCACGGGCTCGTATTGTTAGTCAATCGCCGGCCGGTGTAGCCGAGCGGTTCTAGGCGCTTCAGTCTGAAACCGTGCGACCGCTACGGTCGCAGGTTCGAATCCTGCCTCGGGCATGGATGTGTGTGATGTCCTTAGGTTAGTTAGGTTTAAGTAGTCTAAGTTCTAGGGGACTGATGACCTCAGATGTTAAGTCCCATAGTGCTCAGAGCCATTTGTTAGTCAATCAACAGATTGTAATAGCACACAGAAAGCGTATTTTTTGCACAAACATACACTTTTTTAAATGGAACAATGCCAATTGACATTAACGGACTAAAAGTAGGGTAAATTAAGAGTGTCAACGGTGTCTGTTTTAGGATTCTAGTGTGAGTCGTTTACAAGAATCATATTTTGAAAAGTTTCCACACCGACTCTTCTTTGTGCCATTCAATCCGCGCAGTTGTTAGGTACTATGTTGCTTTGTTTTCTTACAGTGCTTGTGTGACTTGATACTCAGTGAGTGACAGACCAAGCAGTAGAGTCGTGATTTTACCAGTGCAGCAACAGCCGGCATGCTCGTGGTGTATGAAGAGGGCAGGTGGTGTATGGAGAGAGTAGCAAGAACGCAGTTTCTTTTTGTACACTGTGAGGCAAGATATAACAACAGGCGTCAACCATCTTCTCAATTACTTATTATCCTCTTCAGCCAGTTACGTGTAAGTTATAGTGTGAAAATGTAGTGTATGGTAGACAACGTAACACAAGGAAAAAAGCGAAGACAGAAGAGGGGGGAACTAATGTTCTTGCTGCTATTGCAGTTGATCCGCACGTTAGCTCCCGCGCAATCGCACGAGGAAGTAGCATGAGTCATATAAGTGTCCTAAGCATTTTTCATCAACATAGGTTCCACTGCTATCACATCTCCCTCCATCAAGAGCTACGTGAGAAGAATTATGAAAATCGTGTTAAATTCTGTACATGGGCATTAAAAGAGGGTACTCCTGATGTACCATGTATTTTGTTTAGTGATGAAGCCATATTTACCAATCACGGTCATGTAAATCGCCGAAACATGTACTGTTAGTCTGATGACAGTCCCTATTGGCTTCGTTTGATGGAACGTCAGCGTCAATGGAGTATAAACGTGTGGTGCGGGATGGAGAGCCATCAGGTCATATGCTCGTGATTCTTAGACGGAGCCTCCTAACAGACAGATGCTAGAAGACGTTCCTCTGTAGACCAGGAGGAACGTGTGAAACCAACATGATGGCTGTCCAGCCCATAGTGCACGAAGTATTACAGCAAGTCTTCACGGACTGTTTCCAAATCGCCGTGTTGGACGCAGAGGACCTGTACCTTGGCCGGCCCGCTTCCTGGATTTGACGCCTGTGACTTTTTTCCGTGGGGAAAGCGGAAAGACGCTGTCTACAAGGAAGTAACTACACACAATAATATGCAGTGACATAATATTGTAGCTTGCTCTGACATCTCCGCTGAAATGGTAGCACGTGTCAGCAGTCGTTCCATACTAGACTCTAGGCGTGTATTGCCGCTGCTGTTGGTCAGTTTGAACACAACCTGTGATGGTCATTTGTCTCGTTACTGGTCAGAAACCACATAACTGGTGTATGGACTTGTGTTGTTCTTCAGTGTGTGCTACCACAGGTAATGTGTAAGTGACGGTGTGGAAATTATTCAAAATACGACATCTCGTAAACGACTCACACTACAATCCTGCAACGAACAGCACTGACATTCTAGAGCCGGCCGGTGTGGCCGTGCGTTTCTAGGCGTTTCAGCCTGGAACCGCGTGGCCGCTACGGTCGCAGGTTCGAATCCTGCCTCGGGCATGGATGTGTTTGATGTCCTTAGGATAGTTAGGTTTAAGTAGTTCTAAGTTCTAGGGGACTGATGGCCACTGCAGTTAAGTCCCATAGTGCTCAGAACCATTTGAACCATTTTTGACATTCTAGTTTACCCTACTTTCAGTCTGTTAATGTCAATAGACGCTGTTCCATTTAAAAACCGTATTTGTTTGCACATAAGATATACTTTCTAAGTATTATTACAATCTGTTGATTGGCTAACAATATGAGTCCCTGACTACCAACCCATTCTGTGAAAACCGCACATCAACAGCACTTTCCATTTCCGCAATACTTGCGGTGCAAGTTTTAGGCGATTCACCCTGTACAGATCTACCTACGTAGATGGACAAAACGAGTGGTCCTGTCACACTTGCCTGGAGTACCCCTGACGCTACTTTTCTCTGAAGAATACGCGCCGTCCGAGACACTGTGCTGCGTTCTATTACTGAAAAAGCCCCGTTCAACAAGCGCGGACCTTTGTTAAGCGTCGACAGTATGGCATATTGCTGAACACTACAGAAATATAGGAATATAGAAGCTGCCAGATGGCCTGCATGCAAGGTCCGCAGGATACCGTTTGTAAAAATGGCGAATTATGTTTCGCTCGAACGTTGCTTTTCTAAAATCCGCGGATGTTTAAGGAGAGAAGCTCTACGCTCGAGGGTCCCGCAGCAGCAACTACTGACCCGTAACTTCGAGCATCCACTGTTTGCTTCCTCACGAACGGGAGTAGTCCAGGGCTTCCTTCCCAGAAGCCTGCGGTGGGCCTGTAGCGCATCGTTCCCGCGCGCATGCCGATTCAGGGGGTCCTCCCAGTTGACCCACCGCACACAGCCCTGAACTGTCCGTCGAGCGACCCGGCCAGAATAGCCGCCACACGCGTCGCCGTCAATGCGCTATTATTGGCTGTATTGGTCCACAGCAGGGGCGCGACGCCTCTGCGGCGGGGCCGACCATCTCCCGAATTAGAATACTTCAGAGCTCCCATGTGTATCTTGACGCTAATCTCTGCTTTGGAGCCATGTGCTCTTTCGCTAATGTCATGTCGACAGCTATATATTGTCCTTAAGAAATACACAATGACAATTATCAGATGATTATACAATAGTTAGCCTTCTGAATACCAGAGAATCCTTAGAAAGAAGAATTATGTTTATTTCGGCAAATATTCAGGAAATAAATTACTCCATATGGATTCGGCAGATACTACTCAGCGAGTTTGAAAATATTATCGTGTAAGATTTGTAGTGGGGCTACAGCTGATGACTGCGGGAAAATATCGGCGCGTCAACCTTCCTGTGACCTTCAAAACAAGGAAGCAAGATTAGAGTTTAACGTCCCGCCGACCACGGGATCATTATAAGAGACGCAGTATAAGGTCGGACTGGGAAGAAAGATCGAGAAGGGAACCAGCTATGTCCGGCATTTCCCTCACTCGTTGTAGGAAAACCACGGAAAACTTGAATCTAGAGACCTGAACCGCCGTGCCATCTCACTCATTTCTTCTCGCACGGAACCTCTCGGAAGGAACACGCACTGAAACCCCCCTATATTATAATCTGTTAGATCCTTACGCCGAATGGCGTCCAAGAGGGTAATAAGTTTCCTTTGTTTTTACGTAATCTGGGAGTTTGCTCAGAAAACAAGAACTACGTGACTTGCTGGTTCACTGAAAATGATCACTACCCATTTTACTCAAGGTACACTCATTCTGGTCAGTTTATACAGTGTCTGTAGACCCTACCTACATTTCAGAGCTAGTTTTATATACGGAAAATGTCAGTGAAACACCAAGAAGCAATGGTCTGGAACGCGCCACGATAAGAGGACGATTAGAACGGCTGAACTATAACTAGTGACTTAAATAGTAGGGAAGTGGCGCGTACCTAGACCCAACAGCGCCCTCTTTCGTGTGACCAGTCACGTCACTATTACACAACGCTCAGTGGGTGCGGAGCCGTCGTACGTAGTGGGAAAGTGTAACCGAGTGCCACTCAGGGTGAAATCTCGCCACGTGAGCACCTTCGGAGGGGCAGAACGGATTGGTCGCCAAGAGGCGGGTCTGTCGTTCGGTGACACTGCGGCTGGTACAGGGCGCGCCGCTTCAACAGTGACGGAGTATGTGGAAGCAGCGGAAAGAACAGGGCCGTAGACAGAGCGTACAGGGTACTGGGCGACACAACGCGAACACAGCGCGAGATGACCGCCATATTGTCTGTTCGGCCGTAACGGACGGAACAGTTTCGTCCACACTATTGGCGCGACGTCGGAGCACAGCAGCAGATGCGGACACGTCTGCGTCGGCGGTTCGACGCCGTCTTCTGCGGACTGAACGGGTTACACGCATGCCATCGCGTCGACTTCCACTGACCACCAATGCCTCTCAGACTGCAGTGGGCGCGCGAACGATGACGCTGCGTGTAGAGTGGCAAAATGTCCTGTTTTGGAACGAGTCCTGTTTCAACTCGTTCTACAGTGATGGCCGCATACGCTTTCGACGCCGCCGTCGTGACGCAATCGGACAGACAGTAGTGTTGGCCGGCATAGCGGATAAACGCCTAGTGTGTTTCGTGCGTCGTTACCAATAACAAGCGATCTCAGGGCAACCTGAACAGCTACCGCGACATCAGAGACGTTTTACAACCCCAGGCACCGTCCCTCCTGCAGGCTTTTCCACACGCCACACTGCAGCAGGGCACGCCCGGCCCCACGTGGCGAGGAAAGAGCAAGCTTTCTTCGAAGAGCGACGCTGGTCTGCCCGTCGTCCTGACATGTGAGGGACACGGTCGCCAACAACTTGTTCCTCCAGGTACTCTTGCACCCACAGTTGACAGTCTGTGGGCCTGCAGAGAAACCACTTGGCGGAGTACAGCATTTCCCAGCAGCATATTAAGGGGCTCATTGATTCCTCGCCACGAAGTCTAGCGGCTCTGACTGTAGCACGTGGTTGTGCTACTCCGTACTGAATTTCCGCAGTCACTGCGCATGTACAGGTCTTTAACACTAACCATTTGTGTAGTGTCAACTCCCTAATCGGCAGAATAAATTTCATTGTGATCACATCTTTCTGTTTTGGTGTTACACTTTTTCCAAACATGAAAGTAGATCTGGTAATTTAAAATGCTTTACTGCACTGTGAAATTCATTAGTAACGAAAATAATATGTGAAAAGATTTAAGTTGCTCACTAGAGTTCTGATCTAGTATCTAACTTGAACTTTGAGTGACTCCCAAACAGATGACAGAAATTCCGTCAGTTTTATGACATACGCTCATCGCCATTGGCTTGTTCGCGTTAAACGCGATATTCTACTTCGTGTTTTCCAGACTGCAAACACATAATCTAGGTCAGCCACCGGAACAATGGTTACTCCAATAACCGAAGAAAGAGGTTGTAATCTCCTTCACAGAATAGATTGTAACCTAAGATAACCCAACCTAACCTCCCTGCCTCGATGCCGACAAAAAGTGACGCAGGAGATGGAACGCAAGGTGATCAAGCTGGCGGCCCCCCTCCCTATTCGGAATGTCGCGTTTGTAGAACAATTTTCCCGCTGTGAACGTTCCTGTTGTAGGGTCTGCCACTGGAGTTTGTCGAGCACGAACGTCTGTGACGCTCTCTCGGATTTTCTCTACTTCTTCTCCAGGTGAAGGCGCCAAAATGACGGGCAACTGTTGCTCCTGTCTGTGGGAGCCCTGGACGCCCGCGCTGACACGATCGAGCACCAGCCCACTTCACCCACTGCTATCGACTTGTAAGCAATTACGTACGTTTTAATCGATACTTGTCGATCGATAACTGAAGAAAAGACAGACTACTGCATAAATCACCTTTTTCGAAAAATTACGCATTATGAAAACGCGCACGTATGCATAATTTTTATATATTTTTTAAAATGATACTAAAAATTTTCTTCTTCTTCCAAATCCAACAGTCAACGACAACGACGCGCAATGACGTAGTACTCTTAACTGTACATGCTGTCAAGCAGGAACCTAGCCACTACAGCCGCCCGAGGTGGCCGAGCGCTTCTAGGCGCTACAGTCCGGAACCGCGCTGCTGCTACGGTCGCAGCTTCGAATCCTGCCTCGGGCATGGATGTGTGTGATGTCCTTAGGTTACTTAGGTTTAAGTAGTTCTAAGTTCTAGGGGACTGATGACCTCAAAGTTAAGTCCCATAGTGCTCAGAGCCATTTTTGAACATAGCCACTACAACTACTTTCTACCTCCTCTGTGGTAAACATTAGTTTATATACTGGATTATCACGCCCTTGTATTACGGTTACAGCTGCGCTGTACTATTACAGCTGAGAAGTGATGTTCTCGTAACCACCAACACGTTGCTTTGCAGTTGCGACCACGCCGTAGAGTTTATCTGTACTGTTAATTCTCTACACGCATTTCCCGCTGTTCTCGAAAGGCGGACCTGAGCAACACGCGCTGTGCACTATTATTTATACGCAACCCTACAGCAGTCGCTGCAGCTAGATTCCTACTAATAACGTTACGTTAGTTCGCTTAAATTTCGGCCAGTGCGAACTGATGGCTTTCACTATTAATTCTGGGTTGACAACGATTCTTACGCTACGGAATAATTTGCTTAATCTCCGCAAGTAACGAAGACGTCTTGTTTGCAGATAGACGCTTTATCGCGTGAGTGGCAACGAACGTACACGTATTCCAGCACTTCCCTTTGTTTAACCACCTTAAAACCCCGGAAGAAAAGAAACAGCCTCGGAGCACGTGGACAAAAACCTCCACAAGACGAACGAGCAGACGTTTCTGGGCCGTCGTAATTTGTGCAAACAGAAGCTGGAAGGTATCCGAAACTGTCGTAGGGTTTGAAGCAGTTTCTATGTAGCTTTTTCTTGCCCAGCTTGCAAACATATTTCACAAGGTAGGAAAAACAGTGACAGCGTTGTCAGCGTATAGTACAGCCTCCTCAGTAACACTTCTGCTCCTGCGAAGCTGCTGGCAAAGTGCAGTGACTGCAAGGACCGATAGGCCGCAAAATAACGGCATTTTTTTGTCACCCAGAAGGAGACGCACTGTTACTCTCCCTGTTTTGCGTGCGCGTGGTGCACCCGAGCAGCGGCGAGAGTTTCTCTCGGGGGAAAGTGGGGCGTGGCGGGGCCGCGACCCGCGCGCTGCTCTTGTGTGTTGTGTTGTGGTGTGGTGTGCGCTGTGCCTGGGCCAGCGCCAAAACTCCGGCCCGCGGGGGCAGCAGCTTCCCTGCACGTCGGGAGGCCGGCGGCGGTTGCCGAGTGACTGCCGCTCGCCGCCCGCGTTCCCGTCTCGCCCCTCGCTGAAACGACTATGGCGTCTTCCAGTGCAGCCGGCAATTTCACGGCGATGTAAGGCACCACACCGCGAGGCTCCACTCGTGCGGTCTGGTTAGTCGGAGAGCCAGACACAGCTCCCGGCACCTAACTCGAGCGATAACTCAGGTTTCCTAAACACTGCACCATCTCAAGACTCCACTTTTCTTAAAACATCAAGGCCACAAATCTCTCTCGTCTCTTTAGTCGTACCGATGGCTGGGGGAAATACGCACTAATCTACTCTATCAATACAGGTGACTTTTAAAAGGTCCAAGTGCTGTAGTCTTGTCCACATTGCCATCTACTCTTACAGTGTTTTCCGTATTTGAAACCGATCCAATGGACTACCCTCCTGTCATTATATTACAATCGTTTCTATGCGAGGATTAAAGCCTTTACTTAACCCTATACATTCGACTATTAGACATTATTCAGCTAGCATTTTGTATTAAAATAAAATGTATCTCTGCTAAGATACTAATCTTACAATCAGAAAGGTACCTTAATAAAAATCGTATTTTTCTGATCATTGCTTCTAACGCTTTATGAATTTACAATACTTTCTCAAATACTTCTCGCCGGCCGGGGTGGCCGAGCGGTTCAGGGCGCTACAGTCTGGAACCGCGCGACCGCTACGGTCGCAGGTTCGAATCCTACCTCGGGCATGGATGTGTGTGATGTTCTTAGGTTAGTTAGGTTTAAATAGTTCTAAGTTCTAGGGGACTGATGACCTCAGAAGTTAAGTCCCATAGTGCTCAGAGCTATCAAATACTTCTCCTCTTGCAACTATTAAACACACATTTTAAAATGGGCGAAGCCGTCACTCACCACGTTTTGAACATTATCAGAAGCATGCGCTTGACGTTTAGCTACCCGATCAGCCTTATTCCAGCTGATCAGTATTGTACGTAACCAAACCCCGAGTTCTTTGTGGTCCCGCGAGATGAGGGATCCCAATACAACCAGAGGGCGGCTGCTTCTCTACAGGCTGTTTACCCTGAACACGTGATTAAGCGTCACTCAAAGCTACACGTTCCAGATTGATCTGGTCGACGTCTTACTTCTGGTATGGAAAAATCTGCTGATCTAAGAGATATTTCCGCACTCAATTTGAGAACATTACAGCGTAGTAACAAAAGACGGATTTCTTGACTTACATTAGACCTACGTTACGAAACACTCCCCCCCCCCCCTCCTGACACGTTTTCAGCACAGTACTCCAGTTACTTCGTGGGACAACGTTAGACAGGATAGGCTCGAGTTGTGACCGACTCTTCTCTCGATGTAGCTCGGAAAAACTCCAGGCTGTCCTTTCTAAACGAAAGTTGAAAGCAATTTCGTCGAGTATAGACTCCGCCTAGTGCGAATTAGAAGAAATTGTTCGTTTCTTCCGTGAGAAAAGAAAAATATCCAACAGCGAGAATCATCCGTGACGTTCATTAACCGATTTTTTTTAAAAAGTTTGCTTGATGTAACTCTACACTAATGTAGACATAAATATACAAAAAGAAATATACAGACCTTAATTAAAGTACAGCAAAACGTTGTATTTACGCATAAGAAGTCTTATTTCGTTCTCTTGTGAAATTTTTGAAAAACGTTTGAATGGGGACGTACATTAAGATTTCCTACAATTGTAAATTGTTGTACTTTTACATAACCGACATCATCTTGCTTTGTTTTCCTCCTCTATTATTACTTCTCCTATCATTGCGTATTTCTTTCGGAAGAGAGCTTTTGGAGGGACGCCCGTAAGTGTATTTCCCTGTGTCATGAGGGCTTGCAGTTTCTATATTTCCTTCATTCTCGGCTGCAGTATCTTCTGCTTTCATTAGGGTCATCCATTAGTATGATGGAAATTCAAAGTTCTGACATATTTTCTTCATTCCCACAATTCTATATTTTCCATGAATTGACAGATGCACTGTCTGTCAAGTTGGTGAAGAGAGGCCACCACCATTTCTTGGCTCTTATTCGAATTCTGTAATTAGCACTCGCATTATCGTATAAATCAACACCACCCATACGTTGATTCAACTGAGGTATTAACATGGGCTGGGACAGAGAATACTTTTCTTCTCTTTCCGACTTAAACTTTTTGCATTCGCTAAAGGCTGGTGGTACCGTTGTAGGTAACTACTGTCACAGTGGGACTGTCATTCTACTTTATCATCATGAATTCAATTTTGTCGTCATAAAGGAGCTCAAAAACACCTCTGCCTTTTTTCTTCATGCTTGAGGTGGATTCCAAAGGGCACTTTGCAGTGTGGTTCAAACGAATAGTGCCAGTGGTAAAACATCCCTTTCGTTTTGAAATACAAAATAATGAATAAGAAGAAAAGAAATTATCTAGTTATATGCAATGACGAGACGGTTTTTCAACAACTAAAAACAAATTTGTAACTACTTGCTCACGCCAAAGAAAATTTAGATGCTTCACAACCTACCATTTCCCCATTATAAGCAATGAATTTGTACCAGTAACTGTTTGAACTGCATAAACATCACAATTTGAAGCCAAATCTGACAGGTTTTCCTTTTATGTACATCTTTTAGGTATGTCTCTCAAAATAAGGGACCATTTCCTCATCAATACACAATTTAATGAAAGTATTCCAAATTGTAGATATTTTTCATTAATTATAACAAAGATTAGTCTCACGTTAGAAAACTTATTTTTATCCAGTTTGTCATTATCAGACAAATGGATGTTTGTTTGGATGACAAGAATTTATTACGACTCGTGCAACTTCTTACAATTAGTAATCCTTTGTCGTCTTCCGACCAGGTTGTAGGTAGAAAAAAAAATGCTTCAGCTATGCAACATTTATTTAAAAGGAATGGCGATCATCATCTTGTGCACATTTATTTGTGTATTCAGTAATTTTTGAAGACACTTCTGAGTCAAAGTAATGTGAAAACATTTTGTAACGCGATAGACCCTCTACTCTATTCTTTATGTCTTCTGTCTCGGTTAGCTCCTGTGTTATTGGTGAAGAAGTGTAAGTTGGTTGAACTGTCTTTCAATTTGTAACATTTACATTTCTTTTCTTTACTTTCACCACCAATCCGTTTTCGTTTCTTAGCAGGTGGACTGGGTTCTGACCCTACAGCTGAATTCACTTTGTCTCGCTCACTATGTGCATGTATTTCAAATGTACCAGCATTATCTCATTGACTGTGCGGCTGGTCCCGGGGAGGGTTCGAGTCCTCCCTCGGGCATGGGTGTCTGTGTTTGTCCTTAGGATAATTTAGGTTAAGTAGTGTGTAAGTTTAGGAACTGATGACCTTAGCAGTTAAGT
Source organism: Schistocerca cancellata (assembly GCF_023864275.1). Taxonomy (NCBI): domain Eukaryota; kingdom Metazoa; phylum Arthropoda; class Insecta; order Orthoptera; family Acrididae; genus Schistocerca; species Schistocerca cancellata. Next base: position 1,139,972,838 of record NC_064626.1, on the reverse strand, counting down.
CCCATAAGATTTCACACACATTTGAACATTTGAATCAGCGTTATCAGTTACTTCCTCTCCTTCAACAAAGAAAATATTCATCGGTTTCTTTTCATCTGTGATCGATCAACATCTGGTGGAATGTACGTGCAATCAATGCCGTCTACAATCTGAAGTTCATCTTCATTTAATATTGCCGTTAAGTCCGGCATTATTGGGGTTTCGTATAATAATAAGACTTCCTAAACAAGTAGAAATCACTGTATGCAATGTCTGCAGAGCTGTGGTAAATAACCATTCAATTAGTAACACGCAAAAGTAAACAAAATGCAAAGCTTCAATAAAACAGACTTACCAGTAGCGAAATTTGTTCATAGTTATTGTCCCAGGTGTAGACAAACCCCTTATCACGAATAAAGTTCAAATTGAAACTGAAATGTAGAGATGTCTGGCCCTACAAATATCTTAAGACACAAGTCGTTTTATAATGACAAACAACTTATAAAAGCACATTATTCCTCAGTCTTCCCCCTGACTATTTCATCATTTTTATCCAGTGTTCAACACGTAAGCCAGCCAAACTGAATGAATATCTTTCCAACAAGCCTAAATATTTCTTTTTATTTTTCTATTTATTATTATATACCGTTCGAGCAACAATGGAATACCGATATATTTTGCAGCGGAATAAAGAAGCCTCGTTTCACAAATGTACTCGCAAGTCCTACAGTGCGTAAACGCAATATTATTACAAATAGTAAAATTAATAATTTGAATTCCAACTGAAGTCTGTAACAGTAATCTAGTAAGATAATAGAAGGTTGAAAGAAGTTCACTGTATAAAATTCGTTTAAAAATCATCACGTGCTAATTAGAAAAGAAACTTTCGCAATGAAATATACAAATTTATCTGGAAGTTTGAAAATTCCAAGTGGTCAACATCAGGTTCAGTGATTCATTTAAAATGCTTAGGTTAGTTATTTCGGACGCCCTCTTAATGTTTTAATAAAGAGATTTGCGCAATTCATTTTATATAAAAAAAATACGAATGAAATGTTGAGTTAGCGCAACTTCGGGCTTTAATGGGCACAACGGTGAATACCGGGTCAGTCTTATCGTAAGTACTTTCCGGGCCACCCTCTCGTTACGAGCATGACGGAAGATGTTGGCAACGGCCACCGCTGACGTCGACGCAGCGCTGTGAACTGAAAGAGACGCGTGACAGTTTTGCTCTACCTGAGGCGTTGCTTCCTCCGTAGCTCTTCCAGTGCGTGACGATGGTTCCAGTACGCCTGGCCCACAGGCAGAAATCGAGGCGGTCGAGGTGTCCGGCAGACCGCACTCGCGCTGTACCCAGCCGACTGTCTTCTCCCCCCCCCCCCCCAGCGACCGCGCAGCTCAACACGCAAAGGAGCAGACGGGGAATCCGCACGCGCAGGCGCGTTTCCCTCCTGTTTCGAGCATTTTCTAAGACGCGCTGTTCTGCTATTAGTTAACAAAGGTCAAGTCCGTCGTCGGTGATGTCATTAGAGATGAAGCACAAGTTACGACTGCAGGAGGAAACCGGCAGATCCTCTCAAGACGGGAGCGACACGGTGTTCTGACACGAAAGCATACTTATATGACTTCTCCAATACATGAAAAAAAAAGTCTACGCTGTCAATGAAGAAAAACATACACACACCTCCGGAACGGCTGTTTCGACAGTGATACAGTCAACTCCATGTTTTGACATAACGTCCTGCATAAAAGGTAATGAAATCACAAGGATAAACCAAAGAGGCGACATGTACTGTCTTCTAAATGTGATGTTCGATTTGCATGTTACTTCTTCGCAACGAAATAAATTTTGTTATGAAATGTGCGTAGAACACCATTTCCGTTATTTCAGTTCTGAACAGTGCTGAGAATTTATCAGATAACCTTTGTCGGACACATCCAGTATCAAGTTCTCCTCTTCCTCATCCACCGTCGGTAGTTCCACGACGCTGTGACTCGTCTACGTCTGCGTGATTACTCTCCTATTCACAACTCTCCTATTCGCAACAAAGTGCCTGGCAGTGGGTTCAATGAACCATCTTCAAGGTGTCTGTCTATCGTTCCACTCTCGAACGCCGGGAAAAACGAGCACTTAAATTTTTCTGTGCGAGCCTTGATTTCCCTTATTTTATCCTGATCATTTCTCCCTATGTAGGTGGGTGCCAACAGACTGTTTTCGTAATCGGAGGAGAAAACTGGTGATTAAAATTTCATGAGAAGATCCCGTCGTAACGAAAAACGTTTTTGTTTTAATGATTGCCACTTCAATTCACGTATCATATCTGGGGCGCTCTATCCCGTATTTCGCGATAATACAAACGAGCTGCCCTTCTTTGAACTTTTTCGATATCATCCGTTAGTCCTACCTGATGCGGATTCCACACTGCACAGCAATAATTCAGAATAGGGCGGACAAGCGTGGTGAAAGCAGTCTCTCTAGGATACCTGTTGCACCTTCTAAGTGTTCTGCCAGTGAATCGCAGACTTGGGTTTGCACTGCTCACAACATTATCTACATTATCTATGTGATCGTTCCAATTTAGGTTATTTGTAATTGTAATTCCTAAGTATTTAGTTGAACTTACAGCCTTCAGATTTGTGTGACTTATCACGTAATTGAAATTTAGCTGATTTCTTTTAGTACTCATGTGAATAACTTCACACTTTTCTTTATTCAGGGTCAATTGCCACTTTTCGCAACATGAGATATCGTATCTAAATAATTTTGCTATTCGTTTTGGTAACCTGATGACTATAAAAGACGGTAAATGACAGCATCATGTGCAAACAATCTAACAGGGCTACTCAGATTGTCTCCTATGTCGTTAATGTAGATCAGGAACAACAGAGGGCCCAAGACACTTCCTTGGGGAAAGCCAGGTATTATTTCTGTTTTACTCGATGACTTTCCGTCTATTACTACGAACTGTGACCTTTCTGACTGGAAATCACGAATCCAGTCGCACAACTGAGGCGATACTCCATAGGCACGCAGTTTGGTTAGAAGACGCTTGTGAGGAACGGTGTCGAAAGCCTTCTGGAAATCTAAAAATATGGAATCAATTTGACATCCCCTGTCGATAGCACTTATTACTTCATGAGTATAAAGAACTAGTTGTGTTTCACAAGAATGATATTTTCTGAATCTGTGTTGTGTGTCAATAAATCGTTCGAACACAGCATATGTTCCAAAACCATACTGCAAATCGACGTTAGTGATGTGGGCCTGTAACTCAGTGGATTAACCTTTTGGGTATTGGAGTCACTTGAGCAAATTAGTACGGATCTTGCTGTGGACGAGCGGTTGTATATAACTGCTAAATATGGAGCTGTTGTATCACCATACTGTGAAAGAAACCTGACTGGTATACAATCTGGACAGGAGTCCTTAGCTTTATTAAGTGATTTAAGCTTCTTTGCTGCACTGAGGATATCTACTTCTATTTTTGTACTTTCAACATTGCCGCACAGTCAGAGATCGTGATAATTTAATATATAAGAAACTATCAGCCTCGATTGCGGTAATGAAACCTAGGTAAAGGTTGGTTTCTTTACCGCGATCGAGGCTGATACTTTCTTATGTATCTGCTTCTATGTTTCTCATCTTGGCGCTTGTTCTTGATCAGAATTCAGGAATATTTACTTCGCGTTCTTTGGTGAAGGAGTTTCGGAAAACCGTGTTTAATAACTATGCTTTAGTGGCACTGTCATCAGTGACTTCACCGTTGTTATCGCAAAGTGAAGGTATTGACTGCGTCTTGCCACTGGTGTGCTTTACTCATCACCAGAATCTCTTTAGGTTTTCTGCCAGATTCCTAGAGAGTTTCGTTGTGGAAATTATTAAAAACATCTCTCATTAAAGTACGCGCTATATTTTGAACTTCAGCAAAACTTTGCCAATCTTGAGGATTTTGCTTCCTTTTAAATTTGACATGCTTTTTTCGTTGCTTCTGCAATAGCGATCGGACCTGTTTTGGGTACCATGAGGGATCAGTACCATCACTTATTAATTTATGTGGTAGGTATATGTCTCTCAATTGTCGTCGATACTATGTTTTTGAAATCATTCCCGATCTTTTCTACACGTACATGATCAGATCGGAAGGAGTGAAGGCCGTCTCTTCAGAAGGTATTCAGAGCATTTTTATCAGCTTTTTTAAATAGATATAATCTGCGTTTCTTTCTGATGGCTGTGGGTGTTACTGTATTCAGCCTAGCAGCAACTGCCTTGTGGTCGCTAATCGCTGTATTCGTCACGATACTCACTATTTGTCCAGGATTATTTGTTGTTAAGAGGTCAAGTATGCTTTCGCAACCATTTACGCTTCGAGTGGGTTCATGAACTAGCTGCTCAGAATAATTTTCTGAGAAAGGATTCAGTAGAATTTCGGATGACGTTTTATGCCTGCCGCCGGCTTTAAACGTATAATTTTTCCAGCATACCGAGGGTAGATCGAAGTCACCACCGACTGTAATTGTATGAGTGGGGTACCTATTTGAAACGAGACCCAGGTTTTCTTTGAACTGTTCAGCAACTACTGTACATCTCTGACAGCCTGTGCACAGTTCGGCGTACAGACACGGTGGCGCTCCACACAGTCTAGCTAGCGTCTCCTTCCCTCTCGTTCCGTCTTGTCCAGAGTAGGTCGGTCTCAGTTCCACACCACTGACAACAAGCCGGCGCAGGTCCTTTGCAGGTCGTTCCTTATGACGGTGTCTTTCTGAGCCCTTCTCAGAGTGCAAACGTCTGTGGATACAGCCAGCGCTCTCTCAGGAAGAGCGTCTCCGCGTGACGCAAACGACATGACACACGCTCTTCCGGTGCCGATTTCTGCATCCGTAGCAGCTGACCATGGCGAAATGCGACCACAATTGGCTGCACATGACTAATGCAGATTTACGGTATTAGTCGTCAACTTGGCGGAAACGCGACACGCGTATTAGTCAGGTCACTCTGGGGAATTCTTCCACTGTGGGCTTTAAGATTGGCACACCGGAACATTGACTACAGAAACAATGCGTACCTATCAAATAACACACAACAAATAATGGTGCGCGGAAAGTTCTCGGGACAGAACTTGTTACTGCAGTGGCTACATGTAGTGTCACAGTCGCACTGCGGAAAGACATCACCGGCGTTCCTAAGTAGCGCCACAACGTGTACGGAAGCGCGGTCAGAATGGAACAAGTACTGCATTAGGGATCGGCTCCTCCTTCGTGACGAAGTCATTAGGAACGGAAATCGAGAACTCGACGAACTCTGGACAAGGAATCAATCGTCGTCTTTTTAAAGGAACTACATCGGCTTCTACCTTAAGTTATTTATGGGAATCACAGGAAACTTAAAAAATTCAGGTTGTCGAGCGGTGGTTGCTGAACAGAAATCCTGTGCCAAAACTAAAGTCCCACCTTACCCTATGGAGACGTTACAGATTAATATCACGTCGACTTTTTTTTTCAGACCGAGGCATTTGTCCAGATATTTAGAAAAACCACAAGAATGCAAAATTGGCTGGCAGGGGCGGGGCTTAGCCATTATGACACTTCACTCGAGAAGAAAAGGAAGAGAGTCAAAGCTGTATGTAATGTGCGCAAGTTCTAGATTTTGAAAAACAACAACGAACATAATTCACTCACACAAACGAAAGAATATTGCTCTCTGTACTGGAGAACTGTTTGATGTGGCGTCACTGCACAACTACATAACGACCGAAAACTGTGCCCCTGCTGTAAGACAACGAAATGCTTCAAATGGCTCTGAGCACTATGGGACTTAACATCTGAGGTCATCAGTCCCCTAGAACTTAGAACTACTTAAATCTAACTAAGTACATCACACACATACATGCCCGAGGTAGGAATCGAACCTGCGACCGTAGCAGCCGCGTGGTTCCGGACTGAAGCGCCTAGAACCGCTCGGCCACCGCGGTCGGCCTATAAGACAAGTTTTATCGGAATCAGTCCAATCTGTGACAGTGTAGAGGAGTTTTCTACCGACGTGTCCTTATGTTCCACTAGCAGGCATAAATGACTGGACTCCGTCACACCCCACGCGAAATTACAAGCAGAATTGTTTAGAGCAGAAGTACGAACGAATGGGCACGTGCGTGATCTCAAACGGCTCGTACTTTCAATGCCACCACCACTAACACAGCACATTTGGTAAACGCATGAATTTGCAGCGTCAGTATCGTTTCTGTTGTGCCACATCTTGTACTTTTCTATCGGAGAGCAAGACTAGGCCTATAGTGAGCCGTCCACTGCCATCGAATTGATCGACTAAGATCAATTTTCTCACAGCCTAAGTCACACTAAAAGTCGCACACTAATATGCTACAACGCATTGTTCCTTAATAATGGATGTAGCGTTTTCTTTTTTAGCGAGTTACTAGTCACACATCAAAAGTAACGGTACCCGCATTTAGAAGGTTGATTTAAACACTTCATTACCTTCCTAGACTTAGTCTTAATCGAGGCGGTATGCCTTTGGCTTCCCCTGGCACACACGCAGCAGAAAAAGTCGTGTTTAGAGGAAATTGGTTCGGATTCAGCTTTGACAATTTACTTGTTGGGTTCTGATGTGCCTCTGGCGGCTCCTGAAATTCGTGTCAGATCTGCTCGATGCCTTAAAGAACTTTGCCTCAATCGGACGTAACCCCCCCCCCCTCCCCCCTCGAGTGCATGAAGAAGTTTCAATTCGTTGCTGGCAACGCCGGGTGTCACAGGCCAATACTGCACGTGCTACACAACCTGCAGCGGGGACAGGTTCCTCGGTGGCTGAGGCTGCCGGCAGCAGCGTGGAAAAGTACAGCGGGCGGCGGCGGCGTCGCCTCCCTAGCTGGTGGGCGCGACGCGGCAGTCGCACGCACAATGGCGCTGCGGCTACAGGCGGTAGACAGCCGGCGAGACTGACCTGGCACAGTTACAACTTCGAAAACGTGCTCCCTGTTCCACTGTAGAACTTCACGTCTAGCACGCCATAAATGTACAATCAAGCGCGCCATCGAATTTGCAGACTACACGGAAAATATTGTTTATTGGCCACTACAAAGAACAAACTCGAAGAGAGAAAGATACTGCTACGGAAAAAGTAAGAATATAAATATGAACATATTCCATCAATTTTATCACACTCAATATAAAATATCCGATTAAATTAGTTAACACGAATAAGTGACTAATTTACATTTGCCCATCGATCTTTGGAAACTGATATCGTGCAAAATTACATTAAATCAGAACGATTGTCCCTAAAAATAATATAATGAAGTAGGTGGAGAGCAAAAGAGGTAGACCGTCAACGTCAAAAAGCACCCCTAAAGCACAAGTGTTTCGTTTAGTCACTGGGTAATTTCGCATTTAATTTATTTAGCCAGCAGACATGTTAGACAGTACTCACGAGGTGCACCGCAGAATCATCACACACGCTCGTATACTGGTCTAGATCGTTCGTTTGCTTTTCTGTAGAGCAAACATGCTATGTTAGAAGTTTAAAACTTCGTAAATATGGAGATCAATACAAATTAGACAGCACCAGCCCAGACGATGGGCGCTGGGAAGCGGGTCGGCCGCTGCCTTCTGGAGGCAACAGCCCCAGCATTCGCCGAAAGGGATTTTCCTGAAACCAGAATGACGGTCACGTGTCCACAGAAGACCACTCCTTCATATGTTTGGAGACGGACCGGTCGTAGCCATCTGGGACGAACTACCTCAGTAGCTGCCTGCCACGAGTGTGCGGATCCACAGAGAGAACCCCCAAAAGCGAAACGGAATACTTACTAGAACAGGAATTCCTTGTGTCATGCACGCGTCCACACAACTACAGCTAGAGCAAACTACCTCATTCAGTGATATGCGTTCCAGTACGTTACCGTTGCCTTCACGAATTTAGATCAGTTCTCTATCTGAACAGCGCGTAGTCGAGTTCCAACAAGCGTAACAATCACCAGGCACTGGCTGGCGCCAGTGATTAGCCTAAAAGCCCAAACAACGCACACTAGTCGCAGGAGCCTCGCTGTTGGGCACACGACAAAATGAATGTGCTTTTCATCGCTTCCAGATTCACTCTTACAAGACACTGAAGAGAAAGCCGGTAATAGGTACCATCTCACGTATAAGTCATCAAATTTCCTCCTACAATCAACATCACGCTTTGGTGATCTGTATTGCAATCCATTTCCTTTTATTTACAGTTTTCCTATGCACATTTTTGGTAAATAAGAGCGAATAAAGAAATGATTAGTATGAGTTATCCAGCAATTTCGCATTACCTCTAATTTAATATAATCTCCGAACCGTCTATTCCTCTCCACGATTTTTGATTGTAATACTTACCCAATAGTTATTCTTCAAGCTTGTATGACGACTAGTCAAATATTTGATAAAAAAAGTAAACAAAGACGTACGAAAGTCACCATCCGAGCAGACGTACACGCTGCCCATTCATCCCGAAGGCGCAGTTATCAGAAATTGCATCTCAGGTGTACTAGTGAAAAGCGCAATGAAATGGATCAAATGATAAAGAAGGAAACAAAACGATCTGACACCTCTGCTGAGGAACATTACACAATTTTTTCCGTTCAAATGCATTTACATTTAACATGCAAAGAGAGAAACACAATAACGTCAGTGGGGGAAAACGTCCCTTTATAATCAATGACACAATGGATTTTCTTCAGTAACAGCGTTAATTTTCTTATAGAATTATTATTCGCTTTGCAGAGGATTCTGCGTCGATTTGAAGCTTCCTGACAGATTATAACTGTGTGCCGAACCGGGACTCGAACTCATCTGCCCGGAAACTGTCATAGCGTAGGATCCGCTGCTGAGAGAAAATTTCATTCTGGAAACATCCTCCAGGCTGTGGCTTAGTCATGCCTCCACAACATCCTTTGTTTCAGGAGTGCAAGTCCCGCCAAGTTTCGCTGGAGAACTTTGGAAGGTAACACATAGGGTACTGGCAGAAGCAAAGCTGTGAGGAGGGGCCATGACTGGTGCTTGGGTAGCACAGTCAGTAGAAAACTTGCTCGCGAAAGGTCTAGGTCCCGAGTTCGAGTCTCGGTCTGGCACAGAGTATAATCTGACAGTAAGTTCCATTTCCTTCCTTGGGCTTGCACCCGCATAAAATTTCATTTTAACATCTGGTTTTTGTTGTATTCGACGTGGTTGGAGGTTCCGAAGTAGTGACCAGTCCGGGATTGTAATACTTATTTGCCACTTTTGTTAGTATAGGTTCAGTAGACAACAAAATTATTTCCTGAATTTTGGTATAATTTTTACCAAAATTGTTCATTTCGATTTATTTCGATTACTATTTGCGTTTTAAAACCGACAGCGATGGTTACCATTTACAAAAATCAAGCAATCGAAGTAGTCGGAAGCACAGCTAAAATCACGATCTCTTTTTGCAGAAACACACAAGCCTCTTTTTTTCCCCTTCTGTCACTGATTCAACTCGTAATTACTGGACAGGTCCGTAGCAGCTACGTGACCGGAGGAGACAGCCAGTAAGGGGAAATCTTCCCAGCACCGCTGAGGACACTAGCGAAATAATCTGATGAGAGCAGAAAAATGCTTAAAACGTAGCAAATGTATAAAATGTTTGCCGACGTCGAAATATTTACTTCGCGGATGTGCTACACTAGTTGCTACCTAGCTAATTACCTCATGGTAGACAAAGCCGGAGATAAGGAGCATTAGAATTTAACACCACCGACACATCGACCGAGATTAATAAAAAAAGGAACCATCTTGTTCTTTTCCTCGACTGATTTACGAGTTAAATGAGATGTTAATTTAAATGCAGGTCCTCCAGAGTGGGACCCAAGGAACCTGACGAAAATCCGTCGTTGTCATTGATTCTCGCCATTTAACAGAGTTACTGAATTAAAAACCAATTAACACCAGTCAGAATCTACATTTTATCATCGTACATGTTCGCAGGTCATCAACCGTCGATGCACCACGAGTCATCGTTAAAAATAAAAAGTCTAAAAAGTATTTCGAATTTTAAAACATTTGCTGTGTTCTTTAAAATTAACATTGATCCCTGGCGGATCACTTTTACTTAATTTAGAAGCTTTGTGTGAGATATCACGTCGAACTTAAGTATGTAAACCACTCTGAAATGTAAGAACCAGTACGTAATCGCGAGCTCAGCGGATAGAGGAATCAGTCGACGTTTACTGACAAGATCTGCATCCCCGTTAAAGTATATCGAGGACCACAGTTCCAAGAGTCTACGGGGATCACTAACACGACCCAGAACTGTAGGTACCGCCAGGGTTAACCGCTGTGGTACACAACGTAAGGATTCTTCACGTTGGAAATCTTTATAATCCGTTCACACCACGACCCCCAGTGCAATCGGTGTCTCCTTTTGTGCCAGATTTACTTGTTTCACACAGTCAAAGAGAAAGATTGGATGAGATGAAAGCTCAAAAAACAATAAGAAATCTTCACACAGTCGAAGGAAAATTATGTCCTACTACAGTTTCAAAAGAACGACTTCAAAAAATTTTCCGAAAATTGTAAAAAATAACACAACATAAAAATATCGTCACTTCATATTTTTGTTTCGATATTGATATGTACGGGGAAAACAAACGTGGTAAATACAGTTTTTTCTTTAAAAAATATCGATTGCTAGATATTTTATTAACAGCCATAATTTACAGTAGGTCACTTTTAGATTGACAGGCCATACAAACTGATACTTGTCGTGGAAGTTTATTGCGTATGGTATCGCGTCATACTGTAGACAACAACCACTGATGAAACCCACCGTTTCGACGACGGTCACAGCAACCTCCTTCTTAGTTACAAAACTTTCATGTTAACTGACTCTCGCCGCGGAACTCTACGAAATTATATACTAGTGCTTGCCAGTGGTGAGGTGAGGCACTAGCGCGTCAAAATGCTCTTTAGGCGATGAATCCCTTGCTTAGTGGACATGTTTTTCGCTGCTAGTAGACTTCTCATAGGCTAATTATAACTCTGAGGTGGGATAAAAATTGTGGCCTCGTACTTTTGCTGTCCACCCTCACAGGTGAGCGATACAGAGGGAGAGGGTGGGGGAGAGGGGGAGAGGGGGGGGGGGGGAGAGAGAGAGAGAGAGAGAGAGAGAGAGAGAGAGAGAGAGAGAGAGAGAGAGAGAGAGAGAGAGCGAGCGTCATTCAGCTTCTCTACAGCATCACATAAAAAGAAGACTTCTATATTCAGGAAAGTAGTGCATAGTCCAATAATTTCCGAAAGACTTGGGTTTGCTTCGACATACACGGAGGTGCAGTACACAGCTAGCCTCATTCCTTGGACACTGTTGCTGTAAACTCCACACGTGTGTAGTTTCTGTTGATCGATCGTCAATCAACGCGACTTTTCAGAGCTTTCGGTGTGTGTGTATGAACTACTGATCTCAGTTACATGCAAGGTAGCACGTTACTATGGATGTATCACAAAATCAAGTTTTTTTAGTAAATAAATTATTCGTATGTACGTAAATAATGTACATAAATTGCTCTAAAATCATTCATCTTCCTGACTCATTTGCGGTACGCAACATTTTGTTACTGGTAAGTAAAGAAGACACGAGTGATCAGCGTCACAATAACTCAATAACAACACATATCCATTAAATAGCACGCAGTCATTAAGGAAGTATGGTTGTCATCCCACTTAATTACGATATAACAAACGTGAAATGCAACATAACCAAGACTGTAACATAATTAAAGGCTGTTTTAAAGTACGTAATGATCGATTAGAAATGAACTGTGTACAAAACCCTTAGCCGTAAATTTTGTAGGAACTAGCAGATAGTGAATTACACAACTAAGTCCAACACCCGCTCAGCTAAAGGATACTGAAGCGTTAGGAGATACGTCGATGTTATCACGCCCTCAGACACTAGAGATACTTGGAAACAACTGGTATATGACCTTTTTTGTAGGACTGTTCACATCAACCATTTCACGCAGCCAAAAAGTTTTGAACGTAACGCAAAAGACTGAAACTATCCTGTTGGCTCACTAATGAATATACCTGCAACTTGCATCCTTCTCTAACTTAATGCAGTACATGTGTTACATCACACACTAAAGGTTACAATCGTGCCCTTGTTAACCAGCGACTATCCGCTGTGGTCCTACACCATCTTCTAGCCTCCTGTTCTACAGATAGGATTTCTAATAAATGATGTAAAAGTCGCCCCAAAATGTAGCTGTCTTAATTGTTATTTAACATAATTTACTATTTGTGCATTCAGTATGCTGCAAAATATGGGTTAGATGGTACAGTGGAAATTATTATGTAATAAAATCTTACCGTACGGACGTCATCTAACACGGTCTCAACGTACCTAAAAAAAGAACAGTATTATTAGTATAGTCATAAAGGCCAGGCTCAGTACAAATTGCATGGTTTGAAGAAATTTTTAAAAAATCTATTTTTTCTTAATTCCTCAAGCTATAAAACAACAGAACAAATGCTTTCCACACTAAGTCTGGAATGAAAATGTGCCTACATTTCACTTACGATCGGCAAACCCTAAACTTTGGAGAAAAAAAAATAAACACGACATACAGGAATATTTTAAAAAAGTATTTTTGTACAAAAAAACATAAGAAATCCATTTTCAGATTCCAATAAGGCACCAGTCACGCTATTACTTTAGCTGGGAACGTTGAAGTGCTAAGTATTTCTCTACTGCAACTATTATCAAGGAAATGATGAGCATTTCTTCGCTTTATAATAAACTTCCTTCAGTGCAATTCAGAAATGGTTCAAATGGCTCTGAGCACTATGGGACTTAACAGCTGAGGTCATCAGTCCCCCAGAACTTAGAACTACTTAATCCTAACTAACCTAAGGACATCACACACATCCATGCCCGAGGCAGGATTCGAAACTGCGACCGCAGCGGTCGCGCGGTTCCAGACTGTAGCGCCTAGAACCGCTCGGCCACCCCTGCCGGCTTCAGTGCAATTGATTTCCTTCCTGCTAATGAAACAATTACTATAACCAATTTAAACTTTTGAAGTCTTTGAATCTGAAACTATTTTACACGTTATATGCCTTATACTCAAAAGATATTCTGGTCGTATGTGAAGTAGACCAGCGGCAAGAAGCAATCAATACCTTCACTGCGCGATGCCATTAGTAATATTACCGATGTCAATGCCACTAAAGCGGAGTTATTAAACACAGCTCTCCGAAGTTCCTTCACCAATGAAAACGAAGTAAGTATTCCAGAATTCTGATAAAGAATTGTTGCCCGTACGAGTAACTTATAAGTATATATCCATGATGTAATGAGGCAATTCATATCACTTAATATACACCATGTGATCAAAAGTATCCAGACACCCCCAAAAACGTAGTATTTCATAATAGGTGCATTGTGCTGCCGCTTGCTGCCAGATACTTCATGTCAGCGACATCTGTAGTCATGAGACATCAATGAGATAGCAGAATGAGGCGCTCCGCGGAACTCACGGACTTCGAACGTGGTAAGGTGATTGGGCGTCACTTGTGCCATACGTCTGTATGCGAGATTTCTACACTCCTAAACATCCCTAGGTCCACTGCTTCCAATATGATGGTGAAGTAGAAACGTGATGGGACACGTACAGCACAAAAGCGTACAGCCCGACCTCGTCTGTTGACTGACAGAGGCCGCCGACAGTTGAAGAGGGTCGTAATGTGTAACAGGCAGACATCTATCCAGACCATCACACAGGAATTCCAAACTGCATCAGGATCCATTGCAAGTACTATGACAGTTAGGCGAGCGGTGAGAAAACTTTGACTTCATGGTCGAGCGGCTGCTCATAAGCCACACATCACGCTGGTAAATGCCAAACGACGCCTCGCTTTGTGTAAGGAGCGTAAACATTGGACGATTGAACAGTGGAAAAACATTGTGTGGAGCGCTTGGTTGGTTTGTGGGATTAAAGGGACCAGACTACTACGGTCATCGGTCCCTTTTTCCAAATACTAAAAACACCCACAGAGAATAAAAACGATCAACAGAATAGGTGACAGACGACACAGAACAAGAGAAACTCAGACAAAGACCAGACAAGACGAACTAAAATCACAAAGAATGTGACAGTGGTTGGCCGACCATAGAAACAAAAAAGGAAAAGCCAACCACCGAGAAACACATTAAAAAAATCAGACTAAAATCGTAGGCCATAGGCCAGAATCAACACAAAAAGACACACTTACATTCAGCGATAAAAGCTCCCTGCCCGAATAAAACGCAAAACTAAATCCGCTATGGCAGAGTCGTCAGTTAAAAGGGCAGGGAGCGTATCAGGCAGCGCAAACGTCTGCCTGAGCACAGTTAAAAGGGCGCACTCCAACAGAATATTGACCACCGTCAAGGCCGCCCCACAACGACAAAGAGGTGGGTCCTCACGACACAGTAAATAACCGTGTGTCAGACGGGTGTGCCCAATGCGGAGCCGACAAAGGACGACTGAGTCCCTGCGGTTGGCTCGCGTGGATGACCGCCACACAGTCGTCGTCTCCTTTATGGCACGGAGTTTATTGGGCGTGGTCCGATTGCGCCATTCAGCATCCCAAAGCGCAAAACCCTTTCGGCGGAGGACTGCTCGCAATTCAGTCTCTGGGAGGGAGATGGACGTGCGACTGTGGGAATAGTAGCCGATAGTTAGGATGCCCGGGCAAGCTGAAAACATGGGCAGCATAAGCGGCCAGCAAACGTTGGCGCCGTAACCGCAGTGGAGGGACACCTGCCTCCACAAGTATGCTGTCCACAGGGCTGGTCCGGAAGGCACCAGTGGCAAGGCGTATCACACTGTGGAGGATAGGGTCCAGCACCCGCAACGCAGATGGGGATGCTGAGCCATAAGTCAGGCTCCCATAATCCAGGCGGGACTGGATTAACGCCTGGTAGAGCCATAACAGGGTAGATCGGTCGGCGCCCCAGTGGGTGTGGCTCAAGCATCGCAGAGCATTTAGATGCCGCCAACACATCTGTTTAAGCTGCCGAATATGAGGCAGCCACGTCAACCGGGCATCAAAAACCACACCCAAAAACCTATGTGACTCCACCACAGCAAGAAGTTCGCCATCAAGAGAAAGCCGCGGCTCCGGGTGAACAGTGCGTCGCCGGCAGAAATGCATAACGCAGGTCTTGGCCGCCGAAAACTGGAACCCATGAGCTACAGCCCAAGACTGCGCCTTACGGATAGCGCCCTGTAGCTGACGTTCAGCAGCTGCAATGCCAATAGAGCTGTAGTAAAGGCAGAAGTCGTCAGCATACAGGGAAGCGGAGACAGAATTTCCCACCGCTGCAGCGAGCCCGTTTATTGCAATTAAAAACAGGCAGACACTGAGGACAGATCCCTGTGGTACCCCGTTCTCCTGGACTCGGGAGGACTATGGGACGCCGCGACTTGCACGCGGAAGGTACGATACGACAGAAAATTTCGGATAAAGATCGGCAGAGGGCCCCGAAGACCCCATCCATGAAGCGTAGAAAGGATGTGATGACGCCATGTCGTATCGTACGCCTTCCGCATGTCGAAAAAGACAGCGACCAGGTGCTGACGGCGGGCAAAGGCAGTACGGATGGCCGACTCCAGGCTCACCAGATTGTCGGCGGCGGAGCGGCCTTTCCGGAGCCCACCCTGAGACGGAGCCAGAAGGCCCCGAGACTCCAGTACCCAATTCAAGCGCCGGCTCACCATCCGTTCGAGAAGCTTACAAAGAACGTTGGTGAGGCTAATGGGACGGTAGCTGTCCACCTCCAAACGGTTCTTGCCTGGTTTCAGAATGGGGATAACAATACTTTCCCGCCATTGCGACGGAAACTCACCCTCGACCCAAATACGGTTGTAAAGGTCGAGGAGCCGTCGCTGGCAGTCCACTGAAAGATGTTTCAGCATCTGACAGTGGATGCTATCTGGCCCACGAGCAGTATCAGGACAAGCGGCGAGGGCACTGTGAAATTCTCACTCACTGAATGGAACATTGTAGGATTCAGGATGGTGGGTGCGAAAAGAAAGGCTCCGGCGTTCCATCCGCTCTTTAATGGATCGGAAGGCCAGTGAGTAATTAGAAGAAGCGGAACTCAGAGCAAAATGCTCTGCCAAGCTGTTGGCAATTTCGTCGGAGTCTGTACAAACTGCTCCATTCAGTGACAGCGCAGGGACGCTGACAGGAGTCCGATAGCCATACAGGCGTCGGATCTTGGCCCAGACCTACGATGGAGAGACATGGAGGCCAATGGTGGACACATACCGCTCCCAGCACTCCTGCTTGCTTTGATGGATAAGGCGGCGGGCCCGAGCAAGCAGCCGTTTGAAGGTGATGAGGTGTTCAATGCAGGGATGTCGCTTGTGACGTTGTAGCGCCCGCCGGCGATCTTTAATCGCCTCAGCGATCTCAGGCGACCACCAAGACACAGTCCTCTTCCGAGGGGACCCAGAAGAACGGGGAATGGAAGATTCTGCGGCAGTAAAGATGCTGGTGGTGACCGAGTGAACCACCGCATCAATGTCGTCATTACAGAGAGGCTCAATAGCGGCAATGGAGGAGAACAAGTCCCAGTCAGCCTTATTCATAGCCCATCTGCTAGGGCGCCCAGAAGAGTGACGTTGTGGCAGTGACAGAAAGATCGGAAAGTGGTCACTACCACACAGGTCGTCATGCACTCTCCATTGGACAGAAGGTAAGAGGCTAGGGCTGCAGATCGAAAGGTCGATGGCGGAGTACGTGCCATGCTGAAGTGAGTGACGGCACCATCATTTTAAATGGAAAGATCGAGCTGTGTCAATAAACGCTCAGTGGTGGCGCCTCGACCTGTTGCCACTGACCCACCCCACAGAGGGTTATGGGCGTTGAAGTCGCCCACTAAGAAGAAAGCTGGCGGCAATTGGGCTATCAGCGCAGCCAGGACATGCTGCGCGACATCACCATCCGGTGGAAGGTAAAGACTGCAGACATTAACAGCCTGTGGCGTCCACACCCGAACAGCGACAGCCTCTAAATGTGTTTGTAGAGGGACAGACTCGCTGTGCAGAGTGTGAAGGACATAGATGCAGACGCCACCAAACACCCTTTCATATGCTGCCCGGTTCGTATAATAACCCCGATAGCCACGGAGGGCGGGAGTTCGCATTGCGGGAAACCAAGTTTCCTGAAGAGCAATGCAGAAGAAAGGGTGAAGGCTGATAAGTTGTCGGAGCTCAGCTAGATGTTGGAAAAAACCGCCGCAGTTCCACTGGAGTATGAAATTTTCCATGGCTGAGAAAGGCGTGAAGGGTCTGGGAAAGCAATTTACGCCGCTTGTTCACTCGCTGCCACCGATTCAGAACCCGCACGAGTGACATCCATGGCGTCTGAGGGACCGGCGAGATCCAGGTCTTCAGCAGACGCCACAATCTCGACCTCGTCCTCAGACGCTGAGCTTGTTGGAAGCGGTGGGACGGGTGCCACCGCAATGTCGGGATTCTTGGGTACCTTTTTCTTTTTCAGCTTACTTCGCTCTGCCTTCGGTGGTTCAGGCTGGGAGCGCTTCACTGGGTCAGTCTCAGGGACGGACGACGACCGTGAGGCCCTACGACCAGGGACCGGTGGTTGTTTGAGCCACTTGCGGCTGTCTGCTTTTGTACCGGTCGGAACTTGCGAAGGGAGGTCCCCAAGGGACCCCTTCCTGGCGAGAGGAGCCGAAGAAGTCTTACGCTTCTCCGGCTGGGAAGGGGGAACTGATGTCCCCGATGATTGGGGGGGGGGGGAGGCGTTGCTCCTGAAGTAGATTGAGCAGGGGCAACAGGAAGTGAAGTGGCCCCACCATCAAGGGGGCAGGTTTGGTCTTTCGACTCTCAGAGCTGACTGGATGTGGTGCAGCTGACGCAACTGTAGCAGGAGTGACTGTGGCGGCATAAGAAGACGTCATGCGCACAGGATGAAGCCGGTCAAATTTCTGTTTTGCCTCCGTGTAGGTCAGTTGGTCCAGGGTCTTGATTTCCATTATTTTCCTTTCCTTCTGCAGAATCGGACAGTCCGGCGAGCAAGGGGGATGGTGCTCTCCGCAGTTGACACAGATGGGAGGCGGGGCACATGGAGTATCAGGATGGGATGGTCGACCACAATCGCGACATACGAGGCTGGAAGCACAGCGTGAAGACATATGGCCGAACTTCTACACTTGAAGCACCGCATCGGGGGACGGATATAGGGCTTGACATCACAACGGTACACCACCACCTTGACCTTCTCAGGTAATGTGTCACCCTCGAAGGCCAAAATGAAGGAACCGGTGGCAACTTGATGATCCCTCGGACCCCGGTGGACGCGCCGGACGAAATGGACACCTCGTCGCTCTAAGTTGGCGCGCAGCTCGTCATCGGACTGTAAAAGGAGATCCCTGAGCAAGATAATGCCCTGGACCATATTTAAGCTTTTATGGGGCGTGATATTAACTGAAACATCCCCCAGCTGCTTACAAGCGAGCAAGGCCCGTGACTGCGCAGGGGATGCTGTTTTTATCAAGACTGAACCGGACCGCATTTTGGACAAGCCCTCCACCTCCCCGAACTTGTCCTCAAAATGTTCTACAAAGAACTGAGGCTTCACAGATACAAAGGATTCACCATCAGCTCTGGTACAGACGAGATACCGGGGCGAATATGTTTCACTGGCATTCATGGACTTTCGTTCCTCCCATGGTGTGACCAGGGAGGGGAACGATTTGGGGTCATACACATTAGCTTTAAAATGAGCCCTCGAACGCTTAGAGACTGCTGGCGGCTGGCCGCCAGCGAGAGATGATGTACCACGCTTCATTGCAGGTCATCCGCCCTGATGCCACCTACTCCGACCAAGGGCCATCCCTACGGGCGCCACCCAGCCTCAGCAATAGCCATCTGGCAGGATGGCCATTGCCGGGAGTCCTGATGCCCCAGGGAGATGGGCATCTACTCCTTGGCATACGTGGGGAGTTATCGGCGCAGGCATCAGTAGAGCGATCCCTGTGTTGTCAGGGGGCTACAACCAAAAGGGTACATGGCGGCCCAACCACAACGGACTGGCTACCGTGCTGGATGTTAGGTGACATGTGGTCCATGGTCGCCGTCAGTGCAGAAAGTGGCACTGCACAGCGCAAGGTGGAAAGTGCACGCAGGAACGTATCCACGCCCAAGAGATGGAGAGCGGGCAGGACTGCAATGCAACGACAAATAAGCTGGCGAAAGGTCTGATCGCAAGATGAACACAATGCACCAAGTAAGGCGCCCTTCCCCAAACGGCTCGCTCTTCGGAAGAATTTTGAGAGATGGAGGTCAAACCCGACAGGGGGCCATCACATAAGGCCGAAACTTGTGAGACTCCATGTAGTCGCCTCTTACGACAGGCAGGAATACCGCGGGCCTATTCTAACCCCCGAACCCGCAGGGGGATGTGTGGAGCGACGAATCACGGTACACAATGTGGCGATTCGATGGCAAGGTGTGGGTAAGGCAAATGCCCGGTGAACGTCATCTGCCAGCGTTTGTAGTGCCAACAGTAAAATTCGGAGGCGGTGGTGTTATGGCGTGGTCGTGTTTTTCGTGGAAGGGGCTTTCACCCCTTGTTGTTTTGCGTGGCACTATCACAGCTTAGGCCTATATTGATGTTTTAAGCACCTCCTTGCTTCCTACTGTTGAAGAGCAATTCGGGGTTTGCGATTGCATCTTTCAACACGATCGAGCACCTGTTCATAATGCACGGACTGTGGCGGAGTGGTTACACGACAATAACATCACTGTAATGGACTGGCCTGCACCGAGTCCTGACCTGAATCCTATAGAACACCTTTGGGATGTTTTGGAAAGCCGACTTCGTGCCAGGCCTCACCGACCGACATTGATACCTCTCCTCAGTGGAGCTCTCCGTGAAGAATGGGCTGCCATTCCCCAAGAAACCTTCCAGCACCTGACTGAACGTATGCCTACGAGAGTGGAAGTTGTCATCAAGTCTAAGGGTGGGCCAAGACATTTTGAATGACAGCATTACCGATGGAGGGCGCCACGAACTTTTACATCATTCTCAGCTAGGTGTCCGGATACGTCTGATCACAGAATGTAGGCAAGACTTCCAGTCCAAATTGTATACCAATTAGATTTCTTTCAGAGTATACTGATACAATAGCACCATGCTTAGCAATTATATGCTACTGCTCGCTCGACGAAGGGAAGAATCAAAAAACTAGGACACACTGGTCACACTGGTCACTCAAGAAAGGAAACAGGAGTAATCCGCTGAATTACAGACCCAAATCGCTAACGTCGATTTGCATTAGGATTTTGGAACATACAGTGTGTTCGAACATTGTGAATTACCTCGAAGGTAATGGTCTATTGACAAAACAGTCAACACGAATTCAGAAAACTTCGATCTTGTGAAATACAACCAGCTCGCACGAAGTAAAGAGTGGAATCGACGCGGGGTCTGAAACTGATTCCATATTTCTAGATATCCAGAAGGCTTTTGACATCGTCCCTAACAAGAGACTTCTAATGAAACTGCGTGCCTATGGACTAACATTTTTCAGCTGTGCGACTGGCTCCGAGATTTCCTCTCAGAAAGGCCATAGTACGTAATAATCATAGAGTGAAATGGAAGTTATATCCGGCGTTCCCCAAATAAGTGTTATTAGCCCTCTGCTTTTCCTGATCTACATAAACGAATTAAGAGACAAACTGAACAGCCCTCTTAGATTGTTTGGAGATGATGCTGTCGTTTAGTCTAGTAAAGTCATCAGATGATCAAAATCAACAGCAAAATGACATAGATACGATATTTAAGTTGTGCGAAAGTGGCAACTGTCTCCAAATAAGGAAAAGCGTGAGGTCATCCACATGGGCACAAAAATAAATCGTTAAATTTCCATTACACGATAAATCACACAAATTGAAAAGCTGTCAATTCGACTAAATACACAGAACTACACTTACGAACAACTTAAGTTGGAAGGACCATATAGATAATTTTATGGTAAGAGACTGCCTACATTACTCTTGTTCGTCCTCTGCTACAGTACTGCTGTGCTGTATGGGATCCTTACCAGAAAGGACTGACGGAGGACGTCGATAAAGTTCAAAGAAGGGCAGCTCGTTTTGTGTTATTGCGAAAAAGGAGAGTGTGTGTCATGGATATTAGAAGCTAGTTGGGATGGCAATCATGAAAGCAGAGGCGTTTTACGTTGAGACGAGATCTTTTCACGAAATTTCTGTCACGAACTTTCTTCTCTGTATGTGAAGATATTTTACTGTCGCCTGCCTACCTAGGACGAAACGATGATTATAATAAAATGCCGCGAGGTTATAAGAGTCATGAAATACATCCTAAAATCGTGTCGGACCTCCTTTTGTCCGGCGTAGTGCAGCAACTCGACGGGGCTTCGACTCAAGTCTTCGGGAGTCCCCTGCAGAAATACTGAACCATGCTGCCTCTACAGCCGTCCGTAACTGCGAAAGTGCTGGCGGTGCAGGATGTTGTGCACAAATTGACCTTTCTATTAAGTCCCATAAATGTTC
The DNA here is from genome assembly GCF_023864275.1 of Schistocerca cancellata. Lineage (NCBI taxonomy): Eukaryota > Metazoa > Arthropoda > Insecta > Orthoptera > Acrididae > Schistocerca > Schistocerca cancellata. The sequence continues at coordinate 1,139,951,275 of NC_064626.1, read as the reverse complement.
GATGGGGTTCATGTCGGGCGATCTGGGTGTCTAAATCATTCGCTAGAATTGTCCATAATGTTCTTCAAACCAAACGCGAACAATTGAGGCCTGGTGGCATGGCGGGTTGTCATCCGTAAAAACTCCATCGTTGTTTGGGGACATGAAGTGCAAAAATGGCTGCTAATAGTCTCAAAGTAGCGGAACATAACCATTTCCAGTCAGTGATCGTTTCAGTTGGACCAGAGGACCCAGCCCATTCCATGCATGCACAGTCCACACCATTGTGGAGCCACCACCAGCTTGCACAGTGCTTTGTTGACAACATGGTCCATGGCTTCGTGGGGTCTGCACCACAGTAGAACCTTACCATCAGAGCTCACCCATTGAAATCGGGGCTCACCTGACCAGGCCACGGTTTTCCAGTCATCTAGGGGTCCAACCGATACCGTCACGATCCCTGGAGGCGATGTCGTGCTGTTAGCAAAGATACTCGCCTCGGTCGTCTGCTGCCATAGCCCATTAACGCCAGATGTCGCTGCACTGTCCTAACGGATACGTTCGTCGTACGTCCCTCATTGATTTCTGGGGTTATTTCAAGCAGTATTGCTTGTCTGTCAGATTGCGTTGTCCGAGGTGAGAGGTGATGCCTGAAAATTGGTATTCTCGGCACACTCTTGACTCTTTGGATCTCGGAACACTGAATTCCCTAACGATTTCCGAAATGGAATGACGCATGCGTCTAGCTCCAACTAGCATTCTGCGTTCGAAGTCTGTTAATTCCCGTCGTGCGGCCATAACCACGTCGGAAACCTCACATGAATCATCTGAGCACAAATGACATCTCGGCCTTTTGGACTTTGTGTAAACGATACTACCGTCATCTATATATGGGCACATCGCTATCCAATGATTTCTGTTACCTGAGTGTAAGAGAAATCAGAGCTCGTATAGAATGATTTAAGTGTTCATTTTTCCCATGCTCTGTTAGATCGTGGATCGGTAGAGAAACAGTTTGAAGAACCCCCTGCCAGGCACCTAAGTGTGAACTGCAGAGTAGTCACGTTGCTGTAGATGTAGGTGAACAGTTGGGATTAACTAAATTCTGTTCGCAGTTTCTACCGGTAAGTTTTTTTCTCCCTCATCAATAATATAATTCGTAACAAGGGGCTCATCACAAAAATTTCGAAGTCAGAGACCTAGCGCCAACCCCGTGGTTTTAAGATTTTGGTAAACACTTTTCTTGGTATGCCTGCAGACTTCCTCAACATGTTTCACAATGTAATCATCAGTGAGATCAGCCAACTGGCGAAAACAATTCATTTGAACGAGTTTGGTGAAAGGATGTCTGCGCGTGTCTGCGATTCCTGCCGATGCCAGGGGAACTTGTAACGAGGTAACACGAGGCGTGCTATCAGCACCGAGAATCTCTACAGGCAAGGCCAACCACATCCAACCTACCGCACCTGTTTTGCAACATCTTGGGACGGAGCAGTAGCTCAGCAAATGTACTGACACACATCTCTTTTCTTCGTTTATACGAGAGAAATCTATCATATCATTGGAGGGCGTAAATAGTTTCCCCACATTATTGTTCCAGTGGAAAAAAAAACAACCACCGACAGTGATACGTAATGCAGAACTTCCGCGAGATTACGTGGAACTACAAAACACAATGAGCCATGATACTGTGCGGAAGTCTGAGGATTTTCCCAGATTATGTAAGACCTCAAAACAAACATAACGAGCAAACAAACGGTTGTTTGGACCAATCCTACATAAACCAGATAGGTTTTAAATAAACCTTACACGTTCTTAGATACAACTACAGCGAAAGATATTTAGCATTGTGATACTTTCGGGTGATGTTTTTTTTTATCAGTTAAACAATCATCCACCATTAACATCGATTGGTAGGTAAAAGATTTCCTCTAGTCCAGTGTTATGCGCGCTCTACGGCCTTCAGCTAGGAGCACCAATGTCGCTCCTGCAAGTTTTCTAATGCCTGAGACCCCCCTGCCACTACTTCATCGTCTCTATCTACTTTTCTCTTGTGGAATCCAGCAGAAAGTATATTGGGCATAAATTCTTGTCTAGCTTTACAATCGTCCACTTCCGTCGCCTGTCCCAGTACCATCACGATTTGCACCTGCACACCGAAGTGCGGTTCTTCATCGGCTGTTGGCCCCAATACACCGTTAACCTGATGCTCTCCAACAGTCTGGCATTAGGCAACTGTGCGCTCGACACTGTGTTCGCAGAAACGTGGTGAAGTCGGAGACAAGAGGTGAAAGAGAGGATACGAAACGACGTGCAAGTGCTAGTTGTTATGGTGTAAGATGTGGGCTTTTTTCTGGTGAGTATTTGTAAGTTAATTTTTTTTCCGTACGACGTGAAGATATCGTCTCAGGATACGAAAGAAATTACAATTTAACATTAATTGTTTTACTTTATTTGCTAGATGGTAACTAAGGTAGTGGAGGTTTTTTTCTTGTTGCGCCGCTAGTACTGCTGTACGCTACTCGGTCGGTCGGTCGGTCGGTCTCGGTCTCTCTCTCTCTCTCTCTCTCTCTCTCTCTCTCTCGTGTGTGTGTGTGTGTGTGTGTGTGTGTGTGTGAGAGAGAGAGAGAGAGAGAGATGAGAGAGAGAGAGAGAGATCGGTGCGAATGCAGCCACCTTCCGGGGCTGTGGGCGATGACACAGACGTGAGACTCCGGACAGTTTAATTTCGCGACATCGGTGACGTTCTAGAAAAGTTTCTCTTGCCTCTTCTTGAAAGTGTGGCCTGTGATTATCTGTACATAGGGGATGCGGGCATCGATTCACAAAATTGGAGCCTGTTGTTTTGAACGATTTCATTTTAAGTCTTGTTTAATGACAGCGTTTTCTCAAATTGAGGTATGAATACAGGATTTCGGGTATGGCGTTAAGTGGAATAGATAGACTTGAGAAGCTAATGGAATTTCCTGTAAGAACATTTCTGAAAGCGCTGTTGAATGAAAGAAGTTTATTTTACTGAGTGGGTGTGAAAGCGAATATGATTAATTTAAAGTCTGAACACGACACTGCCCTGCACTACACTGCACTTATGAGGGCCAATTACGATTTCGTTTTGCAGTTGCCAGCGCAGTTCGTATAATCATTTTTCACGTAAGTAAAGAAAAAACAAACTACGTGAGGTTTGGTTGGGACTAAAACCTGTGTCATGTTAGTGATGTACAATATTCTTATGCAGTTATGGTGGAGACTGGACTAGTAGACATCTAAAAGCAGTTTGGAAAATTTTGCTTCTGGACCTGTTTTTGTCGGAATGAATTTAAAGCTGTCGATTGTTAAGTCAAACGCGTCTGCCTCCTCGAATCACTTCAGCAGTACGCCCTCGACTGGACTCTGTGACGACGGTGTCGGCCGACCGTTGCTCGGTTTATCTGCTATGTCCGTTTCTCCATTACCAAACTACGAGTACTTCACACAACTCCGCACATTGTCGACGTCCGTTACAGTGTCCCCGTACACTTTTTTCACGGATGAGTTTAAAAGAACTTTAAAATGATACGTAAAAAAGCGAAACCTCGAATTTTTGGAAAGTGGTTTCGACCTCTACGTTCAACGATGGCGCAAACGTCTAAATGTGCAGAGTGACTATGCTGATAGTGGACAGTTAAGGCTGCGGTCTGCACTAATTCCCCCGTTATATGTTCATTATTATACTTCATGACGCAGGAGCATTACTTTTTCGATCCAGCCTCCTACTGCCTGAAGTTTTTGTGGATTGGAGATCGCTTCTCTTCTAAGCACAGACAGATCCTACGGGACAGAACGGTATTACGAGCTACTGTGCGTGTTGTGGGGCCAGACGTGAGTCAGCCCCGGGCGGCAGAGCGCGTCCCGACAGGAAGCGGGCGCTTACACACACACAGGGGGCTGGGACTGCCCGCCGCCCACCGCCTGATCCGCCGCCCAGGCGCTGCCTCGGAGCTGCCGGCCACTTCCTGCGGCTGAGAATGTTCCTCCGCGCTGATTCACATGGCGGGCGAGCCAGCCTATTTGCACAACTCGGCCTGATGAGCCCGCTGCCTACGCCTTCGTCAGCGGGCCAAAGGAGTTGCGGAGACAATTAACACGTCTGAGTCACACGCAGAACCTAATTTTATCCGCCATTCGTCGGGTCGACAGGAACACACTCTTCCCATTCACAAATCTGGAATGTAGAGACTAGCCCTTCTATTAAGGATGTACATCACTGAGCATCTTTACACCGTTCAAATATTCGTCTTACTGCGCCATATCGTTTCTAGCACCTATGTGGTACTAATCAATTATTTTGACGCTAATGATCGCCTTTCTCTCTTCGAATGTATACTTTTTTGTGTTGCTAGATACAGCTTCTCGCCTTGGAGGACGCGAAAACGACTGCACCATCCGAAATGATTTTATGGATACACCGAAGGTATTTAGTGATTGACGTGTAACGAAGAGAAGAAGTGTTCTTTTCTATCGTATCTGCGCTACAAAATACAGCAGCTTACGTTTCCTGCGAAAGTTTTTCCACAATGGCGCAAGATGGTTATCCACCGCGTATCTTCGAGTACGGTAAAACGCCGTATGTTCAGTTATTTGCGACTCGGTAAATGCAGTGGCCAGTCTGAAGACGAGGCTGGCTTCGAATGACGCAAGTGTCATCACAGCAAGACGGTGAGACGGCGCGAGCAGCGCATGCAAATCTTTCTGCCGATTGTCAGCTCCTTGAGCCGCAGCAGACCAGTGTCTAATGAGTTTTACTTTCCTACCGCACACAAGTCTCCCTCCCTCATTTGTTACCACGAGGCAAAAGGAGAATTTGTACACCTTTTCAGCTTCATTTCGACATTTCTAGCATTCTGGCATGGCTTGAACTCTCAATAGTAACTCCGTGAGAGAAAGGAGAAGACAACTGTTTCACAAAACTGAAGAAGATTCGGGCATTGCACTTGTCTCAATTTAGCTATTTTCGATCCACTGCCATGTCACGTAGATCGACAGCGCTGTGGGTGTGGTTTTCTTCCTAGTTCCGTAGCAGTCACTGGCTATGTTGTTCTCGCACTAACTTATGACTCCGTAACACGAGAAAGCGGCTTTAGAAGAGCAAAGCGAACATTTATCGACCAGGCAGTGAAAGACAGCTTTTTTACGCCAAACATTCACTTATTAGCCTCGCCAGAGGCCAACATTTCGCAGGGAGCGGAGTCCGTCCCTCAGGCACGACTGCGAGTACCTGTCCAGGGCTGCCATCGGAGTCTAAACGTTTTCCCGCCAAACCTCTACACTAGTGGCAATAGGTGGACGCAAAAGTGTGTTAAATTTTGTGAAAACGAGGCTACTCCAACGGTACGTACTTGAACCCCTTCAGATTTCCCACTGCCTTTGTGGCACTGACCTACAGAAAGATGACTTCTTTAGCAATCCACACTACATTCCACGTATTTTTTTGTCCAGTTTGTCCAGAAGGAATGCCTAGTGTCTAGGCAAGCCGTTTTCACGATGTAGAGCCTTCGTCTTACTGCTTTGGCTGCTGTTTCGTTTCGTGAGGTGAGGTGATTGGCGAACTTAACGTCCACAATAACGAAAGTCACAGAACGGAGTGCGCAGCTCGTGGTCGTGCGGTAGCGTTCTCGCTTCCCGCGCCCGGGTTACCGGGTTCGATTCCCGTCGGGGTCAGGGATTTTCTCTGCCTCGTGATGACTGGGTGTTGTGTGATGTCCTTAGGTTAGTTAGGTTTAAGTAGTTCTAAGTTCTAGGGGTTTGATGACCATAGATGTTAAGTCCCATAGTGCTCAGAGCCATTTGAACCATTTGAAGCACAGAACGGAAGACTAATTCTTCTGGAATGGTCCAAACATGGCATAGCAATTATTTTTCGCAACTGTTTTTGGTGTTTGGTCATCACGTAACAAATGTCGCACTAAACTCTTTCTTTTGATACTCAGTTATTTCATACGAACCATCTACCAATATCATACAGCGCAATCTCTCGCTCGAAGTTTTCAAGGGTGGTACCTGTATTCAGACGTCATTCAGATGGCCTTTTTTTTAATGTCAAAAATAAAGAAAGAAGCTCCTTATAAACCGTCACCAACACCGGACAAACTTCTCTTACTGAAAAATACAGTTGAAACACAATTTTGTGAGTCTGCATTATAAATTACCCAGTCGAATGAAGAACGCACAGCATGAATTCTGCAAAAAGTCCTATAAACAAAACTGTCAGATGAAGTTGACACTGTGTGTTTTCTTGCAGTAACAAAATAAATTTACATCGATATCGCCTCGTCAGGACGAGAAATTTTATCCTTACTCTCGTGTGAACTTACAGTGTCCCAGGTGTACCTGAACTTATAGCTGTCCCAGGTGTAGCTTGAAGACGCAGCGCTCTCCATACATTAATTTTTAATAAGCGTTATCATTTCAGTTTCTAACAGCCGTCTTATTGCAACGAACTAAGAGGAGGAGGAGAAAAAGACGAAACAAAAGTGAAAAAGAAATGGAAACGAAAAAGAGGAAGGAAACGACGAAGAAAAACCGCGAGGGAAAAGAAGAAACAGAACGAGAAGTGCATAATAGCTGGTCAGCGATACCATTTTTGAGACCTGCAGGTATCTTAAGCACGAGGCAATATTTCCTGTCGACGCAAGGCGTCGGTATCGCCACTCTGGTTACAGACGTCACTCAAAGCGCGAGTGGAATGGCAGAAAACTGACGGCCAGCTGTGAGCGACTGCAGACAGTCACGGCACAACACAGGCGCTGGCGTCGGTTGCGTCACACACACGGCCCCGCGCCTGGCCGCTAGCAGCCAGCTGCAGATGGAGGACACGAGATACAGCGGCGAGAAAGCGTCACGCACCGGCAGTAGCTGCAGGTGCCCCACGCATCGCCGTCACCATTTTGAGCTGTCGCTGAGAAATCGTAGCAAAGGCAGATTCAAATTACGACGGGGAAAATAGAAATAACAGATCCTGAAAGATGTACCTGTAACACTGAATTCCGTGCATCTGCAAATACAGGCAACAAGGACCGCGTACAAGAATGAAATGTGCATCACAGTTTGTGCTATTTGCAGAGACATCGTACTGCAGAAATCTTGTACAGCAGTTCTGGTTAAAGTGAAACCTAATTCATGAGTTAAAACTTCAGGGCTGAGAGGCCGTGGTCGATCTCTAAAACTTATTCTTTGACGTTTCGTTGCCAACATCTTCCCAGATCGACCACGGCCTCGGAGTCCGGAAGTTTTAACTAAAGAAGGCGCCGGCCGTGAAAGCCTACAAGTTATGATGCTGTCATCGCCGTCAGTTCGAAGACTGCTTTGCTTTGATGCAACTCTTCAAGTTAATTTATCCTGTGGAACCCTCTTCATCTCCGAATACCTACTACAGTTTGAATCTGCTTACTCTAATCGCGCCTACGTCCCCGTCTACAATCTCTAATTCCCACAGTTCCTTCCATCGCCTAACTGACAATTTCTTCATGCTTCGGGAAGTCGCATATCAACTGATCCCTTCTTTCACTCAAGCTATACCACAAATTTCTCCTTTTCCCGATTCCATTCAGTACCAGGCTCAGTGTACCGAACACTGTCTAAAAAGAAATCTTGTTCGACTCGTATTCCGAAGAACGTTTAAAAAAAACATTCCTCGTTCAGCCTTCGTGACATTTTCCTGTAGCGCAGCAAATGAATGTCACAACGTGGGGCGAATCTAAGAACGTTCTACGGCAACTTTCTGTTTACCAAGAAATATGATCCAGTTTTCCTATTTCTTAGCGCAGAAAGGAAAGAAAGCACATCATTAAAACCTGTCAGTTTATGGCACGATCTGAAAATGTAGATATGCATTTACTTAGGTAAAAAGACAAAGTCTACTAGAAATCCCTGGATATCATAGGAGAAACTGAAGTTAACTGATGAAAGGAGAAAATGTAAAAATGCAGCAAATGAAGCAGGCGAAACGAAATACAAACGTTTAAAAAATCAAACTGACAAGAAGTGCAAAATGGCTAAGCAGGAATGGCTAGAGAACAATGTAAGGATTTAGAAGCACATACAACTAGAAGAATGATAGACACCGTCTATAGGAAAATTAAAGAGGCCCTTGGAGGAAAAAGAAGCAGCTGTATGAATATCAAGAGCTCTGATGGAAAACCAGTCCTCAGCGGAGGGCGGAAAGCTTAAAGGTGGGAGGAGTATATTAAGGGTCTATACAAGAGAGATGAACTTGAAGTTATATTACATCTACATCTACATCTATACTCCGCGAGCCACCTTACGGTGTGTGGCGGAGGGTACTTATTGTACCACTATCTGATCCCCCCTTCCCTGTTCCATTCACGAATTGTGCGTGGGAAGAACGACTGCTTGTAAGTCTCCGTATTTGCTCTAATTTCTCGGATCTTTTCGTTGTGATCATTACGCGAGATATATGTGGGCGGTAGTAATATGTTGCCCATCTCTTCCCGGAATGTGCTCTCTCGTAATTTCGATAATAAACCTCTCCGTATTGCGTAACGCCTTTCTTGAAGTGTCCGCCACTGGAGCTTGTTCAGCATCTCCGTAACGCTCTCGCGCTGACTAAATGTCCCCATGACGAATCGCGCTGCTATTCGCTGGATCATGAAAGGGAAATGGACGGAGATGAAGATGAGATGTGACATATGATACTGCGTGAAGAATTGACAGAGCTCTGAAAGATCTAAGTCGAAACAAGGCCCCGGGTAGACGATATTTCCTCAGAACTACTGATAGCCTTGGGAGAGCCAGCTATGACATAACTGCTCGATGTATGAGACAGGCGAAGCCCCCGAGACTTCAAGAGGAACATAACAATCCCAATTCCGAAGAAAGCAGGTGCTGACCGGTAAGGACATTACCGTACTATTAGTTTAATAAGTCGTGGTTGCAAAATGATAACACGAATTCATACGAAAGAATGGAAAAAACTGGGAGAGGCCGACCTCAATCAGTTTGGATCCTGGAGAAATGTGGGAACACGTGTAGCAACACTGTCCCTACGATTTATCTTAGAACATACGTTACGGAGAAACAAACCTATGTTTATAGCATTGTTGACTTAGAGAAAGCTTTTGGCAATGCTGACTTTAATACTCCGTTTGAAATTCTAAAGGTAGGCAGGGATAAAATACAGCTAGTGAAAGGCTATTTACAATTTTGACAGAAACCAGACGTCACTTGTAAAGACTCGAGGGGAATGAAAGTGAGGCAGTGTTTGAAAAGGGAGGGAGACAGGGTTGTAGACTATTCTAATATTATTCAATCTGTACAATGAGCAAGCAGTAAAGGAAAAGAATGAAATATCTGGAGTGTGAATTGAAGTCCAGGGAGAAAAAATAAGAAGTTTTAAGGTCTGCAGTCCTGTCAAAGACAGCAAAGGACTTGGAGGAGAGTTTGTTTTGAAAGCTAGTGACCGGTTTTTGACATTATTCGGCTAGTCAGGCAGCAGAAGCCGGCCGAGATACTAGCAGCAACCGATTTTGTGATATTTTGATAGTTGCTAACCAAGAGCGAATTGTATAATTTCATCTCTGTACGCTGATAATTAGTTTCTTCAGTTTGTGTGTGTTAATTTAATATTTAATAGACACAGTTCTCGCGTTTTCGTTTGCGTCGGAAAGTCAACTGATTTTGGGATATATACAGGTTCCTAAATGGGGCGAATTACTTAGTCTCACCTGAGTGCTTCCGTAGTCCGGTGTTTCAATTTCTGCGTATTAATCTAGTTCATTAGACACAGTTCTTGCGTTTTCCTCCGTGTCTATCCTGCCTCGGGCATGGATGTGTGTGATGTCCTTAGGTTAGTTAGGTTTAATTAGTTCTAAGTTCTAGACGACTGATGATGTCAGAAGTTAAGTCGCATAGTGCTCAGAGCCATTTTGAACATCCGTGTCTACAGCAGAGTTCCTTAGCCGATAGTCCTTGTTTGTCTGTGTAGTGTAGTTTTCCACGGTCTTAAGTATGGGTAGGGTCCGTGATTTGTGTGTGCAGATGCGAGCCGAGTTGGTGACACTTCGCTCTCATCTCCAGGCTGTGATGGCTTCGGTTACACAGCTTGGAGCTGCAGTGAATGGGCACCACTGTTGTGAGCCAGCTGTGGGGATCCAATGTGTGGCTGACACTCTCGCTCAGCCACATGCAGTCGCCTGTCCCGCTTCACAGGGAACCTCTCAGCCTGCAAGATCTGGGGAATCACAGAGGGTGGGATTATTTGTAGTTGGCAGATCCAATGTCAGGCACATTATGAGGCCCCTTAGGGACATGGTTGCCAAGGAGGGGAAGATGGCCAATGTGCACTCCATGTGTGTACCAGGTTGAATCATTCCAGACGTGGAGCGAGTTGTTCCAGATGCCATGAGAAGCACAGGATGCAGTTCCGGAAGTAATACTTTCAATCACACGATTTAGTAATCTGCCTATTTCAATATGCTAACGAGCAGTTGAAGACCTTTCTATATCTACATCTACGTGATTACTCTGCCATTCACAATTAAGTGCCTGGCACAGGGTTCATCGAACTTCTCTACTGTTCCACACACTAACAGCGCGCGGGAAGAACGAACACTGAAATCTTTCCGTGCAAGTTATGCTTCTCCTATACTATGAAAATCATTTCTCCCTACGTAGGTTATCACCAACAAAGTATTTTCACACTCTGAGGAAAAAGTTGGTAACTGAAATTTCATGACACAAACCTGCCGCGGCCACAAATGCCGTTCTTTTAATGACTGCCTCTCCAATTCGCACATTATATCCGTGGCACACACTGCCCCATTTCCAATTCGCGCATCATATCCGTGCCACACTCTCTCCCCTACTTCGCGATAATAGTCGCCATTATTCGAACTTTTTCGATGTCCTCTGTCAATCAAATTTGATGCGGATCACACACCACTTGTCGGGGAATGAAGACTCCTCAGCCATCTGTTGGTGTTCTGTTAAGTCTGTACATTGTGCTGCCCTCTGCAGCGGATATATTTAAACTATAACTGTAAAATGGACGTGTGAGAATAAAGGTGTGTGTGAGCAGAAGTTTTACTGTGTCCTTGATTTCACTAGTGTGTAGCAACATTTTGGTGCCGAAACCCGGAAGAACATGAAGAGATAGAGTGCTACTACACATTAAAGAGGACTCGACGCCGGCGGAGAAGGTTTTGAGCGACTTCAATCTCAAAATCCGGTCACGTCACGCCACGTTCAGCTCACACAGATAAGTTGCGGCATTGCTCTGAAACTGTAGCAAAGGACACTGCGGGGCAATTGATTTGTATGTGATGTTACTTGGTGCATGTTTGTTGGTGGCAGAGCAATAGAGGGCAGTTGGCGTATTATTTGCAAAGCACAAATGGGACTTGCTAAAGTATTGGTAGACTGCAGCGCCATCTGTTAGCAACAGCGACCACTACTAAAGGTCGCGGAAGTTGAAAACTGCACGGTCGCGTCATCTGTTGAGAACTACAAACACCACTAGGGGGCTGCTAACGGTTCACACTCTAGGACAGCGCCATCCCTTAGCGATAGCATCCAACTGACGGGGTGTCTTGACCCTGAACGCACTCTCGCGGCAGAAAGCAAAACCACCAACTCACCATGGCAGAAGCAGTAGCTACGAACTTGGGGAGGCTGCGCCGGAAGCGGACGACCTTGCGATCGAATGCGACGCGTTTCGTCAGCCAAATAAACGCCTTCGATGGTTCTACAGCTGCAGAAGAAGTAGAACACTTGCAGGAACGCCTTCAGGAAACAGTAGAAGAGTTGACCCGACTCAACGATACAATACAGGACTTGCTGGATGACTCTGAATACGAAGCCGACACGGAAGCTTGTGAGGAATATACTGATAAATGCAAACGGGCCCTCCGAAAGGCGAAAGGCCTTCTAGGAGGAGCGCGCTCAGGAGACAGAAACTCGACGTCAGCGGCTCAACAACACGCCTGTATGGACATAAAATTGCCTACTATCAAACTGCACCCATTTTCAGGGGACATAGAAGCTTGGCCTCGATTTTGGGAGCAATTCACAGCTTCCATAGACGAGAATCCGATGGTGTCAACAATGAACAAGCATGTATTCCTCCGAGGTTACCTTGATGGGGAACCTAAGGACTTGGTCGATGGCATTGCTGTTACAGCTGATACATATGAGCAGACTAAGCAAATTTTGAAATCCAAATATGGGGATAAGAACAGAATTATCCAAAGTCACCTGGATTTCTTGGAGAATCTTAACACTTCGACTTCAGGCAGTCCTGAGGCTCTCAATTCCACCTACATTGAGTGCCATAAGCGCATCCAAGCACTACGAGCTCTAGGAGAATATGTGGACTCTTATGGAAGAGTGCTTGCACCCAAACTTCTTCGAGCCTTTCCTGAAGAAATTTGCAAAAATTGGCTTGTTCATGCCCGAAGGCAAAAGATTGAAGAAGGGAACCTCACCCACCTTATGGAGTTCTTAAATGAAGAGGTGGAAGGAGCTATCAACACACGCAAAATTCGTGGAGATACTGTACCACGCGAAAATTACGTACCAACAGCATCTGCCTTCCATGTAAAGGTTAAAACGAAGAGGGACAAGAAGAAGCAACAGAATTCAGGGCCCTTCTGTGTGTATTGCGGCGAAAGAGGGCACTGGGGCCAAGACTGCCAAAAGATTGCAAGCTTGCAGGCAAGAATCGACGCCCTCAAGACAATGAACCGTTGCTTTCTATGCCTGAGACGTGGCCACAACAGAAATCAGTGTTTCAAACGGGGAAAAGCGTCCTGTGCGAAATGTAAGGGGGAGCATCACATTTCTATCTGTAGTAGCCATACCACAACAGTAAATAAAATTGAAACTATGACTTCTAACTTCACTTTCCTGCAGACTGCTCGTGTGAGTATCACAGGACCCACTGGTAAGAGCAAACAGACACGTGCCATCCTGGACACAGGGAGTCAATCGAGTTTCATTCACCATTCACTGATCGAATCTCTCCAACTAAGTGTCATTGGAAGCACTACTCTCGAGATAACTACTTTCGAATCCAGTTACAGTTCATCACTCTCAAGGAAGAAGGTGCAGTTTAATATGATGGGGTGCTCCACTAATTCCCACATATCAATAACAGCCTTTGAAAGCACAAATAATTTTTCACAGCAACCAACAGTGCCACAAGATGTAGGAGATATGGCCTTGATGGGTGGTACACCACTCGCAGATCCTAAAGGAGACAGTGAAGATCTACCTATTGAGATCCTGATTGGAGCTGATTATTACTGGAGAATCGTGACTTTGGAACAACCAATCAAGGTATCACCATCATTGGTTCTTCTCCCAACAATCTTTGGATATGTTCTCAGTGGAAACAGATCTAGCACCTCCATCAACAGAGCAACTGTCAACTTTATTCAGGGCAGCTGCAGTGATATATCTGATGAGTCAGTGCGCCGATTTTGGGACCTGGAGACAATCGGGCTAACAGGACAACAAGAGCGAGCATTAAAACCCATGGACCACCCTATTTATCAGGAATTCCGAGAATCATACTGTGTGGAATATGGCCGCAGAGTTGTATCTCTGCCTCGAAAGAAGGATATGCCTCTCTCCTGCAACCGCACAACTGCTGAAGCGCGTCTTCGCTCCTTACAAAACAAGCTGCGAGGGAATGAAGAGCTGAAGGTCATTTACCACGAGACCATGTCGAAATATATTGAGAAGAACCAGGTAGAGGTAGCACCTGAGGACTGTACTGCTGGAAACACATTCTACCTGCCACACCACATTGTGAAGAAATGCATCAGTGGAAGTGTGAAGTACAGAATAGTTTTTGATGCATCCTCACATGAGCCAGAGTCTCTATCGCTGGTCTTTGTATTTCGATTTATCAGCACAACAAGAAACAAAAATAGAATCTCCGGCAGTTATACTGCTTTGGAATTACAAAATGCCCGCACCTACTGGATCAGAAGAGTTCAAGAGGAACTATTCACTAGTGAACTGTCTGCATTGCGTAAGGGAGAACAATTGCCCAAGAAATCAAAGATTGCTCGATACAATCCCTTTATATCAGATGGAATCCTTCGTCTTGGTGGTAGGCTGCAATGTGCTGCACTGTCACACTCAGAGAAGCATCCAGTTATATTGGATGGACGTCACCATTTCACTGAGCTTCTCATCAGACACACACATGTAAGACTGCATCATCTCGGTGTGCGGATTGTGTTAGGGGAACTGCGAGAAGAATTTTGGATTCTGCGAGGACGACAAGCTGTTAGGAGAGTTCTTCACTCTTGCCTACCATGCAAGATAATACACAGTCGCCGGTATGAAGAGATGGAGGCCCCACTACCACTGGACAGAGTTCAGCCTTCAAGATCATTTGCAGTAACAGGCATCGATTTTGCTGGACCATTATATGTCAAATCTGGACATCAAACAAAAAGGTCCTACATGGTCCTATTCACTTGTGCAACAACACGGGCCATTCATATTGAACTTGCAACTGACATGTCCACTGACAGATTTTTGATGACCATGCAACGCTTTGCAGGACGTAGAAGCCTACCAGTCACTGTCTACTCAGACAATGCTACAACATTCCATGCAGCCAACTCAGAACTGGCAGAGCTTTTCAAAACCATGCAGCATACTGACGTACAGCTCTACTGTGCCCACCATGGAATCACTTGGAAATTCATACCACCATGTGCGGCTTGGTGGGGAGGCTGGTGGGAACGCATGATAGGCTCAGTCAAGCGCTGCCTGAGGAAAGTTCTTGGTCGCTCCCAGGTGGATGAAGAGAGCTTAAACACCACCTTGATCAGCATAGAAGCCGCAATAAACTCACGACCCATCACTCAAGGAGAGAGTGACACTGCATTGACGCCAGCCCACTTTCTAAATGGTGGGAAATTAGTAACAATTCCATGTGGGCCAGAGCCAGCAACTAGAAAAGGCCTTGCCAAGGAGTTCCGACTCAGACAAAAGGTCAATGACGACATCTGGCGCAGGTGGAAGACAGAAAACCTCCTGCTGCTAAGACAATATCATGAGGTGAAGGGATACCCTTCGCAAAGGAAATCGAGAATTGGAGAGGTTGTTCTGCTCCAAGAAGACAGCAAACCACGGCACTTGTGGAAGAGGGCTGTGGTAGAAGAAGTGCGGCAGGGCAGAGACCGTAAAATACGGTGCATCATCCTCCGCCAGCCAGATGGTATGAAGATCTGTCGACCGGTCCAGCTGGTCATCCCCCTCGAGATGGACCAGGGTGGGGAGGATGTCGGGGAATGAAGACTCCTCAGCCATCTGTTGGTGTTCTGTTAAGTCTGTACATTGTGCTGCCCTCTGCAGCGGATATATTTAAACTATAACTGTAAAATGGACGTGTGAGAATAAAGGTGTGTGTGAGCAGAAGTTTTACTGTGTCCTTGATTTCACTAGTGTGTAGCAACACCACTACTCCAGAAGGGGGCAGAAAAGCGTAGAGTAGGTAGTCTCTTTAGCGGACCTGTTGCGTTTTGTAAGTGTTCTGCCAGTAATTGCAGTCCTTGGTTTCCTTTCACCACAACATTATGTATGTGACCGTCCAATTTAAGTTATTCGTAATTGTATTTAGTTGATGTTACAACAGTTAGATTTGTGTGATTTATGAAATCTAGGAGATCCTAGTTACACGATAAATTTCTGAACATAACGTGGAGAAATTTCGAACATGTGCCACTCTTTTATTGTTTAAAACTGGCCGATGAATGCCGATACCTACAGCGCTGCTTGGCCACTGATCGTCTGGTTAGAGTGATAGTTTCAGCATCTCAAAGAGATTCTTCTTGTTGTTCCTCTAAACTGTCGTTTTGGTCTGGGAGACCACATGCGTTCTCTACACTCCTCTACCTCTCGCTTTCGTGGGACACTGTCCTTTTCTCAGGTCCGTCCCTACGTGTATCTGTCCGTATCGTCCTTCCATCTTGTCCGTGGCCTTCCTCGGCCGCTTCTGCCTTCCACGGATCCTCAGAATGCTACTCGTGGCAGTCTTTATCCTTTCCGACCTAACTACGAGTCCTGCTCATATCGATCTTCTTTCTTCCATTCTTCGGACAATATCAGCTTGTGAGTAGAGCTCTGCTATTCTATTCTGCTCGCTAAAAATTCGTCCCAAAAATTTAATACGTCTACTCTTTTAAAAGCGAATTAACCGACTATCAATGGGGTCTGATCATTGTCTGCCCTGCCCGTGCCCATGTACTACGTCTTCTGCTCGTTAATTTGTAATCCTGCTTTTCTTGCAATAGGTCCATTTCTGTAACAACTCGTCATGAGCTAAAGTCCTTTGTGCTATCCACTTACTAGAGCATCGTCCTCGTATGCAAGCCGATTTATTTGCGATACTACCCAACTGTCTTCCAGCACATTTAAGTGTTCTTTGTCTAAATTTTCTAAAATTAAATTAAAAGGTATTGGAGATAATGCATCTCGTTGTCTGAGAGCACGCTGACTCCAAAATGCTCTTACATTCCATTTACTCTGCAGTAAGTTTCCTCTTAACACATCTGTACCACCTTACATAAGTTTTGTGGAAACAAACTCTAACAATACATTGGCGATTGTGCTCCTGATCTGTAATCAGCTTTTTTGGAATTAGAACAAACATGTGAATGTCAACGTTATGTACCCAACCTTTCTCAGTTACACGCCACAGCGTAAAAAGGTGGTCTAGCGTCGATCTGTCCCTTCTGAAACCACAATGATAGTCCTCTATAATTTCTGCAATTTGGATCACTCTCTTCAATAGACAATGAGACAAACTTTTGTAGCTTACATTAAGGAGTGGAATTCTTTTGTAATTATTACTTATCGAGGAATCGTTCTGTTTTAGTGTTGGGCTGACTACGTCCATTTTCCAGTCGTTAAGCCATCGCTCGTACACCAAGCATTCTTTAATAGTTTTGTAAGTATTTTAATACAGTACCGGTCCTCCGTTCCTTATTAGCTCTTTTTTTTTGATGTTTTGGATTATTTGTGGAGTTTCCTCTTCATTGGGGACCTCTAACTCGCTCTTTACAGTCTTTGGTATGTCACAAGGAAGAGACTCAATGGTGTCGCCACAGTTTAGTAATTATGCCCATCGCCTTTCTACTTCAGTGTCGTTCGCAAGTATCTTTCCCTGTGTGTCTCTATCAAATATTTCTTTTTCCTTATACTTCTGTGTTGAATCTTTTATTGTATATATATATTATTTATTGACTCCAATCGAGATATACAACCAACCTCTATGTTTATACAGTGTGTCACAAGCTATCACAAGGAAAAACGTGGACCTCAGCATACGGACTGTGACACCTAGTAATCAGCGTGTGAAGCGTTCCGACTGACCAGCGTTAGCATTTGAGCTCCGTGGCTCGTCATCTGCGGCGCGGCCCTCCACCGCCTGGCTCCGCCGAAGCTACTGGCCTACCAGTCGATTCCGCAGCAGTGGACAGGAACGGCGGTGAGTCCACTCCCAAGCCGACGTGACACGAACCGCTTCCGACCGGCGCCCAGCCGTCTGCCAGTTGCGGCATCTCGTTACGCCGCTATCGCGCTCATTTTTACGCTCTATAATCTCTGGGCAAAGAGCAACGGCTCACCCGTTTATCTGTTTACACACGGCTCGAGTTATACGACCTTATCACTGTGCAGTCCAATGTGACACTTGTTGCTAGGCAGTGCCGGCATTCTAATTCCGTTAAATGTGCTTCGCTTCAGGTTTTTTTCTTTTTTTTCGCACATTGCGATATGGACGTTAACAGATTCATTGCTAAATTAATAATGCTGCCCTTTCGTCCTAAGTAATTAAAGCAGACGCAACAAAAAGTTCAGAATACAGTAGGTGAAAAAAATTGAACTTATTAACAGACCGCCCGCAAAAAGCGCTTAAAAAATTGCTCAATAAAACGAGCAAAAAGGTTTACAGAAGAAACGACGGTGCTGTGAACGTGACATTTCTAGGTCACAGCAGGTGGTGTCGACACACAACACTACTGGTCTAATTTCGGTTCAAATGGCTCTGAGCACTATGGGACTTAACTGCTTAACAGCTAACTAACCTAAGGACATCACACACATCCATGCCGAGGCAGGATTCGAACCTGCGACCGTAGCGGTCGCGCGGTTCCAGACTGTAGCGCCTAGAACCACTCGGCCACTCCGGCAGGCCGGTCTAATTTTGTACTGTGTACTAGAAGCAAGTCGGATAACTAGTGCTAAGCAGCTTTCCAATTCAATACGATTTTGCATCACGAACGCGATGCAACAAGGAGGTGTTATACTCGCTCGGCCTTTCAATGTCAGAGAACAACACGAGAACGTCACTGCCTACGTATCTAAAGAGATCTCCCAGCCACGAAAATGTGGCGTAAAGGTGTCCTAACCAATCTCAAAGAGTTTCTGCGGTTGGGACTAAACCTAACACAAACAAGTAACTGTTTAAAATACGTTATTTCATTATTCAGTGGCATGTTCCAGATAATTTAGGTGACTGCGCTGTAAAGCAATTTACGGTACAAAGCAATGACGCTATACATCGTTTTCGTATCTGAACGAGGAAGGTTTAGTAACAAAAAACACAAATTAGTAAGTAGTATGCATGATGTTCTTCGTAAGACTCGTCAGGCGCATTTTCTCTGATGTTTCAGCAGATATTTACCACTTAGTTTCTTCAGAGTGTGGCTGGAATCAGCCGAAACAAATACTGATCACCAAGTCTTTCGCGCGACGCACTGTGTCGACGGAAGGCGACCGCACTGGCCTGGCCTGCGTTGCCTGCTTCTGCCAAGCAGCAACGCTGCTCAGTCGTTTCTGGAGTACTGGTTACTCTCCATGTTTATATACACTGATGACATCAGTATCGCACCAGACGAATTTGGGACCGCTCCATCGAATGGGCGCATAACCTTCCTCTGCAGTCATAATTTTGTTTGCAACAGGAAACAAGACGCATTCCGTCAACACTGTGCGTCGCGCGGAAGACGTGGTGATCGGTATTTGTTTGAGCTGACTGCAGCCACACTCTGAAAAAACGTAATTGCTAATATCGGCCGGAACAACAGACTATTTGGAGGGACAATCGGTACACACTGAATTTTAACATGCGCTAATGCTAAGATTTAAAATTAATACTATGTACCCGAATTATGTTGCAGTCTCAGACTGGTGCAACTTTTTCCCGAAATTGCTTGTACAAACCTGACTGCAGCAGCTGTATCATTTTTTCTACCGGAGATCCCCGGAGGCAAGAGCGGCAAGGAAAGTTTAGATAGTAACAAAAAATTAGAAATTTAAAGTTACGTCAATTTCTACGTTATTATCGGCGTAGCACTAGCTGAGTTCACAATGATGCTTGGAGAGAGGGGGTTGGGAGGAGAACCGGCCTCAAACTTGTTCACATTGCGAGAGAGAGCATTTGCCTCACAAGAGCACGGAAACCAGACGAAAACCTAAACTAGAAAGTCTAAAGGTGATTTCAACCCAGATATTCCCACAAAGTTTCCAGTCTGTTCACTACTGCGTCATCCCGGTGGTCCGGAACACGACAAGGGGTTCAACACTCGCCTGTGCGGTTACAATGCAGGCGTTATGTGATCGAGCGTCGTCTTTAAAGAAGAATGACAATTCACGCCCGTTCATTCGGTAATGTTTGTGCCCCACTAGTACACGTAATGGGGGATTGAACGAAGGGATTAAAGTTTATTACCTTGTGCTGTAAAAATGTATCAATCTCTCTTGTATGCGGAAGTGGCCATATGGAGCAATTTCTTACCATCGTCGAAGTTATTCGGCATTAACGAGTCACTCAGTTTTAGAATCTGCCATCGCCGTAGCTCGGGTTAGGCGCTGCCGCCGAGAACACTTCCCTGGTGACGGTTCTGTATACGTCACACGGCCGCTCTGTGCGGACGGTGTGACGTAATTACTTACTTTCCTCTTTAACCCGTCACATTCACCTACTACCGTTAAGGTAGCCACTGCGCTTTTCCTCGACACACTTATTCAATTGGCAATTAATGTGCACACAGAATGAATTGTCACTATGCAGGGGAGTATGCGCCAATATGAAACTGTGAGCCGGTCCACGACTCGAGCCTGGGACCTTTGTTCTAGCGCCTGAGCAATCCGAGCACGACTCACGACCCGCCCTCAGTTCTAACTTCTGCCAGTGCCTGATCTCCAACCTTCCAAACTCCACAAAAGTTCTGCTGCATACCTTGCAGGAAGAAATTATGTTGCGGAGGCGTGGGTTAGGCACAGCGTAGGGGACTTTTTCCAGTAAGGAATACAAGAGAACTCGTGTGATATTGAGACGGTAGGAGTCGAGGTATTAGCGGAAATAAAGTTGTGAGGACGGCTCTCGAGTTGTGCTGGCGTGGTTCAGTCGAGACAGCACTTGCCTGCAGAAGGCAAAGGTCTCAGGCTCGGCGCCTGATACGGCGCACCGCTTTTCTCTGCCAGGGAGTTTCAATATTGACACATTTTCATCTTTTTTCACAAAAAGTAATGGCCCGTTGCTATTATGTGAAATTCTATACACATCACTGTCAACAAAATCAGCTTAAAGAAACACTCAGTGACAGTCCGTGCGCTCAGCCTTGGAGATTTAGACCGATGGCTGGTGCTTATCGTGTAACCTAGTATTCTATCGCGACCCAAGCAGGCGCCGCAGCGCAAAGCAAAATAGTTAGTGCACTGTTTCTGGGAGAACAGAATCTCGTCGACTGTGTATTATACGGTAATGAACGGCTTTTTTACAATATTAGTCACTAACTTCAGGACGCATTTACAATGAATTCAATTACGCAATGAGAGCAGTAGTCGGTTTAACAATTATATAAACAAAAAGTTTTTAGTTCCGTATTATCAACATGCGCGTCCCGATTTCTTTACGTATGATCAGTAATATTAGCGAATTTTTTAGTGTTATGGAATAACTAGAAAACTCATTCTATGCAGTCACATTCTGTATTGTAGTGCTAACGTTTCGTCATTCACTTATTGGCAAGGATTTTGAATCGAACTACTGAGAATTTCGTAACATGTTACATTATTGGATGAGCTTCAACAGTAGAGTCCACCACACGAAGGATAACCTGAGTGCAGCCGTATCACAACTGAGTTAACGAGGACCTCGAAAGAATTTTTTTTAACACTAATAAGTCATGCAGGGAAATCTATTTAAGTTTCTGGTATATCGCACTATAAGATTTATGAAAGGGTTAGGTTAGTGTTTTTTTTTAACGTCCCGTCGACAACGAGGTCATTAGAGACGGAGCCGCAAGTTCGGGTTAGGGAAGGATGGGGAAGGAAATCGGCCGTGCCCTATCAAAGGAACCATCCCGGCATTTGCCTGAAACGAATTAGGGAAATCATGGAAAACCTAAATCAGGATGGCTGGAGACGGGATTGAACCGTCGTCCTCCCGAATGCGAGTCCAGTGTGCTAACTACTGCGCCACCTCACTCGGTTTTATGAAAGGGACAAATAGTTTAAGTCACAAGTCGGAGCGAACAACGACAGTGTTTCGAATTATGGGTTCGAGTGTCATGACGCTCAATCATCGAAGCAACAGTTTACAAAACATACAGTGTTACACTGCAGATAAAAAGTCTAGCAATTAGGGTGCCACCAAAAAGTATGAAAGAAAGTCGGGGCAGCTGAGAATACTAGCCGACTTTGAGTTTCCTAGAATCAGAAATATCCTTACCGGCAACGCAATAAAGCTTGTTCAATCAACACAAAAGTAAGGAACTCAAATTTGTACCGTAGTATTAACATAGGACCATATATTTTTCAGTCGCTCCTACATACGCTGTGGGATATATAGAAAACATAACTCCTCCTAGAGTGCCAAACACCAGCTGTCCACACACTGCAGGCGCGTTACAAATACTTCCACCGGTTAAGCGTGATCTCAACTTTGTGATTTGGAAGGGAATTAGGAAGATTAGGTTTCTGGTTCTCGCCATCGAGAGTATCGCTGAAAGACGGAGGGCAGCGCGGATGACGAACGGATAGAGGGTGATTCAGTTTTATGCAACCCGCAACCCCTTCAGAAACCACGAGCGAGATTTTCGCATTCTCTCGCTCGCTACATTCATTCAAACTGTTAGTCCTACGGAAAAAATTAACAGGACCTTTTTGTAGGAAATTACCAGAATTAGTATTCACTAGAGACCGTAGTTGGTCGAGAAAATCGTACAAAAGTGACCTTCAAAAAGCACCCCCTGTCCCACAGTCAGCCTCCAGCGGTCGGGATTTCCAGTTTGTTGTTCATGGCACTCCCTGTCACCACTCAAAAAAGGCTACTACTACACTCCACAAGTTATTTCCCACACTCGAGCCTTTTTTAGTATTTTTTATTTTTTACTGACTGGCCTGACTACGCAGCTAGTTTTGTTGGGTACGTACAAATTTTAATATTGAGATTTGCGCAATAATGTTTACAAAAGTGGTTTTTTTCATCAGCCGACTATACTGGCGGTGTAATAGCCCAATAAACAAAGACCAAAAAATGTCGAATATCGAAAATGTATGGTGTAGATGGAAATTTTCGTGCAGTGGCAGGAGGGAGTGCCGCGTAAAACATATCTAGAAATCCTGACTGGTGAGGGACGAGTGTGGGGGTGAAGGTGCATCTGAAGGTCACCTTCGAACGCTTTTCTTCAGTAACTAGAAAACCGTGGCCTTCAATGAAATCACATCCCAGTACAAAATTGAACTTCATTGTGTTTCGTGAAAAAAGGCCTTATTTATTTTTTCTCTACAAGTAACAGCTTGCGTGTAGCAAGCCAGAGAATGTGTGTCTCCCACACGGTTTTTGAAGGTTTTGCAGGTTGTATAAACCCGCCGGTAGGGACGACTGAATCACCCAGCATACTGCGAAATGGCTGAGCCGACCCATGGCTCAAGGTGTGTGGGCCTAGTTGCAGCTTGCCCACTTAATGGTTTCAAGAGGAATAAAATTATTTTTCAGTATTTCTTATGATCAACCGAATTTGAAAATTTAAAATGCTGACATAATCTATTCATTAACAGGAATAATCTAATGTTAAAAGGTTTAACACAATAAGCTAAAGATTAAAGTTAGAAATTGTGTACATGTCTCGGGCAACTGCCTTGCCGCAATGGATACACTGGTTCCCGTTAGATCACCGAAGTTAAGCGCTGTCGGGCGTGGTCGGCACTTGGATGGGTGACCATCCGGGCCGACATGCGCTGTCGACATTTTTCGGGGTGCACTCAGCCTCGTGATGCCAATTGAGGAGCTACTCGACCGAATAGTAGCGGCTTCGGTCAACAATGCCATCATAACGACCGGGAGAGCGGTGTGCTGACCCCACGCCCCTCCTATCCGCATCGTCCACTGAGGATGACACGGCGGTCGGATGGTCCCGGTAGGCCACTCGTGGCCTGAAGACAGAGTGAGTACATGTCTCGAGACAGCGTAACTCGTGGTGCGGTGTTACCCAGACTACATTCGTACAGTATTTGAGAATGATCGCACTTACTGGCTTCCAAGAAACTTTAATCACAACTTGAAACCTTTGTTAAACACTTTTCACTGACACACACCATAAAATTATGAGGCAAAAAGTGTGTCGTTTACTAAGTTTTCGCTTTGTATGCCGTGGAACTTGAGCATCAGACATGACGTTTTAATTTACACACAATACCGCTGAATGCAACTGCAAAAATTATATCATTGTACGACACACAGTTCAGCGGAGATGTCAGAAACACTGACATCCGAGCAAACATAGCGTCACCGCGTGGTTTCTATTATTATTATTATTATTATTATTATTATTATTAACCTTTAGTGGAGGTGCTGATGTTTTCATCTCCATCAAACTGAATAACAGTAGCTGTAATATCCCGACGTCAGACACAACAAGATACTTCGAACTTGATCCAGGGTACTGTCGCGTAGTGCCCCCCTTTGACCCAGTGGGTAACTAAAAACAACTTGTAAAAAAAAGTAAAAAAAAAGTGGTTTGATTCTATTCGGTCCTAGAACCTTTCCTGTAACAACTTTCCCATTTGAAAAAGTGTAATGTATGCGAGTAATATCACTGCATGTACATCAATAAATGACTGGGTAAGACGTTTTACAAGTTAGAGGAAGATAAGATACTGACATATTCCACAGGCATACGGATAATAAAGCACTGTGTAAGGCGCCTTGACATCCGCGTTCGTGACCGCTTTCTGTCACCCAACATCACGATCAGAAATATAGATCGCCAAATTATGTTCGCGACTTATGTTTCGAGTACCAGTATGTCAATAGCTTCCTCTGTTTCGAGGGTACAGTTTCACAGCAATTCAGCCACCAAAAAAGCGGAGGCGAGGGCTTAAACCCTAGAGAAAGGTAATGAAGAAAGGATGGAAGGAAGATCAAAGTTAGATCGTCCGAGATGGAGCACAAACTCGGAATGGGGAAGGATGGGCAAGGAATCGGCCGCTCCCTTAGGAACCGTCCTGGCATCACCTCGAGCCGCCTCGGTCACGGCCGCAGGCGTCGGGCGGGGCTCGTGTGCGCAGGCGCAGGTCTCACGCCGTCGGCGCGTGCTCCGCCTGTGCGGGTGACATCACTGTTTACACGGCCAACTGGATCCTAAGCTGGCCAGGCACCGCTGCTGACGTCTGGGCTGTTTTCTTTTCCGCACACCGCCCAATATCGCCAAGGGCAACACGTCAACTCCCAGATACTGGCAAACAAGTAGATTCTAAACCGCGCAACGTTAGATATACTTACGAGGCCTCGTAGGTCAATTTTTGGCTGTGTCGAAACATTGTACGGTTCTGAGTCGTCTTTCTACGTCGGACTGACGCAGACCTAGAACCCTGTGATTTAGCCAGTAGTTCAGGGTTCGTTCAGTGACGTACGCCTCGGTAATTTCTGCATCATTTCACCAAATCGAGTTGGGAAAACGAGACAGTTCGCTGTTGCAGGCACCTTCTCTGTTCGAGACGTGGCACAGTTCTATCCAAACAACTACAACAAAGTTACTTTGTTGAACAAATTAAAACCGTCATTACTGTATACTACTGCCTCCTGCCCAATAAAAAAAAGGGGCTCCTAATAGTGTATAATTCCACTATAATGCGTAAGTTCTCTGACAGTTACGTACGACAAATTTCAAGCACAATTAGCTTTTTTTTTTTATATATAAGAAATTCAGACGCAACAGCGTGTCAGTTACTGCAGAACATCGTGATGGCTGGGTGTTGTGTGTTGTCCTTAGGTTAGTTAGGTTTAAGTAGTTCTAAGTTCTAGGGGACTTATGACCACAGCAGTTGAGTCCCATAGTGCTCAGAGCCATTTGAACCATTTTTTTACTGCAGAACAAATAGTCTATGGGAG
This sequence comes from Schistocerca cancellata, assembly GCF_023864275.1. Classification (NCBI taxonomy): domain Eukaryota; kingdom Metazoa; phylum Arthropoda; class Insecta; order Orthoptera; family Acrididae; genus Schistocerca; species Schistocerca cancellata. The sequence continues at coordinate 1,139,925,882 of NC_064626.1, read as the reverse complement.
AGAACCTCACTGTAGTAAAAGTGAGCTATTTCTTTCTTGAGAAACTAGTTCCACCTGTTAAGCCACCTCATTCGCACTTCCCGTTCTCTTGATTAGCACAAAGTTAATGTCCTGACTGATTCATCATCGCCCATCCTAAAGCGTTAACGACAGAAACTTGAAATGTGCACAAGGTGTGGATCTTATAGGGTACGGTCCGTTTTAAGAAGGGATTTTTCGAAATTCCAATTCTAAGTAGGTGAAATAAGTGATGAAGGCCTTTTTCGAAAAATGTAGCTATTAAGGCAATTTAGAAGCTAGGCCTATGAAAATTGACATTTGGTTTCTCAATCAGAAATAAAGAAATACGTGTTGGAGCATTTTTGGAAATTTAACGATATGTGAGTGAAGCTTTTTTTTAAATATTTAATTATTAAGCAACTGCGAAAGTGTTTTTCAAGCTACAGCTCTTAACACTGATATTTGACTTCTATGTTACAAGCAAAAAAATACCTGTGTCAGTGGGTCAAATGGCTCTAAGCTCTGTGCGACTTAACATCTGAGGTCATCAGTCCCCTACACTTACAACTACTTAAACCTAACTATCCTAAGGACATCACACACATCCATGCCCGAGGGAGGATTCGAACCGGCGAGCATAGCATCAGTGCGGTTCCGGACTGAAGCGCCTAGAACCGCTCATCCACAACTGCCGGCCCTGTGTCAGTGTTTTTTTGAAAATGGACCCCCTAGGCGGTGAAATAGGGGATGAGATTCGTTATGACAATATTTTATTGTGAAAGCATTTTTAAATATAAATCTATGAAAAATTAAATTTGACTTCTCAGTTAGAAATGATAAAAATACGTTGGTCACTGCTTTTTGGAAATTCATCCCCTTTGGGGGTGAGACGGGGGAGGTAAATATTTTTGGACGTATTTCATTGTCCGAGCATTTTTAAGCTAAATCTATGAAAATTTGTATCTGACTTCTCTGTTAGAAATATAACATAACCATGTCTCTGTTTTTGGAAATTCAACCCCCAAAGATGTGAAATAGCGGATGAAAAGTTTTATGAAAATATTTCACCGCAAAAGCATTTTTAAAATTGTTGTTTGGCTTCTCGGTTAGAGATGAAAAGATAAGTGTTCCACTGTTTTTGGAAATTCAACCCCTAAGGAGTGCAACAGGGTGAGACTGAGTCACTGACTGACTCACCATCGCCCAGCCCCAAACCGGTGAGGGTAGAAACTTGAAATTTGGAGAGGGTGTTGATCTTGTATTGTAGACAACATCGTTTACGGAGGCACTGTCCAAAATTCCACTCCTAAAGAAGTGAAATATGTTATGATAGGCTTTCTGAAATTATGTCGCTATTAAGAAAATTTTGAACCAAGAACTACAAAAACTGGTATTTGGTTTGTCAGTCAGAAAATAAAAAATTCATGTTTCAACAGTTTTGGAAATTCAACCACTAGAGGATAAAAGCTATTTTAGAAAATAAATAAAGCATTTTTAAGGCTACCTCTATAATAATTGGTATTTAACTTCTCGGTTATAAATTAAAAAAGTACATTTTTCAGTGTTTCTGGAAATTCAAGGCCTAAGTGAATGCAATAAAGGATGAAAATTTTTAAGAAAATACCGGTTTACATTAAAAAACTTTTTAAAAAATATAAAGCAAAATTTATGAAAATTGGTATTCCATTTCTACGTCAGATATAAAGAAGTATTTGTTAGGCGGTGAGAACTGCTATGGAAATATTTCCACAAGTAGGCAAAATATTAACAAGTTATTTTAAAGAAAAATTCATAGAGTCATTTATTCCAATGAAGAACGATAATTAAACACACGCATCTAAAAAAGTTTTTTTATCACCTCGGTTCCGGGAGTTCCGGAACCTGTACAGAAAATTAGAATAGAGATCAACATGAACATCATTTCCGACCTTTTGATTGCTCATGAAAACCACACATTGCATGTTGTACTTTCATACAGCGAGACCGGAAGTGGTGGTCCAGATTGCTGTATACACCGGTACCTCTAATACCCAGCAGTACGCCCTCTTGCATTGATGCATGCCTGTATTCGTCGTGGATTACTATCCACAAATTCATCAAGGCACTGTTGGTCTAGATTGTCCCACTCCTCAACGGCAATTCGGCGTAGATCTCTCAGAGTGACTGGTGTGTCACGTCGTCCATAAATAGTCCTTTTCAATCTATCCCAGCCATGTTCGATAGGGTTCATATGTCTGGAGAGCACGCTGGCCACTCTAGTCGAGCGATGTCGTTATCCCGAAGGAAGTCATTCGCAAGATGTGCACGACGGGTGCGCGAATCGTCGTCCATGTAGGCGAATGCCTCGCCAATACGCTGCCGATATGGTTGCACTATCGGTCGGAGAATGGCATTCACGTATCGTACAGCCGTTACGGCGCCTTCCATAACCACCACCGGCGTACGTCGGCCCCACATAATACCACCCCAAAACAGCAGGGAACCTCTACCTTGCTGCATCGCTGGACAGTGTGTGTAAGGCGTTCAGCCTCACCGGGTTGCCTCCAAACCCGTGTCCGACGATTGTCTGGTTAAAGACATAAGCGACACTCATCGGTGAAGAGAACGTGATACCAATCCTGAGCGGTCCATTCGGCAAGTCGTTGGGCCGATATGTACCGCGCTGCACGGTGTCGTGGATGCATAAGATGGACCTCGCCATGGACGTCGGGAGTGAAGTTGCGTATCATGCGTCCTATTGTGCACAGTTTGATTCGTAACACGATGTTCTGTGGCTGCACGAAAAGCATTGTTCGACATGGTGTGTTGCTGTCAGGATTCCTAAGAGCCATAATCCGTAAGTAGCGGTTATCCACGGCAGTAGTAGCCCTTTGGCAGCCTGAGCGAGGCATGTCATCCACAGTTCCGTGTCTCTGCATCTCCTCCATGTCCGAACATCACTTTGGTTCACTCCGAGGCGCCTGGACACAGCCCTAGTTGAGAGCCCTTCCTGGCACAAAGTAACAATTAGGACACGATCGAACCGCGGTGCCGACCGTCTAGGCATGGCTGAAATACAAACAACAAGAGCTGTGTACCTCCTTCCTGGTGGAGTGACTGGAACTGATCGGCTGTTGTCTACATTTTTGGGCGGGTTTAGTGACATATCTGAACAGTCAAAGAGATTCTGTGTGCGATATAATATCCACAGTCAACGTCTGTCTTCAAGAGTTCTGGGAACCGGGATGATGCAAAACTTTTTTTGATGTGTATATAATTGTGAAGAGAGCTTCAAGAAAAAATTTCTATAAAATAATCATAATCTTGCTAGTCTAAGTACGTTAAAAACATCGATATGTAAGATCTTTGGAAAAAATAACATGCTCCTAAAATAGTGAAAACTATTCCTTATGTACTTTGCGACAATTACATGCAGTAATTGGAGGAAGGACGTACATGGCATAATATGAGGGTGGTTTGGAAAGTTCTCGGAATCATCACGAGAGATCAGCGCAAAGTGTTGTTCACGTGATATTCATTGGACTGTTGCCTGTAAACAAGTGCCAAGTCAGCGCTCTTGGAAGAGAGCTGCGACGGTAACGTGGCTTTGTTGTTGTTCCCGCGTAGCGACTTGCGAAGATGGAAAAAATCGGGATTCGAGCAGTGATTAAGTACTTCGTAAAGAAAGGTACGAAAGCAAAGGACATTCGTGCCGATTTCCAGAACACACTGGTGACTCTGCTCCTTCATATTCAACTGTTGCTAAGTGGACAAATCTATTTAAATTTGGTCGGGAGAGCTTAGATGATTATCCGCGCAGTGGTCGGCCAAGATGTGTCACTACTCCAGAAATCATTGCAAAAGTGCACAAAATGGTCATGGAGGATCGCCGATTGGAAGTGCGTGAAATTTCTCACGCTTGCCAGGGAATATCACATCTTAGCTGAAGAATTAGAAATGAAAAAAATTATCTGCAAGATGGGTGCCGCGACTCTTGATGCTGGATCAAAAACGCACGAGCATGGACATAATCGGAACAATGTTTGGCCCGTTTTAGAAGGAACGAAGAAGATTTTTTGTGACCACAGATGAAACTTGGGTGCACTACTATATCCCAGAGACAAAAGAACAGTCAAAGCAGTGGAAACATGCTGATTCACCGCCACCAAAGAAAGCAAAGACAACTTCTTTGGCGGGAAAGGTCATGGCATCAGTGTTCTGGGATGCGAAGGGGATTCTGTTTGTAGATTATCTCCCCACTGGGCAAACAATTATTGGAGAATACTATGCTAACCTCCTGGACAAATAGCAATAAAAGATACGCGAAAAAAGGCCAGGTTTAGCAAAGAAAAAAGTCATCTTCCATCAAGACAATGCGCGTCCGCACACATGCGCCATCGCCACGGCAAAATTACACCAACTAAGGTATGAACTGTTGCCACAAACGCCTTATTCACCCGATATGGCTCCGTCAGACTTCCACCTTTCCCCAAAACTGAAAATTTTTCTTATTGGACGAAGATTCACTTCAGACAAAGAACTGATAGCTGGAGTTTGCAACAATTTAAGCCTGCAGTAAACTCATTTTCGAGATGGGATCAAGGCACTGGAACATCGATAGACCAAGTGCATTAATCTATTAGGAGACTACATTGAAAAATGAGAAAGTTTCAGTGATGTAAGTACTTTTTTCTGTTCCGCTCCGAGAACTTTTCAAACCATCCTCGTCTGCCCTTACAGAATCGTTCATGAAGCAGTATCACTTGTCCCTAAGTTAAAATCTTAAGTAACACCAATGCAGCCAAAGTACAAAACTTCCATTTTAGATACTTGAAAACGGTGGTAATTGTACGGTGGTAATCAAATAAAGAGAATGCCAGCTGAAGGCACACGAAATCATTCACAAAATTCAGCGCAGCTGCAGACCTTGTCGCAGTGAAGATTCTAGGAACACTAGAAAACGTGCCGTGGTCACGGCGCGAGATGTCCACAGCTCCAGGGGGAGAGATTAGCCGTCTCAGTGTTAGCGTGGTAAGCGGATCAGTTTTCACATCCACAAAGTGCCGAGGCTTCTCCTGACGTTAGAGCAGTAATCTGACGGCCGCCGAAGTTAACACTGACAAGGGACGAGGACTGCGTCAGGAGACACGACACAGTGTGACTGTAATGAAATCGCGCATTCCTTCCAGCATTCTCAACCGCGGCAACAGTAACTTCTACAACGATTTGTGGCGCAATCGCCCGTCGGCCTTTCCCAGAAGCATTTCCCAAATCGCCAACTAATTAGAAATTCCGAATCAGTTGTTCAACCCAGGTGCCGAAAGAGGAACTCTCCATATTCCTTTAATGCGTCGATAATCGCGAAGAGCAGCGGCACTACTAGCTGTTGTTTGGATAAAACAGCTGCTCACCTTGTCCAGACGTTTATTCACACAGTCTGCAATGATGCGCAATGATAGTTGTGTTTCAATGCTACGTCGCCATAGCATTACTGCTACCTTATGGCATTACTGACAACGCGAATCCTGGAGCGTGCAGTCTGAACATCATTCCTATAAATTTGGGTACCTATAGGGTAAGCAGTTTTCCCACTACAATGGCTGAAGTTTAAGACGCACGTTGGCTGCAGAAAGAACGGTGCAGCGCGCATCTGGACACCACCTGGAAGGAGCAGGACTACGTGTGTAGGCTAAGTGTTGCCTCGTGCCCATATCCGACTCGTACTTGGCGCACTGTGTATTTTGCGTCTAGTCGCATCACTGCTATACCTATTTGGTTAGTTGCCTTTGGCCCTGCTGTGATGTACAGTTATCGTCTGAAAAAATTACTGCTACTCGAGTGTAATTACCTCCACAAGGGAATAGACGCAGTCCAGAGATGGCTGAAAGATGGAATGGTCTGTGGAGCGAGGGCGATGGACTCGCCTTGAAGCGGATTGTTGTTCAAATCTACGTCCAGTATCCGCATTTACCTCTTTTAGCGGCCTCCCTGGATCGCCGGGATAGATCCTTCGAAAAGGACGCGGTCTATATTCTTCTGCACCCTCCATGCTTGTGCTGCTTCTCAGGCGACACCGTCGTTCAGGGGGCCGTAAAACTCTGTCTTCCTTCCACGCTTGTGCAGTGCTAGTCCGCCTTCCTTCCACGCTTGTGCAGTGCTAGCTGGAACGCGCGTTGTCTTCTTTAAAAAGGGAAGAACTGCGGATGGGTGGCACACACCCGTATCTTCAGAGAACTATCTCTTGTGACGCGATCGTCTGTTAGTTAAGGCTCCTTTCCTCGCTCGCTGTCACTGCGCCACTGTAATATTTCAGCACAACTCACAAAAGTGTGCACTCGATTCTGTTCCTCACTCCGTTTGTCCCGTTGTCTTTGCAAATTCTGCCCGTGTTCACTGTGCTCCCGTCCATGAAAGAAGCTAACCTACGTAGAGGCCTCACTCGCTGAAAATGCCGCAGACACACTCTTGTCCTGTTCCCGTCTGCGGTGCTCACACTACACCATCGTATTCTGTTGCCCTGAACAACAGATAATGATCGCTTCTGGGTGTAGTTGCTCGTGAACGAACTTTGCACGTCTCTCTTCTTTTCGTTGATAACGAGTGTAGCGTCGTGAAATTACCTTTCGGATCCCTGCATACGCATTTCTACTTTCCGCTTCTGCCGCACGTACTGTGGCTACGTCACAGTTTCCGATAAAACCCGTTACGGGTTCTGGTACAACCTTTCCTCTGGTCAGATTAGACGTGCGAGAATTCTGGAAAATAAAATACCTACGCAATGCTTCAACACTACTAAGCGTGTAGGTAAGCGGAACTCGCTCCTTCCTCTTCCTTTAAGGACACTGAGCTGTTGTATTCCATATTTTTCAGACACAGTGCACACCTGAGCTAATGTCACGGTATAATGACTATTACCCCAATAGTTGTTGTTGCCCGTTTGAAGCAATAATGTCTTCCTGCAGCGTGATTTTTAGATTATACTGACTGATTCGAAGCAACGCACAGCAGTGGAATACTTGGGTAACCACTCTGCACATAATGAAGTTCTCATCGTTGGCCAAGCAAAACGTAAACTCGTAAATTTTTGTGATTCCTAGACACATTTCTCACTACTTCGCTTATGTTTTATGGCAAATAAAGATATTTGTATTGTGATTCACAGAACAACAAATAGAATAAATTTCAGCGCCAGTTCATTTAAACCATTTAACACCTGTTGGCTTTGATGGAGCTGCCATCTAGCCGCAAGTCAGCAATAAGAGGGAGAAAGTTTTAGTACTATGATGTCTCTGCCAAACCACGAAACAGTAGACGAAAGCAAGTCACCTAGTACATATGTAACACGACTCAAAATTTCTCATGGGCGCCTTGCGTTTATATCTCGTTCAACTGCACATTGATGTTATAAATAGCAGCCAGTATCTGCAAATGATTGCTGCTTATACGATACAAATTTTTAAATTTCACTTCCTACACGGCTTGTGATGAAGCCACTGATATAAACTGAACTGAGAGTAATGAATTTCGTTTCCTTCAAGAGAACAAAACTGGCGCCATTTATTTTTCTTATCGCACATTTGGTTTCGTATCTTTTCCTTCACTTAAAAGGAGGTATCCGTGTGAAGACCTTATTTTCATTGCAAATATTCATTGTCACATGCTAGTGATGTTTATAGGAAGGCCAAATGGGTGTCATGATCCTGAGTGACCAGTACTCGAGCAGACGTAGCGTCAGCTGATTCTCTGGCGGTCTACCTCTCATCTGTGGTGGTTTCTTCACCTTGCTCTTAATCTTTGATAAAAATTGCGGACTGCATTTACAAAGAAACCGCGATTGCATGAACCCTGGGTTATGGTGCTTCTAGTTCGCTTGGAACCACGGAAGAGTATTTCCCGTGTTCGAACACAGAGTTTAAAGATTTTTGAAAGGTCGGAAGAGAAGTACAACAAATATGTTTCATCGATAGTGTTTCGTCGTAAGCTCTTTAATTAAACTCACTGAGGGGGAAGCTGCACTGGGCATCGCTTTGCTTTCTCTTTGCAACCGGCTAACACATTGTTGACCATGATGTCATCTTTAACTCAGTGAAAGAATTGAACCGCATCCTTCGTAAAGGAACTATTGCAACATTCGGCAGGGGTGATTTAGGGAGAAAAAAAAAACGAGTCATACAGCCGGGCAGAAGTTAGAACCGGACTTTATGGTGAACACGTTACCGGCGTTCTTGTGTCTTCAAGCACGCCGCAGTAATAGGAATTTTCCTCTGGCGAAATAGTTCAGTGCGTGCTTTTTTCAGCCACCTAATTTTATGGATTTAGTGTGACTCATCTGTTTGTACGGACGTTGTTGTGTCACCCAAATGCTGCTGCTTAAGTCAGCTGCACTTGCTAAGTTCCGAAGCGCGGCTATTTGTCTCGAATGTAAATTGAGCCGCGTGAGATTGTTTCACAGCCAGTTCATTTGCCTGCGCGCGGCGCCCCGTGTCCAGTTGCTAGGGAGGAAACGACAAAGGAGTACAGTGTTTGCGGCCGCAGTAGTAGTAGCGGCCAGCCTGCCTGTAGGAAAAACTCCGGGCGGAGGAAACGAAATACCTAGTCTGCTGCGCACTTGGAGCTTTTAATTATAGTGACCCAATTTTTCAGGTGGGTGTCACCACTCTTTCTTAGTTGTTTGCCTAGCAACACAGTATACGTGTAAAGTTTGCGAGTCAGAGCATGTTTACACAGTTTATCACCCAGTAACTTTAAGGCGCCTCCGCCGCAGGCACCCCCACATCCTACCAAAAATAGATTTTTTTGCGGCCCCTTCGGTATTCTACCGCTGTGTTCTCCAGATCAGATACTATACAATTTTGCATTTTGTCTCTAAACTGCTTAAAGGTTTCGTGGCGGCATTTGTCAAAGAGCTTTAGATCCAAGCACTTGCGTCAGCAAACAGAATGATAAGTTGGATCATCGATAATGCTTCCATTTTGGAGCCAGTGGAGAACAAGAGGGCGTGCAGATGCGGCTGGCTAGCTAGCTTCTGTTTGCGCCGCAGCACGCACGTGCGGAACACAGCTGCGTGCCTGCCGTTTGTGACGTCACGTGACGTGACGGCCGCCCCGCCCGCGCATGACCGGAAAGCGACGCCAGCGGCGCGCAGCCCCCTCTGCAGTCGCCCGCCGAACAACTATATGCCCGCCGAGCAACTATACACCGGGTGCTTACAATTAAACTGTCGCCTCTTCAGCCAATGAATACGGAAAACTACTTACCGTATGGTACCCAACTTGATAGGAATAATGTTCGGACGGTGCGCTGCAGGACTTCAGTTGGTAGTAGCTAGTGTTAAGTGTCATGACTTGCCGTTAGGCGCCGTATTGATACGGCCGTTGAATCACAAATATCACCGCGCATTACATTTACAGACAGTTAAAATGGGGCTGGTCAAGGTGAGCAACTCGTAAAGTTGTTTTATCAAAATCACAGCAACAGTGTTACTACTCTTCGCGAGTATCGACGCATTAGAGGAATACGGAGAGGTCCTCTTTCCGCACCGGGGTTGGAGAACACTATTCGGATGTACGAAGTGTCTGGCGATTTGGAGAATGCTCCTGGGAGGAGCCGACGGCCGATTCCTCCACAAATTATTGAAGCAGCTACTGTCACTATCATTGAGAATGTGATTTTCGAGCAGGGTATGAGTTGTGTCATGACAGCTCAACATCCTCTGGGTCCACCTTTCAAACAATGCTGTGAAGAATTGAGAAAAGGTATCTCTAGTGCCGTTCCTGGCCGTCGTGGATGCAGATGGTCGCCACACTGAGCAACGTTTGTAACCTGGAACGTGAACATGCTACGCTCTCGTGTTGAAATGAAGATGTGTATCTTTTAATGATTTACTCATTTCTCTTCAGCATGTCCCAACAAATGTTCCCACAAAGTTTCACTGTCCTACGATCACTCGTTTTTCACGGGGGACTCTCAAGTATCGAGAATACTTACAACCGCCCCGTACAAGGTGTACGTCGTTGCCAGACAAGGGAGTTGACGACGACCTAGAAGCCGCCCATTCCTCTGTCCTATCGGAGACGAGCGCCGCAGTCTTGCAGGCAACGGTCGGCTTGCCAGACGGCTACACCGTGAGCACCAAACTGTGTGGCTAGCGGTAATATTGTGGCTTATAATATACGCACGACAGGTGATTCATTTCCATAGACCTATGCCGTGCCACGCCTTCAAGGGATGGCAAAAAACATCATTGCTCAGATTAAATAATTCCAAGCAACTGAGCCAAGAAATTGAGAAACTTAAGTAATTAATGAGCGCGCAAATTTCCATACCAGTTTTGTCTGATGCGAGGGTAGCCGGAAGACGATAGAACAGAGTCTTGTAGATAGTGGAACGCTTTCGAGCGCAGGTATACACCTGAAAGGTGAAGCTGAGCGTTAGGAGACGCTAGCGCCATGCAACTTAACGACCCAGAGTGATCCTTCCAGAAGTGCTCCAAAAGACTAGTTGGCCATAAAAAGTAGCGCCACTTCGTTCTGTCGAAGGACTTATCTTTGGGAGCCCAGGTTTAAGTAGAGCCGAAAGCGAGCAGTAGTTTTCACATTTTGGACCACTGCACGCGTTTACGCGGCAGGTAGTACACACATCAGAAAAAGTTTTGCATCACCCCTGTTCCCAGAACTTCTGAAGATAGACGTTGACTGTGGATATTGTATCATGCACACAGTCCCTTTGACTGTTCAGAGATGTCATTAAACCCGCCCAAAGATACAAACAACCATGCATTAGCCACGCCTATTAGAAGGAGCGGGTCCGACAGCCAATCAGTTCCAGTCATTCCACCAGGAAGTAGGTACACAGCTCGTGTTGTCAGTAGTTCAACCATGCCTAAACGGTCAATACCGCGGTTCGATCGCGTCCGCATTGTTACTTTGGGCCAGGAACGGCATTCAACAAGGGAATTTATTTGTTTATTGCCAAATTATAGATGTTACCTGATGTTTAAAAACAGGTCGTACATATTACAATTTTCCGTTTTTCAGCTTTTTAGAGTTTTCTTTTCATTTGTTTTATCTACAACATTTACAAAGAATGATACTTTTCAAAATAACAATAATTTAAGGTTGAAGTATAAATAAATTTTGTTGTTTATTAAGAAGATTATAAAAAATGAGACGCTAGAGGTGAGATTTGTTAGTACCATCACCGAATGACACTGACGGCGAATATCACGGAATGGTTTCTTCGAGCCGTTGACTGCCAGTCACACACACACACACACACACACACACACACACACACACACATACAAATGGTTATTAATAAAGAAATAGTGTTGCTTATCGTATTTATTACTAATCCTCTGTATTAACTTTACGTGCCCATCCGTGTACAGCATTTGATGATTTCTTGGCTCCATCGCCAGCACCTTATGCTTGCTTAATGTCACATCTCGGCTTCCTCCTCCTGTTGCTCTTCATTGTCACCTTTTTAACTGTCACTGTGAGTATCGCTGTCCACGTTGGTCATAGGAATGTCTGTTATGTCGTATCCGCTGGTGCTCTTCATGTTTTTGAAATACTCTTTGTCAAAACGTTTAATTATGCCCACTGTTCTTCGTCTCTTATTGTTGTGTATATATCTATGTCTGTTTCTGTGTAGTCTAAGTGTAGTGTATGTCTATCGTTCGCGTACTGCCCACAGGAAAAGACTGTGTTCTGTGGAACCTTCTTCCCCGCATAGGCATGTAGGTGTCTGTCTCAAACTCACGCGGTTTAAGTGCGTGGGATAAGGTCCGTGTCCGATTAAGAAATGTACCATACCACGGCTGGGATCTATAAGTTTCATTCTCAACCGCTCCCTTGTGTAAGGGAAGAAGTCGTGCAGTCTACGTCCCTTGTCACTTACATCCCACTTACCTTGCCATGTATCCAAACGCCAACTTTTAAGGTGACGTATCTTCTCTATCGGCACACCGGTTACTGTGTGTACCTTATCCAGTTTCCCATCTTTAACAAGTACCTTGCAGCTCCGTATTTGATCGTGATATCTATGGGGCATATTCCGAGCACCACACACAGTGCATCCGCTGAGGTGGTGCCAAAGGCTCCAGATAGCCTAAGTAGGGCACTTCTCTGCCCTCGTCTGACTGATGCTTTGTTGGTGACCACGTTCAGTCTATGTGCCCACGTGCTAGATGCGAAGCTGAATACTGATTCGAAGAGCACACAGTGCTATGTCCGTATAACCGGTAGAGGTAATCTGTACTGTTTTGAATTTAGCCTCACCAGTTTGTGTAGTATTTTTCTACTTTGTCTGTTGTTAGCCTCATGTGTTGGTGGAAATTCAATTTTTCATCTATCTGTACCCCAAGATAGCGCGTAACGTGTGCTCGTTTGATGTTTGTGTCCCCAATTTTAACCGAAGGATTCCTTTGGAGTGATGTAATGTGTATGTTGTTTTGTTTAAATGTGTATGTTGTTTTGTTTAAAGCTATTTTTTAGTTTATTGTTGTGACACCATTGTGTAATTGTTTGTAGTATTCCACTGGCTTTCTCTTCTGTCTGACCTGTCATCCCCATCCACAAGTTGTAGGAGAGGTTCGATTGTTATGACACACAAGATGGGGCCGCAAATCGACCCTTGAGGACAGCCCTTGGTAATTCTTTTAATTACTTTCCGGCTGTCCACATACCATTCGACTACTCGGTCTTTACAGTAGTCTGGGAAACTGTTATACAGTGATTACGATACCTCCAGATATTTTAACCTTTGAAACAGTGCGGGCCACCAGAGATTATCGAATGCTCCGGCAATGTCAGTCATTACTGCCATGGCGTATTTATGTTTTGTAGTATTAACTATGTGTAGGGCCTGGTTGATGGCAACATCCATTGATCTGCCAGTTCTGAAGCCGAATTGGTGTTGGCTCATACCCCTGAGAGCTCTGTGTGTTTGCAGGCTCTTTTACACAGTAGCTTCTCCTGAATATTTGCTAGATTAGGCATTTGGCCTGTAAGTCTTTGGATCTGAAGGATCCCTGTCCGCTGATTTCTTAATAATGACTGCTTTGGAGGTTTTCCATACTGTAGGTACTCTACTCTGCCGTAAGGCATCGTTCAATAACATTTATTTATTTACTCGTGTCCAGAACATAACATACATATATAGCCGACAGACAGCAATTCACAAACAATATAAGTACATGTTTAAATTCCACATGACATCAATTTACAGACAGTGTAAGTACATGATTAAATTCCATATGACATCCAAAATTGCACCGTCTGAACTACTGTATCATTGGCGATAACCAGATCGTCCATCAGGCATAGGGCGGGGGTTTCGAAAATTGAGCTGTGTTGATGATCTTGTTGTCTGCCACATTCGCATAGATGATCTCCTGGAGAGAAATCCCATTTCTTCAAATTGACCTTGCATCGGGATACACCAGTTCTCAACCTGATGAGGACCTTCCATGTTTTATATGGGAGGTGAAGTCTTTTAGCAACCTCTTGTTTAGGATTGTTCCTTTACCTCTCTGATGGTGAGTTACGCCAAAGCTGTATTCGACGATTTGAAGGTGACATAAAAAGTAATTCTGTTGAACGGAGGAAACACTTTCTTGATCTTAATCTTTGATGTTGGTATTCACATCCGAACAAAGGGTGCCTTGGATCTGTCTCCTGTTTCCGCTTCTCTTTTTCTGCTGCTGTTCTTCTTCTGATATATGGAGGTGCTATGCCCATCAGATGATATATTTCATTAATAGGAGTTACCCGCAAGCAGCCAGTGACAATGTGTCTTGTTTCATTAAGGGCAATGTCCACTTGTTTGACATGGTTGGAGTTCTGCCACACGGATGCTGCATATTCAGCAGCAGAGAAGCATAAGGACAATGCAGATGTGCGAAGACATTTGGTTGTGCGCCCCAATTGTTACCTGTCAGTTTCCGAATGATGTTGCTCCTAGCAGATACTTTCATTTGTGTGTCCTTGCAGTGGACTTTGAAAGTGAGGGAACGGTCTAATTTTACTCCCAGATATTTTGGGGTATTGCAGTTAGTCAGCTGTTGTCCTCTCCGGGTTATGTTAGGTTCCTTCTAGCCTCTCTGTTCCGTAAATGGAAAGCACACACTTGAGTTTTAGAGGGATATGGTTTCAGGTAATTGTGATCATAATAGGCAGACAGTGTTAGAAGACCTGTAGTTAGTTTTTCTTCCACCTCCTCATAGGTTCCTCCTTGGGCAGCAATTGTTATATCATCTGCATAGATGAAAGATCTTGTGACAGGTTCAATTGGTTGGTCATTGGTATAGATTAGGAACGGGGTGATCTGCGGTGCTAGTTTCTTCAGTGTTTCCGAGTGGATACCATCTGGTCCAGCTGTTTTTGAGCTCTGAGATTGCTAGAGCAACCTCATTTTGTGCAAAAGGACAGGTGATAGTCAACAAGGGAAGTCTCGGAGTGAACCAAAGCGATGTTGTTCGGACATGGAGGAGATACAGAGAGACAGAAACTGTCGATGACACGCCTCGCTGAGACCGCCCAAGGGATATTACTGCAAAGGATGGCCGCTATCTACGGTTTATGGCTCCGAGGAACCCTGACAGCAACGCCACCATGTTGAATAATGCTTTTCGTGCAGCCATAGGACGTCGTGTTAAGACTCAAACTGTGCGCAATAGGCTGCATGATGCGCAACTTCACTCCCGACGTCCACGGCGAGGTGCATCTTATGCAACCACGACACCATGCAGCGCGGCACAAATGGGCCCAATAACATGGCGAATGCAAAAATGGTTCAAATGGCTCTGAGCACTATGCGACTTAACTTCTGAGGTCATCAGTCGCCTAGAACTTAGAACTACTTAAACCTAACTAACCTATGGACATCACACACATCCATGCCCGAGGCAGGATTCGAACCTGCGACCGTAGCGGTCGCGCTGCTCCAGACAGTAGCGCCTAGAACCGCTCGACCACTCAGGCCGGCTTGGCGAATGTACCGCTCAGGATTGGCACCACGTTCTCTTCACCGATCAGTATCGTATATGCCTTTACCCAGACAATCGTCGGAGATGTGTTTGGAGGCAACTAGATCAGGCTGAACGCCTTACACACACTGTCCAGAGAGTGCAGCAAGGTGGAAGTTCCCTGCTGTTTTGGGATGGGATTATGTGGGGCCGACGTACGCCGCTGGTGGTCATGGAGGCACCGTAACGGCTGTATGATACGTGAATTTCATCCTCCGACCGAAAGTGCAACCATATCGGCAGCACATTGCCGAGGCATTCGTCTTCATGGACGACAATTCGCGTCACCATCGTGCATATCTTGTGAATGTTTTCCTTCAGGTTAACGACATCGCTCGACTAGAGTGATCAGCATGTTGTCCAGACATCAACCCTACCGAACATACCTGGCATAGATTGAAAAGAACTGTTTATGGACGACGTGACCCACCAACCACTCTGAGGGATCGACGCCGAATCGTCGTTGAGGAGTGGGACAATCTGGACAAACAGTGCCTTGATGAACTTGTGGATATTAATCCACGAGGAATACAGTCACGCATCAATGCAAGAGGACGTGTTACTGGGTATTAGAGGTATCGGTGTATACAGCAGTCTGGACCACCTCCTCTGAAGGTATCCCTGTATGGTGGTACAGCATGCTATGTGTGGGTTTCATGAGCAATAAAAAGAGCGGAAATGACGCTTATGTTGATCTCTATTCTAATTTTCTGTACAAGTTCCTGAACTCTCGGAACCGAGGTGATGCAAAACTTTTTATGACGTGTGTATAAGCCTTCAGATTCCATGGGCCAACGGTTTAAGCGCGACGTTGCAGCGGAGTTCCCGAGTGCTGAAGCCTCGTACGGTCTTCTTGCTTGCCGCACGGGACAATTCGATTAGTGAGCATTACGATGATAGAAGTACGACCGGAATCTAACCTCCGAGTCGTTCACGGTGGCACTCAGTGGGGTAACGACAAAAGTAGCACCATCGCACCATCTCACAATCTCTCTCTCTCTCTCTCTGCCTTTGGGTAGCCGTTATTTTCTCACGTATGGCAATTATTACTGACTGTGATTTTCTCTTGCTGAGCACTTTATTAGTACCCTGCCACTCATTTCAGTGTTGTGACTTTAAGAGGCTAGATGAGCTGCTTTAGCCTCCTCACCAGTCGTTAGTTGGTGCTAGCAGCCGTGATTAGGCCGGATGGCGAGGTCGGCTACGCCAGCAAGTAGCAGCAGCGAAGGCTGACTGCCGGCCCACCGTCAGGAGCTGGAGCTGTGGGGCGGGCCAGAGGCGCGTCTGCCGCAGCTGCCTCCTTCCACGTCTGTCCTCTGCACTCAACGCTGAGCACTTAAAAGTCTCAACTGGACGATCGACTGGTGATGCGGTGTTCTCTGAGGAACACCGGTCTCGCTGCAAATGGCGGACGCAGATAGGTGGCAAAACAGTCTCAGGATGCAAGAGAGCAAGAGAGCAAGAGAGAGACTTTCAGCGCCTATACCAGACGTTGAGTTTTGGGGGAAGCTGTCAGTACGATTTCAGATTACCGTACGTATTTCTTGCGACGATGGGGACAGTACAAATGTTCGTCGAAGGTGTTCCGAATCTCCGCTCCTTAACATTTCTGTGTAACTTGTCCAGTATTCGAGGTGCGTCAATTTTTATTAATTTGTGTCATCTGCGATGGTCACGATAAATGGGACGCCATATATTATGTAGTACGATACAACGTGATTTCCTGGTACGCATTTTCGGCCCCAAAAATGTCTACGGCGTGTCAAAATGCGTTTTCAGAATGAGAGGCCCATTTATTCATATTTTAGCAACTCGGTTAATACTGATAGCGAGATGTTTCCTTTGAGAAGGATAGTGCCTAGTTGCTACCAAATTTTGTCCAATCCGAGCTCGCACTCAGTTTCTTAAGGCCTCGTCGCCGATGGGACATTAAATTCAGCCTTCGTCTGTCACCAGCTGATGAAATGTGCGAACCTGCCTCGAAACAACATTAGGAAGTTCCGCGCGAGGCGCGGGAATTGGCGCGAAACTGAATTTTTCTGCGAACTCACTCTCGTTGCAGTGGGCGTATTACTGTGGTGTACGCCTCATAACTTAAATTTCCTCGTCTCTAGAAGGTGTAATGTGGAACTATTCGATAATCGGCAACTCCCGTCTGTGTGTTCCCTGTCACTTCGCGCTGTTTATTTTTCATTTCGTCCCGTATATGCAGTCCCTTCTAAATAGTAAGCATTGCCAACATAACGCAAGTTTTATTTCACGTATTCTACTAATTACGAGGGATGCTCGTTACCTCGGGTGATGATATAGTCTGTCTGTAAACTGAAGAGCGAGCAGCGCTTTTGGTGGGGGAAGTGGCATTTCCCGGAAGAACGCTGCCACCGGACTACAGGGGCACCCAAAATCTGTTGCCCATTACCTGTGTAACGGTGCAGATCGGCGTGCAGTGATATACGTTGTTTCTGTTCGTGGGATTTTAGTTGCCAGTGTCAGTAACTTTGTATACTTACTGATATACTTCGATATCCAGAAGTGATGGATAATCGTCTAGCATTGTAAGAAAATGTGCAGAATACGAAGAAGATATTTGCGGAGTAACAAGCGTTCGATCGTCTCTAATGTTAGTACAGCGTATGTTAAAGAGGCGACGCAAAAAGAACTGTTGGCTAATATTACTACTCCCAACCAAACGGCTGTAATTTAGGCAAACGTCAGCCTCGCCCAATAGGACGCATAAAGAAGAAACGCGGAAATAAGCCGCATGGTTTACTGGAATCGCCACGAAGGAAATTAATAATTTTGTGAGGAAACCCATCCTTATAGACAGTTTCAAAATCGCGTAAAACCTTTGATGCTGATGGAACACTAAATCTCTGTCTCGGTCACTATTCACTCGATTCTAAGACATACTGCTTAAGACATGTGCACAATAGCTATCGTAAACACTTCGAAACACATACCCCGATTCTGGACTTCCAAGCAGAAAGCTTGACATACGAGGTGCGCTTACATATTACCATTTATTTTTTGGTAATAACTTTATTTGTTAGTCTTCAGCAATGTTATACTCTTCAAAATATTCCACATTACATACTACACACTTATGCCAGTGCTTTTTCCAATTCCCGAAACACTTTAGGAACTGTTTCTTGGGGATAGTTTATAGGTCTTCTAACTGCATATTTTTAATCTCATCCATACTTGTTAAAACTGCTGCCCTTTAAGACCCACTTTGAAATGTTTATACCACTTGTATGCCCTTGGTTTACTCATAACAAGTTCACCAAAAGCAATATTCAATATTTCTAAAAATTTCATACATTTTATTCCATTCTTACAACAAAATTTGATACAGATTATCTGATCTATTTTTATACAAAACAAATAATCGTTGATGCTACCAAAACACATGTAATCTTTTTGACAACTGACAACAGAGTAAATAGCCAATAAGCATAACATTGTACACATACTTTAGAGACATGTTCACGAAGATAGTGACAAAAAAGTAGTGCAAATCGGACTAACACATAAAATTATAAATTTCTGCTTACTTTTTTAACACTCTTCATGTTGCAAGAGTTGTTAAGTTTCAACACAGTCCTTCAATGAAAACTTCTACCTTTCAGTAGAAACACAAAGTAAGAACAAACCATAAATTCTACAGATTTATTGAATTATGTGCGGTTCGTTTTACGAATAGCAGCAGAGGAACATATACCATATTCACATGAACAGGCATTCGGTTCTATGTTTGTAGTAGAATCCTGACTTCAGTTCTTATGTTAATATTATTTACTCTATTGTTGTATTTCGAAAGAAGCTATCGTCTTTTGTATTCCTTATGGTCTTAATGCATTTGTCTGAAAATAAACGCAGCCGAGACGTATCTGTGTACGGCGTCGCCACAGAATTAAATCGCGCGCCGCGGCAGGGCCGCTACTACGTTGTGAAACAGCTTGTAGAAGCGCCTTGTGACGTAGCTGGGTTGGCAGAGTGGGGACTCGCTCGCTCGCTCTTCAGTTTACAGACAGACTATACCTCAACAGCTGCAAAAAATGTCTGACGTGGGACCGGCGGGTCTTTTCGCGCTCGGAGGTGACAACGAAAGTTCCGTCATCGTCGGTCCGTGAAACGCACTCGGAGCTGGAGGTTAACAACAGCCGGCGAACGGCGCCCCCGCCGCGCTCCAGCAGGTCGCCGCGGGGCGGCTTTCGGCTGCGGCGGTGACGCGATCGCCCAGGCACGCCGGACGCTATCTGGGGTCGCATCTGCCGCCCCACCCCGGCTCGGCTCGCATCCAGGCCGCAGAGGCCCGTTTCACCTCAGCGGAGTCGGCGCTTTCCAGCAGTCGGACCGCCCCGACAGGTGGCGAGCCGCGCACCCGGCGGACGACGGCGAGTTCACAGTCCGAGGCGTCGTTCCAATACAACTCAGCTGTGGGATTTTCTCGACAGCTTCCACTGGCCCGGCGCCGGTCGCTGCGTTTGTCTCGGTACAGTTCCTCACGCCCCACACTCGAAACGGCGTCGCAATGAACGGGAAAGCCCGGACGCTTCGTGGGGCTCCGCGGCGGTGACGGGCGTCCTCTCTGTAGTACCGAGCATCCGTCCTACACGCTGTGGCCTACCGGCCTCCTGTAGGTTATCGTCCCGCGTTCAAATTCTGTGTCGCCGAGTTCACTACATATCTGTGACAGACAGATCAGATAGCGGGTTTGCGCTCGCAACGTGTAGGCGCAGAATTCTGGCGCCGTACCCCCTACAGCTTCAAATACGACGACCCTCCCGTCACTTTTAACCAATCGGTATACCATACACCCCACTGCACCAAAAAAACTGCAAACGGCTGATCTACTGACGCATCAGAGAGCCTTTCCAAAATTCTAGGATCCTCAACGAGTAATGGAAAGAAGCATGCTTACACTAAGGGGGTCGGGCAGGGAGCTAGATACTGCGGGAACCGAATGACGTGGAAGACAAAATTTTGACAACGATGAAAATAAAATGGATTGTGTTTAGCCATGCGAGTGAGTAATTTATGGAACGAACGAGTTGTTCTCTGGATTCAAAGATGTAAGAAGAGACCGAGGCGACGATCCAATAGTAGATAAGTAGATGATATTAGAAAGCAAGCAGAAGTACGCATCGCTGCACAATGCGCAAGGCTCACACCTGAAAAACGTGGAGTAATTCGGAAAAAGCCTTCATCCAATACAATACTAAATGTCAAATGGTTGATGGTGGTGGTGGTGGTGGTGGTGGTGGTGACGCATCTACATTCTTACGTTCGACAAATAAGATTTGAAAGTTAAATAAAGTAACAAGTCGTCTTTCGTGCGTTGTATTACTTAAAAACTCCATTATAATCTACAGTACTTTCTAAAGTTTCATCCAAGGCAGATCGTGAATGTCTTCCCTTGACGTTGTCAGAACTACTAACCAGAGTCGACATATTTTCTTTGTTGTCTTCTTTGTGAATGTATTCAAAAAGAAATTCGATTCAATTCAACCAGCTGTTTCGTCAAACAATTATTTGCCCATTTTCCAATATGCGTTGCCCGAAGCGTGATTTTTCTACACAGCGAAGGCGATGATATCCTTCGTGTAAATTTTTCTACAGTGCATAATGTTTGTCGGTTTGTCACATGTGACAAGAGCTGAAAACTTTTTGGCTGGTGGTCCCGAGAGGCTTCTTCGCGCATCGGTCTGCCTTTTGTGTGACAACACGCGACACTTCAATTTTAGGTTAGAAAATGAAATGTTCATAGGATCGTTTAATCTGATAAACTTCCGTTAAATGGCTCAGTTAAGGAGCAGGAAATCGAAAACTGATAAGAAAGAACACAAGGCTCGAGCTTGGCGTCTCGTCAACGTCCAGGAGACTACAGACGGGGCAGACGCTCCGACCGAGTAATTGCGGCGGGAGTCAATTGGGAGGGTAGAGGGGCAGGGGGGCGGGGACCGGACAGAAAGAGATTCGGCGGCAGTTACTTACCAGAAGTGATTTAGGGATGTTAAACCCGCAGCCCTGCTCCTCCCACAGCAACTCCAGCCTCCAATCGAGAGCTACATCGCGTCTCTACGTAACGGACGCTGGTGGCTGGTGTGGGCCCGTTCCCTTACAATCTACACGCCAGGCACATCGAGACAGGGACGTTTTCGTCTACCTTCGCCGTAACGTCTGTACGTTCCTGAACGTCTATCGAGCATTCCACATGGTTCTCCCGAGCCTCTAAAATTTGATATATTGTCTATCGCGAACACCTGCAAACAGCTGTACAACCTATTTTATTGTCCGTCTAGTCCACTTTCATCTCTAAAATGAGCGGTTTCGGTCCACACCAACGATCGTAGTAAGGTCTGATTGTATCGCTTTCGACAGTAACTCGTCCAAATTATAAGCAAACAATAGATTGTACGCCACAGGATAATATGCACAATGTACACGGACAATAAAAGCGTCTCTTTCAAGTGTGCGTGATCCACGACGCCACATGTCGGCCATATCATCCGAAGGAGTATACGTGAGCTCGGCGGCGGCCAGGATTTCATCACAGAGACTCCGCTGGCTACAGCTGAGGGCTGCAAGTGGGACCACTCACAGTACTTCCTTTCGTAAACAGACGTACGACATCGTCTTTGTGCGACCTTCTGAACAGTGGATTCAGGCTCGTGGCATGGATACGGATCGACTCGACGATGGGCTCGCGAGAAAAAGGAGGCAACACCAAAACTTTTACACTACTGGCCATTAAAATTGCTACACCACGAAGATGACGTGCTACTGACGCGAAATTTAACCGACAGGAAGAAGATGCTGTGATATACAAATGATTAGCTTTTCAGAGCATTCATACAAGGTTGGCGGCGGTGGTGAAACCTACAACGTGCTGACATGAGGAAAGTTTCCAACCGATTTCTCATACACAAACAGCAGTTGACCGGCGTTCCTTGGTGAAACGTTGTTGTGATGCCTCGTGTATGGAGCAGAAATGCGTACCATCACGTTTCCGACTTTGATAAATGTCGGATTGTAGCCTATCGCGACATTGCTGCTCGCGATGGTCGAGATCCAATGACTGTTAGCAGAATATGGAATCGGTGGGTTCAGGAGGGTAATACGGAACGCCGTGTTGGATCCCAACGGCCTCATATCACTAGCAGTCGAGATGATAGGCATCTTATCCGTATGGCTGTAACGGATAGTGCAGCCACGTCTCGATCCCTGAGTCAACAAAAAAAATGGCTCTGAGCACTATGGGACTTAACATCTATGGTCATCAGTCCCCTAGAACTTAGAACTACTTAAACCTAACTAACCTAAGGACGGCACACAACACCCAGTCATCACGAGGCAGAGAAAATCCCTGGCCCCGCCGGGACCTGAGTCAACAGATGGGGACGTTTGCAAGACAACAACCATCTGCATGAACAGTTCGACTATCAGCTCGGAGACTGTGGCTGCTGTTACCCTTGACGCTACATCACAGACAGGAGCGCCTGCGATCGAGTACTCAACGACGAATCTGGATGCACGAATGGCAAAACGTCATTTTTTCGGATGAATCCAAATTCTGTTTACAGCATCATGATGGTCGCATCTGTGTTTGGCGACATCGCGGTGAACGCACATTGGAAGCGTGTATTCGTCATTGCCATACTGGCGTATCACCCGGCGTGATACTATGGGGTGGCATTGGTTGCACGTCTCGGTCACCTCTTGTTCGCAATGACGGCACTTTGAACAGTGGACGTTACATTTCAGATGTGTTACGACCCGTGGCTCTATCCTTCATTCGATCCCTGCGAAACCCTACATTTCAGCAGGATAATGCACGACCGCATGTTGCAGGTCATGTACGGGCCTTTCTGGATACAGAAAATGTTCGACTGCTGCCCTGGCCAGCACATTCTCCAGATCTCTCACCAACTGAAAATGTCTGGTCAATGATGGCCGAGCAACTGGCTCGTCACAATACGCCAGTCACTACTCTTGATGACCTGTAGTATCGTGTTGAAGCTGCATGGGCAGCTGTACCTGTACACGCCATCCAAGCTCTGTTTGACTCAATGCCCAGGCGTATCAATGCCGTTATTACGGCCAGGGGTGGTTGTTCTGGGTACTGATTTCTCAGGATCTATGCACCCAAATTGCGTGAAAATGTAATCACATGTCAGTGCTAGAACAATATATTTGTCCAATAAATACCCGTTTATCATCTTCTTGGTGTAACAATTTTAATGGCCAGTAGTGTAGTAAAATTAAAAAACTGCGGTTCCTTTTCTCTAGATTTGTGGAGAATGCTTCACTCGAGTCTGGCTTATCTTAAACCCGTACAGAATGTGTGGGAGACAGCTGCATTCACCCGATCACAATCATCATAGATTCCTCGCAACACTCAAGTGATCGTAAGATAATATTTATAATCGGACATCTTTAAAACAGTGCATTAATAATATAAACACTTAACCGACACCAACAAAAATTCAGAGGCTACATGCCTTCGCCTCGTACACACATTACATAAAAACAAAATGTAAGGTTCAAAACTGAAACACATTCGCATGCCACACACTGATAGCGTCAATAATGGGTTTCCGACATTCAGCACTTCGCAACGATCAAACAGGCACAAAGAAAAGAATATGTACAATACAGGAATTTGAAACGAGAAAACTGATGCACATCAAAACACTATTCACGACACATCTGATTTCAGAGACCGCATAATTTTTTCTGCGCCACTGCTACGGATAAGTTACGAATATTTAGTGAAACCTCTTTCAGTAAAAATGTACGTCGCCGGAATTTTTTACAGCAATTCGCTCTTAAACAGTCCGGGCACGACCAGTATTAAGGACAGCTAAATGAATCAGGTCGACATTTGCTGTGAAACACAAAATATTCACTCGTTTACTACTGGCCGTACAAGTAATCGAGGAATGTATTTTGATGAAATTTTAGTATAATTTTTTTTAGATGGGAAGTTTTGGGACGTCTAGTCGCTCTGAGGATTCCACTGCAACGTACAATATCTAGACAAGTGGCGCAGCCGGTCTCTACGAATCGGACGAGCAACGTTTCACGCGTCTGACGAGTTGCGTACAGGACGGCGGGAGAAGCTGGCATGCGACACGGACGTCGTGTGTACCTGTGCTGCTGCTGCTTGTCGGCGGCGGGCGCGTCCGCCGGCGGCACCGGGGAGGCGGCCCTGCTGAGGGGCGTGTTGGGGGGCGGGCCGCGCGCGCCCAGCGCCGCCCCCGCCGCCCCCGCATCGGGCACCAGTTCCCGCGGACGCTTCGGCGCCAGCGCCACCGCCACCGCCAGGGCGTTCACGCTGCACACAAAACACAAGCTCTGCTCACCGCGTCCCGCTCACCCCGCCCACAGCGGCCGCCGTCTCAGCTCTGCTTAATTAACTACAAGACTCACCGCACGGGTCATATCTACAAGTACGTCGAGGGTTTCAGAAGGCAACTGCGAGAAAATGCGAGACGCGCAGCGGACCGAGTGAACGTCCTCAACTCGCTACACAGGTGCTTGACAGGAGCACTGTTTGTGGCACAGCGTACGTGAGAGTGTGTGTGTGTGTGTGTGTATGTGTGTGTGTGTGTGTGTGTGCGCGCGCGCGCGCGCGCGCGCGCGCGCGCGCAGTTCGCTCGAGTCCCCGCTGCCTGCTGCTTGCCGCCACAGCAGTCCACTTTGGAAATATGTCCACTGGGTCGCCCATCTGCAGGATGCTGCAGTACTAAGCGGAGCATTCTCTACACACTGACACGCCTGCCGCCTGCTGGTGCCAATGCACTATCGACTGGTATGTCTCATTTATCTGCATGTCTTGTAGTTTTCGTGCAGTTTTCTTCTGAAACCCTGAGGCAATTGTGAACAACCCTGCACTATAAAACACAATGTGGTACGAAAACCAGGTACTTCGGTTATTTTATTTACCGTTCTACGCCTGATAACCACACCAATAATGAAGCCTACGCTGTCTGCAGAATTTCTTTTACTTCGCGTATGCCGAAACGACTGTAGGGGCGCGGTAATACTTCGAGACACAGCGTATAAAGCGAAGTCACCAGGGGTAAATTGAACATTCTATATATACCGTAATGAGCCTATAAATACATGCAAAAGGACCAGTTCCCACTCTGCAGAAATATCGTTCACAAGTCGACAATAACGCACACAGGTGAGGGCAGCTGGCTGTTTAGAGAATATGCTCGACAGCACTTTCCTCCCCTATGACAGCGCTGCCACTGTGGGATTTTCTGCCTCCACATTTTGCTGTACAACACGTAAATGTTTACGACTTTTTACACAATTGTAATCATTTAACATAAAACTACAAAGTGTTTGTCTTGTGGCAGGAGCCACGCTCAGATCGGGCGACAGCTGACGCTGCTGGGATTCCGGGTCACCGGATAAAATCTTCATACGGTCGACGGCCGTCTACAGCAGCAAGAAGTCGTGCCAAATCTCCTGCGCCTATTATTACCAATAAGAAAATTAAAATAAATTTTTAAAATACAATTGTAATATCGATGTCAATGTTATCAGTTAAGTTCTCGCCAAGATACCGTACACGTAAGTGCTTTCACATTTCTGGAAGTTTTTGAATGTGTGGCATCATTTTGTACTCTTTGGCAAACCAACTAGCACTGTTTGTGACGACAAAAAACATTCTCTCAGTCATGAATAAGTTTAGAAGTATATTTCATAGGTATTTTAAATTGCCTCTTCATGAATGATGATTGAAATACGTAATGAATCGAAATCAAGTTTTACAACCAAACGCTGGGGAAAGTGATCTAAACCACGATATACCTAATTTTCAGAAAGACCCACGGAATACGTTTCAACTGCGTAATAAGTATTTTTAAAGAACAGAGTAATCTACTAGTCAATAGTAAATGGAAACTATTTATTTAGCCGGCCGGGGTGGCCGAGCGGTTTTTAGGCGCTACAGTCTGGAACCGCGCGACCGCTACGGTCGCAGGTTCGATTCCTGCCTCGGGCATGGATGTGTGTGATGTCCTTAAGTTGGTTAGGTTTAAGTAGTTCTAAGTTCTAGGGGACTGATGTTCTTAGAAGTTAAGTCCCATAGTGCTCAGAGCCATTTGAACCATTTGAAACTATTTATTTCACTTACCGAAAATAATTACGAAATACATTAAAGTGTACAGCGCTACACTTTATCCTGGAATGACAGTGAGAAAACCAGGGCACCAGTGTATTTAGTTGAGCGCTATATTAGAAAACATTTAGCTGATTGTCTAAGCCAGAGTTTCTCAACCTTTAAGTATTCGCGATCCAATTTTCGGTCTTAATTATCATCGCATCGCCCTCCCATCCCCTTCCCTTTTATTTTGTGTGTGTGTGTGTGTGTGTGTGTGTGTGTGTGTGTGTGTGTGTGAATAGTGTAAGTGCAGATATTTCTACTGGTGACTGACGACGGCGTATTGAACATAACATCAATATTTACGTCGTTTGCACACTCCGCTGGGCAGCAGGTCAGACGTTGAAGTGTGGACGCAAAACGGTTGGTCTACACTGACAGGCGTAGTCCTTTTAGTGGTGCAGTAACAACCGTGCAAGAAACGTCAGGTCGTGAACTCGTCTTTGTCGGAATACTGTTCGACGCACAGCAAACACAACCAACACACTCATGTTAAGTACCATATATAAAAACATCTGCACTTATATCTTTAAACCCTGTATTCATATTACAATGTATTTTAATTACTTTGACGCTACTGTTACAAAGTTCCAAAGTCTGAAAATTACGAAGAATAAGTAAATTTACTGTTACTTCGTAATCCCGATCCGCTACATTGACAAACCCACAACCGATGGCCCTGTGTTGCTTTCCGTCATACATACAGCGAGCGAAATTAAAAACATAAATGTCAGATAAAGATAGAAAAACAACTCGGGGTCTCTATTTCTAGTATTAAACCCTACTTAAAAAATTTTGCACCGCTGGCCAGGCACAAGTCACGAATAATTACAAAGGTTGTTTTTAATTTAGTACTAAAAACATAATTCTTAAATGCGTTGTGCAGTCCTGGTACAGTCCTATTTATAAGGTTATTACATCACTGCAAACGTGAATTTTAATTTTTTATTATGTCAGAATGTGCTTTGCTTTCAGTAAATCAATCAATTTTTGAATTCGCATTTTTTTTCCTTTGCGATTAGTTGGCGCTCCCCGGCCGCTCGAAGCCCCCTTGAGGGACCAGGATGGAGGGGGATGTGTTATCCACAGGTTGAGAATCACTGGTATAAGCGACGCAGCAATCGACAACTTGCTGTACTACAACGACTTAACTCCCAATTTTTAAGAAGAAAACATCATTATTACTCGCCCCTAGTCTGTCATAAGAAAGAGTAACCTTCAAACTAACAAACATAAAGAAGTGTTAGTGAGCACATTGTAGCACACGGTAAAAAAATTAAAGTCGAATGAAGTACTAGTCGTAACGAAGTGTTGACGCTACGTGTTATATCACTACACTTTGCTAACCGTTCAGCCTCAGGTGCAGCGTACTTAATGGAGTTGTGGACGGCTCTCGTAATAGGCAACGTAACCTGGGTTACCAGCCGTATGTGAACAGTGAGCCCCCAGGAGCGTCTTCGTCAACAACGAGATGGCGGCAATGAAATCGAATTCCGCATCCCGCAACGCGCGTAGGAAAGCTCAGCTCGCCGCGTGGTTTGTGACGGAGGGGGGCGCGGAAGAGTGACGCCGCTAATTTGCACGGAAGTGCCGCACTACGCAGCCCGGCTTTCGCCTGGGGAAGCAGTTGTTGCAATGCTTACTGCTGCTTTCACCGCGGCCACAAGGCGGATGACGTCAGTGGCCGGCGGGCGGCCGGATGTGATCCCGGAATAGCACCAGAAAACACCGCACGACGCTCGCCTCTGCAGCCGCAGCTTATGAAAACCACGAGACAGAGAAGACTCGTTTCGTTGTCCGTAAGTCAGTAGCAGCACCCCACGGCTGTGGGGCTCTGGCATGTAAACAATGCAACATCACAAGTCAACAACGCTTTGCAGCAGGATCGCCTACGGACAGTCCGCGAAGCTTTTTTGAGTCATCTTACGAGTTAAGATGCAAACGTTGTTTCGCGTTTACACTTAATTTGTGGCACACAGTACTAACATAAGGCGTATGCTGAATTGTTTGTACGATGGAGAGCTAATTTCTGATGGGGAAGAGTGTTTCACTTTCACCTAAAGCGAATGTTTGAAATTTACCAGTAGAAAACTTCGCGCCCACATAAACGCAGCTAACCAAACAAGGTCAGGGCAAAATCACCGTGGTTACCGACGCCGGCGAACGCTACACGCGGCGACAGCTGCTCCAGGGCGCTCAATTCGACGCTGTTTTCGGATGGGTCCGAGAAATCGACAAATAGAAACGATGAGTGCAACAGCTATTTGCAACAGCGGCACTTAGACAAGAACAGGTAACGTTGTTTAGGAGTGACTAAGAAAGAAACTGCGAACTGTTTTAACAATTTTTGGTTTCTGAAGGAAATGTTTAAATCTGTACAAATGAATTGCACCGAACGTTGATAGTAGTGAACATTATGGCAATGGTCGACAGAAAGC
The DNA here is from genome assembly GCF_023864275.1 of Schistocerca cancellata. Taxonomy (NCBI): domain Eukaryota; kingdom Metazoa; phylum Arthropoda; class Insecta; order Orthoptera; family Acrididae; genus Schistocerca; species Schistocerca cancellata. The sequence goes on along the minus strand of NC_064626.1, from coordinate 1,139,897,255 downwards.
AAAACGACAGCGATATTCTCAACGAAAGACAGCTGAACATTTCCGTTAAAACAGATGTTTTAAGTTCGCTACTTCCGGATATCGTCAAACAGAAGAAGTGACGAGTGCTGTGTAGATTCGGCAATGCAGAGTCGACACCGACAGTTAGAAAACATGACAAGCATGTTAGTAATGATTCAATGTTTCAGATATTTCCACAAATTAAAAAGTCTCGTCAGGAAATGAATCAAGAAATTGAAAACTATAGTCGAGAAATTGAAAGGGAAATGCAGGACGGCTACAATAAATCATGTGAGGCAGTTGGTAGTAGGCGAACGCTGATTGCTCCTACGTTTCATGAAACCAAAATGAACTCTCAAATCTAATGGTCTCGAAACTGAAGATGTTAAGAAACGAACTGCCCAACAAAATAAGCAAACGAAAATGCTGGTTAATGAGGCTCATGATATCATTCATGCCCACCATAGTGTAACTGCGGACCTAAAGAGAGCTTGCGACGACTATTAAATTAACTGGTGCGTCCAGGGCAATGAGCTGGCGACGAGGTAGACAAAAGTCATACTATGTGACTACGAGCGGGCGAAGTAAACGAAAAGCTTGTAAGGAAAGACGTTGATGCAGCGTTACGTGTAACCGATCGCAACATCGTTAACGTGCTTCAAGTAATTACAGACAACGGGATGAGTGCAGGAAACTTCCCAGAATAAAAACCCCAACAAGGTATCCATGCCGTAACTTTTATTAAGTATTTCAAAAACGCATTTCCGAAATATTATACAGAAATGGCACAAATAGACAGTACGTCTATCAGCTACATGAAAAGTGAAGCACATACTCGCATACGGGGTATTACTATTTACGAAAATTATTCCATATACAAAGAGTTTGTAACATCGTTCTTGCTCACCTTTTGCACCAAAGGTGTGCCATAAAGACACCCAAGAGGGAGGCGACCATAGTGAATAAGCAGAATCATGGTCATTGCAAGTCAACCGTGTAACTCTGTAATCTTCCGGTTTCTATCTGAACCAGGATTCTGATTATGTCTAACGCCGAAACGCGCAAAAAATGGATTAATAAACGAAGAAACACTGATATCTCCTAATTTCTGGTTTACTCTATATTCTAATTCCTTCATCTGCGACCAATTTAGCAAACTGTAGACAATGTAAAATACATTTTGGTCACTATAAAAACAATGGGCCATATAATCAAACATTCCTACGACTCCAAAATAGTCGTTAAACACCAGGGTTTATGCAGAAATATTGGAGTGACAATGCCTATCTCGACGATCCAATTAACGAGGAAGAATTGACGCTTATTTTAACACTAAAGGTACCACTCGCGGTACGTGAAAAATTGGCACTCACGTCGCATATGAATACGGGGCAGGTGTGCTTAATGATCAAGGAAATAAATACTCTCAGCAGGATGACAACAAAGAGAGAGAACTAACGACGATCGTCAGAACCGCAATACTGGTTCACCGCGAAGAGAACTTCACCGTTATGAAAGACCAAGTAGATTCAATCGACGAGATACGACGGCACGAAAAACAATAAATGAAATAAAAACATAGCCCATCCAGATCATCAAACAAATCGGCCAGCACCTCGTGCACGAGACACAGCACACAATCGATCGCCGGAAGGAGCTGGAGAGCCGTGATTGGTATCCAGAAGATAGTGCGCCAGAGAATTCATACACTGATCAGTCAGAACATTATGACCACCTACTTAATAGCCGGTATGTCCACCTTTGGCACGGATAACAGCGGCGACGAGTCGTGACATGGAAGCAGTGAGAGTATGGAGGGAGTGTCAACATCTGTACACACAAGTCACTTAATTCCCGTAAATACCGCGGGGTGGGGGGGGGGAGGGGGGGCTTAAGTTCTGACGCTACGTTCAATCACCTAATGTGAACCACTCCACCGCACTCCTGGCGTTGTGAAGTGGCGCTGTACCTTGTTGAAAAATGCCACTGCCGTCAGGAGAAACGATCGTCATGAAAGAGTATACGTGGTCTGCAACAGTATACGATACTCCGTGGCAGTCAAGGTACCACGCACGAGCTCCACGGATCCCACGTGAATGTTCGCCGAGGATAATGGAGCCGCCGCCAGCTTGTCTTAGTCCCGCAGTACAAGTGTCTCAGAGCTGTTCCCTTGCAAGACGACAGATTCGCGCCCTCCCATCAGCATATGAAGAAGGTATCGGAATTCATTAGACCGTGGAGCACTCTGCAACTATGCAAACGTCCAGCTCCGACGGTTACATGCCCATTTCAGTCGTAGTTGCCGATGTCGTGATGTTTAACTGGCACATACAGGGTCTTCAGCTGCGGAAGCCAATCGTTAGGAGTGCTGGATGCACTGAGTGTTTACACACACTTGTACTCTGCCCAGCAATGAAATCTGATGTTAGTTGCGCCACAGTTCGCCGCCTGTCCTGTTTTACCACTCTGCCCAGCTTACAACGTCAGACGTCTGCAATGAGGGACGGCGTTCAATCCCACGACGTCTGGATATGGTTTCACCTTGGTTTCGCCACGTTTTGAAGACACTCGGTTTCCGAAACGCTCGTGCCGAGCCTCCGGGCCATCACAATCTGCCCTCGGTCAAACTCTCACTCAGATAGATTGCGCGTCCTCCCCATTCTACTCACGGACAGCCCGCTGACATACTACGTGCACCGTGCGTGTTTCTAACTAGCAGTCATTCCTTGCCAGGTGATGCTGCTGTCGCCTGGATGAGTTTATGTCCCTAGTAAGTCGGTGGTCGAAATGTTCTGGCTGGCTAATGTAAGCCTACAGTTTATTTGTTCTCTTTTGCTACTCGTGTTCAAAACAAATCTTTCACTAGTGATATAGGTTTTGTGCATACTTTTTAAACTTTTAAGCACCTTCTCGTTTTACAGATATGCTTATCTAAATTCTTGTATTCTGTTACAAGCTACGATAAAACATGTACAGTAAACATATACTGCGTGGTTGCCTGTTTTAGACATAAAAGTGGCATTTATGTTAACCCAATAATTTATATAGCAGTTAACATTTTTTGTCAGATTTAGTATTTTGCTTCACTAAGGTAATAGGTCTTTTTGCACATGTTATAGTGGTATCTATGCCAATGGTCAACGTTCTTGTATTGTATTTTTGTGCAGTTTCTCAAACAAACACAGTTATGACATTTGATATACGAATACGAGTTTGTCACTCACTCACTGTATATGCTTATTGATTGCTGCCATAATTATTGTTAACTGAATGTTAATAATTAACAACTGATGGTTTATTATCAATATTTTCTTTAGTTTATTGTTTAATCTTAATGTTTTAAATTTTGGTGAGGATATGGTAAGGATACGTGAATGCAATAAATCACTGATGCCAAGAAAGCTTTGAAGAAGGCTCGGCAAACAAAGCACAGTATGCAAGAGACTTTGCTAAGTCACGGAAGAGTTAGAACGCAAGGATTATTACACGTTTTCTAAACGCAAGACTGTTTCACATTTTTACAGAATTAATTTGTACCACACAGCAGTAGCAACGAATGTGTGTCCTCACGTTTTGTACGGGAGAGAGATGAATATGTCATTAAATTGTGTTCAAGATTGAAGCAGATTTTCTTTCTGTAAGTTAATAATGGAAGAAAACTCATTCATAAAAAGAGAAAATCGATGTTTTGGAATCAGCCAGGTTCACCTAACAAGAAAAGGAGGAACTTCACTAGAGTCATCGACAGCGGCCAACGTTACATATTCAATTACTTAAAATCAAATGCAGGAAGAAGAGGAAGCAAGAATTATTCAGTTACTATGATACGTCTTTGTAACAAAACACTGTGAACGAAGTTGAAATATCTCCTCTTTGAAACAAATGCAACATGAAAATATAGCATCGCACATAAACCGATCACTGACAGCTGAGGTGACAACCAAAATTTTAGCGACAGGAGTAAATGGACTCAGTTGTACCGTCTGTAGAATTGCACGAGTAACCACGTTTAAGGTCGCTCTCGTAAAAAGGTACTCGTTAGACGTCTAACGGCAAGTATAAATATATTTTACGAGTTACGACAGAAGTTAACTATTAGTCGCCAGGCTGAATCTAAAACATCTGAAGTAAATATTGTTACAGCAGCGGTTAGAAAACGTGGGCTGCTGCTCTCCAGATCCCCAGCTGAGAACAGGAAGTCGCCATCTCAGTATCTGAAGAGTATCAATGGTACTCATTCCAATATACGGCGGTTTAACTCCCGAGAGTCAGCCCCTTCCTAGCAGTGTACCAATTCCGAACAACTTAATTGGACTGAAGTTGGAAAATAGTTAGCGATGATGAGTCCCTGAAAATGAAGAACAGAAATGAAACTCTACCTACTAACCGCTGGCGATAGTTCAGTTTTCCCGGCACATTGAGTGGACGTGATGGTCCTGTTATATGGCTAGTTTTATCATGAGATATGACATCGACAGATGTTTCGTCTGCTGATGGGTGCGACGAGTTCCGTTTCCAAGATTCGAGACCACAGGACGTGGTTATTGACTGAGTACCGACACACACACACACACACACACACACACACACTCAAGCGGCGTTACGCGACCGACTCCAGAAGTTATTGATCGTGAAAATCGATTAACAAGGTAGAGAGCAGGGTCCCACGCAGAATTGCAAAAAAAAAAAAAAAAAAAAAAAAACTCCATCTCTATTTACAAGGTTACTAGCTAATTTAACTTCAACTGCTTCCTCAGTTAACAATATTCCAATAGCTGGATGTGCATGCCAGAATCTCCGTGTTGTCATATTTCATAGGATGACCGACCTCAAGACAATGTTCTGCAATGAAAGATATTCTCGGCTGTTGTAAGCGTGCGTGATGCTTATGCTCAGTACACAGTTCCTCCCAGTCCCGACAGACTGACCAATGTATGACATGTTACGACTGCGTGGAATACGATAGACACCAGCCTTACACAAACCAAGATCATCTTTAACAGAATCTAACTCTAAAGTCCGTCTGAACAGGCCTCGGAAAGACCAACGGTACCGACCGGCCGCCGTGTCATCCACAGCTCACAGGCGTCACTGGATGTGGAGATGGAGGGGCATGTGGTTAGCACACCGCTCTCCTGGCCGTATGTCAGTTTACGAGACCGGAGCCGCTACTTCTCAATCAAGTAACTCTTCAGTTTGCTTCACAAGGATTGAATGCACCTCGTTTGCCAACAGTGCTCGGCAGACCGGATGGTCACCCATCCAAGTGTTAGCCCAGACCGACTTCGGTTATCTGACGGGAACCAATGTTACCACTGCGGCAAGGCCGTTGGCTCAACTGACTCTAGAAGGACCCTAATCTTAGACGGAGGTCGGGAAGCACATTTCACATCATATTTCCGCAAAGTACGACCAATCTTGTTAGAAATGTTCTCTGCATACGGCGGAGAGGCCATCGTCCTTCGTCCCCACTCGGTATTACCACCACTCATCCCGTGCACAGTTGGTCAATAGAACAGCATGTGTCTGATATGTCTTTCACTACAACCGCTCTGACTAAACGTGAGCTAGAAATGGGCTAACTCAGACCTCAGGGTCTGAGGTGACATGGGCCCAACGAACCAAGGTGTGAAGTAACGCTTCACGCTGAGCCGGATGTTGACAACTATCAGCAAGTCGTGTGACGCTACCTACACACAGCGAGACCCGATGCACCATCCACCTTCCTCCTGATCGACACGTGAAGGAATGGACGGCAGGCGCTGCCATGAGGCCGAAAGACAAAAGTATCGGCCACATATGTGAAAAAATACTCTCACATTTCAAAACCGGCGACTCAAAGTCCTCGAAGTCTTCCATAAATTACCGATAACAGATGACAACGGGCTTTCCATCGCAACTCCATCGGTCTGCTTACTGAATGAAGAATGAGACGTCAACACATGTCAAAATAGCTTGGGTAATTCAATAGCAAACCTATACGTCGGGAGGAACTCAGGTCTCAAATAGTTTTCTCGTTCGTGATACTTCTATCGCAAACGGAGGGGAAAGATTTGTGTCCTTTATTATTTATGACAACCCATATATTGCCGCCGAGGAGAAACAACAAATTTGTAACTACAGACAAATTAATGATGAAGTTTTCTCGCGTTATCTGCCGAGCCAAGGTGTCGTTCTGTGGCAACGTTTCGGCAAGTTTCCCACTCGTCATCTTCAGGGGTAGATGTCGTTGCTGCAGAACGTCGCCACGACTCGGCTTATAACCCAATAAAAACTCATCATCGAGATTTGCCTAGGAAGCCTACATTCCCGTATATCAAGAAATTACTCAGAAGATATCCGAGAAGCAGTTTCTTTGTTGCAAAACGTCAAATTTAAACAACCCTCATGTTTCTCGGTCGAGGTCCCTTCCAGCTTGTACGCTTTCTCCGGAACTGTACCGAGGCAACGTCTGCGTGCTATGAGATAAAAATGTACAGCTCTGTTCATTTCACTCGAGTAACCAACATCTCCTTATGCTTAAGTGTTTCAGAGACCGATGAAATGGCAAAAGAATTTGGAACAAATATCGAGAGTCTGTGACTTCAGCAGAAAGAACTAATTACAATCACAGAAGATGGAAATTAAATCTTGTGCATAAAGTGAAAGGGTACGCTTCGGATTGACTTTAGTAAAATCAAACTTTCGGCTTGGAGGGGAAATAGCTGCGACGCTCTGATTAGTATCTGAGAGAATATTTTGTGCTTTCTCTCGAAGAGAAGAAAGTTGCAATCTAGATGTATCGCTAAATGACCGGAATGCTAACGAGCTGACGCCCGCCTTCAGGACACGCGACACAGACTACAGATACACATCGGGCTAATTGCGCAGAGCACGACAGTTGGCCGCCGCGCCCGCTTTCCATGTCTGCATCCGCGATCAGCTGCCGCCGCCCACGCGCCGACACGGGGGAAGGGCCGGGAAAAGCTGGCGCCGCTCTCTGGCGGTACGTCAGTAAGGGCGGTCAGCGCACAGCGGTCACTGAGCTGCAGCTGTAACAAGCAGTAAATGGCGAAACGGATGTCGCGGCCGTGACTCGGAACAGCTGCAGGTGGATTCCCCAAATTATAAACTCTAATCCTATATGCGAGGCAAAACTAACGCTACGACTTAGACGATGTTGTTGTTGTTGTTGTTGTTGTTGTTGTTGTTGTCTTCAGTCCTGAGACTGGTTTGATGCAGCTCTCCATGCTACTCTATCCTGTGCAAGCTTCTTCATCTCCCAGTACCTACTGCAAGCTACATCCTTCTGAATCTGCTTAGCGTACTCATCTCTTTGTCTCCCTCTACGATTTTTACCCTCCACGCTGCCCTCCAATACTAAACTGGTGATACCTTTATGCCTCACAACATGTCCTACCAACTGATCCCTTCTTCTAGTCAAGTTGTGCCACGAACTCCTCTTCTCCCCAATCCTATTCAATACCTCCTCATTAGTTATATGATCTACCCATCTAATCTTCAGCATTTTTCTGTAGCACCACATTACGAAAGCTTCTATTCTCTTCTTGTCCAAACTATTTATTGTCCATGTTTCACTTCCATACATGGCTACACTCCATACACATACTTTCAGAAACGAGTTCCTGACACTTAAATCCATACTCGATGTTAACAAATTTCTCTTCTTCAGAAACGCTTTCCTTGCCATTGCCAGCCTACATTTTATATCTTCTCTACTTCGACCATCATCAGTTATTTTGCTCCCCAAATAGCAAAACTCCTTTAGTACTGTAAGTGTCTCATTTCCTAATCTAATTCCCTCAGCAGCACCCGACTTAATTCGACTACATTCCATTATCCGCTTTTTGCTTTTGTTGATGTTCATCTTATATTCTCCTTTCAAGACACTGTTCATTCCACTCAACTGCTCTTCCAAGTCCTTTGCTGTCTCTGACAGAATTACAATGTCATCGGCGAACCTCAATGTTTTTATTTCTTCTCCATGGACTTTAATACCTACTCCGAATTTTTCTTTTGTTTCCTTCACTGCTTGCTCAATATACAGATTGAATAGCATCGGGGAGAGGCTACAACCCTGTCTCACTCCCTTCCCAACCACTGCTTCCCTTTCATGCCCCTCGACTCTTATAACTGCCATCTGATTTCTGTACAAATTGTTAATAGCCTTTCGCTCCCTGTATTTTACCCCTGTCACCTTCAGAATTTGAAAGAGAGTATTCCAGTCAACACTGTCAAAAGCTTTCTCTATAGGTCAAAGAAAAGCAAATCTACGTTTACAGCATTTGTAAACTTCGAGGACGGTTTTTACAACCGTCACTGGAATACACTATTTGAAAGTCTGAAGAACGCAGGGTTAAATACAGTGAGCGAGATGGGTATTTACAGCCTCTACAGAAACCAGATTGAAGTCTTAACAGTCGAGGGGCATGACAGGGAAGCCGTGGTTGGGAAGGGAGTGAGACAGCGTTGCGGCCAATCCCCAACGTTATCGAATTTGTACGTTGAGGAAGCAGTAACCGAAACCGAGGAGGAATTTGGAGAGGAAATAAGAAATAAAAACTTTGAGGTTTACGGATTACATTGTAATTCTATCAACCACCAGAGAGGTCTTGCATGAGCAATTGAGGAAATGAGGAGTGTCTTGGAAAAAGGTTACAAGACAACCATCAACACAAACTAAACAAGGGTAATGGAGTGTAGTCGAATTAATGAGGATGACGCTGAAAGAATTAGATTACGGAATAAAACACTAAAAGTAGTAGATGAGTTTTGCTAATTTGGTAGCAAAAAATTGATGATGGCTGAAGAAGAGAAGATATAAAATGCGGACTGGCGGTAACAAGAAAAGCACTTCTGAAAAGAAAGAACTTTTTAACTTCTAACATCAATTTGAATGTTAGAAAGTTTTTTCTGAAGCTATCTCTCTGTACTGTAGTCTTGTACGGAATTGAAACGTGGACGATAAGCAGTTCACACAAAGAAAGAATGAGAGTTTCCGACAAAATAGAGAATACAAACTTTTGATATGTTGTGCTTCAGAAAATGCTGAAGATTAAATGGGCAGCTTGTGTAACTAACGAGATATCGAACTAAATTCGGGGAGGCGGGGTGGGGCGGCAAAGATGAAGAGACGCACACGATAGAGGAGTGTGGACAGCTCTATCACGGCACAAGATGACTGAAGGAAGTGATCCATAAATAGGAAACTTCCTGAGCCATAAAGGTATCGTCTGTTTTGTAATGGATGTGAGTTTCTCTCTCTCTCTCTCTCTCTCTCTCTCTGTGTGTGTGTGTGTGTGTGTGTGTGTGTGTGTGTGTGTGTGCGCGCGCGCGCTCACGCTGAGTGGGGGGGGGGGGGAGGGAGACGTGAGGGGAGGATTTTTGAGGGGGACCAAGGGATGAATATAGGTGAGTAGTTTTTTCAGATTGGCATAAGTTTCCGTAGCTGTGCAAAGATGAGGAGACTCCACACGATAGAGCAGCGTGGACAGCTCTATCAAGTCTTCGGACTGAAAGAGAGAGAGAGAGAGAGAGAGAGAGAGAGAGAGAGAGAGAGAGAGAGAGAGAGAACGAACAACAGCTGTACACTAATCAGTGAGCAATTCTTTCGATGTTCACCATGTTGCCAGACTCTTCTGAAGTTAGCAACTGCATCGGGTGCAATTACTGGTGGTTGAATTTAGCTTTCGCGTAATGTCATTTGATAAAGAAATCGAAAATTGTGATCAGAATGGTAGACCGGATTTAAATCTCGCTCTTCCTCAATACGCTTTCACTACGTTCTTCACCACACCATTAATCAAATACGCTTCACTGTCCATTAACGTTTTCCCCTTCTTTTTCCACGTTCGCGGATTTTCACTGTCGTGCACGACCCACAAGCATAAAGGTAGAAGTAGCGACAGATTGCAGAACGCCACGTCCCGGATCTCCGGCAGTGGCCTGTCTGCTTTCTCCCAGAGCTCAGCCTAGTGGAACTCAGTTTGGCAGTTTGGACGTTGAATAATAATTAAAGTGACGGAAGGTGTCAGCTGAATCTTGAAGCAGTCTTGAAGAGCGCAGCGACGTGCTCTACTACTTTTTTTTGCTGACGTTTCAGTCACGACATTAGAACAGGACAACCAAATCCGGCGATGGAGAATAAAGAACAGAATATACGGGCCCTCGCCGCACGAATAATTTCTTCTTTCCGCGCCTCCGATTTCGTAACATAACAGTGAGGAGCGGGATAGTGGTGTGGTGACGAAATTCCCCTCCAGTTCCGACGTCCAGCTCCGCTTTAGGCAGAGGGTGAAATAACGCCGTTCGTCAATGTGATGCTCTACACTTCGCTGATCGAGTAACAGTTCAGCGGTAAAGCGTGAACTCGCTGCGAAACCATTCTGAGTAAGTCACTTCAACAGAGACTCTTCTCTGTCGCGCGGCGGCCTTCTTTCCAGCAACTGGAAAGAACTTTTCCCTGGAGCTCGGAAGACAACTGGAGTTACGCAATTAACGACGATTTGTAGAAATGTTGAAAACGTGCTAGTAAGCAGCAGAGGCAACATAACAGAGGACAGCGTCTGCGTCCTGCGCACAACACGTAACACGACAGTGACCGCCACGAACAGTGCGTGTGTCAGCTATCTCGCTCTTTCCCCAGCCACGACTCAGGACGACGTCCGGAAACACGGAATGGACACTTGTGCTACAGACGGTGCAGTGTTCTTGGCCTCTTGCCCGCGGCTTCGATCGTGCTTGCGTCCGACCCAAGTATTGCAGCCGTCTTCTTCTCCCTCCCTCTCCCCTTTTCTACTCACCGTCTCACTCTGTACACGTCGTCCTGCCACCTCTATGTGCCCATCTCCTCCTCCCCCTCTCCCTCCAGCCTACCTCTGTTCATATCTTCTTCCCTTCCTGTCCATCTAATCCGCCTTCCCCTCTTTCTGTCCATACCTTTGTCCCGCATCTCTCGCTCTACTCCTTCCTCTCTGCTTGTTCATCTTCTCTCCCCAACTCCTGTAGACTCTATGTGGAAGTGTTGTAGTCCGAGCTTTGTATGTCGTCGTTATATTGTTCTACGATGATGTTTTCTTTCTTAAATTGTAACGTAGTTCGATTATTTCACGTAGAGCTTCACATATGGAATGACTTTTCGACTTTATGCCACATAACGAACGACATGTTGTACAATGCTTATATTTCAGTCCTTGAAAATGCTTAAGTGTCGAAACTGCCCAATCGCACAACATATAAAGGATATAATTGTACAGCCTACTACGAACAACGTTTTCTTTCACAAAATTAAATATAGTAGATGAGTTTTACTATTTGGGCAGCAAAATAACAGATGATGGTCGAAATCGAGAGGGTATAAAACGCAGAGTTGTTATAGCACGTAAAGCATTTCCCAAGAAGAGGAATTTGTTAGCATCTGATATAAAGTTAAGTGTTAGGAAGTCTGACCTGAAGGTATTTGCCCTGAGTGTAAGCTTTTACGGAAGTGAAACGTGAACAATACACATTTTAGAAAAGAAGAGAGTGGAAGCTTTTGAATTGTTGTGCTGCAGAAGAATGTTCAAGATTACATGGCTAGAGCACGTAACTAATGCGGTGGTACTGAATAAAATTCGAGAGAGAAAAAGAAGAAGACGAAAGGATCGGTTGGTAGGACGCATTCTGAGGCATCAACCCATCACCAATTTAGTACTGGAGGGAAGTGTGGGGGTTGATAAGCACGAAGGCTGTAGGTTGCTGCCGTTATTCGGAGCGCAAGAGGCTTGCGCAGGATAGAGTAACATGAGAACTGCATCAAAACAGTCTTCGGACTGAACACTACAACATCAGCACTGTAGCCCTTATTGGTTGCTATATATTTTAGCACTCTTCACTAATTTCGTTTGCTCGAAAGGGTTGTTAATCATCAGATGATCACGAAGTGGGAAAAAGCTTGTCTTATGCATCTCTGGGTGGCCGAACTGTTCCCGGTATTTTTTGAATTTATGGGTGCCATTGTCGTTCTTTACCTTCAACTCTAAAAAAAATAATGGTATATTATTTCTCTAGTTCCTTAGTAGAAGCAATGTGTAGCTGTATACTGTTAAATTGTGATACCAAACTCTCGACTTCAGCAATCGAGTGTTATCAGCACACCTCATACATACTCCCTTTGTCAGAGAAGTTCCAGAACAGGTTTCTTTTTTATTTATTTCTGAACTGGCGGTACTCGAAAAGGAACAAATTATGTTTTTGTGTTACCTGGTATGTGTGCGTCCTTGAAGTGACTCTGACCATGTTTCCGCGCAAACTCACGAAGTGGCAGAACTGTGCTCAGCAATGGCTGATTGATTACGGTGACACAATGGATGCTGATTGTGAGCAAAGAGTGAACATTAAATTACGCGTTAAGCTCGGGAAAACCCCTAGTGAAACGTAGACAGTGATTAAGTGGCACAAAAGGTTTCGTGACGGCAGATATTCACTGCAAGCCGATTCTAGAGCAGGTCGCCCGCCTACAGCGCATACCGATGCAAACGTGGCACCTGTAAAGCAATTGTTGCAAGAAGGAAGTCATTTAACTATGGTGCGACATCAGAAAGACTCAATTTGAATTGTGACGTGTGTCACGAGAGTTTACATCTACGTCTACATTTACATTTATACTCCGCAAGCCACCCAACGGTGTGTGGCGGAGAGCACTTTACGTGCCACTGTCACTACCTCCCTTTCCTGTTCCAGTCGCATATGGTTCGCGGGAAGAACGACTGCCGGAAAGCCTCCGTGCGCCCTCTAATCTCTCTATTCGTGATCTCCTCAGGAGGTATAAGTACGGGGCAGCAATATCTTCGATACCTCATCCAAAAACGCACCCTCTCGAAACCTGGACAGCAAGCTACACAGCGATGAAGATGTATGGAAATGGAAACTTCACACAAAACTCGTCCCTGACATACTAACAGACGTACGGAAGGAGGAAAGACGAAGAAATCCTATTAAACTGCTGGAAGGAGCCCTGACGTGATCCGACATTTCTGTCCAAGATTACTGCTGGGAATGAAAGTTGGCGCTATCCGTATGGCCCTCAAACGAAGAATCAAAGTGCTGAATGGTGGCGTCGTGTATCACCAGCCTCGAAAAATGTCAAGTGACAACCTTAGAAAACAAAGACAACGTTGCTCGCATTCTTTGGTGGTAAGGGATTAGTTCACCGTCAGTATGTTCCTCCAGGTCAAACAGTGAACCAAACTCTTTACGTCCAAGTCTTGAAACGTTTGCGACAAGCAATTCGTCGTCGCCAACCCGATTTGTGGCATTCTCAGGACGGGTTCTTACTGCTTGACTGCTCTATCTGGCCAGACGTCCTTTTATTGCCGTCCAGCATCCGCTATATCATCCCTTGTTTTCGCGAGTGAAAATGCGACTGAGAGGAAAGCTTCATCATGATATCGCAGACATCCAGCGGGCTGTTACCAACGACCTTAGAAGGATCGCAGTTGAAAATTTCCCCGTCGCTTCCAAGACTTCGAAAGATTTTGGCAACTGTGTATAGATACCGAAGGGGACTACTTCGATAGGAGGTACGTTCATTAATTGGTGAGTGTATTTTTCTCTTTTTTTTTTTTTTTTTGCAAAAAAACTGTCCTGGAACTTTTCTGACAAAAGAAGCACATGAGAGAGAGGATCACATTGCTAGCCGTGTTAGTAAAGTTTTCAATGAACAGATACTCTATATGTTTTATTAAAATATTTGCCACTCTGCGAGAGATACAACAGTCCATGGGGATGTATCTCATCTTGGAACTTAAAGTAAATGAAAGACAAGATTAATACAAACAAGTGAATACGTCACCAGAATAATATCTGCGCGACGCTGACTGCCGTCAACATGCACGTCAATAACAATGCTACTCACGTCATTAATAAACAGTCAATGAATATATCATCATCAAGAGTAACAGTCCTACAAGAACAGTATTTTTAACCTATTCTACGATTTAACGTCAAATCTTGTACTTGAAAGTCATACCAGTGCCAAGAGTGCAATTGCAAAAGAGATACAGTTGTAACTAGAAAGGAAGATGAAGTCATTTAAAAGAATAATGTAACAACTACGAGTGCAACAGTACAAGTGCGTGACGCTGCTCTAGGGATAGTACAAGTTGGGGTTACAGTCCGGTGGGTCAGTTAGCCCGTGCAGAATGTCAGAAGCTTCGTGAAATGCTTACTATGTCACACTGGTGAGTACAAAAAGTCACAACGCCAGAAACTGTAGCGAAAAAAAGAAAGATGTGCAGAGGATGGACGCTTGGTGGCGGAACTGGAAATATCACGCTATTTCCTATCGTCACTAGAAACAATGAAAGCGCTGAAATATATACAAATGTGCTCTAGGAACAATTTAAAATGAAACGAACTCGTAATAGCAGTAGTCAGAGGATGGCAATTGGCACACGGGTTGATTGGAAGAATTCCTAGGAAACAGCCAGGATAAGAATCCGTCGTCTCACGGATTTACTCATCCAACTGCTGTGGCAGGTGCTACATAGAATAAAATGCGCGTTGCGGAGAATTTGGAGAACGCATTTTCCAAGGAGAGTATCACAATATATCTCCCCCCCCCCTTCCCCCCAACCTCACCTAGTGAAATGATAATGGCGGTAAAAATCGTATAACTTCGATTTCATACACAGTATGACAAGAAGTGAATAGCTAATGAGTGGCGCAGGAATTAGGGGCAAAAATCTCATCTTGTGAAGCCGAAAACTAAAGAAAAAGCTATACGCCATTCTGATGTGTTCAAATTTACGCGTCTTATATTGCTGTAATGTGCTTCAATAATCGGGGCAGAGCGTTGAGTAACAAACTTCGTTTCAACAACACTGGGTAGAATTAACTCCGCACAGTCCAATACCAGAGAAACGAAGATGGACAGAGCGTGTGGTCGGAGGGTCTGGGTCTTCGCGAACGGTCTTTTCTGGAAGGAACAAAATGTGATGTGGAGGTTTGTGTTCCGGCGATCATCAAAGTCAGATCTTGACACGTTGGGGACGGAAATCGACCTAGTCGTATATACAGGAAGCATCCCGGCATTCACGTCAATCAATTTGTGTAATCCGCGGGGAAATCTGGAAGTGAATAACCTAACGGGAACTGAGCACTACGATTACAATGCCACCTCGCTAGTCCACCCGACTTCGTACTGTCGTGACGGTAGTTTAGAGACGTTAAATGAATCGATACCATACCGGATACAGATTCCTAAGCCTCGATTACAAACAAGACGGTACTGCGGTGTACGACAGCTTTTTTTAGGTGGATTCGCAAATAGCACAGAAAGCGACGCTATGTCTGATGTAAACCCAACTAATGGTTACTTCAATAAAGACGGTATCATTATGAAACATTAAAACGACTATAAAACGAACGTTTGGACCGTCTTCGCCCCTGTTCACTGCAGGACGGCAAACTGCAGTTTGGTCGTCCTCACGTGGAACACCACAAAGACTGTCACAAACCTTCGATTCTATAGTTGTGACCAAACACCCGAAAGAATCTTGCTGAAACTGACACTACAAGCTACTAACTTCCTAACATGTACTGACATTTTATAACGTACGGAAATATTTCGCGTTAACTTGCACTCTCCTAGCGTCATTGTTGGAGGTGCGCCTGTGAGAGACAGACAGAGCGACCGGCGGCAGGAGCTCAGAGCTGCGGTGTGGGCGCTAACGGTGCGCGGTGGTCACGCTGTGCCGGGTTCAACGACTGTCCGCCCGGCAGGCAGCGGCGGCGGCGAAATCGGCGCCGAGCGCCGCGTGGGCGGACCGGAGGCGGCGAAACGCGCCCGTCAGCCCGCCCCTGCTACTCGTCCGCGTGTGCTCCTTGTTGCAACGCCGAGCTCTTTAGTTTCTTTACACGTTACTGGCAAATTGGCGTCCGCAGGGAGGAGCCTTAACGGTAGACGACGCGGCGCCAGTTGTCGGATAGGAGAACGTCGTCAGCGACAAACCGCAGTCCGAGGGCGGGAAGAAACTAAGTACCTCCCGCGGACCACAAACACCGTACTGAAAACTTAACTTCGATACCGAACCGACCACGAAGCTAGTTCGACACATCCGCAATAGAGCTGCACAGTTGTGACAAGTGTTCGGGTCGGAACGATCTTTAGATATGGTAGCGGGACAGTCCACGGGTGAACCGTGGGTCTCGAGTCTCCCAGGAAGACTTATACAACTCGGTGTCAGGTGACAACTTACCGTAAAACATTTAAGCTACACATTTTCACTAATCCAAAGCAGTACGAACGAGTCACGCCTTATTGACGATGATGCATGTGTACCAGCGAGATTCTTGGCTACGCACGATTAGGAAGGACGACCCTCGAGTAACGGGTTAAAGGTGCTGGGAGGACACAGAAACAAGAATCGCGAGCACACTGATAAAAATGTATGTTCAGGAGTTTGTGAGTTACATTTCCGGACACAACTTTTATTGTTTACCTTTTAGTGTCGAGACGAGTTGCTTTCTGCATCTTTCTGAGCAGCGAATCTGAAACACATTCTTAAGAAGACGGACTACGAAGGAGCTATGCAAACTGGTTAAAAACTTATATTCGTACAGGTAATTGTTAACTTCGCGGCTGACGGATGAATGTGTGACAATTCAGAGCAATTTCACCACGCAGCTGGTAGAAACAGCAAACAGCGGGCATGTCGATATCAGGGCATAAATTCTTTTCTAATTTCATTCCATGTTCTCTGTCGGACAGTATCTATGCCTGGCAGACAGGCGCGTGAATAATATACGCACACCTCAGCATTTGAAAGAGGACGCGCATCTGACCTCAAACAGGCTGGAGTCCCGGCGAATCGCTCGACGTTTCGATGGGAGCGATGCGACTATTCGAGGACGCTGGCAGGAATGGACGAACAGTGGCCGAACACAGTGTTAAGAAGGAAGCGGTCGACCTAGAGACACGACAGAGCGTGAGGACCGAGCGATCGTCACAGGGGCACTCTTATGGGCCAGCGCTACGTCGACGATATTCTGCGCTCCTTCTGTTGCACTTCTTAGCAAGCCATCTCGGACTTACATTTCAGCAAGATAACGCCTGCCCGCGCACGGCGAGAGTTTCCACTGCTTCCCTTCGTGCTTGCCGAACGCTACCTTGGCCAGCAATGTCTCTGGATCTCTCCGTAACTGAGAAACTTTGCAACATTATGGGCAGGGTCCTCCAACCAGCTCGAGATTCTCATTATCCCACAGCTGGACTGAATAGAAGGGATGAACTCCTTTCCTTGTGTGCCACGGCTGGGAACCATCTGCCTGCGAGCGATTTCAATCCGGACCGTGTAAGAAATACCGGGTGGATATAAATCTAGTCTCAAGAACGTGTTTTGAGGCGTAATTTGCTGTTGTGTCGAGTCGCGGAAGGGGTGCTATTCGTATCGGTGCGTTGCCCCATAAAAGTTAAGGTCACGGACGCTGTAGTTTTTACTTTATTAGCTAGGAGTGTTGCTGTTGCGTCGTGACGAGGCGGTCCGCGAGCTTAAATAAGTATGTGAATCATGCCCAGTATAAATGTGGTTAATATTTATGTCTACGACACAGCGCAATGTTTTGTCCCGATACCTGTGACGTCGATGAAGACATCGAAGACGACGGGTGGTGATACGTCTTTCATTTTTATTTTACTTCCTCAGAAAGGGACCTTATTTTGTACTAATTTCGTACATGTTTCATTATTTGATTCTAGCTACAAATACTGTATTCTGAGTAAAGTTTCTAAATGTTAATGAATAAACGTTTCAGTGCTCATTTTGATACAACAAATGGAAACGTTCAATTGCTATTATTTTAATACATACACGGTTTGTTCCGCGTTTTGTTTACTTATTCAAGCCAACATATGAGGTTAAATGAAGCTAATGGTGGTGCAACGATGATCCTGTATCTCACAGATACAACGCGACCACAAATGTTCCTCCTAGTGACGCGACCACTGGAGTGATAAAGGAGGTATTAACGCACACAAAATTGTTTCGCAAGGCTGATGACGCTGCGAGAGGTGTTGAACGTCGCCGCTCAAGCCCCGTACCTTAAAATCTTCCGGAGACTGAGACAAACGTGGACAATGCAAATCTTAACCGATGCACTGAGTGACAAACTAGAAAGGTGCAGATCCGGATGGGAGGGGCTCCCTGATGCTGTGAGACGCGCAACCCCACCCCGGCTAGTGTACAACGCAGTTTCACAAGCGGCGGCGCGTGAAGCGTGCCGAGGAAACTGCGCGCCAGCGGTCGGTGAAACCACGCGGCTAATTGGGTGGCACGCAACACCGCGTTCGCCGCTGACGTCATTCCGCCGCTACTGTGTCAGACAAGCCGAGGTCTGGTTCGAGCGAACGAGGCATTCGGGTTAATCGCGATCAAAATCAATTTTATTCTTTGTAGAATATGCCTAACGATTGGCAAATGCAACGGTAGGTCGACATCTCTCGCTATTCGATATACGTGACCGATATATATAAAAGTCGTTTGGATCACAGTGGAGTCTGTGATTATCCAACAGCCGGCCGCTGTGGCCGTGCGGTTCTAGGCGCTTCAGTCTGGAACCGCGTGACCGCGACGGTCGCAGGTTCGAATCCTGCCTCGGGCATGGATGTGTGTGATGTCCTTAGGTTAGTTAGGTTTAAGTAGTTCTAAGTTCTAGGGGACTGATGACCACAGATATGTTAAGTCCCATAGTGCTCAGAGCCATTTGAATCATTATCCAACAGCACGGGACCTACAGCCTTTGCTTCGAATTCCCTGTATACTGCACTACCACAATAATTACAGTCTGCTATAAAGCAAAATAAATAGCTCGCCAAACTGCAGTAAAGCTGGGACCTGCTCTCTGCTGCAGCTACCGAAGACTGTCTGCTTGCGCCGTTGCCCCTTCTAGAGGGGGAAAAAGGAAGAAGCGACGGTAGGCTAAGGTTTGACGTCCCATCGAGGCCGAGGTGACTAGCGCCCAAGCCAGAATTGCAGAAGAAAATCGGCAGTGTCCTCCTCGAAGGGCGAGTCCAGGCCTTTACCTTAAGGCGTTAGGGAAACCACTCGAAACTCACCGCCATCCGTACGCGCTTCCAGTACCTCAGCGTTGCCCCGTCTCGGAAGACAGTACGGCAACTCCCCCTACACACGAGAGTCTCGCGGGAAAACTGTTCTCGTGAAAGGAACAACTAGTTTACTACTTAGATCCAGCGTTTATCATGTAACCTTTAGACACCGTTCTGAAAGACGACTTTTTTAACCCTAGGTCACAAAGCTTAATCATATAGTACAAAAACACATATTCTCGTAAATTTGGCTATTTATTATATTGATAAAAACACACTAGAATAAATCGAAGATACAATGAAAAGTTATAAGTCAAAACAGAAACACTGCTTATTTTCTTGCACTTTCGCTGTTTTTATTGCTTCATTTACAGCAAGTGCGACGACATTCTCTACAACATGTAACTGTCGTTTTTCCTTTTTTAGGAGGACAGACGTGACAAAGAGTTCTCTTGTCAGTTGTAGGGTTTTCTTGCGTTTGTAATGATGACTCTTTAGTTAGGACACGTTGTATGGCTACTAGAAGGTTGGTTTGCCTCTTTGCTATCCAGGGTTTAGCGAGCTATTAACCCATGCGTACAAGAAAGTCTTTTCTTGGCAATCTATTGGCTCTCTGCTGCTGATTATTGTGGGGCTGGATAACACAAGCATTCAGACACCCAATATTTACCAGGCCATAAAACACACACAGTCGCCACGTTCTGGTTTTGCGGCTACGTGTTGAAGTGGTGTACATATGGTCCAGCACGTCTACTTCCAATCTAGTAGCACTGTAATCCTCTGTTATGTCTGATTTCGCACTAAAGTCACTCATAAAGGTCTGGTCAGGAACACTTGACAGCACAACCACCATTTTATTTGGTTTGCCTTTATATGACACCACGGTTTTTAGTTTCGTCAAAGCGAAACATAAACGTACCTACGTTATGGCTTTTTGTGGGCAGTAGCTGAGGGGGTAGTGAGGTTTGTTGGCGCGAACAGTGCCAACAAGTGTGAGCTTATCCTTAGAAAGGTCACCTGTGAGTTACTTAGTGGTATGCCAGTTGTCTACCGTGATTTCTATTTGACCCACGAAGAGTCTCCGTCATTTCCTTTACATAAAATTCTCCGAGAGGCACTCCGTCTGTCTCTCTGCTTTTTCTTCAGTAAGGAGACGCGTCGGCCATGTACTTTCCTTTTGTCGCACGCCATTACTATTTGCTTTATTTGAGATACATGTGCAGAAAGGAAATAGTCCAAGAAAACCCAACAGTTGCTCATCTACAGTAAAAATAGGCCAGATTTATTTTACGTTCTCCAGTTTGAACGAACTATTCCCAAATTTCGTGTACTGAAGCGAAATAATCGAGTTTCTTTGTTATCAAACCTTACTAAGAATTCGAACCTTTCGGAACTCACTGTGGCTTTGTATAGACAACCGCATAAAGCTGTACTTAACATTTCTTTTATAGATACTGTTTTTTTTTCTTCAAATCTGCTGTTATTGCAACGGTTCCAAGAAGGGCTTTTATCTCTGCTAAGCGCAGGTTTAGCTTCGTGTATGTCTACTTCTTGTTTTGTATCTCAATCGTTTCTATCTATTTTTTCATTGGTATATACCACTATATAGAGTGTATTGTATCACCGATAAAAAATACAGGAAATGTCTCCTGATGTGTCTTCGCTGCCTCAGCCTGTCCAGTGGGGGTCTGAATAAAGTGGATAATGTTTTTGCTTGGCACGTGACAACTCGAACGACTAGCAGATATTGCGGAACAGCTGTAACTGTGCTTCCCTTTTAGAATCTTATATGGCGGCAACACAATATTTCCGTTTCTTGATGGTGCGGAAATTCTATCATCTTCTTCACTTTCAGTAGTGGATTCGTAGGAATGTTCAGATTCAAGCCGTTTTCGTTTCTTCCACATTGTCCACGCTCAAATATTTTCGAAGACTGCTTCAACTAATGTCAATATTTGGTCCTGGAATGTCTTCACGATTTGAATCAGTCAGTAGATGAATCTCCACATAATGAATTTCTATGTTCGAAACAGAATCATTGTCAAATCCGTTTCCATCTAGTTCTTGATCAAGCATTTTCATAAGTTCTTCTTCGGAATTCGGGTCGTTCGGACTCGTCTAAAACATCATAAAATAAAAATTCAAATACCTGGCGGGACATTATGTACGTTATACTACCGCATACTCTTGAAACAATATTGTTTCATAACACACGAGAGGAGGTTACAAATTGCGGGTCGTCGAAATGACCATTTTTTGTGATCTAGGGTTAATAATGTGCGTCGTATGTAATAGCCAACTGGTCTAAACAAACTGTGCTTCAGGAGTTATAGCTTGGCATAAGTTGTAAGGAGTGACCATCTATGAGTTCAGTTTTGTAGCTGATTATTTTTTGAAGTCGCTTCAATAAGATACCAAATTTACATGAAAAAAGAAGAACGCTTCTTGAATTTTCTTTCCTGACAGAGTTTAATTTGCAAACAGATCATCCTGAATTGTGTATCCCAATAAGGTACTAAAAGAAAAGAGAGAAGAATCGGTCTGAACGACTCCAGCATATTGGACTGTCTTTTGATGTATTTGTTAAATGGTATTTCGCACGAAAAAAATATCGCCTTCCCGTAATTACTTTTTGTTCCCAAATTGTAAGTTTCGGCTTCACGACAGTGACTACCCAATTAAGTCTCAGAATGCGACGACATCCAGAACATTTCCCAGGCTTGACAAGTGTGAGTTATAGTAGAGAAGCGACAATTCCTTCCACACAGATTCATTTTAGAGGGCGACGGATAGATGTACGAAAATACGATGCTAATATTACCTAAATGTGTGTGGATACAGAACGGCCAGCAATACGCTTGGTTTTGCTACGGGTGAAATCATTAAAATACATTTAAGCTGGTGCGTCCGCAAGAATGCATCGCGCACTGCACAACCCATCCAACCATTGCTTCCAGTTTAAGGATTTGCAGGTGTTAACCATCCGACGTGTTCATCACGGCTAAGGACCCAAAGAAAGTGCACGTCGTCATTACGGTGTGTGCAGAAGAATAATGATCGTATTCCAATACTGTACTCAGATTCTTACGTAACACCAAACAGTCAGTCATACACATTATTCGCACGAATGTGACATTTCATATGTACTTGCTATCTATACCACTGAGATTCAGCAAAATATCTCGTTTGTGAGGAAGGAAAAGAGAGACTAGTGTTTAGCGCCCTATCGACGTCGAGTCAGAATGTAGGGAGTACAAGCCCGCGCTGCACGAGGGCTGGTGAAGGTAATGTGCCGTATT
Organism: Schistocerca cancellata; assembly: GCF_023864275.1. NCBI lineage: Eukaryota > Metazoa > Arthropoda > Insecta > Orthoptera > Acrididae > Schistocerca > Schistocerca cancellata. The sequence continues at coordinate 1,139,874,872 of NC_064626.1, read as the reverse complement.
TCTCAAAGAGGCCATAACTGACAAAGCCTCCGATCACATAATTTTAACCGGTTTAGGGAAACCGCGGAAAGCTAAATCACGATGTCAAGACGGATTGTGAACCACGCTCCTGGCGAATGTTAGTCAACGCCTTGACCATTGCGCCACCTTCGTTCGTTGCTTTTTTTTTTCCCTACTTTGATGAAATGGACAGTCGTCTATACCCTATACATCAACTCTAGAAATCTGAGGTAAACAAAAACAGGGATAAAGGACGTCTTCAGAACCCTAAGGAATTTCCTTAGAGAGGACGAAGTCTGAACTAAGAAACGAAGGCTGATATGGCAGATAGTAAAACATCTTGCCACCTGTGAGGACTAATTAATGGTGAGCTTCCGAATGAACATGCGCGTCGTCGTTTCCACTCTGTCCACAATATTTCTTCTTCTTCAGGTACTGCCTGTACCTGTTGCTTGCACTCGCTGCCTGGACTCCATTCACACTGAACTATCGATACAACTGAGTCCCGGCGTCCGCTCGGAACTTTCGTGTTTGTCATTTCTGTGGCGTCACAGCAATAATAAAGCGTCACACTAAGGATACCCTTCCCACATGAACCATGGACCTTGCCGTTGGTGGGGAGGCTTGCGTGCCTCAGCGATACAGATAGCCGTACCGCACGTGCAACCACATCTGTTGAGAGGCCAGAAAAACGTGTAGTTCCTGAAGAGGGGCAGAAGCCTTTTCAGTACTTGCAGGGGCAACAGTCTGGATGATTGACTGATCTGGCCTTGTAACACTAACCAAAACGGCCTTGCTGTGCTGGTACTGCGAACGACTGGAAGCAAGGGGAAACTACATCCGTAATTCTTCCCGAGGGCATGCAGTTTTACTGTATGATTAAATGATGGCGTCCTCTTGCGTAAAATTTGTGGAGGTAAAATAGTCCTCCAATCGAATCTCCGGGCGCGGATTACTCAGGAGGACGTCGTTATCAGGAGAAAGAAAACTGGCGTTCTACGGATCGGAGCGTGGAATGTCAGATCCCTTAATCGAGCAGGTAGGTTAGAAAATTTAAAAAGGGAAGTGGATAGGTTCAAATTTGATATAGTGGGAATTAGTGAAGGTCGGTGGCAGGAGGAAAAAGGCTTCTGGTCAGGTGAATACAGGGTTATAAATACAAAATCAAATAGGGGTAATGCAGGAGTAGGTTTAATAATGAATAAAAAAATAGGAGTGCGGGTAAGCTACTAAAAACAGCATAGTGAATGCATTATTGTGGCCATGATAGATACGAAGCCCACACCTACCACAGTAGTACAAGTTTATATGCCACCTAGCTCCGCAGATGACGAAGAGATTGATGAAATGTATGACGAGATAAAAGAAATTATTCAGACAGTGAAGGGAGATGAAAATTTAACAGTCATGGGTGACTGGAATTCGATAGTAGGAAAAGGGAGAGAAGGAAACGTAGTAGGTGAATATGGATTGGGGGGAAGAAATAAAAGAGGAAGCCGCCTGGTAGAATTTTGCACAGCTAACACTTGGTTCACGAATCATGAAGGAAGGTTGTATACATGGAAGAAGCCTAGAGATACTAGAAGGTATCAGATAGATTATATAATGGTAAGACAGAGATTCAGGAACCAGGTTTTAAATTGTAAGACGTTTCCAGGGGCAGATGTGGCCACTGAACACAATCTATTGTTTATGAACTGTAGATTAAAACTGAAAAACTGCAAAAAGGGGAATTTGAGGAGATGGGACCTGAATAAACTGAAAGAACCAGAGTTTGTAGAGAGCTTGAGCGAGAGCATTAGGGAACGATTGACAGGAATGGGGGAAAGAAATACAGTAGAAGAAGAATGGATAGCTTTGACAGACGAAATAGTGAAGGCAGCAGAGGATCAAGTAGTTAAAAAGACGAGGGCTACTAGAAATCCTTGGGCAGCAGAAGATATAATTGAATTTAATTGACGAAAGGAGAAAATATAAAAATGCAGTAAATGAAGCAGGCAAAAAGGAATACATACGTCTAAAAAATGAGATCGACAGGAAATGCAAAACGGCTAAGCAGGGATGGCTAGAGGACAAATGTAAGGATGTAGAGGCGCATATCACTAGGAGTAAGATAGATACTGCCTACAGGAAAATTAAAGAGACCTTTGGAGAAAAGAGAACCTCTTGCATGAATATCAAGAGCTCAGATGGAAACCCAGTTCTAAGCAAAGAAGGGAAAGCAGAAAGGTGGAAGGAGTATATAGAGTGTCTATACAAGGGCGATGTACTTGAGGACAATATTATGGAAGAGGATGTAGATGAAGATGAAATAGGAGATATGATACTGCGTGAAGGGTTTGACAGAGCACTGAAAGACCTAAGTCGAAACAAGGCCCCGGGACGAGACAACATGCCATTAGAACTAATGACAGCCTTGGCAGAACCAGGTCTAACAAAACTACCATCTAGTGAGCAAGGAGTATGAGACAGGCGAAATACCCTCAGACTTCAAGAAGAATATAATAATTCCAATCCCAAAGAAAGCAGGTATTGAGAGATGTGAAAATTACCGAACTATGAGTTTAATAAGTCACAGCTGCAAAATACTAACACGAATTCTTTACAGATGAATGGAAAAACTAGTAGAAGCCGACCTCGGGGAAGATCAGTTTGGATTCCGTAGAAATACTGGAACACGAGAGGCAATACTGACCTTACGACTTATCTTAGAAGAAAGAATAAGGAAAGGCAAACCTACGTTTGTAGCATTTGTAGACTTAGAGAAAGCTTTTGACAATGTTGACTGGAATACTCTCTTTCAAATTCTGAAGGTGGCAGGGGTAAAATACAGGGAGCGAAAGCCTATTTACAATTTTTACAGAAACCAGATGCAGTTATAAGAGTCGAGGGGCATGAAAGGGAAGCAGTGGTTGGGAAGGCAGTGAGACAGGGTTGTAGCCTCTCCCCGATGCTATTCAATCTGTATATTGAGCAAGCAGTAAAGGAAACAAAAGAAAAATTCGGAGTAGGTATTAAAATCCATGGATAAGAAATAAAAACTTTGAGGTTCGCAGATGGTATTGTAATTCTGTCAGAGACAGCAAAGGACTTGGAAGAGCAGTTGAACAGAATGGACAGTGTCTTGAAGGGAGGATATAAGATGAACTTCAACAAAAGCACAACGAGGATAATGGAATGTAGTCGAATTAAGTCAGGTGATGCTGAGGGAATTATATTAGGAAATGAGACACTTAAAGTAGTAAAGGAGTTTTGCTATTTGGGGAGCATAATAACTGATGATTGGCGACGTAGAGAGGATATAAAATGTAGACTGGCAATGGCAAAGAAAGCGTTTCTGAAGAAGAGAAATTTGTTAACATCGAGTATAGATTTAAGTGTCAGGAAGTCGTTTCTGAAAGTGTTTGTGTGGAGTGTAGACATGTATGGAAGTGAAACGTGGACGATGAATAGTTTGGAGAAGAAGAGAATAGAAGCTTTCGCGCGGGATTAGCTGAGCGGTCTATTGCGTTGCAGTCATGGACTGTGCGGCTGGTCCCGTCGGAGGTGCGAGTCCTCCCTTGGGCGTGTGTGTGTGTGTGTGTGTGTGTGTGTGTGTGTGTGTGTGTGTGTGTTTGTCCTTAGAATAATTTAGGTTACGTAGAGAGTAAGCTTAGGGACTGATGACCTTAGCAGTTAAGTCCCATAAGATTTCACACACATTTGAACATCAGGAGCTTCCGAAATGTGGTTCTACAGAAGAATGCTGAAGATTAGATGGGTATATCACATAACTAATGAGGAGGTATTGAATAGAATTGGGGAGAAGAGAAATTTGTGGCCCAACTTGACTAGAACAAGGGATCGGTTGATTGAGCAGCGTGAAGAGTAAAAATCATAGAGGGAGACCAAGAGATGAATACACTAAGCAGATTTAAAAGGATGTAGGTTGCAGTAGGTACTGGGAGATGAAGAAGCATGCACAGGATAGAGTAGCTTGGAGAGCTGCATCAAACCAGTCTCTGGACTGGAGACATCATCATCAACAACAACAACAACAACAACAACAGTAAGGATACCTTCAGTCTGTGGGAGCTCTTGGCAGAATGTGAAGTCACGAGCTTGTTACACGGGCACCTACAGGGCCAAACGTAATAATTTATTTACTGTGATGCACAAGCTTTTTAGTCGTAATTTCTTATTACAGTGTAGCACCTGTACCAACATTTACTGAAAATCTCTGTGTGTCCGCATACAGCACACAGAGGCAAGGCTTTCGCTGGAACTTGGCTGGGGTGTCAGGCTGGTCGTCGAGACGTGCGCAGCTCATTAGTCTGGCCAGCGGGCTGCAGCGCCAGCAGTTTTAAAACGGCGATGGAACACGTCCACCTGGCGCGCGGCGCAGAGCGGGCGGTCGCGACCCAGTTGCAGGCAGGCAGCCGGCTGCCGCCACCCGCCCCCGGCCGTCCTCACAAGGGACGTGTCGCACGCCGTCTGCTGTGACCGCAGCGCTCTCTGGCGCGCAAACAACACATTTCTTGCACCAAAATGGACGGGCGTAAGGGTAGGCGCATTAACTCTCGTTAGTGGTCGTCGAATAAGAGAGGAAACCTGTAGCGTGTACCTACGACAGACAAGTAATGTCATGAAGGTTTCCGGCCGCAAGGGAAACATTCCAGTCACTGGCCTATGCAACAATAATTGTAGCGAGCACATTAGTTTTAAAAACTAATATAGACAATCGCTGATAATACTTCTATGCCATTAACAAGGAAGTCCCAGAATCGTGCAGAAAACCAAAGGAAGCAGCCACACGTGACTCTGACAATGTCTGATGGCTGAAATTAAAAATGTCAGTATTTGATATTGCACCATAGCAAACCGTACTTAGAACAAAAGCTATAACACGAAAGGCGTCAAATACGAAAAACGTTCTAACCATTTACACGTAGTACGTGAAGTTTTATTACAACAAATCTTATTTCTTTCGAGACGTCTCCGCGTGTGGACGCTTTGAAACGGCTTATACAAGTCCTGTCACTGAGAACCTTTCCCAAGTTGTGCCGCACCAGACTCTCCCCGTCAAGAACCGCAGTGTGGTGACGTCACCGCGGCGGCCCCGCTGGAGTCGCAGCCCGGGAGGCAGAGCACAGACGACCGCGCAGAACCGCCGTTCGCGCAGCTGCCGTACTGCGACGCAGACTAGCGCCACGTCAGTACATGCCCGAGTTCTTTTTCCTGTCTCACTGTCCGCAAACAGTTTACAACGTTTCCAAACTTTCTCTAAGATTAAGTGCAATGACAGTAATGAAACAGTACCAGAGTACACAGCAGAGAACTAGTGATTGAATTCCTCGCACACCAACAAAGAAAATATCTGGCAACAAGCGTCTCAAAATGCACAATTATTGCAGGTTACGTATCACGTAGTGTACAGTGACATGCCTCGTAAACAGCAACAAAATGCGAGTTGCTGAAGCAACTTTCAAATTTTGATACACTGTGTGAACAAAGCGTAGAACTTAAAAGTGTCCCAGGGATCTCCTATCACCGAATTCCTTTCTCTACTCTTTTGACAGAGTGGTTCCTACATCAGAATACAAACTTGCAGAATAGTTTACTGTCTCTCCCTCTCCGTATATAATTATTCAGCTTATTCCAGCAAAGCTGCCCATCTTAACTTGTTAGTTGTGACGCACAGGAAAGTACCGTGACTGAATACCGCTCACAGACTAGGCGTCGGACCCGTTCCGCCGGTACGAGCGGCGGACTGTGAGCGCGGGCCGTGCCTACGTAGGTCGTCGCTGCCAGCAGACGGATCCCGACGGCAGCGGCGCCCTTCCTCTACACGAGCAGATCCTCATTTCGACCCCTGTTCCAGACCACCTGCGAGAGAGAATGCAACATGGTACCGGAAATCGAACCCGGACCGTGCCGCATTGAAGGTATCGACGACAACCATTCCGCCCCGAAGCTGTATTGTATACCATGCACGGTTGCCATTACCGCATACTGTAATTACGTTACTAACGACGTTTACTGTATCGTTACTCTTTAAGGCGACTCAGTCAGTCTTCCAATGGCTGCATTTTACTAATTCAATGAACGTGTCCAAGGTCATCTAAACCTAGTAAAGGCAAAACAAACAAATAAATAAATGCATTTGCACAACGAGCTGCAGCAAATAATTCTTAATTGTCCGATCCGAATTCGACGTTCGATTTTCCATGCTATAAGTTACTCCTGAACTTCGGAAGCTCACAGGCTATTTTGTCGGTTGCCGATAAGTGAAATAAAATATTTCAACTATGTACCTGAGGAATCATTTTATTTTCAAAAAAAAGCATACAACATTGTTCTCTCTCTCTCTCTCTCTCTCTGTCTCACACACACACACACACACACACACACACACACACACACACACACACACAGAGAGAGAGAGAGAGAGAGAGAGAGAGAGAGAGAGAGAGAGAGAGAGAGGGGGGGGGTCGTTGTCAGCTACTTTGTTTTAAGACCACGACAAGCCAAGAATGGCGACAAAGTGGTCTCTACATGGCGTCGCCAAAACAGACAGGCAAACATCAGAAGAAACTATACACTAATAAGTACCCAAGCTATACCTCCATTACTGTCTCCAGTCGCCCTCACGTTTTACAGATAGTAGGTTAATTCTTTCTAACATTACTAGCAATAGAACTCGATATCTAAGCGGACTGCTCGTGTTCCTGCGTCTTTTCAAAGAGGAAAGATGCGAACCCCCTACCTAAGTATGTTGTATAAAGATCCTCCTCGTACTCATTCCGTAAGGACCCAGCGTCGCTTTCTGCCGTTCAACCACCGTCTTTCCCTCGCTTTAGCCGGACATGCCCTACAGAACTGCGCCATTTTATCACAAAATTTGAGGGGGGTGTGATGGAGAGTTTCCTTGCCAGAAACGATGCGACATGCGACTCGTGCATACGTTACGTCTGCTTCAACGTGGTACACGCTTTCACAGCGCGCTCTAACTGGCTCGCAAATCACACTGTTCACGAAATGTACCGGTGTTTAAATGCACATTGCCTCCCTTGATCATATGCTAGCCATGTTGTTCTGTCTGTAGTGTACGCAAATAAAAATTCCTATATCCATCAACTTGGTATAAGGCAAAAAGGAAAGTTCCATGTCCAGCCAATACGGACATGGGCTTATAAAAGATCTGTTACAAATACTGCGATACAACTTTACAATACTTCTCGTCATTAAGATAAAAAGTATTTCATCATTCTACCTTTTTAGTAAAACCCTAACCTCATTCTTACTTGATCACTGTTCTTGCCCTCTAGCACAATTTTTACATGTGAGATACAAAACATGACACTAAAAAGTGCAAAATATCTTACTGCAAGCTGTCTTTAGGATAAAGCCAATCGAACAAACTCGCTCCTCAGAAAGAACGCACTTACATTTACATAACATTGAATATTCTTCTAGTACACTAATAAGAAAATAAATAAATAATAAATTTGGTTCCAGTGAGACGTGAAGCAGCAGCACTTCATGTATTACATTAGTAATCTGCATCTCTAGTTATTACACTACACCGACCATAAATGACGTACGACCATACCTTGCATCTTAATATCTCCTGACAGCTTTAATCGCAAATATGTTATCAACCGATATTTAATTACAACAAATTGTATCAAGAATAATGTCCCGTAGCCTTGAAACGGCAGACTGCTGTAATACTCAAGTTACAACAGCTCTTTAACCACCAATATGAGGTTTTCCGCCATTTTATCACAACAGATCGTGCAATTAACGACGGGTTTTCGACTGAAAGCCAAAAAGGCGTCAAGCAACTCTGTATTGATAAAAGATGGCGGTGGCATTGTTCCACCTCCTCGGCCTATGCTCAAAAGCACGTTCATAACGAGTGATCAGCGTGTTTTTTCCACCCTATGACGTCAACACCTCGGCACGCTCAACGCTATACATTCGAATGAACCCGTCCTGCGCCGCCGACTTTAAGCTCGCCCCGTCGGTGGCCATTACTTGTTTCGTGCCCACACACATTTCACCTTGCGGTTCTTTTTCTTTCCTTTTTGAGGGTTTCGCTTCTGTCCACTGAGCCCACGTGCTCCTGAAGTGCATAGGGCTTCTGAGAAACGCTGCGGTCAACTGGCACAGTAGGAGGCGAAAGAGGAGAGGGGATCAGCAGATCGCTGGCGTGACGTGGTAGAGGGGGTGGGGTGGGGGAAGGGAGGAGGACTGGTTAGAGGGGAGCGTCAGACCACCACGTGACGTGTTCAGAAACCGGGTCGAGGGCACAGCCGTTGCCAGTGGCTACGCACACAACAACAAAACAACACACACTGGGGCTTCCGCGAAACGCGCACCCCTACATCAAGACGACTATCACCTTGGCACAACTGTTGATCCTGCTAACGTCTACAATTTCGTACATAATACGAAATATCTACACAACGTGTGGTGGTTATTGCACCTACAGCTACACTCAAACTCTGCAAGCCACCATATGGTACCTGGCGAAGGGCACTTTGCACCACTGCCAGTCACTGTCTTTCCTGATCCACCAGAAAGGAGCGAGGGAAAGGCTGAATCACTATTGCTTCTGTGTGGATCGACAGCACTCGAAGTAATGTCCAAGAAAGTAACTAATAAATAACATATATGTTCGTCTTCAGAAAAAGTAGGTGATTTCGATTGCACACCACGTCCTTTGTCTTTCATCTTTGAAGGACTGAAAACATGAATTGGATTCCGCATTACTCTAAAACTCTGGAACCTGCACAAAGGCAGATGCTGTTAACAAGGATTTGACAAGAAAACACACACAAAATTAACTGATTTTTTCATCATTGCTTATCCCTAGAAACAACGCAAAATGTCCTTACGGTGTCACTAAGCTGTACAACGGCAATAAAAACGCAACTAAAAAAACTAGAATCAACCAAAACGTTGATTTGTAAAATAAGGGAAAGGCAACCACTTCCCTAAAGCTGGACTGGCGCGTGGAGCACAGAAACACACAATAGAAGGCAGTTAATTCCCGTTGTAACACTTCGACCATAAATTTTAACCTTCTTACGTTCAACTTCTTTAATTTGTGTTAACTGTTCTTTCACTCTTCTTCACAATGTTATGAAGAAGTGTTCCTATGTTGATACCAGAGGAATACCTGTTGAAGTTAGGGAAAGATGATAAGTTGCTTCAATTTTTTTTGGGTCGTCTTATTATAAACGATAACTACAAGATATGCATTAGAATCGCCTTTGTTACTACTGCATGTTGAAACAGAAAATGGCTACTTTTTCTAATATTCTGCAAATCATCCTTTCTCCTTTTTCGCCATTTATGCTGGAACTGCGACAGTTTTCTTTCCTTGCACATCTGTATTTTTTCGCTACATTGTTATCCAGAACATTTTCGAGGACAGGTGACTCGGACGGTCACCGCAACTGACTGGCAAATTGCGTTCTAAAATAAACGATGTAAGTAAGCATTCAGTACTCATCAAAGCGTCACTTCCACTTTCAGCAACGAATTCCAGTTTTTTATCGTTACTGACACACTTGGGACACTTTACATCACCTCAAATGAAGCATGCGATTTGAGCATACGCATACCCGTTTAGTACTGCCATCGCCCACTATTAGCGGGCGAAGGCACTACATACTTGTCAAACTGGCTGCCAGCGATTCAGTTGTCGAAAACTGTTGCCGCAGCTTCGAAATGCTTGAAACAGTCAACGACATCGGTTTTCCCACCAAAAACTGCACTGGTATCGTTCGTATTGCAATTACCAACACGAAAAAGTTAAATAAAAAATTTACGTCCGTGAAATAAATCTTTGGCACTCTTCCAAGTTCTCAAAATCTTAAAAAAATTACTTTGTCGGGGAAAAAGTTTAGGGGTACGCATCCCCCAGAAAAACAGCACTGGTTATACTTTGCATCATTCCAGGTCCGTAAGCAAGCCAAATCCTGAAGCACCCATCTGTTTCGCTTCTGATTACCTCTCGTAAAATACGCAAATCAGAGTAATAACTTTCAGCAGCAGTTTCCCACGATAAGCTGTAAATGTCGAAGGCCAAATAATTAAAAATATAAGTTTTCGACACGCCACCAATATCCGCAGTTAGTGTGTTAATAGGCGCTACTGGCTCGAAGTACAGTCGCTACCTTTTTTTGTTAACTTTACTCTGTTACTTTCGTGTTAAACCTAACGAAAGGAAGCAAATGAGGTCACACTTTTAAAGGGCACACGCTCGCAAGTATTCTACTGAGTTCCTAGCATCCTACTGCCAATCAGATTACTCGCCAAGATTGTTCCGCGCGTCGGAAGGCGAGAGAAGCGGCGATTGCGAGGGAAGAGAGCGGCAAACGGCCGCACGGTTTAACAGCTGGCGCGACCGCCGCGGGTGCGCACGCGCAGAGGGGCGCAGTAGGGCGAGGCCGCCGCCGCCGCAGACTGCCGGGCGCCGCGCCCGCCTCTGACGTCACGGCGCGGCAGGTGGCCAGCACGCAGGCGCGCCGGCTCAAGGAGAGCCAGCAGCCGCGACCGCGGCGAGTCCCGCACTCCCTGACCTAAGCATCCACTGGCTCCGGGGAATATCGCGCTCCGACTCACCTGATAACAAGTACACAGTTGTTGAAACTCGTGGACTCTTTGTAAACAAATAGGCCTGTGATGTCAGTTCTTCGTAATTCGACAGGGCAATATTCGAATTTGCCTTCTGCTGTGAGTAGTTTCTCACTGAGATGGGACTCCTTAAAACACAACTGCCTGTCCAGGCTAACTATGTTGATCTTGCTTCCAAATCCGTTTATTGCCTACAAACACAATGTTGCTTATCTGATCAAAACACTTAATAACTTAGGGCACGAATTCAAAATACTAGCGGTTGCCGCTTTCTTGACTACGGTTTTCGACGCGATTCGTCATAAGTTTAGTCAATAAGCACTAAAGTGTCATGGAGATGCCATTCCAAATCCAGTGGCAGATACTACAAGCTAGGCGCCGTTGGCCTCCTTACTTATATGCTTCTGGACTGAGGAAAAATGACTGTATGTAATCATATGCGACCAAGTTCATCGAATCTTCTTATCTTATCGAGCATACATTGTGGCTGCAGATTTTATGACAATGTTTCGGCAAAGACACTCTCAAAGCAAGATATGGCTGCCATGAAGCCAGGAGCGACAGTAACGGACGGAGTTGACATTCCCTTACCTATCCGAAGAAAGGTTTCAGCTGAGAAGTCTATTGTCAGAAAACCACAAGAGCTACAATGCAAATTAATCCAAATATTACGACAGTTACTAGCCTTAGGTCAAGTTTCCACTAGACCACATCCAACTTTGATGAGATTTGAGCAGACTATACATATACATATTACCTGAAGCCAAGCCAAACATAGCTAGGTAAGTGAGAGCGGTGCTGCAACACTTTTTTCTGAAAGCAGACTTGTTTTATTCAGGATTCCGATACACCACATTATTCCCCACTCTTTTCGCTACAAAGTCCCCATTGTTCAACATAATCTCCGTTCAATGCGACGGCCTTACGCCACCTTATTGGGAGGTCCTGTATGCCCGCAGGGTCTACTGGTCGACGTCGGAGCCAACGTCTTGCATAGTACTTGCCATGGAATTCATCATTCATGCCATACAGGTGTAAGTTGGAAAGTGCGAGATCTGGGCTGTACGGTAGATGAGGAAGAATAGTCCAATGAAGTTTTGTAGGCTGCTCTGGTGCGTAGACTTGTTTGAGGCCTTGCGTTGTCCTGAGGAAGAAGTTCGTTTGCTTTCTTGTGGCTACGAGAACGCTGACGACGTTTCTTCAATTTCCGGAGGCAAAATGGTTCAAATGACTCTGAGCACTATGGGGACTTAACTTCAGAGGTCATCAGTCCCCTAGAAATTAGAACTACCGGGCTATTACAAATGATTGAAGCGATTTCATAAATTCACTGTAGCTCCATTCATTGACATATGGTCACGACACACTACAGATACGTAGAAAAACTCATAAAGTTTTGTTCGGCTGAAGCCGCACTTCAGGTTTCTGCCGCCAGAGCGCTCGAGAGCGCAGTGAGACAAAATGCTTGAAATGCACTCACATCAGTCAGTCATAACAGTGCAACGACACTTCAGGACGAAGTTCAACAAAGATCCACCAACTGCTAACTCCATTCGGCGATGGTAAGCGCAGTTTAAAGCTTCAGAATGCCTCTGTAAGGGGAAATCAACGGGTCGGCCTGCAGTGAGCGAATAAACGGTTGAAACCGTGCGGGCAAGTTTCACGCGTAGCCCGCGGAAGTCGACGAATAAAGCAAGCAGGGAGCTAAACGTACCACAGCCGACGGTTTGTAAAATCTTACGGAAAAGGCTAAAGCAGAAGCCCTACCGTTTACAACTGCTACAAGCCCTGACACCCGATGACAAAATCAAACGCTTTGAATTTTCGGCGCGTTTGCAACAGCTCACGGAAGAGGATGCGTTCAGTGCGAAACTTGTTTTCAGTGATGAAGCAACATTTTTTCTTAATGGTGAAGTGAACAGACACAATGTGCGAATCTGGGCGGTAGAGAATCCTCACGCATTCGTGCAGCAAATTCGCAATTCACCAAAAGTTAACGTGTTTTGTGCAATCTCACGGTTTAAAGTTTACGGCCCCTTTTTCTTCTGCGAAAAAAATGTTACAGGACACGTGTATCTGGACATGCTGGAAAATTGGCTCATGCCACAAATGGAGACCGACAGCGCCGACTTCATCTTTCAACAGGATGGTGCTCCACCGCACTTCCATCATGATGTTCGGCATTTCTTAAATAGGAGATTGGAAAACCGATGGATGGGTCGTGGTGGAGATCATGATCAGCTATTCATGTCATGGCCTCCACGCTCTCCCGACTTAACCCCATGCGATTTCTTTCTGTGGGGTTATGAGAAAGATTCAGTGTTTAAACCTCCTCTACAGGAAACGTGCCAGAACTGCGAGCTCGCATCAACGATGCTTTCGAACTCATTGATGGGAACATGCTGCGCCGAGTGTGGGAGGAACTTGATTATCGGCTTGATGTCTGCCGAATCACTAAAGGGGCACATATCGAACATTTGTGAATGCCTAAAAAAACTTTTTGAGTTTTTGTATGTGTGTGCAAAGCATTGTGAAAATATCTCAAATAATAAAGTTAAGGACATCACCCACATCCATGGCCGAGGCAGGATTCGAACCTGCGAACGTAGCGGTCGCGCAGTTCCAGATTGTAGCGCCTAGAACCGCTCGGCCACCCCGGCCGCTTCCTGAGGCTAACACAATACCCTTCAGAACTCATCGTTGCACCATGAGGGAGCACATCAAACACAATAAACACTTCAGAGTCCCAAAAGACAATCATCACGACTTCACGCCTGAGGATGCGGTTTTCAACTTTTTCTTCGGAGGAGAGGTGGTGTGGCGCCACTCCCTGGATTGCCGCTTTCTTTCCTGTTCGAAGTGATAAACCCATGTTTCATCGCATGTGACAATGTACACAAAAAATTGTCACGCTCAGCCTCGTAGCACGCAAGCAACTCCACACAGATGGTCGTTCGTTGCTCTTTAGGGGTCTTCTGTTAGCGGCAAGGAACACAGCGGGCAAACACCTTAGGGTATCGCAACTGGTAGATCCCTGTGTCAGCACCACCAACAGAGACGTGCAGTTGTTCTGCGAAGTGTTTGTTTGTGACCCATCATCACCTCGAATCAGAGCGTCTGCACAATCCGACACTGTAGCAGTCACAGCTGTGTGCGGCCAGAGATCGAACAGGTTTGCGCGGCCTTCTTGCGATGATAGACGCATCGCCCACAATCTCACTATGCTTATGTCCACGACCATGTCTGCGTAGCCATGCTGCAAGCGCCTGCGAATATCTGTGATGCTCTTGTTTTTCGCTAAAAGAAACTCAGTGACAGCTCTCTGCTTGATATGCACATCCTTTACGGACGCCATTTTGAAGGCATCATAATCAATTCCGAATTTTTTTTCTACCGAAACTGTCTAAGGAAAAACACGTGTTGAATTACTTAATGAACGTCCCTTGTATGGTGAAGTCACTAGCCAAGCTTTTATACAGGCCAGTTTTTCCACATTGCAATTATTGGCACGAATAAATTACAAAGTTCGCGTTACTGCTGCTCACGGTCAAAGCTCTATGGGGACTGCCACATCGGAATCTGGTCATTCTGCTCAACGCTTTGGTACAACAGCTCAGTTGCTGAAGATTTACCACAACGTGCTATCGAAGTAGCTCACATAAAACTTGTTACGACAAATCTGAAGTATGTTCTTGTAGCTTGTAACTTTCACTGAGGTGACAAAAGCCACGGGATAGCGATGTGCACATATAAAGATGGCGGTAGTACCGCCTACAGAAGGTGTAAAAGGGTAGTACACAGGCGAAGTAGTCATTTCTACTCAGGCGATTCGTGTGAAATGGTTTCCAACATGATCACGGCCACACGACGGGAATTAACAGACTTCGAACGCGGAGTGGTAGTTGTAGCTACACTCTAGGGACATTCCATTTCGGATATCGTTAGGGAATTCAGTATTCCGAGATACACAGTGTCAAGACTGTATCGACAATACCAGATTTCAGGCATTACCTCTCACCACGGTCAACGCAGTGGTCGACGACCTTCACTTAATGACCGAGAACAGCCGCTTTTGCGTAGAGCTGTCGGTGTTAACGGAGATGCAAAACTGCTTAAGATAACCGCAGAAATCAATGTCGGCCGTATGACGAACGTATCTGTTGGCACAGTGCGGCGAAATCTGGAGCAAATGAGCTGTGGCAGCAGACGACTGACGCCAGTGCCTTTGCTGACAGGACGATATCGCCTGCAGCGCCTCTCCTGGGCTCTTGACCGTATAGTCTGTATCCTAGACGACTGGAAAACCATGGCCTGGTCAGATGAGTCCCGATTACAAGCCTCTTCGATTTCCTGTGGTACGCCGGGCAAATGCAAGTCCGACGCGATATTAGGAGGTACCCCGTGACTTTCGCTACCTCAGTCTATAACAGAACTTGCGGTTTCCGGCGGCTGTGCTCACATATCAATAGTTCTGTTGTGATAGTGATTACGTATACTAATGTACGTGTAACGACGTCAGTGACCCTGGGCATATACATTATGCGATAAATATTGTGCAAGTATGGATTAAAAACATTGAAGATTTTATAAGCACTGTGTTCATTGTTTCGAATCGAGTCACACGGCACATGTCAACCAATAAAAGCATTTTCACACTTATGATAAAAATCTAAAGTCAAAGAGCAAACGGCTTTTTCAAAGATTTAATACTTTTCCCTAATTGGAGTAAATTTTTCAAATCAACAAGTATCTCGTACTACACATTTTCTAAAGTAGCCTCTGTTCTACCTCAAGGATCAAGCTGTCTCCCCATCAGATTTCATCGAAATCGGTTGAGCGGGGTTACTGGTGAAAACGTACCAGAGTTACTTTCGCATTTGTAATACGAGGGTCGTCGATGAAGTACGTTCCGTTTCGTTATATAAAACAAACGTGTACAGATACACAAAAAACATTTATTGGACAAAAATCTACAACAGTTAAACTACTTTTCTACATAGCTTCCGAAATTTTGTAGGCCCTTATCATAGCGTGGCCGAAGTTTTTGTATGCCTTCTTCATAGAAGGTTGCCGCCTGTGCATTCAACCATCTGGTAACATGTTCTTTCAGCTCGTCATCATCGCTGAACTGTTGACCACCAAGGACAGATTTTAGGTGTAAGAAGAGATGAAAGTCGCTAGGAGCGAGGTCCGGGCGTACACGGAGGATGATCAAGCGCGTCTCAGTGAAATTCCCGTAAGAGTTGTTTGGTCACATTCGCGTGTGAGGTCGGGCATTATCGTTGGAAAAAAAAAAAACACCTTTTGACCGCAATCCTCGGCGCTTGTTCTGTATTGCGCAGCGCAATTTCATAATGGTCTCGCAGTAACCATGTGCATTGATTGCATTTTCTGTCCCAAAAAACGGTGCACATGAATTTTCGACGTGTCAAGATTTTCTTAGGCTTAACCTTCGTTGGGGATGAAATGTGCCTCCATTCCACTGATTGCCGTTTTGTTTCAGAGGTGTCTTAAGATACCCGAGTTTCATCCCCCGTGACTATCGGAGAAAGAAAACTATCGCCTTCTTCACTGTAGCGTGTCAAAAACTGAAGTGCACTGCCCATCCGTTGTTTTTTGTATTGTTCAGTAAGAATTTTGGGTACCCAACGTGAGCAAAGTTTTCGAAATTTCAGTTTTTCAGTAAGAATTTCATGAATTAGTGATCGTGAGATTTGCGGAACTTCCACAGCAAGGGCTCTAAGTGTAAACTTACGGTTGTGCTTAATCTTGGCTTCAACTGTGTGAACCTGTTCATCAGTAACCACAGACGGGCGTCCATTTCGTTCTTCATCTTGCACTTTATCACATCCTTCATTGAACAGTCTGACCCATCTTCTAACCATTGAAGCAAATAGCATTTTGTCCGTAAACCTCGCAGATTTGCCGATGAATTTCCTTTGGTTTAACCTTCTTTGCATTTAGAAAACGAATCACAGATCTGATTTCACACGCGGCGGCATTTTCAGTTACTGCTGACATAAACGCACACACGTCGGCAGCAGCGATGGCGTACATGTCTTCTCCTTAGTCAGAGTAACTACCGCGCAGGCTCGCAACTGCGATCTTAGCTCTGCCACGGATATAAATAGAAACGGAACTTTGTGGAAGACTCTCGTACTAGCACGGATAAAACTTTCAACTACCGTAACTTTTTTCCGCGATCCGATTTCTGACAAATAAAGCCTATACGGTGCCCCAAGTTACGCTGAAGTTACCAGCGAAAACCCCATCAACATTCGTCTAGTAGTTCTGGAGAAGCGTGCTGAAACAGAAAACTGACAGATAACAGTATAACACATGTATTGTTAGTATAGATAACTTGCTAATGCTGATTTTAGCCTCATTTCATACGGCTGTGCAAGTGGCGTCATGATTTCTGAAATCATTACTGAGATATTCAAGATTAAAGTCGATTCAAAAATTTTGTTCATCAAATTTTGTCTCATTTTCAAAATGGTATATCTACAAAGCATCCGCTCAGGTTTAAATTTTTATTTGCACTACTGAAAAGAGTTCTTTTGTTTGATGTGGAAAAATATATAAAATATATATATATATCGTCACAATGGGTGGTTGTTTTTGTCTGCAGTCCAGAGACTGGTTTCATGCAGCTCTCCATGCTACTCTATCCTGTGAAAGCCTCTTCATCTCCGAATAAATACTGCAACCTACATCCTTCTGAATCTACTTAGTGTATTCATCTCTTGATCTCCCTCCACGGTTTTTACCCTCCACATTTCCCTCCTACACTATATTGGTGATCCCTTGATGTCTCAGAACATGTTCTACCAACCGACCCCTTCTTCCAGTCAAGTTCTGCCACAAATTCCTCTTCTCCCCAATTCTATTCAGTACCTCCTTATTAGTTACGTGATCTACCCACCACAATGGGTAATTTGAAAATATATATACACTGGGTGACACGTGATGCCCTCATACATCAATATTCACAGTTGTTATCGATTGAGACAACATAAATAATTTTTTTTATAGTTTTACAGCTGATTACCTGCTTACGATCGCCTTCTCCTATTTTGACAATGTCAGATATATTCAACTACTCAACCGTTTGAGTAATCAAGACGCCACTTGCACAGCCGTATCACATGCTGGCTGCTTGCAAATGATGAAAAAATCAGCATCAGACAGTCATTGTATCATAAGATACAAGCTGCCACAACATGCTCCAAAGCACTCATAAGATTTATGATCCACTCTGAAAGCACAGTATGGTAAATCTGCTGTACAGTGTGCATCTGTTCAGCAACTAGGCTTTTGTACCTCAAAGTCTAACAAAATCAGCACGGCAGAGCAACAGTACAGCGAACGAGGTGATTCACTCACATGTGTCACGATGTGAAAAAACGGGTCTTTAGAAAAGCAAGACAAGTGGCCTCATCATATTACCTACTGAGCTGTAATTTGACATGGCTTCGTGTAAGACGTGTATGTACCACCTGCAAAAATTTCATCAAAATTGCGGACGGTCGAGTACGGACACTCAGGCCACTTCATACGAAATGAGCCTTAAGCTAAACCAACAGCAATGACAATTACAGCTGGCCTGTGTGGCCGAGCGGTTCTAGGCGCTTCAGTCTGGAACAGCGCCACCGCTACGGTCGCAGGTTCGAATCCTGCCTCGGGTATGGATGTGTGTGATGTCCTTAGGTTAGTTAGGTTTAAATAGTTCTAAGTTCTAGGGGACTAATGACCTTAGAAGTTAAGTCCCATAGTGTTCAGAGCCATTTGAATCATTTTCACAATTACACCAGACTCAGTTAA
This sequence comes from Schistocerca cancellata, assembly GCF_023864275.1. Classification (NCBI taxonomy): domain Eukaryota; kingdom Metazoa; phylum Arthropoda; class Insecta; order Orthoptera; family Acrididae; genus Schistocerca; species Schistocerca cancellata. The sequence continues at coordinate 1,139,856,419 of NC_064626.1, read as the reverse complement.
TATGATAAGCTACGACGAAACATGCCATTCCGACATACACGTAACAAGAAAAAGAAAAATATTAAGTAGCAGTAGTAATAAAAGCTTAGTGGACGCCCGTGTGTATATGCGTTAAATCAGAATGAGGTGAATTTCCTCGAAAGGTGTACTATTGTTAAGTACGTGCCTCGTGTCCCATATTTCAGGAACGGTATTTAATTTGTGCAAAAGTTGCAAGGTTGAAAACATGAAATGGATTTCACATTACTGTGAAACTTTGGTACCTGCACAATGGCAGATGCTATTAACAAGCACATACGAACAAAACACACAAAGAAGTAATTGAATTTTTTCCTCATCATCCTTGTTTACTCTTAGTGATAGCGCAAAAGCAACTACAAATTATTGTGGATATTAAATGAGTTGTAAATTCCAACGAATGCTAACAGTGAACAGTGTCACAGAAACTGTCGACAGAAACTGAAATTCGCTTTACAAATTGCGATCGCGCAGTGCCGACGCGCCGTCAGCCCGAGCCAGTCGCGCTGTCCGCTAATGCTGCTGCAGGGGAGCCACTTCTCCAGCCGTCTGACAGGCTACGAACTTGGCAATATTCAACGTTTTTTAAATATATGCAGCGTGTCGCACTAGTTAAAATTGTGACATTTTTCTTTCGGTGAATCTTTCGTGTATAAAAAGTTTCAGGGCAGGTTTCGACATGTCGGATTGGACGTTCCCCTGCTAGCCAACATAGGACGGCTTGAGGCATCCATGGCATTTACTTTTTACGTACCTTACTATTTTACTTATAGCATATTTTATTCACTAAGTTGTTCACATAGTCTGTTTTATAATAATTTAAATATATCTCTTATGCAGTGGTTCTGAATTTATCGTTGCGTAACGCAATGCTTCTTTGATTAGCAAAACACTATACTGTAAGCCCAGAGGAGGCGCCTGAAGTCCCAGACGGCACAGTTGTACGTTATTTTACCTCACTGTATGTATTCCGGAGTTTTAAATGGTTTTAAGCATCTCGACAAACTTCAAATCTATTACTGTATGAATGGATTGTAATCCATTAGTGTTAATATTAAATGAATTATGCACTTGTCGTATACTGATTTCCATCTCTGCACGACATTGTGCCTTTACTTACATGTAAAATGAAATTTTTTTCACGGATCATATACAGGGCTATTACAAATGATTGAAGCGATTTCATAAATTCACTGCAGCTCCATTCATTGACATGTGGTCACGACACACTACAGATCGTAGAAAAACTCATAAAGTTTTGTTCGGCTGAAGCCGCACTTCAGGTTTCTGCTGTCAGAGCGCTCGGGAGCGCAGTGAGACAAAATGGCGACAGGAGCCGAGAAAGCGTATGTCGTGCTTGAAATGCACTCAGATCGGTCAGTTATAACAGTGCAACGACACTTCAGGATGAAGTTCAACAAAGATCCACCAACTGCTAACTCCATTCGGCGATGGTATGCGCAGTTTAAAGCTTCTGGATGCCTCTGTAAGGGGAAATCAACGGGTCGGCCTGCAGTGAGCGAAGAAACGGTTGAACGCGTGCGGGCAAGTTTCACGCGTAGCCCGCGGAAAATTGGCTCGTGCCAGAACTGGAGACCGACAGCGCCGACTTCATCTTTCAACAGGATGGTGCTCCACCGCACTTCCATCATGATGTTCAGCATTTCTTAAACAGGAGATTGGAATACCGATGGATCGGTCGTGGTGGAGGTCATGATCAGCAATTCATTTCATGGCCTCCACGCTCTCCCGACTTAACCCCATGCGATTTCTTTCTGTGGGGTTATGTGAAAGATTCAGTGTTCGCATCAACGATGCTTTCGAACTCATTGATGGGGACATGCTGCGCCGAGTGTGGGAGGAACTTGATTATCGGCTTGATGTCTGCCGAATCACTAAAGGGGCACATATCGAACATTTGTGAATGCCTCAAAAACTTTTTGAGTTTTTGTATGTGTGTGCAAAGCATTGTGAAAATATCTCAAATAATAAAGTTATTGTAGAGCTGTGAAATCGCTTCAATCATTTGTAATAACCCTGTATTTTCTATGAATTTGTAAACCCTAGATATACACTTTAGATCTACGTATATGTTACGGTTTTATTGAACAATTTTTTTTTAATTTAAAAATAATTTTTCGATGTATATAACAATAGAGGTTACCGCAGGCCCTCGACGATGTACGTATGTTCACGCCGCTTAGGATGATGTAAGCAAAGGCCTCACTCAGTTCTGTGTCTGTCATTTATTAGTGTTAATACAGTGACACATTGCGATCAATCTTACCTGGTATGTTTTTGCTGTGTATGTACTTATGGGTTCCTGTACCTGTCGTATTTTATATATTTTGTATCTGTTGTTGTTTCGGCCTATCTTTGCATTTTGTAGCACCCTTGATGACAGATCAATAGTCAAAATCTGGATCTGCTCCAACAAAAGACGGATTTTGCAACCGTTTGCTGTACTTTTGTTAATGTTTAAACTACTTAATGAAGTCCCACGCTCTCTGCGAGAATGGGGTGGGCAGAAGCCCTACTAACTGATACACTAAGTACATTCCTTAAATTTTGGAAGCGCGTGAAGTACCACTTGTATAAGATTTACGTGTACGCAACAACTTCCCAGTGGAGTTACTTAAAAAAATGTGTGTGCCATGCTTTGTATGGGTGTCATTTAACAAACTCCTCAATACTCTCCGTCTTTTGTTTACAGTTGCACCATGCATTTTTGATGTCTCAAACAAATGTATGTAATTCGCTGACCAATTCATACAGTATTACAGGTATTTACAAACAAGTTTTAAAACTGAATGAAAAGTGCAATAGTACGCTGTAGCGACTAGAGACACACACCTTTAAGTTGCCTGTTCTGGTCTATATAATGCTACGTCATATGGTACAGGGAGTTGTTGCAGAATGCCGCAGAGTGACAATTGGCGTGGCTACGCAAAGTTGTCGTCGTTCTTCAACTGATAAAAAAACATCGCCAATGATGACTGTCCTGTCTGTGTTAAAACCACGAACTGTCATCACTTTATCAATTAAAATATGTTCCTGTGGGCCTATGTCAAAATAGCAGGGTCTTTAGCGCGTGGCAATGTTGTGTTCAACTTTCGAATGCAACAGGTTTCTTTTTTTTACCGTTGATATTAACGTTATGGACTTGTACGATAACTAAATTTACTGTTTCCGCCACTTTCACTGCAACAATAACGAAAAGGGGAAAAAAAACGTCAAGGTTTCCCTGTCTTACTTCATTAAAACGGAAGGTAAAAGTTAATTGCCATATTATGTGTTGGCTGAGTAACCGCGCTTGCAGCTCCCAGCCAGTTACGCTTCGGCAAACCGGGGAGCGAGTCGCGTGGGTGGAATGAACCGACAGTTAAAACACGACACAATACTCTCTGAACATAAGACATTCAATTCCCAGGAAGTCGACACGGAGCTAAGCACTACTCAACAGAGAAACTGCAAAGAACGTCACTGATAAATTGCAAACAGTGTCTGACGATTCTGTGATCATCTGTTAGTGTTCCCCGAGTTTACTAGTATATCTAATATCCCTCGCAAAATAAAAAGAAAATGAGAGAAAAGAAGAGAAATTGCGTCGTCGTCCATTGTGCTTCTGTAGAGGTTATGATGTTGGAGTTTATGTACTTAATAACTCAGAGAAAGTACTGTATTTTCGAGACAGCAGAATGTTAGTAGAAAATGCTTGTTATTTCTATCTCGCGTGTGAGTGTGCTGGGAACGTTGTCGACAACAGCGCCATTACGTGATAATGGCGTCGTTACAGACACTCTGTGCCGGTGTTACACAATGCGGCAAGCCAGCGGCTGAGACGTTCACTCTCCGCAGCAACGACCTGAGTCACGAGATGAATTCCTATAGCAAATTAATTAATTAATTAATTAATTAAATGACGTGTGGTTCCCAGTCTTTCAATTTGACGCCACTTGGGCGTGTCAGTTGCGCTGTTTGTTCTCATTTGGCCTAACGAGGGAAGAACAGAAAACTCTAAAGAGGTTACCGGGAATCGAATCCCAAACGGCTGAGTCTGTAGGCAGTAACGCTGATCACTATACTACGCAGGCGGCTTGAGCTCTCACTTTAAGACAGCATAACGGTGAATAAGAATCTAACATGCAATTGCCCACTGACCGTTGAGAATCCTCAACTTTTGGGTGGTTTTCAAGTCTCGGCGCAGTAAGTCACAAATGGCAGTACACACACACACACACACACACACACACACACACACACACACACACACACACACACTGGAAGCTCCGCTTTAAAAACTCCATTTAATTTGCTCGAAACGTTCTGGGGCGTTCCGGCGGATGGCGGTGTGGAAGCAGAGCAATATATAAACGAGGCAGTTGCCAGCTGCTCGCCTCTTCCGGGTGTGATTGTATGCAGCCAGTTTACACGTTCCATAGCTAGAAAAAGTGACGGGAAAGCCTCAAATGGCACATCTGTTTAATTTACTAATAGCGCTCCATGCCATTTTTCACTCTTCTTTCACTGCTCTTCTTTCGCTGCTCGCCCAGTGATAGTAATCAATATTCTCACCAGTTATAAACTTTAACAGCGACCGAATTTGGAAAGCGGCAACTATATGTCTAGATTCCAAGACCATTTTCTGTGAGCCAATGACTATACTGAGCTAGTGTAATTGCAGTCAAAGTACAATTTTTTGGATGCCGCAATCTGAACACGCTAAAACAGACTGGGATAAAAGGGAATTGGCATTATTTTCCCGAAATTATGGTACCTAACATTCAGTGTAATCGAAAGAACTTGGAACGCATATTTCAGTCGCCTCATCTTACAGACGTTAAAGTAAATTTTTCCATTATTTCGATAATATTAGCAGTGAATGCAAAAACGGGAAACCTCATGTAATTGAAGAATGACTTACGATGTACTTAGGTTGACAGAAACGAAAATATAAAAACTGAGCTGGCAGCGTGCAGTCCGTGGTGTGCTGTGGACGTGAGGCGCGCTCTGGCTGGAGAGGTGGGACGATGTCGCGACCGATTTGCGCCTAACGTATCTTAGCTCGATTATTTCGTGTTACGGGAAAAACGATCGCTGACACAAAAACCAGTAAGAAGGGTCTAATTTTTGAGACTGCGCTGACGACGGGACGCTAAGTATAAATCGTTGTGCCGACAGAAAGGCGAATGCGTAAAAAGCCAGGCTGAGATAGCCTAAACATTGCGATAACAGCTATCACATCGATAGCAGAGGCCGCCACACAGAAACCTGACCGAAGGCAAGCTGTCTGAGTAACAGGTATTTGTAATCCGGCTGTTGTACACACAAATACTCAAAGCAATCGTCGTGACATTATTTATGACGAGGATTTCATGCCTCGAGTAAATAAATAAATTAGCTGTGTTATTGCGCGTACACGAGATAAGTTTTATTTTTCACAACACAGATCAGAGTAATTCTCCTCTGACTAACGGACTGATAACTAAAGTGTTTTTCCATTTCATCATTACTGACAGACGTCTTATCATAGCTATTAAAAAACGTCTCTATTTGCTAATTTTTCTGTCTAACGAACCGAAATTTGCAGCATTAATACAGCACACGGTAGTTGTCAAATAATGGGTTTAATATGTGATGTGCCTTAAGACGTACATAACATTTCCATTTCGTAAAATCTCATTGCCAATGTTTCAACCTACTGCGTACTACATGCATTTGTATCATTCCCAACAAAAAGATAAACCGTGGACTGGTCGCACCATGTTTTTAACTATCTACCGCTTCCATTTTAAGTACAGACGCCAAATTGAGCGTTTCTTAAGAAGTACGGCAAAAATGTAGAGGTAGATCATTGCTCTTTGCTGGGCAAGTATATTTCGAACTATAGTAACCCTACTTTTTCAGTGTTGTTAGTTACAAGAACGTACATGCAGCACCGCGGAAAAGAATAAAATAAAAATCCTGCGACAACGGATGCAAACTGGCCATTACTCGCATAGTGAATTCCCGATCAATTTGCGGTCGATCTCATCTGTGCCCGCACATGACAATTATCGGGATGCGACACTGATGAAGCTGCATTTGTTTTCGAATGTTCAGTGGGACAATCCAAGAATGAGCGAAATAATCTGTGAAGGGCTACCGAACACACGTGTTTCCAACATACAGTAGTTTGGGACACAATACCAGTTAAAAGCTCTCGATACGCGGTACGACGTTTGCCACCGGCGTTCCTCCACTCCGCCTGTGTCAACAAGGGTCGCACACCGTGAACTGATACACGCTTTCAAAACCTCCGGCACAGCAGTAGCTGCTGATTTACACCCACAAATTGCAAATCATTTTGGACGATAGGGCTGCACTTTTTCCCTTTTCCTCCTGAATGCTACTCAAATTTTTCGTGCTTTCTAGGAATCGCTTCAGCCGAACTGTTTATGACGTATTCTGTTCAGAGACCATTAAAAACCATTAATTGCGAAGACTGACAGGACAAAAATGGAACTATCTTTACTGGCTACATCGTAGAACATTAAGCACGGCCATCAAGTATTACAATGAACTCTGGAAAAACGGTAGCATTAACAGATATTCACACGCCACCGCCTAGAAAGAAATCACCACACCACTCGGAAGCAAGTTCTGCGCATGAAGTACTACCTGGTCTTCACTTTCGGCATCTCCTAATTACTACTCTACCTACGCTGTTTGTTTCTAACTCCGCATTATGATGGGTGCAAAAGTATTATTCAAATCGGTGAAAATTCATCCCATTTCGGTGGCACTAGGAGGTTTGTAGTCGATAATGTTTGGAAAGATATTGAGCTTGACATCGATTGCGGCGTATACAGTTTCTGTTTATAGTGACTCTGAAAAGAAGCATAATATTCCATATAAACGAGTTGGCCACACGATAAAGACTGTCCAAAGGGTTACTGAAATAAGTTTGAGGCCAGAACTTACAAGCGACATACTATTTACACAAAGCCCCCTGATTGACGTCTTTGACGTACGACTCAATTAGGCAGTCAGGGCTCCTACTGTAGATGGTATACCCTAGCCTTCTTGCGTCCTATCGCTGGACTTATCCACACAATAGTACAGCAATAGCTATAGATTAAGGTGTAACTCGAAACGTGGGGCACAGCGAAAGGCGAAAAGTAAAAATTTCACTGAGGCACCGTACCCCGCCTTTTACATTAATAACCTTGGCTTTTCCATTTTATCCATTAGAAACAGGTAATGTAGCTTTTGGCCACTGCTCACTGAGGCACCTTCAGCTTAAAAAAGCCCTACTTAGACTGTCATACAGACACAAAATATCCAGTTTTCTCAATTTAATCTACAATTTCCGAGTAATACCCAGGGCTACGCGTATGAAGAGACAATAAATAAGGGTAACGGCACAAAGGAAGTGGAAAAGAATTAATGACACCAAGTAACATGATTACTTATTCAGAAAGAATTTTTCACTCTACAGCACTGAACTGAAACGTACTCGCAGATTAAAGGTACGTGCTGGACTGGGACTCAACCCCGGTACCTCTGCCTTTCACGTGCAAGTGTCTCCTCTCTCTCTCTCTCTCTCTCTCTCTCTCTCTCTCTCTCTCTTTTTCCTTCCACATCATGAGGGTACGTTCAGAATTGTCGAACATGATCGTTTTGGTGGTCCTGATCATTTTTATGGATGGCAATGCGGCGGCTGCTTCAAAGAACGCTGGTGGAGGAGCTCTTGGAACGAGTAGATATTCGGCGAATGGACTGGCTTGCCCGTTCCCTTCACTTAAGGGGACCACAACTTGCCTATCTAACCCATGTTAATTTAGGTAAGTATTTGACCCATTTCTGAAAAAAACTATTTGATGCAGGACCTTACTGTACGTTACATGATGCTAATAGAGTCAACTGTACTAAAATCTACTTTATTCATTTTATAGTTTCTAAGAAATACTTTTTTAAATTTATTAACAAAAAATATTAAGTTTTTTCTGCAGAAAATATTTTTTTTAACTTCCTGATGGAGGAATATTAATGAATGTAGTACCAGAGGTGGCTTTTTACGTTATGCAGAGAGTCTGAAAATTTCATTCATTTATCTACCATAGTTTCTGATATAATGGGGCATATGTACTGAAAATTTCAGTTTGCGAGAAATTGACTTTAAAGAAAAAACTTCTGAAATTTGTTATTTACAGTTAATTAAAACTGTCCTGCTGCATATGATGGCCCTTCTTTGCCCTCTAGCAGGTCTTCCAGCTTCTTTTTCACCTTCCTGGATGTTTGTATTGCTTTCTAGGCCATATTAGATGCAGACCTGTCCGCATCGGCTATCCTCATTTTATAGCAATGTTGCAGCCCAGTGATCATATTTTCACCAGGATATATTCCCAGCTTTTTCAGTACCCAACACTTTCTAATATTACCACAACTGAATGTAATAACAGCATCATGAACTCCTAGTTTCATTGTATGCCTGCCTACAAATACAGTTTTAGGAAGGCGGTTCCAAATTATGCTGTTGAAACATTCACCTGGGGTCTGTGTCTGCCCATGCAGACATTTCCTTAGGAGGTCAGGATGAGCCAAGTCTCCGAAAATAGGTTTAATTGCTGTAATAACAGCAGCAGGAAGAGGATGCTGGTGAGAATAAGATTCTCCAGTTGCCTGAGTCCTATTGTATTTGCACCACGAATTTTCTCCTGATGGACACAATCCATGACACGGCTTATCACCAGTAGAGGACTTAGGGAAGAATATGGCCCAAACGTTTCTCTTCATTGCCTCCAGATTTTCTTTATTTCTCCTAATTGCCTGCCCATAGTATACCTGCAAGTTTCCTATAGTAACAACTCGCAATCACACTTGAACAAAACTAATCACGTCTTTGAAATCGTGTTGTTTACAAAACAGCAGAAACAAAAGACTACCGACCGTTGCACACCAAGGACAACCTACACACTCGGGAGTAAAAAGAAATCCTTAACGTGCAATGTAGGGGATATAAAGATCTAAAATATATGCAGGAAAGTGGGTGACATAAGTGGGCGTGGCACATAAACACACGTGGTAGGAAAATGCTCTTTAAATCCTCGAAAAAAAATTTTTTTTCAGGAAAATCCTTTTCAGAGAACTTAAATAAAACCTTAATCTATCGAAATATGATGAAAACCGAAAATCGATTTTTTAGACCTGAACCACGGTGTGGTCCCCTTAAATCTCATCGAGCACGAGTGGGAAGCTTTGGCGAGACGCACTGCAGGTCGTCCACATGCACCAACGACCAGCAGTTGTGAACAGCGCTGGTGGAGGAATGCAACGCCCAGTAACAAGAACTCTTTACCGACCTCGTGGCCAGGATGGGAGCACGTTGCAGAGCACGCACTGCCGTCCGCAGTGATCACACACCCTATTAAGAACCACGTCCTGGTTTTTGTACTGTCCAGGGGAGCATCGTGAATCATAGTGACTCCCGTGTCACTATTGTCTTTAAAAAAATGTCATTTCTGTTCGTCTCTTGTGCATTCCTTTCGGTTTCCTTCTCTACTATACCGTAGCACTTCTTTGCACGTATGGTTCAAGTTTCAAATTTCACACAGCTATGGTACTTGGCAGTGACACATTATGTGAAAGTTGCTTAGTTTTGCACACGACTGCATATTCGTGGCCCTAGAGTTCTTGCATTTGAAGACTGTAAAGCTATCGAACTGGAGGGAAAAGAAATTTATGGCTAAAATTGGCTAAAAGAAGGGATCCATTGAAAGAACACGTCTCGAGCCATCGAAGAACCGTCAGTCTGGTAATGGGCGAAAGTGTGGGGATAAAAACTGCAAACGGAGACCAAGAGACGAGTACCATAAGCTGGTTCAGAAGGATGTAGGCTGCAGTGGTTATGCAACGATGAAGAGGCTTGCACAGTGTGGGCTGCTGGATCTGGGGCGAACTCCCTCGGCCTGAGCACGTGCTTGTGCTCTGCACCGAGCGACCTCGCCGTCGGCGCTACGTTAAACGCTAATCTTCCAAAGACGCACAACAATATATATATGGCTCTGAGCACTATGGGACTTAACTGCTGTGGTCATCAGTCCCCCAGAACTTACAACTACTTAAACCTAACTAACCTAAGGACATCACACACATCCATGTCCGAGGCAGGATTCGAGCTTGCGACCGTAGCGGGCGCGCGGCTCCACACTGTAGTGCCTAGAGCCGCTAGGCCACCCCGCCCGGCCAACAATGTATAACAATTAGGAAGAGAGTAGAAACAAACAGTGTAGTTCTTTTTAGTTATATTCACATTTCATAACAAATAGCAAACACATTTATTGACCGTATCACCGAAAACGTGAAATATACTCGTATTTCAGTATTTCGTATTTCCTTGCGGAAGACGCTATATCAGAAATGCTGTGCAGTAATGGTTCAAATGGCTCTGAGCACTATGGGACTTGACATCTGTGGTCATCAGTCCCCTAGAACTTAGAACTACTTAAACCTAACTAACCTAATGACACCACACACATCCATGCCCGAGGCAGGATTCGAACCTGCGACCGTAGCGGTCACGCGGTTCCACACTGAAGCGCCTAGAACCGCACGGCCACACCGGCCGGCATGTGCGGTAATAGGGATTTCCCGACGTAATATAATTTAACCGGGATTCTCACACGTTGCGTTAGTCGGTGTCGCCAAAATCACGGAATATTTCTCGCAGGTGCCTGCTCCTTATCTCCATGTGAAGATGTTTACTGCTGGTACAACACTCGAGCACAGTTAATATCTCGATAGGGTTCTTCGGCGACTGTCAAGAGCATCGTCTCAAGGTGTAGTCCAGGTACTTCAGTGAAACGTTACTCTACTTTAGCGACGCCATTCGACGCATGCGCCTCAAATTACCGTTCAGCCCGAGATAACTGAATTCGGCAGTATCTTTCCTGTCCTGTCCTGTCCCGACTCGGCCCGGCCTATTTCACGTCTATTTGCGCCGCGACTATTCCTGTCGACCGCGGCGCAGCAGGTGGGACCACGATGCGGGAGGTTGTGGTCCTACCTGTCGCACGAGTAGCAAAGTACGCCGGCCAGCGCACTTCAGGTGGCGCAGCGTTAAGGAAGAGCGTCCGTAGCTACGGTGCCAGTATTAATGTCTGTTTTCCTATACGCCACTACGTCTTCCAAAACATACTCGGCCTCGTAGAGATGTTTAGTGTCTGCTAATGGACTTGCTCAGATATCTCTCGTTACTTTATCTACTGATTGAAAAGCAACCACTCTCACGTTAATAAATTTCTCTTCAAAAATAACTGCGCTTTTATGATTTTTTCACACCTGACCGATGGCATAAGACACAAGAATACACTCCTTGGTGATAGAAATTTTCCTTGTCTACAAGCTGTACAGGAAAATAGTGCAGTAAGTCCACGAAGCCCACACGCAAATGCCAGCTGCAACACTATGGTGGAAATAGTTTGAGGTGAGCTACTGTGAAGCGTATCCTAAGTTATTGTGTAGAAAATGAAGGAGCACCGTGTTTTTGACACTAATTAAAATCGAAAACGGCCCCTGTTTGTAAGCGGAAACGCACGGACGTCTTATCAAAAACCGGTCGAGCAGTTATAACAAATCATTTAAAAAGCAGAAAACTTATTAGCAACAGAGCAGTAGAATTTTGAAAACTCTTTAAGTATATCTCCAGAATTACGTAGCGGCCGTAACTACGTTGTTGTCTGGGGTACACCAGGAACAGAACATTACGTAACGGTTCCTGACAAACAACGCTTTGTTTCGCTTTCAGTATGTGAACAGCAGCATCTTGCTGAAAACAAACCGGCTAACAGCAGTGCAAATTCCATTTGTTTCCAATTTAAACATAGGATAGTATGGACGACTGTTGTTGCATAAATAGTACGGTCCCGATCAAAATGACCAATTTTTTTTAAATTGGGGAAACAGTATTACATTCCAGATTAACATCAAGAAACATTTTATGTGATCCTTTGGAAAGTATACGAAAGACAGCAGACAATGTAAGAGATTATGTTGCAAGAGAATTACAGAAGTTGTGTTGCACTAACTCTGAATAAGTTTTTATGAGCTCGCTGACGATTCTGCAAGACTTGTGGATAATCAATAAAGCTTACAGAACGTACAATATATATCAAACCTACGTTTCTAGCATTTTTAGACTTAGACAAAGCTTTTGACAATGTTGATTGGAATACTCTCTTTCAAATTCTGAAGGTGGCAGGGGTAAAATACAGGGAGCGAAAGGCTATTTACAATTTGTACAGAAAGCAGATGGCAGTTATAAGTGTCGAGGGACATGAAAGGGAAGCAGTGGTTGGGAAGGGAGTGAGACAGGGTTGTAGCCTCTCCCCGATGTTGTTCAATCTGTATATTGAGCAAGCAGTAAAGGAAACAAAAGAAAAATTCGGAGTAGGTATTAAAGTCCATGGAGAAGAAATAAAAACGTTGAGGTTCGCCGATGACATTGTAATTCTGTCAGAGACAGCAAAGGACTTGGAAGAGCAGTTGAACGGAATGGATAGGGTCTTCAAATGAGGATATAAGATGAACATCAACAAAAGCAAAATGAGGATAATGGAATGTAGTCGAATTAAGTCGGGTGATGTTGAGGGTATTAGATTAGGAAATGAGACACTTAAAGTAGTAAAGGAGTTTTGCTATTTGGGGAGCAAAATAACTGATGATGGTCGAAGTAGAGAGGATATAAAATGTAGACTGGCAATAGCAAGGAAAGCGTTTCTGAAGAAGAGAAATTTTTTAACATCGAGTATAGATTTAAGTGTCAGGAAGTCATTTCTGAAAGTATTTGTATGGAGTGTAGCCATGTATGGAACTGAAGCGTGGACGATAAATAGTTTAGACAAGAAGAGAATAGAAGCTTTCGAAATGTGGTGGTACAGAAGAATGCTGAAGATTAGATGGGTAGATCACATAACTAATGAAGTATTGAATAGGACTGGGGAGAAGAGAAGTTTGTGGCACAACTTGACCAGAAGAATGGATCGGTTGATAGGACATGTTCTGAGGCATCAAGGGATCACCAATTTAGTATTGGAGGGCAGCGTGGAGGGTAAAAATCGTAGGGGGAGACCAAGAGATGAATACACTAAGCAGATTCAGAAGGATGTAGGTTGCAGTAGGTACTGGGAGATGAAGAAGCTTGCTCAGGATAGAGTAGCATGGAGAGCTGCATCAAACCAGTCTCAGGACTGAAGACCACAACAACAATATATATATATATATATATATATGTGTGTGTGTGTGTGTGTGTGTGTGTGTGTGTGTGTGTGTGTGTGAACAAGAAAAATAAAATTACTATATACAATGAAGCAAACTGGAAAGGTTATTTTGTATCGATTCTCATTCACTTTGTGAGACACACTTTACACATTTGACACTATTTGCAGGTACTGCAGGATTGGTTGGCCTCGCTGTTCAGTTCAGGGCAGATGTAACATATCTTCCTTGGTGTTCAGGGATCTTCCTGTACGAGTCTTTTGAGAGGGAGTGGAGTCTGCAGTATTCTACCAATGGCATGACTCATGGAGATTATGTAGCCCCCTCCTTAGTTGTGGCTTTATCAGCTGCATTCCTAGATTTCTTTTAACAGTTGTTTTCTCTGCAGTGAGGATCGTAGTGCAGTTGATCACTGTTTGACGTGACGCATGTAGTTAAGCTCCACAGACATTTATTGTCAATGACTGCTACCCTACCAACAGTGTTTCGGAAGTTCTATTTCACAGACGACGACGTTACGTGTTGGACTCGCACAACCGTTAACCCGACCAACCGTCCGCTACTTGAATTTGGATTCGACCCAACAAACGCTTCAAACGCGACAGTCTTAAGCTGGAAACAAATGGAATTAGCACCGCTAATAGTAGTCGGATTTTCAGCAGCATGTTGCTGTTCACGTACTGAAAGCGAAACAACGAGCTGCTTGTCGGAGACGGTCAAGTAAGGCTCTGTTTCTGGTTTTTACACAGACAGCACTGTAGTTAGGGCCGCTACGTGGGGTCGTGTATCTGAATACGCAGTGGGCTCCCTGAGAGCAGCTGCTTTAGTGACAGGCGTGGGCGAGGGTGCCTACGGTACACCGCGGCGCACACATCACTAGGCGACGAAGAAATCACCGTGGCACGTAGGCACAAGCCCGGCTTCTAGCGACAATTGCCCGGTCAACTCCAGGCAAAATACCGGGTAGCGTAATTGAAGACCAGGTACTCACGGAGATCCTCTGTGAGCTGTAAGCATGGTATGGCGGCGAAAGTTGGTAGATATTCCAATGCGTTAATGCGGAACAGATCTCCGCTGAAAAAAAACTGTTTGCAGTTTTGGCGGTATAAATGCACGAAAGTGCATGTGTAATGGATTAGGAACGGGACGTGGGCAGAAAAGGTCAAACGAGTCGGGAAAAGTTTTGATTTTATTATTAACCACCGCTTGCACGATCTGTTCAATATGAGGGCTGGCGACGTCGATGAGATGCTGTACAGCGCCAGCTTCACACCTGGGGACCAAAATTGGAACTAATGTTTCCAGCATTAAAGCAATAGCGTATCTAACGAGTTTCACTGCCATAAAGTGACTACAGACTACAACGGACCTTTATTAGTAGTTGCATCTTAATTATAAGCATCCAGTAGTACCGAGAAGAGCTTACTGTGAGAATAAGTAGGCCTTATAAAGCACAATACACTAAGCAGATTCAGAAGGATGTAGGTTGCAGTAGGTACTGGGAGATGAAGAAGCTTGCACAGGATAGAGTAGCATGGAGAGCTGCATCAAACCAGTCTCAGGACTGAAGACCACAACAACAACAATAAAGCACATGGCAGGCGGATACTACTCACATTATAAAGGATGAAAATTAATAAAACCGACAAACTGCAGGGTTGGATAACTGAAAGGAAATAAAGGGAAAAAAGGGTGCTCGGATTTTCTCGGTTTTCAAGCCACGTCAATTCGAATAAAATGCGCGAGCTTCCATCGGTAATGTCGTCAGGAGTAAAACCACTGACTGCCTAGCACGGTACGGTTCAGTGTCTGGCACCGATCACAGATGATCGGGTAGCTCACAGCAGCTCCGGCCCGCCGAGGGACCGAGTGACGTCAGGTGGCGCGAGGGGCCGGCGCCACGTTCGAAACTGCCGCTCCCGCCTCCCTACAGGCGTCACGCATTCGTCTAAAGCCCGCTGGCACGCTCCTGGTCTCTCTTGAAATTATTGCTGTTCATTATGATCTCAGCCGCGTTTTTTGTAACGAAATCCCAGTACGTTGACGCATGAGCCAAGACTCTCGTCTTTTCAAACGGTATTTTGTGTCCGCTTTCCAGGCAATGCTCAGTTATGGTCGACTTGTCAAGCTCCCTTTGTTTGATATGTCGCTTGTGCTCGGTACAACGCTCTGCAACAGCGCGGATTGTCCGACCTATACAAATGTTGCCGCATTTCTAGGGACAGTGTACACACCGGACACACGAATGGCTAGAATGGCTATGCCGTCTTTAGCAAGGCGCAGCATTTCTCGTATCTTACGGGCGGGCCGGAACACTGGTGTCAGTCCACATCTCTGCAATACACGCCCTAACTTTCTGCTCGTCCCCCCCCCCCCCCCCCCCCAGCACGGCAGTAAAGCCACCAGCTTGGCCTCTTCAACCGATTCACAAGACGTCCCCCTTCTGTAGCACTTGAAATCGTCAGCGATGTCTCTTTTGATGTAACTATTCCCCCTCAACACGTGTCTCTAGTGCTGCAATTGAGACTGTAGGAGGTCGTCATCAAGAATAACTGTTGCTCTGTGCATTAACTTGTTCAGGGTCGCTTTCTCGTGTACATGGTGGTGAAAATTGCCGGCGTTCAAACACCGCCCGGTGTGCGTCTGTACACTGAATGACCAAGCCGGTGTCCTGCTTTCCGCTCGATTGAAAACATCAAAGCACGGTAGCTTGCCATCTTTCTCTCCATATCGATTGTAAATTTGTCGTTGGGATGAACACTGTTCATGTGATCGATGAACTACTGCTGATTATTTTCACAGTGAGGCCATATAAAGAAGGTGTCATCGACGTATGTTAGGAAGCAAGACGGACGCCAACGCCGACTTCAGAGCCTGCTCCTCAAAGTGCTCCACGAAGAAATTCGCGACTGCCGATTACAGTAGTTATCCCATCGTTGTGCCATCCGTCATTTCATAATATTCGTCGCTGTACGTTGTCGTTAGAACATGACGGAACAACTTGACGATTCCAGGTGAAAACGGCTGCGCCAAAAGATCCAGCATATGTTGTACTGGCACCCTCGTAAAAAGTGACAAAACGCCTAGGCCACCCACTACGTCGTTTCGGCCTATTTTCATTTTCTTGAGTGTTTCACCAAATGTCGGTGAGTTTACAACACGGTTTTTACAATGTTTCAGCTTTGGTGCTAACAATCCTGCAAGGTGTTTTGCCAGTCTGTTGGTTGCGAGCAGATGGTCCTCACAATGGACCTAAGAAGGACATTTTCCTTATGTATCTTCGGCAGTCGATAAATCCTGAGAGGTCTGGCGGCGCGAGGCACTGATTTCTCCAGCACTTCATCTGGTAAACAAGAGTCCTTTAATAACTATCCTGTCCTCCTGACGATGGCCTGTGTCGGATCGCGGCTAAGCTTCCGGTACACGTCGCCTTCTAATAAATGTAGTACCATCACTGGGTAGTCTTTAGTTTTCATAGTTTTCAGAACCACGGTGGCATTTTCTTTGGCAGCCGGTAAGACACCTGAGTCGTCGCCCTCAAGCAGTAAGCCAAAGCCACGTCGTTCCTTCTGGACAATATTAGATTTCGGTGGCTTAGCTTTCGCCATTATACGGTCGACGGTTAATCTGACGTTCTCAGCTGCGTCCCGCGAGAGATGCCGAATGTACTGCTCCGTTCCACTAATAATATCCAAAATTGGCAGACGTCGCGGGACTGGAAAAATTAAGGCGTCTACTCAGCGCTATCATAGAGCCGTCGCCCAATTCTGCCCGCGGCCAGTATTTTATACTTTCTGTTCTTCGTGAGAATGGAGAGGCCGTACGCAGGCACACGGACAGCAATTTTTTCCTCGCTCAGTAAGCTAACGTAATAGAAGAAGCAGCACCGGTAGTAAGAAACCTCCCGCAGCACCGCACAGTGACACCTGGATTATAAGGTGGCCTAGTACCTCAGACACACACGCGCCGTCTGACACTGGAAGTAGTAAGGCTACGCGCTCAGTAGATACCGTGAGCGTTTCTGGCCCTTTCACGCCCCACAGATGAGAACCACTTCGGCCAGACATGCAACGATCGATCCCACCTGATCGGCTAATTTGGTGGCCTTACGCAACCGGTTCCGGGAAACACAGGCGAGAGTGAGTGAGTGACCTCCGCGCGCTGCGGCCGATCGATGGATGGACGAGGCGGCCGGCACCCAGCTGGGCGGCGGGAAGTCCGCGGCCGTCGACCCCGGACGGCGGCTCTCTTCGCTCCCGTACTGCACGGGCTTCTGCAACACGCCGCGTTGAGACTTTCCCTCGTCCGTCCTCGGACGTGCCGTGGAGTCGTGCGAAATCACAGTCGCGACCGAGGCCGGCGTCCGCTCACTACTAGTAAGGTGTGGTGTGCACGAGATGTGTTGCACCGTAGGTTTACTCGGCTTCATTTTTACAACAAATTTTAACACCGACAAAATGCATGATTGTTGCATATCTCTCTCTCTCTCTCTCTCTCTCTCTCTCTCTCTCTCTCTCTCTCTCTCTCTCTCTCTCTCTCTCTCTGTTGTGTGCGTGTCTGTGGTTGTGTGAGAGAGAGATAACTTTGTAACGTATCATTTCCTGGCCACGACTGTGTGGCAGACGCGGATAAATTACCATCATTGCCTCAATAATAAAGCGTTCCAAATAACGCCCTCAGACCGCGCTATGACCCGCGAGACAGAGTTATACTTGTCATTATTCCAAAGCCGACAACTTAGAGCCCTATAGCTATCAATCCACTATGAGGTATCTGAGATCCAAACACTGGGCTGTAAGTTCACACATCACCTGCAACCGGCTACCAGCAACTTCTGCTCGTAATCTCCGAGGCGCACAAATATTCACTGAAACAAATACAATTCACTGGCTTCAGTGAAAAATCTCGCCAAGTACGCCTCGCTCAACTGTTCACCCGAGACCACATCCCGATTTCAAGTCTCTACCTACCGAAAGCGTGCAAGATCGTTAAACAGCAACACTGGCCTGGAAAACCACGGCCGCGGACGAGAACGCACTTTCTGATCCTCTCACCCTTTCCTACTCGAAGAAATAACTCGGATGATCACGAAGGGACACCAACTGCCGACTCGAGAACTCCACCACGAAAAGTCCGGCCATCTCCAGCTCAGAGGAGACACGACGGACAGCCGGGCGAATCCTCATTTCTCGAGCTCCCATCTGGTCCGTGAATCGTCTTAACATTCCAGCCTTTCAGCCAGACAGACACCACAGCAGAATGTAGGCACTTCCATTGGCCCACCCCCTCTCCCGCTAACGGAACTGCTCCACACTGTGTTGTTTCCCGCCGAGGAACTTCAGAAGTTTATCTCCACCTGGTTCCGGAAAACAGTGGAGTCACGGGAAAATAACAAGCCTAGACTGCACAAACCGCCAGCCAGTTCAAATGTGTGTGAAATCTTACGGGACTTAACTGCTAAGGTCATCAGTACCTAAGCCTACACACTACTTAACCTAAATTATCCGAAGGACAAACACACACACCCATGCCCGAGGGAGGACTCGAACCTCCGCGGGACCAGCCGCACAGTCCATGACTGCAGCGCCTAAGACCGCTCGGCTAATTCCACGCCCGCCAGCCAGTGAGGAGGGCTGGAGGAAGACCGACACACCACCCTCCTTTCCCTGGCTACCGCCTAAGTGACCCTGACAACCATTCTGGTGAACAGGACGGACACACAGCCGTGGCCAGGAAATGATGCGTTATAAAGCTAAAACACACACACACACACACACACACACACACACACACACACACACACACACACACACGGAGAGAGAGAGAGAGAGAGAGAGAGAGACGTTCTGTGGCAAGAACCTAAATGTTAGAGCACGCAGCTGTGGCTGACCGGTCGCCAGAATAACAAGGATGAGCCAACCGCTATGCAGTACACCAAAGATTCCAGCCTAAAGCTAGAAGGGGGACCTCGGTTCGGTGGAGTATGTAGTCACGTGTTAGGGCCCAAAAATGCCGCAGAGAAATGCTCCTCTCTCTCTCTCTCTCTCTCTCTCTCTCTCTCTCTCTGTGTGTGTGTGTGTGTGTGTGTGTGTGTGTGTGTGTGTGTGTGTGTGTGTGTCGTAATACCGGAATATTTTAGAGGTAATGGTGTTTAAAAATCACTAATATCTTGTTGGCATGAAACAACAGAAGGATTGCGGAAGAAAGAGAACGAGGCGATCGTTGACACGGGCAAACATAAGCGCCAGTGTATGCAGTTTCTGCATACGCAACTTCCGAAAGAGATACAACTCAACGTTACGTCGACTAGACTGGGTAATTAGAAACGGTACGTAGAAAAGTTGAAGAAAGCTGAGGGAGGAAATTAACAGTGACCTATTTGAATACGCGATGACACATTCCACTCGAAATAATTCAGTGTCACATAAATCCGTATGGTACGACTGATATCGGAAACCCCTTTTCCAGATTTTGACTTAGCACCTTTAACAGCCGCGCCAAGTAAGGAATTCGCCACGGTGCAGTTCGACTCACCTCTGCTGAGCATCCGATGATTATGAAAATTTTAGCAAAACAGTTTCGAAGTACCTCATGGAATTAGTGCACGTGAGGGAGATGCTGATATTAAAAGCACGCATAAATGCAGATACATTTTAGAAAAATTTAATGTGGGTCCCTCCTTTTGTTCAGCGCGAACAAACGGATTATTTGTCGCCATCGAGTGAGATCCCGTCTACAGTCCGTAAGGAAGCTGATAATGAAAGGAATATGGCACTGCGTGCTATTTCAGTGGGCGACCCTTGTACCCAAGAGTCGTTTCAATGCTGAAAACACATCGCAGAGCATTCCAGACAATTTTAAGACAAACGAGGGCTATTCGGAAAGTATGGTCCGCTCAGAAGCGAAATGGAAACCACGGTGAAAATAAAAACTGTTTTATTTGCAACAGTTAGCTACAACTTCCAGCCACTTCTCTACAGCGTCGCCGCTCCGACGTCGACATTTGTTGTAGCGTTGTACCAACTTTCCGATACCCTCGTCACAGAACGTAGCCGGCTGTGCTTTCCGCCAGTTCTCTACACTCTGCCTGTCATTGTCGTGGCACAATGCCTACATAGTCACCGGTTCGTGTGAGCGTAGATGACACTCAAGGGGAGCCAGTTGCCAGTTGTATTGTGAGTGATCAAACACTTCCCATCGTAAACGCTGTAGGAGCATCTTCAATGACCCTGCAGAGTGCGGCCGAGAATTTCCATGAAGTGAACGCACGAGAGTCTTGTTACGTGGGCTGCATAACTCAGGTAAAATCTCTCACCAGGCTCTCATGTTTGCCGGGAGACGCTATTTGTCTAGGCGTCAGGGCAGTAAAAATCCAAGATTACTTTGAAATCAAAGCATTTGCCGAGGTCGCGCTTACTTCAAATTCCGATAACAATAAAAGTAGAAAGCTACAAAATTTAGCGGTATACGTAGGAAATGTAGAAAACTAAGACCACTGTAATAAAAAAAAAAGGAACCAGACGTCGATAGTATTTACAAGACCGTTATGACAACTAACTGTAGTTATGGAAATATGAATTACACAGTTCCCAATGGTGTCGCAAATGAATGAATCACTAACAACAACTCGGAAGTTTACAAACGCTACGAAAAATGAGGACGAAAAAAAAATGTACGAAGATCAATAACACAACTACCCAATTAGCGGAAGAAATCCTGTGCGACTTGCAAAGTGGTACCAGTAGTCCAGCTAACGCAACGACTGAGATTATGGAGTTTTCGTGGCTAGAGTGTCGTCATCTTATTACGCTTACGAAAACGCTAAATGCGGAGGGACACGAACAAGTTTTACAGCAGTTCGGAGACGATGGTTCTTGGTGTCAGCTTGACAGCGCACCCTTTCACAAAGAATCGTCTGTGACGCAGTGGTTCGCGGGCTACAACATTCCTGAAGTGGACTGCTCGCCTACATCTGAACCCAATGGAACAACGTAAGGGTGAGCTACGACCCACGTTTCTCCACACCCAATGCCCACCATCGCTACGTCCTCTGGTTGCGGCTCTTGAGTAAGAACGGGCTGCCACTCCTCCACTGACACGTCCTCGATATTGTCGCCAGTAGAGTCCGAGCCGTCACCAAGGGGAACGGTGGACAAGGCCCACACTCATCTTCACTAACACGTGTTCGGATACTTTTGCTCAGATAGTGTAGCTAAAGTTTCACCAGCATTAAATGTAATTCCTCCGGAATTATTCCGATTACAAAATACAACTTTTCATCATTTATATCTCCTGTCAGAAAGAACTGGATTTGCAAGAACAAAGAGGCAGCAAATCTGAGGCAATGATCGACGTACTTCGCTGAGACACTGCAGAAAACATTTGCTGCTAATCGAGTTATGTGTACTTTAATTTTTACTTAAAATACAAAACCTATGCAATATTAGAAAACCGTACATTTATTTACGAGAATTTTGCACTATAGCCAAAGTGCACAAAAATACTTGGTACCCTTCTATCGTTTGTTTAGTTAGCCAAATTTTTAATGGAGTCGCTGTGAAATATGTAGTACCTGCTAGTTTTAAGTTACTCTGTAAACAATACAGTTTCTGCCTCTGTCTGACTAATAGTACCACCACCAACCGCAGCGACTTGTCCGGAGCTTCAAAATCAACGTAACACGTCTGTTTCATAAAATTTTGCCTCTCGCTGCAAGCACAGCAAATAATGGGCAAAAGAGCAACTACACCTTACAAAAAAGTGTATTTTTACAAGATCAACATGTAATGAAAAAATTGAATAATACGCGTGACGCTATGAAATCATTTTTTGTTGCTGAAACTAAGTCTACATTATAGTTGTTCACAACGCCGACATACGCTTTAAACAGAGAGAAGTTATAAGGACTAGTTTCAATATCACGCATAACGCGATAATGGAACTGTGACATTAGTAATTGATATTTTACCTTGAGAGAAGACAAGATAATCAACGATGGAAAACGAGAAAGAAGGACGTTAACGAATGATATTCACGAAGAAAATACAGACGTGCATTCGTTATGCACTCTCTTAACCGTACATGGCGTATCTACTGGAAGCAAAAGTGGTCTTTCTTTATCGGCGTGACGCGCAATTACAAAGTTTTTTAACATAATAATGCATAAAAACTATAATGTCCCAAGTCATATTTTTCAGGCTGACTAGCTCTTTGTGCGTAGGAATTAAACGTATTATCTCAGAAATGTTCATAACAAAATCAAGCTCAATGTACACAGACAGTTAATAGGGCAATGTGTTTCTGTAACTTATTTTCGACACGACTAAGTCTAGATGTGAAATAGAAATTATCAGTAACTTAATTCCGTAATAAGCAGAATACTGTACATACTAATATTGGCTCAGCTGTCGGCTATTAACGTCTATAAACGAGAGCAGCAAATGTTACAGAACGCACTTAAGTTTTTTAAACACACAAAGTACTGTTCGTGACTGACGTAGTATTATCGATACCTATTTCACGTTAGTTCATCGCATACCTTGATGCCATGGGGTACAACTAAACAATAGCTTTCCGTTACCAAGGATAAAATACCGGGTGATCAAAAATTCAGTATAAATTTGAAAACTGAATAAATCACGGAATAATGTAGATAGAGAGGTAAAAATTGACACACATGTTTGGAATGACGTGGGGTTTTGTAAGAACCAAAAAAATACAAAAGTTCAAAAAATGTCCGACAGATGGCGCTTTATCTGATCAGAATAGCAATAATTAGCATAACAAAGTAAGATAAAGCAACGATGATGCTCTTTACAGGAAATGCTCAATATGTCCACCATCATTCTTCAACAATAGCTGTAGCCAAGGAATAATGTTGTGAACAGCACTGCAAAGCACGTCCGGAGTTATGGTGAGGCATTGGCGTCGGATGTTGTCTTTCAGCATCCCTAGAGATGTCGGTCGATTACGATACACTTGCGACTTCAGGTAGCCCCAAAGCCAATAATCGCACGAACTGAGGTCTGGGGACCTGGAAGGCCAAATATGACGAAAGTGTCGGCTGAGCACACGATCATCACCAAACGACGCGCGCAAGAGATCTTTCACGTGCCATCTGTCGGACATTTTGTGAACTTTTTTTGGTTCTAATAAAACCCCATGTCATTCCAAACATGTGTGTCAATTTTTACCTCTATATCTACATTATTCCGTGGTTTATTTGGTTTTCAAATTTATACTGACTTTTTGATCACTCTGTACATATCGATATCCGAAACAGGATGCGCCACAAGCTTCCACTGTTGTTAGTATGTGCCGTGCCAGTACATCCATCTAATATGTTTTAATTTGGGCTGAATATGGCTTGTTAATGAACGTAAGAACCACACAGCCCTGCAATGTGGAAAATGTCAAACGGCGAATAATCCAGTGTGAAAGAACAACTTGAACGTAAAGCAAGTTGTTATTAGTGACAAGATGATCCGAAGCACGCCGCAGAGGTGAGCCGAACACTGGCGTGGACAAATTGGGAAACTTTTTATTTATTAGGCCTCTTGCCGCACCTGTCAGGACGATACTAATGGCCCGCACTGAAATGCGCAGCATTCGCGGAGTCTTCGGTTTGAATTCCTCTGTAAAAATCCAGATTTAAATTTTCCTCTACAGCTGAGGGCAAAATGCCGGGATGGTTCCTCTGAAAAGGACACTGGCAATCTGCTTCCTTATTCTTCCTCAATAACAGCTAGAAGTCCGCCTACAACTTGGACTTGGAAGTCGACAGCACGTAAAACCGCGCCTACAACTTGGACTTGGAAGTCAACAGCACGTAAAACCGGATTCTTCCTTTTCCTTTCCGCTTCCGACCGCTTATACAGAGTTTAATGCTCACAGCGAGTGCGACAACCGCTCAAAAACACATTTGATTTCCCGAGCAAAATCGCAGCGGTTGAGGACCCACGTGTACATGAGACTACTGATGTTCCCCGCCGGTGCTGGCTGTACTCTCGCCGGATCCCTTCCTGCCCCTCCTGTCCATCCGTCGTCAGTTGCCTGTGAGGCGGGGCAGTCGTGTGAACTTTGTGCTGCCTGTAATCGCACTTTCAGCTGTCTGCGAAACGTACACCGTGAGGCGTGAACTGTCAGGCTGGCCGGTGCCCCTCGCGGAATGTTGCGCAGCACGAGCAGCTCATGTTGTTACTCTTATTTGGAGCACACATTTCGAAGGAATTATATTTTTGTCCGTTGAATAAAGATTAAGTGGACGAATATATAATCGCTCAGAAACGTACGCTCCTATTCTGCACCGCAAGTACATTTTTATTGGCCTGTAGCTCAGTTCGGCAGAAACAGAAGGCACACTTTCAGTTGCTCCTTTTATATCGTTCGAGGACAATGTTTAGAGCTGTTTCACGGAGCAGTCTGACCTGTGACACGCCACGCACTTCCTCATTTGGCGGTTTTATTGGGGTCGCGACGATACTGTGCGTCGGTCGAGGCCGTTAAGCTGACTCTCAACATTTTCACTAGCGAAGCGGGCAGCTGCATCTCCATTCGCATTATGTAAGTCGTTGAGCGGTCAGCAAAAACAAAAAGAAGAATAGGGTTTGACATGAGGGCGAGAATGGCATTAGTGGCAGAGCGCGAGATCGGATTCGTGAAGCGATAGGGAGAAAAGTGGTAAGTGTCGTTTGTCAAAGGAACGATCCCAGTATTCCCACGCCGGGCGGGCGCAGCTAGTGTGTCTAGCCGCTGCACCATCTCGTCGAGCGTTCGATCCGCGGCTCGGCACATCCGGTAACGGTACTGATGTGAAATTAGTAGTAAAACGACGAGATAATCCATATTTCTTTATAGCACGCAATTGGAATTAGTTTTAAAACGGCTACAAAAAGACATTTCTTGTACTTTTTACCGTCTAACAACACATTCGACAAAGTGAAAAATTCTCCTGTGCGAACAAGAAACACGTGCATAGCCACTTGCTGCTCGTCCGCATCGGGTCGTTACAGCGTCAAAATTGCAGAGAAAAGTTGAGCCTCAATGGTCGGCGCTACAACTTCGTAGGGATCCCTCACGAGCTTCCACGGGAGACTGCACTACAAGGTGACAGCGGTACACAACGCAGACGCCTCCGCGTCAGGGTTTAACGTCCCGTCGAGGACGAGGTCATCGGCGACTGAGCGCCAGCCCGCTGGGGGGCTCTGCTCGGTCAACAGTTAAACGTCTGTCAGGGCTGCAGGTGAATATTTAAACACCGTCAATGCAATGCGAAACCTAACCGGCTCCGAAAGTGGATTTTTTTGTAACTTTTACTGAAATAATCGTGGGTAAAATCGGAAAAATCAAATTTCTTGTTATTATTCAAGGAGCTCCACTTTTTTAATGATCTTTGGTTCTAATTCTGCGACTACTAAATTTTAAGAAGTTGCACATACGGTTTATCAGAAGTCTATAGCAGCTTTACCTAAAATGTCCAAATGTGTCTGAAATCTAATGGGACTTAACTGCTAAGGTCATCAGTTCCTAAGCTTACACACTACTTAAACTAAATTATCCTAAGGACAAACACACACACTCATGCCCGACAGAGGACTCGAACCTCCGCCGGGATCAGCCGCACAGTCCATGACTGCAGCGCCTCAGACCGCACGGCTAATCCCGCGCGGCCAGCTTTATCTGTAACACTTTACATTTCGCTATGGCGTAAGTTATTTATCGTTCCATCGGCGTAGTAAACCTGTCACAGTTATTTACGAAGTCCGACAGACAGAAGGCATCGCACAATATTGCAGTGGATTTCAACCATTGTCTTCAGCTGGACACAGTGAGAAGCGGCGTGCAGCAGGTGCCGTGCCGTGACGTGCCCTCGCCTACACCTGGGTAAGCTGCAGTCTGGAGCAGCTGGGCCGCTCCTCACGCAACCGAGCCGCCGGCTGTTTACCGAGAGGGCGAGCGGCCGCAGGGGCGGGCGTTGCCAGCTCCACACCTCGGCTCAGTTTCCGCCCGCTGCGAAACGGCACGGCCATTAAAAACTGCCTATCCACGCTTACTGCATTTCTGATATATTCTACGGCAAACGACAGCGTTTATTCTTCGCCGACCGACGTCATACGTTAGAACGAGCTCTCAGATTACAAACGTACCACAAGTATTACCCCATCGAGATTCTTAGCCGACCACGGCATTACTGCACCTGGTAATGAGGACGCTTCGGTCGGCTTATCATGATATTCTGCGAGGACGCGCTGGAGCATTTCTCGGTGTCGCGGAAGCATTTGCAGCGTGGTGCGTCATTCTGTACTTGTTTACTGTAACGTGACCGCCTGTTTCCGATAACGAGCACGGCAGGCCGAATGCAGTAACATAGCGGTCGAGTAGTATACGGTATTTGTTCATTAGAACTCTTGTAGGTCTTATTTGAAATGCTGCAATTGTCATCAACGCACTTCTTGTTTCCGCTACAATGGCATAAGAGGAAAACTTCCGTCCTCGCATATCACTTGTGGCCTTCACGCTTTTAACGCCCGCTAAGTTCACAGAAACGCTTTCCGTAGCAAGGGCCGGTTTGAGAACATTCTTTCCCACAAGCGACATATCATTTGGGCTCCCCTTCCTGCTTCAGACATTAAGTGTCTCGTCTCGGACTCTTGCAGAGTCTTTCTAGAATAAATTTAAGTCTAGTGATCGTGCAAACAGCTCGATTTTTCCTTTAATAATAAGCTCTACACAGACTTTTCTCTATAACACAAACGAATTTTATTATCTTATTCCGTTTAACGTCATTTCTGAGATATTTACAAGCTTTTAGTGAAAACAGATAGAGTTAGACCTACTGGACTGTTCTAACTTCAATAAAAATATGCTATCTATTTTAATGACGAGAAACAATACGAATATAAAATTCCCGTTATTTTTTAGTTTGACAATGGACCCTTTTCATTCTATAGTCTAAAAATTATTTTTCTCTCCGTCGGTAAAAGTGGAATAAGCACAAAAAATTTCTCTTACCCCTCTAGTATCTGTGTTAAACGAAACAGAAATATTCTATTAGTAAAGTCCTGTGTAACTGCTACGTTGCGCAAGTTACGATATACATTGGGTAAAATTTGCCCCCAATTACGTGGGGACTTGACGGAAAAGATTACACTTTAAACGCGTTTGTACTAACTACGACAATATATTGGTAGCTTCTCATTCGTAATTATCTCACAAACGGTCGCCTTGCGAGGCCAAATTCAGCGGAACGTTTTACATTGGACACTTCCAGCGACTACTTACGATGCAGCCCTGCACAAATGGCCGCCTGCGCCTTAAACGGGACCCAGTCTGTACGCAGAGTGACGACGGTAGTGCTACAAACTTACGGCTGTTCTTTCCAACAAGCCCTATGAGGTGGTTGCCACATCGCTGTATTACAGCTTCACTCACACCAGCGCGCTGCACTGGTTAACTACTTGATGTGAACTTTGCCCGGAAAACACTTGCCGTGCATTACTTCGTAGTCCTTTGTCGAAAACACAACAAGAAGCATTATTACATACTGGGCTTGACGCTTTATTTTTCACGTACCTTCAACTGGGAAAGTGCTCTATCTGCTTGCCTCCTAACTTCAACGATGCAAACGATGCAGGACGCAGCTTGCCCTAGACGTCACAAGGGTCGTGCTTCGTTTGGTCCGGCTAAACTTGTGGGGTCCTCAGTCTGTATCACACATTGTTGGATGCAATTATGCAAAACACCGTTTTTCTCAGCACCCTAACATGTTTCGGCACCACTGTGCCATCATCAGAGGGTTTTCGTTTTTATTTATTCTGCAATGTGAACATTTTTGTTAAATGATTATAAAATTATGTGCATTTTTAGTTCAAACAACAGATCGTTTCTTTTTGTAAACAGCTTTACATTTGGTGTGCATGAATTTTCTGGATCACTTGTGTGTTAATTACTACAGGTAGCTTGTTCTATCTTCTAGAATGTAATTCAGTTTTTCGCGATGTTTTCGCGTCTATATTAGTTTTTACTTCCGTTTTCGTATGGAAAGTACTTCCATTCTCCGCATAACGCGGAGTATGAAGTACTTGCCACACGAAAACGTAAGTAAAAACGAATATAGGCGCGAAAACATCGCGGAAAACTGAACTACATAAAAAGAAACCTCATCAACATAGTTTGGTTGCAGATGACAAGCTACTTGTAGTAATTAACACGCACGTGATCCAGAAAAATCATGCACACCAAATGTAAAGGCATTTACAAAAAGAAACGATCTGTTGTTTAAACTGAAAATGCACATAATTTTATAATCATATAACAAAAATGTTCACATTGCAGAATAAATAAAAACGAAAACCCACTGATGATGGCACAGTGGTGTCGAAACATGTTTGGGTACTGAGAAAAACGGTGTTATGCGTAACTGGCGGGCATCACATCCAACAATTTTAACTGCAAACACGGTCAATACAGGGAGCTGCAAATCAAAATACTGGACTGTATCACACAATTAATTACTTTTCATGCGAATGGTTGGGCGTAAACATTTAAAGGCATTAACGAGCAATGATAGGAGGGAAGAAGAAAGGGAAGAGGGAATGAAATTTGGCTTTTATCCTCCCAAGTCCTCTTAACAGAATGACAACTTACTGGGGGAGGCCACGACATTGGAATCACGGATGTACTTCAAACTGTGTACATCTGTAGTAGACCATTAAAGCAACATAATGTGCAAGTTGTAAGGAGCACTATTCTGGCAATTCTGAGAAAATCGCACGAGAAGTTTTACGCGTCTATAATGTAACTGATGTATCTTTGCGAAGGTACGGGCTGTAAGAAGTCATTCTGGTCACGTGTTTATAGATTACGCATATAAAGAGGCTCGTATATGAGGCGACGCTAGGAATCCTGTCATTTATTTTTTGATTTACATTTTTTCATCATTGGTCACGTTATTTAATCTGTATGACGTTGAACACGTAATATAATGAAAAAAAAACCACGTGCATTTTCATTAAGTTGTAGTGAATTGCATATGTTATTTGTCTAATTACTACTTTTAATTAAATTTTCAAGGACGAGGGACAGGCTTGTAAAGCCCAACTCAAACCTCGATAAATAATGATGCGAACGACGTTATTCAGTAACACAGTACGTCACAACGTGCCAAATCACAAGAGTAATGTACAAATACTAGTCGGATGTGCTCATACATTGCAGGATGGTATTTGTCATACAGACATGGTAAACATAAATTGAAACGGCATCTACTACACAGAAGGAATGCAGTTTTCCCGCATTTACAGGGAATGTTCAACGTTTCTATGAGAAAACACACCTCGTTGATATTTTGAAAAATTTCACTTTCTCCCGATAGTATGGATTAAAGTTAAGTTTGAGCGGGAGTCGAATCGTCGCCTCCTAGTGCGTCTTACAAAGCTCGAAGACTTGAGCATCATAAACTCTTAACGTCCGGTACCTACGCTCTGATACATCAGTTACACAGTAGACGCGCTGAACTTCTCTCGAGATATTCTCGGTATTCCCAGAGCGTGCACCTTACTGTTTGCACCTTATGTTGTTTTAATGGCCTGCCAAAGGTGCACAAAGTTCGAAGTAAATCTGTGATCCCAACGTCGTTGCCCCCCTTGTTAGCATGGAAGCGGCAGGTCTCACGAATCATCTCGCGTCATTTGCTTTAGTGGTAAAAGTAAAGCAACGCAAGAATCCCTACCTCGCAATCGACAGAACCCAACATTTTCGTGGAAATATGCATTAGTAATTTGAAAATCAAATTTATTTGATGTTTCTTATTTTTGGATTGTTCAGGTGTATTACTGTAATACCAACACACACTGAATAACAAAGATCTGGATCGGTCGCCAACGTGACCTGATTCTCACTGATTGGCGAACCCCCTACTACAGAACCATATACTACAGAAGCACATACTACTTAAATACGAGGTAGCGCACGAATCGCAACAAACGGTATCTGACTAAGCTGAGAGCAAACTACCTCCTCTCATTTTTTTTTTCACTGAGGATTAATCAGCACAACCTATCATTTATTCCGCCGGTCTGTTTGGCTAAAGCTAAGGTACGAAAAAGTAATACAGGTTCTGTGTTTCAGTCACGATTTCGCTGGGCCGCTGCCCTACCCTAAGCCTACGTGCTCTGTTTACGCCTTGCTGTGCGTTACTTTAGGCCTATGTTTCCTCTAGAGTTTCCAGTACTAAAATACAAACAGTATCGTGACTGTGATATTCTTTATCTATGTTTCTGCGCACCGATAATTTTACAAGTAACTTTTTATGTAGCGCGCAAACACTTCCTTAATTCACCCTCTGACACCCCCCTTTCTCGGCAGTGGCGGACGCGCGAGCACCATTTGTACGTCACTTTGTACGGGTACGCGGCAGTGCCGTGTGCATCTTTTTGCAGCACACAAGCTGCTCGGTTTCTGCCGCAGGGATGGAAGCACTTTGACAACGGTAACAGGTAACAAGTGAGCCGAGGCGAGGCGACACGACAGTAGCGTTCGCCGAACTTTAAGAAGAAAATACAGTATTTGTGGTATTGTGGCCAAGATCACAAACATTGTTCGAGTGCAAAGCAACGCCGGATACCACTGACGGATTTTGGGAAAGCTAATAGAAGTAGGTACTGCGCTGGGTCCGCAGCTATGTTCTTCTGACCCTAGTCAGCGCTGGCTGCCCTGCTCTTGCACGGATAACTTGGATACAACTTACCCCCCTAGATGAACCGTGTTGTTAGGATTTAACGTCACTAGAGGAGGAGAACAGAGTCGGATTGAGGGAAAGACAGTAGGAAAGAACCATTCCGGCTTTTGCCTCAATCGAGTGAGGGAAGCTAAATTGGACACCTGGGCGGCCGGACAGCTTTATCGACCGCTGCCCTACGGAATGCCGTTCCAATGCGCTCACCACCTCGTTCGTAACTCAGTAAGATGCCACTTATCTTTTTGCGCCGCGAACACGGACTACAAGTTCCACTGTTATCACCGCACTGTCCATCTTTGTTTGCATAACTCTGTCACACTCCTTCAAGACTGTCAACTTGCTTTTGAGTTTCGGTAACGTCAAGACTGGTTCACCTACACTGCCCCCCTTGCCCTGAAGGTTCGTCCGCGCGGCGTAGCGAGAGCGCCGCCGCATTTTCGCTCACAGTGACGGCGGCTACCCCCAGCCAAACAAACACACACAAGCACATACACGAGGCGGAAAGCTACCGGCCGGTCGCGCTGGCTGCGCCCAGGCTCACACCAAGGACGCCGTAACTTCTCTCACAGCACGCAGCAAGGTCGTTCTAAAAATTCTGCGCAGATTCAGGGAGTATTCATGCGATAAACACGGCCATAAATATCCGGTTTTAGCTTGCCAACATGTGGCTTTATATCACGCGGAGACAAGGGAAATGATCTAGTTTAGTGCCAGGGCTTTCGGTACATTACTCTCGTGCTTACATAGCAAGCACTGGAAATCGGGTTAAATTTGTTCGAGTTAAAACGAGTTGCGGAACAGGATACAAATTTACAACCCTGGATAGGTAAGTTTTCATAAAGATGGAATAAGTGCTAGGAAACGGTGTGTGTAGAAAATGTGCCAAACTGAAGGAGACGGCGTTTGCCGTCCGAAAGAGACGCAAGTAACTGGTGACCCATATAACAACACAGGTGGAGTGCTACGCATCTATTGACGCTGTTATTGAGCATTCCTCGTAAGATATTCAAATAACGAAAGTGGAGAAAGTGGTTATGATAGGTGATTCTTTAACCCAAATAAATAAAAGTTAGGTCTTATCCTGAGACAAAAAGTTTAAATGGTTCTGAGCACTTACTTAACTTCTGAGGTCATCAGTCGCCTAGAACTTAGAACTAATTAAACCTAACTAACCTAAGGACATCACAAACATCCATGCCCGAGGCAGGATTCGAACCTGCGACCGTAGCGGTCACGCGATGCCAGACTGAAGCGCCTAGAACCGCACGGCCACACCGTATCCTGAGACAATGAAGTCTTATCGTCGATGCTTTTATTTATTTTATTTTTGTCTTCACTTAATATGAATAGAAAATTTGAATCACCATTAAGGTAAAGGACTATTAAATGAACAGCCCAAATTTCGTACATCTTTGCAGCAGTTTAGACAGACGACAAAGTCAACTAGCTTTTGCTAACAATGATTGCAGTAGTGATTAGGAACGCGACCACTACTTGATGCTTGTCACTAAAACAGCCAAGGACAGACACTAACCTCCCCTCTAGTGATTTTACGAAAATTCAAATCTTCCGCATTTGCACATGTTCTGAAGTAAATCGTTCATGTTTACCCGCATGTGTACTGGTTTGGTCACTTTCCTCCAATAAAGTTTTAAATTTGTACTATTCTGACGTGTGAGGAAACAAGGGACATCCACTCTCTTCATGTTAGCAGGAAAAAGCTGGAGGCGATTACGTCACGCAGAGATATGAAAAGGAGGAACTGCCAGTTCAACGTCTCGCAGACGTCACTTTACAGACGGTTAGTTCAGTTTGACAAAGGCATGAAGAGAATAGACCGTAGCATTATTGAGTCACACTTGCATTAAACTACAATAATGGGCAAGTTTTCACGGGAATGTACAACCCCCTCCCCTCTCCCATCCCCGCCCCACTCTTCCCAGAGCGCCAACCACTCTCACCGCATTATTCTGCGACCAGCAGAAACATGCAACATGTTTTAAACTATAAAAATGTGCAAAAGTTTTCGGAGTACGATTTACGATCGAAAAATACACTTTTGCAAAAACTGACGGATGATTTGGGCAGCGGTGCTGTGCTTTAAGATTCCCAAGAGTGTCTTAATATCGAAAGAATATTACGTGCTTACTGATCACATATTCTCAAACTGCTAAGTAATTGTGTGATGTTTGCTGAAACTACACATTCGTTAAAATAATTAGTTTAACTTCACAGCAGAGCAATAAGGATAATTCAGTGGATTTGTCATAGTGAATCACAAAATCAGGAGTCTGTCTCGACAACATATACACGCTTTTTCAAACCATACACGGCATGTATAGTACCGACTATACAGGCAAATTTGTATTTATTCAAACTGGAATAATTGGTAAAGATAAAGTCATCTGAATGCACTGTATGAGAAACGTGCATAATACCTCCCTACGATAGAGTTTAGTGCGTTGCACGAGGAAACCAAAAACGAAATGAGAATATTACACTGTGTGTGTGTGTGTGTGTGTGTGTGTTTTCGACATACGGTATGTCAGCGTCCATCAGTCGTTACTACTAAGCCAGAACAGACAAATGGTGGTGGTGATAGCCAACAATGTAACTCTGTGAAATCTTGTGGGGTTATCAGCCGAGTGGTGTCGTCGCCTTGTCGCAACATTACAAAGGATTCAGTGCGACTTCGCCTGAAGATGATGGATAAGGAACACACTGAAACGTTGCTACAAGACGACGACACCACTCGGCTGATGACCCCACAAGATTTCACAGCTGAAATACGCCGAGAGCGCCTGAAATCACATAATGTAATCTGTGTCATCGAAAATAAAGGTTATAATAGCATTATCCAGAAACTACAAAGGTATGTGCGAGTGGGCATATGAAACCATCAAAAGTACTCGTATCTCTCATATCATCGATGCTTCCGTATCACCCGATATAGAAACCGCATACTGGAGCCAAACGGTATGCTAAAGCTGCGGAAAGAGCCCTGTAATCTAGGAACTGATGGAAACGTCATTGAAGTCTATTTGGAAACCAGATATTATTTCCTTTCGTGCAAGTGTAACTCGCATAGTGATAGGGAACAAACAAAAGTGAGGAAACATTTCACGATAATGGCTACATTCGTAAGCACAAAGAAGTAGAGCAGATCGAAGTTGCTTTTCTTAGACTCCCCTAGTACAGGGGGCGGTACTTGCACGGGCTAGGGAGAGTAATACGATCAGTGAGGGATTATTTGAAGACACGGAAACATGGCGCCGATTCTGGCTATTCATTTCATTTCAGGAATAGAGTGACTGGACACTGTGTTGCCAAGACTGTTAAGGTACCGTATTTTATCGCATAAGCTCCTCCCTCGCATAATCCCCTCCCGTACTATTTTTCATCATTAAAAACATTATTTTATTAATATCGCTCATAATCCCCTCTCCTGGTTCCTTCCTTCTGCAGCGGCCTTCAAATGACTTGACTACAGACAACAATGGACACAGTGGTAATTGCCATAAAAATATTTCCATGGTCACAACATACCGTAAATTTTAAAAGTAAAGTTGCAGACATATTTCTAGCACAGTTTGTAACAGGTCGTCTTAATGTCGAATTATTCAAACTACGCGGTAAAATTTAAATTACATTTGTTATCTTAACGCCGATTCAAACTGAGTTAAAGCTGCAGAAAGACATTTCTCCGTTGATTCTCATTCTCAATATGGTAGTCGCGGAGTCCACGCTCTCTATCCTTTGCAAGGCTCTCATTTCTGCCCACCTACTGCAGGATACATTCGTTCGAACCTGCTTACTGCAA
Source organism: Schistocerca cancellata (assembly GCF_023864275.1). Classification (NCBI taxonomy): domain Eukaryota; kingdom Metazoa; phylum Arthropoda; class Insecta; order Orthoptera; family Acrididae; genus Schistocerca; species Schistocerca cancellata. Next base: position 1,139,821,587 of record NC_064626.1, on the reverse strand, counting down.
GTTGTAAAAAAGTAAAGAAGGCAATCACTTTTTGGAGAGTAAGTCATGCATCTACAGGCTGACAGAAAGTCAACAAGTGATAACTTTACCGCGTAGATGCGGACGGTCTTGTATCTGAGTGTGTTTATTTGAAGGTAAATATTACGAACGGAACGAAGAACGTTATTACATGTCTATCCAGTACAAGTACGTCGGTACTCAAATGTAAAAGTCGAAGACTTTGAGACAATATAACGTTAACATGTAACTCACCACAAGAGTTTTGTAATGTATTACGCTTATCTCGATACTGTTACGGCATCTGTACCGGATTATTCAGCACTCACATCTACATCGATACTCTGCAAATCACATATAAGTGCCTGGCAGAGGGTTCATCGAACCACCTTCACAATTCTCTATTATTCTAATCTCGTATAGCGCACGGAAAGAACGAACACCTATATCTTTCGGTACGAGCTCAGATTTCCCTTATTTCATCGTGGTGATCGTTTCTCCCTATGTAGGTCGGTGTCAACAAAATATTTTCGCATTCGGAGGAGAAAGTTAGTGATTGGAATTTCGTGAGAAGATTCCGTCGCAATGAAAAACGCCTTCCTTTTAATGATGTCCAGCCCAAACCCTGTATCATTTCTGTGACACTCTCTCCCATATTTCGCGATAGTACAAAACGTGGTGCCCTTCTTTGAACTTTTTCGATGCGGCTCGTCGTGAAGTTGCGTGCTTATGGAATATCGTCTCAGTTATGTGAATGGATTTGTGATTTCCTGTCAGAGAGGTCACAGTTGGTAGTAATTGACGGAAAGTCATCGATTAAAACAGAAGTGATTTCTGGCGCTCCCCAAGGTAGTGTTATAGGCCCTTTGCTGTTCCTTATCTATATAAACGATTTGGGAGACAATCTGAGCAGTCGTCTTAGGTTATCTGGTAAGCATCCCACACCGCGCAGCAGTATTCTAAAAGAGGACGGACAAGCGTAGTGCAGCCAGTCTCCTTAGTAGGTCTGTTACATTTTCGAAGTGTCCTGGCAATAAAACGCAGTCTTCGGTTAGCCTTCCCCACGACATTTATTGTGTGTTCCTACCAATTTAAGTTGTTGGTAATTGTAATACGTAAGTATTTAGTTGAATTTACGGCTTTTAGATTAGACTGATTTATCGCGTAACCGAAGTTTAAGGAATTCCTTTTACCACTAATGTGGGTGGCCTCACACTTTTCGTTATTTAGGGTCAACTGCCAACATTCGCACCATTCAGATATCTTTTCTAAATCGTTTTGCAATTTATTTTGATCTTCTGATGACTTTACTACTCGATAAACGACAGCGTCATCTGCAAACAACCTAAGACGACTGCTCAGATTGTCTCCCAAATCGTTTATATAGATAAGGAACAGCAAAGGGCCTATAACACTACCTTGGGGAGCGCCAGAAATCACTTCTGTTTTAATCGATGACTTTCCGTCAATTACTACCAACTGTGACCTCTCTGACAGGAAATCACAAATCCATTCACATAACTGAGACGATATTCCATAAGCACGCAACTTCACGACGAGCCGCTTGTGTGGTACAGTGTCAAAAGCCTTCCGGAAATCCGGAATCGACATGAAATCCCTTGTCAATAGCACTTAGCACTTCATGTGAATTGAATAAAGAGCTAGTTGTGTTACACAGGAACGATATTTTCTAAACCCATGTTGACAGCGTGTCAATAGACAGTTTTATTCGAAGTAATTCATAATGTTTGAACACAATATCTGTTCCAAAATCCTGCTGCATATCGACGTTAACGATATGGGCCTGTAATTTAGTGGCTTACTCCTATTACCTTTCTTGAATACTGGTGTGACTTGTGCAGTCTTTGGGTACGGATCTTTCGTCGAGCGAACGGTTGAATATGATTGTTAAGTATGGAGCTAGTGCATCAGCATACTCCGAGAGGAACCTAACTGGTATACAGGCTGCACCAGAGCACTTGCTTTTATTAAGTAATTTGAGTTGCTTGACTACTGCGAGGATATTTACTTCTACGTTACTCATGTTGGCAGCTGTTCTCGATTCGAATTCTGTAACATTTCTTTTGTGAAGGCATTTCGGAAGGCTGTGTTTAGTAACTCTGCTTTGGCAGCACTGTCTTCGATAGTATCTACATTGCTACCGCGCAGAGAAGGCACTGATTGTTTCTTGCGACTAACATACTTCACATAGGACCAGAATCTCTTTGGATTTTCTACCAGGTTTCGAGATAAAGTTTCGTTGTGGAAACTGTTACAACCATCTCGCATTGAAGTCCGCGCTAGATTTCGAGCTTCTGTAAAAGATCGCCAATCTTGGGGATTTTGTGTCTGTTTCAATCTGGCTTGTTTGTTTCGTTGTTTCTGCAACAGTGTTCATCTACATCTACATCTACATCTATACTCCGCGAGCCACCTTACGGTGTGTGGCGGAGGGTACTTATTGTACCACTATCTGATCCCACCTTCCCTGTTCCATTCACGAATTGTGCGTGGGAAGAACGACTGCTTGTAAGTCTCCGTATTTGCTCTAATTTCTCGGATCTTTTCGTTGTGATCATTACGCGAGATATATGTGGGCGGTAGTAATATGTTGCCCATCTCTTCCCGGAATGTGCTCTCTCGTAATTTCGATAATAAACCTCTCCGTATTGCGTAACGCCTTTCTTGAAGTGTCCGCCACTGGAGCTTGTTCAGCATCTCCGTAACGCTCTCGCGCTGACTAAATGTCCCCATGACGAATCGCGCTGCTTTTCGCTGGATCATGTCTATCTCTTCTATTAATCCAACCTGGTAAGGGTCCCATACTGATGAGCAATACTCAAGAATCGGACGAACAAGCGTTTTGTAAGCTACTTCTTTCGTCGATGAGTCACATTTTCTTAGAATTCTTCCTATGAATCTCAACCTGGCGCCTGCTTTTCCCACTATTTGTTTTATGTGATCATTCCACTTCAGATCGCTCCGGATAGTAACTCCTAAGTATTTTACGGTCGTTACCGCTTCCAATGATTTACCACCTATGGCATAATCGTACTGGAATGGATTTCTGCCCCTATGTATGCGCATTATATTACATTTATCTACGTTTAGGGAAAGCTGCCAGCTGTCGCACCATGCATTAATCCTCTGCAGGTCTTCCTGGAGTACGTACGAGTCTTCTGATGTTGCTACTTTCTTGTAGACAACCGTGTCATCTGCAAATAGCCTCACGGAGCTACCGATGTTGTCAACTAAGTCATTTATGTATATTGTAAACAATAAAGGTCCTATCACGCTTCCTTGCGGTACTCCCGAAATTACCTCTACATCTGCAGATTTTGAACCGTTAAGAATGACATGTTGTGTTCTTTCTTCTAGGAAATCCTGAATCCAATCACAAACCTGGTCCGATATTCCGTAAGCTCGTATTTTTTTCACTAAACGTAAGTGCGGAACCGTATCAAATGCCTTCCTGAAGTCCAGGAATACGGCATCAATCTGCTCGCCAGTGTCTACGGCACTGTGAATTTCTTGGGCAAATAGGGCGAGCTGAGTTTCACATGATCTCTGTTTGCGGAATCCATGTTGGTTATGATGAAGGAGATTTGTATTATCTAAGAACGTCATAATACGAGAACACAAAACATGTTCCATTATTCTACAACAGATTGACGTAAGCGAAATAGGCCTATAATTATTCGCATCTGATTTATGACCCTTCTTGAAAATGGGAACGACCTGCGCTTTCTTCCAGTCGCTAGGTACTTTACGTTCTTCCAGCGATCTACGATAAATTGCTGATAGAAAGGGGGCAAGTTCTTTAGCATAATCACTGTAGAATCTTAAGGGTATCTCGTCTGGTCCGGATGCTTTTCCGCTACTAAGTGATAGCAGTTGTTTTTCAATTCCGATATCGTTTATTTCAATATTTTCCATTTTGGCGTCCGTGCGACGGCTGAAGTCAGGGACCGTGTTACGATTTTCCGCAGTGAAACAGTTTCGGAACACTGAATTCAGTATTTCTGCCTTTCTTCGGTAGTCCTCTGTTTCGGTGCCATCGTGGTCAACGAGTGACTGAATAGGGGATTTAGATCCGCTTACCGATTTTACATATGACCAAAACTTTTTGGGGTTCTTGTTTAGATTGTTTGCCAATGTTTTATGTTCGAATTCGTTGAATGCTTCTCTCATTGCTCTCTTTACGCTCTTTTTCGCTTCGTTCAGCTTTTCCTTATCAGCTATGATTCGACTACTCTTAAACCTATGATGAAGCTTTCTTTGTTTCCGTAGTATCTTTCGTACATGATTGTTATACCACGGTGGATCTTTCCCCTCGCTTTGGACCTTAGTCGGTACGAACTTATCTAAGGCGTACTGGACGATGTTTCTGAATTTTTTCCATTTTTGTTCCACATCCTCTTCCTCAGAAATGAACGTTTGATGGTGGTCACTCAGATATTCTGCGATTTGTGCCCTATCATTCTTGTTAAGCAAATATATTTTCCTTCCTTTCTTGGCATTTCTTATTACACTTGTAGTCATTGATGCAACCACTGACTTATGATCACTGATACCCTCTTCTACATTCACGGAGTCGAAAAGTTCCGGTCTATTTGTTGCTATGAGGTCTAAAACGTTAGCTTCACGAGTTGGTTCTCTAACTATCTGCTCGAAGTAATTCTCGGACAAGGCAGTCAGGATAATGTCACAAGAGTCTCTGTCCCTGGCTCCAGTTCTGATTGTGTGACTATCCCATTCTATACCTGGTAGATTGAAGTCTCCCCCTATTACAATAGTATGATCACGAAACTTCTTCACGACGTTCTGCAGGTTCTCTCTGAGGCGCTCAACTACTACGGTTGCTGATGCAGGTGGTCTATAGAAGCATCCGACTATCATATCTGACCCACCTTTGATACATAGCTTAACCCAGATTATTTCACATTCGCATTCGCTAATAACTTCACTGGATATTATTGAATTCTTTACTGCTATAAATACTCCTCCACCATTGGCGTTTATCCTATCCTTGCGGTATATATTCCATTCTGTGTCTAGGATTTCGTTACTGTTCACTTCCGGTTTTAACCAACTTTCCGTTCCTAATACTATATGCGCACTATTTCCTTCAATAAGAGATACTAATTCAGGAACCTTGCCCTGGATACTCTTGCAGTTTACCAATATTACGTTAACTTTTCCTGTTTTTGGTCTCTGAGGACGGACGTTCTTTATCAACGATGATAATGTCCTCTCTGGTAAGCCGTCAGGTATTTTATCGTTTCGCCCAAGGGGGGGGAGGCCCTCTAACCTAAAAAACCCCCGTGTGCACGCCACACGTACTCTGCTACCCTAGTAGCTGCTTCCGGTGTGTAGTGCCGTTTTGTGTGCCAAGGAGGATCAGCTCCGTCGTTTGTTAATTTATTTGGTATAAATCTCTCAACTGCTGCCGATACTATTTCTTTGAATTCAAGCCACATCTGATCTACACTTGTATTATTAATTTGGAATGAGTAGAGATCGTCTCTCAGAAAGGCGTCAAGGGAATTTTTATCTACTTTTTTGAACAGGTATATTTTTCGCTTGTTTTTGGAGGATTTGGAGATTACAATATTCAATCTTTGTCTTGTTTGTCTAAAATATTCCTGTCTAAATATTCATGTGCAAGCAATGAACTATGTTGAGACTCGCAGGGAAACAAATACTGGAATTTGTCACAGAACTGTTATTCTGTCGATTATAGAAAGAGTTGTCGATACAATGTGAAACTGTTCGTTACTGTTTTAGCAGGACAAGGTAACCGTGGCTTCTAATGTCGGGAACGTGTGGCACAAAAAGGCCTACACCGAGTCACTTGACTGCTCGCTCCCAGCTGTGAGAAGCGCCGGCCGGCCAGGCGCCGCGCCACGCCGGACTTCCTGTTTGCGCAGATCAGAGGCCCCCCAGGCGGCGCGCAGCTCGTGGCCATCCGCTTCCGCTTCTGCTCTTACGGCGTTTCACACGGTACCGGTATAATCTACATCTACATTTATACTCCGCAAGCCACCCAACGGTGTGTGGCGGAGGGCACTTTACGTGCCACTGTCTTTACCTCCCTTTCTTGTTCCAGTCGCGTATGGTTCGCGGGAAGAACTACTGCCGGAAAGCCTCCGTGCGCGCTCGAATCTCTCTAATTTTACATTCGTGATCTCCTCGGGAGGTATAATTAGGGGAAAGTAGTATATTCGATACCTCATCCAGAAACGCACCCTCTCGAAACCTGGCGAGCAAGCTACACCGCGATGCAGAGCGCCTCTCTTGCAGAGTCTGCCACTTGAGTTTGCTAAACATCTCCGTAACGCTATCACGCTTACCAAATAACCCTGTGACGAAACGCGCCGCTCTTCTTTGGATCTTCTCTATTTCCTCCGGCAACCCGACCTGGTACGGATCCCACACTGATGAGCAATACTCAAGTATAGGCCGAACGAGTCTGAAGTCTAAGAAGCACACGACAGTTGCTTCTTGTGCATCCACGGCAAGCTTCAGGTCATCTGTTACCTCTATTAAGGCGGAAGTAGTGCTGTGATGTATACGACAACCTGTTTGGTATTTGTATTGTAAGTTGTTTGCGGTTACGTAGCTTGTTACCTGGTCGTGGACTTTATATTCAAAGACATCAGCAGAACAAGAAGAGTGTAGATATGTCGGTAGTCAGAGGGTGCTGTGGAAACGTCCTTTTCAGGTAGTGACTTATTAATTAGTCCCTGTTCGGCCCAAGCCTCGGGGAGAGCAACTGCCTTTAAGTAGTGGTTAAAGAAATCTGTTTTGGTGAGCAATGGTGGGCCAATAATAAGCTTCATCATCTGGGCTGTGATACCATCGTGTCCACTAGATGCTGATCTGAAACGTGTGAAGGCTTTTTTGAGGGAATTGCAAATAAAATGCTTCAGAAAGAACTTTTCGTTGCCCCAGTCGTTTACGCCCATGAAGTGATCAATGAGTCTCTGTTTCTTTTGTGGTTCGAGTATTTCCTTTTGAACAGTCTATCCGCATCGTAGAATCCTGCAGGCATCTTCACAAACTTCGCTCGCTTCCTCCTCAGCTCTCTTGCTGGGTCTGTTATTTTCCACTCGCACGTCAGGCGCCAAAAGTCGCCTGAAGCTGAGTCCCCCTTTCACTGCCGCGACTGCCTCGAAGGCTTCGCAGCTTCCGCGAGGCCGCCGCCAACACGGTCACCTTGCACGATCGCCCCACAAATCAATGCGGCTACAATGGCGCCAATAGATCCCACGGCAACAAGTAAGTGAGCGCCCGACATTTTGTGACGCCACGCAATGTCCGCAAAATGTCAGCCGTCTAGCGAGCGCGCGCGCGCGCGTACGCACGCACGCACACACACACACACACACACACACACACACACACACACACAATATGACTGACGAGTGCTCAGTTCCTAGTATTGTGAAGTCTGAAAACAAAATTTCAAGTGGCATTTATAAGAAGCAGAACATCGATAACAAAGGAACAAAAACAGAACATGTAGATCAACACCCACGAAATCTGCCACTGAAGGGCCTTGCAAAGAATAAAGGCGAAACCCGTATGGCACAAAAATTGTGTTCCATTCAGTTGGAATCAGACGATCCCAAAATAAAACTTCCCAAAATAAAAATTATCACCATACTGTAATACTGTCATACAATGTTCAACTTTCATATCTAGAATATATGGCGTAAAAGTGTCCCCTCCAGACACACAATTGGCGAAGCCCTGTAATGCATATGTTTTATTCTATAATTCGATCACACAATAACTGAGAAACGTTTACAGCTATAATACTATAGGCAATTTCTAGAGTTCCCTGCCAAACAGCTACGTGCTTATAGCACTTCTCCCTTGCAACTTTAAAACTGATTTACACACTGCTCGCTATTTAGCCGAAGCAAAACACCCTCGTCAGCAACAAGCAATATCTCTTTAATGTAGATCTGGCAATTATCAGTTGTTAATATAATGATACTTTTTTTTGTTAAGATGGTCTGTCCGCAGCACAATAAAGGCAACATTTGTTTTGGCGAAACGAGTATTGCCTTTGCCCTCTTGCACACAGACGATCCTAAGCTGAATAAAACACCAGAAATATTAGTGAACCCGCAGTTCGCTACTAGCAAAAATAATCAGGTGACTCTTTTTAACGGCTGACTACAGTTTCATCGGTAATAAAAACCTTTCTACCTTCTTCAAAGTGAACACAGATCGCTAGTTGTAACGATCTGCTTTTCTTGTTTTTGAAGATTGCGAACGCAGCAGTGGTAAGCTCCAAAATTTAAAATGAAATGACGCAAACTCAATACAGTGACGATTCAGGCGAGCAGCAGCGAAAGACTCTGGACAAAATAAGCGGTCAATCTGCGAAAGAACCTGTAGTGAGAGCGGCAACACTTCTTCCACATACTGTAACACTCATGAGCCAGTCAATTACTTAGAGCAAGGGAGTCCAACCCGCGGCCCAAAGAAAGTCACAAAGAAACCCAACAGGGAAAACATGTATTCAATAAAATTCTGGTTACATTATGATAAACTTAATATTTTCCATATGAAAACTCCGGCCGCACAATATTATTTTTCACTGGTTCGCCACATTTTTTTTTTTTTTCCTCCTAGTGTTAAGTATACTATATGTGGCTTGAAAATACTCATCTTCTTCAAAATGGCTCTGAGCACTATGGGACTTAACATCTGAGGTCATCAGTCCCCTAGAACTTAGAAATACTTAAACCTAACTAACCTAAGGACGTCACACACATCCATGCCCAAGGCAGGATTCGAACCTGCGACCGTAGCGGTCGCGCGGTTCCAGACTGAATCGTCTTCTTCCAATGTGGTACAGTTGGTAAGCTAAAAGGTTGGAGCCGGCCGCAGTGGTCGTGCGGTTCTAGGCGCTGCTGTCTGGAACCGCGAGACCGCTACGGTCGCAGGTTCGAATCCTGCCTCGGGCATGGATGTGTGTGATGTCCTTAGGTTTAACTAGTTCTAAGTTCTAGGGGACTAATGACCTCAGAAGTTGAGTCCCATAGTGCTCAGAGCCATTTTAAAAGGTTGGATACTTGCAATAAGTTTTAATTTTACTCTCGTCGGAAGAGAGATAAAGCTGTACCTTCTAGGGTTTCACTTGGACAACAGCTGTCTGTCATAGCGATATTCTAATAGCTCCCCTTCCCTCTTGGCAGAGATCCTGTTGTATTATATACTTTTACACCGTCGTAAAAATTTTTCGAATCAATAGTTCATTGAAAATAAACTGTGAAGGGAAGTTTCCCTCTGTACATTTGCAAGTGCTGCCTAGGGAACGCGCTATTCATTAAGTGCAAAAACGCAGAGAAGAGGACAATTAACGTGAGCTCCTCAAAAAGCTATCTGAAGATGATTATATAAATTACGGTTTTAATACACAAATGAAAAAAATAAAAAAGCGAGTACTTACGGTTTTCTATAATCACGCCTAACGCGTTAAGTATATTGCATTAAATTACTACGCTGTCTTCTCCCGAGATTATGACATAAGAGGGGAGAAAAAAATATTTGTTCAGTACTTCTGGAAGGAGTGTATTTCACGATTAGCTGCGAAAATTTCCAGAGAAAGACGACTGGAGATTTCTTTCTCTTGTCCTTTTCTTCCTCATACAGCAGGCTACATTATACGGTCATTACGTACTACCTCGTAACCACAAGCAATTGCTTCAGCCAAGTACTCATTTCGAAACCGGTGTTATTAAAGGGTAGTATTGAGATAGATGAGCGGCCGGTCTTCTTCCTCGTGTGTCACGACCGCAGCCGCAAACGAGAGGTGTTGTCATTCCAGAGACGCCGGATCTGTTTACGGATGCGCTAGGTGCCAGTACAGAAAACAAAAACCTTTCTCACGTGCTGATAGGTGCGCGTTATCTGCTGGCAGTGGGACGAACGCGCTAATCACTGTGAGACAAACAGAACACGCTGGGCAGTGCGATGGCGGCCGGCCAGAGGTAGTCAAATATCCCCGCATCGCGAGGCATTCCGCCAGCCAGTGTCACAGCCGTGTCTCTCAAGTCTACTGCCTAATTGACAGACAGCTGGTGCAGACTTTCTAAATGACAACAGTCCTAAATTACGTGCAGGTCGTGGCGATTCGGTAACTGCATTCTTCAGCGAAATTTGCTTACACGATGGTGGGCATCGAACAATTACGAAATACCAGCCTGCGAGAAGATATAGACGTTGGCGATAGGAGGTCTGCGTCTCTCCTTCGGACGTATAACAACAGCTGAGCTGGCGCATTTCTGGTCATGGACGGCAAAGGTCTCAGTTAGGGTGAAGGTTATCGTTGCCACAGAGGTTAGGTATTTTTCTGTCCAGGGATCGTACGGGTAACGATAGGAAGAACAGGTTTGGCTTATACTTTAGAACTCTACGAAACTTTCCACTAATGTTAACAAGGCCATAACCTTTACGATGTGTGTGCTATTTCTCCGTTCTTAGATAATGGTTTGACTTCCGTTCAAAACAGATTTTTGTAAACGTACAGAATTGGCGATATGAATTCCGTAACTCGGTTTGCCACTCCCTAGTGGACAGGTCACCTTGTCCAGTATGATCCGCTCCCTGTCGGCAATATGTGGGTGTGCGGAACTGGAATTCCCAGGTACTGACGGGCGGATGCGTCAGATAGTCTGGACACACCGTAGCGGCGGAAGAATGTCTCGGCCAGCCGAGCACTGCGGCGGGCACACGTGTGTAATTTGTGAAATACTGAGGAGTAGCGCCTCCTGTACTACGGAATAAAATATTTTTGCGTGCCAAGTTGTGTTGCGCCTCATCACTGTGGACTGGAAATAAGGGGAGAGCAATGAGTCCTGTCGTTCAAAATGGCTCTGAGCACTATGGGACTTAACATCTGAGGTCATCAGTCCCCTAGAACTTGGAAGTACTTCAACCTAACTAACCTAAGGACATCACATACATCCATGCCGGAGGCAGGGTTCGAACCTGCCACCCTAGCAGTCGTGCGGTTCCAGACTGAAGCGCCTAGAACTGCTCGGTCACAACGGCCGGCCAGTCCTGTCGTACTACACCTCAAAACTTACACGTACCAATGCAGGACCAGAGGACTGCAAGTGAACTGCGTACACGAGAAATCGTCAATTCGCCCATTTACTACATACGGTACTATCCAATGCTGACAAATTTTTCGCTTCACTACGTCATCTAACAACAGTGTTACAGAGCAACAGTTTCTTTGGCTTAACTGCACAAAAGCTTCTCAAGACAACTTCTCCTTTCATTACGTCATAATGGACAGTCCGAGGCCGACGAGAAAGACAGGCCGCGGCGCGTACGTCACGAAGGTAGTCCTGCGCTCGCTCGCTCACTCGAATCAGCAGACAAACTACGTTTCTACACCTGTTAACTCGTAACTAGGCGTGTCCGTACAAACTAAAACTGAATCTTCTACTGGAATCCGCTATTATGGAATCTTACTGTTATTAGTCCTATAATGATAGGAAGTCCATTGATAGGAAAACAATTTGTTACGATTGTACTGGTGTACAATAAAATAAAATCATGCTAAAATGATTATCAGTTGCATAAGGCACCACTTCCAGCATGTAATGAGAACTGTTAAGCAGAAGAGACTAAGTGCTATAAACAAGCCGTTATACCATTTATATCGAGTGTTGATCTTAAATTAAATTTTGCTGTTGTACTGTTAATCAGCAAAGCTTCATAATAGCAGATTCCAGTGGAAGATATAATTCTCGTTAGTAGTTACATGCCCAGCTGCGAGTTAACAGGTTTAGAACCGCAATTTGTCTGCTGAGCTGAGCGATCGCGCGAGTTCAGGACTACCTTCGTGACGTACGCGCCGCGGCCTGTCTTTCTCGTGGGCCTCGGGACAGTCAACGAAAGGGTTACGGAGGTGTAGATATAAGAATTATACCAGGGAAATCATTCGATCTTCCAATTGTGGAAAACAGAGATGAGGATGAGTAGTTCGGATTGACGCGCTTTGTGGTTGCCCAGTTTTCTGTGTAACACAGTCGTCATTTTAATGTTCCTTTCTTTGGTGCTGAAGGACAATTTGCTGAACAGCGCAAAGAAACAAAAATTTAGTCCATATTATCCCCCCCCCTTCCCCCAAAACTCTAAACAATAAGTTTCTAACAGTAACTTTCTTTTCTAATTCACTCATTGATTATACTACGTACTATTTCCTCCACTCGAACACACTGTAATAATTTTGTCTCTTACTTCAGTAGCACTTTAGAACAACGTGGCTACTGATACCATACATATTTTTCTTCGTCATCTGACATTTGGCGGAGAGAGCCGCACTACAAGGTAAGGGGCTTTAATATCATCCCCGGTCTTAATTTCACCTTCCTACGGATTTTCAGTTTCCATAATTAGTAATACATGTTTAACTGCGCGAACATACGTGACCTCCGTCCACTGTATTGTTCAGACACTTTGTTGTGTGAAGCACGTGTAGCCTGCGTGTACGAAGAAATTCATTTTTTTAATGCTGAGGTCGGTCAGTGTAACAGTCGAATTAACAGCCTGGAATTCTCCTAGTGTGAGCAATGATTTTTGTTCAAATATGGGGCTGTATTTCAGTCACGTGTTGTAGTTCCTGGTGTGTAATAGTTACAGTCAAGGTTTGACATGTGTTACTGCAGTGGCCAATACAAGGAACCTGGGGATGTTTGTAATTTCTTCCCCCGTGCACTTCCTATTTTCGTCCCTGGGGCGAAATTTAGAACTGTTATTAGACACTGATTTTATTTGCTCTTTGTAATGATTAGGTTATTTTTTTTAATATGGGAAAACGCAAGGGAAGAGAAATGCATTCGTCGCAAGAAATCCTTAGTTTGTTATCACGAAACATGCTGTTGATCTACACAGACATAGAAATCAGAACTCATGCGTATGCCATTAACGACGTACGAGCATCTCCATCTCCCTCCCCCCCTCTCTCTCTTTGAGGGGGTGAGTACAAATGAAACCTTTAATTCAGCTTAAAAAATAATGTTCATATTACTCGGGAAACGAAGTGGTCTTCTGTTTTTCTACCTGGTCTGGCACAACAGCTGTCAAATACTACGCGCACGACGCACTTAAATAATGAGTCTGCGCTACACAGCTACACAAGTGGTCGGTATGCAGTATACAGCTATACTGTATGACGTCCACACGTCAGACTGAGGCGCACGAATGTGCGAATTCGGCGAGTATCTGACGGAGAAGCCAGTACGGCCTTGCGCAGCAAGCCAGTCCAGAGCGAGGGCTAAATACGTGAAAGGAAAATCACGAAACCTGGATTCGGATTTAGATTCGCCCTTGTTACAACCCCAAGAGCGAAACTCTTCGCTAGGACTTAAGTTCAGTGAGTCAATCTGTAACGCCAAAGCGTGGTAATTACCTTACAGTGTAATTTCGATATCAAAACCTTACTTATCGATTAAGCTCAATATATGTGTTGTCGCGCCTGACAAATGAGAAAGTCACTGCGATAAGGCGGTTGCTACGATAACACTGACAGGAACATTCCGCTCCTTTAGCGAATGTGACACTGTGATGCTTGAAAGATATCACTTAAGTGGAATATTCCATTCTCCTACTGCGCAAGAACCGTCAAAAAACTCCTTAATAACAATTTCCGTCGCAAAATGATTTGAAGTGCAAGTCGACAGTACAATCTGTACTGTCATTAAAATCTCAAACTGATTGAGGTTGCTTCACAGTTCGATGATTAGATATATTCGCCACTTTGCAGCAGCAGGACGCGGTGCATACGAAAATCGAAATAAACAATGTTTCGCTAATTATGTTTTCTGCTTGCACTCCTTTTGTAAATACATTACGTAAGCTATCTGAGATAAAGGCCAACCTGAAACAACAGATGTAGTAATGCAATAACTCTATACATAATATTTTTTTATGCTCTGTGAATTTCTCTACACAGTCCAGTACAAAAATTTATTACATACAGGATATCAGTATAACTACGTCTGAAAACGATTTGCATAAGTTGATAAATTATTACTTCAATCCCAAGACATACGAAAAGAAGGCAAGACGGTTTTAATGGAATAGTGTTTTTAAATCTCCGACATGTCCACAAATACTACAGTGACGACTCTGTGTGTGTGTGTGTGGGGGGGGGGGGGGGGTCGAAACACCAGCAGGTTGCGCGCAATGGTAAACAAAGGCTTGCTATTATTCGGAGGCCCACGAGAACCATTTCTCCCCACGTATGAACCGTCAGCGCCATCTAACAACTTGACGTAGAACTGTGCCGCAAGTCGTGCCTCCTCAAGATGACGCCAGCGACATCTAGCGGCAGAAGGCTGGACTGCGTTCCCGCTTGGTAGCACGTCCGCGGAACTTCATCCTTCCGTCCGTCATACGTTTCGTAATACTACCATCACTCTTACAAGTTTAAGATGCGTAAGCAGAACAGTGTCCTTCAGCATAAAGATAGGTTATTACGGACGCCAAATATTGAACGATACGTGTAGTGGTGTGCACGACATGTGACGTGCTACCTGTTCGTTCAGAACATAGAATGTAATGTCATGTGTGTGACACCATTATTACGCTAAACCAATGGCTGTCTTCAGACAGGTAACCCCCCCCCCCCCCTTCGGCTGTGTGTCTGTCAACCAACGATCGCAACAAAGCTAGACTTGGATTTTTTTTTTTTTTTTTTTTTTTTTTTTTTAATGTTAAAACATAAATATTTAACCCCCGAAAAGGCGAATGAGATGATAAAACTTTCGGCAAAACGTTGCTAGTTAACATCTTACTCTGAGTGCGTTGTCTTCGTGGGGTTCAAGGAATAGCTCTGGTTTGAAGTTCAGCTGAAAATATTACTTCATTCCCTCTAAATGGTATTACAACAAAAGTATTTACCTGCTCTGAAGTTTTCCAAATCAGGAAAAAGAGTGGTACTAGAATTTATGTTGGGCGCTGACTTAGTACATCTGTGAATTAGTATTTTTCACGGTTTGCTGCCAGTCCTGGAAACATTAAAACACTCGATTTCAAGTTGGCATCGGTACAACCTCGCGACGACCAAACTGTACAGCACTGGCGTCACATCGGACCACCACAGAACGAAAAGAAACTGGCCGAGACGGACTCGCAGCACATCTCCGCCCTCCGTCGTTCACCATCTCTGGTGTTACACGGCAGCGACTGGTACACGACTCCACGCGGACACGTCGGGCAGCCCGCGTCAAGACGACGAATCGGGTGCAACTTTACCCACCGACAACGTGGTCACCACCATTTTCTAATACGACAGCTCCTTTCTGTCACTGTCAAGTAACTTGACTGGCACGATGCTGGGTCACGTGACCGCACGGTACCAGTTCTCACCGACACAGCTAGAAAATGACCTTCACGAAAAAATACAAGTAATCTGAGCTCGCGTGGAAAGATTTAGGTGTCTCCTTTTGGCACGTGCTACTCCAGAACGCAATGACAGAATCCTTTGCCATGCACTCGAGTGTCAATTGCAGAGTAACCACGTAGATGAACACACACCATCACACTCCAAAGCAACCGATAAAAATTCAGTGTCACACAAATTTCGTGTTATCCTATCCAATTAGAACATAAAATTCCAATTACACAACCACTGACCATTCCGCACCCTCTCCTGAATAACGACCGCCACCGGAATCATCCACGCGCCGTTGTTTCCAGACGCGCACTCGAATCGCTTCCGCGCGCTTTAAAAGTAGTCACCTATCTACCCAACTCACATTAGATCGTCGTTTCTGTACCTATCCACTTCTAAAAGAGTAGTGCTAGCTAACAGCTTACTAGCTACAAATAGGAAAGAACACTAAGAAAAGACTATATTTACCACACGAGATTCTGTCGTCATTTTAGAACATTCGATGTCTTCGTTTTACACACAGTACAATCTGTTACTGCTAGTTGCATCAGACACACACCGTACTATGATTGTGCAATAGAAACAGATCTGAACAGCAATGAAAAATAGCAAACGGGTTTAGTCTTCGTACCTGTTTAAGAAAACGTCTCTCTTCGTGGCAACGCACGAAGAAATGTAAAGAAGTTTAAACAACATTACCAAACATTTGGCCACTAACTGCATTAATCTTATCATGAAACAAACATAAAATAAAAGACACACTAACGAATAATATAGAACCATTTTTATCTTCTGTGGCATAAATTGTAAGAGTGGTTAAATGAGCTGAAAGTGCATAAACAAAGACATCTACAGGGTGACAATTACTAAACTATATAAAAAAGTGCATTAGTTACAAAATACGGCGAGCACACACGTTACTCACTATGTAAACGCCACTATAGATATTCGTATTTCGGTTAAGACATGTTCGATATGTCTGCCATCGTCGGCGATGATGTGGCGTGGACGAATAGCAAAAGTCTGCATGACCCGCTGAAGTATCGGAATATCGATGCTGGCTATGACATCTTGAATAGCTGTTTTCATCTCAGCAATGGTTTTGGGGTTATTGCTGTGCACCTTGTCTTTAATACGGCCCCACGAACAGGAATCGCGTGTGTTCAGATCCGGAGAATATGGCGGTCCGGAAAATGCTCCTCCGGACATCAAACACACTCCTGCTTCGATGGGGTCGAGCTCCGTCTTGCATGAACCCCATCTTGTCGATATCCGGCCCATTCTTGATAATGAATCATCTTCCGAAACCTTCACGTACCGTTCGGTAGTCACAGTATCAACAATTATGCTGTGACTGGACACTGCACACCGTACAGTTACTCATTGAGATTAAGAGACTCCTCGATCGCGAAATGCGGATTCGCAGCCCTCCAAATGCGCCAATTCTGCTTACTGACGAAAAATGAAAGTGGGTTTCGTTCGCTAAACCAAACCATATTAATTGCCATCATGCGCAGCGGTCAACCGTGCAGTTTGAAGTCCTAACGCGAACCCTTCAGGAGTTATGGCGGTTTTATTTCATATAGTTCAATAACTCTCCGTAAATATACACAAAATCGAAACGGTACATTAAATGCGGGGAAGGTAGGTAACTTGGAAAAGACATTGAGGTGGCATTCAGACTGGCTTCATTTTTAAATAAAGCAACTTTTTAAATATATTGCAAAGTAACTTGGTCCAAAATCACTACCTGATGCATCAGTCAATACAAAAAGGGACATACTTTGCGCTGTACGAGGAGTCGAACACCGGTACTCTGGGCAAAATGGTGCGTGCTTCGACTGCCTTCTCCACGAAACGTATGGTTGGTTGGTAGGTAGGTAGGTAGGTAGGTGTGATTGCGTGCGTGCGTCTGTGTAATAAGCTCAACACGACACCTGTATCAACAAATATCACTAATTGAAAGTACCACGGCGCATTTTTAGTCTGTTTGTCACTGCTAATTTCAGCACGTACTGCATAGATTTCGGCACGCACTTCACGAATAGGTAAGACTGATTCACCACGAGGGTTCGTGTGTATAATTTACAATAGTGATGAGTGTGTAACGTATATATTGTTGTGCGTACATATTTACTGGCGTTTGGTGTGATATGTCGCGTAAACTGTAACGTATCAACGAGTCGCATTGCATTCGCAGCAGTGTGCCGATGCCCATCCCGTGGCCGAAGCAACGAGACGTGTACGAATCGGCGAGTGAAAACGCGTGTGAGCGTCAGAGCTGGTAATAACAAAAACCTTATACGTCCGCCCTCGCTAAGCTGCATCGTCATTTGCCAGAGACCACTGACCTAGTATCACTAAGCACAGGATCGACTGCCACTTGTCCAAGGAGATGGGCACGAAAGGTATACAACGCACTGTCCAAGCTGTGCTGTAGTCAAACAATCGCACTTCCAATGAATGACCATCGCGACATATTTAGATGAGGAACTACGAACGAACTTCGCCCCTACCTTCTCTCCTTTTTCGATGAGAACGGGATGGGGAAAGGAACAAAACCGAGATTTTACAGGGCATTTGCAGCGATTGAACAGGCGTACGGTACTTGAACGATACAAGATATGTCGACGGATTGTTTGTGTTACATCGAGGCGAATGGCACCAGACCAGACACATTCAGAACTTTGCGGTAGTTATGTATCATAATTCAAGTCAAACTCCAACACAAATACCGTTGTCATTTTTGATGGGTACTTTGACAGCACCAAGCGCACAGAACGACTGGAAAGAATGCAATGCAGTACCATTTACAGAACCGACGGTGCCCCCTGTTTTGCAGAGGAGTTTTCTTGCAAACTCCAAAAACAAGAGTCGGTTGATAGCTACGCGCCGGCCGGTGGTGGCCGAGCGGTTCTAGGCGCTTCAGTCTGGAACCGCGCGACCGCTACGGTAGCAGGTTCGAATCCTGCCTCGGGCATGGATGCGTGTGATGTCCTTGGGTTAGTTAGGTTTAAGTAGTTCTAAGTTCTAGGGGACTGATGACCTGAGATGTTAAGCCCCATAGTGCTCAGAGCCATTTGAACCTTTTGATAGCTACGCTAACGCAAAAATATAATGCGAAAATCGATGTTAACTTAATTATCTCAACAGCTTTTATGTTGCCCCGTCAAACGGATATGTGACAGTGGTGGGAGAAGATCCTTTGGGTGATTTTGACTGGTCTGTGTAGTCCTAATATCAAGATTTTTTTTTCAGCTAGGAATAGGAAAAGGTTTCTCATACCCTCTACAATCTTCATCTTGCCGCTGACAAAACCCTATCAGACCATATATTCTTCCTGCACGCGATACGTGGTTGTGACACCACTTCTGATTTGTTGAATCAAAGAACAGAATTCTCTCGAACTCCTGCAGAAGAACAATGAATTGCAACCAGGCACTGATGCTTTCAACGACCCGCGTGAACTTCAGGACGAGATGGTCCCGAAGCAGGAAACTTGTTTCTCGTGGCCCTTTATGGTAAATAGAGACTTCGTTGAATGATTTGAAATACAGGCAATACACATCTTCCCTGTACAAAAGTAAAACCAGTATTGCCTCGTTATCCCCCGCCCCTGAAGCTGCTGCACATCATTCACTGAGAATTTACTTTCAGGTGCAGCAATGGTTTTCCGGTTAAAGCACGCTCCATTATCAACAGAGAGATCCGAACGAGTGGAAAACAAAAAGGACTGACCTCGCGCCAGTATCAACCACTTTGAACCGTGCACCGGACTCGATACTCCGCCACATTCCGTGTAAATGTGAAAAAGGTTGCCAACACAACGGTGGATTTTGGAAGGCAGGTCTCCATTGCATCCCGATCTGGATATCGATATCGTTAGAAGGGCTCTGTGAAAATGTCGAGTCCCCGAAAGACAGCAGTGTTGCAGATGATGAAGAGACCGAAGAAAGAGACGAGAACGTAGGCCTATTGAAGAAAGACTCTTACACGATAAGGAATGTATGTCTAACCTCACAATTTGTTTCGTAAGAATTCATCTCTCCTTGAGATGTGATCACAAGTTTCTGTTCTCTCGCCACCTCCATCACTTTCTATGTGAACAAGCGCGGAACAACCCGAACCCGTACCACAACCCGCCGCCTTTAAAGGACCTCAACCGTGATGCTTTGCTTACATAAAACGTAATATACGTATAATCATGTGTAATATAATAATATGTAATCGTTTCTCAAGATTATTCGTTGAATTTCAAATTTTTTCTAACTGTACAATATCAGACTAAATGAAACAACTGGGGCTTATGTATGTCTTACAAAATGACGTCTATCTCTACACAGACGACCTAAATAATGTATACGCAGAGAACTAGGAGGAATTCACTGACAGTCTTTAATTATAAATTATGCAGAGAACTGGGAGGAATTCACTGACAGCCGTTAATAATAAATTAGAGTTTTGGAGTGGGAAAAGTGGGCTTTTGCGGAGCCAATTTTCATCTAGAGCTTTAGCCCCAACGGTTTGCGGAAAAAAATGCTTAAACAGTGAAATGGGTAGCAAATTTTATGATATTTCGTCTCCAATTCGGAGACGTTGAACTCTGTCTCGAAATCTGACACAGAGATTCTGGTCACGGGTATAGTACACCTGTGACAAGACGCAATCAAAAGGCTGCGAAGTATATATTTCAGAATTCGAATCAAGAACTGCTGCCCACATGAGTAGCTCAGGAGTAGATATCCTCGGTGTAATGACACAACTCACATCACTTAATATAGCAAGTCTTCTGGTCCAAAACGTATACCAATTAGATACCTTTCATAGTATGTTGATATAATAACTCCGTATTCAACAATAATATAAGGCGCTGGCTCGACGAAAGACCCTTATCTAAAGACGGAAACGTTGCACAGGTCACGCCAGTAGCCAAGAAAGGAAGCAGGAGTATCTGCGGAATTACAGACCAACACCACTAACGTCGATTGTTCTAACATTGTGGGTTACCTCGAAGAAAACGATTTATTGACAAACAGCCAACACGGATTCAGTAAATAAAGTTCTTCTGAAACTCAACCAGCTCTTCACTCGAACGAAGTACGAGTGCTACCGACAGAGGACGTCGAATTGATTCCATATTTCTAGATTTTCAGAAGGCTTTTGACACTGTTCCTCACAAGAGATTTCTAATCAAACTGGGTGCCTATGGAGTTTACGCTGTGCGATTATATCTGAGATTTCCTCGCAGAAAGTCACAGTACGTAGCCATCGAGCAACGCAAGTGATATTCGGCGTTCCCCAAGGAAGTGTTATGGGCCCTGTGCTGTCCCTAATCCTTATAACGATTTAGTACATAAACCTGAACACTTTAGATTGTTTGCAAATGACGCTGTCATTTACCGTTCAATAAAGTCGTTAGAAGATCAAAACCAATTGCAAAATGACTTAAGACACGATATCTGAATGTTGCAAAAATTGGCAATTGACCCTAAATAAGGAAAATTGTGAAGTCATCAACATGAGTACTGAAAGGTATCCGCTAAATTTCGATTACAAGATGAATCACATAAATCTAAAGGTTCCCAATTCGACTAAATACGACTACTTAAGATGGAACGATCACATAGATAATGTTGTATGGACGGCAAAGTTGTAAGGGGTCCTTGCCAGATAGGACCGACGGAGGACATCGACAAAGTTCCAAGAAGGGCAGCTCGTTTTGCATTGTAGCGAAGTAGGGGAGAGAATGTCACGGATATGACAAGAGAGCTGAGATGGCAATCATTGAAAGAAAGACGTTTTTTGGTGCGGTGAGATCTTTTCGCGAAATTTCAGTCACCAAACTACAGAGGGAGAAATGATGATCATAATAAAATAACAGAAATCAGGTCTCGTACGGAAAGGCTTAAGTGTTCATTTTTCCCAAGCACGTTAAGAGATTAGGTAGAGAAAATCAATGGTACTTGGCTATAACTATATTCAAAGGATCTTGAAAATTATGTTGTTATAAACGAGTGTCGTTGTAACCGAGATTCGTATTTTCAGTCTACTGTGGTGGCAAATGGGAAAGATCATATTTATTTAGCCTTGTTTTATTTTACACACTGTATTCTCTCTTAAGCTGACATTACATTCTGTTCATTACTCCATTTGCAATTTCACTTCTTCCTACCCTAACTTCATAGAACATGCTCACAATTGTAATGACTTCTAAAGCGTAGCAGGGGTAGGCAATTTCTTTTTTTCTTCTTCCTCTCTTCTTCATCTCCCTCGCTCAACTCAAGGTCCGCTTCGATTGTAACACAGCCATCATCTACCGTTGCATACATTTCATAGTCGCAGTGTTTTGAGAATGTCACAGCTGATTTCTGGCAGCAATGCAGATCATCAGTGTCATCGAAATTGTCCTCTGTTTCGGCGACATTTATTCATTCAGTTGTGATCCCCGCATGGCGGAAACAGTTCTCGATAGTTTAGGCTGTGACCCGGCTCCAACCGCTGATAATGCTGTGGCTGTATACTGTATCGCGTCCATCAGTTAATAGAATAATCCTGCTTTTTCTCAATGCGCTGTATTATTTTCCGTAATATGAGCTTACTACAGTGGCATTTCAGACTAATTCCTTCTTGGTCCGTGGGTTGCAATAAGATTGTCGTATCTGCAGGAAGAAAAACAAGCTTAATATCTCCAGCATAGAGAATGCAGGATGTGCTGGACAGTTACTTTCCATCAAAACCGATATCAGTGTAAGTGTACGAACCTTAGATAAATATTTATGGTTGGAAACGCATATCCTACCATAAACATTAAAATGAGGTCTAATAATGTATTTTACAGTTTCCACTGTTCTCAAGTATTGTTTGGGTAATGGAAATGTAACACGAGCAGAACGTGTAATAGACACAGTGACGAAGAAGAATAAACTTGAAACTCTGTTTAGTTTCTTCAATGTAACACTGGGGGGGGGGGGGGGGGGTGTTCATGGTGCTATAATATTTACGATACGTAAAAGTGACGTTCTGAATTACTATGTTTAATACAGCACCTGGTTTTCCGTACACAGAAAAATGAAGACGTAGTAGGCCCCCAGTCACCTGCCTTTGCAACACGACTAACGATGCCACCATATAAATTAAAGTGAAAGATTTTGCCGGCGACAGGGACTTTCGTAAATATGTGTTTGTAGAAATGAAGTACCAACTAAATGCCAATTTGGTTTTCAGAAAGGCTTTTCAACAGACAATGCTATATATGCTTTCACTGATCAAATATTAAATAATATCGCCCATTGGGATATTTTGTGATCCATCAAAGGCTTTTGATTGTGTGAATCATGAAATTCTTCTACATAAGCTTAAGTATTGTTGTATGAGTGGGACAGTGCACAAATGGTTTAATTCATACTTAACTGGAAGAATGCAGAAGGTTGAAATTAACAGTGCAGATAGTCTACAAAATCCAGCAGAGTCCTCTACTGGGGAAGTATCAAGAATGGTGTACCACAGGGTTCAGTATTGGGTCCCTTATTGCTCTAAATATATATCAACGACTTGCCACTCTATATTCATGAAGATGAAAAGTTAGTTTTTTTGCTGATGATACAAGTATAGTAATCACACCCAAGAAGCAAAGAATCAGCTAAGGAAATTGCAAATAATGTCTTTCAAAAAATTATTAAATGGTTCTCTGCAAATGGACTCTCATTAAATTTTGAGAAAACACAGTTTATACAATTCTGTACAGTAAATGGCATAATACCATTGATAAATATAGACTATGAACGGAAGTCTGTTGCCACGGTAGAATACACAAAATTTCTGGGTGTGTGCACTGATGAGAAATTGAATTGGAAGAAACAAATCGATGATTTGCTGAAACGGTTAGGCTCAGCTACTTATGCTATTAGGTTAATTGCAAATTTTGGTGATAAAAAAATCGTGTAATCAGAATAATAGTTGGAGCCTCCCCAAGATCACCTTGCAGACATTTATTTAAGGAACTCGGGATATTTACAGTGCCTTCGCAATACATATGTTCACTTATGAAATTTGCCATTAATAACCCATCCCAATTCAAAAATAACAGCGAAGTGCATAGCTACAACACTAGAAGAAAGCATGATATACACTATTCTGGAATAAATCTCACTTTGGCACAGAAAAGGGTGAATTATGATGCAACAAAAATCTTTGATCATTTGCCAAATCGTATTAAAGGTCTGACAGATAGCCAACCAACATTTAAAAGAATTTCTGAATGACAACTCCTTCTACTTAATAGATGAATTCTTAGATATGAAGTAGTAACTGTAAAAAAAAAAAAATCAATTATTTTGTTGTAAAGAAAACCTATGTTAAGGTGACACGTTCCACATCATTACGAAATGTCGTATTCATGATCTATGGAACCAAGATTTATGTATGTGTGTATGTATGATAGAACAGCTTGGACGAAGAGACCCCCCCCCGTCTACTGATGAAGTGAGCTGAGTTACGGATGTAATATGGGCACCTCACGTCAGCAAAGAAGCGAGATGTTTGGGTAAGTCGTGTGTAGGCGCGCTAATGTTGCTCACTATTAAATGTAACGTAACGCTTCCATTGCGGATTTTTAGATGGCCATACAGTCTTGGTGGTACACAACCATGTGGTCTTAACCTCTTGATGACCTCCTACGATAAGGAGGAGGAATTCAGTAACGCATTGGCGGTTGCTGTGTAAGAGCACAAGAGCACGTGACACCAAACTTTTGACACCTTGCGGATTTACTGCTTATTTTTCTTTAAACGTAATGTAGATGCGGTAATCTCAAATACGCGGCACTAAATCTACCGCGCTGTGCTACATATTGCTCCTCTAGACTCGGTGAAACTTGGCATCAGGGTCGTGAGCACACCTCCACTTACGCACTTTTCACTTTTCAAGGAGTTTCTGCGCAAGGGCAGTTGGCGTGACGTAATTGCCTTACGGGCCACGAATTGATTAACAATGTGCACGGTTCATGGCGTGCACTGCTAGCCCTTACCACTCAACCACTAGTTTACGTCAATGCCACTAAGCGGTAGCACACTGCAGTAGCACACACTACATACTAAAACTAGATCGGACATCAGTATAAGTTATAGCTATAGTGAGAGAAAAACCTATTTTGTGGGATACTGAATGAGATATGGTACATAAAGCTGTGGATTTTATGAGAGTAATCCATTTGAGGCGCTGAGAACCATAAAGAACATTATCGTCGATTGTGAGACTGTATTTATTCGTGCTTCTGACATCTGAATCGGTTAATTATGAAAGGGCTCTTGTCACGAAGAGTAAACTGTTAGGAAATTAAAAAAAACTGTTTATTTTCCTAATACTACTAAATACGAAAGATTTTTTATTCTAGTTATTTTGATTTTACTAACCGCTAATAATAACGATGATTAAAAAATTATGTGTTTATATTGCATGACAGTGCCTATTAAAGTTGTCTGACAAGAGTCCTTTCATAAAAAAAAGGGCTGACAAAAGCCCATTGGGAAAAAAAAGCAACGAGTGACTGAGACTTTATGAAAGCTATTTATTTTACATTAAACATTGTATGCACAACTGAGACTGGCTATAACAGATAGATGAGAATGGGTTTTAATGTACACAAATTAACATTAAAGTCTAGTATCATTAAATTTCACAGTACTTCTTCAACTGTAGGCCACTGAATCACTCGTCATAAAAGAAACCATGTTCTTCAGGGACAAACTCAACAAGCTTCTTTATATCATCCATTTTCTTTTTAAGAATAGTATTCTTTCAGTGTGTGCTTTGTGTATGGGTAGAGAAATGCATGATTGTGTCAGGATAGCTAGTTTGAATGTGTTTTAGAGGATTCCACTAATAAAAGCTGATAATGTTACTTTTACTTTACTTGACTGCTGGAACGAGAATTCATGGTAGTTAGAAATAGTAAAATACTCTATTTTTCCCTTCTTTTCAGATTTGGTTTCCTCTGAAACAGTACATGTTTTATAGAACTGAGGCCACCATTTTTTTTTAAATCCAAAATATTTTTTTAAATCAAATCAACACTAAACTTACCCTGTATCGTACACATTAATATCATTTCACATACTTCTTTTATTGTATAATATCGCTCACATTTCCTTCATTTTCTTTTGACAAAGCCAAAGATTCTGACACACAGCAGATAACAGTGGCCCTTTATAGGCAGTCTGTACACAATCTTTTTGCATCTTCCACTGTCTGTAAGAAAAAGTAGGAACCTAATCACTGCGTGACTTTTGTATTGACCTGTACAGTTATCACTGTATCGGTACAATTCATCAACATTTTCTGGTATATTATCATTGATACACTTCATCATAAAAGAGCAAACTTCCGTGCTGCCCTTTCCTGCAACACCTTGGTGGTACAAGTAAAAGGAAGCTGTGTCAGTACTGCTGTTGTGGATAAAAAATGGATAAACTGACAGCTGCCAAAGGTAGTAGACATCCTGAACCGGAACTGTGGGCAAAGAAATGTTTGCCAAGTAGTCAAAACACAAAAGCACAGCATTATCATGTCCTGCACAGTATTGTTTTGTTTCACGTAATGAAGTATAAAAGTTGTTGACCCGCCTTTTGTGCACGAGTAACTGTGCAACAGCTAATCGTTTTGCTGTATCATTAAGCTGAGGGTTTTTGATTCGTGTATTAAACATCTCACACTCACAGCAAGTGACCTTTTGTGGCCTTCCAAACCCGTAGTTAAATGTTCGTTGAAATCCTTACAATAAAAGCTATTTTTTACATAGCAACCGTGACTCTTTCTAAAACCATGTTGTTCATTTCCTGTATGTTAAGTCGTGTGTGCAAATATTGTATTTCTTTCGATGAGTGGTGACCAGTTTTTAGGGGGAATGTCTTAATGTAGTCTTTGATTTGGTCAGTATAATCTTTTGGAAAAGTCTTCTGTTGTCCTCTCAAATCGCTAGGCGACTCAGCTTTTAAAATTAGCTCTTTCAGTCCCCCATGTCATAAAAACTCAGAAACGCTTTTTTGCACACCTTAACTCGTTGTTCACCTGCCATAACGTGAAACGTAAGTGAGCTCACAGGTTCAAAGAATGTTTAGGCTTAGTAAGCTCTTCTTTGTCATCTGTGGGGTTAGGTTTCAACCTAGACCTTCTACTTTGCACTGGATGGGCTTCGATTAATGACTGATAAAATAAGTTTTGTTCATATTTGCTTGCAAAGCTTCTGCCTCTGCTAAGAATGTCAATTTGGTCCTCCTCTGAAAACTTGTTGAGACATTTCGTTCTGCACCTACAAAATGCAGAATAACTTAGTCCCATTTCTTTCAAAATCAGTTTAAAAATGTAAGACTTTAAGATATAGGCTAAGTTATGGCTCATGTAGAACAACAAAACGCAATAAACTGAAGCATAACCTACAACACAAACCTACAGAACTGGCTAGATCTAAGGTATTTCAAACCAAATAAATCAACTTACGAGCATGGTGTCCCTGTTCTTCGTGCCTGAGAAACGTCCATTTATAAATAATATACTCATCACCACGGATTATTGCTTTTTTTTATACGATTTGCTTTGTAGACCTCGATCATGCGAACTCCTCTTTTACGTTTATTACCTTCCACGTCGTCATTACCAGTCTCTGACTTTTTTTTAGGAGCACACGAAATCGTCTTAACAACTTTTAAATTTATTTTCGGTTAAAGATATCACTTGAAACTAACCTACAACAATAGCAATCACAATGAAGAAAGAGGAATAGAACTGTACACTGTGCGGCTGGTCCCGGCGGAGGTTCGAGTCCTCCCTCGGGCATGGGTGTGTGTGTTTGTCCTTAGGATAATTTAGGTTAAGTAGTGTGTAAGCTTAGGGACTGATGACCTTAACATTGAGTCCCATAAGATTTCACATACATTTGAACATTTTTGAACTGTTCACTACACAGACAAGTAAACAGAAACAGCTGGTTGTCAGACCACTGCTCCCAACGATACTTTATTTTAGAAAGGGCTCTTGACATTGACATGACCCCTTTTCATAACTAGACACATTTTTGCGATGGCTGTATCTAGAAAAGTATTGGTTCGAGAAGAGACCTTTCATAAGTAAACGATGCATGGATGTTGGCACAATACATTTTCATGACAAACTCGTATTTGAAAAAAAAAATTGACATGAGCCCTTTCATAAATAACCGATTCATCTGTTGATCTTATGGTATTTGTACTGTAGGCCCACATTGTACATATAGGGTGATTCACGAATATATGCAAATATTTTAATATGTTATTCTACAGTAAAGCTAAAGAAAAAAGTTCACATAAACATAGGTCCGGAAATGTTTAGTTACGAGGTTACGGCTAATAGAAGATTCTGCCTGAAATTTAGAACTTCACTAATATGAAGGCATCGCAAAACTGAATGAGGTTAAAGAAAGCACGATTTCCATTTATTTTGTTGTTATTGATCTGGTGAATCTAATGAAACATGTCCCAGACGTGTGTCTGCAGTATTTTTCCAGAAAATCCAGAGAAGCAAAGAACTAATTTCGTAAAATTTTTTATTACTTCTCGACCCAATTTGTTTTTTAAATTCCAGACAATTGCACAAAGTTTTCAACAGAGGTTTTAGAGATTTTAATTTTCGAAAAATGACCATAATAATAACGTTAACTGAAGCTGTATGAATGTGTCAGATAATCTGCTTTTATTAATACATGTTAAACAGAAAAAAAACAATCTCAGTGTTAAGGAAGTTGTACAGTGTACATATCACTTCACAATATATTCAAAATAATTTTTCAAAAATGTCTCCACCGAGTTCAATGCATTTAGCTGCACGTGTATGAACAGATTTTGTTGCTGGAAATTGCGCTGCAGTGTTGCATGTGAGTCTGCTTCAGACCATGCGTGCTCATTAAGTAAACTGTTTACACCATCTCGAGTAAACTATGGCTCATCAGTAAATAAAATGTATTTGTGTAACTGTCGATCTGTATTTAACCAGTTGCACAACTCCAAGCAAAGGGCAGGATATCTCGCGGATGTAAATGATGCGCTTTTTGTTTATGATAAGGATACAGATTATTGTACTTCAGTGACGCAATACCTTAGATTGTGCGATGCGTAATCGTTGAGAGATACGTCGTGTACTGGTACCCGGGCTACATTGAACAGCATCCATAATATCATCATCGTTTTCATGTGTCGAGTGATCGTACTGATTATGAACGCTATGTAGGTCACACGTCTCCCGTAACATTCGAAATACTCCACTGATAGTTCGTGTATTCGGAATCCTCCGAGTTGGATAACGTACGCGATATTCGTTAACCGCAGCCGTAGCATTACCATCACATTTGCCGTAAATAAACACCATATCGGCGTATTTCTATGTCGCAAATTTGAAAGGCACCCCTATTTCATAAATAATCTACAAACTACGACAGTTACTATGGGATTTCACTTAAAGATACTGTTGCTGTTATATTCTTTCACTGAATAATACAGAAAACTAACTCGTTTAAGTTTAGGAAACGACTGAAACAACTCACTAACGATTGCCAACAAATACATTCTTAATTGAAAGTAAACAAATTTACTTGTATAATAATCTTTGCTTCTCTGGATTTTCTGGAAGACTACTGCACACACGTCTGGGCCATGTTTTATTAGATTCGCGAGACCAATAACAACAAAATAAATGGAAATCGTGCTTTTCTTTAACCTCGTACAGTTTCGCGATGGCTTCATATTAGCCGGACCCATGTTTGTATTAACTTAATTCTTTAGTTTTACTTGTACAATAACATATTAAAAATCTTTGCAGATCTTCGTGAATCACCCTGTTATTTGAACATCACGAAAAGATGTCTCATTGGTTTCTCTGATATTCACTTAAATAGAAAGGGGGGGGGGGGGGCGGTGCTTTGGCCCTTATGGCTCTCAGCGCCTAATTTGACCTTATTGGAAGATAGTATTACTACTTCTGCAAACGACAGTTTGTGTTTTGAGTTGATTGTCTAATGTGCGGGAATCGGCTTTCACGTGGAGTTTCAACATGAACTCTGTTGAACCTGTATTAACCGCTAACAGAAAATAGAATTACTAGGAAAAAATAGCCGCAAAGAAACTAGGGCATTCCAGACCAGATTCGTCGTCTGAGAAAGTAACGAAATGAAATACGCTTCACTTCAAGCGAACATTTAACAATGAAGTGTATAATGAGCGTAAGTCGTTATGTGGGTGCTGTAGCGGGACTTCGAATTTCGCCGCGCTACAATCGTTCCCTCAGATATAAATTATACCGTCGCAGCTGTATGAGCGCGCGACGACAGAAAAAATATATAAGAAAAAATGAAGGTACAAAAATTATAACGCTTTTTGTATTCTACCCGCTTTTGTCTCTTGAGAGCGGAAGCTTAACTTACTTATTAGCTAGTCGTGGTCGGATTAAGACGAAAAAACTTATTGATGTGCAGACGTATTATGGAAGTTTGTATGAAATTTAGAGGATGGAAACAACAACGTAAAATACATTGCATTCAATATCAAGATGGTTTTAATTTGTATACATTAGTAATTCCTGGACAATGAAATTTATTGGAAGATTTCGGAGCAGCTACGACTTTTCACGCAGAAATGAAGCAGGAGATTTTTGGAGAACAAGACCTGGGCGCCGCACGAGAGAAGACATGTTAACATGGTAAAGAATGAACTCTTTATGTACGCCATTTCCCCCTGTTAATCACATTTTGTTATTCCCTGTTCTCTTTCAAATAATTTTTGTAGTGGAAATTGGTTTGACTTTTGCTCAGAAACGCCACAAGGGGCACCCCAACAATAGCTTTTCCGAATCACGAAGTCCGATAACTTTTCTGTAATACGAAGTCCAATTTGAATTTCATTCTTTCCCTTTATCACGGTCATTAACGATTTTAAAACCCCCTTTTTATTCACAATTTCCTCCCACATTTTCAACCTTTTCTTTTATCCTCTTTTTTCCTTTTTTATTAATCACTACAACTGGCGACCGTGACAGTTCCTGATTTTCAGCCCTGAAGTTAATTCGTTGACTAATACATGAGTTTGGGATGTTGTACATTTGTTCGAAGAAACAGCAAAGCACGAAAACTCCCACATACACAAATAATGCGAAACGGAGAGTAGTGAAAGCTTAAACATTTTTTCGTTCTTGCCTTAAACTGTACTAAATTACGTACAAAACAATAAAATTCCACAAAAACAATTCTTCCTTTTTTCAGACAAGTTCTGCACATTATTATTATTATTATTATTATTATTTCTCTCTTTTCTCAGACGTTGTGTCTGGTCAAAAATGGAAAGTGACGCGGACCTTGATCAAGCGTGACTTCCTTTTAACTGTACGGTATATGTTATATTGCATTTAGGAACTTTCGGGTAATTGAACATGTATCAATAATTACGGATTTCTGTAGTTGTATATATAAGTTTGGATGTAGCTGTATTGCGTTGATGTACTGGTGGATATTGTGTGGTATGACTCCTGTAGTTGATAGTGTAATTGGTATAATGTCAACTTTATCCTGATGCCACATGTCCTTGACTTCCTCAGCCAGTTGGATGTATTTTTCAATTTTTTCTCCTGTTTTCTTTTGTATATTTGTTATATTGGGTATGGATATTTCGATTAGTTGTGTTCATTTCTTCTTTTTATTGGTGAGTATGATGTCAGGTTTGTTATGTGGTGTTGTTTAATCTGTTATAATGGTTCTGTTCCAGTATAATTTGTATTCATCATTCTCCAGTACATTTTGTGGTACATACTTGTATGTGGGAACGTGTTGTTTTATAAGTTTATGTTGTAAGGCAAGCTGTTGGTGTATTATTTTTGCTACATTGTCATGTCTTCTGGGGTATTCTGTATTTGCTAGTATTGTACATCCGCTTGTGATGTGATCTACTGTTTCTATTTGTTGTTTGCAAAGTCTGCATTTATCTGCTGTGGTATTGGGATCTTTAATAATATGCTTGCTGTAATATCTGGTGTTTATTGTTTGATCCTGTATTGCAATCCTTCCGTCTCATTGTATATATTGCCTTTTCTTAGCCATGTGTTGGATGCGTCTTGATCTATGTGTGGCTGTGTTAGATGACACGGGTGCTTGCCATGTAGTGTTTTCTTTCTCCAATTTACTTTCTTCGTATCTGTTGATGTTATGTGATCTAAAGGGTTGTAGAAGTGGTTATTAAATTGCAGTGGTGTAGCCGATGTATTTATAAGAGTGATTGCTTTGTGTATTTTGCTAGTTTCTGCTCGTTCTAGAAAGAATTTTCTTAAATTGTCTACATGTTCATAACGTAGGTTTTTTATATCGATAAATCCCCTTCCTCCTTCCTTTCTGCTTAATGTGAATCTTTCTGTTGCTGAATGTATGTGATGTATTCTATATTTGTGGCATTGTGATCGTGTAAGTGTATTGAGTGCTTCTAGGTCTGTGTTACTCCATTTCACTACTCCAAATGAGTAGGTCAATATTGGTATAGCATAAGTATTTATAGCTTTTGTCTTGTTTCTTGCTGTCAATTCTGTTTTCAGTATTTTTGTTAGTCTTTGTCTATATTTTTCTTTTAGTTCTTCTTTAATATTTGTATTATCTATTCCTATTTTTGTCTGTATCCTGGATATTTATAGGCATCTGTTTTTTCCATCGTTTCTATGCAGTCACTGTGGTTATCCAATATGTAATCTTCTTGTTTAGTGTGTTTTCCCTTGACTATGCTATTTTTCTTACGTTTGTCTGTTCCAAAAGCCATATTTACATCATTGCTGAATACTTCTGTTATCTTTAGTAATTGGTTGAGTTGTTGATTGGTTGCTGCCAGTAGTTTTAGATCATCCATGTACAGCAAATGTGTGATTGTGTGTTGGTATGTTCCAGTAATACTGTATCCATAATTTGTATTATTTAGCATGTTGGATAGTGGGTTCAGAGCAAGGCAGAACCAGAAAGGACTTAATGAGTCTCCTTGGTATATTCCACGCTTAATCTGTATTGGCTGTGATATGATATTATTTGAATTTGTTTGGATATTAAGTGTGGTTTTCCAATTTTTCATTACTATGTTTAGGAACTGTATCAATTTATGATCTACTTTGTATATTTCCAATATTTGTAGTAACCGTGAGTGGGGTACACTATCAAATGTATGCGTAGTGTAGCGACCTTTGTTTAGTTTTAGTTTGATATGTCACCTCTGCATCTATTATCAGTTACTCTTTACATCCTCGGGCTCCTTTGCAACAGCCTTTTTGTTCTTCATTTATAATTTTGTTCTGTGTTGTATGTGTCATTAATTTCTGTGTAATGACTGAAGTTAATATTATGTATATTGTTGGTAGGCATGTTATGGGGCGATATTTAGCTGGGTTTGCTGAGTCTGCTTGATCTTTAGGTTTCAGATAAGTTATTCGGTGTGTAAGTGTATCAGGGAATGTGTATGGGTCTGCAATGTAACTGTTAAATAATTTAGTTAGATGTGAATGTGTTGAGGCGAACTTCTTTAGCCAGAAATTTGCTATTTTATCTTTTCCAGGGGCTTTCCAATTGTGAGTAGAATTAATTGCTTGGGTGACTTCATGTTGCAAAATTATCACTTCAGGCATTTGTGGTATCATCTTGTATGTATCTGTTTCTGCTTGTATCCACCATGCATGCCTGTTATGTTGTACCGGGTTTGACCATATGTTGCTCCAGAAGTGTTCCATGTCTGTTATGTTTGGTGGATTGTCTATTTTAATGTGTGTGTTATCTATTGCCTGGTAAAATTTCTTTTGGTTTGTGGTGAATGTTTGGTTTTGTTTCCTTCTGTTTTCACTTTTTTGTATCTTCTAAGTCGTTTGGCCAATGCTTGTAATTTCTGCTTCTTTTCATCTAATTGCTCTGTCGCTTCTTGTTGTGAGATTTTACCTAACCTTTTTCGTTTTTTGTCCGATATTTCATTTCTTATAAATTGTGTTAGCTGTCCGATATCTTTTCTCAGTTTTTCTATTCTGATCTGTAGCCTATGTTGCCATGCTGGTTTTGTGGGTTTCTTCTGTGTGTTGGTTGGTTCTGATCTCTGCCTAGTGTGTATATTTGGTGTAGTGAGTGCTCCTATATAAACCAGTAGTTGTAACTCTTCCATAGTTGTGTTTTCATTTATTTTGTTGTGTATGATTGTGTTGATAGTTTTTATTGTTGTTTCGACTTGTGGGTTATTTGGCGGTCTATGCAAGAATGGTCTAATGTCTGTATTTGTGTCTTTGTATTCTATATATGTCATCTGAAATTTTTCTTCAATATGTAACATGTGTGTCACTTCGTGTTCTATTTGTGCTTGTTCTGGTGGTTGTCTTAAGATTTCATTTTCCTCTGATTGTTTAATTGATGCGTGTTGTTATTTCTTTGTTTCCTCTGGGGTGTTTGAGTCCATTACTGTATTTTCTTCTTCTTCTGACTGCACATTATTTTGTTCCAGTATTTGTTGTACTTGTTGTTTGATGTGTTCTAATTCTGACTGGTATCCTGTTATTTTTCATTATTACACGGATCTGATCAGCTAGTCGTTGTTCTGTTAAAAATTTTAATTCTGGGTATCTGGTAATAAATGTTGTGTATACTTGTGATCTGTATCCAGTTGTGTTGGTTCCTAGGTTTGTTGCTTGGTAATAACAGAACATGAGGTATCGATTAACTTCATCTGACCATCTCATCCTCTGTCTTTGTTTTACCCTTTATTATTATTATTATTGTTGTTGTTATCGACTGCGGCTGAAGTTGTATAAATACGTTTACGAATATAAATGTTATACAGCAGATGCTAATAATTTCACACTACCATATTTATCTGAATTTAAAAAATTGTGGACACGAGCCGCCGGAGCAGTAGCGCATAAGTTTTCTGTTGCACTCGTCTTGTTGAGCGCTGCATAGGGGTTGTGGTCCGTCTGTCAACTTAAATTCACAGTTCAATTGTAGTCTGAAAGTGCTCCGAAGAACCCTGTGCCATGCACTCAAGTGTTAATTGCTGAGTAGTCATGCAGATGTGAGTGTAGTTTCTGAGTTATAAGCGAAAAAACCGCCAAAATGAGATTTTTACCCTTTTTACATTTTTTTGATGTTGGCCCACTAAAATTTTTCGCAAACCTCACACTGGGATTATGCAAGGCCCAACCCACCCAGTAAAGAATAAAGTAAGATATAAAATAAATAAATAAATAAATGAAACGGAAGGAATCAAAACCACCCAGCTTTGCTGGTAAAAACATTAATCTGACTCGAATCAAGTGTGCTTTATGGGAAGGTACAGTGCTTGACTGACTGTAGTTACAAAAGCGTTTAGATGACTGTCAGCGCGCTCTACCCCCGACTGCTGCAAGCACCTCTAGTCGCTGCCATGTGCTGCTATCTGCCGGCGACACCGCGAACTCCCAACATTCGAACCTAACCTGCGCCAAGTCGCATTGCAGTGTGCAAGTGCTGCGCTCTACGTCCAAGCAGTGAAGTACAATGATAGCCATGATCAAGTTTCTCGTATCCACAAACACTTATTTCTGTAGCGTAAGCACATAATTATAGGGCTCTAAACAAAGGTAACATTTTAACCATATTCATGAAATCCGACAGTAACCGGAGGATACGTCCCTTAAACTATGGCTGTATGTTAAGCTGAAAGTATAAAATAATACTGCTCACCTGTAAATAACAAAATATACTGCATTGTTCATTACCTCAAAATTTCGGGTGTTCCAAACAGTCAGTTCAGCTCGGCTGATATTGATAAATGTTCAACTTCAACAACCTACTACTAGGAAATGTTTTATGGTTTGTTTCAATTAGAGAGCATAAATTAAATAGGAAAAGAAATAAGAAGAAATTTTGAAGATTTTTATAGTTAATTCGTACCGACGAATGAAAAATATTTGAAGAAAAAAAAAAAATAACGCCCGAACAGGGACTCGAACCCTGGACCCTTAGGTTAAAAGCCTAATGCTCTACCGACTGAGCTATCCGGGCTCAGCGGCTACTCGCCGAACTAAACATATTATAACATTCCAGAGAAAATTTTTTTTTTCTGTTACAACCAGTTTCTCAGAATAGCAAGGTAGATATTGCGACTTTTATAGGGTATTAAGGATGAATGAATACATACAATTGTACTTCACTGGCCCTGAGCTCCATTCAAGGCCATATTCGCTATAAGTAAAAAACAATAATCCGACTGAAAGAAGTTTTCCGCAGGACAACACGCATATTTTGTATCAAATTTTATACGTACTTTGACTACTGTAGAGTTCATATCTATCGCATTTATTCTGGCCTACAAACTTATCTTCTTTATCTTTTTTCCGTGCCGAATAGCTCGAACGATTCTGAAAACATTTTTCTCCCTCTTTTGCGGGAGTCAAACATTTTCATAGATAGTACGATACCAGGTGCGAGCAAATGGCGGTCCGGGCTTTTGTGTGGATCACCTCGATAGTAAGAATTTTTACGTAACAATTTATACCTATCCTGAAATGCAAAGTCAACTAATGTATGCAATCGTTTTAAAAGGTGTGGTTCTCCGCCAACGTTTGTTTCTACATAGGGCCCCGAGCCAAAACTATTGCCCACCCCCTGTACTATTACAACAGTTTCCAGCCTGTATCTGTGCGGAAAAAAACTGAACGTATAGAATTTCCCACTCGAGGAGCGGCAGTATAAGCAAAATAATGGTAAAACGATGACTACGCAAATCACTTGAAATTTGCATCGTGTTCAGTGCTGTGTATGCTATTTTCCTTGCAAGCATTACCACCACATATTTTGTCGGCCGTTATAAGTCTACAGCGCCGTAGTAAATACTCATTTTCTCGTTCATATTAGGATCTCCGTTGCCAAACACACGGTTCCTGCACCTACACTGACACTAGTTTTGATGTAAAATAAAAAATTATACATTTCACTTTATAATTAATTACTCCACAAAATGCTTAATATTCCACAGAAAAGTAAGGTTAGCTTATTTCATCAAAATATTAGTGGACTGAGTAATAAGGGAGAAGAGCTGCTTGTCTGTTCGGAAAATTTAGGGAGCTCTGAAAACACAGACATCCTGTGCCTGTCCGAGCACCACATAACCACAGGGTTAGGTAACTTACATATAGAAGATTACACTCTAGCAGCTGTTACTTTGCTACTTGCCAGACAGCAACTAGGAGTTAATAGTCTGTGGTGACTTCAATGTAGTTTTTCTAAAAGGATTCTGATAGTCCAACAGGGGTGCATAAAGACAGTAGGGCACTAAAAATTATTCCAATCCATTGCAGCAGTGTGATACAGTAACCAGTTTCGAATGTATTCCAGAATATAAGTAATTTCACAACCAACAATGTTTATATTCTGAAATTAAATACGACCCTAACAGATAATGTTTTCTTAAATTGAGCTTCATCAAAGAAAACAACTGCTTACCCAGAAATAAATGCTCTCTCTGATTATGATGCACAGTTCATTAGGATACGTAACAAAGTGCCTTGTAGTACAGATACTCCTCAGTGGAAATCAGTTAGAATAATTATGGACCCCAGGACAAATGTTTTTAAGAACAGTTTACACAAAGTGACATTGGATATAATTTGTAATGAACCAAGTGCCAATATTACAATTTAATCTATTAAATAATAAATTCATATCATTAGTTGAAGATAGCTTTCCACATAAGCTAAACAAAAAGGACTCTAAAAGTCATTTAAAAACCCATGGTTCACTAGAGGGATTACAGTATGCTGTGACAGGAAATGTATCTTTTGACAATGACAAATAGGGATCCTGCAGCAGTTCCACACTACAAAAACTACTTAAAATAACTAAGAAATATCACTAAAAATCAAAGAAAATGCACATAATTCAGAAATCAGTATTTCTGACAACAGACTTAAGGCTATATGGAATTTGTTAAACAAGAGACAGAACATCACCACCACTTAAATGAATGGAAAGATTATAAATGGCGAGTCACAGACAGCAAATGTATTTAATAATTATTTCTTAAATATAGTAGAAAGTATAGTGACAATTCAAGGACAAAATCACAGCAATATGTTGAAAATGAAAGTTTCATTAAATTCAATCATAGGAGCGTATCACAAACTTGTCCTTCTGAAATTAAAATTACACATTCTCTCAAAAATAGAAGCTCATCTGGTTTTGATGGTGTTTCCAACTGAGTGCTAAAAATTGTTCCATGTAATAAGCACAGTCTTATTTGACATATTTTGTGCCAGAGAGACTGAAATATGCCATTGTTAAACCCTTTTTTAAGAAAAGTGATGAGAGATGTCAATAACTACAGACCTGTTTAACTGCCGTCGTCATTCTCCAAAATTTTTGAGAACAGGATGCATTTCAGAATAGTATCTCACCTTAGCAACAACAGCATCGTTAGCAAATCACAGTTTGGGTTTCAGAGGGTTGCTGTACTGAGAATGATATTTACACGTTCATTCACCAAATTTTGCAAGCATTAAATAATAAAATAACGCCAGTTGGACTTTCCTGCTACTTCTCTAAGGCATTTGACAGTGTGAATCATAGCATTCTTCTACATAAATTGCAGTTTTATGGGATTGGTGGTATAGCCAACTAATGAATATGTCATATCCAACCAAAATAATGCAGAAAGCTGTACTTAGGAATTAAATCAATACAGTCCAGGGACATAATACTTACTGGGGAAAAATTACGTATGGGGTTTTTCAATATTATATCTTAAGTCTACTACAGTTCTTCATACATGTAAACAATCTTCAGTCAGTAAATAACAAGCAGAATTAGTTCTCTTGCAGATGACACTAGTGCTGTAATCGACCCAAGCATGCGTACAGAAACAGAAGAAATGGTAAGTAATGTTCTAAGAAGTATCATTGACTGGTTTTTTGTGAATGGTCTCACCACCCATTTTAAAAAGGGGTAACTCGTCCTTAAGAAAACTGTGAAAAAACTTGCTGTAAGAATAATATGTGGGACTCACACATGATCATCTTGTAGACTTCTGTTTAAGTAGTTTGATATTCTGACTACTGCTTCGCAGTGTATTTATTCCCTCATGAAATTTGTTATAAATAATCCACTGCAGTTCAAAAGGAAGAATGAGGTACATAATTACAATACCAGAAGGAAAAAAGACATTCGTTACTCCACACTAAGATTGTCTTCGGCACAGAAAGGAGTACACAAAGCTACAAAAAACTTTTTTGATCGATTACCCTGTGATATAAAATTTCCGACAAGTAAAATCTGATAAATTGAGAAAGTTTCTCCTTGACAACTCAATCTATTCGTAGAAGAATTTGCCTTACCGTAACGTGGAAAAAGGGGTGGGTAGGAACTGCTACCTCTGAGTTGTATATCTTTTTTCTTTTTGAAAACCTCCACGCCGCGTCGTCCATAGCTTTGTAACAATCTGCGACAGGGCGCCGTGAAGAGCTTCCTCCTGATAATCACACAGAAAACGGAAGATTTGTCTTCCATCCACTCCCGCGCGAGAACGAAATTGTCAACTGTCTCCAAACCAAATCATCAGCCTTTTAATTTTCCTATGCCCTAATGGCAGTAGGGGTCATACCAATGATAAGTCGCAAGCATTACTCGTTTCGCGAAAGTGTAACGAATAGTCAAACGAAAACGGGACAGATGGAATAAAGATATTAAACTGTTTATTACTTTGTTTAGCTTATGTGGAAAGCTATCTTCAACTAATGATATGAATTTATTATTTAATAGATTAAATTATAATATTGGCACTTGGTTCATTACAAATTATATCCCATGTCACTTCGTGTAAACTATTCTTAAAAACATTTGTCCTGGAGTCCATAATTGTTCTAACTGTTAACGCATTTATCCTACTATGAGACATGACGGTCACTGTCTTCGTGGAAAAACGTACCCAGACGTGCACCTGTTCGTACGTGCAAATAGATGCCTTTCTTCAGGGCTCCAAAAATATGGAAATCGCACGGGAAGAGATCGGGAGTGTAAGGAGGATGTGTACAACATCCCTGGGCGTCTGAACCACGCTGTACAAGTTTCCTTACATACCTCCACACACAGTCCCGAGGTCTCCCCACACAACTTCCATATTCTGGAACCCCGAAGAAAGACACTTGCGGCCGTCTATTTGCTTCGGACGGAGAGGTGCACACCTCGCTACAGTCGGTTTTCCGTAGGCAACCGCGAACGTTTTTTCACGAAGGCGCCGACCGTCTTGTCTCACAGAGGAATAAATGCGTTAACGGTAACTTTTGAAATACTCAACAGTTCATTTCCTCTTTTCCCTCTGTCTCGTTTTCATTTGACTGCCCTTACGCCGTGTCCAGCCACATTAATGTGCCACCTGTCAAAAAATCTCAGTAACGACCTTTTGCAGCGCATGCCGTTGCGACACGAGCAGTGAGGTTCTGGGAGGTGCCGACAGGGATGTCGCGCCACAACTCCAGCCAGTGCCGTGCTAGGTTTCTCGTTGAGGATCCGTGTCGCGAACAGCCCAGTCCAGATGGTCCAGCAGATTCTCGATTGCGAGGCGAGACGAATACGGTAAACTCGTCCTGGTGCTCTTCGAACTACTCACTGCCGTGCTGGTAGTCACTGTGCCGAGGAAAAACGAACTGCTTGTGGAGGCGGACACGGCGCCCAACGATTGATGCATACTTTTGCTGACGTATTTTGCCTTCCAGAATGAAGAGATCACCCAGGGATTCCCCACACCGTACCGCACGCAGTTTGTTTGCTTTCAGATGTTTCGTGGCGTACACGCCAATGGCTGGCTGTCCTCGCCGATGAACATCTGTCAGCGTGTTTGTTGCGGAGGCCCGTAGTCAGAAACCTTCCCTGAACAGTCGTCGATGAGATACTGTCAGTAGCGGTCAGTTTGTCAACAGTTTTGCGTCTATTCCCCCGTTCAAGTCTCGCAGCCGTCTTTCATCCCTGTCATCCATGACCTACGGTGCACCACCGTTACCTCGGCGCCGCTTTTCGTTAGCGCCATTTCGCCGTGCACGGTATACGTTAACCGTGGCGCCACGCGAACAGTTTACGAATGTAGACGTTTCGGAAGTGCTTCCACCCTCGATCACACTCTTTAGGACTCAGATACATCGCCCCGATTCTGCATTACGAGGACGACTGCACTGTTTTCCGCGTTCCCCCGTCCACGCCACTGCTAGTGCTGCCACCTACCCTGTTTGAGTTGTTACTGCACGCCGAGTTGAACGTAGACGGCGGTCACTCGGTCGTATATATGAACACGAACTGACGAAATGTTGCTGAATGTAATTTTCGAAAATCCAGTGGAGCAGTGTTCTCTTAACTGTATGTTCATGTGATCTTACACGTGTTTTAAGGTCGGAACTAATAGATGCGACAAACAGACAACAAAGCTTAAACGATCGTACGGTTTGAGTGAACTGCCGACCAGTTATTCCGGTCCGTCAAGCCCCCCCCCCCCCCCCCCCCTGTCCCGGCACCTACCGGTGTCTGTGTCTTCCGGTATTCGTCTATCACTGCAATGACGAAGTCAGCCCAACTTCTCTGGAAGCTGAGCTACCGACAGCAGTAAGTACAGCTTCGGGCGTATTTTACTAGCGCCTATGCAACGTTGGACTCATGTAGTGAATTGTGTGTTGGAACGTATGTACGGAACATTCAGTTTCCTCACTTCACACTACGTATTCGGTGGAGGATTCGGCCGGGCTTACAGTTCCGGCAGTGCTGTAACAAATATGTAACGTTCTTGTCCTACAGTGGAAAATCTAGGATGGCGTTATGAAAGGACAGACGGGTACTCAGCATATAGTGGAAATGTTTGAGTCGCACACAGGCATAACAAAAAGACTGCTAAACAAGTAAGCTTTTGGCCAAAAGGACACACACACAGCCACTGTCTCTCGCTGCCTATGGTCTCGGCAGCCAGACAGTGGTCATGCGTGTATCAGTTGCATTTGCGTGAATTTGCGTTGTCTAATTCAAAAAATAGCCTTTTGGCCAAAAGTTTACTTGTTTAGCACTCTTTCTGTTGTGCGTATCTGCCACTCAATATTTCCACTGTACGGTGAGTAGCAGTGTATGCCGTCGTTCTTCTCCATGCTTAAGGAACGTGTTCAAAGTATCCAATTTTGCTTTCCTTAGCCTTTTCAGGAGACAGCATCAAGGATCCACAACTAGATGAGCAAAATACATCACCATACAACAATTTATTCCGAACTACACCAGCAACGAGTGACAGACGGACTAATTTCACCTATCGATATCGACGAGTTAGGGCGGCGTCGGTTGGATTCTGTAAGCTTTTGGAGGACGAACTTTGCTTCAAGCCCTGATAATCATCCTGTCGTCCTGGCATTTCGCAAGAATTTTGACGACGACAAACCTCTGTCTTTAATAGCACGGTACGCGAAATAAGTTCAGAATGCTACCGGACGTATCTACGAAGTAATTTCATACATATCAGAAACAGTAATGGTGCTATCGCACTTCTGGAGCTGCGCCCGACACAAGTTTTGATCTGAATGCGCCTCCTCATTGTGCAGGACGCACAGAGTTGTACACACTATTAAACGTTCTTCAGTCCAGTCACCGGCAGGTACTAGATTAATTATATGACGACGTGGGAGCTGCATGAACACGCACTAAAAGTCATACGACTTGCCATCACTGTGATTACACCGCTACGGCCATTTAAATAACGCGAACAAATATGGAGCCGTGGGCTGTGCACAGCTGCAGTGAA
Source organism: Schistocerca cancellata (assembly GCF_023864275.1). Lineage (NCBI taxonomy): Eukaryota > Metazoa > Arthropoda > Insecta > Orthoptera > Acrididae > Schistocerca > Schistocerca cancellata. Next base: position 1,139,779,353 of record NC_064626.1, on the reverse strand, counting down.
TCCTTTGGAGGGAAGGTGATCCTCTGCCCCTGGCCGAAGCTACCCCTCTCCTTTTTCCTGCAACTTTTTCCTACACAGATTTAGCAATTCTTTTTAATTTTTTAAGTATGTTAAATAAAAATAAAGCCCTACAAAATCAATCACCCTTACACGTTTGATACAAGAGCTACACAGGTTAAACACTGAGCACAGCGATTAGCATACAAACTTCGCTGTTCCGCTGTTTTGCATGTTCTAGTGTTTCATTTGCGCTACGGTAACATCAAAACGTAGACCACATATATAAGGCCTGCATCCGTCAGCCTAACAACGCCAGATGTAATAGCAATGCTCGCTGACCTTCGATACCCACAGAAAAGCAACAAGTCCTCCATTCTTGAATACAAGCGGGAAGTGTAGGCGGCAGCTACGTGAATAGGCCCTGGGACAGGCAGCTTCTCGTAGGCAGAAGACGGGAACTGTTTCTTTTTGTCAGTTTTGCGCCCCGTCTGTGGCTGTGCCTTCAGCGATGGCCTATCTCGTTACCCCCCCCCCCCCCCAACCTCCTCCTCACAACCGGTATAGCCCTGCTTTGGAGCTGTTCGGTCTGCAGAAAATTCGTCTGTGAAGGATGTAAGCAGTTTTGTTCGTCAGTCCAGCGTTAGTTCTTCATTCGGCTGCCCCGTTGGTCTAGCAACAGCTGCCGGAATAGCTTTGAGTTCTGTTGCGTAATCAATACAGAATCTAACAGGTACGCCATCCGGTCCAGCGGCCTTGCCGCTGCAGTGTGTTATTCCGTAGTTCGTTACAGTAGATGGATTTTTCCGTCGCAGTTTGGTAGAAAAATTTCTTACTTATAGCTGAAATCATACTCTGGTAATTAACTCACGTCTGTATCAGCACTTTTGCAACCGTATGACGCTTACAGAAAATCTGCATTCGTATCATACTCTTGCTAAGTCTGTATTAAAACTCTTAGTAGACCCAAGGTGCGCAAGTTTACGTCTGAATTACCCTCTGGTCAGTGAATGCTTTTTCTGGATTACATACCAACTATTATTTGCTCGTACCAACCCTAAATCCCAGCTGAGAAACTTTGTCCACGTGGCTTTGTAAAAAAAAAAAAAGGCACCGAAGCTAAAAGTTAATTCTCGCACGGGCGAAATACTAAGACTAACTCAGAATTTAAATCGACTTCTCTTCACTCGGAAATCTTGCGACAGAAGCGACCAGCACACACAACGTCTTGTCATAACTTTTTTTCTTCGTACCTTTTGACGACTCTAATGTCAGACACAACAAAGGTTCGTAATGCGTCCTACCAACGACCTATTTCAGAGACTTGTCACTTCCTGGCAGATTATAGAACTCGGTGGCGGAACCCTGCTTCTCACGGACAACGCAGTTACCAGCTGAGCTGCCTTGGCACTACGCACGGTCCGCCTTCACAACTTTATTACCAATTCCAAACTCTGCGGAAGGTCTCCTATAGACACTGTCTAGTCAGAAGTAACGTAACGTGCAGTTCACCACTAGACGTCAAAAGAGGCGTACTCGTCAGAATAAAAGGGGCGCTGAGTATAGTGCTGTCAGCAGGGAAGTGGGGTCACTCAGGCGAGCTTAGTGGGCTAGGCACTGGGTGTCACCCGAGTAACAACCCCATCGGGGTCAACTGTTGGCAATGTGATTGTGAAGTGGAAATTTGAAGGAACAATCACAGCTAACCAAGCCACATGTACTGACGGCAAGGGACTGCCGTGCATTTCGGAGAGTGCTTGTAAAACAATTGCACGCAATCAATAGACGGAACCACACGCGAATTCCAAAGTGTTATAAGCGGTCCAGCCAGCGCAACGACTGTGTGAGGGGGAGTTAAAAAGAATGCGGGACACTGATCGAGCAGCTCCTTACAAACTATACATTTCCGCAGCCAGTGTTGGGTGACGCTTGACGTGATGTGAAGGACGACACCACTGGACGTGTGAGACTGGAAACGACTGATTTGGAGTGATCGATCACGCTACACCTGTGGCAATCCGACTGAAGGGATCGGGTTACGTGCCATCACGTGTAGCACAATAGAGAAGGTGATTTAGGTATTGGTACTGTGTACAGTAGAGGAACAGTTCAGAGGTGATGAATGTACAAGCACGAAAACGGACCCTGTAATAAAGTAGCACTTGTGAAACAATGGTTCTGGAAAACAGCAACGGGCGTAGGTCGGTTCAGAGCCAGACAATGCAGCCATTGCTCTCCTTAAGTAAACAAACCAGCCACTTGCGGTAGCCTAATTTAATGACCCTTATGTAAACAAACGGTTCACTTGCACACGTTTTGTTTATTTAGAACATAATGAGCAATAGCTATCGCGATAGTTACCATAATTTATGGGCAAGATGGTGGCATTTGTTCGTGTTTTCTCAGGCGTTCGAAGGCTTTTGTCTTAAAGTTATAATTGTCATTTTGATTATGCCAATATGTGATCCAAAAAGGTGACATATTTCCAGTCCGACCACCTCCACTGGTTGTCGTCGCCCCCTCTCAACAGTCCTCAGTGAGCCGAGACAATCATTTTTAAACTGGGGCTCACTCATGCAGTATCATGATTAAACTCATATTGCAAATTTCCAGCATAGCACATAACCCAGTGTGGTACTAGCCTAGTTTTCGTGACATTTCGGTACCCAATGTTACTGAAACATACGACGCTGTTTATGGTTTCGTGGGAAATTTCTACCGTTTTTTAAGAACACGCGTATTTCATTGCTATTTTGCTGACCACCCAGAACTTTCTAAGAAAATGCATGTAAATATGGCTTTCCTAGCAATAAAGACAATACGAGTGAATATGGATTACAATGCTATTTCATAGAATTTCAGGAATCGCGCAAAATACACAACTTGAATAACTAGCACCATCGACATACAACGCTATTTACAGTCCTTAGGTAAATTTTATTGATTTTACCCCAAACTTTCGCAAATACCTGTAACTTTACCGACTTTGAAACAAGAGACACGTAAATACGGGCTTATCGTTAAAATTTTATCGGCATTCTGGGCAAACAATTTTTTTAAAATGCAGACATAGGTAAAAATACCGGTCAATCAATCACCACACCGTGATAATCTAACATAATGTACAGTTATTCAGCGTTAGACAAATTTTATTCAGCAACAAAAACCACCGGGCCTATGTTTCAGTTAAAACGAACTTATCACCCGCAGTTTCAGTGTGTGACCTAACGGTCAACTCTGCTAACGCTGTATGATAATCGCGGACTAGTAGCAAAAATAGCTGCAGCCAGACTCTGAGCGACATTCGTCGATACATATCACGATTTAAAAAATAAAATCAAATAAAAATATGGAGAAGGAAAGAGTGACAGCGGTAGCCCTGTGTACTGCAGCGGACCGCATACACGAATTTTTCATTGGTAGTGTGATTAAAAACTAACCTGAAAACTGGCAACGTGCAGTTGGCGATCCCGCACGCACCTCTGCCCCCGTGGCTCGCTGCAGACACAACCACTGCCGCGCTACTTAGGCCGGTATACGCCATCACATTTTTTTGTTATAGCTGATGTGTCAATTTTTATAGTGTAATAGGGAACTTTATCAAATCTCACCTTTCATCAATGAAATATTATCAAATCTAGGGCATCGCCGTAGATTTGATCATAAAAGTCGTTCGTATTCTGTCCACTGCAATGTGAAATTTAACCGCTTGGAGCACTGGCATCGCTACAGCTATTTGACGTGTGCAGTGTGTTTGTAAACATGACTGAAAAGTTTAGTTTGTGTGTTCCTACTGTTTTTAATAACTCGGGTGGGTGGGGGTGCTAAGCTAGGGGCACAAGTCGCGCTATTAATCGTGTGCTGATGGGCAGTTGGGGTTTTGTTGCAGGCGACTTCAAATCCACAATCACAGCGACAACCATGGAAACATCCGGCAGCTTTTCAGCAAGCCGGAACCGTGAAGAATGAAACAGTCTAAAATAAAAAAAAATCTTAGCTCTCTATTCTACTTTGTATATTTTTGAACCCTAGATTCCACAAGTTACGAAGTGCTTCATCTATTTCGTACTTTTTATTAATCTTGTAGCTGTCTGATACTGATTCCAGTCACTCACCTGACTGTTGGAGATCTCTTGATCTCGTTTCTTTTGTAATTCTGACACTTGTAATGCCTTGCCTACTTATCTGCTCTATTTCGTGGATCGAGTCCAGTATTTATGCCTACGTCGTGCTAAGCGCTCCGTCTGCTGTCCGCGCCACGTCAGGCGCTCTGTCCGTGGTACGCGCCGACCAATAGCAACCGCGGGGAGACGACAGCACTGTGGTGTTACCAGCAGATAAGGAGAAGGCTACCGCCATTCTACGGACAGAAGGCAGATTATGAGAGTAAGGTGAAACAACTTCTGGATGACCCGCCAAATAGAGAAAGGGACCCCATAGACAACTCTTTCCACATCCCAGAGACTCCTCTACAAGGGATCCATAGAAAATGATAAATGTAATGCAGACCAAGGCTCTTCTAAAGCAAACTAGCCTTCCAGAAAAGATCGTTAACCAGCTAATGGCATAACCACCTGTACAATCCAGACTTTATGGTTTGCCTAACGTCCTCTTCGTCCATTAGTCTGCAACACTGGTGCAGCCACCTATTTTTCTGCTCAACACCTTAGCAAGATGCTCTCGCCATATGTGCGGAAGTATTACCATCACATTTGTAACTCAGAGAATTTCCTACAAAGCCTCAGGCAGAAGGCAGATATAAATCACAGTCTTGACATAATGGTCAGTTTCGACGAGGGCTACCTGTTCATCCGCTTACCACTGAATGATTCACTTGAGCTGACTGTAGAAAAGTTCGACAGTGCTCTCGTGGACTTATTCAGCCAAATATGGACTTAGTATATGGGGGCATCGATTCCACAAACAAACGGAAGGGGTGGCATCGGCAGCCCTCTCTCACTGGTGGTGACCAATCTCTTTATGGAGAGCTTTGAAGTGGAGACACATCAAACTCAGTTTAACTGAAATTCTTTTTTAGGTACGTGGATCCTTTATCACGCGGCCCGAAAAGCTCGATTTTTCTTGGACCCCCTAAACTCGAGCCACCTTAACATTAAGTTTGTAAGTAGGCTGTTTAGGTTCTTATATTGGTAACGCCGCCACGTAGCGCTCTGTATGAAAATCACTGGCTGTGCTGTGTGCAGTCTGTGGCTAGTTTGCATTGTTGTCTGCCATTGTAGTGTTGGGCAGCTGGATGTGAACAGCGCGTAGCGTTGCGCAGTTGGAGGTGAGCCGCCAGCAGTGGTGGATGTGGGGAAGTGAGATGGCGGATTTTTGAGAATGGGTAATCTGGAAGTGTGTCCATCAGAAACAGTACATTTGTAGGAACGGATGTCATGAACTGCTATATATATTATGACCATTAACGTAAATAAATTGTTGTTCTCTAGTAAAATCTTTCATTTGCTAACTATGCCTATCAGTAGTTAGTGCCTTCCGTAGTTTGAATCTTTTATTTAGCTGGCAGTAGTGGCGCTCGCTGTATTGCAGTACTTCGAGTAACGAAGATTTTTGTGAGGTAAGTGATTTGTGAAAGGTATAGGTTAATGTTAGTCAGGGCCATTCTTTTGTAGGGATTATTGAAAGTCAGATTGCGTTGCGCTAAAAAAATATTGTGTGTCAGTTTAAGCACAGTCATGTATAATTGTTCAAAAAGGGACGTTTCAAGTTCACCATGGAATTGGAGAAGGATTGACATCTCCCATTCCTTGATGTACTAGTCAAGGGGAAGGCAGATGATACCTTCAGTCACAGTGTGTACTGCACACCCACTCATACTGACTTGTACCTTCAAGGCAGCAGTTGCCACCATCCACCAAAGAAAAATTGTGTACTCAGAACTCTGGTTCACTGGGCACAAACTCCGTCAGATCCTAGTAATTTGACGGCGGAGACAGAACATGTACAACCTGTGTTCTACAAAAATGAATACACATCTGGAGATGTTCAAGGGCACTCCATCCTGTTTCCCCACCAGAGGTGTCTCAAGAGGTGCTAGAAGAAAAGAAGGAGTTTGCGTGTTTGCCCTATGTCGGTCCGATATCTGCCAAAATCAACAGAATTCTCCTCAACGGAACATAAAGAGCAGAGGTCTCGACTTGGCTGGCGACATTAGAATCAGCATAACACGTCAAAATCAGGTACACGTAAAAACCATATAGAAAAGTGGAAGATTCGTTAATTATGATAATAGTGGGGTGGGGGAGGGGGGGGGGGGATAAGCGATACTCTGATAAAAGTTCGAGGCACAGAGGTTAATCTTTTGATGTTGTGGGCACCCTCACACACACATCTCGCTAAGTGTCTGCAATGAAAAAATTAGGACCTAATAAGAAAATTTTTTTACCGAGAGACGTTCAGCGGCAGCGGCATTTCCGTCTTTTCTCGATAAATATGTTATGGTGGGGTATATCTATATATCGATAGTAGGAGTTTTAATAGATGAATTTTCAAAGGCGAAGATACTGGAGAAAAAAACCACGCCATCCAGGAAGGAGCAGCCCCCGCACATTAAAGTTGGCCCACCTTTTAAACTGCGCTTTAAAGATATGGAATAAAAAATAAATAGGCTTTTTAATAGGTCTGTTTACTTTTATAGAAAAATGTGCGGATAATTTTGCGTAACCAGATGGTGATAAGAGGGCCATTCCCATTTCCGTTTCCAAAAATCGTACTGACTGTGCTACACGCAGCAAGACGTCTGTAAGAAATTTAAATTAGATGCAAATCACGCAGCGAGGGACAACGTTCTTGCGTGAGTTTTGTGCTCTTATAAATGGATGGATAGACATTTTAATAACTAGACTAAATTCACATCGTTGACTTGTAGATAAAGTCCTGTGAATAATGCTATAGCATTGTCCTGTATTTCAAAACTTTGATTGATAGAGACAAACTTCCTTTCCGTCCTAAAAAAAAGAAAAGAGCAAATGAATATACCAGCCATGCAAGCAGGTTGCAATGTATTTATATTATATTCCGTATTCGCCAAAAGATTGTTAAGTAATAAATGACGCTGCACAAATAGCCAGTAGCAGCGTGAATAGATAGCATCAAGCTAAGTATACAAAGGTTCCAAGATTTTTCCACGAGTTCTGGAAGAAAACGTTAAACATCGGCAACACGCAGTTTACTTGTAATTTAGCATTTTCGTTCAACAGTTCAGTTATGGAATATATACAGGCAGACCAAATTTACATTGTTGACTCACTGACAAAATCCAACGAATAAGATTATGGAATTACGCTATAGCGCAAAAATTCTGACTGGCATACATTCCTTCCGTGCGCAATTGACGAATTATTCTAACTGCCGATGAAAATGAAATATGCTTGACGACTCCTAGGAGTGAGACAGTGTGTACATGTGTCTGAAGGCTACGATACTAGAACTGACACGAAGGGAGAGCCATCTGCCGTAATTGGAACACATTCTACCAGAATGAGGTACAATAAATACTGGAACAGAAGTGGATTTCGTAGAGTATTCGGAGTCACATATCTCTGGTATCGTATACAAGCTGTGTGTGTCACATAGAACTGATGATGTATTTGTACACCAACGCGATATTAAGGAATATGCTGTGCACACAAATGCAATGTCAGTGGCTGTGCACGTGACTTAACAGAGACTACTGCACATGTGCTGCTACGGCTCAGGCGTGCCAGTGTGTTGAGGTATTCCTGAAGTCTGATAGACACATCAACAGATCTCACGAGTGAGTGCGCTTGCATAAGGCCGGTATTACACTATCGTATTTCTCTGTCTAGACAGTTTTATCAAATGTTCGTCAAATTTCTTTGAATCTGGCGAACAACAACAACTTGTTACTATGCGCTGCAGTTGCCTGTGCCACAAGTGATTTTTACGTCGAATTAATAAAGCATTAATAAAAAAAATTTATGAGAGTCGCAAGTGGAGGACGTCAAGTTTTATGTAAATTACTTACGAACGGATGAGAGCGCATTTCAGTATTTGCTCAGTAAAGTGGCTCCTCATATTAGAAAACAAAATGCCCAGTTCAGAAACGCTATATGACAGGCCAGGCTCACCATAACATTGCTATTTTTTGCTACAAGGGAGAGCTATTCTAGCTTACAATACAGCACTTCAATATCACAGAGCACAATAAACAAAATAATTCAAGAAACGTGTGAAGCGATTTATAAAGCGATGAAGGAGGAATATCAGAAGGTAAATAAATGTTAAACACGCACGATATCGGCAATAACAACAGTTTTTTATTTTTGAATAATTTAATTGATAGAATCAGCGTCCCAACAACTACAAGCTTAATAAAAAGTTCGCAATAGATGAAGCACTTGGTAACGTGTGGCATCTAGGGTTCAAGAATAGACAAAGTAGAATGGAGAGCTAAGATTTTTTTTAAATTTTAGAGTGTTTTCTTCTCCTCGGTTCCGGCTTGCTGAAAAGCTGCAGAATGGTTCCATGGTTGTAGCTGTGATTGTGGATTTGAAGTCGCCTGCAACAAAACCCCAACTGCCCATCAGCACACGATAAATGGCGCGACTTGTGCCCCCCCTCCCCACCTGAACCAAAGCGAGGTTATTAAAAACAGTAGGAACACACAAACTAAACTTTGCAGTCATGTTTACAAAGACACTACACACGTCAAATAGCTGTAGCGATGCCAGCGCTCCAAGCGGTTACATTTCTCACTGCAGTGAACAGAAGACGAACGACTTTTATGTACAAATCTACGGCGATGCCCCAGACTTGATAATATTTCATTGACGAAAGGTGAGATTTGATAAAGTTCCCTATTACACTATTCAAATTTCTGTGACATTAATATTTGACATATAAGCTGTGACAAAAAAAAATGATAGCTTATAACGACCTTAGTAGCGCTGCAGTGGTTGTCTGTCTGCAGCGAGCCACAGGGGCGGACGTGCGTGCGGGACCGCCAACTGCACGTTGCCAGTTTTCAGGTTTGTGTTTAATCACACTACCAAAGAAAAATTCGTGTATGCGATCTGCTGTAGTACACAGAGCTACCGCTGTCACTCTTTTCTCTCTTTTTTATATATATCGACGAATGTCGCTCAAAGCGGCTGGCTGCATCTATTTTTTCTACTAGTCCACTATAATCATATAGCGTTAGCAGAGTTGTCAGTTACGTGACACACTGAAAGTGCAGGTGATCAGTTAGTTTTAACTGAAACATAGGGCCGGTGTTTTATTGTTAAATAAAATTTGTTTAACACTGAATAGCAGTGTAATTTGTTAGATTATCACGGTGTGGCGATTAACTGACCGGTATTTTTATCTAAGCCTACCTTCAAAAAAGTATATTTGCGAGGAATGTCGCTAAAATTATAACGAAAAGTCCTTATTTAAGTGTCTCTTCTTTAAAAGTCGGTAAACTTATAGATATTTGTGGAAAACTTTTTATTCTCTTATGAGACTGACGAAGCTCCGCCAACGTTCGGGTTCAACAGATTATGATGCCTGTGTTTGTATCGCTAACCATAGTTCCAGCATTAATATATAGCCTAAAATCGAAATGCGTATAAATTTATAAACATCGTAATGTTATGCTACAAACCTGTATATGATGCTTTTTGTAGTTCTGCTCACTGTACTAGCACTACGTAATGTATTTAATAGAGTACTGAAAGTAACTGCTTCGGCAGAAAAGTAAAAAGTTGAGAAAAGAGTCACATGATAAAACGCCTGGCTTTTGTGCTGCAATATTCGTAGCCACACTGTGTTTGAAACACGTCTTCCACAGTTTCCGGCGCGTGTATCCTTGAGCATATAGCCGTCTCTGTCAGACAGATGCTCGGCATAGTGCAGTTGTGGTGGTGGTGATCTCTGTATGTGTGTGGGGGGGGGGGGGGGGGGGGAACCGGCGCTCGCGCAGCAGGAGCGCCAGCGTGGCTCTGGGGACCGTCTCCGCGCGCGAGCGTGCGTGTGCGTGTGTGTGTGTGTGTGTGTGTGTGTGTTTTTACGAAAATAAAGAGAAGAGTGTCTGCCGGAAGGGACGCTGTGGGAGCAGGTCGTCAGTCGCCTCTGGATGGCTCAAAATGGTATGAGCAGTCTCCCTGGAAAGTAACGTTCCCGTGTTCGACTCCCGGTCCGGCACACAGTTTTAACCTGCCTGGAAGTTTCAAAACACCGCAGACTCCATTGAAAAATTAACGATTCAGTCTGGACCCTAAAGTCCTGTTTCTCTTTCTTATTTTGTAGGCTGTGTAAGTACTTGCAATGGATACTCCTACGAATTTAGTACAGCAAGTGTTGAACGAATAAAACTGCATTCGCTGGCCATGTCACAGAATGAAGTATGTTCAACAGTGCTCGAGTGTACGAATTTCCCATTTCACGAGCCCACCCTGTCATTTCTAATACCGAGAATGAGATCATTATTCTTCATTGTCCGTTTTTAGTCCCCTCGCCCCTGTGTTTCTTCTTTCACGATTTTACGTTCCAGTGATACTGTTTGCAAACATGTTTGGCAAATTAACAAGAAATCTACACTACTGGCCATTAAAATTGCCACACCAAGAAGAAATGCAGATGATAAACGGGTATTCATTGGACAAATATATTATACTACAACTGACATGTGATTACATTTTCACGTAATTTGGGTACATAGATCCTGAGAAATCAGTAACCAGAACAACCATCTCTGGCCGTAATAACGGCCTTGATACACCTGGGCATTGAGTCAAACAGAGCTTAGATGGCGTGTACAGGTACAGCTGCCCATGCACCTTCAACACGGTACCACAGTTCATCAAGAGTAGTGACTGACGTATTGTGACGAGCCAGTTGCTCGGCCACCACTGACCAGACGTTTTCAATTGGTGAGAGATCTGGAGAATGTGCTGGCCAGGGCAGCAGTCGAACATTTTCTGTATCCAGAAAGGCCCGTACAGGACCTGCAGCATGCAGTCGTGCATTATCCTGCTGAAATGTAAGGTTTCGCAGGGATCGAATGAAGGGTAGAGCCACGGGTCGTAACACATCTGAAATGTAACGTCCACTGTTCAAATTGCCGTCAATGCGAACAAGAGGTGACCGAGACGTGTAACCAATGGCACCCCATACCATCACGCCGGGTGATACGCCAGTATGGTGATGACGAATACACGCTTCGAATGTGCGTTCACCGCGATGTCGCCAAACACGGATGCGACCTCATGATGCTGTAAACAGAACATGGGTTCATCTGAAAAAATGACGTTTTGCCATTTGTGCACCCAGGTTCGTCGTTGACTACACTATCGCAGGCACTCCTGTCTGTGATGCAGCGTCAAGGGTAACCGCAGCCATGGTCTCCGAGCTGATAGTCCATGCTGCTGCAAACGTTGTCGAACTGTTCGTGCTGATGGTTGTTGTCTTGCAAATGTCCCCATCTGTTGACTCAGGGATCGAGACGTGGCTGCACGATCCTTTACAGCCATGCGGATAAGATGCCTGTCATCTCGACTGCTAGTGATACGAGGCCGTTGGGATCCAGCACGCCGTTCCGTATTACCCACCTGAACACACCGATTCCATATTCTGCTAACAGTCATTGGATGTCGAGCAATGCGAGCAGCAATGTCGCGATACGATAAACCGCAATCGTGATAGGCTACACTCCGATCTTTATCAAAGTCGGAAACGTGATGGTGCGCATTCCTCCTCCTTACACAAGGCATCATAACAACGTTTCACCAGGCAACGCCGCTCAACTGCTGTTTGTATATGAGAAATCGGTTGGAAACTTTCCTCATGTCAGCACGTTGTAGATGTCGCCACCGGCGCCAACGTTGTGTGAGTGCTCTGAGAAGCTTATCATTTGCACATCACAGCATCTTCTTCCTGTCGGTAAAATTTCGCGTCTGTAGCATGTCATCTTCTGGTGTAGCAATTTTAATGAACAATAGTGTATTTGTGTGAAATTCCGCAGCAGTTCACGTATCTGAGAAGTTAAGGAAAGCCATAGTTCGTTTCTATGTCGGAGGGATGGCAAAAGTTTTAAAATATAGCGCTATTCGTCGAACGCGAGAATCTTTATTATTATTATTATTATTAATTGACAATGGAAACGTTATGAACAATCCAACATGATGCTGATGGCGGGTGTACGCCAGAACGCTAACGAATTGCATTTAGGAAACAACGTAAGACCAGAATCGAAACGGTCGCGTTAGGTTTTGCTTCGAACTGCTACAAAATGTGAATCATCGGCCAGCTCGTTCGTATAAATGTAACACTGCATTCCGACAGAAAACTGACATCTCGTGAGGTCATCCCATTTCTTTTGCAGATAGCAATGCGTTAACGACCTTTTTTTTTTTAACAAAGCTACATGTTTTGACGTCCAGTCTCAACATCTGATGTGCACGTACGTTGGATGTCAGCGTGACTATGGTGTCAAATGTGGCTGACCTCGGGACACGAGGCAGCTGAACGAACGGGACACAATCGGCGAGCAGTTAAGATCCATTCACTACGCTGATATTCTTCATTACAGCACTGCCCGGGCACAGCATCTGGATGACTTCGTACAGGAAACAAGTCATAGGGAGACTGGATGGAGGGCGACGTGTGACGATTGCAGTCAACGAGTTTGGAATTGGTCAGAGTATTGCTGCACGTGCGTGTGGCGCGTTCCGAACCGAAGGCACTGCTGCCACGAGGCGAGGAGGTGGACGACCACGGTCAACTGCATCAGCAGGTAACTGGGCAACAGAGGAGCCGTGTCAAAGAGCGGGTGCAACGCAGCCACGTATAACCACCAGCACACCGGTGGCACCGTTTGCGAAGGTGTGAAGAATATAGGGGCTGGGCCAACTAGGAGTGGAGTCGTGCGCTCTTCTCGGCTGATAGCAGATTCAGTATTACTAGTGATGCTTACATGGCAAGAGGTGGCATGACGTAATGCACCCAGGAACTTTCTCGAACACGATTGTTTCACTGGTCCCGGTGTTATGGCGTAAAGAGGCACAATACTGCGTGGGTCTACTGACCTCCAAATCTCCCAACACGGTACACTCACTACTCAATGTTACTGTGACAATTTACTCCTTCCTCGTGTACGTCTTTTTTGTGGACGGCAATGAGAGACCACATCGAACAACGGAGGTGGAGATATTCGACAAATGGACTGGCCTGCCCGTTCCCCCCTCCCCCCCCCCCCAACTTAATACATTGAGCACGTTTGGGATGCGTTGAGGAAGACGTATTGCAGTTCGACCACACGCAACGGCGACCATCCAGCAGTTGTCGGCCCTTTAACGAGAATTTACCAACCTTGTGGCCAGCGTGGAAGGTCGTTGCAGCGTGTGCACTGCTGTTCGTGGTGATCACACACACTATTAAGAACCATGTGCCGCCTTTTGTAATGTCCGAGGGACCGTGACATACAGCGGCGAATTCAGTGTAATTTCTCTTCGTCCCGTTGCGTACTTCTTGCAGTTACCCCCTTAGTACAGTCTATCACTATTTTCTACGTCTGGTCCAGGTGTCACAGAACTTTGTTACCTGGCAGTGACACGTCATACGAAAGTTACTTTCGTTCTCAAGTTTTGCGCACCAGCTATTTTGTCTGATAAGATTTACGTCCAGTGCCGTTTTTCCATCCGAGGCAAAAAGTTGTTCAGCTGGGTGTGTCCTGCCTTGTACCAATCAATAGAACGTTTCGTTTGGCCGTTTTTACGGCCCGCGGAGGTACAATCTCCTGGAAATTGTACCAACTACTCGGAATTATCATCTGTTACGCTCGGCGAGCGAGGATAAGACGGCTACTACCTAAGCGAGGATTTCCAAAATTTACACTCCACGAAGCAGCACACAGACTATTTGATAAACAACTTCCTCTCTCTGCAGGGGCCTCCAAAATGTGTGCGCTGATCAACTGTCACATAACACATTTTTTAAATTATTGCTACAAAATTTACAAATGCAACTGCATTATAAAAATATTTCGCTATAGAAGAAAATTACTAGCGTGAGCTATATTGCAAAACGCCTTCTTCTAATGCCGTAAATATTACAGTGTCCGTATTACAGGGCGTAATTTCTACAGTTAAAAACAAAACTAGTAACTATCCTGCTTCTCTCACATAACGTTATTTTACACTGTTCACACGGGGTAGGTAGTTCGTCATAACACTATCAATGATGCGGATTTGCGTGAAAGTGTTTCCGAATCTTGTCTAAATTTTGCTACAAACGAGGTCCTATCATGCTGTTTAAGAAGTTATCGTCTGTCGCGTATTAAAATCCATACTTTGTAGAGATGTGCAGCAGAGTGCTTCATAACACTCAACGCCTCTTCCACCATAAACTTTTGACATTTGAGACCATTAGCAACTTTCCAAACGTATAGTTCAAGAAGAATAAGTGACGAAACGGAAGTACAAAAGCAGAATAATGATAAAGGACAGAGTAAAATATAAATCACGTAGCGAAAATCATAGAATGCATAAGCACAAATGACGCACAATGGACAGCTCGAAACGACAATATTTGGATACTTTCGCTATCTGATTGTATTGTATGTTAGCTGGGGACCTAGAAACGACGGAGAGGTTCCGTCCCCGCCGCAGCCACAGTGGTCCACAACCCCACGACGACTACCGCAGTCCACTTCACCCCTCCGCCGCCCCACACCCGACCCAGGGTTATTGTGCGGTTTGGCCCCCGGTGGACCTCCCTGGGAAAGTCTCACACGAGACGAGTGTAACCCCTATGTTTGCGTGGTAGAGTAATGGTGGTGTACGCGTACGTGGAGAACTTGTTTGCGCAGCAATCGCCGACATAGTGTAACTGAGGCGGAATAAGGGGAACCAGCCCACATTCGCCTAAAAACCGTCCACAGACTGGCCGGTTCACCGGACCTCGACACAAATCCGCCGGGCGGATTCGTGCCGGGGACCAGGCGCTCCTTCCCGCCCGGAAAGCCGTGGGTTAGACCGCACGGCCAACCGGGCGGGCTCGCTATCTGATAGTTTACTTACAGACGTAACGCTCAACAGTGAAACGGCAAATAGAAAAAGGTCAAATGCGGGCAATATTTATGAGAATAATTCGAATGCATTGTAAAACGAACCTTCATAGCCAATTCACATAGCTAGTAGTACGGCAGTGATACTCAATAACTTCTCAACATTATCAGTACGTTACGAAAACAACTTATTCCAACACTCACTCAGGCAGCCGTGTACTAGAACTATTGTCTGTGGAATAAAGTCTCACCCTAAGAGACCCAGCTGCCCCTGTTTCAAAATGACCCTCGTAAAACAAATGCACGAAGTGAAAATATCTCTACGTTTCTACAAAAGCTGGCGTTAATTAGTTCCAACATTAGTACTAAACAAAGCACATTGGTTAGCTGTTTAAAAATAATTTACGACTGACTTGCTCACAGTTGTTTTCGGACCTCACACCAGCAAATTTCTGACGCTACCGACGCCGGTGGACGAGCAGCTTACCTGTTATAAAAGACAAACACAAGAATGTTTAAGCATGATCAACAAACTTAAAATGCTGCAAAAGAATTGAAAATTAGTTGATTAATAGCTGAACAAAAATGAGAAACCTTGTGCAGTACACCAGGCATAACGAAAGTGATTTGACATTATTTCTATCCCAGCAATATTCCTGCTTCTTCTCTTCCTCCTCCTCTCCCCCCGCCCTCCCTATCTCTCTTTCTCTTCATTATCCTGCTGTGGCAAGGTTCACTATTTAACAGTAATCACCCACCCATGATTTTATAAAGGGTGGCATCCGATTTAGCACATCTATATTTCTGAAAATAGCACACACATACAATGAATTTCGTTTTTTGACGAACGGGAAACTCAGAAAGTATTTTTTCATAAATTTTCATTTGGTTGACCATCCCCCCCCCCTCCCTTTAGATGCATGGCATATGTCAATGCGGTATTCAAATTGATCCCACACTGCAGTGAGCATGTCTTGTCCACAGCTGTTGTTATGCGATGTCTCAGTTCATTCATTGTTGTTGGTAACTGAGATACACAAACAGAGTTTTTTTATAAAGCCGCAGAAGAAATAATCACATACAGACAGCTCCGGTAGCTCGGATGCCAGTAATGTAAGGCTGAATCATTTGATCCAATGTGACGGATCCGTAGTTCAGTAATCCTTTGATTTAAAAATACCCGCACTTCCAGATGCCATTGCAGCGGTGCCCCAACCTGATGGTAAATGAAGTCGGTCGGATCAGCCTCCAACTGTCGGAAAAGAAAGTTCTCAAACATATCTAGATAAGTGCTTCCTGCAACAGTGTTCTCGGCAAAGAGAAATGGACCATACACCTTTTCCCGCGAAACTGCACAAAACACATTAAATTTTTGAGTCTCTCTCTCATGCTGTACAGCTTCATGTGGTTGCTCTGCACCCCATATTCTCACATTATGACGGTTCACCTTTTCATATAAATGGACTGTTGCCTCGCCACTAAACACTTAGCGTGGAAGGAACTGTCATCCTCCATTTCGCCAAGAACGAAATTACAGAACTCCACACGTTGTTGCTTGTCACCTTCACGAGGAACATGCAGTAGCTGAATTTTGTACGGTTTCATGTGTAAACGTCGACACAACTTGCCTTTACACAGACATCCTGTTTCTCGTAATTGTTCATGCGATCGTCTAACGCTCTGTGCTGTAGGAGGGCCCACACCATACCCAGTACGAAAGTCGAGCCGTACAGTAATTACTTACCCGCATTGCGCAAAACTTATAACACAAAACGCTTTCTGTTGTCCCATACCATTTTACAACTGAAGTGGGCGCACACTGCTACCGCCTAGTGGAAACCATGTAAAATTCGAGTTTTCTCTTTCCAACAGTATATTGTTCACGCACGTTTCTCAAGTAACATAATAGTTATAATTTTTTTGGTGGATCGGATGATTGTTTTGTGATACACCCTGTATTTATTTTTGTTACTTGCTGTTGCAGGCGGCTGTGTTCACATATCAGTAGTTCTGTGGTGCTGAGTAAGTACACTAGTGTACCTGTAACGACGTCAGCTGCCCTCACATGTCTGTCTGCTCATGACGAAACGCATGATGCATCATATCGGCAGGCGCAGTGTCGCTGCCGAGTAATGCGTAGTGCGGGCCTGCCTTCAGGCAGGAGACCATCGCTACGGTCGCAGGTTCGAATCCTGCCTCGGGCATGGATGTGTGTGATGTCCTTAAGTTAGTTAGGTTTAAGTAGTTCTAAGTTCAGATGTTAAGTGCCATAGTGCTCAAAGCTATTTGAACCATTAGGAGACCAACACACTAGTGAAGCAGCCACACATTATGCAACAAACACCGTGGAAATACAGATTAAACACAATTACTTTGAGTCGTATCATGTAGCACGTATCAACCAATAAAAGCGTTTTTACAAATCTAATAAAGAAGAAAAGTCCAAGAGGAAATAGCTTTTTCAAAGAGTAAATATTTTTCCCCAGTTCGTGTAACATTCTTCAAATCAGTAAGTGTCTTGTATTACACACTTTCTAAAGTAGTCTATTTTCTTCCTCGGGGTCCGAGCTATTTCCATAATAAATTTCATCGAAATAGGTCGAGCGGTTTTGTAATGAAAACGTAACAACTAATTTCAGGTCATTCCATTCCAAGTGGTCTAGTGCTTCCCGCATGACCATAACGGATTTAGATGAAATTTTGTATGTACATTCGCACATGTTCCCAGTGAACATTGGCAAAGTTTTGTGATAATTAATTCAATACTTTCAGAGACACAGTTATTTATTTGACCCAATAGCGCAGCCGTTAACAGTGCACCCGTGAGTTTTCGGCAACTTCGAGACGTGGTATCTGCAGTAACATTTTCTTCAAACGAACAAAACTACCCCATCTTGTACAACTTTTCCCGCTCTCTTAAGCGAAATAATATAAAAGATTTCCCGAGCAATTTTCATAAGGATAATGTGAAGCAAAGGCAGCCGAAAAAATAGACGCTCGAAAAAATATGAACTTTACCTTTTTACATCTCCGAAAGTAACTGCGGGATAAACCTGAAACTTGGCACGTATAAATGTATCAATACAAGGTCTTAGAATATAAAATTTCATTCCCCTACTTCTTTCCAATAGTTTAAAAATCTGGGGAAAGGCTGTCTGTTTTTCTAAAAATGCCAGAAAGACTATTTTTGGTCCACTTTTACAAAAAGATCGCCTGCAAACTCTTTTAAACCGTTTTCAATAGAAACATCATGTTCTAAACCACCCAAAAATCTGTGTTTGGTTTTGCAATGCGAGTCCTAAAAAACAACAAGTTGAATGTGCATTGACAATGGGTCCACATGCCTGTGGTAATCAAAGTGAGGCTGATGTCTTTTATTATATTCTAGTTCTTTAATACTCTCTTGAGAAGGCAATATCAAAAAGCTTGATGACTAAGAAGTGAGATAAAGTCTAACTCGCAAAACTTTAAAAAAGGTGTGTCTCTTGTCACGACCCATCATGACTTATTTGTCACTTTTCCTGCTATAACTACAGAATCAAACTGATTATAAACTTCACGATTTAACTCTGTATTACCTTGGCAGTGGAAATCAGGGTAGTAAAATTCTTGCATAGCATCTGTAGCATACATCGTAAAGCAGGTCGTAGACTAGCGTTTACTGGTACAATACAGGAGAAGTGCAATCGGTCTACAAACGAGATTGCTTACAAATCACTCGTGCGACCCATCCTAGAATATTGCTCAAGTGTGTGGGACCAGTACCACATCGGACTAACAGGGGATATCAGACATATACAGAGAAGGGCAGCACAAATGGCCACAGGTTTGTTTAATCCGTGGGAGAGTTTTTTGTTTGGTTTGTGGGGCGCTCAACTGCGTGGTTATCAGCGCAATCCGTGGGAGAGTGTCACAGATATACTGAAGGAACGGAACTGGCAGACTCATTATTATTATTATTAATATTATTATTATTATTAACTATTGAGAAAAAGTCTATTAATAAAGTTTCAAGAATCGGCTTTAAATGGTTGTTCTACGAATATACTACAACCCCCTACGTATCGCTCACATAGGGATCGTGAGGATAAGATTAGAATAATTACTGCACGCTCAAAGACATTCAATCAATTACTCTTCCCGCGCTCGATACGGAAGGAACCCTAGGTTTTATACCATTACGACACTGCGTAAATTTTGGAGACGTTTCTATTAGTCTTCCTGGTATTTTTTGGAATGGATTCATTTTATACAGAAGTATGTCTTTTTACTGTGTAATTCTACTGATGTGCTAGTATAATTCCCGTTTAAGGTACAGTGTACTTAGAGTTAGCACAGCTTATGGTTTATGTGGAACATTAGTGTGCTATTGTTTATGGTGGCTTAACCACTGCTGGTTCCTTTTAAAGCGACAAAACCAGCATCGGCATCACCATGGGCGCCACGCCCGATATCTGTGCAAGAGCAGCCACAGGTGGGTCTCGGAGCCACTAATTTCCGAGCTAGAAAAGGGTTTCTTTACACAGGATACCGGACTGTTTATACATCAGGATGAGAGACAGGAGAGGTCTCTCAATGTTTGCTTCAAGCTACTTGAATTTTTTTGCATGTTTCATTAATCTGTTGCAGAATGTCAGGACGAAAGCTATACTGCCGGCCATATGTCACTGATGGATTTGTTTGGGAAGACATTTTGACAAGACAGAACCCAAAAGATTAAATTTTTCATATGAGATTACCTCGAATTATTAGAGCCACAGAAGAGAGACAGTTATTTTTTATTGGATTCCTTATTCCATTGCATTTTTATAAAAAGAATTTTTTAGAGCTGAATGCTGTAGAGATGTCTAAAAAAACAAAAGAGACTACTTACTTAGTGTTTTTATGACCCAAGGTAACTTACTTGTCACCAGAACTTTTTATATTATCAGTACTAAACATCTGTACACCACAATAAAATATGTTAGATTTGAGTGCCACCTGAATATGAGCCCATTTTCAGTCCACCTGTCGTCGTTTTTAGGGCCTTGCATGCTAGCATTGCAAAACCAAATATAGTTTTTTGGGTGGTTTAAAACATGGTCTTTCTAATGAAAAAGGTTTTTAAAAGAGCTGGCACACGACTCTTTGTAAAAGTGGACCAAAAATAGCCTTTCTGGCATATTTAGAAAAACTGTCAACTTTGCCCTCAACTTGTAAACTATTGGAAGGAAGTGGAAGAATGAAATTTTATTTTCTGAGACATCGCATTGGTAAGTTTATAGGTGCCAAGTTTCAGGTTTACCCGAGGTTACTTTCGGAGATATAAATGCTGAACTAAGCATTTTTTTCCAAGCGTCTATTATTGCTGTAAATTATAAATATGCGAAAGGCTCGGGACAACTTTATTTCGCTTAAGAAAGTGGAAAAAGTTGTACAAGATTTTCCTGTGAAGAAAATATTGGTGGAGATATTACGTCTCAAATTGCCGAAAACTCACGGGTGCACTGCTGATAGCTGTTCTATGGGGTGAAAACAAATGACTGTATCTCTGCAAGTACTAAATTGGCGAAAGTGAAACTTTACCAACGTGGATTCCGAGCATGTACGAATGTACAAGCAAAACTTCAGCAAATTTCGGTGACGGTCATGCAGGAGCTTTTTACGAAATCAGACTACTTGGCATGCGATGGCCCTTTCGCGTTATAACATAGGCATGGATAAAATTTCAGATACGATATCCCTTTTTTCCCCTCCATCATCCGATTTTGATGAAATAAAGCCTCTACGGTTACCATAAGGTATGCTCAAGTTACCTGTGAAAACGCCACGAAAATTCGTCTAGTAGCTCTGGAGACGCGTGTTAAACACACAGATACGACAGTGTTACAGATTAATTATTACTACAGACGATACAGATAATTCTAACTCTTGATAAATTCGTCTGTTACACGAAGGGAAATCATGTACACCATTTGTCGTTGAAACCTGCTAACTTTGTTCCAAATGTAGTAGTTTTGTGAACACAACGATGGGCTTTTCCCAACATTAAGGTGGAAAAGCGCGTAACTTTCGTTGTGTTAGGTCACCGTCTGATAGCTTATTACCAAACAGACAGTCCACACAACTTCAGCGAGAATTCATAGCTGTACAAAGATATGTAACATTTTATGACTACAAGTATATCGATACAAAACATGAACATGATGCTATAACCTAAGGAGACTCTGAACAAATAAATCTTATATTACAGTATATTCAAACTTTAAAACTGTACGAATGTAGAAACCAAAAACGTAAGGTGCATTCAAGTTCTAAGGCCTCCGTTTTTTTTTCTCCGGACTGGAAAGAGATAGAAACATGCGCATTGTTTTAAAATGAGGCCGCGTTCATTGTCAATACGTCCCAGAGCTGGCAGCACCGTACGGCAGATGGAATTTTACCGCCAGCGGCGAGAATGAGAACTGTTTTAAATACTTAAAATGGCGACGTTTTTCTTACTTGAACAGCGTGCAATCATTCGTTTTTTGGTGTGAAACCAATTGAAATTCATCGACAGTTGAAGGAGACATGTGGTGATGGAGTTATGGATGTGTCGAAACCGCGTTCGTGGGTGCGACAGTTTAATGAAGGCAGAACATCGTGTGACAACAAACCAAAACAAACTCGGGCTCGCACAAGCCGGTCTGACGACATGATCGAGAAAGTGGAGAGAACTGTTTTGGGGGATCGCCGAATGACTGTTGAACAGATCGCCTCCATAGTTGGCATTTCTGTGCACACAAGCCTGCATGACGACCTGAAAATGCGAAAAGTGTCATCCAGGTGGGTGCCACGAATGCTGACGGACGACCACATGGCTGCCCGTGTGGCATGTTGCCAAGCAATGTTGACGCGCAACGACAGCATGAATGGGACTTTCTTTTCGTCGGTTGTGACAATGGATGAGACGTGGATGCCATTTTTCAATCCAGAAACAAAGCGCCAGTCAGCTCAATGGAAGCACACAGATTCACCGCCACCAAAAAAATTTCGGGTAACCGCCAGTGCTGAAAAAATGATGGTGTCCATGATCTGGGACAGCGAGGGCGTAATTCTGACCCATTGCGCTTCAAAGGGCACTACGGTAACAGGTGCATCCTACGAAAATGTTTCGAAGAACAAATTTCTTCCTGCACTGCAACAAAAACATCCGGGAAGGGCTGCGAGTGCACTGTTTCACCAAGACAACGCACCCGCACATCGAGCTAACGTTACGCAACAGTTTCTTCGTGATAACTTTGAAGTGATTCCTCATGCTCCCTACTCACCTGGCTCCTAGTGACTTTTGGCTTTTTCCAACAATGAAAGACACTCTCCGTGGCCGCACATTCACCATCTGTGCTGCTATTGCCTCAGCGATTTTCCAGTGGTCAAAACAGACTCCTAAAGAAGCCTTCGCCGCTGCCATGGAATCATGGCGTCAGCGTTGTGAAAAATGTGTACGTCTGCAGGGCGATTACGTCGAGAAGTAACTCCAGTTTCATCGATTTAGGGTGAGTAGTTAATTAGAAAAAAAATCGGAGGCCTTAGAACTTGAATGCACCTCGTGCAAGTGAGTAATGGCACGAACTCCTATGTCATATGGACAAACAGATGAATGTGATGGACAGACCAAAAAATGCGAAGGGGGCGAAAGAAATATATGGAATGTGGATGAAGAATAGTTAAAACAAGTTTATCTAATGGTGAGGGAAATAATAACTGCCTGCTGCTACTTTAACATGGGTAGGTAATGGAACTGTGTTTGGTTATTAAGGACCAGGTCAGGATTCTTCGATTAGTATTTGTTAATGGGCACAATTTAAAGTAATGTAGTTTTCATATAATGGAATGTAGCCGAATTAAATCAGGCGACGCTGAGGGAATTACATTAGGAAATCAGACACTAAAAGTATTAGATTAGTTTTGCTATTTGGGGAGCAAAATAACTGATGATGGTCGAGGTATATAAAAGGATATAAAATGTAGACTGGCAATGGCGAGAAAGCGGTTCTGAACAAAAGAAATTTGTTGACATCTAGTGTCAGGAAGTCTCTTCTGAAAGTATTTGTATGGACTGAAGTCATGTGTGGAAGTGAAGCAGGGATGATGAACAGTTTAGCTAAGAAGAGAATAGAAGCATTTGAAATGTCGTGCTACAGAAGAATGCTGAAGATTAGATGGGTAGATCACGTAACTAATGAGGAGGTATTGAATAGAACTGGGGAGAAGAGGAATTTGTGGCATAACTTGAGTAGAAGAAGGGATCGGTTGGTAGGATATGTTCTGAGCCACAAGGGATGACCAATTTTGTACTGGAGAGAAGCGTGGAGGGTAAAAATCAGAGAGGGAGACCAAGAGATGGAGAGCTGCAGCAAACCAGTCTTCGGACCGAAGACCACCACAACAAGTTTTCTGGCTTTGGTTCCGTTATGGAGAATATCACATTTGACATCATATGAATGACATTCATTCAGAGCATGTTCAGGAAAGGTGGAACCTTTCTTTTTCTGTCTCCAGCTCCTTTCATGCACAGTCATTCTAGTAGTTATAGCACTACCTGACTGACCTACATGTAATCCGCTACGCAGATTACAGAGAATGCTACAAATTCCACTCTGTTTTAAAGGTGGCTTTTTATTTAACTAACCGCTTCTATGCAAGACAATATCACAGCAGCTACTAGTGTAGGTCCCAAACTGACTGGAGACACTTTTGCAAACAACATAATAAGCATCTAAAACGAATAACCTCACATCGAAACTTACCTTATGGCTATACCGAATGCAAAATGTCTACCGTAAATAAGAGTCAATATACCAAACCTGAAGTCTGATTACAGTTAAAATGTACTAGCTGTGTCACACAAAAACCTAAAATTTGAAAAAAAAGGTAGAATATAAACAGAAATCAAATACCGAAAAAGTGAAAGAGCTCGTAACAAGGCAAGGGTAAGTACAGACCTGCAGACGCCTGACACAGAACACTGAATTCAGTACAATTTAAGTCGGAATTTATCACCGCTATTGAACAACAACAATATCGAGAGACGTAGAAAAAGGAAATACGTAATTCGAAGAAAGCACAAGAACACGACCACGATACATTCTGATACATGAAAAATTCGATTCGGACACAGACCAAGTGCATGAAAGCAGGATGCATAACAAAAGACAGAGTAAACATAAGTAACACAAGATGAACGCAGCAGTTTGTGAAGTTTCAGTATCCCCCACGTCTTCAGAGTGGAGTATGAGTCGACAGAGACTGCTGCAGCCTCTCGTGTTGATAGGGCTCAGTAAGAAATGGAATGACGGCGATTACCGATACACTGATAATAAGTTAATGAACACGTTCTAACGAGCTACGATCCCTACCGTGAATAAATTCAATGTGCATAATTTATAATTTGTAACACTCACTAAAAACAAAAAAAGTCTACTAGTGTCGTAAGTTGAAACACAATAGTCTCAACCGTCGCATAAACAACTTAGAGATCTGTAAAGAATAAAAACCATATTACGCCCAGGCACGAAGCAAGGAGAGGGTGCCATAAAAGCTGGAGTTGCGTCAGCAGTCACGGCAAGAGACCTGTAAAAGCCACTGAGGTTTCAACACAACGAGGAAAAGAATAAATGAAACTTCACGACTGACATCTGCGAGGAAAAGAATGAAAGAAACTAGACGACTGACAACTGGATGTCTGAAATTGGCACCTAAGGACAACGTTTATAGCTTGGCAGGTATTGCACCACCTTATCTACATCGCAAAGCAGCTCCAGCCACTGAAAGAAGAAAGATTGAACTAAATCATTTACATCCTCTTCGGCGTCATCAACCATCAAGATCTAAATTAAAATCGCGAAGTTTCATCTACACTACACCTCCGCATGCTGCCAGAACGACTGTATGCAGCTAGATGTGATCAAGTTCAAACCTCGATGTAACCAACTGAGTCCACGGCCTAGAAGTACTTTAGTCCACTTGGAGAGCACTCAGCCGGCTAAGATAGTGTGTTTGTAAATCCAGGGACAACCCTGTCAAATGTGGTCTTTCAAACGACGAACACAATGTGAATACCGAGGAAAACAGAAAATGGATCACCTGTGCCCCTGTCCACGCTGTCCTGAGTGATAGAGTGGTGATGAGCTGATGAATGATGAAGACGGTGCAGGAGCTGTTGCAATATTCTGGGTGTAGATCATCCAGTTCCTACGAGTAATGGGGCACACGAAGTTCACTTGTAGTCATCTGGTCCTGCATTGGTACATTGAATTTTGGGGTGTAGTACGACAGGACTCACTGCCCTCCCCGCATTTTCAGTCCACAGTGATGCGACGGAACACAATTTTTCACGAAAAAGTATTTTATTCGTAACACACGAGGCGCTACTCCGCGGTATTTCACAAATTACACGCATGCCGCAGTGTTCGGCTGGTCGAGACGTTCTTCCGTCCGCTACGGTGTGTCCAGACTGCCCTGACGCATCCGCTCTCCAGTACATCTACATCTACATTTATACTCCGCAAGCCACCCAACGGTGTGTGGCGGAGGGCACTTCACGTGCCACTGTCATTACCTCCCTTTCCTGTTCCAGTCGCGTATGGTTCGCGGGAAGAACGACTGTCTGAAAGCCTCCGTGCGCGCTCTAATCTCTCTAATTTTACATTCGTGATCTCCTCGGGAGGTATAAGTAAGGGGAAGCAATATATTCGATACCTCAGCCAGAAACGCACCCTCTCGAAACCTGGCGAGCAAGCTACACCGCGATGCAGAGCGCCTCTCTTGCACAGTCTGCCACTTGAGTTTGTTAAACATCTCCGTAACGCTATCACGGTTACCAAACAACCCTGTGACGAAACGCGCCGCTCTTCTTTGGATCTTCTCTATCTCCTCCGTCAACCCGACCTGGTACGGATCCCACACTGATGAGCAATACTCAAGTATAAGTCGAACGAGTGTTTTGTAAGCCACCTCCTTTGTTGATGGACTACACCTTCTAAGGACTCTCCCAATGAATCTCAACCTGGTACCCGCCTTACCAACAATTAATTTTATATGATCATTCCACTTCAAATCGTTCGCACGCATACTCCCAGATATTTTACAGAAGTAACTGTTACCAGTGTTTGTTCCGCTATCATATAATCATACAATAAAGGATCCTTCTTTCTACGTATTCGCAATACATTACATTTGTCTATGTTAAGGGTCAGTTGCCACTCCCTGCACCAAGTGCCTATCCGCTGCAGATCTTCCCGCATTTCGCTACAATTTTCTAATGCTGCAACTTCTCTGTATACTACAGCATCATCCGCGAAAAGCCGCATGGAACTTCCGACACTATCTACTAGGTCATTTATATATATTGTGAAAAGCAATGGTCCCATAACACTCCCCTGTGGCACGCCAGAGGTTACTTTAACGTCTGTAGACGTCTCTCCATTGATAACAACATGCTGTGTTCTGTTTGCTAAAAACTCTTCAATCCAGCCACACAGCTGGTCTGATATTCCGTAGGCTCTTACTTTGTTTATCAGGCGAGAGTGCGGAACTGTATCGAACGCCTTCCGGAAGTCAAGAAAAATAGCATCTACCTGGGAGCCTGTATCTACCTGGGAGCCTGCATCTACCTGGGAAGTCCACTTCCGCACATTCAAATATTCTCAACAGCGAGCAGGTTATACTGGATACCTTGTCCAGACCACCTTGGCCAGTCCACTAGGAAGTGGCAAACTAAGTTATGGAACTCAACACACTCTCCCTCTAAAATGAGACTTCTCATTTTACAAGATAAACATAAATTTACCAAGCAACAAATGACAGTTCCAGCCAAGGAAAACAATGAAAATGAATACCCCTAGATACAATATCCGGGCATATAAAAATGAATTAAAGTAACATTTAGGATACGCAAAATGAACAAAATACTGTCACACGTTTGATATAAAAAAAAAACAATACATATTGCAGTATTTCACAGAAAATGCCTTTTGCATCCTGCACATAAAATTTGTATTTTAATTTATTCGCCCAGACGCGTTTCACCTGTTTTACAAGGCATCTCCAGTGGGTGTCACGTAACTTTTAATTCACTGCATCTCTGCTTGCTTTTTCTCATCTGGCAACCAGGTGGACATCTCACAGTTCACTGTTTTCATTACACATCTGCCATCTTTTTTAATACATATTATTGTCATGTATATTTTTAATATATATTATTGTCACACTCCATAAGAGATATGAAAGGTACTAACATTTAACACATAAAAGTGATTAAAATATTACTGTCACAAATATATGAAACTTAGGAAATCAGTACTGACAACAGTCAGTCCATAAGAAAACACACACAGCTTCTTAAGCTGGTATTATGAAAAAAGATTTTGTTGCTGACAACGACAATTTGGCGATGGGCTTCGACTGCGTATCACCACACAAATAAGAGGGGGCACATCACTTGATTCGTTGCTGGCCAGGAGGAGAGGCCCATCTGGCGCTACCACGCTCCTTCCCACGTCCAAAACTGTGTTGCTGCAGTTGATGTATGTCACCTCTTCCGAAGACTGATTCCTCCGCTGTACTAGTTGTCATCTGTGCAACATGTTGGCGGGAATCTCAAGAATGGAGGGTTTCAAGCAAAGAGGAAGCGCACAACGAGGGTTCCCTCATCAAATATCAGATTTTTCAGTCGCCGAGAGGAATTTGGCGATTTACCAAACCCGCCTACAAATCTGCGAATTCCTTCAATAGCTGTATGCTGCAGACTGCATGTCTCATTCAACATATTTTGCTTGCATAGAGCTCAGGCCGAGTTGGAGGAAATCTATCTGATGAAATCCAACCAAATTTTGTTTCGATCACTTTCGGGTACTTTGGCTTCCCTTACCTACAACATCGAGGAAAACATTTGCCTCCACAACCTTATTTATGACGGCAGGCTTGTAGAAGTCCGAATCAGCTCGCGGCAAACCAAACAGAATGTTCCAACCTGTTGTGTCCACGTAACTAGACGGCAACTCGTTGCTGACACTGTCTGCGACAGCACAAGTGGTTATAAGGCGAGAATCATTAAGCTCCGAACACACATTGACATTACAAGTTTAAGAGCAGACGTGGCCCACGCTGTCTTTAATATTGACAACATCTGTTGCCAGCAATGCATTGCAGTTGCCATGTAGTGTCCCCCTAAGTAACCTGATGGGACAAAGAGCAGCTTCTAGAATCACCAATCTGACTACACCTTGAATCAACTTGAGTTGTGGAGCAATGTATCGTGCCTGCCATAACACATCTCACAATAGGAGCCTTGCACGTAATAGCAAAGTGATCTGGGACAGTTACACAAAAAACACAGCTTATTTTTTGTGGCAAATGCCCGATACCTATTGCCTGACACCCCTTGCATTTGCTGATAGCATGAGATTCATTACAAAATTTACAAGGCCCTTCAGCATCAGCATTAGCCAGATGAGCCTCCTCACATGTCTCCTTCGACTTGAGTCCAGGTATTTCCATGCGGATCCTCTGAGGTGATGTCCCTAAACTGATCAACTCAAGAGCCTGACATTTTGTTTCCAAGAAATCTATTGGATGATTCAATGTGGTGAATGTGGATCCAAACATAATGCAACACAGCAACGCAGCTTCCTGGGGTAACTGGATGAGATGTGAAAAATAATCCGAAACTGACTCGATGCAGGCAGCGTGAGCTGCATGTGTGTGTGTTAAAAAACATCGCAGTAGTGACACCATGTCACCAGTTACAGGCAGATGAGGGAGTAGCTGCAATGTTCCCTGAAGCAATCATGTTCGCTTCTCTTCACCGACAAATGCTTTATGTAAGAGTACACCCACTCGTTTAGGACTCAAATGTCATTATACTTCCACCTCTTGTTGAAAACGGATTTCATTGTGTGTATTGTGCAGTGGAAAGCGAATCCTCGAACTCACGACGATCTGTGGGTCGCAAACAAGTCAGAACAGTCTCCGAAAGAATGACGTCAGGTTTACGACCCTGTATGGACTTCAAATGGCTACACACGTGATAAATTAATTGCCTGTAATCGGTTTCGTGCCATGGTCGACACTAGGCAAGGACTACAAAGCATCTGCATGTCTGACTGCAATTATTTTTGGATTATCATAGCTCTGCAGAGTGTATATGTTTCAGTAAGTCCTTTGCTTCACCTCACAAAGAGGAATTTAGATAAAGAGTTTTTGAGCGTCATCCATTCAATTATTATTCACAATGATGCTCAAAAAGGCATTTCTGTAGGACGACCACACAAGATACTCCCTTTTGAAATAAGGCAAGTTAGCAGCAGGTAGTTTCAAGCACTGACAACTGCCTGTAGGATTCCGTTCCAGGCTGTGGTGGCTTAACGTGCCTCTTCGTTAACCCCTCGATAGTAGATTCAATGAAGTTCCAGGAATTCTCGAATTCCTCCCTGTCTATACTATCCGCGGATTCTCTTCCGTTTCCCACCGACTCTGAGACGAATCATGTCACGGACTGCGCGGCCTCTCCCGCCGGAGGTTCGAGTCCTCCCTCGGGCATGGGTGTGTGTGTTGTTCTTAGCATAAGTTAGTTAAGGCTACTTTAAGTAGTGTGTAGGTCTAGGGACCGATGACCTCAGCAGTATGGTCCCTTAGGAATTCACACATATTTGAACATTTTTGAATTCGCGCCGAATATACTTAATTCTGATTCCAGCATTTCATTACTAGCACTGTCAGCAGTCTGCAAAAAACTGCCTAATCATGCGAGAGCGGCTTTTGCAACCCCCGATCGACTAAATGTGTTCTCTCAGAGGATTCCATTTCGGGAACACGCAGATGGTAACAGGAACCCAGCGATCGCACTCACCTGGCTGCAATCGGCGCGAACCGGAACAGCGAGGGTGCCTCTGACGCTAGCAGCTGGCACGGCGGTGGCTGCAGTCACCAATGGAACGAGTGTCGACGGAAGCGAGTGATGTCGCAGGAGACGGTTGGCGCCGTCCGTGCCTGAGCTATCCGTAGTTTGCGTTCGACGAGAGACACTAACTATCGGCGAAAAATACTCCGAACACTAGTGGTAAGGCCTCAGAACACTCGGTAGCACTGACCGACGAAACGGAGAATGTGTGCAACTCACACGTGGTTAGTTTCTCGCGCTTTTTACACCTTCACAAACACCGAAATAAACAAACACGCGCGCGAACACGACCATTCCACGTGTTCACTATCAGACCTGGTGGACCATAAAATGTGCGTAGTTCCCTTTAACGCCTCCGGTCACGCACTGGAAGATTTAAGTTTCGTGTGTACAGTACGAGAGCACTCACTGCCCTCCACTTACTTCTAGTCCACAATGACGAGACGGAACACTACTTGCTAGGCAAAAATGCTTTATTGCATCACATGCAAAGTGCTACTCCAGAGAATTCTACAAATAACACTCGTGTGTCCACTGCACACACACACTTCCGTTCACTATGGTGCCTCCATGGTACACTGAGGCATACGCTCACTGTTCAGTAGCACCTATGTGCATAAAGGATCTGGAAAATCCAAAGAAAATGGTTCAAATGGCTCTGAGCACTGTGGGACTTAACATCTATGGTCATCAGTCCCCTAGAACTTAGAACTACTTAAACCTAACTAACCTAAGGACAGCACACAACACCCAGTCATCACGAGGCAGAGAAAATCCCCGACCCAGCCGGGAATCGAACCCGGGAAACGGGCGCGGGAAGCGGAAAATCCAGTACCGCACACCCAAAGTTACAACATTCCCGACAGAGAGCAGGTTATACTGGACGACGTGTCTTGTCGAATTTACAACGTGCCACAAAATGGCAGTTGGAGTTGCAAATTGAGCTACGAAACTCAAAATGGGGCAATGGCAGAGCTGCCATTGCATGCAAGTTTACCAGAACTCCGACAAGATCAATATAACTTCACCCTTTCCTCTTCTACACGCCTGAAAATTACACGGACCTTATCCTATCGGATAGAAAAGCTGGCACAGACTGCACAGTTGCCAGATCCATCGGAAACTAGTCTAATTGATCTAGAATGGTTAGACTGTGCCCAAATTCAAGCTCAAATTTTATAGGATACAATGATTTATAAGAACAATTACACTGACTGTATGGGGTATTAAAATACAGGATCTTTTCACACTTTAAAACACTTGTTAAAGTCTTTATTACACGATACACATTTATACACTCTCACTTTAGCAATTATGCTGTGGGAATGTGGTCCAGAAGGAAGGGTACAACTGTAGTGTCTTTATTACATTACATACACTTGT
The DNA here is from genome assembly GCF_023864275.1 of Schistocerca cancellata. Classification (NCBI taxonomy): domain Eukaryota; kingdom Metazoa; phylum Arthropoda; class Insecta; order Orthoptera; family Acrididae; genus Schistocerca; species Schistocerca cancellata. Next base: position 1,139,748,025 of record NC_064626.1, on the reverse strand, counting down.
GGCACATTTACACTGCGTTTCACTTTAGCAAGTACACTGTGGGAATGAAAGGATGCAATTACAAAAGTCTTTATTATGCAGAAACGTCTGATCCACGCAGCGGCCTACGAACAAAAGGCGCCCGCACCACGTGCTCACCTTGTCTGACGAACGCCGGCGACAGAATGAACCAATCAGCGGCGAACCGTCTCCCCTTCCACACTCGCCCGCCGTGCGACAAAAATCAATCTGCGGCTCCCCCTTTCAGCAGGTGTGGTCTCCCCCCCCCCCCCCCCACACACACACACACCAATGTCTGCCTCCCGCACAAAAATGTATATCACGGGAAGGTCATTTTGAGAGAAATTCATTATTTACAGTCAGTGTACCGTGTCACCATAACTGATCCACCCGGTTACGAGTAGACAGTTCACAAGTTACATCGCTCTGAGTGAACTAGCTGGGTACAATGTCAGCTCCCCTCGACTCGGCCTACTAGGCGCTCCGCCAGCGCCACCACCGTGCCGAGCCGCCCACCTTGACGCTGCACAGCCACAGCCATCACTGGCTACTGGCTGTCCCAACCGCACACATGCAGCGCGAGGCCACGCCGGGCGCAGTGCGAGCCGAACGCCCCTATCCGACACCCGACGTCTCGGGTCCAGGCTGTGGTCCGCCCGAGTGCCGGACGTTTGCCACACTTGCCCCTTCGCCAGGTAGCTTGAGTAGCGATTCCTTAGGTAAGGGACGCCCTTCCTCGTACTACTTCAGTCCGCTTTCAAACCGCAGTCTCCACATGTTACTCGATACAACCAGTACGTAAGGGACCTTCTTCTTAGACATCTTGGCTAAATACAGAGCTTCTTTTCCGAATCGAAATATTTATAACTTTTGGGAAACTAAAGCAATACCGACGACTTTGTCAGTAAGTAATTAGTTCTGCCAAGTATATAGATCCTTCCGTCTGTCCGGTAGCTTCCTTTCACGCTTACTGATCGCGATAGAAGCAGTCCATCGGCAGGGGAGCAACAAGAAAGGAACGTTGTAAAGAGAATGCGAATGTACGCTAATCATTTCTTTTTGATCACTGCATTTGTGCCTACTTTAATTACTACAACTTCATGCCCAAAAGACAATAAGGAAAGAAGAAGAGGGAATGCGAATGTTTTAAAAGAAGAACGACATACTCCATATTAATTTACTCTCTAAAATCCGATATCCCTTGCGGCGAAACATTAGTTAATAAAGTGTAGCGGGACAATGTTCAAAACATGACTGAAAATACGTTCACTAAATAGAGATAACATCTGTGACTGACATGTCATCTAAAGTCGACGTACAATTTTAAAATGTTAGAAATAAGGAAATGAAGTAATACAGAATGCTACGCTTGTAACGTACATTGTTATTCTACACTGTTTAGCTCTGGTATTTACAGGGTCACAGAGAAAGCATGGTTCAAATGGCTCTGAGCACTTAACAGTAGGTCATCAGTCCCCTAGAACTTAGAACTACTTAAACCTAACTAACCTAAGCACATCACACACATCCATGCCCGAGGCAGGATTCGAACCTGCGGCCGTAGCAGTCACGCGGTTCCGGACTGAAGCGCCTAGAACCGAACGGCCAGCGCGGCCGGCAGAGAAAGCATCCTAGGTTTTGGAGGGAAAAGCCGTAATGATCTGCACTACAACAGAAACAAGAAGCACAACTAAAGGAAAAATAATGTAATGTGTGTTTCAGCTCACAAGTGACATTGAAGAAGATAGTTCCTGTGACTTAGTATGGGCAGAGGTTGTATTCGACAACCGGAATAAATTAATAACTGGCTCCTCTTACCGATCCCTGGTCTCAGATGAAACAGTTGCTGAACAGTTCAAAGAAAACTTGAGTCTCATCACAAATAGGTACGCTACTCATACAATTATAGTTGGCAGTGACTTCAATCTACCTTCCGTATGTTGGCAAAAGTACATTTGCAGACACTATTGTAGATAGAAAACAACTTCCGTAATTGTTCTAAATGCTTTTTTTAATTATTTTGAACAAGTAGTTCACGAGGCCATTCAAATTGTAAATGGTTACGATAACACACTTGACCTCTTAGCCACAAATAATCCTGAGCATCTCGACGGATACAGGGATTAGTGAACACACAGTCGAGCTAGGCTCAATTCCGTAACAAAGAAATTCACCAAAACTAAACGCGAAATATATCTGTTTATAAAAGCAGCTAAAAATTCGTTTGGCGTCTTACTAAGAGACAGTCTCCAATACTTCCAAACTATGTAGTTGAAGACCATATGTGGCTTCAGTTCAAAGAAATAGTATCAACAGCACTCGACAGATTCATACCAAATAAATAAGAGACGGAACTGATCCACCATGACACACAAAACACGACAGAAAGCTGCTGCAGGAGCACCGAAGAAGACACGTACAATTTAGACGAACGCAAAATCTCCAAGATTGGCGAAGTTTTACTGAGGCTCGAAATTTGGTGCGGATTTCAATGCGAGATGCATTTAACAGTTTCCACAACGAAAGTCTCTCTAGAAATGTAGCGGAAAATCCAGAGAGATTCCGGTCCTATGTTAAGTAAACCAGCGGAAAGGCTCAGTAACTACCTTTACTGTGCGACAGCGATGAGGAGGAGGAGGGGGAGACAAGCGACCCAACCCTTCGGAGCAGGTAAAATCGTGGCAAATGTCCGCACACCGTCCGCCCACTCCCGAACCGAGGGTCTAGTTTTTTCTCCATTACAACCGAAAACAGTACATTTAGAGGCCACGATTCAGTGCTCTCCCCCCTTTTTATAACCCGACCGCTGCCACTGATATTGTAAAGAATTCCTATCACATAGGACTGATTGTTCCTTAGAGAAAAGAACGTAAGTGAACAGTATTTTATTGCCAGAACATTTTGAATATAGGGCAAATCTACTAAAAAGAGACGGGCTACGCAACACCTGTCAGTCCTCCTCTATAGCACTGTATGGAATCCCTATCAGAAAGGATTCTGTTCCACGAGTTTCCTCGTCTTGCCACCTAAGAATGTGACCCTTATCACGGTGCAACACAACCACTCCATTATACAGGAAGATCAGACGACATTGTACGTACGAGTGTTTCCCAGACGGTGATACTGTCTTTACAAATACTGTACCGAAAATCAGATGTGAAACACCTGCAGATCACCTTATGATCTCTGGTGCAGTGTACTACAATCTTCAACCTCTATCCCTTCCCCATTCACATTGGAAGTAATTTGTAAACACTGCTTGCACATCTTCAAGGGTCTGCTCTCTTTCCACTAGAAAATTATTTTCTTCCTTCGTTGTAGTTGTTTTTGCTACGTATGCCAGTCCCCATACACGTGCTGTGTGACTGACGTGCATACAATATCTGATCGAAAGCATCCGGACGTCTACTAGCGGACTTTAATACGGGGTTTTTCTACACACACGGTATCCTACTCCAAGAAAGCCACACCATCTGCAAGCAGCTTACATCTATATCCCAAGATATACTCCACAAGCCATTGTACAACGAATGGTGCAGGATATATACTGTAACAGTATTATCGATTTTTTATTATGTCTCTCGTATACTGATCATGGGAAAAAATGATTGTCTATATGCCTCTGTACGTACACTTATCTCTTTTATTATATTATTAGATCGCTACGCCACATGTACGATGACGCTGACATGGCTGCCCCTTCATAAAAGCATCTAGTTCCCTGTTTGTATCCAGTTTCATGATCATTTGCATTGTTCTCCTTTGGATGGCGATCGCCAAGATTTTTTGCTATGTAGAGTAATATTTATTCTGACTGGATGGATAATTTTAGAATGGGTTATGAATAAAAGCTCGAAACTAGTCATTATCAAGTAATAAAAAGAACTATTTTGTAACTTTGGCTGTCTGTCATACTGAAATAGTATCACAAGTTGTTGACTCTTCAACATCCAACATGTTGGAAATTGGTAAACAGTAGTACCACATTTTATCACCGGAACACTTACGAGAGAGTGTATATGCAAATACCACATCCAGCCCAACCAACTGTAAAGAACAACTGAAGTAATAAACATAATGTAATGGCAACACAATGTCTGAAACTGCCCTAGCATGGAGGGTTGTTATAATCTATAGATGACTACGGTATCGGTTTTGGCACAACTAAGACAAGTTTTCTGACAAAATAATACAGACAACTTAGACTTTGGTACAAAGATAAAATGTTTCTCAATTCATGATCACAAATCTATAACAGTACATGTGTATTACTGTTGGATAATGGGTGATCTATAATGTTAAAGAACGAAGTCTGTGCTGCATTTAAAAATCGTCTACAAGGCAAATTCTCCTGGTTCATCTCAGCAAAACACGGTGCCAAGGCGAATTACTACGTCTCCTACATGGGAATAACATGTAGTAGCAAGAGGAATATTGGAAAAAATTGGAAAAAGCACTGGAAATTATTTAGAGGAAAGGTAAAAATCCTGTGGCAATATGAGGTCGAAGTTGAAATGCATGTTCTAATGGACCAACTGTCTGAATGGCTCTTAGCACAATGGGACTTAACGTCTGAGGTCATCAGTGCCCTAGAACTTAGAACTACTTAAACCTAACTAACCTAAGGACATCACACACATCCATGCCCGACGCAAGATTCGAATCTGCGACCGTAGCAGCCGCGTGGTTCCGGACTACAGCGCCTAGAACCGCTCGACCACAGCGGCCGGCCACCAACTGTCTGAAGCATTTGAAGAGCTAACTAAACTTTCATCGAGACATTTGAGTCTCATCTTTATCTATGATAATGAATTCAAATTTGGGCCACGGCTGGAACTTGAACCCAGGTATCTTTGCTTACTAGGCAGGAATGCTAGCCGTTACACGCAAGTCCAATGTCCTTCCTAGCACAAATTTCAATTGCTTCCATCCGGTCACTTCCTAAAAAGTCTGGTGTTGCAGTTGACGATATCAAAGCAAAAGCCGGAGCTTTAAATTTCATATTCAAGAAATTGTTCACACACGACAATCGTACAAACTTATCGTCATTTAGAATGAAAGGCAAAGGTCCCGAGTTCGAGTCTCGGTCCGGCACACAGTTTTAATCTGCCAGGAAGTTCCACATCAGCGCATACTCCGCTGTAGAGTGGAAATTTCATTCTAGAAACAACCCCCCGGCTGTGACTAGGCCATGTCTCCACAATATCCTTTCTTTCAGGAGTGCTAGTTCTGCAAGGTTCGCAGGAGAGCTTCTGTAAAGTTTGGAAGGCAGGAGACGAGGTACTGGCGGAATTGAAGCTGTGAGGACGGGGCGTGAGTCGTGCTTGGGTAGCTCAGTCGGTAGAGCACTTGCCCGCAAAAGGCAAAGGTCCCGAGTTCGAGTCTCGGTCCGGCACACAGTTTGAATCTGCCAGGAAGTGTCATATCGTCATTTGAGCATCGGACACACTCCCATATGCATGACATAGTAAAAAGCAGCCCTGGCGCAGAAAAACAACTGAAAGATCTGAAAGTAAATAAGTCGCTAGGTCCGGATGGAACCCCAATTCTGTTTTACAAAGAGTTATCTGTGGCATTCGCCCCTAACCTAGCTTTCATTTATCCCAAAACTATCGCCGAGTAAAAAGTAGCAAGTGATTGGAAAAAAAGCGCAGATGACATTTGTCTAGAAGTAGTTTTTGAACGGACCCATAAAATTACGGACCAATATCCGTCACATAGGTTTGCTGCAGAATCTTTGAACATATTTTCAGTTCGGTTATTATACATGTCCTAGAGACCGAGAAACTTCTGTCCACGAATCACCACGTTTTTAGAAAGCATCGCTCGTATGAAACTCAGCTTGCCCTCTTCTCACAGGATAGACTGCGAAGTGTGAATGAAGGGCAACAGGCAGATTCCATACTTCTAGATCTCCGGAAATTATCTGACACCGTGCCCCACTGCAGACACTCAACGAAGATACGAGCATATCGAATACGTCCCCAAATATGAGTGGCTCAACGACTTCTTACGTAATAGACCCCACTATGTTGTCCTCGACAGCGAATGTCCGTCCATCAGAGACGAGGTATTGTCAGGAGTGGACCAGGGAAATGTGAATAGGATGGCTATTATTTTGTATACATATAAATGATCTGGCAGCTAGGGTGGGTGCAATCTGCTGTTGTTTGTTGATGATGCTGTGGTGTACGAAAATATGTCGAAGTTGAGTGACTGTAGAAGCATACAAGACAACTTAAACAAAATTTCTAGCTCTAAATTTAGAAAAATGTAAGTTAATTCGGATGAGTAGGAAAATAAACCCGTAATGTTGGCCTATAACATTAGAAGTGTCCTGCTTGACGCACTAACATCGTTTAAATGTCTGTGCGTAACACTGTAAAGAGATATGAAATGGAACGAGCATGAGATGATTGCGGTATGAAAGGTTTATTGAGTGAATTTGGGGAAAGTGTGGTTCATCGGTAAAGGAAACCGCATATAGGACGCTAGTGCATCCTATTCTTGAGCACTGCTCATGTGTTTGAGATCCGTACCAGGTCGGATTAAGGGAAGACATCGAAGCAATTCAGAGGCGGTCTGCTCGATTTATTAAAACACGGAGGTATTACGGAGATGCTTCGGGAACTCAAATGGGAATCCATGGAGGGAAAGAGATCATCTTTTCGAGGTCACGGCTGAAAAAATTGAGAAAACCGTCATCTGAAGTTGACTGTATAACGATTCTTCTGCCGGCAAAGTACATTTCGTGTACCGGCCACGAACATGAACGACAAATTAGGGTAAAAGTGAAGGCATATTAGGCAGATGTTTTTCCCTCGCTCTCATTTGCGAATAGAACAAGAAAAGAACTGACTATAAGTAGTACAGCGTAACCTCCGCCACGTACCGTACCGTGGTTCGCCGAGTACGTACGTAGCTGCAGAGCGCAGACTGTGCCGAGCCTGCCACTGCCTCACTACTGCTATCTACACTGCTGTGTCTGTAGCATCCCCCAGTACTGAACAGCCAGTCACGGAGGTAACAGGATCGAATCTAGGTCAGATCACAGAACTTAAATCTAGCCTTCAAATTTTGACAATGGGAAAAATCACTCGGAACAACACTTGGCCCGAATTTCAAGCTAATCTCTAAGTCCCCTTTCCTCGGCTGGAAACCCGCAACTGGCCTAAGTTGCGTCGAATTGGAAGAATTCCACTAGTACTTTTAAGATACTCGAAATTACTACTATGGACGTCTGCTGCTGCTAACATTTACTTGTGGTCTACATGCCTCTCTGGCCAGCTTCTATGCCACATCATTCCCATACATAATTGTCTGTAAGAGCTTTAACCGTTGCAAAGCCTGAAATATAGTTCATGTGTTGCATAAAATATAGTTCATGTGTTGCAGTCTACTCTTATTTCTATCTTGCTGTCGTTGACATTTCTCGCAGAAAATACATTTTATTTGGTGTGGTCTTCAGTCCGAAGACTGGTTTGATGTAGCTCCCCACGCTAGTCTATCCTGTGTGAGCCTCCTCATCTCCGAGTAATTACTGCGACCTACATCCATTTGCACTTGCTTACTGTATTCGTGTCCAGGTTTCCCTCTACAACATCTATGCCTTACACTTCTCTCCATTAGCAAATTCACGATTCCTTCCTTGCTCACGATGTGTCTTATCGACATACCGCTTCTTTCAGTAATAATGAACTTTATAATTTCTTCTCCCCCCTTTTGATGCACTACCTCCTTGTTCGTTATCCACTCTAGCCGTCCAATATTCAGCATCTCTCTAAAGCATCACATCTCAGAAGCTTCTATTCTCCTCTTGCCTGCACCGTTTATCGTCAACTTTTCACTTCAGTACAATGCTACACTCTGGACAAATACCTTTAGAAAAAGACCTCCTAACAGTTAAATTTAACTCAGATGTCAACAACTCCCTCTTTAAGAAATGGCTCTCTGACAATTGCCAGTGCATTTTGTAACTTCGCTACCGCAGAATCATCAGTTGTTTTGCTGCCCAAATAACAAAACTAATCTGATACTTTTGATGTCTCATTTCCTAATCTACTTCCGTCAGCATCGCCTGATTTAATTCGACTACATACTTCTGTTGCTGTTCGCAAACTTCAGTGTCCATTTCTTGTCCTTGTAATTTATTTCCCTTCCTAAATTTCTCTCTGGTTTCCTTTATTGTTTGGTCGATTTACAGATTGAATAACATCGAGGAGAGCCTGCAATCATGTCTCACTCCCTTCTCAACCGCTGTTTCGCTTCCGTATCCTGTTCATATAACTGCCATCTTGTTTCTGCACAAGTAGTAGATAATTTTTCGCTCTCTGTATTTTGTCCCTGGTATCTTCAGAATTTTGAAGAGTTAAGTGTAGTCTGTAAAAGGCTTTCTCTAAATACAGAAGTTCTATAAACGTACGTTTGCCTTTCGTCAACCTAGTTTCTAGGGCACGACATAGGGTCGTATGTTCCTACCTTTCTCCGGAATATGAAGTGATTTTCCCCATGGTCGAACTTGACAGTTTTTGTATTCTTCGGTAACTAATTTGTGCCACTGCTCTACAACCGTGACCTGTTAAACTGACAGTTCTGTACGATTCGTTTCTCACCATCTGCCTGCTCCGATATGTACTGTGTGTAATCTAGAATTTCTAGTGGGTCTTTTGCCTATTTGAGCCTCTGCTGCCTTAGAATTTTATCTCTCCAAGTTACCATTCATCTTGTATCATATTCCTATCTGCTGTTTCAGTCAAAAGTTGCAGAATACTACCTTGGAAACTGTCAACCACCTCTCAGCCTTTCAGTTTGTCCAGGACCCACCTGCTTAGTATCCTATCTTTCGACAATGTCCTTCAGTTTCTAATCTGAAGTTCATAAAGAACAAAATATGGTTTGAGTTCAGATCTGCTCCTGCAAATGTCTTACACTGTAAAATCTGGTTTCTAAATGTCTGTCTTCCCATTATATAATCAATCGCAACTTTCCAGTGTCTTCTGATCTCTTCCATCTATCCTACTCGCCCCAAAAGTTTTAAGATTGGATTACTAAAAAAAAATTAAATATAGGGACACGTTAAAATGGTGGTTTTAACGCTTGTGATCTCTTCCATCCACCCTAATCGTCCCAAAAGTTTTGAGATTGGATTACTAAAAAATAAATAAATAAATTTAAATGTAGAGACACGTTAAAATGGTGGTTTTAACGCTTTAAGTGTTCTACATAGCCCCCCCCCCCCCACGTAAGTACAATGCTACAGAACGTTTGATATAAACACGTGAAAGTGAGAGAAAAGTTTTTTTGGGATGTTGCTCAACTTGGGCATCACTTTCGCTTTTCTTCGGACTCGGCGAACCGTCAGAGTTGCGCCATGTCTTTCGCGAGAGGTTCGTATTGCCAAGACTCGTCAGCCGTGAAGATTATTTCCAGAAAAGAATTTTCCGCATTTTGCGTTTCAATCAAGTCGCTGAAGGTGCCCACGCTTCTTCAAAACCTTCAGGAAATCGTCTTCAACACTTGATTCAGATATGTCGCTTCATTGTGTTCCGTGCCGCACGTCCACTAGTGAACACTGCCTGCTCAAACTGGCTGGTCGAATTCACATTCGTTGTTTACAGTTGTCAATTAAAGCTGTCACCGTAGTAACTGCCCCGACGTCGTTTGTACGCCAGGAGTTGTGGACGGGCAACCTTATAACACGATTCATAAACCAGGTCAATCATTAACGATTAAACTGTAATCTGTGCAGGATTCTACTGGGCGGTTTCCTTTCCCACAGACCACCGCCTCCTTGTGTTGGTAGCCCTGCACCGGCGCCGGCGGCCCTCGGGTGCAGCCGCGCTACCGCCCTCTTCCCTCCCCCCCCTTCTCCTGCTGCCGGCGGCCGCCACGTTCCCGTTATCTGCGTGTGCCGCGAGTACTTTCGCTACGCGGCTATTCTTGAAACGCGCCTGCCAGCAAGGTCCCCCCGCCCATTCAGCGGTCCGCCGCCTAGCGGGTCCGTAAACAAACCTGCTGGCAGCGTGCGTGTAGAGCTCTCACCTTCGCTCCCGCCCGTCGCACAGACAGAGCTCTGCGAGGTGGCGAATGTCCGCCAAGAGCAAATACTTCGCGTATAAAATCTTACGTCGACGCGAATATCCACAATATCGGTGATAATAATTACTCTGCAGTTAAAAATTATGTAACGATGTCGCTATTTCGATTTTCACCCGTCTGCATTAATTGCCGCCGATATCGATTATTAATATTGTTGCTGTCATCGTTCAGAGTAACCGTCGTTACACTTTCGGGACAGAGTTAACTATAATAGCCTCGATGGAGAGTAAAGGTACTTTGCTGACGCAAGAAAGGGCTGAACACGCAATCCAAGTTTCCCGTAAAATAAAACGCATACTGAGTACACCCTGCTCAGTTTTCAGTAACAGTGGTCACTTACGCAGTTACCGACAGCCCGTGAAAAGCGGAATGACAGGTGTTCTAGAGTACTCCAGCAATTGGAACCTTCGCGTCACAGTCCGATTCCTGTTTATGTATCACGTTCGATAGAAATCGTGTAACGCTAGTTACCCTGATAAGTACTACACGTTACAATCCTTCAACATTATGGCGAATTAACGTACATTAGATAAAAGAAATTTATGACTAACATTTAATACTGTGTAATGTGACGACAAACTGTGGCACACTACATTCGCTGTCCCAGCATTCCGCAGAAAATTTCAAAAAAATGGTTCAAATGGGTCTGAGCACTATGGGACTTAACTTCTGAGGTCATCAGTCCCGTAGATCTTAGAACTACTTAAACCTAACTCACCTAAGGACATCACACACATCCATGCCCGAGGCAGGATTCGAACCTGCGACCGTAGCGGTCGCGCGGTTCCAGACTGTAGCGTCTAGAACCGCTTGGCCACTCCGGCAGGCCAGATAATTTCAGAAATGTCGTTTAGTAATAATGTCATCCGGTGGACAGCATAATTCCGCGGTATCAGAGTACCTTACCATTTTTTTTTATACAGAACAGTTACGCACCGACACACATTTCTCTTTCATCCTCCTGACAAACGTCAGAATTGGCACTTTGAATGTTTTCCGTTACTATTCGTTCACCAGGTGAGACAGCAGCAATTGTACAAGTTTTGAGGAGTGATTGCATTATTGATTCGGAAAAAAAACTGATTCTGAACAAAAAGCGTCATATGAACGTATGTCCTGTTCTTATTAGTTCGGGAATACTAATGAAAACAACGGGGAACGGGGGGAATGCATGTGATAGAAAATGAAACATTGTCGACTAAAGTTTTGTTTAACTGTGCGCAATTCCTCGCAAGAAACGTTCGGAAAGTTCACCGTCAACTGCAACGCATTTTGCAGCTCTTGTAGACTGCTACTGTCTTGCCCATCTGAGGTAATTCGTACGGTCCGTAATTCGAGCGCACGCACTAAAAATACCAGCGAGACGTTCCATGTAGTATGGAATGTCTTGGCTATTGTCTCCGTTGAAATGTCCTTAGTTAGAGTCGAATCAGAATCAAGTCAATTGCCACGAAGACATATCGGAACCCTACTGATGAAAGCAGCGTGCCCACTATCTGTGTGTGTGTGTGTGTGTGTGTGTGTGTGTGTGTGTGTGTGTGTGTGTGTGTGTGTTGGGGGGGGGGGGAGGGAGGGGGGGGAGGAAGTGTAGTTTCATTGAAATGACCCTCGGTCAGTAAAGACAACACAACGTAGCCTAATGTCGCTTTGTTCGCATTCGCGTGTGGAAGCTGGTGAAGGACGACACGAGACTGACGCCCCCTATTTTGAAAGAGCTGTACGTCGAATGCGGTTAAGGAAAGAGCAAATGCTCGGATGAAGTTTTTTTGGTCAGAATCAACAACAGTATCATCCCTCGAGCATGTACCTTCCCTCCTGCCTCATCCTGTATACAAAAAATATTCTAATTGTCGTGCGACAACAGTTGCTATGATAGAAGCATGCAGTAAACAAAATGTTAGCATTGTGGGTCAGCAGGATGACACACGACTTTAACGAACACAGCGTGCGCTCATTCTGCCGCTGACGCTCTCCCCTTCTCCCGTGTAGTGTAGGGAGGGCCAAGGAAAGCCGCGGTGGAGGAGGGACTCGGCGCCACGTCGCAGGCCTGCGCGACCTCGCAAGGCGGACGAGCCGGGAGCCGAGAACACGCTGACAACACCGCGCTCACAACCGTCGTAAACAGGCGCTCGGCCGTCACGAAGATCTGACGACGTGCCACACCATCTCTCTCTCTCTCTCTCTCTCTCTCTCTCTCTCTCACACACACACACACACACACACACACAGATCAACTACCTAAGTCAATAGCCCATTTGTCCGTAAGCAAGCACTCGCTATACCATACCAAATATAATTAGTAACAATGCAGTAATCAGAAAGTGGAATACGAAATTTACTGGAAAAGTGACAATTTCAATTCCGAATTAATAGTAACTGCAGACGATCTAGAGTTCGGATGACTGTGGAGTAGTAGGGCAAAAACGCACGGAAATAGTTAAACAGTAGGAACAGCAGGGCTACAATATCCTTCGACATAACTGAGGTAATGAGAGAGGATACAGCACCGTCAAAATTACGCAAAAAGTTTGAAAATTCTAGAAGAACAGATGTTTACGATAAAAAATCATTATGCACAAATATATCAATACGAGATACTAATTAGGGCAACATGTAGATATGCATCAGAGAAACTAACTTTACTATCAGCAGAATAGAAGGAAGAAATCACGAAAAATAAAGAAAGGTATTAAGATGATGTTAGACCAAGAACTAACAGCACGTTAAAAAATTACAGGCCAAAATTAGGAAAAGAAGAGCGAGGTTCTATGGGAGTAGTACTGTCAAAAGACAGCAGTTCACCTCGAATCGATAACGATGGTTCGCTCCACACTGAAATAAAGAATGGAAAGCACACCGCCGCTACGCGTCGCAGCGCCACCACAGCAAGACGTCGATGTAACAGCCGAGCACAGGAAAGCTCCGATTTAAACATGTCCCAACCTAGGTCCCCCACACCTGCAATGATGCTCACCCTACTTATGCCGCCAAGTGCAAGGCCAAACCTATATTAACCACGACTGTCCGCCCTACTGACCATCCCTACAACTCCCTCCACACAGCCGCCACTACAGAGGACATTATCTGTTTCCTTTCCATCGTCCTCCCAAGTATCCACCCCTTCCAACGACCCCATATCCTTCAGCAAATCTCCCTAGCTAACTGCTTAGTATTCCACCTGAATACCCAAGCCACATACTCCCACAACCACACCCACTTCGTCTTCGCCCGTCTCGACATCCTAGTATAAAACTAGAACGGCGGAAGTGGTCAAATGACTCCTCTCATACGTTTTTCGTTCACTGTTATATATAATTTATTTACTTCGTTAATGAGAGGCCAGACAAACGTGTGGTTCCTGAAGAGGTGCAGCAGCTTTTTCAGTAGTTGCAGAGGCAACAGTCTGGATGATTGACTGATCTGACCTTGTAACACTAACCAAAAGGGCCTTGCTGTGCTAGTACAGCGAACGGCTGAAAGCAAGGGGAAACTACAGCCGTAATTTCTCCCGAGTGCATGCAGCTTTACTCTATGGTTAAATGATGATGGCGTCCTCTTGGGTAAAATAATCCCCCATTCGAATCTCCAGGCGGGGACTACACACGAGGACGTCGTCAGGAGAAACAAAACTGGCGTTCTACGGATCAGAGCGTGGGATGTCATGCAGGGCAGGCAGGTTCGAAAATTTAAAAAGGGAAATGAATAGGTTTAAGTTAGATATAGTGGGAATTGGTAAAGTTCGGTGGCAGGAGGAACAAGACTTTTGGTCTGGTGAATACAGGATTATAAACACAAAATCAAATAAGGGTAATGCAGGTGAAGGTTTAATAATGAATAAAAAAATAGGAGCGAGAGTTAGCTACAACGAACAGCATAGTGAACGCATTATTGTAGCCAAGATACACACACGGAGCCCACGCCTACCGCAGTGGTACAACTTTACAAGGCAACTAGCTCCGTAGACAACGGAGAGATTGAAGAAATGTATGATGAGATAAAAGAAATCATTTAGATAGTGAGAGGAGACGAACATTTAATAGTTACTGGTGACTGGAATTCGATAGCAGGAAAAGGAAGAGAAGAAAACGTAGTAGGTAAATATGGAATGGGGGTAAGGAAGCCGCCTGGTGGAGTTTTGCACAGAGCATAACTTAATCATAGCTGATACTTGACTTAAGAATCACGAAAGAATGTTGTATACATGGAAGAGGCTTAGAGACAGTGGAAGGTTTCAGATGGATTATGTAATAGTAAGACAGAGATTTCGGAACCTGGTTTTAAATTGTAAGATATTTCCAGGGGCAGATGTGGACTCTGACCTCTATTTAATGGTTGTGAACTTCAGACTAAAACTGAAGAAACTGCAAAAAGGTGGGAATTTAAGGAGATGGGACCTGGATAAACTGACTAAACCAGAGTTTGTAGATAGTTTCACTGAGAGCATTAGGGAACGATTGACAGGAATGAGGGAAAGAAATACAGAAGAAGAAGAAGAAGAAGAAGAAGAAGAATGGGTAGCTTTGAGAGATGAAATAGTGAAGGTAGCAGAGGATCAAGTAGGTAAAAAGACGAGTGCTAGTAGAAATCCTCGGGTAACAGAAGATATATTGAATTTAATTGATGAAAGGAGAATATATAAAAATGCAGTAAATGAAGCAGGCAAAAGGGAATACAAACGTCTCAAAAATGAGATCGACAGGAAGTGCAAAATGACTAAGCAGGGATGGCTAGAGGACAAATATAAGGATGTAGAGGCATATATATCACTAGGGGTAAGATAGATACTGCCTACAGGAAAATTAAAGAGACCTTTGGAGAAAATAGAACCACTTGTGTGAATATCAAGAACTCAGATGGAAAACGATTTCTGAGCAAAGAAGGTACAGCAGAAAGATGGTAAAACTGGTAGAAGCCAATCAGTTTGGATCCCGTAGAAATGTTGGAACACGTGTGACAATACTGACCCTACGACTTATCTTAGAAGATAGATTAAGGAGAGGTAAACCTCCGTTTCTAGCATTTGTAGACGTAGAGAAAACTTTTGACAATGTTGACTGAAATATTCTCTTTCAAATTTTGACGGTGGCAAGGGTCAAATACAGGGAACGAAAGGCTATTTACAAGTACAATCTGTACAGAAAGCAGATGGCAGTTATAAGAGTAGAGGGGCATGAGAGGGACGCAGTGGTTGGGAAGACAGTGAGGCAGGGTTTTAGCCTATCTCCGATGTTATTCAATCTGTATATTGAAGATGCAGTAATGGAAAGAAAAGAAAAATTTGGATTAGGAATTAAAATCCATGGAGAAGAGATAAAACTTTGAGGTTTGCCGACGACATTGTAATTCTGTCAGAGACAGCAAAAGATCTGGAAGAGCAGTTGAAAGGAATGGACAGTGTCTTGAAAGGAGGTTATAAGATGAACATCGGCAAAAGCAAAACGAGCATAATGGAATGTAGAGTAATTAAATCGGCTGATGCTGAGGGAATTAGATTAGTTTTGCTATTTGCAGAGCAAAATAACTGATGATGGTCGAAGTAGAGAGGATATAAAATGTAGACTGGCAATGGCAGGGAAGCCGTCTCTGAAGAAGAGAAATTTGTTAACATCGAGTATGGATTTAACTGTCAGGAAGTCTTTTCTGTAAGTATTTGTATGGAGTGTATCCACGTATGGAAGTGAAGCATGGACGATAAATAGTTTAGACAAGAAGAGAACATAGGCTTTCGAAATGTGGTGCCACAGAAGAATGCTGAAAAGTAGGTGAATAGATCACGTAACTAATGTAGACGTACTGAACAGAATTGGGAAGAAGAGGAATTTTTGGCACAACTTGACTGGAAGAAGGGATCGGTTGATGGGACATGTTCGGAGGCATCAAGGGATCAGCAATTTAGTATTGGAGGGCAGCGTGAAGGGCAAAAATCGTAGGAGGAGACCAAGAGATGAAACACTAAGCAGATTAGAAGGATATAAGTTGCAACAGGTATTTCGAGAGCTACATCAATCCAGTGTCTGGACTGAAGATAACAACAACAACGACGACGACGAAATTATGTGACTTTTCTAATTTTTTCTCCTTTTTCTGAAGATGTTTTAGTATTAAAAAAAATATTTTAATTGTCTTCGCCATTTCCTTCAGTATACCTAGAACAGCGGAAGGGGTCAATTTGAGCCCACTGTAATTTCTCTTCTGAATACAAGTAAATTACTCAACACAGTAGCAACAGTGAGCAGTGACGCAGAGCAGTTGCTCCTCATAGTTGCAACTTGGCACGTGTACATTCCAGTTCGCCACAGCTATGTTCTGTCACTCAGGCAGTCGTCCGTGAAACACGTTTTCGAACATGTATCGTCGCCGAATTGAAGATGGCATTGTGAACGGGGGGCGACTAGTGGAGGAGGATTCAGATGCTGATGTACGTCAATCATCACTTCTTTCACCACAGCAGGTACAGTTGGAAGCGTCTACAAACATGATTGCAAGGGATGGAATCATGTGGGAGACTGGAAATTATTCATCTTCTGGAAGGCGGTCAGCTGTGAATGTTCTGAACGAGAGAGGAGGTCTCACTGCTTATGTTTGCCAACGAGTAACCAGCTCTGTCATCAGTGCCTTCCGCCTTATTTTTGATGAAGCAATGCTGTGTATCTCGTGAAGAAAGACACAAAATCAAATGCTCAAAAAGTACTAAAAACAACGAGTAGACTGTGTCCCTTGAGGAACTGGAGAAACTGATAGCCGTCATATATGTTCGGGGTGTATTGCGCACAAAAGGTATGTCTGTGGATGATCTCTGGTCGCACTCTTGGGGACCTGCTTTTATCAAGGAGATTATGCCAAGGGACAGATTTCAGGAGCTTCTCAGATTTCTCCGTTTTGATGAAAAGTCAACCCAGGCTGAACGCCTGCAGTCAACGAATTCGGTCTTGTATCTGAAATTTGGTGAAAGTTCATTGAAAACAGTATTGGTGCTTACCACCGAGGAGAAAATATAGCAATTGACGAGCAATTGTTACCGAGCAACGCAAGATGCTGGTTTACTCGATTCATGGCAAACAAACCAGACAAATATGGTCTCACATTATGATCGGCTGTCTGTTGATGTAACGACAAAGTATATATGTAATCCTTTCCCATACCTCGGCAAAGAGGACAAGCACAGAAAGAAAAATCCACTTGGAAGAGTACGTCGTTCTGCATCTCATGGAGCCATTTGTAAATCAACAAAATCCGCCGTGAAATCCCCGATGAAGTATGGTAGCCGAATGCTGAAATACACTCCACCACAATACTGGACAATAGTGGCAACACAGACTGCACCTTGACTGTATGCCAAGGAAAGAAGAATAAAAATGTCATTCTTCTGAGTACGCTGCATGCTGAAGTGGCAATAAGCAACGAAGGAAGGAAAGAAAAAAACCTGAAACCATAACGTTCTACAATTCAACAAAGTATGGCGTGGAGGTGGTTGATCAAATGATCCGTAAATGTACTACGAAGGTTGCATGTAGGAGATGGCCAATGCATGTCTTCTACAACATACTGGATATGGCGGCAATATATGCTTGGGTCATCTTTAACTTAGTAGCGAACAAGAAAATGGGAAGGAAGAAGTTCATTCTTCAACTGGCAAATAAACTCAAGGGAACGAAAGAGCAAGAACATCAGGCAAAGGAAGAGGATACGGGACTGAAATCTGCGTGACATTTGGATAGGATACCAGTGTTATGTCTTCCGCTGAACCTTAATCGTGAACATCTTGTACATGTACTTCAAGCAGACAGTCTCGTTAAATGTGCATGATTGTGACCTACTACGTATGCGTATCAAACTGACGGGCAACATAGATTACAGTAATTTCAAAGGAAGTAATGGATGGTTGCGTAACTTCGAACAGTTGTGCTACAGAGTTGGGAGATGTAAGACAATGAAATTTCAAACAAAGCGTCAACTTGACGATTCACATCAAACTGCGAAATCGGCCCGAAAAATTGTGGAGGAGATAAACGAACTTATCCCATCGTTCAGTAAGGAATTTGTTTTCAACTCCGACCAATCGGGATTTGAAGAGGAAATGCTTATGAAAGAAAACCTGGAAATTAGACGTACCAGGAGAGATGTATCAAGATAAACTAACATCAATGCCCTGTCGCATTCGTATACAACCGTCCCGACTATTAATCTGGATGGTAAATTGGCTGGAAAGTTATTTATTGAGCGGCGAGAAGTTTGAGGTGCTCTGTCCTCTACGATTCTTTCTCGTATGGGCGATCTAGCAAGGGTAGCAGGGAATATTTACGTCATAACAAGCAAGTGTGGGGAAAATGGGGGTAAAAGTCCAGCTTTTGGGCAATAACTGGTCAAAATAACTTGCTTTTGTTTGATTCCTGGTCTGCGTATAAAAACCACACTCATTTAGAGCAAACTAACCCTCCTGAAAAGTGTGTAACGCTGAATTTCATACCGGCTGGAACCACTGGCCAAATTCAGTTCCCGGACTTTTTTTTTTCGTGCCTATAAAACATATTATCGCACTAACTGGAGCTACGCCTTTAAGGACAGCCTGTTACACGATAAGCTCCACGCCAGATTGTTTCGCATTCGGTTGCCTGCCGTCACATTAGGTCAGTTCTCATCACCCCGTTACACCAATATGATTCTATATGCATTCTTTAAGGCTGGATACCTAGCTGAACGTCCTGCACGGTTCGTAACTTCTAAGGAGTTCGCCTTCGTTCTTGGTGGTGCGAACGTTTGTGATCACTGTGGCGCATACATTTTTCATTTCGTGTTCGTGGTGCAAATTAATGGTTTGCATTGAACATTTCTTGAATGTCGACCATGTCCATTTTGGGAAGTGTAATACATACGTCCCACAGGAGGTTGATCTCTGCACCTCGCGGGCACTCATTTTGTGTCGCCCTCCTGATGCACACGTTGGGTCACTGGTGCCTAATATTTTTTCCAGTCATAACTGTTAACACAACACTTCCAAATGATCCTTACTGAAGACTGAACCTGCTACCTCGCGAGCAGCGCCGCCTGTATCACCACGCGGCCCATTTCTTCTGACTGCCAGAGCACCCGATCGCGGCCACCCCGGTCACTGCTTTCAACGACAGCACACCGTGTGGAACGTACTCATCTTTTAAATACACACACAACTTGTACAGCACATGGGCGCCCATAATATGTCTGCATTACAGGAAGAGGCTGCTTGCCTGAGGCTCACGTCAGTTGTACGACGTAACCGTAGGAAACTGCGTGGTCCGTCTAAGGATTTATACAAAATTTATAACGACACAATACGAGTAACATATCTGTAACTATTCACGAACTACGGTAGAGAGAACATCTCCCAAGCATGGCAGTCTTGGTAACATTAAGCGGCAACGGTACAGATTACAACGCTACAATCTAGCGTAAGTAGTCGCTTCGGGTCTCCGACGTTTCACGCAGACGCACGATGAATTGAAAAAATTCTTCACTTTGAAGAGCAACAAAGTGCTAATGGTTACTTTCTGAACGTAACACCGTCCGACTGTAGGCTATTACTTGCTCTACTCTGCTGCACCGGTTCAGTGGCATCATCAGGTGCCGAGCAACGGCGACTTAATCATCTAATTTGCCAGAACTACATGTATACACCTTAGTTTTCACGTTGGGGGAGAGAGGGGGGAGGGGGAGAGGGAGGGGGGAACGGAAACAAGAACGAAACAGCATACGTCATCTAGCAAAGAAATCAAATGTGAATAAAAACTAACGTATTTCCTTCTTTGCACATAAAACAATATTCAACGTCCTCTATTTGGTTACTCTACGTAGTTAATCGTACATACGAGTGTAATCAAATGCGAAAAAAAAATTATTCCAAACTACTTACGTATCCAGCATCACGCAAAAACTACAACAAATTTTCCTGAGTATTCGGGCCAAAAGTTGACAACAATTGTAAGAATAGTCATCAGCCCATAATCTGTTTCACAGCGTGAAATAAGAGAAAGGAAATGTAATATGAACTTAAGCATAGTCTGCGTCATTTAACGATTCGCAATTTGACGTTGCCTGACTAATGGTCTCATAGGATTACGTCATGAGACCCTGAGAAGTGGGAACCCAGACGACACAAAAAATAATTTGAGGTTAGTTTGCAAAGAAAATGTGACAAGTTGTGCCAATTGTCACCAGTGTGAGAGTCTAAGTTACCTACTAACACACGTATAACCAAGTTCTTAAATGTAACCAGATCACCACACAGCTATAAATCAAAGGTTTTTCTATCAACGCAAAACATGTGCGTCAACTTCCCTGTAACCGGTATAGAATATATTACATAAACCAGAAATGAAAGAAGCAAGACAAAAAATTCACACCATTATAATTAGACCAAAGTGACAGAAATGGGTAAAGTCGTCGATAGGTGGACAAAAAGGAAGCCAGAAACAGCCGAAGTGGTGATCTGTTCCAACCCTGGCGTAAAACAATGTTACGAGCCACATCCATTTTTAGAAGGCAATCATTGGCACCGACCTGGGAAGGGGCGGGGAGCATTGTATTCCCAGCAGGGAAGCAGAACAACAGAATGGGTCGGTAAGGATAGCTCAGTGCCTTCGAACGTGCACTGTTCACTGGATGTCGCCTGAGTAACACAAACCCACCAGGGACGTTTCAACACTTCTACAGCTGCCGACGACAATTGCTGGTGATGTTACTGTGAAGTAGAGTCGTGGAGGATCGGCCACAGCTAAAACGAGACCAGGCAGACCTCGTCTACTGACAGAAAGGGACCGTCGAGCATTTGGAAGGCTGGTTCTAAAAAACCACGTGAAATCTGCAGAAGGAATGACTCTTCGGTTCCACAGTCCTACCTGCAGTCCATTTAGCCCAACGACTGCGTCTAGAGAGTTAAGAAGTAAAGGGCGCAACGGTCTTTAAACTGCCATCGTGTGTCGCGGCTACAGTGAAGTACGGAGGAAGTGGTGTTACGGTATGGGAGAGTTTTTCCTCGTTAGGAGGTGGTCCCCTTATTGCACTTACGAGTACGCTAAATGCGAAAGCGTTGTGATCTGCGTGCAGCGGATGAACATTTCGGAGATGATGACTGACTGTATCAGCACAGCAATGTAACCTGTCATACAGCAAGCTATGAGACAATGGTCTGTGTAAAGTAACATTCCTGAACAGGGCTGGCCATGACAGGGTACCAAAAATGGGGCACCATTAGGACGAGTTACAACGTGGACTTCCTCCAAACGCCAGCGTGCAACGTCATTACCTTCTCCGTCTTTGGCTCTTAAGGAAGAACTGAGGACCTTCTCAGTAGTAGCAAATAACGGAAGAATATATGCCAAAAATGGATCGACCGTGTCATTCGAATGAGCAGTAAGCAAATACCAAAACAAGCTTTTGAGTACGAATTAATGTATCAGTCAGTCATCATCTCCGAATTCAGGCACCTCAGTGAAACGGTCGCCAGCAGACTGGGCCTGCAGGCTTGCTGCAGTCCTTCAATTCACCTCTTCCCTGGTCCGCCGAAACGTATATTAATTTGTACTCAAAACTTGTTTTGGTATTTGCTTATTGCTCATTCAAATGAAACGGTCGATCAATTTTTGGCATATATTCTTCCGTTATTTACTACTATACTGAGAAGGTCCTCAGTTCCCTTCTTGCGTTTTCACTGCGTATGCGATGCACGCTGATGCAGCCTTCGTTCGCTTTCAGCGACTTCGCTGCTGTGGCTTGTCGAACTCGGCATCTGTTGCCGGCATTCGGGATCTGTACTTTGCTGCCACAGGAAAGAACTGGGGGGTGCCAATGTCTTTGTCTTCCCTGCAGCAGGGTAAATCAGTAATACTAGCCAAATGGAAACGAGAATAGTGACACATGAGAGTAATGGGTGAAGTTTGAGAAGAAACTACAGAAATGTAGAATCACAAATCGGTTTTTCAACGAAGAATAAATATCACAGTGACGTACATATTTAGAGAACACGGTTCAAAAGCTGTCAAGTTTATTTAACGTACAACTGTTTCCGGTGAAGACATGACTATGCAGATGAACATCGTGAGAAGAATGAGCGCTCAAAGTAAGGGAGCTAAATAAAAAGAAACTGCCATACGTACACTACACATAGAACGACTGAAAATTCTCCAGTAACAGAGGTGAATAGAAAACGAAACAGAATATGAAACTAACTAAGAAATGTAAAGCTGGAAGACTAGGGCTGTGCCACAACGTAGAGAAACAAATTGTACAACAACGTGGAAATGTGGGAGGGGGGAGACTAGGTAGCCAGTGTCGCAATTTCCGCTCACGTGCACCTCGCCTCACCTCAGAGAAGGGCCAGCAAGCCGACTGGTGACAGGCCCAAGAGCTTTCTGTCAGCGTTTATTTTCTCAACCCTCGTCAATGAGTTTGTAGCAGATCCAGAATAGTCTCAAATGTTCTTAAGTCATTTTCCTGCTTTCGTTGCATAGGGTGCTGCACAACATCTTCCCACTTCAAAGTCAAAACAAAAACGTGTGTATCAGATTAAAGAAATTATGTAAACACGAATGGTAGCTACAGAGTGGAAATTTTTTTATTTTTTTGAACACTGTGTCACTTAAATGGTTCATTTTTTGAACAATATGTCACTTAAATGGTGTCTCCACGGTGACTGAATTCGACTCTGGAAATTCTGCAAGACTCTAAAGATGGCTTCTTGAGAAATGAAACGACCATAGATATTATTCGTGTTAATACTGGTTCTTCATTTTGATGCAATTATTTTTTTATTTGAACTTTAAATTAGGGATGATGTTTTGGCGCTCCCTGTACTTTGACGATATCTATGGCCTCTGGAGTAAACCAAAGAAATCCGATGCGCGTAATATTTGGTATACAGATCCAATGGACCTAGTGAGGTCCGGATGAAAACAATCTGAATTCTGAAAGTTATTAATCCTTTGCACTTCGTTTTCGTTTTGCCTCTTTTGGCAGTATGGCTGATCTACAAGAGTTGGTTCAGTTTTGAGAGCACTGGGTGAGAGAGGGTTTGTGGTCTTGCCGAGAGCATCGTATCTTTATTTGTAGGCAGTGATTAGGAGAAACCCAAGGCAAAGTAAATCGGTACTGCGGACATGGCACGGAACGCACTCGCCCCGTGAGGCGGCTGCACCTCTGCGCTGCCTCATGTCCCTGTTAGTTTAACGCTTCAAACTATGCCACAGGGACAGCCGGGTGAGATTAACCGATTACAATGCCGCCAGGCTTTGAGCGGCCGTCCGAGACTTTAAAAATACTTCCACACCTCCACCTACAAAATCATGCAAATTTATTTAGCGACATCGCTCTCCACCAGTGCCGACATCACTCGGAACGGCAAATGTGACAACTGTCCGTCCCTCATCTGACGCGTGGTTTACGAGCTGAGGCGGTAGTATATCCTCCTGCGATGATTTTTAACAAATAAAAGCGCCTACACAGATTAATACATTTTCATTTCTTGCGACATTTTTGATTTTATCCTTTAGAATAGGTTAGTGAAAATACGCTACTGTAAGAACATAGGTTTGCGTATAAAATAAATTTCCTGCTACCAGTCTTGATTTTCTTTTTACTTACACTTTACACGGTGGGTTTCGGGAAACGACTTTCATTTTACAACAGCACAACGGCATCCAAAAAACCTACTCGAAAATGGGAATCTTTTTCCGAAACGTGCCGTGAAAAAAAAAATCAAGACTGGTAACAGAAAAGGACGTTATTTATTATGTTACGAGACCAAAGACGCTGCTGTGTTTCATTATATTGTCTATTACTATGGGGCTATTTCTTCGCGACTGCCATCTTCAGGTTAATATCAGGGAGTCTTGATGTCCATATGACACTGATGTCTCCGTTGCTGTCATAGTACTGTGTAAGTTTGCTCATCTGAAGTTAATGGAGCTACAGCAGATGATAAACTTTTGTTGGAGCAGCCATTGTGAAATAAAGTATCATAATTCGACAAAAACACAAACAACAGCTCCAATTAATGTTTAACAGCAACTGAGACGTCGATGTCAATTGGATATCGAGACCACCTGAAGATGGGAATCACGCCAAAATAGACCTATAGTAATAAACAATATAACCAAATATGACAAAATAGGCTTAATATATAATGTCCTTATATGACATATACGACCCAGTGGGCCCGGATGAATACAAAAAAATGGTAGCAGTAACATTATTTTGTAAACAAACAAATTTATTACGACGTTTTAACGATTGCCATCATCAAATTTGGAATAAAGATTAGAGTAACATAATGAATTGTGTGTGTCCTGTGCAGGCGACAAAAGTAGAAATGTGAAAAGTAAATTAAGTCACCCAACCAAACACAGATCTCTTTAAACAAAGATGACTGCCAATTCCAATGAAACCTACAGGCGCAACCGAGGCGCCAGATGTGAAATCTGCTCAAAAGCTTACAGAAACACAAGTGCCAGCCTAGAGGCAGCGCGAATTAGCTTCTGGCCCACAGTTTGTGGCCGAAATCTATGTAAACAAATAGAAAAATTAATTTTTAACAGTTTCCACTTCTTCATACACAGAGTTATATACTCTATTTCGAACAAGTAAACGACTCAGGTACGACAAATGCGGACGTCCTGCAAAAGCAAGCAACACTAGCAGCCCCACTATGGCGGCACCGTTGTGTAGCAACGTCTAGCGATTTGCTCGTACGAAACACTATGCGAATACCATAAATGAACATCACGAAGCTCTGTTGTAGTCCGATGCACTTCAGGGATCTCCTTCACTATCTATTAGGGCCACGAATTGGGAATTAGTGATTAAGCAACCGATATCTTAATATCTGATAAAATGCGGATTCGTTATTAAGATAAGAGTGTAGATCTCGCATCTCTGAAGTGACGGTCATATTCTGCATGCTAGGAGAGGTACGGATGTAAAAGCGGTCACGTCGTCACCATTTCATTTGAGAACGGGGAACAGTAAATGTTTTGTAGTACGTTATATAATGTGTTCACATTAACTCAAACTCAACGAGGAAAGTGCAATTTCCAGATTGGCATGAAAAATCATTTTGTTTGTTATATGAACGGTGCTACAAACTTCGGAGCACATAATGGAATTTCCACGAATGGTGTCGGTAAACTATCGTCTCGGCTCTGTGCGCACTGAAAATACAGTTAAAGGCGTGTTTGTTTCCTATTTTCCTGAACAAATCACAGGTACACTAATACCAGCTGGAGAATCCGGAATATGCTGTTATATCGATGACGCAATTCTGAAGAGAGATTACCGCGTACTGTTTTATGATGGGTGCTAACTTGTGAAATTTCGCAGCGAACACGGGGAAAATTAACAGTTCGCGACAAACTGAACCGTACGCCGCACCGAGAGCAGAACCCTGCATTTCGCAGGTAGTGCGCTACAAGTGGCCACCCCGGTATGGCAGACAATTTTAACTTCCAGAAAATATTTAATCTAATTTTTATTCCGCAAAGAGCATAATAAGTTGTTTCAGTACCCAAAAATGACATCGGGAGGAGGTGGACAAGCATGCAGCGTGAGAGATACCTCCTTCCAAACAACGGGATGTGGGTAAAGAACCAGTCTCGTAAAAGGAAAATCAACAGGAAAATAGAAATACAAAAGAAAAAGGCGAAACCAGCTCTGCTTTTACCCTACGACCTGACGCGGTACTGGGTCCACCCGGAGTGGGGGGGGGGGGGGGGGGGAGAGAGAGAGGGAGAGAGAGAGAGAGAGAGAGAGAGAGAGAGAGAGAACAACTGTCGGCCACTATAGGTCTGGAAATTGTGCGCTCTCTCTCTCTCTCTCTTTTCTCTCTCACACACACACACACACACACACTACCTGCACGCCGTGGCTACGGCTGCTTCACTGCTGTCAGTTCCGGGCAGTCAACTGTTCTCGCACGCTTGCTTCGTGTGTACTTCTTGACCATCTGATCAGAGCCCCGATGGGCATTTTCACAGATTGATCCAAGTTTTACACAAGTCTCTTCGTCACCTAGTTCTATTAGAACAGACGTGGATGACTACATCGCTACTACTTATACATTTGCATTTTTCATTTCGAAAGGCGCTGCCAAAAGTGGTGCTTAAATGAATCAGCGATTCAGCTCTTTGTCAACTGAGGGTACAAAACTACAAACTCCACAGAAACGTTGCTAAGCTACCTACACTCTAGTATGTAAGACTTAACTGGACGACATGACTATTACAACAAATAAAAACGAGGGCTAGCCAAAACTTTACCACATGCAAAACGCAAATTAAGACGTGTAATTGTTTGCTTATTGTGTGCAGAACTTGCAGCACGCCACCAAAGGAGTCTGAACAGAGTGACTGACGAACACGGCAGAGACTGCAACGTCTGCCAATTAACACACTCCACTCCACTAACGGTCTGCGCCAGTTTGTTTAGGAGCCCCTCCAGTGGCGTGTTGCGGCGCTACGCCGCGGGGATTCCGGTGTCTACATGGACTGCACCCAATAAACAAGTAATTACAACTGTAAATTAATTTTTCCGAGGTGATAAGCACAACCAACTTTATAACTACCCCCCAAAATTGACGATTCCCAATGTATTCGTTTATGATACATTCGTTACGTGGAGAGTTTACCGTGGTACTACGATAGCAGCCATTCAAAAGAAGACAAATCAGTTCCCGGAAGAAAATTCCTTCTTTCAGCACCTGCCTATACAGATTCGGATGACTGGCGCTTTTTTTGACAGGGCGCGATTTTAGTGTCCAAATAAATACGCCGGCTGGCCATTAGAGTGAGTCATGTGCCGCAGAAGCTGCGCAGTACAAACTGAAGGCCATTTACGTAACGGAAGGGACGAGTAGAGGAGAGCCGGCGCGGCCGTGCAGCGAGCCCTAGGCCAGGCCGGCAGGAGAAACTCTGGCGTGAGGTGTCACTCAATTTACTAGAGGCATCTCATTCCTCAGGTGACCAACGCGAATCCGTGAAAAATTTGCCCAGTGAAATTTACGCCCAACCAGAAATCTGTGAAATCTGCTCCCTTTGTGTCACGGCTTACCTGCGCCAGGACCGTCGGAACTGCTCTAAACTACCTGCTCTCCAGACACGGCCCAACTGCGCCCCAAGAGACCTCCTCTGCACCGTAACCGACTGTGTGAGCAAACAGCCTAGGTACCACTGCAGGTGTCGCAGTATTGACATCGTGTGACTTGTATACTTCTGTCAAAATAGTTCCATACGGAAGTTTCACCGACCATTCGCGGAAGCCATACTACCACTGTGAAGGTTATTCTTGTGGTGTCACCGCCAGACACCACACTTGCTAGGTGGTAGCCTTTAAATCGGCCGCGGTCCGTTAGTATACGTCGGACCCGCGTGTCGCCACTATCAGTGATTGCAGACCGAGCGCCGCCACACGGCAGGTCTAGTCTAGAGAGACTCCCTAGCACTCGTCCCAGTTGTACAGCCGACTTTGCTAGCGATGGTTCACGACTACATACGCTCTCATTTGCAGAGACGACTGTTTAGCATAGCCTTCAGCTACGTCATTTGCTACGACCTGGCAAGGCGCCATATTCTTCAAGAATGTATTCTGAACTGTTAATATTGTGAATCATGTTCCTTCAAGAGTGACGTTCATCATTAATAGATTAAAGTTAAGTATCAAACTAATTACGTCCGCTTTCTGAATTCTAATTCCTTGTCATGTTCCAGACCTCACGTCAGTAGAGTCCTTCCCTCCTCACGCCAGCCTGCGTGATCTAAAACGCGTGCATTTCGGCCTCCTCTAGTAACACGGTGTTGGCTCTTCTACCAACACAACAATTCTTACACAGTGAAGAGAACAAAAGAAGGTGGGACTGTGACGTGGCGCTGTTCGAGACAAACAAACCACTGCCGAGGAATGCTTAAAACCAAGGATTCGACGGTGCGTTTTGACTTTAGCATCAACGTGGAGCTTCGGGCGACGCTCCGTAGAAAGTAAGGAACACTCTGAACCGACCAAAAAAAGGACGTGAGAGGAAGAGATTCTGTTTCCAAAATATATACAAAGGAGCTGGGTTGCCTCCATAATCGAGGGTATGATCTCGTCACTGAAAGGCCAGAGCAGCAAGCAACAAAGAGCACTTTACATTCCAAGCGGTAAAATCGCGAGGTGTAATGAGAAAGATTGGCAAACAAGACAAGAAATTGACCCCAAAGCAGAATTACTAACTATGAATGATGCCAGCAGTTTCCTGTTAAGCGACGACAAATTAGGAGAAAATATACTAATTTTTAGAGGAAGTGCAGGGAGAGGAGCTCTAAGTAAACAAGACTTTTAACGAAGGTACGTTCAAGTGCTGTAGCAAATAGTTTTAGCAAATCCACACCATTCACGCAGACTTTGAGTGTACACATAATGAGACAAGCATCTATCCAGCTGCCATTGAATTATTGCCAAACAAAAGAAAAGCCACATATATCCGTCTTTTCCGAAGGTTGGTGGAAAATATTCCAGAATGAAAAACCTGCAAACGTGATCGCAGACCTCGAATCAGCAGCGATTTCTGCGACTGAAGTTGTACTTCCGACAGCCGAAGTGCATGGATGTTATTTCCAAATGAAAAAAATCTGTCTGAGGAAAAGTGCAAGATCTAGAACTTACGAATACAAAGAAAATGAAGAAGTGAGACAACAAATTCGCATGTGTGCTGCACTAGCGTTTCAACGGCCTGAAGATGTACGTAATGGCTGGCTCGAGATACAGGCACCGGATATTCCCAGGCATTCGAGTTCTTGGACAACTTGTAGATGCATGGTTTGGAAAAACCATTGGAGCTGCTACAGACTGCGCCATCGAACGACCAACGCTGTCGAAGGCTAGCTCCACAAAATTAACAACATTCTTGCTAAATAAAATCTGAAAACCAATGAAGTAATTATGTTAATTAGATGTATGAAAAGAGAAGCAGAAAATTCAGCGTGCGCGTTAATGAGGGCAGAGCTCAGTACGGAAGGTAAACGAAAAAAGCAGTCTATATGAAACCGCGTGAAAGGTTGGAAAAAAAATAAAAAAACACTAAGAGGATGGTGAGACAAGGGCTTGTTTGAAAGCTACTCCTACCTACAAAAACGTGACTAAATTTATCGAAAGATGTGTATGTACAGAAAAATGTACGAAATGTAAATAGCAACTTACAAATAATAAAAAAACACAGTTTAACTGATTATGAAGAAAGCAGAACAAGTAACCGAAGATCTCCTTAGCGATAGGTGACTAGCACATAGCTTAAAATTTCTTCCTTCTTTTTCGGCTGAAAATTTTGAAATTGCCTAATCAGTATAGGTTTCTTCAGTTAGCTATTTTTTATTGCTTAACCATCAAACTAGTCAGTCATGCTTGACTCATATTGAACCCAAGATAATTCTTAATTAATTTGATTAAAAAAAATTCTTACGCAACGTTATCGAAACACACAAAGTTTAGAAAAATCTAAGCGCCAAAATAAAGTGGGGAACAGTCTGGGAAAAAATCTTCGTGAAATTTATGCCAAGATACCGTCTGCAGGATCCTCATGATAACTCTCAACAGATTTTCGTATAATCGTGAGACGTTTCGTTTCTGAAGTTTTAATCAAGTGACTAGTACGTGAAACAGCATTCGTTCCGTGGTTTTGCAATGTGTATCGATTTCTTATAGAAAACTGTCCATGCACACTCTAACATTGACCTTTTCAGTACGCAGCGTTCTGTATATTATGACTTGAAAATGCGAGCTCGGAAGCCTTTAAGTAGCATCCTTCAGCTCTTCCACCTGCCGGGAAGGGGGATTAGCGGACCCTTCTTCGCCCCTTTGTGGGCACAGTTTTCGGTACATCAAACAACACTCCGCCCTCTCCCCCCCTGCCGCTTCTCCACTGTTCCCCCGCCCGTCTCCCTCTCTTTGTGTGTGTGTGTGTGTGTGTGTGTGTGTGTGTGTGTGTGTGTGGCGGGGGGGGGGGGGACGTCTTGGTATAAGTCCGTATATATAATAGGTGTTTGAGACTGCAAAGGTTTCTACAACCGCGGTTTCATTTGATTAGTATGAAAACGAATTTGAATATGACAATGATAAGTCTGACAAATAAAAACCGCACACTGCAATCGAGATTACGTTTTGAACCATTTTCAAGTCGAGAACTCATCCAGGTTCTCCAACGTACAACACTCAGCGCTGATTTGTTGTGTACCCAACTACCCCCGCTGTTTAATTTAGAATAATACAGTTCTAATTCAGAATACGAAATAATTTCGAAAATGTAAGAGCGCAGACCTCCCCTGCCAGAATCAGTTTTTTGGGTGTGCTGAATGTTTGACGTTAAGCTGCAAGCAAGAAAAAGTTTCGCCAGGCTGTCAAATTATGTGTACAGTTTGTACTTTCTCAAATAATGGGTCAATTCAGTCTGGGTCTTTGTGCGTCCGCGTGAATTATACTGTCTCAACACATATACGGAGTGATTCCGTGGTGATGTTACGAACTTACAAACTTCCAGGGACGATGGAAAAGAGTAAATCTATCATTTGAGGTAAGAGCCCGTAGACCGGAAACAAAGTCGAAAGAGGCACGCGAAAATCGTTCTGATATACATCCTCTCCTGCTGATCAAGTTTCCAACTCTTTGAGGAAACATTTTTTTTTCTCGTTTTGGTCCGTCTGGAAACTGCCTACCCTACTGTCTTACGGAGAACACTACCAGTACACGTATTCCACTGTCAGAAGCGGCCAGGTCGTTTCCGGACCAGGGTCCCTTACGCCAAACCGATACATTTGCCCTTCTGCGTAACGTCAACACGGACTCACCCCTTTCACAAGTTTCAACTGTAATATCTAAATCTACAGGGATACTCCGCAAATCACACGTGCCTGTATTATGGTAACATTGTAGCTCTGAGAAGAAAATGACGGCATTTTAAATTTTTAATTCGGCCAATAAGTAGGTGAAATACTTAAACTCAAATCTTTGTTGCCTCTGGATGGTGAAATCGATGGCGGGTGTCCGTGGCGCGTGCAGCGCGCTGTTCGTTCAGCGACCGTACCACGGCTGAAGCGGCGACGCGCCTCTACGCACGTGTGACTTACCGTAACCCTCCGACGGTACAGCAGGGAAACGGGACACGTAAGGTACGTGGGGTCTTCGCAGACCCAACGCCGCTGCAGTGCGTGAACATTTGAGTAATAGGTTAAACGCCTACGAAAATACCCTTTTCCCCAACGCAGTCTCCACGTTCCTACTAGAAAGAGCACTTCCATACAAGGTACCGTGGGGTCAGCGCCGACCCCACAATGGCCTTTCTCCGATTATTCATAAACAACTAGGTTTACCCATGCCGGTCTTGTTCACAGTAGGCCTATAACTGTTTAAACGCAACTCAAAGCCATGTGGCCAATGAAGGTGGTTTGTGCCTACTCTGAGTGCATAACGACGAAGTGGGATCTGGGGAGTGTAAATTACAACGCAAGGGTCGGTGACGAGCGTGGCATTTGCAGGAGGAAATAAAAAATGGTACAAATGGCTCTGAGCACTAGGGGACTTAACATTTGAGGTCATCAGTCCCCTAGAACTTAGAACTACTTAAACCTAACTAACCTAAGGACATCACACACATCCATGCCCGAGGCAGGATTCGAACGTGCGACCGTAGCAGCAGCAGCGCGGTTCTGGACCGAAGCGCCTAGAACCGCTCGGCCACAGCGGCCGGCAGGAGGAAATCGGTAAATCCATGACGACTGAGTGATCACGAGCGAAGCACTAAAATAGAAATAGCGCCAAGACAGGGAGAAATTATCGCGGTGTGGCAACTCGTTCTGCGATATTTTCTGTACCCGCGACAGGTATGCGAGCAACTGTTGCTACCGAGGTAGAGTCGCTCGTCTCCTCCCTCCGTAACCGCTGGCTGCAGCTCTTATCCCAGAGTACGCCTCCCAGCTGAGGCTAAAACGGATCGAGTGGAAGCACTGAACTTACTTTCTAATTCTAACGTGAGGTACATTAGCAAAGGGATAAAAATGGCAGAAGGATACACATTAACGGGAAACTGAAATACCTACAAGACTCTTTTTTATCACGGATTCTCTCCGTTTCAGTTGCTTTTATTTTCTGAATATACGCTCTATGAAATCCGGCTGCGTTGAAAACTAGCCATAATGCTTCTACCAAGTGTCACCGTACTTTAATTATATGTACTAATATTTGTTACAGACATTTTATTTCCATTAACTACTAGTTTGCATTGAAGGCGAAAAAATCGAGTCCCACGAGAGACCGACAGGCTTCGAATGCGAACAGTGATCTTCAGAAATATCTTGCCCAGTTAACACACGTTTATTTTTCCTAGATCGTAGCCCTGTCAACGAAGCCGAAAAAAAGGTCGATTACGAAAAAAGTCGAATACTTGCAAATTTTTGAACAGAGCTAGGAGGCAGTGTCCTGATCAACATATTAAAAATCGTGACTGGTGGGGTGTGAGCATTTAAAGGTATTTAATGTTTATCTTTAAAAATAAATATTAAATGTGTGTACCAATCTAAGCCAAGTAGAGCTGCATTAAGGGATAAATTGTTTTCCGAGAGTGTAACAGGGCGGAGGGGGGAGATACGTGGTGCCCAAGTGCGAGGGAAGCGTTCATACAATTCCCTCCTGCTACCGTCTAAAAATCAAAGACTGAGCAGGTGATTCCCCACTCCACCTGCCTGCAAAGTCATAAGAAGCAAAAACCCTCTACAGCATGCCTTACGAATCACTGTTGACGCAGTAGAGTACTTTTCGAGTTTTCACTTTTTTTTTTTTTTTTTTTTTAGGCTTGGCGGTAGTTTGAGGTATTATGATGAAAACTCGCCAGTCGATACGCAGTAAGGGAAGCCAGACAGCGTTCGGAGTAAAGGCACTTCGACTGTCAAAATTTTATCAGTAAATTATCGGAATATTCCTAGCAAAGTTTCCATATTTACGGCCCTCCAAGGAAGTTCTCGTGCTCAAATTATTCTCGGGATCGAGAGCTGGCTGAAACCCGAACTGCAAAGCTCGGGAATATTTAGCGGGCTACGGAACTTACATCAGAAAGAGAAATTAGAGGCCATTGGAGGAGGAGTGTTCACTGCAGCTGACAAAAATATTGTCTCTGTTGAGGGCAAAGTTGAATGTGACATTGAAGTTGTGTGGTCGCGTATAACACATCTAGGTGAAACCCACTCGATTCTTCTGTGACACTTCGAGAGTCAATCAAAGAATGTTTATTGTCAATAGCTCGTAAATACCCAGATCTACATTACTTGTTAGGGAAACTTCAACCTACCGAGTATAGACTGGGATTTCTATTGATTCATTACAGAGGGTACAGCCAAACAGTCACGTAAAGTACTTTTGAACACATTTTTATAAAACTGTCTTGAGCAGCTAGTTCGGCACCCCCGACGCTATGGAAATATCTTGGACGTTGTAGCTACAAGCAGGCCGGACCCCATCGAGAACATCCTTACACAAATCGGGATTAGCGATCATGAAGTCATTACAGCATATATGGTTACGAAAGATAAAGAAATAAGTCAATCAGATGGCTAGGAGAGTATTTCTGCTAGAAAGAGCATGTAAGCATTTTTTTAGCCTCTCACTTACGACAGTGAATTGAATTGTAAATCGAGTCTGGTGAATTATGTCTCTCGTAAGCGGATTAAGGACGAAAAAGACTCACCATGGTTTAATAACGAGATTCGGAAAGTGCTGAGGAAGCAGAGGCTGTTGCACTCTCGGTCCAAAAGAGAACGCACAAATGACAAAGAGCAGAGGTTGTTAGAGATTCGTGCGTCTGTAACAAGATCCATGCGCGAAGCATACAACTACCACCATCGTCGCATCTTAGCAAGAGATCTGATAGAGAACCAGAGATAATTCTGGTCTTATGTAAAATCGCTAAATGAGTCTAAGGTTTCCATGCAGTCACTGAGTGACCCGTCTAGTGTGGCAGCCGAAGACAGCAAAACGAAAGCCGAAGTTTTAAATCTCACGTTCAATAACTGTTCACGCAGGAGAATCGTACACACACCGTCATTTAACCATGGGACAGAGTCCAATATGCGTGACCTCCCTGGCATAGAGAAACGACTGATGGAGTTGAAAAAGCACCAGGTCCGGATGGAATCCCAAATCGCTTTTTCAGAGAGTACTCTACGGCATTGGACCTTTACTTGCTTGCATTTATTGCCAATATCTCACCCAGCGCAAAGTCCCACGCGGGTGGAAAAACCGCGCAGGACAAAAGAAGGGACCCGCAAAATTACAGACCAATACCCGTAACATCGGTTTACCACAGAATCTTTGAACATATTCTCAATTCGAGTATAATAAACTTCCTTGAGAGCAAGAAGCTTATGTCCACGAATCAGCACGGTTTTCGAAAGCATCACTTGTGTGAAACCCAATTTGCCTTCTTCTCACATGATAGGCTGCGAAGTACGGTTGAAGAACAACAGGCAGACTGCATATTTCTAGATTTCCGTAAATCGCCTGACACGGTGTCCATTGCAGGTTGTTAACGAAGGTACGAGCATATGGAACATGATCACAGATATGTGAACGGCTCGAAGACTTCTGTCTGCAACTCGAGGTCTCGCGGTCGCGGTCTCGATTCCCAGTACGGTGTCCTGTGTTCGATTTCTGGCGGGGTCAATGTTTTTCACCTGCCTCGAAATGACTACGTGTTTGTGTTGTCGTCATTTCATCATCATTCATGAAAGTGGCGAGACTGGACCGAGCAAAGGTTGGGAATTTTTACGGGCGCTGATAACCACGTAATTGAGCGCCGCACAAACCAATCATCATCATCGAAGGTTTCTTAAGTTATAGAATCCAGTATGTTGTTCTCGACGGCGAGTGTACATCAGAGAAAAGTGTATCGCCAGGAGTGCCCCAGGGAAGTGTGATAGGATGGCCATTACTTTCTGTAGGTACAAATGATACGGCAGTCAGGTTGGGCAGCAATCTGCTGCTGTTTTCTGCTGATGATGTGATTGCGGGAAATGTCGAAGTTGAGTGACCTCAGGAGGATCCAAGATGACTCAGACGAAATTTCTAGTTGGAATTTACACAACAGCTCACTTCTCTGCTCTGTGAAGTTACTTTGTCTATTCACGTAAGAGAACTGGACAGGAAATGCTGGGGAGGTATAGTCTGCGTGCAAACTGAAAAGGAAGCAGCACTCGTGGCGGGGGAATTTGCGTTTCCATGGAGAACACTACAACTGCCACGTAGGCTGACTAACAAGGAGAGGTCTCAGGCAATGGGATCGAATTTTCGGAAACAATTTATACGGTGACGTAGGCAACCATTCACCAAGACGGTCCCTCATTTGCGAACAATCGACGAAAAGGAATTTCGGAATTTCGCATGATGCTGTACAGAATTTAAAATGGTAACAATCTACAGACGGGTTGCATACGGTAGTAGTTAAGATACTGACCTCACATGTCAATGGTTGTCGGTTCTACATTGAAATTTTTATAGTTTTAAATCTTTATCGGAAAGCCTTTGATCATTATTTTTATTTAGTTAATTGGATTAAATGTATTTTTTTTATTCATATGTCGCGTCATGTTAGTCGTCGTATGAAATATATAATCAGTCGTTTTCCACTTGAAATCCTTGTTCGTGAGATTTTGATAACTGTTACGTACTATAATTGATGTAATTGCTTCCATTTTGTCATCTGACATTTTCGTCCATGTTATTGCATTCACTGTTTCTGTTTCTCATTTTCCCTGAATTTCGTTTTGCTTACAATTCCTGCTTTCTTTATTTTGTCCGTAGTGTAATTAGAATTTATGTTTTAAATGTTTGTATGACGACTGCCACCCAAAAAGATGTACAACTTGTAAAGAAAAACACGATTGTTCAGGTAATTGCACAGTCATTATAAATAGATTATTTAATCTTTTTAACCGAAGATCGGCATTTTCAAATGTTTAAACACTATGTTAGATAAATAAAAGTAGTTAGATTCACATGCACAAAGACTCCAAGAGGAAAAAGAACGACAGGAAGAAGAAATAGGAGCAAGTAAAGAAATTAACCGCGAGTCCATCAGGATGAATGGTTGCAGGGTGCGATTCCTTGGACCTTACCCCCACACCACAGTATAGACCGTTTTAAAAAGTAGACCCCGCTCCTGGGGACCTCTCCTAAGAGTCAATTTCCCCTCTAGTAGTGTAGAACAACGCAGATTCTGTCCATATGCGTTACTTGCTTTAGCATTAGAATATTAACTCCCCCCTCGCCCCAACACACACACATACACACATTCCTGGGAAACAATTTATCCTTAATAAGGAATTACTGCACTTGGATGTGGTACATAATTTGTTTTCAACCCATTTCATTTGAAGATAAACATTAATTTTATACAATTAAAGCAATATTTTTAATAAACCGATTTTTCCATCCCCTGTACGTGTAAATTATTAGTCCTAGGGGAAAAAATGAACAGGACCCTTTTTGTAGGAAATTTAATGTACTTTAATTTTGTACGGGAAATATCTTCGAGTCATTTGAGAAAAACATAGGAGTGATGTTTAAACCCCCCCCGCCCCCTCCCCCGTCCCAAACGCTCAGATTTTTCCTTCGTTGAGAGGACTAATGTTGTATCTTTTGACAGACTCTCGCACAGCAATCAAGAAAATGTTTACTGCTGCATAAATGTGCCATTAATTGCGATACAAATTTTCTCTTAAAAATGAAAGTACAGGGTTATTACAAATGATTGAAGCGATTTCACAGCTCTACAATAACTTTATTATTTGAGATATTTTCACAATGCTTTGCACACACATACAAAAACTCAAAAAGTTTTTTTAGGCATTCACAAATGTTCGATATGTGCCCGTTTAGTGATTCGGCAGACATCAAGCCGATAATCAAGTTCCTCCCACACAGCATGTCCCCATCAATGAGTTCGAAAGCATCGTTGATGCGAGCTCGCAGTTCTGGCACGTTTCTTGGTAGAGGAGGTTTAAACACTGAATCTCTCACATAACCCCACAGAAAGAAATCGCATGGGGTTAAGTCGGGAGAGCGTGGAGGCCATGATATGAATTGCTGATCACGATCTCCACCACGACCGATCAATCGGTTTTCCAATCTCCTGTTTAAGAAATGCCGAACATCATGATGGAAGTGCGGTGGAGCACCATCCTGTTGAAAGATGAAGTCGGCGCTGTCGGTCTCCATTTGTGGCATGAGCCAATTTTTCAGCATGTCCAGATAC
Source organism: Schistocerca cancellata (assembly GCF_023864275.1). Classification (NCBI taxonomy): domain Eukaryota; kingdom Metazoa; phylum Arthropoda; class Insecta; order Orthoptera; family Acrididae; genus Schistocerca; species Schistocerca cancellata. The sequence continues at coordinate 1,139,710,641 of NC_064626.1, read as the reverse complement.
ACGTGTCCTGTAACGTTTTTTTTCGCAGAAGAAAAAGGGGCCGTAAACTTTAAACCGTGAGATTGCACAACACACGTTAACTTTTGGTGAATTGCGAATTTGCTGCACGAATGTGTGAGGATTCTCTACCGCCCAGATTCGCACATTGTGCCTGTTCACTTCAACATTAAGAAAAAATGTTGCTTCATCACTGAAAACAAGTTTCGCACTGAACGCATCCTCTTCCATGAGCTGTTGCAACCGCGCCGAAAATTCAAAGCGATTGACTTTGTCATCGGGTGTCAGGGCTTGTAGCAATTGTAAACGGTAAGCCTTCTGCTTTAGCCTTTTCCGTAAGATTTTCCAAACCGTCGGCTGTGGTACGTTTAGCTCCCTGCTTGCTTTATTCGTCGACTTTCGCGGGCTACGCGTGAAACTTGCCCGCACGCGTTCAACCGTTTCTTCGCTCACTGCAGGCCGACCCGTTGATTTCCCCTTACAGAGGCATCCAGAAGCTTTAAACTGCGCATACCATCGCCGATTGGGTTAGCAGTTGGTGGATCCTTGTTGAACTTCGTCCTGAAGTGTCGTTGCACTGTTATGACTGACTGATGTGAGTGCATTTCAAGCACGACATACGCTTTCTCGGCTCCTGTCGCCATTTTGTCTCACTGCGCTAAAGGTGGCAAAAAATAACGTAACTGACAGAAATAACCGGTTACTGAAAACTAACGGTTACTGCGATAACCGTTCCTCTGATACAGGCAGTTATTTCAATAACTGTCTAATGTCAACAGTGCCTCGCGCCATCTGTTGACCGAAGATCGTACTACGCTTTCTCGTCAACTCATCGGAGAACTGGCTAGGAACTAAGGAGAGGATAGACCATTTGGAAGGCGTTCTATAGGCCATGGGAACAACTGTGAGACTGCGCTATTGACACATTCCTGGGGTCAGATACATCACATGATCACACTGACAGAACCACAGGCACATAGACACAGGCAACAGAGCATGCACAATGTCGGCACTAGTACAGTGTATATCCACCTTTCGCAGCAATGCAGGCTGCTATTCTCCCATGGAGACGATCGTAGAGATGCTGGATGTAGTCCTGTGGAACGGCTTGCCATGCCATTTCCACCTGGCGCCTCAGTTGGACCAGCGTTCGTGCTGGACGTGCAGACCGCGTGAGACGACGCTTCATCTAGTCCCAAACATGCTCAATGGGGGACAGATCCGGAGATCTTGCTGGCCAGGGTAGTTGACTTACACCTTCTAGAGCACGTTGGGTGGCACGGGAGACATGCGGACGTGCATTGTCCTGTTGGAACAGCAAGTTCCCTCGCCGGTCTAGGAATGGTAGAACGATGGGTTCGATGACGGTTTGGATGTACCGTGCACTATTCAGTGTCCCCTCGACGATCACCAGTGGTGTACGGCCAGTGTAGGAGATCGCTCCCCACACCATGATGCCGGGTGTTGGCCCTGTGTGCCTCGGTCGTATGCAGTCCTGATTGTGGCACTCACCTGCACGGCGCCAAACACGCATACGACCATCATTGGCACCAAGGCAGAAGCGACCCTCATCGCTGAAGACGACACGTCTCCATTCGTCCCTCCATTCACGCCTGTCGCGACACCACTGGAGGCGGGCTGCACGATGTTGGGGCGTGAGCGGAAGACGGCCTAACGGTGTGCGGGACCGTAGCCCAGCTTCATGGAGACGGTTGCGAATGGTCCTCGCCGATACCCCAGGAGCAACAGTGTCCCTAATTTGCTGGGAAGTGGCGGTGCGGTCCCCTACGGCACTGCGTAGGATCCTACGGTCTTGGCGTGCATCCGTGCGTCGCTGCGGTCCGGTCCCAGGTCGACGGGCACGTGCACCTTCCGCCGACCACTGGCGACAACATCGATGTACTGTGGAGACCTCACGCCCCACGTGTTGAGCAATTCGGCGGTACGTCCACCCGGCCTCCCGCATGCCCACTATACGCCCTCGCTCAAAGTCCGTCAACTGCACATACGGTTCACGTCCACGCTGTCGCGGCATGCTACCAGTGTTAAAGACTGCGATGGAGCTCCGTATGCCACGGCAAACTGGCTGACACTGACGGCGGCGGTGCACAAATGCTGCGCAGCTAGCGCCATTCGACGGCCAACACCGCGGTTCCTGGTGTGTCCGCTGTGCCGTGCGTGTGATCATTGCTTGTACAGCCCTCTCGCAGTGTCCGGAACAAGTATGGTGGGTCTGACACACCGGTGTCAGTGTGTTCTTTTTTCCATTTCCAGGAGTGTATAAAGAGAGGTACCATAAGGAATTCGAGCGACTATGGAAATAACTGTCAGAGATAGGTATTTTCCTCTGGCAGTTATCGTTATTGGCTCACAGTTCTCGCTCTCTGGCAGTTATCGGACTACCATTACAAGTAACCTGGAAGTTGGTAACGGAATAACAGTGTGTCTGTGTTCCTGATACAGTGACTCCAGTCTTAGACCCCGGTGATATTACAGAGACGATAGTTACTGGAGCGAACAAATATTTACGTACTTCTTCGGAAATAGCCGCTGGCCGTCGCGAATGACAAATAACATGTCAGAACGTATAACATAATACAGTGGAATATAATAATTATTATCCTCATCATTTGTCAGGAGATTGTCAAAATATGTGAATATATCACAGTAACTGCTAATATTTAAAGAATTGATACACTGTCAGAATAAAACACAGATACGCACTTTCAATAAATTTATCATACACAGAATACCCGATCTTGACTGTTGCAACCAAGTGCTGTCAAAACTGAAATATAGCAGAATTTTTACCTAAGTTGGTCTATCAGTCTCTGTTACGATATTCATCTACAGAGTAGAAGGAGCGGTCAATGGAAGCGTCTGATTCCACCCGTCTGCTTCGACGTAAAGGTGTTGTGATGTGTGAATGTCATTACGGCACGGTGTTTATGAGTTGGTTTTTGTTCGTGTCGATCTAGATTGCAGTGCCGGAATTTGCTGGTGGTAATTTTTTTTTTTTCTAGCTGTGATGTTTTGTGTATTTATGAAGTAATGAATGTGATTTAATTTATGTAGGGATGATTGATTTGTGGACTTTTGGGATTGTGGTTTTATTTTTCGCAGTTGTAGGTGTTGGTTTTTTGGCATCAGTAGCTGTGGTGGACCTATATAGGTCACCGGAAATGACTGATTCCCATTTTCATAGTTGTATGTGCTGATGTTTTAGTATCGTCATCTGAGGCTGACCTATGTAGGTCAAGGGAAATGTCCGATTCCAATTTTCGTACTTTTAGTTGTGGGTATTGGTGTTTTGGTATGGTCACCTATGGTTGACCTATATTGTTCAAGGTACGTCATAGACACACTTACAATAGCTATTTCCGGCATATTGATGACGGGTGGAATCACACTTCTGTATCAAATAGTCTTTCAAATACACTGTAAACCGTGCTTTATCTGAAACCAAGTTTTTAATGGTTGCTGACTTGCTGGCAGTTTATTGAAAATGCATGTTCCTGAATATTGGACCCCTTTTGGACCAAGGTAAGTGATTTTAGGTCTTTATGTAGATTGCTGTTCCCATTTCTAGTACTGATATTACGTATTAAGCTATTGGTTGGAAATACTTGTAACAAATTTCATTAAGGAATAAATATACTAGGAAGCAGTAGTTAGAATACAAAGTTCCTTGAACAGGTTCCTACATGATGTTCTTGAATTGATATCACAAACTATTTTTATTACACGCTTTTACATGCGAAAAACTTTTGCTACGTTTGATAAGTTACCACAGAATATGCTCCCTTATGAAATAATAGAATGAAAAAATGTGGTATGCCCTTCCCAACTAAATTTATTATCGAGTTGTAGTCCCAGAAATGTAACACTGTCAACCTTTTCTATCTGCATGTCTTCATATGTTATAAACATGCTGTAGCTGGAGAAATCGAGCAGTTTCCAAATCTGACATAAAACTTGGATTAGCGTACTCACACTTTCCCCAATAGGACTAGCTTTTACACCACAAGAGTAAACGAATCTGTTGTATTACAAGGCTGTACACTTTATTCTATTATGTGAGCAGCACAATAAATTAAGCTTCGAATTTAACCTACAGTACTCAGTTTACATATTACTTCATACTTAAAAACGCACGTTGTTAACATTTTACTTAAACAGTGCTTTGGCGAAGTTCCGCGTACTTTCTGTCGCAGCTGCGAAGATAATATTTCTAATAGCGACCGATAACCTACAAACATATAATCTGCAACACTAATAATAGTTCTAACATCAACTAAAATGTACCCGGAGTTAATAAGTTGAGGTTATGACACGATTCATACGACATTCCTGCTATTTCACACTACTCGCAGTTATACTGATAACTAAACTGATGGATTCCAACTATGTCGTTATTTAACTGTCGGAGTTATCGGTATTCGCTAGCGAAAAATAACTTGGCAGTTATTAATAACCGTTAACGATAACGGTTATCAAATAATAACTGGAACTGTGATAACGGTTACTCCAGAATAACCGTTTGGCCCACCTCTACACTGCGCTCTCGAGCGCTCTGGCGGCAGAAACCTGAAGTGCGGCTTCAGCCGAACAAAACTTGATGAGTTTTTCTACGTATCTGTAGTGTGTCGTGACCATATGTCAATGAATGGAGCTACAGTGATTTTATGAAATCGCTTCAATCATTTGTAATAGCCCTGTAATTCTGTTTGCGACTTGATAAAGTACACTCCTGGAAATGGAAAAAAGAACACATTGATACCGGTGTGTCAGACCCACCATACTTGCTCCGGACACTGCGAGAGGGCTGTACAAGAAATGATCACACGCACGGCACAGCGGAAACACCAGGAATCGCGGTGTTGGCCGTCGAATGGCGCTAGCTGCGCAGCATTTGTGCACCGCCGCCGTCAGTGTCAGCCAGTTTGCCGTGGCATACGGAGCTCCATCGCAGTCTTTAACACTGGTAGCATGCCGCGACAGCGTGGACGTGAACCGTATGTGCAGTTGACGGACTTTGAGCGAGGGCGTATAGTGGGCATGCGGGAGGCCGGGTGGACGTACCGCCGAATTGCTCAACACGTGGGGCGTGAGGTCTTCACAGTACATCGATGTTGTCGCCAGTGGTCGGCGGAAGGTGCACGTGCCCGTCGACCTGGGACCGGACCGCAGCGACGCACGGATGCACGCCAAGACCGTAGGATCCTACGCAGTGCCGTAGGGGACCGCACCGCCACTTCCCAGCAAATTAGGGACACTGTTGCTCCTGGGGTATCGGCGAGGACCATTCGCAACCGTCTCCATGAAGCTGGGCTACGGTCCCGCACACCGTTAGGCCGTCTTCCGCTCACGCCCCAACATCGTGCAGCCCGCCTCCAGTGGTGTCGCGACAGGCGTGAATGGAAGGACGAATGGAGACGTGTCGTCTTCAGCGATGAGAGTCGCTTCTGCCTTGGTGCCAATGATGGTCGTATGCGTGTTTGGCGCCGTGCAGGTGAGCGCCACAATCAGGACTGCATACGACCGAGGCACACAGGGCCAACACCCGGCATCATGGTGTGGGGAGCGATCTCCTACACTGGCCGTACACCACTGGTGATCGTCGAGGGGACACTGAATAGTGCACGGTACATCCAAACCGTCATCGAACCCATCGTTCTACCATTCCTAGACCGGTAAGGGAACTTGCTGTTCCAACAGGACAATGCACGTCCGCATGTATCCCGTGCCACCCAACGTGCTCTAGAAGGTGTAAGTCAACTACCCTGGCCAGCAAGATCTCCGGATCTGTCCCCCATTGAGCATGTTTGGGACTAGATGAAGCGTCGTCTCACGCGGTCTGCACGTCCAGCACGAACGCTGGTCCAACTGAGGCGCCAGGTGGAAATGGCATGGCAAGCCGTTCCACAGGACTACATCCAGCATCTCTACGATCGTCTCCATGGGAGAATAGCAGCCTGCATTGCTGCGAAAGGTGGATATACACTGTACTAGTGCCGACATTGTGCATGCTCTGTTGCCTGTGTCTATGTGCCTGTGGTTCTGTCAGTGTGATCATGTGATGTATCTGACCCCAGGAACGTGTCAATAAAGTTTCCCCTTCCTGGGACAATGAATTCACGGTGTTCTTATTTCAATTTCCAGGAGTGTATATACGAATCACGCTGGAGACAAGCGTCTAGCAAATTCAACGAAACATACGATAACTGTCGAGTTCGGGATGCGATTCAAGTTGGTAAACGAAATGACTCGTGGTCGACGGAAGATACGGTTTAGCTTCTAAATTTAAAAACAGTTTTGAAGTTTAAGTCAGATTTCGAAGGCAACAATGTATGACCTAAATGTAAAGTGTTGGTTGGGAACATTTTACAATGCAAGAGCCTTAAATTGTGTGTGTATGGAGACGTTAAGCTCTTGACATCGTAATTAAGACGAAAAATAAACAATCAACTTCTTGTAAAGATAGGACGTGGGATTGAAGAGATGTGAAAAATGTGTCTTTTAACTGAATTACTGCCTACAATTGTATTTCATCGCGACACAGCGCATTCATTGTTTGATACAATTGTAATTAAGCGAAATGCGGGATAGTTGAAGATTATGGGAGACAAGTAAAAACAGGGAAATTGTCCCATCAGTCCAGTACAAGTACGGAAAGTGTACCGATGTACGCCAGGTTCTCACGTCAACATTTTGGTGGGTGCAGTTTATGACTGCTAAGATCCAACCTACGCGAAAATATCCAGTCGTTATCAGTGTGAAGCCCACACTGTGTAGCTAATGTTATGTATGATAACGGAAATGTAAGGGTAGGATCAATCTTGCTCTTAGGCTAGTAAACCGCCGTCGGCGAATTCGTTCTTACACGACCGACGTACTACAACCCGACTCTATGGTGACAAATGAAAGCTTTAAAATGTTAACCCGTGTATGGTCACAAAATACAACAAGCAACTGCTGTAAACCTTAAAATATCTTCATTCAGGTCACTGAAAGTGTATTCCCTAAACAGCATTCGAAGTAGCTATCGATAACAATTTAATCGTCTTAGTTAGTGCAAGTTTGGAGTAGGACTATTAACCACGTAAGGGAAGATTAACGTCCCGTGGATATGGGGGCTGTTGCTGGAGGATCTATGGCTCGGTGAACTGACTTGGCAGCGCTCCGACGGCTGGACTGCCTCGCGGCAGACTGAGTTAAACGCGACCCAGACGCCGAGGCTGGCCGCTCTACAGCCACGCGCATGCGCACCGCCTGCTATTTTTAGCTCCCCACGATACGCCGCTGCTCGCCTTTTTACTTGTGCTGGCCGTCGCGGCGGTGGCGGAGAAAGCGGGCCGCGGTGCAACGCTCTGCGCTGCTCGCCGCGTCCGGTGCGGTGTAGAGACCCCGCTTCCCTTCAGTGGCGTGGGCGCTCCCACGGAAACCGGCAGTCACGCAACTCGCAACTGGCGTGTGACGCGGCAAGGTCGCCAGCGCCATAGACACCAATTAAAGAGGAATTGCAGGCAAAGGAAAATCCCCCTATCAATTACATAAGGCATGTCCGGGTCTAAATAAACTCATTCCCGTAGTCTAAAACTAGCTAATAAAAACCGTCTGCCGCCTTTTCAATGGCTAATACTAAAAAAGTATGCTAATGTAGATTTCTATGTCACTACGCTAATGCTTAAGAAGTATGCAAATGTAGATTTCTACGTCACTGCATTATTAGGACTCGAGTTTTTACGCCAAGTCAGAAACGTGCAATACGCGAAATTTACTGATCTCTTTTGCACACCTCAGGCGTTTATGGCGTGTTGTCATCGGAATGGAAGTCCTTACGGTCTCGGTACGGCCAAGGATAGCCATTATGGCTACCGTGAAGCTCACTTCTTTTTACGAGTACTTCTCAGCGAACGATCGGGTACCGAAATCGTGTTACTCACTTGCTAAGGGTTTTAGAGGGGACTGAGTAGATCATGTTTCACACAGAAACTCATCTGTGGAAACGTTATCCAACGACGCTATACAGCGTCAACGTTATAAGCGCTGTGGCCTGTAAACATACATACAGGGTGATTCCGTGATAATGTTACAAACTTTCAAGGATGATGGTGAAGGACAAATGGGGAACCTGTATCGGAAACGAACGATTCGAGAATTATGGGCGAAAACCGTTCTGATACCTCTGACAGTGGAATACATACACCGTTAGTGTTGTTGCTACGGCAACTTTTAGAGGTATTAGTATGGACCAACACGAGGGGAAAAAATATCAAGTAAACATTGGTTCTAAAATATTAGCATGCCAGAAAATGCAATACCACTTTGTATCCTTAATATTATTATAAGCAAGATGATGGTATCATTACCCGACACTTTCCACAGAGCAAAAATCTACTGTGCCTATTATCTTATACTATTGAACTCTTCTGTTTTTAGTTTCTGTAATATTTTGCACAAAAATGATGGTACTTCTAGGTTACACCTTTAGCTGCGCTCCGCCAGGTGTAGAAATAATATACACTGCAAGCTGTCACTGTGCTGAGACCCTTATTAGAAATATTTGTGATCTTGTATGCTCAAACCTTGAAAAAGCAGCAGGCACGTTACTGCCTGCCTAACACCTCAAGGGTTCTGCGGTCTGCTTGGGAGAGGTGTGTACGGGATTTTTTGGTTCGCTGGTGTATGTGCTGCGAGAGGCGGTGTGTTTGTGCGTCTGTCGCGTTTGCGGCGGGTGAGCGCAACAGCAACAACGCAATTAACTACTGCAGAGTAAATACCTTAATTTTCATATTATGCATGCAGTAACAACAACGCGTAAAGGTGAGTTTGAGAATTAAATGTGTGTTTCAGTTGTTAGTAAAGTTTAGTTTTGTAATCTTTACCATTCTATTAGGCTACACCCTAAGTAGTTAATTTTAAATATGAAAAGAGAATTATTTACAATCTGTTACATGGTTCCGATGTGAGAGTCATCTAGTGATACAAGACACTACACAAAGGTTATGTTTACAATAATACATGTCAGTCGTTCCTTGTACACCATTTAAACTGGATTTGCACTGTTTAGAATATGTCCATCATATGTAAGCAGTTTGTACGACACAACAAGCAACTGCGAGCAATATGTATATGGACACAGCCTGTTGTTGCACAACCAGGTGATTTATGTTTTTAAATATTTTAGCGATGACAAAGCTTTTTAGTGCGCGGATTTTTATCCACTGGACATGTTGTGCGTGAAGTCAGCGTAAAATGAACACGTTCCACAACAAAAGATTTTAAGGTATGGAAATGAGCAGGTCCACTTCCGGTTTTTGTAGTACAGTACATATCTAAAACTTTTGTTATCAAATGTTACATCTTAACTTATATCCACTGAAGAGTCAAAGAAACTGGTACCTAAAACTTTTGTATCAAATGTTACATCTTAACTTATATCCACTGAAGAGTCAAAGAAACTGGTACACCTGCCTAATATTGCGTAGGACTCCCGCGAGCACGTAGAAGTGTCGCATGGACTCGACTAGCCAGCCAGTGTGGCCGCGCGGTTAAAGGCACTTCAGTCTGGAACCGCGCGACTGCTACGGTCGCAGGTTCGAATCCTGCCTCGGGCATGGATGTGTGTGATGTCCTTAGGTTAGTTAGGTTTAAGTAGTTCTAAGTTCTAGGGGACTGATGACCTCAGATGTTAAGTCCCATAGTGCTGAGAGCCATTTGAACCATTTTTGACTCGACTAATGTCTGAAGTAGTGCTGGAGGGAACTGACACCAAGAATCGTGCAAGGCTCTCCATAAATCCGTAAGAGTACGAGGGGGGCGGAGATCTCTTCTGAATCGCACGTTGCAAGGCATCCCAGATATGCTCAATAATGTTCATGTCTGAGGATTCTGGTGGCCAGTGTAAGTGTTTGAAGTCAGAAGAGTGCTCCTGGAGCCACTCTGTTGCAATTCTGGACATTTGGGGTATCACATTGTCCTGCTGGAATTGCCCAAGTCCGTCGGAATGCATAATGGACATAAATGTACGCAGGTGATCAGACAGGATGTTACGTACGTGTCACCTATCAGAGTCGTATCTAGACGTATCAGGGGTCCCGTATCACTCCAACTGTACACCAGTTTGAACATTTCCCTACTGACATTCAGGGTCCATGGATTCATGATGTTGTCTCCATACCCGAAAACATCCATCTGCTAGATACAATTTGCAACGACACTCGTCCGACCAGGCAACAAGTTTGCAGTCATCAACAGTCCAATGTCGATGTTGACGGGCCCAAGCGAGGCGTAAAGCTTTGTGTCGCGCAGTCATCAACGGTACGAAAGCCCATAGAGATGAAGTTCCGTCGAATGGTTCGCACGCTGACACTTGATGGCTCAGCATTGAAATCTGCAGCAATTTGTGGAAGGGTTGCACATCTATCACTTTGAACCATTCTCTTCAGTCGTCTTTGGTCCTATTGTTCCAGGATTTGTTTCGGCCGCAGTGATAACGGAGATTTGATGTTTTACCGAATTCCTGATGTTTACGGTACACTCGTGAAATGGTTGTACGGGAAAATCACCACTTCATTGCTACCTCGGAGATGCTGTGTCCCATCGCTCTTGCGCCGATTATAACACCGCGTTCAAACTCAAATAAAATCTTGGTAACCTGCCATTGTAGCAGCAGTAACCGATGTAACGACTGCGTCAGACACTTGCTATCTTATATAGGCGTTGCTGACCGCGGCGCCGTACTCTGCCTTTTTATATGCCTCTGTGTTTCAATGCCTATACCAGTTTATTTGGCGCTTCAGTGTATATTCCATGTATATGCACTTTCTTACAGACCTGAAGCATAGTCTGTTGAACTAGTTATTTTACATTAAAAAAAAGTACACGATCTTGGCTTCTGAATAGTTTTTAGCACACTTTAAGACCTATGGGCACTTATTAAACAGAGGAGATACGTATCACAGCAGCGACGGCGAACAAGTGGTCATAGCTCTTCAGATATGCATTTTAGAGGCCATGTTCACTGTTTGGTCCATATTACCACCTCTGAAAGTTGCCTAAGCTACAATCTTAGTAACAACAGTATCGGTACTTGTATACGACTCTCAAGAGATATCACAACAGTTTTCGCTTGTAAGTTTCGACTCGGTCGTTTGTGGACCCGGACCACTTACCTGAAAATAATACAATTATCCGTCTCCATCATCCTTGAAAGTTTGTATCATCATCACATAATCACTCTATATATACATTCACAGGTGCCGGTGCCTATAGCTTTGATCCTCTGTAGCGTCGTTCGGTGGCGTTTCTGGACATGGGTTCCTATTTAAAACACGATCTACCAAGTCCCCTCAACAACCTCAAAGTGTGTAACATGAATTGTGAAACAGCCTGTATAAATAAGCAACTAAACCTATCACAAACTGAATCCTGAATCCTAAACTCTAAATGCGACTATTATGTGGTTTGATAAACTATATAGCAACCAAGCATTCGATACCGACCTACGAATGCACTCTTGTTTTAAACAAGTGATATTGTGGAGACACCTCTCATTTACTTATTATAGCTCCCTTTATTGTTAGGCGAGGTCTGGGCAACTTAACTACAGTCAACAGAATTGTGTGTGTGTGGCAAAAACAAAAAAAGGGAAAAAGACTGAATGATTATTATGTCCAGTTTGTTATTTCACTAAGAGTGAACACTTGACATTTCTTTGGAGGAAGAAAAGAAGACTCGATTTTAAAGATCCGTCGACAACGACTTTATTGGAGACCAGCGGCGTCTTGTGAACGAATAACAGTTACACTGAGCTCCAATCGCTGTGGTTCGAGGACGGAGGGGAAGAAGCACACAGACTACCGTGGGAGGGGGGAAGCAGTTGATGACGTACCGGTACGCTACAAAATGACACACGGAAGTGAATCAAATTTCAACGGTAGCCTCCCGCAACGATGGAACAAACAAAAACTGACTCGCTTAAGGATCGATGTTTCGGCCAACGAGTCCGTTTTGTGCTTAGATCGGCCCCTGTGGACGGACACTCCAACGCCGTACCCAGCTGTCAGATGTACCGGCCGCGACGTGATCTCCGGCCGCCGTGGCGCAGTTGTGTTTCTTTGCGACGACCTTCTCCACGCTTCAACCGCGCATGTCAATCCACTGCCTCGCAGCAACTGTTTATCTTCCAAATCTGATTTGTCGTTACTGCAGCTCTGAAAGTAGTTTACCGTGGTTTGCCGTTTTCACAACTGACGATTGCTGAAGCCACGGATGCTACCTTCCCACTCCTATTTTATTCCCATCCTTGCGTCCTCGAATGCCTTCATGCGCGAGTGTGACGTTAAACGTTTAGCAAAATACAAAAAATCAAAATTAAAAATTACATAAATTAACAGCAACAAATCGTGCACGTAATTATTTAAATTTTAACTCAATTCTTCGTTCTTCCTGCAAGAATTTCTTGGTCACATCATCAACACCAACATGGATATTCAGCAAATCACATTTAAGTGTCTGGCATTCGTAGAATCTGGATTTATTGTTATCTAGTAGCTTAGGAATTAACTGTTTCTCAATAGTGGTGAGGCTTAAGAATATCCATGCAATGCTGGGTTTGTGTGAATTCGGTTCAAGGACGAAAATGACCTCTCCACAGACGATGTCGTGGAGGAAATTGTTGCAATGAAAAAAGTTTGTAAATTTCTGTAAAGCCACTCTGCATATTAATTCCCAGCAAATAATTAACAATCTGAACTGGTGTTTTGTCCGATCCTTCGTCAGAAGTATATCATACGATAAGTTCAGTCTGGAGCTTGCTCAAATTGAAAATATCACCGTATATTCCCTGTAACTTTTTTCAGTACATGGCGAAATTTTTCTCTGTTTTTAATGTAGTTCATATCTGATGGATTTATCACACTGAAGTACTGCAACGTCTCAAAAGATGGGAATGTAGTTTATATCTGATTGCTGATGTTACGTAGGATTCCCAAATACAGTCGTCGAAAATAGTTCCCATAAGATTTTTATTGGTGGAAGTTCCTCATTCAAAGTTTTATCCAAAACAGATGACCCCAACGATTCAAAGTTCTCTCTCTCCTTTTGCAACTGTTTCTGTAACTCAACTATTTTATTACTACAAAGTAAAACGTCAACGTTAATTTGGAATACGCAGAACAGTAAATTTTAAAATACCAGCACGTTTGACAACATTTCTATTAAAATATATTGAATTCTTTCAAAAAGCCAGAAAGTCTTCTAGCTATCATTTCAGTCAAATTGTCGAAATCTCCATTTTCACAGAGGTGTTCTAAAAACATCAATGTTTCTCTGTTGTTACCTGCTGTATGGATAAGTCTCGAAGGAAAATTCCATCGTGTATGAGGTACTGACGGAAGCTTTCTAGACATGAAGACAGGAAGTTCCTGCAGCTTTTAGGAGAATGAAAAAAGAAAGATGGTACGGATTTAAGACCACTGGGGAAGACTTTAACCTCTTTTTTGGACTCTCGACAAATCCAAGGAGTCTTTTTGCAAGTGGATTTTTTTTTAAAGGAAAATATAGCATCACTGTCGAGAGCTGAGACTTGGTGCTCACATCTGATGTCTCATCAAGAATGGTGGCCACAAAATCCGTTTTCTTTACTTAATCGTAATTCTTATCTCTCAAAACATCAGCCACAAAAATTATTAAATCATTCTGAATACTAGCTGGGGTTCCGCGGAAGGCTCTGAAAGTCGCTAATGCTCATTCAGTGTAGAATCAAACTCAGCACTGGCCGTACGAAATTCCATATAATTCCCCCTGTCAAAGGCGTATTCATTTTCATTGTGACATCGGAATCGCAAATCCTGTCTACCTGAACAATATTCGGCATTAACGAGCATCTTTAATATCTCCCTGACATTTTTATTGTGCAGGTCGATTTCAGCTCTTCGTCGGCATTCCAATAAAATATCAATTCTAGTAGCAGACGAAATAAATTTGTTAAATTTGAAGCCGTTCGGCAAAATCATACACTGCTATACGGAAATGGCTTTCCAAGTCTCCTCTCGCTCCTTGCACACGTTTTGGCATCTTGAGAGCTGGGCATGGTAGCCCACTACGATCACATGTTTCTTTTCATTATTCGAAAGTGACCTACGCCTTGATCAGGTTTAGCAAGCACAAGCCAAGACAACTACTATAGTCCCATTAAAATGACTTGACAGTTTACGTCTGTCACTTGCTGCTACAGTGTTGCCACACAACGGCTGCCGACTATCGATCTTATATCCTTCTTTCAAGACACGGCCCATTCTGTTCAACTGCTCTCCAAGTCCTTTGCTGTCTCTGACAGAATTACACTTTCGTCGGCAAACCTCAACTTTTTTTTTTCTCCATGGATTTTAATTCCTACTCCATTAATTTTGTTTCCTTTACTGCTTGCTCAATATACATATTCAATAACAACGGGGATTGGCTACAACCCAGTCTCACTCCCTTCCCAACTACTGCTTCCCTTTTTATGCCCCTCGACTCTTATAACTGCCGTCTGGTATCTGTACAAACTGTAAATAGCTCTTCGCTCCCTGTATTTAATCCCTGCCTCCTTCAGAATTTGAAAGAGATTATTCAAGTCAACATTGTCAACATCTTTTTCCAAGTCTACAAATGTTACAAAAATAGGTTTGCCCTTCCTTAATCTATCTTTTAAGATAAGTCGTACGGTCTGTGTTGCCTCGGGTGTTCCAACATCTTAACGAAATCCAAACTGATCTTTCCCACGGTTGGCTTCTACCAATTTTTCCATTCGTCTGTAAAGACTTCGTGTTAGTATTTTGCAGCGAATTCATGTTAGTATTTTGCAGCCGTGATTTATTAAACTGATAGTTCGGTAACTTTCACACCTGTCAACACTTGCTTTCTTTGGAATTGGAATTTTACATTCTCCTTGAAGTCGGAGGGTATTTCGCCTGTCTCATACATCTTGCTCACCAGATAGTAGAGTTTTGTCGTGTCTGGCTCTCCAAGTCTATCAATAGTTCTAATGGAATGTTGTCTACTCCCAGGCCCTAGTTTCGACTTAACGTCTTCCAGTGCTCTATCAAATTCTTTACGCAGTATCGTATCTCCCATTTCATCTTCATCTACGTCCTCTTCCATTTCCATAATATTGCCCTCGAGTACATCACCCTTATATAGATATAGACCCTCTATGTATTCCTTCAGTCTTCCTGCTTTCTCTTCCTTGCTTAGAACTGGTATGTATGTTTGTCATAATGTTGCAGTATAGTGATTTTTGTAATTCTGCTTCAATGTCATTGTCATCACTGCCGTCGGCTGTCTGGTGTTTGTCTAATTACGTTTTTCTTTAAGAGTGTGTTTGTATGCTACCTTCGTAATTTTGTGATATTCTGCTTCTTTGCCATTATGTTTCTTTGGCACTTTACAACCGTTGTTCGCTGTATGGTCGTTGTAACCCAAAGCCACAATAAAGAAGAAGTGTGGAGCTAAAAGAGATGTTCAGAGTGTCCTACAACGTGCGTCTTACATGAAAATTATGATGTGTACACAAATTACAAAGAACTGGCGAAAAATTAACTCAAAGTTCACTCTGAAAGATGGCGGCATCCAGTTAATTCAAATTTTGCTTAATTGTTGTTCCATTACAGGATTCAAGCTTATTGGTTAATCCTTAGAAGAGTGATGCCGTTTCCAGAAAATGAAGCATTGTGGTTACCAATCACTCGAAAATGGAAGCAAATGCGAATTTTTAAGTAATCGAAATACATTTTAAAAACCTCTGTCAAAGTGCGCCTCATTTTTTTTTCATCGTTCTCACTACGCTACCACCTGCATAGGTCGACGAGATTACATTATGAAGGTAAGGAAGACCCAATGCCAAAATTAGTAGGCCTAGTGCTATACGAGATCGCCGTTCAGAATCTACAGCTTTGACATCAACGTGTAGGCTTGCTGAATAAAAGCAGGCCGAAGTTCTTCGCATTTTAGTGTATAATCTTATCGGTTAGCGTAATGTGCCATAATTCACAAATAACCAATTACTTTCAAACATCCACTATAAGAACAAACAATCATGTTTTTCTGTTGCATGAAATGTACAAGAAGGAAAACGTTCTTTCTTTTCTTCTTACTACATACACTTCGCGGAGATATACTTTGGGTGATTAAAATTTACTTCGTTATTCATTTTTCTTAATTAGGGATTAGACAGTGATATAGGGCATGATTCTGTGTATAACGGTTCATGTCCTAGCAGGAGACATCATCGTAAGCTGTAAAGACTCATAGCAGTTTCGAAACCAAGCAAAATCAGTAACCCGCACTGGCCTTATTTGGTTCAGGAATTGCTCTACGAGTCTTTGCAGCTTACGATGTCTCCTGCATTAGTAGGTGAACCGTTATGCCCAGAACCATGCTCTACACCATAGGCACGTCCCCATGTAACAACAATCAACAAGGGTGCTAATAACACCCTTGAAAGCTGGAATTGTGGAATTAGGATTTCGGTTTCTAAAGCATTTTCCAGAGCTTGAACAATTCAGTAATTCTTCAAAAACTTGAGAATAATACAACTGTGCTGGGGCTTTTCTCCCTTACACTCATGATTTTTCCCCTGCCCCCGCCCCCTTCTTAAGCTACTCTGAATCTATAATACCGAAGACGACTAACTGTGTACACGGTAGAGAGTACTTCTGGTACGCTATCAGATCCCCCCTTCCCTGTTCCACCCGCGAACGGTACGTGGGGAGAATAACTGTCGGTAAATCTCCGTATTAGCTCTAATTTCTGGGATTTTCTAACAGTGTCACTTCGCACGAATTATGTGGAAAAAAGAAAAAATCATCCGACGCTTCCCGGAACATACTCTGTCGGAACTTGTACAGCAGACCTCTCCGTGATGCACATCGGCTCAGGTACCAAACTGGTGAGCAACACTCAAGGATCAATCCTACAAGTGTTTTGTAAACCCTCTCTTTCTTGGGTTATTATATTTCCTACGTATGTTTCGAAGTAAATAAAATGTCAAAATCATCAACTTGCGTAAAGTACGCTACACACGTGGCACTGCGCAGGAAGAAACCAAGATCCAGGGTATGTTTCTCGCGGGTCTTCAGGAAAACTTCGTGGTAACCATTGTAACCATTTAATGCGTTAATGGGCGTCACCCTGGCGGCAGCAGCGGCGTTGCACGCTGGCTGGCGCGGCATTCTGGCTCGAGGCGAGCTATTTCCGCTACGGGAAGGCGTTCGCTTCTACGGTACCTCTGCTCTGCTCGACTGACTTGACTGTACTGTACTAAGCTAACCCTGGTTGGAGGCCGCGCTCCCGACTCTCTAGCTCGCTCGCTGCGGGACTTGTTCTGAAAGTGACTTCTCAGGAACGGGCAAAATTCCGAAGGGTATTCGGCTGAACATAGAAAAGAGCCGACGAACACAACATTCTACAACTTGTAACTTGCTTTTTACACGTAATACAAGGAAAAAAGTAATGCTTGTTCCAGAAAAAATGGCTAAAAAAAGAAAGGAACACAGTAACTTCAGTACCGATCCGATAATTCAGCTGCGTAAATGGAAATACAATACACTGTGACACGGTTTGGGTAAAGAGTATGTAACTTTCATCCACAAGGCCATTACACTTGCGAATTTGGTGCTGATTGATGACAATGACACGAGTGCTACAATTTTATGCCAAAGTTTGCTTCTGTGAATAACAATGTTTCTAGTTCTTAAGAAGCTAAGAAACGAGCGGAACACAGTGGCTGCTATCAAACGAGAACAATATGATATCGGATCACACACATATTAAACGACAACCACCTTCTTTCTTCCGTCAATTACAAGATTGTATCGAGCCTTAATATGAGAAACCAGCCATTGTCTCCGAGCTGATAGTCCATGGTGCTGCAAATGCCGTCGAACTGTTCGTGCAGATGGTTGTTGTCTTGCAAACGTCCCCATTTGTTGACTCCGGGATCGAGACGTGGCTGCACGATCCGTTAGTCATGCGGATAAGATGCTGTAATCTCGACTGCTAGTGATACGAGGCCGTTGGGATCGAGCACGGCGTTCCGTATTACCCTCCTGAACCTACCGATTCCATATTCTGCTAACGGTCATTGGATCTCGACCAACGCGAGCAGCAATGTCGCGATACCATAAACCGCAATCGCGATAGGCTACAATCCAACCTTTATCAAAGTCGGAAACGTGATGGTACGCATTTCTCCTCCTTACACGAGGCATCACAACAAAGTTTCACCAAGCAACGCCGGTCAACTGCTGTTTGTGTATGAGAAATCGGTTGGAAACTTTCCTCGTGTCAGCACGTTGTAGGTGTCGCCACCGGCGCCAATCTTGTGTGAATGCTCTGAAAAGCTAATCATTTGCATATCACAGCATCTTCTTCCTGTCGGTTAAATTTCGCGTCTGTAGCACGTCACCTTCGTGGTGTAGCAATTTTAATGGCCAGTAGTGTATTATTCCCCCCCCCCCCCCCCCCCATGAACCATGGACCTCGCCGTTGGTGGGGAGGCTTGTGTGCCTCAACGATACAGATAGCCGTACCGTAGGTGCAACCACAACGGAGGGGTATCTGTTGAGAGACCAGACAAACGTGTGGTTCCTGAAGAGGGGCAGCAGCCTTTTCAGTAGTTGCAGGGGGCAACAGTCTGGATGATTGACTGATCTGGCCTTGTAACACTAACCAAAATGACCTTGCAGTTCTGGTACTGCGAACGGCTGAAAGCAAGGGGAAACTACAGCCGTAATTTTTCCCGAGGGCATGCAGCTTTACTGTATGATTAAATGATGATGGCGTCCTCTTGGGTAAAATATTCCGGAGATAAAATAGTCCCCCATTCGGATCTCCGGGCGGGGACTGCTCAAGAGGACGTTGTTATCAGGAGAAAGAAAACTGGCGTTCTACGGATCGGAACGTGGAATGTCAGATCCCTTAATCGGGCAGGTAGGTTAGAAAATTTAAAAAGGGAAATGGATAGATTAAAGTTAGATATAGTGGGAATTAGTGAAGTTCGGTGGCAGGAGGAACAAGACTTCTGGTCAGGTGAATACAGGGTTATAAATACAAAATCAAATAGGGGTAATGCAGGAGTAGGTTTAATAATGAATAAAAAAAATAGGTGTATGGGTAAGCTACTACAAACAGCATAATGAACGCATTATTGTGGCCAAGATAGACACGAAGCCCACGCCTACTACAGTAGTACAAGTTTATATGCCAACTAGCTCTGTAGATGACGAAGAAATTGATGAAATGTATGATGAGATAAAAGAAATTATTCAGGTAGTGAAGGGAGACGAAAATTTAATAGTCATGGGTGAATGGAATTCGTCAGTAGGAAAAGGGAGAGAAGGAAACATAGTAGGTGAATATGGATTGGGGCTAAGAAATGAAAGAGGAAGCCGCGTGGTAGAATTTTGCGCAGAGCATAACTCAATCATAGCTAATACTTGGTTTAAGAATCATGAAAGAAGGTTGTATACATGGAAGAACCCTGGAGATACTAAAAGCTATCAGATTATATAATGGTAAGACAGAGATTTAGGAACCAGGTTTTAAATTGTAAGACATTTCCAGGGGCAGATGTGGACTCTGACCACAATCTATTGGTTATGAACTGTAGATTAAAACTGAAGAAACTGCAAAAAGGTGGGAATTTAAGGAGATGGGACCTGCATAAACTGAAAGAACCAGAGATTGTGCAGAGTTTCAGGGAGAGCATAAGGGAACAATTGACAGGATTGGGGGAAAGAAATACAGTAGAAGAAGAATGGGTAACTTTGATGGATGAAATAGTGAAGGCAGCAGAGGATCAAATAGGTTATAAAGACGAGGGCTGGTAGAAACCATTGGGTAACGGAA
This sequence comes from Schistocerca cancellata, assembly GCF_023864275.1. Taxonomy (NCBI): domain Eukaryota; kingdom Metazoa; phylum Arthropoda; class Insecta; order Orthoptera; family Acrididae; genus Schistocerca; species Schistocerca cancellata. The sequence goes on along the minus strand of NC_064626.1, from coordinate 1,139,690,748 downwards.
GAAATATTAAATTTAATTGATGAAAGGAGAAAACATAAAAATGCAGTAAATGAAGCAGGCAAAAGGGAATACCAACGTCTCAAAAATGAAATCGACAGGAAGTGCAGAATGGCTAAGCAGGGATGGCTAGAGAACAAATGTAGGATGTAGAGGCTTATCTCGCTAGGGGTAAGATAGATACTGCCTACAGGAAAATTAAAGAGACCTTTGGAGAAAGGAGAACCACTTGCATGAATATCAAATGCTTTGATGGAAACCCAGTTCTAAGCAAAGAAGGGAATGCAGAAAGGTGGAAGGAGTATATAGAGGGCCTATACAACGGCGATGTACTTGAGCACAATATTATGGAAATGGAAGAAGATGTAGATGAAGATGAAATTGGAGATATGATATTGCGTGAAGAGTTTGACAGAGTACTGAAAGACCTGAGTCGAAACAAGGCCCCCGGAGTAGACAACATTCCGTTAGAGCTACTGACAACCTTGGGAGAGCCAGTCCTGACAAAACTCTACCATCTGGTGAGCAAGATGTATGAGACAGGCGAAATACCCTCAGGCTTCAAGAAGAATATAATAATCCCAACCCCAAAGAAAGCAGGTGTTGACAGATATGAAAATTACCGAACTATCAGTTTAATAAGTCACAGCTGCAAAATACTAACGCGAATTCTTTACAGACGATTGGAAAAACTGATAGAAGCCGACCTCGGGGAAGATCGGTTTGGATTCCGTAGAAATGTTGAAACACGTGAGGCAATACTGACCTTATGACTTATCTTAGAAGAAAGATTAAGGAAAAGGAAAACCTACGTCTCTAGCATTTGTAGACTTAGAGAAAGCTTTTGACAATGTTGATTGGAATACTCTCTTTCAAATTCTGAAGGTGGCAAGGGTAAAATACAGAGAGCGAAAGGCTATTTACAATTTGTACAGAAATCAGATGGCAGTTATAAGAGTTGAGGGGTATGAAAGGGAAGCAGTGGTTGGGAAGGGTGTGAGACAGGGTTGTAGCCTACCCCCGATGTTATTCAATCTGTATATTGAGCAAGCAATAAAGGAAACACAAGAAAAGTTCGGAGTAGGTATTAAAAATCCATGGAGAAGAAATAAAAACTTTGAGGTTCGCCGATGACATTGTAATTCTGTCAGAGACAGCAAAGAACCAGGAAGAGCAGTTGAACGGAATGGATAGTGTCTTGAAAGGAGGATATAAGATGAACATCAACAAAAGCAAAACGAGGATAATGGAATGTAGTCGAATTAAGTCGGGTGATGCAGAGGGAATTCGATTAGGAAATGACACACTTAAAGTAGTAAAGGAGTTTTGCTATTTGGGGAGCAAAATAACTGATGATGGTCGAAGTAGAGAGGATATAAAATGTAGACTGGCAATGGCAAGGAAAGCGTTTCTTAAGAAGAGAAATTTGTTAACATCGAGTTTTGATTTAAGTGTCAGGAAGTCGTTTCTCAACGTATTTGTATGGAGTGTTGGCATGTATGGAAGTGAAACGTGGACGATTAATAGCTTAGACAAGAAGAGAATAGAAGCTTTCGAAATGTGGTGCTACAGAAGAATGCTGAAGATTAGATGGGTTGATCACATAACTAATGAGGAGGTACTGAATAGAATTGGGGAGAAGAGGAGTTTGTGGCACAACTTGATTAGAAAAAGGATCGGTTGGTAGGACATGTTCTGAGACATCGAGGGATTACTAATTTAGTATTGGAGGGCAGCGTGGAGGGTAAAAATCGTAGAGGGAGACCAAGAGATGAATACACTAAGCAGATTCAGAAGGATGTAGGTTGCAGTAGGTACTGGGAGATGAAGAAACTTGCACAGGATAAAGTAGCATGGAGAGCTGCATCAAACCAGTCTCAGCACTGAAGACCACAACAACAACAACAACAACAACAACATAGTGTATTATTAATTTGGAATGGGTGGAGATTGTCTCTCAGGAAGGCGTCAACTGAATTTTTATCTGGTTTTTTGAATAGGTATATTTTTCGCTTATTTTTCGAGGATTTGGGGTTTACAATATTGGGAAAGATATGGGGAAAGACAGACGTATATATATATAACCCACAGCACACTTAAAAAGCGTTAAAATCTCGAGACCAGATGCCTAAATGGCACATGGACTTAACCTTTCTTTCGTAAACGAGAACTTGACAGCACGAGAGGGAAACATTTTCACCGACGCGACGTTCCGCTTAATCTCTTCCTGAAGTAACGATAAGGCTCTCTTATCGACACCTACGCGTGCTGCTCTAGTGGTACGGGTTCCGGTTATCACGCACTACTAAGATAGCGTGTTAAAAGCCGTGATTACAGCACACAGCTCAGCGCCTTCAGAAAGACTATCTAGGAGTTGCACTCGACTGAAACTTTCAAAGAAACGTATCTCGCGATAAATAAAAAGTGCACCTCAGCGATAAAACTCCTCATGCCCATCTTACTCCTCATACGTTACGTACCCGACCAAATATTGCGGAAGCCCCAAACATGAACACACGACGACATACAACGAAAAACGAAGGCTAGTACGAGTATTTAAAATACAAGGTGCATCGTATACAATTTTTCAATTAGCGAAGTGAATTCCTAAAATCAAAACAACATAAACGATCCTAATCTTATAAACATGGCAACGAAAATCCTTCCTTTTTAAGATAGTGAAAAGCAAAAGGATTGGAAAGAGAAAACCCACTAACTGTGGTTTGTAACCACCAACTAAAATTAATTCATACAGATAATCAACACATTCGAGTAAAGAAATATCCTGGCTTTAGAGCAGATACATCACAATGGGCAATTTATAGGTTATGAATGAAATTCGACAACTATGTACTATGTATGAATTGCCAATTTGTCTAGGATCAAAAGATTTTGGGAAAGTTACTGATTCAGTTTCACCATCATCTGTGCTAACGGCTCGAGAGAAACAAGACACTGATTCAATCTACGTTAGTGTACTGATAATATGATACGCGTGACAGAAAAATCTATTCCAAAATAGTTGAATTACGAACAAAATCAGCGGCGAGTGCAGCATGGTCACAAGTTGCTAAATAACAACGACTATACAGACTGGTGGAACATGTCACAATAGGTGATGCGACGGATATGGGTTGGAACTACAGCTCCACTGTCCCACCAGAAGCATTCTTGATCCGTAAGACGGAAAGAAGCTCAACAAGTGCGCTAAACTGTGAAGGTTATGCTCGCTGTGTTCCTCGATGTTAAATACGTAGAGCACAAAGAGTTTGTGCTACAAGGTCGAATGATAAATAAGCACTACTACTAACAATTTCAACGCTGCTTGCTTGAGGCAGTACGCAAGGATAACGCTCGGATCTGTGGCGAAACAATTCATGGCTTTTCCAGAGCGATAATGCATGCGCTCATACTTCTTTGGAGAAAAAACCACCACCCTAAAGAGCCATCGTTTTACAAGCATAGATGAGATTTAAAACATCGCTGAGGGATCTAAAAGCTATTCCGAAGACTGGGATGGTAGTAGGGAAATACTCTGACAATGGTTCAAAGAACTTTCCCCAGGCACGTAAATGTGAATCGCTAAGTAGTCACGTAGTCGTAGATGAATTTCCAGAAGTGTTTCGCCGATTGGAAAATGTGCTGGCATAAACGTATAAGTGACAGGAATTATTTTGATCTGATGTAGACGAACAAATGAATTTTTTTCCAAAAAACAAAAATTCTCGTTGTTATTTGAAAATATCTCGTATATGTCTTCGAATTTTTATTTGGTAAGAAGAATGGCAGCTTGCTGTGAATGTAGAAAAATGTAAGTTCGTGCAGATGAGTAGGAAAAACAATATTTTAATGCTCGAATACAGTTTACTGGTGTACTGTGTGACACTGTCGCGGGTATTAAATATCTGGGCGTAATGTTGGAAAGCGATATGAAATGGAACGAGCGTGTAAGGACGATAGTTGGGAAGACGAATGATCGACTTCGGTTCATTGGAGGATTCTAGATAAGTGTGGCTTGTTATTTTACAAAGAAGACAGCGTATAGACCACGGGAACGACCCATTCTTGAACAAGGCTCGAGTGTTCAGGATTACCACCAGGTAGCGTTTAAGGAAAACATCGACGCAACTCAGGGGCGTGCTGCTAGATTACTTACGGGTAGGTCCGACCAATACAGCCAGTATTACAGAGACGCTTCGTGAATTCAAACGATAATTCGTGGCATGAAGGGATGAATAAGATCTTTTCGCGAAACACATTTTAGAAATTTAGAGAACCGTCTTTTTCGGCTTATTATAGAACGATTCCATTGCCGCAGAGGTAAAGTTCCCATAAACACCAAGAACACATGAAGATATGAGGAATTACGGCTCATACGGAGCCGTATGAACAGTCGTTTTCCCCTCGCTGTATTTGCGACTGCTTGCAAAAGCCACTGTGAGGTGCACTGCGGAGTATCTAGACGCATACTGGCCAACCTTCAAATTCTTCAGAATAGTGAGAAATCCCAAACTGAAAGATCCTAAACCACACGTAGGGGCTTGTTTGAAAAGGTAGAGATCTATGATCCAACGAGTTTGTGAATCTATGATCCAACAAGTTTCTGCGTACTAGACGCAAGCGGAGGGCATTCTTAACATATGATAGAAGTTTCTCTTGACTTGAGAACATGTAGTTGAGGCATTTGTTTACAGAGACCTTTTCCTTGTCTTGTTGTGAGGAATACGATCTAAAATTTGTAAAAGTGCTTCTTATACACCCTGTCAATTATTTCGCATCTGTCCCTTTACAACAGTAATCAACATACTACTGGTAATTATTGTGAGCTTGTTAGAAAATAATATTTCTAATTTCAAATAGTATCTTACTTTCAGATGTGTTTTTGTGTCCTGTGCTAAAGACAAAGTTTTTATTAATTTTAAACAAAATATAAATGACTTCCATCTTTTAAGCTAACAAATTGTTGTCAGATGTAACATTTAAACTAATACGCGTCATACTCCCTTCCGAGCAAAATCTTCTATCTCCGTTCATACCAACAGCACCATTTATAAGCAGTTAGAAAGAAAGTTAATTTTAAAGAGCGTGGGGGGTTCAAATGGCTCTCAGCACTATGGGACTCAACTGCTGAGGTCATTAGTCCCCTAGAACATAGAACTAGTTAAACCTAACTAACCTAAGGACATCACAAACATCCATGCCCGAGGCAGGATTCGAACCTGCGAACGTAGCGGTCTCGCGATTTCAGACTGCAGCGCCAGAACCGCGCGGCCACTGCGGCCGGCCAGAGCGTGGGGGCTTTATGAGCATATTTCCCCGTCAAACCTAGTGTGGTCAAAAAGAGCAACATAAAAAATAAAAGCTTTGGAATGCATTTATTAAATTCTAAAACTGGTATGATAAAACAGTAGAAATACTTCCAAGTACGACAAGAGCCATAGACTTTTTCGCAGACTGGCGAGGGCACGTCAGTAGCAGCTACTACCTGATATAGTGCGGGGTTACCAGTAATAGACTACATAATGTGCATGTGCTAAGAGGCTTCCCCGTTTACTTCACTCTTTGGTAAGCGCCACTGTATCGAACGCTAATCATGTACGATCGGTACTCTGCCTCGAAAGGGTACGAAAGTGGAACAGGGCAAAGCAAATATTATACGTTTTGTTGTTTGTTCACTACCGTCAGCGAATTTTTTTCCTAGGGAGGAATTGTGCAGGAAAAATCAGTTTCCAATGGAATACTGTACGAAACCAAGGCGACAGACGACTGCTGCCCGTAAATACGAGAAACCATTATGAATGGATGTCGGGTCATAAAGCGGTCTTAATGATTAAAGAAGAATCACGTTTTGCATTCTTAACCGTCCCCGGGAAGGAGGAGAATATGCCAGCGTTACTACCGGAGACTACTGCATACTACGAGCATTATTCGTAGGAATGAATATTTAAGAGAACATTTACAAAACTTTATGTCTAGCGTATTAATGTTCGTCCTTGTAGTTGGGACGACTATGGAAGCCAAGTACGCTATAAAAACACAAAGACGGCGCTTTCCATCTAAATCGCGCTTTACATTTGGCAGGGGCACTTAGAGCAATGAGGAAAACGCAAAAAGCCAGATGTACGATACTGGAAACAAACGAAGCGACGTTTCAAACTAGTCTATGTACAAAATGAGAAAAATTCTAATGAGATGAACGAGTGAAGCTCAGATATACGGGACAGTGCCGAGACAAACTGATATAAATCTTATGAACGACAAGCTAATCCTGTAGTTAAGGAAAAAAATTACGATAATTTCAAACCTACACTCTCATTAAGAATCAATACTCCGTCGTCAAAGTACGGTAGCAGCCGTAATTACGTTCCTATGGACGAATCGTAATAAATATAGACACAGAAAGAATCCGTGCGAATGCCGTCTTTTATATTAGCATTAAAGATTTAAAGATACGCGGGCACGGTCAGAGAAAAAACAAAATTAGAAAAAAATACCAATTTTATTATGTAAAAGCAACTCTTGATCGCACGAATCCTTTTTCTAGCAGACTTATTCCGCTACCCAAGACGCTTTTAACACATATGTAGTGACAGTGACAGCAGCTGATAGAAAAAGAGAGAGAGAGAGAGAATCAACAGAGAAACCGTGACAATGAGACTGAACGCAGTACAACACAAATATGTCACACGACGAATCACTTGTATATTTTGAATTAAACTTTTAATAAACAGACAGCTAAAATAAACTTCTGTAAATTTAAATTGTGTCTTTCTATGCAGCACATCTGTAAGTGTGATATGAAGGTAGCGAAGCTGTTCCACGTAACGTTATTTTTCTCGTGGTATTTAACAAATCAAAGTTGTAAGTTCTGCGTGAACGTAACGCTTACAAATAGTTCATGACCCAAGTGGCTGTCTATTGAAAACCGTAACAGTACCTAAATAGATGATTTAATGCCAGAAGCATGATTTAACATGAACGGAAGGGGTATTTTAAACTTCCTCTACAAGTGCCATAATCAGAACGAAAATTTGTTTTATAACATTTCTATTTATCAATGGCTCTGGATAGAGCACGTATGCTTCCCTAACCCAGCTATAGACTGTTACGGAAAGCACACGCGTTTTTCTCAGAGGTTTACAACGAACTTTTTGGACAGATAAAATTATTTTTACTGATGTCGATACATTCTATACGTATTTTTTCTATTCTCTTTTTGCGTTTTTAAGACTGTCATATCAATGCTAAATTCATGAGTGTGTTCCAAGGAGACATACCACTTCATCAAATGCTAAATACTGTAGGTTAACAGGAAATTTTAGTGGTATTCAGACATTGCGACGTCTGTTTTACGTACAAGCACACCAGATTAACTTGACGGGTACTCGAACAAATTAGATTTATGTACTGCTTGGGCAATGGATGCCATTCGAAAAAAGCAGTAGTAAGGAAAACTGAACTTTTGTTATTCGGAGCGACACTGTTGTGTGATTGTTATTGGACGCATTCTTCACAACCTCTTTCTTTAGTTAGGGTAACAAAACTCTTCACCACACCACTTCCAGATCTTAAGTTGTTCTACTTTTAGTAATCAACAATACTGTCTAGTATGTAAACGTGGCAAAGATCTGAGATTGATACAATTTTTCAACCATCAGTACGGCCCAACATCATCAAAAAAACTCAATTAGTTTTTTCTTAGTGCGGGGTTACGAATCGAGTTATTACTACATGTAGAACGTGAAGGTAAGGAAATTTTGGGCGCAGACACAATGCTTCAATGGTGTTTACAATATTGATGATTTACTCTTTAAATTATGGTATTTCTCTGTCTTTGTGGCTGTGGACCTGCTCGTACAGCGCGCTAGCCTCCAAGAGTGGAACAGTGAGCCGCACCCGACCGATTAACGACCACGTACAAACTGAATGTGGCCATGGGCGTTTGGGCAAATGCTGGACTGGCCCCCACATTCCGCCTTACAGAAACCGGTAAAGATTTTTCTGTTTCCACAAGTCCCTAAATCTCTGCAGGCAAAGGGTGGTTGTACCTTTAGAGGCCACAGCCGAATCCTTCAAGCGTCTCCTCCCCCCCCCCCCCCCGACATTACCATCTACGTTCCCAGAGCACTTCTGTTAGACTCTTATATCGCCTCCTTACGATAAAAAGTGCGCGGCTCTCAATTCGTTCACTATCTACTGTCACGACTGCTCGATGAGACTCGAAACAGTGGAGTAGTTTCTTTTCGAGATGCACCGAACTTGCCTCTAATTCTCCCAACAGCACTAAATCTTCGATTCAGCTCCTTTATTACTGATGTTACTAGTTAGAGATGTTTCTTATAGTTTTTCACAACATTTAAACGATGTCACAGGCTCCAGGAGTTGACGACTAGTCTTGTAAATAAATACTACTGGGGTTAGCTCTCTCTATTACGGGCGTGGCCACGTATTTATTCACATTTAAAGAAAGTGGCCAATTTAGTACTCCAAGTGGAGAATTTGTCCAAGTCATTTCCTTGCAATCTTCCTGCGGTTTCACTTCCTGTCTGAAAAATCGTTTATATAGATATATTGCTGATTTAAGCAGTTCTGTTCGTTTCCTTAGGGTACAATACATGTAATTTTCTTTTATGGTGAATATTCACCGTGTCGTTCAACGCAATGGATTATAGTACTATACAAAAATTCTTAGAATCTATCAGAAATTCGAAAAGTTACTCCTTGTGTTCGTACATTGGTTATCAGTCGACAATACGGGAGAGTGCTGATCACATTTCAGAAGTCGGGGAGTCTGGAGTCTTGCAATGTGAGGCTGTGGATTTCAATTGTCTGATGGGAGCTTCTCTTCCTCTACAAGCGTCAGAACGTTCCATCTTAGTATACCGTATAGCAGCCTGCGAAAGACAGATGCTAGCAATACTGTCCTTTTGTCATTTTTTGTAGATAAAAGTGCCTGCAACCTTTTTTCCATTCTCGTAGTTTCTATTGCGCGAGAGTTTCTTGATAACTAAGTGGCTAATTCCTCAGCGCAGTCAATAACAATGCAATAGAATTCCGTCAGGTCTTGACACCTTGCTCGTTATGAAAAGTTTCAATCGTTTTCCAAGAAAGGGAGTGCTTCTCAGTTCAGTGTCACTTACTTGCGACTCCGCGCGGCGATCGAACGAAAGTACGGCGGTAAGATTGTTGCGTGTGGTCTTCAGTTCAGAGACTGGTTTGATGCAGCTCTCCATACTACTCTATCCTGTGCAAGCCTCTTCATCTCGGAATAACTACTGCAACCTACATCCTTCTGAATCTGCTTAGTGTATTCATCTCTTGGTCTCCCTCTACGATTTTTACCCTTCACGCTTCCCTCCAATACTAAACTGGTGATCCCGTGATGTCTCAAAACTTGTCCTACCAACCCATCCCTTCTTCTAATCAAGTTGTGCTACAAATTCCTTTTCCCCCAATTCTATTCAGTACCTCCTCACCAGTTACGTGATCTACCAATCCAATCTTCAGCACTTTCAGCAACACCACGTCTCGAAGGCTTCTATTCTCTTCTTGTTTAAACTATTTATCGTCCATGCTTCACTTCTATACATGGCTACACTCCATACAAATACTTTCAGAAAAGAGTTCCGGACAGTTAAATCTGTACTCGATGTTAACAAATTTCTCCTCTTCAGAAACGCTTTCCTTGCAATTGCCAGTCTATATTTTCTATCCTCTCAATTTAGACAATCATCAGTTATTTTGCTCCCCATATAGCAAAACTCATCTACTACTTAAAGTGTCTCATTTTCTAATCTAATTCCCTCAGCATCACCTGATTTAATTCGACTACATTCCATTTTCTTCGTTTTGCTTTTGTTGATGTTCATCTTATATCCTTCTTTCAAGACACTGTCCATTCCGTTCGACTGCTCTTCCAGGTCCTTTGCTGCCTCTGAAATAATTACACTGTCGTCGGCAAACCTCAAAGTTTTTATCTCTTCACCATGAATTTTTGTTTCCTTTACTGCTTGCTCAAAATACATATTGAATAACAACGGGGATTGGCTACAATCCTGTCTCACTCCCTTCTACAATCCTGTCTCACTCCCTTCTCAATCACTGCTTCCCTTTTTATACCATTCTACTCTTATAATTACAATCCGTTTTCTGTACACACTTAAATAGCTTTTTGCTCCCTGTATTTCAGACCTGTCACCTTCAGAATTTGAAAGAGAGTATTCCATATTTAATACTTCGGTTTTGTGCCTTATATCGATAAATCTTATTCGTTGCGGCCAACTCGGTATGTGCTGTTGGTGAAAAATGAAGTGCCTGGAAAATGTGGAATTTCAAACGAGAAGTTCGCGCGGGTTACGGATGTTTCCACGACTAAACAAATGTGTCATCGTTGGAGTGGATGCGGCACAGCGACCTTTGAACTGCCCACGCCCGAGTTTACATAGTGGACCGCAGGGGACTTTGCACTTCTCTCCCATGTATTCTCCACCCGGCAGGCACGTTTCTGTTACATTCCGTGCCTTCGTCTTACTTCAATAACAACAAAGGTTACGTTGTTACCGACCGTGATCCGTGTCTTTGTTATGACCGAACAAGTTAAAAAACTACATCAATCGGAAAAACCTACCGTACTGTTTACGGTCGAACGACTAGTGATGTCGACTTTGTGATTTCTCTCTTTCCATCGACCAGCAACTCAGTTAACTAGTCAGTTTGTTCACACACAGAAAGCTAATCTGGAACGACCACTTCTTCAATGTGTTACACAAATACCCTAATCGACTACTAATAATATCCAAATGACACTGTCATCTCCTACCATTATGTAGATATCATAACTACTGGTCAGTTCGAAAATTGTTTTATATACCACAGTGGTTTACTAGACACTATCTTATTGGGTTATTTCTGACGTGGGAAACAGCTGAACCGGCCAATTATAAGATCACAGTTTAACTTGGCACTGAGCATTTTTATATAAACGAAAAACTGCGAGAGACGACAAACGTGTTATAACGACTGAAAAGCGAGCCCCCCAAACAGCTGGGATTGTAGTCTGACACCCTATGAGCTAGTTTCCAACAATGAAACGGCTGTGAAATACATTAATCGTACCAGCTATAGTCTAACCTCATTCTCTCTTCATACTACTTCGACTCACCACCCAGCACTTAGCGCCAACGCAGTATTTCTGAACGTATTACGGCAGTAATTTCTCCGCTGTCACAAGTTTTCAGGCCCTTCGTTCACCTCTCTCGCCATAACGACATCTAGCACTAGCAACATCATATACTGCCATCAAATAACCGTCAGACTTACGTAAGACTCACTGTCTGAAATGAATGCTTAAATCACTGCCTGACTGCTCCATTACATGAACTGAAATGACATTAAAAACTGAAACAATAAGTTGGAAAAGTCATCCGTTTGTCAATCCATATGCCGAAGAGCATAATACGCATTACACGCCAATCAAGTCCTTTCAAAGTGAGACGACTGCTAAGACACGAGTACACGTTTAGTTGTACTGCCGGTCTGATAAGGAAACACTTCACCAGCACATCTTCCATCGGCGTAGTATTATTTGTAAGCGAAATTATTTAAATTCACGTGGTCCTTTCGATTTTGCGTAACTTTAGAGATTTGTGACTCCATTTCTTTGCTTATTTAAGCAAGCAGGTATTCATCCTGCAGCACCAGCGAGACGTCCTCACACCAACAAATCCTGACGGGTTCACCGCGAATCGAACTCGGGACCTCTGCGCTAGCAGCCAGCGGCTCGAGCACGATCAGACGGGCGGTATCCTGTCAGCTGATGAACATTCACATGGGAATCTCGACACAGGCGCCTGTTTAGATGCAACTGCTTTCGAATAGCTTGCAGTGTTACGACACTTCCGGCGTGAAGTTATAAGCCGAGGTCTGCTGCTGTCGCTCTCACTCTCCAGTCGATGGAAATTTTAACAAGTGGTAACAAATCACTCACCCATTGCACTCTTTGACTTGTAAAATAGTTCTGATAAGAGTCGCCAGCCCAGCTCGGACAATTTCATTAAGAATCCCAAATGTGTAACCTGACACCAGACGTGTAACCTGATAATGTCAAAGGTCTCTGAAGCCTGCCCTGCTATACTACTAAAATATTACTTGTTTGACGAGAGTAAACTTTGAATGAATGTCTCGTCATTGGTATTTACTCGATTTATCACCTAATGACTTTTTGTTTAAGCAAATGAGGGTGTGACATGTAAAAGTAAGTGAAAATTAAAGATATGCATAATGTTCGGTGTTGGTGGGCCAACTGCGACAGACCCAATAGCATTTAGCCCCCGCATGCGGGAGTAGTGAATGAAAAGGGGTGGTCAGGTAAAGCACAACTGGAACGCTCCAAGGAAATCCAACGTAAACTGTTACACTTAAGGCTTACTTTCCAGGAAAAAAATATTGTAGGGATAAGACACCATGGCACTGCTGTGAGTTATTGTGGGAAGATGATGATTTGGAAAAATAGTCGAAATCGTCTACCCTATGTGCTGGGGCTGGAGTGTGAGATGGGAGAGGACTTGCAGAAATACATAAAAACGTGCGATATAATGAGGACACCATAGTTTTATGGATCGCTAATATATGTGACAGTTATAAAACCAGTTCTATCAATTTTGGGCGAGCCAAAAGAACAGAATCTGCTTAAAGGTACAAGACAAGCAAAAAAATATTCCTGTGTATGTACCCTCTAATGATTATTCATCTCTGGATACGTGCACTAAGCTGCGCTCATTCCTCTTCAACGACTGAATCACAATAACAATGCCATTAACCTATTTCCAGCTAAAAGATAAGAAACAGTTACAATATGTTGCCAATCGCAAAGCTGCCACTGAGTAAATCATGTTTATAAAATGTATATCGTGTTTCTACACCTTTGGTCTAACACTACACAAGAGTGTAGTGGCATTACGCGACCTACCTGCAAAAACCTCTTTGGCACGGTAAGCCGCAAGCCCATCTCTGTCAGGGTCCATCCCGCAATGGTGTGCATCCTCTAGGTCTCAGCCAAAGATTTTTCCCTGTATCATTGTTCTTCCTATTCTCTCTCGGCTTCTGGCAATGCAACCAAGATATTTCAACCGATTTTGATTGATAAGAAACGACGGTTTTTTTCTGTTGTAGAGTTGGCTCAGGATCGACTCTTTCGTTCGATGTATTGCCACGGTATTCGAAATGATCCTCTAAGCACCACATTTCCACAGCATAATCCAGCGACAATCCGCAACATCCAAATTTCTGCTTATAGTTCACGACTAGAGTTTGGATGAGGGTGACCGTTTGTCTTGGCAGTGATGGAGGTGTCCTTCCACATGAAAGTAAGCTTTTCTGTAAATTTATAGTAATCGAAATTCGCCTATGGGTCTCAGCCTTGCAATACCCATTATCAGTGACAACAGATCCTCAATACACTTACAAAACATGTAAATAACTAAAGAGAGATTTTATTCGTTTTTCCTACCTAATATATGACTGGCGTAAATACGGAACCGGACGAAGTTGGGTGAACAGTAAAAATGAATCTGGGTGTGTAGGCAACCTAGAAATTGTCTAAATATATTGAACTTGAACACCCCTAAAGCACATGCTAATGCTGCACCCCAAATGTGATGTACGCAATGATAAGCAGAGGTGGTGACAATTTCAGGTTTACTATAGAAAAAGTGTACAGATTCCGAAGTACGACACTGTTGTTCGACTGTTTCGGGGAAAGCAAGGGAAAATCCGGTAAGCGAGTCAAACCGGATGGTTTTCGATTTCCGCGAATAGTGCTGACACAAGTCTGATAACACTCGGAACTACTAGTAACCGCCATTTTGAGAGTCGAACTAACCGTCTTCAGCGGGCACCTGATGCTTTTTCTTCAAGACATTTTTAAAATTTTTGCTGAAATTTTCTCCGCTCTTGGCGCTTCTTACAGCAGTGTCTTGAAGAGAAACATTGCCTAATAAAAAATAGGCAAGTGAAGATTTCAATTATACATCATATTCTGTATGATACACATAATGCCAATGTTAACTTTCCAATGCTGCGTTTTATTCAACATTGCACTATGGGGCAAAATCGGATTCATTGCGTGGGGCAAAACCGATTTCGCCCCGTCCTTTAAAGGATACTAATAATACATCGGTGTTCAGATGTTCTGAAAGTTGTTTTAAGCTTTTTCTACTGGAGTATTCGTCAGCTAATAATTTTAATTGGAATTTTTTAAGCATTAAGAAATACAAAAGTCAACAATTTCGCCATTTATTCTTCTAAGACGTATTATAGGTACAAAAGCATTGCTAGTAAATATAAAGGCTGGTTTTGTCTACGAAGCCACGCCGTCGAAGTACGTAGGAAAAACCGACAGGCAGAAGAGGTCACGTCTGCTGTTATGAAGGGGAGCCTGTGGCTCAGCAGGTCGCTGCTGTTCGAGGGCAGGCGGAAATGTTTACACATGAGCGAGAATTACAACTTGTTAAACATCTGTTGCTGATAACAAGAATGGTATCCGACATTCTTCTGACAAACAGACGCAAATGACAGGTTAAGACTGGATGTATGGATTTCTCAAGAGACGGCCGCAAATTTCCCTACTCTGAAAAAACTTTTATCGTAAGAGCTAGGGGTTTTAATAAAGTATCAACGGGCAAGTCACTGAATTTGTTGGAGTCAATTTATAAAACTATACAAACCAGCCCACTGATATTTACAGTGTAGATGATACGGGAATACGCACAGTTCCAAAAGAAACCACATCCTCTGCTGAGTGTGGGGCTGTAGTTACTGTAGAGATTTGCACGAATGCTTCGGGGAGCTTCATGCCCCCCCTCCCCCTCCCAATGTTTGTTTCTCCCGGAAGAAAGAAAATAAAATAATAATGGACGACGCACTGCCTGGATCGTTTGCTACTTATCGCGAAAGTGGTTGGATAACAAAATAATCTTTCATATTATGGTCCGAGCGATTTGTTCAGTTCTCAAATACACCAGAGAACAATCCAGGCTTATTAACACTATGCAGTCCGGCGACATCACAGTGGTGTGGTGCGCATAGTATCGCGCTGTGGCCGGCGACACCACAGTGGTGTCAGCATAGTATCAAGCAGAGGCCGGCGCCAGCACTTTAGTATCTTTTGCATTCTTTTAGTGTTTTGTTTAGGTAACAATAAGTTACACACGTCAACAAGTTTTTTGTTTTTATAAGTACTAGTGCCCTTTCATCATGGCAGACGAAACAGAAGAGACTTGGCCGACTGGAAAGAAGACACTGGATATCAAAAAAATGAAAGTGAAGCAGAATCGTCGGAAGATAGTGAAATACGTTCAACAAGAATTCGGGGACACTACCGTTGCCAACTGATTCGGATGAATCAGACGAAGAAGACAGTGTAGAGTGGTGAGACTTTGATTTACTGAGAACCAATAATTTATTTGAAGGATCTCTGGGTTCAAACATATTTCCCAAAGGTACACAGAGCGTCGATGATATCGTTGAACAATACATACACCAAAAAAAGTTTTGCGTCACCACGGTTCCGAGAGCTCCCGAACCTGTACAGAAAATTGGAATAGAGATCAATATAAACATCATTTCTGTCCTTTTTATTCCTCATGAAAACCACACATTGCATGTTGTGCCACCAAACAGCGAGACCTTCAGAGGTGGTGGTCCAGAATGCTGTACACGCCGGTACCTATAATACCCGGTAGCACGTTCTCTTGCACAGAAGCATGCCTGTATTTGTCGTGGCATACTATCCACAAGTTCGTCAAGGCAATGTTGGTCCAGATTGTCCCACTCCTCAACGGCGATTCAACGTAGATCCCTCAGAGTGGTTGGTGGATCACATCGTCCATAAACAGCCCTTTTCAATATATCCCAGGCATGTTCGATAGGGTTTATGTCTGGAGAACATGCTGGCCACTTTAGTCGAGCTATGTCGTTATCCTGAAGGAAGTCACTCACAAGATGGGCACGATGAGGACGCGAATTGTCGCCTATGAAGACGAATGCCTTGTCAATATGCTACCGATATTGTTGCACTATCGGTCGAAGGATGACACTGACGTGTCGTACAGCCGTTATGGCGCCTTCCATGACCACCAGCGGCGTACGTCGGCCCCCACATAATGCCACGCCAAAACAGCAGGGAACCTCCACCTTGCGGCATTCACTGGACAGTGTGTCTAAGGCATTCAGCCTGACCGTGTTGCCTCCAAACATGTCTCCGTCCCTTCCGCCCCACATCAAACATCATTTGCAACTGTTAGACGTCTTTGAACGCATACTATGAAAGAGAGGTCAGACTGGACGCTCTATCACCTGACTTAAGCAGTCTCAGAGGAGAGAAAACAGGCATATTTCCCACATCATCGGTTTGCCCCAGCAGAAACCACGAACCGCTATCTCCTCAGCCTACAAGAGTCGCAACAGGTGCAGCCGTTGGCTTAGTGCCTCGAAATGAAGAACCACAAGGCAAAGCACCACAACGAGAACTATCAGAAGCTGACATTTCAAGATGCCGTCCCCCAAAACCAATCTGCTCAGAGACAAAATTTCTCAGTCTTCTACAACTGTAAGATCTCCGGAACCACAACACTAACTGATCGCTGTTTCTGGAAGTGACATGTGGCGGAAGGGGATGCGATCGCTGGAACTGCTAGTACGCCATCATCGCGATCTGTCACAAAAGCATCTAATGCCTCTTCCAAAGGCTGATAAATGATGATGGCGTCCTCTTGGGTAAAATATTCCGGAGGTAAAATAGTCCCCCACTCGGATCTCCGGGCGGGGACTACTCAAGAGGACGTCGTTATCAGGAAAAAGAAAACGCGTTCTACGGATCGGAGGGTGGAACGTCAGATCCCTTAACCGGGCAGGTAGATTAGAAAATTTAAAAAGGGAAATGAATAGGTTAAAGTTAGATATAGTGGGAATTAGCGAAGTTCGGTGGCAGGAGGAACAAGACTTTTGGTCAGGTGAATACAGGGTTATAAACACAATATCAAATAGGAGTAATGCAGGAGTAGGTTTAATAATGAATAAAAACAATAGGTTTGCGGGTAAGCTACTACAAACAGCATAGTGAGTGCGTTATTGTGGCCAAGATAGACACGAAGCCCACGCCTACTACAGTAGTACAAGTTTATATGCCAACTAGCTCTGCAGATGATGATGAAATTGAAGAAATGTATGATGAGATAAATGGTTCAAATGGCTCTGAGCACTAAGGGACTTAACTTCTGAAGTCATCAGTCCCCTAGAACTTAGAACTACTTAAACCTAACTAACCTAAGGACATCACACACATCCATGCCCGAAGCAGGATTCGAACCTGCGACCGTAGCGGTCGCGTGGCTCCAGACTGAAGCGCCTAGAACCGCTCGGCCATTCCGGCCGGCTATGATGAGATAAAAGAAATTATTCAGGTAGTGAAGGGAGACGAAAATTTAATAGTCATGGGTGACTGGAATTCGAGAGTAGCAAAAGGGAGAGAAGGAAACATAGTGGGTGAATATGGATTGGGGGAGAGAAATGAAAGAGGAAGCCGTCTGGTAGAGTTTTGCACAGAGCATAACTTAATCTTAGATAACACTTGGTTCAAGAATCATGAAAGAAGGTTGTATACATGGAAGAACCCTGGAGATACTAGAAGGTATCAAATAGATTATATAATGGTAAGACAGAGATTTAGGAACCAGGTTATAATTGTAAGACATTTCCAGGGGCAGATGTGGACTCTGGCCACAATCTCTTGGTTATGAACTGAGGGATGCAAAAAGGTGGGAATTTAAGCAGATGGGACCTGGATAAACTGAAAGAACCAGAGGTTGTACTGAGTTTCAGGGAGAGCATAAGGGAACAATTGACAGGAATGGGGGAAAGAAGTACAGTAGAAGAAGAATGGGTAGCTCTGAGGGATGAAGTAGTGAAGGCAGCAGAGGATCAAGTAGGTAAAAAGACGAGGGCTAGTAGAACTCCTTGGGTAACAGAAGAAATATTGAACTTAATTGATGAAAGGAGAAAATATAAAAATGCAGTAAATGAAGCAGGCAAAAAGGAATACAGATGTCTCAAAAATGAGATCGGCAGGAAGTGCGAAATGGCTAAGCCGGGATGGCTAGAGGACAAATGTAAGGATGTAGAGGCTTACCTCACTAGGGGTAAGATAGATACTGCCTACAGGAAAATTAAAGAGACCTTTGGAGAAAAGAGAACCACCTGTACGAATATCAAGAGCTCAGATGGAAATCCAGTTCTAAGCAAAGAAGGGAATGCAGAAAGGTGGAAGGAGTATATAGAGGGTCTATACAAGGGCGATGTACTTGAGGACAGTATTATGGAAATGGAAGAGGATGTAGATGAAAATGAAATGGGAGATACGATACTGCGTGAAGAGTTTGACAGAGCACTGAAAGACCTGAGTCAAAACAAGGCCCCGGGAGTAGACAACATTCCAATAGAACTACTGACGGCCTTGGGAGAGCCAGTTCTGACAAAACTCTACCATCTGGTGAGCAAGATGTATGAGACAGGCGAAATACCCTCAGATTTCAAGAAGAATATAATAATTCCAATCCCAAAGAAAACAGGTGTTGACAGATATGAAAATTACCGAACTATCAGTTTAATAAGTCACAGCTGCAAAATACTAACGCGAATTCTATACAGACGAATGGAAAAGCTGGTAGAAGCCGACCTCGGGGAAGATCAGTTTGGATTCCGTAGAAATGTTGGAACACGTGAGGCAGTACTGACCTTACGACTTACCTTAGAAGAAAGATTAAGGAAAGGAAAACCTTCGTTTCTAGCATTTGTAGACTTAGAGAAAGCTTTTGACAATGTTGACTGGAATACACCTCTTTCAAATTCTGAAGGTGGCAGGGGTAAAATACAGGGAGCGAAAGGCTATCTACAATTTGTACAGAAATCAGATGGCAGTTATAAGAGTCAAGGGACATGAAAGGGAAGCAGTGGTTGGGAACGGAGTGAGACAGGTTTGTAGCCTCTCCCCGATGCTATTCAATCTGTATATTGAGCAAGCAGTAAAGGAAACAAAAGAAAAATTCGGAGTAGGTATTAAAATCCATGGAGAAGAAATAAAATCTTTGAGGTTCGCGGATGACATTGTAATTCTGTCAGAGACAGCAAAGGACTTGGAAGAGCAGTTGAATGGAATGGACAGTGTCTTGAAAGGAGGATATAAGATTTACATCATCAAAGGCAAAACGAGGATAATGGAATGTAGTCGAATTAAGTCGGGCGATGTTGAGGGAATTAGATTAGGAAATGAGACACCTAAAGTAGTAAAGGAGTTTTGCTATTTGGGGAGCAAAATAACTGATGATGGTCGAAGTAGATAAGATATAAAATGTAGACTGGCAATGGCAAGGAAAGCGTTTCTGAAGAAGAGAAATTTGTTAACATCGAGTATAGATTTAAGTGTCAGCAAGTCGTTTCTCAAAGTATTTGTTTGGAGTGTAGCCATGTATGGAAGTGAAACATGGACAATAAATAGTTTGGACAGGAAGAGAATAGAAGCTTTCGAAATGTGGTGCTACAGAAGAGTGCTGAAGATTAGATGGGTAGATCACATAACTAATGATGAAGTATTGAATAGAATTGGGGAGAAGAGGAGTATGTGGCACAACTTGACAAAAAGAAGGGACCGGTTAGTAGGACATGTTCTGAGGCATCAAGGGATTACAAATTTAGCATTGGAGGGGAGCGTGAAGGGTACAAATCGTAGAGGGAGACCAAGAGATGAATACACTAAGCAGATTCAGAAGGATGTGGGTTGCAGTAAGTACTGGGAGATGAAGAAGCTTGCACAGGATAGGGTAGCATGGAGAGCTGCATCATCAAACCAGTCTCAGGACTGAAGACCACAACAACAACAACAATAATTTTTTGTTTTCACGTTCTCATCCTTTTATTTAAATGAGTACCCCATTTTATCCCCCGTTTGGGGCCAATACCGGCTTCACAGCGAAACTTCTGCAGAGTAGTCGAAACAAGCTTGGAAACACGTGGGTTGACATTCTTCTGCAGCAGAAAGACGCCGTCCATGAGCTTTCCTGGATGTTTGGACTCCGGTGCACTCGTTTCGCAGAAGCCGTTATTCATCCTCTACGCAGTCCCGATCTCTTCGGTGCGATTTTCATACTATTGGATCCCTGAAGAAAGACATTCGTGGCGTCCATTTTCTTCGGGCAAATAGGTGCACGCCTGGATACGATCATAGTTACGTAGACAATCGCAAACATTTTTCCATCAAGTCAGTGACCGTCTTGTCTTACAGTAGGATGAATGTTTTGCTGTTACAGCGATTGCTTTTGACATAATAAACAGTTTACTAACTTTTTTCCATCCTCGTTTTTATTTGACTGCCTCTTATACAGGGCGGCCAGAAACAGACTAAAAATCTTGTGAAGGTGTTGCAGAAAAGGTTGTGCCGAGAAATTATTGTTAAGAAAATTTTATACGTTGCGCCGTTTCCCAGTTAATTAACATCGAAGTTAGCCAATCAAGCTCTTGCACGCGTCAATTCAAGCGTTCCGCCATAGATGGTGTCGTCAAACGGATTCTTTCGTTTGGTTTCCTAAAACCGAACACAAAAGCGATACAAGAACTGGACATGAGGCGGTAGTAAGGATCGATGCGGAACCAAAGTCTGAGCAGTCAAGTGCGCTATCACGTACGCTACAAAACTGACACTAAGTGTATCTGACGAGCCGCTTGATACTGCGCGCTCGACTGCCTGATTGGCCAACTTCTACGTTATTTACTCGGAAACGGCACAACGTACAGAGTTTTTTTCTTAACGATTATTTCTCAGCACATCCTACCCCGCAAAACCCTTACAGCTTTTCAGGGATTTCAGACCACCTCGTATGAAACGTTGATTTACAAACTTATTGACCACTGAAATTAATCTACGCGAATTAAAAGTGAAGGTACCTGCTTTTAACCTGCTTTCCCCTATGTACTTTCTCAAAGTCACAGAGATGCTATGTTCTTCCATTCGAGTATACAGCGGCGATCCACAATGAACAACACTTTCAATAGACATGTGTGCAACTACCAAAACTTCTGTTAACAAAGAAAACGGGTGTCTAAACACATCGAAATTAACGGGAAACAAGGCTACATAATTAAAACATCAGGATGCAAATGTGTGAACCAAATAAATCATATTTGTGTAGAAACCAATTAATCTTTTATCTCTGTATGCAACATAAACATTAATTCACTGTTAGAAATTGACGTTTTTTAACCTCTTAAGTGCCTTTACTAAATAAACAATTTCTATCATTAGCAAATGACGCAAAATAACCAACACCGCCCTCGATCTGTTACTGTGAAAAGACGTCTGTACTCTTCACCAAATTCTCCACCTGAAGATGATGGTGTGAACAATCGAAACATGTATTGACTAATGCAGAAACTGTTTTATTTGTATTTGTCAACAGTCGCAGCCCTCATAACGCCGTCCCTCCTACACGAAATATTCAGCTGTGTGGTAGTTATAAAGCTACCAGCACAAAAGTAGCTTCTAGTGTCATGTAAGAAAGAAAAATTTATAACAAGTCCGCTGTAACTGGCACAAATGATGCTGAAAAATGTTTTAGTAAAGAAAAATTAAACAAATGGTGTCTTATTTAAGTAGGAATATCCCTTCAATTTTCTCAGAAAACACACCATAAAGGCAGCACGTCAACATCTAAAAAATGGTTACGTGGAATCACTGTGTACCATGTGGTGCTATTCGAAGTTACTCCGCTATCTTTTACTTCACTACGATTTAACTGTTTCTGCCGACGGCCCAGGCGGCGCTAATTCCTTAACATTTTACAGTATTTTCACAATTACAGCTTCTCCGTTACGACAGTACTGTATCTTCACGTTTTTCTAATTCCAAAGAAACACTTGTGTCTGTTATGTCTCTTAGTTCCCTTCATTAATACGAGCCTGTAAACAAAATATCAATTTCTCGCCCATTTCAACTCTCGGTTTATCGCTATCATGGTCAACGGAACATGTTACTTCAACAGCCATTTATTTTCTTCTGAAACAAAACTTGTGGCGTGATAGATGATATTATATAGGCCCTTTGGACAAGTTTTAAAAAACTCTATATATCGACATTCGTCATCATTCAAATAGATACACAATGTTGAAGTAAAATCAGGATGTTTACGTATTATTTTCAGCAACACGTACAGAATATACTGCCACAGTGTTCTCCCTCCCCCACCTTTTCGTTCTCATTGGCGAGTTCCAGTCAGAACAATCCGACACAAGGATTTTCACTGGTAAGTGACAAGTTTTTTGACTGGAACGATGACTGCGTTTACTTGGGTCAAGGTTCGATAAGAAACAACACGGAAGACAGGTTTAAGGGCACATAAAATTGGCCCCTGAAACGGCGACATATATATATTTTTTTATTATCGGCCATTTTCAGCTGTTAGTCCAAATGACGCGAATGTCGCAAGCTGTCAGACACCAGCATATGGCGGGCGCACACAAAACTTACGGCAAGCAGTCACTGCACAACTGGTACGAAAACATTTTAAAAGTAGCAACTGACGCGAGTGGACTAGCCGGCGCGGATCAGCTGTAATAAAATAAGCCGTCACAGCAACGGCAGTTGCCTACGAGCTGACGTCGGCAATTAAGTAAACGTCGATGCGATACTCTCGTTCGTGTCGACACAAAAACTGCACAACAGACGTAAACTCGCGTTTGGCCGTCATACCCATGAAATCTCTTAATTACCAAACCTGGCCATATAATAATTACAGCTGGAGCAGTCGAAGGTGGAGAACATCGTTTCAGAAATGTACAGGAGCGACTTGAAGGAGTGCGTGGATTCCCTGCCAGGGCAGGGGGCACGCGGCGCGGCGCGTAGGAACAAACCATCGCCAAATTGCAGGCTCACGGGTAATTGGCCGCAATTGGCCGAGCCCGTTAGGTCATTGAGGCACTTGAGTCTCCGTGGGACAGCGACAAGTCAAAGACGGGTCGAGCAAGGTGTTCGGGGTCGTGTCAGGTCAGGTCAGCGGTAAAGAATAATTACTGGCAGTATTAGTATCACCATCCGCATGTGGCAGTAGGCACTGGCCGCCCCCAGCAGACGAAGAGGTACCACAAGTTTCTCCAGACGAAGCCACTCACTGACGACTGCTTCCCATTGACCAGCGGTTCCCAGAGTGTAAAATGAAATTTTCTGACGGGTAAAAAAAAGAGTTCGACTGTAGTTCCGTCACGAAAATAAATTCTTATTTAATACATGATTACTATTGATCCTCTCGGAGTAAAAAAACGTATACGCCCCTCTTTGAAAGACTGACAGAAAAGTGGGGCATCAGCTCTCACAGTCCTCATTCCACCCCTCTCAGCAAGAGTTTTAGCATGCGAACATATTCGCGCTCTTTTTAAAACAAACCATTAAATCCTTTTTCCAGTCTCTCTCTGTAGTTAAGCCTTCATACCCAGCATCTCCGTCTCACTGCCACTGTCCATACATGTCTCTTTCCCACTGCCTCCTCTTTCTTCTATTTATTTACAGTATATCCCACTTGCACTGTCTCCCCTCTCACTTCAACTATCTCCTTTTCTCTTTCTTTCCTTCAGCCAATGACTCCACCATACCTGGGCTGCCCAAAAATATTTAGAAGTCCAACTTATTTTTTCTCCGATACCAACGTGTTTAAAATTTCGGTTCGACATGCGCCCTCCCCTATACATACGTGTTAAGGTTCGCCGGTCTGTAAGGGTCCACACTCCCAAGCTTATCTATAGTCTCCACTCATATCTATTTTTCATTTACACTGTCTCCTCTCTCTCTAGCTCTCACTGCTTCTAACCAACTCTCTTCCTCTCTTACCGTCACTATTTCTCATTGACCATCAATATCTCCAGTTTCACTGACTCCCACTTCATCCATCTTTCTTTCACTTTCTTTTCAATGTCTCCTACCCCTCTTCCACCGTCACAGTCTCTCTCCTACTCTCTTTCATCAGAAAAATGCGCGAATACGATCGCACGTAAAAATTTTTGATGCGGCAGCTAGTACCCCACTATTAAAGATGCACATATTAGCATTTCTTCCGCTGGTTCTGTTCTTTTCCCTGCTGCAATAGGATGTGCTATTTATATAGGCTGCTCCAACAAGCCCCTTACAAACTTCTAGGACTTGTAGAGGGGCACAGAGCACTTTTTATTCTGAGTCATCAGTCTTCAGACTGGTTTGACGCAACTCGCCACGAATTTCTCTCCTGTGCCAACCTCTTTATCTCAGAGTAGCATTTCCAACCTACATCCTCAATTATCTGCTGGACGTATCATAATCTCTGTCTTCCTCTACAGTTTTTGCCCTCTACGGTTCCCTCTAGTACCATGGAAGTCAGTACCTGATGTTTTAACAGATGTCCTATCATTCTGTCCCTTCTTCTTGTCAGTACTTTCCACATATTCCTTTCCTCTCAGATTCTGCGCAGAACCTTCTCATTCCTTACCTTATCAGGCTACCTAATTTTCAACATTCGCCAGTAGCAACACATCTAAAATGCTTCTATTCCCTTTTGTTCCGGATTTCCCACAGTACATGTTTCACTAGCATACAATGATGTGCTTCAGATGTACATTCTCAGTAATTTCTTCCTCAAATTAAGCCTTATTTTTGATACTAGTAGACTTCTCTTGGCCAGGAATGACCTCTCCGCCAATGCTAGTCTGCTTTTGATGTCCTCCTTGCTCCGTCCGTCATTGGTTACTTTACTGTCTAGGTAGTAGAATTTCTTAACTTCACCTGGTTCGTGACCATCAATCCTGATGTTAAGTTTCTTGCTCTTCTCATTTCTGCTACTTCTCACTATTTTCGTCTTTCTTCGATTTACTCTCAATCCATATTCTTTACTCATTATACTGTTCATTCCATTCGGCAAATCGCGTAATTTTTCTTCACTTTCACTCGGGATAGCAGTGTCAGCAGCGAACCTTATCATTGATTTCCTTTCACCTTGAATTTCAAGTCCATTCCTGAACCTTTTTTTTATTTCCATCATTGCTTCTTCGATGCACAGATTGAACAGTGGGGGCGAAATACCACATCCCTGTCTTACACCCTTTTCAATCCCACCACTTCGTTTTTGGTAGTCCACCCTTATTATTACCTCTTGGCTCTTGTACATATTGTATATTACCCGTCTCTCCCTACAGCTTATCCCTACTTTACTCAGAATTTCGAACATCTTTCACCAATTTACATTTTCGAACGCTTTTTCCAGGTCGACAAATCCTATGAACATGACTTACTTTTTCTTTAGTCTTGCTCCCATTATCAACCGCAACGTCAGAGCTGCCTCTCTGGTGCCTTTAAATTTCCTAAATCCAAACTGATCGTCATCTAACACAGCCTCAATTTTCTTTACCATTCTCCTGTATATTATTCTTGTTAGCAACTTTGATGCATGAATTATTAAGCCGTTTATGCGATAATTCTTGCACTTGTCATCTCTTGCAGTCTTCGGAATTGTGTGGATACACTCTACACATCAACGTGAACAGTAGTTTTGTTGCGACTTCCCCCAATGATTTTAGAAATTCTGATGGAATGTTCTCTATCCCTTCCGCTTATTTGATCTTGAGTCCTCCAAAGCTCTCTTACATTCTGATTCTAATACTGGATCCCCTATATCTTCTAAATCCACTCCTGTTTCCTCTTCTATCCCATCAAGCAAATCTTCCCCCTCATAGAGGCCTTCAACGTACTTTTTCCACATCTCCGCTCTCTTCTCTGCATTTAACAGTGGAACTCCCGTTGCACTCTTAATATTACCACTCTCCCAAGTCGTTTTGACTTTCCTATATGCTCAGTCGGTTCTTCCGACAACATTTCTTTTCCGATTTCTTCACTTTTTCATGCAGCCATTTCGTCTTAGTTTCCCTACACTTCCTATTTATTTCATTCTTCAACGACTAGTATTTCGGAATTCCTGAATTTCCCTGAACATTTTTGTACGTCCTCCTTTCATCTATCGACTCAAGTATTTCTTCTGTTACCCATGGTTTCTTCGCAGTTTCCGTCTCTATACCCATGCTTTTCCTTCCAACTTCTGTGACTGCTCCTTTTAGAGATGTCCATTCCTCTTCAACTGTGCTGTCTAATGAGCTATTCCGTATTTCTGTATCTATAGCCTTAGAGAACTTCAGCCGTATCCCGCTTCTTTGCATAATGATTCTTCCTGTCTAATCATCTTCTTAAGCTTCAACCTACTCTTCGTCACTACTGAATTGTGATCTGAGTCTATATCTGCTCCAGGGTAAGCCTTACAATGCAGTATCTGATTTCGAAATCTCTGCCTGATCATGTTGCAATATAACAAATCTTACCGTATCACCCGGCCTTTTCCAAGTGTATGTCATGCTCTTGTAATTATTGAACAGAGCATTCGGTACTACTAGCAGAAATTTTTTACCGAACTCAGTATTTCTCCTGTCTCATTCCTTGTCCCAAGCCCATATTCTCCTGTAAACTTCCCTTCTACTCCTTCCCCTACAACTGCGTTCCCGTCCCCCACGAGGACTTATTGTATTACCCTTTTAATATCCTCATACACTCGTACTTTATCTTCAGCTTGCGACGACGGCATGTATACCTGTACTGTCGTTGTCGGTGTTGGTTTGCTGACGATTCTGATAAGAACAACCCTATCACTATACTCTCTGCCCTATCTTCTTATTCATAACCAATCCTACTCCCACTATACCATTTTCTACATATGCTACACTCATCTCACCACAAATCCTTGTCTTCTTTCCATTTCACTTCAATGACGCCTACTATATATAGACTGAGCCTTCGCATTTCCATTTTCAGAGTTTCTAGCTTCCCTAGCACGTTCAAACTTCTGACATTCCACGCCCCGACCAGTGGTTCGTTGGTTATTCAGTCTTCTTCTCATGGTCACTTACCCTCTTGGCAGTCCCATCCCGGAGATCCGAATGAGGGGACTACTCCGGAATCTTTTACCAATGGAGAGATCATCATGACACTTTTTCAATTACAGGCCACATGTCCTATGGATACACGTTACGTGCCTTTAATGCAGTGGTTTCCATTCTTTGATCATGCTGATTCTTCCGCCTTCAGGGGCAGTTTCCCACCCCAAGGACCGAGAGTGCCCTGAACCTCTGTCGGCTCCTCCCCCTTCTTTGACAATGCCGTTGGCAGAATGAGAGTGACTTCTTATGCCGAAGGTCTTCGGCCGCCAATGCTGGGCACCTAATATTTCGAATTGCAAACCACGTTCCGAAACTTAACGCTTCATGCTACGACTATTTCAAACGTATTGGTAAATCGACCACTTTTACAAGTCATTTACATCATCTCTTGTTTTACAATTCCACGCATTTATAATCAAAGAAACAAAAAGGAAATCAAGTTACCTTCCATTAGAAATATGGGTGTACTCAAGGAATGTGATATGACTTTAAATGATAGGGCACAACAATCAGTCGTCCTTTTCTTTCAGGTTTTATTAGGCAAATTTAGATTTTCGCTAGTGCCGAGCCATTATCAATGCACTATTTCATAGTATCAGTGCACGTCCTTGTACGTCGGTCCCCTGTCGTTCGAGCTTCTGTTACAGTTTGAACGAAAACTGTTCCTAAACCCGCTTTTTCCCAGTGTAAATATAGCACAAATTCAGGTGACGTTTCCAAAACCCGCCTTATCCTCCAAGCACGTGTTACCGCATCTGGAATGTACCTCAAATAATACTGTATGAAATAAACATTAGTGTGATGTTCATGAAGTGTCGAGTTCACTGTGTATTCTTTGAAACAGTTGGTAGTACTGTTCCCGATCATTTCGCGCCACCTTCTGACACGCACGTGTTTGTAAAACATACCAGTGGTGTTTCGAGTTTCGGTAAAACAGTGTACCTTATTTTCTGTAGTAATGGGAAACAGAAGTGCATTGGAGACCAGCCATACACATAGCAGGAAGAAGACAAGAGATCCTTGAAGATGTAAAAATAATACACGCTTACCTATATTTTGCTTCAACATTAAAAAAATTTGTGTGAAATCTTATGGGACTTAACTGCTAAGGTCATCAGTCCCTAAGCTTACACACTACTTAACCTAAATTATCCTAACGACGAACACACACACCCATGCCCAAGGGAGGACTCGAACCTCCGCTGGGACCAGCCGCACGGGATTCAACATAACCTTTGATCTGTCTCAGTCTCTCCTTATAAAAACTACAGAAGTTGGTTAGACTTATTTTGTAAACCATAGCACCGCCTTACTCTTATTCCTCCGTTTCAGGTATGTTTCAGATCGTCTGTCAACAATGCCCACTCGCAAACACGCAAAAACTGTCTTCGAGTGCAATGAACTTAAAATGCAAGATGTAAGGCGATTTCACCAAGCGTATTAGGAACTTAGTGACAAGGAGAGACAAGATGAATCTATTCTACACAACTCAAGAAGCGCCTAAAAGAGAGAGAGAGAGCTGTGAAGTCGAACAGTTCCAGGAAATGTGTCTGTCATCAGAGTCAAGGCAAGCAGTCGACCCACATTAGCACAGATTTGTCAGAAGACCTTATCAATACTGGACATAGTCAAGGACAGAGAGAAAGGAGTGTGTACGAAATCATTCAACCACAGGTCTGCCACCAAAGAAGAGTAGAGGAGATGACACGAGATGTCCCAAGTATCTCAAAATACGAGAAGAGGTTAAAGTCTCCATTGAAAAATTACAGCCAGTCGATTCTCACTAATGTAGGTGCAAATCTACGAGATTCTAGTACGATTATTCCAGAATAATTTTTGTTACTGATTACAATATTAGTTTCAAGACACCAGCTACTGATGTATGTCTGAATGTCAGTTCCTCGCCCTGCAAATGACGTCAGCCCACCTATCATCGAAAGAAATGTTATCTCCAATGACAAAATTTCGTGTCCATAAGCTCAAAGTGGCTGCTTTTAAAGCCCTGTTACAGAAAGAAGACTCAGCGGCGATCAAATTTTCTTTCGACTGTCGGAAGAATATGGTCTTCATGTTACAACTGTTGAAATGTATGCAGACGGATGCCCTGGCCAAAATGAGAATTCTGCAATGGTTGGAATGCCGTGTTATTGGTTGCAGCTTGAATCTCCCAGTAACATTCACGAAGTATATCTAACGTTTCCTGTTGTTGGGCGTTCTTTCCTACCTCCAGACCGTGTACTTGGAAGAACAGAGAACAAGGTGCGGAGAAGAAGTATTACTGTGGATCCTGCAGAATATATTGCCGTGTATTTGGAAGAATAGAGAAGAAGGTGTGAAGAAGAAATGTCATTGTGAATCCTGGAGAATATATTGAACTGTCTGAGGACGACGGTGCTGTTTTAAGGCTCGGAAGTGATCTCCTAGTACAACACTGGATACATGGCCTATCTTAAATAAATAAAACTCAAAGTGGATGCCATTTCCGACTTCACTTCTGAATTATCTTCAAGAAAGGCAAGTCTGCAGTTTTGGTTAGAGGTGAGCCCAATTATATATGTGACATTGGTGTTTTCTGTTCGCTCCTGAAAAAACATCAGAAAATTGACAACATTACCTTAAGTACTCTACCGAAAGATGTGCCACCAAAAACGGAAAAACTAAAGGATATCGATAAACTGCTCTCGAACCGGTTTGGCAAAGCGTGGCAAAGTAATGAGGACCTCGTCTTGTATTCCAGCCTGATGAAAACGGAACATGCAGAGAATGAAGATTCCGCTGAACAGCTAGACGAAGGGAAAATGAATGGGGTGGTGAAGAAGACACTGGCTTCAGAATATGAATGATATCCTGTTAAATCAGCACTTACATTATTTTCTGGATACACAATATTACACTTTAAGAAATATGTAGGAAAGTAATGTGTATCGTTCAACATTTACTTGTCATCTTTGGAAAATTTTGTTACATTATGATTGATAATGAGTTTAATTATTGGCATTTCATATTTTTATATACTATGATTGAAATATTTTGTGATTTCAAATACATAAACAATAAAAGAACGTCGATAATTAAACATAAATAAATATATTATTTTACTGAAGGCAAGCAAGAAACTTTTTTTTTTCGTTTCCTGAAAAATTTGCAAAAGTAGATACGGCGGATTTCGGAACCGTGCGCCTTATATACATATGAAGTGTATCTTAACGTGATGCACTCTACGTAAAACTTGGTATATAATTTTACCCTCAGAATTGACAGTTGCAAATCCTGCATTTTAGCTACGGATATTACTGAAACCATTTTTCGATTTCTCTTTTGTTGTTCGATCATTTGGAGTGGATCCTTGATACAGTGCGTAGAAAAATAAATTTTGTGTTAACGGCGGCAAACTAACTTTTCCCTTATGACACAATGTGTATGCCATTGTATCGGATGCGAAATGTTATGCATTACAAAAACTGCACTGTAAATTCATCAAACCGCTATTATAACTCTCAAAATTATTTGGAATTACGTTGAGTGCACACTTAAGAGTATATTTCAAAACAACAATAGAATTATCATTATCAACGTCCACATTATTCCTATTACTTTGTTCTACGCAAAAAGTGTTCCTGTAGCTCTTTGTCTTTCGTTCGAGCACGTTTGTGTTCTTCTTCGAACCATAGCCTAAAACAAATATAATTTCCGTATAACATGCGAACTCTAAGCTACTCAAAGTGCAGGAACTGAAAATTAGGAACTTACCTCAAATTTTGTGATAACGGCGGCAAATGAACACAAAGTTCGGTTTACTCTTAAGCAAAGGAAAATACAAAAACGAAGCAAATAAACAACATTATGCACAGTCTTCGTCACTACAATGTTTGGTTTTTCATTGCCGACATGAACGACCCGGCAGTTGTGCCACTGTAGCTACCGGTGCCTGTGTTGCAGCAAATTAACCGTTGGCACCATTTAAACATGAAAATACCTAGAACGCGATTTAAATACGAAACGCTATTACTTTTGTGAGTCAGTTCTGCCACATGTGATCGGTACGCGGGGTAGAGGTTGGTAGCTGTGTGAGAAACAGGAAAACTTTTCTCATGTGTGTATGTTTACTTCCTTTTACCTCTCGTAACGTTTATCGACACTCATAACCCTCGAATTATGTAAGTTTCATTGGGCGTCCTGGTATAATTAGTATTAAAAATCAGCATTCCAATTTTCGATGTTGACGTATTAATATTATGATATGGTTACACATTACAAATGTTAAAAGTATTTAGCCTGTAACTTTAAAACGTCTTGTCTTCAGAAGTATAGATTTTACGTCCAACTCTTCATTTTATTAACAAACGATCGTAGTTTATACGATGGAATGTGTGTGTGGCTAAGGCAGATGTTGGGAAATCGTCTGTGAGATGATGGTTACCTCCAAAAAGAAAAAGAAATGAAGCATCTGAGGTGTCTGGTCACTTTCCTGACTTAATGCTAACCAGTTGCACTGACAGTTATGTGCAGTCACCCACCTACAGATTTACAACCTCCACTGATGATGATGATGTTTGGTTTGTGGGGCGCTCAACTGCGTGGTTATCAGCGCCCGTACAATTACCCAATCTTTGCTCAGTCCAATTTCGCCACTTTCCTGGATGATGATAATGATGAGGACAACACAAACACCCAGTCGTCTCGAGGCAGGTGAACCTCCACTGAGAAAAACCAGAAGAGGTAGCAGGGGAAAAACTGGTGACAAACATAGTAGGGCAGTGAAACAGCGAAGATAACAGCAGCGAAAAGGCTGCACGTTAAGATGATGAAGAAGAAGAAGAAGAAGAAGAAAAGGACCAAACTACAATCAGACACCCAGGAAACTACTGAAGTAATCCCACGAAACTACTGAAGTAATCTTGACGAAAATCAACAAGGCGCGCGCGCGCGTGTGTGTGTGTGTGTGTGTGTGTGTGTGTGTGTGTGTGTGTGTGTGTGAGAGAGAGAGAGAGAGAGAGAGAGATGACTCAGGACATAAAATCTTCGTTGTTTATGCACAATTATAAAAGGAGTAATAATGATTAAAAAAATTTTGTGATCTTTGAGGCTTTCAAGTGTATAGCCGAGTTCGTGCTTCCCTTCGACGACCGACGACCAACGACCAACCCAGTCGTAGAGATCGTGCGCGAATGGAAGCAACAATTTGGCAGTACACAGGGAAGCTCGCCATGAAGTGGCTGCTGTAAAGCCGTAAAAATATTTTGCTGTTCGGCCTACTTTAGAGGTACCACACAGAATTTTATAAATGCCTGATTGCATTTATCTGTGTGCTGACGTCCTGTCAGAATGTATGTTGCTATTTCTCTATCGATGCTATACAACCTAGAAACAATTCGCTGAATGACAGAAAGAAAACATTTTTTAAAATTATTTTTCTTCGAAGTTGAAGGATCACATCATTAATAGAAAATAATACTCTATAATAACATCTCTATTCAGGTAAATATTTAAGAATAATATCTGAGCTGTCAGTATAACATCTCAACAACTTAATAATCTATCTGAAGTATTATTGTGAAACTACACTTTGTGCTTAGCCTGCTGTAAATGGATTATTCCTAAATTACCAAACTTATAATTCTCCCACATCACAGAATAATATAACTTAATATTTTTTTGAGCTAAGTTAATCTAACAGCATCTACCAGCTAACATCATATTTCAAAGAAGCTGATGATGATGTTTGATTTGTGGGGCGCTCAACTGCGTGGTTATCAGCGCCCGTTCAAAGAAGCGTGTACAACACAATATAATGTAATCACATAACTAACATAAATTTGAAAGTAAGTGTCCGTTGGGTTTTCACGACTGCTGAAGCGATTTCAATGGAATTCGGTATGGAGATAATGTCGATGGCATTCGGTATGGAGATAACGTGAACCATGAGGAAGAACTTAGGCTACACTAGGCAATTAAATAAAAAAGCTAAGCCGATGAAGTCTGGAATGGAACAGTAATAAGCAATTTAGAAAATGAAGATAATACCAAACTATTATTGGTGACAAAAGTAACTAAAACTGAAAACGTTTGAATATCATTTTCGCTGTAATTCCTACTCAAAATTCAAGGGCCACTTCTGAAAAACATGAAGTTGTAACAAAAGCAACCAATCATTATCATGGATGAGCTTTATTCTGCTCACGAAACGTGTAAGTCACAATGCTTCACCGTAAGTCTGTTCTCTGCTGTGCATTACAAGCAAGATTAGCTACAAATGTATGAACTCACAGAGTTAACTACCACACGAGCATGCCACACCGTTCGTTGCCGTATGTCTCCGAGATTTTTTTTTTTAATACAATAAACTGAGTAAACCACTGAAGTGACTGGTTGCAGACAATACAGGACTGCCTATCTGCATCACTCCGACAACACTTACTTTGCTCGTAGACCTAATAGTTTTCGGGGGAGGACGTTAAGATAAGGTCACTGCATGCTGTGTACCAGCTGGAATTAGGGATGAGGAAGGAAATCGATCGTGCCCTTTGCAAAGGAATCTACCTTAAACTATTTAACAAAACCGCGGAATACCTAAATCTAGATGGCAGGTTAGAAATCTGAAACATGCTTTTCCGAATATGAGTTGAGTGTCTCAATATAGTTCTGAAAGGCATAAGAAACAAGGTCCCTGGTGTAGACCACATTACCTCAGAATATTGAGTTCTTTCGAAGGGCCAGTCATGACAAAACTGTCTCACCTTACATACAGGATATGCGAGACAGATGAAATACCCTCAAATTTCAAGAAGGATTTAATTATTCCAATTAATAAGTTTCTTTTGGTGACCATTTTCGCAGCATCTATATATACGTTCTAGTAGCTTAAAAGAAAACTTCTGCACGCTGCACATTCATTTTTTTATTTTATCTGCGCAGCTAGACGCGTTTCGCCTTATTTACAAGGCATCTTCAGTGTGTATTCTGAAATATAGCACTTTTTCGCTTGCATGCATTCAGTGGGTGTTCTGAAATATTACATTATTTTTTTCGCTTGCAGATTACAGATTTAACACAGTTCATGGAAGTTTTATAAGGAAATGGAAAGGTACTTACAGATTAACTTCTAATTCTTTATTTGTCCGTCAAACAGCTTCCTCTCGCCTGGAAAACTGGTTGAAAGCTTGCAGTTTTTCTTGTAGTCGCTATTATCGAAACAAAGCACGGAACAGCCATTTTCTGTGTTTTGAGTGGCATTTGTTTTCGTAAGTGTTGCCAACTTTCTAAGTTTTTGCTTTCGATTGTTTTTGTTCGACTGTCCGCGCGTTGTAAGGTGTGTGTGTGTGTGTGTGTGTGTGTGTGTGTGTGTAGAGGAGGAGATGGGGGATGAAAAGTAGTCTCTGAACAGGATCAACATAATCAGAATCTCTGTGTGTGCCGCCCCCCCCCCCCCCTCCCTAGTGAGGCACTAATGATGAACAGCTAGGTCGTCAAGTGTCAAGGACGGTAAAAACATAAAACTGCTACATGCGAAGCAAAACCTTATTTTTTCCAACAGAGGAAATAGGAAGAGTTGAGGAACAAAACTTCTGGCATATTTTAGAAATAGATACGGAATGAGCTCCCTCTGTACCGTGCGACCCCCGTCGAAGTACGCGGTCCGTAAATGTGACAGCTGTCTGGTATCAAGGCCAGGGAGCTGAGTGATGTGGTCGAGGAACACATTTTTATGACCTTTCACTTAACAAGAACGGTGAGTGGAACATTTTCAACGGCTACAAACACAACGCCAATCATAATACACGGTGTTGTCCGTTAATGCCGGGTATGCATGTAGAGAAAATTCTGTACGCACCGTGTTTTCAGCAATCTTCTTTTAATAGCAGAACTAGTCTACCGTGGTATATATCCTATTTTTCATGGCCGCTGAGAAATATTTTCTTCCTCATTAGTTTCATTTGTCCAGGGCTAGTACATAGATATGTCGTCCGCGACTCTCTCTCTCTCTCTCTCTCTCTCTCTCTCTCTCTCTCTCTCTCTCCCTCCCTCCCTCCCTCCCCTTTAGATACAGTAATAGAACTACTGGGGCAGGTAGAGGCTACGTGAAGGCGGCGGACCCCGTCTGTGCACTCCACAACAGTACTCTGCTTTTACCGCATATATCCTTTTCTTGCGCCAATCCAGCTTGTAGCGCGAAAGTGGCAGACCTATATATGACTTCTTCCCAACATATTTTACGACCTACGTTTGGTTTTCGGGCTGTGGAGGGATCAGCCGTTACCTTAAACATGTATATTGCACAGCTATTTTTCGACAAAATTAGAAGTACTAGTGAGTCGCAGAAAACAGAGAGGCGCTGAGAATACAGTATGTGTAACTTGCTAGCCGCCATCCATCGATCAGCCTTCTGCCAACAGTATTCTAACATTGCTTCCGAAGCATGATGCTTTCAATGACAAAGACCGTACCATTCAAACATGCTGACTCTACTCACCTCGCGGTTGATTTGTTAGTTTTTCGCATCAGTAATAACTTACCAGTGGGCAATATATCGATTCTGATGCAAGCATTTTACCACGAAACGACACTTCTTCAGCGTACCCCCACCTCAGTACATTCAGTCTAATGCAGAACCGCCCACAACGCTCTTTAACATAGGGAACTCCAGTACAACAGAACATTCGAGTACCGAGTAGACAGAGGCTCAGTTGGACGGGCAAGAGGTCCTAAGGCAGTCTTACATTATCTGAAAGTATTATTACAGGTAGCTGAATGAGCTGTATACGAATTCGCCTCACAGAATTTGTATTTCGTAACAACTCACACATCTCACAACACATACGACGTGACTGAATACTCTGTTTAACCTCGTTCTGTTTTGAATTGTGAAAGAAGTAAGGCCGAAGGTTAGATATCGTTATTATCGGATGAGAGAAAACGAGACAGTGTCTTTTTGGTAAGCTTGAGGCGCAATCACTTACAAAATCTTGCAGTTCTCAGACTAAAATGCATATGACGAGAAGATCCGCCTATCTGACTTTTCACAGACGCCTTCTCGAATAACACCGACTGGATTGACTACCGTTGACTATTTTCTCTGCCTAAATGTTTGCATATGTGAAGAGCAGCGCACTTTGAAACGACTGGACCTATAAATAACCGGTCCTATCCATTCCAAACAGGTTTATCTGCCTCCAGACAGGCAGCGGTGAGTCACTGTGCGAACGCTCGTGCCACGAGGTTGACTCGGCCGCTGTCACAGGCAAGCACTCTCCACCCACACGCCGAGCGTCAGACTGGTTACCCCACCGACACACAGACCCCTGTCACCCTCAGCTGTCTCTTCTGGGTGGCAGATGGAATGCGGATACTGGGTGGTGCACATGCGTCCAAAAATACACTTCCGCCACACGTCTGGAATGCTTCGGAGAATCGTGATAGCTACAGTCTGATTTAAATTAAGTGGCATTTGATGTTTAAGGTGCAACGTTGGTACGGGTATACCCACAAGATGAAACACTTTAAAGCGTCTAGCTCGTACGTAAATCACACAGAAAATGCGAAATTTACGGCAGTATAGAGGCTACAGAGGCTGTAAGAACGCAAAATTTTTATCTTAATTTTAGTCTGGACCACAGCTGCGTTAATTTTTTGGAAACTGGTGGAATTTTCCAGTCCTGGAAAGAGCTCTAAACTTATGCCTTCACATATCGAAAACTATGGACTTTACTGAAATACTACTATTTTTCTCTTTTGCTACCAAAGTACCTCTATACGGTAAAGGATCTTTTCATAGTTGTGTATCAAACTGCGTGTATCATATTTAAGCTCCGGAAAACGACGTGTTTTTGGAATTCTGTCAATATTTATATCGTGGAACTAGGAAATTTTAAGTGTGCACCTCCTACAAAATCAGCAAGAATTCTGAACTTGACATACGCTACAGGTTTTTGACAACGTCAAGCAAGATTCTATCCTTGATAGAAATAAGAAACAGGCGGTATTATATGCGCCCTGAAAACTTTCCTCCTCTGCGCAGAGGAAGTGGAACCACAGCGAGACACGACACTGCCAGGCTTTTTTTTAAAAAAAAAAAAAATCTTCAAATGGCTCTGAGCACTATGGGACTTATCATCTGAGGTCATCAGTCCCCTAGAACTTAGAACTACTTAAACCTAACTAACCTAAGGACATCACACACATCCATACCCGAGGCAGGATTCGAACCTGCGACCGTAGCAGTCTCGCGGTTCCGGACTGAAGCGCCTAGAACCGCACGACCACCACGGCCGGCGTGCCAGGCTTCCAATGATAATATACGGTATTTACTGATGGCGGAGGCAGTCACAGTCCACTTAGCTGTCGAGTGACACCGAATGCCTCTATTTAACTTTGCATTGCCAGAGTTGCGTTGCTACACTGGGTATGCCTTTGAGTACTTTCAAATAACAGTGACGCACAATCCGGAAGTACCGTATGTCAGTCGTTAACTGGAAAAAAAAACATTCTCTAAGGAGAGAATGAGTCAATTAGAAGATATCTGTCGATGACTGTTTCGGAGAATAGGCTTGAGCGACACTTCCCGATATTTCAAACGGTAACTTCTGATGAGCGGACGAAATAACGGCCAATTAAGTAGCACAAAGGGGTGATCCAAACGTTCGTACTCTGAGGACGTTAAAAAAGCCTTTGCAAATGGTTGTAAAGAGCGTATAGATAGCACACTGTAATCATTCACACGGCATATTTCGTAAAACAAAACATGAAGGGTACCAATCACGCACGTGAAATTAGTCAGGTCATACGTCGACAGGCAGAAGCATATATATGTGTGTGTGTGTGTGTGTGTGTGTGTGTGTGTGTGTGTGTGCGCGCTGTTGTGGTCTTCAGTCCTGAGACTGGTTTGATGCAGCTCTCCATGCTACTCTATCCTGTGCAAGCTTCATCTCCCAGTACCTACTGCAGCCTACATCCTTCTGAATCTGCTTAGTGTATTCATCTCTTCGCCTCCATCTACGATTTTTACCCTCCACGCTGCCCTCCAATACTAAATTGGTGATACCTCAATGTCTCAGAACATGTCCTACCAACCGATCCCTTCTTCTAGTCAACTTGTGCCACATACTCCTCCCCAATTCTATTCATATACAGGGTGTTACAAAAAGGCACGGCCAAACTTTCAGGAAACATTCCTCACACACAAAGAAAGAAAATATGTTATGTGGACATGTGTCCGGAAACGCTTACTTTCCATGTTAGAGCTCATTTTATTACTTCTCTTCAAATCACATTAATCATGGAATGGAAACACACAGCGACAGAACGTACCAGCGTGACTTCAAACACTTTGTTACAGGAAATGTTCAAAATGTTCTCCGTTAGCGAGGATACATGCATTCACCCTCTGTCGTATGGAATCCCTGATGCGCTGATGCAGCCCCGGAGAATGGCGTATTGTATCACAGCCGTCCACAATACGAGCACGAAGAGTCTCTACATTAGGTACCGAGGTTGCGTAGAAAAGAGCTTTCAAATGTCCCCATAAATGAAAGTCAAGAGGGCTGAGGTCAGGAGAGCGTGGAGGCCATGGAATTGGTCCGCCTCTACCAGTCCATCGGTCACCGAATCTGTTGTTGAGAAGCGTACGAACACTTCGACTGAAATGTGCAGGAGCTCCATCGCGCATGAACCACATGTTGTGTCGTACTTGTAAAGGCACATGTTCTAGCAACACAGGTAGAGTATCCCGTATAAAATCATGATAACGTGCTCCATTGAGCGTAGGTGGACGAAACTAAAATGAGCTCTAACATGGAAATTAAGCTTTTTCGGACACATGTCCACATAACATCTTTTCTTTATTTGTGTGTGAGGAATGTTTCCTGAAAGTTTGGCCGTACCTTTTTGTAACACCCTATATATATACAGGCTCTAAAAATGGCTCTGAGCACTATGCGACTTAACGTCTGAGGTCATCAGTCGCCTAGAACTTAGAACTAATTAAACCTAACTAACCTAAGGACATCACACACATCCATGCCCAAGGCAGGATTCGAACCTGCGACTGTAGCGGTCGCTCGGCTCCAGACTGTAGCGCCTAGAACCGCACGGCCACTCCGGCCGGCATATATAAAGGTCACATTTTGGTAGATGATTGTTGCAGTGTCTGTGTGTTTATGGGTTGCATTTTTTCATATGACTTGTCAAGCCAATGGCAGCAATTATCACAAGCGTATCTGACTGCTGAGGCAGGAGCAGTGGTAGCATTGCGAAGCTTTTTCTGCCTTAATCTATCTAACAAGCCTTCATGATGCTTCTACATTCCAGATGATATATCATCACGCCACTCTGGTCTCATGCTAGCTCGTGCCTCCCATCTGTTTGTGTCGATTCCAAAGCTCTCCATATCTCGTTTACAGGAGTCCTTGAACCTCAATACAGGGCGTCCTACAGGTCTTTTGGCTATAGAGATCTCTCCAAGCGTCACCTCACGTGGTAATCTATCAGGATCCATACGGTGGACGTGTCCCAGCCAGCGGAGTCGTCTCTGCTTCAAGATAGCTGAAACACTGTTGCAGTTTGTTTTAGATAGCACTGCTTGGCTGGCTCTGAGCACTATGGGACTCAACTGCTGTGGTCATAAGTCCCCTAGAACTTAGAACTACTTAAACCTAACTAACCTAAGGACAGCACACAACACCCAGCCATCACGAGGCAGAGAAAATCCCTGACCCCGCCGGGAATCGAACCCGGGAACCCGGGCGTGGGAAGCGAGAACGCTACCGCACGACCACGAGATGCGGGCAGCACTGCTTCGTTGGTCACTCGGTCCTTCCACGTTACTCCGAGGATGGATCTCAAGCACCGCATGTGGAAAGCATTAAGGCGACGTTCTTGTTTGGCATAGGTAGTCCATGTTTCCGATGCATACAAAAGGATGCTGAGGACGCAAGTTTGATATACAAGAATTTTGGTGGTCAAAGAGAGTTTGTTGTTTTTCCAAGCAACTACTGAATACGAAATATGTGGGAATTGACGCGCCAAGTGAAGGACGGTTTCACTGCGCCCTTTATGCCATCCCCTGAGGCCTTTTTCTGCGGATTGTGAGCGGCGGTATATGTGTAATTCTTGCCTCGGCCACACAGAAGAAAACCGCGTGATTTCAACCCTGGGTGTCGTCGTCCTGACCTCCGTCGCAGAAGCGTCAAAACAAGGTGTGAAATGTAAGAGAGGGGGTTTGATGACCTTCGCGTCGTGTGACAAGTTCGCGAAGCTGTGTATCAATTTGACACCTCACACGAACTTCTGAGCTGTGGCCTCTTTTCGCACGTGTCGAGACCACGCTGTTTGGAGCGTCGCCGAGCCCAAGGATAAAGCCACAGGACGGCACGTCTTTGCTTCATTACAGAGGAAGGCTGTAGGCATCTCCGAACAAAATT
Organism: Schistocerca cancellata; assembly: GCF_023864275.1. Classification (NCBI taxonomy): domain Eukaryota; kingdom Metazoa; phylum Arthropoda; class Insecta; order Orthoptera; family Acrididae; genus Schistocerca; species Schistocerca cancellata. The sequence goes on along the minus strand of NC_064626.1, from coordinate 1,139,650,294 downwards.
ACAAACACCTGCACTGCAACAAAAGACAATTACAGGATCTCGAAAACGGTATCCTTTAATTTTGTCGCACACTGTATATTTCTAGAATCTTTGTTTAACACTTGTGTTCGAAACATTGCAAGTTGAGATAAATGGTGTCCATCTTCAGGTGACAGCCATCCTAGGTTTGTGAGCATCTCCACCATTCGTGCCAGCCTTCTTTGTATGCCTTCGGCACCCCCTGATAAATTTGGTACAAGTCTTTCATTCTTCAGTAATATTCTAATATGGCGTTCACAGGTATTTTGCAAGCAGTCTCCTTTGTGGAATGACTGCACCATCCCAGTATTCTGCCAACGAGCTATAACCCATCACACTGTTGTCGGAGCCTGTGTGACCATTCTATTTCATATCCGTACAAATGGCCAAAATCAGGCGCACTGTGACTCACTGATGTTGCAATCGTATGATATAACTGTTGTTTGTTCACTGACTTGCACAATTTTACATTTTATACATTTAAAGCAAATTACCATTCTTTGCATTACGTTAAACTCTTATGAAGATCCTACTGAATATTTGTGCAGCTTTTCTACTAAAAGTACTTCATCATCAGAGGAAACTGCATCATCCAGAAAAAATATGATTTTGCTTTCCATATTGCCTGCCAGGTCACTAACACAAACCACGAACACTGACGGTCTCTATACACATCCCCCGGGCACACCAGAAGTTACTTCTACATCTGCTGACGACTCTCCGTCCGGTGTTCAGTACGTTGTCAGTACTCTCACTGTGTGAAATCTGAAGCAAATACTTGTGAGCAATAGGCAATAAATATTATTTGCACAAATAAAATTCTCGGTGCCTCGGTATGTCACGAGCTTGGAATGTATGCCACTGTTGGCAGCTCTGCTGAAACCAACAGGATATAGTTTGTTACATTTGTTGACAAAAATTAACTATGAGAGCTAGCGAGACCGATTAACACTGAGACAGGTGTGAACTTCTTTGCGAGTTAAGGATCAAATGTAGAAAACTTGAAGAACATTTTTAATATGGTGACTGGAAACGGGAATAAAACACGTTTGTTCCAAGTTGTCACTAACAAGTTTTTACACATATCTAGAAATATATGATGAAGTGGATATCTAGAAATATATGATGAGCACACAGAAGTTGGAACATCGTAGGAACAATCTGGCCTGTGATAAGTAGTAAGAAAGAGTAACTAGAAAAACAAAATAGTAGTTATTTATTCGTCAGTAATCAGACAATAACTCTCAGAGAAGTAACTAAAATATTTTTCAAATCCACAATGTCTGTCCCACGTCCCTCTACACCTTAGCTGGTTATAAAACAAAGCAACCTAATTAGCCTGCAGCTACAATCTAATTTCAATGGGGCCAAGAGAGTGGCCATCTGTATGTGAACTGTGCTTTCGTGCATGTGTATGTGTTTGCTACTTCGGGAGAAGGCCTTTCGGCCAAAATCTTAAATGTATAGCATTTTTTTGTTGTACCTGTCTGTCACCCGATGTCTCCTCTATATAGTGAGCAGCAATCTATATTTTTCATAACACCATTGTTATTTCTGAAAAGGAGGTATTTGTTAATACCTAATATAAATCAAAGTATTAGGAAATCTTTTTTTGAAGGTATTTGTCTGGGGGTAGCCATGTACAGAGGTTGAATGTGAATGATAACCAGTTCAGACAAGAGGAGAATAGAAGTTCTTAAATGTAATGCTACAAAAGATGCTGAACCTAGAAGGATAAAGTGAAAAGTAATGAAGAATACTGGATTGAATCGGGAAAACTTGGCACAGCTTGACTAAAAGAAAGTATTAGGCCTAGTTGACAGAACACACCCTTAGACATAAAGAAATAGTGACTCTGGTACTGTAGTTAATAGTGGGGAGTTAAACTGTAGAGAGAGACTGCGGCATGAAAACAATGACGAAGTTGAAATTCACGTGGGTTGCAGTAGTTATTCAGAGGTGAAGAAGCTTGCACAGGATATAGTGTGGACAGCTGCATCAAACCCGTGTTCTAACTGAAGATGGTGACTACAACAACAGCAGCAGCAGCGTTAAACACGTTACAGTTTGTAGCATCCACACACTAGTAGCTACAATACTAATTTTGTATTAAAGAAATTGTTGCCACATCAACAGTTTGCAAAGACTTGTGCTGCTTCAAACTGCTATAAATACTTTTCAAAACCCTTATTTACATTGGAATAAAATTAATTTTACTCTCCTCCGTAAATACTAATGATTTTTAATTTCTTTTACAATGACAGACCATGTTCACTCAAACTGTTCAAAGAGTTCACTATTTCACTAAAAAGTCAAATATTTTTTGTACTGACAGCAATAATTTTGTCACAAAGACTGTAAACAACAGAAATATATTACCAGTATTAATAGAAGACTAACACTATGTAATAACTTACGAAGGTTGTTTCGTAAGTTTGGTAAATTTTCATGAAAGAATGGAACATTTTTGTTGCACTGCACGGTTTGCAAGTTCAATTATTCCAATGATCGTATAAAGAATTTCAACCACGTACAGCGAACAGTTCATTGTTGACAGGCGTCTGAATTGGACGTGTGTTGACTGCGACTGAAAATGGAGAAAACTAAGTTTTGTGCTGTAAACATTTTTATTTGAATGGTTGGACGGCTGCAACAGCATTTAACTTGGGATTAAATGAATTTCAACACGGTAAGACAAGCACCAAAGATGAAGCAAACTCAACACAAAGGGAACCATTCACAAAATCCATGATATGGTAATGCAAGACCACCGAATGAAAATTCGTGATACTGCTTGCACTGTAGACGTCTCAACTGAGTGAATGCATAACATCCTGCACGGAGAATTAACTATGAAGAAGCTATGTGTGAGGTGGGTGATGCAATTGCTCACAGTCAACCAAATATGCTCCCGGCACAACATTTCAACACAATGCTTGGCGATTTTTAATCACAATCTGCAAGTCTTTTTGAGACAATTTGTGCCGATTGATAAAATCTGAGGCCATAATTACTCACCAGAGTAAAAACAATGGGTAAAGCCGGTGAAAGTAAACTGAAGAAGGCGAAGACCATTTTTATCAGATGGTACGGTGATTCCTTCTGTCTTTGGATTCTCAAGGAATAATCCGCATATATTGCTTGGAAAAAGGAAGAAACATGAAACTTTGACTTGCTGGGAAGAAATTTTCATCAAATGAGAAAGTGCTAGTTGTAGTCAATGAGAGGATTGCTGAAGCGAGTGTACGTCAATCAAGCGAGACCTTTTTATCAGAATTTTCACACCACCCTCATAAAAACAAATTAAGATCAGAGAATTTTAACTAGCACAAATTGATTCCCCAATAATCTGCACACTTTGCAACACTTGCGGCTTTACAAAACTGCATTCAAGCTCACTTAAAAAAAAAAAAAGAGTAAAATAGCAGCTTGTTAGCCACTCCTACAATTTATCAGAATGTTTGGACTCATTAATTTAAATTTCAGTTGCCTCTAAAAGTACGCATTATATAAGTTTCCACGAGGTGTAAAAAGCATACCATGACACAACCTGGTCCCACAAGAAGTCTAATTTGAAACAATATTTCTCAATAACCACATTACTATGGTTTAACAGCCATGACATCAATAGAGCTGATGAGTGAGTTTCTCACAAGTGGATGATAGAAATAACAAAGTCCAGGCTCAATATTAATTCCTTGAAAATAATTAGTACTTATAACTTTCATTTGTCATTGACTTAATTGTCTTCTAGAATCACATGTAATTGAAGCGCAAAAATACAAACGTCCATTCCTACACCGACGAGAACTCTGCCACGTAAAGACAATGACCAATTTTATATCTCAGAATCAGTAAGTCCCAGCTGCAGCCTTTCAACTCATGTTTGCGAGAATGGTGAACAACATACGAGACAAAATTAAACAGGTTAATAAAGAAATAGCTTAATTGTCCTGCACAGAGGAAAATTGTAGCTCATACACTTATCCATGCTACCCTGTAACAGTGGTGAAGTACCGTGACCCATCTAGTGTTGGATTAATGGCAAATATTGAAAATATTCAAAGTAGAGGAACAGTGACTGACCTTTTGCACTGCGACAAGTGGGTTCCAGAAATTTTAAAAAATATGATTCACTATCACTTGAAGGAAGCTAGGAGTTATGTTCAAAATCTTTTATCAATTTATTATGAAACTTTTTTTCTCAACTATTCCAGATATTCCCAGAAGCTCTTTCCACAGCACTGCTGTAGTGATTGCAAAGTTAGGATCAGTATAAATGAAAATATGTATTTCCTTGCATGTGCCCACGAGTGTTCTGTTGAGATTCCTCCAACTTTGCAGTAGGTCATGTTATTCAATGGAATGCATCTCTGTTACTGTTGAGTGGCCTTTGATAACTAACAATAATTATTAGAAATAACATGACATTTTCTACTCATATAAGCAGTAAAACAGATTTTTTCCCCAATAAAGCACACCAAGAAATCCTAATTAACATGAGACAAACTTCAGCTACTGTCAAACTCATTTTTTCAGTCCAGTAAAGCATGAGATCTTTAGAAAAACTATTATGTTCCACCACAATCTGAATTGAATTAACGACAGAAAGTAAACAGCAGCTCAAAGTTAGACTTTTTCCATCAATGAAGAGGTTGTCCTGAACTCTACAGGTGTATAGTTTTGATGTGCACAGTTATTCTGGATTGGTACGAGTATGGAACATCAGTTCAAATATGGGATACTATACAGGCACAAACCAGAAACCAGAAACTTTAAATACTGTGACATTCCCTCCGGCGAACCATGGTGTATGTCCCAGGAAAAAATCTTGAAATTTATCAGGAAACATCCCTTTCATTTATTCAGAATAAAACTAGAAACTAAGAATAGAAGAATAGCTATGACAGACAACTAGCATCAACTTACTAGAAAAGGGAAATGGAGACACAAACACACACACTTAAATGTACAAATTAGATAAGCTTCCACAGTTTTTTTTTTAAATTTCTTCAATGGAATGAAGAACAAGTAATATAATAGGAGGAAAAGTAACTAAAAACTGTGGATTAACAGTGTATCATGTGTGAGCGGTGATTGGGGATGAGGTGCGAGAGGGGACAGAGAGAGGGAAAAAGGTGGGGGGGGGGGGGGAGAGCTGGCTAGCAACCGCTCACTAAAGGCCCAGGTTCAAATTTCAGAATGCCCCTTATAATAAACTGTAAGTGTCCAGAAAGTTTGAAGATGCAAGCCTGGCTCATAATGAATAAATAAATAAAAAAGAAGTTGCAGACAAGTGTTTAATCTGAAATACTGATAACTGTTACTTGGACTCCAATATTTATCTGTCTCCTGGTAAATCAACTCCTTGCATCCTTCATCTATAATTCAGGATTTTCAGAGTATTTTTTTCTCCAACTTACCCTGGCTTATTTTCTCATTTCAGAAATTCTGTGATTTATATTTTTAACTTTGTGTTTATGTTGGGTGTGTGACAGTTGTTCCCACTTCCAATGGTTCTCGCAAATTTATGTACATGTCCTTTTCATACCAATTATCAATAAACTTTTACTTCTTATAAAATGCTGCAATATCATAGCTTTTTTTTTACACGCAAGGAATTAATATACAGGGTATTCATGAGGGTCGATCAATATTCGGTGACATGACAGGCACATCTGTTCGAAGCAAAAATGGATACCTCAGAGTTATGAGCATTTTTTATCTTAGATTCCATGAAACAAGCTCCTTGCGTTCCATATTCTGAAAGGTGATAGTGGAGGGGATGTAAAGTGTCCAGTAAACAAGTGCTCTTTCACAGTGGGAAGGATGAACAATTGCTCATAGCTGTTAAGGTATGCATTTAATAGCCCATGTTTACTGGACTTTTTTTCTTGATATTACACACACTACCACCTCTCAAAATATGGAAAGCAAAGAGGTTGCTATAGTCGAGATTTGTTTCACAGTATCGAAAAACAAGAAGTGCTCGTAGCTGTTAAGGTATGCACATTAAGGCCCATGTTTACTAGATTGTTTTGCTATGAATGATTGTTCCTGTCATATACCAGAATGTTGACCATACCTCCTAGGACACCTTGTATATGCTGAGAGAAAATCATATCCTGGATGTGCCTCTATCTTTCCCCATTACCAAAGAGGATTAACAGATGGGAGATACAGTTCAAAGACGAACAGTGCACCAAAAGACTGGATAAATTCTTTTTTTTTAAAATGCTAAGTGTTATGCTTCAGGAAAAAAAAAAAAAAACTGGACAAGTGTAAGTTGGACTCATACTCTGAGCATTCTTAATTATGTATGTAGATAATAACAATAGTTTCATGTGGCTCAATGGCATGGTGTAAGTCTTTCTATTGGATGCCACTTTGGCGACTTGCACACGGCAAACCTACCCCAGCTACCCGACCAGGGAAAGGGGACTACAGTTTAATGTGGAATCTGGACCACGTGGTATTTCCGGCAACTCCTCACACTGTTCAGCAATGAAGGCCAGATTATGTATGTAGATAATAACAATAGTTTCGTGTGGCTCAATGGCACGGTGTAAGTCTTTCTATTGGACGCCACTTTGGCGACTTGCACATGGCAAACCTACCCCAGCTACCGGACCGTGGAAAGGGGACTACAATTTAATGGGGAATCTGAACCACATGGTATTTCCGACAACTCCTCACACTGTTCAGCAATGAAGGCCAGATTAAAACGAAGACTAAAAAAATCCACATTATGACAGAGATTCAATCCCATGACCTCTTGATTTCCAGGAACGCACCTCACTACTACACCAATGGGCCTGATTGCCTATAGAGATGTTTCATCTACAGGTTTCGATGAGTGAGTATGCGAGTATCAAAATATGTGACATATATGGCCATAACTTTCAATTGCATTGACTTAGAAGCTTAAATTATTTACACCTCCAAGGGACTGTAGACCTTAGTATTTGACACAAATTTCAACTTTATACCAACACCCAATCCTGAGAAAAAAGGGTATTTACAGATGCCTGCATCTTTCGATTGCAGTGACTTAGAAGCTTAAATTTTTTTACTCCACCAAGGGACCACAGATGCTAATACATGGCATAAATTTCAACTTGATAACCAAACCCATCACTAAGAAAATAGGGGTTGAAGTTAGGACGAACAGACAGATGAACAGCAAGGTGATCCTATAAGGGTTCCATTTTTACTGAATGAGGTACAGAACCCTGAAAAGGACTGAGTGCAAAATACAGAAGACCTATTTTGCAAGATAAATCAATGTCAATATTATTACTTCTCACATAAGAAGAGTGTAACAACTTCATAAAATTACAATAATATAAACTTACACACTTTCATTATTCCCAGGAATTATCCATCAATGTAATACAAGGTGAGTCATTATCTACTATTACGGTACACACTGTGTCCTCTGTCAAATAACAAGAGGTATATTGTGGAATGTAAATTTATGTATAAGTCTAACAAAATTTAAAATGTCTTTCTCCGCCACACCAACAATATCCTCAACTGTCTCATGACATATTTCAAATTTTAAACAGAGGAAATCCTATATGCATTAAACACAATCACAAGATACGCGTGAGTAGTTACTTATGTAAAATGTAGGATGAACCATCATTCTCAGAAACACCTTAACAACTTGCTGAAAACCTGCCAATGCAAAATACCTGAAAATATACAGTTCATTTAGAGGGGTTTGACAAAAATATAGAAACACTGCAAGAAATGCATGCTTGAACATAAATGCTGATGCTAGCCGAAGCTGCAGGTTGCAGTACTTGACCAGGAACAGCACTTCTGTAATTTCCTCAATACATTGTAAGTGTCAGTCATTGTCAGAAGAGTGTTTTGTGTAGATGTGAGAGAATTATTTTGGAACTAAGGGAATTCCGACATGAGTAAGTTGTTGACGCTTGTGTGGTGGGAACTTTAATCACCAAAGGAGCCGAAGTGTTCTGGGCTCTCAAGACGTGCCATATCAAAGACTTATACCGCATACAGGAAAAAGCTTTGAAACATCGTCCACTGCATCACAATGTGGACGAAAGTGTGAGTTGAGTGATTGTGACGTATGGTCATCGAAGAAGCTTGTGACAAAAAATAACATGACGACAGCTCCCAAAGCCACTCCAGAACTGAATGTCACAATCACGAACCTGACCAGTACCGAAATGCGGGAGGAGCTCCATAAGCAGGCAATTGCTGAGTGAGGTGAAATTCCCATGCTACTCATCAGCAACACAAAAGCCCGTAACAGGAAAACGTAGTGCCGAAGCCATAAAACCTGGACTATGGAGCAATGGAAGAAAGGCATCTGGTCAGATGTGTCTTGTTTCACACTGTTTCCAAATTCTGACTAAGTTTATGTCCCATAACTGAAATGTGGCCAGGGTTCGGTGATAATTTTGGCAGCCATATAGTAGTATTCTGTAGGCTCAATGGTTACCCTGTAAGGTCGCATTGCTGCCAGTGATTATGTGACCCTTTTTTCTGATCAGGTCCATTCCACGATGCAAATGTTTGTTCCCCAACAGCGAAGTTGTGTTCCATGGTGATAGGGCCGCCATTCACACAGCTCTCCTAGTCCAGGATTGGTTTTGTGAGCACAGGACTGAATTTTCACATCTCCACTAGCTAGCTGATCTCAAATCAAGCCTTTGTGGCCTACTTTGAAGAGAAGGGCAAGTTGTCACCATCCACCTCCATCATTGTTAACTGAAATTGCCACTATTTTGCAAGAAGAATGGTATACGACTCCCTTAAAAACCATACATGACCTGTATTTATCCATTTTCTGAGATAACTGGAATATGTTTTGAGTGCCAACAGGTTTCCTATACCATATTAGGCATGGTAATGAGTTGTGTTTCTAGAATTCCCATTATTTTGCCCATCCTCTGTATTCCAATGAACATTAACGAATCCATCTGGTGATTTGGTAGTGGAAAAATGTTACCAGCAACGAATGTGTGTGATTAACATGGTATAACATAATGAGAATCTCACAAATGTTGGCAGACATACTTAAAGACCACATTGAAAGATTGTAGTTTCAAGTAAATTCCTTGAGATTATAATTACAAAGCACATACACTGGAACCATCACACTGAAAATGTTTTTTTCAAAGAGGAACCAAAGCAAAGATATAGATTATCTTTCACTGACAGAATGCTCAGAAGATACAACAAACCTACTAAACAGACTGCCTACACAACACTTGTCCATTCTATTAAGAAGTACTGCTACTTGCTGCGGGATCCTTACCAGATAGGATTAACAGAGGAGTCCAAAACAGTTCACAGAAGGGAAATTCATTTTGTATTATTGTGAAACAGGAGAGAGTGTCAAGGATATGATAAGGAAGTTGGAGTGTGAACCATTAAAACAAATTTTTTCATGAAATTGCAGTCATCAACTTTCTCCTCCAAATGCTAAAATGTTTTGTTGACTCCCACCCACACACACAGAAATGACCGTATTGAAATATGGATGTTCGTTTTTTCTACATCCAATTCGAGAGTGAAGAGCTGAGAAATAGTCTGCCACACAATGAAATGTGAATTGGGGAGTAGCTGCACAAAAGTAAATATTGCCTTACAGGCTTAGTCAAAATGAGATATAACATAGGTGAGCTTGTTCCACCTGTAGCAGCATCCATATAGCCTTCCACATTATGGGTCCCATAATGAAGGAGAACCATAATGAAGGACTATCAACAACATGGAACTAGTGAAGGTACACCTTAAAGAAATCTAATAAGCTGTAATAAACTAATTTAATATGCTGTGTTAATAATTATAACTGTCTTTAAATATAACTTGTGTTTGCACGGGCTAATATGAAAACTTTAAAATTGTGTAGTAGAGCTGCTGCTTTGTCTGTTGTACTTAGCAAAGGACATGAAAGGAAGTGAGAGAGCTTCGTAGCCTGTCCCCCACATTATTCTATTTGCACATTAAGTAAGCTGTGAAAGAAACAAAAGAAAAATGTGGATAGCAAATTCAAGTTCAGGGACGGGAAATAAAACCTTTGAGGTATGCAAATGAGACTGTACTTCAGTGAAAGATGGCAAAGGGCTTCCAAGATCAGTTGAACAAAATGGATAGCGACTTGAAAAAGAGGTAATAAGATGAATATCAACAAAAGTATTAGAAGGATAATGGAATGTAGTATAGTTAAATCAGGCAATGCTAAGGGTATTAGATTAAGAAATGAGAGGCTATAAATGGTAGATTATTTTTGTAATTTGTGCAGCAAAATAACTGAGGGGGGTGGGGGCACTGGCAGTAGCAAGAAATACCTTTCTGAAACAAAGAAATTTTGTAACATCGAATGTAAATGTAATTTTTATGGAGTGTAGCCTTGTATGCAAATGAAATGTGGACCATAAACAGTGCAGACAAGAAGATCACTTGGTTAGTCAGTTGATTCAGGGGAGGGGATAAAACAGCAAGGCTATTGGTCCCATCGGTTTAGGTAAGGATGAGGAAAAAAGTTGGCCTTACCCTTTCAAAGGAACCATCTCAGCATTTGCCTGAAATGATTTAGGGAAGTCACGGAAAACCTAAACCAGGATGGCCAAACACGGGTTTGAACCATCATCCTGACAGTGTGCTTACCACTGTGCCACATCACACGGTACACAAGAAGAGACCAAAAGTTCTGAAGGGTGATTCAGGAGAAAGCTGAAGATTACATGGGTAGACTGGGTAACTAATGAGGCGGTACAGAATAGAACAGGGGATAAAACAAATTCATGGCACAACTTGACCAAAAGAAGGAATCGATCAGCTGATAGCATACACATTAAGGCATCAAGGAAAGGGCAATATGGGGATGGAGGGAAGTGTATGTGTGTGGTTTCAGGTTGTAGAGGGGGAGCCGAGGCAAGAATACAGTAAATGGATGTAAGTTGCAATAGTTTTTCAGAGATGAAGAGGCTTGGTGCAGGCAGCCTAGCATGGAGATTTTCATCAACCAAGTCTTCAGACCATAACAACAACAACAACAACAACAACAATGATGACGACAACAGTTGCTGTTCATGTACTTATGCTTGCTTGTTAGTATTTACATGACTCAATCAATAAATAGGCTACCGATGAATATCTGCAATCTACATGTCATATGAATAGACATGTTTAAAATGAACATTCTTACCTGACTCGTTATGTGCAAGAAGTTCCCAAAACACAGTCTACACGATAAGACAATTTTAAATCCACGATAGACTGTAACTATATTGAAAAGGATAGTTGCTACTCACCATATAGCGAAGGTGCTGAGACACAGACAGGCACAAAAAAATAACTATCAGAAAGTGAGATTTTGGCCAACAAGGGCTTAATTGAAAATTGAGAAATTAGACCACTCACATTCTTCATGCAAACACAACTCACTCAATGTGATCACGCGTGTGCAAGTTGCGTTTTCCAGTGTGTGTGTGTGTGTGTGTGTGTGTGTGTGTGTGTGTGTGTGTGTGTGTGTGTGTGTGTGTGTGTTTTTTTGAAGTAGGACTTGCTGACCAAAAGCTCACTTTCCGACAGTCTTCTTGTTGTACCCATTAGCGACTCAGCATCTCCGCTATATGGTGAGTAGCAACTATCCTTTTTACAGTATTGTAATAAGACAATTTGTAGAAGTTGTACGTATGGTTAGTAGCAATGTTTTAATTGGCTTTAGACTGCAGAAATTCTTAGTTTCTTACTTTACATCTGTCAGAAGCCTGTGAAAGAATGTTGTACTGCACTCTGAGCCCTAAAAAAGCAGGCAAAATCAGCTTGGAATTAATTTTTTGCCTTTAGCGTGTCTTTAAAAACCGTGTTTCATCAATAGCTAATTTTTATTACTGGTCAAAAATTTCACGAAGGGTAGATGTATGGGGATGTGATGTAAGATTCTAAACAAATTAATAGCAATACATATTTTGAAATGTAGTGGAATTAATCACTGTCAGGGACTACACTAAAATGTAAGAATGTATTAAAAACTTATTGCTGTACAGACTTGAAATATGTAAAAGGTACTAGAACTGGCAAAAATGATACTACTAACTTCAGAGAACTGTGTAACCTATTCTATATAGATGAGTGACATGAAACACCTATGTGATGTACCAGTAGGTAAAGAGAGGGTGTTACAAAATAAAACTACTAATTTGGCCTCACAAGAACACTGCTTTTTACTGCCAATTAAAACTGAAACTCTTAAAGTTATACTACTATTCACAATTAAACAGCTGTGAATGGTATCCAAGCCAAAGCAAATGTCACTACTAATACAAAATATCTGTTCCGGATGAGGCAATAGTAAGCAACAGTGTCTCAGCATAGCTTATGGTGATCTTCCTCCTACGGTAGCTACTTCTCTAGCAGTTCCTACATATCTGATGATCATTCAGCAGCATAAAGAAGTCAAAACATTCCAAATATCAGTGCTGCTTGCCACCTTCAGATTTTCTAAAGTATATAAATTACGGAGATATGTTACATTTTTGAACTGAATGAATGTTTTTGTGAAAAACAAACTGCCTTTCATTTAGTTGCAAAGACATCTGAAGCAACCAAGGAATGACAGAAAATGGAAAAAATGACACATATAAATTATTTGAAAACTGAAATGAAAGTATCCGAATTCAAGTGGTACACATTTTATGACTAACAGTGCAGCAACTACAGACCTATTGAAAAACTGTAGGATGATTTAGTAGAGCTACATGAAACTTTTAAATTCATCACACCTAGCTCTGTAAAGTTGCCATTCAGGATTATTCCTCTCTTGCAGACAGGTACAAAGGAAGATTAATGAGATTAGGGTCTCCTGTACCGTCAACATGTTTTTAAATAATGATACACATTTTTGTAAGTGGGCAGCTCTGCAATTTGCATTTTGTTATATATCACAGTGACTTCTCAGATATTTGCTCAGAGCAAAAACCCAAGAGTATGAGAAAAGAAAGTGTCACAACAAAGAATATAACTGTAGATGACTCTTTTTTAGAATCTACACTTCATTTGCTCCAATAGCAACTGTCACGAATTTTCAGTAACCCCTCCCCCTCCATCACATACACATCACGTTCCTTTCAAAATATAAAAACAAATTCTTTTGGAAAAGAGTGAGTATTTTCATCTGTGGTTAATATTCATAAATGTTTTTATCAACGGTGCTATTAGAGCAAACATAAAAAGATACTTCTGTAGTGGCATTCTATAGCTTGCAGCAAAATGAATAAAACAATGTAGCACAAAGCAGTATAACACCTAACACTTAATTTTTTTTACAAAAAGAAGACAAAAACAGTACTCGAAGACGAATGAATATTAGACACCCCCCCCCCTCTCCCCAGACGATGGTACACCAATAAATGACCAGACAAATATTAGGGATCAAACATTATTTATTAAATAAATGCCTTTTTTTTAATTTAAAAAAAACTTTTAATGCCTACACTACAATTTTCCTGTCACACAGCATAGTAGCTAGTTTTGGTAACCATCTACAACCATCTTTAGATCTCTAAACAAATGGAGGAAAACCAGACTAACAAAATTTTGAACAATCAAGTAAGATATAAAAAAACTGTATAAAAGGTGACCAAAAATTATAATGGGGAGCCAATTCTAATAAGAAGGGTGAACATTTAACAAATCCATGTAACAGTGTAAAAGAAAATATGTTCAAGCTCTTAACATAACACACAATTCACAACATAAAAAAGGTTGTGAATATGCACTGGAAAGTGTCATTAGCTGTAGCCTCTCGATGTCGCACATTTGTAAATACCAAAACAATGACAGTATGTAGTTTAAAAACATCACCGTGATCAAGCCAGGTTGTAGCCTCACTGAAAGAAATTTATAACAGAAATCGTAATACAGCATCCCTGCCTTGTAATTTTAACTTCATACCTTTATTACCTATATTGTTTTAAATACATACTGTCATTATCTTGGTATTTATTAATGCAAGACATTGGATGACTACAGTTAATGATGCTTTCCAATGCATATTCACAGCTTTTTTTTACATTTTGTATGGTATGTTATCTTATTAGCATTACCAAACTTTGTACTGCTTTGTTAAAGGGATTTGTCAATTGATCACTTTTGGTATTAGGATTGTTTCCCCATTACATTCTTTGCTCACCTTTACATCTTACTTGTACAAAATTTTCTTGGGTTTCTTTTCCTCAATTTGTTTACAGATCTGAAGACAGTTGCAGGTAGCAACTGGAGCCAGACAAGAACAGGAAAATTGCAGTCAAGACATCAAACAATTTTTATTTAAAAACATTTATTTAATAAACCACATTAACAGTGCTGTCTCCTCCATCACAAGGTCTGGCTTCACTAAAATGTTATTTAAACCAACAAAACATATAGTAGATAAATAGAAACTCATCTAGGTATTATTATTAAATCAGTATCACATAAACCAGGCAACATATCCACCCACAATCATCCACCACAGTACCATAGTAAAGTAATAATGAGACACAGGCTAAGTGGATCTATATGTCAAGAAAACGAAAATACATTCCATGTCAGTGAAATATTTATAACAGAAACCATATTGATACAGTGATCACTGAAGATGCTTTAAAATAAAGGAAAAGGGTTAATGTTTCATTGACAATATGACAGAGTACAAGCTTGGAATGGACAAGGACAGGGAAGAAAATGCGCTTGAAACTTTTCGAAAAAGCTATCTAGGGATATCTCTTAGCTGATGCAAGCAAACTTTGAGGACCTAAATCTTTTATGTACAACTCTGGCCTAGAACACTGCCTTTAATAGAATATTTAAACCCTTCTGAAGAGATTTAAAACCTGAAAATTATGATCACATTGTCATCAATGGTGACTTGCACAACACGTTGCTCATGGAGCATTAACAACAATCCAGAATCAATTGTTTTGCAGGAATTAATGAAACTGAAGAAAAGCAACAAAATTTTTGATATTCTGAATTACAGAAAAAGGTAAGGCACTGGGTGCATATGGTAGATGACAAATGGAATACACATGTGTAACATTCATGTGAAGAACGTAAGTTGAGTGAAAATGCAAGTGAATAAAGGTAGTAAATATCTACTATCTATATACTAGGTCAGAAGTGATACAAGAATATATTTATACACATACCTAATACAAAAGTTCACAATCATTAACTTTCAGAATTTTGAAATACTGGTCAGGTGGGTTGGTTTTCCACTTGCCCTGTCCTGTCTCCCTTGAACCTTGTAAAAGTTCCACTGCCTCCAAACCATTACATCTTTTTCTAGCAAAAGGAATTTTGGATCAAAGTAACATTGGAGCTTAACACCACACTGCTGATGAGGAAGTAAAAAATAGAGTTCACATAAAGACAGAATAATGATAAAGGAACCAGTTATATGTTTTACAAGAAACCACCCCTGCAATCACATTTATATGAGATTTAAAACTTTACGGGAAGTTAATTCTGGATGATTGGACAAGGATTTGAACACTGCTGCAACTGAAAAAAAGACTCCAGTGTTAAAAATAATTAGGGGTTTGAAACCTAGTAACCAGTAAGCACTTTTAAGTCTATCAATCTATGCTACATAGTATTTAGACTACTTTCTATCATCATTCATAGTTACAGTAAGCTGTTTATATGTGAGGTGTTATTTCTGATTCTACATTATGAACAAAACCTACATGTATACTTCACCCTGAAATGATTTCCTGTGTGTGTGTACTTCATTTCTGAATAGGACTATCACACTTCTAGTTAAGAAGTTTTTATTGCTTGCAACGTGTGAGTACTTTTTATTGTCAGCTCAGTTTTGAATTATTATTATTATTTACATGGCTGCATGTTCGGAGACCGTGAATAGTTACAACTGAAAGAAAACAGCCCTAGTTAAAAATAGTGACCGAGGGCTGTTTTCTTTCAATTGCCAGTTCTGAATCTTATTTTGTCAATCAAAATTCTATTATTCACACTCAATTTGTATTTGCTTATAGAGTTAAACACTACTCAGCCTTTTATAGCATAGTAATGAAATTACCATCCACTTTTGTTCTACTGAGTACTGCACACTTCTTCAACAGAAGTTTCAAAGAGTTTGAAATTGTGCCACTCTCACTCAATGATTGCTACAGCTACTGAGACAAACATATTTACAACCATATATTGGAGTGACAAAGATCATGAGACATTGCACCATTTAAAAAAAAAAAAAAAAAAAAAAAAAAAAAAAAAAAAAAAAAAAAAAAAAAAAAAACCACACACACAGCCTGTCAACACTTTTTTCTTTTCCTTACTGGATCAGGATTCCATACTGGATAATTATTTTAGCAACAGCTTGTTTTCTTGAAGAATTTTTCTATTTTTGTAGTGATGAAGAAATTCAGTTGGCACACTGTTACATAATTTGTTTTGATAACAATGTAAGTTTTTATTGCTTTATGCAAAATTTGAACTGTGTGTTCTCTTTGGCTTTGTGGACAAAATTCATAGCATGGAAAATACCTATGCCAATATGAAAGTAACAGAACTATAAACCTTTTGCCACATTCAGGAGTGGTTTAATGACAGGTTCCTGTGAGTCAATGTGTACTTTATGCCAACGATAGAAATACTGACTAGACTGTATATAAAATTCCTGCAACTGCTGCACGACTTCAGGATGCCACTAATAAACTGTACAATTAACAGTTAAAATTTTAGACTGTTACATTAACCACAGGTGTGCACAGCATAGCATCCCATACACACAAGATAAATCTGAATAAAAATGGTTGTCAATACACAGGATTCCATTAAACATAACATAGACGAACATCACTAGTATGTGACAGCCTACCGTGCAATTTGTACCTCTTACATCATAAAGAGGGAAAAGAAATTAAGGGATAAATGCTGATTCATTCAAAAAGAGTCTGTGTTTACATTACAGTAAAAATTTAGGTTCAATGATGCTGTGTAACAACGAAAATTGTATACACAGACAACATAGCACATAATTTTCACAGTACAATGACAATATTCCTAAGCAACTTATATCTGTTACAGTAGGCCCTATTTGTGTCACAGTCAATAATATTACAGTAGCATTAATAGTCACAGCACTGTTTAAATCTCTAACAAACAAAAACCATCTGCGTTAATCTTTTCCAGAATGTGTATGGAATTTATGAGGTCAGTCCCAAGACTGACGCAGTAAAATGTTTCTGATTAGGCCAACATGACAAACATCTTCATCCAGAAAATAAGAACATTCAATGTAAGATACAAACTTTAGAAATATAGAAATTATATAGACGTGATCACAAAACAGGTCTTAAGCACTTATGCCTAATCTCAAATGCTATTTTCATTCTCATAAAAAACAAAATTTAGCACAAACTAGCAAGCAACAGCAGAATAGAAAAATAAAAGGAGCTTACCTTTCTTGGTCCTCAACTGGGGCAATGGCAGTCTGCTTCTCCTCGGCATTTTTTCCAATCTCATGGGACTCAGTTTTGGCAGCATTAATTTCTGGCTGGGAAATTTGGTTTTCAGCAGGATTACTGACAATACCAATCACTGCACCTGAGTTTGGATCCACCACATTTGGTAAATTTGAAGCCACACTTATATTTGTTGCACCAACACCACTTACAGAGGCTTGATGTTGCAGCACTGGATTAACTGGAGTCCTAGCAGCTGTTACAGTGACAGGTTGTGGATTTGTATACGATTGCGCTGGTGTAGCACTATTTGAATACATCTGCTGTGCTGGTCCAGTAATAGTGGACATAGGAACAGATGTCTGCACAGGAATCATAGGCTGCTGCCCCATAACACTGGCTGGCTGCTGTCCCTGCTGCTGTTGTGATGGAGGTGGTTGCTGAGGCAGTGGCTGCTGCTGTTGTGACGTTGGTTGCTGAGGCGGCTGCTGTTGTTGCGGCTGCTGTATGTTATGCACTTGTTGCTGCACAGGTTGCAAATTTGAGCTGTGTACTGGTGGCTGTTGCTGTGGAGTTATTTGCTGATTAATAATTTGCTGCTGGTGGATCTGAGGAATATGTTGCTGATTAGGTGGCATCTGTTGCTGTTGCACTGGTACTTGTGGCTGTAATGGTATTTGCTGTTGTGGCTGCAGCTGAGGCTGTGGTGAGACAGGAATATGCTGTTGTACTTGATCCTGTGATGGTGGGATTTGTGAATTCACTATCTGAATCGGTGGAAGATGAGCCTTCTGTGAAATCACTGGAGCAGACATTGGAACACTGTTTGATACTTGCTGTGTAGCAGACGGCTGAGATAAAGGAATGGTTTGTGGCTGTTGTTGACCTTGAACTGGCACTTTCGTCTGACTGGCAGCTGAAGTCTGGATGATACTTGGCTGTGACACAACTGACGGAGGCTGTGAAACAACATTAACTCCTTGCTGAACTTGGCCCATTGTGATTACTCCTTGCTGAGTGGCCTGAGCAGACACACCTTGTGGTGGTGGGGTATAATAAGTGGCTTGCATTTGCTGCTGCTGCTGTTGTTGTGGTGGTTGTTGCTGAACTATTATCTGTTGTGGAAGACCTTGTTGTACAGTTATCAAGCCAGTAGGAACCTGCTGTTGCTGCTGCACTGGTTGTGTAGGTGGTGGTATGTATGCTGCTTGTGAAATCTGCTGCTGCGAAGAGGCTGGTGGCAGGGACTGATGGTACATTTGCTGATTTGCAGTTATATTTTGAGGCTGGTGCACCTGTTGCCCTGCTGGCAAGTTCTGCTGCTGATGAATATATTGGGAATTGGCAGTAGATATTACCTGCTGAAACTGTTGTGGAGGTAAACTCTGGTGCTGAGCAGACTGTTGATGTTGACCAGGTATTACATTATGCTGCATAGGGACCTGTGACATGCTCTGGGTGTGATGCATGGGAACATTCTGGGCTGGTACCTGTGTTGGATGCTGTTGTTGTAGCTGTTGTTGAGCTATCACTGACATCTGATGCTGCAACATCGGTGGCTGTTGCTGTGGCTGTTGTTGCTGCAAATTTTGCTGTGGAACCTGTGCAATAAGTGTGTTATTTTGCTGACTTGTTGACACATATGGCTGTTGCAGTGTTTGTCCAGGAGAAAGAGAGATGTTTACACTCTGGCCTGGTGTGAAGTTCCCAGTAGTTCCTTGTTGTGTCATATAACCAGCTGGTGGCGGCTGCTGCTGCTGTTGCTGCTCATTAACAAATACAGATTTCGAAGAATCCTGGCTTGTTATACCTTGACTGTCTATGCTGCGAACAATGAGACCATCTGTAATCACAACTCCACTATCAGTTCCATACTTTACAGAGCTGGTATTTGTTTCACCATCCACATTTTTAACAACGTTTATGATAGCCTGTTGCGAATTTTGTTGATTCTGCGACATCGTATGGTCCAAATAATCCATACACATCCACCTGCCCCTCTTAAAGGGTACAGTGCTTTCAATTTTAACCACCTTAAAACGTTCGTTCCTACTAGCTGGAGCGTGGACGTCCCTCATTTCTGCTTCTTGCTTGTTTACACTATTGGAATTGCTGACAGCAATTGTGGAATCAGTGGCACCTGCCTTTACGTCACCTGTTGTATTAGCAGCGGCGTTAGATGTAGGTACACTACCGTTATTAGAAGTTGCACTGCCGGCTTCGTTAGCGACAATAGCAAGTCCGTATTGCGAACTTGTAGGAATAACAGGAGCCGATCCCAAAGATGCTGCAGTGGCGTTGAAAAATACGTCTTCTTTGGAAAAGGTGTCTTCCGAAAAACTTGGAGTTTCGTTTTCTATGTCAGTGATTCTGGAATTATCTACGACGTCGGACGTGTCATCCGTGTGAGATTCATCCAAATCGTCAGCTGAATCTTCGCCTCCGTCTGCACTTATACTAGGCAAAACTGTGACACTCGTTATTTGAAACGCTGGTGTTTTCTTTCTCTGACTCGGTGTTGTGACAGGAGATGCTGCTGAAGTGGTTAGATTTTTATCGACGTCACTGTTGATACGTGTCAACACGCTGTTAACTTTTGTTTTCTCACCTGCCTTTGGCGATTTTTGACTTAAATTATCAGCCATGTTAGGCTGTCGAAAACGGGCCACCTCCCGAACACAGTGAGATTTGAGGAGTTGTACTCCTCAAACCGTCATCTACACCAGTAAACACAAGGAAAACCATAATCCATGACACTTAAAAGTCGGGCCACGGGAAACATAAGCTCCAAAATCAATGTTTATACGAACAAAAAATACCGACAAGTCACACACTTCATAACACACTGCAACAGACCCGATTCAACATGGCCACTATCCACAGCGAACCATGGGTAGGGTTGTACAAAATAACAGGCGTCGATAATAGCTACGCTATCGAGAGGAACGGCAGCGATAATCGATACCCACGTTCCGGTGTCTGCAGCTGCGACAGTCGCTTTTCGGTCGTCACTTGTCCACAACAGCTTCGATAGACTGGAAACACCGTGTATTGCAATTGCGCGATATTAGAAATTTCACGCCATGTAAACTAACTTTGTTTATCTGTGTGAGGTATGACTGTGTGTGTGTGTGTGTGTGTGTGTGTGTGTGTGCAATAGAAAAGGAGAGAGACTGGAAACCGAAGTGAATATGAACAGGTACATATCTACGATTAAAGCGGAAATACGCGAATCTGTTTGCTTGACATGAATGCAAAAAAAGTTTCATTCTTTTCACAGTATATGTTACACGTTATGACAATGCTCACCCGTTCGTTCTTTGCGTTCCTTATTACCACAGGAGAAAACAGGATTGCGCTATACGTTAGGCTGCCTTTCTTTGAGCACAAACGTATGCTAAGGTACAAGAAAGTGGACTTTAGCGCAACGAAGATGTCAAAATCATTTTGTATTCAGCTACATTTAGTTTAGTACAGAAATTTCGTTTATTGTTCATGCTGCTTTTGTAACACAGTTTTCGAGTTTCCTGCCTCCTACATAAAACAAAATATCAAAAACCATCTGAACTGACATTGTGATTTCATGCTTTAACTCTCTCATAAATTGTTCAAATGTTAAAGGACTGGCTCAGTGTTTTACTCATTCGTCAAATTAGCATATAATTTACAAATGAGTATGTTTTGCTCTGTGGATATTCTCATGATCTGTTCTTCACAAGGTAGGGAATCTAGTTACCATACCAAATTTCCTAAGGCCTGGCACTATTCACCGAGTGAGGTGGCGCAGTCTTTTTAGAACTCAGGACTCGCATTCGGGAAGACGATGGTTCAAACCCGCGTACAGCCACCCAGATTTAGGTTTTCTGTGATTTCCCTAAATAGCTGCAGACAAATGCCGCGATGGTTCCTTTGAAAGAGCACGACCCGTTTCCCTCCCCATCCTCGACACAATCCTAGCTTGTGCTCCGTCTCTACAGACCTCGACGTCGACGGGACGTTAAACCCACTCTTCCTTCCTTCATGGAAGTTGCAGTTGTCATCACTACAAGCGACCGATGATCTATCGGTGACTGTGTTTAACTGATGAATTGCTTTAACGCTTAAGCCCTACATTATTTTTATCTGCTCATTTTTTTACGCTTCTGCTCCACATCATTTTTATCTAATGTTTACAGTTTCAAGGGGTTTACATCAGCAAAAGTATTCAATTGACATACGTCCTAAACTAAGTAACGGCCTCTAACAAGTTTTAAATTTACTTGCTTACCGATACATCTATGGAAGGTGACAGAACCGGAAGCAATTCTGGAACGTCACTTTCGTACAAGACAGCTGAAGAACGTGCGGACAACATATGTACAGAATGCACGTAACAATGGTCACTTGTGCTTTTTTTGCATTTTGCTAATTTTGACTCAAGGGCAAGTAATTTTTGAGCAAAATGATGAAAAACCTCGTCTGGCAGACGCCTGAAGAAGGGCGCCATCTATCCAGCGAAAACTTATCAAGTTTCAAGATCCACTATTACCTTAGTAATTTACGAATATTCTACAGCCTTCTATGTGTGATCACCGTAGTGGTTGGGAAGACAAAATTACAAAGCTCATAGAGCCAATGAAACGATCACTCTTCCAGCGCTCGATGCGCAAACGAAACCGGAGAAAATGAATGAATTTAACTGAATAAATGGATACCTGTTGTTGTTGTAGCCTAGTTTGACAGTTCGTCACTCTAGGCGTGTTCATATCCTTACAGCTACAGTAGCGTGCATCGTATTCAAGTTGGACATCAAACCAAAACCACTGCGGCGTTTGCACTAACTATTCATACACACCAATCACTGCCATTTATGTTGACCATGTTAAGTTCAAAAAATATCCAAGAGTCGGCCGTAATATTCCCAGCCTAAAACTCAGAATTTGTTGTTTGGTACTTATCACCAAACCTCCAGATTTCAGACACTCAGGTCGGTAGCAAACGTCGTGTGTCGATAGAGTACCAACCAAAACACCGATTTAGTTCGTGCTGTGTGCTGTCGTCCAGTAGAACATGCGTAGACGGTAATTAAAAGTAAGACCAGAACTACGGATTGTAGGAAACGTGGTAGGGCAGTCGGTGGAGCTTCAGATAAACGTACTAAAGGTCGCGAGTTCGAAGCCCAGCCCGTGCGGGGTAGCCATGCCGTCTTAGGCGCCTTGTCACGTTTCGCGCGGCTGCTCCTGTCGGAGGTTCGAGTCCTCCCTCGGAAATGAGTGTGTCTTGTCTTTTGTGTTAGTTTAAGTTAGGTTAAGTAGGTGTAAGCTTAGGGACCGATGACCTCAGCAGTTTGGTCACATAGGACTTACAACAAATTTCCATTTTTTTCGAAACCCAGTGAAGGCGACTTTTCCTTTTCGAGCAGTCTACGCATGAAATTGTTATATGGGAGAACATTTTTTCGACACATAAAAGGATGTTTCGGAGTTTGTAGCAATGTTCTTTTGGCAGTCTACTTTCGCTTCCTAAGTTGAAAGTAGTAAATCTATAGCGTACATTTGAATAGATAACACCACACCTATCTATACAGATGTACTCTATAGGTTTACTACTTTAAGCTAACGAAGCGAAAGCAGACTGCCGAAAGAACATTTCTACAAACTCCGAAACGTCCTTTTACATGTAAGAAAATGTTCTCCCATATAGCAATTGCATGCGTAAACAGTTAAAAAAAAATCGCCTTCAGTGGTTTTAGAATCGGGGCCTTCATTACGATTATCTGACACTGTACCGACTGACTTACCAGGGATCTTTTCGTTTACACCTCACAGATGTGTGTTCCCTATAATCCGCAGTTCAGGTGTTACTTTTAATCACCCTTTACGTATGTTCTACCGGACGACACCACACAACACAACCTAAATTGGTGTTTTGGCTGATACTCTATCGACACACAACGTTTGGTACCGACCTGAGTGTTTGACATCTGGAGGTTTGGGTGTTAGCCTCCAGGTCATCAAACTGAGATCCATTGCATTTTTCGTAAACAAACCTCAAAGTAAATGCTTCAGCTAATGCTAATCTTCGTTTACCAGAGAAAATATTTAGATATCTTTGGTCGGTATTGCTGTTCCGGTTCTAATGAGACAGCTCTATCAGTGACTAATCGGAATGCACGAACCAGAGAGAGAGAGAGACAGAGAGGAGAAGAGAGAGAGAGAGAGAGAGAGAGAGAGAGAGAGGGAGGGAGCGAGAGAGACAGACAGAGAGAGAGAGACTAGCGACAGGAAAAAAAAGTAATTTCCGTCTCTGATTCTGTTTTAAGACGCGATACTGCTGTACAAACGAATTAGAGTCCATTTATATCAATGGATTGTGATTTTGGGAGAATTTTAGTTCAAATTTCGCTGATTTGATTCCCAGAAACCTGCTAATATTTTCTGGGCTTTATCTCAGACGGATAATTCGGGAAGGAAATCCAGGAAAGTAGTTGGACTTGTAAAGAATATCATTATAGCTCTGTGACTCTTTCCAGATTCACTTTTTTCAAAGACACTTGCTGATGGAGTATGCAGCACAGCAGCCACACGGAGAACATAATCAAAATAAGAATAAGAAGCAAACCAAAGTGGAGCCTCTGCCCCCCAAACAATCAGCGAAGAAATGTCAAACCAGATAACAGAGACCGAAACAGTAGCTCGTGTACTCACTAAACCTGTTAAAGCTTCCATGACACATGGAAAATAAAAGAGACCTTTGGAGAAAAGAGAACCACCTGTATGAATATCAAGAGCTCAGATGAAAGCCCAGTTCTAAGCAAAGAAGGGAAGGCAGAAAGGTGGAAGGAGTATATAGAGGGTTTATACAAGGGCGATGTACTGGAGGAAAATATTATGGAAATGGAAGAGGATGTAGATGAAGATGAAATGGGAGATACGATACTGCGTGAAGAGTTTGACAGAGCACTGAAACACTTGAGTCGAAACAAGGCCCCAGGGGTAGACAACATTCCATCAGAACTACTGACAGCCTTG
Organism: Schistocerca cancellata; assembly: GCF_023864275.1. Taxonomy (NCBI): domain Eukaryota; kingdom Metazoa; phylum Arthropoda; class Insecta; order Orthoptera; family Acrididae; genus Schistocerca; species Schistocerca cancellata. Next base: position 1,139,625,813 of record NC_064626.1, on the reverse strand, counting down.
GGAGAGCCAGTCCTGACAAAACTCTACCATCCGGTGAGCAAGATGTATGAGACAGGCGAAATACCCTCTGACTTCTAGATCGATATAATAATTCCAATCCCAAAGAAAGGAGGTGTTGACAGATGTGAAAATTACCGAACTATCAGTTTAATAAGTCACAGCTGCAAAATACTAACACGAATTCTTTACAGACGAATGGAAAAACTGGTAGAAGCCGATCTCGTGGAAGATCAGTTTGGATTCCGTAGAAATGTTGGAACACGTGAGGCAATACTGACCCTACGACTTATCTTTGAAGAAATATTAAGGAAAGACAAACCTACGTTTCTAGCATTTGTAGACTTAGAGAAGGCTTTTGACAATATTGACTGGAATACTCTCTTTCAAATTCTGAAGTTGGCAGGGGTAAAATACAGGGAGCAAAAGGCTATTTACAATTTGTACAGAAACCAGATGGCAGTTATAAGGTTTGAGGGACATGAAAGGGAAGCAGTGGTTAGGTAGGGGGTGAGACAGGGTTGTAGCCTGTCCCCGATGTTATTCAATCTGTATATTGAGCAAGCAGTAAAGGAAACAAAAGAAAAATTCGGAGTAGGTATTAAAATCCATGGAGTAGAAATAAAAACTTTGAGGTTCGCCGATGACATTGTAATTCTGTCAGAGACAGCAAAGGACTTGGAAGAGCAGTTGAATGGAATGGACAGTGTCTTGAAAGGAAGATATAAGATTTACATCATCAAAGGCAAAACGAGGATAATGGAATGTAGTCGAATTAAGTCGGGCGATGCTGAGGGAATTAGATTAGGAAATGAGACACTTAAAGTAGTAAAGGTGTTTTGCTATTTGGGGAGCAAAATAACTGATGATGGTCGAAGTAGAGAAGATATAAAATGTAGACTGGCAATGGCAAGGAAAGCGTTTCTGAAGAAGAGAAATTTGTTAACATCGAGTATTGATTTAAGTGTCAGGAAGTCGTTTCTGAAAGTATTTGTATGGAGTGTAGGCATGTATGGAAGTGAAACGTGGACGGTAAATAGTTTGGACAAGAAGAGAATAGAAGCTTTCGCAATGTGGTGCTACAGACGAGTGCTGAAGATTAGATGGGTAGATCACATAAGTAATGAGGAGGTATTGAACAGAATTGGGGAGAAGAGGTGTTTGTGGCACAACTTGACTAGAAGAAGGGATCGGTTGGTAGGATATGTTCTGAGGAATCAAGGGATCACCAATTTAGTATTGGAGGGCAGAGTGGAGGGTAAAAATCGTAGAGGGAGACCAAGAGATGAATACACTAAGCAGATTCAGAAGGATGTAGGTTGCAGTAGGTACTGGGAGATGAAGAAGCTTGCACGGGATAGAGTAGCATGGAGAGCTGCATCAAACCAGTCTCAGAACTGAAGACCACAACAACAACAACCAGATAAGGTTTGCAGGTGACGTAATTACGTCAGAGACAGCGACGGACTTGGAGGCGCTGACGAAAGGAATGGTTAGTGTATTCAAAAGATGTTGTCAGATGAACTACACCGAAAGTAAAACAAGGGTAATGGGATGTAGTCAAATTAAACCCGGTGATGTTGAGGGAATTAGGATTAGGAAATCACATAAAAAATGGTTCAAATGGCTCTGAGCACTATGGGACTTAACATCTGTGGTCATCAGTCCCCTAGAACTTAGAACTACTTAAACCTAACTAACCCAAGGACATCACACACATCCATGCCCGAGGCAGGATTCGAACCTGCGACCGTAGCGGCCATGCGGTTCCAGACTGAAGAGCCTAGAACCGCACGGCCACACCAGCCGGCGAAATTACACTCTAAACGTTGTTTTGCTATTTGGGTAGGAAAATTACTAATGATAAGCGAAGTAGGAAAAAAAAACAATATAGAATGCAGCAGGGTACGGCACGCAAAGCAGTTCTGAAAGAGAGAAATTTGTCGTGGCTGTCAAATTTTATTAATGGAAGAACTATCGTGGATTCTACGAAAAAGGAACCTTATTAAGTAGCGATGTTAAGACAACGTAATGGCGGTCTTGAGATGGACACCAGGAAACGAGTTTCCAGGCCAGAACTACATACGAGGTGAGGTGGTCACCTAGTATGAACAAGTCACCTGCAGCGTGAATCACAGTGAGTAACAGTTAACATTTTCTGTTTGTCCGAATATAAAGAGGAACAAGTGGTCTCTCGCACTTGTCTCCAACTGTGATTAAGGTATTTAATTGTGTATTGTCAGAACGAGTCGCAAGCAGAACAGACTAGAACTCACTCAGAAACCGGGACTTGCTAATAAGGCCTGACATATAGGGTGGTAGGGTGTGCTCATTGATTTGCAAAGATATACAGCCACGGGAAAATATATTGTTCTCCAATTGAAGCCTAAAGTGTGTGCTGCATTATTAACTTCCCATGAATCGCAGCGTCTCCCCTCTCGATCCCAGAATCATCTGTGCTAGGCATCCTTGGTGGCTTTCCTCCCTCTCTTTCCGTTAAAGGTGACTTCGCAGACCTCAGCCCACACTGTCCGCAGCAGTGGCCACACTGTCGTGCAAGCTACTGATAAGACCTGCGTCGCGATGCGGCAGTTTGTTAACATCTCGTATAAATTTAAGACTTATGAGGTCTTTTTTGAAGATATTTGTCTGGAAAGTGAAATGCGGATAATAAGCATTTCAGATGCACAGGCAGCGGCTAAGATCGGGTCAGATTCATGTTGATAGCTGCAGTTAGCTTGACAGGAGCACAGTTTCACTGTGTTGCACAGATTGCATTGCCTCTGGACTTCTACCGGCCACTAACATGACCGCATGATGGGGAAACAAGTAGTAGGGTAAGGGTGGCACCACCTAATTTTGAAATCAAATTGATATGAAAATTAATTAAATTGATCAATTAATTACCCCCACCCCCATTCCATCCCCCATGATGTCATGTGTTTTTCCCAGCCGGCTTGTGGGTCCCAGCATCCTCCCCCCTTCCCCAACAAACCTGCTGGCAGGAATTTTGGACTTTGGTGGGAATCCGAATTTTGGCGGGAATTTCGAATTTTGGTGGCAATTTCTTTGTCCCAGGGATGTGATGAGGTCCCTTCCCCCACCCTCCACATGGGAAATTAAAAATTACGGTGCCCTTTCCGGGATTCGAACCCCAGTCCTTCTGGAGAGAAAGCCAGGTGCAAACCCCCCCCCCCCCCCACAAGATATGGAAACTGCCCAGATGCCGGAGAAGAAGGTTAATGTAGTTTCTTTACTTTGGTTGGGAAACTGAAATAAAGATCGGTCCAAATTACATAATTAATCATAAAGATTGGTTCCAATTACACAACTACACTGGTGTCCAACATTAAAGCAACAAACTGAAATTTTGCAAAGTTGCGTTTATTTTGACGAAAAACAGTATAAATACTGTAAGGTGGCGTGGTCTCCTGACCTTCATTTCTTACATCGTATTCTGCGTATCAAGACGTTTCATTCGAGCCCAAACTCGATAGGGTAGAGTCAATTTTACATATTTCCACGTAGTCGATATGTAAATCCAATAAATAAATCGCAAGTGCGCACCGAGATTAAAAAGTCGAGGCTGGCGTACACAGACATTCAAGACACGACGGCCACAGGAGTTTTTGTTTGGCAGAGGCAACCAGCCCGCTGGAAAGTCTGTAGGAGGGTGGATTAGAATGCAGGTGTGCCGTCCGGCCGACCGCCCACAGACCAAAACAGTTTTTGCCAGAGAAAAGGGATAATGGCCTGCGTGTTCACCTTAAAAGCAAAACCCGCTGTATTGTTTGGGAGAGCCGCAGTATACACATTTTTTGATGGACCTAGTGCACAGTATCAGTCCATAAGTCCACTTGTGGACAGTTAACGCCTAATGCAGATGCTATATACACTCCTGGAAATGGAAAAAAGGACACATTGACACCGGTGTGTCAGACCCACCATACTTGCTCCGGACACTGCGAGAGGGCTGTACAAGCAATGATCACACGCACGGCACAGCGGACACACCAGGAACCGCGGTGTTGGCCGTCGAATAGCGCTAGCTGCGCAGCATTTGTGCACCGCCGCCGTCAGTGTCAGCCAGTTTGCCGTGGCATACGGAGCTCCATCGCAGTCTTTAACACTGGTAGCATGCCGCGACAGCGTGGACGTGAACCGTATGTGCAGTTGACGGACTTTGAGCGAGGGCGTATAGTGGGCATGCGGGAGGCCGGGTGGACGTACCGCCGAATTGCTCAACACGTGGGGCGTGAGGTCTCCACAGTACATCGATGTTGTCGCCAGTGGTCGGCGGAAGGTGCACGTGCCCGTCGACCTGGGACCGGACCGCAGCGACGCACGGATGCACGCCAAGACCGTAGGATCCTACGCAGTGCCGCAGGGGACCGCACCGCCACTTCCCAGCAAATTAGGGACACTGTTGCTCCTGGGGTATCGGCGAGGACCATTCGCAACCGTCTCCATGAAGCTGGGCTACGCTCCCGCACACCGTTAGGCCGTCTTCCGCTCACGCCCCAACATCGTGCAGCCCGCCTCCAGTGGTGTCGCGACAGGCGTGAATGGAGGGACGAATGGAGACGTGTCGTCTTCAGCGATGAGAGTCGCTTCTGCCTTGGTGCCAATGATGGTCGTATGCGTGTTTGGCGCCGTGCAGGTGAGCGCCACAATCAGGACTGCATACGACCGAGGCACACAGGGCCAACACCCGGCATCATGGTGTGGGGAGCGATCTCCTACACTGGCCGTACACCACTGGTGATCGTCGAGGGGACACTGAATAGTGCACGGTACATCCAAACCGTCATCGAACCCATCGTTCTACCATTCCTAGACCGGCAAGGGAACTTGCTGTTCCAACAGGACAATGCACGTCCGCATGTATCCCGTGCCACCCAACGTGCTCTAGAAGGTGTAAGTCAACTAGCCTGGCCAGTAAGATCCCCGGATCTGTCCCCCATTGAGCATGTTTGGGACTGGATGAAGCGTCGTCTCACGCGGTCTGCACGTCCAGCACGAACGCTGGTCCAACTGAGGCGCCAGGTGGAAATGGCATGGCAAGCCGTTCCACAGGACTACATCCAGCATCTCTACGATCGTCTCCATGGGAGAATAGCAGCCTGCATTGCTGCGAAAGGTGGATATACACTGTACTAGTGCCGACATTGTGCATGCTCTGTTGCCTGTGTCTATGTGCCTGTGGTTCTGTCAGTGTGATCATGTGATGTATCTGACCCCAGGAATGTGTCAATAAAGTTTCCCCTTCCTGGGACAATGAATTCACGGTGTTCTTATTTCAATTTCCAGGAGTGTATTTCTGGATTGGTCGGCTTAGCCATTCTCACGTTTGTAAGAGTAGCGCTGATTGGCGAACTGTTTCTGATGCAATGAGCTGGAGGAGTGAGGGAAAGACAGCGGATGATATACCCTTTTGCTTTTTGTGTGGAGAGTAGTAGTTCCGGCGACGCCCTTGAAGTGGGAACACGTAGCGGGAGCGAGTGCGCTCGTGCGTGTATGCAGAGAGCGAGGAACAAAGTCTCTACTCACTACTGCACTGAGAGAACACCTCTGTCGCTAGCGAATCGGAGTATTACTCTATATCGAGTCGCTCACGATTAAGCGTTTGTTCACTGTGTTGGCCGCAACACTTAATGTGTGAATACGGACAGAGTATTATTTAGCGCCTGCGAGCAAACATTGAGTGGCATCGCAGTGGACTGGTTATCTGACCGGTGTACCACGCCAATAGTTAGACTAGAGGCAAATAGGAGTCCTTGACTTCATCAAGGCGTAGTGAGACTTCGATTGGCGAAGGTCAATCCAGATAGAAAGAGACAGTTTTGTAATTTTTCAGCGGCAAACGAAGCAGGCAGCAGTCGTCGCAGTATTGTGCGCTACAGCGTAGGCGAGCCCCATCTTTGCTCCATTAGAAATAACATACTTCATTCACGTGACTCCATTACATTTCTCATGCGACAGCCTCGACTGTACTTAGAAAAATTCAATCGGATAATTATTCAATTTGAGTAGGCGTGGCTCTCAGCCATTCTGCTAAGTTAATAACATTCTTAAAGAAAAGGGATAAAAGAGCTTTCCCACACTTTGTATATAAATGTCATTAACAGGATTCCTATCCGTAAGAGGTACCTCCTATTCTGAAAAGAAACTGGAAATTTGTGTATCAGTTTATAAATAAAAGTTTTATCTGATTTTTCTTAAATTTTGCAATAAATAATATTTTCTGCTCGTTTTCTTAAACTAACTAGCAATACTGCACTACCCAAGTACCCCACTAGTTATCTAAGAAAATAGAATATTTTTGTGTCTTTTCCTTACAGCGGACGACTCCAGAAGATATTTATTGCTGAAAGTTTTTCAGGCATTTCTTTTTGGTACGTTAGGAGCGTATGTCTGACTTCTGTAGTAGTGTAAAGTGGAAATTGCTTCTTGCAGGAGGCAAAGGGTACTTGCCAGATCAATCCGTTGCGCAACTCGTCATCATAACACCCACACACTGACAATAGGTGATAGCAAAGCAGAAACAGTGTAAAAAGTACAGAATGTAATCAGCTGCAACATGCATAATGGTAGACAAAAATGTTCTTTGTTTTTTTTTCAACTTAACAGATTTGCACACACATTCTGACAACTCGTTAATGTGCTCAGTGTGGGATGTAGCCACCTCTGGCACCAATACAGGCCTGACAACGACGGGACGTGCTGGGAATGATGTCATCAATCTCATGTTTAGGCGATAATGCCCATTCTTTGTGCAGAGCTACTCACAAAACTTGGAGAGTGCTTGGTGGATGCTGATATGATGCAATCTATCTCCATAATGTATCCCAGAAATGCTCTGTGGGATTCAAATCGGGAGCTCAAGCAGGCCACACTATGGGTGCAATATCTTCCATTTCCAAGAGAACACCAACCATCTGTGCTCTATGAGGTGAAGCATTATCATCCATCAATACGAAGCCTGGGCCAACAGCACGTCGCAACAACTGCGCGTGAGATCCCACGATCTCCTCATGGTACCTGACAGCAGTTAAATATTGCTGATTCATCCGTACAATTTCATGAAGAGTCGTTCGAGTGGTCAAATTCATCCCTGCCCGCACCATTACGAATTCCCTTTGATATTGATGTCTTTTCACAATGTTTGGATACCGAAATCGTGTTCCATGTGCCCTCCGGATGCGAAGCCGTCGAGAATCACTCTCCAGACCAAATCAGGACTTATCTGTGAAAAGAACATCTGCCCACCGTTCGACAATCCAGGTAGCATGTTGAAGGCTCCACTCTAGACGTTCACTTCTGTGAAGACACGTCAGAGGTAAATACACAGCAGGTATCCAACAATTAAGGACCCTCTGCTGAAGCTTTCTGTACACCATTTGCCCCGATACAACACGTCCAGGGGATACTGCGAGGCCAGATGCCAGTTGCAGTGCAGTAGTAAGGCAGTATCGTTGTGCCCTTGCAGCCAAATAACGGTCCACTCTTTCTGATGTCACACATGGTCGGCCCTGTCCTAGTCTCCGGAATGCAATTTCCATCTCTATAAACTGTCGCCTTATCCAAGAAACAACAGAACGATTCACATTAAGCCACTGGGCCACATCACTTTGCGTCCCTCCTGCCTCCATTCTTCCTATGGCTCTTCACAGCAGAGAGTCTGTAGGCGTCTTCTTGGTGCCATTTGCACTGTCTGTAACTGTGTACACAGCGATCGTGGATGTGAAACTACACTGCAAACACTACCTCGCTTCATAGGTGCCCATTAATCGGAATGCCATTTTCCATGTAGAACACGATCGTACGGATATCTGTTGACAGTCTGTAAGATTATATCATGAATTAAACACAGGATGTGGAAATAACAGTTTGTTGCTTTAATTTTGGACACCAGTGTACATACATAGCGCTACACAAGGAGCTCCTGAAATCGCAATACAGCTCAAAAATTGACGATGCCATAGAACTGGTATTATCTTGCTGGAAAAAAATTTCTCAATACCACTCGAAACTGGTGGCAGATGTTCTCAAACTGTACTCTTCACCTACAAGCTGACGGAAAAAGGCTGCAGTAGAAGGTACTATAATTTATTTTATTTTATTTTATTTTTTGGGAGGAACTGTGTTCAACTGAAGAGATGCTGGTGTTGGACAGAGAGGGGTTTAATGAGTGTGTTACCTTCAATCATACAGCTGAGGACTGTAGCTATCGCCTTTTGGCGTCAGATTTCGCTACAACTGCGTCCCCTTGCATTGCTCGACAATCATCCTGTAACCCAGGTAATCGAAGCCAATACACCGTACCACAACTGATGGAAAACACTTCACTGTTCTAATTACACATCGAAATTGTCGTTAAAGAGCCAGCACTCATAATCAATGGGTCATAATGCAACACATGTACTGGGGACTGGGGAAAATCGTCGTCCCAAAAGATTGCACCAGGAGAGAGGGGCAGCAGTTGAACATGCGTTCCCTCAAAGTGCAGTCAGGAACTAGTGAAATTGGAGCTACTCTTACCTCCCCTCATCCCTCCCTCTCCCTCCACCTATGTTGGGGGATACACGCTTTTTCAGCCAGCTGCAACCACCTTTGCTGGCTGCAGCCCCTGCCATATCTGGGAGCAGAATCTTTGACCAGCTGCAGTTGGAGCAGTCTCCCCGGTGGAGCACGAGGCAGGGTGGTCGAGGCGGCGGATCTTCGCTAACATAAAAGGCCATCATAATGCCTACAGATAAAGTGAGATAAATGACGGACAGCCCAAGTACAACTCACTTGTTAGTTAAACACGCCTCTGCAAGCACTCCCCGTTCTGTGATGGAGAACACTTTTATTTAACGTCAGAGCACGTACTATAAGGAAAACACACTGGTGACGTTAATAAATGTCCTGTTTCCATGAAAATAGACACAGTCCATTTTCATTTAGTTTTATGAGCAAATTCTGTTCAGTTTTTACGTTTGACTGCAGGATGCAATTCACTCCTCTCTCTCTCTGTTATTTTGCGATATCCAACAAAGTGAAAAAAATATAGCATCACCTTCGATTACAGATGACCAAACTGTACGTCTCCTATACATCTATGTAAAATCAAAAAAAAGATTCCACTATTTTGCTGCAAAAACTACCAAACATGCAGAATGTCCTTATTATTTCGAAACTGTCACTGGAGTAAAGAAAAAAGCTAGAATTTAAACTCTGAAGAAAAAACATCTATATTAAGCAATTTCTTGATGGACAAATTACATGGCTTGAGAGCGTCCCTCACTTTAAAATCAGTATCAGTAAATAAATTGTCATGCACATGTGTATCACAGACAATTCAGAAATGTGAAATAACATCTCAGAACAGCCTGTTTCACGCCATTTGCTCACATGTAAGAAAAACGCAATCATTTTACATTTGACAACAACAAGCTGTAATTCAAGAGGACATTGTTGTTGTTTTGTACACTACGACAAATCCCATTTTACCAATGCAATGCTATATCATGCTGGCATTCACGAAAAAAAAATCGTGAGAGCCTGTCTTGTAATAGAACCTCCTAACATTACCTATTAGAGAATCCTATAAGATTCCCCCAATACATCAAAAACAAATACCGTTTGCTTGATGACATCTGACAATTTTTGCTCCATAACTCGCCTCTAGCGACCATTGTGCGAGGTTTTGTCATCCTGCAGACAATCATTCACAATAGCAGCAGATTCTTGCGTTCTAGTTTCGTAAGCAATTTGATCATCGCAGAACAGCTTGTTTCACGCAGTCTACTCATATGTCAGGAGCAACACTATCATTTCTAGGTTCCACAACGAGCTATAAATCAAGCGGTATCTACTTTATAATTAGAGATTATAAAGTACTTGCAGTAACACCTTTTTTTTTTAAATGCACTGTCACGGCAACAATAATAAAAACAGGCATGATTCCACGAGAATAGACACAGTCGATTTCTACTAGTTTTATGAGCAAAATTGATGTAGTTTTGAAAGCATTCTGTGTGTTCAAATTACAAATTGTCATGTATGAGGGTATTACATTCATTTCAGATGTATGAAATACCGATGCAGATCAGCATCTATACAGTCATTTTGTACATTTGAGAGCACTCCTCGACGTTATTTTGTAACATCTAGAGTAGGTAAAAAAACTGCAAACTATCTGCATCAGACTTTAACCAGTTATACCACTCCTTGTAATAGAACGTCCTATAAGATTTTACCGCATCTCTCTCTTCTGACATATGGAAAAACAAATACCGTCTGAGTGTTGACATCGTGCATATTACACACACATGCATCTCTCCATTGGAGCAGGTGGCCATTGGTCGAAGTCGCTTGCACAGACCTGTGTAAAGTTTTGTCACTTGTACTGGAGAAAGACTATATCCAACAGACTACCAATTACAAGAGTGGGTTCCTGTGTTGTTCTTTCATAAGCAATTTAATACATTGTTTTTTCAGCTGTAACACATCCAAGAAATGTATGACTACAGCTTTGTTCACCACCATACACTTTGTTTTCCTACCTTGATTCAAAGTCTGGGTCAGGTGCTAATCTGACATTAACACATTTCGATCCATTGGCACTCACAGAAAGCTGAATATCGTCTTTGTGTAAACTATGCTGCTCCCACAACACACAGGATGGCAGAAATAAAACACCGAGGCAGTGTCTCTCATTGACAAAAATGAGGAAGGCATTGCAATGTATGGACACTGGAAGAGTTTACAGTACTGTAGAGCATTTCTGAACAGCTATCCAAAGATGGTAACCTATACAGTTAATCTTATCTTCCACAGTGACAGGGTAGCAGATGCCTCAGTGTTTTGCTTGAGGAGCATTGTTTCCTCATTTAACAGTCAAGTACATGATTACCATTCCAGTGTTGACCATCGCTGGAAGGTGCTATTCACAACATGTGTGGGTAGTAGAAATAAAAAGAGGCACTGTTATCTTATTAGCGAAAAAAATGTGGAGGGCATCGTAACATACAGAAATAGGACCAGTCTGCAGCATTGAGGGACGCTTCCAAACAACTTTCTGAAGGTGATGACCTCTATATTTAATCCCGAGCTCGACAGTGACAAGTAGCAGTGCTCCACCATGGCTCTCTCCATCCCAACTAAGGGTTCAGATCATATTCAGTGCGGTTACAGCCTATTAATGTTTGTTGAGAAGGGCTGAATGGCCCAGGAGGTGTCCACAGTGCCAAAGGTTGTAGACAACGTCGTACTTTTGCTCATCGCACTGCGAACTATTGTGGTAATAAACAGCGTACCAATGGATGGACGAGGTGTGAAAGACACCACTAATATGGGACGACGTACTGTAATAAGCAACGCAATTGATAGCATAATCAATTTTAGCAATTTTACCAATTGTTCCGTCCGTCCCTGGTAGCTGAGTGGTCAGCGCGACGGATGTCATACCTAACGGACCAGGTTCGATTCCCGGCTGGCTCGGAGATTTTCTCCGCTCAGGGACTGGGTTTTGCGTTGTCCTTATCATCATCATTTCATCCCCATCGACACGCAAATCGCCGAAGTGGCGTCAACTCGAAAGACTTGCACCTTGCGAACGGTCTACCCGATGGGAGATCCTAGCCACACGGCATTTCCATTTACCAATTGTTTCATAATATCAACAGCAGCCAATGTTACAGCAGAATGCTTCCCACTTTCTGTATCATCACTAAGTCACCCGTCCACTACTTTGCAAGTACGATATACTAGATTATGAATGCAGATAGATGACTGTGCAGTACATCAATCTGGACATATACACCAAAGTATACCAGACAACGTCCTATACCGATGCAGTTAGGTTATCTATACATTTCTAGCACATCGGTGATAGTGCAGAATTTACAATTATGACTGGCCATCTTTCTCTGTATGAATGGGAGTCACAGAGTATTCTCGCATTTATAGGATAAAGTCAGAGACTGATGGATCCCTCGCATTGTCCTTGAGCAATCCTCCCTGCAACACAGTGGCCAATTTAATCTCCAACTGATCAGAAGTATGAGGAAACTATATCCACTGCATTCCACGTCTCATGAAGGAACAGAGTGAGCTGTGTCCGTAACTGCTGCTTAGCAAACACCGTTCTGCACCAATCTTACCCTTGGCACCAATCCAAGTACACAAGATCTCTCCATATGCGTGCATGTCGAGAAGAGTAGCATCTCTAATCGTTGTATAGTAGACATGAGAATGTTGCGGTGATATAATAAATGGTTAAGAAGAAATGTGTGGTTTACACACATGGAGCTCCAGACGGGTAAAGATTGAAGCATTTCATATAAATCAACTGTTATATTAATTCTGAAGTATTATTCTAGTGTCTGGAGTCACTGCCAATATGGTACCAGCATAAAAGAAATGATCGTAGAGCATAAACACACACTCCCATGGCTACACGTTTCTGCACCTAAAAATGTTATATTGTTGAAACCATATGGTTTCTGAAGTATTAGTGATTTGGAATGCAGTGCTCTTAACACTTTAATGCAGGATATATTTGTCCAACTCCAGACATACAACCACCCTGCAAGTTTTCTACCTCAATCACTACGGTGACAAACTTTAAAATGACAAAAATACTTCCCTCTACACTGTTCTGGTGTCATAGGAAGGCATCATCGGTGCATATCCACCGCTCGAGCTGCTTATTAACCAATCAGAATGAAGTCAGGCGACTGCTGTTCTGTCTCTTAGGAAATTATTGGATTTTATACGTATCTTTAAGTTGGAAACGTGCATACCCCCAATCACACTTACCGTGTCAGACGCGCTTATTATTATTAGTAGTAATGGTTTTGATGGCTGCAACTATGCTCACTAGGTAATAGAGCGAGGAGAAAACGACATGAATATTTCAATAGTTGATACACTGAATCACCGCTCACGCCCTACAGCACGACAATGCACACGAAGAAGCGCCAACTTCTTACGAGTGAGTAAGCATTACGATCAATAGCCAAAGGAAATGTAAGTCTTATTGCTGTTTACAGTAGCATCGACACAGCTCTGGTAGCATTCCTCTTACATAGACAAGTCCTGGTGTGATGTTAAGTAGATTTTTTTCATGTTTAGGATAATACAGTAATTTCGTCCTAACACTGTGTCTCTCGAGTACACCCTACTCACACTATTAAGGGTGATATATATGGCATCTCCGCAGAACACGCTAGAGAATGGCTTAAGTCTGATAAACGCATAGATTTTTCTCCATAGTACTTGACGAATAATATTGCTTGTGATAACCACACGTCATTCTGTAATATATATACACTAATGGCCATTACAATTGCTACACCTAGAAGAAATGCAGATTATAAAAGGGTATTCATTGGACAAATATATTATACTAGAACTGACATGTGATTACATTTTCACGCAATTTGGGTGCATAGATCCTGAGAAATGAGTACCCAGAACAACCACCTCTGGCCGTAATAACGGCCTTGATAGGCCTAAGCATTGAGTCAAACAGAGCTTGGATGGCGTGTACAGGTACAGCTCCCCATGCAGCTTCAATACGATACCACAGTTCATCAAGAGCAGTGACTGGCGTATTGTGACGAGCCAGTTGCTCGGCCACCATTGACCAGACGTTTTCAATTGGTGAGAGATTTGGAGAATGTGCTGGCCAGGGCAGCAGTGGAACATTTTCTGTATCCAGAAAGGCCCGTACAGGACCTGCAACATGCGGTCGTGCATTATCCTGCTGAAATGTAGGGTTTCACAGGGATCGAATGAAGGGTAGAGCCACGGGTGGTAACACATCTGAAATGTAACGTCCACTGTTCAAAGTGTCGTCAATGCGAACAAGAGGTGATCGAGACGTGTAACCAATGGCACCACACACCATCACGCCGGGTGATACGCCAGTATGGCGATGACGAATACACGCTTCCGATGTGCGTTCACCGCGATGTCGCCAAACACGAATGCGACCATCATGATGCCATGATGCTGTAAACAGAACCTGGATTCATCCGAAAAAATGACGTTTTGCCATTCGTGCACCCAGGTTCGTCGTTGAGTACAGCATCGCAGGCGCTGCTGTCTGTGACGGCAGCCATGGTCTCCGAGCTGATAGTCCATGCTGCTGCAAACGTCGTCGAACTGTTCGTGCAGATCGTTGTTGTCTTGCAAATGTCCCCATCTGTTGACTCATGGTTCGAGACGTTGCTGCACGATCCGTTACAGCCATGTGGATAAGATGCCTGTCATCTCGACTGCTAGTGATACGAGGCCGTTGGAATCCAGCACGGCGTTCCGTATTACCCTCCTGAACCCACCGATTCCATATTCTGCTAACAGTCACTGGGAGCCGGCCGCGGTGGTCTAGCGGTTCTGGCGCTGCAGTCCGGAACCGCGGGACTGCTACGGTCGCAGGTTCGAATCCTGCCTCGGGCATGGGTGTGTGTGATGTCCTTAGGTTAGTTAGGTTTAAGTAGTTCTAAGTTCTAGGGGACTTATGACCTAAGATGTTGAGTCCCATAGTGCTCAGAGCCATTTGAACCATTTTTGAACAGTCACTGGATCTCGACCAACGCGAGTAGCAATGTCGCTATACGATAAACCGCAATCGCGATAGGCTACAATCCGACCTTTATCAAAGTCGGAAACGTGATGGTACGCATTTCTCCTCCTTACACGAGGCATCATAACGTTTCAGCAGGCAACGCCGGTCAACTGCTGTTTGTGTATCAGAAATCGGTTGGAAACTTTCCTCATGTCAGCACGTTGTATGTGTCGCCAGCGGCACCAACCTTGTGTGAATGCTCTGTAAAGCTAATCATTTGCATATCACATCATCTTCTTCCTGTCGGTTAAATTTCGCGTCTGTTAGCACATCATCTTCGTGGATAGCAATTTTAATGGCCAGTAGTGTATATTCGATTTCATGCGTGAGAACACAGTTATGGATTGGGATACATATGTTTCGCCTGCTTTAATGTAGCGGCTCTGTGTGATACTTATATGGCCGTCTTTGAAGTACGTGTTACGAAAACCCAGGTAGTTTATAGAAGGAGGGGGAGGGTTAAAGCTGAATGCACACACAAGTATAATGTTTAAGTTTTTCTTGGTCCAGTGACCGGGTACCCAGAACCCACCTCAATTCCCCGCATTTCACGTTACTTTGCTCTAATATTATGTATTCTCAGTCAAATTACGTAATTTTGCAAGTTTTTCGCTATTTATATACGAGGGTCACTTCAGAAGAAATGCACACTATTTTTGTAAAAATACAGTTTTCATTCTGTATGTGTGTAAGTTTTACAGTGTGTAGATACATTCTTCCCGCTTGTTTTCAAACTTAGTTCAACCTGCTCCCGTGAGTGGCGCCGTCACAGCATGTCTTCAAGATGGCTGCAACACTTGACGTTCGTCAGAAGAAACGTGCTGTCATAGAATTCCTGTGCTGTGAAAACGAGACAATGGGAAACATCCACAAGAGGTTGAAAAAGGTGTATGGAGATTCTGATGTCGGTCGCAGTACGGTTAGTCGGTGGGCAAGCAGGTTATGTGATGAAAGTGGGCACTGCAATATTGAGGATTGTCCTCTTGCGGCAGGCCTCGTACTGCACACACTCCAGACAATGGGAAGAGAGTTATTGAATTGGTGATTGCTGACAAACGCATCACAGTGAACGAATTGTCACGCTACGATGGGATAGGGGAAGGAAGTGTTTGCAGAATACTGAAAGTGTTGGGGTTAAAAAAGGTTTGTGCCAGGTGGGTTCCCAGGATGTTGACAGTGACTCACAAAGAAACAAGAAAAACGGTATGCAGCGAACTTTTGGAACAGTACGAGAATGGTGGAGATGAATTTATGCAAGAATTGTGACAGGTGATGAAACATGGCTCCATCATTTTTCACCGGAGACGAATGGAGTAGCATCATGCAGATTCATCCAAGAAAAAAAAAATTCAAAACCACACCTTCTGCTGGAAAAGTTATGGCTACAGTGTTTTACGATTCCGAAGGACTCTTGCTTGTGGCCATCATGCCAAGTGGAACCATCATAAATTCTGATGCATATGTGACGACACTGAAGAAACTTCAAGCTCGACTGAGTCGTGTTCGACCACATCGGCAACAGCAGGATGTTTTGCTGTTGCTCGACAATGCATGACCACATGTCGTCAGTCAAAAAACCATGGAAGCGATCACAAAACTCGGATGGACAACACTGAAACACCTGCCTTACAGTCCTGACCTGGCTCCATGTGACTATCATCTCTTTGGAAAACCGAAAGACTCTCTTCGTGGAACAATGTTTGAAGATTATGACTCCCTTGTGCACGCCGCCAAACAGTGGCTCCAACAGGCTCAAATGGCTCTGAGCACTATGGGACTTAACTTCTAAGGTCATCAGTCCCCTAGAACCTAGAACTACTTAAGCCTAACTAACCTAAGGATACCACACACATCCATGCCCGAGGCAGTTTCGAACCTGCGACCGTAGCGGTCGCGCGGTTCCAGACTGTAGCGCCTAGAACCGCTCGGCCACCCCGGCCGGCTCCAACAGGTTGGTCCAGAATTTTACCGTGTGGGTATACAGCCGCTGGTTCCAGGATGGCGTAAGGCAGTTGAGAGGGATGGAAATTATGTGGAGAAATGAAAATATTGTTCCTAAAGTATGTATCTACACACTGTAAAACTTTCAAACGTGTAGAATAAAAGATGGATTAAGAAAAAAAAGTATGCACTTCTTTTGGAGCGACCCTCGTATTTCGTCGTATTTCCCTCAATTTTAAGTACGTCACATCAATTTGTCGTAATTGTACAAGGTTTTCTTCGATTATTACCGATTTTATGCCTTTTTCATATTTTTTCGATAGTTTTCCGTATGTATATAGTCACATTGCTGGCATACCCATGTTTTGTTTGGTTTTATACGAGGGTATTTGCGTGTCCAGACACCAGCCTACTAGAAAATTGTAAGAATTCCACTCTTCGCGCATTTTGGACAGGAAGATCATGAAAAGTATAGTAACACTCGTCTCGTACCCAGATGAGCCTCAGCGAGTGATGCAAATTGGGAACTCGAAGTCCAGAAACAAATCCGTGTATTGCTATGGTACATCAGAGAGCTTGTGTGCAGACTCATGTAGCGATGCACTTGATGGAAACTCAAACTCTGGTGCTGTTCTTAATGTTCGTTTGAATTCCAGTCTATAATGTAGAGATCTGTAACAGGGAGCTGACATGGGTACAGAGTTGATTTCTGCTGCTGTTCTGATATTTCTTTCTCCCATAAGTATATGCTTTATTCGAACAGTCCACAGATGTACTGCCAGTCCATAGTGTCCAACGGGCACAATACAGGGTGATTCAAAAAGAATACCACAACTTTAGGAATTTAAAACTCTGCAACGACAAAAGGCAGAGCTAAGCACTATCTGTCGGCGAATTAAGGGAGCTATAAAGTTTCATTTAGTTGTACATTTGTTCGCTTGAGGCGCTGTTGGCTATGCGTCAGCGTCAGTTGATGCTAAGATGGCGACCGCTCAACAGAAAGCTGGCCTGCAAGAAGCCCTGATCTTACCCCCTGCGATTTTTTCTTATGGGGGTATGTTAAGGATATGGTGTTTCGGCCACCTCTCCCAGCCACAATTGATGATTTGAAACGAGAAATAACAGCAGCTATCCAAACTGTTACGCCTGATATGCTACAGAGAGTGTGGAACGAGTTGGAGTATCGGGTTGATATTGCTCGAGTGTCTGGAGGGGGCCATATTGAACATCTCTGAACTTGTTTTTGAGTGAAAAAAAAACCTTTTTAAATACTCTTTGTATTGATGTATAACAGAAGGTTATATTATGTTTCTTTCATTAAATACACATTTTTAAAGTTGTGGTATTCTTTTTGAATCACCCTGTATTTCGGCGACCAGACGTGTCGCCATCGTCAGGTGCGCTGACGAACTGAGCTTGCACTTTTCATTCCCTCCTCTGAAGGCGGAAGGTGGGCTGTTTGAGGGCATGCTGGAGTCCCTTTTCAGCCGTAGAGTTTTTACATATTTATTTTTATTTGATACAATTTATTTTTCCTGCAAGTGCGTTGTTATATATGGTTGACAATTTCGTTACTGCAGGTTTTTGGCAAAAAAACAAAAACAGATACATTAACAGGGGGCGGGCGGCCGTCTTAAATCCCCTCCGCCTGCGAGGCGTTCTCTCCGCGGCCTGCGCCCGCGGCCGTGCGTCGGCGGTCGCTGAGGCGCTGGCGTCGGCGCCTGTGGTGGCGTCTGTGTAAATGCCTCATCCGCCCTA
Source organism: Schistocerca cancellata (assembly GCF_023864275.1). Classification (NCBI taxonomy): domain Eukaryota; kingdom Metazoa; phylum Arthropoda; class Insecta; order Orthoptera; family Acrididae; genus Schistocerca; species Schistocerca cancellata. The sequence continues at coordinate 1,139,607,497 of NC_064626.1, read as the reverse complement.
GTCGCCCGTTCGTTTTCTTTGCTGAGCGTCTTTTTAATTAGACTCAGTGCTGGTTCCCATGCCTTGCTGAGGTTATAGCCGCAATCTCGGTTGATGAGTCCGTCCATGGTACGAATTTCGATAGCCTCTGTAACGACGCTGTCCCAGTAATTAGATGTCTGTGCCAAGACCCTCGTATGTTGGTAGTCCATTTCGTGATTGTCGGACAAACAGTGCTCTGCGACTGCCGACTTGTTTGGGTACCTAAGTCGAGTGTGCCTCTGATGTTCTCGGCAACAATCTTCGATGGTCCGCACTGACTGTCCAATATAAGTCTTCCTACACTGACACGGGATCTGGTATATGCCAGCTTCGCAGGGGGAGGGGATTTAAGACGGCCGCCCGCCCTCAGGAGCTCAGTTCGTCAGCGCACCTATCGATGGCGACATGTCTGACCGCCGAAATATTGTGCCCGTTAGACACTATGGACCAGCAGTACACCTGTGGACTGTTCGAGCAAGAAATACGCCAGGAGAAACTGAAGAATCACAAATGCTTTATTGCTTACCAGATGAGCTTCGTTAGTTTTGTTTATACCTTACAGCTCTGATACGTCCCCACAACCCTGTCAGGACATCTACAAACTGTAAATTTTGGGTATTTTTTTATCCTGGTAATACGTTATTCGTTAGCTGACAGTGTGTCGACTGCACTTAACATCCTAGAAAGTGAGAGTTTCCCTTCTCCATACCTACAAAGTGCGCATCCCCGCCAGCGTAATTTATAGGCGAACAGAATGAGATTTTCACTTTGCAGCGGAGTGTGCGCTGATATGAAACTTCCTGGCAGATTAAAACTGTGTGCCGGACCGAGACTCGAACTTGGGACCTTAGCCTTTCGCGGGCAAGTGCTCTGCCAACTGAGCTACCCAAGCACGACTCACGAGCCGTCCTCACAACTTCGTTTCTGCCAGTATCTCGTCTTCTACTTTCCAAACTTCACAGAAACTCTTCTGCAAGCCTTGCAGAACTGCCACTCCTGGAAGAAAGGATATTGTGGAGCCATGGCTTAGCCACACTCTGGAAACATCCCCCAGGCTGTGGCTAAGCAATGCCTCGCAATATCCTTTCTTCCAGGAGTGCTAGTTCTGCAAGGTTTGCAGAAGAGCTTCTGTGAAGTTTGGATGGTAGGAGACGGGGTACTGGCAGAATTGAAGCTGTGGGGACGGGTCGTGAGTCATGCTTGGATAGCTCAGTTGGTAGACCACTTTCCCCCAAAAGGCAAAGGTCCCGAGTTCGCGTCTCGGTCCGGCACACAGTTTTAGTCCGCCAGGAAGTTTTATAGGCGAACAGTCCGCCACTGACAGCTCTACACACATACGTATAGAGACTATGCACGCACATTACCAATCGCGAGCCGGCCTGAGTGGTCGAGCGGTTCTAGGCGCTACAGTCTGGAACCACGCGACCGCTACGGTCGCAGGTTCGAATCCTGCCTCGGGCATGGATGTCTGTCATGTCTTTAGATTAGTTCGGTTTAAGTAGTTCTAAGTTCTAGGAGACTGATGACCTCAGAAGTTAAGTCCCATAGTGCTCAGAGGCATTTGAACCATTTTGAACCAATCACGAAATTTCGATTTCAACCATTTGCACGTTATTTTCGACAGTGCTACAGCTCCGCGAATAGCGAAAACTCTTCGCAAAACGAGTCTGTAGGGGAAGTAAGCATATTTAAATTCATCCTGCTAAAGAGTAGAATGTATTCGATGGAAGTTATCTTGCCGATATTTCGTAACAATATTTTCTAGATTCTGCAATAATAACAACAAACCATGGCATCCAGCTGCACCTGTCACACCTCCTTTTATACTCTTAAAGATCCACGATGATGGCACATGATAACCCCAGTTGCACCATTTCGTGTGCTAATGTCCGCTGGTAAGATGGAGACAGTCCTTCGTGAGTATTATTCTTACGTACAACAGTCAATCAGTCGGACAGTATAGTATGCACCCAGTCACTCACAACAAAATATTCTACAGATGCATTGCATTTTGCGTGTGTTGAGGGTGGAAAATAGTTCAACTGGCTTTGAGCACTATGGGACTTGACATCTGCGGTCATCAGTCCCCTAGAACTTAGAACTACTTAAACCTAACTAACCTAAAGACATCACACACATCCATGCCCCAGGCAGGATTCGAACCTGCGACCGTAGCGGTCAAGCGGTTCCAGACTGAGGCGCCTGGATCCGCACGGCCACACCGGCTGGCTTGAGGGTGGATCCCATGAACCAGGGTAGGCCTGATTTAATGTTAGAATGTGGATTCACCCTGTCTTATAACTGGAACAGTGCCTAGATGTGGATCCATAATGTGCTACGCCCGAGACTAGGTTCGAAGGTGGATCCAGTATATCCGGAACGGTGTCTAGAGGATGATCTGTAACATTTGGGTAGGGTGTTCAAAGGTGGATCCCCCAGTGAGAGAACGGAGTAAGGTTTATTGGAACCGTCCACAACACGTGTGTTATTCACATATGACACTCCAACACATGAAACCCCTCAGCAATATTCCACTTCACATTTGACAACATAATCGCAGAGCAGTCATGCTATGTCCTCTATAGGTAGTTTCTCCACAGTGATCCATATTGCAAAGTACAAGTAACTTAAGTAGACCACACTCAAATGCTAAAAGTTACATGACAGACGCATATAGTCATTCTCCCGTTGTTCTATACCCAGATGGAATAGCAAATGGATCAACTAGCAGCGATATAAAATATCGATATATATAATATAAAATATATATAATATAATAATAAAATATATATAATATAAAATATAAAAAATCGATGTGTTATATGAAGGCTTGCAGAGTAAACATAGTCATCTTTCTAAGATTTGAGGTTTAGCATGAGTGGCAGCACAGTCTCTAACACTGGCACAACATATACCTCTCACATCCGATTATTTTTAAGGGAAATGTGCTATAATAGATTATACAGATGTGTGTGTCACCTTGGCTCAGTTGATATAGTACCAACTAGCATTTGTGGGAGTAGGTTCCATAGATTCAAAAAGTAGGTTCCATGAAGAATTCAGATTGCAATAGGTTCCCAACAAACTCTAGGATGAAACTTCCTGACAGATTAAAACAGTGTGCTGGACCGAGACTCGAATTCGGGACCATTACCTTTCACGCAGTTTAATCTGCCAAGGAGTTTCATATCAGCTCACACTCCGCTGCAGAGTGAAAGTTTCATCCCGGAAACATCCCCCAGGCTGTGGTTAAGCCATGTCTCCACAATATCCTTTCTTCCAGCAGTGCTAGTTCTGCAAGTTTCGCAGGATTTGGAGACGAGGTACAGGCGGAAGTAAAGCGGTGAGGACGGGTCTTGAGCTGTGCTCAGGCAGCTCAGTTGGCTAGAGCACTTGTCTGCCGAAGGGAAACGTCTTGAGTTCGAGTCCTGGTCCGGCACACAGTTTTAATCTGCCAGGAAGTTTCATATCACTGTACATTCTGCTGCGGAGTGAAAGTTTCATTCTGGAAACTGTATGACTCTCAGACAACTGTACCACACTCTTTTGGGGTGGCAGTAAAACTTTTCTAACTATCACCAATCTTCACTGTAGACATGCCTTGGTGTGATGGGAATTTGATACTGGTATAGGCAAAACATTAAACTCCAGCATCCCTCCTATAAACATAACTTGATCTAACGTCAGGGTTGGTACTGTTTTTTTAAGTGATTCCTCACATAAATTGTAAATGTTTTACGTTGCACATAAGTCACCTACGATTTCCAGTAGATTTTTATCCACTACTCACCCTTAGTGTGCACGCTTACTAGCCATCTGAATGAAGTCTCTGCCATGAACTCCTAACACGTTATTCTCATATGACATTCCAGCACTGTAAACGACTGAGCATGGTAACAGTATTTCCATGATGTCACCTTGCTGGTACTAACCTGCATGGTTCTACAGTTAGTATCCATGATGTCCTCGATGACGCCAGTATTCAAGATGGCAGACATGGGGATATGAGGGCAGTCTGAGATAGTTGCTCAAATTCCGGTGGCACTGCGATCTTCTACTTCCCACCACTAACCCTCAGCACAGGCTTACTAACAATGAAACGGACCCACCACTTGTGCTCATCATGAAACCTCATCGAAGATAAACGTTTCACTCTGTCTGATAAGAAGAAGCAGAAGGTGCAGTTTGCAGAAGAAGGAGAAACAGGTCCAAATTTTGGACAGGTCTTCGATACATCTATGGAAGCGACTATGATCACAGGCTGCCTGTTCCCGTGGACCATTACGTGCAGCACAGTAGGCAAAATCCCAAGCAATCGATGTGTACACTTCTCATATTCTCCTTCTTCTGCAAACTGCACCTTCTGCTTCTTCTTATCAGACAGAGTGAAACATTTATCTTTGATGAGGCTTCATGATGAGCACAAGTAGTGGGTCCGTTTCATTGTTAGTGAGCCTGTGCTGAGGGTTAGCGTTGGGGAGTAGAAAACCGCAGTGCCACCGGAATTTGAGCAACTGTCTCAGGCTGCCCTCATATTCTCATGTCTGCCAGCTTGAATACTGACGTCATCAAGGACATCATGGATTCTAATTGTAGAACCATGCAGGTTAGCCGGCCGGAGTGGCCGTGCGGTTCTAGGCGCTACAGTCTGGAGCCGAGCGACCGCTACGGTCGCAGTTCGAGTCCTGCCTCGGGCATGGATGTGTGTGATGTCCTTAGGTTAGTTAGGTTTAATTAGTTCTAGGTTCTAGGCGACTGATGACCTTAGAAGTTAAGTCGCATAGTGCTCAGAGCCATGCAGGTTAGTACCTGCAAGGTGACGTCATGGAAATACCGCTCCCATTCACAGTCGTTTACAGTGCTGGAATGTCGTATGAGAATAACGTGTTAGAAATTCATAGCAGAGATTTCATTCTGATGGCTAGTAAGCGTGAACACTAAGGGTGAGAAGTGGATAAAAATCTGCTGGAAATCTTAGGTGCCATATGTGCAACGTAAAACATTTACAATTTATGTGAGGAATCACTTAAAAAAGCAGTGCCAATCCTGACATCAGATCAGGTTATGTTTTTAGGAGGGATGCTGGAGTTTAATGTTCCGTATACCTTAGTATCAAAATCCCATCATATCAAGACATGTCTACAGTGATGATTGGTTTTAGTTAGAAACGTTTTACTACCAACCTTCAAAAGAATGTGTGGGTGGCTACGGTACAGCAGACTGAGAATCCTATGGTTTATTCGGAACCTAATACAAGCTGAAATCCAGTGCTACAAAAGCTAGTATGGTACTGTACTAACTAAGCGAAAGTGACCCATACGTCTGTATGATCTATTATAGCACATTTTCCTGTACAAACACCCTCAAAACTCATAGATGATGAGAGGTGTATGTTGTATCAGATGCTACAGACTTTGCTGCCACTTACGCTAAATCTCAAACCTTAGAAAGACGACTATGTATACTCCAAAAGCCTTCATATAACACATTGTGGAGAATCTTTTATATCGCTGTTAGTCGCCTCCTTTTGCTATTCTACCTGAGTGTGAAGCAATGGGAGAACGACTCTGTGCCCCTGCCATGTATCTTTAAGCATTTGAGTGTGGTCTACCTGTGCAACTTGTATTCTGCAATATGCAGTGCTATGGAGAGGCGTCAAATGTATGGTGGGATCCTGCTGAGGGGTTTCCTGTGCTGGAATGCCTTAAGTGAGTAACACGTGATAAAAACATAGCAGAGTATACTTCTAAAGTGTTCTGATAAATCTCAAATGCTTCATATGAAGTTTGGAGTTCGAGAAAGCTGGTAACTGATCATTGGAGGCTACATAATACTTCAACTCCCCTACACATTTCAGCAAAGAAAAACATTGTGTCAAAATGTCTCTAAACTGTCCACCACAATATACGCCAGTTGTGGCAAAATGCACCTTAAACTACATTTTCCATCATTACTAACGCTACTCTCAGCATTCTCTCCCCCCATATGAGCGTTCCATACTTTAGAGGGCTGATTGCCAGTCTGTGAATTTTAACAGTGCAGTTGCACCTAGTTAAGTGACAGTGAAACGGATACTGTTGAGTTTTAAGGTTTTGTGATCAATTTACAACTTATTTCCACATATTTGATGGGGATGTTCTTAATGTGTTTGCGAGGTGCGGGGGCTAGCAGCGTATTTAACACTAAATACTTCTAGAATCTTCATATGTAAATTATGCTCTAAGCCTCCCCTATTCTAACTCCGACTTTTGCTGTTGCACATGGATTAAGAAGAAACACGAAGTGACTGTAATCGACCCTGAAAGTGGAGTAGAAAAGAGTTTGGCACCTGCAATAATTTAATTTGATGTAAATTAATTAAATAAAGGAAAGTTTCATTGATGTAGTGAGAAATGAAAGGGTTGCTCTACCGATTAACAGAATGAAAGTTCTGTCCAAAATAACAATTTGATTTATTATGACTAAACTCAAAATAATAAACAAAAGACATGAAACATTTACAATACATGAAATTGGATACTCAAATAAATGCTGTGAAGGTAAAGTTGTCCATAAACTAGATTGTGACATTTATGACGAAGTGGTATGTGGAGCCAATTCCTTGTAACTCAAATCTTAAGAGAAACACCCAGCCAACGCACCATTAATTGCCGCTACAGTAGTGAGAACTCAGACAATGAACATCCAAGACAGAACCACGTAAGAAAAGTCGGGAACAGGCGCGTTCTGCTGAGCTCTGATTTTCACAGAGCAAATTCCCTGATCTGCCGATGCTGCGGACATACATTGCCAAGCTGTCTTCTTAACTGCAAGGACACGATCTGGCGTACCGGAAGCGATGGCTGGTTGTTTCGAGGTCCCGTCGTGGTGATGATAATGTCGCGAGTATAGCCCAAAACAAATTATCCTGGTCTGGTTGTTCCAGACTAAAGACTTCCTAGCAATACAAATGCGCCTCTGAGGGAGACGAAGAAGGCCCGCCACACAATCACTGATGGTACAGTGACTGATTTTAATCAGCGAAGTCACACAGTAACTCCGATACAGTCAACTTTAGGCAAAACTGCTCAAGACAGACAACATAGGCCGCTTGTACGCAAAACGCTCAATTGCCAACTGTACTCGGAAAGTTACGTTGAAGTCGAAACTTCAGCAACTTCGTCAAACAGTTACAATTAAATAAAAGTATATTAGACAGCCAACGGAAGGCAGTCTGTCCAGAGCAGCGAGAGCTCAGTCTTGTAACCTACTCCGACTGAAAGGCGAGAGCCGACTCTCTCAAGAGCACCCATACAAACTGAACACAGAACATTCCTGCCCCCACGACAGTGGCCGTGGTTAAACGTTCCAATCAGCAACTCTATTGCCGAAGCACTACCATTCCACCAATGAAGATTCTTGGCGCCAATTTCTGCGCCGATTTTGGTACGTCACGGAGCTAGGCCCTGAGCAAGCCAATCACAGTTACGATTTTGCAGAAAACGCGGGAATTTGCCCGCCAAGTTTGCCTGGGAACACAAGTCATTCCCACTCCTTGCTGGTAGCCCGCCAGAAAGTGTTTTCACTAAGTTTCTGCGAAGTAACGGAATCTCTAGCCCAGCCACCCCTTCTGGCCCCTCTGGGCATGTCACTCCCGCTCTTATGAACCATCGGCATAACCCTTTCAAGCTCAGCGTCGCCTGCCACCGGACCACCCGGGTGACGAGAGACGCTGCGTGGGAAGTCCGTGTGTGAAGGAATAGCAAATTTTCACCGCATGCAGTTAGAGAGGAAAATCGAATTACTCAGAGTAAGATAGAAATATGATAGGGGGCTCATGCCACCTCTCATGTTAACATGGTGACTGGCTCATCCATGTTACTTTTTGTTTTATTTTTGTAAATGATCAGCCAGTCACACGTCCCTGTGCCATTTTTTTAGCTTCTCTGTCATGTTACTTCTGTTTTCACTATTTCTCCTTTGTTTTATAGTGTGTGATAGGGGTGACTGTGTGGGGCAATGCAAGTGAGGTAGGCGTGAGTGAGTGGGTGAGTGAGTAAGTGCACCAACGTTTTCAGCGATTTTACCCACATTTGTTGCTTTTAATAATTGTAAGGGCGCTGATAACCTTGCCATTGAGCGCCCGTACACCCCGTAAGCAACAACACCTTGTTAGGTCCAGCTGCTACCTGCCATGCATTTTACTATAGTTAATGATTACTGCGACAGTATATACGATTTCTAGTTCTAATGACATGTAGTAGTTGGATTTATTTAGTTCAAGTGTCCCTTCAATTCGCCACTGGCTGCTTGAGGACAACTTCATCACCAATGAACATTCTACATTTAACCAAATATTCTGTGGTGGTTGCTGGAAATGTTAGATGTTCCACATACAGCACAAAATATCTATAATTTATTTGATGAGGGACTTAAAATGCACTACTAGCCCTGACATAAGATCATGTTCTGTTTGTCGGAAGTTTGATTGCAGATTCATATCCAGATTGGTCATATTGCATCCGGGTGCCATTTTGTATTCTGAGATCTTAGCAAGATTGCACCAATATTCTAAGTCTTGGCTTGTTACATCATACTGAGATTGCACCAGAACTCCAGGTCGCCCTTATTTTATCCAGGTCAGCCATCTTGCATCCCCATGTTGTGTTCTGACGTCATAGTAAGACTGCAGCAGTGTTCCAAGTGTCAGATTCCCTGTCTCAGTATTTCAAGTCAGCCAGGATGACAATGCACCATTTTGAGTTTCCCCCAATTTATACTTAGGACAGCAATTCTATTTCCACACTAGCTCAATTGGGCTGTTTTATTGAATTTCTGCTCAATATTTTGAATTTTCCCCCAAATTTTTAACTTCCCACCATTTTATAAATAGGGTAATTGGCCTTTGTCAGAAGGGTTGGTTGTGGGGTGGGGGTTGGGGTGGTTGTGGGGGTGAGGAAGGGTCTGGGGAAAACTCATTACGTCGTCAACGACACACCTTTTCCGAGAACCATCCCAACTATACTACTTGTGATCATTCCATTTCATATCTCTACGTCAAGGTATTTGTATGACTTGACAGACTGCAAATGTGACTCGTTGATATAACAGTCACAGCACACTCCGTATTTTCGTTTTGTGAAGTGCTGAACATTTAAAGCTATTTGCCAATATCTGCCCCACTTTTAACCCTTGTCAAGGTCTGACTACTGAATGTTTGTGCATCTTCGTTCAAGCTGTATTTCATTATAGGTAACTGCGTCATCTGCAAAAATTCTCAGGTTACTATTTATACTGATCTCAAGGTCAGTAATATACAACGTGAACAGCAAGGGTTCCAACACACTTTTCTGGGGAATACCCGAAGTTACTTCTACACCAGACGGTGACTCTCCTTCCAGGAGAACGTATGGTGTCGTCCATACTAAGAAATCCTCAATTCAGTCGCAAATTTTGCTTGATTCCCCAACCAGTCGTACTTTTGATAATAAGGTAGGTGTGCTACTGAGTCAAATGCTTTCCACAAATCAAGAAAAACTACACCTACCTGACTAACTCGATCCGTACCTAGAAAGGACGCCAGGTCAAAAAAACACGAGTTTAGTTCCTCACGGTCGATGTTGTCTGAACCCATACATTTTGCCACGAAGGACGTGGTTCTGTTCGAGATACCTCATTACGTTTCAACTCAGAATACGTTCCACGATTCTACAAATGACTGATCTCAAGAGTACTGGGCGGTAATTTTGTGATTCACTTCTGATACACTTCTTGCAGACGGGTGTGACAGGTGCGTTGTTCTTATTATTGCACAGTTTTTTTTTGATGAGGCATATACGGTACATTATGGTTAAAAGAGTGGCTAACTCTACTCCAAATTTGCTACAGAATCTTATAGTGAATCCATGGGATCGTGAAACTTTGTTCATTTTTGGTGATTTCAGCTGCTTATCAGCATTAAAATGTAAATCAGTTATCTTTGTAGGAGCAATACTCCCCGATGATTATTCATATCATTGTCGTTGTTGCCAAATGAAAGATATAAGAGCGTTATAAAATTATGAATTAATTAAAATATTCTTTAAAAATGATTTACGTATTAAGGAAAGAATGTAAGTAGGCTGTTTAGGTTTTGTTGGTGACGCCACGTAGCGCTCTGTATGAAAATCGCTGACTGCGCTGTGTGGAGTCTGTGGAATATTCGCTAGTGTAATGTTGGGCAGTTTGATGTGAACAGCCCGTAGCGTTGGGATGGGGGGGGGGGGGGGGGGGAGCCGCCATCAGTGGTGGATGAGGGGGGAGAGATGCCAGAGTTCTGAGATGCTAATTTGAGCCGACGATCTCGACGTGTGTCAGAAAAAGGAAATTTTTCAACTTGAATGTCACGAATTTATATATATATATATATATATATATATATATATATATATTCGTGACATTCAAGTTGACAAATTTCCTTATATATATAGGGTGAGTCACCTAACGTTACCGCTGGATATATTTCGTAAACCACATCAAATACTGACGAATCGATTCCACAGACCGAACGTGAGGAGAGGGGTTAGTGTAATTGTTTAATACAAACCATACAAAAATGCACGGAAGTATGTATTTTAACACGAACCTACGTTTTTTTAAATGGAACCACGTTAGTTTTGTTAGCCCATCTGAACATATAAACAAATACGTAATCAGTGCCGTTTGTTGCATTGTAAAATGTTAATTACATCCGGAGATATTGTAACCTAAAGTTGACGCTTGAGTATCACTCCTCCGCTTTTCGATCGTGTGTATCGGAGAGCACCGAATTACGTAGGGATCCAAAGGGAACGGTGATAGACCTTAGGTACAGAAGAGACTGGAACAGCACATTACGTCCACATGCTAACACTTTTTTATTGGTCTTTTTCACTGACTCACATGTACATTACCATGCCACAATACATTGTTTAATATCCTCTGGGGCCAGCCCGTTCTCCTGATCTTACACCTCTGGATTTCTTTCTGTGGGGTACATTAAAGGAGAATGTGTACCGTGATGTACCTACAACCCCAGAGGATATGAAACAACGTATTGTGGCAGCCTGCGGCGACATTACGCCAGATGTACTGCGGCGTGTACGACATTCATTACGCCAGAGATTGCAATTGTGTGCAGCAAATGATGGCCACCACATTGAACATCTATTGGCCTGACATCTCGGGACACACTCTATTCCACTCCGTAATTCCAAACGGAAACCACGTGTGTACGTGTACCTCACCCCTCATGGTAATGTACATGTGCATCAGTGAAAAAGACCGATAAAAAGGTGTTAGCATGTGGACGTAATATGCTGTTCCAGTCTCTTCTGTACCTAAGGTCCATCACCGTTCCCTTTGGATCCCTACGTAACTCGGTGCTCTCCCATACACACGATCGAATAGCGGAGGAGTGATACTGAAGCGTCAACTTTAGGTTACAATATCTCCAGATGTAATTAACATTTTACAGTGCAACAAACGGCACTGATTACGTATTTGTTTATATGTTCAGATGTGCTAACAAAACTAACGTGGTTCCATTTAAAAAAAAGCGTAGGTTTGTGTTAAAAAACATACTTCCGTGCATTTTTGTATGGTTTGTATTAACCAATTACACTAGCCCCTCTCCTCACGTTCGGTCTGTGGAATCGATTCGTCAGTATTTGATGTGGTTTACGAAATATATCCAGCGGTAATGTTGGGTGACTCACCCTATATATATATATATATATATATATATATATATATATATATATATATGATGACTTTTGAACACTATTAAGGTAAATACATTGTTTGTTCTCTATCAAAGTCTTTCATTTGCTAACTATGCCTATCAGTAGTTAGTGCCTTCAGTAGTTGGAATCCTTTATTTAGCTGTCAGTATTGGCGCGCTGTATTGCAGTAGTTCGAGTAACAAAGATTTTTGTGAGGTATGTGATTCATGAAAGGTATAGGTTATTGTTAGTCAGGGCCATTCTTTTGTGGGGATTATTGACAGTCAGATTGCGTTGCGCTAAAAATACTGTGTGTCATTTAGTGATAATCAGGATAAGTAAAGAGAAAACTGTCTGAGTACGTTCAGCTTTACTCCGCTGTTTCAGTATCAAATAACGTAGAAGTTTACCAGCACAGTCTTTCTTAATTTTTCTAAGGGGAAGTTTCAACAAAAAGGTTTAAAAGTGACAGCTTTTTCATTTTAGGACAGAGAATATGTACGATAAAAGAAGGAAAAACAGGATTTGAACGACAAAACAACTACAGACAGTGGTTTATGCGTAGATAAGAGCGCGTGTCATAGAATCTTAAGCCGAGAACTGGCGGCGCTCTTGCCCTTCTCCAGACAGCAGGATGTTTTGTCGCTGGTCACCTGCATGGCGTCTGGCGTCTCAGACAGAGCAGTGCTGCACCTCACAGTGGGCGAGGGGTGGTAGTGGTGATGTTGGTGGGGGGGAGCGTCAAGTAAGCGAGGACTCTGGCTGGTGGTAGCCTAGAACTCCTATATAACGGGCAGAAGCGTCAGCATCCATGTTTTCCCCTACTTTGAGCACTCGGCAATGGTTAGGTTACCTTGAGGGTGGTTAACCTAGTCACGCAACTTTGTATAACATTTCTTATAAATCATTTGATACTGCGTGTATGAATGGTGTCGAACAGTGAAACGTCCCCTTAGAAAAATTATACATGACTGTGCTTAAACTGACACACAATATTTTTAGCGCAACGCAATCTGACTTTCAAAAATCCCTACAAAAAAATGGCCTTGACTAACATTAACCTATACGTTTCACAAATCACTTACCTCACAAAAATCTTGGTTACTCGAACTACTGCAATATAGCGAGCGCCACTACTGCCAGCTATATAAAAGATTCAAACTACGGAAGGCACTAACTACTGATAGGCATAGTTAGCAAATGAAAGATTTTAATAGAGAACAAACAATGTATTTACCTTAATAGTCATCAAAAGTCATACTATATATAGCAGTTCATGACATCCAGTCTTACAAATTTCAAAACTCCGCCATTTCTCTCCCCACATCTACCACTGCTGGCGGCTCACCTCCAACTGCGCAACACTATGCGCTGTTAACATCCAGCTGCCCAACACTACAATGGCTGACAACAATGCAAACTAGCCAGAGACTGCACACAGCACAGCCAGTGATTTTTCATACAGAGCGCTACGTGGCGTTACCAATAAGAAAACATAAACAGCCTACTTACATAGCCCCCATGCACCCCACAAAAATTTTACAAATTGTTTTGGGCAGTAGCCGATAATGATTTGATAAAATTTTTCATAATTACAATAACAAAGAAATCAAATGCACACACTTATTGATACAATGTTTGTCAAAAGCTAAAGTTTTCTCACAGTCCCATAAAGACAGTCCTGATCATTCATCACAGTATTAATAACAATTTTATGCACAAAGTCTGAGAAGTAAAAGAAAATGCACACGGAAGTAGTGATTTCCATGCAGTCTTGAAGAAGTAGTGTTGTCCTTCCAACGGAAAGACAGTGTTGACTCTTGACATGCAGACAGGTAATGGGCCACAACAGAGCAAACCCACAGCAGAGTCATTCGAAGTTTTGAAGAATATTGGTAGATAGGTCACCACAGAGCAGACCCACTATAGTCTTGGTAGAGAGTACGATATTGGTGGGCCACCAGAGGTGCAGACCCACTGCAGTCCTTGTAGAAATAATGGTATTGGTGGATCATCAAAGGTGTAGACTCACTGTAGTCCTTGTAGAGATGGCCAACAGCCATCTGCTGCGACTGTGCAGGTGCACAATCACCATTGAAGAGTCTTGTGGGAAATATAGCAAGTCCATAACCATCACTTGTGCACTCACAAAGTTTTTGGAATTGTCCTTAGAACCAGCAATGCTTTAATCTAGTCCCTTGCTGAATTATTAACACACGTGCAAACACTAACAGTCCCTACTTCTCATATATTGTGCATTACTATGACCAACAGAAACGTGTGCAGTGAAACGTAACTTAATTTGAAGAACTGGTGTCTATACAATTATAAATTTACAACATAAGAATACAATTACGAAGGTACAAAATACATCATTAAAGAACATAACAGTACAGATAACATTTGTAGTAATACAGGCTTTACAAAAGAATAGAAATAGACATATACATCAGTGTTACAGGAATTATGACATAAGTAAATAAATAAAATAATGAGAATAGTTCTTGAAACATTAATTTCACACATGATCATTAAAACAAAACAGAATAAATAATGTCTAAACATCTTTATGAAAAAAATAACATAGTATTTGAAAAATTCTACAACATAACTCTTATTAGCTAAACACATAAGGACAGGAAAAAGACAAATACACAAGAGTACACAAACACATAGTGGGTTTACACAAGGAAAGGACAAGGTTTATTTTACTGCAGTATTTTGCAGACAAAACTTCCTTTACTTCTTGGAGATCTCCCTTCGTTCTTCATTATTTCCAACAAGTCCTATTCAAACATGCTTTCTGTATTTTGTTCACATCCTCTTTCAAAAATAGTTTTTCTCCACTATACACTACTTTTTTTTGCCAAACCATTTTCTTGTTGTTGTTGTTGTTGTGGTCTTCAGTCCTGAGACTGGTTTGATGCAGCTCTCCATGCTACTCTATCCTGTGCAAGCTTCTTCATCTCCCAGTACCTACTGCAACCTACATCCTTCTGAATCTGCTTAGTGTATTGATCTCTTGGTCTCCCTCTACGATTTTTACCCTCCACGCTGCCCTCCAATGCTAAATTTGTGATCCCTCGATGCCTCAGAACATGTCCTACCAACCGATCCCTTCTTCTAGTCAAGTTGTGCCACAAACTTCTCTTCTCCCCAATCCTATTCAATACCTCCTCATTAGTTACGTGATCTACCCACCTTATCTTCAGCATTCTTCTGTAGCACCACATTTCGAAAGCTTCTATTCTCTTCTTGTCCAAACTAGTTATCGTCCATGTCTCACTTCCATACATGGCTACACTCCATACAAATACTTTCAGAAACGACTTCCTGACACCTAAATCTATATTCGATGTTAACAAATTTCTCTTCTTGAGAAACGCTTTCCTTGCCATTGCCAGTCTACATTTTATATCCTCTCTACTTCGACCATCATCGGTTATTTTACTCCCTAAATAGCAAAACTCCTTTACTACTTTAAGTGTCTCATTTCCTAATCTAATTCCCTCAGCATCACCCGACTTAATTTGACTACATTCCATTATCCTCGTTTTGCTTTTGTTGATGTTCATCTTATATCCTCCTTTCAAGACACTGTCCATTCCATTCAACTGCTCTTCCAAGTCCTTTGCTGTCTCTGACAGAATTACAATGTCATCGGCGAACCTCAAAGTTTTTACTTCTTCTCCATGAATTTTAATACCTACTCCGAATTTTTCTTTTGTTTCCTTTACTGCTTGCTCAATATACAGATTGAATAACATTGGGGAGAGGCTACAACCCTGTCTCACTCCTTTCCCAATCACTGCTTCCCTTTCATGCCCCTCGACTCTTATAACTGCCATCTGGTTTCTGTACAAATTGTAAATAGCCTTTCGCTCCCTGTATTTTACCCCTGCCACCTTCAGAATTTGAAAGAGAGTATTCCAGTCAACATTGTCAAAAGCTTTCTCTAAGTCTACAAATGCTAGAAACGTAGGTTTGCCTTTTCTTAATCTTTCTTCCAAGATAAGTCGTAAGGTCAGTATTGCCTCACGTGTTCCAACATTTCTACGGAATCCAAATTGATCTTCCCCGAGGTCGGCTTCTACCAGTTTTTCCATTCGTCTGTAAAGAATTCGCGTTAGTATTTTGCAGCTGTGACTTATTAAACTGATTGTTCGGTAACTTTCACATCTGTCAACACCTGCTTTCTTTGGGATTGGAATTATTATATTCTTCTTAAAGTCTGAGGGTATTTCGCCTGTCTCATACATCGTGCTCACCAGATGGTAGAGTTTTGTCAGCACTGGCTCTCCCAAGGCCGTCAGTAGTTCCAATGGAATGTTGTCTACTCCCGGGGCCTTGTTTTGACTCAGGTCTTTCAGTGCTCTGTCAAACTCTTCACGCAGTATCTTATCTCCCATTTCATCTTCATCTACATCCTCTTCCATTTCCATAATATTGTCCTCAAGTACATCGCCCTTGTATAAACCCTCTATATACTCCTTCCACCTTTCTGCTTTCCCTTCTTTGCTTAGAACTGGGTCGCCATCTGAGCTCTTGATGTTCATACAAGTGGTTCTCTTCTCTCCAAAGGTCTCTTTAATTTTCCTGTAGGCAGTATCTATCTTACCCCTAGTGAGACAAGCCTCTACATCCTTACATTTATCCTCTAGCCATCCCTGCTTAGCCATTTTGCACTTCCTGTCGATTTCATTTTTGAGACGTTTGTATTCCTTTTTGCCTGCTTCATTTACTGCATTTTTATATTTTCTCCTTTCATCAATTAAATTCAATATTTCTTGTGTTACCCAAGGATTTCTATTAGCCCGCGTCTTTTTACCTACTTGATCGTCTGCTGCCTTCACCACTTCATCCCTCAGAGCTACCCATTCTTCTTCTACTGTATTTCTTTCCCCCATTCCTGTCAATTGTTCCCTAATGCTCTCCCTGAAACTCTCTACAACCTCTGGTTCTTTCAGTTTATCCAGGTCCCATCTCCTTAAATTCCCACCTTTTTGCAGTTTCTTCAGTTTCAATCTGCAGTTCATAACCAATAGATTGTGGTCAGAATCTACATCTGCCCCAGGAAATGTCTTACAATTTAAAACCTGGTTCCTAAATCTCTGTCTTACCATTATATAATCTATCTGAAACCTGTCAGTATCTCCAGGCTTCTTCCATGTATACAGCCTCCTTTCATGATTCTTGAACCAAGTGTTAGCTATGATTAAGTTATGCTCTGTGCAAAATTCTACAAGGCGGCTTCCTCTTTCATTCCTTCCCCCCAATCCATATTCACCTACTATGTTTCCTTCTCTCCCTTTTCCTACTGACGAATTCCAGTCACCCATCACTATTAAATTTTCGTCTCCCTTCACTACCTGAATAATTTCTTTTATCTCGTCATACATTTCATCTATTTCTTCATCATCTGCAGAGCTAGTTGGCATATAAACTTGTACTACTGTAGTAGGCATGGGCTTTGTGTCTATCTTGGCCACAATAATGCGTTCACTATGCTGTTTGTAGTAGCTAACCCGCACTCCCTTTTTAAATTTTCTAACCTACCTGCCCGATTAAGTGATCTGACATTCCACGCTCCGATCCGTAGAACGCCATTTTCTTATATCTTCTCAATGCATTTCTTCCAACTCATCATAGTTAGTTTCTTATATAGTCTACCTCCTCTTAAGCCTACTGAGCTCAGATATATATACTAAGGGACGAGGCAATGCAGCAGCTCATAACAAATTAACACAAACACAATGATAAAAAAATTCAAATTGGCAAAGCAAGCAGCACTAAAATAAATTAGCAGAGCAATTGCAATATTACAACTAATATAAGGCAATGTGCAGCAAACAATAAATATAAATCAGTAGTAAAACTGGCTTAACAGAGTAATACAAAGTCAAATTCAGCAACACTATGCCTGGCAAACAGCAGCAGCAAATGAAATAACTTATACCCAAACATGACAAAGCTCAAGCATAAAAAATATTACACGAAAAATGGCCATGTCTAATACCTATGTCACATCTTAATACTAGAGTGATGCATCACGATAAGTTACTGTAGCAGACAAGTTACCAAATCGTTTAAAAAATTATTTATGCAGTTCCTGTGAAGGGAAATGTCTATTTGTGCTCTCTTTTCTAAGGAAGTACATCATAAATGTATTCTTTCCTGGGTCTGTAGACAGAAAATAGTGATATTAGTACATCTATTAAATTTTATAATAACCAATGCTGCAGTGCAGCTAGAAACTAGATATTAAAGAAAATGAGTAAATATGTACAAAGGAAAGTATCAAACATCATTCATTAGCCATATGGCATTTTATAAGGTAGTAAAAAAAATCTCTCAACTAGAAAGACAGTAGTCATAACCAGGTGTATAGACATAAAATATTTCTCGTCATTTCATTAGACATTTCAGTAAATATCATAAATTAAGAGCTCCACAGTGTAATCATATGTTTTCAAGTTTGAGCGTGTCATATTTGCGATGCTTTCTACAAAGAAATGTCAATAGCGAGGATAATGGGCCCTTTTTTTTCTCCACCTGTGCCTCTGAAAGGCACATACTAATGGCTTTTTGCAGGTGACTGTCGCGCAGCTGGGTGCCCACGACTCAATACGTGAAGGTGGTCACTTAACTTTCTTACTGAAATATTTACGACACCAGTTTGCATTACAATGACAGTCTCATATAAAAAATTTCACAGTTCGAGAATTTGCGTTGCAAATGTGTAGATAGAAAGAAAATCCTATGAATATAACAGTGTTCAAAACGTTTTCGTCGGTATTGTGATACATTCGCGCATTTAGACACATTTCATAACTCTTAAAGTACGATTCTTGGTTTCCAACATCCTTTTCCACAAATCAGAGTCCCTAACCACTACTCATTATTCATATACGTATTCGTCGACACTTCTTCAATATTTCATCAAAATAAATACATAGCATAATCCAATTCCTCATTTACGGTAGCATCATCTTATTGATCATAAACATACATCAACAGCATAATACACATTGTCGTCGTAAAAATAACATCATAACACCTCAGTCAAATCTCAAAATCGTCGTAGCTTCCTCCAATAATTTCAAAACCTAAAAAAAATTCTGTGCTGAGTTCACTAGTGTCATCTACCTCAAACGTACTTTAAAATCATGCTCCCTTACCAAATACATCATTCAAAGCTCTCATAGTATCACAATGGTTCCAAAAAATATGAACAGTTCACAAAGTACAGACAAAATACAATTTCATAAGTGTGAAGTTACCCAACTGTGTAATTGCGTAAACATGTATCACTGATGTAGTAAAAAAATGTTTATCTCTCAGTTAAATGATCAGATAGCTGTGTAATTTGTATGTTAGAGAAATATGGTACCGATGTGTAAAGCTGTATAAGCAAATACCATATTAGCTAGGGCTCCTTGTGATTGCCAAACATATGGTACACAAAGTAGGCGTGTACCCCCCTGAGGATTAATGTAATTATACCCTCAGGTGTTACAGATTACAGCAATTGAATGAAATATATCACGGAAAACCTTTGTATCATTGTACTTCAAATATCTTTAAGAATAAATGATTTAAGTACAAATTAATCACTCAAATACGTGTACTGTAGCGCTAAACTGTGCGTCTTGATGTAAGATAATCTCTGTGGAAATGTTGTAGTTATCGTCCTCCGAAAGCTAAGCTCTGCAGAAGCCAATGTACTTACCTCATGATAAACAAAAGTGAAATGCTTTGCGTATAGATATCTTAGTTATTACACTTATTGCCGTGATGAAGAAAGTACTGTGCTGTAACGTATTGTTGTGCTACGGAAAAGGCAGTCTCATTGTAGCTATACCACAAAAGTTACTACTAAAACATGTTTTACTTTCCAGAATAATACAGAAAAACTGTGCAGATATAAAACAGAAACACCGCAAAAGCAACATTGTAAATTGTCACTCATTAGTAGTGTCGTGATAAAATCGTGTAGCTATCACATAAACTAACCACTGTGTCATCTGGTATCTCACAGAAAGTACTTTAAATCCAGAATGTATTTTCAAGTAAACCAAAATGTTGCATTAAAATCTCATTAGCAGTACTGGTAAATGTTCCAAGTATGTGAGCCTTATAGTCATTACATAATCGTGCAACTAACAAGCAAGAATGTACACACACAATAACACTGTGTTGTCTGTTCACAATAACAATGCATTCGTAATTTCTGTTTAAAGAAGTTCTCTTGGTTCTTGACTGGATATTTAATTTCAAACATTGTTGCATGTTAACAGATTCTGTCTGACAAAGCATACTAGTAATGTAAAGTGAAAAGTTATATGGCAAAGACAAAGTTAAAAAGCAGATTATCTCTCAATAAACGGTTTTACATGTGAAATGTGGTGTAAACCTTTACTCATCCTAGTACGCAGAGTTTCAACTTCAACGCAATTACCATGGGGTATACGTCGGATTCTGTAAGGTCCATTGTAAACTAGAAAGAATTTGTGATTCAAGTGTTTCTTCTTATGTGACAATGAATGAGCTTTAATGAGAACTTTCTGACCAATATATAATTTCTTTGCATTTGCTTTACCGTGTAGTTTTCTCCTTTTGTCTGCTGCAGATTTTATATTTTTAATAGCCAAATCAATTATGTCTTTGTGTCGAAGTTTACGTGTATTCGGGAAAGGTACAAGCTCTCTGATTCTGTTCGGTGGTTCTTCATTCTTCAGTACAAGAGTAGGTGGTAAAGCAATGGAGTCATGAGGCATTTCATTCAGCACGTTTTGAAATAAGTGTAAATATCTGTCGCAATGCTGATGCTTTCTGTGACAATAAAGTCTACAAAGCTTATTGATTTCTTTCATAATCCGTTCAGACGGATTACAATGTGGTGAGTACAATGAAATAAAAACAGGTTTAAATTTTATGGTTCCGAAGCATGCGTGACCAAACAGCAGATCTGAATTGCGGTCCGTTATCTGAAATGACTTTAGCAACGTGGCCAACTTCACGTAAGAAATTTTTAACAAAGGCGTTGGATACAGACCGTCCAGTGGCTTTACGTAACAGAGTGAAAGAAACAAATTTTGAAGTAAGTTCAACAGCGACTAGAACGTACGAAAATCCATTCGATGTTCTGACAAGAGATCAACAGCAGCAAATTCTTTTAATTTAGAAGGAATGATAGGAAACAAGGGAGCACGATGTGAGATAGTAGATGGTTTCGCCTTTTGACAAAGTTTACAAATAGGCAAGACTCTTCGAATTCTCTTTTCCATATTGTTAAAAAAACAAGTCGTTCGAAGAATATGATAACATTTTCGTGGGCCAAAATGTGCATAGCTGAAATGAATGTACCAAATGAGCTTATTAACAAAATCGTCAGGAATGAAAAGTACCCATAGCTTGTCATCAACAGTGCAGCGTTTGAACAGTATGTTGTTTCTAACCAGATAATAATGCCGAATCTGTGTGTGTGTCTTTTCATGCCATTTGCTTTTGATGTCTTTCCAAATCGGATCTTTATCTTGTTCATGAGCAATGTCCTTTAAAGATGTGGAGATGAAGTTTTCAAAGGCGACTTTCTGAATGTAGAGAATACTGAAATTTTTCTCGAGGTTGCCTTCTGTGTTACTTTTCTCAAGCCCAGCCGGTGCGTGTGACAGTGCGTCCACAACAATGTTCTCCTTGCTGGGAATGTAGACTATTGTGAAGTGGAATTCTTGCACAAACAATGCCCAACGTTTTAACCTGTCATGATTTAATTTTGAAGACATAAGAAATTCTAATGCACGATGATCACTGTATACTTTTACGTGTTTACCAGAAAGAAAGAAACGGAATTTGTTAAATGCCCAAACGATAGCTAAAGCTTCTAATTCAATAACGGAATAATTTTTTTCAGATTTTGTTAGTACTCGGCTAGCAAAGCAATGGTTTTCTGAACAGTAGTATGATTTTCTGTGGCTTCTTGAAATAAATGGGCACCAAGACCGACTTTAGAAGAATACGTGCTAAGGCAGAAATCTTGTGACAGGTCTGGATGAGCTAGTATTGGCGCGTTAAGTAGCGATTCTTTCAAAGAATTGAATTCCAACTGTGCTTGTTTGTCCCAGTTCCAAATAGTATTTTTTCCAGTCAGAGAACGAAGTTTTGGTGTAACTAGAATTTGCATATTCAGAAAACGACGGTAAAAATTTACGAGACCTAGAAAACTGCGGACTTGATTTTTTTGTGGATGGAACTGGAATGGCTCTGATTGCTTCTGACTTTTCAGGATCCGGCTGAATGCCTTCAGAAGAAATAATATGTCTCAAAAACTTCACCTTTATCCTACCGAATTCAGACTTTTCCAAGTTAACTGTAATTCCAGATTCTGCAAAAATATGTAACACGCTGTTGAGGATGCGATTGTGTTGTTCCCATGAGGCTTCTGCTATCAGAATATCGTCCACATATAAGGTGATGTGACGTTTTAGGAACACAGGTAACATGGAATTTAGCCCGCGAATGAATGCTGCCGAAGAAATGTTCAAACCAAAAGGAAGTTTCCGAAGCTGGTAACAAACGCCGAAACAAAGGAAAGCTGTGTATTTTCTACATTCTGGATGAAGTTTGATCTGATAAAAGCTGGATCTGAGATCAATAGAAGACAACACTTTTACACCATTAAAATTTTGAAGAAGTTCTTCTAACGTTTGCGGCCTGTCTGTTTCAGGAATGATGATAGTATTGATTTGCCTCGAATCGAAGACAAGCCTGATCGATACATTTTTCTTCTCAACAACATGTAATGGATTGTTGTATGAGCTTACTGCAGGCTCAATAATGCCCTCGTCAGACATAGGTTGCATTTCTGTTCTAACACGGTCCCTATAATGTGCCGGAATTACGTATGGTCTAACACAAAATTTAGTATGCTCACGAACACGAAATTGGTATTGAAATCCCTTGATTGTTCCTGTTTTTTGAGTAAAAACTGTGGAATGTGCTTGTAAAATCTCAAAACGGTCTTGCCTATCAGTGTCATTACAATTCTCAATTGTTTGAATTTTATTCAGAATTAACTCATTAGTATCAAATGCGCCGTCGATATCATCCCTGTCAGTACTTGCAGAGTGATTGTTAGTGTCAACTTCCGTCGAAAATTCCGAACTGTTGTCTAACAGGAGGTAAAGCTGATTAATTTCTTTGTCATGGTTTGAGAGCCAATCTTCAAATTTCAAAGCTATTGACTTACCTTTTTTCTCTAAACGTATTTCAGCATCGTAAAAGTTTAAGATTGCTTTGTATTCATTCAAAAAGTCTACTCCCAATATAATTTCCGTCGACAATAATGGAACAATAAGAAAGTTCATAGAGAAGCTGTGGCTTTGACAAAAGAATTCTAAGTTGGTTTGTTGGCGTACATCTACACTTTTTCCAAAGATTGCACCTTGTAATTTAATCTTACATAACGGAAGTGTGGGGCAATCATTCGATTTGTTGCATTTGTTAAAGGCTGTTTCACTAATTACTGAAATGGGACTGCCAGAGTCAAGTACTGCCGTAAATGTTACGTCATTTACTGTAATGTGAATCACAGGATATGCAATGTTGTTATGTTTTACGTCGTGTTCCTGGAGTAAGATGTCCGTAATGTCTTTCATTTTTACGTAATTACTAGCTACGGCAGCTGCATCGTCGGTTTCAGAAGTACGTTTTGTGGCTGCCAGCGGTATGAGTCATTGCCTATTGTCTCTTTGTTGGCGCGCGTCATTATTGGGATTTGGAGACCTAACTTCTACAAATTCACCTTGTCGAGATGGCCCCACCCTGTTTGAATTCCGCCAGTTCTGATACAGTTCAGGTCTGTCATTACAGTCATATCGTCTGTCGTCATGTCAGTAGATTCCATAGTTTCTTTCTTGTCGGTCACGTGGTGTAGAATTTCTCCCTGAATCGTAACTGGGCGCTGGACCGTTGCGTCTAAAGTTATTCTGTCTCCCTTGATAATAATTGTTTTGGTTCCCATATTGTCTGTTTCTATGATTGTCTCTGTGATAGTTACTACCGCGGAGAGGTGATCTTTCCCTGTAATTATTACTACTCTGCCAACGGTTGTCATATGGGTGGTGTCTGTTTTGGTCACGATTTGTGTTGTGAGAATAGCTTTGTCTCGTCCAGTTATTATTTCTTTCATCGCGGAATTGTGACCTGTAATTGTTGTGTTCCTGTTTTCGCGTTCCAAGATTGTCAGCGTCAATTTCCAATTCTTGTAACAGTCCCTGAAAAGCTTCAATTTCATCGTTGCAACGTCCTGCCAAAATAATATGTCGTAAATGTTCAGGTAGTTTGATTAAGCAAATGCGGATGAGTTCTGAGGGGCTGTATGGGTTTGACAGGTACTGATTCTTGTGAAACATGTCTTCAAAATATTTCATAAGACTAGAAAATTCAGATTATTCGAAATCTTTCATCATTATGATGCTATGTTTTACTCGGCCTTGAGTAGCTTGAGACCAATATGCTGAGAGGAAGGCATGATAAAACTCTCCTTCACTGTGACAATCGTGAATGACCGATCACATTCTTTCAGCTGGTTCATTCTCTAAGTCGCCACACGTAAATTCTAATCTGTGCTCTAATGACCAGTTGGGAGGAAAACAATGAGAGAATTGATGGAGCCACTCTTGTGGATGAATGTCGTTACCAGAATTCTTAAATGTTTTGAATTTACGTGTAGTAATGAACAGCTTATAGTCAAAATCATCGTGTCGGCGAGTAGCATATCGGTCATTGTTACGTCGTGTCGGCGGTTCCATCTCAAAATTCGGTGCACCTTGCCAATTTCTTTCATAATTTCCGAAATGCTCTGTGTTATTATTTTGTGGCTTTTCCGTATTTCTAAGTTCCTCTTCCCATGTTGGAGCGAGCGTGTCCTCTGAAATATGTCATTTTTGCATTACTTGTGCCAACTGATCTTGTACTTCTCGGATTTCTCTTTTGTATTGCGTATTAATTTGATTCTGATTTTGTTTGAATTTCTTAATTTGTTCATACTCCTCTGTGTCAGTGATGGCTACAGGTCTTGTGTCATTCAGATCATCATCTACCTTTGCAGATAAGTTAGTGAACTGATCCGAAAGTTCGGCTACTTTCTCCGATAGTGTACTTATTTCCTCACTGTGTTCTTTAAGTTTTCCTGAGATTTTGCAAGTAGCGTAACCGAATCGGTAGATGCAACTGAATCAATTTTAGCCCACAAGGTCTCATGATTTTCATGAACAATGGTTTGCAGTTCTTTTACAGCTGCTTCGTGATTCTGTAATGCATTTTCGTGCCGCGAAAAAATTGGTTGAAAATGCTCGCAAATTTGTGTTTTTACGTCATTATAGGCTTTTTGACATTTCGATTCAATGTTATGTAACTCAGTAGTTAAATCTTCACATGTTTGTTCAAGCGAAGATTTTGTTCCATTGTGTCTAACTGTTGCTGTGTTTGTCTAAGGTGTTGTTCCATTGTGTCTAACTATTGAAGATAATGTTCTATTGTGTGTAACTTTTGAAGCTTTTGCCCCATTTGTTAATTGTAATAACAATGCACTGGTGTCTGAAACATGTTCCTCAGCGCTTTCGGCAATGCATTTGAACCGGCAATATTCGCATTTTGAAAAGCAGAAAATGTGTCTTGACTTATTTGAGGAAACGGCGAAGACGCAAAACCTGAATCTACAGTATTTGCAAGATTGTGTCCTGTCATTTCGGATTCCTGAGGCAAGCTGTTGCCGACCGATCAATCGATAATGCTTCCCTGTTCACTAATTGTTTCACTGCCTACACCATTATTTGCAGCCCGCTCCATTTCCCTATGCACAATTACCAAATTACTACTTTGAACATTAGTTAATTCATTACTCGGCCGCGCTAACACATTGCTTTCGTCTTCACTGTCATTTCTCAGTTTACTTTGGAGCCTAGTATTACGTTTTTCACACGCCATTATTGTCACAATATTTCACACAACACAGAAAAACACAATTTGAAGAGCAAAACAAGAAAACACATTAACATAACATTGAAAATAATATCTCGTTAATTGCAAGTGCAGCTGCGAAATACTTGGTGCAAATCTACATGCATGCCACAACTGTTTCACTGTACAAGAACGAAAAACTACAGCTACAATTACGCGCTAGCAATAAACAAAGGCTGCACTAATTGCACAAACTACAAGAAAAAAATCAGAAGATTCCAGTGAGGTATCCTAGGCTAAGGGTCGACATATGAAACGTCCGCTTAGAAAAATTATACATGACTGTGCTTAAACTGACACACAATATTTTTAACGCAACGCAATCTGACTTTCAAAAATCCCTACAAAAGAATGGCCCTGACTAACATTAACCTATACGTTTCACAAATCACTTACCTCACAAAAATCTTGGTTACTCGAACTACTGCAATACAGCGAGCGCCACTACTGTCAGCTAAATAAAAGATTCAAACTACGGAAGGCACTAACTACTGATAGGCATAGTTAGCAATTGAAAGATTTTAATAGAGAACAAACAATGTATTTACCTTAATAGTCATCAAAAGTCATAATATATATAGCAGTTCATGACATCCAGTCTTACAAATTTCAAAACTCCGCCATTTCTCTCCCCACATCCACCACTGCTGGCGGCTCACCTCCAACTGCGCAACGCTACGCGCTGTTAACATCCAGCTGCCCAACACTACAATGGCAGACAACAATGCAAACTAGCCAGAGACTACACACAGCACAGCCAGTGATTTTTCATACAGAGCGCTACGTTGCGTTACCAATAAGAAAACATAAACAGCTTACTTACAACAGTAATTAATGTGTGTAGAGATATTTAGAATGCCCTTTTCATACAACAGGAAAACTGAAATGTGACATTGCGCGGCCATAGAAATTGAGCCGTATCGAGTCGATCGGTCGCGTCACGCCCTCCGCGTGCAATCCTCGCCTCTAGCGGAGGGTGAGCCGTTTTGACGTAAGCGGCTGCCAGTGCGAGGAGAATTTTGGAACACGTGTTATGTTCGAGTATAATGACTAGACCACGGATTTTTAGGTCGTAAAAAAGTGTGTTTTAGGCTCCTTCAGTAGTTCATTTAGGCTATATAAACCCTAAAATAGGCTCTAATAAAAATGATGCACAGAAAATAAAAATAAATTAAAATACACAATGTTGACAGTATGAAATCTTATTAGTCATTAAAACAAGGAGAATGAATATTTACGCAGTTACAGAGCACAACAATCTACAACATTAATGTTGAACATAACTCTAAATATTTTTGAGTTCCTGCAAGATAAAGATCTCCATAAAAAAAGGTGTGGCAATGGTTTAATTAATACATTCGTAGTTTCACATATTCTGAGCATAGTTGCTGTCACAAAAAATAACCAAAATCTTTTCTAGGTTTTCTAGTGAAAAACCGTGGCGCTTGTCAATCAGAATCAATTTATACGCTGAAAAAGAACGTTCTACGTCAGCAGATGTGACAAGGGCGTACTTCATTTTCGGCACATGTTGGACAGGAATGCTGCAGCCAGGAGTGCTGGGTTTTCCACTAAGTATGTCGGCAGCTGCACACAACTCCTTCAGGCCAGTGTTCTTCTGCAAAACCGTTTGCATTTTTGCCCGTAATTTTTCCCCTCCTTCACCTGGCGCTTCATTAATTTTAATTTTGACTTCTTCAAGCAAAGAAATATTGTCGTATGTAGGTCTCCCTGACCCTTCTAATTGCGAAATTATTCTTGCCATAAATGTGTAGTGGGCCCTGATGTAAGATAAGTCCCGTTTTAAAGAAGAGTCTTTGAGTAACTCCATTGCTGCAGTTACGGATGCAGCATCCTCCGGTATATTTTCAACCACCTTCTGGACAGCTGAGAGATGCGTACTATAGTATTCCGCTGCTATCAGCCACGTGCCCCAGCGGGTGACAACAGGCTCTGGCGGCAATGGGACATCTGGAAGCTGTTCTTTGAATGCCTGTATTCTTGATGGTGCCTTAACAAAACTTTTCTTCACCATAGATATTACTTTATTTACTTTAGGAAATTGTAGCCTTACTTGCTCTGCTATGCGGTTGATCCCATGGACTACGCAAGTTACGTGCAGCATCAGTGGATAGAATACTTTTAATAGTTGAAACGCTGCTATCATATATGCAGCAGCATCAGTGACGGCCAGAAGCACCTTCTCGTCCACTCCGTTTGGGTATAGCACCTTAAGCCCATTGTTCACAAACTGTGCTATTGTTTGTTGGTTAGTTTTTTCAAGCTGTTTTGAGAAAAATCAAATGAGCCCTGGATGGAGCATCTGGATCTAGCTTACCAATAACCAGGTTTGCAATGTAACGGCCAAGACTGTCAGTAGTTTCATCCACAGAAACCCATATACAAGATTCTCCAACATCTTCTCGGATTCTGTGCAATGCAGCATTGTAAGCTGAATCCACATAATTCTTACATAAAGTTGACTCTGAAAATAGGGTTTTCTAATTTCCGAAAGGGGATGTTTGCTGCCACAAGTGCATGACACAAATCATTGCAGAACTTGTTTTTTTTCGGAGGATTCACCAGATTTATTGGTTAAAAGAGTTTGCTTCAATTTTGACTTTCGTTCAACATTAGCTTTATGTGCGATTCCATCTGCATGCTGAGTTAAGTGAGATTTCTTAACACTCGAAACCTAATACGAGAGAAAAGGGAAATGCAGTTTAGAATCGCATATAAAAATAGTATTTCATATTACTAAAGGATAGCGATAAAAAAGAATCCTAAGTGACAGGAAAATAAGAAGTCCAAGAAAAACATCAACTAACCCCCTTGTTGCATGCTTGGCAGAAAATAATTTTTTTCTGTTGTATAATGCGGAAAATCTTGCAGCCACTGCCTTATATGAGTAGACTTTGAACTAGCTGTTTTCGGCATGGCGTAGTCTTCTCATACAGAAACTAGAATTTATTTTGCACTTAGAACGTCAGTAACACTTGACACGTCGGTCGCTACACAATGTACTGATTTGTTTTCGCTGGGAAAAAGTGAACGATGATCTGTTTTTTTTTTTTTCCTTTTACTGCGGTGCATGTGAGCGGTAGGGGAAGTACCGTACTCGTTGCTGGACATATGGCACCTGACAGATGGCCGCCCCTTCTGAACAAGCGAATGGAATCTACCGGTGTTTCAGATGAAAACATCTCACTATGGCAAATTATTTTTCGAACCGGAAAATTCACGTATAATACCTTTCACGAAACAGAGTAGTTTGATAGGATTGCGTGTAGACAGCAGCGAGAAAATGCGCGAAAGGCAGTAATTTAGCTATAGAGGGCTTCTACGATTAACATTGTGATTTTTTAATCCGTGCTCAGCTTAAGGCCTACGAAACCGTTTCTTTGCGAAAATACACGGCTGGCCAGAATCCTACGAACGAAATATTTTCAAATATAACATGTAGTACTCCCACGTTCGATTCTAATGTGTAACTCAAGTCTTTGGCCGGTTCCCATTCGCTCACCGAAGTTAAGCACTGTCGCGCTCGGCGCGTACTTGGATGGATGACGATTCAACCGTGCCGAGTGCTGTTAGTAGTAAGGCAAGCAAAGGAATTGTAAACAGTCTCTAAAGACCTTCGCCTCTGACGAGACGTAAGGCCCTAAGTTTACTTCCTTTTTCTAATCTTTGAAAACACAAGAACTCTATGTCAGATTAATGAAATAGGTACTTTTTTGGATTTTGATGCCGAAATAGGGAAAATTAGGCGTCAACGTCGAAATACGCAATTTTAGGTCCTATAGAATTAATACAGTTAGTCGCGAAACGCGTAAGTACCAACTTATGTGCAAATTGGAGCTTAGGAAAAAAATAGGTTTTAACCTAAAGATCCATGATCTATTTTTTACATATGAATAATAAAACACCTATAAATAGTATTTGGTATTAACAGGAATAGCGATACAAAAAAATAAAAAAGAGCGAAGTGTTAG
Organism: Schistocerca cancellata; assembly: GCF_023864275.1. NCBI lineage: Eukaryota > Metazoa > Arthropoda > Insecta > Orthoptera > Acrididae > Schistocerca > Schistocerca cancellata. The sequence continues at coordinate 1,139,577,742 of NC_064626.1, read as the reverse complement.
GCAAATACGAAGCATGAGCGTATATCAACTAGCCACCTTGCTGCACGCTGGGCAGAAAATATTTTTTTTTCCATCTGTCGTATAGTGTGGAAAAACGTGGAGCCACTGTCTTATACGATGAAATAGGCACTTTTTAGGATATTAAAGCCGAAATAGGCAAAAATAGGCACTAATGTCGAAATAGGCTTTTTTAGGTCCTATATAATCAACACTATTAAGTGTAAATAGTCATGAAACGCGTAAGTACAAATTTTTAAGCAAATAGGAACTCAGGAACAAAATAGGTTTTTTCCTAAAATCCGCGATCTAATAATGACTTTTCTGGAGACTAGAAATCTACCCTCCTGGAATCAGCATGGATTTCGAAAAAGACGGTCGTGTGAAACCCAGCTCGCGCTATTCGTCCACGAGACTCAGAGAGCCGTAGACACGGGTTCACAGGTAGATGCCGTGTTTCTTGACTTCCGCAAGGCGTTCGATACAGTTCCCCATAGTCGTTTAATGAACAAAGTAAGAGCATATGGACTATCAGACCAATTGTGTGATTGGATTGAAGAGTTCCTAGATAACAGAACGCAGCATGTCATTCTCAATGGAGAGAAGTCTTCCGAAGTAAGAGTGATTTCAGGTGTGCCGCAGGGGAGTGTCATAGGACCGTTGCTATTCACAATATACATAAATGACCTTGTGGATGACATCGGAAGTTCACTGAGGCTTTTTGCAGATGATGCTGTGGTGTATCGAGAGGTTGTAACAATGGAAAATTGTACTGAAATGCAGGAGGATCTGCAGCGAATTGACGCATGGTGCAGGGAATGGAAATTGAATATCAATGTAGACAAGTGTAATGTGCTGTCAATACATAGAAAGATAGTTCCCTTATCATTTAGCTACAAAATAGCAGGTCAGCAACTGGAAGCAGTTAATTCCATAAATTATCTGGGAGTACGCATTAGGAGTGATTTAAAATGGAATGATCATATAAAGTTGATCGTCGGTAAAGCAGATGCCACACTGAGATTCACTGGAAGAATCCTAAGGAAATGCAATCCGAAAACAAAGGAAGTAGGTTACAGTACACTTGTTCGCCCACTGCTTGAATTCTGCTCAACAGTGTGGGATCCGTACCAGATAGGGTTGATAGAAGAGATAGAGAAGATCCAACGGAGAGCAGCGCGCTTCGTTACAGGATAATTTAGTAATCGCGAAAGCGTTACGGAGATGATAGATAAACTCCAGTGGAATACTCTGCAGGAGAGACGCTCAGTAGCTCGGTACGGGGTTTTGATAAAGTTTCGAGAACATACCTTCACCGAAGAGTCAAGCAGTATATTGCTCCCTCCTACGTATATCTCGCGAAGAGACCATGAGGATAAAATCAGAGAGATTAGAGCCCACACAGAAGCATACCGGCAATCTTTCTTTCCACGAACAATACGAGACTGGAATAGAAGGGAGAACCGATAGAGGTACTCAGGGTACCCTCCGCCACACACCGTCAGGTGGCTTGCGGAATATGGATGTGGATGTAGATGTAGATGAGTGAGTCAGACGGCGGCGGAGCAGGGAGGGCTCTAGGGGTGCGGCGTACTGTGGTTTGGGCCTTGCCGTTTCTCCGTCGGACGACTGGACTTCGGTATTCCGCTTGGGGCCACGTGTCCGAGAATGTTTTCAACCTGGCGGCTCCGAGCGACACGAGGGGGCCGAAGCTATTCCTACTGCGGAAGTCTGTGGTTTCGGCGCCTCAGTTTAGAGGCAAGCGTCTCGTCTTACATCTATGGTGAGGTACCTTACTTCTGTTGAGCTAATTTGGCAACAGCGTGAGGTTCGCAAAATGTTCCTTTCCATTGTCTTTCCCAGTGCATCGCCGTCTGCTTACGCGCCTTACCCGGCTTCACGGGTATTACGCTGATGAGCCAAAGAAACTGGTACACCTTCCGAATATCATGTAGGGCCCCCGCGAGCACGCAGAAGTGCCGTAGCACGACGTGTACTCGACTAATGTCTGAAGCAGTGCTGGAGGGAATTGACACCATGAATCATGCAGGGCTGTTCATAAATCCGCAGCAGTACGAGGGAGTGGAGATCTCTTCTGAACAGCACGTTGCAAGGCATCCCAGATATGCTCAACAACGATCATGTCCGGGGAGTTTGGTGGCCAGCGGAAGTGTTTAGACTCAGAAGAGTGTTCCTGGAGTCAATCCGCAACAATTCTCGACGTGTGGGGTGTCGTATTGTCCTGCTGGATTGTTGAAATGCACAAGGGACATGAATGGATGTAGGTAATCAGACAGGATGCTTATGTAAGTGCCACGTGGGAGAGTTATTTCTAGACGTATCAGAGGTCCCATATCACTCCAACAGCAAACGCCCCATACCATTACAGAGCTTCCACCAGCTTGAACAGTCCACTGCTGACATGCAGGGTCGAAGGATACATGAAGCTGTATGCATATCCGTACACGTCCATCTCCTCGATACACTCTGAAACGAGACTCGTCCGACCAGGCAACATGTTTCCAGTCATCAACAGTCCAAAGTCGGTGTTGACGGGTCCAGGCGAGGCGTAAAGCTTTGTGTCAAGCACTCATCAACGGTACACGATTGGCCTTTCGGCTCCGAAAGCCCAAATCGATGGTGTTTCGTTGAATGGCTCGCAAGCTGACACTTGTTTATGGCCTAGCGCTGAAATCTGCAGCAATTTGCGGAAGTGTTGAGCTCCTGGCACGTTGAACGATTCTCTTCAGTCGTCGTTAGTCCCGTTCTTGTAGGATCTTTTTCCGGCGACAGCGATGTCGAAGATTTGATGTTTTACCGGATTCTTAATATTCACGGCACACTCGTGAAACGGTCGTACGGGAAAATCCGCACTCCATCGCTACCTCGGAGATGCTGTGTCCCTTCGCTCGGTCGCCGACTATAACAGCACGTTCGAACTCATTTAAATCTTGATAACCTGCTATAGTAGCAGCAGTAACTTATCTAACAATAGCGCCAGACACTTGTTGTCTTATATAGACGTTTCCGACCGCAGCCCCGTATTCTGGCTGTTTACGTATTTGAATACGCATCCCTTACCAGTTTCTCTGGAGCTTCAGCCTAATCTTCCTGCTTGCTAGAAGGCCTGGTCGTGGGTACATTGAGTGCGAGTTCATGAGGCCTGCACGTATTTGTACCTACTGCTTATTATAGCAGCATAAATTTTTGATTTTTAGTAATTGAGGCATACTGTGTTTTTGCCGGCCGGTGTGGCCGTGCGGTTCTAGGCGCTTCATCTGGAACCGAGTGACCGCTACGGTCGCAGGTTCGAATCCTGCCTCGGGCATAGATGTGTGTGATGTCCTTAGGTTAGTTAGGTTTAATTAGTTCTAAGTTCTAGGGGACTGATGACCACAGATGGTAAGTCCCATAGTGCTCAGAGCCAGCCGTACTGTGTTTTTACCTCCTTGTACCGGGTGGTTATAATTAAACTTTCCCTACTGAACACGTTATAACAAGGAAACTAATTACCGTACGAATATCAAACTTGGCAGCATTAATGTCCAGAGTATGGGGTGCATTATTTCAATGCGTCACGGCGCCACTGACAAGCTCCAACTATGCCAACAGGTGCCGTGATCAGTCATTGTGATTCGTAGTCTCACACACCTGACCAGTCGCCGTGCACTTGTTGACGTGTCAACATGAGTTTGGACAAAAGGAGCAGGATTCGATTCTACACAGAGTACGCGAAAGAACTTGCCCCCCTTCTAACAGCCGTGTACCGCAAGTCTCTAGAGGAACGGAAGGTTCCAAATGATTGGAAAAGAGCACAGGTAGTCCCAGTCTTCAAGAAGGGTCGTCGAGCAGATGCGCAAAACTATAGACCTATATCTCTGACGTCGATCTGTTGTAGAATTTTAGAACATGTTTTTTGCTCGAGTAACATGTCGTTTTTGGAAATCCAGAATCTACTATGTAGGAATCAACATGGATTCCGGAAACAGCGATCTTGTGAGACCCAACTCGCTATATTTGTTCATGAGACCCAGAAAATATTAGATACAGGCTCCCAGGTAGATGCTATTTTTCTTGACTTCCGGAAGGCGATCGGTACAGTTCCGCACTGTCGCCTGATAAACAAAGTAAGAGCCTACGGAATATCAGACCAGCTGTGTGGCTGGATTGAAGAGTTTTTAGCAAACAGAACACAGCATGTTGTTATCAATGGAGAGACGTCTACAGACGTTAAAGTAACCTCTGGCGTGCCACAGGGGAGTGTTGTGGGACCATTGCTTTTCACAATATACACTCCTGGAAATTGAAATAAGAACACCGTGAATTCATTGTCCCATGAAGGGGAAACTTTATTGACACATTCCTGGGGTCAGATACATCGCATGATCACACTGACAGAACCACAGGCACATAGACAAAGGCAACAGAGCATGCACAATGTCGGCACTAGTACAGTGTATATCCACCTTTCGCAGTTATGCAGGCTGCTATTCTCCCATGGAGACGATCGTAGAGATGCTGGATGTAGTCCTGTGGAACGGCTTGCCATGCCATTTCCACCTGGCGCCTCAGTTGGACCAGCGTTCGTGCTGGACGTGCAGACCGTGTGAGACGACGCTTCACCCAGTCCCAAACATGCTCAATGGGGGACAGATCCGGAGATCTTGCTGGCCAGGGTAGTTGACTTACACCTTCTAGAGCACGTTGGGTGGCACGGGATACATGCGGACGTGCATTGTCCTGTTGGAACAGCAAGTTCCCTTGCCGGTCTAGGAATGGTAGAACGATGGGTTCGATGACGGTTTGGATGTACCGCGCACTATTCAGTGTCCCCTCGACGATCACCAGTGGTGTACGGCCAGTGTAGGAGATCGCTCCCCACACCATGATGCCGGGTGTTGGCCCTGTGTGCCTCGGTCGTATGCAGTCCTGATTGTGGCGCTCACCTGCACGGCGCCATACACGCATACGACCATCATTGGCACCAAGGCAGAAGCGACTCTCATCGCTGAAGACGACACGTCTCCATTCGTCCCTCCATTCACGCCTGTCGCGACACCACTGGAGGCGGGCTGCACGATGTTGGGGCGTAAGCGGAAGACGGCCTAACGGTGTGCGGGACCGTAGCCCAGCTTCATGGAGACGGTTGCGAATGGTCCTCGCCGATACCCCAGGAGCAACAGTGTCCCTAATTTGCTGGGAAGTGGCGGTGCGGTCCCCTAAGGCACTGCGTAGGATCCTACGGTCTTGGCGTGCATCCGTGCGTCGCTGCGGTCCGGTCCCAGGTCGAAGGGCACGTACACCTTCCGCCGACCACTGGCGACAACATCGATGTACTGTGGAGACCTCACGCCCCACGTGTTGAGCAATTCGGCGGTACGTCCACCCGGCCTCCCGCATGCCCACTATACGCCCTCGCTCAAAGTCCGTCAACTGCACATACGGTTCACGTCCACGCTGTCGCGGCATGCTACCAGTGTTAAAGACTGCGATGGAGCTCCGTATGCCACGGCAAACTGGCTGACACTGACGGCGGCGGTGCACAAATGCTGCGCAGCTAGCGCCATTCGACGGCCAACACCGCGGTTCCTGGTGTGTCCGCTGTGCCGTGCGTGTGATCATTGCTTGTACAGCCCTCTCGCAGTGTCCGGAGCAAGTATGGTGGGTCTGACACACCGGTGTCAATGTGTTCTTTTTTCCATTTCCAGGAGTGTATATAAATGACCTAGTAGATAGTGTCGGAAGTTCCATGCGGCTTTTCGCGGATGATGCTGTAGTATACAGAGAAGTTGCAGCATTAGAAAATTGTAGCGAAATGTAGGAAGATCTGCAGCGGAGAGGCACGTGGTGCAGGGAGTGGCAACTGACCCTTAACATAGACAAATGTAATGTACTGCGAATACATAGAAAGAAGGATCCTTTATTGTATGATTATATGATAGTGGAACAAACACTGGTAGCAGTTACTTCTGTAAAATATCTGGGAGTATGCGTGCGGAACGATTTGAAGTGGAATGATCATATAAAATTAATTGTTGGTAAGGCGGGTACCAGGTTGAGATTCATTGGGAGAGTCCTTAGAAAATGTAGTCCATCAACAAAGGAGGTGGCTTACAAAACACTCGTTCGACCTATACTTGAGTATTGCTCATCAGTGTGGGATCCGTACCAGATCGGGTTGACGGAGGAGATAGAGAAGATCCAAAGAAGAGCGGCGCGTTTCGTCACAGGGTTATTTGGTAACCGTGATAGCGTTACGGAGATGTTTAGCAAACTCAAGTGGCAGACTCTGCAAGAGAGGCGCTCTGCATCGCGGTGTAGCTTGCTCGCCAGGTTTCGAGAGGGTGCGTTTCTGGATGAGGTATCGAATATATTGCTTTCCCCTACTTATACCTCCCGAGGAGATCACGAATGTAAAATTAGAGAGATTAGAGCGCGCACGGAGGCTTTCAGACAGTCGTTCTTCCCGCGAACCATACACGACTGGAACAGGAAAGGGAGGTAATGACAGTGGCACGTAAAGTGCCCTCCGCCACACACCGTTGGGTGGCTTGCGGAGTATAAATGTAGATGTAGATGTAGACATCATTGGTGAAGCTCTATTATCAAAACAACAGTAATATCGCCGGCTGAAAGGATTACGGAAAGGTGCTCTTTCTCCAACTGCTGTGCGGAGAATAACGAAGAAGTTCGTATCAAGAGAAGAACGGGGCGTCGCTCATGGAAGAGGTCGACGACCGGGTGCACCACAGGTGGTTGACGAAATCGCTGTTGCTTTGGCAGACAAGGCGGCCCGCAATTCCCGATCGTCAGGCAGTGCACGTGCTGCGTCACGACAGTTGAACATCCGTTGCTGCACGGTGCGGAAGGTGCTTCGAACCATTCTCAAACGGTATCTGTACAAGATCCACATCGAACAGCGGGTTGCGCCACACGACGCACAACGACGTGTGGACTTCGCTTTCCACTTTCTCACAAGGATTGACAATCATATGGACGGACGAAGCTCATTTTTCTCTGACACGTGAGGTGAACATACAGAACGGCCGAGTGTGGAGATCTGCGCCTCTAGTTAGTGTGCATGAAGTTCCTCTGTATGGTGAACGCGTCAACGTATGGTGTGGTTTAACAGCTACTTTCATCATTGGCATATTCTCTCTTGAGCAGGTTGGCGCTCAAAGACCAAAGACGTGCAGTGTGACTGGTCAGCGTTACTGCGATATGCTTCGCCAGAATGTCATACCAGCCCCACAGGAGAGAGACGGATTGAACTTAACAGTTTTCATGCAAGAGGGGGCCTCACTGCACATCGCTCGTCCTCCTAAACACATCTGGAAGCGATCGAATTATCAGACGATCGTTTCCAAATGCTTGGTCGGCACGTGCGCCTGATCTCACTGCCTGTGATTTCTGGTTGTGCGGCTACCTGAAGGACAGGGTTTACCAGGGGAACATTCCTACGTGCGCTGATCGGAAGCGCAGCAAGACAGGTAGCCAGCGTACTTACGGACATGCTTCGTTCTACTGTGCAAAAAGCAATCCTGCGCTTTCGCACTCTTCTGGACACGGATGGGCGCCATATTGAGCCACTTTTGTAGCAGTAATGGTATCGATGTGTAATGGTATGATGTACCGTAACAGGACATTAAAAATGTCTCAGTTGGACTGATTCTGCGTTATTTATCTTCCCCGTCTCCTTGACATTAATACTACCGAGTTTTGTCCTCGTATGGTAATTAGTTTCCGTGTTATAACGTGTTAAATAGGGAAAGTTTAATTATAACCACCTGCTATGTGATGGCTTTCTTGACTTTAGCTTAAGTTACCGCATTTATTGCTGTGAGTGGCTTTGATGCTTGCTAGTTAACTTGTTAACTCTGAGAGAAAAGGATTCGTACCAGTTGCTTTATATTTTTGGTACTGTCTGTTAATGTAATCGAAGTTTGTTTGCCAACTGTGTCCATCCATTCAAATCTTGTTGATTTTCCGTCCCGCGTGGCGGGCCTTAGCTACCGTTAAGCCATTGGGCGTTGTTTCGAAACTGAATTGCGGTTGACGGGACAATTTTCTTATCTCCTTGTTGATATTTTGATGTGTGTTCACTAATAATGAACCGATCATTTTTTTGCTATTAATACTGGATGGCTTAGTTTCTGCCTCCTTATTGCCATGTGGGTGTGTAATTATGCTCGTGGCCATATGGTGCTCGGTTCCTTGGTTGAGGCGTTAAAGATCATTTATGATTTGATTATTTGTTGAACTTGAAGATCGCTTTTTCTTTCCAGGTAATACAACCAGTTACTAGCGCCATGCGCAGAATTGTCCCAATTATCTGTTAGGTTTCTATACGTGATTTGCGCTGGATAATTACCCGGGTACAGCCGGTTGAATTTTGAGGTCGCCGGTTGCGCTGTCTCTTGGTCAACAGGACTTGCGTGGACCGAGGAAACTGCTTGACGCTACGTTGTAACGCCTTGGTTTTTTTTTGATTATGTATTTTTTGAAATGTTTGAGTGTCTTTTTGGAGAACTGAATATAAATTTTAAGGTCCCTGTTTTAGTAAATTTTCATTTTTTTTGGTCAGTAATGTTGTGGAACATTCCGTGATATCAAGCCATTGTAAATCAGTGAACAGCCTGTCAGAAAATACGATAAGTGAATCAGTAAATTGTTTGTGATACAAATTCTTCTTGTTGTAGCTATCGTTTTGAAGCATAGATACTGTATTACATTTTTCCATCGTTCTTCTGTCATATAAGCCTGTACCCCAAAAAAATCTGTGTCCTACTCATTACATGGTATCTCATTATAGGAATTGAAACTTAGTGATAAGTGATTAATTTCCAAGGAACTGCAACAAATTTCTTTGACTCTGCGGTGTGAAGTGTTGAAAGCGTTTGCCTCTATAACTGTGATAGTTAAGTGCAAATCTCATTCGTTGCCTTTGAACATAGATATTTTCATAACCGCTTTGGCTTTCCTATGTTTTTAATGTACAATGTGGGTCAGTGCTACACTGTATTAAATTGTTAACTTGAATGCAAAGTTAACACTGCATATGTTCGGGGATGTGCAGATTCATGAAATTTTGAGAATTGTTGTTGTTTTCCTTAACGTGTTTTTAGTTAATTGTTGGAAGTTTACTGGTAAATTTTTCTTAACTGGTTTACTTATCTTTTAAGCATACATTGTTCAATAAATATAACACTAGTCACGAATTATGTCAGCCCTTACTTTGACCTAGTACTTCGCTTCCTAGATAGCCTCACGCAGTAACTGTGTACGATTTTGGTAGCAGAGTGTGGTTTCGATCCACGGGGCTCTGGGTTATGGATTCAGCACGCTTCCGTCCCCTACATTACAAATACCAATCATGTTTGTAATTCAGACGTTCCATAAATTGATAATACTGCATTTGTAAATGGAATGATATTTTCCATGATTGTCAAAGCCGAATTGAAGAAATCGAGTTGCAAGTAAGTTGTTCTTTGTAGTCTCAGAGAAATAGCAGAAATTAAATCTGCTTGCCATGTTCTGAAGAAAAACTGACAAGCCCAAATGCCAAAGTGCCAGTTCTGTCATCTAGTAATGCGCAGACCCAGGCTGGCAACCCGTTACTGCTGCTCTTTTTTCTGCTGTAATTCCATAGCGCGCTGCTGGCGCTCTTGGCGCCTCTAGGCTCGGAACTTGCGCAGTAATTCGTAAATATTATATTTAATGAGTTAAGAACTCGGTACTAATATCTTCAAATATGGGTGCAGTAATAACCTTTGCCTGTTTATTAGTTTTTGTTCGTATATAGGCTCTAGCAAAGTACTGCTTGTTTTTTAATCATAAGTAGGTAGGCTACGGTATGCCAAAAGAGATTAAATGAGAATCGTCAAATAAAATAAGTAAGCAACAGTGTAAATAGAGAGTGGAATACTTTTAAAGAAATTACAATGCACACAGAAGTTGAAGCATTAGGAATGAAGAAAAAGAAGTACCTAAAAGGAAATTAACTGTTTGGAATGATTATATTAGCAAGTTAATAAAAGACACAGAGGAAGCGTATCTAAAAATTTTGTCATCGACTAATAATGTGAATTGCAGAGAGAATTATAAAAGTAAATCTGCTTTAATAAAGAAAGGAATATGGAAAATTAAATGTGAATGTAGGGACCGATATCTGAGTGAAAAAGAACATGATAGTCATGGAGGACAAAACAAAGCATACAAGATCATGAAGGACTTGAATAAACAAGAACAAGATACTTTACAATTAAATGTAATATCTGAAAAAGAATGGTTAAAATACTTCAAATGTCGGTGAACTGACAATGAAGAAGAACCAGAAATGACTGTAGATCTGATAACAACGAAAAAACCAAACGTGATCAAAGACACAAAGAGCAAAAAGTCGCCTGGCACGGATAAAATAAACATGGAGCTGATTGTATATGCATCTGATCAACTGAAGCATAGACTCTTGAATTTTAAGTATGTTCACTGGCTGAGCGAAATAGTGCCAGACGAATGGAATAAAGCTTTTGTATGACCTGTTTACAAGCAAGGCGATAAATCAGCGCAAATTACCGAGGAATAAGTCTACTAAATTTCTGCTATAAACGGTATGCTGAAATTATAAACAAGAGATTAGTATCAATAGTAGCAAAAACACATACGTTAAAGGTGCAACGTGGTTTTAGAAAAAATAGAGCGTGTTCTGATTGTTTCCACCTTGGCACAAGTAACCGATAAAAGAACGGAATTTGGATTGCTAACTTGCTATGTTTTTTATCGACTATGAGTAGGTGTTTGACAAGGTAAAGCATTTGACGAGTTAAAGCAAAAAATGCTATGGGAGTCACTTAAGGAATTGGGAGTTCCAGCACACCTGATTACGGCAATTGAGGCATTGTATAAAAATGGTAAATGAGGATCTGTAGTGTGAATAATGAGACAGAATCTGCTGATATGAACCAAGGACCCAGACAAGGCTGCCCTCTTTCGCCCTGCCTTTTTAATGCTTACGTTGACGATATCATTCATAAATAGTCGATTTTATTAAATGACACATTAAGAAGTGACGATTTTAATTTCATGACGATGCTCTTTGTTGATGATCGCATGATATTAGGAGAATCTGAAAAAAAAGGTTCAAATTTCAGTACACAAATTGAGTCAAATTGCCGCTAAACAAGGAATGAGAATGCCAACAGATGGCGTTTCAAAGATTGGAACCCATTAGAGCCAAAATTGTTATAAAAGGACAAATAATTGAATAAGTAAGAAATTATAAAAATTTAGAGTGCAGTTTTAAATTTCCCATGTCAGATGATTGAGCTAAAATTGGCCCGATTTAGACACTTCCATGGAATTATACAACGCACATTAAAACATAAGGAAAGTAACATTAATTAAACTCTACAAATAACAGCCTTACCTCTGCTGCTGTATGGTAGCGAATGTTGGACCCTTATGTCTGATTAATTACGACGAATCAGAAATGAAGTTCCTCCGCTTTGTAGCGGGATATTCATTGTTGGACCATGAAACAAATACCGCTCTTAGACAGGAAGTAAACTTTGACCCTGTTACAAATGTAATGGAAAAATACCGGCTGAACTGGGAAGACCATGTTCAACGTATGTCTAATGATAGAATATCTAAACCGGCAATGCCGTGCAACAAAATCGGGAAAAGGAACGTTGAACGTCGCGGAGAGAAATGGCGTGAACAATTCTGAGGCGTAACAGGCCAAAAGACCTAATCCTTCAAGACGACGATGATGATGAAGAAGGTACTTTAACAAATACGTCATATTTATTGTACAGAGCGGGGGGGAGAGGGGGAGAGAGTATAGTTTCATTTCACAGTGAAACGAATTTTCATTAATAGTTTCATCTATCATTTAATCAGTAATCATTTCGTGTACTTGATGGTAAGTTTGTACAGCTCAGTGAAGAAGTTGTAGAGAAGTATCAGTAATTAGTTTTGTACTCTGTCTTCTACCTATATATAACAAAGCAAGTAATAGGCGGTTCTGGAAAACTTGTTGCCAAAATGAACGCACCAATTGTATCATAAAAGCCTGCCTCATGCATACATCCAAGATTGTTAGTTTGTGTTACATTTGATTAATTTCTGCTTCCCAGAGTTAATGCTTATAACTTAGGTTAATTAGCTGTTCAGAGTGTGATTCCACTAGTTCTGTTGAGTGGGAGACAGCCTGTAGAGTTTGTGCCTTTGCAGAACTAGTGTCCGTAGCATTGTGACACAGAGAACGGTTTTTTAATGTATTTCGTTTGTTTTGCGTATTTCTGTATTTGCCGTAAAGCTTGTCCTCAGTGCACAGACTATGCTTTAAATGAGTGATTACCTGGTAATTTGTTTTAATTGGAATTTTTTTGGGTAGAGCTGGACGTACCCAACATTCTGCCAACAAAAATGTTAACATCGTTGTGGGTATAAAGTGAATGCAAGCATACATTAGGAATAATATTTTCAATTTTTTCCATTTGTGTTCTAAAGGTTCCATGCATACATTTCATTAGTTACTGCACTATAGTACACATTTTTAATCAGAAAATGCCAGAGTGTGCAGATGGGTATCTTTAAAAGAAGCAAGTTATAAACTCGCGGTGTTATCGTGACAAGCTGGTGCCCAGTACTGGTTTTCAGGATTGGGGAAGAGGGTTGCTTTCAATGACGACTTTTGAAAGTGAGCTTAATTAGCAGTTCTCCGGTATGTTCTCACATTCAAGAAATTAGTATTTATGCAAGCTGGCTTAAAAGTCTGTAAGCTGTAACGAAAGACGATAACAAAAAAAGGGACTGTCACTTGCTCAAAACTAGAAAAAGGGTGCTGCCTAGCCATGAATTTTGAGCTGTGTATTTACAAAGCAGAGGTTAACAGGTTTTTATTCTGTAATTACAATTACAAGCAGAGTAAAAAATATGTAATTAACAAGTAATACAGAAAAAATTACATAGTTCGCCATTTATGTTCCCTCTTTTTCTTCGTTCGGGGTCACTTGAAAATCTAAGACTGCAAAACTGCAGTTCACAGTTGAGCAGCCGCTACCCATACTTGAATTCTTCCAGATATTTAATTAGCATCTCCACTCGCATAGTGACTCATATGAATATAACCGGCGGGCTAGCCGCGCGGTCTAACGCGCTGCTTCCCATGCGGGAAGGTGTGCCGGTGCCCGGCACGAATCCGCCCAGCGGATTAGTGTTGAGGTCTGGTATACCGGCCAGCCTGCGGGTGGTTTTTAAGGCGGTTTTCCATCTGCCTCGGCGAATGCTGGTGGTTTCCATTATTCCGCCTCAGTTACAATACGTTGGCGATTGCTGCGCACACACTGTCTCTACATATGCGTACACCATAATTACTCTACCACACAAACATTTGGGGTTACAGATGTCTCGTATGAGACGTTCGCGGGGGTTGGGACACTGGGGTTCGAACCGCACAATAGCCCTGGGTTCGGTGTGGGGAGGCGGTGGGGTGGTTGGACTGCTGTGGCCTGTTCTGGGGTTGTGAACCATTGAGGGCAACGGCGGGACGAAGCCTCTCCTGTCGTGTATAGGTCCTCCCCCCCCCCTCCCCCCCCCTCCCACACACATATGTAAACAAGTACGAATATCGTATACTTTGGGGAAAAACAGGGCGGACAGTTCAGCGCAGGTTACAGGAGTCAAGGCAGGCCGTGACGTGGTGAGCAGGTAGTTACCAGGAACGTTTTACAGATTCCTGATTGGGCGCGCATTTCACTGGGCGTAGTTGACCCATGTCCAACCTACTAGCGTCCTTCCGGAATCCAGCGCTTAGTGGCCAGCGTCTGTTCAACTAGTTGCATCTCTTGATCTCAACAATCAAGTCCTAAACATGTGATGTTGCACGGAAGATCAGCCAAAAAACTGATTTCAGCTTGAATAAGCGTCATGGAACAACAGGACATAAATTCACTGCTTCACACCTCAGTCTCTTCCTGGTAATCGGATTCTCAAGGATCAAGAAAATCATGCGCAGAAGACATGAAGCTTCTCAAAATCTCTACAACTGGAACAGAAAAAAAATAAAAAAATAGGAACACTCAACGCGAACACTCTCTCCAAAACAGGTAAATTCAAACCACCCACAGACACTTTGAAAAAATTCCACGTAAATATCCTTGTGATTCAGGATACGCGATTTACCGACGAAAATCATTTTGATTAAGAAAACTTCAGAATCTATAAAGAAAAACCTACAATCCAGCTCATAGATTCAGGAATAAACTTCAACTCAACATCAAAGAGAATCTCCACAATTTCAGTAAAATCTACAAACAAAACATACACATCAATAAATGCACATGCTCCCACAAACGACTATAATAGAATGGATCCACAGGTGCTAGACAACTTCTGGCAACTATTGGAGGAAACTACCAAAAAAAAAAGAAGGAAACACCATGTAAAAATTCCGTTAGAAGATTTCAGTGAACAGCTCGGCAAAGACAAAAACTAAGGGAACGACAGGAGTTGAAACGGCTCACGAGAGGACAAATAAAACCGGGGAGATACTAATGAGCTTGTACGATATTTTTGAGCTTAAAGTCATGTCCACACAATTCATTAAACTTAAGACAATCTTAAAATATGGAAATGTCCAATCTTAACTTTAGAAGAGTTTCAGATAGACCACTTTGCTGTATCCAACGAGAATACCAAAGAAATACCCAAAATATGAACAAGAAAGGGTTTTTTATTCAGATCACCATCTCCTGCAAATGAAGTTAAGATTTCTACCTAATAGAAAAACACAAATGAACAAAATGCTGAGAATTTATCCAGAATACACGAAACTCAACAAGAAACACATTCTTCAAGAAATTAAGCACTCAAATACCAAGAACTGGAAGGAACTTGCAGACCTACAGAAAAAACACTATGGCATTCGGAAAACCACTGAGGAAAACAAATCAGAGGTGGTGGAACATTTCCTGTGGCCAGAAAATAGAAGAGAGAGTACAAACATGAAAAATTTTCAGTGACAATAAAACCTCAGAAGAATTGCAGGAATTTTTAAAGATGCGGAAAGATCGTCCAAGTCGATATGAAGAGAAAAACGAAGGCTTCAAATATTAAGGAAGAACCTCACAAGAAACTTTTATGAAATTTTTAAGGAAAACTTATTACGTCATCAGCCACCTAACCTGCGTTTCTGTCGCGCGCACGGATAATTGGAAACCAACATATAAAATAACTGTCAAATTTAGACCATGTACCTTCACTCAATGCCGGCCGTTGCGGTCTAGCGGTTCTAGGCGCTTCAGTCGGGAACAGCGCTGCTGCTACGGTCGCAGGTTCGAATCCTGCCTCAGTCATGGATGTGTGTGATGTCCTTAGGTTAGTTAGGTTTAAGTAGTTCTAAGTCTAGGGGACTTATGACCTCAGATGTTGAGTCCCATAGTGCTCAGAGCCATTTGAACCATTTTGAGCCTTCACTCACTGCTCAACTGCGAGCGCCCGTTAGAAAAGCTAGATTTTGGAAAACTCTCGTACAATCTAGATTCGTAACCACCATCTCTTGAAGAGCTAAGGAAACAACGAATTATTTAGAAAATAACAAGCGTCCCGGGAAGACAGAATCATAGCAGAAATTAAATGACAGTAATTTCGCACAAGCAATTCACAGAATTATATCAAACATTTGGGAAATTGGATAAATATCCACAGAGTGCAAATGCGCATTAGGTCATTCTCGTCACAAGAAAGGAGATAAAACAGATGCGAATAATTACCGGGTAATTTCGCCGCTGCCTGCTGTGCACAAAATTCTTTCACAAGTCCTTTTAAGTAGACTGGAAGAAGAGGTAGACCCATTAATAAAACAATATCAGGCAGGATTTCGCAAAGGGCATACAATAGTTATGGAACTAAAGAAAATTTTGCAAATAAGAAACTGTAGGAAGGCTATGATAACCTTCGTTTACTTCAAGAAGGCTTACCATTTGATAGACAGGCAAACATTATTCCGAACTTTAGAGGAAGTCAAAATCTGCCGGACAACAAGGGCAGTTACCTACGAGACATTAACAGATAGCTGTCCGCCCCCAGTAGCTGGGTGGTCAGCGCGACAGAATGTCAGTCCTCGGGGCCCGAGTTCGATTCCCGGCTGGGTCGGAGATTTTCTCCGTTCAGGGACTGCGTGTGGTGTTGTCCTAATCATCATCATCTCATCCTCCTCGACGCGCAAGTCGCCGAAGGGGCGTCAAAGTGAAAGACTTTCACCCGGCGAACGGTCTACCCGACGGGAGGCCCTAGTCACACGACATTTACATTTTAACAGATAGAAGCTCCAAAGCTAATTTCGTGGAAGAAACTTTAGAAGCATTTCAAATCCATACATGTGTTCGCCAAGGAGCTGGATTCTCCTCGCACCTATTTAGCAGCGTTGTGCAAAATATTGTGAAGACATAGAAAAAGGGAATGCATTGTTGTTGTTGTTGTTGTTGTCTTCAGTCCTGAGACTGGTTTGATGCAGCTCTCCATGCTACTCTATCCTGTGCAAGCTTCTTCATCTCCCAGTACCTACTGCAACCTACATCCTTCTGAATCTGCTTAGTGTATTCATCTCTTGGTCTCCCCCTACGATTTTTACCCTCCACGCTGCCTTCCAATACTAAATTGGTGATCCCTTGATGCCTCAGAACATGTCCTACCAACCGATCCCTTCTTCTGGTCAAGTTGTGCCACAAACTTCTCTTCTCCTCAATCCTATTCAATACTTCCTCATTAGTCATGTGATCTACCCATCTAATCTTCAGCATTCTTCTGTAGCACCACATTTCAAAAGCTTCTATTCTCTTCTTGTCCAAAATATTTACCGTCCATGTTTCACTTCCATACATGGCTACACTCCATACAAATACTTTCAGAAATGACTTCCTGACACTTAAATCTATACTCGACGTTAACAAATTTCTCTTCTTCAGAAACGCTTTCCTTGCCATTGCCAGTCTACATTTTATATCCTCTCTACTTCGACCATCATCAGTTATTTTGCTCCCCAAATAGCAAAACTCCTTTACTACTTTAAGTGTCTCATTTCCTAATCTAATACCCTCAGCATCACCCGACTTAATTCGACTACATTCCATTATCCTCGTTTTGCTTTTGTTGATGTTCATCTTATATCCTCCCTTCAAGACACCATCCATTACGTTCAACTGCTCTTCCAAGTCCTTTGCTGTCTCTGACATAATTACAATAACCTCAAAGTTTTTATTTCTTCTCCATGGATTTTAATACCTACTCCAAATTTTTCTTTTGTTTCCTTTACTGCTTGCTCAATATACAGATTGAATAACATTGGGGAGAGGCTACAACCCTGTCTCACTCCCTTCCCAACCGCTGCTTCCCTCTCATGCCCCTCGACTCTTATAACTGCCATCTGGTTTCTGTACAAATTGTAAATAGCCTTTCGCTCCCTGTATTTTACCCCTGCCACCTTTAGAATTTGAAAGAGAGTATTCCAGTCAACATTGTCAAAAGCTTTCTCTAAGTCTACAAATGCTAGAAATGTAGGTTTGCCTTTCCTTAATCTTTCTTCTAAGATAAGTCGTAAGGTCAGTATTGCCTCACATGTTCCTGTATTTCTACGGAAGCCAAACTGATCTTCCCCGAGGTCGGCATCTACTAGCATTTCCATTCGGCTGTAAAGAATTCGTGTTAGTATTTTGCAGCTGTGGCTTATTAAACTGATTATTCGGTAATTTTCACATCTGTCAACACCCGCTTTCTTTGGGATTGGAATGATTATATTCTTCTTGAAGTCTGACGGTATTTCGCCTGTTTCTTACATCTTGCTCACCAGATGGTAGAGTTTTGTCAGAACTGGCTCTCCCAAGGCTGTCAGTAGTTCCAATGGAATGTTGTCTACTCCCGGGGCCTTGTTTCGACTCAGGTCCTTCAGTGCTCTGTCAAACTCTTCAC
Source organism: Schistocerca cancellata (assembly GCF_023864275.1). Lineage (NCBI taxonomy): Eukaryota > Metazoa > Arthropoda > Insecta > Orthoptera > Acrididae > Schistocerca > Schistocerca cancellata. Next base: position 1,139,559,775 of record NC_064626.1, on the reverse strand, counting down.
GCAGTATCGTATCCCCCATTTCATCTTCATCTACATCCTCTTCCATTTCCATAATATTGTCCTCAAGTACATCGCCCTTGTATAGACCCTCTATATACTCCTTCCACCTTTCTGCTTTCCCTTCTTTGCTTAAAACTGGGTTTCCATCTGAGCTCTTTATGTTCATACAAGTGGTTCTCTTATCTCCAAAGGTCTCTTTAATTTTCCTGTAGGCAGTATCTATCTTACCCCTAGTGAGATAAACCTCTACATCCTTACATTTGTCCTCTAGCCATCCCTGCTTAGCCATTCTGCATTTCCTGTCGATCTCATTTTTGAGACGTTTGTATTCCTTTTTGCCTGCTTCATTTACTGCATTTTTATATTTTCTCCTTTCATCAATTAAATTCAATATTTCTTCTGTTACCCAAGGATTTCTACTAGCCCTCGTCTTTTTACCTACTTGATGCTCTGCTGCCTTCACTACTTCATCCCTCAAAGCTACCCATTCTTCTTCTACTGTATTTCTTTCCCCCATTCCTGTCAATTGTTCCCTTATGCTCTCCATGAAACTCTGTACAACCTCTGGTTCTTTCAGTTTATCCAGGTCCCATCTCCTTAAATTTCCACCTTTTTGCAGTTTCTTCAGTTTTAATCTACAGGTCATAACCAATAGATTGTGGTCAGAGTCCACATCTGCCCCTGGAAATGTCTTACAATTTAAAACCTGGTTCCTAAATCTCTGTCTTACCATTATATAATCTATCTGATACCTTTTAGTATCTCGGGGTTAAAATAGAGCAGAGAATCAACGGGGAGTTTCTAGTGTTCGCAGGCTATCTCGCTATTCCAATAAACAACAAAGGAGAAGTTAAACTTGCTCAGGATAATCTTAAAGAAACCTCACAGACAAAGGCGTAAAAAGTGCTACTAGAAAACTCAGTAGATGGGAGGAAGGCTGCACACAGCATCCCCACTGTAACCCGGCATTGGGTAGTGCCACAAGTTACACTATCGAAACATCTATCAGGACAGAACACAATAGCCAGTCAAAAAGGAGTCTCAAAAAGCTGAAACGTCCCCTTAGAACAAATTATACAAGACTGTCCTTAAACTGAAACACAATATTTTTTAGCGCAACGCAATCTGACTTTCAGAAATCCCTACAAAGGAATGGCCCTAACTAACATTAACCTGTACCTTTCAGAAATCACTTACCTCACCAAAAATCTTCGTTACTCGAACTACTGCAATACAGCGAGCGCCACTACTGCCAGCTACATAAAAGATTCAAACTACGGAAGTCACTAACTACTGATAGGGACAGTTAGCAAATGAAAGATTTTAATAAAGAACAAACAATGTATTTACCTTAATAATCATAATATATATTGCAGTTCATAATATCCAGTACTACAAATTTCAAAACTCCGCCATCTCTCTCCCCACATCCACCACTGCTGGCGGCTCACCTCCAACTGCGCAATGCTACGCGCTGTTCACATCCAGCTGCCGCTGGCCAACACTACAATGGCAGACAACAATGCAAACTAGCCACAGACTGCACACAGCACAGCCAGTGATTTTCATACAGAGCGCTATGTAACGTTGCCAATAAGAAAATATAAACAGCCTACTTACATAGCCCCCATGCTCCCCACAAAAAAATTTTACAAATTGTTTTGGGCACTGGGCAATACATATTTGTTAAAATTTTTTATAATCGTAATTACAATAACAAAGAAATGAAATGCACACACTTATTGATACAATGTTGGTCAAAAGCTAAAATGTTCTCACAGTCCATAAAGATAGTCCTGATCATTCATCACAGTGAAACTGCCGTTTCCTTTCTCAAAGTCTGAGCAGTAAAAGACAATGCACACGGAAGTAGTGGATTTCCATGCAGTCTTGAAGAAGTAGTGTTGTCCTTCCAACGGAAAAACAGTGCTGACTCTTGACATGCTGACAGGTAATGGGCCACAACAGAGCAAACCCACAGCAGAGTCATTCGACGTTTTGAAGAATATTGGTATGTAGGTCATCACAGAGCAGACCCACTGTAGTCCTGGTAGAGAATATGGTATTGGTGGGCCACCAGAGGCGCAGACCCACTGCAGTCCTTGTAGAAATAATGGTATTGGTGGGCCATCAAAGATGCAGACCCACTGTAGTCCATGTAGAAATAATGGTATTGGTGGGTCATCAAAGATGCAGACCCACTGTAGTCCATGTAGAAATAATGGTATTGGTGGGTCATCAAAGATGCAGACCCACTGCAGTCCTTGTAGAAATTGTGGACAGGCCCACTGTAGTCCTTGTAGAGATGGCCAGCAACCATCTGTTGTGACTGTGCGGGTGCACAATCACCATTGAAGAGTCTTGCAGTTAATATAGCAAGTCCATAATCACCACTTGTGCACTCACAAAGTTTTTGGAATTGTCCTTAGAACCAGAAATGCTGTTATCCAGTCCCTTGCTGAATTATTAACACATATGCAAACACTAAGAGCCCCAACTTCTCACATATTGTCCATATACTATGACCAACAGAAACGTGTGCAGTGAAATGTAACTTACAAGTTACTTAATTTGATGAACTGGTGTCAATTACAATTTTATAACATAAGAATACAATAACAAAGGTACAAAATACATCATTAAAAACATAACAATACAGATAACATTTGTAGTAATACAGGCTTTACAAAAGAATAGAAATAGACATGGACATCAGTGTTACAGGAATTATGACATAAGTAAATACATAAAAGATCAGAATAATTTTTGAAACATCAACTTTACACATGAGCATTAAAACAAAACAGAATAAATAATGTCTAAGCATATTTACAAGGTAAATAACATATTATTAATGCCAATTATATTTGAGGATAACAGTATTCCTCCTCATAGTGAATGTAGCTTAGTATTAGAAGAAAAAAAAATTCTATGAAACTACACAGAGACAGGAAGAAAACAAATACACAAGGGTACACAAACACATAGTGGGATAACACAAAAGGAAAGGACAGGGTTCGTTTTCAGTGTAACATTTGGTACCGCAGTCCAACCCAAAACTTCATTCCATAGATCTTTCGTCTTATTTCAACCTTTGCTTCCACCAAAAAAATCCTATCCAAGCATGCTTTCTGTATTTTTCTCGTATAACCTCTCAGTGCATTTCTTCAAATTCATCGCAACTCATTCTCTTATATAGTCTACCCCTTCTTAAGCTAACTTAAATCTACTGAGCTCAGATGCTAAACTAAGGGACGAGCCAATGCAGCAGCACAAAACAATTAACACGAACAGCAATGACAAAAAAATTCAAATTGGCAAAGTAAGCAACAATATTACAACTAATATAAGGCAATGAGCAGCAAACAAGAAAAATAAATCAGTAGTAAACTGGCTTAGCAGAGTAACAAAAAGTCAAATTCAGTAACACTATGCCTGGCAAACAGCAGTAACTTATACCTAAACATGACAAAGCTCAAGCAGAAAAAATATTACAGTAAAGACAATAATGCAGACAAGGGAAATGTATATTCACATCTTAATGTCTATGTAATTAAAGTGGTGCACCACAACTTACTCTACGAAAAATATTACCAAGTAGTTGAAAAGAAAATTATGTATGCAAGTCCTGTGAAGGGATATGTCTTTTTGTGCTCCTTCTTTTTTTTTAAGTTATTGTTTACTGGATCTGTAGGCATAAAATATCTATATTATTACATTCATAAAATTTTATTTTAAACAATGCTGCAGTGCAGCTAGAAACTAGATATTAAGGAAAATGAGCAAATAAATACATAAAGCAAGCCATATGGCATTTCTCTCAACTAGCAAGACAATAGCCATAATCAGGTGTATAGACATAAAAATATTTCTCGTCATTTCATTAGGCATTGCAGTAAATATCATAAATTAAGAGCTCCACAGTGTTATCATGTTTTCAAGTTTGAGGGTGTTGTATTTACGATGCTTTCTACAAAGGAATGTCAACAGCAAGGATAATGACCTCCCTTTTTTTTTCTACCTGTGCCTCTGGAAAGGCACACCCTAATGGCTTTTTCTCCAGGCATCTGACACAGCTGGGTGACCATGACACATTACGTGCAGGTGGTCACTTAACTTTCTTACGGAAATATTTACGACAGCAGTTTCCGCTACAGTGACAGTCTCATATACGAAATTTCACGGGTCGAGAATTTGCGTTGCAAATGTGTAGAAACAAAATCTTATGAATATAACAGTGTCCAAAAGATTTTCGCCGGCATTGTGATACATTCACGCATTTACACACATTTCATAACTCTTAAAGTACAATTCTTGGTTTCCAACAACCTTTTTCACAAGTCAGAGTCCCTAAACACTACTCATTATTCCTTACCTTATTCGTCGACACTTCTTCAATATTTCATCTTAATAAATATGTAGCATAATCAAATTCCTCATATAACATCGGCTCATTGATCATAAACATACCTCAACAGCATAATACACATCGTCGTCGTATAAATAACATCATAACACCTCAGTCAAATCTCAAAAAAGTCGAAGCTTTCTGCAATAATTTCAAACCATAAAAAATATTCTCTGCTCATTTCAATAGTGTCATCTACCTCGAACGTACTTTAAAATCATGCACGCTTACCAAATACATCATTCAAAGCTCACAATGGTTCCGAAAAAATATGAACAGTTCACAAAGTACAGACAAAATACAATTTCATAAGTGTGAAGTAATCCAACTCTGTAATTGCGTAAACATGTGTCACTGACGTAATAAAAAGTTTGTCTCTCTCAGTTAAATGATCAGATAGCTATGTAATTTATGTGTTAGAGGAATATGGTACCGATGTGTAAAGTTGTATAAGCAAATACCATATTAGCTAGGGCTCTTTGTGCTTGCCAAACACATGATACACAAAGTAAGCGCAAACCCCCCTGAGGATTAACGTAATTATACCCTCAGGTGTTACAGATTACAAGAATGGAATGAAATGTATTACGGAAAACCTTTGTTTCATAGTACTTCAAATATCTTTAAAAATAAATGATTTAAGTACAAAATTAATCACTCAAATACGTGTCCTGTAGCGCTAAATGTGCGTCTTGTTGTAAGATAATCTCTGTGGAAGTGTCGTAGTTGTTTTCCTCCGAAAGCTAAGTTCTGCAGAAGCCAAAGTACTTACCTCATGATAAACAAAAGTGAAATGCTTTGCGTATAGATATCTTAGTTATTACGCTTATTGCCGTGATGAGGAAAGTACTGTGCTGTAACGTATTGTTGTGTTACGAAAGAGGCTGTCTCATTGTAGCTATACCACAAAAGTTACTACTAAAACATGTTTTACTTTCCAGAATAATTCAGAAAAACTGTGCAGATATAAAACAAAAACACCGCAAAAGCAACATTGTAAATTGTCACTCATTAGTAACGTCGTGATATAATCGTGTAGCTGTCACATAAACTAACCACTGTGTCATCTGGTATCTCTCAGAAAGTACTTTAATTCAGAATGTACTCTCAAGCAAACCAAAATGTTGCATGAAAATCTCATTAGCAGTACTGGTAAATGTTCTAAGTATGTGAACCTTATAGTTGTTACGTAATCGAGCAACTAACAAGCAAGAAAGTACGCACACAATAACACTGTGTCGTCTGTTCGCAATAACAATGCATTCATAATTTCTGTTTAAATAAGTTCTCTTGGTTCTTGAGTGGATATTGAACTTCAAAACGTTGTTGCATGTTAACAGTTTCTCAGTGTGACAAATTGTACAAGTAGCGTGAAGTGAAAATTGCAAAGACTAAGTTAAAAAGCAGATTATCTGTCAATAAATGGCTTTAAATGTGAAATGTGGTGTAAACCTATACTCTTCCTAGTACGCAGAGTTTCAACTTGAATGCAATTATCATGCAGTATTCGTCCATAAAGAATACTGGAATTTTGCTCAAGGTTAGCGTCAATGTTATTTTTCCCTGAGCCAGCGGGCGCAAGTGGCTCCCTGCGGTGTGAGTCATTGTCTGTTTCTTTGTTGGCGCGCGTCGTTACTGGGATTAGGAAACCTAACTTCTACAAATTCACCGTGACGAGAAGGCCCTGTTTAAATCCCGCCAGTTCTGATGCAATTCAGGTCTGTCGTTACGATCACATCGTCTGTCGTCATGACGGTAGTTCCTGCAGTTTCTTTCTTGTCGGTTAAGTGGTGGAGAATTTCTCCATGAATCGTAACTGCGCGCTGGACCGTTGCACCTAAAGTTATTCTGTCTCCCGTAATAATAATTGTTTTGGTTCCCATATTGTCTGTTTCTCTGATTGTCTCTGTGATAGTCATTACCACGGAGAGGTGATCTTTCTCTGTAATTATTACTACCCTGCCAACGGTTGTCATATGGGTTTCGGTCACGATTTACATTGAAAGAATAGCCTTGTCGTATATTATTTCTGTCATCGCGGAATTGTGATGGATGTGATCTGTAATTGTTGTGCTCCTGTTTTCGCGTTCCGCGATTGTCAGTGTCAATTTCCAGTTCTTGTAACAGTCCCTGAAAAGCTTCAATGTCGTCTTTGCAACGTCCTGCCAAAATAATATGTCATAAATGTTCAGGTAATTTGATTAAGCAAATGCGGATGAGTTATGAGGGGCTGTATGGGTTTGACAGGTACTGATTCTTGTGCAACATGTCTTCAAAATATTTCACAAGACTGGAAAATTCAGATTGTTCGAAATGTTTCATCATTATGATGCTATGTTTTACTCGGTCTTGTGTAGTTTGAGACCAATATGCTGAGAGGAAGGCATGGTAAAATTCTCCTTCACTGTGACAATCGTGAATGACCGATCGCATTCTTACAGCTGGTTAATTCTCCAAGTAGCCACACATAAATTCTAACCTGTGCTCCAATGACCAGTTGGGAGGAAAACAATGAGAGAATTGATGGAGCCACGCTTGTGGATGAATGTCATTGGCAGAATTCTTAAACGTTTTTAATTTATGTGTAGTAATGAACAGCTTATAGTCAAAATCATCGTGTCGGCGAGTAGCATGTCGTCATTGTTACGTCGTTTCGGCGGTTCCATCTCAAAATTCGATGTACCTTGCCAATTTCTTTCATAATTTCCGAAGTGCCCTGAGTTATTATTTTGTTGCTGTTCCGTATTTCTATGTCCCTCTTCCCGTATTGGAGCGCGAGTGTCCTCAGAAATACGTAATTCTTGTATTAACTGTGTCAGCTCATCTTGTACTTCGCGGATTTCTCTTTGGTGTTGCGTATTAATTTGATTCAGATTTTGTTTCAGTTTCCTAATTTGTTCGCACTCTTCTGTGTCATTAAAGACTACTGGTTTTGTGTCATTCAGATTATCATCTACCTTCGTAGATAAATTATTTAGCTGATCCGAAAGTTCAACTACTTTCTCTGATAATGAACTAATTTCCTCCATGTGTCTTTCTACTGTGTCCTTTAAGTTTTCCTGAATTTTTGCAAGTTGCGTAACCGAATCGGTAGATGCAACTGAGTCCATTTTAGCTTGCAAGGTCTCATGATTTTCATGGATAATAATTTGCAGTTCTTTTATGGCTGCTTCGTGATTGTGTAGTGCATTTTCATGCCGCGAAAAAATAGGTTGGAAATGCTCACAAATTTGTGTTTTTACGTCATTACAGACTTTTTGAAATTTCGATTCTATTTTATGTAACTCAGTAATTAAATCTTCACGTGTTTGTTCAAGCGTGGTGTGAAGATTTTGTTCCATTGCGTCTAACTGTTGCTGTGTTTGTCTCTGGTGTTGTTCCATTGTGTCTAACTTTTGAAGATTTTGTTCCATTGTGTCTAACTTTTGAAGCTTTTGTCCCATTTGTTGCATTAATTGTAATAACAATGCACTGGTGTCTGAAACATGTTCCTCAGAGCTTTTCGGCAATGCATTTGAACTGGCAACATTCGCAGTTTGAAAAGCAGAAAATGTGTCTTGACTTATTTGAGAAAAGGGTGAGGACGCAAAACCTGAATCTACAGTATTTGCAAGATTGTGTCCTGTCATTTCGGATTCCTGAGGCAAGCTGTTGCCGACCGATCGATTGATAATGCTTCCCTGTTCACTAATTGTTTCACTGTCTACACCATTGTTTGCAGGCCGCTCCATTTCCCTATGTACAAATACCAAATTACTACTTTGAACATTAGTTAATTCATTACTCGGTGGCGCTAACACACTGCTTTCGTCTTCACTGTCATTTCTCAGTTTACTTTGGAGCCTAGTATTACGTTTTTCACACGCCATTATTGTCACAATATTTCACACGATAACACAGAAAAGAACAATTTGAAGAGCAAAAATAAGAGAACACATTAACATAGCACTGAAAATAATATCTCGTTAATTGCAAGCGCAGCTGCGAAATACTTGGTGCAAATCTACATGCATGCCATAACTGTTTTACTGTACAACAATGAAAGACTGCAACTACAAAGGAGATTCTCTCTACAATTACACTCTAGCAATAAACAAAATCTACACTAATTACACAAACTACAAGAAAAAATCAGACGATTCCAGTGAGGTATCCTCGGCTAAGGGTCGACATATGAAACGTCCCCTTAGAACAAATTACACAAGACTGTCCTTAAACTGAAACACAATATTTTTTAGCGCAACGCAATCTGACTTTCAGAAATCCCTACAAAGGAATGGCCCTAACTAACATTAACCTGTACCTTTCAGAAATCACTTACCTCACCAAAAATCTTCGTTACTCGAACTACTGCAATACAGCGAGCGCCACTACTGCCAGCTAAATAAAAGATTCAAACTACGGAAATCACTAACTACTGATAGGGATAGTTAGCAAATGAAAGATTTTGATAGAGAACAAACAATGTATTTACCTTAATAGTCATAATATATATAGCAGTTCATAATATCCAGTATAACAAATTTCAAAACTCCGCCATCTCTCTCCACACATCCACCACTGCTGGCGGCTCACCTCCAACTGCGCAACGCTACGCGCTGTTCACATCCAGCTGCCGCTGGCCAACACTACAATGGCAGACAACAATGCAAACTAGCCACAGACTGCACACAGCACAGCCAGTGATTTTCATACAGAGCGCTACGTAACGTTGCCAATAAGAAAATATAAACAGCCTACTTACAAAGCATATAAACTCACGAGAAGTCTCTACACTAAAAAATCTCTCTCTGTCAGTGGGAAACTAAGGCAATGCAACACAGTTGTTCTGCAAGAGCTCTACGCTTCAGAAACTACGGTGATTCATGGTCAAACAAAAATAAGAGAGACTGAAAAGGAGTAAAACGAAATTTCTCAGGAAAATATTCTGGCTAGATTGCCGTTAAAGAACTGGGATAAAGCTGCCGTCGAAGGACACTTACGAATAGGCAGAAACGATAACGAACACATGTGGAAAGAGAAGGATGAAATCTTTTGGACACATACACAGGATGAACAAGAACAGGCTGACAAGACAAATCTTCTGGGTAGCAAACAGTAGTGGAAACAAGAGAAAATGGATCACAAGCAGAAGAAGATATTAAATAAGTGTGAATCACACGAGAGAACGTAAGCATCGAGAGCAGTTCGGATATATATATATATATATATATATATATATATATATATATGCTGGGTCCACAGCGTGGTATTCTTTTCACACTTCTATCTGATGATGAGCCTCTAGTGGATCGAAAACAAGATCGTGATTGAATAAATATTTTTAAAAAAAGCGTCTGGTTGAATATTTATTACCAGATAAATCGCCAAAGTAATTTCGGTCGTACCACATTGGGATGTTACAGGACCTATCTTTCCGAGAGACAATACTATCATTATTTTCGAATATTCCCTTTCACGAGAGCATTAGAACTTGAGCACTCATGATTTCCCATTCGTCCTTCGTTCTTTCCAAATTCTCTTTATATCCTTGCTGTATTTTCCCTTGCGATTTTCTGACGTCTTATTTCCTTATTTCCTGTTCTCTTTTCCATGTGTTTTCGTATATTCATCACGAAGATGACGTGCTACAGACGCGAAATTTAACCGACAGGAAGCAGATGCTGTGATATGCATCACACAACGTTGGCGCCGGTGGCGACACCTACAACGTGCTGACATGAGGAAAGTTTCCAACCGATTTCTCACACACAAACAGCAGTTGACAGTCGTTACCTGGGGAAACGTTGTTGTGATGCCTCGTGTAAGGGGGAGAAATGCGTACCATCACGTTTCCGACTTTGATAAAGCTCGGATTGTAGGCTATCGCGATTGCGGTTTATCGTATCGCAACATTGCTGCTCGCATTGGTCGACATCCGATGACTGTTACCAGAATATGGAATCGGTGGGTTCCGGAGGGTAATACGGAACGCCGTGCTGGATCCCAATGGCCTCTTATCACTAGCAGTCGAGATGACAGGCATCTTATCCGCATGGCTGTAACGGATCGTGCAGCCACGTCTCGATCCCTGAATCAACAGATGGGGACGTTTGCAAGACAACAACCATCTGCACGAACAGTTCGACGACGTTTCCAGCAGCACGGACTATCAGCTCGGAGACCACGGCTGCGGTTACCCTTGACGCTGCATCAAAGACAGGAGCGCCTGCGATGGTGTACTCGACGACGAACCTGGGTGCACGAATGGCAAAGTGTCATTCTTTCGGATGAATCCAGGTTCTGTTTACAGCATCATGATGGTCACATCCGTGTTTGGCGACATCGCGGTGAACGCACATTGGAAGCGTGTATTCGTAATCGCCATACTGTTGTATCACCCGGCGTGATGGTACGGAGTGCCATTGGTTACACGTCTCAGTCACCTCTTGTTCGCATTGACGCCACTTTGAACCGTGGACGTTACATTTCAGATGTGTTACAACCCGTGGCTCTACCCTTCATTCGATCTCTGCGAAACCCTACATTTGAGCAGGTCAATGGTGGCCGAGCAACTGGCTCGTCACAATACGCCAGTCACTACCCTTGATGAACTGTGGTATCGTGTTGAAGCTGCATGGGCAGCTGTACCTGCACGCGCCATCCAAGCTCTGTCTGCCTCAATGCCCAGGCGTATCAAGGCCGTTATTACGGCGAGAGGTGGTTGTTCTGGGTACTGATTTCTCAGGATCTATGCACCCAAATTGCGTGACAATGTAATCACATGTCAGTTCTACTATAATATATTTGTCCAATTAATACCTGTTTATCATCTGCATTTCTTCTTGGTGTAGCTGTTTTAATGGCCAGTAGTGTATGTTTACGTTTGTGGCACTTTCCTATTTGGCTGTAATTTTAGTCATACGTTACTGCAATTTAATAAATGACAAAAATGACTTATTTTAAAGTATTATATTTATCTTCTTACTTCTTATTGCCAACTTATTTACAATTTCTTCCTAATCTAGTTGCACTGGCAGATCACGATGAACACTCGTTGGAACAAGACTAGTATGTCTGTTATCTCCCCTTTTGTTTCTAATGTAAGTTTTCAACCGCTTTAGAGTGGAGAAACATCTTTTTGAGTTCGCAGTAGACACCTAGAATGGGGCTAAAATGATGAGAAGCTTTTTTATCAAAGGCAAAAAGTATTGGCTCTGAGCACTATGGGACTCAACTGCTAAGGTCATTAGTCCCCTAGAACTTAGAACTAGTTAAACCTAACTAACCTAAGGACATCACACACATCCATGCCCGAGGCAGGATTCGAACCTGCGACCGTAGCGGTCTCACGGTTCCAGACTGCAGCGCCAGAACCGCGCGGTCACTTCGGCCGGCGGAAAAAGTATTCATTGAACTGATCAGAAGCTTCTATTGCAGTGGCACGTTTCTGCTCTACCGTTTTCCAGTGATTGTGCCATATTCCGTATTCGCTCGGAAATACTGTGCCTGCATTTTCAGCCAGAGATATTTGTGCCATCTAAAAGAGTTCTTTTGTACTGGAGTGATTACTATTTTTCTCAGGCACAAGCATCTGAATCCCTTCCATCGTTCAAACCAGTATCGAGTTCCGTAATCACATGTTTAGTAAAAGAGTAAAATACGTTTCGGCAGCAATATATTTCGGCAGTTTCTCCTGGTACACTGCTGTGCTGGGTTTGCCTTGTAGTCGTTCTTGGAACAACTATGTCACTTGCACTCAGCTGTTTTGCCTGCTCGAAAAGGATCGAGGATTGACTTTCATTTCGAATATTTTGCAAAGCAGCTTTTATCGTTTCCGCATAGCTGGGAGTGTTGGTCAAGTCCACATTGACCTTCTGCATTGTTTTGTTTACGTTCGCTTTACATGAAAAAAACTGTCCTTAGTACAACTAACGACGCAATAAACTGGCTATTTTCTAAGGTGGTCTGCAAAAAATGGTTCAAATGGCTCTGAGCACTATGGGACTTAAAAAAAATGGCTCTGAGCACTATGGGACTTAACATGGGACTTAACATCTGAGGTCATCAATGCCCTAGAACTTAGAACCTCTTAAACATAACTAACCTAAGGACATCACACACATCCATGCCCGAGGCAGGATTCGAACCTGCAGTCGCGCGGTTCCAGACTGAAGAACCGCTCGCTCACATCGGCCGGCTGGTGGACTGCTGTTGGTATCTTGGGTGTCGACATCCCTACTATCAGCGTCGTGAAGTGCCTCAAATGCTGGTCGTACTTGCAGGAAGCATTTCTGCAAATCTTTCGACAGCCACATGCTTATCGGTCCACCACGTCTCACAAAGTGAGACAAGCGTCGAATGAGAAGAGTTTATTTGCTCCGCAATTTTCTTCCAAATATTGTCCCGAGGTGGAAATTGTCGAAAAACGTTTACTACACTTTTTGTAGCTCCATTATAGTTCCATACCGTAGGTATCTCGGATGAATGCGCTGCAACCAAGTTAAGAACGCGCGCCACACAGTGTACGAATTGCGCTCTTGGGTATCGTTCTGGCCCGCCGGAGTGGCCGTGCGGTTCTAGGCGCTACAGTCTGGAACCGAGCGACCGCTACGGTCACAGGTTCGAATCCTGCCTCGGGCATGGATGTGTGTGATGTCCTTAGGTTAGTTAGGTTTAATTAGTTCTAAGCTCTAGGCGACTGATGACCTCATAAGTTAAGGCGCATAGTGCTCAGAGCCATTTGAACCATTTTTGGTATCGTTCTGCAATTGTTATTCTAACGCTTCGTAACCAGACTTGCAACGTCATCAAATCCTTGCCCAAAAATTTTATCCATATCCAAGTTACAAGATATGAGATGCGTTATAATCGTTGTTGCCAGTGCTTGAACTGAAACATTTTCTATGTAGATAAATTCAAGAAAATCCTCCCTGATGATCAAACGCCAAAAGAGATTTATGACTTGTCCATTTCGTATTTTTTTCAAACGTGATTAATCAAATACAATCACGCGAAATTTAATCTCGGTTGATTCAAGACGCCCGAACCTTTCACCGTTAATTGCTGACCGCCCAAAACGAAACTACACATCCGACTGGTTTCAGTCCGCGGCGAACATAGTGGAGGGGGCGGGGTGGGGATGCGGGAGAGGCGGAGCCAAGACAAACCACAATTCAGAACACAGCTATCGTTTGTTGCGTCGCAAATGGTTCAAATGGCTCTGAGCACTATGGGACTTAACAGCTGAGGTCATCAGTCCCCCAGAACTTAAAACTACTTAAACCTAACTAACCTAAGGACATCACACACATCCATGCCCGAGGCAGGATTCGAACCTGCGACCGTAGCGATCGCGCGGTTCCAGACTGTAGCGCCTAGAACCGCTCGGCCACCCCGGCCGGCTGTTGCGTCACGTCACAACTCCACGGTCTGTTGCTGTCTCAACCAATAGCGGTGCGTGATCACTAACGTGTGGCACGGGGTTCCAAAAAACGGATATTCGGGAATTATTCGCGTTTTCTGCGTAAGATAAGGGGGGTGGAGGTCCGGACTTCCTGAACCCTCCGCACCCCACTTATATACGTCCATGCGTGACACCACCCCCTCTCTCCTCCATTGATGGCAGGTAACGTTCTCCATGATTTCGCGGAATCCGAACACACCCGTCATATTGCGACAGGGTACAACATGATACGAGTACATCGCTCCAAAACACTCGTTTTCGGTGGTCCATTGTTTCTGGCATCACCATTTACACAACCTAATGTGACTCTTAGCACTGACTGCAGAAGTGTGCGTCTTCTGAGGAGCTGCCTGACCACTATCTTCCATTCTTTCACCGTCTTTCTGCCAGTAGCACTTTGGAACTCACGAGTAATGGCTGCCACTGATTTCATATGGTTTCTTTACAATCAACCTCCGCAAATCGTGATGGTCTCTGTCCTTCAGTACATGGGGTCTGCCTGGTCTCCGTTCAGCTGTGGCGTTTCCACCTCACAATCACGCCATCAACAGTCGGCATGGGCAGCTTTAGAAGGTCTGAAATGTCCCTGATGGATTTGTTACTCTGGTGACAGCCAACACGGCCGCTGTGACCGAGCGGTTCTTGGAGCTTCAGTGCGGAACCGCGCGACCGCTACGGTCGCAGGTTCGATCCTGCCCCAGGCATGGATGTATGTGATGTACTTAGGTTAGTTAGGTTTAGGTAGTTCTAAGTTCTAGGGGACTGATGACCTCAGATATTAAGTCCCATAGTGCTCACAGCCATTTGAACCATTTTTGACAACCAACAACTAGTGAAAGAAAGGACACCTCGCCATCAGCTCCTGAAAAGCACGTGACAGTCTACCGAATGCCGTGTCATCCTCAGCTATTCATCGGCGGTGGCGCTTTGGAGGAACGTCAGGTCACCACACTGCACGCAGTCACCGTCGACTTCGAGACATTGGAGCCGCTGTACCTCTCAGTCAGGTTGACTGCACTCTGGTCGAGTCCTCCCACGAAGGAAGAACCCCTGGTAGTACGTGAAATCGAGCCCAGGACTCCCGTGGGGGGACTGTCTGTCACATTCACTACTGGGCTATGGAGGCAGACTCAGCGACTACTCCATGTATGAAACCGCTTAGGTGACCTGACTGCGACATGCTGCTCTTACTGCTGGCAACACAGGACTCACCCCACATTCTTTTGTACTGGCGGGTCTCTACTCGAGAAGCGGCTGTGATCGGTACAGTCACTGTCCTTCTCACTGTCGTTGTACTTTCCTCTGTAATCGTAACAACTGAGTAATAAGACGAAGACGATAGAGCATAACATGAGTGGGTACGGTCATTTATTTAACAGCGTTTGGTGAAAACCTCATGGTGATAGGAGTTATAGGTCACGAAATATTTCAGTCTTAATTAAGAAGTGAAATAGGAATTCGAGTTTGTGCACGGGAGCCGGAGGCACCCACTATCGCAAGGTGCGACGAGAGAGGGCCCACCGACAACGATTCATTGCGGCAGGTTTTAGAGCGCAGCACCGGAAAGTTATCAGGATTACAGATAAGAATACAGAGGGTAAGAACGAAAAGCTAGGCGCAATTTGTTACTGGTAGGTTCAAACAACATGCAAGTGTTACGGAGATGCATCAGAAACCCACATGGGAATCCATGGAGGGAAGGCGATGCCCTCTTCGAGGGACGTTGCTGAGAAAATTTAAAGAACCGGCATTTGAAGCTCACTGCAGAACGATTCTACTGCCGCCGTAGAGATACGATAATTTAGGATCCTACGGAGGCTTATAATGAGTCGTTTTTTCCCTCGCTCTGTTTACTAGTGGAACAGGAAAGGAAATGCCTAGTAGTGGTGCAGGGTACTCTCCGCTACGCACCGTACCGTGATTATGCAGAGTATGTATGTAGATGTAGGTGTTGATGTAGAGTCCAAGGAATAGTCGGCCAGAGAAAGTGTTAAAAAACACATTTTATAAGAGTAACAAATGAGGGAGAATTATTTCATATGGTGTTCCAGTAGAGTTTCCACTGGAAGCATCGACGTCGCACAGTAGAATTTTGATAGAAAATTTTCAATAAAGTGGTTTGTGGACGTCACTTCGGTCCCAAAGTTATAAACAGAAGTGGCAGACTACTGCATGGAAGAGAACATGCCGGGGGGCTTGGCTGAGATCCGACCTGCGTCAGTTGGCAGGTTCTTCGAGAGGTGACTGAACATTTTGAAAGTCGATTTACCCAGAAAGTAAATGGTTTTAGTAAAGTGTCCGTTTTTGGCAGGGAGTCGTGACCCTGATGAAGCACCCACCCTCACCTCTTGGACCCGCGCCTCCTCTCATTTGGCTCTGTCTGCACCCCTACAGCTGTTGCTCCTGTCATCCATCATCGTCACATTCACACAAGTAAAATAATAATAATAACAATAATAATAATATATAGTTTGACCGACAGGAAATGCAAACTAGCACAGCGGGAATGGGGAAATGCAAAATACCACAGCGGCAATGGCTAGAAGATAGACCAAAGCTGTTGAACCACGTACGAGGTTTCTTTACGCCAACAACCGCGTTGTGAGCGAAAAAAAAAAAAAAAAAAAAAAAAAAAAAAAAAAAAAAAAACAACAAGGCAAAAGCTATCACAACATTCTCCGCCAATGTGACTTTCGCAAAGTGTGAAGTGTCTTTAACTAATAGGTATCAGAGGAGGAACCGCAACTGCACTTAGTTGGGCACTAAGTGGGGGTAATGACTGGATGACGCAGCCGCCGTGGCAGGACACCGCTGCAGATAATTGCAGCGAGACCTTGCGCAAGAGTGCAGCCAGCGCCCCGCGGCCCCAACAGAAGCGGCCGGCGGATCGGCTGGTTTCGTCCCGTCAGCACGCTACGTGCGCCTGAATCTTAATAAGAGGCGTATTCCTCATTGTAAGCTAATACCAATTTTAGCAAAGCAGCAAAATAATATCATAACGTGTACAACACGTAAATTACATTAGTTGCATAGAACAATGCGAATATATGTACACTGAAGCGCCAAGGCATGCGTATTCAAATAAAGAGATCTGTAAACAGGCAGAATCTGGCGCTGCGGTCGGTAACGCCTATATAAGACAACAAGCGTCTGGCGCAGTTGCTAGATTGGTTACTGCTGCTACAATGGCAGGTTCTCAAGATTTAAGTGAGTTTGAACGTGGTGTTAGTCAGCGCACGAGCGATGGGACAAAACATCTCCGAGGTAGCGATGAAGTGCGGATTTTCCCGTACAATCGTTTGACTAGTGTACCGTGAATATCAGGAATCTGGTAAAACATCAAATCTCTGACACTGCTGCGGCCAGGAAAAGATCCTCCAAGAACGGGACCGACGACGACTGAAGAAAACAGTCCAGCGTGACAGAGGTGCGACCCTTCCGCAAATTGCTGGGCCATCAACAAGTGTCAGCGCGCGAACCATTCGACGAAACATCATCATCAGCATTTGGACCCGAAGGCCCACTCGTGTACCCTTGATAACTGCACGACACAAAGCTTTACGCCTCGCCTGGGCCCGTCAACACTAACATTGGACTGTTTATGACTGGAAACATGTTGCCTGGTCACACGAGTCTCGTTTCAAATTATATTGAGCGAATGAACATGTGCGGGTATGGAGACAACCTTATGAATCCTTGGACCCTGCATGTCAGCAGGGGACTGTTGAAGCTGGTTGAGGCTCTGTAATGGTGTGAGGCGTGAGCAGTTGGAGTGATATGGGTCCCCTGTTACGTCTAGATACGACTCTGACAGGTGGAACGTATGTAAGCATCCTGTCTGATCACCTGCGTCCATTCAGGTCCATTCTGCATTCCGACGGACGTGGGCAATTCCAGCAGGACAATGCGCCACCCCACACGTCCAGAATTGCTACAGAGCGGCGCCAGGAACACTCTTCTGTGTTTAAACACTTCCGCTGGCCACCAAACTCCCCAGACATGAACATTATTGAGCATATCACGGATGCCTTGCAACGTGCTGTTTAGAAGAGATCACCACCCCGTCGAACTCTTACGGATTTATGGGCAGCCATGCATGATTGGTTCAGATGGTTCAAATGGCTCTGCGCACTATGGGACATAACATCTGAGGTCATAAGTCCCCTAGAACTTAGAACTTCTTAAACCTGACTAACCTAAGGACATCATACACATCCATGCCCGAGGCAGGATTCGGGCCTGCGACCGTAGCAGTCGCGCGGTCCCGGACTGAAGCGCTTAGAACTGCTCAGCCACCGCTGCCGGCCGATGCATGATTCATGGTGTCAATCCCCTCCAGCACTATTTCAGACATTAGTCGAGTCCATGCCATGTCGTGTTGCAGCACTTCTGCGTGCTCGCGAGGGCCCTACTAGATATTAGGCAGGTCCACCAGTTTCTTTGGCTCTTCAGTGTATACGCTCTAGCAGAGGAGGTTCTCGGATTACCTGCCGCGTCAAATTCATACAAAGTCCCAAGCTTTCGCTGATTACCTTCATCGTCGTCGTCAGCGGCTAAGTCAGACTTAGAGGCAATCACTGAAAGCTTGGGAGTTTAACTTAATGTTTCTACCATGCTCCCTGATTACTTAAATTTGTAGCATGCGTTAACATGTGTAGACTTGGCACAAAAGACTCTGCGATCACTGGACACAATTCATACTTACATTTCTGTTCATCTGTGCGACCAAAGATGTCCACAACAATGTGTGAGTTGCTACAAAATAGCGTTTTGCATTGTTATATCTCCTTTATACTTACTGGATTCTAAATGACATCTCCATTACTGTCAGTGTTTACAAAATATGGTGCTGTAGGTGATTTAACACGACAGAAAAACGAGCCTTTGACCACTGGAGGTATTTTTATTTCTTTTCCTTTCTTTTTTTCTTAGTTCTAATTTTCTTTGTTTTTTCACATTTATATTTTCGTTCATCCATTCCATTAAAGGCATCTACAAAACTATAAGCCACGTACTGAAATAGTGCTCGCTTTCTGTAGTACACAGTGACACAGGTCACGTGTAAGTCGTAAAACAACACAGCACATACATACCATATTAATCGACATAAATCCATCTGATGATTGAGGTTAAAAACTCCGAAACATTTCGTGGAAATAAATAAATAGTGGCTTTTAACAGAAAACTTGTTCTTTATTCGATAAGCAAAATAAGATTTAAGGCCTACGGCGCTGTTATTAAGAAGCATCAAACTAGTCATAGCCTCTGCAATGGGACGTCACGTCAATGTCTTAAATCATGTTTTAATGATGTTTGGACTTTCTTTCCCTCCGGTGAAACTGAACAGTCCCCCTCCCCCCTTTTTATACAAGATTTTATAAACTTCACACGTTTGGAAATGTGTTTTTGTGAGTGAGTACTTACAATCAATATATCGCCAATTCCCATTATTCAACTGATAAGAAACTATGCGTGAATTTGAATTATGAAATATATCAGTTGCATAAGCCTCCAGTTTAAGACTTCTTTAAAATGGAGAGCGAGTTTGTTTTCTATTCGTTTTAGCAGCCTACGGTTTCCTTTATTGTTTCTCATTGAAAGTGCGTAGAGACAGGTTTTGATTCTGAGCCCAAGTAAATACATTTTTACAAACGTTTTATTGAGACTTCATTATTACAGGTAACCACAAGCTTTTCCCGAATGAAATGGTACTGAAAATTTAAAATACGCTATTTTTAATCTCAAAGCCTATCCAAAGTCAGTGAATTAAAAGTTTCTGTTTCTCACAACAGTTTCAATTTCTTTTAGAATTTCCCACGTTTGTCTTTCCGAGAGCAATGCTATTGACCTAAGAGTTTAAATTGAAACCATATGTTGGCGAAAAGCTTCCGAAACACTTCGTAATGAGTCAATGCTTTGTTAAGTTACTTATAATTGCAAATATATATGCTACAACTGTACCAAGTACAAAACTGACTTCCGGATACTAAACAATTGCAAACTAGGACCTGCAAGCTCAAAAGTGGTCATAACAAGTGCAAAACTGGCACAAGAGTATCCGTGACACCAGACGTTTGTATAGTTTCTAATTCCTGTGAGGTTCAGGTCTTTTGTGATTTCCTTGGGTAATATGTTTTCGTTATTGTATTCAAATATTAAAAGCCCTTATTCGTTCCTTGGAACCCATAAAGAAAGTTATTACATGTCACCATAAAAATTCAACATTCTAACAACTCGAAAGTCTTACACATCCAACAGAAGAGCAAAGCTGCTACACGAATGTTTTACTCATCATTACCTTTAGGTTGTAAACCGTAATTGCAAAGTATGAAAGCGATAAACCGAATTGATGCAAATTTCCGATTAAAATGACGGTTAGGGAGTATTACACTTTAAAACCATCCCAATGACGTGGAAGTCACAGTTGGTTCAAATGGTTCAAATGGCACTGAGCACTATGGGACTTTACATCTGAGGTCATCAGTCCCCTAGAACTTAGAAGTACTTAAACCTAACTAACCCAAGGACATCAGAAATATCCATGCCCGAGGCAGGATTCGAACCTGCGACCGCAGCAGTCGCGCGGTTCCGGACTGAAGCGCCTAGAACTGCTCGGCCACCGCAGCCGGCGACAGTTGGTAGTCAGGAACTCACAAATTATACTTAAACACAGTGCAGAGAAATGGTCTAGAAAATATGTACAGTTGAAACCACTAGCAGTTTAATAGCAAAGAGCAGTGTTACCAAACAGCTGTGGGACAATGAGCTACTATCAATTTCTTTTTATCGTCTGAAATTTAACGGGCAGTTGGTTGGCGAGTATGTTAACATAAAATCGGAAGGTTTAGCGTTTGAACCCTGGTTGGTGCAACTTCTTTCTCGTTATTAACACGACTTACCCTTTCGCATATGTGACAAACACTAAGCCTCGCCGTGGCTAAAAAATTGCAATTCAAGCCATTCAGAGCCCCGCAACTGTTCTGTTAGATCACTGCCAGGTGAGGACATAGCTGCTCCAACCGCAACACGTTAAGTGTTCCGAAACTGTGTTTCGAAACCGGTCGCTGAGTTGGTTCATTAGCGCCCTGTGACATCGACCTCTGCTTTTTAATATAAAGATAAATGACTTGCTGTTAGACACTAACGTCTCGCCTAGTTTTTAACTACAGGTCGAAACATACCTCAGATGATCTGACGTAACTTGACCTACTGGAAACTTGGGCGATGCAAAACAAGAACACTATTAATCCTACAAGAACAGTGTCAGCGCTGTTGACTAAAAAGACGACAATCTTGGATACACAACTAACGATCTACAACCAACGGATCCCGTTACAAGCTCAAACGAAATACTTGGGTGTGTGATTAGGCGAAGGACTCCTATTGACGACATACGTGAGAGAAAAGAAAAAGTCAACACTAAAAATAACTGGAGCACTAATGCCACTGTTCCTTAGTAAACATCGTAACCCGCCGACCTCACTTAGGCTATACAGGGCGACAGATCAAAGCACCATGATCTACGGCAGCTTGGCGTTGGGGACAGTTTGTAATTCTAACAGTAAAAGTCTTCAGACTGTTCAAAATAAGTGTCTCGAGTGGAGTCTAGGCCTTCCCTGGTGGACCAACAGAGGGGAGATCCATAACGTACTGTCAAAGTCACAGTTTGGGTTACTTAACGGTTCTGATATTGAGAAAGCTATTTACACTTACAGCGAAAATGTCCTTTATTCAGTGGACAACAAATTAAAGGCAACTGGCATATTCTGTGGCCCGTCAAAGGCGTTTGACTGTGTGAATCACAGCATTCTTTTAAGTAAATTGGGGCACTAATGCCACTGTTCCTTAGTAAACACTTAACCTGCCGACCACACTTAGGCTACAAAGGGCGACAGATCAACGCACCTTGTTCTACGGCAGCTTGGCGCGGGGGACAGTTTGTAATTCTAACAGTAAAAGTCTTCACACTGTTCGAAATAATTGTCTCGAGTGGAGTCTA
Organism: Schistocerca cancellata; assembly: GCF_023864275.1. Lineage (NCBI taxonomy): Eukaryota > Metazoa > Arthropoda > Insecta > Orthoptera > Acrididae > Schistocerca > Schistocerca cancellata. Next base: position 1,139,537,923 of record NC_064626.1, on the reverse strand, counting down.
GGCCTTCCATGGTGGACCAACAGAGGGGAGATCCATAACATACTATCAAAGTCCCAGTATGGGTTTCTTAAGGGTTCTGATATTGAGAAAGCTATTTACACTTACAGCAAAAATGTCCCTAATTCAGTGGACAACAAATTAGTGGCAACTGGCATATTTTGTGACCTGTCCAAGGGGTTTCACTGTGTGAATCACAGCATTCTTTTAAGTAAATTAAAATATTATGGCATCACTGGTAGTGCTGCAAAGTGGTTTCAGTCGTATCTTACCAATAGAAAAAAAATGGTGTCATTACGTAACACGTCATCAATAGGCAATCAGACATCATCTGACTGGGGAGAAATTACATGTGGTGTTCCCCAAGGTCCCGTACTAGGTCCACTACTGTTTCTTGTGTATATTAATGACCTGTCATCTGTTACATTACCAGATGCCAAGTTTGTCTTATTTGCAGATGATACAAACATTGCAATAAATTGTAAATCAAATATAAATTTAGAAAGGGCAGCAAATCAAATTTTTACTGACATTAATAAGTGGTTCATAGCCAATTCACGTCATTAAACTTTGAAAAGACCCGCTATATGCAGTTCAGAACTTCCAAGAGATTCCCTTCTGGTGTGTGTATAAAATATGATGACATGGAAATAGGAGAAGTTGAGAGTGTAAAATTCTGCTGGCCATGTGACTGAGAAGTGGAGGCACCAAGGAACACCACAGCTAAACCGAGACCAGCCAGACGTGGTGTACTGACGGGTGGCGTGGAAGGAAGGAAGGAAGAGTGGGTTTACAGTCCCGTCGACGACATCGAGATCATTAGAGGCAGAGCTCAAGTTCGGATTGTGACGACCACGGGAAGGAAATCGGCCATGCCCTTTCAAAGGAACCATCCCGGCATTTGCCTGGAACGATTTAGGGAAATCACTGACAGGGACCGTCGAGTATTGCGGAGGGTGATTCGTGTACATCTACATCTACTCTGAAATTAATGTTTAACGGACTGGCAAGAGCGTTCGTCAAACGGCTTCCATGCCATTTCTCTACCGTTCCACTCTCGAACAGCACGCGGCAAAAATGACACTAATCTCTCGTGCGAGTTGTAATACTACAATGATCAATTCTCCCTATGTAGGTGGGCAACAACAAAATATTTCACTGTGGAGGAGAAGTTTGGTGGAAACATCTCACCGCAAAGAGAAGTGCCTTTGTGTCATTGACTGCCATCCCAACTCGCGTATCTAATCCATCACACTCTTTCCCCTATGTTGTTGTTGTTGTGGTCTTCAGTCCTGAGACTGGTTTGATGCAGCTCTCCATGTTACTCTATTCTGTGCAAGCTTCTTCATCTCCCAGTACTTACTGCAACCTACATCCTTCTGAATTTGTTTAGTGTATTCATCTCTTGGTCTCCCTCTATGATTTTTACCCTCCACGCTGCCCTCCAGTGCTAAATTGGTGATCCAATGATGCCTCAGAACATGTCCTACCAACCGTTCCCTTCTTCTTGTCAAGCCGTGCTTCAAACCCCACTTCTCCCCAACTCTGATCAGTACCTCCTCATTAGTTATGTGACCTACCCATCTAATCTTCAGCATTCTTCTGTAGCACCTCATTTCGAAACCTTCTATTCTCTTCTTGTCCAAAATATTTATCGTCCATGTTTCACTTTCATACATTGCTACACTCCATACAAATACTTTCAGAAACGACTTATTGTCACTTAAATCTATACTCGATGTTAACAAATTTCTCTTCTTCAGAAATACTTTCCTTGCCATTGCCAGTCTACATTTTATATCCTCTCTACTTCGACCATCATCAGTTATTTTGCTCCCCAAATAGCAAAACTCATTTGCTACTTTAAGTGTGTCATTTCCTAATCTAATTCCCTCAGCATCACCCGATTTAATTCGACTACATTCCATTATCCTTGTTTTGCTTTCGTTGATGTTCATCTCGTATCCTCCTTTCAAGACACTGTCCATTCCGTTCAACTGCTCTTCCAAGTCCTTTGCTATCTCTGACAGAATTACAATGTCATCGGCGAACCTCAAGGTTTTTATTTCTCCTCCATGGATTTCAATACCTACTCCGAATTTTTCTTTTGTTTCCTTTACTGCTTGCTCAATATACAGATTGAAAAACATCGGGGAGAGGCTACAATCCTGTCTCACTCCCTTCCCAACTACTGCTTCCCTTTCATGCCCCTCGACTTCTTGTAACTGCCATCTGGTTTCTGTACAAATAGTAAATAGCCTTTCGCTCCCTGTATTTTACCCCTGCCACCTTTAGAATTTGAAAGAGAGTATTCCAGTCAACATTGTCAAAATTCCCCTACATTCCATGATAATGCAAAGGCAACTGCCCTTCTTTAAAATTTTCCGATATCCTCCTTCCATCCTATCAGGTAAGGATAACACGCAGCGCAGCATTACTCCAGAAGAGAATGGACAAGCGTAGTACAGGCAGTCTCTTTAGGGGTTTTGTTACATCTTGTAAGTGTTCCGCCAATAAAACGCAGTCTTCCCCAAAACATTATCTATGTGATCATTCCAGTTTAAGTTGTTCGTAACTGTAATCTCTAGGTTTCCGCCTGCGTATCATAATCCAGTTGCCATCGAAGGGCGGAAGGACAATAACACAGGGAGCGAAGCAGAGGAAAGCAGGATTGGGTTAGACATTGGGATGGCTTAGTTGCCTACCTTGTAGCATTTCTAGTGCAATCGCTTCAGCAGAATATCTGCTAACCGCCCTACTTCATGACCACAATGCAGACACAGATACTGAAACACACGCACAGCTTAGGAGTGAAATAGATAACGAATACGGTAATCAAATGCTGGTGATACCTTCCGCTCAGGAAAAAGTTGCTGTCGCAATTTCCAAACTTGAAACGGGAAAGACACCTGGTCCGATGAGGTCGTGCTGACGGCTGGTCAACTGATTCTGCCATATTTGACAGCATTACTAAACGAAGCGTTACGAATAGGTAGGGCGCATTATGCCAATATGTACCTTGCGTTCCGCATACCTCATGCCGCCCAAACGCTACGCATTCCGAACCGCTTGGCGCGTAGCATTATGGCAGCGCAGGGGTACTTCGTCATCGGCGGTAATTTACGAAGATCAGATACGTATCTCTTACCCTCCCCAAGGAAACAAGTGGTCTCGGCCTAGTTAACGTCCATGACAGGGCCATTGCCCTCCATTTTAGCTCACATTTATGTCTGCTGCGCCGTTGTCCTACAAGCCTCATGAGTTTACTTCTGACGCCGCTACGACCTGCTTCACTAAGAGCGCCGGTGCCGCTACAGGACATCCCAGCAGCCCTCTTTTATGTAGGACGTTTCTATTGAGAACAAAGTTATTCCAGTGTAGCGCTCACGACATCACGAACGGCCACAACTCGACGCCTATATCACGACATGTTGCAACGCCGCCCCCTTAAATGTAGTCGAACTTAAATATCCTTATGTACGGTGGCGCGTGGTGTGGAAGACTGTACACGATGCCATGCTTGATTCCGATGTTGTTTCCCAATGGTACGTAGTCGTTAATGGGAAGCTGGTGACGCAAGAACGTCTCTACAATATCCACATGGCAGAATCTCTCAATTGTGTGGGTTGTAATACAGTAGATTCAGACGAGCACCGCCTCAGCCGTGGAGAGGCGGAACCGGTTTCGCACCTAGTGCGGCAGATGCTAGCTTATCTCTTGCGAGTTACGCCGGAGCATATCTCGGCACGCACGTTATTGTTTCCGGATGAGAGATTTTACCCCACGACTCAGACCTACTCCGTCACCTGGATACATGGATATGCCGTCCATTACCTCTATCGTGACGGACACAAGAATTTACTTGACTACTGGCTCTATTTGCAAGAAAGACATCAAGCTATTGCCGGGCATACCAGATATTGACAATACTTCGCAAACTACCTATGGAGTGCCTTTCACAACCCGCCTTGTAGTTGGAATGTTCCAGGCAGTGGTCGATGAGGTCAGAACGAAGTGCAAACGATCATACAGTCGCTGGAAAGCCTAATTGCGAAGTGGTAGCTTTATTATCATGTTATTTATGTTTACTATCTTCGATGGTGTCTTCATTCTCTTTTAGTGTTCCAGGCTTGATTAACTATGACTGTTCGCACATTGCTATCTATATAAATAAAAAAATAAAAAAAATATATATATATATATATATATATATATATATATATATATATATATATATATATATATATACACCTTCCGCACCCTCCTAGAAATACTCTTCCCCCCTTCCTTTCATCGTGTTTTTGTGGATTGGCGTACACACGTTAGTCCCGTATAGTATAGTTTCTTCACATTTTCGAAGGGAGGTGGGTGGGTGGGTACGTATAAATAGGGAGGCAACGCCTGAAGACGTACGAGTTCATTTTTGTTTGGCAGGGACACAAGTGGCGGTGCCCCGTAGGGATGGCTATAATTTTATTTCTTTCGTTAGGGAAAAAAAAGCAAGGAGATGCGGGTTCAAGTCCCAGCCATTGCACAAATTTTAAATCACTTATTAATCTTCCATCATTATTAATGGTTTCGTTCGTTTTTGCTGTGTGTGTATGAGAATGCTGACACACGTATACTAAACACGTAAACTACAGTAGTTGCTATGTGAGGCCGCGCGGAGTGGCCGTGTGGTTAGAGGTGCCATGTCACGGATTGCGCGGCCACTCCCGCCGGAGGTTCGAGTCCTCCCTCGGGCACGGGTGTTTGTGTTGTTCTTAGCATAAGTTAGTTTAAGTAGTGTGTAAGTCTAGGGACCGATGACCTCAGCAGTTTGGTCCCTTAGGAGTCCACACACATTTGAACATTTTGCTATGCTAACTGATCGACTAGCGTGTTAATCTCTCCTCCTCAAAGACTGCAAGCACTGTTGTGTACAAACCGTGAACAACACAATCACATGCTGGTGCAGGTGTTGTTAGCAATGTGAGCTGGGACCGTGTACAAATATTAAAATACAATTCCCGTTTGAGCAGAGATATGTCCCTTCTGAGACGACGAAATCACAAGAGCCAAAGGACTTGTAGCATCGTTGCCTTTTGAAGGAGAGGTCACGGTTTGTTCCCATTGTGCCGTGGCTGTGTCCATTCTCCCATCCTGCATTCAGAAGACAAGGTCGGATGTAAGTGATGTAAGTGTAAAATGGTTAGGTCTGGAATTCTCTGTGACTGGGATAACTGGTTACCAGGGTAATAGTGTTTGTGTTTATTGTTTTTACCAGATCTGGTACGATATACACTACTGGTCATTAAAATTGCTACACCACGAAGATAACGTGCTACAGACGCGAAATTTAACCGATAGGAAGAAGATGCTGTGATATGCAAATGATTAGCTTTTCAGAACATCCACACAAGGTTGGCGCTGGTGGCGATACCTACAACGTGCTAACATAAGGAATGTTTCCAACCGATTTCTCATACACAAATAGCAGTTGACCGGCGTTGCCTGGTGAAACGTCGTTGTGATGCCTCATGTAAGGAGGAAAAATGCTCATCATCGCGTTTCCCACTTTGATAAAGGTCGGATTGTAGCCTATCGCGATTGCGGTTTATCGTATCGCGACATTGCTGCCCGCGTTGGTCGAGATCCAATGACTGTTAGCAGAATATGGAATCGGTGGGTTCAGGAGGGTAATACGGAACGCCGTGCTGGATCCCAACGGCCTCGTATCACTAGCAATCGAAATGACGGGCATCTTATCCGCATAGATGTAACGGATCGTGCAGCCACGTCTCGATCCCTGAGTCAACAGATGGGGACGTTTGCAAGACAACAACCATCTGCACGAACAGTTCGACGACGTTTGCAGCAGCATGGACTATCAGCTCGGAGACCATGGTTGCGGTTACCCTTGACGCTGCATCACAGACAGGAGCGCCTGTGCTGGTGTACTCAACGACGAACCTGGGGGGGTTCTGTTTACAGCATCATGATGGTCGCATCCGTGTTTGGCGACATCGCGGTGAACGCACATTGGAAGCGTGTATCCGTCATCGCCATACTAGCGTATCACCCGGCGTCATGGTACGGGGTGCCATTGGTTACACGTTTCGGTCACCTCTTGTTCCCATTGACGGCACTTTGAACGGTGGACGTTACATTTCAGATGTGTTACGACCTGTGCCTCTACCCTTCATTCGATCTCTGCGAAACCCTACATTTCAGCAGGATAATGCACGACCGCATGTTGCAGGTCCTGTACGGGCCTATCTGGATACAGGAAATGTTCGACTGCTGCCCTGGCCAGCACATTTTCCAGATCTCTCGCCAATTGAAAACGTCTGGTCAGTGGTGGCCGAGCAACTGGCTCGTCACAATACCCCAGTCACTATTCTCGATGAACTGTGGTATCGTGTTGAAGCTGAATGGGCAGCTGTACCTATACACGCCATCCAAGGTCTGTTTGACTCAATGCCCAGGCGTATCAAGACCGTTATTACGGGCAGAGGTGGTTGTTCTGGGTACTGATTTCTCAGGATCTATGCACCCAAATTGCGTGAAAATGTAATCACATGTCAGTTCTGGTATAATATATTTGTCCAATAAATACCCGTTTATCATCTGCATTTCTTCTTGGTGTAGCAATTTTAATGGCCAGTAGTGTATGAGGGGCGTGAATAGCGTCACATGTCAGGTGGTCATAGTGAAGAACTCTACAGGTGCCACATGCTCCTGTAAAACGACGTTAATCAGTGCCTAGCGAAGTTTGAAAGCAGCTTCCTTGAAAGCTGGTCGAATCGTGCAATATTTGTGGGGCGTTCGGGCGTGACAGTGGGCCAATGTTGGACTGTATGGCATGTGAGGGGAGGCATAATCGTCACCAAGGTTCTGGTCCACCACATCTGGCCACCACGAGGGAGGATCATCGTATAGTTGACCGAACACACGGTAACCTCTTCACATCCACGCCTGGCATCTAAGATCATGCAGTGCACGCCCTGCAACAATCTGCGTCATCCGTCGGAGGCTGCCAGCAGCCAGAGTAGGGAATCACTGACCCACGCGCACGCTGCCGTCAACACAACGACACAGGCGGCCGCGTCTGGAGCGTTACCTCTACTAGGAGGCACGGACTGCTGATGAACTGCGTCACATTGTGTTCAGCCGTGAAACGCGGTTCTGCACGACCCCTGATGACCATTGTCAGGGAGAGTGGCAGAGGTTCCATTCTTTCAACATTTTGGTGAGGGACAGCGGTGTTACTCCCATGGTATCATATCACGGTGCGGGGAGCAATAGGTTATGACTTCTGGATACCGTTGGTAGGCCTAGTGACTGAGGGCACAATGGTACATCAAGGACGTCCTGTGTCCTCGTTTGTTACCTCTCGCATGACCCTGCTCGGAACATACACTCCTGGAAATGGAAAAAAGAACACATTGACACCGGTGTGTCAGACCCACCATACTTGCTCCGGACACTGCGAGAGGGCTGTACAAGCAATGATCACACGCACGGCACAGCGGACACACCAGGAACCGCGGTGTTGGCCGTCGAATGGCGCTAGCTGCGCAGCATTTGTGCACCGCCGCCGTCAGTGTCAGCCAGTTTGCCGTGGCATACGGAGCTCCATCGCAGTCTTTAACACTGGTAGCATGCCGCGACAGCGTGGACGTGAACCGTATGTGCAGTTGACGGACTTTGAGCGAGGGCGTATAGTGGGCATGCGGGAGGCCGGGTGGACGTACCGCCGAATTGCTCAACACGTGGGGCGTGAGGTCTCCACAGTACATCGATGTTGTAGCCAGTGGTCGGCGGAAGGTGCACGTGCCCGTCGACCTGGGACCGGACCGCAGCGACGCACGGATGCACGCCAAGACCGTAGGATCCTACGCAGTGCCGTAGGGGACCGCACCGCCACTTCCCAGCAAATTAGGGACACTGTTGCTCCTGGGGCATCGGCGAGGACCATTCGCAACCGTCTCCATGAAGCTGGGCTACGGTCCCGCACACCGTTAGGCCGTCTTCCGCTCACGCCCCAACATCGTGCAGCCCGCCTCCAGTGGTGTCGCGACAGGCGTGAATGGAGGGACGAATGGAGACGTGTCGTCTTCAGCGATGAGAGTCGCTTCTGCCTTGGTGCCAATGATGGTCGTATGCGTGTTTGGCGCCGTGCAGGTGAGCGCCACAATCAGGACTGCATATGACCGAGGCACACAGGGCCAACACCCGGCATCATGGTGTGGGGAGCGATCTCCTACACTGGCCGTACAGCACTGGTGATCGTCGAGGGGACACTGAATAGTGCACGGTACATCCAAACCGTCATCGAACCCATCGTTCTACCATTCCTAGACCGGCAAGGGAACTTGCTGTTCCAACAGGACAATGCACGTCAGCATGTATTCCGTGCCACCCAACGTGCTCTAGAAGGTGCAAGTCAACTACCCTGGCCAGCAAGATCTCCAGATCTGTCCCCCATTGAGCATGTTTGGGACTGGATGAAGCGTCGTCTCACGCGGTCTGCACGTCCAGCACGAACGCTGGTCCAACTGAGGCGCCAGGTGTAAATGGCATGGCAAGCCGTTCCACAGGACTACATCCAGCATCTCTACGATCGTCTCCATGGGAGAATAGCAGCCTGCATTGCTGCGAAAGGTGGATATACACTGTACTAGTGCCGACATTGTGCATGCTCTGTTGCCTGTGTCTATGTGCCTGTGGTTCTGTCAGTGTGATCATGTGATGTATCTGACCCCAGAAATGTGTCAATAAAGTTTCCCCTTCCTGGGACAATGAATTCACGGTGTTCTTATTTCAATTTCCAGGAGTGTATTTGTCTAAGGTACACTGAACGGTACTTTTGAATTTTCCCACTTGTGTTCCTCGTGCCTTAGCTCTCGTGCAACAGTACCGTGGCGCCAGTTTTCAGCTGTACACAGCTGGCACACGTCTCTATGAACTGTTTGCCTGGTGTCGAGATACTGCGGTGGGCAGCAGAACCACCAGTCTGTCGCCGACGAAACCTGGGAAGGGATCAGTTACGACAGATGTGGGCCAGACTGTCCCAGGAGTGCATGCCATGGCTTTCTGAATAGCTTCCCAATCGAATCAGTGGGCTCAGACCGCCTCAAACCCGTGAAGTATGATTTCGTTTCCTCTTTCCGTTCGGGATGCTTCAGTTTTTGTGTCGCTGCAGCGTGTCAGGACGAGTCCGTACACTGTACTGGATCCACAATTCAGGTTCTGAAGTGTGGCTGGAAGGAAGCCGTGTGGAGACCATTAAAAAAACAAAATAAACAAAAAAAACTTCCTGAAATGTGGAAAAGCCGTAAAGTAAGAAAGAAGGGAGATTAGGATTTAATGTCCGTTCCATCACTAGGTCTTTAGAGACGGTGCACGAGCCTGCAGATGGAAACGATGTGGAAGAAATGAGTGCAGCACTCCCGTTAGAGCATTTGAAACCACGGAAAAGCAAAACGTGGACGGCTGGGGAATTTGGACCAAAGGCCTACTGCATCCGGTTCCAGTCATCTTGCTCGATCGTCGAACGGAATGATTTCGACTTACGCACTTGAGATGCATGCATTTTGACTGCCCTGTCTAAATATCTTAAAATGTAATTTGTAAAACGCATTAGATATGAACTGGACTCGTTCGAGGCTGTCGAATGACTCTGTTCGGCGGTCGGACGGAACAAAAGGTCTCACACCGATGAAACGAATTTTACGGATCTTTGCTTCCGCATTCGCATGACGAAACTGGGGCTTGCTTCGACGCTCCCACATAAATCGGTGAAGCTTCCGAAGCCACTTCTGTGCGCGAGTTAGCAAAATTAATCGCATCTCTCGTGCAAATGGTGAAGCTAAACAGTGACCGGAGTGTGGTGATACTGTATTTTTTACTCTTCTGATTGACGGGCTGTGGCGAAACAAGCGCTGCATCATTGTCAGAGATACAGAGGCGAGAGAGTGTGCCAGTTCTCTACGAATAACGCCACGTCATCATAACGCGCCTGTGCGTAGCATACTAAGTATTGCGCCATAATTTATGAATGAAATTAAAAACTAAAGAAGCTTTTGCAAACTTCGTCAACATATGCTTCAGTATATTAATGTTTAATTTGGTAAATCTCAGAGTGATCACATGAATATGTTTCCCTAAATACATTATTTTAAGTAAAAAACAAGTGATACTAAATAATAAAGGTAGAAAGCCAAAAATTGGTCAGAACGTACAAATGTATGTCAAAATCAACTACTGAAAGCTTCAACTTGATCAGAACAATATTTTTGTCAAAATCGGATTTTGTAAGAAAAATTGAAGGCACTAAATATTACACTTAGTAATATGAAAATTTGTATGAAGCCTAAGTTCGATATAAAAACAGTAACTATGTGACCCCCTTAAGCTACCTCTAATAGTTTTCGAGTAATTTACTGAAAACTATATTTGGAACAAAAACGTCCTTATTTGTAGTAGATTAAGTACCATTAATGACAAGAGACTTTTGATTACAGTAGCTGATGAAACTCATTACATAATAGAGCTATAACGAGTTTCGAGACTTTGATGTAAATAACAATCATTACAACATCTCTTGAACTTGTATTTCAGAAGTCCTGTTCTGCTGTCAGTTCCGTTACAAAAATTCTAGGTGGCAAAATTTAAATGCAGGCGAGCTAAATTCTTTTCTGTGATTATAGCCAACTTAATTCCATTCATACAAAAATTACAAAGAATCTAAATTAAGACTCAACAGTGTAATAAAATGTTATGTGTCCGAGAAAGAGGCCATTTAGAGGCTACTACCGGGGCATAGAGCGGATGACTGCAGGTGTTCCTTCGGCTGTCCGCTGTGTTCCTATATAAATACGACTTCAACTTCCTCTCCTGGATGATGTCCTCGGTCCTCGTGCCTTCCATCTCCTCCTCTTACCAGATATAATCCCTCCTCCTCCCCCCCCCTTCCTCAGGGCTCCCTCTCTCCCCCTTCCTTTTTTCCCCCTTTTCCCCTGCCGAACACCTTCTTTTTCCTCTCCTTTTCACCCCCCCCCCCCCCCCCCGGGCTTCTAGCTCCTTTCCCGATGGTAGGTCCCCTTCGGTGCAGTGATTTTTAACGTTTTTGTTGTGGTGTCAGTGTTACTCCAGTGCCATGTGCAGTTCTACGTTCCACCAGCACCAACAGTGTCGCCAGCATAATTCCTTTCTTTGTTTTTTGTGTCGACTCACAGTGTTCATTCTTCGTATGTGTATGTGGGGTCTCGTCTATTTTGTTTTTATATCTACACTTTATACTCTTCTAATTTTCTGTTCTTGTTTCTTTTTCATCACTTTATACCATGTGTTCTTTTATCATGTGACTATGTTGTTTCTGTAAATCTGCCGCTACCAGCCCGCCCTATTTTCGGGAGTGAAATAACAATAAAGAAAAAAAAAAAGGGCAACGACTTCACTTCGCTCCGTCCGCGTCTGTCGAACGCTGGCTTACGCATTGCCTCCATTGCCTCGGTTGATGTCACAGCCAGACTGCAAATAAATCCATGTTCAGTAAGAGTAGAAAGTGAACTCGCGAAGACTGTATACCGTCCTGGATCTCTTAGATTTCGCATAAGTAACTGCCGCCTTTAATGATACCAAAAACGTGTGGCAAGTAGTGCGATTATTTTCCACTTTTGTGGCGACAAGTTAATTTAGATTATTATAAGTCAGGGCGAAAGACCATTTATTGGGAACTTACCGTAGAGGTCGCCACTGAACTGCTCATAGTGCTGTTAGAGATAGCATTACTCTTATTATCATTAGGAATCTTACTATACTGTGCGTGTGAAATTTTCATAAATATAATTGAATCAGTTAGAACTCAGAACTTTTATTTATAATTGTAGTTTCTGGTTCCACTAAGTAAAGAGAGAGTAGAAACATATCTTTCAGTGAACAAAATAAGAAGACCGTGAACAATATTTCTTATTATTAATCCACCGCCCCTCACTAAGCCCATGGAAATATAAGAAAATTTTACTAAAAATAACAGTATAAAGTTTTAAGAAACTTTTGTACATGTACAAGCACCAGGTATTTGTTTCAAAGATGAAAGTTTTAGAATAGCATTAAATAACAAAGAAAATGTCGATATACTAGCAACATTTTTTGACGGGCTCTTAAACTGTCCTGTTGCAACAATTAAATTGGAATTTCCTGCAATAAAAAAAAAAAATCTAGAGAAATATTTTCTACCAATAGAGCACGAAATTCATGAAACCATCAAATCACTCAAAAACAACAAAGCAAATGGTGAAGACTCCATTACAGCAGGAATTACTGAAGTGGTCAGAACCAATATAAATGATCTACAACTGCTTTTTGAGAATATTTGGAAAACTGAAAAGATTGCAGAAGAATGAAAAATAGCGTTAATCCACCCATTACATAAAAGGGAGACACACAAAATGACAACAAATATAGAGGAATGTCACTTTTGTCTGTGCCATAAAAATTTTTATCATAAGTTCTCCTGGACAGAACTGTAGGAACTTTAGACAAACAGTCAGAATATCGGGGAGGTTTTCGAAAGGGAAGATCCTGCGTAGAATATATATTTAACTGAAAATGAATAATTCGCCATAGAATGTTAACCAGCAAACGTATAGTAGTATCATTTGTTGATTAAAAAAACATTTGAATCAGTAGGCAGAGAAACAATAGATAAAATCATCAGAGAATTTGGTGTTAAAGCAAAATTAGCAAACATAATTCATGAAACTCTCACAAAGAAGATATCTTAAGTTACACTTATGGGAGAATTATCTCAGCCATTTGAAATAAAAACTGGTGTTAGACAACGGAATGATTTACCACCTTTAGTGTTTAACAATGTTCTTTAAAAAATTGTAAGGATATGAAATTTGGAGCTAAAGAGTCATAAAACTGAGACAATAATTCTAGGAAGGAATAGATAGATATTCAGCGATCACAGGCCCTGCAGACCACGCGCTGCTCCCACAAACTGCCTCCATTCTTTCCTGTTTTGTGCCCGGTTCCTCAAGGTGTCTTCAATTCCCAGGGCTGCTAGGTCCTTCGCTAGGTGGTCCATCCAGCGCTGCCTTGGTCGTCCAATGGGGCGTTTGGTGTTTAGTTTCCCCGCTAGTGCCATCTTCGCCTGTCTTCCGTCTGTTATATGAGCTACATGGCCCACGCGTTGTATTCTTTTGCTCTTTATCTGCTGTCGGATAGTTGGATGTCGCATCAGAAGGTAAATTTCCTCGTTTTTCCTCCTCCATTCTCCGTTGTCTAAAACTGGTCCCCATATCTTCCTCATTACTCTTCTTTCTAATATTAACAGTTTTCCCTTTCTCGCTTAGTCATGCTCCATGTTTCTGAACCGTATATTACTGCTGGGCATGTCACTGGGTTGTAGATTTTCATCTTAGTGTTCACTGAGATCGATTTAGAGCCGAGCGTCTCTCTGAGGGAATGCATGCATTTCATTTCCACTGTTATTCTTTCCTTGATGTCCATTTTTATGTTGTTGACCGTGGTAAACCAAGATCCCAAGTATTTGAACTGGTGTACTCTCTTGAACCTCTTGCCATCTATGTCAAGAAATTCTTCCTGACCTTGTCTTCTTCCTAATTGCATGAGCTCTGTTTTGTCTCGATTCACTTTGAGCCCTATCTTCTGTGCATAATTGTCCATTTTCTGGTACAATTCTTTCAACTCGTGGTTTTAATTCACTTAGTAGTACTACGTAATCTGCATATGCGAGACATTTAAAGTTACCCGTCCATCTCTACTCCAGCCCACACCTGTTGCCTACACTCTTTTTATTACTTTCTCTAAGATGACATTGAACAAAACACATGAGAGAGCATCCCCGTGTCTGAGGCTTGCCTCAATCTCGAATGTTTCTGATGTGGCTCCTCGGAAACGTACTGCTGCCTTTGAGCCTTCCATACAAGCTGCACCATTCTCACTAGCTTCTCAGGGATTCTGAAGTCACGCATTGCATTGTATAGGCTATTCCTGTGGATACTGTCATATGCACGTTGAAAATCGATGAGCAGGCTGTAGATATCTCTATCATATTGCCAGTGTTTTTCAAACAATTGGCTTAGTGTGAAAATGTGATCCATTGACGATCGGTTTGGTCGAAAGCCAGCTTGGTACTCCTGTATGTTGTTTTCTGTGAATGGTTGCAAGTTTCTGAAGATAATGATGGACAGCACATTATGTGTTACATTCAACAAGCGGATTCCTCTGTAGTTACCGCATTCCATTTTGCTTTCCTTGTTATATATTGGGCATATTATAGCCAATTTCCATTCTTCTGGCAGTGTCTCCTTCTCCCATGTCAGCTGGATCAGTTTATATATCTCTAACTGTAAGCTCTCACCTCCCTCCTTGATTAATTCTGATGTTATTCTTTCTTTCCCTAGGGCTTTGTTGTTCCTGAGTCCTTTGATTGCAATCTTCACGTCTTCTTCACTAACTTCCCATTCTTCTTTATCTTTCCGTTCCTCCGTAGTGTTTGCAGGTAATATCTCATCTTGGTCTGGGCGATTCAACAGTTCTGAGAAGTATTCTTTCCAGCTTTCTACAATTCTTTCCTTATCAGAGGCTCAGACGATTCTGCGGAGATCTGGGGTGCAAATTTCTCGACCTCCGCTATCGGGTGGAGAAATGTAGAGTCCCCCAGAATAGGTCAGGCGTGCACTACACGCCGGAAGCGGCTACAAGGGTGGCGGAGTACGTGTGGAGTGCACATTGGGGTTTTTTAGGTTAGAGAAATCCCTCCCTAGGCCCGACAAGACGCCTCCTGAGACGCGGCAAGGTAAGAGTAGGCAAAATGGAACAGGGAATAACAATATTAATGTGCTAATAGTAAACTGCAGGAGCGTCTATAGAAAGGTCCCAGAACTGCTCTCATTAATAAACGGTCACAACGCCCATATAGTACTAGGGACAGAAAGTTGGCTGAAACCAGATGTAAACAGTAATGAAATTATAAACTCAGATTGGAATGTATACCGCAGAGACAGGCTGGACGGTGAAGGGGGAGGCGTGTTTATAGCGATAAGAAGTGCAATAGCATCGAAAGAAATTGACGGAGACCCGAAATGTGAAATGATTTGGGTGAAGGTCACGGTTAAAGTAGGCTCAGACATGGTAATTGGATGTCTCTATAGGCCCCCTGGCTCAGCAGCTGTTGTGGCTGAGCACCTGAAGGATAATTTGGAAAATATTTCGAGTAGATTTCCCCACCATGTTATAGTTCTGAGTGGAGATTTTAATTTGCCGGATATAGACTGGGAGACTCAAACGTTCATAACGGGTGGCAGGGACAAAGAATCCAGTGAAATTTTTAAGTGCTTTATCTGAAAACTACCTTGAGCAGTTAAACAGAGAACCGACTCGTGGCGATAACATATTAGACCTGCTGGTGACAAACAGACCCGAACTATTTGAAACAGTTAACGCAGAACAGGGAATCAGCGATCATAAAGCGGCTACGGCATCGATGATTTCAGCCGTAAATAGAAATATTAAAAAAGGTAGGAAGATTTTTCTGTCTAGCGAAATTGACAAAAAGCAGATTACAGAGTACCTGACTGTTCAACACAAAAGTTTTGTCTCAAGTACAGATAGTGTTGAGGATCAGCGGACAAAGTTCAAAACCATCGTACAATATGCGTCAGATGAGTATGTGCCAAGCAAGATTGTAAGAGATGGAAAAGAGCCACCGTGGTACAACAACCGAGTTAGAAAACTGCTGTGGAAGCAAAGGGAACTTCACAGCAAACATAAACATAGCCAAAGCCTTGAAGACAAACAAAAATTACGCGAAGCGAAATGTAGTGTGAGGAGGGCTATGCGAGAGGCGTTCAATGAATTCGAAAGTAAAGTTCTGTGTACTGACTTGGCAGAAAATCCTAAGAAAGTTTGGTCTTATGTCAAAGCGGTAGGTGGATCAAAACAAAATGTCCAGACACTCTGTGACCAAAATGGTACTGAAACAGAGGATAACAGACTAAAGGCCGAAATACTAAATGTCTTTTTCCAAAGCTGTTTCACAGAGGAAAATTGCACTGTAGTTCCTTCTCTAGATTGTCGTACAGATGACAAAATGGTAGATATCGAAATAGACGACAGAGGGATACAGAAACAATTAAAATCGCTCAAAAGAGGAAAGGCCGCTGGACCTGATGGGATACCAGTTCGATTTTACACAGAATACGCGAAGGAACTTGCCCCCCTTCTTGCAGCGGTGTACCGTAGGTCTCTAGAAGAGCGTAGCGTTCCAAAGGATTGGAAAAGGGCACAGGTCATCCAAGAAGGGACGTCGAACAGATATGCATAACTATAGACCTATATCTCTAACGTCGATCAATTGTAGAATTTTGGAACACGTATTATGTTGGAGTATAATGACTTTTCTGGAGACTAGAAATCTACTCTGTTGGAATCAGCATGGGTTTCGAAAAAGACGATCTTGTGAAACACAGCTCGCGCTATTCGTCCACGAGACTCAGAGGGCTATAGACACGGGTTCACAGGTAGATGCCGTGTTTCTTGACTTCCGCAAGGCGTTCGATGCAGTTCCCCACAGTCGTTTAATGAACAAAGTGAGAGCATATGGACTATCAGACCAATTGTGTGGTTGGATTGAAGAGTTCCTAGATAACAGAGCGCAGCATGTTATTCTCAATGGAGAGAAGTCTTCCGAAGTAGGAGTGATTTCAGGTGTGCCGCAGGGGAGTCTCATAGGACCGTTGCTATTCACAATATACATAAATGACCTTATGGATGACATCGGAAGTTCACTGAGGCTTTTTGCAGATGATGCTGTGGTGTATCGAGAGGTTGTAACAATGGAAAATTGTACTGAAATGCAGGAGGATCTGCAGCGAATTGACGCCTGGTGCAGGGAATGGCAATTGAATCTCAATGTAGACAAGTGTAATGTGCTGCGAATACATAGAAAGATAGATACCTTATCATTTAGCTACAAAATAGCAGGTCAGCAACTGGAAGCAGTTAATTCCATAAATTATCTGGGAGTACGCATTAGGAGTGATTTAAAATGGAATGATCATATGAAGTTGATCGTCGATAAAGCAGATGCCACACTGAGATTCATTGGAAGAATCCTAAGGAAATGCAATCCGAAAACAAAGGAAGTAGCTTACAGTACGCTTGTTCGCCCACTGCTTGAATACTGCTCAGCAGTGTGGGATCCGTACCAGATAGTGTTGATAGAAGAGATAGAGATCCAACGGAGAGCAGCGCGCTTCGTTACAGGATAATTTAGTAATCGCGAAAGCGTTACGGAGATGATAGATAAACTCCAGTGGAAGACACTGCAGGAGAGACGCTCAGTAGCTCGGTACGGGCTTTTGTTAAAGTTTCGAGAACATACCTTCACCGAAGAGTCAAGCAGTATATTGCTCCCTCCTACGTATATCTCGCGAAGAGACCATGAGGATAAAATCAGAGATTGGAGCCCACACAGAAGCATACCAACAATCCTTATTTCCACGAACGAGACTGGAATAGAAGGGAGAACCGATAGAGGTACTCAGGGTACCCTCCGCCACACACCGTCAGGTGGCTTGCGGAGTATGGATGTAGATGTAGATGTAGATATCATTTATCAAATTGCCGTTCTTATCTCTAATGAAAAACGTTGGGCTCTGAAATCCACATCATCATGATGATGATGATGTGGATTTCATCATCATCATCATTTAAGACTGATTATGCCTTTCAGCGTTCAGTCTGGAGCATAGCCCCCCTTATACAGTTCCTCCATGATCCCCTATTCAGTGCTAACATTGGTGCCTCTTCTGATGTTAAACCTATTACTTCAAAATCATTCTTAACCGAATCCAGGTACCTTCTCCTCGGTCTGCCCCGACTCCTCCTACCCTCTACTGCTGAATCCATGAGTCTCTTGGGTAACCTTGCTTCTCCCATGCGTGTAACATGACCCCACCATCTAAGCCTGTTCGTCCTGACTGCCACATCTATAGAGTTCATTTCCAGTTTTTCTTTGATTTCCTCATTGTGGACACCCTCCTGCCATCGTTCCCATCTACTAGTACCTGCAATCATCCTAGCTACTTTCATATCCGTAACCTCAACCGTGTTGATAAGGTAACCTGAATCCACCCAGCTTTCGTTCCCATACAACAAAGTTGGTCGAAAGATTGAACGGTGCACAGATAACTTAGTCTTGGTACTGACTTCCTTCTTGCAGAAGAGAGTAGATCGTAGCTGAGCCCACTGCATTAGCTTTGCTACAAAAATGGTTCAAATGGCTCTGAGCACTATGGGACTCAACATCTGAGGTCATAAGTCCCCTAGAACTTAGAACTACTTAAACCTAACTAACCTAAGGACATCACACACACCCATGCCCGAGGCAGGATTCGAACCTGCGACCGTAGCAGTCCCGCGGGCTTTGCTACACCTCGCTTCCAGTTCTTTCACTATGTTGCCATCCTGTGAGAATATGCATCCGAAGTACTTGAAACCGTCCATCTGTTCTAACTTTGTTCCTCCTATTTGGCACTTAATCCGTTTATATTTCTTTCCCACTGACATTACTTTCGTTTTGGAGATGCTAATCTTCATACCATAGTCCTTACATTTCTGATCTAGCTCTGAAATATTACTTTGCAAACTTTCAATCGAATCTGCCATCACAACTAAGTCATCCGCATATGCAAGACTGCTTATTTTGTGTTCACATATTTTAATCTCACCCAGCCAGTCTACTGTTTTCAACATATGATCCATAAATAATATGAACAACAGTGGAGACAGGTTGCAGCCTTGTCTTACCCCTGAAACTACTCTGAACCATGAACTCAATTTACCGTCAACTCTAACTACTGCCTGACTATCCATGTAAAGACCTTTAATTGCTTGCGAAAGTTTGCCTCCTATTCCATAAACTTGTAGAACAGACAATAACTTCCTCCTAGGAACCCGGTCATATGCCTTTTCTAGATCTATAAAGCATAGATACAATTCCCTGTTCCACTCATAACACTTCTCCATTATTTGCCGTAAGCTAAAGATCTGGTCCTGACAACCTCTAAGAGGCCTAAACCCACACTGATTTTCATCCAATTGGTCCTTAACTAATACTCGCACTTTCCTTTCAACAATACCTGCGAAGATTTTACCCAGAACGCTGATTAAAGAGATACCTCTATAGTTGTTACAATCTTTTCTGTTTCCATGTTTAAAGATTGGTGTGATTACTGCTTTTGTCCAGTCTGATGGAACCTGTCCCGACTCCCAGGCCATTCCAGTTATCCTGTGTAGCCATTTAAGACCTGACATTTCACTGTATTTGATGAGTTCCGACTTAGTTTCAGCCACCCCAGCCGCTTTATTGCACTGCAATCTATTGACCATTTTTTCCACTTCCTCAAGTGTGATCCTATTTCCATCATCATTCCTATCCCATTCTACCTCGAAATCTGAAACATTACTGATCGCATTTTCACCTACATTGAGCAACTCTTCAAAATATTCCCTCCATCTGCCCAAGGCATCCACAGGGTTCACCAGCAGTTTTCCTGACCTGTCCAAAATACTTGTCATTTCCTTCTTACCTCCCTTTCGAAGACTGCTAATTACACTCCAGAATGGTTTTCCAGCAGCTTGACCCATAGTCTCCAACCTGTTTCCAAAGTCTTCCCAAGATTTCTTCTTGGATGCTGCAGTTATCTGTTTGGCTTTGTTTCTTTCTTCAACATAACTTTCTCTGTCTACCTGAGTTCTAGTATGTAGCCATTTTTGATACGCCTTCTTTTTCCTTTTACAGGCTGCCTTGACTGTATCATTCCACCAAGCTGTTTGCTTCATCCTACTTTTACTGGTCTCGCGGTAGCGTTCTCGCTTCCCGAGCTCGGGGTCCCGGGTTCGATTCCCGGCGGGGTCAGGGATTTTCACCTGCCTCGAGATGTTGTCCTCATCATTTCATCATCATCCAGGAAAGTGGCGAAATTGGACTGAGCAAAGGTTGGGAAATTGTACGGGCGCTGATAACCGCGCTGTTGAGCGCCCCACAAACCACACATCATCATCATCATCCTACTTTTACACACTACTGTTCCAAGACATTCTTTAGCCACTTCTAGTACTGCATCCCTGTACTTTGTCCATTCCTTTTCCAATGACTGTAATTGACTACATTCAACTAACTGGTACCTTTCTGAGATTTCTGTTATGTACTTGTGCCTGATTTCCTTATCCTGAAGTTTCTCCACTCTTATCCTCCTACATATGGACCTGACCTCCTGCACTTTCGGCCTCACAATCCCAATTTCACTGCAGATTAAATAATGATCAGTGTCATCAAAGTATCCCCTGAATACACGTGTGTCCCTCACAGCCTTCCTGAATTCCTGATCTGTTATTATATAGTCAATGACAGATCTGGTTCCCCTGCCTTCCCAAGTATACCGGCGAATGTTCTTATGTTTAAAAAAGGAGTTTGTGATTACTAAGCCCATACTGGAACAGAAATCCAAGAGTTGTTTCCCGTTCCTGTTGGCCTCCATATCCTCTCCAAATTTACCCATAACCTTTTCATACCCTTCTGTTCGATTTCCAATCCTGGCGTTAAAATCACCCATGAGCAGAACACTGTCCTTGTCCTTTACTCTAACAACTACATCACTGAGTGCCTCATAAAAACTATCCATCTTATCTTGATCTGTCCCTTCACAATGCGAATATACTGACACAATCCTAATTTTCTTGCTAGACACTGTCAAATCTATCCACATCAGTCGTTCGTTTACATACCTTATTGCAACTACGCTGGGTTCCATTTCTTTCCTGATGTAAAGCCCTACACCCCATTGTGCTATTCCTGCTTTGACTCCTGACAGGGAGACCTTATATTCTCCCACTTCCTCTTCTTTCTCACCCCTTACCCGAATGTCACTAACAGCTAAAACGTCCAGCCCCATCTTACTTGCAGCCTCTGTCAGCTCTACCTTCTTCCCAGAGTAGCCCCCATTGATATTAATAGCTCCCCATCTCATTACCATTTGTTTGCCAAGTCGTATCTTAGGAGCCCCTGGTTCTGAAATCCACATTTCCAATTTTTTATGTATTGGAAGAATTGCCTTGAGATCTTGTTTTGGCTCTCTGCCGCAACTTGTTCTAGCACAAACTGGTTAGATATATTCTCTTCTTTGCCCTTAGGATTCGCTTTGTCTCCCTTCTGATATTGAAAAAATGTTCCCTTTTCTGCTCATTCTCCTTGTAAGCTAGCCACTCATCTTCCTTCTCTTTTCTGTAATCTTCTGGCATGTCTCGTTGAACCATTTCCTCTTCTTCATTAACTTCTTTCTTCCTAATATATCCTCCGCTACACTTAGTACTGTGGACATTATTTCTTTCCACCTCTCCTCGACGTTCTCTCTTGCTTTCAGGGTCTCTAGGACCTTAAAACGGTTTTTGATTTCTATAGCATATTGTTCTTTAATGGCACTTTCTCGTAGTTTCTCAACACTCAAAGCAGGTTCTAGTGTCTCCTTCTTCTTGTGCATGTAGGTGAACATGAGTTTAACCGTGCACACGATGAGGAAGTGGTCTGACGCACAGTCGGCTCCTCTATACGATCTGACGTCCATGACTCTACGGCTATAGCGCTGGTTGGTGGTTCTTCCATCTGGTGAACACCATGTTCCTTTATATATTCTCTTGTGTTCGAAGTAAGTCGAACTTAGTCTTAGGTTCATCTGTTTTATCCTCAGTTGGGGCACGAACATTGATGAATGTGACGTCTGACACTCGGTTTCCAAGTACTCAGTATATTCTCCAGTTAACAGCTTTGAATTCCTTCACCGAAATTGCTGCTTTGTTGTGTATTACAAAAGCAGTGCCGAATTCGTGTTTATCTACACATCTGGCTTAGAATAGTGTGTATCCATACTCTTTGTGAGTTCCTTCTCCTAGCAATCTTGTCTCTTGTGCCAGCACCAGGTCCAGTTTATATCGGTTAATTTCTGAGACCATAGTCTGGATGGTTCCTGGTTTATACAGGCTCTGAACATTCCCAAGGTCCAAAGTTAAAATTTCTAAATCGTATGCCGTTTGTCCTTTGCAGTTTTCGTATTCCATTGTATCCATCCACTTCCAAGGCAAGTTTGTATTTCGTAACAAAACCCTCCTCCTTTATCCGGGCTTGGACCGGAAGTGGCTGTTGCAAGACAACTGATCCCAGACGGAGTTTAGGAAGGAAAACAAATGGAATTAAGGTAGACTGCCTGGTTTTTGCAAATGATTTTGCAACCCTTTTAGAAAATCCGATGGACGCAATTTATTCAAACAAATCTTCGGTAAGGAATACAGTAGAGCTGTTGTCAAAATTTCAGCTGAAAAAAAACCAAAATTTATCACAAGCATAAAAAATACACCAAGATTCATGGAAATATAAATAGTTAAAATAAAATGAGTAAGTAAATTCAAATATCTTGGAGAAACTGTACAATACAATGGATTAGAAAAATTTGCAGTCGATGTAAGCGTTAATGAAATGACAGCATATGGTTTGACAGACAATATTTCCAAGAAGTAATGCATATCTAGAAAAACAAAATTGAAACACTACATCACGGTGGTATGACCAGAATATTGTTATGGGTATGAATGCCTAACAATGAACTATAAATAGAAGTAGTTGAAAGACGAATAGTTAGAAAAATAATGGGTGCAATACAAACTGCAGGTGGCTGGCAAATGAGAAGTAATGAGGAGATCTGAAAAAAAAAAGAAATAGGGAAACTATCAGAAGAAGATTAATCTTTTTTGGATACCTCTACCGAATGAATGAGAACAGGCTCACGATACAATATTCCTCTATTTCCGGAAGAAGAAATCGACAATAGCTTGTATTGCAGAAATGAGGAAAGATCTAGAAAGAAACAACATCAAAGAATCGGAAAAAAAACAGAAATCATTTTAAGAGTAAAATCCTAACTTTAGAAGCATTTCAACGCAGAAGAAATAGGAAACTGGGAACATCATGGACAGAGTAAAGTAAAAGACAATATGGGGAGAAGATGAAGAAGTACTGTAAAAATAGAAAAGAACAAGGACAGAAGAAGAATTGAATTTGTTACGTGATCGTTGTTGGTCAGGACGAAAATTTGAAAAAAAGCAGTAAAAAAATGTTGGTTTATCGGCGCTACTACATAACATGAACATTGATATAGAACTGGGAGCATGTCTTGAAGTTCCTATTGTAAAGGTTCATCTTCCCTATAGTGTAGAATGAAAAGAAAAAAGAAAAAAAAAACTATTGCATCGGCCGGGAATCGAACCCGGGCCGCCCGCGTGGCAGGCGAGCATTCTACCACTGAACCACCGATGCCTGTATGACTACGTTATTGATATATGTAGATCGATGTGGCTAGCGCTAAAGTTTCGTTGAGAACATATTTAGAAACATAATTTCGCGTAGGTCGTGTTGCATATGAACAAAGATTGTACCAATTTCTACTAAATCCGTCATCCTAGTCGCACGTAGATTATGTGTATCTCAGCACTGATAGCTGTAGGAAGATTCTCCTCGGATTAGGAAAACAAACTCAATGACATTCTGACTCATACGTTCCTTACTGCTTTTCTGAAATCAACGTACAACATTTTTATACTGTTTGGTTCGACAACTTGACGATTCCACTAGTGCTGCCAGTAGCGGAGAAAATCTGCACTACTTGAAAGATATTAATTTGTCTCCGAGCGCTGGCAACGTCAAGCTGCTCCTAGGCGTGAAGTATTAAGAAAGGTTTGTTATCACTAGCAACTGACTTCTGTAAACACTTGCTGAGGAGTTTACATTAGAACAAAAACTTAATCAAGTAAACTTCTTAAAGTAACTGGGCACGTTTACTTCATGAATTTGCTACAACTACTTGTTGCGAAAGTGCCGTTATTCTTAAATACCAGAGCAGTTGTCATTGTTGTTGCATTATTATTAATGCCGCATTGTTGCATTATTATTATTATTATTATTAGCGAATGTCCCCACTGGAGAAAGATAAGCAGGTGGTTTTCAATCTTTCTTAGGGTTCTTCTTATTTTTCCAACATATCTTCATTTTCTCACAAAAGGCCTTTCTTTCTTCAGTCCACTTTGGTTGGTATGATTTTGGTTCTGTCTCTGGAGTACACCTCCACTTCTCAATTTTGCTTCTGAACTGATGTGTTTGTTATGTCAATTTTGGCTTTTGTCAAATCCTTCCAACTTCAGTTACGCAGGGTACTGACGCTTAAAGTGTTGTCACATAGTCCAAGAGACATAGGTGTCAACAGAACTTCATTCGTCTCTTTCTGATGTCGGTTTCGATGTTTGGTTCTTTTTCTGTTGTCTCGATGGTTTGCAGTCTGTATCCATCATGTGTGTGTTGTGGTCCAAGAATTTTTCTAATAATCCTTTTCTCTACTTGCTCAATTTCTTGTAAATCTAGTTTTCGATTCAATGAGTGAGTTTCCCTGGCATATGTGACTGTCGGTCTAATTACTGTGTTGTAGCGTCTGACTTTTGTGCCTTTTGACAGGCATCTTTTGTGATACAAATTTGAAACAAATCTGGACGTTTTTCTGATTTTCTGCAATCTGTTTTTTTTGTGCTATTTTTCAAGTTCTGTTGGTTCAATAATTTCACCGAGATACTTGAAGTGTTTGACGCTGTTGCTGTCACGATAATTTGTTTTAAGTTTGGGAATATCTGACTCGGAACACGTGAATTGAGTCTTCTCAAAGAAGATTTGCAGGCCAACCTTCCCTGCACATTCTTTGACGGTCTCGATTTTTTTACTGCTGTTTCTTCACTGTCGGTTGGAATCGCTAAGTCATCTGCAAACGCTAAATATGGAACGTTCAGTTTTCTTTGACCTCGTCCTAGCCTGGTTGGCTTCCAAAAGTTTTGTTTTCTTAGTTCCATTTCCCATTCTTTAATTAATTTGTCTGAAACTATGTTGAATAATAGTGGCGAGATCCTATCTCCTTGTCTTACTCCTGTTTTAACTAAGAATAGTTCTGAAATTTCATCTATGAATTTAATTTCTTGATTTGGATTCTGTCATTGTTTGCTCGATAAGTTTTTCTCGTGTCTAGTCCGCATTCTTGTAGATTATTGCATTGAGATTGCCTATCCATAGAATCGTATGCTTTTTTAAAATCAACAAATGTGTTGAACTATTGGTTTCTACCTGGTTGCTTTAATTTTTAAAATAGTTTTAAGATTAAAGATCTGTTCTGGGCGCGATCTCTTATGTCGAAAGCCTGTCTGGTAATCTGAAATTGTATGTTCTAGGTGTTCTTGTGCCCTTCTTAGGGGACACGTGCATATAATTTTGTAACAGACCGGCAAAAGTGAGATATCTCTGTAATTGTTTACATCTGATGTCTCTCCCTGTTTGTGCAATGGATGAATTAGTGCACATTTTCAGTCCTCTGGAATATTTTCTGTCTGCCAAATTTCTAGAATGATTTGCGTGATCGCTGTTAAGGAATTTGGACCAAGGTTCTTCAGTAGTTCAGCTACAATTCTATCTTCTCCCAATGACTTATTACTATTGAACTTTCCAATGTGACTATAAATTTCTTCTTGCGTTGGCGGTAGTAAAGTTTCATTCGTGTGTTCTGGTTGTAATCTGGGGAATCTCGTACTTGGTTGTGAGCAATTCAGAAGTTGTGATAAATATTTGGCTAATTCTTGACGATTTCCTTTGTTAGTTAGTGTCCATTTTCCATTTTTTTGTTTCCTGAAACAGAGGTTTCATGGAGTGTATCCTTTAATTTGGTTTGCAAACGTTTTGCAAAAGTCGTGTGTTTTAAGGTTCGTAAAGTCTTCTTCTATTGAGTTTAGCTGTTCATTAAGATATTTTCTTTTAGTTTGTCTAAGTATTTTAGTTGCTTGTTTTCTGACTCCGAAAAATTTCTGTTGTGTGGTTGCTGAATGTCACAGTTGTAGCTTAATAATACTCATTGTCTCTCATTTATTGCGTTATGTGAATCTGAATTCCACCATGGGTATTTGGATTTCTTTCTTTAATGGGATCAGTTCTCCTGCTTGCTGTACAATTGTCATTTGGAAATCTCTCCAGTTGTTTGTTGATTGTTTTTCCCATATTTGAGTAATTTTCGATTCTTGGATGTTTTCAAATCAAATTTGGGAATTAGTGATATTTTCTTTCGGTATTTCCTTTTTGGTGTGAATTTAATTTTGACTCCGGTAGGAAAGTGGTCAGAATCTATATTTGCCCCTCTGCGGACTTGAACGTCGTGTATTTCTTTTTGGAAATCATATGGGATCGCAGCTGGGTCTATTTGAAATTCACCTAGCTGAAGGATTGGGGACCGCCACGTTCTTTGTTTTTATGGTTTTTTCAAAGTTATGTTGACATGATTTTTAAATTGTTTTGTTCGCACAACTCGATGAGCCAGTCTATGATTTTGTTTTTGCCAATTTGTGCGTTGAAATCACCGAGAAGAATTTTTACATCCTCCTCCTGAGAAGA
Organism: Schistocerca cancellata; assembly: GCF_023864275.1. Lineage (NCBI taxonomy): Eukaryota > Metazoa > Arthropoda > Insecta > Orthoptera > Acrididae > Schistocerca > Schistocerca cancellata. The sequence goes on along the minus strand of NC_064626.1, from coordinate 1,139,511,384 downwards.
CAGAAAAAATGTTGGAAAAACTTGAAACTGATATGTCCAAAATTCTCTTCTGTTGTCACTGTTAGTAGGTGCGTGAACATTAATAATTGTATATGTTTTGTTGCTGTCCTTAATTCGTACGGTCATTAGTCTATTGCTGATTTGATTTACATCTGTAGCAGAGTCAAGGATGTCCTTATTCACAATAAAGACCATGCCAAATAATGCAGCTCCTTTGCATAATTTCATGTCTGTTTTGCTTTTAAAGATACGGTAGTTGTTGTAGTGTGTTCTTTCCGCATCGGTGCATCTAGTCTCTTGAAGTGCAAGGACTTGAATTTTATGTCTGTTGAGTTTTGTAGTAAGATTCTGTAATTTGACAGTTTGAATAAGTATTTGTATGTTAAAAGTACCAACATTTGTGTGAAATTTTCGTGGAAGTTTACCAGAGAACTCTGACTTTCTTTCTCGTACGAGCCCAAGCTCCACAGAATCCGATAGCTCGGTTGTCGCCACAGCGCGGGTGGTTCAAATGACTCTGAGCACTATGGGGCTACTAAGGCCATCAGTCCCCTAGAACTTAGAACTATTTAAACCTAACTGACCTAAGGACATCACACACAGCCATGCCCGAGGCAGGATTCGAACCTGTGACCGTAGCGGTCGCGCGGTTCCAGACTGTAGCGTCTAGAACCGCTCGGCCACCCCGTCCGGCCAGGGCGAGTGGGTTGGCCACCTGGGGTAATGTTGATATTACTTGTATGAATCATTCTGATTGTAATCAGGTTCCAGCTAATGATGGTTGGATAGAACCAGTGATTGTTAATTCCTGGAGGTAAATATTCTGCCGCACCTCACATGATGAACAGACGCTGAACAACGTACCGGTGGTTACCACACACGGGTATCTGGACTTTTAAATATGCTTTATCTTCTTTATAAAGCTTGCCCCTTCCACGAGTTTCACCGTTCAGATGTTCTGCATCTCCGCTATCACTGCCGTTGACGTCTTCACTGTCATGCTGGCAAGGAACCATGGCAAGATACTCTCACCTGGGTCAGATGAACCACGGTTTTTGTTTAATTAGGTGTTACTCCTCCCCCTCCCCCTATTCCAACCATAATTGCGACCGGCTTAAGCGGAGTTATTATTTATTATTATTATTATTATTAATGAATAAAAATCGTGACGAAATCCAAAAATTAAAAAACAGAGAAAAATTTGTAGAGTACATATTGAAGTTACAAAGAAACACTATTCATTTAACTAAAATGACAGGACTTCACTTAGATTAAACACTTTGAGGATTTATATGCAAATTTTGAACATCTCTTGTCTAATATGTAAACAAATATTACATACCAGGAAACAAAAATGCGGCATGGTAAGTCACAAAGAGACTACGTTTTAATCATTCTTCGATTTTTGAAAGCTGTATTTACTACTTTTATCAAAAATGTAAAGCATTTATTGTTACAGTAACATTAAAAAATCAGCTAAAATTTAAAGTCGTTTGTGCTCCCATTCTACTTCCTCTACTGGTGAAAAAAATTGATTGGCCATGTCATGCATTTCCTTAACTGATGGTGCCAATTATTTTTGTTTAGGGATTCCAATGGTACTTTTTTTTCGCCCATCTGTCTTTGTGTCATTCTGCTTTTCGACACTGGTATTTTCACACCAGTACTGAACACACACAGCTTCCGTGAGTTTGAGAAAAACTTCCACGAAATGACAAATTCGGCAAGTACTTGCAGGAAGATGCAAGAAATTAGAATGAATTTTTCCCTGCAGCGGAGTGTGCGCTGATTTGAAACTTTCTGACAAATTACAACTGTGTGCCTGGCCTGTACCCGGACCTGGAAACCCACGTGGCACAGTTTTAATTTCACAGGAAGTTTCATGCAAGAAACTTGTTTCTAGTGACTCGCGAACTTCTTGAAGTGTACGAAACTCCCTGACTTCGACGGGGGATGCAGATACGGTGGTTCCTAATATTCCACCCAATTCTGTGATTGTTTGAATAACGCGCCATAGCATAGCAGGAAGTGCGACAGAATGCCTAATAAATATGATTTCAGAATTACGATGTTAGAGTGGTTGCGATGAAGGGAAATAAATTGCAACTACTCAATGAGAAAGGCTGAACTACACTCCTGGAAATTGAAATAAGAACACCGCGAATTCATTGTCCCAGGAAGGGGAAACTTTATTGACACATTCCTGGGGTCAGATACATCACATGATCACACTGACAGAACCACAGGCACATAGACACAGGCAACAGAGCATGCACAATGTCGGCACTAGTACAGTGTATATCCACCTTTCGCAGCAATGCAGGCTGCTATTCTCCCATGGAGACGATCGTAGAGATGCTGGATGTAGTCCTGTGGAACGGCTTGCCATGCCATTTCCACCTGGCGCCTCAGTTGGACCAGCGTTCGTGCTGGACGTGCAGACCGCGTGAGACGACGCTTCATCCAGTCCCAAACATGCTCAATGGGGGACAGATCCGGAGATCTTGCTGGCCAGGGTAGTTGACTTACACCTTCTAGAGCACGTTGGGTGGCACGGGATACATGCGGACGTGCATTGTCCTGTTGGAACAGCAAGTTCCCTTGCCGGTCTAGGAATGGTAGAACGATGGGTTCGATGACGGTTTGGATGTACCGTGCACTATTCAGTGTCCCCTCGACGATCACCAGTGGTGTACGGCCAGTGTAGGAGATCGCTCCCCACACCATGATGCCGGGTGTTGGCCCTGTGTGCCTCGGTCGTATGCAGTCCTGACTGTGGCGCTCACCTGCACGGCGCCAAACACGCATACGACCATCATTGGCACCAAGGCAGAAGCGACTCTCATCGCTGAAGACGACACGTCTCCGTTCGTCCCTCCATTCACGCCTGTCGCGACACCACTGGAGGCGGGCTGCACGATGTTGGGGCGTGAGCGGAAGACGGCCTAACGGTGTGCGGGACCGTAGCCCAGCTTCATGGAGACGGTTGCGAATGGTCCTCGCCGATACCCCAGGAGCAACAGTGTCCCTAATTTGCTGGGAAGTGGCGGTGCGGTCCCCTACGGCACTGCGTAGGATCCTACGGTCTTGGCGTGCATCCGTGCGTCGCTGCGGTCCGGTCCCAGGTCGACGGGCACGTGCACCTTCCGCCGACCACTGGCGACAACATCGATGTACTGTGGAGACCTCACGCCCCACGTGTTGAGCAATTCGGCGGTACGTCCACCCGGCCTCCCGCATGCCCACTATACGCCCTCGCTCAAAGTCCGTCAACTGCACATACGGTTCACGTCCACGCTGTCGCGGCATGCTACCAGTGTTAAAGACTGCGATGGAGCTCCGTATGCCACGGCAAACTGGCTGACACTGACGGCGGCGGTGCACAAATGCTGCGCAGCTAGCGCCATTCGACGGCCAACACCGCGGTTCCTGGTGTGTCCGCTGTGCCGTGCGTGTGATCATTGCTTGTACAGCCCTCTCGCAGTGTCCGGAGCAAGTATGGTGGGTCTGACACACCGGTGTCAATGTGTTCTTTTTTCCATTTCCAGGAGTGTATTATATAAAATAAGGGAAAACAAGATAGCTGTGAAACACTACGTTGTAGATAAAATCGCTAAGTACAGAGGCCACAGAGTAGTCCGTTTGCCGCACCATAACAGCGATCTAAATCCGATAGAATTAGCATGGGCCAAAATAAAACACAATTTGAGTAAGAACAACGCCACTAGTGACACATCGAAGAAAGATTGCAGAATTTTGCTAATGCTGCGTTGCTTTCTGTCACTGCACAGGCCTGGCAAGGTTACTGCAGAAAAGCGCAGCAGAAGGAGCAGGAGTGTTGAACACGAGATGGAATAATGGAGCCGGCCGTCGATGAAGTATCCTCATTATTACGCCCGCAAGCGATGATGCCGATGATGATGATGTTCTTGAATCAAACACAAACGGACTGATGACCATAGATGTTAAGTCCCATAGTGCTCAGAGCCAAACACAAACGAAAGTGATCTTCAATGAACATCATTTTTACAATTCTTTCAGGCATAGTTAAGTATGCTTTGTAAACATTACTGCTGTGCTTTGTTTAATAAGTGCAATGTGCGAACAGATCCCAAAAATCAGTTTTTGACTTTCGATTCATGGTGTCATAAGTCGTACATTTATGGCAACGGCCTTGTCGCAGTGGATACACCGGTTCCCGTGAGATTACCGAAGTTAAGCGCTGTCGGGCGTGGTCGGCAGTTGGATGGGTGACCATCAAGGTCGCCATGCGCTGTTGCCATTTTTCGGGATGCACTCAGCCTCGTGATTGAGGAGCTACTCGGCCGAATAGTAGCCGCTCCGGTCAAGAATACCACCATAACGACCGGGAGAGCGATGTGCTGACCCCACGCCCCTCCTATCCGCATCCTCTACTGAGGATGACACGGCGGTCAGATGGTCCCGGTAGGCCACTCGTGGCCTGAAGACGGAGTGCTTTTGAGTCGTACATTTCATTACGTTCGCTAAATAAATAATAAATATGTTGTAGATAAAACTTCGAGCATGAATATGTGATTTCCAATCCGAGGGAAGTATCGTTTAAGTTGGTAATATTTCTGAGAGTGCCGCCCCCGACTTGGTGCAAAGCGCAAAACTCGGATAGCGGTGCCAGCGCCGCTACGAGCGGCCTCTGCCCGCTGCTGCATTCCCCTCGCGGTAAAATTGTCTTGTGTCCTCAGTTAACAGAAAGCTGATCATTACCGTACCTACTGATCCAAGAGAGCTAAGACATCACTGATTGTTCTTATTTGAAAGTTTCTTTAGCGTGTAAATGTGTTTTGAGAATTTCACTTTGTGCAACATTCAATTTCTTCTGGATTACTGTTTCCCGTACATGTTTTGTTGAATTTATACCATTGTAAGTGGGTTTCTCCTTACTTCACTATAAAATACATGTAATGTTGGAAAACATACATACAACCTAAGAAAATACTTTGAGACTCACAAAACTGTTTCTTAACAGCACATTTGATTGTTCATGTTGCTTTCTGCCTTTCTTTTGCAATATGGCACTGACGGGTGCAGATTGTGAGGTTTCGGACGAAAATCACTTGAAGATGAATGTTCTTTCCTCTGTTTCTTCTTTCAAATTTATCGCCACCGGTCTAAAGTAGAGTTGTTGCTCGCTTTGAGAACACATTTGATGTAATATTCCACAGTGTTCTCTTATTCCAAGGTATTCCTTGTTAATTGCGGGAGGATGTTCATCTTCATTTTCCGAATAACTGAATGAAGAGAGAACAGTGTATACCAAAAATGCCAGTAGTTGGAAATCGGCAGATGATTGTAATGTAAAAGGCATTCTCAAAGCGCGCTTTGTTTGGCATCTACCACGAACAATATATCTGTTTTAGAAATTAGCGTCTTCTCCTACAGCTCTATCCTAAAGAACACGGCAACATATATTTCGAAGGATGCACCTGGTATTGAGCGTGCCAAACTATCAATCTGTATCAGAATGAACAAACTGTGTTTTTTTAAAGATAGCAGATGTCTCCAATTTTCCATCCACTTGCAAGCAAACAAACCATGTTTTCAGAAGGGCCCTCTATATGCTACATAGAATCTTTTGTGCCCCACAGCACCCACCAGCACCAAGCCTGCTTGAAGAAGAAAAAGAAGGCGAGGTTAGCGTCTTCACCCCACAGCTATACCCTGACTAGCAACAACATGTATTTCAAAGGATGGAGGTGACATCAGAAGTATAAAGCTCTATGTCTGCCTCAGAATGAACAAATAGTGTTTTTCTGAAGCTAGCAGCTGCATCCAATTTACAAGTCGCTAATCATCGAACAAAGGATGTTTGTCTCAGATTTTTTTTTCTCCTCCACAGATGCTATATTTTCCTCAAACGCCTGCACGCCTGCACCAAGCCTGCTTGAAGAAAAATGAAGGCAAGTTATAACTTGCTGGTATGGCATTCTGAGTTCCTATTGGCTCTCTGCAAAATAAAGGGTCGAGTCTGAAGGTATATAAACCCCAACCCCCACCACAATCATCATCAGTCTTCGACAGTGCCTAGTAGTGTCAGTGTGATTCCTGCAATATAAAAAGGTCAGCCAGCAGTAAAATATTATGAGTTCAAATTGCGACAGTTATAAAATTGCGAAGTGAAATATTCAAATTTTTCGAAATTGTGATACATTTGTGTAGCAAGTGGTTATAAAAGTTCTTTTTTATTGCTATTTCAGCATTCACTCCCGAAATGTTGGCAGAACTAGAACGTTAGCTTGAAGCTGGAAGTCGCCAGCTTGTGGAAGAGCTTGTGCTACCATTCATTTCCAAATTCTGCGTAATAGTTTACATGTCACAAAACAGCTCCTGCTGTATTCAGATCGTAACAGATGTATTCAGATCGTAACAAGTGTTTATAAAACTTTTGATTTCGCTGTTGCAGCATTAGAGCAGCAGTTGATGGACATTGAGTTGCTGCTGGAGGCTGAAATGCAACAAGAACGTAAGTAAATTTGTAACATAAATATAATACCACTAGACTTTTTTCCCATCATATACAGTTGTGTCAGGTATATATTATTCATTGTTGTAGATGCTGCTTTAGATCAAGAAGCGAGTGAGATTCTAGTAGGGGGCCGGCCGGAGTGGCCGTGCGTTTCTAGGCGCTACAGTCTGGAGCCAAGCGATCGCTCAGGTCGCAGGTTCGAATCCTGCCTCGGGCATGGATGTGTGTGATGTCCTTAGGTTAATTAGGTTTAATTAGTTCTAAGTTCTAGGCGACTGATGACCGCAGAAGTTAAGTCGCATAGTGCTCAGAGCCATTTTCTAGTAGGGGTATGCATCGAGAATGATGACCAGGAGTCATTATTTCCATCTGGTATGAACTTTTATTTATTTATTTTTTCGTAGTTAGGTATAATCAATATCACGCTGTAGGCAAATTCAATACAATTTTTTTTTTTGCTGTTGTTGTTGTTTCTTAAAATCAATATCTTGTTGTAGACGACTTCTGTGAGATGGATCGGTGGCTCACCACCAACAACATTTTGGCAAGGGTGAAATACCGGAGTGGGAGAGTGAGATAATGGCTGTTAAAAGGCAGTGCGAGCTTACCCTTTTGGAACAGGAGCTGGAGATATTTGACTGAGTGGGAGAACTAGCAGAAAGATTGACTGAATAGCTCAATCCTGAGGCCCAGAGTATGAAACGTAAAGGTAATGTGACCATCATCATTACAGTATATAATTGTTATTCTGGAATGCTGATGTACTAATTGTTGTTATTTGTTTACAGCACATATTTAAAAAATCTTGAGCATAGTACTTAATTTTTTTCTATTATTCATATGTTACAGAGGTGCCATCAATACTGCCACGACGACAATTTGCTGTGCAATGTGCAACAGTGGTTGCGGGCACAGGTATCAAACAGGCACCTGAACATGTGCACCGCTGTGCAAAGTGCCACTCGTTGCTGTGTGTGAGCTCCCCGAACCACTGCATAGCCTCTGGCGCCTGTGTGTGGTTCAGTCAGAGCAACGATCTCTTACCCCAGGCTGGCGATGGTGCAGGCTCCAATATGCAGGAACATCAACGTGCGCCCTCGTCGCAGCCTGGGTGCTCTCACAGGATCTCACCACTGCCGCCTCCTCCTACTCCGGCTCTGTCTGTTTGTCCTCACCAGCAACAAAAGATATGTGTGCCTCAGCGCATACACCTGCCCCCGGAATGCGCTTCCTTCCCAGCGCCCTCATCTAATGGGTGGATGCACTCATCTCCTCGTTGTAGAATTAATGATAATGGTTGTGGCCAGCGGTATCGCTCTAACCCCGCCTGGTAGTGAAGGACATCAGATAAGCGGCGTCATGACCCCTCTAGAATACCTGGGTGATAATGGCGTTATATCGCAAGATACATCAATTGCCGAGTGATATTGTGAATCCACCTTGGGTGCTATACTGGCCTTATTCTCTAAGGCAGAAGTAAGAGGGTCAGCGAAAGCACTCAGCCAAATAGCACACCTCGACATCTACACTACTGGCCATTAAAACTGCTACACGAAGAAGAAATGCAGATGATTAACGGATATTCAGTGGACAAATATATTGTACTAGAACTGACATGTGATTACATTTTCAAGCAATTTGGGTGCATAGATCCTGAGAAATCAGTACCCAGAACAATCACCTCTGGCCGTAATAACGGCCTCGATACGCCTAGGCATTGAGTCAAACAGAGCTTGGATGGCGTGTACAGGTACAGCTGCCCATGCAGCTTCAACACGATACCACAGTTCATCAAGAGTAGTGACTGGCGTATTGTGACGAGCCAGTTGCTCGGCCAACATTGACCAGACGTTTTCAATTCGAGAGAGATCTGGAGAATGTGCTGGCCAGGGCAGCAGTCGAACATTTTCTGTATCCAGAAAGGCCCGTACAGGACCTGCAACATGCGGTCATGCATTATCCTGCTGAAATGTAGGGTTTCGCAGGGATCGAATGAAGGGTAGAGCCACGGGTCGTAACACATGTGAAATGTAACGACCACTGTTTAAAGAGCCTTCAATGCGAACAAGACATGATCGAGACTTGTAACCAATGGCACTCCATACCATCACGCCGGGTGATACGCCAGTATGGCGCTGACGAATACAGGTTTCCCATGTGCGTTCACCGCGATGTCGCCAAACACGGATGCGACCATCATGATGCTGTAAACAGAACCTGGATTCTTCCGAAAAAATGACGTATAGCCACTCGTGTACCCAGGTTGGACGTTGAGTACACCATCGCAGGCGCTCCTGTCTGTGATGCAGCGTCAAAGGTAACCGCAGCCATGGTCTCCGAGCTGATAGTCCTTGCTGTTGCAAACTTCGTCGAACTGTTCGTGCAGATGGTTGTTGTCTTGCAAACGTCCCCATCTGTTGACTCATGGATCGAGACGTGGCTGCACGATCCGTTACGGCCAGATAGGAGGCCGTTGGGATCGAGCACGGCGTTCCGTATTACCCTCCTGAACCCACCGATTCCATATTCTGCTAACAGTCATTGGATCTCGACCAACGCGAGCAGAAATGTCGCGATACGATAAACCACAATAGCGATAGGCTACAGTCCGACCTTTATCAAAGTCGGAAACGTGATAGTACGCATTTCTCCTTCTTACACGAGGCAATACAACAACGTTTCACCAGGCAACGCCGGTCAACTGCTGTTTGTGTGTGAGAAATCGGTTGGAAACTTTCCTCATGTCAGCACATTGTAGGTGACGCCACCGGCGCCCACCTTGTGTGAATGCTCTGATCACATCATCTTCTTCCTGTCGGTTAAATTTCGTGTCTGTAGCACGTCATCTTCGTGGTGTAGCAATTTTAATGGCCAGTAGTGTATATTCATATCTATGATCCCAAATGGAGGTTTATATAAAACTCCCTAAGGACTTAACTGATAAGAAGGCGTATATTAACGTTCAGTTTGAACAGGATAACGTCTGTTTTGCTTTGTCAATCCTGACTTGTGAAAGAAAAATTAAACAGTATCCATAGCACTTTCTCGATATGGAATAGGTCTTAATCTTCGTGGATGTTATAAATTTGATGGTATCGAGTTCCCTGTAAAGATTCAGGACATACCAAAATTTGAGACACACAATCCCGGAATATCAGTTCACTTTTATGGCCTGAAGAGAAAGCAGAAAAGCAAGCCAGATGAGCAGGACAAGCATACTATAGTGGGACCACTCCATTTTTCGAAAAATGCAGCTGAGCTTGATCTGCATGTAAAGATGCTGCTCTTTTCTGAAGGTGATAATCAGCATTACGTATGGATGAAAGACGGGTCCCACCTCCTTCACAGCCAGTTGTCGAAACATGAAGATAAAAAACACATTTGCTTTAGGTGTCTAAACAAATTTTCAGAAGAAAAGTTTTAAAAAGGCATCTGGAGAGCTATGAATCCGAGGAACCACTATGTGTTGTTATGCCTATCGAAGAAAATAAGTTCAATAAATTAAAGAACACTCACCACCAGAAACGATGTCCGTTTGTTGTATACGCAGACTTGGAATGTCTCCTGCCCCTATCATCCACTCTGAAGGGAACTCCTTAGCCTCACATACAACCTACACGCAAAAACACATACCGTATGTGGCAATGTGCCAACTTGCAGGTTCATATGATTCTAGTCAACCGCTACGAATCTTATGCTGGGGATAATCCTGCGGTTTGCTTTGTCACTGAGCTCGAAAAACTCTCATAGGATGTTGATAGGCTTTACAGCACCAACATCCCCATCACCAAATGGGAGCAGAATAAAAAACTATACAATGATGCAGTTAATTGTCATATTTGTGGGCGACTGTTAGAGAGAAAAGCTGAAACTCCCCATAGGGACCACTGTCATCTTATGGCGAAATTCCGCAGTGCAGCTCACAATGCATGCAATATGACGTATCAGTTACCATGACACATACCCATCTTCTTCCATAACTTAACTGGGTATGATGCTCACTTTCTAATTGAGCAACTGGTTGATGTCTGTTGGGAGAAAAATCAGGTCAGTGTCCTGCGTGAGAATATTGAAAAATACGTATATTCCATTCTCCAAACGAATGACTCCAAAAATTATGCTCCTCTTCCGAGATTCGCTGTGTTTTATGCAGGTCCCACTCTAGAAACTTCTTGAAACTCTACCATGGCTGGATATCCATATCACTCGATGTGCGTACCCCTATGAGAAAAAGTTTCAGCTTGTGACTAAGAAATGGGTTTTCTGTTATGAGTATCTGTATAGTAAGGTGAAACTCGACGAAACCAGGATACGTGACATATCTGCATTTACTAGTACTCTCAAAAGGGATGCTGTAACTAGTGCAGATTATTAGCATGTATGTCTGGCGGCAGTTCAACATTCCCATTTTGGCTGAATATGCGAGACTATACATAGACACCGACGTTTGCTTGCTTGCTGTTGTTTTTGAAAAGTTCCAGAGTGTACGTATGGCCACATACTCTTTGGACCCTGTCTTTTATTACACAGAACCTGGGTTGTCCCGGACGCAACGCTTAAGAAAATGAAATGCAGCTTCGAAGTTTTGACTCATGCTGATATGCTTCTTTTCTTTGAGCATGGGATCCGTGGAGGACTTTGTTAGTGTGTCCATAGACACGCTAAGGGAAATATTCCATGTATGGGTGTGGGGTTCTACGTATCCCTCGATTCAAATTATGTACTATGTTTGGATGTGAATAACTTTCACGGGCACGCCATGACGCAGCAACTGTCGGTTGGTGGGTTTCAGTGGATGCCCAAAAACGAATTAGAGGGATTAGGTGGAAAAATATTCGGTGTAGCAGCTGATTCTGATGTAGGGTATGTGGTGGAGGCAGACCTCATATACCCTGTTAGTTTGCATGAAATGACAAGCGACTTGCTATCATGTCCAGAGCACCAAGTTCTGCAAAGAAGCACTATCCCTAAATTGATTACCACTGTTGGACACAAGCAGAGTTCCGTCATTCATTAGCATAGTCTCTGGCAGGGTCTCAGCTTAGGGATGGAGCTAAGTAGAAGCATCTGGGCTATCTCCTTCAATCAGCCCCCTGGTTGAAGGAGTATATTGAATTAAATACTGAAAAGAAGGCGGGCGCAACTAGTGATTTCGAAAAAGATTCTTATAAATTGATGAGTAATTTCATTTTCGCTAGACCCATGTGGAATGTAAGAAATGAAAGCGGTATTTTGATTAGGACCAAATGGGGTGGGCCATGGGGCGTAAGAAAGTGCATCACCAGACCAAGTTTTAAGTGGGTCTTAGAACTTTGTTGATGTGGAGATGTTGAAGGTTTCAGTAGAGTTTACGAAATATATTTGCGTATGTGTATACTGGACATCTCCAAACTCCACACGTATAACTTCCACTATGAGTTTGCTAAAACTCATTTAATGGAACCTAAGTTACTTTATATGGATACAGATAGCTTCATCTATTTGGTGAAGAACTGTGATCTGTATGAATTAATTAGGTGTCATGGTAATTTGGCACATCGGGATGTCCAGCCGATAATCCTTGTGGTATAGTTCATCAGAAAAAGAAGGTTCTTGGCTTAATGAAAGAGGAGGCGGATGGATTGCCGATTGTGGAGTGTGTGGGTCTAAGATCCAAAATGTATGCATATCGTACAATAGACGGAGCCACCCAGAGCTGGGCTAAGGGTGTGCAACGTGCGCCATCACGTGTCCTCACGGTCAAAGACTACTTGCAGTACCTGTATGGTGGGGTTTGTGGTACTCCATCGCAACCTCCGCATTTGGTACAGCGCGGTCACGAGGTGTACAGTTTATCGCAATCTAATGTTGGACTGTCACCTCATGACGATAAAAGCGCCATTTGTAATGATAGGATCAAACCCTCCCATACTCACACTACTTACATGAAGCGCAACAGGGTGTGGTGGACTCTGACAGTGTGAATGACAGAGAGTTAGTGTGAATGACTGGATGAGTGAGAGCTTGTGTCTAATAATATGGCTCTTTTATCACAAGTGTAAATATTGAATGTGTGATGTATGGTGTGGCTGCATGTGTCAGTGCTTACGTGTGTCTGTGTGTATGCTTGTGGCTGCGTTTCAGTATGGATGACTGTGTAAATATGTATGCTTGTGTGTAAATACATTCTGTTTATTTTTTCTGAATAAGTATGTGCTGCGTGTGTGTGAATTCCTAAGGTACCAAACTGCGGAGGTCATTGTCCCTAGGCTTACACACTACTTAAGCTAACTTATAGTAAGAACAACACACACACACATGACCGTGGGAGGAATCGAACCTCCGGCAGGAGAGGCCGCACAATCCGTTCATGGCGCCTCGAACCGCGCGGCCACTCCGCGCGGCTCTGAATAAGTAGCATAATATCTATGCATGAATCTATAAGTAACATGTGCTGGAAAAAAATTATATATATATAAAGATTAAAAATGTTGTAAAATCACCAAAAAAGTTCAAAAATTGTAAATGAGGGAAAAAATAGTTTACGTATTTCTCTCTTTTGCACTTCATGTGTGTGTTTGATTGTGTGAGTGCATGTATAAATAGATTAGGTTTTAAGTTTCACCTACCGCTAGCTGTGCAAGTCATATTAGTCTCAAATGTGAGTTCCACCCAGTTTATTTTAGTGCAGCTGTTTTGGATTTACATATTAAGGCCGTCCGCTCCATTGTATTATCAAATTATTTCAGCTGCTTGAGGTGAAAAAATGTTCAGAGACACCCAGTTCAAAGTATAAATTAACTCTTCCGTTTGGGTGGAATTTCACTAATAATAGTATTAGTGTAAGAGAAACTATATCTCTGCAATAGCTGTATACAGTACTGCAATATAAAGTAAAAATTTTTTTCAATGAGTACTATTATTTCTAAAACAAAGAACTATGAATAAAAAGAAATATCAAACAGTAACAAGAACTGTGAATGTAAAAGCAGTATTACTTCGTATTTTGTAAAAACAACAAGATTTGTGGATGTAAAGCTGTATTACTAATGTGAGTATTTGTGTCTGAATAAAAAATTGTTGTTCATTACCAAACGTCCCTACCCTTACAAATGTATAAAAAGGCTGTGTAAAATGCACAAGATGTTAGTTTAAAGCATGTGGGAGGTGACGTTTAAGATGGAGGAAAACAAAATACATTTAATGATTGCGTGGGATTTCGCCTATCATGCTGCATGTATAGGTTTTTGAGAACATGCGGCGCTTGATCGTGCCCGCTTCCAAAGACATATAGCAAACATGACTTAAATTATGTCTCTTGTGGTTGAACAAAGCCACAGGCATAGGATCTGGACAAAGCTACATAGTGTCTGAGTACGAGCTAGATAGAAAGAAAGAAAAACACAGAATGTGAGGTAAAAGATTCATTTATTTTCATTAATCCAACTTAAAAGTAATTTTATATTTTCATAAGCCGATACAACCCTATTTTCACACATCATCTTCTTGAGCTTATGGATAGCAGGAGACACGTATAATTCCAGGTCTTGAATAGATGCAAACTTGAAGATTCGCTGCATCCATGTGATCTTCTCCTCGTCTTTGACGTGTATGATGGTCTCAGGATGATCGAATATTAGAAGTGACGTCATCATTTCTGTATAGGGCATACCAGGATCGTTCCAGTGGAGTCCATGAAAGGAACGTGTTAGCCACTTTGCACTCTTCCCTGTTTTAGCACAGTTCACATACTTGACAGGACTCGGTGATGCAATTCTTGCTGAGGATGTCTCTATTGCACTAGCACCTTCTGTGCGTGTTATGAATCTTTAAATACGAATTGCCTACACTCATCATCACGGAAACGTTGAATGTCGTTCACACTGGAAGTTGTCATTGTGAAATGTTTTGGGCATGCCACAGCACCTGCTCATTTATATAGCACGCTGCACACCACCAGTAACTGGACAATAATAAATCACACGGTCATGTACAGCTAGAGCGTAAGCTGCGGTTTGTTCTGGGAAATTTGATAATGATTCATATTCGATTCGTACATCTATTGGTCCTCATTTAATTATCTCATTCTGCTTAGAACAGTCTATTACGATGACTGGTACCAGCTCCTTTAATTTGCGTGGACTGAGTAGACATCCTTCTTCTTCAATACCTTCATAGTAAGAAGCATGTGACCTTGCATACAAGTCAAATGCTAAACTGTGTACATTCTGATTCCACTGTAGCAGTAAACTGTCATACGGATAGAATTCTGAATTGAAATAGACTCTGGCATTAGTTAAATTACAGTTCTCAAATAAGGTGGAATGTCCGTTTTCACGCCCCGTGAGAGGACGGCTTCAGCGTCCAGTACTCTACGAGTAATCTGCGATTTGTCACTTTGAATCAGCAGATGAGGTCAATAGCGGCGTCGTACAATTAATGCCCACAACGTGCACCGAGAGAGTGCCTTTGTTGGGCAAATTTTCATCTACATTTACTGCGCTGTTTAAGTCAATAACATCAGCATGCGTAGTACTTCACGTCGACGTGAAATTTTGATGGAAGCAGGCGGGATTGTCGGCTATTACACGCTTAAACATGGTTACCTTTAAGTGTCCAACGCAGTTATTTAGTGAGCGCCTAAGCAAATAAAACTTTCTCACCACATTCAGAGAGGATATTGAAACAAGTAAGTACAAAATATTTCAAGGTTTTTGTTGGTGCACTAGTCCGGTTGTCCATTTCAACGCACGCTAGCATCATACCTTGTTTGACAGTGCCCCACAGTTACACCGTGCGCTCACACATGAAAAAGCATTTTTAAAATAAATTTCACTGGATCGTAGTCTTCCAAACATTTACATTAAGGCGTTGTTCTCTTCCTACAGCGTTTTGAAACTTGAACTTTAATTATGGTCACTCTGTATCCGGAACACATTTTTATGCGAAGCTGGTTTATCCTAATACCAGGCAGATCGACAAATACTTCGACAAGAAGCCTTTCTCAAATTGCTCGTAAGTTTGGCAGCATTAAGCTATTTTAGTTGGCAAAAGTACGGCTTCTCCTTGGCTGAATCTGGTAATAGAACGTATTTTCCTCGTGAGGGTAAGTTGATTTTATCCTAATACCAGGCAGATCGACAAATACTTCGACAAGAAGCCTTTCTCAAATTGCTCGTAAGTTTGGCAGCATTAAGCTATTTTAGTTGGCAAAAGTACGGCTTCTCCTTGGCTGAATCTGGTAATAGAACGTATTTTCCTCGTGAGGGTAAGTTGAAAAAACAGCTAAATCAGTTGCGGTAGTAAAAGATTTATTGAAAACCCCTTGACCTAAGTTTCGACGCCATTATAAAAGTCTCCTTCAGAAGGAGCAATGATTCGATTCTACAGAGAGTACGCGAAAGAACTTGCGCCCCTTCTAACAGCCGTGTACCGCAAGTCTCTAGAGGAACGGAAGGTTCCAAATGATTGGAAAAGAGCACAGGTAGTCCCGGTCTTCAAGAAGGGTCGTCGAGCAGATGCGGAAAACTATAGACCTATATCTCTGACGTCAATCTGTTGTATAATTTTAGAACATGTTTTTTGCTCGAGTGTCATGTCGTTTTTGGAAACTCAGAATCTACTATGTAGGAATCAACATGGATTCCGGAAACAGCGATCGTGTGAGACCCAACTCGCTTTATTTGTTCATGAGACCTAGAAAATATTAGATACAGGCTCCCAGGTAGATGCTATTTTTCTTGACTTCCGGAAGGCGTTCGATACAGTTCCGCACTGTCGCCTGATAAACAAAGTAAGAGCCTACGGAATATCAGACCAGCTGTGTGGCTGGATTGAAGAGTTTTTAGCAAACAGAACACAGCATGTTGTTATCAATGGAGAGACGCCTACAGACGTTAAAGTAACCTCTGGCGTGCCACAGGGGAGTGTTATGGGACCATTGCTTTTCACAATATATATAAATGAGCTAGTAGATGGTGTCGGAAGTTCCATGCGGCTTTTCGCGGATGATGCTGTAGTATACAGAGAAGTTGCAGCATTAGAAAATTATAGCGAAATGCAGGAAGATCTGCAGCGGATAGGCACTTGGTGCAGGGAGTGGCAACTGACCCTTAACATAGACAAATGTAATGTATTGTGAATACATAGAAAGAAGGATCCTTTATTGTATGATTATATGATAGCGGAACAAACACTGGTAGCAGTTACTTCTGTAAAATATCTGGGAGTATGCGTGCGGAACGATTTGAAGTGGAATGATCATATAAAATTAATTGTTGGTAAGGCGGGTACCAGGTTGAGATTCATTGGGAGAGTCCTTCGAAAATGTAGTCCATCAACAAAGGAGGTGGCTTACAAAACACTCGTTCGACCTATACTTGAGTATTGCTCATCAGTGTGGGATCCATACCAGATCGGGTTGACGGAGGAGATAGAGAAGATCCAAAGGAGAGCGGCGCGTTTCGTCACAGGGTTATTTGGTAACCGTGATAAGCGTTACGGAGATGTTTAACAAACTCCAGTGGCAGACTTTGCAAGCGAGGCGCTCTGCATCGCGGTGTAGCTTGCTCGCCAGGTTTCAAGAGGGTGCGTCTCTGGATGAGGTATCGAATATATTGCTTCCCCCTACTTATACCTCCCGAGGAGATCACGAATGTAAAATTAGAGAGATTCGAGCGCGCACGGAGGCTTTCAGACAGTCGTTCTTCCCGCGAACCATACGCGACTGGAACAGGAAAGGGACGTAATGACAGTGGCACGTAAAGTTCCCTCCGCCACACACCGTTGGGTGGCTTGCGGAGTATAAATGTAGTAGATGTAGATGTAGAAAGTGGTTAACATTACATACAGGTTGTATGTAAAATGAAGGCAGAAAATGAAAGGGCTGGTAGGGGGGTTAATGAGAAGCATATTTCACACAGCGACCCACGTCGGCATCCCTCAGCGCACGACGCCAAGCGTCGTCGAGCAGCGTCGCGCGCCGCCGTGGAGGGAGGCGTACAGCATGACATCCGGGCCGTCATGGTAGCAGGTCTGCAGCGCAACATTTTCAATGTACACTACTGGCCATTAAAATTGCTACACCAAGAAGATGACGTGCTACAGACGCGAAATTTAACAGACAGAAAGAAGATGCTGTTATATGCAAATGATTAGCTTTCAGAGCATTCACACAAGGTTGGCGCCGGTGGCGACAACTACAATGTGCTGACATGAGGAAAGTTTCCAACCGATTTCTCATACTCAAACAGCTGTTCACCGGCCTGGTGAAACGTTGTTGTGATGCCTCGTGTAAGGAGGAGAAATGCGAACCATCACGTTTCCGACTTTGATAAAGGTCGGATTGTAGCCTATCGCGATTGCGGTTTATCGTATCGCGACATTGCAGCTCGCGTTGGTCGAGATCCAATGACTGTTAGCAGAATGGGGAATCGGTGGGTTCAAGAGGGTAATACGGAACGCCGTGCGGGATCCCAACGGCCTCGTACCACTAGCAGGCGAGATGACAGGCATCTTATCCTCATGACTGTAAAGGATCGTGCAGCCACATCTCGATCCCTGAGTCAACAGATGGGGACGTTTGCAAGACAACAACCATCTGTACGAACAGTTCGACGACGTTTGCAGCAGCATGGACTACCAGCTCGGAGACCGTGTCTGCAGTTAACCTTGACGCTGCATCACAGACAGGAACGCCTGCGATGGTGTACTCAACGATGAACCTGGGTGCACGAATGGCAAAACGTCGTATTTTCGGATGAATCCAGGTTCTGTTTACAGCATCATGATGATCGCATCCGTGTTTGGCGACATCGCGGTGAATGCACATTGGAAGCATGTATTCGTCATCGCCATACTGGCGTATCACCCGGCGTGATGGTACGGGGTGCCATTGGTTACACGTCTCGGTCACCTCTTGTTCGCATTGACGGCACTTTGAACGGTGGACGTTACGTTTCAGATGTGTTACGACCCGTGGCTCTACCCTTCATTCGATCCCTGCGAAACCCTGGATTTCAGCAGGATAATGCACGACCGCATGTTGCAGGTCCTGCACGGGCCTTTCTGGATACGGAAAATGTTCGACTGCTGCCCTGGCCAGCACATTCTCCAGATATCTCACCAATTGAAAACGTCAGTGGTGGCCGAGCAACTGGCTCGTCACAATACGCCAGTCACTACTCTTGATGAACTGTGGTATCGTGTTGAAGCTGCATGGGCAGCTGTACCTGTACACGCCATCCAAGCTCTGTTTGACTCAATGTCCAGGCGTATCAAGGTCGTTATTACGGCCAGAGGTGGTTGTTCTGGGTACTGATTTCTCAGGATCTATGCACCCAAATTGCGTCAAAATGTAATCACATGTCAGTTCTAGTATAATATGTTTGTCCAATGAACACCTCTTTATCATCTGCATTTCTTCTTGGTGTAGCAATTTTAATGGCCAGTATGGTAGTAGCGGAATCTGGACAAACGAGACGTCGGACTGAAGTTTTATAACCTTTATTTTAAAACATTTACAAAAGGAGCTCGATATTACGCCCTCCCGCTTGAATGTACGCCGTGCAACGACGCCGGAGCGGCTGTCTCACTCTTTCAAATACAGAGTGCGTTCCATAAGTAATGCGAGCAATTTTTTTCTGACGCAAAGGTACACCAACAAACAGCGTGCTGTAACCGGCTGGGCTAAGTGGAGGGGGTGTTAGCTTCAAAACGCTCTTTGTCTCATTCGGCTGCAAGCTGCTGGGAAGTCAGGATGTGCGTTTCCGTCAACCCCGTTTTGAGTTTATGTAACACGGCATAATGGATCATTCTGTAGAGCAACGGTACGCTATCAAATTTTGCGTTAAACTTGGGAAGTCCGCCACCGAAACGTTTCCATTACTTCAGCATGGCTTTGGGACTGATTGCTTGTCCAAACCACAAGTTTTCCGATGGCACAAGTCGTTCATGGAGGGCCGAGAGGAGATCACCGACAAACCTCGCAGTGGACGGCCTTCAACCGCACGAGTCGACGAAAATGTGACGCGTGTGCGGTATTGTTTGAACTCTTGACAGACGGCTGAGCCTTCAATTGATAGCACAAACTCTAAACATGTCAAAAACAACCGTTTCCCGTATTGTGACCGAAGATTTAAACATGAGAAAGGTGCGTGCCAAACTCGTCCCAAAAGTGTTGACATACGAGCACAAGCACATGCAAATGCTTCATTTCCGAAAAATGTTGGCATTGTGTGAAAACATCCTAATTTTTTAAACTCAGTTATCACTGGTGACGAGTCGTGGATTTTTGAGTACGACCCTGAGACAAAAGGCAGAGTTCAGAGTGGCACACCTCATCGTCGCCCTGTCCCAAGAAGGCACGCATGAGCAAGTCCAGGACAAAACTATGCTCATTGCCTTCTTTGACGTCAGAGGCATTGTCCACCACGAATTCGTACCTACCGGGACTACAGTGAACTCAACTTTCTATTTGGAAGTGCTCAAAAGACTGAAAAGGAGGGTCTCGCCCTGCCGAAGCGACATCAAGGACACGTGGAAAGTTCACCACGGCAACGCGCCGAGTCACAGCGCCTTCGTTGTCAACGACTTCCTGGCCAGGACCAAGACCCCACTGGTTCCCCAGCGTCCCTACTGTCCTGACCTGGCTCTCACTGACTTTTTTTTTGTTTCCTCGGTTAAAAAAGGCATGAAAAGAAAACATTGGGACACGATTTAAAGCATCCAGGCGCATGTTACATCAGCTCTACAGGACATTCCGGAAAAGGCATTCCAGGATGCCTTACAGGCATGGAAACACCGCCTCCAAAAGCGTGTCGACGCAAGAGGGTGCTATTTTGAAAATTTTTGATTATTTGTACGAATATATTCAATAAATGATTTTGTATGAATTTGGTCACATTACTTATGGAACACACCTTGTACTCCTGGCAAACTGGAAATTACGTCGGAGGCTGCCATAATGAGCGCTAACAGCTTTTCATCAGTGTCAATGGATGTTTCATAGGAAACAGATTTCAGGTGGCTGTAGAAGAAAAAGTAATTAGGCGTCAAGTGAGGGGAACGTGCAGGCCATGTTACCTGCCCACCCCGCCCTACCAAGCTCTCACCAAAGGCTTCAACATACCATCTCGTGTAAAGGAGTGTAAGGAGTTAAGCAAAAAGTTCACGGCTGGGGAAGTTCTGTTGAATCGCACATCTCTGCAAAAACCACTTGCAGAATTCAGTTCGACGTGGAAAATCGTCTCGGTGAGGGGCGTCAACCACCTGAAGGTGGTAGAGGTGCAAATCATCTTGATGCCAGACACGTCAAATTGTGACGTCAAATTGTGGAATTTCCCGTGCAACTCACCGCGAGCTTGTTGAGGGCATATTTTCCAGCAGTGCTAACGCCTCCTCTTCAAGCCCTGATGTTAAGAGGGTAGGACGTCAGATATTTTGAAAAATTCGATTTTTCAAAAATATTTTCATTTGGCTGTGTTTTTTGTGTTCGTTTGTGGCATATTATCGCATAAGGTGCCTAGAATTCGTTGCTTCAACCGTAAACAACTTAACCAGGGCAACAGATACACAGTAAATGGGGCTACAACAAATGTTACACCAGTGGCTCAAGACTGCACCCTCTCAGAGCCAGTAAACAAACCACCGCCGAGTGCTTCAAGAAGGAGTTTCTGGTACTAATGAAAACAGAGGCTGTGAATCCGAAGGTTCGTGTAATATTATTGTTGATGTTAAAATACCGCCACAGACAATATTGGACAATGTTATGTGCGAGCATTGCTTTGGTGTGCAGTGTGTTTCTGTGGTGGAAGACGAGAGTGCCAGGAAAGGTCTTGCTACGAACTTACCTGCGATATGCAGCAAATACAACGCTGGTGCGTCTTGCATGACATCTAAAATCGCAGACAAAGGTTATGATGTGAATTTGAGGCTAGCATGACATCTAAAGTCGTAAACAAAGGTTATGATATGAATTTGAGGCTAGCATATGGCATGCGCTGTATTGGTAGGGAACAGAAGACAGCAAGAACACTTTTGCAGTGATGAATGTTCGACCTCCTCCAGAAAAATTTGAGAGATATTATGGCTTACTGCTTGGGGCTGTAAAGGAAGTTGCAGAATCATCAATGAAAAGTGCTGCAGAAGAATCTGTATCGAAAATGATGGTGACAGGGATGATGGTACCTGGCAAAAAAAGAGGGCACTCTTCATTGAATGATGTCATTACAACAACATCAAAAAAATGGTTCAAATGGCCCTGAGCACTATGCGACTTAACTTCTGAGGTCATCAGTCGCCTAGAACTTAGAACTAATTAAACCTAACTAACCTAAGGACATCACACACATCCTTGCCCGAGGCAGGATTCGAACCTGCGACCGTTGTGGTCGCTCGGTTCCAGACTGTAGCGCCTAGAACCGCACGGCCACTCCGGCCGGCTACAACAACATCTGTTGACACTGGCAAAGTACTAGGTGTTGAAATGTCGGGCAAATTTTGTCATAGTTGTGTGAAAGGGATTCCAGATCATGAATGTAATATGAACTATGAAGGCTGAAATGGAGGTATGGAAGTGCAGGGATTGGACAGCTTGCTTACCAGATCTGTTGCCTCCCGTGGCCTGCGATATGTGAAGTACCTTGGTGATGGTGATACTAAAGCTTTCCTTGGGGTTCAAAAATGTGATCCATTTGGAGCTGAAACTATTGTTCAGAAGTCAGAATGTGTGGGACATGTATAGAAAAGACTTGCACTAGATTTAGGAAGCTCAGACAAGATTCTTCAGGAAAAAAATGATCTGATGGGAAGGGAATAAAAGGGAGAGGGCGACTGACAGATGCAGATATTGACAAGCTACAGACATATTATGGCCTGGCAATAAGGAGGAACACAGGAGACTCGTAAAATATGAAGCAAGCAGTTTGGCCGTCATACTTCCACAAAATGTCCACAGAGAATGACCCAATTCATAACTTGTGCCCAAAAGGAAGTGAATCATGATATGGCTACCAAAGGTCAATTACTGATGGAGAAGAATATCATCACAGGAATTCTCTACCAACTGCTGTAATCGAAGCCATCAAACCTATATTCAGCGACCTTGCAAATTAAAACTTACTGAATAAATGTCTTCACGGCTTTACCCAAAACCCAAGTAAAAGTTTTACCAATATGTGTGGAAATATCGCCAGAAACCATCTTTGTGGGAAGAAATGCACTTGCTATTTGTGTTTACGATGCAGTTTAATGTTTTAATGATGGTGTGCAAAACAGGAAATATGTTTTAGGCAAAATTGGAATTAAGCCTGGAGTGAACTACATCAAAGCTTTGTTATGTGATAGACAGAGAGCGTGTAGTGAAAGCAGATAAATCATTTTTTAGGTGAAAAAATGAAGAAGAGTGTATCATAGGAATATGAAAAATAAGAAAACTAATTTATTAAATGAAAAACAATCTGCTTATGGCGCAGAACAGTTCCAAAAAAAATGCCAAATACAAGCAGAAACTTGAACGGCATTTTCCGCAAAACACAAATTTCTATACTTAGGTACATGTAACATTCAAAATAAATATCCTATTACTTTCAAACTTGTTTGCTTACTAAACACAAACTTCTTAATGAAAAACTCTTGATTTTTCCAAATATATTAAAAACTGTGGTAAAAATTGAGATAATTAACAATAAAATTTGAGTTTTTTCTAAACATAAAGTTTAAAATGTAACAGTTCATTCATTTTTTACTAAATTAAATAAATTGTAGAGTTTCATACACCTGTAAGTATGGTTTGTATGCTGTGCAAAATTCATCGAAGAATATCTCTTACTTATGAAGAAAACTGTACCTATAGCAACAAATGCAGCCAATAGTAAGTGAAAAAATGATGAAATTTCACAACTAAAAAAAATTATTTTGTTGTGTTCATGAACTTCCACTGCTATGAGTGTGAATCCTGAAAACTTCCTGGTCATGCTGGCAAAGTTTTATGGATTTATTTGTAAAAGTATAGACAGTGGAAATGAAAACGTTCTGTGGTGCCTCTCCTGCTCCAAGTTAGCCCCATCGACGTCCTAATCCCCTCAAATCTAGAAGGCCAGCCGGGCACATTCGAGTGAAGAGCAGGCGTAGCCACTAACATAGATGCCACTTTAGCAAACCGCATAGCAGCAGCTAAGATTTACAGTTGGCAAGTGCTCCACTACCTAACATCCGGTGATTATAATGCAGTTGTCATCGAAGGGGGAAGGACAATTAACACAGGGAGCCAAGCCGAGCAAAGCAGGATTCGGTTAGACATTGGGAAAACGAATTGGGATGGCTTAGTTGCCTACCTTGCAGCATTTCCAGTGGAATCATTGCCGGTACCTGTAGACTTTGGTGCGCAGCTACTAACAGAGATACTGCAAAGATCACAGGACATTTATATTGCTAAGAAAAGGGATAACAGTCAGGCTACAGTCCCTTGAACCAAGAACTTTGCACGCTGAAGCAAAGGGCTAAATCAAGAAGAAGGGCCTTTCAACGCGCTTTGGGGCAATCATAGAGAACTGCTAGGCTCCATGAGTACGGGGCAAGGAGCTCTCACGTTTAAATCAGTGTCAGTAGGGATTCAGAATAGGGGTTACTAGAGCTCTTCAGATTGTAGGGAATTCGACAAAGAAGTGTAGAGTCGCATTCATGAAGGACATCGCAGATGCATTCGACAGTCTTTGTTGGCCTGCAATGTTCGCACGCCTTCGACATCGCATGGCCCCCAAATGTCTGTATAAGAGCTTTGTAGATTACTGTAGTGGACGTAGCATCCAGTGGCTTGCAGGGCAGAGAAAAGTGATAAAAAAACATTACCAGCAGCTGACCTCAAGGTTCCATAAGTGGTCCACTGTTCTGGTATCTTAGAACTGAACCCGTATTACATCTCTTAAATGGTGCAGATGCTATTGAAGGTAGTGTTGCATACGCAGATGAAATCCTAGTTGTTGTGTTTGCCGACTCCAGGGCGAGACTTGAGGAAAAGACGAACGATATGCTTGCTCAGAAGCAGCATTGCTCCAACAGCAACAAACTGACTATAGATGTTCATAAAACCACATACATACTTCTGCAGGAAAGACTTTCTCACGCCAGAAATCCTTCCGTGAGGCTTGACGGAATACCTGTGAAACGCAGCACTGTTTGTAGATATTTAGGCATTCTTCTAGACGAGAAAAGAACCTTTCTAGAACACATAAAATCTTTCTAAGAAAGCGGCCAAAATTATCCATAAGATTGCTGGTACTGTCGACTATAAATTACCGTCGCATGTGGTGCGGTCATATCACGTAACTATGGTCAACGCCACTGCGGGCTTCGCTGCTAGCGTTTTGGTGCATCGCCTTACACTAGGCAGCTACAAGACGATACTGTGACCAGTTCAGTGGAGAGTACTTCTGATGCTCAACAACCCCTTTCGCACTACCGCTGTAGAGCGTTTACTGGTGGCTCTCTGAATATGCTCGAGAGATGTCGTGGTACATTACAGGGCAGCGCTGTATGGGTTGGGGCATGACCATTATGATCGTGTGTACGGCATCACAGGAACTCATATTACTGATAAAAGACATCTACGAGCCTGGACATTAGATGGATGGCAGTCTGACTGGGACACCAGGAGCACTGCAGAGCGTGTATACAGCATATTCCCATGCAGCAGGAACAGGCTCAAACTGCGAGGTATGGTGCACCTATTAACAGATCATGGTCCATACCCAAAACATCTACATCTTGTGGGATGTAGTAACACACCAATCTATGGATGTGAAGAGGAAGGTTTCGCTGGTTATGTCGTTCTCAGATCCCCCCTTTCTCAGGTAGAGAGAGACTGCAGACAGTTAGACTGCGACCCGCAAACAATTTTAAGTGACCAAAACTTGTGGACTAAATTCAATATGATAGCACATCGGATATTTAAAAGGCACGGATATTTAAAAGGCAACTGCTTAATTTTCAATCTATAAGATCAAGTGGGCACTCTGAGTATCAAATTATGTCACAAGAAGCCTTTCTTCAATTTTAGATAATGACTGCAATAACATTTAATTAAGAGAAAAATGTTCAAATGTGTGTGAACTTCTAAAGGACCAAACTTCTGAAGTCATCGGTCCCTAGACTTACACACTAACTACGCTAACTTAAACTAACTTATGCTAAGAACAACACACACCCCCATGCCTGAAGGAGGACTCGAACCTCTGGCGGGAGCGGCCGCGCAATCTGTGACATGGCACCTCGAACCGCGCGGCTACTCCGCGTGGCAATTGAGAGAAACTTAAAATATGTTTCTCTTAATTATATATATATATATATATATATATATATATATATATATATATATAAAATAAAAAGAAAATAAAGAGTGCTATGGGCAACCACACGGGTATCGTAGAGTCGAAGATTGTCGAGGCATGTATAGGCCAGTGTGGGTGACGTAGAGTAGTCTAGCAACAATAAGTTTAGAAATAGGTGTAGCTGTAATTAGTCGGCAAACCTCGAGTTCCTCCGAGGTTACCAATAACATACATGGGATAGGCAAAATAGTATGAACACCTATACATACTTGGGAATGGTTTATTAGTAAGTGGCTGGACCCCCCCCCCCCCCCCATTTGCCTGTAATACAGCTGCAATTCTTCTTGGAATACTGACATATGATGATTGTGTAGTCTCCAAAGAAATGTAATACCACTCTTCGATCAGAACCTCTTCTAACTCCTGTAGTGACGTGGGAGGTGGAAATCTGCTCTGGAGTCTGCGCTCCAGTACCACCCATAAGGGTTCGGTAATGTTCAACTCCAGGGACTGCGCTGGCCATGGAGGACGCTGCAGTTCAGTTGCATGCTCCTCATACCACGATTGTACTGTCCTGGCTGTGTGAATGGATGCATTATCGTGTTGAAATATGGCATCATTGTTGGCGAACAACATTTGAATCATGGGGTGCACCTGATCACCTAAAATGTTCACATAATCGTTGCTCTAATACAGCCTTTGAGAGTAATGGTGGGACTAGAAGAATACCATGATATGGCTGCCAACACCAACACACTTCCACCTCCATGCTCAACCGTTGCAGTCAGGCAGTCAGGGTGGTAGGCTTCTTTTGGCGTTCTCTAGACGTAAACCCGGCCCGATGTTGGAAATAATGAAAACGTTGACTCGTCGGACCTTGTGACGTGTTTCCACTGATCAGCCGTCCACGATTAATGCTGCTGACAACATGTTTTACGCTTCTTTGCGTTGGCTGCCATCACTAATGGTTTCGGTATAGCAGCTCATCCGTGAATATTCGACTTATGGAGTTCTCAGCGGACAGTGTCGACAGAAATGGTCTCTAAGATGGCTATTGAGCTTTGCAGTCACTTTAGCCGCCGTAGTTTTGTGTTGTTTTGACACAATTCATGCTAGCGTACGACAATCTCTGTCATTTAGTTTTCATTTGCAGGCACTATTACGTTTACACGATGATGTATTTCTATGTTTTGTGTAGGCTGTCATAACTGTTGAAACAGCTGCTCTTGAAACATTCAATAAGTTGGCTGTCTCGGTTACTGATGCTCCAGCTACTGGGGCCTCCACAATCTCCACTCTTTGGAACTCTTTTAGGTCTTTAATTGCACGTCGACCTCGGCCTCTGAATGCAAATACGAAGTGTGCACTACTCGTAGATAACCTGCACTGGTGCCTAGTCCGTACTGAACATGCACAGTCCAGCGCGACACGTTCCTTACCGAGGCTGTTGACTGTCAAACACAACCATCCCATTACTACCTCTGTTCAGATTAGTTTGCCTATCCCCTGTATCTCGTGATGTAAGATGGCAGTTATTCACCTGGGACTTGAGTTAATTCGATTTATTTTAAGTTACAATTTTTTTAAACTGATTCTTATTTTTCAAATGTTCTGTTGTATATCTGCATTAATATTGCCATTGGTTGCTATTAACGTGATTTATTACTACACACACTACTGCCCATTAAAATTGCTACACCAAAAAGAAATGCAGATGATAAACGGGTATTCATTGGACAAATATACTAGAACTGACATGTGATTACATTTTCAAGCAACTTGGGTGCATAGATTCTGAGAAATCGGTACCCAGAACAACCACCTCTGGCCGTAATAACGGCCTTGATACGCCTGGTCATTGAGTCAAACAGAGCTTGGATGGCGTTTAGAGGTACAGCAGCCCATGCAGCTTCAGTACGATACTACAGTTTTTAACGCCGGAAATGCATATCCTCTTATTTCCATCTATTGTACTATAAATTTTTTCCCTTATTTTGTTACCTGAAGATATGACACTTCTGTGTCTTTATATGTTGTAATTGTTTTACTATATATATATATATATATATATATATATATATATATATATATATATATATATATATATATATGCATTTATGTCGATGTATAATTGCTTTCCAGAATGAGATTTTCACTCTGCAGCGGAGTGTGCGCTGATATGAAACTTCCTGGCAGATTAAAACTGTGTGCCCGACCGAGACTCGAACTCGGGACCTTTGCCTTTCGCGGGCAAGTGCTCTACCAACTGAGCTACCGAAGCACGACTCACGTCCGGTACTCACAGCTTTACTTCTGCCAGTTCCTCGTCTCCTACCT
Source organism: Schistocerca cancellata (assembly GCF_023864275.1). Classification (NCBI taxonomy): domain Eukaryota; kingdom Metazoa; phylum Arthropoda; class Insecta; order Orthoptera; family Acrididae; genus Schistocerca; species Schistocerca cancellata. The sequence goes on along the minus strand of NC_064626.1, from coordinate 1,139,483,241 downwards.
TCCAAACTTTACAGAAGCTCTCCTGCGAACCTTGCAGAACTAGCACTCCTGAAAGAAAGGATATTGCGGAGACATGGCTTAGCCACAGCCTGGGGGATGTTTCCAGAATGAGATTTTCACTCTGCAGCGGAGTGTGCGCTGATATGAAACTTCCTGGCAGATTAAAACTGTGTGCCCGACCGAGACTCGAACTCGGGACCTTTGCCTTTCGCGGGCAAGTGCTCTACCAACTGAGCTACCGAAGCACGACTCACGTCCGGTACTCACAGCTTTACTTCTGCCAGTTCCTCGTCTCCTACCTTCCAAACTTTACAGAAGCTCTCCTGCGAACCTTGCAGAACTAGCACTCCTGAAAGAAAGGATATTGCGGAGACATGGCTTAGCCACAGCCTGGGGGATGTTTCCAGAATGAGATTTTCACTCTGCAGCGGAGTGTGCGCTGATATGAAACTTCCTGGCAGATTAAAACTGTGTGCCCGACCGAGACTCGAACTCGGGACCTTTGCCTTTCGCGGGCAAGTGCTCTACCAACTGAGCTACCGAAGCACGACTCACGTCCGGTACTCACAGCTTTACTTCTGCCAGTTCCTCGTCTCCTACCTTCCAAACTTTACAGAAGCTCTCCTGCGAACCTTGCAGAACTAGCACTCCTGAAAGAAAGGATACGAGGAACTGGCAGAAGTAAAGCTGTGAGTACCGGACGTGAGTCGTGCTTCGGTAGCTCAGTTGGTAGAGCACTTGCCCGCGAAAGGCAAAGGTCCCGAGTTCGAGTCTCGGTCGGGCACACAGTTTTAATCTGCCAGGAAGTTTTATAATTGCTTTGTTTTGTAAATATTATTTTTATTTTTACGCTGGGTCCTGCCTAGGGAAAACTGTGCTATCGAACGAATACATCGATAGGTCGTGTGGAGAACCAAAGTGTTTAGGATCTTTGGTAGTGTGAACTCGGCCGCGTGGAGCGCGGGCAGAGGGAGTCTGGCTGGAGTAGTGCAGTGGAGCAGGTGTGTTGTGTGAGGCTCCCGCGAGTTGCCGCGCTTTCGGGGTTTGGCAGCATGTAATTGCGCTCGACTTGCTATGTTAGCCTCTGACATGGTGTCGTGGATGGGAGCGTTAGCTGGCACACATCAAGAGCCTGTTTCGGCTGGAGACCGTGTCGAGAAGAAGGCGCGCTAACATCCAGCTTCTGCAACAGCGACGGCCGACAATGAGTGACTGTCGCCACCTCCCCGACCGTCGACTTCAAACCTTCAATCAACCAACAAGGAAGACTGGAAGCACGTAAAGTTTTAGAACTGTATGGCAGACCTCAGCTTTTCAAACTGTTAAATTTTTCTCACTAAATTACAGCAACGTAGCATGAACCTTTGTTGCTCATTGTCTCAATTGCATTACCAAGCAGGATCCCTTCCTTTTCCGAAATGATCCCGAGTGTCGTTGAAATTCAGACGCCAGCATTAAAGTAATATCATTCCATTTCACTGCTTTAATTTCAAAGTTCAGTTAAAAGTATTCATAGCTGGCTACAATATTTAGATTACTCAAGCACAAATTAAAGAGTGCGAGTTTTGTTACCATATTTTAGCTTACGTGTGACTGCAGCTCAGCTTGGTACGTACTAAATTTTACTATTGTTAATTGTTCAGAATCATTTAATTCAAGTTCAAAATTAAATCTCTTATTTCTAAATTGCGTAGATTCAAGTAGCTTTTGAAATGATTGTTGAGGTAGCCCAAGACTAACCGTATTTTACTGAATTTCGATGTGCTTCAGAAACAAAGCTCACTATTAATTTCAGTCACTAAATTAACTTTCTATTTTCCTGTTTTATTAATTCTTTTGCTAAATTAAGTCAGAGTGTAGCGAAATTTATTACTTCTGACAAACTTTCAGTTTTCACACTGCACGTGTCAACCTTCAGTTGCCACGCTTCTAGTGTTAATTATATGTGTAATAACCTTTCTTTTTCAGTTATTGTAGTAGTTGTCCATAGGACTGGCGACCGTAATTTTCCCCAAATCTCAAATATCTAATTAACGCCAATTAATTGTTAACGTAACGGCCGCACATTTACTTTCTTTATTAACTTTACCCCTTTTCAAAATTAATTTCCACCAGTTTCATTTGCATTTTTCCTTTCATTTAGATGTACACTTTCCTCCCTCTTTACCGACAGATTAACTTTGGTGACGATTGCTTTTCCACTAGGTACAGCGGTTTAATTTTTCACTGTCATTAAGGTCGATAAGTGAGGAGGAGGTTACAAATTCATCTAGAGTAGTGACTGGAGTATTGTGTCGAGCCAGTTGCACGGCCACCATTGACCAGACGTTTTCAGTTGGTGAGAGATCTGGAAAATGTGCTGGCCAGGGCAGCAGTCGAACATTTTCCGTATCCAGAAAGGCCTGTACAGGACCTGCAACATGCGGTTGTGCATTATCCTGCTGAAATGTAGGGTTTCGCAGGCATCGAATGAAGGGTGGAGCCACGGGTCGTAAAAAATCTGAAATGTAACGTACAATGTTCAAAGTTCCGTCAATGCGAACAAGAGATGACCGAGACGTGTAGCGAATGGCACCCCATACCATCACGCCGGGTGATACGCCAGTATGGCGCTGACGAATACACGCTTCCAATGTGCGTTCACCGCGATGTCGCCAAACACGGATGCGACCATTATGATGCTGTAAACAGAACCTGGATTCATCCGAAAAAACGACGTTTTGCCATTCGTGCACCCAGGTTCATCGTTGAGTACACCATCGCAGGCGCTCCTGTCTGTGATGCCACGTTAAAGGTAACCGCTGCCATGGTCTCCGGGCTGATAGTCCATGCTGCTGCAAACGTGCCGAACTGTTCGTGCAGATGGTTGTTGTCTTGCAAACGTCCCCATCTGTTGACCCGGGGATCGAGACGTGGCTGCACGATCCGTTACAGCCATGCAGATAAGATGCCTGTCATCTCGACTGCTAGTGATACGAGGCCGTTGGGATCCAGCACGGCGTTCCATATTACCCTCCTGAACCCACCGATTCCATATTCTGCTAACAGTCATTGGATCTCGACCAACGCGAGCAGCAATGTATCGATACGATAAACCACAATCGCCATAGGCTACAATCCGACCTTTATCAAAGTGGGAAACGTGATGGTACGCATTTCTCCCCCTTACTCGAGGCATCACAACAACGTTTGACCAGGCAACGCCGGTGAACCGCTGTTTGTGTATGAGAAATCGGTTGGAAACGTTCCTCATGTCAGCACGTTGTAGGCGTCGCCACCGGCGCGAACCTTGTGTGAATGCACTGAAAAGCTAATCATTTGCATATCACAACATCTTCTTCCTGTCGGTTAAATTTCGCGTCTGTAGCACGTCATCTTCGTGGTGTAGCAATTTTAATTGCCAGTAGTGTACATAATATAAAGCACTGTATGTCACTATGATCAACGAATATGTACAACCTGTTTAGAGTTTAGAGATAACAGGTCTAAAATTAGGGCAATAAATTGAATTGAAATCGTACGCACTGTGCGTTGACAATAGCCTCCGTCAGGGCTTCGCAACTGTAACACAAAATGAGTACATCGGGTTTGAAGTAGGGAGGGCTTAAATGCAAACGTGCCATTACGAGAACGTGCTAGTGAAGTCGTATCTCAACTGAACTTATCTCTCGTAGAGACCTTCGGACGGCAGTAAATGTGCGTGGATCTGGCAATCGACGGTTCGGGACCAGCTGGGCAGCGTGGACATTTCCATCCGCCACCCTGTGAACAGTGGGCCAAACAGCTGGAAGTCGAAAGGTGCGAGATCCGGGCTGTAGGGTGGATGAGGAAGAGCACACCAATGGAGTTCTGTGCGCTCCTCTCGAGTGTGCAGACTCGTGTGAGGCCTTGCGCTGTCATGGAGAAAGAGGAGCGCGTTTGCATTTTTGTGGCGACAAACAGGATGAAATCGTTTCTACAATTTCCTGAGGGTAGTGTAATAACTTCAGAGTTGATCGTTGCACTGTGAGGGAGGACATCAAACAAAACAACATCTTCAGAGTCTTAGAAGGCCGTCAGTATGACTTTACTGGCTGGCGGTGCGGCTTTGAAGTTTTTCTTCAGAGGAGAGGTGGTGTCGGTCCACGGATAGCTGTTTTGTTTCCGGGTCGAAGTGAGGAGTCTATTAGGCCCCGAGGAATCCAACAGCCACACCACCCTCTGACAAGGGAGCCTCCCCATCGCACCCCCCCTCAGATTTAGTTATAAGTTGGCACAGTGGATAGGCCTTGAAAAACTGAACACAGATCAATCGAGAAAACGGGAAGAAGTTGTGTGGAACTATGAAAAAAAAAGCAAAATATACAAACTGAGTAGTCCATGCGCAAGATAGGCATCATCAAGGATAGTATGAGCTCAGGAGCGCCGTGGTCCCGTGGTCAGCGTGAACAGCTGCGGAACGAGAGGTCCTGGGTTCAAGTCTTCCCTCGTGTGAAAAGTTTACTTTCTTTATTTTCGCAAAGTTATGATCTCTCCGTTCGTTCATTGACGTCTCTGTTCACTGTAGTAAGTTTAGTGTCTGTGTTTTGCGACCGCACCGCAAAACCGTGCGATTAGTAGACGAAAGGACGTGCCTCTCCAATGGGAACCGAAAACATTTGATCGCAAGGTCGTAGGTCAACCGATTCCTCCGCAGGAAAACACGGCTGATATATTCTATACGACACTGGTGACGGCATGTGCTTTACATGACAGGAATATGTTGTCGATCCACCTAACTTGTATACTTGGCGAATGGGTAAAAAGATTCTTCTACCCTGCCCGATTTAGGTTTTCTTGTGGATGTGATAATCACTCCCAAAAAAGTAGTGAAAACGTAAGAGTTTGTCACATAAACTGCAACAAATGAATGCAACAGTTTCACAGTCGCGCAGTTTTTAACGTTTTCAAATTTTTCCTTGTGTAGACTGTCAAATCCTGCATATGTCCAAGCAAATCTGAACATGTCCTGGTATTTTGGAGAGCGAAGTTGATTATGTGTGGGTGCCTGAACTTTGATAATTGTCTGAAAACAAAAAGTTAAACTTTTCACTCGAGGGTAGACTTGAAGCAAGGACCTCTCATTCCGCAGGTGCTCACGCTAACCACGGGACCACGGCCCTCCTGAGCTCGGATTATCCTTGATGTTGCTTATCGTGTGCATGGACTACTCAGTTTGTATATTTTGCTTATTTTTTCATAGTTCCACACAACTTCTTCCTGTTTTCTCGATTGATCTGTGTTCAGTTTTTCAAGGCCTATCCACTGTGCCAACTTATAACTAATTCTGAGAGGGGTACGATGGGGAGGTTCCCTTGTGAGTACCCCAACTGGTGGCCAAGAGTGTCAGCACTACCATGAAAGACGTCCAGTTGAATGGCGAGGTGTTTAATTATTGTGATCCGTCGATCACGTCGATTGAGAGTGTCCGCACGTTGCAACACTGCAGCAGTCACAGCTGTGTGCGGCTGGACGGCATGCGGAAGACCAGTCAGGTTCGCCGGATCTTGTTTGATAATGACGGACACCACGCTCAACATCTCACCGTGCTTTTGTTCACTGCCAGGTTTCTGTAGACATGCTGCCAGCGCATATGGATACCTACGATGCTTTGGTTTCCCGCCAAGAGAAACTCAGTGACAGCTCTCTGCCTGATACGGGCCTCTGCTACAGACGTCGTTTTAAAGGCTACGTATAGCGCCGCCATCCATTGGAACTTTGTGAAACTTTAAGGGCTGGAGTGGGAATATTCCGCGACGTTCACAATAAATTTCCCATTTTATTCAACTGAAAGTGGCCGTGAAATGAAATCTGTTGCGCTACTTACTGATCGCTACTCGTAAGATAAATGTCAACAAATGTAAGAGAGACAGTAATGGTATGTAGCCAGATTAAAGTTGGCGACACTGACATAATTAAATTTGAAACTGAGACACTAAAAGCAATAAATTATTTTCTCCTTTCGGGCAGCAAATTTACAAATGAACGCCGATGTAAAGAGGATTAATACGCAGGCTGCCTGGAAAAGATAAATCTGTTGACATCAACCAAACACGCGTTTAAGTGTAAGGATGTTTTTTTCTTAAAGTATTTGTCTTCGGTGTAGCTCGATGTGAAAGAGAAACTCGAACGGTCAACAGTACCGGCAATATGAAAACGGAAACTCTTCAAATGTGCTGTTACGTAAGAATGGTGGATGTTACATGAGTAGATAGAGTGCATGATGACTAGGTAGTGAACATAACTGAAGGGAAACCACCTTTATGGCACATATTGGACAAAGGAAGCGACTGTTGATGGACACACCCTGAGGTGTGGCGCAGTCATTAAATGCGTAACGTTGGGAAGTGTGGGTGGAAAAAATTGTATGGCGGGTTCAAGTGGGTGTGGACCGCAGCAGCAGTAACGCGGGGTCTCCGGCTGCGTCAGACTGACGACAGCGACAGCCCAAACATTACTAAACAGCATTCAGGTAGTTTGTTACTGATATAGCGTGCCGTCTTCTTGGTGGGACTTACAGAACACCACGAATGACTGAATGTGTCCATCTGGTTATTTAGCAAAAAGTTCATCTCGCTAGCTATTAGTGTCTCCCTCTCTCTCTCTCTCTTCTCAGTCGGCTTGCTGCTATCGACATTTCCTTCATTAGCATTTAATCTCTCTGTCTTATCGCACTAATGATAGTGCTGAAGCCGTATTCTGAAGCGTAAATAAACACTCCTGATAATGTTACTTTCGGACGTATGAAAGTTCAAACTGATAAAATCCATTATAAACGAGAGCTCACCACGCACGAATCGATGAGAGCCTTGCGAGTGCGTCCCTAGGCGTGGGCAGTCGACACGGATCGTGGACCGGTGGCGTATGCGTCTGACGAGTCCACAGGGGTACCGCTGCCTGCCGCCCACACGGTGAGTGCACCCAACTTCTCTTCCACATCACACTGCAGTGTATCCGCCTCTATGTTGTTGTATCTTTGATGGTTCCGCGTAGTTCGTCCTCATTTCCTCTCTTTTCTGTTTTGTGCCACTCCCTACACCGGCTCTCTTTCAGTCCGGTATTTATCAAACGTTGTGGATACGTTTCTCTCATGTTGTTGTTGTTGTCTTCAATCCGAAGATTCGGCTGAAGCAACTCTCCACGCCACTCTATCCTATGCGAGACTCCCCATCTCCAGATAACTACTGCGACCGACGTCCATTTGGAGCTGCATACTGTGCACATACCTTGATCTGCCTCTACAACTTTTAACTCCCACTACGTCCCAGGATTTGAGGTGGTGTGATTGTGCAAGTGATCATGGCTTTGATTGGGAGAGAGCGAATACAGACTGGTTCTTACTTGTTTCATTGCATTTCTACGTCCAACCACATTCGCTTCGACTAATTTTCATATGGGCGCTGATAACCTCGACATTGAGCGCTCTTAACTCACCCACCCATGCATCCACACACACACACACACACACACACACACACACACACAGGCACACACACACTTCCCCGCCTTACTAAACTGACGATTCCTCGACAATACCTCGCTGATAACCCGCCATTGAGCGCCCATGAGCACTTAACTAAACTCGATACCACAAGATATGTCCCATCAACTGGTCTGTTCCTCTAGTCGAGTTTCACCATAAATCCTCCAACATCTCACGTTTCAAAACTTACTGTTCTCTCCTTGTCTGAACTTAACAGTCCTCATTCCACTTCCGTACAGGGCCACAATACAGACAAATAGTGTAAAGATGGCGCCGGTAGAATTGTGTGTGGGATGCTCCAAAACCAGTTGAAAATAAATGGTTCTTCGTGGAGAAAGTGTAAAAAACTTGTAGTCAGTCTGATGTAGATATAACAGATTAACACAACAAAGTAAAACCCTTTGGCATAGGTGAAAACTCTGAAAACTTTACAAAATTATTAAAAGTTTCTGTGGAGGATAACGCTATTCCAACATTAAGAAACAAAAAATCTGCAGGGTGTGATGGAATACCCACCAAAGTTATTAAAGCGGTACTCAATAGAATTGCAAACCCACTAGCTCAATTAATGCATCATTGTTTTGAAGAGGGCTGTTTCCCAGCAGTACTGAAATATGCTGAAGTCAAACCACTCTTCAAGAAGGTATTAAGAGAGACCATGGGAAATTATGGTCCTATCTCGATTCTCCCAGTCCTATATAAATATTTTGGAAAACTTGCTGTTGCACAAATCCAAAACTTCATTGCAAAATATTCTGTTAATTTAAACAATCAAATTGGTTTTCAACAGGGGAAAAATACCATAGATGCATTGAGAAAATAAGTACATTATTGGACAAGAGAAATAAGGTGGCAGGAATTTTCTGCGATCTCACAGACGTTTGATTCTGTAAACCATGCATTGCTTGTTTACAAACTTGGAAAGTATGGCATTAGTAGCAGTGCCCTACAGTGGTTTAAATCCTACTTATAAAACAGAAAACAAAGAGTTAGCAACTTTTCAAATTGATCATATTATTTTTCTGACTGGAAAAATAAATCTGAGGGTGCTCCACAATGCTCCATATTAGGCCCAGTCCTATTTCTCTTCTATGTTAACGACTTGCCATTAAATATCAGCTCCAGATCAGTCCTGTTCGCAGATGATACTTCTATGAGGGCTATCCACAAAGTACATTACGTTTTGGAATTAAAAATAAATAAAGTATTGGAAATTTTTTTATTATATACAGATGAAAGCCACACTTAAATACTACTTTTCTACATAGTTGCCATTTAAATTAAGGCACTTATCGTAGCGATGGACGAGCTTGGAAATTCCTTCGTCGTAAAACTCGGCCGCCTGCGCCTTCAACCACGTGGTTACCTCTTCTTGAAGCTGTGCGACTCATTACTCGATCGCGTCGTTACTGGTGACGAAACATGGGTTAAGCATGTGAACTGCGAGACAAAATTGCAGTCAATGCAGTGGGGGCACACAAATTCACTCCAAAAACCCAAGAAATGCATGCAGACAATGTCGGCAAGGACGGTGATGGCGACTGTCTTTTGGGACAGAAAAGGTGTGATTTTTGTGGATTTCCTGGAAAGAGGCAATACAATAAACTCTCAAAGGTATTGCCAAACCCTGCACAACCTCAGAAGAGCAATACAAAACAAGCGCAGGGGAAAGTTGGGCTCAAAGATCTTGCTGATTCACGACAACGCCCGGGCCCACACGGCAAATGCCACTCGTGAAGTTCTCGAATCCTTTAAGTGGGAGTTGTTTCCTCATCCGCCGTACACTCCTGACCTGGCACCGAGCGACTTTAACTTATTCCCAGCAATGAAGAAGTGGTTGGCTGTGCAGCGTTTTGATGACGACGCACAGCTTCAAGAAGAAGTAAGCACGTGGTTGAAGGCGCAGGCGGCCGAATTTTACGACGAAGGAATTTCCAAGCTCGTCCATCGCTACGATAAGTGCCTTAATTTAAATGGCAACTATGTAGAAAAGTAGTATTTAAGTGTGGCTTTCATCTGTATATAATAAAAAAATTTCCAATACTTTATTTATTTTTAATTCCAAAACGTAATGTACTTTGTGGATAGCCCTCGTATCTTAGTGGAAGATCAGGATTTGGAAAAATTCCCAAATCTGTGATCACTACCCTCAGTACCTTAGAAACTTGGTTTCAGCTAAATGGGTTGAGTCTAAACATTTCTAAGACTCATGTGATGCAGTTCCAAACCAGTCAGTCAAAATGTGAGCAGATTAAGATTGTACACAACAACCAAGATATGGAAGAAGTTGACTCAGTCAAATTCTTAAGTTGAAATGCAGATAAAAATTTCAGCTGGCAGGCACACATTGAATATCTGGCAAACAAACTGAGCAGCTTTGCATTTGCAATGCAAATATTATTAACTGCAACTGACATGGACACATGAAAAGTAGCATATACAAGCTACTTAGAATCTATTATTAGGTATGGTATTGTTTGTTGGGGTAACTCGAGAAATATAGTGCAGATACTAAAAATACAGAAAAAATCTTTCAAAATATCTGCACTGCAAATCACAGAGAACCATGTCGACCATTATTTAGGAAACTTAAAATATTAACTCTGCCATCCTTATACATACACTACTGGCCATTAAAATTGCTAGACCAACAAGAAATGCAGATAATAAACGGGTATTCATTGGACAAATATATTATACTAGAACTGACATGTGATTACATTTTCACCCAATTTGGGTGCATAGATCCTGAGAAATCACTACCCAGAATAACCACCTCTGACCGTAATAACGGCCTTGATACGCCTGGGCATTGAGTCAAAAAGAGCTTGGATGGCGTGTACAGATACAGCTGCCCATGCAGCTTCAACACGATACCACAGTATATCAAGAGTAGTGACTGGCGTATTGTGACGAGCCAGTTGCTCGGCCACCATTGACCAGACGTTTTCAATTGGTGAGAGACCTGGAGAATGTGCTGTCCAGGGCAGCAGTCGAACATTTTCTGTATCTAGAAAGGCCCGTACAGGACCTGCAACATGCGGGCGTGCATTACCCTGCTGAAATGTAGGGTTTCGCAGGGATCGAATGAAGGGTAGAGCCACAGGTATTAACATGTCTGAAATATAACGTCCACTGTTCAAAATGCTGTCATTGCGAACAAGAGGTGACCGAGACGTGTAACCAATGGCACCCCATACCATCACGCCGGGTGATACAACAGTATGGCGATGACGAATACACGCTTCCAATGTGTGTTCATCGCGATGTCGCCGAACACGGATACCACCATCATGTTGCTTAAACAGAATCCGAAAAAACGACGTTTTGCCATTCGTGCACCCAGGTTCATCGTTGAATACACCATCACAGGCGCTCCTGTCTGTGATGCAGCGTCAAGGGTAACCGCAGCCATGGTCTCCGAGCTGATAGACCATGTTGCTGCAAACGTCGTCGAACTGTTCGTGCAGATGGTTGTTGTCTTGCAAACGTCCCCATCTGTTGACTCAGGGATCGAGACGTAGCTGCAAGATCCGTTACAGTCATGCGGATAAGATGCCTGTCATCTCAAACTGCTTGTGATACGAGGCCGTTGGGACCCAGCACGGCCTTCCGTATTACCCTCCTGAACCCACCGATTCCATATTCTACAAACAGTCATTGGATCTCGACCAACGCGAGCAGCAATGTCGCGATACGATAAACCGCAATGGCGTTAGGCTACGGTCCGACCTTTATCAAAGTCGGAAACGTGATGGTACGCATTTCTCCTCCTTACACGAGGCATCACAACAACGTTTCACCAGGCAACGCCGGTCAACTATTGTTTATGTATGAGAAATCGGTTGGAAACTTTCCTCATGTCAGCACGTTGTTGGTGTCGCCACCGGCGCCACCCTTGTGTGAATGCTCTGAAAAGTTAATCATTTGCATATCACAGCATCTTCTTCCTTTCGGTTAAATTTCGCGTCTGTAGCACGTCATCTTCGTGGTGTAGCAATTTTAATGGCCAGTAGTGTATATGAGATTATTATATTTTTGTGCACTAGACATGAATTATTTGAGGGAAATCATTTTGTCCATTCACATGACACTAGAAACAAAGAAATTTTTATGCTCCCCACCCACCGCCTCAGACTGTATGCCCAGGGACCTCAATAAATAGGAATGAAAATTTGTAATAATTTAAAAGGGAACAAGCTGATGCAGGTCACTAAACTGGAACCATCAAAACGACAAAAATTTGAAATATTTCCGTTAACTATGCAATTACTGTAAGCATTCCTGTAAATAAATGTAATTCCTAACCTTTTATGTAACGTTGGAATTAAAAGTAGGTAAATAAGAAATCTTTCCTGTATTTTAAGTTGCAAATCAAATGATTTTTTAAGTACTTACTCTTCCTCAATAACATTTGTATAATATGTACATATAAGTATGCAAAATACCTAAAGCATTTAGAAAAAGGTCTTCAGACATTAAGTATATATGCAGGGACGAAGAAACCAGCTGTACCTGTAAAACTCATGGAAAATGTAGATCTCAAATTTTAGGAACAGATCAAAGTTATGAAAAATTTAAATTTTAAAATTCTCACAAAATTCTTTAAAACCAATTTAAAAAGCATTCATTTGGCATAACTGCCTCAGAATGAAGCTAGAATTGATTCCTGTACTCGTTGACATAAAAAAATTCGAAAACCTGATAGTATGAATTTAATGTTTTCCTCAGTTTTGCTTTATGAGTCGAAAAAATTTCAAAATTGGTCCAATTTCGAAAAACTTAGTGCTTTTTGAATTCATGGATTGATGCTGTACAACTTTGAACCAGTGAGGTATTGATAAAATTTAATGCTGGAAAGTTACACCACATTTAAAATGGGTAAAACACAGTTTCTGACAAACTTGGAAAAATTTGCCTTTTTCTGGATCCCCATAAATGTCGAACTACTGGATCTATTTTGATTTTTTTCTTTTAATCGACGCAGTATTTTGTCACGTTTAGTTTACTATAGAATGGTTATTTCCAAAATGTGGACTATTTTCGAGTTATAGGCGAAAAACTGGAAAAAGTCCGAAAATTTCGAGGTTTTTCGGGCACCAGAAGTTGTCCCCCTACTTTTGAACAGCACATCTTGTACTGCATTCCAGGATGTTATTTCGGGTGTCACAGGCTCATGGTGTAGACTTTGATACTAAGGCAAGAATGTTTAACTCCACTAATGGCTGTGTACCAATACGGTCAAGACTATATCCGTGTAGGCCTTAAAGCACGTACCCTTCACACTTCCATTACTATTTCAAATGGCAAATAAGGAAAGGCTTCTGTCCTTCCGCTAATACACTGCAGTGCCGGCTATTGCTATAGTGCGCCCAGCTGGCTCTCCTTAGCAATGTCCTTTGACCGTGTTTTGCTTCACAATACATAACACTCTTGCCTGCCTGCGGCTGGCTCTGTTGCAATTCACTTCCGCTCTGACAAACGTTTTGACTGAATACGATCAATACGCTGCAGTGTGATCAAGGAAGTGGTCTCAAATGCTTAGACCCTGTAAAATAGATATTTCGTTTTAACATGTATGTAAGTAATTTTTTATAAGTAATAATAGCCTAATCTGTGTAACATATAGGCCTACCTTTCCATCAGCGTCCTATTTGCTTTACCTCCCCCCACCTCCCAGAACATTTATTTGAGTAAATCTGTCAATATTTCAGGAGTAACCATACATATCATAACTGAAACGTTCATCTAATTTGAGCATTCAATTCATTTTACTTTTGAGCTTCATTTTGAAATTTTCAAAATATGTAAGCCTGTACCATTCTTTGCGATATACAAACAGTTAGTTAGTTGAAACTTGAAACTTCCTGGCAGATCAAAACTGTGTGCCAGACCGAGACTCGAACTCGGGACTTTTACCTTTCGCGGGCAAGTGCTCTACCAACTGAGCTACCCAAGCACGACTCACGACCTATCCTCACAGCTTCAATTCTGCCAGTACCTCGTCTCCTACCTTCCAAACTTCACAGAAGCTCTTCTGTGAACCTAGTCTCTGCAATATCCTTTCTTTCAGGAGAGCTAGTTCTGCAAGGTTCGCAGAAGAGCTTCTGTGAAGTTTAAAGGTAGGAGACGAGGTATTGGCAGAATTGAAGCTGTGAGGACGGGTCGTGAGTCGTGCTTGGGTAGCTCAGTTGGTAGAGCAGTTGCCCGCGAAAGGCAAAGGTCCGAGATCGAGTCTCGATCTAGCACACAGTTTTAATCTGCCAGGAAGTTTCATATCAGCGCACACTCCGCTGCAGAGTGAAAATCTCATTCTGGAGTTAGTTAGATAGTTGGTAGGTTTCATGTTCCATAAATCATTTGCACAATAAATCCTAATGATGTGGAATGAATCGTTTTATATTAACATCAATTTTTTTAAAATATGCCTTCAGGCAATTCCTACCCATCACCACTTACAGTGTACAATAATACACAGGCTCCTGCAGAATAGGAGGAGTTCTCAAACATAAAGGTTTTCCGTTTAGTTTCAAATTTTACTTTCCTGTCTGTCAGGTATTTTATATCACTGGATAACTGATCCAAACTGTTGGCTGCAGCATTACCAACACCTGTTTGTTCTACAGAAAACCCTAATGTGGCGTAATGAATGTCATTTTTTCTTCTGGTATTGTAATTAAGTACGTCATAGTTCCTGTTGAAGCTCAGTGGATTATTTACAACAAACTTCATGAGGGAATAACTATACTGTGAAATGGGTAGATTTTTACTCGCACGCTGAGCAACAAGCACGAATGACAAAAACGTATTCATATAAGTTTTCGGCCAAGACCTTATTCAGAAAGGAAGCAAAGCACACAAACACACATGGACACACACACACAAACTGCTGTCTATGGCTGTTCTAACCACAATCTTTTTTAAGGAGGTAGGAAATGTGAACAATGAATAATTATTGGCTGGAGGATTTTAAAGCATGAGAAAGTGCACCAACTATCAGCGCTGTCATAAAGCCATGCAGGGATGAGACCATTGATATAGTATGGTTCGGATGTCATACTGTTTGCAGTCTGGAAGGCAACGAAAAACACAGGAAAAATGAAACTACACAGCACAGCTGTAATTCATGTAAATAAAAGAAAATATTGCTCGAATGATTCCCGTTACGAACGAAATGTGATTCCTTTAATCTTTTGATTACAGTAGGATCGATTAGTACATACATAAATGAAGCAAACTGACATTTTTGATGAAACAACTATGTCTCGACACAATTAGAAGACCATATGCTATCTCGGATGCAACCACAAAAGCCGACACATATCACCAGCGACATCGACTTTAAGTTTGTCACGTAATGACAACTCCCATTTTTTCCCTCCATGACTTCCTGCCTTTCTTACTTGCGTTACTTGTATAATTTTTATGTGTTACATGCATGTCATGAATAGTTTAGTGTTAACATTCTTCTTATTTAACTGTGGATTGTCATTCTGACACGTGGCTACCCCAATAAACACCACAACACATGTAAGTCATTTTTTTACTATTAACCTGTATGTGCTATCTGATCATGATGTGCAGCATCTTATGTTAAACGTTGAAATTTGTCAAGATATACAATCTATGTAATCTGAATACAGAAGGGTAATAAATCTGTCAAAAATTGAGAATGTTAGGAGACTGCTCAAAGGCTGGATAGGTGTTTATAATACTGCTGACTCAAATCGAAAATGGAAAGTATTCATTAACACAGTTACTTCCTCATTTAAAAATACGAGTAGTTTTCCCCCAACAGTAACTGAAATCAAACAGAAGTCTAAAAATAAATCATGGATGACGCAAGGAATAAAGGTATCATGTGGGACAAAAAGGAAACTGTATCTACTATCAACAACTCTGATGTTAGCATTGCAAAGCATTACAAAGAATACTGCAAAATATTGAAGCAAGTAATCCAGAAATTTAAACAGCTTTATTATGAGACAAAAGTAATTATATCAGGCAACAACATAAAAACTATACGGAATATAGTGAAGACAGAGACACATGGGGCCAGAAATGAAGAGGAACAGATAGCTCTAAAAATAAATGAGACATTGGTAACAAGTGCATGTAGTGTCGAAAATTCCTTAAACAAGTACTTTGTTTCTATTACTGACAGTCTGGGGACAGTCTGGGGTTGTCAGGTTCAGTAAACAGTGCACTGGAATATCTGACACCAGTTTCTACAAACAACTTCGGTAAAATTCAAATGGGATTCACTTCTATCAAAGAGGTTGCATCCATCATAAAATCATTAAAATCAAAGTATTCCATTATTTATGATAACATATCAATGACGTTCATCAAGAAGTGTTCATGTGAGTTGAGTTTTATCTTAAGTTACTTGTGTTATCAATATCTTATCAGCAGAACATTTCCATACTGGCTAAAGTATGCTGAAGTTAAGACTCTTTACAAGAAGGAAGATAAAGAGATACCTTCAAACTATTGACCAATTTCATTTTTGCTGGGCTTTACAAAAAATTTGAAAAGGTCGCGTTCAGGCGTCTTCTTAAGCTTCTGACTGAAAATAATATATTGTTCAAGTCACAGTTTAGGTCTCATAAGGGTTCAAGTATGGAGAAGGCTATTTACAAGTACAGTGAGAAAGTACTTAATTTATTAACTAACCAATTAGAGGCTGATAGTTTTTCTGTGACCTGTCAAAAGCCTTTGACCGTGTGAATCACAGCATTCTCTTAAGTAAATTAGAATATTATGGTGTCACTGGCAACGCTGCAAAACTGTTAGAGTCTTGACAAACTGCCTGTTGGCTTCTGTCTCGGGTTCTTCGGCCGACGTTCGCTGATGATTTTACTGACGTTTCGCCAGCACGAGTGGTTGGCATTGTCAAAGCTTCACCCTAGATTGCCGGTGGTGAACTGTAGCCGAGCTCACGGCCGCAGACTATATTATACATACCTGGCGCGCCAACGTCTGAGTGCTTCTCCGCGGTCATTTCCGGCGCGGTTCTTCTCTTGCTAACTGCGACTGCAGAGAACGACCGTCGCAGGCAGCAAGAGAAGAATCGCACCGGAAATGACCGAAGAGAAGCCCTCGGACGTTGGCGTGCCGGATACATATAGTCTGCGGCCGCGAGCTCGGTTCCATTTCACAACCGGCAATGGAAGGTGAATCTTTGACAATTTCAACCACTTGTGCTGGTGAAACGTCAGCAAAATCATCAGACGAACGTCGGCCGAAGAACCCAAGACAGAAGCCAATAGGCAGTATTTCAACAAGCTGCCACGAAAATCTTAATAATTTTGTAGTTAGGGTCTTACCTAACTAACAGGAAACAGAGGGTGTCATTACAAAATAGCTGTGGAGTAAGCAATCAGTCTTCTTCTGACTGGGAATTATTACGTGTGAGGGTCCTCAAGGTTCCAACTTGGGTCTGTTGCTTTTTCTTGTGTAGCCTACATTCATCACCTACTGTCTGTTTTCAGATGATACAAACACTGCAATAAATAGCAAGTCAGGCATGGATTTATAAATGACTGCTAATCAAATTTTCACTGATAAGAGATTTCCTTCCAATAAGTGTATATGAACACAGGCATATAGAAGAAGTTGACAGTGCTAAATTTCTGGAATTACAACTCGATAATAAATTCAGTTGGAAAGGGCATACCTCAGAATTGCTGAAGCACGTAAACAAGTCTATATCTTCAATGCGAATGTTGTCAGATATGGGAGGTATAAATTTAAAACAACTTGTATACTTTGATTACTTTCATTCTATTATGTCATATAGGATAATATTCTGGGGTAACTAGTCAAACCGAGTAATAGTTTTTAAAGTGAATAAGTGTGTAATAAGACTTATTTGTGATGTAAACTGAAGAACATCATGCAGAAACCTGTTCAAGGAACTGGTTATTCTAGCCATTGCTTCTCAGTATTTTTATTCCTTGATGAAATTTGTTGCAAATAATATGTCTCCATTTTCAACCAACAGCTCAATATATAGCATCAATACTAGGAATAAGAGCAGTCTACATAAGAACAATAAGAATAAGAACCTACACAAAGACCTCAAATCGCTTACCTTGGTCCGAAAAGGGGTCCAGTCTACTGGAACACATATTTTCAATAAATTGCCAGCAAGTATTAGAAACAGAGTCTGAAAGCCTTTGGTAGGTAGTTCGTTCTACTCTACAGCTAACTATCCTAATAGAGACTGTTGGGTCAGCTTAAGTAAAAATGTTTGTCAGACTCCAGTTTTGACAGCACTTGGTCACAAGAGTCGCGATTAGGTATTTCTTGTATGATAAATTTATTAAAAGTGCATAACTATGTTCCATTCTGACAGTGTATTAACCCTGTAAATATTAGCACTCCAGTTTGCTGTAACATAGTCACATATTTTGACAATCTCCTAACAAATGATCGTGTAAGTGATTGCAGACGCGCACAGCGACTGGAACGATGCACAACAGACTGCTCAGAAGTGCCTACACGCCAGTAAAGATAGTTCCTCATCATATGGCCCAAAGCCCACAGTGAACCCTACATCACGAAAAAGCAGATCTCATTCATATATTGGAAATGTGACTGCCCTTGAGATGTCTGACAGAAGCTCTCCTGTTCACGTTTTTCCTACAGCACACTGTTTGTGCAGTCGGGACACCTGCAATGCACGAGCGTATTTAACTGACACAGTTAGTGTCACAGTTAGCGATTTGGCTGCCCTATGGACGGGACAGTTGCTTCTTAATGACGGGAAATAGTCAGGTGTGAAACTAATCGACAGTTCCCCAACTGAGTGTTACAGATTTGTTACTTCCACCTTACGCACAGGGTGTTTAAAAGTGTCTCGAATCCTTACAGGAAACAGTACTGGGCAAAACTAGGGAAAAAGGTCCTACTAACGTCTGTGAGGAAACAAGTTCTAGTACTTGTTGAGACACGGCCGTCTGAGCTGTACTCAGAACGTTCGATACTAACTGGTTCAGGTTGCGTCCGTTGCTCTTTTCTGATTGGTTGCGTTTGCTTACGAGTGTAATGTAACGGTCACTCAGACATTTAACGAATGTTCCCTACGTTAAAATTTCTGTACGTATCTTTGGTCCTATCTGGCGCAGATCCCACAGACTTGAGCGGTAAATACAGGGTTATTCTAAATGACGGACCAATTTTCAAAACTTCGTTTTTATTCAAGTATAAATCCAACATTAACAAGTTTTATACCAATGAAAAGAGCAAGTTTCAAAGTTTTTTTTCCATAATGTTTCATATCAAGTTAATAAATTTAATAATTTATAATTAATTAATTTTTAATAATTAATTAATAATTAGAGATGTGACAGCTGTTATAAATGTTCAATGTGGCCACCGTTGGCTGCACGGCAAACATGGACGCGGTAGCCGAACTCGTCCCACACATGCGAAAGCGTATCTGCTGTTACTGAGTGCACGGCAGCAGTGTTCCGGTTCCGCAGATCGTTGAGTGTGTTTGGTAGAGGCGGGACGTGAACAGCTTCCTTCACGTAACCCCGTAAGAAATAGTCGCAGGGTGTGAGATCAGGAGATCTCGAAGGCGAGAAGGGCAGAGCCAGGTCCTCAAGTCCCCTGCGACCGATCCAGTGCTGAGGAAAACCCTCGTACATCATGGAGCCAATGGGGCAGAGCTCCATCCTGTTGGAAAATGAAGTCCTGGGAATCTTCCATAGCTTGAGGTAACAGCCATTGTTCCAACATGTCTAGGTATGTGATTCCCGTTACAGCTCTTTCCGTAAAGAAATATGCTCCACAAACCTTTGTACGGGATATGGTACAGAACACGTTGATCTTTCATTTTGCGCTAATGAATGTCGATTTTCCAAACCCCATATGTGAACATTGTGTCTGTTGAGTTTTCCACTAAAGTGGAACGTCACTTCATCGCTAAAAATTACCTGCTGTAGAAATGCGTCATCCTCCATCTTTGCTAGCACATAACAAGAAAATGCGAGACGATTCTCTTCGTCATTGCGGTTGAGAGCCAGCACAAGTTGTAATATGTTGGGCTTGTACGGTAAACGCCGTCTCAGAACTCTCTATACAGTTGGTTGGGGTATTCCAAGTTCTCGACTGGCTCTATTGGTAGACTTACTGGGATTGCGCACAAAACTTTCTCGAATCCATCGGACATCATCCTCAGACACAGGTGGTTGGCCTGTGCTTTTTCCTTTGCACACACTCCCTGTCTGTTTAAATTGCTTTAACCAATTGAGAGTTACAGGTTTGTTACTTCCACGTTACGCACAGGGTACTTTTGTGGCTTTGTGGTCGAATACCGAATTTGGTACGAAATGCCCGCTGCAGTGAAACTTGCGGCTCACTTTTCGCGTACTCGAGAACGCAGAAAACCCTGTGCTCCACAGTCGCCATCTCACTCTCAACTGTCACTGAAATGGAATGACGGTCCTATTGCCGCGCGAACTCTACGGGTCGCTTCTGAAACCATCACCGCCCACTAGCCGCTGCCCGACAAAAACTTTTAAACTTCCTCTTTTTATTGGTATAAAGCTTGTTCTTTTTGGATTTGTACTTGAATATATACGAATTTTTGAAAATGGGACCACCATTTAGAATAACCCTGTACTCTAGGATGGGTCGCAAGAGTGGTTTGTACGCTATCTCCGTTGTACACTGACTGCATTTTCCCAGCATCTACATCTACATGAATACCCTGCAATTCAGGCTTCAGGTTGAGGCAGTACTTTTAGTGGAACCACCTGCACACTGTTTCTATGCCGTTCCACTCTCGAAAAGAGCGCAGGAAAAATGAGCACACTAATTTCTCTTCTTATTTTATTATGATGGTCGTTTCTCCCCGTGCAGTTTGGTGACAGTAAAATATGTTCACATTCAGAGGAGAAATTTGGTGATCGAAAATCCATGAAGAAATATCACCGCATCGGAAAACGCTTTTGTTTTAATGCTTGCCGTCGCAACTCGCATTCATACCCATGTCTCTCTCCTATTTCGCGACCGTTCAAAACGAGCTGCACTTCTTTGTATGGTTTCGATGTCCTCCGTGAATCCTACCTGGTAAAGATCCCTCACCACCCAGTAGTACCCTAGCACAGGACGGACAAGTGTGGTGTAGACAGTGTACCAATGAACCGAGTTCTGTTACAGCTGTTTAACAGCGACTGAGCTTATGTGATCGTTTCGTTTCATAACACCACAAACACTTAGACCCAGCTATTTGTTTGAGTTTTGCTATCTCGGCAGCAAAATAACTGATGCTGCCTGAAGAAGAGTTAATATAGAATGTAGACTAGCAATAGGAGGATAGTTCTGTTTCGTTAGTCTTCAGTGTTTTGGCTTTTGTTTCCGTAGAAGGCGTCAGTGAGGAATGCTGAATATAAATTAAAGTGATGGAAGTATTTTGTGTTGTGAATTGATAATAGTGATTTATTCATCTCATACATAAATTTGCAATCCAATTGGTTTGCGTACAGGAGACATGCAAAAATTTTATAATACAGCCACAATGATTTTTACATTAATAAATAATAGCACTACCATACATAACAACACTATAAAGATATTTGTTGGAATGTGTAACACCTTGTATCCGGCTCAAATTTCCAGTTCGTTCTGCATGAATTCATCTACTGAGTAATAACACTTCGATATCAGTACCTCATATAGCTTTCTTTTGAGTGAACCTTCTTCTTAAGGCTGACTGGCGCTATTTGCTGCCTCAGGTTGGCCATCGCCAGTCTCTCCTCCTCAGCTTCTTCGCCCCAAAGTGCCTCACAGGCTCAGCCTCATCTTCCTCCTCAACGAGGCAACCGTCCAAGTCTACATCGAGTTCACTGGTGCATTCTTTTTTGCAGCTGCAGAACACCGGTATCAGAAGCTCTTGGGGAGCAGGTTCTTTCATTATAGGAATGGGAGTGAGTCCCAGGCTGTCCCATATGCAACACCATTCAAGCGGGTCTAGCGTGTTTCCCATCCACCACTGAACCTGGAGGAATGCTCTGTAACTGTGCAGGTCTGCAGTGTTGAGTGATGGAGGATGTCAGGGCAAGATGAACTTCACCTTCGTTGAAATCCTTACAAACAGACGTTACCTCAGCATCATTGATGCTGCAGGTGGTCGTTCTTCCATTGCCATACATTGCCATCAGGGTCTTCTCCCCAGCTCTACTAATGTCTGCTGGAGTTCCAGATGCCTTTTAGATCACCATAGCAGCTTCCCTCAATGTTAGGTTACTGTCGGCGAGAACACACAGTTTTATTTTCCCATGCCCAAATTGTGTATAGGTTGTGTCACACCCAGAAAAGGCATGCAAGAGGAGGAGGTGTTTCTTCTCAAACTGGTACAAGGAGGTGGGGTACTACGTTTCAGCCGGCCGTGGTGGCCGAGCGGTTCTAGGCGTTTCAGTCTGGAACAGTGAGACCGCTAAGGTCGCAGGTACGGATCCTGCCCCGGGCATGGATGTGTGTGATGTCCTTAGGATAGTTAGGTTTAAGTAGTTCTACGTTCTAGGGGACTGATGACCTCAGAAGTTAAGTCCCAAAGTGCTCAGAGCCAGATGAACCATTTTACTATGTTTCAGCTTCCCCCTTCCTTCCTGGCTTCAGTAGGTAGATGTTGTTGCAGGTGGCATTGCTGGGAGCCCCACATAGGATGATTGGGATGTCAGTTCCTCACTGACCACAAACACAGTGTCGAATCTGGGTGACTGAGAGCAAGCTGTTGTCACAATCAGTAAATCAGCGTCCTCTGCTGCCTCCAGTACTAGAAGCGAAGATCCTTCCATATGTTTTCTCAACATTTGAATGAGGCACCTCTTATTCGTTTAAATCTCACGAACGTCTCCTGGGAAACTCTCATCAGCTCAACATCAGCTGAAGTCTTCACTTTCACACGCCGAGCTGTTTCTGAGATTTTACTGCCTCGCTGATTCGCCTGACTTGGGTACCCATCGAACACAACAATTACTCTAGATCTGTAGTGCCAACTGACGCAGCTGACATACTTTTTTGCAAATGACACCAAAAGATTCGTGCTTGTCCCACACAACGTTGTGAAGACGCAATCTTCTATCCACAACAACCATTTCATTTTGAAATCCTGTGGAAACTGCTGCTCGCTTAAAAACCTTGTACAACTGAGATTTGGTTCCATTTCGTACTCCGCCTTCGTTGAACAATGATAATGGTTATAGTGCCAGTTCATGGGTGACAAAGTGCTTGAGATCTTCGTCAGATTGTTTCGCTCTGCATATTCGTTGAAACAACGTCATAGGATCAACAGCAGTCAGCATTTGGGAGCCAACTTTCAAGGTTTGTGTGACCTGGGCGAGTGTAACAACTTTATCCATGCGTTTGAACTTAAGGCTGTGGAAGTTTTGGCCAGTCATCTTTGTCATACATGCTTTGCCTATTTCTTGGGATGAATGACAATTCACCGCCAGTTTGTGACAGTCAACGTTGTCTCGAGCCACTGTCGTGGGACTTGCATCAATATGCTGCTCAGACGAAACAGTAATCAGCTGGTAGTAGGTTTCCTCGGTGTCACACACTTATTGCAGGTTGACATTCCCTTGTGTCCACATGGCAAGAACACTTTCACTGAAGCCTCTACCACTACTGAGGCCCCCCTTAACTTTGCTGGACCTCATCAATGTCTGCTTTATCGTCATGTCCGACCAAACAACGCACCAAAAGTTTTCATTCTGCCTTACGGGGAAATATTCTCCTCTGGGGAAATGGTCGAACTCAGTGGTGTCCAAGGTCATCACGTCTTGTATGTAAAGACGAGCACTTTTGGCATACAACAAGTGCCCCGCTGCATGAAAGAAGGCAACATTTTTTTAGTAGTGGCAGGTTTAGAGTAAAGTTACCAATTCGTTCTGCCTCTATGAACTGTTTCACCAGAGTGGCCGATTTGAAGTAGATAACCCAAAATGTTAAAATAGGCTCTCTTTGTTGAAGAGATTCCAAGGTGCTTCGAAATTTATTACTGACTGACAGCACCACATTTTTCTCGTCAAGGATCAACGATTGACCTCCTCTCAACAGCCTTTCCATTTCAACACTCCTCCTCTCACTCAGCTGAACCATTCCCATGTCAATAATGCCAGTGTATTTTGGATGAGGATCTGTGACCTGACTGCTCGCCTGTAGGCATGGCCAGACTGCATTTTGTCAACACTGTTTGTAGCATAGATGACTGACAGCAAATCCGTCAACCCATTCCCTGCCATAATCGTTGCAATACATCCCATAAAAGATATAATGAGATGAAAACCTCCGAGCCTTACAACCACATTTTTAAAACCAAGATCCCCATTATGAACTAGATCAATAGCCTTCATGTACAATGGTTGGTCAAAGGTCACTGCACAACTCTTTTGTCCAATTTATTGACATTTTTTGGTCGCTTCCCAAAGAGAAGTGTAGACGGTGTTGACATCGGTTCAAATGGTTCAAATGGCTCTGAGCACTATGCGACTTAACTTCTGAGGTCACCAGTCGCCTAGAACTTAGAACTAATTAAACCTAACTAACCTAAGGACATGACACACATCCATGCCCAAGGCAGGATTCGAACCTGCGACCGGAGCGTGTTAACATCGGGAAGTGGTGCATTGATCAATGGGAGGAATAGAACAGGTGAGCGGACGTCTTCAATGTTTTTTGTTGCTTCCTTCCTGAATCCATTCCATCCAGGATGTTCTGGGAAGGTCCCCCACTTCCCATACAACCAGATAATGTCAGTAAATGACTGTAGACTGTCGTCAGCAATATTTATGTCACAAGCAATTAAATTTTTGAAACTGTCCTTCATTCTACACGACTGGAGTTGAACAGTGTTTGAACTTTTAACAGTCTCTGCAGAGGAGCAAATTGGCAGTGATGATGTCGTGTGACTAGGGCCTCCCGTCGGGTAGACCGTTCGCTGGTGCAAATCTTTCGATTTGACGCCACTTCGGCGACTTACGCGTCGATGAGGATGAAATGATGATGATTAGGACTCCACAACACCCAGTCCCTGAGCGGATAAAATCTCCGACCCCGCTGGTAATCGAACCCGGGCCCTTAGGATTGACATTCTGTCGCGCTGACCACTCAGCTACCGGGGGCGGGGCAGTCTCTTTATTGTTTCGACAGGAGCCATTGCAGAATGAAGAGTGATACACACGATGCCTCCCCTGCAATGGAACGTATTCAACTGTCAAGAGTGTTGACGTTACTGTCCGTATTGTCAAAGACGAATTGACAATAAGATGGCTGCAGCACTGAATCTGTCTGAGAACAGAGCACGCAAGATGTCTCAAAACGAATTGCTTCTCAGTGGGATGCAGAAAATCCCGCGATGACAACTTGTCTATGAATAGCCTGGAGCCAAATCTCTTGTACAGATAAACAGTTGTTCCAAGCAAGACTGGAGATAAAAACGAACTGGGTCTGGTTGTTGCAATGATTTCGTGCGAGAGCGTAACAATCTTCTTTCTCCACTCTCCCGACTCGCCTTTTTGTGTTTAACAGCTCCTGTTTCAAGGAAGAGTTTGAAAGTGCCTGGTATTGCAGACTCATCGTTGAGCAGGAAATTGTTGCCAGGAGGTGGATATTGGTGTGAGTCATATGCAGCAGAGCAGATGTATTTCATAACTATTTCTGCTGCTGCTTGCACAGTTCTGTTTCGTTAGTCTTCAGTGTTTTGGCTTTTGTTTCCGTAGAAGGCGTCAGTGAGGATTTTGTGCCCAACATTTTGGAAACAAATGACTGGTGACTTTTGTGCTCGTTCAACATGCAGAAAATCGTCAGCAAACCATTTGAACATACGAGCTTTCACTGTCCTTATATCTGGGCGATTTTCCTCTTCCACCTGGTTCATCAACTCGTCAACAGCACACTGGCATTCATCTGAGTGTTCAAGGTGCGAGATTGTTTTTTCCATTGCCCTATCAATTATGGCAGAAGCTTTACGTCCTGCTCCTTGCTGACCCTCTGATGAAGGGTTCCATTGAAGTTTATTCTTACATACTCAGTGATACCATGCGTCAACTTCAACCAAGTCTAACTTCTCATCATGCAAACGATTTACTATATCTTGATCCTCACGAAAAGTAGCTGCGTTCATCATGCCCTGTCTGACTTCTGGTTTCATGATCTCGTGAATTTGGTATTTCTTGTCGTTTCGTCTTCATTTCTGAAACTCTTTGAATTCTTCTGTGAGACTCTCACCACAACAGTGCTCTCAAAAATTGAAAGTTTGACTTAAGTCACGAACTCGTCCTGCTACAGTTGATTGTGTAGCTTCTTTATACCCATAGCAAATGTAAGTGTCAATCACTTTAGGGTTACTATAATGTTTTTGGTATGTAATATGAATCTCTCTCCAGCAGACGAGTGTGGTCAGCATTCTCCCTTTTTCTACTGCTCTCCAACAATGCTCACTCACTTTTCTCTGACAACTGCCTATTCACCTTCATCACCACCGACTTGACAGATGAAACAAACGTTTCCACTCATGTTGAGACAAAAACACAACAACTACTCACAGCATGTTTGCATCCATTCAGTTTGGCGAAAAGGTTTGAACCAAAGAGCTCGATGGGGAAAACGAAGTGGGGGAGTGGGCCGCCCCCGTGACCTTTGGCCCTACACGAGGGAAACCAGCTACCTGGTCTCCACTCTTTCCTTCACACTTCTCAGCATTACGAAATAGCTCACCAAGTGCCATTCTTTGATATGCACATATACCTATATACTGACTGAAGGTATAAGTCAGTGGGATTTTATTTAGGCAGAATATATTCTGGATGATCAACTTTCCTAAGTTAGTAATGAAATTCAATATTTTCATATGTATTTAAATGGATGTGCAAGTAGGTGCACGGAGATTACTCGTTTAGACCTATATAGCTCTTCAGTTATTAGAATATATATTGCGAACAAGAAGCCAGCAGTACTAGGTGAAAATTATGAAAAAATTAGATTTTCAAATTTTCACAGATTTCCTTGACACCAATTTCAAATGCATTCAGGTGCATGAAGTCAAACTTGTAGCCATAAAAAAAGTGTGAAATTAAGGTTTTCCTCAATTTTGATTTATGAGGCAAAAAAATTTCAAAATCAGCAGTTTTGAAAAATTTGTGGTTTTGGAACTCATGGATTGATGCTCTACAACTTTTAGGCAGGGGGGGTATTGATAAAAGTTGATACTGGAAAGTTACAATAAATTTAAAATGGGTAAAAAGCAGATTTTGGCAAAGTTGGAAAAATTTTCTGTTGTTTTGATCCCTTTAAAAATCGAACTATAAATTTTTTTCTTTTAATCGACTCAGGATTTTGTCTTCTTTATTTTAGTACAGAATGGTTATTGCTGAAATATGGACCATTTTCGAGTTATAAGGGAAAAACTGAAGAAAGTCCACCCTCCCCCTCCCCCCCCCCCACTTTCGAGCTCAAAAACTTAGATTTGTCATACTCACACCATACTTAACGATCCTAGAAAAAATATTTTTCTAGAATTAATGTAAGCTGAAGCACTTTTTGGATCCTCTATATACTAGGCTATAGCGCATCTCTCTTCTTTTGTTACCTCCAGGAAGGAAACAGAAAGCACTCCAAAGTAAATATTACAGACCACTCAAAGACATTCCACACTTTTTGTCTTTACAATCGACTATTTGTGTCGCCACAACAAATGATCCCAGCACCATTAAGCCGTTCTAAAAAACATTTTCTAAGTAACAATAATCTTTGCTAGCCAAATTACTATCATTAAACTGTAATATGTAACTTTATTTCCATGAACGTGTATTATGTAACAACTTATAGCATAATTAGAAATGATAAAGAGTGAAATGTAGGAACTGAAAAATATTAGAAATTATTTTTGTTGAGGTATGTCCACAAGATACATCCTTCGTCATATGCAATCGTAGACACATGGTAATAAAAGAGCATGCACAAAAATTTGTGGAAAGAGTGCATGTACACATGAGTGTTCTCATGTCCACATGTTGCTTCATTGCATAAGCAGTCTGTTGTGAATCCCCTTCTTTGCTTGGGAGCTTGTGTTGAGTTTACTGTGACGAAAAGGTGACAGAAAAAGAAAATTCAAAATTGACTGTAGGTCAAGAAGTATATAAACCACAGAGGTATGAGAAATACAAAGTGATTGTAACGGTTTGTGTGCAAATTTCAGAAGGAAGTCACAACGTGATTTTAGATTTTCTGCTTATGAAAATACTCGTTTTTATTATTTATTCCTCATTTCAAAGCAAAGCACTTCAATTCTATCAAATTTGTAACTTGTGAAGGCCAATTCACACTGGCCGTCACATCATGTCCAGTCCCGTCCTGTCCCATCCTTTCAAAACATTTTACAATGCATTTCAAATGGTGGCATCCACACTGGCCATCCTATCCCATCCCATCACGTCATGGCACCTTCAGGGTTTCTCTGGAGGAAAGTTTGATGGCTGACGTCTTCCATCCATTGCTGCTCACACGACTCAGAAGCTCATTTCCTCACGATACATGGCCAAGGGCAGATCTCCACATTTCGTCTCAGGTATTAATGACCGTTTCAGCTGTATTTAATCCTTTCTTTCTGGATCACAACCGGTTTTGTAGGTCTAAAAGTCACCTCTTCAGAGTGGAAAAGCTCATTTTCTTGCCCTTAGTATGAGACAGCACACGCCGCGTCCTGTGTATGCAGTTCTGTATAGATTGGAGAAGCAACCACTATGATACGATTTGGTTTGGATGCACCCATATATTGGAATCTGGTAGTTTTTAATCCATGACATACCGTCTTTTAGCGCTTTTTGTTTTGACAGACAATGAATGTTGGGTAAAAAGATTTCGAGCTTTTCCGCTCTGATGTTTTAATCATATGTTCACCTGAAGATGTGGCTTTTTGTGCCACAAAACTGGTTGTGATCCAGTAATAAAGGACTAAATACAGTTGAAGCAGTATTAATACCCAAGATGAATAATTGTGGCTGTGATTGCCCCAACTACGAAGTTATCTGCAGCTCCATATTTCGATTAATTTTGGTTTTCGTGGTTGATATCAATTATTCGTTGTTCATTATTTGCTGTAAATTATTTCGTTTCGTTATTTATTTTGTTAAAATTTGTAATAAATGACGACAGACTGATTGAAACAATGAGACATCAGTCTAAATTTTATGACATGAGCATACTAAATTACTTGCCCTCTGCTACACTTATAAATTAGATATTTATAGATACCAGTACCATATTTAAAATTTTGCAATGAAATGGATTGCAGTATGGCTGCAACTTGAAGTGAAATAAGTACTGTGGGTAGAATCAGATTGATTAGAAGGTGGAATTTATTTGTATGCTGTCAGGCATTTTTAGTGCTACCTAACTAAATATCGAGAAACCTCCAGGTGCTGCAAGTTGTTTGTTTAAATATGTATTTGTGGCAGGTCTATTTATTGTTAAGCAGCTCTCATAATTTAGTGCGCGTCAGTTTGCGGCAAGCATCTACTTCTACATCTACATTTATACTCCGCAAGCCACCCAACGGTGTGTGGCGGAGGGCACTTTACGTGCCGCTGTCATTACCTCCCTTTCCTGTTCCAGTCGCGTATGGTTCGCGGGAAGAACGACTGTCTGAAAGCCTCCGTGCGCGCTCGAATCTCTCTAATTTTACATTCGTGATCTCCTCGGGAGGTATAAGTAGGGGGAAGCAATATATTCGATACCTCATCCAGAAACGCACCCTCTCGAAACCTGGCGAGCAAGCTACACCGCGATGCAGAGCGCCTCTCTTGCAGAGTCTGCCACTTGAGTTTGTTCAACATCTCCGTAACGCTATCACGGTTACCAAATAACCCTGTGACGAAACGCGCCGCTCTTCTTTGGATCTTCTCTATCTCCTCTGTCAACCCGACCTGGTACAGATCCCACACTGATGAGCAATACTCGAGTATAGGTCGAACGAGTGTTTTGTAAGCCACCTCCTTTGTTGATGGACTACAATTTCTAAGGACTCTCCCAATGAATCTCAACTTGGTAACCGCCTTACCAACAATTAATTTTATATGATCATTCCACTTCAAATCGTTCCGCACGCATACTCCCAGATATTTTGCAGAAGTAACTGCTACCAGTGTTTGTTCCGCTATCCTGTAATCATACAATAAAGGATCCTTCTTTCTATGTATTCGCAATACATTACATTTGTCTATGTTAAGGGTCAGTTGCCACTCCCTGCACCAAGTGCCTATCCGCTGCAGATCTTCCTGCATTTCGCTACAATTTTCTAATGCTGCAACTTCTCTGTATACTACAGCATCATCCGCGAAAAGCCGCATGGAACTTCCGACACTATCTACTAGGTCATTTATATATATTGTGAAAAGCAATGGTCCCATAACACTCCCCTGTGGCACGCCAGAGGTTACTTTAACGTCTGTAGTCGTCTCTCCATTGATAACAACATGCTGTGTTCTGTTTGCTAAAAACTCTTCAATCCAGCCACACAGCTGGTCTGATATTCCGTAGGCTCTTACTTTGTTTATCAGGCGACAGTGCGGAACTGTATCGAACGCCTTCCGGAAGTCAAGAAAAATAGCATCTACCTGGGAGCCTGTATCTAATATTTTCTGGGTCTCATGAACAAATAAAGCGAGTTGGGTCCCACACGATCGCTGTTTCCGGAACCCATGTTGATTCCCACATAGTAGATTCTGGGTTTCCAAAAACGACATGATACTCGAGCAAAAAACATGTTCCAAAATTCTACAACAGATCGACGTCAGAGATATAGGTCTATAGTTTTGCGCATCTGCTCGACGACCCTTCTTGAAGACTGGGACTACCTGTGCTCTTTTCCAATCATTTGGAACCTTCCGTTCCTCTAGAGACTTGCGGTACACGGCTGTTAGAAGGGGGGCAAGTTCTTTCGCGTACTCTGTGTAGAATCGAATTGGTATCCTGTCGATGTCAACCATTTTTTCGTTTGTGCGAGGATTTAGAGAAGGAACTGCAGTGCGATCTTCCTCTGTGAAACAGCTTTGGAAAAAGGTGTTTAGTATTTCAGCTTTACGCGTGCCATCCTCTGTTTCAATGCCTTCATCATCCCGGAGTGTCTGGATATGCTGTTTCGAGCCACTTACTGATTTAACGTAAGATCAGAACTTCCTAGGATTTTCTGTCAAGTCGGTACATAGAATTTTACTTTCGAATTCACTGAACGCTTCACGCATAGCCCTCCTTACGCAGCTTTGACATCGTTTAGCTTCTGTTTGTCTGAGAGGTTTTGGCTGCGTTTAAACTTGGAGCGAAGCTCTCTTTGCTTTTGCAGTAGTTTCCTAACTTTGTTGTTGTACCACGGTGGATTTTTCCCGTCCCTCACAGTTTTACTCGGCACGTACCTGTCTAAAACGCATTTTACGATTGCCTTGAACTTTTTCCATAAACACTCAACATTGTCAGTGTCGGAACAGAAATTTTCGTTTTATCATTCATCATTCATCAATATTTGTGTGGTTTCACTATCTAACCCCAGACCACATAAGACACTAAAAGCCAAACACAACATGTAAAGAAAACCTATGTATCTTTAAGGGAAAGGTATTGGGGGAGATTTGAGGGAGATATGAGTAAGGCAGAAAAATTTGCGTTGGACTAGTAACTAAAGTCAAGCTTAAAGGAAATTTTCACAGCAAGTGATGGTAGCTCTTAACTCTTTCCTTTTAGTATTTTTGGGTGCAGTTTGATCTAACAAATGAAGAAGCTGATTCTTCCACTTTCCAAAATATGAAATGCAGATTCCTCTTCCTCAAGCTCCTTGTATGATGTATGAAATTCCCCTTCTGTACCATAATGACAGTTTTTTGCACCCATGCACTTTATTTGTGTTGTTTTGCACTTCTGTCTCCCTTCTATATTTGTTGAGACCACATGGCTTGACATTCCGTTACATCATGGGCAGTGTGAATACACCTTCACGTGATGTTGCCATGACGTGATGGTGACATGATGGACAGTGTGGATTGACTTCAATGTGGAATAATTGTAATTTATTATTCGATTGTTTTATACCTCTTTTCATTGCAGGAAATGCCCAGGCTTGTAATTATTAGCATATTTTGCTCCTATACAATATTATAATTTGTATCTGTTAGGATCTATAAGTACTGTTCTCATGTATAATTGTGACTCATTCCATATCCATGCAATTCTCTTGCATACTGGATCAACAGAAAACGAATCAATAAATGAAAATAAATGTGATTGTTTCTGAAACTGAGAAATACTTCAGGGGCGTTCATAGTCTTATGTGAAGGTTAATTTACTTGCAATGCATCATTTGTATTTAATCATGAAATATGATATGTAGATTATCATCCTGGGACTTTGCAGATTTGGGAATTTCATAGACGCCAGAATCCACTAGAATGGCGGCTGTGTTTTTCAGTTTCGCATTATTTGCTTAATCAGTGTCCTTCATTACTATTTTTAAGAGTTTGTCGAGGAACTACACATACCCTATCACTTCTTTTGTTCAGATGTCAGGCTCCTCAGCAGTTGTGCTTGTAAATCGCCATAGCATGAATATTCACCCACAGTTTTCATACAGTTTTTTATAAATTTTTGGCTTATTATTCTCAGTCATCCCACTTTGAAACTTAGGGTATTTTATTCTTTACAGAGATATGATGGTAGACTTCATCTAATCGTGACACTCAGGGCAACACATACCGAATTTTTATTCGAATAGTCTTCAGAAGTGGCATTTCACACGACTTTTGTCTGTAATCATCGAAGGGTATCAACTTACATGGGCTTCCTTTGGAGTAAACATACATTATTGCACATAAATCGTTTTACAACATAACCTCAACATGGTAACCAATCTAATATATATGGGCCCCTGCTACCTGTCGTCTGCTACAAAGCACAAAGATACCCACCAAAGGCGGGCAGTAATGCACTTAATGCACGACCAAATGTGCATGCATTGTTCCACTGTTGCAAATTTATGTGCATATGCAAAGTTGAACACAAAAGGCATCGTGTGAATGCACCGTGACTGAATAAAAACCTTTGTATTAACCACTAATGAAATCATTCAATGTACTTCGTACCACAGGAATATAAATAAATCAGTCAGTATGTACGAATGATCTCAGATGGCGCCTTATTAAAAAGAGCCCCAAGTTTGACAAGAGCATCTGTAAACAGCAGCACACCCACCACTGCCTTGTCAGCTGTCATGCTACTTGGTGTGACGTTACTTTTGTTAAATGAGGAAATTCGGCTTAAGGAAAAGAAGAATACATCACGTAAACTGACGCAACTCAAAATGTCAGAGGCACTTGTGCAACATTACTTTCAAACTAAATTTAAGAACAAACAGAAAACGAAAATTTCTTTACACTGTATATTTTCGTAATCAGCATGAAATTATCTTTTGTGTACAAAAATACTTTTTTCAAATTCCGTTTGTGGTCTTTTTCACGAGCGTTCTCCTTAACGTCCTACTTCTATTTGTGTAGTTCTACATTTTACAAAAAAAAAAAGTTAAGATGGGAAGGAGGTACTGTTTTCCATCCGCCCACCTAACTGGGCACCACTACTGGTGCCGTTTCTTCTTTGTTCATTTCCACGGGAGAGTTTGGAACGTCACTCTAGTATCCCTTGTAGGTCAGAAATCAAACTCACATATACTTCAAGACATTTATTTAGTTGGATTAAAGTCGGAATAAACAGTTCTAAAGAAAATCAAAGAATAAATATTCAACTCTCAAAATCAGTTACTCTTCCAAGGAGTAAACAATGCACTTCACTGTGTGACGAAGCAAGCTGGGATATTTTTTTCTTTCCCTCTCGTTTTGCCATCTGCCTACTTAAATACGTTTTTTTCATTTTTGAACTAATTACCATTAACATACGTGAATATAATCTGCATTTTCATAAAAGAGTAAGGTTGGCCTTCACTTTTAAAGAATATAACACCAGATCTAATTTTGTGCATAGTTTTATGAATGTCGGCTAATTGATGTTCTTATTTATTTTAACTATTCCTAATTAGTATCTTTTGTTACAGGGTGAAATCAGTAATTGTTTCGTAATGTAAATTCTATTCTTGACATATAAGCAAATATAAATTCTGTACTAATTATAAACGTCTGGAAGACGAAATTCTAGTAAACTTAAAGTATCTATTTGGCTCTATTGGAAAACATGTTAGCGAAGCCAGCCCTTAATTAATTCAAAATTAATTAACAGTTTTGTCAAAAGTATTTTTTACATAACGATATTTGTTAATTTCATGAAGTAAACAAATAATTCGGCCTAAACCTTGTAGTAGAAGAAACTGTTGAAAGGAACGAATTTTTCGATGTATTCAGTTAATTTCATGAGTTAAATTTTAATTGTAATTTCTGTAAATTTGACTTCAAACAATGTGTAGTTTCAGCACCTATTATTGTGAGGATATATAAGGGCCTGATTTTTGATCACGAGACAGTCACTCCACAGCTGAATTTCAAACGAGGAACCTGTGTTGGTTAGAACAACAACAATACATCAACTTAACAGTGAAATAAGTGTTACACCAATAGACCATATGTTAAAGCAATGACAGTGACTGTTCCATACTTACCTGATTATTCCGAAAGAACTATGAATTATGTGGTTAGGTTTTTACTGCTCGTAGATACTCAGTATTAAACTATGGTAGCAGTATGTGTACGTTTGCCTTAAAACGATTAATGAGGCTTATCGAAAGTTAAACAATAGTGCACTGCACATATAACTGCTTATTATTGTGGGGTTGTGAACAGTGAAATTAAAGTGCTGTGAAACACAACTGTGCACCTATCGGCTACATTATTTACAGTAGTCAGCGTCCAAATTTCAAACCCCAATTTTCAGCCAGTGTAGTACCACAGTACGTCGGCATCGAGGACAACAAACAAACGAAGAAGTGCCGAGCACCTGGGATGTAGGGACACTTGATTTTGACTGGTTATCCAGCTCTTGTATAGACGACCAGTTGTGTCGGTGTGAGCATAGGTGTGACTATTTGTTCTGTAGTCCTCTGGTATCTCGCCATTGTGTTTTCAATTCGACTGGGTGTAGGCTCGCCTGACCCTCGGTCGTCCTGATCTGGAGGAGTGCTTTCGTGCATTGCCGATGGTAAGATCCATGCTGGTTTCACTGTCTCAGTGGACACCATGAAAGTTTTTCCATTTTTTGAGATGTCTGTAGCATGGCCATCATGTCACGGTACATGGTAGGGCCCAGTATGAGGAGGTTGTAGAGGAGCTTGTACGGCATCTGTGTGCAGTACGACGGGTGAGCAGTCCACCAACGCTTTGTGCATGAAGATTGGATGTTCACCACGGTGGGATACTGGTGACTCTCTCATCTTTGCCACACGGTCACGAATGTGCTGTACCAGCAGTGGTAGCTCCATTTGTGGTGGTAGTGGTGCCATTGTGAAATAGTCTGCCAGAATTCTCAATGGTTGTCTGCAAACCATCTCCACCACTGATGCACCTTTATCCGTCTTATGCGCAGTCCGTAAACCTAGAAGTACTAGTGGTAGCACCTTTATCCAACTCTGAACTTCAGTGTTCTGTGCCACCTTTCCACCATCCCGTTGCTTGCTGGGTGATAACAGGTATGGGATCATGCTGGAATCCACACAGTCTAGCCAGTTCACTAAATAGATTACTCTCAAATTGTCGAACCTGATCTGTAGTAATTTCTAGGGGTCATGCACAACGTGCCAACCAATGTGCAACAAATGCCTTTGCTACTGTCTCAGTAGCTACATCTGTCACTGGTATAGTCTTTGTCCATCTTGTGCACCTGTCTGCTGGCGTGAATAAGTATTTATAACTCTCTGAGGACAGACATGGACCCACTATTTTGAGCTGAACATGACCAAACCTTGCCTGCGAACCAGCAAACCTTCCGACCTCTGCATGAACATGTTGTCCTACTTTACAACACTGGCACTGAAGGCATGAGCGGCTCCAGTTCCTGGCATCCTTGTTACCCGACGGCCGCACAAACTGCTCGGTTAGCAACTTGATAGTGATGTTTGACCCTGGGTGTCCTAAGCTGCATAATCGCTGCGTAATGTAGGATCGTGGCCTCTATTGTGATACATTGCACCATATTTTGGTCTTGCTTCCTAACACTTCTATTTGTTCCAGTGGCAATCCTGTGTGTCGATCTGTTAGTAAGTCTTGCAACTCTTTATCTTTCTTTCGTACTGTGGTGAGGTCGTCGTAATATAAGATGCTGACTAACCTGCACACTCGCGAAAAGGCTGACGAACTCCGTGTGTCGGAACTGCCGTGGCGAACATTTGTCGCTGATGTTGTGGAAGGCTGACATGATAGGTTTATGACCGGTGAAGATTGTCACTTCAATGTAAGGGCGAAAATGTCTCTCACTCTCATACACTACTGGCCATTAAAATTGCTACACCAAGAAGAAATACAGATGATAAACGGGTATTCATTGGACAAATATATTATACTAGAACTGACATGTGATTACATTTTCACGCAATTTGGGTGCATAGATCCTGAGAAATCAGTACCCAGAACAACCACCTCTGGCCATAATAACGGCCTTGATACGCCTGGGCTTTAAGTCAAACTGAGCTTGGATGGCGTGTACAGGTACAGCTGCCCATGTAGCTTGAACACGATACCACAGTTCATCAAGAGTAGTGACTGGCGTATTGTGACGAGCCAGTTGCTCGGCCACCATTGACCAGACGTTTTCAATTGGTGAGAGATCTGGAGAATGTGCTGGCCAGGGCAGCAGTCGAACATTTTCTGTATCCAGAAAGGCGTACAGGACCTGCAACATGCGGTCGTGCATTATCCTTCTGAAATGTAGGGTTTCGCAGGGATCGAATGAAGGGTAGAGCCATGGGTCGTAATACATCTGAAATATAACGTCGACTGTTCAAAGTGCCGTCAATGCAAACAAGAGGTGACCGAGACGTGTAACCAATGTTTTCAGTTAAAAACCAAACATTGAAAACTAGAGAAAGAAATGTTACATGGCTGACGAAAGGCATTAAAATATCATATGCTGAAAAGAGGAGACTTTATGAAATCTCAAAAACACAAAATGTTACAGAAGAATTTCTGGTGTATTTCAAGAATTATAAGAGAGTGCTTCACAAAGTCATAGAAGAAGCTAAATAAACAACAAATGATCACCATATAAAAATGGCCAGGAACAAAATGAAAGCCATGTGGAAGATAGTCAGAGAACAAGTAGGAAAAGAGACCTCCCAAAATGTAAATCTCCAGGTAATCCAAAATGGCAAAAAAATTACAAATCCAGAAGAAGTAGTCATTGCTTTTAATACATACTTTGGTTGGTTGGTTGGTTGGTTTGGGGAAGGAGACCAGACAGCATGGTCATTGGTCTCATCGGATTAGGGAAGGATGGAGAAGGAAGTCGGCCGTGCCCTTTCAGAGGAACCATCCCGGCATTGGCCTGGAGTGATTTAGGGAAATCACGGAAAACCTAAATCAGGATGGCCGGACGCGGGATTGAACCGTCGTCCTCCCAAATGTGAGTCCAGTGTCTAACCACTGCGAATACATACTTTGCAAATATTAGTGAAACATTACTCTCTGACATAAAATCTTCAAATAAAAATCCTGCTACAACACCATCAAATCAAAATAGAAACTGCAACTCCCTATTTCTTACTCCAACCAACCCCAAGGAAATTATACTATCAATTAGATAGTTAAAAACAAAATTTTCAACAGGTGTGGATGAGATTCCAGATTATGTCATTAAAAATGTGGGTGGCCTCATTGCAATACCATTAGCCCACATTTTCAACAGTTCATTAACAAATGGAGTCTTTCCTTCCTGCTTAAAGACAGTGAAACTGAAACCACAGTTCAAAAAGGGTAAGAAAGAAGACAGCCAATTATAGACATATTGCCTTGCTATCTACATTTTCAATAATACTAGAAAAAATATTTCATAAGAGGTTGCTAGATTTTCTAGAAAAGTGCAAAATATTACCCACAACCCAACATGGCTTCCGGAAAGGCCGATCAACAGAAACAGCAATATATGAATTTCTGGGTGAAGTACTCGAAAAAATTGATAGTGGACAGAAAGTAACTGGCATATGCCTTGATCTGTCTAAGGCTTTCGACATCATAGACCATACCCTATTGCTGCAGAAGCCTGAAAGAATTGGTATCAGAGGTATGCCTAACAACTGTCTTAGATCATATTTTACTGACTGCAAGCAAGTAGTAGAAATACATTTTCACAAAGAAAATAAATCAACAAGACACTATTCTGATTATAAAGCAGTAAAATATGGAGTACCGCAGGTCTTGGTACTGGGCCCCATCCTATTTTTGATATATATAAATGACCTAACATCAACCAACCAGTACCATAGCACTATCCAGTTTGCAGATGACACAAGCATATTAGTCAGTGGGAAGACTGCAGAGATGCTACAGACAAGACTGTCTGATGCATTAACAAATGTTGTAAACTGGTTCAACCAAAACAAACTAATAATAAATAAAAGTAAAACAGTAGCATTAAATTTCCATAATGTCAAGAGAAACACTGAAGAGGATATAAGAATTCAGATGTCAGACACAGATATTGCAAGGGTGCCTAATACAAAATTTCTGGGGGTCTGGCTACAGGATAATCTTAGATGGGAAACTCACATTGACAACATACTAAAGAAGCTAAGTACCGGGCGTTATTTAATGAGAGTGCTAGAAAACTGCTGTCATAAGGACTGTCTAATGACAGTTTACTATTCTAATATACGTTCTGTCCTAAAATATGGGATCACTTTCTGGGGTAACTCGCCATCCTGCCTAAAACTCTTCAGGATGCAAAAAAGAATAGTGAGAATCATGGCTGGAATAAAAAGGAGCAAACCATGTAGACCATTATTTAAAAGGATGAGGATTCTTCCCCTTCCATGTATTTTCCTATTTGAAAGTGCTATGTTTATAAAGAAATATACAATAACAAATCCTAGTATCCTCCCCAAAAATGAAAATGTTCATCATCATAATACAAGACAGAAAACTGACTTTCATGTACTCCATACAAAAACCAGTTTGTGCCAAAAAGGAACATTACACCATGGAAAAATTATCTACAATAAATTGACAAGAGAAATTAAAGTAAAGACTGACGTAAAAATTTTTAAAGCAGCATTAAAAGAATATTTGTTGACACATTGCTTTTATAGCGTGGAAGAGTTCCTCCAAAATCCTCGAGAGTCTAAGTGATGATTATGCCAATACTGTAACCATTAATACTGGCCTATAAATACATTTGAATGTAATTCTCAAGTTTCTAATGGGG
The DNA here is from genome assembly GCF_023864275.1 of Schistocerca cancellata. Lineage (NCBI taxonomy): Eukaryota > Metazoa > Arthropoda > Insecta > Orthoptera > Acrididae > Schistocerca > Schistocerca cancellata. The sequence continues at coordinate 1,139,444,333 of NC_064626.1, read as the reverse complement.
TTCAAGTATAAGTTGTATACTGACTTGCCCAGTATATGAAGTAAAATTCTGTGAATGTAATTCTCCAGTGTACATGTCAATTCGTAGTGTAGAAGAGTTCCTCAAAAATCCTTAGAGCTTAAGTGAGGATCATGCAAGTACTGTAATCGTTAATATTGGCTTATACATGTATTCAGTTGTAAACTTCAAGTTTCTAATGTGGTTTAATTATAACTTACACATTGACTTGCCCAGTATATGAAGTGCTGTAAAATTTTGGGAACATAATTTTCTAGTTTCTAAAGTGTTTTAATTGTAAGATATACTTTGACCTGTCCAATATCTGATGTGCTGTACTGTACATGTAAGATTTACTGGACCAATAAATAGAATACAATACAATACAATACAATACCCCATACCATCACGCCGGGCGATACGCCAGTATGGCGATGACGAATACACGCTTCGAATGTGCATTCACAGCGATGTCGCCAAACATGGATGCGACCATCATGATGCTATAAACAGAACCTGGATTCGTCCGAAAAAATGACGTTTTGCCATTCGTGCACACAGGTTCGTCATCGAGTACACCATAGCAGGCGCTCCTGTCTGTGGTGTAGCGTCAAGGGTAAGCGCAGCCACGGTCTCCGAGCTGATAGTCCGTGCTGCTGCAAACGTCGTCGAACTGTTCGTGCAGATGGTTGTTGTCTTGCAGACGTCCCCATCTGTTGACTCAGGGATCGAGACGTGGCTGCACGATCCGTTACAGCCATGCGGATAAGATGCCTGTAATCTCGACTGCTAGTGATACGAGGCCGTTGGGATCCAGCACGGCGTTCTGTATTACCCTCCTGAACCTACCGATTCCATATTCTGCTAACAGTCATTGGACCTCAACCAACGCGAACAGCAATGTCGCGATACGATAAACCGCAATCGCCATAGGCTACAATCCGACCTTTATCAAAGTCGGAAACGTGATGGTGCGCATTTCTCCTCCTTACACGAGGCATCACAACAACGTTTCACCAGGCAACGCTGGTCAACTGCTGTTTGTGTATGAGAAATCGTTTGGAAACTTTCCTCGTGTCAGCACGTTGTAGGTGTCGCCACTGGCGCCAGTCTTGTGTGAATGCTCTGAAAACCTAATCATTTGCATGTCACAGCATCTTCTTCCTGTCGGTTAACTTTCGCTTCTGTAGAACGTCATCTTCGTGGTGTAGCAGTTTTAACGGCCAGTAGTGTATATCGCCGGTAACTCCCTACCGTAAGCACTTCATTTTGTCTGTCTATGCTGTAGCTTCGGTGAAAAAAAAAAAAAAAATCGCGACCTGGCTGGCGTCTGCCACGATATTCAGTGGTGTACCCGGGACAGGAAGGGCAAGCAACGTTGCGTCTTCAAGGCTGGCTTGCAGTTGGCTGAAAGCGTTACTCCTCTCTGGTGTCGAATGCGATATTCGCTTGTCCTTGGCATTCTTACTGGCAAGCGCGTCCATTAGTAGTGACTGAGCTGTTGCCGGCAAATAACGGGGTAAAAATTTACCGTGCGTAAAAATCGTCTAAGTTTTTTATAGTCCATTGGCTTTGGTAGATTACGCAATGCGGCAATCTTTTCAGGCATAAGTTGGATCCCATCGGCTGAAACTTTGTCGCCTAGGAAAGTTACTTCGCTTTTGAGCCTGTCGCACTTGCCTTCATTTAGTACCACTCCATAGTTACACAACCTCTGCTTGTCGTTAACTTGTGCATCAGCTGAATATATTAATATGTCATCTAAAACAAAAAGCAAAATGGTAAGCCTTGTAACACTTTGTCAATGAATTCTGCCAGGTTTGGGCTGCATTTTTAAGACAAAATGGCATAAACAAAAACTCACAGACAAAAAGGTGTAATAACGGCTGTCTTTGTAACATCGGTATGTGCCACTGGTATCTTATTGTAAGATTTCCGGCAAGCCAACACTGAGAAAACTTTCGCAACCTCCAGAGAATAGGTAAACTTGGATATTAGGTCTCGGGTACTTGTCTGGGACTGTCCTTGCTTTCAGCTATGGCAATCGCCACAGGAGCGCCATGTGCCGTCCTTTTTGCGCACTAGGTGTGTTGAGTATGACCATGGGCTGTCTGATCTTCGTATAACACCAGGACGGAGCATATACTCAAATATCGCCTTAGTCTCAGCCAATCGTTCTGGAGCTATTCTATGGACGCGCTTTGAAACCGGTGGACCTGGTGTCGTGTCTATGTAATTTACTGTATTGTGCATAAGACAGCTTGGCTGTACCCATGTACGTGTGGTGGACTGTTTACTTGCAACATTAACTACTCCTATTACAGTGTCCTCAGTACTTTTCTGAGTTACCTTCACCATGTCACACTGTGTCCCGCCTATAAGGCAGACGTTTGCCATGTCTACGGCCAGTGCAAAAGTGTGACAGAAAATAATCAATTATATATGGGTTCTGTAACGTTTACCACCACGAAACTTCAATTGTACGGAGTCGAAAAACCAATGTCTATCGTCATATCTTTGCGTTATACGTGTTGATGCTGGAGCTGTTCACGGCTAACGACTGTAAGGGCTCCTGCATCGTCGTCTTAACTGTGCCCGTGACTGGAAGGGTGCTGACCTCTGAATCAGTGTATATTAAAAATCTTAAGCCTGAATCTTATCAATCACGTGCAACCGACGCAATGTCGTGCCCCGACTCGTCGGAAAAGTAGTAAGCATGACATCATGGGCCTTACCTTTGCCGTGTGTCTATCTGCGCGTTGCTGCAATAAGACTCTCCTTAGTCCTTACGTCGACGGCGCCGTTTGTGAGTGTCGCAGTCCATAGCGCCTAATTCGCCCTGCCCTTGCCATTTGAGTACTCACAAGGTTTCGTGCACTTTGTAGCATCGGCGCCGAACCGTCTAGAGTTCTGTAATTGCTTGACAGTTCTTCCCAGTGTGGTCCGCAACTCTCGGAGTTCCCCAGCGATGTCGTGATTATAGATAATTCGTCTTCGGCTCCTCCAAAAGCCCCGTTGCATGTTTGTCACCTACTGCTATGACAATAATATTTATCCAGCGTTTGACCTTCATACGTTATTAATGTCAACAGTACTCGAGACGGAAGCTGTTGTCGCTGGATATGTAGCAGCAGCTCATTAGGTACTACCCTACAGTCCACTATCGCTTGCAAATGTTTCTAAAATTCCGACTGGTTTTTGTTCTCACGTTTCTCCTGGTAAAGAACTTGTGAAAGTCTCTGCTCGGGAGACTTCCTGCAGCGAGTGATTAGGGAAGTCTTCAGGGTGAGGTATGCTTGTTGATGAGATGGGTGTAGAATCACACAGGAAACTATTGTCGTCACTCTCTGGTCCAAATTGCTAATTGCCAGCGTAAATTGTTCACGGCCTTCTGTGATCCGTTGTTCTGCGAAAATGTTTTCCAAGATCACAAACATTATGTCCGGTTGTGTGGGCGTAAATGGAGGAACCCGCAATTGTAGACGCGGCGCAGCTGACACGAATGAACCTGCACGCATAAAATTTTCGGTGTGGGTGTGCGCTAGCGGCACGGCAATTATCGCTGGAGTTTGTGATCTCGTCGTGTCCGTCTTACCGACAGTTCTAAAACTTCAATCTCCTGTAGCTGCTGCCGCATCTCGTCACCAATGGTTTGTAAAAAATTATTTGCACCTTCCATGTTTGAGGGATGTAATTCGAAAAATGTTATTGCGACTTGAGCCGTTCTTGTTTTCGGGGCCACCAGTTAAGTAGCTCAGAAATCAAACCCTCATATACTTCGAGACATGAAACATTTATTTAGTTGGATAACAGTAACAGTGGGAAGACACAGCTCTAAAGAAAAACAAAGAATAAACATCCAACTCTCAAAATAAGTTACTCTTCTGAGGAATAAATAATGCACTTCACTGGTCGGTAGCTTATTCCCACACCCTTGTTCTACTGGTGTTTTCACTATATAGTAACATTTCCGAAACAGTGAGAGCAGATATCTACGTTGTCGAAATAAGAAAGCGTTCTCTCTTGACAGCACAGTCTACTTGACAGCTTTTTTTTCTTTATTGTTATTTTAAAACCTGTACAACAGGCAGTTGTGGAAGCCTTTTATTGATACAATCCCCTGCTGTTTCAGTGAACTTTGCATGAACTTTGACCAGAGGGCAATCGTTGGCCAGAGGTTAACTTCGAGTGTTTATTGTTTGTTTTGGATAATGTGGCTGTCAAAGTAATCAGATGTCTACGTAGGTGACTGGCTTATCGTTATCAGGGAATAGTTTGTTTCAGTATGCGTGTGATACCATCTTTCCAGTTATAAAGACATCGTTGCGTACGAAGGTAGAAGGACGAAGTGTTTTTGCTGTCGTGCTGTGACACTGCAACAACCGTCAATGTCATAGCTCCTCGAGTTGTGGCAACATTAATAGCAAGATTTTAGAAGTTTATGTCGCAGCAACTTAGATAGGTACGTAATATAAGACATTATATTCGGTAATCGTACACATGTAGAACAGCAATAGTTTTAATGCTCTTAATCTATTCATATTGCACAGTATATGTGAAATGTGCATTTTATGCTCATAGACGTAGTAACTTAAACGCGAATAAATCGCTGAGAATCCAATCTAACAACTTTCTTTGCATGGTTATAGTTTGCACAGCAAACCGTCCAAGATTGTTTAATGTTGTTATATTGGCTGCATAGACTGTTTACCCACAATGACCATCTTCCCTATGATAAACAGTTCATGTCATGTATTGTCATTCACTAGCTGCAGGTGATGAATGTTGATACCTTGTGGTGTTGTATAGTACTGATGTTTATTGTGTGTTCATACGCCAGACATAGCCCATGAAGAACTAAGTGTAAATGACATATCTTTATTAAATATGTGACATTAATAAATTCATCAATGGTCTTGTTGAACAGATCAAGTTGATATTCACTTTAAATGATAGCACAGACAAATGCAGTGATAATTACTGTAAGTCAATTTGATTTGATGTCTTGAACATTCCAACTCTTTTGGTGAGCTCCCTTTCCTGTGTTGTCGATCTGAGGTTGCATTATCCATAATTACTACATAGCTGACACTGTTAAGTGCTCTGTTTTCCGAAATTCTGGGCTATGATTCATATATGCTACTTAAATAAAAACTGCAAGAAATCTGATTACATTTGCATTCTGCTTGTTTTCTTCTTGTTGGTAGTCATAATCTGGGTTATAATGCTTTTGTTGAAAATATTTATTCACATTATAGGAAGCATTTAATTAAAAATGCTGTTGACATACGTTAAATATCTTTATTTCTTTCTTAATCCATCTGTCAACAATTTTCATTGTGTAGATGTGGTCATGTTATACATTACCAAAATGTAAATTATTAGTCATTCATTCTAAAGTATATTGTATTTGTTTTCTTTATGTTGAGGGTTACTCTGCTTTCTTATTGCCATTTGTAGACCTCCCTCAGCACTTCAGTAGAATTTTCCAGCATTTGTGCTGATGTCTTACTGGTGATTAATATGTTGCTATCATCAGCAAACAATGGGTCTCCATGGCTGATATGTTGTGGGAAATCATTTATGTGTACCAAAAACAATATTGGGCCCACTACACTTCCTTGAGGGACCTCAATATTGATATATTGTGGATCCGAGATATGTTTCTTATTGTACTTTGATCCACTGGAGACGTGTGATCTCTACTGACTGTACTGTGTTTTCTAGATATGAACGAAACCATTTGTTAACCTCTCCCCTTACTCCTAGTACCTCTAACATATGCAACAGTTTCTGGTGATCAACTGTATCAAATGTCTTAGACAGGCCAGTTACATAGCTTTTCTCATGGTCTGTAGTTCTCTAAGTTTTCTACATCACCTTTCTTGTGAACTGCTAAAATTTTTGCTTGTTTCAGATAGTCAGGTAAGCAACCAGTTTTGAAAGATTCATTTATGATTTCTGTTAGTGGAGCTTTGATACCGTTTATGTACTTTTTCAGCACCCAAATTGGGATTTCATTATAAATTTGCCAAGTTTTTGTTCTTTGATTGCCTTACAACATACCATACTTTGTCCTCCACAGTTGGAAGCAATACCACTGAGTTAGCTATATGCTACGGTGTTGATTGATTAACACTTTTTGGAAGATTTTTCTGTAATTTTGTTGCAATACTGCTAAAGTAGGTATTCACATGATTTGCTAATTCTTTAGGGTTACTTGCTAAGTTTTCCTTGTTCTTGATTTGTGTGTTTGTACACCTCTCCTTCATGTTCCTGTTACTTGTTTCACTATGGCTCATGCAGCTTTTATTATTGGCTAAATTTATCAACCTATCATTGGCTGATTTTTTTTTTCAGTATTGAGTACCTTCCTGTAGATCCTTTTGTTGTTTTTGTACTAGTGCAAAAAATCTGGTCACTATTGTCATTTTTAATGGAGTTAAGTTATTTACAAGTTTGAGCAGATCGTCTAATTCATTTTGAGTAATCCATTTATTTTTGGTGTGTGTTCCAATAGGTAATTGGAATTATTGCTTTCAGGAATGTTTATTCAAATTTTAGTTCAGGCTCAGACATGAAATTGGAGAATTTCCAATTCACTTCAGTTTCTGTATTAACTCCTTTCCAACTTTCATGTATTAACTGCGAGGAAAATTCTTGCAAAATTGATGGAGAGTAGACTATTTTATATACATGCAGTTTTTATTCTTTTTTTACACAAGCTTTTACTTTCATAATCTGACATAGATGGTCTGACAGTACCAGAGTTTTAACAAGTACATCTCAGTTTTCTCTGCCTATATCTGTAGCTAGATGGTCAATGGTAGATGATGAATGTGTGATTATTCTTGTTGCACAGCTGACTAGAGATGACATCCCAAAACTACATAGGATATTCAGAAATGTGTTATTGGTGTCATCTGTTTTAGCTGTATTTGTGTTAAAGTCCCCTCACAAAAGGATATTATGTTTCATAATCAATGCTAGTTCTAGGCTTTGTATAAGTTTTGAAAAGAATACCTCTAAATTATCACTGGGAGAACAGTATAAAAATAAGGGTCAACAGAAACATCCGATCTCACGCGTCGGCTTTGACCCGTGACGTAAGGGTGTTGTGGTGTGTGACGTCATTACGGCGCGGAGTTTGGCTTGTGAGTGTGGCATGTTTGTAGATGTTGCCTCGTTGACGTTACCTTAGTGGGAGTTTTAGGGCCTGTAATATATAGTTTACCTTTTTACTGTACTTTTTGTTTTAACGTCGTCTATGAGGCTTTTATCAGTTTGCCATTAGATTGTTCAATCTTTATGGTCTATATGTTTTGTCGCTACTCGTTATGTCTAATGAATCAATATTGTTTTTTTCTTTTTTTTATTTGTTTCTTTTTTTTTATCTTTTGATTGACCTACACATTGATCTGTAGCGTAGCCCTGAATACGAGGTTAGGTTGGGAGTTTTTTTTTGGCGGGGGGGGGGGAGGGTCAGGGGGGGGGGGGCGCAGCCCCCCCCTGCCTGGCCTTGAGTTGTTGTTGTTGTGGTCTTCAGTCCTGAGACTGGTTTGATGCAGCTCTCCATGCTACTCTATCCTGTGCAAGCTTCTTCATCTCCCAGTATCTACTGCAACCTACATCCTTCTGAATCTGTTTAGTGTATTCATCTCTTGGTCTCCATCTACGATTTTTACCCTCCACACTGCCCTCCAATGCTAAATTTGTGATCCCTTGATGCCTCAGGACATGTCCTACGAACCGATCCCTTCTTCTGGTCAAGTTGTGCCACAAACTTCTCTTCTCCCCAATCCTATTCAATACCTCCTCATTAGTTACGTGATCTACCCACCTTATCTTCAGCATTCTTCTGTAGCACCACATTTCGAAAGCTTCTATTCTCTTCTTGTCCAAACTATTTATCGTCCATGTTTCACTTCCATACATGGCTACACTCCACACAAATACTTTCAGAAACGACTTCCTGACACTTAAATCTATACTCGATGTTAACAAATTTCTCTTCTTCAGAAACGCTTTCCTTGCCATTGCCAGTCTACATTTTATATCCTCTCTACTTCGACCTTCATCGGTTATTTTACTCCCCAAATAGCAAAACTCCTTTACTACTTTAAGTGTCTCATTTCCTAATCTAATTCCCTCAGCATCATCCGACTTAATTCGACTACATTCCATTATCCTCGTTTTGCTTTTGTTGATGTTCATCTTATATCCTCCTTTCAAGACACTGTCCATTCCGTTCAACTACTCTTCCAAGTCCTTTGCTGTCTCTGACAGAATTACAATGTCATCGGCGAACCTCAAAGTTTTTACTTCTTCTCCATGAATTTTAATACCTACTCCGAATTTTTCTTTTGTTTCCTTTACTGCTTGCTCAATATACAGATTGAATAACATCGGGGAGAGGCTACAACCCTGTCTTACTCCCTTCCCAACCGCTGCTTCCCTTTCATGCCCCTCGACTCTTATAACTGCCATCTGGTTTCTGTACAAACTGTAAATAGCCTTTCGCTCCCTGTATTTTATCCCTGCCACTTTCAGAATTTGAAAGAGAGTATTCCAGTTAACATTGTCAAAAGCTTTCTATAAGTCTACAAATTCTAGAAACGTAGGTTTGCCTTTTCTTAATCTTTCTTCTAAGATAAGTCGTAAGGTCAGTATTGCCTCACGTGTTCCAACATTTCTACGGAATCCAACCTGATCTTCCCCGAGGTCGGCTTCTACCAGTTTTTCCATTCGTCTGTAAAGAACTCGCGTTAGTATTTTGCAGCTGTGACTTATTAAACTGATAGTTCGGTAATTTTCACATCTGTCAACACCTGTTTTCTTTGGGATTGGAATTATTATATTCTTCTTGAAGTCTGAGGGTATTTCGCCTGTCTCATACATCTTGCTCACCAGATGGTAGAGTTTTGTCATGACTGGCTCTCCCGAGGCCATCAGTAGTTCAAATGGAATGTTGTCTACTCCCGGGGCTTTGTTTCGACTCAGGTCTTTCAGTGCTCTGTCAAACTCTTCACGTAGTATCTTATCTCCCATTTCGTCTTCATCTACATCCTCTTCCATTTCCATAATATTGTCCTCAAGAACATCGCCCTTGTATAAACCCTTTATATACACCTTCCACCTTTCTGCCTTCCCTTCTTTGCTTAGAACTGGGTTGCCATCTGAGCTCTTGATATTCATACAAGTGGTTCTCTTCTCTCCAAAGGTCTCTTTAATTTTCCTGTAGGCAGCATCTATCTTACCCCTAGTGAGACAAGCCTCTACATCCTTACATTTGTCCTCTAGCCATCCTTGCTTAGCCATTTTGCACTTCCTGTCGATATCATTTTTGAGACGTTTGTATTCCTTTTTGCCTGCTTCATTTACTGCATTTTTATATTTTCTCCTTTCATCAATTAAATTTAATATTTCTTCTGTTACCCAAGGATTTCTATTAGCCCTCGTCTTTTTACCTACTTGATCCTCTGCTGCCTTCACTACTTCATCCCTCAGAGCTACCCATTCTTCTTCTACTGTATTTCTTTCCCCCATTCCTGTCAATTGTTCCCTTATGCTCTCCCTGAAACTCTCTACAACCTCTGGTTCTTTCAGTTTATCCAGGTCCCAGCTCCTTAAATTCCCACCTTTTTGCAGTTTCTTCAGTTTCAATCTGCAGTTCATAACCAATAGATTGTGGTCAGAATCCACATCTGCCCCAGGAAATGTCTTACAATTTAAAACCTGGTTCCTAAATCTCTGTCTTACCATTATATAATCTATCTGATACCTTTTAGTATCTCCAGGATTCTTCCAGGTATACAACCTTCTTTTATGATTCTTGAACCAAGTGTTGGCTATGATTAAGTTATGCTCTGTGCAAAATTCTACAAGGCGGCTTCCTCTTTCATTTCTTACCCCCAATCCATATTCACCTACTATGTTTCCTTCTCGCCCTTTTCCTACTGACGAATTCCAGTCACCCATGACTATTAAATTTTTGTCTCCCTTCACTACCTGAATAATTTCTTTTACCTCGTCATACATTTCATCTATTTCTTCATCATCTGCAGAGGTAGTTGGCATATAAACTTGTACTACTGTAGTAGGCATGGGCTTTGTGTCTATCTTGGCCACAATAATGCGTTCACTATGCTGTTTGTAGTAGCTTACCCGCACTCCTATTTTTTTATTCATTATTAAACCTACTCCTGCATTACCCCTATTTGATTTTGTATTTATAACCCTGTAATCACCTGACCAGAAGTCTTGTTCCTCCTGCCACCGAACTTCACTAATTCCCACTATGTCTAACTTTAACCTATCCATTTCTCTTTTTAAATTTTCTAACCTACCTGCCCGATTAAGGGATCTGACATTCCACGCTCCGATCCGTAGAACGCCAGTTTTCTTTCTCCTGATAACGATGTCCTCCTGAGTAGTCCCCGCCCGGAGATCCGAATGGGGGACTATTTTACCTCCGGAATATTTTACCCAAGAGGACGCCATCATCATTTAATCATACAGTAGAGCTGCATGTCGTCGGGAAAAATTACGGCTGTAGTTTCCCCTTGCTTTCAGCCGTTTGCAGTACCAGCACAGCAAGGCCGTTTTGGTTAATGTTACAAGGCCAGATCAGTCAATCATCCAGACTGTTGCCCCTGCAACTACTGAAAAGGCTGCTGCCCCTCTTCAGGAACCACATGTTTGTCTGGCCTCTCAACAGATACCCCTCCGTTGTGGTTGCACCTACGGTACGGCCATCTGTATCGCTGAGGCACGCAAGCCTCCCCACCAACGGCAAGGTCCATGCTTCATGGGGGGCCTTGAGTACCACTTGTTTATTATTATCTTTGTTTGCTATCAATGTTAGCAGATTGTTCTTGTGAAACCTTTGTGTGTGTTGTTTTTCTATGTGTTTTCGTCTTGTCGTTTCCGCCATATTTGTGACGTCATGGGTCAAAGCCGACGGGTTAGATCGGACGCTTCCGTATTTCCAAAAATAATATACAGTTCGTTGCTTTTGCGTACCTATAGCATGTATCTCCATTGCTGGGACTTCAAAGTCTTTGTCCATACATAATAAGATAATATCAAACTTCCTGGTAGATTAAAACTGTGCGCCGGACTGAGACTCGAACTCGGGACCTTTGCCTTTCGCGGGCAAGTGCTCTACCAACTGAGCTACTCAAGCATGACTCACGCTCCGTCCTCACAGCTTTACTTCTGCCAGTACCTCGCCTCCTACCTTCCAAATTTTACAGAAGCTCTCCTGCGAACCTTTCAGAACTAGCACTCCTGAAAAAAAGGATATTGCAGAGACATGGCTTCGCCACAGCCTGGGGTATGTTTCCAAAATGAGATTTTCACTCTGCAGCGGAGTGTGCGCTGATACGAAACTTCCTGGCAGATTAAAACTGTGTGCCGGACCGAGACTCAAACTTGGGACCCTTGACTTTTGCGGGCAAGAACACTGGCAGAAATAAAGCTGTGAGGATGGGACGTGAGTCGTGCTTGGGTAGCTCAGTTGGTAGAGCACTCCGCTGCAGAGTGAAAATCTCATTCTGGAAGATAATATCATTTCTGACTTTAAATTCAATACTGTTCTTAACACAAATATATGATTCTCCACCTTTTGTTGTGTTTCTGCAATAAGAACATGCTTAGACATATGAGGGAAAATTAATGTGTAAGATTTAAATTTATTTGCGCTTGTACTCTGTGATGCAGATTACCGAGCTGCCTAAGAAATGAAACACTGAATTAAATTCATAGATGAAATTTTGAAACTTTTCTTAGTTAAAACAAGGGTAAGAAAATTAGATGGGATCTTGCCACTCTTATTCAGCATTGTTTTAGACAAAGTAATGTAAGATTGGGAAATGGAACTAAGAAATCAAAACTTTTGAACGTCAATTGAACTAGGGAGAGACCAAGGAAAACTGAATGTTCAATTTTCAGCATTTAGTATCTCAGTGAAATTATTGAACCAACAGAAAATCAGAAAAGCATAAGGATTTGTTTCAATTTTGTGTAACAAAAAATTTCTGTCATAAGGCACTAAAATCAGACATTACAACTCAGTAATCAGACCGACAGTTACCTACGCAAGTGAAACACTCTTATTGAAGCAAAAATTACATTTACCGGAAATTAAGAAAGTAGAGAGAATGATTATTAGAAAAATTCTGGGACCAAGATACACACTAAATGGATACAAACTGGAAAACATGGAGACAAAAGAAAAAGTATCAAACATCAAAATTGATATCAGAAAGACACGAATGAAGTTTCATGGATACCTAGTTAGATTACCTAGAAACAATCTAACTAAATGTCTATTGGATTATGTGACATCACTTAAAGCATCAGTACCCTGGATAACTTATTTATTTACTTCATGTTCTGTAGATCCTGGAACTGAGTGAATCGCAAGGATATGGAATGTGTCAAATTTTAGATAGTTCAAGCATAACTTGTGTGAATACATACAATAAAGATACAATGTAAATAAAATCAGTAGACAACAGCACAATCAATGAACAGAAAATTGTTTTTCACATATTAAGGATAAGTTATATATATATATATATATATATATATATATATATTCAAAAAGAAAGATGATGAGACTTACCGAACAAAAGCGCTGGCAGGTCGATAGACACACAAACAAACACAAACATACACACAAAATTCTAGCTTTCGCAACCAACGGTTGCCTCGTCAGGAAAGAGGGAAGGAGAAGGAAAGACAAAAGGATATGGGTTTTAAGGGAGAGGGTAAGGAGTCATTCCAATCCCGGGAGCGGAAAGACTTACCTTAGGGGGAAAAAAGGACAGGTATACACTCGCACACACACACATATCCATCCACACATACACAGACACAAGCAGACATTTGTAAAGGCAAAGAGTTTGGGCAGAGATGTCAGTCGGGACGGAAGTACAGAGGCAAAGATGATGTTGAAAGACAGGTGAGGTATGAGCGGCGGCAGATTGAAATTAGAAATTAGCGGAGATTGAGGCCTGGCGGATAGCGAGAAGAGAGGATATGCTGAAGGGCAAGTTCCCATCTCCGGAGATCTGACAGGTTGGTGTTAGTGGGAAGTATCCAGATAACCCGGATGGTGTAACACTGTGCCAAGATGTGCTGGCCGTGCACCAAGGCATGTTTAGCCACAGGGTGATCCTCATTACCAACAAACACTGTCTGCCTGTGTCCATTCATGCGAATGGACAGTTTGTTGCTGGTCATTCCCACATAGAACGCTTCACAGTGTAGGCAGGTCAGTTGGTAAATCACGTGGGTGCTATCACACGTGGCTCTGCCTTTGATCGTGTACACCTTCCGGGTTACAGGACTGGAATAGGTGGTGGTGGGAGGGTGCATGGGACAGGTTTTACACCGGGGGCGGTTACAGGGGTAGGAGCCAGAGGGTAGGGAAGGTGGTTTGGGGATTTCATAGGGATGAACTAAGAGGTTACGAAGGTTAGGTGGACGGCGGAAAGACACTCTTGGTGGAGTGGGGAGGATTTCATGAAGGATGGATCTCATTTCAGGGCAGGATTTGAGGAAGTCGTATCCCTGCTGGAGAGCCACATTCAGAATCTGATCCAGTCCCGGAAAGTATCCTGTCACAAGTGGGGCACTTTTGGGGTTCTTCTGTGGAAGGTTCCGGGTTCACATCTACATCTACATCTACATCTATACTCCGCGAGCCACCTTACGGTGTGTGGCGGAGGGTACTTATTGTACCACTATCTGATCCCCCCTTCCCTGTTCCATTCACGAATTGTGCGTGGGAAGAACGACTGCTTGTAAGTCTCCGTATTTGCTCTAATTTCTCGGATCTTTTCGTTGTGATCATTACGCGAGATATATGTGGGCGGTAGTAATATGTTGCCCATCTCTTCCCGGAATGTGCTATCTCGTAATTTCGATAATAAACCTCTCCGTATTGCGTAACGCCTTTCTTGAAGTGTCCGCCACTGGAGCTTGTTCAGCATCTCCGTAACGCTCTCGCGCTGACTAAATGTCCCCATGACGAATCGCGCTGCTTTTCGCTGGATCATGTCTATCTCTTCTATTAATCCAACCTGGTAAGGGTCCCATACTGATGAGCAATACTCAAGAATCGGACGAACAAGCGTTTTGTAAGCTACTTCTTTCGTCGATGAGTCACATTTTCTTAGAATTCTTCCTATGAATCTCAACCTGGCGCCTGCTTTTCCCACTATTTGTTTTATGTGATCATTCCACTTCAGATCGCTCCGGATAGTAACTCCTAAGTATTTTACGGTCGTTACCGCTTCCAATGATTTACCACCTATGGCATAATAGTACTGGAATGGTTTTCTGCCCCTATGTATGCGCATTATATTACATTTATCTACGTTTAGGGAAAGCTGCCAGCTGTCGCACCATGCATTAATCCTCTGCAGGTCTTCCTGGAGTACGTACGAGTCTTCTGATGTTGCTACTTTCTTGTAGACAACCGTGTCATCTGCAAATAGCCTCACGGAGCTACCGATGTTGTCAACTAAGTCATTTATGTATATTGTAAACAATAAAGGTCCTATCACGCTTCCTTGCGGTACTCCCGAAATTACCTCTACATCTGCAGATTTTGAACCGTTAAGAATGACATGTTGAGTTCTTTCTTCTAGGAAATCCTGAATCCAATCACAAACCTGGTCCGATATTCCGTAAGCTCGTATTTTTTTCATCAAACGTAAGTGCGGAACCGTATCAAATGCCTTCCTGAAGTCCAGGAATACGGCATCAATCTGCTCGCCAGTGTCTACGGCACTGTGAATTTCTTGGGCAAATAGGGCGAGCTGAGTTTCACATGATCTCTGTTTGCGGAATCCATGTTGGTTATGATGAAGGAGATTTGTATTATCTAAGAACGTCATAATACGAGAACACAAAACATGTTCCATTATTCTACAACAGATTGACGTAAGCGAAATAGGCCTATAATTATTCGCATCTGATTTATGACCCTTCTTGAAAATGGGAACGACCTGCGCTTTCTTCCAGTCGCTAGGTACTTTACGTTCTTCCAGCGATCTACGATAAATTGCTGATAGAAAGGGGGCAAGTTCTTTAGCATAATCACTGTAGAATCTTAAGGGTATCTCGTCTGGTCCGGATGCTTTTCCGCTACTAAGTGATAGCAGTTGTTTTTCAATTCCGATATCGTTTATTTCAATATTTTCCATTTTGGCGTCCGTGCGACGGCTGAAGTCAGGGACCGTGTTACGCTATCCGCCAGGTCTCATTCTCCGCTAATTTCTAATTTCAATTTGCCGCCGCTCATACCTCACCTGTCTTTCAACATCATCTTTGCCTCTGTACTTCCGTCCCGACTGACATCTCTGCCCAAACTCTTTGCCTTTACAAATGTCTGCTTGTGTCTGTGTATGTGTGGATGGATATGTGTGTGTGTGCGAGTGTATACCTGTCCTTTTTTCCCCCTAAGGTAAGTCTTTCCGCTCCCGGGATTGGAATGACTCCTTACCCTCTCCCTTAAAACCCATATCCTTTTGTCTTTCCTTCTCCTTCCCTCTTTCCTGACGAGGCAACCGTTGGTTGCGAAAGCTAGAATTTTGTGTGTATGTTTGTGTGTCTATCGACCTGCCAGCGCTTTTGTTCGGTAAGTCTCATCATCTTTCTTTTTGAATATATTTTTCCCACGTGGAATGTTTCCCTCTATTATATTCATATCATTAATTTGAACCCAACAATCACGTTTGTTATTGTTATTGTTATTGTCACTGTTACATTTCGTAGTCTTTTCTGTCATCTTATTTCCTCCTTCTGTTTTTGCCAGCAGTTTTACTATCACCTTCTCCTTTTTTACCGTAATCCAGTATACAATTTTATCCCGCCGATATATACTCAATAATACGTAATAATACGTAACCCACTTCCAAACCATAACCAAAAGTTTTTTTTTTCCGCTTTCAACACTACCGCTGCTATAAAATCCACCGTTTCCAGTTCACAAACAGTTCCTTTCAGCTATTAAACAACCTTTTCGGCTAGTTTTAATATCTTTTGCTTTATTTCCATTTCCGTTTTTCTCACATCATCGATCATTTTTAGCCGCTTCCCACAGGTTTTAACGTCATTATTTCTTCATCAGACAATTGTTAGCTTCATTTCCATAATCTGCTGCCACCACCAAACCACCCTTTTAATACATCCTCACGTAGTTTTTTCGAAATTTTCCCGTATTTCTCCACCCTTTAACGTGTTTTGGCGGCAACACAACCACCTAACCTTTATGCACATCACTATCTACCTACACAAGTTCACCACAGGATCAACATAGCCCAGCTCTAACCAACCCTTTTTCGCCTTTTTTCACACCAGATCTCCAGTTTTACCTTTATCTCTCCCCATATATTTTTATATTTCTTTTCGTTTTCATTTCAGCCTCGTGTTCCACTTTCCACCTTCTAGTACCATGTCACCCTCACAACACCTCCACAACGACCCCATTAAGTTTTATTTACATTCCCTCCGCAAACATGCCTTCGCCCTAGCCAGATTACATTAACATATTTTATTTTCTCAGGCTTGTCTGACATTTGGCATCACCCCCAAAGGCCTCACACTTAAAGTTCCCATCTCTGGCTGCAACCCTTCTTTCCATCAGTCCCTATACCAGTTCCAAACCGAACAATCCATTGCCCTCACCCACCTAATCCTTCACCTACACATCCACTCAGCCAATCAACACACCCATCAACTCCTGTCCCTAATAAAAGTCCTCAATCTTTCCTCTCCCACATCCACACCGGTTGTTCAGAGCATCCTCCTACAGGCCAACCGCAAATTAGAACAGCATGCCACCCTCCACCTTAAAAAACTATCCAATCTCCTGGTTTCCCACCTCCGGAAAGGCAACTCACTCACCCTTCACAACCTTTCCAGCAAACCTCAACCTCCTCTCATTGCACACAAACCCAGTCTCTCCCATCTACTCAATCTCCCACTTCCAGCTCCACTCCCTCCAAAACCTCAAAATTCCAATCAACACAATCTGGAACCACAACACCCCAATTCAGTAGTTAACCTCTCCTCCAAACCTCTCTCCCAATCCGAAACCTCTGTCCTATCCAAAGGCCTCACCTTCAGCCCCACTCCCAGATTTAACCAAACAGCCCTTGTCAAAGATTTACTGTCCTACACCCGTACTCTCTGCTGGAAATATCACTTTGCCACGAAGAAAAATGATCCTAATCCTACTCCTAATGATCCAACTGCCCAAGATACTATCCAAATTGAACCATGCCTGGAACAGTTCCGTCCTCCGTCACAGCGGGACCCACCTCCTCTTCCTCAAAATCACCCTCTCCTAACCTTCCAGGAATTTCTGACTTCCAGCCTTGCCTCTCAATCCTTCTTAAAAAACCTTAAACCTACTCCCAACATCACCACTGCTGAAGCCCAGGCTATCCGTGATCTGAAGGCTGACCAATCCATCGTCATTCTTCCGGCGGACAAGGGTTCCACGACTGTGGTACTTGATCGTCGGGAGTATGTGGCTGAGGGACTGCGTCAGCTTTCAGACAACACTACTTACAAAGTTTGCCATGGTAATCCCATTCCTGATGTCCAGGCGGAGCTTCAAGGAATCCTCAGAACCTTAGGCCCCCTACAAAACCTTTCACCTGACTCCATCAACCTCCTGACCCCACCAACACCCCGCACCCCTACCTTCTACCTTCTTCCCAAAATTCACAAACCCAATCATCCCGGCCGTCCCATTGTAGCTGGTTACCAAGCCCCCACAGAACGCATCTCTGCCTACGTAGATCAACACCTTCAACCCATTACATGCAGTCTCCCATCCTTCATCAAAGACACCAACCACTTTCTCGAACGCCTGGAATCCCTACCCAGTCTGTTACCCCCGGAAACCATCCTTGTAACCATTGATGCCACTTCCTTATACACAAATATTCCGCATGTCCAGGGCCTCGCTGCGATGGAGCACTTCCTTTCACGCCGATCACCTGCCGTCCTACCTAAAACCTCTTTCCTCATTACCTTAGCCAGCTTCATCCTGACCCACAACTTCTTCACTTTTGAAGGCCGGACATACCAACAATTAAAGGGAACAGCCATGGGTACCAGGATGGCCCCCTCGTACGCCAACCTATTCATGGGTCGCTTAGAGGAAGCCTTCTTGGTTACCCAGGCCTGCCAACCCAAAGTTTGGTACAGATTTATTGATGACATTTTCATGATCTGGACTCACAGTGAAGAAGAACTCCAGAATTTCCTCTCCAACCTCAACTCCTTTGGTTCCATCAGATTCACCTGGTCCTACTCTAAATCCCATGCCACTTTCCTTGACGTTGACCTCCACCTGTCCAATAGCCAGCTTCACACGTCCGTCCACATCAAACCCACCAACAAGCAACAGTACCTCCATTATGACAGCTGCCACCCATTCCACATCAAACGGTCCCTTCCCTACAGCCTAGGTCTTCGTGGCAAACGAATCTGCTCCAGTCCGGAATCCTTGAACCATTACACCAACAACCTGAAAACAGCTTTTGCATCCCGTAACTACCCTCCCGACCTGGTACAGAAGCAAATAACCAGAGCCACTTCCTCATCTCCTCAAACCCGGAACCTTCCACAGAAGAACCCCAAAAGTGCCCCACTTGTGACAGGATACTTTCCGGGACTGGATCAGATTCTGAATGTGGCTCTCCAGCAGGGATACGACTTCCTCAAATCCTGCCCTGAAATGAGATCCATCCTTCATGAAATCCTCCCCACTCCACCAAGAGTGTCTTTCCGCCGTCCACCTAACCTTCGTAACCTCTTAGTTCATCCCTATGAAATCCCCAAACCACCTTCCCTACCCTCTGGCTCCTACCCCTGTAACCGCCCCCGGTGTAAAACCTGTCCCATGCACCCTCCCACCACCACCTATTCCAGTCCTGTAACCCGGAAGGTGTACACGATCAAAGGCAGAGCCACGTGTGATAGCACCCACGTGATTTACCAACTGACCTGCCTACACTGTGAAGCGTTCTATGTGGGAATGACCAGCAACAAACTGTCCATTCGCATGAATGGACACAGGCAGACAGTGTTTGTTGGTAATGAGGATCACCCTGTGGCTAAACATGCCTTGGTGCACGGCCAGCACATCTTGGCACAGTGTTACACCATCCGGGTTATCTGGATACTTCCCACTAACACCAACCTGTCAGAACTCCGGAGATGGGAACTTGCCCTTCAGCATATCCTCTCTTCTCGCTATCCGCCAGGCCTCAATCTCCGCTAATTTCTAATTTCAATCTGCCGCCGCTCATACCTCACCTGTCTTTCAACATCATCTTTGCCTCTGTACTTCCGTCCCGACTGACATCTCTGCCCAAACTTTTTGCCTTTACAAATGTCTGCTTGTGTCTGTGTATGTGTGGATGGATATGTGTGTGTGTGCGAGTGTATACCTGTCCTTTTTTCCCCCTAAGGTAAGTCTTTCCGCTCCCGGGATTGGAATGACTCCTTACCCTCTCCCTTAAAACCCATATCCTTTTGTCTTTCCTTCTCCTTCCCTCTTACCTGACGAGGCAACCGTTGGTTGCGAAAGCTAGAATTTTGTGTGTATGTTTGTGTTTGTTTGTGTGTCTATCGACCTGCCAGCGCTTTTGTTCGGTAAGTCTCATCATCTTTCTTTTTGAATATATTTTTCCCACGTGGAATGTTTCCCTCTATTATATATATATATAAGACATATGTCTGTATATGTGTGGATGGATATGTGTGTGTGTGCGAATGTGTACCCGTCCTTTTTTCCCCCTAAGGTAAGTCTTTCTGCTCCCGGGACTGGAATGACTCCTTACCCTCTCCCTTAAAACCCACATCCTTTCGTCTTTCCCTCTCCTTCCCTCTTTCCTGATGAGGCAACAGTTTGTTGCGAAAGCTTGAATTTTGTGTGTATGTTTGTGTTCGTTTGTGTGTCTGTCGACCTGCCAGCACTTTCATTTGGTAAGTCACATTATCTTTGTTTTATATATATATATATATATATATATATATATATATATATATATATATATATATATATATATATATATAAAATATGGCATGTGTCCGATTGTACACACCTGAAATATGTCTTACATAAATGCAACAAAAAGATACAATGTAAATAAGATACTAACTAAACAACAGCACATTCAGCTAACAGAAAGTTTTTGTTTCACATGTTAAGGATGAGTAATATATACAGGAATCAAGATAAGTTCATTGTTCCTAGGGAAATACAGAAATACCAATAAATAATTTTCATATGCCTATTCAAAACAAAATTAATTACACTATTTATACAACAGTTGCAAGTTTGGTGATTATATACATTTTCTTTCACATATTCATCAATTGTATAAAAAGATTTATCTATCAGGTACTCCTTGAGAGTTTGTTTGAATGCTGACAATCTATTGTTAAGGCATTTGATGTGTGGAGGGAGAGCATTAAACAGCTTAATACTGGAGTAGTAAGCTCCTTTTTGAACGATAGTGAGACTTTTCAATTCAATGTGAAGACTGTTTTTGGTCCTTGTGTTATAGCCATGAAATTGGCTGTTATCTTTGTAGATAGAAGGGTTATTACAGGCAAAGGTCAACAAAGAAAAGATATACTGTGAGACGGTGGTAAGGATCCCCATCTTTCGAAACAAGCATCTACAAGAGTGTCTGTGATGGACACCACTCATTATTCTGGTGGCTTTTTTTTTGTGCAGTGAAAATTTTCT
Source organism: Schistocerca cancellata (assembly GCF_023864275.1). Taxonomy (NCBI): domain Eukaryota; kingdom Metazoa; phylum Arthropoda; class Insecta; order Orthoptera; family Acrididae; genus Schistocerca; species Schistocerca cancellata. The sequence continues at coordinate 1,139,423,548 of NC_064626.1, read as the reverse complement.
TTGTGAGAGGTTGTTTCCCCCAGAATATAATAGCATATGACATTAATGAATGAAAATAGCCTAAGTAAGAAACCTTAATGGTATCTACGTCAGCCACTGAAGCAATAACCTGTAATGCAAATATTGCTGAGCTAAGTGTTTTGTAAAGATGAAGAATGTGTGTCGACCAGTTGCATTTGCTGTCTATATAAGCACCCAGGAATTTTGTAACCTCAACTTTTTGTATTGCTTGATCTCTACCCTTAATGTTAATTTCTTCCAGATTTTTTTGTGGAGTATGGAATCTCATATAAAGGGTTTTATCTGTATTGAATGAGAGACCATTTGAAGAAAACCAATTTACTATATTATTGAAAACTTTGTTTGTAGTTTGTTCAAGATTGTTATCTGTAAAATCATCAGTTAGAATTGTAGTGTCATCTGCAAAAAGAGTAAATTTACTCTTTGTATCAGAACAAAATGGGAGATCATTAATGAAGATGAGAAACAGCAGTGGACCCAAAACAGAGCCTTGTGGCACACCACAACTTACTGTGCCCCACTGACTTATGTTTAGGATATTGTGGAAGCTGAGATGATCGACAATCAACCTGTGCATCAGTTTTTCAATAATCTTTGAAAAGATAGTTAAAAGGGAGATTGGTTGATAATTTGTAACATTGTCTTTCTCGAGTGGTATCACTACAGCTAGTTTTAGCCTGTCAGGGACAATTCCTTCTTGCAGCGAAGCACTGAATATGTTGCATAAGACAGGACTTATGTATTTATAGCAACATTTCAATATTTTACAGGAAATATTATCCACACCTACAGACTTTTTATTTTTTAGTGAGGTAATAATTCTTTCGATCTCTTTTACTGTAACATGAGATAAGGATGCCTGTGGGGGTGTATTACTGATAGCTTTCTGTAGACGAGCCAATGACTCATCCACAGAACCTTTACAGCCTGTCTTCTCTGCTGCTGACAAAAAGTGCCAGTTTCCCACTTTATTACATTCCAAATTGTTTTTATTTTGTTGTCAGACTTAATGCACATATTTTTTGACTTATTTATTACCTTCTTTAGGATGCTGCAGTAAAGTTTGTAGTGGTGATGTTTTTTTTTTTTTTTTGAATCATTACAAGTTCTGAGGAAATTATATAGCACCCTCTTTGTTCTGCAGGATGTTTTTATCCCTGCAGTGATCCATGACTTGTTTAATTTTTTAAAATTTTATATTTATTTTTAGGAAAAGTGGCTTCAAAAATAGACATAAATACATTTAGAAATGTATTATACTTTTTGTTCACATCTGCTTCATTGAAAACTGGACTCCAATCTATCTCTTGCAGGCTGTTGTTGAAATTTTTGATGTTTTCATCATTTATTATCCTAAAAGATTTCCAAGAATTCTCAGAACTGTTGCACAGATTGATGTCAGTGAAAGTAAGCAACTGACCTCCATGATCAGAAAGGCCAAAAATTGGACGTACACTGATACTGTTGACTCTTGACTAATCTGTAACTATATTGTCAATCAGACTTTGACAGTTCTCGATAACTCTAGTTGGAAAATTTACTACTGTCATCAGATTGTAAGAATCAACTAGATGTTCTAAATCTGCTTTAGCATTGCTTTCATTTAGGAAATCTACATTGAAATTACCTGTAATTATTAGGTTTTGAGTTCACTTGGGATAAGACAGAATCTAACTGTCTCAGGAACTCATTAGTGTTCCCTGAGGGAGCTCTGTATAGTGCTAACACTACAACTGTACGGTAACTTATAGTAATTTCTACACCATATATTTCAATATCTTGTTCAATACAGTGACTCTTTAAATCTAATGTGGTATATTATATCTTATTTTTTTTAAGTATATTACTACTCCACCATTCTTCATGATAGATTTACAGTAATGTGCTGCTAGACAGTAACCACTGAGCTGTAACATTTCAACATCTCTCATGTGGTGTTCACTAAAGCATAGAACATCAGCATCCTTTATCTGTTGTGGGTCATCTAAAAGAACAAAAATTTCGTTAACTTTGTTTGTAAGTCGTCCTACGTTATGGTGAAAAATTGTCATAGCATTGGTATTTGCTGAGAGCGGTTGCTTTTGCCTAAAAAAGTACTTGTGGGCCTAGAAACAATAGGCTCATTTTTAATTGCTTCGCTGAAATTCTGAACTTGAAAATTAGTCTGATGGGATTGCTGGAGCCATTTAAGGGGAATAGGTGTCGAGTGGGAAGATATTTTGTTGATTTCTTCCATGATTGCTGCATGTAAAAGAGTACCTAGTGCTTGTTTACCTGACCTGTTTAGGTGCATGCGATGTCTGGTAAACAACTCTCTTTGAAAATTACTCGTATCTACAACATAAGTATTGCTAAATTGTTAGCAAGTCTTCGCTAATTTAGAGTTCGTTTGAATAACAGCTTCATTTACATAGGATTGTGGGATTAAGTCGTGTCTCTTTGGAATATTCACAACAAATACCTTAGAATGCTGAAGAGCCGTTAATTTCTCCTTAAGTGATCGTGTAACATCAAAACCTTCACTGCAGGCTACATTGTTCGAACCACCTATTATAATCACATAATCGTTTTTTACTCTTTCAGGATCACAGCCTGCTACGAGTTCCTGAATTTTCGCACCAGGTTTCACTATTCCACAAACATAGCACTATTAAAACTGTTTTTTACAATTTCAGCTATACTTCTTCCATGACTGTCGGCAAAAGTATGAACACGCTCAGTTTTATTCTCACCAGAAATTTCACTTCTTGCTGCTGGTACTTCAGGCTTTGGCAAATCAAACATAACTTTTTTGCGACAATTTACATTTTTTGGAATGCTATCCAAGGTCACTTTAACATTCGAATTCAACTTCAGTTCTGAGTCATTCACTGGAATACTGTTACTAGAATAGCGTATATTCTCAAACCTTGTATCATTTACTGTCGGTGGCATTTTCGCGCGTTTTAGTACTTCAGGCTGTCATTTTCTCTTCTGAGGCTGTTGATGACACACTGTAAACTTGAAATACATTAAGAAGGGTTTGATGCAAGCAAAAACTGCTGTAAGTGGTATGGAGATGCTTTGGGAATCCCTGTAGGGAAGGCAATGTTCTTTTCAAGAAACACTATTGAGAAAATTTAGAGTACCAGCATTTCAAGCTGACTGCTGAAGAATTCTACCACCACCAACATACACTGTGTGTAAGGATCGCAAAGATAAGAGAGTGGAATCACCCTCTAACCTTTCTCCCCTCTCCCATCTTTGTACCACATTTTACACTGTGTTGTCTGTTAAGATTATTAATGTAGTCAATGTTTTTGTGTTTTTCTTGCTTCTTCTGGTACTAGTCATCCGGAAGGCTGATATTTATTTACCCTCATAAGAATATGAGAGCTCTATTCCAGTTAGATAACATAACTCTTTTGGTCCATGGTTCTGTTGATTCTTCATCCTAGATGTATTATATACCTCTGTTTTCACCTAAGAACCTATCATGATGTATCACATTACTTTGAATTGATAATTCTCTCTATTGGGTATCATAAATTTACCTCTTTTTTTTTTTCTTTGAAAATGCTTGTAGCGAGATTATTGTTTTAATTTCATATGTAATTTGAGTTTCAGTTATTTTGTTTTGTAATTCATCTTTTGTTGGCTGCTAGTTACCTCACTCTTCCAAATCTTTACTGACTACTACTGCTGTTTCAAACATCTTCCATTCTCAGTTGTGGATGCTTTGAGTTAAATATTGAAAGTTTCTTAACCTTCACAAATTTTAAAGGTACCTGCAGTGGACGCTACCAGTACAGCTGACTCAATTTTTCTTCCTGTCCTCTTGCTTTTACCAACAAATTTAAGTGACATAACACCATTTGTTTTGCAAATGGTTCAGGGTATCAAAACATGGTTTTCAGCAAATGAATGTACACAGAGGGGGCATAATTTTTTTTGCACAGTTAATACTCTTTAACTTTTGTATTAACATACAAATTTTTGGTATCTTGAATCTTTCAGCAGATGAATGCGCTTTATTTCCAATTTAATTTTTATTTGAACCCATAACAAGTAATCGTGAGCTAGGATGACTGATTTAACACCAGTTTCTGTTATTGTTTGTTGCAGAATTGAAGCAAAATGGCTGTGGACAGACTGAAGACCATACAGCGCCATCTGCAGCACCGCTTGGAGTGCCCTCGTCCCGTATCCTTCACTGATTGTCTCACAAAGGCAGCAGGCTGCTGCAAAAATATGAGATCATAAAAATTAGCAACAGGACACAGAACATTAGGTCACTATGCTTGTACAGCCAATTTTGTTCAACCTTTCCTCCTATTTTCCAAACAAATGAACACCAGTAAGTTGTAACACAAGTTAATATCCCTTGTGAGAAGACTAATTGTAAAGGAATGAAATACACTCCTGGAAATTGAAATAAGAACACTGTGAATTCATTGTCTCAGGAAGGGGAAACTTTATTGACACATTCCTGGGGTCAGATACATCACATGATCACACTGACAGAACCACAGGCACATAGACACAGGCAACAGAGCATGCACAATGTCGGCACTAGTACAGTGTATATCCACCTTTCGCAGCAATGCAGGCTGCTATTCTCCCATGGAGACGATCGTAGAGATGCTGGATGTAGTCCTGTGGAACGGCTTGCCATGCCATTTCCACCTGGCGCCTCAGTTGGACTAGCGTTCGTGCTGGACGTGCAGACCGCGTGAGACGACGCTTCATCCAGTCCCAAACATGCTCAATGGGGGACAGATCCGGAGATCTTGCTGGCCAGGGTAGTTGACTTACACCTTCTAGAGCACGTTGGGTGGCACGGGATACATGCGGACATGCATTGTCCTGTTGGAACAGCAAGTTCCCTTGCCGGTCTAGGAATGGTAGAACGATGGGTTCGATGACGGTTTGGATGTACCGTGCACTATTCAGTGTCCCCTCGACGATCACCAGTGGTGTACGGCCACTGTAGGAGATCGCTCCCCACACCATGATGCCGGGTGTTGGCCCTGTGTGCCTCGGTCGTATGCAGTCCTGATTGTGGCGCTCACCTGCACGGCGCCAAACACGCATACGACCATCATTGGCACCAAGGCAGAAGCGACTCTCATCGCTGAAGACGACACGTCTCCATTCGCCCCTCCATTCACGCCTGTCACGACACCACTGGAGGCGGGCTGCACGATGTTGGGGCGTGAGCGGAAGACGGCCTAACGGTGTGTGGGACCATAGCCCAGCTTCATGGAGACGGTTGCGAATGGTCCTCGTCGATACCCCAGGAGCAACAGTGTCCCTAATTTGCTGGGAAGTGGCGGTGCGGTCCCCTACGGCACTGCGTAGGATCCTACGGTCTTGGCGTGCATCCGTGCGTCGCTGCGGTCCGGTCCCAGGTCGACGGGCACGTGCACCTTCCGCCGACCACTGGTGACAACATCGATGTACTGTGGAGACCTCACTCCCCACGTGTTGAGCAATTCGGCGGTACGTCCACCCGGCCTCCCGCATGCCCACTATATGCCCTCGCTCAAAGTCCGTCAACTGCACATACGGTTCACGTCCACACTGTCGCGGCATGCTACCAGTGTTAAAGACTGCGATGGAGCTCCGTATGCCACGGCAAACTGGCTGACACTGACGGCGGCGGTGCACAAATGCTGCGCAGCTAGCGCCATTCGACGGCCAACACCGCGGTTCCTGGTGTGTCTGCTGTGCCGTGCGTGTGATCATTGCTTGTACAGCCCTCTCGCAGTGTCCGGAGCAAGTATGGTGGGTCTGACACACCGGTGTCAATGTGTTCTTTTTTCCATTTCCAGGAGTGTATTTGGCCACCAAATTCAGTTACTCTATTGACAGTGACCGAAAGCACTGAGATTAAAAATAACCAACCAAATAGTTATAGGTACACTGTATTTAGTGTTGCAGATGGAGAGGGAATAGCTGAGCTTCTTGTTCAGTGACCTGACTTGGTGATACACGGCCATTCTTCAGTTTCTTTTTAACATAATTTCAATCAATTCCAGAGATTTAAATCCCATCACCAGGCTGGCACCTTCTAGGATTTATCAATAATCAACATTGCTGATCAAGACCCCCAATCCGAATGGGAGTCACGACACTGCAACAACCACCAGCCGACAAACCAACTGGCGAGTCAGCTTCTGAAGGGCACCTGAGGATGGTATTCGAGCATCCCAAAGTTGACTGCATGAGAGTCAATACATTTCTGGGGGGATACAGTACAATTAGCAAATGAATTGAATAAATAGAAGCAGATAATTTACTCGAGTTTACAATGCACTGATTGCTGTCACATATCAGTCTGAAGCCCACAATCAACAAAGAGATTACATAAGAAATTAAAGCACTCAAAACAGTTATTCTTCCGGTTAGCTGTATGAAGAGGAGAATTAAGTCCATCAGAATGTAAAACTCGCAGAGATGGGAAGACTGGCTTGTACTTGCCTACAGCAGACACAACTCACAGTGCTACTGATAGAAAGTGGACAGCTGTGGGAACAGTGGGTTCCTTCTTCAAGGAGGATGAGGAATTTGCTGTGGAGGATCGGTAAGGGAAGCTAACTCAGATTGCAAGTTAGACGAGAAAGGGGGCAAAAACAGAGAAAGGACGACAGAACATCAGTGTGCTGCAGGATCTCTGAGCACATTCAGAACATAAATACTGTGAGTTTCCTACATCTGCATGATTACTCTGCAACTAACATTTAGGTGTTTGGCAGATGCTCCTCAGAACGACTTGTTGGTAATGTTTCATGTGATGTGGTGGGAAGTGAATGCAACAAATTGCATGCCGAATGTCGCTAGCTAGTTACAGTGGTTGTTCCTAATTTCCTGTGCTTCAGACATGTCAATTGGTAATTTGTTTCACCCACACCAATATGTCCTATCATAACTACCATATTGGAAATTGCAACTTATTGGGAAAACATGGCGAAATGTTTTTGATGACTAAGATTTTAGGGTTTATACTGGACAACCAGAATACATTAATACTTGGTTCCTTTTACTGATCCCTTGATTCAGATGAAGCATTTGTTGAACAGTTCAAAGAAAACTTGGGTGTCATTTCAAATTATACATTGGTGAAAATACATGCTTAAAGCTGGTTGTAGGTATAACACAACATCCGAAATTGTACTGAATGCCTTCTCAGAAAATTATTTTGAACAATTAGTTCAGGAGCCCACTTGAAGTGTAAATGGTTGTGAAGACATACTTGACCATTTAGCAACAAATAATCCTAACCAAATAGGGAGTGTCATGCCAGATACAGGGATTAGTTTGTGGCTAGTCTAAATACCATAACATCCAAATCTATCAAACATAAATGCACAGTTCATCTACTTAAAAAATCAGATAAAAATCTCTAGACACCTTCCTGAGAGACAGTCTCCTTTTATTCCAATTTGACTATGTAAGCATGGACCTTGCCGTTGGTGGGAAGGCTTGCGTGCCTCAACGATACAGATAGCCGTAGGTTGGTGTAACCACAACGGGGGGCGGGGTTATCTGTTGAGAGGCCAGACAAATGCGTGGTTCCTGAAGAGGGCCAGCAGCCTTTTCAGTAGTTGCAGGGGCAACAGTCTGGATGATTGACTGATGTGGCCTTGTAACACTAACCAAAATGGCCTTGCTGTTCTGGTACTGCGAACAGCTGAAAGCAAGGGGAAACTACAGACATAATTTTTCCCGAAGGCATGCAGCTTTACTGTATGATTAAATGATGATGGCGTCCTCTTGGGTAAAATATTCCGGAGGTAAAATAGTCCCCCATTCGGATCTCCGGGCGGGGACTACTCAAGAGGACGTCGTTATCAGGAGAAAGAAAACTGGCGTTCTACGGATCGGAGCGTGGAATGTCAGATCCCTTAATCGGGCAGGTAGGTTAGAAAATTTAAAAATGGAAATGGATAGGTTAAAGTTAGATATAGTGGGAATTAGTGAAGTTCGATGGCAGGAGGAACAAGACTTTTGGTCAGGTGAATACAGGTTTATAAATACAAAATCAAATAGGGGTAATGCATTAGTAGGTTTAATAATGAATAAATAAATAGGAGTACGGGTAAGCTACTACAAACAGCATAGTGAACACATTATTGTGGCCAAGATAGACACGAAGCCCACGCCTACTACAATAGTACAAGTCTATATGCCAACTAGCACTGCAGATGATGATGAAATTGATGAAATGTATGATGAGATAAAAGAAATTATTCAGGTAGTGAAGGGAGACGAAAATTTAATAGTCATGGGTGACTGGAATTCGAGAGTAGGAAAAGGGAGAGAAGGAGACATAGTAGGTGAATATGGATTGGGGCTAAGAAATGAAAGAGAAAGCCGCCTGGTAGAGTTTTGAGCAGAGCATAACTTAACCATAGCTAACATTTGGTTCAAGAATCATGAAATAAGATTGTATACATGGAAGAACCCTGTGGAGATACCAAAAAGGTATATTACCTTTTATATAACGGTAAGACAGAGATTTAGGAACCAGGTTTTAAATTGTGAGACATTTCCAGGGGCAGATGTGGACTCTGACCACAATCTATTGGCTATGAACTGTAGATTAAAACTGAAGAAACTGCAAAAAGGTGGGAATTTAAGGAGATGGGACCTGGATAAACTGAAAGAACTAGAGGTTGTATAGAGTTTCAGGGAGAGCATAAGGGAACAATTAACAGGAATGGGGGAAAGAAATACAGTAGAAGAAGAATGGGTAGCTTTGAGGGATGAAATAGTGAAGGTAGCAGAGGATCAAATAAGTAAAAAGACGAGGGCTAGTAGAAACTCTTGGGTAACAGAAGAAATACTGAATTTAATTGATGAAAGGAGAAAATATAAAAATGCAGTAAATGAAGCAGGCAAAAAGGAATACAAACATCTCAAAAATGATATCGACAGGAAGTGCAAAATAGCTAAGCAGGGACGGCTAGAGGACAAATGTAAGGATGTAGAGGCTTATCTCACTAGGGGTATGATAGATACTGCCTACAGGAAAATTAAAGAGACCTTTGGAGAAAAGAGAGCCACTTGTATGAATATCAAAAGCTCAGATGGATACCCAGCTCTAAGCAAAGAAGGGAAAGCAGAAAGATGAAAGGAGTATGTAGAGGGTCTATACGAGGGCGATGTTCTTGAGGGCAATATTATGGAAATGGAAGAGGATGTAGATGAAGATGAAATGGGAGATACGATACTACGTGAAGAGTTTGACAGAGCACTGGAAGACCTAAGTTGAAACAAGGCCCCAGAGTAGACAACATTTCATTAGAACTACTGACAGCTTTGGGAGAGCCAGCCCTGACAAAACTCTACCATCTAGTGAACACGATGTATGAGACAGGTGAAATACTGACAGACTTCAAGAAGAATATAATAATTCCAATCCCAAAGAAAGCAGGTGTTGACAGATGCGAAAATTACCGAACTATCAGTTTAATAAGTCACAGCTGCAAAATACTAACACGAATTCTTTACAGACGAATGGAAAAACTGGTAGAAGCTGACCTCGGGGAAGATCAGTTTGGATTCCATAGAAATGTTGGAACACGTGAGGCAATACTGACCCTTATCTTAGAAGAAAGATTAAGGAAAGGCAAACCTACGTTTCTAGCATTTGTAGACTTAGAGAAAGCTTTTGACAATGTTGATTGGAATACTCTCTTTCAAATTCTGAAGGTGGCAGGGGTAAAATACAGGGAGCGAAAGGCGATTTACAATTTGTACAGAAACCAGATGGCAGTTATAAGAGTCGAGGGGCATGAAAGGGAAGCAGTGGTTGGGACGGGAGTGAGACAGAGTTGTAGCATATCCTCGTTGTTATTCAATCTGTATATTGAGCAAGCAATAAAGGAAACAAAAGAAAAGTTCGGAGTAGGTATTCAAATCCATGGAGAAGAAATAAAAACTTTGAGGTTTGCTGATGACATTGTAATTCTGTCAGAGAAAGCAAGGGACTTGGAAGAGCAGTTGAACGGAATGGCCAGTGTCTTGAAAGGAGGATATAAGATGAACATCAACAAAAGCAAAATGAGGATAATGGAATGTAGTCGAATTAAGTCGGTTGATGCTGAGGGATTTAGATTAGGAAATGAGACACTTAAAGTAGTAAAGGAGTTTTGCTGTTTGGGGAGCAAAATAACTGATGATGGTCGAAGTAGAGAGGATATAAAATGTAGACTGGCAATGGCAAGGAAAGCGTTTCTGAAGAAGAGAAATTTGTTAACATCGAGTATAGATTTAAGTGTCAGGAAGTTGTTTCTTATAGTATTTGTATGGAGTGTAGCCATGTATGGAAGTGAAATGTGGACGTTAAATAGTTTAGACAAGAAGAGAATAGAAGCTTTTGAAATGTGGTGCTACAGAAGAATGCTGAAGATTAGGTGGGTAGATCACATAACTAATGAGGAGGTACTGAATAGATTTGGGGAGAAGAGGAGCTTGTGGCTCAACTTGACAAGAAGAAGGGATCGGTTGATAGGACATGTTCTGAGACATTGAGGGATCACCAATTTAGTATTGGAGGGCAGCATGGAGGGTAAAAATCGTAGAGGGAGAGCAAGAGATGAATACACTAAGTAGATTCAGAAGGATGTAGGCTGCATTAGATACTGGGAGATGAAGAAGCTTGCACAGGATAGAGTAGCATGGAGAGCTGCATCAAACCAGCCTCAGGACTGAAGACCACAACAACAACAACAACAACAACAAGCATGGACTTGATATAGTTTAAATTGAAAGAAATAGTATTGACACCAATTGATAGATATATATCAAATAAATTAATAAGAGATGATACTGATCTCCCATGATACACAAAACAGATCAGAACGCTATTGCAGAAGCAACAAAAAAAGCATGGCAAATTTAAAAGAAATAAAAATCTGCAAGATCTGCAAAGTTTTACAGAAGCTCAAAATTTAGTGCAAACTTCAGTGCGAGATGCTTTTAATAGTTGCCAAAACAAAACTCTGTCTTGGTATCTGACAGAAAACCCAGAGAGATAATGCTTGTATGTGAAGTACACCAGTGGCAAGACACAATCAGTGCCTTCACTACACAGTAACAGTGGTGGTATTATTGATGATGAACAAGTTTTCTGAAATTCCTTCAAAGAAGAAGATGAAGTGAACATTCCAGAATTTGAATCAAGAACAACTGCTAACAAGATTAACTTAGAAGTAGATATCCTCGGATTAGCAAAGTAGCTTAAAACCCTTCAGAAAGGCAAGGCCTCTGGTCTGGATTATGTACAAGTCGATTTCTTTCAGAGTATGCTTATACAGTAGCTCCTTACTTAGCTGTCATATACAACCACTCACTCATGGAATGATCCATACCCAAAGACTGGAAAATTTGCACAAGTCACATCAATACCCAAGAAAGGGAATTGGAATAATCTGCTGAATTACAGACTCATATCACTAATGTTGATTTGCAGTAATATTTTGGAACATTTTGCTGTGCTCAAACATTGTGAATCACCTTGAAGAAAATGCTTTATTGACGAACAGCCACTCAGATTCAAAAAAATATTGTTCTTGTGAAACACAACTAGCTCTTTAGTTCCATGAAGCAATGAGTGCTATCGACAGGGGATGTCAGATTGATTCCGTATTTTTAGATTTCCAGTAGGCTTTTGACACTGTTCCTCACAAGTGACTTCTAATTAAATTGCATGCTTATGGTGTATTATCTCAGTTGTGTGACTAGATCTGTGATTTCCTGTCAGATATGTCACAGTTGGTAATAATTGTTGGAAAGTCATTGAGTAAAACAGAAGTAATGTCTGTCATTCCCTGAGAAAGTGTTATATGCTATCTGTTGTTCCTGATCTACATCAACGATTTAGGAGACAATCTTAGTAGCCCTCTTAGATTGTTTGCAGATGATGCTGTCATTTAACATCTTGTAAAGACATCAGATGATCCAAAAGAACTGCAAAATGATTTAGACAAGATATTTGTATGGTGCAAAAATTGGTAATTGACTCTAAATTATGAAAAATGTGAAGTCATCAGCATGAGTACCAAAGGAATCCACTAAATTTCAGTTGTACAATACACCACACAAATCTAAAGGCTGTAAACTCAACTAAATACTTAGGGGCTACAATTATGAATAATTTAAATTTGAATGATCACACAGGAAATGTTGTGGGGAAAGTGAACCAAATGCTGCATTTTATTGGCTGAACACTTACTAAGTGCCAAAGGCCTACTGAAGAGGCTGCCTACACTATGCTTGTCTACCCTCTTCTGGAATATTGCTGTGCAGTATGGGATCTGTGTCAGATAGGACTGACAGAGGACATCGAAAAGCTTCAAAGAAGGTAGCTCGTTTTGCATTATCGTGAAATAAGGGAGAGAGGCTGTGGATATTATACACAAATTGAGGTGGTGGTCATTAAAACAAAGGTGATATTCACTGTGACTGGACCTTTTCATGAAATGTCAATCACCAACTTTCTCATCAGAGTGAAAATATTTTGTTGGTGCCCACCTACATGGGGAGAAATGATCATCATAAGAAATTAAGAGAAATTGAAGTTTACACAGAAAGATTAGTGTGTTTGTCTTTCCCACACGCTGTTAGAGAGTGGAACAGTAGAGGAGCAGCTTGAAGGTGGTTCAGTGAACCCTCTACCAGACACTTAATCATGAATTGCAGAAAATCGTGGTGGTGTACATGTATAGCATGATAAAACATTTTCATACTGAAATAGCACATCGGGCATACAGCAAGGATCAGTAATCACATGGGGACATGGGGTCCCAAACACCATGAGAGGCAGTTGTGGGTGTATGTAGGCTGGCCTTATCAGACTGCTTGATTGGGCTGTACTTTCTCTCATTCAAATTGATGGTCGCACATATGTCGTATTCCTGCTAGAGGTTCTGCTGGACGTGCTGAATGATGTTCCCATGCCCATTTGTCATCTCATTCGATTTCAGCACTATGGAGCCCATGCTCATTTCAGTTGATAAATGGTGGCACACATGCAGGCAACCTTTCCCAGACACTGGATTGGTCGTGGTGGGCCAGTCACATGGTCACCACCATCACCCAATCTGTCCCCGACATCCAGTTCTTTGGTCAGAATGCTAATGTCACTTCCAGAATCTAAAATAATGTTCACCCACATTATATGAACCTGTAATTATCAGTTTTCTATTTATAGCATTTTTAAGTATGTTGTTTTCAAACAATAAATCTTCCTGCAATCTTCTGTCATCATCATATCTTATATGATTAATAATTAGAGGCCTATCATGATTTTAGGTTGCCCATTGCAGAAGTTGACTGATCTGGCCTTGTAACACCAACCAAAACGGCCTTGCTGTGCTGGTACTGCGAACGGCTGAAATCAAGGGGAAACTATGGCCGTAATTTTTCCCGAGGGCATGCAGCTTTACTGTATGGATAAATGATGATGGCGTCCTCTTGGGTAAAATATTCCGGAGGTGAAATAGTCCCTCATTCGGATCTCCGGGCGGGGACTACTCAGGAGGACGTTGTTATCAGAAGAAAGAAAACTGGCGTTCTCCGGATCGGAGCGTGGAATGTCAGATCCCTTAATCAGGCAGGTAGGTTAGAAAATTTAAAAAGGGAAATGGGTAGGTTAAAGTTGGATATAGTAGGAATTAGTGAAGTTCGGTGGCAGGAGGAACAAGACTTTTGGTCAGTTGAATTCAGGGTTATAAATACAAAATCAAATAGGGGTAATGCAGGAGTAGGTTTAATAATGAATAAATAAATAGGAATGCGGGTAAGCTACTACAAACAGCACAGCGAACGCATTGTTGTGGCCAAGATAGACACGAAGCCCACGCCTATGACAATAGTACAAGTCTATAGGCCAACTAGCTCTGCGGATGATGAAGAAATTGAAGAAATGTATGATGAAATAAAAGAAATTATTCAGATAGTGAAGGGAGACGAAAATTTAATAGTCATGGGTGACTGGAATTCAGTAGTAGGAAAAGGGAGAGAAGGAAACGTAGTAGGTGAATATGGATTGGGGGTAAGAAATGAAAGAGGAAGCCGCCTGGTGGAATTTTGCACAGAGCACAACTTAATCATAGCTAACACTTGGTTCAAGAATCATAAAAGAAGGTTGTATACATGGAAGAATCCTGGAGATACTAAAAGGTATCAGACAGATTATGTAATGGTAAGACAGAGATTTAGGAACCAGGTTTTAAATTGTACAACATTTCCAGGGGCAGATGTGGACTCGGACCACAATCTGTTGGTTATGATCTGTAGATTAAAACTGAAGAATCTGCAAAAAGGTGGGAATTTAAGGACATGGGACCTGGATAAACTGACTAAACCAGAGACTGTACAGAGTTTCAGGGACAGCATAAGGGAACAATTGACAGGAATGGGGGAAAGAAATACAGTAGAAGAAGAATGGGTAGCTTTGAGGAATGAAGTAGTGAAGGCAGCAGAGGATCAAGTAGGTAAAAAGACGAGGGATAGTAGAAATCCTTAGGTGACAGAAGAGATATTGAATTTAGTTGATGAAAGGAGAAAATATAAAAATGCAGTAAATGAAGCAGGCAAAAAAGGAATACAAACGTCTCAAAAATGAGATTGACAGGAAGTGCAAAATGGCTAAGCAGGCATGGCTAGAGGACAAATGTAAGGATGTAGAGGCTTATTTCACCAGGTGTATGATAGATACTGCCTACAGGAAAATTAAAGAGACCTTTGGAGAAAAGAGAACGACTTGTATGAATATCAAGAGCTCAGATGGGAACCCAGTTCTAAGCAAAGAAAGGAAAGCAGAAAGGTGGAAGGAGTATATAGAGGGTCTATACAAGGGCGATGTACTTGAGGGCAATGTTATAGAAATGGAAGAGGATGTAGATGAAGATGAAATGGGAGATACGATACTGCGTGAAGAGTTTGATAGAGCACTGAAAGACCTAAGTTGAAACAAGGCCCAGGGAGTAAACATTTCATCAGAACTACTGACAGCCTCGGGAGAGCCAGTCCTGACAAAACTCTACCATCTGGTGAGCAAAATGTATGAGACAGGCCAAATGCCCTCAGACTTCAAGAAGAATATAATAATTCCAATCCCAAAGAAAGCAGGCGTTGACAGATGTGAAAATTACCAAACTATCAGTTTAATAAGTCACGGCTGCAAAATACTAACGCGAATTCTTTACAGACGAATGGAAAACTGGTAGAAGCCGACCTTGGGGAAGATCAGTTTGGATTCCGTAGAAATATGGGAACACGTGACCCTACGACTTATTTTAGAAGCTAGATTAAGAAATGGCAAACCTACGTTTCTAGCATTTGTAGACTTAGAGAAAGTTAGAGAAAGCTTTTGACAATGTTGACTGGAATACTCTCTTTCAAATTCTGAAGGTGGCAGGGGTAAAAGACAGTGAGCGAAAGGCTATTTACAATTTGTACAGAAAACAGATGGCAGTTATAAGTGTCGAGGGACATGAAAGGGAAGCAGTGGTTGGGAAGGGAGTTAGACAGGGTTGTAGCCTCTCCCCGATGTTGTTCAATCTGTATATTGAGCAAGCAGTAAAGGAAACAAAAGAAAAATTCGGAGTAGGTATTAAAATCCATGGAGAAGAAATAAAAACTTTGAGGTTCGCCGATGACATTGTAATTCTGTCAGAGACAGCAAAGGACTTGGAAGAGCAGTTGAACAGACTGGACAGTGTCTTGAAAGGAGGGTATAAGATGAACATCAACAAAAGCAAAACGAGGATAATGGAATGTTGTCAAATTACGTCGGGTGATGCTGAGGGAATTAGATTAGGAAATGAGACACTTAAAGTAGTAAAGGAGTTTTGCTATTTGGGGAGCAAAATAACTGATGATGGTCAAAGTAGAAAGGATATAAAATGTAGACTGGCAATAGCAAGGAAAGCATTTCTGAAGAAGAGAAATTTGTTAACATCGTGTATAGATTTAAGTGTCAGGAAGTGGTTTCTGAAAGTATTTGTATGGAGTATAGCCATGTATGGAAGTGAAACATGGATGATAACTAGTTTGGAAAAGAAGAGAATAAAAACTTTCGAAATGTGGTGCTACAGAAGAATGCTGAAGATTAGATGGGTAGATCACATAACTAATGAGGAGGTACTGAATAGGATTGGGGAGAAGAGAAGTTTGTGGCACAACTTGACTAGAAGAAGGGATCGGTTGGTAGGACATGTTCTGAGACATCAAGGGATCACCAATTTAATATTGGAGGGCAGCGTGGGGGGGTAAAAATTGTAGAGGGATACCAAGAGATGAATACACTAAGCAGATTCAGAGAGATGTAGGCTGCAGTAGGTACTGGAAGATGAAGAAGCTTGCACAGGATAGAGTAGCGTGGAGAGCTGCATCAAACCAGTCTCAGGACTGAAGACTACAACAACAACAACAACAACAACAACATTGCAGTAGTTAGCCTGCACGATGGGACACCATCAGTTTCTCTAATTCTCTCTGGTAACGTCCCCATTAGGACATTTTCACTATGGCCTCGTTCCCTTGTATCCTACATAATTTTTAACTGTGTCCACTGTGTTTCTGAGCCCCAACTTCTGAATTATGTGTCCTCGCCTGACGGTATCTGCTATTTGTACTGTAATTTTTTTGATTGGAATTTCCTTCCTTATTAAAGTCATCTTTATTATTTCTAAATCTATCTTCTTCCCTGGTCTCATTCAAAATATTCCTATTCCAGGTAACTTAATAAAGCGTTTACCCTGGATCAGTCTTTAACAATCTTGTTTTCCCTCAAATAAACAGACATACACCTAATTAGTGCCCTAAGTAAGTGATTCTCACTAATGGACATGTCTGTCAATTTTCATTTTTTTAAAATGTCATTCAAAACATTTCTTAAACCCTCCCCATTGCTTGGTACCAGGACCAGTACTGAGTAACTCTAGTGCAAGCTTCTGCTTAAATTTTCCTCTTATCATCCCATTTAGGAGGTAGAGCTCCATTGAATGTTCTTCAAAATATTGTAGGGTGTATCGCTCCTTTGAGCTTGAAACTAGGGAAACGATTAGCCAAGTGACTACCATTGGCTAAACTAAATTCTTCCCACCACTCCCTTGGTGATTGAGATTTCATCTCACTAACTTGGTAGGGAACTACATACCTTTTCTGCTTATTTCAGGGTCCAGTGACACCACCATATCATTTGAAAAATCTAACAGTGTTTCATTCCCTCATCATCTACCATATACAGACTTTCTGATGTACAAAATTCAGAGACCCATTTGTAGACTTCCTGCAAGCAGTTCTCTGTTCATTCTAGCTGTCCAAACAATGTTACCTTTTCTATCCCGCGATCTTCTCCGCAGTAGGAACACTTTATTATTGATCTCTTGCAGCATGCTTTAAGGCATTGCAGTTTTCACATACCTGGATTTCAATTTTTCTAGAACTCTGTGTTCTTCCTCCAGAAGAGGAACTGTACATACACACACACACACACACACACACACACACAGTGTGAACATTACATTGCCACTTGAAGGCAATCATATTATGTATTCACTTTCTGTGACATAAACATACATGTTAGAAACTTAAAAACAACATATACACTGTATAATTAATAATAATTCCATACACTGACATCTTGAGCATACAAGTGAAACAGCGGTCAGGTACAAAAGTAAACATACAATGTGATGTTTTTCACTTTCAGGTCCAATTTAATATTTTGTCTTGCCACCTTCTGCTTCAATCACAGCTTCCAAATATCTAGGCATAAATTCCACCAATTTTTGTGTATGCAGGTGTAAAGTTTTTCCACTCTTTCACTAAGGCTACTTTTAAATCATCTTTGCTTTTGAAGTTGTGTTTTTTTAATCCTATGCTTTAGTTCTCCCCAAAGATGTTGAATTGGGTTAATGTCTGGTGACTGGGGAGGCGAATGCAGCTGTTTTGGCACATTATAAAGAAGCTATTCTTTTAAGACAATGGCTGTATTCTTGGGGTCATTGTCTTGCTGAAACACCCAGTCTGTTCTTAGTCCCAGTTTCTGCGCAGATTGCTTCAGATTCTCCTTTAAGATGGTGAGATTCTTCCATTTATCCATAATACCTTCAATAAATACTAAATCCCCAATTCCAGCTCCAGACATGCAATCCCACATAAGAATATTTCCACCACTATTCTTCGTTGATGGGTCAAGATTTCTCTTCTTCCAACTTTCATTCCTTTTTGCCACACCTTTTGGTGTGTATCATACTGGAAGATGTTAAACTTACTCTCATCCTTGAAAAGTACTGTATTCCAAAATGTGGAATCTTTATTTCGGAGCAAAGTTGCAAGTTCTAGGTGCTTCTGCTCATTTACCTTGTTTATGAACGGTTTCTTCCTTGCTGTTCTACTTTCAAAGCCATGATTGTGCAGCAATCTTCATTCTGTTGTGGGGTGAACATTATTTCCGCTAGTATTTGCGACACCTAATACCAACTCTGTAGCTGTAATTCTGGGATCCGCATTCACTTTTCTAATGATGTGTTGGTGTTCCCTTTTAGATAATTTTTGTGGTCGTCCACATCTAGCTTTGTTTTCTACACTTCCTCGATCCCTGTAATTTTGTATTACAGTTTGAACACTTGCATGGCTCCTAACAATTTCCCCAATTTTCAGCAGTGAAAAGCCCTTTTCACTGAGCTCAATAATATTTTTTCTCACCTCCTGGAATTTCAGTTCTTTTTTAATCCATTTTATGTGACCACATTATGTATTGCAATACACATCTATTATATCAACAACCCACACCACTTGCACTGTGTTGACTGCAATGTCTCTCTTGCAGCTAACAACAGACTCGAAGTGTGTGTTGACTTCTGTACTGCAGTAAACAAACACCGTTGAATCTCTCATGCTTGCAGTACATGATACCGGTCTGAAGACCTTGGCTTATGTTGTTATGGATATGGGCACAGGCGCAGAGTTGCATTGTCTACCTCTGTGCATCCAGACTTAAGCAATATGCTACAAAATGGGGGTGTATGTAGACTCTAGAGAGAGAGAGAGAGTGAGTGAGTGAGTGAGTGTGTGTGTGTGTGTGTGTGTGTGTCTATATATAAGAGCTTTATGTAACACAGTACGCCTTTTAAGTGTCAACACGAATTGAACTCCTGGGTATAGATAATTGTTGACCACCAGCTGCACGTGGTGTAGACTGCCATGTGCTGCAGACAGCCACCCCTAACCCTGGACAGCAGTCACACCCGGCTTCCACCAGTAGGGGCTGAAGTCTCGTCAGCTGCTCCTGGAGGCCACCACTGGGAAATATATTCTTGTTGTAGAATGCAAGCATCTGCAAAGACACTGGCAGATGCCATGTGGCATACAACTGGTGCCTCAACGATCCAGCCACATGCCACAGTGCTGCCGTTTGCTGCCTTGTCAGAAGCATGCGACCTGTCACAGCCGCCACTGCCTGCGACAAGCACTGCAGTATTGGAGGTGCCACATTACCCAGATACAGCCGGTGTTAACTCACATCCCTGAGTCATGCGACACCGAGCAGCTTCCTGGTATTCCTCCACAGAGTGACATTTGTAGGACATTGGTGAGCACTCACTGGCTGGTATGAGTCCCAGCCAAGATGTTGACGTTAGACTTCGGAAGTGCTGTGAGTATATTTCTCAGAGTACTCTGTTCGACTTCAGGAACTCTGACGTCTCCACTGCAGTCTACTCAGACCATCCCTGCACTGTTTCTTGATTGGGACTCGAGTGCTCTACTCGCACCTTTCTTGCAGTAGATTAGGACAATCTTTACGTTACCTTCACAAGGGAGCTGTTTCTGTTGCTTATGTTGTCTTGTATTTCTCTGTAGTAATAAAGTTCTACTATTCTCAGTTACCCGGGCACCTTTCACTACTTATGCACACATCTCCAACAATGGGATACTGTGTGGAACACCCCTTTGCACCCTTTCCCAACCAGCTCAGTTGAGTGTCAGCCCATGGCTGTTCTAGTATCTCTTTGTCTCTCTGAAATTCTGTGGGTGTTGCTTGTGCAGTTTTACACTCGCAGGTCATCGTGTCAGTTGCAGAATGTGGTTTTGCAGCCGCGGTTCTGATACAGAAGTTCAGCTTTCGTTTAATCAGCCTTGCACAAGGCTGCAAATTGACTGTTAGTTTTTCCTGACCATGTTTGGATGTCTGTTTACCAGGGAGTGAGCCACAACTAAATAAGTATTTCTGGTAAGCAGTTAGCAGATCCAAATGCTGCGGAGTATCTTGAGCACAAATACGTTAAACTGTTCTCGTAGAAATGTTAACGTTATGAAAAAATTGTCAGTGATAAATCTTTGGAATGGACAGCACCATAAATAATCTCTGGCTGTGCTGTCATATTTGTGTAAATTATAAAAATTAAATTATTTTCAGCTATCTGCAGTAATTATCGACCAACACAGGTAAAATGACTTTCAGTTAGCTTTTGTAAAATAATCAATCACCATAGGCTTTTGAGTGATAATGCAAACAAATAATTTTCACTTCCTTCAGACTTCATTATGTTGCTAGTAATTACACAAAAGTTCGCCACAGATTTTGACAGGAAGGATTCAATAAGCATACTGAATCTAGTATCATTAAATGTTAATCACACTAACTGAATAACATTCATTTTTCATCAATTACAATATTTTTGTTAGCGAATTCAGTTGAGGGCATAGGCGAATAATTGTTAGCAGCAAAATCTTCTTCTTTGTTCTGGCTGTCACTTAGTATGTGGCAGTTGTCGGCTTATCATCTGTGACAGCAACAAAGATGCTGCCATCAGCCTACTGCTGCAATCTTCATCATGACATGAAACAAACAGAAACAATGAATTTTTTTTTTTTTTTTTTTTTTTTTTTTTTACAAAAGTACAACACATTTAGATAAGAAATTAAGTTCTGAATCAAATAATATAATAGATATCGCGAAATTACTGTATCTTGTCACCTGCATACCCTGGGGCAGTAAGAATTCGGCTCCTGTAATATGATGTACCTCTGGTGAGAGAAGCGTCATTATAAGGATTATCCAGACAAAGACCATAGATAGTATGTACAGGTGGCAGTGTCATCTGCATAACACCAAAAATAAAATAATCTGTTGGACTGAAGTCAGCTTTATAGCACAAATTGAAACACCTTATCAACAGGATGTATGGTGTGGGATATTTCACTTGAAGATTACTGGATAAAGCTATTCTAGTCCCCTTATCAAAGGAATAATACATCACAGAAAGCAAAGATTATGGGAAATTCTTTTCATATGCTGCATTACAAAGTCAGTGTGTAACCTTTTAATCAGATGATTTGAAAGAAAAATTGAAGAAAGCCTGGGGTACAAAAAGTTCGGGTTTTGGAAAGACAAAGGTACATGAGATGCTGTTGCATGTTAGAGGATGATAGTATAGAGAAAGTTATCAGGTGTAACACTTTTACTCTCATTTGTCCTTGACTACTGAATTTTCACAGATTTCAACTGTAATTCCAGTTTACTCAAAAATAATGAGCTCGTTGCAATTTTTTAATTATTCAAAAGCAGGAAGAGAAACATAATTTTTTTAAATTTATCCTCTTGATGATGGATGATTGCAGTAATCCCATTAAAAGCGTGGCTTTTTGTTATTTGTGTACTACATGTGAAACTGGTGAGTTTTTAAATTTAATTTCAACATCAAATTTCAATAATACTTTCATTTATTCATAACTTACTTGGTCACACAACATTTGAAATTATCTAACTGCATATTAGCACAGACTTCCACTGTGTGAATATGTTTCGTTGCGGGAAAAGTGTAACATTAAAGGTTCCAGATGGATATTTCATGTAAGCTGTATCCTAACACAAATCTGTAGTGCTACTATCTTTATAACACATTTGTAACTGTGAACTACTGGTTATCCTAGGACAACTCAACTGTAAAGCAATGCATCATATGTTTGTTGAAAGCAGTCTGATGATGAATTTATAAATTTGCGACTGGTAACAGTACTTTTTATGAATAAAGTAACCTGAAACCAGTTTGTGGCTGGTTGCAGTACACCATCAACAATTTACTTCACATAACAGCCACAGTATCCAACAATGTTTTTATTTGACAAAATTACATCATTCCACTCTGCATGCTCAGCCACCACTGTCTTACAAAAATTCCCACCAAAACTCTCAACAAAAAGAGTTCAAAGATATAGCTCACATATAAAGATGAAAGTAGTCAATTTTTGACAGCAGAATGTAATTGGATAGTTGTAATATAACCTACATATAAAGATAGTTAAATACAAAGATTTCTTTATGGAAATTGACTTTATAAAATGAAATAATTACTTCAGACTTTTTAATGTTATATTGTGGTTGGAAATGGAAATGAAGTCCCATGCTTCTTGATAGAGCGTAGGGGAATGATTCGTGAGACCTGCACCGCCGCACTAGGCAAGGTCCTAATGGAGGTGGTTTGCCGTTGCCTTCCTCAGAATTGTGAAATGGATGATGCAGGAGGCGAATAAAATGTTCTGTTCTCAGGCCACGTCAATGGAGATAAAATTCTCAAGCTTCCAATAACTGTCATAGCCATTGCCCTCATTAGTTAACACTACTGAATTTGGCACAGCTTGGAAACTGAGAACTTTCTATCCAGTTATGCTGCCATGAAAGGCTCAGATATTCAAAGAAGTGTTAGATGAGTATGTTGTCTGTTACCAACACTTTACAATTTTTATACTGAGAAAGAGACAGAGGTTTAGAATAAGGGATGTAATAGTAGGAGAAAAGGTAGAGACAGTGAAGTATTCAGACAATTAAGCAGTGTCATCTGAATCAGAGCTTCATAAAAGTGTGTGGAATACGGATAAATATAGGAAAGACTGAAGTTATGAGAATCAGCCGACAAAGGTTCCATCAAAATATCATTTGGCAGAAGACTTCAGATCGTATAAAACCTTTATCTATTTTAGAAGTTTTTTGGTGGAAATGAGAAGCCATGTGGACAAAAAATAAGTAGAATGTCTATGACTAAAAGTGCTTTTGGAAGATGAAAGGTTTATTGACAGCAAAAAGAATACAATTGGAAGAGAGAGAGAGAGAGAGAGAGAGAGAGAGAGAGAGAGAGAGCATGGGAGGTGGGGTGGGGGGAGGCTGGACGACATCAGAAGTGGACGAAGTTGGAGGCTGGCAAGACATTAAAGGAGAGGCACAGGGTAGGAAGAACAGGGCGGGTGTATGTCAAGGGTTAAATGTTTAGGGTTATAGAATTTGGTATGATCTCTGATTTTGAAATTTTGGGTGTTAAGAAGCCCTATATGCTGCAGTGAGTTTCTAAATGTTAAGGTAGGAAATCAGTGCCAACCTTTTCGTGTCACTTCCTGGGATCCTTAAGCTTCCAGCCCCTAGTAGGGTGTGGATATATTGATGACATCTTTTGTGCATGGACTTGTGGTGAGGCTGACCCATTGAAATTTTTAGAACCTCAAAGTACATTCTTCCAATTAAATTTCACATGGTTATGTTCTAAATCTCATGCTGCTTTCCATGAGGTTGAGCTCATCTGCACCGAGAGTCGGCTACACCCTTCTGCCCACATTAAATCTGAAAACAAACAACAGTACTTACGTTGAAAGTCTCCTCAGATATGCTGCCGGATCATATGATTCAATATTTTGATGATCCACATATCCGCCATGTTCAGGAGAACACTGCTTCTGCTGAGTTCCACTGAAAACTGATGCCGGGATTGCAAATCACTGTCCTTGGCATCAGTTTTCATCGGGATTCAGCAGCAGCAGCAATATCCTGAAGGTGACGGTCAGCTGGAGCGCCAAAATATTGAATCATGTCAAACTCTTGAGGAGAATTTCAAGACTTATTACACTGGGAAAGCCTAGGAATTCACAACAGTACTTGCATTTTGACAGTTGCCATTCTTTTCATGTCAGATGTTCCCTCCCCTACAGCCTCCAGGGCAAAAGAATTTGTTCAGATACCGGTTCCTTTTCAGCCATACCTCAGTATTCTCACCTCACCACAGCCTCAATAAATGTAACAGTCCCGCCAGCCTAGTTCAAAAACAGATCTACTGGCCCATCACATCCAATCCTGGTACTGCTGATCCCTCCAAAAATCAACTTAGGAGTACACCTCTTGTCATTCATTATTGTCCTGGTCTTGAATGTGTTAAAGAGCTACTTGAGTGACACTATAACTTCTTAAAATCAAGCCATGAAATGACATCCATTCTGTCTGATATTTTTCCCACACCACCTAGTTTACCTCTTTGTGCTGTGCTCCCCCCTCCCCCCCCCCCCCCCCCCTCCCCAGTCTCCAGAATATTCTAAGATCCTATGCTCCTTGTGCACACATTTTCCTACCCTATGGCACCTACCCATGTGACCATTGCTTCTGTAAGACTTGCTTCTGCAGCTTCCTACCAACTCCTATACCAGCTTTGTAATAAGCAAAATATAAACTGTTAAATGATATGTCATGTAACTGCTGTTTTGTAAATGCTGTTCAGCCATCTACATTGGTAAGGCTACCACCAAATTATCAGTTTGGATGAAGTGGCATAGACAGAGGCTGTACACTGGCAAAAAGCGATATCCTTGATTAAATTTTCTCATTTTGAGAAGACAGAATGAACAGTCTGTTTTACTTACTAAAAACTTTCTAAAGCCAAGATCACATAAACATTTCTTTATTTAAAACAATCAGTTTTGACAGATTTTGCTGTTATCTCCAGGTGTTAAAAAATCTTTTCTTTATGAAGCGTGTTCATTTCAGGTTGGATCTCAGGCCAAGTTGTCAAGGATAAAAAAAGACACGTGCTTTGGTTATGACAAACCTTTTATAATGCACTGTTTTTGATCTACATGACAACCTGGCATGAGATTGATCGTAAAATGAACATGTTTCATAACAAAAAGATTTTTTAAGACCTGAAGATGACAGCAAAGTCTCTGAAAACCAATTGTTTTAAATAAAGAAAGGTTTATGCAACCTTGGCTTTAGATAAATTTTAGAAAACAATAATCTGTTCCAGAGCAAGTTCCATAGCATGACAGTCGTGAACTCAGTGCCTGTTTCACCACAGGATTCTCCCTCTTGCCACCAGTGTCTCAGAACTCTGCAGGTGGGAACTGGCTGTAAATGTGCTTGGCTTCTATGACTCATCTGGCTTAAATTAAGTCTCACCTGGTCAGCCACTAACAATTAGTTGTTCCTTCTCATATCATCCAGTAAGTCTCCCGTGACCTGGGGTTGTGGGTGACTTTTCCATAAATCTTCCCTTAAACCTCATTAGTCTTTTTCTTTCATCCCACCTCCTTTCTCATCAGCCCTTCTGAAGTGGGAAGGAGCCACTGGCTCTGCAAGCTTGTATGTTTCCACATATTTTGTGCATTTGGTCCTGCCACCTCTTGGTGAGATTATTTGTTGTCTGTCCATATTATGTTTTTCAACAGTAATTTATCTGAATAAATTTTTAAGATCAGTAAGCCTCTCTCTCATTTCACAAGATGTTTGTGAGTGTAAGTACCAGGGGTGATCAAAACAGTTCAGAATTGGTATGCTAATCAGGCAAAATAGCCATGAGCATTGAGGCAATCATTCCACCAAAGCACCAGGTCAAAGATACTCGTTTGATAAAACACTGTGTTGTGCCGCATGAAGAAGTCCGTAACTGCCCACTGCACAGCTTTGTCAGCCAGGAATTGTCGATCCTTGAGACCTGAGACCTTTTTAAGCGACCAAAGGCATGATAATTCTATGGAGAGAGCTCGGGACTATGGAGCAGGTGGTGAAGTGTCTCCCACTTGATGGAGTGAGGTCTCATGTCGAATTGCAATGAGGATGGAACTTGGCGTGCCATTCCACAACAGTGGTTTTTGACAGATGTGTTGCCCCACACCATATTCTTCATTCCCCGGTGAATGTTCGCCGGTGTTTGTTCTTCAGCAGCTGGGAAAAGAATAACAGCACATTGGTCCTGTTGGGACACATTTGGTGATGAAATTGATGTAGTTTACATTTCTGCATTAGTGCACGCATGTCAGAAAGCCACAAATGCCACCCTAATCCCTTGACTACATGTCAGAGTTGTGCTACGCTGCACAGTTCCAGTAATGGCCTCAGATGAAAACTTTTTGATCGCCCCTTTTATTGTGCGGCTTGACTCTTCTCAGATTGTATGCTCTCAGAATTTTGTCAGCGATGCACGACATCTCAACATCTTCACCGTACTCTGTTAACCACTGTGAAGTGCTTGGCAGAGGTTACTTCCATTTTATACCTCCATTTCCGTTGGGAAGATGTTTGCTTAAATACCTCTGTGAATGCAGTAATTAGTCTAATCCTGCCATTGCAACCCCTGTGGGAGTGACATGTAAGGGTGGTGGTAAATTCCTAGATTACTCACTTAGTACTGAGTCTTGAAACTATGTAAGTAGTTTTTGTTGCTCGAGAGTTGATGTCTGTCATCCATCCACTACCATTGGAGGTTTCTCGTAATTTCTGTGAAGCTGTCTCATTTGTCAAAAAAATCTGTGACCATTCACACTGCCCTTCTTTGTAGACTTGAAATATCCTGTGTAGTCCTCTTGGTTTTCAGGCCTCTCTTCCATCATAGTTTTACAAGTAACACAGTCACAAAAGATGGTATTAACCTATGTTACTTATCTGTT
Organism: Schistocerca cancellata; assembly: GCF_023864275.1. Lineage (NCBI taxonomy): Eukaryota > Metazoa > Arthropoda > Insecta > Orthoptera > Acrididae > Schistocerca > Schistocerca cancellata. Next base: position 1,139,396,827 of record NC_064626.1, on the reverse strand, counting down.
TGTTCTGTTTGGTGTGGATCCCACTAACTTGAAAAACAGTTTAAGATGATTTGCAAGAGTGATTTGTAAGCAGTCTCCTTTGTAGACTGCTTGTATGTTTCCAGCATCCTACTCATGAAATGAGGTTTACAGCCTGCCTGACCTCCAACCGGGCATTTTGTTTTATATCCCCAGAAATTGTTTTAGCCACACATTTGTGTGAATTGACCATTCCAGTCATGGTGCATTCTTATTGTTATTATATGGTACTATGTTTATGCATTTTGTGAAGTGTACAGTTTTACATTTGTGAACCTTTAGAGCAAATCACCAGTCTTTGTACTACTTTGAAATCTTTTGAAGATATGATGGAATGTGTACAACTTTTTCCAAATAGTACTTCATTATAGGTAACTTAGGAATACTGAAGAAACCATATATGAGAAACTGGTGCAGAAATGTCACTATTCAGTGTTGAATTACCAGTAGATCTTGCAATATTTCTCCTTAACAAAGTTCAACAGACACCAAATTTAACATCTACAGCAGTTTTTCCAAGCAGTAATAGTGAATTTAGATATTCATTGGACAACAAACTGTTAACCTATGCTCAAAGAAAATTTTATGAAGAAAATGGCTACATTGTTATTCCCGGCTTAATTGAAGATGGCCTTCTAGATGAATGCAGGTGAGTAATTTCAGATATTACAGATTTGATTGTGTGTGAATTGTTTTGTACCTCCTTTTAGAACTGGATTGCGTGACATTATTGGGTACGACCTGTATCATTCACTGTCCATCTCAAATTTTTTAAACTACCTCCTCCTGCTTGCTTTCCTATAACACTGTCTGTGCTCTGCTTTGTGCACTTTCAGTATTCTCAGGACACTAACATTTCTTCCAGTTTTAATGCTTATCTTTCACTCATCATATACCGGCGGCATTTTATTAGTGTGCTGAAAAGAGTTCTTCAGAAATGTTGTTTACCATTGTTACATTTGCAACTTTCTTTTAAGTCTTTTGCCCTTACAGATTGTTTTTGTTTCAGGGATCATTTTGTTGACATATGCCATGGACGTGCTGACAGGGGCAACATGGTTTTAATGAAAGACATTTCACTGGCCAAAACTGGAGCAACAGGAGAGTACCTGTATTATAAAGTTCAAGACATTTTATGGGATGAAATCTTTGCTAAGTACATCACTCATCCATTGGTAAATAATGTTTATATGTAATACAAAATCTAACATACAAACTTAGTTAAGAAATGGTGTATTTTTTGCATCTCCTAAACTGTGTTCTATGGCACATGCAGTGTGAGAGAGTAATAAACACTGAAATGAAAACATGGGTGTTAATAGAGCAGTATTGACTACCATCCACAATAAAAGAGGAATGACAACATAGTTAAGCAGTGGTCATAAATGGACTCTGTGGCAGAGACTCATACCATGCAATCTGTTAGTAAATCAATTTATTGATTTTATGTTCATAGGCTTAAATGACCTGTGTCAATATGAATAAAATTATTTTGAGTATTGGGCTGTGTCGTCAGAAACATGTAAACAACTAAAGTGCCGGTTGTCATTAGAAACACTAAAACAACTAAAGTGCTGACGTTTGGACCGACTTTGCAGATATCCTGTTCAGAGTGTCCTGAAGAGCAATGCTGCAAAGTCGGTCCGTATGTCAGCACTTTAGCTTTTTAGTGTTTCTTAATGATGTGACCAAAACCCAAAATGATTTCATTCAAATTTATTGCATTTTTTGGCTTCAGATATTAATGAATAAAATTACAAATGGACAGCATGGCTGACCAATACTCAGAGCCAAAATTTCAAAAACTGCCAGCGGAAACAGTTACAAAAAAGCTGTGCAATGTTTGCATCAGATGGTATATGACATGGCGGAAGTGCTGAGTCGCATGGATTGGGCAGGTCTTTCATCTTGGTCTTCCAAAGGGATGAAGGGATATGATTACTGTAGCAAGGGGTTGGGAGTGAGAGTAGTATAGGGATGAACTAAGATGTTGTGAACATTGGATGGGCAGTGAAAAACCACTGGAGGGTGGGGGGATGCTGGATAGTGTGTCTCTCATTTCAGGGCACAATGATAGATAATCCAAAGACCTATCAAAATGTATGGTTCATTTGTTGCAGTCCAGGGTGATTTTGGACGACAAGAGTGCCCTACTTTGTATTTGATTCTTGGGGGTTGTGGGAGGATTGGGGGCGTATGAGGATGTGGCATGGGAAATCTGTTTGTGGACTAGATTTGGGGGTAGTGCCTGTCTGTGGTGGCCGTTGTGAGACCTTCAGCATACTGAGCAAATTAGTTTTCATCATTGCAGATTCATGGTGCACAGGTAGCCAGGCTGTGTGGGAGGGATTTTTTGGTGTGGAAGGGACAGCAGCTGTTGAAGTACATGTACTGTTGATTAGTAGATTTAATGTGGACAGAGGTATGGATGGAACCATCAGAGAGGTGGTGGTCAACGTCCAGGAAGGTACCACATTGAGTTGAAGATGCCTGGCTGAAACAGATGGGAGAGATGTTGAGGTTGTGAAGGAATGAGGTGAGGGTGTCTGGGCTCCTCACTCCAGGTAATGAAGATATCATCAGTGAACCTGAACCAGACTAGGTGTAGGAAGTTGTGGGAGGCAAGGAATGTTTCCTCTAGATGGCCCATAAACAGTCTGACATAGAAGGGTGCCATGCGGGTGCCCATGGGGCTGTGCCACAGATTTGTTTGTATACCTTCCCTTCAAAGGAAACTAGTTGTGTGGTAGGGTATAGTTGGTAAGGTGTATGAGGGTATGAGGAATGAGGTTGTGAATTTAGAGTCTGAAAGTGACGGGAAGAGATAGAGTTCAATAGCAGCAAGCCCAAAGGCATGAGAGATGTTGGCATGTAAGGAGGTGGCATCAACAGTGACGGGTGTGGATCCAGCAGGTAAAGAGGAGGGGATGGTGTAGAGTTGTTGAAGGAAGTGGTTATTACACTACTAGCCATTAACATTGCTACACCACGAAGATGACATGCTACAGCCGCGAAATTTAACCGAGAGGAAGAAGATGCAGTGATACGCAAATGATTAGCTTTTCAGAGCATTCACACAAAGTTCGCGCTGGTGGCGACACCTACAACGTGCTGACATGAGGAAAGTTTCCAACCGATTTCTCATACACAAACAGCAGTTGACCGGTGTTGCCTGGTGAAACGTTGTTGTGATGTCTCGTGTTAGGAGGAGAAATGCATTAACAGGGTGTATACGACCCGGGACATCCGGGAAAAACCCAGGAATTTTTTCATCCGGGAGAAAACCGGGAAAAACCCGGGAATTTTTTAAAATTCCAGGAACTTTTCCTTGTTTTAGTTACCAATTAAATTTTTGTGATTTTGACTGGTAAGAACCAATACTCTAACGAAAGATATTACTGTATCCTGCTTCTGCAGGATAATGCGGCAGCAAAAAAACGTGAAAAAAAAAAAAAAAAACGAAAATAAAACTTAAGTCGCAAAGGAAATGCGCCATATACAACAACAAAACACAGTGCTCATTCAAGCGTCTGCCAACCAAAGGGTTTAGGAAGAATGTGCAGTGCTTCCTAACAACAAATTGCCTCCGATGAGTGTTACATGACAGCTGTTTACATTTGATTCATTTGAGCAGTTGCAGGCGGGCTCTTGCGCATGCGCAGTTGAGTCGCTTGTGAGTAGTATGTTCTCCCGCTTCTGGCTACAGATGTGTGGCTTGGCGCCACTATCTAATTGCTCCGGTTTGAAAACATTGTAGATCCAGGGCTGATGCATAGAGCAGTCTTGAGTTGTAGTGGGGAGGTGGGTAGTCTCCACGTGAGCTGTGTTTACGTTTAGTGATTTTGCTGTTTCCTCTTCGTTTATTGCTCTCACATTAAATGAAAACAAAAAGGATTTCTGTGGCCGGGTGCTACCAGATGAATTAAAATACGTTCGCATAATTACGCAAGGCTAAAATATGTTACTAGTTTCAGGTTTTATTTCCACCTTTCTGACAGTCAAGCGTTAATCACCTTGCAGAACAATGAAGTTATTTTTGTCGGTTTGCTAAAGAGATTTGGCTTTCATTAATATTTTGCGCTGAGGCAGTCAATTTATTTGAAATGAAGTGTTTAATTTCAAACTGTTGGCTAGTTGCAACTGTTCGCTTCATTTCAAGTGCACGTTTTCCATCTTCTGGCTCGTATGGCATTATGCCATAATAAAGAACCAAACATGAGATAATACAGTACTGGTACTCAAGAAAATTTACATCCGAATCTGGACATACGATTGTGCACTTTAAGCCGAATTATGCATTTTAGTATAGTTCACGAAATTCTGATGCTCCTGAAGTATCCTTTGATGTCTTGTTTCTTTTATGACATAATGTAAGATCTTTTAATGTTTTACACGTACGAAGATGCGGGCTTCCTGCGTCACTGTAGCTGCGCAAGCGCAGTGACGCCTGTTATCTGGTGTTCTCTGGCAAATGCTGAAACAAACCAGTTTCTAACAGGTCACAGGAAAATATTGCGAATGGTGGTTTGAAAAGTGTTACTTTCAAAGTAAATTTCCTTTTACACAAGATGAACTATGTGCGAGAATGTACGATGAATTTCTTAAATCACAGAACATTTGACTCTCGTTAAAAAATAAAGTCTTTGAGGATGACCATGTGGAAGAATTTACGCTGTTATTAAAAATTTTACTGGCACATTTATGTGATGTATCTTAAAGTGTAACACGCGCAAAATGATCAGCATTATATGTGGAAGCTTAGCTTCTCTTGTAGCCTATTAATCTTTGAGACCAATATTATTTGTGAAAGCTTTGTTTTTATTCTAGCAAAACTATGTATATTAAATTAAACCATTAACTTTTCTTTTTGTGTGTCCGTGCTACTTAAGAGTGATCTTGCTATTGGTTGACTACCCTACGTGTCCTGTGCTGTCATCAGCTGCCGAGGTCACGTGACATGAGCTATGACTGGCTTACAAAAGCGCGTCGCAATCTCGATTTCATTGCTTCAGAAAGTAACATGCAGTGTTTGGTGGAATTCGAATTTATACCTCCGTAAAATGAAGAAATACAGCGTACATGTTGCTGCACATCAAAGATCTTTCCAAAACATGTTTTTTTCCCCTGGGTTTCGTTTCCTAAAGTACTGGCAAATTCTACGTCTCTGTAGAAAACCATAAACATTCTAAGGATTGATAAGTTTTACAGTGCCGAGGAAAAGTATACTCTCATTCAACATGGAAAAAGTGTATTTTCACCTGGCAGAAAGTGTATTTTCAACCGGGAAATCCGGGAAGAATCCAGGAATTTTTTTTTCTTGTCCACGTATACACCCTATGCGTACCATGACGTTTCCGACTTCGATAAAGGTCGGATTGTAGCCCATCACGAGTGCGGTTTATCGTATCGTGACATTGCTGCTCACATTGGTCGAGATCCAATGACTGTTAGCAGAATATGGAATCGGTGAGTTCAGGAGGGTAACACGGAATGCCGTGCTGGATTCCAACAGCCTCGTATCACTAGCAGTTGAGATAACAGGCATCTTATCTGCATGGCTGTAACGGATCGTGCAGCCACGTCTCAATCCACGAGTCAACAGATGGGGACATTTGCAAGACAAGAGTCATCTGCATGAACAGTTTGACGATGTTTGCAGCAGCATGGACTATCAGCTCAGAGGCTATGACTGCAGTTACCCTTGACGCTGCATCACAGACAGGAACACCTGCGATGGTGTACTCAACGACGAACCTGGGTGCACGAATGGCAAAACATCTTTTTTTCGGATGAATCCAGGTTCTGTATACAGCATCATGATGGTTGCATCCGTGTTTGGCATCATCGCAGTGAACGCAAGTTGGAAGCAAGTATTCGTCATCGCCATACTGGCGTATCACCTGGCGTGATGGTATGGGCTGCCATTGGTTAAACGTCTTGGTCACCTCTTGTTCGCATTGACAGCACTTTGAACAGTGGACGTTACATTTCAGATGTGTTACGACCCTTGGCTCTACCCTTCATCCGATCCCTGCAAAACCCTACATTTCAGCAGGATAACGCATGACCGCATGTTGCAGGTCCTGTATGGTCCTTTCTGGATACAGAAAATGTTCTACTGCTGCCCTGGCCAGCACATTCTCCAGATCTTTCACCAATTGAAAACGTCTGGTCAATGGTGGCTAAGCAACTGGCTCGTCACAATACGCCAGTTGCTACTCTTGATGAACTGTGGTATTGTGTTGAAGCTGCATGGGCAGCTGTACCTGTACACGCCATCCAAGCTCTGTTTGACTCAATGTCCAGGCGTATCAAGGCCGGTATTATGGCGAGGGGTGGTCGTTCTGGGTACTGATTTCTCAGGATCTTTGCACCAAAATTGTGTGAAAATGTAATCACATGTCAGCTCTAGTATGATATATTTGTCCAATGAATACCCGTTTATCATCTGCATTTCTTCTTGGTGTAGCAATTTTAATGGCCAGTAGTGTAACTTTGATGTGTTAGGCTAGCTTTTGTGCTATTGGTTGGATGTGTTAGTCAACAAGAGCGGATGTTCTTGAACTGGGAGAACAATAGACATTCATAAATTTAATAAATTTAAAAAATTTAAAAAATAATAGAACATAGACATTCATAAATTTTGCCTAGAACAGCATATGGAAGCATGTGCAACAGAATTAGAATTTCACAAAAAAATCCTTCATAATATTAAGTGTATATCGAGCACCTGCAGGTAACTTTAATCTGTTTGTAAACCACCTTGAAGCTGTACTGGCCCATTTAACAACCAAAAACAAAGAAATAGTGGTTGCTGGTGATTTCAATGTAGATTTCCTTAAAGACTCTCCCAATAAGAACTTATTTGAGTTAGTAACACTATCATTCAACTTAATTCCCACTGTAAAGTTCCCCACTAGGATAGCCACTTGCTCACAAACAGCCATTGATAATATCTTTATAGAAAAGTCCAATGAACAAAATTATATTACAAAACCAATAGTCAATGGCCTCTCAGACCATGTCATGCAGTTCCTTCTGTTAAATGTTAATACTGAACAGGATATAAAATCTGTTAAATCTGAGCTCAAGAGGGTAATCAGTAAGTCAAAAATTGATTATTTTAGGACACTCCTCAGAGACATTCACTGGACTGATGTTTACAGTGCTCATGGCATGAATGAAAAATATAACATTTTTGCTAATAAAGTGCTTACCTTATTCGAACACTGCTTTCCCCCAAAACTTACCAAGGTTAGAGCAAAGTCTACAAAGAAGCCATGGATTACTCGAGGAATAGGGGTATCTTGTAAAACAAAAAGAAAACTGTATCTGTCAATCCGAAACATTTCCATTGTTGATGCTATAGCACATTATAAGAAATACTGCAAAATATTAAAGACTGTAATACGGATGTCAAAGCAAATATATTACAAGGAAAAGATAGTCATATCAGATAACAAAATAAAGACAATATGGGAAATAGTGAAGGAGGAGACCGGTAGAACCAGACATGAAGAGGAACAAATAGCATTAAGAGTAAATGATACATTGGTGACAGATGTGTATAATGTTGCAGAACTTTTTAACAAACATTTTATAACTGTTACTGAATAGATGGGGTTGTCAGGTTCGGTAGATGCTGCTATGGATTACCTTAGACCAGACATTTCAAGTAACTTCCATAATATGAATTTGAACCTCACTACCCCAACAGAAATAATGTCCATCATAAAATCTTTAAAATCAAAAACATCTAGTGGGTATGACGAAATATCAACAAAGTTAATTAAAGAATGTGATTCTGAGCTAAGTAACATATTAAGCTATCTGTGTAACCAGTCGTTTATCAGTGGAATATTTCCTGAATGGCTGAAATATGCTGAAGTTAACCCTCTGTTTAAGAAGGGAGATAAAGAAATAGCATCAAATTTCCGTCCAATTTCACTGTTGCCAGCATTCTCAAATATTTTCGAAAAAGTAATGTACAGTCGTCTTTATAACCATCTTATCTCAAATAACATACTGTCAAAGTCACAGTTTGGATTTCTAAAAGGTTCTGATATTGAGAAGGCTATCTACACTTACAGTGAAAATATGCTTAATTCATTAGACAAAAAATTGCAGGCAACTGGTATATTTTGTGATCTGTCAAAGGCATTTGACTGTGTAAATCTCAATATCCTTTTAAGTAAACTAGAATATTATAGTGTAACAGGAAATGCTGCAAAATGGTTCAAATCTTATATCTCTGGCAGGAAACAAAGGGTGTTATTAGGAAAGAGACATGTATCAAGCTATCAGGCATCATCCAACTGGGAACTAATTACATGTGGGGTCCCACAAGGTTCCATTTTGGGGCCCTTACTTTTTCTTGTGTACATCAATGACCTTTCATCAGTAACATTACCAGATGCCAAGTTTGTTTTGTTTGCCGATGATACAAACATTGCAATAAATAGCAAATCAACTGTAGTCTTAGAAAGATCAGCCAATAAAATATTTGTGGACATTAATCACTGGTTCCTAGCCAATTCTTTGTCACTAAACTTTGAAAAAACACACTACATGCAGTTCAGAACTTTTAAGGGGTGTCCCAAGAGTATATGTCTAACATACAATGACAAGAAGATAGAAGAAGTGGACAGTGTTAAATTCTTGGGATTACAGCTTGATAATAAATTCAACTGGGAGGAGCACACCACAGAACTGCTGAAGCGTCTTAACAAATCTCTGTTTGCAATGCGAATTTTGTCAGACATAGGGGATATAAAAATGAAAAAGCTGGCATACTATGCTTACTTTCATTCCATAATGTCATATGAGATTATTTTTTGGGGTAATTCATCAAGCCAGGCTAAAGTTTTCCGGGCACAAAAACGTGCAGTAAGAATTATATGTGGTGTGAACTCAAGAACATCCTGCAGAAGCCTGTTTAGGGAACTAGGGATACTAACTACTGCTTCCCAATATATTTATTCCTTAATGAAATTTGTCATTAAAAATGTATCACTTTTTCAAACCAACAGCTCAATTCATGGAATCAATACTAGAAATGAGAATAATCTTCACAAGGATTTAAAGTCACTTAGTCTTGTACAAAAAGGTGTGCATTATTCAGGAACACACATTTTCAATAACTTGCCAGCAGCCATAAAAAGCTTAACAACCAATGAAATTGAGTTTAAGAGAAGCCTAAAGGATTTATTGGTGGCCAACTCCTTCTACTCCATTGATGAATTTCTTAGTAAAACCAACTGATTTGTTATAAGTACAACATAACTTCTGCACAATTTCAGTGCAGTAATGTGTTCATTGAAAATTTGTGTGTGTGTGTGTGTGTGTGTGTAAGTGTAAGTATAATCTAACTTCTGCACCATTTCAGTGCAGTAATGTGTTCATTGTAAATAAGTATTACAGTAGTTGTATTACATGTTTATTACCTTATAAATAAATAAAAAAAAATTTATTTTAAATTCAGTGCATTAGTATTTGTAAAATGACTCTTAGTGTTCATTAAAAAATTACGATCATTCCACTTGGGACCTGTGGAATGGTACATTAGCTTATTTGTTTTAGTTGTAAATATTTGTCATGTATTGTTGTTTCTGACATGTTCCACATCCTGGAGGACCTCCTCACTACGGATCAATTGGAATGAAAGTAAATCTAATCTAATCTAATAGCCAGCTGCAGTGTGGCATCCAGAATTTCTGTGTGTGTGTGTGTGTGGGGGGGGGGGAGTCATTGGGATGAGGTTGTGAGGTTGGAGATGGACTTACTGCAGTAGGTTCTAGGAAGAGCCTATGGATTTCCGTATGAATTGGAAGTTATGTTGAACTTATGGGATCTCTATGACAGAACTTGTCTTCTCTCCTTCCCGTGATCCTTGCACTGGAAACAGTTCTTTGCAACTAGTCCCTCCAACCAAAGCCAACCTAATCCTAAATTTGAACCATGTATTTCCCAGTTCATACCACCATCCAGTTGTGACCCTGTCACCTTCCAGGAATTCTGAACTGCCAACTTGGAACACTATCTGTCTCCAGGTCCCTTCATAACAACCCTAACATAACATCAGAAAAAAGGACAGCAATACAGAACCTGAAAGCAGATCCTGACCTAATCATCCTCCCCGCAGACAAAGATTCCACCACTGTCATGATGAGTTGCAGTGACTTCCTGGCAGAAAGCCTCTGCCAACTGTCTGACCCCCCAGTTACAAGGTCTGCCATAGTGATCCCATTTTGGAAGACCATCATAACATCCAGTCTGGACTGAAATCAAAAGGCTCTTCCCAGGACCTTTCCTCAAGTCCATCTCCCTCCTCACTCAAATGTCACACTGCATGCCCACATAATTCTTGAAATCAGTGACATCCTACCCAAGATCCTTTCCTCCCCTCCTAAAATGGTGTTCCATCCCCCATTCAACTTATACAGTGTCCTAGTCCATCCCTATGCCTCTCCCATTCCCAAACCCTTACCACGGGGGTCATATCCCTGTTGAAGATCAAAGTGCTAGACCTGCTGAATCCACACACCCAGCACTTTGTACTCCAGCCCTGTCACAGGCTCATCCTACCCCATCATAGGCCGAGCCACCTGTGAAGGCATCCATGTGATACCAACTCTGCTGCAAAACCTGTACAGCTTTTTATGTTGGTTTGACTACCAACCAGCTGTCCACTAGGATGAAAGGCCATCACCAGACTGTTGCCAAGGACAAAGTTGACCACCTAGTGGGACTCATGCAGCTGAGATAAAGTTCTCAATTTCATTGGTTGCTTCAGAAGTGGGACCTTCTGCATCCTTCCCTCTACCAACTGGTTCTCTGAACTAGGCAGATGGGATTTATCCTTGCAATTTTGACAATGGTAGAACTCATTGCGAGCAACGTTACTCAGAGTCCATTTGAAATGGTAAGTAGAGAGCAACTGACACATTTCTTCAAAAGAGAGACTGGCAGGTTCCTGAAGAGCATCTAGCTAGCTGACACAAAATGTGATAAATACAAGGAGAAATCCATGACAGAAATAAAGCTTAAGCATTTTGGGATCAGCACTCCAGATGCTTGAAAATGTTGCTGAAGGCATTTTTGTTATGCATCATAATCTTCCACGTAATTGTCATACAGAGGAAACAGTGAGGGTTTCATCATTGAGGCTGCCCAATTGTTTAGTGCCACAGAGAGAGCCTGGTGCTGGTCGGTGAGAACAGACAGCATATCAGAAGTAATGCCAACCAAGTTTTATTCTGATTCCACATAATCCGCAGTAACACTGAATGAAGTATAGAACAGCACAAAGTCTTCTATCTATAGAACACATCAATATACAGCCCGTTAGGTGTGCATACAAGGCTGAGGGCCTGTGGTGCACTGGACTTATGTTGGGCTGTTGTGCACACGGCACAGTGCTTGTTGCGCCGTCTGTCCACATTGTGAGGTGACCGCTCTGTACCAGCTGTGGAGGCACATGTATTGCACACTCTTTGATTACACATGCTCATAGTATAGTACTGGAACAAATTTCTTCCCTTTTATCATTCTGTATATTTGTCCATGTTATTGCATTCATTATTCCCATTTCTCAGTTTTCTTGGATTTCATTTTATTTATAATCCCTTCTTTCATTTAAATCTTTGTTTGTGGTACTTTGTCCATAGTGCAATAAAGATTTACATTTTAAATGTTTGTATGGCGATTACCATTAAAAAAAATGTACATCTTGTAACAAAAAGTAGATTTTTGATTACATTGTATAGTCGATATAAGTAGGTCACATCATCAATTGTTTTTTAACTGATAAAACAGCAGTTTCAGATGTTTAAATATTATGATAGATAAATAAAAAGAATTAAATTCGCATGCACAGAGATTCCTGATGGAAAACAAATTGTAGTAAGGAAAAAAAAGAGGGCAGTTGTAAAAGTTAATACTGTAGTTAAGTTGATGTGTCACAGGAATAGAAATAAAATTATTACTTTAAGGCAGTTAAGGGAGTAAACATAATGACCAAAAGTCATTTCTATAAAAATTTCAGAGTTTCTAAAAGGTCTGAATTACAACCTTTTGCATGTGAGGCCTGGAAGCTGCAGCAAACATACTAAAGAGACTGCCTGTATTTATATTTTGCTTATTTGTCTTCTTCTGGAATATTGCTGTGCAGTGTAGGATCCTTAACACATATGACTGATAGAGGACATTAAAAATTTCAAAGAAGGGTGGCTAGTTTTGTACTGTACTGAAGAGATGAGGTGGGAGTCTCAAAGATATGATAAACAAGGTGTGGTAAGACACATTAAAACAGTGTTTTTAACTGTGGCAAAATATGTTCAGAACATTTCAATCACCAACTTTCTTCTCAGAGTGAATAAATATTGTGTTGGCTTCCCACACATAAGGAGAAATGACCATTGTGATACAATTTAGAGCCTGCACAGAAACAGTTCAGTGTTCTTCACAAATGCTGTTTGAGAATGGACCGGCAAAGAAATTGTCTGAAAGTCATTCTATGAACTGTTTGCAGATGTAAAAATTTTCTCACTGAAAGAGGATATTTTACGTTATATTTTACGAACTTAACACTCTCACTCCTGCACAAAAAGCACTATAGATAAAAGCAAGCAAACTTTAATCCACCATATTGTCAAAAGAGTCTGTAATTTAAAAAGAAAACGCCCACACAAAGGAAAAAAGGAAACAGAAAGAAACTTGTGCCCTTACATATCTGGCTGGGTGCACAGTGCAAGGATTGCACACTATGGTGGAGCGGTTGTGTTGAGTGAGGTGGGTAGATGGAGAGGGTGAGGTGTGGTGTAGGGGGAAGGAAGAAGGTGGCTGGCAGCTCTGAAGGAGGCATCCAGTTTGCTATCTAGGAAAGCAGCAGGGAGGGAGGGAGGCATGATAATTACACAGGTTAGATCTCTGATGCTTGACCGTCAGAGTTGGTGGAGAGTGGTGTGGGGACGGGGGGGACATGAATTAGGGGGGGGGGGGGGAGGGTGACAGAATGGATGGAAGGGGAAATGGTGGGTGGAAGACATTGGGGCAGTGAATTATTGGAGATTGAGGCTGGGACGATTGGGTGCATGAAGAATGTGTTGCAAGGGTTATTCCCATCTGCGTAGTTCAGAAAAGCTGGTAATGGAGGGAAGGGTCCAGGTGGTGAAGCAGCCACTGAAATAGGGATTGTTGTGCCGAGGTGCATGTTGCGCCACTGGGTGGTCAACTCTGTTCTTAGCAACAGTTTGGTGGTGGTCAGTCATCGTGGTGGACAGCTTATTGGTAGTCATATTGCCATAAAAAGCTGTGCAATCTGTGCAGCAGAGTTGGTATGTGACCTGGCAGAAGTGCTGGGTGTGTGGACTGGGTGGGTCTTGTATTTTGATCTTTCAGTGGGATATGAATCACTGTGGCAAGGGGTTGGGAGTGAGAGTGGTATAGGGATGGACTGAGACTGGCAAAGGATTCGGTTCAGTTGTTCCACTCGAGGGTGATGGGAGATGAGAGGGGCACTATTTGCTAACTGATTCTTGAGTTGGAGGTGGTGGATGGATTGATGTGTGTGAGGATATAGCACAGAAAATAATTTTGCGGAGTAGATGGGAGGGGGGGGGGGGGGGGAGGAGTAGTGCTTGTCTGGGAAGACACTCAGGAGACCTTCAGCATACTGAGCAAGGGAGTTCTCATCACTGCAGATATGCCATCCACAGATGGAAAGCCTGTATAAGAGGGATTTTTAGTGTGGAAGGAATGGTAGCTGTCAAAATGCAGGTACTGTTGGTGGTCACTTGGTTTACTTAACTGATGATCCAACATAAAAACCGAAGATGAATTTATTGAAATGCGACCTAATAAAACGACAGATCTGTCCTCACCTGATAAAACGACAGATCTGTCCTCATTTCTTCCAGTTGTTTACTGAAAGTTGCTCTAGCAATGGAATCGATATTTGAATGGAAGAGGACGCTGCTTGTTAAAGTAAGCACTGTGTGTGCTTCAGAAATTGTCACACAGTATTGCGGATGTGAGGATGGTGCAAACTTCAAAACTCCTGAAGGTGGAGAATGTACCTATTGTGTGGGTAGCTGTTGAGATAGAATACATTAGTAGGAACCTGCCACACGCCACGTATACTAGGATTTTCTGGATAATGCATGGGCCCCCATTTTGAGCTTGGCTTTCGTACCTATTTACGGGACACCGTGGTTTCTGTTCCTTCAATAAAAAATTCTCCTACCTGGCTTGGCACCGATGTCAACAAGTGGAGCTTTGGGTAGGACAACAACTACATCAGCTCAAAGAACGATACATTTCTGTAAAAGGATACTTTGTGTGTCACAGAATGTTTTACTTATAATAATTTTTTAAGGCGAAGGAATTTAGAAAAAGTTGACAATATTTTGTATTCAAAAAAACTATCTACATATGGTAGTTATGCTTATGCTGAACTCTGTTAAGTACTTGAAGAATCTGCACTTCTTTGGTTGAAATGGCTGCACTGAGGCTGGTCAAATAGATCCAGAAGTCTAGAGTTTGTAGTGACTTCTTTGTCTGTGTGAAATTGCACAGCATACTTAAATCCATGAGGAATGGTGTCTTATGCAGAGATTTGATGAATATAGATGTAAAGGAGCTAAAATAAGTTGTGAAAAGGGAAGTTAAAAAGATTTTGAAGAGAGTGTACAGTTAATTGGAAAAAGACACTTGCACTGATACTGAATTTTCAACTCTCCAGCATTGCTCAAGCATAACGCAGCAGGTTTCATCTACCTTATAGTAAGACCATACATCTCAGATATTTTAACTGTTTTAAATGTCATCACTGTCTTCACACAACTATGGTGTATAATGGATCTTCTTCATGTGAGAAATGTGGCCACCCTATGCATCTTCTTGTTCACCCTCATTACTTTGTGCGAAATGATGTGCCAACTATGCTGTTTGTAGTCCTTTTTAGGTGTTCATTATATACAGTGTGTGTCCAATGCTGATGTACAAATCCAAAACAAAAGTTTCCTTTACTTATAATAACCTTCTTCAATGGCTGTTCTAGTTATGGTTAATCATTGGCCTTATATCAGAACGGGTGGATATACCACACGTAGCTTTTGCTCTAAGAAAGGTTTTATAGGTAACATGTAGGAACAATGGGGGAGAGCTTAGTAAGTTTTGGGACTGAATGTGTTAGCATTGTCAGAAGTAACCACAGCACCATGTGTTACACATGCTGTACTCTGACAGTGTGTTGATTTTTTGACATTTTAGTCAGTCACATGAAAAGGAGATATTGAAAGTTTACTGTTTCCTGTATTTAAAAAATGTCAGTTGAAAACATTAACATACTTTAAGGCAACGTAGCTGTTGATGTTGCTTGTGATTCTACATTATTCTTTTGTAAAGTATTTTAATTTACTGTACCTTTGATGTTTTAGTATTATTTTCTGTTGCTTTTGTTGACTACTTCTTAGTCAGAGTATTTGTTTATTACTGGTTTCTGCTACATAAAATGAGTGAAATCATTAACATTACCTCTACATTCCAAAGGATGTTAAACATAAATTTGTGCAATCCTTAATTTGGTGGAGCCTGTGCTATTGCGTTGAGCAATAAAATCCCTAGGCAGTTAGAACTAAAAGTGTAAAAGTGGATCTGTGTGGGTTTATATCTGCAACATCTGTCTGTCTGACCACATCAGTGCTCCATACACCAAGTTAGGATGATGTGGTTAGAAAACTTATTTGACAGCCATATGCTGTTTCTACCTCTTCAAGTCCTCAGTGTGCATGCAACCCAGTACCTTCCATAACAGATTAAGTTCCTAGCAAATCATCATAGTTACAACATGAGGCCTCTCTTATCTAATATCCAACTATATCTATCTGTAAAATAAAAACATACAGAAATTCCTTCCCCACTGCTGCTGTCTGTCTCTAGAAACAGGTTACCCTGCACTTTGTGTGGAATTCAAAGTCCTGTTGCATTTAAGAAACTACTGAATCACTTACTTTTGTCAGCCTCAAAACTCTTCAATAAAAAAATTAACATATATGACCATTTCTCCCTGTCAAATGGTGAAGCAAATTCTCATATCTTCTTGGAATTGCATTTCTTTCTAATTTCATTTGTCAGCTTCACCTCTTTCTTCATTACTCATGTACCCATGTTATGCCCACATTCATTAGATGTAAGAGACGACCTAATGTTCCTTGTCTTTCCAGGATAAATAACACAGCAAAAAAATATATGTATATAATTTTAAAGTGGCACTTTTATTAGTCTACACAAGTAACATCTCCATTAAAATCCTTAAAATTATTATAATATTACTGCTACATTTATTGCAGCTGCTTGACTACGTTGAGTGCTTTACTGGACCCAACATAAAGGCAATGCACACAATGCTTATAAATAAACCTCCAGACTCAGGGAAGGCTACCTCTGTACACCCTGCACATCAGGTGAGTAAAATGTTACAAAGTTTTCTTGTTACCCCTTCACCCCAGTTCATCCCCGTCCACCCTCCTTGTCCACCTTCCATTTCCTTTATTTCTCATTTCATTTCTGTCTCCAGCCTTACCTCTGTCTCTCTCATCCAAATCTTGTAATAATAAAGTGACTTGTAATTGACACGTCTTACTTCCACAATTGCAGTTTACTAATTCACTGCTTTGTCCTGTCTCTTCTGTGAACTTCAATCTTCTGTTACAGGACCTACATTACTTTCCCTTTAGGCCAGCTGATCGCATAGTGGCAGCATGGACAGCCATGGAGAAGGTGACTACCAGGAATGGCTGTTTGTACGTGCTCCCCGGAACTCACAAGGGCAAACTCCTGCAGCATGACTATCCTGATCTGGAGGTAAATGTCATTACTCCTAAAACAACTTAGTGCAACCAAATTTGCACTTAGAATCATTCCAAATCTTGGGGGGAAATAGTAATGTCATATGGAATAATTTTCTGGGGTGATGCATCTTTAAGAAAGACATGGTTTCTCCAAAAAGTGTTATAAGGGTAATATGTAGTGCACATCCACAGTCATCCTGTAGACATCTGTTTAAGGTGTTGGGCATTCTGACTACTGTTTCGGAGTATATTTATTCCCCTGTGAAGTTTGTTGCAAATAATCTACTGCAGTTCAAAAGGAACAATGCTGTAAGTAATTATAATACCAGAAGAAAAAATTTCATTATTCCACATTAAGGTTGTCTTTAGCACAAAGAGTGTTGTACAATGCTGCAACTAAAATTTTTTCTCTCTTACCCAGTGATATAAAGTGTATGATGGACAGCAAAGTAAAATTTGAAAACAAACTTAGAAAGTTCCTCCTTGACAACTCCTTCTATTCCATAGAAGAATTTCTATTGTTGTGATGTGTAAAAGGTGGTGGGTAGGAATTACTATTAAAAACCCTTTAATAAATGTTCAGCATGTAGCAATAGCTAAAAGTTAGTTTGTGGTGTGTACATAAAATCACTCATTCCACATCATCACAGTTAATTGTGCAAATGATACATGAAACTAATTAACTAACGACAGTCAGTAAGGGCAACTTTTTGCCAGTCAGCGTATCTTTGTACCAAATACCACTTTTGTTTCAAATGGGTGCTGCTCCACCTATTTGCATTATTTTAAACTAAAAGTAGTAGTCTTATTACCTCTCTGATTTCTAGTTAATATTTCAGTTCACTTCCTAACTTCCTACAATTTCGTAGGCTTGTGATTATCCTTTAATTATGTTGTCTATGAAAGGAGCTTCTGGCAACAGTGATTTAACTGGAACAGTGCCAGGTCGATATCAATATCCTGATATTTCAAAGTAAACCTGCAGTACTGTATTAACACCGTTTGTTTTAACTTCTTATTAACATCTGATGTCCTTCTGGCATGATCTAAATTTACCAAGAGCATTAGATATAGGAAAACTTCTTTGTTTTTTAAGACCAATCTAAAGTTACCCTGAATGATAGTGTAACTTTGTACCAGCATTAACACTGAAATTTTACTCTAATAGGCCCTAGTTAGTATACATTTTCACTTTTCCAAGCATTTAGTAACTGAGATGTAAAATGTTAAATGTCTGTTGTGATGTGTAATTTATTTTGTGTCCAGTTTGTTCAAAAAATGGAAATAGGTGATACACAGGTACCCTAATTGACTAACTAATTCACTAATAAAAATACTGGTTGTGGTCATTGTGCAGTACAAACTTCATTATTTTAAAAGGAGTTTTTTTATAACCACACAAGATCACTGCTATTAGGTCAACGAAGTATCACGTGACAAGAAAACTGCAGTACTGGTATGTGACATTGGTCTGAAACTAGTATAACTCTATAAACATTCATGCTAGTGTCAAACTAGCAGAACTGACTAAGTTTTGCAACTATAACATTCCTAGTAGGGTACACTACATTATTGCCAGTAGGCAATTCTGTGATCTGAAATTTTTCTCTGTTGCAAAGTACATGCGCACATGCAGCTGTTTGCATTATCAATACACACAAAAAAGTAGGCTGATAAGTTTTTAACCAGCCTGCTTATAAAATTCTGACTTTTTACCAATAGCTCCTACAACTTGAAAACTAGTTTCAGCAACTTCATGTATAATGAAATAAAAGTGTAGGAGGCAGAAAGAATCGAGTCGGGTGCTACAGTGATGAAACCTTAGACTCCTACTATGATTTTCTGTTTTTCCACTAAATCCTTTGAGACAAATGTAGGGAGGGTGACATCTATGAAAATGATAGGGATGATTTCTTTGCCTATATTAATTCAGGTGTGTCATTACTGGACACCAAGTCTCCCCTGACCTGGGAATCTGGGTAACTTCTCCAAACTGTACCCCTTTTCCTAAACCTGTCCAGTCCTTTTCCTTCACCTCTCTTCCTTCCCCTTCAATTCTCCTGCCAGTAAAAGGACCCACTGGCTCCAAAAGCTTGCATAAGTTAAACCTAACCTTTTGTGTCTGTATTTTCTCCTGCCACTACTTGGTGAGTAGATTTTTCTTATCTGTGCATCTTATGTGTTTTATTTCTTTTGTCACTATGATCTTTGGTGTACTTGTGACTCTGATTTTTGGGCGCGTAAGCGATTATTAGTTAGTTAGTTGTTAACTTGTTAGAGAGTCGGACCTTGAGAAGGTCAAGTCTTGGACGTCATGTTGGAAAGACACATATTGTAGTTGGCTTATAAAATGTGAAAAAGATGTTTTCAAGTATGTTTTGTATTGTGAAGTGATGTTTGTGTGTCACGTGATATTGCAATAAAAGCAATTAAAAGCAAGTGTAACTTAAATTCGGAGTGCTGATTATTTTTTTTTTACATCACTGTTGCGCTAACTTTGAAAGGTTTAATCTCCAAAAATGGTTTGAGAAGCGCATCTACAAAACCTTTGAATATAGCAGAATAAAACCTAGGCCTCTTTGCATCCGAGCTTGGAATCATAACCACCTAGATTTTCAACGATTGAGCCATTATTTTACGATGAGACCAGTGTGGGAAACAAAACGATGAGTGCCTAGTTTTTTCATTATTACATGAAATGACTATTAACTGTGCTCTAATGACACCTGCCACGTAGTATGACTGTTGTTGCCCGATAATGCAGTATTTAGCAGCGTGAGCAACACTACAATCGTTATTAAAATTTTGACCTTTGTTGTGGTAGGGTTGTTAGAAACCTCAGAAATTATGACATTTAGAAAAAAGTCATATGTTTGTGGCAAAAAAGATTATAAATTCCATAGCTGCTTGTTTCACGTGCAATAATTTATGCTGTGATGTTAGATTCCAAGACAGTTCAACAACATAACCACAACCCCAGAAGTCATGACTTTTTGGAAGAAACAGCCAAATATTTGTGACAACCAAGATTATAAGATTGAACAATTCTCATTGGTTACCTTGAAGATGAAATGGGAGATGTCATAGTGCATGAAGGATTCGACAGAGCACTGAAAGACCTAAGTCAAAAAAAGGCCCTGGGAATAGACAACATTCCATTAGAGCTACTGATAGCCTTGGGAGAGCCAGCCATCGCAAAACTCTACCATCTGGTGAGCAAACTGTAAGAGACAGGCAAAATACCCTCGGAATTGAAGGAGAATGTAAAATTCCAATTCCAAAGAAAGCAAGTGTTGACAGCTGTGAAATTACTGAACTATTAGTTTAATAAGTCACGACTGCAAAATACTAATACAAATTCTTTACAGACGAATGGAAAAACTGGTAGTAGCCTACCTCAGGAAGGATCAGTTTGGATTCCGTAGAAGTGTTGGAACACATGAGACAATACTGACCCTATGACTCAAGTTAGAAGATACATTAAGGAAAGGCATATCTACGTTTCTAGCATTGGTAGACTTGTACAATTTGTACAGAAACCAGATGGCAGTTATAAGAGTCGAGGGACATTAAAGGGAAGCAGTGGTTGGGAAGGGAGTGAGACAGGGTTGTAGCCTATCCCCGATGTTATTCAATCTGTATATTGAGCAAACAGTAAAGGAAACAAAAGGAAAAATTTGGAGTAGGAATTAAAATCCCTGGAGAAGAAATAAAAACTTTGAGGTTTGCCGATGACATTGTAATTCTGTCAGAGACAGCAAAGAACCTGGAAGAGCAGTTGAACAGAATGGACAGTGTCTTGAAAGGAGGATATGAGATGAACATCAACAAAAGAAAAATGAGGATAATGGAATGTCGTCAAATTAAATCAGATGATGCTAAGGGAATTAGATTCCACATATGGAAATGAAGCATGGACGATAATAGATTTGACAAGAAGAGAATAGAAGCTTTTGAAATGTGGCGCTACAGAAGAATGTTGAAGATTAGGTGGGTAGATCATTGTAACTAATGAGGAGGTAATGAATAGAATTGGGGAGAAAAGGAATTTGTGAAACATCTTACTAGAAGAAGGGATCAGTTGGTAGGACTTGTTCTGAGGCCTCAAGGGATCACCAATTTTATATTGGAGGGCAGCTTGGAGGGTAAAAACCATAGAGGGAGACAAAGAGATGAATACACTAAGCAGATTCAGAAAGATGTAGGTTGCAGTAGGTACTGGGAGATGAAGCAGCTTGCACAAGATAGAGTAGCATGGAGAGCTGCATCAAACCAGTCTCAGGACAGAAGACAACAACCACCACCTTTTACTATCACCTTACTGGCTGCAGACTATGATAACGAATTGCTAACAGCAGCATGCAGTGGAAGCGCCACTGTAACCCGTAAGTACACTTCAGCTGGTTGTCAGACAAAGGGGCTCTAAAGAGAGTGAACTCTCGTTCTTGTAACAGCTTTGCTTAAATAAATGGTGGGTTTCAAAATTTTTTGGTGTGGACTACATTAATTAACAACCTATCAATGATTTTATCTTTATGTTGATAGAAGGATGGAGAAAGAGAGTTATTCTGAAAATAAAGAAAATATTCCTTGAAGCAGTCACTGTATATTAACAGTCTTTATGCAAAATGTTTATTGGTGGCAACAGAATCATTTGCAATGAGCTGTAAATGTTGGTTCTTTATATTGTCAATGGTGCTTCACTTGAAAAAAGTTGCCTTCCTTCCAGAGATTCCCATTTGAGTTTACAAAGCACCTCCACAACACTCGTGTGTTGACAGCACCTACTGGTAACAAATCCGGCAGCATGCCTTTGAACTGTTTCTGTGTATTCCTTTAATCCGACCTAGTGAGGATCCCAAACACGTGGGCAGTACTCAAGATTGGGTCACACTAGTGTTTTATATGTGATCTCCTTTACAGATGCACTACACTTTCCTAAAATTCTCCCAGTGAACACAAGTCTACCATTTGCCTTCCCTACTACCATTCTTATGTGTTCATTCTATTTCATTTTGCTTTGTAATGTTACATCTAGATATTTAATAACACAACTTTATCGAGCAGCGTACCACCAATACAGTTGTTGAACGTGTCGGGATTGTTTTTCCTACTCATCTGCATTAACTTACATTTTTCTACATGTAGAGTAAGGTGCCATTCATCACATTAAATAGAAATTGTGTCAAAATCGTGCCGTATCCTCCTACCATCACATAATGTCGATACTTTCCCGTGCACCATAGCATCAACAACAACCAGCCACAGATTGTTGCTCACCCTATCTGTCAGATCATTAATGTGTGTAGAGAACAAGAGCCTGTCACACTTCCCTGGGGCAGTCCCGACTATTCCCTTGTTTCTGAAGAATGAAACTTATATTACAGTGAGTTTGTAGAAGATTTTACTTTATGATTTGTATTCTGTATTTATCCTTCCTAAAAACATTAAAATAAATTAATACGGTAATGGAAAGTCCTGGTAGACAGTATATAATTTAGGAGTTAATGCTAACAACTTGCCACTCCACTTTGCCCCACCCTGCACCCGCAGCCTCTGTTCAGTCACCCCGCCCAGCCCAGTCCCCATGTCACCATCATTAAGTGTCGCTGCCCATGATGCTCTCCTGCCCCCCTGCACCTGCTGCCTCCCCCTGAGCCATCAGCATCAACCCCCCCCCCTCTCCTTCCCCCCAATCAGCCTTCCCTCCCACATCCCACCTCCTCCCCTTATGCCAGTCCACTTGACACAGTCTCTATCCCACTTGAGCTACAGAACTGCAGTCACAGCATAATGTAGGTGGTTGGCACTGTGTAGCTCTACAGATTTGTGTGTACCTGTACTCTACCTTGAGAAGATTTGTCTGAAAAGTTTCCGATCTTGTTTGTGTGCTGTTGACAAAACACCTCCGTTATTTGGTGATTTATCACTGTCACTCCTAAATTATTTATGTATGTAAGTTAAGTTTCTTGTTACTGTACAGGCAGATTTCATCCCTTTTCTGTCCATCATAAGTTTGGGATGAATAAGTAACTGAGTAACTGAGCAACTCTGGGTAATCAGCTATGTGTACAAAGGGAAACGTAGACAGCTGGGTTCATTAACTCTTAGTGTACTGGTTGGGGCAGTCATTGACTTCAACAGAGTTTTGTCCTTTTGTCTTCTGTAGCACTCTGTACTCAGCAAGTGTCAACTAATGCGATGACACTTTCCACCAAAAAGAAGTTGGCTGTCCATTTGACTATCTTAGATTTGAATGTTAATTGTATATAATACATAATACTAATTTCTATTTTTTATATTTATTCCATTTTTATTTCTATATTTTAAATGTTGTTTAAAACTGTAGTCTTGATCCAATCACCCAGTCATGACCGGTGACTGATAAAGCTTTCATTATCTCAATACACAAAAGGCAGTGTCCTGCCTGACTGATTCAACATTGCCCAGCCCAAACCACTAAGGATAGAGACTTGAAATTTGGAGTAAGTGTGGATTTTATACTGTAAGCATCGTTTAGGAAGCTATTTTTTGTAAATCCAACCCTAAGGGGGTGAAATAGGGGATGAAGTGTTTTCTTGAAAATTGTCACTATTAGGGCAACTTTGAAGCTAGATCTACGAAAATTCGTATTTGGTTTCTTGGTCAGAAATAAAGAAATATGTCTTTCAGCACTTTTGGATATTTAACCGTATGGGGCGAAATAGTGGGTGAAAATGTTTTTTAAAACTATATTTGACTTCTCAGTTACAAATAAAAAATAAATTGTTTCAATGTTTTTGGAAATAGAACCCAAGGAGGTAAAATAGGCAACAAGATTTTTTATGAAAATATTGTATTATGCAAGCATTTTTAAAGATCTGTGAAAATTTAAATTTGACTTCTCAGTTAAAAATAAAGAAATACGTGTTCCCTTGTTTTTGAAAATTCAGCCCATAAGTGGATGAAATAGGGGGTGGAACATTTTATGAAAATATTTCATTGCAAAAGCATTTTCAAAGCTAAATCTTTGAAAATTAGGTTCATGGTTTGAGGTGGAAAATACACGTTTCACTTATTTTGGAAAATCAACCCCGAAGGAGATGAAATAGTCAGAATGATTCACTGACTCATCGCCACGCAGCCTAAATTGCTAAGTGTAGAAACTTGAAGTTTGGAGAGGATTTGTATCTTATACTGGAGGCATAATTTAAGAAGGGATTGTCCGAAATTGTGAAATAGGGCATGAGAGACTTTTTGAAAGTATGTCACTATTAAAGGAATTTTGAAGCTAGAACTATGAAAACTGGTATTTGGTAACTCAGCCAGAAAATAAAAAAAATACATGTTTCAGCTTTTTTGGAAATTCAACCACTAAGGGGCTAAAGTAGTGGCTGAAAGTTTGTTTGAAAATAAACAATTACCAAGGAATTAATAAAGGATTTTTAAGGTAACACCTATGGCAACTGGTATTTGACTTCTCAGTAAGAAATAAAAAAAATATGTGTTTCAGTGTTTCTGAAAATTCAGCCCCTAAGGGTAGGCAATAGGGGATAAAAATTTTTAAAAAATTTTAAAGCTAAATTTAAGGAAATTGGTGTTTCACTTCTCAGTCAGATATAAACAAATATTTGTTAGGGGATGAAAGTTGCTACATTGAAATATCTCCACAAGAACAGAAAAGCAGTAATTAACAAAAACTTTGGACTCCTATATTCAGGAAAGACAATGCTTATATGGCGTTAATTAGCATGAAAAGCTTCGAAGGTGTTGCAGTTTGTGAATAACATAAAAATTTGATTAAATAATAATAATAATAATAAAAAACCTGCAGGTCATACAGTTTACGGAAGTGAAGCAGCAGGTGCTAAGCTAGTCAAGTAACAAAGATCTCATACTGTCACTCAAATATTTTCATTCTATATTGATCATGTTGCAGTGAAGTTAGATTTTGCTCACTTAAAGATGTTCTTCATTTCATCCTTTTTACTTTTCAGTTTGAGATTCTAAAATGGAGATTTAGTACATGCAGTAAATTAATGATTTTAAAAAAGTTATATTGCCTTTCTCCTTTCAGAATGGTGTCAACAAAGCTTTTCATGGAATCAAGGGGTACGATAACCACCCAAAGATTTTTGTTGAGATGGAAAAAGGTGATACGGTATTTTTCCATCCACTGTTGATTCACGGATCTGGTATTAATGTTACACAGGTTAGTAAAGTACTTGAAGTACCTACCTGAATATTTCTGCCTTCTATATGTGAACATGACTTTGATTCCACTACATAATACACAAAGTTACTTATTTCAAATTGTAGCCAAAAGTTGCTATGGAAATGTAGATTTTTAAGACTACAATAAATTATTCTATTTCATATTTAAAATGTAACTCATCCATTGAAATGAACTAATATATGTCTGTTCATTGGTTAATTCATTCAAATTTTGTGCTTTTAAATCTCTCTGGGAGAACCTCCAGAGATAGACAAGAAGTCAGCTGTTTCATTTCTGGGAAGGAGCAGCTATTAAAAAGCCTTTTCTGTGATACAGTAACAGTTACAATGAACGTTAATGTTATTAATCATTAAGCTAGTGAATGTCACTGTGCCCTAAGCTAGTGTTGAAAATTTAAATAAAATGTTTAAGATTACAAACTTGTATCAAATCACTCTCAGACAGTAACTAGTGAACAAATTTTATAATTATTTTAGGATTTGTTATGAATAAACCTGTAATGTACCCAATATATACTTCCTTCTCATCCTGTCCGGTAAAGTCTCCCCTGACCAGCAGTTCTGGGTGACTTTCTCAAAATCTACCACTTTTTGTAGACCTCTCCAGTCCTTTTCCTTCACCCCTCTTCCTTCCCCTTCAACCCTTCTGCCCGAAGAAGCTTGGTTAGTTAAAACCTTCTGTTATTTGAGTGTTCTGCCACCATTTGGTGATTAGATCTTTTATCTATGCAATTAAATTATTTTGTCAAAAATTGACTTTTTTGTTGTCGTAATATATACTTATGCTACATTAGTCCCATTTTCCAGCAAATGTGCCTCTATTAAGAAGCACTTTAGTGGCATTTTGGTAGACAATCTGATCAGTTGTGCATTTGTGTGCCAGCCTGGCAGCAGTCAGGTGTTCCAGTGAGGAGATTCCTTGGGCAATACTGCAGTTACATTGTAGCAGCAATCTCTGACTCAGTCGGCTTTTGGCTTGTGTCATGTACACAGGCATTTTTTATGCCTCAGTGTCAGTTAATAAAGTGTAGATATTTGATATTTACAATCTCCTTCATTCCATTTGGAGTATTCCTATCTTTATCTACACTACAAGTGTATTGGGAACACACTTTCAGTGAACTGAACATTTCAAAACATTGGCGTACCTTGTCAGTGTCCTCTGATAAGGTTTTTTTTGTCACCCATGGGAGCTATCTTCTGTCAATTTTCTTTGCAAGTGAGTAGTTCTTTAGTGCCAAAAGTCATTATTAAATTATTTGAGTTTCATAGTTATTATGGGTCTTGCATTACATTTCTGTGTAAGTGTGAAGTAGGATAGTGTTTGTACATTAATTATACAATTTCACTGACACAGTTACACAGTTGTAATTCAAAAGATAAGTATATTGTTGCTATCAGAATTTCTTGGACCACTTTATCTTACAGCCTGCTGCGAGTGGGAATTTACCATAATGAAAATCAGCTCAGGTGTCTGTGAGTAATTGTCTGACTCATTTAACTCAGGCTGTAGTAATTACAAAAATTTAAATGTTTTGTCTGCCAAATGCAGAGTAATGGCTTTTCTTCTAATTTACTATGTTTAATTTATGCTGGCATAAGCCTAAATAGTATTAAAAATGCAATGGCAGTTTCTTGCTAATACAGTGTACGAGTTAAGTTTCTATGCATTGTATTTCCTTTGATTCATTTAGCACCCCTGGAGGAACATCTCCTTGATACGTTATTTGGAAAACAACGAATAAATGAATGTGTGGATGAAAGTGTGAAAATATTTTTCATCACAAGTTTTTTGACTCTGGTGTTGCAATTTTCTAGTATTGTTTTACTGTTCTTGAGATTTTGTCTGAGTACACTTTGGTAAAGTGTAGTCTTTTTTTCCCAGGGTTTTCGAAAAGCAATTTCTTGCCATTATGCTGCATCGGACTGCCACTACATAGATGTGCGAGGAACAACACAAGAAAACATAGCTCAGGAAGTACTTGAAATCACAAAACGCAGAGGTGTGGAACTCAGCTACCAGGTATGTTATACAAAAATACAAGAACAAAACTAGTTTGGTTACAAGTTTAGAAACAGAGCCCACAGACAACACTCCTACAAGGTGAACCCCCTCTGATCAGTTCTCCCCTTATCACACAGTACCCCTCAGGACTTTAGGAACTTGGCCATATTCTTTGCCAGATCTTCAAGTACTTTTTATCAAATCCTGAGATAAGGAATATCCTACCCAAAATCATATCCTTAGCCTCCAGAGTAGTATTTTGATGCCTACCCAGCCTATCCAACATCTCAGTCCAACTCAATACCGCCCCTACACCCAATTCTGCACTTCACAGATCATCCCAAAAGAGACAAGACAGGTGCATGACTTCTCCCAAACACCCACCCATCCGCTCACCTCCTCTTGGTGAAATTCAACCACAGGCATATCATATCCAGCCCAACAAAAGGCTACATGTGAGTGCAGTCACTTAACATGCCATCTGTACTGCATTTTATGGAAAGAGGTATCATTTTGAACTGGATGTGGCAGATATTAATGTTTTATGCCAAGACAGAAGTAAATAGCCTCCTTAGCTTCTTAAGTGTCCCAGAGTTTTTAAATTGGTCTAACTTTAGAAAGGAAAACACTCCAAATGTGATTTTTAGAGCCTTGATTTGTAATATTTGAGATATACTATACAATTTTAAGATTGTGTAAACAAATTAGTTAACACAGGGAGAATCACTTCACCTGCTCATGCTTTCAGAACCCACCTACCAGGAATTTTGGCACATAGCATGTACATTTCTATAGAATTCTGAATGCAGTGGAGCAGATGAGATAGTACAAGTAATAAAGTTTGTCATCTGCTCCAGCTTTTGTAGTGTTCAACTGTTCCAACAAATGGACGCAGCTGAAAAAAATGCTACAACAGCTTGGAAAGGAACTGGTATTTTGCACGGTACTGGGGCACATCAGAATACAAGTAAAGCTGATAGATCAGTCAAGGAGGCTTGTAGGAGTGGCAGGAATGAGAGATTTCTTTACACTAGCTGCTGAGACAGATGGTCATGTCAGTGGGAGAGTGGCTGGAACTGAAGGATAAGAAACTGTGGACTGTGAGGCCGAATATTCTGTCATGTTTCTCCTGCCAAACATAGCTGAACCGAAGTCTCACTGACCTCTCCCAAATTGGACATAACCCCTTGAAACATGGCAGTTTGGCTGGTGGAAGGCCCCACCTGATTTAGTGCCTGTGGCGTACACATTTCGGTGTGCCTTCTTTTAATGGAATTCATTTCGGATTCTGACATCTTCATCTACATACATACTCTGCAAACCACCGTACAGCCTGCATTACAGAGGGTACACATACCAATACTAATCATTCCCTTTCCTGTTCCACTTGCAAATAGAAAGAGGGAAAAACAACTGCCTAAAGCCTGTGTATGAGCCCTAATTTCTCATTGCTTATCTTCCTGGTCCTTACACGAAATATATATTGGCTGCAGTGGAATCATTCTGCAATTTGCCTCAAACGCCGGTTCTCTAAATTTGTGTCTTGCTCTCCTGGGATTCCCATTTGAGTTCACAGAGCATCTCTGTTATACTAGTGTGCCAATATAGTCTACCGCCAATGAATCTAGCAATACACTTCTGAATTGCTTCAATGCCCTCCTTCAATCCACCCTGGTGGGGAGCCCAAACACTAGAACAGAACTCAAGAATGGGTTGCACTAGAATTCTGTGTGCTGTCTCATTTATGGAAGTGCTACACTTTCCCAAAATTCTCCCAATAAAACAAAGTCGAACATTCGCCTTCCCTATTACAGACCTGACATGTTCATTTTATTTCATATCGCATTGA
The DNA here is from genome assembly GCF_023864275.1 of Schistocerca cancellata. Taxonomy (NCBI): domain Eukaryota; kingdom Metazoa; phylum Arthropoda; class Insecta; order Orthoptera; family Acrididae; genus Schistocerca; species Schistocerca cancellata. The sequence continues at coordinate 1,139,367,891 of NC_064626.1, read as the reverse complement.
TGCGCAGTTATGTACCCTCTACATAAGAAAGAGAATAAGACCTATGTCATCAATTAGGGATTGATACCTTTACAGAGGATGGGGTAAGATAGATACTTCCTCCAGGAAAATTAAAGAGACCTGTGGAGAAAAGAGAACCACTTGGACGAATATCAAGAGCTCAGATGGATACCCAGTTCTAAGCAAAGAAGGGAAAGCAGAAAGATGGAAGGGGTATATAGAGGGTCTATACAATGGCGATGTTCTTGAGGACAATATTATGGAAATGGAAGAGGATGTAGATGAAGATGAAATGGGAGATGTGATACTGCGTGAAGAGTTTGACAGAGCACTGGAAGACTTAAGTTGAAACAAGGCCCCAGAGTAGACAACATTCCATTAGAACTACTGACAGCCTTGGGAGAGCCAGCCCTGACAAAACTCTACCATCTAGTGAGCAAGATGTATGAGACAGGCGAAATACCATCAGATTTCAAGAAGAATATAATAATTTCAATCCCAAAGGAAGCAGGTGTTGACAGATGTGAAAATTACCAAACTATCAGTTTAATAAGCCATGGCTGCAAAATACTAACACGAATTCTTTACAGACGAATGAAAAAACTGGTAGAAGCCGACCTCAGCGAAGATCAGTTTGGATTCCGCAGAAATGTTGGAACACTCACCTTACAACTTATCTTAGAAGAAAGATTAAGAAAAGGCAAACCTACGTTTCTAGCATTTGTAGACTTAGAGAAAGCTTTTGACAATGTTGACTGGAATATTCTGTTTCATATTCTGAAGGTGGCCTGGGTAAAATACAGGGAGCAAAAGGCTATTTACAATTGGTACAGATACCAGATGGCAGTTATGAGAGTCAAGGGGCATGAAAGGGAAGCAGTAGTGGGGAAGGGAGTGAGACAGGGTTGTAGCCTATCCCCGATGTTATTCAATCTCTATGTTGAGCAAGCAGTAAAGGAAACAAAAGTAAAAATTCGGAGTAGGTATTAAAATCCATGGAGAAGAAATAAAAACTTTGAGGTTTGCCGATGACAAAGTAATTCTGTCAGAGACAGCAAAGGACCTGGAGGAGCAGCTGAACGGAATGGACAGTGTCTTGAAAGGAGGATATAAGATGAACATCAACAAAAGCAAAACGAGGATAATGGAATGTGGTCGAATTAAGTCGGGTGATGCTGAGGGAATTAGATTAGGAAATGAGACACTTAAAGTAGTAAATGAGTTTTGCTATTTGGGGAGCAAAATAACTGATGATGGTCGAAGTAGAGAAGATATAAAATGTAGACTGGCAATGGCAAGGAAAGCGTTTCTGAATAAGAGAAATTTGTTAACATGGAGTATAGATTTAAGTGTCAGGAAGTCGTTTCTGAATGACTGGAGTGTAGCATGTATGGAAGTGAAACATGGACGATAAATAATTTGGACAAAAAGAGAATAGAAGCTTTCGAAATGTGGTGCTACAGAAGAATGCTGAAGATTAGATGGGTAGATCACATAACTATTGAGGTGTTGAATAGAATTTGGGAGGAGAGGAGTTTGTGGCACAACTTGACTAGAAGAAGGGATCGGTTGGTAGGACATGTTCAGAGGCATCAAGGGATCACCAATTTAGTATTGGAGGGTAGTGTGGAGGGTAAAAATCATAGAGAGAGACCAAGAGATGAATACACTAAGTAGATTCAGAAGGATGTATGTTGCAGTAAGTACACAAAAGCAGGGACAAACACAAGGATGCTATCTGCCTTTCAAGGAATCATTTGGTGGAAGACAGTAGTGTGGATAAAATTTCACTTATTGCTGTGTTAAATGACATTGTTGGTGAACAGAAGGAAGCACCGGTACTGCTGAAAACTATAAAAGCCTTGAAGAAGGAGAAATAACAGGTCAAAGGAGAATTCCAGTTAATAAATGGAACATTGTATAAGAGGAACTATGATCCAATGGGGCAGAAATAGGGTTCCAGCTCATCTGTGACCAACAATCCTGAAGTTCTTCCATGATGCTCCACAGCATCTGGTCATCTGGAATTTGTGAAGATTCTTGGACTTAATCAGATGCAGGTATCACTGACCAGGTCTCTGCTGATTTATGAGAACTATGTGAGCCACTGTAAGAAATGCCAGAAATGCAAGCATATGGCACGACTACTTCCGAGGTACCTGGTAGCAATATTGCCTGCAGCAGCACCATTTGACAGAATTGGAATCGACCTCTAGAGAAGGTTTATGAATTTGACACACAGGACTCGATGGATAATAGTCTGCGCTGACTACATCAAGATTTGCTGTAATCAGAGTTGTGCAAACTGTCAAAACTCTGAAAATTACAAAGTTCCTTCTAGAAAACATCATTTTGAAGGATAAAGCAGCCCACATGATGATCTCTGATCATGGAAAAGTTTCCCATTTGAGACAAGTATCAGAGGTAAATACGCCTTGCAACATTACTCATATGATAACAAATACCTATCATCTGCAGATGAATGGCTTTAGAAAACAGTTATTGGCAGATATGCTCTTGACATACAGTGAGACTGAGATACATTACTGCCAGTTGTGATATTTGCATAAGACACAGTGAAGCATGACATTGCAGGCTTCGCACCATTCTTTCTGCCCCCCGGTTGTGATGCAGAAATGACAATGGATACGATATATTGCTGATATTTGTATTATGGGCATTAGGCTGTGCTCCAACGTATTGTAGGATTTCATCCGAGGGACACAGGCAGCATCTCTGCACTTTTGTCTTCTGGATGAAGTCGCATAATCGTAAACATCATATGTGATGTCGAAAAGTGCTGAGGTATACAAAACGTTATCATGAAAAGGATATACTGCTACTCACCATACAGAGGAGATGTTGAGTCACAGAAAGGCACAATGGAAAGACTGATATACATTTAAGCTTTCAGTCAAAAGGCCTTCTTCTAAAGTATAAATCACACACACATTCACACAAGCGCAACTCGCACACACGTAACTACTGTCTACAGTTGCTGTGGTGTCAAAATCCACACCAGGTCTTCCGGGCTGTATGTCACCAGCTAGTGTCTGGCGTTACAGCACTCTGTCTTTCTCCTGGGCATCCAGAATCTGTAAGTGAGCCACCGGCTGTGCTTCTTCCGTCCTGGTGATCAGTCATCCTGAGTATCATCTGGCTTCTTAACAGGAAGAGTGTATCCATTAATCACAGAATGCAGGGTTTCATGTCCATGACTTGTGATATTGCTTATAGTTATGTTATGGTAATTAGGTCGTGGTACAACACACAATTTTCTGCCTAACAATTCATCTTCCAATGGTGGATGCATCATCAGAGGCTTTAATGACTCAGAAAGCAGTTACAGAGTCCAGCAAACTCAGTAAGCTGAACTATTTGTACATATCCACACCACATTCAGTTTGTAATGTTGTTAGACTGTTACCTAAGATTGCGGAGGCTGATGACATCACGAAGTGACCGTTGTGCGGATACGTACAAACAGTTCAGCTTTTTGAGGTTGTTTGGGTCTGTAACTGTTTTCTGAATCATTAAGACCTCTGATGAGGCCTCCAGCATTGAAAGACAAAATGTTAGGCAGAGAACTATGCGATGTATCGTAACCTAATGCCCATAACGTAACTGTAAGCAACATCACAAGTCGCAGACGTGAAAGTCTGCATTCTGTGATTAACGGATACACTCTTCCTGTTAAGAAGCCAGATGATACTCAGGACGACTGAACACCAGGACAGAAGAAGCACAGCAGGTGGCTCACTTACAGATTCTGGATGTCGAGGAGAAAGACAGAGAGCACTGTAATGCCAGACACTAGCTAGTGATGTAGAGCCCAGGAGACATGGTGTGGATTTTAACACCGCAACAACTGGAGACAGTGGTCACGTGGATGTGAGTTGTGCTTGTGTGAATGTGTATGTGTATGTGTGCATGATTTATACTTTAGACAAAGGCCTTTTGGATGAAAGCTTGAATGTATATCAGTCTTTTTGTTGTGCCTGTCTACGACTTAGTGTCTCCTCTGTATGGTGAGCAACAGTCTTATGTTTTTCATAATGTTGTGTTGTATCCATGAGCACTTTTCAGACATCACATATGAAGTGCAGAGGTGCTGCGCATGTCCCTCGTATGAAGTATGAAGCCCTACTACGCTCAGAGGCACTGGTCAATGTGGGGGATTCTCAATCACTGAAACTGAAGGACTGCTCAGTGAGTGGAAAGCTTCGATGGGAGGCACTACCTTCAGTGCTCCTCATAGTGAAGAGGATGTGGTGATGCAATGAGAATGTGAGGATCTGCAAGTGCTACCGTACAGAGGATTGTTTACAAGATCTAGATCCCAGGAGCTGTATTTGGCTCCAATGTGAGCTTCCGATACAGCGGGTCACGGTTTCTCCGGGGCAGGGAGTGGTGCCGTGAACACTGCAGTGAGACATAGTGGTTAGCTTCGCTGGCTGGTGTGCTGTTCACCACTTTGGACCTGATCAGGAAGAGTTATTTGTTGTTCAATATCTATTATTCCTGGAAGGTTCTCAAAATTCCTTATGTTTGCAAATTCTGAAATATTCAACCTTCGTGTAAACAGCAACACTGTCAGGTCAGTTCTGTTCTGGCTGTAGCTTGGTCTTGTAATAAACATGCTTTCAGTGCTACGTGTCGTATTCATTGACAATCCTGCATTCAGATTTGGATTTTAGCTTGGGTACAATATAACATTATGATATCAGAACAGATTGTTCTGTATGAGACTGAATATTGAAGTCTACATCAACATGATAAAATGAACCTAAACTGTGCACAAGTAAAATTCTTACTGTGGCAGGCCTTTGAGGGTAGTGTGAGATGCGAAAACGTAAAAAGTAAATAAATTTCATGTGGCTTAATGGCGTGGTGGAAGTCTTTCAGTTGAACACCACTTCAGCGACTTGCATGTCCCTAGCTAACCCTAGTTATCCAACTGGGACCTACATTTTAAAGTGGAGTCTGAACCATATGTGCTTTCAGGCTACTCCTCACATTGTCGACAGGGACTGGTGAAGGCTAGATCAAAACACAAACCGAAAATAGTACGTGACGTAAAAATGTAAGGTTTTGGAATGTACGCTGTCTTCAAATATTATGAATTACATTGAAGGGAACAATCTATTGACACATAGTCGGCAAGAGTTCAGAAAATAATTTTCTTTGTGAAACGCAACTGGCTCTTTATCTGCACAAAGTAATGAGTGCTACGTAGGGGATCTCAAATTGATACAGTATTTCTGATTTCCAAAGTGCTTTTGACATCATTCCTCACAAGCAGGTTCTAATCAAAATGCGAACGTGTGGAAAATTGTCTCAGTTGTGCAACCAGATTTGTAATTTCCTGTCAGAAAGGTCACAGTACATAGTAATTGATGGAAGGTCATCGAATAAAACAGAAGTAATATTTGCCATACACCAAGGAAGTATTATTGGCTCCCTGCTGATCCATACCTAAAGGAGGCAATGTGAGCAGCCCTGTTAGATTGTTTGCAAATAATGCTGTCATTTACCATCTTGTAAAGTCATCATATGATCAAAAGTAATTGAAGAATGATTAAGGCAAGATAGCTGTATGGTGCAAAAAGTGACAGTTAACTCAAAATAATAAAAAGTGTGAAGTCGCTCACATGAATATTAAAAGGGATACATTAAATTTCAGTTACATTATAAATCACACAAATTTAAAGTATGTTACAGAGACTGTAGTCTAATATGCAGTGTATCTTGCAGCCGCAGTTACAGTATGTGTTGAAAATGGTTTCCATGTGCCTTCAATGCATGTGTATACACACTGTAGCATGTTCTGTGTCACGCGTTCACATTTGCCAGGCTGCAACCAAACAGTGTCAATGGCAGCATGGATACGCTACTCCAGTGTCTCCACATATGGAATGGACTCCGCATACACGATACTTTTGAGATGGCTCCAAAGCCAGAAATTGCATGGGTTGAGATCCGTTGAACCAGCAGGCCATGCAACTGGACCCCACTTGTCCGATCTGTCTACGAGGGAAGACACGAGTGAGAAGCATCTGGACATTAACTGTGAAGTGCACTGGAGCACCATCGTGTAGCATATAACCCTTTGAATTGTCAATGGCACTTCTTCCAGCAGCAGAGGCAAAGGCACCTGCAAGAAACACCAATAGTTCTGGCCTGTTAGGCAACATAGAAGCAAGAATGGTCCCAAAATATGGTCGACCTTTATACTGGCCCACACATTCCAGCTGCACCGATGCTGATGATTTGCTGTCACTAGACCATGGGAGTTCTGCATAGTGTCCCACGGATGACTGTTAGAAAAGTTGAAGATGCCACTCTGTGTAAAGGTGGCCTCATCTGTGATCTGTGTGGATGACACGAATCCCAGAATTGTGGTTGCCTGGTGAAGCAACCAGTGTTAAAATTGCTCCCAATGTGTAAAGCCTGTCACTAGTATACCCTGCACATGCTGTAAGTGGTAAGGGTAGTAACTGTTGTCATGGAGAATGTTGCACATGGTTATCTGGCTTACCCTGAACTGGCGGGCTAACTGCCTGATACTGACATGGTGATTGCCTTCCACGTTGTTAATCACATTTTCCTGCAAGCCAGGTGTCCGAACATTTCGGGTACGTCCTTCATGATTTCCTGCTTCTGGAAACAACTCTGTTTCAAATGAATGGCAAAACACTGTTGTAAACACTGAATGCTGTGGTTGTTGTCAGGGGATATAGGTCTCCTGATACAACTTTCCTGCCAACTTCCTGTTGCCATTTGCCTTTCTATAAGTAAACACCATTTTGGCAAGCTTTTGATTTCTACACAGAATTATTGTGTAGAATGCTGCATCACATCAACTACATGATGAGTCAGATGAGTCAGCAAGAAAAGTGTATTGGACACCTCATTACCAATTACTATGGCAGAAGAGGGCACTAGGGCATCATGTATGAGGAAGGGTACTGCCCTATAGGAAGAAACTATGCATATTGTAACTGTGGCTGCATTGTGAAGCATGCATTAGACTGCAGTCCCTGTAAGAAATTATGAGTAAATAAATGGTATCTAACATGGGAACCAAGCATTTCTGGACGTAAGTTCATTAGACCTTTTTTGTTCCATATTCTGTCATCGATCAATCCCTGTACATGGTGGATAAAGTCACCTTGTATAGTTGTCTGTGTTTTTAAGATATTTTTGTCACTTTTGGACCAAGAATTATATGACTGGCTTGTTCTGCACTTGCTTAGGTGATTGCTGCTGCTGCTGCTGCTGCTGCTGCTGCTGAAGTCTGACTTCATTTTTATGTAACACTAGCAATTTGACTATGGATTACCAGAAGCCTTATATTCTAACTAATTTACTTTCACTAATAATTCTAATAGTTATCAAAGTAATAAGTATAAAATTATTATGAAAAGAAAAGTTGCCGCTCACCATAGAGTGGAGATGCCGAGTCGCAGACAGGCACAACAAAAAGACTGTCACAATATAAGCTGCACTGTGGCTTCAGCTGCCAGAGCTGCAATCATATGTGTGTGAGTTGTGTTCGCGCGCGCCTCTGTGTGTGTGTGTGTGTGTGTGTGTGTGTGTGTGTGTGTGTGTGTGTGTGTGAGATTTATTTTCATTTTCGACAAATGCCTTTTTGGCCGAAAGCTTATATTATGACAGTCTTTTTGCTGTTCCTATCTGTGACTCAGCATCTCTACCGTATGGTGAGGGGCAACTTTCCTTTTCATAATATTGTTACAATCCATCCTGGATTTTCCATTGGTCAATAAGTGTAAAATAACTTTTCATTGCCATACTTAGCGAAGAGCATAAAGATTACTCACAGGACTGTTTGGAAATGGCTGATAATGTTGCCCGCACACTCAACAAAATGCAAGGTGGTTCCATACAACGTGTCAAGGCGGCTGTCTTGTTGAAGCTGTTGCTTACCTAACTAATATTATTACCGGGCCCATTATAGTGAAATCCACATTTAGAATCCTGGAGTCCTGTGTCATACAAGTGACCCTTCCACTGTATTTAAAGATGCTGGATAGCTTGTAGTCAGTCCCAAGTACTCTGCAACTGAAGACTTAAACTTTGTGAGTTCCTAACAGGACTGTTACCTTCTGCTTTCCTTTGCTGACAGTTACTTCTGTCTTTGGTCTCCCACTTAAGGTTAAAGTGTACTACAAGTTCTTGCATTTACTTCTATCATAGTACAACTTTTCACAATACTCGTACAGAAAATGCACATTTTTAGCATTTTATCCTTGAAAATATGCCATTTTAATACATATACATCAGCTTTGCTCAACATATGTATGTATATTATCATGACACTTTTTCAGTATTCACAAGCTGCTATGTGCCACATGCACAAGGCTTTCTTGTTTTATTCTTGCCCACAGATCCCAGAATTCTGGAGTTAAAGCCATTTTATTATTCTGTACTCAATATTATTGCTAATATACTACATGTAATTATTTTTTCTTGCAGGATGTCTGGAAATACAGGAGCAGACTTGTTCGTGGGCAGGAGATATCACTGTAAAGTAAGTTCCTGTCTCTCTCATCAGCAAATTTATATCCTTGGTCCCTTATTGAGGTAAAATGCTTAGGAATGTGGAATGAGTGACAATATACCGCAATGTAACTGCAAAGACATGTCAGTAGATTGATTGAATAACTAACAATAATTCAAGATAGGTGACTACTATCATTGACAGTATCCTCCTACCAGAATTGGGAGACACTGAGTGAATGTGTCTTGTGTATACTGTTCTGCAGCATCAACAAAAAGTATGAAATGCATACTGTTGCAATAATAATCCACTAGAGCACCTTTTTTATATTTTACATATGGTACAAATCGATTTTTGTCAAAGATATAAATTTGATAGTGAACCAAATCTCTGACACACAAATCGATGACGATACAGCTGTGCACAAATATGACATAACAAAAGTAGATCATATTTCAAAAATAACATTTAAGCTCCTGTAACATGTATAAGAAATTATAATACGAACAAAAATTACATATATAGCCCAATTGTATCTAGGAATTGCTTGAGAATGAGGCATCGTTCGAAAGTTGTACCAATAAATAAAAGATAAAAAATGCATCCCTGGTGGATTATTATTTCATTAGTATGCTGAGAGAATGCGTGTTTCACAAAATATCAAAGTGGACTCTAAAAACAAAAGAGCATCGAAAGGCATACTGGGCAATGGTAGTCAAACTTTGCTATGAATAGAAGCCTGAGACCAACAGTAGTACCCAGTGTGGTTGGATTCTAGGCATCAAATACATATAACGGCACAATTCACAGCACCAGAAGGAGACAAGCAAGTTGATTGTCGAAATATTGTGCATTAAGTGGAAACAGTAACTCGTCTGAATACTCAGCACGTCATTAAAAAGAGAGGTGTTTATACTGCACCATAATATATTGCTGTTGCCATTCACACATTGTATTTCTGTAGCTATTGTCAAAAAATTTTATAGGCCCTCTGCTGTTCCTGATCTACATAAATTATTTAGGAAACAATCTGAGTAGCATTCTTAGATTGCTTGAAGATCATGTTGTAATTTATCATCTTATAACATCATCAGATAGTCAAAACAAATTGCAAAATGATTTAGACAAGATACCTGAAGTGTGCGAAAATTGGCAATTGACTCTAAATAATAAAAAGTGTGAAGTCATTCACATGAGTACAAAAAGGAATCTGCTTAATTTTGGTTACATGGTAAATCACACAAATCTAAAGACTGTAAATCCAACTAAATGCTTAAGGATTACAATTACAAATAACTTAAGTTGGAATTATCACACAGACAATGTTGTGGGTAAAGCAAACCAAAGACTATGATGTATTGCCAGAACACAGAGAAGATCCAACAGGTCTGTCAAAGAGACTGCCTACACTATGCTTGTACACCCTATTGTGGACTATTGCTGTGCAGTGTGGGATCTGCATCAGATAGGATTGATGGAGGACACTGAAAAAATCCAAAGAAGTGCACCTCATTTTGGACCATAGGGGGGAGGGTGCCACAGAGCATCTTCTCACGAAATTTCAGTTACCAACTTTCTCCTCAGAGTGTAAAAATATTTTGTTAGCACCCACCTACATAGGAAGAAATGATCATCATAATAAAATAAGAGAAATCAGAGTTTGCACAGAAAGATTTAAGAGTTCACTTTTCCACATATTGTTAGAGAGTGGAACAGTAGAAAAATAGCAAGGTGGTGGTTTGATGAACACTGTGAATTGCAGAGTAATCATGTAGATATAACTTTTTTTAATGTAATAGCATAGGCTTCCAATGTCAGTTAGAATAACATTCTTGTGTTTGTTTGGCCACATCATAACGAAACATTAAATCAACTGCAAAGCTAAGATCTAGACCACCTTTGCAGTGGTCCCATATAGGGTGAGTCAGCTGCACATTAATCACCCTGAAGAGTATCGTTCCAAAGACACTCAAAATTTTAGGCTTTACATTTGTTTAAGTGTTTCATTATGATCTGGCTGAACATAAAAAACTAAAATTTAGTTAAATTCACTGTGGAAAGGTAATGAAAATGGGTCCGTAAATAAACATGTAGAACCAATTGACGAGTTTTTGTATACAGGAATGAGGAAAAGATCAGCTGGAAAAGAATAAATAGATAAGTAAAAATGGCCTGAAGTGCTTTTGCTAAACTAGATTGAATTTTAAAAGCTGAGTTTTAAGAATGCCTGAAATGATAAGTTTATTTGTCACTTTTGATTTGTGGTGGTGGGTTATCGACTTTCATAGTGAAAGCCAATTCAGACTGAGGTCACCCTGCAAGCTATGAAAAGTGGAGAGATGCATGTAGAGAATTACCAAGAGGGATAGGAAAATTAACAAGTGGATCTAGACAAATTGCACTGGAAGTTGCAGTTCTGTCTGTAATGACAGTGGACAGGACTTGCAGTCTAGTGAATGGATAGTAAGATGGATCAAGAGTGTTGTTTGTTTCAACCAAGGAGATAAGAAAAGGCGTAATGGAAAGTGGGAGGTTGATATTAGGAAACATGTAGGCGCAACGTGGGTTATTAAAGCATGGAGAAAGTCTGTGGAAGGCATTTTTTCTACTCTCTCTGTCAAATTGATGACGACAATGATGCAATGACTCAGTTGTAAGTGGCTAGAAGCACATCTGAAATACTTTTTGCCAAACCCTTGCAAAATTTAGATTATGAGCATCATTATTCAATGCTACTATATTTTTGTGTGTCAGCTAGTCATGAAAATATCTGGTAATTTACTGTGGTATGCTGTACTATCTCATATGTGACTTGCAAACTCATCATGGGTAACCTACATCTTGGTCTTTCCTCTGTAGTAAAAAATTCTTCTCAACTATCCTCTTCAGTTGTGCACCACAAATATTTGGCTTTTCCCTTCTTCTAATCAACCATTTCTGTTAAAATTTTTAGATACTTCATTACATGAGTTATAAACTACGCCATTACTGTTATTATTATTATTTGCATTTTTCCATTGTTTTATTTATCTATTACATTGTTTTTCTCCTTCTCAACCTCATGCAAATAATCAATTTTCCTGAACCTCCTGCCTGTACACCCCACCCCACCCCCCTCTCCTCTACAGGCACACATATTCATCTTTCTCCTGTTCTACACCATCCAGCATTATCATCACTCTTATAGTAGACAAGAGTTCCTAAGAATGATACTGGTGTGAAAAAGTTTTGACATGTTGTTATTAGTATACTTAAGTGCACTTAACTGAGTGGTAAAATACAATGAAACAACAAATAAATTTCAATCAATCGCTTCAGCAGAAGGTTATAATGATTGTAATTTCTCTTTACAGCACTAAAGTGTGAAACATAGACTTTGGGAAAATGCTGTTTGTTTGCTGGTCCTGATATCATGAGTTAAGTATTTTTCCAGATACCAAAGAAGACATTCTTCAATCATGCATATATATATGCTCCATGCCTAGTGATTTTGTATTGAAAGGGCAACAGGCTGGACTTGTAAATATCTATTATTCACGTTGTATTAAGATAAAAGAATTATGTATTCCTTGAAATCTTTGTATTTTTATGCATCAACTTTAAGTTGGGTTTTACTGTGATATAACTAATGGATGCCGTTTGTAATCTACGTACAAAATTGTAAACAAATTAACAATAGACAGAGGCTATACTATATTTTATTTTGTGAATTTTTAACAATAAACTGTTATGACAGAAAGCTTTTTAAAATGTTTTTAATTGTTATTACAATCCCTTTCTCATTGAGGTTCTTCTTTTTGAACTCTTTTTCACTGACAGGCAACACGATGCATCAGTTCGTACTGAAACAGTAGAACTCGTATCATGACAGTTAACCATCCTTTTGTGAATTACCGAGTGAGGTGGTGCAGTGGTTAGCACACTGGACTCGCATCCAGGATGACGAAGGTTCAAACCCACATCAGTCCATCCTGATTTAGGTTTTCTGTGATTCCACTGAATCGGTTTATGCAAATGCCAGGATGGTTCCTTCGAATGCGTACGACTGAATTCCTTCCCAAAGCTGATGGCACCAATGATCTTGCTCCTCCAAATCAACCGACCAACCGTCTGTGACTTGTGACATACATTTGCAATCCATACGGTCTGCATACAGGGAACATTTAAGTTACTGCTGCAGTAATTTTGATGCTAACAGATAGTACTGTGATAGAGAAATTATATACGAATGAAACTGCACAGGCTGAGAGGATATATGTTGTTACGTCAGTGATTACAAAATTGAGTCAAATTTGCAAAGAATTTGTCAGTGTGAGCTCACTTGTCAAAATGATGATGTGTCCCCTCTGGCCTGGATGCAACACTGATTTCATTGGGAAGGGTGCCATAATGCCGCTGTACCCTCTCCTGAGGCAAGCCGGCCCACAACTGTTGTGACTGATGCGTCGTATTCTGCCACTGAGACAGAGTTGATGCCCGAGCTGGTTGCATACGCTGTCTGTTGTGAACGGGTCTGGGCATCCCGTTGGCCACCGTGCAGACAGTTCACAGACACGTGCCATGTGTGGATGAGCAGTATCCTGTCAAACAATGGCCCCACGATAACGTCGCTTGAATGGTAACGAGTGAGGACACAGGATGTCCGTGACATACTTTTCTGCTGTCAGTGTTCCCTCGGCACTACCGGCCGTGATGTGAAATTGTACCCGGTACCTCCCTACTATGTGACACTGGAGTAACACCGCTTTGACTTTCCGAAATGTTGAATGGGTGAGACCTCTCCCCACGTCACCCCTGCACTCGCTGCCAACCGTTGTCTGGGGTACTGTATAACTGTAGTCCGTCACCAAACACAATGCGACTCTGTGGGTCAGCAGTCCGTGCTACCCATTCAGGCATCACTCCAGATGCAGCCGTTTGTGTTGTGGTGTTAATGGCATTCTAAGCGTGGACGGTAATACCCTAGTCTGCCTGCCCGATATTCTTCGACCGGTGGTGCGGGATGACAGAATGTTGCAGGGAGACAGTTACTTGTTCCTAGACAGTAGGCATAAATACGGAGGGGTTAAAAGGTGCTCACTGGATGATACAGTGAATGTCCCTTGTCGTGGTCAGATGTGGCCTGTCGGAACTTCGACAGCAAGTGTGCCTCCCTTCGTGTTCCCACACACTCGAACATCGAACCACTGTCTCGTCAGAATGCCCTACAAATCTGGAGATTGTACAGTTTGACCAGGCAGCCAAACGGAGACATATAGTGGGGCTCCTTTCAAATTATATCTGGTGCTGATAATGCTGTCTCACACGAGTATGTGGCGTCTCTGAGTCCTTCGGTCAACACTCAGCATTTGATGCTGTTCATTTCCATCATACATTCTACAAAGCACGGTAACAACACTGAACATGAGCAACACTAATGCACTCCAGTGGCTGTTCTGTCTCAGAGAACTGCAACTCTAATCATTTCTATGCCTTCACGTCAGTAGCTCTGTTAACAACCTTCTTTCAAGGGCAATGTCAGTGTGCTTCACAAACAAGGAATGTGAATCAGATACAGTGAGTGCTCCATGTCCTGAAATGTGTCAATTGGTGCTATGATTTTGTTTCAATTCATGTCTCCTTTATACCCACTATGGCCTGATGTAATGCCTACTGAGCCCACAGTACTGAATAAGTTGCATGTGCCCCGCCAGATCGTGCCAGATGGCGAGCACTATGCGTAACTAAGCAGTGGTGCTGTTCAGGTTTGGTAAACCCACTCTTCTTGAGTTGCAGCTGTCTTCTATTACTCTAACCCCTGGACATGCACCAGCAAACATTATTTAATGTAACAATGGTACAGTGTGTATCAAAGGATTGGAAGGATCGTGCAAACCTACCATACCACATGAGTTAATGAGAGAAGTTAGAATGCTAACGGTATTGATAGCATTAATATTTGTTTCCCTGATATTTCATACATTTATTATTTACATGAATGTACTGTACAGAGTAATTCGGTATTAATGTTACAAACTTTTGGGTTGATGGTGGAGAAGGTTAAATGTATCAATTTCAGGTAAGGGACCCTGGTCCAGAAACAAGTCGGAAGTTATATGTGAAAATCCTTCTGATACATCTGACAATGGGCCTCTTCTACTGCAAGCTCTGTGGTCTCCATATTTTTAGAGGTGGCCAAAGCAAGTAAACAAGTCTTGTAAATGTGGGCTCTAAAATGCATACCCTGAGAGCTATGAACACTTGTTCAACTTTGCTATTGCAAGAGAGATCTTTTCTATTGAACATTTACCAGACATTCGTTTCCTGTTTTGGTCCATGCTTCCACCTCTGAAAGTTGCCCACCTTACAGTCTAAACAACACCAGTACCGGTACATGTGTTCCACTGTCAGAGGTATTGGAACGATTTTCGCTTACAAATTTGACTCGATTCTTTCCAGATGAGGATCCGTTACCTCAAATTGATACATTTACCATTCTCCATCATTCCTGAAAGTTTGAGCTGTCAATAGGCACACACAAAAGAAGGAAAAGTTGCTAGCTATTGGAATTTGAAAAGTTTTTGTGACCAACACAGTGTTGCAGTGAACAATGACTAATAACACAGAAGTTAAATCTAGTTGTTATAAAGTACATATAAAGGGTGATTTTGTGATGAAGTTACAAACTTTCAAAAGATAACTCTGAAAGCTAGCAAGCTTGTTAAGTGATCGCCTTTAATCCTTAAAGAATTTACATTCTGCAAGAATTTTTCTACAACATTTATCCCTGAAAGTTTGCAACATTATAACATAATCACCCTGTATATGTGCTTTACAGCAACTAGATATAATTTTCATGCATAAATTAGTTATTGATCACTGAAACATGGTATTGCTGACAAAACTTTTCGAAATGATCCCCACCAACCTCATTGTATGCATAATATCTGCTGCACCCTTTCATATATCACTGATATGTCGCAAACTATTGGCGAATCCTGCCAGCTGGTAGCCAGGGTGTAACAGGTAAGCATGGTTTTTCTGAAATTACATAATACAAGTTTTTGTCAGTTTAAGACTAGAACTGTTTGCTGTGAATCACTTGTAGATCATTTCAGCTATCACCTGTGAAACGATAAATTTGGAGCCTTCATTAGTACAATATTATCATAATTAAACATTGCAGATTTTGAACCAACCTTTACAGCCATTGGAAGGCTAAGAAGATGAATGAACCCAGTACAAATCTTTGTGACATCTCAGTGTTATATAATATGTACTCTTATACTGATGTTAGTTTCATGTTGGTCTGTTAATGACATCCTCTGCTTTCTGTTATGAAATTAATGTCATCTGTAGAAGAGAGATGAAATTAGTGTCTTAATATGTTGTTTTGCCAAGTCAAACAACTAGTAAAATTATTACTTTTTAGTGATCTGATGAGTTTTGTAATTCATTAGGGGTTATACTTTTTAAGCTAATGTCTATTGGTGGTGCATGCAGTGTCTGCTGAAATACATGTAATGTATCAGTGAACGTTGTGTCTGTAATAGTTGTTTGATTTTAACAATTTTTTTTTTTTTGATAACAGAGTTCAGAGCAAGACACAAATTGGATTCTGAAAAACTTGACCTTGAGTGAAATGAGTGTAGTATGTTAAAACTCTAACCAAATTTGGTTTAACCCACACTTTTTCATTTTGAGACATGTAGACCGTGGCCACATGTATCCTCTGTAATGGTCTGGCGTGTTACGATTTCTGCAGAGGGTTGGAGTGTTGCTGTTCCAATTGTCAGGATGGAATTCTTTCTCCCCACCTTTGCATTGTCTGCACTGAGACAGACAGTGTTTAGGAAAATTGAGCCAAACCTTCATTAGTATTGACATCTGTTGTTCATTAAATTGGCAACAGGTTTGCAGGCATCATCCCAGAAACAGCGTAACTGCTTCCAGAGTGGATTTGCCACATGCATGGAGGAGATTTACTTGCTGTACCTTGTGGTAACTAGGGTTATTTCCAGAGGATGAAGGTCCGGTTCATCATATTACGGACGGTAATCTGTAACTGTGAAAAGCATGCATATGACCTTTAACTGTGAAAGGTGTGCCTACATTCTGTAACTGTGAAAAGCATGCCTACAATCTATAACTGTGAAAAGTGTCTACGACATTGGAAGAATTACTTGCTGTTCCTCACTGTCTTTGTGGTTGCAAGCTCGTGTCTTAAGAGTTTGCACATTTCTCATTTCTATTGCTTCAATTCGTGGATGCCGAGCTGCCAGCATTTACTATACAGCCAAGAGCCAGTGTACAAGGAAAACAGCGAGCACCTTGTATTCAACATGACGAAAGTACTGGTCCTGATTTGTGAAACCCCTGTTTATTTAGCGAGGCCTGGTTATAGAAATTTAATTTGGATTGTCGTATGTAACACTGTCTCTCTTTGGTTACCTGCTGACAAAGGCTCCCCAGTCATCAAGATTCATCCCCCAACAAACACAGTGATCCCACTCCAGAAATCCAACAGGATCTCCAGTCTCTCCTCAAATCCTTAGGCCCATCCCAGAACCTCTCCCCTGAGTGTCTCTCCTCACCTCTATCACTTCTACATGCTTCCTAAAGTCCATAAACACGGCCACTTAGGACATCCCATTGTGGCCAGTCACTGTGCACTCACTGAAAGAATCTCTGTTCTCATGGAGCAACACCTTCAGTCTGTTATCCATAACCTAACCTCTTATATCAAAGATACCAACCATTCAATATTTTTGGAAGATGGCTGCCAACGTCAGTTAAATAATGTATAAAATGAATATTTAAACCATCAGTTGTTTTTATTTTAGACCCAAATTCTACCGGTTTTGATCTTGGATCATGTTCACGGATGAAGGGTTAAAATGGTTTACGCTGCCATATTGTTAGTCATTACTTAAAATGTGTAGTGCATTTTGTGAATATAAATATGACACTGCTCTGCTCTATAAACAATTTGTATCTGGATATTTGATTTTAAAGCCAAGTGTCATATATTTACATTCACAAAATGCACCACACATTTTAAGTAATGACTAACACAATATGGCGGCTTAAACTCGTCGTCTGCGAAGATGGTCTGAGACCGAAACCAGTAGAACTTGGGTTTAAAATGAAAACAGCTGATGGTTTAAATATGCATTTTATACCAACCATTTCCTCCATTGACTCTCCATGGGTTCTATTGCTTTACCACAAGATGCCCTGCTGGTCACTGTTGATGCCACCTTCCTCTACACTAACATCCCCAATGCCTGTGGCCTTGCCATTATTGAACACTACCTTTGCCAACACCTGACTGATTCCAAGCCTACAACCTCCTTCCTGGTCACCATGACCGAGGGCATCCTCACCCACAATTACTTCACTTTTAAAGGTGTCACCTACAAACAAATCCATGATACACAAAAGGGGAAAGGGCACCCATATGGCACCATCCTATGCCACCTATTGTGGGCCATTTAGAGGAATCCTTCCTAACCACCCGGAATCCCAAACTGCTCACCTGCTTGATTCATGGATGTGGACTGCAGGTCAGGACACATTATCCACATTCCTCCAGAACCTCAACACCTTATCCCTCATTTGCTTCACCTGGTCCTCTTCAATCAACAAGCCATCATCCTTGATATTGACCTCCATCGCAAAGATGGTTACATCAGTGCTTCCATCTATATCAAACAAACCAACCACCAGTAATACCTCCACTTCGACAGCCGTCATCCATTCCGTACCAAAAAGTCCCTTTCATACAGCCCATCCACCCATGGCTGTCACATCTGTAGTGATGAGCAGTCCCACTTGAAATATACTGAGGCTCTCACTGAGGCCTTCACAGACTGAAATTACTCTTCCAGTCTTGTGCAGAACCAAATCTCCCGTGCCTTGTCTCTCCAGTCATCTACCACCTCCCAGATTCCCACTGTCAGGCCACAAAAGAGCTCTCCACTCATGTCACAGTAGCACCCAGTACTGCAACAATGGAACTGCATTCTCTGCCTGGTTTTTTGCTACCTACTGTAATGCCCTAAAGTGAGGAATGTCCTACCCACTATCTTTCCCACAGTGGTAATCCACCACACACCATACCTATACAGTATCCTCGTCCAGCCTTACTGCACCTCTGCTCCCAATCTCTTGCCTCATGGCTCATATCCTTGCAATAGACCTAGATGTGAACCTTGACCCGTACATTCTCCTGCCTGCTCCAGTCTGGTCACAGGCAGCTGCTGTTCCATGAAAGCCAGGGCTACCCTTGAAACTAGCCATGTGATCTACAAGCTAATCTGCAACCAATGTGGTGTTTTCTGCATGGGCACGACAACCAACAAACTGTCTCCCTGGATGAATGGCCACTGAATGACTGAGGTCAAGAGACAGCTGGACAGCTGCACTACACAGTTGCTGAAGATGCTGCCCAACTCAATGTGCTTCTCTTCATTGGTTGCTTCACAGCCTGCGCCATCTGCATCCTTCCGACTATCACCAGCTTTTGTGAACTGCACAGGTCAGAATTTTCTTTATCCTATGTTCCTGTAACCCTCCTGGGCTCAATCTCCACTAGTCTCTGCCTTCCCCTCTGTAGCCCCTTCCTTGCTCCTACCACATCACTACACAGGTTTTTACTCCATCAGTGCATCCAACAGTCTTTTTTCCCCCTCCTCCTCTGCTCGCTGCTTCCCACCTCCAAAACCTGCCGACTACACCCAGCAGCCCTACCTTGTTCCCTATATGCTCCCACAAGCAGCACTACTCCCTCCCCCCCCTTCTACCCTACTGTCCCTTCCTCTCACTACCCCAGCCTCCTCCTTACCTCCACCACCCACCAACAGCCTCTTCCATCAGGCACAGTTGCTCATAACCTTGTATCAGTGGCCAGAGACAGTGGTCTTACATGTGAGATGTGTGCTTGTGTGTTTTCTGCTTTAGAAAAAGGCCTTCTGGCTGAAATTTGAATGTATAGCAGTCTTTTTGTTGTGTCTGCCTGCAACCCAACATCTCCGTATGATGAGTAGTGTCTATCCTTTTCATAATATGTCATCATTTGGTCACTGACTGTTATATTTTTTATGTTTCACAATATGAATCAGCATTTTTGAGTTACCAGAATGTCAGTCATTTATAAGCCTGCCTGTAAAAAACAGTAACATATCAAATTGAAAATCTCTTACTATTTGGCTGAATATAAAAAGAATTAATTGTTTTTAAATCGTGTATTTTATTTTTAATGGCCTGTGTGTTCAAACTGTCATAGAAGATCAGTCTTTTTAAGCTCTTTGTTTCCTTTTAAACCATTTTATGTTGAACTGTCACAGTACTTTTTTCATTTAATTACTTGATAATTTTCTTTTAGTTAATGAGACAAAATATTAAGTTATTTTGTACACAGTTAAGGCTTGTGGCATGTCATTCATTTCTGTCATTGTCACCATGCAGGTATGTGGTTTTAATTTTTACCTTGTGGTTGTTTTAGAGCACCAAATCTAAGGTAAAATGAGGGGTTGAGCAATGTCTGGGCTAAGCTCAACTTGGTCACCCTATGTCAGTGCCTGGTTATTAACCAACCATTCTGATAGCATGATTCGTTAATAACTTTATGGTAGCAGTTATGACACCTGTTTTGGATGAAGACAAAATAACCCTGTGTTAACTAAGATATTCTCTTTCTCAGGAATCCAATTGTTCATTGTTGTCAATATTTTGTGAATGCTGCTGAGGGAGGAAAAAAAATTAAAAAAAGAAAAACTTTCTTGTTGTGTTGTGTTCAGCACCTTATAGCACCTCCATGCTACCTGCCACATATTTAGTAGGAGAGCATGGTTCGGATACTTTGTGGGGTGATTGTACAAAAAACTGGTAGGGAAAAAAGGTTATCTTTTTTGGCAGGTAAATTGCTTGTTCTTTTGGTTGCAGTTGACTGTCAGGCATATTAGCCATAGAAAAAAGAGTTGTATTGGGCATTTCATATTTGAAGAAAAATTGACTGCAGTGTGCCTAGACACTGTGTGACTTACCTATAGAAGGCAACATCACAGAGTTAAGCCAGCATTTATGTGGTGCACTGGACTGTCAACTCTGTATCCCTGCTGACATCATTGGTGAGGCGTGTGCCAGCAGTACTGTGTGCAGTAGTTCTCTTTTTAGGATGAAGGTGCATACTGAATTGTTGTAGAGAACCTGTCTTTCACATTAACAGATCTTTAGAATTCAGGCACATTTAAATAATTTGTGTAAATGTGTTCAGGATTTACAGGCGGTGAATATGGGCCCCAACCAAGCCCCTGTTGTTGAACAACTTTGCTATAGTCTTTTAGTTGCAGCTTAGTATTAGTTTACTGACTTGGTCAGGATAATGTGGACTGTTTTTCTCCTGACTCCGACACTCAGAGTTATGAACTTAGAATCACACTAGAGATCATGGGGCCGGGTGGAAAAAATCAATAAATTATTTAATGCATTAAGACAAAATATCAGTAAACTGTCAATTGAAGCAAAAGAAATTATAGACCTTCTATGGTTAACTGTTCGTTAACAAAATCAGAGCAAAGTTGACAAAATGCCTGTTGGCTTCTGTCTCGGTTTCCTCAGCCGAAGTTTGTTTGATGATCTTCCTGACATTTCGCCAGGACAAGTCGCTGACATTATCAAAGCTTCACCCTCCATTGCTGGTGGTGGACTGGAGTCAAGCTCCTGGCTGCACATTATATGTTCCTGGTGCAGCAACGTCCAAGGGCTTTTCCGCAGTGGCTTACGGTGCAGTTTTCCTGTTGCTGTCTGCAACGGTCATTCACTGCAGCATGAGAATCTAGGATCCATTCATGTTGAGACTTTCTTCTTTCTTGTTGAAGCTACTCTCATGTTTGGGTATTTCTGAACAAGTATGTGTCATAGCTCTTCACTACAGCCAGAACTTCTGTGTCGGTGAATTTTGCTATGTGGCCAGGCCTCAAACAGCACTTTCTCTGCAATTGCCGATTTCTCCATCTGTCCCAATCTGCATTGCCACTTATGTTCTGTGGTCCTTGTGTTGATTTATCATCCAGTCATTCTAAGACAAACTTTTCCTCATGTGCATGATCTGCAGTGTATTCCTGACATTGCAAGTAGGTCCCTTTTCTCCTTTGCCAATCCGAGACACTATTTGATCTTTGTCAGTTTATTAATAGTCTTTACATCGTGTTTATGCAATACGAGGTGTGCTCAAAAAATTCTGGTATTTTGTCCAAAAAAGTTTTCTAAGCTTATCTTTTAGTTATTCTGCACCATCTCCTTCAAAATACTCTCTTCCACAGTTGATACCTCACTCCTAATGCTGTTTACACTTGCTGGATTGCATGAAGTGCTGTCTGCGAATTTTCTTTTATCTTGCCTATCATTACAAATCTTTATCCTTTCAACAGGCTTTTCAACTTTGGAAATTAAAAAAAGAAAAATAAATCTTCAGGGGTCAGGCCTGGAGAGTACAGAGGATGAGGCAGCACTGTGATTTTGCCTTCTGTGCAGTAGTCACTCACCAACAGGGATGAATGTGAGGCTGCATTATTGTGATGTAAGAGCCATGAACTGTCTTTCCACATTTCAGGCCATTTCGTTCTCACATTTTCCATTTTCTTGCAGGCACTGCAGTATGTCCCAATAGTACCATCAATTAACAGTTTGCCCTGGGACGTGAATTCATGATGAACTAATCCTTAAGTCAAAGACATCTATTAGCATGGCTTTGACGTTTGACCTGACCTGTTGAGCTGTTTTTGATCTTGGAGAGCCTTTCCTGACACATTGTGAAGATTGAATCTTTGTCTCAACATCATAATCATAGACTAACATCTCATCAACAGTTATGATTCTCTTAAGAAGCATCTTGTTCTCGTTTGTGAGATCCAAAAGCTCTTCAGGGATTGTGAGGTGAAGGTCTTTTCGGTCTTGGCTCATGAACTGTGAGACGAATGTGGTAGCGACACAATACATCCCAAGATGCTGTGTCATGACTTCATGACATGATCCAACTGAAATGTTACATTATTTTGCAATCTCTTGTGGAATGCACAATCCCGTTGATGTTACTGACGTGAGCATTATTGGTAGACGCCGAATTGCGTCTTGAATGAGGGTCACCTTTAACTTCATCTGGCCATTTTTAAGCCATATGAACTATTCGTAACACCAGTACAGCTAAAATGCTCATCACCGTAGGGTTCCTGCATCCTTTGGTGTGTCTCTGTAAAGGTTTTCTTGAGTTTTGTGCAAAATTTAATGCAGATGCGTTGCTCCTCTAACTCTGCATCTCAATATTCGCAAACTGTGTGACACAACATTCTACTCAATACAACTCTAACAGAAGCACTGACAGATGTACAACAATGAAACATCCAGCAGTTACAAATTAAACACAGGCACATGCAGGGGTGCCAGCCACATTTCACTCCAACACACCATTGGCAGAAAATTATGAATGATCCAAAATTTTTTGAACAGACCTCGTATGAGGCCAGTTCTGTTGGTCACTCTATGATGTATGGCAGGTAGGCTGTATTTGACATTTCCTTCACTAATGTGGCCTGTCTGCTCTACCACATGTGGGGAAGACTGATACATACATAAAGGACTCCAGGACATTTTATTGAGAAGCTGAAGAAACTATAATTTGGACCAGATGCCATCCTGGCCAGCTTTGATGTTGTTTTTTTGTTTACCAAAGTGCCACTCGGTGACTATCTGGAGCACATCAGTTCCATTTTCCTGCAAGACATCACCAAGCTCTTTCGTGAACTCACCACGAAGCTGTTTCACGTGGAATGGCAACTTCTACAAACACCTGGACAGCGCCGCCATGGGTAATCCTCTTAGTCTGGTGGTAGCCAACATTTTGAAGCACAGGCACTGGACTTGCCACTTTGTAAATCTGTGGTGAGGAACAGCTCAGTGACTTCCTAAGACATTTGAACAGCCTCAATGCCAACATAAAACTTACCATGGAAGTAGAAAAGGACAAACAGCTAACCTCTCTAGATGTGCTAGTGACAAAGTATGGTGAAAACCTGGGACACAGCATGTATCAAAAACCGACACACACAGGCTGATACCTGCACAAACTGTCAAATCACCACCCGAGCCAGAAAAGAGGCACGATTAATACACTCGTAACAAAAACAAGACAGATTTGTGAGCCGCAGTACCCCACACGAGATGCATCACCTGGAAAATGTTCTGAGGAGCAAAGGATACTCTACCACTCACACAAGTGTAACAGAGTCAAACACTCGCAAAGTGACACATTGGGAAAAGGAAATGTTGGGCACTACTTTCTGCCATACATTCCCAGAGTGACAGACAGATTCGGCTGTATATTGCGCAGACACGGCATAAAGACTATTTATAAAACAACGTAGAAGTTCAAAGAGTGCCTTACATCCGCAAAAGAGAAAAGGGACCCCCTTGCAATGTCAGGAATATACTGCAGACCGTGCACATATGGAAAACTTTATATTGGAATGACTGGACGATCAATCAACCCAGGATCACAGAGTGTAAGGGACATTGTAGGATGGGGCAGATGGAGAAATTGGCCATGGCATGCTGTGTGAAGCCGACTGCAAAGTAAAATTTGCTGACAAGGGAGTTCTGCCTGTAGAAAAGAGCTATCACACTCACTTGTGCAGAGGAGCTATAGAAATACACAATATGAGAATAACTTCAACAAGAAAGAATAAAGTCTTAACGTGAACAGATCTTGGATACCCATGCTGCAATGAACGATCATTGCAGTTAGCAAGAGAACCACACCTGAAATGACCATGGAAAAGCCCTTGGACGTTGGTGCACCAGGTACATATACGTGCAGCCACGAGCTTGACTCCAGCCCACCACCAGCAATGAAGGGTGAACCTTTGACAATGTCAGTCACCCATGCTGGTGAAACATCAGAAAAATCATCAAATGTACGTCTGGCGAAGAACCTGAGACAGAAGCCAAAGACAGTTTGCCAACAGGAGGCCACGAAAACCTTAACAATTTTGGACAGATTAGAGTTGTTCAAATTGCCCCTTCAGTATTATTTCAAATTATTTACCCATCAACCTGTGGCAGATTAAGCAGAATTATAGCTGAAGCCCTTTATAAGGGTTGACTTGTGTTCGCACAAATTTATCAAGTAGAGTTAACAACGTAGGACAAGATCCACCCTCAGTACTGATATATGCTTTAGTTACCACAACGGAACGTCATCGACTGGAAGTGATATTTTAAAGAGAAAAACAGAACATCTGTGAAATAAAAATCTTGCAATCGATTTTGCATCAAAATTTGAGCAATAATTTTGATAGAGAGCAGCTTTGAACCTCTGTGATGTAAGTTATAAGCATTAGCGCGTTGCGGTACCCCACCCCATTGTATCCTCTTAATGGTAAAGCCTGAAGCACGAACACAGCTAACTGGTTAAACAGTTATTTTAATAACAGGTTAATAATTTTCAATTAACAAATTTGTAGCATTGAAGAATGGTGTAGCTCTTGAATCTGTACTTCACATAAATATCGTCAGCTTTACAATTCAGAGGACGTGTTCCCTTAATGGTACCTCTGACAATTTTTCAAAGCATGGGTAAACTGGAGTGACGTCCAACCAGCAGCGAAAATCATTCAATATTGGAGATAGCTTTGCTGCATATAAGCCGGTCTCTTTGAACGATACACTCAGTGGTTCCCTGCATTGCAAATTTACACATACATAATAAAATTGTAACTGGAAGATGTCTGTACGTAGGAGATATTTAAGAAAACTGAAGATGAGATTTTTTTTTTTTTTTTTTTTTTTTTTTTAACAGCTATCAAAGCAAAAAAAAAGTATTTTTACAGTTTTTGTGTGTATGTCTATGTGGGCACCACGCAAAACTAATGTGCAAAATTGGATGCGATTTTCAGTTGTATTTTTGCTGGTCTAACTTAAAATGTGATACATTTCATTTTGACACACTGGGTACAATCAAAGTTATCTCAGTTTTGCCATAAAAACATGTGCTGTTACACATAGGACATAGTCGCTTGCTGCAAACAATCAAGTGTGCCAACAGGACGGTGAAGCTTTGTGAGCCGCCGCCTGCGCCGGCATCTTTTATGCGCGGATGAAGTCACGGGTAAAAGCTAGTCGCAGTATAAAAATGTACAAAGCGAAGGTGTCTCAGGCACAGTTACAGACTAATAAAGCGCATGAACAGTTTCAAAACTATATTTCGCGGGAAGTGGCAAAAAAAAGTAAGTGTCCAGGAGAGCGGTTAAGTGTGCGTGGCACTGGCTTTTTTTAAATGCCCATTGAACTAAACTACGCAAACAGCTGTCACTGTTTCGTAAAATTTTAGTAAAGAGTGTTTATTAATGTGTTGTTTTCAATCATCCTAATTTCTCCGACAACAGAAACAAGTCCGGACTTATCTCAGACAGTCCCTCCCCACAATGGGCAGCCCTGGATGCGGCAATTGCGAAGACAAATCTGAAGAAAGCCAGACTTGTGACGGCTCTAAACAGGTAGGCAACCTTCTTCCACCTGGTTTTATTGTCATTCCGGAAACATCAAACTCTTTAAAAAATGTGTGTGAAATCTTATGGGACTTAACTGCTAAGGTCATCGGTCCCTAAGCTTACACACTACTTAACCTAAATTATCCTAAGTACAAACACACACACACACCCAGCCGCACTGTCCATGACTGCAGCGCCTTAGACCGCTCGGCTAATCCCAGGAGGCCAGACTCTTCAGTTCCACATTCTTCATTCATTGACAAGGTTTTCTGACCTGAAAACTATTACAGAATGAAAACTAATCTATTGTGAACTTGTATGATTTTAAAAAAAGACACGTCTTCTCGCGATTTCTGTCAGTATTCCTTGTCCTTAAAATGATTTGTCTGCTAAAATATAATCCCCATAAAACAAATTTTGCTCATCTCGTGCCGCTAGTATGCACGTTGCTTCTTTCAAAGATAGAACCGGAGGCGACAGCAAGTGTCGATCTGCAGATACCATTGGCATGTTGTATAGCTGTATATAGTATTACTGACCCACAGACTGCACGAGTGTGTCGTCTTTCGTCCCTTTTTGATAGGAGAATGACCATACATGATTTCTAAAATGAAAATACGCATATACATATTCTGTGTATCGAAAACTCACATAGGCATAGTAGCTAGGGTTCACTCACAGTAAATATGACTTTCGTAACGATACCTAGTTGTTATGTTGTAGTAAGATGGGTTACCTTCCGCACCACAAGAGAACTGTTATTGAATACGTACACCCGCGTAACAGGTTATTTTAAAAAATTTGGGGCCACTTGTATCGTGGCTATAACATCCCATTGCTCAGTATGTTAACGTCACGTACCATCATGTTGTTGTAGCATACGATGTTAAATTTATGTAGATCGATTATGTTGACCTCAGAAAACATTTGCACACGCGTACATAGCTTTCTACCCTATTTACTGTATATTTAAAGATTCTTTTTTTGTTATAATAATTAAAAAATCGGTAACGGCGCTGAAAGATTCTCTGCTTTTTAGTCACCCAGAAAGTGACAGACCGTTTCGTATACTCCTTCGCTATCATCTCGAGCTCTTACTGATGATTTTAAATCTTCAGAACAGTCTTCATTATCACTTACTTCCTCATTTTAGTGGCCATTGACCTTACCACCACTGGAGGTTGTAAAGATGCATTGAACATCACTCCATTATTTCATCTTCATTTGGAAAGTTGTCCAAGATAACTGCACTGAACTTGCAACGTGTAAGTAAAGCATCATACAATAAAGCCCAACGCACCACTAGCGCCATACACTTTCCAGCTTGCATGAAATAGCCAGAAAATAATGATTTTAATAAGTCATTTTTTTCCTAGCTCTGCTAATTTACATTCAACCATTTCAAATCTTGATCGTCCTGTCCATTCAAATCCAGGAATTAGTCCCCACCTGCAGCTCGACGTGGGTAGCCCGGTAAGTCAATGTTACATTGAACTTTGCGCTTTGCCTAGCCTATCCTCCGTTTACACGAAGACACTAGGTTGCAGGCAACTGCGCTACCTGGCCTCCCTGCGCATGCGCGCTGCCTTCGGCGTGTTCCATCTTTGGCAGCACTAGTTGCATGGGTTATGAGTGTTTGTAGAGTGTAGCCAAACTGAAATATGAAGTGTGGAATGGAGAATAATGTTCGCTTTTTGGATATCTATGCTTTGCATAGGGGTTTGTGGGATTTCAGTGATGCTGATTACAAAAATAAGCAACATATTGCTGCTGCTGAGACCGTCATGTGCGATCATAACATAGATGCTTTGACAATATCTGAGGTGCAGGGCAAAATTTATTGAGTTAGCAGCACATATACAACTGAATTAAGAAAAATACAACCAAGTGTAATTCTAACTGTGGCAATGCTCTCGCCTACAAGATGGCCAAATTTTTATTGACAGGAGGAAGGCTATTCCAATTCAAGAAGCTGCATTCTTTATTCAATATTCATTTGTTTAAAACATCACTGCAGTGTTCCCCATTCACATATGTTAGAATTTTGAAATATTGCCACTGTACAGATCTATCTTCAAGAGAGCAGTTTGCAAACCATTCTCTTCTTAATGCGACCTTCTTTGAATAATTATTGTTGCTGATGTTAATAATTATTACTGTTAATAACAATTGGTGTTAATGAAATAGCATCATCACCAACTAAAACCGTATCTTATAGCATGCCTAGTGTTCTTGATTGTAATGCACGTAATATGATATGTTTTGTCAGTTCTGGCGATAGTGCTTCATGCATTACAGTACCTTTATTCCTTATCGCATAATTAACTCTATTTAGAAGAAACTTGAACAGTTCTGGTTACATTCCAAGATAATTAAAAGAACTCCTTGGATCCTCCGTTATAAATTATTTCAGCAAGGATGCTGAGCAACTGAGCTGACATCTTTTCTTCATCCAGTCACGAATCGAAACATGTTTCTTATTTTTTTCATATGCAGGATGCCATGCAACAAGCTTTAACTCCATCACAACTTGTGCGACGCGCAGCAGCCAAAACTTTCATTTCAGACATGACTCAGGAACGACGAAACTGAAGTGTATACTGGTGAGGCTGTGTCTACAGCCATATATGAAACCACTTGCGAGCAACTCATTCCATGCAATGAGTGGTGCAACCCAATGTCATCGTGTAAACTAGGCTTTAGGCATAAAATGGCTGAAGTGTGGCAGAGTGAGTGACAAACAACCAGTGTGCAAGAGTATAGTCAGGTCTTAACTAAATAATTTTACTAAATGGCCCACATTGTCAAGCTAGTTCGTTTGCGGGAGCCGTCATTTTACCAGCGTAAATAGAAAACATGAGGCCGAGTGGATGATGTTTTGTTGAGAGCACTAATTACGAATGACTTAAAGATGTGCCTGAGTTTTTATTGATGGGTAGATAACAGCTGAGAGCTCACTCTCAACTCGTTTTCTTCTTCTTCCTGCATAATTTTTATGGGCGGAGATACAATAGATCTCGATGGGCAGTAAGCTGTAGTAGTACAAACTCTTGGAAGACGACTGTTAGTTTCGCCCCACTCTTGTTTAGTGCTAGTGAGTAGACTCTTGGTTCTGCTTACATGGCACATACCATTCGCTAAAGCTCTATGGGTGAAAAACTCTCTAAGTATAGCTTAGCATTTGCGGTCAACGGGTGCTAGTTTCAATAGAAAATAGATGTATATTAGTTACGATACTTACCCGTTATGCAATCCAATGAAATAGTAGCATTCTGTTTTATTTTGTAACTTATTTTCCCTTCTACACAGATCAAGCTAACCACCTTGAGCCACTAGGCTTCTGAAAGTGCAAAGTGTAAAGCAAGAGGAAGACACATGCTGTTATATCTGAAACACGTAAACTGTCAGAGCTTTTTAATGTTCAGAATGATTTTGCCGAATGTACAGAAAATTAATGATTGTAAGGATGATAGTTACATAATACTAAACAAGATTCGTCAGAATATGCAACTTTTTCCAGTGTAGTTACCTTTTCCACAAGTGTTGCAGCAATTGAACAGACAGTAAGTCTTACTAGTTCGCCCATATTGTCTCCATGCCAAACTGAACTAGAAACCATAGGAAGTCCTGTTGGCCCAGGGACTTCGTCTTAAAGTCAAAGAGAAGTCGAAAAAATCTTACAGGCTTCTGATGTTACTGCATCTTGTACAAGTGGAAATCAAAGTGAAAGCAAAATGTATTCTAACGATATTGGTGAGTGGGCAAACAACTTTGACGAAGATTATTGGATTATGAAAGGAAGAAGCGAAGTTGAGCATATGATCAGTAGTTTTTTATCTTCACTGAAAATATATGAGAAGGAAAATAAGCCAAGATTCTGTAGAAAGTCATTTTTCACATAGACAAATACAAATGTTTTATTCCACCGTTGAGCATATTTACATGCAATTGGTGTTGTCAGTGTTAACACAACCATAACAACAATAATAATATAAACTTCCACATGACGAATGTTATTAACTACAATATAATATTCCAAGAAGGATACATTTCTTATTTGTGCAAATGTCAGTAACAACAAGAAGTTTTGTAACAGATCAATTACAAGATAAATGAACTATATACATAGTTCAGTGAATGACAAATAAATAATCAAACAGATAATTAACAATAAGTGCATGAAACAGTAATACAATAGTTTCACAGTGTGGCATATGTAAAATTTGCAGTTAATTTATAGTTCACTCTCATAAGGAAACCGTATCACAGACCCCACCTCATAACTGACAGGATTTTCGATTGCAGCACACATTTCAAATTTGTATATTGAAAAAACTAGACATGCAGAGACATTTCTACTGTCACGAATCGATACTGACTGACTGACTGACTGAAGCAGCTTTCCAACAGCCACTACAACAGTACTAAGTTGCATACGAAACTAATTCTGCCGTTTATAACGTTCATGAGTACAACAGTACACATGCAGCTTGAGTACATATGTCACAGTATTAAATAAATCCTATACATTTATATTCTACGGAAAAATACAATATTCTAACCACAATTATTTTATCCGATCACCTTGTTTGCCTCCCAGAATGTGAATGTATATTACGTTTCCTGTTTTCTCTCCAACAATTTTGCATTCCGCTTTTCGTCTCTTAGAAATCACAATACCACAAAGCCTATTACTGAGTTACTGCAAAAGCTCCACGTGGCATCTACCACCTCGTTGAAAACAATAACAAACACAGATCTTTCTGTCGTCTTCAAAGATAATACTCGCAACGCCTTCATGTGGATGTGGTAACTTCTGTGGACTACGTCACTTCCCGTGTTTTGCTGTCGCTAGAGTCTAGTACTGAGCAGCCGAGCATGCACATACCAAAATATAAGTGATCGGCGCACACCTAGTGGTGTCAGATGGAAACGTTCCCTACTTCTTGAATAGCCCTCGTAATAAAATGTATTTCTTGTACTTAGTTTTTTTAAATGCCAAAACGTTCCCTACTTTCTGAATAGGCATTGTAAAAGTCCAATTTTGAAAAGGTTATCGTACACTAGGTGGTCGGCCAGAGCTGATGATACAAAGATGCTTTTATTTGGTTTTCACATGATCAAACAAGTTTTGAACGACATATCTACTAATATGCATCAAAAGGTAGAGTGCTGCAATCGGGCTTGTGGACTGGTTTTGAAATTGAGTAAGCTGGGAATGGGAATAATGTGTGTCGCATGGGACAGAGTCCTAGGATGCTTGCAAGTGACTAGCGGTTCGCCGCAATCGTCTGATCAAGATCTGAGTACCGGATACGCACTTTATAAATCCTTACATGAATATATCCAAGCAATGAGGTTCACGTTTTCAGAATTTGAGGCAAAAGCCAAATCCCTGACTAGCTTTGAAGAATATCAGCAACAAACTTCAAGACGACACAAGCAAAATACAAAGTATGACCATTTTAGTGGGTCAGCTACACTTGGTGAAGCTGTAGAAAACCAAAAACCAGGAGAACATTTTGAATTTCAAGTGCTTATTGTGATAATTGATGATGTACTGGATGCATTAGCTAAACACGTGGAAAAATGTCATCACCTAACTAATGTTTTTGGAACATTACGGTACTTTAAATCTCTTACAACAGAAGAGATCTTGAAAAGAACACCTAATATAGTGAATGTTCACCCAAATGATTTAGAAGAGTTGCTAGGCGACGAACTGGCACAGTTCGTAGAGCTCCTGAAAACGTATATTGCTGCTGCCATTGACAGAAGAAAGAACAGAGCTGTGGAACAACAATTTTTTAATGGAAAATTCATTAGGATTGTGTTTTTCAATTGTAGAAATAGCCTTGTGCATTTACTTATCTTTAATGATCACCAACTGCAGTGGAGAACATTCTTTTTCAGCGTTAAAGCACATTAAAAATAAATTAAGAAATACAATGAGACATGCGTTAATTTCATAATAACAATTAATTATGGCAATATTACATCATAATTAGTAAATCAATACCTATTGTAAGCTATCAATTGAAGGATTCACATTTTTTGCGTATTTTTCTGAAAAAAGAAAACATTTCATAGGCGCGAGTTTTGGACTAGGATTTGTTTAGGTTGTGATATACTGTAAGTTATGTGATTATTTCAATAAAGTAAAGCTGTGTTGTTAGTGTATTCTTATACGCTATCCATTTGATTCTCTAGTAGGTAGTCGTAGTGAATAGTACCAAAATAAGTCGAAACTTTATACAGTGTAGGCTCAGCTCTTTATTTACTTTTTGTTTCCTCATGTAAACAATACAAGTTATATCATTTTTGTTTCTCCAGAAGTTTTGAATTAGTATCCGAACTTTAGCCCTAAACTTTCTAAGAAATTTAATATATTAATTGAGTATTCTACGAAGTTATTCTTGTTTTAACTCGGACTAAAGCTAATTTTTGTTTGCCATGAGTGAGATGTGTGTGACTTGCCGTAGGATTGTTAGTTCCAGGGTGTGGCGTGGGGGTTGTTGCAGTTTCTTTCATGTGGGTGACTGTAGCGGTGTGAGAATTGGGGAAATATACAAGGCTCATTGGTTGTGCTGGATTTGCTGTAGAGATAGGAAGATAGAGGAACAACAGGAGAAGATTGCTGCCCTTCAGGTGGAACTAGATAAAGTGAAACAAGATCTGGAAAGGTTAAGGCGGGAGAAGGGAAAAGAGAGGTGGGAAGTGACAACAGGTTATAGAAGAAATAGGAATAGGTCGTTTTCAGACAGTGTGGTTGTGAATGTGGAGAACAGGTTTGATCTGTTGTCACAGTTGGAAACTGATGAGCCACAAATAGATATAGGAGTAGAAGGACACAACAAACTTTCAAAAAGTGTTTGAATAGTAAGAAGTCAGAAAAAGCTATGAAGAAGAAGAAAGTTTTGTTGTTACGTAGTTCACATGGTAGAGGTGTTGGCCAACTGTTGCAGGATGAACTAGGGTCAGATTACCAGCTCTCAAACTTTTTTAAGCCTAGCGCAAGTCCTAGTCAGGTGACACTGTGGTAATAGTGGGTGGGTGGGTAATAGTGGGTGGGGCAGGCAACAGCATAGATAGGAACCGAAGTTATTCAATTGAGAGTGATCAGGTAAAGATAGCTTCAGCAACGAGACATACTGGTGTTGGGCTTGAGTCGCCATGACCGGCTTCATTTAAACTCTTCTGTCAGGAGAGTTAATTTAGAGGTGGTACTGCTGCTTGGATCGGCCATGGGGTCTCATATTGGTGTGATTCCTGTTGACTCTATCGGCAGGTGGGACTATACTAGGCATGGCCTTCACCTCAAAAGGAAAGGGAAGGGAAAACTGTCAGGGCTAATAGCAAATAACTTAAGGGGGGGGTGGGGACACTGTCACAAGTGGTAAAGTACCAGTGGTTACAAGTGACAGATCAGCAGTTTTTTTAGGGTAGGAAGGGCAGAAACAAAAATTGTTCAGAGACATGATGAAAATGACATTCACATTGATAAAACAGTCAGCCAGAAAGCAAATTTTAATGTACATAATTCACGTAGACAGCCTCTGATTGAAGTTAAAGATACTGAAAAACTGGCAGGAAAATTAGGTTCATCCAGTTGTAATTCAGCCAGTGCACAAAATCAGCTATCACTATTGCATCAGAATATCCGAGGACTAAGGGGTAAGCTTAATGAGTTGCTTATTGTGTTGAAGAATTACAGTTGAGCAAACCAGTTGATATAATCTGCCTCTCTGAACATCATGTGACCACTGGTATAGATATGTTAAATGTTACAGGATTCAAGAGAGCTTCTTATTTCTGTAGAGGAAATATGGAGAAAGGAGGAGTTGCCATATTTGTCAGAAATTGTTTTAATTTCAAGAATACTGATGTTAATAAATTTTTCTCAGAGCAGCACTTAGAAGCTTGTGCAACAGAAGTAGTATTTCATAATAAGTCCTTTATAATAGCAGGTATGTACAGATCTCCTTCAGGAAATTTTAACCTTGTCATAAAAAATCTGGAAGCTCTGCTGTCCCAACTCATAGCAAAAAACAAGGTAATAGTGGTTGCTGGAGATTTTAATGTGGGGTTATTGAAAAGCTCTGTCAGGAACAATTGTTGCAGTCAGTAGCACTATCATTCAATTTAGTTCCTACTGTGAACTTTGCTACTAGGATATGTAAATGCTCTGAGACTGCTATTGATAATATCTTTTTAGACAAATCCAGGGCATAAAGTCATATCACAAAACCAATAGTAAATGGGCTATCTGAACATGACATGCAGCATCTTGTGTTAAATGTTGAAACTTGTTAGGGTAAAAAATCTATTAAATCTGAGTACAGGAGGGTAATAAATAAGTAAAAAATTGAGAAATCCAGGAAATTGCTCAAAGACATGGACTGGATAGTTGTTTACAATACATCTGGCTCAAATGGAAAACACAAAGCATTCATTAATAAAGTTGCCTCCACCTTTGAGAATTGCTTTCCCCTAAAGGTAACTCAACTCACACACAAGTCAAAAAAATAAACTGTGGATTACACAAGGAATAAAGATATCATGTGGGACAAAAAGGAGACTACTATCTAGGAACAGGCTCTTAGGCTAGAATTGTAATGCATTACAAAGAATACTGCAAAATATTGAAGCAAGTAATCCAGAAATCGAAGCAGCTTTATTATGAGAAAAACATAATTACATCAGGTAACAAAATAAAAACTGTATGGGATATTGTGAAGACAGAGACATGTGGGACCAAAAAGGAAGAGGAACAGATAGCTCTAAAAATAAATGAAACTTTGGTAATGAGTACAGTTAGTGTTGCAAACCTCTTAATCAACTTCATCATTTCTGTTACTGACAGCTTGGGCTTATCAAGTTCGGTGAACAGTGCAATGGAGTATCTGAGACCAGTCTTTAAAAATAACTTCAGTAAAATGGAAATGACACTCACATCTCCCAAAGAAGAATCTAAGTATTCCAGTGCGTATGATAACATATCAACAAAGTTAATCAAAGAGTGCTCATGCGAGTTAAGTTCTATCTGAAGTTATTTGTGTAATCAATCTCTTATCAGCAGAACATTTCCAGACTGGCTGAAATATGCTGAAGTTAAGCCTCTTTACAAGAAGGGGGATAAATAGGTACCATCAAACTATCAACCAATTTCACTTTTGCTGGCTTTCTCAAAAATATTTGAAGAGGTTGTGTTCAAGCTTCTTCTTAAGCATCTGACTGCAAATGATACATTGTCCAGGTCACAGTTTGCATTTCTGAAGGGTTCTGATGTAGAGAAAGCTATTTACACTTACACTGAGAATGTACTTAATTCATTAGAGAATAAATTACAGGCCACTGGCATTTTCTGTGACCTGTCAAAAGCCTTTGACTCCGTGAATCTCAGCAGTCTCCTAAGTAAATTAGAGTATTATGGTGTCACTGGCAATTCTGCAAAATGGTTTGAGTCTTAGCTATCTAACAGGAAACAAAGAGTGTCGTCACAAAATACCTGTGCAGTAAGCAGTCAGTCTTCATCTGGCTGGGAATTAATTACAAGTGTTCCTCAAGATTCCATTTTGGGTCCATTGCTTTTTCTTGTGTATGTTAATGACCTCTCATCTGTTACGTTGCCAGATGCTAAGTTTGTTTTGTTTGCAGATGATACAAACATTCAAAAAGTAGCAAGTCAAATACAGATTTAGAAATAGCTGCTAATCAAATTTTCAGTGACATTAATAAGTGGTTTAAAGCTAATTCTTTGTCATTAAACTTTGAGAAGACCCACTATATGCAGTTCAGAACCTGTAAGAGATTTCCTTCCAGCATGAGTATAACGTATGAAGACATGCAGATTGAAGAGGTTGACAGTGTTAAATTTCTGGGATTACAATTCAATAATAAATTCAGTTGGGAAGGGCATACCACATAATTGCTTAAGTGCCTAAACAAGTATGTATTTGCTGTGAGAATGATGTCAGATGTAGGAGATATAAATATAAAAAAAAACTTGCATACTTTGCTTACTTTTATTCTATTATGTTGTATGGGATTATATTCTGGGGCAAGTCATCAAACCGAGCAAAAGTTTTTAGGGAGCAAAGGCATGTGATAAGAATCATTTGCAATGTAAATTCAAGAACATCTTGTAGAAACCTGTTCAAGGAACTTTGTATCCTAACCACTGCTTCTCAGTATATTTATTCCTTAATGAAATTTGTTGCAAGTAATACATCTCTATTTCCAACCAATACTTCAGTACACAGTACCGATACTAGGAATAAGAACAATCTACATAAAGACCTAAAATCACTTACCTTGGCTCAAAAAGGGGTCCAATATTGAGGAACACACATTTTTAATAAATTGCCAGCAACCATTAGAAACTTGGTTTCAGATAAAGCATGGTTTAAACAGAGGTTGAAAGACTTTTTCACAGGCAACTCCTTCTATTCCATAGATGAATATCTTAACAGAGACTGATAAGCTAGCTTAAATAAAAATATCTGTTAGATTTCAGTTTTGACAACAGTCAAGATTAGGTATTTTGCGTATGTTAAATTTATTAATAGTGGATAACAGTGTTTCATTCTGACAGCTGTCCCAGTTTACTGCATTGTATTAGCTTATTTTCGACTGTCTCCTGACAAATGGTCAAGGTAGTAAGTATTGTATTAAAATGTTTTATGTTTTTATGTCATACTTTCTGACATGTTCCACACCCACAAGAATCATCTCATTTTTTGGGTCTATGGAACAAAAACTAGATCTAATCTAACGAATACGTAAATGACCTCAGTATAATGAACACTGAATACAATTTGCTTGAAGACATTGACCTAACTTGTATTATTTCTAAATTTGCCAAAATTAAATCGAGAAAAGTTTATTTGTAACAATCTTGTTTTATTTTATATCTTAAACCAATTTACCTAAACAAACCAAAGGTCCCTTGTCAGAATTTGATATGGGCCCTGTGCTTGCTTAGTCTGGCACTGACTTCCATACATGAATACACTCCATACAAATACTTTCAGAAAAGACTTCCTGACTTGTTAACAAATTTCTCTTCACCAGAAACATTTTCCTTGCCATTGTCAGTCCACATTTTATCCTCTCTGCTTTGACCATTATCAGTTATTTTGCTGCCCAAATAGCAAAACTCATCTACTACTTCAAGTGTCTCATTTCCTACTCTAATCCCCTCAGTATCACCTGCTTTAATTCAACTACATTCCATTAGGCTACCCTTGTTTCGCTTTTGTTGATGTTCCTCTTATATCCTCCTTTCAAGACACTGTCCATTCTGTTCAAATGTCCTTCCAAGTCCATTGCTCAACCTCAAGGTTTTTATTTCTACTCCCTGGATTTTAATTCCTACTCCAAATTTTTCTTTTGTTTCCTTTACTGCTTGCTCAATATACTGATTCAGTAACATCAGTGATAGGTTACAGCTTTGTCTCACTCCCTTCTCAACCACTGCTTCCCTTTCACAGTGCCTGATTCTTATAACTGCCATCTGGTTTCTGTACAAATTGTATATAGTGTTTCACTCCCTGTATTTTATCCCTGCCACCAACAGAATTTGAAAGAGAGTGTTCCAGTCAACACTGTCAAAAGCTTTCTGTAAGCCTACAAATGCTATAAATGTAGGTCTATCTTCCCTTAATCTATCTTCGAAGATAAGTCTTAGGGTCAGTATTGCTTCAAATGTTCCTACATTTCTACAGAATTCAAACTAATCTTCCCCAAGGTCAGCTTCTGCCAATTTTTCCGTAAGGAATTTATGTTAGTATTTTGCAACTGTGACTTATTAAACTGATAGTTCAGTAATTTTCACACCTGTCAGCACCTGCTTTCTTTGGAATTGGATTTAGTATATTATTCTTGAAGTCTGAGGATATTTCTCCTGCCTTATACATCTTGCTCACCGGATGGAAGAAATTTGTCATGGCTGGCCTCCCAAGACTGTAAGTAGTTCTAACAGAATGTTGTCTTCTCCTGGGGCCTTGTTTCAACTTCGGTCTTTGAGTGCTCAGTGGAATTCTTCATGCAGTACCATATCTCCCACCTCATCTTCATCTACGTCCTCTTCCATTACCATAATATTGCCCTTGTATAGACCATCTATACACTCCTTCCACCTTTCTGCTTTACCTCCTTTGCTTCAGACTGGTTTTCCATCTGAACTCTTGATATTCATAGGGGTGGTTCTCTTTTCTCCAAAGGTCTCTTCAATTTTCCTGTAGGTGGCCTCTATCTTAACCCTAGTGATACAAGGTACTACATCCTTACATTTGTCCTCTAGCCATTCCCACTTAGCTATTTTGCATTTCCTGTTGATCTCATTTTTAAATGTTTGTATTCCTTTTTGCCTGCTTCCTGTATTGCATTTTTCTATTTTCTGCTTTCATCAATTAAATTAAACAGCTCTTGTGCTACCCAAGGATTTCTGCTAGCCCTCATCTTTTTACCTACTGGATCCTCTGCTGTCTTCACTATTTCATCTCTCAAAGCTACCCATACTACTTCCACTGTATTCCTTCTTCTACTGTTCTTATCAATCATTCCCTAATGCTCTCTCTAAAACTCTCTACAACCTTTGGTTCTCTCAGTTTATCCAGGTCTCATCTCCTTAAATTCCTACCTTTTTGCAGTTTCTTCAGTTTTAATTTACATTTCATAACCAATAAATTGTAATCAGACTCCACATCTGCCCCTGGAAGTGTCTTACAATTTAAAACCTGGTTCCTAAATCACAGTCTTACCATTATACAGTCAATCTGAAGCCTCCTGGTGTCTCCAGGTCTCTTCCACGTATGCAACTTCATTTTATATTCTTAAACCAAATATTGGCTAAGATTAAATTATGCTCTTTGCAAAATTCCACCAGATGGCTTCCTCTTTCATTCCTTACCCTCAGTCCATATTCACTTACAAGTTTTCCTTCTCTTCATTTTCCTACTATCGAATTCCAGCTCCCATGACTATTAAATTTTCGTCTCCCTTAACTGTCTGAATAATTTATTTTAGTTCATCATAGATTTATTCAATCTCCTCATCATCTGCAGAGCTAGTTGGCATATGAACTTGTACTAATCCAGTAGGTGTGGGCTTTGTGTCTATCTTGGCTACAATAATGCATTCAATATTCTGTTCATAGTAGCTTATCTGCATTCCTATATTTTTTTATTTGTTATTAAACCTACTCCTGCATTACCTCTATTTGATTTTGCATTTATAACCCTGTATTCACCTGAACAGAAGTCCTGTTCCTCCTGGCATTGAACTTCATTAATTCCCATTATATCTAACTTAAACCTATGCATTTCTCTTTTTAAATTTTCTAACCTACCCACCCAGTTAAGGGATCTGACATTCCACACACCGATCCGTAGAACGCCAGTTTTGTTTCTCTTGATAACATCATCATCCTGAGTAGTCTCTGCCCAGAGATCTGAATGAGCAACTATTTTAGCTCTGGAATATTTTACCCAAGAGGATACCATCATCATTTAATGATACAATAGAGCTGCATGACCTTGAGAAAAATTACAGCTGTAGTTCCGCCATGCTTTCAGCCATTTGCAGTGCCAGCACAGCGAGCTGTTTTGGTTGATGTTACAAGGCCAGATCAGTCAATCATTTGGACTGTTGCCCCTGCATCTACTGAAAAGGCTGTTACCCCTCTTCAGGAACCACGTTTGTCTGGCCTCTCAACAGATACTCCTCCATTGTGGTTGCACCTATGGTACAGCTATCTGTATCTCTGAGGCACACAAGCCTCCACACCAGTGGCAAGATCCATGGTTCATGGTTGGTGGGTTGAATTTACTTTAAGCAAATGAGCAACTGATTCACTTTTAACCTAGTAAAAATGATATATGTACTAAGCCAGCAGAAGTCGCTCACCAAGCTGAATAGAGATTAAATGAAATTGCACACCCTTAGTTTGTGCTGTATCTTTAGTTATTAGTTTTGCCAGTGATCTATTACATTACATTAAGTGAGTGAAGTTGATAATCAAAATTGCAAATTAGTTAAGCCTCTGTTATGGAATACAAGAATGAACAGTTACTGAGGTGCGTCAGCAATCATAGCTTCACACAGCGTCTGTGAACACGTCTGCACACTTTCATGACTCAAGTTTTTCTGCTTTTTTTCTTCTCGCAGCTGGATAGAGACTCTGCACATGTAAAGATAAACAACAGCACAGCTACTGCCATCTCATTGTTGCTATTGATACATTAAAATAAAATTCCCTTTACTATTACCCAGCAATATACAATATTTGCATTATAATTACAATGAATTATGTAAAGTCAGAAATAAATACAATATTATGTCCATTGCATATTAAATATTGTCTCTGTAATGAAGCTTTCAGGTTCAGAATTAGCAGTACAGTACACGTTATCAACGGATATTAAACAGTGAAAATTTTTGGATGGTGCAGAAGGTATTTTATCTGTGTTTTCAGTGCTACATGTGCCCCACATCCCATGAGGTTTTTTCCTGAAGGGAAACAGAATCGGTGAATGTCTCAAGAAATACAAATGGAAATGCAGATGTGTAAATGCATTCAGTTATGTCTACATAAAATTTGTTATTCACTCATTAAGCTTTTCATTAATTATCATAATTATTTTTGGGCTCATAATTAGCATGACAATATGGTGTTATTATAATTCGAAACACCATAGTGTACCATAAAACATTTTAAACACCAAAATTATAGAAGCAATTACATTTTAAATGAAAATCTCATGTCAGTACTATACAAGCAAATGTAAACAACATAGTTAAAGGTATAGAAAAAAAATGAGTAAAAGGATAAGAAGCAAGATAAGAAATCAGAAGAATTCACATAGTTTTTCATAAACACCATAATCGTTAACAGATTCCATTTCTCATTATGAGAGTTTGTGTGTTGCAAGCAGGTGTCGTGATAATGCCTACAAAAAAGCTTTACACCAGTTGTGCTGAAAAGAAAAATGCCACATTCCACATGCTTATTCACAAAGGATGCTGTAGCATTCTGAGAGCTGGCTGTGATTCAGTCCTGACATGGCATTGTTGCGTGTGCCACAGTGGCACACATGATCTCTCTGTTTGTGCAGTGGCATTCCAGAACATCCAACTGCCTCACACTCTTTGAAAATTCGCTCCAGAGTAATCTTAAGGAGTCCTTATTTTTCTATAACTGTGGATAACTCAACACTGACCATATACACATGCATACATAGTCCTGAAACTTATACATTGTCTGAGTGCATCAGTATTCACTTACGTAATGCATGGCATAAAAGAATTTTTACAACATACTATTTACAAAACTAGAAATGATACATATGGAGCCACAGACAGCACTTGGAATCTGTCAGACT
Organism: Schistocerca cancellata; assembly: GCF_023864275.1. NCBI lineage: Eukaryota > Metazoa > Arthropoda > Insecta > Orthoptera > Acrididae > Schistocerca > Schistocerca cancellata. Next base: position 1,139,326,462 of record NC_064626.1, on the reverse strand, counting down.
AACTGGGGATGCCTTACGTGCAGCCCCCTTGGAAGTCTTTCACCACTTCTCACACCCCAAGATGAGCTGTCACTCGATCACAGGTGAGGGGTCAACCTCAGCGCAAGCAGTAATTGGACTGGCCATCAGTGAGGACTGGTCGGAGGACTTGGGCATGCTGGACGTCCACTGGATCCCCACGACCAGTCCTCAACAGTGATGTCCATTGACTCCAGCCCCAATTTGTGTAACTGAAGCCATCACAGCCTGGAGATGAGAGCAAAGTGTCATTAACTCAGCTCACATCCACACTCAACAATGTAAGTCCCTATCCCTACCAAAGACCATGGAAAACTTCACTATTCAGAAAAACGGACTATTGACACATGTTGTGGAACTCTCCTGTAGACCTTGATAGAGGTGCAAGAACTGTGTCTACTAAATCAGATTAATATGCAGGGTTTCAAAAACCAAGCTACTAAAGCACTCTTGTGAGAATAAATAATTCACTCCTGATTTGGAACTTGTAATGTGTCACAAAATTGGTTTACTTTCACAAGCAAATGAAAACGGAAGAACTGTGTCTATTAGATATTAAATTTACATGCAGAAACTCAAGAAACTAAACTATCAAAGCACACAGATGAAACTATATAATTTGCTCCTGGTTAGAAACTCGTAAAAGTCACAAAATCGGTTACTTTCCTGTTGCTGCTTCTGTCTCAGCTGGTTGCTACTGCCAGTTGTCTTAATCTTTGACCTTTTCTAAGAATGCAGTAATTGTTCTGGAACTATTGCCTATGTATCCCTTGGAATCATCTGGAAGCTTCTTCCACAACTCCCAGACAATCTCTGGTTCAGTCCATCATTCAAACAAATATTCTAATTTGTGGATACAATTTTCACAAAATTTTTTCATTGTGCCACACGATTTTGCATCATAGGATTTTGACACTATGAAATTGGGCCATACACTCCCCTGCTTCTGTTCTGACCAATATTCTTACAAGAATGCATTCTTAAAATCTTGAAAGCTCAAGACCACAATATAGAGGTTTAAGCCCATCACTCAGCCTCGCCCACTAGCATGTCGATACAGTGTTAATTTCCATGATTCAGGTATTTTTAATGAAGTCAGTAGTGTGCAATCCACCCTGTTTTATGAAGAGATCAAGAAATTCCTCCCTTGCTAATATTTCAGTGTCATGTGCGTGGCATGAGACATAGTGCAGCTTTTTGTGTAATCTGTTTTCTAGTTCGGTTACTTTTGTAACTACTAGGCAAGTGGTCGTCAAAAACATTTCCACTTCCCTCTTTTTCTCATCACAGATAGACAACTTTTTCATCACTCCAGCATCTATGTCTGATACTAAAGTTTGCAAATTCGTACCCTTTCCCTATTGTCTTTTCGTGCTAATTTTACCTTTTCAGTTACTTTATTTTCAGTAATGGGATGAACAGTGTGTTCCAGTTTCTGTTGATCCTCTCTACTTACATCTCTAAATGGCTATTTATGCTTCCTGTTTTTGACTGCACCTCTGTCATGTACTGCTTAAGATTACTTATTTTGGTATTCATCACAATTACTTCTTTCTTGACTTCATCTACTTTGGTGTTAACAATTCCAATATTATTGTTAACAATTTTGTCCTGATCATCCATTTTACTTAACAGTGCATCAATTTTACAGTTAATTGATTTGGATTGAGCATTATTTGTTTTGGATTGGGCTTTTATTGATTTGGACTAAGCATTAATTTTACTGGTCAACATGCTCAACAAATAGTTTATATTTCCAGATATTGCTGGTTTTGACTCTAACCCTGTTTTTTTTTCTGTTAATGGTTTCCTTGTATCCATCTTTAATGGATTTAGTTTTGATAATTATTCTGAATTCTGTAGCATCTGTAAGTGCTAGGATATCCATTTTTGTCAGTTCCTGTGTAGCATCTGTGATGCTACCCACCGGTTCCTCAACGATGGGTTCTACCATCAGCGTTCCCCTTTTTTCTACTGATTGTTCATCATTAAGTATAATCAATTATCAGTTTATTTGTGTTCATCTTATTGCCTGTTTTACTGATTAATGCTAATTTAGAAATTTTGTGGCTTATTCTCACCATTTACTATTGCCATGTGTGAGCGATTTTATTCCTAACGGAAGGGTTTAATTCACTATGAATCTGCACAGTGCAGAATTCATGCCAAGAACAATACCAGTTTGATACTGTCCTGTCACTAACGTTGCTACATTTAACCTCACCCTTCCTAATCGGCCCACTGGATTGCCATATAATTGACTGTGATCGCATATGCCTATTGACATTTTTACACTGAGTAAGGCTATCATTACCAAAGGAAAATAATACTGGTTAGAAGGAGAAAAGTGTACAAAATACTCTTCTGAAGGAAGAATCTATCCTAAACCTAATCTAAATACTGATAATAATTTTGAAATGTGTGGAATACAGTGCAATTGGTCACAAACCCCGCAGGGGGGAAAATAGTACCACATAATATTTAATACAAAGGAAATACTAATTAGCAAAAAAAGGATAATTAAGTGGTTGCTAGCCTACTAGGGCAATGAATACCCAGAATTCCAAAAAAGAAAATGTTCAAGAAAATCGAGTAAATAATCACTGGCATGGCAACAGAAAGTTGTCACACTTTTCCACAGCACAACAGTTCACAAGAAAATAAATGAATCAGAAAGCACTAAATTTGCAGTTACTTATTGGAAATAATAAATTTTGAAAGCAAAGTTAAATGAAGTTTCTGGCTAAATAAATGACTGGTTGTATCTGTAAGTTTGTCATGTAAAAAATGACTTTCAGTAACCTCAGGGTACCATACGGCAAAATTTAGAAAAAGATAAACAATTTACTTTTGATTATTGAAAGATTGATTTGAATTTAGTGTGAGCAAATGAGCAACTGATTTACTTTTAACATAATAAAAATGAGATATGTACCAAGCCAGCAGAAGTCACTCATTAAGCTAAACACAGATTAAATGAAATTGCCGACTCTCAGTTTGTGCTGTATCTTTAGTTATTAGGTTTCCCAATTAATTTTTATGTTACTTTAACTGAGTGAAGTTAATACTCAAAACTGTAAATTAGTTAAGTTAATGCTTGAAATTGTAAATTAGTTAAGTCTGTTATGGAATACAAGAATGAACAGTTGCTGAGGCAGGAAAATGTAGACTGAAACTGGCCATTAGCAAACAAACAAAACTGGCTGTAAAAAGTCAGTGAGTTTTCATATTTTTATGACATTTGGTGATTGCATGGAAAGGAAAAGGGACCCTGTTTGGTAATAATGTTTGTGGATAATGAAGCACAGGTGCCCTACAAGTTTTAACTATGGCAAGTTATTATTCAAGTTATTCATACTTTATGAAAGAAAATCAACTGGACAAAGTCTCTACATTACTGTATCTGTCACTTGACAGTCTTATGATGTTGTAGCTGTGCGGAGGACGAAGAATGTAGCTGACGACAATGCTGAGCTGCCACTGTTGCTGCTGCTGCTGTTTCAGAACCCCGAGTCGTCTCCATAGCCACGGATAATCATGGGACAGGCAATAGTTACAATTGAAGCTTCCTCCAGTTGTCCACTCCTACCGTGCTCTCAATACTCACGGGTTAATGAATCAGGAATGCCTACATTGGCGCGACCATAGCTTAACACCGCATCGGCAGGAGTGCCCAACAAACACTTCAGCACTCTTTCATAAATCAAGTTGCTCTGCTTCCTCTCTGCTTGCAACATGACAGAGACTCTTCACACAAAAAGACAAACAATGGCACAACTACTACCATTTTGTCATTGCTATCAGTACATTTCAATATAGTTCCCTTGGCTATTATCCAGCAATTTGCAATATTTACATTATAATTACAATCAATTACATACAGTCAAAAATAAATACACTAGTACATCGATTACATATTAAATATACACTCCTGGAAATGGAAAAAAGAACACATTGACACCAGTGTGTCAAACCCACCATACTTGCTCCGGACACTGCGAGAGGGCTGTACAAGCAATGATCACACGCACGGCACAGCGGACACACCAGGAACCGCGGTGTTGGCCGTCGAATGGCGCTAGCTGCGCAGCATTTGTGCACCGCTGCCGTCAGTGTCAGCCAGTTTGCCGTGGCATACGGAGCTCCATCGCAGTCTTTAACACTGTTAGCATGCCGCGACAGCGTGGACGTGAACCGTATGTGCAGTTGACGGACTTTGAGCGAGGGCGTATAGTGGGCATGCGGGAGGCCGGGTGGATGTACCGCCGAATTGCTCAACACGTGGGGCGTAAGGTCTCCACAGTACATCGGTGTTGTCGCCAGTGGTCGGCGGAAGGTGCACGTGCCCGTCGACCTGGGACCAGACCGCAGCGACGCACGGATGCACGCCAAGACCGTAGGATCCTACGCAGTGCCGTAGGGGACCGCACCGCCACTTCCCAGCAAATTAGGGACACTGTTGCTCCTGGGGTATCAGCGAGGACCATTCGCAACCGTCTCCATGAAGCTGGGCTACGGTCCCGCACACCGTTAGGCCGTCTCCCGCTCACGCCCCAACATCGTGCAGCCCGCCTCCAGTGGTGTCGCGACAGGCGTAAATGGAGGGACGAATGGAGACGTGTCGTCTTCAGCGATGAGAGTCGCTTCTGCCTTGGTGCCAATGATGGTCGTATGCGTGTTTGGCGCCGTGCAGGTGAGCGCCACAATCAGGACTGCATACGACCGAGGCACACAGGGCCAACACCCGGCATCATGGTGTGGGGAGCGATCTCCTACACTGGCCGTACACCACTGGTGATCGTCGAGGGGACACTGAATAGTGCACGGTACATCCAAACCGTCATCGAACCCATCGTTCTACCATTCCTAGACCGGCAAGGGAACTTGCTGTTCCAATAGGACAATGCACGTCTGCATGTATCCCGTGCCACCCAACGTGCTCTAGAAGGTGTAAGTCAACTACCCTGGCCAGCAAGATCTCCGGATCTGTCCCCCATTGAGCATGTTTGGGACTGGATGAAGCATCGTCTCACGCGGTCTGCACGTCCAGCACGAACGCTGGTCCAACTGAGGCGCCAGGTGGAAATGGCATGGCAAGCCGTTCCACAGGACTACATCCAACATCTCTACGATCGTCTCCATGGGAGAATAGCAGCCTGCATTGTTGCGAAAGGTGGATATACACTGTACTAGTGCCGACATTGTGCATGCTCTGTTGCCTGTGTCTATGTGCCTGTGGTTCTGTCAGTGTGATCATGTGATGTATCTGACCCCAGGAATGTGTCAATAAAGTTTCCCCTTCCTGGGACAATGAATTCACGGTGTTCTTATTTCAATTTCCAGGAGTGTAGTTTCCGTAATACCTGTCTCAGCTTCAGAATTGAAAGTGCAGTGCAACTTACCAGTGGATATTAAATGGTGAACATTTTGGATGGTACCAAATGTTACAAACTGCATTTTATGCGCTGAGTTGATGTTTGTTTATCCTATTAGTTCACCCTATATCTGATCTATGGTCAATGAATGACTTCCTTCTCAAAGTTATTCATCCTAATGTCATCAAAAAAAATTGGCAAGGTGCAAAGAACACTGTTCACGTCACACACTAGAAGCTGGCTGCTAGGTATGGTAGAGGGAGGTGACCTATCTTGTTAAGTCAGTGATGTAGTTTTTTTGAAAAACTTTTGAAAACATAGTAAGAGTAGTCAAAAGATTGCAGCCAAGATGCTCCCTTGCTTTGTTTTTGTTACTTGTGATATCGAGGCTACATCCGCAATCAGCTTTCTTGTCCAGGATAGAGCCACCAAGGAAAAAGGTTATGACACACACAATTCAGCTTAAGCTCGGGCCTGATAAATGGGATGCTAAACTACATACTAAACTTTAATTAATTTGTCCCCAACTCCAAAATGGCTCTGAGCACTATGGGACTTAACATCTTAGGTCATCAGTCCTCTAGAACTTAGAACTACTTAAACCTAACTAACCTAAGGACATCACACACATCCATGCCCTAGGTAGGATTCGAACCTGCAACCGTAGCAGTCCCGCAGTTCCGGACTGCAGCGCCTAGAACCGCACGGCCACCGCGGTCGGCTCCCCAACTCCCTGTGGTTCTTTGTAAGAGAGAGGGAGGAGGGAGTGGGGGTGGGGGTGGGGGGAGGGGGGGGGGAGAACGGAGCCGTGCATGTATTAGTATCAGAGGCAGCATAGCTGTTTGCCAAGCGAGTTTAACCACATGCGCCCTCTCTGCTGGAGCAGGTTTGCTTGTTGTTCCACAGAGGATGAAGGTCTGGTTCATCATGTTATGAAAAGCATGCCTATGTCATTTGAAGAATTATACACTGCTCTTCACTATCTTCATGGTTTCAAGTTCGTGTCTTCAGAGTTGGCATGTTTCTCATTTTACTGCATTAGACCGTTGACATTTAGTTGCCAGCATTTACTATGTAGCCCATAGTACCTTTCATTATGTTTGTCTAAAGACTGCTTTTGATCCGTGAAAACACCTATTGAGTGAAGCCTGTTTATAGAAGTTTAATTTGGGTTCTCATATGTAACACTGTCTAGCTCTGATTAGTGATCATTTTATTTGTTTTGGTTCTCAGTTTGAATTAGAACATTCCAAATTACCAGAACATGCCAGTGTTATTTACACTAATCAGTCAAAACATTAGGACCACTGACCAACTATCGATATGAACTTGTCCAGGTGATAGCAGTATCACCTGATGATGAATAACTGCTAATCAGACACACACACAGTGCATGTAGTATAAGACAGCATGCCATCAGTGTTTAGAATGGGGAAGGCACACAATCCATCTGAGTTTGACTGAGGGCAAGTTGTGATGGTCTGGAGACTCAGCACGAGCATTTTGGAGACTACACAACTTGAAAGGTGTTACAGGAGAGCTGCAGTGACTGTCTTCAACAAGTGGCAAAACCAAGGTAAAACCAGGTCCAGACATCGAGGGATTGGGCGGCCACCCTCCATTACAGATGTCGGATGTCGCTGGACAGAGACTTGTAAAATAGGACAGGTGGCAAACTGCGATGGAATTAACATGAGACTTAAATGCTGAGCAGAGTACAAGTATGTCTGAACACACAGTGCACCCAACACTCCCAACGATGGGCCTCCACAACCGACGACCTGCGCGTGTGCCAGTGTTAATGCCATGACATTGTCAACTAAGACTGGAATGGGCTCACGACCATTGGCAATGGATGTTGGTGCAGTGGCAGAGTGCTGGACAGTTTGACGAATGCCGATACCTTGTTCATTGTGCCAATGGGAGGGCGAAAATCTGTCATCTTCCAGGGGAACAGCTCCTTGACTCCTGTACTGTGGGGCAGAGACAAGATGGTGGCAGCATCATTACATTGTGGAGAACATTCATATTGGGTGTACATGGGTCCAGTGGAGCTCATTCAAGGCACCAAGAAGTATTGTACACTGGTTGCAGACCATATACACCCCTTAATGATGGTCGGGTTTCCCAATAGCAGTGGCATTTTTCAGCAAGATAATGTGCCACATCACAAGGCCAGGGGTGTGGCTGAGTGGTTTGTGGAACACAGTGGTGAGTTGCAATTGATGTGCTGACCTAAACCTGATCGATCACATCTGGGATGTGACTGAATGTGGTATCAGAGCTCATGGCTCCCCTTGCCGGAATTGACAGGAATTAGGTGACTTGTGTGCACAGATGTGGTGCCATCTCCCTCCTCCAGTGACCTACCAAGGCCTCATTGCTTCCATGCCACAACACGTCGCCACTGTTATCCGTATCAAATGTGGACATACTGGCTATTAGGTAGGTGGTCATTATGTCAGGGCTGATCAGTGAGTAAGCCCACTTGCAAAAAGCAATGCCTTATCAAACTCAAATTCCTTTACTATTTGGTGCAAACGTTCTGGGGTATAAAAAGAATTAATCATTTTTAAATAATGTGTTCTCCCTTTAATGTCATACTTGTTAAAATTGTCATGTGGGATTAATCCTTTTCAACTGTTTCTTCCATTTTAAAAACTTAATTGTTAAATTGCAACAGGTTTAGTTACTGAGGCAAAATATAAAAAAGGCATTTTATACAAGTTAAGGCATGAAAGGGCATTATTATGTCTTTTGGCCTGTGATATGTAATTCATTTCTGTCATTGTCACCTTGCAGCTATGGGTTTTTAATTTTTACCTTGTGATTGTTTTAGAGTAACTAGTATGAGCTGAATGAGGGGATCAAGCAAAGTGAAGCTCAACTTGGTCACCTTAAGTCAACACCTGGCTATTAATCAAATGTATTTTTTTAGCTGTTTTAACTGTGATTTAATACCATTAATGCTTTCATTGTTTCCATGTGAACTGGGTACCTGATTCACTCATCTACTGAATAATAGAAAGTTGTGAAACTTATAAATTCTGCGAATATTGATTCTCTCACTATTTATGTTATGTGCAGAATTTTAAAATTTTACTTAAATATTTAAAAGAATAATTTGAAGTGTCATTCTGATTGTGAGATTCGTTAATAACCTTATGGTGGTGATTGTGACATCTGTTTTGGAAGAAGACAAAATAATCCTGTGTTAACTGAAATAATATCTTTCTTAGGAATCCAATTGTTCATTATTGTCAATGTTTTATAAATGCTGCTGAGCGGAAAAAATATTGTAAAAAGATCTTTCTTCTTTCTGGTTATGTTGTGTTCAGTAACTTACCTATTATTCATCAAGCTAGATCAGATAGAGATCTATGTCCTCATCCAGTAGACACAGCTTTCTGTTGACTTGTGGCACCTTTGTATCGGTGCAATGGTGACAGATGTGCCCGAAGGTTACATTCACTGACGGGAGGCAGCACGTTGACGAGGCACTGAGTGCCATTGGTGTCCAGCTGACACTAATGCTGCACTGTCACAGTCCAGAGCAGCTGTGATTAGCACAGTTAGTGGTGGCTAGCCAAAGACTTCACCATATTCAGTGGGTAGGCCGGCAGTATCAAAGCCTGGACACTGAGGAGTGTGACCACTGGCTGGCCGGAGGAGGCCTTCTGACCAGACACACAGATCTGCTGAACTTTATTGTTGAATTCCTCACTGATACCTCTGCCAGACATTACTCCTGGCAAGCTGTCCAGCAGATGCCAGGATATCTGGCAGCACAGTGGCTGTCTCGTCAAGGCTGCCACCTTGAATGTGTCTAGGAACTCGTTCAGTGTATATAAATAACACCACCGTAACAGTTTCTTTGGCTGTCCAGTGGTGACAGCTCTCGATGCCGATTGACATGTTTTTTTTTTTTTTTTTGGAGGGTGGGGTGGGGGCAAATTTTCAAGATTTGAGTTGATTCATCCTGTTGCATTTGCCAGCACATTTTTATTAATGGTATTAACAAGAGTTTTTCACTTTATTACACTTACTCAGTTTTCAGTTTTAAAATAAAAGTTCTTATTTGCATCGGCATAAGAGTAATTAAATATGGAGAACTTTCTCTACTTGTATGTTCAGTTTTCTTCAGTGAGTGTTTTTCTGTTATCCAATGTAATTTGCCATTTTTTGGCTGTTGATTTCCACCCAGCAATGTCTCAGTGACATGTGAAAATGGAAGATTCACAAACAGTTTCTGTAAAATAACACAACAGAGTGAAATTTACAATTTGTATACTGCATTTCACAAATGGAGAAACAGGTGAAATTGATAAACATCAAATAAAAAATTTTAGCTCATGTGATTTTCTCATTATTTGCTGAACACTGTAACAATCCAACAGTAAAATTTAGTCCTTCATTTAACAACATTCTGAAAAGGATTGTAGCTACTTATGTTATAGCGGAGATCAGAGTCGACTCAGTATCTCTGCTACATGGTGAATATCAACTACTCTTTTCAGAGTATTGTCATTATTCCATCCAGGATTTTCCATTGTTTGATTAACCCTTCATATGTTATATGTACATTTATTGCACCTAGCAGGTTCCTCGAGGCTCTTCTTACCTCTAATCCAGAATTGCTCATAATTTTGCAATGTGTGAAATATTGAAAAATATGTTACTTGTAAAATGGTACTACAAAAGTTACAATTATATAATATACACAGTGGTTAGAACAGTGGAATTACATTCAGGAGGACAATGGTTCAAACCTGCATCCGGTCGTCCTTATTTAGGTTTTCTGTAATTTTCCTAAATCGCTTCAGGCAAATACTGGAATGGTTCCTTTTCCATCCTTTCCTAATATGATGGAACCAATGACCTCACTGTTTAGTCCCCTCTCACAAATCAACCAACCATAATATACAAATATAATAGAGGGAAACATTCCATGTGGGAAAAATATATCTAAAAACAAAGATGATGTGACTTACCAAACGAAAGTGCTGACAGGTTGATAGACACACAAACAAACACAAACATACGCACAAAATTCAAGCTGTCACAACCAATGGTTGCTTCATCAGGAAAGAGGGAAGGAGAGGGAAAGCTGAAAGGATGTTGGTTTTAAGGGAGATGGTAAGGAGTCATTCCAATCCCGGGATTTCCCCCTAAGGTGAGTCTTTCCGCTCCCGGGATTGGAATGACTCCTTACCCTCTCCCTTAAAACCCACATCCTTTTGTCTTTCCCTCTCCTTCCATCTTTCCTGATGAAGCAACCGTTGGTTGCGAAAACTTGAATTTTGTGTGTATGTTTGTGTTTGTTTGTGTGTCTATCAACCTGCCAGTGTTTTCGTTTGGTAAGTCACATCATCTTTGTTTTTAACCATAATATACAAATATAATACTAATAGAAGTCATGGAGGTGAAGGTGAAGATGATTATAATCATGATGTTTGAATGGTGGTGAAAAACAGCAAATCAAGTATAATCAAACAATGGAAAATCCAGGATGGGGTATGGAATAACAACAATATTATGAAAAGGAGATTACTACTCACCATATATTGAAGATGTTGAGTTGCAGACAGGGACAACAAAAAGACTAATAAACACATAAGCTTTTGCCCAGAAGGCCTTTTTCTGAAATACACACACACACACACACACACACACACACACACACACACACACACACACACACACACACACGAGCCACTGTCGAGGCCAGGTAGGTTGACACACACACACACACACACACACACACACACACACACACACACACGAGCCACTGTCGAGGCCAGGTAGATTGAGACTGTGTAAAGATAGTATGACTGAAGAACCTAAAACCAAATATACCAGTCAGTCCACAGAAGTTTCAGACCACTGGAGTGACTGCTCATTAAACTCATTTCATTCATTTTTCATTAGTTTGAGAGTGGTGTGTATAGACCTTAGGATTGGTATCACTAGGTATGAAATCTATTGGGAATGGACAGGTGTCTGGTTCTCTGCAACATAACTAAGGTTGCACTCAAACTCTAGTCTGCTGTCCTTTATTACATGATATTCTTTATGGAGAAATTTTTCCCAAATTTAGCATTATTTTGTCAAATGCTGAGATCCCTTGTGAACTTGAGATGCTACCCAATAGAGCATATCTTAAAAGAAAACAGCAATGATCCACAATTTCATTTTGAATTATTTTATTGAAAAACTGTCACCAGTTTGAAATCTTAAAAACTTGATGAGTCACTTGTTTCATTCATTAAAGCTTCATTTTGTATCTTTTGACAGACACATTTCTGTGAGTTGACCATCTGGAATGTTTCTTATTTTTGTACTTCATGCAGGTATTGTATGTAAGAAATTACATGGTACACTGTGACAAACTAATGTTTCTATTTTACAAACATGAGGAAAATAAGAAAACTGACATGTTATTGTGTGTGCTTGTGGGACACACTGAGTGTCCAAAGTCCTACAGTGCAGCTGTCCTACAGAGAACATCTGTGCCTGTCAGACATGCTTACACCATCCTAACATCTTCCTATCTGACTGGTATCACAGGGTGCCACATATTAATAAGAGACACCTGTGTGTGTTACTCATGAGATGACAATGTAATGGTTGTGGCCATTTGTGGTCATTCCCATACTTAAACTTATTTTCTTTTCATCCCTGCAGCTGTAATAACTGACAGTAAGACTTTATAGGAAGAAGAGACTCACCATTGCATACCATGTTCTGTTGACTGACAAAAACAAAATTTTAACTCCTGGATGATGTTACAAAAATTCAGTTGGATTAGAAATCTTAAAAAAACTTCATGAATTCAGATACTATGAAATTACAAATGAGGAACACTGTTTGCAGTCTAGGCTACTGTACACATAATCAAGAAATCAGTTAAGATGAAATCTTAACAACTTGATCAGAAGACATGCACACATTGAATCAACTAGAACTTAACTGCACACTGGCAATCTTCAGTCATGGAAACGCCTCTTTGTAAGTGTTTGGAAATCTACAGCTGATTTTGAATACCGATCTAAATGCCACTTGTTTCACAAATTTACAAGTTAACTACAGTTTTATGTAATTTAGGTATAACACTCAAACTAGACTCTCTTATTAGTCCCCATAACTAATTATCATTTTTTCCTGTAAATGTTTACGAAAATGGACTGTTTGAGTTCAGAGTAGTAAGGAAAGCTCTGGTAGAATGTGTAATCCACTCACTACATCCTTGAAAGGCAGGTTCCCTCCTATAAGTCATCCACAGATTTTGAGTGACAAATGGTTCCAGTGGGAGGGTACATTTTCCATCACATGACTTTGTTTCCTACCCAGCAAAAAGCCTTAACCATATTAATGTGTCCTTTATGTAAAAAGAAATCACTTTTTCAAATTCTGAAGGTAGCAGGGATATAATTAATACAGGGACCATAAGACTATCTGCAAGTTGTAGTGAAAGGGTTACAGCTATCGAGAAGGGCATCAGATAGGGTTGCAGCCATGTCCCAATGTTATTCTATTTATAAATTGTGCAAGCAGTAAAGGAAACAAAGGAGAAATTCGAGATAGTTGGAATGGGAATTAAAGTTAAGGGAGAATTAATAAAAATTTTGATGTTTGCCAGTGATATCATAGTTCTCTTAAGAAATAACAAAGGACTTGCAACAAATGTAATTAGATTGAAACAAAATTTGTTGTCTATTATCCAGTAAGAAATTAATTTTAAGTTGTTAATTTTTTAATGTTTGAAACATGAAATCCATACAATGTAAATTCTTTCACTAATTAATAAAGAAATCAGTCAACAGAATTTGAACAGAGTGTATAGCGCCATGAAAAGAGGTTATTATATGAACATGAAGAAATGTGAAACAAGGCTGACAGAATGTAGTTGAATTAAATCAGTTGATACTGAGAGAATTAGATTAGGAAATTAGATACTAAAAGTAGTAGATGAATTTTGCTTTTTGGGAAGTAAATTAATGACAATGGCAGAAGTAGGAGGAAGTAATAAGACCCAGTATGTTATTCTGGATAGTGAGTTTTCATTAGATACAAGGGTATCATCAGGAGTGCTCATCGAAATGTAATAAGATCACTCTTTTTCTCTATAAACTTAGAAGATCAAATGAATAAGGTGAGCAGCAACCTGCAAATATTTGTTAACGATGTTGTAGATTATGCAAAAGTGTCATCATTGACTAACTGTAGGATGCAGGATTATGTAGACAGAGTTTCCATTTGGCGTGATGAAGGGCATCTTGCTCTAAAAGTAGAAAAATTTAAATAATGCTGAAGAGTAGAAAAAAACAATCTGTGATGTTCAAATACACTATTATAGATGTGTTGCTAGATATAGTCACATTGATTAACTATTAGACATGATGCTGCAAAGTGAAATGAAATAGTATAAGCACATAAGGCTCATTGCAGGGAAGGAAAGTGGTAGAGTTTGCTTTATTGGGAGTATTATACGAAAATGTAGCTCATCTACAAAAGGGGACTGTGCTTAGAACATTTGTGCAACCCATTCTAATGTACTGTTTGAGTTTTTGGTGTCTACACCAGGTTGGTTTGGAGGAAGACATTGAGGCAATTCAGAGACATGTTCCTAGATTTGTTACTGGTATTACAGAAATGCACTATGTACTCAAATCGGAATCCCTGAAGGAAAGCAACATCTTCTTTTTGAGGAACACTATTGAGAATATCTGGAAAACTGGCATTTGAAGCTGACTGCAGAATGATTCTACTGCCGCCAACGTACAGTGTGCATAAGGACCATGAAGTTAAGAGAAGAGCAATTAAGGCTCATACAGAGGCATATAGACAGTTGTTAGCCTCACTCTGTTTGTGAGAGGAACAAGAAAGGAAATGTTAGTAGTTTTACAACATTCCCGTGCACCATTGCATGGGCCATGGAGTATATATATAGGACAAGATTCCATCATGCCCATTATGTGGCCTGTGGAGTATGGATGCAGATGCAGACACAGATGCAGATATAAAACTGGAATGGTAATGGAAAGCAAAGCATTTCTGAAAAAGAAAGTTTTTAACAAACAATGGAAAATCCTAGCTGGGATAATGACAATATTATGGAGAGGATGGGTTGCAGACAAAACACACACACACACACACACACACACACACACACACACACACACACACACACATATATATATATATATATATATATATATATATATATATATATCTAAAAACAAAGATGATGTGACTTACCAAATGAAAGTGCTGGCAGGTCGACAGACACACAAACTAACACAAACATACACACAAAATTCAAGCTTTCGCAACAAACTGTTGCCTCATCAGAAAAGAGGGAAGGAGAGGGAAAGACGAAAGGATGTGGGTTTTAAGGGAGAGGGTAAGGAGTCATTCCAGTCCCGGGAGCGGAAAGACTTACCTTATGGGGAAAAAAGGACGGGTATACACTCGCACACACACACATATCCATCCACACATATACAGACACAAGCAGACATATTTAAAGACAAAGAGTTTGGGCAGAGATGTCAGTCGAGGCAGAAGTGCAGAGGCAAAGATGTTGTTGAATGACAGGTGGGGTATGAGTGGCGGCAACTTGAAATTAGCGGAGATTGAGGCCTGGTGGATAACGGGAAGAGAGGATATATTGAAGAGCAAGTTCCCATCTCCGGAGTTCGGATAGGTTGGTATTGGTTGGAACTCCGAACTCCGGAGATGGGAACTTGCTCTTCAATATATCCTCTCTTCCCGTTATCCACCAGGCCTCAATCTCCGCTAATTTCAAGTTGCCGCCACTCATACCCCACCTGTCATTCAACAACATCTTTGCCTCTGCACTTCTGCCTCGACTGACATCTCTGCCCAAACTCTTTGTCTTTAAATATGTCTGCTTGTGTCTGTATATGTGTGGATGGATATGTGTGTGTGTGCGAGTGTATACCCGTCCTTTTTTCCCCATAAGGTAAGTCTTTCCGCTCCCGGGACTGGAATGACTCCTTACCCTCTCCCTTAAAACCCACATCCTTTCGTCTTTCCCTCTCCTTCCCTCTTTCCTGATGAGGCAACAGTTTGTTGCGAAAGCTTGAATTTTGTGTGTATGTTTGTGTTAGTTTGTGTGTCTGTCGACCTGCCAGCACTTTCATTTGGTAAGTCACATCATCTTTGTTTTTAGATATATTTTTCCTTCGTGGAATGTTTCCTTCTATTATAACCATATATATATATATATATATATATATATATATATATATATATATATATATATATATATATATATAAAGAAAGATGATGAGACTTACCAAACAAAAGCGCTGGCAGGTCGATAGACACACAAACATACACACAAAAAATTCTAGCTTTCGCAACCAACGGTTGCCTCGTCAGGAAAGAGGGAAGGAGAGGGAAAGACAAAAGGATTTGGGTTTTAAGGGAGAGGGTAAGGAGTCATTCCAATCCCGGGAGCGGAAAGACTTACCTTAGGGGGAAAAAAGGACAGGTATACACTCGCACACACACACATATCCATCCGCATATACACAGACACAAGCAGACATTTGTAAAGGCAAAGAGTTTGGGCAGAGATGTCAGTCGGGGCGGAAGTACAGAGGCAAAGATAATGTTGAAAGACAGGTGAGGTATGAGCGGCAGCAAATTGAAATTAGAAATTAGCGGAGATTGAGGTCTGGCGGATAGCGAGAAGAAAAATGATCCTAATCCTACTCCTAATCATCCAACTCCCCAAGACACTATCCAAATTGAACCATGCCTGGAACATTTCCGTCCTCCGTCACAGTGGGACCCACCTCCTCTTCCTCAAAATCACCCTCTCCTAACCTTCCAGGAATTTCTGACTTCCAGCCTTGCCTCTCAATCCTTCCTAAAAACCTTAATCCCACTCCCAACATCACCACTGCTGAAGCCCAGGCTATCCGTGATCTGAAGGCTGACCAATCCATCGTCATTTTTCCGGCGGACAAGGGTTCCACGACTGTGGTACTTGATCGTCGGGAGTATGTGGCTGAGGGACTGCATCAGCTTTCAGTCAACACTACTTACAAAGTTTGCCAAGGTAATCCCATTCCTGATGTCCAGGCGGAGATTCAAGGAATCCTCAGAACCTTAGGCCCCCTACAAAACCTTTCACCTGACTCCATCATCCTCCTGACCCCACCAACACCCCGCACCCCTACCTTCTACCTTCTTCCCAAAATTCACAAACCCAATCATCCCGGCCGTCCCATTGTAGCTGGTTACCAAGCCCCCACAGAACGCATCTCTGCCTACATAGATCAACACCTTCAACCCATTACATGCAGTCTCCCATCCTTCATCAAAGACACCAACCACTTTCTCGAACGCCTGGAATCCCTGCCCAGTCTGTTACCCCCGGAAACCATCCTTGTAACCATTGATGCCACTTCCTTATACACAAATATTCCGCATGTCCAGGGCCTCGCTGCAATGGAGCACTTCCTTTCACGCCGATCACCTGCCGCCCTACCTAAAACCTCTTTCCTCATTACCTTAGCCAGCTTCATCCTGACCCATAACTTCTTCACTTTTGAAGGCCAGACATACCAACAATTAAAAGGAACAGCCATGGGTACCAGGATGGCCCCCTCGTATGCCAACCTATTCATGGGTCACTTAGAGGAAGCCTTCTTGGTTACCCAGGCCTGCCAACCCAAAGTTTGGTACAGATTTATTGATGACATTTTCATGATCTGCACTCACAGTGAAGAAGAACTCCAGAATTTCCTCTCCAACCTCAACTCCTTTGGTTCCATCAGATTCACCTGGTCCTACTCTAAATCCCATGCCACTTTCCTTGACGTTGACCTCCACCTGTCCAATGGCCAGCTTCACACGTCCGTCCACATCAAACCCACCAACAAGCAACAGTACCTCCATTATGACAGCTGCCACCCATTCCACATCAAACGGTCCCTTCCCTACAGCCTAGGTCTTCGTGGCAAATGAATCTGCTCCAGTCCAGAATCCTTGAACCATTACACCAACAACCTGAAAACAGCTTTTGCATCCCGTAACTACCCTCCCGACCTGGTACAGAAGCAAATAACCAGAGCCACTTCCTCATCTCCTCAAACCCGGAACCTTCCACAGAAGAACCCCAAAAGTGCCCCACTTGTGACAGGATACTTTCCGGGACTGGATCAGATTCTGAATGTGGCTCTCCAGCAGGGATACGACTTCCTCAAATCCTGCCCTGAAATGAGATCCATCCTTCATGAAATCCTCCCCACTCCACCAAGAGTGTCTTTCCGCCGTCCACCTAACCTTCGTAACCTCTTAGTTCATCCCTATGAAATCCCCAAACCATCTTCCCTACCTTCTGGCTCCTACCCCTGTAACCGCCCCTGGTGTAAAACCTGTCCCATGCACCCTCCCACCACCACCTATTCCAGTCCTGTAACCCAGAAGGTGTACACGATCAAAGGAAGAGCCACGTGTGAAAGCACCCACATGATTTACCAACTGACCTGCCTACACTGTGAAGCGTTCTATGTGGGAATGACCAGCAACAAACTGTCCATTCGCATGAATGGACACAGGCAGACAGTGTTTGTTGGTAATGAGGATCACCCTGTGGCTAAACATGCCTTGGTGCACGGCCAACACATCTTGGCACAGTGTTACACCGTCCGGGTTATCTGGATACTTCCCACTAACACCAACCTGTCAGAACTCCGGAGATGGGAACTTGCCCTTCAGCATATCCTCTCTTCTCGCTATCCGCCAGGCCTCAATCTCCGCTAATTTCTAATTTCAATTTGCCGCCACTCGTACCTCATCTGTCTTTCAACATCATCTTTGCCTCTGTACTTCCGCCCCGACTGACATCTCTGCCCAAACTCTTTGCCTTTACAAATGTCTGCTTGTGTCTGTGTATATGCGGATGGATATGTGTGTGTGTGCGAGTGTATACCTGTCCTTTTTTCCCCCTAAGGTAAGTCTTTCCGCTCCCGGGATTGGAATGACTCCTTACCCTCTCCCTTAAAACCCAAATCCTTTTGTCTTTCCCTCTCCTTCCCTCTTTCCTGATGAGGCAACTGTTAGTTGCGAAAGCTAGAATTTTTTGTGTGTATGTTTGTGTTTGTTGTGTGTCTATCGACCTGCCAGCGCTTTTGTTTGGTAAGTCTCATCATCTTTCTTTTTAGATATATTTTTCCCACGTGGAATGTTTCCCTCTATTATATATATATATATATATATATATATATATATATATATATATATATATATATATATATATATATATATATATATATATATTTAAAAAGAAAGATGATGAGACTTACCAAACAAAAGCGCTGGCAGGTCGATAGACACACAAACAAACACAAACATACACACAAAATCAAGCTTTCGCAACCAACGGTTGCTTCATCATGAAAGAGGGAAGGAGAGGGAAAGACGAAAGGATGTGGGTTTTAAGGGAGACGGTAAAGAGTCATTCCAATCCCGGGAGCGGAAAGACTTACCTTAGGGGGAAAAAAAGGACAGGTATACACTCGCACACACACCCACATCCAACCGCACATACACAGACAGTTCTGTGTACGTGTGGCTGGACACGGGTGCGTGTGCGCGAGTGTATACCCGTCCTTTCTTCCCCCCCAAGGCAAGTCCCTCCGCTCCCGGGACTGGAACGACTCCCCACCCTCCCCCCCAAAACCCACATCCCTTCGTCCCTCCCTCTCCCTCCCTCCCTCATGACGAAGCAACCGTTGGCCGCGAAAGCCTGAATCTTGTGTGTATGTTTGTGCGTCTATCGACCTGCCAGCGCCTCCGCCCGGCAAGTCACATCATCTTTGTTTTTATATTTAAAAAGAAAGATGATGAGACTCACCAAACAAAAGCGCTGGCAGGTCGATAGACACACAAACAAACACAAACATACACACAAAACCCAGCCCCCGCAACCAACGGCCGCCCCGTCAGGAAAGAGGGAAGGAGAGGGAAAGACAAAAGGATTCGGGTTTCAAGGGAGAGGGCAAGGAGCCACTCCAATCCCGGGAGCGGAAAGACTCACCCCAGGGGGAAAAAAGGACAGGTATACACTCGCACACACACACATATCCATCCTCATATACACAGACACAAGCAGACATTTGTAAAGGCAAAGAGTTTGGGCAGAGATGTCAGTCGGGGCGGATGTACAAAGGCAAAGATGATGTTGAAAGACAGGTGAGGTACGAGCGGCGGCAAATTGAAATTAGAAATTAGCGGAGATTGAGGCCTGGCGGATAGCGAGAAGAGAGGATATGCTGAAGGGCAAGTTCCCATCTCCGGAGTTCTGACAGGTTGGTGTTAGTGGGAAGTATCCAGATAACCCGGACGGTGTAACACTGTGCCAAGATGTGCTGGCCGTGCACCAAGGCATGTTTAGCCACAGGGTGATCCTCATTACCAACAAACACTGTCTGCCTGTGTCCATTCATGCGAATGGACAGTTTGTTGCTGGTCATTCCCACATAGAACACTTCACAGTGTAGGCAGGTCAGTTGGTAAATCACGTGGGTGCTTTCACACGTGGCTCTGCCTTTGATCGTGTACACCTTCCGGGTTACAGGACTGGAATAGGTGGTGGTGGGAGGGTGCATGGGACAGGTTTTACACCGGGGGCGGTTACAGGGGTAGGAGCCAGAGGGTAGGGAAGGTGGTCTGGGGATTTCATAGGGATGAACTAAGAGGTTGCGAAGGTTAGGTGGACGGCGGAAAGACACTCTTGGTGGAGTGGGGAGGATTTCATGAAGGATGGATCTCATTTCAGGGCAGGATTTGAGGAAGTCGTATCCCTGCTGGAGAGCCACATTCAGAATCTGATCCAGTCCCGGAAAGTATCCTGTCACAAGTGGGGCACTTTTGGGGTTCTTCTGTGGAAGGTTCCGGGTTTGAGGAGATGAGGAAGTGGCTCTGGTTATTTGCTTCTGTACCAGGTCGGGAGGGTAGTTACGGGATGCAAAAGCTGTTTTCAGGTTGTTGGTGTAATGGTTCAAGGATTCCGGACTGGAGCAGATTCGTTAGCCACGAAGACCTAGGCTGTAGGGAAGGGACCGTTTGATGTGGAATGGGTGGCAGCTGTCATAATGGAGGTACTGTTGCTTGTTGGTGGGTTTGATGTGGACGGACGTGTGAAGCTGGCCATTGGACAGGTGGAGGTCAACGTCAAGGAAAGTGGCATGGGATTTGGAGTAGGACCAGGTGAATCTGATGGAACCAAAGGAGTTGAGGTTGGAGAGGAAATTCTGGAGTTCTTCTTCACTGTGAGTCCAGATCATGAAAATGTCATCAATAAATCTGTACCAAACTTCGGGTTGGCAGGCCTGGGTAACCAAGAAGGCTTCCTCTAAGCGACCCATGAATAGGTTGGCATACGAGGGGGCCATCCTGGTACCCATGGCTGTTCCTTTTAATTGTTGGTATGTCTGGCCTTCAAAAGTGAAGAAGTTGTGGGTCAGGATGAAGCTGGCTAAGGTAATGAGGAAAGAGGTTTTAGGTAGGGCGGCAGGTGATCGGCGTGACAGGAAGTGCTCCATCGCAGCGAGGCCCTGGACATGCGGAATATTTGTGTACAAGGAAGTGGCATCAATGGTTACAAGGATGGTTTCCGGGGGTAACAGACTGGGTAGGGATTCCAGGCGTTCGAGAAAGTGGTTGGTGTCTTTGATGAAGGATGGGAGACTGCATGTAATGGGTTGAAGGTGTTGATCTACGTAGGCAGAGATGCGTTCGGTGGGGGCTTGGTAACCAGCTACAATGGGACGGCCGGGATGATTGGGTTTGTGAATTTTGGGAAGAAGGTAGAAGGTAGGGGTGCGGGGTGTTGGTGGGGTCAGGAGGTTGATGGAGTCGGGTGAAAGGTTTTGTAGGGGGCCTAAGGTTCTGAGGATTCCTTGAAGCTCCGCCTGGACATCAGGAATGGGATTGCCTTGGCAAACTTTGTAAGTAGTGTTGTCTGAAAGCTGACGCAGTCCCTCAGTCACATACTCCCGACGATCAAGTACCACAGTTGTGGAACCCTTGTCAGCCGGAAGAATGACGATGGATCGGTCAGCCTTCAGATCACGGATAGCCTGGGCTTCAGCAGTGGTGATGTTGGGAGTAGGATTAAGGTTTTTTAAGAAGGATTGAGAGGCAAGGCTGGAAGTCAGAAATTCCTGGAAGGTTAGGAGAGGGTGATTTTGAGGAAGAGGAGGTGGGTCCCGCTGTGACGGAGGACGGAACTGTTCCAGGCATGGTTCAATTTGGATAGTATCTTGGGGAGTTGGATCATTAGGAGTAGGATTAGGATCATTTTTCTTCGTGGCAAAGTGATATTTCCAGCAGAGAGTACGGGTGTAGGACAGTAAATCTTTGACGAGGGCTGTTTGGTTAAAACTGGGAGTGGGGCTGAAGGTGAGGCCTTTGGATAGGACAGAGGTTTCGGATTGGGAGAGAGGTTTGGAGGAAAGGTTAACTACTGAATTGGGGTGTTGTGGTTCCAGATTGCGTTGATTGGAATTTTGAGGTTTTGGAGGGAGTGGAGCTGGAAGTGGGAGATTGAGTAGATGGGAGAGACTGGGTTTGTGTGCAATGAGAGGAGGTTGAGGTTTGCTGGAAAGGTTGTGAAGGGTGAGTGAGTTGCCTTTCCGGAGGTGGGAAACCAGGAGATTGGATAGTTTTTTAAGGTGGAGGGTGGCATGCTTTTCTAATTTGCGGTTGGCCTGTAGGAGGATGCTCTGAACAACCGGTGTGGATGTGGGAGAGGAAAGATTCAGGACTTTTATTAGGGACAGGAGTTGATGGGTGTGTTGATTGGCTGAGTGGATGTGTAGGTGAAGGATTAGGTGGGTGAGGGCAATGGATTGTTCGGTTTGGAACTGGTATAGGGACTGATGGAAAGAAGGGTTGCAGCCAGAGATGGGAACTTTAAGTGTGAGGCCTTTGGGGGTGATGCCAAATGTCAGACAAGCCTGAGAAAATAAAATATGGGAGTGTAATCTGGCTAGGGCGAAGGCATGTTTGCGGAGGGAATGTAAATAAAACTTAATGGGGTCGTTGTGGAGGTGTTGTGAGGGTGACATGGTACTAGAAGGTGGAAAGTGGAACACGAGGCTGAAATGAAAATGAAAATAAATATAAAAATATATGGGGAGAGATAAAGGTAAAACTAGAAAGCAAAAGGAGATCTGGTGTGAAAAAAGGCGAAAAAGGGTTGGTTAGAGCTGGGCTGTTGATCCTGTGGTGAACTTGTGTAGGTAGATAATGATGTGCATAAAGGTTAGGTGGTTGTGTTGCCGCCAAAACACGTTAAAGGGTGGAGAAATACGGGAGAATTTCGAAAAAACTACGTGAGGATGTATTAAAAGGGTGGTTTGGTGGTGACAGATTATGGAAATGAAGCTAACAATTGTCTGGTGAAGAAATAATGACGTTAAAACCTGTGGGAAGCGGCTAGAAATGATCGATGATGTGAGAAAAACGGAAATGGAAATAAAGCAAAAGATATTAAAACTAGCTGAAAAGGTTGTTAAATAGCTGAAAGGAACTGTTTGTGAACTGGAAACGGTGGATTTTATAGCAGCGGTAGTGTTGAAAGCGGAAAAAAAATTTTTGGTTTGGAAGTGGGTTACGTATTATTACGTATTATTACGTATTATTGAGTATATATCGGCGGGATAAAATTGTATACTGGATTACGGTAAAAAAGGAGAAGGTGAATAGAAAGTAAAACTGCTGGCAAAAACAGAAGGAGGAAATAAGATGACAGAAAAGACTACGAAATGTAACAGTGACAATAACAATAACAAACGTGATTGTTGGGTTCAAATTAATGATATGAATATAATAGAGGGAAACGTTCCACGTGGGAAAAATATATTTAAAAAGAAAGATGATGAGACTTACCAAACAAAAGCGCTGGCAGGTCGATAGACACACAAACAAACACAAACATACACACAAAATCAAGCTTTCGCAACCAACGGTTGCTTCATCATGAAAGAGGGAAGGAGAGGGAAAGACGAAAGGATGTGGGTTTTAAGGGAGACGGTAAAGAGTCATTCCAATCCCGGGAGCGGAAAGACTTACCTTAGGGGGAAAAAAAGGACAGGTACACACTCGCACACACACCCACATCCAACCGCACATACACAGACAGTTCTGTGTACGTGTGGCTGGACACGGGTGCGTGTGCGCAAGCGTATACCCGTCCTTTCTTCCCCCCCAAGGCAAGTCCCTCCGCTCCCGGGACTGGAACGACTCCCCACCCTCCCGGCTAGTTTTAATATCTTTTGCTTTATTTCCATTTCCGTTTTTCTCACATCATCGATCATTTCTAGCCGCTTCCCACAGGTTTTAACGTCATTATTTCTTCATCAGACAATTGTTAGCTTCATTTCCATAATCTGTCACCACCAAACCACCCTTTTAATACATCCTCACGTAGTTTTTTCGAAATTCTCCCGTATTTCTCCACCCTTTAACGTGTTTTGGCGGCAACACAACCACCTAACCTTTATGCACATCATTATCTACCTACACAAGTTCACCACAGGATCAACAGCCCAGCTCTAACCAACCCTTTTTCGCCTTTTTTCACACCAGATCTCCTTTTGCTTTCTAGTTTTACCTTTATCTCTCCCCATATATTTTTATATTTTTTTCATTTTCATTTCAGCCTCGTGTTCCACTTTCCACCTTCTAGTACCATGTCACCCTCACAACACCTCCACAACGACCCCATTAAGTTTTATTTACATTCCCTCCGCAAACATGCCTTCGCCCTAGCCAGATTACACTCCCATATTTTATTTTCTCAGGCTTGTCTGACATTTGGCATCACCCCCAAAGGCCTCACACTTAAAGTTCCCATCTCTGGCTGCAACCCTTCTTTCCATCAGTCCCTATACCAGTTCCAAACCGAACAATCCATTGCCCTCACCCACCTAATCCTTCACCTACACATCCACTCAGCCAATCAACACACCCATCAACTCCTGTCCCTAATAAAAGTCCTGAATCTTTCCTCTCCCACATCCACACCGGTTGTTCAGAGCATCCTCCTACAGGCCAACCGCAAATTAGAAAAGCATGCCACCCTCCACCTTAAAAAACTATCCAATCTCCTGGTTTCCCACCTCCGGAAAGGCAACTCACTCACCCTTCACAACCTTTCCAGCAAACCTCAACCTCCTCTCATTGCACACAAACCCAGTCTCTCCCATCTACTCAATCTCCCACTTCCAGCTCCACTCCCTCCAAAACCTCAAAATTCCAATCAACGCAATCTGGAACCACAACACCCCAATTCAGTAGTTAACCTTTCCTCCAAACCTCTCTCCCAATCCGAAACCTCTGTCCTATCCAAAGGCCTCACCTTCAGCCCCACTCCCAGTTTTAACCAAACAGCCCTCGTCAAAGATTTACTGTCCTACACCCGTACTCTCTGCTGGAAATATCACTTTGCCACGAAGAAAAATGATCCTAATCCTACTCCTAATGATCCAGCTCCCCAAGATACTATCCAAATTGAACCATGCCTGGAACAGTTCCGTCCTCCGTCACAGCGGGACCCACCTCCTCTTCCTCAAAATCACCCTCTCCTAACCTTCCAGGAATTTCTGACTTCCAGCCTTGCCTCTCAATCCTTCTTAAAAAACCTTAATCCTACTCCCAACATCACCACTGCTGAAGCCCAGGCTATCCGTGATCTGAAGGCTGACCGATCCATCGTCATTCTTCCGGCTGACAAGGGTTCCACAACTGTGGTACTTGATCGTCGGGAGTATGTGACTGAGGGACTGCGTCAGCGTTCAGACAACACTACTTACAAAGTTTGCCAAGGCAATCCCATTCCTGATGTCCAGGCGGAGCTTCAAGGAATCCTCAGAACCTTAGGCCCCCTACAAAACCTTTCACCCGACTCCATCAACCTCCTGACCCCACCAACACCCCGCACCCCTACCTTCTACCTTCTTCCCAAAATTCACAAACCCAATCATCCCGGCCGTCCCATTGTAGCTGGTTACCAAGCCCCCACCGAACGCATCTCTGCCTACGTAGATCAACACCTTCAACCCATTACATGCAGTCTCCCATCCTTCATCAAAGACACCAACCACTTTCTCGAACGCCTGGAATCCCTACCCAGTCTGTTACCCCCGGAAACCATCCTTGTAACCATTGATGCCACTTCCTTGTACACAAATATTCCGCATGTCCAGGGCCTCGCTGCGATGGAGCACTTCCTGTCACGCCGATCACCTGCCGCCCTACCTAAAACCTCTTTCCTCATTACCTTAGCCAGCTTCATCCTGACCCACAACTTCTTCACTTTTGAAGGCCAGACATACCAACAATTAAAGGGAACAGCCATGGGTACCAGGATGGCCCCCTCGTATGCCAACCTATTCATGGGTCGCTTAGAGGAAGCCTTCTTGGTTACCCAGGCCTGCCAACCCGAAGTTTGGTACAGATTTATTGATGACATTTTCATGATCTGGACTCACAGTGAAGAAGAACTCCAGAATTTCCTCTCCAACCTCAACTCCTTTGGTTCCATCAGATTCACCTGGTCCTACTCCAAATCCCATGCCACTTTCCTTGACGTTGACCTCCACCTGTCCAATGGCCAGCTTCACACGTCCGTCCACATCAAACCCACCAACAAGCAACAGTACCTCCATTATGACAGCTGCCACCCATTCCACATCAAACGGTCCCTTCCCTACAGCCTAGGTCTTCGTGGCAAACGAATCTGCTCCAGTCCGGAATCCTTGAACCATTACACCAACAACCTGAAAACAGCTTTTGCATCCCGTAACTACCCTCCCGACCTGGTACAGAAGCAAATAACCAGAGCCACTTCCTCATCTCCTCAAACCCGGAACCTTCCACAGAAGAACCCCAAAAGTGCCCCACTTGTGACAGGATACTTTCCGGGACTGGATCAGATTCTGAATGTGGCTCTCCAGCAGGGATACGACTTCCTCAAATCCTGCCCTGAAATGAGATCCATCCTTCATGAAATCCTCCCCACTCCACCAAGAGTGTCTTTCCGCCGTCCACCTAACCTTCGCAACCTCTTAGTTCATCCCTATGAAATCCCCAGACCACCTTCCCTACCCTCTGGCTCCTACCCCTGTAACCGCCCCCGGTGTAAAACCTGTCCCATGCACCCTCCCACCACCACCTATTCCAGTCCTGTAACCCGGAAGGTGTACACGATCAAAGGCAGAGCCACGTGTGAAAGCATCCACGTGATTTACCAACTGACCTGCCTACACTGTGAAGTGTTCTATGTGGGAATGACCAGCAACAAACTGTCCATTCGCATGAATGGACACAGGCAGACAGTGTTTGTTGGTAATGAGGATCACCCTGTGGCTAAACATGCCTTGGTGCACGGCCAGCACATCTTGGCACAGTGTTACACCGTCTGGGTTATCTGGATACTTCCCACTAACACCAACCTGTCAGAACTCCGGAGATGGGAACTTGCCCTTCAGCATATCCTCTCTTCTCGCTATCCGCCAGGCCTCAATCTCCGCTAATTTCTAATTTCAATTTGCCGCCGCTCGTACCTCACCTGTCTTTCAACATCATCTTTGCCTTTGTACATCCGCCCCGACTGACATCTCTGCCCAAACTCTTTGCCTTTACAAATGTCTGCTTGTGTCTGTGTATATGAGGATGGATATGTGTGTGTGTGCGAGTGTATACCTGTCCTTTTTTCCCCCTGGGGTGAGTCTTTCCGCTCCCGGGATTGGAGTGGCTCCTTGCCCTCTCCCTTGAAACCCGAATCCTTTTGTCTTTCCCTCTCCTTCCCTCTTTCCTGACGGGGCGGCCGTTGGTTGCGGGGGCTGGGTTTTGTGTGTATGTTTGTGTTTGTTTGTGTGTCTATCGACCTGCCAGCGCTTTTGTTTGGTGAGTCTCATCATCTTTCTTTTTAAATATAAAAACAAAGATGATGTGACTTGCCGGGCGGAGGCGCTGGCAGGTCGATAGACGCACAAACATACACACAAGATTCAGGCTTTCGCGGCCAACGGTTGCTTCGTCATGAGGGAGGGAGGGAGAGGGAGGGACGAAGGGATGTGGGTTTTGGGGGGGAGGGTGGGGAGTCGTTCCAGTCCCGGGAGCGGAGGGACTTGCCTTGGGGGGGAAGAAAGGACGGGTATACACTCGCGCACACGCACCCGTGTCCAGCCACACGTACACAGAACTGTCTGTGTATGTGCGGTTGGATGTGGGTGTGTGTGCGAGTGTATACCTGTCCTTTTTTTCCCCCTAAGGTAAGTCTTTCCGCTCCCGGGATTGGAATGACTCTTTACCGTCTCCCTTAAAACCCACATCCTTTCGTCTTTCCCTCTCCTTCCCTCTTTCATGATGAAGCAACCGTTGGTTGCGAAAGCTTGATTTTGTGTGTATGTTTGTGTTTGTTTGTGTGTCTATCGACCTGCCAGCGCTTTTGTTTGGTAAGTCTCATCATCTTTCTTTTTAAATATATTTTTCCCACGTGGAACGTTTCCCTCTATTATATTCATATATATATATATATATATATATATATATATAATTATTGGGTTCAAATTAATGATGGTTATAATAGAAGGAAACATTCCACGAAGGAAAAATATACTTAAAAACAAAGATGATGTGACTTACCAAATGAAAGTGCTGGCAGGTCGTCAGACACACAAACGAACACAAACATACACACAAAATTCAAGCTTTCGCAACAAACTGTTGCCTCATCAGGAAAGAGGCAACAGTTTGTTGCGAAAGCTTGAATTTTGTGTGTATGTTTGTGTTCGTTTGTGTGTCTGTCGACCTGCCAGCACTTATATATATATATATATATATATATATATATATATATATATATATATATATATATATATATATATATATATATAATAGAGGGAAACGTTCCACGTGGGAAAAATATATTTAAAAAGAAAGATGATGAGACTTACCAAACAAAAGCGCTGGCAGGTCGATAGACACACAAACATACACACAAAATCTAGCTTTCGCAACCAATGGTTGCCTCGTCAGGAAAGAGGGAAGGAGAAGGAAAGACAAAAGGATTTGGGTTTTAAGGGAGAGGGTAAGGAGTCATTCCAATCCCGGGAGCGGAAAGACTTACCTTAGGGGGAAAAAAGGACAGGTATACACTCGCACACACACACAAATCCATCCTCATATACACAGACACAACTTAATTTGACTACATTCCATTATCCTTGTTTTGCTTTTGTTGATGTTCATCTTATATCCTCCTTTCAAGACACTGTCCGTTCCATTCAACTGCTCTTCCAATTCCTCTGCTGTCTCTGACAGAATTACAATGTCATCGGCGAACCTCAAAGTTTTTATTTCTTCTACATGGATTTTAATACCTACTCCGAACTTTTCTTTTGTTTCCTTTATTGCTTGCTCAATATACAGATTGAATAACATCGGGGATAGGCTACAACCCTGTCTCACTCCCTTCCCAACCACTGCTTCCCTTTCATACCCCTCGACTCTAATAACTGCCATCTGCTTTCTGTACAAATTGTAAATAGCCTTTTGCTCCCTGTATTTTACCCCTGCCACCTTCAGAATTTGAAAGAGAGTATTCCAATCAACATTGTCAAAAGCTTTCTGTAAATCTACAAATGCTAGAAATGTAGGTTTGCCTTTCCTTAATCTTTCTTCTAAGATAAGTCGTAAGGTCAGTATTGCCTCACGTGTTCCAGTATTTCTACGGAATCCAAACTGATCTTCCCCGAGGTCAGCTTCTACTAGTTTTTCCATTCGTCTGTAAAGAATTTGTGTTAGTATTTTGCAGCTGTGGCTTATTAAACTGATTGTTCGGTAATTTTCACATCTGTCAACACCTGCTTTCTTTGGGATTGGAATTATTATATTCTTCTTGAAGTCTGAGGGTATTTCGCCTGTTTCATACGTCTTGCTCACCAGATGGTAGAGTTTTGTCAGGACTGGCTCTCCCAAGGCCGTCAGTAGTTCCAATGGATTGTTGTCTACTCCGGGGGCCTTGTTTTGACTCAGGTCTTTCAGTGCTCTGTCAAACTCTTCACGCAGTATCGTATCTCCCATTTCATCTTCATCTACATTCTCTTCCATTTCCATAATATTGTCCTCAAGTACATCACCCTTGTATAGACCCTCTATATACTCCTTCCACCTTTCTGCTTTCCCTTCTTTGCTTAGAACTGGGTTTCCATCTGAGCTCTTGATGTTCATACAAGTGGTTCTCTTATCTCCAAAGGTCTCTTTAATTTTCCTGTAGGCAGTATCTATCTTACCCCTAGTGAGATAAGTCTCTACATCCATACATTTGTCCTCTAGCCATGCCTGCTTAGCCATTTTGTCCTTCCTGTCGATCTCATTTTTGAGACGTTTGTATTCCTTTTTGTCTGCTTCATTTACTGCATTTTTATATTTTCTTCTTTCATCAATTAAATTCAATATTTCTTCTGTTACCCAAGGGTTTCTACTAGCCCTCGTCTTTTTGCCTATTTGATCCTCTGCTGCCTTCACCATTTCATCCCTCAAAGCTACCCATTCTTCTTCTACTGTATTTCTTTCCCCCATTCCTGTCAATTGTTCCCTTATGCTCTCCCTAAAACTCTGTACAACCTCTGGTTCTTTCAGTTTATGCAGGTCCCATCTCCTTAATTTCCCACCTTTTTGCAGTTTCTCCAATTTCAAACTACAGGTCATAACCAATAGATTGTGGTCAGAGTCCACATCTGCCCCTGGAAATGTCTTTCAATTTAAAACCTGGTTCCTAAATCTCTGTCTTACCATTATATAATCTATCTGATACCTTTTAGTATCTCCAGGATTCTTCCATGTATACAACCTTCTTTTATGATTCTTGAACCAAGTGCTAGCTATGATTAAGTTATGCTCTGCGCAAAATTCTACCAGGCGGCTTCCTCTTTCATTTCTTAGCCCCAATCCATATTGACCTACTATGTTTCCTTCCCTCCCTTTTTCTACTCTCGCATTCCAGTCACCCATGACTATTAAATTTTCGTCTCCCTTCACTACCTGAATAATTTCTTTTATCTCATCATACATTTCATCAATCACTTCGTCATCTACAGAGCTAGTTGGCATATAAACTTGTACTACTGTAGTAGGCGTGGGCTTCGTGTCTATCTTCACCACAGTAATGCGTTAACTGTGCTGTTTGTAGTAGCTAACCTGTACTCCTAATTTTTTATTCATTATTAAACCTACTCCTGCATTACCCCTATTTGATTTTGTATTTATAACCCTGTGTTCACCTGACCAGAAGTCTTGTTCCTCCTGCCACCTAACTTCACTAATTCCCACTATATCTAACTTTAACCTATCCATTTCCCTTTTTAAATTTTCTAACCTACCTGTCCGATTAAGGGATCTGACATTCCACGCTCCAATACGTAGAATGACAGTTTTCTTTCTCTTGATAACGACGTCCTGTTGAGTAGTCACCGCCCAGAGATCCGAATGGGGGACTATTTTACCTCCGGAATATTTTACCCAAGAGGATGCCGTCATCATTTAATCATACAGTAAAGTATGACTTACCTTAGGGGGAAAAAAGGACAGGTATACACTCGCGCGCACACACACACATATCCGTCCACACATATACAGACACAAGCAGACATTTGTAAAGGCAAAGAGTTTGGGCAGGGATGACAGTCGTGACAGAAGTACAGAGGCAAAGATGTTGTTGAATGACAGGTGAGGTATGAGCGGCGGCAACTTGAAATTAGCGGAGGTTGAGGCCTGGTGGGTAATGGGAAGAGACGATATACTGAAGGGCAAGTTCCCATCTCCGGAGTTCTGATAGGTTGGTGTTAGTGGGAAGTATCCAGATAACCTGGACGGTGTAACACTGTGCCAAGATGTGCTGGCCGTGCACCAAGGCATGTTTAGCCACAGGGTGATCCTCATTACCAACAAACACTGTCTGCCTGTGTCCATTCATGCGAATGGACAGTTGGTTGCTGGTCATTCCCACATAGAACGCTTCACAGTGTAGGCAGGTCAGTTGGTAAATCACGTGGGTGCTTTCACACGTGGCTCTGCCTTTGATCGTGTACACCTTCTGGGTTACAGGACTGGAGTAGGTGGTGGTGGGATGGTGCATGGGACAGGTTTTACACCAGGGGCAGTTACAAGGGTAGGAGCCAGAGGGTAGCTGGTTATTTACTTCTGTACCAGGTTGGGAGGGTAGTTACAGGATGCAAAAGCTGTTTTCAGGTTGTTGGTGTAACGGTTCAGGGATTCTGGACTGGAGCAGATTCGTTTGCCATGAAGACCTAGGCTGTAGGGAAGGAACCGTTTGATATGGAATGGGTGGCAGCTGTCATAATGGAGGTACTGTTGCTTGTTGGTGGGTTTGATGTGGACGGATGTGTGAAGCTGGCCATTGGACAGATGGAGGTCAACATCAAGGAAAGTGGCATGGGATTTGGAGTGGGACCAAGTGAATCTGATGGAACCAAAGGAGTTGAGGTTGGAGAGCAATTCTGGAGTTCTTCTTCACTGTGAGTCCAGATCATGAAGATGTCATCAATAAATCTGTACCAAACTTTGGGTTGGCAGGCCTGGGTAACCAAGAAGGCTTCCTCTAAGCGACCCATAAATAGGTTGGCGTACGAGGGGGCCATCCTGGTACCCATGGCTGTTCACTTTAATTGTTGGTATGTCTGGCCTTCGAAAGTGAAGAAGTTGTGGGACAGGATGAAGCTGGCTAAGGTAATGAGGAAAGAAGTTTTATACAGGATGGCAGGTGATCGGCGTGAAAGGAAGTGCTCCATCGCAGCAAGGTCCTGGAGGTGCAGAATATTTGTGTATAAGGAAGTGGCATCAATGGTTACAAGGATGGTTTCCGGGGGTAACAGAATTGGGTAAGGATTCCAGGCGTTCGAGAAAGTGGTTGGTGTCTTTGATGAAGGATGGGAGACTGCATGTAATGGGTTGAAGGTGTTGATCTACATAGGCAGAGATACAGAGATACGTTCTGTGGGGGCTTGGTAACCAGCTACAATGGGGCGGCCTGGATGATTGGGTTTGTGAATTTTAGGAAGTAGGTAGAATGTAGGGGTGCGGGGTGTCGGTGGGGTCAGGAGGTTGATGGAGTCAGGTGAAAGGTTTTGTAGGGGGCCTAAGGTTCTGAGGATTCCTTGAATCTCCGCCTGGACATCAGGAATGGGATTACCTTGGCAAACTTTGTATGTAGTGTTGTCTGAAAGCTGACGCAGTCCCTCAGCCACATACTCCCGACGATCAAGTACCATGGTCGTGGAACCCTTGTCCGCCGGAAGAATGACGATGGATCGGTCAGCCTTCAGATCACAGATAGCCGTGGTCTGAGCAGTGGTGATGTTGGGAGTAGGATTAAGGTTTTTCAAGAAGGATTGAGAGGCTGGGCTGGAAGTGAGAAATTCCTGGAAGGTTTGGAGAGGGTGATTTTGAGGAAGAGGAGGTGGGTCCCACTCTGACGGAGGACGGAACTGTTCCAGGCAGGGTTCAATTTGGATAGTGTCTTGGGGAGTTGGATAATTAGGAGTAGGATTAGGATTATTTTTCTTTGTGGCAAAGTGATATTTCCAGCAGAGAGTACGAGTGTAGGACAGTAAATCTTTGACAAGGGCTGTTTGGTTGAATCTGGGAGTAGGGCTGAATGTGAGGCCTTTGGATAGGACAGAGGTTTCGGTTTGGGAGAGAGGTTTGGAGGAAAGGTTAACTACTGAATTAGGGTGTTGTGGTTCCAGATTGTGTTGATTAGAATTTTGAGGTTTTGGGGGGAGTGGAGCTGGAAGTTGGAGTTGAGTAGATGGGAGAGACTGGGTCTGTGTGCAATGCGAGGAGGTTGAAGTTTGCTAGAAAGGTTGTAGAGGGTGAGTGAGTTGCCTTTCCGGAGGTGGGAAACCAGGAGATTGGATAGTTTTTTGAGGTGGAGGGTGGCATACTGTTCTAATTTGCGGTTGGCCTGTAGGAGGATGCTCTGAACAGTTGGTGTGGATGTGGGAATGGAAAGATTGAGGACTTTTATTAAGGATAGGAGTTGACGGGTGTGTTCATTGGCTGAGTTGATGTGTAGGTGAAGGATTAGGTGGGTGAGGGCTATGGATTGTTCAGTTTGGAACTGGTATAGGGGTTGATGGAAGGAAGGGTTACAGTCAGAGATGGGAACTTTAAGTGAGAGGCCTTTGGGGGTAATGCCAAATGTCAGACAAGCCTGAGTAAATAAAATATGGGAGCGTATTCTGGCTAGGGCGAAGGCATGTTTGCGGAGAGAATGTAAATAAAACTTAATGGGGTCATTGTGGGGATGTTGTGAGGGTGACATGGTATTAGAAGGTGGAAAGTGTAACATGAAGCTAAAATGAAAGTAAAAATAAAAATAAATGGGAGAGATAAAGGTGAACTAGAAAGAAAATGGAGATCTGGTGTGAAAAAAGTCGAAAAGGTGTTGGTTAAAGATGAGCTATGTTGATCCTGTGGTGAATTTGGGTTGGTAACAAACGATGTGCACAAAGGTTAGGTGATTGTGTTGTCACCAAAACACGTTAAAGGGTGGAGAAATTTGGGAAAATTTCGAAAAAACTGCGTGTAAATGTATTAAAAGGTGTGGTTTTGTGTTGGCAGATTATGAAAATGAGGCTAACAATTGTCTGATGAAGAAATAATGACGTAAAAACCTGTGGGAAGTGGCTAAAAATGATAAGTGATGTGGGAAAAACTGAAATGCAAATAAAGCGAAAATTGTTAGAACTAGCCGAAATGGTTGTTTAATAGGTGAAAGGAACTGTTTGTGAACTGGGAACCGTGGATTTTATAGCAGTGGTAGTGTTGA
Source organism: Schistocerca cancellata (assembly GCF_023864275.1). NCBI lineage: Eukaryota > Metazoa > Arthropoda > Insecta > Orthoptera > Acrididae > Schistocerca > Schistocerca cancellata. Next base: position 1,139,292,166 of record NC_064626.1, on the reverse strand, counting down.
AAGCGGAAAGGAAAAAAAAAATTTTTTTGTTATTGTTTGGAAGTGGGTTACGTATCATTGAGTATATATAGGCAGGATAAAATTCTATGTTAGATTATGGTAAAAAGGAGAAGGAGAATACAAAGTGAAACTACTTGCAAAAACAGAAAGAGAAAGTAAGATGACAGAAAACTTTTCGAAATGCAACAGTGACAATGACAAACATAATTGTTGGGTTCAAATGTAAAAACAAAGATGATGTGACTTACCAAACGAAAGCGCTGGCACGTCGATAGACACACAAACAAACACAAACATACACACAAAATTCAAGCTTTCACAACAAACGCTTGCTTCGTCAGGAAAGAGGGAAGGAGAGGGAAAGACAAAAGGATTTGGGTTTTAAGGGAGAGGGTAAGGAGTCATTCCAATCCCGGGAGCGGAAAGACTTACCTTAGGGGGAAAAAACGACAGGTATACACTCGCACACATACACATATCCATCCGCACATACACAGACACAAGCAGATCTTTGTAAAAATGATGTGACTTACCAAACGAAAGTGCAGGCAGGTCGATAGACACACAAACAAACACAAACATACACACAAAATTCAAGCTTTTGCAACAAACGGTTGCTTCATCAGGAAAGAGGGAAGGAGAGGGAAAGACGAAAGGATGTGGGTTTTAAGGGAGAGGGTAAGGAGTCATTCCAATCCCGGGAGTGGAAAGACTTACCTTAGGGGGAAAAAAAAGACAGGTATACACTTGCATACACACACACATATCCATCTGCACATACACAGACACAAGCAGATCTTTGTAAAGATGATGTGACTTACCAAACAAAAGTGCTGGCAGGTCGATAGACACACAAACAAACACAAACATACACACAAAATTCAAGCTTTTGCAACAAATGGTTGCTTCATCAGGAAAGAGGGAAGGAGAGGGAAAGACGAAAGGATGTGGGTTTTAAGGGAGAGGGTAAGGAGTCATTCCAATCCTGGGAGCGGAAAGACTTACCCTAGGGGGAAAAAAGGACAGGGATACACTCGCACACACACACATCCATCCGCACATACACAGACACAAGTTTGTTGTGTCTGCTTGTGTCTGTGTATTTGCAGATGGATATGTGTGGGTGTGCGAGTGTATACCTGTCTTTTTTTTCCCCCTAAGGTAAGTCTTTCCACTCCCGGGATTGGAATGACTCCTTACCCTCTCCCTTAAAACCCACATCCTTTCGTCTTTCCCTCTCCTTCCCTCTTTCCTGATGAAGCAACCATTGGTTGCGAAAGCTTGAATTTTGTGTGTATGTTTGTGTTTGTTTGTGTGTCTATCAACCTGCCAGCACTTTTGTTTGGTAAGTCATATCATCTTTGTTTTTAGATATATTTTTTAGATATATTTTTTCCACATGGAATGTTTCCCTCTATTTTATATATATATATATATATATATATATTTCACTGAAGCATAATTCACACACACATGACCACTGCCCTGGTTGATGAGGCTGGACTGTATAGAACAACTGTGTCTGATGGTAAAGCAGTCTGTGGGTGGTGGGGTTAAGGAGGAGGCTGGGGAGGGGAGGGGGAGGAGCAGGGACAGCAGGGTAGGAGTGGGGAAGGGAGGGGGTGGGGGCAGGTGAGCGGAAAAGGAGACAAGCAGAGGAGGAAAAAAAAAGAATGATGGGTGCGTTGGTGGAATAGAAGGCTGTGTAGTGCTGGAGTGGGACCAGGGAAGAGAACAGGTGGGTAAAGGACAGGGACTCTTGAAGCTTGAGGCCAGGAGAGTTATGAGAATGTAGGACAGGGAGTGTTCTGACCTGTGCAATTCAGAAAAGCTGGTGTTCATAGGAAGGATCCAGATGGCCCAGGCTGCTGTGAAACAGTCAGCAACTGGGTGGTCCAGCTGTCGCCTGGTTCCACTTTGTTGACGGTCATTCATGCGGAGAGACAGCTTATTGGTTGTCATGCCCACATAGAAAGCAGCTCAATCATTGCAGCTTAATGTGTGGAACACATGGCTGCTTTCACAGGTAGCCCTGCCTCTGATGGGGACACATACATGTGACCAGACTGGAGTAGGTGGTGGTGGTAGAATCATGTGACAGGTCACATCTAGGTCTGCTGCAGGGATATGAGCCATGAGGCAAGGGGTTGGGGGCAGATGTGGAGTATGGATGGACAAGGATGTTGCATGGGTTCAGTAGGTGGTGAAATACCACTGTGGGAGGAGTGTGGAAGATAGTGGGGAGTATATTTCTCATTTCAGCCCAGAATGAGAGATAGTCAAATCCGTGGTGAAGAATGTTATTCCGTTGCTCCAGTGCTGGATGGTACAGCATCATGAGAGGAGTGTTCCTTTGTGGACAGATCGTGTGTTTGTGGGAGATGTTAGGTGAATGGAGAGAGAAGACATAAGAGATCTGTTTCTATACAAGGTCGGGAAGGTAATTTCTGTCTGTGAAGGCCTCAGTGAGACCCTTGGTATATTTGGAGGAGGACAGCTTGTCTCTACAGATGTGACAGCCACAGGTACCTAGGTTGCACAAAAGATTAAATTACTCCTGAGACCCAGAGGTGGCTCAAATCCAAAGTGGAAAGCTCCGAGATATTTAGTTTCTACTAGGAAATTGGAATTTTGTGGTACGTTCTTATGGGACAAACTGCTGAGGGCATTGGTCCCTAAGCTCACACACTACTTAGTCTAACTTAAATTAACTTACGCTAAGGACAACACACACATCCATGCCCAAGGGAGGACTCAAACGTCCGACGGGTGCGGCCGCCTGGACCGTGACAAGATGCCTTAGACCGCGCGACTACCCCATGAGGCATTTCTACTAGAAATAACAGATAAGCAGTTGTTACCATCTCACTTTGACATTGAACTGATATCACTTAGTTCCAATAAGATGGACATATAAAAAGTATGGGCAAAGTTTAAGCAGATTGTAAATCATGGTCTGGAGAATTATGTGCCAATTAAGTGGATTAAGGATGGAATAGATCCATGATGGTTTAATAATGAAATTTGGAAATTGCTGAGGAAGCAAAGTCTGTTGCCAGAATGAAATTTTCACTCTGCAGCGGAGTGTGCGCTGATATGAAACTTCCTGGCAGATTAAAGCTGTGTGCTGGACTGAGACTCAAACTCGGGTCCTTTGCCTTTCACAGTCAAGTGCTTTGCCATCTGAACTGCTCAATCACAACTCATGACCCATCCTCACAGCTTTACTTCCACCATTACCTTGTCTCCTACCTTCCAAGCTTCACAGAATCTCCCCTGCGATGCTTCAGAACTAGCACTCCTGGAAGAAAGGATATTGCAGAGAGATGAAGTTTGGAAGGTAGGAGACGAGGTACTGGAAGAAGTAAAGCTGTGAGGATGGGGCATGAGTCGTGCTTGAGTAGCTCAGATGGTAGAGCACTTGCCCACAAAAGGCAAAAGTTCTGAGTTCAAGATTCAGTCCGGGACATAGTTTTAATCTGCCAGGAAGTTTCAGAATCTGTTGCACTCTTGGTTCAAAAGGGAATGCACTCATGATGACAAGCAATGTGCAAAGCATACAACTACTACCACCATCATACCTTAGCAAAGAATATGGCAGAGAACCTGAGAAAATTCTGGTCCTGTGTAAAATCACTAAGTGGGTCTAAGTCTTCCGTTCAGTCACTTGTTGACCAGTCTGGTGTGGCAGTTGAAGACACAGCCAAAGTTTTAAGTTTTGCATTCAAGAAATCGTAGGTCTGGATGGAATCCCAGTTCAGTTTTACCTTACCTAGCTTGCATTTATCATGAATTTCTTACCCTGCGCAAAGTCCAAGCAATTGGAAAAAAGTGCTTGTGACTCCTCTATATAAGAAGGCTAAAGGAATGGACCTGCAAAATTATAGACCAGTATCTCTAACAATGGCTTGCTGCAGAATTCTTGAACATATTCTGAGTTTGAATATAATAACTTTTCTTGATACCAAGAAGTTTATTTCCATGAATCAACGTGGTTTTTGAAAGCATCACTTGTGTGAAAATCAGTTTACCCCTTTTCTCACATGATATACTGCAAACTATGGATGAAGGGCAACAGGGAGATTCCATATTTCTAGATTTCTGGAAAGCATTTGACATGGTCCCCACTGCAGGTTGTTAACGAAGGTGCAAGAATGTGGAATAGGTTAATGGATATGTGAGTGGCTCGAAGACTTCTTAAGTTGCAGAACCCAGTATGTTGTCCTCAATGGCAATTGTTCATCAGAGACGAGGGTATTGTCAAGAGTGCCCCAGGAAAGTGTGATAGAACTGCTGTTGTTCTTCATGTACATAAATGATTTGGGGACTGGATGGGTAGCATCTGTGGTTGTATGCTGGGGTGTACAGTAAAGAGTTAAAAGTTGAGTCACTGTAGGAGGTTACAAGATGACATAGACAAAATTCCTAGTTGGTGTGATGAATGGCAGCAAGATCTAAATGTAGAAAAATCTAAGTTAAAGCAGCTGAGTAGGAAAAACAAACCCATAATGTCCAGGTACAGCATTAGTAGTCTCATGCTTGACACAGTCACATCATTTAAATATCTGGGCATAAGAATGCAAAGCAGTATGAAATTGAATGAGCATGTTAGCACATGGCAGGTAGGATGAATGCTTGACTTCGTTTCATTGGGAGAATTAAGTGTGGTTTACCTGTAAAGGAGACCACATATAGGATGCTAGTGCAAAATATTCTTTTTACTACTTGAATGTTTGTGAACCATACAAGGTCTGATTAAAGGAAGACATTGAAGCAATTCAGAGGTAGGTTCGAACAACATGCAAGTGTTACGGAGCTGCTTCAAGAACTAAAATGGGAATCCCCAGAGGGAAGGTGACAATTCTTTTTGAGGAATGCTACTGAGAAAATTTAGAGAGCCATGAAATGAAATGATTAACAGTCATACAGGGTACCCTCTGCCACACACTGTATGGTGGCAGAGTATCTGTGTAGATGTAGGGTAGGTCTACAGACTTTGTGAAATTGGTGGCAGCTGTTGATGTGCAGATATTGCTGGTAGTTGGCAGGCTTGACATTCACTGACATACTGATTTAGCTATCCTTGAGAGATGGAGGTCAACATCAGGAAAGGTGGCTTGTTGGGTTGAGGAGCAGATGGGGGAGAAAGTGTTGAGGATCTGGAGAAATGCTGGCAGGATGTCCTCACCTGCAGCCCAGATCACGAAGATATCCATTAATGAATCTGAACGAGGTAAGATTTTTGGGATTCTAGGTGGTTAGGAACAATTTGTCTAGACTGCCCAAGAATATGTTGGCATAGGATGGGGACATGCAGATGCCCATTACTGAACCACATATTTGTTTGTAGCTGAAACCTTTCAAAGGAGAAGTAAGGTGAAGACATAGTTTGTCGTGGAGACCAGAAAGGAGGCTGAAGGTCTGGAGACATTCAGATGTTGGGAAAGGAAGAGAAGCTGTGGAGAGTCGGTGGAGGACATGGTTGATGTCTTTTTATGTAGGTGGGTAGATTATGGGTAATAGGCTGAAAGTTGGTCCTTGGGAGTAGTGTTTATCTCATTGAGGACACAGTAATGGGCTACAATGGTGTGTCCTGGGTGGTTGGGTTTATGGACTTTACAAAGCATGTAGAAAACAGGAGTGTGGTGAGTGGTAGGACGGATTAGAGCAATGGATTCTGGGGAGAGGTTCTGGGATGGACCAAAGGATTTGAGGAGAGACTGGAGATCAGGTTGAATTTCTGGAATGGGGTCACTGTGGCAGGGTTTGTAGGTGGATCCTTCTGGCAGGCAATCACTGCTCTTCAAAACCCCAGTGGTAAAGCCTTTGTCAGTAGGTAGGATTATAAGGTCAGGATCATATTTGAGTGGTGGATTACAGTTCTTTCTGTGGATGTGAGATTGGTTTCCATGTTGAGAATATCTGGGGAACAATGGTGAAGCAAGGTTTGAGGTTCAGAAATTCTAGAATGTTGAAATGTTAACAGGAGGGATGGTGATTTGGATGCAGTGGGGGTGGATCACGTTTGGATGGAGGTGTGAACTGATTCAGGCAGTGTCAACATTGGCTTTGGGTTGAGTTTGATTGGTAGGGTTTGTGGTGAAAAAGTGTTTCCACTGTAGGGACTGGGAGAAAGAGTAGAGGTGTTTCAAAAGGGAAGTATGATTGATTGAATCTGGAAGTGGGGCAAAAGGTGATGCCTTTGGGAAGCAATGATACTTCTTCGGGACTAAAGCTTGTATGTATTGCAGTCTTCATGTTGTACCTGTCTACAACTCAACATCTCCACTATATGATGAGTAGCAATCTATCCTTTCCATAATTTGTCAAAATTCATTAACATTTTGTACAAAAGTAATTGTTAGAAATTCTTTTTTGAAAGTATTTCTCTGTAAGTGAATGATAATACAGTTGAGACAACAAAAGGAGTTTTTGAAATATGACACTACAGACAAATGTTGAAGATTAGATGAGTATATCAGATAACAGTTGAGAAGCTACTGAATTGAATTGCAGAGAAAAGAAATTTGACATAATTTGACAAAAAGAATGGACCAGTTTACAGAACACATCCTGTGATATCAAGCAATAGTCAGTTTGATAATGGAGGGAACTGTGACTTACTTTTAGTAAATACGTTCAAATGGGTTTAGATTGCAGTAGTTCTGCAGACAGGGTGGAGCTTGAACTAGACAGAGTAGTGTTGAGAGCCACATAAAACCAGTCTTCAGACTGAAGACTACAAGAGTGGCATTTAAATAAGCAGAAGTATTGCAATGTGAACAGTAACATCACAAGTACTATTAGCGGCTGAAATGCTGGTATAAAAAAATTCACAGGTGGTCTTCCAATAGCAACACATCAATAAGCAGATATGCCATGAGCATCTAAAGGAAATCAGTATGTAAGCCATCTACTCTGTAGGGGCTGTATGAGTTACAGCCATGAACGAATTTTGTGTGTTCATGAATTTTGACTGACATCAACAGTGACTGGGGCCAGGGATTCTACAGGAACAAATCTTCATAATTCAGTAAAACAATTGTTGGGGGGTGGGTAGTAGGGGTAAGCTCCTCAGCCTCAGTGTCTCTTAAGACAACCCCACAGCCCCTTCCCTCTCGACCACCACATTCCAACCAATCACTCCTATATCATACTCTATACGCCAGTCTCACAATTCACTTCTTTTTTGTGTTCCATGATAGCTAATCTGTTGGAACAGCCTCTTTATTTTTACATCTTTTACCCCCTTCCTAGACCCTCAATCTTCCCCCATCCTTTCTGTCCTCGATTTGCCTCTCTCTGTGTAGGTGTGCACCTCCTCCCCTGCATGTGAATACATATTCTAGCTGGCATAATTTTTCTCCTCCTTCATCTCCACCATTTCTCCACCAGAAATTATTGCCACTGTGTATATTTTGTGACTAAGCTAAGGATTTTGGCTACCCTCATGCAAACATTAAGATACCAGATGTTACGGGAAATATGAATGTACCATAATTAGCCCCAGTGTTTGAGATTATTAAACTTGAAAACATTAGTTTATTAGTGGCATGTTTTGAGCCACTAGTAGTCACTGTCAGGCATCAAGGTGTACTAACTGCTGAGTAGTGCAATTTCCTTTTCACTGAACTGAACATAGTGATGTTTAAGACTCCTAACAGTGTTAGGGGATTTATCCTTACTGGTATTTATTATAATTCAGTCTTATGAAAAAAGAACCTGTCAATATGGCTAATGATTATTCTGAATCAGCAAAACAAGGTGTTAAATGTATCCATGCACACAAAAACATTGCAATTAGGTTAATTGCAATCTGCCAAAATAACAAATTCAACAAACTGTGCTCTCAGCCAAAAATTTGATCCCTATATTTAAAAAAAATGGACAAGCAGCAGTAGCTCCTTCTCAGCAACTAATGCCAAAAACAAAGCTGATAAAATTTGGTTAACACTTTGAGGACTGAATGCAAGTGTAGATGCTCAACCGGCTGGTACTGAATGATTTCACAGTTTTTCTGAATTTTCTACAGCAGATTCTATACCACAGAAAATAGATTGCTCTTTTGCATTTAAAAACTACATCCATTCCCTTCAGAGTGCTGCAAAGAAATAAACATTTACGTTAGTGACAAGGGTTGTATATTAATTTGAGAGTATGCTGATTTCACAGTGACAAAAAAAATTTTTTTAGGTTTTAGGACCTCTAAGGGACATAGGATTGAAGTTGTTAGTTTTAAATCAATAACTGTTGAAATATGAACTTGTATTTTATTAATGATCACACAGTTACATTGGATTTTGTATGAAATATTTCGAAACATTTTGGAAAACAAAGCCCTACGTCACAGGTTTCACAATAATATCGCATGTCTTTCCTTGAAACTTTACCATATCTGGCCTTTCTTGTTTCTGCGCATACTTTGCACCTTCTCTGAGGCCACTTAGACAATTTTGTGGGTGGAATTAATTTTGGAAAATGTCTTCACTTAGTCTGTTGATGGGTGAACTATTCTCAGAACTGCATGAGTCTAAAAGGCCACCTTTGTGAACCAAGTTCTCTGCTAATTCTGTAAAGTATTCAATCAGACGTTTGCTTGTATTTCGCGACGTTTTGTACAAAATGTATGAATTTACAGTCATGAGCATGAAAATGTGAAAGAAAACTTTTTTCCACCACTATTTGTTTTTGTTCAAAAGGATAGTACACCATCAGCTGGTCGCTATGATCCACACCAGATTTTTTACTATTATAGTCCAAAACACAGCCTGGCTTAATTTTTTCCACCATTCCAAATTTAGTTTTTACACTGACATTTGTTGCCATCATTTTATGCTTTGTTGTCAAAAGAAAAATGCCTCTGTTGTCCTTCCATTTTACAAACAGTAAGTGATCTCGTCTGCAAAACGAAAGTTCATTTTGTTTTCCATTTCTGGCCAACAAGATCCCTAAGTAGTCCTTTTCTATTTTTCTGCACAGTACCAACTGCCTTAGTTCTTTTCCCCCGCAAATAATCCAGTAAATCAGGGCTGGTGTAAAATCGGTCCATGTATAATGTGTGACTTTTATTAAAAACTAATGACACAATCTGTCTACAATGTGTAAAATGCTGTTATCGGCATTAGACTGTTTCCCAGAATAAATTTCACAGTTCAGGACGTACCCACTTTCACTTTCACATAGCATAAAAAATTTTACACCATATTTATTAGGCTTATATTTCATATACACTCTAAAACTCAGTCTACCATGAAAAGGGCAAATTTCTTCATCTATAGTAATATTTTTGCCTGGCTTGTAAGGCTTTCCACTTTGGGTCTCGCATCTGTCAAATATAGGTCTTACCTTATGAATAGGATTGTGACATACCTGGTTTATAGGAATATATGTTGCATTATCTACGAGATGTAACATTCGTAGAATTGACAAAAATCTCTCTCTTGGCAGACACTTTGCCGCAAATGAGGACTGCAACACGGGATTTGTTGACCAGTAGTCAGACAGTTTTGGTTTCTTGACTAGGCACATATGCAAAATAATACCAAAAAATTTATACAGTTCACTGAGTTTCACTGTTGTCCACTTACGCCACACTGACTGAGGCTTCAGTTTTCCTGTAGCACTTAGTGTCTCTATTGTCATTCTAGCATAGCAGTTTGTCTCTCGTTTGATCAGTCTCACCAGTTCTTCATCAAAAAAGTACGTGAAACAATCAAAAACTGAAGAATGTTGGTCAATCCCATCTTGAATTCCACAAGATTAAGAAAAAACAGGAAGCTGGGGAGTGATTGTATTGTCATCTGTCCACTGGCCAGAAGAATATGGCAAATTGCAATGACCAATTGTGTTTGTTGTGACAACGATGTCAACAGCCTCATCTTCAGGTCTTCCTTATGGTTCACCATCTGAGGGATCATTTTCATCTATAAGAAAATTCGTAAAAATTATCTTTTTTCTGACCAGGAATCAAACCACAGAATTATGGAAAATTTGGACAAAAAATAGCTTACCATCACTAATGTCAAAATCTGCAATTTCTTCATCTAATTCTGAACCACTATTGTTCAATAAAAACTCTATTTCTTCATCTCGCAAGGCCATGATGAAACTAAAGCGCAAAGCTATCAGCCGACAACAATCTAAAGTTTCGAACTGCCGCACGCCTGTTGTAAGTCGAGCGTGAGTGCGGCAAAGTAAAAGACTCAAAATATACTCCTGTACCACCTCCAACAGTGACATATGCTGCCATCTATAATTTTTTCTTGGTACTAGGATAAACAGAGAGTACTTTTAAACCTACAGAATATGAAAGTCATGCACTGGGAGTCATTAACATTGCTGACAATCGGCCGACGTAGGAGCTACGTCGATCGTCTTTTTGGGGTACTGTCGGACCAATGTAGGAGCAACGTCGCTCGTCTCAAAAGTGTTAAAGAGTGAAATAAAACAGCTGTATAAAAATAAATGCCAACTGAACCAAAAAGCAAACAAACAACAGCTTGAGCTAAAGGATATAGCTCACTCAGCCCAGATATCAATCCTCCAAGATATTGTAGATGATGCTATTAAACAAACATATCATCAGGTATGTGACAGACACCAGAAAAAACTTACTGCGCTATGAAATATCACCAAACCGAACGCGAAATGTCAAAAAGGACCTCTCCCTTGCATGTTTTATGATAGTCTTAAACTTCACCAACACTCAATTCAGTGAAATACCTGCCAGGTTAGCCGAGAGTGCTAATGCACTGCTTCCTGGACTGGGGTAGGCGCGCCAGCCCTGGATCGAATCCGCCCAGCGGATTCAACAAAGGCAGTGTGCTGGCCAGCCTGGATGTGGTTTTTAGGCGGTTTTCCACATCCCAATAGGGGAATACTGGGTTGGTCCCCATGTCCCACCATAATTACATGACTCGCAGACATCTTAACACTTCTGCACTATTGCATGAATTACATTGTATGCAGACAACTGGGGTACTCTAATTCCACCCTGGGAGGGTACGGGGTGGTGACAGGGAGGGCATCAGGCCCACCCTTAAATTAACCTTGCCAAATCTGACCCTAACCATGCCGACCGTGCGAAACCATTGGACAAAGGCACAAGCAAAAGAAAAAACACTCAATTCAGTAAAAAGGAAATTTCACTACTCAGTTATCTGATTGCCTTGTTGCTTCATAATGAGTACTAGGGGCTCAAAAGGCATTGAAATTATAAGAGTGTTATAAGATGAATAATATTAAACAATGTGGGACATAGTCATGGGAAACTAATCAGACAATATGGCCAATGATTATAACATATTACAGAATGGTTTTAATTTATCTGTGTGACAGAAAGCAGTGTACATTTTTGTCATAACTTATTGTCCTTGGAAGCAGGCCACAGAACTCAATTGAATGATAAAAAATAAAGCTTTATTATAAATATATTCAAAAGTACTGGTAGAATGTAAATAATTTAGTAGACCACTCACCAAATAGGAGAAGCATGGAGTCATTGACAAGCACACACAAAAGAGAGAGAGAACATTTCCTAGCTTTTGGAATCAATCCTTTCTTGGAATTGTACTCTAGCTTGAGAATGGATTTATTCCAAAAACTAGGAAGCTTTATTTCTCTTTTGTGTGTGCCTGTCAACAACTCAGTGGTTCCACCATTCAGTAAGTTGTCTCTTTTACTCCTAAATTGATTACATGAAGTTTAATTATATATGAATATTATGGAAAGGACAGTTGCTACTCACCATATACTGGAGATGCTCAGTTTCAGGTAGGCACAGCAAAGAGACTGTCATAACATGAGCTTTCGGCCAACAAGGCCAAAAGATCATTTTCTGACAGTCTTTTGTTGTGCCCATCTGTCACTCAGCATCTCCACTATATGCCGAGCAGCAACTATCCTTTTCATAATACTGTTACATTGCATCCTGGATTTTCCATTGTTAATTATATAATACATTGTTAGGAAGATGCATACATACAATATTTGGGCTCAGTTATAAAGTGATGGGTCGTAATGAAGAAAAAATTAATAACTTACACGGAGATCTATGGTAACACTTTTGGACAACTGGTCATCTTCACCATTTTCAAAAAGATGTTCTAGTCGTAAGAGTATTGTGTTATTGCTCCATGGCTCCAGTGTCAATATCTTTATATTTCTTGGCAATGGCTGCTTCACTCCTGAAAACTGAATAAGAAAATAGTCACACTATCAGAAGAGAGATGAATGTTGCAATATATACAGTGCTCTAAAGAAAGAGGTTAGCCTTACTTCTGTCTGATGTTTCCGTGCCCATTTTTCAAAGGAACTGTAGCTGTTCTTTGCTAGAAACACCAATGGCGACATTCCCCTCCTCTGTGCTATATCTTTCTCCACTGCAGCCTTCCCAGATTTGTTACCAACTGCTAAGACCACATAATGCTTCCCCCTAGCTATAAGGCCTTTCCCATATTGTTGTTCATTCAAGGCTTCACCCACTCCAAGGCCATCATCATGTAATGTACGACGATGAATCTGTAAAAATATGAGACTTATGTCAACCTTGATTATCTCCTCATAAAGAATTTATGAAAGAAGCAGTACATCTAATCTAACCTCTCCAATCATTTATTGTGAAAATAAAATGAAAGTGCAACAGTTATTAATGATTCCATTTTGGATTATACCAATGACTCTTACACTCAACAACATGATGGTATCTTTTTCTTCCAGCTTTGAGATAAGTGCTAGTTTCACTTGGTGCATAATGTGTTTCATAGTAAATTGACACTTGTGAGCTACACTTATGCTTTTTACAAATTTGTGCAGAAATATCTAGTTCAAAAATCATTTACCCTTAATTACAGTGTAGATATTGTAATTAGTGAAATATATCCATCTACTTCCATATGTTACCTAGTTTTTCTAAGGATGCGTTATAAAGTCTGCTATTTTCAAGTTTGTTCATTAGCATAATGTCAACTAAACGCAAGGAATGCAAAATCAGACATGCTGAACCACATTTTCGAATGTTCCTTTACAAAGGATGATCCAAGAATACTGCCCCAGTTTAATTGTCACACTACTGCAAAAATGCATGATATAAGACATGTCAATGGCATTGAGATACAACTGAAATAGCTAAAATTTAATGAAGCCTCGAGGTCCATTGGGATCCCTGTCAGGTTCCACACATGGTGTCCAGTGGTTGGCAGAAGAACAGTTTGTACTTATCTGCTAGAAGGGTAACAGATTTGATCCACAAAGCTATCATCATTATCATCTAATATCACTTTCATACATCTGTTGTACTATCATATGGAGTATCAAATGAAATTTTGGCTGAATTGAGGGTTTCTTGGTATTGTGGATGCAGCAAGTTTTCTGGGACAGAGATTCATCCACAGATGTAGAAGAAACTACAGGCATACCCCCAGGGAAATGTGTTGAGACCCTTCTGTTTATGTTATATATTAATGGCTTGACTGATAACTAAAACCTCAGGTATTTATGTGAGACACAGTTGCATGAAAATGCTGAAAGTTCTCAGCAGTGATCTAAATTTTGTATTGAGCCCAAAAGGGCTACATGTGGCAGATGACAACAGTTCTGTGGGACACGTATGGCTTCACTACCATCAGAAGAAGCAGAATGAATCTGCAGGATGGTTATCAAAGCACTTGCAGCTATGTTCAGCATATCAAAGAAAGAACTTGAAAATCATTGGACGGATAATGGAGTTCTATCATTACCAATCAGTAAGTCCGGCATTACATTTCTAATGTCAAATAGAGATGGTAACTGTTGTGACAGTGCCACGACATTTAACAGTGCCGCCACGACAGTACGCGCAAATGGCGATAGAGGCGCTTCGCAACTCGGCTGAGTGCGGGAGCGCCACCTATCTACGAATGGCGCTGGCCGCATGTCACGGCACGGCAGTCGAATAAGAGATACTGAGTTGTTATCATGTAACCAGCTATTGTTTCTAAGTGAGTGTGTTTGAATATCCACACAATTATTGGTGATTAAAGGTTATAACACTTTTTGGTGACGAGGTCGGATATTTTCACTGCGTTGTGGATTTGTGTGTTCGTGACGGGGCAGACATGGAACAGCTTATGCAAGCGCTCATTGAACAACAAACACAGCTGACGGCTGCTATTCAGGTGTCGTCGACGTCGCTTACTCATCGTCTGTCTTCCTCTTCTCTGCCTCCATTCCCTCCTTACGACGAGGCCGCTGAAGACTGGGAGGATTATGAGAAGCATTTGTGGCCACACTTCTTGGGTTTTGGCGTTGTCGTTGCTCGTATGTGTAAGTCGTTATTTCTATCTTGGATTTCCCCATGGATCTATCAGCTGCTATCTCAGTTAGCCCCTCTGCGGGAACCTGCCTCTCTGTCCTTCCAAGAAATGTGTGACTTATTGTCTAACTATTACTGAAAAAACACCCACGTTGTTGCCGCCCGCCTGGCGTTCTACTGGTGTAGTAAACAGCCCCATCAATCTTACCGGGCTTGGGCGGTGGAACTACACGGTCTGAGTAGGAAATGTCAGTTTGTCATGGACACTCATCATGAGTCTTATGCTGATTCAATGGTTAGGGGTGCTATTCTATGGCTTGCTCCTGATAAAGAAGTTTGGCAATGTGCCCTACAATGGCCAAACCCGTCGTTGTCGGAAGTTCTAAGCATCGCTCAATCCTTTGAAGTGTTTCACGCTGCTGGCGTGCAAATAGACGCGTGGTGTGATGTAGGCGCTGTACAGTCAACTTTCGACACGGACAATTTGCCCGTTTCACAGGAGAACGAAGATGTGGCGACGGTTCACTTGCGTAAACAATGTCACGTTGGGCCGTAACGCTCGCAGCGAAAACAGCAACCACAGAAGCAGGTTCATTCCGCACTTCCTTCTTGTCCACGTTGTTTCGTACAGCATGACAGGGCCACATGTCCGAAACGTTGGGCCACGTGTAATTCATGTAGGAAAAAAGGCCACATTGCTTCTGTGTGTCAGTCCCCTAAAGTTCCTGTTGATGAGGATGAGGCATCGGACATGGATGTTAACTGTGTGCTTTCTCAAACAAATAAGTTGTTTGTTACTGTTCGTGTTCTGGATAAAGACATTCGCATGCAAGTGGACACTGGCTCTGCAGTAACTCTCATTAATTCTCGCACGTATTTGGAGTTGGGCTCCCCTCCCTTGTCTCCAGTTACGCGAAATCTGAGAACTTATAATAAACAGAAAATTCCTATCATTGGCCAGTTTGATGCTTCCACTGCCTACAAGTCTGTTGTTAGGCCCCTCACATTTTATGTGGTGGATCATGCGGGCACTGAAAACCTGTTCAGTTATGATGCTTTCCAGTTGTTCGGGTTCTCCATTGATGATGATGTGCACCTCATCTCTGAGGATATTCCGTATCAACAGCTGGATGGATTGTGTTCTGAATTTTCGTCCGTGTTCTCTGCTGGTCTGGGTCGTGCCAAGGATTTTGAAGCCCACATTACTCTTAAACCTACAGCTCGCCCTAAGTTTTTCCAGGCATGCCCTATTCCAGTGGTGTTGCGTGCACCTGTCAAGGCTGAGATAGACAGGTTAACAGCTTCAGGGATTCTCCTTCCAGTTACCTCCAGCGAATGGGCATCACCAATCGTGGTAGTTTCTAAACCAAATGGGAGTCTGGGATTGTGTGGTGATTTTAAAGCCACTGTCAACGCTCAGAGCCTCATTGACACTTATCCTCTTTCCCATCCTGAGGAGTTATTTACCTAGCTTGCTGGGGGCCAGTTCTTTTCCAAACTTGGCTTATCGGAGGTGTACCATCAGTTGCCGTTGGATGCTTCTTCCAAGGAATTTCTCATCATCAATGCTCCTTGTGGGTTGTATCAGTACCAGCAGTTACCATTTGGCATTGCTAGTGCGCCAGCCATTTTTCAGTGGTTTTTGGAACAGCTCACGGCTTCCGTTCCTTGCTGCATAAACTATCTGGATGATATTGTTGTCACGGGGGCCTCCACTGAGGCCATCCGTGGCCAGAAGAACAACACCATCACGAACAGACAGACGAAGGTGCAAGGCATGGTAGTTGTGAAGGGGATCCGATGCCCGGCCCTTGGTCCTGTCCGGCCAACCCCGTTGAACAAAACAGATCACCTGATGCAAGACCTGGTCCTGCGCAGTAGCCGACGCGACCTGCGAACCTGTAAGTGGAAAACCCTCGACCGCACGATGTTCTTCCTCATCAATATGGAAACAGAGTAGTTCATCACGATCTAAAACTGGGTCAGGGCCCATCGGCAATCGCGACAATACGTCAGCATTGGCGTGCTGGGCCGTGGGGCGATAGTGAATCTCATAGTGAAAACGAGACAAGTATAAGTCCCAACGTTGCAGGTGGTGAGCTGCCTTATCAGGAAGCGACGCCGATGGGCTGAACAGAGAGACCAGCAGCTTGTGGTCAGTGATGAGGTGAAACTTAGAACCATACAAAAAAACGCTGAACTTTTTTAGAGCACAAATGATAGCGAGCACCTCCTTTTCGATTTGAGAGTAATGCCGTTGCGCATCGTTGAGGGTCTTGGAAGCATAGGCGATGGGTCGTTCCGACCCATCCTCATACCGATGGGCGAGAACAGCCCCTAGGCCATACTGTGACACGTCAGTTGCCAGAACCATGTGCTGACCCGGACGGAATGTAGCAAGACAAGGTGCCGACTGCAAATGAGCCTTCAGGCGGACAAAAGCCTGCTCACACTCGTCGGACCAACAGAAAGGGACGTTTTTGCGTAACAGCTGATGCAGAGGGTCGTGGTGCCAGCCTCTCTTTGCAAAGATGTTCTCAAACTGTTGCATGAAGGCCATTGAGGTATTTCTCTGACTAAGTCCCTGGCCCGCAGGCACGTTTATTGGCCCGGTATTGATTCAGACATAGCCCACATGGTTGCTGTGTGTAGTCAGTGTGCTCAACAACTGGCTGCACCCCATACAATGCCCTCTCTGTGGCCTGATCTGGCGCAGCCATGGGAACGGGTGCACGCTGACTTTGCCGGCCCCTTCCTCGGTACTTATTGGCTACTGTTGATTGACGCCTTCTTGAAGTTTCCGTTTGTTGTTCAATGTCCGTCGCCCACCACTGCGGCGACGACGCTGACTTTGTCCAAAATCTTTGCACTAGAAGGTCTTCCATCCATGATCGTCACAGACAATGGCCCTCAGTTCTCTTCACAGGCCTTCCGTGATTTTTGTACTGGAAAAGGAATTCATCATGTTACAGCACCGCCCTTCCATCCGCAATCGAATGGGGAGGTCGAGCGCCTTGTCCGCACTTTCAAAAGCCAGATGAAAAAATTCGTTACTGATTTTTCCACAGATGACGCTCTGCTGCAATTTCTGAGTTCTTATCGCTTCACGCCTCTGGGTGATCGCAGCCCTGCTGAACTCTTGCATGGCCACCAACCGCGCACTCTACTGCACCTGCTTCACCCTGTCAGGCCTTGTGCTGTATCCTCTAGTGCGGGAAAATACTCGGTGGGCACCGACGTGTGGGCACGAGGGTATGGATCTCGCCCTAAATGGATTCCAGGGTGGTCAAGGCTCTTCGCGGCCGCCGGCTTTGTGAAATATGTACGGACGATGGCATGGTTGTTCGCCATTATGACCAGATGCACCCACGAGTGGTGGCCACGCCGGTGCCACCGCCCCTTCCTTCACCTCCACCAGCCCGAGAAGCCAGTCCTGTCGCTGCTGCCGATCTACCGTACGTGTTGATGCAGCCGAGCCGACGTCGCTACCGCTTCCGAGTACGCTGGAACCGGCCCCAGTCGCGACGCCACCTTCTCCAGGACCCATCTCGCTGGAACACACCCCCAGGTCCACGACACCTATGGATCTGCTCTGCAGTTTTCACCCATCATCTCATCCAGGAGGCACGTTCCACGCACGAGCTTCTGTCCTGGACATTTTCGACCATACTCTCATGTCTCTCCGCGGGATCTTGTCGGGGCCTCACAAGAGGCCATGGATGTCTCTGCACTGTCCATGTCTCCAAGGAAGTGAGTGTTTTTTTTTTTTCAAGGGGGGAAAAGTGTTGTGACAGTGCCATGACATTTAACAGTGCCGCCACGACAGTACACGCAAATGGCGATAGAGGCACTCCGCAACTCCGCTGAGCGCGGGAGCGCCACCTAGCTACGAACGGCACCAGCTGCACGTCACGGCACGGCAGTCGAATAAGAGTTACTGAGTTGTTATCATGTAACCAGCTATTGTTTCTAAGTGAGTGTGTTTGAATATCCACGCAATTATTGGTGATTAAATGTTATAACAGTAACAGTGATCTCAATGCTTTTCTGTAAGCGGTGTTTGACAGCTTCAATAAGGTTTAGGAACTGCATCATGCAGTACATAGCTATACTTATCTTTATTTTACTAATAAATCTGCTCACAGTCTGACCATCCTCAGGCCATAAAAGACATATTTCACTTTGTGTTTCACAACTGTAGTAATTAATAAAACTCTGACTTGCTCCATTTTCATAAAACTTGTGACTTAACTAATTACATATTTCTGTCTTTCAATGTACATTATCAATATGTTTGGAACAATCATAGCACCTTGGCATTTGTGAAAGGTGATCACTGGCACGAGGGAAACAAGAGCATCATACTGACAAATAGCACAAACACGGGATGTAGTTCAATGACTGTATTGGAGACATGGCCAAAAATGAGTTAACATGGCACAGGAGACTGAAGTTTTACACAAGAGTACCTGATTCAATCGAATCCTCCTACATCTACTGAAGACCCAATGGCACACAGAAAAGTGGGCTCTGAAATACAGCTCAGCTGGCTTAGGGAATAAGAGACCCTTTGTAAGGATCAGTGTGAAGTCAACATTCAACTACAGATGCTACCAACCACACAGCACAATGGTAGGCATACTGCACTCACATTTGGGAGGACGACAGTTCAAATCTGTTTCCAGCCATCGAGATTTACATTTTGTGAGATTTCCCTAAATCGTTCTAGGCAAACGTTGGGATAGTTTCTTTAAAAGAGCGCTACTGATTTCCTTCCCCATCTAGAAACATTTTGAGCTTTTGCTTCATCTCTAATGACCTCCAATGTTGACGGGACATCAAATCCTAATCGTTCTTTCTTGTCCAATCATTATAATGCAGCTGGGTGGAAGTCCAGGACATCCACACATACACTTTGGCTGTGTGTGTGTGTGTGTTTTTTGAGATCCGATTGTTAACTTAACAGACTGATGTATTTCTGTCTGTACAACTTTGTTTTAACTGTTCAAGACATTGCAAGTTTTGTTTTCTGTATTATTTCCCAAGCAATTGCAATTTCTTTTAACTTTCTAAGATACTAGATGCTTGAACTGGTTCCTTGGGTGCAACCAAAAACCAATTTCAGAAAAAAAAAGACGTAGAATGAGTGGTGTTGGGGCTGATTCAGGATGACAGTGTGGCAAGAAACCACGGCTATGAGAAGATATTACTTTTCAAATGACTGTGACAAGCAGACAGATGACTTCCATTCACTAAACTCATCATGTTCCACAGATTCCATGAAGAAACAGGACCTACACGGATGTGGATCAGGCTGAGGTAGACTTTAACAAAAGACAACGAATCATGTAAACTTAATATGTACACTGCATTAACAATAGACTATCACTATACTGCTGGTGACTACTTGTGATTGTGCCACAAAATGTAGTGTGATAAATTAGAAGGAACGCTGCTTGGGTGTTAGGAATGCCGCTTGGGTCTTAGCATCTAGAGACAACAGTGGCTCTGTGTGCACAGGTGTGTACACATGCCCGAGTGTGTGTGTACAGGTGTGCACATTTGTATGTGTGTGCATGCGTGTAATATTTACATACATGGATTGTCAAAGAAAGTAAGTAACTACACTTGTAACAACACATGTATATTTACAGTACACTACAAAAGTTAGGACTCGGAGATAGCCATTTTGGGTGTAGGCGAGATGGGAAGGGAAGCTCACACATCAATTTATGGAACACAGA
The DNA here is from genome assembly GCF_023864275.1 of Schistocerca cancellata. Lineage (NCBI taxonomy): Eukaryota > Metazoa > Arthropoda > Insecta > Orthoptera > Acrididae > Schistocerca > Schistocerca cancellata. The sequence goes on along the minus strand of NC_064626.1, from coordinate 1,139,272,132 downwards.
GAAAGTCAACAGATGATATGCATGTCAGCTATCCAACTATGACTATGGATCTGCCCAGTTGTCTCGAAAATTCTGTTGCTTCCAAAATGAATTTGTGCAGGTGACCAATGCCAGACAGCATGTTTTGTATACAGTGGCAGCTCATACGAATGCAAGCTAGGTGTTCACAAATTTTTAAATTCAGATAAATGTGAGAGTGCAAAATTAAAAGCATCTGCTATATAACAGTTATACTTATCAACATATTTATACAACTTCAGCTGCTGTCAGTAACAACAACAACAACACCAACAATGACAAAAAGAACAACAACAACAACGACAATAATAATATGCATGACGTGTCTGAAAAAAGGAAGAGTTGTTTTTGTGGAATTTTGTTGTTTTGTACATAATTAAGTAAAGTTTATGGCAAGAACAAAATATTGTTTGTATGATATTGCAGGGCTTGTGTTATTCTGATTATGATGCAAAGGCACAGCAGCGACCACAGCCATTATGAAACACACCAAATGAATTCGCAATTGCGAATAAGGGCTACCATCAACTGTAGAATGGAATGACGACCATGAAAATTTGTGGTGGTCTGGGACTCGAACCCAGATTTGCTACTTACCCTGAGCGGTCACCTTACCATATTGCTATCTGTGCAGGATTCACGGCCAGACCCAAACTTCCATATGTCATCAATCATGCATCTATGACATGTACTCATACGTCCATTATGTAATTTCTGTACGGCTCAGACATTGTATTTAAAAGTCGCTTGCCCAGTATTGGCAGATTTTCACAACTGCAAATTAATTTGATGTGCTCTGTAATGGCTGTGGTCACCACAGTGCCTGTTTTGTTTGGACATGCATGCATGCGACTTTCAAGTATGTCTGACCTGTAAGGGAATATACATAATGGATGTACAAGTTCAGGTTGTGGACACATGGTTGACAATATAGGGAAGTTTGAGACAGGCCGTGAGTCATGCACGGATAGTCAAATGGTAAGGCAACCACTCGCAATGAGCAGAAAATACGGGTTTGAGTTCATGATCGTTATTCCATTCTACAGCTGACGGTAGTCTCCATTTGCAATTGCAAATTCATTTGAAACAATGTCTTTCACTACTTTCTGTTTCACATTTTTGCGTAAGTGGTAGTTTTAGTGCTTTTTTATTTTTCTGACAAATGTACAAGATGTCTAATTCATGTATTAGTTAACAAATTAACTTCTGGGCTGAAAATCAGGCATTCTTATGTTGCACCAACACAACTTATGCCTATTATACACTTCTTTGTTAAATGTTTGCTTGCAGTCAACTTATTTGATTTTGTCACTTTCTCAGACAAAGGATCTGGTTTGGAATGCCATAGTTTCTTTGCAGCTAACTTTTCCTGGTAATGGCACTTAATACAGGTTCAGTGGAGTTCATGTTGATACTCCAGAGGAAAGCCAATTTGTGCACAGAAGACAACCAACTTCAAACACAAACTGCTGTTTGCAGAAATGATTAAATTCAAGTAGTACTCTCTACAAACAAAGTCACTTGAGTAGAATACAAGTGAGGTGCTGAGAGCCATAAGAGCCGAAAGCACACCGTCTTCAACCCCACATATCAAAATGAATATCAGAGAAACCAGTGAGAAAGTTTTTCATGAATGCTCAGATACACATACAATGTGGGTCTACAGTACAGATAATCCTGACCCACCGTAAGATCAACAGATGTCAGAAGCAGGAATAAATGCAACAGTCTCACCATCAATGATGGTGTGCTTTTTAGTTCTCAATAGCTCATATGGATTGCTCTAGGATAAAATCCAAAACTTAATGTACTATATCTCATTCAGAATCCCACAAAATAGCTTTTGCTATCAGTATAACTACAACATATACAGATATCCAATCTAATTTTACAATATAATGAGTGAATTTGCATATCTGTGGCGTGTGCTACTGCCTAGCGGAATTTATCCAAGCAAATGTAGATGAAGGTCTGCTGTAGTGTGCTACACCTGGTGGCATTGACATTAACTCGTAGTTGACTGGTAAGCGCCAGCAATGCACACTGTGTACCGTGCACATTGTTTATCAAATTAATATGTATTTGCCACGTAACACAACTATATCGTGCCAGTTGCACATGCATAAAAGCTCCTTAAAACGAGCACAAGGGAAGGCGTGCTCATGACCCTGATGCCAAGTTTCACCATATTTAGAGGAGCAATATGTAGCACAGCATAGAAGATTTAGTGCCTTGTATTTCAGATTACACATCTAAATTATGTTTAACAGCATTCAAAGAAAAATAACCAATAAATCGTCAAGGTGTCAAACGTTAGGGTGTTCACATGCTCTTGTGTTCTTTCACAGTAGCCACCACTGTTTTTATAGTGCCACCACAGAAAACAACACTTGAGCCGTTGTATATCAAACATTTCCAGTCCATCACACATTTCAATGAAAGGTCTGCTAATGAGTGGAAGTTCTAATGGAATATTCATCATTGGGCTGGCACAAACTACTCTCGACGTTGTAGTTTGTCCCAGATATGTTTATATAGTATCGTGGTAACTGCAGCACGAGAGATGCTGTCATGCAGACTGTCTGGTGTACTTGAAGGATAGATGATAAAATGCTACCAGTGAAAGGGCATAAGTTTCTGTTTGAGTTCTGGTAAAGCACACTGGTCTGTGTAATTTTATTGCAATTTTCAAGCACCATGAAATATCAGATTTTCTGCATACGGCAGCAGATGCCCTGGCATGGAACTGAGTCTCTCACATTATACCAGGAGAAGGCTAACATTTTAGAAATAAAGAAACCTTTTACTATGCCCATCTAATAAAGTGATGATCATGCATACCATTAACTCTAATTCTCCATCTCTGTGACTGGTTCCACCTTGAGATCTGTCTGTGAAAACTGCTAGATGTTGTTTTGTTTTATTGTCATTGATTACAATTTTTGTTGTGACAGGGTAATAATTTGCAGAAATAGGTTCCTTTACTTTCACATCCCAAGTTGGACGATAGTTTCTTATTCGTTTTATCATCTCCCTGCCATTGCTGTCCGTGTAGAATGTCCCGTTGTTTTCAAAATTAGTAGAGAACCTGCTTATAACTTCCTTCCCACTTCCACCACTGAAACAAACAACAACAACTTCTTAATGATAAACAGTAACATAATCTAAAAACATAAGTTTCAAAAAAGTTGAATATATGGGGTATTACAGGTCATCACACTACATTACTGCAGAATCCAAAAAACTGTAAAATACAGTGCTTGCATTTTGGAAACAACTGAGGTGACACAAGTCATTGAATAGCTTCTAATATTGTGTTGGACCTCTTTACCTGGCATAGCACTGCAGATTGATGTGACATGGAGAACAAGTTGTTGAAAGTCCCCTGAAGGAATAATAAACTACGAGGTGTGTTCAAAAAGTAAGGTGACTTGATATTTTTGTAAAAAAATATTTACTTATTCATCAATATTCATGTTGTCCACTTCAAAGTAATCCCCCTCAGATACTTGTGCCAAAGCTTTTTCCAATCCTTGAAGCACTTCTCATAAGTACTTTTTTGGTACAGCCTTGTGTCCTTCCAGCGATGAAGTTTTTATTTCCTCAGTAATTGAAAATCTTCATCATTTCACAAGTCTCTTCAGTTGTGGGAACAGGAAAAAGTCTCAAAGGGCCAAATCTGATGAATATGGTGGCTGAGGCATGATTGTCATGTTGTTTTTGGCCAAAAAATCTCTCAAAAGCAACGATGAATGAGCAGTTGCAGTGTCATGATGCAAAAGCCATGAATCGTTTTTCCACAATTCCAGACATTTTTTGCGTATTGCTTCTTGCAAACAGTGCATAACATCAAGGCGATACTCCTTATTGACTGTATGACCTTGAGGCAAAAATTCATGATGCACTATGCCACAGAAATTGAAATAAAAAATGAGCAAAACTTTGACATTTGATCGAACTCGGCATACTTTTTTCAGTCTTGGCACTCTGGGACACTTCCATTGGGATGATTGGGCTTTGGTTTCAATGTCATAACTGTAAACCCATGTTTCGTCACCAGTTATTACCCTTTTGATCAAATCAGGATCATCATTGACATCATTCAAGAGCTTCTGAGCTATGCTTATAGGATGGTTCTTCTGATCAGAATTGAGAAGGTTTGGAACAAACTTTGCTGACACATGTCTCATGCCCAAAACATCTGAAAAAATTGCAGGACATGAGCCGACCAATATGCCAACATCCTCAGCAACTTCTCTTACAGTAGTTTGATGAGTTACTAAAAGAATTTTCTTCTCAGCTTAGAAGTTATCAGCTGTTGTTGATGTGCTGTCGTGTCCTGAGTGAGGTTTGTCATTGGCATCTTCTCAGCCATCTTGGAAACATTTTTTTACTTAGAGCAGACTCACTGCATGCCACTGTCATAAAATTTGATGCAAATTCTTGCTCCATTTCTTATAATAATCAAAAATCGCCAAGCACACTAAAACATGTTTCTCCTTTCTACCTGTCAAAAACAACAAAGTATGCTGTATGCTTGAAATTGTGAACATATGTTCAGGAAATTTGTACCAACATACCAAAAAAAGATTGATAATCGAATATACGTTGCCCGCGCAATTTGAAAAGTCACCTTACATTTGAACAGCTCTCATATGCTGCCTCTATACCCGTCCAGAATTGTGAAAGTGTTGCTGGTGCAGGATTGTCTGCTTGAACTGACATCTCATTTATGTCCCATAAATGTTTGATGGGATTAATATCGGGTGATCTGGGTGGCCAAATAATTTGCTTAAGTTGTCCAGAATGGTCTTCAAACTAATCACGAACAGTTGTGGCCAGTGACATGGTGCACTGTCATCCATAAAAATTCTGTTGTTGTTTGTTGCAAATGGTCTAAAAGTAGACAAATGTAACCATTTCCAGTCAGTGATCACTTCAGTTGGGCGTGAAGACCCAGTCCATTCAAAGAAAACAAAGCACAAACCGTAATGGAGCCACCACCAGCTTGCACAGTGCCCTGCTGACAACTTATGTCCATGGCTTCATGGAGTCTACACCACACTTGGACCCTATCATCAGCTCTTACCAACTGAATTCAGGAATTGTCTGACCAGGCCACAGTTTTCCAGTTATCTAGGGTCACTAACCAACGAGAGGCGCTGCAAGCGATGTCATGGTATTAGCAAAATGTACACATTCACTGTACATCCCACATTGATTTCTGTGATTATTTCATGTAGTGTTGCTTGTCTTGTGGCACTGACAACTCTATGCAGACACTGCTGCTCTCAGGCATTAAGTGAAGGTCTTTGGCCACTACATCTGTGGTGAGAGGTAATGGTTGAAATTTGGTATTCTCAGCACACTCTTGACACTGTGGCTATTGGAATATTGAATTTCCTAATGATTTCTGAAATGGTATGTCCCATGCCTCTAGCTCTAACTACCATTCCACGTTCGATGTCTGTTAATTCCCCCATGTGGCCATAATCATATTGGAAACCTTTTCACATGAATCACCTGAGTACAAATGACAACTCTGCCAATGCACTGCCCTTTTATACCTTGTGTATGTGATATTACCACTGTTTGTAGTGCATATCGCTATCCAATGACTTTTGTCATCTTAGTGTAAAGCTTTCGATTTTTGCAAGTTGATCAAAAGCTAACAAAAAGTTGTAAGATACGTACCATAGTCTACAGTACATTACAAATGAAAGGTCAAGTCATTGCCATTAACTGACAATTCTATGCATCGCGCAAATGCTGTAGACTCGACATCAAAAACCTAGGATAAGGCTGGGAAACAATCAGTAGATGCAGCAGCAAATCGAAACAAATAACAGCATAGAAAAATGTGAACAATGGTGTTGTAACGTCAAGTTTAACACATATATTTCAGAACGACACAACACATATAAGTCACAGAGTAAGTTGACAAGCAAGACATGTGTACACGTTAGCATTCGAATGAGCACTGAGTCCCAGTCTAGCGGCCACTGCTCGGCTGGCCGCTTAGGTGGCGCAGCTGCTGCATGGCTGGCAGACAGCGCCGCACATAGAGGACGTGCGTAATTGTGCGGTGGTGCTTTGAATGATCGGCGAGTCACAAAACTTTTCCCCCCTTTGAAATTGTTGCACTGGTCTTGATGGAGGTGTCCTGGAGATGGCTAACGTCCATAGGCATTGTTTGACTCACCGTAAAGTCTCGAGGAGGAGGCTTCCCGTACGGACGGAAGTGTCCTCGATGATAATGGGTCGAGATGACAGGAGACGTAGGGATCGAATCTGCTGGGGGCCCATGCACCAATCTGCCCATTGCGGCAAGTCCAGTTGATATGACAGGAGACATGGGTGATGTGTCAGCATCCATTGGAGGAGGAGGCGAGTAGATTAGCTCTGACAGAGGATGGTCATCCGGTTCCTGCATGGGCACGTCTCCTGGTGGCGTCTGTTCTTGTGCTGGCATCACGATGACGGTGAGAGGGCTGCGTTGCGAGTATTGAGAGATGCCAAGATCCCGAGCGTCAGGTAGAGCCGAAGGTGGTGTAGCAGTATTCGGAACAGGTGTTGCCGGCACATGAGGCCGAAGCTGGTCTGAATGACGCACTGCAACACCCGTGTCCATCTGGATTTCATACAGGCGTCTACCACGGTGTCGTAAGATGCAGCCCGGGCTCCATTTTGGCCGCCTGCCATATCCCCATACCCAGATGAGGTCGTCAGCAGTGAACCGGCCAAGTGAAGGCACCTGCGGCCATGAGGTGGAAGGCTGCAGAACGTGAAGTAGTGTGTGGGGCTGTTGGCCATGTATGAGCTCAGCTGGGCTGTGGTCGCCCATGGGGGTGAAACGGTAAGACGTCAGAAACTGGAGAAGCGCATCATCAGCAGCAGAAGAAGTCAGACATTTTCACATCTGAGCCTTAAATGTGCGGACCAGTCACTCAGCCTCACCGTTGGATTGTGGATGGAACGGCGGGGCCGTGACATGCATAACGCCATGACGAGCACAAAAATCCGCAAATTCGGAAGAGGCAAATTGCAGACCATTATCAGTAACAAGAGTAGAGGGGAGGCCTTCCAAAGAAAAAATGAGGGCAAGAGCACTGGTGGCTGCCGTGGTGGTAGGCGATGTGCAACGGACAATGAAAGGAAAGTCAGAGTAGGCGTCAATTACGAGGAGCCAATAAGTACCTAAAAAGGGTCCTGCAAAGTCAGCATGAATGCGCTCCCAGGGCTTCTCAGGCGAAGGCCACAGTGATGAAGATGACTTCGGGGCAGCGGCCTGTGACGCACAAGGGCCGCAGGCAGCGACCATGTGTGCTATTTCAGAGTCGATGCCAGGGCAGTACACATGACGGCACACCAGAGATTTTGTGCGAGACACACCCCCAGTGCCCTTGGTGAAGGAGGCGCAAGACCGAAGCACGCAAAGACACAGGTACCACAACACGCAGCGAAGCATTGTCAGTGGGGAGGAGGATAACACCATCCCTAGCCGTGAGGCGGTAGCGCAAAGCGTAGTAGTTCTGCAACGGATCAGAAGTCTTAGTGGGCGGGCGATCTGGCCAACCCTTCTGAATACAGCGTAAAACCCAGGAGGGGGTAGGGTCAGAATCCGTAGCAGCTGCCAGCCTGTCCCCAGTGATGGGGAACCCGTCCACAACCCGCTGCTCGGCAACATCCAGGTGGAAACACAGAAGTTTGTCCCTATCGAATGCCTGATCAGGACCCATGGGAAGGCGAGACAGAGCATCAGCATTTGCATGTTGAGCCATTGGCCGGAAATGAATCTCATAATTGAAGTGAGACAAGTAAAGAGCCCAACGCTGGAAGCGGTGTGCAGCCTTGTCGGGAAGTGACGTTGATGGATGAAACAAGGAAACAAGTGGTTTGTGATCCGTAACAAGATGAAATTTTGAGCCATAGAGAAAAACACCAAACTTATGATGAGCATAAATAATGGCCAAAGCTTCTTTCTCAATTTGAGAATACTTTTGTTGGGCATCCGTGAGCGTTTTGGAGGCATAAGCAATGGGTTGTTCCGAACCGTCAGAAAAACGGTGCGCAAGGACTGCACCGACCCCATATTGAGAGGCGTCTGTGGCAAGAACAAGATGTTGGCCAGGTCGATAAGTAGCCAGGCATGGGGTCTGTTTCAGTGTAGTCTTCAATTTCTGGAAAGCCGCTTCGCATGACGCGGACCAGTGAAAAGTCACGTTTTTATGCAACAGGCGATGCAATGGCTGAGCCACCAAAGCCGCAGATGGTAAAAACTAGTGATGGTATGCTATTTTTCCCAAGAAGGCCTGCAGTTCCTTAACAGATGTAGGGCGAGGAAGGGCATCGATCGCAGCAACAGTTTGCTGAAGCGGACGAATATCATCCCGAGAGAGTTGAAAACACAAGTATGTGATAGATGCCTGAAAAAATTGTGATTTCTGAAGATTACACTTAAGACCGGCAGTCTGTAAGACATGAAAAAGTGTGCGGAGATTTTGAAGATGTTCTTCAGTGGTGGAGTCAATGACAACAATGTCGTCCATGTAATTGATACACCCAGGGACAGGGAGCAATAATTGTTCCAAGAATCGCTGAAAGAGAGCAGGGGCGCTAGCAACCATGAATGTCAAGCGTTGGTATTGATAGAGGCCAAAAGGTGTGTTAAGGACCAGAAACTGCCGGGAAGCAGCGTCGAGAGGAAGTTGATGATAAGCTTCTGACAGGTCAATTTTAGAAAAATACTGGCCTCCAGCAAGTTTAGTGAACAGTTCTTCAGGACGGGGCATAGGGTAAGTGTCGATAAGGCATTGAGCATTTACAGTGGCTTTGAAATCGCCACAGAGACGAATATCACCATTTGGCTTAGCAACGACAACAACAGGAGAGGACCACTCACTGGAAGTGACAGGAAGCAAGACCCCTGAAGTAGTGAGACGATCCAACTCCCATTTTACCTGATCACGAAGGGCCACAGGAATGGATCGAGCCCGAAAAAACTTAGGCCGAGCAGTGGGTTTGAGCGTGATATGATCTTCAAAGCCATTTGCATGGCCTAACCCAGGAGAAAAAAGGGACGAAAATGTCTTTGACAAGGAATCCAGTTGAGCATAAGGAATAGCATCAGAGACAATATTGACAGAGTCATCTATGGAGAACCCAAAAACGCGAAAGGCATCAAAACCAAAAAGATTTTCTGCGTTGCTCTGGTCGACCACAAATATGGGAACAGTGCAAACGATGGATTTGTAAGATACCTCAGCATGAAACTGTCCCAAGAGAGAAATCTTCTGTTTATTGTATGTCCATAATTGCCAAGTGACAGGTGACAGGAGTGGAGAACCCAACTGAAGATACATCTGAGAATTAATTATAGTGGCAGCAGAACCGGTATCCACCTGCATGCGAACATCTCGACCAAGGATTTGGACAGTGAGGAATAACTTCCCTGAAAGGGAAGAAGTGCAATTGACAGACAACACAGAATCAGAATCAGCGTCATGTTCATTAACATCATGTATGCGGTCAGATTTGCAAACGGAAGACACATGACCTTTCTTTTTGCAATTGTGACACACAGCCCAACGTTGGATACAATCCTCACATGAATGTTTCGTAAAACACCGTGGACATGAAGTAAGTTGCCGGGGGTTTTGCTGCAGTTTCTTAGTGGGTTGTTTACGGTTAGGCTGAGGCGGCACGTGGGAATATACTGCGGCCACGTCGGCCGGCGTGGACGCGTCGCACGCGTCGTCAACAGCGCACAGAGGTTGTAATTCCCCGACATCACCCCACGCCTCTATTTGCGTCCCAGCGGCGCGAGAAATTTCAAAAGGCTGCGCAATGGAGAGAACTTAATTTAGAGTCGGATTTGCCAACTGAAGGGCCTGTTACCAAACTTCTTTGTTGGGCGCCAACCGGATAATAGCATCCCGTACCATGGAATCGGCATAGGATTCTTTGTGAACGTCAGTAACAAATTGACACTTTCGACTGAGGCCGTGAAGTTCAGCAGCCCAAGCGCGATAGGATTGATGTGGCTGTTTTTGACAACAATAAAAGGCAACACGAGAGGCTACCACATGCGTATGCTTTTGAAAATAGACAGACAGAAGTGAGCACATTTCAGCAAAGGACAAAGATGCAGGATCCTTCAAAGGAGCCAATTGCGACAACAACCGATACATTTGAGGTGAAATCCAGGAAAGGAACAGAGACTTACATGGTTGTTCGTCCGTGACATGAAATGCCAAGAAGTGCTGTCAAAGACATTTTTCATAATCAGACCAGTCTTCCGCCATCTCGTCGTATGGAGGAAAAGGAGGTATAGCCAACGACGAGAAACGCCCTGCATTTGATGCCACGACGAAATCGCGAATCGCCGCTGTTAGAAGCATTTTCTGTTCAAGGAGATTTTGCAATAGTTGCTCGACAGTAGCCATGGAAATCTGTGGGTCAACGGTGAAAAGGAAAAATCCACTACCTTGTCACCAATTGTTGTAACGTCAAGTTTAACACATATATTTCAGAACGACACAACACATATAAGTCACAGAGTAAGTTGACAAGCAAGACATGTGTACATGTTAGCATTTGAATGAGCACTGAGTCCCAGTCTAGCAGCCGCTGCTCGGCTGGCTGTTTAGGCGGCACAGCTGCTGCATGGCTGGCAGACAGCGCCGCACGTAGAGGACGCGCGTAATTGCGCGGCGGCGCTTTGAATGATCGGCGAGTCACAACAAATAGCTTAGTTTATGCCACACAAAAATTAAGTGTAGTCCATTTTCTAAATCATGCTTGCCACATTGACAGTTGTATACTTGAGGGTGGTTGTTGTTGCTGTTGTTGTTATTGTTGTTGGTTTGAAGTAGCACCTTTCTTTCTAATTTGCTGCATTAAATTTAGCTGGCATATGCGTGAATAGTGGTAGTTTATTGTGAAAGCACTATGCTGATTGTCTTTTTGAGAGTTACTGATCTTTTTTTAATTGTAATCCTCGACTCATAGCAGTATGCTGATTGTCTTTTTGAGAGGTACTTGTCTTTTATTAATTGTAATCCTCGACTCTTTCCACATGATCCCTGAAGGTTCTCCTTGATGGGATCTATGGAACATGATGGATGGATGATGGATGGATGAATGAATGAATGAATGAATGTGAAATTGCACAAACGAATACATATTAATGCCATGTGTCACCTATTGCATACACTTTTTCTTTTCATTTGAGACTGCTTTTCTGACATGTTTTACCCCACAAACAGAGCATCTCAGAAATATTGTGACAAACTTCCAAGACTTTTAGAGGGTATCTTGAAGAACACATCTAGGATAGGAAACCATGTCTAGCAATGTCATCCAATGACGCTACAGAGTGTCTAAATTATTGGCACCGTTGCCTGCCACTATGCCACCACTTTGCAACCAAACGTGACTTTGTACACTGATGGACCATAGGCAGAACATCTCATAATGTCGCTTGTTATTCACAGAACATCTCACAATGTTGCTTGTTATTCAGTAATCATGACTGATTGCCAATTGCCAGTGGAGAAGGTGGAGCTAGCTGCTGCATTAACAAGCCATGTCCCCTATGAATGTGATGCTCTCTTGGCTCTATGGATGAGGGTTTTGGACACAGATTTCCATTTGCAGTCTACTTTTCTCCTGTATACTGGAAAAGCATCTGAGGTCTTACAGGGCTCCAGAAGAAAAGTTAACTGTGGATGGATGCCCATGTCTGAAACCATCATCTAGACAGGCAACAGAGCATCACATTCACAGGAGACAAGACTTTTCTACGCAACAGCTAGCTCCATCTTCTCCACTGGTCATCCTGGCAATCAGTCACAATTACTGAATAACAAGCAACATTGTGAGATGTTCTGTGGAAGGTCCGTCAGCATAGAAAGTCACATTTGTTGCCACAGGTGTCGGCTGATGGCAGGTTCCGGCACTTATAACTTCAATGCTCTGCAGCATCGTCGGATGACTTTTCCAGACAATGGTTCCTATCCTTGAAGTGTTCCCTCTAAAACCCCACAGAATTCACTGCAACATTTCTGGGAGGCCCTGTATATTTACTTGAGTGCTGATTAACTCTCTCTCTCTCTTGTGTTATGCTCCCTAGATTTAGTTCATTATGTGACTTAGCCTTAATTCTGTTTGTAATAACTTCAAGTTGAACAAATATATTTCAAGGAAGACACAATACATGAAAGTCACAGATCAAGTAAACAGAGTAAGACGTGTGTACACTTTAACAGTAAAATCATAATTGAGTCCAAATCTAGCGGCCGCTGGCTAGCTGGCCGCTTAGGTGGCACTGCTGCTGCGTGGCTAGCAGACAGCACTGCATGAAGAGGACGCACATAACTGCGTGGTGGCACTTTGAAAGATTGGCGAGTCACAACACTGTTTATAATCACTTGATCTGCATCCTTGCCACATGTTATCTCACTGTCCTTCTCAGGCAATGTCACACAAATTCTTCTCCGTTTTCCTTATGTGCATAATACACAAATCTGCATGCTTACAGCATGTTAGGTCACTATCCTCCCTAGCTAATGTCATGCAAATTATTCTTTGCTTTCCTTACAAGCATAAAGCACCAAAAAATTGAGATCTACTGCTGCTTTCAATGTACGAGGGTAAGTGAACTATTATCCACAAAGTAATTATAAAATTTTATTGTAGTCAGATAGGAAACTTACAAGAACATCATTTTTTGACACAGTCTCATTGCATTTCAAGCACTTGGTCCATTGTTGTACAAGCTTCCTGATGCCCCCATAAAAGAAGATTCTTGACTGAGCTGCGAGCCAGGAATGCACTGCTTCTTTCACTGCTTTGTCCGAGGCAGATCGGTGGCCTCTTAATGCCTGTTTGAGTGGACCAAACAAGTGATAGTCAGAAGGGGCAAGATTGAGACTATATGGAGGATGATCCAGTACTTCAAATTTGTGTTTCTGGAGCGTTTCAGCATTGTGGGCAGCAGTATGCAGATGGGCATTGTCGTGCATCATCACAACACCTTTTGACAGCAATCCTCGGTGTTTGCTTCAAATTGCAGGATTTAGCCTGGCAGTAAGCATCTCACTGTAACATACACTGTTTATTGTTGTGACCCTTTCCCCATAATGTTCCAGTATGGACCTTGTGCATCCCAAAAAACCATAAGCATCAGTTTTCCTGTGGATGGTTGGGTCTTGAAATTTTTCTTGCATGGTGAATTTGGATGTTTCCATTCCATACTCTGCTAGTTACTCTCTGGCTCATAATGATGGATCCATGTTTCATCACCAGTAATGATCCTGTCTAAGAAGTTGTCCCCCTCTTTACCATAGCGATCCAAATGTTTTTTTTGCAGATGTCCAAGCACGTTTGTTTATGCAAATGTGTGAGCTGTTTTGGGATCCATCTTGCAAAAACTTTATGAAACCCAAGTCTGTTGTAGATGATTTCATAGGCAGAATCATGACTAATTTGTAGACAATGTGCCACTTCATCAATAGTTAATTGTCTGTCTAAGAGAATCATTTCATATGAACAGTCAATGGTTTCTTCATTTGTGGCAGTAAACGGTCGTCTGGCTCCTTCATCGTGCGTAACACTTGCATGGCCATTTCAGAATTTTTCAATCCATTTGTAGACACTCCATTGTGGCACAACACTGTTCCCGTACTGTACCGAAAGTCTTCAATGAATTTTGGCCCCTGATACCCCTTCTGACCACAAAAAACAGATCACTGAATGTTGCTCTTCTTTGTTGCAAATAGACAGCAGAGCAGCCATGATTAACAGCATGGCAGTGATAAAGAAACTAACCTAGCAGCTTGAAAATTACAAAGATAAAACAACAAATAAACAAAGAATGCGTCATCAATGTAAAACAACAGTGCTACCAAAATTTAAAAAAATATAACTAAATTGCAGATAATAATTTACTTACCCTCGTATTTACGCCTGTATAATATTTGGAGTTACAGTATGTTCATCTATACCCAGGAGTATATTGTTCTGCATACACAAATGATTATTTTATTTAATGTTATATCTGTGAGACTAGAAGAGTAATTCCTAAACATATTTTTCCTTGATATTGAAGTATGGAAACTGATCAGATTAAAGATCTTTCATAGAAACTGACTACTTATTATGCATTCCTTCTCTGCAGTTATTCTACTAGAAAGTCTCTTAGTCCTGAATGCACTAATGTATTAGAGATGTCTGTAATGTTGGAGAATAAAACTTGTGACCTCAGCAAACAAAATATCTTGGGGTGACGGTTTCCTTTCCCTTTCTTGTAGATCACTCCATTCAGGAATTTCTGTTTGTGTTATACAATTATGAAAGTGAAATGGAGATAGGGCAAACGCTTCTGTTCAACTGACTTTGGAGAACTACTTATTGCACCAAAGTACTTTTTTAATGCAGCAGCTTAGCATTTTGACTTAGCTGTCATCATACATACTTTCATTTTGTTTCCATCACCTTTCATGTATATGACTGTAGATATACTTCCCTAATGAAAACTGTAATTAAATTTCCATATAGATTATGCATCCACATCTAGCATAACCCTCCCCCCTCCCCCGCCCCGATGAACCATGGACATTGCCATTGGTGGGGAGGCTTGTGTGCTTCAGCGATATGGATAGCCATACCTTAGGTGCAACTACAACGGAGGGGTATCTGTTGAGAGGCCAGACAAATGTGTGGTTCCTGAAGAGGAGCAGTAGCCTTTTTCATAGTTGCAGGGGCAATAGTCTGAATGATTGACTGATCTGGCCTTGTAACATTAAGCAAAATGGCCCTGTTGTGTTGGTGCTGCGAATGGCTGAAAGCAAGGGGAAACTACAGCCGTAATTTTTCCTGAGGGCGTACAGGTTTACTGTATGGTTAAATGATGATGGCATCCTCTTGGGTAAAATATTACAGAGGTAAAATAGTCCCCCATTCAGATCCCTGTGCAGGGACTACTCAGGAGGACATAGTTATCAGGAGAAAGAAAACTGGTGTTCTACATATCGGAGCGTGGAATGTCAGATCCCTTAATAGGGCAGGCAGGTTAGAAAAATTTAAAAAGGGAAATGGATAGGTTAAAGATAGATAGAGTGGGAGTTAGTGATGTTCGGTGGCAGGAGGAACATGACTTCTGGTCAGGTGAATACAGGGTTATCAATACAAAATCAAGTAGGGGTAATGCAGGAGTAGGTTTAATAATGAATAAAAAAACAGGAGTGCAGCTAAGCTACTAAGAACAGCATAGTGAACGCATTATTGTAGCCAAGACAGAAATGAAGCCCATGCCTACTACAGTATTACAAGTTTATATGCCAACTAGCTCTGCAAATGGCAAAGAGATTGGTGAACTATATGATGAGATAAAAGAAATTATTCAGATATTGAAGGGAGAAAAAATTTAATAGTCATGAATGACTGGAATTTAATAATAGGAAAAGGAAGAGAAGGAAAAGTAGTGAATGAATATGGAATGGGGGTAAGGAATGAAAGAGGAAGCTGCCTGGTAGAATTTTGCACAGAGTGTAACTTAATGATAGCTAACAATTGGTTCAAGAATCATGAAAGAAGGTTGTATACATGGAAGAGGCTTGGAGACACTGGAAGGTTTCAGATAGATTATCTAATGGTAAGTCAGAGATTTAGGAACCAGGTTTTAAATTGTAAGACATTTCCAGGGGCAGATGTGGACTCTGACCACAATCTATTGGTTATGAATTGTAGATTAAAACTGAAGAAATTGCAAAAAGGTGGAATTTAAGGAGATGGGTCCTGGATAAACTGAAGGAACCAGAGATTGTATAGAGTTTCAGGGAGAGCATTAGGGAATAATTGACAAGAATGGGGGAAAGAAATAGAGTTAAAGAAGAATGGGTAGCTTTGAGAGATGAAATAGTAAGGCAACAGAGGATCAAGTAGGTAAAAAGATGAGGGCTAGTAGAAATCTGTGGGTAACAGATGATATATTGAATTTGATTGATGAAAGGAGAAAATATAAAAATGCAATAAATGAAGCAGGCAAAAAGGAATACAAACGTCTCAAAAATGAGATTGACAGGAAGGGCAAAATGGCTAAGCAGGGATGGATAGAGGACAAATGTAAGGATGTAGAGGCATATATCACCAGGGGTAAGATAGATACTGCCTACAGGAAATTTAAAGAGACCTTTGGAGAAAAGAGAACCACTTGTATGAATACCAAGAACTCAGATGGAAAACCAGTTCTAAGCAAAGAAGGGAAAGCAGAAAGGTGGAAGGAGTATATAGAGGGTCTATACGAGGGCGATATACTGGAGGGCAATATTATGGAAATGGAAGAGGATGTAGATGAAGATGAAATGGGAGATATGATACTGCGTGAAAGGTTTGACAGAGCACTGAAAGACCTAAGTCAAAACGAGGCCCCGGGAGTGGACAACATTCCATTAGAACTACTGATAGCCTTGGGAGAGCCAGCCCTGACAAAACTCTACCATCTCATGAGCAAGATGTATCAGACAGGTGAAACACCCTCAGACTTCAAGACAAATATAATAATTCCAATCCCAAAGAAAGCAGGTATTGACACATGAAAATTACTGAACTATCAGTTTAATAAGTCACGCCTACAAAATATTAACACAAATTCTTTACAGACAAATGCAAAAACTGGTAGAGGCCAACCTTGGGGAAGATCAGTTTGGATTCCATAGAAATTTTGGAACATGTGAGGCAATACTGACCCTATGACTTATCTTAGAAGATAGATTAAGGAAAGGCAAACCTATGTTTCTAGCATTTGTAGACTTAGAGAAAGCTTTTGACAATGTTGACTGGAATACTCTTTAAAATTCTGAAGGTGGCAAGGGTAAAATACAGGGAGTGAAAGGCTCTTTACAATTTGTACAGAAACCAGGTGGCAGTTATAAGAGTCAGGGGGCACGAAAGGGAAGCAGTGGTTGGGAAGGGAGTGAGACAGGTTTGGAGCATATCACCAGTGTTATTCAATCTGTGTATTGAGCAAGCAGAAAAGGAAACAAAAGAAAAATTCGGAGTAGGAATTAAAATCCATGGAGAAGCAATACAAACTTTGAGGTTCGCCGATGGCATTGTAATTCTGTCAGACAGCAAAGGACCTGGAAGAGCAGTTAAATGGAATGGACAGTGTCTTAAGGAGGATATAAGATGAACATCAACAAAAGCAAGACAAAGATAATGGAATGTTGTCAAATTAAACCAAGTGATGCTGAGGGAATTAGAGTAGGAAATGAGATGCTTAAAGTAGTTGATGAGTTTTGCTATTTGGGGAGCAAAATAACTGATGATATTCAAAGTAGAGAGGATGTAAAATGTAGACTGGCAATGGCAAGGAAAGTGATTCAGAGGAAGAGAAATTTGTTAACATTGAGTATACCTTTAAGTGTCAGGAAGTTGTTTGTGAAAGTATTTGTATGGAGTGTAGCCATATATGGAAGTGAAACATGGACAATAAATAATTTAGAGAAGAAGAGACTAGAAGCTTTTGAAATGTGGTGCTAGCGAAGAATGCTGAAGATTAGATGGGTAGATCACATAACTAATGAGGAGGTACTGAATAGAATTGGGAAGAAGAGAAATTTGTGGCACATTAGGACTAGAAGAAGGGATCGGTTGGTAGGACATGTTCTGAGGCATAAAGGGATCACCAATTTAGTATTGGAGGGCAATGTGGAGGGTAAAAATCATAGAGGGAGACCAAGAGATGAATACACTAAGCAGATTCAGAAGGATGTAGGTTGCAGTAGGTACTGGGAGATGAAGAAGCTTGCACAGTATAAAGTAGCATGGAGAGTTGCCTCAAACCAGTCTCTGGACTAAAGACCACAACAACAACAACAACATCTAGTATTCACTTTTGAGGTTTATACTTTGGTATCAAAGTCTATAAAAGGCTGACGGTAGACATAAGGTAAGAAACTGAAAATGACTAGATGTTCAAAAGGAATGCAAAGGAACATGTGATTAGCTAACCCCTCTAATATTTGTACTTGTGAATGTAAATTATGCATAACTCCATTTAACAGACCTTGACTTAGCCAGTATATTGACATCAGATAGCAGTCTTTGTAAAGTTAATTTGTTTGACGCGTTAGATGGAAAATCAGCAGCTGGTAGAGTAGGAAGAGTGGTGGTGGTATTTGTCAAAGTAGCTGTTTTTTTTCAGATTGAAAATATATGTGTATGAAGTAATTTGTAAGTAATTCCCATAGTTATCAGTGTGAGTAGATTAGAACTTATAATAGTTTGTTTGTAATATACTTACAACTGCCTTTTAATATATAATTTGATTCATTTCCTATCCCTTAAGGCTTTCCTTCATGATGTGATTCACAAAACTCAACTGAATGAATGAGTGAATGAATCAACAACTTTGGCTTCTAGATAAATGAGATTATAGATATTTCACAAGATATTTATCTACAGTATTTTATGATTAGTTAACAAGGTATTTATCTATAGTATTTTATGGTTTGTCACATTGTCTGTTTGCTTTTTTCTCAGAATCTTTGGATGACATTTCTTTAATGATTTAATGATTTTTTATGACATTTTGCTGATGGCCACCATCAGTGGAGAGTGAATCTTTGGCAATGCCAGCCACTTGTGCTGGTGAAACATCACGAAAATCATTGAACACCCATCAACCAAAAATCTTGAGACAAAAGCCAACAGGAAATACGTCAACAGGTGAGTGCAAAAGCCTCAAAAATTTTCTATTTTTATTTCCACTACCAAGTCATTTATATTTCCAACTAAACGTGCATGTTTACTTTGGAAAAAACAGTGACAATAGCAAAATTGCAACACTAAAGCCATTCACTTACTTGACGGGAATTGGTCCAGCTAACCACTCTAATTCAAAATGGTTATCATCTTTATAAACCCTAACAACTTGGCTTATCCAATCTGTGAAGATCTGATGAACTTCATCTACAATTTCTCCTGTAACAAAATAAAAATAAAAACATTAAAGATTATGAAACAGTGTTTTCCATATGTCCAGACATAGCTGACATGATTTTCGCTGAAAGAAAACTCCAAGAAAAAAATCAAACAATTGAAAGTCCAGGCTTGAATATCAACAGTGTTATGAAAAAGATAGGTTGCCACTCACCGTAAAGATGTTACATTGAGTTGCAGGCAGGCACAATCAAAAGTGTGTTACACATTGAACTTTTGGCCGAAGCCTTCTTCAGAAAAGAAAAAAAGACACACACACACACACACACACACACACACACACACATTATGCATGAATGATCCCCATCTCTGGCCACTATGAAACTACACTGATGAGATGCAGCAATCTGGAGTGGGTGGGGAAGATGAAGGCATAGCAGGTTTTCGGTGAGGGGAGAGATATGAGCTCTGCCTGTCAGAGCATGTGGGGATTAAGGGACTAGACAGTGGCAGGACAAGGATGTCTGCTGCACAGTCAGGAGACTATGATGGATGGGGGGCGGGGAGGGAGGGGGGGGAGGAGGGGATTGAGGAGAGAAAAAGGAGAGGAACAGAGAAGAGGAAAAGACTGATGGGTATGTCAGCAGAGATCTGCACACAGTGAGGGTGAGTGGACGTGAATTGGGAGGAAGTGATAGGACAGATGAGGCAGAAACCTTTTGGTGGAGGTTGTGGGGATAGTAGATTATCATAGACTGAGGCCTGGATGATTTCAGGAATGGAGAATATGTTCTAAGGATAACTCCCAACTGTGCAGTTGAGAAAAGCTGGTGGTAGAGGGGAGGATGCAGATGTCCCGTAAAATGTAGAGAACAATAACACTGCCTTCCTCCCTCATGCCCCAGTACTGCTCCAACATACAGCACTAGCCAAAAGCCTGTCAATCATGATAGTTCAGTCATGACACTGCGTTTCGGCTGCATGTGAGGGGACTATGGGCTATGTCCGGTAGCTGTGAGATTTGCGTAGTACACACTCTTTAGATGAAGAATCAGACTTCAATAATTTGCACCTATAATCGTGTTCAGCTAGTCTGTTGGTCATGGCTCACCCTGAGTGATGAATATCAAAGTTATCATGGGCAAGACATAACATGAAATTTTATGTATATCACCGCTGTCTACTAATTGTCTCTGACATATACAATAAGGGGCAACCCCTCACCTATAGCAGACTGATAATGTGGTGCTGCATAGATGCATGTAACACAAAATAGTGTTCACTAGCTTTCAACAGCTGGCTCCTTTCCACATGCGGACACCCAACACATTCTACCATTACCATGATGACACTGATTGTTATATCCTACGCTATTTGCAAAAATAACTGTAAGTTTTAGCAAACAATTAATGCAAATTAACAAAGGTGTTATGTGATAACAGTCTGAGGGTGGCCGCTAGAGTGAACCACCTACCAAAACAGGCTGAGTGATGGACGATGCAGCAGTGTGTTTATGTGATTCACAGGTTGCAGTCCACACACGCTGTCTTCCATCACAGTCATCAAACGCAATGAGCACTTTCATGTTCATAGAATGAGGAAGAACATCAGGCATTGCAAACCTACTGGACCACTTCATCATATATATGTACTATATTTGTACTATCCAGCCTACTTAATTAATATCATAACAGTACTTTTCCAAGATAAAATGAGATTAATTCATTCTCCGTTTTGTAATTTTCCAGAGTTTCCAAAACTTTCGAAAGTGAGTACTGGTTACAATGCTGTGAGGCTGTTCAAAATGTTTTGTATGCCTTTTGTGCTTCTAGCGCATTTGAAGTCACGCTTATAACATACATGCTGTGGCGTTAACATTGAATAAATTACTGGAACCACTCTTCAACAATCAATTCCAAGAAGCCCTCTTCTAGCCCTCAGAGAGAATGAACATGCCTAGAGAGCAGCTCTGCTTGCAACCCTGTTGTCTTTCTTTCTTTAGTGGCATATCAGACACCTACAGTGCATACACTTCTTTGTGTTTTCATTGAAGAGTCTGAAAGAGCTGATAAAAAAAAAACTTGTAGGGACTGTGGGTCAGAAACAGTATGCTTATTATGTTACTGATTCTGGAGTAGCAGCCAAAACTACTGCTTTGGTGTTATGGATAGGAAAAAATAGTGTTGGAGACTGGAAAAAAACCGAGCAGAAATTGAAAAGTGGTGTGCTTCCAAAGTTAGTGGAAGTGGAATAAAAGTAAGAAAGACAATGTTGAAAGGTAAGCATAAGGAAGTTGAGGTGGCTTTATTTTTGTTGGGTGAACATTTAAGAGGAAAAGGTTTGCCCATTGCTGGGCCAGTATTGCAAGGAAAAGCATTGCAGTTTCAGCAGTAAATAGAAGAAGCTTCAGAATATACTGTCAGTGATGTTCAATATTCACCAGATTCTCGTTAGTGGAGAGGCTCTATCTGCTGACAGTGAGGGTTTTTTTTTTGTTGTTTTTTTAGGGAAGGAGACCAGACAGTGAGGTCATCGGTCTCATCGGATTAGGGAAGGACGGGGAAGGAAGTTGGCCGTGCCCTTTCAAAGGAACCATCCCGGTATTTGCCTGGAGCGATTTAGGGAAATCATGGAAAACCTAAATCAAGATGGCCGGATGCGGGATTGAACCGTCGTCCTCCCGAATGCGAGTCCAGTGTGCTAGCCACTGCGCCACCTCGCTCGGTCACTGACAGTGAGGCTCTGCCATTGTTTAAAGACTATCTTTCGAAGTTAATTGACAAGAAGTGAACTAGTGGTGAAAAGTTGTACAACTGCAATGAGAATGGTTAAAATTACAATATGCTACCTCTGAAAATGCTTGCTTCAAGAAATGAATCTGTGGCAGCTAGATACAAGAATAATAAAGAACAATTTACTGTGTAGGCTTGCAGTAATGCAAGTGGCACACATAAGCTTATGCTTACATTAACAGAAAAATCACAGAGACCTAGAATTTTCAAAAACCTGAAAAATCATGGATCATTGCCCCTACATTACACTCATTGCAAAAAAACCATGGATGAATTGACAAATCTTTAAAACCTGGTTCCAAAATGAATTTGCACCAGCTGTAGAGAAATATGTGAAAGACAACAGTTTGCCAAGAAAGTCCTGCTGTGTCTTGATAACACACCTTTGCATCTTACCAGCAATGTACTCACAGACAGAGATGTGAAAACATTATTTTTACCACCAAATGTGACTGCTCTTTCTCAGATTATGGATAGGGCATCCTTGAAATAATAAAAAAAATGTATTTCCACTGTCTTCTCAGATTGTTGGTATCAGAGATTGATAATAGTGTAACCATTCTGAAGATGAGTGATTTGCTAGATGTCATAAATGGTTGGCCAAACTGTGTGAAAAAATTCCAAACATATAACTTGTGGAACCTTGGAAAATTCATTTAGACAATGAAGCTGGACATAACTTTGACTCCATGTGTGAAACCGAAGTCAAAGAGGGGAACAATAGTGCTGTTTGATTGTTCAAAAAATTTACCAGGTTCTGAGAATGTCAGTGAGAGGACATTACAGAATTGATGGCAAATGATGAAGTTGGTGAACTAACTGACAATGATATTGCGGGGATGGTGAAGCAGGGGGATGAAACAAGATGACAATAGAAATCTCTTCCCACATTCAGAAGGGTTCAAGACGATTGAGGTAGTGCTACAGTATGTTAGTGAGCAGGAAGAAGCAGCTCCGACTAATACCATCTGCTTGTGTAAGTGGAGGGACTCTGCAGCACAGAAGAGGCCTAAAGGAGGAAAACAGTCATCTAGCAAAGACTTTTTGAAAACATCAAACTCGTAAGTTTCATCTTTTTCACTAGGCTTAGCTTTACACATGTATGTAATCATGCATCCGTGCTGTACAATACAGATAATTTTATGTTTTCTGTAATAACTTTGAAGGGTGTATGTGCATAATAAACATTTATAACTAGCATATAGTATGTAAGAAGTCATAAAATTAAAACACTGTAACAAATTACTACTTTGATAATGAACATAAACTCTATCTAGACTTAGGACTTTCTGATCACTCAGCTTTGTTTATCTGACTGCCAAAAACTGATAAAGATAATGCAAGAAAAACTTGGATCAGAATAAGTTTCAATAAAACAAATATTGAAATATTCTATGAGAAACTAAGTAAAGTTAAGTGTTATCTCGGGAATCGTGATTCTTAAAAAGTTTTCTTGAAGTATTTAATGAAACTTTCCCACCAAGATCATTTTGCAATAAAACATCAAGTAAGGAAAAATGGATCACACCAGGAATAAAAATTTCCAGTGAGAAGAAAAGGAAGCTACACAATCAACTGAAGTACAACAAAGATCCTGATTTTGTAAAATATATTAGGAAATATAAAACTATTTTTAAAAAAGTTATGAAAGCTTCAAAAGGAATAGCAAATAAATCCATTCTAGGGCAAACAAGTAAAACAAGGGCAGTAGGTCTGTAGTTAAGATTGAATTATGTGCCAAAAATTACAATCAAGACATTTCAAAAATCAAACTTAAGGAAAAATCTGTTGTAAATCCAGCTCAACTATCTTAGAGTTTCAATGAGTACTTCATAAATGTAGCAAAATATTATTTAGATGTAGCAAATTATGAGCAGGAAGTAAATAGTTTTGGGTTGAAAGGCAATATCACTGAATGTCTTAAAAAATTCAACACAGTCCCAACAAAAGTTGCTGAAAATGTCATACTATCTTTAAAACACAAAGCCTCTGCAGGTTGGGATGGGATACAAACCAAAGTAATTAAAAAAGTTTAGAACATAATAGCTCATCCACTCTCTCTCATAATAAACAAACCATGTGAGGAAGGCTATTTTCCTGATCTGTTGGAATATGCAGAAGTAAAACCATTGTTTACAAAAGGCTCCTTCAGAAGATGATATGGGAAATTGTTGCCCCATTTCTATACTGCCTGTCATATCAAAAACATTTGAAAAAATTGCAGCTTTACAGATACAAAGCTTCATCACACAGTATGATATCATTTCAAGTAACTAATTTGGCTGCCTACAAGGTAAAAACACAGTACGTGCAATAAATGAGTTTACTGAAAAAATTACTTCATCGTTAGATAGGAAAGCTAAAGTTGCATGCATATTCTGTGGTCTTACACAAGCATTTGAATCTGTAAACCATGCCCTGGTACTTTTTAAACTCAATAGGTATGGAATAAGGGATATTGCTTTGAAACGATTTGAATCATATCTCACGGAGAGGAAACAAAAGGTAATAATGACATCAAATGGAGGAGATTACTTCTCAGAGTGGAAACTGTATCATAGGTGGTTCCACAAGGCTCAATTTTTGGACCAGTTTTATTCATGTTTTACATAAATAACTTACTTCTCAATATAAATACTCATCTAATATTGTTTGCAGATGATACTTCTGCCCTAATTGAAAATGAAAATTCTGACAATATACTACAGAGTATCATGAATATTGTAAGTAACTTGGAAACATAGTTCAATCTAAATGGCTTAAGCCTAAACATTTCAAAAGCCCACATAATGAGCTTTAAAACCAAACAATCAAAAACTGAAGAAATCCATATTACTTACAATAATCAGAAAATGAAAGAACTTGACTCAGTCAGATTCCTAGGAATAAACTTAGACAAAAATTTGAGTTGGAATTCATTTGTAGAGCATCTAGCAAATAAATTAAACAGTCTTGCATTTTCAATGGAAATTTTAGCCGTTGCCACAGACACCAGGAAAATGGCATGCTTTAGCTACTTTGAATCTGTTATTATATGTGGCATAATTTTTTGGGAAACTCATGAAACGTTACATGAATTTTAAAGTTGCAAAAATGAATCATTCATAAAGTGTGCACTGCGCCAACCAAGGGTTTCACTTCGACCATTATTTAAAGACCTAAAAATATTAACTGTCCCCTCTTTATACATCTTTGAGGTGATTCTTTTCCTATCCTTCAAAAAGCCATTTTGAACATTCCACAAGACATAAGTCTTTATGCTCACCTCACATCACTTACAATTGTGTGCTCAGACATCTCAGTATATGGTCATGAAAATTCAAAACAATATAAAAGGGTGTGACATAATGAATAAGAAGATAAATATTTTTAAAAGCAAATTATATGATTTTCTAAGTGAAAGATGCTATTACTCGGGGGAAGATTTCATGAACAACAAAGTGACACTTTGAGCTGGATCCCTAAAATGGAATAAAAGTTTAGAATAATTAGAGTGATTGTAAATATTGTAAGTTTTTCAAAATTTTAAATAAGTAAATTCTTCACCAGGTAATATTGAAAGTGTGACAAAATTTCAAGTAAGTGGATTGTAACCTGGACATGTCTCCTGCACATCAGAGATATGTTCTGAAATTATGTACTTTATGAGATGAATAAAACACATTTCACGGAGATTTTGTACAGAGCAAATGAGGAATGGTGTCTCAGATTTGTACTACCAAGAGAAAGCAAACTGACAAGAATATTAACATGCATAACAAAGCAGCTGTTGAAGTCATTGGTGTTGCTACTTGCAGCATATTCAGCAACTGGATGGCAAAGTTTGTGTTTGCCACAATTTGGAGGTGACCCATTGGCGTCTACAGGATGGCCAGCCAGTCTGGAAATGTTTATGATTTTTATTTAAAAAATTTATTTCAAACTCTGTATTTCCATCAAATCTGCCAAATACACTCCCAGCACCAGTTTCTACTGTGCCTAGGTGCCTGACAACCACAGAGTTATGCCACATCTTAGCCAATAAGGAATATATGAGCCAACTCATGTCTGGTTGCTCGAGGATCCTGGTGGGCAGTGTGCTGTGGCATCTCTCTCTCTCTCTCTCTCTCTCTCTCTCTCTCAGTTTCTAACTTCGAGAGAGAGCAGATGCTATCTCACAATTCAGACTTTAGACAGAGCGGGCAGCTCCTACCATTCAGTCTTGGCCCTGTCTAGACTGGCAGTCAGCCTTTACTTTGCCCCCAGGGCGAGCCCTTTCTGTATTCCGAGCATCTTTCTTTATTTAACTCTGATGTCAGGCATCCTGCTTTGCATCATGTACAGATGTGAGTACACAGTTGGTTACCTGTAACGTCCACACAAAAAGCTGCACAGTAATTGCAGCATAGTTGATATACTGCTTGACTGATTTCACATGTAGCTTTGCCTTTTACAAGGCAGGAAATGCCTGTGAATGGGGTACGTTATGAGGTAGTGGATGGGTGTATGGGACAGGTCTTGTGCATGTCATCCACAAGGGAATGACCTGTGGGACACAGGACTGAGAGCAGGACTGGAGTAGGAATGGATGAAGATGTTCCGTAGATTGAGTGGGCAGCAGAACTTTAGATGAAATTGGTAAGATTTGGGGTAACAATTTGTGTATCATGACCTTAGATTAATTTTGTTAGCTTATATACATGATGATTTAAAAAAACTGACATGGTACACTGAGCATACAACAAGGATCAGTAATGACATAGGAACTGGGGGTTGCAAATGACACGAGAGGGCTCTATGGTCACAAGAGGGCAATGCCTTACTAAGACAGACAGAATGCACAGTGTGACACTATTCACACCGTGGAAGTGTTGGGGGAGTAATGTGGCTAGCTACAAGTACCATGAAATGGCTGAGATGCATTTGATTTTTGGCATGTCCAATTGCAATGGATGAGAAGCTGTGATATAGTATCATGTCACACATTATTTGCCACCCTGCATCACCAATTGTGCAAAACTGGTTTGTTCAGTGTGCACAAGCTGGATGTTGGTCGCCAATGAACATTACAGACAGTTGTCACAGAAGAAAGCATTCTCAAAAGGGTGCAGTGTATGTCATCAACAAGTATACAAGGTGTTTCCAATGCCACTGATATCCTCCAACCATCCGTCTTGTGCATTGTACTTGATGAAGAACTGCATCTGTTTCATTTCCAATGAGTCCAGGCGTTGCAACCAGAGGACTACAGCAAGTGCATGGGATTTGTGGAGTGGTTTCTGCAGAAATCTGCTGCAGACCAAAGCTTCACTGTGAGTGTCCTCTTCAATGATGTGGCTGCCTTCTCACTCGAGAGTGTGATGAACGTTCCCAGTCAGCATATGTTGGCAGATGTGAATATACATGCTGCACATTTGCATGCCTGACAATGCAAATCTACCCTTAACATTTGCGCTGGCATCATCGAAATCTGTTTAATTGGGTCATGTATTCTCTTGGGCCAACTTGATGGGCACATGTATCTTGTACTCCTGCAAGAGCTTCTACCAGACATGCTCAATTGTGTTCCAATCCCTGACCATCAGCACATTCAATTTCAACAAGACAGAACCCCTGCACATTTCAGCAGACAAGTGAAGGAATAGGTCCCTGTGGGCTATTCACATGGTCACCATGAACTCAAAATCTATCCTCAATCAATTTGTTTCTTTGTATGTGGGGGAGGGGTGTAGGTGAAGGGCTTTGTGTATGAAACACCTATTACATCACTGGAGGACCTAGTGGGCAGGATTGTTGCAGCTGCAGAATGTCTTCAAAATACACCAGGTCTCTTTGAGAGAGTGTGATGTTCAATGGAGCATCAGCCTGATGCATGTCTTGATGCATCTGGACAACACATTGAGCACCTACTGTAGTCGGTTTCCATTAGTAGTGTGTGACTGAATAACTGCAATTCCCTTTTAGTAGCGCCAGATGGCCTCTGCGTTCCTCAGTTCCTATGTGGTTACTGCTCCTTGTTGTATGTTTGATGTGCCAAACCAGTTTGTAAACTTTTTTTGATCACCCTGTGTAGTGTTAGTACATAATGTCAGCTGTGTTGTAATTGTTGGTTGTATGAGGCACGTTATGTGTTAGTGAAGATTTGATTTGAGGTAATTAAAATGAAGTGGAGGCTGGCAGGACATGTAGCTGCGTAAATTGATGGTAGATGTACCAAGAAAGCTCTCAGTAGATTCCAAGACATTAGGAATGTCTGAGACAATGAGCAACTGGAAGATCGATAGATGACTGGTTGTGTGCAATTGAAGTCTGGACCAGACCTTTGTGTATCAGTGTGCACACACTGGTGGAAGTACTGTAAAGCATTAGTCTGGAATTTAGGAAATTTAGGTGGACTCACATGGGTGCTGTGGAATTCCAATATTGAATTGTTAAAAGGGTCTAAAGCTGTGTTCAGTTATATTTCTCTTTTTTTCTCCATCTGATGTGCACTGACATTTTGAATTAATTGTGACTAGTTTGAACTTTTCTGTTCTGTACTGAACCTTCCTCCAAGTGATTTTGAAATGATTAATAATAATATCCATACATTTTGACCTATAAATAACTGTTCAACTTTGAACATTCCTTGCCTTACTGTAAGTGCCTACTTCACACCAAGTCATCTGTTAACCTAACATCTTTTGTTTGTTGTGGCATAAGAGAAATATCTTGCCATGCCTGAAACACATACTGTGTACTTTCATAAAGATTGCTGGATGAGTTTGTTATGAATGTATATGTCTTCCCACTGTATTGCAGGCATGATCTGTGGGTGACATATCAGGGAAGTGGGTGGGCCAGTCAAGTATCCCTACATTCCTCAAGGAAGCAACAGTGCAATATTGGGTCTCTCATTACCATATTAGAGTATGCCATTTATACCCCTTCATGAATGGTATGACAAAAGGGTTTGCATACTGGTAACCATTTGGCCTCCCTTCAGCAATTGCCAAATTAGTCCTGTTGTCATATCCAACAGCTCCCCATACTGTAATGTGATGCCAGAAGTCAGGAAGGCGAGAATCTCAAGAATTGCACCTTCCTGTGAGCTTCCACTATGTCATCATGTTAGTGTTGTCATTGGCTGACCACCACAAACAGAGGTGAGATTCATTGCTGAACACCACAGTACACCACTCAGTGTCCCAGTTTGTGTTGGCTCTAGATCAGAGCTTGGCACTGTTTTCATTGCAACAACAGATTCAAGCCATGTCAGTTTCAGTTTTAACTTATTTTTCAGATCTTTTGCGAAAAGTATCATTGCCAACATTAACCCCTATATAGTTACAAGGTATGGATAAGCTATATGGAACATAAATTACACTGTGTGCTAAGTATATACTAAACTTTATTGCTCATTAATGCATGAGTTACAATCAATGTTCGACATGTTAGCAAGCTAAACATTGACTGCCACAGCACTGCTGAGGTCAGAGATACGATTCTGGCCTCCAGACAGTGATACAGTTCATTAAGTCCCTACACCTATTAAACCACTGTATTTGTGTTTTCAAGGGATTTTGAAAGCTGTTAAACAAAGAGTTTTGTAGAACTGGGAAAAGATTACAAGTGTGCCTTGAACTACAATGCATAATGTACACGTAATAGGTCTGCAGTATAAAGAGACATGCTTTTCACTCAACATTCCTGGCTGGAAGGGGTCTCTAGCATTATGACAGTGAAATACACTGTGTACCAAAAAAGTACAAATTGCAGTACATTCAAATCAATACTTTAATAAAGGCAGTAGTGGTGAGTGGTGCAGCTGCACTACACAAACGAAAATCATTAGACAACACCTTAGGTAACATACATTAATAAAAATAATATAACAAGAAAGAGACATTATTATTGAATCCATTTAACTCAGTATATTGTTAGTGAATACTGTACCTTTATATATGTTCATTCCCATGATTGTAGGTTCTGTAACTGGAGTTGCATATTGTTCACTGGGTCTGAATATGTAAGCTCCAGAGACACGATTCCCAGAAAATGTGCTTCCCCCACTTGCACTATTGTAAAAGAGAAAATTTTGCCTGAGGGGGATGAGTGTTCCATTATTTTTCACTGCTTCAATCAGACCAGTTAATTCGTCAAATATTATTTGAAAGTTCTGAAACAAATATGAAGTCAGAACTAAATTTGTATCATTTCATACTAATGAAGGCAACAAATTAAACTGGAAATTTTAGTAACTTGTCAGAAAACCACTGAAGGAACTGTACTTTTTGTTCATTCTTTCATCCTGTGTCACATTAGATAAGAGATCCCACACGGAGAAGAAACATTCAGGAATGTGAAAGATGTCAAGAAATGGACTGGAAGCAGAGAGCACACAACACAGTGTGCTACAGCAACTATTATGTCATTAGACAGTTTGCCTGTGTAATCTGAAGTAAAATGTGGCAAAGTAGAACACTTATACTTGCACCCATTAATCAATGACACTGAGAAAACAGTAGATACCACACTGCACCACTATTTTATCCCTCTTTTCAATACACTTTTCAACTACAGTTCAAAATTACAAGGAGTGGAAAAAATATGGAAACAACTACCAATGCAAGACATTACCATGCCTAATACAGTGTAGGAAAATGTTGGCATTCAAAATAGTTTCCAGTCATCTTGGGATGGCTAAAAACAGGTTCATCATAGTTTTCAAGGGACTCTTGTACCATTCTTCCCACAAAATTGTGGCAACTTCAGGTAACGGTGATGGAGGTGGATAGGATCACATACCCCACTCCCCAAAGAAGACCGCAATGACTCAACAGTACTGAGATCTGATGAGTGGTGGCCAGAGATAATATATGTTTGTGCTCACAAAGCCACTCCTAGATGATGCTAGTTATGTGACCAGAGGTCCTGTTGTCTTGGAACACAGCATCACCACTGGGAAATAAACATTGTACCATGGGATGGGCATCGCCAGCCAAAAGTGATGACATATCCTTGGCAGTATTGCATCCTTGCAGAGTAACCATGGGGTCCATGCAATACCACAATATGGCTGCCCAAATTGTCACCGAACCCCCACCCTGTTTCACTCTTGGGATGTAAACTCAGCCAGAAGTTGGAAACAGTGTGAAACATGACTCATCCGACCAAATGACATTATTCCTTTGCTTTCTTCCATTGCCCCATAGTCCAGGCTTTATAGCTTCAGCAACATGTTTTTCTGTTACAGGCACTTGCATCACTGATGAGTGGATTTGGAATTCTAGCTTTTCCCACATTTCCCTACTTATGGAAATGTATTTCATGTTGTTTTGGTGCTAATGAGTGTGACATTCAGCATTGCAATGACTTTTGCAGCTGTTGTTCTCTTATTTTTCATTATAAATTTCTTCTGTGACTTTCCATCACGATCACACAACACACACTTTTGGCTGCATTGTGATTTAGCAGATATATTTTTCCACTTTCCCTGTATATGGTATAAATATTTGATACAGTGACTCTGTAAACACAAAACACTTCAGCTACCTTGGTCATGGAAGCATCTACCATGTGAGCACCAACAATTTGCCCAGATGCAGATCGACTGAGTTCCGACATAATGCACTCATAACTACGCAGAACACTGTTCCCACTGTGATGGACACTTGCAACAGATTGAAGACACTGCTACGGCCACTTGTGGTCCAACACAACTGTGCAACGTGCAGGCTTGGCTAGCATCTGGATTTATGTTCAGGTATGCATTTCTTGTGGTGTTTACATTCTTCATAGACTATTTTTCCCAAACTTTTAATATTCAGATAGTAATTTATGTTTTGTAGTTTTTATAGTCTAATTAATTAAGCTGAGCAATTTTTATTTTACAGTAAAATTTCATATTTAAAATTTCATAGTAACAAATGCTTTAAGAATTTCAACCCCACTAATAACTTTTCCCTCAAAAATTGACCTATACTAATGTAAAGTGCTAAGTTTGGTGGCTATAGACAGAGAGAGGCAAAGACATTCTTCATGGACAATTCTGATGTTATTTTATGTCAATTCTGGAGCTATTTTCTACCAATTTGGGTTTTATTTTTTGCTGATTTTGGGTTCAGTTTCTGATGACTTATTTTTTAAGCACATATGTAATTTATTTGTGTCCTACTTCATTGTCTTTCAGTAATACATGGAAACTGAAAGTATATCCATTGATTACATTATATTTATTGACATGACAAATAACGTTATTTGCATTTTAAAAAGTCATTTACATTAAATACATTAAATCAGATGATTTAAAGAAAAATAACTTTCAACAGAAAGCACTGTCATAACTTAAAAGTTCTTTTCTGAGACATTACGCTGCCAGTCCACCAGCTGTTCAAAACTGTGCTTGCTTGTGTGAATGAATGGTGTGTGTTTCTCTTTTTCCAATGAAGGCTGTGGCTGAAAGCTTATGTGTAAGTTTCATTGTGACTGTCTGCTACTTAACGTGTAATCTTTATGGCAAATAGCAATCTGTCTTTTCCTACAGTGTTAGTATTTCACTGTAGTGTGGAAACGGTCACCTGGAGTCTAAGTTTGATCGAGGGAGACAGACTACCTTCAGCACAATATCAGACATTTGAAAACATCCACACATCCTGCTAGCACAGAAACTTGCTTTTGCACTAAACTTTGAAGGGATTTATATCCCCTCAGAATATCGTATGTGGCTGTGACCTCCCATTCTAGGCAGACACAACAGACTCTTTGCTATGCCAGTATTAATAGAGTTCATTATCATCCCATGGTTTGAATAAGAACCTGGAGCTGTAAACATGTGAAAACAGACTTAATACACAGATCTGTGGTCATAATAGTTGTTGGCCTAGTCTGAAGGTGCAACCCAGAGATATAAGGAAATGTATGTTAGTTATATTATGCCATTAACTAAAATTAACTGACCATAAAATATATGAAATAAGTCCATTTAAGTAGATTTTCAATACTGATATACATTTGCTCCAATTTAGGCTACATAAAACAAGACAGAGAAGAGGCAGTTGTTGAATTGTGTGAGGAGTTGTATATGAGAACTTTTGATGTACTATTTTTGGTATGTAATTTGTACATTACATTTTGGATTGTGATGAGCACTTTCTGTTCAGTGAACTGTAATTTTTAAGACTTAGTAAAAAGCCTTTGTTACATTTCCAGCTTCTCAAAACATAAAGCACTCCATGAATAAATTAAAAACTATTTGGAACACTATTTAACAAGAAACAAACTAGTCATGCATATGAAACTGAGGCCCCCAGAAAATAACACTAGCATAAATGAAGAGATTTCAAATTGTTGGCCACTAAATTTAATGATTACTTCCTCACAGTGCCTACAGACACTACAATCGGTAACAACCAACCAAATTCAGATGTGTTAGATCTAATTGAGCATGTACCACCAATAGATATCACTTTCAAAAATATAACCCCTAAGGAAATTACAATTCATCAAGTCACTAAAAAGTAGTAATTGTGCTTTCTGTGATGGTGTTTATAGCTGTATATTAATATCTTGTTCTGACTAGATAAGATTACCCTTAAGCTATCTTTGTCATCAGTCAATGACTTGGAACATATCCCCTACAGACTTAAATATATGGCAGTAGCACCCATCTACAAAACTGGAGATAAACAACAGAACTTGTTAACTACCTCTCAGTTTGGCTTTCCTAAAGGGTTCTCCAAACAGAAAGCAGTATAAGAACTCAGTATAAGACCTCACAAATGAAGTACTTACTATATAGCAGAGCTAAACAAGAAAAATTGCACTGTAGGTATATTTTCTAATCTTGCCAAACGCTTTGTGTGGATCATACTGTTCTACACAGCACACTTCAATGTTATGGTATTGGTGGCATTGCACTGGTGTAAATTGAATCTTACCTCTGTAACAGAAAGCGGAGGGTCCAATTAAAAACTGCCTCTCCAGCATGGAAAAAACCTCAGAATGGTGAAACAGACCACATGATATGCTGCAGAGATTAGTCTGAGCCAACTCTCATTTCTAGCCTACGTAAGTGATCGTCCAGTGATTTTAAATGGTGGTTTGAAAACTGTAATGTTTGCTGATGATGCAGTCATACTAATTGAGGGTTCAAATTCCACCATGGCAGACACAGCTTAGACGGTGGCTTGACAGGCCTGCAGGTGGTTCACAGCTAACAGTTTCACTTCTCAGGAAGGTAACAGGATGAGTGTGGGACAAAAGACACTGCTTAACTATTTGTTTTACACTGCTGCAGTTTCACTCTCAGCTATATCTTTTCTTGGACTTATTTTCTAGGACAGACTCCTTGCTGACAACCTAGGTCACTTGTAAGATGCCAATTACAGCTTTTCTTAACTTGGTTCCTTTTTGCATTATGTATTTTGATTAACTTAACTTTGTTATCTACATCTGGATTTCACCTTCACCTTTTCAGAATTATTTCACAGAATATGTGAAGGTCGCCCAGTATCCAGTATAGCAGCCAGTCCTTGTAAGGTGTCACCAGGCAAGTGTGCAATGGTAGTGTCCTAACTATGTAGGCCCACTTATAGCCAAGCTGTCACCTCTCCACATGTGCCTACGGGTAGGTGCCTGTCTGTTTAGGGGGGCACTGGGACCGCAGGCACTGGCTCTTGTGCCAGGCGGGCTCTGCTCTAGCCAGTTGATGGGAGAGCTCTCGTCTTGAGTAGGTGACATCATGGCACATATTTGGCATCGTGAAAAGGACTGAAGTTATCAGCCGGTGACCGTGAGACTCCAGTAGTCTCTTCAGACAGACTGTAGTTCAATGCAGTTCATTATGGCCCAAGGAACTTCCCCTCCTAGGCCACACTGTTGGAGGAAAGCAAAACAAAGCAACTTGTAGACACTCATCTACATTTACATCTATGTAAATACTCTACATGCCACTCTATGTGCATGGTGGAGGGTACACTGTACCACTACTAGTCTTTCAGTTTCCTGTTTCATTCACAAATAGAGTGAGGGAAAAATGAATGTCTAAAAGCCTCCATATGAGTTCTAATTTCTCTTATCTTCATTGCTCTTGCATGATATGTATGCCAGTGACAGTACCTGTCTGCAGTCAGCTTCAAAGGCCAGTTCTCTAAATTTTCTCAATAATGTTTCACTAAAAGAATGTTGTCTTCCCTCCAGGATTCCCATTTTATTCACAAAGCACCTTCATAATACTCACTTGTTTATCGAAACTACTGGTAACAAATCTAGCAGCCTGCCTCTGAACTGTTTCCACGTCATCCTTTAAGATTGTATACCTGTAAGGTTCCTTTCAGACTATGCTACTACAATAGCTCCTTACTCAGCAATTGTATACAACTGTTCACTCATCAATAGTTCTGTACCTAAAGACTGGAAACTTGCACAAGTCACACCAATGCCAAAGAAAGGAAATAGGAGTCATCTGCTGAATTACAGACCCATATTACTAACATTGATTCGTAGTACGATTTTGGAACATACAACATGTTCAAACATTATGAATTACCTCAAAGAAAATAATTTATTGACAAATAGCTGATACAGATCTAGAAAATATCATTCTTTTGAAATACAGCTACCTTTCCAGAACACTTTTGACATCATTCCTCACAAGCAACTTCTAATTAAATTGCGTGTCAATGGAGTATCATCTGAGTTGTGCGATTTGATTTAGGATTTCCTTTCAGAAAGGTTACAGTTCATACTGTTGCAGAAGAAGCTGAGTAGCACTGTGGTGTAGCGGTTATGATACTAAATTGTTGCATGGAGGGTTGTGAGTTCAACACTCACCTGGACTATACACTTTTAATTTCTATATTCGGTTCAAGTACAGTCTAGAAGTATCCACAAATGTCAAGAATCATTGTACTGGAATGTTCTGTAGCTGTATATATAGTGTATGTGTTCTGACCGGATGCAGGTCACTCCGTGCTCTTGTATGTGCAAGTGCCGAATAAACCTTCGTTAAGTGAAGTTAGTGTACGTCATTCCTCTAATTACACTTTCTACTACGTGACAGTATTAACTAACAGAAAGTCATTGAGAAATACAGGATAATATCTGGTATTCCCCAAGGCAGCATTATAGATACTCTGTTGTCCCTTATCTACATAAATGACACAGGAGACAATCTGAGCAGCCATCT
Source organism: Schistocerca cancellata (assembly GCF_023864275.1). Lineage (NCBI taxonomy): Eukaryota > Metazoa > Arthropoda > Insecta > Orthoptera > Acrididae > Schistocerca > Schistocerca cancellata. The sequence continues at coordinate 1,139,236,231 of NC_064626.1, read as the reverse complement.
TAGACTGTTTGCAGATGATGATGTCATCTGCCATCTAGTAAAGTCATCAGGTGATCAAAACCAATTGCAAAACAATTTAGACAAGATATCTGTGTGGTGTGAAAAATGACAATTGGCTCTAACTAATGAAAAAGTGAAGTGAGCCACCTGTACTAAAACAAATTTGCTAAATTTTGATAAGATGATAAACAAATCTAAAGGTTATAAATTCAAATAAATACTTATGGATTACAGTTATGAATAACTTAAATTGGAACCATCACATAGATATTGTTGTGGAGGGAAAACAAACCAAAGACTGTGAACTATTGGTAGAACATTTGGAAAGCGCAATGGGTCTACTAAAGAGAATGGCCTACACTACACTTGTCCACCATCTTATGGAGTATTGTTGTGCAGTGTGGGATCTGTGTCAGATAAGACTGATAGAGGACACTAAAAAAGTGCAAAGAAGGGCAGCTCAGTTTGTATTACTAAATAGATGTGAGAGTGCCACAAACATGATACATGAAATAGGGTGGCAATCATTAAAACAAAATTATTTTTCATTGCAGCAGGGTATTCTTTTGAAATTTCAGTCATAAACTTTCTCCTCCAACTGCAAAAATATTCTCTTGGCAGCAACCTACATGGGAGAAATGATCATCTTGAAAAAATAAGAGAAAGCAGAGCTTGCCAAGAAAGATTTAAGTGCTCATTTTCCTCCCGTGCCATTTGCGAGTGAAACGGTAGAGAAATAGATTGAAGGTGGTTCAGTTTACCCTTTGCCACCCACTCAATAGTGAATTGCAAAATAATCATGTAAATGTAGATGTAATCCAGTGTGGTAGGAACCCCAAACACTCTATCAACTCAAGAATGGGTCACAGTAAGCGTTATGCCAAGATATTTAATTGATGTGACTGTGTGGAGCAGTACACCACTAACGCTGTATTTAAACATTATGGATTTTTTATTCTGCTCAACTGCACTAATTTACATTTTTCTACATTTAGAGTAAGCTGCCATTCGTAACACCAAAGAGAAATTGCATCTCATCCAGTATGCTCCCACAGCCACTCAAAAACAACACTCCCCCATACATCACAGCGTCATCAGCAAACAACTGTAGATCGCTGCCCACCCTTTCTGCCAAGTCATTTATGTACGTAAAGAATATCAGCAGTCCTATCATGCTCTCATGGGACACTCTTGATGATACCTTTGCCTGACAAACACTAACTGTCGAGGAGAACATACTGGGTTCTATTACTTAAGAAGTCTTTGAGCCACTCGCATATCTAGGAACCTACTCTGTAATTTGTACCTTCATTTACAGTCTGCAGAGGGGCACCATGTCAAATGCCTTCCGGAAATCTAAGAAGATGGAATCTGCCTGTTGCCCTTCATCCATGGTTTGCAGGATATCATGTGAGAAAAGGGCAGGCTGAGTTTCGCACGAGCAATGCTTCCTAAAATGAGGCTGATTTGTAGGCTGAAGCTTTTCTATCTCAAGGAAGTTTATTACATTTAAGCTGAGAATATGTTCAAGAATTCTGCTGCACTTTTTTCCATTCACTTGGGACTTTCTGCTGGGCAAGAGGTTCACAACAATAAATGTAAGCTAGGTAAGGGGGCCAATGCCATAGAGTACTTTCTGTAAACTCAAATTGGCGTTTCATCTAGACCTGGAGACTTATTTGTTTCCAACTCTTTCAGTTGTTTCTCTGTGGCAGGGATGCCTATTACTACGTCCTCCGTACTGGAATCTGTGCAACAGTCAAATGACTGTATGCTCGTACAATCTTCCTGTGTGAACAATTTCTTAAATGTGAAATATAAAACTTTGAAATTTTTTTCTTTTGCTATCTTTTACTGCCACACCAGAATGATCAATGAGTAACTGGATTGAAGCCTTAGACTCACTTAGCGATTTTATGGATATCAGAATTTTCTCAGGTTCTTGGATAGATCTGTTGCTAAGGTATGATGGAGGTAGTAGTTGTAAGGTTCACACATCAATCTTTTTACAGATGCACAAATTTCTATCAACCTTTGCCTGTCATCATTTCCACATTCTTTTTTGAACTGAGAGTTCAACAAGCTCTGCTTTCTCAGCATTTTCCAAATTTTGTTATTAACCACAGTGGGCGTTTTCCATCCTTAATCCCCCTCCTTGACATGTACTTCACTAGAATGTGATTTATAAGCCATGAAAACTTAGCCCATAATTCCTCTACATCCATCATATTGGAACTAAACGGTGTCCATTCACTGTCTAAGTGGGATATTAACAACTGTTTAACTGGTCTTTCTAGCAAAAATACTTTTCTAGCCTTCTTTATGGATTTATTAACTTAAGTAACCATTGTTGCAATGAAGACATCATGGTAGCTAATTCCTGTCTCTATACTGACACTGCTGAAAATGTCAAACCTATTTGTAACTACAACTTCTAAAACATTCCCATTGCATGTCAGCCATCAAAGTAGGTGCTCTAGATAGGTTTCGGAAAATGTGTTCAAAAGTACTTCACAAGACTGCCTGTCTGTACCGCTTGCAGTGAATCCATAGACATGCCAATCTATACTCAGTAGATTAAACTCGCCTCCAACTAATATTACATGAGCTGGGTTTTTCCACACTACTGACCATAGACTTTCCTTAAATGATTCTGAAACTGTTATGGTGGATTACCCTGTATGAAACTACCCTGTAGGAAATACTGCAACCACCAATGAATCTTTTTTAAAAATTTTATTGTACCATTACTAGTTTCGAGCATGAGAGCATAGTCAGGTGGTAACATCAGCATCTTTGTAAATTTTCAATTTGTGTCCTAAAATACAATAATTTTTTATGCGTAGTTTACAAAAGGTTTTACATTTGTGTCTTAAAATATAACAAAGTTTTTGTGGTTATATAGTTTTACACTTATATATGCTCTATTCATTGTACTTACTTTCTCAAAAACCCTTCTTCACATATTATAAGACAGAGGTTCGATTTTCTTTTACAGTCCTTACTGGTCAATGAACTGAACCAAAATGGATCAAATAATGTCACAGTGGAAATGGGTGGCCTGTGAAGACATTCAACAATTAACCTGACTTTACCTAGTCCTGTTACACATGTGCAGATAACATCACAGTCAGGCTCAATTTTTATGTAGACAGAGAAAATATTTTTACTGATCACAATGAACACTCCCCTTCCTATGGCATCTAATTTGTCATTTGAACATACACTTCATGCATCATTAAATATTTCAGAGCTTTCTACTTCAGGTTTCATCCAACTGCCAGTTTAGGGAATAATTTGAACACAACTTCTTTCCTGGAAGGCAGTAAATTCTGTAACTTTTGTGGTGGTTCCGCCTGCTTTATTTCTTCATTTGTCCTTCCTTGGTGTTGACGTAGTGTGTTGCTACACCAGCTGAAAAATGAGGTTTGTAATTTGGACACTGTCTACTGTAAATAATGTAGCTGACAGGTACACATTTGCGTTTCACTGTAGTTTACTTTCACTTTGCACAACCCGCCAATAATACACAGTTATATATGTATGGCCAGGGCGCTATTGTTTAAACTTTCCATAAGCTTCATTAATAGTTTGCAGGTTAACCTCCACATACTGCAACAATAGTTCACAGTCCTTCAAATAAATTGAACAGTCACTGTCATTGCTTTAACACATGACCTATTGGTGTAACACTTATTTCACTGTTATGTTGGTACATTGTTGTCGTTCTAAGCAACACAGGTTCCTCGTCTGAAACTCGGCCATGGACTGACTGACTCGTGACTAAAAATCGGACCCTTATATATCATCTCACTAATAGGTACTGAAACTACCAATTGTTTGAAGTTAAGTTTACAGAAATTACAATTAAAACTTAACCCATTAAATTAATTGAATACATTGAAAAATTGGCCCTTTTTAACAGTTTCTTCTACTCCAAGGTTTAGGCCAAATTATTTGTTTAAGCATGAAATTAACAAATATAAGAATGCAAGCAATACTTCTGATAAAACTGTTAATTACTTTGGAACTAATGAAGGGCTGGTTTTGCTATCATGTTTTCGAATAGAGCCAAATAAATACTTTAAGAGTATTAGCATTTCGTCTTCCAAATGGTTACAATTATTACAGACTTTATATTTGTTTATATGTCAACAATAAAATTTAAGTTAGGAAACAATTACTGATTTTACCCTGTAACAAAAGATACTAACTAGTAATAGCCAAAATAAAATAGAAAATCAAGTACATACATAAAACTAAGCACAAATTTAGATCTGGTGTTATATTCTTTAAAACTGAGGGTCAGCCATTCTGTATTATGAAAGTACGGATTATATTCACATGTGTTAATGGTAATTAGTTAAAAAAATGAATTTAAGGAGGCAGATGGCAAAACAAGAGGTGAATTAAAATTATCCCAGCTTGCTTCATCACACTTTGTTATGAATACTTTGACAGTTCAATCATAAAATTTTGACAGCCAAAGTGTCTTTACTCTGAATGTGGTCTGATTTTGCTATCTGTGTGCTAACTAGTAAAGTGGTCATCAGAAAACCTCACACTACTGTCTAGCTTAAAATAACCCCCATGTGCTCTCCACAAGAAACCTGCTATTTGTCTTCTACATCTACACAGATACTCCACAAGCCACTGCACGGTGTATTGTGGAGGGTACCATGTACCACTAATAGTCATTTACTTTCCTGTTCCGATCGCAAATAGAGTGGGGGGAAAATGAAAGTCTATGTGCCTCTGTATGAACTGTAATTTCTCCTATCTTATCTTTGTGGTCCTTACTTCAATGTGTGTCAGTGGCAGTAGAATCATATGGCAGTCAACCTCAAATGCTGGTTCTCTAAATTTTCTCAATAGTGTTTCCCCTCCAGGGATTCTCATTTGAGTTCACAAAGCATCTACATTATACTTACATTTTATTCAAACCAACTGGTAACAAATCTAGCACCATACCTCCAAATTGCTTCGATGCCTTCCTTCAGTGTTGGTACGGATTCCAAACTCTCAAACAACACTCGAGAATAGTTTGCACCTGCATGCTGTATGTGATCTCCTGTAGGTGAACCACTCTTTCCTAAAATTCACCCAATAAACTGAAGTCATCCATTTGCCTTCCCTAACACAGTTTTCACATGCTTGTTCCACCTCATATCATTTTGCAGTGCTACACCCAGATGTTTAAACAATTAGACTTTGTCAATGTGGACACTAGTAACACTGAATCTGAACATTACAGTTTTGTTATTCCTTACATTTTTTCCACGTTTAGAGCTAGCTGCCATTCACTGCACCAACTTGAAATTTTGTCTACAGACTGCAGCCCACACTGTCCTCCGAATCATTTATGTATATAGAGAACAACAGCTGTCCTATCATACTTACCTCGGGCACTCCTGATGATACCCTTGTCGCTGTTGAGGACAAAATACTGGGTTCTGTTACTTAAGAAGTTTTTGAGCTACTCGCATATCTGTGAACTTATTCCATATTGTCATACCTTCTTTAACAGCCTGAAATGGGGCACCATGTCAAATACTATCCAGAAATCTAGAAATATGGAATCTGCCTGTTGTCCTTCATCCATAGTTTGGGGTATATCATTTGAGAAAAGGGTGAGCTGAGTTTCATACGAATGATGCTTTCTAAAACCATGATGATTCATTGACATAAGCTTCTCAGTCTCCAGAAAGTTTAATATATCCAAATTGAGAAATGTTCAAGGTTTATGCAGCAAACCGAAGTTAGGGATGGTGGTCTGTAATTTTGCGGGACCATTCTTTCACCCTTCTTATATACGGGAGTCACCTGTGCTTTTTTTCAGTCACTTGGAACTTTATGCTGGGCAAGAGAGTCACTGTAAATGCAGACTAGGTTAGGAGCCATGTTGTAGAGTAGTCTTTGTAAAACCAAATTGGGATTCCATCCAGATGTGGTGATTTATGTGCTTTCAAATCTTCCTGTTTCTCTAAGCTAGGGATGCTTATTACTATGTCATACATATGGGAGTCTATCCAATGGCCAAATGATTGTATCTTTGCACAGTTCTCCTGTATGAAAAATTCCTTGAATATTAAATTTAAAACTTTGTCTTTTGTTTTGGTATCCTCAAATGCCATACTGAACTGGTCAACAGGGGAATGAATGGAAGCCTTAGACCTGCAAATCTCTACTAACCTTCCCTGTCATCATTTGTGTGTTTCTTTTTGAACCGAGAGTGCAACAGTTTCTCTTTCCTCAGCATTTCTTGAATTTTGTTATTAAACCATGGCGGGTCTTTTCCATTGTGACGCTGATGAGGTCGACACCAGTATTGATCTGAGCATCATGTCTGAACTACGCAAAACATTATCTCTGTGTAGTTCCGCCATCCAGTTGGTTGTAAGCCTTACTTGTGTAAAGAGGTGAATACATGAACTCCTGATTATAAGGTGTCGTTTGGTGTATCTCACCCGAGCATCCACCTCACTGGTGACCCAGAGTTGTAATGTCTTCCATTTTCGCTGTTTTACTGTGTCCATGGCCTCGTGTGTGTATTACCTCAACACAATATTTGAACAATGGCTTTGGCCCAACACCTAATGCTGGATTTTGTGATCGACATGCATCGTGTTGCGGGTGATGTACACGTGCCAGGACTGCAACACGATGCCTCTCACTCGTCAATTACACTGATTTCACTGGACTTTTTCATGCCTGCAACAATAAGTGAGGTTAGGAGTGTGCATGACTCCGGCATCAGATGCCTTTGTTCCTGCCACATGTGCCCTCCCTCATCGACGGTGCAGTTACCTCTTATGGATCTCCGTGCAGTGTGGGATCAATGCCGATTTCTGCAAATGCTTTGTTGGATAACCTACCACTGCAAGGACAACGGTTTGCCACGCTGCAATCTGTGCAGTACCAAGTGGATTCCTGCCATGTGGCCGGAACTGCTTTGTTCACAGGTCAACCTCCTCAGCATCCGACCACGCCCACACCTGCCTCGCTTCAGCATCAGCACATGCCTTCCTGCTTCAATACCTCAGCCTGCAACAGGAACAATGGCTTGTTATCTGTGCCTGAGCTCCATCTCCGTCCTACTGCTACGCCTCAGTGTTTTGTGTCACGGCATTCACTTTATCCACACACCTTTTTGAGTGAAGTGACTATGAACAGTGAACATTCACATATTCCACCCAACGTTTGACATCATTTTTCTCACTGTGCTTCTGGACAGCCCACACCTCCACAGCCTCCATACAACACAGGCAGCTCCAACTCTGATCACACGTCGAGTTTTCTGTGGACTGGCACTCGTTTTCAAACTTTGATCTTTTTCTCACCTGTCGCCCCCACGCCGGCTCCAGTCGAGCTTCCACTCCCGTTCTCAGCACATATCGGTGCCTCATCCACATCGGTCTTCCGCGACACATCAATCCGAACACACCCGCAACGTGTTGAGCTTCCGCAACCACAATCAACACATTACTGTCTCTCACCCACATCGGCCTTCCGTGTCGTGACAGATTGCGCTCAACCACAACACATCACCTTCACACTGCTACCCAACCAGCTGTCATTGGCACATACCCCGGACACCCACTCTCCTGGAATACTGCAGCAACAAGAGCTCATTTCAGGCAGCGCCCTGACAAATTCAACTCACCCTCTTCTTCTGAACGTTCTACAATGCTTACCGAGGCTGCCGCCGTTCAATCCCGACAGGGCAACAACCTGGTTCAAAATTGTGGACGAAGTGTTTGACCATTTCAAACTCGACAAACCAACCAGATTTCTGTGCCTTATCACCCACCTGCATGACCAGGAGGACTTGACTGCTGACCTGGTCGATGCCCCGCACTCAGCTACCCGGTACACTCTAGCCAAAAGGACAGTTCTACGTCGGCTTGCACGCTCAACTGAGACATCAATACGGCAAGTGCTCCATGTCGAGCAGCTAGGCAACGACAAACCTTCACAACTTTGGAGACGGCTACGGGCCCTGGTCAGCAATGATGTACTCTCTGACACAGCTCTCCTTGCCATCTGGACAGATAAACTACTTCCCCACATCCACCTTGCTCTGGCTCAGAGGTCTCCCAAACCTGTCGAGTAACAAATGACAATTTCTGACAAATTACATGATGCATCACTGCTCCATTTCGCCAGCCACTGCCTACCTGGCAAGTCTCAGGTTTAGGCTCCTCGTCCCGCGGCTGGATGTGGCTGGGGCCGCATTGTACCGACTGTCCCACTCTCTCCGGGATGCAGTATACAAACAGCTGGGCTCTGCCGTTGGTCACGCCCCCTTCTGCAACTGAACCGCTGCAGCCACCGAACCTCGCAGGTAGGTCCAGGTGCCGCCTCCTGCGCACAACAACTAGGCAACGACAAACCTTCACAACTTTGGAGACGGCTACGGGCCCTGGTCAGCGACGATCTACTCTCTGACACAGGCACCTCCCAGTGCTCCATTCTGTCTGGGAACAATCGGATAATTATGGACGACTTTATATTAAAGACATTTCATTGGGATACTTTTACCTAGTGGACACTGATGCCAATATTTCACTGCTGCCTATGTCCTTAGTGTTGCCAAACATCCGCCCTCATCATACTTCACTGCAAGCTGTGAATTCTACTAAGCTACAATGCTTGGGCTCAACCTCCCACATCGTCTCACTCTCCTCAAACTGCAGACTCGAGTGGACTTTTTTAGTGTGCAATATTGAGGAACCCATACTAGGCATTGACTTCTTGCGACACCACAAACTTTTTACCGCACCTAGTGTGAAACACGGTGTTTCATCACCCAACCAAAACTCACTTCCCCTGTGCTCCGTCGAGCAAACCCCCCCATGACACATTGGTCCAGGCTCATCTCATCCATACATGCTCAGCTCTGTTGACTACATTACAAGAAACAACACAGAAGTGCCTTGTCGAGCTTGAAAACGTCGCTCGCCTACGCAAGGAAAACTTCGAGCTCTCCCTCCGGCTCCACAAAACTCAGCTCCAGCTATCTGACGCAGCAAAGGAATTACAGACACTGCAGCAAGGACAAAGCAAGGTCAGTAAGTGTGCTGAATCTGCTTGTAGTCCCAGCAATCGAGCCTCCTTGTGCTTACCTCCCACTACCCCTTGCAACTGTGCTATCAAGTCTACCATTACGTGTACTGATAGTTCACAGGACCACACCACCCTAAAACGGCAGCATTTGACACTCGGCCGGACATGAGTGCACATGCACAACGAGCATCACGTGTTCCCATACTGACAGCTCCTACCCCTCCCCTTGCGGACAGCACCTCAAACTATGCAATTTTGGCTCCTGCGTGTTGCTGTGTGACCGCCACTGACAACACAAACAGTGCTCTCGTGCCTAGCGCTTCACCCGCGACTGTACTGCCACAGGCCACACCCTCTGACAATGGACTCACTAACACTTCACGAGCTCTACCGAGCTCACCCGACCATGGTGCCACTGGTTTGGGCCGGTGGCCATCTTGTCACGTTGAGTCCTGGGACACTTTGCTGCCTCAGCTCCCGTCAGATCCGCCGAGTGGCTCTGAACACCACGACCTCACCTCGCCTGCCCTGTCCACCACACTTTGTAAACAAACCACCTCCCATGCCGCCGGCAACATTTCCGTCACCACCAACGACACGGTTCACAAGCTTCGCCTCACGCCAGGCCCCCCAATCTCCAGTAAACCACGTTGACTTTGTCCCGAGCGCCTCTCTGACCTTAAAAAGCAGATTTCTGAACTTCTAAGCTCTGGCATCATCGAACCCTCTGCCAGCAGCTGGTCTATGCCCATTCATATGACACCCAAGAAAGATGGGTCCTGGCGCATGTGCAGAGACTACCGTCGACTAAACGCATGAACAATTATGGACACCTATCCAATACCCAACATTGCCTACTTTACCAGTTCCCTTGCAAGTGCGACCACGTTCTCTGTCATTGATTGCAAACAGGCCTACCACCAGATCCCCATGGCTCCTGTAGACATCGAGAAGACAGCAATCACCACCCGAATCGGGTTATTTCAGTTTTGATTCATGCCATTCGGTCTGAAAAACGCAACCCAGACCTGGCAACGCTTCATCAACGAAATGCTATTTGGACTAAAATTCTTCTTTGCATATCTTGATGACATTCTTGTGTTCAGCTCCTCTGTCGAGGACAACATTCGACATGTGCAAACTGTTATGGACACTCTCATGGCAGCCTGCATAGAGACCAACCAAGACAAATTGCAGCTACATCAACCCGCTGTCACTTTTATTGGTTTTCGGGTCTCTGCCGACGGCATTTCACCACCCCCTGACAAAGTACAAACAATACTAAACCTACCAAGACCTTCGTCATTCAAAGAGCTCCGGCGCTTTCTGGGGACGGTCAATTATTATCGCTGTCATCTACCTTGGGCTACGGAGATTCAGGCTCCACTGACGGATGCCATGGCAGGCACCAAGACTTCTGGATCTTGGCCTGTTCCATGGGCCCCTGCTATGACTGACTCTTTCACTGCCCTCAAAAATCTTCTTGCCGAGGCCTGCACCATCACGCATCCTCATCCCAATGTGCAGCTTTTCATCACCACAGGCGCGAGTGATACTGCCATCGGTGCTGTCCTTAGCCAGACAGTCGATGGCCAAACATCACCTCTGCAGTTCTTCTCGCGCAAGCTCACCAATGCACAACGGAAATATTCCGCGTTTGACAGGGAGTTGCTCACAGTCTATGAAGCGATCAAGCATTTTAAGACTGATGTTGAGGGATGCCCTTTCTATGTTTTAACAGACCACAAAGCCCTGGCTGCGGCCATTTCCAACCCGCCAGCTGACCCGCCTCCTCGCCGTTTCAGATACATGGACTTCATATCTCAGTTCACCACCAATGTCAGACACATAAAGGGTGCTGACAATGTAGTTGCTGATTTCCTTTCACAAGTCGACGCCATTCATTTGCTGTTAGGCCTCTCTGAACGGCCTAACCTCCAACCCACTGATGAGGACACACAAAACCTGATTTCAGACTCTACCTCTTCACCACACTTCATCCGCACCACCTTCCCTGGCATTTCTGGTGAGACCTGGTGTGACAACAGTACGGGCATGTCACGCCCCCTCATCCAAACCATGCTCCGTCGAGATGTCTTCAAGGACTGCCAGCAATGGGCACACCCCTGCATCGCGTGTCAATGCTGCAAAGTACACAAGCACACTTCACCCCTTCTCGGTGCCTTTTTGATTCCTCCTGGGCATTTCCAGCATATTCAAATTGACATTGTCGGCCCTCTCCCCCCCCCCCCCCCCCCCCCCCCTCTAACGGCTTTTGTTATGTTCTCTCGTCTATCGACCGAACAACTCACTGGGTCGAGGCTGACCCCCTCCCTAATATCACGGCAGAAACTGTTGCTTGAGCTTTCATCGAGTCATGGATATTGGGGTTCAGATGTCCAGCTATCATCATGACTGACCAGGGCAGACAATTTGAGTCGGCCCTGTTCAATGAGATTTGTAACATTTGCGGCATCCAGCACATCCATACCAAAGCAAAGTAACGGGCTAGTTGAGTGCTGGCACTGCACTTTCACGGCGGCTCTTCGATGCCATGACACTCTTTGGATGGAAGCCCTCCCCCTTGTGCTACTCGGCATTCATGCGATCCGTAAGGAAGACCTCAAAGGCACAATAGCCAAGTTCGTATATGGCCAGAACATTGTTCTCCCTGGCGAACTTGTGAGCCCTTCCGCTTCTCTCCCTCAGTCTGACTTACCTTCCTTTGTGGACCGCATCAGACGCCACTTCATCAACCTCCACATCCCTGCGCCAGCCAGCCATTCCCACCCTAAGGTTCACGTCCCGAAATCTCTGAACAATTGGGAGTATGTCATGCTCCGAGATGACACTGTCCATGCTCCCCTCCAACCCGCATATACCGGCCCGTACCGAGTTCTCCGGCACTCAGCCAACACCTATGACATCCAGATAAAAGATTCAGCTGTTACTGTCTCTCTAAACAGACTTGAGCCTGCTCATGTCGAGCCTGCTTCTATCCTCCTTCAGGCCACGACCACGCCACTCACTGTCGTGGCTCACGACGCTCCGACCACTCCCTTCACGTCGGACTTTCTCACTCAGTCGAGTGATTTCCAGCTCCAATTGTCGAGCTCTTCTCCAACCTCACCCTCTACTCCGGTCTCACACACTCCATCGAGTGATCACATGCTCCCCACGTTGAGCTTACCTACGATCATGCCCTCGCTGCTGGGCCCCTCTCCGGTCCCTTCGACCTCTCCCCCATCGCCTGCCTCGCCCTGTCTAGGTTTCTCACGCCAATCTCGAACATGCCCTCGCTCGAGGTGTCTGTGCCTGTCCCCCTGGACATAATCCACGACATCTCTATAATACTATGTGATGACACACTGTTGTCGTGTGTTTCCCTTCATCCGGTGCTCATGACACAACCTCCGCCATTCCCTGCCACCTGGTGAAATGTGTTCCCCTCTCACTTGACGTCGACCTCGACATGCTTCGTGTGTTTGCCACGTCCACCGGACACATCATCGCCGTCGCTCCGTTCCTCCCGCAAACCGCGGGCCTACCTGTCGCTGCACAACCAGCACGCCCAGTACGACACCCGGCGCGCTTCAACGACTTCCAGGTTCGGTGGCCGGACCTTCCTTCACGACATCTACCCACACAGCTCCCCGACAATGCTGTCGAGCTGACTGTGGTCCAGTTCCCGTGGACCACCCCTGCTGATGCCATAGTCACCCCCCCCCCCCCCCCAGGTGTACTCTGTACTGCGGGGGGACAGGGGGGGCGGGGAGGCGGGAAGGGGGGGGGGCATGTGGCGCCGATGAGGTCAACACCAGTATCGATCTGAGCATCATCTCTGAACGAAGCAAAACATCTCTGTGTAGTTCCACCATCCAGTTGGTTGTAAGCCTTACTTGTGTAAAGAGGTGAATAAATGAACTCCTGATTATAAGGTGTTGTTTGTGTGTCTCACCTGAGCATCCATCTCACCATCCTTCATCCACTTACTAGGCACATAACTCTCCATGCCACAATTTAAAACCTGCTTAAACTTTTCCCATAATGCCTCTACATCCATCTTACTTGAACTAAGTGATGCCAATCCACTGTCTCAGTGAGGTTTTAATAACTGCTTATCTGATCTATCTAGCCTTCTTGACTGATTTACTAACTTTTACAACTGTAGTTGTAATGACATCATGATAGATGATCCCCTTTTCTTTTCTGACATTATCCTTCCTCTCTACTAAGCCAATGCTCTTTGAGGAGAATATTGGAAACAAATTTGCTGAATTCTCTTCCCTTAGTAAATTGTGCAGTGATTCCGTCTTAACTAAGACAGAAAATCTTACCCAGTCCCATGGATTACTCTCTTGTAAACAGCTTAGTGATGTATCTGTTACCATAACACCATGTAAAAACCTAAACTTGATAAGGGGATTAATTTTTTACTGGGACCTGACACTGCAGTCAGATGAAAAACTACTCAAACACTCAGGGAGACGTGACATTGTGTTATGTTGATGCCCGCCAGACACCGCTGCATTCGTCTTTGCTTTGGGAGGGGATTCACTTTCAGGGAAGCCCAAAATCATGCTATACTGCTGCAATGTGAAGCTATATTTCCATTCTCCAATGTGGTGCTATACATGCCAGTGTTTTAGCAATATGTCCTCCTGGTGAATACATGACCTGATTTGGGGAGACTATGGGTGACCACTTCACAGAAATTCACAATGTACACTATCACCTGTCTGTTTCAGGTGTGGGAATGACCACCCTCCCTGATACTCAAAGTGTGTTGTCCTAATTGAGGAACACAAAATCGAGGAACTGAAGATCACAGAGTGCCATTTTGAAGCTCGGAAAAAAAAGTGGTTTATTTTGTATTTGGGCTTAATTATATCAACTTTTGCCACTACTGTGGCCCTCTCATCTACATCTACATCATACTCTGCAAGTCACCTAATGGTGCATGGTGGAGGGTATTTTTCGTATCACTAACTGAGCTGTCTGACCCTGTTCCACTCACAGATATCGTGTGGGAAGAATGACTGTCAGTAAGTCTCCATATTGGCTCTAATTTCTTGAATTTTCTCCTCATGGTCATTATGTGAGTTATATGTGGGGGGCCCCCCCCCCATGAACCATGGACCTTGCCGTTGGTGGGGAGGCTTGCGTGCCTCAGCGATACAGATGGCCGTACCGTAGGTGCAACCACAATGGAGGGGTATCTGTTGAGAGGCCAGACAAACATGTGGTTCCTGAAGAGGGGCAGCAGTCTTTTCAGTAGTTGCAGGGGCAACAGTCTGGATGATTGACTGATCTGGCCTTGTAACATTAACCAAAATGGCCTTGCTGTGCTGGTACTGTGAACGGCTGAAATCAAGGGGAAACTACAGCCGTAATTTTTCCCGAGGACATGCAGCTCTACTGTATGATTAAATGATGATGGCGTCCTCTTGGGTAAAATATTCCGGAGGTAAAATAGTCCCCCATTCGGATCTCCGGGTGGGGACTACTCAGGAGGACGTCGTTATCAGGAGAAAGAAAACTGGCGTTCTACGGATCGGAGCATGGAACGTCAGATCCCTTAATCGGGCAGGTAGATTAGAAAATTTAAAAAGGGAAATGGATAGGTTAAAGTTAGATGTAGTGGGAATTAGTGAAGTTCGGTGGCAGGAGGAACAAGACTTTTGGTCAGGTGATTACAGGGTTATAAATACAAAATCAAATAGGGGTAATGCAGGAGTAGGTTTAATAATGAATAAAAAAATAGGAGTGCGGGTTAGCTACTACAAACAGCATAGTGAACGCATTATTGTGGCCAAGATAGACACAAAGCCCATGCCTACTACAGTAGTACAAGTTTATATGCCAACTACCTCTGCAGATGATGAAGAAATAGATGAAATGTATGACGAGATAAAAGAAATTATTCAGGTAGTGAAGGGAGACGAAAATTTAGTAGTCATGGGTGACTGGAATTCGTCAGTAGGAAAAGAGAGAGAAGGAAACATAGTAGGTGAATATGGATTGGGGGGAAGGAATGAAAGAGGAAGCCGCCTTGTAGAATTTTGCACAGAGCATAACTTAATCATAGCCAACACTTGGTTCAAGAATCATAAAAGAAGGTTGTATACCTGGAAGAATCCTGGAGATACTAAAAGGTATCAGATAGATTATATAATGGTAAGACAGAGATTTAGGAACCAGGTTTTAAATTGTAAGACATTTCCTGGGGCAGATGTGGATTCTGACCACAATCTATTGGTTATGAACTGCAGATTGAAACTGAAGAAACTGCAAAAAGGTGGGAATTTAAGGAGATGGGACCTGGATAAACTGAAAGAATCAGAGGTTGTAGAGAGTTTCAGGGAAAGCATAAGGGAACAATTGACAGGAATGGGGGAAAGAAATACAGTAGAAGAAGAATGGGTAGCTCTGAGGGATGAAGTAGTGAAGGCAGCAGAGGATCAAGTAGGTAAAAAGACGAGGGCTAATAGAAATCCCTGGGTAACAGAAGAAATATTGAATTTAATTGATGAAAGGAGAAAATACAAAAATGCAGTAAATGAAGCAGGCAAAAAGGAATACAAACGTCTCAAAAATGATATCGACAGGAAGTGCAAAATTGCTAAGCAGGGATGGCTAGAGGACAAATGTAAGGATGTAGAGGCTTGTCTCACTAGGGGTAAGATAGATACTGCCTACAGGAAAATTAAAGAGACCTTTGGAGAGAAGAGAACCACTTGTATGAACATCAAGAGCTCAGATGGCAACCCAGTTCTAAGCAAAGAAGGGAAGGCAGAAAGGTGGAAGGAGTATATAGAGGGTTTATACAAGGGCGATGTACTTGAGGACAATATTATGGAAATGGAAGAGGATGTAGATGAAGATGAAATGGGAGATAAGATACTGTGTGAAGAGTTTGACAGAGCACTGAAAGACCTGAGTCGAAACAAGGCCCCGGGAGTAGACAACATTCCATTTGAACTACTGATGGCCTCGGGAGAGCCAGTCATGACAAAACTCTACCATCTGGTGAGCACGATGTATGAGACAGGCGAAATACCCTCAGACTTCAAGAAGAATATAATAATTCCAATCCCAAAGAAAGCAGGTGTTGACAGATGTGAAAATTACCGAACTATCAGTTTAATAAGTCACAGCTGCAAAATACTAATGCGAATTCTTTACAGACGAATGGAAAAACTGGTAGAAGCCGACCTCGGGGAAGATCAGTTTGGATTCCGTAGAAATGTTGGAACACGTGAGGCAATACTGACCTTACGACTTATCTTAGAAGAAAGATTAAGAAAAGGCAAACCTACGTTTCTAGCATTTGTAGACTTAGAGAAAGCTTTTGACAATGTTAACTGGAATACTCTCTTTCAAATTCTGAAGGTGGCAGGGGTAAAATACAGGGAGCAAAAGGCTATTTATAGTTTGTACAGAAACCAGATGGCAGTTATCAGGGTCGAGGGGCATGAAAGGGAAGCAGTGGTTGGGAAAGGAGTGAGACAGGGTTGTAGCCTCTCCCCGATGTTATTCAATCTGTATATTGAGCAAGCAGTAAAGGAAACAAAAGAAAAATTCGGAGTAGGTATTAAAATTCATGGAGAAGAAGTAAAAACTTTGAGGTTCGCCGATGACATTGTAATTCTGTCAGAGACAGCAAAGGACTTGGAAGAGCAGTTGAACGGAATGGACAGTGTCTTGAAAGGAGGATATAAGATGAACATCAACAAAAGTAAAACGAGGATAATGGAATGTAGTCAAATTAAGTCGGGTGATGCTGAGGGAATTAGATTAGGAAATGAGAAACTTAAAGTAGTAAAGGAGTTTTGTTATTTAGGGAGTAAAATAACCGATGATGGTCGAAGTAGAGAGGATATAAAATGTAGACTGGCAATGGCAAGGAAAGCATTTGTCAAGAAGAGGAATTTGTTAACATCGAGTATAGATTTAAGTGTCAGGAAGTCGTTTCTGAAAGTATTTGTATGGAGTGTAGCCATGTATGGAAGTGAAACATGGACGATAACTAGTTTGGACAAGAAGAGAATAGAAGCTTTCGAAATGTGGTGCTACAGAAGAATGCTGAAGATAAGGTGGGTAGATCACGTAACTAATGAGGAGGTATTGAATAGGATTGGGGAGAAGAGAAGTTTGTGGCACAACTTGACTAGAAGAACTAGAAGAAGGGATCGGTTGGTAGGACATGTTTTGAGGCATCAAGGGATCACAAATTTAGCATTGGAGGGCAGTGTGGAGGGTAAAAATCGTAGAGGGAGACCAAGAGATGAATACACTAAGCAGATTCAGAAGGATGTAGGTTGCAGTAGATACTGGGAGATGAAGAAGCTTGCACAGGATAGAGTAGCATGGAGAGCTGCATCAAACCAGTCTCAGGACTGAAGACCACAACAACAACATGTGGGGAGGAAGTAATATGTTGTCTGCCTCTACCCAGAAACTCCTCTCTTGAAATTTCAGTAGTAGACCACATGCACAGCACATTTTTTGTAACATCTGCCAATCAGGTTTGTTGAGCATCTCCGTAACACTCTTGAACCAGTGGAAACAATCCCATGATGAAACATGCCACTCTTCATTGGATCTTGTCCATCTTTTCTGTCAGTCCTACCTGGTAAAGGTCCAGATTGAGGAACAATACTCAGGAATCAGTCAACTAAGTGCCTTAAAAGCCACTTCTTTCATGGATGAGTTACATTTCCTTAAGATTCTTCCTATGAATCTGAGAGTGGCATCTGCTTTTCCCACAATTTGTTTTATGTGGTCATTCCACTTAAGATCAATCTGGATAGTTACTCCTAGATATTTTATGGCAAATACTGTTTCCAGAGGTCTGTCATCGATAGTGTAGCTGTATAGTAGTGGATTTCCTTTCCTATATATGTGCAATGTGTTACATTTATTTACATTTGGTGTCAACTGTCATAGCCTGCAATATTCATTCATTCTCTGATGGTCAATCTGCAAATCATTACTATCTTCTGGCATTGCCATTTTGTTATAGACAATGACATCATGTGCAAAAAGCCTTAAAGCGCATCTGATGCATTCTACTAGATCATTTATACATACTGTAACCAATAAAAGTCCTATCACATTTCCAGGCTACTGCAGAAATTGCTTGTACATCTGTCAATTTTTTCCCTTTAAGAGAGACATGTTGCAAGAAAATCTTGAATTCAGTCACAAATCAGCTCTGATACTCGATAAGCTCATATTTTTTTCACTACCTGCTGTGTGGGATGGTGTCCAATACCTTTCTGAAGTCAAGGAACATGGAATCAACCTGAGCATCATTGCCTATGGTGCTCTGGGTCTAATAGAGGAACAGAGTGAGCTGAGTTTCATAGAATCTCTGTTTCCGGGTGTATGTCACCTTTTATAGATGAGATTTTCGTTTTCTAAAAATGTTATAATTCTTGAGCATAAAACATGTTCCACAATTCTTCAACAGATCAATGTCAACAACATGGGCCTATAATTGTGTGCATATGTCCTACACTCTTCCTTAAAAATAGAATGACCTGCACTTTCTTCCAGTCAATAGATACCTTTCCTTGCTCAAGTGACCTAAAATAAATTTCTGCTACAGGGATAGCAATTTCTTTTGCATAATCTTTGTAGAAACTTATAGGAATCTCATCTAGTCCTGATGCCTTTCCACTACTAACTGATTGGTTATCTCAATACCTGCCCTTTCGAAGTTCTTATGATAATTGAAAGGGGGGACAGTGTTACGATCTTCCGCAGCGAAACAATTTTGGAAGACCGAATTTAGTATTTCATCCTTCTGTCTGTTACCTTCCATTTCTGACTCAGTATGGTCACTGACTGAGTGAATAGATGATTTTGACCTATTTAGTGTTTTTACATATGGCCAAAACACCTTAGGGTTTTTACACAGATCAGTTGACAAAGCTTTGCTTTCAAAGTCATTGAATGCTTCTATCATTGCTCTCCTTATGCTGATCTTCACTTCATTTAGCTTTTGTTTGTCAACTAGTTTTTTTACTTCTCTTGAATCTGAGATGAAGTTCTCTTTGTTTACGTATGACTTTTCTAACACTGCTATTAAATCATGGTGGGTGTTTCCCATCCCTTAAGACCATACTCGAAGCATAGTTGTTTAAGGTATATTGCATGATACCTTTGAATTTTTTCCATTTGTTCTCCACATCTTTGTCATGCACTGAAATTTGTATCCTGTCACACTTGTTAAGCAAAAATATCTTTCTACCTTTCTTAACATTCTCTGTAAGACCCGTTGTCACACATGCTATGACAGACTTATGATCACTGATACCTTCCTCTGTGTTAACTGATTCAATAAGTTCAGATCTGTTTGTTGCCAGGAGGTCTAAGACATTTCCCTCATGAGCTGGTTCTCTAACTACTGGCTCAAAGTGATTTTCAGAAAAGACATCCAGAGTAATGTCACACGTATCTCTGTTTCTGGTATGAGTCTTGATAGCATGACACTCCCAATCTATACCTGACAGTTGAAGTCACCCACTATAACAATGGCATGATCAGGAAAACTGTTAATGATTTTCTGCAAGTTCTGTCTGAAGAGCTCTACCCATAGAGCTCCTGACCCAGACAGTCTATAAAAGCATTCAGTTACCATTTTTGACTGATCTTTGATAGTTAACTTCACCCAGATTAATTCACAATCAGAATACATGGTAACCTTGCTACATTTGGAATTCTTTACTGTTATGGAAATGCTGCCACCACTGGTGACTACCCTATCCCTACGATAAATATTCCAATCTGAACTTAGGATTTTGTTGTCATCAACATCCAGTTTCAAACAACTTTCTGTTTCTAATACTATCTATGCATTACGACCTTCAGTAAGTGATGCTAATTCTAAGACCATTCTTTCGATGCTCTTGAAGTTTACTAAAATCATATAAACCTTTTCTATCTCTGCTCTCTGATGATGAACATTCTTAGAGGACATTGTGACTAATGTATCAGGCAAATCGTCTTTGATCCCAAGGGAGGGTTTGCTTAACCTAAAAAAGTACCATGTGCATTCCTCTCTTACTCTGCTACCCTGGTAGCTGCTTCCTGTTTAGTGCATGCATGACCTATTAAGGGGAACCCTGCAATTCTGTACCCGATAGCAGAGGTTGAGGAATCCGCATCCAATACTATTGCAGAGTTATCTCAGCATTTGGTTTAGACCTTCCACTCTGCTCCAAACCAGAGGATCATGATCAACCCTAGTTATAATGCTACAAATAGATAGCTTAGCCTGCACCCACCATGGGATGCTAGTTGCCTTCACCAAATCAGCCATTCACTGGAAGAAGACAAGGATGCTGTTAGAACCCAAGTGGCAGGCATCATTCATGCCAGCATGTGCCACTATCTGCAGCTGGTTGCACGCAGTACACTTGATAGCCACTGGCAAGGACTCCTCCACTTCAAGGATCAGACCCTCCAGCAAACAACCTGAGTATCCACTGACATCCTTTCCTGCCTTGCCTGCTATTTCCCTGAGGGGCTCCATCACCCACCTAACACTGGAGCTCCCAATGACAAGCATAGCCACCTTTTGCACTTGTCCAAACTGGGCAGGAATATTGGCCACTGGCGCAACAGGAGAGGCATCCCATGCTGGCCCAGAGTTATCATCAACACTGGGCGCACATCGTACCTGTTGCTAAGGTGTGTGACCTGCTCCCTCTTTCACCTTCCACCCAGTGACGTGAACCCACTACCGCCTGCCACTCACTCTCGAATGAGGATGGACCAGTCAGATGTTGCATATCAGAAGATCCAGCAACACCCTGGTCACCAGGAGATCCCAATGGCATCAAAGTTGTCACAGGACTTGTCACCAGCCCTCCAACGTCACTGCAACTTTGAGCATTAGCCAGAAGCTCATCGATGATAGCCAATGCAGGTTCCAGCTGTTTACTGACAGCAGCCAGCTCTCCTTGTGTCCGCCCACAACAAGCACAGTCCCTAGCCATACTGTAATGTGTAAAAAAATAGATATAAGATTTCAAATGGCGCTACTAAGTGTGGAATGTGTGCAAAATATAATGAGGAGAATAAGGAAACACTACCAAATGTTCTGTTGGCTTCTCACTATACCCAGAGACAGCAAGCTCTTAAACAGAAATAAATTTCTCTACTGAAGTGGGTGTACTAGAAACTCTGCTTACCCAAAAACTACGGCAAGAGATAAGTATGCAAACTAGAATGCACTGATTGAAACTATATGCTGTCTACCAGCATGAGATTTAAGCTTAGTGGCATGACATGGAGTTTCTGGCAGTGGGAAAATTACACTAGGAAGCTGCCTTACAGAACGATATGCCTCAAGATTTATGCAATAACAAAAACTTAGAGTAATTTGCTAACCACTAGTGTACAGAGTAAAACACACAGGTTTAGCTCACCCATTTGCAGAAGCATGTGAAAAAAGCAGAAATTAAACTAAATTACTGTATATCAGACAACTGCTACTGTTGCTGGTGTGTACGCTCGCCTCAAGGTCTGCAGGTACACTGTCATCAGCATTACCTGATTCATTTACTGCCTTGATATTGAACCCTGATAGTTGCGCGGCATCCTCCTCAGTCATCTACCCCTCTCCCTGGAAGTATGCTGATCAGAAATGTGACACCAACCAATGGCTGGAGGAGCCACAACCTGTGGTTACCTGCTCGCCTTCAGTTCCTACTCTTCAGGTAAGCCTTCACAAGGTTCTCAACTGCCAAAAGTTGTAAAAGAGAAAAAGGAGAAATCTTGGAGAATGCTGCTCTCTCACCCCAGAGATGCCAGATCCCCTCACACTGTTGGACTCCAAGCCAATGTTTGTCAATGTTGTTTCAGCCCCACTGGTGATAGACATTGATCTTGGGGTGTGTCGTGTTCTCCTGGGCCCTTCTCACCTAACCTGGCCACCCTCAACATGATGGTATAATACAGCTGCAAGTGGATACTACTCACAGCTGCCAGAACCACTACTAATTTCTTCTTGCCCTGCAGTCTATGTTGCTCTCCATGAAACAAACTTCACTGATGACCATTCTCCAACTCAGAGGTCATTGAGCACTACATCAGAATGGTAGTGACTGAGTGAGAGCACCCAGATAGGTCTGAACACTGGTTTTCACAGATGTCATCAATGAGTGTATTTCCTTCTGTACCATGTTGTAAGTAATAGCAGTGTGAGCACAAAAGACACTAGCAACCACCATTTGTAACATTTATTTACATGCATGCGGAGCACTTCCTTATCTTGAGGTGATCACTTTAGTTCAGCAACTCTTTCTCCTCTCCCCCTTTCCCTGAATTATCTTACTTGGTGATTTAAATGCACACCACTTCCTGTGGGAAAGTATCACTTTGTCTGGCAGGGGCCTTTTGACACACCAGCTTCTTTTCAGTCTTGATCTGTTGGTCTGTATCGATGAGGTTGTGCTAGACTTCTCCAGTGTGATCGCTCGTGCTGATGGAACTGCTATCTCACTTTTTATGGGCCTATTCCAACACTGGCTGGTCCCATGGTGGACCACAGACATTGCAACAACTTTTCAGGATCAGGCCCTACAACATCCCAAGAGACATCCTTCATAGACCACACTCATCTCACTTAAGCAGCTCTGTGCTAAGTCTCATCATCCAACTAAACGCAGTAAGAAGGAATGCTGGGAGCACTGTGTCTCATCTGTGGGAATGTGTGCCTTTTCATCCCTGGTGTGGGCTGAGCTGCACAGGCTGCTAGACCACCAAAGATCAACAACTGTCCCATGTCTCCTCCTTCATAGTGGTACCAATGCATTGGTTCTTGCTGAGCACCTCGTGATCCACTTTTTGACTGCATTGACGTTCTCTTCTTACCCAGCTACCTTTCAAATGTATAAAATGTGAGATGAAGACTTATCACATCATGCCAAATTATATATCGAACCTTTAATTTATTCTGGACTGTTTCAGTCTCTTGTCTTATCACACATTGCAATTTGATAATCCAACATCTGAGTGTTACTCAGAGGCTCCATCTACTTAGGGTCTTAAACCATATTTGACTAAAAGGTGTTTCCCTTTCACAATAGTGAGACTGTATCAGTATCCCAGTCCTTCAATCAGGCCAAAATCCAGCACTCATTAACAGCTACCAACTGATTAACCTCAATACCATGCTCTGCAAACTGCTAGAAAGAGTGTTATCCCAACAATTACGCTGAGTTCTCAAATCATGGGCCTTTTGTATCCTGGTCAGTTAGGTTTCTGGGAGGGACAATACACAATTGACAATTTTTGTATGTTGGGAACAACACTCTGACAGGGACACCTAATTGCTGTCTTTTTTGACCTACATATGGTGTATGACACCGCTTGCTGCCATCACATTTTATATAAACTCTGTGACTGGGGCTTTCGAGGCTCCATACCAGTTTCTAGTCATCATACTGTATGCCACCAGTGATTTCAGGTTAGCATTGGTACATTGGATCCAAGAGAAAGGTGTCCCTCAGGACTCTGTGCCATGCGTTATACTATTCGTCATTTCCATCAATGGGCTAGTGACCTCTGTCAGACCACTTGCCACTCCTGCAGTGTATGCTGAAGAGTTTTGTATTTGGTTCAGTCTGTAGGTCTGACAGAATGCCAACTCCAGTGTCCTAACCAAGGGGCCTCTGCTTGGACTTGTACCCAGAGCTTCTAATTCTCTCCCATGAAAATGCAAGTCATGTGTTTCTGTCATTGTACCATGGTTCATCCTGTACCTTGGTTCACCTGACTCTGAACTCTGGTAGGTTTACCCAGCAATTGCATGTTGTTACACAGATCCAATGTTTGGAATTCCTCTATGATAGAAAACTGACTTAGATGTCCCATATTCTTCAACTAAAGACTAGCACCTTTCAAAAGCATAATGCTGTTTGCTTCCTCACCCACACCTCTTGGGGTGAGAATGCACTACTTCCTTCCATATGTACCAGGTCCTGGTCTCAAACCAATTGGGCTGTGGTTGCCAAGTTTATAACCCAGTGGAACTTTAGCTTTGAAAGTGTTGGAGCCAGCCCATCTTCAAGGAGCACTACAGGTCACTGGCACCGTCCTAAGTAGTCCCAAGCAGCCTCCTTGCCAAAGCAGGGTTGTTCCCTCTCCAGCTATGACAGTACAATTCTCACTCACTTACACAATCACCATACAACAATTTCCTAATGACCCAACTTAACAGATTTATTTTTGCATATGAGGGGAATCGAGTCTCTCAGACATGCCCTTGAGGTGGGGCTACCAGTTGGAATGTGCCTCAGACCCTCTGCATGACCTCTGCCTAACCTCCTTGGAATGTGCTCCCAATTAGCACTGATCTGTTTCGAGGACTTGAAGTTTCAGTTGCCCCATAACCTTTCAGTGTCTGTTCCTCTCAGTTCTTCAGGAGTATCAGGATGTTACTGTAATTTATACTGGTGGCTATAAGACCAGGGACAGTACTGTATACAGAAGCTGCACCATTACGATGTGGCCACCATGCTTACAGACGTGTACTGTAGATACATTGTGGCCCCTGCTACTAGCAACTCTACTTTGGGAAATCACATCTACATGACCCATCAGGCTGTTTTCCACCAAACCTCACCAAGCCACCATGACATCAGTGGATGCCATCCACATTGATACGCGGTGCACAGTTAATAATAAATGGCACTACATTCACAGTCACTACCTCACCTCTGTGCAATAACATGGTCATGTAACACCGCAAGATATTCCCCTGCTAATGGCTATTTAGGTCAAGCTCGACCACTCTGCGGCCAGAACACATTCCTGACTCTATGCTGGCTACATCTGCAGCCTATCCATCGGAATTTTCTTGTTGTCTTGCCATTTGACACTTGCTGGACTTCCATCAGCTGCTCCTGAGTGTTACACTTTACTGGTCCCGCCTCTCAATCAACCACAAACCTCGCTGAACCCTACTGCTAGTCACCAACCAAGACTTTGTGGACCACACCTTTGTGAGCACCTTCTAGGTAACATCAAGTAGTGTGGAAACTCTTCCCCAGAAGCTGTATTAGTTTCTGTTCATAGTTAATAAACAAACAGTTGTTACTGATACTTATGCATTTCAATTGTCACCAGTTACTTCCCTCAGCCATGGACAGAAAAGATAGGGTGAGATATGCTTTTACACCTCCCACTAATCAGAAATAATACCTGTTGATTAAAACATATACTGTTTTTACAGTGGAGCTGATCACCATTAACAGAGCCCTATGTTTTATTAAACAGACCTCCATTGAACATACACTCCTGGAAATTGAAATAAGAACACCGTGAATTCATTGTCCCAGGAAGGGGAAACTTTATTGACACATTCCTGGGGTCAGATACATCACATGATCACACTGACAGAACCACAGGCACATAGACACAGGCAACAGAGCATGCACAATGTCGGCACTAGTACAGTGTATATCCACCTTTCGCAGCAATGCAGGCTGCTATTCTCCCATGGAGACAATCGTAGAGATGCTGGATGTAGTCCTGTGGAACGGCTTGCCATGCCATTTCCACCTGGCGCCTCAGTTGGACCAGCGTTCGTGCTGGACGTGCAGACCGCGTGAGACGACGCTTCATCCAGTCCCAAACATGCTCAATGGGGGACAGATCCGGAGATCTTGCTGGCCAGGGTAGTTGACTTACACCTTCTAGAGCACGTTGGGTGGCACGGGATACATGCGGACGTGCATTGTCCTGTTGAAACAGCAAGTTCCCTTGCTGGTCTAGGAATGGTAGAACGATGGGTTCGATGACGGTTTGGATGTACCGTGCACTATTCAGTGTCCCCTCGACGATCACCAGTGGTGTACGGCCAGTGTAGGAGATCGCTCCCCACACCATGATGCCGGGTGTTGGCCCTGTGTGCCTTGGTCGTATGCAGTCCTGATTGTGGCGCTCACCTGCATGGCGCCAAACACACATACGACCATCATTGGCACCAAGGCAGAAGCAACTCTCATCGCTGAAGACGACAAAAAATGGTTCAAATGGCTCTGAGCACTATGGGACTTAACATCTATGGTCATCAGTCCCCTAGAACTTAGAACTACTTAAACCTAACTAACCTAAGGACAGCACACAACACCCAGCCATCACGAGGCAGAGAAAATCCCTGACCCCGCCGGGAATCGAACCCGGGAACCCGGGCGTGTGAAGCGAGAACGCTACCGCACGACCACGAGATGCGGGCAGAAGATGACACGTCTCCATTCGTCCCTCCATTCACGCCTGTCGTGACACCACTGGAGGCGGGCTGCACGATGTTGGGGCGTGAGCGGAAGACGGCCTAACGGTGTGCGGGACCGTAGCCCAGCTTCATGGAGACGGTTGCGAATGGTCCTCGCCGATACCCCAGGAGCAACAGTGTCCCTAATTTGCTGGGAAGTGGCGGTGCGGTCCCCTACGGCGCTGCGTAGGATCCTACGGTCTTGGCGTGCATCCGTGCGTCGCTGCGGTCCAGTCCCAGGTCGACGGGCACGTGCACCTTCCGCCGACCACTGGCGACAACATCGATGTACTGTGGAGACCTCACGCCCCACGTCTTGAGCAATTTGGCGGTACGTCCACCCGGCCTCCCGCATGCCCACTATACGCCCTCGCTCAAAGTCCGTCAACTGCACATACGGTTCACGTCCACGCTGTCGCGGCATGCTACCAGTGTTAAAGACTGCGATGGAGCTCCGTATGCCATGGCAAACTGGCTGACACTGACGGCGGCGGTGCACAAATGCTGCGCAGCTAGCGCCATTCGACGGCCAACACCGCGGTTCCTGGTGTGTCCGCTGTGCCGTGCGTGTGATCATTGCTTGTACAGCCCTCTCGCAGTGTCCGGAGCAAGTATGGTGGGTCTGACACACCGGTGTCAATGTGTTCTTATTTCCATTTCCAGGAGTGTATTTTAATTTGTAGTGAATCAATGAGCAGTCCCCAGGCTACTGATCTTGTTGCCCTGTTATGTCTGCTAGTCATCACTTTCCTTCTGACCTTAGACGTACTGCCTGCTCAGTTTTCTTTCTATGTGTCTCAAGCCAGGTGAAAACCTCAGGGAATGAACTGATCTAGAGAAGTAATTACTCCACTTTAATGAATCATTGCTGTTTTTAGTCTAATGCTGGATGCCCAGGCTGTACACCAGTGCTAATTGAGAGAGTGAATTTACAGGTTCTCTTGTATCCAGTTGCACTTATGAAAGCAGTTTGGATAATAAACTAATTAAAGTTCCTATGGGATATGAGTAAGGGAAGTTACTCATAGTATGGAACTTTTATGCTGTTTTGTCAAAAGATGACCCTTACTGAAGATTGTCACCTATTGAATGGACGTAGTGAAGATAAATTGGTGCTCATCACTCAAATAGTGACACCAAGCGATATGGTGCAGTGTTTAGCACACAGGACTCGCATTCAGGAAGATGACAATTCAAACCATTGTCCAGCCTTCTAGATTTAGGTTTTCTGTGATTTCCCTGAATTTCTCCATGCATATGCCAGGATGGTTCCTTTGAAAGGACATGGCCAATTGCCTTTCCCATACTTTACAGAATTCAATCTTGTGCTCCGTCTTTAATCATCATGATGTTGATGGGATATTAAACCTAGTCTTCCTTCCTTTTTCTTCCTTCATATAGCGACCACAGATATTCATCATCCACGTCCTAAAGCTTCAATTAATACTGATTAGACTTGACACAAAATTTACAGTGTCAGTGACACTACATGCAGTTTTGGACATAAGGAGAGTACAGCTAGGTGAGAGGGAGTATTGCATGCTGCTGATGGAACTGGCAGAGGGATTATTCTGCAGGAAGCACTGAGAGAAGCTGTACTTTTATAGTCCAAGATCATGAGGCTCTAATGGCTACATAAAATAGTAGTAATAATAATAATAATAATAATAATAAAGTACTTGTGAAATCCAAACTGGAGTGCGACAGGGTGACAGACTTTCACCATTACTCTTTAATATAATTCTTGAAAAAATTATCAGGATATGGGAAAAAGAAGTCAAAGGAATCCAAATTGGCATTAGAAAAGATAATAGATTCAATTTGAAGTGTTTAGCTTTTGCAGATGACCTTGCAATCCTCACAAATAATAGAAAAGAAGCCACTAACGCCATAGAGAAGTTACACGAAATTGCACAAGGAACTGGCCTGCAAATCTCATATGAGAAAACCCAGTACATAGAAAGAGTGCCACAAGACAAATTGCCTATTGTGACAACACATGGGAAAATCGTACAAGTACCACATTTTAAGTACCTGGGAGAAATCATCCAGCCATCAGGGATCAAGCTAAAGGCCAATGAGGAAAGAATAAAAAATCTACAGAAAGCATATAAACTCACGTGGAACTATTATAACAAAAAGTCCATATCCATTAATGCAAAATTGAGGCACTACAACACTGTCGTACTTCCGGAGGCACTGTATGCATCTGAAACAACACAAATAGGTGGGCAAACTAAAATCAAAGAAATAGAGAAACAAGAAAGGAAAATTCTCAGGAAAATTTTTGGTTCGATACAAGAGCAAGGAATCTGGATGAAGAGACCAACATCAGAATTATACAAATACACAGACAAGATTACGGATACAATAAGGAAAAGAAGAATGCAGTTCTACGGACATATCCACAGGATGAATGAAAACAGAATTTCAAAGCGAATTCTCAAAGTAATCAACTCAGGCAGGGGAAAAACAAAATGGATAAAAGAAGTTGAAGAGGACCTCAGACAAGCACACATAACAGAAAACAATGCAGAAAATAGAACTGAATTCAGGAACATCATCAAAAACCATAAATTTGACACCACAACACAGAAGAGACCAGGATGCAAATGGACAGCAGAGCAAAAGAAACAACACAGTGAACACATGAAGAAAATTTGGGCTCAGAAAAAAACATAAACAATCATCATAAAGGAATTCAAGTTCAAACGCTGTCTTAAATGGGAATAATCGAAAATAATAATAAATAATAATAATAATAATAATAATAATAATAATAAAGTACTTGTGAGTGAGACTATGTTAGTATTCCATTTTTGATGTCATGTATTTCAGCTTTCATGTGGGTTTCTGAAAATCTAAAAAGACTAAATGATTTTATTGCCTTATTCTTTTTGGTATACATGAGTATTTGTATGCTGCCAGTATCCAAAATTCACATTGGGAGTGAAGCATTACACTTTCTACCTTATGGGTAAGCAAAAACTGACTGATCTGATCAATGTTTAATACAAACAGTAATTATTCCAGGAACTTTAGTAAAATTTCAAATCTCATGGTGCCAGATGCCAAGGAAAGATTAACAGTTGTGTAAGGTTTTACTGTTTTCATGTGTTTGACTGAAGGAATTATTAATACAATGGGTTATCCTTGGAACTGTGTTAAATGAAATTCACCAAAAAATTCTGTTATTGCCAGATACTGTCATTTGGAAAGAATTTTCAGCTGTCAGGAAGTGGAATGGAGATACAAATTACTTTTTAAAATTATTTTCAGGTTATGTGTCTGAGGAGTTAATAGGTCCTTGTTGCATATGTGAGTTAAAGATTGGTGTTAGCTATTAAAATGGATTTTCATTATCATTCAGAGAAATGAAGGTATCAAAATGATTCAAAGTAATGTGCATACAACTTTAAGAGTGGTAATTAACGAAAATTTATCCTACCATCCCCCACAGTATCTTTGTTTTTTCTTTATGTAGGTCAAGAATACGGGTGAGCAAAGTAATGAAACCTGTGGGACACAGTACTTAGTGTTTTCACAATACAGATTTAGTTTTATTCCTGTTGTATCAATCATTAATGTTGTCAACATATAACACCATCCATGCAGGGGAATCTCTTTAACACTATAATATTTTCGTTTCCCAGTAGAATTTTTAGATTTACCCAATCGAATGCCTTGGTTAGGTCACAAGAAATCCCAACAGGGCAAGTTCACTTCTCCTGTATAGTTGTAGCATTGCTTCCAGAAAAATGCACTGAAATAAAATTTTGTGATGATTGCTGTTACCAGAGATGGCACTCTGCATGTTCTGAGACACTGTAAGCACTGTACCTTGTTTCCAATTGTGGAATCCATTCCATCATCTGCTAGATCTGATTTCCCACGCACTCTGTGAGGCAACTCTTCAACATAGTATGATTTGTATCCTAGAGGAGGAACATCTTCAGCTTTGAAAACCATCTCCACTGTAGCTTTACTCTTTCGTCCTGGTAAACTGAAAAGTGCTGATGGAATTGGTACAAGCTGAACTGGCAGTTGCGTACCTTTACAGAGGAGAATATGAAAAGGCAAATTAGTTACAAGTTTCAACAGTCATAAAACTAATCTATGTGAATAAGAAGTGAAATTACCTGCAGGATCTCTGACAGAGTAAGATACACCTGTCACTGGGAGTCTGACATAGTGGGATGCGACATAGCTAAGTGGATTATAAACAGTCACAGTAAAAACTTGTGATTTCTCAGAGATGGCACAGTCACTGATATTCAGGAGAAGACATGACTGAAAAATCTCTGGTTGATGGCTGCTCTCATCCTTCTTTTTGTGCATTAGTTCCCTGTGAATAAGGAATAAATATAAACTGATTATTGATGCTACTCGAGCAAAGTTTGTCAAAGTTATTACATATACATTTTAATGTGTGTACTTTATTCAGCCATTGTTTCAGTTGCCCTAAAAGCAAAAACACAATGTAGTTCACTGTCTGAGTCATGAATTCTGATTATCCCACTAATTAGGTGAAGATACTACAGGATGCCATCATTCTGATGAGCACCGTATAGGGGCGAGCAGCTGAAGGTGGGGCAGAGCAACAGTGTGAATGAAGCACCTGGGGGCCACTGCTCCATGGACAGATCGTGGGATTGGGGAAAGCTTGAAGCTTAAACACCTGGCGGTAAACGAGTTGAATGCGGGGTTGGCCTGGCAACTGAATGTGCTACAGTAAAAGCATTTACATTTACTAAAATAGCCAAAAATGCCTACAGCTGAAGTACAGAAAATGTAAGGAAATTTTGGAATTGGTGGAAGCCCTAGAACACACTAAAATTATTACCATATACATATGACATCTTGATTAGAAGTCATTAAGTGATAAAGTGGTTCAGGATATTGGTAGTACTGACTTAATGTGATTATAGGTAACCTCACTGGGATTGTAAAGTATTTAGCAAACTAATAATAGGACTGATATTAGCGTCAGAGTTATTTGATCTTCAACAAGTTTGGGAGGGACATTTTATGTGTGCTATGAACTTTGATATTCATTGGTCTTCAGAACTTTTCATCTGATGCTCTGCTTGCTTTGCACTGTTCTACTGCTTGATTCAGTTAAGTATCTGCTACAAGCCTATTTAGAAATGTAAGGCCACATTTCCATTTGATTCTTTCTTTGCAAGTAAATTTACAAGTTGAATTTAAATCAGTGCATTAGGACACCTCATTTCATATGTTAATAATCCTAATTTAATATATTTGGAAATGTATGCTTAATTTAATGAAATTTCACTGTCTATTATGCTGAGCCACATCAACGCTTAATTATTTTGGGCAAAAGGCAGCAGTACACAACACTGACCCTTAGATACAGCTGAGCCAGAGTTATTGCCTGTGTGCCTGTCCATTCACTATAGATTGCTGTTGATAGGACTTCGGTGAATACACAGTTGGTTTGCTCATCCAAAAGCAGGCAGTGAGCTCACAAAGACTATCATGGATAGTCTCTTGTTAACATTTTTCTATCAGTGAATCTGGAGATTGTACAGATATAGATACAGAGGACAGATAACACAGGCCAACGATGGAAAAACTTTTTTGCTGAAAATACCTTATTCTTATGTTTTTTAGGGTGGTAAATCCAAATATGATACTTAAAAAACTGTATCACCCAACATTTCTTCACATTTTACAGTTATATTTATTGAATTAAGCGATTTTTAAAGAATTCAACAGCTTTTATATAGTTAAAATAATTTAAAAAGGAGGTGTGATGAATGTAGATAACATTCGCTGGCAAAAAAAGGGTTGATTCTATTTTTGTGTTAACAGATGGTGTTTTGTTTACTGTCAACCTAACTTCACTTTCTTGTTTCCTGAACATTTACTCAGTACAGTGCCTAATTGTGGTTGTGAAAACTCCGCTGACAGTTTTTGTTATATTAGTGGTGAATTTGTGATTAAAAAACACCAAAGGAACATTACAGACTTTGTGAAAAAGGTTTATCTATCATACTTTGGATCTAAGCTTGGTGATCAAGATAAATCTTGGGCGCCACATAAGATATGTTATGTGTGTGTTGAGGATCTGAGGATATGGTCCAAAAAGGAGAAAAAAGCCTTTAGATTTGCTGTTCCTATGATATGGAGGGAGCCAAGAAAATATTCCGATGATTACTAATTTTGCAGTGTTGATATTACTGGTCATAATTCAAAAAACAAGAATCTAATAAGCTACCCTAACCTTCCATCCACCATCCAACCAGTAGGGCATGGTGTAGATTTGCTGGTTCCTGAACCACCAGATGATTTAAATTCTATTCCAACAGAAGTATTTTCTGATGAACAATCTGATTTACGTGAACCAGGTGATGATGAATTCCATTGTAATGCAGAAAGTCTAGAGCCCAAATTGTTTACTCAGCCCGAGCTTAACAATTTGGTTAGGGATCTGGGCTTAACGAAAGAAACAGCTGAATTGCTTGGCTCTAGATTAAAAGAGAAGAACTTATTGGCAGTTGGAACCAGCATATACATGTATAGAAAGAGAGAGGAGCAGTTTTCCAAGTTTTTTCAACAATAAGGCGATTTAGTGTACTGCTCAGACATTCCTGGTCTGATGAATGAGTTTGATATTGAAAACAAAAAGGAAGACTGGAGGCTGTTTATTGATTCATCCAAAACTAGTTTAAAGGCTGTTTTATTACACAATGGTAACATGTATGCATCTATACCTGTTGGACATTTTGTATGTATGAAAGAAAGCTATGAAAACCTAGAAATAGTGCTAATTAAAATAGGCTGTTCTGCTCATGATTGGATGATATGTGGTGATCTAAAAGTAACATGCATGCTCTTTGGTCAGCAAGGTGGCTTTACCAAATTTCCATGTTTCTTGTTCTAGGGATCAACACTGGTGCAGAAAGAACTGAAAGAACTTTAAAACCTGGCGAGAAGAACATTCTACACAAAAACCTTGTAGATCCAAAAAATGTACTCCTACCACCTCTACATATAAAGTTAGGCCTAATGAAATAGTTTGTAAAGGCTTTGCCTAAAGATGGACCATGTTTTAGGTATCTCTGCCAAATGTTTCACACCTTTTAGAAGCTAAACTAAAAGAAGGAGTCCTTGTCAGACCTGACATTAGAAAATTGATGTTTAATGTTAACTTTGCAATGACCTTAAATGAGAAATAAGCATGGGTATCATTCAAGCAAGTCATTACAAAATTCTTAAGACATGAAAAAGACCCAGAATATATTTCTATTATAGCTACAATGTTAAATAAGTTTGAAGCTTTAGGATGTTTACTGAGCCTGAAAGTTCACTTTTTTGAACAGTCACCTTGAATACTTCCAGGACAATTTGGGAGATGTTAGTGAGGAGCAAGGAGAGCACATTCACCAGGACATTAAAGTAATGGAAAAACACTACCAAGGCCGCTGGAACACCAACATGATGGAGGATTACTGTTGATCACTTCACCGAGAAGTTCAGAAAGTGACTCATTGCAGAAAAAGCTACACAAGAAGTTTAAAGGAAAAAGAGAAAGAAAATACAAACCAATTCCATCCGACAAGTGAAACCTCTATTAACAAGTATAATTGTTTTAAGTAGCTTACTGTACATACAAACCATGCTTTTGCTGTCACAAAGTGTTTCATTAATTTCCCCATTTACCGTGTAGCACAAGATTTTTATACTATATAATAAAAAGCATATTGCTCAAAAACTAGGGGTGATAAAAAAAAAAAACTAAGGCTAGATTTGGATTCAGCTCATAAAAGTCTATACAGAGCAGCTATCAAAGTAAAAAAAAGTTTTTCAAAGAAAAAAAAAATTGTTGGCCTGTATAATTAACAAATATACTTGAGCAAACAGCGTAATACAATCCATATATGAAGAGGGAAAAAGTAAAAGTATCATATGGAATGTGTCAGCTATTATAAAAGAAGTCAAGGGTTTCAAGTAAATGATAAAAGAACAGAATAGAATATCCAGAATTTAAAAAATAGTTTTCTTCAAGAGGGTTTGAGAAGACATGGAAAAATATCATAAAAGATACCCTTATCAATATTTAGAATCTAAACAAGACAAAACACACACTTACATTGGTTATACATAACATTCTGTCATTTATTCACTCAGTCATTCAGAATGAAAAATGGTAAAGTGATCAACAACAGTGAAAAAAATTGTACAAGTGTTCCAAGCTTTCACAAAATATTTGAGTTATTCAAGATATGAATTTGAAACACAGAGTGATACAGTAAGAGAAGTTCTGGCAGAATGTAAATGATGATGGTTGTAAATGATGATGTTGCCAACAATGGAGACCTTTGAAAATCAACATATTCCTTCATTACTGTTCTGATGACCATTATGTGCGGTGCAGTAATTGTCGATGCTAAGGAATTTGTTAAATGGAGAATTTAGTGTAACGCTGTCACTTCTGGTGACTCAGTGCACCATGCGAGTGGTCATGTAAGTATTTATTTACATCTTTGAACAAAGTGGTTATTTTACTTACAACATTCCTTTGTCCCATGTTCAATATAAATTTTTATTTTAGGGCAAGAAAGTGTTTAACTAACGAGGAACTCGAATGGCTCTTGAATGAAGATGCAGATTTTACGAAAGAGGTAGACACTATTTTGGATGGCGATACTGATGAGGAAGTGGAGTTAATTGCTTATAGTGACTATGACACTGAAAGTGAACAAGAGTATAAGTCAGATGAAAATGAAGACAATAATTGTCAACCAGGTTCTATTGATGATTGGTTTGTGGGAATAGAGAAAACTTCTAAATGGAGGAAACATACTAGCTCTGCCATAAGCAAAGTGAGAAGGAAAAAAATACTGCAAAAGTTTTTCCTGGATCCAAGGTTATTGCCAGGAATATGACAATCAAGATTTCTGGATTCCTCAGGAAATTTAATTGGGAAATGATCAATACTATTGTGAAATATACAAACAAATATATTCAGCTCAAACCAGAATTTTCTGATTATCACAGAGAAAGAGACTAAAAAGAAACTACAAGAAGTATAATACTGGCACTCTTTGGGTACTTTATCTCCTCGGAATGAAGAAAGCTAACCACACGAATGTAATGGAACTGTGGAATACCGATGGATCAGGAATCGAAATTGGAAGAGCTGTGATGGGCTACAAGTGATTTATATTCTTGCTGCGTTGTATTTGTTTTGATGATATAAGCATAAGAGAAGAGAGGAGAAGATCTGTTAAGTTGGCCGCAGTATGTTTGATTCTGGATGAGTTTGTAACTAATTGCAAAAGTACATACAGCATCAGTGATTTTGTGACCATTGATGAGAAACTTCAAGCTTTTTGTGGTTGTTATGGATTTTGGCAATATATCCTCAACAATCCTGCCAAATATGGCATTAAGGTATATGTGCTTCGTGATGCAAAAACATTTTTTATGAGCAACCTTGTGGTATTGTGGAAAGCAGCCCGAAGGACCTTGTGCAGTCTCAAATTTGCCGTTGAAAATAGTTCACATACTTGTGAGTTATATAGAGGGATCCAACAGGAATTGTTATAGATAATTACTATACAAGTTGCCCCTTGGCTATGTCGCTATTAGGTAAAAGGTTATGTGTAATGGGACACTCATAAAGAATAAATGAGAAATTCCCTCC
Source organism: Schistocerca cancellata (assembly GCF_023864275.1). Classification (NCBI taxonomy): domain Eukaryota; kingdom Metazoa; phylum Arthropoda; class Insecta; order Orthoptera; family Acrididae; genus Schistocerca; species Schistocerca cancellata. The sequence continues at coordinate 1,139,200,202 of NC_064626.1, read as the reverse complement.
CCAAGAAAAATTGAGTGCATGGTTCATCCCTCTTCAGATATAAAAAAGATTTGACGTTGCTTTCATACGTACCAAATAAGAACAAGGTGGTCTTATTGTTGTCAACTATGCATGATTCAGATACTATCGATGAAGATTCTCGAGAATTGTGTTAGATTACAATGCCACTAAGGGTGGCGTTGATACAGTTGACCAGATGTGTGGCACACATTCTGTGACTTGTATAATGGGAAGGTGGTGTAACATTACATGAGTATGTCCAATATAGTCCAATGTACTTTGCGTCATGTGAGTGTAGGGGAGTCAAAACCAGTAGTGACCCAGGACATGATATCAACTTGAGATTTTTTATACATGCCATTCATTTCTAAATTTTATTGATTATTTACAGAGTAAAGAATTTAATTATGTACAACATTTAATAGGTAATGAGTTTTAATGAGATAGATATAAATATGTTTCGACATGCAAATAACCTTGTTGCATTATGCGTGATATGTTTTCTCTTTGTAAGAACAAAAACTTCTGTGTTGCTCGAGTGGGCGATCAAGTAGTCGTCAAGTGTGGATCTGCTGTAACTTTCAAGAATGAGCATAGAATTGTTAATTTACAACCTGCAGTTGATTTAAAAATTATTTTATGGAACCACGGCCCGACTTTGGTGCAAACAAATCGCGCGTGAATTCTCAAATATAGGTGCAGAGTTTAAGATACGCGGCTGGATATCGGGCGTTATTGTCATAACATTAACTGATTCAGTAACATTAACTGCAATTTATGGACATTAGCTTGATAATAACTATCAAAGACTTATATGAGCGGCATAGTAATCGTCTTGATGCTTAAAGCAAACGAGAAGCTCTTTACTGTCGGGATACGACAAATATTAATCATTGCATAGTCAGCTTGTTGATAAATTGCTTAGCAACTTATAAACAAACAGTGATAGAATTATCAAAACGATCTTTTAAGTATCAATGACCACTACACACTCACCAGAAACTAATTGCTCTAACTGTGAGTGACTTCTGGATTGGATGAGTTTTTTTTATTTCAGTTAATTGGTATTAATAAACTTCATTCGAGGTTGAAACTTCATCAATGTTGTCATGCGCTCATTCAGTTTAATAGAATGGTAGATAGGACTAGCTATGCTACTATTTATAGTTTTAAAAGAAAAGAGAGCATGTACCTGTTTTCCTTTCGAGAAATGTTTGTACTTCAGCCAACAGTATTCTCAAACCAGAAGCACGAGTGACTCTCCCTCACAGCACTACGATATCGTGAACCACCACACACATGTGCCCTTTCTCACTTAATTTCTGCACTGAAAACCCTGAGATGTAGCCATGGTATGAATGAGGAAGAAAGAGGAGGAAAGATCAGGGAAAGAAACGGAGCAAAGAGAGAGGGGAAGGTCACATTTGGCGCCCAACAAGTCGGCCTGAGTACATTGCAGTGCAGGAGACATCTGGCCACAACATCTAACTTTGCATAGACCGACTGAATAAGTACTTGCTATTGAAATGCGAGATCAGCGAAAGATATGGAGCAAAGAGAGAAGAGGAGGACACAGTGGCCTTTGGTAACCATTTTTGCTCTAATGGACATTGCTACTATCAATGGCCAGATACTTTTTTACTCAAATGGACAAAATCGAATGGTTGCATGAAGAGTATTTCTGAAGAACCTGGCTTATGACCTCATTAAACCACATCTAATAGAAAGAGCCAAAATTCAGAGCATTCCCAAGGACATATTTCTGTCCCTTCAAAGGAACAGGACAACATCAGATTAGATTAGATTAGATTAGATTTACTTTCATTCCAATTGATCCGTAGTGAGGAGGTCCTCCAGGATGTGGAACATGTCAGAAAAACAACAATACATGACAAATATTTACAACTAAAACAAATAAGCTAATGTACCATTCCACAGGTCCCAAGTGGAATGATTGTCATATTTTAATGAACACTAAGAGTTATTTTACAAATACTAATGCACTGAATTTAAAATAAAAAAGTTTTTTATTTATTTATAAGGTAATAAACATGTAATACAACTACTGAAATACTTATTTACAATGAACACATTACTGCACTGAAATGGTGCAGAAGTTAGATTATACTTACACACAACCACACACACACACACACACACACACACACACACACACACACACACACACACACACACACAGACACACAAATTTTCAGTGAACACATTACTGCACTGAAATTGTGCAGAAGTTATGTTGTACTTATATACAAATCAGTTGGTTTTACTAAGAAATTCATCAATGGAGTAGAAGGAGTTGGCCACCAATAAATCCTTTAGGCTTCTCTTAAACTGAATTTCATTGGTTGTTAAGCTTTTTATGGCTGCTGGCAAGTTATTGAAAATGTGTGTTCCTGAATAATGCACACCTTTTTGTACAAGACTAAGTGACTTTAAATCCTTGTGAAGATTATTCTTATTTCTAGTATTGATTCCATGAATTGAGCTGTTGGTTTGAAAAAGTGATATATTTTTAATGACAAATTTCATTAAGGAATAAATATATTGGGAAGCTGTAGTTAGTATCCCTAGTTCCCTAAACAGGCTTCTGCAGGATGTTCTTGAGTTCACACCACATATAATTCTTACTGCACGTTTTTGTGCCCGGAAAACTTTAGCTTGGCTTGATGAATTACCCCAAAAAATAATCCCATATGACATTATGGAATGAAAGTAACCATAGTATGCCAGCTTTTTCATTTTTATATCCCCTATGTCTGACAAAATTCACATTGCGAACAGAGATTTGTTAAGACGCTTCAGCAGTTCTGTGGTGTGCTCCTCCCAGTTGAATTTATTATCAAGCTGTAATCCCAAGAATTTAACACTGTCCACTTCTTCTATCTTCTTGTCATCATATGTTAGACATATACTCTTGGGACACCCCTTACAAGTTCTGAACTGCATGTAGTGTGTTTTTTCAAAGTTTAGTGACAAAGAATTGGCTAGGAACCAGTGATTAATGTCCACAAATATTTTATTGGCTGATCTTTCTAAGACTACTACAAGTTGAGAAGCATTTGGCTAAGAAACAGAGACTCTGTGTTATTTGTGGAAGGGCCAAGAATATTAACACAATAATAAGGTGTGATTCTTGTAATAGTTCTGTTTGCAGTAAACACACAAGTGTCAGTTACTAAGTAGAGAACATGGCCTGTCTGTAAGCTGTTATAATATGGTTTCCGTAGGCATTCACTATGAATAAGTTAATTTTCAATGCTGACAGCGAAATATAAATATTTTAGAACTATGCCATTTATGTGTTTAGACACATATCAACTTTTCTAAATAAAGTATAATTAACAACCATGTTAAATAACAAAACATTCTTTCTCACTATAAGTGAGCAAATAGTGTATAGATATTTTTTGGCTAGATTATTTCTTAATATTTTCCACTGTGCCCATAATAAATTATTTGTATTAATTGTACGATAAAATTTGTTGTTTCAGTATTATTAATATCATTTTGAGTGATACTGTATCTACCCTTACAAACAATAAACTAATTAATATCATTACTAGTGTGAGAGCATGTGAAAATAACTGTAAAACTGAGCTGCGAAAGTGATGCACAAAGTGCGCTGCACAACTGCTTGTGCAATAAAAAAACATGCACCTACTGAAGGGTTAATGTTATGCTGGGGCAAGGACACAGGTACATTTACATGGCAGATGGTGTTCTTTGACTGCAGTCTTGTTGGCCTGAATTAAATGAATATACCATTGCTGTCCTCAGAAACAGTCATGTATATAGCATACCAACTGTCTGCTGTATTATTTGCTGCACTGGCAGTGGAAACAATACACCCTGCTCTCATGCGTCAGCAGGTGGTCATCCTTAATGTGTTTTGTCCCCAATAAGGCCACAGTGTATGGTGCAATTGCAGAAGCAATTTTCAGTTTCTTTTCTTCCACTGCTGTAGGTGCAGTACATAGTGTCTGTTGAATCTGCCCCTCTGAGTAGCCATTTTCCTTGAAGGCCACCTTCAAGTGTTTTAGCTCATCATTAAAATTTCACATGTCAGAGAATGTTTGTCCTGTCTACTACGGAGTTTAGTACACTGGTTCTCTGCAATGCATGATCAAAATTTTGAGCATCAAGGTACAAGCTCACAAGAGTCCTCTTTCGGTACTTGTTCCAACTGACTTGTTCAGCAAGAAGGCCGGAAAGAGTAGTTTACCATCCACTTCAATCATCATTGAATTGTGTTTGGATAACCAGAGTTGAGATGTGTGATGAATCCAGCCAGCTCATATCTTCCATGTGGCCATACTATGAAGGTGCCACAACATAGCGGAAGAAATAGGTGGATTTTAGGGGCCAATAAGTTGATCACAAGTGGTGACATTGGGTCCCCCTTCACAACCTACTCTATCTGCACATAGTACACTCCACCGAAGGTAAAATATCTGGAAGTCAGAAAATGCCTCAAAAGACTGGTGATCTCCTGGGTAAACTGGTGTCAATAACTTTCAAACATTCCTGTAAGGGGATACTACTAAAAATGGAGATAGTGTCAAAGCTTATTAGGAAGTTTAACTGCTCTGAATCTACTATCAGGAAAACCAACAAAAAATAGAGCAGAGCTGCTGGTGTTGTTACATAACTGTGCTTAACACAGTCACCATAGTGTCACAAACTGAGGCCACAAACAGCTCCATCAGTCACTCCATGGTAGGAGGTACTGGTATCTTGATGTGATTTTGTAGCTCATGTGTGCACATCCAGTCATCCATGTGGACTGGCGAAGTGGTGTTGCTCCGTCCGCATGTCTGCCTGCTTCCCCCTCCACTCCCAGGTGCATGGATGTTTATATACAAAATGGCCATACACAAGAACAATATTGCAAACCATTGCCCCCTCACCCAATATACTCCCAGATACTCAGGTCTGTGTTTGCAAGTGCAGTGCAACCCAAGTCGCCATCAGCACGTTTTCATGCCACTCAGCTGCATTCAGTGCTCAGACCCCAGGCATTTGAAAAGAGATAAATGGGGAGCTACTTCTTCATTTGTATAGAAAACTCAAAAAGTTGACGCATTTTAACAAAATTATTCCTGGGGGTAGCACAAACCTGCAAACCTATACAGGAGCTACCTGTGAGTCACAAACATTGTTTACATAACACCTGATACACAATATGTGTCAATTCACAAGTGGCTTTCCCTTTGATAGTATATCTTTTGCCAGTTACAGGGCTGGTGTAGGCAGTGGTAATGATTTTCCTTAATTTCTGCAGTCTCAGCTTTTCTTCTCAGTAAAGATGGCGTCAGTAACAGCATTGTGTAATAGTTTCTCTCAAGAAAACAGTAATTCTAAAGTAATCACGTGTGTAATCTGTAATTCAAATGTGCAAAATGGTTTCAGACTTTGCTTAGAATCACAAGTATGGATACATTCTGCGTGTGTGAGATTCATTAATGCAAATACTGTGTTTTCATGTGAATGTGATCAGGGAAGTTGTAACGGATTTAACGCCATGTTAGTCGCTTACGCTACCGGACGTGAAATTAATGTGTTACAAAGTGTGTTGTACGAATTGCAAAGTGCTACAAAAACAATAAAAGTCTTAAAAGCAAAGCTTCGTGAATGTGAATTGAATGGAGTATCATCACTTAACGCAAACTCCGAAAATAACAGCACATGTATTCTGCCAAAAACGAGTGTAAATTTTAAAAAATACGAACTAAAAGCAACTAAAAAGATCGCTGTACTAAACAGATACAATGCTCTGGAAAAATGTGACGAAATAAAATCTTGCGGAGAGAGAGTGGAAGCAGTAAGTATCGTGAGAACTGAAAGTAAACAAGCCTCCGAAAAGTTCGTTACACCTAACATACAAGCAACTGTTAACAGAAACTTCGAGCGAAAACTTAACAACTCAGCCCATAATGTGCTCAAAACGTTAAAATCTGTTAATAATATAATACATAGAGACTGTGAAAAGAAAGAAGATCGTATAAATGACTGCAAAACTTCGGAATACTTGAGCACAACAAATAATGCTTTTAGAGTACATATACTTGCCGACAGTCTCGGAAAAAGACTGGCAGAAACCCTATACAACTCAGGATGCAGTGTTAATAGCGTAATAAAACCTGATGCTCCACTGAAAGAGATCGTCAACAACTGCGAAAATCTGAGTATCAACATAAAGAAAAATGATTGTGTTCTAATCCTAGGGGGCGGAGTAGACGTCCGCTGCAATGATGTATTATCAGCAAGACGAGCGCTAAGAGAGACGCTCGAAAAGCTCAAAAATGTACATGTGATGGTAACCAGCATTCCATACGATTTTTTTAAGAAATCTCGTGTTTACGAAGAAATAAAAAAAACTAACAGACTGCTTCACAAAATAACAAAGTGCTACCCAAATTCAACATTTGTCCAGCTAGATTTCAGAAAACAACATTTCATAAACAGTGGAGATCTCCTAAATAGGGCCGGACAACTGTATGTCTGTGCTCAAATTATGAAAACAATAAATAATTTCAATGATCAACACAAACTGCCTGGTATCCTCACCATAGCAGTAACTGAGCAAATGGAAATTTGCAAGGAAACGTCTAAGATGAGAGAGATACCTAACATACCAGTACCAGTATCTGAAGGAGTGGTAGAATATGGGGTACCAGCAGAAATGTCAGGAACATCTAGCAGAATTGAAGAGGAAACAATTTCTTCAGATGAGAAAGCCTACAAACCTGGTGTAAACTCATGTGCACCTGAAATCTCCAAGGACGAAGCTGTCAGCACATTCAACACACTTAATGCTTCATGCTCACTTGTAACTAGGACTGCAACCACACCAACAGCCAAGAACCATTCAATTAGATCCAGAAACTCATCAGCTGCTCTGCAGACATCTCAAAGGAAGAGCCTCAGGATAAGAAGAGCTGCTGTGCGTAGTGACTATTTTTTATGGGATCTTCGCAATTTGAAGAAGAAGAAAAGGCAGAATCTTTACAGTGTCAGCAACAAGAAAGTACAAAGGTAAATAGTGCAGCAAATCCACTACATGAAACTTTAACAGTTGTATACCAAAATGTGCAAGGACTAGAAAGTAAATTAGCTGAAATAGAAGTTCTATTAACTGACTATCTAAAAGACATTAACATACTATGCATAAGTGAACACTGGGTAAAAGAAATGCAAGCGTCTAGCATAATTATTCCAAATTTTGAAATGATTAGCAAATTTTGTAGAATCAACCATAAAGGGGGTGGGACAGGTATTTATGTTAGGACAGGGGTAGAATCAAGAGAAATTAAATGTAAACTAAAATGCATAGAAAAAGATTTTGAATACAGTATATGTGAACTAACCAAATTAAAAATTACTATTGTGTGTTTGTACCGATCACCACTGGGCAACTTTGCCATTTTTATGGAAAACCTTGAGGGACTGCTGAATGAACTTAAACATAATGTAATTGTTCTTGGTGATTTTAATGTTAACTTTAAGAATGATTGTAGTAGACAGCAGGAACTGTGCAATTTGTTTTTGTGTCATAATATGATGGCAACTGTAAATGAAGTTACCAGATGTGGAAATATGTCTGAAACTATAATAGATCAAGTATTTATAAACAAGGACAAGTGTGAATATAACACTGAAGTAATTGACACTGGTTTCTCGGATCACAAGGGTATCAAATTGAGTTTAAATATCACATCTTACAAGGACCCTGTTATCAATAATAATTACAGGGAAAGGAGATTTATAAATGATGACAGCATAAGAATTTTTAATTACATTCTGGAAAATAACAACTGGGGGACTGAATCAAGTGGTGATGTCAACACTATGTTTGACTCATTCCTTGAAAGCTACAAACACTGCTTCGATGTTGCCTTTCCTATAAAAAGAGTCAAAAATAAACATAAAACCAAAACATGGGTTACACAGGGGATTAGAAAATCATCAGACACTCTCAGAAAGTTAAATAAATCAGCCAGGAAGAATGTAGTACTGAAAGCACATGTGAAATGTTATAGAAGCCTGTACAAGAAAGTAATAATTGCAGCTAAGAAGCTTGATAATGATACCTATATTGAGAAAGGTAACAACAAAATGAAGTCAACTTGGGAGGTAATAAATAAAAATATAGGTAGACACAAAAGAAAAGATACCAGCTTTGTCATTAAAAGTGGGGGTAAAACTGTTAAGGACCCACTTCAGATTGCCAACATATTTAATGAACATTTCACAAATATAGCCATAAATTTAATTAAAAGTAAATGCAATTCCAATAGCAAGGTAAAAATCCCCATGAATGACATGACAATGTTCCTTTATCCAGTAACTGATTCAGAGGTACTAAATGCTATAAATAAGTTAAAAAATAAAATGTCATGTGGGTGTGATGAGATTCCTGACAAAGTCATTAAGCAAAGTGCAAGAAACATAGCCTCGCATCTCACTGAAATTATAAATGAATCTTTTAAGACAGGGGTGTTTCCATCAAAACTTAAAATGTCTACTATAAAGCCACTTTACAAGAATGGTGATAAATATGATGTTAGTAACTTTAGGCCTTTATCAATGTTGTCAGGTTTCTCAAAAATAATAGAAAGGATAATGTATCAGAGACTATACAAATTTCTTATTAAGAATAGAATATTGGTTAATGCGCAAAATGGTTTCCGTAAAAATAAATCAACTGAAACAGCTGTCTTCAATTTTTTGCAACTTGTTCTAAATTCCATAAACAGAAAAGAATTAAATTGTGGATTGTTTTTAGACTTATCAAAGGCCTTTGATGTCATCGACCATAAGTTACTGCTTAGGAAGTTATATGCCTATGGGATACGTGGAGTTGCCCACAAATGGTTTGAATCATATCTGTCAGACAGGTATCAGAAGGTGGAGATAAGCCAGGCAGATAGGACATATTCATCAAGATTCGAGAGAGTTTTGTATGGAGTACCCCAGGGATCTGTATTAGGGCCATTACTGTTTTTAATATTTATCAATGACCTACCAAGTCAACTATCTGAAGCAGAGGCAGTACTGTTCGCTGATGATACAAGTTTGTTTGTTAAAGCAAATAGTGAAGCTGACTTACAGGAAAATGTCACATTAGCAACAGACGAAGCAGACAGATGGTTTAATGAAAACAGACTCATTGTGAATGCCAAAAAAACAACGTGGATCAACTTCAGACATATTACAAATAAAATAAAAACTAACCTTACAGTAGAACTGGGTAAGTGTAAGATTGAACAAGCATCATACACTAAATTCTTGGGAGTATGGTTTGATGAACACTTAAGATGGGAAAAGCATGTAATATCATTGAACAAAAAATTAAGTCAAACATGTTATATGCTTAGAATGCTTAAAAGCTCATGTAATATTAAAACAGTGTTATGTGTTTATTTCTCATTCATGCACAGTTTATTAAGATACGGCGTACAGTTTTGGGGGAACACCAGTCTAACAAAACACTCATTTAGACTACAAAAGAAGGCAGTCAGAATAATAAAAGGTATAGGATATAGAGACTCTTGTAGGCAAGCTTTCAAAGAATTAAAAATCATGACACTACCATCTTTATACATATATGAAAGCATATGTTTCTTAAAAGAACACGAGGAATTTTCTACATTAAACAGAGAATTTCACAACTACGAAACAAGGAATAGGAATGATTTCCACAGAGAAATTCATAAAACAGCTATGTATCACAAAAGTGTACTATACCAACCCAAAATCCTCTACAGTGCTCTCCCCAAAGAACTAAAAATAATACCAAAACTGTACATATTTAAAAGAGAATTAAAAAACATGTTATTGAGCAATAGCTTTTACAGTATTGAAGAGTTTATGAATCGTTGACAATAAAAGCGCAGTTAATATTTCCCTGGCATGATAAATATGTGTAATTGCTCACATTTAAATACTTGCCGTTTCTATGAAATTGTGAAACGGTGTTAATGTAAGAATGTAAATAATCTTTGATGTGAGAATCCCTAGCTTTTTTTTTTTGTACGTTGTTATCCTACTTGTATATTTTTATGTTAATGTTCTAAAAGTTCTATTAAAATTGTAATGTCTAAGTGACAAGTAAATTCAATTACAAATTTTCATGTATATGTATTTTAAACTGTAATGTTTATTGACAAGTCCTATGTCATTTCGATGATGTACTACAAGGATGCTAATAAATTGAATTGAATTGAATTGAACTATTTCTTGTATTGCATTGTACGGAACAACGGACCTGAAATGTCGGAGGGGTTTTGTTCCTGCTGTAGCCCTTAGTGGTTCACAACCCCACAACAGGCTACAGCAGTCCACTCATCCCACCTCCGCCTCACACCAGCCCCCAGTGGTCCCCCCCCTCGGGAATGTCTCACACCAGACAAGTGTAACCCCAGCGTGGTAGAGTAATTATGGTGTATGCATACATGGAGATAGTGTTTGCACAGCAACCACCGACATAGTGTAACTGAGGCAAAATAAGGGGAACTAACCTGCATTCACCAAGACAGATGGAAAACCGGCTTAAAAACCATCCACAGACGGACTGGCACATCGGACCTCGACACTAATCCACCAGGTGCAAAGCAGTGCATTAGACTGCACAGCTAACTGGGTGGGTTAACTATTCCTTTCTTCACTCCCTTTTAGTTTTCTGTACCTTTTATTATCTGGCTTGTCTATTTTTGCCCCATCCCCACCTATACCACTTACAATGCTATTAGCTTTCTGCTCTTATTAACTCTTGGATGGTGTTATGCAAGTAATCTCTGTGTTGCTTAGTAGTTATTATGCTGTCTTGCACCTCTAAGTACTCATTTTTTCAAATCTCATCCAGTGCCATCCCCAACAATCAGGTTTTCCTTCTCATTCAGTCTGGTAAGTCTCCAATAATGCAGGGTTCTGGGCAGCTTTTCTGAACTCTCAACATTTTCTAAGCTTCACCAGTCATTTTCCTTCACCCTTTACCTTCACCTTCAATCCTTCTACCAGAATAAGGAGCCACTAGCTCTGAAAGCTTGCAGATTTCCTTAACCTTTACATGTGTGTGTTCTCCTGCCACTGCTTGCTGAATAGACTTTTAACCTATCCAATTACATTATATTTTCAAAAATTTATTATTTTTAATTGACTTATCAGTATTAAAGTTCAAAGATAACTAGAATTATTGTTGCCTTTTTTGCCACTATACCTGTTTAATTCCCAATTTTGGCACTATACATTGGTTTCCTTAATTTTTCTAGATCTGAGTGGCAGTTTTCACCAACAAAATAAATTTATAATTACAAGTTTGCATGATGTATCATAATTTCAAATATCATAAGCTTACTTTTAAATACAGAATTCCTAGCACAAACATGTAGCGATAGTATCACCTACATATGACACATTACAATAATTTCAGATATACTAATTTACATTTACATTACAGGAAAAGACAGATTGCTACTTACCATAAAGGAGACACATCAAGTTGCAGACAAGCACAATTAAAAGACACTTACATAAAGCTTTCAGCCACAGCCTTCATCAGTAAAAGAGAGACACACAACATTCACACACACAAGCAGGCTCACCTCATACACTGATGGAGTGTTTAGGGACTAGAATGCCAACAGGCACAGCATCAGAAGGTTGTGGCATAGGGAGGTGGGGAGAAATGAGCAAAAAGGAAGAGGAGCTTGAAGTCTTAGGCCCTTCCCAGAACATCTCCGCAGAGTCATTTACCTCCTCACCCCCAGGACACCCTGAACACCCATCCTGAACATGCTCCCCAAAATCCACAAATCCAACAATCCTGGATGTTCCATTGCAGCTGGTTGTTGTGCCCCCATTGAAAGAATCTCGGCTCTCACTGACCAACACCCCCAAATCAATTGCCCATAATCTAGCCTCCCACAACAAAGACACCAACCCCTTCCTTCACCAACTCTCCATCATCCCCACCTATTTACCTCCAGGATCCCTACTGGCCACTGTTGACAACAACTCCCTATACACCAACATTCCTCATGCCCATGGTCTTACCACTATTGAACACTACCTTTCCCAATGTCCTTCAGACTCCAAACCAGCTTCCTTATTTTCATACATCTTACCGACTTTAGTCTAACCCACAACTATTTCTCACTTCAAGGGAAGGTCTATAAACAAATCCACGGTACAGCCTTGGGCTCCCTTATGGCGCCCTTCTAGGCCAACATTTTTATGGGCCATCTAGAGGAGACGTTTCTAGCCTCTCAAAACACCAAACCCCTAATCAGGTTCAGGTTTATTGATGATATCTTCATGATGTGGGCTCAGGGCCAAGACACCTCATCTTATTCATTCCTTCACAACTTCAACACCTCCTCTCCCAACCACTTCACGTGGTCCTCCTCAATCCAGCTTGCCATCTTCCTAGATGTTGACCTCCTTCTCTCTGATGGTTCACTGCATGGGATAGCCGCGCGGTCCAGGGCACCTTGTCGTGGTTCGTGTGGCTCTACCCATTGGAGGTTAGAGAACTCCCTTGGGCATGGGTGTGTGTGTTGTCCTTAGCGTAAGTTAGTTTAAGTTAGATTAAGTAGTGTGTAAGCCTAGGGACCGATGACCTCAGCAATTTGGTCCTACAGGAATTTACCACAAATCACAAATTTCCAAAAATTTCTGATGGCTCCATCTGCACCTCTGTACACATTAACCCCACAAACCACCAACATTACCTGCATTTTGACAGCTGTCATCCCTTTCACACCAATAAATCCCTCCCATACGGCCCGGCTACTTGAGGATGGCATATCTGCAGTGACAAAACTTCCCTTGCTCAGTACGCTGAGGGTCTCACCAAGGTCTTCACAGACAGACACTATCCCCCAGAGGAAGCAGATTTCCTGTGCCATTTCCCCTCATAATCTCAATCCTCCCACCACCCCCAGCAACCAGCCACATAAGATTTTCCCCTTCGTCACCCAGATCCACTCCAGACTAGAACAACTGAACCACATCCTTTGCCAGAGCTTTGATTAGCTATCATCGTGCCCTGAAATGAGGGACATCACATGTGAGATACTTCCCTACCTCCACAACACCCTAGGCCATCCCTATGCCACTCCCAATCCCAAACCCTTGCCACAAGGATCATATCCCTATGGAAGACCCATGTGAAAAACCTGCCCGATCCACACACTCAGCACGTCCTATTCTGGTCCTGTCACAGGTTAACCCTACCCTATCAGGCTCCACACTATTGTGAAAGCAGCCATATCTTTCACTAGCTCTGCTGCAATCATTGCACAGCTTTTTATATTGGTGTGACTACCAACCAGCAGTCCAGCAGGATGAATGGCCACCACCAAACTGTGGTCAAGGGCAAAGTACATCACCCTGTGGCACAACATGCAGCTGAACACAACACACTTGCTTTTAATGACTGCATCACTACTGGAGCCATCTGGATCCTTTCCTCCACCACCATCTTTCTGAACTGCTCAGATGGTAGTTACCCTTATGACACATTCTCTGCTCCCGTAATTTATCCCAGCCTGAACCGACATTAGCATACTGTTCCCACACCCTCCACCCAACAGTTTCCACCTCCTCTGTCCTATCATCTTCTCCTCATTCTCATCTTCCACACTGTTTATTTGCAGCCCTCTGCCAATGCATCCACCCGTCTTTCTGCTCATTTCTCACCACCTCCCTGCTCATAACCTCCTGATGCGGCACTTGTTGGCATTCTAGTCCCTGCACAATCCAAAAGACAGGGTTCGTCTCTCTCCCCACCTGTACACTACTATCTCTTCCCCTTCCCCGCCCCCTCCAGATTGCTGCTTGTATCCCACATGATAGCTGTATTTCAGCCTGAGATGCTGCAGTTGATGGTTGTGTGTGTGTGATGTGTGCTTGCTTGTGTGTGTGAACAGTGTGTGTGTCTATTTTACTGACAAAGGGTGTGGCCAAAAGCTTTATGTAAGTGTCTTTTAATTGTGCCTGTCTGCAACTTTATGTGTCTTCTTTACGGTGAGCAGCAATCTGTCTTTTCCTACATAGTTGATATTCCTACCTGGAGTTTCTATTGTTTGACTAAAACCACAATTATTTATCACAAGCCAAAATTGTTATGTGAACACACAAAAACCAAACACAAAACTGCAAAGATAGGTCACACGTACAAGAAGGTACTAGTCTGCCAGGAAAAAAACTTTAGTAGGAAGTTATATTCAGTGCCATTACAGAACTGTATGAAGTTTAAATAAGGGGTAATGTGCCCAGTGTAAGAAGAGAGATAAGGACAATGTAAAAGGTTGAAGTGTGGCAAGTGTGACTTTCTTGCATCCACCACCAGTATTTCAGTGTGATCACACGATCGGCAACCATCGGTGTTACTGAAATTGGACATGCCACCACAGCATTATGACAGGGTGACTGTGAGACACCATTGAATTTGGCAACCATTGTAGAGCAGGCTATTGTCATGCGGTCCTGAGAAACATAATCACTCAATCTCCATCCAGTGGCGCAACCACCAGCATGATCCAGCATCATACACTGGCATGACTCACAAAGGAGTACTGCACTGTGTACTGATGGGTCAGAGAATCAAACTGGGATGCTACTACAATCTTGGGGTTGACACAGGCCTGCAACACCACTGTACAGGATCACCAATTGAGCCTAGCTGCGACATGAGCACTGCTGAATTTGTTTCTGCTTGTCCACTAGTGCAGAAGGCACCTGGTGTGAGGAAGTCCGAATGACAACTCTACACTACTCCCCCACCCTTCAACAGTACAGACACTACACAGTTATAATATGTTTCTGAAGTTACCAGAAATGACAAACATGTGAATAAATCAATAATGAGAAAAGATAGTTGTATCAGCTGTTGCTTTCAGAATTTAACACAGCTTCTTTGACAGCAGAAAGTGAAAGCTGGAAAACAGATGAGAAGAAGGAATTTGGTGATGAGGAAGGAAACTTTATTCCAACCTCCTGATAATCAGTATGCAATAAGACATTATTTCCAGAATTAAGTAATTAGTTTACTGTGGTGGTACTGATGGAAAATAGATAAGTGTTGAGTTTATACTACTCTTAGTACCAGTCACAGAGTAACCTGTTTATTATTTAGCATAATGATTCAATTTTCTACTGACAAACAACAGGCAGAGAAAGGCAGTTCATATGACATTACTTTACCCTGAATTAGACTGATTCTTTCTGTATTACATCTTTTACATGTATCAATTGTATTTCCATTCAAGCAATTGAGTTAGATTTACCCTCAACCATCAACAAATGAATCTTAAAACCATCTCAAATTTAACTTGCTGTCTATCACTAAATCACAAATAATAACTGTTTGCTAACACTTTCTAGTCAGTACTGCTAAAAAATAACAACAAATTTCTATATGAGATGAGAAAAATTATATGAAGTATAAGGTAGCTTACCTGAGAGCATTGTTTATTATTTTTTCACATCCTGTAATAGCTTTATGTAAAATGAGTGCATAATCATCAGCAACGTGTTGCTTCTCAGTGCCTGTGATCGCATCATGATGCTGCATTATGCCTAAAGCATCTCTTAGTGCATCTAAATATTTCAGATCTTCGGTGTTCAGTGCAGCCAATACAAAGAGTTGCTTACATACCTAAGAAAATAAAAAAAAAGTTTTAATGCTGTAATCATTAGAAACAGAGCACAAGATGCATTTATGTGTCCTTCTATACCATGCTAGTATTTGGCTTCAGTGATTCAGGTGGTAATGATTAACAGTTTAAGGCACTCAGAGGTGTCTTAATCAGCATCCTTGCTGAATATGAAGGTATCAATTCAAGGAGGTGAAGAGAATCATTACTAACAACTGATATTACAGTGGCAATGTTCCAACAATGCAGTAGTACCATTTGGAGGATGTCCGATCACGTCAACATATGGGAGAGCAAGAAAGTCGGCCTCTCACAGTCAGATTTTGCCAGGCTCCTGTCAGAGGTTGGCATCAGGTAACACTGGTGGTAGTGTGGTGTTTTAACAATGCATAGCAATTAAACAGTGTATGGTACTGTATAAAGAGCAAATAGCAAGACTATTTGTATCTGGGAAGGAAAAATAAATGACACTTCCATTACATCTTCATTTAGAACCAAATCAATTACAAAAGTGGTTAAAGTTATAATGATAATTTGTGAATGGTTGTGTGCATATTAGATTAATAAATATGGCTTCAAATATTGTTGTTACATGCGTTTGGCTGTATGTTCAAACAAATGTTAATTAAGAGAATTATTATAACAACTAATATTACAGTAGCAATGTTCCAATAATGCATTAGTTCAAGATTTCATCTTGTTTCTCCTACTCCATCTATTTCATCCTTTTCATGATTTTTCCCACATGTTTGGATGTATTTTTGCGATTTTTTAAATGTATTTCTACATTATTTGTACTTGTTTTTATCCTCCATCATGGTTCCTTGCTCCTTCCATCTGTGTGAATACAGAAAAGTTTTCTTATCCTTAGCCAGAACCCAATCCCACATACCGTTCCTGCATTGTTGCTTGGCTCATGGAATCTCCCCCCACCCTTGTTGCCTCACCATCAAATTACCCATGTCTGGCTGCCACCCTTCCTGACACAGTGACCTCCATCTTATCCAATTCTGCCAGTCTTTAGCCCTCACCATCACAGTCCTGCAAAACCATATAAATCAGACCCAAACCTCCTTGCAATACATCCTCTCCATCTCCTGCTATGCAATCCCAATTTCCTGGAACCAAAGACACACAATGAAACTCTTACCCTGCAGGAACTAGAGCAACATGTGCAATGCCACCTCAAAAAACTCTCCAACCTGTTCACTTACTACTCCCACCTTGGACTACCACTATCCACCGCCTCCACAACAACCTCCAAACCTCCCCCATGTCCCCTCATAGCTGACAAACCTTGCCTCACGGAACTACTACATTTACCTCACCCTCAAAAACTCCCTCCCATCACCATACACAATCCAGAACCTAAACAAACCTGAAAAACAATCATGAATATTTCCTCCAAAAGCCTTAGCCCCACAAAAGTATCAGTCCTTTCCAAAGGCCTCACCCTTTGCCCCACTCCCAAATTAAATCATGCAGGACTTGTTGAAGACCTTCTCTCCTTCTCTCACTCCCTCCAGTGGAAACACATTTTTGCTACTAATACTACCAATCAGACTCAACCAAAGACCAGTGTTAAACCATACCTGACTCAGTTCACTCCTCACTGCCCCCAAATCACCCTCAGCTAACTTTGCAGAATTTCTTAACCTCAAACTTTGTCTTACCATTGTTCCTCAAATCCCTCAACATGCAAACTAATCTTACATCTGTGGAAAGAACCGCAATCCACCACCTAAAAACTTGTTCCAACCTTATAATCCAGACCAACACCTTCAGCCCATTATCTGTTATATAAAAGATACCAGTCTTTTGCTCCACCAGCTCTCTCCACAGTTGCTGTTCCTTTACGACATGGTGCCCTGTCTGTCACTTTACACAAACATCCCTAATGACCATGGAATTATCACTATTGAACACTATCATTCCCAATGCCTTATGGATTCCAAATGTACAACCTCATTTCCAATTCCAATGACCAACTATATCCAACCAACAATTACTTCTCCTTTGAAGACATTACCTAGAAACAAATCCTGGGTATGGGTATAGACACTCACATGGCACCATCCTATGCCAACTTGTTGTTGGACCATATAGAGGAATCCTTCCTAAATATTCAGAATCCCAAACCACTCACCTGATTCGGATTCATTGATGACATCATCATGATCTGGATTGAGGATGAGGGCACCCTATTCACATTCCTCCAGAATCTCAACACCTTCTCCCTCATTCACTTCAACTGGTCCTATTCAATGGAACAAGCCACCTTCCTTGATGCTGACCTCCACCTCAAAGATGGTTACATCAGTACCTCTGTCCATATCAAACCTACTAACCACCAGCAATACCTCCACTTTGATAGCTGCCACCTGTTCCATTCCAAGAAGTCCCTTCCCTACAGCCTAGCCACCCGTGGCTGTCACATCTGTAATGAGCAGACCCTCTCAAAAAACACCAAGGGCCTCACTGAGGCCTTCACAGGCCATAATTACCCTCCCAACCTTGAACAAAAGCAGATCTCCTGTGTGTTATCTCTCCTGTCACCCACCACTTCCCAAAGTCCCACTGTCTAGCCAAAGAGAAGCATTTCCCTCGGGCCACAGCAGCCCCAGGACTGGAGCAACTGATTCACATTGACTGCCATGCTTTCGACTACCTGTCATCATGCCCTGAAATGAGGAATGTTCTAACCTCTCTCTTTCCCACCACTCTGACAGTCGTATTCTACTACCCACTGAACCTACACAGTATCCTTTCCATCCCTAGACAACCCCTGCTCTCAACCCCTTGCTCCATGGCTCATATCTCTGTAGTAGATCTAGATGCAAGATGTCTCATATATCCTCTCACCACCACCTACTCCAGTCTGGTCACAAGCATCACCTATCCCATCAAAGGTGCGGCTACCTATGAAACCAGTAATGTGATCTACAAGCTAAGCTGCAATCACTGTGCTGCATTCTATGTGGGCATGACTACCAACAAGCTGTCTGTCCACATGAATGGTCATCGACAAATTATGGCCAAGAAACAGCTGGACCACCCCAATGCTGAGCATGCCACCCAACACAAAGTTTTTCATTTCAATGACTGCTTCACAGCCTGTGCCATCTGGATCCTTCCCCCCAACATCAGCTTTTCTGAATTCCACAGATGGGAACTCTCCCTGCAATATATCCAGTGGTGGATACAGAAAAACCTCAAGGTGTGTTGTTGTTGTGGTCTTCAGTCCTGAGACTGGTTTGATGCAGCTCTCCACGCTACTCTATCCTGTGTAAGCTTCTTCATCTCCCAGTACCTACTGCAACCTACATCCTTCTGAATCTGTTTAGTGTATTCATCTCTTGGTCTCCCTCTACGATTTTTACCCCCCCACGCTGTCCTCCAATACTAAATTGGTGATCCCTTGATGCCTCAAAACATGTCCTACCAACCGATCCCTTCTTCTAGTTCTTCTAGTCAAGTTGTGCCACAAACTTCTCTTCTCCCCAATCCTATTCAATACCTCCTCATTAGTTACATGATCTACCCACCTTATCTTCAGCATTCTTCTGTAGCACCACATTTCAAAAGCTTCTATTCTCTTCTTGTCTAAACTATTTATCGTCCATGTTTCACTTCCATACATGGCTACACTCCATACAAATACTTTCAGAAATGACTTCCTGACACTTAAATCTATACTCGATGTTAGCAAACTGCTCTTCTTCAGAAACACTTTTCTTGCCATTGCCAGTCTACATTTTATATCTTCTCTACTTCGACCATCATCAGTTATTTTGCTCCCCAAATAGCAAAACTCCTTTACTACTGTAAGTGTCTTATTTCCGAATCTAATACCCTCAACATCACCCGACTTAACTCGACTACATTCCATTATCCTCATTTTGCTTTTGTTGATGTTCATCTTATATCCTCGTTTGAAGACCCTATCCATTCCGTTCAACTGCTCTTCCAAGTCCTTTGCTGTCTCTGACAGAATTACAATGTCATCGGCAAACTTCAAAGTTTTTATTTCTTCTCCATGGATTTTAATACCTACTCCAAATTTTACTTTTGTTTCCTTCACTGCTTGCTCAATATACAGATTGAATAACATCGGGGAGAGGCTACAACCCTGTCTCACTCCCTTCCCAACCACTGCTTCCCTTTCATGCCCCTCGACTCTTATAACTGCCATCTGCTTTCTGTACAAACTGTAAATAGCCTTTCGCTCCCTGTATTTTACCCCTGACACCTTTAGAATTTGAAAGAGAGTATTCCAGTCAACATTGTCAAAACCTTTCTCTAAGTCTACAAATGCTAGAAACATAGGTTTGCCTTTCCTTAATCTAGCTTCTAAGATAAGTCGTAGGGTCAGTATTGCCTCACATGTTCCAACACTTCTACGGAATCCAAACTGATCTTCCCCGAGGTTGGCTTCTACTAGGTTTTCCATTCGTCTGTAAAGAATTCGTATTAGTATTTTGCAGCTGTGACTTATTAAACTGATAGTTTGGTAATTTTCACATCTGTCAACACCTGCTTTCTTTGGGATTGGAATTATTATATTCTTCTTGAAGTCTGAGGGTATTTCACCTGTTTCATACATCTTGCTCACCAGATGGTAGAGTTTTGTCTTGACGGGCTCTCCCAAGGCCGTCAGTAGCTCCAATGGAATGTTGTCTACTCCGGGGGCCTTGTTTCGACTCAGGTCTTTCATTGCTCTGTCAAACTCTTCACGCAGTATCGTATCTCCCATTTCGTCTTCATCTACATCCTCTTCCATTTCCATAATATTGTCCTCAAGTACATCGCCCTTATATAGGACCTCTATATATTCCTTCCACCTTTCTGCTTTCCCTTCTTTGCTTAGAACTGGGTTTCCATCTGAGCTCTTGATGTTCATACAAGTGGTTCTCTTATCTCCAAAGATCTCTTTAATTTTCCTGTAGGCAGTATCTATCTTACCCCTAGTGAGATAAGCCTCTACATCCTTACATTTGTCCTCTAGCCATCCCTGCTTAGCCATTTTGCACTTCCTGTCGATCTCATTTTTGAGATGTTTGTATTCCTTTTTGCCTGCTTCATTTACTGCATTTTTATATTTCCTCCTTTCATCAATTAAATTCAATATTTCTTCTGTTACCCAAGGATTTCTACTAGCCCTCGTCTTTTTACCTACTTGATCCACTGCTGCCCTCACTACTTCATCCCTCAAAGCTACCCATTCTTCTTCTACTGTATTTCTTTCTCCAATTCCTGTCAATTGTTCCCTTATGCTCTCCCTGAAACTCTGTACAACCTCTGGTTCTTTCAGTTTATCCAGGTCCCATCTCCTTAAATTCCCACCTTTTTGCAGTTTCTTCAGTTTTAATCTACAGGTCATAACCAATAGATTGTGGTCAGAGTCCACATCTGCCCCTGGAAATATCTTACAATTTAAAACCTGGTTCCTAAATCTCTGTCTTACCATTATATAATCTATCTGAAACCTGTCAGTATCTCCAGGCTTCTTCCATGTATACAGCCTTCTTTTATGATTCTTGAACCAAGTGTTAGCTATGAGTAAGTTGTGCTCTGTGCAAAATTCTACCAGGCGGCTTCCTCTTTCATTTCTTAGCCCCAATCCATATTCACCTACTACGTTTCCTTCTCTCCCTTTTCCTACTACCGAATTCCAGTCACCCATGACTATTAAATTTTCGTCACCCTTCACTATCTGAATAATTTCTTTTATTTCATCATACATTTCTTCAATTTCTTCATCATATGCAGAGCTAGTTGGCATATAAACTTGTACTACTGTAGTAGGTGTGGGCTTCGTATCTATCTTGGCCACAATAATGCGTTCACTATGCTGTTTGTAGTAGCTTACCCGCATTCCTATTTTCCTATTCATTATTAAACCTACTCCTGCATTACCCCTATTTGATTTTGTGTTTATAACCCTGCAGTCACCTGACCAGAAGTCTTGTTCCTTCTGCCACTGAACCTCACTAATTCCCACTATATCTAACTTTAACCTATCCATTTCCCTTTTTAAATTTTCTAACCTACCTGCCCGATTAAGGGATCTGACATTCCACGCTCCGATCCGTAGAACAAGGAGGGGGCACAAAAGGTATCTTGAGCTACCTTTACTTTTACCATAGTAAAAAATAATCAAGTCATATGCAAAGTTAAAGAAAGTTTTTTTTCTGATTACACACATATACAAGACAATGCAATCTTGTGACATAAAAAAGTTACAATTGTGGTTCTCTTTCTTAAATGATGAATTTATGCGCCTATTGTTCCTGGCAAATTGGTTAATTACAGCATCAATAGGGCAATCAGTGTCAGGGAGAGCGTTCAACAGAGCTAAGCTATTAAGTCAATCCTCCTTCATTGTCAACCTCTGGCATATCTTTGCTCGCTCCAGTGTTGAAAAACTTCTTTCCCCTGTAGCAATAGATGCAGGTAGACAAGCAAATATTTTGTACAGCATGTGAAGAGTGGAATAGTTAGATCTAGGACAAACAGGCAACACTTGCATAACAGAATCATGATCATTAAGGGAGTTTATGCTTGTTTGCTTGTATTGAAGAATCTCTCCCATTAGTCTCTTTTGAATCACAAAATAGTAGAATATTTGTGACTTTTCTTGAACAAATGCCAGAGAGAATAATGTATTGAGGTCACTAGAATGGCTATTACTTTTCTTGAACATATGCCAGCCAGAATAATGTATTGAGGTCACTAGAATGGTGAGTTCTTCTTTATCATAAATATAGTCTGTGGATCAATACCTGCAGATAGTTGTTTCCTAACCTCTCAAAATATTTGAGGTTCGGTCGTGAAGTGTAGAAACCAGTCCAGTACGAGTGATAATCTGAACCATAAGGAAAGAAATCATCATATTTTAATGGCCAAGTAACATTAGCTTCATTTACTGCTTTCAGATAACATGATGGTGTCGAGTAGAGTACATTGACCATGGTTCCTTTCAGCTGTTGTCTTTCATTGACATACCTGTAACATAAATAAAAGATCTTAATGGAAAAATCAAACAATGGAAAATCCAGGATGGAATGTAACAGTATTATGAAAAGGAAAGTTGCCACTCACCATATCAAGTGGAAATGCTGACTCGCAGATAGACACAACAAAAAGACTGTCACAAATAAGCTTTCTGCCAGTATGGCATTCATCAAAATAGATGACACACACACACACACACACACACACACACACACACACACACACACACACACACACACACACACACACACACAAACTCAGATGCACGCAACTGCACAGTTTCTGGCCTTGTTGGCCTAAAGCTTATTTGTGACTGTCTTTTTGTTGTGCCTACCTGTGACTCAAGATCTTAAGGGAAGAATTACTCCCAGTTAACCCAGTTAATTTACTGGTTTATTCACATTTCATGCCTGATGCCTGACTGAGCTACCTCTCCTTTACAAACCTTCCCCACCCTACTCAGCTCCAAAGATAGGATTTTTTTAAATTGCATCTATAAGCAGCACTTGGAAATACACATCTTGAAGGTAAGATAAAACAAAGGTAACATAAAACAATTAGTATGGTCAGCAAAAAAATCCTCTCACCAAGCAGCAGTGGACAGAAAAATATAGAAAGGTAAAAAATTATTTACTTTTGGAATGATATACAGCAAGAACATGGGAGAGGAGCAAGCCATCAGTGAGCTCACACTGATGTAGTCTGGGGGAGAGTTACAATTAGCGCACAGTGAAGTGGAGGATGGAACAGAGCGAGAACAAGATGGAGACTGAGGAGAAAGTGTGTGTGTGTGTATGTGTGTGTGTATGTGTGGGGGGGGGGGGAGGTTGTGGGTGTGGGTGTGGGTGTAGAAACAATGAAGTTGGAGGTGTGGGGACAGGGTGCAGATGAGTGTGGCACAGAGGCTAGTGGACATTAAGGCCTGGAAGGTTTCTGAACTGTAAGGACACTTTCCACCTACATAATCCACTGAAGATGATATTGGTGGAAAAGTTGGATGGGGGTTTGGGGGAGAGGATGGAAGAAGGTGAGTGGATCCTGATGGACATATTGTGAAGCATCCATTGAAATTGAGAATTTTATACTCAGCAAAGTCTTCTGTCACTGGGTCAATTCTGCTCTTGGTCATTATTTAGAGGCTGCATTCATTCAAGTTGACAGTTGGTTAGTGGTCATGCCCATGTAATATGCTGAGCAAACATCTGTAGCACAATGCTTTATTTTATGTCAGTTAGGCAGTGGTCTCTTTTTCCTTAGAAGCTTCTTTACACTGACTGAATACCAAGGGGGGTCCCTCCCATTATGAACTGTTGTACTGGGTACATATCCAGTGCATGGTCACCTATTCTTCTAAATTTGAGCCATAGTTCCTTCGCGTTCACATGTCATGTGCCAAAAGTTTCAAGTTCCTCACTAAGATAGGACACTACTGACTTTTATCTTGTTTCCCAAACATATACACTCCTGGAAATGGAAAAAAGAACACATTGACACCGGTGTGTCAGACCCACCATACTTGCTCCGGACACTGCGAGAGGGCTGTACAAGCAATGATCACACGCACGGCACAGCGGACACACCAGGAACCGCGGTGTTGGCCGTCGAATGGCGCTAGCTGCGCAGCATTTGTGCACCGCCGCCGTCAGTGTCAGCCAGTTTGCCGTGGCATACGGAGCTCCATCGCAGTCTTTAACACTGGTAGCATGCCGCGACAGCGTGGACGTGAACCGTATGTGCAGTTGACTGACTTTGAGCGAGGGCGTATAGTGGGCATGCAGGAGGCCGGGTGGACGTACCGCCGAATTGCTCAACACGTGGGGCGTGAGGTCTCCACAGTACATCGATGTTGTCGCCAGTGGTCGGCGGAAGGTGCATGTGCCCGTCGACCTGGGACCGGACCGCAGCGACGCACGGATGCACGCCAAGACCGTAGGATCCTACGCAGTGCCGTAGGGGACCGCACCGCCACTTTCCAGCAAATTAGGGACACTGTTGCTCCTGGGGTATCGGCGAGGACCATTCGCAACCGTCTCCATGAAGCTGGGCTACGGTCCCGCACACCGTTAGGCTGTCTTCCGCTCACGCCCCAACATCGTGCAGCCCGCCTCCAGTGGTGTCGCGACAGGCGTGAATGGAGGGATGAATGGAGATGTGTCGTCTTCAGCGATGAGAGTTGCTTCTGCCTTGGTGCCAATGATGGTTGTATGCGTGTTTGGCGCCGTGCAGGTGAGCGCCACAATCAGGACTGCATACGACCGAGGCACACAGGGCCAACACCCGGCATCATGGTGTGGGGAGCGATCTCCTACACTGGCCGTACACCACTGGTGATCGTCGAGGGGACACTGAATAGTGCACGGTACATCCAAACCGTCATCGAACCCATCGTTCTACCATTCCTAGACCGGCAAGGGAACTTGCTGTTCCAACAGGACAATGCACGTCCGCATGTATCCCGTGCCACCCAACATGGTCTAGAAGGTGTAAGTCAACTACCCTGGCCAGCAAGATCTCCGGATCTGTCCCCCATTGAGCATGTTTGGGACTGGATGAAGCGTCGTCTCATGCGGTCTGCACGTCCAGCACGAACGCTGGTCCAACTGAGGCGCCAGGTGGAAATGGCATGGCAAGCCGTTCCACAGGACTACATCCAGCATCTCTACAATCGTCTCCATGGGAGAATAGCAGCCTGCATTGCTGCGAAAGGTGGATATACACTGTACTAGTGCCGACATTGTGCATGCTCTGTTGCCTGTGTCTATGTGCCTGTGGTTTTGTCAGTGTGATCATGTGATGTATCTGACCCCAGGAATGTGTCAATAAAGTTTCCCCTTCCTGGGACAATGAATTCACGGTGTTCTTATTTCAATTTCAAGGAGTGTAGATCTTTCTACTTGTTTTAGTTGTCCTTTCTACTTTGGTACTCATTGTTGCCACAACCACATCACTGATACCAGTTTCAATGCGGACATCTTCAAAGAGGTGAGGTCCATTTGTTGCCATTAGATTCAATATATTTCCATCACGAGTGTGGTTGAGAACTATCTGATCTAGATAGTTTTCAGAGAAGGCATTTAGCTTATTGTATCCACCACTAACTAAACTGTAATTTTTCCCAATTGATTGTTGGATGATTAAAGTGTCTGCAGATTACAGTATGATTGGGGAGCTTATGTGCAAGTGAACTGAGATTTTCTCTAAAGCTTTTGGTTACTTCAGGAGGTGAGTTTTGTGGGCAACAGAAGGATCCAGTTATCATTTTGTGCCCACCCATGATACTGTGGCTTGTCCAAATAATCTTGCATGCAGCTCCAGTTTCTATCTCATTGGATTCGAGGTATCTTCGGTACTGTGGTAAATACACCATTTCCATTTCTTATTAGCTTATCCTTTCAATAAACACTTAAATTTTCCCCAAATATCTCACTGATATCAAATTCAGCTTTCAGCCAGCTTTCTGCACCTAATATTGTGTTGTGAATGCTTCAGCAGTTAACTGCTAGAATTTTAATATCTCATCTATAGGAGCCATTAATTTGGAGTTTACACATATATTATCTGGACTGGATGGAAAGTTGCCCAATACAAAAAAAACCTTCCATGCACATCACACACAGTCAGCTACCTGGATAGCAGCCTCTGTTGTATAGTGAACACTTGACCCACTTATGGGGACTCCACAGTTCTCAGTCCTATGGCACAAGTCCAGTAAGTCACAGAACCCTTGAAGTCTGTGCTCAGTCCTTCCACCTGAGTCAGAAGTAGGGAGCCACGATCAGTCCTGGGGACAATGCTACAAATTGTGAGCCCTGTTGAAACTCAGTGTGCAAGGTGGATCTTATCAGCCTTCTTTGCCAGTTGCTGGAATGATCCAAGCATGACTTTGGAGCCCAGACAACAGGCCACATTTGTTGAAATGAGTGCCTATGACGCTCCCATACCTGGCATATACAATCTACATCTACATCTACATCCATACTCCGCAAGCCACCTGACGGTGTGTGGTGGAGGGTACCCTGAGTACCTCTATCGGTTCTCCCTTCTATTCCAGTCTCGTATTGTTCGTGGAAAGAAGGATTGTCAGTATGCTTCTGTGTGGGATCTAATCTCTCTGATTTTATCCTCATGATCTCTTCGCGAGATATACATAGGAGGGAGCAATATACTGCTTGACTCTTTGGTGAAGGTATGTTCTCGAAACTTTAACAAAAGCCCGTACTGAGCTACTGAGCATCTCTCCTGCAGAGTATTCCACTGGAGTTTATCTATCATCTCCATAACACTTTCGCGATTACTAAATGATCCTGTAACGAAGCGCGCTGCTCTCTGTTGGATCCTCTCTATCTCTTCTATCAACCCTATCTGGTACGGATCCCACACTGCTGAGCAGTATTAAAGCAGTGGGTGAATAAGCGAAATGTAAACTACTTCCTTTGTTTTCGAATTGCATTTTCTTAGGATTCTTCCAATGAATCTCAGTCTGGCATCTGCTTTACCGACGATCAACTTTATATGATCATTCCATTTTAAATCACTCCTAATGCATACTCCCAGATAATTTATGGAATTAACTGCTTCCAGTTGCTGAACTGCTATTTTGTAGCTAAATGATAAGGGATCTATCTTTCTATGTATTCGCAGCACATTACACTTTTCTACATTGAGATTGAATTGCCATTCCCTGCACCATGCGTCAATTCGCTGCAGATCCTCCTGCATTTCAGTACAATTTTTCATTGTTACAACCGCTCGATACGCCACAGCATCATCTGCAAAAAGCCTCAGTGAACTTCTGATGTCATCCACAAGGTCATTTATGTATATTGTGAATAGTAACGGTCCTATGACACTCCCTGCGGCACACCTGAAATCACTCTTACTTCGGAAGACTTCTCTCCATTGAGAATGACGTGCTGCGTTCTGTTATCTAGAAACTCTTCAATCCAATCACATAATTGGTCTGATAGTCCATATGCTCTTACTTTGTTCATTAAATGACTGTGGGGAACTGTATCGAATGCCTTGCGGAAGTCAATAAACACGGCATCTACCTGTGAACCCACGACTATGGCCCTCTGAGTCTCATGGACGAATAGCGCGGGCTTTCACACGACCGTCTTTTTCTAAACCGATGCTGATTCCTACAGAGTAGATTTCTAGTCTCCAGAAAAGTCATTATACTCGAACATAATACGTGTTCCAAAATTCTACAACTGATCGACGTTAGAGATATAGGTCTATAATAGTTCTGCACATCTGTTCGACTTCCCTTCTTGAAAACGGGGATGACCTGTGTCCTTTTCCAATGCTTTGGAATGCTACGCTCTTCTAACGACCTACGGTACACCGCTGCAAGAAGGGCGGTGAGTTCCTTCTCATACTCTGTGTAAAATCAAACTGGTATCCCATCAGGTCCAGTGGCCTTTCCTCTTTTGAGCAATTTTAATTGTTTCTCTATCCCTCTGTCATCTATTTCAATATATACCATTTTGTCATCTGTGCGACAATCTATTTACAGCTGAAATCATCGATGCAGTAACCGCTTTATGATCGCTGATTCCCTGTTCTGCGTTAACTGTTTCAAATAGTTCAGGGGTGTTTGTCACCAGAAGGTCAGTTCTCTGTTTAACTGCTCAAGGTAGTTTTCAGATAAAGCACTTAAAAAATTTCACTGGATTCTTTGTCCCTGCCACCTGCTATGAACGTTTGAGTCTCCCAGTCTATATCCAGCAAATTAAAATCTCCACCCAGAACTGCAACATGGTGGGGAAATCTACTCGAAATATTTTCCAAATTATCCTTCAGGTGCTCAGCCACAACAGCTGCTGAGCCAGGGGGCCTATAGAGACATCCAATTACCATGTCTGAGCCTGCGTTAACTGTGACCTTCACCCAAATTATTTTACATTTCGGATCTCCGTCAATTTCCTTCAATACTATTGCATTTCTTATCGCTATAAACACGCCTCCCCCTTCACTGTCCAGCCTGTCTCTGCAGTATACATTCCAATCTGAGTTTAGGATTTCATTACTGTTTACGTCTGGTTTCAGCCAACTTTCTGTCCCTAGTACTATATGGGCGTTGTGACTGTTTATTAATGAGAGCAGTTCTGGGACCTTTCTATAGACGCTCCTGCAGTTTACTATTAGCACATTAATATTGTTATTTCCTGTTGCATTTTGCCTACTCCTACCTTGCCACGTCTAAGGAGGTGTCTTGTCGGGCCTAGGGAGGAAATTCTCTAACCTAAAAAACCCCTATGTGCACAACACACGTACTCCGCTACCCTTGTAGCCGCTTCTGGCATGTAGTGCACGCCTGACCTATTCAGGGGGACCCTACATTTCTCCACCTGATAGCGGAGGTCAAGAAATTTGCACCCCAGATCTCCGCAGAATCGTCTGAGCCTCTGGTTTAAGCCTTCCACTCGGCTCCAAACCAGAGGACCGCGATCGGTTCTGGGAATGATACTACAAATAGTTATCTCTGATTCCACCCCACAAGCGAGGCTTTCCGCCTTCACCAATTCCGCCAACTGCCTGTACGAACTGAGGATGACCTCTGAACCCAGACGGCAGGAGTCATTGGTGCCGACATGAGCAACAATTTGCAGTCGGGTGCACCCAGTGCTCTCTATCGCCGCTGGCAGGGCCTCCTCCACATCTCAGATGAGACCCCCCGGCAAGCTGACAGAGTGAACACTGGCCTTCTTCCCTGACCTTTCCGCTATTTCCCTAAGGGGCTCCATCACCCGCCTAACGTTGGAGCTCCCAATAACTAATAAACCCCTCCCCCCGTGTGCCTGCTTGGACCTTGCTGAAGGAGCGGCCACATGTCCACTCACAGGCAGAGCGGGCGATGCCACACGGCCAGCCTCCACATTTACCCTCCGCCTCGTGCGCCACGAACGCCGCTGAACCCGCCACTCCCCTTGGGGAGAGGGTGGCCCAACAGTGCCCGGTACCCGCGAAGATGTCTCGACAGCAGGGACAGTGGGTGAAGCATGTAACACCTGGGGTGTACCATGTGACGCACCTGACTCCCCACTGCCGCTACACTCTGAGGCAGCAGCCTGAAGACGGCTGATCGCGGCCATCAACACGCTCAGCTGTTCGCGAACAGTGGCCAGCTCCTCCTGCGACCGTACACATCAGTCACACATCCTATCTATTCTAAGAAATCAGTTTACTGTAGAGAGTTAATCAACTTTTAACTAGACTGCTAATTCACTAAAGGCGGCTGATTGTTGACTAAATTGTGGTTGCTAGCCACTTCTTGTAGAAAACAATGAAAATAGCACTACTTGTCTATGGACTGTATTGAAAACAAACACTAACACTATTGGCACTATGGTTGACTAAAGGGACTCTCTCTGACTGTATTCAAAACAAACACGAAATCTATGAACACTATTACTAACACTCGACAAAGCTTCCTAAAAGCAAAAACTCACAGAAGAAAAAGTGACAAGTAAGAAAAATACAGTTAATACTTAAATTAAGGTAGCTCGCTGCACAGCAGACGTGAAGCGGACGGCAGTTACGACGACACAATGAGTGCACCCGGTATTTCTTTCCGTCCCTTGCTATCATTTTCGTAAGAGGTACCATTATTCACCATATGTTTGAACTGCTGATGATTAATTGGTCTGTATCCTTTTACATTTGCCTTCTCTTGACACTGGACAAAG
Source organism: Schistocerca cancellata (assembly GCF_023864275.1). Classification (NCBI taxonomy): domain Eukaryota; kingdom Metazoa; phylum Arthropoda; class Insecta; order Orthoptera; family Acrididae; genus Schistocerca; species Schistocerca cancellata. The sequence goes on along the minus strand of NC_064626.1, from coordinate 1,139,169,820 downwards.
CAGGTTTCCCCCAAACAGGTGAAGTGAGTCCCACTGGCTCATTTCAGTTTCAATGAAAGACAGCACATGAACTTGTTGGTTAGGGGGATTGGTATAGCACCCTGAGTCCTCCCTGGTCTCTGTCCACCTGGGACAGGATGCCTAGATCTACTAGTGAAAGGCCACTTGCAGTCAAGAGGATAAGTAATGATAGATCCTGCACTTCCTGCAGAGAAGACAGCATCCACTTGAGAGGATATTACTTGAGGTATCTTTGGCACTACAGGTACATGACTCTCAGCAGCTCTTCCTGCAAACCTATCCACAGCACCTGCCAATCATTTGAAAATAGTCAGCACTATTTCCAGCTGCTTGGGAATGTCAAGTAACTCATCCTGTGTTCAAGAATTCATTCACAGTGGAGCTGCGCTGTGGCTAGTGCAATGTTTTACTTGGCAGTGAACAAATAACTTTAAAGTAAATCTGCTAACTAACTTTTAATCTTTTGATCTAAAAAATTACAAAGTCCCTATCAAATACACGAGACAGTATTTACATTACCTGTGGTAAATATTACTAGTTTCATAAAACATTCTAAATGTTAATTATAGCTCCTAACAAACTCCAAAATAGAGTTAATTTACAACTGTAGGTAATATATTCCTCTTGAAAGAGAAAACTAAATGTGAGTCAATGAGTCAATATGTTAGTTACAACACCTGCTACAGTAACTAAATTACAAGAAACAATTTATTATTATGAATTAAATTATGCACAGGACAATGGTAACTTCCAAAAATTCTTTATTATTATTATTATTATTATTATTATTATTATATTAAGCATCCATTCATCAAATCTTTGATATATGACACAGTTTATTATTACACAGTTTTAAATACATGCCGTATAACCGTAACACTGCGTCAATAACATAAATGAAATGTAAATTTATTTGCAATAATATCTACTGAAATTGGGGGTGGTCTAATGTTTATCAGTACCTGTGTGTCACAAAAAGTGACTTCTTATGTAGTAAATTATCCACAACACTCCTAACTTATGCAAATATAGTGTTGTAAGTGTCCAAAATTTCTCAAAAATAATCTGTTTTTCATGTAATTAAACAATGAAATTAGAGAACAGTTGTTTTGAATGAGGATAGTCCTATTATTCTCAAAAATTTTAAAAGAGTACACTTACATTTAAGCCTACAATTGACAATAACAGTTTGAGTTAATTGCAGTACTCACAAATGTTTGAAATTTCACAATATACCATAATACAAATGAGTATTGATACACTTAGTGAAAGATTATGAAGAAGTGATACAAACAGCAAAATATTTGAATCTAGAACTTGAAATCAGCACATGAATGTAGCACACGCAATCTCACACAAAGAAAAATTCAAATTTTAGCAGTAGGACCTAGAGCAAGGTCATGCTGGAGGCACTCAATTCTTGGAGGTAACAATCCAGCACCGAGTTTGCAAAGGTCTTGTTAAGGCCTTCACACAGTCCCCACCCTCCAAACATAGTCCAAAAGTAGATCTCTCATGTCAAGCCAACATTCCACTAATCCTCTAACCAGTCCCTTTAAGCTTTTAATAATAACTGAACTCATTACCCAGTATCACTGTTCATGAAAGCTTTAGAAACTTCTCATTGTGCCCGAAAATGAAAACTCATTACCCAGAATACTTTCCTTACCTCTCGCAGTAGTGTTCAGTTGCTCACCCAATCTAAGAATCATCCTGGTCCATCCATGTGCCACTCCTACTACCAACCCCTGGACACATGAGTCATGTCACTACGGAAGATCACTATACAAGACCAATTCTATTGACCCACGTAGCAATTCTTACTCGACTCCTGCCACAAGCTTATCCAATACTGTCTGAGGGAGGTGCATGTGTGAAAGCATTCTTCTAATAAACCATCTCTCCTGGATCATTTTTATATACATTTATGTGGGCATGAGCATCAACTAGCTATCCACTCAAGTGAATGGCTATCACCAAAGAGTAGTCTAAAGCAAAGTTGACTATCCAGTGACAGAACATGCTCCCAAGCAAAATGTGCTCAACTTTAAAGGCTGTTTAATAACCTATGTCATCTGTATCCCCATCCCTCCAACTGTACCAGATTCTCTGAATTACTTGCTTGAAATTTGTTCTTACAATACAACCTTCAATCCCATAATTCTTTGGCCATATCTTCTGTCCCAAAATCACCTCCAGCCCTTGCCCCATGTTCATAACTTCACTCTTTTTACACACACATATGTGTCACTATGATTATTTGTGTGAGGGTGCATTCGTTATGGCACATTTGTATCCAGTCTCCTCACTTTCTTGCTTTTCAGCCATTAAACAGCCTTAGGTGCACCCCTTCCTCTCCCTCCTCATCTTCTTTCTCCTCTCTCTCACTCCACTTAATGGACAACTGTTCATCCCAGCAAAGCTGTAGTTTCAGTAAAAGGGCGACAATCATTCATCCCAGCTCGGCAGTTCTGGTACAAGAGCTGTGACATAATTGCTCTATCTGTGTGTGTGTGTGTGTGTGTGTGTGTGTGTGTGTGCGAGAGAGAGAGAGAGAGAGAGAGAGAGAGAGAGAGAGAGAGAGAGAGCACTGTAGGGTCCTCTAATGGCTCAGGGGTGCACAATGCACAACACATCAGAGTCTGCTACACAGATGGCGTCTGTGTTACAGTGCATTCGTTATGGCACATTTATATCCAGTCTCCTCACTTTCTCACTTTCCAGCCATTAAACAGCCTTTGGTGCACCCCTTCCTCTCCCTCCTCATCTTCTTTCTCCTCTCTCTCACTCCACTTACTGGACAACTGTTCATCCCAGCGAAGCTGTAGTTTCAGTAAAAGGGCGACAACCATTCATCCCAGCTCAGCAGTTCTGGTACAAGAGCTGTGACATAATGCTTTTCTTTTGGTTAGGTGTTTCTCCATCCATTATAAACAATGATCACTGTAGGGGCCACAAAGTTGATTCCGTGCAGGATATGGTGGTCAATACAAAGAGATGAGCTTTCGTCTGAAGTGCTGGGCAACTCCAGTGCGCATCTAGTGATTGCACTGCTATATACAATATGGCATCACAGTCTCCAAGCATTGTAGGAGCAGGATGAGTTTTGCATAGCCAGGCATGAGAGAGTGTTTACAATGCAATTAAATTTATGTTGGAAGAGGCAAGAGAGAGAGGATAAAAATTCCATTAAAAAGTATCACACTGGACTTAAAGAAGGTTAAATAAAGAGGGTGCAAAAGTAGTTGCTGGTAGCTATGACAGTTTATCTACTCCAAGATAAAAGCAGAATGGAAATGGAAATGAAGTCCCTTGCTTCTTGACAGAGCATAGGGGAATGATGCGGGAGACCCGCGCTGCCATACTAGGCAAGGTCCTAATGTAGGTGGTTTGCCATTGCCTTCCTCTGACAATAATGGGGATGAATGATAATGATGAAGGTGATACAACACACAGTCATCTCGGGGCAGGTGAAAATCCCTGACCCCGCTGAGAATCGAACTCAGAACCCCGTGCTCAGGAAGCGAGACCACTACCGCGAGACCACGAGCTGCGGACTAAGGAGAAAAGAATCTTACATTTAGCTAATTTCAATGAATAAGATTTGAGGAGACTCATACATACTTTTCATGCGACAATCAAACAGCTTCCTTGAATAAAAGTCATATTTTTCCATCATAAGAGAAAATGCCTCCTTTAAAGGAAGAATTTCTTCATTACAGCACCTATTTCACAAGTCAGGCTTCCGGTATGTCAATTTCTTAATGTCCATGTATTACTTACATATTTTTGTGTAATTAACATGTCTAATATGCACTATGTGGTGCAAAGCATTGGATAACAGGAGAGTGTTTGTGCAATATTTAGAAATATGCAGTACATGTATTGACTATTTAAATAAAATAAAAAAGTTCTGTGAAGATGGTAGACCTACCATACAAGTCACTGAAACATGCATTCACTGTTTGTGTGCTACACCCAATGAGTGGAGAGATGGATCAAGTGAAAGAGTAAAGGCACTAATATCAAAATGACAATGTCTCATTACATTCTGGCTCGCAAATGAGTGTGCTACATAACATCAGCTTTTAAGATTGGTGAGGATAGACAACTCCACCCAAGTCCAAAGAAAAATTCAGAATATTAGCTAAATTTGGATTCCGTAGAAATGTTGGAACACGTGAGGCAATACTGACCCTACGACTTATTTTAGAAGCTAGATTAAGGAAAGGCAAACCTACGTTTCTAGCATTTGTAGACTTAGAGAAAGCTTTTGACAATGTTGACTGGAATACACTCTTTCAAATTCTGAAGGTGGCAGGGATAAAATACAGGGAACAAAAGGCTATTTACAATTTGTACAGAAACCAGATGGCAGTTATAAGAGTCGAGGGATATGAAAGGGAAGCAGTGGTTGGGAACGGAGTGAGACAGGGTTGTAGTCTCTCCCCGATGTTATTCAATCTGTATATTGAGCAAGCAGTGAAGCAAACAAAAGAAAAATTCGGAGTAGGTATTAAAATCCATGGAGAAGAAATAAAAACTTTGAGGTTCGCCGATGACCTTGTAATTATGTCAGAGACAGCAAAGGACTTGGAAGAGCAGTTGAACGGAATCGATAGTGTCTCGAAAGGAGGGTATAAGATGAACATCAACAAAAGCAAAACGAGGATAATGGAATGTAGTCAAATTAAGTCGGGTGATGCTGAGGGGATTAGATTAGGAAATGAGACGCTTAAAGTAGTAAAGGAGTTTTGTTATTTGGGGAGCAAAATAACTGATGATGGTCGAAGTAGAGAGGATATAAAATGTAGACTGGCAATGGCAACACAGTGAAAGAACTGGAAGCAAGGTGTAGCAAAGCTAATGCAGTGAGCGCTAAGCTACAATCTACTCTCTTCTGCAAGAAGGAAGTCAGTACCAAGACTAAGTTATCTGTGCATCGTTCAATCTTTTCGACCAACTTTGTTGTATGGGACCGAAAGCTGGGTGGATTCAGGTTACCTTATCAATAAGATTGAGGTTACGGATATGAAAGTAGCTAGGATGATTGCAGGTACTAGTAGATGGGAACAATGGCAGGAGGGTGTGCACAGTGAGGAAATCAAAGCAGTCAGGGCGAACAGGCTTAGATGGTGGGGTCATGTTACACGCATGGGAGAAGCAAGGTTACCCAAGAGACTCATGGGTTCAGCAGTAGAGGGTAGGAGGAGTCAGGGTAGACCAAGGAGAAGGTACATGGATTTGGTTAAGAATGATTTTGAAGTAATAGGCTAAACATCAGAAGAGGCACCAATGTTAGCACTGAATAGGGGATCATGGAGGAATTTTATAAGGGGGACTATGCTCTAGACTGAACGCTGAAAAGCATAATCAGTCTTAAATGATGATGATGATGATGATGATGATGATGATGAGTGGCAATGGCAAGGAAAGCATTTCTGAAGAAGAGAAATTTGTTAACATCGAGTATAGATTTAAGTGTCAGGAAGTCATTTCTGAAAGTATTTGTATGGAGTGTACCCATATATGGAAGTGAAACATGGACGATAAATAGTTTGGACAAGAAGAGAATAGAAGCTTTTGAAATGTGGTGCCACAGAAGAATGCTGAAGATTAGATGGGTAGATCACATAACTAATGAGGAAGTATTGAATAGGATTGGGCAGAAGAGAAGTTTGTGGCACAACTTGACAAGAAGAAGGGATCGGTTGGTAGGACTGTGTTGAGGCATCAAGGGATCACCAATTTAGTATTGGAGGGCAGCGTGGAGGGTAAAAATTGTAGAGGGAGACCAAGAGATGAATACACTAAGCAGATTCAGAAGGATGTAGGTTGCAGTAGGTACTGGGAGATGAAGAACCTTGCACAGGATAGAGTAGCATGGAGAGCTGCATCAAACCAGTCTCGTGACTGAAGACCACAACAACAACAACAGCTACATTTCATATGCAGCAACATATGAGGTAATATTCATCAAACACAAAATCATAGCGACCCCTATCCTTCATTTCAAACTTTTTGAATTTGGTGCAGCGTGTTATTTCATTGCAAAATACCACAATAACTATGACCATTAACAAAATGATGGGCACTTCTTCATGATGCTGATACATAAAGCTGTAAGTAACACAAAAGTAAATGTTTTACCAATTGGTTTCTGTTAAATCATTTAAGAAAGATTTCAGGGTATGCACCGGTCAGCACTGAAAGCGGGCAAAGAAATTCTCATAGCACTCAGCACCTTTGCGCCTGCAACTCCCATCACTACTGCTCTCCCCACACTTTCCCAGTCAAATGTGCACCTACTGGCCACCTTATTCTGCATGCACTCTATCAGTGTTTGAAGCTATTAAAAGCCTAATGAGTAACCTTCACAGCATTCAGGCATTCATGACAAAGTTCCAGAGTTCAAAGCACTCCTCAAAAGCAATGGAGCTCATATAACACTGTGTCCAGAAAGCTAACTAATTGACAGTGCTGAGATTTTTTTCAGTAAATCTAAGTGTATAGCAGAAGTTTAGGCTTACAGGAAAGAAACTGGAGTATTCATTGCAGTAGACATGTTACTCAAATCCACGGAGACTACAATTGAAGCTGCTTATGAGAATGTTTGGGTAAAAGTTAGTATCAAGAGTGAGCATAAGTCACCTTACAGTGTGTGGCAGAGGGTTACATTGTGTAGCACTGTCATTTCTCCCTTTTCCTGTTCCACTTGTGGATGGCTCACAGGAAGAACAATCACTGGTAAGCCTCGGTATGAGCTCAAATCTCTCTAATTTTATCTTTGTGGACTTTTTGCAAGATATACAGGGTGTTTATAAATAAAGTTAAACTTTCAAACTGCTGTAGAAATAACACCACTGGTCAGAATAACCTCAAATTGTAACTGAACATTATCGGAGAAGGGGGAAAGTGTATGGCAGAATAAAAACTAATAGCTCCTAAATGTAGCAATAGATGGTGCTGTAAGCATCATAATTTATTAGTGGTCAACTACAAATGACAAATGAATCATACATCAATGCCTATGGTGTATGTTTGACATTAAACAAACTGTACTACTGAGTGTGTATGGGTGAACAGGTGTGATACTGTTAGTTACATAAGACCATTCACCACAGCAAGGTCATATCACATCAGATGGGAAAAATCAGTTATTAATTGTGCTTGGGCCAAAAAACGCATAAATCATTCACTTTGGTTTTTAATTGTCCTGAGGCCAAAAACCACTTAAAAAGCATCAATCACATAGGTTTTTAATTGTTCTGAGGCCAAAAAACACATAAAAAGCATCAATCAAAACCAAATCAGATTATTAATTTCCATGTGACTGGTTCAAAATATGTTCAATATGCTGTTCACCATTTTCTGCAACAAGTTGAAATTTAGAAAAAGCGTGTTCCACAACTGATCAAAGTGTTTCTGGGGTCACTTTCAGGATGTGTTGTGCAATGCATGCCTTCAATGCAGCTAAGTTTGCAATTGGACACAACATCTTTCAGATAGCCCAAAGCCAGAAGTCACACAGATTAAGATCAGGTGATCGGGACGGCCAGGCTGTAGGGAAATGGCGGCTGATAATTCTAGCATTTCTGAAAATGTGCTTCAGTAGTTGCTTAACTGGATTTGCAATGTGTGGAGGTGCACCACCTTGCATAAAAATGATCCCCTCCACACTTCCATGTTGTTGGAGATCTGGAATGATGTGGTTGCACAAAAGACACTCATAGCACTTACCAGTGACAGTACAGGTAACAGGACCAGAAGCACCTGTCTCTTAGAAAAAATATGGCCCTATGATAAATGATACCATAAACCCGCACCACACAGTGACCTTTCCAGGATGAAGTGGTACTGGTTGATTTGCATGTGGATTTTCTGTTGCCCACACTCGACAGTTCTGTGTGTTGACACATCCTGTCAGGTGGAAGTGGGCTTCATCTGTCCACAAAATCTTACTTGGCCAATCAGAGACCACTTACATGAAAGCAAGAAATTCTAAAGTAAAGGTCTCTCTTGCTGGCAGGTCAACAGGAAGCAACTCACGCACATGGGTAATTTTGAATGGATAGTAAGAAAGGATGTTTCGCAGGATTTTACTCACCGTGCTCATGGGTATGTCCGATGTTCAGTCAATTCGCCATGCTCTATACATTTGCAGACCACCACTCATCTCCTCCTGTATTGCTGTGGCCACTACTTCTACTGATGTCAAATCAATTTGTTTCCTCCCTCTACCAGGCTGCACAGCAAAAGAACCTGTCTTTTTGAATTTCCGAATCATTTTCTACAGACCCATGACAGTCGTCAGACCAATGCCTTTTTTTAAAACCTTCAGAATCTGGAACTTCTGCAGAGCAATGTGTGCACAGTCATCATTCTTGTAATACAGCTTTACAAGCAGAGCATGATCTTTCATTTAGGCAGTCATGGTGAATGTCACAGATGTGAAAGGAGGAAAAGCCTTGTATGTGGCATGTTTATACCAACTTCAATGGGTCGTGCACATGACAGGTGTTTTCATTTATGCATTCTGACAAATATAGCATCACCTATCAATCAATTTTCACACTATTTTTTTTTTCTTCTGCCATACGTTTTCCCCCTTCTCCGATAATATTTCGTTGCAATTTGATGTCATTCTGACCAGTGGTTTATTTGTACAGCATTTTGAAAGTTTAACTTTCATTATAATCACCGTGTACATAGACGAAACCAACATATTGGTTGACTCTTCTAGAGATGTGCTTTTGGAATTTTTAATGGTAAAGCACACTGCAATGCAGAATGCATCTCTTGCAGTGTCTGACACTAGACATGGCCAATTGCCTCCATGACACTTTCATGCATACTAAATAAACCTGTAAATAAATGATCTGTTCTTCTTCAGATCTTCTTTATTCCCTCTATATATCCTATCTGATACAGATCACAGACTGATGAGCAATGCTCAAGTATTGATAGATTGAGGGTTTTGTGATTGGGTGAACTACATTTCATGAGAATACTTTCAACTAATCTCAGGATGCCATCTACCTTATCTGCAATTAGTCCTACATTGTTGTTCTTCTTTAAATTGTTCCATAGGCATACACTTAGATATTTGCTTGCAGTAACTGTTCTGCAATTCTACAATAATGGATCTTTCTTCCTATTTACGTGCAATGCATTACATACGTGTTATCTAGATGTCTGCAGATCTTTGTTCATTTTGGTATGATTATTTTAGCGTTATGACTTCGCTGTACACAACAACTTAATCAGCAAAAAGCCTTGTGGAACTTCTGACTCTGTTTACTAGCTCATTTATACAAGGACTGGACAAAAATATGGGAACACAGTGAGAAATGCATGCTCGAACATAAATGCAGATGCTAGCTGAGCTTGCAAATTGTGCTTTTGTATTTGACCACAAATGACACCTTTGTGATGTCCTCAATACATCGCAAGTGTTCTCCATAAGAAGGGGCTGTGGTTCTGAAAGCTTGGTGGACTCCACTGTTTCCTATGCATCTCCATTTTATGCCACAGATGAATAGATTTTTCTCAGATCATGACATAAGCAAATGTAAGAAGAAACCCTTACACCAACTTGATGTAATAGAATACAATAAACTATATTTTAATGCAACAACATACCATATAAGTTTGTCCATATTTTTAAAATTCACATGTGCATCTTGGTAGTGAAAGTCGTCCCCCATTGGAACAATAATGTTATTGGTGACATAATATTTTGCTACATTTCTAGCAAAATTTATGAAGTTGTTAACCTGAAAAAGTGTTAACTCTATTAGAACACAGAACAATGTAATTTATTAAATGAGGATGTCAATTATTTAAGTCGGTACCCATTAGTAAGCATTTGCTATATGTTCTTACTTTTTCATCAACATTGTAGCCTCTACTGTCAGGATCATCATTGACTGGCTCATCATTACACAGAATATCAAAGCAGAATCCTGATGGAGCACTGTAGTGGTTATTGAAGATGCTTGTGAATAGGTGTGAAGAAGTTCCTAGTGGGTAAAAAAATCAGGAAGTTTGAAACTGCAAGAAACAGCCTTCACAATGAAACTATAACCAAATGTAAAACATGATATTTCTGTTTAACAGATTTTAATAGATTAAACAGGCAACATATAATCATCAGGTTAGGTGGAGGGCAGAGGAGAGGTGGGAAGGGGAGGGGCAGGGGAAGTAGCAGAAAATGAGAGAAATAAAAAGTCTGGGTGGAGTGGTGGAATGACAGCTGTGTAGTGCTGGAACGGGAGCAGGGAAGGGGCTGGATCAGTGAGGACAGTGACTAACAAAGGCTGAGGCCAGGAGGGTTACAGGGACATAGGATGTATTGCAGCGAAAGTTCCCACCTGTGCGACTCAGAAAAGCTGGTGTTGGTGGCAAGGATCCGTATGGCACAGGCTATGAAGCAATCATTGAAATGAAGGATATCATGTTCGGCAGCATATTCAGCAACAGAGTAATCCACTTGTTTCTTGGCCACAGTTTGTCAGTGGCCATTCATGCAGACAGACAGCTTGTTGGTTGTCATGGATCCATAGAATGCAGCACAATGGTTGCAGCTTAGCTTGTAGACCACATGACTGGTTTCACAAGTAGTCTTGCCTTTGATGGGATAGGTGATGTCAGTGACTGGACTGGAGTAGGTGGTGGTGGTGGGAGGATGTACGGGACAGGTCTCACATCTAGGTTTGTTACTGGGTTATGAGCCATGAGGTAAGGGATTCGGAGCAGGGGGTGTGTAAGGTGGATGAGTATATTGTGTAGGTTTGGTGGATGGTGGAATACCATTGTGGGAAGGGTGGGAAGGATAGTGAGCAGGACATTTCTCATTTCAGGGCACGATGAGAGGTATTCGAAACCGTGGCGGAGAATGTAATTCAGTTGCTCCAGTTCTGGGCGGTACTGAGCTATTAGGGGAATGCTCCTCTGTGGCCAGACAGTGGGACTTTTGGAGGTGGTGGGAGACTGGAAAGATAAGGCACAGGAGATTTGTTTTTGTACAAGATTGGGAGGATAATTATGGTTAGTGAAGGCTTCAGTGAGACCATTGGTATATTTCGAGAAGGACTGCTCAGAACTGCAAATGCGATGACCGTGGTTGGCTAGGCTGTATGGAAGAGACTTCTCGGTATGGAATGAGTGGCAGCTGTCAGAGTGGAGGTATTGCTGGTGGTTAGTAGGTTTGATATGGACAGAGGTACAGATGAAGCCATCTTCAAGGTGGAGGTCAACATCTGATAATTTACACACTTTTTGGTGTCTGCTTCATTGGCAATGCAGCAGAGACACTCAAGTTCAAGTGTTGTTCCAGCAAACAGTTTTAATCTATCAAGAAGTTTTGAATCAGTGTACATTCTGCTGTGGAGTGAAAATTTCATTCTGGACACAACATATTCAGTTTTGCACATCTGGAGGCACTATATCAATGATAAGTGTAACACATGGTAAGAAAACAATAACTTGGGTGTAAATTTCAAAATTTTTATACTTTTATATTTATGAGAGTTTAAACTGAAAAAAAAATTTTTTTTCAACTCCTAAAACAAGTTACTTCAGCCACATTTGTACTTCGAATCTTTGAAAATCTTGCAGAGAGACAAATCAGTAAGTTAACATTTTTTGCATATTTTCATTCAATAATATCATGTTGAATAATATTCTGGGGTAACTCCTCTTTAAGAAAAAAGTCTTCATTGCTCAAAAATGCATTCACTGATTATCATTTTGTGTTATTTGTTTAAGGGGTTGGGCATTTTGTCTGCTGTTTCATTGTACATTTACATGAAGCATGTTGTAAATATGGGAGCTTCACCACCAATGATGTGAAGCATTATATAAATAAGACTCTTTGGCAGCAATATGTGTTTAGGCCTCACAGAGGAAGGAACTGAACTATTGAACTGCACATATGCATTTCTGTTATACATCTGTTAGAGGTAATGAATTGTGTGTTAACTGCATTTACTAGCATTCTGCTTCATTCTGCGAGCATTCCCCACAGGAATCACTACAGTTGTGACCCTGCAATGAATAGCAGCATCTACTGAACATAGCAAATGCACCTCCTCAGACTGTGTTCACCAGAAAATGGAGGCATTCCACAATCCCTGTCTTTTCAAACAATATGGACAAAACAGTGACTTTCAAAGTGACTCGCATAATGTTTTCTTCCACCCAGATCCGTCAAAAATTTATGTGAAACATGGAAGTGACATTCTGCTACATCCTATCATTGACAACAACAATGGTGAATAAGTGCATGAATAATGTGTAATGCCTTCCAACCTCCTCCACGAGGCTAATCTTCCCTCATGCTGCAAACTAATTCACATCTACTTGACAACCCCTCTTGTGATTTTACTGGGCCATCCCTGTCCATGTTGGAAGTGACCCAGCTCATAACCTCATGTGGGGCCCAGTTGGCTGGGTCACAAGAGAAGACTCTCTGTTTGCCACCCTTGCCGCATGCAGTCCAAGGGATCCTGTATGCCATCACCCTCATACCACACATTCCAGCACACCAACAACAGGACTTCTGTGGGGCACATATATAACTAAGTTTACACCCTAATCTATTGACCTTCCATCTGAAATCCCAGCGACAATGTTCACAAGCAGCAAATTCATGCTATACAGTTATGAAATTTTTGATGATACTTCCAAGTTAGAGGTCCTGCTAATCAACATGGAGGATCACACCGACATCATTACCAACATCATACAAACATCTCTGGCCAAAACCAAATTTGACACTGAGTCACCCAAGGCGCCAGAGCATGAGCTGCAACAAGTAATTTATGAAGAAAGATTGGGTGGCATGAGAACCTTCTCAACTGTGGAGACACATTTGGGAATCGACCAACCTGACTCTCATGCCAGATAACATGCTCTGGTTGATTAAATTACCTCCTCAGATTCAGTTGGTGATGATTTCTCATGAAAATTAAATGACAGAATAAAAATTATTCCTTTTTGCATTCATACAGCAATGACAGCACTCATATGTGACAGACAACAATTACCACCACCAGCACGTTCCTGGCATGACACTTCACATGCAACCATGAAGGGCCAATGACAGCCTAGTGATTATGTTCACTCTCAAGAGTGATGTCAACAGTGCCCATCATGAGGGCAGCAACCTCTGTCTGGCCATGATTGCCACACCCATGGCTGACAATAAGACTCCTCACAGTAGTCAGGGACTGTAGCCATGACAACCACAACCACTTTGGTGACCGGATACTAGACTGCTCCACAATGTGCAATCACTCAAATGTAGGACATGGTCTGCAATAAGTGCTATGGATCACTACACTCAACAATGTCATCTGCAGCTCAAGCATGTGGGCCAAACTCGTTTTGCCCTGTAAAGTGCCTTGTAAAGTGACAGTAATAGACTGTACGAATTAGACAAGTCAACAAATGAATACTTTGTTATTGAAATTGTCTCTGAAGTGAGCACCATGCCCAGAGGATCACAACAAATAGAACTTACAACACCTGTTCTCTGACCGCGTGCCACAAATGACACTTGTATTAGGCTATTTGGAACTGTCATGTGCGTCATGGACATAGGGTTGCATGAGAAATTTGGATGAGAAATTTCCATGGGAGTTCATGGTTGTAGATGTTCATGAACCGATCTAGGGCATGGATTTTCTCTGTCAATTTTACCTCTCCCCTACTTTAACACAAGGTACCCTCAGTCAAACTGGCAGTGGAGTGTTAGTACTCAGTATTCGTGGCAGTCTGCCAGCACATTCACATGCAGCTTTGGAGCTGGCTATTACAGTACTACTCACTTCGATCTCTACATATGAGAGAGCCTGCAACTACTTAATGGTTGTGGGGCTTTAGGACAAATAAAAGTTATGAAGAAGTAGAAAAAGGAGAAGCTCAGACTTTATAACTTAAATCCTGAGTACTTTTGTTGGGAAGGGGATTGGATGCTGTGCAATCTTACCTACAGCAGGAACACCACACTGTCTCCAAATATCTTCCACAAACAGGACAGCACCCACTGTGATGTTGGCAGATGAAACACACTGACAGTTAGGACATACTGCATGCCTGACACCCCACAGATACGATCCAGCGAGGTGAACTTTCCTAACAGTGTGCATGCACCCCCTCCAAGTGCCCTCGTGTTCCCCAAGTGCCTTGTGTGACATATAAACGAAAAAGCATTACTTGGGATGTTGTACACAAAATTAACTCCACACCAGGTCTGCTGAGCTGCCACAAAGCATGCAGACTGGCAGCAGACAAACTATGAGCAGCTAAAACTGCTACCGATGAATTATTGCAAGCAATCATAGTTGGGCTATTGAAAAGCCTGTGGGCTTCACCCACACATTTATTTTCTACAAAAGATGGAACATACAGGTTACATGGTTATTATTGGTCTCTGAATAGCCACACAGTACCTGACTGTTACCAATACTGAACCAACGAGATCTTATTCATATCTTGGCAGGTACTTCTCCAGTGTTCAATGTTCTAGACAGCAAATTCCCATGGCTACTGAGGATGTACCCAAAACTGTGATAATAACTTCATTTGGGCTCTACACATTCTTGTTCATGCCTCACAGTTTGAAAAATGCAGCCCAAACATGGCAACAGCTCAATTCTCTTTGTCACACATGGACATGTGCCTCAGAGAGTAGTGGAATTGGACTCAATGTGGTCTGAGGTAATGACTGAAGAGGAACCTGCGGTAGCAAGCCATGGTGTGGCCTGTCGCTGGCTGGCTACGGACCCTGCATTGGCCTCAGAGGGTCGAACCAGTGACCCTCCATGGACAGGAATGCTGGCGCTCCATCTGCTGCTGCGTGTAGCTGGTGGTGTGATGCGCCCGGCCGTCCACGAGAGCTGCCACACTTGAATACCTTGTTAGAAAACCGGCACCTTTCTATGTGTGGCTGTGCACCTCTGCTTTGCTAACACACTGCTCTGAGTCACATACTCATAACACCTAGGTAGGCCTGTGGGCCCCTTCTGCCTGTAACTTGTGCCATGCAAACCACTGCATTTAATCTTTTCAGTGGGTCTATGGCCCTGTGGCCTGGATTCCACTTTGCAACTGCTGGTAGCATAACTTACTGTCAACAGGCCTGCACCTGGCTGTAACTTGTGCGCTCCAAAATATTGCACCAAAACTGACTTTTCCTATCCCAAATACACCATGGAGCAAGGTTTGAAAGAGATGTGGGCTGTGCTTGACAACATGAAATGGACCAGAATAGGTTGTAGCACTGGATGAATCATGTCATCATGCTGTATTACACAGTCACAATCTGACAGCACCTTGTGCACAAAGGTTTTCAGAGCAGTGTATGCAGTAGGTGGTGGCACCTGCAAATTGTGGATGTGGTGCTTTACTCTCTGCACCAACGCCAGCAGGTGTGCCATGTCTGGAGTTGGTGTTGGGAGGATGAACTCCACTGGGAGCAAAGCTTGATGTACAGGACTTCCGCAAGGGATACCTGTAGGTCCTCTTTAAACCTTGTACAAAAGCAAAGCAGCACCACTGACAAGGCCGACATCCACAGTTCACCATGACACATGAGTGCAGTCTCCAGAGTGTAATGCCATGGCTCTACTAGCACATTACTCCGTGGGTGCTATGTGGTTGTATAACTGCAGGTAACATCACAGAGGGCATGGCAGAGTGTGTTGAACAGGGAGGATACAAACTGTCTCTCTTGTTCTGTGGTAATAGTTTCCAGACAGCCAAAGGAAGATATACATGTGTCAATGAAAACTGGAGCAGTGCATTTCACTGTGATGACCCAGAATGAGACTCAGTAAATAATTGGCCATAGGTATTTGTAGCCTTCTGATTTTGGAGGTGCTGACCAGGACAGTACACGTGCTGATATCATGCACATGGTATATCAAAGCGACCGAGGAGGGGCTGCATATGGTGGCCAACCTTGCTACATAGGCATGCCAAGCAAGCCTCTGACCGGCTGTGACATTTTCATTTGACATTCAACCAAACAAACCATTCAGTTAAGAGCCATAGAGCCATACCATTAGCTCAAGCCCCAGGTGAGCCAGATTGTGAAGCTGGTCAATGATTGGATGGTATCTGGATGTTCTATGAGACATTGCAGAGGTTGTGGGCATCAGTGGTGGGAATCACATGTCATTCAATGCAAAGATCAGAGGTGTGTCTGCTGAATAAGTGTGCAATGGATGGATCAGTCCTGTTTGTCCACCAGCTTGGTGGAGTATTTATGTGGGAAAGGCAGTTGGCAGTTATGTTGTTGGCTCCTTACAAATGATGGATGTCAGTTGTTTATTGTGTGATGAGGTCAAGGTGATGAAAAAGACAAGGGCTCACATTCTTTTGACGGGTGATGTATTGCACTGGCAATTGGGTTGTAGTCTGTATATATCACAAGACATCTACCTTCAATATCCTCCCTGAAGTAACAAATTGCTTCAACTACAGGAAGTAGCTGATTGATTGCTGAGCTGTGAGTTTTCTAGAGTAGAAGTGAAGATGTTGCATTTTACCTGCCACAAATTGTTGTAGGATAGCCCCAACAGCCATATTTCTAACATCCGTAATGGTGAGTTGTGCATCTGGTATCAGGTGTGCAGATTGAACATTTTCACAAGACCATCTTTGGCGTGCTAGAATGCAGCTCACACATCAGGAACCCACGCGAGCTTCCTTTTTCCCTGTCTATTTGACCTGGCAATGGCGTCAGTGAAGGCAGCCTGAATTGCCATTGCATGTAGCAGGTGGTATTCTTAAAAGCTGAGGATGCCTAGAAAATATTATAGGTTGTGGTAAGACTTTGAAGGTAGTAACTGCTGGAAGAGTTCCATTTGTTTGGACATGGGTTCAATGCCACTGGTATGGAGGACATGTCCGAGAAAGGTCACTTTGCTTCTCTGCAACTGAGATTTATCTTCATTCTTGCCCATGACTGTGTCTTGAGAGCAGTGAGAACTAGTTCAAGAGGCCACTCATGACCCTGGGGATTGGCAGAAAAGATTACAATAACATCAAGGTAGACGTAGCAACAGTCCAATTTGAAGAGAATGCCACTGATAAATTACTGCCATGTTTGGGCTACGTTTTTCAATCCATAAGGCATAAAAAGAAACTCAAAGAGACCAAAAGGTGTAATGACAGCAGTCATAGGGACATAATCTGTATGCTTAGGTATTTGGAGATAGGCCTTCTGGAATCAATAGCACTAAACCTAGCCACACTTGTAATGGAATACGTAAAGTTTTGAATGTTAGGAATGAGATAACTGTCATGTATTGTTCAAGCATTGAGAGCTCTGTATTCACTACACTCTAACAGTACTGTTCTTTTTTGAGACTAGTTTGATAAGTGAGCCCAGGAACTGGCCAAGTGGTGAACTATACCCGATTGTAACAGTTCGTTGATTACCGCTTTTGTTGCCCATAGAAGAGCTGGAGCCAGGTGATGTGCTTTGTGATGGACTGGTGGACCAGAGGTCACAAGAATGTGGTCCATCATATCACTGCAGATGGTGCATTGATGAGTGTCCATGCATGATGTGGAGAGAGTGGGACACAGAGGCAATGTGCTGGTTACTGTCACTGAAGGTGCTGTACTAACTTCCGTGTGACACAGTGTGGTCGAAAGCACCTGTTGCCTGGGGTGAAGACGATGGGGCTTGGCATCATGGCTGGGGTGGTAGGCATAAAGGTAAAGTCAGTTACAAACTAGAGACTCACATACACCTTGTATGTGTATGTGAGAGCAGCAGATACACTATGGATGCATTGGAGCAGGTTTGTGTTTTTAGCATGGAGTATCTCTGATGCTTGACATGTTTCCAGGTAAAGCTCATGTGTCAACATGGTAAGCCATGGTCACAGCTCACTCTTGTAATATGACAGAGTGTGCATCATCATCATGGCTAGGAACACACAGAGGACCACAAAATGGTGTGCACATGTTGAGGCAGCATCAGAGCAAAAGGCCCTAGCATCAACAACATGTTTTGTGGTGTAAAAGGCAGTGTGCTCTAAATCTGGTGGGAGTTGAAAACACTGAATGAAGTCAATCCTCACCACAGGTCTGCTGATGTTGGTGACAAAGAAGGTCCACAGGCACTGCAGATCCACACTGAGTTGTAAAACATGATGTGCTGTTCCACACACGGAGATTCGAGAATTGTTGGCGACATGGAGATGTAACACAGTTGTGTTCATGGAGCAGTGCAAACATATTCTTCAGTACTGTGCTGATGTCCTACTCTGTACTAATAAAGAAGTATGCACTTGAGCTGTAGTCAAAAATACAAAGCCTCCAATAAATCAGTATTGGCGGTGAGGAGGATGTTCGTTCCACATGACACAGGTGAAAGTGACAATGCAAGCTGGTGCACCTGCAGTGGCCCATGTCTAGACTTTTGGAAGCTTCAGGGGGATCATCAGTTACATGTGGCATTGCCAAACTGGGCATGATACAAACAAACTGTGACCTTGAGGTAATTGTGGCAGGTGGTGTGGTGTTGTCAACTGAGGGAGCAGAGTTATGTGCAGTCCGCAGGATGGTGTCCAGATTGGAGGCAGTGATGTCAACATCAGCTGTCATCAGCTCCAGAGCTGGGAATGTAAAAATCTGTTATATAAAAAGCCATGTATATGTGTGTGTGCTTGTCTGGGATCTTCTCCAAAATGTCTAGGTCAATTTCAACCAATATGGTAGAGAAACAGCAGACCTTACAAGTAGGAGCCGAGATATGGGCAAAAACGTGTTTTTTCCAGCCCATGGTGCATACACTGCCCTACATGGCAGACACTTTATGGGAGTAGTATTGATCTGGTTTATTGAGCAGTTCTGATCTGTTTCGTTTTCTTTTAGAGAGCAAAAACAGCTAGGGTCATACATACTCATGTCAAAACTGTAAAAAATGAAGACAAAGAGGAGTTAAAAATGACTACATGTCAATCCTAATTGACGGAAGAGAAGACAACTAAAAGCTGGGATGTGGAGAAATGTCTATAAATACACCATAGAAAAATGGAGGTCCAGAACTAAAAATTAAATAGCCTTTGCCAGATTGCTACGACAAATGAAAAGTAAAATGCGGTAAACAGCCCGCATATCTTTCACTAAAATGGCCGATAACTCAGACGGCAAACACAAACGAGAATGTAAGCGGTTAAAAAAAGGGCATTCTGTCAGCAAATGACAGACCATCAAAAGTTGAGCACAATGTGCACAAAATGGTGGTGGAGCACCACGTAACAAATGGCAATGATTAAAAAGACAGTGTCCAATATGCAACCTAGTTAAAATGATCTCACAGTGAGAGAGGTGAGAGGTCATCCAAGCCACTGGGACAGGCTTAATAACCCAGAGCTTCTTCCCATGAAGGGTAGAGTAGCGGTTATGCCAAAGTGACACCACCTACTGTCAGATGGCAACACAGAGATCATCAGAGGGAATGTAAGAACTAGTGGGCTGAGGTACGAGGACTGCAGCCTTGGCAGCAGTGTCAGCGGTCTCGTTTCCTGTCAGACTGATGTGACCAGGAACCCACGTAAATATCACAGTAGCTCCATCAGGAGTGAGCAAGTGACAGCTTTCCTAGACCCAATGTGCTAAGGGATGGACGGTGTACAGCACACTGAGGCTTTGAAGGGCACTGAGAGAGAGTGAGCAGATGATGCAATTGGAAAGCCAGTGTCACCAGATGTACTGCATGCATTGATACAGTGTGAAGAGCTCTGCTGTAAATACTGATTAGTGTTCTGGAAGCTGATACAAAAAAACATCGGCACCAATGAGAAAGGCACACCGGACACCACGGTCAGTCCGAGAGCTGTCAGTGTACACAAAGTTACTACCACGAAATTGCATGTGAAGGTCATGAAACTGAAGGTGATAGAGTGAGGCTGGTGTAGTGTCCTTAGGAAGTGGATGAAGGCCAAGGCTGCCACATGAAGCAAATATGGTGAAGGGTTCACACCCGCAAGGAATGTTACAGGGAGCATGTAGTTAGTCTGCTGGAGCAAGGGTTGAAAGTGAACTCCAGGGGGTAACAGAGAAGAAGGTTGGGCCCCATACTGGTGATCAAAGGAGTAATTGAAGACTGAGGCATAATACGGGTAGTGATACATGGCAGACAAATGGCATGCATATCTGCTGAGGAGAAAGTCACGGCGGTAAGACAATGGTAGTTCGGCAGTTTCTGCATACAGACTTTCGACCGGGCTAGTGTAAAAGGCACCAGCAGTCATATGGATGCTCTGATGGTGGATACTATTGAGACAGCATAAGAGGGATGGATGTGCAGATGCATAAACAAAATATGTGTAGTCTAGTTTTGAATGGACAAGGGACCAGTTCAAACGGAGAAGGGTCGTTCGATCTGCTCCCCAGGAAGTACCACTGTGGACATGTAGGACACTGAGGGACCATGTACAGTGGGCTGCCAGGTAAGACACATGGGAGGAGAAAGAAAGTTTCTTATCGAGCATGAGTCCCAAGAATTTCATAGTTTCAATGAACAGAAGCGAAACATACCCAAGATGTAAGGATGGCAGAAGTAACCAAACAGGCTGTCAGAATTTTGTACAAATGGTACACATGAGTAAAGATGATCGAGACACTGCTGAAGATGCCACTCAATGAGATAGGACCATGGAGAGCTGGAATATATGGTAAAATCATCAATGAAAAGGGAGCCGGAGATGCCTGGCAGGAGACAGGCCATTATAGGATTAATGGTGATCGCAAAGAAGACAACACTCAGGACAGAAAAGAAACACTGTTTTCCTGGATAAAGGTGACTGACAAGGCAGAATCCAACGTACCTTGGAAACTCAATCTTTTAAAAATTCTTGAAGGAAATGGGGAAGGCGGCCATGGAAGCCCTACGTGTAGACAGTACGGAGGATACCAGTCCTCCAGCAGTTGTCTAGTCTTTCTCCAAATCAAAAAACATGCCCAGCGTCTGGGATTTCCACAGGAAACCATTCATGACATGGGTGGAAAAAGTGACCAGATAGTCAATTGCAGAACGCTCGAAATCGACACTGTGCAGTGGTTAGCAAATTGCGAGACTTGAGCCACTATACCAGCTGGGTATGAATCATAAGTTCCATCACCTTGCAAACACAGCTGGTGAGAGAAATAGGGCGGTAGCTAGAAGGAAGGTGTTTGTCCTTACTGGGCTTAAGTATGGGTATGACAGTGGCTTCACACCAGCGTCTGGGAAATGTGCCTTCTGCCCAAATGCAATTGTACATATGAAGGAGAAAGTGCTTGCTCGCAAGAGAAAGGTTCTGTAACATCTGAATGTGAACATCATCCAGCCCTGGGGCGAACGATCGGTATGAAGTGAGAGAATGATCTAGCTCCCTCATAATAAAGGTGGCAATGTAGCACTCACAATTCTGAGAAGAGAAGGGTATCACCTGAGCTTCCTCTGCTCATTTCTGATGGAGCAAGGCAGGGTGATTGTGGGACGAGCTCGAAATCTCCACAAAACAATGGCCCAAGGTGTTGGAGATAGCAATAGGGTCCCCAATGACATCATCTGTTACTGTCAGGATGGAAATTGGGGAATAGATCTTGGTCCCAGAGAGCCATCAGAGGTTAGCCCACACAATGGAGGAGGTAGTGGAACTGTTAAAAGAACTAGTGAGTGAAATCCAGCTAGCTTTTTTGCTATTCTGCAGAACGCAATGACACTGTGCACACAACTGTTTATAACGAATACAGTTTGCCATTGTAGGATGATGGTTAAAAACATGGGGAGTGCAAATTGCATTGCAGCACACCTCAGTCCACCAAGGGTCCAGCACATGGTGTGGTAAAGAGGAACTGCGAGGAACAGAACATTCTGTGGCGGTAAGGATAACTTTTGTAAGATATTCTATCTGGTCATCACAACTGGGGAAATGTTGTTTGTCGAAGGTTTTCAGGGAGGAGTAAAGCCTCCAGTTGGCCTTAGTAAGTTGCCATTTTGGTGTGGACGTAGATGGGGTAGGAGTCAGCAAATGGATAGCACACGGGAAATGGTTGCTCAAGTATGTGTCAGAGAGAATGGACCACTCAAGACGATGGGCAAGCTGCACAGTTGTAGAAGGACAGGTACAAATGGAAATAGGTGTGTGTGTGGGGTCTGAAAGGATTGTGGGTGCTTTGGGTTAAGGCAGAAGAGGTTATCTTAATGGTGAAGGTCAGCCAAGAGAACACCTCTCGGACAGATCGTGGGAGAACCCCAAATGGGGTGGTTTGCATTAAAGTCACCAAGCAGCAGAAAGGGGTGAGGTACCTGTCCATTAAGTCAGAGAATATCTGCCCCAGTGACATCAAATGACAGAGGGATGTAAACGGTAAAAAGGGGAATGGTCAAGTGAGGAAGGAAAAGGCGAACTGCAACAGATTGAGGCAGATAGTCAGGGAGGTGGGTTGACTATGAACATCACCCCATATGAGCAGCATGACTCCCCCATAAGCTGGAATGCCATCCTCGGGGGAAGATCAAAATGGACTGGGAAGAAATGCAAGAGCACAAAGTGGTCATGAGGAAGCAATTTCATTTCCTGGAGGCAGACGACAAGCAGACACTGCAATTCTAAGAGCAGCCATAAATCCTTTTTGTTGGATTGAAGACCATAAACATTCCACTGGAGGTGAGTCATGATGAGGAAAAAATGAAGGAGTGTCAACTTGGTGGCTGCCCAGTGCCAGCCTTTGAAGACTTGCTGCTACAGGGCACAGAAGCAAGAGGATCCTGCTCTACGAGGTCTACAAAAGTGTTGGAATTCTCCTTCTGTTGGCCTGCAGAGTCCAGGGCACATAAGCAGTTGGTGGTGTGCACTGGTGACGCAGAGGTCGGCTGGGCGAGGATATCACATGGCGACACCATCAAAGAGGATCTCTGAGTTGGTGAAGGAGAAAATCATTTGCCTTTGTTTTACTTCTTGGAGCCTTTCTGTTTAGCAGAGGAAGACTCAGATGTTGGTTGGATGGAGGGATGTAGGAAGTCTTCATGGGAGTGCTCCTTCTGTCCTTTCTGGCCTGCTGGTTGTGTAGCTGGTGACTTTACTCCATGAGGCTAAAGTTTGGTGGCGTGTTGCACAGCTGGAGGTGGAGACAGAGATGCTACCATGACACTGGGTGATTTTACAACTGCCCTGCTAAATTTCAGGTTGCATGTATGTGTGGCCATGTCCTTCATGGAGCAAGATGTAGCAAGAACAATACTGTAGGTGCCAGATGGTAAAACACAGGGTTTCTGACTGGTCAACAACTTGTGAGTGACCAGATGAGCCACTTTGTCCTACCCAGATCTCCTGGACAGCCCACTCATCAAGATACATGTGAAAATCACGAGAGGTTGCCATTGAAATTGATGCAGCAGGGAGAAGGAGCCAGACAATAACCCTCTTGAGCATCTCTACCACACATTACACATTCGGCTGGGTGTTGACAGGACTCCCGAGTGTGATTGTAGTGATGACACTGGTAGCAGTGCATTGGGTTCAGAACATATGGTCTGACAGTGGCAACTTCATAACATGCTTTGATCTTTTATGGAAGAGCCTCTCTATCAAAAATGAGAAAGAGAGTGAGTGTGGGTGCTAAGGAGGCATCTACTGTTTTCATCACCCAATGAACTGCTATGACACCCTAATCAGAGAGGTACGTTTGGATTTCTGCCTCAGTCAGACCAATGTGCAGCCTAGTGTAAGTAACACCATGGGAAGAATTCAGTGTTCTATGCGTCTCGACAAAAACAGAGTAGCCACGGAAGAGCGAAGCTGCAAGCAGTTGTTGTGCTTGAAAATCAGAAGTGGTCTCCAAAAGCATAGTGCCATTGTGTAAACAACAGCAGGATTTCAGAGAGCCAACAATTCCAATAATGCCTTTCTGAATAATAGACAAATTTACTGGGACTGACTGTCTTCAGTATGTGAAACCATGAGGAACTGTGGTGCAGCTGGAAGGGTCTTTGAATCATTAGTCTCTTTCCATTTATGCTTTGTAGCTGCTGACTGCTAAGATGATTGGCTCATTGTGAGAAAATCCCCCATGATTGCCTGTCTCCAATGGTGGTGCTCCTACTGACTGTGTGCCCCAGTCAGGAGGGAGTACACCCACCACAGGTGATTGTTCACACCTCAGGTCACACCGTCTGAACACCTGACAGAGGGACCAATCAGTGATGTGGGAAGATATAATCTCAGGCAATCACCTCTCCCTGGGCCCAGCCTGTACCAGGGGGTACGTGTGAACACTACCTGTCGACCCAGGGGTGCGAATTATACGTTACCCAGTCATCTGTTATGTGTCAGATGCATGGGCTGGCCTTCAGGAGCACACAGGGAAGAAGAAGAAATAGAAGAACCTCAAATGCCAAAGCAGAGGAAAGATAGGAGAAGGTGAATGAAGAAAGAAGAAAAAGGGAACAAAAACAATGGAGAGTATTTTGATACTGTCTACTGAAAATGCAAAATAGATTTCCAGAAAACCCCAGACATGTTCCTCAAGGGAGGGGAAAAAGAACAGTAAAAGGATAGACATACAGCATGGAAGGGAAAAGATGCTCCAAAAGCTGGGCCCCGTGGTAGCCAAGCACAAACCTGTCAAAGAGTAGTGAGCCCCCTGGGGGATGGAAATGTTCTGCAGGGGCCGCATGTCGTAGTGAGCATGGCTAAGAACGGGTTGAGATGGACAGAGGAGGGTATGGACAGAATGAGAGGGAGGAAGATATGGACAGAGGGAGTGGGGGGGGGGGGGGAAAGATGCATGCAGTAGGTGGAAGATGTAGATAGGTAGAGAGGGGTAAGCAGGTGAAAAATGAAGTCTGGGAGGTGGAGATGGAAAGAGAGTGGGGGAAGATAATTTGGTCAGAAGGAGGGGGCAGCAAGAGGCAGTTAGAGAGAGGAGATGGAGGAAATGGACAAAGGGAGGGGTAGGAGGGGATGAATAGACAAAGAGATTGGGGAGGAGGAGATAGATAGATAGAGGTGGGAGAATGAGGTGGACAGTCACACGGAGGAATAGGTGGACATGGAGTGATGGAGGAGAAGATGTATTCAATATTGTGCTGAATGCATATGCAGGAGAAGCCAAGGGGAAAAGGCTAGCATAATATATAAAGGTGACATATTGAAGGTTTCTTGGCCAATATACTTCAGACTTTTATGCAATACTCTAATAAACATTCATATGGACACAGACCACATATTTCTTTAATACAGATAATGGATAAATATGTATGTAATATATAAAGGTGAAATGCTGTTGGCAAAAAATGTTAAAAGTTCTTGACCAATTCTCTTCACTTATTACATGATACTCCAATATACATTTAAACAAAAACTGTATATACAACAAAATGCAGTTTCATTTTCTTCCTCACAGTCAGTTATAACAAAAAACAGCAAAGCTGTATTTATGGCTTATCGGCTTATGATTAGACTACTGAGTCATCCAAAACTTTGCAATTCTACCTGTTTGCAGACCAAAACTGTGGGGAGATGGACAGGTAAAAAGCGAGAGAGAGAGAGACAGAGAGAGAGAGAGAGAGGGGGGGGGGGGGCAGGGGGAGATGGACAGAGGGAGGGGGGAGAAAGGAGGAGGAGGAGATTAGGACATATATCCAATGCCAATAGATATTACCAATTGCAAAGCATTGCCAGATTCATTAGTAAGTAAATAAAAGCAAGCTTGTAAATGGTAAGCTTGTAGCCACATTTACATATGAATGTGTAAAATGAATGCAAAATATCTCGTTCTGCTTGATTATGTTTAATCATACAAATGGTCCCAGAACAAGAGATTAACTAAGATGTAAATGTAGGTTTCGGTGTACCCTAAGGAAGGTCTACATAATCATTACTGTCCATAAAATACATACGTGGCCTAATCAATAACATCAGAAGCCCTATGAGTCTATTAGTGTTTGATGTTGATGTATACAGAGAAGGACACAATACCAGGAAATTGTAGTGAACTGCAGAGGACTGACACATTGGTGTACTGACTGGTACTTTACCCCCATCATAATAAATTTGGCATATTTAATATAAATAGGAGAAAGAGCTATTATAGTTTGATTATACCTTAACAGATGGTGCCCATAGAAGGAAACCAAGGGAGAGCAGCACATTTTGTTAGGGGCACGTTTAGCAAGCAAAAAAGCATGATGGAGATGCTCATCCAATACGACAACATTGTTGTCATGAAATGTATTGTGGTATCAAGTAGAAGGCAAAAATAATTCTTTGAGTAACACAGCATCATAAATGAACTGATGAGATGGTTAGCTGTTGTGAAAGAGCCTTCCAACTAGATAGTATTAGACTCCAGGGACTCACAAAAGCAATAGTTGTATGGAACGTTTTTGGAAAAGAATTTTGAACAAATATTTAGAAGACAAAGACTTTTATAAAAACTTATTTGTGGGTAAATATTAAGTAATATGTGCAGGATGTTGTAATGCAATGAAGTCAATGATACAATAAGAATCTTACAATACCACAGGGTATCGATATCTTGAGTAAAATAAAAATCTTTTTATAAGAATGAGTTCATTAAAAAACTGGTTATTTCACAATTAAATATTTATATTCTACACATATGAATTAATGTTGAAACATTGTACTTAAAATTCTGTAAATTCATTTTACTAATTTTTTAAATACATGGTACAGTTGTTATTGTTAGAAACATAAACTCTTTGGTTTACATGTTATATCTCTGTCCTTCTTCATTGCGCTTAGGCTCACAGGAATGTGGTTGAAAATGGAGAGAATTGGTAGGAAGTAGTTATAAATACAGGTCAAGTGCTTTTGTAGAACTGCTGGAAGTAGAGGTATTCTGTGTTAATTGTTCAGGGTGTGAAATATTGCTGAATGTAAAGATTTTAAGTTTCAGAAATTTTATTTTCTTCAGTAAGTTGTAGAAGCCACCTCAGTTTCACAATCGTTTCATGTGTGAATTTTCTTCATATTATAAGAGGATCTATAGATATAAGCATGCTCCTACAGAAAACAATGAGGCCACCAACTAGATAATCAGCTAAGTAATATTATACAACTTTTAATGTGTATGTGTCCTTCAATGCAAATTACTTCAAAAAGAATGACTGATGTCCAATCTGAAAACAGGCCACTGAATATGCAATATTGAAGTGGCACATTACAATTTACATATAAGAAAGATTTCTGTGACATATTTTCTGCCTGACACTCTTAAAAGTTATCAGCTACACTGACACAATATAAAAAACACTAGCATCTGACTAAATAATACAGGACTTCCCAAAGAAGGGCCAGAAAAAATAATTTTTGGGAGTCTCACAAGGAACAAAGTCCTGAACAAAGCAGAAAAATAATAAAAACAAACGTAGCCAAGAGTAAAAAAAAAAAGAAATCTATGTACAATACTCTTATTTGTAACTAGATCAGGAGCTATTACCTAGATTGGCACTGGTTTGCCAAACCAGTTCTGCAGTTTTGTCTCGTAGGCGGTTGTATTTGTCTTGATAATCAATACGAGCAAAAAATACTCCATTGAATCCCATTTGTGCCAAGATGGAACCCATCTCACGGGAATGTCCAAATGAATCAATCTTCCATGCAGCAAGTGGTAAGGGTTCAGCACCAAACATGTCATGAATCCTCCTGGGAAACAATTAGCTCTTTAAAAACTGTTGTCTGCCAGAGTGATTAAAAGAGAGCTAGAGTGAGACATTGCAGTTGACCTAAGGAATCTACTGGGCTATAATACCAAAACATGTTATTACCTGAATCCCCATGTCAGTTGATCTATAAGGCACTGATAGTAAGTAGTGGCTTCATCACTGCTTGTGATTCCTCCATTAGCTATTGCCAGTCTCCCAGATCTAACAAGTTCTTTCACTTGTTGTTGTTTCCTTGCTTTCTGTTCTCTGAACCATCGCCACAAGTAGTATGTCTCCACTTGAACAAATCTGTAAAATTCGTAACACCAAAATATTCTCATATTGAAAGATCATTTGATTGGAAACAGTCATATATGAATTGTACTTGGAGAATTGGACACAAATGCGCATACGTGCACATACGTGCATGCATACATGCTCACTCACTCTCACTCTCTCTCTCTCTCTCTCTCTCTCTCTCTCTCTCTCTCTCTCTCTCTCTCTCTCGCTCTCTCTTTGTGTTCTTGCCTCACATTCCACATACACATAAAAGAAATAATTATGAAAAACATCACACAGAATCTGCAAAATAAGTCAAAGGCAGAGTAGTTGTTCATCATGTTCTGTGCGTCCCATCAAAAATGAGATAACTTAGGTATATGGAATAAGTTAAAGAAAATTCATTTGAGAAAATTTTAAAATTACAAGGATATAGAATGACTAGTACTTGGCTTCAGGAAGAAAAGTTCTAAATGCTGCCAGTAGATATGTATAAAAGTACAAAAAGTATCCTAGCTCATGGAACTATTAGTTTCTTGCTTAGGAGGAAAGAGGAATAGAAACAAATGACAAGTCACTCAGATACAAGGTTGAAAGGGATGCGCCTGTTGTGAGCAAGAGGGCAAACAAAAATGAATGGGTAGATGTCAGGAAGACTAAGAGGGCAAAGATAGTATACTGGTAAGGATTGTGTCAGCTTGACTCTGGAGATATGCACCAGACTGAGAAGTATTAGTGGATAAAGGAAGGAAAATGAGAAATGAAATGAACAGTGCAATTACTGAATTAAGAGGAAAATTCAAAGAGAGGGAGGGGGTGAGGGGAGTGTGTGTGTGTTAGGAGATGTTGGACAGCTGACCTGTATGTATTTTTCATGCAATCAAAATTATTCCATTTTTTATTTGCAGGTGAAACCACAAAGATTTTCGTCTCCCCTTGTTCTCACAACAGGTGGATCTATTTCAACCTGGGGTCTGAGTGACTCTCCAGCCATCACCAACTTATTCCTCCATTAGTATACTATGTATCTATAAAGAGTATTTAGGATTTGCCCTCCTCATAATATAGACTAAGACAAGCAAATCACTGAAACTTAATTTAACATGAGATTAACAAATATGTGCATGAACTGGTGAATACTATCTGTGGTTACACCAGATAAGTCTAACCTAGTAAGTTATAAGGAAAGCCACTGCTTCAAAGAAAGCTGCTGATTTCTCATTTATGTTACACAGCTACTGTTTACCATTCTTAAAGAAAGCAGTCACTCACATGGATAATCTGCCATTAAGGTTTCACAAAGTCCATTATCTTTGGCACTCCTGGCATGTCTCCTTCATTGACACAGTGTCACCATGGAATTCTCAGCCACGCGGTCGGCTGGACCAAGCATTTGCTACCATGGCTTGCCGAGCGACCCGAGTGGTGGCCGCCAACTCTGAACTTAAAATATTTCCAGGGCGCCACAACTCACCCGTTACCTCACACACCTCCACTTATTAAGATTTTGGCTTGCCAGAATGTTCAGAAGTAGCACCCTTCAGTCCATACAAATATATATAAAACAAATTTCAAAGGCAGAATTTAGCGATTAAAATGCCAGGTCAATAGTGTTTACAAATTTTTTGTAGTGGTGTGGGAGCAGCATGAATTTCGAAATAAACTTAAACTAACAAATTATGAATGAAATGGCATATTAAATAAATGCCTGCATTTCAGTTATGCATAAACAATTTTTGGACAAGAAATAAAATGTTCTAAATGCACTTTCAGGTATGTGTGATTTTGTAAGCACTTCTTGTGCCACACACTCAGCACTAAGGTGCCTTCTTGCAATAATTTTTCCATTGCACTACACATGCTCACACAGATTTTAGTATGAAGTATTGATCAACTCACATCGATCTTTTGACCAAGTGCCTCGCAGAAATCATGTCTGCCTCTGAATTCTGAGCTCCACCATTTATCGTGACAAACCTGCCTACAGCGAAAACCAAAAGTAGAAACCCATCAACAAACCATTTCCCAAACCAACCAGGATCCTCTCTAAAGATTCCCTCCAGTGGAAAACAATACTTTAGGAACAAAGTCACAAGGCAAATGACTGAATCACAGTAAGCTCAAATTCCCATAAGTTCTGTTTAATTAACTTTAATCAATCCTTCCTACTTCCAAACACCAAAATTTGCATGCATGTACAATTACAGTTTTAATACCCTTCAAATTGACCACTAAATTCTTTGTCACACTCTTATACAAAGCATAAATCAATATATATTTTACTTAAATACACAAGGTCACTGACCTCCACGCACCCTCAGAGCCTGAACTTCCCCCTTTTGCACATTTACAGTGCCCAAATAAACATATAAATTATCCCTCGAAAATTACTACCACTAATTACAGAGAAGAACAGCTTTCCACTTCTGCCCTTTCTCTGTACACCCTTAGCAATTTTAAACTTCTCTCATTTCCACATATGCAGCAGCAATGACTGTAACATTCTACGGTACCATTGCCAATCAGTCTCACTGGAACCACATTCCTCCTTCATATACCAATTTGTATGAACTTCATTACACAGACTATCCCCATCCACACTATTTACTTCAGCCCTCTCTAAATTTTCTGTTAGTTCTTCCACACATTTCGCCAATTCACTAACCGCATCATGCACAACTTTACTGTTTTTCCCCTCCAAAATATCGACACTTGCAGCTTCAACAAAATCACACATCAATTCACTGTTAAACACTTTATCTTTCTGAAATAATACATCAATGCCTAAGCCACTATCACCATAAATATTCATCTCAGCAACCTTATCTGCTGATACACCATTTAAATCACTACACAAATTCACATCAGAAACCTTACTTTCCTCCGTCGACAAATTAACTTTACATGAATTGTACACAACTTTATCCTCCGCTGCTACATTACAACAATTGCTGCTACCTTGTCATACAATTATGGGACTTCCAGCCTTGCTACATTCTGCTGTGATCAGACAAAAATCAGTACACACTGCCATTTCTACACCTCTTTCATAGACATTAACCTCCGATCTTACTTTCCATATATTCTCACATTCATACTGTGACAAATGTTTTAGATCCACACATTCATCAATAAGTTTCATTTCACTTGACAAATGTTTTAGATCCACACATTCATCAATAAGTTCGTTTTGTCTTCATTCATGACTAGAAATGCATAAATTCCTTCCTCCAAAGTACCAATACCAGTAGCTTTTACATCATTAAATAAATTACCATTACTCTGTTCCTTTAAACAGAAATCACCTACCTCCACCGATACATTTTTAACTTCAACTGCTGGCTAGACCAATACTAAGCCTTCCTTAGTAACACTGACACTTGCCACTGAAACACAATCACCCTCACTTGCAGCTGGCGAGACCAAAGCTACACTGCCTTCACTAACATCAACACTTTTTGCCAACTCACAAATACTTACTACTACAACACCTTCCTTACTGCAATTGCAACTATTTGCTAATACCTCTTCAGAGCTCTCTACACAATTTGCTTTCACAAAATTAATCTCCTCTTTAACTTCTTTTTGAACCACTGAATCTTTCCGTTCATCACCATTCACACACTCATTCATTACACATTCATAACTTACGTCATTCACTGCAAATTTATTCCCATTACTTTTACTTAAATCTCTCACAAATCTATGCATCCGGCGTTCACACCTACTTTTATTGAAAGAGACACCCATATAGCCTTCCTCTTTAACATACTTCACATTACATATTTGTTGACTTTCTCCAAACCTATCAACATTTATACCATTACTATTATCTCCAGTCCTTTTCATCGCCTGTTCAGGTCACCATCCCTGGACCTGAGATGTGGCAAACATCAGTTTCCCAACTAGTTGTTACATGATTGCACTTTGCATGAATTTCTTTCATCAAATCTGCATTCTTTGTTGGGCCCCGTTCACAGAAGTTAGCACTCCTGTTCATTTTCTGACCGTTCTGCTTATTCCAGCTACTATCTCCCTGAGAAGTCCTTTGATTTCTCTCACTATTATTATTTTGGTGATGATTATCTGGATTCCCATTTTGATAACTACCACCCGGTTTGCTCTGAGGTTTGAACTTCAAAGCCCTCTCTAATTTTTCTATGAATTCTAGAAATTCGTCCACAGAATCACATGGACTATGGACAAGATCCTACTGCAAATTTTTGAGTAATCGGCTTTTTAATGTGGTGATTTTCGTTAAAACCCCCAATGGATGTTTCACATGCATAAGCTTGTCAAGTTCGCACTTGCAAAAATCTCTTATCATCCCATTACCGTACCTATAACTCGGACCGTATAAAAATTCATTTTGGATCTGCGTCTGTTTTGCCTCCCTCCAAAATTTATTCAAAAAACACTTTTTGAACTCTTCATACGATTCGCATGAACTACATTTAACATTTGCCCAAGACAGTGGGTCTCCCTCCAAATGCCGTTTAACATATTTTATTTTCGCTTTGTCCGACATCCCGTGAACAAAAGCGTCACCACACACAGCCAAGAAATTTACTGGGTGATATCTTCCATCATCTTTGTAACATTTCACAAATCCGGTATTTGCCCAAGGGATGTTCATAACCAGCGTGACCTGTTGGGAGGCTAATGAATTCAAATCACTTTTTATCTGTTGCACTTGTTTTTTAAATTCATTTTCCCAAGTGATACTGAACTCTATTTTATCTTTAATTTTGCCCACTTCTTTCTCCCTCTCACCTACAAAATTGGCAATGTCACTAATTGCTAAATTTACATCGCTTTTATGAGCATCTTGCACTTTTATACAGTCGCTTACCTTGTCCCCAATTTCTGTCTGTATCTTATCCATTTTTTCCCCAAGACATTTTTACACTGATTCAATTTTAGTCCATCTGTAATTTTCCCCATATCCACTCGAACACATTTTAATTTATCATCAATTGCTTTTTCAAGGTTACCCATAATTTTTTCAACTTCCTCTTTCACCGTGGAACCTATTTCAGTTCGCATTGTACCTATATAAGTCCAAATTGTATATGTAACTGTTTGCAATGTGCCCATATCTGTTTGAATTGTACTGATATTATTTGTCTTTCCCTGAATCATTTGCATTAGCCGAGACATCATATCTTCCCCAAATTCATTCCCCTTGCCTGAATTCCTACTAGTT
This sequence comes from Schistocerca cancellata, assembly GCF_023864275.1. Taxonomy (NCBI): domain Eukaryota; kingdom Metazoa; phylum Arthropoda; class Insecta; order Orthoptera; family Acrididae; genus Schistocerca; species Schistocerca cancellata. The sequence continues at coordinate 1,139,136,632 of NC_064626.1, read as the reverse complement.
ACACTTTCGCACTCTGATTTCAGACTAACTGGCTCACTTCTGTTTTCAGATTTACACATACTAGGTGACTGTTTTATATTCGTGAGATCTATAAGTGGAGCTTGAACTTCAGAGTTAAACACTATCTCACTATTTGCGCAGTCACTTATCTGATCTGAGATGGTTCCCTCTGCCATGGTGATGCTGTTGGTTGTAGTGGAAGTTGACATTGTAGACTGCCCTGGAGTACTCAAAGACACTGCCATCATATTACTGTTGATCAGTGTCTGCCACTGGAGAAGTCACCTGATGTAGTTTTAGCTGCTGCCGGTTCCCACGTGTTCCAGCCATCTCCAATACTGCTGTCTGTTAAATGCGCTAACCGCTACTGTTTCCTGCACTCAACTTATTTAGACTCTGAGCCCCCACACAAATTGCCTTTAACATGATAGATTAGAATCTCTATTGATAGCATGTGTTAGCTGTGAAAATTACTGCGCAATTTCACTATTTCCAGAAACTTACTTGTGGAAAAAAACTGATCTCACATTAGTTTTGCAAAGATTTTTACACTTCGCATAGTATGCTGAATAACAGATAGCAAAGGAATTACCACTTTGCAGGACACAAATCCCAGATGAGACCCCAATTGCGGGCTTTCAAATAAAATCAAATGATGGCCCTCAACTACATACCAACAGACTCAGAGTTGAAATATTAAAAGTTTTTGGCTGGTTTCATTGACTAGGGGCTGGGATACATAGTTGACCATTACAAGCCAAATACTGCTGAGTCTATGATATTAATATACACATGAATCGAATGGTAGATTCCTACTTCACGTAATTAGTTATGAACAACAACACAGCTTGCGAGATATTCACTTCTAAATTACGTCTTCACTGCAGAAGCCACGGAAGTCTCACAAGTGCACAAGACTGCCATACTGTCCAGGACTCTCTCATGTCCTCTCCAATCCTGTCCAGAACTCCCCTGTCCTCTCTCGAAACGATGCTCCTCCCCCACTTCCATATAGTCTCTCCATGTGTCCTTTCTGGAATGATTGCTGTGATTGGCTGGAGCGCTCCCGCCCTGTCTCCAAGCCAATGCACACTCACAAACATAATGAAACACATTCGAAATACTGGATTTACATTTAAATAACTTGAAATTAAATAAATATTCATACAGCTGGACCATAAGCACACTCTAACACACATTATTAAATACATAAACAAATTAAATATACATATGTCAAAGAAATAGAACAGAAGTAAGCCAGTAGCCTAATGTCTCTGTGCTTTCCAAAACACAATAAATAATTGACCAATTTCTTCACGAATAGTATATATTGGATATAAACAAAGACATTGATGAATAAATATATTTATAAGCATGCTGCTACCTTTTTTCTTTGTGTGTGTGTGTGTGTGTGTGTGTGTGTGTGTGTGTGTGTGTGTGTGTGTGTTTGTGTAGCTGTGGAGTACTTACGGCCTGACACAATCGATAGTAATCGGCTATTTGCAAAGATTTTTACACTTCGCATAGTATGCTGAATAACAGATAGCAAAGGAATTACCACTTTGCAGGACACAAATCCCAGATGAGACCCCAATTGCGGGCTTTCAAATAAAATCAAATGATGGCCCTCAACTACATACCAACAGACTCAGAGTTGAAATATTAAAAGTTTTTGGCTGGTTTCATTGACTAGGGGCTGGGATACATAGTTGACCATTACAAGCCAAATACTGCTGAGTCTATGATATTAATATACACATGAATCGAATGGTAGATTCCTACTTCACGTAATTAGTTATGAACAACAACACAGCTTGCGAGATATTCACTTCTAAATTACGTCTTCACTGCAGAAGCCACGGAAGTCTCACAAGTGCACAAGACTGCCATACTGTCCAGGACTCTCTCATGTCCTCTCCAATCCTGTCCAGAACTCCCCTGTCCTCTCTCGAAACGATGCTCCTCCCCCACTTCCATATAGTCTCTCCATGTGTCCTTTCTGGAATGATTGCTGTGATTGGCTGGAGCGCTCCCGCCCTGTCTCCAAGCCAATGCACACTCACAAACATAATGAAACACATTCGAAATACTGGATTTACATTTAAATAACTTGAAATTAAATAAATATTCATACAGCTGGACCATAAGCACACTCTAACACACATTATTAAATACATAAACAAATTAAATATACATATGTCAAAGAAATAGAACAGAAGTAAGCCAGTAGCCTAATGTCTCTGTGCTTTCCAAAACACAATAAATAATTGACCAATTTCTTCACGAATAGTATATATTGGATATAAACAAAGACATTGATGAATAAATATATTTATAAGCATGCTGCTACCTTTTTTCTTTGTGTGTGTGTGTGTGTGTGTGTGTGTGTGTGTGTGTGTGTGTGTGTGTGTGTGTGTTTGTGTAGCTGTGGAGTACTTACGGCCTGACACAATCGATAGTAATCGGCTACTTTGACCTCCAATAACTCATGTACTATTCAAGTTACACGCCTGCAATTTATATTTTGGAAATTTGTTGCTGGGTGTTACTTGTATAATTTATCAACAAATACTAAACTTTAAACTAATAAAGATATTGAAAATCTTACTACGTCATCAGAATCATTGTGCGAATAATGGTAATGTACATGTTTCTTTTTGAAGTGTCATGTTTCATCTGGCTACTATTAATTTCTATACGAAATGTGAAATGTTTGCCATTAAGGTTTCACAAAGTCCACCATCTTTGGCACTCCTGGCATGTCTCCTTCATTGACACAACAGCATCACCATGAAATTCCCAGCCACACGGTCACCTGGACCACATGGTCCGGCTGTTGTGCAGCATCACGTGGTTGCTAATGAGCAGCAGCTTACCAGTGGTGACCACCAACTCTGAACTTAAAATATTTCCAGGGCACCACAACTCGCCCATTACCTCACAAACTCCATTGTAATTTTTGCTGAGAATCCTACTTGAACAGACTTCAAACTTTGTGGTAACTTGTTACATAGATGTACACCCCCATACGTTACATTTCTGTGGACTGTACATAGCCACTATAGTACATTCTCTTCTCAGTTATGGAATCAGGTCTTGGAGATGAAATGAGCAATATATGGACACAGTATTCAGATTACAGAGAAGGGCCGTAAGGATAATAATAAAAGGCAACAATTGGTCTCATTATACACATTGGTGCTTGTTAAGATTGCAACACGTTGAAGGTTATTGAAACAAATGTCAAATTGATGCAAAATGCTCTACGTACTTGGATATAAAAATGATTCATAGTCTTTAGTAGTCATTCAGTATTTCTACATACAAACTTCATCACTAAATTTACTTACTAATATTACAAAATACAAATTTATATTATTTGCATTGTTGTATTTGGCACTCCTAAAAATTCTTCTATAGAATAAAATGGGTTAGCTAGCAAGAAGCTGTGCAGTTTTTCCTTCAATAATTTGATTAGCATACTTCTGATGTGTTTAAACAGTTTGTTATATATTTTGATCACTATGTAGTTATGACTATGGTATGTTTTTTCCTTATCTGTTTCCTGGTAATAGCAGAGAGTACCAGTTCTTTTACTATAATCATGTCTTTGATTTGTTACATTTAAATTAGGTAGTTCACTGAGTATGTAATTAACACTTTCTAGAATATATAAATTAATTACATTTAGCCAACTACAGCTTATCTCCTTCCACTAGAGAGATACAACATAGTATTCAGGCAATAACTTTTTATTTCCTAAAGCTTGAACACCAATCAACTGAAAAATCTAAGTCAATACAAAGAATGCTAATAAAAATCAAAAAGTATAGCAGATTGTCCATGTACTTGTTGCCACAGAATAATGCTGCATTTTACTGTGCATTCATAGATGTTCTTCTGGTGATTCCCTCATACAGTTAAAATCTCATACTTAGTGAACAGGGGGTTGCAATGAGTTCTGCTATCTGCTATTATGATTACTGTAATTGATTTCTTCTCAATTATGAGTTCATTTATTTGTCTGCTATTTCCCCATAGTATTAATCCATATTTTAAAATAGACTGAAAAAGGCAAGATATGGTGTCCTACATATTCAAAAATGATAAATGACATATGTTTCTTCACCAAAGTATATTACTCTTGGTAACTTAACTGTTACTAGTTCTACGTGGATGTCCTATGTTAGTCTGTTATCAAAAGTAATGCCCAAAACACTTAAATTTGGTTTTTTTTTCTTTTTGCAATCTTTGATAGACTGACTCACATATTCTGCATCTTATTTACATTTAATAGTTTACCATTTGCACTGAACCAGGATGCTGTACTTTCTTTCACCAAAGTCATTCCTCTGACAAGGTCCCCAAATACGTACTGATAGTTTATTCATGGAATAGGACTTCTGATGGGACCAACAGAAAATAAAATAAATGGCCAAAAAAATGTAAAATCTGGAAATGTAAAAACAGGTTTAAATTTCTAAATCACATGTATGGGGAAAGAGTTTTGCCCCTACTGAAATGAAAACCTCTGTGTGCCCGTGGAGTACAATTAAAGAATTTTTCTACCTTGGAGAGTTACCATACTCTTAAAAATTCTGGAAACAATATTGGAGGCTTATTACTTTTCCTTCAGTTTTAATCATTTCTATTGAAACACTATCATCTCTGTGCATGTTCCTACCTTTGTACCTTGAATATTAACTCTGTGATACAAAGCTCATCTGAATAATGTTTTATTATTTTATTACTGTTTTCACTGCAGCCTATCAAACACCAAGAATTGAAAATACTGAATATGTACCTGAATTTTATCAAACCAACCCCTACTATGTATTCTAGCCACCTAGGAACTGTTCAAGCCTAAATTTTCTTCTATTAAAAGAAAGAGTTATCAAACGTGTCTGAAATTTGTAGGTACTTGTTGATCAGCTCATTATTTTCTTTTATGAAATCTCGTTGTTGGGCAATTTGTGTTATTGAATTTATTTCATTCCAAAAAGTTCTTGTCTTATTCTTTCTTTGGAATGTATAATTTTTGCTGTTATGATGTGGTTGCTTAGAATTTTATGGTACAGTTAGTAATGTTCTTTAAGTCTGTCACTAATATCAAGCAAAATCTTTTTAGTGTTGCATGATTTTCCTTTTATTTGTAACCTTAGTGTAGCAAGCATTTCATTTATTGATGCTGGTTATAAATGAACTTATGTTTTTTGCTTTCATTTTTAACAATTTTGTACAACCATTTAAGTTAACCACAACCATTTAAGTTAACTATCTTACTTGTTACATTTGGACATAGTGTGGAGGTCCTACTTTTTTTCCTCCTAATGTGGTACAATATTTTTATAATATTAAATCATTCCTGTATCCTTTCTGTCCCTAAATACATCTGTATTATCACTTTTTTTTATTTGCTCATGTGAACAAAGCTTTGGTTGCTGAAGTGATATAGAGTTACTAAAAGTATAACTTGAAATAGATATTGAAGAAATACACTGAAGAAAAACCTGGAATCCTTGACACAGAGATCATTTCATATGTAATAATTTGGGATTTTAGAATTGTTTCTAGATAAATATTTCTGCATCAGCAGGTGAGCACTTTGGTTTATAATACTTTAGACATATTTCATTGTAAGCTCAACCCCAATTGTCACAAAAACTGATTTCAGAAAATAATTAATTTTATAACACATTCAATGCACTGAGCAAAGCAGAACTAACATGAAAATGAGAGATGCCACCAACTTTCCATATATACTCATACCTTCTATCAGGATTGATCAAAAGTTCATCAGTAACTGAATCCAATATGTACTGTACTCCAGCTTTTTGTATTTCTTGCTTGCCTGCAGAAAAATAAATGGTAAAGAATAGGGATGCATGAGGATAGTTGTTAGAACACACACACCCACACACTCTCTCTTTCATACACACACACACACACACACACACACACACACACACACACACACACAATGGCTTTATTTCAGTGGTTACAAAATCAAGTTAAAAGAACAATTGATGATTAAAAGTGGAATCTAAATCATTAACAAGTAAAGGTAACAAGTCAACAAATAATAGACATTGAGATGTTGAAAGGAACATAAATGAGACTGAGGACATTGCTATAGCTGGTGGATGAATCCTTTCTTCACACACATCCGATGACACCAGGCTCAAACTCTTATGGGAATTGGTGAAATGCTGTGAGTAATGAGGATAATGGACAGGCAGCAGCACTACATTAGTAGTGTATGGATAAGTTGAGAATTTGGATCTGATGGGAGGAGTGTTAGGGTAGTCCCTGCAGTTGCAATGACCATTGTGTCCAGATGGCTTAGTGGTCAGAGCATCTGCCCAGTAGAAAGAGACCCAAGTTCAAATCCTGATTTAGCACAAATTTTTAACTTTCCCCACTGATTTCAATCAATGCCAACTCACAGCCAAAGTCTGTAATTCATTTGGGTCTTATTATATCCCATCTTATTAGAAATCTTTGAAAGTAGTCATACCACATACCATCTCTGCTAAAATTTCTGCAGAGCATTTTGCATGGACATGATCATCAACCGGCTGTCTCTCCACACGACTGGCCACCACTGAACTGTGATTTAGAGCAGAGTCTACCATCCAGTGGCAGAACATGCTGCTGAGAAAAACATGTTCGATTTCAATAACTGCTTCACTATCTGTGTCATCTGAATCTTTCCCCCCCGACAACAGCTTTCCTGAATTATGTAGATGGCTGTTGTCCTTGACTTGTACCACATCCTTTGACCCTATAATCCTTGTGGCCTTAGTCTCTGCTAGCCCCCTGCCACTCATGATTCTGCTCCCTCCCACCAGGACTCTGATTCTCCCTCTCAACTGCCAGCTGTCCCTCCAACCCTACCACCTGATCCCTGCCTCTTTCCTCCCCTCTCTACTTAATCTGACAAAACCCTCCCCCTAGCTGAATTGCAGAACTGCAGTGTGTAGTTAAGTACCACAGTCTGGTCATACAGGTGTGTGTGTGTGTGTGTGTGTGTGTGTGTGTGTGTGTGTGCGCGTGTGCCATACAGATAAAAAAAGATGTATCTAAAACTTAGCAAAGTTATCAGACTGCTTTATGTGTCTTTCAACAACTTAGTGCCTCTACTAGTAAGTGGGTTGGTGCCATTACTCATGGAAAATGAAATTTGAAGTATGAGTCAATAGGATTTTTCATCTGCTTGGCATTGGTTGCATAGAATGATTTGATTTGGAAGGCTGTCATGTAGCCATTATATCATCTCCCCAGATGAAGGGCCCAGGTCATACTTGACATGCGCGCTGGTGCCACACATGACCTATTGGACACAGACTGGTGGAGGGGGGGGGGGGCTCCAGCTGGTCAAATAAGTATATCAACATCATAAAAGTGATTAACAGAGACTTGTGCTGCTTATGGATGAGTGTTGTCTTGTTGGGAGATACTGTCCAGTGAGAGGTAGCACATTATGACTGCCGCGCTATGAGTTCTCTGGCGTATTACTAGAGGCAAACTGAAGTCAAGCAGAAGATGACGGTCTGAGGTAGTGCAGAACTGAGATTCATCACTGAGAATAATGCAGTGATACTCTCTGCTAGTCCCCAACTAACAGCGTGAGATGACACTGTCAGTTGTGCCCCAGATGGCAGGTGCAAGTGTGTAGGAACACAGTGCACTTTGGACACAAAGTTAGGCTTCCCCGTTGGTGTGGTCAGACTCGGGTGACCAGATCCTCAATGAAATGTGTAGCTTTCCTCATGAACCAAGCCAGTCTAACATCAAGTCACTGGCAAATCCAGAACCTCCATATGGGAGTTATGTTTGAAAAGAGCTTCTGCTTCCTTTCTGCTAGCACATTAAAGTTACCATTATCAAGTAACACATGCAATTTTGGATTAAGGAGTGGGTAAGGAAGTGTACAGATTTTAAAGAAAATCTTGGAACCAAACAATTTCAGATTCTGGTATTAGTTGTGGTTTCAATTTGAGCTATAGTGAATAACGCAGGTTCAACAGCTCCAATATTGGTTTCATACCTAACTGTCTCCTCATCTACAAACCAAGGAAAACAAGTGACTACCATGAGGAGATGAACCAACATAGTTTCCTGAATTAGTTCAAGGGGGCTTCTGGAAACTTAAATCAGTCACCTGTCATTGTAATGGATACTGTCCCACTCCATTTAGCTATTAAAGGTAAAGCTCCAATTATGTCAACAAGAAAAGCCAACATTGTCGAATAGTTGTAACGCCAGAATGTGAAAATTCAGTATGATTTACGTAAGGTGGGACTCATGGGGGTGGAGGGAGAGACCAGTTTCTACAGTATGTTGTGGACAATGTAGCTAAACAATACAGCACAGGGTTCTTTGGCTTACACCATACCACTGCCATATCAACAGTATTGAAATAATTGGGGCACAGATTAAACATTATGTGGCAACAAATAACAAAAGCCACATTGTGGCAGAAATTCAAAGGCTGTTAGAGGAAGCAGTGGCACAAACAACACCATTTGAGTGGAGTAATGTTGTACACCACACACAACATTTGTTAAAGGAAGCACGGTAAAGGGAGGTGAGTCTAGAAAGTAATATTGAAAATATTATATCCTTGGGCAATTCCAATGATTCTTCCACAGACCAGAGCTCAGATAATGACAATGTTGAGAAAGAAAGTGATTGTGATCTAAGTGGCATTTACCCATTGTCATAATTTGTCTTTATTTTTGTGTTTGTGCATCATATTTGTGACTGAATGGTGTGTACTGCATTTGCACAATAAATCTCATCTCATTATTAAGGAATACTCCTCTGGGCATGTATGACAGTCTACAAGCAAACTATAGTGATTGGCAAGCTCTCAAGCAGTTTACACTATTTTAATGTTATTAGTTATTTATTTCCATGAACAATTCAAATCCATTATTACACCACTTTCCACATCTACTTTACATCTACATACATACTTTGAAATCCATGGTGCAGTGCATGGTGGACAGTACCCTTTACCAACAACTAGTCTTTTCCTTTCCTGTTCCACCCGCAGATAGAGTGAGGGAAAAATGACTATCTATATGCCTCTGTATGAGTCCTAATTTCTTGTAACTTATCTCCATGGTCCGTACATGAAAAGTATGTTTGTGGCAGTAGATCGTTCTGCAGTCACCGTAAAATACTAGTTCTCCAAACTTTCTCAGTAATGTTCTTTGAAATTAAAGTCTCATCTCTCCAGGGATTCCCATTTGAGCTCCCAAAGCATATCCGTAACACTTACATGCTGGTTGAGCCAAGTGGTAACAAATCTAGCAGCTTGCCTCTGAATTGTTTTGATGTCTTCTTTCATGTGGACCTGGAGCAGATCCCAGACACTCAACCAATACTCTAGACTAGATCACACTAACATCCTATATGTGGTCTCCTTTACAGATGAACCACACTTTCCTAAAATTCTTTGCCTTGATCATTTGCCTTTCCTGCTATGATACTTGCATGCTCATTCCATTTCATTTCTCTTCACATTGTTATGCCCAGATATTTAAATGACATAACTGTGTCAAACTGGACACTGCTAATGCTGTATCTAACCATTACATGTTTTTTTCCTACTCATCTGCATTAATTTACATTTTCCTACATTAAGACTTAGCTTCTATTCATCACACCAACTAGAAATTTTGTCTAGGCCATATTGAATATGACAAATGAACATAATTCATTTTGATTACTGTAAAAGAGAGTGTGCTTTATGTTGCTTTTGTTGAGACATACAAATAACAGGACCATGCTCTGTATAGATATGTAGCCAGTAGAACAGTTCCTAATGGGAGGAACCCTCCATGGTATGCAGTCTCTGTAAAGACACTTCTAAATAAACAAAGATTGCATAATAGCTGTAAAACAAAGCACAGGGCTATAGATGGAGAGATTCTGAATGAAATGTGTTTGGCCGTCAAGAGAGCAATGCATGAAGCCTTCAGTGATTAATGTAGCAGAATATTGTCAAACGATCTTTCACAAAAAGCAAAGAAATTCTGGTCACAGGTGAAGGCTGTTAGTGGCACCAACATTAGTGTCCAGACCCTTGCAAACGAGACAGGAACTGAAACTGAGAGTAGCAAAGTGCAAGTTGAAATGCTTAACACCATTTTTAAATGCTCTTTTACAAAGAAAAACCAAGGAGAACTGCCTCAATTTAATCCTTGTACCACTGAAAAGATGAGTGAAATAAGTATTAGTGTTGGTCGTGTTGAGGAACAGCTGAAACTGTTAAAATCAAATGAAGCTCCAGGGCCTGATGGAATCCCCATCAGATTCTATAATGAATTTGCATTTGAGTTAACCCCTGTTCCAGCTATATTCTGTCATAGATCACTCAAACCAAAGGCAATGCCCAGTTCTTGGGAACAAGCACAGGTCACACCCATCTATAAGAAGGGTAGTAAAAGCAACCCACAAACGTACCTTCCAATATCCTTGACATTGATTTGTTGTAGCATCTTAGAACATATTTTGAGCTCAAATGTAATGAGGTATCTTGAACAGAATGACCTGCACCACGCCAACCAGCATGAATTCTGAAAACATTGATTACATGAAAACCAACTTGCACTTTTCTCACATGACATACTGAAAGCTTTGGATCAAGACAGTCTGGTAGATGCACTATTTTTTGATTTCTGAAAAGCATTTGACTCAGTACCATACCTACACTTACTAGCAAAAGTACGATCATATGGGGCATCAAGTGAAATTTGTGACTGGAGTGATGACTTTCTGGTAGGGAGAACACAGTGTGTTATTTTGGATGGAGAGTCATCATCAGATGTAGAAGAAACCTTTGGTGTACCCCAGGGAAGTGCATTGGGGCCCTTACTGTTCATGTTGTATATCAGTGACACTGCAGACAATATTAATAGTAAGCTCAGACTTTTTGCAGATAATGCAGTTATCCATAATGAAGTAAGGTCTGACAGAAGTTGCCAGTCAGATCTTGATAAGATTTAAAAGTGATGCAAAGACTGGCAACTTGTTTTAAATGTTGAAAAATGTAAAATTGTGCTCTTCACAAAATGAAAAAGCGTAGTATTCTATGACTATAATGGAGTGAGAGGGAACTGTAATAACTGGTACAATGGGAGGTACCCTCTGCCATGCACTTCATGGTGGTTTGCATATTGTAGATGTAGATGTATAATAGGAACACAGTATCATTTTATACCAAGGAATGTGTTTGTTAAGCCACAACAATATTGCGATCCTATAAAGTGATGTCAATACTGTAGATTTAAAGACAATGTAAGAAGGTAGTCCAGTAAGAAACTGCACAGCTGTTTCTGCTACAGCCATACTACATGTGCACACAAGGGTGAACCAACAACATTGTCCCCTTTCATGCTCAACTGTGCTTCAGTGTCAGTCAATTTGTTTTTCTAATCAGCGTATAATTTGTCAACCATGTGACATCCTTCAATAATTGGAGTAATACAATAATCATTGTAGTTGATTTGTATCACACTAACTGTAATAAACAATAAAATCACTAAACAAATATATATTCTGATATGTTCATTCAAAGTAAACTTCTGTTTTGTTGCAGGGCCCTGTACCCTGTGTGTCATGTGCACAGAAAGTGATATGCTTCAAAAATGAGACACTGAGGACATAACTGCGGATTTGCATTTTGGAAATCTCTAAGAAAACATTTAATTTGAATGTAAGTCCAATTTGTGGAATTAGTCACTTGTATTTGAGTATAATGCTAACCAATAAAGTCACTAAACACGTTTACATCATTCTGTTTTCATTTGATTTGTTTTTATTTTTAAAAAAATGCCCCCATACCCTTTGTTTCCGATGGCCATTGCATGGCTTACGATGGCCCTGACAATGAGGGACATATGACATTGTAAAAGATTCACCAAAACTCAGCTTCTATCTGTGGAAAGGAATTACCGCAATTGTTTGTTCTGAGGAGCCACAGAGTTCTAAGCTCACCGGAAAAGGTATTAGTTACTCCCTTGAAATAGCACACGGATCACTCTGGAGTACTACAGTTCATGTGGAAGTAGCAACAGGTTCTCTTATGATCATCCACCAATCACACAAGAGATGGCAGTGAAGTGATGTCTCTGCATAAGACACGTTGATACAGGGATGTGACAGGATGCCAGAAGGAGCTGTCACTTTCGAACATACCCACCACAGCTGTATTGTGCTTGATTCACTGATGTACCAGTGCTGACTGTTCCATGTGTCTATAGCAAATGGTGCACTACTCACAGACATGTAACACTATGTAAGAACAGTGATCACAAAAAGATCCAATCCTCCAGAAACCAGAGATAAATGTAACATCTTGTCAATGACAATTCATTTAGTTACAACAGGAAATGCTGTTAAAGAATGCAGGTCCACCTCAACCAGTTGCTAAGCAAATGCTGTGAAGGGATGTACAAGAAATGGACATCCTGAGTGGGCTGCCTTGCAAAAGGCCACTGTTCACAGTGGCAAATAGAGCTATATGTCTTTGCAGGCCAAATAACATGTACGCATGATGGTAGCTAATTTAGTGTGGTCCAGTGATTCATGAGTTTGCATCTTTTCAAATGTTGCAAGACATCAAGGGCACTGGTGACCCACACGGTGCGGGGGGCAGAGGTGGACTGCGATATTTTGGGAGTGTTTTATGTGGTTACTATAAACGTGGATCAGGATGTTTATTTCAGTATTCTTGGTGATCAAATGCTGCCCTTTCTTCTGAATTTTCATAGTGGACTGTGATATTTTTGGGGTGTTTTTTGTGGTTATCATAAATGTGGATCAGGATGCTTATTTCAATATTCTTGATGACCAAGTGCTGCTCTTTCTTCTGAATTTTCATGGTGAGTATGCTGTGGACATTCCTATTGTCCAAGATGACAACAGTATTGTGCTTATGCCTGCAGACATATTTCCTGGTTTGAAAAGCACTTGAGCACCATATTGCGTCTGGACTGGCCCTCTGTTTTAGCCCCCCAGAGCAGGTGGTTCCAGCTTGAGTGCCTGTCAATGGGCAGGTAGTTACCCATGGGCATAGGTGGGGGAGGGTGGACAGACAACTGATCCACAGGCAGTTGGGCAGCCAGTCTAAGCCTAAGTGACTGTACTGCACCAGACAGGTACACACAGGTGAGAGTGGCCAAGAGGTCACACGTGAACAGAATGTGTGTGACGTGACAAAATGAGCAGCACGGCTGATCTTTTGTGTACTATAAGGAGGGGAACACCAATGTCACCGGGCAACTGAGCACATCAAATTAAAAGTACTGTATAAGTATATCTACTAAAATTGCCAAGACTGCCTACTGTTGAGGTACAGGAAATATAAGGACATTTCTGGAATTAGCGGAAGCCCTAAACCCAAATTATTAACATATTTCTATGCCACCACTTTTAGGGTTCATTAAACTTTAAATATTTGTTTATTTATAATGCATAATTACCATTAACAGACATATTAACATATGTAACACACTGCCAAATATTTCATGACCTCAGTTACATGAAGCTAGCTTGTTGTACGATAAGCATGAAAACAAATTTTTAAGTTATTTATGAATTTTGATTAAACTATGATAAAACAGAATTCAGCACACACTTATTTAGTGGCATCATGTTGATGTTGTGATTGGGATTAAGATGTAGTAATTTACTTAAATATGATTTGTTATGTCTGTAAATACATTAAGAAATGTACTTTGAGTCTCCGTAGTGCCACAGCAACAAGTAAAATACAGACATGTACCATACTTGACTAGCTTAGGAGATTTCCTTTCAAAATTGAAGCAAAAATAATAAATTAAAAAGATGAAGTGTAGACATTAGTTATAGACTAAGATGTAGTCCCCTAAGCATAAGTAGATGCGTATATCAAAAATTTATTATATATATACAAAACGGTGTAAAGTGATAAGGTGGGCCAAAGAAAGTAACAAACTTGACTACAGTAGTCAGTCATGTGACCAAGCTCTGGAGAAGGCAAGCAGAGAAGCTCCATGGTCTTTTGTCACTGTCATTGGAGGAGTGAAGATGGGCTTCTGATCTCTGATGTTGGAACAGTGAAGCAATTTTTTAAATGAGTTTCAGTGGAACTTACAGCCAAACCTCCAGATGTCAGATACTCGGTTTGGTATCAAACTTTGTGTGTCGATAAAGTATCAACCAAAACTCCAATTTAGTTCATACTATGTGCTGTTGTCCAGCAGAACAAGTGTAAATGGTAATTAAAAGTAACACCAGAACTACGCAGCACTAATACGTGTAGTTTATGCACGCAAGTTGATAGAGTGTTAGATAATCATAGCCAGGTTTCTGCTTTCAAATCCCAGTAAGGACAATTCTTTTACTGTATTATGCATGAAAGTATTATATGGGGCAACATGTTTATGACATGTAAAAGGGCTGTTTGGAGTTTACAACAATGTTCTTTTGGAAATCTGCTTTCACTTTGTTTCTTTGAAAGTATTAAACCTGTAGTTTCACAGAACACACAAGCAGAACAGAAAAATAATGCAACAATAGCATTACACATGCAGTAGTAATGGTTGTAGTAATAGTAGTAGTAGTAGTAGTAGTAGTAGTAGTAGCAGTAATAGTAATAATAATAATGAAACTAATAGTTGCAATAATAACAAAATAATAAGATCAATAATAAGTACATAACCTTGGAAACATGACCCCCCCCCCCCTACACACACACACATGCATGCGTAGGAACCAAGGCTTCACAACAATAGTTGCTTATGAAGAAATGTTTGAAGTGAATTACATATAATAGTTTCATGAGCAAACAATAAACAAGAAAAAACTGTATCAGTTGGGGCTTTCATTTCATTTCATTTCATTTCATTTTATTATCTTCCTGTAAATCATTTACATGATGTAGGAATTGTCACAACAAAGTTATCATACTAGTACAAGTACTACAGACATAATAATGGAATATCACTTTCAAGGCATTTTTTAAAAGTACAAATTTAGACATATAAATTAAAATTTTTGGCAATAAATTTACACACAATCAAAGTACTCATCTACATCATAGAAAGTTTTGCTTAAAAGGTAATTTTTAAGCTCAGTCTTAAATTTTACTTCATCTATTATTTCCTTCATGTACACTGGCAGAGCATTGTAAAGTTTTATTCCAAAATAACTTACATGTTCTTGGGTTTGTGTTGTCCTTACCCTTTCTACATACAAATTCTTATGAGTTCTAGTATTATAATTATGGCAGTTTGTATGTAGATTTTTCATATGCACTCTTGTACACAGAATGCTTTTAAAAATATACAGTGATAGTATTGTGAGTATTTGCAGTTCTTTGAAAAGGGGCCTACAATGAGTTCTTGGAGAGTTATGTGTTATGATTCATATAGCTCTTTTCTGAAATTTGAAGATATCTGTTAAGCTTGATTTAGTTTTACCCCAGAACACTATGCCGTAAGACACGATGGACTGAAAGTAAGCAAAATACACTAGTCTAGCACAGTCTGTGCTGCATACTCTAGATAATATCCTCAATGCAAAACATGCCGAATTGAGCCTGTGGGATAAGTACTTGAGATGGTCTTTCCAGCTTAAGTTTTGATCAATGTGCATGCCCAAAAATTTTGTGGATTGTACATGCTCTATCTTCTTATCCATTAGTTTTAACTGGAGGTCCATATCTTGAGTTGCTTTGCCATACTGTATATAATTTGTTTTACTTAGATTAAGTGTTAACTCATTAGCATTAAACCAATGTTGAATATATTTCAGGACTATATCAGTTGTGGTGGTTAATGATTTTTTATCATCACTTATAATTAGGCTAGTGTCATCTGCGAACAACATTATTTTGGTAGAAATATTAGGCTTTTTTATGTCATTTATATAAAGCAAGAATAATAAGGGACCAAGAACACTGCCCTGTGGGACACCTATTTCGAATTTCTTTGCATCTGAGACCCACTTGATTTTCTGATTTTTATGTTCTGTGATGATTTCTACCAGCTGAGTTCTATCCTGAAGGTAAGATTCAACCCACTGCTTCACAACTCCCCTTACACCTACTGCCTCCATCTTGTTTAACGGAATTTTGTGATTTACTGTATCAAAAGCTTTAGATAAATCTAAGTTAATTCCCACTACACATTTTTTAGTGTCAAGACTCCTTACAATCTCTTTGGTATAGGCATGGATAGCTGATTCTGTGCTGTGACCCGAGCGAAAGCCATGTTGATCGCAGTTTAGAAGTTTGTGAGCATCTAAGTAATTTATGAGTCTGGTTTTCATTAATTTCTCTAGAATTTTTGAAAATGATTGGAGAAGGGATATTGGTCTATAATTTTCTACCTTGTATGGATCTCCTTTTTTAAACAGAGGTCTAACCTTAGAGATTTTCAACCTCTCAGGAAACACACCTTTGCTGAAAGACAAATTGGCAATATGTACCAGGGGCTTTATAATTTGTTGGGCAACTTTTTTTATTATTGACACAGGCACTTCATACACACCTGCAGACGTTTTTGATTTTAGACTCTTTATCACCTTTAATGTTTCATTACCATTTGTGGGAGTTAATAACATACTACTGTCTACTTTTGGGGCTGTTAATTTCTCATGTTTAGTAAAGTTTTTACTTAATGACACTGGTACACTTAAAAAGTAATTATTAATGTAATTTGCCAGTTTCATCTTTTAATTCAATATTTTCACTATTTTTGAGTACTATTTCCTGATCCTTGAGGCCCTTACCTGTTTCCCTTTTCGCAATTTCCCAAATAGTTTTTGATTTATTGCCTGATTTTCTTATTAATTTATCATTACTTAGTAATTTTGCTTTTGTAATTACTTTTCTATATATTTTTTTGTAATTTGTTACATGTTCTTTAAACTTGGGGTCACTCCAACTTTTCAGTCTATAGTTAAGCATTTTCATGGTCCTGGAGGAATTTCTAATACCTGTTGTGATCCAGGAGTTAGCACGTGTATGCCCATATGTGTTTGTTTTGACAAGTTTCTTAGGAAAACACATTTCAAAATTCAACATAAACAGGGAAGAAAAAATGTTACATGGAGTGTTTGTGCTAGTTTGTAACAGTACTTCTGCCCATGATTGGTTAGTCAGTGCTTGAGCACTGAATCTTTGGTATGATGACCTCATGCTCTACCAACTCACCACCATCAGATCTAAAAACAGATAATCACATTTCCTGTGCTTTGTAGTTCTGATGTTACTTTTTATTATTCCAGCACTATTTATTTATGCATGTTCTGCAGGACAACAGCACATAGCATGAACTAAATTGGTATTTTGGTTGATACTCTATTGACATAGAACATTTGGTACCTATCACAGTGTCTGACATCTGGAGGTTTGATTGTTAGAAAACTTAGCAAGGTGTTGAAATTTTATACATGCTACAAACTCTGACTTATTTTAATGTTTGGAAATTTCATTGAATGCTCTGCTTGCTTTCCTCTGCACCTATTTGCACTTGTTTCGATTGATCCTTTACATGCAAGTAAAGTTACAAGATGAACTTAAACCAAAGCATGTTACCTCATTATACTTCAGGATACTTCTCATTTAACTGCAACAATTTGATTTTATATAGTTGAAAAGATTTGCCTAGTTTTAAAAAATTTCAATGATTAATGCAGTATGTAATCAAAAGTATCCGGACACCTGGCTGAAAATGACTTACAAGTTTGTGGCACCCTTCACCAGTAATGCTGGAATTCACTATGGTGTTGGCCCACCCTTAACCTTGATGACAGCTCCCACTCTCTAAGGCATATGTTCAGTCAGGTGCTGGAAGGTTTCTGGTGGAACAGCAGCCCATTCTTCGCAGAGTGCTGCACTGAGGAGAGGTATCAATGTCGGTCAATGAGGCCTGGAATGAAGTCAGCATTCCAAAACAACCCAAAAGTGTTCTATAGGATTCAGATCAGGACTCTGTGTAGGCCAGTCCATTAAAGGGATGTTACTGTCATGTAACCACTTGGCCACAGGCCGTGCATTATGAACAGATGCTTGATCATGTTGGAAGATGCAATAGCCATCTCCGAATTGTTCTTCAACAGTGGGAAGCACAAATGTGCTTAAAACATCAATGTAGGCCTGTGCTGTGATAGTGCCATTCAAAAAAAGGAGTGAAAGCCCTCTCCATGAAAAACATGACCACACCGTAACACCGCCACCTCCGAATTTTACTGCTGGCACAACTCACGCTGACAAATGATGTTCACAGGGCTTTTGCCTTACCCACACCCTGCCATTGGAACACCACATTGTGTACCATGATTCGTCACTCAACACAATGTTTTCCCACAGTTCAATTGTCCAATGTTTACACTCCTTACACCAAGCGAGGCATCATCTGGCATTTACCGATGTGATGTGTGGCTTATGAGCAGCCGCTTGACCATGAAATCCAAGTTTTCTCACCTCCCGCCTAACTGTCGTAGAACTTGCAGTGGATCCTGATGCTGTTTGGAATTCCTGTGTGATGATCTGGATAGATGTTTGCCTATTACGCATTATGGCCCTCTTTGATTGTCGGCATTCTCTGTCAGTCAACAGATGAGGTCGGCCTGTAGGCTTTTGTGCTGTATGTGTCCCTTCACATTTCCACTTCACTATCACATCAGAAACAGTGGACGTAGGGATGTTTAGGAGTGAAGAAATCTCTTGTACAGATGTATGACACAAGTGACACCCAATCACCTCACAATGTTTGAAGTCCATGAGTTCCGTGGAGTGCCCCATTCTGCTGTTTCACGATGTCTAATGGCTACTGACGTCACTGATATGGAGTACCTGGCAGTAGGTGACAGCACAATGCACCTAATATGAAAAACATATGTTTTTGAAGGTGTCTGGATACTTTTTATCACATAGTGTATGTTCAACTACCTCAATGCATAATTATTTGAGCCAAAAGGCAGTAGCAAATAACTGACCCTTAGATGAAATTGAGCCACAATTATTGTAGGTTGTGTGCTTGCTCAATCACTACAGGTTTCTACTGATAGGACCACAGTGAACATGCAGGTCATTTACTTGTCAGGAAATAGCCAGTGAGTCCACACCACCTATCCGAGGCTGAGCTGCCACACACTACAGTGCAGCATCAGAGCAGCCTGTTGTACAAAGTGTCTGGGACAGCGGGTGAAATGTAGCGGTTGAAATCCCACAGTTTGGTAGTTCTGCAGAATCTGATTGTCAATGAGTGGCTTTGAATGGGTACGATAAACCTTGAGAAACTTGTGTGCTCTCTTCCTTGCTGAATTGACACAATTGTCAAGGCTAGAGGCTGTGTTACACTGTTTTAGTGTGATGTTTTCTGGCAGTGACTAATTTTTTGTCCAACTTGCTTACAAGTGTGATAGCAACTTCGACAAAGAATAGGAAAGCTCTCACCAAGCAGATGACAAATTACTGTCTCTCATACAGAGTGGAGAAAAATTGTGTAATGAAATTTTAACCCTGGATAGCTGATGCCAGTAGGAACCAAAGTTACTAGTGTTGTGTAGGTTGACAACACACAATTATTAAAATATGGAATCTTGGTGCCACACATTCCAATTGGCAGTTGGATTGCCCTGTTACCAGATGCTCTGGACAACGCGTGACCGCAAATTCTTTGCCTGCTGGAGATCGTGATGTATCCAACGTGGACTGCATGCTCGGTGGTAGCATACCAGCCTTCCACTCTGGGGTCCTGGGATGAATCTGCTGGGGTCCCAACGCATCCACTGTCGTTTCATGGTAAGACTTGCCGGGAACAAACTCATCAACAGCTGTTAGTTCATGTACAGGAAGTCTTTCACAAATTGCGTCAGCCCTGAAAAGGGCCTTCCTTGTAGCTAGGACATTGTTTACCTAAAGCAGGTACTCGAACTGGCGACCCTCTGACATGACACAAGCTTGGTAACGTCGAACAGTGTTTTGTAGAACTCTTTCAAAGATTCCTGGCATTACGCTGATGTGATTGGCGGCATGTTGAATGCAATCCATTAATTCCTCTTCGTTTCTAGGTGGTTCACGTCTGGGTGAGAGAACTAGAACCTTGAAGAATCCCCACAGGGAAAAGTCTAGTGGTACGAGGTCTGGTGATTTGGGGGAGAGGGGGGCATGTCCTATGAACACCTCTGCCAATTACCCAGCCATCGAAGAGTTCATTTAAATATCTGTGCACAGCATGACTGTTATGTGTGGGCACCCCATCATGCTGCAACCACATGCATAGCCATATGTCCAGGGAAACATCTTCCAGCAGGCTGGGTAGAGTTTCTTGCAAAAAGTGAAGGTAATTTGCCCTGGTAAGTCAAGGAGTTGGACACACCAGCCCAATCAGATGCTCACCCACACTGCCTGCCCAAATGTTGAGCGAAAATTGTTTCTGGTGTCCGTGGATGAACATGATGTGAGGATTTCCCCTTGTCCAGTAATGAATGTTTTGTGTGTTGTAGAGGTCATCCCGATAGTAGATGCACTTGTCAGTAAACAACACAATGGTGGGGAATGTGAGATCTCCTGCAACACATCGCAGAAACCACTGGCAAAACCTTAGCCTGTGTTCATAGTCCACCACAGGCTTTAGTTCTTGGACAAGGTGGAAATTAATGAATGCTGGTCATCATCCCCCAAAAACTCCCAGACTAACCAATGAGTGACCCCCATGTCGCATCCAACCTCTTGAGTACTTGTCATAGGTGCTTCCTCGAAGTGCTCAAGAACAGTCTCTTCAAATGCAGCACCCTGGCATGTTTGAGGTCTTCCAGCATCACCATGGTATCCTGCTAATGAGCCTGTTTTGCCAAGTCAGTGGTGAATTGCTGTAAACATTTACGAGGGTGAGTGGCGTCTTGCTGGGTACTGTTCCTCAAACAACCATCGAGCTTCATGTGCATTACCGTCTGCTAGTCCATAAACAAAAACCATATCTTGTTGTTCTTCAAACAGCTACTGTGCTGTCATGCTTACTGTATGACTAAATCACAGGTGACGTGTGTGTGCTTTGAAGCAAAGCATACATGTGAATGCCTCTGACGTGAGGTGAAGACAAACAGCAAGACCTATTTTACACATGTGTGTATCACATTGGGGCAGAGAGAGGGTGAGGGATGTTTGTATGTGTGAACCAACAACCATGCACTGCCTGGCAACTGAAGAACAGCAACAGAGCAATCCACGGCCAATTGAAGGGTGTGGTACCAAGTTTCCACAGTTTAAAAATGGTGCTTTGTCACCCTGCACAACATTAGTAATTTTGGTTCCTACTGGCATCAGCTATCAAGGGTTAAATTTTTGTGACACAGTTTTTCTCCACCCTTATATTAATTGCCACAGATAGCAACTGGAAAAGCGTGACAGCAATGACTGACTATAGAATGGCCATCGGACAATGCTGCTGCAAGTACATAATGTCCTCCTGTGTACTACGTGTACTACACTTCAGTTCACCACAAGCTACGGCAGGTATTTCTTTGACACTGGCAGGCGCTAGTGTTGGTAAAATGTCAGTTTATTAATCAAACATCTGTCAACTTGAAGAATTCAAAAAGGCACTACATGTATTATGCAAAGGAGTGGCTGAGAAAGCCTCAGTGGTTACTATCACTTTTCTGTCATTGTGGATGAAGATTAATCTCAATTTCTAGGTTGCTGTTCCCTGCACATACGAAGAAATGTTCTGAAATACAAACAAATGGTCAGTGAGACTACAAGCCTAAATAGGGAGGGAAACGAGAGTGACAGATAGTAGTGGACAGAATTGATCAGTGACTACACAGGGGCAGAAAATAGGCAGAATAATATGATGGAGTTATTTTCTTTCAATAAGGGTCACTAATAGTTAATATGTGATAAATAAATGAATTTAATTTTGCAAGTGTGTTGATTTATAAGAATACAAGAAAATTATCTTTCTTTGGTAAGAGAAATGCATGCTGTGATAATGGGATATTACTCACTTCCATAATAGTATTGGTCCACTGTTTTGAGCCATCCAACATCATCATGAGAATGTGGTACCAGGTGAACATTAAGCATCCCTGGTTTCACTGGGTGGCAAAACTGAAAGTAGACAAAAAATGTCAATCAGTCAGATACATCATCATGTGGAGGAGTGATCTTTTGATCTATTCACTTAATATTCAATTATGCATACATAAAGTTTTGTAGATTCTTCCATATCGCAGAAACCTCAGGGATAGGAAACAAAAATTATTTTTGGCTCATGAATATTATAATTTTTTTCAAATTGTACATGAAGTTCAAAGAATCAGTGATAAAATGTGATTAAAAGTATGTTGTTCTCAAATTACAAGGGTATTCTCATCCTGGGGTCTGAATGACCTGACTTCCCATTTTAAGCTTCCCTAATCCATCCCTCTAAGAAGGGAACTATTAGTCCCAAAAGATAGGACTGTATCTACTTTATATGTGTCTATCAGTTCTTCTGACATTTCTTGTGAGCATTAAGTACTGGCCAGTAATTCTGTCTCATAATTTCAAAGATGTTGTTACTACATCTATGAATTTGTATTACTGTGTTTGTTAATCTGAATTTATTATTTTTGACAATATAATGTAACTGAATAGATAAAAAAATCTACTCACCATGCAGTGGCACGAGACACACAAGAAAGTTTAACATACACAAACTTTCAGAGCCAGTGGCTCCTTCGTCTGGTAGAAGAGTTGAGGGGGAAGGAAGACGGGTGAAGAAAAAGGACTGGAGAGGTTTAGGAAAGGGGTACACGTTGGAAACGTCTCCAAGAACCTGAAGTCAGAGGAGGCTTACTGGACAGGATGAGGAGGAAAGACTGATTGTTGGGGATAGCACAGGATGTGATTTGAAAACCTGAGAGCTTAAAGGTCAAAGACAGGGTAATATGCAAAACAGAGATTACTACCAAAGCATCATGCATGAGTTAGTAAAAGTGAAAAGATAACTGCATTGTGTAAAACAGAGGAGGGAGGGGGGGATCGAGAAATATAGACAGATCAGAAAATAAAAGATGCAGAAAATGTAAATGAAGTGAAGAAAGGAGTAGTTACTGTGAAGAAATGCTGCGACAGAAGGAATTAATGTGGACTGAAGTCAGGTGGGTGGCAAGAACCAAGGACATGTTGTAGCAATAGTTCCCATCTGTGGAGTTCTGAGAAACTGGTGTTTGGGGGGAGAATCCAAATGGCACGAGTGATGAAACAGGCATCAAGATCACTACTGTCATGTTGTAGAGCGTGCTCTGCAACAGGACATTGTGTGTTGCTGGTATAGACCCTCTGTTCCCAGCCATTCATCTGGACTGATAACTGGGTGGTAGTCACGCTGATGTAAAAGACCAAACAGTGTTTACATAACAGCTGGTATACAACGTGTCATTTAACTGGTGGCTCTCCCTTTGATAGTATACGTTTTGCTAGTTACAGGGCTGCAATAGGTGGCAGCAGGAGGGGCATAGGGCAAGTCATACAGCAGCGATGGAAACATGAGTAGGAGCAATAGGGGTGGAGAGAAGGGTGCAGAAGGAGCATAGGATCTGACAAGGATATTGTGGAGATTGGGAGGGCGACAAAATGCTATTCTAGATGTGATGGCAAAATTTCAGACAGAATGTATCTCATTTCAGGGAAGGATTTTTGGAAGTCATGGCCTTTTGGAAGTATATGGTTTATACATTCAAGACCAGGATAATACTGATTTATTATTTGTTGTAAAATTTTGGTTTTCTGCAATTCCTTGGTAAGTAAATTAAAAGCTCTGTGTGGTAACTTTGTATTTTCTTATTCCTGTCTGTACTAATTGTTGAGAAAAATTACTGTGACCAAGTCATCCCAAATTCAATGGAGACTTTGAGAGTACTTCAGAAACAGTTCCTGACTTAATTAAACAATTCTACCAAAAGTTTCCTTAATAGATTTGTTGTGACTCACCAATCATTCAAAGCCACTGCGCAATTACGCACATCCTCTACGTGCGGCGCTGTCTGTCAACCATGCAGCAGCTGCACCACCTAAGCGGCCAGCCAAGCAGCGGCCGCTAGACTGAGACTCAGTGTTTAATCGAATGCCGACTTGTACACAGGTCAACTTACTAAGTGACTTATATGTGTTGTTGTGTTGTCCAAAATATGTGTTAAATTTGAGGATTTAACAATTGGCGATGAGGATGGGATTTTTCCTTTTCACCATTGGCTCACAGGGTTCCATGGCTACTGTCGAGCAGCTCTTGCAAAATCTCCTTGAACAGCAAACGCTTCTAACAGCGGCGATTCGCGATTTCGCCACGGCGTCAAATGCGGGGCGTTTCTCATCATTGGCTGTACCTCCTTTTCCACCTTATGACGAGACGGCGGAAGACTGGTCTGATTATGAAAAACGTCTTCGACAGCACTTCTTGGCATTTCATGTCACGGACGAACAACCATGTAAGTCTCTGTTCCTTTCCTGGATTTCACCTCTAATGTATCGGTTGTTGTCACAATTGGCTCCTTTGAAGGATCCTGCGTCTTTGTCCTTTGCTGAAATGTGCTCCCTTCTGTCTGTCTATTTTCAAAAGCAAACGCATCTGGTAGCCTCTCATGTTGCCTTTTATCGTTGTCAAAAACAACCAACTCAGTCCTATCCTGCTTGGGCTGCTGAACTTCACGGCCTCAGTCGAAAGTGTCAATTTGTTACTGATGTTCACAAAGAATCCTATGCCGATTCCATGGTACAAGATGCTATTGTCCGGTCGGCGCCCGACAAAGAAGTTCGGCAATGTGCCCTTCAGTTGGCGAATCCGACTCTAGATGAAGTTCTCTCCATTGTGCAGTCTTTTGAAATTTCTCGTACCGCTGGGGCGCAAATAGAAGCATGGGGTGACGTCAGGGAAATACAACCTCTGTGCGCTATTGACAACGCGTGCGGCGTGTCCCCGCCGGCCGACGTGGCTGCAGTACGCTCCCACGCGCAGCCTTGGCCTAGCCGTAAACAACCCACTAAGAAACTGCAGCAAAATCCCCAACAAATTCCTTCATGTCCGCGGTGTTTTACGAAACATTCACGCGAGGATTGTCCCCAACATTGGGCTGTGTGTGACAATTGCAAAAAGAAAGGTCATGTGTCTTCCGTTTGTAAATCCGACCGCATACATGATGTCCATGAACATGACGCTGATTCTGATTCTGTGTTGTCTGTCAATTGCACTTCTTCCCTTTCAGGGAAGTTATTCCTCACTGTCCAAATCCTTGGTCGAGATGTTTGCATGCAAGTGGATACCGGTTCTGCTGCCACTATAATTAATTCTCAGACGTATCTTCAGCTGGGTTCTCCACTCCTGTCCCCTGTCACTCGGCAATTACGGACGTACAATAAACAGAAGATTTCTCTCTTGGGACAGTTTAATGCTGAGGTATCTTACAAATCCGTCATTCGCACTGTTCTCATATTTGTGGTTGACCAGAGCAACGTAGAAAATCTTTTTGGTTTCGATGCCTTTCGCGTTTTTGGGTTCTCCATAGATGACTCTGTCAATATTGTCTCTGACGCTATCCCTTATGCTCAACTGGATTCCATGTCAACGACATTTTCGTCCCTTTTTTCTCCTGGGTTAGGCCATGCAAACGACTTTGAAGTTCATATCACGCTCAAACCCACTGCTCGGCCTAAGTTTTTTCAGGCTTGGCCCATTCCTGTGGCCCTTAGTGATCGGGTAAAACGGGAGTTGGATCGTCTCACTGCTTCAGGGGTCTTGCTTCCTGTCACTTCCAGTGAGTGGTCCTCTCCTGTCATTGTAGTTGCTAAGCCCAATGGTGATATTTGTCTCTGTGGCGATTTCAAAGCCACTGTAAATGCTCAATGCCTCATCAACACTTACCCTATGCCCCGTCCTGAAGAACTGTTCACTAAACTCGCTGGAGGACAGTATTTTTCTAAAATTGAGCTGTCGGAAGCTTATCATCAACTTCCTCTCGATGCTGCTTCCCGGCAGTTTCTGGTCCTTAACACGCCTTTCGGCCTCTATCAATACCAACGCTTGCCGTTCGGGGTTGCTAGTGCCCCTGCTCTCTTTCAGCGATTCTTGGAACAATTATTGCCCCCTGTCCCGGGGTGTATCAATTACATGGACGACATTGTTGTCACTGGCTCCACCACTGAAGAACATCTTCAAAATCTCCACATACTTTTTAATGTCTTACAGACTGCCGGTCTTAAGTGTAATCTTCAGAAATCACAATTTTTTCAGGCATCTATCACGTACTTGGGGTTTCAACTCTCTTGGGATGGTATTCGTCCACTTCAACACACTGTTGCTGCGATCGATGCCCTTCCCCGCCCTACATCTGTTAAGGAACTGCAGGCCTTCTTGGGGAAAATAGCATACTATCACAAGTTTTTACCATCTGCGGCATCGGTGGCTCAGCCATTGCATCGCCTGTTGCACAAAAACGTGCCTTTTCACTGGTCCACGTCATGTGACGCGGCTTTCCGGAAATTAAAGACTATGCTGAAACAGGCCCCGTGCCTGGCTACTTATCGACCTGGCCAACATCTTGTTCTTGCCACAGACGCCTCTCGATATGGGGTCGGTGCAGTCCTTGCGCACCGTTTTTCTGACAGTTCGGAACAACCCATCGCTTGTGCCTCCAAAACGCTCACGGGTGCCCAACAGAGGTATTCTCAAATTGAGAAAGAAGCTTTGGCCATCATTTATGCTCTTCATAAGTTTGGTGTTTTTCTCTACGGCTCAAAATTTCATCTTGTTACGGATCACAAACCACTTGTTTCCTTGTTTCATCCATCAACGTCTCTTCCCTTCAAGGCTGCACACCGCCTCCAGTGTTGGGCTCTTTACTTGTCCCGTTTCAATTATGAGATTCATTTCCGGCCAACGGCTGATGCTGATGCTTTGTCTTGCCTTCCCATGGGTCCTGATCAGGCATTCAATAGGGACAAACTTTTGTGTTTCCACCTGGATGTTGCCAAGCAGCGGGTTGTGGACGGGTTTCCCATTACTGGGGACAGGCTGGCAGCTGCTACGGGTTCTGACCCTACCCTCTCCCGGGTTTTATGCTGTATTCAGAAGGGTTGGCCAGATCGCCCGTCCGCTAAGACTTCTGATCCGTTGTGGAACTACTACACTTTGCGCTACCGCCTCACGGCTAGGGATGGTGTTATCCTCCTCTCCACTGACAATGCTTCGCCATGTGTTGTGGTACCTGCGTCTTTGCGTGCTTCGGTCTTGCGCCTCCTTCACCAGGGGCACTGGGGTGTGTCTCGCACAAAATATGTGGTGCGCCGTCATGTGTACTGCCCTGGCATCGACTCTGAAATCGCACACATGGTCGCTGCCTGCGGCCCTTGTGCGTCACA
Source organism: Schistocerca cancellata (assembly GCF_023864275.1). Lineage (NCBI taxonomy): Eukaryota > Metazoa > Arthropoda > Insecta > Orthoptera > Acrididae > Schistocerca > Schistocerca cancellata. The sequence continues at coordinate 1,139,109,229 of NC_064626.1, read as the reverse complement.
GGCTGCTGCCCCGAAGTCATCTTTGTCACTGTGGCCTTCGCCTGAGAAGCCCTGGGAGCGCATTCATGCTGACTTTGCGGGACCCTTTTTAGGTACTTATTGGCTCCTCATAATTGACGCCTATTCTAACTTTCCTTTCATTGTCCGTTGCACGTCACCTACCACCGCGGCAACCACCAGTGCTCTCGCCCGCATTTTTTCTTTGGAAGGCCTCCCCTCTACTCTTGTTACTGATAATGGTCCGCAATTTGCCTGTTCCGACTTAGCGGATTTTTGTGCTCGTCACGGCGTTACGCATGTCACGGCCCCGCCGTTCCATCCACAATCCAACGGTGAGGCTGAGCGACTGGTCCGCATATTTAAGGCTCCGATACGGAAACTTCTGACTTCTTCTGCTGCTGATGATGCGCTTCTCCAGTTCCTGGCGTCTTACCGTTTCACCCCCATGGGCGATCACAGCCCGGCTGAGCTCTTACATGGCCGACAGCCCCGCACGCTACTTCATCTTCTGCGGCCTCCCACCTCACGACCGCGGGTGCCGTCACTTGGCCGGTTCACCGCCGCCGACCTCGTCTGGGTATGGGGATATGGCAGGCGGCCAAAATGGAGCCCGGGCCGCATCTTACGACACCGTGGCAGACGCCTGTATGAAATCCAGATGGACACGGGTGTTGCAGTGGGTCATTCGGACCAGCTTCGGCCTCGGGTGCCAGCAACGCCTGTTCCGAATGCCGCCACACCACCTTTGGCTCTACCTGATGCTCGGGATCTTGGCATCTCTCAATACTCACAACACAGCCCTCTCACCGTCATCACGATGCCAGCACCAGAACGGACGCCACCAGGAGACGTGCCCATGCAGGAACCGGAGGACCATTCTCTGTCAGAGTACATCTACTCGCCTCCTCCTCCAACGGACGCCGACACATCGCCCATGTCTCCTGTCATATCAACTGGACTTGTTGCAATGGGCAGATTGGTGCAGGGGGCCCCAGCAGATTTGACCCCTACGTCTCCTGTCATCTCGACCCGTTAACATTGGGGACACTTCCGTCCGTACGGGAAGCCTCCTCCTCGAGACTTTACGGCGAGTCAAACAACGCCTATAGACGTTAGCCATCTCTAGGACACCTCCATCAAGACCAGTGCAACAATTTCAAAGGGGGGAAAAGTGTTGTGACTTGCCGATTATTCAAAGTGCCGCCGCGCAATTTCGCACGTCCTCTACGCGCGGCGCTGTCTGCCAACCATGCAGCAGCTGCGCCACCTAAGCGGCCAGCCAAGCAGTGGCCGCTAGACCGAGACTCAGTGTTTAATCGAATGCCGACTTGTACACAGGTCAACTTACTCAGTGACTTATACGTGTTGTTGTGTTGTCTGAAATATGTGTTAAATTTGAGGATTTAACAAGATTAACAGAGAAAGGGTGCACATTTTGGCAAAGTATATTTGTTTGGTAATAATGTTGAGAATTTGTACAAAATCATCAAAAACCTGAAAAAGTGTCACAAAGTCAGCCTCATTTATAATATTTTACATACAGGAAGACCAGTTTGGTACTAGATCTGGAGGGGAACCAGGGAAGCAATTTTAGCACTGTGGAAGTGACTGGTGAGTAGGCTAAGAAAGAGCAGAAAAACTTTCATAGCTTTAATTGATTTTCAGAACGCCTTTGACATGGTAAATCCAACACTGGTGCATCATTCTATTCATTCCTTCCTTTACACACCATGTTGTGTCAGTCTCATCTAGAAGTAGAACCATCAGGGACTTGGAATGTGTTGGGCTATACACTAAGAGACAGAGACAACCACTGTTCTGATAACAAACTATGACTAGCCCTGATATACTCTATCTGATACTTATGGCAGTTGTAATCACTCTATATTATATTTGCCAAATAGTTTTGGCACCCGACATAAAAGGTAGTGGGAAGTAAGCACTTTACTGCAGAAAAAGAGTAGGCGCACCTGTTACTAATATCATCACATGGCTACCATAACTAAAACACAAGTAATATTGGCAGCACCATAAGTAACAAATAACAATCATTTATTAAAATAACATATAAGAAAAATACTTTTTTATAGTTGGGCGAAGAACAGGCATGGCACTGTAATAAAAGATATCAAGCATGTCTTGATGAAGACTAACTAATCTTCAGTCTGGACTGCTGCCACACAGCTTAAAGTTCAGGTGCAATAATAACCTTCAGCATTACTGGCCAATAATGACTCATCAACAGCTGCTGGGCTGTAACTGCAGCCAACTGTTTGGCCTGTCAGCGACCAGTCAGTAATTGGCCGAGTGAAGGTGTGTGGCCACTTTTATGCAAAAGCAGTGGATAAAAGTGCGTTTTGTCATGTGTTTGGTGAATGAGGGAAATAGTCCCTGGTTTCAGCATTCTCTGCAGTGTGAGACCTAACCATCAGCGGATAGATACAATTATTCTATTGTCTTGTGGTGACAGCAATATAAGATTTCTGTTATATGGGGGTCACTGATTGTACCTCTGCGTGGCCCACTGCTGGAGGCACCATCTGTGGATACAAATGTGCAGTATGTGTGACAGTACATAGCACATTGTATACAAACAGCTTCTTAGAAAAAAAATCCTCTGTTCCTCCTCCTATACTACTCTGCCGCTATTACTATCTGATAATTCAAACAAGGCATTTTAGCTATAGCTGTCTACATACTGGAAAAATCAGGATCTTTCTGATATAAATATCACAGTTGGCCAAAATTTACATTCCTGAGCCAAGTTATCCAGATATATTGTAGGGGGAGTGGCTAATGAGGTATTCTTTGACTTTGTGTTCAAATATTTGAGGGATGTTTAATTTCCCACCTGTTGTCCATTGGAAACCTGTTGCAGACTTTGGCAGCAGAATATAAAACTCCATTCTCAATCTTGGACAAGACTGCATAATTTATATGGAAATTATTTCTATTCTGCGTACTGTGGTTATGAATTATTGAGTTTATCCTAATTCACTCTTGTTATGAACCACAAATACCATGAGAGGGAGAGCATATTTATTGGTATGTACCTGCAAGAGTCCCTAGGGTCATGAGGAGACTTCTGCAAGATGTCTGATTATCGACTTTAACATTATTCCTATTGCACACTTCTGAGAATAAATACTTTTTTCACCTTAGCTGTAAAGCCCCGTAAGATTATGACTGAGGGCAAACTTGGTAAAAGTAAGTCAAAGTATGCTACCAGAAGACTAGGCAACGAGAGAGATTTCTGAGGTGCAAACTGGGCAGAGCTTGAGTTATTTGTTTAACTTATTCACATGTTGCCATCCTCAGCTTATTATCTACCCTGATACCTAGGAACTTCATACATGGAGCCTCTCCCAGTGTATGCCTGTTGAACTCTACTTCTGCAACCTTTAACTCAATTTTATTTCTTCAGAATTGCATAATATGAGTTTCTGCAAGACTAAAACTGAAGGTGTTGATTGTGAAACAATTGCAAGCTTGTTCAATATCTTTAGCCATCTTATCAAGATACCTGTGTTGTCAGCAAACACTATGATTTTTGAGGGCTCTTCGAATGTTAGTGGTAAATCATTTATACATGTCTAGAACAGGAGCAGGCTCAGCGCTAAACCTTGCAGTGTGCCACATTTTATGGCTGTAGTACTTTGGCTGAGACACCATCATAGCCAGAAGAGTTACTGCTTTTTAGTCACCTAATATGATTTTTGTGATCTCTCTAGCAGATGAGTTGGCAAAACTGATTTCTGACGATAGAGTAGGTGTTCCCTCTCTAAGTTAAGTTTATTGGATCTGCTTCCAATAAATGGTTCATTGTTCCTGTGTTTTCTGCTACTGTTAGAAAGAACTGACTGAATTTAGTAGCCAATGATTTTAATTTCATACCATATATCTTGCCTCTACTGCCATGTGGGAATTCAGTATCATTTGCCTCACTGAATTTATTCATTTCATGCCTAACAATTCCCGTACTGTCCTTGCCCCATTTTTTGATTTTTGAATTTTTTGTGCATAGTACATGGTACAGTTTCCGCCTTTTTGATGAGACTCTGAAGAATTCTGAATACAGCTTTTAGTGCATTTTTTAAGTCTTGATAAAAGCTAGTCTTCTACATTTATCTTTCTTCCTAGCACAAGATCTTTTGATCCCAGATGTTAGCAGCCATCCTTGATCTCAGCCTCCAGTGTAAATGTTCCTGACTCATTGCAGTGAAAAACTGAATTCATAATACAAGAATATTTTTAGAAAAGAATAAAATTTCCCATCTACTGTTTCTCTTGATAAATTTCTTGCCATTTCCCATCCTGTGTAATTGAGTGAGCACTTACAATTCTGAGAAATTTTCCTTTTCCTTTCTTAGGTAAGCTTGATTGATGGTGATGGTTAATTGCTGACATTTGACACACCATTGTCAGATAAACTACTTATTATAGGGCTCACATCTATTTCATTAAAGACAGTTGGATATAGAAGTAAATTACCTATTTCTGTTGCACTACACCTGTCTATTGTTGTTGGGGATGTTGCTTTGTGAGATAATCCAAAGCTGGGCATCAGTAATTCTAGGTGCCCTCAATCAGAACTATCTGAGGTGAAATCTATACTGACATCTTCACATGAATAACTTCTCTGTTATTTCTACTAAGTCTTATTAGTTCCCCTTCCATCTGCTTAATGAGGTTTAAAACATTACCTGTTGGGGTCTTGCAGACTATCAGAACAGCAATCTTGTTTATTTCCAAGTCAATTACTGAAGCACTGTTGTTGATGAAAGTTTATCATGCCCAAAAAAGTCTTAAGTCCTGGTAAGTTTTGGTTTGGGGCTTGTTATGAATTGCCTGCACACAGATGGGGAAGGGGTTAGGTACCCTCCTAAAACATCAATATATGGCTTCTCCAATGTGCAATTATGGCATTTAGGAGGACACCATACTCCTGAAGACATTGAAATAACAGCTGTAAGTGTGCTCTGTGCTCTTGTTTTATTATGAGAAAGAAAACTAGGGTGTCGGCTATATATGCAGAACAAAAATTTAGACCTCTGAGAACTTCATCTACAAACTGCTGCTCTGTCTGGGCTGCAGTACATAAACTGTATGGCAAAAACTGAAACTCAAACAACCCAAAGGGGTGAGCACAGCAATCTTGAGGATGTCACAGGGGACCACTGAGTTTTGCGTATATGTGTTCTCACAATCAGTTACACTGAAAACTGAGGCACTGTGTAATTCACTTGTAAAGTACTGAATATTCAGTATGACGTAATAATTTGGGACAGTCCTGGTATTTAATCCCCCAAAATTGCTACAGAATTGATAAGTACCATCTTTTTTACTCATGAAATGTAACAGTGATAGGTATGGGCTGTCCAATCTGCATATATTTCCTTTTCCCAACAACTTGTGGAAATGCTGTTTGGCTGCTGCATGACATTCTGGAGCTAGGTGGCGGGCATAGGCAAAGGCAGATGGTCCAGGAATTGTTTGAATGTAGTGTACTGTGCAATGACATGCTTCCTTTCAAGGTGCAAATTGTGTGACTAGCTCTGGGTGATTTTGTAGAAGTTCTTGAGATGGAACTTCATTCTCCTTGATGGCAGTGGTTGTATTGGAGCCTGTCATCAAAGTTGCAGGGATTTCATGCTTAAGATCCATTGTAATCAGCTGACAATGATGTATGTCAACTAAGAATTTAAAACGGTACAGAAAATCTGCTCATAAGATGTTATGAGAGACTGCAGCAACCGTGAAATTTCATTCACTGGATATTTGTGGGCTGAGGTTCACCGACAGGTGAGTTACATAAATGAAATTGGCAAAAATGAGGAAGTGCAATTATATTGACATTGGTTTACTTCTTGTTTGCAAGTAAACTTGTGTGGTTGTGACTGTTGCTCCTCCATTGTCGTGGCAGTGCGGTAAGTTAATTGATGTGGGGGAACTAATTTTTGTGATGTGGAGGAATTAATTTTTATAAAACAATGTCATAATTATAATTAATCACTGTAACCCTACTATAAAGGATGGATAAATGGTCAAAACTAAACAACATAATCAAAACTTGCAAGGCATAAGAGACAAACATTGAATCACAAAATGCATGTTGTTACCATGAAGTCATTGTAGATTGTATTTTATTGGTCCTGTTATCTACATACCAGCTTATGCATAAGACATTGGACAAGTCAAGTTATAAATATACAGGCTGAAAGTCATTTCAAGGCATACATATTTAAGCTTACAATAATACACTTTACAAGTAAATATTTATATAACACATTTCATAAATTTAAATATTCTTCAATGGAGTAAAAGCAATGATGCTGTAAATATGACTTAAGAGATTTTCCAAATGTATTGACCTCAGTGCTGTGTTGATTTGAGTCATATGTAAGTTTCTGTTTTGTCTGGTATAGTGCTCATGTATATCACAGTTTTTTTGCAGTCTCCGGTCCTTGCCTATTACAGTTAATTTAAAGAACAAAAGAGTTTCCATAATGTATACACATGGTAATGGAGGAAAACCAGATTTCTTAAACAGGGGTTTACAAGAGTCTCTAGGCTTGCACCCAAACAAGATTCTAATGGCCCTTTTTTGCAGTTTAAAAGTGCTATTAGCTGTTTTAGAGTTTCCCCAGAAGGTGACCCCATATCTAAGACAAGAATAAAAGTACGCATGATATGCATTCAATACTCACTACAGCATGATTTTAATGAACAAAGGAGGTAACATGTTTTGCTCAGTTCTGTATTGAGATATTCAATATGCTTATTCCATCTGATGTTACTCTGCAGCCAAAGTCCTAAGAATTTCGTTTCAGTACTATTACCAACTGGTTTATCATTGATAGAGACTGATGGGATAAACATGTCCTTGTTAGGAACATTGTGGAATTTTAGAGCAATGGTTTTCTTACTGTTTATTAAAAGCTGATAACTCTGTGCCCAGCTGCTAAGTTGTTTCGTGCCCCGTTTACTGTCTGCTGTAACTGTTCATCGTCGTCTCCTTTTAGTAGAATCATGGTGTCATCCGCAAATATGATTGTTTTGTGTGTATCAATATTTAAGCTTAGATCAGTTATGTATTGAAGAAACAGAAGGGGTCCCAATACTGATCCTTGGGGTACACCACATTTCATTGGTTTATAGTCAGATAAGTGATAAGATACAGTTTTTAGTTCAATATTTGTGTGCTTGATGCACACTGCCTTCATACGATTAGTCAGAAAGGATCTGATCCACTTGTTGGACAGACCTCGAATACCATATCTTTCTAGCTTTGATAGCAGAATTTTATGGTCCACCATGTCAAAAGCTTTTGACAAGTCAATAAAGACTCCTATTGTTTCCTGTTTTTTGCCCATCAGGTTTAGGATGGAATTGATGCACTCATAGACAGCAGTTGTCGTTGACCTCTTATTTCTGAATCCATGTTGTTCATTACATAGGATGCTGTTTTGATTTATAAATTTCATAAGTTTCTCATACATAACTTTTTCCAGTACTTTAGAGATGCAGGAGGAAATTGTGATGGGTCTGTAGTTATTTACATTGTCTTTATCCCCTTTTTTATATACAGGAATAACTTTTGATGTTTTCAACACATCATGGAAAGTTCCTGCCTGAAGTGAGCAGTCGCATAAATTTGTGAGTACTTCAATTAGGTTTGATGCACTCTTCTTTAACATTGTTGCAGGTATACCATCAATACCTGCTGATTTGGAATTTTTTAGTCCTTTTATTGCTTTAGCTACTTCATCTTGTGAAACAGAACTGATGTACATTGATCCTCTACATGCACTTATTTTATGTTCATTTGCCTGGGTGCTCTTAAAGTTTGATGGTAACATATTTTCAGCAACACCTGTGAAAAAGTTGTTAAATGTGTTGGCTACTTCGAAGGGGTTTGTTACTTTTTTATTTTTATGTGATAGTGTTATATTTTTGCAAGGTTGTCTGTATTCTCCACATTATTTTTTTATAACACTCCACATAACCTTTGCTTTATTAGCTGAATTATAATTGATTTCATCATTATGCATTATTTTTGCTGCTTTTATTACTTTTCTTAATATTTTGGAGTACTTTTTATAGTATGCACGTACTACAGGTGAGGAATTTTTTGAGTTACATATTTCATGAAGTAGTCTTTTCTTCTGGCATGAAACCCTTATTCCCTTTGTGATCCAGCTGTTTGTTCTAGAGTTTCCCTGTATGGTTAATGTTTTCACTGGGAATGCAAGTTCAAAGAAATGGGTTAATGTATCAATGAAAGTGTTGAATTTTTCATTTATATCGTTCATTTTGTACACTCCTAGCCATTTTTCTTTCTGTAATAAGTTGTTGACGAAGTGCTGATTATAACTTTGATATACAGTTCTCAAAGACAGTTTGTTAATAATACTGCCTTGTACTTGTATGCTTAATATTTGAGCAAGATGATCACTAAAACCTGCATCGAAAATTTTCAGTGAGGTGTTGTGTAAACTCTTCTTGACTAGAAACTGATCAAGAGCTGTTTGGCAAGTTTCTGATACTCGGGTAGCTGCTTTTACTTCAGCTTTTAAATTGTAGGATGTTGCAAGGTTCAAAATGGTCTCCCTATTTCCACTATTCATGAGGAAGTCAATATTGAAGTCACCACAGATTATCAATTCACAATCCATTTTATTTACTTTATTTAGCAATGACTCCATTTTGTTTAAGAAAAGTTCAAAATTCCCAGATGGTGATTGGTAAACTGTAGCAATAACCAGGTTGAACTGAGTAATTTTTATAGCTGCAATTTCATAATCCTTTTCGACATTTGCCCTGGTTAAGTCAGGTAGTGTAATAAAATCTACATTATCCTTTGTGTAAATTGCTACCCCACCCTGCTTGCTGTTTTTCCTGCAGTAGTAATCAGCCAAGACAAATTTGTTTATTTTAGTATTCTGGATTAATTCTGGGTTAAGCCAGTGCTCAGAAATGCATAACACTGAGATATCATTAAGTTCATGTGTTAATAGAACGTTAATTTCATCGATCTTATTATGCAGGGATTGCACATTATGGTGATAAATTTTTAGTTCGGGCGTATTCACGATTTGGTAATTGGGAATCATATTTACAGCATCACATACCTCTAGTTTAAATTAGGAACGTCAGCAGTGTTGTATTTTCGTTCTTGTTTCTTGTTTATTTTGTTTTCCTCGCTGTTGGAAGGATGTTCAGGAAGCTGATAAATTGTTCTATCCCTTACAAATCTTTCTTTAATTATTTCACTAACACGATCACAAACAAATCTTTTCCCTTCATAGTTCAAATGCATTCCATGTTTTGTGTGCAGATTTTGATGCAGCTTGCTTATATCCAGTACATTGCACTTAGCGTATTGAGAACACAGTTTTCTTATTTTAATGTTTGTTTTCTGAATTTCTTTGTTTACACACGAACTATAAATCAGATCATGCCTATGAGGAAGTGTGGCAACTACTGTGTTTCTGCATTTATTAGCTTTTAAAAATTTCTGTAGCGTTTTCACGCAAACCTATGCTTCATTTTTTGCCACATCATTTGAACCCATTATACAGATGATAAATCCACAATGCTCTTCTACAGATCACACACACTATAAATCCTCAAGTTGACCTTTCACATCATTGATGTGTGATGAATGATAAGTCACTACAACATTATTGCTCTACTATACACCCATTATCAGTATGTGAAATCAAATTAAGAAGAAGTGTGATCAAAAATCAGTTACAAGTTGAAAACATTTTGAAATAGAAGAGATTGGCAAAAAACACAAATTTCCATTTTCGAGACAAAGGAAATTCATTAAGACATTAAAGAAACACAGTTCATTTCCAACTATCATGTGTTCCATGGTCAGAGACCGTCCTTTTCAAGGCAGAAGATGTTGCATGACTGACAAAGGGCTGGCCGGTGTGGCCGTGCGGTTAAAGGCGCTTCAGTCTGGAACCGCGTGACCACTACGGTCGCAGGTTCGAATCCTGCCTCGGGCATGGATGTGTGTGATGTCCTTAGGTTAGTTAGGTTTAATTAGTTCTAAGTTCTAGGCGACTGATGACCTCAGAAGTTAAGTTGCATAGTGCTCAGAGCCATTTTGACTGACAAAGTACACATTATGTGATTAGTTCCGAAAATATACAGAATTTTACTCACTGTAGAACTCTCAAAGTAATGAATTAACAATATCCTCCAAACAGCTAATATATGCAGAACTCATAATACTCCAGCCGCTGTGGTTGAGTGGTTCTAGGCGCTTCAGTCTGGAACCAAGAGGCTGCTACGGTCGCAGGTTTGAATCCTGCCTCGGGCATGGATGTGTGTGATGACTTTAGGTTAGTTAGGTTTAAGTAGTTCTAAGTCTAGGGGACTGCTGACCTCAGATGTTAAGTCCCATAGTGATTAGAGCCGTTTTTGAACTCATAATTGTCCACAACAATTCTACAGTAAGTTGACAGACCACTGACTATTATCACTATTTGACTCTCAATTACTATAAACACACAAATGCACTTGATGAAACAGAGGAGCTGCTTTGGTTATAGCAAGGGGGGGGGGGGAGGGGGGGCAGGGAGGATGAAGACAGACCAGAAGAAGTGGGAGGCAGCAGAGGGTACCCTGCGGGTCTACATTAATGGAGTGAAGTAGTAGTCCAGGAGTATTGCAGTACTGAAGGATGTGTTACAAAGACAACTTCAAACTACATAATTCAGAGAAACTGGTGTTGAGGGAGGGGATCCAGTTGGCATGGGTTGTGAAGCAACCACTGAAGTTTCACATGTTGAGCTCAAAGGTATGCTCTGGCAGTGGGTTGGCAACTCTGTTCCTGGCCACAGTTTGATAGTGTTCATACATTTGGGTGGACAACTAGTTGGTGGTCATGCCCACATTAAAGACGGTGTAAACATTACAGCAGAATGGGTGTCCATAGTGCCTGCTTTCACAGCTGGCCCCACCTCTGATTGGATAGGGTAAGCCTTTGATGGGATTGGAATATGATGTGATGGGTTGATGCATAGTACAGTCCTCCACCCCGTCATGTGCCACACACAGGTTTCACTGTTTGTGCCAGACCAGGCCTACCGTGCCACATACGTATCCATCCCAGCTGTCACCATCCCAACTGTCAGCATCCCTTCTCTCCACATTTACCTTGTCCAAGATGGGAAATCCAGTGGCTACATATTTTGTGTAGTGTGTACTCCTCTTCTCCTGTGAACTGGGCAATAAATAAAATATGTAAACTGCAGCTAGAAGTAATGGAAATTTGGGCATGGTGAAAAATTATTATGAGAACAAATTGCATTCAGAGAATAACAAATTAAAAGGTCTGAAACTGAAAGGAAAAATCTGAAATAGAATGTTAAAATCTTCTCTTACTTTCTTGTGCAACAATCAGAAAAAATAATATTATGAAAAGTTGCCAGTCATCATATAGTGAAGATGCTGAGTCACAGATAGGCACAACAAAATGTCTGTCACAGAATAAGCTTTCAGCCGACAAGGCCTTTGTCAGAAACAGATGACAGATACAAACACACATTCATGCAAATGAAACACATACACACACACATGACTGCAGTCTCTGGAAGATGAGACCACACTGTGAGCAGCAGCCACAGTGCATGATGGGAGAAGCAACTGGGTGGGGGTAAGGAAGAGGTTGGGGTGGGGAGGGGAAGGGATAGCAGGGTAGGGGTGGTGACAGTAAAGTGCTGCTGGGGAGCATGCAGGTAGAGAGAGGGTAGGGCAGCAGATGCAGTCGGGAGTTTAGATGAAGGGCAAGGGAGAGATGGGTGGTTGAGGGAGGAGAGTTGAAAAGGAGAGAAGTAAAAGAGTGGATGTGTTGGTGGAATGAGGGCATTGTTGTGCTGGAATGGGGATAGGGAAGGGGCTGGATGGATGAGGGCAATGGCTAACTCAGGTCAAGGCCAGGAAGGTTACGGGAACGTAGGATATATTGCAGAGAGAGTTCCCACCTGTGCAATTCAGAAAAGCTGGTGTTGGTGAGAAGAATCCATATGGCACAGGCAGTGAAGTAGCCATTAAACTGAAGGATGTTGTGTTGGGAAGCGTGCTCAGCATCAGGGCGGTCCACTTGTTTCTTGGTCACAGTTTGTCAGTGACAATCCATGCAGACAGACAGCTTGTTGGTTGTCATGCCCACATAAAATGCAGCATAGTGGTTGCAGCTTAGCTTGTAGATCACATGACTGTTTCCACAGGTAGTTCTGCCTTTGATGGAATAGGTCATATTTTTGACCAGACTGGAATACGTGGTGGTGGGAGGATGTATGAGACAGGTCTTACATCTAAGTCTGTTACAGGGATATGGACCATGAGGTAAGGGGTTGGGAGCAGGGGTCGTGTAGGGATGGACGAGTATGTTGTGCAAGTTTGATGGGAGGAGTGGGAAGGATAGTGCGCAGGACACAATCCCTGCCCTCAAACCCTTATCTCACGGTTCACATCCCTGTAATAGAGCTAGATGCAAGACCTGTCCCATACATCCTCCCAACACCACCTACTCCAGTCTGTTCACAAACATCACCTATCTTGTCAAAGCCAGGGCTACCTGTGAAACCAGTCATGTGATCTACAAGCCAAATTGCAACCACTGTGCTGCAATCAATGTGGGCATGACAACCAACAAGCTGCCTGTCTGCATTAATGTCCACCGACAAACTGTGGCCAGGAAACAAGTGGACCACCCTGTTGCTGAGCACCCTGCCCAACACAACATCCTTCATTTCAATGACTGCTTCACAGCCTGTGCCTTATGGATCCTTCCCACCAACACCAGCTTATCCAAATTGCACAGGTAGGAATTCTCCCTGCAATATATCCTACATTCCCATAACTCTCCTGGCTGGAAACTTCGTTAGCCATTGTCCTCACTCATCCAGCCCCTTTCCTATCCCCATTTCAGCACTACATAGCCCTCATTCCACCAACACATCCAGTCTTTTTACTTCTCTCCTTTTTCACTACCATGCCTCCCCACCTCTTCCCCTGCTCACCTCTTCACAGCCCTCCATCTAACCTCCTGACAGCACCTAGCTGCTCACTGCCCCACCCTCTCTCCATCTTGTCCCTGCACACTCCCCAGCAGCACCTCACTGTACCTCATCCCTACCCTGTTATCCCTCCCCCTCCCCACCACAGCCTCCTCCTTATCCCCACCCAGTTGCTACACCCATCATGCACTGCTGCTGCTGCTTGCAGTGTGGCTTCAGCTGCCAGAGAATACAGTCATCTGTGTGTGAGTTGCATTTGTGTGTGTGTGTGTGTGTGTGTGTGTGTGTGTGTGTGTGTGTGTGTGTGTGTGTTTGTGTGTGTCTGTCATTTATTTTTGACAAATGCCTCGTTGGCTGAAAGCTTATTCTGTGACAGTCTTTTCGTTGTGCCTATCTGCAACTCAGCATCTCCGCTATATGATGAGTAGCAACTTTCCTTTTCATAATATTGTTACATTCCATCCAGGACTTTCCATTGTTTAATCACAAAAAATATGTAATTTTTTCCAAGTAGACAGCAGAAAAATAAAATTTATTGGCCACATTATAAAACACAGTTTTGAAGGCCAGCTGCTGACCTGGATAAGCCAGGGAACATTTCTTCAATGACCTGTGGATGACTCTGTGATAACAAAATTATAATGTAATGCAAAGTGAAGCAAAAGACTGAATAAAGTTGTTTGCAGCACAAAGTCTTAAGATTCAGAATGTGTGATTTGAATAAAGTTTGATTCTATTCATTGCTTTTTGTTTGTTTGTGTGTGACAGTTCTTCTATTTTGAAGATGATAAATGCAATATAATTTCCCATATCTTCTCCTGGCCTTGAATTTTAGTGTGATTATTCCTGATACTAATAAGGGAATTAAAAAGTATAAAGTGAGTAAAGTTTCATTCCATTCCTTTTGTTTTCATAAAATTTGACATGCATTCAAGTAGGAAATCATATCATCAAAATATAGAATAACTTATCACTTGGCATTTTTCAAGGCTACATTGTTGTGTTGTGGTCTTCAGTCCAAAGACTGTTTTGATGCAGCTTTCCATGCTGCTCTATCCTGTGCAAGCCTCTTCGTCTCTGAATAACTACTGCAATTTATGTCATTCTGAATCTGCTTACTGTATGCATCTCTTGGTCTTTCACTATAATTTTTTCCCCACATTACCCTCCAATACTAAATTGGTGATCCCTTGAAGTCTCAGAATGTGTCCTATCAGCTGATCCCTTCTTCTAGTCAGTTTATCCCACATATTTCTTTTCTCCCCAATCCCATTCAGTACCTCCTCATTAGTTATGTTATCTAACTACCTAAACCCTTGATGTCTCAGAATGTGTCCTATCAGCTGATCCCTTCTTCTAGTCAGTTTATCCCACATATTTCTTTTCTCCCCAATCCAATTCAGTACCTCATCATTAGTTATGTTATCTAACCACATAATCTTCAGAATTCTTCTGTAATGTCAAATTTCAAAAGCTTACTCTTTTCTGGTTGAAACTCTTTATTCTCCATGTTTCACTTCTACACATTGCTACACTTGATAAAAATACTTTCAGAGAAGGCTTCCTAACACTTACATCTATATTTGATGTTAACTAATTTCTTTTCTTCAGAAATGCTATTCTTGCCAATGCCAGTCTACATTTTATATCCTCTACTTCAGCCATCATCAGTTATTCTGCTGCCAAAATAGCAAAACTCATCTACTACTTTCAGTGTCTCATGTTCTAATTTAATTTCCTTGCCATTACCTGATTTAATTAGAATTTGTTACATTATCCTTGTTTTCTTTTGCTGATGTCATCTTATATCCTCCTTTCAAGACACTTCTATTCTGTTCAGCTGCTCTTCCAGGTGCTTTGCTGTCTCTGACAGAATTACAATATGATCGGCAAACCTCAAAGTTTTCATTTCTTTTCCCTGAACTTTAATACCTACCACAAATTTTCCTTTTGTTTCCTTTACTGCTTGCTCAATGTGCAGATTGAATAATATTGATGATAGGCTACAACCTTGTCCCACTCCCTTCTCAGCTATTGCCTCTCTCTCATGCCCCTAAATTCTTACAACTGTCATCTGGTTTCTGTAGAAGTTGTAAATAGCCTTTCATTCCCTGTATTTTACCCCTGCTACCTTCAACATTTCAAAAAGAATATTTCAAGCAACAATGGCAAACGTTTTCTCTACATCTACAAATGCTATAAACATAGGTTGCATTTCCTTAACCTATATTCTAAGACTTTTCGTAGGGTCAGCATTACCTCGCATGTTCCTACATTTCTCTGCAATCCGAACTGATCTTTCTTGAGGTTGGCTTCTACCAGTTATAAGGCTAATTGTAATTTTAAAAAAGTATGTAGATCAGCATATATTTTGTGCAGATTTGTAAAAAACTAAGAACAATCACTATTTTGCACAAATAAACATGATTTAATCAGGTTTTTTAAATAATTCATTGCCTATTTCTAACAAAATATTTTAAACTTATTTCATTCTCCTTGTGCATGTTAGCAAACAATAACAAGAAAATCTTGACACTCCTTACCTGAAATGGATCTGTAGTTGAATCACTCAGTGCTGTGACTTCTTTCAAACATGTAACAGATGTGCCCAGTACAAGGACAAGATGAATCGTCCATGATCTTAAACAGTCAGATTCCATGTTGGATGCTATTTGAAGACTCCTAGATTATGCCAGAAACCTGAAAAGTTACCACATTCAGAGTGTATTCTTAATGTTTTCTACATGTACAGTACGCAATTAGAGAACTGGAGATGGCCTTATGTGTGAGAAGCAGCATGCCTCATCTTCACACGGGTAGCACTATATATTTACAACAGAATGACTCATGTGGCATAGTGGTAATGTAATTATGGGCCACTGCATGGAATTATGATTAAAATTCAGAGAGCAGTATTGTGTAAATGAATATCATCTCTTCCATATAACTGAAATGATTTATGCAGCTCATACGAGGAGAGTTCTCAGGAGGCACATTTTTTGTCTGCTCCTTATCACTGGTTTTTTCTTAAAAGTAAATATATTCTCTGGAGTATTGTTGTGTGCTGACTTCAGGTAAAGTACTTAGAATTTTCATTCACATGCAGTTTTGACACATATAGAGAATTTGTGAGGTCTGCAAAATGTAGCTATTTAATCATAACAATATATCTGTATTGTTTTGTGAACATTTGCAATGTACCCTGCTTCAAAAAGATATTTTATTTTGTAGTTTATTATACACCTACCTGTATATTTCTGTGGTTTTCTAATGATGAGGGCCCTATGCTCATTTTACAAATTTTTTTATCACATAAACTTCAGCAACACTTGATAAATTGAATGATGTCTGCTTTTGCAAATTTCTACATCTACATTTACGTGGATATATGATTCTTTTGAGAGTAAGAAAACAACCTGTGCAACTCTTTTGGATTTGAGAAAACACTTGACACTGTCTCCCATAGTATATTTATCAAAAAGCTCCAGTACTAAAGAGTTGTAGAGAATGCTCTTCACCTTATTGAGTCATACTTAAGCAACAGAGAGCACATAGTAACTGTAAATAACCAAAGGTCAGACTCATTACCTGCTACAAAAGCCATTCCTCATCATTCTGTACTGGGTCCATTCCTGTTCATTGTATACGTAAATGACTTACCCTCATTCTTGTTGTGTGAGGCAGTACTGTACTTAACTCTCATTCCTGCCACATGAGGTAGAATTGTATGCAGTTGATACAATTCTAGTCACACAAGTTGACAATCAAGGGGAGTTGCGACATAATTTAAATGTAGCAATGGACCAATGCACTAACAGGTTTCAGGAAAATTATTTTCAAATTGATAATAATGAAACTGAAGACATTGTTTTCAATTTATGTGTCTCCAATATAATCAAACTGTTAGGTTTCTACACAGATCAGAAACACAGATGGGTGTGTCATTCAGAAAAATTGTGTTCCAAATTGTCTTATCTGTTGTACAAACTGAGGAATGACGTAAATAAAATTCTGCCAGTATATGTATCTCCAATATAATCAAACTGTTAGGTTTCTACACAGATCAGAAACACAGATGGGTGTCTCATTCAGAAAAATTGTGTTCCAAATTGTCTTATCTGTTGTACAAACTGAGGAATGATGTAAATAAAATTCTGCCAGTATACGAATATTTTGCATTTTTCCACTCCCACATTACCTATGGAATTTTTCAGTGAGTAACTGCCTCAGCTCAAAAATTGTGTTCAAGTGGCAAAAAGAGGCTATCATATGTATAACAGCACTTACTCTAAGACAATCTTGTAAAGATCACTTCAAAGAGCTCAGTATTATGATGGCCCCTAGTGTCTATATTTATAGTTTCTTCCCAGTTTTGATGAGAATTTAAATAACTTTAATGTTAGAATGCCCATACATGAACACAACACAAGAATTGGAAAATGCAGTAGCCACCAGACAGATCGCAGGAGGCGCACATCGGCAAGGCGCGTCACGGACGGTAGTTGCTGCAAGTAGAGTCCTGTCCACTAGAGGGCACGCGCGAATTCGGACGCGACCTCTGCTGGCGTAACAACAACAACTCAGGCAGCACGGGCCTGTCTAGGACTCAGTCCTGGTCTATGCTAAGTGAAGTGCTACGTAAACGTGGACAGTGTTACTACACAATTGGCGACGAGTAGGGTCGTTCTTTCGCATGTTGCGTCATTGTTCCGGTTTCGCAGCTTCTCCACGGCATGGAGGATTTAGTGTGAGTTTTGGTTGAGCAGCAGACGGAGCTCATGGCCACCATGAAACAAGTGCTTCCGGCGTTGCTCTCCACGCAGTCAGCTCCAGCGCCATTCCCTCCTCCCTTTCCCCCGTATGACGAGACAGCAGAGGATTGGGATGCATATGAACATCGCCTTCGGCAGCATTTCCAGGTGTTTCATGTTGCCGATGTGGAGGTATGTCATGCTCTCTTCTTGTCTCGGATATCTCCCTTGCTATATCACATTTTGTGGCAGCTCGCGCTGTTGCAGGAACCCTCGTCCTTGTCTTTTGATGGATTGTGTTCATTGCTGTCTCCATATTATCGCCGCTGCACACATTTTGTGGCGGCTAGGGTCGAGTTCTATCAATGCAAGAAACAGCCCCATCAGTCTTACCGGGCTTGGGCCACTACCCTGCACGGTCTTAGTTGCAAGTGTCATTTTGTCACGGAGCAGTCGTGAGAGTCGTATGCCCACGTTATGGTATGCGACGTCATTGTTCGTTCGGCCCCTGTTAGTGAGGTCCGGCAACTGGCCCTGCAGTTAGAAGCCCCTTCCCTTGAGGAAGTCCTGTCCATTGCTCAATTGTATGAAGTCTCTCACGCCGCAGGTCAACAGCTGGAGGCATGGTGCGACGTCGCAGCGGTTCAGGGCGGCACGTCCGCGTCCACTGTGTCCGGGGCGGACGACGTGCGAGCGGTACAGTCCAGCCGTTACGGCCGCTCCCGCACGGCGCGTAAACAGAATTCCGGCCGCCGGCCCCTGTTGCCGTCCTGTGCATCGTGCTATATACATCACGATCAGTCAGAGTGCCCCCAGCGTTCGACCGTTTGTTGCAAATGTAAGAAAAAAGGTCACATTGCTAAAGTTTGCTGCTCAGCCTCAAAAGAATCAAAGGAAGCAGGTACAGAGGATATGGACGTTGACATTCAGGAAGTTTCATTGGGCCAGGCTCCCGATGCATCGGCACACAAACTCTTTATCGAGGTGTCGGTTCGGTCGCGCCAGTTACAACTGCAAGTAGATATGGGCGCGGCAGTTCCGTTGTTGAATGCACAAACTTATTCCGACCTTGGATCACCCCCGTTGGCGCCAGTTTACCGGCGGCTACGCGGTTATGGTAAACAGTTTATTCCCCTACTGGGTCAATTCACCACCGACGTGACTTACAAATCAGTCACTTGGCCTATTACTTTTATTGTTGTCAGTGATGTGAGCTCCGTAACCTTTTTGGCCTGGATGCCTTTCAAGCTTTCGGTTTTTCTATCGCTGACACCATACAGTTGGTCTCCGAAGACGTTCCCTATCACTCATTGGAATCTTTGATTTCAGACTTCCCAGATATCTTCGAGGAGGGCCTGGGGCATGTTTCAGATATTGAAGCTCACTTAACGTTGAAGGCGTCAGCTCGCCCGCATTTTCTACGCACGAGGCAGATCCCCTAGGCTCTCCGCCCTCAGGTAAAGGAAGAGCTAGAGCAGCTGACAGCTCTAGGGGTCATTCTTCCCATTTCTTCTAGTGAATGAGCTTTGCCCCTCGTTATTGTAAGGAAGCCCTCGGGAAAATTACGTCTTTGTGGCGATTTCAAGGCCACCATTAATTCCCAATTGGTGGTGGACACCTATCCTTTGCCTCGTGCTGATGAATTGTTCTCTGCCGTGGCGGGAGGCCAATATTTTTCGAAAATCGATCTTTTGGAGGCTTATCATCAGATACCACTTGATGAGGACTCCAAACGGCTGGCGGTCGTCAACACCCCGTTTGGCCTTTACCAATGCCAGCAGTTGGCCTTCGGAATATCCAGTGCCCCGGTGATATTCCAGCGTTATCTTGAGCACGTCACGTCGACAATCCCTCATTGTATTAATTACCTGGATGACATAATTGTCACAGGCTGCAGCACGAAGGAACACTTGCACAACTTTCGCACCCTCTTTCTCAAATTCAGGTCTGTGGGCTTGCGTTGCAACCTGCATAAGTCAAACTTCTTCCAACCGTCCATTGAGTATGTGGGCTACACCATCTCTCGGCACGGCATCCAGCCACTAGGAAGTTTGGTCCAAGGTATCGTCGACCTTCCTCGGCCCACTTCACTGAAAGAGTTACAAGCTTTTTTAGGCAAGATAGCCTATTACCACCGGTTCATTCCCAGGGCTTCCACCGTAGCCCGCCCCCTGTACTGCCTTCTGTGCAAGGGTGTTCCTTTTGATTGGTCGCCTGCATGCTAGCGAGCGTTCACCTCGTTGAAGGGCCTCCTCACGTCAGCGCCTTTTTTGGCTACTTTTGACCCCCATAAGCCGTTGGTCCTGGCTACAGATGCTTCGCAGTATGGGGTGGGGGCGGTCCTGGCCCATCGCAACGCAGACAGTTCCGAGCAACCACTGGCGTTTGCGTCTAAAACTCTTAGTCCTACGCAAGCCCATTACTCCCAGGTGGAAAAAGAGGCTTTGGCCATTGTCTACGCTGTTACCAAGTTTCACCCTTTCTTGTATGGCACGAAGTTTCAGTTAATCACTGACCATAAGCCGTTAATATCGTTATTTGGCCCCGCCTCTCAGATTACGGATAGGGCGGCCCACAGACTACAGCGCTGGGCCTTGTTCCTCTCTAAGTACCATTATGACATTCATTTTCGCCCTACCGGACAGCATGCCAACGCTGACACTCCTTCCCGTCTTCCGGTGGGCCCGGATCCTACGTTCGATCAAGAAGAGATTATGTGTTTTCATTTGGATGTGGCGTCCCGCCAAGTGGTTGATGGCTTCCCGATCACTAGTTCTTGAGTCGCCAGGGAAACGGCAGCTGACCTGGTTCTCCAGCAAGTAGTTTGCCTCATTCAGCAGGGGTGGTCATCCCGCCCTCCAGGCCAGGCTTCGGACCCTCTTCGTGTTTATTTTATTCTAAGAGACCACCTCTTGGTCTTGGAAGGAGTTCTCCTTCTGGCTACCAATGATACAGCTCCTCGTGTGGTTGTTCCTGCAAGTTTATGAAGGGAGGTCCTCACGTTATTACATGCGGGGCACTGGGGTGTTTCCCGTACTAAAACTTTGGCTCGCAGACATGTGTACTGGCCCGGTATTGACAGGGAAATTGAGCACTTGGTGACCGCCTGTTCCCAGTGTGCGAGCCAACAGGCATCTCCCAGGGCAGCGTTCTCTTCATGGCCGCCGGCAACCCAAGCATGGGAACGTGTTCACATCGATTTTGCGGGCCTGTTTCTCAATGGCTTTTGGCTTATTGTCATTGATGCTTATTCTCGATTCCCATATGTGGTTCGCTGCTCCTCAACCACTTCAGAAGTTGCAATCCAGGCACTCGCCAAAATCTTTTCTGTGGAAGGTCTGCCAATCACCCTGGTCTTGAACAATGGACCGCAGTTTACTTCGCAGACCTTCCAGGATTTTTGCAGGTGCTTCAGTATTCGGCACGTTTGCTCTCCCCCCTTCCATCCACAACTGAATGGGGAAGCCGAGCGCATGGTGCGCACATTTAAGATGCAGATGAAAAAGTATGTGCACGAATTTCCTGCGGAGGAAGCATTGACGTTTTTCCTGACGGCATACGGGACCACACCAATGGGAGAACGCAGCCCCGCAGAGCTCCTCCATGGCCACCAACCTAGGACTCTGCTGCACCTCCTCCAGCCTGGTCCTCGCCAGTCTTCGCAACCCGGAGTACCTGGCTTTCCACTGGGTATGTTGGTCTGGGCCCATGGGTTTGGTCGCAATCCACGTTGGATACCGGCGGTGGTCCTGCACCGAAATGGCCGCCGGTTCTATACCTTGCAGGCGGGGAACCGGGTGGTACGTCGTCACCAAAATCAGCTACGTCCACGTTTGGGCATCTACCCTCCGACCTCTCGGACACCGGCTTCCCTATTGCTGGCACCCGTGTTGGTTTCTCAGGGGATGTTACCGCCTCTCCCCACTGTGACTCGGCCGCACTGCGATGGTTCTCAGCCTTGGCAGCCTCCAGTAGCTCCAGCACCAGCATCACCATTGTTCGAGATGCCCCAGCGAGAGCCGGCCCCCCTCGCAGGCCCGGTTTCTCAGGAGCCTGGTTCACCTGTGGTCGTCCCTTCCCCATCGTTCCCCGCCACGGGGTCTTGCCCCTCCCGAGGTGGAACAGGATCCGGAGTTCGACAGTTTGTCGCCCGTTCTCTCCCGGGCTCTGGTGGTGGGACGACGGGGGCCTCTTCGTGTGGGTCACTTCCAGCCGTATTCGAAGGTTCCGTCTTGAGGGTTGGCAGATCCCCTTGACTCCGGCCTTCCAATGGATGTGGAGGTCATCGCTCCTGCCCGATGCTCCACCTTCCGACGCAGTGGATCACAGTGGCTTCACCCCCCGAAGGAGGAGGAGTGCAGTAGCCACCAGACAGATCGCGGGAGGCGCACATTGGCAAGGCGCGTCACGGACGGTAGTTGCCGCAAGTAGAGTCCAGTCCACTAGAGGGCACGCGCAAATTCGGACACGACCTCTGCTGGCGTAACAACAACAACAAATCAGGCAGCATGGGCCGTGCCCAGTCAGTTAACATCGGGCCTGCCTAGGACTCAGTCCCGGTCTATGGTAAGTGAAGTGCTACGTAAACGTGAACAGTGTTACTACAGAAATCAGTTAGCAGAGTTGTTTAAGAAGAAAGCATATCACTTCATATAAGAGTATGAGGAATCAGATTTAAGTGATATAAAGTTCTGTCTAGTACTGTCATGCTAAGTTGTAATAAATAACTGGTTAGAAAGTTCCTGCGTACATAATTTTCACGTTATATATATATCAATGTGTCTCTGTTGTAAATATCAAGAATTTTATGTATGTAAATATTTATACCAATAACATGTAAGATATTCACAGGTGAATAAATTCTGTTCTATTCAACATACTCGGCAAGGCACCATGGAGACAGAGGGTACCTTATACCACTGCTAGTCACTCATTTTCCTGTCCCTCTCGCACTTCCAGCCCTAATTTCTCATATCTTATGTTTGTGGTCCTTACGCAAAATGTACATTGGCAGCAGTAGAAATGTTCTGCAAGCAGCCACAAATGGCAGTTCTCTAAATTTTCTCAAAAGTGTTTAACAAAAATAATGTTGTCTTCCCTCCAGAGATTCCAATTTGAGTTCACAAAGAATCTCCATAATACTTGTGTTATGACCACATAAAACCAAAGCAGGGAAAGCAGATGCCAGACTGACATTCATAGGATGAATCTTAAGAAAATGTAACTCATCCAAGAAAGAAGCAGCTACAAAGCACTTGTTCGACTAATTCACGAGTACTGTTTGTCAGTGTGCAGTCCCTTACCAGATTGGACTGATAGAAGAGACAGAGAAAGTCTGACAGAGAATGTTGAGTTTTGTTTCAGGGTTGTCTGTTTGTCATGAGAACATTACAGAGATGCTCAACAAACTCCAGTGGTAGATGTACTTCTTCCCCACATATATATTGTGAAATGATCATGACAAGAAAATTGGAGAAATTAGAGCTTTACCGACAGTCTTTCTTCTCCTGCTCCATTCACAAGTGGAAAACGGAAATGGGAGGGGGGAGGGGGTTGGGGGGGGGGGGGGAATCAGCCAGTGGTATCAGAAGTACCATCCGCTACATACTTTCAGGTGGCTTGCATTGTTTCGATGTACTGATCGCTGTAGCTGTAGATCTAACCTGCTGTTAATAAATCTAGCACCACATTTCTGAATTGCTTTGGTATCTTCCTTTCTGCTGGAGTTCCCAAACACTCAAGCACTACAGAAGAATGGGTTATAGTAGTTCTCAGTATACTAGCCCCTTTATAGACAAGATACAATTTCATAACACACTCCCAACAAAACAAATCACCTACCCTGCTGCTGACCTTATGTGCTCGTTTCATTTCATATCTCTTTCCAGATTGTGTCTCAATATTTACTCATCAGGTCAGTGTCAAGCAGCACATTACCTCTACTGTATCTGAGCATTAAGCAGGGTTTTTCTAGGACAAGGAATTTTGCACCACTTAGTAAATAATACGCCCGGAGTACTGCATAGGCCACTCAACAATGACAAAATAGTGAGGGTGTTTCCTGACAGAGCGCAGGGCTTTAGTAGTGCACTAACACTTTACATCATGCATTATACAGTGGACTGGTTCTGGATGAGTCTGGTGCATTGTACACTGCTTTCTAGGGAATGAGTGCCAGAGATGGTGGAAGGGTACCTGTGACAACTATAGAACTTGGAGAAAGAAGAAATGAGTGTCACAGGGTCTGCCGCAATGAAGAAGAGGGACAGCTACTGGGAGAGGGTGAGGACTCCAGAATGTGCAGCAGCTGAGAGAAACACTTTCTCAAACGTTATACTACACATTGAAAATGTGGAAAACTGCCCTGACATACTAGCAGAACCCAAAATGGCCTCTGCAGCAATGCTGATGATAACTGTCTGGAACCAAATGAGCATCACCACTTTTGCCTGAATCTCAGCAAATATCTGAACCGCCATTTATGGTCACATGCCAATGTACTCCAACTAAGAAGGGGAAGGAAAGTGATGCCCTTCTCAAACATTTAAATGAGAATAAAGAATACAGAGTCCACTTTAAAAACATTCTGGAAAAGCTGTCAAAACCACCACCACCACTACCACAAGATGATGAAACAGACCTGTTCTTCAAAACCATGGCTTCGACTGTGAAAACATTATTGCCAAATTCCATACACAGAACAAGCTTGGAGTTTTCTGTGTCATCACTGAGATGGAAGAGTTAAACTAACAGCTTGGATTACAATGAAACTCAGTCGTCCTCACAGCACTGTTCCCCAGGTCCACCAGTGACAAACCTACAATACTTCTTACAATGAAGTTACTCAAACAAGTGACATTTTCACTCAATCACTCAATTTCTCATGAAATGACCTCACTGGTGACCAGTATTAATAAACAAATAATAAAGGCCAACACAATGTTTTGCATAAGGTTCCATATTTTATTTGCTAAATGAAATTCACTGGAATCATTGGAAACTGAGTTGTGCTTATATGTAGCTGAGGCTTTTGGTGCATGTTATACACTTGATTAATGTTTATATTTTCAATGAATTTCCTCCAAATAGTAAAAAGTTGTCAATAACATGTATAAGAAATCTGCTTTCACACAATGTACTTCCCAGACAGAACATGTGGACTGAATAGTTAATGCATTTTCAGTTTTTTTACCTAAGAAAATGTGATGTATTTAAGTTCCATGTCCCTGTCAATAGAAAATGCCATGTCCTGTTTGCTTGGCACACCTAGGAAACCCCAACTTTAAAAGCTTTGGTTTTGCTACTCATCTACATTAACTTACATTTTTATACATTAAGATCTGACATTTATCACAGCAAATATGCCCAAAAGAAAAAAAAGAATGCACTATGACAGAATTATCTGACTGGGATGGAAATCAACAGATGTGATGTATGTACATTTACAGACAAACAAATGATTACACTTTCAGAAATTGGAATATTTATTGAAGAGCAAGGCAATAATGTGCTGGTCCAACCTCTGGCCCTTTGCAAATTGACAGAGCTGCTGGATGTCCTCCTGAGTTACAATGTGCCAAGTTTTGTCCAATTGGCACCTTAATTTGTCAAAATCCCAAGCTGGTTGGAGGGCCCTGTCCATAGGGCTCCAAACATTCTCAATTGGAGATAGATTCAGTGATCTTCCTGGCCAAGGCAGGGTTTGACAAGCATGAAAACAAGCATTAGAAACTCTTTCCATGTGAGTGCTGACATTATATTGCTGGATGTATGACCAGATATGGCTTGCTGTGAAGGGCAAGAAAACCGGACGCAGAATAATGTCAATGTACCAGTGCACTGTAAGGATGGCACAGATGACAACCAGAGGGACCCTACTATAAAAAGAAATGTCATTACAGACTATCACTCCTGGTTGTCAGCTGTACAACCAGTGACACTCAGTTTGGTAACCCACCACTGTCTGGGGCATCTCCAGACATGTCTTCATTGGTCATCAGGACTCAGTTCAAAGTGGGACTCATCACTGAAGACAATCCTACTTCAGTCAATGAGATTCCAAGCTGAAGATGTATTTGTAGTCACCACAGACAGTGGTGAGATACAAACCTGACTGCCACCCATCATATGGCCTGACAACCAGCAGTGATGGTCTAGTCCATTTATTTTCGTTGCATGACCCCTCTTGTCATCCACAACACTCTTGGAGCACAGTGTTATGTTGATGATATTCTACACCCCATTTTGTTGCCCTTCATGGAAAGCGATTCTGAGCTTACATATCAGCAAGATAATGCCTGCCTTCACATGGCGAGAGTTTCTAATGCTTGTCTTCACGCTTCTCAAGCCCTACTTTGGCCAGAAATGTCACTGGATTTCACCAAACTTGAGAGCATTTGGTACATTATAGGCAGGATCCTCCAACCAGCTTGGGATTTTGATGATCTAATGCCCCAATTGGACAGAATTTGGCACGATATCCCTCAGGAGGACATCCAACAAGTCTAATAATCTGTGCCAAGCTGAATAACTGTTTGCATAAGGGCCAGAGGTGGACCAGTGTGTTACTGATGTGCTCAGTTTGTTGAGCTCTTTCTCTTGAATAAATCATCCAGTTTTTCTGAAATTCTAATCATTTGTTTGTCTGCACACATACATTAAGTCTACCAATTTCTGTCACATTCAGATAGTTCCCTCATGGTGCATCATTTGTTTCATCTTAGATTGCAGAAAGTAACTCTAAGTCATCCCACATCTTCCTACAGTCACTCAACAATGGCACTTTCTTATACTCTACAGTGTCATCAGCTCAGAGCTGCAGACTGCTGCTGACCCTCTGCATCAGTTCAGGTATGTATGTAGAGAACAAGAGCTGTCCTGTGTTACTCCACTGGGGCATGTCTGGTAATACCATTGTCTCTGATATACACTTGCCATCTAGGACAACACAGGGGGTTCTATTATTTAACAAGTCTTTGAGCCACTTACATACATGGGAATCTATTTCATATGTTCGGACCCATGTTAACTGCCTAAAGTGGAGCACTGTGTCAAACACATTCCGGATAAGATGCTGCCTCTTGCTGTTCATTGATGGTTCACAGGATATCATGTGAGAAAAGGCAAGTTGAGTTTTGCATGAGTAGTGCTGTCTAAATCTGTGCTAATTTCTAGACAGAAGCTTTTCTGCCTCAAGGAAATATATTATGTTCGAACTTAGTATATGTTCAAGGATTCTGAAACAAACCAATGTTAAGGATATTGGTCTGTAGGTTTGCATGCTGTTCTTTTACCCTTCTTATACGCAGGAGTCATCTGCACTTTTTCCAGTCACTTGGGACATTTTTCTGGGTGACAAATTCTCATAAAAACAAGTTAAGTATGGGCCAATGCCATAGAGTACTCTATGTAAGTTGTACTGGGATTCCATCCGGAACAGGTGACTTATTTGTTTTCAACTCTTTCAGTTGCTTTTCAGTGCCTAGAACACCTATTTCTATGTCCTCCCCATTGGAATCTGTGCGACGGTCAAACAATGGTATGTCTTTAGGATCCTAGAGCATCAATGATGACTTTACAACGTCAGCTTCCTTTGGCTGTCTTCTGCTGCCACTCCAGATTGGTCAACCAGTGACTGGGTAGGAGCTTTCAATCCGCTTAGTAATTTTATGTAGGGCCAGAATTTTCTTGGGGTCTTGGAGAGACCTTTCGCTAACGTATGACTGTGGAGGTTGTTGTACACTTTGCGCATCGATATTTTATAGACATATAAATTTCTACTAACTTCTGCCTCACAACATTTCTGCATAATTTTTAGAATTGAGAGTGCATGTAACAATCTCTGCTTCCTCAGCATTTTACAAATTTTTGTTACAAAACCATAGTTCATCCTTTCCACCCTTAATACAATTACTCGGCACATACTTCTCCAGGAAAGATTTAGTCAGTTTCAATTTTGCCCATAATTCCTCTACTCCATCATATTTATACTAAAGGACGTCATTCTTGTCTAAGTAGGATGCTAACAACTGCTCATCTGCTCTTTCCAGCATAAGAACTCTCCTAACCTTCTGGACGAATTTAGGAGCTTTAGTAACCATGGTTATGATGACCCTAATTCCTGTGTCTACACCGACACTGTCAATAACGTCAAGTAGTTTGTAGCTACAAGGACTAAAACATTTCCATTGGATGTGGTCTGTAGATATCCCAGTCTGTACATGGTAGTTTAAAGTTGCCTCCAACTAACATTCCATTTATTGGGTTGCATTTGCACTATTGCACTTTCTTTGAATGATTCTAAAAATGTCACAGTGGTAAAGACATCCATCAGTTTCCTGTTACATGTATCCAGATAACTTCACAGTCAGACTCAGTTTTGACTTTGATAAAGAGAATATTTCTGTTGACTGCAATGAACACTCCCCCACCTATGGCATCTACTCTGTCTTTCTGATATACATTCCATGCAGAGCTTTCTACTTTGCATTTCATTCAGCTCTAGGTTCCAAGAACAACAGGAGTGCAAGAACTTTCCTGGAGGTTTGTAAATCCAGGAACTTTGTTAAGAATACTTTGACAATTCACTGTCAAAATTTTGACAGTTGAAATGTCTCTACTTTGTATGTAATTTGATTTTGATCTCTATGAATTTACTGGTGAGCATTCAGAGGCCCCAAAATACCACCAGCCCAAAAAACTCCCATTTGCACTCAACAAGCACTCTGTTACCCAAGTAGTTGCTTTCTTTATGTGGTGCATCCATGACCCATCATGGGGAGTCCTAAGATCCTCCACCCCATGATGCAGGTCTAGAAATCTGCAGGCAAGACCAACACAGAATTGACAGAGCCTTGCAAACTGCTCCTCACTTTATTTCCACCCCTCCTCCCTCCCCAAGAAGCAGCCACTCATCTAGTCGTGAGGAGGAATTGCGAGATCAGACAGCCAGTCCACACACTGACACCGGCCACAAGCAATATGAACACAATATAACCTGCCACACACTTTGTAGTGAGTGCAGTGCCTTAAGTAGGATACTGTGGAAGATGCCTCAGTAGCAGAGCCCATGGGCAAAACGAGTGGCACTTGAGGTGTTCCGTGTGATGTGTCAGTTTCTTCCCCACTGATACAGGTTTCAGATGGCTGACCATGCCCAACAGCATCTTCAGCTGTTCACAGAGTGCGGCTATTGTTTTGGTTTCCACAGGCTATACTAATTCTCCTGACCGTTTTTGCTACTTCTGCAGCAAACTTGGGCAATAGTAGGCAATCTTGGGCTTTGTCAGAAATGTATTTTGTGTACTTAGGTTTAAAGTTTAGGGAACCCAAAGATCTAAAGAAGATCAAAAGAAATGCCCCCTCAAGATGAGTGTATTAAAATCCAAGTGATTAACTGCCAAATCATTCACAATGAAGAGCCAACGTTTGAAGGGCTTCTAAAAAGCTGTGGAGCTCAAATTATAGTAGGTGCAGGAAGCTGACTACAAGCTCTAAATTGATAGCAGTGGGATATGTGGAGAAAAATCTGGATCGGAAGCTACAAGGTTACAAATTCTCTTCAAGGATTGGAGCGATTAATATTTATCCATGTGATTTCTGTTATGAGAAGAGAAGTTAGGATCACCAACAAATTCGAAAATAGTGAAAATAGAAAACAATAGGGCTGTATAGTTCTGTTGAAATCAGGCATTGAAATAAATTCAGTGATGAGAAGTAAAAATATGTACTGGATTGGGAATCGAATCTGGATTTCCTTCTTTGTGCAACTGGCTCCTCTAATTGCTTTGGCTATCTGAGCATGCTTCACGTCCAACACAAACTCCCAACTTGTCACACACTACCCACTACCATCACTGCTTGCAGCCTCTTGCTATTTCACACAAGAGTTCTGACGAAGACTGCCTCTGCATTGAATGGTCATTAATTGCCGCCAAGGTGCTTACACACTGAAGCCCCAAAGAAACTGGTACAGGCATGTGTATTCAAATACAGAGATACATAAATAGGCAGAATACGGGGCCGTGATCGGCAATGCCTATATAAGACAACAAGTGTCTGGCACAGTTCTTAGATGAGTTACTGCTGGTACAATGGCAGATTATCAAGATTTAAGTGAGTTTGAACGTGGTGTTATACTTGGCGCACAAGCGATAGGACACAGCTTCCCAAGGTAGGGATGAAGCAGGGATTTTCCCATACTTCCATTCCATGAATGTACTGTGAATATTAAAGAATCCGGTAAAACATCAAATCTCTGACATCGCTGTGACCGGAAAAAGATCCCGCAAGAACGGGACAAACGATGACGGAAGAGAAATGTTCAGTGTGACAGAAGTGCAACTCTTCCACAAATTGCTAGAGTTTGAATGCTGGGCCATCAACAAGTGTCAGCATGTAAACCATTCAATGAAACACCATCGATATGGGCTTCCGGAGCCTTGTGTACCCTTGATGACAGCATCATACAAAGCTTTACATCTCACCTGGATCCGTCAACACAGACATTGGACTGTCGATGACTGGAAACATTTTGCCTGGTCAGATGAGTCTCGTTACAAATTCTATCGAGCGGATGGACGTGTGTGGGTATGGAGACAACCTTTTGAATCCATGGACCCCGCATGTCAGCAAGGGACTGTTCAAGCTGGTGGAGGCTCTGTAATGGTGTGGGGCGTGTGCACTTGGAGTGATATGGGACCCCTGATACGTCTAGATACGACTCTGACAGGTGACACACACGTAAGCATCCTGTCTGGTCACCTGCATCCGTTGATGTCCCTTGTGCATTCTGAAGGACTTGGGCAATTCCAGCAGGACAATGCGACATGCCACACGTCCAGAATTGCTACAGAGAGGCTCCACGAACACTCTTCTGAATTTAAACCCTTCCGCTGGCCACCAAAATCCCCAGACATGAACATTATTGAGCATATCTGGAATGCCGTGCAATGTGCTGTTCAGAAGAGATCTCCATTCCCTCGTACTCTTACGGACTTATGGACAGCCCTGCAGGATTCATGGTGTCAGTTCCCGCCAGCACTACTTCAAACATTAGTCGAGTGCATGCCACATCATGTTGCACTTCGAAGTGCTCGCAGGGGTCCTACATGATATTAGGCAGCTGTACCAGTTTCTTTGGTTCTTCAGTATACAGGTATTTATGTGATGTCATCATAAGACACTACCCGTGTGCTGGCCGTCAAAAGCCTGCCAGTGCGAGTATCAGTATTTGGCCTCCGAGATGTGGCGCCAACTAGCAACTAACAAAAGTAAGGTCCCACACCCCTTGCCATCCTCAACGCCCCCCTCTGGACACCAGCGCCCTCTATGGCGCTGGAACATAAAAGACAGCGACGACAGCACGCAGGGGGCCAGTTTCTGAAAAAAATAGAAATATTTTGACATCTAGTATAAATTTAAGTGTTAGGAAGTCTTTTCTGAAGGTAGTCGTCTCGATTGTAGCCTTGTACAGAACTGAAATGTGGGCGAAAATTCAGACAAGAAGAAATAGTAGCTTTTGAAGTGTGATGCTACAGAAGAACGCTAAAGATTGGACGGGTAGTTCGAATAACGAAAGAGATGCTACTGAATCGAATTGGGGAAAAAGAAATTTGTCGCACAACTTGTTAAAAGAAGGGATCGCTTGATAGGACACCCTCTTAGGCATCGACAAAGAGTCAGTTTAGTAACTGAGCGAAGTGTGAGAGGATAAAAGTTTTAGAGGGATACCACGGGATGAATACATTTAAGAGCCTTAAATGGATTGTTGGATAGTCGCAGTATTTATTGCAGTAATTATTCTGGAATGAAGAGAGTCGCAGAGGATAGTATCAAACGAACATTTGGACCGATTGCCTTAACAACAACATCCAGTTAGATGTTGACAAAATACGAGGGTGGTTTGAAAAGTTCTCGGAATCATCACTAGAGGTCAGTGCTAGGACAACGAATTGTTCACGTGATATTCATTGGACTGTTGCCTATAAGTACGTGTCACGTCAGTGCTCTTGGAAGAGAGCTGTGGCAGTGGCATGGCTCTGTTGTTGTTCCGCGTAGTGATTTGCTAAGATGGAAAAAATCGAGATTCGAGCAGTGATTAAGTACTTCGTAAAGAAAAGTATGAAAGCAAAGGACATTCATGCCGACTTCCAAAATACACTAGGGAACTCTGCTCCTTCATATTCAACTGTTGCCAAGTGAACAAATGAATTTAAATTTGGTCGGGAGAGCTTAGATGATGATCCATGCAATGGTCAGCGAAGATGTGTTCCAACTTCAGAAATCACTGCAGAAGTTCACAAAATGGTCACGGAGGATCAACGATTGGAAGTGCGTGAAATTGCTCACGTTTGCCAGATCTCATCTGAAGAGGTATACCACATTTTAACTGAAGAATTAGAAATGAAAAAAAAAATAATTAGAAATGAAAAAATTATCTGCAAGATGGGTGCCGCGACTCTTGACGCTGGATCAAAAATGCACGAGAGTGGACATATTGGAACAATGCGTGCCCTGTTTTAGGAGAAACGAACAAAATTTTTTGTGCCGGCTTGAGACCACAGATGAAACTTGGCTGCACTACTGTACCCTAGAGACATAACTGCAGTCAAAGCAGTGGAAACAAGCTGGTGGTTCTCCGCCACCAAAGAAAGCAAAGACAATTCCTTCGGCGGGAAAGGTCATGGCATCAGTGTTCTGGGATGCGAAGGGGTTTTGTTTGTGGATTATCTCCCCACTGGGCAAACAATTACTGGAGAATGCTATGCTAACCCCCTAGACAAATTGCAACAAAAGATACACGAAATAAGGCCAGGTTTAGCAAGGAAGAAAGTCATCTTCCAGAAGACAATGCGCGCCCGCACACGTGTGCTGTCCCCATGGCAAAATTACACGAACTAAGGTATGAATTCATCAGGTTACCTTCCATTCAGAAGGCTGTTGCACGCAGTGACTGTTATACTGAATTGTAAATAATAGATTTCAGCTATCAGTCATCCTTTTGAAATTGTATTGACAGATCTGGATTTCAGCTACAAACTAGCCATTCTCAATGCACTATCATTTTTGATCAATGCATGTAATGCCTGTTGGTCGGGCTTCATCCAGTCAGTTCATTGAATATTGATCAAAACTGATAGTGCATTGAGAATGGATAGTTTCTAGCTGAAATCTAGATCTGCCAATACAATTTCAAAAGGACGACTGATAGCTGAAATCTATTATTTACAAGGTATGAATTGTTGCCACACCCGCCTTATTCACCTGATATGGCTCCGTCAGACTTCCATCTGTTCCCAAAACTGCAAATTTTTCTTGGTGAATGAAGATTCACTTCAAACGAAGAACTGATAGCCGGTGTTGACAACTATTTTGCAGGCCTGCAGGAAAGTTACTTTCGAGATGGCATCTAGGCACTGGAACATCGTTGGACCAAGTGCATTAATCTTCAAGGAGACTCTATTGAAAAGTAAAAAATGTTTCAGTGATGTAAGTACCTTTTTTCTATTCCGTTCCGAGAACTTTTCAAACCACCACCGTAATAGTGATGTGCAAAGGCCGACAACTAAGCCCTTTTTAAACATAAATTCGAAGTCTTGCTGTTCACAGAACATAAAATCGTGTTCAAAAATGGTTCAAATGGCTCGGAGCGCTATGGGACTTAATTGCTGAGGTCATCAGTCTCCTAGAACTTAGAACTACTTAAACCTAACTAACCTAAGGACATCACACACATCCATGCCCGAGGCAGGATTCGATCCTGCGACCGTAGCGGTCGCGCGGTTCCAGACTGTAGCGCCCAGAACCACTCGGCCACTCTGGCCGGCTAAAATCGTGTTGTTTTGTGGCTACAGGACTGATGACACAGTCGTATCATACACGTACTTAGGATTCACAATGTGCAGGAGACGTTCCCTATAGACTAAGCTGTACCTAAATAAAGTACCAGGTTAGGAACCACTGGTAGGGTACTGAGAAACTGCAGTTCGTCTTCAGAAGCTATTACATACAAAAGTCGTGCGCTGCCCGTAGTTGTGTGCTGACCAAGTGTATCAGAGTAGACTCAAAAGAGTCATGAAGCGTAACGCAGCCGGTGAGAATTATAAAGGCTTGTTTGAAAGGCGAAAGAGTGTAGCAGACTTGTCGCAAGAGCATATCTGGCACACACTCCAGTAAAGATGCAGTACATCTCACCAGAACCTGCTTGGGATATTTCAACAACAGTCTTTCAGAGCAGAAACTACGAATATTCTTTAGTTAACAGTATATCTGTCCCGTGGAGACAGCGCAGATAATATTAGTGAAATAATAGCCCGCACAGGCGTATAAACAGTCGTTGTTCCCATGCGTAAATGCAACGGGAAGCAATCTAAGCATTATCATTATTCCCGGCTTTACACTGTTTTAGTATTCTCCAGTAACCCAAGATTATATATCAAATTTAATTTTCATTCTCCATTTGTGTCGATCTGTCCATAAATTTTCTTCGATATTTCTCCTTCTAATTAGTGTCTGAATTCCTTGTATCCATGTGGCCACTGGACTCCTTCTTTTCTTCCTTCCTGGTGATTCCCATTCCACGGTTCATCGTGGAAATCTCTCCTCTGACATCCTTTTCACACGCCCACACCATACGAGTTGTTTTTTTCTTCCACAAAATCAATAAACGAACTTGTGATGCCTATTTTCTTCCTGATGTCTACACTTCTGACCCTTTCCCGCCTGCATCTTTTTGCAGACCGTCTCGAAAAGTCAATGTTTCTATTAAGTGGGGCTTAACTTTCCATACGTATTATCCACATGTCAAAATGCTTCTAACAAGTGTTATCAAGATTTTTCCTTTTGTTCCCTTCCAAATCTGTTTATCCCATAAAATGTCATACATTCCTACAAATTGCGACTCCTAAGTACGTGAATGATACGACTACCTCTACTTGTGAATCTTCACTGGTAGAATAATATGTACTCTCTAGTATGCGCTTCACAGTAATTTTTAGGGCATACGTATACGTAAATGTGGCGTAGTAGCAGAGAGGAAAAACCAAGTGGGGATACAAAGCGAAGAAAAGTGATCATAAAAAATGTAACGCATTTCATGGTGACTGTTGTCACTCGCGATAACAACTCAGCTTTGTATCCGCAACGAAGTTTAATCGCGTACGTTTACACTTACTGGCATCCACAGCATATTCAGCGCATCGCGACGGCTGTTCGTCCTGTGTTTCGCTGTTAAGTTCAGCTCGCACAGTGCCCAAGGAAACTGCTCTCGGGATTTAAGCACTGTCATATGCGGGGAAACATTTTCCGCTCCAGAGATTTAGGAACTTACAGCGATGATCGCAGATATTAAGAGTTTCCGGAATTTTATTTAAGACCACCTCTGGCGCACGACAATGTATGCCTATTAACGTCACTTGTGCAATTTCCACAGTCGCAGCCAGTGCAGATTGTGTCAGAAACAGACACGAGTATATTCTTAGCATGTGCACTACCAATAAAGAAATATTACAAGGGCTAAAATGTATTGCAGTTATGCGCATGAGCGACCACGTTAGTTCGGAGTCAGCCACGGGGTGCTAGGTATTGCGTTGCTATTGGCGAACTCTAAACCCACGGCGTTTATATTATGTGGACGGACCTTCCTTCACTTTAGAACTCTGTTAACCAAATGACATCTATACGCCAGAAAATATCTAATATCTATATCTGAACATCTAATATAAATTTAAGTTCTATTTGTTCATAGGTCCACAACCTCGATCTATTTTTCAAAAGAAAACATTGTCAGAATAGACTGAAAAATCAGCCAACCAGTTACAAATAAAGATTTACTATCCCTTGACCATGGCTTCGATATTTGTAAAAATATCTTCTTCAGAAGTATTGGCCATACAAATGTATATACACCAGTTTCAAAGTAATTTTTTTAACATAATAAAATATTTAAAAAAATATTTGTGAAATAAACGTACGCACTTATTTCATCACATGATGCAATAGACACCACAAGATAAAATATTTTGCGTAAGTTACACTTACCTTACGTCAGAGAGTAAGGCCAACTGCTACAAATATACAGACTCAGGGGACCAGGAAAAATTGTGCTACAGGGGGCGCTAAATACATGAGTGTAAGAACCACGTCTTGTTTGTGTTGAACAACTGCATTTTATAATAAAGTTTTTATATTTTTAATATTTTAATACATTTGTAGAGGAATTTTCATACTTTCTGTATTATAAAATGCTGTTGTTCAACACAACCAAGGCGCGGTTCTTACGCGCATATATTTAGCGCCTCCTGTAGCACAATTTTTCCTGGTCGCCTGAGTCTGTATATTTGTAGCAGTTGGCCTTAGTCTCTGACATAAGGTACATGTAACTTACGCAAAATATTTTATCTTGTGATGTCTATTGCTTCATGTGTTGAAATAAGTGAGCACATTTATTTCACAAATATTTTACTTTAAATTTTTTATTATGTTAAAAAAATTACTTTGTAACTGGTGTGTACATTGTTGGGGCCAATACTTCTGAAGGAGATATTTTTGCAAATATCGAAACCATGGTCCAGGGATAGAAAATCTTTATTTGCAACTGGTTGGCTAATTTTTCAGTCTATTCTGAATTATACAGTTGCTGTTTCGAAGCCATGTTTAAGATTTTGAAAACAGTGTCCGTTTCGGACAATATTTTCTTTTGATTAATTGAAGTGTTAGAAAGTCTTTTCTGAAGGTATTTGTCTGAAGTGTAGCCTTATGTGGAAGCGAAACGTGGATGACAAGTGCATCAGCATTTGAAATGTGGTGCTACAGGAGAATTCCGAAGATTAGATGATCAGCTCTAGTAGCTAATGACAAAGCAGTTGCTGCGAATTGGCGAAATAAGAAATTATGGCGAAACTCAAGTAGAACAAAGCATCGGTGGACAGAACACATCCTGGGACATCAAAGAATCCTCAACTGGTCATCGAGGGAGGTCTAGCGGGTAAAAAATGTAGACGGAGACCAAGAGAAGCAGTTTCAAATTGATATAGGTTGCAGTAGTTATTTGGAGATGAGGAGGCTTGCACGAGGTAGATTGTTGTGGAGAGCTGCATCGAAGTCTTCTGATCGGAGACCGCAATAACAACAACAACAACAACGAAGAGGACGATATTCAACTACGCGTGTTCGGGCTTCAACTTTTAAGAAAATACGAGCTCTCAATTGCATTTGCTGTGTCTGCGTGACATAAACACTTTTACTACGGATAAATCTGTTATCATTCAGGTAAGGGTCCAAGCTGCAGAATTTTTTTTAGCCTCTCTTATTACTTTCATTCTCTCAGATTGGATCTTTTCTCTATTCTCTGATCAAGTGGTCTCGGTCTTCTTGCGTTTCTCTATCTGACCAACAGCGCAGTCCTGAATTCATGATTAAAATTTCTTATGTTTCCTCTTAAGTTATCGTTTATTATTTCATCCCTTCTTTTTTACTTATTTCACGTCTACACAGACCGTTTCACTTTGCATCTGTGGAAGGAACATTAGCGTTTCTCTTTTTTAAAAGTATACGTTATGTATCCGTATTTTATGACATGTTCTACACGCTGACTGCGGAACAAGAAGTACCAGCTTAATCTGAAATCCAGTATCTACTGCTGCGATCCGTTTTCTTGCCTCAGTTTTAGCTTTACTGCAACTTGGTATAAGTGCTACTGCAGTTTCGGCAGTTTTTGCGTGAAGCGTAGATGTTGGTAACGGCGCGATAAATCACGGTAAATGGCCAGTTGTGAGACAGATGGATATAACCAGTAACATTCTTCATTTGTTTCCCTTCGTTATGGCCATGCTTTCCGCGATATGGTGATACGCGACATTGTAACTGCACTTTGACGTAAATATGAGTGCTGCCCGTTTCAGTCGCAGCAATTCAAATTATGGTAATAAGTTCCTGGCTAACCACAACCTCAAAAATTGTTATATATACGTAAAAAACCGCAAAATATTTTTTACAAGCAAGGCTACACTGAACAGCCAAAACATTATGACCACCGTTAAAGAGTTCGTGCCAGGAAGGGGGGATATAATTGTTACATCCCACTTCTGACACCAAATGTAAAAAGAGTACGTTGTTTGCGGATGGGGAGAGAAACTTCTGACATCAATGTTCATGTATAAAATGGCAGGGAAGGGAGAAAGAGGTTGTTACATATGCCTCGTGGTGGCAGTGTGCAGGAGGTCGAGCGGTCAGGATTTGATAGTGGGCATCCAGGGCGGCCGTTAAATGACAAAACAGGGAATTAAGTACAATAAAGAGGATGTATTTCGATACACGGAGTACAAAAGGAGCGCCTAGGGCCGGGAGTTACCAAGTTTAGGCCAGTCTAGGAGGTCGAACAATTAAATGAAATGGGCAACGGAAGGGGAAGCGGTTCATGTTGACTTGCTTTGGTGGCCGGTCGTGAAAAGCAGAGCCAGAGGCTCTGCCTTCTAAAAAGACGTCTGTTCTGCTCGAGGTCTGGATTACAAGAGAGAGAAGCAACGGTGTTAGGCACCGCAGAAGACCCCAGCGTCCACACACGTGATCGGTATCACTTGCACGCTATTGGCTAAAACCAATAGCGTGAATTCGCTAGCAGTTTCAGCAGAGGGCTCAGGGCGTCTCCTGTCAGCAGCTTTAACTGGACATAACTGCCTCGGTTTTGAAAGAAAGGCAACTTGTGTCACGTAGACACGGCGTGAATTACTTTGGGAGAAAACTTGTAAAGATTCCACTGGGCCTTTGAAATAAATTTTTTAAGAAAATTCCCTAAAATATTCCTTGACTGGCTGCCATCCTGTACACCACTGCACATCACGACGTCGGATGCCGCCTGGAGGCGTTTTGGGCACGTGACGCGGTAAGAAAAGTATGTAAGCGAAGCAGACACGGATTACATTAGATTAGATTAGTACTTGTTCAACAGATCATGATTACGACACTTCGTAATGATGTGGAACGTGTCAGATTAAAAAAAGGTTTCTGTAAAAGATATTACATGACACTTCATATATATATATATATATATATATATATATATATATATATATATATATATATACTCCTGGAAATGGAAAAAAGAACACATTGACACCGGTGTGTCAGACCCACCATACTTGCTCCGGACACTACGAGAGGGCTGTACAAGCAATGATCACACGCACGGCACAGCGGACACACCAGGAACCGCGGTGTTGGCCGTCGAATGGCGCTAGCTGCGCAGCATTTGTGCACCGCCGCCGTCAGTGTCAGCCAGTTTGCCGTGGCATACAGAGCTCCATGGCTGTCTTTAACACTGGTAGCATGCCGCGACAGCGTGGACGTGAACCGTATGTGCAGTTGACGGACTTTGAGCGAGGGCGTATAGTGGGCATGCGGGAGGCCGGGTGGACGTACCGCCGAATTGCTCAACACGTGGGGCGTGAGGTCTCCACAGTACATCGATGTTGTCGCCAGTGGTCGGCGGAAGATGCACGTGCCCGTCGACCTGGGACCGAACGGCAGCGACGCACGGATGCACGCCAAGACCGTAGGATCCTACGCAGTGCCGTAGGGGACCGCACCGCCACTTCCCAGCAAATTAGGGACACTGTTGCTCCTGGGGTATCGGCGAGGACCATTCGCAACTGTCTCCATGAAGCTGGGCTACGGTCCCGCACACCGTTAGGCCGTCTTCCGCTCACGCCCCAACATCGTGCAGCCCGCCTCCAGTGGTGTCGCGACAGGCGTGAATGGAGGGACGAATGGAGACGTGTCGTCTTCAGCGATGAGAGTCGCTTCTGCCTTGGTGCCAATGATGGTCGTATGCGTGTCTGGCGCCGTGCAGGTGAGCGCCACAATCAGGACTGCATACGACCGAGGCACACAGGGCCAACACCCGGCATCATGGTGTGGGGAGCGATCTCCTACACTGGCCGTACACCACTGGTGATCGTCGAGGGGACACTGAATAGTGCACGGTACATCCAAACCGTCATCGAACCCATCGTTCTACCATTCCTAGACCGGCAAGGGAACTTGCTGTTCCAACAGGACAATGCACGTCCGCATGTATCCCGTGCCACCCAACGTGCTCTAGAAGGTGTAAGTCAACTACCCTGGCCAGGAAGATCTCCGGATCTGTCCCCCATTGAGCATGTTTGGGACTGGATGAAGCGTCGTCTCACGCGGTCTGCACGTCCAGCACGAACGCTGGTCCAACTGAGGCGCCAGGTGTAAATGGCATGGCAAGCCGTTCCACAGGACTACATCCAGCATCTCTACGATCGTCTCCATGGGAGAATAGCAGCCTGCATTGCTGCGAAAGGTGGATATACACTGTACTAGTGCCGACATTGTGCATGCTCTGTTGCCTGTGTCTATGTGCCTGTGGTTCTGTCAGTGTGATCATGTGATGTATCTGACCCCAGGAATGTGTCAATAAAGTTTCCCCTTCCTGGGATAATGAATTCACGGTGTTCTTATTTCAATTTCCAGGAGTATATATATATATATATATATATATATATATATATATATATATATATATATTGTGAGGCTACAGTGTAGATCTATAGTTCTTTAAATAAGTGTCTGCAGGATGATCTTGGATGAGCTCCAGCAATTATTCTGATTACACGCTTTTGAGCAATGAACACTCTTTTACTCAATGATGAGTTACCCCAGAATGTGATGCCATACGAAAGCAGAGAATGAAAATAGGCGTGGTAAGCTAATTTACTCAGATGTATACGGCCAAAATTTGCAATGACCCTAATAGCATAAGTAGCTGAACTCAAACGTTTCAGCAGATCCTCCGTGTGTATTTTCCAGTTGAACCCCTCATCAATGCATACACCTAGAAATTTTGAATATTCTACCTTAGCTACCGATTTCTGATCGAAGTCTATATTTATTAATGGTGTGATTCCCACGGACGGGGGATCACCCTAGCGAAGATATGGCCTACAAATGGGGAAATCCATTGAGATACGTGACTTTGACAAAGGAGAGATTATTATTACGCAGAGCCTGTGAACGAGTATCTCGAAAACGCCAAAGCTGGTGTAATGTTCACGTGCTACTGTCGTGAGCGTCTACGGAAAGAGGTAGATAGACAGTGAAACTACCATTAAGCGCTAAATGGTTGGACATCTACGCCTCTTCACAGAACGTGGGATAGTCGGTGATCCGTGGCATCTCTGCCGAAAGAGCACAACGATGGTGCATGCATGTGTTTCGGAGCACACCGTTCATCGTACGTTGTTGAACATGGAGCTCCACAGCAGACCAGCCCTACGTGTTCACATGTTGGCACGGGACCGTCGGGATTCGACAGTCGATCAATGAAAACGTGTGGGATTTTCGGGTGAATCACATTTTTGCTGCTCTAGGTCGATGGTCGTCTCCACAAACGCAGTCATCGAAGCTAGCGACGGCTCGAAACGTGCAGCGCGCTACGGACGACAGGCGGGTGGGAGCAGTATGATGCTTTGGGAGACATTGTCATACGCTTGCATTTGACCTGTGGTAGTAATCGAAGACACGCTGACAGCTCCGAACCACCTGCATCCCTTTATGTCTGATGTCTTCCCCGACGGCTACGTCATCTTTCAGCAGTATAATTCTCCGTGACTCGGAGTCAGAACCGTGCTACTGTGGTTTGAGGAGCATTATAGTGAACTCACGTTGATGTGTCGGCGATCAAATTCGCCTGATGTAAATCCTGTGGAACCCATCTGGGTCGCTATTGGGGCGCCATCACAGCGTATGCAAATCAGCGGCCCGTTTTTACCCGAATCACACGACCTGTGCGCAGACGTCTAATGCCATATAACCTCCTCGAACCTACCAACAAACCGTCGGATCTCCGATAGGCAGAATCGGTGATGTATTTCGTTCCAAAGACGGAAAAACAAAGCAAGTGAACAATTTAAGCTGTGCTATTAGTTTCCTACCTACTATATACTTCTAGATCGTGACATGTTCGAAAAAAACAACAGAGTATTTTTGACGAGCAAGAGTATACATTGAAGTGCTGTCATCAGGTTCGTTGATAACAACATACTAGAAAATGGAAAAACATAATACTTGTGTAAATTAAGTAAAAATGAAGAAAAATAGAAATGGAATAAAGTATAGAAATTTATTAAATATTGGTAACTCTTTGTTACTCTTTGAAAGGATGTGAAGGACATGTCTACCTCCTAAGTGAAACACAGGTAACAGAAAAAAAAGTAAATGAAAGAAGCCACATAACTTCAGAGCGGATTCTAAATCATTTTGGCAGCTAGAAAAAAACTCAAAAACAAGTCTTTCTCCTGACTCCCCCGCCTTCTCCACGTGTATTCAAATAACTATGAATCGAAAGCGTGCTTGCATTTATTAGGATTCCGAAATGATCGTTTTATGGTAGACCAGGTGGGTCTTTGAAATATAGAATACGATTAACAGAGAGATGAACAAAACCTTCACCGTTCAGGTAGTTGTACGAAGTGAAGCTGTCAGAAATAACAGTACTTCCAGCGAGTACGCACTTTTTCAGAACTCTCAGGAGAATACGCTTTGCTCTTCTGCGTATCGCCGGCCGAAGTGGCCGTGCGGTTAAAGGCGCTGCAGTCTGGAACCGCAAGACCGCTACGGTCGCAGGTTCGAATCCTGCCTCGGGCATGGATGTTTGTGATGTTCTTAGGTTAGTTAGGTTTAACTAGTTCTAAGTTCTAGGGGACTAATGACCTCAGCAGTTGAGTCCCATAGTGCTCAGAGCCATTTGAACCATTTTTTCTTCTGCGTATCACTTCAAGGAAGCACT
The DNA here is from genome assembly GCF_023864275.1 of Schistocerca cancellata. Classification (NCBI taxonomy): domain Eukaryota; kingdom Metazoa; phylum Arthropoda; class Insecta; order Orthoptera; family Acrididae; genus Schistocerca; species Schistocerca cancellata. The sequence goes on along the minus strand of NC_064626.1, from coordinate 1,139,066,627 downwards.
TATTGCTACCGCTTTCTAGACCACCAAAGACCGATCTGCCAGCTACACGTTTTCCCCTATGAAATTTGCGCTTCCCAAATTTTGCTTCATCCTGCTCAACGACTTTTGCAACGCCATCGAGAAGATCTTCGCTGTGAACACAAGACTTCTCGGGGGAAGCTCCTCCAGCCTCGCAAACATACTTCCGATGAGATAACAGTATCAGAACATTCGCTGACCCACAGAAACGTCATCTTCAAAGCCGCATCTATGGAGAGGCTACTCCCAGCCAAGCGGCTACTAAAACGACGGTTGCCTCTTTTCTGCAGCACCGTTGAAGACCGTCTGAACGACCACTTCTAGCAACAAAGGCCATTTGCGCAGAACATGTCCTACAACTAAAGAACACACCGAAAAATACCGACTAACCAACCTTGAAATCCACGGTAACTAAGTGACAGTACTTAATGTTGAACTCTCCCACCATTCAGCGTTTATCATTACTTGCTATAGACTATCACATCAGTTTACGGAATATAATTATATTTAACTAAGAAAGTTTCGCTAGTGTGGAACCACTTCGCTAACTGTACATCATATAAATTCAAAATTCCTACCAGACAGAAAATATATCAACTACTCTTACTTACGACGCGAAATAAATGATAAACGACATTCTCATTTATTAGAGTTTCCTACTAATGCCACCATCCTACTTTCTTTAAATAATGCTGTAGATACCAAAGAGCTTTCCAAATTTTTACAAGCAGCCAAGATATCTTTGTAATAAGAACCCAACACTGGGAATTATTTTAACTGTCGTATCAATATGTATTTCACATGTGCAGTTATTTCAATTTAGGTTTTGAGCAACTGTATATCTAGTGCTTTTTTCTGATTTTATCTCTTAACTTGTGGTGCTGTATAAAACTGATACACTGCATGTTCAACAACTTTGTTAAATGTATAAGTGTGTCTTTATTTATATCTGTGGTTCAAATGGTTCAAATGGCTCTGATCACTATGGGACTTAACATCTGAGGTCATCAGTCCCCTAGAACTTAGGACTACTTAAACCTAACTAATCTAAGGACATCACACACATCCATGCCCGAGGCGGTCGCGCGGTTCCAGACTGAAGCGCCTAGAATCGTGCTGCCAGTCAATCCGGTGAATGTATACAATTTCGAACGATGTTCGAACATTTGTAAGTGATAGTCTGAGTCATTTATTTCGAATTATTGTTTTCCAAAGCATTGTGCTTATTTTGCAATAGTCTTAAAATCCTGTGTTAATGGTGATGATTGTGTACGATTAATCCCTAAGGAGCAACAGAGCTTAAAAAAATTGTTAGAAAGTAAAGACGAAAGAGTTTCGCTCCTAAAAATATTTTAAAGCCCGATAAATCGCTAATCTGCGCGTGTAACAGCTGGAAATTCGAAGTTTTTTGAGACAGTTTCAAATTGGCGCGCTAGCAAGCCATTTCGCAATTGCAGAGCAGCAAAATTTATTAAATCAGAGATTCAGCAAAGCGATGAAGTTCTGTAATAAGCCTAAAAATAGCGGTGGCTGGCCGTTCTTTTCCTGTAATTGAAAGTAGTCATGTTGGTTCTTTAAATGACCTACACATATAAATAAATATTTGTAATGATTCTTATTCGCACTGTTCCAGTGCGGCAAAGATATCGTAGGGAGGTAAGATTACATCTGAGCAAGCTGACAGAAAATAGAAACCTATACTACCAATTTCTTTTATGTACTTCAATTTTTTTTCACCGATCTCAGTGCCTGTCGGTCTTTTGAGCTGGAGCGGTAAAGACTTATCTACTTGCACCCTCCCAATATTGTGTTAATTAAGAGCTATAATATGCGGAAGTCGTAATTTTCGTTCTGCTACCGAGCTGCGTTCTAATCTCTACATCCCGGTGTGTTTTTTTAAATTCACCTTTCCGGAGATGTCAACACGAATGCAGCCGATGAAACCACGCCGGCATTGTTGTACATCGTTGGGGAGGCGAGGTGAATATCAAGCCGTACACCAAAACTCCAAGGAATAAATTTTCTAACAATGTCCCAGGAGTGCCACAACGTTTCTTAACCCCCACGGATCCATACCTGCGTGCGTTTGTGGACTTACAATTCCTTGTTCGGCTAAACGTGCATTAGCATAACTACATCAGCTCTGAACAATTCACATTTGCTCTCTCTCTAACTACTATATAGCGACGTCTGAGTCGTGACGCTTGTTGCAAACAAGCGAAATGACTTTGCGCTAACCTTCAAGGTATGATCGTTCCATACATCAAATGCAAATTGTTGATGCTTTCGAGACGCGAGTGCAAAATGCACACTACTTTTGAATGAGATCTGCCTATACTAGTGACGTAATGATATTCGAAAATCTGTGGTCTCTTAGGAACAAACCTAACGACGCGCACACAGTCACGTGACTTTTGGAGTTGGCGACAGAAATTCCGTCCTGCCCATCTGAATGCTCATTCAGTAGATAACACTACTCAATGGATTTTACAAAAGGCCACTACATAGTGCTGCTGACACATATTACTATTGTTTCCAAACTTTTGTCATTTGCTTTTGCTAAATCAATGTCAGCTCAGAAATTGGCCAAGTGTTTTGTTTTCAGAGAGTGTTTAAAGAAACCGTGCTGTGAAAACATTGTAATTCGTGTGCCAGTTTTCACTGGATGAAATGAAGTGATGGCTACAAGCTACAGCATTGCTGGCCAGCAGACGCCTCTGGGCTTGTCGGTCCACCCGGGATACGTCTTTCTCTTTTCAATCCACCTGCGCGTCGATGAAGATGAAATGATTAGTACAAAACACACACTCAGTCCTCCAGCGAAGAAAATCTCCCGTGTGGCAAGAAATCGAACCTCGGACACCGCGATCTAGAGCCAATGACGCTGACCTTCACACTACCAGCTGTGGACTTTGATTGGATGATGCTATTATTTTACTATTTTGTAAATGTCTAAGTCAGTAACAATGCCTCGAATGTCTTCGTTCACCACCACGAAAGACTGTTGACAATTGCATTGCAGATTTTCTTCCTGGTCGTGTTTCTGTCAACGGAATTATGTGAAGGGCGACGTGAATCTGTTGTGTAAATGATAATTAATTGAAACCCTCAACTGCCGACAGGTGTTGTTGATATACCTCGATGGGGACAGATGAAAGTGTGTGCCCCCACCGGGACTCGAACGCGGGATCTCCTGCTTACATGGCAGACGCTCTATCCATCTGAACCACTGAGGACACAGATGAATAGCGCGACTGCAGGGACTTATCACTTGCACGCTTCACGTGAGACCCACATTCCCAACTGTCCACAATCTACATACTAATAGGTATTTGCCCAGCCATTAATTACTCGCGCACACTAAGGTGACGATTCCCGTAAGAGTTCGGGCAACCTATGCGCATTCTTTTGTTGTTCGCAGGGCGCAGACATAGCTGATTCTCATTGCAGATGAGCTGCTCCCTACCTACATCCACAGATGCCAGTGGCGATCTTTGTGGCCCACCACAACACCTGGCAGCTACCCTGCCGGTGGACCGGGCCCAAACACCAGCCCCAGGAGAAAAATGTGGCAGTTTGTGGTGGTCCTTGGCGTATGGCACAGGGTGCAGCAAATCCAGGAGACCTGTGGCTGGCACCCATGCAGACGATCTGCTGGACTACACCTGTTTACAGGCGTCGCCCGGTAAGTAGCCAGAAAGCTTGACAACCATTGTCACAGTCAGTGGCAGAAACAGGCTTTTCGATTTGGGTACGCACAAAGCATTCCACCTCCAAGTCAAAAGCTAGGTGAATGGAGTGGTAGCCAGGTGCTGGATAGCACTGCGAATGCAAAAGTCGTGAAACTCCTGTGAAACAAACTGCCAACTGTTATTGGATACCAGGCTCCTGGGGATTCCTCAATGACAAAAATAACCGACAATGAGTGAACTGTAGCTGTCGATGACACGGAAGACAGCTCAGTTACATATGGAAAATTGGACAAGGCAATGATCACAAACAAGCACATGTTGCCCAAAAGGGAGGTGGGGAAATCCACATGCGCCCTGTCACAGAGGCGCTCCATCAACTGAGGAGAAAACCGCTGACGGAGTGCAGCCTGCATTTGTGCACAAGTCCCAGAACAATGCACCAGATGTCTGATGTCACTGGTCAGCAGACGTGATGTGCTGGGCAGCTGAGCTGCAACGAATGTCGTAACAACAGGTACTGAGAAGGGGCCACACTGCTACAACTGGTGGACAGACCTATCCAGCAGCTTGGAGTGAGGGCAAAATAAGGAAACCACTGACTTGTGGTCAGAGAGCAGGAGGAACCTCGTCTCATACAGGAAGGCATAGGACTTTTAACCCAAAAAAAAACAGCTATCGCTTCTTTTTCACCTGTGAATAATTACACTACTGGCCATTAAAATTGCTACACCACGAAGATGACGTGCTACAGGCGCGAAATTTAACCGACAGCAAGAAGATGCTGTGATATGCAAATGATTAGCTTTTCAGAGCATTCACACAATGTTGGCGCCGGTCGCGACACCTACCACGTTGAGTACAACGTGCTGACATGAGGAAAGCTTCCAACCGATTTCTCATACGCAAACAGCAGTTGACGGAGTTGCCTGCTGAAACGTTGTTGTGATGCCTCGTGTAAGGAGGAGGAATACGTACCATCACGTGTACGACTTTGATAAAGGTCGGATTGTAGCCTATCGAGATTGCGGTTTATAGTATCATGTGATTACATTTTCACGCAATTTGGGTGCACAGATCCTGAGAAATCAGTACCCAGAACAACCACATCTGGCCGTAATAACAGCCTTGATACACCTGGGCATTGGGTCAAACACAGCTTGGATGGCGTGTACAGGTACAGCTGCCCATGCAGCTTCTACACGATACCACAGTTCATCAAGAGTAGTGACTGGCGTATTGTGACGAGCCAGTTGCTCGGCCACCATTGACCAGACGTTTTTAATTGGTGAGAGATCTGGAGAATGTGCTGACCAGGGCAGCAGTTGAACATTTTCTGATCCAGAAAGGCCTGTACAGAACCTGCAACATGCGGTCGTGCATTATCCTGCTGAAATGTAGGTTTTGCAGGGATCGAATGAAGGGTAGAGCCACGGGTCGTAACACATTTGAAATGTAACGTCCACTGTTCAAAGTGCCGTCAATGCGAACAAGAGATGACCGAGACGTGTAACCAATGGCACCCCATACCATCACGCCGAGTAATACGCCAGTATGGCGATGACGAATACACGCTTCCAACGTGCGTTCACCGCGATGTCGCCAAACACGGATGCGACCATCATGATGCTGTAAACAGACCCTGGATTCATCGGAAAAAATGACGTTTCACCATTCGTGCACCCAGGTTCGTCGTTGAGTACACCATCGCAGGCACTCCTGTCTGTGATGCAGCGTCGAGGGTAACCGCAGCCGTGGTCTCCGAGCTGATAGACCATGCTGCTGCAAACGTCGTCGAACTGTTCGTGCAGATGGTTGTTGTCTTGCAAACGTCCCCATCTGTTGACTCAGGGATCGAGACGTGGGTGCACGATCCGTTACAGCCATGCGGATAAGATGCCTGTCATCTCGACTGCTAGTGATACGAGGCCGTTGGGACCCAGCACGGCGTTCCGTATTACTCTCCCGAACCCACCGATTCCATATTCTGCTACGTCATTGGATCTCGGCCAACGCGAGCAGCAATGTCGCGATACGATAAACCGCAATCGCGATAGGCTACAATCTGACCTTCATCAAAGTCGGAAACGTGATGGTACGCATTTCTCCTCCTTACACGAGGCATCACAACAACCTTTCACCAGGCAACGCCGGTCAACTGCTATTTGTGTATGAGAAATCGGTTGGAAACTTTCCTCATGTCAGCACGTTGTAGGTGTCGCCACCGGCGCCAACCTTGTGTGAATGCTCTGAAAAGCTAATCATTTGCATCTCACAGCATCTTCTTCCTGTCGGTTAAATTTCGCATCTGTAGCACGTCATCTTCGTGGTTTAGCAATTTTAATGGTCAGTAATGTAATTCCGTTACAGTTATTATTTACCTCTAATTTGCTACTGTCGTTAGCATCTACGTAAAGTTGTTGAAGGGAGGTAAAATTGAAAGGTTGGTTGGTTGGTTAATTTGGGGGGAGGGACCAAACAGCGAGATCATCGGGCCCATCCGATTAGGGAAGGATGGGGAAGGTAGTCGGCCGTGCCCTTTCATAGGAACCATCCCGGCATTTGCCTGAAATGATTTAGGGAAATCACGGAAAACCTAAACCAGGATGGCCGGGGGCGGGATTGAACGGCCGTCCTCCAGAATACGAGTCCAGTGTGCTAACCGCTGGCGCTCGGTAAATCACAAGACGTCCACGGTCTACAGAGTAGGGTGGGCAGAGATCTGTGGAAGATCTGATGACGGAGTATAGTGTTGAAGCAGGCAGAATGCTTTCCGAGTGTGACTTTCAGGGAGCGCTGCTGATAACGGTGCCACGTCGCAGGCGCAACCTGCGTACTGCCTCGCTGGCCACACTTCGTAAGTTGCGATTGCTGTGGGAGCGACATCATCGAGGCGGGAGTAATATGCTCCTCGGAACATTCACATGGGCTTTCGTGAGACCTGCGACGGTAATCGAAGTCACCACTACAGCTGGGGACTAAGTGAACATCGTTGTGGAACACCTGCATCCCTTCATAATCGACCTTTCTGCCGACGGCGGTGGCGTCTTCCAGCCGGATAACTCTCCGTGTCACAGGGCCAGAATGGCGGAGCAGCGGTTTGAGCAGCGTGACAGAGAAGTCACGTTCGAGTCTTGGACACCCGGTCGCGGTGCAACATATCTGGGACGCCAACGCCATAGAACTTCATCATCAGTTATCTGCTATATTAGCAGGTCGTTTGCCTCTCCATTCTCTGCGATCCATTGCCTCCTTCTTAAGGCTGCTGTATTTTGTACCGTCCATCATGTCATCCAGTATCTGGAATCTCTTCCTTCCTTGCTTCCTTTTCCCTTCTACATAAGCTTCTAAAACTTCTTTTATCAGTCCGTCATTCTTTCTTAATATATGCCCAATCCAATTTCTTTTTCTTCTCTTTATTACATCTAGTAACTGTCTTTTCTCTCCCACTCTTCTCAGTACCTCTTCATTTTTTTCTCTGTCCATCCAACTTATTCTTTCCATCCTCCGCCATGTCCAGACCTCAAAAGCCTCCAGCCTTTCTCTGTCGTTCTTCCTCATAGTCCATGTAGAAGAACACTCCATACAAGACAATTTATGAGTATCTTCCTGAGATCTCTGTCCAGACCGCTGCAGAAAATTCTCCTTTTCTTATAAAACGCCTCTTTTGCCATTGCTATCCTTGTTTTAATTTCTGTGGTGCACTTCCAGTCGGTGTCTATCCTGCTTCCAAGATACTTAAAATTTTGCACCTGTTCTAGTATTCCTCCATTCAGCATAAATTTTATTTCTTTATTTCCTCCTAGTGCCAATACTTTTGTTTTATTTGTGGTAATTTTCATTCCGTAGTTTTTTCCGTTAGTTTCAATGGTGTCCAACACATCCTGTAATTCTATTTCCCCTGTAGCTAGAAGGACCATGTCGTCAGAAAACTTCAAACACGCTACTCTTCTTCCTCCAATTTCTACGCCTTTGTCATCTAATGAGCATTGGTCAATCATATTTTCCAAGTAGAGGTTGAAAAGAGTAGGTGATAGACAGCATCCTTGTCTTACTCCTTTTCCTAGTCAGATCCAGTTTGTACTTTCTCCTCTCACTTTAATTGAAACTTTTTGATTAAGATATAATGAGTTTACAAGTCTTCTGGTTTTCCAGTCCTTTCTCTTTTCCCTCATTATAGTCGCCAGCTTGTCCCAAACCACACTGTCAAATGCTTTTTCTAGATCGATGAAGCACATATATAGGTCTCTTCCTTTTTCAATAAACCTTTCTCCCAAGATTCGTAGGAGCCCTATTGCATCTCTGGTGCCCGTATTCCGTCTAAAGCCAAACTGCTCCTCGCCAAGATTCTCCTCCATTACTTTTTCAAGTCTTTTATTAATTATTCTTAACATCACTTTGGCTGCCTGTGAAATGAGGCTGATCGTCCTGTGCTCGCTACATTTCTCGGTTCCTTGTTTTTTCGGTAATGGCATCGTAGAATATTGGACCGTAATTTACGTGAATCGCGCGACCTCTGCCTGGACGTCTGGCACCACACACCTCCTGAAAATACCGACGGCTCTGCGAATCCGTGTCAGTGAGAACCAGAGGTGGACCGATAGGCTGCTAAGCAGGTGGATGTAGTGTTTCAGCTTGCCGGTATACGCGACGGTGCGGAGCTGTGCCAAAGGCTCTCTGGAAGTCAACAAACACGCCGAGCTCCGTTATCTGTCTGCAAGCTGAGAAAGCTGGGTTGCACAAGAGCTGCGCTTGAGGAAATCATAGTCATTCCTGCCGAGAACATTTTGAAATACTGCGGCCGCTCTACACCTTAAAATAAACCAACATGGTGAATATAGCAGGTCATTCGGAAATGTGCTGAATATCGTAATCAGTGGGTAAATACTTCAAGTATTTCGGACAGTAGAGGCTTACGCTGATCTGTACGTACGAACACTGTTTGCTTCCTGAGACTTTAGTTATACTCGAAATTTTAAGATATTATTCCAGGCATTTAACGGTGCAGAAGGCAGTTTTATTTCCCATTTTGTGTTTTTACATTTCTTTTCTCTCACACAACTGGAGACCCACTCTCCTTCAACGATGAAGTGATAGTTATTTGTGTACCATATGTTTTGCTCTTTACTGCTTTGAATAGAAGAAATATCAAGAAGAAATTTCTTTTCATGTATTGTGCAACAGCAGATTGCAAATAATACCTATTTCTGTTAATCTACTCACATCACAAATATGGAGAAATGTTTATTTTTCCTTCCTCATCAATCGGAAAAATGAGTGAAACACGAAACAAATGAACGCCACATAGCTATAACTAGACCGCCTGAAGGCTCTGTAGCTACAGCAACACGTGAAAAGGCGCGAGAAAGCTCGTACTTCGTTTATTAATTATTAGAAATGCGTCTGTAACAGCAAGAAATGACAACGGAGAAAGAAGTAAATGATATAACACGTCACGAACAAGGGAAGCTACAGTACAGCATAGAAAATCAGTAACTAGCACGCTAAATGAGCTTATACATAGCGGTTGTTAGTCTGAAATGAACAAAAAACAGAAAAATAGGTAACGTTACTTAGTTGTTCCACTGAACAATCTCTCGGTAACCATTATGATGTGGAACGTGTCAACTGCATAAGAAATACACATATGAATCAAGGTTTTTTTAAGCTTAAAATTTGTATTGCCTACCCCATTCTCTTAAATGACACATAACGCATCTATTGATTATTTATTCCTACTCAAGAATTCATCTATGGCATGGAACGAGTTGTCAACGAGATATGATTTCAGTTTATTTCTAAATCTATTATTGCTATCTGTCAGACATTTTTTTTTCATCTGGTAATTTGTAGAAAAGTTTTACAGCAGCATATTTTACCCCTTTCTCTGCCAAAGGTAGGTTAACTAGAGGATATTGTAAGTCTTCCTTTTTTCTGGTATTATAATCATGAAAGTCACTGTTGTTTAAAACTGGTCCATGTTGATGAGAGCAAGTAAATGTACGGTGAGGTTGTTGTAAGAACTCCTAACCTTTTAAGAACATGACTACAAGATGTGCGACTATGAGTCGCAAGCATTACTCTAACCACTTTCTTCTGAGTAGTAAATACTTCTTGCCTAAGTGTTGAGGTTGTTGTTGTTGTTGTTGTGGGGGTCTTCAGTCCAGAGACTGATATGATGCAGCTCTCCATGCTACTCTATAATGTGCAAATTTCTTCATCTCCCAGTACCTACTGCAACCTACATCCTTCTGAATCTGCTTAGTGTATTGATCTCTTGGTCTCCCTCTGCGAGTTTTACCCTCCACGCTGCCCTCCAATACTAAATTGGTGATCCCTTGATGCCTCAGAATATGCCCTACTAACCGATCCCTTCTTCTAGTCAAGCCGTGCCACAAATTTCTCTTCTCTCCAATTCTATTCAATACCTCCTCATTAGTTATGTGACCTACCCATCTAATCTTCACCATTCTTCTGTAGCACCACATTTCGAAATCTTCTATTCTCTTTTGGTCTAAACTATTTATCGTCCATGTTTCACTTCCATACATGGCTACACTCCATATAAATACTTTCAGAAACCACTTCCTGACACTTAACTCTATACTCAATGTTAACAAATTTCTCTTCTTCAGAAATGGTTTCCTTGCCATTGCCAGTCTACATTTTAAATCCTGTCTACTTCGACCATCATCAGTTATTTAGCTCCCCAAATAGCAATAATCATTTAATACTTTAAGCGTCTCATTTCCTAATCTAATTACCGCAGCATCACCAGATTTAATTCGACTACATTCCATCATTCTCGTTTTGCTTTTGTTGATGTTCTTCTTATATCCTCCTTTCAAGACCATGTCCATTCCGTTCAGCTGCTCTTCCAGGTCGTTTGCTGTCTCTGACAGAATTACAATGTCATCGGCGAACCTTAAAGATTTTATTTCTCCTCCATGGATTTTAATTCCTACTCCGAATATTTCTTTTGTTTCCTTTATTGCTTGCTGAATATACAGATTGAATAACATCGGGGAGAGGCTACAACCCTGTCTCACTCCCTCCCTAACCACTGCTTCCCTTTCATGCCCCTCGACTCTTATAAATGCCATCTGGTTTCTGTACAAATTCTAAATAGTCTTTCGCTCCCTGTATTTTACCCCTGCCACCTTCGAATTTGAAAGAGACTATTCCAGTCAACATTGTCAAAAGCATTCTCTAAGTTTACAAATGCTAGAAACGTTGGTTTGCCTTTCCTTAATCTATTTTCTAAGATAAGTCGTAAGGTCAGTATTGCCTCACGTGTTCCAATATTTTTACGGAATCCAAACTGATCTTCCCCGAGGTCGGGTTCTACCAGTTTTTCCATTCGTCTGCAAAGAATTCATGTCAGCATTTTGTAGCAGTGGCTTATTAAACTGATAGTTCGGTAATTTTCACATTTGTCAACACCGCTTTCTTTGGGACTGGAATTATTATATTCTTCTTGAAGTCTGAGGGTATTTCGCCTGTCTCATACATCTTGCTTACCAGATGGTAGAGTTTTGTTAGGCCTGGCTCTCCCAAGGCTGTCAGTAGTTCTAATGGAATGTTGTCTACTTATGGGGCCTTGTTTCGACTTAGGTCTTTTAGTGCTCTGTCAAACTCTTCACGCAGTATCATATCTCCCATTTCATCTTTATCTACATTTTCTTCCATTTCTATAATATTGTCCTCAAGAACATCGCCCTTGTACAGACCCTCTATATACTCTTTCCACCTTTCTGCTTTCCCTTCTTTGCTTAGAACTGGGTTTCCATCTGAGCTTTTGATATTCATGCAAGTGGTTCTCTTTTCTCCAAAGGTCTCTTTAATTTTCCTGTAGGCAGTATCTATCTTACCCCTAGTGAGATAAGCCTCTACATCCTTACATTTGTTCTCTAGCCATGCCTGCTTAGCCATTTTGCACTTCCTGTCGATCTCATCTTTGAGAGGTTTGTATTCCTTTTTGCCTGCTTCATTTACTGCATCTTTATATTTTCTCCTTTCATCAATTAAATTCAATATCTCTTCTGTGACCCAAGGATTTCTATTAGCCCTCGTCTTTTTACCTACTTGATCCTCTGGTACCTTCACTATTTCGTCTCTCAAAGTTACCCATTCTTCTTCTACTGTATTTCTTTCCCCCATTCTTGTCAATCGTTCCCTAATGCTCTCCCTGAAGCTCTCTGCAACCTCTGGTTCTTTCAGTTTATCCAGGTCCCATCTCCTCAAATCCCCACTTTTTTGCAGTTGCTTCAGTTTTCATCTACAATTCGTAACCAATAGATTGTGGTCAGAGTCCACATCTACCCCTGGAAAAGTCTCACAATTTAAAACCTGGTTCCTAAATCTCTGTCTTACCATTATATAATCTATCTGAAACCTGTCAGTATCTCAAGGCTTCTTCCAGGTATACAACCTTCTTTTATGATTGTTGAACCAAATGTTAGCTATGATTAAGTTATGCTCTGTGCAAAATTCTACCAGGGGTCTTCCTCTTTCATTTCTTCCCCCCAATCCATATTCACCTACTACGTATCCTTCTCTCCCTTTTCCTACTATCGAATTCCAGTCACCCATGACTATTAAATTTCCTTTTCCCTCACTACCTGAATAATTTCTTTTATCTTATCATACATTTCATCAATTTCTTCATCATCTGCAGAGCTAGTTGGCATATAAACTTGTACTACTGTAGTAGGCGTGGACTTCGTGTCTATCTTGGCCACAATAATGCGTTCACTATGCTGTTTGTAGTAGCTTACCCGCATTCCTATTTTCCAATTCATTATTTTGAGGTATCCCAAAATATTATCCGTATGACATCAGAGAGTGAAAGTGTACGAAGTATGTTAGCTCGCTAATTTCTGTATCCTCAAAATTAGCAATTATTCTGATTGGAAAAATTGCTGGAGCTAGTTGTTTTAGGAGATTCAAAATATGAATTTTCCAATTAAGATTCTCATCTATATGAACACGCAAAAACTTAGTGTGCTCTTCCCTGGCTACTAACTTGTGTTAATGTGTTATGTTTACTGAAGAAACTGTACTCCTTGTGGTGGAAAATTGGATGTACTGTGTTTTTTCAACGTTCAGAGCAAGCCCATTCGCATTTCACGGTTTGCAGATGGGGAGCTGCAGGATCTTTGGAAGACAGGAAGCCACCAGCACCTACAAGTTGTGATATTCGCTATTTTTGACTTCATTAAAACAGCAAATACGAGTAGTTAATACTTTCAGCCAGAAGGCAAATACTTGTTTATAAATAATGATTAATGTATAATGAGGCGTTGCATGGCGACGGTGGAATTTTCTAAATAATGTAATTCGTCGTCTTTGGGCGGCAATATAAACAGAAAAATACGGATGGATATGCGATCCTTCACTATTTTGTTCGCTGGAGAACAAATGAAGCCTTGAGTGCTAAAAAGACTTGTACTGTTTTTCTCGAGTAAGACGGACGCAGATTTGTGGTAGTCTGATCTAATTTTTACTAAATGTATATAAACGTGTTCCGTCTAAGTTTGAGTGAAGTGTAAGAAGAACTGTTATAACTTATCGTGACGACGCACGGGTGACTCAAAAGGACAATGACTATATAAAAGAGCGCTCAATGGACATGATACAGACATAAAAATCTACCGTCATTGTAGTATTAAGCTTAAGGTACGATATATGTTTTAGTTATAATGAATATTTGTTCTGGGAATACTGAATCATTTAGCAGTGCTCATTTCTATTATCTCCTCAGTATTATTTTCATTTTAATTATGCATTTTGCTAATATTACAGACTCCAAGATCAGCAGCCAATGTGCGTGTTACATTGATAAAAAGAAAACTGTTTTATCGTCTTTTTGCATCAGCTTTAATATTGAATTTCCCTTTTGTGTGATGTTACAGTTGTTTTTGCGCCCTTAAGAACTTTCTGGTCCCTTAGGAAATTGTTTTGTCATAACAATAACTTCACAACCGGGTATGATCGTATCTACGATCATGAAGTAATTAGAAAGACGATAACGCAACTTCTTAATCAATAGCATGCTAGTCGTGACTGCCTCAAGCCACGCGAAACTGCAAGTAAAAACTATTCACATCTCATAATGCAATATTTTATGACAATGGTCAATCCATGATTCCTACCCCAATTGTGATTGATAAAACAGTTAGTTAAATCTCAATTTCCAACTTTCCATTGAATAACAACATCCCTTTTATTTTGTAACATCACAAAGTAACAGCGTCGTGTCAGCTACTGCCCAGTGACATTATCGTGACACCTGTCAGAAGCCTGAGTGACCACCTTTCGTAGCATCGACTACTGCGAGACGTGAAGGAAGAGACACAGAGAGGTTCTGGAAGGTACCGACAGGGATGAGGAGTCGGCACGACTCCAGTGCCGTGGCAGATGCGCTGGGTTCGTCGGTTGAGGATCAGTGACGGGAACAGCCTGACAGAGGTGGCCGCACAGATTCTCGATTGGGTCTAAAACTGGGAAGTCTGGTGGCCAGGCGAGTACGGTGAACTCATGCTGGCGCTCTTCGACCAAGGACGTAAACTGCGAGCCGTGTCACACGCTGCATCGCCTCTCTACTACACTACTGGCCATTAAATTGCTACACCACGAAGATCACGTGCTACAGAAGCGAAATTTAACCGACAGGAAGAAGACGCTGTGATATGCAAATGATTAGCTTTTCAGAGCATTCATAAAGGGTTGGCGCCGGTGGCGACACCTACAACGTGCTGACAAGAGGAAAGTTTCCAACCGATTTCTCATACACAAACAGCAGTTTTCCCGCGTTGCCTGCTGAAACGTTGTTGTGATGCCTCGTGTAAGGAGGAGAAATGCGTACCATCACTTTTCAGAGTCTGATAAACCTCGGATTGTAGCCTATCTCGATTGCGGATTATCGTATCGCGACACTGCTACTCGCGTTGGTCGAGATCCAATGACTGTTAGCAGAATATAGAATCTGTGGGTTCAGGGGGTAATACGGAACGCCGTGCTGGATCCCAACGACCTCGTATCACTGGCAGTCGAGATGACAGGCATCTTATCCGCATGGCTGTAACGGATCGTGCAGCCACGTCTCGATCCCTGAGTCAACAGATGGCGACGTTTGCAAGACAACAAGCATCTGTACGAACAGGTCGACGACGTTTGCAGCAGCATGGTCTATCAGCTCGGAGACCATGGCTGCGGTTACCCTTGACGCTGCATCACAGACAGGAGCGCCTGCGATGGTGTACTCGACGACGAACCTGGGTGCACGAATGACAAAACGTCATTTTTTCGGATGAATCCAGGTTCTGTTTACAGCATCATGATGGTCGCATCCGTGTTTGGTGACATCGCGGTGAACGCCTATTGGAAATGTGTATTCGTCATCGCCATACTGGCGTATCACCCGGCGTGGTGGTATGGGGTGCTATTGGTTATAAGTCTCGGTCACCTCTTGTTCGCATTGACGGCACTTTGAACAGTGGACGTTATATTTCAGATGTGTTACGACCCGTGGCTGTACCCTTCATTCGATCCCAGCGAAACCCTACATTTCAGTAGGATAATGCACGACCGCATGTTTCAGGTCCTGTACGGGCCTTGCTGGATACAGAAAATGTTCGATTGCTGCCCTTGCTAGCACATTCTCCAGATCTCTCATCAATTGAAAAGGTCTGGTCAATGGTGGCCGAGCAACTGGCTCGTCACAATACGCCAGTCACTACCCTTGATTAACTGTAGTATCGTGTAGAAGCTGCATGCGCAGCTGTACCTGTACACGCCATCCAAGCTCTGTTTGACTCAATGCCCAGGCGTATCAAGGCCGTTATTACGGCTAGAGGTGGTTGTTCTGGATACTGATTTCTCAGGATCTATGCACCGAAACTGCGTGAAAATGTAATCACATGCCAGTTCTAGTATAATATATTTGTCCAATGAGTACCCGTTTATCATCTGCATTTCTTCTTGGTGTAGCAATTTTAATGGCCAGAAGTGTAGATGCCATCGTACCGAGGAAAAACAAGCTGCGTGTAGGGGTGGATTTTGTCCCCAGGGATAGATGCATACTTGTGTCGAACCAATACCAATACCAATACCAATGTGCATTCCAGAGTGACGAGATCAACCAGGGAGTGCCACGAAAATATTCCCCAGAACATAACGACGCCTTTTTTTTTCTTTTCTTTTTTTGAACTTTCACGCTGTAGATGCCAATGGAAATCTGTCCGATGGAGCACAAAACGTGATTTATCTGGAAAGATCACGTGTCGAAACTCAGTGGACGTGCAGTTACTGTAGTGGCGTGCAAATTGCAGCCTCCGTCGCTGATGAATAGCAGCCAGCACGGGTGCACCAAACAGGCCCCTGCTGCGGGGACCCATAAAGAGCAACGTTCGCTGGACGGTCGTTGTGGAGACGCTGTTGGTAGCGTCTCGGTTCATCTGGGCGCTCAGTTGCTCAACAGGCGCACCTCAGTCCGCCCGTACGCACACCTCTGCAGCTGTCCACCACCCCTGTCGTCTACGGCCAGAGGTGCGCCGCAGATGTCTCGGCGCCCGTTTTTCACAGTGCCGTGTTGCAATGTACGGTGTTCGAGTACTTTAACCACGGCGGCACGTGCAACGCTTTACAAAGTGAGCTGTTTCCGAAATCCTTCCACCCTTGCCCCGAAAGCCAAGGACCACGCCCTTTTCAACGTCAGATTAATCGCTCCGTTACCGCATCACGACACGACTGCACTTTCTTCCACATGCCCCAATATGCTATGAAATGGTACACATGATACTGCGTGAAGAGTTTGACAGAGCACTAAAAGACCTGAGTCGAAACAAGGCCCCGGGAGTAGACAACATTCCATTAGAACTACTGACAGCCTTGTGAGATCCAGTCCTGGCGAAACTCTACCATCTGGTGAGCGAGATATATGTGACACGTGAAATACCCTCAGACTTCAAGGAGGATATAATAATTCCAATCCCAAAGAAAGCAGGTGTTGACAGATGTGAAAAATTACCGAACTATCAGTTTAATAGGCCATGGCTGCAAAATACTGACACGAATTCTTTACAGACGAATGGAAAAACTGGTAGAAGCCGACCTCCGGGAAGATCAGTTTGGATTCCGTAGAAATATTGGAACACGTGAGGCAATACTGACCTTACGACTTATCTTAGAAGATAGATTAAGGAAAGGCAAACCTACGTTTCTAGCATTTGTCGACTTAGAGAAAGCTTTTGACAATTTTGACTGGAATACTCTCTTTCAAATTCTGAAGGTGGCAGGGGTAAAATACAGGGAGCGAAAGGCTATTTACAATTTGTACAGTAACCAGATGGTTGTTATAAGAGTCGAGGGGCATGAAAGGGAAGCAGTGGTTGGGAAGGGAGTGAGACAGAGTTGTAGCCTCTCCCCGATGTTATTCAATTTGTATATTGAGCAAGCAGTAAAGGAAACAAAAAGAAAAACTCGGAGTAGGTATTAAAATCCATGGAGAAGAAATAAAAACTTTGAGGTTCGCCGATGACATTGTAATTCTGTCAGTGCCAGCAAAGGACTTGGAAGAGCAGTTGAACGGAATGGACAGTGTCTTGAAAGGAGGATACAAGATGAACATCAACAAAAGCAAAACGAGGATAATGGAACGTTGTCGAAATAAGTCGTGTGATGCTGAGGGAATTAGATTAGGAAATGAGACTCTTAAAGTAGTGAAGGAGTTCTGCTATTTGGGGAGCAAAATAACTGATGATGGTCGAAGTAGAGAGGATATAAAATGTAGACTGGCAATGGCAAGGAAAGCGTTTCTGAAGAAGAGAAATTTGTTAACATCGAGTATAGATTTAAGTGCCAGGAAGTCGTTTCTGGGAGTATTTGTATGGAGTGTACCATGTATGGAATGAAACATGTACGATAAATAGTTTGGACAAGAAGAGAATAGAAGCTTTCGAAATGTGGTGTTGCAGAAAAATGCTGAAGATTAGACGAGTAATCACATAACTAATGAGGAGGTATTGAACAGAATTGGGGAGAAGAGGAGTTTGTGGCACAACTTGACTAGAAGAAGGGATCGGTTGGTAGGACATGTTCTGAGGCATCAAGGGATGACCAATTTAGTATTGGAGGGCAGCGTGGAGGGTAAAAATCGCAGAGGGAGTCCAAGAGATGAATATACTAAGCGGATTCAGAAGGATGTAGGTTGCAGTAGGTACTGGGAGATGAAGAAGCTTGCACACGATAGAGTAGCATGGAGAGCTGCATCGAACCAGTCTCAGGACTGAAGACCACAAAAACGACGACAACCCTCCACTGCTAGTGCTTCCACCTGCCGTCAGTAAGTGATTATTGCACGTTAACGTCGAACATAGGCGGTGGTCACTTTAATCGGACTGGACCGTGTGTAATCGTATTATTTACAAATTTGTCATGCTGAACCTACACTAAAGCGCCAGAGAAACTGGTATAGGCATAGGTTTTTAAATACAGAAATATGTAAACATGCAGAATACGGTGCTGCGGTCGGCAACTCTTATATAAGACGACAAGTGTCTCGCGCAGTTGTTAGATCGGTTACTGCTATTGCAATGGCAGGTTATCAATATTTAAGTGAGTCTGAAAGTGCGATGGGACACAGTATATCCGAGGTAGCGATAAAGTGGAGATTTTCCCGTACGAACATGTCACGAGTGTACCGTGTATATCAGGAATCCGGTAAAAAACATCAAATCACCGACTTGCTGCAGCCGGAAAAAAATCCTGCAAGAACGGGACCAACGACGTCTGAAGAGAATCGGTCAACGTGATACAAATGCAACCCCTCCTTCCTCAAATTGCTACAGATTTCAGTACTGGGATATCAACAAGTTTCAGCGTGCGAACCATTCAAGCCGGCCGTGGTGACCGAGCGGTTCTAGGCGCTACAGTCTGGAACCGCGCGACCGCTACGGTCGCAGGTTCGAATCCTGCCTCGGGCATGGACGTGTGATGTCCTTGGGTTAGTTAGGTTTAAGTAGTTCTAAGTTCTAAGGGACTGATGACCTCAGAAGTTAGGTCCCCTAGTGCTCAGAGCCATTTGAACCATTCAATGAAACATCATCCACATGGACTTTCAAGCCAAGGCCCACTCCTACAACCTTAATGACTCCACAACACAAAGCATTACACTTCGCCTAGGCCCGTCATCACCGACACTACACTGTTGATGACTGGAAACATGTTGCCTGGTCTGGCGAGTCTCGTTTCAAACTGTATGCAGCGGATGGACGTGTAGAGGTCTGAAGACAAGCTGATGAATCCATCGACCCTGCACGTCAGCAGGGGACTATTCAAGTTGGTCGAGGCTCTATAATAGTCTGGGGCGTGTGCAGTTGGAGTGACATGGGACCCCTGATACGTCTAGATACGATTCTGACAAGTGACACGTACGTAAGCACCCTGTCTGATCTCCTGTGTTCATTCACATTCATTCTGCATTCCGACGGACTTGGGCAATTCCGGCAGGATAATGCGACACTACACACGTCCATGATTGCTACAGAGTGGCTTCAGGAACACTCTTCTGAGTTTAAACACCAAACTACCCGGACACAAACATTATTGCACATATCTGGGGTGCCCTGCGACGTGCTGTTCAGAAGAGATCTCCACCCAGTCGTATCTTGCGGATTTATGGACAGCCCTTCAGCATTGACGGTGCCAGTTCTCTCCAGCACTACTTCAGAAATTAGTCGAGTCCATGCCACGTCGTGTTGCGGCACTTCTGCCTGATTGCGCGGGCCGTACACGAATTAGGCAAGTGTACCAGTTCCCATGACTCTTGAGTCTAAACCTTTAAGCATAACGTAAGTGAGCAACATGAAACTTGTCTCAATTCGGTGACATATTTGTTAACCGTATACCACATGTAAACTAGCGTACAACATATCACACTTATTAATCTTTACTTTGTACGTGTAAATACACTACGGGCCATTAAAATTGCTACACCAAGAAGAAATGCAGATGATAAACGGATATTCATTGGACAAATATATTATAATAGAACTGACATTTTATTACATTTTCACGCAATTTAGGTGCATAGATCCTGAGAAATCAGTACCCAGAACAACCACCTCTGGCCGTAATAACAGCCTTGATACGCCTGGGCATTGAGTCAAACAGAGCTTGGATGGCGTGTACAGGTACAGCTACGCATGCAGCTTCAACACGATACCACAGTTCATCAAGGGTAGTGACTGGCGTATTGTGACGAGCCAGTTGCTCGGCCACCATTGACCAGACCTTTTCAATTGGTGAGAGATCTGGAGAATGTGCTAGCAAGGACAGCAATCGAACATTTTCTGTATCCAGAAAGGCCCGTACAGGACCTGCAACATGCGGTCGTGCATTATCCTGCTGAAATGTAGGGTTTCGCAGGGATCGAATGTAGGGTAGAACCACGGGTCGTAACACATCTGAAATGTAACGTCCACTGTTCACAGTGCCGTCAATGCGAACAAGAGGTGACCGAGACGTGTAACCAATGGCACCCCATACCATCACAACGTGTGATACGCCAGTATGACGATGACGAATACACGCTTCGAATGTGCGTTCACCGCGATGTCCCCAAACACGGGCGCGACCAACATGATGCTGTAAACAGACCCTGGATTCATCCGAAAAAATGACGTTTTGCTATTCGCACACCTAGGTTCGTCGTTGAGTACACCATCGCAGCATCAAGGGTAACCGCAGCCATGGTCCCCGAGCTGATAGTCCATGCTGCTGCAAACGTCGTCGAACTTTTCGTGCAGATGGTTGTTGTCTTGCAAACGTCCCCATCTATTCACTCAGGGATCGAGACGCGAGCAGCAATGTCGCGATACGGTAAACCGCAATCGCGATAGGCTACAGTCTGACCTTTATAAATGTCGGAAACGTGATGGTACGCATTTCTCCTCCTTACACGAGGCATCACAACAACGTTTCACAAGGCAAAGCCGGTCAACTGCTGTTTGTTTATGAGTAATCGGTTGGAAACTTTCCTCATGTCAGCACGTTGTAGGTGTCGCCACCGGCGCCAACCTTGTGTGAATGCTCTGAAGAGCTAATCATTTGCATATCACAGCATCTTCTTCCTGTCGCTTAAATTTCGCGTCTGTGGCACGTCATCTTCGTGGTGCAGCAATTTTAATGGCCAGTAGTGTACCTTTAAGCGAAAAATTCACATAACCTACACAAGAGATAAACATGTAATAATCGTTATTCAGAAAGAAAATAAACAAAAACACCCACTGAAGATTGCGTATATGGTGGAGAGACATGTGTGGGTAGCAACAAAAGTATAAAACGGTGTATCGCGATGGCTTGCTTTCTGCGATGCTACCTCGACGACACCTTTGCCAGAACTGACACTGTGGCCACGATGTGACCTTTCAGTCACTGATTAAGCAGCACCAGCGCAAAGGTTTCTAACATCAGTGAAACTTAAAAACACAGACTGCTTAAGTGTGTGGGACACGTACCAAACAGGCCGATCAGGGGATGTTGAAGGTATATGGAGAAGAGCAGCACGAATGGCGGACGGTCACAGGTTTGTCTGATCCGTGGGACAGCATCATGGAGGTGCTGAAGAAACTGAACTAGCAGACGCTTCAAGATAGACGCAAAATATCGGTCAAAGTTTCTAGAATCAACTTTAAGTGGTGGGTCTGGGAACATTCTGCGCCCCCTACGCAGCCCGTGCCTCAGGGATCGCGAGGCGCTCGGTACGTCAGTGGAATGGCAAGGAGCCCTCATAACCAACATGCACTTTTCAGTGGTTTACAGTGTACTTACGTAGACGTAGGTTACGCGACTCGCTGGAGGTCACTGGAGTTAGAAACTTCAAGTATCTATGGCAGTGTCTCCCAACCTCCCTGACACCATTGCAGCGAAACACAGTCAATAATATTAAGTTCGTCTACATGTACACCAAAACGCAGATCAGCCAGACATGTCATCTGAACCAGCATTTCCACACCTACATACATTGTCCACAAGCCACTGTACGGTGTGTGACTGAGGGTACTCTGACACGGGAAAGGACAGGCCTAGTATTGGTACACTCACAGAGAAAGCGAGAGAAAAACGGCTGTCTGTAAGCCTCAGTGCGAGCGCTAATTGCTCTCATCTTATCTTCGTGGTCCTGACGCGAAATGTACGTTGGCGGCGGCAGAATTATTCCCCAGTCAGCTTCTAAATTTTTCCTGGAAGGAAGGTCGCCTTTCCTCCAGAGGTTCCCATTTAAGTTCTCGAAGGATTTCTGTTACACTTAAGTGTTGTACGAAGCTACAGCAACAAATCTAGCGACCCGCCCCTGAACTGCTTCGATGTCTTCCTTCAGTCCGACTCGATACGGATCCCAAACACTGAGCCAGTATTCTTATATGAGGTTTCCTTTATAGGTGAACCACTCTTTTCTAAAATTCTGCAAAAAACTGAAGTCGTCCATTCGTCTTCCCTACCACAATGCTCACAAGCTCGTTCCATTTTATTTCGCTGCGCAACGCTACACTCAGATGTTTAAATGACGTGACTGTGTCAATAGGGCACTACTAACGCCTGCTCCACCTGCGAGTGGAACAGGAAAGCGGGTGGCAAGTCGCGGTAGAAAGTACCCTCCGCCAGTGCGCTCACTGTGTACGGAGCGGGTACTCTGCCGGCACGTCACCGCGCACACTAGGCTCTGCCTGGCACGGGCCGCTTATCTCGCCCCTCTGCAAACACCGGCCTACTTGCAGGCGCAACAGACTGTCTACGCCTGCGCCCTGGTCTGAAGTCGGCCCTCCCAAGTGAGGACCGGCTGGCTGGCGCTGGCCCTGCCGCTGGACAGTAGAGATGGGCAAAACTGTTCTTTTCAGAGATCGGATCAGAACTGTTCACTCCCTGAAATGAATTAGCTTTTTCATGACTCACCACTCATTTAGAATAGAAAATAAATGGAAGGCACATTGCCCTTTAAACTTGGTTTTTCCAGTACTATACCTGTATTTTGATCTTATTTGATCCTATTTTGAAGTAACACAGATAATGAGTAAGAATTTTGTATTGTTTATTGAAATTTCCACGATATGACAAAGTTTTTGATTATTGATTTATTTTGCACTATCGTGGTTTTTTGTGTGATCGGAAAATGTTGTAACTTGAGATTTACATTAACAATATACTTGGCTATAATGTATTGAAATTTCATTAACCTCATACAAATACATCGCAAGCCATATATTTTTAAAGTAAACGTTTCCTTCCGAAGACGCCTAAAATCGCAAAATCCGTACCAGAATAAGAAAAAAAAATATAAATTTGACTGTAAAACGAAAGTGCTGCATATAGCCTTACGCAGAATAAAACAAGGAAAATATTGGTGTATCACATTTTGCGATACGTTTATCGGTTCGCTCGTAATTAAAGCGTAAATTCGAGTGTCCATCATAAAAATCCTATAGTAAGAGGAGTCGTCAGGAACCTAATCTGATCAGTTTAAACAAATAAAAATAAAATAAAAACAAATGATGTATACATAACATAATAATGTAATATACATAGCGGTATTACTACGAAGAACAATATCCAGTAGAGACGAACTCCGATGCAGAAGCACTGAGTCGAGCCGCGAGCTGTATTACTGCGTGAGCTAAGACCGCATAGACCGGAGTGACACCTGAGTTGCTTTGCTCAACACTCTGGCTAGAGTCGAGAACGGTGGGGTGAGCGTTGAACGGGCGAGTTCTGAGGGTGGGGGGAGCAGTGAACTCACCCGCTCCGAGACAAATCGTCCGTTCCCTTGCGAGCAGGTTGTTGCAAGTAGTTCCTATGTTATCCGCTAGGTGGCTCTCTGTCCTGTTGCTCGCATCAACTGCCCAGAGGGCAGGACGTGCGACTGAAACGATCGCCGACAGAGTGCGATGCGAAGTTAAGCTGCGGCAGACGATGCACAGAGATGGCACGGCATATGTGAAACACAAAATCCAATTGGGCACTGCACAATGCAGGCAGCCAAGGTAGAAGCAGGGCAGAGGCCGGCGCTGGCTGTGTTGTGTGGCGTGCACTGTGCTGTGACCAGCAGAGGCGCTGCTGATATGCTACGTCTCTCTCTCTCTCTCTCTCTCTCTCTCTCTCTCTGCCGTGGGAAACGTTTGGAGCTACCGTTCTTTTTTTCTGAATCACCGATTGTTCACTCCTTTGAAAGATTTAACTCTATGAATAAGTTCAAGAGCGGATCCCCCATCTCTACTGGACAGAACACAAGCCTGCTCGAGTTGTGACCGCGCCGCCAGACACAGCGCGTGACCCCAACTCACTAGGCCGCTCACACAGGGAGGCAGAGAGAGGTGGCTTGTAGAGTTGTACGAAAGAACTGAAGGTTCCTTAGGATTAATGTAAAAGATAGTCATGTAACTGATGAGCGTGTTGCCGTACTACTCATACTGCGCTGCTAAACTAGGTAACACGTTCCAGAACACCGACCTACCTCCCCTCCCTCTTCCAGGAGATCTGAGATATTTACGGTCCAATGACTGGATTTGCCCTTACAACCATTTCGACTGGGACACAAATTATTCGCTATACAGAGATACCAGTTGAGCCGGCTGAGTTTCGGCGTGGTTGAGACTGCAGCGCTGAATCCCAGAATAATCTCGTCGAGGCCAAGATTTCCGTGGCAGAGTAACCCACGATATGTCCTGTGGAGATACAGACGCTCGGTTACTTCTGACTTGCTGGATTGCGAGAGTCGAGTGCGGCGATCGTGTTCGACGCACCTCTCACGCACTGTGCGTGTCGGCTGACTTGTGTAGGTTTTGCCACACTGGCAAGCTATTCTTTAGATTCCAGCATTCCGCATCGTCCTTTGCCGAACCGAGAAGAGCACAAGTGTTTGTAGGTGAGCGAAAGATTACTTTGACAGGCTGTTTTCTTAAGATTCTGCATAATTTTGACGAAATATTGCCGAAGTTGCGGGAGGAACGCCCTGGACATCGTCCTCTAGCATTACTTTTCCTCAACAGTAGTTGTCCATACGAGTATTATTTTTCCAGATTTCGACAAGTCAATGTTATCTCAGTTGCTTTTCATATAATATACACAGTATGTTATATTTCAAGCTAAACGTTTTGAGAAGGAATTACTTTATAAAATGTTTTAGTTTCGATGTTGTAATCGATAAGCACTAGTTCTGAATGTACAGTTAAAAATTACTTTTTCTAGAAACAGTTGAAATTACGAGTTACTGGCAGACTTAAAATTTCTATTAGTAATTACGCATTCCTGTATTGTTTACTATGTTTATTTCTGCATTCATTTATGAAATAATAATCGAAATTAATAATGTAACGGAAAGTAGTTGAAATTCTTTTGTTAAGAAAATTGTAAACCCTTTGGAATATTTTTATCTCCGCAGAGTGTGAGAGTCGTAACGTTCCCCCTGCTGCGATCGGACGTATTTTTGAATTTTTGTGCGAACAATGTAATTTCCTCTTTGTTAATGTGAAAAATCAGAATCCTGTATGATATACTAAAATGTGCAAAAATATATTTACGTAAAAAATGCTGCAACAACAATCATCCAATTTATTTAGTTCAAACCAACCGTGAGGATCTGATGAGAGATTTTCAGCTTCAAGAATCAGACCCCTAGAAAAGAAGAACTGGAACCATCTCAAGAAGACAAGCTAACAAACAATCCTGTTGGAGGAACATCCGTAACTGAGCATTATACCAGAGGTTGAAAATACCACTTCAACCACGGACGACATCTGAAGATGGGCTTATAAGAGCCCGAAACCGATCGTGTGATATTAAAAGAATTTTACAACTGAAGCGGTATTTTCAACCTCTGGTAAGACAAACTAAGTAAGCTTCTAACGTTTATTGTAATCTTCGCTCCTCTCAAATCTTTATAAAAGACTTTGGTCATTAATTACTTTCACTGGACATTCAGTAATGTGGACAATAGGTGAAAAAAATGGTTCAAATGGCTCTGAGCACTATGGGACTTAACACCTATGGTCATCAGTCCCCTAGAACTTAGAACTACTTGCACCTAACTAACCTACGGACAACACACACCACCCAGTCATCACGAGCAGAGAAAATCCCTGACCCCTCCGAGAATCGAACCCGGGAACCCGGGCACGGGAAGCGAGAACGCTACCGTGTAAGGTGTCAGGCAAATCCAACACCTTCCATGAAAACCCTGACATGATAAGCAAATACAGTAGTATGTCACATAGCTCCGAATAAATCGTGACATTAAATTAACCAAAGTAATACGAGTAACGAGTGAGCAAATGGAATACCACAGACTAACACAAGAATGCCTAAATGCATGTCATACCTTCCCACCCTAAAATAGACGCAGTTCCGAGGGGAGAAAGGAGAACAGAAGCCGAGAGCAGAACCGTGTTAAGCTAGAAGGCCCTACGATAAGGGACGGACACCCACGTCGCCAGCTAACCTCCAGGACCACCCCGCAGCCCATGTTAAAAGCTTGAGCCCTCCAGAAGAACAGTATAGATCTTACGATAACACTAAAAGGGACACACCAGCCGCAAGTTTTAGCGTGAGACTTTTTCGCGTCTCTGTTACGTTGCAAACGTTAAAAACATTGCCCCACCACGAAAAGTAACCGCCAGGACCACCCCCCAGACCATATTAATAGATAGAGCCCTCCAGAAGAACAGTATAGATCTTACGTTAACACTAAAAGGGCCACACCAGCTGCAAGTTTAAGCGTGAGAATTTTTCGCGTCTCTGTTACGTTGCAAACTTGAAAAACAATGCCCCACCACGAAAAGTATAACGTTTCTCATTGGATAGACAGAATTTTTGTAGGCGGAGCTTAAGGTTAACATTGAGACCCTGATTGGTCAGATGAAAACACAGCCAGATAGTGATTTTTTAAACCAACTTCGGTAAATTGTAGTAAGGAGAAGTTAGGAGAGAGTTGCTTCCGAGCCGGCGAGCTTTATGGAGCTGCGTCGCCCGCCGCCCTCTGACGCTGCCTAACCAACGACAAGGTAATGAACGCACGCGATGCCGCATAACAGCGCATAAAGCTTCACTCAGAACTGCAGAAGTCTCATCTGTTACACCTCCGTTTTGCGTAATACTAGCGTCGATCGTCAATTAAAGCTTATGGTATTCACATTTGCTACGTAAGTTAAAATCTGAAACGCGATGATTTTTCTGTTATATAATTATTGAGAAGCCACATCAGCCACTGTAATTTACGACAAGTTAGATAAGTAATTAAAGATAATTGAGGGTCACTGTAGACCATTTTGATAGTTTTCTCTTTTGTGAAACTTTATTTAAACCTAGATTATGGAAGTGATATGGCATAGGTCATCCTTCGATCCATTGTAGAACTTGGAAACCCATTCAGGGAATATTCGTTCACATTTTTGTTGAACGCAGTTGGTTTTTATCATCCTGTATTAAAATATTTCCTTTTATCAATAGTGCAATTTATAAACAATGTTTTGTGAGTAGAATAAAAATTCCAATGGTAAACTTAACTGATTTTTCGACGTTATTTTACCAGCTAACTAAAAATAGGAAAGCCTTGAACCCCTTCCACTAAATTTAGTTAGTATTAAGATTCTTTTACAGGGAGTGCATTGGAGCTGACGCTGAAATCATTAAGGATTTGATTATATCATCGCTAGTCTCACTGAACTCTTCTGAACTCTACATGTCATGTGTGGTCTGGTGTCTCCTTACCAGCAACAGGTCCCAGGTTCAAACTAGTCAATTCCCTAAAAAACACGCTCAGAGCGTCGTTGCGCGAAAGTGGTAGGGAGACACGACTTAGATCAAACAGAAACCACGCAGAATGTTAGGGAATGGCGACCCTGCCAGCATGGTGAAATACCATGATTGAAGGTCGACCACATGCCTAACTAGGTCAGAAAAATATCTTGTTGAAAAATTTTTGTAACAAAAGTATTCACTGTTGAGCGAAAAATAGGTTGAGGAAAGGGCGTGATGAAATAGCGTTGTTATATCTGATTCGGAATTACTGTTCATGAGTGACAAATAAATCCATGAGAGGGACCCTAGTGAAGAGCGAGACGACGTAGAAATATCGTGGCAAGAAGTCGATGTCATCCGACTCCAACCCCGAAACCTCATGGAATACTATTTACTCCAGGAAAATTCCAAGGATCACAACAATTGAAATAATCACCATCTATCGGCTGAGTTATGCATTACACTTCTCAGATTCTCACTCTCAAGGAGGTGAGTACCAGTGTTTCAGTGAGGTACACAGGTGGTTTTTGTCATTTGTGGACGTTTTTCAATAAAGCACATCCAATGCGACGACTAAATGCAATGAAGGTTGCAACGGAGGCCTGTTTGATCCAAAAAGGATGGAATTTCGGTCGCTTTCGGTCCTCATGTATCATCGTAGGTTGTCGATATGCTACGGGGAGACAGGTCATTACGCAAGGCGAGTTGGACAAGGCCGCCACCGCATTACAACCTCACGAGGAAACCAAATTCTGGCCATGTCTGAGTTGCGGCGCCGTACGGATACGGCCAGAGGACCGCAAAGCGACCTCAAAAGGGCCACTGGATCCACTGTGTCCGATCAGACTGTAAGGAACAGGTTACGAAAAACTACCTCACGTCCCAGATGTCGTGTTCGAGTGCCCCGCTGCACACGACAACATCTCGCAGGTCGCCTTCAGTTCTAACGTTCCCATGTCAACCGGCAACTTCGTCACTAGCGAAGCGTGTTGTTCACAGATGAGTCTAGGAATCCACTGATGCAAGGTGATGGCGGTGTCGTGTGTAGAGACCCGTGGTAGCGGTACCTTCCAAATTTTGGCCAGGAAATCGGCAGACTTCCAGGATTCAAGGATGTAGCGGCGGGGTACCAGTGTTGACAGCCACGCAGACCTTGTCTCTGTCCATGGTGGCCTTACCGCCTGTTCCACCAGGGACTCTCCAACAACTCTCATGGCCTTTCACCGAGGAAGGGGAATGGGTACCACAGGGTACCTCCGGGGAATTATATGAGGCATGCCATGTATGTGTCAGGCAGTGATGAACGCTCACTGAGGCCATACACGTCACTGAAGCTCTCAAAGTTCAATGGAAAGCACCCTCGATGACGGTGTGATTTATTGTATCCATTTTGTTTTCAACGCCTGTCGGACATTTCAGTTCCTCTCATGTAAACCATCGAGGATGTAATGGTGTGTTGTTGAGTTCTTACACTGAAGAGCCAAAGAAACTGATGCACCTGCTTAATGTCGTGTAGGATCCCCGCGAGAAGTGCCGCAGCGCGACATGGCATGGACTCAGCTAATGTGTGATGTGGTGCTGGAGGGAATTGACACCATGAATCCTGCAGGGCTGTCCATAAATCAGTAAGAGTACAAGGCAGTGGAGATCTCTTCTAAGCAACACGTTGCAAGGCATCCCAGATACGCCCAATAATGTTCATGATGGGGAGTTCGGGGGCCAGCGGAAGTGTTTAAACTCAGAAGAGTGTTCCTGGAGCCAGTCTGTATCAATTCTGGACGTGTAGGGATTCGCATTGTCCTGTTGGAAACGTCCAAGTCCGTCGGAATGCACAATAGACATGAATGGATGCAGGGATCAGACAGGATGCTTACATGAATGTCACCTGTCAGAGTCGTATAGACGTATCAAAGGTCCCATATCAGTCCAACTGCACGCGCTGCACGTCAGCTTGAACAGTCCCCTGCTGACATGCAGGGTCCAGGGATTCATGAGGTTGTCTCCACATCCGTAAACGTACATCCGCTCAATAAAATTTGTAACGAGAGTCGTCCGACCAGGCAACACGTTTCCAATCATCAACAGTCCAATGCCAGTTTTGACGGGCCCAGGCGAGGCGTAAAGCTTTGTGCCGTGCAGTCATCAAGGGTACACGAGTGGGTCTTCGGCTCCGTAGGCCCATATCGATGATGTTTCGTCGAATGCGTCACATACTGACACTTGTTGACGGCCCGGCATTGAAACCTGCAGCATTCTGCTTAGGGGTAAACTTCTGTCACTTTGAACGATTCTCTTCAGTCGTCGTTGGTTCCGTTCTTGCAGGATCTTTTTCCGGCAACAGTGATCTCGGAGATTTGATATTTTACCGGATTTTTGATATTCACGGTACATTCGTGAAATAGTCGTACGGTAAAATACCCCCTTCATCGCTACCTCGGAGACGCGTCCCATCGCTTGTGCGCCGACTATAACACCACGTTGAAACTCAATTAAATCTTGATACCCTGCTATTGTCCGCCCCCGGTAGCTGAATGGATGCCGGCACGGTAGCTCAGCGTGTTCGGTCAGAGGATTAGCAGCCTTCTGTAATAAAAAAAACTGAGTTAATCGATCAACAACGAACTTAAACGGATGTCATGACGTCCGACCCGAGCATATGCAAGGAACGAAAGTGAACAAAATGAGATTAAAAAAAAAAAAAAACAATGGTCAGCGTGACGGATTGTCAATCCTCTGAGCCGTGGTTCAATTCCCAGCTGGGTTGGGGAATTTTTCCGGCCCAGGGACTGGGTGTTGTGCTCTGTCCTCATATATTTTTGTATTTCTTTTTCAAAATTTAAACTTCATGTAAATTTTTGTTAAACGGTTTCGGAAAGCTGCCATAAAGAAAAGAAAAGAAAGATAAACAGCAAACAAAGATAATCAAGTAAAAGCAAACAAAATGAAAGAGACAAAAACAAAACACGATCAACTAGGACCCGCCTCCACGTGGCGGGACACGGGCAACGGTGCGATCGGATGTGGGAACTGGTGTGGAGGTTCACCCATATCAGCGCCCATATACCGACCACAGCGGCTAAGTGGTCAATAAAGACCCACCTTACGCAATTAGGTGGTGGGTCGTAAAACCAGGGCGGCCAGTGAAAAAAAAAAAGTGTCATCATCACATTGAAAGACCGGCAACCGGCGAACGGTCTGCCCGACGTGGGGGGGGGGGGGGGTTAGGGTGCTAGACATACGATTAAATTAAATAAAACCCGCTATTGTAGCAGCAGTAACCGATCTGACAACTGCGCGACACTTGTTGTCTGCCTGTTTACATATCTCTGTATTTTAATACGCATGTCTATACCAGTTTCTTTGGCGCTTCACTGTAATTTGTGAAAGATAAAGATATAATTTGGTATAGTACCGAATCCTCAATTATTGTTCAGTGGATTAGGGCACGGGCCCAAGGTCATGTTCCCCTAATTCTTTTGAGCAGTGTATCTTATCGTCTCTCTATTGCGAAAGCCAAACTCAGACACATAACGAGATTTCTTTTCGTCTCTATAGCCCGCATCTCGTGGTCGTGCGGTAGCGTTCTCGCTTCCCACGCCCGGGTTCCCGCGTTCGATTCCCGGCGGGGTCAGGGATTTTCTCTGCCTCGTGATGGCTGGGTGTTGTGTGATGTCCTTAGGTTAGTTAGGTTTAAGTAGTTCTAGGGGACTGATGGCCATAGATGTTAAGTCCCATAGTGCTCAGAGCCATTTGAACCATTTTTTTCGTCTCTATATTGCGAAGCTAAACTCGGAGAGTTGCATCTTTTGTGGACTGTAGAGCAAGTTCGTAGATAATGCTGAACAGAGTGTACGAGAGATGTTCAGGGGAGGTAAAGGGGATTCGCTGTATGGAGAGCTACTCCGTTCTCGCCAACTCCTGGTGCGTAAATTTGGAACACCGGGATTGGGAGTAGACTACGCAAGAAATCTGCCGTCTACGCGCTTTATCTCACGTAGGCATCATGGGAATAAGGTAAGGGAGATTACTGCACGTTTTGTATGTAAGCTCGTTGGCTGTGTCACTGGAATGAGGTAGGGAGGAACAACTCTGCAGTCTACGTACTCTCTGGCACGAAACACGCAGTGCCTTACGGAATATACATGTACACGGAGAAAAACGTTGACACTATTCAGATGCTGTATGCTACTTTTGTCACGACGTCAGCATCATCACTGTGGCCGCGCGGTTAGAGGTGCCTTATCACTGACTGCGCGGCCCCTCCCGCCGGAGGTTCGAGTCCTCACTCGGGCATGGGTGTATGTGTTGTTCTTAGCATAAGTTAGTATAACTTAGTTAAGTAGTGTGTAAGGCTAGGGACCGACGACCTAAGCAGTTTCATCCCTTAGAAATGCACACACAGTTGAACAACATCACTGTCGGCCGTTCGATATCTACTTCTGGGTAAATGCGTCCTCTAGAACCTTGCATGGATTATGGCCTTCAGATTAAACCCAATCACGACTCTCCTGCATGTGTCATAATGTCATGCGGCCACCTATTGCGACGTCTCCGTGGTATTTTCTTACCTCTTGGCATCCGGCAGACACCTTCCGTCGTCTAGTTACCACGCTTTGCTCTGGCTACATGTCCCTAAGAGCTGCGTTTTCATCGCACCTATAAACGCCTTCCACTCCACTACTGACTGTTTCCCCGTCTCCCAAAGTCTCTGCTCCTCACTAGGCAAGTTTTTTCAGGGTAAAAGTCAGTTCTCCTGAGGCGTAGCTCCGTATATCGATCCTGCCTTGGAGGCGGTTAAGTGGGAGATGTGTCTCAGAGCTGGATAGTGACAGATGGTGACGCGAGACTAGATGCGCACGTAGTTTATGTATCAGCCGGTAGAGGACAATATTGGATAGGGGGGGACTGTGATTTTAGTTTCGATTGTGCCCACTAGAGTGCACTAAAGTAGTAGAATGTTTTCCATAAACTGTTCTAGTATTTTCATAAAGTGTTATTATGTCTTTTTGTGTATGTAAAATGTTATAAATGTGTTTTAGCAGTATGAATGATGCGTGAGTGTGGTTTAAGGTTAATATGAAGATAATTGTTTAACGAGTTATGTAGTGGGATTTAGTGTGGGAACATTTCGAAGAAGTATGGATATGAACAAAGGGGATTTGTGTAGAAAAGATTTGTAAAGTAAGTTTATGGTAAAGGTAAAGTGAACTCAGGTATAAATAACAATAAAAATGGCTAAATGGCTCTGAGCACTATGGGACTTAACGTCTTAGGTCATCAGTCCCCTAGAACTTATAACTACTTAAACCTAACTAACCTAAGGACATCACCGAGCGAGGTGGCGCAGTGGTTAGACACTGGACTCGCATTCGGGAGGACGACGGTTCAATCCCGCGTCCGGCCATCCTGATTTAGGTTTTCCGTGATTTCCCTAAATCACTCCAGGCAAATGCCGGGATGGTTCCTCTGAAAGGGCACGGCCGACTTCCTTCCCCATCCTTCCCTAATCCGATGAGACCAATGACCACGCTGTCTGGTCTCCTTCCCCAGACAACCAACCAACCTAAGGACATCACACACAGCCATGCCCAAGGCAGGATCCGACCCTGCGACCGTAGCAGTCCCACGGTTCCGAACTGCAGCACCTAGAACCGCAAGACCACCGCGGCCGGCATAAATAACAATAGTAAATAACTTTATGCATAAATAAAACTTTAGCATATTTGATAATTTCGTCGGTAAAAAGTGCAGTCGTTAGATTTACTATTTTGCGATTGGTTATTGATGAAAAGCGCGGACTGACGCGGGGAAAGTGTTGTTTTGCTATTGGCTGTTGAGTAAACTGACCAATGGTAAAGCAGTATTCTTCGCGCACCTTTCTCTGCTGGTAGAGAAGACTTATAGTATTCTAGATAAAGAGTGGAAGCCTAGCCATGAAACAGTTCGGACGTGTGTAGTAGTAGTTCCGATGGAAACGATAAGTTGCCGGACCTAGCAGTTTTTGATACAGGGTGTTTCAAAAATGACCGGTAGATTTGAAACGGCAATAAAAACTAAACGAGCAGCGATAGAAATACACCGTTTGTTGCAATATGCTTGGGACAACAGTACATTTTCAGGCAGACAAACTTTCGAAATTACAGTAGTTACAATTTTCAACAACAGATGGCGCTGCGGTCTGGGAAACTCTATAGTACGATATTTTCCACATATCCACCATGCGTAGCAATAATATGGCGTAGTCTCTGAATGAAATTACCCGAAACCTTTGACAACGTGTCTGGCGGAATGGCTTCACATTCAGATGAGATGTACTGCTTCAGCTGTTCAATTGTTTCTGGATTCTGGCGGTACACCTGGTCTTTCAAGTGTCCCCACAGAAAGAAGTCACAGGGGTTCATGTCTGGCGAATAGGGAGGCCAATCCACGCCGCCTCCTGTATGTTTCGGATAGCCCAAAGCAATCAAACGATCATCGAAATATTCATTCAGGAAATTAAAGACGTCGGCCGTGCGATGTGGCCGGGCACCATCTTGCATAAAACACGAGGTGTTCGCAGTGTCGTCTAAGGCAGTTTGTACCGCCACAAATTCACGAAGAATGTCCAGATAGCGTGATGCAGTAATCGTTTCGGATCTGAAAAATGGGCCAATGATTCCTCTGGAAGAAATGGCGGCCCAGACCAGTACTTTTTGAGGATGCAGGGACGATGGGACTGCAACATGGGGCTTTTCGGTTCCCCATATGCGCCAGTTCTGTTTATTGACGAAGCCGTCCAGGTAAAAATAAGCTTCGTCAGTAAACCACATGCTGCCCACATGCATATCGCCGTCATCAATCCTGTGCACTATATCGTTAGCGAATGTCTCTCGTGCAGCAATGGTAGCGGTGCTGAGGGGTTGCCGCGTTTGAATTTTGTATGGATAGAGGTGTAAACTCTGGCGCATGATACGATACGTGGACGTTGGCGTCATTTGGACCGCAGCTGCAACACGGCGAACGGAAACCCGAGGCCGCTGTTGGATCACCTGCTGCACTAGCTGCGCGTTGCCCTCTGTGGTTGCCGTACGCGGTCGCCCTACCTTTCCAGCACGTTCATCCGTCACGTTCCCAGTCCGTTGAAATTTTTCAAACAGATCCTTTATTGTATCGCTTTTCGGTCCTTTGGTTACATTAAACCTCCGTTGAAAACTTCGTCTTGTTGCAACAACACTGTGTTCTAGGCGGTGGAATTCCAACACCAGAAAAATCCTCTGTTCTAAGGAATAAACCATGTTGTCTACAGCACACTTGCACGTTGTGAACAGCACACGCTTACAGCAGAAAGACGACGTACAGAATGGCGCACACACAGACTGCGTTGTCTTCTATATCTTTCACATCACTTGCAGCGCCATCTGTTGTTGAAAATTGTAACTACTGTAATTTCGAAAGTTTGTCCGCCTGAAAATGTACTGTTGTCCCAAGCATATTGCAACAAACGGTGTATTTCTATCGCTGCTCGTTTAGTTTTTATTGCCGTTTCAAATATACCGGTCATTTTTGAAACACCCTGTACATCAAAAGTGTGATAAAGTGACGACATAATTATTCCGATGGGCGTGTAGAAATTTCGGAAATTTTAAGTGAATTTTGTGACGAAGAAAGACATATATTCCGCGTGGCGTATTGAGCAGGTCGGTGGCTAAAAACTGTGACTGCATTAGGTACGACAGACTTAATATTTGGGGAGCATTCTCAATCAAAAACCATCAGTATTTTTGTAGCTATTACGTTTTCGGGAAATGCAACACCATAAACTTGCTAACGTGAGTGAAAGGGATTATGATTGACTGTGTTAAGACTAGCACGGGCTTGGCAGTGACACTTGTTCACCTAAGCTTCAGAATATATTAATTGAGGACAAAATTTCAAACCTTTCATTTGTGTGAAAACTTTCTCCCGGAACGTAGATTAGTGACTTAAATTGCAGCCTGGTTCACGTCGAAGTACAGTAGGTTTCACTCGGCTTTCCTACTGATGTTCACAGGAAGGTGCGGTGCAGGTCCGTCGTAAAAGGGATGGAAAGAACCGCGCCGCTGCACTGCCTGCTGTTAGTCAAAGGGCTGCTCACAAGGGAACCTCCCCATCGCACCCCTCTCAGATTTAGTTATAAGTTGGCACAGTGCATAGGCCTTGAAAAACTGAACACAGGTCAATCGAGAAAACAGGAAGAAGTTGTGTGGAAGTATGAAAAAAAAGCAAAATATACAAACTGAGCAGTCCATGTGGAAGATAGGTAACATCAAGAACTACATGAGCACAGCAGTGCCATGGTCCCGTGGTGAGCGTGAGCAATTGCGGAATGAGAGATCCTTTGTTCAAGCCTTCCTTCAATCGAAAATTTTAATTTTTTATTTTCAGACAATTATCAAAGTTCAGGCACTCACATATAATCAACTTCGCTCTCCAAAATTCCAGGACATGTTTAGATTTGCTTGGACATATGCAGGATTTGACGGTCTACACACGGAAAAATTTGAAAACGTTAAAAACATATGTTTTGACAGAGCACAGGGAAAACTGTGCGTCTGTGAAACTATTGCATTCATTTTTTGCATTTTATGTGACAAACTCTTATGTTTTCATCACTTTTTTGGGAGTGATTATCACATCCGCAAGAAAACCTAAATCGGGCAAGGTAGAAGAATCTTTTTACCCATTCGCCAAGTGTACAAGTTAGGTGGATCGACAACATATTCCTGTCATGTGACGGACATGCCGTCACCAGTGTCGTATAGAATATATCAGACGTGTTTTCCTGTGGACGAATCGGCTGACCTACGACCATGCGACCAAATGTTTTCGGTTCCCATTGGAGAGGCACGTCCTTTCGTCTACTAATCGCACGGTTTTGCGGTGCGGTTGCAAAACACAGACACTAAACTTATTACAGTGAACAGAGACGTCAATGAAGAACGGACAGATCATAACATTGCGAAAATAAAGACAATAAATTTTTCGGTCGCGGGAAGATCTGAACCAAGGACCCCTCGTTCCGCAGCTGCTCACGCTAACCACGGGACCACTGCGCTCTTGCGCTTGCACTTTCCTTGATGTTGCCTATGTTGCACATGGACTACTCAGTTTGTATATTTTGCTTATTTTTTTCATAGTTCCACACAACTTCTTCCTGTTTTCTCGATTGATCTGTGTTCAGTTTTTCAAGGCCTATCCACTGTGCCAAATTATAACTCAATCTGAGGGGGGTGCGATGGGGAGGTTCCCTTGTCAGAAAAGCTAACGTGGGGAATTTAAGTACATCGTCTGTTTCAGTGAAATCTATTTTCTTTTTTCCGATGACACTAATATCATCACCAGAGACGAATTTGTGAGATGTCTTTCCTGGAAGGTCGCGAATGTACAAGTTTTCTGAGACAGGACTAAATCCGGCGTGTAGCCATTTCAAGTTTTTGGAATTTGCTACGGTCATGAAATGTGTGAATTCTGAAAAATCTGTTACTACATCTATATTCCGCAAACCACCTGTTCCATTTGCGACTACTTCGCGGGACGGATGACTACCGGTTACCCTCTGTGTGTGCTCGGGTCTGATTTTATCTTCATCGTCTTTTCACGAGATGTACGTAGGAGGAAGTAACGTATTTGTTGACTCTTCTAGGGACATCCCTCTTGGAACTTGAACACTAAACCATAACGTGATGCTGAACGCCTCTCTTGCACCGTCTGCCACTGGATTTGGTTGATCATCTGTATGGAGCTTTCGTGCTCATTAAATGAATCCGTAAAGAAACGCGCTGCTCCGCTTTGGATCTTCCTTTTTCTTTTCTTATCAGTGCTATCTGGTACGGGTCACAAACTAACGAACAATATTGAAGTATTGGTCGAACTAGTGTTTTATAAGCTACCTCCTTTGTTGATGACTATATTTCCTGAGCATCCTTCCAATGAATCTCAGACTGGCCTCTGCCTTACTCGCAACTGATTTTATGTCGTCGTTCCACTTCAAATCGCTCCGTAAGCATAGACCCACACATTTTATGGAGGCAACTGCTTCCAGCGATTGTTCTGCCAACGTTAATCACACACTAAAGGATCTTTCTGATTACGTATTCACTATAAGTACTATTGTTTATGCTGACAGTTAACTGCCATTCCCTGCAGCAAGCGTCGATCCCCTGCATTTCGTCATAATTTTCCAGCGCCGCGACTTCTTTGTATGCAACAGCCTCAGCAGCGAAAAGCCTCATGCAATTTTCTACGTTATCTATTATGTCACTTACATACTCTGAAACGTAATGGTTCCATAACACTCCCCTGATCTAGACCCGAAATTTCTTTTACTTCTGAAGACATTTCTTTC
Organism: Schistocerca cancellata; assembly: GCF_023864275.1. Taxonomy (NCBI): domain Eukaryota; kingdom Metazoa; phylum Arthropoda; class Insecta; order Orthoptera; family Acrididae; genus Schistocerca; species Schistocerca cancellata. The sequence goes on along the minus strand of NC_064626.1, from coordinate 1,139,028,770 downwards.
TTTCAGAAAGGCATGCTGCAGGGTGGCTACTCAAACTTGAGAAATTCTTTCCCTGAGAACTGCAGATATGGAGAGCAATATGGTGTCATAAGAAGTTCCTGATAATTAACAGCTAACAGTGGTGCAGGGGAGGGGGCCAGGGTTGATCATCTCTCAATGACGACTTTTCTTTCCTCTCGGCTGAGATAGTCTGACCGCAGTTTTTAATCACTGATAATTTATGTGGAATAATATTTATGGTGTGGGTTCCTGTTGTCATGTCCTAGTTCATGAACCACGGGCAACGATAAGTGGCCAAGTAAATGGTCTTGACAGTCGGGATACCAGTTACTTTGGAATAAGGCTGGGCATCTTGGACATATTCTGAGTCGTGGTCACCTTTGTGCTCAGACGGCAAAGACTACCAAATCCACCGGTTAGTCCCTCAACCGTTAGGGGTAAAACTCAATGGGACCCGGGGCAAGTAAGTCTAGCAACCTGCTTCCCTGGTACTTTAAATATGATGCTGGCAACAATCAGAGCAAAATGCCTCGGACCTTTGGAGGTGACAGAGTCCCACCTCTAATTGACAAACCAGGGACTCCTAAGATACGACTCTGCAAACGAATGGTAACGAGATGGGGAGCTATTAATATCAACGGGGACTACTCTGGGAAGAAGGTAGAGCTGGCAGAGGCTGCAAGTAAGATGGGGTTGGACGTTTTAGCTGTTAGTGACATTCGGGTAAGGGGTGAGAAAGAAGAGGAAGTGGGAGAATACAAGGTCTACCTGTCAGGAGACAAAGCGGGAATAGCACAATGGTGTGTAGGGCTTTACATCAGGATAGAAATGGAACCCAGCGTAGTTGCAATAAGGTATGTAAACGAACGACTGATATGGATAGATTTGACAGTGTCTAGCAAGAAAATTAGGATTGCGTCAGTATATTCGCATTGTGAAGGGACAGATCAAGATAAGATGTTGTTGTTGTTGTGGTCCTCAGTCCTGAGACTGGTTTGATGCAGCTCTCCATGCTACTCTATCCTGTGCAAGCTTCTTCATCTCCCAGTACCTACTGCAACCTACATCCTTCTGAATCTGCTTAGTGTATTCATCTCTTGGTCTCCCTCTACGATTTTTACCCTCCACGGTGCCCTCCAATGCTAAATTTGTGATCCCTTGATGCCTCAAAACATGTCCTACCAACCGATCCCTTCTTCTAGTCAAGTTGTGCCACAAACTTCTCTTCTCCCCAATCCTATTCAATACCTCCTCATTAGTTACGTGATCTACCCACCTTATCTTCAGCATTCTTCTGTAGCACCACATTTCGAAAGCTTCTATTCTCTTCTTGTCCAAACTAGTTATCGTCCATGTTTCACTTCCATACATGGCTACACTCCATACAAATACTTTCAGAAACGACTTCCTGACATTTAAGTCTATACTCGATGTTAACAAATTTCTCTTCTTCAGAAACGCTTTCTTTGCCATTGCCAGTCTACATTTTATATCCTCTCTACTTCGACCATCATCAGTTATTTTGCTCCCTAAATAGCAAAACTCCTTTACCACTTTAAGTGTCACATTTCCTAATCTAATTCCCTCAGCATCACCCGACTTAATTTGACTTCATTCCATTATCCTCGTTTTGCTTTTGTTGATGTTCATCTTATATCCTCCTTTCAAGACACTGTCCATTCCATTCAACTGCTCTTCCAAGTCCTTTGCTGTCTCTGACAGAATTACAATGTCATCGGCGAACCTCAAAGTTTTTACTTCTTCTCCATGAATTTCAATAACTACTCCGAATTTTTCTTTTGTTTCCTTCACTGCTTGCTCAATATACAGATTGAATAACATCGGGGAGAGGCTACAACCCTGTCTCACTCCTTTCCCAACCACTGCTTCCCTTTCATGCCCCTCGACTCTTATAACTGCCATCTGCTTTCTGTACAAATTGTAAATAGCCTTTCGCTCCCTGTATTTTACCCCTGCCACCTTCAGAATTTGAAAGAGAGTGTTCCAGTTAACATTGTCAAAAGCTTTCTCTAAGTCTACAAATGCTAGAAACGTGGGTTTGCCTTTTCTTAATCTTTCTTCTAAGATAAGTCGTAAGGTTAGTATTGCCTCACGTGTTCCAACATTTCTACGGAATCCAAACTGATCTTCCCCGAGGTCCGCTTCTACCAGTTTTTCCATTCGTCTGTAAAGAATTCGCGTTGGTATTTTGCAGCTGTGACTTATTAAACTGATAGTTCGGTAATTTTCACATCTGTCAACACCCGCTTTCTTTGGGATTGGAATTATTATATTCTTCTTGAAGTCTGAGGGTATTTCGCCTGTCTCATACATCTTGCTCACCAGATGGTAGAGTTTTGTCGTGACTGGGTCTCCCAAGGCCATCAGTAGTTCTAATGGAATGTTGTCTACTCCCGGGGCCTTGTTTCGACTCAGGTCTTTCAGTGCTCTGTCAAACTCTTCACGCAGTATAATATCTCCCATTTCATCTTCATCTACATCCTCTTCCATTTCCATAATATTGTCCTCAAGTACATCGCCCTTGTATAAACCCTCTATATACTCCTTCCACCTTTCTACCTTCCCTTCTTTGCTTAGAACTGGGTTGCCATCTGAGCTCTTGATATTCTTACAAGTGGTTCTCTTCTCTGCAAAGGTCTCTTTAATTTTCCTGTAGGCAGTATCTATCTTACCCCCAGTGAGAAAAGCCTCTACATCCTTACATTTGTCCTCTAGCCATCCCTGCTTAGCCATTTTGCACTTCCTGTCGATATCATTTTTGAGACGTTTGTATTCCTTTTTGCCTGCTTCATTTACTGCATTTTTATATTTTGTCCTTTCATCAATTAAAATCAATATTTCTTCTGTTACCCAAGGATTTCTATTAGCCCTCGTCTTTTTACCTATTTGATCGTCTGCTGCCTTCACTGCTTCATCCCTCAGAGCTACCCATTCTTCTTCTACTGTATTTCTTTCCCCCATTCCTGTCAATTGTTCCCTTATGCTCTCCCTGAAACTCTCTACAACCTCTGGTTCTTTCAGTTTATCCAGGTCCCATCTCCTTAAATTCCCACCTTTTTGCAGTTTCTTCAGTTTCAATCTGCAGTTCATAACCAATAGATTGTGGTCAGAATCCACATCTGCCCCTGGAAATGTCTTACAATTTAAAACCTGGTTCCTAAATCTCTGTCTTACCATTATATAATCTATCTGATACCTTTTAGTACCTCCAGGATTCTTCCAGGTATACAACCTTCTTTTATGATTCTTGAACCAAGTGTTAGCTATGATTAAGTTGTGCTCTGTGCAAAATTCTAACAGGCGGCTTCCTCTTTCATTTCTTCCCCCCAATCCATATTCACCTACTATGTTTCCTTCTCTCCCTTTTCCTACTGACGAATTCCAGTCACCCATGACTATTAAATTTTCGTCTCCCTTCACTACCTGAATAATTTCTTTTATCTCGTCATACATTTCATCTATTTCTTCATCATCTGCAGAGGTAGTTGGCATATAAACTTGTACTACTGTAGTAGGCATGGGCTTTGTGTCTATCTTGGCCACAATAATGCGTTCACTATGCTGTTTGTAGTAGCTAACCCGCACTCCTATTTTTTTATTCATTATTAAACCTACTCCTGCATTACCCCTATTTGACTTTGTGTTTATAACCCTGTAGTCACCTGACCAGAAGTCTTGTTCCTCCTGCCACCGAACTTCACTAATTCCCACTATATCTAACTTTAACCTATCCATTTCCCTTTTTAAATTTTCTAACCTACCTGCCCGATTAAGGGATCTGACATTCCACGCTCCGATCCGTAGAACGCCAGTTTTCTTTTTCCTGATAACGACGTCCTCTTGAGTAGTCCCCGCCCGGAGATCCGAATGGGGGACTATTTTACCTCCGGAATATTTTACCCAAGAGGACGCCATCATCATTTAATCATACAGGAAAGCTGCATGTCCTCGGGAGAAATTACGGCTGTAGTTTCCCCTTGCTTTCAGCCGTTCGCAGTACCAGCACAGCAAGGCCGTTTTGGTTAATGTTACAAGGCCAGATCAGTCAATCATCCAGACTGTTGCCCCTGCAACTACTGAAAAGGCTGCTGCCCCTCTTCAGGAACCACATGTTTGTCTGGCCTCTCAACAGATACCCCTCCGTTGTGGTTGCACCTACGGTACGGCCATCTGTATCCTTGAGGCACGCAAGCCTCCCCACCAACGGCAAGGTCCATGGTTCATGGGGGGGCAAGATAAGATGGATAGTTTTTATGACGCACTCAGTGACGTAGTTGTTAGAGTAAAGGACAAGGACAGTGTTCTGCTCATGGGTGATTTTAATGCCAGGATTGGAAATCGAACAGAAGGGTATGAAAAGGTTACGGGTAAATTTGGAGAGGATATGAAGGCCAACGGGAACGGAAAACAACTCTTCGATTTCTGTGCCAGTATGGGCTTAGTAATCACAAACTCCTTTTTTAAACATAAGAACATTCACCGGTATACTTGGGAAGGCAGGGGAACCAGATCTGCCATTGACTATATAATAACAGATCAGGAATTCAGAAAGGCTGTGAGGGACACACGTGTATTCAGGGAATTCTTTGACGACACTGATCACTATTTAATCTGCAGTGAAATTGGTATTGTGAGGCCGAAAGTGCATGAGGTCAGGTCCATATGTAGGAGGATAAGAGTGGAGAAACTTCAGGATAAGGAAATCAGGAACAAGTACATAAAAGTGATCTCAGAAAGGCACCAGTTAGTTGAATGTAGTCAATTACAGTCACTGGAAAAGGAATGGACACGGTACAGGGACACAGTACTAGAAGTGGCTAAAGAATGTCTTGGAACAGTAGTGTGTAAAGGTAGTATGAAGCAAACAGCTTGGTGGAATGACACAGTCAAGGCAGCCTGTAAAAGGAAAAAGAAGGCATATCAAAAATGGATACATACTAGAACTCAGGTAGACAGAGAAAGTTATGTTGAAGAAAGAAACAAAGCCAAACAGATAATTGCAGCATCCAAGAAGAAATCTTGGGAAGACTTTGGAAAGAGGTTGGAGACTTTGGGTCAAGCTGCTGGAAAACCATTCTGGAGTGCAATTAGCAGTCTTCGAAAGGGAAGTAAGAAGGAAATGACAAGGTCAGGAAAACTGCTGGTGAATCCTGTGGATGCCTTGGGCAGATGGAGGGAATATTTTGAAGAGTTGCTCAATGTAGGTGAAAATAAGATCAGTAATGTTTCAGATTTCGATGTACAATGAGATAGAAATGATGATGGAAATAGGATCACATTTGATGAAGTGGAGAAAACGGTCAATTGATTGCACTGCAAAAAATGGCTCTGAGCACTATGGGACATAACTTCTGAGGTCAGCAGTCCCCTATAACTCAGAACTACTTAAACCTAACTAACCTAAGGACATCACACACGTCCATGCCCGAGGCAGGATTCGAACCTCCGACCGTAGGGGTCTCGCGGTTCCAGACTGTAGCGCCTAGAACCGCTCGGCCACTCCGGCCGGCTGATTGCACTGCAATAAAGCGGCTGGGGTGGATGAAATTAAGTCGGAACTCATCAAATATAGTGGAATATCAGGTCTTAAATGGCTACACAGGATAACTGAAATAGCGTGGGAGTCGGAACAGGTTCCATCAGACTGGACGAAAGCAGTAATCAAACCAATCTTTAAGCATGGAAACAGAAAAGATTGTAACAACTACAGAGGTATCTCTTTAATCAGCGTTATGTGTAAAATCTTCTCAGGTATTGTTGAAAGGAAAGTGCGAGTATTAGTTGAGGACAAATTGGATGAAAATCAGTGTGGGTTTAGGCCTGTTAGAGGTTGTCAGCACCAGATCTTTAGCTTACGGCAAATAATGGAGAAGTGTTACGAGTGGAACAGGGAATTGTATCTATGCTTTATAGATCTAGAAAAGGCATATGACCGGGTTCCTAGGAGGAAGTTATTGTCTGTTCTATGAGATTATGGAATGGGAGGCAAACATTTGCAAGCAATTAAAGGTCTTTAGATGGATAGTCAGGCAGCAGTTGAGTTCATGGTTCAGAGTAGTTGCAGGGGCAAGACAAGGCTGCAACCTGTCTCCAGTGTTGTTCATATTATTTATGGATCATATGTTGAAAACAATAGACTGGCTGGGTGAAATTAAGATATGTGAACACAAAATAAGCAGTCTTGCATATACGGATGACATAGTTGTGATGGCAGATTTGATTGATAGTTTGCAAAGCAATATTTCAGAGCTAGATCAGAAATATAGGGACTATGGTATGAAGATTAGCATCTCCAAAACGAAAGTGATGTCAGTGGGAAAGAAATATAAACGGATTGAGTGCCAAATAGGAGGAACAAGTTAGAACAGGTGGACGGTTTCAGGTACTTAGGATGAATATTCTCACAGGATGGCAACACAGTGAAAGAACTGGAAGCGAGGTGTAGCAAAGCTAAGGCAGTGAGCGCTCAGCTACGATTTACTCTCTTCTGCAAGAAGGAAGTCAGTACCAAGACTAAGTTATCTGTGCACCGTTCAATCTTTCGACCAACTTTGTTGTATGGGAGCGAAAGCTAGGTGGATTCAGTTTACCTCATCCTTAAGGTTGAGGGTACGGATATGAAAGTAGCTAGAATAATTGCAGGTATTAGTAGATGGGAACAATGGCAGGAGGGTGTCCACAATGAGTAAATCAAAGAAATTTGGGAATGAACTCTATAGATGTAGCAGTCAGGGCGAACAGGCTTAGATGGTGGGGCCATGTTACATGCATGGGAGAAGCAAGGTTACCCAAGAGACTCACGGGTTCAGCAGTAGAGGGTAGGAGGAGTCGGGGCATACCAAGGAGAAGGTACCTGGATTCGGTTAAGAATGATTTTGAAGTAATAGGCTTAACACCAGAAGAGGCACCAATGTTAGCACTGAATAGGGGATCATTGAGGAATTTTATAATGGGGACTATGCTCCAGACTGAACGCTGAAAGGCATAATCAGTCTTAAATGATGATGATGATGAATATTTATATAATTAACATACTTTGAAATATTAAATACATTTACATTTAAGGTTTATAAAACACAATGACGTTACTTCCAATGCTTGGTTAAGACACAGAATTCGCTGAGAATTTATGAAATTCCTGAAATTCCCTGAGAATTCATTGATTTTTCCAGGTAAAATGAAGTTCCCTGAGAACTTTAGGTTTTCCAGAAGAATCACCACCCCGTGCTGTGTTCTGTTCGCGAGGAACTCATCAGCTCAGCCACGCAGCTGGTCAGACATTACGAGGTATAGCGATGGTATTCTGCTCATCACTCGGCAGTGCTGAAGTGAAGGGACGAGCCGTCTGTCCGGGTTTCACACGGTCGCTGTTTTTGGAACCCGTGTTGGTTGTTATACAGGTGATTTTCCGTCTCCAGAAACGCCATAATACGCGAGCACGAAACATGTTCCAGAATTCTACAACAGACCGACGTCAGGCACGGTGGCCTACAGTTTTGTGCGTATGTTCGACGACCCTTCCTGAAAAGGAGAATGAGCTGTGCTTTGTTCCAACCATCAGGGAAGCTAGTCCTCCAGTGACCTACGGTATACTGCTGCTAAAAGAGGGGCTCGTTCTTCGCATACTCTGTGCAGAATCTAAATGGTACCCCGTCAGGTTTAGCGTCCTTCGCTCTGTCGAACGGTTTCTTTGCTTTTCTGTCCCACGGTCAGTTACTTTCGATATATGTCATTTTGTAGTTCGTGCGACGATATAAAGGTGGCATTACAGTGCCATCTTCCTGTGTGAAACAGCTTTGGAAAAAGACGTTTAGTGTTTCGTCATGCTCTGTTTCAGAGCCATTATGGTAACAGAGTACCCGTACAGATGGCTTCGATTCGTTTACTGGTTTAACATAATGCCAGAACTTTTTAGGATTTTCTGTGAAGTCGGTAGACAGAAGCATTTTCTTATAGAGTAGCTATTTTGTGACATGGTGTGGTTCTAATGGGCTAAGACTTGCTTCCACTGTTTGTCATACGCAGCCGAGACGTCAAGGACTACGCAGAGACGTCACTCATTAAACAAACTCAGGAAGTGTCCCTGAGTTGGAATCCAACGTTATATCTGACTGAAACATTTTTGCAGCTGCGTCCAGTAATTAATAATATCATTAACTACTATGGTAGTACACCACTCACGGTATAAGACATGGATATCGTAGATCTGGGAGAATTTTGTGACATTCTGCAGCCCACATAAGAGGCTACTCGTGAAATTACCTGGAAAAATACGTTGGGAACAGTAGAGTAATCGCAATAACTAGTACGTTCAATAGCAAACACTGTGGCACGCAAACAGTACACAATAATGAAGAAAATGTGAAGAGAAACACCACAGCACAAATAGAAAATGCCTTACTAAAAACTGAAAATGTTGACATATTATTTGTATTAGCATTGCTCGATCCAAGATTCAAGAATGTATAGTTTCAGTATGCTTCACCATTTTCGAAGGGAATCAAAACCTTCAAGGATCTGCTTACAGCTGTTGTTGAGGATGGGCGACACTGCGGAGAGAGAAACCAAGTTTGACTTATGGAGTGAACATCATAGAACAGCACAGTAATTTGCAAACACGAAGAGAAATGGTCCAACCATCGCAGTTCAGTTATTATCGGACAGATTTCTTACTATATCGTAAAGAAGTCCATCTGGACTATGAAATCACACCATCAGTAGCACCCAACTGTCCAAAACTACAAAAACGGCATTAAAATACTTGAGCTCTTTAGGGACATGTGTAAGTAGGCTGTTTAGGTTTTTATGTTGGTAATGCCACGTAGCGCTCTGTATGAAAATCACTGACTGTGCTGTGTGCAGTCTGAGGCTGGTCGGCATTGTTGCAATATTCGCCATTGTAGTGTTGGGCAGTTGGATGTTAATAACACGTATCGTTGCGCAGTTGGAGGTAAGCCGCCAGCATTGGTGGATGTGGGGAGACAGATGGCGGAGTTTTGAGAGCGGATGATATGGACGTGTGTCCATCAGAGACAGTAAATTTGTAAGACTGGATGTCATGAACTGATATATATATTATGACTTTTGAACACTATTAAGGTAAATAGATTGTTTGTTCTTTATCAAATTCTTTCATTTGCTAACTATACCTATCAGTAGTTAGTCCCTTCAGTAGTTGGAATCTTTTATTTAGCTGGCAGTAGTGGCGCTCGCTGTATTGCAGTAGATCGAGTAACGAAGTTTTTGTGAGGTAAGTGATTCATGAAAGGTATAGGTTATTGTTAGTCAGGGCCATTCTTGATTGTGTTGCGCTAAAAATATTGTGTGTCAGTTTAGTGTTGATCAGAATAAGTAAAGAGCGAAATGTCTGAGTGTGGTGTCACCGCCAGACACCACACTTGCTAGGTGGTAGCCTTTAAATCGGCCGGGTGGTAGCCTTTAAATCGGCCGCGGTCCGTTAGTATACGTCGGACCCGCGTGTCGCCACTGTCAGTGATTGCAGACCGAGCGCCGCCACACGGCAGGTCTAGAGAGACTTCCTAGCACTCGCCCCAGTTGTACAGCAGACTTTGCCAGAGATGGATCACTGACAAATACGCTCTCATTTGCCGAGACGATAGTTAGCATAGCCTTCAGCTACGTCATTTGCTACGACCTAGCAAGGCGCCATTACCAGTTTATATTGAGATTGTAATTAATGTATCAACAAGAGCGATGTTCTCCAATTATGGATTAAAGTTAAGTATTCCAAGAGCTTCGTACTTTACTTATTAGACTCAACTCCTTTAACTGTTCCAGACCTCACGCTAGTCTGCGTGAGCTTACAACGCGTGCATTTCGGCCTCCTCTACCAACACGGTGTTGGCTCTTCTGCCAACACATCACTGAGTACGTTCAGTTCTCCTCAGCTGTTTGAAAATCAAATAACGTAAGGGGTTTATCAGCACAGTAATTCATTAATTTTTCTAGCCACTACTGCCAGCTAAATAAAAGATTCAAACTACTGAAGGCACTAACTACTGATAGGCATAGTTAGCAAATGAAATATTTTGATAGAGAACAAACAATGTATTTACCTTAATAGTGTTCACAAGTCATAATATTATTACTCTTTCCGATGGACACACGTCCAGATCGTCCGCTCTCAAACTTCCGCCATCTCTCTCCCCACATCGACCACTGCTGGCGGCTCACCTCCAACTGCGCAACGCTCGTCAGCTTCTAAAATGTAGTTTTCAAAGCGGGATATACTCTCCCTGTCAAATATGCAACAGACTGAAAGGGAAAACGCCTCTCAAAAATATTGTTGTTCAATTTGTAGACAAAAAGTTGCACTATCTGTAACATTAATTAATTATCGCTCTGCTTATTGATTAATAAATTTACTAGCGGCGTTTGTACATTGCTTTTTACGTGATTGTATAAATTCGTCATTTAACTTCGATGTTGAACACATAATGTCGGTTTGAACTAACCGACGCCCACTGTAAATGTATGCATAATCCAGATGCTAGTACGGAAAATATCTCCCTCATAGCCCACCGCGCCGTCGGCTTGTAACAACAACGCTATACTCTGGTACCTATAATAAATTTTTTCTTCTGAATTTCGATAAGTTAGTATAATCGATGTTCTGATTTCATTTCTTTTTTGTTTCATGCCATTATGTTAAAGAAACAATAAACAATTTTCGATGTGAATTTTAATGTTTATGTCAAATTTCAAGTAATGTTGTAATCGAAGTGAAGTGTAACTAATGTTGGAACTATTGTAAGATGCTAAAATTGTAATTGTACGCCTGGTCCATACGTAGGCAATGTATTAGGATATGTAGAATGCAAAACCTTTGGTGAATACCCTGTCTGTAGGAGAGCAGGAAAAGGTGGAGGCAGGCGAGCGCGGGAAAATGCACACGAGCGCGGTGCGGCATAACGGGCTTAGCAGTAGTAGTAATCGGAATTAGGCATCGGTCTAAGAAACACGTTCTGGATCGAGGAGGCTCTCCTGGAAAACGTGATTTCGTTGAGCCTCGGATGTGCCGTTTCCGACGCCTATACAGCATGGCAATATTCCATAGGCACTAAATGGAAAAGTATTGCGACGCTATGAAGAAGTAAAGTGCCGATATTTCAAGAGCCATTGCTGTAATTGCATGTGTGCTTTGTGCCTCGCCATCTCGCCGCCTGCTGACCGCCTCATCGAAACGAACAGGTTGAAACTTTTAGTACTGTATTCGTGTGGACCAGTGTCACTTTTGCTACATACTGTTCAATAACAACTTAAATTTTACCAGAACTGTCCTATCAATTAATTATCCTTACAACTAACCTAGACAGGGTCCTTTCCACATGTTGTGCAATCCGAGTGTCCTAAGATGATGATTTAAAGTTTATGTTAATAATAATTACCTGCAGACCTATCAATGTTAGAATGATGTTTAAAGAACTTTGTTGTTAATGAATAGTGGACGAATAATATAAGTATGACAAAGTTGGAAGATAAGGTTGAAATTGGTTTAGTAATGAAGTTTTTATAAATTGAGACAAAAATACGCCCGGGTTCGATTCCCGGCGGGGTCAGGGATTTTCTCTGCCTCGTGATGGCTAGGTGTTGTGTGATGTCCTTAGGTTAGTTAGGTTTAAGTAGTTCTAAGTTCTAGGGGACTGATGACCTAAGATGTTAAGTCCCATAGTGCTCAGAGCCATTTGAACCATTTTTTTTTGAGACAAAAATAACGGTAGTTAAATGAGCAGGAAATAAGACAAAAAGAGCGGTAAATCATATTTTGGAAATCTTGAATGCTTAATGCTCTCAGTAATCAAACTTTCACTACAGAGATCATAACAGTTTCAGGGTCTCCCCTCCCCCTTTTTCTTTTCTATTCATTTGAATTCTGAAGTGTAATGAACTGATTTGACCAGCAAAGTTAAAGTCAATATAAAACCTAAATTTATCAGTGTTTTACCCTTCTTAAAATTGACATTGTATGTGTGTTTCAAAAGTGCTATTTCTAGGGTAACCTATGCCCGATTTCAGTCGGATCAATAGACAAAACGCAGTTTGTAGTAATCATTATAGTGTAATGTTGTGTATTTATAGCTTGTCCAAATTAGTACAGAAAGTGAAAATATTAGTTCAGTAGATTTTTCTGGTTCTAAAGTTTACCATATAATGCAGTATTACTACGTGTTGTTATGCTTGTACGTACATCCACTTGTACAGGGAAAAAAAACTCAATGCCTAATTAGGCTGGCGACCGTATTATTAACAATTGGTAGCATCTGCTGTGTATGTTTCTTGCCCGTCCTAACGTGTAGTTGCACTTTAGACTTACTTGACGTTTCATTGTTGTTACTGAGTGGGTGTAAGTCTGATTTTACGTCCATTGAGGTACACGCGGTCAACATATTTACTAAAATCCTTTCTTATAAGGCGAAGCCCGTCAACTTACCATAGTACAGGCTTTAATAAGTATTGTGCGCAGTAGCGTAGATGTTACAAGTGGCTTCCCGGTGACAGGACATCCAGTTGTTGTCGGTCAAAAATTAATGTGAATACCGAGCAGTGGATGTGCAATGGCACGAATTGCAATATTATTCAGTAAAATAAGTAGCAGTGAACGTCAAGTACGGTAGTGCGGTGTAATTTGCATTCGGTATGGACAGGAAAGTAGACAGGGTAGGTGTGCCGAGCGTAATGGAAAATGCGCATGGCAATAGCAGGAGTTTAAGCGGCCAGATAACAGATGGCGTTAGGGAAAGGCAATTGGCGTATATACAATATCACGAACATGTTAATGAACAGATTGAAATGTCGAGATTGCCTCGAACACAGCAAGGGATAAAACAAGAAGTAGGGGATGACTTTGTAGACGATAGTGGGTACGTGAACGAATCCACTGACATGTTTGATTCTCCACAGATAAAGAAAGAACCGAAAGAAACGTTTGAGGTAAAATCGGAAAGCACAGACTCCGTAAAACAAGGCAGTGTGTAAATTTTAAGCATGAAAGATTTATTTGAACAATTAACCAAACAAATTGTAGGACAGAGTGAGCAGCTCAAAACACAGAATGATCAACTTGAAAAACAAGTCAGTAATCAGGTTAGTCAGCTTAAAACACACGTTGATGAGCAGCTTAAAACACAAAGTAATCAGCTCAAAACACAGAATGATCAACTTCAAAAACAAGTCAGTAATCAGGTTAGTCAGCTTAAAACACACGTTGACGAGCAGCTCACAACACAGGTTGGTCAGATTAAAGTACAGGTTGAAGAACAAGGAATTAAAATTAGTAAACAAATAGAACAGGTAGAACAACAAGTGGGTAGTTTAAGCTCTGTAGTAAATACTATGAAATTTGAAATTGACACAATTAACAAAAATATGGATACTATGCAGGGGGAAATTGACAACATTAACAGTAGGTTTGATGTTGAAATTCTCAACATCCAAGAGAAAGTAGAGCCTATGGGTTGAAACAAAAGTGGACGAAAAAGTTTTCGGTCTTAAAACTGAGATCGTAAACGAATGTCAACACGGAATATCACAATTGAAAAAGGCAGTTTCAGACACTGAAAGAGATTTAGGCGAAAAATTTACCGGACATGTACAAAAGTGTGAACAAAATACATCAAAATTTCAAGGCAAAATTTTCGATCTTGAGAGTAAAATCAAAGATAGGCCTGGTGTTGTCTGTAATGGCACACCAATTACGAAGCTATTGGAAGGTGAGGAACGCTTCGATCCCGCCAAGAAACATAACGGATGGCATCCGTTATTTTCGTCAAAAATTGCGAGAGGATATTTCCTGAAAAATTGTCTGATCAGGAAAAGATAAACGTAGTAATTATCGCCTTAGCAGGTGACGCTAAGCGCTGGGGAATTAATTTGAATACCGAACGAATGACTTTCGAAGAATTTAAGCAAAAGTTTACGGAAGAATATTGGTCCGAACAAAAACAGGATCGTTTGTGGCGCGAGTTTATCATCGCTAAACTTCATGATAACAGGGGCAGGAATTCGTTGAAAGATTTCTGCGAGTATTGGTACCGGAAGTTGACGCATTTAAGAGGGAGAATATCCGATTCTGAAATAATATGGGAGCTATATAAAAAGCTTCCAGAAGATTCAAAGAGATATGTGGGAAGCAATCATCGTAGCTTCCAAGCATTTCTCGAGAGGGTCGAAGACGAAGACCACTGGCGCGAAAGTCGTGCCAATTATCAAAATTTTAGTAACAGAAATAGTAGTAATAATGACGAAAGAAATGACGGCGATGGATTTCGTGTCAATATGATACAAAGAGGAAGAGGAAGAGGTAGAGGAAGAGGAAGAGGTAGAGGAAGAGGAAGTTATATAGGTCGTGGTAGAGGGTACACCGCACAAAATAATAACGATGCGGGAAACTGATTTCCGCGAACAGTGCGGGCCAAACGGAAGCAGACAGTACATACCGGCCCCGATTTAAGAAAAGTTACTGAACTGACAGTAATGTTATGAGACAGGTTAGAGACAGGCATGGAACGACGCAACATGTTGTTGCGAAACAAGCGTCAGGTGCGGGCATAAATGAGTCATCTTTGTCGCGTAGAGTGCTACATGTTAACAGGCGAGTGGAGCATCAGAGGGCAACGGCCCAGCCTAGCAGAACAGCTGTTCAGAGAGAAGCTGCTAGCAATGCGGCAGCATTAGATACGAACACTGCCGTAAGAACTGATGAATACATTATGAGTGGTAATTCCGTGGCGAAGGAAATAGTAGATGAAACCGTAGATACACAGATAGGTGCGATTAGCAGTTTTAGCAATACAGTAAATGGCGAGAATGAATTAGCAGAAGTAACTGATTGGCGTGTGCAGATCGACGATCTGTACAAGGGCCTCAAGCAATGTGAGTGGGAAGATTTTAAGAAGGAGTATGAGGCAAGGAGGTTAATTAGTGAAAAGGGAGATAATAGGGACATCGATAAGGTGACGTGGCCCAAATTGGAAAAGGAGAGATTAAATAGTGCCTCGCAAAGTACGCGTGCTGCCGATAGGACGATGATTAAAAGTAGGAAGGAATTGGAGGATGAAATCCTAAGCATTGACGAGGAAGTAACTTCTGTTAACGATCCGCCAACAGTACGAGCTGCTACCGAAAGGCACCGTGGGGAAGGAGCAGGTAATTACCTAAAATTAATTGAAGTCCACGAGGATTACACTAAATATGAAGTAACAGTAGATGTGAGTAAACCTGATAATGAGAACGTTTTGTCAAAAGAAGATAATGAGTTAAAATCAAAACCTGACGAAAAAGCAGAGGGAGAACTTAGTGCCTGTCTCAGAAAAGTTTTTATGTTAAAACCTGAAAGCGATCCAGAATGGTCGGATTCTGACGATAGTTCAGATGACGAATATTTCGGTACTGATGAAAATAATGGGGATTCAGCTAATTGCGATATTGTACCTAATGATGACGAAGTTTCAAAACAAAATCCCAATGTTGAGACTGAACAAAGAAAGAAAAAGCCACCTGACGACTCAGGGTCTATTTTACAAAGAGTTCAAGTATTTAATGACTTTGAACTCCCAGAACCAAAGAAACCGCCAGATATAGGTGGGATGAATGTTAAAAGCATATCTTGGGACGATGTTATCGTCGACCCGGATTTGCTTAGGGAAGAACACAACAATGAAAAACATTCGACGGTGAAACAAACTGTAATACCAGTTGAAATTTATAATGTGAAATTGCAAGTACTTCTTGATACTGGATCTCAGATAAGTGCAATCTCCCAGTCATTTTTCGAACACAATTGTGATAAGCCTGGTATAGTAATTATGTCAGTGACAGGTGTAAAAATTGTTGGTGCTACGGGCAAGACTAGCAAGCTGGTAAAGAACCAGATTTTGGTTGAAATTAGTATAAAAGGACAAAAGTTTGAACGCGATTTTTTGGTTGTGCCAGACTTGAGTACTGAAATGGTTCTGGGAATAGATTTGTTAGATAAAGAAAAGGTTATTATTGATTGTAGCCAAGAAATGATCAAAATTAATAATGCAACTATTAATTTGGAATTAAAATTTGAGGAAAATGGGAAGGTGTTCGATTCAGAAATTGATTCTTTATTGTTGGAGATCGACCAATGGAATGATGGTTTGACTAACAAGTATGAGGTGTACCATGTCCAGAGGTTAATAAATGAGTATGACGAGCAGGGGCATAATTTTAAAGAAATGGTGGAAAATTTGAAGGAGATATCTAGTGAACAGAAAACAGAATTGCTTGATATTTTAGAAAGTAACAGCACCGTATTTTCGGACAAACCTGGCCTAGTTAAGAACTTTGAATACCAGATTGAGACAATAGAACATAAACCTTTCTTTGTAAGACCGTTTTCAGTACCCATATCAAAGAGGCAGGCTGTGCAAGTGGAAATAGATAAAATGATAGAATGGGGTGTTATCGAACGGAGTAACAGCGAATATAATAGTTGTTACTGAGTGGGTGTAAGTCTGATTTTGCCTCCATTCAGGTACACGCAGTCAACATATTTACTGAAATACTTTCTTATAAGGCGAAGCCCGTCAACTTACCATAGTACAGGCTTTAATAAGTATCGTGTGCAGTAGCGTAGACGTTACAGGCTGTTCGATGTACTGAGGGGTAGTAGGTACAAGGGGAGTCTCATGGTTTTCGTAGTAACTGTATGGCAGAAATAAAAGTGTATCAGTTTCGAGGCGATCACGTACGACTAGGCAGTCACAATTTTGAACAACCACACATTGCTCTATTTTCGGTATATTTATGTATTTATTTATTGTTCCGTGGGACCAAATTAAGGAGAAGTCTGCATGGTCATGGAACGAGTCAATACATGAAATTATAACATGATAGTAGAAACAGGTCCATATGTAGGAGGATAAGAGTGGAGAAACTTCAGGATAAGGAAATCAGGAACAAGTACATCACAGAGATCTCAGAAAGGTAACAGTTAGTTGAATGTAGCCAATTACAGTCATTGGAAAAGGAATGGACAAGGTACAGGGACACAGTACTAGAAGTGGCTAAAGAATGTCTTGGAACAGTAGTGTGTAAAAGTAGGATGAAGCAAACAGCTTGGTGGAATGACACAGTCAAGGCAGCCTGTAAAAGGAAAAAGAAGGCCTATCAATAATGGCTACACACTAGAATTCCGGTAGACAGAGAAAGTTATGCTGAAGAAAGAAACGAAGCCAAACAGATAATTGCAGCATCCAAGAAGAAATCGTGGGAAGACTTTGGAAAGAGGTTGGAGACTATGGGTCAAGCTGCTGGAAAACCATTCTGGAGTGTAATTAGCAGTCTTCGAAAGGGAGGTAAGAAGGAAATGACAAGTATTTTGGACAGGTCAGGAAAACTGCTGGTGAATCCTGTGGATGCCTTGGGCAGATGGAGGGAATATTTTGAAGAGTTGCTCAATGTAGATGAAAATACGATCAGTAATGTTTCAGATTTCGAGGTAGAATGGGATAGGAATGATGATGGAAATAGCATCACATTTGAGGGAGTGGAGAAAATGGTGAATAGATTGCAGTGCAATAAAGCAGCTGGAGTGGATGAAATTAAGTCGGAACTCATCAAATACAGTGGAATGTCAGGTATTAAATGGGTACACAGGATAATTGAAATAGCCTGGGAGTCGGGACAGGTTCCATCAGACTGGACAAAAGCAGTAATCACACCAATCTTTGAACATGGAAACAGAAAAGATTGTAACAACTACAGAGGTATCTCTTTATTCAGCGTTGTGGGTAAACTCTTCTAAGGTATTGTTGAAAGGAAAGTGCAAGTATTAGTTGAGGACCAACTGGATGAAAATCAGTGTGGGTTTAGGCCTCTTAGAGGTTGTCAGGACCAGATCTTTAGCTTACAGCAAATAATGGAGAAGTGTTATGAGTGGAACAGGGAATTCTATCTATGCTTTATAGATCTAGAAAAGGTATATGACCGGGTTCCTAAGAGGAAGATATTGTCTGTTCTTCGAGATTATGGAATAGGAGGCAATCTTTTGCAAGCAATTAAAGGTCTTTACATGGATAGTCAGGTAGCAGTTAGAGTTGACGGTAAATTGAGTTCATGGTTCAGAGTAGTTTCAGGGGTAAAACAAGGCTGCAACCTGTCTCCACTGTTATTCATATTATTTATGGATCATATGTTGAAAACAATAGACTGGTGGGGTGAGATTAAGATATGTGAACACAAAATAAGCAGTCTTGCATATGCAGATGACTTAATTGTGGTGGCAGATTCGATTGAAAGTTTGCAAAGTAATATTTCAGAGCTAGATCAGAAATGTAAGGATTATGGTATGAAGATTAGCATCTCAAAAACGAAAGTAATGTCAGTGGGAAAGAGATATAAACGGATTGAGTGCCAAATAGGAGGAACAAAGTTATAACAGGTGGACGGTTTCAAGTACTTAGGATGCATATTCTCACAGGACGGCAACATAGTGAAAGAACTGGAAGCGAGGTGTAGCAAAGCTAAGGCAGTGAGCGCTCAGCTACGATTTACTCTCTTCTGCAAGAAGGAAGTCAGTACCAAGACTAAGTTATCTGTGCACCGTTCAATCTTTCGACCAACTTTGTTGTACGGGAGCGAAAGCTGGGTGGATTCAGTTTACCTCATCCATAAGGTTGAGGGTACGGATATGAAAGTAGCTAGAATGATTGCAGGTATTAGTAGATGGGAACAATGGCAGGAGGGCGTCCACAATGAGGAAATCAAAGAAAAACTGGGAATGAACTCTATAGATGTAGCAGTCATGGCGAACAGTATTAGATAGGTTTAACATCAGAAGAGGCACCATTGTTAGCACTGAATAGGGGATCATGGAGGAATTTTATAAGGGGGCTATGCTCCAGACTGAACGCTGAAAGGCATAATCAGTCTTAAATGATAACGATGATGATGATGATGGTGATGATGAGTAGAAACAGATAAAATGAAATTTAAGTTACATATTCAGGCGACAATTCGTAAGTTTAAATAAAGAAAATCAACAATGTAACACTGGAATTTACTCAATTTTTCAGCTCTTCCAGGAGCTCCTCGACAGAATAGAAGGAGTGAGCCATGAGGGAACTCTTCAGTTTAGACTTAAAAGAGTTTGGGCTACTGCTCAGATTTTTGAGTTCTTGTGGTGGCTTATTGAAAATGGATGCAGCAGAATATTGCACTCCTTTCTGCAAAAGAGTCAAGGAAGTGCATTCCACATGCAGATTTGATTTCTGCCTAGTATTAACTGAATGAAAGCTGCTAACTCTTGGGAATAAGCTAATATTGCTAACAACAAACGACATTAAAGAAAATATATAGTGTGAGGGCAATGTCAGAATTACCAGTCTATTGAATAGGGGTCGACAAGAGGTTCTCGAATTTACACCACACATAGCTCGAACAGCCCGTTTTTGAGCCAAAAACACCCTTTTTGAATCAGAAGAATTACCCAAAAAAATAATACCATACGACATAAGCGTATGAAAATATGCAAAGTAGACTACTTTTCGTGTTGAACTGTCACTTATTTTAGATACTGTTGTAATGGTAAATAAAGCAGCATTTAGTTTCTGAACAAGATCCTGAACATGGGCTTTCCACAACAGCTTACTATATATCCGAACGCCTAGGAACTTGAACTGTTCCGTCTCGCTTATAATATGCCCATTCTGTCTGGTCAAAATATCGGTTCTTGTTGAATTGTGAGTTAGAAACTGTAAAAACTGAGTCTTACTGTGATTTAGCATCAAATTATTTTCCACAAGCCACGAACTTATTTCATGAACTACATTATTTGATACTGTTTCAATATTACAGTTGTTTCTGATACACCTAAATGTCCTTCCACGTGCATTGTCAGAAGACAAACGTTTTGTCCTTTTTGCCGGTGATAAAACTGTACGGGGACAGAAAGCAGCACCAGCCTTGCTCTTTTTCTGTTGCTCCTTATCGCCACCTCGACTCGACACACACACAAGCGGACACAGGGCAGCGAATGAGCTAACCAGCGAGCCAGTTGGCCGGGGGGGGGGGGGGGGGGGAGGGGGGGGGGGTGCGGAGGGACACCACGTGAATCGACGGCCAGGCGATGTCTCAGTTTCGATGCGCGACCTGAAACTTGCTCTCAGGTTCACGTAGAAGAGGCCCTGTTGTGAAATCCGATGAATATTTTCGAAACATCATGTACTTAATATTACTGTGTATTCGGAACAGTAAAACAGGCAGCTCAGACGACCTCCAGCGCTCTACTCGCATTGGTAGACACCTGTTGGGTACACCCACCTTGCCCGTATCGTCTCTGTCTGCTGTACGCTGTGATTCGAAGTCTCTGCATCAAACATCTAGAGGTGATAGATCATCTCACGGGGAACAGCTATTCTTAGCCATGGACACTAGTAAACAGGACATCCTCCTGAACAGTAGTAGTCGATAATGGTATTATTTTTTGAATTTTGGACAGGCCAGAATTATCGCAGCCGTTTTTCTGAAAGAATTCATATAATTTTATACAAAATTTGTTGTATTTCAAGTCAACATTTATGAATAGGAATTACTCTACTGGCCATTAAAATTGCTACACCTCGAAGATGACGTGCTACAGACGCGAAATTAAACCGACAGGAAGAAGATGCAAATGATTAGCTTTTCGGAGCATTCACGCAAGGCTGGCGCCGGTGGCGACACCTACAACGTGCTGACATGAGGAAAGTTTCCAACCGATTTCTCATACACAAACAGCAATTGACCGGGGTTGCCTGGTGAAACTTTGTTGTGATGCCTCGTGTAAGGAGGAGAAATTTGTAACATCACGTCTCCGACTTTGATAAAGGTCGGATTGTAGCCTATCGCGATTGCGGTTTATCGTATCGCGACATTGCTGCTCACGTTGCTCGAGATCGAATGACTGTTAGCAGAATATGGAATCGGTGCGTTCAGGAGGGTAATACGGAACGCCGTGCTGGATCCCAACGGCCTCGTATCACTAGCAATCGAGATGACAGGCATCTTATCCGCATGGCTGTAACGGATCGTGCAGCAACGTCTCGATCCCTGAGTCAACAGATCAGGACGTTTGCAAGACAACAACCATCTGCACGAACAGTTCGACGACGTTTGCAGAAGCATGGATTATCTGCTCGGAGGCCATGGCTACGGTAACCTTGATGCTACATCACGGACAGGAGCGCCTGCGATGGTGTACTCAACGACGAACCTGGGTGCTTGAATGGCAAAACATATTTTTTCGGATGAATCCAGGTTCTGTTTACAGCATCATGATGGTCTCATCCGTGTATGGCGACATCGCGATGATCGCACATTGGAAGCGTGTATTCGTCATCGCCATACTGGCGTATCACCCGGCGTGATGGTATGGGGTGCCATCGGTTACTCGTCTCGGTCACCTCTTGTTCGTATTGACGGCACTTTGAACAGTGGACGTTACATTTCAGATGTGTTACGACCCGTGGCTCTATCCTTCATTCGATCCCTGTGAAACCCTACATTTCAGCAGGATAATGCACGACCGCATGTTTCAGGTCCTGTACGAACCTTTCTGGACACAGAAAATGTTCGAGTGATGCCCTGGCCAGCACATTCTCCAGATCTCTCACCAATTGAAAAGGTCTGGTCAATGGTGGCCGAGCAAGTGGCTCGTCACAATACGCCAGTCACTACTCTTGATGAACTGTGGTATCGTGTTGAAGCTGCATGGGCAGCTGTACCTGTACACGCCATCCGAGCTCTGTTTGACTCAATGCCGAGGCGTATCAAAGCCGTTATTACGGCCAGAGGTGGTTGTTCTGGGTACTGAGTTCTCAGGATCTATACACCCAAATTGCGTGAAAATGTAATCACATGTCAGTTCTAGTACAACATATTTGTCCAATGAATAACCGTTTACCATCTGCATTTCTTCTTGATGTAGCAATTTTAATGGCCAGTAGTGTACTTTATTTCCCCTGCACGCGGTTCCGTACGTATCAGAGAAGAGATCACTATGGTAGGAGTTGTTTTGGACCTACCCACTATATTGGAATCTGGAAGTTTTTAATCTGACATACCGTCTTCTAGCGGTGTTTTGTTTTGACGGACAAAAACTGTTAGGTAAAAAGATTCCGACTTTTCCGCCCTAATGTTTTAATCATATTTTCACCTGAAGACGTGGTTTTTAATGCCACGAAACCTTTAGTGATCCACTAATAATGAACTAAATACAGCCGAAGTGGTTATTACTACCCAACAGGAATGGATAATGTTTTGAAAGGAGGATATAAGATGAACATCAACAAAATAAAACGAGGGTAATGGAATGTAGTCGAATTAATCAGGTGATGCTGAAGGAATTTGATTAGGGGAGTAGTGGATGGGTTTTGCTATTTGGGCAGCAAAATAACTGATTACGGCCGAATAACAGAGGATATAATATGCTGACTGGTAATGGCGAGAAAAGCATTTCTGAAGAATGAAAATTAGTTAATATCGAATATACATTTAAGTGTTAGGAAGTATTTTCTGAAAGTATTTGTCTGTAGTGTAGTTATGTATCGAAGTGAAACATGGACGACAAACAGTTTAGACAAGAAGAGAATACAAGCTTTTGAAATGGGGTGTCAACGAAGAATGTTAAAGATTAATTGGGTAGATAACGTAAGTAATGACGAGGTACTGAATAGAATTGGGGAGACAAGAAATTTGTGCTACAACTTGACCAAAAGAAGGGATCGGACGATAATACAAATTCTGAGACATGAAGAGATTATCAACCTACGAGGTAATTGTGAGGGGTAAAAGTCGTTGAAGGAAACCAAGAGGTGAATACAGTAAGCAGCCGTCTTCGGTGTTTGCAGAGGACGCTGTCGTTTATCGACTAATAAAGTCATCAGAAGATCAAAGCAAACTGCAAAACGATTTAGAAAAAATATCGGAATGGTGCGAAAAGTGGCAGTTGACCCTAAATAACGAAAAGTGTGAGGTCATCCACATTAGTGCTAAAAGGAACTCGTTAAACGTAGGTTACACGATAAATCAATCTAATCTAAAAGCCGTAAATTCAACCAAATACATAAATATTACAATTACGAACAACTTAAATTGGAAGGAACACACAGAAAACGTTGTGGAGAAGGCTAACCAACGGCTGGGTTTTATTGGCAGGACACTTAGAAAATGTAACAGACCTACTAAGGAGACTGCCTACATTACGCTTGTCCGTCCTCTTTTAGAATACTGCTGCGCGGTGTGGGATCCTTACCAGATAGGACTGACGGAGTACATCGAAAACGTTCAAAGAAAGGCAGCACGTTTTGTATTATCGCGAAATATGGGAGAGAGTGTCAGGGAAATGATACAGGATTTGGGCTGCAAATCATTAAAAGAAAGGCGTTTTTCGTTGCGACGAAATTCCATTCACCAGCTTTCTCCTCTGAATGCGAAAATATTTTGTTGACACCGATCTACATAGGGAGGAAAGATCACCAGGATAAAATAAGGGAAATCAGAGCTCTTACGGAAAGATATAGGTGTTCATTCTTTCCGCACACTATACGAGATTGGAATAATAGAGAACTGTGAAGCTGGTTCGATGAACCCTCTGCCAGGCACTTAAATGTGATATGCAGAGTATCCATGTAGATGCAGATGTAGATGTAGATTCAGAAGTGTGTGGGTTGCACTAGTTACTCGGAGATGAAGAGGCTTGCACAGGATAGAGGATCGTGGAGAGCTGCATCAAACTAATCTTCGGACCGAAAACTACAACAACGACAAACAACACACATAGTATTTGTTAGTCGTAACTGTATTGTTTGTGATTTAGTTAGTTACATGTTCCATAGGTTATTTGAGCGATTCTTTTATCGAAATGATGTAGAATGATTCAGTTTACCGGATATGTATACGTGGTTAGAATTAAATTAATGAACACATTATCGTATTTTCCTACACATGCCACTAATTAATGATTACATTGTCTTTTTATTCTTAGTCAGGCACCTACACCTAAAAACAAGGTTTCTTTTTCTGAATACTATATTTTAAGTGGAAATTCTTCATTCGAAAAGAGGGAGCTGTCAAAGAGAAATGATTTTAAATTACATTTAATACTTGCTTCGCTATATGTCAGACATTTTATGTTATTGGGCAAATGGTAAAAAATTTTTATTGCTGCATATTGAACTCTTCTCTGAGCCATTGACAGCTTTAACAATGGGCAATGAAGGTCATTTTTCCCTCTAGAGTTATAGGTATGTACATACTTTCCATCTCAAATTGTGATGTATTATTTATGACGAACTTCATTAGCAAAAATATATATTGTGACGACGCAGCTAAAATGTCTAGCTCCTTGAAGAGGTGCTTACATTTTGTTTCTGGTTGAGCAACATATATTATTCTTACCACTCTCTTTTCTGCAATCAATATTTGCTTTCTGAATGATGAGTTACCCAGAAAATTATTCTGCACGACATTATTGAGTGGAATTGTGTCACATCTGCCAGGAGGTTGATAGTCTGTTTCCAAGATTACCAATTATATGAAGAGCAAAAGTAGCTGAACTTAACTGTTTGAGAAGCTCAGTAATATGCTTGTTCCAGTTCAAGTTTCCTTCAGTACATTCACCTAAGATTTTAAATCGTTCAAACCTGCTTACTAACTCCTGCTCAAGGGCAACATCAGTTATCGGAATGACAATTTCTTGTACAGAATGTAGTTTCTTCTTTCAAAACTTAAGGAGAGTCCATTTTCAGAGAACCACATAATATTTCTTTGGAAACTATCATTTAATAACTCTTATGTTGCTTTTTCTCTAATGGGATTTATTATTGCACTATTAACATCCGCAAAAAGTACTACTTTCGCTTGTTGAGTGTTGAGTGAAAGGTCATTCGTGTGTGTAAAGCGGGAGTGGACCCAAAATTGAACCCTGTGGGGCTCCTTTTATGATTTTTACCTCAGTCCCTAAAATCTTCTGCTTTTTCCGAGATTATCTGAATCATTCAGCACAATGTTTTACATTCTGTTTGTCAAGTATGATACAAACCAGCTGTGTTTAAAGCCACCAGACCCATAAAACTTCAGTATCTTGTCATGATATCCATGGTCAAAGTCCTTGGAGAGACCACAACAAGTACCAACTGCCGATATATTCTTATTCAAGCTTGTAGTATTTGATGAGTGAATGTATAAATAGTATTCCCAGTAGCACAAACGTTTTGGAATCCAATCTGTGATGTGCCAAGTACATTGTTCCTACTTAAATGTGAGACAGCTCTTGAGTACATTACTTTTTCGAATATTTTGAAAAAGGTAAGGAAATTGTACGATAATTGTTTAAATCTTTCATATCACCTATCTTGTAAAGGAGTTTAAAAATTGCATATTTTAATCATCTGGAAAAATTCCGGTTAGATTAAGGACATTGCTTATTAAGTTGGAATAACTTAATTCCATGAAAACCAAATGCACTTTTCTTTTTTAGAATTTTTATAACTGTGTTAATTCAGTGAAGGATGTTGGTGCTACTTTCTAGTTGCTTAAAATGTTGTGGAATGACATTTTTAATATACTCTCTTGCTTCTTCTTCTGAACCACTTAATCCTATATTTGCCACTAAGTTTAAAAGTGGTCGTTAAAAGGACTTGCAACTCGTGGATTATCAGTCGCAACATTGTCATTTAGTTTAATTGTTATGGAGTCTTGCACAATGACTGGCTCTCCTGCCTCCCGTTAGACAATGTCCCATATAGTTTCAATCTTATTGCCTGCATTATTTATATCTTTCCAGACATGTATACTTCTGGACATTTTAATGAATTTCCTTAGAATACTACAGGATTTTTTTGTAGTATGCAAGTAATGTTGGATTATGACTTACTCTGGCCTTTAAGTAAATTTCCCCCTTCCTCTTACATTAGATTTTAATTCCCTTAGTTATCAACGGCTTACTGGTTTTGTAATATATATTTTGGGTAATTTTTTTAGGAAAGAAACTTTCAATTACGGAGATGTTCGTGAACTCAAATTGGAATCCCTTAAGGGAAGAAAACAATGTTTTCGAGAAACACTGTTTAGAAAATTTAGGTAACCTGTGTTCGAAGCTGACTGCAGAACGATTCTAATACTGCCAACGTACATTTCGCGCAAGGACCACGAAGATGAGATATTAGAAATTAGGGCCCGTACGGAGGCATATAGACAGTCGTTTTTCCTTCGCCTTATTTGCGAATGCAACAGGAAACGAAATGATTAGTAGTGGTACAAGATTTCCTCCGCCACGCACCATGCGGTGGCTTGCCGAGCGTGTATGTAGATGTGACTGTAGATACACATTCCATTTTTACGAGAAGAGAAATGGCGAAGACTTATGCAGCGTTTAATTGCGCTAATAAATTCGGGAAATAAATTAATACAGTGGGGTGACAAAAGTCATGGTATATCTTCCAGTATCGTGTCGCGTCATCTTTTGCTCGGCGTAGTGCAGCAACTCGACGTTTCATGGACTCAGCAAGCCGTTGGAAGTTACAGCTGAAGTGGTTATTAGTACCCGAGAGGAATGGACAGAGTATTGGAAGAAAGATATAAGAGGAACATTAACAAAAGCAAAACGAGCATAATGGAATGTAATCAAATTAAATCATGTGATGCTGAGGAAATCAGATTAGGAAATGAGACACTTAAAGTAGTAGATGAATTTTGCTATTTGGGGAGCAAAATAACTAATGATGATCGAAGTAGAGAGGATATAAAATGTAGACTGGCTAGACAAGAAAAGTATATCTGAAGAAGAGAAATTTGCTTACATCGAGAATAGATATAAGTGTCAGGAAGTCTTCTCTGAATATATTTGTATGGAGTGTAGCCATGTATGGAAGTGAAACATGGACGATAAATAATCTAGACAAGAAGAGGATAGAAGCTTTTGAAATGTGGTGCTACAGAAGAATGCTGAAGATTAGATGGGTAGATCACGTAACTAATGAGGAGGTACTGAATAGAATTGGGGGGAAAAGAAATTTGTGGCACAACCTGACTAGAAGAAGGGATCGGTTGGTAGACGCAGTCTGAGACATCAAGGGATCATCAGTTTAGTACTGGAGGGAAGCGTGGGGGGAGGGGGTAAAAATCGTAGAGGGAGACCAAGAGATGAATACAGCAAACGGATTCAGAGAGATGTAGGTTGCACTAGTTATTCGGAGATGAAGAGGCTTTCACAGATTAGAGCAGCATTGAGAGCTGCATCAAACCAGTCTCTGGACTGAAGACCACAAGGAAAAAAAGCAGAGAAAAATTTTCAACCTCTGCAAGAATAGGAGAACGCTAGACGCAGACCTTTCAACTTAGATTCGAACACCTTACGATTGTCACTCCGGTTTCTTCAATGTTGTTGGTAGGTTGATGGTGATGAAACACGGCGACTCGTACAGTGCTTAAGGAACTCTTAGCAGAGCGGCAGTTGTTTTTCCGTCGGTGCTCGCTGCATGAACGTGGCTGCGTCTCGCTGGATGAGTCAGTACAGTCGACAAGAAATCCAGCGGTGGAGCAGACGTACAGGGGCGGCGGAGTCTCGAGATTCCGAGCCACTGGAACAACGGCCCAACTGACACCGCAGAGCAGAGTGGCCGCACGTTACTGACGTACGAGTGTCCTCGATGACGACACAGAGAGGAGCCCGAAAATATCACAAACCACGAGGCAGCAGAACGGAAGTCAGCGAAGCAAACAGATTTCGGCGCTTCAGCGCCACAGTGGCGATCGATCCTTTACCGAAGCCACACCAGCATTCAGTTTCGGCACAGGAACCTGTAACGCGATACTTCTAACGGACCCACCAACTTCAAATGGCC
Organism: Schistocerca cancellata; assembly: GCF_023864275.1. Taxonomy (NCBI): domain Eukaryota; kingdom Metazoa; phylum Arthropoda; class Insecta; order Orthoptera; family Acrididae; genus Schistocerca; species Schistocerca cancellata. Next base: position 1,139,000,880 of record NC_064626.1, on the reverse strand, counting down.
GAATTCAGCGGCCGTGTGACTAGCCAGCGACCGTTAAATTTCACTCTTACGAGAGCTGCGTGTCAGAATCTCTACGCATTGCATTTTATGCAGTTGACGGTTGTTCTGTTTTCTGAAAGCCACGCTGTGATCTTACTGACTACACTATTACCTACAGCATTTATATTATGTTTCACGCCTTTCACACTAACATTTGCATCATCAGCAACGAGAATAGTTTTTCTATCAGCTGATGTGTTCAGCGATAGGTTATTGGTATACATCAAGAAAAACAATGAACCCAGAACGCAGCGCTGTAGCATTCCTGACTTCTGATGACCCAGAGTCACATTCGAATCTCTTCCCTGTTTGTCGACAATGGAAAACAACCTTCTGTTTCCTACTTTCCATATACGACGTGGGCCATAATTGATCCAATAATGTTTCAACTTATAGATAAGTATTGTACGGTTCACATATAAAATACCTTTGCTAAAGGAAACGGAAGATAATGCAGTGGACAGATCTGGTGCGTCTAAAAACCACGAGAAAGTCGAGGAACACCACAATGAAATTCGTGCACTTCCAGTATGCTTACTACTCTTTCGGCAGAGAAACATTCTCAACACGGTGAAAGAAATGAAGGTGGAGAACTAGAAGAGAAAGCTAAACCAGGAAACAAATGCAGCACACAATGTCACCCTCTCTATTTGACTCAGTTCTGGACAGAGTTATCAGAACGTGGCATAAAGGAGTCAGTGCTGTAAAGATGGCATGAGGTGGTCGTGTGACTAGGGTCTCCCGTCGGGTAGACCGTTCGCCGGGTGCAAGTCTTTCGATTTGACGCCACTTCGGTGACTTGCGCGTCGATGGGGATGAAATTATGATGATTAGGACAACACAACACCCAGTCCCTGAGCGGAGAAAATCTCTGACCCAGTCGGGAATCTAACATCGAACCCGGGCTCTTAGGACTGATATTCTGTCGCGCTGACCACTCAGCTACCTGGGGTGGACGGTAAAGATGGCGGGACATAAAGACAGAATCGTCGACATAAAATGTCTGGTCTTTGCTCCTGACACAGCTGTTATAAAAAATAACAGAAGAGCAGCCAAAAAAAGCTCGAGAGACACCACACTAACTGTCAGGCAAAGCGGGACTACAAATCACCTATAAAAAAAAAAGTGTTGCATGGACACAAAATCTACGGACAGACACCAAGTGGTGGGGAAGTACGGGAAGATAACACAGCTAAAGAGTTTCGAATACCTGGCAGAGACTATACACAAAACATGGTTGAACTCGACATTCAATGAAGGAAGGATCACGAAACTGCAAAAGGCGTAGGGACTTAGAACAAATCAACGTCAAATTAAGACACTACAGTACAGTTGTCTTACTAGAGGCCTTGTGTACTTCAGAGACGATAATAATCAAGGAAAAAACAAAAATCAAAGAGATGGAAAAACAAGAGAGGAATACACTGAGCGGCATGAACGGGCGGCTTCAGTGAGAGGGGATCTGGACAGAGGGACCGAAAAAAAACTGCACGAACAGACAGAAGATTGATAACAAAATCAGGTATAGAGCGGCAAGGTTTTAGGGGCACATACACACATTAAAAAAAGTGTTGCATCACCGCGGTTCCTAGATTTCCTGAAGACAGACGTTGACTGTGGATACTGTATCACAGACTGAGTCTCTTTGACTGTTCAGAGATGTCACTAAACCCGCCAAAGAAGTTAACAACCATACATGAGCAGCGCTTATTGGACGGATGGGGTCCGACAGCCGATCAGTTCCAGTCATTCCACCGGGAAGGAGGTACACGGCTCGTGTTTGTAGTTCAACCATGCCTAGACTGTCAATACCGCGGTTCGATCGCGACCGCATTGTTACTTTGTGCCAGGAAGGGCACTCAGCAAGGGCAGTGTCCAGGCGTCACGGAGTGAACCAAAGCGATGTTGTTCGGACATGGAGGAGATACAGAGAGACAGAAACTGTCGATGACATGCCTCGCTCAGGCCGGCCAAGTGTTCCTACTGCAGTGGATGGCGCTACCTACGGTTTATGGCTCGGAGGAACCCTGACAGCAACGCCATATGCCTCCAATCGCACAATCGTCGGAAACATGTTTGGAGGTAACTCGGTCAGGCTGAACGCCTTAGACACACTGTCCAGCGAGTGCAGCAAGGTGGAGGTTCCCTGCTATTTTAGGGTGGCATTATGTGGGGCCGACGTACGCCGCTGGTGGTCATGGAAGACGCCGTAACGGCTGTACGGTACGTGAATGCCATCCTCCGACCGATAGTGCCACCGCATCGGCAGCATATTGGAGAGGCATTCGTCTTCATGGGCGACAATTCGCACCCCCATCGTGCACATCTTGTGAAGGACTTCCTTCAGGATAACGACATTGCTCGACTAGAGTGGCCAGCATGTTCTCCAGACACGAACCCTATCGAACATGCCTGGGATACATTGAAAAGGGCTGTTTATGGGCAGTGTGACCCACCAATCACTCTGAGGGATCTACGCCTAATCGCCGTTGAGGAGTGGGACAATCTGGACCAACAATGCCTTGATGAACTTGTGGATAGTATGCCACGACGGATACAGGCATGCATCAATGGAAGAGGACCCGCTACTTGGTATTAGAGGTACCGCTGTGTACAGCAATCCGGACCGCCACTTCTGAAGGTCTCGCTGTATGGTGGTCAACATACAATGTGTAGTTTTCATGAGCAATAAAAAGGGCGGAAATGATGTTTATGCTGATCTCTATTCCATTTTTCTGTACAGGTTCCGGAACTCTCGGAACCGAGGTGATGAAAAACTTTTTTTGATGTGTGTACATAGGATGAGCGATAACAGACTGACCGCGTAGAATTTTAAAGGCGTGACGACAAATATAATGAAAGCCAACTGGGTAAAGGTAACTGTGGAAGACCTCGAGAAACCGCACATCCACAAAGGAGGCATGACAGACAGGAAAAAATACAGAGAACAAAAATCAGAAAACAGAAATTTTTGGAAACGCGCAAAGAGAAGAAAAGAGGGAAGAAGTAGACGGAAGAGAGGAAGAAGAAGGAACACAGCGAATACATGGGAAGACAACAGAAAGAGACGAGAAATATGACATGAAAATTGATTGTGTTTTAGGGATCTCCCTCACGGTAATTAAGGATAATAATAATAATAATAATAATAATAATCTATATATGTATATAACAGGGAATGTCCTGACTTACTGACTCTTCATCGCCCAGCCCAAACCGCTAAGGATAGAAGCTTGAAGTTTGGTCAGGGTGTGGATCTTATACGGTACATGTCGTTTTAGAAATTCCACCCCTAATAGGGTGAAACAGGGGTGAAAGGTTTTTGAAAAATGTCACTGTTTTTGCACTTTTGGAGCTAGACTTACGAAAATTGGTTTTTGGTTTCTCGGTCAGGGAGATGTACGCGTTTCAGTTTGGAAATCTAACGCATAGGGTGTCGAAATAGTGGATGAAAGTTTTTTTTTAATACATCATTGTTTAAAAATTAGTAAAGTATTTTTGAAGCTACATATTTGAAAGTTAGTATTTGACTTATCGGTTACAAAATAAAAAATGCATTTCAGTGTTTTTGGCAATTCAGCACATGAGAAGTGAGATAGGGCATAAAAGCAATGGATGGTGAAGCTTTGACAATGTCAGCCACTCGTGCTGGCGAAACGTCAGAAAAATCATCAAACACACGTCCGCCGAAGAACCCGAGACAGAAGCCAACAGGCAGTTTGTCAACAAGTGATCACGAAAGTCTTAACAATTTTGTTTTATGAAAATATTTCATTACGTGGTCATTTTCGAAGCTGAACCTATGGAAACTGGTATTTATCTTCTCTGTTAGAATGAATATATATATATATATATATATATATATATATATATATATATATATATATATATGTTGAGGCAGCTAAGTCATAACACCCCTTGTATCTCCCCAACAGTAATAGATACAAAAATGCCGTTTGGACAGCGAATTGCAGGGATAGGGGCTACTTGAATACATCACATTTCATGTTGTGCTATTTTTTATTACAGGGCTATGAGGCCATCTTTGGTTTTTTAAAATGGAAGCCTATGACAAATTTTAGCGTAACATGATGGGTTTAAAAAAATGGCTCTGAGCACTATGGGACTCAACTGCTGTGGTCATAAGTTCCCTAGAACGTAGAACTACTTAAACCTAACTAACCTAAGGACAGCACACAACACCCAGCCATCACGAGGCAGAGAAAATCCCTGACCCCGCCGGGAATCGAACCCGGGAACCCGGGCGTGGGAAGCGAGAACGCTACCGCACGACCACGAGATGCGGGCATGGGTTTACAAAGACAGTTTCAAATATGTGTATATCATAATATTTAGGCGAATAGTTTTTGAGACACAGATGTGTTCTCGTATCGTGTTCGTCCTTCGAAGTGGCGTTGTCCGATGCGACCTTTCCTGTTGACCACTGAGGAACTTAACAGAGAAGACGTTGTTATCCTGCTTCTCGATAACGCCGGAAGGCGACGCACGAGGTAGCTGGAGAAAAGGGTATAAATGTGTTGCTGGGATTATGAGACATCGCATTTCTGTCACATTTTCTTGGAGCAGACGTGTACACGAACGAGGAAAAGTTAGATATGCTTCTAGTGTATGGCGAGAGCAGAAGAAATGCTTTTACAGCAATAAAGCGATATGGAGAGTTGTATCCTGATCGTGGGCGTCCTACGCGCCAGCTTCTTGCACGTATTTGCAAGAAACTACTTGAATCGGGATCATGGAACGCCATGCAGAGGTCAAGGCAGAAAACTGCAACCGGCGAGGTGCAGGAAGAGGGAGCTCTAGCGTTGGCGCATAACGACCCTACTGTTTCGTCGAGACGTATCGCCTCGAAATGTGGTGTAAGTCAGAGAAGTGTTTTACGCACCGGCATAGATTTCACCCGTTTCACCTCTCATTACGTCAAGCACTCTCCGGTATCGATTTCGAACGGCGCCAGGAATTTTGCCGGTTTACAAGATGATCCAACGTGTTTTCAACGGGTGCCGTTTACTGATGAAGCGACTTTCACCAACCACGGTAATGTGAAGTTGCATAATATGCATTGCTGGTAAATAGAGAACCCTCATTGGCTTCGACAGGTACAGCATCAGTGGTGCCGCATCGTCGGAAAGGTCATTGTGGGGCCGTCCGACATTCCGGCTATACTAAATGGCAATAACTGTGCACAGTTCCTGCGAAACGTTCTGCCCGTTTTGCTCGAAGAGGTACCACTAACTACGCGTCAGTGCACGTGGTTCCAACGTGACGGCTGTCCTGCTCACTCTTCCCGTGTGACTACAGAGCTGTCAAATGAAAAGTTCCCGGATTGTTGAATAGGACGACGTGCTGAAGTGAAGTGGCCAGCCCGGTCTCCTGATTTGACCCCTCTTGATTTTTTTTCTGTGGGGAGCAATCAAACATAAAGTGTATGCTCAAATACCAACTACGCCAGACGTTATGAAGCAACGTATCATCGAAGCGTGCGCTGATATCTCACGTGACACCCTCGCAGCCGTTCACAAATCATTCGAACGGCGACTACAAATGTGCATTGCAGCAGAGGAGAAGCATTTTGAGCACATGCTTCAGTAAAGTTTTGTATCACGTACAGTATGTATTTTGCATCTTTGTGTGTATTTGCTTCGTATTGCGATCAATAGTAAATGGTTCAAATGGCTCTGAGCACTATGGGACTTAACATCTATGGTCATCAGTCCCCTAGAACTTAGAACTACTTAAACCTAACTAACCTAAGGACAGCACAGAACACCCAGCCGTCACGAGGCAGAGAAAATCCCTGACCCCGCCGGGAATCGAACCCGGGAACCCGGGCGTGGGAAGCGAGAACGCTACCGCACGACCACGAGATGCGGGCCAATAGTAAATATTTTCAAATAAATAACAAATACGTACGAAATAATTGTGACCAATAAGGGCCTCCTCATTTACATTTGTATTTCTGTAACTTAAAATGTATTAACATCTTGTAGTATTTTAATACTGTATGTTGCCTATTATTGCCGGCCTCTGTGGCCGAGCGGTTCTAGGCGCTTCAGTCCGCAACCACGCGGCTGCTACGGTCGCAGGTTCGAATCCTGCCTCGGGCATGGATGTGTGTGATGTCCTCAGGTTAGTTAGGTTTAAGTATTTCTAAGTTCTGGGGGACTGATGACCTCAGAAGTTAAGTCCCATAGTGCTCAGAGCCATTTGAACCATTTTTTTAAAAGGAGTGAAATAGGGGATTAAAACTTTTTAAGAAAATGTTTCATTATAGTAAAAAAAATTTTAAAGTTAAATCTTTGTAAATTGGTATTTCAGTTTTCAGCTGTATATAAAGAAATGTGCGTTAGAGGATGAAAATCTGTATGGAAATATCGCAACACGAACGCAAAAAACACGATTAACAAAAGTCTTGGACTCCGGCTACCAGAATTGCTTTTTGGTTAGAAATACATTCGGAAAAGACCGTGCTTCTGTGGCCTTAATTAGCGTGAAAATTTTAGAAGGTGAACAATATTAAATTAGATTAAAAGAATCTGTGCAGACCGTACAGTCTACGCGAGCGAAGCAGACGGCGCTAAGGTAGTAATAATAATAGAGAAAGTAGCTAATGTCCTCACGCTATTGCTTACGACGACTAGTGCTCGACACAGAAAAGCACACTCTTTTCCCGGCTCCGAACTACGAGGCTGGTAGCAAATTATGTGTACTGAGACGCGTCACTACCCTCTTATACGCTGCGTTCACTGCAACACTGTTAGCGAAGAATCGGACGACAGTCGTGAACATGAAACTTCCTGGCAGATTAAAACTGTGTGCCGGACCGAGACTCGAACTCGGGATCTTTGCCTTTCGCGGATAAGTGCTCTACCATCTGAGCTACCCAAGCACGACTCACGCCCCGTCCTCACAGCTTTACTTCCGCCAGTACCTCGTCTCCTATTTTCCAAACGATACAGAAGCTCTCCTGCGAACCTTGCGGGACTAGCACTTCTGAAAGAAATGACCTTGTGGAGACATGGCTTAGCCACAGCCTGGGGGGATTTTCCAGAATGAGAGTTTCACTCTGCAGCGGAGTGTGCACTGATATGAAACTTCCTGGTAGATTACAACTGTGTGCCGGACCGAGACTCGAACTCGGGACCTTTGCCTTTCACGGGAAAGTGCTCTACCATCTGAGCTACCCAAGCACGACTCACGCCCCGTCCTCACAGCCTTACTTCCGCCAGTACCTCGTCTCCTACTTGCCAAACTTTACAGAAGCTCTCCTGCGAACCTGCAGAACTAGCACTCCTGAAAGAAAGGATATTGCCACGCTGTGGCTAGGCCATGTCTCCGCAGTATCCTTTCTTTCAGGAGTGCTAGTTCTGCAAGGTTCGCAGGAGAGCTTCTGTAAAGTTTGGAAGGTAGGAGACGAGGTACTGGCGGAAGTAAGGCTGTGAGGACAGGGCGTGAGTCGTGCTTGGGTAGCTCAGATGGTAGAGCACTTGCTGCGAAAGGCAAAGGTCCCGAGTTCGAGTCTCGGTCCGGCACACAGTTTTACTCTGCCAGGAAGTTTCATATCGGCGCACACTCCGCTGCAGAGTGAAACTCTCACCCTGGCTGCCCTGCGACTAGGCACGCGTGAGCGCGGCGGCGCGCAGCCTGTGTGAGCCACGGGCTGCTGCTGCTTCTGCTGCCACTCACCTGCTGCTACTCGCCGCTCGCCTCTCGCTCGCTGCCTCCACAGCCGGCAGACAGCGTGTGCAGGGCCGGGCCCGGCCGCCGTCAGCTCTGGCCTGCTCTGCTGCTGTATCAGCAGCTCTGCCCGCTGCTCACCGCTCACTGCTCGTGTCACCTCAGCGCCCGACCGCCGACCGCACACGGAAACGAGGCCTTATCGGCGCTCGTACGGTGACGGCAGCAGGTGAGGTGCCGCCTCTCGCGCTGCAGGACACGCCTGGACAAACAAAAATCAGCCGCCACGCGTGTGGGAGATCGTCGCCTGAGAACGGCTTGACCGGTCTGATCGATTTTTTTCTGTTGCGTTCTTTATTGTCAGCACTGGGTTCGTATGGAAGAAAGCCCTCGAGAAATCCGTCAGAAAAGTCGGAAATTAAAATCAGTTTTCGAAGATCATCGCTCCAGAACGGCTCGACTGATTTGGTAGGTCTTTTTTCGTTTGTGGTAATGGAATTTTAGGTACGAAAAAGAAAGTAAAAAAAAAGGTGCGTTCAGTTCGACAGTTCTGCTGTCACATGTTTTCATCACAAAAAAAATCTCTTTGACAATTATTCGTATTAAAGGGGGAAACGTTATTATCGAAAATCTGGAAAACTTCTTCGCCGATTTACTACAAATTTTCACGCGACAGTCTAACGAAATTTCGGACGGACATAGGCTATTTATTTTTGTAGTATATTTATAATATATAGACATGTATGTAATATACAGTGTGAAGAAAAACTCACGCACGCGGACTTCGCAGCGCGATTCTTCACATACTGGCAATACAAAAATATATCTAACAAAATTTCGTCTGGCGCGTATTTTTCTTCGCCCTGTATGAAGGGGCAGTGTAGTTACCAAACCCTCGGAAAGTTCTTGAGCGATTTACTTCCACTTTTTAGGCGATACTCTAATTAACATTCGGACGGACACGACTGTACACTTTTGTAACGTATTACATAGTATATATGTATGAAGGAGAACGTTCTTACCAAAACCCTCGGAAAGATCTTGACGAGTTCGCTTCAAATTTTTACACAATGCTCTACTGGACATTCAGACGGAAATGGATATAGAGGGGGAAGGGGGTGGGGGTGGGGATAGAGGAGACGGACGGAGAGAGGGTGGAGGAGGAGATATAAGGAAATAGGGGGTGGATGACAACATGGGCTGAGGTGAGGGGGGGGGGTTGGGAGGAATTTAAGATGTATATTCAATTTTTGATTGATTTTTATTTCTTAGTTATTTAAATTTAGAGGTTTGAATACGTCTTCCAACGCAAGGGTAACAGTTTCGGAGGAATGGTGCTTGCCACCTCGTTGAACTTATTTGCAGATTGGTATCGTATTGATAATACTGTCTTCATCCACTATAATCGTCAAGATCTTTTCGAGGGTTTTGGTAAGAACTTTCATTTTCATACATATATACTATGTAATACGTTACAAAAGTATACAGGCTTGTCCGTCCAAATGTTAATTAGAGTATCGCCTAAATTGCATTGTCGGGTTCGGTAGTTTTTAAACAAAAAAAAGGACCATACGGAAGAATAAACGATATAATTAAAAAAATATATATTACCTTATTTCCATATGAAGGCAACAGCCTTGCCGCAGTGGATACACCGGTTCTCGACAGATCACCGAAGTTTAAGGCGCTGTCGCGCGTGGCCGGCACTTGGATGGGTGACCATCCAGCCGCCATGCGCTGTTGCCATTTTTCGGGGTGCACTCAGCCTCGTGATGCCAACTGAGGAGCTACTCGACCGAACAGTAGCGGCTCCGGTCTCAGAAAACCATCCTAACGACCGGGAGAGCGATGTGCTGACCACACGCCCCTCCTATCCGCATCCTCACCTGAGGATGACACGGCGGTCGGATGGTCCCGATGGGCCACCTGTGGCCTGAAGACACAGTGCTTTACTTCCATATAACACATGAAGGCATCCACAAGAAAAGTTTCATATCACTAAATTAAGCGATAACATGTGACATGCACTTCGATTTTGTTAACAATTATTTCAGAAACGCAAAATCATGAAGACCTGAACAGCTAACAATGACGATTATAGTGGATGAAAATAGTATTATCAATACGATCCCAATCTGCAAATAAGTTCACCGAGGTGGCAAGCACCATTCCTCCGAAACTGTTACCCTTGCGTTGGAAGACTTATTCAAACCTCTAAATTTAAATAACTAAGAAATAAAAATCAATGGTTCATATCTGAGCCATTTGTGCTCTGCCGATAATGGTGCGCTCGTAATTCAAGGTCTGCAGCAACTAAAGAGTGTGATCCAAGAACCAAAAATTGCCTCACTTTCTTGGAAATGAACGTCTGTAAAACAAAAAGAATAAACCAGGCAAACAGTTGATGAATACACCTTCCTGAACGACAGTACTAGACGAGCGAAAACCAATCCAAAAGCAGGAATTCCTCGCAGAATAAGACTGACCTGGGCGCCGTTCCCAAAACTTGACCAACAGGTACATCGCAAATAACCTGAAGGTCTGTAACACGCCTACACTACCAGTTACATCTACATCTACGTCCACATGACTACTCTGCAAGCCACACTACAGTGCCTGGCAGAGGGTTCATCGAATCATCTTCAGACTGAAACTTCCTGGCTGATAAAAGTGTGTGCCGGACCGAGACACGAACTCGCGACCTTTGCCACCTCAGCTACCCAAACACGACTCAAGACCTCTTCTCACACTTTTACTTCCGTCAGTACCTCATCTTCTACCTTCCAAACACTTCCAACATACAGTTTTAATATGCCAGAAAGCTTCATATTAACATACAGTCCGATGCAGAGTAAAAAATTCATTCTGGCATGTACAGACTATTTCTCTATCTTTCAACTCTGTAACAGAGCGCAAGAAAAACCAACACTTAAAATCTTTCCGTGCAAGTTCTGATTCTCGTATTTTATTACGATGAACTTTTCTCCCTTTGTACGTTGGCGACAGTATAACATCTTCGCTTTCGGAGGAGAAACTTGGTGATCGATATTTCATGAGGAGACCTCGCCGCAACGAAAAACGCCTTTGTTTTAGTGATTGACACCCTAATTCGTGTATCACGTCCGTGACACTCTGTCCCCCCTCCCTTTAGTACGTTTCTTGCATCTTCTAATCCTACTGTCGATACAACGCAGGCTTGGTTTGCTTTTCCCACAACATTATCTACGTGATCGTTCGTATTTAGCTTGTTCCTAATCGGTACCTATGCAACAGCATGTTTATCAATGTGTTCCAAAACGACGCGCATTAAACGTGATTTTTTCGGGGCTCATACCTCGAGTTCTATTGGTTACTAAGTGTTTTGTATAGCCCTTGGGCTAGCGACCGTTTTTATACCCAACAAAAGCATCGTCTTAGGGTTGGTTGGTTGGTTGGTTGGTTGGGGGAAGGAGACCAGACAGCGTGGTCATCGGTCTCATCGGATTAGGGAAGGATGGGGAAGGAAGTCGGCCGTGCCCTTTCAGAGGAACCATCCCGGCATTTGCCTGGAGTGATTCAGGGAAATCACGGAAAACCTAAATCAGGATGGCCGGACGCGGGATTGAACCGTCGTCCTTCTGAATGCGAGTCTTAGGGTCAATATCTTACAGTAGAAGATCAAAGTAGGAATATTTCACACATCCTCCACCTTAGGCAAATGGAGCAAATGGGTTGGTTCTTTTCACGTTTGATATGGTCCACGATGGTTCTTAGGGGGTTTATGGAGGCACCGTTAGTTCGTGGGCGGTTTCTTAGCAAACGCAAAAAAAGGTTTTTTGCCATTTTTTCGTACCAAAACCAAGCCGCGGTTTCCAAGAAGTCTATGCACAGAAAATGGCTGGTATTTTCACGGTATATTCCTAAGATCTAGATCATGAAATATCTTGAAAATTTTCTTGATATCTTTATCCATTTCCGACACACAGACGTTAAAAATTACCCTATTGATACACTAAAATAAGCAAGTAAAATCCGGTGTGAGTCAAAAACGTAGTCCATAAAGTGACAGCACCGAGAACTACACTGAAGAGCCAACGAAACTGGTACAGACATTCTTATTCAAATACAGGAAGAATACGGCCCTGCGGTCGGAAACGCCTATAGAAGACAGGTGTATGGCGCAGTTGTTAGATCGGTTACTGCTGTTACAGTGGGAGGTTATCAAGATTTAAGTGAGTTTGAACGTGGTGTTATAGTCGGCCCACGAGTGATGAGACAGAGCATCTCCAAGGTAGCGATGAAGTGGGGATTTTCCCGTACGACCATTTCACGAGTACATCGTGAATATCAGGGACCCGGTAGAACATCAAATCTCCAACATTGCTACGGCCGTAAAAAGATCCTGCTAGAAAGGGACCATCGACGACTGAAGAGAATCGTTCAGCGTGACAGAAGTGCAACCCTTCTGCAAATTGCTGCAGATTTCAATGATGGGCCATCAACAAGTGTCAGCGTGCGAGCCAGTAAACGGAACATCATCGATATGGATTTTTGCAGCCGAAGGCTCACTTGTGACCCCTTGATGACTGCACGACACGAAGCTTTACGCCTCGCCTGGGCCCGTCAACACCGACATTGAACTGTTGATGCCTGGAAACAGGTTGCGTGGTCTGACGAGTCTCGTCTCAAATTGTATCGAGCGGATGGACGTGTACGCGTATGGGGACAACCTCACGAATCCATGGACCCAGCATGTCAGCAACAGCAAGTCTCACTCGACGGCAGCAACAGAAGTGACTTTCCTGAAGTTACGAGATTCACCTTTTCACTTCGGTTTATGGGGGCGAGCTTCTTCTCGAGTTCGATGGGGTGGACATTAGCGAATCAGGATCGTTGTTGCTTTTATAAACTTCTCCTTCCCATACTTTTGTTTGTTGTGGTTGACCACTGGTTTTCCGGGGAGCGGAAGTATCCTCTCGACTCGTATCTCACCGTTCCCGCCCAGTGATGGGGTTCGCTTCAATTTATTTTCCCCCCTACCACCCCTTCTCTCTGTTACAACCACTTTCCGTCTCTCTCTGTCTATCTCCATCGCTCTCTACTCGATAGTGTCTCGCTGCTAACGAATGGGAAGCTTGCATTTCAAGTGGAACGAATGCCCGGATTCTGGTTTCCTTTCCACGTGTCTAAAAGTGGAAAAAAATGTTCAAATGTGTGTGAAATCTTATGGGACTTAACTGCTAAGGTCATCAGTCCCTAAGCTTACACACTACTTAACCTAAATTATCCTAAGGACAAACACACACACCCATGCCCGAGGGAGGACTCGAACCTCCGCCAGGACCAGCCGCACAGTCCATGACTGCAGCGCCCTAGACCGCTCGGCTAATCCCTCGCGGCAAAAGTGGAAAGATCCTACGTTTTTGGGGCCAACATGCTCCCTCAAGAGGAATTATGTATACACGTCTGTCGGTCTCCCAGGTTGGGTATTTCCGTACGGTTAAGTGGGGAGGCGAGCTCTCTTTCGCACGAGAGCGGTTCCGCCAGTGCTCCCGGGAGCGCACTTTGTCCGAAGGCGCTGGGGTGTCCATGTCGGCCGGCCTCGCGCATGTCAATTGTGGCCAGGGGGCGTGAGGTGAGCGTCCACGGCCGCACAGCCAAGCGGCCGCCCCGACGCCAATTCACAGGCTGCTGCTAGTTGCAAATTCAAATGAAATAAATGGATCCCAAGAGTCTCTAATGTAACTGCAACTGGTTTCCTATCAAACGACACTGCATATCATTCAACACCGTTCCGTATAACTTCGTAACTCTGAAGAGCCAAAGAAACTGGTGCACTTGCGTAATATAGTGCAGAGACCCCGCGAGAACGCAGAAGGGCTGCAGCACGACGTGGCGTGGATTCGACTAATGACTGAAGTAGTGCAGGAGGGAACTGACATCGTGAACCCTGCAGGGTTACCCATAAATCCATAAGAGTACGAGGGGGTCGAGATGTCTTCTGAACAGCACGATGCGAGGCGTCGCAGATCTGCTCAACAATGTTCATCTCTGGGGAGTTTGGTGGCCAGCGGATGTGTCTGAACTCAGAAGAGTGTTTCTGGAGCCACTCTGTAGCAATTCTGGACGTGTTGGGTTTCGCATTGTCCTGCTGGAATTGTCTAAGTACATCGGAATGGACAATGGACATGAATGTAATGTTCAAATGTGTGTGAAATCTTATGGGACTTAACTGCTAAGATCATCAGTCCCTAAGCTTACACACTACTTAACCTAAATTATCCTAAGGAGAAACACACACACCCATGCCCGAGCGACGACTTGAACCTCCGCCGGGACCAGCTGCACAATCCATGACTGCAGCGCCTTAGACCGCTCTGGACATGAAAGGATGCAGGTGATCAGACAGGATGCTTACGTATTTGTCATGTGTCAGAGTCGTATCTAAATGTAACAGGACTCCCATATCACTGCAGATGCACACGCCCTACACCATTACAGAGCCTCCACCAGCTTGAACAGTCCCCTGCTGACCTGCAGAATCCATAGATTCATGAGGCTGTCTCCATACCCGTACACGACCATCAGCACGATAGACTTTGAAACGAGACTCGTCCGACCGGGCAACACGTTTCCAGTCATCGACAGTCCAATATAGGTGTTGAAAGGCATAGGCGGGGCTTAAAGCTTTGTGTCATGTAGTCATCAACGGTGAACGAGTAGGCCTTCGGCTTTGAAAGCCCATATCGATGATGTTTCGTTGAATGGTTCGGAAGCTGACGCTGGTGGCCCACGATTGAAATCTGCAGCAATTTGCGAAAGTGTTGCACTTAGGTCACGTTGAACGATTCTCTTCAGTCGTCGTTGGTCCCGTTCTTGCAGGATGATTTTCCGGCCGCAGCGATGGAGATTTGATGTTGCACCGGAATCCTGATACTGACGGTAGGCTCGTGAAATGGTCGTACGGGAAAATCCAGCTTCATCGCTACCTCAGAGATACTGTGTCCCAGCGCTAGTGCGTCGACTATAGCATCACGTTCAGACTCACTTAAATCTTGATAACTTGCCATTGTAGGAGCAGTAACGGATCCAAAAATTGCGCCAGACACTTATTGTCTTATATAGGCGATGCCGACCGTAGAGCCGTATTGCACCTGCTTATATATCTCTGTATTTGAATACACATGCCTGTACCAGTTTGTTTGGCGCTTCAGTGTAACATTGGGGCAGAATAACATTCTGTGATAGACATACTCTGAGGCTGTTATACTTGGCTATACTATAAGGAATAATCGTAACTCGATAATAGGATCCGCACTTGCGAGCCGTCGGTAAAGTGCCATCGTTTATAGGGGGGAATGCTTCTGTCCGATGTCTTGGTGAACCACGCGCACCCAGGTCTAGTAAGCTCCATTTTGGTCACGGTTGCGCTGCGAGCCAATGGTGACGCCTTCCTGTAGTGTTTGCACATCATTAACGAGCTTGCATACATGAAGGTTTTCTAGTGTCCCAACAACGAAAAATCCAGAAACTTCAGAGCGGTGGAACGAGATAGCCCACGTACTGGGCGTTCTGTACCTCCGCGACCAGCCCATTTCTCAGTAAATGTTTGTGTGAGACATTTCAGAGAAAGTGGACTGGTGCTCCGTCTTGGATAAACCAGGTGTCCAGCCGTTGCCGGAACGGTACCTCATGTAACAAACACGCAAATCATTTGATAGATACTAAAGACAGGTGTTTGGTAGTATGTAAGGTCCTATTAGTCTTGCAGCAGAATGGATGTATTTCACAGCAGTGAAGATGGACAAGTGCTCACAGCTCTTCTGTTAAGCATTTTAGAATCCGTGTTCATTCACAATTTTCTCTTCCTCTGGACCACACTGAGTATTGCTGAGGGAATTAGATTAGGAAGTGGACACTTACAGTAGTAAATGAGTTTCGCTATTTGGGAAGCAAAACAGCTGATGATGGTCGAAGTAGGGAGGATATAAAATGTAGACTGGCAATAGCGAGAAAAGCGGTTCGGAACAAGAGAAATTTGCTAACATCGAGTATAGATTTAAGTGTCAGGAAACCTTTTCTGAAAGTATTTGTATGGACTGAAGCGATATATGGAAGTGAAACATGGACGATAAACAATTTAGCCAAGAAGAGAATACAAGCTTTGGAAATGTTGTGCTACAGAAGAATGCTGAAGATTAGATGAGTAGATCACGTAACTAATGAGGAGGTAGTGAATAGAATTGGGGAGAAGAGAAATTTGTGGTACAAGCTGACTAAATGAAGGGATCAGTTGGTAGGACTCATTCTGAGGCATCAACGGAATTCCAATTTAGTACTGGAGGAAAGCGTGTGGGTTAAAAATTGTAGAGGGACATCAAGTGATGAATACAGTAAGTAGATTCAGAAGGATGTAGGTTGCAGTAGGTACTGGGAGATGAAGAAGCTTGCACAGGATAGAGTAGCATGGAGAGCTGCATCAAACCAGTCTCTGGACTGAAGACCACAACAACACCACCACCTCTCGAAGTACTGCATACATTTTTTTAAAACCCTGTATATAAATCGTAACGCGTAGCTAGCCTAAAACACCGCGTTCGGATACTCCGAGAGTCACCTTTATATCTTTCGATTTCGTCCAGTAAAGAACGACGTAATGAATTTCGTGTGCTGCGAGGTTCTCACTAAATTCACGGAAGTAGGTCTGGTCTTCTGTAAACTCGTATTTTGTTGGCTAGGAGACGTTACGGAACTTTGTCGAACGCCTTTACGCGGCTACTTGAGCCGCAGTGGGCAGCTGGCGGTTATTGGCCCACCACAGCTGCAGCCGGGTACCCCGCTTTACAGTCACGTACCACCCGCTCCTGAGGGCCATTCTCATAGCGTCGATGTGTCCATAATGTTCACACCGGTATGCGTTCATTGTCGCCTTTTATCACCTCTCTAACGACACGTGGCACGCTGCTAACTACCTGATGTCCTGCACGTACCGATCAGACATTTACCGCTAGAATGGCACTGCCGCAGTTTGTAAAAATAGTAGGTATTCCTCCTTTGGTAATACTGCACAACGGTACAGGCACGCCACTTTCTAGAGAGTAATACAATCTGGCACTATGGCTGTATATCGTATCGCATGAAAGAAATACGTGTGTCTTAATTCGTTACTCTTCCTCGACAGCCGGCCGGAGTGTCCGAGCGGTTCTAGGCGCTACACTCTGGAGCCGCGCGACCGCTACGGTAGCAGGTTCGAATCCTGCCTAGGGCATGGATGTGTGTGATGTCGTTAGGTTAGTTAGGTTTAAGTAGTTCTAAGGGACTGATGACCTCAGAAGTTAAGTCCCATAGTGCTCAGAGCCATTTGAACAATTTTTTTCCTCCTCGACAGGCTCAGTTCGACGGCTTCTACATCTACATCTACATCTACATTTATACTCCGCAAGCCACCCAATGGTGTGTGGCGGAGGGCACTTTACGTGCCACTGTCATTATCTCCCTTTTCTGTTCCAGTCGCGTATGGTTCGCGGGAAGAACGACTGTCTGAAAGCCTCTGTGCGCGCTCTAATCTCTCTAATTTTACATTCGTGATCTCCTCGGGAGGTATAAGTAGGGGGAAGCAATATATTCGATACCTCATCCAGAAACGCACCCTCTCGAAACCTGGCGAGCAAGCTACACCGCGATGCAGAGCGCCTCTCTTGCAGAGTCTGCCACTTGATTTTGTTAAACATCTCCGTAACGCTATCACGGTTACCAAATAACCCTGTGACGAAACGCGCCGCTCTTCTTTGGATCTTCTCTATCTCCTCCGTCAACCCGATCTGGTACGGATCCCACACTGATGAGCAATACTCAAGTATAGGTCGAACGAGTGTTTTGTAAGCCACCTCCTTTGTTGATGGACTACATTTTCTAAGGACTCTCCCAATGAATCTCAACCTGGTACCCGCCTTACCAACAATTAATTTTATATGATCATTCCACTTCAAATCGTTCCGCACGCATACTCCCAGATATTTTACAGAAGTAACTGCTACCAGTGTTTGTTCCGCTATCATATAATCATACAATAAAGGATCCTTCTTTCTATGTATTTGCAATACATTACATTTGTCTATGTTAAGGGTCAGTTGCCACTCCCTGCACCAAGTGCCTATCCGCTGCAGATCTTCCTGCATTTCGCTACAATTTTCTAATGCTGCAACTTCTCTGTATACTACAGCATCATCCGCGAAAAGCCGCATGGAACTTTCGACACTATCTACTAGGTCATTTATATATATTGTGAAAAGCAATGGTCCCATAACACTCCCCTGTGGCACGCCAGAGATTACTTTAATGTCTGTAGACGTCTCTCCGTTGATAACAACATGCTGTGTTCTGTTTGCTAAAAACTCTTCAATCCAGCCACACAGCTGGTCTGATATTCCGTAGGCTCTTACTTTGTTTATCAGGCGACAGTGCGGAACTGCATCGAACGCCTTCCGAAAGTCAAGAAAAATAGCATCTACCTGGGAGCCTGTATCTAATATTTTCTGGGTCTCATGAACAAATAAAGCGAGTTGGGTTTCACACGATCGCTGTTTCCGGAATCCATGTTGATTCCTACATAGTAGATTCTGAGTTTCCAAAAACGACATGATACTCGAGCAAAACACATGTTCTAAAATTCTACAACAGATCGACGTCAGAGATATAGGTCTATAGTTTTGCGCATCTGTTCGACGACCCTTCTTGAAGACTGGGACTACCTGTGCTCTTTTCCAATCATTTGGAACCTTCTGTTCCTCTAGAGACTTGCGGTACACGGCTGTTAGAAGGGGGGCAAGTTCTTTCGCGTACTCTGTGTAGAATCGAATTGGTATCCCGTCAGGTCCAGTGGACTTTCCTCTGTTGAGTGATTCCAGTTGCTTTTCTATTCCTTGGACACTTATTTCGATGTCAGCCATTTTTTCGTTGGTGCGAGGATTTAGAGAAGGAACTGCAGTGCGGTCTTCCTCTGTGAAACAGCTTTGGAAAAAGCTTGTTGGGTATCTTACTTAAACAGTCAACACAGAAAAGTAGCAGCAAAAATATTCTTCACATGAAAGGTGCTGTAAACATGTATCAATGTAAATAATTTAAGTATGTCTCAATGTTATACACCGAGCTGACAAAAGTCACGGACACCTCCCAGTATCGTGTCGGGATTCCTTTTCCCGCCGCAATGCAGAACTCGACATGGCATGGAATAAACAAGTAGTCGCGCTGTTACTATTTTTTGGCGGGTCATCAGTCTTCTGACCGGTTTTTCGATGCGCCCCGTCACGAATTCCTGTCCTGTGCGAACCTCTTCATCTCAGAGTAGCACTTGCAACCTACGTCCTCAATTATTTGCTGGATGTATTCCAATCTCTGTCTTCCTCTACAGTTTTTGCCCTCTACAGCTCCCTCTAGTACCATGAAAGACATTCCCTCATGTCTTAACAGACATCCTATCATCCTGCCCTTCTCATTGTCGGTGTTGTCCACATATTCCTTTCCTCTCCGATTCTGCGCAGAACCTCCTCATTCCTTACCTTACCAGTCCGCCTAATTTTCAACATTCGTCTGTAGCACCACATCTCAAATGCTTCGATTCTCTTCTGTTCCGGTTTTCCCACAGTCCATGTTTCACTACCATGCAATGCTGTACTCCAGACGTACATTCTCAGAAATTTCTTCCTCAAATTAAGGCCGATATTTGATATTAGTAGACTTCTCTAGGGCTAGGAATGACCTTTTTGCCATTGCTGGTCTGCTTTTGATGTCCTTCTTTGTTCCGTCCATCCTGCCAAGGTAGCAGAATTCCTTAACTTCATCTACTTCGTGAGCATCACTCCTGATGTTAAGTTTCTCGCTGTTCTCATTTCTACTACTTGTCATTGCCTTCGTCTTTCTTCGATTTACTCTCAATCCATACTTTGTACTCATTAGACTGTTCATTTCGTTCAGCAGATCACGTAATTCTTCTTCACTTTCACTCAAGATAGCAATGTCATCAGCGAATCGTATCATTCATATCCTTCACCTTTAATTTTAATTCCACTCCTGAACCTTCTTTTATTTCCATCATTGCTTCCTCGATGTACAGATTGAACAGTAGGGGCGAAAGGCTACATCCTTGTCTTACACCCTTTTTAATACGAGCACTTCGTTCTTGGTCGTCCACTCTTATTATTCCCTTTTGGCTGTTGTACATATTGTACAGGGTTATTACAAATGATTGAAGCGATTTCACAGCTCTACAATAACTTTATTATTTGAGATATTTTCACAATGCTTTGCACACACATACAAAAACTCAAAAAGCTTTTTTAGGCATTCACAAATGTTCGATATGTGCCCCTTTAGTGATTCGGCAGACATCAAGCCGATAATCAAGTTCCTCCCACACTCGGCGCAGCATGTCCCCATCAATGAGTTCGAAAGCATCGTTGATGCGAGCTCGCAGTTCTGGCACGTCTCTTGGTAGAAGAGGTTTAAACACTGAATCTTCCACATAACCCCACTGAAAACAAGTTTCGCACTGAACGCATCCTCTTCCATGAGCTGTTGCAACCGCGCCAAAAATTCAAGGCGTTTGACTTTGTCATCGGGTGTCAGGGCTTGTAGCAATTGTAAACGGTAAGGCTTCTGCTTTAGCCTTTTCCGTAAGATTTTACAAACCGTCGGCTGTGGTACGTTTAGCTCCCTGCTTGCTTTATTCGTCGACTTCCGCGGGCTACGCGTGAAACTTGCCCGCACGCGTTCAACCGTTTCTTCGCTCACTGCAGGCCGACCCGTTGATTTCCCCTTACAGAGGCATCCAGAAGCTTTAAGCTGCGCATACCAGCGCCGAATGGAGTTAGCAGTTGGTGGATCTTTGTTGAACTTCGTCCTGAAGTGTCGTTGCACTGTTATGACTGACTGATGTGAGTGCATTTCAAGCACGACATAAGCTTTCTCGGCTCCTGTCGCCATTTTGTCTCACTGCGCTCTCGTGTGCTCTGGCGGCAGAAACCTGACGTGCGGCTTCAGCCGAACAAAACTTCATGAGTTTTTCTACGTATCTGTAGTGTGTCGTGACCATATGTCAATGAATGGAGCTACAGTCAATTTATGAAATCGTTTCAATCATTTGTAATAGCCCTGTATATGACTCGTCCCTCCCTATAACTTACCCCTACTTTTTCAGAATTTCGAACATCTTGCACCATTTTACATTGTCGAACGCTTTTTCCAGGTCTACAAATACTATGAACGTGTCTTGAGTTTTCTTTAGTCTTCCTTCGCCCGCATCTCATGGTCGTGCGGTAGCGTTCTCGCTTCCCACGCTCGGGTTCCCGGGTTCGATTCCCGGCGGGGTCAGGGATTTTCTCTGCCTTGTGATGGCTGGGTGTTGTGTGCTGTCCTTAGGTTAGTTAGGTTTAAGTAGTTCTAAGTTCTAGGGGACTTATGACCACAGCAGTTGAGTCCCATAGGGCTCAGAGCCATTTGAACCATTTAGTCTTCCTTCCATAATTAACCGCAACATCAGAATTGCGTCTCTCGTGCTTTTACCTTTCCTAAAGCCAAACTGATCGTCATCTGACGCCTCCTCAATTTTCTTATTCATTCTTCTGTATATTATTCTTGTAAACAACTTGGATGCCTGAGCCGTTAAGCTGATTGTGTGTTAATTCAGCACTTGTCAGCTCTTGCCGTCTTCGGAATTGTGTGGATGATATTTTTCCGAAAGTCAGTTGGTATGTCAACAGACTCATATATTCTACACACCAACGTGAATAGTCGTTTTGTTGCCACTTCTCCCATGTTTTTAGAAATTCTGATGAAATGTTATCTATCCCTTCTGCCTTATTTGATCTTAAGTCCTCCAAAGCTCTTTTAAATTCTGATTCTAATATTTGGATGCCCTTGTTGTTGTTGTTGTTGTTGTTGTTGTGGTCTTCAGTCCTGAGACTGGTTTGATGCAGCTCTCCATCAAACCAGTCTCAGGACTGCATTCTAATATTTGGATGCCCTATCTCTTCTAAATCGCCTCCTGTTTCTTCTTCTATCACATCAAACAAATCTTTCTCCTCATAGATGCTTTCAATGTATTATTTCCACCTATCCGCTCTCTCCTTTGCACTTAACAGTGGAATTCCCGTTGCACTCTGAATGTCATCACAATTGCTTATTATTTCTCCGAAGGTTGTTTTGACTTTCTTGTATGCTGAGTCTGTCCTTCCGACGACCATTCCTTTTTCGATGTCTTCACATTTTTCCTGCAGCCATTTCGTCTTAGCTTCCCTACCTTACTATTCATAACTAATCCTGCTCCCGTTATATCATTTTCTGCTGCTGTTGATATTACCCTATACTCATATGACCAGAAATCCTTGTCTTCTTTCCTCTTCACTTCACTGAACCCTACTATATCAAGATTGAGCGTTCCCATTTCCCTTTTCAGATTTTCTTGTTTCCCTACCACGTTCAAGCTTCTGATATTCCACGCCCCGACTCATAAAACGTTATCCTTTCGTTGATTATTTAATCTTTTTCTCACGGTAACCTCCCCTATGGCAGTCCCCTCCGGGAGATCCGAATGGGGGACTATAGCGGAATCTTTTGCCAATGGAGAGATCATCATACACTTCTTCAATTACAGGCCACATGTCCTGTGGATGCACGTTACGTGTCTTTAATTCAGTGGTTTCCACTGCCTTCTGCATCCTCATGCCGTTGATCATTGCTGATTCCTCCGCCTTTAGGGGCAGTTTCTCACCCCTAGGACAAGAGGGTGTACTGAACCTCTGTCCGCTGCTCCGCCCTCTTTGACAAGGCCGTTGGCAGAATGAGGGTGACTTCTTAAGCAGGAAGTCTTTGGCCGCCAATGCTGATTATTAATCAAAATTTAGGCAGTGGCGGGTTTCGAACCCGGGACAGAAGACATTTTGATTTTAAATCTAAGGCGCTACCCCCCCCCCCCCCCTTTTTGTTTTTAAATCTCATTTTGTTCGCTTCGTCTGTTGCATCTGCTCGGGGCGGACGTCGTAAGACACTCGTCTCAGTTCGTCGTTGATCGATTAGCTCGTGTTTTTTTTTTTTTATTACAGAGGGCGGCTAACCCTCTGACCGAAGACGCTGAGCTACCATGCCGGCAACACCTAGACCACAGGTGCTGATTCTGTAGCTGACCATATTTGAGAAAGTGTGGCCGGTAAAGGATTTTGTGCACGAACTGACCTCACTATTACGTCCCATAAATGTTCGGTGGGATTCGTGTCGGGCGCTCGAACTGTCGAGAATGTTCTTCAGACCAGTCGCGAACAAATGTGGCCGTGACATGGCGCACTGCCATCCACAAAAATTTCATTGTTGTTTGGGAACATGAATTCCACGAATGGCTGCAAGTGGCCTCCGAGTATCGAACATAACCATTTCCTGTCAATGATCGGTTGAGCTGGATCAGAGGAGCCAGTCGATTACATATAAACGCAGCCGACACCATTACGGAGCCACCAGCGGCTTGCACAATGCCTTGTTGACAACTTGGATCCATGTGTTCGTGGGGTGTTATAACGTTTCCTGGTAAAACATGCTTTATAGCTATGCAATTACGGACTCTGAATAATAATAGAATAGAGACAATTATGTAATATTTGCTATTTGTACAGGATTCAGTAGTGGATTTGTGAAATAATATCTGTGTCGGTGAGTTCAGAAACCGCCACAGAAAAAAATAAATAAAGAAAAACTCAAAGATTTCATGACAGTCAGCCATTGTATAAATAGCAGTGTAAGAATAATAATGTCGTTGCCGTCTTCTTGGAGTCACGTAGAGAGGAGGAACCTGTGATGCTACGTTAAACGCATAGGTAGCTTTCATTTGTCAAGATTGTAAGCTGGATGCTATTAATTAATGTTGACGAAAAATCCACTGCAAGGTTTGAGGTTCTTTAAGCATTGCGTACGGTAACGTCATTATTTTTGATAACAGAAATAATTTCAGAACATTTTTACGATAGTTTTAGCAGAGATGGATATGTTGCGCATTCTATTGAGTTACAGTAGCAAAACTGTTCATTTAATTAGAAGTCAGTTCCAGTATAGTAATAATTAATCTCATTTGTTCGCAACATACAATTAACCAAAGTAAAACAGTGTACAGAAAAAAATATTGGAGTGCGAAAGTCTGCACCACACCCGAACCCTACTAACAGCTCTTACCAACTGAAATCGGGACTCATCTTTTTTCTTTTTCTTTTTTTTTTTTTTTTAATTTGTGGTAATGCCTATGGGACCAAACTGCTGAGGTCATCGGTTCCTAGGCTTACGCACTACTTAATGTAACTTAAACTAACTTGCGCTAAGGGCAACACACACACCCATGCCCGAGGAAGGACTCGAACCTCCGACGGGGGCAGCCACGCGAACCGTGTTAAGACGGTTCAAAATGGTTCAAATGCCTCTGAGCACTATGGGACTCATCATCTGTGGTCATCAGTCCCCTAGAACTTAGAACTACTTAAATCTAACTAACCTAAGGACATCACATACATCCACGCCCGAGGCAGGATTCGAACCTGCGACCGCAGCAGTCGCGCTGTTCCGGACTGAGCGCCTAGAACCGCTCGGCCACCGCGGCCGGCTGACAAGACGGCAAAGACCGCACGGCTACCCAGCGCGGCAGGCCCCATCCGATGAGGCCACGGTTACCCAGTCGTCTAGGATCCAACCGATATGTTCACAATCCTAGGCGAGGCACTGCTGGCATTGTCGTGCTGTTAACAAAGACACTAACGTCGGTCGTGTACTGCAACAGCACATGAACGCCAAATTTCCAAGCACTGTACTAACGGATACGTTCCACATTGACTTCTGCGATTGTTTAATGCAGTGTTGCTTGTCTGTTAGCACAGACAGCTCTACGCAAACGCCGCTGCTCTCCGTCCTTGTCCGTGGTGAGAGGTAAAGCCTGAAATTTGGTATTCTCGGCACACTAATGACACTGGCGATCTCTGAATACTGAATTCCCCACCGATTTCTGAAATGGAATGTCCCCTGTGTCTGGCTTCCGCTGCCACTCCGCATTCGAAGTCTGTTAGTTCCCAGCGTGCGGCCATAATCACGCCAGAAACCTTTTCACGTTAAGCACCTGACTACAAATGGGAGCTCAGCCTATTCACAGCCCTTTTACAACTTGTGTACGCGATACTATAGCCGCCTGCATGCGGGGTGGTTCCGTAAGAGCGTGCAAAAATTTAACAGGACATAGAGGGTGCTCCACTGTACAATTTGAGGTAGGGAACCTAGGGTCGCAGAAGCCAGCTTAAGGAGATAATAGGAATAAAATCATATACTGTGCACTTTTTTTATTTACATTAGTTAGCTGCAAATACTATCATTGACATAATGGACGTACCAAAAATGGTTCAAATGGCTCTGAGCACTATGGGACTTAATTTCAAGGTCATCAGTCCCCTAGAACTTAGAACTACTTAAACCTAACTAACCTAAGGACAACACACAAATCCAAGCCCGAGGCAGGATTCGAACCTGCGACCGTAGCGGTCGCGCGGTTCCAGACTGTAGCGCCTAGAACCGCTCGGCCACACCGGCGGCAATGCACGTACCATTTGCAGTGTATCTAACAAAAGGTGCTCAAACTGACGGCCATCAACCTCGATGGAAGCATGACACTGAAGAACAAGATTCTGACAAATATCTGTGCTGTGTTTCGAATCACATCACAGGCAGCTACTATTCTGGCAACTAATTCCATCTCCGTATCCACTGGGGTCTCATACACAAGTGACTTTAGATACCGCCCAAGGAAATAATCAAGGGGATTTATGTCAGGTGACATCGCAGTCCATGGAATAGGAGCTCCTCTTCCAGTCCAGCAACCAGGAAATACTGTACCAGCACTGCCCCATCGCATTGTACTGTACGTCTGAGAATAGTACTGAGTAATGATTGGGTCTGTCGTTGAGCCATAGCACGTTCTTTCATGGGACAATGTAAATACGATAGAAAAAAATGGCTCTGAGCACTATGGGACTTAACTTCTGAGGTCATCAGAACCCCTAGAACTTAGAACTACTTAAACCTAACTAACCTGAGGACATCACACACATCCATGCCCGAGGCAGGATTGGAACCTGCGACCGTAAGCGGTCGCACGGTTCCATACTGTAGCGCCTAGAACCGCTCGGCCACCACAGCCGGCTAAATACGATAGAACAGAGTCACCTTATGGACAAGTAGAGTAACCAAAACCTGCATCATGACTTCCTAGTAACAGGGCTCGTCCTCCTTGTTTCCTTCCTGGAAATAAAGAATGTACGTATAAATAAACAGCATAGTACGTGTAAACGTGTACGCATGTTAGTTGTAAATAAGCTGAAAAACAGTAACGATAGACAAAGTGACAGACAAGTTTACGTCCATATCTACTTAAGCTGGCTTCTCCTACCCCAGATTCTGTACCTCAAATTGTTCAGTGGAGCATTCTCTATGTTTTGTTGCATGTTTGCATGCTCTTACGGAAACACCCTGTATGTGAATATCGCTATCCTATGACTTTTATTACCACGATATGGAAACCATTACATATTAAGATATTTTTCAACGTCATATAAAACCAACTATTCTAATGTTCATTATCTATGTAGAAAATGCATCGACGATTATTTTAGAATTTGAGACTGACTTTGTAGACTATACTTTTCACTCGTTCGACCTATACTTGAGTATTGCTCATCAGTGTGGGATCCGTACCAGGTCGGGTTGACACAGGAGATGGAGAAGATCCAAAGAAGAGCGGTGCGTTTCGTCACAGGGTTATTTGGTAAGCGTGGTAGCGTTTCGGAGATGTTTAGCAAACTCAAGTGGCAGACTCTGCAAGAAAGGCGCTCTGCATCGCGGTGTAGCTTGCTGTCCAGGTTTCTAGAGGGTGCGCTTCTGAATGAGGTATCGAATATATTGCTTCCCCCTACTTATACCTCCCGAGGAGATCACGAATGTAAAATTAGAGAGATTCGAGCGCGCACGGAGGCTTTCCGGCAGACGTTCTTCCCGCGAACCATACGCGACTGGAACAGGAAAGGGAGGTAATGACAGTGGCACGTAAAGTGCCCTCTGCCACATACCGTTGGGTGGCTTGCGTAGTATAAATGTAGATGTAGATATCGGATCTTGCAATACGTTATGTACTTCTCTCTGTACTGCTGCTAGTTTCGTGAACTGTGAATGTTTTTATGCTGATATGTCATGTGACTCAGGTGTTTTTTTTAGTACTTCTACAAACTTTGTTGACCAGTTCCTTACACAAACAAGAAGGAAAAAGTTCTTATAATCATATGTCTTAAAATCGTCCATTTTCGAGTTATTGATGAAAATTACGTTGAACGGCTTTCCAGGTACAACCCAACAACTGTGCTTGTCTATGACTCGGTGTCTTTTAGATGGCGTTGTGTTGCCAGGGAGACCTGCTTAACTTCGTCATGCGCCCGTCTTCAACGTTCCAATCGCACACATGTACTACAGGTAGTGAGTTAACTGCAAGTGTTCCGTCCAAACACGGCAGGGTATTTATTTCGCGAGGAGGTAGACGTGATTTTTGTGTACGGTCGCACGAATGGTAACGGACGGGAGCCTGGAACAGCTGTACCAGACGGGGTTTCAAGACCGATGACAGCCCAGTCAGCCAATCTTTGGTGAGCTGTGTGTCGTCGCACTGTCTAGACAGGATCCCTGGCACCACAGGGTGAGCAGGTGTTGCTCGCACGCCTCGCCTGGAAGAGCGCGGTCCACGGGCTGCCGGTGAAGAGCCAGGTGTCGGCGCCAGACATTGTGAGCGTGGGGGGTTGATCTGCTATTCTGTTATTCTGCGCAACGGATTAATCTGAGATGTACCCTTTACCCTGTGGCTCCTGCAAGATGCAATTTCCACCCCCACACTACTACAGAAGTCAGACAGACGCTCCTAACGTTCTAAAGAGAAATGCCTGAAAAACTTTCAGCAATGAATATCTTCTGGAGTCGTCCGCTGTAAGCAAATGACACAAAAATTCACAAAAATTCTTACGTAACTAGTGGGATACTTGGGTACTGGAGTAGTGCTAGTTGGTGTAAGAAAAACATGAAACTAACGAAAATTATTATTTATTTTGCAAAAATTCTGAGAAGTCACAATGGCACTTTTAGTTATAAATTGAACAAGTTATATCCTGGCTATTTCGGAATGTGAAGTTACCTCTCAATGATAGGGTTCGCTAATGAAATTTCTATACAAAGTTTAAGATTGTTATTGAGTTGGCAGAATGGTTGAGAGGCACGCCTACTGAACTTGAATAATTATCCTTTAGAATGTTGCCAGGTACGGTCGAGGCTGTTGCATGTGAAATGCAGTGAAGTGTACTGTTGTGGAGGAAATATGTGGCTCGCAATAGCTGTAGCGCACAATACTGTAAGCTGCGATGACTGCTGTCTGCGCCGCTCGCTGCTGACAAATAAGATAACTCTCGTTCTATATGGATTGACCTTCGCCAATCAAACTCTCCCTACGCCTTGATGAAGTCAAGGATTCCAATTCACCCCTAGTCTAACTATGGGCGTGGTACACCGGTCAGATAACCAGTCCACCGCGATGACACTCAAAAATTCGCTCGCAGGTGTTTAACTATAACTCTGTCCGTTCACACCGCACAATAAGTGTGTCGGCCAACGCAGTGAACAATGCTTAATTGCAAGGACTCAATATAGAGTCGCACTTCGATTCGCTCTTGACAGAGGTGCTCTCCCAGTGAAGTACTGAGGAGAGACTTGTTCCTCGTTCCAAGAGCGACAACAGAACGGCGCCTCTCCATACCAGACGTGAAGGGGTATATCTTTCGATCTCTTCCATTACTCCTTTAGCTCAAGGCGTCAGAAATATCGTCTGCCAATCAGCATTGCTCTTCTAAAACGGGAGAATGACGTTTCGTTTAAGGCGACCAATCCGGAAATCTGTAGTATCAGCGTTTGGCGTTTGCTGTCTCCCTGTGAAAATCTCTGAAACTGTGTGCTATGTGTAAAGAATGCATAGGTTGGACGCTCCCACACAATGTAGCGGAATTTGCTTTTAAGCCGAACACGGGGTCGTTGCCCCTTTCACTCTGGCACACGCTGTCTGCACCACAGGCGGCCGAGGTTGACTCGTCCTCTGAAGGGACTGGCCTCCTGGTGTGTGGTCTGCCTCTCTCGAACTAAAAGCTCGTGTGACCGTCGTGTCTGGAATGTATGTGTGTACGCCAGCCTCGAGTATTTCAACCCCGGTGTGCTCTTGTTGTTTGCATATGGTTTACGTGAATTCATACAACACTGACTTTATCTTATCGAGTTCGAGTTCCAATGAAGCGTCTTGATGTGCGGAATATGATTGTGAGGGCGGAATATGTAAGCAATGAAGGTCAGGAAACCATGACGTCTTACAACATGTGCCCTGACATTTGGTACACGTCCAAGCCCAGCAAGGAGGATAATTCACGAGCAACTCAGTGTATCTGAGTCATCTTCAACGTGTGCAGGGCCTTACACCCGTCAATCACCCACCGTGGGAGAACTTTCGCCGATATTTTGTTGCACAAACTGCCAATCCGTTGTTTGCCTCTTCAGTCTTGTTTATAAACGAGACAACATCTGTAAAAGATGGAATAGCGAATTTCCACAGCCGACACATATGGGCCAACTGCAATCCTCAGGCTTCTGTATAGGCTAGACATTAGCGTCAGTTTCAAATTTATGTGTGAGCTGGAAATGTAGATGAATGTCTGGAAGGGCCACACATTCCCCCAGCACGTCTTGCAAGTGCTGTCTGCAGGGACTTTATTGATAACCTCCCCCCCCCCCCCCAAGACCTACTAGAAGATGTGCCTCTGCAAAAGAGTAGAGACATGTGGTTTACGCATTATGGATCTCCAGAACACTCCAGTCTCAGTGTTTGAGATGCACTGGCTGGTATCTGACATGTTGGACGGATAGGTAGACGAGTACCAGGTCCACGGCCTGCAAGTTTCCCAGACATCACTGCTTTTAGATTGCTATCTATGGCGGCACCTCAGACAATTGATCCATCCAGCAGACCACCAGGATGAAGAAAGTCTTTCATCGTTGTGTCATGAAAGCCTGCGAAACCATTCGAAACTCTCAGGGAGTATCTGAAAGGGTGTGACTGTCCACGATTCGGCGAGTGAATGCGTGTTTGGAAGCAAGACGAGTGGATTCGGAGGATTTATCATGAGTTCATGAGTTGATGTGCTAAAACCACCTAAACCGTAAATTTTCATCAATAAGTCGAAACCTAAGGATTTTTTGGACATATTTTTATGTGATCTTTCTTTCTTGTTTTGTGTAACGAACCTGTACCTAAACTTTGTAAAAGTATTTTTGGAACATCCTGTATATACTGAAATTATTTAATTTCACACTGCTCTGTTTACTACATCTTTCATATGAAGAATATTTCGGTTGCTGCTAGGGATTCGTGCAAGAATATTTTCAATGAATCAACAATTTTTACTTTTCCAGATGCACGTTCCAGCGTGTATCCACGATGTTAACTCCTCTCACTATCCTTACTTCTCGTGCATATTCCGTCCGTCTCCAAACCTCCTCTAATCAAACTCTCAGAAACTTTGCCTAAGATCTTGGATCAATGTTACGGACCCCTAATTCTCGCAACATATTGCTTTGGCTTTTGTTCTTATATCTCTAAAGCTCATGCATATTGTTTTCTTCTCATTTACCACTGCTTATGCTCTTTGGGCCATCTTTCTGCTTCTGTTCCTACACACTCTTTTTTTCCACACTCATCAAAAAACGTTTTGCATCATCCCCGTTCCCGGAACTTCTCAAGACAGACGTTTACTATGGATATTGTATGACAGACACAGTCCCTTTGACTGTTGAGGGAAGTTACTAAACCCGCCCAAACATGTAAACAACTATGCATGAGCAGCGCCTATTACACGGAGGGGGCCGAATAGCCAATCAGTTCCAGTCATTCCACCAATAAGGAGGAACACGGCTCGTGTTGTCGGTAGTTCAACCATGCCTAGACGGTCAATACCGCGGTTCGATCGCGTCCGCATTGTTATTTTGTGCCAGGAAGGGCTCACAACAACGAAAGTGTCCAGGTGTCTCGGAGTGAACCAAAGTGATGGTGTTCTGACATGGAGGAGATACAGAGAGATAGGAACTGTCGATGACCTGGTTCGCTCAGGTAGCTCAAGGGTTCATACTGCAATGGATGACCGATACCTACGGATTATGGCTCGGAGGAACCCTGACAACAACCAAATCATCTTGAATAATGCTTTTCGTGCAGCCACAGGACATCGTGTTACGACTCACACTGTGCGCGATAGACTGCGTGAGGCGAAACTTCACTCCCGACGTCCACGGCGAGGTTTATCTTTGCAACCATGACACCATGCAGCGCGGTACAGATGGGCCCAGCAACATGCCGAATGGACCGCTCAGGATTGGCATCACGTTCTCTTCACCGATGAGTGTCGCATATGCCTTCAACCAGACAATCGTCGGAGACGTGTTTGGAGACAACCCTCTCGGGGTTCTCTGCTGTTTTGGGGTCGCATTGTGTGGGGCCGACATACGCCGCTGGTGGTCATGGAAGGCGCCGTAACGGCTGTACGATACGTGAACGTCATGCTCCGACCGATAGTGCAACCATATCGGCAGCATATTGGCGAGCATTCTTCTTCATGGATGACAATTCGCGCCCCCATCGTGCACACCTTGTGAATGACTTCCTTCAGGATAACGACGTCGCTCGACTAGAGTGGCCAGCATGTTCTCCAGACATGAACCCTGTCGAACATGCCTTGGATAGATTGAAAAGGGCTGCTTATGGACGACGTGACCCACCGACCACCACTATGAGGGATCTCCGCGAAATCGCCGTAGAGGAGTGGGACAATCTGGACCAACAGTGCCTTGATGAACTTGTGGATAGTATGGCACGACGAATACAGGCATGCATCAATGCAAGAGGACGTGCTACTGGGTATCAGAGGTACCGGTGTGTACACCAATTTGGACCACCACCTCTGAAGGTCTCGCTACATGGTGCTACAACAAGCAATGTGTGGTTTTGATGAGCAATAAAAAGGGCGAAAATGATGTTTATGTCGATCTCTAATCCAATTTTATGTACAGGTTTAGGAACTCTCGGAACTGTGGTGATGCAAAACTTTTTTTCATGTGTGTAAATTAGTTTCACTGTGTCCTTTAATAAAAAGGTCAGTATAACATGCCAACACTGCCTCTGCTGATGACAAGGACTGCGTTAAATTATTTATAAATTATTTATAAAATATGGGGAACACCAGAGACGTCAATACAGAGACTTGAGGTACTCCCTAACTACGGCGCCCATAATGAGAACACTCACCTCAGTGTCATCTAACCATCTTACAACACTGCCAGTCAGGGATAATTTCAAACGTTAATAAAAATTTCGACAAGATATCAGACATCCATATTTTTAGTCTAGAATATAATGCAGGACTTTCTAAGAAGAAAATTCATGTGAGCTGCTATGAAAAAAATAAAAGCTAACATTACAAGAAATTTTGAAGGAAATTTATCTTAACTTTAGCCTATTGATAAAACAAAACCATTGACACATTTTGACTGAAAAAAAGCAATGAACATTCTGGAATGCGGTAGATGCATGTGATACATATTTTATCGTGGAAACATAAGGGTATTCCGTGATAAAATAAAATACCAGAAGGCGTGTGAAACTGTTCCGCCTGTGAACGAAACATGACGTCGCTGACGACTTTGCGTTTTGTTCGATCGTATACAAACTTCCAGCGAGAAAGTTGTGAAGAAAACTATAAAGTTAATTTTGATAATATGTACACCATCATTAGTGTACTGTGCCACCTACGAAAGCGTTTTATTTCCAAGATACTCCGTACGCGAGTACTCGCATGCCGCCACCAAGAGCATTGTTCCGACGTCTCGCCTGAATACTACCGAAAAAATCCACTACCTCTCGAATTTTTTAAAAAATTTTAGCTCTTACTGACCCTTCGTCACTGCACCCGTCACCCAGATGGCCGATATACGCTATAGGACAGGAGTGTCCAACCCGCGGCCAGCGGGCCGCATGCGGCATTAAGTAAGCATCTGTCACATCATCGGTAAACAAGTTAATAAATAAAAAATTCCATAAAACTAAGTCTGTGTCAAGTTATGATACAGTGAATATTGTGCCACGACACAATACTACTCTCTCACTGGTCAGTCCCGTTTTCTTCCTATTCTATTTTTGTTAAGTACAATGAAGCGCCAACGAAACTGGTATAGACATGCGCATTCCAATACAGAGATATGTAAACAGGCAGAATACGGCGCTGCAGTCGGCAACGCCTATATAGGACAAGAAGCAAGCGTTCGGCGCAGTTCTTAGATCTGTTACTGATGCTACAATGGCAAGTTATCAAGGTTTAAGCGAGTTTGAATGTGGTGTCATAGTCGGCGCGCGAACGATGGGAGACAGCACCTCCGAGGTAGCGATGAAATGGGGATTTTCCCGTACGACCATTTCACGAGTGTACCGTGAATATCAGCAATCCGGTAAAACATCAAATCTCAGACGTCGCTGCGGCCGGAACCACATCTTGCAAGAACGGGACCAACGACGACTGAAGAGAATCGTTCAGAGTGACAGTAGTGCACTCTTTCCGCAAATTGCTGCAGATTTCAATGCTGGCCCGTCAACAAGTGTCAGCGTGCGAACCATTCGACGAAACATCATCGATATGTGCTTTTGGAGCCGAAGGCCCACACGTTTACCCTTAGTGACTGTACGACACAAAGTTTTATGTCTCGCCTAGGCCCCTCAACACCCGCATTGGACTGTTGACGACTAGAAACATGTCGTCTGGTTGTACAACTTTCGTTTCAAATTCTATCGAATGGTTGGAAGTGTATGGGTATGGAGACAACCTCATGAATCCATGGACTCTGCATGTCAGCAGGGGACTGTTCAAGCTGGTGCAGGCTCTGTAATGGTGTGGGGCGTGTGCAGATGGAGTGATATGGGGCCTCTGATACTTCTAGACAGGACACCCAGAGGTGACACTTACATAAGCATCTGGTCTGATCACCTGCATCCAATCATGTATATTGTACATTCCGACGGACTTGGGCAATTGCAGCAAGAAAAAGCGACACCCCACACGTCCAGAATTGCAATAGAGTGACTCCAGGAACATTCTTCTAAGTTTAAACCCTTCTTCTGGCCACCAAAATCCCCAGACATGAACATTTTAATGAGTATACCTGGGACGCTTTGCAACGTGCAGTTGAGAAGAGATCCCAACCCCTCATACACTTACGGATTAATGGACAGCCCTGCCGGATTCGTGGTGTCAGTTCCCTCCAGCACTAATTGAGATTTGAATGGAGTTCATGCCACGTCGTGTTGCAGCACTTTTGCGTCCTCTCGGGGGCCCTACACGATGTTAGGCAGGTGTACCCGATTCTTTGGCTCTTCAGAGTATATTATGTTTGGCCCAAAGATATTCGTTTTCGTCCAATGTAAGCTAAAAGGTTGGTCACCAGTGCTATAACTCTAGGTACTATCATGCCACTACTTCCATTGGAGTCGAGCAAAATGCATTTGTGCGTCAGGTTTTGAAAAAGGGAAGTTTTGTAGAAGTGTACCATAAGACTAGTGTCCTCAGCAAGCAATAATTGCATTGAACACAAAACTTTGTTGCTTCAGTTACCGCGTGTCTTCACTCCTTTAAAATTTTTGTGCGTCCTTACACGTACTGAATCAAAAACCAAGTGGACGGGGAAGCTAAAGTACGGTGGTTTCTGAGCTAATTAATTTTTATGTTTTTTAACGTGTATTTTTCTAGCTTTGGGTTACCTTCATAGGTCGTGGTATCTAAGTACAGTTATATGCTCTAACTGTTTCTCAAAATCGTCGAATTCTGTAGATTTCCGTTTTTATTTATATCCATTTCTTGGAGGGTCAAAATACGTCCTCACATCTACAGATTGTGCCGACATTACTGCACTCTTAATATGGAAGACGGTCGATTGCGAAATACCATAACGTCTTGTTGGCATTTTCTGACCTTACACAAGTATCAACTATTCCTGGTTTCTTCACTGTTTGTGAGGCCATTCAAGAACTTCAGTACGTTTGATACGATAAATTTAGATTGTTTTCGAATGTCTTGTAGCCCCCTACGCGGGACTTTGCTTCTGCACTCTGAGCTCACTAGCAAACACACGCCGACGCACGTTCGCACGGGGGACTGGAGGAACGCGTGAGCACACGGGTACCGGACGCAAACACCGTGTACACTGAGCCGGCACTGACCTACTGCACTACCAGCAGTGAGGCAACGGAGGGGCCTCGAGGCGGGCGAATCTCGGCTATTAGCGCCTGCGGACTGGCGTCTAATTTCGTGATGGCCTCTCTAACCTACCTTGCAGCAGTCTGGCACTCTGGTGAACTTTCTCTGGCTCCATCGGGCCAAGACCTCCAACGAAACGAATGTGTGCACCTCCTCACTACGGACGTTTATTTGTACGACTTCTGTGCACCCGAGCCATCCCTGAACTGAAAAGCCAGTGTCTGAAATACACTACTGACCATTAAAATTGCTACGCCAAGAAGAAACGCAGATGATAAACGGGTATTCATTGGACAAATATATTATACTAGAACTGACATGTGATTACATTTTCACGCAATTTGGGTGCACAGATCCTGAGAAATCAGTACCCAGAACAACCACCTCTGGCCGTAATAACGGCCTTGATACGCCTGGGCATTGAGTCAAACAGAGCTTGGATGGCGTATACAGGTACAGCTGCCCATGCAGGTTCAACACCACACCACAGTTCATCAAGAGTAGCGACTGGCGTATTGTGACGACCCAGTTCCTTCGCTTCATCTATTTCGTGACAATCAATCCTGATGTTAAGCCTCTCGCTGTTCTCATCTCTGCTACTTCTTATTACTTTCATCCTTCTTCGATTTACACTCAGTCCACATTCTGTACTCATTACACTGTTCATGCCTTTCAGCAGATCATGTAATTCTTCTTCACTTTCACACAGGATAGCAATGTCATCAGCGAATCGTTAGCATTGATATCCATTCGTCTTGCATTTTAATTCCACTCCTGAACCCTTTTTTAATTTTGCATCATTGCTTCTCCGATGTACAGATTGCACAGTAGGGGCGAAAGACTACATTCCTGTCTTACTCCCTTTTTAATCCGAGCGCTTTGTTCTTGGTCGTTCACTCTTATTATTCCCTTTTGCCTCTTTTCCTTGTACATACGGGGTGAAAAGTATTTAAACCGACAAACTCTGGGAGGTTGTAAGGGACATATAAACAAATATTTTTCCCTATGACGATTATTTAACCCTGTGGAGGCCGTATTACGCTCTTCATTTGTTAGAGGGCGTATTACGCTCTTAAGTAGTAGGCGACTGGTCTCCACCAGTGACGTAGTGCATTGTCTGTTTACTAATGGAGCGATACACCTGGAGTGAGTACACTGATATCGTTGGTGCGTACTACGTAGCGCACCACAACGGACGAGCTGCACAGCGGTTTTATCAACAACAATACGCTAATCGCCGTATCCCGCATCATACGACCTTTGCTGCTGTGTACCAACGTCTACGTGAGATCGGGTCATTTAGCAGATTACCTGGACAGGGACGCCGTCGTACGGTAAGAACGCTGCAATTTGAGGAAGCTGTCTTGCAGCATGTGGAGCGGGATCCTTCAATCAGCACTCGTGCAATTGCACGTAACATGGGGACGAATCAGACGAATGTAAGAATAGTCCTTCGACAGCAATTGTTACGTCCATTTCACTTACAGCGTGTCCACAACCTGGAACCAGTTGGTTATCTACCCAGAGCACAGTTTTCCCAGTGGTACCTGAACAGTGGGAAATGCATCCTACATTTCCATCCTCTATTTTGTTCACCGATGAAGCAACGTTCGGGCGAGATGGAGTCTTCAACATGCACAGTTCGCATGTTTGGAGTGAAGATAACCCACATGCCACAGTTACGAGTGCTCATCAAGTGCGGTTCTTCGTTAATGTGTGGGTCGGTGTTGTTGGGGACTGTTTAATTGGGCCGTATCTGCTACCTAGGCCATTAAACGGCAGGCACTATTACAATTTTCTCGCCAGAGCATTGCCAGAATTGCTGGAAAACGTCCCGCTCCCTACAAGACAACGCATGTGGTTCCAACATGACGGGGCGCCGGCACATTTCAGTCGTCGATTCCTGGACCAACGGTTCCCAGAAACGTGGATTGAGCAACTCCTGTTGCATTAGAAGAGGATGTGGTTGCCCGGATAGTAGCAGCAGCAGGAACAATTCAGGATACTCCTGGGGCTTTTGCCCGTGTCAGACAGAACATGATCCGACGGTGAAACCTTTGTTTACGTGTCAATGGAGGCATTTTTGAGAATCTACTGTAATTGAAATTGGGTTGTGTTAATGTGTTGTCTCTTGGTCATAAAAAAATGTAAAAGTGTTTGTTGGTTTAATTAATTTGCCGCGAGTGAAATCTTCCTCTACCGTTTTAAATACTCGTCATAGGAAAAAATGGCATTAGGGAAAAATGTTTGTTTTGATGTCACCTACAACCTCCCAGAGTTTGTCGGTTTAGATACTTTTCACCCTGTATAGTATATTACCCGCCGCTTCCTCTAGCTTACCCCTATTTTTCTGAGAATTTCGAATATCTTGCATCACCTTCTCCCCTCTACCGGACAGACAAAGGGAAAACTGTAAAGAGCACCCGTCGTACCCGGACGGTCAACCGCCTCAGCACTGACCACATCCGAAAGTACTTCACTTCAGTGAGCTGACGGGAACCAGTGGGCCCACCGCGGCACGGCAGTTGTCTAATGAGCAAGTAACGCCGTGTAAGGGTCTAAGAAAACTGAAAAAACAATTTGCAAATAAAATCGCAACTATACTGCCATCATAGAACGCAAAAATCTTCCAAAAGTCTTTGAGACATTGTACTGAAGACGTATCGTTATCAATTACTACGTGTAAAAATAAATAAATAAATAAATAATGTAATCAGCGGACGTATGGTTCTCGCTGGATGCTATGTCCACTAAATCACAATTAAATTAAATTTTAAAAAATATCCTTAATCCTGACAAGCAATTTCTGTTTACATGATAGATTTCTACCATCTACAGCCTGCCAGAAAGCAAAGAGGTTGAGAAAATCAGCCAACCAGTTGCAGATAAAGGTTTATTTGAACCCTCGACATAGTTTCTATTCTTTGGAAGGTGTCATGAACAGTAAAAATTACATTAATGGCTACAAAAATATTTTAAGTAGAACAAAGTAACAACTGTAAACAAAAGATCCTATGATAAAGGTAGTCACTTGTTACTCCAGACGCTGATTAAGTGTACTGAACAAAGCCGAGCGTTTCTTTTGATATTCGGTATCCATTTTAAGAACACAAATAATCACAAGTTATGACTTAGGATTCCAATGCTGCAGTATTACAGTTGTGAAGATGAAGTGGAAAGTGTAGTGACCCACTATCGTCAGCCTCTTGCCGACGTTAAAGTTGACGTGTATCCAACAGAGCGCAGTAATGCCATCTGGATTGTAGCAGAAAGCGTATGACAAATAGGAAAAGAGAAGAGCCCAAATGCACAGGCTCTAGCGCTAAGGTAAGCTAGCTGCAGAGGGTTGGCTCAGAGCACTATGGGACTTAACTTCTGAGGTCATCAGTCCCCTAGAACTTAGAACTACTTAAACCTAACAAACCTAAGAACATCACAAACATCCATGCCCGAGGCAGGATTGGAACCTGCGACCGTAGCGGTCGCGCGATTTCAGACTGTAGCGCCTACAACCCCTCGGTCACCCCGGCCGGCGCTGCAGAGGGCACTAAATATGTGCGCGTAAGAAATGCTCGTAGACCCAATGAGTAGGTTACGTAAATACTGTAGGAAAAGAAACGAAAATTGTGTCTTACGTAAGGCCACTGTTAATCTAAAGTGATATAAACTTATAAAAATTTAAAAGTCCGTTTAAAAATGAAATTTGCAATCATTCTTCTAATAGCTTAACACAATGACGACATCTCGCCGTGCATGTAGTAATATTGTTGTAAAAAGCAATACATACTGTAAAGAGGGGAGGGGGGACATACTAAATTTATTAAACCTAATTACTAAACTGGAGAAACTTCCGTTTGCCATTAAAGAAGTTTATAAACAGTAACTTATGAGAGCAACATTGCAACGACATTTCGCCATGTATATAGAAAGCAGTGTGATTAAAAGTAATAAACGTTGTAAAAAAGGAGAGAGGGAGTATCACGAACTAAAATTTCTTAAAAGCTAATTGCTAAAATGGAGGAACTTCTGCTTAGCATTAGACAAACGGCAGATGAAGCAGAACAGCCAACAAATTCTAAGGTCAGATTAGGCTCAAAATATTATCCGAACGTGTTGAGAAGACTAAGAATAACGCTACGTACGTATTAACACAGTGATGCAGGTAAAACTTTACTGCTTACTGTTACGAGAAGGTGTTTTGAGGAAAACTTGCGGCGACCGGTGAACATGTAAGAGGTATGTTCAAAAAATTCCGGAACTTTGTATAAATTTTTTTTACGCTTACCTTTTACTTATTGTGCATGGTGTCCTTCGAGATACTCTC
Source organism: Schistocerca cancellata (assembly GCF_023864275.1). NCBI lineage: Eukaryota > Metazoa > Arthropoda > Insecta > Orthoptera > Acrididae > Schistocerca > Schistocerca cancellata. Next base: position 1,138,961,409 of record NC_064626.1, on the reverse strand, counting down.
GTCCACAATTGATACACCACACCCAACGCCATTTCCGCTTCCGGTCGCAGTCTTGGTACATCTCTTTGTGGATCGTGCGAAGCGCCGTCTGAGAATTTTCAATTATCTCGTCTATCGCTGCAAATTTTCGTCCTTCCAACGGGGTTTTCAACTTTTGAAATAAACAGAAGTCGCAGAGGCCAGATCTGGAGAGTACGGAGGATGAAGCAGCACGCTGATTTCATTTTTTGTGCAATGCTCACACACGAACAGGGATGGATGTACGGGTGCGTTATTGTGATACAAGAGCCATGAATTGTTTCGCCATGTTTCAGGGCGTTTCCTTCTCACGTTTTCTCGCAGGCGTCGCAACACGTCCCGATAGTACCATCGATTAACAGTTGGTCCCTGTGGCACGAATTCATGATGAACTAATCAAAGTCAAAGTAAAAAGAAAAAAAAAAAAACGATCAGCTTGGCTTCGACATTTGACGTGACCTGACGAGCTTTTTGTGGTCTTGGAGAATCTGTTGTGAGGATTGAACTTGATCTCAACATTATAACCGTAGACCCACGTCTCAAAAATGGGTCAAATGGCTCTGAGCACTACGGGACTTAACTTCTGAGGTCATCCGTTCCCTAGACCTAGAAACTACTTAAACCTAACTAACCTAAGGACGTCACACACATCCACGCCCGAGGCAGTATTCGAACCTGCGACCTTAGCGGTCGCGTGGTTCCAGACTGTAGCGCCTAGAACCGCTCGGCCACCCCGGCTGGCACCGACGTCTCATCACCAGTTATGATTCCCTTAAGGAACATGTCGTTCTCATTTACATGATGCAAAATCTCTTCACAGACTGCTAGGTGAACATCTTTTTGGTCGTGACTCATGAGCCGTGGGGCGAACTTGGCGGCAACACGATACACTCGAAGGCGCTGCGTCAGGATTTCATGACACGATCCAACTGAAATGTTACATTCTTCTGCAATCTCTCAGGTCGTCAGTCTTCGACTGGAACGCACAATTTCGTTGACGTTCCTGACACGAGCGTCGTCGGCCTTAAGAACGAAATTCGACAACACAAGCTTGGAAATGTGCATAGTTTACTTGGTGACTGAATGGAAATTTAACATTGGGTTTCTGTCTGGTATCATCTTCGTGATTGTTCAAAATACTTTGAAGTAAGCTGTCAGGACGGCAATCTACAATGCAATGTTTGAAACGTTATTATTTCGAGAATGTTGTCGGCTTCTATTTAACCCCACCATATTTCCCCCGTGAAAATACCGGGACCCCTGAGAAGCTGTGATAAACTAATCAGCAGTTTCTTAAATACTGTAACATGTGTGGGTCTCAATATGTAAAACCGACTCTACTTAAATTTCTTGTAGCAATTATGGGTAGGTATCAAGTCAACCCTCCATTACTTTAATTAATGTGAAAGCTCTGTGGTCTTAAATGTCTGAGCTTTGATTTAATGACACCTGTTTGACAAAACATATTGATACTGGGAATGTTTTACATTTTTAAACACATGTTTATACAAAAAGAACGTAAGCAGAATATCTATTAATGTGTGAAATACACTTCACAACAGTTTAAAAATGTTATTTATTTATTTATTTAGTTACTTTTTTGGCGAAAAAAGAAGAAGAAACCAACTTTCGTTTGTCTCGTTTGTTGTGCTGCAGCCTGCACGATATCAGAGATCCCACTATGTGCAATCGACTAGTAGGTGGCATTGCAAATTTTATATTAAACTTCTTAACTAAGCTTTTTTCTTCGAGGACAGGTTATTCTTATTTTATGTTGGAACATATGGGACATAACAGCAGTCTTCACAAAAATGACAACACACCACATCAACTGCCAACAAGACTACTTAAACTTTGTAGTCTGTATTCTCTGCCTACAGAATGCTCTAAAATGTTATAAGAATAAGTGGGATAAGAGCCGATCCAGCTCACCTCACTGCAAGAAATTGCAAAAATTATTTGCTTTTCAAATTAGAAAGACAGTGTCAAGAATATTCAGAACATATTTGCGTCCCAGCTAAAAGTCCGGTGACGCGGGAAACAGAAGTCAAAAAAGGGGACTGTCCCATTTTCTTTACGAGACGAATTCCAGCCGGTAGGCTGTTCAATGACAACAGAGAAACAGGCGACAATGAAATTAAATTATTCTACATCGTCATTCTTTCATAGCACAGTTACGTCGAGTAATCCGAGTTGGTCAGTTCATCGCTCCGTGTTTAAGGGAAAGATCTTTGTGCTCGTGTGCCGTGTTTATGTAAAAAGCTTTGTCCTCATCTGCGGTGTAGTACGATTGGAAATGAATACAGTCTTTCTTTCTTTCCTTTTAGAATTGTTTTTCTTTTGTTTTGACTGTTGGTTGGCAATTTTGTAAGTGCCTTGACATGAAAACATGAATAACAGTGAAAAAAGCAAATGTGCAAAATTAAGTGGGGCGGCATTTCGGAAGTTATCGAAGGAAAGGCGAGAACAAGAAGCCAATGTTCCAAAAATGCTTGGAAGAGTAGATAAATTTTTCGCAAAAAAATGTTGCTTGTTCGACTTCGAGTTCAAGTGGTATGGATGATATTTCTGGCACTGCAACTGTTGTAAAAGAAGTAAATACAGACGAAACAAAAGTTAAAAATGCAGAAAAGCAAATTGTTCCTGATTTCGAGTTTCACGAAAAACTAAGCGTCGAGTCAGACATTACAAAAAGATATAACCTCGTTAGTGATGATCCTTCAGAATGGCGTGGCAATGAATCAACAATCGACATTCTCTTACAAAGTGGCATTAATCAAAATTGTAATGATGATTTTTCTAATTCGAGATGATCAATAGGCGATAAAACCAGATATTTTGTAACAACAACAACGCTATACTCTGGTACCTATAATAAATTTTTTCTTCTGAATTTCGATAAGTTAGTATAATCGATGTTCTGATTTCATTTCTTTTTTGTTTCATGCCATTATGTTAAAGAAACTATAAACAATTTTCGATGTGAATTTTAATGTTTATGTCAAATTTCAAGTAATGATGTAATCGAAGTGAAGTGTAACTAATGTTGGAACTATTGTAAGATGCTAAAATTGTAATTGTACGCCTGGTCCATACGTAGGCAATGTATTAGGATATGTAGAATGCAAAACCTTTGGTGAATACCCTGTCTGTAGGGGAGCAGGAAAAGGTGGAGGCAGGCGAGCGCGGGAAAATGCACACGGGCGCTGTACGGCATAACGGGCTCAGCAGTAGTAGTCGGAATTGGGCATCGGTCTAAGAAACACGTTCTGGATCGAGGAGGCTCTCCTGGAAAACGTGATTTCGTTGAGCCTCGGATGCGCCGTTTCCGACGCCTATACAGCATGGCAATATTCCATAGGCACTAAATGGAAAAGTATTGCGACGCTATGAAGAAGTAAAGTGCTGATATTTCAAGAGCCATTGCTGTAATTGATTGTGTGCTTTGTGCCTCGCCATCTCGCCACCTGCCGACCGCCTCATCGAAACGAACAGGTTGAAACTTTTAGTACTGTATTCGTGTGGACCAGTGTTACTTTTGCTACATACTGTTCAATAACAACTTAAATTTTACCAGAACTGTCCTATCAATTAATTATCCTCACAACTAACCTAGACAGGGTCCTTTCCATATGTTGTGCAATCCGAGTGTCCTAAGATGATGATTTAAAGTTTATGTTAATAATAATTACCTGCAGACCTATCAATGTTAGAATGATGTTTAAAGAACTTTGTTGTTAATGAATACTGGACGAATAATATAAGTATCACAAAGTTGGAAGATAATGTTGAAATTGGTTTAGTAATGAAGTTTATTTAAATTCAGACAAAAATAACGGTAGTTAAATGAGCAGGAAATAAGACAAAAAGAGCGGAAAATCATATTTTGGAAATCTTGAATGCTTAATGCTCTCAATAATCAAACTTTCACTACAGTGATCATAACAGTTTCAGGGTCTCCCGCCGCCCCCTTTTTCTTTTCTATTCATTTGAATTCTGAAGTGTACTGAACTGATTTGACCAGCAAAGTTAAAGTCAATATAAAACCTAAATTTATCAGTGTTTTACCCTTCTTAAAATTGACATTGTATGTGTGTTTCAAAAGTGCTATATTGAGGGTAACCTATGCCCGATTTCAGTCAGATCAATAGACAAAACGCAGTTTGTAGTAATCATTATAGTGTAATGTTGTGTATTTATAGCTTGTCCAAATTAGTACAGAAAGTGAAAATATTAGTTCAGTAGATTTTTCTGGTTCTAAAGTTTACCATATAATGCAGTATTACTACGTGTTGTTATGCTTGTACGTACATCCACTTGTACAGGGAAAAAAACTCACTTAATGCCTAATTAGGCTGGCGACCGTATTATTAACAATTGGTAGCATCTGCTGTGTATGTTTCTTGCCCGTCCTAACGTGTAGTTGCACTTTAGACTTGCTTGACGTATCATTGTTGTTACTGAGTGGGTGTAAGTCTGATTTTGCCTCCATTCAGGTACACGCGGTCAACATATTTACTAAAATCCTTTCTTGTAAGGCGAAGCCCATCAACTTACTATAGTACAGGCTTTAATAAGTATCGTGCGCAGTAGCGTAGACGTTACAAGTGGCTTCCCGGTGACAGGACATCCAGTTGTTGTCGGTCAAAAATTAATGTGAATACCGAGCAGTGGATGTGCAGTGGCACGAATTGCAATATTATTCAGTAAAATAAGTAGCAGTGAACGTCAAATACGGTAGTGCGGTGTAATTTGCATTCGGTATGGACAGGAAAGTAGACAGGGTAGGTGTGCCGAGCGTAATGGAAAATGCGCATGGCAATAGCAGGAGTTTAAGCGGCCAGATAACAGATGGCGTTAGGCAAAGGCAATTGGCGTATATACAATATCACGAACATGTTAATGAACAGATTGAAATGTCGAGATTCCTCGAACACAGCAAGGGATAAAACAAGAAGTAGGGGATGACTTTGTAGACGACAGTGGGTACGTGAACGAATCCACTGACATGTTGGATTCTCCACAGATAAAGAAAGAACCGAAAGAAACTTTTGAGGTAAAATCGGAACGCACAGACTCCGTAAAAGAAGACAGTGTGAAAATTTTAAGCTTGAAAGATTTATTTGAACAATTAACCAAACAAATTGTAGGACAGAGTGAGCAGCTCAAAACACAGAATGATCAACTTCAAAAACAATTCAGTAATCAGGTTAGTCAGCTTAAAACACACGTTGACGAGCAGCTTAAAACACAAAGTAATCAGCTCAAAACACTGAATGATCAACTTCAAAAACAAGTCAGTAATCAGATTAGTCAGCTTAAAACACACGTTGACGAGCAGCTCACAACACAGGTTGGTCAGATTAAAGTACAGGTTGAAGAACAAGGAATTAAAATTAGTAAACAAATAGAACAGGTAGAACAACAAGTGGGTAGTTTAAGCTCTGTAGTAAATACTATGAAATTTGAAATTGACACAATTAACAAAAATATGGATACTATGCAGGGGGAAATTGACAACATTAACAGTAGGTTTGATGTTGAAATTCTCAACATCCAAGAGAAAGTAGAGCCTTTGGTTGAAACAAAAGTGGACGAAAAAGTTTTCGGTCTTAAAACTGAGATCGTAAACGAATGTCAACATGGAATATCACAATTGAAAAAGGCAGTTTCAGACACTGAAAGAGATTTAGGCGAAAAATTTACCGGACATGTACAAAAGTGTGAACAAAATACATCGAAAATTCAAGGCAAAATTTTCGATCTTGAGAGTAAAATCAAAGATAGGCCTGGTGTTGTCTGTAATGGCACACCAATTTCGAAGCTATTGGAAGGTGAGGAATGCTTCGATCCCGCCAAGAAACATAACGGATGGCATCCGTTAGATTTCATCAAAAATTGCGAGAGGATATTTCCTGAACAATTGTCTGATCAGGAAAAGATAAACGTAGTAATTAGCGCCTTAGCAGGTGACGCTAAGCGCTGGGGAATTAATTTGAATACCGAACGAATGACGTTCGAAGAATTTAAGCAAAAGTTTACGGAAGAATATTGGTCCGAACAAAAACAGGATCATTTGTGGCACGAGTTTATCATGGCTAAACTTCATGATAACAGGGGCAGGAATTCGTTGAAAGATTTCTGTGAGTATTGGTACCGGAAGTTGACGCATTTAAGAGGGAGAAGATCCGATTCTGAAATAATATGGGAGCTATATAAAAAGCTTCCAGACGATTCAAAGAGATATGTGGGAAGCAATCATCGTAGCTTCCAAGCATTTCTCGAGAGGGTCGAAGACGAACACCACTGGCGCGAAAGTCGTGCCAATTATCAAAATTTTAGTAACAGAAATAGTCGTAATAATGACGAAAGAAAAGACGGCGATGGATTTCGTGTCAATATGATACAAACAGGAAGAGGTAGAGGAAGAGGAAGAGGTAGAGGAAGAGGAAGAGGAAGCTATATAGGTCGCGGTAGAGGGTACACCGCACAAAATAATAACGATGCGGGAAACTGATTTCCGCGAACGTTGCGGGCCAAACGGAAGCAGACAGTACATACCGGCCCCGATTTAAGAAAAGTTACCGAACTGACAGTAATGTTATGAGACAGGTTAGAGACAGGCATGGAACGACGCAACGTGTTGTTGCGAAACAAGCGTCAGGTGCGGGCATAAATGAGTCATCTTTGTTGCGTAGAGTGCTACATGTTAACAAGTGAGTGGAGCATCAGAGGGCAACGGCCCAGCCTAGCAGAACAGCTGTTCAGAGAGAAGCTGCTACCAATGCGGCAGCATTAGATACGAACACTGCCGTAAGAACTGATGAATACATTACGAGTGGTGATTCCGTGGCGAAGGAAATAGTAGATGAAACAGTAGATACACAGAGAGGTGCGATTAGCAGTGTTAGCAATACAGTAAATGGCGAGAATGAATTAGCAGAAGTAACTGATTGGCAATGTGAGTGGGAAGATTTTAAGCAGGAGTATGAGGCAAGGAGGTTAATTAGTGAAAAGGGAGATAATAGGGACGTCGATAAGGTGACATGGCCCAAACTGGAAGAGGAGAGATTAAATAGCACCTCGCAAAGTACGCGTGCTGCCGATAGGACGATGATTAAAAGTAGGAAGGAATTGGAGGATGAAATCCTAAGCATTGACGAGGAAGTAACTTCTGTTAACGATCCGCCAACAGTACGAGCTGCTACCGAAAGGCACCGTGGGGAAGGAGCAGGTAATTACCTAAAAGTAATTGAAGTCCACGAGGATTACACTAAATATGAAGTAACAGTAGATGTGAGTAAAGCTGATAATGAGAACGTTTTGTCAAAAGAAGATATTGAGTTAAAATCAAAACCTGACGAAAATGCAGAGGGAGAACTTAGTGCCTGTCTCAGAAAAGCTTTTATGTTAGAACCTGAAAGCGATCCAGAATGGTCGGATTCTGACGATAGTTCAGATGACGAATACTTCGGTACTGATGAAAATAATGGGGATTCAGCTAATTGCGATATTGTACCTAATGATGACGAAGTTTCAAAACAAAATCCCGATGTTGAGACACAACAAAGAAAGAAAGAGCCACCTGACGACTCAGGGTCTATTTTACAAAGAGTTCAAGTAATTAATGACTTTGAACTCCCGGAACCAAAGAAACCGCCAGATATAGGTGGGATGAATGTTAAAAGCATATCTTGGGACGATGTTATCGTCGACACGGATTTGCTTAGGGAAGAACACAACAATGAAAAACATTCGACGGTGAAACAAACTGTAATACCAGTTGAAATTTATAATGTGAAATTGCAAGTACTTCTTGATACTGGATCTCAGATAAGTGCAATCTCCCAGTCATTTTTCGAACACATTTGTGATAAGCCTGGTATAGTAATTATGTCAGTGACAGGTTTTAAAAATTGTTGGTGCTACGGGCAAGACTAGCAAGCCGGTAAAGAACCAGATTTTGGTTGAACTTAGTATAAAAGGACAAAAGTTTGAACACGATTTTTTGGTTGTGCCAGACTTGAGTACTGAAATGATTCTGGGAATAGATTGGTTAGATAAAGAAAAGGTTATTATTGATTGTAGCCAAGAAATGATCAAAATTAATAATGCATCTATGAATTTGGAATTAAAATTTGAGGAAAATGGGAAGGTGTTCGATTCAGAAATTGATTCTTTATTGTTGGAGATCGACCAAGGGAATGATGGTTTGACTAACAAGTATGAGGTGTACCATGTCCAGAGGTTAATAAATGAGAATGACGAGCAGGGGCATAATTTTAAAGAAATGGTGGAAAATTTGAAGGAGATGTCTCCTGAACAGAAAACAGCATTGCTTGATATTTTAGAAAGTAACGGCACCGTATTTTCGGACAAACCTGGCCTAGTTAAGAACTTTGAATACCAGATTGAGACAACAGAACATAAACTTTTCTTTGTAAGACCGTTTTCAGTACCCATATCAAAGAGGCAGGCTGTGCAAGTGGAAATAGATAAAATGATAGAATGGGGTGTTATCGAACGGAGTAACAGCGAATATAATAGTCCCCTTATCATCGTGAACAAAAGGGATGGGGGAGTGAGAGTAGTTATCGACGCCAGGACTTTGAACAAAATTGTAAAGAAGGAAATAGACAGACCTGAAAATCTGGACGAAATGCTCCAAAAATTTTATAATGTGAAGTATTTAACCAGTATGGACATGACCGCCGGATACTGGCAAATCCCATTGAGTAAAGAATCCCGTAAATATACCGCTTTTCTATTCGCCGGGAAATGCTATCAGTATAAAGTAGTGCCATTTGGGCTTAGCACTTCTGTGGCAGTATTTATTAGGGCACTGGACTTTGTCTTAGGGAGAGAATTGAGTTCCCAGCTAACCATTTATGTAGATGATTTACTGATTGCTACCAAAGAATGGCAGGAGCATAGTGAATTATTGCAGAAAGTTTTTGTTGCTCTACAAGCAGGTGGCATGACGCTTAAGTGGAAGAAATGTGAATTTGTGAAGTCGAAAATCAAGTTTCTGGGGCACATTATTACTACGACCGGTATTGGCAAGGACCCGGAAAAATTAAGTGCAATAGCAGGGTGTCCAGCTCCTAGAAATAGAAAACAGTTGAAAGCCTTTTTGGGTTTATGTGGGATCTATAGAAAATTCGTCAAGGGGCAAGTTTTTAATAGTCCTCATTTGAATAACCTACTTAAGAAAAATAGTGCTTTTGTGTAGACTGAAGGGTGCACGAGAGATTTTGAAAATTTAAAAAGTGAACTTTTGAATGACAATATTTTGCATCACCCCATACTGTCAAAACCTTTCCACATGAGTACTGACAGCAGTGCTTATGGAATTGGTATAGAAGTTTTCCAAGAAATTTGTGATGGCAAAGAAATCGAACACAGGACTATCGCATTTGCAAGTAGAACTCTAACAAAATACGAGAGAAACTGCAGTATATCGGAAAAGGAAGCTTTAGCCATTATATGGGGGTTAAAGAAATTCAGAAATTATCTGTGGGGGCCATAAAGCCATACTGACCACAAAGCTTTAACTTTTCTTAAAGATTGTCGTTTACTTAATGGCAGGCTAACTCGTTGGGCTTTGTACCTGCAACAATTTGATTACGAGATTTGCTATGTTAAGGGTACTGAGAATTATGTGGCAGATGCTTTATCTCGATTGCCTAATGGTATGAGTGAAGTTCCCAATGAAAATGGTGAAGAGGGTACTTTTCAGATAAGGTATATGAAAGAGGTTTCAGGAAAAAGAAAAATTGAACAAATATGTAAAAATATGAGATACCACCAGAATGAGGATCTGACATGGAAATCAGTGAAGATAAATTTTGACAGTGTACAGTATCCTCAAATTAAGAAGTATTACAAAATCTTTAAAGGCATTTTATATAGGAGGAAAGATTTAGCCACTGAGGAATGGAGAGTATGTTGTCCACACCAGTTTGATACCGAGGTCGTAGACTACTTTCATTTAGCATTGGGGCATAGTGGGCCAAAGAAATGTTTGGATAAATTGAATAATGTAATAGTGATTGCTGGTAGTATCAGTAAGAAGGTAAAGGAACGAATTAAGTCGTGCAATGTCTGTCAAAGGGCCAAAGTACCGAACAGAACTAGTAGAGGTCCAATGCAAAGTACATTACCTGAAGACACCCTAAAATTATTATCAGTAGATTTATATGGCCCCCTCCCAAAGACTTCGGGAAATTGTGCATATATATTAGTAATTTTGGAAGTATTCTCAAAGTTTGTGAAATTATACCCCTTGAAAAGAGCAACAGCAAAAGCTGTATTTAGTAGGATGGTCGAATACTTCAGAACCATAGGGAAACCCACGGCAGTACTATCTGACAATGGACCCCAGTTCATATCCAAAATTTGGAAAGAAGGAATGGAGCAAAATGGTGTGGATGTTAAATATGTCTCAGCTTATCGCCCGCATCTCGGAGTCGTGCAGTAGCGTTCTCGCTTCCCACGCCCGGGTTCCCGGGTTCAATTCCCGGCGGGGAATGGCTCGTGATGGCTGGGTGTTGTGTGCTGTCCTTAGGTTGGTTAGGTTTAAGTAGTTCTAAGTTCTAGGGGACTTATGACCACAGCAGTTGAGTCCCATAGTGCTCAGAGCCATTCCACTCTCAGCTTATCATCCTGCTAGCAACCCGGTTGAAAGGTACATGCGAGAAATCGGGAGACTGTGTAGAACGTACTGCAGTCATAACCATAGGGCCTGGGGCAAGTTTATATCGGACTTTGAGAATGTCATGAACACCTTACATCGTGAAACTACTGGGTTCCCACCGGAAGAAATTTTGTTAGGCAGCAGAAGTAAAAGTTTAATTGAGGAAAAACTAGAGTTTCCGCCTTGTACAAGTTTGGGGTTGAGTCAAAAGAAAGAATTAGTCAGAAAAAGGGTAAAGCAAAAAGCTGAATCTAGATCTAAAAGACATGATAAAAATCTGAAAGTTTCAAAATTTAAAATTGGAGATTATGTTCTTTTAAAAACCCACGAAAAATCTAGTGAACTGAAACATGAAACTTCCAAATTTAAATATATTTATAATGGACCTTATGTGATACAGAACATTCCACACGATAATGCTTACTACCTGATATACCCAAAATCCAAAAGACCTTTAGGTGTAAGAAATGTTGTGGACCTGAAACTGTATGTTCCTAGAAGTGAATGATCTAAGTACACTCAGAGACCAATTTGCAGTAAATATGCTGTATATTATGCTGAAACTAATTTCTGCCAAATGTAACAAATCATTGTAAACATATGTAGACCAATATCAGTGTGCTAATGTAATTATGTGAGTTTCAGATTACCAAATGTACTATAAATGTAAAGAGGTATGGAAAAAAGGGCTGAAAAGAAAGGATAAATGCTGTAAGCCAGATAAAAGATGGGACTGTCAAACATGAAAATGGGTAGTAAATGAGTCATAATATAAAGGACTGCCCAACACCAAAGAGGACAGATAAATAGTCAGAGGAGAATTGTAAGTGTGATACAGGAAATGTGATAATATGATGTGAAAAGGAATGCCCAAATCTGAATAATAGGCAGCAAATATGTGTAGTAATTTCATTATTTTTTTGTGTGTTTATTAGTAAATAAGAAAATGGACTGCTATTCAATGCAAGCAGCAACAAATTGTTTTATAGTGTATATAGATATTTGTATTTGCTTTTGTAAATAAGTAATTGTGTTCCAAAATTTGGTTTCATTTGTCTGAGAAATATAACAATGATGAGTAAATTGCTACTTAAATAATGTTGTGATAGTAGGTTGGACTGTGCCAAAGGCACTTAAGCAAACGATAGATAAATATTATTGATATATTAAAACATTATTGACCTATATAATGTGAGTGAAAGGAAGTTTGTGGTATAAATTTTTTTTGATGGGACAATCACACAAAGATTCAGAACCACTGTATAAACATAAAATTTAGTGTTCCCATCAAATTTGCACTTAGTGAAATTTAATGGAAACAGGGGCATGTGTAACAACAACAACGCTATACTCTGGTACCTATAATAAATTTTTTCTTCTGAATTTCGATAAGTTAGTATAATCGATGTTCTGATTTCATTTCTTTTTTGTTTCATGCCATTATGTTAAAGAAACTATAAACAATTTTCGATGTGAATTTTAATGTTTATGTCAAATTTCAAGTAATGTTGTAATCGAAGTGAAGTGTAACTAATGTTGGAACTATTGTAAGATGCTAAAATTGTAATTGTACGCCTGGTCCATACGTAGGCAATGTATTAGGATATGTAGAATGCAAAACCTTTGGTGAATACCCTGTCTGTAGGGGAGCAGGAAAAGGTGGAGGCAGGCGAGCGCGGGAAAATGCACACGGGCGCTGTACGGCATAACGGGCTCAGCAGTAGTAGTCGGAATTGGGCATCGGTCTAAGAACACGTTCTGGATCGAGGAGGCTCTCCTGGAAAACGTGATTTCGTTGAGCCTCGGATGCGCCGTTTCCGACGCCTATACAGCATGGCAATATTCCATAGGCACTAAATGGAAAAGTATTGCGACGCTATGAAGAAGTAAAGTGCCGATATTTCAAGATCAATTGCTGTAATTGATTGTGTGCTTTGTGCCTCGCCATCTCGCCGCCTGCCGACCGCCTCATCGAAACGAACAGGTTGAAACTTTTAGTACTGTATTCGTGTGGACCAGTGTTACTTTTGCTACATACTGTTCAATAACAACTTAAATTTTACCAGAACTGTCCTATCAATTAATTATCCTCACAACTAACCTAGACAGGGTCCTTTCCATATGTTGTGCAATCCGAGATGATGATTTAAAGTTTATGTTAATAATAATTACCTGCAGACCTATCAATGTTAGAATGATGTTTAAAGAACTTTGTTGTTAATGAATACTGGACGAATAATATAAGTATCACAAAGTTGGAAGATAATGTTGAAATTGGTTTAGTAATGAAGTTTATTTAAATTCAGACAAAAATAACGGTAGTTAAATGAGCAGGAAATAAGACAAAAAGAGCGGAAAATCATATTTTGGAAATCTTGAATGCTTAATGCTCTCAATAATCAAACTTTCACTACAGTGATCGTAACAGTTTCAGGGTCTCCCGCCGCCCCCTTTTTCTTTTCTATTCATTTGAATTCTGAAGTGTACTGAACTGATTTGACCAGCAAAGTTAAAGTCAATATAAAACCTAAATTTATCAGTGTTTTACCCTTCTTAAAATTGACATTGTATGTGTGTTTCAAAAGTGCTATTTTGAGGGTAACGTATGCCCGATTTCAGTCGGATCAATAGACAAAACGCAGTTTGTAGTAATCATTATAGTGTAATGTTGTGTATTTATAGCTTGTCCAAATTAGTACAGAAAGTGAAAATATTAGTTTAGTAGATTTTTATCGTTCTAAAATTTACCATATAATGCAGTATTACTATGTGTTGTTATGCTTGCACATACATCCACTTGTACAGAAAAAAAAACTCTGTTAATGCCTAATTAGGCTGGCGACCGTATTATTAACAATTGGTAGCATCTGCTGTGTATTTTTCTTGCCCGTCCTAATGTGTAGTTGCACTTTAGACTTGCTTGACGTATCATTGTTGTTACTGAGTGGGTGTAAGTCTGATTTTGCCTCCATTCAGGTACACGCGGTCAACATATTTACTAAAATCCTTTCTTATAAGATGAAGCCCGTCAACTTACCATAGTACAGGCTTTAAAGAGTTAACGTACGCCCCAGCGAAGACGTTACAATTTGAACAAAAATGTATTTTACTGTAAGCTTTTAAATGGTGAATTAATTTTGCGTGATTTTCTAGTATACTCCTGTAGCACCGATGCTGTTTTTTGTGCACCATGTAAATTGTTCCGATGTCAGGCCGCGATTGCTACTAATGGTATTGCAGACTGGAAAAAGATTTCTAATATTTTATCTCATCATGAGAATTCACTTGAACACAAAAACTTTGACTTATCACTCTTAACAAGAAAAAAGTCACACGGAACAATAGATAACCATTTCGAGTCATATGATGAGACAGAAAAAATGTATTGGTGCAGTGTGTCGAAAAGGGTGGCTGCAGTAGTGAAGAAGCTAACAATTCGTGGATTTCCCATGCCTGGACACGTTGAAAGATTCCATTCATTACATAATGGCCAATTTATGATGTCTCTTTAACGTATTGCCGAGTTTGATCCTTTTCTCGCAGAGCACATTGAACGAAATGGAAATCCAGTGCAGGGACATACAAGTTATGGTTCTTCAACAATCTGTGATGAAAGAATAGAGTTTCTTTCTGAGCGAATAAAAAGAATTATCATAAGTGAAATAAAACAGGCCAAATATTTCTCTATAATAGTAGATTATACTGCGGACATTTCACATGTTGATGAATTATCTTTCATATTAAGATACATGAACGAGAATGGTGAACCTGTTGAACGTTTCCTTCTGTTTTCACCAAACCCAGGACACAAGTCCGAAAACTTAGCTGAGGCCGTACTAAAAGTCCTGTCCACAAATTCCATTGATATTACTAACTGCAAAGGCCAGTTATATGACAATGCAATCAATATGTCAGGAACGTACACTGGTTTGCAGGCACGCATTAAATAACGAAATCTGGAAGCGCATTATTTGCCTTTTGCAGCACATTCTTTGAATTTAGTCGGCACTGTTGTCGGGAAGCATGTTCATTTTTCAATGTAGTGTAAAACCATTATAATTTTTTCTCTGCTTCTACACAGCACTGGGATAAACTTCTTTCTTTCATGAAACCAGGAAGCAATACGGTAAAAAGTTTATCAAAAACACGTTGGTCAGCAAAAGGGGAAGCGTGTGTAAGTCTATACAAAAATTGGGAGGGCGTTATCAATGCCGTCGCAAATATTACCAATAATACGTTTGAAAAACCACTTGTGCGAAATGAGGCTTTAGCTTTATTGAATCAACTCAGCAGACTATAAACAGTATTCACGATGACAGTTTGGAAGGACAAACTCCAGAGATTTAATAGTGCAAATCTGAAGTTGCTCAGTGTAAATATTGATTCTAAAATAGTGCATGAATTAGATGAATCACTTGTAGGATTTATTGCATCTATTTGTGGCATGTTTGACTATTATGAAAATAAATTCATGGAGATTGTGTCTGATATAGACTATGAAATGCACCTATAAAAGATCACGAATACGCAAACTTCATGATGACGAAGAAGCGGACTCTTATTTATTATTTATTTATCGTATGGAAATACACATCTAGTTTACAGCGACATTTACACAAAACAAAGGAAATATTTATACATAGAAAAAGGAATGTACAATAATTATGGTCACTAATTGTATCACAAACTGATATCCAGAGAGTCTATCCAATCCAGTACTGCCAGCGAGGCGTTGATTATGTCGTTCCAGCCTCCACTACATTATCTATTGGAACATTTCTCTACAATGTGCTCAACAGACTGTTCTGCTGCTTAACAGTCGCACGTCGGGGAGTCTGAGAGTCCCAATTTGTACGTGAAAGACATAGTTCTTCTATGTCCACATCGCGTTCTGTTGAGCACACACCAGGTTCTTCTAGGTAGTTGAAAGCCTGGTATGCATGTAGGGTCTTCGAGGCCACGACGAAATATGCTGGTGTCGTTTTTTCATTTCTCCTTCCAAACTTCTTCAGTCTTGAGTGGTTCGGGTTCTCGAGCTGTCCAGAATGATTTTCTTGATTTGAGACGCGTGCAGGGAGGATTGAGCAGTATTTCCTGGGCGGGTAGCCTTTGGGAAAGGTTTACGTTATTAATCTTTTCCCGTTCGCGGGCTGCTGCTTCTTGTCGTCTCAAATGTGGTGGGGCGATGCTACCGAGAGCAGACAGCCAAGGTAGTGGTGTTGATCTCAGGGTGCCCGTTACAGTTCTCTTGGTGTCATTCAGCTGAACGTCAACCTTACTGGCATGCACACTTCTGCACCAGACAGGTGCGCAATATTCAGCCACAGGATATATGAGAGAAAAGGCCGCTGTACGGAGAGTGTCAGATTGTGCTCCACAGGAAGTTCCAGCTAGTTTCTGGATAATGTTGTTCCTGGTCTTTAACTTTTCGGCTAGTAATGTGAGGTGAGTCCTGTACGTAAGTGATCGGTCCAGTGTGATTCCAAGATACTTAGAATGAGAATTATTCTTCACTGATTTTGTTACAGAAGGTGACGTTTAGTGGCTGGTTTGCTAATCGGTTGTTGAGGTGGAAAGCTGTTACTTCAGGTTTCGTAGGGCTAGGACACAATCTCCAATTTCTGTAATAGTCATCAAGTACTCTAAGGAATGAGGGCCGAACTAGATCTCGTATCTCTCACGGCCAAAACGACATGCAGCGACCCGACAACGGCACTTTTAAGAGCCAAACATCAACAAAAGCTGTAGGACCTTGTGTACGAGTATTACAAATAAATACAAAACGAATATCAAGATATAAATGCGAGTATTTGAGCAAGCGGACTCTGAAGAAGTTTTTCTGACTGGAAGGAAAAAATTTAGAGTCGAAACATTTTTCCCAGTACTCGACAACTTGTAGGCCGAATTAGTGAGGAGGAAGGGAAGCTATAGAACACTGTTGGACTCTATCACACTTTTCAGTAACCTTAAGAACAGTTCACCTGACGATATTGCTGAACGCGCAGCAAAACTCCAAGCGTCATATGACACAGATTTAGAGCCTTCCTTCCCTAGAGAATGTGTACATTTCGCGGAACTTTTGAAATCTTCTGAGATTAGTGATATACCAGTCGAAATGAGTAAATTTTTACGAAAAGAGAGGTTACAGTCCATGTTTCCGAATGTTGACATTGCTCTTAGAATACGAGGTGCGACAATAAAGTTATGAGACTGATGTGAAAAAACAAATGTTGATTACCATTTTAGTCAAGTTTGGTGTTGTCTCCTTCAAAGTAGTTCCCTTCTGATAGAAGACACTTTTTCCAGCGCTTCTGCCATTGATGGTAACATTTCTGGAAATCATCTTCTGTAATATCCTCCAAGACTCTCGTCACAGCTTTTTGGACATCTTGTGTTGTTTGAAAATGGTGTCCTGTGACCGCCGTTTTGACTCTTGGAAATAGAAAAAAGTCGCACGGAGCGGTATCTGGCGAATAAGGTGGCTGCGGTAGAATTGAAATTTGTTAGGAGGTTAAAAGTTGCTGTACTGACATAGCAGTATGGGGTGGCGCATTATCCTGGTGAAGAATCCAACTGTCAGCACCGTTGGCACAAACACGAAGAACTCTTTTACAAAGTCTTTCTAAAATTTCTTTGTAGTAATATTGGTTAACTATTTGTCCAGGAGGCACCCACTCTTTATGAACAATTCCCATGGTCGCCCACTGCGCTCTTTATCTTCAACATTCGTTCTGCCTTCACTAAACATTTTATGCCAATGAAAAAACTCGAGCACTTGACATAACCTCCTCTCCAAAAGCCTTCTGAAGCTTACCGTAAGTTGTCGTCGCGTTTTCACCCATTTTAAAGCAAAACGAAATGGCATTCCGTTGCGCAATATTCTGCAGTTCCATTTCCGTGACGAGAGACACAAACACGTGTTAACTTATTACAGCACAACTCACGACTGAGCAGTTGCATCGATGTGCTGCTTGGACTAGAAGAAGCTTATAGACCAAGGTCAAAGATATTGTGCCTACGCAAGCCTGCAAGGTTGCCACATCTTGCAAAGAAAATCAGTCTCATTACTTTATTGTCACTCCTCGTATTTCTATGTATGGTACTTGCAAATTGTTTAGCAGAACGCTCGTTCTCGGCTCTTGAAAGACTGAAATCGTATCTATGTTCTACGTTGTCTGAGGAGAGACTGAACGCCTTGTCCATTCTTCACATCGAAGCCGACCTCCTAACTGATAATCTCTGAACTATGAAGATAGGATCAACGAGTTTTCTGCCAACAAAGCCACTGCTGACTGGCGAGTTTGTTTATTTATTCATATTACTTTTAAAAATTTAAGATTATAATGTCATTTTATTACAACTTAGAGCACATTCATTGTATTTACAAACTACCTGTTTATTTTACAATTGCCAATGGCAGAACGCGGAACTAAACCTCGTTTACGTGCAGACGTTACCGAAGGCGCCCGACAATACTAAACAATACCCGAATGACCCAGGCCGCAGTATATTACAACTGATGCGTATTCTTTGCGTCTGCTGAAGTGTATAGTTATCGCGGAAATATACGTTATCGGAGAGTACGCTCAGGTGATCAATAAATAATGTAGTTCAGTTCTGTCGATAAATACGTAAAAGCTTTGCTAATACCGTTAGAAAGAGCTATGGTGACAGAAGTAGCTGCAGTACAAAACTGTTCTATGAATTTTGATCATAACTTTATGACTTGGTCAGTGAACAAAATTATAGCTGTGTCAGACATGCCCGGCCGTAGAATCCGGGCCCGTTCGCTTGCTTAGTAATATGTGTAGGTGTTTTTTTTTCAGAAATTTCTTTTTTTTCCTTTCCAAAGCAACATTGACTTCTGCGCTGTCTTAGTATGCACGTGGTTGTGTGCATCTCGTTTCAGTTCAATGTGGGGGCCTCTCCTGTTCCTTATTTCAATGGCTGAAATGGCTCTGAGCACTATGGGACTTAACTTCTGAGGTCATCAGTCCCCTCGAACTTAGAACTACTTAAACCTAACTAACCTAAGGACATCACACACATCCATGCCCGAGGCAGGATTCGAACCTGCGACCGTAGTGGTCGTGCGGTTCCAGACTGTAGCGCCTTTAACCGCTCGGCCACTCCGGCCGGCTTCCTTACTTATATAAATGAAATGCCCTGTAGTATTAAAAGTATTTCTAAAATATTTCTGTTTGCTGATGACACTAGCTTGGTAGTAAAGGATGTTGTGTGCAACATTGGCTCTGTTTCAAATAGCAGAGTTCATGACCGAAGTCGATGGCTTTTAGAAAATAAACTAACGCTAAATCACAGTAAGACTCAGTTTTTACAGTTTCTAACACACAATTCAACAAAATCTGAGGTATTAATTTCACAAAATGGGCATATGGTTATTGAAACTGAACAGTTCAAATTTTTAAGTGTTCAAATAGTAAACTGTCGTGGAAAACCCACGTTCAGTATCTAGTTCAAAAACTTAATGCTGCCATTTATACTATTCGAACGGTATCTGAAGTAAGTGATTGTTGGCGGCCGCGATGGCCGAGCTGTTCCAGGCGCTTCAGTCCGGAACCGCGCAACTGCTACGGTCGCAGGTTCGAATCCTGCCTCGAGCATGGATATGTGGCATGTCCTTAGGTTAGTTAGGTTTAAGTAGTGCTATGTTCTAGGGGACCGATGACCTTAGATGTTAAGTCCCATAGTGCTCAGAGCCATTTGAACCATTTTTTAAAAGGGATTGTTCGACGCCGGCGCTAGTGGCCGAGCGGTTCTAGGCGCTACAGTCTGGAACCGCGTGACTGCTACGGTCACAGGTTCGAATCCTGCCTCGGGCATGGATGTGTGTGATGTCCTTAGGTTAGTTAGGTTTAATCACTTCTAGGGGACTGATGACCTTAGAAGTTAAGTCCCATAGTGCTCAGAGCCATTTCAGCCATTTGATTGTTCGACACGAAAATTAGTCTACTTCGCTTATTTTCCTTCGCTTATGTCGCGTGGTATTATATTCTGGGGTAACTGTTTCCATTCTCAAAGGATATTTTTGACCCAGAAACGGGCAGTTTGGGTAATAAGTGGTGTAAGTTCGCGAACCTATTGTCGACCCCTGTTCACTGCCGCCCGGGGTGGCCGAGCGGTTCTAGGCGCTACAGTCTGGAACCGCGCGACCGCTACGGTCGCAGATTCGAATCCTGCCCCGGGCATGGATGTGTGTGATGTCCTTAGGTTAGTTAGGTTTAAGTAGTTCTAAGTTCTAGGGGACTGATGACCACAGCAGTTAAGTCCCATAGTGCTCAGAGCCATTTGAACCATTTGATCCCCTGTTCACTAGGCTTGGTATTTTGACATTGCCTTCTCAATATATATATCCTTTACTGTCGTTTCTCGTTAACAATATCAGCTTATTCCGAAGAATTAGCAGGTTTCACCCAGTTAATACTGGGCGGAAATCAAATCTGTATTTGGATCACACTTCCATAACTCTTGTGCAGAAAGATGTGCAGTGTAGTGCAGCATCCATTTTCAATAAGCTACCAAAAGAAGTCGGAAATCTTAACAGTAATCCACGCAGTTTCAAATCGAAACTGAAGAGTTTCCTCATGGGTCACTCCTTCTATTCTGCCGGGGAGTTCCTTGAAGAATTAAGCTGATTCCTATGTTATATTGTTGACTGCGTTTACTTAAAAAAAAATGGTTTAAATGGCTCTGAGCACTATGGGACTTAACTTCTAAGGTCATCAGTCCCCTAGAACTTAGGGCTACTTAAACCTAACTAACCTAAGGACATCACACACATCCACGCCCGAGGCAGGATTCGAACCTGCGACCGTAGCGGCCGTGCGGTTCCAGAATGTAGCGCCTTTAACCGCTTGGCCACCACGGCCGGCTGCGTTTAATTAAACTTACAGTTTGACTTTTCTTGGGCTCATAAAGATTTCATTTTATCTGTTTTTACTTTTGTGTTGTAATTTCATGTACTGACACGTTCCATGACCTTGTTGATTTGCTTATCAATTTGGTTCTACGGAACTAGACGTGTAAATAAAAATAAAATTAATAAAACTGCCAGTGTACTGCATACCGCAGCGTCTCAAACATATTTCCTACTGCGCCTGATTCAAGATTGGGGAAGGAGCCGGACAAAATTTAAACAGTATCTAAGCCCCGACAGAATCACGGTCCGCTGCGCTGCTGTCTTTCTATCAGGTCAGGGCCAAAGATAGGGGAAAGCGAATCGCAAGAAATAGCAGAAGTTTCTTACCCAGTGTAATTTTCTCGTATACCGTAAGAGTTCACTGCGTTGTTAGATTTGAGTTTCAGGCTGATTTCCGATTTCACATCGCACCTTGAAGCTCGAGAGCCGTGCTGTAAGCAAGCGCTGCCGCTTCGCAGGATCGGTAAAATGATGGCGGAGGGACACTGCGCGGACGCAGCCTGCACTTCTTCGCTGTCCGCATGTTTTCACGCGGCGGTTCTGAGCAGCGAATCCAGGGTCGGTCGGTTGCGTGTTAGCGGCTGTATGCTCCGCGTTAACGACGGCGCGAGACCTGCCTGCAGACACGAAACGACAGCTGGTGGTGCACGGTAATGTGGAACCGTCCACTGTGTGTGCGCCAGGTGTGCTTCCGTGAAAGCAAAGTTTACGTTTCCTCCGCTGTATTCCCAGCCAGTGTCATGCACAGATTACCGTAATCAGGATTATGTTAATGATCAATGGCAGCTGGCTGTAATTGTAGAATAATATAAGCTAGTGCAGATAGGAAAAAAACCACAATATTCGAGTACAGCATTAGTATTTTCGACGTCTTCTTGCAGGTTGGTTGAATTCCGTTCGTTAGCGTGCAAGCTAAGAAGTTATGTGAGGATGAATTATCGCCCTAATGACGAACGCGAGTGATTGACAAGCATATAAACATTGACAAGGAATCACGAATTCTAATGATGCTGAAACGGTATCACGAATTCTGATAAAAATCTTAAGACAGATATTTGAGTTCGTGAGAAACAGCACTAACGACGTTTGGAGACTGCTACAAAACAAATCACGTCATAGCCAGAATTAGAGCCAGAACATTGGCGTCGGCAGGGTGCGTCATCAGAACAGCATCAAACGCGACCACCGAATGGGTGACGGTGTAGCTATGGCTACTGGAAGTGCCGTCTCGGGTGCCCACACGCCAGATGTCTGGACAATACTCAAAGCGCTCTGGAAATAGACTGGAAAATTCTTTGGGGGGACGGAGTCAAGTGGCTGTACATTATTTATTAGGTGACGGAGACCTTCCGTGACATTCAAAGATCATAATAATGATGCCGAGTGATCAACTGTTGTGTTGAGAACTCGTCTCTCCAATGCAGCCAAATGAGAGGTTCGCACCGAGATTCGACTACGTCCTTCACGTAAAACATTTCCAGAAGCGTGGAAAATTTGTCCAAGCCTCTCTGCAAATCTCTGTGACCGTGGAACGACGTAAGCTCCCTGTGCACGATAGAAACGTTAGGGGAACGACCTCATAGTGCTGCTGATCCTGCCTGACAAATCCGTTACACGTGCTGAAAACATCGGACGTCTCATTACGCTTCGTTGGCGTACACACGAAGTTTTTTTGCATTTCTTTGGAACACTCGCCTTCCGGTTCATCGTGCCGACGTCTGTTAATCGAATATTCACTGAACGTGTCACTTACAGATATTCCGTATGGTCATATATTGATAGGTAGTCGACCATGTGTTACAGAATTTACAGATATTCCAGCGCTACGGTACAATTGTCAGTGAGACCACTGAATAAAGTGTTTCTTGGCTCGTCTACTTCCTGGTGACCGGCATCGCACTAATTGCTTTCTTTTCCTCCCGAAAAATAATTAAATTAACTGTTAATGAAAAGAAGTATATATACTAGTATTGGGATGTAGGGGGAACATGATTAACGGTTAACGACCTCCGAAGCGACGGAGAGGGTGCTGAGACAGCTAATGTAATGTAAGACACATGGGGTTGAAAATTTCGGGAAATACCCCAAAAACTGATGACAAATGTTGAACTTGTGGCGTCACTAAAAACCTCGACGCGCGTGCAGCGGTTGAGCCTCTGGGTCTGCCGCGCCGCAGGCCAACGGAAGTGTTCACGTCTGCGTGGCTCTGGGCACGCGTGCCCGACTTTAGCGCGAGGGGGTTCGGGGTTCAAGTCTTGCCTCTGGCAGGAAATATTTTTTCATTGAGTTGGGCAGTTGAGGTCAAATTTATTTACCAGTATCACGGTCTCCGCTGATTTATTGCAAAGTACAGTAAAACAAAAAACTACCATATTGCGTCATATGTAAATGAATATAAGATTCCGTAATGCGTCGTAAGCAGTGAATGACCAACGCTTTCTATACTAAATAATGTCTGTAAACAAAGAAAGGACAAAAGCAAAGAAAGAAAATAATAATAGCTTTTACTTGGTTACAGCGAGGAAAATAACTTCTACGTTTACAACAGATCACGTTTACAAAAGGGTTTCGAAATTTGCATCGTTTGCTCGAATACAAGTGTTGCATCCCTGAACCATCCCTTCACGTCCAAGCCCAACCGCTGCAGGTGCACATCTGGTGATGCCACGTCTTCAACATTCCTCATCCATTTTTGGGTTATTTCCCGACGTTTGCGACGTGACGTGTCTCTACTATCAAATTACTTGTCTCAGCGTCATCTACGTCGCTTCGGCGGTTTTTCAGTCGTTATATATTATGAACGTGATAAGTAATAACAAGTGCTACTATTTATTAACCAATTCCTCACATTCAACAGTCGACTAGTGAAGGCCAACCTAATCCCTATCTTAATTTAAACCTAAACATGTATGTATGTATGTATTTATTAATCCGGGGACCTAAGAACGACGGAGAGGCTTCGTCCCGCCGTAGCCCTCAGTGGTTCACAACCCCACAACAGGCCACAGCAATCCGTCCTCTCCACCGCCGTCCCACACCGATCCCAGGGTTATTGCGCGGTTCGGCCCCTGTGGATCCCCCCGTGAACGTCTCACACCAGACGAGTATAACCCCAAATGTTTGCCTGGTAGAGTAATTATGGTGTACGTGTACGTGGAAACAGTGTTTGCACAGCAATCGCCGACACAGTGTAACCGAGGCAGAATAAGGGGAACCAACCCTCATTCGCCGAGGCAAATGGAAAACCGCCTTAAAAACCATCCACAAGCCTGCCGGCACGCCAGGCGGACTGTGCCGGGGACCGGCACGCCTTCCCACTCGGGAAGCAGCGCGTTAGACCTCGCGGCTAGCCGAGCGGGCCAACCTAAACATACTCGAGCCTTACTATAATGATTTGAAAATCAATACAAGTTTAAATAAATACTGCTTGAATCAGCTTTTAAAATTCAAAGTTCCGCTGACACACGCTTGTTTGCAGAATCAAAGGCTCGTTAAATTGTATACTATAAAATTTTTTTGGATGAACTGTTCGGCCGACGTCGTAAGAAAACTGACAGCAATTTTCACAAAACTAGAAATATAGTTAGCCTTAGCGAACAGAGCCTTGACATTTTACAGCACTTACATCGGAGGTACATCAGTCTCATAGGAAATCAGCTACTCTCTCGACTGGTATCATCCACATTTGTGTAGCTCTCATAGAAACACGGCAGACGCTGAAAGCTTATGATCTAAATGTTGTTCATCATGTGTGTTTATGTTTTCCAACACATGCTGCAGTGCTATTTGTGTATTTGTATCGTGTAGCTAGGTATAGTCACTTTAATTTATTACTTAATTGAGAAAGTTCTCATCGGCTAGTTAAGTACATAAGTAAACGCGGGAGTACCTCATTCGATTAGCCTCGATGAGCGCTTTCATTTGGTAGGTCGATCTTCTCTGTATCTTAATTAGTACAAATGTGATTATAGTTACTGCAAAAATTCGATACAACTCCCTTTCCCACTCAGTAATTAATTAAATACTTCACTTCAATAGTGAATCTGTACATCAGAATTATAGTATCGTTGTGCTTGGTGTATCTTTCTCTACTGTACGACTAATTATTTACGCTGCACGTGCGCAAATGTGTACCATGATGACTGTCTTTGTGTAGCTCTGAGTTCACGGGGTTTCATGTACACGTGACGTCACTTTGACTCCATACGCTGTATTTAAGTTTGCGGGAACTCCTGTCGACTTTCGTTAGGGTACTTGAGAAACGCTCTGTTGTCATATAATAAATTGTGTGTTACGAAATTGTGCCGTTTCAAGGCAACAGAACTTTGAAAATTGATAACACACGTCGTTTCTAGTACTATTTGTTATAATTAAGCGTCACATAATGAGAAATCTCTGATCAAAACCTTAATAAGTTCTAAGTTACAGTGAAAAGGGCGAATTTTTGGAAGTACGTAATGGCGTAATGGTTACAAGCGTAGAGTTGCGAAATGGAAAGAAGCTGATTCATATCCTGCCCTTTCCAGCTTTTTTTCACCTTCACGTTTCTAAAATGTTCTGGGACTTCCTTATTAATGTAACAGAATTATGTTACGTAACATGCCGTGTTAGGTACGTGTAAGTATTCTCTGTCTCTCTCTCTCTCAGTAGTGAGCTGTTATTCGTCAGTAATGAACAAATTAAGCATAAAACATGCATATGCGAGCAAATATTAAAAATACATTGATCATTTGCTAAAAGAACGCACCGCTCAGAATAAAAGGGAATGAAAAGAAAGACATGTTTGCTAAAGAATTAAAAGGTAACCTAGGCTCGACGATCAATAAAGTAAAAAAATTTACGAGCTGGTTCTTTTACGACCTTTCTTTTCCAAACAAAAGCGATTTCAATTAAACTACATTCTTAAACACCAATACAACCTTTTTAGTTATTTTATTACAAAAAATGTTAGCATTACCGAAGCATTCTCGAGAGATCCTCAATTTGTTGATGTTTTAAACAGCACTTAATCATAGAGCATAGGTTAAATGAGCAGCGTTTTAATGCGTCTGCTAGAATGGCAACCCACTCTTTCTAATTGCAGATCAATTCCTAAAGCTGTTTTTCAGAGTTTTGAAATATAAACTTAAGTTGTTGGGGCACATCAATGGACACTGCTAAATTTATTATCCGTTAATGGATTCAGTTTGGCTGACTTCAATTTGTTTTTTTTTTTTTTTCGTAAACCAGTGAATAGTGCCACTTTTGCGGTTGGCTAAACCATCTAGTAAAACTTTTTCAATAGGTTTAGGAAATAGTTCTTGCAAACAATGTAATCTCTGTCTTATCGACAGCGCAGTCCACGTGTATGGAGAAGCTTATAAATTTAAATTTAGAGACAACGTAACTTTTGAGGTTAAGGACCCGGCAGTGCAGAAAAAATATAACGCGCAGTTTTGTCCACCTGAGACGAATGTTTTACTGTTTTGAACGTGACGTTCGCCTTATCTAATGTGAACCGAACGATCACAGAAGTCCACAGACAGCTCTTTCCGTCTTCGATACAGTCTGCACCTTTTGTCTGCAAGGTCTCGTGTATCAAGGAAAGGGAACTTGTGTTTTAGACGAGTGGTTTTTACGTGAATCTGTGCTGTTTCTCTGCTTTCCCCCATGTCTGAGCTTACAACATGCTCCAGGATCCTGCGGTGGGCGGGCTGCAGTTATGTTGATCTCTGGTTTTGAGCCTCCGTTCCTTTAACCTCTTTTACCCTCATACAGGAATTCATGTGGCACACGCTTTTCTAAGTAAATATCAGCTAGGAAAAGAGCTAATTCCGCTGCGTACTCAGTGTGAAATCTAACTAGGATTCCGTCAAGGCCTGGTGAGGTGCTCTGTTTAAGTAGTCTTCACTGCCTTTCAGTGGTGGGGGTGTTGAAAACCGAAATGTTTCGTTTGTGAGAGATTGGTATGGCAGTGTCCTGTCACGTGAATACATTTTCAAACGCGCAATCAAAATGACTCCTGAAACCTCCTGGCAGATTAAAACTGTGTACCGGATCGGGACTCAAACTCGGGACTTGCCCGCGAAAGGCAAAGGTCCCGAGTTCGAGTCTCGGTCCGGCACATAGTTCTACTCTGCCAGGAAGTTTCATATCAGCGCACACTCTGCTGCAGAGTCAAAATCTCATTCTGGAAACATCCCCCAGGCTGTGGCTAAGCCATATCTCCGCATTATACTTTCTTCCAGGAGTGCTAGTTCTGCAAGGTTCGCAGAAGAGCTTCTGTGAAATCTGGAAGGTAGGAGACTAGGTACTGGCAGAGTTGAAGCTGTGAGGACGGGTCGTGACTGATGCTTGGGTAGCTCAGTTGGTAGAGCACTTGCCCGCGAAAGGCAAAGGTTCCGAGTTCGAGTGTCGGTCCGGCACACAGTTTTAATCTGCCAGGAAGTTTCATGTCAGCGCACACTCCGCTGCAGAGTGAAAATCTCATTCTTAAAATGACTCCTCTCTTCAGTTTTGATACCAGAAGGATGTAGGGGAGATGTAGCGGGCAGCGTGGATTCGTTTATTAACTTTACGTACCCATAGAGCTTGCAAGAAATTTCCGATAAATGATTCTGGAGGATGTGATTGTGAATAATACTCTGGGCTTTATGCATCGCCCTTGTTACGGATGCACGAGTTTCTCTAAGTTTTTCGCCGTCAGTTTCCCTGCATCCCCTTTTGTACGCAGAGTGTAACAGTCTTTGTTTGGCAACATACTTGGTGAACGTGTTCGAAGAAACCGGTGTTTCGTGTTGGGCTTGTTTTTAAACAGAGAACCCTCCAGCAGCTCATCTTACCGAACATTTCCCTCGCTGGCGTCCTTCGCCAACGCAGCTGGGATAGCAGTGAGGCACCAAAACGCACGGCAACTCCCACCGTGCTGGAGAAGGCGGAGAAGTCGGTGGCGATTCCGGAGAAGAGAAATGGTAACTGGTTGGTACGAGCTACTACGGATAGCTAAATGCCCACTTACTAGACTGTTGCGGGCTTTTATGCCGCCGTCAATCAATTTCTGCAGAGGGCAGCTTCAGCGGCGGTTATACACTCACAGGTGGGCCGAGGTACACTACTGGCCATTAAAACTGCCACACCGCGAAGATGACGAGATACAAACGCGAAATTTAACCGACAGGAAGAAGATGCTGTGATATGCAAATAATTAGCTTTTCAGAGCATTCACGCAAGGTTGGCGCCGGTGGCGACACCTACAGCGTGCTGACATGAGGAAAGTTTCCAACCGATTTCTCATACACAACCAGCAGTTGACCAGCGTTGGCTGGTGAAACGTTGTTGTGATGCATCGTGTAAGGAGGCGAAATGCGTACCATCACGTTTCCGACTTTGATAAAGGTCGGATTGCAGCCTATCGCGATTGCAGTTTATCGTATCGCGACATTGCTGCTCGCATCTCGATCCCTGAGTCAAAAGATGGGGACGTTTGGAAGACAACAACCATCTGCACGAACAGTTCGACGACGTTTGCAGCAGCATGGACTATCAGCTCGGAGACCATGGCTGCGGTTACCCTTGACGCTGCATAAAATACAGGTGCGTCTGCGCTGGTGTACTCAACGACAAACCTTCATTTTTTCGGATGAATCCAGGTTCTGTTTACAGCATCATGATGGTCGCATCCGTGTTTGGCGACATCGCGGTGAACGCACATTGGAAGCGTGTATTCATCATCGCCACACTGGCGTATCACCCAGCGTGATGGTATGGGGTGCCACTGGTTACACGTCTCGGTCACCTCTTGTTCGCATTGACGGAACTTTGAATATTGCACGTTACATTTCAGATGTGTTACCATTCATTCGATCTCTGCGAAACCCAACATTTCAGCAGGATAATGCACGACAGCGTGTTGCAGGTCCTCTACGGGCCTTTCTGGATACAGCAAATGTTCGACTGATTCCCTGGCCAGCACATTCTCCAGATCTCTCATCCATTGAAAACGTCTGGTCAATGGTGGCCGAGCAACTGGCTCGTCACAATACGCCAGTCACTACTCTTGATGAACTGTGGTATTCAAGCTGCACGGGCAGCTGTACCTTTACACGCCATCCAAGCTCTGTTTGATTCAATGCCCAGGCGTATCAAGTCCGTTATTACGGCCAGAGGTGGTTGTTCTGGGTACTCATTTCTCAGGATCTATTCACCCAAATTGCGTGAAAATGTAATCACATGTCAGTTCTAGTATAATATATTTGCCCAATGAATACCTGTTTATCATCTGCATTTCTTGTTCAAAAATGTTCAAATGTGTGTGAAGTCTTATGGGACCTAACTGCTGAGGTCATCAGTCCCTAAGCTTACACACTACTTAACCTAAATTATCCTAAGGACCTAAAGACAGACCCATGCCAGAGGGAGGACTGGAACCTCCGGCGGGATCAGCCGCACAGTCCATGACTGCATCTGCATTTCTTCTTGGTGTAGTAATTTTAATGGCCACTTATTAAATTGTTGCGGGCTTTTTTTCCGCTGTCAGTCAGTTTCTGCAGAGGGCAGCTTCAACGGCGATTATACACTCACAGGTGGGCCGAGATATTACGACGACTTTCAATGCGAGACAGAACGCCACCTGACGGCGCTGCGGCAAGGAAAGTATGAAAGGAACGCAGAGAGAAATCCACTGACGTTAGCGACTTCGGCAAGGGGCAGAGTGTTACAGACAGGCGTCAGGGAACAGTGAAGCTCATCGGCTATTCGTGTGCTGGTGCCGTCGGCATCTGTGCACAGTGGCTGAAGGGCGGCAGCGGAGAGGACACCGCCAGCAGCAGCAGGCGGCAGACGAGGCTCCTCGTCACACAACGTGCAGAGGTCGGAGGCTCGGACACTCTGTGGAGCAGGACGGGCGGCGAGTTGCGGCAGGTCTGGGGCAGGGTGTGGTGCTGGCGCCGGTGTTGGGGAGCAGAGCGCTGGCCGCGCACGGTGTGGGGCACGGGGATCCGAAGCACGCGACCCGAACCCTGAGCGGACAACGTCGCCAGAGGTTGCAGGGTCCTCTAATCTGGACCTCGGGTCAACGGAAACGTGTCGCCTTGTCGCACGAACCGCGTTCCTCGCTACACCAAGTCGGCGGTCGCGTCCGGACAGGGAGCCACCGACCCAGGTGCAGCGTCCTGCTGTGAGGGTCGCGCACAGGGGATCCCACGCGACCTGTGGCGGTCGTCGAAGGCATCGTGACAGCTGTGGACCAACCGAGCATTAATGCGGACCACCTGTACCCCCGTGTGGCGCAACTACATAGCAGAGCGCGTTAAAGCGCCGCTTCCGGGAAGGGGAGGTTCGCTAGCGCCAGGTCGGATCCACCCGGCGGATTAGCGGCGGCTGTCGCCGTGTCGGCCAGCCCGGATCTGGTTCTCAGGCGGCTTCCCAGAGCCGACGGGCGAATGCTGCGCTGCTACCGAGGTCCCCCGCCGGTTACGCGTCTCGCAAACGTGTAGATAAGTTTCGCCCCGTTTCACACAAATAACACAAACATCTGGGGTGTGCACACACACATTCCGTCCAGGGGGTTACTGGGTTGGCGACAGGTTCAAATGGTTCAAATGGCTACGAGCACTATTGGACCTAACATCTGAGGTCATCAGTCCCCTAGAACTTAGAACTACTTAAACCTAACTAACCTAAGGACATCACACAAATCCATGCCTGAGACAGGATTCGAACCTTCTTCCGTAGCAGTCGCACGGTTCTGGACTGAAGCGCCTAGAACCGCTCGGCCACAGCGACCGGCCGGCTTGGTGTCAGGAAGGGCACCTGGCCGCGTCTTA
Source organism: Schistocerca cancellata (assembly GCF_023864275.1). NCBI lineage: Eukaryota > Metazoa > Arthropoda > Insecta > Orthoptera > Acrididae > Schistocerca > Schistocerca cancellata. The sequence goes on along the minus strand of NC_064626.1, from coordinate 1,138,930,952 downwards.
ACCTAACAGTGCCGAATCCGTTGGCGACGACGCCAACCCTGAACAAATGCCGGGCAGAGACACGAGAAGAAGAGTGACGCCTGCACCCCTCCGTGCTGCTGTCTTCCCTGACAACGACGGCACCTTCCAGCAGGATAATCACCCATGTCGCGAGGCCAGAACCGTGCTGCAGTGTCTGAGGGGGCGCGACGGCCAACTGGCGCCCACATGTCGGCCACCCGGCAGCCACGCTCGGCACAGACCGCCGGCCTACAGTTTGGAGCACCGAGGCAGGGCTGTTGTTCATCCCAAAGGTGGTTGGTTGGTTGATTTGGAGGGGGGACTGAACAGCGAGGTCATCGGTCTCATCGAATAAGGGAAGAACGGGGAGGGACGTCGGCTGTGGCCTTTCAAACGAACCATCCCGACATTTGCCTGAAGCTATTGAGGGAAATCACAGAAAACCTTAATCAGGAGACCCTGATGCAGGTTTGAACCGTCGTCCTCCTGAATGCGAGTCCAGTGTGCCAACCACTGCGCCACCTCACTCGGTGTCCCAAAGGTCGACTCAGTCGGTATTCGACAGGCACCCGTGTAGAGTCCGCAATTCTCTGAGTCACACACAGCCTGGCTACTGTAGGGTGAAGAGTTGCGGGGGACTGAGCAGCGCGGTCATTGGTCTCGTCGAATGAGGGAAGATCGGGGAGGGACATCAGCCGTGGCCTTTCAAAGGAACCATCCCGACATTTGTCTGAATCGATTTAGGGAAATCATGGAAAACCTTAATCAGGATGGCCTGACGCAGGTTTGAACCATTGTTCTCCCAAATGCGAGTCCAGTGTGCCAACCACTGCGGCACCTCGCTCGGTGTACAGAAGGTGGACTCAGTCGCTATTACACAGGCACCCGAGTTGAGTCCACGAATCTCCGAGTCACACACAGCTTGGCTACTGTAGGGTGAAGAGTTGCTTTTTACAAACCAAATAACGTTTTCTAAGCTAAGCTTGCGCTATGTCTGAAAAAGGAAAGTTTACTACGAAACTGTATCTCCAGTTCAAACCTGTGGCAGTTAAACGATGGACTCCTATTGCGAAAAACCATCCGAAGAGAGGTTTGCTGTGCAAGCAATAGGGAGATGCAATCTGGGACACACAAATGACTGGATGGGGAGCACACTGCACTAAAACACGTAGCAATGACTACTTTTGTTGCTGTGATCTCCACTCTACTACTCCATCCCACTCTTTCCTGTCCAATCCTCTTCATCTCTGAATAACTGCTGCAACATGCATCCATTTAAGTCTGCTTACTGTAGTGAAGCTCTAGTGTTCCTCTACAGTTTTTACCTTCCCAGCTTCAATCCAATACCAAATTGACAACGTATTCATGCTTCAAGATGAGTTCCTATCAACCAAACCCCATCTTTCAATTTACTTGTGCTATTAGTTATGTGATCTAATCATCTAATGTTCTACATTCTTCTGCAGCGCCACTTTTCAAAAGCTTCTGCTCTCTTCTTATCTCAGCTACTTATTGTCCATTGCTGCAATCGATACACATATCTCGAGAAAAGTCTTCCAAATACTTATTTAGACTGGATGGTGACAAATTTCTCCTTATCAGAAAAGCGTTTCCTGCTAATACCAGGCCCTCTTTCAGCCAAAATCACTTATTTTGAGGCCAAAATAGCAAGGCTCATCTTCTGACATTCCACTTCTTTTCACATTCGTCAGACATCAGCAAAAACACCCTGTGAGTGCGTTAGCGTCTATAGAACAAGTGACTGGTGTTAGAATTATTGTCAAAGAAGTACACGAATTTACATAGATTGTGGCACGACACCTACAGGACAGTTGTCAATATAACGCATTATGTCCCGTTTAGCAGAAATAACCCTGAACATAACAATACCAAATTTAAATAGAAGGTTCTCTACTAATGCTTCAAAATGGCTCTGAGCACTATGGGACTTAACATCAGAGGTCATCAGTCCCCTAGAACTTAGAACTACTTAAACCTAACTAACCTAAGGACATCACACACATCCATGCCCGAGGCAGGACTAGAACCTGCGACCGTAGCGGTCGCGCGGTTCCAGACTGAAGCGCCTAGAACCGCTCGGCCAAATCGGCCGGCGTTCTCTACAAAATTATTCTTACTACTACACAGTGAATTTGGCCAATATTGTGACAAATCATCCTATTCCGGTTCTTAGTTCTGTGCTATTTAGGATGACAATCAAGTCTATGGAGGATGGTTAGTTTTTGTGACAAGATGAGCAAAATATTACTCAAGACTGCTCGAATTCACAGTGGGCGCAAGCTGTTGAACCAACAAGTATACGCGTCTGTCAGTGGCAATCACCTATTAGCTGTGATGTACTGTCGGCTGCTCTCGCCCTCTGAAAATCCTATAAAAAGCTAATCAAAATCATTACTGATTTTATCAGCTGAAACTGTCCTATGTTTCTCATTAGGCGCGAAAACATGCACTCATCCCTAGTCTGGAAATTATGGCGATATACACGTGCATAGATGGTGCAGCATATATTCTTCAATGCTCTCACAGTTCTCACAAGAACAATTAACTACGTGGCTGTTTCGTTTCTCCACTATCGGAGCTCAACGACTCTTCAGCTAATTTCTAGCTGAATGTCAGCCAAAGTGAACGCAATGTTCACATAAAATTCCTCTTTTGGCGTCGTACAGAGCGTGATGCGCCCTGTTCTACACTTGACGCTGGTTCAGAGGAAAGTCCCCAAAGTTTTCAGTCTTGTGTGTTTCCTTTCGTGCTTCATGTCACAGCTTTTTCAAACCAATGGGAGTATGCCTTTCATCTTGTGGAAACTACCTCTGACAATCGTTAAGGGCCTACCTTTAAACTGCGTCGAAATATCGCCCCTTTCTACTCCTTCCATGGTTATTTCAGCCAATCGGATATTTTCTGCCCTATCCTGACGCCTAAAAGTTACACGCGTCCATCTTGACTGTTGCACGAGCATGTCACGTGATCAACTGTGTGTCTGGTCTGTTTGTATCCATCTGAAAAATCCCCAATGCAGTTTTCTAAAGAATTTCTTTGTCACAACCAGCATTGGCCTGCTAGCTGTTCTCCTCGGTGTATCGTCCGGTGCATTCAGTGTCCCTTTCGCCACAGGTCACCAACCCCATTTCATAAGTGTTCCATTGTACTCAGGCTGTGACGGCGCAACTCGCATCTGCCCTCAAACTAAAACATTTCTTCCACTATCTTATTTCACCTTTGGCTCATTAACATGCAGGATTTGGGTTCGGTGTATTAATACCGTCGAATTTAGTGTCATCCCTTTGCATTACATACTGTACATTTTGATAGGCATATGTGTTCATTATCACCGACGTATGTCAGGTGACATATTCATCTACTTGTTATGACTTATACAATCTCTCACGTAAGTCCTGGGGGGGGGGGGGGGGCGGTGTAACACCTACATCACCTCTCTGTGTTGAAAAAACAAAAGTAGCTCCCACAAAATGACCCAAGTCCCTCCACAAGTAGTAATTGCGAAAAATAAATAAAAAACAAATACAGGGAAATATCTAGTATAGAAAGCAAAAGAAAAGAAAAGGAAAATTTAACCATAAATTTTAGAAACATGGGAAAGGGGAAAAACAGTAGAAAATATAAAAATATTAGTTATTCCAATACGTAAGATAATCAATATTATAGTCATAGAACGTAGGTCTGGGACACCGAAGATAGTGTTTATTAAAGTATAAATAGCCATACGTTGTAATTACGATACTCCAGTCTCTAGTCTGTTCTAGTTCGGAAGTTATTTAGGATGTACAGATTTAGAGAACAACAATTGGGACTTTATTAAACGAGGATCAAGAATAGATCGTGACGAGATTGTTTTTGAGGATTGTCAGCTCACGGCTTTAATTTGGAGACTTATCTGATTAGATAAACGGGAAGGTGAATAGTAATCTATTTGGCTTTAATGTCAATTCGTGTGAATACTTAAACGCTTTACTGAATTGAGAATTTTAACCGGATTCGGACTTGGAATTGTGATAGTGGGAAACATTAACTTCACGCGACTAGTGATCATAGTTAATGACAGTTTGCGGATATTAAATAGAAATAACCTATTTACCGAAAGTGACAGGATATTATCTAACACCTCTGATGGTAGCGGGAATCCAACTTAGACATCTAATTAAAGAACTTCTTTGAATGAGATCGTATGAGTGAACCTATTTATTAATAATTCTTATGAATAAACTGACGTTGTTAATTTGAAACATAATACAAGTCTTGAACATTAATTTGAGTTAGATTAATAAACGTTAAGGTTACGTGATCTATGCCAAGAACAAACTAGCGATTCGTAACTAAAACAACTGAACGAAAGGTTAAAGTATCGTCGTCGGTAAACGTTGGTAGTAAAGCTACTAAAGATTTTTTCTCTCAAAGTTGGGAAGACTATACGCGTAGTGACCCACGTTTAATATTGGGTTTTAAAAGTAATCCTACTGATACTTAGCTGGGACAATATTAAATAAAAGTAAAACACTTCAGTGACAGTCAATGTGTAAAAAATAAAATAAAACTTTCACCTATTAGACGAAAAAGCGAAAACAGAAAAAGGGCTGCTACAGGGGACAAAAGTAATGGATAGCGATGTGCACATATGTAGAAGGGAGTAGTATCATGTACAGAAAGTGTAAAAGAGCAGTGCATTGACGGAGCTGTCATTTGTTCTCGTCATTATCGCCATACGATGGGAGTTAAGAGACAGTAGTTCGAGCTAGATGCATAGGACATTCCATTTCGGAAATCGTTATAGGAATCAGTATTCCGACACACACAGCATCAAATAATGTGCTGACGATACCAGATTTCAGGCATTACCTCTCACCAAGGACAACGCAGTGCCCGGGTGCCTTCACTTAACGACCGAGAGCAGCGGCGTTTGCGTAGAGTGGTCACTGTTAACAGACTAGCAGCACTGCCTGATATAGCCGCAGAAATCAATCAGGTTCATATCCGTTTGGACAGTGTCGAGAATTTTGGCATTTAGGAGCTACGGGCAGCAGACGATGACGCGAGTGTCTTTGCTAACAGCGAGAGATCGGCTGCAGCGCCTCTCCTGGGCTCGAGATCTGTACTCGTTGGACACTAGACGACTGGAAAACCGTTGCCTGGTCAGATGAGTCCCGATTTCAGTTGTTAAGAGGTGATGGTAGGGCACAAGTGTGGCGTAGACCCGACGAAGCCATGGACCCGAGTTGTTAACAATGCACTGTGCAAGCTGGTGGTGGCTCCATAATGGTGTCAGCTGCGTTTGCATAGAATGGACTGAGTCCTCCGGTCCAATTGTATCCATCGCAACTGGAAATGGTTATGTTCCTCTAGTTGGAGACCATTTTCAGCCATTCATGTTCCGAAAGAGTGATGGGATTTTTATTGATGACAATGTGCCATGTCATGGGGTCACAATTGTTCTTAATTGGTTTGAAGAACATTATGGACAATTCGAGTGACTGACTTGACCACGCAGATCACCCGACATGAATCCCATTGCACGTTTATGGGACATAATAGAGAGATCGTTTCATGGACATCACACACATCCATGCCCGGGGCAGGATTCGTACCTGTGACCGTAGCAGCAGTGCGCTTCCGGACTGAAGCGCCTAGAACCGCTCAGCCACAGCGGCCGGCTAATATATCTGCAGCAGACTCCCATCGACTTGTTGAGTCGATGCCACGTTGAGTTGCTGCACTACGCTGGGGAAAAAGGAAGCACGACATGATATTGGGAGGTATCTCACGACTTTTGTCACCTCAGTGGTCAATGTGATCGCCATCTGCGAGTTTTTATCCCTCGTCGCTGAGTATACTGAATATGAAACGGAGCTGAATGGGACATGTAGTCAGTTTAAAAGATCTTAGATTGAACAAAGGAGTTTTTTTCTGTATTCGAAGGGAGAAGAACAGACGGTGACAGCATCTTAATGGAAGGTGAGTAAATGGTAACACAAGGTAGGTAGGAGCAACATTGATGGGTATCGTTTGAAGACTGTAATGCAAACCAGAGTCAGGGCGAGACAGATGCTTCATCTGACAGAGGTTGGCGAATGAGTGGTGACCAAGTCTCGGGGGATAAAAAGGAAAAAAAACCACACCCACATATTTGGAGCTGTAAGCTGCCATCAGCACGTAGGCCGGTATTACACTATCAAACTTCTTTGTCAAAGATTTGATCAAAGATGTGATCAAATATTCGTCAGATATATTTGACAAAGATCTTTGACGTGGCGCTAAAAAGGGGTATTACACTGTCATCATATTTTTCGTCAAAGTTCAAGATGGCTGACAACAACATATTAACTGCAGCAGTTTCATGTACCACAATTGCACTGTGTGCACATGCGGAAGAGAAGTTGGGTAAACAAAAACAAAACAGAAAAAAAGGAAGTGTACCTGGGTGAAGTCGTGGGTTCTACGATGATGATAAATGCATTCAACAAAACTTGTTACGTGCGCCAAGTGGTACATCAATTACTTAAGAATGGATGAGCATACATTTCTGTATGTGCTCAGTGAAGAATATCCTCATATGACAAAGCACAATACTCACTTGTTGTTGTTGTGGTCTTCAGTCCTGAGACTGGTTTGATGCAGCTCTCCATGCTACTCTATCCTGTGCAAGCTTCTTCATCTCCCAGTACCTACTGCAACCTACATCCTTCTGAATCTGCTTAGTGTATTCATCTCTTGGTCTCCCCCTACGATTTTTACCCTCCACGCTGCCCTCCAATACTAAATTTGTGATCCCTTGATGCCTCAGAACATGTCCTACCAACCGATCCCTTCTTCTGGTCAAGTTGTGCCACAAACTCCTCTTCTCCCCAATCCTATTCAGTACCTCCTCATTAGTTATGTGATCTACCCATCTAATCTTCAGCATTCTTCTGTAGCACCACATTTCGAAAGCTTCTATTCTCTTCTTGTCCAAACTATTTTCCGTCCATGTTTCACTTCCATACATGGCTACACTCCATACAAATACTTTCAGAAACGACTTATTGTCACTTAAATCTATGCTCGATGTTAACAAACTTCTCTTCTTCAGAAACGCTTTCCTTGCCATTGCCAGTCTACATTTTATATCCTCTCTACTTCGATCATCATCAGTTATTTTGCTCCCCAAATAGCAAAACTCCTTTACTACTTTAAGTGTCTCATTTCCTAATCTAATACCCTCAACATCACCCGACTTAATTCGACTATATTCCATTATCCTCGTTTTGCTTTTGTTGATGTTCATCTTATATCCTGTCAAGACGCTGTCCATTCCGTTCAAATGCTCTTCCAAGTCCTTTGCTGTCTGTGACAGAATTCCATTGTCATCGGCGAACCTCAAAGTTTTTATTTCTTCTCCAATGATTTTAATACCTACTCCGAATTTTTCTTTTATTTCCTTTACTGCTTGCTCAATATACGGATTGAATAACATCGGGGAGAGGCTACAACCCTGTCTTACTCCCTTCCCAACCACTGCTTCCCTTTCATGTCCCTCGACTCTTATAACTGCCATCTGGTTTCTGTACAAATTGTAATAGCCTTTCGCTCCCTGTATTTCACCCCTGTCACCTTTAGAATTTGAAAGAGAGTATTCCAGTCAACATTGTCAAAAGCTTTCTCTAAGTCTACAAATGCTAGAAACGTAGGTTTGCCTTTCCTTAATCTTTCTTCGAAGATAAGTCGTAAGGTCAGTATTGCCTCACGTGTTCCACCATTTCTACGGAATCCAAACTGATCTTCCCCGAGGTCGGCTTCTACCAGTTTTTCCATTCGTCTGTAAAAAATTCGTGTTAGTATTTTGCAGCTGTGGCTTATTAAACTTATTGTTCGGTAATTCACACATCTGTCAACACCTGCTTTGTTTGGGATTGGAATTATTATATTCTTCTTGAAGTCTGAGGGTATTTCGCCTGTTTCATACATCTTGCTCACCAGATGGCCTGGTAGAGTTTTGTCAGGACTGGCTCTCCGAAGGCCGTCAGTAGTTCCAATGGAATGTTGTCTACTCCCGGGGCCTTGTTTCGACTCACGTCTTTCAGTGCTCTGTCAAACTCTTCACGCAGTATCGTATCTCCCATTTCATCTTCATCTACATCCTCTTCCATTTCCATAATATTGTCCTCAAGTACATCGCCCTTGTATAGCCCCTCTATATACTCCTTCCACCTTTCTGCTTTCCCTTCTTTGCTTAGAACTGGGTTTTCATCTGAGCTCTTGATGTTCATACAAGTGGTTCTCTTATCTCCAAAGGTCTCTTTAATTTTCCTGTAGGCAGTATCTATCTTACCCCTAGTGAGATAAGCCTCTACATCCTTACATTTGTCCTCTAGCCATCCCTGCTTAGCCATTTTGCGCTTCCTGTCGATCTCATTTTTGAGACGTTTGTATTCTTTTTTGCCTTCTTCATTTACTGCATTTTTATATTTTCTCCTTTCATCAATTAAATTTAATATTTCTTCTGTTACCCAAGGATTTCTACTAGCTCTCGTCTTTTTACCTACTTGATCCTCTGCTGCCTTCACTACTTCATCCCTCAAAGCTACCCATTCTTCTTCTAATGTATTTCTTTCCCCCATTCCTGTCAATTGTTCTCTTATGCTCTCCCTGAAACTCTGTACAACCTCAGGTTCTTTCAGTTTATCCAGGTCCCATCTCCTTAAATTCCCACCTTTTTGCAGTTTCTTCAGTTTTAATCTACAGGTCATAACCAATAGATTGTGGTCAGAGTCCACATCTGCCCCTGGAAATGTCTTACAATTTAAAACCTGGTTCCTAAATCTCTGTCTTACCATTATATAATCTATCTGATACCTTTTAGTATCTCCAGGGTTCTTCCATGTATACAATCTTTTATCATGATTCTTAAACCAAGTGTTAGCTATGATTAAGTTGTGCTCTGTGCAAAATTCTAGCAGGCGGCTTCCTCTTTCATTTCTTAGCCCCAATCCATATTCATCTACTACGTTTCCTTCTCTCCCTTTTCCTACACTCGAATTCCAGTCACCCATGACTATTAAATTTTTGTCTCCCTTCACTATCTGAATAATTTCTTTTATTTCATCATACATTTCTTCAATTTCTTCGTCATCTGCAGAGCTAGTTGGCATATAAACTTGTACTATTGTAGTAGGTGTGGGCTTCGTATCTATCTTGGCCACAATAATGCGTTCACTAAGCTGTTTGTAGTAGCCTACCCGCATTCCTATTTTCCTATTCATTATTAAACCTACTCCTGCATTACCCCTATTTGATTTTGTAATCAATACCCTGTAATCACCTGACAAAAAGTCTTGTTCCTCCTGCCACCGAACTTCACTAATTCCCACTATATCTAACTTTAACCTATCCATTTCCCTGTTCAAATTTTCTAACCTACCTGCCCGATTAAGGGACCTGACATTCCACGCTCCGATCCGTAGAACGCTAGTTTTCTTTCTCCTGATAACGACATCCTCTTGAGTAGTCCCCGCCCGGAGATCCGAATGGGGGACTACACTCCTGGAAATTGAAATAAGAACACCGTGAATTCATTGTCCCAGGAAGGGGAAACTTTATTGACACATTCCTGGGGTCAGATACGTCACATGATCACACTGACAGAACCACAGGCACATAGACACAGGCAACAGAGCATGCACAATGTCGGCACTAGTACAGTGTATATCCACCTTTCGCAGCAATGCAGGCTACTATTCTCCCTTGGAGACGATCGTAGAGATGCTGCATGTAGTCCTGTGGAACGGCTTGCCATGCCATTTCCACCTGGCGCCTCAGTTGGACCAGCGTTCGTGCTGGACGTGCAGATACATGCGGACGTGCATTGTCCTGTTGGAACAGCAAGTTCCCTTGCCGGTCTAGGAATGGTAGAACGATGGGTTCGATGACGGTTTGGATGTACCGTGCACTATTCAGTGACCCCTCGACGATCACCAGTGGTGTACGGCCAGTGTAGGAGATCGCTCCCCACACCATGATGCCGGGTGTTGGCCCTGTGTGCCTCGGTCGTATGCAGTCCTGATTGTGGCGCTCACCTGCACGGCGCCAAACACGCATACGACCATCATTGGCACCAAGGCAGAAGCGACTCTCATCGCTGAAGACGACACGTCTCCATTCGTCCCTCCATTCACGCCTGTCGCGACACCACTGGAGGCGGGCTGCACGATGTTGGGGCGTGAGCGGAAGACGGCCTAACGGTGTGCGGGACCGTAGCCCAGCTTCATGGAGACGGTTGCGAATGGTCCTCGCCGATACCCCAGGAGCAACAGTGTCCCTAATTTGCTGGGAAGTGGCGGTGCGGTCCCCTACGGCACTGCGTAGGATCCTACGGTCTTGGCGTGCATCCGTGCGTCGCTGCGGTCCGGTCCCAGGTCGACGGGCACGTGCACCTTCCGCCGACCACTGGCGACAACATCGATGTACTGTGGAGACCTCACGCCCCACGTGTTGAGCAATTCGGCGGTACGTCCACCCGGCCTTCCTCATGCCCACTATATGCCCTCGCTCAAAGTCCGTCAACTGCACATACGGTTCACGTCCACGCTGTCGCGGCATGCTACCAGTGTTAAAGACTGCGATGGAGCTCCGTATGCCACGGCAAACTGGCTGACACTGACGGCGGCGGTGCACAAATGCTGCGCAGCTAGCGCCATTCGACGGCCAACACCGCGGTTCCTGGTGTGTCCGCTGTGCCGTGAGTGTGATCATTGCTTGTACAGCCCTCTCGCAGTGTCCGGAGCAAGTATGGTGGGTCTGACACACCGGTGTCAATGTGTTCTTTTTTCCATTTCCAGGAGTGTATTTTACCTCCGGAATATTTTACCCAAGAGGACGCCATCATCATTTAATCATACAGTAAAGTTGCATGCTCTCGGGAAAAATTACGGCCGTAGTTTCCCCTTGCTTTCAGCCGTTCGCAGTACCAGCACAGCAAGGCCGTTTTGGTTATTGTTACAAGGCCAGATCAGTCAATCATCCAGACTGTTGCCCTTGCAACTACTGAAAAGGCTGCTGCCCCTCTTCAGGAACCACACGTTTGTCTGGCCTCTCAACAGATACCCCTCCGTTGTGGTTGTACCTACGGTACGGCTATCTGTATCGCTGAGGCACGCAAGCCTCCCCACCAACGGCAAGGTCCATGGTTAAGAACTGCTACATCTGCAGAAGACAGGCTGACTGTAGCACTCCGATTCATTACTACAGGAGAGATTAGGTTACGTTAGGTTAGGTCAGGTCAGGTCAGATCTCCAATCTTCTTAATCTATTTTTTTATTCAGGGTGCTTGACGGTGTAAAGCGCCTCATCAACTTCATTTGTTGTTGTTGTTGTTGTTGTTGTTGTGGTCTTCAGTCCTGAGACTGGTTTGATTCAGCTCTCCATGCTACTCTATCCTGTGCAAGCTTCTTCATCTCCCAGTACTTACTGCAACCTACATCCTTCTGAATCTGCTTAGTGTATTCATCTCTTGGTCTCCCTCTACGATTTTTCCCTCCACGCTGCCCTACAATGCTAAATTTGTGATCCCTTGATGCCTCAGAACATGTCCTACCAACCGGTCCCTTCTTATTGTCGAGTTGTGCCACAAACTCTTCTTCTCCCCAATTCTATTCAGTACCTCCTTATTAGTTATGTGATCTACCCATCTAATCTTCAGCATTCTTCTGTAGCACCACATTTCGAAAGCTTCTATTCTCTTCTTGTCCAAACTATTTACCGTCCATATTTCACTCCCATACATGGCTACACTCCATACAAATACTTTCAGAAACGACTTCCTGACACTTAAATCTATACTCGATGTTAACAAATTTCACTTCTTCAAGAACGCTTTCCTTGCCATTGCCAGTCTACATTTTATATCCTCTCTACTTCGACCATCATCAGTTATTTTCCTCCCCAAATAGAGAAGCTCATCTACTACTTAGTGTCTCATTTCCTAATCTAATTCCCTCAGCGTCACCTGATTTAATTCGACTACATTCCATTATCCTCGTTTTGCTTTTGTTGATGTTCATCTTATATCCTGTCAAGACGCTGTCCATTCCGTTCAAATGCTCTTCCAAGTCCTTTGCTGTCTGTGACAGAATTCCATTGTCATCGGCGAACCTCAAAGTTTTTATTTCTTCTCCAATGATTTTAATACCTACTCCGAATTTTTCTTTTATTTCCTTTACTGCTTGCTCAATATACGGATTGAATAACATCGGGGAGAGGCTACAGCCCTGTCTCACTCCCTTCCCAACCACTGCTTCCCTTTCATGCCCCTCGACTCTTATAACTGCCATCTGGTTTCTGTACAAATTGTAAAGGCCTTTCGCTCCCTGTATTTTACCCCTGTCGCCTTTAGAATTTGAAAGAGAGTCTTCCAGTTAACACTGTCAAAATCTTTCTCTAAGTCTACAAATGCTAGAAACGTAGGTTTGCCTTTCCTTAATCTTTCGTCGTAAGGTCAGTATTGCCTCACGTGTTTCAACATTTCTAATCAGCTTCATACATCTCTATTAATTTTGTAGTTGTCGGTACACACGAATTGTATTTACTGGCAATGTTTATAAAAACACTACAGATGACAGAGCGCTGCAGCGATGCTAGCGCTCAATGTGGTAACATGTGACAGTGCAGTGAACAGAAGACAAGCGACTTCTTTGATCAAATCTACAGCGAGGCCCTAGATTTGATCAAATATTTGACGACATTTGACAAAGTTCACTATTACACCATCAAATTTCTTTGACAAAGATATTTGACAAAGATATTGAACAAAGAAATTTGATAGTGTAATACTGGCCTTAGAGACGCAGGGGCCTCCACTGCCGAGTAGCTGGTCCAGAAGCGACCCTGAAGACGGCGGTGTTGCGTCACCTGCCGCCAGCGCCAAAACAAGTCGTTAGCTGCTGAGTGCTGCGTGCGTGGCGGTCGGCGGCGGAGGGTGTCAGCTGGCTGCGGCGGCCCAAACGGCTTGTGGCGGGGGGGCGGGGGGCGGGGAGGGGTGGCAAGTTCGGACGCGGCTGGCCTAAAAACTCTCTGGTCGCGGCTTCCACAGACGCTGCGGCAGCGTAGCTGAAAGACGCTGATCTTTTCTTGACTGGGGATCACAGTCGTAAGACATGTTTCAAATGAAACCCTTGCCGTCCTTTGACTGTAGGAATCTGTTATTTCACTGTCGCGATTTCGTCTGTACAGCCTTTTTCAAGTGCAAGGTGAAAACGCAAACCAATAAAGCAAGTGGGTAACAAAGTGCAAGCCATAATCTGATAACACTTGATAAACACAATTTAGGAGAATTGCTTACAAAGTCAGAAAGCACTAGACATGCAGATACAAAACACTACTGCTCCGCACTGAGGTTGGATTGTTAGCTAGAGTAAGACCTTAACAAGATTAGTGGAAATAAGAGCTCATCTACAAGCTTTACGGCTGACACTTCTTTTAGACTATATCGCTGTTTGAGCGATGTGACGTGGTTGTCCAGCTTAGCGTTTTTGACACACGTATTTGGGAAAAAATAATGAATTAAATCCGCCTTTAGAAGATAACAGATAACAGTTTTCACTACTAATAAAGAAAAGCCGCCTTTGAAAATTAGATTATTGGATTGTTTCTTTTGGCAAGACAGTACTACAAACCTTTTTAACACTGAATGCGTTCCTTGGTGAGATATCAGAATAACGAAATAAATCATTTGAAGAATGCGTCAATTATCTTCATCTTACGCTCGCATCTTTTGAAATGTATTTACCCGAAGAGCAGAATACAAAACTGAAAATGTGCCGGATTTGCAGAAGCCAGAAAATATGCCAAAAGAAACTTAAGAAGTGACGTCAGATTTTAGCATGGAATCATTGTTCAAAACAATGTCACTTGATAATTTCTGGTGCGGGGCTCCTGATGAACATCCACAGCTTGCCACGCAGGCTTTGACTGCCATTCTCCAGTTCTCAACAATGTACTGTACTTATGTACAGCAAGCTATGCAGCTACAAAGGTAAAGTCCCGCAATAGACTGGATGATGAACCTGACATGCGTCCTCAGCTCCCTTATATCAAGGCTGACATTAAACAGTTCGTCAAAAATAAAAAAATAAAAACTTCTTACGTTCACTTAAATAGAAATTATCTTATCAGTTTATATTGAAATCATTACAGTGTTATGTTGTTTATTGTGTGTCGTTTTGTATATTACCATAGACGTCATTACAATTTATGTACTTATTTTTGCATGATTTTCATTACATGATTATAATTAAAGAATGAATATTAGACGAGGTTTTGCTTACTTTACATTTCAGTAAAATATTTAGTATTTCAGAAGGGTTCCGTCGTCGGAAAAAGGTTGAGAAGCACTGAGCTAGACAACTTTGGGAGTGCCAGCGCCATATTAAGGAAGGCAAACACCTTGCTTATTCCACCCGGTGTTTAACACACACTTATTAACTCAATACTATGCCAGCACCTCACAGTAACTCCTATGAACACGTGTTTATCGCTGAAAGTACGCATTTCCGGACCCACGTTTCTTGGACTTATTTTTCTTGTTTCGATGGGTACTATAACTTCTCAAAGTATTCGACATTTTTCGGGCGCCTTTCACGTATGGAGCTATTGTATCGGCATACTCTGAAAGGAACTTGACAGGTACACAATATGGACTGGATGCCTTACCAATATTAACTGCTTTAAGCAGCTTCGGTACAAAGAGCATATCTGTTTCTAAGGTACTCAGGTTGGCAGCTGTGCTAGATTCCAATTCTGGAATATTTACTTCGTCTTCTGCGATGAAGAAATTTCCGAAAACTATATTTTGATTCTATTGTATTGTATGGAACTGAGGACCTAGAAACGACGGAGAGGCTCCGTCCCCGCCGTAGCCCTCAGTGGTTGACAACCCCACAACAGGCTACAGCACTCCACTCAGCACACCGCCGCCCCACACCGAATCCAGGGTTATCGTGCCGTTCGGCCCCCAGTGGACCCCCCGGGACATCACACACCGGACGAGTGGAACCCCAATGTTTGCGTGGGAGAACGTGGAGAACGTGTTTGCGCAGCAATCGCCGACATAGTGCGGCTGAGGCGGAATAAGGGGAACCAGCCCGCGTTAGCCGAGGCAGATGGAAAACCGCCTTAAAAACCGTCCACAGGCTGGACGGCAGACCGGACCGCGACACTAATCCGCCGGGCGAATTCGTGCCGAGGACCGGCACGCCTTCCCTCCCGGAAAGCAGTGCGTCAGACCGCACGGCTAACCGGGAGGGCAAACTATATTTAGTAACTCTGCTTTAGTGGCCCTATCATCCGCGATATCACCAATTTTATAGCGCAGTGAAAGTATTGATTGTCTTTCCTCTGGTGTAGTTCGCATACAACCAGAATCTCATTTGATTTTCTGCCAAATTTCGAGACACAGTTCCGTTGTAGAAACTATTATAAACCTCTCGCATTGAAGTTCGCTCTAAATTTCGACCTTCTCTTAAATTTTGCGATCTTGAGGGTTCTCTGCTCTTTGATATTGGGCTTGCTTTCTACGTTCTTTTGCATCGTGTTCAGACCAGTTTTGTGCACCATGGTGAATCACTACCATCTCTTATTCGTTTATTTGGTGTACATCTCTCAATTGCCGTCGATACAGTATTTCTCTAAATTTAAACAGCTTTTGGTCTACGCTAACACAGACTGCAAGGAGTGGAGACTGTCTCTTCAGAAGGCGTCAAGCGAATTTTTATCTGCTGTTTTAAATAGCAACAACCTTGCGATCACTGACTGCAATGTCTGTTATATATTCGCCTTCTGTAATCAATATACTTATTTATTCATTTATCACCTTCCTGGGGACCATACGAATCGTAGTTACTCGATCACTGACTGGATCAGTACATAATTTACAAAATGCTGAGCAGGAAGTTTATAAACAAAAGAAACTAAAGACTTAATAAAAAGCGAATAAACTATGATAAAGCAAACGAATAAATAGAAGATTGAAAAACATGCAGTTGTTTCGCACTCCTTTCATGATTTATATCACTTTTAATTTTGCAATTGCAATATCAAACCAACAGCGACAACGATAGTTCAGGTATACATGCCGACATCGCAAGTAGGAGATGAAGAAACAGAGAAAGTATTTGAGGACACTGAACGGGTAATACAGTATGTAAAAGGAAATGCAAATCTAATACTCTTGGGGAAGTGGAATGTGGTTGTAGGGGAAGGGGTAGAAGAAAGGCTTACTGGAGAATAGTGCTTGTATCAGGAATGGGATAGAAGAAAGGCTCATTCTGCAATAAATTTCAGCTAGTGATAGCTAATACTCTGTTAAAGAATCACAAGAGGAGGAGGTGCACTTGGAAAAGACCTGGAGATACGGGAAGATTTCTGTTAGATTACCTCATGGTCAGACAGAGATTCGGAAATTAGATACTGGACTATAAGGCGTGCCCAGGAGCTGATATAGACTGAGATCACAATTTAGTAGTTATGAATAGTAGCCTGAAGTTTAAGATGTTAGCCAAGAAGAATCAATACGCAAAGAAGTGGGATACGGAAGTCCTCAGGAATGACAAGATACGCTTGAAGTTCTCTAGGGCTATAGACACAGCAATAAGGAATAGCTCAGTAGGTAGTGCAGTTGAAGAGGGATGGACATCTTTATAAAGGGCAATCACAGAGATAGGTACAAAGAAGGTAACTGCGAAGAAATCATCGTTAACAGAACAAATACTTCAGTTGGTCGACGAAAGAAGGAGGTACAAAAATTTTCAGGGCTATTCAGAAATACAGAAATACAAGTCACTTACGATTGAAATAAATAGGAAGTGCTGGGAAGCTAAGGCGAAATGGCTGCATGAAAAATGTAAAGAAATCGAAAAATAAATGATTGCAGGAATGACGGGCTCAACATACAGAAAAGTCAAAACAACCTCCGGTGAAATTAAAAGTAAGGAAGGTGGTAGAATGTACGTGTCTGGCGACATACCATCTGACTTTCGGGAATATTTCATCCGAGATTGCAAAAGCAACCAAGTGCGAGAATTATCGCACAGTCATCTTAATAGCTCACGCATCCTAGTTGGTAACAAGGACAATATACAGAAGAAAGGAAAAGAAAATCGGGGATGTGTTAGATGACGACCAGTTTGTCCTTAGGAAAGGTAAAGGCACCAGAGACGCAATTCTGACGTTGCGGTTGGTTCAGTCATAGTGGTCGTCACTTGTCTTCAGTAATAAAATCTACCATCGACTATTTTTCTTATTGAAAAAGTGACAGAATGACTGGCATATAAGAAGATTTTCAGTGAATGAAGGAATATTTTCAGATAGTGACATATCACTCAGTGAACCATTAATTTGACCACATGAAAACGTCACACGATAAACTTATTTTGATACAACAGGCTGACATTGTCTTGGCGAAAAGTGGATGACTAGTACCCAACATTTCGGGAAATGTCTCTTGAGTACCAAATCCATGCACACAGCTTGCAGGTTCGCATACAGAAGTCCACATATGGTAGCAATGACAATGAAAGCTAGGAAGCGAATAAAGTTGCACAATGGCTTACTGTGTGCACTGGCTTACACTCCTTATTGTTTCTTCGTTTGTGCAGTTCCACATAAGCACTCCAGTCTCGCACAGAATGGCCGTACTATAGTTGCCGTAGAGACCGCCTTGTAAACGAAATATTTTATCGTATTTTTCAGCCTTGAGTCAGAATTGTCGTTCGTTGACGTTCGTTTGCTCGTGTTCACTCCGGTGTAGCCCAGGCTACAGCAGATCATCTCTTAGAAAAGAAAGAACGGCTGGGAGCGCGGAGGAGGAGGGGGGGGGGGGGGGGTTGACAAATCGACGCCTGTCTAGATACGCGACATTGTGTCGCTAAAGAGCGTTTCACACGGGGGAAGTGAAAGCGAACGCACGTAGCACTGGTCAAGTTTTGTGACCTCGGTACGCGGGATTTCACGTTGCTGTGCAAGTATACCGTTTCAATGCACCGACATATTGAACATTTACCAAAAACACGTCGAAAGAAGGAGGTACAAAAATTTTCAGGGATATTCAGAAATACAGAAATACAAGTCACTTACGACTGAAATAAATAGGAAGTGCTGGGAAGCTAAGGCGAAATGGCTGCATGAAAAATGTAAAGAAATCGAAAAATAAATGATGGTCGGCAGAACAGCAGATTGTGTTGTGAGACTTCGCGGGTTCGCGTCCTGCTTTTTGCGCAGGGTCTTCATTCACTTACACGTTTCCTAAAATATTATGGGACGTCCTTATTAATGTAACGGAAGTATGTTTCGTAATACTCGGTCGTGGTTGTCTCCAACAGCACTCCTCATTCAGGAGTAGGTTTGTTCGAGTTGCCAGGGAACATTGACCAATGAGTTGCAAGATTGCTTGCCTAGGTCACTTCTTGATTTTCTCCCAATTCAGTAGTTATTTAGTTACACACACACACACACACACACACCACCACCACCACCACCACCACCATCACCACCACCACCACCACTAACAACAACAAAAACACACAGATACTGACACAACCGTTTATAATATTCATCAGTAATATTGCCACGAAGAAATGTTTTCTTTTGTGTACAAGAGACTATTGCAATAGGATATTTTGTACTATCTTGTTTCAGGTCTTTTGTATTTTCATACGTTTAAAAATTCTGCTACTGGATAAAATCAGTTCTCTAATAACAATGCCATAGGTAATTTCTGAGTACATTTCTCGTGGAGAAAAACGGCAGTTTGGCTAGAATACTTTAAAAATGGACTAAAAATAGTCTTGACTGTAATAAATAAATACTCGTATTTTATTATGGTCAAGATCGTTTTAGTCCTTTTTTGAAATACCATTAATGTTTTACTAAAAAGTGAGAACAGTAGTATAATTTTAAAGGTTCAATAACAAGTAAACAGTTTTTGTTCTACTGATACAATAATTTTTATCTTATATGAATACTATTACAGATTTGCACATGGAAAACTATAGTAAACGTTGACACATTGCCAGCTGGAAATAAGCGATCTTTGTAATTCTTGTATAATAATTAATTATGTCAATGAACGTTTAAACATATAAAAAATAATCACGTTACTGGTTTCAAAAACAATTGCCACTTCAGACGTACTTAATTCACAAAAAGCTTCGTACAGACAAACAAACATAGCTAGGCACTTTTAACTTTTGAACGACTGTACATATCGTCACATAAATTATTATACAAGCTATTGTAAACTAGTGTCGCGCAGTCTGGAATGGAAATTTTGAGAGCTGATGTCAAAAAATGGTTCAGATGGCTCTGAGCACTATGGGACTTAACTTCTAAGGTCATTAGTCCTCTAGATCTTAGAACTACTTAAACCTAACTAACCTAAGGACATCTCACACATCCATCCCCGAGGCAGGATTCGAACCTACGACCGTAGCGGTCGTGCGGTTCCAGACCGCATGGCTGACAAGACGTAGAAATGGCAATAAAACTATTTGTGTGGCCCGGTGCTGAAAAACAGATTCCACACGACTTTTATTTGATTGAATGTTAATTACGTATTACTTATCTTTCGTAATTTTAAAAATAGGAGTGTAAATCTTTTTTTCGATGTGAAGAAAAGTTTGTTGGGTAGTGGTTGATACGTGGTCCCACATCAGGCGTGTTGGCAGTCAGACAGAGGTATCACTATGATCGGCCCAATCACCGTGCTGGTCTCCTATGCCTAAAGCCAGATGGCAGCACAATTCGAGAGGCAGACCTGGCACTGTTAAAAGTCAATTGACAGGCTAAAACAGCCCATTCAGTCGCTCATTCGTTACACTGGCATCGAAACGGAAGACGCCGGAGAGAAGACAGAAATATTGAATTCGCTCTTCCGAAAATACACTCCTGGAAATGGAAAAAAGAACACATTGCCACCGGTGTGTCAGACCCACCATACTTGCTCCGGACACTGCGAGAGGGCTGTACAAGCAATGATCACACGCACGGCACAGCGGACACACCAGGAACCGCGGTGTTGGCCGTCGAATGGCGCTAGCTGCGCAGCATTTGTGCACCGCCGCCATCAGTGTCGGCCAGTTTGCCGTGGCATACGGAGCTCCATCGCAGTCTTTAACACTGGTAGCATGCCGCGACAGCGTGGACGTGAACCGTATGTGCAGTTGACGGACTTTGAGCGAGGGCGTATAGTGGGCATGCGGGAGGCCGGGTGGACGTACCGCCGAATTGCTCAACACGTGGGGCGTGAGGTCTCCACAGTACATCAATGTTGTTGCCAGTGGTCGGCGGAAGGTGCACGTGCCCGTCGACCTGGGACCGGACCGCAGCGACGCACGGATGCACGCCAAGACCGTAGGATCCTACGCAGTGCCGTAGGGGACCGCACCGCCACTTCCCAGCAGATTAGGGACACTGTTGCTCCTGGGGTATCGGCGAGGACCATTCGCAACCGTCTCCATGAAGCTGGGCTACGGTCCCGCACACCGTTAGGCCATCTTCCGCTCACGCCCCAACATCGTGCAGCCCGCCTCCAGTGGTTTCGCGACAGGCGTGAATGGAGGGACGAATGGAGACGTGTCGTCTTCAGCGATGAGAGTCGCTTCTGCCTTGGTGCCAATGATGGTCATATGCGTGTTTGGCGCCGTGCAGGTGAGCGCCACAATCAGGACTACATACGACCGAGGCACACAGGGCCAACACCCGGCATCATGGTGTGGGGAGCGATCTCCTACACTGGCCGTACACCACTGGTGATCGTCGAGGGGACACTGAATAGTGCACGGTACATCCAAACCGTCATCGAACCCATCGTTCTACCATTCCTAGACCGGCAAGGGAACTTGCTGTTCCAACAGGACAATGCACGTCCGCATGTATCCCGTGCCACCCAACGTGCTCTAGAAGGTGTAAGTCAACTACCCTGGCCAGCAAGATCTCCGGATCTGTCCCCCATTGAGCATGTTTGGGACTGGATGAAGCGTCATCTCACGCGGTCTGCACGTCCAGCACGAACGCTGGTCCAACTGAGGCGCCAGGTGGAAATGGCATGGCAAGCCGTTCCACAGGACTACATCCAGCATCTCTACGATCGTCTCCATGGGAGAATAGCAGCCTGCATTGCTGCGAAAGGTGGATATACACTGTACTAGTGCCGACATTGTGCATGCTCTGTTGCCTGTGTCTATGTGCCTGTGGTTCTGTCAGTGTGATCATGTGATGTATCTGACCCCAGGAATGTGTCAATAAAGTTTCCCCTTCCTGGGACAATGAATTCACGGTGTTCTTATTTCAATTTCCAGGAGTGTATGTCACTGTGAGATCGTAACAGATTGCCAAACTACTACTCGTTCCCTTCCTCCCCCCCCCCCCACACCCCCACTTCGATTACTCCTTACTTCCGACAGTCCATGAGAGTGTCAATACATCCCTCCCTCCCTCGCTCCTAGCTTCCAGTACCTCGACAACACCCCACAGACAGAACTCAGCACTCCAGTAGCAACACAAGACATTCGACATTCAACGCATGCTCCCTCACAAACGCAACACGGTCCCCCGGTGACGACTGTATAACCCACGGACACCTGAAAGCACGCCCCCTCTCCTTCCTGGAAACCCCTGCCACCTTTTACAATATAATCCTACACACGAGTTTCTGTCCTGAGCTGTGGGAAACCACTCGCATCCTCCTCTTCCTCAAAACCTATTAAACCTGCCACTGACGCCTCGACCTATCGTCCCATCACCCTCACCTCCGTGTTTACCGAGGTTTCTGAGTCCATTCTATCTCAACGTATCCTTAAACACATACAACAACACCTACCCTTTCCTGTAGCAATTTCTCCTTCCCATCGCCGGCCATGGTGGCCAAGCGGTTAAAGGCGCTACAGTCTGGAACCGCGCGACCGCTACGGTCGCAGGTTCGAATCCTGCCTCGGGCATGGATGTGTGTG
Organism: Schistocerca cancellata; assembly: GCF_023864275.1. Classification (NCBI taxonomy): domain Eukaryota; kingdom Metazoa; phylum Arthropoda; class Insecta; order Orthoptera; family Acrididae; genus Schistocerca; species Schistocerca cancellata. The sequence continues at coordinate 1,138,908,945 of NC_064626.1, read as the reverse complement.
ATGTCCTTAGCTTAGTTAGGTTTAATTAGTTCTAAGTTCTAGGCGACTGATGACCTTAGAAGTTAAGTCGCATAGTGCTCAGAGCCATTTGAACCAATTTGAATCTCCTTCCCATCCCACCAAATCAACGAGCGCATATCCGCCATTTTTGTCTCCCTAGATCTTGAGAACGCTTATGACCGTGTATGACATTCCAGACTACTCTTTAAGCATCATAACTTAGAACTTCCCATAAATTTTGTTCGCCTTATCGCATCCTTTCTGTCACCATCAACAACACCAAGTCCTGTATCTTTCACCCCACTTCAGATATGAATCAAGGTTCTGTCCTCTCTCCTCTCCTGTATGTCCTCTGCACTGCCGATACGCCAAACGCCAAAACCCTCTCCTCCTGTTCACCTCCTCCAGTATGCCGATGACACCGCCTTCATCGCCCCCTACCCTACCCTCCAGAAACCCCACCGGTCTCGCCAGCCCCACCTCAATCAGTTCACCCTTTGGTACAACCAGTGGCTTTGCAGAAACAGCCCTACCAGAGAACAGGCAATCATTATGGGCCGAATCACCTACAGCTTCCGACCCTACAATGTTTACCTTACCATTTACAACTGCGGCAACGGCCTTGCCGCAGTGGATACACCGTTTCCCGTGAGATCACCGAAGTTAAGCGCTGTCGGGCGTGGTTGGCACTTCGATGGGTGACCATCCAGGACGCCATGCGCTGTTGCCATTTTTCGGGGTGCACTCAGCCTCGTGATGCCAATTGCGGAGCTACTCGACCAAATAGTAGCGGTTTCAGTCAAGAATAACATCATAACGACCGGGAGAGCGGTGTGCTGACCCCACGCCCCTCCTATCCGCACCCTCCACCGTGGATGACACGGCAGTCGGATGGTCCCGGTAGGCCACTCGTGGCCTGATGACAGAGTATTTACAACTGTCCTATCCAGTTCGACTAAAACACTAGGACACCTGATACTAACACTTTATCGCTGACTAACATGAAAGTCTCACCTATTAACCACTCAACAGAAAGCATACAATAGATTAAAACTACTAAAACTATTAACCGTATGAACATGGGGATTATACCCACCCACAGTCCTCCACACCTATAAAATCCTGATCAGACCCATCCTCTGTTATGCTACGCTATGTGGCACCGAAATTCGGCGCCTCCCTCCTTTTACCACGCCCTAGAGATCCTGGAAAGCCATGCACTCTACCTGCGCTTTCGAATTCGCTTACCCTCCAACATACACATTCTCTACCAGCTTATTAATTTCCTCAACCTACTCTTGAACCTTGAACACACCCGAATATGCGACGTTGCTCATAAAATCGACACTACTCACCACGTATTCCCCTCCCCCCGCCCCCCCCCCCCTACCTGGTCCCTGACCCTGGTACTCTGCCGCACTTCCACCACTTCACTCACCCCACACACTCCACATTCTCTCCTAACGAAATTTGAATCGCCTTCCCTTACCCTGTCATGAAATCCGTCATGAATCATGAAAGCCGTCCTACCAGATCTAGAAGATCACCATGACCACCCATCCCTTGTCAGGGCTCCCTTCTAAGTCTTGGTTCACAATAGCATCTCCCTCCAATATTCCCCCTTCCCATCTCCAAACATTCACTCACACAAACCGCCTCTTAGACACTACATTTAAATGCTACATTCCCATGATACCCTTATCTCTGAGAGTCCGCAACCACTCATCTCTTCACTCATCTATGTACCTTTTTAAAATCAGTCACATGCGATACTCAGTTTCCATTCATCTGTGTCTATATTTTAATTAATCGCCGAATCAACCATTTACGTTTTAACTTATGCAATTGACGATCTGTCTTTATTGTAATTGTTAATCAATAAGACCAGGTTTTATTTCGTTTTATTTTATTTTCCTCTCATGTGGCTGAAGAGCGGAAAACAGTACCCGCTGACAGCCGACACAATGCCCATATGGGGCCGGTGGGGATGAAATAACAAAGAAAAAAGCTTTCTCAAAACCGGGAATGGCAGGTATGAAGGAAGCGAATTTCAGATGGCTCAATAGACAAGGGACATTTGGAGCTGTAGGGCACCTGTACAATTCAGTACAGGCTTTGCAAAAGAACACGCCCCCTTCTGGCAGCAGTTTACCTTAAGCCGTTGGAGGAAGAAAGGAGGCGAGGGACGAAAATTACAGTTTCGCGTCCCATCGATGGCGAGGTCATTACAATTACAGACGGAGCAGAGGCCTGGCTGGGGAGGCTCACCTAGCTGGCTGTGCCGTACGAAAGGGACCAGCCGAGCATTCACCTTAGTTTACTCGATTTAGGGAGCGGTGGAAAAACCATGTTGATGGTTGGACAACGCTTTGAAGTCCTGTCCTCCATAACACGAGTCGATGGCCGTACCACCTCACGCCACTGGACCGAAGGAGATTTCCAAGGGACTGGAGAAAAGGCGCAGGTCGTTCCCGTCCCCGAGAAGGTTCGTCTAGAAAGCCGCACATTATCAAAAGCCTACATCGCTGACAGTCCATTGTAGAATTATGGAAGCCGTTTTATGCTCAAATGCTGTGACATTTTTCTGGCACCAGGGAGTCATATATAGAAATTCCTCTAATAAACAAGTTGTGAAATTTACCCCAGTATGCTCGTCCATGAAATACACGGCACTCAGTCTTTCTGTTAGAAATGCCGGCCGCGGTGGCCGAGCGGTTCTAGGTGCTTCAGTCCGGAACCGGGCCACTGATACGGCCGCAGGTTCGAATCCTGCCTCGGGCATGGATGTGTGTGATGTCCTTAGGTTAGTTAGGTTTAAGTAGTTCTAAGTTCTATGGGACTGATGACCTCAGATGTTAAGTCCCATAGTGCTCAGAGCCATTTCAACCATTTCTGTTGGAAAGCGTTCGGTGCGACTCCGCGGTGTTGCTTCGTGAATGAAATACGATTTAAGGAATATCGCACTCGGTTTGTGACTCAGTTCCAAACTTCCTGGAAAACATATGCAACAGATCGTTGTAAGTAGGGTAACATTGTCGGATGTAAAATGTAGACATTGGAGTACAGAGATAAGCTGTTGTACGACCAGCACTGTTCACGATGGCCGGCCGCGGTGGTCTAGCGGTTCTGGCGCTGCAGTCCGGAACCGCGGGACTGCTACGGTCGCAGGTTCGAATCCTGCCTCGAGCATGGGTGTGTGTGATGTCCTTAGGTTAGTTCGGTTTAAATAGTTCTAAGTTCTAGGGGACTTATGACCTAAGATGTTGAGTCCCATAGTGCTCAGAGCCATTTGAACCATTTTGTTCACGATGTACAGAGTGAGCCAGAACTGCAACGAGAAACTTTCACTAGTTGTCCAAGAATAACTTCTGAGCATATTGGTCTCAGACGGCTAGTTACAGGGCAGAGAAGTAATGTAACTGCAATTTACACTGGTCAACAGTGGATTTCCTTTTTTTTTTTTTTTTTTTTTTTCGGTAACCAAAGTAGACGGTTTTCGTAATTTCCTTACGCTGAACACGAATATCACGATTAAACTGTGTCTTAGCACAGGGTTACAAGTAAGATGGGACTCCGAGCGGTCTAAGACGCTACAGTCATAGACCGTGCGGCTGGTCCCGGCGCGGAAGTTCGGGTCCTCCCTAGGGCGTGGGTTCAAATGGCTCTGAGCACTATGGGACTTAACATCTGTGGTCATCAGTCCCCTAGAACTTAGAACTACTTAAATCTAACCAACCTAAGGACATCACACACATCCATGCCCGAGGCAGGATTCGAACCTGCGACCGTAACAGTCGCGCGGTTCCGGACTGAGCGCCTAGAACCGCTAGACCTCCGCGGCCGGCTAGGGCGTGGGTGTGTGTGTTTGTCCTTAGGATAATTTAGGTGAAGTAGTGTGTAAGCTTAGGGACTGATGACCTTAGCAGTTAAGTCCCATAAGATTTCACACACATTTGAACATTTTTAAGATGGGATTTTAACGTTTCACCTATATTGCTACTGTAATCAAAGATTCGAAATGCCAGTGCGTGTGGAATTTCTTCATCGAGTTCACCGAGCGAGGTGGCGCAGAGGTTGGCACACTGGACTCGTATTCGATGTCGGCCGCTGTGGCCGAGCGGTTCTAGGCGCTTCAGTCCGGAACCGCGTTGCTGCTACGGTCGCAGGTTCGATCCTGCCTCGGGCATGGATGTGTGTGATGTACTTAGGTTAGTTAGGTTTAAGCAGTTCTAAGTCTAGGGGACTGATGACCTCAGATGCTATGTCCCATAGTGCTTAGAGCCATTTGAACAATTTTTTGACTCGCATTCGGGAGGACGACGATTCAAACCCGCGTCCGGCCACCCTGATTTACCTTTTCCGTGATTTCCCTAAATCGCTTCAGGCAAATGCCGGGATGGTTCCTGTGTAAAGGCACGGCCGACCTCCTTCCCCATCCTTCCCTAATCCGATGGGACCGATGAACTCGCTGTTTGGTCCCATACCCCTGAATCAACCAACCAATCGTCCAGTACACGACTCTTCCTACTGTTGAACATGGCCTCTCTTGTACACATGGCCTCGTCTGCGAATGAGACGAAATGAGAAAAACTCGCGTTTTCTGTATATTGCTGTGGGAACCTATTTGCAGGCGCCGGTCTAAATGGGAAGTCCGCTGTTTGGAATGATTATAACTTCCGTAGATGATATGGGTGCAATCGTTCGTGTACGTGTAATTTGACTGACTTACATTCGCTCGTGGGACGCGCCGATTTCTAGAGACAGGATCGTCACCAACCACGTGTGACACATTCTCTTTCATATCGGGTGTTCTAGCATAGCTGTCACAGCTAATACACTCCTGGAAATTGAAATAAGAACACCGTGAATTCATTGTCCCAGGAAGGGGAAACTTTATTGACACATTCCTGGGGTCAGATACATCACATGATCACACTGACAGAACCACAGGCACATAGACACAGGCAACAGAGCATGCACAATGTCGGCACTAGTACAGTGTATATCCACCTTTCGCAGCAATGCAGGCTGCTATTCTCCCATGGAGACGATCGTAGAGATGCTGGATGTAGTCCTGTGGAACGGCTTGCCATGCCATTTCCACCTGGCGCCTCAGTTGGACCAGCGTTCGTGCTGGACGTGTAGACCGCGTGAGACGACGCTTCATCCAGTCCCAAACATGCTCAGTGGGGGACAGATCCGGAGATCTTGCTGGCTAGGGTAGTTGACTTACACCTTCTAGAGCACGTTGGGTGGCACGGGATACATGCGGACGTGCATTGTCCTGTTGGAACAGCAAGTTCCCTTGCCGGTATAGGAATGGTAGAACGATGGGTTCGATGACGGTTTGGATGTACCGTGCACTATTCAGTGTCCCCTCGACGATCACCAGTGGTGTACGGCCAGTGTAGGAGATCGCTCCCCACACAATGATGCCGGGTGTTGGCCCTGTGTGCCTCGGTCGTATGCAGTCCTGATTGTGGCGCTCACCTGCACGGCGCCAAACACGCATACGACCATCATTGGCACCAAGGCAGAAGCGACTCTCATCGCTGAAGACGACACGTCTCCATTCGTCCCTCCATTCACGCCTGTCGCGACACCACTGGAGGCGGGCTGCACGATGTTGGGGCGTGAGCGGAAGACGGCCTAACGGTGTGCGGGACCGTAGCCCAGCTTCATGGAGACGGTTGCGAATGGTCCTCGCCGATACCCCAGGAGCAACAGTGTCCCTAATTTGCTGGGAAGTGGCGGTGCGGTCCCCTACGGCACTGCGTACGATCCTACGGTCTTGGCGTGCATCCGTGCGTCGCTGCGGTCCGGTCCCAGGTCGACGGGCACGTGCACCTTCCGCCGACCACTGGCAACAACATTGATGTACTGTGGAGACCTGACGCCCCACATGTTGAGCAATTCGGCGGTACGTCCACCCGGCCTCCCGCATGCCCACTATACGCCTCGCTCAAAGTCCGTCAACTGCACATACGGTTCACGTCCACGCTGTCGCGGCATGCTACCAGTGTTAAAGACTGCGATGGAGCTCCGTATGCCACGGCAAACTGGCTGACACTGACGGCGGCGGTGCACAAATGCTGCGCAGCTAGCGCCATTCGACGGCCAACACCGCGGTTCCTGGTGTGTCCGCTGTGCCGTGCGTGTGATCATTGCTTGTACAGCCCTCTCGCAGTGTCCGGAGCAAGTATGGTGGGTCTGACACACCGGTGTCAATGTGTTCTTTTTTCCATTTCCAGGAGTGTATCTTCCATTCTAACAGTGAAAGGATCCAGTTGCTCGTGGGCGCCCAAGTACAGATACAGAAGCCGTGTGACGTGAGTGCCGTCCGTACTTTTAACTGACCAGCATACGGCCTCTCGACCCGCTGTTCCGTTGCATCCAGTGAACGCACAATCGACGGGCACGTCGCCGAACTCGTCATCAGTAAATCTACGCACGGAGCGGCTGTCTATCACCGCTAACAGACATCTGACGACGCTCAAAAGCAAATCTCCAGACTGAACCGAGCAGTAGTGAATGCAGACTTCGGGGTGACGAGACGGCTGCTGCTGTTAACATCAGCTGCCGCGAGCGCGTGGAAGGGAGGCAGGGCACACGACACGTACCCTCGACGTTAGCGATGTTGTGCACTATTTTCGGTGCAGTACTGGCACAGAGCTACACTACTGGCCATTAAAATTGCTACACCAAGAAGAAATGCAGATGATAAACGGGTATTCATTGGACAAATATATTATACTAGAACTGATAATGTGATTACATTTTCATGCAATTTGGGTGCATAGATCCTGAGAAATCAGTACCGAGAACAACCACCTCTGGCCGTAATAACGCCCTTGATACGCCTGGGTATTGAGCCAAACAGAGTTTGGATGGCGTGTACAGGTACAGCTGCCCATGCAGCTTCAACACGATACCACAGTTCATAAAGAGTAGTGACTGGCGTATTGTGACGAGCCAGTTGCTCGTCCTCCATTGACCAGGCGTTTTCAATTGGTGAGAGATTTGGAGAATGTGCTGGTCACGGCAGCATTCGAACATTATCTGTATCCAAAAAGTCCCGTACAAGACCTACAACGTGCTGTCGTGCATTATCCTCCTGAAATGTAGGGTTTCGCGCGGATCGAATGAAGGGTAGAGCCACGGGTTGTAACACATCTGAAATGTAACGTCTACTGTTCAAAGTGCCGTCAATGCGAACAAGAGGTGATCGAGACGAGCAACCAATGCCGCCCCATACCGTCACGCCGGGTAATACACCAGTATGGCGATGACGAATACACGCTTCCAATGTGCGTTCACCGCCATGTCGCCAAACACGGATGCGACCATTATGATGCTGTAAACAGAATCTGGATTCATCCAAAAAAATGACGTTTTACCATTCGTGCACGCAGGTTCGTCGTTGAGTATACCGTCGCAGGTGCTCCTGTCTGTGATGGAGCGTCAAGGGTAACCGCAGCCATGGTCTCCGAGCTGATAGTCCGTGCTGCTGCAAACGTCGTCGAACTGTGCGTGCAGATGGTTGTTGTCTTGCAAACGTCCCCATCTGTTGCCTCAGGAATCGAGACGTGACTGCACGATCCGTTACAGCCATGCGCATAAGATGTCTGTCATCTCGACTGCTAATGATACCAGGCCGTTGGGATCCAGAACGGCATTCCGTATTACCCTCCTGAACCCACCGATTCAATATTCTGCTAACAGTCATTGGAAATCGACCAACTCGAGCAGCAGTGTCGCGATACAATAAACCACAATCACGATAGGCTACAATCCGACCTTCATCAAAGTCGGAAAAGTTATGGTATGCATTTTTCCTCCTTACACGAGGCATCACAACGCGTTTGACAGGGAAACGGCGGTCAACTGCTGTTTGTGTATGAGAAATCGGTTGGAAACTTTCCTCATGTCAGCACGTTGTAGGTGTCGCCACCGGCGCCAACCTTGTGTGAATGCTCTGAAAAGCTAATCATTTGTATATCACAACATCTTCTTCCTGTCGGTTAAATTTCGCGTCTGTAGCACGTCATGTTCGTGGTGCAGCGATTTTAATGGCCAGTAGTGTATTTGGGGCAAAAAACCAAACGAAACGGAACAACCCTGTAACAAGCCACCGGTCACCGTTGGTCCCCCATACCAAAATACCCGGAAGGTATCGCTGCACAACCTTCGAAGGTTTGTCGATTCACCCTCCAGATATAAACGATGTGGTGGATCGCGTAGGGATGCGGATGCTGCTGTTGCATACACAAATGTTGCGACGCCAGAAAACTGCAGCGAAATTCAGGAGGACCTGCATAGCATTATTGTTCAGTTCGAGGACAGCTGTTTGGCCCTCAGCCCAGACAGATGTACAGTACTGTGCGTAAGTACTGCATTTGGAGTGGCCTGTCTTTTGCTGACACCGCTCGCTATATTCACCCAGTATTTGAGAATGAGCGCACTTGGTGACTGGCAATAAACTTGGCACACAATTTGGAAGCTTTACTTAAGTCTCCCTCACTGACATGACGCACAAAACAGCGCAAGAGAAAGATTTATAGCTTGCTACATTTTCGCTCTTGATGTAGTATGTTTTAGTCATCAAGCTCGACGTTTTAACGTTTCACTTCTTCCATATTGACTGTATTCGCAAGACTGTTTCCAGACGGTCTACACGTATACCACTCAGTGTACCTGCAAAACGGTGTTACTGCACGATACACACACACAGTTCAGGAAGTACGGCAATTTTTAGGCGGTAGTGGATTTTTTAAAGAATGGAAGATGGGCAGTGCCTGGTTTGTCTTTTTGTTAGATTATACAGGGTGTTTCAAAAATGACCGGTATATTTGAAACGGCAATAAAAACTAAACGAGCAGCGATAGAAATACACCGTTTGTTGCAATATGCTTGATACAACAGTACATTTTCAGGCGGACAAATCTTCGAAATTACAGTAGTTACAATTTTCAACAACAGATGGCGCTGCAAGTGATGTGAAATGCAGTCTGTGGGTGCGCCATTCTGTACGTCGTCTTTCTGCTGTAAGAGTGTGCTGTTCACAACGTGCAAGTGTGCTGTAGACAACATTGTTTATTCCTTAGAACAGAGGATTTTTCTGGTGTTGGAATTCCACCGCCTAGAACACAGTGTTGTTGCAACAAGACGAAGTTTTCAACGGAGGTTTAATGTAACCAAAGGACCGAAAAGCGATACAATAAAGGATCTGTTTGAAAAATTTCAACGGATTGGGAACGTGATGGATGAACGTGCTGGAGAGGTAGGGCGACCGCGTACGGCAACCACAGAGGGCAACGCGTAGCTAGTGCAGCAGGTGATCCAACAGCGGCCTCGGGTTTCCGTTCGCCGTGTTGCAGCTACGGTCCAAATGACGCCAACGTCCACGTATCGTCTCATGCGCCAGAGTTTACACCTCTATCCATACAAAATTCAAACGCAGCAACCCCTCAGCGCCGCTACCATTGCTGCACGAGAGACATTCGCTAACGACATAGTGCACAGGATTGATGACGGCGATATGCATGTGGGCAGCATTTGGTTTACTGACGAAGCTCATTTTTACCTGGACGGCTTCGTCAATAAACAGAACTGGCGCATATGGGGAACCGAAAAGCCCCATGTTGCAGTCCCCTCGTCCCTGCATCCTCAAAAAGTACTGGTCTGGGCCGCCATTTCTTCCAAAGGAATCATTGGCCCATTTTTCAGATCCGAAACGATTACTGCATCACGCTATCTGGACATTCTTCGTGAATTTGTGGCGGTACAAACTGCCTTAGACGGCACTGCGAACACCTCGTGGTTTATGCAAGATGGTGCCCGGCCACATCGCACGGCCGACGTCTTTAATTTCCTGAATGAATATTTCGATGATCGTGTGATTGCTTTGGGCTATCCGAAACATACAGGAGGCGGCGTGGATTGGCCTCCCTATTCGCCAGATATGAACCCCTGTGACTTCTTTCTGCGGGGACACTTGAAAGACCAGGTGTACCGCCAGAATCCAGAAACAATTGAACAGCTGAAGCAGTACATCTCATCTGCATGTGAAGCCATTCCGCCAGACACGTTGTCAAAGGTTTCGGGTAATTTCATTCAGAGACTACGCCATATTATTGCTACGCATGGTGGATATGTGGAAAATATCGTACTATAGAGTTTCCCAGACCGCAGCGCCATCCGTTGTTGAAAATTGTAACTACTGTAATTTCGAAAGTTTGTCTGCCTGAAAATGTACTGTTGTCCCAAGCATATTGCAACAAACGGTGTATTTCTATCGCTGCTCGTTTAGTTTTTATTGCCGTTTCAAATATACCGGTCATTTTTGAAACACCCTGTATTATTGGTGAACAGTCACTGGTAAGTGTAAAATATCTGGCAATAGCTGTCGGTACGCACCTGACGTGCAGTAACTGCGTGAAACCAGTTGCAGAAAAAGCAGATTCCAGACTGAGATTCACTCGAAGGACACCAACGAAAATATACTAGCGTAATCCCAAAAGTAAGGGTCAAAAAATGGCTCTGAGCATTATGGGACTTAGCATCTGAGGTCATGAGTCCCCTAGAACGCCGCGCGGGATTAGCCGAGCGGTCTTGGGCGCTGCAGTCATGGACTGCGCGGCTGATCCCGGCGGAGGTTCGAGTCCTCCCTCGGACATGGGTGTGTGTGTTTGTCCTTAGGATGATTTAGGTTAAGTAGTGTGTAAGCTTAGGGACTGATGACCTTAGCAGTTAAGTCCTATAAGATTTCACACACATTTGAACATTTTTCCCCTAGAACTTAGAACTGCTTAAACCTAACTAACCTAAGGACATTACAAACATCCATGCCCGAGGCAGGATTCGAACCTGCGACCGTAGCGCTCGCATGGTTCCAGACTGAAGCGCCTAGAACCGCTCGGTCACCAAGGCCGGAGCAAAAGTAAGGTCTCCTATTTTTTTTATAAGTACTATGACCTGTTTATTTCTACAATGGCTTATACCAGTTTACAGTTTCAACATTTAGCTATTTTTCGACATAATCACCATTTCTGTCGATGCATTTTTGTAGACGCTGTGGCAGTTTTTGTATACCCATGTCTTACCAGCTCGCCGCCATGTTGTTCGGAAATTTATGAACCTCTTCTTTCACCTCGTCGTCGGAGCTGAATCGCTGGGACAACAATTAACGCTGACAAGTACTGTGAGAGACTGAAAAAACTCAAACGACCAATTCAGAACCGGAGAAGAGGAATGTTGAGCAAGGGCGTACACACACTCTATGACAACGCTCACCCACAAATCGCTCGGCAAACCGTTGCTCTCCTGCAACAGTTTCAGTGGAACATAATCACCCACCCACGCTATAGTCCTGACTTGGAGCCCAGTGACTATCACATGTTAACTAGATTAAAATAACATTTGGCAGGAAAGCGATTCACCTCCGACGACGAGGTGAAAGAAGAGGTTCATAAGTTTCTGAACAGCATGGCGGCGAGCTGGTATGACATGGGCATACAAAAACTCCCACAGCGTCTACAAAAATGCGTCGACAGAAATGATGATTACGTCGAAAAATAGTTAAATGTTCAAGCTGTAAACTGATGTAAACCATTGTAGAAATAAACAGGTCTATGTACTAATAAAAAAATAGGAGACCTCACTTTTGGCATTACCCTCGTAATTCGTCCGCGAAAGAAGCAGCTTCTAAAACACTTCTGCGACCAATTCTTGAGTATTACCCGTCAAACTGAGACAATTGACATGTTGGATTAATAAAACAGACACAGAAGCTGCAACGAAGAGCTGCACGTTTCGTCACGGGATCGTTTACTAGCGTTACGAACACAACTGGCAGGCGCTACAAAAGAGGCGCTGTGGATGACGGAGAGGTTTATTGTACAAATTCCGAGAGAGTACGTTTCGGGAGGAGGCCGACAGCATGTCACTTCCTCCGACACAGGTCTCGCGATGTGGCCTTCATGACAAAGTCGGAGGAATCAGAGATCAGGCGAGGCGCAGCGACGGTCTTTCTTACCGCGCACGATTACGCAGCGGATCAGTAGACCCGTCTCTGGTAATCCATCAAGGGCAGTGCAAGAGCACCCGGACATGAAGCACTTCAGTAACGATAAATGAAGCGGAAAGCCGTACTGTAATCCGATGTCGTTTATCCACAACGTGCTGCCAGTTTCGACACATAAAAGACGAGAACACGGGCCGTTGGAGGGACTGTAACTGCTGCAGAGGTACGGAATCCAGTTGATTTTGGTGCCGCTGCGCTCGACTGCACATGCGCGCGTAACATGCTTAACGAGTCGCACTGTTTCCATTTGAAGACTCCTTTAGTGTTTGTCACTCTGGTTCGTACATTGTTGGCAGATTATGCATGGGGCCTGAAGATGACGCTTTTTGGCGTGGGAACTGGTATCAAGTTTTCAATAAATGACGTTCGATTACATCTGTATCTACATCCTACTCCACAAGCCACCTAATGGTGTGTGGCGGAGGGTACTTTCTGTACCCATATCTGATCTCTTCAACCCTGCTCCACTCACGAATAGTGCGTGGGAAGAATGATTGTCGGTAAGCTTCTGTACTGGCTCTAATTTCTCGAATTTTCTCCTCGTGGTCGTGTGACTAGGGCCTCCCGTCGGGTAGACCGTTCACCGGGTGCAAGTCTTTCGATTTGACGCTACTTCGGCGAACTGCGCGTCGATGGGAATGAAATGATTTGATTAGGACAACACAACACCGAGTCCCTGAGCAGAGAAAATCTCCGACCAGCCGGGAATCGAACCCGGGCCCTTAGGATTGACATTCTGTCGTGCTGACCACTCAGCTACCGGGGGCGGCCTGCTGGCGGTCAATACGCGAGATATACGTGGGAAGAAGTAACATGTTGTCCGACTCCTCTTGAAAGCGCTGTCCCGAAATTCCAGTAGAAAATCTCTCCGTGATGCACACCGCATCTCTTGTAACGCCTGCCAGTGGTGTTTGTTTAGCATTTCCGTAACGTGCTGTCGCCAGCTGAACGATCCCGTGACGAAACGTGCCGCTCTCCGTTGGATCTTCTGTCTCCTCTATCAGTCCTACCTGATAAGGATGCCAGACAGAAGAACAGTACTCAAGAACCGGGCGAACAAGTGCGTTATAAGCCACTTCTTTCATGGATGAGTTACATCTCCTTAAGATTCTTCCGACGAATCCGAGTCTGGTGTCTGCTTTTCCCGCTATCTGTTTTATATGGCCATGCCGCTTAAGGTCGCTCTGGATAGACATTTTACGGCAGACGCTGTCTCCAGCTGCTTGTCATCAACAGTGTAGCTGTACAGTAGTGTATTTCTTTTCCTAAGTATGCGTAATATGTTACATTTATTTACGTTCAGGCTCAGCTGCCAGTACCTGCACCAATCATCAATTCTCTGCAGGCCATTCTGCAAATTCTTACTATCTTCTGGCGCTGCTACTTTTATTATAAACAACTGCATCATCTGCGAATAGCCTTAAAGAGCGGCCGACGCTTTCTACCAGACCATTTGTATATATTGTAAACAAAAACGGTCCTATCGCATTTCCCTGTGGTACTCCGGTTATTACCTACACATATGTCGATTTTGTTTCGTTAAGAGCGATGTATTGAGTTCTATCTGCAAGGAAGTCTTCAATCCAATCGCAAGTTTGCTCCGATACTCCGTAAGCTCGTATTTTTTTCATTAAACGGCAATGCAGGACGGTGTCAAATGCCTCACTGAAATTAAGGAACACTGCATCAAGCGCCGTTGTCCACTGCGATGTGGATCTCACGGAGGACCAGAGTAAGCTGAGTTTCGCAGGATCTCTGTTTCCGAAATTCATGTCCATTTTTACAGAGGAGACGTTCATTTTCCAAAAACGTCATAATTCTTGAGCATAAAACAAGTTGCATAATTCTACAACAGATTGAGGTCAACGATATAGGTCTATAATTCTGTGGATCTGTCTTACGGCCCTTCTTAAAAACAGGAATGACCTGCGCTTTTTTTTTTACAGTCGTTAGGGACTTTTCGTTGCTCGAGTGATCTACGACAAATTACTGCTAGAAGGGGAACAAGTTCTTTCGCATTATGTTACCAGTTGGGTCTGATTCAAGAGATTGAGAAGGTCCAAAGAAGAGCGGCAAGATTCGCGATTGGTACATTTAGGCATCGCGAGAGCGTTACAAATCTCATAGAAAGTTTGAAGTGGGACACGCTTGCAGATAAACGACGCGCTAAACAGAAGGGGCTGCTCAGTAAATTCCGAAATCCAATCTTCGCCGAGGATGTAGAGCATATATTATTACCACCAACTTCCAAATCGCGTAATGATCATCATTTAAAGATAAGGGAAACAAGAGTCGTTTTTCCCTCGCGCGATCCGCGAGTGGAACAGAGGAGGGGAGGGGGGTATAGGTGGGGGGGGGGGAGAGAGAATATGACTTTGGCGCGAATTGTACCCTCCGCCACACACCGCTTGGTGGCTAGCGGAGTATATATGTAGATGTAGAATCTTATAGGTACCTCATCTGGTCCTGACGCCTTTCGACTACTAAGCGATTGTAGTTGCTTTTTAATTCCGCTATTGGTTATCTCAATATCTGGCATTTCGACTTTCGTACGACGATTGAAAGGAAGGACAGTGATTACAATAGGAGGTACAGTGATTGCAATACCGCTGTTGGTTTCAGTTATCATTGTCTAAGTAGGGAGGAGGGGTGGAGGGGGAGGGAGTTGTAGCTGTGGCAGAAGTAGCCTCCGCCACACGCCGCAGGTGGCCTGCAGAGTACAGAAGTACATGGAAGTACAGCAGTTGTTGTTCTGCCTGCCGAGAGCGCACCGTGGCGCTAAATCAGCAACCGCGTGTCGAGCTGTCCCCGGCAGCCGCTTCGTGGTGCAGCGGCAGTAGCTTAGGCCGGCGGAGCGCCAGGTAGGTGCAAGATGAGGCGAAAAAACGGATCGGTGACGAGAGCGCAGACGAGATCGGCGGGAAGTGAGTCGGCAAGTCAGCGCATCAGATCAGGTTGCTGCGGCACAAAGGGGCAGCTGACACCGCGGACATTCCTCTGGCGAAGTGCTGCAGACGCGGAGATGTTACTGGAGGAAGGCGATCGTGCATTTCGCGATTCTCTCCACAGTCTGCGAACTTCATTAAATCCTGTTCACATCTAAACATGCAGGGCGACCTGAAATCGACTGAAAAGATATCACAGGTTGTTGGGGGATATTTTTTTGTGGTAAGGTCTTATGGGGCCAAACTTCTGAGGCCATCGGTCCATAAGCTTACACACTATTTAATCTAACTTAAACTAACTTACACTAAGGACGACACACACACCCATGCCCGAGGGAGGAATCGAACCTCCGACGGGGGAAGCCGCACGGACCGTGACAAGACGCCTAAGACCGCGCGGCTACCCCACGGGGCAGGGATATTTACTGAGCATTTTCGTAAAACAGACCTGTGCTCTCCGGTAACTCGTTACAAACTGATTGTGCAGGATGGCTTGTAGCTAAACTTTCGCTACCTGAGCCAGTGCTGACAGGAAACTATTTACCGTATCGGTACCCAAGTACATAAGAATGTTGTTCAGACTGTGCTCTGCAGGATTTGCGTTCTTAGTGCCTACTGTTAGTGTCATAACTTGCGGTTAGGCGCCGCTACTGTACTGGTACGGCGACGTTCTCGTTCTGCCTGTCGAGAGCAGACCGTAGTGCTAAATCATCTCTCTGACAGGAAATCACAAATCCAGTCGCGTAATTGAGACGATATTCCATAAGCACACAATCTCATTACAAGCCCCTTCTGAGGTACGGTGTCAAAAGCCTTATGGAAATCTAGAAATACAGAATACATTTGAAATCCCTTGTCAATAGCACTCAACACTTCATGCGAGTAAAGAGCTAGTTGTGTTTCACAAGAACAATGTTTCCTAAAACCATGTTGACTGTGTGTCAATAGACCGTTTCCTTCGAGGTAATTCATAATGTTCGAACACAATATATAGGGTGTTCCACTGATCGTGACCGGGCCAAATATCTCACGAAATAAGCGTCAAACGGAAAAACTACAAAGAACGAAACACGTCTAGCTTGAAGGGGGAAACCAGATAGCGCTATGGTTGGCCCGATAGATGGCGCTGCCATAGGTCAAACGGATATCCGTTTGACCCATGGCAGCGCCATCTAGCGGGCCAACCATAGCGCCATCTGGTTTCGCCCTTCAAGCTAGACGATTTTCTTTCTTTGTAGTTTTTTTGTTTGACGCTTATTTCGTGAGATATTTGGCCCGGTCACTACCAATGGACCACCCTGTATATTCCAAAATCCTGCTGCATATCGACGTTAATGATATGAGCCTGTAATTTAGTGTGTTACCCCCTCCTATCTTTCTTGAATATTGGTGTGACATTTGCAACTTTCCAGTCTTTGGGTGCGGATCTTCCGTAGAGCGAACGGTTGTATATGATTGTTAAGTATAGAGCTATTGCATCAGTATACTCTGAAAGCAACCTAATTGGTATACACTCTGGACGGAGAACTTGCTTTTGTTAAGTGTAAGTCGCTTCAGTAATTCGAGGGTATCTACTCTGAGTTACTCATATTGGCTGCTGTCTTTGATTTGAATTCTGTAATATTTACTTCCTCTTCTTCGGTGAAGGAACTTCGGAAGGCAGTGTTTAGAAACTCTGCTTTAGCAGGACTGTCATCGGCAGTATTTCCATTGTTATCGCACAGAGAAAGCATTAATTGTGTCTTGCCGCTAGCATACCTTACATACGACCAGGAATCTCTTTGGATTTTCTGCCAGGTTTCGAGACAAAGTTTCGTAGTGAAAACTATTACAAGAATCTCGCATTGAAGTCTGTTCTAAATTCCGAGTTTCTGTAACAGATCTGCGGGCTTGGGGATTTTGCGTCTGTTTAAATTTTGCATGCTTTTTTCGTTGTTTCTGAGATAGTGTTCTGCCCCGTTTTGTGTACCATGGGGAATCATCTCCGTCGTTTGTTGATTTCTTTGGTATAAATCTCTGAATTCCTGTCGATATTATTTCTTTGAATTCAAGCGACATCCGGTCTACACTTACATTGATAATTTGTAAGCCGAGGAAATTGTGTCTCAGGAAGGAGTCAAGCCAATTTTCATGTCCTTTTTTGAATAGGTATATTTTTCTTTTATTTTCTTGGATTTGGGAGTTACGATATTCAGTCTCGCTACGACAGCCCTCTGTTCACTAATTCCTGTATCCGTTTTGAATCTCGTAATTAACTCAGGATTATTTGTTGCTAAGATGTCAAGCGTGCTTTCACATCTGTTTACTATTCGAGTAGGCTCATGAACCAACTGCTCGAAATAATTTCCATAGAATTCGTTTATCAGAATTTCGGGTGATATTTTATACGCATCTCCGTATTTAAAGATGTGTTTTCGGCAACATGAATTTCTCCGTATTTACAGAGATCTGTCATTCGTAACACAAAGTAGAATTTTCGTTAAACTATTTTGGATTTTTCGATTGTCCAACGACGATACTTTGCTGTAGACATAAGTCAAAAGTGGTTCAAATGGCTCTGAGCACTATGGGACTTAACATCTGAGGTCGTCAGTCCCCTAGAACTTAGAATGACTTAAATCTAACTAACCTAAGGACATCACACACATCCATGCCCGAGCCAGGATTCGAACCTGCGACCGTAGCGGTCACGCGGTTCCTGACTGAAGCGCCTAGAACCGCTCGGCCACAACGGCAGGCGACAACAGCCAATCTTGTGGTATTGCTAATCCCATCTGACAAATTGTTCAACCTTACTTCGTACACATATCCCTTACTGTCAGGCAACAATAGCTGTGGGAGTAAGAACCATCTGTCTGACTCAGTTCAGGAGATATGACATCATAAACAATGAGATGCGTGGGAAGTTGCCGCATGATGCTTGACGTTCAAGTGTACTACTTCTCAACACATTTTGCAGATAGTATGCATATATGGTGTAGGTGTAGATGTTGGTGTAGGTAACTACAAAATTGTCTCATCGAACGACGCACAGCTCAAGAGTTATGACGTCATAAACTCTGAGACGTCGCGTCATGCGTAAAGTTTTAATACATTTATTCCTTACGACTAAGACACTCGTACAGTCCAGTCAAATTAAGAACAACCCTGACACCTGGCAGCACTTTCGACAGCTTTCAACTGCGAAGGGTAAACTGATGTAGGCGAAAGCAGCAGCCCTCAATAGAGCTGTGAAGAGACGTTGCCACAGACACATTCACAAAATCGCGTTGTACACACTCGAAGCAACTGCCCTCAACGTATAGAAATTGTCCGGGAACATGTTTCTTAATATGGACACTGTACTTTTACATTTGTACATTGTGTGTATGTTTTCGTGCAACAGTTTCATAATTTCAAAGGTGTATTCACTAATAGATAGGAATGTACTTATTTCGATACTCACTAAAAAAATCGTTCAGTTTTTGTTTTCGTTTCTAGTAGGAAATTGGCAAAATGAATATCCGGTAAATGGCGAGATTGTAAGCTAGTTCTCGACAAGTATGAGCTAGGAAAGGGACTAATTCCGCAGCGTATTCAACGTGAAAAACTAGAGCAGTTCCGTCACGGTCTGGTGCCTTGGTTACTTCCAATAGACTTCTTTCATAATTCTAAAAATTCAAATGGCTCTCAGCACTATGGGACTTAACATCTGAGGTCATCAATCCCCTAGTCTTAGAACTACTTAAACCTAACTAACCTATCGACATAACACACATCTATACCCGAGGCAGGATCTATATTAACGACACAGGAGACAATCCGAGTAACCGTCTTAGATTGTTTGCAGATGATGCTGCCATTTACCGTCTTGTAAAGTCATCAGATGATCAAAATGACTTGCAAAATGATTTAGATAAGATATCTGTATGGTGTGAAAAGTGGCAATTGACCCTGAATAAAGAAAAGTGCGAAGTTATTCACGTGAGTACTAAAAGAAATCAGCTAAATTTCGATTACGCGGTAAGTCACACAAATCTGAGGGCTGTAAATTCAACTAAATACTTAGAGATTACAATTACAAATAACCTAAACTGGAACGATCACATAGATAATATTGTGGGTAGAGCAAACCAAAGACTCCGATTCATTGGCAGAACACTTAGAAGGTGCAAAAGGTCTACCAAAGAGACTGCTTACACTACGCTTGTCCGCCCTATTCTGGAGTATTGTTGTGCGGTGTGGGATCCGCATCATGTGGGACTGATGAATGACATCGAAAAAGTACAAAGAAGGGCAGCTGGTTTTGTATTATCGCGAAATAGGGGAGATAGTGTCACAGACATGATACGTGAATTGGAGTGGCAATCATTAAAACAAAGGCGTTTCTCGTTGCGACAGGATCTTCTCATTAAATTTCAATCTCCAGTTTTCTCCTCCGATTGCGAAAACATTCTGTTGGCACCCACTAACATAGGGAGAAATGATCATCACGATAAAATAAGATAAGCCAGGGCTCGCACGGAAAAATTTAAGTGCTCGTTTTTCCCGCGTACCGTTCCAGAGTGGAACGGTAGAGAGACAGCATAAAGGTGGTTCATTGAACCCTCTGCCAGGCACTTTATTGTGAATAGCAGAGTAATCACGTAGATGAAGATGTAGATGAGGATTCAAACCTGCGACCGTAGCAGGAGCGCGGTTCGGGACTGAAGCGCCTAAAGCAGCTCGGCCACAGCGGCCGACATGTTTTATAATTCCAGAGGCTTTTATTTCAATATTTGTCGTGTATGTGTGTGTGTGTGTGTGTGTGTGTGTGTGTGTGTGTAGTCAGCTGTTCTCTTCACTCTTTGTACGCTTTGGTACACACTTAGCTTTTCGTTGCGGCCGATGTCCTCTTCACGCGCACGTGCCGCATCCCTTCTAGCGACAGTTCTAGTGAAGCGTGGTATCCACCAGAGATTGAGCGGAGTTTCGAAGGTGGGAGAGAGAGATGGGCCGAGAGATGTTCGCGCAGTCTGAAAGAGCGTCGCCTGCAACAAGCGAGGTCCCAGGTTCGAGTCCACATGCGGCGCGCTGGTAACTTCCGCAGCACCCCGCGCTCTGCTATGGAGAGCAAAGCCCGGTCAGCTATTCTAGTACAGGTCACACGCATTGGTTACCGCTCTGCGAAATGTACCGTTCGCCCTCCGTCCATTCTTTCGCACGTAATACGTTACTTGTCGACGTAAAATTTTATACTGCTAACAACCGACGGACTGCAAATAAACAGAAGGGAAATATATATTAGCAAATGATAAAATGAAGTAGTCCACTGCTTTAAACTAGTGCAAATACTGATGCATACAGTATACAGAATAGAAGGTGTGGTTGGTTCATCTAAAACTAAACAACAGAACTGCTGTTTATTTGAAACGGCCAGTCGTGAATTTTTAAAACTTAATTTAACGTTACATCAGCATTAGTAGCGGAACTGTGATCAAATTAGAACATCTCGATTTACTTGTCTATTCAAGGGCACCACAACAGCGTACGTAGCGTACGTCATCGCCGTCTATACAGGGTGAAGCGAAATTCGCGCACTGGGGCTTTGCAGCGCGACTCCTCATATGCCAGCGATAAAAAAATATCTCACACAATTTCGTCCGGCGAGTGCATCCGGCAGAAAATGGCGTTAAAGAGTGGCAATCTGGAAACACGCTACCCACATGTATGGTAACCCTCCCTCTCAGCACATGATAGTTGTGCTGTACAGTTGATTCAGTGGATACAGTTTTCGGTTAGCATGCAGGAGATCGAGGGTTCGATCGTGGATTGGGGCGCATTTTTTTATTTGCTGATTTCATTCTGACATTTCATACTGTAATGTAGAACGTTCCTTAGGTCACATGTAACGCTGAATATAACAAATACGTGCTTAGACAAAAAAGAAATAGACAGTTGAAACAAGTGAACTGAATAACTACAAAAACAATATCAGTTTCGAGGTGCTAAAGATGATAGCATAGTACAATAACACATCTACTTGTCATTTATACTACATGTAATATGAGCGCTCAGGTGCGGAACATTATCAACCAGTGACAGTAATAATGTCCATATTAATGACCGCATGACCTTCACAACAGAATACGTTGTCATCAGAACAACAGATCCTCAAAGCGACCTCCCTGCTCCTACAAACATTGCGCAGCCCACCGGATCATACAGCTCTGGACCCTTGGCAGCAAAGCTGCGTCCACAATAACAAGAGTAGCACGAACACGCGCTACCAATTCTTCGACATTCGTCGGAGGAGTAGATTACGTGTGCTCCTTGAGGGGTCGCCATAGCAAGAAATTCAGGGGATTAAGGTAAGGCGAACGTGGTGGCCGTACAACTGGACCTCCACATCCGAGTCATTTCCCTGGAAATGTTCTGTCCAAATACTGTCGCACATTAATTCCAGAGTGTGGAGGTGCACCATCATGCTGGAACCATATCCTCTGCCGAACATGTAGTGGAACATCGTCCAGCGCATCAGGCAAATAGTTTGAGAGGAATGCATGACACCTTCGTGCAGTCAACCGGTCAGGCAGCATGTAGGGGCCCAAATATTCCAGCCCAGACGTTGTTACCAAAGCGAATTAATGAAAGGACGACCGTATGCGATATCAAACGAAACTTTTGACTGGAGTGAGGCTTCCTTGCAAGGATGATTGCTGCATTTTACATTGGACAGAGAGTGGATGCGGAAGTACCTTTCGACTGCCACAAGGGAATTACGTTGGGATCCTTACTGTTCACACAAAGCAGAATAGTGCAGTCAATGAATCGGTACTGAAATCAGTCAACTTTCTTTTTACACTAATCATACAAATTTTGTTTTCATAATAATAGAAGACAAAAATAATTGTAGTTGTAAGCCATACATGTGCCAGAGTATTTAAATAACATAAAAATTGAAGCAAGTGGTTAGCGGCAACAGTAAAAGTAAAATCAGACGAATACTTGAGTATAACGTTGTGTAGGGACGTGGAATGGATGGGCTCAGTCCTGGGTAGCAGGCGACAGGCAGACTTGCGTTCGTTGGTACGTATTACGAAAACACTCGTCCGACACATCCTTGAATACTGCTTGGGGACACTGTACGTATCCAGAAAAGGGCAGCACGAATGGTCGCAGGTCTGTTCCATATGTAGGGGAGCGTCACAGCGGCGCCGGAACTACTGAACCTGCAGACTTTCGAAGATAGACGTAAACTATTCCGAGAAAGCCTACTTACAAAGTCCAGGTACTAGCTTTAAAAGATGACTCTAGGAATATACTAGAACTCCCTAACTATGGTTCACATAGGGATCGCAAAGTTAGACTAATTACAGCACACACAGAGGTGGGGGGCGGGAGAAGGGGCAGGAGGAGTGTAGGTCAGCAGTCAGAGGCACCAGGCTGAAAGCTGGAAGAGTGATCGCGGAAATAGCAGGCTGTAAGTAACGGGCAGAAGCAGCAGCGACCAGAGGCCACCTGTGTAATGTCAACCAACAACAAGCCATGGCAATCGCTAATTCTTATTTCCTTTATTGTTATTTCATCCCCGTCGCCCCGTACGGACAGGGGTGGCTCTCAGCAGCACGGTATTCCGCTTTTCAGCAGCGAGCTCTTTTAAAAATGTAACAAAGACGAGCAAAGGAGAAAAGTTACACATGCTTTTACAAACAGTACATTGGATGAATTCTGTTGGCATCTACATAAAAAATATTAAAAGTTATTTCTCTTCTAAATAAAAAATCAAAAGACCAACAATAAAAACACGAAACTTTATACAATTTGAAAACACATCACAGAATGATTAAATTCATGAGAGAAAAAGAACTTCATTTTTTCTCTTTGAGTAAGCACCTGCACTGGCCCAGAAGGACTTTGGGAGGATAGAATACGTTCCATAGTGTTGAGAACTGTGGGCAGAAAAAGCTAAGGTCGTGTTAAGTTCGGAACTACAGAGATGAAGGAGGAGTTGAGGTGGATAGTAGGAAAACAGAAGGTGGGCAAGACAGAGCGTGAGGAGGAGTTTGGGATGTGGTTAGGGTATGCTATCAAAGAGAAAATGGATGAAGATGGATGTAGAGGGAAAAGGAGAGAGGATCCTGACGTGAGCTGGGATAGGTGGCGAAGAGTTACAGTTAGTGAAAGGAATAATTATCGGGATGGAACTCATTTTCTAAGACAGGGAGTTGGTTGAAGTTTCATTGGGATATGATACGGAGCGTGTGTAGATATAGGGACGTTAGGGTGTGTTTGTTAAGGTATGCCAGCGTTCCACGGTTGGTTATAAGAAGGGACCTAATGGGGCTATTGGAAAGACAAGTGCTACTTTGGTCACCCCGACAATAGGGATGTAGATTACTTTACATGAAGGGTACAGGGGAAAAACTAGGTGAATCATTTTTATTTTCTAAATGGGCTCGAACAGTATCAGATTCTTCATTCAAATGCCTACCGTTTAGAGGTACGAAACTGAAATGGAAACAATTTAATCTTGGCTTTATTCAACATTAAAGTTTTGGCTTGCAGGAAAAGAAGCGAGCAAGTCAACTATTTCAAAGAAAAAACTCAGGTAAGTCACCTACATTACAAGTAGATGGCAGTGCAGTCATCCAAACACTTCACCATTATTTTTTGTCACCCTTCATTGTTCTCAGACTGTGTTTTTAGTATAAGTTAATATTTCAGTATTGGTTAATAACTCGTGGGAAACCTCACCTACTAATCATCCAACAGAAAGCCCAAGACTTAAAACTCCTGAAATTAGTAACAGGCCGAACTTGCAGATTGCACTCCACTGTTCTCCACACCTACAAAATCCTGATCTGACCCATCGTCTGCTGTGCAAATGTTGCACGGGTTTCCTTCCCGCCAAAGTTTTACAAGTCGCTCCAAATTGTCGAACACCGTGCACCCTGTCTCGCTTCTGTCATCCGTTTACCTTTCCCCACCTGGATCCCCTACCATCTCATCAAATTCCCTGCCCTCCTCACGCTCATCGAACTGTTCCGCAACCCCTGTACTGTCCGTAAAGTAGATTCCAGTCGCCCCACTGGCTCCCTCTGATCACCGACCCTGCTGCGCTGCCGCACCTTCACAAACACACCCTACCGTCCCTACACCCACACACGCTCCATTTCCTATCCCAACGCGACTTCAACCAATTGCTTGTCCCAGGAAATGAGATCCAACTCGATAATTGTCCCTCCTACCAACTTTAACTCTTCCCTACCTATCGCATCTCACATAAGGGGTCCTCTCTCCTTTTCCCTCTCCATCCTTTGCCATCCCTTTCCTCTTGCTACCACTGCCCTACCCACACTACTACTCACCTTCTGTCTTTCCCACCGACTGTATTCCCCACTACCCCCTCAGCTCCTACCTCTCATCTCCATAGTTTTCCTATCTAACAGACCCTTATATTTCTACCAAAACCCCTCAACCCTATGGAACATACTCTCTCCTCTGGCGATAGTTCTTAGCCCAGTCTAGGTCCTCCAGATTTTAAATGAAAGTGCAGTGCTTCGATGTTTTTCTCTGAAGACTTTCACCTTCCTACGATGTGTTTTTAAAATGTATATATTTCCGTTTTTTGACTGTCCTTTGATTTTAAATTTAAGATAGAAAAGAGCCCCAAATTTTGTTTGTATTTCTCGCTGACAGCCCACTCCCCGCCCATATGGGACGAGGGGGATGAACTACCAGTAAAGAGAAAAAATAATAACAGATCTCACAACTCCTAAACTGCTCACAATCAAGTACGAGATTCCCAGGATTGCAACCAGAACACATGAATGAAACTTCACCACCGTCAACTAAAGAAGAAATTTGTAGATATACTAAAAAGCTCAATAAAAATAAGTTGAAACAAATGAGCCCTCGGTCACTATTATTTTTAGTCTTACTGACCTGGTTTCAACACTTCTAAGAGTGCCTTCATCAGAATGAAAACTTTAAAATGGCCATTTTGTTTTAATTCTGATGAAGGCACTCTTAGAAGTGTTGACACCTGGTCAATAAGACTAAAAATAATAGTGACCGAGGGCTCATTTGTTTCAATTTTAATTTAGAAACGGTCACTCAACCAAGCAGCGATGTTTAAGATTTTGCGATAATAATAAGTCATCGGGAAAAGATGGGATTGTATCTGAACCACTGAAGAACCTTGGTCCAAATTCCTTAAAAGATATCACTGAAATCATCCAAGAAATTTGGCAGACAGAAAAAATTCCAGAGGATTGGAAATCTGCACTAATTCACCCATTGCACAAAAAGGGAGAGAGATCAGATGCAACCAACTACAGAGGAATTTCACTTTTGCCGCTCACTTGCAAAATTTTGTTCGCGTGTCTCCTAAAGACAGCACAAGAGCAGCTAGAACATACAATTTAATATTGCCAAGCAGGCTTTCGACCTAACATATCGTGCCCGGAACAGATCTTTAATCTTAAAACCATTTTAAAAATTAAAGCAATCACGTCGAAAGCAATAGTCTGCACATTTGTCGATTTTAAAAAAGCATACGATTCTATACATAGAGAATCTCTACGCAGTATTCTAGAAGAACGCGGACTAGACAGCAAAACTCGAAAACTGACCGAATAAATGCTGTCAGAAACCGAATCAAAAATTAAACTCATAGATGAAATTTCGGAACCATTCTTAGTTAAAACAGGAGTAAGACAAGGAGATGGGACCTCGCCACTATTATTCAACATAGTTTTAGACAAAATAATGAAAAAATGGGAAATGGAACTAAGAAAACAAAAACAGTCATATATGCAAGTGAAACACTCTTACTGAATCGAAAACTAGATTTACAAGAAATTGAGAAAGTAGAGAAAATTTATTAGAAAAACTCTGGGACCACGATACACACAAGATGGATATAGACTGCAAAACATCGAGACAACAGAAAAAATATCAAACATCGAAATTGACATCAGAGAGAGGAGAATGAAGTTGTATGGACACCTAGACAGACTACGTGGAAACAGATTAACTAAAGGTCTATTGGACTATATTACATCACTTAAAGCATCAATACCTTGGGTAACTGAAGTTAAGAAGGATTTGACAAAAGCAAAAATTGACGTAATGAACACATCAGACAGGGATACATTCAGAAGCAAAATTGATAAGTGGAAGTTCACTCCAGAAATGGAACCAGAACCACACCGACCAAAGTGGACTGAAGAAAGAAAGAAGGCCTTCGGGGAGAAAAGGAAGAAATATTGGGAAAATAAGAAAAACCATAAGAAAGATGGAAAATCAACTGCTTATCGCTATCCAATGGAGACATTTGCTAATAGTAGTAATAATAACAGATCGTGCTGTGCTGTTGAGATGTCAGCACTGGCGAGTGGAGAAGACAGTATACCATAAAATGAGCCTCAAAAACGGAGACCGAATAGGCGATGTCAGAGAATCTTAAGTTCACATGAAATGGGGAATGCTTACAAATGTTCCCCTCTTAAATGTTTTGAAGTCACAACTGAAGCAGCTGAAAGACTACGCAACGCCGGCCAGAGTGGCCGTGCGGTTTTAGGCGCTACAGTCTGGAGCCAAGCGACCGCTACGGTCGCAGGTTCGAATCCTGCCTCGGGCATGGATGTGTGTGATGTCCTTAGGTTAGTTAGGTTTAATTAGTTCTCCGTTCTAGGCGACTGATGACCTCAGAAGTTAAGTCGCATAGTGCTCAGAGCCATTTGAACCATTTGACTACTCGTGTATTTGGGAGAGTTAGTAACAGTGATACTTACTGATAAAAGGAGGCCACGTCAGCACGGCCGTGTTTAGGTTGTAGTAATTCACTTTACGCCCCCATTCCTGGATTTTCTGCGACCTAGAATTTAAAAAATCTGTTTCCTGCCTGGCCTATATGAGAAATTTTTTTATTTGGATTTTTCCCTGGACCCTTCACAAATATGTATGAATATCAGGAGACAATCAGGTATTTTGAATTAAACGATTGCTCCCTCTCTTATACTACTGAGTCTGTTTTTTTTCTAGTACTTCATGCTAAGCATTTACGTTTATGCATGTTTCAGACAACTACAATCATTTGTGTATAAACGGGAATGGTCAAGAAGCAGCTTATTATGGACTTCAGTGAGAACTAGAATTCAAAATATTCTGATATATTGTACAGAGTTAACTCGATTTTGACTGATAAAATTTCAAGTGTTGTTCAGACACACTTTCTGAGTCTTCTTGGTAAAAGGCAGCCACAACCTCTGGTGGCTTGTCACAAAGTAATTGCGTTTCTTTTCACTGTACTAAAGATACCTGCACAGTAGCTGTGTGTGTCTTGTCTGGATACAGACCTGTTCCATCCACCCGGTGTGCTCGCTGTTGACAACAGTAGAGGGCCCACCTCACCGTTCGCCCTCAAACTCGCACGCAGCACGGCACGGTACCGCCTCCGGTCTGTTTATCCGGCAGCACCATTTGACCGTTGCCAGTGGCACACGACAGTGTGGGGAGGTCTACTGGCAAAGAGTCGGCCGGTGAGCTTGTGGTGTCACCGCCAGACACCACACTAGCTGGATGGAAGGCTTTAAGTCGGCCGCGGTCCATTAGTATACGTCGGACCCGCGTGTCGCCACTATCAGTGATTGCAGACCGAGCGCCGCCACACGGCAGGTCTAGTCTAGAGAGACTCCCTAGCACTCGCCCCAGTTGGACAGCTGACTTTGCTAACGATGGTTCACTGACTACATACGCTCTCATTTGCAGAGACGACAGTTTAGCATAGCCTTCAGCTACGTCATGTGCTACGACCTAGCAAGGCGCCGTATTCAGTTACTAACAGATAATATTGTGAATCATGTACCGTCAAGAGCGACGTTCATCATTAATGGATTAAAGTTAAGTATCAAACTAATTACGTCCGCTTTCTGAATTCTAATTCCTTGTCATGTTCCAGACCTCACGTCAGTATAGCTCGTCCCTCCTCACGCCAGCCTGCGTGATCTAAAACACGTGCATTTCGGCCTCCACTCGTAGCACGGTAGCACGGTGTTGGCTCTTCTGCCAACACAACAGAGCTCCTTGTGTGTGAGGTGGATTCAGAGCTACGTCAGAGTGTGCTCTGTGTTGCGCACTTACTGGTTGCATTCCGCAGGCTCTTACACCGTCTCCGAGGTACCTTTCACAGGTGGAGAGGCAACTCGGGCGCAAAAGCTAATAAATTACACGTACGTTGTTACTGTGTAGTCAAACTCAGGATTTTTAAATGTCACTCGTCACTCGTTTTCCCCTTTGTCAATGTTTTTTAATGCAAAGTAATACTGAGAGGCGACTAGTAGTGGCAAATTTGTTCGTGTGGGTTGCATACATTCAGGGGCAAATTATACCCCCTCCGCTTAATCTTTTATTATAATTGATTTAGGACCCCCTAAGGTTGATTCATGACCACATGGGGATAATCTGTTCTGACTAACCCCCAATCCCTCCCCCTCACTATCTTCCTCCCCCACCCCTCTGGGAAGGGGGACTCCTTTTTTGGTTCCCTCTCTCCAGTTCAGTTCAGAGCCACTTTTCCCCCTCCTTGAAAATCCTCCAGCCCTTCTCTCCTCCATTTCCCATTCCCCACCAGGAAATTGGCAGGAAAAAGACTCGCTCTGTGCTGCGCTGCTGGAGAGGAACTGTGTAAGGTACTATGTGTTCG
This sequence comes from Schistocerca cancellata, assembly GCF_023864275.1. NCBI lineage: Eukaryota > Metazoa > Arthropoda > Insecta > Orthoptera > Acrididae > Schistocerca > Schistocerca cancellata. Next base: position 1,138,880,249 of record NC_064626.1, on the reverse strand, counting down.
TTTGCGTGTTACCACGTTGTCCTACAGCCGTCCCCACTTCACACTCCCCCTCACCCATCTGGAAATCGGTAGGAAAAAGACTCACTCTGCGCTGAGCTGCTGGAAAGGAAGGATACCATGATATGAAATTCAAATCAATGTCACTGACATAACCACATGTTGTTAATACAATAGGCATATTGTTTATTTAATCAGGTTGTGGGAAATAAGACTCCTCCCATAGGTGCCTCCACCTGTCAATTGGCTAACCACATGTGGTTCAATACAATTTGCATATTCTTTACTTAATCAGTTTGTAGAAAATAAGACTCCTCCCCTAGCTGCCCCCACCTGTCAACTGGCTGGAACTGTGTTCAGCTGACAAAATGTTTAGAGAGGAGTTTAATAACTGTATTACCTGTAAGCATCCTTTTCAGAGACGATTAACACCAATCTGTCCTGTTCCAGTATCGCAGAACGAATGAAACAGAAGTGCTCGCCTCGGAATGTGGATCACTGCTGCTGGTCGGGAGAGGTTCCAAATTAGAGGGAAAGCAGCATTCTTCAATCATCCACTTGTCAGGAAAAGCTCGCAGGTCATCAGTTTACAAAAGTCACAGACCACTCAAAACCAAACTGTCAGTTAGCCTACAGCCCCGGTGCGTCAAACGCACACAGATCATGGTTCAAATGGCTCTGAGCACTATGGGACTTAACATCTGAGGTCATCAGTCCCCTACAACTTAGAACTACTTAAACCTAACTAACCTGAGGACATCACACACATCCATGCCCGAGGCAGGATTCAAACCTGCGACCGTAGCGGCCGCGCGGTTCCAGACTGTAGCGCCTAGAACCGCTCGACCACTCTGGCCGGCCACAGATCATGCTTTAATACATGCTACCACAAGTGATTGAAAATGCTTCACTGCTGTAATTAGACATTGAAATTGTGAAAAAAAACACCACCCATAAACAATGCGTCATGATGCAACACACATGAGAACCACACAAACATTTTACAAATCAAGTATTTACATTTAGAAAAAAGAAAAAACTACGCTCGCCATACATCTAAAATATATCAGAGATTTTGTATGCATCGACGTTTGAGAACACAAGCACCCTGCTCCACGCGCTGTGCGACATATCAGCTCCTCCATCCCGTTCCTATCCCGAAACTACCCTGTGTCATGTTGCCCCCCCCCCCCCCCCCCCATGTGAAACCGATACACACAGATATACAGAAAAAAGTTTGCGTTAGCTCTTGACAACTGTACTACATTTACAATAAAATTTAGAATACGTGGCCCGAAGTTACGACATGATCAGGTGAGCATAAGTGACAAAATCTGCAAAATTAGTAAAAGTGACGGAAAACCCGTACAAATTGAAGGAAAATACGACAAAATGGGGGGGGGGGGAAATTGAGGAAGCTTGACAGAGTACTTACATGTCTGCTTGTAAGGTAACAGGGGATAATATGGAACTCTTTCAAGTAATTTAAAATTTAAAGCACAGCAGCAGAGATAATATGCTGGGCAAAATAGACCAGAAAATACTTGTTTTGTGTTTTGATGGACGTTGTAGTTCCGTTGGATGGTGTTTTGGTTTTCTTTTAATTGCAACGAATTATATAAGTGTGGTGATAATTTGTAAAATTATATAATGTATTTAGATTTAAGTATTTAAATATTATAAAATACTGTAAACGAATTGTGGCCATGTTTAGCAATTATTTTGACTACTGTGGTGTCATGTGACCCGACTCAGGACTGTGGATGTGAGCGGGAAAATAGAGGTCTTTTTGTGGTTGGCCGTTGTGGTGGCGAGTTGGGAGCGGCAAAGTTCCGCGAGTGCAAGCATGGACGCCAGGGTATGCGATGGAACAAAGTGAAAGTGTGTGGGTGTGAGACAAACAGTGTACGAATTGCACCGATTATTATTTGTGAACTTAAAAATGCATGGCCACAACGTTAAAGTGTTTCTTTTGAATAAATAAGTTTCAATCTGAACGTGTATAGTTCAATTCACTGCTCTTCAAAAGCCAGCCAATATCAGACTCAATAATAGGGGCGATAATGCAACCGTTTACTACCAACCCCCTTTACAGATGAGCCACGTGACAAAATAGGTAGTAAACGAGCCCGAGTTCTGTTGCATGCTTGATGCAGGAAAATTCTTGTACATTTGAAAGTGTTTGTGATAGCAAGAGGAATATGACAATGTCGACATGGAAACACTGGGAACTAGGGAAACAGTAACTGAACATGGCCAGCAGTAAGACGGCTCGAATAGATTAACGTGGATGACCAAATGTAGAGTAGTAAATATATGTCTTATCACAAGCCCAAAGTTTTTGGTACCTCCTTATAGAATTTTATCAAGTGTCTGGACGTGTGACTACAATAAACTTTAAGTCCTTCATAGCTAATGAGCATTATTTTACCAGTTTGGGTACAGCAATATTCAACTGCCGAATGGATCGCGCATTTGACCCTGTGCAAGACTGTTTAAGTGTTTTAAACTCTAACAAACAGTGTTTCATACTCTCTACCAACCACAACCATGCAGTGTCAGCTAACAAATACCGTACGAACAGTTGCTGCATGGCTTTTAACAACCTTCCGCAGTATGTCTATTGGGGTTCTAGAAATACATGGAAGTGCCTGCTGTCTTGGATGCTTTCCTAGAAACAGAACCATCTGTCTCTAAACTGACATGGATCTGCATTAAAGGATGATAGAAAGTAGATGGAGTAACTGGTTGAAAGCGGTTTAAACGAATTAAGATTTAATGATAGACTGGTGAAACATTTAGAGAGAGGAAGATGTGGCAGGTCATTTATCGCACATTTAACCATATTTTCCGCTGTTATCTCGGGATGTATCAGTTGTGTGGCATAACCTGCGTTCGACTCGTATACAATTGCGTGTTCTGGGTGTGACTTTGAGCGTTATGTGTCTGCAATCGTTAACAGCACCCTGCCCCCCCCCCCCCATACCACAGCCAACAGAGGGCTTGCAATGTGTATGTGATGAATCATGTCCACCAAACCGATAGAATACCTATTTTGGTACCCTCCTCGAGACGAACTAAGATGTATGCGAAGTACTCCATTTCCTGCCACGTGTCGGACATAAATCGAATCTTCAGTTTCGTACCTGCAGTGATTCTAAATCAGTGACAGGAGTTTGTAAGGTACTGCAACCCCTGTGTATACACCTGCTTGACAGTTGTTGTGTGTAAGAGACTGTTCTGCTCACGTAGGTAGTGCTGAATGGCGTGAAATTTCACATGTCAAACACCGCTCTATGCATTTGTGTGTTTCCTTATGAGATGTCGTTGTTTCATGCATTTTCCGTCACATTTTATAGGACTGATGCGGGCATAGCATTGTTTCCAAACTGTAATCGGACATGAATAGTGGGCGCTATACACCTCCAAAAAGCAGTAGAGTGCATGTACTGTAAGTCCCCCCCCCCTCTCCCCCAAATGTTTATGTATGAAACTTAGCCCAAATTTTCCTTCCACTATAAACGATCTATGTATTAGCAAAAGTCTGTACCCACGAACTGTTATCCAACTTAAACACATATGCTAACCTTCGACTAAACAGAGCCTAATTTGAATTGAACTGTAACTGGTCTGAATACAACTTCTCTTTACATTAAATGCGCAACTGAAGTAAAACAATTATTTCGCCCCAATCCAAATTTCCACTTACCTCTCATCTTGACAAGATTGCTGCAGATTTCTCGAAAGCGCAACAGCAAACAGGTAGTGGCTAAGCTATTTTTAAATAACATTTCCAAACAATATTCAAACTGTTGCAGACTACATGGTGCAATGTGGTAACGTATAATGATAAACCTTCATTAAAGACTGGGATAGGTGGAGTAACTATTACTACGAAACGATATTCCAAGACAACGATTTTAGAATGAAGTGTTTATTCAAAAAGAGAGTAAAACTTCGCGTGATCTTCACACAACATTGATCTGAACAATACTATGGTTAACAAAGTGAACAATGATTTGAAAAGCGTACAATGTTAACAGAGAATTTCTATAAAAATCAAACAGCTTGATCTCTCGATATCTTAATGCCTGACTTACGGTAGTGGGGTAGAATTTCTCTCAGCTCAAGTTAACTAGCTGACAACAACCATTCCGACAAACTAGCTGCGCAGTGCAACAGTCTTACCTCAAACTTCTGCTATTCAAAAATAATAACATAATTATATTCTTTTCGCCTTTCAGTACATACATCAGATTCATCCTTGCTGTTCTTTACAATAAATCTTTCATCATCTAACAGATACAATCACAAATCAACAAAGCACTACTGAATATGTCCATCACCTACCACACTTCAACTAAGAATGTATCAGACGGTGCAGAGGGAAAGACTGTGCCACAACAAGACCCAAGACTGCTTAACAGTAACATAACTTGCTCTCTCTCTCTCTCTCTCTCTCTCTCTCTCTCTCTCTCTCTCTGACGTGGACATCGATAACTTCCAAAAATCGAAATGACGTGCCCACCTTGCAGTAGCACAAGGAATCTATGAATTTTGTTTTGTTTTTTTGGGTTGGGTTGTTTGGGGAAGGAGACCAGACAGCGAGGTCATCGGTCTCATAGGATTAGGGAAGGATGGGGAAGGAAGTCGGCCGTGCCCTTTGAAAGGAACCATCCTGGCATTTGCCTGGAGCGATTTAGGGAAATCACGGAAAACCTAAATCAGGATGGCCGGACGCGGGGTTGAACCGTCGTCCTCCCGAATGCGAGTCCAGTGTCTAACTACTGCGCCACCTCGCTCGGTTTTTGTTTTTTTCCTTTGGTGTAGAAGATAGTAGTTTTATCATCTTAACGTTCCTCACCATGGTGATTAGGATAGTAAACTTGCAGGGAGAATGTGTGTCAGGGGTTGGTAAGATATTTCCTACGTTGGAGTATTAACAGTGTTGCATTCCATGTAACTAATATATCGGAAACCACACTGCTTTAACGTTATAGCATGTTTAAGTGGAGAACCGCGTAACCTTACAAGCTCGTGTTTATGTTCTGTGATCATTTCTCTCTTTCCAGTACTTCCTTGGTATGGAAGCCAAACACTACAACAATACTACAGAATTGATGGCACTAGTGGTTTAGATAAAATGTTTCAAACTCCTTCTGTCTAGAGGTCCACCATGCAAAATCCATACCTTTCTTCTTCTTCTTCTTCTTCTTCTTCTTCTTCTTCGCCGTATTTTACATCACCACAACACTCTCAACTGTATCACTCTTAAAACTACTATACACCAATATGCATGCGGCTAGAGAGATTGTGTGTTACTGGATGGGTGACACGAGTAAGTATGGTACAAAACAGTCTTCACAGAACGGTACTGAAATGATAATACTGGTCTATAATACTGGTGCAAGTCCGTTGTGCAAGTTTGGAACACATGTTATTCTCTTTCTGAAAGCAAAATATTGCAGTGTATTGATTACATGGAACTCAACTTGTTCTGTTCCTTCAAGTGACATCGAATGTAGAATAGTGTGCTCCTGCTTCTGGTCAGTTCCAAATTAAATAAGAGGCTGTTGTAACTGACAATTCGAACATTTTTACAACCCAACTTTTACTTACGTGAGTCTATATGGAAATGACCGAATAACAACGAAAAGTCACAATCACAAAGCCAGTAAGAATTTACTACTAGAGGCAACAAAAGATAACTTCTAAGTTTCCCACAACAGTCCGTTGTAACACACATATACGTAATTCCAAGGCCTATTCCGATGGCGAAGACGTAGTCTTCCGTGGAGACTTCCTTGAGGTCGGTATTCGACGTGAACTGACGTCTGGTGCTGGTTTAGCCTTTAAATAGTATTGGTCAGCCACTCGGATGTTGGTGTAGTAATATTTCCTGCAGGTCATCTCGAACGCCCTCTGCAAGAAGTAGTACACGGAATGTCTGTTTCCAAATCAGCCGATGTTTACCGTTGCTTACGCCTATGGGCATAGGCAACCTCGGTCCTGTGTCGTGTTAGATGTGTTGCCGGGTCGCAGGGGATACCTTGGCGACGGCGTAACACCCCTCCCCCCTTGGAAGAGCTCATAGGCAACCTCGGTCCTGTGTCGTGTTAGATGTGTTGCCAGCCCGCAGGGGCTACCTTTGCGACGGCGTAACACCCCTTCCCACTTGGAAGAGCTGGAGCGGCACGGGCGACCACAGGGGAGAGAGCACCAATGTAGCCCAGTGCCGTAGGCCGATCAGCAGCTAAGGAGGCGGTGGAAACCGGCCGCCGGTGGGTAGGGCGCCGCCTTCCGCGCGATGCGGAGGGAACGTCGAAGCAGTGGCGGTTGCGAGGTAACGGTGGGCTGGGCAAGCGGTATGGCAACGTCCGTGTCGTCCATCCGGGGCAGCGCCGAAGGGGGGCCAGGAAGTGGATCCCGGGGAAGGTCCTGGGGTTGCCCCAGGGCCGAAGGAGGCGGCAGCGGCGCGGGGCTAGCAGCCGGCGGCTGTTGGCCATTTCCTCGAAGATCCCCCACTAACTGAGGAGAGGGCAGCAACATAGGCCTCACAGAAGGGGTCGGCAACGGGAAAGAGGGAGAAGCTGGCGTTTGGGGCTGCGGCCAATCGAGGAAACGAGGATGGAGTTGGTTGCGGTGACGAGAAACTACCCTGTCGTCCAGGTGGACGTCGAACAGTTGTCGACCATGGGGCCCGAGAATGACCCTCGGCAGTCAGCAGGGCCGGGACCCGAAACCGCACGCCCACACCGTGGAGGCGGATGAGTATCTGAAAGTGCGAGGCCGGGCGCGTGGTGCCACCCGTGGTAGGAAGAGATAGAGCAGGATCCGAGGCTGGCGAGCATGGAGCAGTTCGGCAGGACACTTGTCACCCACTGGCGTGGTCCTCTAGGAACTGAGAAACAATGTAAGAGCGTATTCCGGAGAATGGTCCTCTGTATACTTCTGAATCTGAGTCTCAAATGTGTGAACAAGGCGCTCCACCCCGCCATTGTATTGTGGACGAAAAGGCGAGGTAAAGACATGGTGGATACCATTATCGTGGCAGAATTTGGCGAACTCTTGACTGTGAAATTGTGGGCCGTTATCAGTGACCAAGATGGCGGATAGGCCTTCAATGGAAAATATTTTGGACAGGGCCATGATAGTAGTCTCCGTGGTGATAGAGGAGCATCGGACAATGAAAGGGAAGTAGGAGTAGGTATCCGTGATGATCAATCAGTAAGCATTGAGGAAGGGTCCCGCAAAATCCACATGGATGCGTCCCCATGGGAGGGAAGCAGCTGGTCAGGATTGGAAGGACCGGCGCAGAGAGGGCAAGGGCCTGGGTACACTGCTGACAACCCCAGACCATGCGTCTGCCATCATGCCCACCTAGAAGACATGGCGACATGTACGGTTTTCGATGGGCAATACCCCAGTGACCTTGATGTAAGACCTTGAAAATCTGGGACCGCAGGGAAGTTGGTACAATGACTCGGGGATTGGCGTCATGTTCTGCATGGAGGAGCACCCCCTTGATGGCTACCAGTTGATGGCGGATGGAGAAGAAGAATCGGAGGGCAGCCTGGGCGCGAGGCGGAGGAAGCATCAGCAGCCTGGGAGAACATAGCAGTGCACCAGCTGGAGGAGCGGATCGGCGGTTGTCGCTGCGGCCATCCTCTCAGCTGTGACTCGAAATGCAGCCAACAGAACCTGTATGTCGTCATCGACCTGAAAAATTAGGAAGTCCGATGAATCCAATGCTGAATCCTAGCCAGAGGGCAGCCAAGACAAGGCATTGGTGCTGGCATGCTGGGAGGTGGGCCAGAAATGGAAGGTGTACCTAAAACGTGAAAGGAATAGTGCCCATCGCTGCAGGCGGTGGGAAGTCTTCGCGGGTAACTGGGCTGATGGAGAAAATAAGGCCATGAGGGGCTTATGGTCAGTGATTAAGCGAAAAGACCTACCGTAAAGGTATGGGAGGAATTTGGTACAGGGAAACACGATGGCTAGGGCCTCCTTTTCAATTTGAAGATATTTGCATTGAGCCTTGGTAAGGGATTTAGATATGTACGCCATTCGGTGTTCCGATCCATTGGGTAGACGGTGCGAAAGGACAGTGCCAACACCATAGTCTGAGGTGTCCGTAGCCAAGAGGATAGGAAGAGAGGGGTTATACGGCATGAGACACTCCGCAGAGTGCAACCTCTGTTTTAAGGTTTGGAAAGCCGATTCACAAGCTGGGAACCAATGAAAAGGCAAGCTCTTTTGGCATAGGTGATGGAGGGCGCCGCAATGTGGGCGGTGGAGGGAATGAACTTTCGATAGTAAGCAGTTTTACCCAGGAAAGACCACAATTGGTGGACGTCGTGCAGATGAGGAAGGGCCGTTATAGCTGTGATGTGCGAGGAGGTAGGGGATGTGCCATCGTGAGAAATGATGTGACCCAGGTAGGAAATAGCAGGTTGAAAAAAAGGAGCATTTATCAAAGTTGTATTTTAGGCCTGCAGCCCACAGGCCCAGGAATAAGTGTCGCAGATGACTGAGATGTTCATCCGCGGTATGGCCGGTGACGACGATGTCGTCGAGATAGTTGACACATCTGGGCACATCCCGCAAGAGCTGTTCCAAGTAATGCTGAAATATGGCCGCTGCACTAGCGATGCCATACATGAGGCGGTTCAACCGGAACAGCCCAAACGGTCTGTTGGTGACGGCCAAGTGAGTAGAAGGCTTATCAAAAGGTATTTGGAGGTAGGCCCTGGCAAGATCGATCTTCGAAAAAAATTGTCCCCCAGTGAACTTGGAGAACAGGTCCTCAGGATGGGGAAGGGGACAGTCTTCAACCTGTAGCTGAGGGTTTAGCGTAGCCTTGAAGTCGCCACAAACCTGAAGACGCCCATCTGGTCTCTTGAGGACGACCAAGAGTGTCGCCTAAGAACTGTAACAGACAGGAGTGACGACTCCCTCTGTGGTGAGACGGTCCTGTTCCTGTTTAAGAGGATGTTGGAGGGCGAGGGGGACCTGCTGAGCCCGAAAGTACTTCGGGTGGGCATACGGTTTCAGCTGGAGCGACGCCTGAAAATATTGAGCACAGCTGATGCCTGGCGAGAAGAGGTCATGGAATTCCGTGCACAAGGTATCGACTGCTGGAAACGGAACCTGGGAAGACACCAGATGAACATTGTCATTGATGTCGAAGCCAAAGGCACGGAAGGCATCCAACCCAAAGACGTCCATGGTAGCTGTATTGTTGACCGCAAGGAAGGTAACTTCCAAGCGAACCAATTTATACAGGATGGAAGCTGTGAACTGACCCAAGATAGCCACCGCTTGCTTATTACAAGTAAGGAGGCGCTGAGGTGTGGGCTCCATGGGGGAGGGGGGGGGGGTGCCCCAATCTTCGCATAAGAGGAATAGTTGATCAGTGAGATCGCTGCTCCAGTATCCACCTGCATCTGCAGTGGCCGACCGTTGACCTGAACATTGATCATCAGTTTGGAAGATCATGAAGACTGCACCTGGTTGATATCCATAGGTCCCCCGGCGGTCAGTGGCAGGAGGACGAGGAAGAGACGCTGCCGAGAGTGATAGACTGAACTGACATGTTCGTTAGGGTACACGCTGTACAATATGCCCACCTGTCACGGCAGTCTTCCCATGCATGGTCCTGAAAGCATCCTGGACAGGATGGCAGCCGGAGGGGCTGGCAGCGCTGGCGAGGGCGCGGTGGCCTCTGTACACCGACGGTCCATGCTGGACTCATGGAGCAGGCCAAGGGTACGAAGTCCTGGACAGGGCGGCTGCCCTGCCAATGCTGTGCTGAACCTGGTAGCCGGCGCCAGTCATCGTAACGGATGGCAGCAACGTCTTCGACCTCCGCCAGTGATGCGAAGGGCTTCAAGGTGATGTGGTCATGGAGGGACGCCACTTCTGCCCAGGATTCCAAGCGCTTGTCGGCCGCCCTAGAGACTTCGTACTTGAATGCCAGATCAATGATCTGGTCCAGAGTAGGATGGTCGAGTCTGAGGGCATCGCGTCGGAAGGCCGCGACAAGGGTGGTCTGGATGAGGTGGTCGCGGACCGTCTCGTCTGCGTAGGATTCATTGGAGACCCGTGTGGTGAACTGACACTTCTGGCTGAGACCTTTCAGTTCCGCTGCCCACTGGCAATAGGATTGGCCTACTTTCTGGCGACAGTGGTAAAATTCGACCTGGGCAGCCAACATGTGGAACCATCGTCGGTAGTAAGCTGTGAGAACCTCACAAATCTGGTAGAAAGTCAAAGAATCTGGAGGTTGAGGTTGTAGTTTCGTCAAGAAAACATACTTTGGACTGGTTCCAGCACAAAAAGTAGGAACGACGAGCAGCCTCTTGGACAACATGGTGGATGTGAAAATGGTGCAGGAGCCACTTGTCATATGTTTCCCAGTACTCAATATCCTTATTGAAAGCAGGAAACGTCTGGGGCGTCGGAACCGGCTGCTTTTTTCAAGAGTTCCGGAAAGAAACGTTCCTGTGTATCCTGTGATTTCTGGCAAAACTGTTGAAAACCTTGTAGTAAGTCGTGCACACTTTGGATCAGCTGCTGAAGCACTATTTCCGACATGATGAAGACACACGTAGGCACAAACTTGTCGTCACTTGTGTTGTAACTGACAATTGGAACGTTTTTACAACACAACTTTTATTTACGTGAGTCTACATGGAAATGACTGAATAACAACGAAAAGTCACAATCACAAAGCCAGTAAGAATTTTCTACTAGAGGCAACAAAAGATAACTTCTAAGTTTCCCACGAGAGTCCGTTGTAACACACATACACTTAATTCCAAGTCCTATTCCGATGGCGAAGACGTAGTCTTCTGTGGAGACATCCTCGAGGTCGGTATTCATCCAAATCACTCACAACTTTGTATGAATTTTATTATTACTGGAACTGAGAAAAAAGGTAATCCAACTTATGTTGGAAAATGCAATAAAAATTAATCGATAGTTATTCTGAAAAATTGTTCTATGTTATTACAATTAATAAAGGAAACAATATTTTGTCTAGAATAGAACAATCACTTGTTTCTTCATCTGATCTTACAAGGGTAACTTCGTCTCTATCAAATGAATTATCTATGGAAGGTCATTTTCTTAATAATGGAAAAATGAAAAACAAGTAAAATGAAGTATTTTATCCATCACAATTATTTTCTGGGTTTTTAAAGTTTTTAAAGAAATAACTTGTGAAGGAGATTTAACAGTGATTTTCTCTTTGACTACAAGTTCGAAAGATTCAGTTCTTAGATGGGGTGATAAAAATGAAGCTGGAATTGATATGAAAGATACACTTCCAGAGGAAGGAAAAAACGTTGTAGAATCAATTGCATTTGTGTCTCTGTTGTTAAATATGAACCAGGATACGAAATAGAACTGGGAAAAGGAAGATTAAAAATTCTAAACTCTTTCTACAAAACACAAACAATAGAGATTGTTGAATTAAATGGAGAAAAATTTTGAGCTAGATATTACTAATTATTACAATCCTGGTGAATTTGGTAAGCCTTACTTTACATTCGTTGTTTTTCAAACTAATCGAAAAAATAATCAGTTAAATGATTCTTCTCTATTTGATCACATTAAACTGCAAAATGTCTATAAAAAATGGAAGAAATGAAGTTTTTCCCCAAAAATTATGGAGTCTTGATCTACAAAATAACTTTTTAAAATGTTATGATGCTTTTAGAAATTTTAAAAGTGAAACGCAATAAAATACTGATGTAAATGTAAGTCTATTCAATTTTATTCAAAATTATCCTTTCTATGTAATAAATGCGTCTAGAATAATGAATGTTTTAAGTATACTAGAAAGAACAACAGAAATGTGCATTTTCTATGAAAACATACCTATTGATACAATTGTATATAGAAATATGTATGGTAAAAAGAATTAATCTTACGGTTCACAACACAGAATTTACCTGAAAATTTTTAGTTAAACAAATGAATAAAAAATTAGAAAAAGTTAAAGAAGGGTTAACATCATGTTAACATTTCCTTCTCAAATATTTTCAGAAAGATAGAGAAAAGAAAAGCTAAAAAAACTTACCTTTTCAAAGCTTATTTTATATTTTGGTTATTGCTTGAAAAATATATATAAGCACAAATATAATATTTTTGATAATTTATAAAATTCAAATCTCTTCTTTGTATGTGTTTCACAATAATAATAATCTCCTCTATTTTTTGTGGTAACAGACAAAAGAGAGTTTCATTTTTGAATTTTTTTCAAATTATCTATTTTTTTCACAATAAGAATTAGCTATATCTTTTTCGGTTACATAAAATAGAGTTTGATTTTTTAATTTCTTCCCAAAGATCTATATTGTTTTCTCATAATTATACTATGCCCTTATGTACCATTCTTCAGTATAAAGTGCTTTTAAATTGTCAATAGCTTCATTGTGTTCTTCATTTCTCAAATGTTTAAAAAAAATTTACCAGCTGTACATTTGAGTTTTTCTTTTAATGGTTTATTAGAAAATTTAACTTTATCCCACGTATTAGTCATTTTTGTTTCAATGTATAAAGAAAAAATTTATTGCATTTTTTATTTTAAAAATAAAAAAAAATGTTTGTGGGAATAGATAAATTTTTGCTTGTGGAATATAGCAAAACTAACTCTTACTTTTAAACCGAGAAATTTAAAAAAAAATGTTCTTTACGCCTCAATTCTCATAAATATACTGCTGGAGTAAATGTGCTGGGGAGTGAATGCAAGAATTTCAAGACCTTAAAAAGCCTTCCCTCACGTATATGTTAATGTATTTTGCACAATATCCTCAGTACATGTTCCTGCTGTAGGAGGGCTTTATTTACTTTGGGCACACTGTCACAGCAGATAATTTCACGACAGGTAGTGAAAACATACAGAATGAACCAACACTCCTTTCTGTACATCAGCACAGTGAGTGATGTCTTTGAGGGCATAAAGCACTGAACTGAACTCCTTGGTCAGTTTACCTGTTCCTAGAGTCTGCTTCAACTTATTGTACTATTGGAACCCAAGGGATTTTATGCTGCATGTCTCATTTAATGTACGGCCATCAATGTCCACTTTTCATGACAACAATTCGTCAGTGCTTGTTCCAAGTCTCATAGTGCGAGTTTCCGTGAGGTCCAGACTTAAACCATATAATATAATAAAATAATGGGGTAGGTGATAATAAAATGTTGAAATGCGTGGCTTTTTAAAATGTATTGAATTAATGAGGTTAATTTTTCGGCATGAATGACAAGCACAATAAGCTGAGCTATGCCTGGAAATAAGTTCGTATTAGTTCATATTATTTTGCAGGGCGAAGTAGTTTTTTTCTCCGCTGTAGATTTATGCTTACCATTCTTTATAATGCTATGTTTGGTCGCCGTGTTCACCTTTGAAATCTTGACCGTATTCCCATTAAGCTTATCGGCTCTTCGTAATTTTCCAAAGTACACAGGTGGGCTTCAGTTCTTGTAATTTTGTACTATTTGAAATAACAACTCATACGACCTTTCTGTTAATAAAACAATACTGTATTTTTCTAAACGGTGCACATATGAAATACATACTCCTCACTTATTCATAGCGACCCCAAAATGGCGGTCTACAATTACTCGCTAAAAAATGGCATGCTTCTCACTCGTTCACTAGCTGAGCGCGAATCCTTCCTTCCTCCAACTGGTACCAGAAAAAATCCTCTGTTTTTTAACAACTGAAAGTCAAAAAATACCTGACGGTAAACATAGGCTCTATGATGGGCTACCACTTCATCTTCTCTCTTTGCCTTTAAAGAAGACGAAAACATAAAGGAAATGCAAAAGGTTTATCACAACCACTAGCTGGGCTCTTCAGCTGTCTGGTGGCCTCTGTATGGTGAGGCAGAGTTTCAGCCAGTTGTGTCATCACCAAACGTTGTAGTTCTTGAACCTCAGGTAGAGCCTAGTGTCTATTTATGTAGAAACTTGAATTTCTGTGTACAATTATTTGCAGACTGATTGCTGAAGCCGTCACACGAAAATAAAAAAAATAAAAAAACGTAAACCAAATAGACTGAATATGAATTTTATTATGTTGTACAGTTTTGACTGACTGAAGCAGATCATCAGATTCAGTGATGTGTGTACATTTTTCTACATGTGACTAAACACTTCGCCAAAGTTTATGATATGATTAATCTACACATTCCATAATAAATGGTTGCATTTGGAACTGGCACTTTCTTAGTACCTCTTTTGCCTAAAGCTTCAAACCTTCTGTGCATCAGTTCCGTTACTTTCTTGTACATAAAATTCAAAGTGTTGTAATGAGACACAGAATACACATGAAATGCGTATCGTTATTAAAAAGGAAGTTTCGCTGGATAATGCGCCCAAACTCACTCTTTGATGTAAGACCCTCTTCCATGTTTGAAGCACCATGGAATGCTAGGCAGTAAGTAGTAGCATAACAGACAACAATACAGTTGCCATTCAATAACACTCTGCACCATTCTGATGCAGAAGGCAAAGTGAACAGGCTGTAACAAAAGTACAGTTGTAGATGCGTTCTCCAGTCGGAAGCCTTGTCCGATGCAGCTGTCCGCATTGCTTTGTCCTGTGATGGACTCTTGCTGTGTGCGCAACTGTTGGCGACCTGCATCCGTCAAACCTGCTTATTTCCTCTACAATTTTCACCTCTCCTCCCTCTCCCTACTTGCCTCCATTTCCAAATTATCTTTTCTCCCCTTAGCGATGCAGCAATAAGACGTTGATTTTTTCCCCACTTGCTATCTGATCTGTTATGACAATTGACATAAAGCTTACTCCAAGCAGGATTTATTTTTTTTAAATATGAATCACGTAGGACAGTATACCAGCAACAGTCAGAAACGCCCTTTTTCCTCATTAAATAGATTTCCTACCGAAATGTCGGATTCACTTTCTATCTTTGAGATGTAAGCACAACTTGTGCACATATGGTGCATACTCTCCCTCAAGAATACTACACAATAATATATCCAAATAACATGCGACAGTTTTAAAGTAAGAGATTGATAAAGATTACTGCTGAAAACTATGAGGCAACTAAAATGTATTTGGGTCACTAGCTTATATAATGACTCATGATAACAGACGACTTCTAGAAGAAGTTCTGTATGACATTCAATATTTGCCACTTCAGAACGACGCAGGAACATTATTTGTTGTATGCTGTCCATATGAAATACAAAATAATATTGTTATCCTATTCAGTTTAAATGGATTATCAAATGCTAATCCCAAGTTGCCGATCAAATACTTTGCTCTCTGAAAAAGTTGACACCTTATATTATATAACATTTTTCCTCTTCAGTTCCGCTTAGCCTTTTTGCACTTTTTCAGTCAGTCTCAGTTTTCAGACATCTGTATTCCCTTTCACCCGCTTCGCCGGCGTTGCCCAGGTGTGTGCTGCTTTATTCTAACCATCCATAAGTCCATCTCCTCCTTTCCCCTCCGTCTGCTTCCTCCTCTCTCCAGTCTCTGTCCGTCTTCTGCTGCCCTCCCCCCTGTCCATCTGTTCCTCCACACACTCTCAGTCCATCTACTCCTCTCTCTCTCTTATCCTCTCCAAGTTCATCTTCTCAGCCCCTCTGAGTCAGCCTTCTCCTGCCCTTCTCTCTCTCTTTTTCAATTCCTCACCTATCTCGCTCTGTCAATCTCCTGTCCATCTCGTCCTCTTCCCTTTCTCTGTACATTTCCTTGTCCCTCCTATCTGTGTCCACCTCTTCCTTCCCTCTCTCTGTCCATACCCTCCTCCCTACCTTCCCTCTCCATGTCATCAGCCCGATCTCAATAGCAGGCTGGTGGTTTTACCCCCATAGTAATACTTACCGACTAGTAAGTAATATGTGCACCAAGTTTGGTTGAATCGATCCAGGGTTTTAGGCTCGTTTCACACTGGGACACTTGTGACGGTCACCGGTGACGGTCACTGATAGAGATACATTCTTTTGAATTGGAGCATTCACACCGGGACACTGCAATGAGTCACCGAGTCACGGTGACCCAGCAGTGACTCACCCTCGCCACATGTGACGGACACCGACACTGTGTTCGCTGCGGTCACAGCCGGACATGCATTAGCTTGTATTGGAGTGTTCACACTGGGACACCGATCACAGACACAGCAGTGCAGAGTTGCCAACAGACAGGCAGCCGTTGCTGAGCCCAGTGGTTCTCCACACAGTGCAGCCGTGAGTTTAGAGTTCATCAACACAGAAGATTTTATAAGTGAAGTGGAAAGTCGTCCCGTTTTTTGGAATATGAAAAGCGATGTCTACAGTAACAAAGTCATGAAAATGAAAGCGTGGCAAGAAATTATTACGAAGTTTGTGCCTGATTTCGATGAAAAGAGCATAGATGAAGGAAACAAAATTGGTAAGTTCTATATTCTTTTTTGACTTTAATACCGTATTTTTCGGACCACAAGAATAGCGAAATATATTTTCTACCCCTGTACGAGGCTAGGGGGTTAATAACCTACAAGGAGAATGCTATCCTTCACCCCTTTTCTTTTGCATTACCAATAGCAAGTGTACTGTTATGCAGTCTCAATGCGAGAAGAATGAACAAAATGGATGAGCGCAGAAACTATGTACTCACCCCTACAGGGCGAATGAAAGTAAAATAAAATAAATAGTTTTATTTCAACATTTTCATAACAAAATTAAGGGTACGTGTTTTCGTAGTCTAATAAGGCGCTCCGCCTTATGGTCCGAAAAATCAGTTGGCAACAGCTGCAGTGTGGGACACCAGTGACCCAGGAGTGTTCGCCACAGTCACTGGTGACCGTCACCGGTGACCGTCACAAGTGTCCCAGTGTGAAACGAGCCTTAGGAGCAGCTTTCTACCCACAGCGTTGCCACAGTGCGGACGGGCCACATTTGTTTCACATAAATTTAACCCTTTCACTGCGCATTTACTCTCAGCGGCTCCCGCCCTGTGCGCGTTATTTTCACCTGGTGCTTATATATACGACTGTAGCAGTCTACCGTTATTATTGAGATAAAAATGAGACACAAAATCCGGTATTGTCGCTGTAAATCGTTTCCTTTTTTTAAATATTTGTTCAGAAAGTTATTTTGTTCAAAAAAGGTACTTTATTAGGAGAAAAATACAAAACATATTACATTAGTATTACTTCAAAGTTTGATATCTCTCGAAACAAAAATTCAAACATAAAGGCACATTACATTTTACACAAATGTATCTCGTGTCACTTCGTTTATCATGTTTTGCACATACAATACACCTTCTCTGGGCGGCCTTCTTCTTTGAAGTTCCTGGGATTAGCGAGATAAAGTGGCGCTCGGTTAGGCGTAAGGGATTGTCACCATCAGCCGATCTCCTTCCACGACGTCCCTCTGTTTGCGGTTGGTGGTGAATCTCTAGGACCTCCTTGAAGTTTCTGTTGAAAATCAGACACTGAAATATTTCGTCCCGTTTGAGTTTTATATAACGCATGCGCACTGAGCAGAGACAGATCCACCAATTGAAAAAATACTTTTTTATACCATTTTACAGTTTTTCGTACACATTCTACCGAACTTAGCATCATGTCACTACTGTCGAGAGCCCCCATATTTTCAGTGTAGCTTACGATACAAGCTGGTTTTGTTTTTGGTTCATTCGTGGTTCTGTCAATTTTGTCAGTCGCTGTAATTTCGTTTGTATGAAGAGTTGAAAGCATCCTCACTTCCCACTTGTCCTGCCACTTCAGGGCAAGAAGTTTATCTGTTGACATAAACTCTATATCGCCTTTTCTAAGTTTTTTGATAAAGCACGCATGCCTTTGCGGTTTGTTCTCACAGTTCCACAGGAATTAGTCACTCTGTCATGCAAATAAGAAAATAACGTTGGGCTAGTGTACCAATTGTCAACATATAATGTGTGACCTTTACCAAGGTAACGTTCAAGTAAAGTGAGAACAATGCTTCCTGGTATTCCAACATTTACACCAAAGTCAGTTTCTTTTTATACGTCTGTTGCTGCACCCATGTAAATAATAAAGTCAAGAATATAACCAGTTTCATAATCACATAACACAAAAAATTTTACACCAAATCTGTGGCGTTTGGAAGGAATGTACTGCTTGAAGAAGACACTACTTTGAAGAGAACAAAACTTTCGTCAGTGCACAAATTTTTAAAGGATAGAAAGTACCTGGAAATACTTTTCTTAAGTGATCCACAATTCGACGTAATTTCCAGATTTTGCCATCTCCAGGGTCCTTACTGTTCATTGGTCCAATAACGGTTTATTTCATTTTTTCTCACTTGAACCATCAGAAAATTTACAGCAAGGAAACAGTAAACTTCGTCACTGTTTGTGTTTTTCCAACGTCGCAGTCTTGATTTTTCACTGGCATCATTGCAAAGGTGTTCATAATATAAATTACATTGCTCAGCTATGTAGCTCACAATTTCTTGGCTAAAAAAAACTTGGAAGCAGTCGTATACAGTACATAAATCATCTAAATTGACGATTTTGGAACCAGAACCACTGTTATCGAAATTATACACTTTACGATCCAAATCAGAGTCTTTGCATCTAAAATCAACTGTTTTGTGTCTCTAAGGGGATTTTTTAGGCATACGCACAGGCTCTTCTTCGGAATCGGAGAAAGAATAGACGATAAAATCAAAATCTGGATCTGCATTTACTGGTTCAACGTTTATTGGTTCACAAATATTTTTTATATTTATCTGCCAGGTCGTCGTCGTCATTATCTGTCCACCCATAATCAGCTGGATTGGGCATGATGATGTCCTCGTCGTCACTTTGGTTTAGAATACTCAGCAGCTCATCGTCTGCAAACGGACGGTAACGTCGCGTTATTTTATACGGTAACGCGGAAACGGCCGCACACAAACTAGGTAATATAGCGATACGAATGAACTCAGCAGAAAGAGAATTCAGCATTCAATAGTCGTTCAGGTATTTCCTAGTATTCCAACAATTAAACTGCATACTTGCGCAACAATTACCTCCGACTCGCTGGCCCGATTGTCGGCGTTATACGTAACTATACGACTGTAGCAGCGAACCGCTGTATTTTTTATAGCAAATAGTATATATACGTCTGGAGCACTGAAACCATTAGCGTATATTTACGTCTGGAGCAGTGAAAGGGTTAACTTACGTCACACAAATTTGTTGACACATTTTATCCTTTATCTGTAGCGAATTTACTCCTGCAATTCCGTTTCCACGCGGCTTATCTTTATGAAGTCATATCTCCTGAGCAATGTGTCGTACTGTGATATAATTCTGCCGGTATATTTGCTGTTATACGTGAACTATACGTTGAGGGTATTAGATTAGGAAATGAGACACTTAAAGTAGTAAAGGAGTTTTCCTATTTGGGGAGCAAAATAACTGATGATGGTCGAAGTAGAGAGGATATAAAATGTAGACTGGCAATGGCAAGGAAAGCGTTTCTGAAGAAGAGAAATTTGTTAACATCGAGTATAAATTTAAGTGTCAGGAAGTCGTTTCGGTGTATGGAGTGTAGCCATGTATGGAAGTGAAACATAGACGACAAGAAGACAAGAAGAGAATAGAAACTTTCGAAATGTGGTGCTACAGAAGAATGCTAAAGATTAGATGAGTAGATCACATAACTAATGAGGAGGTGTTGAATAGGACTGAGGAGAAGAGAAGTTTGTGGCACAACTTGACTAGAAGAAGGGATCGGTTGGCAGGACATGTTCTGAGGCATCAAGGGCTCACCAATTTAGTATTGGAGGGCAGCCCGAAGGGTAAAAATCGTAGAGGGAGACCAAGAGATGAATACACCAAGCAGATTCAGAAGGATGTCGGTTGCAGTAGGTACTGGAATATGAAGAAGCTTGCACAGGATAGAGTAGCGTGGAGAGCTGCATCAAACCAGTCTCAGGACTGAAGACCACAACAACAACAACGTGAACACTGTCTGCCAAATGACTAATAAATCAAAACGTCACACATGATGTGGCAGTTTTGTTGCACGAACAGCAAAAATGGAGCAAGCGATACAGTTTTTTTTTCCTTTCTTCATTTTGCTGCGTTTGTCAGCGAGAAGCAGTATCTTAAAGATCTGAAATTTCGTGTAAAATTTGTTCCAAGTCACTAGCTGCTATCATTCTCAAATGCTGGGAGAATAAAGTCTGGGCATTTGCGTGGCGTGGGCTACACTTTTTTCATACCTTCCTCCTCCCCCCCCCCCTACCTGTTTAATAGGTAGATGGTTCCCCCCCCCCCCCCCCACGCCCACCCCACTCCACACCGACTCTTTCCAGACAGTAACTGATACGTTGTAAGTTTATGTGTAATCGTTCCAGTGGTTTAGGAGGAGATGTGGAATGTACATACACACATACATTTTTATAATATGTATGGTACTAAAACTTTCCAATGTACCCCGGTCTCTCCTACGTATACAGCCTTCTTATTTGAGTTTTAGACTAAGTGTTCGCGAGATTCTACTTCTCAGCTTCCTCTTTCATTCCTTTCAAAACAAATCTTCAATTGTGTGTGAAATCTTATGAGACTTAACTGCTAAGGTCATCAGTCCCTAAGCTTACACACTACTAAACCTAAATTATCCTAAGAACAAACACACACACCCATGCCCAAGAGAGGACTCGAACCTCCGCCGGGATCAGCCGCACATCATTCTTTTCCACCAGTCCATGTTCTACTACTATTTTTCATTGTCTTCCTTTTCCTACTACTGAATTTCAGGCACACATCACGATTAAGTTCTCATCACCTTTACCATTTGAACAATTTCCCTAAGTTATCGTACATTCCTTCAATCTCTTCATCTGTGGAGCTAGGTGGCATATAAACTTGTACTACTGTTGTGGGAGTTGGCTTTATGTTTGTCTTGGTTCGGTGACACATTCACTTTGTTTATCGTAGTAGCTTATCTGCATTCTACTTTGTTACTCGTTATTAGACCTACACCTGCATTAACTCTAGTTGATTCTATATTTGTAGCTCTATACTCACCTACTGCAAGTCCTGTTCTTCCTTCCACTGCACTCCCCTAAATACTGTACCAGGTTAAGGGCTCTAAAATTATACAGTTTGACCTAAAGAACGTTAGTTTTTTTCTGATGATGACACACCTCCTGAGTAGTTCCCGCCCTGAGATACAAAAGGTGGAATATTTTACTATCGGAATATTTTACACAAAAGAATGCTATCATCACTCAACAACGGAAGTGCTGCATGCCCTTGGGAAAAGTAATTGCTATAGTCCCTCTCTGCTTTTAGCCCTTCGTAGTACCAGCACAGTGAGACCATGTTGGATAATGTTAAATATAAAATATGGTGATGCATTTTCTTGTCTTGTATCGATACTAAGAACTTTAACATCGACTATATGGTGTGCTGATTGCCGCACACTTGAAGTGATTATGGATATAATTGTATATGGCACGGATTGTTTGGTATAAACTGCAGACTGTTGATTCACGGCACTATCAACTGAATATGCTTTCATAGTGAGGGTGGATATGCTGTGAAACGTGCCAGGCTACAATCGAATAGCAAAGCAAACATCTCAAAACTTTGACTGTAATGGCTAACAAACATAATGACATCGGATTACGTCACACATTAATGGACAGAAGTATATCTTAACGTTTGTCGTAGTGTCCAGATACGCAAATCGTAATTACTTTTACAAACATCGAGCGTTCATGTTACATTCCAAACATACTCCTTCGATCTAGGAGATCAGCAAAATCACAATAATTATTGGATTTCATCCTTAAGGGTCATTGATTGACGACGTGGACATCGTCGAATCACTGACAGAAACAACTAACTGGAGACGTTGGCTGGGAAATACTACCAACTAACTTTTCACTGTCATTGATTTTACGTGCTACTCTATCCTGTACAAGCTTCTTCATCTCCCAGTACCTACTGCAACCTACATCCTTCTGAATCTGTTTAGTGTATTAATCTCTTGGTCTCCCTCTACGGTTTGTACCCTCCACGCTGCCCTTCAGTACTAAATTGGTGATCCCTTGATCCCTCAGAACATGTCCTACCAACCGATCCCTTCTTCTAGTCAAGTTGTGCCACAAACTCCTCTTCTCCCCAATTCTGTTCAATACCTCCTCATTAGTTATGTGATCTACCCATCCAACCTTCAGCATTCTTCTGTTGCACCACATTTCGAATGCTTCTATTCTCTTCTTGTCTAAACTATTTATCGTCCATGTTTCACATCCATACATGGCTACACTCCATACAAATACTTTCAGAAACGACTTCCTGACACTTAAATCAATACTCGATGTTAACAAATATCTCTTCTTCAGAAACACTTTCCTTGCCATTGCCAGTCTACATTTTATATCATCTCTACTTCGACCATCATCAGTTATTTTTCTCCCCAAATAGCAAAACTCGTTTACTACTTTAAGTGTCTCATTTCCTAATCTAATTCCATCAGCATCACCCGACTTAATTCGACTACATTCCATTATCCTCGTTTTGTTTTTGTTGATGTTCATCTTATACCCTCCTTTCAAGACAATGTCCATTCCTTTCAACTGCTCTTCCAAGTCCTTTGCTGTCTCTGACAGATTTACAATGTCATCGGCGAACCTCAAAGTTTTTATTTCTTCTCCATGGATTTTAATACCTACTCCGAACTTTTCTTTTGTTTCCTTTACTGCTTGCTCAATATACACATTGAATAGCATCGGGGAGAGGCTACAACCCTGTCTCACTCCCTTCCCAACCGCTGCTTCCGTTTCATGTCCCTGGACTCTTATAACTGCCATCTGGTTTCTGTACAAATTGTAAATAGCCTTTCGCTCCCTGTATTTTACCCCTGTCACCTTCAGAATTTGAAAGAGAATATTCCAGTCAACATTGTCAAAAGCTTTCTCTAAATCTACAAATGCTAGAAACGTATGTTTGCCTTTACTTAATCTTTCTTCTAAGATAAGTCGTAGCGTCATTATTGCCTCACGTGTTCCAACATTTCTACAGAATCCAAACTGATCTTCCCCGAGGTCGGCTTCTACCAGGTTTTCCATTCGCCTGTAAGGAATTCGCGTTAGTATTATGCAGCTGTGACTTATTAAACTGATAGTTCGGTAATTTTCACATCTGTCAACACCTGTTTTCTTTGGGATTGGAATTATTATGTTCTTCTTGAAGTCTGAGGGAATTTCACCTGTCTCATACATCTTACTCACGAAATGGTAGAGTTTTGTCAGGACTGGCTCTCCCAAGGCTGTCAGTAGTTCTAATGGAATGTTGTCTACTCCCGGGGCCTTGTTTCGACTTAGGTCTTTCAGTGCTCTGTCAAACTCTTCACGCAGTGTCGTATCTCCCATTTCATCTTCATCTACTTCCTCTTCCATTTCCATAATATCGTCCTCAAGAACATCGCTCCTGTATAGACCCTCTATATACTCCTTCCACCTTTCTGCTTTTCCTTCTTTGCTTAGAACTGGGTTTCCATCTGAGCTCTTGATATTCATGCAAGTGGTTCTCTTTTCTCCAAATGTCTCTTTAATTTTCCTGTAGGCAGTATCTATCGTACCCCTAGTGAGATAAGCCTCTACATACTTACATTTGTCCTCTAGCCATCCCTGCTTAAACATTTTGCACTTCCTGTCGATCTCATTTTTGAAACGTTTGTATTCCTTTTTGCCTGCTTCTTTTACTGCATTTTTGTATTTTCTCCTTTCATCAATTAAATTCAGTATCTCTTCTGTTACCGAAGGATTTCTACTATCCTTCGTCTTTTTACCTACTTGATCCTCTGCTGCCTTCACTATTTCATTCCTCAAACCTACCCATTCTTCTTCTACTGTATTTCTTTCCCCCATTCCTGTCAATTGTTCCCTTATGCTCTCCCTGAAAGTCTGCACAACCTTTGGTTCTTTTAGTTTATCCAGGTCCCAGCTCCTTAAATTCCCACCTTTTTGCAGTTTCTTCAGTTTTAATCTACAGTTCATAACCAATAGATTGTGGTCAGAGTCCACATCTGCCCCTGGAAATGTCTTACAATTTAAAATCTGGTTCCTAAATCTGTGTCTTACCATTATATAATCTATCTGAAACCTTTTACTATCTCCAGGGTTCTTCCATGTATACAACCTACTCTCATGATTCTTGAACCAAGTGTTAGCTATGGTTAAGTTATGCTCTGTGCAAAATTCTACCAGGCGGCTTCGTCTTTCATTTCTTAGCCCCAATCCATATTCACCTACTACGTTTCCTTCTCTTCCTTTTCCTACTGTCGAATTCCAGTCACCCATGACTATTAAATTTTCGTCTCCCTTCACTACCTGAATAATATCTTTTATCTCATCATACATTTCATCAATTTCTTCATCATCTGCAGAGCTAGTTGGCACATAAACTTGTACTACTGTAGTAGGTTTGGGCTTCGTGTCTATCTTGGCCACAATAGTGCCTTCACTGGAAGATCAGTTTGGATTCCGTAGAAATATTGGAACACGTGAGGCAATACTGACCTTACGACTTATCTTAGAAAAAAGATTAAGGAAAGGCAAACATACGTTTCTAGCATTTGTAGATTTAGAGAAAGCTTTTGACAATGTTGACTGGAATACACTCCTGGAAATTGAAATAAGAACACCGTGAATTCATTGTCCCAGGAAGGGGAAACTTTATTGACACATTCCTGGGGTCAGATACATCACATGTGTGTGTGTGTGTTGGGGTTTATGGGCGCTCAACATCGAGGTCATCAGCGCCCTATACATCACATGATCACACTGACAGAACCATAGGCACAAAGACACAGGCAACAGAGCATGCACAATGTCGGCACTAGTACAGTGTATATCCACCTTTCGCAGCAATGCAGGCTGCTATTCTCCCATGGAGACGATCGTAGAGATGCTGGATGTAGTCCTGTGGAACGGCTTGCCATGCCATTTCCACCTGGCGCCTCAGTTGGACCAGCGTTCGTGCTGGACGTGCAGACCGCGTGAGACGACGCTTCATCCAGTCCCAAACATGCTCAATGGGGGACAGATCCGGAGATCTTGCTGGCCAGGGTAGTTGACTTACACCTTCTAGAGCACGTTGGGTGGCACGGGATACATGCGGACGTGCATTGTCCTGTTGGAACAGCAAGTTCCCTTGCCGGTCTATGAATGGTAGAACGATGGGTTCGATGACGGTTTGGATGTACCGTGCACTATTCAGTGTCCCCTCGACGATCACCAGTGGTGTACGGCCAGTGTAGGAGATCGCTCCCCACACCATGATGCCGGGTGTTGGCCCTGTGTGCCTCGGTCGTATGCAGTCCTGATTGTGGCGCTCACCTGCACGGCGCCAAACACGCATACGACCATCATTGGCACCAAGGCAGAAGCGACTCTCATCGCTGAAGACGACACGTCTCCATTCGTCCCTCCATTCACGCCTGTCGTGACACCACTGGAGGCGGGCTGCACGATGTTGGGGCGTGAGCGGAAGACGGCCTAACGGTGAGCGGGACCGTAGCCCAGCTTCATGGAGACGGTTGCGAATGGTCCTCGCCGATACCCCAGGAGCAACAGTGTCCCTAATTTGCTGGGAAGTGGCGGTGCGGTCCCCTACGGCAATGCGTAGGATCCTACGGTCTTGGCGTGCATCCGTGCGTCGCTGCGGTCCGGTCCCAGGTCGACGGGCACGTGCACCTTCCGCCGACCACTGGCGACAACATCGATGTACTGTGGAGACCTCACGCCCCACGTGCTGAGCAATTCAGCAGTACGTCCACCCGGCCTCCCGCATGCCCACTATACGCCCTCGCTCAAAGTCCGTCAACTGCACATACGGTTCACGTCCACGCTGTCGCGGCATGCTACCAGTGTTAAAGACTGCGATGGAGCTCCGTATGCCACGGCAAACTGGCTGACACTGACGGCGGCGGTGCACAAATGCTGCGCAGCTAGCGCCATTCGACGGCCAACACCGCGGTTCCTGGTGTGTCCGCTGTGCCGTGCGTGTGATCATTGCTTGTACAGCCCTCTCGCAGTGTTCGGAGCAAGTATGGTGGGTCTGACACACCGGTGTCAATGTGTTCTTTTTTCCATTTCCAGGAGTGTATTCTCTTTCAAATTCTGAAGGTGACAGGGGTAAAATACAGGGAGCGAAAGGCTATTTACAATTTGTACAGAAACCAGATGGCAGTTATAAGAGTCGAGGGACATGAAACGGAAGCAGCGGTTGGGAAGGGAGTGAGACAGGGTTGTAGCCTCTCCCCGATGCTATTCAATGTGTATATTGGGCAAGCAGTAAAGGAAACAAAGAAAAGTTCGGAGTAGGTATTAAAATCCATGGAGAAGAAATAAAAACTTTGAGGTACGCCGATGACATTGTAATTCTGTCAGAGACGGAAAAGGACTTGGAAGAGCAGTTGAACGGAATGGACTGTGTCTTGAAAGGAGAATATTAGATGAACATCAACAAAAGCAAAACGAGGATAATGGAATGTAGTCGAATTAAGTCGGGTGATGCTGAGGGTATTAGATTGGGAAAAGAGACACTTAAAGTAGTAAAGGATTTTTGCTATTTGGGGAGAAAAATAACTGATGATGGTCGAAGTAGAGATGATATAAAATGTAGACTGGCAATGGCAAGGAAAGTGTTTCTGAAGAAGATATATTTGTTAACATCGAGTACAGATTTAAGTGTCAGGAAGTCGTTTCTGAAAGTATTTGTATGGAGTGTAGCCATGTATGGAAGTGAAACATGGACGATAAATAGTTTAGACAAGAAGAGAACAGAAGCATTCGAAATGTGGTGCTACAGAAGAATGCTGGAGATTAGATGGGTAGATCATATAACTAATGAGGAGGTATTGAATAGAATCGGGGAGAAGAGGAGTTTGTGGCACAACTTGACAAGAAGAAGGGACCGTTTGGTAGGACATGTTCTGAGGCATCAAGGGATCACAAATTTAGCATTGGAGGGCAGTGTGGAGGGTAAAAATATAGAGGGAGACCAAGAGATGAATACACTAAGTAGATTCAGAAGGACGTAGGTTGCAGTAAGTACTGGGAAATGAAGAAGCTTGCGCAGGATAGAGTAGCATGGAGAGCTGCATCAAACCAGTCTCAGGACTGAAGACCACAACAACAACAACAACTACATGCTGTTTGTAGTAGCTTACCCGCACTCCTATTTTTTCATTCATTATTAAACTTACTCCTGCATTACCCCTATTTGATTTTGTATTTATAACCCTGTATTCAACTGACCAAAAGTCTGGTTCGTCCTGCCACCGAACTTCTCTAATTCCCACTATATCTAACTTTAAACTATCCATTTCCCTTTTTAAATTTTCTAACCTACCTGCCCGATTAAGGTATTTGACATTCCACGCTCCGACCCGTAGAACGCCAGTTTTCTTTCTCATGATAACGACATCCTCTTGAGTAGTCCCCGCCCGGAGATCCGAATGAGGGACTATTTTACGTCCGGAATATTTTACCCAAGAGGACGCCATCATCATTTAATCATACAGTGAAGCTGCATGCCGTCGGGAAAAATTACGGCTGTAGTTTTCCCTTGCTTTCAGCCGTTCGCAGTACCACAACAGCAAGGCTGTTTTGGTTAGTGTTACAGGGCCAGATAATTGTAAATTATCATATGGGACTGTTATTCTAATTTCTTTTCAATAACATTCAGAATAGTAGTTAAAACTTGGTTTCATCCATTAAATTATTTCTTTCCATAATCATAATAATTTTGCAAACCCATGAACTTATGAAGTTGTCCTTATTATTGTAAATAATTGCTATTAGTACAAATGAGGTAAAAGTTAAAGTTTCATTTCCTTTCATTCACTTTTTAATTGCCAATGACTCTTCACTTGTGCAGTTTGTGTTTCTCTGCATTTGCATATTTTATTGTTTTGCTTTTAATATTATGCTAATTATTGTGCTGTGCCAATGATCTACCCGCATTATGCATTATTCACCAATACATTAGCAGGCAGTATCATGCCACAAGTTGTTCAGTTTGTTTAGGTGAATATCTTATCAGTGGTAATCTGTTTGATTTGGAAATGGGTAACTGTCATTATAGTTTTTGGGAAATTACTTATGTGCATGAGAGTAACATTCAGCTAAACTGGGGAAAAAGTTGAGTATTCTTTCTTTCATTTACTTTATAACTTATGTGTGCGAGAAATTGGAGGAGAAGTATTAGGGTTTTGCCCATCTTAGTAGTTAAACATGGTCAGTTTTAGTTCAATCATTATTCGAGGACATAGTATTTCAGATGATAAAGCTACATTTTGTGACACCACTGATCTGTTGTCTTCAGATATGGCACTTTGGAGTGATAGAACAGCGTTGTTGTAATGATTTCTTAATGAGATGTTTTCATTAGGTCTACAATATGACGATTATGGAGTTAACAGGCGGGAGATAAAGATATAGCAAGCGTTACGGAAAACGTAAAAAAGTTCAGCCATTAAATGTGAACCAGATATAAGAGATAGGTGAAAAAGAAGGGATAGAAAGTATGTGTCAAATCTTATTAATCAAACTGGATGAGGAGGGAAAAGGGTTGAACGCTCGGAGAAAAATTGGATGGAAAGGTAAATAAAATCTCAGCAAATGTAAAAGCTGTTAGAAAAAAGTCAGAAGCCGTTAGCAAGTCGCAAAAGGAAGTGATTGAAAGGTTAGATAAGCAAGGTGAAAAAGCAAATCAAACATTAGAAGCGTTAATCTTAAAATATTTGCAAAGAAAGAAGTGCTGGGAAATGTTATAAATGAAGAGATAGAATGCTTGGATAAAGAAACAGAAGTTGAAGCTGCTGAGGACAAAAAAAGGGAAAGCAGAAGGATGATCAGCTTTTCCAGAAATATGGAAGTAAACATGAGGCAGAAGTGGAAGAAATTAGAGACCACTTTAAAAAGTGGTGGTAAGACAGATGATTTAAGAGAGAATGTTAGAGACAAAAATTTATTGGAGTCATTTGCAGTAACGCAAGAACCACCTGATATTAGCATTGACAACATACTTGGTGACCTCATTGGGGAGCAAATTCAATTTTTGTTCTACATACTGTTACAAGCGAGGTTACAGGTCAGCAGTTTAGAAAAGGTTAAGTTAGAAGAGGTAGCGTTTGCTTAAAAAGTAAAAGATGAAAATGGGGGGGGGGGGGGGCGGGGAGGGCATATCTCCCAGAGAATCACAAGCACTGATTGCAGAAATTATTTTAGCTATTTAAAAATCAAAAAATGTTATAAAATATTGGTATTTCTAAATTTTTTGTATATTTGAAAAATATGATGACTGAAAATTAAATTGGGATAGTCTGGTGCTACGTCCAGGTTTGGCCTTCAGTTTTCCAGTGACCTGACCCAAATGGGAATATTAGCCCCAAGAAAATGTATAACGATAAAACGCACACCCACAGCTGCAATAAAGCAACGATAAGCTGCAAATAATCATAACCCCTATGCATTGTGATAAACCTTTTGCATTTCTTTTATGTTTTCGTTTTCTTTAAAGGCAAAGAGAAAAGATGAAACGGTAGCCCATCATAGAACCTATGTCTACCGTCAGGTATTTTTGATTTTCAGTTGTTAAAAAAGAGAGGAGTTTTTCTGGTACCAGTAGGAGAAAGGAAGGATTCGCGCTCAGCTAGTGAACGAGTGAGAAGCACGCCATTTTTAGCGAGTAATTGTAGACCGCCATTTTGGGGTCGCTATGAATAAGTGAGGA
Organism: Schistocerca cancellata; assembly: GCF_023864275.1. Taxonomy (NCBI): domain Eukaryota; kingdom Metazoa; phylum Arthropoda; class Insecta; order Orthoptera; family Acrididae; genus Schistocerca; species Schistocerca cancellata. The sequence goes on along the minus strand of NC_064626.1, from coordinate 1,138,850,498 downwards.
GTATGTATTTCATATGTGCACCGTTTAGAAAAATACAGTATTGTTTTACTAACAGAAAGGTCGTGTGAGTTGTTATTTCCAATAGTACGATAATTACAAGAACTGAAGCCCACCTGTGTACTTTGGAAAATTACGAAGATCCGATAAGCTTAATGGGAACCCGGTCAAGATTTCAAAGGTGAAAATGGCAAACAAACTGAACTGAAAGAATGGTAAGCACAAATCTACAGCGGAGAAAGAAACTACTTCGCCCTGCAAAATAATATGAACTAATACGAACTTATTTCCAGGCATAGCTCAGCTTATTGTGCTTGTCATTCATACCGAAAAATTATCTCATTAATTCAATACATTTTGAAAAGCCACGCATTTCAACATTTTATCGTCATCTATTCCATTATTTTATTATATTATAAAGTGGCGACAAGTGACAGGCACGATACATAGTGGGCAAAACTTTGAGTACTAGTATTGTTAGGAAAATGAATATACATATACGTTAACAATTTCTTTGTGTTCCATGTTCCCTGATGATGTGACGGAGACGGTGATGTGATACTGAAGAAATACTATCAAAAGGAAATAATAAATAAATTAGAAGGAAGAAGTCGACAATACCAAGAGCGTACAACAAATCACAATAGAGGAAGTACCATTTACAAGACAACAATCAGGTAGGACCGCGCAATGCATATAGAGAATGCGTTCCAGCAGACGTATTAGAAAATCCAACCACCTACTTCCTAAAATCAAGAACCTAAAGCTTCAGAGATTAACGCTATTGTAGTAAAGTAGAGACAATGACATTTCTTTATTAGTACGGAAAATGTATTGATTGAACAACAATTGTGACTACAATTACATACAGCTGTATATGCATTTTTTCGCTTGAGAAGTAGCGCTGAAGTAAAATCTTAAAAGAGAAAATTTTGATTTTGATAACTGCAGTGGCATAAGAATTTCTATAATGGAGGGTCAAAACAATAAGGAAATGTCATTCAAAAATCAAAATGCCAATGTAGTGGATGTTCATTTGCAAAATGCAACAATGTGTGGTTTGGAACCGTTTAGCGGTGATTATTTGGATGCTGGGCGCGACATGCCATTGTTGCATTCGACGCCCGTGAATGCAGAGCATTTAATTACAAGCAGTACGTTGATTACAGTAGACGTAACTAATGGCACCTCGAGGCAAGAGAATATTTTAAATGAGAGTAGTACGCGTAGTACGGGCGCAGATGCTGACAGGAGTAGGCCGGAAGTGAATAGGGAAGATATGCAAGCCTTATTTCGAGCCTTAACAGAAACCATACAAACAAGCATGAATGCAGTGAAAGCAGACATAAATTCAAAAATGTCGTGTTTAGAGACTAAAATGTCAAGTTTAGTAACGGTACAAGCAGACATGACTAATATGAAAACAGACATGACTAATATGAAAGCAGACATAACCACAGTAAAATCCGAGATCGGGAAGGTTAATACAAACATGACACACGTTTCAGACGAGATAAAAAATTTGCGCACAGAACGCAATAGTCTGGACACGAACTTCACACAGCAGATTTCGCAAATCTCCACGGAGGTGGATAGGAAAATTAATGAACAAGTACAAATTTCGGCTCACGATATGGGTGAGAAATTAAAAAGCATAATGGGAGAATAATTTGAAACCCTAACAAACACATATCGACAGGAGCTATCCGGAATTAGAGAAACCCATGAGAATTTACAGGCAATGCAAAAGAATAAGCAGGTCAACTTGGACAATGTACAATCAGAAATAGCGAAACTACATTCTTTCTGTGATGACTTGCCAGAAAATGTATAAAAAATCACATTGGAGATAGGATTACTCAAGTTAGAAGACAAGAGAATCAACTCAGACATTGTGCAGCTTTATGAATCGGTAAAGAGCAATGCAAAGGACGAAAATACAACGTTCGCAGAAAAATGCGTACTTGAACAGCGTACTTATGAGGAAGAGGTGAAGGAAGTACTGGGGGACAAGGAAGAAGAAATCTTAAAACGCGTAGGACATTATATCAGACAGTTAGAACAAAGGTTAAGAGACGAAATAGTTAGAAAACAAAGTACGGTAATATCATCGCCGGGGGCGGTAAGCGGAGCGATAAACAGCCATCCGCCAGTGGGAGAAATCCGTGGCGCGGACAACAATGCCCAACCCACGCCGCGCGACCGCATGTCGACGCGCGACGCGAGCAACGGGCAAAACTTTGGTAAAACAAATATATCATCACCGCAGGGAAATGCTGTTCCGCTGTGCTGGACAGCGTTGTTAATGGATGAGAGCTTAATAAAACATCGACAGTTTCCCGTATTCTCAAATGAGAAAAAGCGAACGCACCCGGTAGTGTTTGTCCGAGCCTTTAGGAATGTACTGCCCAGGACTTGGACAGAAGCTCAAAAGATTAAATATGTAGTAGGACACACTGAGGGTGATGCCCTTTTGTGGGCTACGGAGATGTCAGAACTTTGCGAGACATGTTTGAGAATGCATTTGTGGATAAATTCTGGTCAACAGCTATCCAGGAGAGGTTAAGACGAGAGGTATTTAACCCAGTACCATATTATTCAAAATTCGGGGGGCTAAGAAGTTATTTTGAAAATTACGTAAACAAGACCCGTTACTGGAATAATCCGATATCTCATGTCGATGTACTGAAAATCTTAAAGAACAAGTTACCTGCAAATGTTAGGGAAAAATTAGTAACCGTTTCCGAATACAATCTCGAGTATTTTCTTTCAGTGCTCGACTCAATAAATGGGAACACGGTCAAGACTTCAAAGGTGAAAACGGCGACCAAACGTAGCATTATAAAGATGGTAAGCACAAATCTACAGCGGAGAAAGAAACTACTTCGCCCTGCAAAATAATATGAACTAATACGAACTTATTTCCAGGCATAGCTCAGCTTATTGTGCTTGTCATTCATGCCGAAAAATTATCTCATTAATTCAATACATTTTAAAAAGCTACGCATTTCAACATTTTATTATCATCTATTCCATTATTTTATTATATTATAGCGGCCACAGTGTCAAATGAATATGGTAAAAACTTATTGATGTATACTTCTGTAATGGCAGTATTATCTATTTATAAACTAACAATATGTGAATGAATATTTTAAAAGGTGACTTATAGCACTGAAATGAACTATGAATTAAAATGTAACAAGTGCACTAATGTGGTATCCTAGTCACAAGCATTATAAACATAAAAGCATTATAAACATAAAACAAAAGTTTACAATATAACATTCAAGAGGGCCTTATGACACCCCCAGGTGGATCAAGATATGCAATAAAAAGCATGTTAAACGCAGAACACTGAAGAACATTACATGTGACATATGAACATTAGCTTCCATACGTATTATGACGAGAATACAATAAATGGTGACTATGTGAGAATAATTCGAATAAATTGTAACTATCTAGCCATAGAATAAACAATTTTCTGTAATGTCTGTGAACTGTTAAGTATGAATTACACTCTAAGGTCTTCTTGGTACAATGTTACAAAAGTGGACATTGGAGTCGCCTTTTTCTCTGGATGTAGTCGACAATAGACGCTCAATATTTGGAATGTTGTAAATAGAGCTGCATGGTAAGAAAGGTGAAATTTACTAAGCAATACTTCTGTGTGTGTTTGTGTAATAATAGCACCTTCCATGTCAAATATGTAAGCATTTTCATATTTTATTTAAGACTATAGCTTCGAGAAATAACATTGCTGGCATACAACACTATGCTGCCATTACAAGGTGGATTTAATTTTCATTAAATTGTGAGAGGAGCACAGTTCTGAAAAAAGTAAATTATACATTCTGATTTGCAGCATAGTCATGAATGAATTTTCAGTTTCTTAATGAATATTTCTGCAGTAGGCTATGGCGCATACTTATTTAACAAAAGAAATAATTTCATCGGCCGTCGAAACTCGCGTAACTTCGGCCGTCGTAATTTTATATATATATTATTATTGTGATTATTATTATTTGATTGTTGCCGACTTACGTGGTGGGCCTTAATAAAAATGATATTTCATTTAAATTTTGATTTTACGATTAAATGCGTTCCTGAAGTTCTCCTTTTTTAACAATATTAATTTCAAATTATTCGTTACGTTAATGAATGTTAGACTCGTTGAATCTTAAAACATGAGCATATAAGTTGTACAATGTATTAAACTTTTCATATTAATTTCCTCGGCTAGTCAGTTCACCTTAAAGCATAAGATCTTTAGTTATTAGTTACAATTGCGGCCCACACACACGCGAGAGTTTTCTTACCTCCGTTAACCATTGTATTGTAGTCAGAGTCCTGGCTCTGGGTCTCGGCTATGGTACTGAAAATAAGAATCTTAAAGCTAAGTATTTTCTGCAACGTCGGGCGGCTGTGGAGAAAAATTAATATTATGCTAATAGCAGGCGAGTTTTCAGCTTCCGCAAATTTTTTTCATAAGTTAATATCGCCACGTAATGGCGTCGTTGGCTGCATCGGCCGCTGCAATTGTTGAGCTGTAAATTACTTAAATGCAGGTTAATTCAAGGAAGGCGGACATGAAATCGGGATCACCTCTTACAAATTAAAAGTGCACAATAATATTAAATCAGTATATTATGTGCTTAACTCATACAAATATGCTTACATTTGTCAGCACACGCAAGATGTCCGTCGACACACCAGAAAAACAAGAGAAGAAGTAATGAAGACGACTAAAAAATTAACAAAAGAGTGTATCTTGTCATAAATTATTTCTTTGCATTTGAAACTTGGACAGAGAAATTCTTATGTTACGGCTACATGAAAAAAAAATCTCTTACAAATTATGAATGTCTTCTTTATAAATATTGTCTTTTCGTAATATGGCACTGGGGACGCTATATTGCCCCCCGAAATGTTTATGTCATAAAAAATGTTCATGTTTTTTGACATAAATATTTCCTCTTTCATGTCCACAGTGTCCACACGCAGATTTTTCTTTCACAGTTTACATATGTCACATCGTATATTTACACAGTAGTAATTACTGAGGTGTGTTGCACACAAGGTGTAATACAGATGAAGTTCAAGGTGTACAACCACGAGTTAGTCCGGAATATTTGAAGTCCCAGGGGTGTCAACTGTTCGCTCCCCATTTGGCGCGGCCGTAGGGAAACCTGGGGAAAACCTCGCCGGAGCGACAGACTAACTGCTTTGGTCACTTTCACTTAATTGTTTCTGGAATGTCGTTGGAGTACAGGATGGGCATACAAATATTTTTGTTGCACTATGCAAAAAATGAGGTCATTATAACACTTGATTGCGGTGTCGTTGATGATCTACGCCGCGACGTTTGGCTCGCGACGGCGTCGGTTGGTGTGTTCGGTGCTCGGCGTTCGCGGCGGCTGCGGAGAGGTCAACGCCCGCCCGACGCCAGAGTGTGTCTCGCCGTCGCGGAACGTCAGAATCAGCTGATCGGCTGCACGGTTGGCGATGCGCTTCTGTCTCGGCCGGGCGTGGCGGAGTGGGATGATATTCGCCCCCCGCTCTTGTTGGCAGGAGTCAGCTCTGCTACGCATCTCCGACGTAGTACATGAAACATACACACAACCAACGTAATATTTGTTTCCCGCTGCAGATCGTTACGCTAGTGGGAAAGAAGAATTTATTAGTGCGGCAGTTGTTGTTAAGTTTTCGCCAGTTTCCGAGTGTCAAGCTAGCACTGTCTTGCAGAATACATGACATGGATCTTCTCCTGTGAATGAAGTTTTGATGCGCCACTGTTTCCATTACACGTCAGTTTTTGTCTTGATACAATTATTTATGTTTTCGCCGCACTCGCAGGCACTGGTGAGTGTCCCAGTACGAGCTTAGCACAAACATTCGCCGTTTCTGCGGTCGCTGTCTTGCAACAGTCCACGCATCGCATTCCAGTCTCGCATTGTTGTACTCACTGAAATTACAGCCTGTCCCAAAAATATTTACTGTGGGTTCACTACACGTTAACAGTTCACATTTATAAGCAAATTCACAGTTTTTCGTGCGTAATATTGGCGTTTGGCGTCTTTACCGCTGTTGAACGTTCAATACTAGCACTTCACTGTCCGTATCACAGTTTCACCTTCACAGTTTTTCACACTGCTTAAAGTAACTGTTTCGATTAGTTCACAAACGCTAATGTATTTCATTCAGTCTGAACTGGATTTTGGCTCGTGCTGGATTTTACCAGTCTCTTGCACTAATTATCTCTTTTCATTTTCCACTTAGAGTCGTACTTGCCTTCAGATTTTTTGACTATACAATTGTATTTCCGTCTCATCTGAGGTAAGTCCCCATGTCATGTCTGCCCACTCATTGCGTACTTGCCCTCCAGAGCCAGGCTCGACTTTACAAAACTTTGCCTCTCGCATTATTGAACACATTTTATAATCTAGGCCTAGCGTGCAAGTTCCTAGATTAATGTTAGATTTGTGACTTTTGTTTACCCTACAAATTCGTGCAAATCTCTGCCTTAGCAGATGGCAATATATTTTAACAGTGCTTAGCGGTAGTCGCGCTTACTGATTTGCTTTGTACCTTGTCCACAACACATGAGGTACCTTGGGTGATGTACACCCTGCACTCATGTTGTTCAGTAAATTATGATTTGGCATATTTCAAAATCGATATAGACATAAATACATGAAACGACTTATACACTATAATATTGAATTTCATAAGTTGCATTACTACTACAGTTCAAAAATATTCATGACACACTAATGAAAAATTCTTTCATCGTTACATGCTGTTGAATTTTTTTTCAATTGTTTAAAAATACTATTATTCCTTAACATCTACAAAAATTGAATCGCACTAATCTAGTGTGCCTCATTGTCTTTAAATGTTACACTAAAATCTGAACATTTACTCACAAAAAAAATACACTATAAACTTAACCTATCATACACAAAGGTAAACGTTGCTCTACTGAGCGCAAACTTCTTTAAGTCTTTGTATGGATAGAGTCCTTTAACCTCTCCCGATTCTACGTCACCCAACAAATAGCTACATCCATGTGGTATGTCTATGATTTTGTAGGGCCCGGCATACACCGGTTGCCATTTTTTATTCTTTTTCGCTAACAGAGATGACTTGGGATGAGTCCTTATTAGCACCAAGTCATCTGGTTGATACACTGTTACCTTCTTTATTTTCTTGTCATGCTTCTTCTTTCGGCGCTCCGCGCACCTCGTTAAGTTATTTAGAGTCTCAGCTATAATTTGTTCGTGAGGTACAACTTGTCGTGGTACAGTTGGTAATGGTGACAGCCAGCTGTCGGTTTCATTCTTCCCAAACATGACTTCTAATGGAGTATAACCGGTGGCTGAATGTGGCAATCTATTGTGGAGTTCCTCAAAAGTCGAAACGTATTCTGCCCACTGGGTGTGGCGATTCGGAATGTAAGTTCTCATGAACCTGTTCAACTCTTTAAAGGTACGCTCTACAAGACTGCTCTCCGGGTGAAATCGAGCTACAAAAATGTGTTTAACACCTTGCTCTTGTAGAAACGTTTTCCATTTGAGACCAGTAAAATAGGTGGCATTATCGGATAATATGATCTGTGGTTTGCCAACATTAACAAAATAATCTGTTCGTAATTTCTGAATGAGGGGTGTGGCCGTTGAAGCTTTTACAGGATACAATTTTAGAAATTTGGAAAAGGCATCATATACAGCAAATACATATTTCACACCACCTCTGCCAGTGGGTAGTGGCCCTAGAATGTCAACAGAAACTAGTCGTAATGGTTTGTTAGGAACAATAGGGTGCAATTCACTTACAGTGGGCAGATTTGTAGGTTTCGTCCTTTGACAAACTACACATGTCCTTACAACATTCTGAATTATTCTTTTCATATTCTTGAAATGACATTGTCTTGCAAGAAGTGCTCTACATTTTTCAATACCCACGTGTCCCCACGAAAGGTGCACGTGCCAGATTAAATCACTGATACATACTTCCGGTACACAGATACACCACCAGTCCTTGTTAACATCCTTCCGGTAATATAATACCCCATTTTGCACAGAATAATGGCTACCTATCTGATTTCCACCCGAAGCTAGGAGTTCTTGTTTGATTTTTCCCAAGGCGGGATCTTCGTCCTGTAAACTAGGCAGTCGCTTGCACGTCTGCAGGAACTTTTTTCGACAAGTAGGGTCTTTCATAACTAAAATTTTGTACTCTGTTGCCTGTTCTAGTATTGTTGTTAACTCAGGCAGACCTTGCGGCAACCGTGACAAGGCATCAGGCACTACGTTGTCACAACCTTTTATATACATTATTTGAAATTGATATTCCTGCAGAGCAAGCACCCACCTAGTCAACCTGTCGTGCATTAACTTGCATGTCAGCAAAAAACTTAAGGCCTGATGATCACAGAAAATTTTTACATTTTTTCCGTACACATAGTATCTGAACTTCTTCATGGCCCATACTACTGCTAGTGTTTCGAGTTCGGTGACTGTATATGATCGTTCACAACTTGACAACACTCGGCTTGCGAAACCGATTATTCTTACGTTCTTGTTTCCACCATCCCCATCGATTTGAAATAAACACGCTCCTAGTCCGACAGTGGAGGCGTCTGTAGCAAGGCAAAATTCCTTTGACATGTCAGGATGTGACAGTAGATTAGCATTTAGAAGGGCTTGTCGTATTTGCTCAAATGACTGCTGGCACAGTTCATTCCATATCCAGGGTGTATTCTTTCTCAACAAGTTTAACAGGGTATTATCATTTAAAAGCTGGTCAGGTATGAATCGTCTGAAAAATGACACTAGACCCAGAAATGCCTTTAACTGCTTCTTGGTTCTAGGAGGAGGGAAGTTCTCAATTGCTGCCATTTTCTTCGGATCGGGCACAATACCTGTAGGTGATATTACATGACCAAGAAATTTTATTCTCTCCCTGCCAAATTTGGATTTTGCGAGGTTTGCTGTTACGCCTACCTCAGAAAATCTTTTTAGTACGCATCTCAGCGTGTCCATATGGCTTTCCCAATCGGGAGTAGCTATTAATAAGTCATCGACATACAACGTTACTCGGTCCAACAAATCCGGTCCTAATACTTTATCGAGCGCTGCAATGAAGACACCTGCACTAACATTTAATCCAAATGGCAAAACTTTAAATTGGTAACTTCTGCCGGCAAACACGAAGGCAGTGTACTTTCTTGATGATTCAGTTAGTGGGATTTGCCAATACGATGAACGCATATCGACAGAGGTCAGATATTTAACTCCATAAAACTTCTGTATCTGTTCATCCAGGTTTTCTGGTCGCGTTCTGACAGGTACAATTATTTTGTTAATATTGCGCGCATCAAGCACGAGACGTATACTGCCGTCCGCTTTCGCTACGGCCACGAGCGGACTGCTGTACGGGGATAGAGATGGTTCAATTATCCCCCAAGCAAGCATTTTTCTTATTTCCTTCGTAACTGCCTCCTTCTTTGACCACGGGATGGTGTAGTTTGCGTGACAGAAAGTATCGTGAGGTACCACTTCGATGTCATAGGTGTAGCCCTCGATAACACCGGGTTTTTCCGAAAACACATTCTCATAATCTGTAAGTAGCAGAGTCAATTCGTTTTGTTGTGCTTCAGTCAAATGTTCTGACTCCCTAACTTTCATGGCTATCAGTTTCCTTTTTTCCTCTTTATCTTCAGTAATAAATTCTTTATAATATGCTTGTCTTGTACTTAAGTCAGAATATAAATTCATTACCTGTATTCCTTCGAATCTCGACTGAAAGTTCCGGCAATATTTACCATGCACTTCCCGTGTCCTCAACAATGGCAAAATTACACGTCTGTCCTCATTCATAAGGCTTACTTCCCCGCACAAGAGGTCGATTTTTGCGTCCCTCTGGCGTAAAAATTCCATCCCCAGGATGCAAGCAACACCTAATCCCTTAACTACTAGGAACGAGCTTTTCATTGCTTCATTTCCTACCGTAAACTCGACTTGCACCTGGTGCTTTATGATATGAGATTGTGCACCTATTGCACCTGTAACACGACAATTCTTCACTGGCAATACTGGTATTCTATTATTTTGACTCAAGTACTTGTAAAAATTTGCACTCATGACATTGGTTGACGCACCGGTATCGACTATTATGTGTATTGGTGCTCCATACATATCTGCTTGCAATATAGCCTGCACAACACTTTTGTCGGTTCGGTTACATTTCTGCGGTATGTCTACAAGTTCCTTTTCTATTTTTGTTCCTTCATTGTATCTCAGCATAAAAAGTTTATGGCTGTCATCCGTGAATTTGCCCTCACTACACCATCCTGCAGCCAACAACGGAGAGCGTATTGTGGCTGTCTTTAGTTTAACGGATGAGCATTAGTGGGTTGACAGTTGTCTGTCACTTCCACTAACCTCACATTGTGGTTCTGGTTGTTGTTGTTGCTACTGTTGGGTTGGCCACCCTGCCTCCCCGATGGTGTATTTTGATATTGTGTATGGCTCTGGTTTTGCGGTGGTCGGTTGTAACTTCCTGACATGCTCTGTGATGGACCTGGGTTGGCGTTCCATTGTGGCGCTGTGTTTTGTTGCCACTGTGGTGTCGGTTCATTACAACCACGCCACTGGTTTCGGTTATTCCGCCATTGCGGATTGCCGTTACCATTATATCCATTACTCATGCGTCCATCATGATGTCTCTTTCGATTTTGACGATTATAACCGTTGCCGTTTTAACCATTGCCACTGTTTGTGCCTCGATTCTGTTGCCGGTGCTCTTGCTTACTCCCGTTGTTACTACCGTTACTGTGGCTGCTATTGTAATCGGCTTTTTGTTGATTACAGCCTGCATAGTTCCACTTGTTTTCGGTTTTCGTATCTTCGATCAGTAAGTCAACAGAATCCACTATTTCCATGAATTGTTCTATATCGTATTCCGGCACATTGATGAAATATCTTTTAATTTCATTGGGCAACTTCATTTTTATCAATCTGATTATGTCACGATTGGACATTGGCTCGTCCCAGTACCTGGTTTTGTTTATATACTTTTCGAAATATTTGCGTAACGTTCCCATCTTAGGATTGTACATTTCTGGACTGTACAACTCCTTTCGTAGTCTTTCTTGGACGCTATCGGACCAGAATTTTTGCAAGAATGCACCTTCAAACTGTTGCATCGTTAGACATTTTTCGGACACGTCGGTGGCCCACAGTGCCGCGTCACCTTGAATAAAGGAGACCACGAACTGTATTCTTTGTCTGTCCGTCCATGTCCTGGGAAACACATTCCTGAAGCTCTTAATAAATACAACAGGGTGGACATTTCGTTTTTCGCTATTGAATGGTTGGAATGTCCTGTGTTTTATTATATTGTCCTCTTTTTTGCACGTCTGATTGCTACATTCTGGGACATTCATCACTTCGTGATGTGCGCTGCACGGTATCGCATGTTGTTCGTGCTCATAATTCGCATTAGGTTGCGGTTGCGCACTCGTACCCTGCCTACCGTCAGCGTTATTATAGTAATCAGTGCGCGGAGTCGGATTCATGATCTGTCCGCCACTGTTTACATTGCTTTCCAACGCAGACAGTCTTCGCGCGACCTCCTGTTGCCAATTTGGCAACTCCGCTGTCACACGGGACTTGATCTGTGCTAATTCGGCATGTACTGCGGCAGCGCTAGCGTCAGTATTTACACTCGCGGCCACAGTCGCTTGTTCTACAGCTGTTTTTACATCGCTTTCAATCTTTGCAGATATCTCGCGATCCTTTCCTTCTAGCCATTCATTTAATTCTTTTTCTACTTTTTGAGCTTGCACTTCCAAATATGCGTCAATACTTTTCCTTGCATCTATCTCCACATTATCCACGCGGTTGGTTAAAGTCTGGACATTATCTTCAAGCCTAGCCTGCGATATCTGTAATTTTTGCATTTCGCCGGCTAAGCTTTGCACAAGATCGGGTATTTCTTTGCACGCGTCCCGCATCTCGGCAAGTTCGCTTTGGATACTGTCTAGTTTGGCTTCACTGCGCTGCTCTTTGTTTTTCCCTCTCTTCTAACATTCTTTCTTTTTCCCTTTCTTTCTCTTCTCTTTGTTGCTCTTGCTCATAGAGCATCTGAGCCAGTTTCTGATCTCTTTCCCTATCTCTTTCTTCTAACCTGCGCAGAAATTCTGCAAATGGGTCTGCAATCGGTGAGCATACTGGTGTCCCGCTTAATCTAGCACTCGATTGGCCCCCCTGCCCTGGCAGTGGAGTTGTTACTCTATTCCCATTCTGCTATGGAGCGTCATTCACCGTCCACAGATCCTCGCCCCCCGCTCCGGAAATTATGTTATCCGAGGCGGTGGCTTGGGATTCGTTTACGTATTGCACATGATCCTCACTTTCCATATTAACAGAATTTTGTTCTTCTGGTACGGATGCTTTAGGTTGTCCTATCTTACCCATACTAAATTCACTTTAAGCCACTGACAAATCTTTAACACTGATACACACACGAATAATTATCCCCTCCAAAAATAAACATATAAATAAACAAAACACCGAAGGTATCTCATGTGCACATGGGTTCGATATTCCGCACAGAGCTACACAGGATGCTTGCACAATAGGCCTTACCTTACTTATTTTTCTTTCTCGCAATCCTTTTTCTTTTCTACTATTTTTCCTCTCCAGATCTCCTCAGGGTGTGGTTTTGTTGTTGTACATGTAAAAGAATTCATACAAGCATTAATATTTTACAACAATTAGACACATACATAATTACATTCAGTACAATAGAATCATATTAATCGGGCCCCAAAGTTGCGGCGCCAAACTCGCGTAACTTCGGCCGTCGTAATTTAATATATATATTATTATTGTGATTATTATTATTTGATTGTTGCCGACTTACGTGGTGGGCCTTAATAAAAATGATATTTCATTTAAATTTTGATTTTACGATTAAATGCGTTCCTGAAGTTCTCCTTTTTTAACAATATTAATTTCAAATTATTCGTTACGTTAATGAATGTTAGACTCGTTGAATCTTAAAACATGAGCATATAAGTTGTACAATGTATTAAACTTTTCATATTAATTTCCTCGGCTAGTCAGTTCACCTTAAAGCATAAGATCTTTAGTTATTAGTTACAATTGCGGCCCGCACACACGCGAGAGTTTTCTTACCTCCGTTAACCATTGTATTGTAGTCAGAGTCCTGGCTCTAGGTCTCGGCTATGGTACTGAAAATAAGAATCTTAAAGCTAAGTATTTTCTGTAACGTCGGGCGGCTGTGGAGAAAAATTAATATTATGCTAATAGCAGGCGAGTTTTCAGCTTCCGCTAATTTTTTTCATAAGTTAATATCGCCACGTAATGGCGTCGTTGGCTGCATCGGCCGCTGCAATTGTTGAGCTGTAAATTACTTGAATGCAGGTTAATTCAAGGAAGGCGGACATGAAATCGGGATCACCTCTTACAAATTAAAAGTGCACAATAATATTAAATCAGTATATTATGTGCTTAACTCATACAAATATGCTTACATTTGTCAGCACACGCAAGATGTCCGTCGACACACCAGAAAAACAAGAGAAGAAGTAATGAAGACGACTAAAAAATTAACAAAAGAGTGTATCTTGTCATAAATTATTTCTTTGCATTTGAAACTTGGACAGAGAAATTCTTATGTTACGGCTACATGAAAAAAAAAATCTCTTACAAATTATGAATGTCTTCTTTATAAATATTGTCTTTTCGTAATATGGCACTGGGGACGCTATATAGGCTATGGCGCATACTTATTTAACAAAAGAAATAATTTCATCGGCCGTCGTAATTTAATATATTATTATTATGTTGATTGTTGCCGACTTACGTGGTGGGCCTTAATAAAAATGATATTTCATTTTATTTTGATTTACAATTAAGTGCTTTTGTGAAGTTCTCTTTTTTTTAAGTATAAATTATTTGTTACGTTAATGAATGTTAGACTCGCTGAATTTTAAGACCTGAGCATATAAGTTGAACAATGTATTAAACTTTTCATATTAATTTCCTCGGCTAGTCAGTTCACTTTAAACCAAAAAATCTTTAGTTATTAATTATACTTGCGGGCCACACACACGCGTGAGTTTTTTTTCTTACCTTCGTTAACCATTGCATTGTAGTCGGAGTCCTGGCTCTGGCTCTCGGCTGTCGTACTGAAAATAAGAATCTTAAAGCTAAATATTTTCTGCAACGTCGGGCGGCTGTGGCAAAAAATGTATATTGCGTTAATAGCGGGCGAGTTTTTCGCTTCCGCAAATTTTTTATAAGTTAATATCGCCACGTAATGGCGTCGTTGGCTGCATCGGCCGCTTCTATTGTTGAATTGTAAATTACTCGAATGCAGATTAATTCAAAGGAAGGCGGACATGAAATTGGGATCACCTCTTACAAATTAAAAGTGAACAATAATATTAAATCAATATATTATCTGCTTAATTAATACAAATATGCTTACATTTGCCAGCACTCGCACCAAGACAAGAGAAGAAGTGAAGACGACTAAAAAGTTAACAAAAGAGCGTATCTTGTCGTCTCTATAGATCATTTTGTTATATTTCTTTGCACTCGAAACTTACACAGAGAAATTATTATAATACGGAGAAAAATTTATGTTCGCCTGAGCGGCTAGTGTCCACTTATTATTCAAATTTTAAATGTCTCTTCTTTATAAATACTGTTTTTTAAGTCTTTTCGTAATATAGCACTGGGGACGCTATATAGACTTTGGCCCATACTTATTTAACAAAAGAAATAATTTCATTAAGAATTCTGCTGATTAACCATAAAGCATTAAATATACAGGGTGTTTCAAAAAGGACTTTACAACTTTGAAAATTCATATAAATTAATTCATAGTACCTACATGTGTGATTGTGGTGTCAATTTGTAGGAAAATTCATCTAGTTTCGTCGCGCTTAGATCGCTAGTGCCGAATCGCGCTGAAAGGAGCGCTAGCAGCAGTTGCGTCAAAGAGGCTGCCTTCACTGGACCTGAGCGTGCTAGCTGGGTGTTTTGGTTGGAAGAATCGAAGTCGGCGACAACAGTTCAGAGTAGTTTCCGTACCAAGTACGCTATAAATCCTCCTAGTAGGACTACAGTTTATGAGTGGCACAAATGTTTTGTACAAACAGGGTGCTCGGTAAGACACGGGAAATCATCAGTTCGTCCAAGCACATCTGACGGTGTCGTTGAACGAATGAGACAACGTTTTGTCAACAGCCCTACAAAATCGACCCGGTGTGCATCGCGCGAACTGCAAATCCCACATACGACTGTTTGTATTTGGAACCGTACAGATTGATGATCGTACAAGCAATAAAAGACGCTGATAAAATTGCTTGCAAATACTTCTGTGCGAGTATGTTAAATCGATTACATGAGGATGAACATTTGTCAGAAAAAATCATTTTTTTTTTACGAGTCGACTTTTCACTAAAGTGGCAAGGTTGACACACATAACTGTAGGATTTGGGGCAGTGAAAATCCACATCAAACATGTTCGTCATAGCCCTAAAGTGAACGTTTCCACGTGCATTGAGCAAGAAGAAAGTGTATGGCCCCATTTTTTCCGTGAGAGAACCATCAACTTGATAGTGTACCTGGATATGTTACAACAATTTTTTATACACAGATCTATAAGGATGACCAAGAACAAAATGTTTGCTTCATTCAAGATGGTGCACCAACCCACTACCTGGCTGACATGTGGGATTTTCTCAGTGACTGCTTTCCAGGTCAATGGATTGGACGCGAGGCGCCAGTTGCATTGCCCCCATGTTTCCCAGACCTAGCACCTCTGGATTTTTTTGTGGGGATTCAGCAAGGATATCGTACCTCCTGTGCCAGCTTCTCTACCTGGACTTAGAGCAAGAATTTACGCTGACACTGAGCAAGCTACACCTGTAATGGTAGAGCGAGTTTGCGAAGAAACTCTCTTCCCATTGGATGTGTGCAGGACAACCAACGGAAGCCACTTACAACATCTTTAGTTTAAGATTTAAAAAACTTGATATGTTACCCAACAAAATTACACTAGACCCAGCTCTATATCTTCTTTCAATAAATTCATTTGAATTTTTAAAATTGTAAAGTCCTCTTTGAAAAACCCTGTATGATAGTAAATAATTTAAATTCAAAGATTTTGATCACAGTTGACAGAAGGAACAATGGATTTTTTTTCCATTTCTACTAAAGCTTATACATCTCTCTAACATATACACACTATATTCTGAACATACAAAACTCACTTTAAAAAATAAAAGGAATTAATTATTTCATAGTAGTAGAGGGATGTTATGTTATGTTCAGTTAACGGGGGAGCTAGAAACGACGGAGAGGCTCCGTCCCCACCGCAGCCGCAGTGGTCCACAACCCCACGACGACTACTTCAGTCAACTTCGCCCCTCCGCCGCCCCACACTGAACCCAGGGTCATTGTGTGGTTCGGCCCCCGGTGGACCCCCCAGGGAACGTCTTTCGCGCTCCACTATTTTTTCTGCACACTGGTTTACTTTGGTTAATTGTGTGTTGCGAACAAATGAGATTAATTATCATTATACTGGAGCTGGCTTCTTATTAAATGATCAGTTTTGTTACTGTAATTCAACTATCGTAAAAATGTTCTGAAATTATTTCCGTTATCAAAAATAATGAAGTTACCGTATGCAATGCTTAAAGAACCACAAACCTTGCAGTGGATTTTTCGTCAACATTAATTATTAATCAGTGCCACGGCTAACATTAGAGCATGAGACTATCATTGTTAAGCAGAAAATGATTTTTCTATAACTTTTATCAGTCCACAATTTTTTCATAGCAAGATTTTCTTTTGAGACATGAAAGTATTTTAACCTTGATACTGTTAAAGTTTACAATATTAGCAGCCCGCGTCCGCCTGTGAAACAACGTAAAATCTGCTGCTTTGTACTCCGATCTCGAACTGCTGTAAGAAATAACTTTAAATTCACTTTTTACCTGACTGCTTATTGCGGTATGGTTGCCCTTATTATCAGATCTGAATCTGCCGCGGTGGCGGCTCGTTCCGCCGTGTCGCATCTCTGCCCCAAAAACACTACTTAAAAAGCTGAATATGTCTTAAATAAATGGTTAAAATACCAGGCAAGCTTTCTAGTAATACTATACGAATTATCATTAAATAACTATATTTAAAACTCGAATAATAACAAATTCACACACTTTTCTTTATAATCAGCGCCTAATAGCGTCCAGCTTACATTCTTGACAAATGAAAGCTACCTATGCGTTAAACATAGCGTCACAGGTTCCTCCTCTCTACGTGACTCCAAGAAGACGACAACGACATTATTATTCTTACACTACTATTTATACAATAGCTTATTGTCATTAAATCTTTGAGTTTTTCTTTATTAATTATTTTCTGTGGCGGTTTCAGAACTCGCCGACACAGATATTATTTCACAAATCCACTACTTAATCCTTTACAAATACAAAATATATATCATAATTGTCTCTATTCTATTATTATTCAGAGTCCACAGACGTAATCAGTGCATATATATATAAATAAAATTGTTACTGCATAGTTATAAAGCATGTTTTACGAGGAAACATTATACGTCTCACACCAGACAAGTGTAACCCCTATATTTGCGTGGTAGAGTAATGGTGGTGTACGCGTACGTGGAGAACTTGTTTGCGCAGCAATCGCCGACATAGTGTAGCTGAGGCGGAATAAGGGGAACCAGCCCGCATTTGCCGAGGAAAATGGAAAACCGCCTAAAGACCATCCACAGACTGGCCGGCTCACTGGACCTCGACACAAATCCTCCGGGCGGATTCGTGCCGGGGACCGGCGCTCCATCCCCCCCGGAAAGCCGTACGTTAGACCGCACGGCCAACCGGGCGGGCTAGAGGGATGTTACACACAGTCTCTGTGGCCTTGCTCTGGGTCAGATAATGGAGAAGCTGGAGCAGCGTCATGACCACACAGCAGTGCCTCGCAGCTTAAAAACTGCTGGCATGATGAATTTATTATGCCGAAAGGAGGGAGAAACTGTTAAGTTGGTTTCCTGTGCGGATCTACTGCTGCTGCCTGCTGCCCACTTCCACACCAGCGACGAGTGATACCGGATTCGGGTTACTGCGAGTGCTGATCCCCCGGACTCACACTGGCTGCTGCTCGCCAGCAGACGTCACATGTCGTGTTATCAGGGCGGCCTGTCAGGCTCTGATGACTGCTGGAGACCGGGACGGTGCAAACCTACTGCCGTTTCCCCTTTTTGTTTTGTTTGGGTATTCTAATGTTCCGTCACTTTGCCTGGTCTCGGACCTTACCGTCTCTGGCTGTTTGGCAAGTAAGCAAATTCCTCTGAGTTTTACATTCACGCTGCACACTCTCGAGCATTTGGCCACCGTCGATCTGTCACACTGCCCGAGCTGAGTGTGGCACTTAGCTGCCTCTGGCCCCGTGCTCATCCGTAACGTCAGTTGCATTATTAATTAAATCGAGATGTGACACAGTTCAAAATATGCAACAACAGAAGCAATAACATTAGAGCAAAAGCGAGTCCCCAGATGAGGCATTTGTGAGACACCTGGGAATGCGTGGTTATGAGCTGCCACTGAACTTAGTACGAAAAACTGTCGCAGTTAGTAGAAATGTCATTGAAATGCAAACTTTTCGATTAAATTGGTATCTAGTTGAACTCAAATTTCACCCAATACTGTTTCAGTAGGTCACACGCAAAGACTCAATGTACTGTCGTACCTGTTGAAGCAGGTGTTCCACGTGGCAAGACCGCAGTCGCCTCTGTTGTGAGTCAAGCAGCCCCGGAACACGTCGGATATCGTGACAGCACTGTATGTCTCGCTACTCTATTTATGCAGCCACTCCCTTTTGAGACGTCCCCAGCAAGAAGAATTTAGTGGATTTGGATCAGGTGACCCTTCACCTGCAAAATGTACCTGTGCTGTATCATGTGTGTACCACGTTCCCAAACCGTGGACCTTGGGTGCCATATGGACCAAAATAAATGGGGAATTATTTGAAAAGTTTACATTTCCAACACGTTTGTACTGACCAGGGCAATATTTGGCGCTGAAGTCAGCGGTGCCTCGTAGCCACACATTCGAAACAATCTCACAAGTTGCTCGTGCATCGACCTGTGTTTCCTTCGACCTCCTCGCTTGTACTGCTTGCTGTGCACGCTGGAGAATGTGAGAGTTGTGGTGACAGGTGGACCCAGGTGAAACGTTGCAGACAGTTACAAACGACTTCAGTTTGCGATGTAGTGAGGTGGGCACGCCTGTCCTTGTTGCCTGCGGCTGTTGCTGACAAACGGGTGGTGGCTTCTCCCCCCATAGCTGTTTATCCGGCGCCCTGCATTCCGATGCTGGCAGCCATTGAGATCAATGGCACTGCGTACTGTGTTGTGCTGAAATAGCGGGGTCAATTCGGCTTTGACCAAAGACGTAATGTGTGATGTTATTTTGTTTGTGACGCAGATTGATGTCGATGAACGTTAAATGATTTCTCTAGACTTCCTCGTTAAGCGCATATATTAAAAAGTCGATGTAGATTGTTTTGTTTTGGTCTCGTAATTTGTTTTCGGCACCTTTTGTTAATGAAAGTAGTCGTGATTTATAAGGTCTTGATTTCTCACGCTGTTCGTTATGGATGAGTCAGTTGTTTTTACTCCGAAAATTCTGCTTCAGAAAATGAGTGACCATAAATCAACTATAAAATTTTTGCAGTCATTGGGCGTCATTGTTGAATTTTGCAAGTGCAGTGTCTATGGAAATTATATGGGTTTGACGAAGGTTGCGTAATCACGAACATCCGACGAATACATGTGGAGGTGCAGAAAAAAAACATACGTAGATCCATACACAGGGGGACGTGGTTCGAAAGATCGAGGCTGAATTTAGAAGTAATTGTCATGCTAACCTACTATTTTTGCTATGAATATTCTTGCAAATCTGTCATGCACGAAGCAGGGGTTTCGTGTGGCACTGTAATCGACTGGTTCTCGTTTTGTAGAGAAGTCTGCGGGGAATTTATAAAGTATAGGGGGTCATTGGGGGGGAGGGAGGGGGGGAGCAGGGGTTATAGTTGAAGTAGATGAGTCATATTTTGGAAAGAGAAAGTACGAAAGGGGGCATAAGGTTGTTGGGATTTGGGTTTTTGGAGTAGTAGTTTCTGGAGAAGATTGTGCTGATGTTGTATTTAGGGGTGTACCAAATCGAACAAAGGAAGTCTTGACATCTTTAATAGAAGAATGTGTGGAAGAAGGTACTGTAGTCATGTCGGATGGGTTTGCTTCGTACAAGGGGTTGGGTGAAAGGGGTTATCATCATTTCGTCGTGAATCACAATATTCAGTTTAAAGATTATAAGACGGGGGTATGTACTAATACTATCGAAGGGTATTGGGGGGACTGTAAAATCTGTTGTCGGGCGGGGAAAGAGGAGGATTTCAGTTTTGCAAGGCCACTTAGATGAATACTGTCGGAGGAAGAGTATTCCTAAAGGATATTATTTCTTGCATTTATGAAAGTAGTCAGCAAAATGTACAAGCCTCGTTTTGTTAGTTAGGTGTTGGTGGGTCTGAAACTTTTTTCTTGTTTTGCGTTTGGTTTTCTTATGTTACTGTATTGTGCGAGTGCTACTTTTTTGGTTTCTCTGGAGGAAGGATTTTCTGTCCTTTTAATATTTCCTGGTTACAATGGTGGGCCGAGGGGTATTGCTGTGTCTTTGCCGTAGCGTTTATGTGATTGACTCGTGGTTTCATTTTTTTTATTATTATTATTTTAAAATTTTGCGTCTGGTTGAGGGTGGATAGTAAGGAACAACTGATTTGGGTGGTACCTCATTCGTGCCTGACAGTTTGTGTTTCTTATTATTTTTTTCATTTGTTATTCTGGGTTTTGCTTCTTTCGTTACAGTTTCACCTTCTAACATTATTATTTCTTGTTATGTCCTTATTTAATTCTTGTCAGCCTCCATCTTTGACTCCTTTGGAAGTTCATATACGGTAAGTTTCTTTTTATGTAGCCACTTTTATGTTTTCCTTACCGATGTTTCTGCTACACTTCTCTTATTTTTACTGTCACTCCTGGTCTATCTATTTTACTGAGTGCTATTTTTACGTTTCATTTGTTTGCGTGTGCAGTAATGTGTGTAAAGATTTATTTTTTGAAAGTGTAGTCGTATTCTGTAGTTCACTAACAAGATCATTTTTCCAGCACGTTTCTGATATATGATTTTTGCGCAACAAACAGTAATATTGTAATCGGTAACTAGAAATAACCTCCTACATAGGTTGCTTCTAGTTACCGATTCCAACTGTTCGACTGTTTATTTATATCGTTTTTGCAGTACGTGTGTAAGATATAATATATGCACTCGTAATTGCTCTCGTGTTCTTATTTATTTCCGTCATCTTCAACTCGTGTAACTGAAATACGCGCGTAAATAATAGTCACGTTAAATGTATTATTTTATGGCTTGCTACATTCGTTTGTTTACGAGTATGATCCGTTCCATTCATAGATAGGCCATTGCAGCATCTTTGCCTTACGTATGACGTCATTGGTCAAAGCCGACGGGTGGTATCGGACACTAGAATTTATCCAAATAGCGTTCCACTCGAGGAACGGCTGCTCTGCTACGCAAATGGCCACAGCGGGGGCGTGTGGAGTCTGCCGCGCGAGGGGGTTGAGCCACTGTCCTCGGACAGAAGTCGGACTTCAGTTGGCACACTGGCACCAACTTGAGTCTCACCAGGAACTCGGCGTCGGTGGCGGCAGGCACGGAGGGCAGGTTGGTAGGACTGAGGTACCGAATCCTGTAGAGGACTCAGTGCTGGCGGCAGGGTCAGCCCGGTCTCGAACCCGTGGCTGCTGCTGGTGGAGCCCAGTCACCTCACTGTCCGGCGTCGCTCTGGCGCTGTGGTGGTGCTTCCAGTTTCCAGCGATGAGAGGTGATCCCTGCCTTAAAATCCAGACCTACACTCCTGGAAATTGAAATAAGAACACCGTGAAGTCATTGTCCCAGGAAGGGGAAACTTTATTGACACATTCCTGGGGTCAGATACATCACATGATCACACTGACAGAACCACAGGCACATAGACACAGGCAACAGAGCATGCACAATGTCGGCACTAGTACAGTGTATATCCACCTTTCGCGGCAATGCAGGCTGCTATTCTCCCATGGAGACGATCGTAGAGATGCTGGATGTAGTCCTGTGGAACGGCTTGCCATGCCATTTCCACCTGGCACCTCAGTTGGACCAGCGTTCGTGCTGGACGTGCAGACCGCGTGAGACGACGCTTCATCCAGTCCCAAACATGCTCAATGGGGGACAGATCCGGAGATCTTGCTGGACAGGGTAGTTGACTTACACGTTCTAGAGCACGTTGGGTGGCACGGGATACATGCGGACGTGCATTGTCCTGTTGGAACAGCAAGTTCCCTTGCCGGTCTAGGAATGGTAGAACGATGGGTTCGATGACGGTTTGGATGTACCGTGCACTATTCAGTGTCCCCTCGACGATCACCAGTGGTGTACGGCCAGTGTAGGGGATCGCTCCCCACACCATGATGCTGGGTGTTGGCCCTGTGTGCCTCGGTCGTATGCAGTCCTGATTGTGGCGCTCACCTGCACGGCGCCAAACACGCATACGACCATCATTGGCACCAAGGCAGAAGCGACTCTCATCGCTGAAGACGACACGTCTCCATTCGTCCCTCCATTCACGCCTGTCGCGACACCACTGGAGGCGGGCTGCACGATGTTGGGGCGTGAGCGGAAGACGGCCTAACGGTGTGCGGGACCGTAGCCCAGCTTCATGGAGACGGTTGCGAATGGTCCTCGCCGATACCCCAGGAGCAACAGTGTCCCTAATTTGCTGGGAAGTGGCGGTGCGGTCCCCTACGGCACTGCGTAGGATCCTACGGTCTTGGCGTGCATCCGTGCGTCGCTGCGGTCCGGTCCCAGGTCGACGGGCACGTGCACCTTCCGCCGACCACTGGCGACAACATCGATGTACTGTGGAGACCTCACGCCCCACGTGTTGAGCAATTCGGCGGTACGTCCACCCGGCCTCCCGTATGCCCACTATACGCCCTCGCTCAAAGTCCGTCAACTGCACATACTGTTCACGTCCACGCTGTCGCGGCATGCTACCAGTGTTAAAGACTGCGATGGAGCTCCGTATGCCACGGCAAACTGGCTGACACTGACGGCGGCGGTGCACAAATGCTGCGCAGCTAGCGCCATTCGACGGCCAACACCGCGGTTCCTGGTGTGTCCGCTGTACCGTGCGTGTGATCATTGCTTGTACAGCCCTCTCGCAGTGTCCGGAGCAAGTATGGTGGGTCTGACACACCGGTGTCAGTGTGTTCTTTTTTCCATTTCCAGGAGTGTATTTATATGCCTCTGTTGCCTATCTGTTTCACTAAAACAAGGTGCCCAGTCAAGCCACCATCAAGAGAGTCGTGCTTGTGTGGTGACATCGCCCCACTTACTACGCAGTTACCACTGTGCGATGTCGTTTACTGCTGCGCTCAGTTATCATTGCTTCGCAATCTTCAGGCGTGTCTGTTATTGTGACTCACATATCATAGCTCTGGTGGCTTCCGACTCGTGTCTGTTAACACAGCACTCTACAGTGGCTTCTGTGCTGTTTCTCCTTACTTTTGCTAAAGACTTAGAATTTTCTGTCCAAAGGCTGGCTAGCAGCACTGTACTTGTATTGTCCTACACATTCAGCTGTATCAGTTTTTCCCTATTAATGGTATTACACATTATGTACACTTCCAAACAGACAGTCCGCCTTATATGTAACCAAATCATGGAGAGCATCTGGCTTGTCCTCGGTGCAGCCTGACCAATGCTCAATCTTGCAGACACTGCAGCAGAAACTGGAAGCTAGCTTAGCGTGGTGGAGATGTTTTCCTCTTTCGTCAATGACAACCATCATATATGGAAAGCATGCTGCTGACAGCTGTTTATCTATAGTCTTTCGTTCATTTATTGGGTGCTATAGCTCTGCTTATCATTTGAATCATTTACTTCTAAAAGGGGACATCCAACGATTTATAAGTTATTCAGGAGGAGGAAAAAGCATTCCACAATCCTGTTTAACAATTTAAAATGGTGAATTTATTTATATTATGTGAAATGATTCATTTTTTGGAATGTGTAAGACTGATATGACACAGATTGAAAAATATGTGTAGCTGCTATCGTTGTTTTTTTCGGACATGGAGTTATATCCTGGCAGTAATAAATGAGGAAGCAAATATATTGTAAGGCATTTATTGAAATTAGTTAAAAGTAATAAAAACTTATATGTAAAGAATGACTCAATGACGATTTCCACCCTTACAGACTACTAACGGTTCTTATTGTCAAGTCAGGGAGTTCAAATATCTGGCACAATATTCAGAGATGAACCATCCAGTAAAAGGGAAATACAGGCAAGACTACAGGCAGGTAATCATTGTCACCACGGTCTTAATATTCTCCTCGAGTACAGAAGTTTGTCAAGACATTTCAAAATAAACATCTACAAAACACTTCTACAGCCAGCAGTACTGTAAGGATGTGTCACCGGAAGTACAACCAAGCATGATCTGAACAGACTGATGCTATTTGAAAGGAAAATCCCTAGGAAGATTTTTGGACCAGTCTACGATAATGTGAGTGAAAAATGGAGGATTTGTCACAGTACAAAGTTGTATGATATTTACAAAGAGCCGAACATCGTGGCTATAATGAAGACAAGACGACTCCAGTGGGCAGGGCATGTTGCTCGAATGCAGTAGAACCGATGGCCAAAAATTGTACTCAATACCAAGCCAACCGGCAGAAGGCCCGTAGCAAGACCTAGAACTCGATGGAGTGACTGCGTAGCTAAAGACCCTCAGAGAGTGGGAATGCTGGAAGGCTGGCAGAAAGGAGCTGAAGACAGGCTGAAGTGGAGGCAATCTCTCAAAGCAGCGCACGATCCTTTGGGCCTGATCGTGTAAAGAAGAAGAAGAAGTAAAGAATGACAGTATTTCAAATGCAATAATGTAAAGCATGGATAGCTCTCTAGTGTACAGCACTAAACAGAAAAATTACTGTACATATTCATGATATGAAGTACATGTAAATGATAAACAACTTATTGGTTCTATACGGAAGCTTGTTCACAAAACTATATTAAGTTTATACAAAAATCAATGTAAAACACTTTTTAGTCACCTTTGAGTCATCTTAGTCCGCTTCTGTTGTAGGCTATGTCTTCAGCTGATCGTAAAAACTTGTTACGATCTGTAATATATTTCAGTAGTTCTCTTTCTTCTTGTTGTTTATGGGAACGTTCCCATCGTGTGACTCTACTCCAGGAAGCCTTATGTTCTTCTCGGTTAAATTTGACGTGGGTTTCACTAATGAAAGGTACGGGCTTTGAGTCCCAATTTAGGAGCTAGCAATTAGTTGCCCCTTTCTTTTCTGCACTGTACTCGTGGTACACAAACTAAAGGGAAGCAAATGATTACTTTGTCCCGTTGCTAGCGACTCTTGCCATTATTTCATCTGAAACGACAATTTTTTTTGTATAAAGCGATCCATCATGTTTTAAAATTCACTTTTTTGGTTGTTTTCGTTGCATAAACTTTAAAGCAACCAAGGCAGCGGGATCCGGTGATAAGGGACGTGCTGTATCTGGCATAAGCACTCGATCGCACATTCGTGACCTCTTCTTCACGACACCCAAGTCATGCTCAGGTGGTGGATGACAGGGACATCCGATGGGGAAACAGTGGTAGATTTTGTCAAGTCTGTTAATGACAAAACATTTTTATCACAATATGATTACGAGCTTGGCCTTTGAAAACATTGCTGAATAAGTGAAGTTATCTTACGGGGAGAAAGTACGCAATGTGAAAATATACAGGGTGCACTCTTCGTTAGAACCTTTCTTAACTCGGACATCATGACAACAGTAACACATACCTTGATCTGTTTTTATGTTATGTATCTCTAATTTAAAAATCCATAGCGTACTAAAAAGTAATCAAAATTACCCTTATTTTGTTTTCTTATTTTTTCATCAATATTTGAAACTGCAAACTTTGAGTTGCCCATCTTAATATTATAACAGCATAAGTAATCAAAGTTTTCAAAAAAAACCATTGACCGTTTCAGCATGATTCCAGGGCTGCCACAGATTTATTTCTGAAACATGACAACTCCTGGAGTGTCCCCTATGTAACGCGTCCTCTTATATTATTATGTTTTGCTATTGTCGTTGTTAGAAAAATCTTTATTCAGTCGGTCGTCAAAATTTTGAAATAAAAGTTATTGTGGATGTCGCGTAATAAATATTTCGCGTGAAACGCTGTTGCGAAACAGGCAAAGATCAATTGTGGAAACTAAGCCACTGAATATTACAAATAATGTTATTAAAGAATACGGCCGACTGACTACATCAAATAAGAGGGCAAGTACATTCGCGAATGAGTGGACAAAAAAAAGAAAAAACCACGTTAATACTGTGTAGAAAATATAGTTACGCTTAAATGTATGCGAACATACGAACGGGATAGAGGCACGTACATTTTGAGTGTAATCATCCTCCGTGGCCTGGATAAAAAGAATTACAGTTAAATGCCTTTATTCATCTTAGAACGTAAATGCGTGGACTTCGAAAGTAAATGAAAAGAAAGACTGCAGGTTTTGAATGTAGCGGCAAATTTATTGAAATTGACGGTAGCGGCCACGAAAGGAAAAAGATGAACGCACTCACGTACCTCTATTGTTGAGTAGCGTCGCCGTGAAGATCGTCGCCTCCATCTAAATTCTCTGCATAAAATTAAAATAACAGTAATAATTTTCCAGAATTTCAGGAGCTTGAATCCATGGTATCACAAAAGACGAAATCGCTCTGCTTCAAAATCACTTTCATTATTTAACCCAATTTTATCAGTAAGAAATGGCACAACACGTGTTAACTAACACTAGGGCAGGATAACAGCGAAAGGTAACTTATTCTAAAACTAATAAACGAAAAGCGTAAAGCTTCTTTTGTTTAGTAAATGCTTTACGCATTAATCTCTGGTAGTTGAATTAGTCTCTACATATTCATAAAAAAATTTTATATAATTCCTTTACACCTATTAGAAACAACTGCACATTTAAATCCGCTCTCTACGAGCAGGAAGGCAATGTCACTCTCCCATTTTAATTCCAGTCGATGCATGTATGTCTCTAGAAACTGAAACTACCAAAAACTGCATTTTGTCCCCTTTTTTTTGTATAAAGCGATCCATCATGTTTTAAAATTCACTCTTTTGGTTGTTTTCGTTGCAGGAAGGCAATGTCACTCTCCCATTTTAATTCCAGTCGATGCATGTATGTCTCAAGAAACTGAAACTAACAAAAACAGCATTTTGTCCCCTTTTAGTAATAAACGATTCAATTTAGATCTATTTACGTTAGCTGAAAACATTCTTCATAGCCTTGACATCACTGCGTAATACTATGGGCATTACTCGTGTGCTGCCCAAGGGTAATGGGGTCCACGACCAGACATAATCGGACCCTCAGTGGTACAGCACACCAGTTTCTCCAATTCTGGACCGAGAGGCAGTGGCGGCCGCATGGTCAGTTTATTCGTCCTATTTTAAAACACAACATGCCTCTCCAGCCACAAAGCTTTTATCTCGGCTGTTTCTGGCCACGGAACTCTACACATATACAACTGAGCTCTGCACGTACAATCAGCCTGTTACAATATGTATGCGATTTAAGTTTCTGTTCCGTCTTGACCGTCCAAATGGACTAGTCCTCGCCAACATGTGTCGATCACTGAAAGGAGAGTACATCTTGGTGGTGCTCAAAGACGACTTTATTGCCAAAAGCTAAAAATTTTTCGAGCTAGAGGTGGAGCCCGTCAGCGGCGTGAAGGGTGAATCGGGGGATAGCTGAAGCTGGGGACAGGTTCGTCGAGGAAGGCAAAGGGGTCTTCTCCGGAGGAGCACCTGCAGACCATGGCGTCGTCCTGGCCGCCGACCATGGCTTCCCACATGGGGCCCGTTTCCACCCACGAGTCCAGCGGATCCTGGAGCGGCATATCGATGTATTCCTGCCGACAGACAGAGAGTCAGGTCAGATCCGCAAAGCTACTCTACCCACCGTTTACCGTCTTCAACATCGTACGAGACGTAAAGTTCAACAGTGAACCACTTAACCGATCGTATGACATTCACACTCCATGAGTAAGGTTTAAAGAAGGTCAGATGTACGGATAGTGTGTGCTCTATATCCACATACTAAAAACCAGCAGGTGTCCATACATACATCTTCATCTAACACGTCCACTTGCCCACTGGAGGTGCTCTGACAACACAGAATTCACTGTTCAGTCTCATCCTGTACTACTGTATGTCAGCTGGAACTCAGAGGGGTGCAACCGTCAGCATACGGCCGAAGTACGTTCGATCGATTGCAACGCTCACCTCTGGGCTCGCATCTTGAGGTTCCAGCCTCGAGACCTAGTGGGCACAGTTTTACACTACTGGCCATTAAAATTGCTACACCAGGAAGATGACGTGCTACAGACGCAAAATTTAACCGACAGGAAGAAGATGCTGTGATATGCAAATGGTTAGCTTTTCACAGCATTCACACAAGGTTGGCGCCGGTGGCGACACGTACAACGTGCTGACATGAGGAAAGTTTCCAACCTATTTCTCATACACAAACAGCAGTTGATCAGCGTTGCCTGGTGAAACGTTGTCCTGATGCCTCGTGTAAGGAGGAGAAATGCATACTATCACGTTTCCGACTTTGATAAGGGTCGGATTGTAGCCTCTCGCGATTGCGGTTTATCGTATCGCGACACTGCTGCACGCGTTGGTCGAGATCCAATGACTTAGCAGAATATGGAATCGGTGGGTTC
Source organism: Schistocerca cancellata (assembly GCF_023864275.1). NCBI lineage: Eukaryota > Metazoa > Arthropoda > Insecta > Orthoptera > Acrididae > Schistocerca > Schistocerca cancellata. The sequence continues at coordinate 1,138,821,495 of NC_064626.1, read as the reverse complement.
AGGAGGGTAATACGGCACGCTGTGCTGGATCCCAAAGGCCTCATATCACTAGCAGTCGAGATGACAGGTAACTTATCCGCAAGGCTGTAACGGATCGTGCAGCCACTTCTCGATCCCTGAGTCAACAGATGCAAACGTTTGCAAGACGACAACGATCGGCACGAACAGTTCGGCGACGTTTGCAGCAGCTCGGAGACCATGGCTGTGGTTACCCTTGACGCTGCAAAAATGGTTCAAATGGTTCTGAGCACTATGGGACTTAACATCTGAGGTCATCAGTCCCCTAGAACTTAGAACTACTTAAAGCTAACTAACCTAAGGACATCACACATCCATGCCCAAGGCAGGATTCGAACCTGCGACCGTAGCAGTAGCGCGGTTCCAGACTGAAGCGCCTAGAACCGGTCGGCCACTTCGGCCGGCTTTGACGCTGCATCACTGACAGGAGCGCCTGCAGTGGTGTACCCAACGACGAACCTGGGTGCACGAATGGCAAAACGTCATTTTTTCGGATGAATCCAGGTTCCGTTTACAGCATCATGATGTTCGCATCCGTGTTTGGCGACATCGCGGTGAATGCACATTGGAAGCGTGTATTCGTCGTCGCCATACTGACGTATCACCCGGCGTGATGGTATGGGGTGCCATTGGTTACAAGTCTCGATCACATCTTGTTCGTATTGGCGGCACTTTGAACAGCGGACGTTACATTTCAGATGTGTTTCGACCCGTGGCTCTACCCTTCATTCGATCCCTGCGAAACCCTACATTTCAGCAGGATAATGCACGACCGCATGTTGCAGGTCCTGTACGGGCCTTTCTGGATACAGAAAATGTTCGACTCATGCCCTGGCCAGCACATTCTCCAGATCTCTCACCAACTGAAAACGTCTAGTCAATGGTGGCCGAGCAACTGGCTCGTCACAATACGCCAGTCACTACTCTTGATGAACTGTTGTATTGTGTTGAAGCTGCATGGGCAGCTGTACCTGTACGCGCCATCCAAGTTCTGTTTGACTCAATGCCCAGGCGTATCGAGGCCGTTAATACGGCCAGAGGTGGTTGTTCTGGGTACTGATTTCTCAGGATCTATGCACCCAAATTGCGTTAAAATGTAATCACATGTCAGTTCTAGTATAATATATTTGTCCAATGAATACCCGTTTACCATCTGCATTTCTTCTTGGTGTGGCAATTTTAATGGCCAGTAGTGTAGCAAGATCCGTTAACTGATGACGTCATATGCAAGGAAACTATGCCAATCAACTACATCTGGTAACAAAAGCTAAATTCTCCCCAAACAGGGCCAAAGGCCCAACGGTACCGACCGGCCGCCGTGTCATCCTCGGCCCACAGGCGTCACTGGGTGCGGAGACGGAGGGGCACGTGGTCAGCACGCCGCTCTCCAGGCCGTGCGTCAGTTTACGAGACCGGAGCCGCTACTTCTAAATCGAGGAAAGGGAGGTAATGACTGTGGCACGTAAAGTTCCCTCCGACACACACCGTTGGGTGGCTAGCGGAGTATAAATGTAGATGTAGATGTAGAAGAGTGGCTGCTCAGTTTGTCTCATGAGGGCCGAAGGCAGCCCGTTCCTAACAGCGCTCGGCAGACCGGACAGTCACCCGGCCGAGTGCTAGCCCAGCCTGACAGCGCTTAACTTCGCTAAGAACTACAACTTGTACAAGTCTCCAATTAATTTTTTGGAACTTTCACAATTTATTTCCCGTTACAGTCTCCTAATAAAGCTGAGTCCGTAATATTATTACCCTGTGATAAACACGTTGTCCAAAAAATCAGTCATCCCAGGAGAAATCATGGCTTAGCATGTGACACTGCACCTAGCCCTGATGTGGTTGCAGTTTGGCGAGGACGCTTCCACAGGCTTCTTCCCCTCAAAGGCATTCATTGCCAGTCGAGTAGACTGCCAGCCTATTAGGATGTCAGCTGCTACGTCCCACCTGCTGCAAAGCCGACTCCTTTTGCCGCGTGATTAGCCGAGCAGTCTAAGGCGCTGCAGTCATGGACTGTGCGGCTGGTCCCGGCGGAGGTTCGAGTCCTCCCTCGGGCATGGGTGTGTGTGTTTGTCCTTAGGATAATTTAGGTTAGGTAGTGTGTAAGCTTAGGGACTGATGACCTTAGCAGTTAAGTCCCAAAAGATTTCACACACATTTGAACATTTTGAAACCGACTCCGCTCCTTTTCGGGTGGGGTGTTTTTACGACCACTGCTCTCGCACCGGGCTACACGGCTGCATTTGTTGCAGACGCAGTGCAAAATCCACGGTGACGCCACCAAGTCGGCCGATTCTGTGCACGTCGTGGTTATTAATAGGTTCTACGTACATTGACATCTGTGTAACTGTTCTGCAAACACTGGCAGATTTAAAAACACAAGTTTATTTCTTAAAATACATCACACAAACGGCTTCCTGCATTCACAATGCATTGCTGGAGACGTTCGCGTAAGCTCCTCATCACATTGTCAGTCGTTTCGTGAGAAATGGCCTCTGTTCCTTCGAATTGTGGCTTTCAGATCGTGAATATTGTCGAGTCACCATAAAAGCCGTTTTTCTTGAGATGATGCCACAGAGGAAAATTAAGGGCTGAAAAACCAGTTTATCTCGGCAGCCATTCCTTGTGTCCCAAAAATATCGGACGTTTTGTTTACTGACGAGCCCAAATGGTTCAAATGGCTCTGAGCACTGTGGGACTCAACTGCTGTGGTCATAACTCCCCTAGAACTTAGAACTACTTAAACCTAACTAACCTAAGGACATCAAACACATCCATACCCAAGGCAGGATTCGAACCTGCGACCGTAGCGGTCGTGCGGTTCCAGACTGTAGCGCCTTTAACCGCTCGGCCACTCCGGCCGGCTGACGAGCCCATGCACATGAAAGATTGCCTTCTCAGATACCACAACACTTGTCTGAAATGCCTCACCCTGGTGAGCTCTATCCATTAGTGTTGTGCAGAAACCGTGCTTACTCAATTTATCTCCTGATCTTAAATGCTGAGCCACTTGTAGCTTACAATGATGAAACTTCAAATCGAGTTTCACAATCCTCCATAGAGACCTGCGAGGGATCTGTCGTATTCTAGACTGATGTCTGAGAGATCGCTACGGGCTTCATTGCAGAGATGTATGCTCTCGTCGGATATTTTCCGACGATAGGACTGTCATTTCAGGTCCCTTGTGCTTCACATTAATTACAGAACCCGTCTCGTGCCATCGTCTTATCCAAGTTTATTTTATAACCCGGAAACGGTGGCGCTTTGCGCGTTGGACATCAGCAACATTCTTCTTCCACTGCCTCTGTAGACACCTGTACCGGCCATATATTGTACTGAACTGAATGGCGTACTGTGTGGGTCCGATTAGACACGGTAGGGTGACCAACGGAAAATGTACCAGTTCTCGTGGGCCACCCTGTACTTATTTCTCATATCGATTTGAAGTGACGTCATCAATCAGTGGATACTGGCAGATTTTCTCTCGTGACTCCCGAAGGAAGGCCCTGCCAGTCAGTAGCCACGGCTGACAGTTTTGCATAATTCGGGTTAATCAGAGACGCCAGATGCATCTGTAGCTCAGTCTCATTCGCAATCTTTGTGTATTTTGCCGATAAGAAACATAAATATCCTCTAACCATTCAAGTGAAATCATAATTTAGCTTACATATCTTATGTAGAAATGAAGGGAATGAAAATTATTTTCTTTTATGCTTCAAAAAACGTTTTCTGTACAGTCTTATGAAAGAAATGTTTATGACAGACGATGCGAGTCCCAGCTATCTGTGAATGTTGACAGCTTGGAAGAGAATCTGCATCCATGTCTACACCCATAATCTACGCTCATGCTCATAAATTAAGGATAATTGCAGAATGTGGTGCCCCAAACGTGGCACTACACAAAACTGGTGCTAAGAGCATAGGCACATAGGGAACACAAACGACACAGATCTGTAAGTCCACGGTACTGGTGATAAGTTGAGAAAACTGTCCCGAAACACATATGCTACAAAACACCACTGTTTCCTGCGCATGTGCCCCGACATCAATATGGAATATGATCACCATGCACACGTACACAGGCCGCACAACGGGTTGGCATACTCTGGATCAGGTGGTCGAGCAGCTGCTGGGGTATAGCCTCCCATTCTTGCACCAGTGCCTGTCGGAGCTCCTGAAGTGTCCGAGGGGTTTGAAGACGTGCAGCGATACGTCGACCGAGAGCATCCCAGACGTGCTCGATGGGGTTTAGGTCTGGAGAACAGGCAGGCCACTCCATTCGCCTGATATCTTCTGTTTCAAGGTACTCCTCCACGATTGCAGATCGGTGGGGCCGTGCTTTATCGTCCATCAGAGGAAGGTAGGACCCACTGCACCCCTGAAAAGGCGGACAAACTGGTGCAAAATGTCGTCCCGATACACCTGACTGTTACAGTTCCTCTGTCGAAGACATGCAGGGGCGTACGTGCACCAATCATAATTCCACCCCACACCATAAAACCACAACCTCCATACAGGTGCCTTTCAAGGACATTAAGGAGTTGGTATCTGGTTCCTGGTTCACGCCAGATGAAAACCTGGCGAGAATCACAGTTCAGACTATACTTGGACTCGTCCGTGAACATAACCTGGGACCACTGTGCCAATGACCATGTACTATGTTCTTGACACCAGGCTTTACGGGCTCTCCTGCGACCAGGGGTCAGTGGAATGCACCTTGCAGGTCTCCGGGTGAATAAACCATGTCTGTTCAGTCGTCTGTAGACAGTGTCTGGAGACAACTGTTCCAGTGGCTGCAGTAAGGTTCCGAGCAAGGCTACCTGCTGCAGTACTCTGTGGCCGTCTATGGCCACTGATGGTGATATATCAGTCTTCTTATGGTGTTGTACACTGTGGATGTCCCGTACTGTAGCGTCTGGACACGTTTCCTGTCTGCTGGAATCGTTGTCATATCCTTGAGATCACACTTTGTGGCACGTGCTACGATCTGCTGTGTTTGACCAGCCTCCAGTCGCCCTAGTATTTTACCCCTCATAATGTCATCAATATGTGTTCTTTGAGCCATTTTCAACACACAGTCACCATTAGCACGCCTGAAAACGTCTGCACACTTACTCGCTGCACCTTACTCTGACATGCACCAACACACCTCTGCGTATGTGGACTGCTGCCAGCACTACCGTGCATAATAGTTGCTTTTGTTCTTTATCAGAAAGCACATTGGTGCAAGGCTACTGGGCGTGACATTCAAACTTAAAAAGGAAATTGTATAGGTTTTATGTAATGGATATTATTGTTACTTTATTTAGAACATGAATGCGGTCAAGCTTTGATTATTTAAATATGTTAAAACGTAAAATAATTTAGAATAAGCTGTAGCCAATCAGATGGACGGCTTCAGAGAAAAGAACTAAACTAGCCAGTTGAGCGACGTTGTTCGGCACGCTGGATACGCGGCCGGGGACGGGCGAAGGGACTGTGCGGGTGGAGACGTGAAAGCGGTCGGTCAGTCTTCAGGTAGCTAGGAAGCGAAACGATTTAGAAAATTTCAGGTTGGGTGATATCGTGGGACTTAGTCTGTGAGAGGTGAGCAGCCCGCGCCTGGTATGAACTCTCAACTTTTTGCATAAATAACGAGGTGGACAACTGAGACAAACGGATATGCGCTCGAGGGTAACAGTAACTCTAAATACGACCACTTTCACTATTAGTTTGCTTTCTGAATAAACATTATTCTAGCCAAATCGCAACTGCATGGCCTACATCATTTATGGGTCGTTAATTTAGTTCCTGATATTATTATTACAGTTATTATATCTTATATTAACTTTCTATGTTTCATACAATTTCGCAAACTTGCCATCAGCAAGACAATTTAACCAAAGAGGTTTCTAATTTAAAACGTTAGATGCGACACGTGCGTTTCAACTCCTAGACAAGATTGAACCAAGACATTTTGATGAAGAGGAACGGCATGTGTGCCAGAACATCTTTGGGATGTTAGATCGCAGTGTGATGCAATTAAAAACTACTGTCACCACTCAGATTTGAACCAGGGACCCTTGGTACTACATACAACCTAACACTCCACCAATTCCCCCATGCATGCCACATGTATCAGCAGATACGGTTTTCCTTTTCTCTAGTAGTTCTGATGTTACTTTAAGTTAACATTTACATCCGTTCTGTTGGATGACAGCACGTCGTATGAACTAAATCAGAGTTTTGGTTGATACTCTACTGACATACAACATATGGTTCAGATCTGAGTATCTGACATCTGAAGGGCTGTGTGTTAGGAGAAATAGGTGGCGAGTGCCCAAGTCACTATAACAGTTAGTGGGTAAAAAGAAAGTCAGAAGCCAACGCCCAATGAAGAAGAAATTTTTCTTGTGTTAAATGTGGGGTAAAAGTGGCAATGGCGATATTTTTTATAGTTCAGATCTTGGTTAGTTTTCACCAGAGTACAGTTACACTTGAGCACCAGCGGTGAAAGAGTGTACTGGAACTAAAAGAAATATAGATGTTGTGTTTGTGGGAAAGTTAAATCCAATGTCCCAATTTACATATTTTGCTCCAATGCTACACTTCCCAAGACCAGTTATATCAACACTGAGAAGATAAAGATTAAAATATTACATGTGAATGAAAAAGAAAAGAAAATACTAAGAAATTAATACAATTTTAATTTTCAACTAACACTCAAACAGTTAATGGGAGAAGTACATTAGTAATCTATACTGAGAATAATTGCAAATAAAGGAAAAGTTGTATAGAGATAGCTTTGACACCCATTGTTGAACACATGGTTTCACTTAAGAATAATAAAAACATTAACATGAACAGGTAAGTAGAAAAGTGTAAGACTTATTCCCATCATGAGTAATAAGTATGAGGCACCCTGTCACGGTTTCAACCGGTTCCCCCCACCAGAGTTTCGAGTCCTCCCTTGGCACGGGTGTGTTGTCCTTAGCGTAACTTGTTGAAGTTAGATTAAGTAGTGTGTAAGCCTAGGAACTAATGACCACAGCAGTTTGGTCCCTTAAGAACTTACCACCACTAACAAATGTATGGGAATTACATATTGTGTGTACGAATACAAACTGTGATGCAGGAACGACGATGACATATGAGAGTTTGGGTGTGGCCCTGGGTTGGGCATGGATATCCAAAGCAGGTGAGGCAACGGCTCCTGTAAAGTGGTTAGAATGGCTTCAAGTACCAGTCATTCATGGATTTTCACTGTCATCATTCCTTTATACAGCTTATGGCTGTTCATATTCACAACTATGAATAAATTTCATTTATTTCATAATGGCTGTAGTCTCTGCAATGCATGTTCCACTGGAGATGCATGCATGCCCAAAGAAACACTTCATCATTCTGTTTAACAACACAGGCACTGCAGTATCAGAAGTGTAAACAGTATGTTGCTGACTGAGAAAAAAATCTTTGCTTGCTTAATAAGAGTTATGGAGCAAAAGATAGAGTAGTCTCACCAGTTTTCCAGAAATGGTGATAAGCAAGTAAAACAGTAACTCTGAAACCCATAATTTGCCTTGTATATTACTTTATGTTAAACTTTAATTTTGCATAAAGTGTTAAGTTAATGAAAAATAAGAAGATAATTTATAACGAGAAGATAAGTTTTGCTGGATTGTTATTTTAACAATCAGACCTGATTTACAGAATTATGTAGTCAACTTTACATGATCTTAATAGGTAAAACAAGTATACACAAGAAGAATCGAGTTACCCATTTGTTAAAAAAAATAACTTATGGTTTATGGCTATAACTTTGTTTAGTACTTTTACTAATTTGTGATAATGAGTATCATGTTAATTTGACATACAGGATTACTATACTAAGGGAAGAAAGCAAAATGTCTGTCTACTTAACAAAATATTATGAAATGCTAGAGGAACTGATAGACAGATAACATAAAAACAACCTTTTAACTATTAGATCCGAAATTTATTTTTATACATCCATTTCAGATGTATTGTTGTGAGGTTGTTTGCATGTGCATTTGGTGAAATCTATTCTGAGAAGAAGGGACCAAACTTGCGTAATGGTGGAACATAATTTGCGCTTGTTGTAACAACTCACTCAGTGCATTAAAGTATCAAGTTCTGACCTGTGTTTGCATATCTTTATAGGGTCTTGCCTATTGATATTGAGAATTTGCAGAGTGACGGAGCTTACTCATTTGTGTACCATTACAAGAGGTGGTGGCCCTGGGTTTTCAGGATATATTCAGATATGAATATATTCTGAGCTTCGAATGCTAAATGCAGATAGACAGAAAGAAATTTCAAGTTGTTGTTTAGTAGAAGAACATCTATGATAATTTTCCTCAAGAGGTGGTGGCCCTGGGTTTTCAGGATATATTCAGATATGAATATATTCTGAGCTTCGAATGCTAAATGCAGATAGACAGAAAGAAATTTCAAGTTGTTGTTTAGTAGAAGAACATCTATGATAATTTTCCTCGAATAGATTAACCTCTTTGCCAATACATCTATTAATAAGATAATCTTATAATTTTGTGTCACTGTGAGTGTGGGATACAAAGTTTACAGATTTTGCACGACCACAATATATTTGAGTACAGGATACTTTTAAAAAATTGAGCAATATGGTGATGTATTCATAATTTGTCTTGGTTTAAGGCATAGACGCAAGTTGTTCCAGGTCAATGATACGAGCTGCAGCAGTGCATCTCCCAAGCTAGTCTTGCAATGAATCATCGCAACTGGGTGTATCAAGCCACACCACATATCTGATAGGATAAAGACTCAGAGTGGAAATCTACATAAATTTTATTGAGTATCATGACATGTATAAATATTTTTCTCTTGTAGCAGTGTTAAAGCCTTTTTTGGGTGCAAATACTTTGATGTTGGGTAGATATCTCTTGTGGATTTATTATAACTGTTGGATTAATAGGTAGCAACTCTCAGTAGGCAACTTTATTTATTCATTCCTACTATAAGTATACTATCAGGAAATGCTATTTGTGCTTCGAAGTTTAAGATGGGTGTAAGATATTGAAAGATTTAATTTATTTTTTAGTCATGTGAGTGGAGTTTTTATGATACAGGTTATTACACAGTTAAAATGGAGCAAACTAGAAGAGAATAGGTTTATGGAAGTGTAATGAAGAGATAAAGGAAACTCAGGGAGAAGTAAAGAAGACTCAGGGAGAAGCAAAGAAAAAGCAGGAAGAAGTGAAGAAAACTTTAGAGGAAGCAAAAACTGATAGAAAAAATTAGAAGGGATAATGAAACATTGAAGGAAGAGTTAAAGGAAGACCTGAAGTATGGACTGGAGGAGGAGAAGAAGGATAGAGAAGTAATACACTCAGAGTTAAGTAATAAATTTTAGTCAGTTAGGAATACGATATTAGCAGGAGGAGAAACAATTGGTGAACTTGTAATGTCGCAAGTTAATGGGCAATAACAGTTGTTGCTATACAGCCTGCAGTATTGGAGCCAGAGGCTGTGAAGGAAACCCCAAGTTGTGTCCTACCTATGCGTCATATACACCTGCTGATACTGCAGTGTGAGAACGGCTCCTGTGTCACTTCGAGCAACTGTATATTGATGCCACCTATAAACCTAAATAAAGTATATAAAATATTACTCAATCATTTTCATAATTGGTACACTACCTTTTGCTGTTCATGAGAAGATTGTAGAAAAATTTTGACATTGTAACTATCATAGTTTCGGAGATAGAAAAAAAAATTGCTAAAAAAGTAAAAAACCGATACTTAGGGAACTAAATTTAGTTAGGAAATATAATAGTTTATCTTTTGGTATATTGGAAAATATAAACAGAACTCTCAATGTGCAGAATTAAGTAATTGAGATTTTTGTATTAAAACTTATTTTTTGTTTTCATAATATAAAAATCAGACAAAATTATTATGTGTGTCTAATATTGTTGTGGTAATAAATGTGAGTAACTGAATGTGTGTACGTGGGGCATACGTCAGATTTAAATGTTGCATTATATACTGTCTTAAGTAACCTGCAAGAGTTACACAAGCCTGTTGTGGGAAAATGATCGTAGTGAGTTTACCCACTTTGCTGATGACATATGTCTAGGTGTGATTGCTATTGTAACAGAGCAGCCAGAAAGTAAGCTGGAGTAAAATCTGTATCTGAAGAATATTTCCAGAATTATTGCCTTTTCGTTTCCGTTTATTAAACATTACTTTAATATTTGTATGTTTTAATGACGCAAATGCGTCTGTGTGTAAGGATTGGTGCAGGCCAGTTTTGGCACAAGTATGATCATGAGTGAGCAATTGAGACAGTTCCTGCTCGTTACCTGATAGTAATACTGGGAGTGAGGCTGCTAGAAGGGGGTTGCTCGCTAGCTTTGAACATGGACAGTATTGTTACTAGTGCAAGTCAAAATAATGTCTAAAATGAAGAAATATTTGGCTTCTCACGTCCAGATTGCATGGCCGTAATAGCAGTTGCATTTACGGACAGTTTTGTGAAGTTTAGAAGTTTTGGAATTGTTTTGTTGGAAAGATATTTGCATGTGAAAATTTGGCCTTCGTAGTATCTGCATGGCATGTTTCAGTATTCAACAACTGAGAAATTTTGGCGAGCAGTTTCTTTTTCAGAAATCTACAAGAAGGACTGAATATAATAGCTCAAATTAGTGGTGAAATTAATGACTGTGAAAACGTTGTTCAATTCAGGTCTGGTTTGGACAGATTTCTGGCTGCAGTGTGTGTGTGAAATATGTGTATGAGTTGTGAACTGGAAGAAAATAGCCAATAGTTTAAATGTGGACTGAATAGTACTTTTTTTTGGCTATCAAGGACAAAATAAACATTTTTGTGTTGAAATTTTGGACATTGTTTTCCAGAAGCCAATCAATTTTCTTACTGTCTGATAAAATTGAATGACAGATTCTCTACAGAACTTTCTTTGATAACTAGAGTTGTGCAGCCACAGTAACTGTAGATATTAGATGGTGTTTGTATCATCACTGCTTTTACATCATCTTGTAAGTATCTACATTACCGAGTGAAGGGACATCGAGGAGACGCCATTCTGAGGTCGGTGAATTTTAATGTACAGCCTGCACAGAGAACAAAACCCTATCCCGCTGCAAGCTGTAATCACATCCTTGTGAAATGGTAAGGATTATAGTGTCCAGGGGATGCCCACTAATCCAATGCTACAAGACATTCATAAACAAGTAACTGAGAATAATGTGCAAATTAAAAGTAAAATTAACAACTCAGGTAATGTTTTAGGATCTTGATTGGAGAAGACCGGAAGGCAGTTAGTAGGGAAGATGAAATGAGGTAATCTTAATGGCTATGAGGTTAGTTTCTCAGAAAAGAAATATAGTTCATAATGTGAGAATAATTTGTGTAGTGGAAGTAATGGAACTTCAACTGCATGCAGTAAATAAAGTGACAGTGCTCATGACAGTAGTGGAAATGGTTCATTTGAGGTCCACAAGTCTTTGGACAAAGTAAATTGAGAACAGACAAACACGTCAGAGGATGAGAGATTAGAGGTGGAAGAGTTAACAAAGTGTGTGTGTGTGTGTGTGTGTGTGTGTGTGTGTGTGTGTGTGTGTGTGTGTGCGCGCGTGTGTGTGTGTGTGTTTTTCTGGTTACTTAGTGAAATAATATATTTTATGCAAAAATTGTGCTCTACACTGACCAGATGGATCAGCAAAAACAGCAGATGTTGAATAACAATGTTGTCCAACAATGTTAAGGAAGTAAATGACCTGTCTATTGCTTAACCAGTACTAATTTGAAATTTTGTGTGGAAAGGATATATTACTTATTTAAGAAAGAGGGATTTATTTTTTGGTATGGACCATTGTTTCAAATGGTAATATAATAGATAATGTGAATTTATTTAATGCTACGTTTACTGAAGAAAATATTTGGATTGAGGAGGCAAGGGTAAAGTAGGAATTTATTGTAGGTTTTTGTCTGATAAGAGTTACCAAATTTTGTTAGTAATCAGCATGTATTTTGCCATTGAGAAATGCTGATACCGTCTTAGCAGCCAATCAAAATAATAATTGAAATTAAATGTTTCATAAGCTAGGTAGAAAAGAGGGGAATGGAAATAATTATTCTTTCCTTTTGTGTTTGTGTATCACAAATAGTATTTATTATACACTCTTAAGAAAGAGGCACTCAGCGACAGACTATGTGAGTGCCACCTGGCTGTGAATGATGAAAACATGGAAGAGAATCAGTGACACACAATGGGAGGTCCATCTGGATGTGAGAGATGTAAACTTGGAATAGGATCAGTGACAGGCAATGTGAGTACCATCTGATTGTGGATGAAGAAAACCTGGAAAAGAGCCAGCAACAGCTTAATTATGTGGCATCTGTGATATTATTAAAAATGCAATGTTTGTTGATTAAGATGTGTTACAATATTATCTATATATTTTCCGTGATCTTTTCTTCAGAGGGAGATGGTAAGATGGTGGATGGACATTGATAAAGAGTTGTTAGAGGTTGTACAAGTGTATATTGTAATTTATATTGTCCTTACTTCTTATTCTGATCACGGCTTGGACAAATCATGTTTGTGGGGTTGCAATTAATTGACGATCTTGAGTCCTGCACTTGTACCAAAACATTTTTAGATGCCAACTGACAATTCAAAGTGCGTGCAGGCGCATATGGACATCTTTGTTTCTTGTGTTCTCTTTTCATAATGTCTATATTTTATCTTTCTGTGGTTGCTTAAGTTACTTTAAATCTGTAATTTGAATTCAAATTATCTTTGTTAATATCAGTATTGCTCCCAAGGTCATAATCAAGCCCTTCCACACATTTTAAGCTGTGTATTTTGGGTGTAGACACATAAATATAAGTATTTCCCTTACGATGATACAGGAAGTTCTGTGCTATGGGAGTCCAAAGAGATGTACAGCAGTGACACAGAGAAGTTCTGTTGTGCATATCATCTCGTTTCAAGGAAGGAAGTCGTCACAGTTTCAAGGTATGACTCAGTTATTAAACTTTTTTATAAGTGTCCAGGGCAAGCTTACTTTCATGCATCAATTTCTTTGTTACAATTCAGGATTTACAGAGAGTAAAATTCTTAGGTTAGATTAATTTCATATTGAGTTCATTGGATTGCTTCCATGATTAAATTCAGAGTTTTTCACAATATTGAGTTCTATTCCCAAACGTAAGTTCACTCAACTTCATGCCATTTAGACAGCTTATAAAGTGAGCAATGAGAAACCATGCACCTATAAACAGTTTATACTGATTTATATCTTTGTCTTCATGGGAAGTTGAAAGGTATGTGCTCTGAAGCGTTAATCCATTAACCCCTTAGCAGTAGTCCAGGACTTATAATTGGGCAGCAGTAATTCTCATCGCAAGGTCACGGGCCGTGCAGCAGCTTACCTCATTGTCCGGGCAGGGGCAGGGGCTGCCTGACCGGCTGCGCGAGTCTGTGCAGACGACCTTGGGTGACATCTCATACGTGGTGTTGCCCGGGCACGGCACTCTCTCGTATGTGGTGTTGGCTGGGCAGGGCACACTCTCATACTGCAGGGCAGGTGGTCCTTCATCACAGCAGCAGGTGTCACTGCAGAAGGGGCGGCACAGCAGGTTGATGGAGGCACCAGAATCCCTCATGTGGTGCTACCAAATTAGTGATAGGTCTTCCGTCTCACTTAAATATGTACCTTCAAGGCACAATGAGTTACTCATTCACTTAACCTCCCTAGTATCATTGGGATTAATATGAACCTATAAACAAACTGGAAATCTATATCTTCCTTCTTTTCAAAGCTATTATTTTCAATGTATATGACTTTCTCCCACTGAACCAGTTGTATCCAATCATACTTTATTCAGTTTTATGTTTACAACACATTAAAATTTAGTCACAACTTTTTGAACGGAGTACAACTGGGGGCAATACAATCCCAATCTAATTTATTTTTTTTGTTTCTTGAGTAAAACATTTATGAAAATAGAATTCTGACACTTATGTTGATCAGCTATAATATATGTCTTTTTGTCAGTTCAGTAAACAACTGTCAATATATCCCTTAAATTACTTAGGGAGTGGACAGCAGCAGTACTCTTTGGGGGGGGGAGGGGGGGGGGGAATTTAATATATAACTGAAAGGAAGCAGATGTGTTATGTAGCTAATGTTGTTTCATGTTTTTCTGAATGGGGACTAGTTAATACTGACATACCACACTCCTATTCATTATATTCTTCTACTTAACATTCAACGAGCAGAATCGGTACTTTTTACAGATGATACTTGTGCTATAATAAATTCTATTAGAGAAAAAGCAACAGAAGAATGGTAAATAACATTATCCAAAGAATTCTTAAGTGGTTCTCAGAATATGGACACTCCCTAAATTTTGAAAAGAAAAAGGCACACAACACTCAGTCCTGTACAATAAACAGTCATATCAACAGTTGATGTAGCACATGATCAGGAGTCAGTAAGTAGGGTAGAATACCTTCAAATTTTCAGATGTACATATCAATGTAAACTTGAACTGGAAGAAACATAGTACTGAGCTTCACAAACAATTAAGTTCAGCTACTTTTCCTCTTCATATAATTGCTAATCTTGAAAACAAACAAGTCAACCTTCTGACATATTTTGCATATTTCTACTCAGTAATGTCTTAGAGAACAATTTTCTAAGTTAACTCATCACTTAGAAAGCAAGTATTGACTGCACAAAAGGAGCAATGAGAATAATATGTGGTGTTTACTGACAGATATTATGAAGTTACCTCTTTGAGGAGCTAGGCATTTTAACTGTGCCATTACAATACATATTTTCGCTAATCAGAATCCTCATAAATAATTGATCACTGTTTGCAAAGACCGACGATGTACATAGCTACAACATCAGAGAGGAAAATGACCTTTATTACCCATTATGAAAGGTGTTGGTGACTTGGAAGGAGTTCAGTATGCAGCAAGAAAAATGCTTGATCATTTTTCCAATAACATAAAATGTCTGACAGGTAGCAAAGCAAGTTTTAATGAAATTTAAAGGCATCTCTCCTGCACAACTCCTCCTATTCCATTGATGGGTCTCTACTTAAAAGCTGGTAGCCAGGAGGAAAAAGAAGAAAAATCTTTTTTATAAGTTCAGTTGCGTGAGATGGACTAACAAGAAGAATGTGTTAATTATGTTAATGGTAATCATGTATACATATCCTGTAAATTAACTCATTCCACATCATTCCAATAGAAGAATTTTTCAAATGATCCATGGGACATTGTAATGTACCCCCCTCCAGCATTACTATAATATACAATACCCGGAATTTGTAGCCGGGTATCGGTACTCTCTGTTATACAAGAATAAAAATCATGCCACTATGGCACCTTTTCCTGTTATGTAATTGTACTATATAATACTATGAATGACATTTAAACAAAATTTGCAAATAATTAAATAATATGTAAATATGTGACATAATAATCACTATTAACCATCAACATTTACTCAGAACCATAATAATCAGTATGTAATTCTATATCTAAAAACAAAGATGATGAGACTTACCAAACAAAAGCGCTGGCAGGTCTATAGACACACAAACAAACACAAACATACACACAAAATTCAAGCTTTTGCAACAAAGAGTTGCTTCATCAGGAAAGAGGGAAGGAGAGGGAAAGATGAAAGGATGTGGGTTTTAAGGGAGAGGGTAAGGAGTCATTCCAATCCCGGGAGCGGAAAGACTTACCTTAGGGGGAAAAAAGGACAGGTGTACACTCGCACACACACACATATCCATCCGTACATACACAGACACAAGCAGACATTTGTAAAGGCAAAGAGTTTGGGCAGAAATGTCAGTCGAGGCGGAAGTAAAGAGGCAAAGATGTTGTTGAAAGACAGGTGAGGTATGAGTGGCGGCAACATGAAATTAGCGTAGGTTGAGGCCGGTCGGATAACGAGAAGAGAGGATATACTGAAGGGCAAGTTCCCATCTCTGGAGTTCTGACAGGTTGGTGTTAGTGGGAAGTATCCAGATAACCCGGACGGTATAACACTGTGCCAAGATGTGCTGGCCGTGCACCAAGGCATGTTTAGCCACAGGGTGATCCTCATTACCAACAAACACTGTCTGCTTGTGTCCATTCATGCGAATGGACAGTTTGTTGCTGGTCATTCCCACATAGAAAGCTTCACAGTGTAGGCAGGTCAGTTGGTAAATCACGTGGGTGCTTTCATACGTGGCTCTGCCTTTGATCGTGTACACCTTCCGTGTTACAGGACTGGAGTAGGTGGTGGTGGGACGGTGCATGGGACAGGTTTTACACCGGGGGCGGTTACAAGGGTAGGAGTCAGAGGGTAGGGAAGGTGGTTTGGGGATTTCATAGGGATGAACTAAGAGGTTACGAAAGTTAGATGGACGGTGGAAAGATGCTCTTGGTGTAGTGGGGAGGATTTCATGAAGGATGGATCTCATTTCAGGGCAGGATTTGAGGAAGTCGTATCCTTGCTGGAGAGCCACATTCAGAGTCTGATCCAGTCCCGGAAAGTATCCTGTCAAAAGTAGGGCACTTTTGGGGTTCTTCTGTGGGAGGTTCTGGGTATGAAGGGATGAGGAAGTGGCTGTGGTTATTTGCTTCTGTACCAGGTCGGGAGGGTAGTTGCGGGATGCGAAAGCTGTTTTCAGGTTGTTGTATATAATACGTAAATGTTAGCAATATTTTCCGATCAATAATTGATTTGTATTTATTAAATTAATGAAACTCATTATTGTAAAAAAGTCATATTTAATTTTCAATCTTAAATTGTACAATTTCTAACCTAAAACTCATGTGTAATGAACTAATATTTTATGTTGTAAGTAATCTGATTGTCAACCTTTTGTATGTTTGTAACTTTTAATTGTAACTATTAACTTCATGATGGTGTAATAATTGAAGTACTGAACACTCATTGTTTGGAATATATATAAGCAAACGTGGCAATGCAGCATTATTTTGCTTAGGGGTCCACTTTGTAGTGAAGTCTTTTCAGTCAGTAAGATAGTCTGTCAGCTGTTGGTTTGTCAAAGAGACTATATGTGAAGTTTGATGTATTCTGCAATGACTTTGGAAAAATGTTATCATCAACAAATAAACCTCCACAAATTTTATGACCTGGAGTTTTAATTAGAAGGAATCCCTAGCTACCAGACCCAGGCAAATTACAAGATAAGTACAACAAAAATACTGTGTTATGCATCGCCCTTACTTACGTCCACTCCAGGTGCAAATATATAATAATTATATTAATGCACAGGTAAATAAATCATATACATTCATAAAGTAAGAGAGATGTCATAACATGAAACAAACTAACAAGGTCCACTATTTGTACTGCTCCTGTTCTAGCTATATCTAAATACCATTCTTTGCTAATGATCCGAGTATCATAATCATAATCAACTCAGTACACATGCACAAACAAAAAAGCAATAAATGAAATATTCAGTAAAGCTGAAAAGTGAAAATGAGCCTAGCACCACTTCAAGTGGATTAATGTGGAGGGTACACGTCCATAAATCACTGCCACAAACACATTGCCAACTAGATGAGAAGCAATTATGTGGCAGCCTCTGGAGGCTACCATCTGAATTACAGTCTGATGCAGCTCTCCAAACTAGTCTGTCCTGTTGCAGCCTCCTCATATATGTATAGTTACAGAAACACCTGGTACATACATCTGAACCTGCTTACTGTACTAAAGTCTTGGTCTTTCCCAACAACTTTTTATCCCCCTCCCATTCCCCTCCCCCCATCCAATTAACAAATTAACGGTTATCTTACGCTTATGCTTATTAATCTGATCTAATCTTAAGTTCCCCCAAGAACTATGGACCTTGCCGTTGGTGGGGAGGCTTGCGTGCCTCAGCGATACAGATAGCCGTACCGTAGCTACAACCACAACGGAGGGGTATCTGCCGAGAGGCCAGACAAACGTGTGGTTCCTGAAGAGGGGCAGCAGCCTTTTCAGTAGTTGCAAGGGCAACAGTCTGGATGATTGACTGATCTGGCCTTGTAACAATAACCAAAATGGCCTTGCTGTGCTGGTACTGCGAACGGCTGAAAGCAAGGGGAAACTACGGCCGTAATTTTTCCCGAGGACACCTGACTTTTGGTCAGGTGAATACAGGGTTATAAATACAAAATCAAATAGGGGTAATGCAGGAGAAGGTTTAATAATGAATAGGAAAATAGGAATGCGGGTAAGCTACTACAAACAGCATAGTGAATGCATTATTGTGGCCAAGATAGATACGAAGCCCACACCTACTACAGTAGTACAAGTTTATATGCCAACTAGCTCTGCAGATGGCGAAGAAATTGAAGAAATGTATTATGAAATAAAAGAAATTATTCAGATAGTGAAGGGAGATGAAAATTTAATAGTCATGGGTGACTGGAATTCGAGCGTAGGAAAAGGGAGAGAAGGAAACGTAGTAGGTGAATATTGATTGGGGCTAAGAAATGAAAGAGGAAGCCGCCTGGTAGAATTTTGCACAGAGCACAACTTAATCATTGCTAACACTTGGTTTAAGAATCATGATAGAAGGTTGTATACATGGAAGAACCTTGGAGATACTAAAAGGTATCAGATAGATTATATAATGGTAAGACAGAGATTTAGGAACCAGGTTTTAAATTGTAAGACATTTCCAGGGGCAGATGTGGACTCTGACCACAATCTATTGGTTATGACCTGTAGATTAAAACTGAAGAAACTGCAAAAAGGTGGGAATTTAAGGAGATGGGACCTGGATAAACTGAAAGAACCAGAGGTTGTACAGAGTTTCAGGGAGAGCATAAGGGAACAATTGACAGGAATGGGGGAAAGAAATACAGTAGAAGAAGAATGGGTAGCTTTGAGGGATGAAGTAGTGAAGGCAGCAGAGGATCAAGTAGGTAAAAAGACGAGGGCTAGTAGGAATCCTTGGGTAACAGAAGAAATATTGAATTTAATTGATGAAAGGAGAAAATATAAAAATGCAGTAAATGAAGCAGGCAAAAAGGAATACAAATGTCTCAAAAATGAGATCGACAGGAAGTGCAAAATGGCTAAGCAGGGATGGCTAGAGGACAAATGTAAGGATGTAGAGGCTTATCTCACTAGGGGTAAGATCGATACTGCCTACAGGAAAATTAAAGAGACCTTTGGAGATAAGAGAACCACTTGTATGAACATCAAGAGCTCAGATGGAAACCCAGTTCTAAGCAAAGAAGGGAAAGCAGAAAGGTGGAAGGAGTATATAGAGGGTCTATACAAGGGTGATGTACTTGAGGACAATATTATGGAAATGGAAGAGGATGTAGATGAAGATGAAATGGGAGATACGATACTGCGTGAAGAGTTTGACAGAGCACTGAAAGACCTGAGTTGAAACAAGGCCCCCGGCCTTGGGAGAGCCAGTCCTGACAAAACTCTACCATCTGGTGAGCAAGATGTATGAAACAGGCGAAATACCCTCAGACTTCAAGAAGAATATAATAATTCCAATCCCAAAGAAAGCAGATGTTGACAGATGTGAAAATTACAGAACAATCAGTTTAATAAGCCACAGCTGCAAAATACTAACACGAATTCTTTACAGACGAATGGAAAAACTAGTAGAAGCCGACCTTGGGGAAGATCAGTTTGGATTCCGTAGAAATACTGGAACACGTGAGGCAATACTGACCTTATGACTTATCTTAGAAGAAAGATTAAGGAAAGGCAAACCTACGTTTCTAGCATTTGTAGACTTAGAGAAAGCTTTTGACAATGTTGACTGGAATACTCTCTTTCAAATTCTAAAGGTGGCAGGGGTAAAATACAGGGAGCGAAAGGCTATTTACAATTTGTACAGAAACCAGATGGCAGTTATAAGAGTCGAGGGACGTGAAAGGGAAGCAGTGGTTGGGAAGGGAGTAAGACAGGGTTGTAGCCTCTCCCCGATGTTATTCAATCTGTATATTGAGCAAGCAGTAAAGGAAACAAAAGAAAAATTTGGAGTAGGTATTAAAATCCATGGAGAAGAAATAAAAACTTTGAGGTTCGCCAATGACATTGTAATTCTGTCAGAGACAGCAAAGGACTTGGAAGAGCAGTTGAATGGAATGGATCGTGTCTTGAAGGGAGGATATAAGATGAACATCAACAAAAGCAAAATGAGGATAATGGAATGTAGTCGAATTAAGTCGGGTGATGTTGAGGGTATTAGATTAGGAAATGAGACACTTAAAGTAGGAAAGGAGTTTTGCTATTTGGGGAGCAAAATAACTGATGATGGTCAAAGTAGAGAGGATATAAAATGTAGACTGGCAATGGCAAGGAAAGCGTTTCTGAAGAAGAGAAATTTGTTGACATTGAGTATAGATTTAAGTGTCAGGAAGTCATTTCTGAAAGTATTTGTATGGAGTGTAGCCATGTATGGAAGTGAAACATGGACGGTAAATAGTTTGGACAAGAAGAGAATAGAAGCTTTCGAAATGTGGTGCTACAGAAGAATGCTGAAGATTAGATGGGTAGATCACATAACTAATGAGGAAGTATTGAATAGGATTAGGGAGAAGAGAAGTTTGTGGCACAACTTGACCAGAAGAAGGGATCGGTTGGTAGGACATGTTCTGAGGCATCAAGGGATCACCAATTTAGTATTGGAGGGCAGCGTGGAGGGTAAAAATCGTAGGGGGAGACCAAGAGATGAATACACTAAGCAGATTCAGAAGGATGCAGGTTGCAGTAGGTACTGGGAGATGAAGAAGCTTGCACAGGATAGAGTAGCATGGAGAGCTGCATCAAACCAGTCTCAGGACTGAAGACCACAACAACAACAATCTTAAATATGTACACTGTCAGCCTACTCCTCCATTTAGTGACCGAGCGGGGTGGCGCAGTGGTTAGACACTGGACTCGCATTCGGGAGGACGACGGTTCAATCCCGCGTCAGGCCATCCTGATTTAGGTTTTCCGTGATTTTCCTAAATCACTCCAGGCAAATGCCGGGATGGTTCCTCTGAAAGGGCACGGCCGACTTCCTTCCCCATCCTTCCCTAATCTGATGAGACCGATGACCACGCTGTCTGGTCTCCTTCCCCAAACCAACCAACAACAAAACCTTTTAGTAAAGTTAGGCCATAATACCCTTTTCTATACAGTTCAACACAGTATCTCTTGATTATTTTTCATTTATACCCAACTAATCATTAGCATCATCCTGCTGCACTACATTTCAAAAGCTTCTATTCTCATCTTATCCATGCTGTTTCTCTTGCATATTTCTCTATTATCCAGAGAAATACTTTCAGAAAAGTATTCTAGACTTTAATATTTAGATTAGTTAGTGATACATTTTCCTTTTCTGAAAATAGATTCTTGCTGTTGTCAATATGCACTTTAAACCATCTTTAGTTCTGTCATCAGTTTTTTTTCTGTCCAGCATGGTATCACTATTTCCATAACTTGTCTTTATGGCAGTAGTTTAGTCTGTAGCCATTGGCCGGCCGCGGTGGTCTAGCGGTTCTGGCGCTGCAGTCCGGAACCGCGGGACTGCTACGGTCGCAGGTTCGAATCCTGCCTCGGGCATGGGTGTGTGTGATGTCCTTAGGTTAGTTAGGTTTAAGTAGTTCTAAGTTCTAGGGGACTTATGACCTAAGATGTTGAGTCCCATAGTGCTCAGAGCCTTTGTAGCCATTGGAAGTTAATTAGCAGTTGAAACATGCATCTACAGCAGCAGATATCGCAGGATTTTATTTCCACACCTCCCACAATCACATCTGATGGACCTTTTACACACCTCCCAGAATCTCATCTGCTGGACCTGACCCAGCAGTATACTGAGCTGAGTTCATCGTAATGAGTTGACCTTTTATAATATGATTTTATTGCTGAAAGCTAAAATTCTTTTCTAAAAAAGATGGAGCCTGTTGGTAGAGTGAAGTGTATTTCCTCTTGAGAGAAGCTGATGCATTTGGACCGGTGGTCATTGAATTTTAACAGCAACCCATTCCACAACACACAATGCCTCTCTTATAGTGGTAATCATTGCAGTTTCACAACAATGTCTGTGAAGATCTCCGACTAACTAAACAATCTCGTGATCATACACTCTATACTTCTTTAAATATTTTCTGTCTCCTCAGTGAACTTTGTGTGTTATCCACCAGTGAACACTGTGGGATCAGTCAAACTTCTTTGCATACTCACGCAGTCACTGTTAAATTTGATAACTGTTGTCCATTGAAAACAAAGTGTTGAAATTCTTCACAGTATGAAGATTTGAATCCAGTAATCAAGTGTGATCAATATTCTATAAGACCATATTTTGTTCACCAGATGACAGTGTGGAACTATTTCAACTGCCCTATGAAAAACAAGGAAAATTGCATCAATCTACCCACCATTACCATTTATCCTCTAAGACTCAGCACAAATACATGGAGATGACTTTTCCAAAAGTGTTGTTTGGGAGTCCATATTTGGGTTTGAAGAGAAGGTTTGTTTGCCAGAAATGGTCATAATATGTGAGTGTAAAATGTCTTCAGTAATTCTACAACAGATTGACATAAGTGACACAGGCTTATAGTTATTCATAAGGACAAGCGTATTCCCTTTATCTGCCTTGGTGATGACTGCCTTATGTTCTTGTAGTTTCTTTCTTTAGTTTTCTGGGTTTGTTTTTTCTGTTGTTTCTGTTTCTGAGTTGATATGGGTTTTTTAAATCACAAAAATTGATAAACCTCTAGAGGAGCTTCCATTATGAGCAATATGGCTCTCTCGAGGCCATGCCAAGCATTTCCCATGAAAGTCTACAACAAATTCAAGAATACAACAGTACAGATGCACAAAACAATTCTCTACATAAGATATAACAAAATCTGTCTGAGTAATAATATTATTCCTGGTTTTGTAAAAGTTCATGTAAGCAGCAAGTCACTTGAAGCTCAAGTAGCCAAAAGAATAGCAGAAATTATTTGGTTTGAAATTAAATTGTTTCCTTGTTTCCTACGCGATAAAAAACAGCTGTTCAATGTTCACTTACATAAAACACACTTTGAATTAGCTAATCACATAAAACCACCAGCCAACTATGGCATCAAACAAGGAGTCAAATCATACACAGAAACAGTAATGAAAAGGAAGAAACAAACACAAAACAAGAAACCAAATTTCATTATGATACAACATACCAATGAAAACAAGAAGACAGAATGGATGCCCAACACAAGTTCCATGATAGACTGGTCAATTTAATTGAAATAAAATGAACAAAGCAAGAAAGAGATTTCCTTGAAAAGGGGTCCAAGCACAACACAAATACAAACATGTCACTCAAAATAATAGAAAACCCAATCACAGAAACAGAATTCATAATAAAACAAGAAGAAAATTAGAAACCTCAAATTTCAGTGTCAACTTGGCAACGGAACTGGTAGCAAAAGAGCTAAAACATATAATTGATGAAAACAACATCCATGTCAACTAAAAGATGGCAGATAAAAGGATCACCCTGGTCCTTATGAGTGAGGCAGAATACATTAACAAAACAAATGGATGCACAGAAGCGAACAACATCATTACATAATCAGTGATCCCATGGTGAGGTACCCAAAGAAATGTACAGAAACTCCTAAAAACCCTGAAAAATAATACCATAAAAGCTTGAGCAAAATACATAACACAAAAGACTCCCAAAGCACCCATCTAAATAGTTTACCAAAAATACATACAAATAACTGTCCAGTTAGACTATTAATTACCTTCAAAAATGCATTATCTTTACACCTAGTCAGACACAAACAACACAAACCTAAAAAACACCAATAAAATGATAAAAAAGACTTGCATGATGTCAGTCAGTGGCATTGTGCAAAACATGACCTGACGTGATAGAGAGGAGAGGAGATAGAGGCACTCTGATCAAGCAATGGTTTAATAGATCTGGCATCACAAAAAAATGGCAGAGAAATCAGCCCCAACATCAGGCCATTCACAACTATGATAATAAATGTACGCATAGGGTGTAAGTCATTGTCCAGTTTTAAAGTCAATTCCATTTTCCTGAATGTCTAAATTTCTGAATTATTAGCAGCTGTGAGAAGCGGAATTGTTGTATATGAGCAATGTTTGTTTGGCGTCTCTGAATACTCACTTATCTGAGACCCAGCATTACTCACGAATAAGTCACCAGATTTTCAGTCTTTCACAAATAGTCTAGTTGATCCTGAAACTGCAAACACACTGCATTTTTATTAAACTTGAGACACTTTGGGTGTTCTGGGTTAGTGCATGTGCCTACTGGCACTCGTCACCTGCAGCTACAGGTAGCGCCATGGCTTGATGCACTGTCTTACTGCCTCACCGAAGCGTCTGTGCTACCAACCCCATTTAAGTTTTGTTGGTTACTATAAAGGCCTCAAAAACAGCTGTTGCCTTCCTGCCTCTGTAGAATCACATTTGGACTTGCTAGTTTGTGCACCAGTGGCCCATAGATGGCTCTGTCTGTGCCAATTGTGGTTCAGGGCCTGCCACCATAACCACCGTAACTGCTGCACGAATTATTGTTCTTACATGCAATCGTAATACTGTCCACCTCTCATGTCAGGCCACCTGTAGGAAGCTCTGTGAAGGCAGAGAAAATAGCTCTAACATTCTAACATCTATATAGTCTAAATATTGTCAGAGACTGTCAAGACAGGAGTACATCTCCCACCAGCACATGAAGTACTTATGAAGAGGAACCACTGGAACAAGTGTCACATTCAATAATTCCTTGTAGCCACAAATCAGGTGGTAACATGAAATAGTGGAGCACTGTCTCCTTAGAAACTGCATGTGAGTGTTGGTGGAGAGCATCATCCATTTGTTCTGTGCATTCAACTGCACTGCAACCACTGTAAACTGTTATAATTCCAACACCTGTCCATATAAATGAAAGATGGCTTCCACCTGGGTTAACCATAGCTGAGTCACTGTGGGTCTAAAAGGCAGAAGTCTGATGTTATTGTTCCTGTTGCCAACTCCTGTGTCATGGACTGCATTGGATTTTTTGGGAGAAGAGACCAAACAGTGAGGTCACTGGTCTCATCAGATTAGGGAAGGACAGGGAAGGAAGTCGGCCGTGCCCTTTCAGAGGAACCATCCCAGCATTCACCTGGAGTGATTTAGGGAAATCATGGAAAACCTAAATCAGGATGGCTGGACACGGGATTGAACCGTTGTCCTCCAGAATGCGAGTCCAGTGTGCTAACCACTGCGCCATCTCGCTCGGTCCTGTGTCATGGTTGGTTTGTTGTTGCTCTATGTAGCTGGTGAAGGTGCAAACAACATTGCTAGCTTCCAGCAAGCTCTGGAGGCTCCTCTTTCACTGCTATGTTATCAATCAGGTCTATTGTTCCATGTTCAAGTGTAGAGTATTAGTTTTGGCATCACCACTGTGGACATCATTGTGATCCGCTTTAACCTTGTATGTGAGTTATGAGCAATTAACTCTTTTAGTTTGAATTAATTACATTTTATGCAAAGCAGAATACTTTTACTACATGATCAAAATAGTGACAGCCTTACACAAGTATCACAGAAGCTAGTATTACCAAAGGCAAAGACAATCAACATATCATTGATTAATTACTATTTAAATTTTTGCATTTGTCCTCTGTTGACTCTGTTTACTGATGCTGCCACAACCTCAAGAGGATCTTCCAACCTGAGCAATATGATACAGTACTCAATTTTGCAAACAAACAAAATGTAACAGATGAAACGAGCTCATTAAGTTCTGTTCTCTATTAACTTCTTTAGTATACTATTAAATAAATGGTTCTTAACCAGAAGGCTTAAGAAACTACATGGACTATTTTACATCTTTGCAGTATGTTGAGGTATTGTAAGACAGAGCAGTGTGGTGATTCCCCTTTGACAGAGCCATTCTGAGTGATTTTATACTGACTGAAGTCTACCTGCTATATAAAGCTTGTTCTAGCAGCGTCAAAATACTCTCTGCTTTTCTGCGTGAATGGCATGCCCATGTAATTTCGGGTTGTGCTGACTATTCCACCTTACCGCACCTATCGACTCACCGTCTCCTATATGTAATGTCCATGTGTCCGCCTGCTTAACTCCATTTCAAAAGCTCTCTCTTATGTTAATATAATTACATAGTAAATAGCTTATTCACATCACCGTATGGGTGGCATGAATTCTTCTCTCTGAATTTAGTTGACACCTTTACTTCATTATTACTACCAAAAAAATTACTTGTGGCTTTAATACATAAAAACAAAGTAGAAAAAAGTAGAGGGAGAAATGTCTCTACATTACTAATAATGTAGTTGAACCATTACAGACAGATTGTACACCAGTGGGAAAGATATTTGCAGGATCTTATGTAGCGAAGGACTATTACATGCATAAAAGTTGAGACTGCTGTTAAAATATTTCTCGAGTACTCCAGTCAGCTATCTCTATTTATTATGCTCACATTTACATTGTTTTATTAGTTCTGGAGTTTTGTTGCTCGATCCTTATATGCTGACACATCTATCCAGATCATTAGACAAGGCCATGCTGTTCCAATATTGCCCTACAAGGCACCCACCGTCAGCCATCAGCTCCCCAGCTGGAAGCTGCATGCCCTCTGAGTGTTCATGGCCCTCTCGACCACCCCTACCTCCGGCCGTGTGGCCAGCACAGTACTTCCTGGATACCTGACTGTTCACTTCTCAGCTGACTGCCCACCACTGTCCGCAGGTAAGCAATTTGACCTAGAACAGCCTGCATCATACAGTGGAGTTCATTGAAAACTCAGTATAAGTGCAGAAGATGCACTGTGGAGGCCAAATTTAGAAGCAGGCAATTCAAGAATCTCTAGTAACAGTCACACTCATTTTGAAATACATGTGGTGTCTAACACAAACTACATGTCACGAATAGCAGTTATACTCGTATAACAAGGCATCCGCTAGTGGCTTTATTTGCAACGGTAGGGCAGTTACTAAAGTGGGCTCGCACAGTATCTCTTCTGCTTGTACACTGTCTGAATTGCTCCATGTACTCTGTGGTTAATTGACTTGGACAACACCACAGACATCTAAGGACAGAGTTAGGACAGGTATTTTTATGGAAACCTCGTCTAAGGAAAGGGCAGGATTTTTGCAGGTAGAAACTGCTGTCCCATGTATTTGTTTGGCCTACAGTTTGGTCAATAATTAACACCAAAAGTAATGACCTACAGAGACCATCTGTAGTTGGGGTGGGCAGTCACACACAGCTGCTGGAATGGACAGCTGTGTCGGGTACTTCCCGATTTGTGTTACAGCATGTGGTTAACACGTACAAGGGGAAGTATGTCACAGCAGCTTGAAATATTACTGTATCTCATTGCCCTATCAGAACCACTCGGAGAGCATTAAAGATAAACACCAGTCCTAATTGCCTGATTGTAAAGTGACCTGTTTCCAAATTACATACAAAAATAACCACTATTTCAGTATACATATAATTCGAAAATGATGCTTTGCTGATTAACATTGTTCTTATGTGAAAAACACAATATAAATGTGAAATTAATACTGTAACTAATCGAAAGAAATGTAGCACATGGTCAGGATGTATCAGTAAACCTATCATTATAAAATTACTACAGCAAATTAAATAGAACATATAAATAAAGCATGTTAATTGACTCTCCGATATATGTTAGCACTAAAATTCAGGCACTAATTGATTTGTTATAAACAAATTTAGAAATGTAATTGTTACCTGTAACATAATTAGTCAGAAAATGTTATATTAACTCATAACTAAGTTGAAAATAGGTTCACCTTGTTCAGCACTGAGATTGTAAAATTTTAGCAATGTGTATCTCATATTCAGTTTAACTTTTAATTGTGATTTTACATAAAATTGTAATTTTCATTGTAGGTAATTGTTAACAAAAGTATAAATAGAGGTCACGCAGGCGCCTTGGAGCACTCGTTTGGAGGTGGGAAAATATAAACATCTCAATGTGGTGAAGGAGCTGGGATCAATTGGAAGACTGTGCAGAGGATGACTCGCAAGAATTTCATGTACAAGAGGCAGGAACCATAATCTTGTACATTGCAGACTGTGCCACGAATGTTGCCAGGAGCAAAAGTGAAATTGTGGAATGACATCGAAAATGAATCAGATAAGTACCCTTTTTAATTGTTTTTATTTCAGTCGCAGACAGTGTCCTACAGACAGTGTCCTACAATTTTCTGTTCTTGTTTCATTGTGTGTGTGTGACAATTTCACCTGATAGGCAGGAAAGTGTTTTGTCTAGTGTTTAGCCACTTTGATCAAAATGAGCGAAACTCAGTTAAATCAAATAGGCATGACCACGCGGTCAGGCCGTCACTTTCATGCTTCAACTCCAAATGTACACTTAAACAGTGAAGCAAATTCCACGAGCAGTAGTTGTTTGCCTTTTCATGGTTTTTCAGGAGCAAATCAGCAACCGAATTTAATTGACTGGTATCTCAATTGTTGAATAATAAACTAGAACAATTGGTAACTCAAAATAACCAATTAGGTAGCAACATTAAAGAGGTCACAGAAAAGATGGACCAAAATTTAAAATCATTGAGAGAAGAAATCAATGGAACAAATAACAAAGTACAAATTGTTGCATGTGACACAGAAAGGGTAGAAACCAAAGTTGACTGTTTGGAGGCTTCGACAATCTCCGAATTTAAAGAAACAAACAAAAGCATTGAATTAGTTAACGAACGTGTCAAAAACACGGAAGTAGTCGTTTTAAATGAATTAGTGAACCGAAAATACGAGTTAAAAATGTTCCAGGAACTCATTGTTTCAGAAAAAGAATTGGTAGGGGAAAGATTGAAATTAAATTCTGAAGTAGTTTCTGACAAGATATCTCGAATTGACGAGAAAGTAGAAAATGTAACAATAGAACTGCAAACAGTCAGCTCTGAAGTCTCAAAATTGCAAAATAATATAATACCCAATTTTGATTCAAACCAGATGTTTGTGCATAATTGTAACAATGTTAGTTTAAAATGTTACCCAGGTGATGCGAAATTGCATCTGGTTGACTTTGTGCATCAGTGCAAAGACAGTTTCCAACCTAACATGCCAGAGTCTGCTAAAGTTAAATTTGCGAAATGTTTTTTGGATGGTGAAGCCCTCACATGGGCGAACCAAAACATTGATACAAATACTACGTCTTTTGCCAATTTTGAATGCCAATTCTTGGCAAAGTTTTGGTCAGAAAACAAACAGGCAAGAGTAAAACCTGAATTTCTTAACGGTAGCAAATATCACACAGGTCTTGCAATTAGCATGCAAGAATTTTGTGAAAAACATTTAGAGACATTGTCGCATTTGAGCAAACCATTGGACGAACTGATACAGATTGACACACTGAAACGGCGTCTACCAAACCATTTTCAGTGTGGACTTGTATACGGACCATATGACAGTGTTGACAAATTTTTACGTTATGTAGACAAAATTGACCGTACATGGCAGAATGATGACAGACAGTACAATCAAATCCCCAGAAACACTCACAATAAGAATGGGGAGTCATAAAAATATAATGGACACAGAAATAATAACTGGCATGGTTACCAAAACAGTAGTTACAACAGACACGAAAACCATCAAGAACAGAGAAACAGTAACCAGCTTCACAACAGAAATTCCAACCAGGGAAACTGGTAACCACTTCGTTGGGAGCCTGTCAATTTGAGGTGAATAGTTATGGCACAAACCAGGCAAATAGGAGGTTAAAGAGACAGAAACGTAAAAGCAATCATAAATGTAATGTAAATAGGGACTACTACTTAGATGGTACTAGTTATAAGCAAAACTTTTGGGATCACATGTTGAGTGAATTGAATAATGCACATACTCAAGCAGGACCACAGTTTGAACTTAATGACCATGACTTAGCATTAATTGATGACACATTAACACCTGATGTAGACAAAACTTATGATATGTATGGTATCACTATCTTGTTTTCTGATGAAGGTAAGGATAATGCGGTATCTATATTAGTAGAAATTGGTAGCCAAAATGAGGAAATAACACTTGACTCTGATAATGAAACAGGTAGCAATTTCAGTAGTGTAACTTCAGATGTTGAACACTTAGTAGTTAAGGCAGAAGTGCATGCAGAGGCATCACCCACAGATTATTTTGATGATGATTTTGATAAAGATAGTGTTGTGAAGGATGATGTATTTGATGATATATGTACACAAGAGAAATTAGATGGCATTATTTATGTTGAAGTTATTGATAATGGTGTTGCAGCTGAAAGTAACTCTGAATGCGAAGTTGGTTCACGTGAAGATATTAAGAGTGCAAACAATGTATTGGTACCAATTTGTATAAAAGAAATCTTAAGTAAATCTACTAATAAGAAGGAACGAGCTAAGTTGATAGGTGAGAAGATTTTGGAATCCATTATCAGTGAAAATGAAGCTTGTTTAGAAAATAATAAGGAAAGTGAAGTCATCAAATCAGATCCGTCCATGAAAGATAATTTTAAGTCTAGTGAAAGTAAGGTATCTGTTTCATGTGTATTTGATTCCAGTCATAATGACACTCAATCTTGTGTTGATTCTGACTTTGAAACCTGTAGTGAAGAATTATGTAACAACATCGATACAACTGAATTAGAAAGTGACTTGTTGGCAGAGAATGTGAATAGTGAGCCAAATATTACCTTAGGTAGCCCTTAAGTAGAAATAAGCATTAGCAATCGGTCAGGACTTTGTTTGATTGAAACTGGCAGTCCCATTAGTAGTATCTCAGACAAGTTGCGGAACAGGATAAAAGACACTGAAAGTTACATCGAATTTCCAATCACAGGTGTACGGATTAAAGGTGCCACTGGCAAGTTTAGTAAATTAATAAATAAACAAGCTTTAATTACATTTTCTGTTGGCAACATTAATATTGAACATGGTTGTTTAGTTATTCTAGACCTCAATGAGCAAATGATTTTAGGGATGGACTGGATAGTTAAAGCAAAGGTGAGTTTTGATTGGCAAAATTCAGAACTACTGTTCACTGAACCAAAGACCAGTATTCAAGGAAAAGTAGTGATCCAGTTAAATTCAAGTACAAACAGTAGTAACCATATTAGGGAAATAATTGATCCAGAGTGTAGCCATTACATGGTGGAAGAGAAAAATAAAGATCACAATAACCAGAATTTGGTTGATGATAGTTACTCCCTAACCATATCAGAAAAGGTAAAAGAAGCAAATGACTTGACTGAGTCTGAAAAGCAGGAATTAGAAAATTTTCTCTGGGAGAACTGTAACATTTTTAGTGATCAACCTGGTAGGATCAAAGATTATGAATGTCATTTGAAGTTAAAGCCACACAAACCCTTTTTCATTAAGCCTTATGGGGTACCCATCTGTAAAAGGAAAGAAGTGGAGAGGGAAATCCAGAAAATGCAAAAATGGAGAATAATAGAGAGAAGTCACAGTCCATATAACAACCCGATGGTCTGTATTTCAAAAAAGGATGGTGGTGTTAGGCTGGTATTGGATTCATGTCACCTGAATAAGTTTATAGAAAGAGAAACAGATCATCCTGAATCCATGGAGGAACTCCTGTACAAATTCAATGACACAAAATATTTTTCTAGCCTGAATTTGACCTCAGGTTTTCATCAGATCACATTAGCACAGAATTCAAGGCAGTACACAGCCTTCTTATATAATGGTAAAAGTTTTCATTATTGTGTTGTTCCGTTTGGGCTGAATGTGTCTGTAGCTGAGTTTATTCGAGCTTTGGATCATGTGATTGGAAGTGAACTACTATCTAAACTAATTATTTACGTGGATGATATATTAATAACCAGCAAAACTTGGGAGGAACACCTTGATACTTTGTATAAATTAGCCAATAAGTTCAGACAAGGTGGTATGACCCTTAAATTAAGTAAATGCAAATTTGGAGTATCAGACTTGAAGTTTTTAGGCCATATAATTAACAGTGAAGGCATCCTACCTGACAGTGATAAAATTTCTGCAATTGTCCAGTTTCCATGTCCAAAGAACAAGAAACAGCTGAGGTAATTTTATGGTATATGTAATTTTTATCGTAAGTATCTCAGCACCCAAGCTTTAAATGCACCGTGTTCGAGAGAGCTATTAAAAAAGAACACCATATGGGAATGGACAGATCAGTGTCAAGCAGCATTCGATGAGATCAAACAACAACTAAATAACAGTCAATTACTCCACAGACCTGACCTTTCACTACCATTTTGCCTAATGACAGATATTTCAGATTATGGATTGGGTGTACATTTGTTTCAACAGGAGGAAATTGATGGAAAAATAGAACATCTTTCAATCAGTTTTCCCAGCCGAGGTCTGCAGAACATGAACGTAATTACACAGTGACTGAGAAGGAACTACTTGCCATTGTATGGGGTTTCACTAAATACAGGAACTATCTAGCAGGCCATAAAGTCATAGTTTTCATGGGTCACAAAGCTCTATGTTATATTCAACACTGTAAACTTTTCAATAGTAGATTAACCAGGTGGGCCATATTTTTACAATTTGATTATAGCATTCAGTATATAAAAGGGGATCAGAATATAATTGCTGATGCTTTGTCTAGATTACCTGTGGGGGGTGGTCAGGAAGAAGAACTATTGGATAACAAAGTGTTTAAAATAATGCACATGAGAGGGATTAAGGGTGAAAAGGAAATTACTAGCATTTGCAGTCAGCTTAGGAGATACCAGAACCAGGATGATGATTTGAAACTTGTGAAAAGCCTTATTGGTAAAAAGGGTTATGAAAAGGTTGGCATGTATTATCAAAACTTTAAAGGTATTTTATTCAGGAGACATAACACTGACTCTGACATCTGGAAGGTTTGTTGGCCTATACAATGTGTTGATGTTTTAATTCAGTACACACATGAGAGCTATGGACACTGTGGAATCATGAAATGCACTGACAAACTTAAGGAAAATGTCTATTTTAATAATATGTTTAGGTTTAGAAGAGTAAGACAGGTTATACAAAAATGTGATTGGTGTCAAAGAGTAAAAGTCACAAATCAGAAATACCAAGGTTATTTACAAAGTATTGTGCCAAAAGGCAAATTGGAACTGATAGGAATTGATTTGTTTGGTCAATTGCCAAGAACTAAAGAGGGTTATACATATTTGTTTGTAGTTGTTGACTTATTCACTAGTAAAATTGTATCCACTAAAGAAGGCAACAAGCAGGAAAATTTTAAACTGTTTCTGTAATGATTACTTCACACAGATTGGAAAACCAAAAGCCATACTTTCAGACAATGGGAGCCAATTTACATCTAACGTTTGTTAAGATTTCATGAAAGATGAAGACATTAAACACGTTCTTATTTCCATGTATTCTCCATCTTGCAACCCAACTGAGCGCTATATGCCTGAAATAGGCAGGCTTTGTAAAACTTACTGCTCTAAAGATCATACAAATTGGTCAAGTTACATATGTAATTTTGAAGATGTTTTGAACACCTTACAACATACAACAACTGGCTTTACACCTTATGAAGTCCATTTTAACAAACACCCACCAAACATCTTGTATGAATTGATCAATTTTCCTGTCTGTAATGAGTTAACACCGGATGAGAGAATGGAAATAGTAAAGAAAAATATTGAAACACACTGTGCCAAGAGAAAGCTTAAACATGATTCAAAAGGAAAGTTTACACAGTACAATGTAGGTGATCTAGTCTTAACCAAAAGTTATGAGAAATCCAAGGCAATCAATAGAGAGATCAAGAAATTTTTCGATATTTACATTGGTCCATTTGAAGTTTATGAAAAACCACATCCAAACACCTACCAACTTATCTATCCCAAATCAAAAAAGCTATTTAGTTTAAGAAATGTCACTCAGTTGAAACCTTATGTGCAATAATTGCAATCCCTCAGGGGGTACACAATCTTTGAGTACTATGCGTGTGGCTTATGCAAGGTGCCCCAGCTAATGTGACATTTTCTTCTCGAAAACACTGATGCCACATTCTACGATACCTTTCTGACACAAAAACTTCTGACAATACATACGTTAATTTTTTGTACCTATGTTTGCTTATATTTGTTATGTAAGATATTTTCATGTGATTTAATTTGTAGTATAAGATACATTTTGTTTTGATTGAGTAATCTGCATCATCAGATGTATTGATAATTTGACATTTACATCCTACTGATTGTGACTATTACTGATATGTGAGGACTATGATTTGCCAGGGAAAACCAATATGTATTTTCTAGTGAGGAACAGTTACACATCTTTACAGACAACAGACCATACTGTAATTATATCAGCTTATGCAGAAATGAAAGGTGGATTGTCTCATACCGTTATACGATTGACAACTAAATTAATGTGTTACTATATATAAGACCACATGAGATGTTGAAAGACGTTATGATTTATGAAAGGTTTGAAGTGATTTATGCTGTTAAGAAGGGACTATCACCATGATATACTCTATACATGTTTCACTCAGTTATGTACACACGAGAGAGACGTTGAAATTGATATGAATTGTTGAGGATTGTCTTTAAATAAGGTAAGTGATGTTGTGATTTGCATTTGTATTAAGGATTTGAGGTTGCAGACTCATTCCTGTTTCTGATTCACATGAATTGATGTTTACGGTTTATTGATGGAAGATGATTTTGTTTTGGCTTGCATTTTCATAGGGGTATTTGGATGATGATGATAGGTTTAGGTTATATTATATGCAATGCTGCTGAGGTGGTTGGTGGTATTCAACCCTCATTTATTAATGGTTTTGATGATTCATTTAATTGAGAGGATTGTGATGATGATGGGACTGTGCAGTCACACATAACGGAACTAATGAATCATTTGAATTGCATGAAGTAGAACTCTTATACATTTTGATTGAAGGAAATGCTGATGTGAAATTAAACTTGAGAGTTATTTTGAACAATTATGACAATGCATAGCACAATAATCACATTGAAAAACTATTATTTTACACTACTCACATCTCGCAAGACACAATCTGAAGACTAGTTTGGTATTGAGGGGTAGGAAATGACAACTTTAATAGACAGACTGAGGACTTTGACGCAATGAAATATAAGATGCTATGTGACAAGGTTCTGGACTTTTTTTTACAGAATCTTATTGCAAGGTTGCTAACTATAGCATAATTACATTTCAACTTGCTTAAGTGTACCTTGCCACTTTCAGGAATTTTATTGACGTAATACTTATTTTGTCACAATTTATAAAATCTTAAAGCTGTTTCTCAGTGTTAATTTGATCTGACTTTCTGGATGTCTGGTAAACATTTTGAAACGTTATTGCATTTGATGTACAAAGCCAAGAAATATTGACTATACATAGTATATTCAGATACTTGTGACAACAACCTGGATTGGATATAAATGAATAGTTTCTATACTGTCACAATATAAATATACAAATATAATTTTGAATATTCATGTTTGATAAAATTTGTAAAATATTTTATGGTATTGCAAACTGTTGGGATAAATTTTATTTTTCTGACTTTTATATGATAATATTATTCTAGAACATGTCATATGGGCACTTTAAAAGTGCAACGTAATCAATCCAATCAAATTTGTGATTTGTTAGCTTAGTTGTGTTTGAGTGTTTGAAGAGGGAAAATTAATGGACGCTCTAGAAGTGACAAAAACAAGGACGCTCTAGAAGTGATAGTTTCGGAAAAACATTGATTCGGAAAATTTGATGTAAATATTGATTTTGTAAAAGTTTGGAAATTTCTTTGTAACCTCATATTTCCAATTCTTGTTTTGTTGATGTATATGTTTGTAGCTATTTGGAAAATTTATCTGAATGTAAAGTTGCATGATTCAATTTTGTACCTTTTAAGATATATGCAGTTTGTGTTATTTTGTCCAACTAGTACTGTATCACATCAATCCCACTAATATTTCTGTGAGAAGAGTTTCGTCTATCAGGCTAGGCAAAACTCTTCGGGGGGTATTGAAATATTACTGTATCTCATTGCCCTATCAGAACCCCTTGGAGAGCATTAAAGATAAACACCAGTCCTAATTGCCTGATTGTAAAGTGACCTGTTTCCAAATTACATACAAAAATAACCACTACTTCAGTATACATATAATTCGAAAATGATGCTTTGCTGATTAACATTGTTCTTATGTGAAAAACACAATATAAATGTGAAATTAATACTGTAACTAATCAAAAGAAATGTAGCATATGGTCAGGATGTACCAGTAAACCTATCATTATAAAATTACTACAGCAAATTAAATAGAACATATAAATAAAGCACGTTAATTGAATCTCCGATATATGTTAGCACTAAAATTCAGGCACTAGTTGATTTGTTATAAACAAATTTAGAAATGTAATTGTTACCTGTAACATAATTAGTCAGAAAATGTTATATTAACTCGTAACTAAGTTGAAAATAGGTTCACCTTGTTCAGCACTGAGATTGTAAAATTTTAGCAATGTGTATCTCATATTCAGTTTAACTTTTAATTGTGCTTTTACATAAAATTGTAATTTTCATTGTAGGTAATTGTTAACAAAAGTATAAATAGAGGTCATGCAGGCGCCTTGGAGCACTCGTTTTTTGGCTAGGGTTGCGAGCAAATGTATTGTAGGCTCATTCGTTTGTTGATTGTTGTGAACTCTGTGTCATTTGATGTCAACTTTGGGTACATGTGATGTAACCGGTACAGTTCACCAGGCTCGGACACTAGAGCCCTGGAAATATATTGGTGTCGAAACTGCACTGTACTTTGGAATTTATTTGGGAGTCTTCCACAATCCTTTTCATTGGCTGCACAGCGACGAGACGAATCCAGGAATTTTACAAAACCCCGAGAACTAAACAACTCTCACTGTTGGTAGAATTGACGTGAAAACAACAGCACATCGACTGGGCATTTCACTCAAAAGTCAAAACATTTGCAACGCGGAGGTGGGAAAATATAAACATCTCAAGCTCTACAACGTACACTGAGCACTAATGCTGACTCTGTTGAGAGGAAGTATGCTATCTACAGAAGTGTGGTTCACTGCTGAAACTTTCTGTGAATTTTGAGTCCGACATGTGTTGTTCAGCAAAAGATCTTCGTAACATGACAATTTAGTCCTGATGCCTCAATATGTAATTGGTCAATCGGTTTCTTCTTTTATTCAAGTTGTACTATAAATTTATCTTTTACTCAGTTTGATTTAGCACCACCTCATTTGTTTTTCTTCAGCATGCCTCCAGTTCACTACATTTCAAACACTTCAATTCTCTTCTCATCTGCACTGGCTATCATCCGTATCTCATTTCCAAACGAGGATCCACTCCAGAGTAATACCTTCAGAAAGACCTTCTGACATTTAAATTTCTGTTGAATGTTAACAAATTTCTCATTCTGAAAAATATTTTTCCTGCTGTAGCCAGTATTCATCTTAGAGCCTCTCTACTTTTGGCCATTTACTGCCAAAATGACGGACAGAGTTAGGACAGGTATTTTTATGGAAACCTCGAAATCTCATCTAAGGAAAGGGCAGAATGTTTGCAGATAGAAACTGCTGTCCCATGTCTTTGATTTTAGAGACCCGTCCAAAAGCCACTCTGTATAATTTTGAAATTTGTAACACATTGTAAATAGGAACTCAATAAATAAAAACACTTTAGTGGAATGGTACACTCTGACTTATTAGTAAATATAAGAGGAATGTTCCGAAATATGAGCAGCACAAAAAAGGAGAAATAATGCAATTTTCACTCCAAGGTACGGTTTTTTGGAACATCCTGTGTATGTGTACCATTGATGCTGGAGTGCATCGCATAGACAGTTTCTTGACAAAAGCAAAACTTTTTATGTTTTCTAGTACATTATGCAGGGCATTGCTAGTGGTGCACAATTACCTTGGACGGAAGATGTTGAAGCGGCCCTGGCCACGGTCAAGGAACGTGAAGGGATCGTCCCCAGAGATCTCGCAGCTGCAGTCGATGGAGTCGTCCTGGCCAGGGGTTGCATGGGGCCACATGGGGCCTGGGTCCACCCATGGTCCCAGCGGGTCCTGGAGCGGCATGTCGATGAATTCCTGCCGAACAACAGAGAGTCAGAGAACTGACTACTCTACATTAAAGCCATTTTGTAGTTGGAGCTCTTTTCTTGTTTGAGTTTGCTTCCTAATATGTAATGAGGCAAACAAATTTTCTTTTTTTAGTATCCAAACACTTTTCAGAGAAGCTCAATCATCCTCTGTTAAATGACATAAAGAATTTGTGCATTATAATACAGAACAGTTTTAGAGATTATAGTATTTACATTAATAAAAATAGTATCAGAAACATTAACAGGAAAAATAAATGTATACTTTAGTACAGGGTGGTGCACGAAATGTGTTACCAATTGTTTCTTTCACAATATACGATGCACATTAGATATCCCGCTGGGATCTCTACAGCAGTACCAGCAATGCTTGGAAAAACAAATGAGTTACGAAATGACATGTAATTCACGATACTGCCGCTAGGAGACTAGTAAGCAGCAATGGCTGACAATGGAAGACTGATGACACAGCAACGATCGGCAATTGTGTTACTTTTTCATGAAACGAAAAGCCTTGTGACTCAGAGGCATTTTCGACAACAATTTAACACATGATGGGTCTCTTTCAAGAAGACCATCCACAGGTTGTATGATAAATTTGTACAGGAAGGAACAGTATTGGAAGCGAAGCGACCTCGGCCTAAGCCTGTTTGTTCACTGGAGAATATTGAAGCAGTACGAGTTGCTGTACAGAGAAGTCCCGGGAAATCATGTAGAAAGGCAGCAGTGCAACTGGGAATATCCATATGCTCCGTTCAATGCATTCTTAAAAGTGACCTCCATATGTACCCATACAAGATGACCTGTGCACAGAAGCTCACTGAAGAACACAAGCAGCAGAGACTACTGTTTGTTCAGTGGGTGGAGGATAGGGAAGAAACTCTCAACAACGTTTGGTTTTTAGATGAGGCACACATTTTCATTTACTCAGTGTGGTTAACAAACAAAATGTACGCTTTTGGGCCACTGAAAACCCACAAGAGATTCATGAACGGCAACATTATGCCCCAAGGATTACAGCGTCGGCAGCACCCTCCGCCACACACCGTCAGGTGGCTTGCGGAGTATGGATGTAGATGTAGATGTAGATGTAGATGAATTTCCAGTCACGGACTTATTGGACCCTTTTTCTTTGAAGAAACTGAACAGCGAGCGTTATTTGAGCATGCTTCGCAATAGCTTCATTCCACAGCTTCTTGCTACTGTCTTGCCCTTCAACATGCAGTGGTTCATGCAAAATGGAGCAAGGCCACATACTGCAAACACTGTGTTGGAGTTTTTACATGAGCATTTCGACATGCGGATCATTTCACTCAGGTTTCCAGGTCGCTTCAATGATGGACAAAATTGGCCCCCCAATAGTCCAGACCTCAATCCATGTGACTCTTTTCTTTGGGGGTACCTAAACGAAAAAATTTTCCCGAAACATCCACGTGATTTAATGGAGCTCAGAAGACATATTCTTCAAGCTTGCCAGGAAATTACGGAAGACATGTGCCATAGGGTAATCACAAACTTCAGGGTTCATTTGAAGGAAGTTAGGAAACGAAATGGTGGACATATTGAACATGTGCTGAGTTAGAACAAATCTCCATGGACGGCTCTTCATTGTAGTATATGTTCCTTTCAGATTGTATTGAGAATGATGTTCTTATTAAAAAACAAAATGGTAACACATTTCGTGCGCCATCCTGTATTACATACAGGTGCTCACATGGCTGTCTGATAACTGCAGTACAGCTACAATAGTTACCTTTCAGTACATCATTTGCAATCAATACACATTTATCAATGTTTTGATATGTAATTTGCCAAATTATATGCCTAGTGCTAAACTATAGATAATTTTATAATTGTTTTCTTTTTATAACTCTACTGTCATTATACTATGTTGTGTTGTAAACAAAGATTCACACTTTTACTCTTTAACCAATGTTTTTCAGATTATTGTACTAGTTTTCAAAAAATTTGTTGAGCTATTTGCTCATTCTGAATAGGCTTTGCTAAGTGGTGAGTGGATAGGGAGGTGGGGTTGGGGGACTATGTATGTAAATGCAGTTACTTACTTTCTGCAGATGTCACGTTTTCATTCTTCTTCAAGGTGACTGAGGGAAACTTCCTAACAAACTGTTTCACTGTTTGTGTGATGTGCACTTGTTCTCTCATCTTGTTCTGTGTCCTGGCTGGGAGTTTTCAATTCTGTAGTGACACTGGGTTCTGTGTGTGTGTGTGTGTGTGTGTGTGTGTGTGTGTGTGTGTGTGTGTGTGTGTGTGTGTGTGTGCGCACGCTTGTGGCACGCATGTGTGCACATGCCAATTTTCTGATTGTTCTTTTACAGCTGAGAACAGGGTTCCATTGCATTGTGCTCTGCATTCATTCGTTAATTCTTTTCCTTCCACTGTGCTTTTTTGAATATTGTAATTTTCTCCAATTATAAGTTTCTGTGGAGGACTACTGTTGCATTATGTAAATAGACTTTCGCTCCCTGTATTTTACCCCTGCCACCTTTAGAATTTGAAAGAGAGTATTCCAATCAACAATGTCAAAAGCTTTCTCTAAGTCTACAAATGCTAGAAATGTAGGTTTGCCTTTCCTTAATCTTTCTTCTAAGATA
Organism: Schistocerca cancellata; assembly: GCF_023864275.1. Lineage (NCBI taxonomy): Eukaryota > Metazoa > Arthropoda > Insecta > Orthoptera > Acrididae > Schistocerca > Schistocerca cancellata. The sequence goes on along the minus strand of NC_064626.1, from coordinate 1,138,780,682 downwards.
AGTTGTAAGGTCAGTATTGCCTCACGTGTTCCAGTATTTCTATGGAATCCAAATTGATCTTCCCCAAGGTCGGCTTCTAATAGTTTTTCCATTCGTCTGATGTTGAGGGTATTAGATTAGGAAATGAGACACTTAAAGTAGTAAAGGAGTTTTCCTATTTGGGGAGCAAAACAACTGATGATGGTCAAAGTAAGAGGATATAAAATGTAGACTGGCAATGGCAAGGAAAGCGTTTCTGAAGAAGAGAAATTTGTTAACATCGAGTATAGATTTATGTGTCAGGAAGTCCTTTCTGAAAGTATTTGTATGGAGTGTAGCCATGCATGGAAGTGAAACATGGACGGTAAATAGTTTGGACAAGAAGAGAATAGAAGCTTTCGAAATGTGGTGCTACAGAAGAATGCTGAAGATTAGATGGGTAGATCACATAACTAATGAGGAAGTATTGAATAGGATTGGGGAGAAGAGAAGTTTGTGGCACAACTTGAATAGAAGAAGGGATCGGTCGGTAGGACATGTTCTGAGGCATCAAGGGATCACCAATTTAGTATTGGAGGGCAGCGTGGAGGGTAAAAATCGTAGGGGGAGACCAAGAGATGAATACACTAAGCAGATTCAGAAGGATGTAGGTTGCAGTAGGTACTGGGAGATGAAGAAGCTTGCACAGGATAGAGTAGCATGGAGAGCTGCATCAAACCAGTCTCAGGACTGAAGACCACAACAACAACAGTTTGTATTTATGTCTGTTGGTTTGTGTTTCTTCCCCAAGAAAAGATAAACAAATGTGGGATGACTGCTGTCACTCTTTAAGTGTTCTTCTGCATTCATTGTATCTGATGTTCTGATGGGACGGTTCATTTTTTGATGTATGGTTGTGGTGGTGCTTATGGGTTTTCTGAATATGAAAAATTGGTTACATTATTATGTCTGCATATTGCAAAGGCTAAGAAATTTAGCTTTTTGACCTTTTATGAATCTAAGGTGAATTTTATTTGTGGGTGAAACATATTTATATCATTGTGCAGTTGTATATGATCTGATGTTTCACCTAGAAGGCACACAACCATCTACATAATGATATCAGTATATTTGCTGCATTGTTAGGGCTTCACTATGGTTTCAAATATTTTGTACTTAGTGTGATTTAAGATGTTGGCTAGGAGTCCACTGATTGGTGATCCCATGGGGAATCCATCCTGTTGTAAGTAGAAATGGTTGTCAAATGTGAAATAGTTTTGTTCTGTGACTAATTTTAGAATGTTAGTTATTTATTTTTGTGGGGTTTTTGGATGTCTTTTTCTTGGTCTAATTTATGTTTGAAGATGTCGATGGTTACTGTGGTGGGGATATTGGTGTACATGGATGTGATGTCAAATGATGTGAGTGTGGCTGTTGTTGGTATGTTGATATGTTTAATCTTTTCTATAAGTTCTTCACTGTTGTGTATACTTCTGTTGGTAGATATACTGTTTCTTTAAATGTGTGTGTATTTCTCTGCCTAGGTGATATGTGGGTGCACTGTAAAATTTGTGAGTTGGTGTACTGGCATATCTTTTTAATTTTTAATATTATTCATGCAGATGGATGTTTCTCTGTGAACCATTATTCCTCACACTCTACAGCAAAGCCTCATGTCACACCAATAACACCACTGTTGAAGAAAGTGTAGTGACTTGGGTGGGACATCAGAAAAATGAATCTGTGAATTTGTCTGCTAATAGACTTGTTATATAAAATGGGATTTTCTGTGTGAAACACACATTGGACAGAGTAATGTTGAAACTATGTTTGATATATTCTTCAGCAAGTATATTGATGTCTGGTACACTTGTTCACCTCTAAGATAGAGTAATTTCAAAGGTAAGCATAGAAAAAGTTACCAAACTGATATATTAAAGAACTAGGAAGTAGTAGGGAACAAATTTTAATAGTGCAAAAAGTGCATAAAAATAATTGTAAGACACACACTAGACAGTCTGACAGGAAATAATCAAAACATATATTTTTTGTAATACTAAGCTGCTTCATGCAAAAAAGTTAGGCTATGAAAAGTTTATAGAAACTGCTCCAAACAAGATCAAAGCAGCATGGTAGATTACCACATAAAAACACTCTCCTTCCCACACATAAGAAGAGTCACTCAAACCAGACCAATTGAATGAATCCTTTGTGTCTTCAGTGAAAGAAGTTGGAAACGGGAATCAACTCAGCCAACACATCAACAAGTGAAATACTTGGCAAGCTGCTGCCAGTGAAACAGAGTTTTAAGTGGAAAATTATCACATCCACAGGTGTAACACAAAACATTACAAAATTCTCCCTCTAGAACTATGGATAATTACTGACTTACCTACTTCATTATCAAGACAACTATTCATTTGATCTTCAAACCTTTAGAACACATTTTTTAACAAACGTCTTTAGTGTGGAATATTCTCTGAGTCATAACATATTTCAAAACTTTCACCATTTTTTTAAAATGGAGACAATAATCTCCCATGAATTTATTGATCTGTCTCAATAATTCCTACAATTTCCAAAATATTTCAAACTCTTGTATACAACCAACTATTTTCAGAAAAGTAATCTCCTTTCAGACAGTCAGTTTGGTTACAGATGAGGAAGAAATACCAACTCAGCAGTTCTTAACATTGTAAACGAGGTAATCATTGCTTCTGAAAATGAGAACAAGACCTCACTCAGTTCTATGTCACCTAAGTAAAGCCTTTGATTTATTCCCTACAAAATGTTGCATGAGAAGTTTGAATTTTAAGGTGTACTTAATAATTAATAAAAGTAATAGCTTTGTACTTAAATAACAAAAAACAATATGTCTCAATGAGAAACAGACAATCTCTGGTAAAAATTGTTGAGACAGGGGCACTATAGTGGTCAGTTCTTAGAACATTTTTTTTCATAATTGCAGTCATTGGTTTGCCCAGGATGTTCTTCAATCTGTGATCTGCTAGGCTGATGACACAGAAGTAATTGCAACTCAGCAAGACAGCACAGTATTACAACAACTGTCACTGGAATCACTAGATGCTGCAGTGAAATTGTTCTCCTCTAACAAACTTCTGTGTAACCCTACAAGATCTATCATCTTCCATTAGATTTAGTAACACAGGATTCCATATTGACTCCAAGTTGACATGGGGAGAACACATCAGGTACACCGCCTAAAAAAGGTCAAAGGTAACATACCTAATACAGAAACAGAGAAATTTATTACTTCACAGTATTTAAGATTGAACTATTTTAGATTGTTCCAATCTCACATTTGTTATGGACTGCTGGTATGGGGGCACTCCTCTACACATCTCTACACATATAAATGACACACACACAGATATATATATATAACAACAAATATGATGTGACTTACCTAACGAAAGTGCTGGCAGGTCGATAGACACACAAACAAACACACAAAATACAAGCTTTCACAACAAGCCGTTGCTTCACCAGGAAAGAGGGAAGGAGAGGGAAAGATAAAAGGATGTGGGTTTTAATGGACAGGATAAGGAGTCATTCCAATCCCGAGAGCAGAAAGACTTACCTTAGGCGGAAAAACGGACAGGTATACACTCGCGCGCGCGCCCACACACACACACACACACACACACACACACACACACACACACACACACATATCCATCCACACATATACAGACATAAGCACACATATGTGTAAAGGCAAAGAGTTTGGGCAGAGATGTCAGTCGAGGCGGAAGTACAGAGGCAAAGATGTTACTGAACGACAGGTGAGGTATGAGAGGCAGCAACTCGAAATTAGCAGAGGTTGAGGCCTGGTAGGTAACAGGAAGAGAGGATATATTGAAGTGCAAGTTCCCATCTCCAGAGTTCTGATAGGTTGGTGTTAGTGGGAAGTATCCAGATAACCCGGATGGTGTAACACTGTGCCAAGATGTGCTGGCCGTGCACCAAGGCATGTTTAGCTGCAGGGTGATCCTCATTACCAACAAACACTGTCTGCCTGTGTCCGTTCATGTGAATGGACAGTTTTTTGCTGGTCATTACCACATAGAAGGCTTCACAGTGTAGGCAGGTCAGTTGGTAAATCACGTGGGTGCTTTCACACGTGGCTCTGCCTTTGATCGTGTACACCTTCCGGGTTACAGGACTGGAGTAGGTGGTGGTGGGAGGGTGCATGGGACAGGTTTTACACCGGGGGCGGTAACAAGGGTAGGAGCCAGAGGGTGGGGAAGGTGGTTTGGGGATTTCATAGGGATGAACCAAAGGGCTACAAAGGTTAGGTGGATGGTGGAAAGACACTCTTGGTGGAGTGGGGAGGATTTCATGAAGGATGGATCTCATTTCAGGGCAGGATTTGAGGAAGTCGTATCCCTGCTGGAGAGCCACATTCAGAATCTGATCCAGTCCCGGAAAGATACTGTCACAAGTGGGGCACTTTTGGGGTTCTTCTGTGGGAGGTTCTGGGTTTGAGAGGATGAGGGAGTGGCTCTGGTTATTTGTTTCTGTACCAGGTCAGGAGGGTAGTTGCGGGATGCAAAGGCTGTTTTCAGGTTGTTGGTGTAATGGTTCAGGGATTCAGGACTGGAGCAGATTCGTTCGCCACGAAGACCTGGGCTGTAGGGAAGTGAGCGTTTGATATGGAATGGGTGGCAACTGTCATAATGAAGGTACTGTTGCTTGTTAGTGGGTTTGTGAAACTGGCTGTTGGACAGATGGAGGTCAATGTCAAGGAAAGTGGCATGGGATTTGGAGTAGGACCAGGTGAATCTGATGGAACCAAAGGAGTTGAGGTTGGAGAGGAAATTCTGGAGTTCTTCTTCACTGTGAGTCCAGATCATGAAGATGTCATCAATAAATCTCTACCAAACTTTGGGTTGGCAGGCCTGGGTAACCAAGAAGGCTTCCTCAAAGTGACTTGTAAATAGGTTGGTGTACGAGGGGGCCATCCTGGTACCCATGGCTGTTCCCTTTAATTGTTGGTATGTCTGGCCTTCGAAAGTGAAGAAGTTGAGAGTCAGGATGAATCTAGCTAAGGTAATGAGGAAAGAGGTTTTAGGTAGGGTGGCAGGTGATCAGTGTGAAAGGAAGTGCTTCATCGGAGCGAGGCCGTGGACGTGTGGAATGTTTGTGTATAAGGAAGTGGCATCAGTGGGTACAAGGGTGGTTTCCAGGGGTAACAGATTGGGTAAGGATTCCAGGCATTCGAGAAAGTGGTTGGAGTCTTTGATGAAGGATGGGAGACTGCATGATGATTGGGTTTGTGAATTTTAGGAAGTAGGTAGAAGGTAGGGTGCCAGGTGTCGGTGGGGTCAGGAGGTTGATGGAGTCAGGTGAAAGGTTTTGTATGGGGCCTAAGGTTCTGAGGATTCCTTGAAGCTCTGCCTGGACATCAGGAATGGGATTACCTTGGCAAACTTCGTATGTAGTGTTGTCTGAAAGCTGACGCAGTCCCTCAGCCACATACTCCCGACAATCAAGTACCACGGTCGTGGAACCCTTGTCCACCGGAAGAATGACCATGGATCGGTCAGCCATCAGATCACGGATAGCCTGGGCTTCAGCAATGGTGATGTTGGGAGTAGGATTAAGGTTTTTCAAGAAGGATTGAGAGGCAAGGCTGGAAGTGAGAAATTCCTGGAAGGTTTGGAGAGTGTGATTTTGAGGAAGAGGAGGTGGGTCCCACTGTGACGGAGGACGGAACTGTTCCAGGCAGGGTTCAATTTGGATAGTGTCTTAGGGAGTTGGATCATTAGGAGTAGGATTAAGATTATTTTTCTTCATGGCAAAGATCAAAGGCAGAGCCACGTGTGAAAGCACCCACGTGATTTACCAACTGACCTGCCTACACTGTGAAGCGTTCTATGTGGGAATGACCAGCAACAAACTGTCCATTCGCATGAATGGACACAGGCAGACAGTGTTTGTTGGTAATGAGGATCACCCTGTGGCTAAACATGCCTTGGTGCATGGCCAGCACATCTTGGCACAGTGTTACACCGTCCGGGTTGTCTGGATACTTCCCACTAACACCAACCTGTCAGAACTCCGGAGATGGGAACTTGCCCTTCAGCATATCCTCTCTTCTCGCTATCCGCCAGGCCTCAATCTCCGCTAATTTCTAATTTCAATTTGCCGCCGCTCATACCTCACCTGTCTTTCAACATCATCTTTGCCTCTGTACTTCCGCCCCGACTGACATCTCTGCCCAAACTCTTTGCCTTTACAAATGTCTGCTTGTGTCTGTGTATATGCAGATGGATATGTGTGTGTGTGCGAGTGTATACCTGTCCTTTTTTCCCCCTAAGGTAAGTCTTTCCACTCCCGGGATTGGAATGACTCCTTACCCTCTCCCTTAAAACCCAAATCCTTTCGTCTTTCCCTCTCCTTCCCTCTTTCCTGATGAGGCAACCGTTGGTTGCGAAAGCTAGAATTTTGTGTGTATGTTTGTGTTTGTTTGTGTGTCTATCGACCTGCCAGCGCTTTTCTTTTCTTTTTATATATATATATTTTTCCCACGTGGAATGTTTCCCTATATATATATATATATATATATATATATATATATATACACCTCTGTTAAGTAAACTTGTCCACACCAGCTGTTCAGAGCATCCTCCTACAGGCCAACCGCAAATTAGAACAGCATGCCACCCTCCACCTTAAAAAACTATCCAATCTCCTGGTTTCCTACCTCCGGAAAGGCAACTCACTCACGCTTCACAACCTTTCCAGCAAACCTCAAGCTCCTCTCATTGCACACAAACCCAGTCTCTCCCATCTACTCAATCTCCCACTTCCAGCTCCACTCCCTCCAAAACCTTAAAATTCCAATCAACACAATCTGGAACCACAAAACCCTAATTCAGTAGTTAACCTTTCCTCCAAACCTCTCTCCCAATCCGAAACCTCTGTCCTATCCAAAGGCCTCACCTTTAGCCCCACTCCCAGATTCAACCAAACAGCCCTCGTCAAAGATTTACTGTTGTACACTCGTACTCTCTGCTGGAAATATCACTTTGCCACGAAGACAAATGATCCTAATCCTACTCCTAATGATCCAACTCCCCAAGACACTATCCAAATTGAACCCTGCCTGGAACAGTTCCATCCTCCGACACAGTGGGACCCACCTCCTCTTCCTCAAAATCAGCCCCTCTAAACCTTCCACGAATTTCTGACTTCCAGCCTTGCCTCTCAATTCTTCATAAAAAACCTTAAACCTACTCCCAACATCACCACTGCTGAAGCCCAAGCTATCCGTGATCTGAAGGCTGACCGTTCCATCGTCATTCTTCCGGCGGACAAGGGTTCCATGACAGTGGTACTTGATCGTCGGGAGTATGTGGCTGACGGACTGCGTCAGCTTTCAGACAACACCACATACAAAGTTTGCCAAGGTAATCCCATTCCTGATGTCCAGGCGGAGCTTCAAGGAATCCTCATAACCTTAGGCCCCTACAAAACCTTTCACCTGACTCCATCAACCTCCTGAACCCACCGACACCCCGCACCCCTACCTTCTACCTTCTACCTTCTTCCTAAAATTCACAAACCCAATCATCCCGGCCGCCCCATTGTAGCTGGTTACCAAGCCCCCACAGAAGGTATCTCTGCCTACATAGATCAACACCTTCAACCCATTACATGCAGTCTCCCAACCTTCATCAAAGACACCAACCACTTTCTTGAACGCCTGGAATCCTTACCCAGTCTGTTACCTCCGGAAACCATCCTTGTAACCATTGATGCCACTTTCTTATACACAAATATTCTGCATGTCCAGGGCCTCGCTGCGATGGAGCACTTCCTTTCACGCCGATCACCTGCCACGCTACCTAAAACCTCTTTCCTCATTACCTTAGCCAGCTTCATCCTGACCCACAACTTCTTCACTTTTGAAGGCCAGACATACCAACAATTAAAGGGAACAGCCATGGGTACCAGGATGGCCTCCATGTATGCCAACTTATTCATGAGTCGCTTAGAGGAAGCCTTCTTGGTTGTCCAGGCCTGCAAACCCAAAGTTTGGTACAGATTTATTGATGGCATCTTCATGATCTGGACTCACAGTGAAGAAGAACTCCAGAATTTCCTCTCCAACCTCAACTGCTTTGGTTCCATCAGATTCACCTGGTCCTACTCTAAATCCCATGCCACTTTCCTTGACGTTGACCTCCATCTGTCCAATGGCCAGCTTCACATGTCCGTCCACATCAAACCCACCAACAAGCAACAGTACCTCCATTATGACAGCTGCCACCCATTCCACATCAAACGGTCCCTTCCCTACAGCCTAGGTCTTCGTGGCAAACGAATCTGCTCCAGTCCGGAATCCCTGAACCATTACACCAACAACCTGAAAACAGCTTTCGCATCCCGCAACTACCCTCCCGACCTGGTACAGAAGCAAATAACCAGAGCCACTTCCTCATCCCTTCAAACCCATAACCTCCCACAGAAGAGCCCCAAAAGTGCCCCACTTGTGACAGGATACTTTCCGGGACTGGATCAGACTCTGAATGTTGCTCTCCAGCAGGGATACGACTTCCTCAAACCTGCCCTGAAATGAGATCCATCCTTCATGAAATCCTCCCCACTCCACCAAGAGTGTCTTTTCGCCGTCCACCTAAGCTTCGTAACGTCTTAGTTCATCCCTATGAAATCCCCAAACCACCTTCCCTACTCTCTGGCTCCTACCCTTGCAACCGCCCCCAGTGTAAAACCTGTCCCATGCACCCTCCCACCACCACCTACTCCAGTCCTGTAACCCGGAAGGTGTACACGATCAAAGGCAGAGCCACGTGTGAAAGCACCCACGTGATTTACCAACTGACCTGCCTACACTGTGAAGCTTTCTATGTAGGAATGACCAGCAACAAACTGTCCATTCACATGAATGGACACAGGCAGACAGTGTTTGTTGGTAATGAGGATCACCCTGTGGCTAAACATGCCTTGGTGCACGGCCAGCACATCTTGGCACAGTGTTACACCGTCCGGGTTATCTGGATACTTCCCACTAACACCAACCTGTCAGAACTCAGGAGATGGGAACTTGCCCTTCAGTATATCCTCTCTTCTCGTTATCCGCCAGACCTCAACCTCCGCTAATTTCAAGTTGCCGCCACTCATACCTCACCTGTCTTTCAACAACATCTTTGCCTCTTTACTTCCGACTTGACTGACATCTCTGCCCAAACTCTTTGCCTTTACAAATGTCTGCTTGTGTGTGTGTATGTGCGGATGGATATGTGTGTGTGTGTGTGTGCGAGTATATACCTGTCCTTTTTCCCCCTAAGGTAAGTCTTTCTGCTCCCAGGATTGGAATGACTCCTTACCCTCTCCCTTAAAACCCACATCGTTTCGTCTTTCCCTTTCCTTCCCTCTTTGCTGATGAAACAACTGTTTGTTGTGAAAGCTTGAATTTTGTGTGTATGTTTGTGTTTGTTTGTGTGTCTATTGACCTGCCAGCACTTTTGTTTGGTAAGTCTCGTCATCTTTGTTTTTAGATATACTATTGTAAATCTATACACATATGTTTCTTCACTACCCATTAAACTAAATGAAAAAGAATTTTGAAAGGGAAGGAGGTGTACGCATACACAACATGAGAGAAAAAATTAAAAAGGATATTCCAAGAGACAGACTGGTAAAAGCAGCCTACTCCCCATGAGTCAGCTCCCTAAAAAGTCTTTAACACATTACCACCCTCTGCATGGTCCCTGCCTTTTAATTTTTTTAATGTGATTGAAAATCCATTTTGTGATATACAAGAATTTTTTATGTAAATATTGGGAACATATGTTAAAATTTGAAATGTATGCTAAATGTTTGTAATTTTGTATATAACTAAGCATATGTGTATTTATGAGAGATGTGTGTGAGAGATGAAGCCTGTTCCATTGTGTAAACGGTCGGTGGCGAACAAATATGAATATCCTGCTTGCCCACCTTTGGTACGTTTTTTGGTGTGGTTACCTTTGGGTTCTTATTTTTTAGTCATTTTACTTGTAGTCTTTTGAATGTGAATGAAATGACACTAAGTTCAGGTTGGAAAAATTTTCTTTACAATGCTCATTCAATGTGCATATGAAGCTGAATTTCTGTGGTAAGCATCTTTTGAAGCCTAATTCAACAATGATCTGTGAGTGAGGGTGTGTGTGTGTGTGTGTGTGTGTGTGTGTGTGTGTGTGTGTGTGTGTGTGTGTGTGTGTGTATGTGTGTGTGTGTGTGTTTTCACCCATGCAATCATGAAACAAACTGGCTGAAGAAAATACCATAGTATCATGAATACCTGCATCACAATCACAATCCAAAATATTTTGCAAATGGTATGACTGCAGCAGGTGAAAAGGTTGTAAACTACAAGAAGTGGCAATCTTGCCAGTGACATTTATCACAGTATGCATTTTTCCTGAGTATATGTATAAAGGAGGCTCTCTGGACTCCAAATTTTATGTTCCTTGCAAGTAGTAAGTCCGTGGAGATAAGACAGAGACTTGGTGTCAGGTTTGGTTGGAAGCAAATGTGTGTACTGGTGTGGATGTCTAATTTCCAAATGGTATTGCTGTAACCTGGAATTTATGAAAGAAGGTAAAATCCAGCCATGTGTACTAGCTTTGTAGAAAGTGAAATAATGCATTGAGGGAACATTTTCAATTTTGGTTTTTTAAAATTACATAACTTGCATTGTTTGACGATTATGGTACCAGCACTGTCATTTTATTATCTGGTAAATGTGTGAACTCAGGAAAGGAATACCTCACTCTGCATCCGTTTTCATTTTTAAATATTGAATGCAAATTTTGCTCAAGGTGTTAATACTATGAATGTTTGAAGTTTTGCCTGCAGTATTAATTTGAAGAGTTTTATATTTGATATTTTCATTAAAGCCATAATATCAGTAACACTGTCTTGTTCACACTCTTTCAGTTTTGCTGACTGAAACAAAAACGTGAAGGTCAATCAATACTTTCAAATTATGCAGTCTTAAGCCTCCACAACTTGCTATTCAAAAGTTTAAAGATAAAAATATTTTGGACCTGCATTGTATCTCACAAGAACCCACTGTTAACAGCATTTTAAGCTGATGCAATACTTTGCATGGCACATGGTATGATTATTTAAATGACAGCACAGTAGTGTGTTTTACCTCACGAAAGTAGTTGCAGGGCACATCTGTTTATCTGTCTTCACAGAGATAAGCCACAGTGGTTACACAGGTCAAAGTATATCTTCTTGTTTGTTTTGAAGATTTAGAAACTGAGGGTGGAATAGATGCACTGTGCCTGTCTGAACATCATATAGTCACATATATGGAAAAGTAAATGTAGATGGATATAAGCTTTCAGTACTTGTATATAGAGACACTATGGAGAGATGATGAGTTGCCATATATGTTAAAATCTGTCATAGTGTGAAAAATGTAGAAACTAAAATGTTTTGTGTAGAGCAACATAATAGATTAGATTAGATTAGTACTTGTTCCATAGATCATGAGTACGACACTTTGTAATGATGTGGAACATGTCAGGTTAATAAAAGATTTCTATCCAAGATAATACATTACACAGAATATTACATGACACTTAATATTTTTATTTATTTATTTTTTGTAGGAGTTGGGGAACTTATCCACTTATCATATCCAAAAATTCATTTAATGAGTAGAAAGAGTTGCCATTAAGAAATTCTTTTAATTTCCTTTTAAATGCTATATGGCTATCTGTCAGACTTTTGATGCTATTAGGTAAGTGACCAAAGACTTTCGTGGCAGCATAATTTACCCCTTCTGAGCCAAAGTTAGATTTAACCTTGAGTAGTGAAGATCATCCTTTCTCAAAGTGTTGTAGCCATGTACACTGCTATTACTTTTGAATTCATTCTAATTGTTAATAACAAATTTCATAAGTGAATATATATATTGTGACGCTACAGTGAAGATCTCTCGCTCTTTAAATAAGTGTCTGCAGGATGATCTTGGATGAGCTCCAGCAATTATTCTGATTACACATTTTTGTGCAATGAACACTCTTTTACTCAATGATGAGTTACCCCAGAATATGATGCCAGAGGAAAGTAGAGAATGAAAATAGGCATGGTAAGCTAATTTACTCAGATGTATATTGCCAAAATTTGCAATGACCCTAGTAGCATAAGTAGCTGAACTCAAACGTTTCAGCAGATCCTCAGCGTGTTTTTTTCCAGTTCAACCATCATCAATGCATAAACCTAGATAATTTGAATATTCTACCTTAGCTGCCGATTTCTGATCAAAGTCTATATTTATCAATGGTGTCATTCCATTTACTGTGTGGAACTGTATATACTGTGTTTTGTCAAAGTTTAATGAGAGCCCATTTGCAGAGAACCACTTAATGATTTTCTGAAAAACATCATTTACAATTTCACCAGTTAATTCAGGTACTACTTGAAAGGATAACCACTTGCATGAATATCAAGACATTTGATGGAAACCCAGTTCTAAGCTAAGAATGGAAAGCAGAAAGGTGGAAGGAGTATATAGAGGGTCTATACAAGGGCGATGTACTTGAGGACAATATTATGGAAATGGAAGAGGATGTAGATGAGGATGAAATGGGAGATATGATACTGTGTGAAGAGTTTGACAGAACACTGAAAGACCTGAGTCGAAACAAGGCCCCAGGAGTAGACAACATTCCATTAGAATTACTGACGGCCTTGGGAGAGCCAGTCCTGACAAAACTGTACCATCTGGTGAGCAAGATGTACGAGACAGGCGAAATACCCTCAGACTTCAAGAAGAATATAATAATTCCAATCCCAAAGAAAGCAGATGTTGACAGATGTGAAAATTACCGAACTATCAATGCCAAAAAAACAACGTGGATCAACTTCAGACATATTACAAATCAAATAAAAACTAACCTTACAGTAGAGCTGGGTAAGTGTAAGATTGAACAAGCATCATACACTAAATTCTTGGGAGTATGGCTTGATGAACACTTAAGATGGGAAAAGCATGTAATACCATTGAACAAAAAATTAAGTCAAACATGTTATATACTTAGAATGCTTAAAAGCTCATGTAATATTAAAACAGTTTTATGTGTTTATTTCTCATTCATGCACAGTTTATTAAGATACGGTGTACAGTTTTGGGGGAACAACAGTCTAACAAAACATTCATTCAGACTACAAAAGAAGGCAGTCAGATTAATAGAAGGTATAGGATATAGGGACTCTTGTAGGCATGCTTTCAAAGAATTAAAAGTCATGACACTACCATCCTTATACACATATGAAAGCATATGTTTCTTGAAAGAACACGAGGGACTTTCTACATTAAACAGAGAATTTCACAACTACGAAACAAGGAATAGGAATGATTTCCACAGAGAAATTCATAAAACAGATATGTATCACAAAAGTGTACTATACCAACCCAAAATCCTCTACAGTGCTCTCCCCACAGAACTAAAAATAATACCAAAACTGCACATATTTAAAAGAGAATTAAAAAACATGTTATTGAGCAATAGTTTTTACAGTACTGAAGAGTTTATGAATCATTAACAATAAAAGCACAGTTAATATTTCCCTGACATAATAAATATGTGTAATTGCTCACATTTAAATACTTGCTGTTTCTATGAAAGTGTGAAGCAGTGTTAATGCAAGAATGGAAATAATCTTTATTGTGAGAATCACGAACCTTTTTTTTTGTACATTGTTATCCTACTTGTATATTTTTATGTTAATGTTCTTATAGTTCTATTAAAATTGTAATTTTCATGTACATGTATTTTAAATTGTTTATTGACAAGTCCTATGTAATTTTGATGATGTACCACAAGGATGCTAATAAATTGAATTGAATTGAATAAGTCACAGCTGCAAAATACTAACGCGAATTCTTTACAGATGAATGGAAAAACTGGTAGAAGCCGAGCTCGGGGAAGATCAGTTTGGATTCCGTAGAAATGTTGGAACACATGAGGCAATACTGACCTTACGACTTATCTTAGAAGAAAGATTAAGGAAAGGCAAACCTACGTTTCTAGCATTTGTAGACTTAGAGAAAGCTTTTGACAATGTTGACTGGAATACTCTCTTTCAAATTCTAAAGGTGGCAGGGGTATAATACAGGGAGTGAAAGGCTATTTACAATTTGTACAGAAACCAGATGGCAGTTATAAGAGTCGAGGGGCATGAAAGGGAAACAGTGGTTGAGAAGGGAGTGAGACAAGGTTGTAGTCTCTCCCTGATGGTATTCAATCTGTATATTGAGCAAGCAGTAAAGGAAACAAAAGAAAAATTCGGAGTAGGTATTAAAATCCAGGGAGAAGAAATACAAACTTGGAGGTTTGCAGATGACATTGTAATTCTGTCAGAGACAGCAAAGGACTTGGAGGAGCAGTTGAACGGAATGGACAGTGTCTATAATATGAACATCAACAAAAGCAAAACGAGGATAATGGAAAGTAGTCGAATTAAGTCGGGTGATGCTGACGGAATTAGATTAGGAAATGAGACACTTAAAGTAGTAAAGGAGTTTTGCTATTTGGGGAGCAAAATAACTGATGATGGTCGAAGTAGAGAGGATATAAAATGTAGACTGGCAATGGCAAGGAAAGCGTTTCTGAAGAAGAGAAATTTGTTAACATTGAGTATAGATTTAGGTATCAGGAAGTCGTTTATGAAAGTATTTGTATGGAGTGTAGCCATGTATGGAAGTGAAACATGGACGATAACTAGTTTGGACAAGAAGAGAATAGAAGCTTTCGAAATGTGGTGCTACAGAAGAATGTTGAAAATTAGGTGGGTAGATCACGTGTAACTAATGAGGAGGTATTGAACAGGATTGGGGAGAAGAGAAGTTTGTGGCTCAACTTGACTAGAAGAAGATATCGGTTGGTAGGACATGTTCTGAGGCATCAAGGGATCACAAAATTAGCATTGGAGGGCAGCGTGGATGGTAAAAATCGTAGAGGGAGACCAAGAGATGAATACACTAAGGAGATTCAGAAGGATGTAGGTTACAGTAGGTACGGGAGATGAAGGAGCTTGCACAGGATAGAGTAGCATGGAGAGCTGCGTCAAACCAGTCTCAGGACTGAAGACAACAACAACAACAATAGTCCAAGGTCAATCAAAACAAAAAGAACTTTTCCTGTTAAATATGGTCAGTCTGATCATGATGCACAGCTAGTTATAGTATATGACATTGCTCCATACAATAATGCAAAACAATCCTCCAAAATAGTCTGTTCAATTAACAATTTAATAATTGGAAATTTTAAGAATAGCTTGCAACTTTTAGACTGGGGTGAAGTGTACAAGGAATCTGATGCTAATTTAAAATTTAACATATTTCATGATACCTTTGTCAGTACATTTGAAATCAATTTCCCTAAGAAAACAGTGAAATATAATTGTAAAAAACCACCTAAAAAGCCATAGCTTAGTAAAGGGATAAAAATATTTTGTAAACAGAAAAGGGAAATGTATCTTATAGCTAGAAGGAGTAATGATTCATAAACAGAAAAACATTACAAAAACTACTGCACTGATTTAAAAAAAGTTTAAAAATTCCAGAAGTACATGCATTATGTCTGAGATTAGCAGATCTAATAATAAAATTAAAACAACTTGGAATATTGTTAAAAGGGAAACAGGGCAACTGAGAGCACAGGAAGGCTGCATTACTATCAGACTCAATGAAAAGTTTCTTAACAAGCAGACAGAAGTAGAAAACATTTTTGTAATCATTTTTTAAGTGTTGTAGAGAAACTAGGATCCAACTATTCATTAGAAAATGCAAGGCAATATGTGGAAGAGGCAATACCTATGCAATTTTATGAAACTGGAATTCAACCCACCTTCCCTACTGAAATCAGTAAAATAATAAATTCACTCAAAAGTAAAAGCTCACATGGAATTGATGGCATTTCCAACAGGGTACTAAAAGCTAGATAAGTACATATGTAGCATCTCTCTATAACAGAGCATTTTTCCAGATAGACTGAAATATGGTATTATTAAACCATTGCATAAAAAGGGTATAGGTCTGATGCTAACACCTACTGCCCAATCTCACTTCTGACAGCTTTATCCAAAATTATTGAAAAAGTACTGTATTCAAGAGTAGCAACACATATTCGTAAAAATGAAGTACTAACAAAATGTCAGTTTGGTTTTCAGCAAAGGTTTTCAACAGAAAATGCTACACATGCTTTTACTGGTCAAATATTAAATGCATTGAATAACTGAACATCACCCATTGGGATACTTTGTGATCTCAAATGCTTTTGATTGCGTGAATCATGAAATTCTTCTAGGTAAGCTTAAGTATTGTGGTATGAGTGGGGCAGTGTACAAATGGTTTACTTCATATTTAATTGGAACAATGCAAAAGATTAAATTTAACAGTACGGATAATCTGCAAAAATCAGGAGAGTCCTCTAATTGAGGTGGTCTCAAGCATAATGTCCCACAGGGTTCATTCTTGGCTCCCTTTCTGTTCTTAATATATATTAATGACTTACCACTCTACATCCATGAAGATGCAAAACTAGTTCTTTTTGCTGATGGTACAAGTATAGTAATCACACCCAACAAAGAAGAATCAGCTGAGGAAATTGTAAACAATGTCTTTCAGAAAATTATTAAGTGCTTCTCTGCAAATGGACTCTCACAAAATTTTGAGAAAACACAGTATATACAATTCTGTTCAGTAAATGGCATAACATCATATTGATAAATATACTATGAACAGATATCTGTTGCTAATGCAGAATATTAAAAATTTGTGGGTGTGTGCATTGATGAGAAATTGAATTGGAAGAAACACATTGATGATCTGCTGAAACACAAATGTAGGTGATAAAACATATCAGTAAATTACCCTACTATGCCTATTTTCATTCATTGCTTTCATATGGCATATTTTGGGGCAATTGATCATTAAGAGAAAAAATATTCATTGCACAAAAGCATGTAATCACAATAATAGTTGGAGTCCACCTAAAATCACATTGCAGACATTTATTTAAGGAACTCAAGATATTTGCAGTACATTCACAACACATATATTCACTTATGAAAGTTGTAATTAATAACCCATCTCAGTTAAAAAAATAATAGCGAAGTGCCTGGGTTAAATCTGACTCTGGCACAGAAAGAGGTGAATTATGGTGCCACAAAAATGTTTGGTCACCCAATCAACATTTAAAAACAAACTTAAAATTTTTTTAGATATGAAGCAGTAACTGCAAAAATACTTATGTTAAACTGACACATTTAAAATCATTACAAAATGTTTTTTTCATGATCTATGGAACAGGTATTAATGTAATGTAATGTGATGAAAAAATTGTTTCAAATTTTTATAATGATTCTTATGGTGTTTGTTACGCTGAACACAGAAAAAATAGCAAAAATACTGCATCATCCCTTGTTTACCCACAAATCACACACTGAATTTTTACTTTTAAGGTATTGTACATATGTACAAACTATAACCTTTCAGTAAAATCTAAATAACAACTTTAAAATATAACATTTTAACCTAATAAAATAACTTTCAAATATGTTCAGTCTAAATTTCGGTTGCCATCAAGAGACAGTCTTTTCTTTGTTAAAAAAAACTGTTCAGTAAAACTGGTACAATCTGGTTCATACTACATTTGCTGCCAGCATGCTGTGTGTATCAGTGTGTGATGAAGCAAGAAGGGATCTCTTTACTTCCTCCCTTGTTTTGCCATCTACCTCCGTCAATTCATTTTACTTTCATTTTTGCCTAATTACCTGTAACATACATCAGTATCATCTGCATTTGCATAAAAGAGGAAGGTTGGCCCTCAGTCTTAAGGAATATAGTACCAGATCTAATTTTGTGCTTAATTATGTGTATGTCATCAATTTTCTAATTTATTTTGACTATTCCTAGTTAACATATTTTGTTATAGGATGAAATCAGTAATTGTTCAGGGACCTTGATTCTATTGTTGACTTATAAACAAATAAAAATTCTGTACTAATTATAAACATTTGGAAGATGAACCATTAGCATTGTTTAAGTATTTATTTGGCTCTTTTTGAAAACATGTTAGCAAAGCCAGCCATTAATTCCAAAATAATTACCAGGTTTGTCAAAAATATTGTTTTTATAACTATATCTTTTAAAATCATAATTTGAACAAATAATTCGGCCTAACCCTTGTAGAAGCAGAAACTGTTAAAAAGAAATGTTTTTTCTAGAATTTTAGTTAATTGAATGAGTTATGTTTTAATTGTAGTTTCTTAACTTAAATATCAAACAATGTATAGTTTCAGTGCCTATTATTGTGAGGATATAATTGAAAGGCCCAATTTCTGGTCCCGAGAGAGTCACTCCACAGCCCATTTTCAGACAAGAAACCTGTATTGGTTAGATCAACAACAATGCACCAACTTAACCGCGAAATAAGTGTAACACAAATAGGCCGTGTGTTAAAACAATGACAGTGTCTGTCCAATAGTTCACACATACCGGATTATTCTGCAAGAACAGAGTGGTTAGGTTTTCACTGCTCATAGGTGTTGAATGGTAAACTATTGTAGCAGTATTCTGATGTTTGCCTGCAAACTATGTATTAATGAGGCTTATCAAAAGTTAACCAATAGTGAACTGGTCATATATTAACTGTGTAATACTGGAGGGTTGTGGACAGTGAAAGTAAAGAACTGTGAAACGCAACTGTGCAACTGTTGGTTACATGATTTGCAGTAGTCAGTGTTAAACTTTCATCCCCCCTCCAGTTTTCAGCCAGTATAACAATGCTGTACGTCAACGCCAAGGACAATCAATGAAGAAATAAAGTAGGTGAATGTTACAAGTACCCTTACACTCTTCCTCCTATCCCACCCCCCTTTCCACCCACTGTCAGCTCTCCACTCAAGGTCAAGCTATTGTGTTTGTAACGGTTTTAGACGTTGTGTGAACTCTCCTGATTGTTTGTTCTATATTTGTGGGACTTGTACTGTAAAAAGCAGCAGAGAAATATTTCTGATTTTATTAAAATGTATACTTTGCCTACTTTGGTATGAAACTGAGCTACCAAGACAAATCTTGAGCTCCTCACAAAGAAGAACTAAGACAATGGTTTCAACATAAGAAGAAATCATTTCGTTTTGCAATACCTAAGATTTGGAGAGAACCAAAAAATCTCTGTGAAGACTGTTGTTTTGCTCTTGCTGCATTAAAGGTTTTAATTTGAAAAATAAAAAGAAGATTTTGTATCTGAACATTCCTACAGCTATGTGAGCTGTTCCTCATTGGCTTCATTTACCTGTACCTTGTCCTCTAGTTACACTTCAAAACATTTTAGATGATGTTGGTCAGATATCCCAAGTCAGTTGTGATGATGTTATGATGATGGTAGTTGAGATCCCCAATAATAAGCCAAAACTATTCACACAGCCAGAACTAAATGATCTGGTTAGAGACTTAGGCCTTCCAAAGGATTCAGCTGAGTTTTTAGGGTCAAGGTTGAAAGAAAAAGTGTTGTTGGCTCATGGAACATCCTTTAATTGGTACAAGAGCAGAGAAAAAGAGTTTGTGCCTTTTTCTCTCAATTGGGTAACCTTTTATTTTGTACTAATGTTGCTGGCTTGATGCAGACAGTCAATATTAAATACAAATGTGATTAATGGAGCTTTCCATTGATTGCTCCAAAAGAAGACTAAAATCTGTTCTGCTGCACAATGGTTACCAATCAACATGTGTACCAGTAGAACATTCAGCTGAATTGAAAGAATGTTATGAGGACATTGAATTGGTCCTTAAAAAGCTTAAGTACTCTGATCATAAGTGGACTGTTCGTAGGGATCTGGAAGTGATCTCTATGCTACTTTGCCAAAGTTCCCCTACTTCCTCTGTGAATGGGATGGCCTTGACTGTAAGTTAAAACAGAATGACCAGTAAGAAAAATTTTGGTTCCAGGAGTTAAGAACGTTGAGAAAGAGGGCTTATTGGATCCTAAAAAGATTTTACTTCTGCCACTTCACATCAGGATGACACTAATGAAACAATTCGTCAAAGGAATTGTCTAAAAAAGACAGTGTTTTAGATAATCTTGGTGAGCAATTCCCTGGCCTCTCTGAGGCAAAACTTAAAGAAGGGGTATTTGTTGAGCTTGAAAACTTATGGAGGATGAAAACTGTGAGTTGAAAATGGGAAAACCAGGAAATAAAAGCATGGAAGTCTTTTAAACAAGTAGTAACTGGCTTTCTAGGAAATAAAGAAAACCCAAACTACAAGAATATTGTTGCTGATCTGTTAACTAACTACAAACTGCTAGGCTGCAACATGAGTGTTAAAGTTCATTTCCTTCATTCTCATCCAGACAGTTTTCTGGAAAATCTTGGAGGTGTCAGTGAAGAACAAGGAGAACGATTCTGTCAAGACATACAAGCAATGGAACGAAGATGTCAAGGATGCTAGGACGTGAACATAATGGATGACTACAGTTGGATGTTAAAAAGAGAAAATCCGCAACTCTACAGCAGGAAAGGTATAAAAATAAATTTGGATGGAAAAAGGAAATATTACAACACTTGTAATAATGTTGTGATAAGCAATTATCAACTTTTCTTACTCTGTATTTAAGATTAAGCTAAGTTTAATGAGGTTTAATGACATTGTACATATGTAATACTGATATAAAAAATGGCCTTTTTAGGATCTGTCCTTAAACTTTTACTTCCTTTTGTAGACAAACCTTGTGTGATAGAAAAAAAACTAATATCATTTCTGAGATCAGTGCCAAAAACTACATAAAAATCAAGTTATCAAAACTAAAAAAATTTCAAATTTTCTTTTCTGCAGACTCTTGCTATTAGGGCCAGAATTGAATATTGTGCTATGTACTTTGAGAACAGTGATTATCCACTCAGATTACTTTCACAGTCTAGTGCTGTTTAACTTGTGGCTCTGTATTTGCTTTTTCACTGGATATGTAAGCAGTGGGATTACATATTAAGTTAACATAGCAATACTGTTATTACATCTGATGTGCTCAACAAAATACGAATTCCTATTGCTGAGCAAAAGATCTGGCTGTCGATAGATGAAACTACGGATATTAGTGGGCGATATACTGCAAATGTTGTTGATGGTGTTCTAAAAGTTGATGGCCCTGGAGATAAGTTCCTACTAACGTGTGAAGCTGTCGATAGAGTAAACAATTCGACGATTGCTATTTTGTTTGACAGCTCTCTGAAGCTACTGTGGCCGGATGGTGTGAAAAGAGACAACGTTTTGCTGCTTGTAACAGATGGTGCATCATATATGGCTAAAGCAGCCAAAGGGCTTCAGATTTTCTACCCCAGTATGGTGTACGCCACTTGCCTTGCACATGCGTTGCACAGAGTTGTCGAAGACGTGCGATCAAATTACCCTGACGTGGACAAATTAATTTCCTGTGGCAAGAAAATCTATGTGAAGGCTCCGCTACGGGTGCAGAAATTTAAGGAACAAGCACCTTCAACGCCCCTCCCACCTAAACCTGTTCTTACATGATGGGGTTCTTGGCTTAATACTGCATCAGCATCAGCTATAGCCAAATAAAGACAATCTTCTGTGAGCTTGATAGCGATGAATCAAGTGCTATCAAAATTGTGAAAGAAGTTTTTACAGATACATTGTCTCGAAACTTGGCATTCATCCACGCCAATTTTTCAGTGATATCAAAAGCCATCAAACGACTGGAAGTTGTTGGCACTCAGCTATATGAGGCCCTGAGTATTGTGAGTGAGTTGGGTCGAGTTCGTGGTCATGTGGCTGACAAAGTGAAAACCAAATTGCAAAGTGTTCTCCTGGATATTCTACACTGTGCAAAATTAGTGACAGTCTTTCAGGGAATGCCGCAACATTTGAAGATACTGAAACAAAACTGAACTCCAGTGACGTCTTGTGAAGTGGAGAGGAGCTTTTCCAGGTACAAAACTATCCTCGGCGACAACCGTAGATCTTTGACAATGGAAAACCTGAAAATGCACCTTGTGATCCAGTGCAACTTTGCAGATACTGAAGATTGGCACACGGTATTAAATAATGTGAAACGCTTTAAATACTATGTAGAAATAAAAACATTGTTTTACTGTTTCGATAGATGATCTTTTCACTATACTTTCTGTTTAGAAAATAAAAAATTCAGACATTCAAAAATAGGTGCAAATTAGCCACAAACCCTACAGAAAGAAAGAACTATACTTACAATATTTTGAGAAGTGAATTTTGTATTAGTTTATGGTGAATAAATAATTAAACAAACAAACAAGAATGCTTTAAATAAACTTCTATTAAGTCATATTTTATTTTTAAGGTCATATTTATTTACGTTTTTCGTCATAAATGCTTGCATACTTCACTGTTTTTTAGGTAATTAAAATCCGGGCCCTAGTGATTTTACAACGGGTTTTTGATCGTCTCATGCGTTTACTCGACGGTAAATAACAGAATGATGTGCAGACAATGTACGAGGGTTGCTCAGATTGTTACTAAATCGCTTATATAGTTCATCAACAGCAAAAGACCTTTGAATATTTCAGCTCAGTTTTACTCGACGACTTTCGTCTATTACTGTGACCTTTCCGACAGGAAATCACGGATCCAGTAGCACGACCAGCAGACGGCATGGCCTTCAGGTTTGTTGGGTGCACATGGAGAAGGCGAGACAGCACGCCCGTAGGACGTGTAAGTGAACTTGCGCGCACCAGAAATGCCGAACCATGGAGGAAAAAATAAGAGGAGTTGTCATGAAGACACAAACTTGAACCCGACCCAAGTGAAGATCCGCCATGTTAGCTACCCCAAAACATTCGCTTCTGGTAGTTTGATTCCGTTTGGTTGTGAAATGTTTTGATTAAAACGAAAAAAAAAATGCCGGCTTGACTCGCTTACAGGTGTACTATTCACTCTGATTGTAGTCTTAAGTTTAAACAAATCACATTTCATTCGTAAGTGGACTTATTTAAGCGCTATTTTCTTATGTATACTTGAAATTCTGATGCGCTGTAAAGTTTTACAATATGGTTTTATTTCTGTGATATGACTTTAGATTTCCTATCAATCCAATGCGAAGAGCTCTCTGGAGGTGAGCAATACATTTGGTTTTCATTGTTTGGTTATTCCCAAGTAACTGAAAAGTTCTGGCAAGAAATATCCTGGAAATGGGGACTAACGTTTTAAAATACGATAATTTTAGTTAAAAGTAATGTAGCTTCATGTAGTTAATTAAATCTTGAGTAAAATGTGTGGAACACCTGTTACAGTGGTTAAATTGTAAGTACTTAAAGGGTTACATATTTGTTCCCTATCTATGTAGAGGCTATTTAGATCATTACATTAATCACTGTGTTGTCGTGTTACCCTGTAAATTGCTGTTATTTGCCACGCTGAATGTCACTTGGTAGGTACAATTTTTAAAAAAAGCAGATGTGTAAACTACAATGGGCCTAACAATCTTAAATTCCGTTCTTTTCCTTCGTTTTTTAACGAATCTTTCACTTTGTTGAGATGACAGCTGGCTTGTTTATATCATCCCTGCATACATCTATGGAACACCACAGGAAATAAGACAAGTTTCTTGCAAACTTGAACATTTAACGAATTACAGTACTGAGGCCAGAAGCGTCATATTTTTTGTGTCGTATTACTCACAGTCTAACATAGTATCGAATACGCATTTAAGACCAGAAACACGTTTGAAGTTGCGTTCTTTATACTGTGTTGTTCACTAAAACAGAGTAACATTTGCTATATAAAATAAATATCGCGTGCACACGACAAAAGTAACGAACAAGAATTGTAAACAATCGTCTGGTAATGTTTTGGGGGATCCAAGATGGCGGCAAGCCCCGCCAACTGGCTTCAAAATAACGTACAGCGTAACCACAGTGTAACATAACAGTCGCGACACTTCGCCTTGATTTTGTTGCCAGCAGTGCCCCAAACGGCCAGTAGGTTACACTGTGAGTTCGGCGCGATTGTGAAAGCGAATAATGGTTTTTACAAGCTGGAGCGTTTTTAGCGCAATAAATTGCAGCAACAACAGGAAGAAGACACCACAGCTGTCTTTTTCACGTTTCCTAAGGATCATGAGAGGTATATACCATCATGTTACGAAAGTGTATCGTCAGGATTCACTTGCAAACTTCATGTGTATTAATGATTGATGTTTCGTTTCAGGAGCAGAAAATGGTTAGTTAGTAGCAGACGAGAAGGCCTTATTAAAAAAGACCCAGTTTACCTGTACAATAATATTAGGTTTTGTTCGCTACATTTCGAACAAAACCAGTTCATGAACGCAGACAATAATAAACTCGTGTAGAATGCAGTACCCACACTGTTTGACATCCCAAATAAGCCACCTCAACTGACGATGAAGAGGAAACTGCCACAAAGATTCGACAATCCATCTAAAGCTGTAAAACAGTCCTATGACACAGAAGCAGCCAGTTCAACTCTCCATGTATCAGTGGCAAATTCGAGTAAATCGTCAACACAGACATGCTTTCACGATGAAGTGGTTAGATTAAGTGGAGTTATTCGTGTCTTACAAAAGAGTTTGGTATGTATTTCATTCACTTCTGTTGTTAGTCACTTAATTTTCCTTGCTTCCTTCTTGCGATGACATTATTTTGTTAGCACCTTGTTCACTACTGACGGATTGTTTGAAAATTACTCAAATATTTGGTTTTGCGTGAAATGTAATATAATCAGCTCATTATAATGTTTTCAACATATTTCTCCCACTATTTGGCAGTGGTTTGTCCCACTTAGAATAATATAAAGATGAAGGTCGTACTTGTGGCAACAGGCGACAACAAAGACAGTAGGCCTACAGAAAGATTAATGAGCTGTCGATCGCTTTTGCATGTAGAGGTACATGTCTGTGCTTCTTACGTGTGAATCTGTGTGTTTATATTCTTTTGATATCAACGCGGTAAACTGCAGTTCTATCCAATGTCACAAGTGTTTCTTCACGAATGTGTTGTAGCTTGCCACTCGATACACGGTTTTTGTCCACACTTGCGCTTATTTTACAATCATTTTTAGAAACATATATGCCTTCCGATACGACACAAACCCTTAAAGGAAAGAAATTAACTCAAATATTTCGTAAATTACGTAGGAAATGGATGCAAAACAAACATTATGCTTACCAGTGTGCGATTTGTGCTTTTACCATGGAGGGGGGTGGGGGGGGATGTCTTAGGGGGTTAGTATAATTATATATGTTACTAGCTTGGACCGTGGCGTTACCCATGGTTAAACAGTTATTTATAAATAGATGTTAATGCCGAAACTCACTATTCACGAGTATGCGCTATCAGAAAAGCCATCCCTTGTTATATCTTTAAAAGTACATTATAGGTAAAGCTTATTTACAAAATCATCTACATACAGGTATACGAGGGGAATTCAAAAAGTAAAGGCACATTTGTGAAAAGCTGTACTTATTCTGATGATAGAAAACTGAAACATGCATTATTTTTCTACGTAAACTCCCTGGACTTCAATGCAGTCTTCCCGACGTTTTACGAGTTTTTTTATTTCATCAGAAAATACGTTTATCGGTTGCATCCGTAACCAATTTTGCACCGCACCAATGACGTCTTCATCACTTTCAAATCTTCTTCCCTGTAGTGCTTCCGTTAAGGGTCCAAACATGTGAAAATCGCTTGGATCCAGGTCTGGACTGTATGGTGGATGTTCCAGAACCTCGAATCTCAACTCCTTTATTGCGTCGGCTGTCCGTTTGGCAGAATGTGGGCGAGCGTTATCTTGTTGCAGGATGACACCTCTTCACAGTTTTCCTCGACGTTTGGATCTGATTGCAGGTTTTAGTTTCGTACGCAACACATCACATCCACCATACAATACAGACCTGGCTCTAAAGGCTCGTTTACGCTGGGGCGACGTCTTGCAACATTGTGGCATGCTAAGGAAATGTGGCGTGCGTCGTCTTGTCATTTAGTTCTAAATGTTTTGAAATGCTTAACTACTACATAACACTTTTTCAATGTTAATAAGCAAACATATTAATAGTATTAATCGTAAACTTTCAGTGTTCGGCTCCACAAAAATATATGTAAAGTTTTACTCCAGTGCTTGGGAAATAAACATCCCAGGTTGGGATGCATAAACTAAAACCAGAGAAGGGGATGGTCTGATGCAAAGGAGGGGAAATCCCCCCCCATCCCCCCCCCCCCCCCCCCTGCAAATCGCACACTGATGCTTACGACACGTCTGACGTTCGTCTTACTCGCCGCTTGGAGCGCTAGTGTCGCTCCATCTGTCAAACGGTAACAACTTTTACAGCAGTGAGTGTCGCGACTGTTATGTCAGACTGTGGCGTAAGTCTGTAGCGCCATCTTCTCTCATTCTGCCTCCATGGGCCGAACGATCGGCACAGGGGAGGCGGGAGCGCAGTGTGCGGCGTGTGTGCCCGCTGCCTACCTCGGGCTGGCGGGTGGTGACGGTGAAGGAGGCGGTGGCGCTGGCGGAGACGGGCGACTGGCCGTCGCTGGTGGCGCCGGCGGGGCAGTCGCGGCTGAAAGTGCGACGTACTACGCCGCCTGAACTGCGCTCCACCTCGTACGAAGACTTGGCCGGACAGGGGGCGGCGGCCGGGGACGGGTAGCAGGCCGCCGGCGACGGGCACGGCGAGCTGCGGCAGCGACGGGGGGAGGTAAGGCGGCTGCACGAAACCTCGCCTCTCTCCCTCTAGAAGCTACCAGCCACTTGTGCGCAAAAGCTTCGACTCCAAAAAGCACCCGAGTTTTTCTCTGAGCTCGTGCTACACTCTTAGAAAAACCCGAGTTTTATGGAATCTCTGTTTTTACATTCAACTATTTTGAATCGTACTTAGCAGACAGAATGAAAAAAGTTGCGCCAAACGATTCAAACGATGTATGAAGGGTGGCAAATTTTAGAATTATCGTCGTCTCGCTTTTCGTCTCCATCGTATCCGCTCTATGTCAATGCAATAGAAATTTAACGCCCGACGCCACAATGGTTGTCAATCGTTCAAACAGTTAACACCGATCACTGGCATACTACTCACTATAGTCTACTCATCGCAGGAACAAGCTCATTGTAAACATTACGTTGCATATTCTTCCGTTTCCTATTACCACACAGAACTTCTGCGGAGCTTCAGCTGTGTTTCAAAAAGGATTTTACAACACTAAAAATTCATATAAATTTACTGAAAGAAGATACAAAACTGACTTTAGTGCTGTTTTGTAGGGGAACACATCAAGTTCTTTCACCTCAAAACTTAAGAAGATGTATTTGGCTTCCGTAGGTTATGCTGCCCACATCTCATTGGAAGTCAATTTCTTCCCACAATCGCTGTAGCATTGCAGGTGTTACTTGCTCAGTGGCGGCGTACATTGCTCTGAGTTCAGGTAAAGGCGGTTGGTTCAAATGGCTCTGAGCACTATGGGACTTAACTTCTAAGGTCATCAGTCCCCTAGAACTTAGAACTACTTAAACCTAACTAACCTAAGGACATCACACACATCCATGCCCAAAGCAGGATTCGAACCTGCGACCGTAGCGGCCGCGCGGTTCCAGACTGTAGCGCCTTTAACCGCTTGGCCACCACGGCCGGCGGTAAAGGCGGTACAGGAGGTACAAACACGGTATCCTTGATGAATCCCCGTAAAAAAAAATCGAGTGGTGTCAGGTCTGGAGAAAGTGAGCGCCATGCAATTGTCGCATCACGGCCAATCCATTGACCTGGAAAGCAGTCACTGAGAAAATCTTGGACGTCAGCCAGACAACGGGGTGGTGCACCATCTTGCACGAAGCAAACATTTCGTTCTTGGTCACCCTCATCGACCTGTGATATCAAAAATTGTTGTAACGTATCCAGGTACACTACCATGTTGATGTTCTTGCTCAATGCACAAAAATCGTTCAGTTTAGCGCTATCACGAACATGTTAGCAATGTTTGATGTGGATTTTCACTACCCTAAATCCTACAGTTATGTGTGTTAACCTAGACACGTAAGTGAAAAGTCGACTCGTCAGAAAAGATGATTTTGTCTGACAAATGCCCATCCTCATGTAATAGATTTAACATATCCGCACAAAAGTTTTTGCAAGCAGTTTTATCAGCGTCGTTTATTGCTTGAACAGTTTCAAAGGCAAATGGTTTCTCAACACATGCCAAACAGTCGTACGTGGGATCTGTAATTCGCGACACGCACGCCGGGTAGATTTCGTGAGGCTGTTGACAGAACGTTGTCTCACTCGCTCAACGACGTCGGCAGATGTGCTTGGACAACCTAATGATTTCCCATGTCTTACCGAGCACTCTGTTTCTACAAAATATTTATGCCACTCATAAATTGTAGACCTACTGAGAGAATCGTCAGCATACTTGGTACGGAAATTACGCTGAACTGTTGTCACCGACTTCGATTCTTCAAACCAAAACACACAGCTAGCACCCTTGGGTTCAGTGAAGGCAGCCATCTTTAACGCAACTGTCACTAGCGCTTCTTACGGTGCGATTCGGCACTAATGAACTATGCGACACAAAACTTGATGTATTTCCCTACAAATTGACACTAAACTCACCTCTGTAAGTAGTATGAATTAATTTATATGAATTTTCAAATTTGTAAAGTCCTTTTTGAAACACCCTGTACAGTCGGATACAACAACAACGTTACGTTTTGTGCGGTAGTGTAGCTCTCCCACAGTACTCAGCGAAGCTAATCTTTACAGTTTTGTGATGATGGATCTCTAGACTAACTCTTTTTGTACAGACTGCCATTGGACCTGTGAACTTCCTTCATGCCACGAACAAATGGCGAAGAGTGAATGGCGCTGACACCACGAATCTGCTGAAACAAAGAGAACTGTGCCAGCCAAAGAATGTGACACTGCAATAGTAAATGGAATGTGGTGCCATTCCAGGTACTTCCGCTAAGGACAGAGCAAACAACAGAAGACACAGGTGAGAATTCTCAATATCTATTACGCAGTTGCATAATTCTCAGGTCGCACAGGTTCACTATAAAATGACATTGCAACACCATGGAGGAAGAATTTAAAGACTTAGTTGACAATAAAAGAGCAAAAAATTACAATGAATGACATACGTGATACACTGTATCTCAGCCTTTGATTGTGGCTCCATACACAATCGTTAACTCAGCTCCTGGGAGGTAGGGTCTCCTTCCCTATTCCTCCACTGGGGTAATTTCTGTCTGGCACGTCCACGTTGCAGTGGTGGGCGTCCTGCACTTCAGAAGGCTGGATTGATAGGATGGCTTAGTTCAGGCAGGGACCCAATCCTGTGGGATATAACACGGAAACCCATGCCCAGGGTTATGGGTGGAGAGCTTAATGGCAGCAACGACAGAGAAGAAAGACTTCGGAATGGTGGAGCTGGCAGATGAGGCAACTCCCCTTTATGGCGATTAAATGAGACGGAACCACTTCCTTGTGGTGGAGGAGAAACTCCAACCCCAACAGAAAATCCATTCTTGCGTTAGGCCTAGCAAGCCAGTAGGAACGTCTTCATATATTGCTTTCAAAACACAGACAAGCCTCAGAACGAACCACTCAGGATTTGATCCCACTGCTTCTTCCAAGTACTGGTGCGAATGATGGGAGACCTAATGATATTCATCAGTACAAGAAGATGAAACCAAATGGAGTAAAAAATGACCTAAATATTGGCACCCATAATATATTTGTGCTCAAGATGTATTAACAGAGAGAAAGTTAGATATTTTGGGATTAAGCAAAACGAAGTGGAAGGGAAAAGGTGAGAAGAATTTGAGATGAGGAGGAAAACTGTACTGGAGTGGGAACGACTGGTTTGGAAGAAATGGTGTGGCGATGATGGTGAATAAGAATGTACATAGCTGTATTGAATCAGACAGGATCATAATCTTAAACCTGAGATTCTAAAAAGAAACACTAAAAGTTATCCAGATTTATGCACCTCAAGTGGGATGTAGCGAAGAAGAGAAGGAATACTTTGAAAATGAGTCAGAGGACCATATATATAGTGCTAATATAGTGATGGAGATTTTAATCCACAGGTAGGCAAAGACAGAAAGGGATTTGAGCAAGTATGGGGATGTTTTGGATATGGAGGCAGAAATGAAGAAGGGGAAAGATGCCTGGGTTTGTGCCAGAGAAATGGAATGAAAATAGCAAACAGCCGGTTTATGAAGAGAGAAAGTCATGTTATCACCAGATACAGTTGGGATGGAAGAACCAAGAGTGTAATTGATTATATTCTAGTAGATAGAGAATGGGGAGGGAGAGTAACAAATGTGAAGGTAATTCCAGGTGTGAGTGCAGATGGAGACCATAGCTTACTGGTGGGACAATGGAAAATGAATCAGTGTGTGAAAATAGAAAACAGAAGAAAGTGATGAGGAACAAGATTGGAAACTGAAGAGTGTGAAAGTGCTGAGAAGTATAGAGAATTAATCACACAAGGAATTCCAAAAGAAGTTTTCTGCGATGTAGAAAAACAATGGAGTTTATTCAAAGACAATTTAGTCGAAGCAGCACAAAAAGTACCTGGCAGAACATCTGGAAAGGAAAAAATAAGATGGACAAGTTGGTGGGATGATACCACAATCCAAGCCATTACTAGAAAAAAATGGAGCATGTAGAAAGTCGTGGAAAACTGAAAATGACGAGGACCATAAAAGATATATAGAGTAAAAAAAAGGAATGACAAAGAAATAGTGGAAACAGCAAAGAAATAGGCATGGGATTAGTTTACAAAAAAACTTGAAGAAGTTATGAAGAACAATAAGAAAATGTTCTATAAAATGATGAAAAATGAAAGGAATGCTTCTGAAGTACCAATAATGATGGAAACAGAGGATGGTACTGTGAATGAAGATCCAGGGAATATAAAAGATCTCTGGAGAGAAATTTTAAGAAACTGTTAAACGCTGGTGAGCAGGTACACGAGGAAACAACAAATAATGGAGAAATTGAGAGAATCTGGGAAGCATAATTAGGACAAATTACATGGGAAGAAATTGAAATAGCTGTGAAGAAGACGAATGGGGAGTGAGCCCCAGGACCGGATGAAGTATCAGTGGACATGATAAGAGCAGCAGGTCCAGTGGGAATACAGAGGCTGTATAGAGTATGTGAGGAAGCAAGCTGGGATAATTTTAATTCGCCTCTTGTTTTGCCATCTGCGTCTTTAAATTCGTTTTGTTACTTTTAACTATTTACCATTAACATACGTGGATATTATCTGCATTCTCATAAGGAGAAAGGTTGGCCCTCAGTTTTAAAGAATATAACATAATTTCGTGCATAGTTTTATGTATGTAATTGATTTTCTAATTTATTTCAACTATTCCTAGTTCGTAATTTTCATTATGGGGCGAGATCAGTAATTGTTTCATAACTTAAAATTCTATTGTTGACATAAAAACAAATATAAATTCTGTACTAATTATAAACATTTGGAAAACGAAGTGCTAGTATTCTTAAAGTATCTACAGAGGGGTAAAAAAAATGTATCCACTCTTTAAAGTCCATAACTTACAAACTAATTGACGGAGTTGTCTCATTTTTGGTTACTCGAGTAAATAGGTGCAACTAAGAACAAAACACTGACTATCTGGGAAATGTCATCTGACAAAACAAAACAACGCAATACAATGCTTGTGTGGCGATTGCTGGAACTACAAACTATTACACTACCAAAGATGAGACAACTCTGTCAATTAGTTTGCCAGTTATGGACTTTTAAACAGTGGATACATTTTGTTTGGACCCCTCTCTATTTGGTTCTAGTCGGAAACATGTTAGCAAAACCAGCACTTTATTAATTCCAAATTAATTAACAGTTTTGTCAAAAGTATTGTTTGTGTAATGATATTGGTTAATTGCATCATTTAAACAAATAAATCGGCCTAACGCTTGTAGTAGAAGAACTCGTTAAAAAGACGGAATTTTTTGATGTATACAGTTTATTTAATGAGTTAAGTTTTAATTGTAATTTCTGTAAATTAAACTTCGAACAGTGTATAGTTTAAGCACCTATTATTGTGATGATATATAAGGGCCCGATTTTTGGTCACAGAAAAGTCAGTTCACGGCCGAGTTTCAGACAAGGAACCTGTGTTTGTTAGAATGACAACAATGCATCGACTTAACAGTGAAATAAGTGTTACACCAATAAGCTGTGTGTAAAAATAATGACATTCTCTGTTTCCATACGTACCCTTCTATTCTTCAAGAACTGTGAACTTAATGGTTAGGTTTTTACTGCTCGTAGATGTTCAACAGTAAATTATTGTAGCAGTATGTGGAGGTTTGCCTGCAAACTATTAATGAGGCTTATGGAAAGTTAAACAATAGTGCACTGGCCATATTAAATGTGTATATGGGAGGTTATGAAAAGTGAAAGTAAAAGACAGTGAAATGCAACTGAGCAGCTGTCAGCTACATCTTTGAAGTAGTCCATGTTTGACTTCGACACCCCGTTTTTTCAGCTAGTACGTCGACACTGAGGACAACAAACGAAGAAAATAAAAGCAGACAGAACCGCTAAAAGTGTGTGGAGAAATAGTACAATACCTGATGATTGGAGGAGACGTTGTTCCCATCTTCAAAAAAGGCAATAAAAGATTTTGTGAAAACTACAGAGGAATAAACCTTATGAGTCATACACCCAAGATTTTACTAAATAGAATAAGTGAAATGATAGAAAAGGAGCCGAGTGAAGAACATCATGGGTTTAGGAAATGAAGAAGCATGATCGATCTGATATTTTCTATTTGTCAACTGATGGAAAGAGTTGAGAGTATAACAAACGGGTGATAATGGTTTTTATAGACATATGGCATATGACTCAGTGAACAGCAGGGAAAGACTCTGGGAAGAAATGAAGAAGATAGGTGTAGAAGATGGATACCTTAATGTAATAAAGACAATATACAGATGACACAACTGTAGAATCAGAATACAATTGGGAACTCTGAATACTTCGAAATAAGAGAAGGGCTTAAACAAGGAAGTATTCTATCTCCTGCACTTTTTAATGTCTTGTTGGAGGGAATGAATAAGGAAGTTAAAGATATAGAAAAAGACACAAAGATGATTTTTGCAGATGATGTGGTAATATGGGGTGATAAAGAGGTGGATGTACAGTTACAACAGACCTGAAGTGCATTACTGTAGCTGGAGATTTACTCTGTTGGCTGTACGTGTCGGCTAACACGACGCAAGGACTCGACAATTCAGTGAACATCGGCAAAGCTTAATTAGCCCGAGTACGGGATGCACTCACGAATTCCTAATTGCTGTTGTGGCTGCAGATGGTAAGCATGCGGTCACTGATGTGCCTCCTACTGACCACACACTGTGTATGCAAAGGGCTCCCCCCATGCCACGATCAGCACGGAGTGACAGCGGTCTCGGAGCAGTCGCCCTCTTCTCTCGTGCAAAGCAAACTTGCTGTGGCCAATGTCCAGCCAAATCTGGTCAATCTCGGACAATAAATACTGGACGCTGCTTAGCATGGAATTTGTCCTGAGCCGTAGAGGTGGCGAGCCAGCGTGTGCGGTCAGTGGGTCTCCAGGAAAAGCGTAGCCACCAGGAGGAGGACAGGACTGAAGAGGTGCCGTATGTATGATGTGCAGGCTGTGGGGGGGGGGGGGGAGGATGTGGGGTGTGGACTGTGTGGGGTGTGGGCTGTGTGGGGTGTGGGTTGTATAGGGTGGGAGGGGGGGGGGGTGCATGCATGTCCAGGTGCGGGCACACATACAATGGCAGCTGCACTACATCTACACTGCATGTGACCATAGACTGTCAAGGGGGGCACACGACACCGCCCGAGTCAGTGTCCAAGAACCATCCGAGCACGAAGTTATGAGGTCATTTCAGAAAGCTAGCTACACATTATTTGTGGCAGAGGGAGTGATTTTTACCAAACTTTGCACTAACCTTCAAGGTGACACAAGCATATGACGCTAGAGGAGCAAAAAGATGAGTCCCCAGAAATCATATAATGGACTTATTGTCCAATTTTCGTAGCCAAATGAAGAGTGCGAAATGAACCAGTGGGATATCGTATGTAAAGAAAGATTTAATTGCTCCAAAGCAATGACGGTAACTGAGAAAAACTTAATAAGCTACTCGAGGACGAATTACACAAAGAAATTTAGTGTATTTTTTATTTACAGCCGTACGAAGACTGAGAAAACGACAAACGTGCTATCGAACTGACCAGAATGAGGTCTATTTTTCCAAAAATAGGTTAAATTGCTTCAAAGCAGTGTGGCTAATTAAAGAAAATATAATTAGTGATTTAATGGATAACTCTTGTCGGAACAAAGAGGGGGAAATTGAAAAATTTGGGTACCAAATTCACTATAGTTTGATCTAGGTTTGGAAAAACATATTTAATTGCTCGAAAGTAATCTGGGTAATTAAGAAACATAATTAGTGATTACAGGGAAAATTGAAATATTCCACGAACAGCTGCTCCTAGATATGTAAATGCAATGTAAAAAAAAAATTGAAATTCCTGCACTTTCCCTTAAAAATAATACTCTTAAAAATAATAGAATACCGAGATATATTTAAATATATTATATTTCATACTCTTCAAACAAAACGTTAAAATGAAAAAAAATTGAGAAAATGCCTCAACATTTCGTCAAACAATTTATCTAAAATTGACAAATAAAGTGCATTGGGTAACATTTGACGTGCCTTTCGATGGTGTTTAAGACCATGTACACCTATTGAGGGGCCAATTGAGATATTTCATTCTTTCGCTTGGACTTCTAAAGACTATTAGAAGATATTTGTCCGGTGGAATTCCACTTAGTAGACTCCGTACGTCACTAGCGTATGAGGGCCTCAGCTGCAGTACATTATTGCGAGTAACATTCAGAGGTGTGTCGAATGTTTCTCTATTTTACTTCTTAATTTCAGACAAATCAATTCACAAAACACTTGACCGTTTTTCCCAGTGTTTCAATCCACTGAGTCAGCAGCTCTGTAAACAACAGTAGGAACTTTCTAGAAGTCGCTACATTCCTCAACAACAGAAACCCCGACCCTCGGTCACGGAGCTAGTCGAGAACTGCGCTGCCCCACGTACTTCGGAGCGTGTTTCGAGCTGCCATTTCAGTCCCTCACTGTGGCGCACCTGTCGTCTGTACGGCAGTACAACCATGGCTGCGGGAAATCCACAACAAGTTCTCTCTTCTCACAGTGCGCCACTTTTGTCGCGCAATCTACGACATGTGTCACTTACTTTCCCAAGTCCCTACCTATATACACTGAAGCGCCAGAGAAACTTGTATAGGCATGCGTATTCAAATACAGAGATATGTAAACAGTCAGAATAGGGCGCTGCGGTCGGCAACACCTATACAAGACAACAAGCGTCTCGCGTAGTTGTTAGATAGGTTACTGGTGCTACAACGGCAGGTGTGTGACGAGGGCCTCCCGTCGGGTAGACCGGTCGCCTGGTGCAAGTCTTTCGATTTGGCGCCACTTCGGCGACTTGCGTGTCGATGGGGATGAAATGATGATGATTAGGACAACACAACACCCAGTTCCTGTGCAGAGAAAATCTCCGACCCAGCCGGGAATCGAACCTGGGCCCTTAGGATTGACAGTCTATCGTGCACCACTCAGCTACTGGGGGCGGACACAACGGCAGGTTATCAAGATTTAAGTGAGCTTGAACGTGGTGTTATAGTTGGTGCACGAGCAATGGGGCACAGCATCACCGAGGTAGCGATGAAGTGGGGATTTTCCCATAAGACCATTTTATGAACGTACCGGGAATCTGGTAAAACATCAAATCTGCGACATCGCTGTGGCCGGAAAAGATCCTGCAAGAATGGGACCGACGACGACCGAAGAAAATCATTCAACGTGACAGAAGTGCAACTCTTCCGCATATTGGTGCAGATTTCAATGCTGGGCCATCAACAAGAGTCACCGTGGGAAGCATTCAATGAAACACCATCGATATGAGCTTCCGGGGCCTTGTGCACCCTTGATGACTGCATGACACAAAGCTTTACACCTTGCCTGGACCTGTCAACACTAACTTTGGACTGTTGATAACTGGAAACACGTTGCCTGGTCGGATGAGTCTGTTTCAAATTGTATAGAGTGGATGGATGTGTACGGGTATGGAGACAACCTCATGAATCCATAGACCCTGCATGTCAACAGGGGACTATCAAGCTGCTGGAGGCTATGTAATGGTGTGAGGTTTGTGCAGTTGGGGTGATATGGGACCCCTGAGACGTCTAGATATGACTCTGACAGGTGACACGTACTTAAGCATCCTGTCTGATCACCTGTATCCATTCATGTCCATTGTGCATTCCGACAGACTTGGACAATTCCAGCTGGACAATGTGACACCCTACAAGCCCAGAATTGCTACAGAGTGGCTCCAGGAACACTCTTCTGAGTTTAAGCACTTCTGCTGGCCAGCAAACTCTCCAGACATGAGCATTATTGAGCGTGTCTCGGATGCCTTGCAACGTGCTGTAAAGAAGAGATCTCCACCCCGTCGTACTCTTACTGATTTATGGTCAGCCCTGCAGGATTCATGGTGTTATTTCCCTCCAGCACCACTTCAGACATTAGTCTAGTCCATGGCACGTCGCATTGTGGCAGTTCTGCGTACTCGCGGGGCTCTACACAATATTCGGCAGGTGCACCAGTTTCTTTGGCTCTTGAATGCGGTTTCCACAACGCTTAAACACTAAAATCATTTCTGTTCGCCAAAGTCAAGAAAGTAATTCTCTACACAGCCAAACCCACTTCAGTCGACCACTCACCGCAATAACTACAGCAGTGTCACATTTCATTTCTTTCACATTTTCTACAAATTATGAAATTCTCCACCTGTTTCAAAGAAAGATATAGAATGCTTCACCATTTGGATCATCGTCACTCAAGTTATGTTATTTTTTCATTTTTACATTATTTTTTCATCTGGCAAAATTACAGCTTTAGGCTCTACCTTAAATCTAACCAGATATCTTTTGTCAGTTAACATTCAACTTGCAAGGTTGCTTTGGAAAGACTCAGCGTCAGGGGTGGGCATAAAACCATAAATTTCATCCTTATATTACCCACCAAACTGACCTCCTAAGGTAAGCAAAAACTTAAGAGAGATTTGCGAAAAGAGAAATTTAATTGGTTGAAAGTAACCTGGGTAATTAATAAACTTAATTAGTGATTACACAGAAAATTGAGATTTTCTATGAACAGCTGCTGCTGGATATGTAAATAAAACGTCAAAAAATAAAAACTGAAATTGCTCTGCTTTCTCTTGATTTCCAGACACAGGGAAGTGAATAAGTGGCAGATAAAGATACAGGACCTTTTTGGAAAAATTAGAGAAAGGTTTAACCATTAAATTGTAACCAGGTGTGAAAAGAGAAATAGATGAGAAAGGAGGAGTAGAAAGAATTCCTGTTAGCAAAAACTAGGGAAGGGCAGAAAGACCTCAGTGGGCAGATAAAAGCTGAAAACCTGTTAGCAAATCGCAGGAGAAAATGGGAGAAGGGCAGAAAAAACCGAGGAATGAACTGAATGGATAAATAAAAACTGTTAGCAAAAAGGTAGACGAGTCAAAAAAGGAGCTAAATCTAAAATTGAAATGAAGCATAAAGGACTTTAAACGAGAGTTGGAAGATGGGTTAGCAAAGAAAATGTCTGTTTTCAGGTTGGAGGTAAATAAAGATTCTGATAAATTCAAAGATAATGTTGAATAGACATTTAAGGACACAGAATCTTAATTAAATGAAAAACAAAAGAAATATGAGAGCTTGATAAAGAAAAAGGTAAAATGCTCAAGCTGAAAAGTGTTAACAAAGAAGAATAGAAGACGCAATATTGTGATCAAGTTTCCATGAACATAGCCAGAAGAGTCAGATGCAAATGAAAGAAGCTAAAAGGACCACTTCTGTTACAGAGAATAGATTAAGGAGTTCTGAGAGAACAGTATGAGATAGAAGTGGTGCAGCTTCAGTTGTGGTCGTACATGTGAGAGACAGTAGTAGTTCGATAGCATAGCGCTTGATCCTAAAGGGAATGTACATCCTGTGTCTTTTATAAATAGTTTGAGGAGTCAGTTTACTGTAGAGAGGATAGAAAAAGAAAAGTTAAGAAGGGCCAGTGCTTGTTTGGACTGGGGAGTGGATGTGCCTGATAAATATGAAACTTTTGAGGAGTTTGTGCCAGTTTTTCTGGGAGAGTACTGGTCCAAATAGAAACAAACTGATGTTATAGAAGGTTTTAATAAAGCTTTGTGATATGATGGGAGAAATAGGGAGAGTATGCCAGGACACTGTGAGAGGTGGATCAATAAAATGAAAGATTTGGATAGTACACAGAGTTATAGGTATGCTACACAAATACTAATGGATAGGTTACCTCCAAACAAAAGATGTGGATTGATAGGGCATAATAATAATTTTAAAGGCTTCCTGAATAAAGTGAAAGATGTAGATAGATAGCAAACAAATTGCTCATTTTATGAAAACAGAGACTTGGAGTGATACCAAGAGAGCCAGGAGCAGACTTACAGAGAGAACCAAGTAAATGTGAGAGGTAGAGGTGGAAGAGGTTGAATAAGTTCTTGGGGTAACAGTAGAGGTCATGACAGAAGAGTAAAATTTCAGACAGGACATGAAATCCCACAACAGTGAGGGGCCGTGCTGAGACAGGTCAAATGTTTGGGTCTACCAGAGGTACAAGTTGCCCTGGTGAGACAAGACATTTAGTAATATATAATACAGGTGATACTAGTTATGACCGAGCGAGGTGGCGTAGTGGTTAGACACTGGACTCGCATTGGGGAGGACGATGGTTCAATCCTGTGTCCGGCCATCCTGATTTAGGTTTTCCGTGATTTCCCTAAATCGCTCCAGGCATATGCCGGGATGGTTGCTTTGAAAGGGCATGGCCGACTTCCTTCCCCATCCTTCCCTAATCCGATGAGACCGATGACCTCGCTGTCTGGTCTCCTTCCCCAAAACAACCAACCAACCAACCAACTAGTTATGATGACAGGAAAAGTGGAAGTCAGAGTTCAGTGATTGAAGAGACAGCACCTGAAGTTAATTGCAGAAGTAATGTAGAGTCAGTGGGTTCATGTGTGGAAATGTTTTCCCAAATGTATGGTGGAGTTAAAGAAAGTGTTGATACAGTGGAAGGCGATAGTGGTGAAAGTAGCTATAATGGAGAAGAAGAAGAATAAGAAGAAGAAAGGAAACAAAGGGATGCATTTCTGTTGCATGGTAACTTGCAGGAAAACAATAAGGAAGGAGAAGGGAAGATTTCTTAAATTGCTGGAGGGGAAACTTTTATAAATACTATAAAGAGTGATACAATGCAGATGTGGAGGAGAATGTTAATATTTTCATCATTGGTAATGAAAATGGAATAGCAACTTGTAAGGAAGAGGCAAGAAGTTTATGCAAAGTTAGAAAAAAGTCTAGAGAAGTAGTAAATCCGAAGTTAGACAGTAGAGATTGGAAACATGCCAATATTGAGAGGGGTTTAGTACATGAGGAAGTGAGGTTTATAATATTAAAGTTGGACAATCGGTTCTGGGAAAGAAGAACATAGAAGGGAATTGTGAATATGGGGGTTGTTCAGAATGTAATGCACAACTTTTTTTTTCAGCCAAAAGCAATGCTACAAATGCGAAACGTTACGTATGTATCATTTGAAATCTAATGAGTGAGTGCGCCAAGTTTCTGTCAATTCTGACAGACAGCAGAGTTGCAGGACAGATTCAAATGGTGTCTGTAGCTGATGTACATTACAATTAATATGCCATCATTGAATTTCTCACTGCAAAGAAAGAAACTGTGGTGAATATTCACAAATGCTTGTGCAAAGTCTATGGAGCATCTGCTGTAGAGAGAAGTACAGTTGGTTGCTGGACACTGAGGGTCAGGTCATCTGAAGGAGATTCAGTGGAGCTCCACGATTTGCAGCAATTAGGGAGATCATCTGCAGCTGTCACACCTGACATGCAGCAGTGACCTCATGTTGTCATTCACGAGGGCAGACACATTACGGCTCGGCAGTTGGTGCCGCATCTGTCAATTGGCAAAGGAAGCGTGGGTGCAATTATCCGCACTCTTAGATATTCAAAAGTGTGAGCAAGATGGGTCCCATGGTGTCTAACAGTGGATCACAAACAGCACAGTCTTGATTTGTTGCAACGTTTTGAAGCTGAGGAGGAGGCCTTTTTCTCCTGGATTCTAACAGATGATGAAACCTGGGTTCACCACTTTGAGCTCAAAACAAAACAAGAGTCAAGATGGCGCCACTCCCACTGCCCATAGAAGAAAAAATTCATAGCAACTGCTTCTGCTGGTAAGGTCATGATCACCATGTTCTGGGGTTGTGAAGGTGTGATTCTCATTGATGTGATGCCTAGAGGCGGCACCATTAATTCAGAAGCATATGTCAACACATTAACAAAACACAAGACACACT
Organism: Schistocerca cancellata; assembly: GCF_023864275.1. NCBI lineage: Eukaryota > Metazoa > Arthropoda > Insecta > Orthoptera > Acrididae > Schistocerca > Schistocerca cancellata. The sequence continues at coordinate 1,138,740,141 of NC_064626.1, read as the reverse complement.
TCCAGCGACTTTGGCGCCACAGCAACCCAGGAGATGTTTTGCTCCGACTCGATAACACTCGGCCCCACGCATGTCTGAGGACTGCTGAACACATCGCAAAACAGGGTTGGACAGTGTTATCCCATCCACTCTAAAACCCTGACCTAGACCCCTCGGACTTCCACTTGTTTGGGCCATTACAGGACGCCATTCATGGAAGACAGTTTGAGGATGATGAGACGGTGACTCACACAGTGAAGCACTGGCTCCGCCACCTGGAGAAGGATTGGTATCAACAGGGTGTACACGCCCTTGTTTCATCCTGGAGGAAGGCCCTAGAACAGGATGAAGATCACATGGAAAAATAGGGTGTGTAGATGAAGCACCATTCTTTCGTGTGTGTAATTCTCATTATGTTCATTAAAGAACTGTTGATGAAAAACTTTGGTGCATTACTTTTTGGGCAACTCTTGTAATGAAAAGTATCAGCATCATAATGAGATATGGAAGCTGATAAAAAGGAACTTTTATAAGCCAAATTGTAAGAACAAACTACTGAAATAGTAGAAGATATATAGTGGAGTTTTTTCTAAAGATGTACAGGCCTAGTGAGTACATGGATGTGTAGGTGCTAAGGAGTCTATACAAAAACTAAAGAGAGGGTGTAATTTTTGGCAACATGGTAAGGAGGGTAAATAAACCGTATTAAAATGTGTGGCAAGTTTCAAAGAGCCAAGGTTACTAACCATACACATTGGCTTCCTATACAAAGTGTTAACACAAATGATTAGATGGAATTGTTAGCAGTGGACTTTTACAGTTCTTTGCTGAAGACTAAAGGGGGTTTTTCCTATATCTTTGTAATGTTGGAAGTATTCTCTAAATTTATAAAACTCTAACCTCTGTACAAAGCAAGTGGCAGAGAGATTTTGAATAAGTCATAAAAGGACTATTTTGTGACATTCGGTAAACCAAAAGTCATACTTTCTGATAATGATTCAGTTTATATGTAAAAAAGGAAGGTCTTACCAACTGGAATAGCAATAATATATACAGCAATATATAAGAGGGGCGTTTGAAAAGTTCGTGCAAAGTCCGAGAGACGGCACCACCGGCGCGCATCGAGGTCATGTTTAGTTAGTAGCATCTTTGGAAAGAACGCACACCAAGTTTCAGACATATTGGTCTATTTCTTTGTGTTTGGCATTCGTGTGAATCAAGGAAGTCGAGTGATTGTCAAAAAATAGTCCAAAAAGAATTTCGTGATTAAACATTACTTTATGAAAGGCAAAACGCCTAAAACGACTAAAGAGAAGCTTGATAAACATTATGGTGACTCTGCACCTTCGATTAGAACAGTTTATAAGTGGTTTCAAAATTTTCGGAGTGGTCATATGGGCATAAGTGATGCTGAACGTTTTGGACGCCCTGTGGAGGTTATGACTCCAGAAATCATTGGTAAAATCCATAATATGGCGATGGATGACAGAAGAGTTAAGATGCATGAGATTGCTAGTGCTGCGAGCATCTCGAATGAATGGGTACATAATATTTTGCATAAACATTTGGACATGAGAAAGCTATCTGCAAGATGGGTTCCAAGATTGCTCACGCTTGACCAAAAATGGAATCGTGTGAGGTGTTGCATGGATGGTTTACAGCTATTTGGGAAAAATCCGCAGGACCTTAAGTGTCATTTCGTCACTGGGGATGAAACATGGATACATTGCTATACTCCTGAGACCAAACAACAATCTAAACAATGGGTTACCATGGGAGAATCTCCACCAAAAAAGGCGAAGACCATTCCTTCAGCTGGAAAGGTTATGACGACTGTCTTCTGGGATTTGCAAGGGATAATCCTCATCGACTATCTGGAAAAGGAGAAACTATTACAGGTGCATATTATTCATCATTATTGGACCGTCTGAAAACCGAGCTGCAAGAAAAACGCCGGCGATTGGATAGCAAAAAAGTCCATTTCCAACACGACAATGCACCAGCACACATCTCAGCAGTTGTGGTCGCAAAATTAATGGAAATAGGATACCAACTCGTTTCACATCCCCCTTATTCTCCACACTTGGCTCCCTCGGACTACTATTTGTTCCCCCATTTGAAGAAATAGCTGGTGAGACAAAGATTTTATTCAAAGAATGAGGTGACTGCACCAACTAATAGGTATTTTGGAGACTTTGACAATTCCTATTATTTTGAATGGATCAACAAATTAGAACAGCGTTGGAGGAAGTGTATAAGTCTAAAAGGAGACTATGTCGAAAAATGAAAAGGGTTTACCCCAAACACACAAGTAGTTTTTATTTTTGCACAGACTTTTCAAACACCCCTCGTAATCTGGCAGGAAATCTTGCAGCACGTTTTATAAGAGAAACTGGATAGGTGCCTATACTGTAGCAACAATCACAGCTTGTGCAGAGACATTGTAGGGAATAGTTAAGATGTAATGAATAGTGTAATTCATGATGTAATAGGATTTTATCCTTATGAGATGATGGAGACAGAGAGTTTTGTAGAAGAGAAGCTGGATTTTCCCCTTAGAAAAAAATAAAGTTGGGATGAGAAGAAGAAAAGAATAAGGGACTTGGTGGAAAGAAAACTGTAGGAGAGAAAGAGAAGATAGGATGAGAAGATAAAGAAGGTTTCTATTAAAGTGGAGATTTAGTGTTAGATAACAATGGAAGCTCCAGGTAGGAATATCAATAATGTACCTAAAGAAGACACATTAAGTTGCAGACGCACAATCTAAAGACACTTATGTAAAACGTTCGGCCACAGCCTTCATCAGCAAGAGAGATACACACACCATTCATACACATAAGCAAGTACAACTCACACACACATGGTCACCAACTCCAAGAGCTTGGTTCAGAATTTTCAGAACACCTTGGGCTGGAATTTTGGTCTGAGCTGCTGAGAGTTGGCAGACATACAAGTATGTGGTGTGCTTGCTTCTGCCTGTGAATGTGGCGTGTGTCTACACTCCTGGAAATGGAAAAAAGTACACATTGACACCGGTGTGTCAGACCCACCATACTTGCTCTGGACACTGCGAGAGGGCTGTACAAGCACTGATCACACGCACGGCACAGCGGACACACCAGGAACCGCGGTGTTGGCCGTCGAATGGCGCTAGCTGCGCAGCATTTGTGCACCGCCGCCGTCAGTGTCAGCCAGTTTGCAGTGGCATACAGAGCTCCATCGCACTCTTTAACACTGGTAGCATGCCGCGACAGTGTGGACGTGAACCGTATGTGCAGTTGACGGACTTTGAGCGAGGGCGTATAGTGGGCATGCGGGAGGCCGGGTGGACGTACCGCCGAATTGCTCAACACGTGGGGCGTGAGGTCTCCACAGTACATCGATGTTGTCGCCAGTGGTCGGCGGAAGGTGCACATGCCCGTCGATCTGGGACCGGACCGCAGCGATGCACGGATGCATGCCAAGACCGTAGGATCCTACGCAGTGTCGTAGGGGACCGCACCGCCACTTCCCAGCAAATTAGGGACACTGTTGCTCCTGGGGTATCGGCGAGGACCATTCGCAACCGTCTCCATGAAGCTGGGCTACGGTCCCGCACACCGTTAGGCCGTCTTCCGCTCACGCCCCAACATCGTGCAGCCCGCCTCCAGTGGTGTCGCGACAGGCGTGAATGGAGGGACGAATGGAGACGTGTCGTCTTCAGCGATGAGAGTCGCTTCTGCCTTGGTGCCAATGATGGTCGTATGCGTGTATGGCGCCGTGCAGGTGAGCGCCACAATCAGGACTGCATACGACCGAGGCACACAGGGCCAACACCCGGCATCATGGTGTGGGGAGCGATCTCCTACACTGGCCGTACACCACTGGTGATCGTCGAGGGGACACTGAATAGTGCACGGTACATCCAAACCGTCATCGAACCCATCGTTCTACCATTCCTAGACCGGCAAGGGAACTTGCTGTTCCAACAGGACAATGCACGTCCGCATGTATCCCGTGCCACCCAACGTGCTCTAGAAGGTGTAAGTCAACTACCCTGGCCAGCAAGATCTCCGGATCTGTCCCCCATTGAGCATGTTTGGGACTGGATGAAGCGTCGTCTCACGCGGTCTGCACGCCCAGCATTAACGCTGGTCCAACTGAGGCGCCAGGTGGAAATGGCATGGCAAGCCATTCCACAGGACTACATCCAGCATCTCTACGATCGTCTCCATGGGAGAATAGCAGCCTGCATTGCTGCGAAAGGTGGATATATACTGTACTAGTGCCGACATTGTGCATGCTCTGTTGCCTGTGTCTATGTGCCTGTGGTTCTGTCAGTGTGATCATGTGATGTATCTGACCCCAGGAATGTGTCAATAAAGCTTCCCCTTCCTGGGACAATGAATTCACGGTGTTCTTATTTCAATTTCCAGGAGTGTATTTTACTGCTGAAGGATGTGGCCGAATGTTTTATGTAAGTGTCTTTTAAATGTGTCAGTCTGCAACTCAATGTGTCTTCTTTGCAGTTAGTGTTAGTTAAGACATACCAAAAATCCAGACATAAATAATGAGATATCAAAATTTCTTGATGTGTACAAAGGTCCATTTAAGGTAATGAGTACACCACACCTGTATGTATTCTGTTCAGTTTACCCAAAGTGACAGACAAATTTATCTTGAGAACACAATGAATTTGAAACCATATAAGGTTAAAGTGAAGCAAACAATGAAGGTAAATGCAATGAGGGCAATAAATTCTCTATGTTTAGGACCCAGAAGGAGAAATGAATGGAGGTGTAGAGAGAATATAATTTTGTTTTTTGAAGTATAAAACTGAAAGTTTTAATCTTTTTAAGTTTGCAAGTCCATTTAAGGCAGAGGACAGTAACAGGACAATGAGCATTAATTTAATAGTAGTTCAATGTTTCTGAATGTTTACACCATGCAATTGGAGAAATAACACGAGGAAAAGTAGCAAAAGACAAGAGTTACATCAAGTTGTGAACAGAATTAGCATTTGTAAAAGTATGTAGTTTTCAGTAGATTACATAGGTTAGTAGTAAATAAAAAGGTTGAAAGACTGCTCATATCATGAAACAAATAACAATGATTTCCATAACATTAATAGCTATACAAATGATTGCACAGAGCTGGGAAATTCTTGTGTGAGAAATTAAGATATGAAAACTTACACAAAACAACTAAAAACAATAAAAGCTGAAAAGGTTTATATGTAAGTAGAACAATTGTATTATGTTTTGTTGTATGACAATGAGGGTAGATGAAAATAATTCTTTATAGACTGTGTCATGTTACTTCTGTTATTGGTAAGATAATTTAGGAATTTGGAAGGAATGAAAAAGTTATTTTTATGTGTTTCCGTCATTTTCGTTATATATTGAAAAAGGGACTTCAGCTGTTATGAATGTGATTGCCATTTTCAATTATTCTGATGTTGTATACTTTCTTATTTGTTAGCATGTTATTTGAATTCACTTTCTATGGACAGAGTAATATGAAATTGTGTTTTCCATAAAACTGTAAATCGATGCAATCAGAATTTTTGAAAATTTTATGTGAGGAAGTATGAGCGATGTAGACTCATATAGAATCGATAGAGAAGACGTTGACAAAGACTCGCAAGTGTGAAAAGAGGAGGGGGGGGGGACTGTCGCGCTGCCCATGTACTGCTACACATCGTGCCCGTCACCAGTGAGAAATGTCAGTGTTTGGAGAGTGATACATTTATAGTCTCGGTGTGTACCGCAATTAAAGATCCAGTGACCTTATGTGTCACGTTGCTCATTTGCCAGAGCTTTCTTTTGACTCATTAAATAAAAAACTTTGTTGTGCAGACCAGTAAGTTGTATGCACACCATAAAATATTGTTTTCAACTGTAGACAACACAAACTGTTTAGTGCATACCACGGTCTGTGGACGGAACAGAAAATATGGTAACACATTTCGTGTTGTATACTGTTACGAATAAATTTTGCTGCGAGTGTTACGGTATGCTGATCGCTGCATAATTGAATGGATTGTGTAGGCAATTGCTGGCTAATGATGAACAGTAAAATCGACGCGATTTATTTTCTTAGTGCGGACGGATGTACTGTGAAAAGTGCCGCGCCACGATAGTAAACTATAAATCTGAAAACTGAGGCTAAAGTGTGTGATAAACATTCTGACATCTGATTACGTCACACATTAGTGGGGAAGAGCGTGTCTTATTTTCGTCTTTGTATGCAGACTGGTAGGTTGGACTTCATTCTCCAAACATCGAGCGTACCTGTTCCGTTCATAACTGGCGTTCGCGATCAAAGACATCAGCAGGACGACACCAATTATTGGATTACACGATCAAGGATCATGGATTAATGACGCATATATCGACAACTCGTCAGCAGCATGAGCTAAGTGGAAACTGTTTTTAAGGAATATTGGCTAAGAAACATCGCAAACTACATCGTTCTAATCAGTTATGTAAAAGCTCTTGATGTACAAACAAGAATAACTTTTCTTTGTCATTCACTTTACACAATTGTAAGTTGTCATACTGTAATACTATTCAACTTTATTTTCAATAGCGTTCAGAACAGTACTTAAAATTTGGTTTCATTTATTTTATTATTTGTTTTAATAACCACAATAATTTTCGACACAGTCATTTTTGCAAACAACAGTTACTAATACTATCGAAATAAGAGTTAAACAGTTTTGGTTTCTATTCACTTGCTTTTAATTGCCAATGTTGCTTTATTTATGTACTTTCTATGTGTTTACCATACATTCGCATGTTTCGCTGTTCTACATTTAACCTCATACGAATTACTGTGCTCTACCGATGGTTTCTGTGTGTAGGTAGAAACACGTCACGAATTGTTCAATTTGTATAGGAGAATATTTATCAGTGGTAATCTGTTTCATTCGAGCTAATAGGTGACTGTTCACAATGTTATAGTTTTTTGTAATTACTTGAATATGCGAATTAATGTCAGCGAAACTGAAGAAGAGTAGAATATTTCAAGAAGAATAGAATATTTCTGATTGCAGCTAACTTAACATTTCAGAGTGCAGTAAATTTATAGGAAGCAGATCAGAGTACTGTCAGTCCAAGTAGTTGAACACAGTCGGTTCTAGTCCACTTGAGGTTCGAGGAGGTCATTTTTCAGATGATATAGTTACATTTTGTCATATCCTGTGGTCCGATATCACCATAGTGGACTGCTGAGCATTGTGAAGGGTGGTTATCAGTGGAAGGAATCACTCATAGGTTCCAAAGTGCTGCCAACAGTACAGCTAGTACAATGATTGTGCCTAGGGCATTAAAAAGACTGGGTACAATGGTCTAACAGCTCATAATTAGCCACACATTTCTGTAGCCAACGCTAAGTGACACTTGAGGTGGTGCAAACAGTGAAGTGATGAATCACACTGTATCCTGTGGCAACCCTACAGAAGGGCCTGGCATTGGCAGACACCTGGAGAACATTACCTGCCATAATATGTAGTGCCAACAGTGGAGTACAGATGGGGTGGTGTTATTGCATGGGGGTGTTTTTTTGTGGTTGCAGTGTCAAGCCGTCATTGCGCTTAGAAATGTTGGCAGCCCTGCAGCCAGGCGACTAGTGCGAGTTTTGGTGCTCTCGTAAAGATAAGTTATTTTAGATTATAAAACATATAGATTAGTACTGATTACATGGTAAATAAGTGTAGTAGTGTGCCGTTTAAGTGTGTCATTAAAGGTTTCATTTTTCTTTGCGTAATATAGCAGAAAACGCGAAAAGACCGTACAGTCGTATTTTCTGTTTACGTTCTGCTGCAGCAAATCTATAGAATTTCGTTTAGTTGTTCCTTGCTCTCTCCAGCAATTGAACTTAGCGTACCTCTTCATTATTTAACTAGCATTTCCGGAAAGTAGCGTAAAGTTTAACTTGTTGTTTCAGAAACTTTGCACTTTTGTTTTTGTTTACACACAGTTGCGTATAGGCCAAATTTGTGTAACCATATTTTCGTGTTTATCTGTAATTTAACTGACTTATTCTTAATAAACTATTACGTTTATCATGAGTGAAAAGTGCTTGACATTCCGTAGGATTGTTAGGTCGGGGCTTTGGTGTGATGGGTGCTGTAGTTTTTTCCATGTGGGTGACTGCAGTGGCGTGGGAATAGGGGAAGTAAATGAGACTCATCAGTGGTTTTGTAGGATTTGTAGTAGAGATAGGAAGATACTGGAACAGGAGGGGAAAATTGCCGCCCTTCAGGCTGAGTTAGACAAGGCCAGGGGAGATCTTGACAGGTTAAGGAGGGAGAAGGGTAAAGAGAGGTGGGAAGTGGCAGGCAACAGGAGGAACAGGCCTAGAACTTTGTCTGACAGCTTTATGGTGAATGTGGAAAATAGATTTGACCTGTTGCTTCAGTTAGAAGCTGGTGAGCCTCAAGCAGTTGCCGGTTTAGACGGGGCACAACAAACTTTCAGCAGCAAATTGAAAAGTAAGAATGTAGGGAAATCAGTAAAGAGAAAGAAAGTGTTGTTGTTAGATAGTTCCCATGGAAGAGGTGTTGGCCAACTTTTGCAGGGTGAACTAGGATCAGAATACCAGGTCACCAATTTTTTTAAACCTAGTGCTGATCTGGAGCAGGTGACAGAGGATTTAGGATCACTTTGCAAAGATTTCACTAAGGAAGACACCGTGGTTATAGTGGGTGGGACAGGTAACAGTATTGACAGAGATCCTGGGTACAGTATAGAGTGTGACCTGGCGAAGATTGCATCAGCATCGAAGCATACTACTGTTGAGTTTGTATCCATTCTTGGGCGCCATGACCGACCTCATTTGAACTCTTCTGTCAAGAGAGTTAATTTGGAGCTGGAACGGCTGCTCATGTCGGGTGCGGGGTCACACATTGGTGTGGTTCATATTGATTCACTCAGTAGGTGGGATTATACTAGGCATGGCCTTCACCTCAACAGGAAGGGGAAGGGTAAATTGGCTGGGGAAATAGCAGGAAAGTTAAAGGGAGGAGGCACTGTCATGAGTGGTAAAATACCAGTGGTTATAGGATTCAGAAAAGACCCTTTTTTAGGGTAGGGAGGACAGAAAGAAAGCAAATTTTAAGAGAGGTTAGAACTGAGACAAACCTTCAGTTTGAGAAAGAAATCAAAAAACATAATTCCAGCTTATTACATCAGCATAAACAGCCATTGGTTAAGAATTTTCAACTGTCAGCAGATATTTTAACTCCACAAAATTTTAACTTAGTCAATGTGAAATGTCAGCTATCTTTATTGCATCAAAATATTCGAGGACTGAGAAATAAAATTAATGAATTAACATAATCTGCCTCTCTGAACATCATGTGACCACTGGTATAGAACTTTTAAGTGTTACAGGGTTTAGGTTAGCATCTCACTTTTGTAGATCAGAAATGGAGAAAGGATGAATTGCCACATTCATCAGGAACTGTCATAAATTTAAGAACATAGACATTCATAAATTTTGCCTAGAACAGCATATGGAAGCATGTGTAACAGAATTAGATTTTCACAAAAAATCTTTCATAATATTAAGTGTATATCGAGCACCTGCAGGTAACTTTAATCTGTTTGTAAACCACCTTGAAGCTGTACTGGCCCATTTAACAACCAAAAACAAAGACATAGTGGTTGCTGGTGATTTCAATGTAGATTTCCTTAAAGACTCTCCCAATAAGAACTTATTTGAGTTAGTAACACTATCATTCAACTTAATTCCCACAGTAAAGTTCCCCACTAGGATAGCCACTTGCTCACAAACAGCCATTGATAATATCTTTATAGAAAAGTCCAATGAACAAAATTATATTACAAAGCCAATAGTCAATGGCCTCTCAGACCATGACATGCAGTTCCTTCTGTTAAATGTTAATACTGAACAGGATATAAAATCTGTTAAATCTGAGCTCAAGAGGGTAATCAGTAAACCAAAAATTGATTATTTTAGGACACTCCTCAGAGACATTCACTGGACTGATGTTTACAGTGCTCATGGCATGAATGAAAAATATAACATTTTTGCTAATAAAGTGCTTACCTTATTCGAACACTGCTTTCCCCCAAAACTTACCAAGGTTAGAGCAAAGTCTACAAAGAAGCCATGGATTACTCGAGGAATAGGGGTATCTTGTAAAACAAAAAGAAAACTGTATCTGTCAATCCGAAACATTTCCAATGTTGATGCTATAGCATATTATAAGAAATACTGCAAAATATTAAAGACTGTAATACAGATGTCAAAGCAAATATATTACAAGGAAAAGATAGTCATATCAGATAACAAAATAAAGACAATGGGATATAGTGAAGGAGGAGACCGGTAGAACCAGACATGAAGAGGAAAAAATAGCATTAAGAGTAAATGATACATTGGTGACAGATGTGTATAGTGTTGCAGAACTTTTTAACAAACATTTTATAACTCTTACTGAAAAGATGGGGTTGTCAGGTTCAGTAGATGCTGCTATGGATTACCTTAGACCAAACATTTCAAGTAACTTCCATAATATGAATTTGACCCTCACTACCCCAACAGAAATAATGTCCGTCATAAAATCTTTAAACTCAAAAACATCTAGTGGGTATGATGAAATATCAACAAAGTTAATTAAAGAATGTGATTCTGAGCTAAGTAACATATTAAGCTATCTGTGTAACCAGTCGTTTATCAGTGGAATATTTCCTGGATGGCTGAAATATGCTGAAGTTAAGCCACTGTTTAAGAAGGGAGATAAAGAAATAGCATCAAATTTCCATCCAATTTCACTGTTGCGAGCATTTTCAAATATTTTCGAAAAAGTAATGTACAGTCATCTTTATAACCATCTTATCTCAAATAACATACTGTCAAAGTCACAGTTTGGATTTCTAAAAGGTTCTGATATTGAGAAGGCTATCTTCACTTACAGTGAAAATGTGCTTAATTCATTAGACAAAAAATTGCAGGTAACTGGTATATTTTGTGATCTGTCAAAGGCATTTGACTGTGTAAATCACAATATCCTTTGAAGTAAACTAGAATATTATAGTGTAACAGGAAATGCTGCAAAATGGTTCAAATCTTATATCTCTGGCAGGAAACAAAGGGTGTTATTAGGAAAGAGACATGTATCAAGCTATCAGGCATCATCCAACTGGGAACTAATTACATGTGAGGTCCCACAAGGTTCCATTTTGGGGCCCTTACTTTTTCTTGTGTATATTAATGACCTTTCATCAGTAACATTACCAGATGCCAAGTTTGTTTTGTTTGCCGATGATACAAACATTGCAATAAATAGCAAATCAAGTGTAGTCTTAGAAAGATCAGCCAATAAAATATTTGTGGACATTAATCACTGGTTCCTAGCCAATTCTATTTCACTACACTTTGAAAAAACACACTACATGCAGTTCAGAACTTGTAAGGGGTGTCCCAAGAGTATATGTCTAACATACAATGACAAGAAGATAGAAGAAGTGGACAGTGTTAAATTCTTGGGATTATAGCTTGATAATAAATTCAACTGGGAGGAGCACACCACAGAACTGCTGAAGCGTCTTAACAAATCTCTGTTTGCCTTGCGAATTTTGTCAGACATAGGGGATATAAAAATGAAAAAGCTGGCATACTATGCTTACTTTCATTCCATAATGTCATATGGGATTATTTTTTGGGGTAATTCATCAAGCCAAGCTAAAGTTTTCCAGGTACAAAAACGTGCAGTAAGAATTATATGTGGTGTGAACTCAAGAACATCCTGCAGAAGCCTGTTTAGGGAACTAGGGATACTAACTACAGCTTCCCAATATATTTATTCCTTAATGAAATTTGTCATTAAAAATATATCACTTTTTCAAACCAACAGCTCAATTCATGGAATCAATACTAGAAATAAGAATAATCTTCACAAGGATTTAAAGTCACTTAGTCTTGTACAAAAAGGTGTGCATTATTCAGGAACACACATTTTCAATAACTTGCCAGCAGCCATAAAAAGCTTAACAACCAATGAAAAGTTTAAGAGAAGCCTAAAGGATTTATTGGTGGCCAACTCCTTCTACTCCATTGATGAATTTCTTAGTAAAACCAACTGATTTGTATATAAGTACAACATAACTTCTGCACAATTTCAGTGCAGTTATGTGTTCACTGAAAATTTGTGTGTCTGTGTGTGTTTGTGTGTGTGTGTGTGTGTGTGTGTGTGTGTGTGTGTGTAAGTATAATCTAACTTCTGCACCATTTCAGTGCAGTAATGTGTTCATTGTAAATAAGTATTACAGTAGTTGTATTACATGTTTATTACCTTATAAATAAATAAAAAACTTTTTTATTTTAAATTCAGTGCATTAGTATTTGTAAAATGACTCTTAGTGTTCATTAGAAAATGATGATCATTCCACTTGGGACCTGTGGAATGGTACATTAGCTTATTTGTTTTATTTGTAAATATTTGTCATGTATTGTTGTTTTTCTGACATGTTCCACATCCTGGAGGACCTCCTCACTATGGATCAATTGGAATGAAAGTAAATCTAATCTAATCTAAAAAAAAAAGAAAACGCTAGATGTTGGAGGATATTAACATATTTTATGCCATTCCATTCTGCGAACAGTAGAGGAACAGTTTGGAGAGAAAAATGGTTCAAATGGCTCTATGCACTATGGGACTTAACATCTGAGGTCATCAGTCCCCTAGACTTAGAACTACTTAAACGTAACTAACCTAAGGACATCACACACTTCCATGCCCGAGGCAGGATTCGAAGCTGCAACCGTAGCAGTGGCGTAGTTCTGGCCTGAAGCGTCTAGAACCTCTCGGCCACAGCAGCTGGCATTTGGGGACAATGACAATGCGCCCTGCCATAAATCAGCGTTTGGGAGGCAATGGTTTGAAGACAATAACAGTCCTGAACACACTAGCTTGTCCATCACCATCAGTTTGAGTTGGAACATCGACTTCGCTTCACACCCCACCATGCAACATGACTATCTTCTCTGGTTTTGGCTGCTGAGGAAGAACAGACGTCCATTCCTGACACAGACGATCTAGACACAACGTTAAAAGCATTCTCAGCAGAGCTCAGGCCATCACAAAGGTGAAATCTGGGCACATACTCCACATTAATGACAACTGATAATCAGCTAGTATATAGTACAACCCCTTTTTGTGATGAAATGTACTATAGCTCTCTATTTGCACCTAATAGGATCGTTGTATTTTCATATAGTCTTCTTAAGGTGTTTATAAATGGAGTGTGGTACCGTCTTTTCTTCATTATGCTCAACAATTGTTCTTTGTCAGATTCATCAACGGCTTTCTCCAAATCGACAAATGTCAAATGAATTTCCCCACATTGTTGTCAATTCTTACAAATTAAATTAGCTGATGCTTGAGCGAAATGGCTTAGGAAATGAAACATTAAAAGCAGCAGATGGGTTTCACTAGCTGGGCAGCACTATTAGGTATGAAGGAGGTGGCTGGTAGTTCTACCTACGTGCGCCGCGGCGTCGACTTTGGTGAGATATCACCCGTCAGTGTGTAGAAGCCCTTGGGAACGCTGCTGCGGTGGCGTCCCGGAGAGGCTGGGCAGGGCTCCGGAGATGGGGGCGGAGGTGAGCAGCAACAGGACTCGACTTCACGCCCACTGTAGTTGCTGCCGTAGAATGGGTCTTCGTCGTATTCCAAGCTTACTGACTTTGCCAGAGCTGCACACAGTGGAAACTGACTGTTTACCTCTTACCTCTACTTCTGAATCTACATATTATGATGAGCAAAAACACTGTAGTGACTATGACAGTAAAATTGAATGCTGCCTGGAGATGTTGCTGAAGCTTGGTGTGCTAGGAAAGTGTGTAAGTGGAGCAGACACAAATGGTGAATCATTCTAGTGATGATATTGGCCACAAATAGGGAAATCCACTGCCATAAGCGACTTTGACAAAGAGGAGGTTGTTATGACTCAATACCCAGGAATGAACATCTCGCCTCAGAAATGGCAAAGTTGGTTAGCTGTTCACGGGTTAGTGTGATTAGCATCTGTGGGAAGTGACTAAAGGACAGTGAAACCACAAGCAGGTGGCAATGTGCTAGATGTCCACAGCTCATCACAGAATGTGGAGGTCGGAGCTGTGCTTCCTCTGTGAACAGGACAGGTGGTGATCACACCATTCAGCAACCACTGCTCCAAATGGAACTATGTAGCAGATGGTGCCTATGTGTTTCTATGTTGACTCAGTGACATAGTCGATTATGGTTGCAGTGGGTTTGGGATCAATGACATGGGACTCTCACTAATGACACTCACCATACAGTGGCTCGTGGAGTGTCTATGTAAATGCAGAGTATTATTGGTGGGAAGGCTGCCAGTACGATTCTGAGAATTATATATGTGTGTGTATTCAGTGTGTACAGAGTGCGCGACACAACAGACCACAAATCCTGTTGCAAAACCTTGCCTGACGCTTTCAAGTCATTTGAAGTTATATACTGAGATAATATGGGTCCTATTCCGCACACTGAACAAATATATTCTGTCATTTATTGTTCATTTTTCGTAGTACTTGGTCCTGATAGTATTTGTCAATATTATGGAGAACATCCTCTTCCAGTCTGAAGCTAATAGCCAAATAGAACAGGTTAATAAAACCATAGTTAAAAAGTTAGGATATGAAAAATACACATAATGATTGGGATCGATATCTGTCATACATCTTGTCCGCTTACAACAATAGGTTCCATGAGTCAAAAGGACATGCACCCAATGAGGTAGTATATGGCTGCCCAATGATTCTTCCTTTGAGATATGTAGGTTTCTACTATATATTAGTATGGGTGAAGTGGATAGTTTATCCCAACAGAATGGAGAAGAGTAAAACTTCAAGGAAACTCTGAGACAGCTTCATAGAGTCAAAAAGGGAGCAATGCTAGTCCTGTATCATCCAGATGATTGGGTGTTGTTGTGGAATCCAATGATCAGAAAGGGAAAAACAAAAAAGTTCTCTCCTCTCCTGTATGAAATTATATGTCTGACAACTCCAGTTAGTAAAGAAATATGTTTGACACAACAGTCTGTAATCATCCATTTCGATAGAGTGAAGCACTGCCACAGACAAGCAGTGCTAGGATGGGGCAGCTACCAGTAGAACCACCACGAGTCAAACCCAGTACTGTAGAGGGTGCTCAGAAGTGGAGGAGTTTCATGCCACACCATCACCTAGGTATAGTTTGCATTCTAGGCACCCTTGCACCTTTTGATGTGAGATTAAATCCTTTCTACTAGTTGTAACTATCAATGTTCTTCAGTCCAAAAATGGAAACTAATCCTCCAGGGACCTGAAACCTACAAGATGTTATTGGCAACCATTAAGTATCCCAGCTGACTGTAACAGTACATCAGTTTCTGTTTTCTCCTGTTATGGTCAATCCTGCCTCCTGTCGTATTTCCTGTTATTGTGTTAACAGAGAGCGCAAATGTATGACAGTAATCTCTTTAATTCATTTAAATGGTTCTGTTGCAGATGATTCTTTGCACCTATTCAAAGTACAACATGCTGTAAAATAAGTGCCAGTCCTATGAATGCAGCCCCCAAAGCCTCCTCAACTGGCTCCAAACAGTACAGTTTCTTGCCCGAAGGGGAACATTGAGTCTGAAAGTTGTAGTGGACATGACAAGATACAGGATGGTAACAGTAGCATATTAAAAATACAGGAGTAAATTCTGATTGTGAAAGAGCAGTCCCAAAAATCTTATTTTCACAAACTAAAAACGTGGGAATGATTTACAGGCAATACACAAAAAATATGGCATTATTTTTAGCATTTTATATTTTACACTTCATCTCACATCCAGTTTTTCCACATTCCCATTCTGTTAAATATATACATGACATTCAGGATGTAGGCCATCTTATAGTTTATAACCAATGGGAATAGATACTTTGCTCCAAATTGCTGTGTTCCATATCTCTTATGATAACACAACTAGACTTTCCACCAAACACACACACACACACACACACACACACACACACACACACACACACACACACAAAAAGGATGTAACACTTTTAATATACTTTCATTTTGCTTTCTTTTTGTATTTTTATGCAGTGCAGCTATTGTAAGCTATGTACTCTTAGAAACCCCTGCAGCTTGGCCCAGCAGCTTCCTCTGTTGAGGTTCAAGTGCCTGTGAACTGGATTAACTAGCATGGTTTGACTGGCTGTTTACTGCCAGATAACCTGGCATATTAATAGTGGGACTCACTACATAGGAACCAATGAAAACAGAGTTTCCTAACCCATGACAATTTTTCCTCAAATTTTCATATTAGGGCACTTCATATTGACATATTTGCCATCATACATTATTGGTATTTTCTGTATGTGTGTGCCATCATCTCTTCAGCCATATACACTGCAATGAAAAATGTTATGGTATACCTCCTAATATCGTGTCGGATCTTCTTTTGCTCAGCACAGTGGAGCAACTTGATGTGGCATGGACTCACCAGGTCATTGGAAGTACCCTGCAGAAATATTAGCCATTCTGCCTCTGTAGTCGTCCATGATTGCGGAAATGTTGCTGGGGCAGGATTTCATGCATAAATGTTCGATAGGATTCATGGTAGATGATGTAGGTGGCCAAATCATTCGCTCAAATTGTCCAGAATGTTCTTTAAACCAACTGTGAACAATTTTGGGAACATAAAGTCCACGAATGACTGCAAAAGGTCTCCCAGTAGCCGAACATAACCATCTCCAGTCAAGAATCGGTTCAGTTTCATCAGAGAACCCAGTCCACTCCCTGTAAACACAACCCACACTATTTATGGAGCAACCGTCAGCTTGAACAGTGCCTCGTTGACAACGGCTTCGTGGGGTCTGCACCACATTCTGACCCTACCTTCAGCTCTTACCAACTGAAATCGGGACTCACCTGACCAGGCCACGGTTTTCTAGTCATCTAGGATCCAACCGATATAGTCGCAAGCCAAGGAGATGCAGTGCAGGCGATTTCATGCTGTTAGCAAAGGCACTCGTGTCACTCGTCTGCAGCCATAACCCATTAACGCGAGATTTCGCCGCAGTGTCCGAATGGATACATTCACGTTCATCTCACACTGATTTCTGCGGTCATTTCACGCAGTGTTGCTTGTCTGCTGACACTGTCAACTCTACACAAATGCTGCTGCACTCAGTCGTTAAGAACAGGCCGTCTGCCTCATCCGGGTAAGAAGAAATGCCTGAAATTTGGTATTCTCGGCACACTCTTGACACTGTGGATCTCTGAATACTGAATTCTCTAACGATTTCCCAAATGGAATGTGCCGTGCGTATAGCTCCTACTACCATTCCGCTTGAAAGTCAGTCAATTCCGGTTGTGCAGCCATAATCACGCCGGAAACCGTTTCACATGAATCCCCAGAGTATAAGCGACAGCTCTGCCAATGCGCTCTTTGTGTATGCACTTATCGCTATCCCACAACTTTTTGTCATGCCCGTGTGTTACAACTACATTCAGGATGTAAGAAACTTTGGCAATTGCGTGGAAACACATACATCTACGCAACAGATTCTTCACAAGTACCTCTGTGCCTTCACCTTTACAGTCTGCCTCTATATACATCTACATCTACATCCATACTCCGCAAGCCACCTGACGGTGTGTGGGAGGGGGTACCTTGACTACCTCTATCGGTTCTCCCTTCTATTCTAGTCTCGTATTGTTCGTCGAAAGAAAGATTGACGGTATGCCTCTCTGTGGGCTCCAATCTCTCTGATTTTATCCTCATGGTTTCTTCGCGGGATATACATAAGAGGGAGCAATATACTGCTTGACTCCTCGGTGAAGGTATGTTCTCGAAACTTGAACAAAAGCCCGTACCGAGCTACTGAGCGTCTCTCCTGCAGAGTCTTCCACTGGAGTTTATCTGTCATCTCCGTAACGCTTTCGCGATTGCTAAATGATCCTGTAACGAAGTGCGCTGCTCTCCGTTGGATCCTCTCTATCTCTTCTATCAACCCTATCTGGTACGGATCCCACACTGGTGAGCAGTATTCAAGCAGTGGGCGAACAAGCGTATTGTAACCTACTTCCTTCGTTTTCGGACTGCATTTCCTAGGATTCTTCCAATGAACCTTAGTCTGGCATCTGCTTTACTGACGATTCATTTTATATGGTCATTCCATTTTAAATCACTCCTAATGCCTACTCCCATATAATTTATGGAATTAACTGCTTCCATTTGCTGACCTGCTATATTGTAGCTAAATGACAAAGGATATTTCTTTCTACGTATTTGCAGCACATTACACTTGTCTACATTGAGGTTCAGTTGCCATTCCCTTCACCATGCGTCAATTCGTTGCAGATCCTTCTGCATTTCAGTAAAATTTTCCATTGTTACAACCTCTCGATATACTACACCATTATCTGCATAAAGCTTCAGTGAACTTATGATGTTATCCACCAGCTCATTTATGTATGCTGTGAATAGCAACGGTCCTACGACACTCCCCTGCGGCACACCTGAAATCACTCTTACTTCGGAAGACTTCTCTCCATTAAGAATGACACGCTGCATTCTGTTACCTACGAACTCTTCAATCCAATCACACAATTGGTCTGATAGTCCATATGCTGTTATTTTGTTCATTAAGCGACTGTGAGGAACTGTATCAAACGTCTTGCGGAAGTTAAGAAACACGGCATCTACCTGGGAACCCGTGTCTATGGCCCTCTGAGTCTCGTGGACGAATAGCGCGAGCTGGGTTTCACACGATCGTCTTTTTCGAAACCCATGCTGATTCCTACAGAGTAGATTTCTAGTCTCCGGAAAAGTCATTATACTCGAACATAATACGTATTCCAAAATTCTACAACTGATCGACGTTAGAGATATAGGTCTACAGTTCTGCTCATATGTTCGACGTCCCTTCATGAAAACGGGGATGACCTGTGCCCTTTTCCAATCTTTTGGAACGCTACGCTCTTCTAGAGACCTACAGTACACCGCTGCAAGAAAGGGAAGACCCTCCGACCGTCTTGGTATTTTGACGATGTATCGTCCCAGTTGGACAGAACTGGACACGAAATACCTTAGAAGGACATCCAGCAATTATATCAATCCGTGCCAAGCCGAATAACTAATTGCATAGGTTCCAGAGATGGACCAATACGTTATTGACATGCTCAATTTGTGAAGCTCTGTATGTTGAATAAATCACCCAGTTGTTCTTAAATTGTAATTATGTGTTTATCTATACATGTATATCACATCTGTCGATTTCCGTCCCATTAGAATAATTACTTCATGATCATTGTTTTTGTCGATGCATTTGTTTCTAGGTACAACAGAATGTTGCACCTTAGAACACGTTTTCACGTTTTCGAGAAACCTCGATTCTGCGGAGTAATTTCAATAATTTCAGAAAAAGACTGGAGTACATAAAAAGTGAATGCTATCATTTAAAATCAGAATAAGAGAAAACATTAAAGTTCTATTGTGGGATGCTAGAGGCGAAAGTGTGAGAAGCGTCGCAGGGCACAACGCACTGCCCCACCACTTCTTGCACCGAGACAGGTGGCGAGCATCTCTCTAGACTTGTTCACTTGTGATCTGTGAGGAAGTTTCAAAGGAGGAGTATACGAAAGTATCCCTGAAACTGAAAACTGACTGAAGGAGACATACACCAGAGTACTCAAACAGATTTCGGGAGCACAAAAATGAATAGAGATGGAGGCAATCATTTTCAAATATGTCGTAAGTGAGTGGCCAAAACTAGTGTGAAGAGTTCTCCCATTTTAAAGAGTGCCGGTTAGATGTCGCCTATGACGCAAATGTAGAAACAAAGTGTACACAGGCGTGTAGTGAATGTAACGGCATTCCGCGAGTTAACCGTCTTTGCATGGGGGATGATAATCAGTGTAAGACGCATAGGTGATAGGATATCAGAGATTAGAAAAGAATTTCGGTTTTGTGGATTGACAGTGTGAGGAGTGGATCTATGGACTGCGTTTCCACACGCAGGAATCTGCTGGGCGGCTGTGCAGAGCCATGCAAGGCGAGTGTAGGGGACCTGGAAACCACTCTGACCAGTACTGCGCAGAGAGAAGTGGTCCACATGTGCTTCGGAGGACACCGGCTCGCTGCCACCGCGAGTCGGACCTCGATGTCTGGCACGGCCACTGGGGTGCCAGACAGTGGAGGGTCGTGGCGCCACCAGATGGACACCGCTCTCAGCTGTTTGTGAGGCTGCGGCAGCAGGCATCCCACCGACCACTGGAGGCTGCATGTCGCGTCCGGACGGAAAATGGCTCGGCTGTGGTCTGCCGGGTGTTCGTGTGACTGCAGTTATGCCGCAGTGTCCGGCTGCTACGATCGCTGACAGGTGCGCACTGTGTGTTCACTCGTGCCGGTCATCCGCAGCCCTTCCTGGCATTATAGCGCCCTGATGAAGATGCCACGTTTTATTGGGAGAATTTGCCACGTCACTGCTCTCTGGTTGCACGCTGGTGACTCGGTAAACAGTCCAGTGAATTCATGACCACAGCATGCCTCTCCTCCCCCTCATCCTCGCCCTCTCCCATACACCAGATGATTATACAGGGTGGTCCATTGATAGTGACCGAGCCAAATATCTCACGAAATAAGCATCAAACGAAAAAACTACAAAGAACGAAACTCGTCTAGCTTGTAGGGGGAAACCAGATGGCGCTATGGTTGGCCCGCTAGATGGCGCTGCCATAGTGTGGCCTGAGCTCCCAGTTGGTGCACATCGACAGCGCAGAAAGATACGTATATAGCTTCTTTTCTGTGTTTACTTCTTAGATTCTTACTTACAATGCGTGTGAGTTTCGTATAGGAGGTGTAATTTTGAGTTTTAGTTACTGTAATCGTAAATTCAGGCAGGTTGTAGCACAGTCGTTAGGCATTTGATTTGTTTTGGTACGTCAGTGGCACTTGTCTGTCTAGTAGGCTCGCAGAGACCAGTGTGGCCTGAGCTCCCAGCTGGTGCACATCGACAGCGCAGAAATATACGTATATAGATTCTTTTCTGTGTTTACTTCGTAGATTCTTATTTAAATTGCGTGTGAGTTTCGTATAGGAGGTGTAATTTTGAGTTTTAGTTACTGTAATCCTAAATTGAGGCAGATTGTAGCGCAGTCGTTAGGCATTTGTACAGGTTAGTTCATACATTCTTTGCGTGTTTCCCTTCCGTTATCTAGGCACGGACTCGTGTTTCAGTAACTGTTGTTCAACATCGATTAGAATGGACAGGGACTGTGATTGCTGTGTTCGGATGAGGGCTGAGTTGGCATCCCTTCGCTCACAGCTGCAGGCGGCGCTGCCTTCGATCGCGCAGCTTGAGGCTGTTGTCAATGGGCACCACTGTGGGGAGCCGGACTTGGGTATCACGGGGATGTCAACCTCGTCCCGTCTGTCCCCAGATCGGTCTGCCACTGTGGTTGCCCCGGTTGCTGGCCGCAGTGGGGCTGAGCCCTCACCTGTGGTTGATTGGGAGATCGTTCCAAGGCATGGCAGGCAGCGAAAGACGTCCCTGGAGGCTGATCAGAAAGCCTCCCCAGTGCGTCTGACAAACAGGTTTCAGGTACTGTCTCTGGCTGAGCCAGATGCAGCTGCCTGCCCTGTTTCAGAGGATGATTCTCAGCCTTCAAGGTCCGGGCAATCGCAGAGAGTGGGCTTATTGGTAGTTGGGAGCTCCAATGTTAGGCGCGTAATGGGGCTCCTTTGGGATATGGCGGCTAAGGAGGGGAAGAAATCCAGTGTGCACTCCGTGTGCATTCCAGGTGGAGTTATTCCTGATGTGGAAAGGGTCCTTCCGGATAACATGAAGAGCACAGGGTGCAGCCAGCTTCAGGTGGTGGCACATGTCGGCACTAATGACGTGTGTCGCTTTGGATCTGAGGAAATTCTCTCTGGATTCCAGCGGCTATCTGATTTGGTGAAGGCTGCCGGTCTTGCTTACGAGATGAAGGCAGAGCTCACCATCTGCAGCATCGTTGACAGAACCGACTGCGAACCTTTGGTGCAGAGCCGGGTGGAGGGTCTGAATCAGAGGCTCAACGGTTTTGCAACCGTGTTGTCTGCAGATTCCTTGACTTGCGCCGAAGGGTGGTGGGGTTTCGGGTTCCGCTGAATAGGTCAGGAGTTCACTACACTCAGATGGCGGCTACACGGCTAGCGGAGGCTGTGTGGCGTGGACTGGGCGGTTTTTTAGGTTAGAAGGCCTCGGGAAAGTACAGGGTGGGCTGCAATCTCAAAGGGTGCATGGCAAATACAGGACGTGCTTGGATCAAGGAACAGTCGGAATTGTAGTTGTAAATTGTTGTAGTTGTGCGGGGAAAGTCTCTGAGCTTCAAGCGCTAATAGAAAGCACAGAAGCTGAAATCGTTACAGGTATAGAAACCTGGCTAAAGCATGAAATAAGTTATGCAGAAATGTTTAAGAAGTCTCAGACGGTGTTCAGGAATGATAGACTAAGCAGAATTGGTGGTGGAGTGTTTGTGTCTGTCAGTAGTGGTTTATCTTGTAGTGAAGTCGAAGTAGATACTCCATGCGAATTGGTATGGGTGGAAGTTATACTTAACAGCCGAACTAAGTTAATAATTGGCTCCTTCTACCGACCCCCGGACTTCGATGATATAGTTGCTGAACAGTTCAGGGAAAATTTGAGTCTCGTAACAAATAAATACCCCTCTCATACCGTCATAGTCGGTGGTGACTTCAACCTTCCCTCGATATGTTGGCAAAAATACTTGTTCAAAACCGGTGGTAGGCAGAAAACATCTTCCGAGATTGTCCTAAATGCTTTCTCCGAAAATTATTTCGAGCAGTTAGTCCACGAACCCACGCGAATTGTAAATGGTTGCGCAAACACACTTGACTTCTTAGCCACAAACAATTCAGAGCTAATAGAGAGCATCATGACTGATACAGGGATTAGTGATCACAATTTCGTTGTAGCTAGGCTTAATACCGTTTCTTCCAAATCCACCAGAAACAAACGCAAAATATTTTTTTTTAAAAAAGCGGATAAAGTGTCACTAGAAGCCTTCCTAAGAGACAATCTCCATTCCTTCCGAACTGACTATGCAAATGTAGACGAGATGTGGCTCAAATTCAAAGATATAGTAGCAACAGCAATGAGAGATTCATAACCCATAAATTGGTAAGAGATGGAACTGATCCCCCATGGTACACAAAACAGGTCCGAACGCTGTTGCAGAGGCAACGGAAAAAGCATGCGAAGTTCAGAAGAACGCGAACTCTCGAAGATTGGCTAAAATTTACATACGCGCGCAATTTGACACGGACTTCAATGCGAGATGCCTTTAATAGGTTCCACAACGAAACATTGTCTCAAAATTTGGTAGAAAATCCGAAGAAATTCTGGTCGTATGTAAAGTACACAAGCGGCAAGACGCAGTTAATGCCTTCGCAGCGCAGTGCCGATGGTACTGTTACCGACGATTGTGCCGCTAAAGCGTAGTTATTGAACACAGTTTTCCGAAATTCTTTCACCAGGAAAGACGAATGGAATATTCCAGAATTTGAAACACGAGCAGCTACTAGCATGAGTGTCTTAGAAGTAGATAACTTAGGGGTTGCGAAGCAACTCAAATCGCTTGATACGGGCAAGTCTACAGGTCCAGTTTGTATACCGATTAGGTTCCTTCAGATTACGCTGATACAATAGCTCCCTGCTTAGCAATCATATACAACCGCTCGCTCACCGATAGATCTGTACCTACAGATTGGAAAATTGCGCAGGTCGCACCAGTGTTTAAGAAGGGTAGTAGGAGTAAACCATCGAACTACAGACCTATATCATTGACGTCGGTTTTCAGTAGGGTTTTGGAGCATATACTGTATTCAAACATTATGAATCTCCTCGAAGGGAACGATCTATTGATACGTAATCAGCATGGTTTCAGAAAACATCGTTCTTGTGCAACGCAGCTAGCTCTTTATTCGCACGAAGTAATGGCCGCTATCGACAGGGGATCTCAAGTTGATTCCGTATTTCTATATTTCCGGAAAGCTTTTGACACCGTTCCTCACAAGCGACTTCTAATCAAGCTGCGGGCCTATGGGGTATAGTCTCAGTTGTGCGACTGTATTCGTGATTTACTGTCAGGAAGGTCGCAGTTCGTCGTAATAGATGGCAAATCATCGAGTAAAACTGAAGTGATAACAGGTGTTCCCCAGGGAAGCGTCCTGGGACCTCTGCTGTTCCTGATCTATATAAATGACCTGGGTGACAATCTGAGCAGTTCTCTTAGGTTGTTCGCAGATGATGCTGTAATTTACCGTCTAGTAAGGTCATCCGAAGACCAGTATCAGTTGCAAAGCGATTCAGAAAAGATTGCTGTATGGTGTGGCAGGTGGCAGTTGACGCTAAATAACGAAAATGTGAGGTGATCCACATGAGTTCCAAAAGTAATCCGTTGGAATTCGATTACTCGATAAATAGTACAATTCTCAAGGCTGTCAATTCAACTAAGTACCTGGGTGTTAAAATTACGAACAACTTCAGTTGGAAAGACCACACAGATAATATTGTGCGGAAGGCGAGCCAAAGGTTGCGTTCGTCCTGTGTTAGAATACTGCTGCGCGGTGTGGGACCCTTAACAGGTGGGATTGACGGTGGACATCAAAAGGATGCAAAAAAGGGCAGCTCGTTCTGTATTATCACGTAATAGGGAAGAGAGTGTGGCAGATATGATACGCGAGTTGGGATGGAAGTCATTAAAGCAAAGACGTTTTTCGTCGCGGCGAGATCTATTTACGAAATTTCAGTCATCAACTTTCTCTTCCGAATGCGAAAATATTTTGTTGAGCCCAACCTACATAGGTAGGAATGATCATCAAAATAAAATAAGAGAAATCAGACCTCGAACAGAAAGGTTTAGGTGTTCGTTTTTCCCGCGCGCTGTTGGGGAGTGTAATGGTAGAGAAATAGTATGGTTGTGGTTCGATGAACCCTCTGCCAAGCACTTAAATGTGAATTGCAGAGTAATCATGTAGATGTAGATGTAGGTCAAACGGATATCAATTGCGTTTATTTAAAAATAGGAACCCCCATTTTTTATTACATATTCTTGTAGTATGTAAAGAAATTTGAATGTTTTAGTTGGACCACTATTTTTGCTTTGTGATAGATGGCGCTGTAATAGTCACAAACATATGGCTCACAATTTTAGCCGAACAGTTGGTAACAGGTAGGTTTTTTAAATTGAATACAGAACGTAGGTACATTTGAACATTTTATTTCGGTTGTTCCAATGTGATACATGCACCTTTGTGAACTTATCATTTCTGAGAATGCATGCTGTTACAGCGTGATTACCTGTAAATACCACATTAATGTAACAAATGCTCAAAATGATGTCCGTCAACCCCAATGCATTTGGCTATACGTGTAACGACATTCCTCTCAACAGCGAGTGGGTTGCCTTCCGCAATGTTCGCACATGCATTGACAATATGCTGACGCATCTTGTCAGGTGTTGTCGGTGGATCACGATAGCAAATATCCTTCACCTTTCCCCACAGAAAGAAATGCGGAGACGTCAGATCCGGTAAACGTGCGGGCCATGGTATGGTGCTTCGACGACCAATCCACCTGTCATGAAATATGCTATTCAATACCGCTTCAACCGCACCCGAGCTATGTGCCGGATATCCATCATGTTGGAAGCACATCGCCATTCTGTCATGCAGTGAAATATCTTGTAGTAACATCGGTAGAACATTACGTGGAAAATCAGCATACATTGCACCATTTAGATTTTCATAGATAAAATGGGGGCCAATTATCCTTCCTCCCATAATACCGCACTATACATTAACCCGCCAAGGTAGCTGATGTTCCACTAGTCACAGCCATCGTGGATTTTCCGTTGCCCAATAGTGCACATTATGCCGGTTTACGTTACCGCTGTTGGTAAATGACGCTTCGTCGCTATATTGAACGCGTGCAAAAACTCTGTCATCGTCCCGTAATTTCTCTTGCGCCCAGTGGCAGAACTGTACACGACGTTCAAAGTTGTCGCCATGCAATTCCTGGTGCATAGAAATATGGTACGGGTGCAATCTATGTTGATGTAGCATTCTCAACACCGACGTTTTTGAGATTCCCGATTCTCGCGCAATATGTCTGCTAATGACGTGCGGATTAGCCGCGACAGCAGCTAAAACACCTACTTGGACATCATCATCTGTTGCAGGTCGTGGTTGACGTTTCACATGTGGCTGAACACTTCCTGTTTTCTTAAATAACGTAACTATACAGCGAACGGTCCGGACACTTGGATGATATCGTCCAGGATACCCGGCATTTTGATCACAATAACCATACATCAACACGATATCGACCTTTTCCGCAACTGGTAAACGGTCGATGTTAACACGGGTAATGTATCACGAAGCAAATACCGTCCGCACTGGCGGAATGTTACGTGATACCACGTACTTACCGGGTGATCAAAAAGTCAGTATAAATTTGTATAAATTTGAAAACTGAATAAATCACGGAATAATGTAGATAGAGAGGTACAAATTGGCACACATGCTTGGAATGACATGGGGTTTTATTAGAACCAAAAAATACAAAAGTTCAAAAAATGCCCGACAGATGGCGCTTCATCTGATCAGAACAGCAATAATTAGCATAACAAAGTAAGATAAAGCAAAGATCATGTTCTTTACAGGAAATGCTCGTCCTAACCGCCGTCTACTTCACGTCTGCTGTGCAGCGAGCCACCTTAATTTAAGTATTAACTGTATTTTTCTTACTTGTCACTTCTTCCGTGTGGTTTTCTTTTAGGAAGCTTTAATTGTCGAGTGCTATTAATAGTGTTCCATAGATTTCGTGTTTGTTTTGAATACAGTCAGAGAGAGTCCCTTTAGTCAACCATAGTGCCAATAGTGCTAGTGTTTGTTTTCAATACAGTCCAGAGACAGATAGTGCTATTTTCATTGTTTTCTACAAGAAGTGGCTAGCAACCACAGTTTAGTGAATAAACAGCCGCCTTTAGTGAATTAGCAGTCTAGTTAAAGGTTGATTAACTCTCTTCAGTAAATTGATTCCTTAGGATGGATAGGATGTGTGACTGCTGTGTACGGACGCAGGAGGAGCTGGCCACTGTTCACGAACAGCTGAACGTGTTGATGGCCGCGGTCAGCCGTCTTCAGGCTGCTGCCTGGGAGTGCAGCGGCAGTGGGGAGTTTGGTGCGTCGCAAGGTACACCCCAGGTGTTACATGCTTCACCTGCTGTCGAGACATTTTCGCGGGTACCGGGCGCGGGTGGGCCACCCTCTCCCCAAGGGGAGTGGCAGGTTCAGCGGCTTTCGCGGCGCACGAGGCGGAAGGTAAATGTGGAGGCTGGCCGTGTGGCATCGCCCGCTCTGCCTGTGAGTGGACATGTGGCCGCTCCTTCAGCAAGGTCCGAGCAGGCACACGGGGGGGGGGGGGGGGTTTATTAGCTATTGGGAGCTCCAACGTTAGGCGGGTGATGGAGCCCCTTAGGCAAATAGCGGAAAGGTCGGGGAAGAAGGCCAGTGTTCACTCTGTCTGCTTGCCGGGGGGTCTCATCCGAGATGTGGAGGAGGCCCTACCGGCGGCGATAGAGAGCACTGGGTGCACCCGACTGCAAATTGTTGCTCATGTCGGCACCAATGACCCGTTCCGTCTGGATTCAGAGGTCATCCTCAGATCGTACAGGCGGTTGGCGGAATTGGTGAAGGCGGAAAGCCTCGCTCGCGGGGTGGAATCAGAGCTAACTATTTGTAGTATCGTTCCCAGAACCGATCGCGGTTCTCTGGTTTGGAGCCGAGTGGAAGGCTTAAACCAGAGGCTCAGACGATTCTGCGGAGATCTGGGGTGCAAATTTCTCGACCTCCGCTATCGGGTGGAGAAATGTAGGGTCCCCCTGAATAGGTCAGGCGTGCACTACACGCCGGAAGCGGCTACAAGGGTAGCGGAGTACGTGTGGAGTGCACATGTGGGTTTTTTAGGTTACAGAATTCCCTCCCTATGCCCGACAAGACGCCTCCTGAGACGCGGCAAGGTAGGAGTAGGCAAAATGCAACAGAGAATAACAATATTAATGTGCTAATAGTAAACTGCAGGAGCGTCTATAGAAAGGTCCCAGAACTGCTCTCATTAATAAACGGTCACAACGCCCATATAGTACTAGGGACAGCAAGTTGGCTGAAACCAGACGTAAACAGTAATGAAATCCTAAACTCAGATTGGAATGTATACCGCAGAGACAGGCTGGACAGTAAAGGGGGAGGCGTGTTTATAGCGATAAGAAGTGCAATGGTATCAAAGGAAATTGACGGAGATCCGAAATGTGAAATGATTTGGGTGAAGGTAACGGTTAAAGCAGGCTCAGATATGGTAATTGGATGTCTCTATAGGCCACCTGGCTCAGCAGCTGTTGTGGCTGAGCACCTGAAGGATAATTTGGAAAATATTTCTAGTAGATTTCCCCACCATGTTACAGTTCTGGGTGGAGATTTTAATTTGCCGGATATAGACTGGGAGACTCAAACGTTCATAACGGGTGGCAGGGACAAAGAATCCAGTGAAATTTTTTTAAGTGCTTTATCTGAAAACTACCTTGAGCAGTTAAACAGAGAACCGACTCGTGGCGATAACATATTAGACCTTCTGGTGACAAACAGACCCGAACTACTTGAAACAGTTAGCGCAGAACAGGGAATCAGCGATCATAAAGCGGTTACTTCATCGATGATTTCAGCCGTAAATAGAAATATTAAAAAAGGTAGGAAGATTTTTCTGTTTAGCAAAAGTGACAAAAAGCAGATTTCAGAGTACCTGACGACTCAACACAAAAGTTTTGTCTCAAGTACAGATAGTGTTGAGGATCAGTGGACAAAGTTCAAAACCATCGTACAATATGCGTTAGATGAGTATGTGCCAAGCAAGATCGTAAGAGGTGGAAAAGAGCCACCGTGGTACAACAACCGAGTTAGAAAACAGCTGCGGAAGCAAAGGGAACTTCACAGCAAACATAAACATAGCCAAAGCCTTGCAGACAATCAAAAATTGCGCGAAGCGAAATGTAGTGTGAGGAGGGCTATGCGAGAGGCGTTCAATGAATTCGAAAGTAAAGTTCTATGTACTGACTTGGCAGAAAATCCTAAGAAGTTTTGGTCTTACGTCGAAGCGGTAGGTGGATCAAAACAAAATGTCCAAACACTCTATGACCAAAATGGTACTGAAACAGAGGATGACAGACTAAAGGCCGAAATACTAAATGTCTTTTTCCAAAGCTGTTTCACAGAGGAAGACTGCACTGTAGTTCCTTCTCTAGATTGTCGCACAGATGACAAAATGGTAGATATCGAAATAGACGACAGAGGGATAGAGAAACAATTAAAATCGCTCAAAAGAGGAAAGGCCGCTCGACTTGATGGGATACCAGTTCGATTTTACACAGAGTACGCGAAGGAACTTGTCACCCTTCTTGCAGCGGTGTACCGTAGATCTCTAGAAGAGCGTAGCGTTCCAAAGGATTGGAAAAGGGCACAGGTCATCCCCGTTTTCAAGAAGGGACGTCGAACAGATGTGCAGAACTATAGACCTATATCTCTAACGTCGATCAGTTGTAGAATTTTGGAACACGTATTATGTTCGAGTATAATGACTTTTCTGGAGACTAGAAATCTACTCTGTAGGAATCAGCATGGGTTTCGAAAAAGACGGTCATGAGAAACCCAGCTTGCGCTATTCGTCCACGAGACTCAGAGGGCCATAGATACGGGTACACAGGTAGATGCCGTGTTTCTTGACTTCCGCAAGGCGTTCGATACAGTTCCCCACAGTCGTTTAATGAACAAAGTAAGAGCATATGGCCTATCAGACCAATTGTGTCATTGGATTGAGGAGTTCCTAGATAACAGAACGCAGCATGTCATTCTCAATGGAGAGAAGTCTTCCGAAGTAAGAGTGATTTCAGGTGTGCCGCGGGGGAATGTCATAGGACCGTTGCTATTCACAATATACATAAATGAGCTGGAGGATGACATCGGAAGTTCACTGAGGCTTTTTGCAGATGATGCTGTGGTGTATCGAGAGGTTGTAACAATGGAAAATTGTACGGAAATGCAGGAGGATCTGCAGCGAATTGACGCATGGTGTAGGGAATGGCAATTGAATCTCAATGTAGACAAGTGCAATGTGCTGCAAATACATAGAAAGATAGATCCCGTATCATTTAGCCACAAAATAGCAGGTCAGCAACTGGAAGCAGTTAATTCAATAAAATATCTGGGAGTACGCATTAGGAGTGATTTAAAATGGAATGATCATATAAAGTTGATCGTCGGTAAAGCAGATGCCAGACTGAGATTCATTGGAAGAATCCTAAGGAAATGCAATCCGAAAACAAAGGAAGTAGGGTACAGTACGCTTGTTCGCCCACTGCTTGAATACTGCTCACCAGTGTGGGATCCGTACCAGATAGGGTTGATAGAAGAGATAGAGTGGATCCAACGGAGAGCAGCGCGCTTCGTTACAGGATCATTAAGTAATCGCGAAAGCGTTACGGAGATGATAGATAAACTCCAGTGGAAGACTCTGCAGGAGAGTCGCTCAGTAGCTCGGTACGGGCTTTTGTTAAAGTTTCGAGAACATACCTTCACCGAAGAGTCAAGCAGTATATTGCTCCCTCCTACGTATTTCTCGCGAAGAGACCATGAGGATAAAATCAGAGAGATTAGAGCCCACATAGAAGCATACCGACAATCCTTCTTTCCACGAACAAAACGAGACTGTAATAGAAGGGAGAACCGATAGAGGTACTCAGGGTACCCTCCGCCACACACCGTCAGGTGGTTTGCGGAGTATGGATGTAGATGTTGATGTAGATGTCCACCATCATTCCTGAACAATAGCTGTACTCGAGGAATAATGTTGTGAACAGCACTGTAAAGCATGTCCGGAGTTATGGTGAGGCATTGGTGTTGGATGTTGTCTTCCAGCATCCCTAGAGATGTCGGTCGATCACGATACACTTGCGACTTCAGGTAATCCCAAAGCCAATAATCGCACGGACTGAGATCTGGGAACCTGCGAGACCAAGTATGGCGAAAGTGGCGGTTGAGCACACGATCATCACCAAACGACGCGCGCAAGAGATCTTTCACGCGTCTGTCAGACATTTTGTGAACTTTGTTTTTCTTTTTGGTTATAATAAAACCTCATGTCATTCCAAGCATGTGTGTCAATTTTTGCCTCTCTATCTACATTATTCCGTGGTTTATTAAGTTTTCAAATTTATACTGACTTTTTGATCACCCAGTATATATTTGTGACTATTACAGCGCCATTTATCACAAAGCGAAAAAAGTGGTCCAACTAAAAAATTCATATTTCTTTACGTACTACACAAATATGTAATAAAAAATGGGGATTCCTATTTTAAAAAAACGCTGTTGATATCCGTGTGACCTATGGCAGCGCCATCTAGCGGGCCAACCATAGCGCCATCTGGTTTACCCCTTCAAGCTAGACAAGTTTCGTTATTTGTAGTTTTTTTCGTTTGACGCTTATTTTGTGAGACATTTGGCCCAGTCACGATCAATGGACCACCCTGTATAATTAGACTCTAACTCAGTTGACCATTTACAGGATGCAGTCAATACCTGTGACTACTCGATAAATCCAGTGCCAGCTACGTTATATCATTTGTTAGAAGAACTTGAGACCAGTCTCCTTCCAAAACGATTCCAGCACATGCTACAGTCTATATGTCAATGTATTACTGTAGTTTCGAGGGTTCGGGAGGAGCAACTACCTAACAACACGACGCCCAGTGCCTTTCCGTGACTTTGGGCATACAATATTACTGTAGTAAACTGCGTCATTCACCTAGTATTACTCTGACGGCACGCTTATTGTGAACTAGCTGGATGTTAGCTAAGCAGAGAAAGTGTCAGTCACACCTCTGACAGGGCATGCCGGTCACTACAGAGCACTGCAGACTCTGCCCCAGGCAGTCGTGTGACTGTCCATCACTAAAGCGAGACGTGGCTGTGAAGATGCTTGCAAGTGGCAGTTGGTTGTATGGGACCAGCACAGTAAAATCTGTCCACGTGGAGACTCAACACAGTGGTGGATAGGAGCCATCGTGTTGGGACGTGTCTTCGACCACACCGTGAATGAAGTTGCTCGATTTGTCTGCGTATCGATGCGTTTGTGAAGAATGTCGTAACATCGGCATCCGCTAGACATGGCATGCAGATTGAGGCACTTACGAGACACCGTTAGGTGGGGAGTGGGAACGGGACGTGCCCTTAGCGCTAGGATTTCACCTGGAACAAGTCCCGCCCATTCACCTCCCTCCACGCCTATCCATAGTGTAAGACCCTCCCCTAAACAGCCTCCAGTTCCGCAAACTGGAAGCTACATCAAAGTTGTTATCGACACAGTCCAACACATGTTACACTGTGATGAAATTCAGTAATGATAAGAAATTTAAGTTTTTCTGGATAGCAATATAATATGAATTTGCATTATTAAAGAAATAAAAATATTTATAGAGAATTGAAAGCATCACCAGCAATAGAAAACAAAAAATAACGTGATCCTATTTAAGGGCAATAAGGACAAATTTTCATTAACTAATTCATTTATTATAATACGTTTGTTTGAGGGAAACAGCAGAGCAAACATACAATGTGAAAACAATGGTTTTGAATCTGCCACGTTGGTAGTAAAGCCACGGATGCAGTCGAATAACTCTGTTGTCCAAAATCAACGTTATATAGAAGTAAGTCAAAGTCGTTTTGTTTATGTAGGTCCTCACAGTAGCTCACGAAAATTAAAGAATATAAGAATGCCATAACGTAGAAATGCCTAATGAAAGCAGTAAGATATTTGATTATATGAGATATTTCGTTATTATTTCCATGGGTAATGGGTGAATTTTAACTAGTAAATTATTCCAGTGCCATACCTGCGCATTATAAACGTGGTTATAAAGAATTGTGGCTGTTTCTGTGTGAGTAGTGTCCTATATGCTGTTGCAAACGTCTCAGGAAAATAATATGTCGTTATTTTTTGTCCTGTTTTTAACCAAAACATTTTTTAATTTCGTAAATGTCATTCAAACCATTTTTTAAAAATAATAATGATGATGTGTATGTTTGTCACAGAGCAGTTACGGAGGAAATAAATGCTGCAGTGTTTCACGGCTGTAAAACGTCCTTCATGCTGTGCTAGTTCTTCTTCCACCCCTAAAAAGTTTCAGCAAAAATATTCAGTGAATAACACACAAAATCAGCTTGGATCCATCTAGCAAGAACAAAGTAATTTTGATGCCCTCTGAAAGCTTAGTGAACATTGGTGCTTGTTTCACATATACTGTCTGAGTTCTGAAACTTAAGTGTCAAGTATACTGTGGTTCCTCTTTCTCAAAGCAAATTATTCTTTGAGGGTAGGTTTTTCCTGTTTTAGCTTTGGGTGCTTTTTCTCACATAGAAGTATGTTTCTTCATAGGCTATTCACCTGAATACTGAGTTCTCGTATTTAAAGAATTCAGTGCTAAATTGTTTTCTCTTAGCCAGCCTATGTGGCCGAGCGGTTCTAGGCGCTACAGTCTGGAACCACGCGATCACTATGGTCGCAGGTTCGAATCCTGCCTCGGGCATGGATGTTTGTTAGGTTTAAGTAGTTCTAAGTTCTAGGGGACTGATGACCTCAGAAGTTAAGTCCCATAGTGCTCAGAGCCATCTGAACCATTTGTTTTCTCTTATGTTTGCTGTGGAAGTACCTGGCACAGCTGAGGCCGATTGTGCATGTTTTTTGTAAAGTGTCTTTTAACTATCTGGCAAAATTTAAGACCTAGCAAGATATTAATTTAACATTCACTCCAAGTGCAGCCCAACGCGGTAAACCACGTGGGTCAACTGAAGCGATGCCCAGGCGCCGAACATAGACAGGGAAAACCGGGGGTGTGTGGGCGGGACTTGTTCCGGGTGAAATCCTAACGCTAACGATTCCTGGGGATGGGTGTTGCACACCACCAGTGAGGCCTGGCTCCACCCCAGTCAGGAGCGGCTGCTGTCAGTAAATGCAGCTCCCTCTCCACTAGACAACACTACGAAGTCGCATTCGGGAGGACGACGGTTCAATCCCGAGCGCGGCCATCCTGATTTAGGTTTTCCCTAAATCACTCCAGGCAAATGCCAGGATGGTTCCTCTGAAAGGGCACGGCCGACTTCCTTCCCCATCCTTCCCTCATCCGATAATCCGATGAGACCGATGACCTCGCTGTCTGCTCTCCTCCCCAAACAACCCAATCGCAACCCAACACTGCGAAGTGAACGGCACGCATAGGACTTTCGAGTCAGCTGCCTGCCTAGAGGACACCGTTCACAGTGCCAAAGCTGTGTGTTACCAGTGGGCTCCACAACACCTGACTATCGGCTCAAATTGCAGCGGCACCGATCGTGATTTTACACTGAAGGTGTAGTTCAGTCCGGAGGTGGTTCCGTGACGTTTTGTCGCTGCATTTAGCACCGTGACTCAGGTTCACTGTGAATGTGAACCGGGGCTTTCATTTCAACGTTCTTGATGACATAATATTGCCTGTTCCTCTACATCTTCGTAATGAATATGCTGTGGACACATCCGTTTTCGCATCCAACTCGGTGTAGAATACAATGTTTTTGGTGACTTCCACTGACAGTGAGGCAGAAACTAGTGGAACAAACAGGCGGTCGTTGTGACGGATGATGGCGGTTTTGACGAAGTGAATGGCTAACCACAAGCAAATTCCAGTGCATAGCGAAAGTCGTCGTAAACAGGCACAAAAAGTCCAGGCAGAAATCCCAATCGGAAAACGTATACACAGGCAACGTCAGTCACGCAAGAATCGATGGCAAATGTAAAAGGCTGCAGAAAATAGCGAAACCTTCCAGATAACTGAGGGGCCACAATGTTTACGAGTGTCCACGCATCAGTGGATGGGCCCACATAACACCGATGTCTACATCTACATCTGTATACCACAAACATCTTAAACGTGCAGCAGAGGGTACTTAGTGAGTAGAATAGCTATATGGATACACACTCTGCACTGTTGCCAATTTTCCCATTCCTACGATGTCATCGATGACATCACGCTCCGCCAGATTACCTCTCTTGCACACTGCACGATGTTTACGAAATTCCTATAAATTTTGGGCACCAAACCGACGTCCAGTGGCGTCACAGACGTGTTCAGATCGGATGAATTTGATGGCTCTGCTGTTGTGGTTCCTCCAACACGCTCACTGCTGATTTGTACCCTTGTCAGTGTGAGCTAGCGTTGATTCTCTAATGATGTAGACGAAGAATGCATGTTAAACTCCATTTCATACTCGTATAAACAGAAATGCAATCTAGTGGATAGCACTGCAATTTCTAAGTGACTCATAACATAAACTGAACAGCTCAACTTCTCCCCAAACTGCTAGCAGTTACATCAGATGTGACAAATGTTTTACACTAAGTCTAACGAGAAAACGATACCAGACAATGGGTGTGCTAGAGGGCTGAAACCTAAGACCGCAGGTCAGGGCAGTTTATCATTTGCACCGAAATCCGAAAACATATGAGGTATACTGCCACAAACATACATGTCGCACAAGGATGCGAAGGCATTACAAATCAGAGCTCGTTCAGAACTGCATAGTCATACTTCCATCACTCCATTTATGAATGGAATGGGAAAGGGAATGACTATCAGTGGTACAAGGTTTGCTATTATTATTATTATTAATATTAGTATTAAGTGTGTGTAACCGCATGTGTCTTCATTGTTTTCATTTATTATTTCACCTCAGTACGAAGATCTACTGATGTTGATGGCGCGGTATCTGATAAATTTGAGCACCAGAGAAAACAACTCAGCATGCGGAAAGTAGCCCTGATTCAGCGCCTGATATATTGGAGCAGGTAACATAACTATTTCCAGACTTCGACTTTCCTACATATCCAATGTCTGCACTGTTTATCAAATCGCCAGCGTTCCTTGGGGAACTAAACATATTAGAGCAGAAATCGTATCAGCTTGCAGAATTCCTTCCCGACTTTGAGTTACTGGTATCACCAAAGTCTGCACGACTCGTTGGGCCATTAGCACTGTGGAGCACACCTGTGAAAGTGGTGGTGTTCTCTGCAACGTACAAGCTGAACGTGAGTGGCAGGAGATTTATCATTGTGGACCTGTCCTCAGATCACGAGTTCAAAGTAGAGGCAACTTCTGAAAATCCACGATTTAGAAACAGTAAAGTAGTGCTTTCACACCCTTTGCATATCAATTTTCGATTCCTCAACTGCCACAATTTAGAAATCGCCTAGAAATGCTAGATGTCCTATGTATAACATACAACACTTGCAATTTATATGTAAAATCTCATAAGAATCATTTAAAGAGCAGTGCTAGCCTGAACATTAGATCTATTTCTATTTATAGGTAGGGGAATTGGGAGTTCAAAACATCATCAAAATCGGCATTGAATTTCCATCACACTAAGGTCTACCTACAGCGAAAATCACTGTTAGTTAAAGAATAACATAGTCATCTGTCAAAACAGTATGTAAACATTGTGGTACAGCCGGTTGAGAATGTGTCGTATGAATTTACTACTACTGCAGCTAGGTGGGAAGCTATTTGAAACCACAGTATGAATCTACTGCTACTGCTTGCTGAATTCGCCATGGGACCTATTGTGTTTCAATCTATGACATCAAAGTACCATTACAACAACCAGTGGTACTCTACCAACTGTTCCACACTAATCACACGTTTAATAAACTATTATCAGGCATTTCCCCACATAAGCACCTTTATACCATCAGCATAATAAAATAGCAGAAATCAGAGCTGGTACGGAAAGATATACTTGTTCGTTCTTTCTGCATGCTATACGAGACTGAAGTAATAGAGAATTGTGAAGGTTGTTTGATGAACCCTCTGCCACGCACTTAAATGTGATTTTCAGAGTATCCATGTGGATGTAGATGTACATCTTGGATTCTATACTTAGAACAAGCGAACTAACAACCATGCAGACTGGCAGGGTATGTCCAGGTCGTTCATTTCGGATTCCAGTGTTGCAGTGCAGGGGACAAGCCCAGTGGTCATGCTGGATCGTCATCTTGGATTCACGGACCTATACGACACTTTAGACTTGGCTCATTTCTCCAGGTCAGCCATCTTGTATCGCCTTCTTCGATTATGATGTCACAGTTCATGAGACTAATTTAAGCAGTCTCAGAACTTGGCTCATACCCTCAGGTCCTATCTTGGATTCTATAGGTAACACAAGTGATCTTATTCCCCCACCTCGGATTTTCAACCAATATGTTGTGACCAGGCGAAACCCCTTTCATCTGGCCACAACTGTAGGTTCTTTGAATGCTCTGGGAGAAGGTGCATCAACTAGAACACATTAAATATTAGTTCACTTTATTACATTAATGAGTAAAAGATTTACTTAACTTTGACACACTTCTTTGTGGAATAGCAGAGGACCACTTGATGCACTAGTTAACAAACTGTCATCTTGAGGTGTAGCGCTATCAACACTACATGTTCATTTGAAACTAGCTACTCGTTGATCCTGGATGACGATGTTGACTGCTGTAGCTGAGATCTGGAACTGGCTGAGCTCTTGCACACTCAACCCTGTACTGGCTTCAGTGTGAGGGAGGCGTGGCTTTCTGGAGTTACCCCCTCTCCCCTCAACCATCCGTCATATCAGACTGCAGCAAGACCTCACTGATATCTGTGGGATCGTTCTTGTTGTTGACTTTGCTGAGACACCATGATACCTGCATAATACCACAAATATGATAACTGTTCATCTCGATTTTTTAAAATTTCCCTCCTGTTTTCACTTAGGACAACTAGCCTCTATGCTTGGATGTCATAGGACTGAGACAAAGCTTCTGGCAAAATTGGGCTATTTTGAAATTCCCAGCAATCTGTGAATTTCCCACTGTTTTATACCTACAGCAAATGGTGTATCGTGTCTGATGGGAAGACTGGCACAATGCATGATGTTAATGGTAAAGTCGTATGGAGAAGGTGACGGGTATATCTGCCAACAATCGAGAATTGGCTCATACCCCCATAGCAACTGAACTTTCATGTGCCACTGTCACTCTGCCATTTCAGAACCTATCATCACAGTCCAGGGAGAAATCCAGTAGACATGCTGGATCACCACCACAGATCTCCAGACTTGGCTCATTTCTCCAGTTCCAAATGGTACACGGGAAGAAAGATTGCTACTGAGCCTCTGTTAGAGTTCAAATATCTGTAATTTTAGCTTCACGGTCTTTTTGGGAGCTATACGTAGGAAGGAGCCATATATTTGTTGACGCTTCTAGCAATGTATGCTTCAGACCTTCGACAGTAAACTATGGCATAAAGCAAAATGCCTATCTCACTGTGTTTGATGTCGGATCCGGCTGAGCATCTCCAAGACGCTTTCAGACTGACTTAGTGAACCTCTGACAATATATGCTGTTCTTCTCCAGATTTCTCTATTCCCTGTATCAGTCTTGTCTGGTACAGACCCCAGACTAAAAAAGGAATATTCAAGTACAGCTCGAACAAGGGGACTGAAAACTACTACTTTTGTGGGTTGACGATATTTCCTAAGGATTCTTCCAAAGAATGTCAGTCTGGCATCTGCGATCCATTGATTAATTTTATAAGGTCCTTCCACTTTAAATCGCTACATACACATACTCCTAAATGTTTCACGGATGTGATGTGATGCTTGTGAAATCGCGTAATCATACAGTACTGACTATTTTTGTCTGTTCATGCACAATACGTTCCATTGATTTAAGGTGAGGGTTAATTGACAACCCCTGCAACAAGTACCAATTCTCTTTAGAGCTTCCTGCATTATACTACAGTTTTCTAGCGTTGCAGCTTGTCTGTACAGGAAAGCATAATCAGTGAAAAGTCTCGTGGAATTTCTGAAGTTATCTACTATGTCATTTATAAATATTGAGAAAAGTAAAGGTCCTGGAACATATAACTGCCCACATGGTGTTGTGACGCCTCCACTGTAGCTTGAATGGATTTTTAAGTTTGTTTTATATGCCCGATAATTTCACCACACAAGTCTTCAGGGTTGAGCAGTTATTGCCCGATGACGACACGCAATACAGTTTGTTAAAGCGGAGTTCGCCGCTATTAATTATGTTTTTAGATTTAATTTTATTACTCGTACAGAGACTCAACGTTTCTTTGTTTAACAGCGCGTCGTCAAAATAAGTATGAAATGCTAATGTCTTTGCAATACATAATGTATACTATTGAGTTAAAGTTCGTACCTATTTTGCCATTTTAGAGAAGAAAAACCTTAAGCGCTTCTGCTTCTATAATCTCAGTATCAAATGTTCACTAATTTCAATTTACTTCCTATCTCAGTTCAGTATTTAACACAAATTATATATCAATGTCATTTCAGAGATATTACGTCTGTTCCACACTAACGGAATAACACGTAATTGTCATTTAACATCACTTTTATTAATAATCCTTTTTCTTATGACATAAATGTTAATGAATGATCACTATCTAGGAGGAAAGAGGGATTGATCCTTATCATGAGATAATAGCTTTTAATGAGCCCGCAATCGTTAATTAAATAAAAAGTCACGTTCAAGGATGATATGCGAACAACTTTCGTTATGTCCGTTTTCACGTATCTGTCAAAACTAATCCTGTCGTCCATAATTCAAATTAACACTGACGTTAACCCCTTTTGTCGGAACATCGAATCGCAACTATTATGTGAAAGTTTATTCTAGTCCCCGAATTAATTCCTTTCAGATACGCGCACGACCGAACAGCAGAACGGAACACAAACGACTTGTTTTAACAACCGAACTACGCAATGACGTTACATTACGACAATGTCTGCCCAATGAACATCTCTTTGACTTTATCTTCTCTACTCTGCTTAATTAAATCATTCCTAATTACAATTTATTCAGCTATTTAACGAAAACATCTAACAAAAAATAAAATAAATTTATCCCAACGTAAAAGATCCGTTATAAACAGTCCCCTTGTAATGGTCCTGGAACAGTCCCCTGGGCATACAGAATGTTGCTTTTATGTCCGAATATTTCTGTCTGTTGAGAATGACACACAGTTCTTCGATCCTGTGACACAGTTTCTCTGATATTCTGTATGCTCGTATTTTGTTCATTAGGCGACAGTTCAGAACAGTGTGGAACATCTTCGAGAAGTCAACAAACACGGCATCAACCTCGGTGCCAGTACCTACACGTCCCCCACTGCAGTGCCGCCCTCTGCAGGAGTCAGCTCTGACTGTGATACGAAGCCTGAGTATCTCTGACCTTCGCTCCATACCAATACTTGGACTGACAAGCTGACAGCTGTGCTCTAGAGATGGGCAAAACTGTTCTTTTCAGAGATTGGATCAGAACTGTTCACTCCCTGAAATGAATTAGCTCTTTTTCATGACTCACCACTCATTTGCAATAGAAAATAAATGGAAGGCACATTGCCCTTTAAACTTGGTTTATTCCAGTACTATACCTGTATTTTGATCTTATTTGATCCTATTTTGAAGTAACACAGATAATGAGTAAGAATTTTGTATTGTTTATTGAAATTTCCACGATATGACAAAGTTTTTGATTATTGATTTATTTTGCACTATCGTGGTTTTTTGGGTGATCGGAAAATGTTGTAACTTGAGATTTACATTGACAATATATTTGGCTATAATGTATTAAAATTTCATTAACCTCACACAAATACATCGCAAGCCATATATTTTTAAAGTGAACGTTTCCTTCCTAAGACGCCTAAAATCGCAAAATCCATACCAGAATAAGAAAAAAATATATAAATTTGACTGTAAAACGAAAGTGCTGCATATAGCCTTACGCAGAATAAAACAAGGAAAATATTGGTGAATCACATTTTGCGATACGTTTATCGGTTCGCTCGTAATTAAAGCGTAAATTCGAGTGTCCATAATAAAAATCCTATAGTAAGAGGAGTCATCAGGAACCTAATCTAATCAGTTTAAACAAATAAAAATAAAATAAAAACAATTGACGTATACATAACATAATAATGTAATATACATAGCGGTATTACTACGAAGAACAATATCCAGTGGGGACAAACTCCGATGCAGAGGCGCTGAGTCGAGCAGGTCGAGCCGCAAGCTGTATTACTGCATGAGCTGAGACCGCAGAGACCACAGTGATACCTGAGTCGCTTTGCTCAACGCTCTGGCTAGAGTCGAGACGATGGGGTGAGCATTGAGCGGGCGAGTTCCGAGGGTGGGGGGAGCGGTGAACTCACCCGCTCCGAGACAAATCGTCCATTCCCTTGTGAGCAGGTTTTTGCAAGTAGTTCCTATGTTATCCGCTAGGTGGCTCTCTGTCCTGTTGCTCACATCAACTGCCCAGAGGGCAGGACGTGCGACTGAAACGATCGCCGACAGAGTGCGATGCGAAGTTAAGCTGCGCCAGACACTGCACACGGCAGACGACGCACAGAGACAGCACGGCATATGTGAAACACAAAATCCAATGGGGCACTGCACAATGCAGGCAGCCAAGGTAGAAGCAGGGCAGAGGCCGGCGCTGGCTATGTTGTGTGGCGTGCACTGTGCTCTGACCAGCAGAGGCGCTGCTGATATGCTCCGTCTCTCTCTCTCTCTCTCTCTCTCTCTCTCTGCCGTGGGAAACGTTTGGAGCTACCGTTCTTTTTTTCTGAATCACTGATTGTTCACTCCTTTGAAAGATTCAACTCTATGAATTAGTTCAAGAGCGGATCCCCCATCTCTACTGTGCTCACAGGGCTGCACTTGCCTGACCCTAATCCCATAGGAAGTATCTCCAACCATTTGGAACAGGGACTGTAACATAGCAATTAGCTTCCCAGAATTTGATAGTACTACAGGACATAATCATCAGCGAGTGATTTCAGCTGGACATATACAGTCTCACTCACCTAGATGAGGTGACAGAGGCAGTGCAACAGGGTATTAACATAACATGTCTGCAGGAAGGGGGGACAACTATTTTCCAGTGAGATTGAGTATAGCTGCTCAGATGAGAACACCAGCTGATGTATATGCAGAGGCTTACCTGCTAGTGGCGAGAAGTAGCGCTTGGGCCGCCGTATGTTGGCATACGGGTCCGGTGAACAGGGCGGCGGAGAAGGGGGCGCAGGTGCGCAGGGCGCAGGCGCGCAAGGCGAAGGCGCGCAGGGCGGTGGGGTCGCCGCGCGCCGGCCTGCATCACAATAGGGCACAGTTCACATCAGTCTGGGTCACTCACACGTCTGCTCAAGTGGGAGCAACAAGTCCCACACTGGCAAACTAATACTCCCACATCTGTGCCTGTGATCTATGCTGATAAAAAATTTACCCCTCGAGCAAGCGTATTTGATCTGTTTTCAGTAGTATAGCTATGATGTTTCTCGTGCACACCTAGTTCTGTACGACACACAGTACTGTATGTGTGACTGACAAATGCACACTGCGTACGTGCACTGGCACGAGAGCAGTCAGCTGCTTTCTCACCATGCGAGGGTGGATCCCAATAAGAATTACTGTGTACTGTAAATAGCAGACTCGGCTGTGAGGGTATGTGCCGCTGTGTCCTGAGGATGTGCCCGGCTGGGTTGCACACATTCTGACAGCAAAAGGAGGCGTGGAGGCCAAAGCAATGACTGAGCTTAGAGGGGCCACACAACTATCGTGGGGTCATCAGCAGATGATGCCAATTAAGAATATCATAGTAGATTTCTTATATATGTTACATATCTTAAATTAAAGGTTGGAATGTAAATTCAATGTGTAACAACATGAGCTATTACCAGAATTCTAAATAAAACATTAAAACTAGTGTAAGCATTATGAAGTAAAATTAAGCCACCAACTTATGAATTTATTCACTTTTATTTGTCGATGCAACATAGTAGCATAAAGTAACATTCACCATCAGATGAAGCAATTATCTAAGAAACCATTTAATTTAGGATAAAACCAATGGCATCAATGGATAGTTGAGGAAATTTACATGCAAACTGGTGTATGATACAGATACATACATATACATATATACCATAAGATTAGTAGCTTTTAAGAGTGTTCTGCAGATCAGAAGTATGTGTGCTTGACTGAGGCCAAGACGAGATCTAGGAAAAGCGGCCACCATCTTGTTCAGTCTGGTGACCACCAGCAAGCATCGTTCGGCTATGAGACTCAACTTTCCTATATATCCAATGACTGCACTGTTCATCAAATCGCCAGCATTCCTTAGGGAACTGAACATATTCTAACAGAAATTGGAAAGAACACATAGGAAATATTGTGGGGAAAGCTAAAGAAAGACTGCGTTTTTATTGACAGGACACTCAGAAAATGTAACAGATCTAATAAGGAGACTGCCTACACTACGCTTGTCCATCCTCTTTTAGAAAACTGCCATGAGGTGTGGGATCCTTAGCAGATAGGATTGATGGAGTACATCGAAAAAGTTTTGTATTATCGCGAAATAGGGGAGAGAGTGTCACTGAATTGATACAGGATTTGGGGTGGGCGTGATTAAAACAAAGGCGTTTTTCGTTGTGGCGGAATAGTCTCACGAAATTCCAATCACCAACTTTCTCCTCTGAATGCGAAAATATTTTGTCGACACAGACCTACAAAGGGGGAAACGATCATCATAATAAAATAAGGTAAATCAGAGCTGGTACGGAAAGGTATAGGTGTTCTTTCTTTCCGCGTGCTATACGAGATTGGATAATACAGAATTGTGAAGGTGGTTCGATGAACCCTCTGCCACGCACTTAAATGTGATTTTCAGAGTATCCATGTGGATGTAGATGTAGATGTACATCTTGAATTCTATTCTTAGAACAAGCGACCTCACAACCATGCAGACTGGCAGGGTATGTCCAGATCGTCATCTCGGATTCCGATGTTGCCGTGCAGGGGACAAGCCCAGTGGAGATGCTGGACCATCA
This sequence comes from Schistocerca cancellata, assembly GCF_023864275.1. Classification (NCBI taxonomy): domain Eukaryota; kingdom Metazoa; phylum Arthropoda; class Insecta; order Orthoptera; family Acrididae; genus Schistocerca; species Schistocerca cancellata. Next base: position 1,138,696,064 of record NC_064626.1, on the reverse strand, counting down.
TCTTGCATTTACGGACCTATGTGGCACTTTAGACTTGGCTCATTTCTCCAGGTCAGCCATCTTGTATCGCCTTCTTCGATTATGATTTCACAGCCGCACGGGATTAGCCAAGCAGTCTATGGCACTGCAGTCATGGACTGTGTGGCTGGTCCCGGTGGGCATGAGTGTGTGTGTTTGTCCTTAGGATAATTTAGGTTAAGTAGTGTGTAAACGTAGGGACTGATGACCTTAGCAGTTAAGTCCCATAAGGTTTCACACACATTTGAACACTATTTTTGATTATGATGTCACAGTTCATGAGACTAATTTAAGCAGTCTCAGAACTTGGCTCATACCCCCAGGTCCGCTATCTTCGATTCTATAGGTAACACAAGTGATCTTCTTCCACCACCTCGGATTTTCAACCAATATGTTGTGACCAGGCGAAACCCCTTTCATCTGGCGACAGCTGTAGGTTCTTTGAATGCTCTGGAAGAAGGTGCATCAACTAGAATACATTAAATATTAGTTCACTTTATTATATTAATGAGTAAAAGATTTACTTAACTTTGACACACTTCTTTGTGGAATAGCAGAGGATCACTTGATGCACTAATTAAAAACTGTTATCTTTAGGTGTAGCGCTATCAATACTACATGTTCATCTGAAACTAGTTACTCGTTGATCCTGGATAATGATGTTGACTGGTGTAGCTGAGATCTGGAACTGGCTGAGCTCTTCCATGCTCAACCCTATCCTGGCCTCAGTGTGAGAGCCCCCCCCCTCCCCCCCGCCTATATGTCGCTGCAGAGTGCAGACTGCAGACAGACGTAATGAACCTGTGAACCTGTGACAATATATGCTGTTCTTCTCAGTATTTCTCTATTCCCTCTATGAGTCCTGTCTGGTACAGATCCCAGACTAAACAAGTAATAGTCAAATATTGCTCGAGCAAGGGTATTGAAAACTACTTCTTTTGTGGGTGGACTATATTTCCTGAGGATTCTTCCAAAGAATGTCAGTCTGGCATCTGCCATCCATAGATTAACTTTATACAGTCCTTCCACTTTACATCGCTATACAGGGTGAAGCGAAACTCGTGCACTCGGGCTAGACAGCGCAACTACTTGCATGCCAGCGATTAAAAAAAAGTCTCTCACAAAATTACGTCCAGCGAGTACATCTGGCAGTAAAAGAATGTTTAAGGGTGGCAATCCGGCAACACTGTAACCACATGTATGGTAACTACCTCTGTCAGCACTTACTAGTCATGCTGTAGAGTTAGTGCAGTGGATATACACTCCTGGAAATGGAAAAAAGAACACATTGACACCAGTGTGTCAGACCCACCATACTTGCTCCGGACACTGCGAGAGGGCTGTACAAGCAATGATCACACGCACGGCACAGCGGACACACCAGGAACCGCGGTGTTGGCCGTCGAATGGCGCTAGCTGCGCAGCATTTGTGCACCACCGCCGTCAGTGTCAGCCAGTTTGCCGTGGCATACGGAGCTCCATTGCAGTCTTTAAAACTGGTAGCATGCCGCGACAGCGTGGACGTGAACCGCATGTGCAGTTGACGGACTTTGAGCGAGGGCGTATAGTGGGCATGCGGGAGACGGGTGGACGTACCGCCGAATTGCTCAACACGTGGGGCGTGAGGTCTCCACAGTACATCGATGTTGTCGCCAGTGGTCGGCGGAAGGTGCACGTGCCCGTCGACCTGGGACCGGACCGCAGCGACGCACGGATGCACGCAAAGACCGTAGGATCCTACGCAGTGCCGTAGGAGACCGCACCGCCACTTCCCAGCAAATTAGGGACACTGTTGCTCCTGGGGTATCGGCGAGGACCATTCGCAACCGTCTCCATGAAGCTGGGCTACGGTCCCGCACACCGTTAGGCCGTCTTCCGCTCACGCCCCAACATCGTGCAGCCTGCCTCCAGTAGTGTCGCGACAGGCGTGAATGGAGGGACGAATGGAGACGTGTCGTCTTCAGCGATGAGAGTCGCTTCTGCCTTGGTGCCAATGATGGTCGTATGCGTGTTTGGCGCCGTGCAGGTGAGCGCCACAATCAGGACTGCATACGACCGAGGCACACAGGGCCAACACCCGGCATCATGGTGTGGGGAGCGATCTACTACACTGGCCGTACACCACTGGTGATCGTCGAGGGGACACTGAATAGTGCACGGTACATCCAAACCGTCATCGAACCCATCGTTCTACCATTCCTAGACCGGCAAGGGAACTTGCTGTTCCAACAGGACAATGCACGTCCGCATGTATCCCGTGCCACCCAACGTGCTCTATAAGGTGTAAGTCAACTACCCTGGCCAGCAAGATTTCCGGATCTGTCCCCCATTGAGCATGTTTGGGACTTTATGAAGCGTCGTCTCACGTGGTCTGCACGTCCAGCACGAACGCTGGTCCAACTGAGGCGCCAGGTGGAAATGGCATGGCAAGCCGTTCCACAGGACAACATCCAGCATCTCTACGATCGTCTCCATGGGAGAATAGCAGCCTGCATTGCTGCGAAAGGTGGATATACACTGTACTAGTGCCGACATTGTGCATGCTCTGTTGCCTGTGTCTATGTGCCTGTGGTTCTGTCAGTGTGATCATGTCATGTATCTGACCCCAGGAATGTGTCAATAAAGTTTCCCCTTCCTGGGACAATGAATTCACGGTGTTCTTATTTCAATTTCCAGGAGTGTAGTTTAGAGTTAGATGGAGGACGTCGCTGGTTCAATCCTGTGTTGAGGCATATGTTGCCTATTTGGTAATTGTAGTCCAGCACATTTGCACTTGCATGCAACAGTTGTAGAAATGGAAGATTGGTCAGCTTTGAAACAAGCCCTTTCCGTGTTGTGGGCGTGAATTTATTCGCGCCACTTCCTCTACCAGATGCGAAACCTGTTTTCCTTGTATCCTCCTTCAATGGTGCCATATATTAGTACCAACTATTATTCTTGCCTCGTTCAGGTCCACTACATTTCGTTAAGGCCTTACGTTACCAGTAGGACTAGCAACATGCTTTACGAATAATGTTCAAACTTAGTTACTATATGTGTTATCAGCACAGTCCCACTAATTATACCTTTTAGTATTGAGTCTAGTAACTGCCTGTTGTTTAGTACATATCTCAATGCATTATTATTATTATTATTATTATTATTATTATTATTATTATTATTATTGCTATTCTTTCGATGGGATTGTGGAAACATCATATCTATCAGCGTTAGTGAAACAATGTAATTCGAAACCGAATACTTCACAATTAACAGTGTCAGGATGATTCATGCAGAACTATATCCATCAAAGGGGTAATTCACGTTAGGTTAAACAGTGTGCAGGACTGATGGCACGTTTATGCTGTATTCACTGTCTACTGGACAGGGACTAGTTGTGAGCTGAGTAACGTGCCCATGACAGACTCCAACGTACATGCGTACAAATATCGAATTTTCCCATTGTAAACCTCTAAACCAGTGTGGCAGACATGTGGCATACACAAACAATGAATATGTGGCTATGCCTCTGGTCCTTGTTGCATCTGATAACCGGGCTAGTGTTGCCACTTGTGAATATGCTGCTAGATATCCTCGTCGACGTCATCCAGATAAAAATGTGTCCTTCATCTGGAGCTGCACCTTTGGGAGTGAGATTCTCTCCTTCCACCATCACATTACACAGGTCGTCCGCGGACTCGCCGTAATCCAGCTACTGAGGAAGCTATTGTGGATGTCATACACCAAGTACCTCAGCAAAGTACAGGTAGCGTAGCAAGGCAGCTGCACGTCTCGCAACACTCGGTTGTTAATGTGCTGCATGAGCATGGGCTGCACCCCTATCATTATGCTTTCACACAGCACCTGCATCCTGCAAATCGCCATCAATGGACGCAATTCTGTGAATGGTTCCATCAACAACAGGAAGCCAACAATGACTGTGTGAACACTGTAATATGGTCAGCTGAACCAGCATTCACTAGTGAGGGGGTCTTCAATATGCACAATGCCCACCATTGGTGTGAGGTTAACCCGCACGTCAATCACGACCATGGATATCAAGTTCGCTTTACTATCAATGTCTGGGTTGGAATATTGGGTGAAAGGTGTTTGGACCCCTACATGTTGCCTGATCGGTTGACTGCATGAAGGTATCATGCATTCCTCTCAAACTATCTGCCTGATGTGCTGGAAGGTGTTCCACTAAATGTTCGGCAAAGGACATGGTTCCAACATTATGATGCACCTCCACACTCTGGAATTAATGTGTGGTAGTATTTGGACAGAACATTTCCGAGGAAATGGCTCAGATGTGGAGGTCCAGTTGTATGGCCAATGCGTTCACCTGACCTAAATCCCCTGGATATCTTCCTGTGGGAACACCTGAAGGTGCACGTGTACTCTACTCCGCCGACGAATATTGAAGAATTGGTAGTGCATGTTTATGCTACTCTTATTACTGTAGATGCAGCTTTGCTGCGAATGGTCCATAGCTGTATCATCTGCCGGGTTGGGCAAGTCTGGAGGTGCAGAGAGGTCGCTTTGAGCATCTGTTGTTCAGAGGACAATGTATTCTGTTGTGAAGGTCATGTGGTCATTAATATGGGCATTATTATTGTCACTGGTTGCTAATGTGCGACATCTGAGCGCTCATATTACATGTACTATAAATGAAAATCAGAAATTGTGTTGTTGCACTGTGCTATCATCTTTAGCATCTCGAAATTGATGCTGTTTTTGTAGTTATTCTGTCCTATTACAGGTCATTTGTTTCAACTGTCTATTTCTTATTTGTCTAACCACGTATATGTTATGTTCAGCGTTACAAAATATTGTAAATTTAGGATACATGTCACCTAAGAAACAATGTATATTACAGCGCCAGAATGAGATTAGCAAATAATAAAAAGCGCCCCAACCCAGGATCGAACACTCAACCTCCTGAATGCTACCCCAAAACTATATCCACTGCACCAACTGTACAGCACGACAGCGGTAGTTACCATACATGTAGGTATGGTGTTGCCAGATTGCCACTTTGTAAAGTCCTTTTACTGCCAGATGTACCGACGGATGAAATTTGGTGAGAGACATTTTCTTTTATCGCTGGCATGTGAAGAGTCGTGTTCTAAAGCCCGAATGCGCGAATTTCGCTTCACCTTGTATACAGAAACTCCTACATGTTACACGGATGTGATGTGATGCTTGTGAAATCATGCAATCATACAGTATCGACTATTTCTGTCTGTTTATGCACAATACGTTCCATTGGTTTAAGGTGAAGGTTAACTCACAACCCCTGTAACAACTGTCAATTCTCTTTAGATCTTCCTGCATTGCTCTACAGTTTCTTGTGTTGCAACTTGTCTGTACAGAAGAGAACTATCAGTGAAAAGACTCATGGAATTTCTGAACGTATCTGCTATATCATTTATAAATACTGAGAAAAGTAACGGTCCTGGAACAGTCCCCTGGGGCGTACACAATGTTGCATTTATGTCCAAATATTTCTGTCTGTTGAGAATGACACACTGTTCTTCGATCCAGTGACACAGCTGGTATGGTATTCTGTATGCTCGTATTTTGTTCATTAGGCGATAGTTCAGGACGGTGTGGAACGCCTTCCAAAAGTAAAGGTCCTGGAACAGTCCCCTTGGGCGTACACAATGTTGCTTTTATGTCCAAATATTTCTCTCTGTTGAGAATGACACACTGTTCTTCGATCCAGTGACACAGCTGGTTTGATATTCTGTATGCTCGTATTTTGTTCATTAGGCGACAGTTCAGGACAGTGTGGAATGCCTTCCAGAAGTAACGGTCCTGGAACAGTCCCCTGGGGCGTACACAATGTTGCTTTTATGTCCAAATATTTCTGTCTGTTGAAAATGACACACTGTTCTTCGATCCAGTGACACAGCTGCTCTGATATTCTGGATGCTCGTATTTTGTTCATTAGTTCAGGACAGTGTGGAATGCCTTCCAGAAGTAACGGTCCTGGAACAGTCCCCTGGGGCGTACACAATGTTGCTTTTATGTCCAAATATTTCTGTCTGTTGAAAATGACACACTGTTCTTCGATCCAGTGACACAGCTGCTCTGATATTCTGTATGCTCGTATTTTGTTCATTAGGCGGCAGCTCAGGACAATGTGGAATGCCTTCCAGAAGTAATGGTCCTCGAACAGTCCCCTGGGGCGTACACAATGTTGTTTTAATGTCCAAATATTTCTGTCTGTTGAAAATGACACACTGTTCTTCGATCCAGTGACACAGCTGGTCTGATATTCTATATGCTCGTATTTTGTTCATAAGGCGACAGTTCAGGAGAGTGTGGAATGCCTTCCAGAAGTAATGGTCCTCGAACAGTCCCCTGGGGTGTACACAATGTTGCTTTTATGTCCAAATATTTCTGTCTGTTGAAAATGACACACTGTTCTTCGATCCAGTGTCACAGCTGGTCTGATATTCTGTATGCTCGTATTTTGGTCATTAGGCGACATATCAGGACAGTGTGGAACGTCTTCCAGAAGTCAACAAACGCAGCATCAACCTTGGTGCCGGTATCTACACGTCCCCCACTGCAGTGCCGCCCTTTGCAGGAGCCAGCTCTGACCGTGGTATGAAGCCTGAGTATCTTCGATCTTCGCTCCAGGTCAATACTTGGACTGGCAAGCCGATAGCTGTGGTCACAGTGCTGCACTTGCATCCCATAGGAAATAACTCCAACCATTTGGAACAGGGAGTATAACATAGCGATTAGCTTCTCAGAATTTGATAGTACTACAGGGCATAATCATCAGCGAGTGATTTCAGCTGGACATATACAGTCTCACTCACCTAGATGAGATGACAGAGGCAGTGCCACAGGGTATTAACATAATATGTCTGCAGGAAAGGGGGACAACTTTTTTCCAGTGAGACTGAGAACGGCTGCTCAAGTGAGAATACCAGCAGATGCACATGCAGAGGTTCACCTCGTATTGGCGAGAAGAAGCGCTTGGGCCGCCGTATGTTGGCGTACGGGTCCGGCGAACAGGGCGGCGCCGAGGAGGGTGGAGGTGCACAGGGCGCAGGCGCACAGGGCGCAGGTGCACAAGGCGCAGGCGCGCAGGGCGAAGGTGCGCAGGGCGGCGGGGTCCTCGCGCGCCGGCCTGCAACACAACACAGCATAGTTTGTCTCAGTGTGGGGCACTCACGTGTCCACTCAAGTGGGAGCAACAAGTCCCACACTGGCAAACTATTACTCCCGCATCTCCGTGCCCGTGATGTATCCTGATAAAAAATTTACCCCTCGAGCAAGTGTATTTTATCTATTTTCAGTAGTGTAGCTATGCTGTTTCTCGTGCAAGCCTGGTTCTGTACCACCCTCAGTACTGTACGTGTCACCAACAAATGCATGCTGTGTATGTGCACTGGCACGAGAGCAGTGAACTGCTTTCTCACCATGCGAGGGTGGATCCCAATAAGAATTACTGTATACTGTAAATAGCAGACTCGGCTGTGAGAGTGTGTGCCACTGTGACCTGAGGATGTGCCCAGCTGGGTTGGCACACATTCTGACAGCAAAAGGAGGCGTGGAGGCCATAGCAGTGACTGAGCTTAGAGGAGCCGCACGACTATCTTGAAGTCATCAGCAGATGATGCCAATTAAGAATATAATAGTAGATTTCGTATATATGTTGCATATCTTAAATTAAAGGTCGGAATGTGGATTCCGTGTGTAATAACATGAGTTTTTACCAGAATTTTTAACAAAACGTTGAAAGTAGTGGCAGCATTACGAAGTAAACTTAAGACATCGACTTATGAATGTATTCAGTTTTGATTTGTCTATACTTATGTGCGACATAATAGCACAAAGTAGCGTTCACCATCAGGTGAAGCAATTATCGAGCAAACCATTTAAGATAAAACGAATGGTAACAATGGATAGTTGAAATTTACATACAAACTGGTGTGTGGTACATGTACATACATACATGTACACAATACAAGATTAATAGCTTTTAAGGATGTTCTGCAGGTCAAAAGTATGTGAACCTAACTCAGGGCTGGCCGGTGTGGCCGAGCAGTTCTAGGCGCTTCAGTCTGGAACCGCGCAACCGCTACGGTCACAGGTTCGAACCCTGCCTCGAGCATGGATGTGTGTGATGTCCTTAGGTTAGTTAGGTTTAAGTAGTTCTAAGTTCTAGGGCACTGATGACCTCAGTAGTTAAGTCCAATAGTGCTCAGAGCTATTTGAACTATCTGAACCTAACTCAGGACGAGACGAGATCTCAGAGAAGTGGACGCCATCTTGTGCAGTCTGGTGGCCAGCAGAGAGCAGCATTCCGCTCTGATACTCAGGAGAGTGTGACACACACACACACACACACACTGACATAATTCAGCTATCAACTTTGAATAATACATGTTAGGCCAACCAGTCTGAACTCTGCACTTGACTGTGATTATTTGCAAGTGGTCCCAGCTTGTAATTTTAACTAGTTCAATATGGTGGAACTAGTTATTCTGAATGAACGTAGGTTTGTTTTTGTAGATTTTTCCATAGGTTTACGCGACACTCGATTTGACCTCTCACACAGTCATACTTCAGTTCAATTATGATCAATAATTAAGCAGTTATAGTGTTAAAGAAACAGGTTTTGTTAAACTGTACGAAGAATATTCAGAAAGTAGGGAATGTTTTGGCATTAAAAAAACTAAGTACATGAAATACATTTTATTACACACATCTGAAAGAGCGACTGACATACTAATTTTCCACATAGTCACCACAAACATTGAGGATCTTATCATAGTGGTGGACAATATTTTCAATACCTTCGTTGTAAATTTGGGCCGCCTGAGAACTCAGCCAGTGAGTCACGTCCGCCTGGAGTTCGGCGTCTTCATCAAAGCACTGCATTGCAAGCCATTTCTTCATCTTGGGAAACAAGTGCAAGTCGCTTGGTGCAAGACTGGGGCTGTAGGGCGGATGAGGGAAAATTTCCCATTTGAATGAATTAAGGAGTTCTTTAGTGCAGTTTGCTGTGTGAGGTCGGAATTGTCGTGCAAAAACAAAATTTTGGACGTCAGCTTTCCCCTGCGTTTGTTTCAAACTGCTTTTCTAAGGCTGTGCAAAGTTTGACAGGTAAAATTTATGGTTGCTCCACGTTCGAGAAAATCAATGAGAAGCACACCTTGCCTATCCCAAAACAATGTCGCCATCAGCTTCCCTGCTGACAGGGTTTGCAAACATTTTCTTTGTTTTTGGGGGGGGCCTTGTGTGGCCCCACTCCATGGACTGTAATTTTTTCTCGCATTTGTCATGTTTCACCAAAGTCTCACACTTCGCATAGTTCACGCTAAATTTCTATAGATTTTAGGTTTTTCGCCAACAAAAACCGTATCACAGACCATACCTCACAAATGGCGGGATTTTCGATTGCAGCACAAATTTCACATTCGAATATCCAAAAACCCAGAGGCGCAGAGACGTTCCCGCTGTCACGGATGGATGCCGACTGAGCTGCTGAGCATGCACATACCAAAATACATGGGATCGGCGCGCGCCTAGCGGCGTCAGACGGAAAATTCCCTACTTTCTGAATTGACCTCGTAAAATGCTGTGAGATGGGAACACTATTTTTCGCTGCAAATTCTTGCCTGTATATTTTTCAACTTAGCGACTAGATTTTGAGGGTAAATGAGACAAATGTGATTGGTTAGTCGCTAGACATTGGCATAGGCAAATCTTAAGAAACAAACTGTGCATTCTCAGGCCCTACAGACTGTGACTTTCAGTTACTTTCAATATATAATTCTTACACCTGCACTTGGGGCCCCAAAAGGTAAATTCTACAGTACAAGATCTTGTCAATAACTATTTGTTTCCAAGCAACTAGTCGGCAGCAGTGTAGCAAATAAACATTTGTTTGGTCACATATGTTCTTCTCTTCTGGGATCAACAAGCCAGCGAACCTGTCAGTGCTTCGTAACATCTAAACATGTGTGAGAATTGGGATACACATCGTAATTTCCTCCTCCCCCTCTCCCTATCCCTCTCCTCCCCCCACCCTTAGTCCATCTTTTCCTCCTTCCTCTATCTCTGTCCATCACCTTCTCCCAACTCCCTGTACATCTCTTATCCCAAACTCCGTATATCTCCTCCTACCTCCTTTATATACTCTTCCTCCCCTTTCTCTGTTCATCTGCCCCCTCTCTCTGGCCTTGTCTATTGTTATTGCAAACAGAAACTTGATTGGGAGTCGAAAGGAGTGGTTAAAATGGTCGGAATCATTGGAACACGAGGTATGAGAGAGATCTGTAGACACGATCCTGTAGTTGGCTTGCATCATGCTTAACACTGACTGATACTGGTGGTATTTTTTTCCATATACGTGAACTATGGACTGACATTAACTGAATGTTTGCAACACGCCAAATGACCACAAACTGACATCAATTCAGATATGTTCACCACCGATAACACACTGAAGTATCTGTTTCAATTGTATTCTTTTTCACAGAACATGAATACAGTATTCAATGCGGAATTTGTTGTTATGAAAACATGCGACAGCAGAACTGTCAAACTGAATGTCACAATTTTTGTGATGGAAACATGTTACAGCAGAACAGTCAAGTCTTCCGTCCTATTTTTTCCATTAAGATTTTCATACAAAAACTGATTTTTATTCATATACAGGGTGAGTCACTAACTATTGCCGCCAAGAATAACTCCGAAAGTATGATAGTAGCTGAAAAGTTTGTGGGACAAATGTTGCATGGGACAACGGGGGCCATAATATGACGTTGGCTTTTTGTTGCTAGGTGTGGTTGTGTCAGAGATATGGAGGTCAACTTTGTTTCTTTAATTGAGGTGCTATAGTTTGGTACTTATTTTCTGATAGCGGCTGTCGAGACGAATCCAATGATGTGAACAGTAAGGTCTTTGAAGGTCAACGAAGGTTACAAAGGTGGTGTGAATGTCCATTTACAGAGGGTGTTCGAAGTAATGCCATTGGTATCAATACAGTGCTGCAATCTTCTTATCAGGGATTGAGTGGCATTCCCTATCACATCGGCACTTATCGAAGCACAAGCTCTGACAATTCTCTCTCACATATCTTCAGGTGTAGTTGGAACGTATTTATAAACAATGTCTTTTACGAATCCCCACAAGAAAAAATCCACAGCTGTCAGTCTGGCGAACGAACCGGCCACGACACATCTCCTCCGCATCCAATCCAACGATTTGGGAATTGTTTCTGCAACTCATTTCTACCCATCAGCGAAATATGTGCCGGACAACCATCGTGATGGTACCACATTCTGTTCCTTGTTCCTAAAGGTATTTCTTCCAACAACAGACCCAATGTCTCTAGCAGGAATGTGGTGTACTTCCTACCATTAAGATTTCCTTCGATGAAATAGGGGCCTATAATACTGTCCTCCAGAATCCCATTCCCCGACCACGGTTTTTGGTGTGCAACTTGCCGCAGCCAACATGGATTTTCAGCTGCCCAACAAAGCGTTATGCAAATTAACATTTCCATGGTTCGTGAATGTAGCCTCGTCAGTAAATAAAATCAAATTAATAAATGTGTCATCTCTCTGAATCTGCCCATTGGCAGAACTCAATGTGACATACAATCCGTACCAGTTAATTCTTGGTGGAGACTGATATGGTAAGGATGATATTTATGGCGATGCAGAACACGAACAACACTACTCTGGCTCATGCCAGATTCCTTTGCGATCTGACACGAACTAATACAAGGATCTCGAACCACAGTGGCAAGAGTACCAATTTCCGTTTCCTCATTAGTAACTTTTCTTCGCCTGATCATGTTTCCGATGCATTAAAGATCCAGTTGTTCTCAGTTTATCATATACATATTTAAATGTACGAAGTGTAGGGTGAGTACATTGAGGATATCTTTCAGCGTATAAGTCTCTAGTTCTCACTGAATTTCGTTGGCATTCTCCGTAAATGAGAAGCATATCGACTTGTTCTTCGAAGGAATACATCATTCACATTCGCTTCATTCCACGATACTAGTCTTACCATCCCTATTAGTGTTGTATTGCAAAACCGTCGAATGGTGTTTACATGTCAATGGCACGTTAGATGGATACGCAGTATTCGGCGCTTATTTACTATTTGCACGATTTACGAGAGAGAATTGTCAGAGCATGTGCATCGATAAGTGCTGAAGTGATAAGGAGTACCACTCAACCCATGATAAGAAGATTGCAGTACTGCATTGATACCAACGGTCATCACTTTGAACACCTTCTGTAAATGGACGTTGATGCCACCTTTTTGACCTTTGTTGACCTTCAAAGACCTTACTGGTACACATCATTGGATTCGTCTCGATAGCTGCTATCAGGAAATAAGTACCAAACTATAGCATCCCATAAAAAAATAAAAAAAAGCAAAGTTCACCTTCATATTTCTGACGCGACCACATCTAGCAACAAAAAACCAACGTCATGTTATGGCCCTTGTTGCCCCATGCAACATTTGTCCCACAAACTTTTCAGCTACTATCATACTTTCAGAGTTATTCTAGGGGGTCTATGGGGCAATAGTTAGTGACTCACCCTGGTAGATTCGTACGTCACATTTGTGGACTTAGGTCCAGGGTAGTCCACAGCAAACTGACCTGGTGGGCAGTGCGGGATTGTGTGTGAAACTATATATATCAACGATCTACATGAAAGGTTAGTAGGGCCAGCAGTAAAGCCACACACTGCACTGCCACGACGAGCAGCCAGTGGTGGAAGTCAGCAAGTCACAACACGGGGGGAGGGGGGTGGGTAGCGGCACATCTCAGTACAGCGGATTACATCAGTACAGCAGCAGCAGAGTCGCAACAAGCAGCAAAAGTTACGTGGTGCAGTAGGTGCGTCATTTTTATTTTGGAACCCAGCTCGCTTGCTAGCCACAGTGACGGAAAAAGAACTTAGATTGTCAGGCCGCAGCTAGTAGAAATGCGCCTCAGAGCCTACAGAGGCAGGATGTAGCAGCAGAAATGCCATCAGCCTCAATACTTAGTTCAATTATGAATCAATTGATCAAAATGGGTAAGTTTAGGGGTGATCTGAACATCAGAGTTGGGCGTCTCGATAATCTGGGGAATTATATACATGATCTGGGTGGTAAAATTGGTAGTACACACTGAAATTTCGATATTAAGAAGAAGTTTACCTGAAATTTTATACTCGGAATTTATATATTGTCCTACTGATTCCACAAAAGTTTATTAGATTCTATAGAGACGGTGAATCGGGCAATGTGCCACAAACCAAACTTTTAGGGTAATAATCAGCGAAGCAATCAGTGGCGCTACCAAGATAATAGGAATTACAGAAACTGGGGGGGGGGGGGGGAGGGGGAATAAGCCGACTCAGAACAGTAATAGGAATCAGAATGAGAATTGGAGACGAAACAAGGGTTTAGTGATGAGAACAGGAATCAGAAGGATCCATGGAAAAATAACTACAGGAATGAACCAAGGCGAATGCAAGAAAACTAGCTCACGATAGGTGAACTGAATAATAAAGGACAACAGTGACAGAATTTGGAAACGTAAATTTTGTTCTAACTAGGGTCCACATTGGGAGAAGAAATCATGTATGACATAGGACTATAAGATGGGGATATAACTGTAGACAAAAAACAAGGGTTGTTTCAATAACAATAAAAATTGAAAAGTAAGGGAAGAGAGAATAAGTAGAATGAAGATAGTTTTGGGAAATGAAAATCATGAGAAGGCTGGTTTGAGCACCATGATAAAATAAACGCTAGTACGAGAAATTTGTGCAAAGAAACAAGGTCTCAAAGGTCGGAAATTAATACTGGAGGTTTATTTAATCAAGGGAACGTTTTTGTTATGAATGCTGAAGAAAATAGTGTTGGTTTTGCGGCAGTATTACAGAATGAATCACAATCAGCTGTGCAGCCTGATAAAGTAAACATGTGCTGTAGCGTTATAAGAGAGAGAGTGAACTGCAGCAGTAAAAATATTAAATTAGGTGGAACTGAATTTACTTCACTGGAAGTCGATGTTAATTATGTGCTGACAATAGAACTCCAAACTAATGTTTTTATGAATGAGTGTGTACAAGAAGGTGCAATCTCCAGTGATGCAGTTGAGATTTATTCTGAGTAATCAATGGATCCACTACCAGATGGTTTTGGCAGTGGTTCTTGTGATGTGCAGATGTATCTGCAAATGGGTTTTTGTGGCTGAAACTGTGAGTGATACACTAAATCTGAAGGAAGTAAATTCCGTTGCAAATGGTATGAATCAAGAGGTTGGGTAGGTTTGTTTATTTGTTGAAGATAGCACAGGTAATCATGATAGTAATAATACTAAAGTTAGTGGAATTAGTAGGGATGATGATGAAATTAAAACATTTTTGAGTATTAATGATGAACAAAATGTAGTTGATGATAATGACGATGGCACTGAACGTTGGCTGACTGAGGAGGAGAGTGAGTTTTATGGCAATGACTGTGTAGCTAAAGCTAAATGGTTTCTGAAAGGGGCACATCATAAGCGGGCAATTCTTAAGTTTGATTATGCAAGCCATGTAAAGGAACCTGGTGAGATGGACGCTAAATGTAATGGTGTTTTTGACAAAGTGATTGCTGGGGATAAGGATTTCTGAGTGTTCAGTGAGGAACAGATGTGTGTGATGAGCAAACGTCAAACGTTACAAGGGAATAGAAGAGGTGGTGCAATTGAGTGTAATGGTAGACTGCTAATACCGTAAGGGGCGGGGGGTAGTTCAGAAAATTGAGGCAGTAGAAAGGGAACAGTTTATGATTACTTGGATACCAGGAAATGTAAAAGAGAGTGGTTTAGTGGGCACTGATAGTTACCTATGCAAGTTATCACCAGAGTTTGCAAATTTTATCTGGGGTACAATAGATTGTGAAAAACATTCAGTCACAGGTATATGGATAAAACTACAAACGGAGAATTATTATGCACCAATAAGGACAAAGGCTATGTTGTGTATGGATGTAGAGGATGTTCTGTATAGACTTGTTTCCCTAGTGATTCTAGGGCCAAATATTACCATGAGTCTTGGGAGGAATTTCTTAAGAAGGTATAAGGCAAATATTTTTGGGAACGAACAGGTATTGCAATTAAATTCTAATAGTGCTGTACATTAAGTGAAATTTAAGGACACACTGACTGGAAAAAAAATCCATGATGGCCTTTATGTGTGTATCAAGACGTGAAAGAAGGAATATGTTAATATTTATCACCAATGTACACTAGTGTGGCAGAAGATGAATGGTTAATTTATAGTTTGCTTCTATTTTGTGGAACATTATTAGGTAGGTATGTTTAGAGATAAGATTTTGAAGAAGCAATAAAAGCAAAGAATATGCAAGCAGCAGATGTTTATTTTTGCGATGAATCGAGATGGAATACAGGTTGTTTATAAATTATTTATACAAAAGTAACCTTTAATTGTCAAAGGGGTAAGTAACTTATATAAATGTGTGACACAGCACTGAATGTAGTATATCTTCAAGTTCTATTCCGCCTAACACTGTTAGTTCCTGACGTTCCCACTAGGTGGCATGTGTGAATGAGTTAATCCAACAGTCATCATGGAGTTGTATAACTGTGTAGATTGTTAGTAATGTTGTTTATGGTTTCATGAATCCAAATCCACTACTGCAATTCGGAGACAATTCAGGACTCAATGCTGCAACCCACCACCTCAAAAACAAACTGTTGTCAATTGATACAATAGTTTCACAGAAACTGGCTGCGTGGCACACACAGGATGCCGGCAGCCTCTGACGCAGCAACTGAATAAGTTCAGCAGTCTCCCATTCGTAGTCCCGGTACATCAATGAGATGTCCCTGCTCAGAATTGAATATGCCTATTGTTACAGTGTGGAAGGTACGAGGGTTAACTGAAAAGTAATGCCTCCACTTCCGTAATTCTTCAACAGTTGGCAGCATTGGTATTCGGCAGGTACTGGCTTGTTCCATAGCCTCTTCTCTACAGCTCTAGTTGGCGGGAAGCCTTAAGTTGTCGGCACACGGACCGTGCAACCGAACGTTGAGCGTAGAGCATGCTGAGTTTCTGAGGTCATAGCATGGAATAGCACTTTTGGGAGTCTTCTGAACGTGCAGAGTAATATCTAGCATGTCAGATATTCTGAGCGTGCGTCTGAGCGTTGACCAATGAGATGGCACAAAGCCACCTACGTCACACGCACGCCGTCTCCCTTCAGTACAGAGTTGTGAGGCGCCATATTGGCATTCATTTCAAGCCTATACGTTAGGGTGTCCATTCGTCCCGTTTTTCCCAGGACAGTCCCGTTTTTTACCAAAATGTCCCGCTATCCCGAAAGTTTTTTTGGGGACGCTCAAATGTCTCGTTTTTTTATGATTCCTCTTGGCTAGAGTATTTTACGCTACTGGATGTTTGACTTGCTATTAACTGCGCAATTATTTACGCTAGGAAGCGGGTGATGACTTTCAGCGTACCCCAAACATGTACCGAACTGTCAAAAATCGCAAGTTATTTTAAACACACTATAGGTTACGAATAACAACGAAGATTCTTCTCTTCTAAATCGATCCACTGAATCCTTAGTTCCTTACTTTCAGTCCAGAGATACTCTACACCATTGATACGTGCTCTCTGGCTTTCGTCACCACACTGTTAATGTTTTGCACTGTGGAATCACTGTTTCATTATGCCAAAACGAAAGTGTAATTTTAACAACAATATAAAAAGCGAGTTTCCTTTTATCACTGTTAGTGGAAAAACTGTAGAATGTACTTTGTGCAGATCAAAATTTGCTATTGGCCATGGTGGAAGGTCTGACATTGTGAATCACATTAAGAAGAAGAAACATCACATGAGTGATCAAACGAAAAGAGCAAATAAATGCGTGAGTGACTACTATGCAAACTTAAAATCACTAACAGAAATGGATAGGTAGTTGGCAGCACAAGAAGCTACGTTTGCATAGCGCAGTGCAATGCATAACCATAGCTTTAAGTCAATGGACTGTACTACAGCAGTTGTTAAAAAACTTTTCCATCCTAAATTCACATGTGGACACACAAAATGTAATTCAATCATTTCAAATGTTATTGCACCGTATGCAGCTCAGCAGGTTTTAAATGAACTGGAAAGTGCTCGATTCATTTCTATAATGATTGATACATTGAATCCTCTGGATCTGTAGTTAGTTCCTCACCTTACCAGGTACTTTCACTCTGAAAATGGCATCATGGTGAAAGTGCTCGAATTGGTTAATTTAGCTGGAGAAACTTCAGATTTACTTCAGAATTATGTGCTGGAGGTGTTAAAGAAATATGATCTTGAGGGAAAGGTGATTGCAGTTTCTGCAGACAAAACTAACACCAATTTTGGTGGTAAGTAGAGGAAAGGAAAAACAATTTGTTCTATAAACTGCAACAGAACACAGTGAATAATATAGTAGGTGTTGGCTGTCCACACATGTGGTGCACAATTCCTTACAAACTGGCTCAGATTGCCTCCCCATCCACTGCCAATTAATTGTAAACAAAATCTACCAGCATTTCCACATATATACAGTAAGGGTTGAATCTCTGAAGTCATTCAGTAAGTTTACTGAAACTGAATACAAAACTGTACCAGCTACCAGCATTGGAAAGAATTGTAGAGATATTTCCTGCTTTGAAATCATATTTTATTTCCCTTGATAAGTGTCCTGTTATCCTTAAACAATTCTTTGATAACCCTGTGTCTATTGTTCTTCTACATTTTCTTGTTAGCCAGCTAAAAGCGTTCTCCACTACAATTAAATGTATTTGTTGTTGTTGTTGTGGTCTTCAGTCCTGAGACTGGTTTGATGCAGCTCTCCATGCTACTCTATCCTGTGCAAGCTTCTTCATCTCCCAGTATCTACTGCAACCTACATCCTTCTGAATCTGCTTAGTGTATTCATCTCTTGGTCTCCCTCTACGATTTTTACCCTCCACACTGCCCTCCAATGCTAAATTTGTAATCCCTTGATGCCTCAAAACATGTCCTACCAACCGATCCCTTCTTCTAGTCAAGTTGTGCCACAAACTTCTCTTCTCCCCAATCCTATTCAATACCTCCTCATTAGTTACGTGATCTACCCACCTTGTCTTCAGCATTCTTCTGTAGCACCACATTTCGAAAGCTTCTATTCTCTTCTTGTCCAAACTAGTTATCGTCCATGTTTCACTTCCATACATGGCTACACTCCATACAAATACTTTCAGAAACGACTTCCTGACACTTAAATCTATACTCGATGTTAACAAATTCCTCTTCTTGAGAAACGCTTTCCTTGCCATTGCCTGTCTACATTTTATATCCTCTCTACTTCGACCATCATCGGTTATTTCACTCCCTAAATAGCAAAACTCCTTTACTACTTTAAGTGTCTCATTTCCTAATCTAATTCCCTCAGCCTCACCCAACTTAATTTGACTACATTCCATTATCCTCGTTTTGCTTTTGTTGATGTTCATCTTATATCCTCCTTTCAAGACACTGTCCATTCCGTTCAACTGCTCTTCCAAGTCCTTTGCTGTCTCTGACAGAATTACAAAGTCATCGGCGAACCTCAAAGTTTTTACTTCTTCTCCATGAATTTTAATACCTACTCCGAATTTTTCTTTTGTTTCCTTTACTGCTTGCTCAATATACAGATTGAACAACATCGGGGAGAGGCTACAACCCTGTCTTACTCCTTTCCCAACCACTGCTTCCCTTTCATGCCCCTCGACTCTTATAATTGCCATCTGGTTTCTGTACAAACTGTAAATAGCCTTTCGCTCCCTGTATTTTACCCCTGCCACCTTCAGAATTTGAAAGAGAGTATTCCAGTTAACATTGTCAAAAGCCTTCTCTAAGTCTACAAATGCTAGAAACGTAGGTTTGCCTTTTCTTAATCTTTCTTCTAAGATAAGTCGTAAGGTCAGTATTGCCTCACGTGTTCCAACATTTCTACGGAATCCAAACTGATCTTCCCCGAGGTCGGCTTCTACCAGTTTTTCCATTCGTCTGTAAAGAATTCGTGTTAGTATTTTGCAGCTGTGACTTATTAAACTGATAGTTCGGTAATTTTCACATCTGTCAACACCTGCTTTCTTTGGGATTGGAATTATTATATTCTTCTTGAAGTCTGAGGGTATTTCGCCTGTCTCATACATTGTGCTCACCAGATGGTAGAGTTTTGTCATGACTGGCTCTCCCGAGGCCATCAGTAGTTCAAATGGAATGTTGTCTACTCCCGGGGCCTTGTTTCGACTCAGGTCTTTCAGTGCTCTGTCAAACACTTCATGCAGTATCGTATCTCCCATTTCATCTTCATCTACATCCTCTTCCATTTCCATAATATTGTCCTCAAGTATATGGCCCTTGTATAGACCCTCTATATACTCCTTCCACCTTTCTGCCTTCCCTTCTTTGCTTAGAACTGGGTTGCCATCTGTGCTCTTGATATTCATACAAGTGGTTCTCTTCTCTCCAAAGGTCTCTTTAATTTTCCTGTAGGCAGTATCTATCTTACCCCTAGTGAGACAAGCCTCTACATCCTTACATTTGTCCTCTAGCCATCCCTGCTTAGCCATTTTGCACTTCCTGTCGATCTAATGTTTGAGACGTTTGTATTCCTTTTTGCCTGCTTCATATACTGCATTTTTATATTTTCTCCTTTCATCAATTAAATTCAATATTTCTTCTGTTACCCAAGGGTTTCTACTAGCCCTCGTCCTATTTGATCCTCTGCTGCCTTCACTATTTCATCCCTCAAAGCTACCCATTCTTCTTCTACTGTATTTCTTTCCCCTATTCCTGTCAAATGTGCCCTTATGCTCTCCCTGAAACTCTGTGCAATCGCTGGTTCTTTCAGTTTATCCAGGTCCCATCGCCTTAAATTCCCACCTTTTTGCAGTTTCTTCAGTTTTAATCTACAGTTCATAACCAATAGATTGTGGTCAGAGTCCACATCTGCCCCTGGAAATGTCTTACAATTTAAAACCTGGTTCCTAAATCTCTGTCTTACCATTATATAATCTATCTGATACCTTTTAGTATCTCCAGGATTCTTCCATGTATACAACCTTCTTTGATGATTCTTAAACCAAGTATTAGCTATGATTAAGTTCTGCTCTGCGCAAAATTCTACCAGGCGGCTTCCTCTTTCATTTCTTAGCCCCAATCCATATTCACCTACTGTGTTTCCTTCTCTCCCTTTTCCTACTGACGAATTCCAGTCACCCATGACTATTAAATTTTCATCTCCCTTCACTACCTGAATAATTTCTTTTATCTCGTCATACATTTCATCTATTTCTTCATCATCTGCAGAGGTAGTTGGCATATAAACTTGTAGTACTGTAGTAGGCATGGGCTTTGTGTCTATCTTGGCCACAATAATGCGTTCACTATGCTGTTTGTAGTAGCTAACCCGCACTCCTATTTTTTTTATTCATTATTAAACCTACTCCTGCATTAGCCCTATTTGATTTTGTATTTATAACCCTGTAATCACTTGACCAAAAGTCTTGTTCCTCCTGCCACCGAACTTCACTAATTCCCACAATATCTAACTTTAACCTATCCATTTCCCTTTTTAAATTTTCTAACCTACCTGCCCGATTAAGGGATCTGACATTCCACGCTCCGATGCGTAGAACGCCAGTTTTCTTTCTCCTGATAACGACGTCCTCCTGAGTAGTCCCCGCCCGGAGATCCGAATGGGGGACTATTTTACCTCCGGAATATTTTACCCAAGAGGACGCCATCATCATTTAATCGTTCAGTAGAGCTGCATGTCCTCGGGAAAAATTACGGCTGTAGTTTCCCCTTGCTTTCAGCCGTTCGCAGTACCAGCACAGCAAGGCCGTTTTGGTTAATGTTACAAGGCCAGATCAGTCAATCATCCAGACTGTTGCCCCTGCAACTACTGAAAAGGCTGCTGCCCCTCTTCAGGAACCACATGTTTGTCTGGCCTCTCAGCAGATACCACTCCGTTGTGGTTGCACCTACGGTATGGCCATCTGTATCGCTGAGGCACGCAAGCCTCCCCACCAACGGCAAGGTCCATGGTTCATGGGGGGTAAATGTATTTAGAAACAAGAAATGACAATAGTGGAAGTTTATCAAGAAATAAACAAATTATTGGGCAAATTACAATGTAGAAAATCTGAAAGATTTCTCACATCCTTAATACATGAGACTCTAAGAAAGCTGGAAGAAGAGGTTGAAATTACTGTAGAAATATTAAAGAATGGTGTTTTCATTTCTCACACCTTTTAAAGAATTTGACTGGGTTAATACTGAAAAGGAGCAGCTACAGTGGAAGGATATTCAGGACTGTTGTGTTTTTGTTAAAAGTATTGTACCAAATTTTCCTGTTGATGAAGACGAACTGTCTGATGAATTTTCATATGCACAGAACTTCATAAAAAGTGAAGAAGGAGACAAAGAAAGTGTTAGTGCAACGTGGTGTAAAATATTTGCTTATTTCAAAAGTAAAAACATTAACATGAAAAACATGATTCCTTTGGTGGAGTTTTGTCTGGCAATTCCTGGGTCAAATGCTGGTGTGGAACGTATGTTTTCGTTAGTGAACTCTTTGTGCTCAGATGAAAAAAACAGAATGAAAGGTGAAACGGTGACGGCCCTGCTCATTGTCAAAACACACTTTAATGGTGTATCGTGTACTGACTTTTATGATACAATTTCAAACGAAAATGCACTTCTTGATAACGTACATAAAAGTGAAAAGTACGGTGATATAGTGCGGCAGAATAATTGTAAAAATTGATTTGGGATCATCTGAGTGCACGTTGTGAAGGTAAATTTGTATGTGTATTAAATTTAATCGATACAATATTTATGTCCCGTTTTTTCTTCGTTGTCCCAGGTTTTTCTCTAATTTTCAATGAAAATGAAATGGACACCCTACTATAAGTACATATGCCGTTTCTGGGCACCAGAAAATTGAGAATCACTGGAAAACCTGTTGTTAACTGTGTGATTCGTTCCAATAAAATAATGAGAAACATCACATTCGTGGCAAAAGAATTATTGTAACTTGCGTGTTATGAGAGTATGCTATTTGAAGGCAGTGACACACTGAAGATCCACCCAAAAAGCATTGTTCTTGGTACAATTTGTTATAATTAAATTTCAATTAGTAACATATATACGATTAAGGTTTTCAGCACGTGCTAACACGCTACGATTGAGCGTCAGTAGTGTGTTGTTGATGTAGCGAAGTGAGTAGCGTCACTGATCCGTTTGACCTATGGCAGCGCCATCTAGCGGGCCAACCATAGCGCCATCTGGTTTCCCCCTTCAAACTAGACGAGTTTCGTTCTTTGTAGTTTTTTCGTTTGGTGCTTATTTCGTGAGATATTTGGCCCGGTCTCTATCAATGGACCACTCTCCTAGCTGAGGTCGTTATGGATGACAGAGGCGGTGCCACAGGGTATTAACGCAACTTGTCTGTGGGGAAGGGTGGAGAACTATTTTTTTCCAGTGAGATCGAGTACGGCGCCTCAGGTGAGAACACTACATCTACATCCATACTCCGCAAACCACCTGACGGTGTGTGGCGGAGGGTACCTTGAGTACCTATCGGTTCTCCCTTCTATTCCAGTCTCTTATTGTTCGTGGAAAGAAATATTGTCGGTATGCCTCTGTGTGAGCTGTAACGTCTCTGATTTTATCCTCATGGTCTCTTCGCGAGCTATACATAGGAGGGGGCAATATACTGCTTAACCCCTCGGTGAAGGTATGTTCTCGAAACTTCAACAAAAGCCCATACCCGAGCTACTGAGTGTCTATCCTGCAGAGTCTTCCACTGGAGTTTATCCATCATCTCCGTAACGCTTTCGCGATTACTAAATGATCCTGTAACGAAGCGCGCTGCTCTCCGTTGGATCTTCTCTATCTCTTCTATCAACCCTATCTGGTACGGATCCCACACTGCTGAGCAGTATTGAAGCAGTGGGCGAACGAGCATACTGTATCCTACTTCCTTTGTTTTCGGATTGCATTTCCTTAGGATTCTTCCAATGAATCTCAGTCTGGCATCTGCTTATATGATCTGCTTATATGATGATTCCATTTTAAATCACTCGTAATGCTTACTCCCAGATAATTTATGGAATTAACTGTTTCCATTTGCTGACCTGCTATATTGTAGCTAAATGATAAGGGATCTTTCTTTCTATGTATTCGCAGCACATTACACTTGTCTACATTGAGATTCAATTGCCATTCCCTGCACCATGCGTCAATTCGCTGCAGATCCTCCTGCATTTCAGTACAATTTTCCATTGTTGTAACCTCTCGATATACCACAGCATCATCCACAACAAGCCTCAGTGAACTTCTGATGTCATCCATAAGTTCATTTATGTATATTGTGAATAGCAACGGTCCTACGACACTCCCCTGCGGCACACCTGAAATCACTCCTACTTCGGAAGACTTCTCTCCATTGAGAATGACATGCTGCGTTCTATTATCTAGGAACTCTTCAATCCAATCACACAAGTCCATATGCTCTTACTTTGTTCATTAGATGCATACACGGACACTCACCTCGTATCGGCGAGAAGAAGCGCTTGGGCCTCCGGATGTTGGCGTACGGGTCCGGCGAGCAGGGCGGCGGTGCACTACGCGCTGGCGAACAGGGTGGAGGCGCGCATGGGGATGGCGCGCAGGGTGCAGGCGCGCATGGGGATGGCGCACACGGCGGCGGGGTCGGCGTGCGCCGGCCTGCGTCACAACAACACGGCTCAGTCTGGCCGGGTCACTCACACGTCCACTCTAGTGGGAGCTCAAAGTCTCACGCTATCGGGGACAGAGGCAGCGTCACAGGGTACTTACTAATGTAACTTCTCTACAGGGGGGGTTGGAGGGTGGAGGCACAATTCTTTTTCCATTGAACTCGAGTATGACTACATAGGTGAACACAGTGGCAGACGTATCAGCAGAGGCTCACCTCGTAGTGGCGAGAAGAAACGCTTGGGCCGCCGAATGTTGGCGTACGGGTCCGGCGAACAGGGCGGCGGAGAAGGGGACCGCTGGCCTGTGGGACAACAGAGCACACCGTGCGTCAGTCTGGAGCAGGCTCACCTGTCACTTACCTGTCTAGTGGAAGTGGAACTGCTCACACCGTCTTCGTACCATTTGCTGCACGCTACGGAACTCGTCCTGTAGTATTTCGTGGCTGTGGGATTAGTCACTTGGAATTTAATCCACGTGTGAGTGTATTTTCGGTGTTTTCAGCACAAAAACTGAAACATCCCCTTGTTATTGTTGTTGTTGTGGTCTTCAGTCCTGAGACTGGATTGATGCAGCTCTCCATGCTACTCTATCCTGTGCAAGCTTCTTCATCTCCCAGTACCTACTGCAGCCTACATCCTTCTGAATCTGCTTGGTGTGTTCATCTCTTGGTCTCCCTCTACGATTTTTACCCTCCACGCTGCCCTCCAATACTAAATTGGTGATCCCTTGATGCCTCAGAACATGTCCTGCCAACCGGTCCCTTCTTCTTGTCAAGTTGTGCCACAAACTCCTCTTCTCCCCAATTCTATTTAGTACCTCCTGATTAGTTATGTGATCTACCCATCTAATCTTCAGCATTCTTCTGTAGCACCACATTTCGGAAGCTTCTATTCGCTTCTTGTCCAAGCTAGTTATCGTCCATGTTTCACTTCCATACATGGCTACACTCCATACAAATACTTTCAGAAACGTCTTCCTGACACTTAAATCTATACTCGATGTTAACAGATTTCTCTTCTTAAGAAACGCTTTGCTTGCCATTGCCAGTCTACATTTTATATCCTCTCTACTTCGACCATCATCAGTTATTTTGCTCCCCAAATAGCAAAACTCCTTTACTACTTTAAGTGTCTCATTTCATAATCTAATTCCCTCAGTATCACCTGATTTAATTCGACTACATTCCATTATCCTCGTTTTGCTTTTGTTGATGTTCATCTTATATCCTCCTTTCAAGACGCTGTCCATTCCCTTCAGCTGCTCTTCAAAGTCCTTTGCTGTCTCTGACAGAATTACAATGTCATGGGCGAACCTCAAAGTTTTATTTCTTCTCTATGGATTTTAATACCTACTCCGAATTTTTATTTTGTTTCCTTCACTGCTTGCTCAATATACAGATTGAATAACATCGGGGAGAGGCTACAACCCTGTCTCACTCCCTTCCCAACCACTGCTTCCCTTTCATGTCCCTCGACTCTTATAACTGCCACCTGGTTTCTGTACAAATTGCAAATTGCCTTTCACTCCCTGTATTTTACCCCTGCCACCTTTAGAATTTGAAAGAGAGTATTCCAGTCAACATCGTCAAAAGCTTTCTCTAAGTCTACAAATGCTAGAAACGTAGGTTTGCCTTTCCTTAATCTTTCTTCTAAGGTAAGTCGTAGGGTCAGTTTTGCGCCACGTGTTCCAACATTTCTACGGAATCCAAACTGATCTTCCCCGAGGTCGGCTTCTACCAGTTTTTCCATTCGTCTGTAAAGATTTCGCGTTAGTATTTTTCAGCTGTGACATTAAACTGATAGTTTGGTAATTTTCACATCTGTCAACACCTGCTTTCTTTGGGATTGGAATTATTATATTCTTCTTGAAGTCTGAGGGAATTTCGCCTCCCCTGGAAAAATTATACTGCTCGCTGTATTGCAGCAGTTCCAGTAACGAAGATTTTTGAGAGGTAAGTGATTCATGAAAGGTATAGGTTATTGTTTGTCAGGGCCATTCTTTTGTAGGGATTACTGAAAGTCAGATTGCGTTGGGCATTGTTGTTTATAATTTTTCTGAGGGGATGTTTCAAAACGTCTTTCTGCAGAAGAAGAAAGGTGTGCATACATTATGCCTATAGGGGCTGTAACAAGATACACAAATTACATGCACTTGTTAGAGAGTACTCCTAATTTGGATTCCCTCCAATTTCATTCGAGTACAGAGTGCACGAGAAATGAGTGCTTAAATTCCTCTGTGTGCACTGTAATTAGTCTGATCTTATCTCTACAGTCCCTAGGGTACTGACACATAGTGGGTTGTAGTATACTGCTATCGTCCTCTAATCTATGTAAGTGGGCTTCCACACGGTATCTGATGTCTGTCTTCAAGCGTCTGCCATTCAGTCTTCTTTTTTTCAGTATTTTCGTGATGGCTTCCCACGGATCAAATACGCAAGTAACCATGTGACCATTTGTGCTGCTCTTGTTTCTATACATATTCTCTATCATATTAGACCAATATCTTAGAATGGGTTGCACGAGTGTTTTGTAAGCAATCACCTTCGTATACTGTTCCCATTTTTCCAGTACTTTGCCACTTCTGTTGCCTGCTATACCTGCACCTGAGATTATGCAATAATTCCATTTCATATTCCTACAGATAGTTACATCCGGATATGTGTATCAATTTACTGATTCCAGATGAAGATTATAGTAGATTAAATTAGATTCAGTTGCCGTTCCACAGGCCCAAAAAATTAGAGGATCTCGTGGGTGTGGAACACGTCAGAAAGTATATCATAAAAACATAAAACATTTGAATATAATACTTACTACCCTGATCATTTGTCAGGAGATTGTCAAAATAGGTGAAGCTGGAACAGCTAATACTTACAGAATTAACACGCTGTCAGAATGAAATATTGTTATGCACTATGAATAAGTTTATAGTACAAAAAATACCTAATCTTGACTATTGAGACCAAGTGCTGTCAAAACTGAAATCTAACAGACGTTCTTACTTCAGCTGGCTTAAGTCTCTTTTAAGATAATCATCTATGGAGTAGGAGTTGACCATCAAAAAATCTTTCAAACTCCGTTTCAACCATTCTTTACCTGAAACCGAGTTTTTAATGGTTGCTGGCAATTTATTGAAAATGTGTGTTCCTTGTTACTGGACCCCTTTTTGGACCAAGATAAGTGATTTTAGGACTTTACGTAGATTGTTCTTATTCCTAGTATTGATACTATGTATTGAGCTATTGGTTGGTAATAGAGATGTATTACTTGCAACAAATGTCATTAAGAAATAAATGTACTGAGAAGCAGTGGTTAGAATAGCAAGTTCCTTGAACAGTTTTTACATGATGTTCTTGGATTTACACCACAAATGATTCTTATCACACACTTTTGCACCCTAAAAACTTTTGCTCGGTTTGATGAGTTGCCCCAGAATATGATCCCACATGACATAATTAGAATGAAAGTAAGCAAAGTATGCAAGTCTTTTATTTTTATATCTCCTACATCTGACATCATTCTCACTGCAAATACAGACTTGTCTAAGCGCTTAAGCAATTCTGTTGTATGCCATTCCAAACTGAACTTATTATCGTGTTGTAATCCCAGAAATTTAACACTGTCGACCTCTTCGATCTGCATTTCTTCATATGTTATACAAATGCTGGAAGCAAATCTCTCACAGGTTCTGAACTTCATGTAGTGGGTCTCCTCAAAGTTTAATGACAGTGAATCAGCTTTAAACCGCTTCTTAATGTCAGTGAAAATTTGATTAGCAGCTATTTCTAAATCTGTACTTGACTTGCTACTTATTGCAATGTTTGTATCATCTGCAAACAAAGCAAACTTAGCTTCTGGCAATGTAACAAATGAGAGATCATTCATGTTCACAAGAAAAAGCAATGGACCCAAGATGGAACCTTGAAGCACCAGATGTAACTAATTCCCTACAACCATCGCTTGGAGCACATCCACCTTCCATCAGGCTTATCCCTACACCCAGTCATCTCCTCTACAGGCACGCCACCCTGTGTAGTACCCTCTTCAGATGCAGCACAAGGACCAGCATCATCATGAGCAGCATCAACACTGAATTGCCACCACCACACATCGACCCACCTGCGCCATTATCATCGACTCAGCCGGATGTTTCTGCAGAATGCTCCTGGACTGTGGTACCCTCTTCATCCATACCTCCTTCCAAACAATCCTGTCACCTGTTACACCCAGTTGTAACCACCACTCCCTTCTTACCTACACCTGTCACGAAGATTGTGCCAAATGCCTAAGCTACGATGCTGCCCACACCTGATTCCAAAAAAGAAGGAAAACACTGAAACTTACGGAAAGCCCAGATTTCAAGGACTGCCAGGCCACATTGTCTGCAACTATGACTACAGAACTTCATATCTTCCTCCTCTTCCATCCTGATTCCAATTTCCTCAAATCAAAATCCTCCTCCTTTTCGAAATCGGAAAATATATCCCTTCTTTGCCAACCACTCAGATCATCTCTAGAAAAGACTCCTTCCTCGTTAAATCCCCTGATCCCAAATTCAAGACCAAACTCCTCCAGAACATTCCCCACTTTGCCTTCAGTCTCTGTGCATACCTCAAACCCTTTTCCACAACCACACCTACCAAGCAACTACAACCTACAACCTCATCGTTGTCCACCCACCCTCACCACCATGATCAAAGGGATCGATGTTGAGACCATAACAGAGAAGGTAGAGTCTGAGCTCAGCTCCCATCCTGGCCTTGAAATTTGGAAAGCACTCTGTATCTTTGACAATTCTACCCCAACCTTGAAAGTCAACACCTTCACTGAATCTCCATCCACCATCGACCACTTTCTCCACCAAGTGGCCCGGATCTACAAACAATGACACGCTGTTGAGCCATCCAAATGCCGTCCTCAATCCCACCACTGCCAACGATGATTAATGTATAATGAGCACCTAGCCACTGTCTGAAAAAACCCTCCCACCTGCTCCCATTGTAAATCCCACCGTTTCTTCGAGGAATGTCCTAACCTTGCCTCTCCTCCTTCATATAATACCTGTAACCTTCCCCACCTAACTTACTCTTCCAAGTGCAAGGCTCAACCTCCACCTGCCAAACCAGAGCTAACAGTTCTCATCAAACCTATTGACAGCCCCCTCCACCCCAACAACCCATCGCACCTCCCTCTGTTAGGGTTTCCTTCCTCTCCACTCCTCTCCACCCACATCCTAGGGTTTCATCTGGAATGGCATCTTCAGTCTCCTGATTTCCTCTTGCACACATCCGCTCACACAAATAGCCTCTTACTCACTATTCTAACTGCAACATTCGCATGCCATCCCTCTTCCTAACAGTTTAGGCTCACTCATAACTTCACTCATCTATGTATCTTTTTTTAATCAGTCAACACACTGGATTTTTAGTTTCTTAACTTGTGCAACTGTCCCTCTGTCTTTTACGTATCTTTTGGGAAACATTCATATTTCATTTCATATGTGTGAGTCTTTTAATTAATCAGCAAATCCGCCTTTTATATTTTAAATTATCAACTGAATCTACGTCTTTTTAGTATGTCAAACATTAATTTTCTTAACTCCCGTGTCTAATTTTGAAATATGTTTTAAAATTTTTACTCTGATATGGTTGTAGAGCGGCAAATTGTGTCCACTGAGGGGAGCGAAATGAAAATAAAGAAAAAAAAAACGTTAACTTTTTCAGGTGGTCTATATCCGTTCAGAGGATGAACTGTTAATAAATGTTGAAACCACGGCAAAGGGGTTTCAATAAACCTTCTTGTCTTCAACTGACAGGCTAATTACCATTTGCACAAGAAGATTTCATTCTAGGGTCGCTGTTCCAGCAACGTACAAAATTTTAAAATTTTATCTGTCTTGTATATTCCTACGGTCACTCAATAGCGACACCTTTCCATGCACCACAGCGTCATCAGCAAACAGCCGTAAATTGCTACTCACCCTGTCCGTCAAGCCATTTATGTACTTAGGGAACAAAAGCGGCCCCATCACTCTTGCTGGGGCACTCCTGACGACACCTTGTCTCTGATGAACACTCGCCATAGAGGACCACATACTGGGTTCTATTATTTAATAAGTGTTCAAGTCAGTCACATATCTTAGAAGCTAAACCTTATGCTTGGACCTTCGTCAATGGGCTGCAGTGGGACAATGTGTGAAATGCTTTCCGGAAATCTAAAAAAATGGAATCTGCTGTTGCCTTCCGTAGAATATCATGTCAGAAAAGAGCCAGCAGAGTTTCACACGAGTGATGCTTTCTAAATCCGTGCTAATTTGTGCTCAGAAGCTTTTCTGTCACAAGGAAATTTATTATATTCGAACTCAGAATGTGTTAAAGAATCCTGCAGCAAAAGGATGTTAACGATTTTTCGTCTGTAATTCTGTGGATCAGTTATTTCTCAAATCTTAACGAGGGTAATCCCAAAAGTAAGGTCTCCTATTTTTTTATAAGTACAGAATTCTGTTTGTGTGGCAGTTGGTCACACTGTTATGAAGACTGCTTCACGCGGTGTGTGTAAACATGCGCACGCCGCGCTGAGGCGCTCAGTCTTGGCTTGGCAGCCGTTGAGAATGGAGTTTCTGTTGGATGTTACCGCCAAGTGCGAATTGCGCGCACTTATTCGGTTTTTGAACGCAAAGGCCTCTGTGCCGATTGAAATACATCGCCAATTGACGGGAGTGTATGGTGAGTCGTGCATGGATGTCAAAAATGTTCCTAAGTGGTGTAGAGAGTTTGCAGCTGGTAGGACCGAAATTCACGACGAACAAAGGAGTGGGAGTCCGTCAATTTCTGAGGAGACAGTGCTGAAGGCTGAGCAAAGCAAGCGTGAAGATCGGCGGATCACCCTGGATGATCTCTGCACGTTGGTTCCTGAGGTTTCCCGAAGTACCGCTCACAGAATTTTAACGGAAACACTCAACTACCGGAAGGTGTGCGCAAGATGGGTGCCACGCATGCTGACTCAGGACCACATGCGACAACGAGTTGGTGCTTCCCGCGCATTTCTTCACCGCCTTGCAGCTGAACAGGTCAACTTTTTGGATTCAATTGTCACGGGTGACGAAACCTGGGCATACCACTTTACACCTGAGACCACAACTTTCTGAACAGCATGGCGGCGAGTTGGTATGGCATGGGCACACAAAAACTGCCACAGCGTCTACAAAAATGCATCGACAGAAATGGTGATGTCGAAAAATAGCTAAATGTTCAAGCTGTAAAGTGATGTAAACCATTGTAGAAATAAACAGGTCTGTGTACTTATAAAAGAATAGGAGACCTTACTTTTGGGATTACCCTCGTATATACAGGAATCACCCGCGCTTTTTTCCATTCACTTGGGACTTTTTGTTCGGTGAGAGATTCACAATAAATACAGGCCATACTCTCCATAAAACCGAATTGGGATTCCACATAGACTTGGTGGCTTGTTTCTTTTCAGCTATTTCAGCTGCTTCTCTACGGCACTCTTGTTAATTTCTCTGACATCCATGTGGATATCTGTATGACAGTCAATGACGATATGATTGTATGATCCTAATTCGTGAATGATTTCTTAAACTTCAGCTTTACTGTTGCTGTCTTTTCTACCCCAGACTGGTCGATGAGTGAATAGAAGCCTTCATCCCCCTTAGTGATTTTGTATACGACCAGATTTTTTTGGATTCGCAGTAAGTTCTTCCACTAAGGTGCGACAGTGGTAGTTATATGTTTCGCGCTTTGCTCTTCTTACTGGCGCATGAATTTCTACTAACTCTTGCCTGTCAACATTTGTAGGCTCTTTTTTCAACCGAGTGCAACAACGTCTATTTCCTCAGCATATTCTGAATTTGTTTATCAAATCATCCTTAATTCACTTACTTGGCACATATGTCTCCAGAGTGCGACTTACAGTCAGTTTAAACTTTATCCATAATCCCTCTGTGCCCATTACACTGGAGCTAAATGATGTCCATTCATTGTATAATTGGGCGACTAACAACTGCTTATCTTCCTTTTCTAGCATAAAAGCGCTTTCCTGGCTTCCTTGACGGATCGTCGCTGTGATGACATTACGATCACTAATACCTGTTTCTATACTGACACTGTCATAAGGTCAGACCTGTTTGTAGCTATAAGGTCTAAAATGTTTGCGTGTTGCACTATTTAAATGTCAAGATATTCTCTAAGGTCGGATGAGAGTACACTCATGATTACACCATGAGAAAGTCATGAGAGTGTTTGGCTAGCTCTGGCGAACAGACAGACGACAACAGCTGAAATCTTGACAGAGGTTACAGACAGTGTGACACCATAAACTGTCGGAAACAGATTGCTGGAAGCTAAGTTGAGATCTAGAGGTGTTATGCGCTGTTCACCGTTGACACCGTACCACAGACAGCAGATACTTGCGTCGCATAGATTCAGCGTCAAAAGGAGCATTTATTTATGAGCAATAGTTAATATTTACCAGTGTAGAGGTCCCTGTGTCAGTCATCCATCCTCTGGAATTCGCTGCATCCTTCTGGAATTACCAATTCCTTATACACAACCTCGTGAACTAAGACCAATCTCATAAAGCTTGTGGCATTAGCTGCAGGATCATTTATATTGCTACACATGCTTTGTGGCCCAGCCGCAACAAATCAGTCATGTAATGTGATCAGAGATCTGCAGTCACACTTACCTATTATGATAAGCAACCTACATGTGCTCTGCACAGATGTCGCTACTCTCCACCCAAAAACACCTACCTAGGGGAGAAAAATAGCGGTATATATATTCATCAAAATGACGCTTATATCATAGCTTGACAGGTATGTTCCATCCTTGCGCAGTAAATCAGTACATACTGCAAAGCTTCAATCAGTTTGCAACGTTTTTGACAGGGATCAACGACTGACTGTCGAAATGACCCCAGACAGTACCCTCGCTACAATACGCATGCTGTGTGGAGTTTTGGATCACATATCTGCGTTTGGAGTATCTGGTACATTTAAAACATAGTTACAAGAAGAGTAATAAAGGACTCCCACATTATTATTTATAGAGCATTGCCACTGACTCCCCTGTAAAGAAAGACGGTGGCATTGATTTTTCTAAAAAACGTGCTATTTGGTTTCCCTGCAACACACAGCGATGCAATTGCAAGTCAAGAAAATGCATACCAGGGCACTTTACAACATCGGTAAGTTGACTATTGAATCGCAAATAGTGTTGGAGGTTATGCATAATATCCAGTCCTCCACACGATACAGTGCAACTGTCCTCTTCAAGCAGATCCAAATATTAGTGGAGATTTATAAATAAAACCTGCATCGTCTGCGATAGTAAATGTCCTCGAATCCACTATCTTCTACAACTACACTGATGTGTGCAAACTTTCAAATGCTGTTAACAGTAAATGCTGATATCTTGTAATCTCCATTCGTGTCCAGAATTTTTTCATGTATGCCGTTTTAAAGAATTATCAAGCTTTTCTTGCTTACTAGCGGTGGCGTATTGTAATCCAGAGTTCTTTATTCAGGGCACTTTACAACACAAAAAGTCGGATTCGAATTTATAAATAGTGTTTGTGTTTTCCACGTTAAGTAATTGAAACTATCGGCAGTTAGAGCACACATCTTCTTGGGTGCATGATAGCAACGTTTTTCCCTATTTTCTTGTGTAGAGAACTAGAGTTTCTACCACTTCACCACACGAATGGCTATTTGCCAGTTCACGCTCCAATAGAAGAATAAGAAGTGTATAGTAAATACTGCTTGGTAGTATGAAAAGTACATAGCACAGTCACGAAAATGTAAATATCGGTTTAATACTTCTTTAATAAACGTTACTGCAGGACTGAAACGGATGCCTTTCGGAAGCCAACAAATACTGAATCTTCTTGATTGCCCTGATCCATGGTTTTCTGGGTGTCATGTGAGAAAGATTCGAACTGATTTCTGCACGTCCTATGTTTACGGAAACTATTCTGATTGACGTGAAGGAGGTCTTAAATTTCGAGCAGCCCCATTACATTTAAGCTCAGCATATGCTACAAGATTCTACTGCCGACGGATGTCAGAGACATTCGACGATAATTTCGTGGATCACTTAGGCTGCCCCCCTTTTTTTAGACGTGTGTGACCGAACCAACCACATTGCATACTAACTCGTTCAACAGTCTACGGAAGGTCTCGACAAATGTCTGGAGTAGTACTGGAGGGAACTGACTCCATGAATCCTGCAGGGCTGTTCATAAATCTGTAATAGTACGAATGGGTGGAGATCTCTTCTGAACAGAACGTTGCAAGGCATCCCAAATATGCTTAATAATGTTCATGTCTGCGCAGTTTGGTGGCCAGCGGAAGTGTTTAAATTCAGAAGAGTGTTGGCGGAGCCAGTCTGTACCAATTCTGGACGTGTTGGGTGTCCCATTGTCCTGCTGGAATTGCCCAAGTCCGTCGGAATTCACAATGGACATGAATGGATGCAGGTGATCAGACAGGATGCTTAAGTACATGTCACCTGTCAGGGTCATATTTAAACTTATCAGGGGTCACATATCAGTCCAACTGCAATCGTCCCACACTATTACAGAGCCTCCACCAGCTTGAACAGTCCCCTGCTGATATGCAGGATCCATCGATTCATGAGGTTGTCTCCATACCCGTACACGTCCATCTGCTCTAAACAATTTGAAACGAGACTCGTCCGACCAGGCAACACATTTCCAGTCATCCATAGTCCAATGTCGTTGTTCACGGACCAGGCGAGGCGTAAAGCTTTGTGTCGTCCAATCATCAACCGTACACGAGTGGGCCTTCGGCTTCAAAACCCATATCGACGATGTTTCGTTGAATGGTTCGGACGCTGGCGCTTGTTGATGGCCCAGTATGAAATCTGCAGAAATTTGCGGAAGGGTTGCACTTCTATCACGTTGAACGATTCTCTTCAGTCGTCGTTGGTCCCGTTCTTGCAGGATCTTCTTCCGGCCGCAGCGATGTCGGAGATTTGACGTTTTACCGGATTCTTGACATTCACGGTACACTCGTGAAATGGTCGTACGGGAAAATCCCTACTTCATCGTTATCTCGGAGATGCTCTGTCCCATCGCTCGTGCGCCGAATATAACACCACGTTCGAACTCACTCAAATCTTGACAACCTCCCATTGCAGCAGCAGTAACCGATGTAACAACTGTGCCAGACACTCGTTGTCTTATACAGGCATTGCCGACCGCAGCGACGTATTCCGCCTGTTTACATATCTCTGTATTTGATAATGCACACTTGTACTAGTTTCGTTGGCGCTTCTGTGTAGTAATAATCGAGTAACCCCCATGTTCAAATGTTCAAATGTGTGTGAAGTCTTATGGGACTTAACTGCTAAGGTCATCAGTCCCTAAGCTTACACACTACTTAACCTAAATTATCCTAAGGACAAACACACACACCCATGCCCGAGGAAGGACTCCAACCACCGCCGGGACCAGCCGCACAGTCCATGACTGCAACGTCTAAGACCGCTTGGCTAATCCCGTGCGGCAGTAACCCTCATCAATGATAACTTTTCAATTGGCGCGTAGTATAGAGAAAAAGTATTTCGGTGGTTGTATATACGGTATCAGCATAAATAAACTAATTACACAACAGGATTCACAAATGAAGAATGTAGTGGGTGTTATTCCGAAAGTACGAGTATCCTGAAAGAGTGTGATGATCTGATATAATATTTTATTTGCTGAAACGTATTGCTGTGCTACTTTTCTCAATAGTAACTCTTTCATTCACGAACCACACACTGTCAGTTTGGCATGCCCTAGTTGACTAGCCAGCATCTGGCATGTGCAACACTCTGAGGGACACGCTTGTCACGATTTTCGTATTGCCCATATGAAGAACAGAAATAAAACCTCTTGGTAAGTTTCCATTCCAATCGTTCCATATCAAAAATACTTTGGGTTATGAGGATTTCGCCAACAGAACAGAATTGCTGATTCATTTTTAGCTGAATTGTTGACCTTTTATCTTTTGAAGTAACATCAAAATTTATGAGTGACAGCTACATTTTTCTTGATGATTGTGATGCTTTTACCAAAGCACAGTATGATTTGCACACAACAATTTTGCAGCGGATATTGCGACATAATTCTGAAACAGTGCCTGATTAAACCAGCATGTGGCCACCAGAAACGTCAATAGCTTATGGAAAACCTCATTGTGTCAGTTTGCAGTAAAATAAGAGAAGAAATTTCATGTTTATTTTCATACTAGGTAGTTCTCCTTTCACTAGCTGTCCCTGACTCTTAAAAAATTACAGTACTGTACTGAACAAAAAATAAAATAAAAAACCATAACTTCTGCTATATTGTCATAGATAAGGAAGTTCCATATGTTAACGATCTGGCAAAATACTCTTCTCCTTGTCGTTCACCAAAATCTCGTTTCGATATCTCGATTGGTTTAGGGAGTATAAGGGATGTTATGAATATACCATTCTCTCGTGTGTGTGACTGTGAATAAACGAGCTACAACGATCAATTTTCTTGAGATTGGAGACAGAGACCTCCTCCCATATCTAAAGAAAAATTCAATATGTCAGCTAAATTTAGTACACAGCAACATATGGTGTAATACGCCCTAAACTCAAAATCATATGACCCATATTTTTCATTGCAAACTTTTCGAATTTTGTGCAGTGCCTTACTTAAATGTGTATATCACAATAAGTATGACCATTACTGAGATAATGGGCACTTCATAATGAACCTGACAAATAAAGCTAAACCTGACATATAAAGCTACATATAACACACAATGTGGTGTCACCGCCAGACACCACACTTGCTAGGTGGTAGCCTTTAAATCGGCCGCGGTCCGTTAGTATACGTCGGACTCGCGTGTCGCCACTATCAGTGATTGCAGACCGAGCGCCGCCACACGGCAGGTCTAGAGAGACTTCCTAGCACTCGTCCCCAGTTGTACAGCCGACTTTGCTAGCGATGGTTCACTGACAAAATACGCTCTCATTTGCCGAGACGATAGTTAGCGTAGCCTTCAGCTACGTCATTTGCTACGACCTAGCAAGGCGCCGTTACCAGTTACTATTGATGCTGTAAAACATGCACCGTCAAGAGCGATGTTCACCATTTATGGATTAAAGTTAAGTATTCCACAGCTACGTCCTTTTTTGCTAGTCTCATTTCCTTGACCTGTTCCAGACCTCACGCCAGCCTGCGTGAGCTAAAACGCGTGCCTTTCGGCTTCCTCTCATAGTGGGTTGGCTCTCTTGCCAATCCACAACACACAAAATAAATATTTCAACCAAATAGTTTCCTTAAAATTGTCAGAGAATGATTACAGGGTGCGCACTTCGATTCTGACAGCACAGCGCACTGTCAACCAGTATACGAAAAGAAGTCAACGTGTCTCAATATGTGCAGGGCATGCTGGCATGTGCAGAACGTGTGCATTGCACTGTTATGTTGTATCTCTTCACATGCTCTATACACTTTTCAATTTGCACTTAGCCTTAGGCTTTCTGTATACCAAATGAGTGAACAGTAAGACTCGTGTATTGGTGGTGCGCTACAGCCTCATGACAGTCATCGATGTATGCAGTCTGCACGGAAGCTGCCTCTTTGATAAACGAAAATTGGGTGTCATGAACTACTACTACTAGAGTCAGCACAGGATATGATGGCTGGTGGGTAGTGACCAGTTTTCGCCTGAAGTGCTGAGCGAGGTCATTTGTTTGTACAGAAGGGGAGGCTCACAGTGTGTGCCTGCTTCCGGCCATAAGAATCGACAACAGAATCGAGGTGCAAGCCTTGCAGTCTTTCACAAGCTGTTGGTAAAAAATTTCATTTTTGCATTACTTATAGCTTTATATATCACCTTCATGGTAATGGTCATATTTATTGTGGTAATTGCATTTAAGTAAGACACTGTGCAAAATTCAAAAAAGTTTGCAATAAAAAATAGGAGCCGCTTTGATTTTGTGTTTGGTGTATGTGTTAGATAATGTGTATGAAATTTAGCTAACGTATTGAATTTTTCTTCAAAGTTGTATTGACGTTTCTGTCTGAGAATTTTGATCTTATGTTGCACACTCATTTGCGATTGTGTGCCCCAGCAATAAAGCCAGAATGAAATATCGGCAACATTCCTCATATTTCACAAATGGTCTGAGGTATTGAAATTAGATTGTCGCAAATGGTAGTACGCAAAGAAGAGAGTGTTTTTCCATATGGTTGTTACGCAAAACTTCATTATCTATTGTGTTATTCCACTAATTACAGATGTTTTCAATGAAAGAATGCAATTTTTAAGGGCTATAGGTAGCTGGTAAAACTAGAAATACTGTCAGTTTAGGAAGGACATAAGTGAATGCATTACACTTTTGTTTTTATAGCGAGAATGACCTTTTCATAAGCTATTGACCTTACTTTCCCTCAGTTCTTCATTTAATACAGGGTGTCCGAAAAATCTTTCCCTGATTACATAAATTGATAACTCAGGCTAGAAGTAAGATACAAATATGAAACTTGTGTCGAATTGTTTACAACTATCAAAGTTTTTTTCTGTTTTAGGTTCGCAGTACGTAAGTAGTGGTTGAGGTGCAGTGCACCAGAGGCAGCCCAAAGGTGAATGTTTGGTGCGCGCTATTGCACGATCGAATTATCGGGCCATTCTTCTTCGTTGAGGCTACCATCACATCTGCAGTGTATCTGGACATGTTGCAACTGTATGCTGTTCCTCAGCTGCCTCAGTATCACCCCGATGTCTTGTTTCAGCAAGATGGTGCACCGCCTCATTGGGGTTTGGACGCCCGTGCCAATCTCTATATGACCTTTCCTGGGCGATGGATTGGTCGTGATGGGCCAACGGTTTGACCTCCACGTTCTCCTTACATAACCCCATTAGACCTCTTTTTATGGGGTTATGTTGAAAGGGTACAGTACCGCCCGACATTGAAAATAGGTACAACATTCTTCATTATTCTTGTCAGAACAACATATTTTTTGTAATAGTAACTCAATTTCACTTAATATACCGAAGCCGGATACCAGTGTAGGAAAGAATGACAATTTATTTATTTAATTGATCACATGTGCACTCCCACAAAATAAATCCCTACATCCAGTTTGTTAGATCTGTGAAATGAATGAATGTATGGCTGTCTGCTAACCACAGATAGTGAATGTGCAATATATGATCATCTTTGAGACGGTCCTTTGGTCACCTTTGGTGGAACCAAAGAGATGAAATTTACCTGAGCTTTGAGCGCCTGAAATGTGGCTGACCAATACGGTAGCATGGTCTTCCCCCACCTCGACGGAGATGTGAGATGACGTGAAGAACGGCCATGTTTCAGCATTCTGGCGCTGGATCATGTGTTGGTAAGACCTGTCTTAGGTGTGCCCCGTAAAGACAAAAGAGTGGATAGAATGGTATGCATGTGGAATACTTAAGAGTAGTTTGGAATAATAGTTTCTCTATTTCAGGAACTTTTGCGGGGAGAATTAAATGTCAGGCAGGTAATATTAAGGGGATCGTAGTAATCTTCGGAAGTGACCAACGGCCACAATGAAACCACGTGTAGCAATAAGTTGAAATACTTCCGAGTGCTAAAGTTCAGCTGAATTACTGGCGTGTGTACTATAAGTTGGAAATATTTAAGAAATGGCGTGTGCAGGACTTGAAATTAGAGACGAGTACTTCCACGTGGTGAGTACTGTGAGAGTCTCAATCTGTGTGTGAGACAAAGGATAAAGAGAAGTACTCGTCCGTGGTATCAGTTGAGGACTCGCGTGTGTGACGAATATGTTCTTAACATTACTTTGCGTCTTATGTTTCCGCGTGACGCTTGATTCAAACTATAATACTCTGAGAGTGAAGCAA
This sequence comes from Schistocerca cancellata, assembly GCF_023864275.1. Classification (NCBI taxonomy): domain Eukaryota; kingdom Metazoa; phylum Arthropoda; class Insecta; order Orthoptera; family Acrididae; genus Schistocerca; species Schistocerca cancellata. The sequence continues at coordinate 1,138,656,351 of NC_064626.1, read as the reverse complement.
GGTGAGGCAGCCGTCTATCCAGCAACGCCACTCGACTTGCATTGCACAGGAAGACGTGCATATATCCTCCAGAGTCCATAGTAGGAAAGAAAAGTTACGAAGTGGGGCAGTGTCGTGTGAAACTGGGATGAATACTAATTGAAGTGGGAAAGCTGAAAGTGATGTGATTATAATGTTGTGACTATTCCTTGTGTTGTATTCCATGTTGCCAGTGTGGTGTATTTCATGTAATTTAAGTATGTGTGGTTTGTATGGGAGAGTAGCAAGATAGGTACATAGGTAGTGGGTTATGCATGTTCCTTTTGTACCGCTCGGTCTGGAGGAAATTTTCGATGATGGGTGTGAGAGTCGAAGTGTGAGATATAGCAAAAGATCCACCATCCTATCCAGAAAGTGCACTGTAGTGTTAGATAATTACGAGACCATAAGATAGAGAATCACCAATGTAAAGCCATGCCCTCTGGGAGGAGCTTCTCATGTGTAATTGTTGTAGAAAATGTAACAGTGTGTTTAGGTTATAGAATTTATCGGAATAAAAAAGATAGTGAAAAGAAAAAGATTGGTGACCTTTTCCTTCGAATAGTATGTTGTCATGATATCTAGAATTTATAATGTGTGCGCCATTCTTACTCAGTGCGATGGCCACGTGTTGATCAAAGCCGTTGGGTAAGAAAGAAAATGTGGTATTCCCAGTGCGTAGTGACCAGTCAGAGTTGTGTAAGTCACTAATAGTCAGATGTGCGTTATCCGTTTCCGTTGCGTAATATTCAAACAGGAGAATAATTTGTAACTAAATTGTGAGTACTAGAGCTCATGTTACTTGATAAATAAGAATAAATCCACTCGCTTGGCAGACCACTCATCTTGCAGGTCTGACTGCTTGATGCCACAGTATGAGCAAGGCATGCGGGTGCCTCTCAATGTCAAGGACGAGGTCTACAGAACACGTGTGCCAGATCTTGAAACCCTGCGGCAACGGATAACCACAGTCGTTGAATCCATCCCTTCAGTGATGTTGGCTAGTGCGTGGACGGAAATTGAATATCGCCTAGATGTGCTACGTGCTACCAAGGGTGCTCATGTGGAAGTTTACTGATGTGTGAAAAAAACTTGGATAGTTTGTAAACAATTGGACAAAAAATGGTTCAAATGGTTCTGAGCACTATGGGACTTAACATCTAAGGTCATCAGTCCCCTAGAACTTAGAACTACTTAAACCTAACTAACCCAAGGACATCACACAACACCCAGTCATCACGAGGCAGAGAAAATCCCTGACCCCGCCGGGAATCGAACCCGGGAACCCGGGCGTGGGAAGCGAGAACGCTACCGCACGACCACGAGCTGCGGACAATTGGACACCAGTTTCATATTTGTATCTTACTTCTAGCCTGAGTTATCGATTTATGTAATCAGGGAAAGACTTTTCGGACACCCTGTATACTTAATAAACCACTGTTTCAAAATTCTCTCGCAGTTGTATCTACGCTACAATTAGAGAGGTGACATTGTGTAAACACAGCTATGTTTTGGCAAATAAAGCAAATTTGAATATGGCAACAAGAAAATATAGTTTTTACTAAAAATTCGCCATTCATGACGTGTCTCTTGAAGTTACAAATGTTTAACAATCGCTGGTTTTGTTGCATTTTCAGTGGAATTATTTTTAGATACTTACCAAAGCAGAGGTAACAGTAGACCTTTTTGAATGGCCACCATGGGAATGTGGTTGTTGAAGGGCTCCGCTTAATATGTATTTACAAAAAAATGTGAGTATAGGCTTCGGTTTAGAACGACACTTCCCCTTGCAGCGCCTGCAGGTAACCCCATCGCTAGCACAGCACCTACCCACAACCGCCACCACTTCCGCTGTCCCCACGTGTGCCCTGCTGACTGCACATCTGCCAGACACATTACACTCCACCTCAAATTTCTACAGTGTCATGGTCTATAAGGACCGATTAACGATTCGCACCATCACTTGACTCCACTTTAATTATTCTCTTGTTCCTTTACATCTACACAGAATCAACATTTACTGTTTGCTCATGTGTAAATGTGTTTTGAAGGCAAAAGCTGATGTAAACCGTATCTTGTTTTTGTGTCCCAAATTTGACTGTGAAGGACCAGTATTTTTGAAGACATTGCTAAATACAGGGTACAATTTCTCTTACCAGGGAAGTATTTGGGCTCTAACAAACAGATCTGTATGAACGTTTGGTTACAGGACCGTTATGTACCTCTGAATGGGCTGGTGGGTGTCATTTTTCTGCAAAACTCTGCAGTCATGCTCTAGATATCACTGTAGATGTAATTGTAGACGCCATACGCAATGCAGCAATGTTAACCATAAATGTAAATGCGGAATTTCAATAAAATACTCCGAGCAATACGAATGACTGCAAAACGCACAGTGAAGAAATGCAAGTTGATCGCATGGCGTATTTTCACATTCTATAATATCAGTGTTGAACGCCAAGTCAATGACACTTTTGAAGTTGTTCATTGGTTCACCAATATCGTAGCCAGCGTTCTGCCACGCGTAACGAAGCATTGGTCTGTATACTCCCGCAGATAACTGACTGTAAATGACAGAATGCATATTCATGATAAAGAATCTGTCGTGCAATTTCGGCTGCATATTACTGGAACGTAGTTTAATGAAGTCTGTTATTCTCTTGGCATATATTTTATATTGCCTGAAGAAATACACATCCAGAGGTTGTGCATATTTTGTAGTTTTAGGCGCAATGATTTTTAAATCTACATGTTTTCCGCCAGATGCTTCCAGTAGTACTCGTTCATCCTTATGTTCAGACCAGGAGTCACAAAGTACTAATGACTTTCTCGATAAATGTGGATTCAAAACTGACAGAAAAAACGTCTTCAGATGTTGTTTCGTCATCTTCCCACTCACACTTGCATCGACGACGACATTTGGAGGGCACCGCGTTTCTGTTTCCCTTGACACGCGGGGTCCAAACTTTCCACTGTATTCTTGGAAGCAAATATAGAGTTTGTCTGCCAATCGTCCGTCCACTGATATAGCAACATCGATCCATCGATCGTGTAACTATGTGTTGCACAGTTAACTGATTGCAACATCGCGACAGTGTTTCTCTCCCCTTTCATGGATAGTGTTCTGTCACAAGAAAGTTCATAGTTGAACTGACTCTGATCACAGTTCCATACAGAACTAATATCGACGCTTTCTCTCGTGATATGCTCATTGACGTCACCAACAAACGTTTGAGCTCTTTCAATCAGCTCTTCTTCGTCATCCTTATCTTTTCGTGCTTGGAGCATAGTGATACGGCGTGATGTTATCCTAAACTCCTTTTTCAAATTAGTAATAAATCCTAGTGAAGCTGTAAAGTTTGTACACCCGAGATTTCTGGCTACGTCCAATGCCCAATGTTCCTTTGAAAACTGTATTTCCTTCTCTTTCCTTTGCCACGTAATCCAGTATGTTTTTAATAATATTGCTTTTAGACTTCAGTTTAGGGTATCTTTTCAAAAGCGTGTCGTATGTGTCGAAACCACTTACGTAATAATCATCGTACATGTTCTCCAGTGTGTTGCCATCAAACGCCGTGATGATACTTGCAACTGTAATCTTCTTCTTGGGAGACGGTTGGTATTCACTGTCACTGCTTCCATCGTCTCTTCCCGCACTTGCCGTAGCACTACCGTTTGCAATGAGTTGTTCGTCATTATCATCCCTATCATCATCATTATGTGTTAGTGTTACAACAGTATCTGTTTCTAACTTATGTTCATATTTCTGCACTATAATAGATATCAGGAAACATGCGAATGATTCGTCTTCTACACCAATACCATCTTCACGAAGAAGGGTTCTTCGTAACTTCATCTTAACCAATCGCATTACATTAGCAGGATTGATTACCAATCGCCAAGCCATCAGACGCTTCAATACACAAATAACGTCACAAAACGCAACTTCAGAGGCACACTGCACCGTCCCTACTGGTCCCGACTGGCGTACCGGCAGGTCAGTGTGCAATGCGGCATGGCATTCGCAGAGGCCTCTAACGGACGACTGCAGAGTTTTGCAGATGCGGGAGTATCATCAGTGCAATAAGAGACCTTTACATTATTTCTCAACACGATTTTGGTGTATTTGTGTTTGTTCGAGCCCAAATACTTTCCTGGTTAGACAGCTTCTCATGTATTGTCTACTAAGGATACTTGCCTATAAAAGTGATTGTTAATTTGCATAACAGTACAGAGAAAAATCTGTGGTTCTTAATGGTACTCATATTTTCATTTCTTTGTATAACTTCTGTTTAAACTTAAGAAGTACTGTGAAGTGATAACACAAAAGTGTCTAAATGCTTATTTTGACAATTGTTAAAAATTTATCGTGGAATACTTGTGACAGCTGGTTCTCTTATTTCAGTAAATATGCATTTATATATTTTCTCTATACAAAGAAGTACGTAAACATGGCAAACAGAGCACAGACTTACTGTATGAGGGGCAGGGTATCTCGCGGGACAGGCCGCCGCTGCCAGAGAAGCGCAGTGCAGAGGGCGGGCTCATGCTGTCGATGCCGCCTGGGGACAAACGAGCACAGCGTACGCAAACCCAGTACGACGGCTGCGCAGCTACTGTTTCTACTACAATGCTACCTGCCTGTACACTACCAGTTGAATAGCGATATGTTAATTCCTTCCCTTTCACAGCTTACACACGTGATTCAGTCTGCTAATCATTATTACAACTTTTGTTACTCAGGATCGGAAATCAGCACGATTTTGTAAAATATAAAGTCGGGTTTACAAATGATGCACTCTAAATTTATTCACCACAAAGGTGATGGCCGTAGAGGACTGAACTGCAAGTCACTACTACTCTACTGCCAGCTGCTGGCAACATTGTCGCCCACACTACACTATTGTCAGACAAAACATCGGCCAGTTATGACACACCAATCACGAGAGATATTAGTAATCAAATTTATAACATAAAGATATAGTAGCAACAGCAATTGAGAGATTCATACCTCATAAATTGGTAAGAGATGGAACTGATCCCCCATGGTACACAAAAGAGGTCCGAACGCTGTTGCAGAGGCAACGGAAAAAGCATGCGAAGTTCAGAAGAAAGGGAAATACCGAAGATTGGCTAAAATTTACAAACACGCGAAATTTGGTACGGACTTCAATGCGAGATGCCTTCAATAGGTTCCATAACGAAACATTGTCTCGAAATTTGGTAGAAAATCCGAAGAAATTCTGGTCGTATGTAAAGTACACAAGCGGCAAGACGCAGTCAATACCTTCCCTGCGCAGTGCCGATGGTACTGTTACCGACGACTGCGCCGATAAAGCGGAGTTATTGAACGCAGTTTCCCGAAATTCCTTCAACAGGGAAGACGAATGGAATATTCCAGAATTTGAAACAGGAACAGCTACTAGCATGAGTTTCTTAGAAGTAGATACCTTAGGGGTTGCGAAGCAAATCAAATCGCTTGATACGGGCAAGTCTTCAGGTCCAGATTGTATACCGATTAGGTTCCTTTCAGATTACGCTGATACAATAGCTCCCTACTTAGCAATCATATACAACCGCTCGCTCACCGATAGATCTGTACCTGCAGACTGGAAAATTGCGCAGGTCGCACCAGTGTTTAAGATAGGTAGTAGGAGTAATCCATCGAACTACAGACCTGATCTATACAAATGACCTAGGTGACAATCTGAGCAGTTCTCTTAGGTTGTTCGCAGATGATGCTATAATTTACCGTTTAGTAAGGTCATCCGAAGACCAGTATCAGTTGCAAAGCGATTTACAAAAGATTGCTGTATGGTGTGGCAGGTGGCAGTTGACGCTAAATAACGAAAAGTGTGAGGTGATCCACATGAGTTCCAAAAGAAATCTGTTGGAATTCGATTACTCGATAAATAGTACAATTCTCAAGGCTGTCAATTCAACTACGTACCTGGGTGTTAAAATTACGAACAACATCAGTTGGAAAGACCACATAGATAATATTGTGGGGAAGGCGAGCCAAAGGTTGCGTTTCATTGGCAGGACACTTAGAAGATGCAACAAGTTCACTAAAGAGACAGCTTACACTACACTTGTTCGTCCTCTGTTAGAATATTGCTACGTGGTGTGGGATCCTTACCAGGTGGGATTGACGGAGGACATCGAAAGGGTGCAAAAAAGGGCAGCTCGTTTTGTATTATCACGTAATAGGGGAGAGAGTGTGGCAGATATAATACATGAGTTGGGATGGAAGTCATTAAAGCAAAGACGTTTTTCGTCGCGGCGAGATCTATTTACGAAATTTCTCTTCCGAATGCGAAAATATTTTGTTGAGCCCAACCTACATAGGTAGGAATGATCATCAAAATAAAATAAGAGAAATCAGAGCTCGAACAGAAAGGTTTAGGTGTTCGTTTTTCCCGCGCGCTGTTCGGGAGTGGAATGGTAGAAAGATAGGATGATTGTGGTTCGAAGAACCCTCTGCCAAGCACTTAAATGTGAATTGCAGAGTAATCATGTAGATGTAGAAAAACATTAGATTAAAACACCCACACCTCAGTGTGTGAGGATACTGAAATTAAACTGCTGTCAACCATGAGGCATATAGACAACATCCTGAGAATAACTTAAAAAGATTTAAACAGATTACGGAATCGTAATGTAAGACCAAAACATTTACAGACAGATGCATTATGGATTTCCAAATTCACAACAGCAAACGATCCCTACTGGTAAACCGTTTGTGACAGCACAAGTGGTGCATTTGGGAATTGCAAGACTATGCACCTTTCAAAGTCACAGACAACATTATAACACACATAAAGCGTTAATATTATTAAGAAAAGCGGAGGGGATTGGACTACACAATGGGAATCAAATAGTATCTACTAATGTTTGTTTCACAAATATTACAATCACTCAAGATTAAAACCCATCTCATTCTTCAAACATTGCATGTCAACGAAAGGCAGAGTAGCGGATCAGAGGGCATAGAGAGCCTGTATAGGGAGAGAGTGGCCAACCAGCCGATATGGCGGCCATTTTTCTGCCAAACTGCGGGCGGGACTTTAGAATGGCCAGTAGTGGAGTAATGGAGTACACACTCACCGAATCAAAAGCACAAGACAATATGGCGAAATCATTCGTTAAATGCCTTTCTTTACAGCTATAATATACTCATAGTAGCCTACTACGTACAGCACAGGAAAATTTGATACAGTGGCTGTAAAAATTATTCGTTACTTGCATTTATCTCCTTTAAAGTTCGTTTACTAGACTTATTGCAATGAAAGTAACGTAAATAAAAAAATATAGTGTATAGCATTTGTTTTGTATCGGATTTATGTCAGGTCTGTTGACTGCGACTGCCCGCTGCTTTCGTCTTTCTTCATTGCGTGGAAATGCTAACATGCGAAATCCACCTTCGCCTCTATTGGAACAACCAAATGCAGCACAACCTGGCATCGTTTATGAACGCCTGCAGAACGAATTACAGGGGTCAAAAACAATACTGTACAATTACTAACGTGTTTACTCCAAACATGTAGACCTACCGACTTCTTCACAAAACGCTTCATTATTTCAACTCGTACTTAAGATCGCAAACGCTACTTATGTACTAAAAACGATGTACAACTAAATCTAACATGCATGCACAACGCATAACAAGTCTCTCAATAATTCAAATACCTTTTAATCGTTTCCCAAAGTCCTCTGAACGTCCATTCAACTCAAAAGCACGGCGAACATAGGAAGCGCGAGAGACGTTTGGCAGAAAAATGGCGCCAAAGCTAATCAACCAATCACGGGCAACTTCACCTACGGCCACTCTCTCCCTACTCAGGCTCTCTAAGAGGCCAGCGCCTACAGCGCACTCACTTGCATGCGGCAGCAGTCGAAAGCAATGGTGAATACGTCACGCGATGGGTGACAGTGCGACTACTGACTGAGCGTTAAGTTGGCAACGCCGTAGTAGACACGAATCCCAGCATGCCAGACCGTTGCGTGGGTAGGTCATGTGACTCGACACATTACATCTACATCTACATCTACATCCATACTCCGCAAGCCACCTGACGGTGTGTGGCGGAGGGTACCTTCAGTACCTCTATCGGTTCTCCCTTCTATTCCAGTCTCGTATTGTTCGTGGAAAGAAGGATTGTCGGTATGCCTCTGTGTGGGCTCTAATCTCTCTGATTTTATCCTCATGGTCTCTTCGCGAGATATACGTAGAAGGGAGCAATATACTGCTTGACTCTTCGATGAAGGTATGTTCTCGAAACTTCAATAAAAGCCCGTACCGAGCTACTGAGCGTCTCTCCTGCAGAGTCTTCCACTGGAGTTTATCTATCATCTCCGTAACGCTTTCGCGATTACTAAATGATCCTGTAACGAAGCGCGCTGCTCTCCGTTGGATCTTCTCTATCTCTTCTATCAACCATATCTGGTACGGATCCCACACTGCTGAGCAGTATTCAAGCAGTGGGCGAACAAGCGTACTGTAACCTACTTCCTTTGTTTTCGGATTGCATTTCCTTAGGATTCTTCCAATGAATCTCAGTCTGGCATCTGCTTTCCCGACGATCAACATTATATGATCATTCCATTTTAAATCACTCCTAATGCGTACTCCCAGATAATTTATGGTATTAACTGCTTCCAGTTGCTGACCTGCTATTTTGTAGCTAAGTGATAAAGGATCTATCTTTCTGTATATTCGCAGCACATTACACTTGTCTACATTGAGATTCAATTGCCATTCCCTGCACCATGCGTCAATTCGCTGCAGATCTTCCTGCATTTCAGTACAATTTTCCATTGTTACAACCTCCCACGAATCTGCTGAGTGCAAATGTGGCGTACGTAACCTACTCCACTTTTCATTCGTTTACACTTGGGTAACACTCAATTTCCAGGATTTCATTCACATCTTACCTCATTTTGAAATCACATGCAGTATCAAAGAAAGCAGGAACAGCTACCGACTTCCGTTAGGCCGCTATTACACTATCAAATTTCTTTGTCAAAGATTTGATCAAAGATATGATGAAATATTTGTCAAATTGATTTGACAAAGATCTTTGATGTGGCACTAAAAACGGGTATTACACTGTCATCATATTTTCAAGATGGCTGACTAAATCAACTTGTTATTAATCGCAGCAGTTGCATGTACCCCAATTGCACTGTGTGCACATGTGGAAGAGAGGCGGGGAGGAAAAAGGAAACGTACCTGGGTGAAGTCGTGGGTTTTATGATGGAACGATAAAAGCATTCAACAAAACTTGTTATGTGAGCTTATAGTGGAGGACGTCAAGTCGTACATAAATTACTTAAGAGTGGATGAGCATACAGTTCAGTATTTGCTCAGTGAAGTATATCCTCATATCACAAAGAACAACACTCACTTAAGAATTGCTATATCTGCAGCAGACAGGCTCACTGTAACACTCCGATTCTTGCTACAGGAGAGAGTTAGGTTAGGTTAGGTCAGGTTAGGTTAGGTCTCCAATCTTCTTAATCTATTTTTGTATTCAGGGTGCCTCACATTGTAAAGCGCCTCATCAGCTTCATACATCTGTATTAATTTTGTAGTTGTCAGTACACACCAATTGTATTTACTGGCAATATTTATAAACACATTACAGATGACAGCTAGCGCTCCACATGGTAATATTTCACATTGCAGTGAACAGTAGACAAGCGACTTTTATGATCAAATCTACAGTGAGGCACTAGATTTGATCAAATTTATTTGACGACGAAGGAGGTTTGACAAAGTGCCCTATTACACCATCAAACTTCTTTGACAAAAATATTTAACATATCAACTTTGACAAAGAAATTTGATAGTGTAATACTGGCCTTAGTGTTCGATGCACGGTGCTTGAGAGTCTCTATAATGGATTTCGTAGTTAACAGTTTTCGTATCATAAATTGCGTATTATGGGAGAATACAGTTTCAAGGAATGGCATATAGAAACCTTACAAAAACACGTTGTTCTTGGCTCGATTTGTTATAATTAAATATCACTTAATGGCATATCTGCAGTTAAAGCTGTCATGAAATCTCAGTTACAGCCATTTCCAATTTTTTCCACCTTCAAATTTTTGAAAGTTTGGGACTTGCTTGTAAGTAAGTTCTATAATATTTGCTGTTATGTACTTATAAGAGTGCGCCCTCACGAGTGAGTTGGCATAAAACACACAAAGGCGAGTAAATATTTAAAACACGTTCATCATGTGATAAAATACAACTCAGACCTTTAAAATATAATAGAGAATTTATGGGCCAGATATTACAATTAAAGTACATCTTCAACCACCAGTATGACACAAATTCTACGAATAGCGAAGGTTTTCGACATGTTGTTTTGGAACAGTATTTATTCGTAGAACTAAGTTAAATGAGCCGCCGTTTTAATTGGTCTGCTAGAATAGCTGTCCATCCTTTTTAATGCCGGTCCAAATCCCGAAACTAGTTTTCATAGTTTCAAAATACAAACTTACGTTGTTGAGACAGCTCAATGAACACTGCTGAATGTATTCACTATTAGATTCAGTGCTGGGTGGCTTGAGGCTGTTATTGATGAAGGCGTATTAGGAAAAACAGTTTCAATAAATTGCAGAATGAATTCTCGTGAAAGCCTAGCACACGTGAATGCAGAACTCGACAAATTTAGACAACGTAAACTTGGGCTTAACGTACCCAGCAGCAAAAAAAAGGACAACCTCCAGGTCTCTGATTGAGGCAAATGTTAATGATTTGAACGCCATTTTCGCCTCACTTGTTGTAAATCGAACGATCACGAAAGTCGACAGACAGCTCTTTCGTCTTCGATACAACTTGTGACGTCCAAATGGCATCATGTGCGCATGAAGTCTTGTGAACTGAGGCGTCGCTTTGACCGAGCGGTGTGGCGCGGTAGTTGGCAGTAGCGCACTGGAGTCGCACTCGGGAGGACAACAGTGCAAAGCCGCTCCTGGCCACTCATACGATTTCTACGATTTCAGTCAGTCGCTTAAGGCGAATGCCGAGACGGTTCTTTTGAATAGGGTACGGCCGTCTCTAACGACCTCGATGTCGACGGGGTGTTGGTTATTAACTTTCCTTCCTTCCTTACTGCTTTTCTTGAAAGAGAAAAATAAACTCTTGGCAATGTCATAACAGGAACAAATGCCGGTGGCACGCAGTTTGTCTAATAAACGGCGCACGCTAGAAATGATCGAACTTCATATTTTAATGAAGAATGTGCTATGTCGATGTCTCTGACCAGGAACGATATAATAATAATAACAACAATAATAATAAAGAGAACCACACACGTGGTGCACGAGTTCACTAATTATTACAGTGTTTGATAATGTACACACATCACAAAAATATTTACTGGTACACAAGTGAATTTCTCTAATTCTATGATTGAGACATCACGTACAGCTCATTAACATTACCACAGAGAGTTATCTCGCCCAGTAAACATACGTAAGAAATATTACTTTAAAACACAAAATACATGTGTGAAACCTATTAATCGTTATATCAACCATTTGTTCCATAAAACAACTTCAAAATTTCCATTTTTTCTTCTCTCCCTCTCTTCTACTATTTCCTTTACTCCTCTTCTGTTTTTGTTTCCTTTCTTCCTAATACTATTTTCCTCTTCTGCCTGTGTTGTGTGTTGTTTTGCTTATCCACAAGGCGTAGATGTAAGTGTGGTTAGCGCTCAACAGACTTTCACTAGGAAAACAACTGTCTCAAACAAAGTAGAAGTAGGAGGAAAGTTCGGTTGTTAGGTAGTAGTCATGGAAGATGTGCAGGCCAGATCTTGCAGGAAAAATTAGATGACGGGTACCAGGTCACAAGTATTTTCAAGTCCAGTGCATGTCTTAGCCAAGTGATAGAGGATGTAGGATCATGGTGTAAGGGTTTTACAAAGCAGGATCATGTTGTGGTAATGGCTGGAGCGGGAAACAGTATTGATAGGGATTAGGGCTACAATATTGTGTGTGACCTGGTAAAAGTAGCATCTGCAACGAACTGTACAAATGTTGGCTCGGTTCCTGCTTTCATGCGGTATGATCAGCCCCAATTCAACTTTGTCTGGCACAGGTTTGGTTCTTGTTGGTGGTATTTGTAGGCGGGACTTCACAAGACATGGCCTATATCTCAATAGAAAAGGGAAGGGTAAACTGGTGGAGATAATAACAAAATCCTTAGGGGGGGGGGGGGGGGGGGCACTGAAACTCATGGGAGTGCTTCTTTTTTAGGCTAAGATCAGTGGCTAATCATACAATATTGATTGAAATTAAGTTTAATGAGAAGCTAAGACAGGTGGGTATTAGAGATGTTAAAATATCACAAGATTCTCATAAAAGCACAGTGAAAAATAATGTTAGTATATTGCATCAGAATAATAGGGGACTAAACAACAAAGCAGATGAGCTTCCTGTTTGTTTAGAAGATATAGAAACTGCGTGGAATAGATCTATTATGCCTATCTGAACATCATGTAGTCACAGATTTAGAAATGGTAAATGTAGGTGGATATAAGCTTGCAGCACATGTAAGTAGAGACAGTATGGAGGGAGGAGGAGTTGCCATATATGTTAAAATCTGTCATAGTGTGAAAAATTAAGAAACTAAAAAAAATTGTGTAGATCAACATATAGAAGCATGTGTGTGTGAGCTTAAACGAAATAAGCACTTTTACAATTGTAGGTCCCCACTGGGATATTTTCGACTATTTTTGAAAAACTTGGATTCTTTATTGTGCTATCTGTCACACCGAGGGAAGCGAATTATTGTTTCCTGAGATTTCAATGTAAATTTTCTGGAAGAGTCCAACAGAAAGCTTGGCCTTGAACTATTACTTGGTTCTTTCAATTTGACATCAGTTATTGATTTTTCTACTTTGGTGGTATAGGAAAGCAGTACACTGATGGATAATGTTTCCATAGACAAGATAAATTTAATCAAATAAAAATTTTCCCTGTTAAGAATTGTCTCTCTGATCATGATGCACAGCTAGTTACAGTATATGACATAGTTCCATACAGTAATGGAAAACAGTCCTCCAAAACAATGTGTTCTATTAACGATTTAACAACTGAAAATTTTAGGGAAAGCTTGCAACAGTTGGATTGGGATGAAGGGAACGTGATGTTAAGTCAAAATTTAACCTACTTCATGATGACTTTGCGAGTATATTTGAAAACAATTTTCCGAATAAAAGAATGTAATGTAATTGTGAGAAACCATCTAAAAAGCCATGGCTTACTAAAGGGATAAAAAATATCTTGTAAACAGAAATGTGAAATGTATCTTATAGCTAGAAGGAGTAATGATCCACAAACAGTTAAACATTGCAAAAACTACTGCACTTATTACGAAAAGTTATTAAAAAGTTCAAAAGTATGTGCATTAACATCTTAGATTAGAACATCTGACAATACTGTTAAAAGGATAACAGGAGAACTGAGAGCACAGGAAGACTGTATTTCTATCAGACTCAATGAAAAGATTGTTAACAAAAAATCAGAAATAGAAAACATTTTTAATAATCATTTTTAAGTGCTGTAGAGAAAATAGGATCCAGCTATTTTTAGAAAATGCAAGGCAGTATATGAAAGAGACAATACCTATGCAATTTAATAGAATTGAAATTCAACCCATCTCTCCTACTGAAATGAGAAAAATAATAAATTCACTGAAAAGTAAAAACTCACATGGAATTGATGGCCTTTCCAACAGAGTACTAAAAGCTTGTTCCTAACAAATAAGTAGGATTCTCAGCTATGTATGTAGTAGCTCACTGAAACAGGGCATTTTTCCAGATGGGCTGAAATAAGCTACTTTTAAACCATTGAATAAAAAAGGGGATAGGTCTGCTGCTAACAACTACCATCCAATTTCACTTTTGACAACTTTATCCAAAATTCTTCAAAAAGTAATTTATTCAAGAGTAGCATCACATATTTGTAAAAATGAAGTACTAACAAAATGTCAGTTTGGTTTTCAGTAAGGCTTTTCAACAGAAAATGCTGTGTATGCTTTACTGATCAAATATTAAATGCACTGAATAACTGAACATCACCCATTGGGGTATTTTGCGATCTCTCAAAGGCTTTTGATTGAGTGAATCGTGAAATTCTTCTAGATAAGCTTAAGTATTGTGGTATGAGTGGGACAGTATACAAATGGTTTAATTCATATTTAACTGGAAGAATGCAGAAGGTTGAAATTAATGGTACATATAGTCTGCAAATATCAGCAGAGTCCTCCAACTGGGGAAGTATCAAGAATGGCATCCCACAGGGATCAGTCTTGGGTCCCTTATTGTTCTTACTACATATCAATATTCATGAAGATGCAAAGCTAGATCTTTTTGCTGATGATACAATTGTTGTAATCACATCCAACAAACAAGAATCAGCTGAGGAAATTGTAAATAAGGTCTTTCAGAAAATTATCAAGTGGTTCTCTGCAAATGGACTCTCACTATATTTTGAGAAAACACAGTTTATACAATTCTGCACAGTAAATGGCATAACCCCATTGATTAATATAGACTATGAATAGAAGTCTGTTGCTAAGGCAGAATATTCAAAATTTCTGAGTGTAAGCACTGATGAGAAATTGAATTATAAGAAACACATTGATGATTTGCTGAAATGGTTAGGTGCAGCTACTTACGCTGTTAGCATTATTGTAAATTTTGGTGATAAACACATCAGTAATTAGCTTACCTTGCCTATTTCTATTCACTGCTTTCATATGGCATTATATTTTGGGGTAATTTATCACTAAGAGAAAAAGTATTCATTGGACAAAAGCGTATTATCAGAGTAATAGCTTGAGTCCACCCGAGACCATCTTGCAGACATTTATTTAAGGAAATCGAGATATTCACAGTACCTTTGCAATACATATATCCACTTATGAAATTTGTCATTAATAACCCATCCCAATTCAAAAATAACAGCGAAGTGCATAGCTACAACACTAGAAGAAAGGATGATATTCACTATCCTGAGTTAAATCTCACTTTGGCACATAAATGGGTAAATTATGCTGCCACAACAATCTTTTGTCACTTGCCGAATAGGATTAAAAGTCTGACAGACAGCCAACCAACATTCAAAAGCAAATTTAAAAAAATTTCTGAATGACAAGTCCTTCCACTCAGTAGATGAATTTTTAGATATGAAAGAGTCACTGTAAGAAAAAAGTTAATTAATTATTTTGTGTAAAGAAATATTATGTTAAAGTGACACATTTCGCATCATTACGAAATGTCATATTGATGATCTACTGAAAAAGTGTTAATGTCTGTATGTACAACGTGTAAAAATCATCAAACATTCGCGCCGCCAAGTTCTTGCACACATTCCACGGCAAGTTGTGGTTAACACAATGATCAAGACATCTTCATTTACAGGGTCATTCAGTAAGGTATTTTTGTTGCAGTATTTTTGATAAGAAGCTTCCTATACTTTATTTCAGTCACAGTTGTTCTGCGAAAACAATCTTTCTTTAATATTTCTCTGTTTTTCGCGTGACCAGCACTTTTGGTAAGAAGTTGCCTCAAACTCCGCAAATATGATACACTGATTACTAAGACGTTAGGCCAAAGTGCTTAGGTACCTAATCGATTGCTTCTGTCTACCATTCTTCAAATAGAACTCCCACATATTAATTGTTGATTCCGATGTAACATAGCATACATTTTTTGCTAAAACTTAAGACTGCTTGAAATTTCCTTTTTTTCTTCATACCAATCATTCATTCACTAAGTCAGTTGTTATCATAAAATTCAGGTTTTTGCTTTTGCTTTCCTTTTCAGGTATTATGCCTATTGTTGCTATATCTACTCGTAGAGATGTAATACGCCTGGTGAGGAGCAGATTCTGTGAGCTTACTGCACGAAACTGAGGACGTGTAAGGCCTGCACTAATTACTTTTGAACTTTTTCCGGAAGAAGCTTTCTGAAGTAACTAAACTAGATAAAAATCGAAGACAGAGGTCAAAATGTCTCGACTAAGCCACCTAGTTCCTCCCCCAAGACTGTATTGAAATTAATATGAACTAATCAAAACACCGACACATAACATACACAATGTGCATATCCTCTTAAAACTGAGCTTAACGTGAACTGACGAGAGGACAAGGAGACGCTGTGGGTCGCAAGTAACACCGCGCCTACTGTCTCAGCCAATTTACGCAGTCCCTGCTTACAGGGTGGCTGGACACAGACTACGTTCACTGTACGAGAAGAGAGCCGGGGAAGCGACAGAATCCGCCTGGGCTAGTTTTTCTTATAAGGGGACCTTACGACCCCGCCCTCTTCGATTTTCTCCGTACTTTTACGATCTGAACCTCAGTGCACAGACAGCAATTTCCTAAAGCAGTACGAAACAATTTTTATACAAACTCGAAAAACATCAAATTTCATGATTTCAAAATTTGGAGCACTTAACTAAAAACTATCTCAAGGATTTTCAGAGCTGCCATTAGCCAAGGTGGTAGCATAGAAGTTTCGTAATCTCTGTTGTAGCCCCTTTTCCTCTTGTTTGAATTCACTACCGACCTATTTTGAAATGGATATGTTGACTAACTAATACTGATTACAATTTGTAGTACAGATAACACCTTTCTATATTTTAGTTACTAATCGAATAAAAATCCGAGTAATCAGAGAAAATTAAAATTTGGCACAAAATTGCAAAACATCAAACAGAAAATAAAATACTTTTCTATTTGTCGAGATTGAATAGTGTTCGTGACATATGCTTGCTATTTTCGGGTGCGCCCCAGAGAAGGGTGTTGGGACCATCGCTGTTCACGTTGTATGTTAATAATCTTGGAGACGAGATTAATAATAACGTTAGACCTTTCGCCTATGATACAGCCATTCATAATGAAGTACTGTCTGTGAAAAGCTGCACAAATATTGAGTCATATCCTTATAGGATTTCAAACTGGTGAAAAGACTGGCAACTTCCTTTTAAACACTGAGGGACGCAAAACTGTACACTTCACAAAATAAAAACAAAAAGAAAAAAAGCGAAAAAAGAAGAAAACAAAAACATAGCATGGTATGACTGCAATATCAGTGCAGTGGAATCAGTCAAATCGTAGAAATCTATCTATTCTATCTATCGTTTGTGCCTTATCCCACAGTTGCCCAGGGTCACCCATCGTTAATCGGATTTGACATGTTAATTTTAAGGGGTGGCCGGATGCCCTTCCTGCCGCCACGCCGTACTCCCTGGGACGGAATTAGTCTACCCCAACTGTCTGCGTCTAATGTAATCTATGGAATAGTGCGAATGTGTTCAGATGTCTGCGAGCTGTGCAACTCAGGTGGAAGGTGGGGACCAGCCCGGTATTCACCTAGCAGGATGTGGAAAACCGCCTAAAAACCACATCCAGGCTGGCCGGCATACCGGCCCTCGTCGTTAATCCGCCAGGTAGATTCGATCTGGGACCGGCGCGCCTACCCGAATCCTGGAAGCAGTGCGTTAGTGCTCTTGGCTACCCTGGTGGGTCAGTCAAATTGAACAAATATCTAGCTGTTACTGTTTGTAGGGATATGAAATGGAACGTTCATGTACGCTCAGTCGTAAGCAAAGCAGGGGGCAGACTTCAGTTTATTAGTAAAATACTACAGAAATGCAATCAGTCTACAAAGGAGACTGCATTCAAAACACTCGTGGTGCCTATTATGGAATATTGCTCAAGTGTGTGGGACCCTTACCAAGTGGGACTACCAGGGCATATTGAACGTATACAGAGAAAAGAAGCACGAATGGTCACATGGTTTGTTTGACCCATCAGAGAGTGTCACAGAGACGCTGAAGAAACTGAATCGGAAGACACTTGAAGATGGATGTAAACTATCCCGAGAAAGTCTACGATCGCAGTTTCCACAATGAATCTTAACTGATGAAACTGGGAATGTACTGCCCTCCTAGATACGGCTCGCATATGGATCGGAAAGACAAGATTAGATTTATTACAGCATGGATCGGATTATTTAAACAAACATTCTTCCGATGCTATATACGTGAATGGAACGAGAAGAAACCCTAATAGCTGGCACAGTACGACATGCCCCCTGCCGTACACTTCACATCAGTTTGCGGAAAGTAGATGTAGACCGCATTTTGCACTTCACTAGCTAATTTTAATTTATTTTCATGCTATTAGTAAGTGAAAATAAAAACGTTATTTTCATGAAAAATTACGAGTCAGAATTTATTGATTAAGATTTACTTTGAAAATAAAAATATAGAATTCAAGTGAAAGTGTAAAAAATGTAGCTGCTAGCGTGAATCGAACACCAAATTCTCGCGATAACATGACTTTTACGCTACGATTTTGGCTAAGATTGGCTCTGTTAAAATGCTCGAAATGTTTTCTACTT
Source organism: Schistocerca cancellata (assembly GCF_023864275.1). NCBI lineage: Eukaryota > Metazoa > Arthropoda > Insecta > Orthoptera > Acrididae > Schistocerca > Schistocerca cancellata. Next base: position 1,138,637,905 of record NC_064626.1, on the reverse strand, counting down.
AACAGTGCTGCAGAATCTCCAAATATTCAAAGGTGGCATTTTCGAGTTCGTCTGAGAATTGTGTCTTACTGCTTTAGGGAACAGATGTCCAGAAGCTAACTTTCAAAACCTGAAAGTATGAAAAAAAACTGAAGAGCGCCTATCATCATTAGATACGCAGGTGAAATCTGACCACGCGTGGGGGCAAAAGGAAACCGCTAGGAAAAGGACCTGAGCACTGAATGAGAACCCCTGACACAGTAGTGCAGAAGAAATGCGTAGTTGATGCACCAGAACTTACAGAAGACGGGAGACCACACAAACGAGAAGTTAAGACGAGGTCTGTCTGGTGTCGCCCACTGCCTGCCTAACTGATTATGTGCGCCAGTGCATTCAAGTGCCAATTGGCTGACGCTACTAAGTAACACACTTATTACCTCAGCAAGGCTGACACAGTTACTTGTCAACACGATGAGGTCAGAGCTATTGTTTCCCATCAAGGTTGATGACTCCAAGCTAGAGTAACATTTTTGTGTTATATACAGAGAGTACCAGAACGATATTGACGAACTTCTGTGAGTGCTAGAAGGTGATCTTTCTTTTGGATTCGTTGGCTTTTGGGACGTGCCCATTCAGCCATCTCAACAGTAGAATGTCAGTTGCGACTATACGAATGTAAGGACAAGATGACAGCCAGTCCACGAGCGGAGAAAATCTCTGACCCAGCCGGAAATCCACGCAGGGGCCCTTCACTTAAACATCCGCCATGCTGACCGTGCAGCTACCGGACAAACTGCTTACATGAAACCAGGTCTGGAAGCGTCAACAGACGATGCTAGGGAGAGTTCCAACTATGGGGTCAAACAAGTAGACACGTTGTTTTGGCTGACGTGTATATGCTTGGCGCCATGTAACGACCTGAACATTGTCAAAGCAGTCACGAAACTTCCAATTGCGGTCCGTTAGTATACAAACTAAAGTGTGCTGCCAAAGGTGTGGCAAAGCAATGGACGTTCGCCAGTATAAATTCCACACTATATAGCATCGTTAGAAGACATTCCTGGACCTTCCCAATTTTTTCTTCAAGACACCAACAACAGTCCCTCGATGTTTTTCCGTTACACGTACTGTATATCGGCCCTGCTTTCAAGGGAACATATGTTATACTTAACATACAATATGTCTTCTACTCATGCCAAACGACTCTGAGCTGTAAGGGCAGTTGTTCGATTACCTTATTTCATAGAAAATATCAATTAATAATGCATTTTTTTTGTTTTCTTCGTCACGAAATACAGGTAGACACAATCAAATATATATTCGGACACCTGCGTAGGTGAGGAACCAGACAGTTGACACAGACAGTCTACCAGACTCGAGACAGTTGAAAATGGATGGTAACTCTGAAACATATCCTAACCTTCAAGTAAAAAATAAGTAAATCGCAGTTGAGCCTAAAATTCCTGTAACGAAATAGTCAATACAAATTTCTGGTCTATTGTACAATACGAACTTCTGAATGTGTGACACCGTAGAGACGACCACATGAAAGCAATCATTTGCTTCAGTATGGTTTGTAACATTTTTTGCGATGTTATCGTCGAGCAGAATACGTACGTACAACATGTAGGAATACAAGTTCCTCATCTCATCATTTATTTTGGAATAGAGGGGGTACTTGCAAATAAAAAATGAAGGTTTATGTAAGTTCATAGGCTTCTACGGGGAATGTCATTTTGAATAAAATTACGAATACAATGAAGAGGAGCGCATCAAGTCGGGAATTTAGTTGCTTTAGTGCTTTAAAATGACGTGGTCTAACACCCAAAATGATTTCATTCAGAAGCTCTGTGTTTCTGTACTTGTCTACTGTACAATATACTCAGTTCGTAACGGGTGACATACAAATTTCGAAATATTTTGTATTGAAACTTATTATTTAGCATTTAGTGACCAATATCGTAAATGGAAGAATGTAATTAGCTCCAAGGAAACTTGTTATTTAAAGAGAAAATCAGAAAACATAAGTAAAATAAAACAGAGATTCATTTCTACACGGACAAAAGTTATTTGGTTGAAGTATGCCATACGTTAATGGAAACGATGTGTTATCTACTGATGAAAGAATAACCTACTTTCATCAAGAAATATTTCTATTAAAAATATTGTCTACAGTACAAACTTTGGAATTCTGTCAACTTCTGTTACAAATTTGAAATAAATTTAAAAATGAAATAGCACCTCTTTCTTAGAAAAACTGTATTTCTGAAAATATATATGTTTTTCTATTTAAATGCAGGTTCTAATTAGAAAATTATAGTAACTGAAAAAGTGTAATTTGGGGAAGGTTCTGGTTAGAAGAGGCAGATTACAAGCAGAAACGAAGCGTGGCAGCTGCCAAGTTTTGCAGTTCAGTCAATCTCTTGTCCTCGGTACTTCGACATGGAGATCATTGAGTTCTTAAGATGAGATTCGACATTTTTTCGTGTTGTCTATTTTCACCATATTCTTTTTTTGAAAAGTATTTTTTGGGAAAAAAGTAAATGTCAAGAAAGGCTGTGGAGCAAAATATTTCGATCGATAACAAATTCGTCGCTGTAGACGACGATATGTAAGAGAGCTGCAAATGATCTGCAAGAGAGCCAGAAAGAGAAGTAAAATCTCTTAGTGTTTGTCATTATTTCCCTCAAGTTATAATTATGTAGCGCAACATTGGTTTTAGAGATACCCAAAAATGCACTCACAATAAATAATGTTTAATTTCACGCCTATCACTATTTTGGAATAGGTACATCACAGTATGGTTTCCTCGTCCGGGATTATTAGGATTTGTGTAGCTGATCCAGGAAGGAATATTGCAAGTCGAAAGGACAGTGTCATTTAGTCACTACAAGGCACGGAAAACAGAGTGTGTTGGGAAACAGTCTGAAAGCTAGTAAGAGTGTTGCAGTGTAGGATGGGCTGAAAAACAATTGCGAAGAAAAAAATTCGATACGTTGCTACGTTTCCGAGTCAACTAGCTTCGAAGTTGGCCACTCGGGCCGTCGCGCGCAAATTCGAGTGGCCCGCCAGAAATGTTGTCCTCAAACGTGTCCTCCGTTCGTCTCTGAAAACTGAACAACAAAGCGATAAGAAAATTGGAGACGGGACGATATAAAGTCATCGGCACACGAACCGTGCAACCGAACGTTGAGCGCTGGGCGTGTCGAGTCAGACATTCTGAGCGTGCGTCTGAGCGTTGACCAATGAGATGGCAGAACGCCACATACGTCACATGCACGCCGTCTTCCTTCAGTACAGAGTTGTGAGGCGCCATATTGGCGTTTATTTCATGCCTATACGTGTATATGCGGTTTCTGGGCACCAGCAAATTGAGAATCACTGAAAAACCCGTTGTTAACTGTGCGATTCGTTCCAATAGAATAATGAGAAACATCATATTCTTGGCAAAAGAATTATTGTGTATTATGAGGATGCTATGTGAAGGCAGCGACACACTGAAGATCCACCCAAAACGCATTTTTCTTGGTATAATTTGTTATAATTAAATTTCAATTAGTAACATATCTACGATTAACATCTTCAGAGTGTTGTTGGTTGAGCTGAGTTAGTAGCGTCAGTGATATGTATGTAGTTTCAAATTTGGACAGTGGTTCGGGACTCGACACTTCAAAATTTTTTTTCCTAACATTCGCGTTTTTATTAGGTTCTGATACTTTATTTTTGGTTTAATATAAGTATATACTGTAATATTTGATGTTATGTAAACAGTTCACCTTTTTTTGAAGGGTGACTTTGTTCGATTGGCTTAATCTGTAGGACAGCTTGCGCTACTTGTATAAAGATATTTTGCTCCTTTTTCTTTTACCCTTGGTAATTCTCATGTTGCCAAGATTCTGCTACTGGGTAGGAACAGTGATCAAGTCAGGTTGACCTTAGGGTTTTACTAAAATGTGGGAATAATGAAATAATGTTTATCTTATGTGGGGAAGTGTTTTTGTAATGGAACTTTTATAAGCCTGTGTCCTTATTGATTTGACATGATACTTTCTTTCTCGTGGATGATGGAGGAAATGTGCGTTTTAATAGAGCTAACGTGGGAATGTTATGCGCGCCCTTCTCGAAAACAGTGTGATTTACGAACTAGAAACATCCCTCAAACTGCCACTGGAGTGCGCTGCGATCGCATATACCACGTTGGGGCCCACATACCGTATGCACAAGTCACATCATTTCCGAGCGTTCAGCAGCACGTTGAACTTAGCACGGTCAACGTTGACGTTCGACAGCACGGCCCATGTGCCGATGGCTTTAAGCCGTTGGCACACAGACCGTGCTGTTGAACGTTAACGTTTAGAGTGCTAAGTTCAACGTGCTACTGAACGCTCAGGAACGTTGCGACTTGTGCATACGGTATGTGGGCCCCAACGTGGTATATGCGATCGCAGCGCACTCCAGTGGCAGTTTGAGGGATGTTTCTAGTTCGTAAATCACACTGTTCACTCAAAGGGCGCGCGTAAAATTCCCATGTTAGCTCTATTAAAACGCACATTTCCTCCATCGTCCACGAAAAGGAAAGTACCATGTCCAATCAATAAGGACACAGGTTTATAAAAGTTCCATTACAAACAGTGCGGTACAAATTTGGAACACTTCCCCACATAAGATAAATATTATTTCATCATTCCCACATTTTAGTAAAACCCCAAGGTCAGTCTTACTTGATCACTGTTCCTACCCAGTAGCAGAATCTTTGCAACATGTGAATTACAAAGCGTAAAAGAAAAAGGAGCAAAATATCTTTATACAAGTAGCGCAAGATGTCCTGTAGCTTAAACCAATCGAACAAAGCCATCCCTCAAAAAAAGGTGAACTTATATTTACATAACATCAAATACTATAGCATATACTTATACTAAACTAATAATAAAGTATCAGAATCAAATAAAAACGCGAATGTTAGGAAAAAAAATTTGGAAGTGTTGAGATGCGAACTACCACTTCAACAAAAACTCTTTCCTGGACAGAGACGCTGCTCATTACACTAAACCATCAACATACTACTTGTACTTAGTCACACTGTGTTACGTCATGCTAAAAACGTTAATCGTAGATAATTACGTTACTAATTGAAATTTAATTATAACAAATTGTGCCAAGGACAATGCGTTTTGGGTGGATCTTCAGTGTGTCACTGCCTTCAAATAGCCTACTCTCATAATATGCAAGTTACAATAATTCTTTTGCCACCAATATGATGTTTCTCATTATTTTATTGGAATGAATCACACAACTAACAACGGGTTTTCCAGTGATTCTCAATTTGCTGGTGCTCAGAAGCGGTATATATACATATAGGCTTGAAATGAATGCCGATATGGCGCATTATAACTCTATACTGAAGGGAGACGCGTGCGTGTGACGTAAGTGGCGTTGTGCCATCTGACTGGCCAACGCTCAGACGCACGCTCAGAATATCTAACATGCCAGATATTGCTCTGCACGTTCGGAAAGACTCCCGAACGTTTTATTCCACGCTATGACGTCAGAAACTCGGCACGCTCAACGTTCGGATGCACGGTCCGTGTGCCGACGGCTTAAGGATGGAACCCGAGGCAACAGCTGAGCAATATCGCGCGCTGTCATGTACGCTGTGAGAACAACTGATGGTATCTGGCGGGCCGCTCGAATTTGAAGACACGACGGCCTGCTTGGCTAAGTTTAATGCTAATTAAGTCGGAAACGAGGCAACGTATCGAATTTTTTTCCTTAACAATTATATCTGAGCACAGTCTACGCTGCAGTACGCTTAACAAGCTCTTCAGACTGTTTCTGACCACCCTCGCATACGACATCCACGTCCAGTGTGTTGTGGACGGTGGCGCAGCCGCGTGGTGCGAGCTGGGAACTAGTGGAGCCCGCGTGTTGACACCGTGTGCGCGCCTCGCCCCTCCCCTTCTGCTTGTCTGCGGTACTCACGGGCCGCCGGGCACACGGCGAGCGGCGACGGCGTGCGGCGTCGCGACGCCGGGCACGGCGACAGCGTGCGGCCTGCTGCAACAGAGGGGAGGGAGGCGCTGACGACGCCAGTAACACACGCCGGGAGGGTCACCGACACTCTAATCAGCACCGGCGTCGCAGCGTACGGTGTCTGACAGTGTCAGGATATGTGGCACTGTTCACAGTAGTTACTCGTCGGGCAGTTTGTGAGGTATAACTCCGCCTTTTCCTCGGTACTACTCGAGACAAATATAGGGTGGTCGGAAATTCCCGTTAGGGCTTGTAGAGGGGAGTGAGTAAATCGTATTTTCAATAGGTACCAATGTAAGGAAACGTCACCCACGGTCTTAGGCGCTGCAGTCATGGACTGTGCGACTGGTCCCGACGGAGGTTCGAGTCATCCCTCGGGCATGGGTGTATGTGTTTTTCCTTAGGATAATTTAGGTTAAGTAGTGTGTAAGCTTAGGGACTGATGACCTTAGCAGTTAAGTCCCATAAGATTTCACACACATTTGAACATTTTTGAAACGTCACCCAACGGGACTACAGAGCGTCAAAGTTACAGGCGCGGGCGTCTGTAAATGTACGTATACACGGGGTGATTCCGTGATGATGTTACAGACTTTCTAGGATGATGTAGAACGATAAATGTACTAATTTGAAGTAAGGATACCTGTACCGGAAACGAAGGAGTCGAAAGTCATAAACGAAAACCGTTCTGATACCTCTGACAGTTGAATACATGTACCGGTTCTTGTGTTGCGAAGAGTATAGAGCTGGTAACTTTCAGTGGTGGTAGTGTGGACAAAAACGAGAAAAAATGTCCAATAAACGTGGGCTCTAAATTGCATAAGGGAGGAGCTATGACCATTCGTTCATCTTCGCTAATGTGAAACAAATGGTTCATATGGCTCTGAGCACTATGGGACTTAACGTCTGAGGTCATCAGTCCCCTAGAACGTAGAACTACTTAAACCTAACTAACCTAAGGACATCACACACACCCATGCCCGAGGCAGGATGCGAACCTGCGACCGCAGCGGTCGCGTGGTTCCAGACTGTAGCGCCTAGAACCGCTCGGCCACCCGGGCCGGCAGTGTGAAACACATCTCCTCTACTGAGCAAGTGTTCATAGCCGTTAAGGTACGCACTTTAGAGCCCACGTTTATTGGACATTTTATCTCGTTTTTGTTCACACTACCACCACTGAAAGTTACCAGCCCTACACTCTTGGCAACACAAGAACCGGTACATGTATTCAACTGTCAGAGGTATCAGAACGGTTTTAGTTTGACTTTCGACTCGTTCGTTACCGGTACAGGGATCCTTACTTCAAATTAATACATTTATCGTTCTCCATCATCCTAGAAAGTCCGTAACATCATCACGGAATCCCCCCATGTATACGTACATTTACAGACGCCCGAGCCAATGACTTTGACGCTCTGTAGTCTCGTTGGGTGACGTTTCCGGACATGGGTTCCTATTCAAAATACGACGTACTCACTCCCCTCTACAAGTCCTCGAAGTCTGTAAAGGGAATTTCCGACCACCCTGTACAATACGTGGCCACACCACATTCGGTACTTTCTCGTCTGTCTCATTGCCGTCAAGAAAGATGAAAACGTGAGAATACGCTTATAAGGTGGCGCTATTTGGCCCCTTACAAGATCGATTAACGTAAATAATTTGATCGATCAGGGTAACACATTTCAAACAATGGAGATTCCAGGTAGGACTATCAGTAACGTAGGAAAAGACGTACTGCTACGAGGGTAAATCAATTATTATCCGCAAAGTCGCTATAAAATTTTATTGTAATCAAATAGGAAACTTATAACAACATAATTTTTCGACACAGTCTCCTTGCACCGCTTCTTTCATTGCTTCGTCCGATGCAAATCGACGGCCCCTTAATGCCTGTTTGAATGGACCAAACAAGTGATAGCCATAAGGGGCGAGAACAGGATTATATGGAGGCTGATCCAGTACATCATATTTGCGTTTCTGGAGCGTTTCAGCAGTGTGGGCAGCAGTATGCGGATGGGCATTGTCGTGCAACAACACAACACCTTTTGACAGCAATCCTCGGCGTTTGCTTCGGATTGCAGGCTTTAGCCTGGCAGTAAGCATCTCACTGTAACGTACACTGTTTATTGTTGTGCCCCTTCCCCATAATGTTCCAGTACTGGACGTTGTCCGTCCCAAAAAGCCATAAGCATCAGTTTTCCTGCAGGCTGTTGGGTCTTGAACATTTTCTTCCGCGGCGAATTTGCATGTTTCCATTCCATACTCTGCCGTTTACTCTCCGGCTCATAATGATGGATCCATGATTCGTCACCAGTAGTGATCCTGCCTAAGAAGTTGTCCCATCGTTACCATAGCGATCCAAATGTTTTTTGCAGGTGTCCAAGCGTGTTTATTCATGCAACTGTCTGAGTTGTTTTGGGACCCATCTTGCACAAACTTTATGAAACCCAAGTCGGTTGTGGATGATTTCGTAGATAGAACCGTCACTAATTTGCAGACGATGTGCCACTTCGTCAGTAGTTAATCGTCTGTCTAAGAAAATCATTTCACGTGAACGCTCAATGGCTTCTTCATTTGTGGCGGTAAACGGTCGTCCAGCTCCTTCATCGTGCGTAACACTTGTGCGATTATTTCGGAAGTTTTCAATCCATTCGTAGACACTCCGTTGTGGCAAAACACTGTTCCTGTACTGTACCGAAAGTCTTTGATGTATTTCGGCTCCTGATACGCCTTCCGACCACAAAAAATGGATCACTGAACGTTGCTCTTCTTTGGTGTAAATAGACAGCGGAGCAGCCATGATTAACAGCACAGCAGCGATAACAAAACTAACCTAGCAGCTTGAAAATTGCAAAGATACAACAACAAATAATAAAGCATGCCTCGTCAACGTAAAACGACAGTACTACCAAAATAAACAAAAATATAACTAAATTGCGGATAATAATTGACTCACCCTCGCACTTAACAGTAAAGAAGTACACACAAGCAAGCACACCTCACGCACACACGACCGCCAATTCCAGCATCTCGGGCTTGAATGCAACATCACGTGGAATGCAAGCGGCATTCCGGAAGGAGGTGGGGATGTGATAGTAGCGTACGGGTGGGGAGAGAGGCGAGTGGGGAGAGAGAAGAACGCTGTCTGGTGGAGTGTGCAGGGACTACCCTGCCGACAGGCGCAACGTCAGGACGTTGTGGGAAGTGGGGAAAAAAGGAGTGAAAAAGCAGAGGAGCTGGGAAACACGGACGGGTGTATTGGCAGAGGCTTGAAAATAAGTAGAGTGGGAGACGAGAATGGGGAGGAGATGACAGGACACAGGGGGAGGAAGTTGTTGGATGGAGTGTATGGGGACAGTACGTTCCCGTAGGTTGAGACTGGGTTAATTAAGGGAGCAGAGAATGTATTGTAAGGGTAACTCCCATCTGTGCAGTTTAGAAAAGGTCCTGGTGGAGGGACTGTCCCCACACCCTCCACCCAACAGTTTCCCACCCCTCTGTCCCTTTCATATGAACCACGCCAGCATTCGTGCCAAGCGCCTTACAGCAATGCTGGAAGACGTATATCTGGATGGTCCTGCTCACCAACGTGGATTCCGTGTGACAAGACCCGCTCCGGTAACCGGGCAGCTGCCACGCATCTGCCTGTAATGCCTCCGCTGAACCTGGTGCCTGGAGTTGGAGACGACTTCTTCCACACTGTGACGATGTTCGATTTGAGGGAAAGCCTAACTGATTCTCGATTACCGACGAAGCATCGTCGACAACAGTTCTGCCTACGACACTTTCTAGAGTTCGTCTGTTTGCTGCTTTTCTGCTGCCAGACGCTCGTAGTCGAGTACTGCGTCCCTGTGTCCGTCAGACGGCGTCAATCCACGGATGAGGAGAGTACGCCGGGCATCGCCATGCGAACCGCTGACGCTTCTCTCACTGCCAGTTCTAGCCGGTTCCCGATACACCGTCAGACCCCTGACTACGTAGAGGCCGACCCGCCGAGTGGTGGGGCTGGCTGCTACCCAGCAGTACACAGCGATTAGTTTAGTTCAGAGCCAGCTGTTCACGAACTTCTGTCCCGGAGTGAACATTACCTGTTTTTCTATCTCATTTCCCGGTATTCATTTCCTGCTGTACCTGTTGTGTATACTGAGCGTCTAGTGAAAAATAACTGCTCATATATCCGTTTTCAGTAGTGAAATTTATTTCTGTTTTAAAGAGCATGTAGGCATCGCGATGTCACTGGTTAATCAGAACTCTGCAGAACAGATTTCAGTATTCTGTTCCTTTATACAGGTGCCCCACTCAAACCTCCCTGATTTCAAGGACCCAGGAAAAAAAAAAACACAGTAATACGACAACGAAAAATGCACCACATTCTAGAGCATTCAAAGAATTTATATTCCCGTGTCAGAAGTGCCAAGTATCGACGCCAGAGTGCAGCATGGTCGCATGAAGTGAAAATGGCGACTCCAAAGCAGCGCACGCAAGCACTAGTGTGGTTTGTAGAAACAAAATCGCCAATTATTGTGCAAAGAAATTATCGTCGTGTGTATGAATATGATCCACCTGATGTGAAAACAATTAAGGAATGGTATATGTAGTTTGTGGCAACAGGAAGTGTTCTGAAACATTCTGGCGGTGCTTGTTGTAGAGTTTCAGAAGAGAAAGCGGAGGACATCAGTCAATCGTTTCACAGCAGCCCATGCAAGTCAATTCGTTAAGCAGCTAGGCAACCTGATGTACCTCAATCAATATTGCATCGTGTGGTTCACCAGCGTCTTCGTACGTGTGCTTACAAAGTGCAAATTCTGCAACATCGGACACCGAACGACAAACCGTGCCGACAACAATTTGCAGCAGATATGCTGCAGCGTATTGGTACGGATGCCAGCTTCCTGGAAAGATGTTTATTCTTAAATGAGGCATCTATAAGGAAGAGTTAATAGGCATAATGTTCGGATATGGGGTTCGCAAAATCCGCACGTTGTCACTGAACATATTCGTGATAGCCCTAAACTAAACATCTGTTGCGGGCTAATGCACGACAGAATTGTTGGACCGTTCTTCTTTGCGGAACAAACAGTGAATGCGTCAGTGTACCTGGACATGTTGGAACAGTTTGTGTACCCTCAGATACAAGAGTTGCAACCCAACATCACTTTTCAACAAGATGGAGCTCCGCCGCATTGGGCAACGGCTGTTCGCAAGTTCCTGGATAGGAAATTTCCCAGTCGTTGGATTGGACGCAGAGGACCCATTGCCTGGCCACCACGTTCACCTGACATTACGCCACTTGATATCTTCATGTGGGGGGATTCGTGAAGGACTGTGTGTATGCGACCAAAGTGGAAAACATTCCTACGTTGCGACATCGTATCACTAATGCGGCAAGAAATTGAATATAGACTCGATATTCTTCGTGCTACAAATGGTTCACATGTTCAAAAATGATTCAAATGGCTCTGAGCACTATGGGACCTAATTGCTGAGGTCATCAGTCCCCTAGAACTTAGAACTACGTAAACCTAACTAACCTAAGGACATCACACACATCCATGCCCGAGGCAGGATTCGAACCTGCGACTGTAACGGTCGCGCGGTGCCAGACTGTAACGCCTAGAACCGCTCGGCCATCCCGGCCGGCAGGTTAACATGTAGAGGTATATTGATGAAAAATAAATAAATTCTTTGAGATGCTCTACAACGTGGTGCATTTTTCATTGTCGTATCTACTGTGGTTTGTTTTCCAGGGTCTTTGAAATAAGGGTTCAAATGGCTCTGAGCATTATGGGACTTAACATCTGAGGTCATCAGTCCCCTAGAACTTAGAACTACTTAAACCTAACTAACCTAAGGACATCACACACACCCATGCCCGAGGCAGGATTCGAACCTGCGACCGTAGCGGTCGCGTGGTTCCAGACTGTAGCGCCTAGAACCGCTCGGCCACCCAGGCCGGCTTGAAATAAGGGAGGTTTGAGTGGGACACCCTTTATTTAGTGTACATCGCACCTTCAGTAGCACCGGAGCCCGTTAATTTTCTCTCCTACAACGGTCTCTTTGTTTTTTCTCGAATACTGTTGACCGAATTTTTGGTATTTTTGAGATTTTATATAGTATTTTTGGACAGTATGGTATGGGTAGGGACTGTGCTTGGCATAAGCGGACTCGAGGAGAGTTGATCAGAGCCCGTAAACGGCTGGAATCTGCGCTGGCCGCGTTGGACGGGCTTCGCGCTGCACCTCAAAGCTGCAGGCGACGACAGGCAACAGTGGCGAACTCGGCGACGGAACGCCTGAGTGACGCGCTTGTCGCTGCGACCTCAGACACACACCATCTGACCGGTTCCTCTTCATTGCAGAGTGGGTGGCGGACAACGATCGGTTTGCGTGTCACTGGCCCGAAGGCGAGAGTGGGAACAGCTGACGCACAGCTGGCTCCTCACGCATTAGCAGCAGGCACAACGTGCTACCCAGTGCTGGTAACATATCTGAGCAGCCGCGGGACGCCTCTTCTGTGGGACGAGCGACCGATTTTTCAGCCCAGTCCGAACAAATGCAAAGGGTGGGACGTCACTCACTGTGAGCTCCAACGTTACGCTCGTAATGCAGCCCCTGAGTGAAACAGCCAGTCCTGACAAAACTCTACCATCTGGTCAGCAAGATGTATGAGACAGGCGAAATACCCTCAGACTTCAAGAAGAAACTTCAAGAAGAATATAATAATTCCAATCCCAAAGAAAGCAGGTGTTGACAGATGTGAAAATTACCGAACTATCAGTTTAATAAGCCACGGCTGCAAAATACTAACACGAATTCTTTACAGACAAATGGAAAAACTGGTAGAAGCCGACCTCGGGGAAGATCAGTTTGGATTCCGTAGAAATATTGGAACACGTGAGGCAATACTGACCTTACGACTTGTCTTAGAAGAAACATTAAGGAAAGGCAAACCTACGTTTCTCGCATTGGTAGACTTACAGAAAGCTTTTGACAATGTTAACTGGAATACTCTCTTTCCAATTCTGAAGGTGGCAGGGGTAAAATACAGGGAGCGAAAGGCTATTTACAATTTGTACAGAAACCAGATGGCAGTTATAAGAGTCGAGGGACATGAAAGGGAAGCAGTGGTTGGGAAGGGAGTGAGACAGGGTTGAAGCCTCTCCCCAATGTTATTCAATCTCTATATTGAGCAAGCAGTAAAGGAAACAAAACTAAACTTGGAGTTGGTATTAAAATCCATGAAGAAGAAATAAAAACTTTGAGGCTCGCTGATGACATTGTAATTGTGCCAGAGACAGCAAAGGACTTGGAAGAGCAGTTGAACGGAATGGACAGTGTCTTGAAAGGCGAATATAAGACGAACAAACATCAACAAAAGCAAAACGAGGATAACGGAATGTAGTCGAATTAAGTCGGGCGATGCTGAGGGAATTAGATTAGGAAATGAGACACTTAAAGTAGTAAAGGAGTTTTGCTATTTGGGGAGCAAAATAACTGATGATGGTCGAAGTAGAGAGGATATAAAATGTAGACTGGCAATGGCAAGGAAAGCGTTTCTGAAGAAGAGAAATCTGTTAACATCGAATATAGGTTTAAGAGGCAGGGAGTCGTTTCTGAAAGTATCTGTATGGAGTGTTGCCATGTATGGAAGTGAAACATGGACGATAAATAGTTTGGACAAGAAGAGAATAGAAACTTTTGAAATGTGGTGCTACAGAAGAATGCTGAAGATTAGATGAGTAGATCATATAACTAATGAGGAGGTATTGAATAGGATTGGGGAGAAGAGAAGTTTGTGGCACAACTTGACTAGAAGAAGGGATCGTTTGGTAGGACATGTTCTGAGGCATCAATGGATCACCAATTGAGTATTGGAGGGTAAAATCGTAGAGGGAGACCAAGAGATGAATACACTAAGTAGATTCAGAAGGATGTAGGCTGCAGTACATACTGGGAGATGAAGAAGCTTGCACAGGATAGAGTAGCATGGAGAGCTGCATCAAACCAGTCTCAGGACTGAAGACCACAACAACAACAAGTGAAACAGCAAGCCAGCCGCCAAACAATGCCAGTGTGCACCCGGTATGTTTTCCAGGGAAAGGGGGAATAGGGGGGGGGGGGGAGTGTGGAGGTTGCTCCGCCGACCGCTACCGAGTGCACTGGGTGCAACGGGCTGGAAATCGTGACTCGACGCCTACCTCTTGGGTTCTAAGGTTATCCTTGGTTCCTTTTGGCAGATGGATCATTTCATGACAGCACCCAGCATCGCACATGGGGTGCAGGCAAAGCTCACTATTTGCAGCATAGTACCCAGAGTGGACTGCAGACCTTTGGTTTGGAACAGAGTGGAAGGTCTAAACTATAGGCTGAGATGGTTCTGTGACGGTGTCGGATGAGAATTTCTCGATCTCCGCTGTCGGGTGGAGAACTGTAGGTGCCCCTCAATAGGTGAGGCGTGCACTACACACAGTAAGAGGCTACTAGGGTTGTGGACTACGTGTGGCATGCACGTAGGGCTTTCTTTAGGTTAGAGGAACCCCACACTCGCTTTGGGTTGACAAGTAACTGTCCGCTGAAATAGAAAATACACCACTCACGCTATTCTCACAGAATGCTTGCCCTCACAGGTCGAAAATAGAAAATATTCATATGACAGTAGTGAACTGCAGCACCATCCATGGTAAAGAACCAGAATTAGTATCGCTTATTGAAGGCATAATGCCCTGATAGTATTAGGAACAGAAAGTTGGTTGAAACCGGAAGCGAGTAGCAACGAAATCCTAAATTCGGACGGGAATATTTATCTAAAGGCTACATTAGACGCCAGAGGTGGCGGCGTATTTACTGCAGCAAAGAATTCAATAGTATCTAGTGAGGGTTCCTCGCATTCCAAATGTGAATTGATATGGGTGAACTTAAAACATCGAAGGTCAGTCAAAAATGGTAATCAGATATTTTTATAGACTGTCTGGTCCAGCAGCTGTCACGGTAGAGCGCTTCAGAGAGAACTTTCAGAATATTGTTAACAGCTTTCCTAATGATGCGCTTGTAATTAAGGGGTGACGTCAGTTTGGCAGGCACGTATTGGGAGAGTCATCCCATCAAAACGGATGCGATAGACAGGGATTCGTCTGACATTTTTGTGAATGTCTTCTCGAAAATTATTTCCACCAGATAGAGAAACAACTCCTGAATGTAACGTCTCAGACCTAATAGCTACCAACACACCTGAACTTTTCGAATCAGTTAACGAAGAGGAGGATATTAGTGATCATAAGGCCGTGACACCACCTGTGAGTACGGTTATTACAAGGAAAGTTAACAAAGGTAGTAAACCATTTTGGCTTAGCAAGACTGACAGGATACGAATCGCAGAGTGTATGAATAGACAGTTAGAAATATTCAGTGCTGAGGACGAAGATGTGGGAGTACGTCGCGAACAAGGTTATAAGGGATGGGAAAGACCCACCGTGCATTAATAGCCGTGTTAGAAAACTGATACGTGAGCAAAGAGAACGTCACAGATTTAATACAAGTCAAGAGCTAACTGACAAACAAAAGCTGAAAGAAGCGGAAATGAGCCTAAGTACAGCAATGAGAGAAGCGTTCAATGACTTTGAAAATAAAATTTTGTCTACACGGTGTGACTAACAACTCTTAGAGGGTTTGGTCATACGTAAAATCAGTGAGCTGATCGAAATCATCTATTCAGTCATTCAGTGACCATGATGGCTCCGAAACGGAAGATGACAGAGACGAGGTCAAAATACTGCATTCAGTCTTCCAAAACTGTTTCAAAGTGGAAAATCACAAGACGGTCTGTCCTTTCAATCACTGTACGAACGCCGAGATGGCAGATATTGAGATAACCGATCGTGGAACAGAAAAGCAACTGCTATCACTGTGTAGTGGAAAGGCGCCAGGACTGAGAAACGTATTCCATTCTAGAAAGACTATGTGAAAGAACTTTCTCCCTTCTAGCAGCAGAAGGTCGCTGGAACAGCAAAGGGTACCCCGTGGCTGGAAAAAAAGTGGAAGTCGTTGCCGTTTTCAAGGAAGCTCACGGGCAGAGGCACATGATTATGGAACTATATCGTTGACGTCAAACTGTTGCGGAAGTATGAGACACGTTTTATGCGCACGTATTACGACGATTTTGGAGAACAAAAACTTGTATAAAATCAACATGAATTTGCAAACACATCTCGAGAGAAACTGAGCTCGCTCTGTTCCTCATAAGATCCACAGCGCTGTAGACAACGACGCTCATGTTGGTGCTGTGGTATCGATAGCTACCGATGCCACAACGTAGGTGCGCTCTGCTAGGTTGGCACTACGACAGACACCGACGACAGCGCACTCTGGCCGGAGCGCGAGAGATCTACGAGCTCCGCTCCAGATTCTCCCCATTTGACCAATAACAGAAGGCCGGGACACCCGCTTGCTATTGAGACTATGTACAACTTACGACGCGTCTAAGGCTTCGCACCTCAGTGCAAAGTTAGGTATTCAGTTAATATTGCGATATAGTAAAAGCATTTCTAAGAGCATTACCGAGAGATTTTCACCTTTTCCTGCTCCTACTCACTCCCTACATTCGGCTTACCCTTCAGTTTACAGGAACAGACCCACGCGACGCCTTCCAGGCGGGATACAAAAGATGTGTTCCTCGGCTGCAGCAACACGTTTGACATCGTCCTGCACTGCCGTTTAGTGAAAAAAATAAAAAATAACACGAGCTTACCTAGTACCGGACCAATTCAGAGACCGTTTTCAAGACTTTCTTGCAGACAGAATTCAGCGCGTCGTTCTTATCGGAACAAAATCGTGATATGCAGATAATTACGGTGATACGCCAAGGAAGTGTGGTAGGACCTTTTGTGTTATATAAATGATCGAGTAGAAAGTATCGGAAGCTATTAAGGCTGTTGACAGATGATGTCACAGTTCGTAGTAATTGACGGAAAGTCATCGAATAAAACAGAAGTTATTTCAGACGTTCCCCAAGGTAGTGTTATAGGCGCTTTGCTGTTCCTTATCTATATAAACGATTTGGGAGACAATCTGAGCAGCCGTCTTCGGTTGTTTCCAGATGACGCTGTCGTTAATCGACTAATAAAGTCATCAGAAGATCAAAACAAACTGCAAAACGATTTAGAAAAAAATATCTGAATATTGCGAAAAGTGGTAGTTGACCCTAAATAACGAAAAGTGTGAGGTCATCCACATGAGTGCTAAAAGGAACTCGTTACACTTCGGTTACACGATAAATCAGTCTAATCTAAAAGCCGTAAATTCAACTAAATACCTAGGTATTACAATTACGAACTACTTAAATTGGAAAGAACACATAGAAAATGTTGTGGGGAAGGCTAAGCAAAGGCTGCGTTTTATTGGCAGGACACTTAGAAAATGTAACAGACCTACTAAGGAAACTGCCTACACTATGCTTGTCCGTCCTCCTTTAGAATACTGCTGCACGGTGTGGGATCCTTACCAGATAGGACTGACGGAGTACATCGAAAAAATTCTAAGAAAGGCAGCACGTTTTGTATTATCGCGAAATATGGGGGAGAGTGTCAGGATTTGGGCTGGAAATCATTAAAAGAAAGGCGTTTTTCGTTGCGACGGAATCTTCTCACCAAATTCCAATCACCAACTTTCTCCTCCGAATGCGAAAATATTTTGTTAACACCGACCTACATAGGGAGAAACGATCACCACGATAAAATACGGGAAATCAGACCTCGTACGGAAAGATACAGGTGTTCATTCTTTCCGCGCGCTATACGAGATTGGAATAATAGAGACTTGTGAAGGTGGTTCGATGAACCTTCTGCCAGGCACTTAAATGTGATTTGCAGAGTATCCATGTAGATGTAGATGTAGATGTTGATGTTGATGTAGTTGTGGCTGTTTGTAAGAAACTAGCAACAGAAGAAGACAGTGTCGATTTGCAAAATACCCTGCAAAAGAAAAATGAATGGTGCAGGCTCTCGGCAGTTGGCCCCGAAGGTAAATAAAGGTCATATATTGCGCATTTGTACGAAAAGAATCCACTTCAATTGTTGATGACACATCGCTGGAATCAGTATCCATCGGAAAATATGTGAGAGTAACTATCCAGTGGAATGACCACATAAAAGAAACAGTAGGAAAAGCATATGCCAGAAGAATCTTAAGGAAATGTAAGTCATCGACTAAACAACTTTCTTACAAGGCACTTGTTCGACCGATTCTTGAGTACTGTTCAGCAGTCTGGGAGATTTAGCAGCGAGGACAGACAGAAGAGAGAGAGAGATAGCGTAACGACGAGCGGCGAGTTTTGTGGGCCGTTTAGCTGGCGCAGGAGAGCTGCGGAGGTTTTTTTTTTGTGTCCAAATCACCTGTCCGTAAAGTAACATACAGTGCTTTGAAAATGAACATCCCTCTTCTGCATCCAAATAAGTATGGGCACACGCGTATGAATCGGACATTGTGTTCGTTTTCTTCATCGATGTGCACCTTCCAATAACTACTGTGCATCCCTTTAGCATCAATGAAGCACGTGAACGCCTAGGATTGCTTTGTATTTATTCCAGGTGATATCAGGGTAAATTTTCGACCATTCCTCCAGGAGCACTCTCTCCAAGTCGTTTTTACCCAACGGACGCCTTTTTCGGACTTGTGTGTCAAGATGAGCCCACAGGTTCTCAATGGGGTTCAAATCAGGGCTCTGAGATGGTGTTAGAACCCTTCTGGGGGTATTGTACAGTAACCAACTACTACTACTACTACTCCTCGGCTCTACAGCCCTTGGAGGGCCTTGGCCTGCATCACAATATCCTGCCATTCTATCCGATCCATGGCTTTCCGTCTCCATCCTCTGACACCCAGCTTTTTCATGTCTTCTTCAACTCCATCCACCCATCTCTTTCTGGGGCGTCCCCTCCACCGTCTGCCTCCAGCCTTGCCATCAAACATCCTCTTACATGCTCTGTCTTCTTCCATTCTGACCACGTGCCCTGCCCACCGCAGTCTTCTTATTTTAATGGTAGTAACAATGTCAGGTTCTTCAAAGAGGTGTTGTAGTTCTGCATTCGTACGAATGCGCCAACATTCTTGCTCATATACTGGGCCATATATTTTACGTAGCACCTTTCTCTCCCATATGCTAAGAATCCTTTCCTCATTTACAGTCATGGTCCACGTTTCGGCACCATACATAACAACTGGTCTTATAATTGTTTTGTAAATGAGGATTTTGGATTTACGTGATAGAAGCGAGCTCCTAAGCATGGGTAATGCGGCAAAGTAGCATCTGTTACCTGCTGCTGTTCTGGCTTTCACCTCACTGCCAATGTCATTTGTCTCAGTGATAGTCGACCCAAGGTACTTGAAGTCTCTCACCCTTTCAAACTCCCTGTCGGCTATCCTGAGATTTGGTAGGTTTTGTTGGTTGGTCATTGCCATATACTTGGTCTTTTCGATGTTGACTGTCAGGCCAAGTTCCCTTGCACATTTCTCCAGTTGTTGATAGGCTTCGCCTGGCACAGCAGTGTTTCGTGCGAGTAATGCCACATCGTCAGCATAGGCTAGGTACTGCAGTGAACGATTTAAGAAGGTTCCTCCTTTATTTAACTCTATCTGACTTATGACTTTTTCTAGGCAAAGGTTGAATAGCTAAGAGGAGATATTGTCACTCTGTCTAAGTCCCTTCTTCACTTCCACTTTTCTGGAGATTTCGCCCTGTATTTTTACTTTACAGTTGGTTTCGATGAGGGTCATCATAGAAAGTTTAATGATCTTCTTAGGTATTCCAGCCTCTTCCATTACATTCTTCAATGCCACTCTTGAGATGCTATCATAGGCTTGTTTAAAGTCGATATAAAGCTGGTGAATGTTAATCTGATGTTCGTAACATTTTTCAAATAGTATGCGCAATGCAGTTGTCGACCTTTTTCTTCTAAAGCCACTCTGATAGTCTCCAACTCTCTCTTCCACATATGGAGTAAGCCTGCTGGTTAGAATCTTGGAGAAAACTTCATATGTAGTATTTAGTACGGAGATTCCTCGATAGTTCTGGCACTTTAATTCATCTCCTTTTTATGTATGGGGCACATTATAGTTGTTTTCCACTCCTTTGGTATGCTCTCCTCTTGTCAGATATTCAGTATTATTTTATGAATTGTTTTCCAAGGCGTTTCCCCACCATACGTGAGAATTTCGGCCTGGATCTGATCTTCTCCAGGTGCCTTATTGCTTTTTAAGGTCTTAATGGCTTGCATCACTTCCCCCATTGTAGGTTCTGGTGTTAAAACCTCTGGTACATAGTAAATTAGTTCCACTTGTTCTTCTCGTTCTAACCCTTCTACTTCGTGGTTCAGTAACTCTCGGAAGTATTCTGCCCACCTGACAAGTATTTTATTACTCGCCCCTATCAAATCCCCTTCTTTGTTTCTACACATTTTTGTTCTGTCTTGGAACCCAGTCTTTCCTTACACTTACAGTAACCACTCCAGGGTTTTCATGGCGGTATGTTTTGGGTCGTTGTCTTGCTGGAAATGAAGCATCCCAGTAAGGCCCAATGTCTGTGCACTAGAGTGTAAATTACCTCGCAACACGTCGACGTATCTCATATGATCCATTGTACCGTGGATTACAGCTAGATTTCCAACGCCGGACGCCGCCATACAGCCCCAGACCATGATACCGCCCCCACCGTGTTTGACTATGAGATGCTTGTTTTTGATGTCGAGGTACGTATTCGGCTTGCGCCAAACTTTCTTTCTTGCATCAAATCCGAACACATTGAACTTCGATTCGTCGCTAAATATCACAGTATTCCAAAACTCCATCGGCTTGCTGATGTAGTCCTTGGCAAACTGCAGGCGTTTCGCCGGTTAATTTCCGATATGTATGGCTTTTTCCTGGGAGAACGTCCATGCACGTCAGCCTTATTCAACACATTTCGTATAGTTTGAACACTAACCGTCTTGTCGGACGTTGTCTGAACAACCTCAGCAATAGTTGCTGCACTTGTAGCAGGTTCCTTCCGAGCAAGTGCGATCATACGGCGACGCTCTCGGCTTGTAGGCACTTTTGGACGTCCAGGACGACACTTCTTCACTGTTGTTCCAGTCTCTTTATATTTATGAATGACGGCTCGTACCGTGGTGTTGCTAACAGATACCTCTGCTCCGATTTGTCGATAGCTTTTCCCTTGTGAATGGAGCAATGCCACTCTCACGCAACGCCACTGAATGTTCCTTCTTCTTCGGCCCCATGCTGCCCACTATTGCGCAATTCAGCAACATACTAGTGACTGGGCCGTGAACAACACGCAGTGTCTATTGCGTCAGCAGATGGCGTTGCGGTACCTGAAAACCCAGCAATATACCGAGAAGCCACGCTCTGTGCCAACACTTTTTGTGTGCAGAGGAGACACATGTCAGCCCTTAACACAGCATTTCTTTGTTAATGGTAGGCACTGTGGGCAGAATTGTAATGTCTGGTATGTGAGATAGCACGTATATGTGCTGTTTACCGGAAGGTGCGGCGTTTGTAACCAGCAACGATAAATATGCACGTGTACCAATACTTTTTGGATCCTTCCAAAACCCAGGCGATCACTGTAGGCAAAACCACCCCTTCCTTCCGCCTCCTCGATTCCTACATCACCATCTATGGCCGTCCTATCGCCCTCACCCCCACCCTTAGGTACCTTGGTGTCACCCTCGACCGTCGCCTCTCCTGGACCCCCCACCTCCGGACGATCCGAGCCAAGGCACGCTTCCGACTGTCTCCTCAAGCTCCTTTCTGGCCGTACTTGGGGTCTGGACCTCTCCACCATCCTCAGTACCTATAAATCCCTCATTCACCCTATCCTTTGCTACGCCCACCCTGCCTGGAGCTCCGCTCCCCCTGCCTTTTACAAATCCCTTCAGATCCTAGAACGCCATGCTCTTTGCCTCACCTATCGCATCTGCCTCCCCTCCCCCACGCGGATCCTGTACGACCTTATTCCCTTCCCCCACCTCCTCCTTTTCCTCGAACAGATACGGATCCTCTACACCTCCCGTAAACTCGATCCTCCTCATCCACTGGTCTCTTTCATCCTCTCCCACCCCCGTCCACTGCCGCGCCTGTATTTCCACATCCCACCTGCTCTCCATCTCTCCCCTCTCCACACCCACTCCCTAGGTGGCTTCCGCCAGCTCCCCCTCCCTGATGATGCCCTCCTCCCCTCCATCTACCACTCCTACCAACTTTGATCCTCCCTCCCTCTTCCTGTGTTTGTTCCTATGGGCACCCTCTCTCCCTTCTCTCCCCCTTCCCTTCCTCCTCCCTTTCTCTCCACTCCTCCCCCGGGCTTCCCCTACATCCATACTTCCATTCCTCCTCCCATCTCCTCTGCCATTGGCATCTTTGCTCTCCGCTCTCCCTCCCCCTCCCCCTTCTTCCCCTCTCGGCAGGTCCCCGGACTCGCACACGTTACGTGGACATTCGCGCGCTGGAGATCATCGCCCTCCGTTTCTCGTGTGCGTGCCATCGTATTTGTGTTTGGTGTTCGCCGTCACGCTCCTACGTTCACCTTGCCGTCGACGTCGTCAGTGTTCGTGCGCCGTGCCAACGTGTTTCAGTGTATTTTTTGTCGAGTGTGAACAGCTCCGTGTTTTTGTATTCTGTGTCTACTGTTTTTTACCCGCCAATATGTCTATTATGTGTATTCTTTCTGTTTTCTCATTGTCTACTCCAAGGCTGAAAACAGCGTAGAATGCTGCTGTCAGCCTACCTGATGTACAGGTATTAAAATTACAATAAAGGAAAAAAAAACTTTTTGGTGCGATAGTACGTGTCACGCAGTGGCCACAACTAGAAAATTCGAGCAATTAGAGCTGACACACAGGCTTAGCGATAATAATTCTTCCCGCGCGCCATTCGCGAGTGTAACAGGGACACGCCGTCAGTTGCCTTGCTCAGCTCTGACATACCTGTAGATGCGTATTTTCAGGTAGTGAACAACTGAAACGAGCGACAGTGTGACGGAACTTTCGGGGCCTGCATGGGGGAGTACAGCGAACGAGTTACGGAGGGACGCCTGCCGCAGTGGACCAACCCACCGTTTCTACGAAACGCGAAGCGGTGGTCGTACGGGGCTGGACTCGCAGTCGGGGACGACGGTTCAAATTCCATTTCGGCCACCTTCACTGCTCAATGTGAATGCTAGTACAGTGTCCTAAAAGGACTCCACAGGTTTTTCTTCTGCAACAATCCCCATAAGGCCATGGGTTCCGTTTGTAATGACTTCGTCGCTGATAGCACCTAAAACTCCAGCATTTTTTTCTTTTTTCCCCCATCATTGCTCAACAGTCACCTGTAAATCGAAAAATCGTTCCAAATAAGGTTTTAATGGATGGGAAAGACCCGCCGTGCATTAATAGCCGTGTTAGAAAACTGCTACGTGAACAAAGAGAACGCCATAAATTTAAGACAAGTCAAAACCTAGCTGACAAACAAAAGCTGAACGAAGCGAAAATGAGCCTAAGGACAGCAATGAGAGAAGCGTTCTATGACTTTGAAAGCAAAATTTTGTCAAAACGGTGTGACTAAAAACTCTTAGAGGGTTTGGTCTTAGGTAAAACCAGTGAGCTGATCGAAATCTTCTATTCAGTCATTCAGTGACCATGTCGGCACCGAAACGGAAGATAACAGAGACGAGGTCAAAATACTGTATTCAGTCTTCCAAACTGTTTCAAAGTGGAAGATCGCAAGACGGTCTGTTCTTCCAATCACGGTACGAATGTCGAGATGGCAGATATTGAGACAACCGATCGTGGAACAGAAAAGCAACTACTATCACTTTGTACTGGAAAAGCGTCAGGACCAGATGAGAGATGTATTCGATTCTACACTCCTGGAAATTGAAATAAGAACACCGTGAATTCATTGTCCCAGGAAGGGGAAACTTTATTGACACATTCCTGGGGTCAGATACATCACATGATCACACTGACAGAACCACAGGCACATAGACACAGGCAACAGAGCATGCACAATGTCGGCACTAGTACAGTGTATATCCACCTTTCGCAGCAATGCAGGCTGCTATTCTCCCATGGAGACGATCGTAGAGATGCTGGATGTAGTCCTGTGGAACGGCTTGCCATGCCATTTCCACCTGGCGCCTCAGTTGGACCAGCGTTCGTGCTGGACGTGCAGACCGCGTGAGACGACGCTTCATCCAGTCCCAAACATGCTCAATGGGGGACAGATCCGGAGATCTTGCTGGTCAGGGTAGTTGACTTACACCTTCTAGAGCACGTTGGGTGGCACGGGATACATGCGGACGTGCATTGTCCTGTTGGAACAGCAAGTTCCCTTGCCGGTCTAGGAATGGTAGAACGATGGGTTCGATGACGGTTTGGATGTACCGTGCACTATTCAGTGTCCCCTCGACGATCACCAGTGGTGTACGGCCAGTGTAGGAGATCGCTCCCCACACCATGGTGCCTCGGTCGTATGCAGTCCTGATTGTGGCGCTCACCTGCACGGCGCCAAACACGCATACGACCATCATTGGCACCAAGGCAGAAGCGACTCTCATCGCTGAAGACGACACGTCTCCATTCGTCCCTCCATTCAAGCCTGTCGCGACACCACTGGAGGCGGGCTGCACGACGTTGGGGCGTGAGCGGAAGACGGCCTAACGGTGTGCGGGACCGTAGCCCAGCTTCATGGAGACGGTTGCGAATGGTCCTCGCCGATACCCCAGGAGCAACAGTGTCCCTAATTTGCTGGGAAGTGGCGGTGCGGTCCCCTACGGCACTGCGTAGGATCCTACGGTCTTGGCGTGCATCCGTGCGTCGCTGCGGTCCGGTCCCAGGTCGACGGGCACGTGCACCTTCCGCCGACCACTGGCGACAACATCGATGTACTGTGGAGACCTCACGCCCCACGTGTTGAGCAATTCGGCGGTACGTCCACCCGGCCTCCCGCATGCGCACTATACGCCCTCGCTCAAAGTCCGTCAACTGCACATACGGTTCACGTCCACGCTGTCGCGGCATGCTACCAGTGTTAAAGACTGCGATGGAGCTCCGTATGCCACGGCAAACTGGCTGACACTGACGGCGGCGGTGCACAAATGCTGCGCAGCTAGCGCCATTCGACGGCCAACACCGCGGTTCCTGGTGTGTCCGCTGTGCCGTGCGTGTGATCATTGCTTGTACAGCCCTCTCGCAGTGTCCGGAGCAAGTATGGCGGGTCTGACACACCGGTGTCAATGTGTTCTTTTTTCCATTTCCAGGAGTGTATAAAGATTATGTGAAAGAACTTTCTTCCATCTAGCAGCAGTTTATCGTAGGTCTCTGGAGCAGCAAATGGCTCTAAGCACTATGGGACTTAACTCTGAGGTCATGAGCCCCTAGACTTAGAACTACTTAAACCAGACTAACCTAAGGACATCACTCACATCCACGCCCGAGGCAGGGCAGGGCTGCGACCGCAGCAGCAGAGCGGTTCCGAACTGAAGCACCTAGAACCGCTCGGCCACAGCGGCCGGCTGTAAATCGAAGAAAGTGTCGATGTTGAAAATTCGAACGGATTCGATGATTCGGGGCGCCAGGCGACACGAGAGGAACTAGCATTACATGTCATCTTGGGAAATGCGAAAACTTCGTCCACCGCTGGGGTTCGAACCGGTGCGTAGCGAGTGGAGAGCCGGCACAGTGAACTAGAAGACCGCGTGGGATTAGCCGAGCAGTCTAAGGCGCTGCAGTCATGGACTGTGCGGCTGGACCCGGCGGGGTTTCGAGTCCTCCCTCTGGCATGGGTCTGTCTGTAGGTCCTTAGGATAATTTAGGTTAAGTAGTGTGTAAGCTTAGGGACTTATGACCTTAGCAGTTAAGTCCCATAAGATTTCACACACATTTGAACGTTTGAAGTGGAAGATGCGGGCGCGGTACTCACCTCGCGGGCTCCTGGAGAGGCCGGCGCTGCCGCTGAAGCGCAGAGCCGAGGGCGGCGACACGCTGTCCAACTGCCGCCCACCTGCCGACACAGCACAGCACGGGCCACATACAGCAGCCGCACAACCTCTGAGGCACAACTCCCGTCAACCTACACCCCTCAGCCGCGGCTTGTCAACTGGTGGGTATTCGACCCACCCTCACACCCCACCCCGCCACTGCAAAACGTGGACAAGTTACAGGTGTACGTGATCTACAGACAGCGCCAGCAGCGATAAAAATAGCGGTCCACGTCAACACTAGTGTTTTGGTTGACGTTAACTATTGCTTACGACTACACTACTGGCCATTAAAATTGCTACACCAAGAAGAAATGCAGATGATATATAGGTATTCATTGGAGAAATATATTACACTAGATATGTCATGTGATTACATTTTCACGCAATTTGGGTGCATAGATCCTGAGAAATCAGTAGCCAGAACAACCATCTCTGGCCGTAGTAACGGCCTTGATACACCTGGGAATTGAGTCAAACAGAGCTTGGATGGCGTGTACAGGTACAGCTGCCCATGCAGCTTCAACACGATACCACAGTTCATCAAAAGCAGTGATGGCGTACTGTGACGAGCCAGTTGCTCGGCCACCATTGACAGACGTTTTAAATTGGTGAGAGATCTGGAGAATGTGCTGGCCAGGGCAGCAGTCGAACATTTTCTGTATCGAGAAAGGCCCGTACAGGACCTGTAACATGCGGTCGTGCATTATCCTGCTGAAATGTAGGATTTCGCAGGGATCGAATGAAGGCTAGAGCCACGGGTCGTAACACATCTGAAACGTAACGTCCACTGTTCAAAGTGCCGTCAATGTGAACAAGAGGTGACCGAGACGTGTAACTAATGGCACCCCATAAGAGGTGGCCTAGACGTGTAACCACTGGCACACCATACCATCACGCCGGGTGATACGCCAGTATGGCGATGACGAATACACGCTTCCAATGTGCGTTCACCGCGATGTCAGCAAACACGGATGCGACCATCATGATGATGTAAACAGAACCTGGATTCATCCGAAAAATGACGTTTTGCCATTCGTGCACCCAGGTTCGTCGTTGAGTACACCATCGCCGGCGCTCCTATCTTCGATGCAGCGTCAAGGGTAACCGCAGACATCGTCTCCGAGCTGATAGTCCATGCTGCTGCAAACGTCGTCGAACTGTTCGTGCAGATGGTTGTTGTCTTGCAAACGTCCCCATCTGCTGAGTCAGGGATCGAGACGTGACTGCACGATCCGTTACAGCCATGCGGATAAAATGCCTGTCATCTCGACTGATAGTGGCACGAGGCCGTTGAGATCCAGCACGTCGTTCCGTATTACCCTTCTGAACTCACCGATTCCATATTCTGCTAACAGTCATTGGATCTCGACCAATGCGAGCAGCAATGTCGCGATACGATAAACCGCAATCGCTATAGGCTACAATCCGACCTTTATCAAAGTCGGAAACGTGATGGTACGCATTTCTCCTCCTTACACGAGGCATCACAACAACGTTTCACAATGCAACTCCGGTCAACTTCTGTTTGTGTATAAGAAATCGGTTGGAAACTTTCCTCATGTCAGCACGTTGTAGGTGTCGCCACCGGCGCCAACCTTGTGTGAATGCTCTGAAAAGCTAATCATTTGCATATCACAGCATCTTCTTCCTGTTGGTTAAATTTCGCGTCTGTCGCACGTCATCTTCGTGGTGTAGCAATTTTAATGGCCAGTAGTGTATTTTATTACTGCCTTGCTGAGGTTGGCTTGCAACAGTTGTTGATTTGTCTCTTGTCTACCCCACCGTACTGCTGTTTGGTGCGGTGCGGTATAGTCGAAGTGTTCAGTAGTACCGCATCTACTCGCTCGCCCCTTTTAAGATTTGCGAGCCGCACGCACATCGACGTATAATCCCAGTATACAATTTGTGTAAGTTGATTGCACCCTGTTAACGTTTCGCACATCATAGAAAATCTTTCCCGTGCCGCATGCGATCCTGAAGGAGAGCACTCTGCACAACAGCGAATGACCACGACGAAATCACAACGTATGTATTGTACATATTTTTAACGAGTGTAATCACTGAGATTAAGAGTTGATTTGTGTTTTTTTTATTTATTTTGAAAGGAAGTGATTACATACCTGCTTAATTATAACATCTTTGCTCTATTATTTATCATAATCCTTTGGATGTAGTATGCATCACATGTAGGGAGGTTTATGGTGTAAAGTGTTTAAAAGAAAGGAAAATATTTTGTGATACGGTGCGCATTGTAGAGGCTACGGCGTTTGAATTTGCGTTGATGGAAATCAGATTTCATTGCATTTAAGTTGTTTTAATGAAAAATTTTGTGATCAATATTTTATTGCCTTTAGAGACCACATGTGATATCTTCGAAAATTTTGGTTTTCCCATGTGACGTTATAATCTTTTATTTAACCTTGCGTTATGCAATTTGTAGTTTCTTTCTTTGTTTGAAAAGGGATTTTGAGTTTTAATCATTATAAATTGATTCTGAGGGCTGTTCTTTGATCTGTTAAAATAATACGAGGGATATTCGGAAAGTAAGTTCCGATCGGTCAAGAAGTGGTAACTACTGTGAAAATCTAATAAAGCTTTGCACATATGTGTTCGACAGTGCCTGTCGGATACTTCACTTCGCTCTTTTCAGTTCTGAGCGCATGGTGAGCACATAAAGATGCATAGAAAATAATGTCTCCCGCCAAGTATGAGGTCTTAGTGATAGATTTCACCTGATGTTACGCAGCCCACATTACAGAACTGTCATACGGTTCCTACTTTGTGACAATTCTCGGTCGCAACCTGCAGGGGCAATGAAAATGCCCTTGCAGTGTTTTCGATGGGAAGTGTTTGGTCACCCGCACTGTAGCCCGTAATTCGCTCCCTCTGTGTTTCATCTCTGCTCGCATTAACTACTGGCTATGAAGACAAAGTTTTCGCACAGACAACGAGCTAACAGAATTGGCGGGAAGCACAGGCGGCTGCCTTCTATGACGAGGATATTGGAAATTCGGTACAACGCTACGACAAATGTCTAAGTCGGAGTGGTGACTATGTAGAGCAGTGACTGGAAGCTGTAGCTAACTGTTGCAAATAAAATATTTCTGATTTTCAAAGTGGTTTCCATTTCACCATCAATCGGATGTTACTTTCCGAATAGCCCTAGTACACTACTGGCCACTAAAATTGCTACACCACGAAGATGACGTCCTACAAACGCGAAATTTAACCGACAGGAAGAAGATGCTGTGATATGCAAATGATTAGCTTTCCAGAGCATTCACACAAGGTTGGCGCCGGTGGCGACACATACAACATGCTGACATGAGGAAAGTTTCCAACCGATTTCTCATACACAAACAGCAGTTGACCGGCGTTGCCTGATGAAACATTGTGATGCCTCGTGTAAGGAGGAGAAATGCGTACTATCAGTTTTCCGACTTTGATAAAGGCCGGATTGGAGCCTATTGCGCCGGCCGGTGTGGCCGAGCGGTTCTAGGCGCTTCAGTCTGGAAGCGCGCGACCACTACGGTCGCAGGTTCGAATCCTGCCTCGGGCATTGATGTGTGTGATGTCCTTAGGTTAGTTAGGTTTAAGTAGTTCTAAGTTCTAGGGGACTGATGACCTCAGATGTTAAGTCCCATAGTGCTCAGAGCCATTTGAACCATTTTTGTAGCCTATTGCGATTGCGGTTTATCGTATCGCGACATTGCTGCTCGCGTTGGTCGAGATCCAATGACTGTTAGCATTAGCAAAATATGGAATCGGTGGGTTCAGAAAGGTAATACGGAACGCCGTGCTGGATCCCAACGGCCGCGTATCACTAGCAGTCGAGATGACAGGCATCTTATTCGCATGGCTGTAACGAATCGTGCAGCCACGTCTCGAACCATGAGTCAACAGATGGGGACGTTTGCAAGACAACAATCATCTGCACGAATCGTTCTACGACATTTGCAGCAGCATGGACTGTCAGCTCGGAGACCATGGCTGCGGTTACCCTTGACGATACGTCACAGACAGGAGCGCCTGCGATGGTGTACTCAACGACGAACCTGGGTGCACGAATGGCAAAACGTCATTTTTTCGGATGAATCCAGGTTCTGTTTACAGCATCGTGATGGTCGCATCCGTGCTTGGCAACATTGCGGTGAACGCACATTGGAAGCGTGTATTCGTCATCGCCATACTAGCGTATCACCCGGCGTGATGGTATGGGGTGCCATTGGTTACACGTCTCGGAAACCTCTTGTTCACATTGACGACACTTTGAACAGTGGACGTTACATTTCAGATGTGTTACGACCCGTGGCTCTACCCTTCGTTCGATCCCTGCGAAACCCTACATTTCAGCAGGATAATGCACGAACGTATGTTGGAGTTCCTGTACGGGTCTTTCTGGATACAGAAAATGTTCGACTGCTGCCCTGGCCAGCACATTCTCAGATCTCTCACCAATCGAAAACGTCTGGTCAATGGTGGACGAGCAACTGGCTTGTCACAATACGCCAGTCACTTCTCTTGATGAACTGCGGTATCGTGTTGAAGTTGCATGGGCAGATGTACCTGTACACGCCATCGAAGCTCTGTTTGACTCAATGCCCAGGGGTATCAAGGCCGTTATTACGGCCAGAGGTGGTTGTTCTGGGTACTGATTTCTCAGGATCTGTGCACCCAAATTGCGTGAAAATGTAATCACGTGTCAGTTCTAGTATAATATATTTGTCCAATGAATACCCGTTTATCATCTGCATTTCTTCTTGGTGTAGCAATTTTAATGGCCAGTAGTGCAGTTCAGGAACCTTCATTTACAAACTATATTGATGATTTGTCGTTCATGATGATGAATGTTCGCTTACTATTTTAAAATCAATCTTAGAAAGTTTTTAAATTTTAAAGATAAAAGAAAGGCTTTTATTAGAGAAACTGTGCCTGCCCGTTCTCCCCACAACTTCCACGTATTCAAAGCATTAGCCTTCCGGTGTTGTCTGATGTTTTCCCGGTATCTGTCCCAGCTAACGCCTGCGGGGCCATGTCATACTCTATTTAACAATACTGGACACACAGGCTGTCCGAGTAGCTACGACTCAATTGTTTGAACCTTGCACCCTGAACAGTGACGTCACAATCACGAAGACTGCTGACTTGTGCCAGTATGTATCGAGGAGAAGTGCGATGCACAGCGACATGACTACATGAACAGACCATGCTACCTTTTCTAAAAAAAGTATTTCTCATTGTGACTTTTGCCACAAATTTACCAAAATCTAAAGTTGTGATTTTTATGGCTGGAGCGGGGTGTTGTATGAAGAGGTGCATTCTGACACCTAAAGTTTCAGAAATGAAACCGTGTTTTGAGAGTATTGTTGTAGCGTACATGCAACGTAGTACGACATCAGTGTGGGTACATACGCGTCAACAAGTAGGGCAGGCAAGGGACTAGCGTGGCATCCGTGTCTTTCCAAAGTGCGAGTGGTAAACGTGGAGACCTGAACTATGGAGACATTATAATCAAATACTTTCATACAGGACCGACGTGCTGTTATTCTTTTCTTGGCTGCAGAAGAACTAGCTCGAGTAGACATCCATCGGAGAGTGAAGAATGTGATTGGGACAGCATTTTTGTCGAGAAGCACCATTGTCGAGTGGTCCCAGAAAGAGTGCCGCTGCTCGATGATAGCGCACGTCTCCATATCACAGATCTCGTCACTCAAATGGGAGACACCCACTCTATGATCCTGATCTCTCCCCATGCTTTCATCACGGCTCTGGTCTCTTAAGAAAGGTCGTCAAGGATCGACGATTCCTATCGGACGAGGATGTGCAGCATGCAGATCTCCTCCACACAGCACCGGCACATCGTGTTTTACCAGACGGCTGACTTCAACTAGGTGCGACAGTGGCGATTCTGCCTGATTGGCACACCAATTCTGGACTGTAAGGCATTGGAACGGAAACTTTTTGCGTAACAAAGCTTCCAAAATAGAAGTTTTACTGCAGAGATCGCTGTTGATTCATATCATGATTACTAGTTTCCGCAAAGTTATACTGCCATCTTCAGATCTGTAAGTGCTACAAATACAGGGTGTTTATAAATGAATATTGGGATTTTAACACTTTATAATAATTATTATATTATATTAGACTTACAGTTATAAATGATATGTCAAATGAAAGAGCAACTCAAACAGTTTTACCAAGAACCTTATAAATGTTCGAGGCAAAGGCCTTGCTGCAGTGGATACATTGGTTCCCGTGAGATTACCGAAGTCAAGTGTTGTCAGGCGTGGCCGGCACTTGGATGGGTGACCATCCGGGCCGCCATGGGCTGTTGCCATTTTTCGGGGTGCACTCAGCCTCGTGATGCCAATTGAGGAGCTACTCGACCGAATAGTATTGGCTCCGGTCAAAGAAAACCATCATAACGACCGGGAGAGCGGTGGTGACCACACGCCCCTCCTATCCGCATCCTCAACTGAGGATGACACGGCGGTCGGATGGTCCCGATGGGCCACTTGTGGCCTGAAGACAGAGTGCTTTTTTTTTATAAATGTTCAATGTGAGCCCCATTTGTTACATGGCACACATCAAGTCTATAGTCAAGTTTTTCCCAAACGTTATTAAATGTGTCTTCAGTGATTGTAGCAACAGCTGCTTCAATCCAGTTTCTTAATTCAGGGAGGCTTGCTGGTAGCGGAGGCATGTACACATGATCCTTGATGAATCCCCAAAGGAAAAAATCGCATCACGTTAGGTCGGGTGAACGTGGAGGCTATTCAAAGCAAGCCCTGTCAAGGGGCCCTTTGCGGCCAATCCAGCGCTTGGGTACAGTGAAGTTCAACCAATCACGTACTTCGCTATGCCAGTGAGGTGGTGCACCATCTTGCTGAAAAATGAAGTTCTCTGGCTCATCTTCTTCCAACTGAGGGAAGAGCCATTGCTCTAGTGTATCAAGATAACACGAGCCAGTTACAGTAGGTTCACCAAAAAAAGTAAAGGCCCATAAACTTTCCGCCAGGATACAGCACAAAAAACAGTTACTTTAGGGGAATCTCGTTGCATTTGTACCACCTCGTGAAGATTTTCTGAGCACCAGATGCGCACATTGCGAGTGTTAACATATCCACTAAGGTGAAAGGTCGATTCATCACTGAAGACAACATGATCCAGAAAATCTTCATCGTCATGAAACAACATTTCGTTTGCAAAGTTGGCACGTAATCCATGGTCTGCCAGCTTTAGAGCCTGTAATAACTGTGGATGGTAAGGACGTAGTTGTACGCGTTTTCTTAAAACTTTCCAAGCAGTCGACACAGGAACTTGTAATTCACGACTAGCCTTCCGGACTGATTTCTTTGGGCTACGCGTGAACGACTCTCTCACTCGCTCAACAGCCTCTTCACTAACTCTTGGTCGTCCTGTGCTCTTCCCTTTACAAAGGCAGTCAGTATCTTCAAATTGATGATACCATCTACGAATGTTATTATCACTTGGAGGATCACAACCGAACTTCAGCCGGAACGCACATTGCACAGTAACTACAAATTCGGTCTTTGCAAACTGCAAAACACATGCTTTCTGTTCACTAGTCGCCATCTTCGTTACTACCGCTGTCTAGCGGACTGCGACGGGACCATTGCGCGCTGTGCATGCGCACTGGTGCCAAACACAACTGTTTGAGTTGCTCTTTCATTTGACATATCATTTATAACTGTAAGTTTAATATAATAAATATTACACTACTGGCCACTAAAATTGCTACACAAAGAAGAAATGCATATGATATATGGGTATTCATTGGACAAATATATTATACTAGAACTGACATGTGATTACATTTTCACGCAATTTGGGTGCATAGATCCTGAGAAATCAGTACCCAGAAAAAACACCTCTGGCCATAATAACGGCCTTGATACACCTGGGCATTGAGTCAAACAGAGCTTGGATGGCGTGTACAGGTACAGCTGCCCAAGCAGCTTCAACACGATACCACAGTTCATCAAGAGTAGTGACTGGCGTATTGTGACGAGCCAGTTGCTCGGCCACCGGTGACCAGACGTCTTCAATTGGTGAGAGATCTGGAGAATGTGCTGGCCAGGGCAGCAGTCGAACATTTTCTGTATCCAGAAAGGCCCGGACAGGAACTGCAATATGCGGTCGTGCATTATCCTGCTGAAATGTAGGGTTTCGCAGGGATCGAATGAAGGGTAGAGCCACGGGTCGTATCACATCTGAAATGTAACGTCCACTTTTCAAAGTGTCGTCAATGCGAGCAAGAGGTGACCGAGACGTGTAACCAATGGCACCCTATACCATCACGCCGGGTGATACGCCAGTATGGCTACGACGAACACACGCTTCCAATGTGCGTTCACCGCGATGTCGCCAAACACGGATGCGACCAACATGATGCTGTAAAGAGAACCTAGATTCATCTGAAAAAATGACGTTTTGGCATTCGTGCACCCAGGTTCTTCGTTGAGTACACCGTCACAGGTCCTCCTGTCTGTGATGCAGTGTCAAGGGTAACTACAGCCATGGTCTCCGAGCTGATAGTCCTGAACCCACCGATTCCATATTCTGCTAACCGTCATTGGATCTCGACCAAAGCGAGCAGCAATGGCGCGATACGATAAACCGCATCGCAATAGGCTACAATCCGACCTTTATCAAAGTCGGAAACGTGATGGTACGCATTTCTCCTCCACACACGAGGCATCACAAGAACGTTTCACCAGGCAACGCCGGTCAACTGCTGTTTGTGTACGAGAAATCGGTTGGAAACTTTCCTCATGTCATCACACTGTAGGTGTCGCCACCGGCGCCAACCTCGTGGGAATGCTCTGAAAAGCTAATCATTTGCATATCACAGCATCTTCTTCCTGTCGGTTACATTTCGCGTCTGTAGCACATCATTTTCTTGGTGTAGCAATTTTAGTGGCCAGTAGTGTATAAAGCGTTAAAACCCCGATATTCATTTATATACAACCTGTATGTTACAACAGCCGGCCGGGGTGGCCGAGCGGTTCTAGGCACTACAGTCTGGAACCGCGCGACCGCTACGGTCGCAGGTTCGAATCCTGCGTCGGGCATGGATGTATCTGATGTCCTTAGGTTAGTCAGATTTAAGTAGTTCTAAGTTCTAGGGGACTGATGACCTTAGAAGTAAGGTCCCATAGTGCTCAGGGCCATTTGAACCATTTGTATGTTACAACGTTTACAGTTATCACATACAATTTCGAAGATAGCAGTAATTGAGTTTTACATACCATGGCTTAGGTGAATATAAAGCGACTACATGTGGTAGGGTAGGGCGAGTCTAGTTGAGCAAAGGGGACAGTTGGGCAATCGAAATATGTTGGAAACTGTTCACCACACGCTAGTACATCAAACAGCGGAAAGGAGCGGTCGTGGGAGGGGAATCCATCGCGCGACCGCCAGTGACGGCTTGTGCATCGAGTGAAGTATGAGTTCACGTGTGCATTGTTTATTTTGTGATCAAAAAGTAAAATAATCGTAAACCGCAATATTTCTTCTGTACCCGTCAAATGTTATCTGTTCTCAATCAGGTAAGTGTTAAACTTACATAAATTTAGTATATTTTTGATATGTATAAAAGTTCTGGATATAATTCTAACCGTTGTTCGTAACCTCACTTTTGCTTTAAATTTTTGGGTTGAGCAATAGTTGCTCAACTAACCCCAGGACTGGGAACGAAAGTAATCTGGTATTCCGGTCCGACGATTCGGAAAGCCCGCCGGAAGGCACGGACTTGGATGACGGCCGCTGGAAGGCACCTGCCAAACCCGCGAGCGCCGCCGTCGCCGCCACAGCGCTGCGTATGGACGCACGCCCAACGCGCCGCAGCGGCCGCGTCTTATAAGCCGCGGGGCCACAGCACGCTCTTTTCCTCTGTTATGCCCATCACACCTGGACCGCCGCCCCTCCTACCTTCTACAGATCCCTTCAAATCCTGAAACGCCATGCGCTCCGCCTCGCCTATCGCATCCGCCTCCCCTCCCCCACGCGGATCCTCTACGACTTAATTCCGTTCCCACACCTCCTCCTTTTCCTCGAAGGGATACGGATCCTCTACACCTCCCGCAAACTTGATCCCCCTCACCCACTTGTCTCTCCCATCCTTTCCCACCCCCGTCCGTTGCCGTGCCTGTATTCCCACATCCCACCCACTCTCCATCTCTCCACACTCCATACCCTTGCCCATGGTGGCTTCCGCCAACTCCTCCTCCCTGATGATGCCCTCATCCCCTCCATCTACCCCTCCCACCAACTTTGATCCTTTCCTTCTGCCCCCTGTGTTTTTCCTCCAAGGCACCCTCTTTCCCTTCTCTCCCTCCTCTCTTCCTACCTCCCTCCCCTCCCCCACTCCCCGGGCTTCCACAGACCCCCCTACCCTCTTCCCTCCCCCTCCCTTCTCCTCTCCCACTGGTATCAACCCCCTCCCCCTCTACCTCCTACCCTCACCTCTACCCTCTGGCAGGCTCCTGGATTTTTTTGTGTGTAAACAGTGCGTTTTTCGTGCACCGGAGATCATCGCCACAGTGCTCATGTTTATCGTCCCGTCAGTGTCTCTCCGTCCGAGCTCCTCGATTCACGCGTGACATTCTGTATTCTCCGTTGTATGCAGTCTTTATTTTTTTTTTTTAATCCGAGCAGTGCGTCAGTGAACGACTTCGTTTATTTTATTATGTTTGTCTTCCGTTTTTGCCCTCCATGTACGTTTGTTTTTCTGTATTCCTGTTGTACGGTGTGTCTTTTCTAGGGCTAAAGAGCGGCATAAATAGGCCGATGCCGGCCTACCTTGTTTGTAAGGTATCAAAATTACAATAAAAAAAAAAAAAACGGCACGCTCTTCTGTCTTGTCTCGACTCCGCTTTCGTGAACTTCTATAGCTTATGCTTATTTTGTTTTAGGATGCGGCCTTATAAAAGAAAGACTACAAGAGGTTCTTACACTACTGAAGACTTAAATGATGCTGCCAAGGCTGTAGATGATGAGGGAGAAAGTGTGAATACCGCCGCCAAAGAATTCGGCATCAAACGTATAACTTTGACAAGATTTTTGGAGAAAAATGCAACCCCGAGGACTCTTTAAAAAATGCTTGTTACAAATAGCATCAATCTTCTATGGATATTCCCCAAAAGACGTTCGTCGCCTTGCCTACGAGTGTGCTGCTAAATTTGGCATTAAAATTCTATCCTCCTGGACTGCAAATAAGATGGCCGGAAAAGAATAGCTTCCGATTTTTTTAAAACGAAATCCGGAGCCATCCATTCGAAATCCCGAACCCACCAGCCTTGATAGGGCAACGTCATTTAATGCCGAGAATTTCAAAGTTTTTGTTTTTACAAATTAGCTGAAGTAATGGATAAACATGGATTCAGTGCGTCAGACATATGGAATGTAGATGAAACAGGAGTGTCCACTGTGGTGATGCCAAATAAAATTGCAGCTGCCAAGGGTAAGCGTAACGTCGGTGCCATCACTTCTGGAGAGCGAGGGACCAACGTTACAGTAGTAGTGCTGTATCTGCTTATGGAAACACAGTACCTCCTATGTTTGTGTTTCCCAGAAAAAATGTGAAGTGACACTTTCTTAATTGTGGTCCCTCTGATTGTACAGGAGTAGGCAATACCAGTGGATGGGTTACTGACGAAGAATTCCATCAGCTTATGCAATATTTTATAAAACACGTAAAACCGTCTATGGAGCA
Source organism: Schistocerca cancellata (assembly GCF_023864275.1). NCBI lineage: Eukaryota > Metazoa > Arthropoda > Insecta > Orthoptera > Acrididae > Schistocerca > Schistocerca cancellata. The sequence goes on along the minus strand of NC_064626.1, from coordinate 1,138,600,149 downwards.
CCTTGTTTTGTTAGTCTTAGACAATCACTCTTTTGTATCCTGCCTGGATACGCGGCGCGTGGGTCTGCTCCTGAAAACTGAAGGGTAGGCCGGATGTAGGAATCTAGGAGGAGCAGGTGAGGTAGAACACTTGGTACTACAATTAAAAGTGGTTTTACTTAACTTTGGCTGAGATGAGCACGTAGGTACGAAGCTGTACATCAAGTTACAAAGGCAAAATCTGTAGTGGTTCGCCCACTATGAAATATAAACAATGTTGCTTGGTCGCCTACTCGGAATCAAATGGGCTGAATCTGGAGCGGCGCTCGTAGATCTGCGCAGCGCCGGCTAGAGGGCGCTGTAGTCGGTGTCGGTGTCGTCGTGCCAACCTAAGAACTTGTGCCTACGCCGTGGCATCGTAGCTATCGATACCACACACTCCTCTCATTTGAACAAGATAACACAAAATTTGGCCAAAGAGAACGGAGTTGTAATGTTGTCCTTTCCGCCGCATTGAAGCCACAAGCTGCAGCCATTGGATGTCTCAGTCTTTGGACCAATCAAAAAGTACTGCGCTGCTGCTCATTACATAGCTACGAAATAGCCCGGGCAAGACCCTCCCTATTTACGATGTACCAAATACTGTTGCTGATTCGTTGCCAATGGCTCAGACAAGTATAAGTATTGTCCACACTTTCCGAAAGACTAGCATCTTCCCGTGTAATGCGAACATTTTTAGTAAGGATGAGTTTTCCTCATCATTTGTAACCGACCGTCCAGATCCAGAAACTGTCGAGCTGAAAAAAGATCGTCCAGAGCAACCTGTAGGACTAATGTCCGACACTGAACCTAATCCCAGTCCTACGTCCACCAGCCAAACTGGACCTGAACCTTGTACAAGCAGTAAAGAAAATGAGCCGTTCAATCTAACGCATACATTTTCTCCAGAAACTGTTCGACCATATCCAAAAGAAGGTCCTAGAAAACCAACCAAAACTAACAGAAGAAAGAGGAAAGCTCCTGCTCTAAAAGACACTCCCGAAAAGAACGCATTGCAAGAGGAACAAAATAAAACCACTACAAAAATAAAAAGGACAAGATACAACATTGATAAAAAGAAAAGAAGAGTGTTTCTAAAAAAATACTTCAGTCAAGTGAGGAAAGCAACTATGATGACTCTTTCTGTCTGGTTTGTTATTAAGGCTATTCTGCAAGTTTACCAGAGGAAGCTTGGATCCAATGGGCACATATAAAATGTGCGTCAGATGCTGGTCTTAATTTCATTTGTGTTAATTGCAACAGCGACTACGACGATTACATTTCCAAGATCTTATAAATATTTTATTTTTTAATATAAGCTATACTGATAATTACGTAAATATTCAAGTCTGATTTTGAATATAAATACTGAGTCTAATCCAAAAGTTAATCTTAAGATACGTTAATATTTTGTTGATTCTATTTTTTATTTATTATTAAAAGAAAATTACTTTTAGTTTTACTGTTACACCATTAAAAGACTATAAATAAAAAGTTGATAGGTGTCTAGCTAACAATGAACCCATGGTTTGACTAGATTTCTAAGAACTCATTTCGCCCCATACCCTTGCTCAACTTGCCTCATCTATGGGGTACATTGAGCGTACTTGACCATTCGCATTTAAACAGCTCTACCCCTTAAAAGTGACTTGTTAGAAATAAATTACTATGGACACTTTTGCAAAGGGATAATTTACTTACCCATCAGTATGCATAATATCCATTAAGACTTGTCGTTGAGGAGCTATAACCAATTAAGTGCAAAATTGCTCAACTAGCCCCATCCTATCCTACCTTGCCATCTGGCCATTGAAACCATTGAGGAAAACAGTGAAATTAAAAGTATTACGTACAAGAAAGCGCTAAAATTTTTTCTTGGTGACTCCAACGTGTCATACAAATACATTTTATGCCTGAGCTTTTGCAGCCTTCGAGTACCAAACTTTTGCATACTTTATGTCAATAATTTTAGTCAGTTTCATGTACAACGTAAAAATGGTGTTGTTCTATTTCTGTATGTTATAAACATGAGAACCTATCAGGTTACGTATTGTTAATATGTTGTATTGGAGTAGGTTTGGAGATTGTACCATGCTGTTACGATGCATTTACGTTACTATCCTGACGTAGACCACACTTACATATCCTGTGGTTCCATACTGTAATGTGACGATGTTTAAGATGACCTGGATTGGCTGCTGTTTCCCGTCCATGTATTTTGTGACGTATTATATTAACCCTAAGAAATGGGTATACAATATAATACCTACAAATCTTACATAAACTTTATAAAGTGTAATAATCGTTTTATTCTCAGCATTTTAGGTAAATTCGCACATTAGCATAGCCTGGTTAAGGCTCTTATGAGATGCATTCAGCTTTACCACTGTTTACGTTACAATTATATGTTAACAGTTCAAAAATGGTTCAAATGGTTCAGAGCACTATGGGACTTAACTTCTGAGGTCATCAGTCCCCTAACAACTTAGAACTACTTACACCTAACTAACCTAAGGACACCACATACATCCATGCTCGAGGCAGGATTCGAACCTGCGACCGTAGCGGTCTCGCCTAGAACCGCTCGGCCACTCCGGCCGGCTATGTTAACAGTGTTAATATTTTGTTAACAATCTTTTCACGTCCTCTAATGTTGGTTTGTCATCAATATTACTATCTTGCTGCATCTAGTATAAAATGTTGAGTACTGATAATCATCGGTCTAATGTAGCCTCTATGCATACTGCCAATTTTGTAACACACAGTTATATGCCTCCCACTGTCCTGCTCCCATCTACAAGATTTTGTAATTGTATGACGTCATGTATTTTACCATGCTTTATTTTTATTGTATCTATAAAACTGTAAAAAAAGTGTATACATATGTATTGCTATCACTTTTTTATCTTCAAATTGTATTGATTATGATGCTGGAACATATTTTAAAACTTAACGGAAATGTAAATTATTTTCTGTAAATATTTTTCCATCACTATAATCGCAAACATTACTGCATACTATATAATGTAGCAACAATTTTGTAAACTTGGTGTTATTGTAAGCAAACTGACATACTTCATATAAAGCTTAATATTGTTGATACATTACACACAGTTCGTCGAGATTGCAGCCACCTGGTGGGGCTTTGTAGTATTATGTAACTCTTTTGACAACTTTGTGGTAGAACAGAGCCGGTTGCCAACAGACACACATCTTACAGAAGTGTATGTGCTCTATTTGTTGTACCTGGCGTTTATTGTAGTGTCTTACTGTTGGATGGGAGTATCTTTTCTGTGAGGTAAACATTATATTAGTCTATGACGTTGGAGTCACATAAAAATTTTTTAGCTCTTTTTTTACGTAATAATTTTAATTTCGCAGTTTACCTCCTCGGCTTCAATGGCCAGGCGGCAACGTGCCACATGTAGTGGCTTTATAATTCACACATGTTGTGGTATGTAAAACCGAATTACTGTTTTTTTTCGAAATTATGTATCATAATTATAAACGTTGTAACATATGTTGAGCACTTACACATATGAAGATGGCAATATAACTTTTCTGAAACTAGTAATGAGAATAACATCAACTGCGATTAGGGCAGTGAAACTTCTTCTATACTGGAAGTTTCTTTTTCTTTTTTTTAACACCTTAACATGTCATAACATAACGACCCATATTCTACTTAGTATTTTCTACATATTTCTTTCGCAATCAATTTTGTGGATATTTAGTAGATTGAAGTGGACGGAGGGGTAAGGAAAAGAAAGGGAAAGGACTATTGATGTCACTTGGATCGGACTTTATGCCGAATCAGTGGCGATGAGTGAAAATGTTTGCCCAAACAGGACACGAACCTGCGATCTCCTGCTTGCTAGGCAGTTTCGTTAACCACTGCGCCACCCGGACACAGTGTTGCAGACTGTCACGGCACGTCTCCCGGCCGACTTCCGCTTCCACCTAGCGCCCCCTATCCGCAGTCCCTTTCCTTGTCCTCCATGCTCGCTACTTTGAGACTCCTGCACGAGGTCGAACGTGATTGTGCATCTGTACTGACGGCGGTGGAACCATTGCCCGTCGAGGCAAATCAGTTATACATGTTACATGGGTCTATCCTATCTTAACTTCATATATAATTTCATGCATTCATATATAATTAAGGAGAAAATATAAAAATGCAGTAAATGAAGCAGGTAAAAAGGAATACAAACGTCTCCAAAATGAGATCGACAGGAAGTGGAAAATGGCTAAGCAGGGATGGCTAGAGGACAAACGTAAGGATGTAGAGGTAAGGGGTAAGGTAGATACTGCCTACAGGAAAATTAAAGAGACCTTTGGAGAAAAGAGAACTACTTGCATGAATATCAAGAGCTCAGATGGAAACCCAGTTCTAAGCAAAGAAGGGAAGGTAGAAAGGTGGAAGGAGTATATAGTGGGTCTATACAATTGCGATGTACTTGAGGACAATATTATGGAAATGGAAGAGGATGTAGATGAAGATGAAATGGGAGATATGATACTGAGGGAAGAGGTTGACAGAGCACTGAAAGACCTAAGTCGACAACATTCCATTAGAACTACTGACAGCCTTGGGAGAGCCAGTCCTGACAAACCTCTACCATCTGTTGAGCAAGATGTATGAGACAGGCGAAATACCCTCAAACTTCAAGAAGAATATAATAATTCCAATCCCAAAGAAAGCAGGTGTTGACAGATGTAAAAATTAGCGAACTATCAGCTTAATAAGTCACGGCTGCAAAATACTAACGCGAATTCTTTACAGACGAATGGAAAAATTGGTAGAAGCCGACCTCAGGGAAGATCAGTTTGGATTCCGTAGAAATATTGGAACACGTGAGGCGATACTGACCCTACGACTTATCTTAGAATATAGATTAAGGAAAGACAAACCTACATTTCTAGCATTTGTAGACTTAGAGAAAGCTTTTGACAATGTTGACTGGAATATTCTCTTTCAAATTCTGAAGGTGGCAGGGGTAAAACACAGGGAGCGAAAGGCTATTTACAATTTGTACAGAAACCAGATGGCAGTTATAAGAGTCGAGGGACATGAAAGGGAAGCAGTGGTTCGGAAGCGACTGAGACAGGGTTGTAGCCTCTCCCTGATGCTATTCAAACTGTATATTGAACAAGCAGTAAAGGAAACAAAAGAAAAGTTCGAAGTAGGTATTAAAATCCATGGACAAGAAATAAAAACTTTGAGGTTAGCCGATGACATTGTAATACTGTCAGAGACAGCAAAGGACTTGGAAGAGCAGTTGAACGGATTGGACAGAGTCTTGAAAGGAGGGTATTAGATGAACATCAACAAAAGTAAAACGAGGACAATGGAATGTAGTCGAATTAAGTCGGGTGATGCTGTGGGAATTAGATTAGGAAATGAGACACTTAAAGTAGTAACGGATTTTTGCTATTTGGGGAGCAAAATAACTGATGATGGTCGAAGTAGAGAGGATATAAAATGTAGACTGGCAATGGCAAGGAAAGCGTTACTGAAGAAGAGAAATTTGTTAACATCGAGTATAGGTTTAAGTGTCAGGAAGTCGTTTCTGAAAGTATTTGTATGGAGTGTAGCCATGTATGGAAGTGAAACATGGACGATAAATAGTTTGGACAAGAAGAGAATAGAAGCTTTCGAAATGTGGTGCTACAGAAGAATGTTGAAGATTATATGGGTAGCTCATATAACTAATGAGGAGGTACTGAATAGAATTGGGAAGAAGAGGAGTATGTGGCACAACTTGACTAGAAGAAGGGATCGGTTGGTAGGACATATTCTGAGGCATCAAGGGATCACCAATTTAGTATTGGAGGGCAGCCTGGAGGCCAAAAATCGTAGAGGGAGATCACGAGATGAATACACTGACCAGATTCAGAAAGATGTAGGTTGCAGTAGGTACTGGGAGGTGAAGAAGGTTGCACAGGATAGAGTAGCATGGAGAGCTGCATCAAACCAGTCTCAGGACTGAATACCACAACAACAACAACAACAACAACAACAACATGTGTAATTTTGCAAATGATTTCCACATTTTTTCTTATCAGTGCATTTATTTTCAGAATCGTTATCTGACATTTGTCTCTTCTTTACCAATTTTCCCGCAGCCCATGATAATTGATCCACACATATATTCTCTGACCTTTCCTTCACATATTAAGGAATATCGTACTGGTTGGGTCGGTCCCCAGTTGCCATGGCTTGATCGTCAGTGAACAGTAAGAATTATGCTGGACGGTAACAAAAAGTATATGTTTTACGAAAAAGTGATCATCAAGTTAGAGAGTGCCAAAGTTACACAAACACGTCTGCCATGCGGGCAAATGGACTGCAGTGAGCATATTGTGTGCAGATTATTGTAACAGTGTGTAACGACTTGTCAATGTGTTTTAATTGTGTTGGTATCAGGCACGAATAGATGCACATGCTGAACATAGTTACTGTCTCCTATAGTGTTCACCAAGAATGCACGGTGATTCACGAAGATATGCAAATATTTTAGTATGTTATTCTACAAGTAAAACTAAAGAAAAAGGTCACATAAACTTAGGTGCACAAATGTTTAGTTACAGAGTTACAGCTAATAAAAGATTTTCCCTGAAATTTAGCAACTTTGCTGATGTAAAGGCATCGCAAAACTGTACGAGGTTAAAGTAATGCACGATTTCCATTTATTTTGTTGTTATTGATCTGGTAAATCTAATAAAACATGTCCCAGACGTGTATCTGCAGTAGTTTTCCAGAAAATTAAGAAAAAGAAACATGTAATTTCATAAATATTTTAATTTATTAACTGCTTGGCCAAATTTGTTTTTCTAAATTCCATGCAATTGCCCAAAGTTATCTTCAGAAATTATAGTGAATTTAATTTTGGAAAAATGATGGTAATAACGTTAACTGAAATTGTATGAATGTGTCTGATAATCCGCTTTTATTAATACTATAGGCACACATGAATTAAGGTTAAACTAGAAAAAACAAAGCTCAGTGTTAAGGAAGATGTACAATGTACATACAATTTCACAAGACATTCACAGTAAATGTTCAAAAATGCCTTCACCGAGTTCAATTCATTTAGCTGCAAGTGTATAAACAGATTTTGTTGCTTGTTCTTAATTTCTCCTATTGCATTCACAATGTTAGCAAGTAATGCCTCAATGTTGTTGTTATGATTTTTCACTGAACAGTACAGAAAACTAAGACATTTCAAGGTTAGCAAACGACTGAAACAACTCAATGACATAAACGTTTCTACATTCTTAATGGAAAGTAAACAAATTTACTTGTATCTTGCATCTCTGGGTGTTCTGGAAAACTACTGCAGATACACATCTGGGACATGTTTTATTAGATTCTCCAGACCAATAACAACAAAATACATGGAAATTGTGCTTTACTTTAACCTCGTAAAGTATTGCGATGGCTGCATATTAGTGAAGTTGCTAAATTTCAGCTGGCCGTTGTGCCCAAGCGGTTCTAGGCGCTTCAGTCTGGAACCGTGCGACTGCTACAGTCGCAGGTTCGAATCCTGCCTCGGGCATGGATATGTGTGATGTCCTTAGTTAGTTAAGTATAAGTAGTTCTAAGTTCTAAGGGACTGATCACCTCAGATGTTAAGTCCCATAGTGCTCAGAGCCATTTAAACCATTTGAGCTAAATTTCAGGCAAAACATTTTATTAGCCGTAACTCTGTAACTAAACATTTCCAGACCTATGTTTATATGAACTTTTTTATTTAGTTTCACTTGTAGCATACTAAAATATTTGCATTTCTTCGTAAATCACCCTGTATATGGCTCCACTCGGTGCAAAACTATGTGGCCTTCCGTACTGCAAAATCTGTATTCCCGGAATATAGTATTACCAAGCAGCAAAAATCCGACCGAAACAACTGCCGTTGCAGTCAAAACTGATAATGTCTTATCCATTAGGTCAGAGTCATAAAAATAAAAGGTAAGCTTGCAACATTATTCGATCACTGAGCATCGCAAATTTAATCGGAGGTGTTTAAAGAGGGATACAATTTGTGAATTCGTAAGCTGTGATTTTTAGAATGTGACAAATTGGAACTAAAAGTTGCAGTTACCAAAACAACAGCGTTCACAGAAATGGCCACAGTCTAACATAACAGTCGCGACACTCACTGCTGTAAAAGTTGTTACCGTTTGACAAATGGAGCTACACTAGCGCTACAAGCGGGGAGTAAGATGAACGTCAGACGTGTCGTAAGCATAATGTTTGTTTTGCATCCATTTCCTACGTAATTTACGAAATATTTGAGTTATTTTCTTTCCTTTAAGGGTTTGCGTAGTATCAGAAGGCATATATGTTTCTAAAAATGATTCTAAAATAAGCGCAAGTGTGGACAAAAACGGTGAATCGAGAGGCAAGCTACAACACATTAGTGAAGAAACACTTGTGACATTGGATAGAACTGCAGTTTACCACGTTGATATCAAAAGAATATAAATACACAGATCCACACGTAAGAAGCGCAGACATGCAAAAGCGATCGACAGCTGATTTATCGTTCTGTAGGCCTACTGTGTTTGTCATTGTTGTAGCCTGTTGCCACAAGTACGACCTTCATCTTTATATTATTCTAAGTGGGACAAGCAACTGCCAAATAGTGGGAGAAATATGTTGAAAACATTATAATGAGCTGATTACATTTCACGCAAAACCAAATATTTGAGTAATTTTCAAACAATCTGTCAGTAGTGAACAAGGTGCTAACAAAATAATGTCATCGCACGAAGGAAAAATTAAGCGACTAACAACAGAAGTGAATGAAACACATACCAAACGTTTTTGTAAGACACGAATAACTCCACTTAATCTAACCACTTCATCGTCAAAGCATGTCTGTGTTGATGATTCACACGAATTTGCCACTGATACATGGAGAGTTGAACTGGCTGCTTCTGTGTCATAGGACTGTTTTACAGCTTTAGATGGATTGTCGAATCTTTGTGGCAGTTTCCTCTTCATCGTCAGTTGAGGTGGCTTATTTTGGATGTCAAACAGTGTGGGTACTGCATTCTACACGAGTTTATTATTGTCTGCGTTCATGAACTGGTTTTGTTCGAAATTTAGCGAACAAAACCTAATATTATTATAAAGGTAAACTGGGTGTTTTTTCGTAAGGTCTTCTCGTCTGCTACTAACTAACCATGTTCTGCTCCTAAAACGAAACATTAATCATTAATACACATGTAGTTTGCAAGTGAATCCTGACGATACACTTTTGTAACATGATGGTATATACTTCTCAGGATCCTTAGGAAACGTAAAGAAGACAGCTGTGGTATCTTCTTCCTGTTGTTGCTGGAATTTATTGCGCTACAAACGCTCCAGCTTGTAAAAACCTTTGTAGAAATCAAAATAAACAACCACTATTCGCTTCCACAATCGCGCCGAACTCACAGTTTAACCTACTGGCCGCTTGGGGCGCTGCTGGCGCGGTAGGCAACAAAATCGAGGCGAAGTGTCGCGACTGTTATGTTAGACTGTGGAAATGGCTGACGCGGAAAGTCGTCGTAGTCAGAGATAATTGTACATACTGGCGGGGCACGGCACAATGCTCTCGGCGGAGAGGCTGCGTCGCGGCGACCGCAGCGACGCGCTGCGGAGGGCGCGCGAAGTCTCCAGGCTGTCCGGCGTCATGCTGCACGTCGGGCTCCTAGTCCTGTGGACGGGAGGTGCACACGTCGCCTCACTCCCTGCTCTTTCTTTCCTAGCGTCGTATCTGAGTTCAGCGAGGCAGACAATTCTCAAATCAATGACACACCAGTCGCAACTTGTCCTCTCCAAATTGATAGTATCTGTGAATCTGCTACCACTCAAGCCCAGTTTTCGCGTGTTTGCTTTAGGGTGCAAAACAGCTGAGGTCATAAGCGCCCAAATTGTGAGCTAAAATGGACCCTTTCTATGCCAAGAACTCCACGCTTCTCGAAGCTGGCACACATAGGAGCCTAAACGGCGTTAACAGATGTGTAAAAGTCTAATTAATAATGATGGTTAAAGTGGAACGCCAGTTGAAAAGCAACAGACACAGTGGAATGGTAAAATGGACAATTACGACGGCTGTCCTTTTCTAGGACACTTTGGGAAATTAAATCTCTCTTATGCGATCTTAAGTTTTCCTGGCGTATTTCTAATTTGAATAGTTCTCGGGTATCAGACCGGGTAGCGTCGTAATTTCTCCACAACATTTCGGCAGACGTACACGCTGCCATCTTCAGGTGCTTCCTGACGAATGCTGTGCTGTTCCTCTCGGCGCCCTATATATACTAGCCGTTACCCCCTGCACCGTTCCTCTCCTAGAGTCTTCGGTGCGGCCGGCGCGGCGGCTACTGGAGATGGTGGGGGAAGCGGCGCCTGGGTCTGAACTGGGGTCTGCAGTCTCCCTGCTGCCGCCGTCGGGGGCGGTCCTCGATCTCTCGGACCGCATCTTTCTCTCCAGGCTGAGTGTTGGGTTCCAAGCCTGACAAAGTTGAAGGCCGCTTTCTTTATTAATTAGATCGTCCTGTAGTCGGATTTCGATGGCCTCTTTATTCCGCCCCCCTGCAAAAACCTTGACTCTGCTGGGTTCAGTGAAAGATGACCTAGGCCTTCGTAAACCAGGCGTTTATAAAATTCCCTGTCAGTGCGGAAAATCATACATTGGGGAGACAGTGTGCACTGTAGAAGAGAGGTGCCGCGAACACAAGCGCCATACCGAATTACACCAGGTCACTAAATCAGCCGTGGCTGACCAATGTATGAAGACTGGCCATACTATGGAGTATGAAAAAACAAAAATATTCTGTCGATCCTCCTACTTCTAGGACTGCGTTACTAAAGAGGCCATCGAAATCCGACTACAAAACGATCTAATTAATAAAGACACCGGCCTTCAACTTAGTCAGGTTTGGAACCCTGCACTCAACCTGGAGTGAAAGATGCGGTCCCAGAGACCGACGACCGCCCCCGACGGCGGCAGCAGGGAGACTGCAGTCCCCAGTTCAGACCCAGGCGCCGCTTCCCCCACCATCTCCAGTAGCCGCCGCGCCGGCCGCACTGAAGACACCAGGAGAGGAACGGTGGAGGGGGTAACGGCTAGCATATATAGGGCGCCGAGAGGAACAGCACAGCATTCGCCAGGAACCACCTGAAGATGGCAGCGTGTACATCTGCCGAAATATTGTGGCGAAATTACGACGCTACCTGGTCAGATACCCGAGAACTGTCCAAATTAAATCTCTCTTGCCACTTTGCTATAGCGGGTAGAAAGCAGAACGTGGTCTACAGCCTGTACTGTTTCTGCTAAGACCGCGGGTAGCTCAAACGAGACACACATATTAAAACGCAAGCAGTTATAAACTGACACAGGGTTAGAAAGTGGCGCACCATTAGTAGTCTGCTGCGATGGGAAGAAAGTTGTGTGGGGTTGTCATGTAACAGATGGCGACGACGTAAAAGAAAGAATGCAGCCCAGTTAAAATTATCTCCTTGCGATGAAGTGGACGAGAGGAATTCGCCAGGGCTGTAGGGAGGGCTTTAAATTCTGTGAGCTCGTCCCACAGAGAGGCGACCAGTGTTCGAACCATAGTGCTACGAAGTCAAAGAGTCGGAGGGGGCAGCGCTGCTAAAAATGCCTGGGAAGCTGAGCTGCAGCCTCGGCAGGTGTAACAGCAGCCTCATTCCCTGATATGCACCTCCAGGAGTCAGTACCAGCACCGGCAAGCGAGTGAAGGATCCGTTGTACTCAAAGGTGGTATCTATACGTCACACAGAGGCGTTGCAGACTATGGATTTGGAGCTACCGTGTCGCCGGACGTACAAGCTGACAAGATACAGGAAGAACAGTTTTGCAGTAAAAACCAGGCACCTCTTCGCCCACAATAAAGGCGTATCCTGTACCACGACCATCCTCAGTAATTCAACCAGCGTAAGCAGGTCCACTATCGAATGCAAACGACCTTCTGTCGGTTACACAACAAGCAGAAATAGTTCCTTTTGCAGAGGACACTAGCATTGCAATCAATCAAAACATACGCACATCAAAAGCAGAGACGGTAAATAGTGGTCATAAAAGTATCACTCAGTGGTTTCTTGCACACATCTCACTCTCAATTTCAGAAAGGCACAGCATATTCAGTAAGGCACATCTAGAGGTACTACTCCAATGATAAGTGTAACATATGGCAAGGACATAATAACTAAGTTCGATACTTCAGAGTTTTAAGCGTCCCCATTGATGCGAGATGAGAGTTAAAAAAAAAAAAAAAAAACACACATTCTTGAACTCCTGGAACAACTTATTTCAGCCACATTTGCACTGCACGTGAATGGAAACCTTCGATAGAAACAAGTCATTAAGATAACATATTCCGCTTATTTCCATTCAACAATGACATACAGAATAATGTTCTGGAGTAACTCACGTCTGAGACAGTCTTCATTAATAAAAAACGTATTGTAGGAATGATATGTGATGCTCACCCACTTTCATCTTGTAGAGAACTGTTTAAGAAACTAGTCACTGGATTATCGTTTCGCAACATACTTAAACCCTCAATGAAGTTTGTTATAAACAGTGTACTATAGTACAAAAGCTACAATTATGTATATATAAGGGGCACTAAAATGAAAACGATGCAGATGCAAGAAAATTAAGTAAACTGTAATTTAAAAAGTAATCGCCATGCCTGTTAATACAGTTATTCAACTGTGGAACAAAACAGTGGATGCCTTCATGGAAAAAATTTGTACTGTTGCCTACAGAACCGTGATCATGGCCAGGCATGAACCTCTTTGTCTGAAGCAAATCGACGACCACAAATGTACACTACTGGCCATTAAAATTGCTACACCACGAAGATGACGTGCAATAGACGCAAAATTTAACCGACAGGAAGAAGATGCTGTGATATGCAAATGATTAGCTTTTCAGAGCATTCACACAAGATTGGCGCCGGTGGCGACACCTACATCGTGCTGACACGAGGAAAGTTTCTAACCGATTTCTCATACACAAACAGCAGTTGACCGGAGTTGCCTGGTGAAACGTTGTTGTGATGCCTCGTGTAAGGAGGAGAAATGCGTAGCATCACGTTTCCGACTTTGGTAAAGGTCGGATTGTAGCCTATCGCGATTGCGGTTTATCGTTTCGCGACATTGCTGCTCGCGTTGGTCGCGATCCAATGATGGTTAGCAGAATATGGAATCGGTGGGTTCAGAAGTGTAATACGGAACGACATGCTGGATCCCAATGGCCTCGTATCACTAGGAGTCGGGATGACAGGCATCTTATCCGCATGGCCGTAACGGATCATGCAGCCACGTCTCGATCCCTGAGTCAACAGATGGCGACGTTTGCAAGACAACAACCATCTGCACGAACAGTTCGACGACGTTTGCAGCAGCATGGACTATCAGGTCGGAGACGATGTCTGTGGTTACCCTTGACGCTGCATCACAGACAGGAGCGCCTGCGATGGTGTACTCAACGACGAGCCTGGGTGCACGAATGGCAAAACGTCATTTTTTCAGATCAATCCAGGTTCTGTTTACAGCATCACGATGGTCGCATCTGTGTTTGGCGACATCGCGGCGAACGCACATTGGAAGCGTGTATTCGTCATCGCCATACTGGCGTATCCCACAGCGTGATGGTATGGAGTGCCATTGGTTACACGTCTCGTTCACCTCTTGTTCGCATCGACGGCACTTTGAACAGTGGACGTTACATTTCAGATGTGTTACGACCGGTGGCTCTACCCTTCGTTCGATCCCTGCGAAACCCTACATTTCAGCAGGATAATGCACGAACGTATGTTGGAGGTCCTGTACGGGTCTTTCTGGATACAGATAATGTTCGACTGCTGCCCTGGCCAGCACATTCTCCAGATCTCTCACCAATCGAAAACGTCTGGTCAATAGTGGTCGAGCAACTGGCTCGTCACAATACGACAGTCACTACTCTTGATGAACTGTGGTATCGTGTTGAAGCTGCATGGGTAGCTGTACCTGTACACGCCATCCAAGCTCTGTTTGACTCAATGCCCAGGCGTATCAAGGCCGTTATTACCGCCAGAGGTGGTTGTTCTGGGTACTGTTTTCTCAGTATCTGTGCACCCAAATTGCGTGAAAATGTAATCACATGTCAGTTGTAGTATAATATATTTGTCCAATGAATACCCGTTTATCATCTGTATTTCTTCTTGGGGTAGCAATTTTAATGGCCAGAAGCGTATTTCTTCAGGGCTATAAAGATATGGAAATCACATGGCGAGAGATGGGGACTGTACGAAGAACGTGTAAGGGCTTCCCAGCCAAACTTCTGCAGTGTAGCGGAAACAACAAGCGCGCCATCTCCGTAAAAGTCATGATGACCTTTTTCTTTGACTGCAGGGGGCTGTTGCTCATTGACTTTCTAGAACACGGTGCCACAATTATAGCACAAAGATACGTGGACGCTTTGTAAAAGCTAAACACGCCATCAAGTCCAAACGCCCACGAATGTTGATGGACGGAGTCATTCTGCTGTATGATAGTGCCTGCCATCACCCTGCAAAGGTTGTTTCGACAACGCTGCGGAGGATCTTACACATCCTTAGTTAAGTTCCGATTTACATATTTTTGGAGCCCTGAAGACAGACATTCGTTGCCGTGATTTGCTTCAGACGAGTAGGTGCACGCCTGGGCAAATCATCTTCCGTAGGCAATCGCAAACATTTTTCCGTGAATGCATCGATTGTCTTGTCTCATAGTGGGATATATGTATTAACAGTTATGGTCATTAGTTTTGAAACGATAAAGAATTTAGTTAGTTTTTTCCAACTGTTTCGTTTTCATTTGACTGCCCTATTTCATTACAATACCAGAATTTAAAAAAAGACATTAACTGCAACCCGTTAAGGTTGTCTTTAGCAAAAATTGGGAACACAATGCTGCCACTAAAATTTTTTGATCACCTCCGACAGATATAAAATGTCTGAAGGACAGCAAAGTTAAAACTGAAAATAAACTGAAAAAGTATCTCCTTGATAACTGTTTCTGTTCCTTAGAAGACTCTGTATTTCTAAAGGTATGAGTAGGAATACTAATTCACATACACTATGCGATTAAAAGTATCCATACACCCCGAAAAACATACGTTTTTCATATTAGGTGCATTTTGCTGCCACCTACTGCCAGGTAATCCACATCAGCGACCTCAGTAGGCATTAGAAATCGTGAGAGAGCAGAATGGGGCACTACGCGGAATTCACGGATTTCGAAAGTGGTCAGGTGATTGGGTCTCATTTGTGTCATACGTCTGTAAGCGAGATTCCAGCACTCCTAAACATCCCTAGATCCACTGTTTCGAATGTGGCAGTGAAGGGACACGTACAGCACAAAAGCGTACAGACCGACATCGTCTGCTGACTGACAGAGACCGCCGACTGTTGAAGAGGGTCATAATGTGTAATAGGCAAACATCCATCCAGACCATCACACAGGAATTCCAAACTGCATCAGGATCCTCTGCAAGTACTATGACACTTAGGCGGGAGGTTAGAAAACTTGGATTGTAAATTCCAAGCGACGCCTCGGTTGGTGTAATGAGCGTAAACATTGGACGATTGAACAGTGGAAAAACCCGTCCCCTCCCACCCCTCACCCTCTCCTCCACCCACGATCCACTACTCTCCCCCTATTGGTCAGAAATTAAAATTTTGGAGGGAAATTCAAATTTTCGCAATAAATTGAAATTTCACTGTAAATTCAAATGTCAATTACACTCCAGGGGATATAATAATAATAAATTCTCTGTTTATAAAAATTCAATTTAGATATGGTATTGAAGTTAAAGGATGTGGGGTACTCCCTTTATTTCACAATTTTTGGAAGTTTCAAGTATTACTCTGCTGGAGGTTGAACAACTACATGCCTAACTACGTAAATAACCTGCACAGATCACCACCAAGTTGTTGTTGTTGTTGTTGTGGTCTTCAGTCCTGAGACTGGTTTGATGCAGCTCTCCATGCATCACCGAGATAACACATTTTAAAAAATCGTATGTCTATATGCACAGCTACAGATACAATACACAGTAATACACATGTTGCAAAAAACAACTATCAATCATACAAAACATTCCTTACACACTCCCACATACCAGAAAGGAATTCTAAAGATTACACATGATAATAATAACTGCACCTTCCATGGGAGAAAGTGGAGCAGAGTGCACAGCCATCCCATGCACTTGCCGCCATAGCCAGCAGCTTAAAGACGTTGCAGTGCTGTGCAGGGAGTGCGTGTGCCACTAGCACTCCACATGGTCGTCCCTCACCACGGTGGCCCACCTTAGAATGCGTGCCTGAAGACGTTTCAGTGCTGTGCAGGGAATGCGTGTGCCACTAGCACTCCACATGGTCGTCCCTCACCACGGTGGCCCACCTTAGAATGCGTGCCTGAGACATCCAGTGGCTACTGAGTCAACTGAGGCCTGCATGCTAGCAGACGCAATCTTGCGAGGCCTGCACAGCTGTGGGCAGCCTATTGGCCTGTGGGATTCCCCGCAGCCCACTGAGTACCATAAAAAAACCCTATGAACTCGCAATGGCTACCTGACAACGTGAGTGGTCTATCATTCACATGAACAACATTGAGCACTTAATGTGGCCTGTGTACAGGATGTCTTGGGTATCAGTGCAATCCTAGGTGCTTTAATCAATCTCCTCACTCCTTTCTAGTTGAGAGTGCTTTTAGTTGCATACATCACTGCCAGAATACAGTTTTTTAAACAACCTCCTTGTTTTTCTTCATCGTCTTCTTCTTCTACTATAATGATGTGCAGCTTTCAAATCTTGGCTGAAATTAGCCCCCAAACCCAGCTTAATTTTACCATGCATGATTTTCTCAACTACAAATGCTGTAATGCATTGACTTATACCAATATCCTCTCCTGCACATATTGCCTTAGCTTTATCAGCTAAAATTTCGATCTGCAGTGTGACGTCCTGGGTTATCTTTATTTGCTGCATATGTGGTGTTGTGTTCCATACACACTTTGTTGTGCAAACCGTTTTTTAAGCTTTGTTCCAGGTCCATGGTAGTTATATCTGAGAATGTGTCATTCAACCAGTAGTTTGTCAAGAATACCACCACCTCTTCTAATGTGTCTCCTGCCATGCATGTAATGCGACTGTGGTGATTATGATCTTTACACTCCATTATATAGCAAATCATCAACGTCGATCCAACTGTTTGTGTTGCAGGAAAACCAACCCATTTAACTAGCACTCTATTCCCTAAATGTCTTCTGACCCTCTCTATGAAAAGCACATCCAGTTCTCAGCTTTTCTGTAACTCTACTGTGTAAAAACTTCAAGCAATTTCTTCTCCTTTGCTGTCCTTTAAGTTATAAGTTCTAGGATTCGTTCCTTGCACATTGGAAATGGTAACTTTCACAGTTTGACGGATTTGGCCAGGTATGATTTCTCAAAGACAGCCTTATACTTTGAAATATGTACTAAGCTGCCCACATTAAATTCCTGTTTCCACGGATCCATCATTTTAATATAATTGTGTCCTGAATGTAGCAGTCCAGAATCATGAACATCAACAGCTCTCATTTTTATCACGTGATGTTTAGTTTTGTTATATTGCTCAAGTATTTCTGAGAGGATATCACTCTGTTTGTATGAACCACAAAGATTAAAATGCATCCACATTTGACGTTTCACTGTTCTATTCAAACATCCAACGATACTTTCTCTTTAGATGGGTGAATGCTACGTAGTGGTATATTTCACACTGCTCCATCACAGTCTTGAAATATCTATTGTAAGACTCTCCAACATGATCTGTTTGAAGATTGTCTAGAGATTGGTTTGTCCCCATCTGGATCAATTGGTCAAACATCTGTGCAATATCTCTCCCTGTTTTTGTTTTTATAGGTAATGGAGAGGCAAATTTATAATATGTATCAACAACGATTAAAATATTTTTGAAACCTTTATTTACACATGAATATTGCACTATAATATACAAGATCAGCCTGCCATGTCATCCAAACCTTTTATTATGACATGTCTATGAGTATATGTTTTTCGTACTGGTTTGTGTAGTTCTCAAACTACTGTTTCCACACTCCTCTCCCTCTAAGCTCAGAAATTATAGAAAGAACCTTATTCTAATGAGTTGCATTACCAGTGGAAGCTGATGCCATCAGCAGTGATAGCTGATCTCTTAGCTTTTTGCGGTTTTCATAATGTGTGTGCTATAGGGTTGATTGTTCAGTCTTTTACGCTATCATCAATACTGTTTTCACCATCTATTATAAGTCTTATAATGGATTTGTATTTGACACTGCTATGACCTTTTGGCACTCCATTTATTTTCTTATGTACATCAGTCAAACACAGTATTTCATGATACATACCCAGATCATCAGCTGAAGAACTATCACCAATCTGTACTGTGTTCTTGGTTAAACTTATAGGCTGCGTGCCTAGCATGTATGGTGTTCCCATGTTGATACTGAATATTTTATCTATCCTAGCATCACTGTGACAGTTAATGAAATTGGCAGTGCCATCAGTGTTATTGCGTAATCTTGTCCAGAGTTGCCTGAGAGGTTCAGTAATGAAAACAACTTAAAATTTTAGTGTTTGTTCCCACTCCAAATATACTGACCTTAGCAGCCATAATTTCTCTTGAACAGCCTTCCGTGCTTGGATGACTTTATACTTGGGCGACATCGCATTATACACTTAACAGAGTTCTGTAAAAGGTACACCTTATACTTATTCTTCAGCATCTCTTTTTCAGTAATATCAGCATTTACAGTTAACTTGTTTACTTTCTTCTCAGTAAGTATTAACTCCCCCATTTAATGTGTTGATCGATCTCAGAAGAAATATATAATACATCTCTAGCTCCTTGCACACACTTTATGTTCAAGAATTTGAATTTTTTCATCCATGTACAAGCAAATATTCTGTCTATGTACACCCATCCCAGCTTATTCAGTCCACAACATGCATAGGAATTTGTCCATGGTGTAATGTATATTGATGTACTCAGCTCTTTGCATATCAATATACACAGAAGCTCCTGGCAGTTTCGTTTGTATCTGCCATCATTCAGTTTTCTTGTTTTATCGACAATGAGAAACCCATGCTGTGTGTCATTCTAGCAATCTCCACATATCTTTACAAATTAATTGAATGACATATCACTTCCTACATGCACGTAGTAAATGTGCTTTAAATTCAGTGTTTGAAGGCTATAATGAGGTTTGCACAGCCACTGTTTTGGGATTCTGGAATATGTCAGACTCAAATAAAATATATCAACACCAATCTGGTGTCCAAAACAGAAATACCTTCGAATTTGATCCCAGTTTTCCACACCAATATCATCAAATATAAATGCAGTGTTTGGTATTACTTTTTCCAGTAGAGGGATATCACTGCTTTCACTGAATGTTGTGATGTCACATCATCTACACCTTGCAATATCTCCTGTAATAGTTGGTATCTGGACTGAGACAGTGTTTTTGAAAATATACACACATTCTCTAAGCGGACTTCATCCAGATGTGTTAGCAGTGAAAATGGAACATTTGTCTTCCGACTGTTTGATGCACCCACAGTTATCACTTAATTATTATCAGAAAGGAGTATTCCATTCTTCCTCTTCTTCTTCTGGTGTTCTATGCCATCACAAGCCCAGTCGCTTACAACAAAGTTCTTGTGATGAGGATGCTTCACCACCTGCCATGATACCCACTAAATTGGGTATTGGTATGCAGTGGGCTTTCACAGAAAAAAACACTTATAATGATAATATGTGTAGCCACTGTAGTGGAATCGGTAACTAGTAACTTACCGGAAGAGCTTCAATGGCTACACATCTGCACATTATAATGAGAGGGCTATGAAGCAAGAAAAACGAAAGAGTTAAAGTAATTTATTATTTATTTACTTACAGTTCAGCAAAAGCATTACATATATTGCAGTATATTAGCAAAATCCACTGGTTCATTTTACACAGAAGTACAGTATTTCCTGAATAACTGTTCCTTGTAAGCACTAAATTCTTTTCACATTTTCCTCAATATTCTGTTCATATTTCCCCAATCTGATAGGAGAATCATAAAACTCAGATATTTGAACTGGACTCCACGTCTATTGGAGCAATAGAAGCTGCCTTTGGCACTGCACTGATACATGATCCGAAACACTGGTCTAAATCGTTCACTTGTATACTATGCACACAAAGATAATTCACAACATCATTGTATGAAGCTTCAGTAGATGGTAGCCAGCAGTCCAGTCTCTCTGACTCAAGACATAGATCCATCCTTAGTTCAGATAAGTTTGTAACAGTACACTGCTGTAAATAAATCAGTAAGTTCCCATACTTCACCATGAATGCGGCATCATCGTACACTGATGTGACAAATAGTGTCACACGACTATAGTAAATGTCTGGGACAGAAAGAGATGGGTTATACTCTGCAGTCATCTGAGCACTGATTTATGACACTCCAAAACATACCCCCTCACATTATGACTGAGTACACGGCACTTTAACGTCCTTCATCACACTCTCGATCTCCATCACCACACGCCACTCACGGTCTGCTTCCATGCCTATATTCAGATGCTTTGATCCACTAGCAGTTAAATTATATGCAGAAACGAATAGTACTAGCGCACTGGGAGCAATTGGTATCTTCTCATCCACTACATACACCCTCAGTCCTTGTAGTATCACCAGAATTTTTCCCAGTTCAATGGATGGTGCGTATGTTGTAGTCCAATATTGGTCTTTGCCATGCCCAGTGCACTTCTATGAGTCATGGATAGTATATCCACAGTCTGCTGTTGCCATTGTGTATCTTTGACACACAAATTGATGAGTGGCACAGGTAATATCAGCTCCTTGTCCTGTTCCAACATGGTGACCAGTTCCACTACACTGGGTGGGGCCCAACACGCCAGAAGTCACCACCACTGCTGCAGGTCCTGACAGGCTGGGTTGTTATGCTGCTGCTGCACAAAGAAGGAGAGGATGCATTACATGTGATAATAATAATGGCAGCAACAGATGTAGATGTGACAGACATGTACTCTAATATTATTATTATTAAGCAGGAGGTAATTACTCTTCTGCTTCTTCTCATTCTGCTGGGGGATGCTGGACGATCTTGGTTGCTGCTGCTGCTGTTGATGCTTCACAATCCTTCCACCGACTGAGCTTGGTGAGCTGCCACGCACGCCTTATATCCCTGATGTCACAATCATATGAACAGATGCAGGGTTGGCAGGTATCACTCAGTCTGGTCAGTGGCAATCGCCTCTGAGACAGAATGAGTAGTCATTTTAAAAAAATAGGCACTTCCAGCACAAGCAACCGTCTGTATCAGTGGCGAAACGCATCTCCAAACCATCTCACTATATCACCATTATTTGCCAAAAAGTATTCTTCTTCTTCCACTCCTCCATTACCATTTCTTTCCAATCCTCATGTAGGAAACCACGAATGCAGTCCTCGGCTGAATGCTTACAGGTAATACAGTTATTAAAGTCCTCTCTGTCAGACACCAGCTTCTGATCAATTGAACGGATTATGCACACCACTGAGTCCAATGAGCGACTGAGCTTTTCCCAGGGCGCCCCCTGATGGTAATATTGCAAGCACACACATGTGCAGGGCTTGAATTTCCCACTAAAATTTGAAGTTCCTATCAATTTCTGTTATTATTATTATTATTATTATTATTATTATTATTATTATTAAATTATTATATCCTTTGCAATGTAATTGACATTTCAATTTACTGTGAAAATTTAAATTTACCGCAAAAATTTGAATTTCCCTGTTCCACTCCCAAACAGAACGAGGGAAAAATAACTGCCCATATGCCTCTGTACGAGCCCTAATCTCTCTTATCTTATCTTTGTGGTCTTTCCGCGAAATAAGTTGGCGGCAGTAAAATTGTACTGCAGTCAGCCTCAAATGATGGTTCTCAAAAATTTCATCAGTAGTGATTCACGAAAAGAACGCCTCCTTTCCTCCAGAGACTGCCACCCGAGTTCCTCAAGCATTTCCGTAACACTCGCGTGATGATCAAATCCACCAGTAACAAATCTAGCAGCCCGCCTCTGAATTGCTTCTATGTCCTCCCTCAATCCGACCTGATAGGGATCCCAAACGCTCGAGCAGTACTCAAGAATAGGTCGTATTAGTGTTTTATAAGTGGTCTCCTTCACAGATGAACCACATCTTCCCAAAATTCTACCAATGAACCGAAGACGACTATCCGCCTTCCCCACAACTGCCATTACATGCTTGTCCCACTCCATATCGCTCTGCGATGTTACGCCCAAATATTTAATCGACGTGACTGTGTCAAGCGCTACACTGCTAGTTGAGTATTCAAACATTACAGGATTCTTTTTCCTATTCATCTGCATTAATTTACATTTATCTATATTTAGAGTTAGCTGCCATTCTTTAGACCAATCACAAATCCTGACCAAGTCATCTTGTATCCTCCTACAGTCACTCAACGGCGACACCTTCCCGTACACCACAGCATCATCAGCAAACAGCCGCACATTGCTATCCACCCTATCCATAAGATCATTAATGTAGATAGAAAACAACAGAGGACCTACCACACTTCCCTCGGGCACTCCAGATGATACCCTCACTTCCGATGAACACTCATCATCGAGGACAATGTACTGAGTTCTATTACTTAGGAAGTCTTCGAGCCACTCACATACTTGGGAAGCAATCCCATATGCTCGTACCTTAGTTAGGAGTCTCCAGTGGGGCACCGAGTCAAACGCTTTCCGGAAGTCAAGGAATATGGCATCCGTCTGATACCCTTCATCCATGGTTCGCAAGATATCATGTGAAAAAATGGCGAGTTGCGTTTCGCAGGAGCGATGCTTTCTAAAGCCGTGCTGATGCATGGATAGCAACTTCTCTGTCTCAAGGAAATTCATTATATTCGAACTGAGAATATGTTCGAGAATCCTGCAACAGACCGATGTTAAGGATATTGGTCTGTAATTTTGAGGATCCGTCCTTCTACCCTTCTTATATACAGGCGTCACCTGCGCTTTTCTCCTGTCGCTCGGGACTTTACGTTGGGCAAGAGATTCGCGATAAATGCAAGCTAAGTAAGAGTACTCTACTGTAGAGTACTCTACTCCATACTCCGCAAGCCACCTGACGGTGTGTGGCGGAGGGTACCTTGAGTACCTCTATCTGTTCTCCCTTCTATTCCAGTCTCGTATTGTTCGTGGAAAGAAGGATTGTCGGATTGCCTCTGTGTAGGTTCTGATCTCTCTGATTTTCTCCTCATGGTCTCTTCGCGAGATATACGTAGGAGGGAGCAATATACTGCTTGACTCCTCGGTGAAGGTATGTTCTCGAAACTTCAACAAAACCCCGTACCGAGCTACTGAGCGTCTCTCCTGCAGAGTCTTCCACTGGAGTTTATATATCATCTTCGTAACGCTTTCGCGATTACTAAATGATCCTGTAACGAAGCGCGCTGCTCTCCGTTGGATCTTCTGTATCTCTTCTATCAACCCTATCTAGTACGGATCCCACACTGCTGATCAGTATTCAAGCAGTGGGCGAACAAGCGTATTGTAACCTACTTCCTTTGTTTTCGGTCTGCATTTTCTTAGGATTCTTCCAATGAATCACAGCCTGGCATGTGCTTTACCGACGATCAACTTTATATGATCATTCCATTTTAAATCACTCCTAATGCATACTCCCAGATAATCATCCGCAAAAAGCCTCAGTGAACTTGCGATGTCATCCACAAGGTCATTTTTGTATATTGTGAATAGCAACGGTCCTACGACACTCTCCTGCGGCTCAACTGAAATCACTCTTACTTCGGAAGACTTCTCTCCATTGAGAATGACGTGCTGCGTTCTATTATCTAGGATCTCCTCAATCCAATCACACAATTAGTCTGATAGTCCATATGCTCTTACTTTGTTCATTAAACGACTGTGGGGAACTGTATCGAACGCCTTGCGGAAGTCAAGAAACACGGCATCTACCTGTGAACCCGTGTCTATGGCCCTCTGAGTCTCGTGGACGAATAGCCCGAGCTGGGTTTCTCGTGACCGTCTTTTTCGAAACCCATGCTGATTCCTACAGAGTAGATTTCTAGTCTCCAGAAAAGTCATTATACTCGAACATAATACGTGTTCCAAAATTCTACAACTGATCGACGTTAGAGATATAGGTCTATAGTTCTGCACATCTGTTCGACGTCCCTTCTTGAAAACGGGGATGACCTGTGCCCTTTTCCAATCCTTTGGAACGCTACGCTCTTCTAGAGATCTACGGTACACCGCTGCAAGAAGGGTGGCAAGTTCCTTCGCGTACTCTGTGTAAAATCGAACTGGTATCCCATCAAGTCGAGCGGCCTTTCCTCTTTTGAGCGATTTTAATTGTTTCTCTATCCCTCTGTCGTCTATTTCGATATCTACCATTTTGTCATCTGTGCGACAATCTAGAGAAGGAACTACAGTGCAGTCTTCCTCTGTGAAACAGCTTTGGAAAAAGACATTTAGTATTTCGGCCTTTAGTCTGTCATCCTCTGTTTCAGTACCATTTTGGTCATAGAGTGTTTGGACATTTTGTTTTGATCCACCTACCGCTTCGACGTAAGACCAAAACTTCTTAGGATTTTCTGCCAAGTCAGTACATAGAACTTTACTTTCGAATTCATTGAACGCCTCTCGCATAGCCCTCCTCACACTACATTTCGCTTCGCGTAATTTTTGATTGTCTGCAAGGCTTTGGCTATGTTTATGTTTGCTGTGAAGTTCCCTTTGCTTCCGCAGCTGTTTTCTAACTCGGTTGTTGTACCACGGTGGCTCTTTTCCACCTCTTACGATCTTGCTTGGCACATACTCATCTAACGCATATTGTACGATGGTTTTGAACTTTGTCCACTGATCCTCAACACTATCTGTACTTGAGACAAAACTTTTGTGTTGAGCCGTCAGGTACTCTGTAGTCTGCTTTTTGTCACTTCTGCTAAACAGAAAAATCTTCCTACCTTTTTTAATATTTCTATTTACGGCTGAAATCGTCGATGCAGTAACCGCTTTATGATCGCTGATTCCCTGTTCTGCGTTAACTGTTTCAGATAGTTGGGGTCTGTTTGTCACCAGAATGTTATCGCCACGAGTCGGTTCTCTGTTTAACTGCTCAAGGTAGTTTTCAGATAAAGCACTTAAAAAAATTTCACTGGATTCTTTGTCCCTGCCACCCGTTATGAACGTTTGAGTCTCCCAGTCTATATCCGGCAAACTAAAATCTCCACCCAGAACTATAACATGGTGGGGAAATCTACTCGAAATATTTTCCAAATTTTCCTTCAGGCGCTCAGCCACAACAGCTGCTGAGCGAGGGCGCCTATAGAGACATCCAATTACTATGTCTGAGCCTGCTTTAACCGTGACCTTCACCCAAATTATTTCACATTGCGGATCTCCGTCAATTTCCTTCGATACTATTGCACTTCTTATCGCTATAAACACGCCTCCCCCTTCAGTGTCCAGCCTGTCTCTGCGGTATACATTCCAATCTGAGTTTAGGATTTCATTACTGTTTACGTCTGGTTTCAGCTAACTTTCTGTACCTAGTACTATATGGGCATTGTGACCGTTTATTAATGAGAGCAGTTCTGGGACCTTTCTATAGACGCTTCTGCAGTTTACTATTAGCACATTAATATTGTTATTCCCTGTTGCATTTTGCCTACTCCTACCTTGCCGCGTCTCAGGAGGCGTCTTGTCGGGCCTAAGGAGGGAATTTTCTAACCTAAGAAACCCACCTGATCTTCAAAACCATGGTTGCATAGTGAAACAATTTTGGCCAGATCCCCTTACGCAGAGCGAGATTGGAGTTTTGCGGATCGTCACATAGATTGAAGTGTTCAACCAACAGCATGAATGCGATTCTAGTTCACCGACTGTGGATTATAATGAAAGTCATTCGTTCTCGCAGCTGTCGTCAGCACCATTCTACAGGTCCGCCATTGACACACCTGCAACATCTCTCGGTGAATTTACACAAACAACTGACATTGGCATTCAAACACCCGGTTTTTCACTAAATGGCCTTACTGATGACCAGTACTAATACAACAAGCAATACAGAACAAGATAACGTTTTGTATAAGGTTCCATACATCACTACTGCCTAGCCTAAAAAAACACCATGTGCACGCCACATGCATGCCCGAGGCAAGACTCGAACTTGCGACCGTAGCGATCGCGCAGTTCCAGACTGTAGCGCCTAGAACGGCTCGGCCACCCCGGCCGGCTTTCTATCAGTAGCCGGCCGTTGTGGCCGTGCGGTTCTAGGCGCTTCGGTCTGGAACCGCGTGACCGCTCCGGTTACAGGTTCGAATCCTGCCTCGGGCATGGATGTGTGTGATGTCCTTAGGTTAGTTAGGTTTAAGTAGTTCTAAGTTCTAGGGGACTGATGACCACAGATGTTAAGTCCCATAGTGGTCAGAACCCTTTTCTATCAGTAACGACAGCCTTACTCACCGTAAAATTTCATTAGCCATATTATGCGTGCACGGCATTTATATCGCAATCCAGTAGGCCAATGAGGAAGGAGGAGATTACAGTATACGTTGCGAATTTGGGACTGACGGGCTGCGTGCTAAGGTAGTCGGTGTGGTTTTGGTAACGACTGTGTCTAATCAGCGTACCTGCCCGGTCAGCAGGAGACCCGGTTTCGAACCCCAGTCTGACGAAAAGTGAGGTACCTGATGCGGCGGCAGGGCGAGCCGGCGCCGACGGGCGAGGGCGGCGAGTAGGGCAGCGCGAGGCGGCGGGAGGCGGGCGCGCACTCGCACGGCGTGGAGGTGGCGGGCGGCGGCGTCCACGTGACGCGGCGCGTCGCGGTGCCGACGGCGGCGCCGGTGCTGCGCGGCGGCGTCACGGCGGGGCACGAGCCGGCCGGGGGCGGCGAGACGCGCGCCGCGGCGCCCGCCGTCGTGCGCTCCTCCGTCGCCACCACCGAGCCGTCGGCCAGCCGCTCCGCCGACCGCCGCACCGCCATGCGGCTCGCCGTCGTGTACACGGGGCCACCTGCCGACACACGCGGCTTTTGTCCCTGCCGACTGACACTGTTCGACCAAATTCCTAAAGAAGTCACGAAGTCCTGGAACGGAATCAGTGTACCCCAGTTGTCTGCATCTAGCGTAAATCGTCAATTTGTGCGAGCGTGTTTCAAACGCCTGCGAATCGTGTAACTGAGGCGGGACGTGGGGACCAGTCCGGTATTCACCTAGGGGGATGTGGAAAACCGCCTAAAAGCCACATCCGGGCTGGCCGGCACACCGGCCCTCGCCGTCAATCCGCCGGGCGGACCGATCTGGGGCCGGAGCACCTACCTGAGTCCGGGAAGAAGCGCATTAGTGCTCTCGGCTAACCTGGCGGGTAACTCATTCTTTTTAATGCCTGGGAGAAAGAAGAATGTCCAAAAGAACATATTTTATTGGAAAAAATACATGCCTAATAAATTCACTACGGGAGTGCTGTGTTTGAAAAAGTACAGGGCGAGTCAAAGGTCCTTGGACACCTTCATAAGTTGGAAGATTAATGGGAAAATTGAAATGTGATGATGGGAACATAGGTTTGACGTGGGGCCGCAACTTTTGGAGTGAATGTCATTCATGGCCGCCATCTTGAAATCCCCCATTTAGGATTCAAGTCATTTTTTTTAATGGGAAGGGGGGTGTATGACACATCAAATAACACTCTCTTGAGCTCTGGAATTGAGTAGTGTAATTTGTTTTTGTCTGTCCTGTACAGTTTAGAGGTTATTAATGTTCAAAGTTACCTTGATACTGACTACAGTTGTGCATTGCACGGGATGGACAACACGTAGAACATGTGTTGTAGCAGTCGATATGAAGGTAATTTCCCAACTTTGAACATTAATAACCTCTAAACTGTACAAGATAGACAAAAACAAATTACACCACTAAATTCCAGAGCTCAAGCGATTGTTATTTGATGTGTATACACCTCCTTTCCCATAAAAAAAAATAAAAAAAAACACTTGAATCCAAAATGGCGGATTTCAAGATGGCTGCCTTGAATAACATTCACTCCAAAAGTTGTTGCCCCACATCAAACCTATGTTTCCATCATCACATTTCTATTTACCTTTAATCTTCCAACTTATGAAGGTGTCCAAAAACTTTTGACTCGCCCTGTATAATTCACTTGAGTACGGTACTCCCTGAAACAGTCTTGTATGGAGAGACTCACAACACACTGCTTGCACCATCATCCTGTTCCTTTTCCTACTCCTTTCCAAGTTTCTTTTTCCCCTTTATCTGCACAAACTTAACAACACCTCGCTGCGTTTTGTTTACACGCTGCAGCTGGGATATTTTCTGTGAAGTGTCGGCAAAACACTGTGTCTGCCCTTGGTGATGGACCACTACTTCAATCGTGAAGCCTCTCCACACCACCCTGACTAGTTAGCTGTTTACCTAAAGCCTCGATGAAGCATACCAGATATGTTGTCTTTTTTGTTATTTGTTGGTACGCAACCCAGCTATTTACTCCTGGTAAAAGAAAAAAGTGAAAGAGAGCCTCCTTCCACCGTTTCAGTGTTTTCTGACAGATAGCGCTACAGCTCGGTAGCAGGTCAACCCTGTCTATTCCAATTTCACCCTCGTTATAGTCGGTTACATCTGCTTTACGTCTGCCTGCTTGCCCTCCTTTGCTTCTGGTATTAGTTACAGTTGAATTTCCTCGATGTCTGGTTGAAAGACAACACATCTCTGACTGACTTCCATTTTACCTCAAGCGAACGTATGATTCCTCCCTTCCTAAGCTTCACATTATTCATTTCATCAAGCAGACCTTTCCTGTGTTTCATTGCAATGCCTACACCAGAGATTTAATTCTCCATAGGCAGTCCAACATAGTAGGGCCTCTGTAGAGCCTCTCCATGTAAATGCAGTGTGCTTTTTCCAAAATAATCTCCACACAACTCAGTACACAGTTATCTACATTCTTTGCTTTGCCTGTGTAAGTTTCACAATTCAAAGCATAACCTGTTGTGAGCTACACAGCAAACAAAGTTCGATACGGTATTTATTTGGTTTGTTTTTCATACAAACTCTAAATCCTATTCTGCCTCCGAAGGGGCATATCCTTGATCAATTGTAAGATGCATCTGTGCTTCGATGTTGTTCTTACATTCTGTGAGAAAAGAACTGAAGATAGGTCTAATTTTGTGTAGCGGATAATGTCCTGGCTCACCTTTTATGAATTTCTTGCTGTCATTCACGTACAACATAAAATTGAAGAGGATCCGTCTGTACTCACTGCCTGATTACCCATCAAATATTCATAAATGCATCCTTTGATCAATAGTCACTTACTTTTGGCAACTTCACTACACTTATATGCAAAATAATAGAGAAAAACAAGTAAATTTCATGTATCTTTACAATTGACCATCGATGCCATATAGAATTTCTCTTCGTAGACAACTTCTTAATAATTCCGTGAAGTTTTCGTCATTCACACTTGTTTGCTTCAACTATTATTGGTTTTATCATCTCAGTACAGAAAAATTCTGAGACACATTCAAATTCAGTACAGTTTTCATCCACATGCAAAGGTACACCACTACTGCTAAGGATTACTAGCATATCAGGCTGGTTGTCAACTGAGGACCAGTTGCACAGATCAGTAATCACGTTTTGTGATGTATCAGGACAAGCACCAGTACTAGAACTCACACTTCCATCAGTCCATGAATAAATAAACAGGCATATACACTGATGCGCCACAACATAATGACCACCTGCTTAATAGCTCGTTCGAACGAAATACATCGCTGATTCTACGTATCAGGGATCCGATAGGTTGTTGGTAGGTTTGTAGTGGTATGTGACATTAGGTATCTAAGCACAGGTCACGTAATTCGCGTATATAATGGGCCGCTGATTCGCGTACGCGGTGATGGCGCCCGACAGCGACCCACATGGGCTCCGTAGGATTTACATCAGGCGAATTTGGTCGCCGAGACATCAATGTGAATTGACTACAATGCTCCTCAAACCACTGTAGCACGGTTCTGGCTCTGACAAGGGAACCTCCCCATCGCACCCCCCTCACATTTAGTTATAAGTTGGCACAGTGGCTAGGCCTTGAAAAACTGAACACAGATCAATCGAGAAAACAGGGAGAAATTGTGTGGAATTATGAAAAAATAAGCAAAATATACAAACTGCGGTGTCCATGTGCAAGACAGGCAGCATCAAAGAGAGCGCCGTGGTCCCGTGATTAGCATGAGCAGCTGCGGAACGAGAGGTCCTAGGTTCAAGTCTTCCCTCGAGCGAAAAGTTTATATTCTTTATTTTCGCAAAGTTATGATCTGTCTGTTCGTTGATTGACGTCTCTGTTCACTGTAATAAGTTTAGTGACTGTGTTTTGCGACCGCACCGCAAAACCGTGCGATTAGTAGACGAAAGGACGTGCCTGTCCAATGGGAACCGAAAACATTTGATTGCAAGGACATAGGTCAAACGATTCCTCCACAGGAAAACACGACTGATATATTCTATACGACACTGGTGACAGCATGTGTGTCACATGACAGGAATATGTTGTCGACCAACCTAACTTGTACAATTGGCGAATGGGTAAAAAGATTCTTCTACCTTGCCCGATTTAGGTTTTCTTGTGGATGTGATAATCACTCCCAAAAAAGTGATGAAAACATAAGTTTGTCACATAAATTGCAACAAATGAATGCAACAGTTTCACAGTCGCACAGTTTTCCCCTATGCTCCGTCAAAACATATGTTTTTAACTTTTTCAAATTTTTCCGTCTGTAGACCGTCAAATCCTGCATATGTCCAAACAAATCTGAACATGTCCTGGAATTTTGGAGAGCGAAGTTGATTATGTGTGAGTGCCTGAACTTTGACAATTGTCTGAAAATAAAAAATTAAACTTTTCACTCCAAGGAAGTCTTGAACCAAGGACCTCTCGGTCCGTAGGTGCTCACGCTAACCACGGGACCACGGCGCTCAGAAACTCACATTCTCCTAGATGTTGCCTATCTTTCTCATGGACTACTCAGTTTGTATATTTAGCTTATTTTTTCATAGTTCCACACAACTTCTTCCTGTTTTCTCGATTGACCTGTGTTCAGTTTTTCAAGGCCTATCCACTGTGCCAACTTATAACTAAATCTGAGGGGGGTGTGATGGGGAGGTTCCCTTGTGAGACAAGGACAATTATATGCTGAAAGAAGGGGAAGACATCAAGCATGAAGGGATGCAGGTGGTTTGCAGCTGTCAGCGTGTCTTAGATTACTAAGACAAGTCCCATGCAAGCGCAGGAGAACGTCCTCCATGGCATAGTACTGCTCCCACTCCCACTAGCCTGCGTCCATGGAACGCTGCACGTGTCGAGCCGCCGTCCACATCGATGACGGCGATTGTGGGGACAGCATGATTCACCGGAAACGCCGCCACGTTTCCATTGATCGACGGTCGAATCCCGAAGGTCCCGTGCAATCGCATTGTGCTCTTTTGGCAGAGGTGCCACAGGTCACCATCTATCCTACTTTACAGAGCAGACAAGCCTCTGAACCCCACGTTCTGTGAGGAGTCGTGCGCGTCCAACCATTTAGCGCCTACCGGTAGTTCTGCTGTCCTATCTCTTTCCATAGATGCTAAGGACAGTAGTACATGAACATTCGACCAGCTTCACCGTTTCCGAGATACTTGTTCACAGGCTCAGCGTAATAATAATCTGTCCTCTGTCAAAGTCGCTTATCTCAATAAATTTCTTCATTTTTAGCCCACATCTTCGCCAGGGTTATCACTCATCCGTGCCTGATTTTGATACTGTCACGTGCCTGCAACGTCGCTAGGCGGTATCCAAAGTCTTCGTGGGCTGTGGTCACAATATTTTGGCTCAACAGTGTAAACAGCTAAAACAAGAGTATAAAAAATTTTGAGGCAATATTTTTTATAGTAATATGAATATTATTTCGTAATGATATTTTTCAATAACAAAAATCCTGTTGAAACTTTCGGAAAATCCATCTGAAGGTTCGTAGTCAGTATCCACATCATTGTTTTCCTCCTCAGACCCGGAAGAATCATCAAAAATATCCTTGCTCCTAACACAACACAGACACGCAAAGTGAACCACGAAGTGAACTAAGACCAAATCAGAGAATAGACGACCACGATCACACAAATCGATTGTGTGTTGTCTATACTCAAGTCGCACACTCGCAGTAACCTCTCATAAACTACACTTGCCACCAGTTTGCACGAAAAAATGTACAATGTACGTTTTGCTGAATTAAAAAGTGCAGGGAACAAAGCAATATATGATATACAGGCATCGCCCAAAGCGCTGTGTTTGCGAGAACGTACTGTAAACGGGCAATAGTGAAAAGTGTTACGGGCCCTACAAACGCACAAATTTATCACCACGCGACCGCTACGGTCGCAGGTTAGAATCCTGCCTCGGGCATGAGTGTGTGCGATGTCCTCAAGTTAGTTAGGTTTAAGCAGTTCTAAGTTCTAGGGGACTGATGACCTCAAATGTTAAGTCCCATAGTGGTCAGAGCCATTTGAACCATATGAACGAATTTATCGGCCGAGCAACCAACAGGTAGCCCGTGTGTACACTTGTCTGCCGACAGATTTTCTTTGTTGGGCAGTTGGTTGGGTATGTCCACCGAACAGCCAAGACCTCCGCCTCCCAAACCACTTCGTCCAACAAACCGTCCCGAGTGTATAGGTCACGCCATGATACGAGGCCGATGCGCAATGAGCAGATTTCGTCCAAAGAGCTGGGCGAGTTCATTCGTTTAATTAGAAGGGAAGGATGATAAGCGTTTGCCACCTTTCGGCCGGTCGACGATGACAGAATCGACCCGCACGCCCTGCAATCTTTCTCAAACGATTTTACGTCAACTATTCGATAAAAAAAAATCATTTTTGATTTAATTGTAGCTTTATATGTCAGGTTCATCATGATATGCCCATCACGGTTAATGATCTTAGTTATTGGGATATTTACGTGGAAGTAAGACACTGCAAAATTCGAAAAAGTTTGCTATGAAAAACAAGGGTCGCTATCATTTTGCGTCTGGTGCCTATTACATAGTATGTCGCTGTGTATGAAATTTATTATGAATTTTTCTTCAGACTTGGTTGGAGGTCTATATCTGTCACCAATCTCGAGAAATTTGATCTGACGTAACATCGTCATTTGCGATCGCTCCACGCCATCGATAAAGCCAGAGTGAAATATCCACAACATTCCTCACATTTCATAAATGGTTTGAGACACTGAAATGAGATTTTGGCAAATGATAGCACAGAAAGAGGAGAATATTTTGCCATATGATTATTATGCAAAATTTCACTATCTACCGAGTTATTCCACTAACTACAGACGTTTCTGATAAAAGAATGTAATTTTTAAGGGCGATCGATAGCTGGTGAAACAAGAAAAGCTATGGGTTTTGGAAAACATGTTCGAAGTCGTTATACGTTTACTTTGTACTGAGGATGTGCTTCTTCATAAGATACTGACCTTACTTTTCCTCAGTTCCTCATTTAATAAACTAGATAAATCACTGTTACAGAATTCTCTCGCAACTGTGTCTTCACAACATGTTAGTGAAGTGAGACTGTATAAACTCCGCTGAGTGTTAGAAAAAGAAGCCAATTTTAATACGGCAAAAAGAGAAATGTATAGGTTTTACTCAATATTCACCACTTGTGACTCTTCTCTTAAAGTTACAATTCGTTAACAAACCAAGCGGAAATATATCTCTGCATTTTCGACGGAATTCTTTTCAATTACTAACCAAAGGAGAGCTGACAGACGTTTTGAATGGTCACCATGCAAGTGTGGCCGTGGAGGGGCCCCACTTAGTATTTCCCAAAAATGTGAGTGTAGGCTTGAGTTTAGAACGGCACTTTCCCTCCAGCTCTCGGCGTTTCCCCTACAGCGCTCTGAGCTACCCCCCCCCCCCCCCAAAAATCACTGTTGCTCTGTCGTACCAACTGCCTGACATAAATTCGTCTTGTGTCACTGTGCGCGGGAGTAAACGCTGTCTGATGTACGATTAACAGGCTAGAGAGCGTGCGGATGTAACTTTGGTGACTGAGCTTCTGGATAACCTTAAAGATTGTACACGTAGATGTTTGTGAGACACGGCGCATGAGTAGTAGAGCGACAGAGATGCAGGAAATGAAGCACTCGCTCCATTTTTTTTTTTTTTTTTTAGCGATTTCGTAATGGTTCCATGTGCCACACAAGAGACTGTAAAATGTATATACACTCCTGGAAATGGAAAAAAGAACATATTGACACCGGTGTGTCAGACCCACCATACTTGCTCCGGACACTGCGAGAGGGCTGTACAAGCAATGATCACACGCACGGCACAGCGGACACACCAGGAACCGCGGTGTTGGCCGTCGAATGGCGCTAGCTGCGCAACATTTGTGCACCGCCGCCGACAGTGTCAGCCAGTTTGCCGTGGCATACGGAGCTCCATTGCAGTCTTTAACACTGGTAGCATGCCGCGACAGCGTGGACGTGAACCGTAAGTGCAGTTGACGGACTTTGAGCGAGGGCGTATAGTGGGCATGCGGGAGGCCGGGTGGACGTACCGCCGAATTGCTCAACACGTGGGGCGTGAGGTCTCCACAGTACATCGATGTTGTCGCCAGTGGTCGGCGGAAGGTGCACGTGCCCGTCGACCTGGGACCGGACCGCAGCGACGCACGGATGCACGCCAAGACCGTAGGATCCTACGCAGTGCCGTAGGGGACCGCACCGCCACTTCCCAGCAAATTAGGGACACTGTTGCTCCTGGGGTATCGGCGAGGACCATTCGCAACCGTCTCCATGAAGCTGGGCTACGGTCCCGCACACCGTTAGGCCGTCTTCCGCTCACGCCCCAACATCGTGCAGCTCGCCTCCAGTGGTGTCGCGACAGGCGTGAATGGAGGGACGAATGGAGACGTGTCGTCTTCAGCGATGAGAGTCGCTTCTGCCTTGGTGCCAATGATGGTCGTATGCGTGTTTGGCGCCGTGCAGGTGAGCGCCACAATCAGGACTGCATACGACCGAGGCACACAGGGCCAACACCCGGCATCATGGTGTGGGGAGCGATCTCCTACACTGGCCGTACACCACTGGTGATCGTCGAGGGGAGACTGAATAGTGCACGGTACATCCAAACCGTCATCGAACCCATCGTTCTACCATTCCTAGACCGGCAAGGGAACTTGCTGTTCCAACAGGACAATGCACGTCCGCATGTATCCCGTGCCACCCAACGTGCTCTAGAAGGTGTAAGTCAACTACCCTGACCAGCAAGATCTCCGGATCTGTCCCCCATTGAGCATGTTTGGGACTGGATGAAGCGTCGTCTCACGCGGTCTGCACGTCCAGCACGAACGCTGGTCCAACTGAGGCGCCAGGTGGAAATGGCATGGCAAGCCGTTCCACAGGACTACATCCAGCATCTCTACGATCGTCTCCATGGGAGAATAGCAGCCTGCATTGCTGCGAAAGGTGGATATACACTGTACTAGTGCCGACATTGTGCATGCTCTGTTGCCTGTGTCTATGTGCCTGTGGTTCTGTCAGTGTGATCATGTGATGTATCTGACCCCAGGAATTTGTCAATAAAGTTTCCCCTTCCTGGGACAATGAATTCACGGTGTTCTTATTTCAATTTCCAGGAGTGTAACTGCGTAAGCTTCCGTGGCCAGAGTCAGCTACACGAGAGTTTTTTGTGTACGATATCACGTCATATTGTAAATAACTATCACTGGTCGCACTGACGTTTCGGTCTTGTATGGCCCATGTCCGGCACAAGGAAACCAAGGGTCCACATGCCGTTCACCGATGACTACTGATCATGGCACACACTGAAAGAGGCAACAGATGACAACAGATCTGCACTCCCTCAACCACTGGAAACAAATTACAATAAAGGCTCCCAGTCCCTCCGCCACAAGAGATCAATAATATGAACGTTTTTTTAATTGTG
This sequence comes from Schistocerca cancellata, assembly GCF_023864275.1. Lineage (NCBI taxonomy): Eukaryota > Metazoa > Arthropoda > Insecta > Orthoptera > Acrididae > Schistocerca > Schistocerca cancellata. The sequence goes on along the minus strand of NC_064626.1, from coordinate 1,138,563,980 downwards.
ACGTAATGAAATGTTCAGTAGAGCACTCATCGTATAATGTATTAGACCAGTAGACTCAGAAGGAGCTCGTTGTAACCGTGGACGAAATGTTGGTTTCATTAGTCATAATTATCCACAATGCGACACGATGCCATCATCAGAAGACTTTGGTGTTAACTTAGTAAAACATATATTTTTCATAAATAAGATTCCGTCGGCTATGAGTATTTCTGTCTTCAAGTTTAATTTCCGGTGCTCATCAAAAATTAAATGTATAAAGCGAAATGAGGACGAATTACTTTCAGACACATATCATAAATAGAACCCGAATACAGTCAGTGCTTCATTGTAGCTAGAGCTTAAAAAATCCAGCCTATGGGAAATCAAGTGTAGTATTTTGTTCCATTTCTAACAGCTGCTAAATGCGTTATTTCTTATGTATCTATTGCTTTATTTATTACACGATGTGAGCCACCAGAATTTCACCATTTTTACTCTTTTTACTTCTAATATGAAATGAGTGTCTTAAACTTGTAGATAACATCTTCTACGCTGCATCCATAAGTAAATACATAGCGTTTATACGAAAATCATGTGTTTTGCTTTACTCTGCTCTGTTTCTTCAGGCGCCTGTTATTTACGTTGCCTGTTGTGAGTTAGAGCCCGCGATGAGTTGTGCCATTAGCTAGAAACCTTACAGCTACGAGCATCTCCTCACAGCTAACAGCTCCTCTCATCACAGTATTCTTTTATTCGAATATGGCTTGACGAGCTCCAGCAGCTCAGGGAAACATTTCTCATCTACTCCTAAGCAATTTCGGAAATCAAAGGATCCCAGCTCCTTCAGTAACGAAGCACGAATGGAATTGTTCCTTCGAAGAACCCATTCGTTTTCCCCCAGCTTTCTCTCGCCTTTACAGGCCTTCTCAGTCCTAAAGCAGTCGAGACAGATCCAAGTTTACCCGTCTTTGTTATACGAAGCAGCATCTCGAGCAACATAACCTCAACGAATCAACGATAACCAACACGAGGAACAAAACGAAGGCCGGCCGGTGTGACCGAGCGGTTCTGGGCGCTTCAGTCTGGAACCGCGCGACCGCTAGGGTCGCAGGTTCGAATCTTGCCTCGGGCATGGATGTGTGTGATGTCCTTAGGTTAGTTAGGTTCAAGTAGTTCTAAGTTTAGGGGACTGATGACCTCAGATGTTAAGTCCCATAATGCTCAGAGCCATTTGAACCATTTTTTTTTAAAAAAGACATTTTGGAACTCTGATAACATTTTCACTTACAATATTGCAAATCATGGGAAGAGAGAAATCCGTACGTTCACATATTTTGCATATTTTTATTCAATAACGTCATATGGAATGATGTTCTGGGGTAGCTCATCTTTAAGAAAACAGGTCTTCACTGAGCAAAAACGTGCTGTGAGAATAATATGTGCTGCTCACAAACGATCGTCTTGTAGACATCTGTTGAAGGACTTGGGCATTCTGACAACTGCTTCACAGTATATTTATTTATTCCCTCACGAAGTATGTTGCAAATAATCCAACTACAAAATGGCTCTGAGCACTATGGGACTTAACTTCTGAGGTCATCAGTCCCCTAGAACTTGAGCAACTTAAACCTAACTAACCTAAGGACATCACACGCATCCATGCCCGAGGCAGATTCGAACCCGCTACCGTAGCGGTCGCGCGGTTCCAGACTGTAGCGCCTAGAACCGCTCGGCCACCCCGGCCGGCATAATCCACTACAGTTCAAGAGGAACAATGAGGTACACAATTGCAGCACCAGAAGGATAAATGACGTTCATTACTCCACATTAAGTTTGTCTTTAGCACAAAAAGGGTTGCACAATGCTGCACCAAAAATTTTTAACCATTTGCCCAGTGATATAAATTTCCGACAGACAGCAAAGTAAAATTTGATAACAATCTCAGAAAATTACTCCTTGACAATTCGTTCTATTCCTTAGAATTTCTATTCATATCGGCATATCTTAAAAAAATAGAAATGTTCTGAATGCAACCGTATGTACAAATTAATTTGCGATGTGAATGTATGACTCGTTCCCGTCACTGCGATCTATCGTGCAAAGTGATCCATGGAACATCTTAAAAACAAACAAACAATCCTGCAGCCACACTTCCTGCGCGATGTGGTCGAGTGTGTACCAGACGACATTTTACGCTGCTACCAGGTGCGTCTGTTACTCGCTCGTGTGAATCCACACAAAGTTTCCTTCTTGGGGCCAATACTACTGTGGTCTAGCGAGTTCTAGGTTACACAGCCAGGTAATACCTTCCAGAAGCCCACGACAGCAAATTCCCGGTTATCCGAGTGTCATTATCCGAGTGATTTTTGAAGCCGGTAGTATCTCTTCATAAACAGAACAAATAGTTTCGTTTGTAATACACGGTCGTGCACGTGGCTCATGTTATTTCGCCGGACGACGAGGCCGGTTCAACACCACCGGTCGGCCACCCCTGAAATATTTTTCCATAGCTGCCCCGGGAGTAGACAACATTCCATTAGAACTACTGATAGCCTTGGGAGAGCCAGCCCTGAGAAAGCTCTACCATCTGGTGAGCAAGATGTATGAGACAGGCAAAATACCCTCAGACTTCAAGAAGAATATAATAATTCCAATCCCAAAGAAAGCATGTGTTGACAGATGTGAAAATTACCAAACTATCAGTTTAATAAGCCATCCCTGCAAAATATTTACACGAATTCTTTACAGACGAATGGAAAAACTGGTAGAAGCCTACCTCGGGGAAGATCAGTTTGGATTCCGCAGAAATGTTGGGACACGTGAGGCAATACTGACCCTACGACTCATCTTAGAAAATAGATTAAGGAAAGGCAAACCTACGTTTCTAGCATTTGTAGACTTAGAGAAAGCTTTTGACAATGTTGACTGGAATACTCTCTTTCAAATTCTGAAGGTGGCTGGGGTAAAATACAGGGAGCGAAAGGCTATTTACAATTTGTACAGAAAACAGATGACAGTTATAAGAGTCGAGGGCCATGAAAGGGAAGCAGTGGTTGGGAAGGGAGTGAGACAGTGTTGTAGCCTATCCCAGATGTTATTAAATCTGCATATTGAGCAAGCAGTAAAGGAAACAAAAGAATAATTCGGAGTAGGAATTAAAATCCATGGAGAAGAAACAAAAACTTTGAGGTTTGCCGATGACCTGGAAGAGCAGCTGAACGGAATGGACAGTGTCTTGAAAGGAGGATATAAGATGAACACCCACAAAAGCAAAACGAGGATAACGGAATGTAGTCGAATTAAATCGGGTGATGCTGAGGGAATCAGTTTAGGAAATGGGACGCTTAAAGTAGTAAATGAGTTTGCTATTTGAGGAGCAAAATAACTAATGATGGTCGAAGTAGAGAGGATGTAACCTGTAGTCTGGCAATGGCAAGCAAAGCGATTCTGAAGAAGAGAAATTTGTTAACATCGAGTATAGTTTTAAGTGTCTGGAAGTCGTTTCTGAAAGTATTTGTATGGAGTGTAGCCACGTATGGAAGTGAAACGAGGACGATAAATAGTTTAGACAAAAAATGAATAGAAGCTTTCGAAATGTGGTGCTACAAAAGAATGCTGAAGATTAGATGGGTAGATCACATAACTAATGAGGAGGTATTGACTAGAACTGGGGAGAATAGAAATTTGTGGCACAGTTTGACTAGAAGAAGGGACCGGTTAGTCGGACATATTCTGAGGCATCAAGGGATTACCAATTTAGCACTGGAGGGCAGCGCATAGGGTAAAAATCGTAGAGGGAGAGCAAGAGGTGAATACGCTAAACAGATTCAGATGGATGTAGGTTGCAGTAGGTACTGGGAGATGAAGAAACTTGCACAGGATAGAGTAGAATGGAGAGCTGCATCAAACCAGTCTCTGGACTGAAGACCACAACAACAACAGTTGCCCTTGTAACATGTCAGCGGACGATTATCTCTCGCTATTTTTACCGAGCCCTTTCCCTGAAAGGTCGATAATTTCCAACTCAATTAAATCCGAAAGTAAAAGAAAATGATTTATGTTTTTTTTTTCTCTGGCGAAGTTGGCGATAAGAAAGTCGTTGAAACATTGCTGCAAGATGACGCTGCTAATTCGCTGATATCCCCTGGAACAGTTCATCTAGTAAACACATTCAAATTTAACAAATAGCCAACGTACGTGAATGTGAAATTGATTGATCACAAAGATTTCGTCGAAGGTAAAGTAGCTGCAGTGGTTAGGATCATTGGTGCTAAAATTCTTCGAAGCGGTGTACGAACCCGATACCTTATGAGATGATTGTAAGACACGTGCCAGAAAACTGTTCCTGCCCGTAAAATTCATACTGTGTGGGACTACAGAAGACAATGGCTTGATTGTTGGTTTAACCCGTGAGAGAGCGTCAAAGAATTTTGGAACAATGTGAAAAGGTAACAACTGAGGGCAGACGCATATCATTTCAAGAAAACCAGCTATCCGAAAATTCACTACTGGTTTAACGGAAGAATTCTAAGAGTAGTCACGAGCGTCAACATCAACGTCTACAATAACTTCTGATCAAATTCCCAACTGAAAAAAGAACGATATTATTTATAAGTGCAATTTCCTTCATAAATTAGCGGGACGTTCTTTATACGGCAACGAATACTTCCGCCGCAAGTACTGCGACAACGCTTGGTAGATCCGCCCGACCGATTGCGTCATCCTGGCATGATTTCTGAATAAGCAGATATCCAGCACCAAACCGTTTGGGTAATTTCCAAGAATGATTGCCTATCGAAGTTGTAGCGCCGCAATCGATACATATCGAAGGTGCGATAGTAAATCGATTATGGAGGTCTCGTGGCGCGCGTTATGATAAATTACTTGTGATCGTCATTTGTATCAGTTTTGCGTTGTTTCTTCAGTTTCAGTACATTACGTTCCGGCCATAATTGTTTGTGACATTTTCCCTTCATAGCGAGTGTAACGAGTGCTGCTTCTCAAGTTTCGTCTGCGGATTGCTTCACATGGAGAACTCTCATTCCATGCATATGCAGTGTAGACAAATGTTTGACTTTTTCTCGGAAATATGGACTTCTGCACGTCGACAACACGAGAGACTGTATTGACTGCGGTGCTGCGAAGTCTGTGAAACTGCGTAAGAGGAGTGCGGACACTGATATTCCATTGCAATTTCATTGCGGACTTTGTGGAAAGCGAACCAGCATCAAGAAAAATACGTGGTTCGAGTCCTCTAAATTATCGATTGATACGAGCATAATTTTTGTGTCGTGCTGGATTCGTGATTACACTCGGCAAGCCACAGCATCAGAAACTGAGATATCGGCGAATACCGTCTGTGATTACTTCGGGTTTTGCTGAGAAGTGTGCTACGTCATAGTGACAAACGACAGTGTGCCAATTGGTGGACCGAAGAAAATAGTGGAAGTAGACGAGTCTCACATTGCTAGGCGAAAGAATCAAGAGAGGGAGGCCTACTAAAACTGAAGTATATCATATTTGGGTTTTTGGTGGCATAGAAAGGAAGTCACGCAAGTGTTTCGTTGTCAGGGTGTTGTCGCGAGACAAGGTGACTCTAGTGGGTCTTATAAAGCATTTCATACTGCCAGGAACAAAAGTCATCACCGACGGGTTTCTGTCATACCAGAGTCTCAAAGCTGAAGGGTTCGAGCACGAATTTGTGAACCACTCTGTCGAGTTTGTCTCTTCAGATGACGCCAGTGTCCACACCCAGAACATAGAACGCCTGTGGAAGTCTATCAAGTCAACCATAAAAAGAGAAGGCCGTCCACGACAGAGGGACGAACTCTATTTGTTCCAGTTCCTATACTTTCATAACTTGGGTCTGCAGGGGAATGTCGACGCATGCGACACTCTGCCGATATTCCTACGCGATATTGGCAGAGTTTACTCCGGGTATGGCAAAAAAGGACTTGTCCCTGCAGCTTATACATCGCGCGGACTGTCACAAGACGACAACACCGACGAGGACTAAGGTAAGTCGTCTCCTTTCAAATTACCAGTGCTTCTCTACTGCTTTTCTTTTGTCGTTCTCTATTGACACCTTCAAACATACTCGTAACGCGCACCACGAGACTTCCATGATCGATTTGCTATCGAAACTTCGATATGTATCGTTTGCAGCGCTCCAACTTCTATAGGCAATCATTCTTGGGAATTACCACCGTTTGTATGAGGACGGGCAATAATACCAATAATGACATTTCCACAGTTTCAGTCAAACCTACTAGTTATATACTATCACCTGTTAGCTATCTGGACTCTCGTGAATGTCATCAAGTCTGAATAAGCATACAAAACTGTTTAAAATTGTATTAGATCACTTAATCACCACATGTGAGGGGTCTAGTGTAGCAGGGGATACAACCCGTCGGCTTTGAACAATGACGTCACAAGTCGCCAGAGAGCATGTATTACAAAGATGAAAGAGCTGAGGAGAATGTTGAGTAACAAAGGAATGCGAGAGAGATAAACTTTATTTCACATATGTAAGGGCCAGTAGTATTTTCACGTTAACGATATCGCGTGTTTGTATCTTAGTATTTCTCCGCAAAATACAATGGAAAGAAATGAATGAAATTAGTAGCAAAGAATACATCACGAGATAAACTTTATTTCACATATGTAAGGGCCAGTAGTATTTTCACGTTAACGATATCGCGTGTTTGTATCTTAGTATTTCTCCGCAAAATACAATGGAAAGAAATGAATGGAATTAGTAGCAAAGAATACATCACGTTACATGTATGTCAGTTGTATCTCGAAAGTCTTTCGAACTGTATTGCGTAAGTGCAGTACGGGATACAAGTTCAGCGTAGTCGATTTCTTAGTTTCAACTAGCATTGCTGTCCTGTTGTTCACTTGAACTATGTATCCCCTGCTTCACTAAACCGCAAATGAAACCCGATACAAATTAAAAGCTCATTCGAAGTGTGTTGCTTAAGTACAGTCCGGAATACGAGTTTGTCGTAAGGCGATTTCTTCGTTTTCACTAGCATTACTGCCCTGTTCTTCACCTGAACGATGTATCCTCCGCTTCAGTAATCCTTAAGTGGAACACGGGATACAAATTGTAGATGTGCTGTATATTTCGTCTCCGCTATTACTAACATAAAGTAGTATCAGTTTATTCTATCTCGTGAGATTTTTTTTTAAAGCCAAAAAACACTTATCAGCTACTGAAGCATCTGTATCTTAGGATCAGTTTATTCTATCTCGTGAGATTTTTTTTAAAAAAGCCAAAAAACACTTATCAGCCACTGAAGCATCTGTATCAGATGCTTCAGTGGCTGATAACTGTTTTTTGGCTTTTTTAAAAAAAATCTCACGAGATAGAATAAACTGATCCTAAGATACAGATGCTTCAGTAGCTGATAAGTGTTTTTTGGCTTTTTAATAAAAAAATCTCACGAGATAGAATAAACTGATCCTACTTACGAATAGGTGTAAATATACGTACGTTACATTTGCAACCTGTTTCATTTTATATGTTTTGACTGTTTATTTAACCTTTGTGTTTCACTTGTCTTTTGCTGTTATGTTTTAGTTTAGTTTTTTTATTGATTGCTTAATAAAGTAGGATCAGTTTATTCTATCTCGTGAGATTTTTTTTTAAAAAGCCAAAAAACACTTATCAGCTACTGAAGCATCTGTATCTTAGGATCAGTTTATTCTATCTCGTGAGATTTTTTTTTAAAGCCAAAAAACACTTATCAGCTACTGAAGCATCTGTATCTAATATCAAGCGATCGCTTTTAGATTCACATTCAATTATTTTAATTATAGCGCTCATTAGAACACAGAACTGCTTTATTATCTATACCTCGAAGTGAAGACATTACTATCTATGATTAAGGAATGACGTCATTGTTCAAAGCCGACGGGTTGTATCCCCTGCTTCACTAGACCCGGCCCTTATATATGTGAAGTACAGTTTTTCTCTCTTGCATTCCTTTGTTTCTGAACATTCTTCTCAGCTCTTTCATCTTTGTAATACATGCTCTCTGGCCAATTCTAACGTCATTGGTCAAAGCCGACGGGTTGTATCCCCTGCTAAACTAGACCCGAACAGTCTATGTAAACAACGCACCCCGGGCAAGTGGCTAAACCGTGTCGTAAAAACTCAAATGAATAATAAATTTTAAAAAATGAGTCCTTACCCGTAATTATAACGTATTCTCGATATTGCTGCAGCGACAAATTGCACTGAAAACTCGAGCTCGATGATTGCCTCCATCTTTCTCACTAGGAACAACTGACTGTCGTCTGTTGCCACGCTGCCAGAGATTTTGTCGATAACAGTGTCGGAAAATCTGTGGAGTGAGCATAGGGTACTGCGCATGTTGCCAACTAGGGACGTGATGTGGGTATGACGCTGTGGTAAACTTTTTGTGCTAAGACCTTAACTTCAGTATTCCACTATGTAGCCTGTTTTCACACTCTTATTTATGATAAATTGCTACTGCTATTTGTGCAATTCGAAATTTGTCAAAGGAGGAAAAAGAACTCTGAATCGGTATGTATCAGAAAGAGGCAATTATAGGTCTGAAAGCGATCGCATCTTCGGACTTATTTGATATCCAAAAGGTCCCTTTCCAGACACTACTTCCGTATCAGAACAGGAATTTACCAGGCCCATCTGATAGCCTCAGAAGCCTGTGGCAGTAGCTGTAAAGCCGCCTGCAGTGTGAAGACACGCGAAGAGAAGGCTAAAGACGCGTCCCTCGCGTACAGCTGAGCCACTTTCAGGGGCAGTGGACAACCCGTGGCCACTTTGTCAGTCATTTCACAAAAGTCGCTTGCGCTCAATGTGTGACGAAACGGCTTTACACTCCCAAGCGGGAAGCGATCGGCCAATAGATTTAACGAATCTCTGACAAGCAATTTTGTAAACAGGGACGTCACATTCAGGCTGTACACTATGTCCTTAGTCCAACTCTGATACGCTCAAATTATCGACCGACATGTGAGGTCTGTATTCGCTGTCATAAAAAGCACTGAGGCAATCGCGATGAAATCGACAACGGTGCAATGGCGGGAGATTAGCCGGAGAACAAACTCTCCTAAGTGCTGAACTCCATTGGACTGATGACATTTTCTCTGACACTGTCAAACTCCCTGCACATCGTGAACAGCCGCCTCAACAGTCAGGCTGTGAATCTCGCTGTGGGCACTGACGATGTGTTCCTACTGTTACTCCTACACAAGGCGCCTGCCTACGAAATACGAGGCACTCGAGTTCGAGTCCCGGTGACGTGTTCGGAACAGCTGTGAGCTTTTAATGCTATATTGGCGGCGACAATAGACAGTTTTAAGTTTAACGTCCTATGGCTAACTGGGTACTGGGAGTCTAGCGACGTGGGCAATGACGTGACTTGCAGATAGCACCAACTTAGTCCCCACATCTCCTGTCTCGTAGAGCCCGTGAATACTTGAGTCTAAAGATGAGTCTGTTCGGTCTGTACCCGTCAACAGACCGGGCGTTGTCTCGGCTCACGGTGCAGCCACAGTGGAGTTCCACTGGCCGTTACATGTCGTGGTGCAGTAAATAACGGTCTGTTTCTGGATGCGCAGCCGAATGTTTAATTCAGCTTTTCTTGAAGAAAACAGAGCTAACGACTTAGGATGAACATCGAAGAGCACACTGTTAATCAATAAAGCCAACAAAACCTGGAAGATCATATCTTACATACATATTACTGTAATATTTATTTTTTCTTGATCGCAAATTTAAACAAGGGTGAGCGGTTTGATTGATCAGATCTTCTCATCTACAATAAGCAGTAAAAAGTGTTGTTCGTAAACTGTTCTAACTACGTACAGCATCTACAGGGTGTTTCAAAAATGACCGGTATATTTGAAACGGCAATAAAAACTAAACGAGCAGCGATAGAAATACACCGTTTGTTGCAATATGCTTGGGACAACAGTACATTTTCAGGCAGACAAACTTTCGAAATTACAGTAGTTACAATTTTCAACAACAGATGGCGCTGCGGTCTGGGAAACTCTATAGTACGATATTTTCCACATATCCACCATGCGTAGCAATAATATGGCGTAGTCTCTGAATGAAATTACCCGAAACCTTTGACAACGTGTCTGGCGGAATGGCTTCACATGCAGATGAGATGTACTGCTTCAGCTGTTCAATTGTTTCTTTATTCTGGCGGTACACCTGGTCTTTCAAGTGTCCCCACAGAAAGAAGTCACAGGGGTTCATGTCTGGCGAATAGGGAGGCCAATCCACGCCGCCTCCTGTATGTTTCGGATAGCCCAAAGCAATCACACAATAATCGAAATATTCATTCAGGAAATTAAAGACGTCGGCCGTGCGATGTGGCCGGGCATCATCTTGCATAAACCACGAGGTGTTCGCAGTGTCGTCTAAGGCAGTTTGTACCGCCACAAATTCACGAAGAATGTCCAGATAGCGTGATGCAGTAATCGTTTCGGATCTGAAAAATGGGCCAATGATTCCTTTGGAAGAAATGGCGGCCCAGACCAGTACTTTTTGAGGATGCAGGGACGGTGGGACTGCAACATGGGGCTTTTCGGTTCCCCATATGCGCCAGTTCTGTTTATTGACGAAGCCATCCAGGTAAAAATAAGCTTCGTCAGTAAACCAAACGCTTCCCACATGCATATCGCCGTCATCAATCCTGTGCACTATATCGTTAGCGAATGTCTCTCGTGCAGCAATGGTAGCGGCGCTGAGAGGGTTGCCGCGTTTGAATTTTGTATGGATAGAGGTGTAAACTCTGGCGCATGAGACGATACGTGGACGTTGGCGTCATTTGGACCGCAGCTGCAACACGGCGAACGGAAACCCGAGGCCGCTGTTGGATCACCTGCTGCACTAGGTGCGCGTTGCCCTCTGTGGTTGCCGTACGTGGTCGCCCTACCTTTCCAGCACGTTCATCCGTCACGTTCCCAGTCCGTTGAAATTTTTCTAACAGATCCTTTATTGTATCGCTTTTCGGTCCTTTGGTTACATTAAACCTCCGTTGAAAACTTCGTCTTGTTGCAACAACACTGTGTTCTAGGCGGTGGAATTCCAACACCAGAAAAATCCTCTGTTCTAAGGAATAAACCATGTTGTCTACAGCACACTTGCACGTTGTGAACAGCACACTCTTACAGCAGAAAGACGACGTACAGAATGGCGCACCCACAGACTGCGTTGTCTTCTATATCTTTCACATCACTTGCAGCGCCATCTGTTGTTGAAAATTGTAACTACTGTAATTTCGAAAGTTTGTCCGCCTGAAATGTACTGTTGTCCCAAGCATATTGCAACAAACGGTGTATTTCTATCGTTTAGTTTTTATTGCCGTTTCAAATATACCGGTCATTTTTGAAACACCCTGTACATCTACATACATACTCCGTAATCCACAATACGGTGTGTGGCGGAGGGTACCTCGCACCACAACTAGCATCTTCTCTCCCTGTTCCACTCCCAAACAAAAAGAGGGAAAAATGACTGCCTATATGCCTCTGTACGAGCCCTAATCTCTCTTATCATATCTCTGTGGTCTTTCCGCGAAATATAAGTTGGCGGCAGTAAAATTGTACTGCAGTCAGCCTCAAATGATGGTTCTCTAAATTTCCTCAGTAGCGATCCACGAAAAGAACGCCTCCTTTCCTCTAGAGACTCCCACCCGAGTTCCTGAAGCATTTCCGTAACACTCTCGTGATGATCAAACCTACCAGTAACAAATCTAGCAGCCCGCCTCTGAATTGCTTCTATGTTCTCCCTCAATCCGACCTGATAGGGATCCCAAACGCTCGAGCAGTACTCAAGAATAGGTCGTATTAGTGTTTTATAAGCGGTCTCCTTTACAGATGAACCACATCTTCCCAAAATTCTACCAATGAACCGAAGACGACTATCCGCCTTCCCCACAACTGCCATTACATGCTTGTCCCACTTCATATCGCTCTGCAATGTTACGCCCAAATATTTAATCGACGTGACTGTGTCAAGCGCTACACTACTAATGGAGTGTTCAAACATTACGGGATTCTTTTTCCCATTCATCTGTATTAATTTACCTTAATCTATATTTAGAGTTAGCTGCCATTGTTTACACCAATCACAAATCCTGTCCAAGTCATCTTGTATCCTCCTACAGTCACTCAACGACGACACCTTCCTGTACACCACAGCATCAGCAGCAAACAGCCCTATCCAAAAGATCATTTATGTAGATAGAAAAGAACAGCGGACCTACCACACTTCCCTGGGGCACTCCAGATGATACCCTCACCTCCGATGAACACACACCATCGAGGACAGCGTACTGGGTTCTATTACTTAAGAAGTCTTCGAGCCATTCACATATTTTGGAACCAATCCCATATGCCCGTACCTTAGTTAGGAGTCTGCAGTGGGGCACCGAGTCAAACGCTTTCCGGAAGTCAAGGAATATGGCATCCGTCTGATACCCTTTATCCATGGTCACAAGATATCATGTGAAAAAAGGGCGAGTTGTGTTTCGCATGAGCGATGCTTTCTAAAGCCGTGCTGATGCAAGGACAGCAACTTCTCTGTCTCAAGGAAATTCATTATATTCGAACTGAGAATATGTTCGAGAATCCTGCAACAAACCGATGTTAAGGATATTGGTCTGTAATTTTGAGGATCCGTCCTTCTACCCTTCTTATATACAGGCGTCACCTGCGCTTTGTTCCAGTCGCTCGGGACTTTACGTTGGGCAAGAGATTCACGATAAATGGAAGCTAAGTAAGGAGCCAAAGCAGTACAGTACTCTCTGCAAAACCGACTTGGAATCCCATCAGGACCTGTACTGTATACAAAAATTAATGGAGGACACGCTATTATGGAGTTATTGGGAGATTGAATTACTTCTCGCTGTTGACGAAGAGAGGGCAGTACTTGTACTATACACTGCAGCATGGCGGACAGCGATACGAGACCTGTTTAACAGTGGAAACACTACGCTTTTCGATCTGTGTGTGACTATCGAGTGCAATGAAAGGAACATAGCTATTTAGTGCCTCGAAAACGTCGTGTTTCGTATCTACAAAGGACAATTTGCGGCAAATGTTGCTACTATGTTTTCGTCTAGATAATTCTCCTCCGGAACGTCGTCGTTCACCAGCGGAAGCGTACGGAGATGTTCCTCAAAAAAGTTGCAGAAATTGGTTTCGACGACTCAATCACTAAATGGTGTACGTTACGAAGAAAGAATTACTCGATTTCAATCGCGCACTTAAAGCCAAACACCCGTAATATGTTCGGGGACACGACAAAGTCATTCTGCTTCATGACAATGCCAGTCCACATGTTGCAAACCAAGTGAGGGAAACCTCCAATGGACTTCGATGGGATGTCTCAACCCCCCGCCCCTCTCCTCCGGATGTTGACCAGACGTCACCCCTTCAGATTACCGTTTGTTTTTTGTTGTCGACCGTGCAGAGTCACCTTTCCGAACAACACGCCACATCTTTTCGAGGGCTCAAAAACTGGCTCCATTAGTGGATCATCTCAAAAGAACGTGAGCTGTTTTTACAGCAGGACCAATTCATTACTTGAATAGTAATCAGACTGGGATTCGTTTCCGAAACTCTCCAGCAGAGTATAACCAATAGCAAACAGGTGGGTAGGGAACATACGTTCTCTCAGCACAAAAGCAAGTTGTAACATTACGTATTAACATCGGTCGCCGTCCTAATGAGGCATTCTTGTGTCAAGTAATTTGTGTGTGTTTGTGTTTTCCTCATCATTTCATCTTCATTCATGCAAGTGGAAGATTGGACTGAGAAACGGTTGCGAATTTGCACGGGCGCTGATAATCGCGCAGTTGAGCGTCCCACAATCCAAACATCATCATCATCAAGTGTCAAGTATTATAATAAAGCAGGAGGCAGTGCTAAGGCTAACCTAACCTTTCATGTCACACACACACACTAAACTCTTTCTTTATATCTGTTCAAACTACAACACAGAAACCCAAGTTTGCAGATAAATGATGTACTAACTTGGAAGTCAGCCAAACAAATGGTCAATCAGATAGCAAACGGTAACACGGGCCCTCAACAACACGTACCTTAAATGAACTAGATGCAGCAGTTTATAGAACCAGTTACCATTACAAATGAAACTAATAGCAGTACTAAACAGGGAAGAGCATGAAATGATTCAGCGGATTTATTAATGACCATACTCTATAACATCACTGCGTAGTACAGGGTCTCCTTGCCTGTGCATTAACCAACTTGCGATAGAATAGATAACACAGTAAATATTTATTTCTTAAGCTCGTTTGAAGCAATTAAACGGAATTCAAAACTAACTACACTGGCTCTGAAGGAGCCTTTGCTTTGCTTCATTAATTAACTAGCCGTTAAACTTTCATGGTTTGAAGAGCCATGGTCATTAACAGAACTACAGACCAAACACTTTCTCATGAAATGAACACTGATAACACTTTGTAGTTCGGATCAAAGTGCATAACTGCGAGAATTAATAATCTTCTTCACTTCAGATCAATATTATTGTTCATTTAACGAACAACTGTACTATTTTCAGGCAGCTTTTCAAGTTAGGAAAATTATTTAAGAAGATGACTGCAGATTGATTTAAAATGTACTGGAAGTGCAGTATTTCTTAAATTATAAAAGTGCACTTTAAACACTATAACTCCAGGCTTTAGAACGCAATCACAAGTATTTTTACAGCTGTCGAATAAGTCTTTCCATAATAAATTAGGACACTCGGAATTAAATTCAGTAGGATAGGATTCCTGTCCAGATTTGTGATTTGGAATAATCTCATGTGTAAGATAGAGTTTTTAGCAATACCACGATTGTTGTTGTTGTTGTGGTCTTCAGTCCTGAGACAGGTTTGATGCAGCTCTCCATGCTACTCTATCCTGTGCAAGCTTCTTCATCTCCCAGTACCTAACGCAACCTACATCCTTCTGAATCTGCTTAGTGTATTCACCTCTTGCTCTCCCTCTACGGTTTTTACCTTCCACGCTGCCCTGCAATACTAAATTGATGATCCCTTGACAGCTCAGAACATGTCCTACCAACCGATCCCTTCTTCTAGTCGAGTTGTGCCACAAACTCCTCCCCAATTCTATTCAATACCTCCTCATTAGTTATGTGATCTACCCATCTAATCTTCAGCATTCTTCTGTAGCACCACGTTTCGAAGGCTTCTATTCTCTTCTTGTCCAAACTATTTATCATCCATGTTTCACTTCCATACATGGCTTCACTCCATACAAATAATTTCAGAAACGAATTCCTGACACTTAAATCTATACTCAATGTTAAGAAATTTCTCTTCTTCAGAAACGTTTTCCTTGCTATTGCCAGTCTAATATTCTTATTATAAAATTAACCAAATTTCACAAATACCTGGCCCATTTACAGAGTGCCAAATACAAACAATTTAGTGGAAGGCTGGTGGCACTTGTGGCGTAATTAGCAGTGGCTGTCAACATACCGGCGATGCAGTCATGGTAGTACTGTTGGCCTCGCCCTGTTACAGATCTTCTTGGCGTGGGATTTATGTTTTTATAGGGCCAAAATCCATGGCATCGTAATGCTATCACCAAATGGAGCATCCGAGGCCCTTAAATACTGCCTTTAAGCTCTTCTGACCTAAAAACTCCACGAATATGAGCCATAATGATCCGCTTCTGTTTGCGAGGTGTTAACCACAGCCATGCTCAAACCAGATTCCTTACCCGTCACAAAGGACGAGTTGCCAGTTTTGCTCCAAGCACATCTTTCCACTCTGGCAGACCACTTACGTAGCTGTGTGGCTTCCCCACGTCTTTTACATTCAACCCTATGTTCCCTAAGTATGAACCAAGTCATTTACAGTACATTACACAACAAGAGGGTCATGGAATGTAGTCGAATTAAGTCGGGTGATGCTGAGGGAATTAGATTAGGAAACGAGACCTTAAAGTAGTAAAGGAATTTTGCTATTTGGGGAGCAAAATAACTGATGATGGTCGAAGTAGAGAGGATATAAAATGTAGACTGGCAGTGGCAAGGAAAGCGTTTCTGAAGAAGAGGAATTTTTTAACATCGAGTATAGATTTATGCGTCAGCAAGTCGTTTCTGAAAGTATTTGTGTGGAGTGTAGCCATGCATGGATGTGAAATATGGACGATAAGTAGTTTGGACAAGAAGAGAATAAAACCTTCGAAATATGGTGCTACAGAAGGATGCTGAAGATTAGATGGGTAGATCATATAATTAATGAGGAGGTATTGAATTAAATTGGGGAGAAGAGGAGTTTGTGGCACAACTTGACTAGAAGAAGGGATTTGGTAGGACATATTCTGAGGCATCAAGTGATCACCAATTTAGTATTGGAGGGCAGCGTGGAGGCTAAAAATCGTAGAGGGAGACCAAGAGATGAATACACTAAGCAGATTCAGAAGGATGTAGGTTGCAGTAGGTGCTGGGAGATGAAGAAGCTTGCACAGGATAGAGTAGCATGGAGAGCTGCATCAAACCAGTCTCAGGACTGAAGACCGCAACAACAACAACATAACTATCGTTTTAGTAATTATTTAAAGTCACAAGCATAATTTAACCAACATCGCTCAAAAGTTTCACATAACTGAAACATGTATACATAGTCAAAGAATTTCCGTGACAGATACAACATTAAACATAAGCAATACTACAAATTGATATAGAAATCTCGATACAGATGCAAAATAAGTCGAAAATAGGTGGTACACGCCTGCTCACCTCGGTACTCGGCGGCCCTGTTCGGCCGGAAATGAGCCTTGTGGTACGAGTCCCACTCCATGGGCTCGAAGCCGGACTCTTCTGACTTCCACAGCGGCGCAAAACTGCGAAATGAGCACGAAAAGAGGTTCTCGTCAGGCAAAGGGACAAACTCGCTCTACAAGTGGATATAGATCTACATCTACATTTACGTGGATACTCTGCAAATCACATTTAAGTGCATGGCAGAGGGATCATCGAACCACCTTCACAACTATCTATTATACCAATCTCGTATAGCGCGCGGAAAGAATGAACACATATATTTCCGTACAAGCTCTGATTTCCCTTATTTTATCGTGGTGATCGTTCCGCCCTATGTAGGTCGGTGTCAACAAAATATTTTCGCATTCGGAGGAGAAAGTTGGTGATTGGGATTTCGTGAGAAGATTCCGTCGCAACGAAAAACGCCTTTCTTTTAATAATTTCCAACAAGGGTCCCACACCGCGCGGCAGTATTCTAAAAGAGGACGAACAAGCGCAGTGTAAGCAGTCTCCTTAGCAGGTCTGTTACATTTTCTAAGCGTCCTGACAATAAAATTATCTATTATTCCAATCTCGTATAGCACGCGGAAAGAATGAACACTTATATATTTCCGTACGAGCTCTGATTTCCCTAATTTTATCGTGGTGATCGTTCCGCCCTATGTAGGTCGGTGTCAACAAAATAATTTCGCATTCGGAGAAGAAAGTTGGTGACTGATATTTCGTGAGAAGATTCCGTCGCAACGAAAAACGCCTTTCTTTTAATGATATCGAGCAAGGATCCCCACACCGCGAAGCAGTATTCTAAAAGAGGACGGACAAGCGTAGTGTAGGCAGTCTCCTTAGTAGGGCTGTTACATTCTCTAAGTGTCCTGCCAATAAAATGCAGCCTTTGGTTAGCATGCCCCACAACATTTTCTATGTGTGCTTTTCTAATTTAAGTTGTTCGTAATTGTAATACCCAGGTATTTAGCTGAATTTACAGCTTTTAGATTAGACTGATTTTTCGTGTAACCGAAGGTGAACGAGTCCTTTTAGTACTCACGTGGTTGACCTCACACTTTTCGTTATTTAGGATCAACTGCTACTTTTCGCACCATTCAGATATTTTTTCTAAATCGTTTTGCAGTTTGTTTTGATCTTCAAATGACTTTATTAGTCTATAAACGACAGCGTCATCTGCAAACAACCGAAGACGGCTGCTCAGATTGTCTCCTAAATCGTTTATATAGATAAGGAACAGCAAAGGGCCTATAACACTACCTTGGGGAACGTCTCAAATCACTTCTGTTCTACTCGATGACTTTCCATCAATTACTAGGAACTGTGAACTCTCTGAAAGGAAATCACAAAACCAGTCACATAACTGAGACGATATTCCATAAGCACGCAATTTTACTACGAGTCGCTTGTGTGGTACAGTGTCAAAAGCCTTCCGGAAATCCAAGAATACGGAATCGATCTGAAATCCCTTGTCAATAGCACTCAGCACTTCATGTGAATAAAGACCGTTTGCAAGTGAACCGTTTGCAAGTCACGAACGAAATTGTACACATGTGTGCAAAACTCGTGCACGATGTAACAGTACCAGCTGACACATATATCGACGAAACTTGGACCATTAGTACACTACTGGCCATTAAAATTGCTACACCACCAAGATGACGAGCTACAGACGCGAAATTTAACCGACAGGAAGAAGATGCTGTGATATGCAAATGATTAGCTTTTCAGATCATTCACACAAGGTTGGCGCCGGTGGCGACACCTACAACGTGCTGACATGAGGAAAGTTTCCAACCGATTTCTCGTACACAAACAGCAGTTGACCGGCGTTGCCTGGTGAAACGTTGTTGTGATGCCTCGTGTAAGGAGGAGAAATGCGTACCATCACGTTTCCGACTTTGATAAAGGTCGGATTGTAGCCTATCGCGATTGCGGTTTATCGTATCGCGACATTGCTGCTCGCGTTGGTCGAGATTGAATGACTGTCAGCTGAATATGGAATCGGTGGGTTCAGGAGGGAAATACGGAACGCCGTGCTGGATCTCAACGGCTTCGTATCACTAGCAGTCGAGATGACAGGCATCTTATCCGCATGGCTGTAACGGATCGTGCAGCCACGTCTAGATCCCTGAGTCAAAAGATGGGGACGTTTGCAAGACAACAACCATCTGCACGAACAGTTCGACGACGTTTGCAGCAGCATGGACTATCAGCTCGGAGACCATGGCTGCGGTTACCCTTGACGCTGTCACAGACGGGAGCGCCTGCGATGCTGTACTCAACGACGCACCTGGGTACAGGAATGGCAAAACGTCAGTTTCTCGGATGAATCCAGGTTCTGTTTACAGCATCATGATGGTCGCATCCGTGTTTGGCGACATCGCGGCGAACGCACATTCGAAGCGTGTATTCGTCATCGCCATACTGGCGTATCACCCGGCGTGATGGTGTGGGGTGCAATTGGTTACACGTCTCGGTCACTTCTTGCTCGCATTGACGGCACTTTGAACAGTGGACGTTACATTTCAGATGTGTCACGACCCGTGGCTCTATCCTTCATTCGATCCCTGCGAAACCCTACATTTCAGCAGGATAATGCACGACCGCATGTTGCAGATCCTGTACGGGCCTTTCTGGATACAGGAAATGTTCGACTGCTGCCCTGGTCAGCACATTCTCCAGATCTCTCACCAATTGAAAACGTCTGGTCAATGGTGGCCGAGCAACTGGCTCGTCACAATACGCCAGTCACTACTCTTGATGAACTGTGGTATCGTGTTGAAGCTGCATGGGCAGCTGTACCTGTACACGCCATCCAAGCTCTGTTTGATCAATGCCCAGGGGTATCAAGGCCGTTATTACGGCCAGAGGTGGTTGTTCTGGGTACTGATTTCTCAGTATCTATGCACCCAAATTGCGTGAAGATGTAATCACATGTCAGTTCTAGTATAATATATTTGTCCAATGAATACCTGTTTATCATCTGCATTTCTTCTTGGTGTAGCAATTTTAATTGCCAGTAGTGTAGAAAGGACTGCCACAGTGTAGTACAGAAGGTAACTGGAAGCACTGTACCCTCATATGGTGAGGGTGAGAACACGCAATGCATCCAGGAACATTGTCGAAAGCGACCGTTTTGGTTGTCCAGGTGTTACAGCGCGAGGATGTATCACGTTGCACGGGCATACTGGCCTCCACTTCTCACCAGTAGACGTTGCCGTGACACTGCACTCCTTCTTCACGTGCTTCTCTGCACCCGTGTACTCGGCCCTTACTTCACTTTTGCGGATGACAACGCGCGTCCGCACCAATCATCACTGCTGGCGGATTCCGCGGAAGGAGATGACACTCGGCGTATGGACCGGCCAGTCCCTTCTCGCGACCCAAGGCCCACCACGCACGCGTGGCATGAGATTAGGCAACCGCGCTGCTAGAGGAATGGAACGCCCTACCACAAGAACCCCTTACCAGCATTGTGGCCAGCAAGGGAGCACAGTGCAGAGAATGCTTTGCCGTCCGTGGCGATCGCACACCATATTAAGAAACGTAATGACCACCAGGCCACCATAAATTGCGGTGACCGCAGTTCGTTTATTGTCTTTGAATAAAAGTGTCATTTCAGTCAGTCTCGTTCCTTATTTCTTCCAGTTACTCACTGTACTATACAGTAGCAGCTCTTTCTTTGTATGCTCCAAGTTTCATAGAGCTTTGTTACTTGGCAGGAACACTTCCTGCGAAAGTTGGTTCCGCTTTGCACAATATTGTGTGTGTGTGTGTGTGTGTGGGTGGGTGTGGGTGTGATCGCGGCTTTTCTGCGACGGTCGTCGTCTTCAGCTTCTCAACTTCCATAGTTTTCTATCAGTACTATCTTCCCCCTGAACGCACCTTGAATTCTTCTTATCACTAACGTGTTTTATCCATCTTCTCGCTGCCCTTCCAAGTTTCTTTCTTCGCTCAGCTGCCGTCCATTCACAAATTCTTTTCGGCCATGCATTATCATCCATTCGTTGGAGCTGGCTACACCAAGTTGATATTTGGTCCCCTTTACCATTTTTCCGCCCTCCCCCTTTACATTTCCCACCAATGTCAAAGTGATGACTTTTGTCCAGGATGTGGTCCACCAATCGATCTCTTGTTTTGGTTAAGTAATGCCACAAATTACTTTTCTCCCCAATTCTGTTCAGTATCTCCTCTTTAATTAAGCTATCTACCCATTTAATTTTCAGATTTTCTCTGTAGCATTACACTTCAAAAAGTGCCATTCTCTTCTTGTCCGACCCTCGTCCACGTTTCACTTTCATATAAGGCTACACTCCAGAGAAGTGCCTTCAGAAAAGACTTCCTAGTACTTACATTTATATGTTAATTTATCCGTACTGGATCTTCTGAACACGATATGGCATGGACTCAACTAATGTCTGAAGTAGTGCTGGAGGGAATTGACACCATGAATCCTGCAGAGCTGTCCATAAATCCGTACGAGTACGAGAGGATGGAGATCTCTTCTAAACAGCACGTTGCAAGGCATCCCAGATGTGCTCAATAATTTCACAAGCTGCGATATTGTCGCAAATTAACAGTGACCCGTATATATAATAAATTTCCTTTAATTTACGTCTCTGGTCACAAACTTTTTGAGTGGACTGATAACCTCAGATGTTAAGTCCCATAGCGTTCAGAGTCATTTGAACAAGCTTTTTGTTCACAGATTACCGGCTTCGGTCTATAATGACCATCTTCAGATCTGTGTTTTATAAAACCAGTACATTAGGACACTGTTTTTATAAAACACATATCTGAAGATGGTCATTATAGACCGAAACCGGTAATCTCTGAACAAAACGTTTGTGACAACAGACGTAAATTAAAGGAAATTTATGCTCAATAATGTTCATGTCTGGGGAGTTTGGTGGCCAGCGGAAGCGTTTGAACTCAGAAGAGTGTTCCTGGAGGCATCTGTAGAAAATTCTGGATGTGTAGGGTGTCGCATTGTCCTACTGGAATTGCCAGAGTCTGTCGGAATTCTCAGTGGACATGAATGGGTACAGGTGATCAAATAGACTTCTTACGTACATGTCACCTGTCAGAGTCGTATCTAGATGTATCAGGAGTCCCATATTACTCCCACTGCACACGTTCCACACCATTACAGAGCCTGTACCAGCTTGAACAGTTCCCTGCTGACATACAGGGTCCATGGAATCATGAGGTTGTCTCCATACCCGTACACGTCCATCCACTCGATAGAATTTGAAACGAGACTCGTCCCACCAGGCAACATGCTTCCAGTCATCAACAGTTCAATGTCGGTGTTGACGGCCACAGGCGAGGCGTAAAGTTTTGTGTCGTGCAGTCATCAAGGGTAGAGAAGTCTGCCTTCAGCTCCGAAAGCCCACAAGGATGATGTTTCGTCAAATGGTTCGCACGCTGACACTTGTTGATGGCTCAGCATTCAAATCTGCAGCAATCTGAGGAACCGAAGGCGTGATAAACGGGCAGGGAGAGACCAGGAGGGTAGGGCTAGCGCTAGATGGTGTTCCACTTGAGTTGGAGGATCTTCTGCGTTACATTTACGACATGGGGATTTCCCGGACGTGGTTTTCGACAGACATGGACCGCTATACACATTCTTCATTCTCTGACTGCACCGGTGAGTGTCCTTTGGCAGCCAAGAACAGATTACCAGCATGATTGACCTGTTTGGATGCATTTAGTAATAACGTCACCATAGTTCACGTATCCACATTTGCCCCACGCACATAAAAAAGACACGAATGTTACACTAATCCCTTATCGATATGTCTGTGCTTATATACCCGCAGCGGATTCGCGTTACTTTGCCTATAAGGTGTAACAACTTCCTCAAAGGAAAGTTTTTGATCTCCTCTTATACATACAATGGTAGGCCACGACATAGGGGTTGTAAGACGTTGTGGTCTCCTGACCTTCATTGCTTACATATTCCGCCCTCACAGTCATATTCCGCAAATCAAGACGCTTCTTTCGAACCCAAACTCGATAAGATAAAGTCTATGTTGTATGAATTCATGTAAACGATATGCAAATAACTAATAAATCGCAAGTGCGCGCCGTGGTTGAGATACTCGAGGATGGCGTACACACATACATTCCAGACACGACGGTCACAGGAGCTTTTAGTTCGAGAGAGGCAACCGCACGCCAGGAGGCCAGTCCCAACCCATCTATGTCGGTCGGTGGCCGCCCATGGAGCGGACAGTGTGTGCCCGAGTGGAAAGGGGGGAACGACCCCGTGTTCGGCTTAAATGCAAATTCCGCTACATTGTGTGGGAGCAGCCAGCCTATGCATTCTTTACACATAGCACGCAGTTTCAGAGATTTTCACAGAGAGACAGCAAACGCCAAACGCTGATACTACGGGTTTCCAGATTGGTCGCCTTAAACGAAACGTCATTCTCCCATTTTAGAAGAGCAATGCTGATTGGCAGACGATATTCCTGACGCCTTGAGCTGAAGGAGTAATGGAAGAGACCGAAAGATATACCCCTTCACGTCTGGCGTGGAGAGATGCCGTTCCGTTGTCGCTCTTGGAGCGAGGAACAAGTCTCTCCTCAGTACTTCACTGGGAGAGCACCTCTGTCGAGAGCGAATTGAATTGCGACTCTCTATATTGAGTCCTTGCGATTAAGCGTTGTTCACTGTGTTGGCCGACACACTTATTGTGCGGTGTGAATGGACAGAGTTATAGTTAAACACCTGCGAGCGAATTTTTGAGTGGCATCGCGGTGGACTGGTTATCGGACCGGTGTACCATCCTTGACTTCATCAAGGCGTAGGGAGAGTTTGATTGGCGAAGGTCAATCCAGATGGAACGAGAGTTATCTTATTTGTCAGCAGTGAGCGGTGCAGACAGCAGTCATCGCAGCTTACGGTATTGTGCGCTACAGCTATTGTGAGCCCCATATTTCCTCCACAACAGTCCACTTCACTGCATTTCACACACGACAGCCTCGACCGTACCTAGCAACATTCTAAACGATAATTATTCAAGTTGAGTAGGCACGCCTCTCAGCCATTCTGCCAAGTCAACAACCATCTTAAGCTTTGTATGGAAATTTCAATAGCGAATCCTATCCTTGAGAGGTAACTTCACATTCCGAAAAGAACCAGGATATAACTTTTTCAATTCATAACTAAAAGTGCCATTGTGATTTATCAGAATTTTTGCAAAATAAATATTAACTTTCGTTAGTTTCATGTTTTTCTTACAATAACTAACATTACTCCAGTACCCAAGTATCCCACCAGTTATGTAAGAAATTTTGTGAATTTTTGTGTCATTTCCTTACAGCAGACGAGTCCAGAAGATATTTATTGCTGAAAGTTTTTCGGGCATTTCTCTTTAGAACGTTAGGAGCGTCTCTCTGACTTCTGTAGTAGTGTGGAGGTGGAAATTGCATCTTGCAGGAGCCACAGGGTAAAGGGTAATCTCAGATTAATCTGTTGCGCAGAATAACAGAATGTCAGGTCAACCACACACTCACAGGGTCCAGATTTACTTCAAACTTTGTACAGCTTTAGTACACCATTAAAACAAGGTAATGTGAAAGCAGTAAGGTACACTAGTATGGCAATTCCGAGAAAATCGCTAGAGAAATTTTAAGCGTACCTTATGTAAAACATGTATCTGAGCAAAGCAGCTGGCCACATAATTCATTGTCGTCATGTGGTTAGCGTTCGTCCATGGCAAGAAGGTCGAATCCCGCTAGCACTTGTTTTTTAATCTATATTTTCTTCATCACTGGTCTCATTATTTTATTTATATGACATTTGAGGGGCAATACAATGAAAACAACCCACATGCATTTTCATGAAGTTGTAGTGAATTTCGTATGTCATTTGACTATTTGCTATTTGTAATTAAATTTTCAAAGACGAGGGACAGGCTTGGAAATCCCTGTCAGACCTCGATAAATAATGATGCGAATGTTATTCACAATCAGTAATATATCAAGTCATAGTGTGCCAGACCAAAAGAGTAACACAGAATTACTTGCCAAATGGTTCAAATGGCTCTGTGCACAATGGGACTTAACTTCTGAGGGCATCAGTCCCCTAGAACTTAGAACTACTTAAACCTAACTAACCTAAGGACATCACACACATCCATGCCCGAGGCAGGATTGGGACCTGCGACCGTAGCAGTCGCGCGGCTCCAGACTGAAGCGCCTAGAACCGCTGGGCCACCAGTGGCCGGCAGAATTACTTGTCGGATGTGCTCTTGACATCAGGATGCTATTTGTCATATATATATGGAGAACATAAATTGAAACTTCACGCAAATGGACGTGTGTTTTTTTTTCCATTATATTGCCTCTCAAATGTCAAATAAATAAAATAATTAGACCAGTGATGAAAAAAATATAGATCACAACAGTAACTGTAAGCGGGATTCGAACTAGCGCCGCCTCCATTAGCTTCCTATCATGCGCAAACTCTAACCCACATGACCATAGCGAAGTTTTACGGCTAGGCCCTTTGCACGAATACATTATTTACATGATAGATGCGTAAAACTCCTCTTTCAATTTTCTTAGAATTGCGAGAGTAGCCGACCTTTCTACTTTCACATTATATTGTTCTAACGGCCTACTAAATGCATATAAAGTTTGAAGCAAATCCGTGATCCCAACGTCGTGGCCTCTCCTTGATAGATGTTCAGCGTTCATGGATCATTCGCGCACGTCACTAAATGTCTGCGAACTTTTATGAAGGCTGTAATGTCGTTTTTCTTTGTATGTATAGCGGCACGCGCAGCCAAGTGTTATGTCACCTCTGTGGTAAAGATTCCCGCTTCTGAATGGGAAATGTGCTTCTTGGTGGTATTGATGATGATAATGCGGCGTCTATTTCGATTTCTTGCGGTATGAACGAGAGTGCGAATAGAACATCGCTTTCCTTTGTTGAATTCTTCTCGGGTTATCAACCGAGTGGTGGCGTCGTCTTGTCGCAACGTTTAAATGAGTTTCGTACCCATCATCTTCTGGCGAAGTGGACTACGCCAAGAAAGACTGCAGTCGAACACATCGGTTTCCTAAGTGTCTCATCCTTCCGTTATCCCAGCTACACCCTATCATTACTCAGTCTGGCGCAATGACAAATATTATTTACCTTTCGCGCGAAGTACAACGCGTATCGATGCATTGCAAATGGCGTTTTTACTGTCTGTGTTTGGTCCAGGTTTAACTAAGTGTTCAATTAATTTTTCAGACCGTATGTTCAACAGTGAATCGTGACTTCGGTATTGGAGTCACACGCATCGTCCGTAACGCAATTTTGGAGGAATAATGTGAAATCCATTTTAATGTATGTAGAAGAGATATTCTGTCTCCTAGGTTACTATATATAATGATGAATATAGCAGTCCGTAGCATTTTTAAAGCAGCTGCCTGAAGCAAGCAATAAATGACCCAATAGATCAATTACGAGGTGCAAGGCCTCCGATTTTTTTTCTAATTAACTACTCACCCGAAATCGATGAAACTGGCGCTACTTGACGTAATCTCCCTGCAGACGTACACATTTTTCACAACGCTGACGCCGTGATTCCATGGCAGCGGCGAAGGCTTCTTTAGTTGTCTGTTTTGACCACTGGAAAATCGCTGAGGCAATAGCAGCACGGCTGGTGAATGTGCGGCCACGGAGAGTGTCTTTCATTGTTGGAAAAAACCAAAAGTCGCTAGGAGCCAGGTCAGGTGAGTAGGGAGCATGAGGAATCACTTCAAAGTTGTTATCACAAAGAAACTGTTGCGTAACGTTAGCTCGATGTGCAGGTGCGTTGTCTTGGTGAAACAGCACACGCGCAGACCTTCCCGGACGTTTTTGTTGCAGTGCAGGAAGGAATTTGTTCTTCAAAACATTTTCGTAGGGTGCACCTGTTACCGCAGTGCCCTTTGGAACGCAATGGGTAAGGATTACGCCCTCGCTGTCCCAGAACATGGACACCATCATTTTTTCAGCACTGGCGGTTATCCAAAATTTTTTTGGTGGCGGTGAATCTGTGTGCTTCCATTGAGCTGACTGGATTGAAAAATGGCATCCACGTCTCATCCATTGTCACAACCGACGAAAAGAAAGTCCCATTCATGCTGTCATTGCGCGTCAACATTGCTCGGCAACATGCCACACGGGCAGCCGTGTGGTCGTCCGTCAGTATTCGTGGCACCCACCTGGTTGACACTTTGCGCATTTTCAGGTCGTCATGCAGGATTGTGTGCACAGAACCCACAGAAATGCCAACTCTGGAGGCGATCTGTTCAACAGTCATTCGGCGATCCCCCAAAACAATTCTCTCCACTTTCTCGATCATGTCGTCAGACCGGCTTGTGCGAGCCCGAGATTGTTTCGGTTAGTTGTCACACGATGTTCTGCCTTCATTAAACTGCCACATCCATGAACGCACTTTCGACGCATCCATAACTCCATCACCACATGTCTCCTTCAACTGTCGATGAATTTCAATTGGTTTCACACCACTCAAATTCAGAAAACGAATGATTGTACGCTGTTCAAGTAAGGAAAACGTCGCCATTTTAAGTATTTAAAACAGTTCTCATTCTCGCCGCTGGTGGTAAAATTCCATCTGCCGTACGGTGTTGCCATCTCTGGGACGTATTGAAAATGAACGCGGCCTCATTTTAAAACAATGCGCATGTTTCTATCTCTTTCCAGTCCGGAGAAAAAAAATCGGAGGCCTTAGAACTTGAATGCACCTCGTATTAAAGAGACAGAGGTGAATAAATTAAGGTAACAGCTTCTTATATTTTTATAATGGGAATCTTTTACCCGGCGACCCATCCAAGAACGGCGGGGGGTAGCAGCGTTCTATACAGTTCTCTGCAGAGCTTATGTGAGATTCGGATGGACTAGGAGTCTCTCAGAAACAGCAAAGGAAGTGGAAAAGAAGTTGAACGGAGTGGACAGTGTGTTGAAAGAAGGATATTGGACAGTCCGTTGAAAGAAGGATATAAGATGAACATTAACGAAAGCAAAACAAGGGTAATGTCGAATGAAATCAGGCGATGCTGGGGGAATTAGATCAGGAAGCAAGACACTGCAGTAGTAGATGAGTTTTGTTATTTGGGCAGCAAAATAACTGATGATGGGCGGGGTAGATAGGATATAAAATGTTCACTGGCAATGGCAATGAAAGTGTTTCTGTAGAAGAGAAATTTGTTGACATTGAATATAAATTTAATTGTTAGGAAGTCTCTTCTGAAGATACTTGTCCGGAATATAGCCACGTATGGAAGTGAAACGCGGACGATAACCAGTTTAGACACGAGGAGAACAGAAGCTTTAAAAATGTCGTGCTGTAGAAGAATGCTGACAATAAGGTGGGTACATCTTGTAAACAATGAAGAGGCACGAAGCGGAATTGGGGAGAAAAGAAATCTGTGGCACAACTTGACTGAAAGAAGAGATTGGTCGATAGGGATAGGGGTGGGTGTAAAAAGTGCAGTCAGACCAAGAGTCGAGTACGGTAAGCAGGTCACAGTGGTTGTGCGGTCCGCTCTCAGTAGCTGAGTGGTCAGCGCGAGAGAATCTCAATCCTAACAAGAGAACCTCCCCATCGCACCCCCCTCAGATTTAGTTATAAGTTGGCACAGAGGATAGACCTTGAAAAACTGAACACAGATCAATCGAGAAAACAGGAGGAAGTTGTGTGTAACTATGAAAAAAATAAGCAAAATATACAAACTGAGTTGTCCATGCGCAAGATAAGAAACATCAAGGATAGTGTGAGCTCAGGAGCGGCGTGGTCCCGTGGTTAGCGTAAGCAGTTGTGGAACGCGAAGTCCTTGGTTCAAGTCTTCCCTCGGGTGAAAAGTTTACTTTCTTTATCTTCGCAAAGTTATGGTCTGCCCGTTCGTTCATTGACGTCTCTGTTCACTGTAATAAGTTTAGTGTCTGTGTTTTGCGACCGCACCGCAAAACCGTGCGATTAGTAGACGAAAGGACGTGCCTCTCCAATGGAAACCGAAAACATTTGATCGCAAGGTCATAGGTCAACCGAATCCTCCACAGCAAAACACGTCTGATATATTCTATACGACATTGGTGTCAGCATGTGCGTCACATGACAGGAATATGTTGTCGACCCACCTAACTTGTACACTTGGCGAATGGGTAAAAAGATTCTTCTACCTTGCCCGATTTAGGTTTTCTTGTGGATGTGATAATCACTCCCAAAAAAGTGATGAATACATAAGAGTTTGTCACATAAACTGCAACAAATGAATGCAACAGTTTCACAGTCGCACAGTTTTCCCTGTGCTCTGTCAAAACATATGTTTTTAGCGTTTTCAAATTTTTCCGTATGTAGACCGTCAGTTACCTCGCATCGGACGGACAGATAATAATTGTCTGAAAATAAAAAATTAAACTTTTCACTCGAGGGAAGACCTGAACCAAGGACCTCTCGTTCTGCAGCTGCTCACGCTAACCACAGGACCACGGCGCTCCTGAGCTCACATTCTTCTTGATTTTGCCTATCTTGCGCATGGACCACTCAGTTTGTATATTTTGCTAATTTTTTTCATAGTTCCACACAACTTCTTCCTGTTTTCTCGATTGATCTGTGTTCAGTTTTTCAAGGTCTATCCACTGTGCTAACTTATAACTAAATCTGAGGGGGGTGCGATGGGGAGGTTCCCTTGTAAGAGCCCCGGTTCGATTCCCGGCTGGGTCGGAGATTTTCTCCGCTCAGGGACTGGGTGTTGTGTTGTCCTCATCATCATCCTTTCATCCCCATCGACGCGCAAATCGCCGAGGTGGTGTCAAATCGAAAGACTTGCACCCGGCGAACGGTGTACCCGACGGGAGGCCCTAGTCGCACGACATTGTGTGTAGTGGTTATGCGGAGACGGAGAGGATTGTACAGGACACGGTAGCGCTGAGAGCTGCATCAAACCAATGTTCGGACTGACAAGCACCACACCAGCATAGGAGTCTTTCATTTAACTAATCCTGCTAGGACAGCTTTTTCTCCACATGATTTGCCAAGTACCAGTTCCCTTTTAGCACAACTGAACGAGACGACTGTTTCCAACAAGCGAATGAATTGACCGTTTCCATTTGGTTGCTGCCACACCACTACTGTGCGGAACGCGCCGGCGTGTGCACCGGGCACCTACTGCTGCGCACAGACATACATTACTATACTGACAATACCGTACACAGTATAATCAGTGTTACTGAAGCCAGGAGTTTAGCGTCGCAATATGGAGGCAAGCCCAAAGTACGTGTAAACAGCTGTTTATTTACTGATAAAACAGTCGTAAGAAATGGGGATAAACTGGTATAACTATAACCTTTAGAATTTTGGCAAAATGGTTAATACATGCGTCGTGTTTGGCTCCAATCTTTCGTACAGCAGACGGAAGATACGAGAAAGGAACGTGTCACAGTTCAAGAATAACTAGAAACATTTTTCATATTTTTGCTTTTGTAGTAGTAGTAGTAGTAGTAGTAGCAGCAGCAGCAGCAGCAGCTTTATTCATCTATAGTTCTCTTCTTACAAGATATACGACATGTCAAAGTATCAGTCACTACACACACACACACACACACACACACACACACACACACACACACACACACACACACACACGGGTGATCTCTGAGCCATTTTCTGTACCGCAACTTTCCATTTGCTATCCTGAAAAACTGAGTCAGCATCCTTCAATAATGAGTGAGATGTTGGGCTCAGAAAGAGGAAGAGATGTTAGTACTGTGTTATGCATTGCTTGGGGGTATTTCCAGAAATGAAAAAAGAAGAAAAAAATAAATTGAAGGTGTTATGTGGAATGTTGGATGTTTTATAATCATCATTATTATTATTTAGCTGTACAACATTCCCCCCCCCCCCCCCGTTGGTGTGGGGAGGCTTGCGTGCCTCAACGATACAGATAGCCATACCGTAGGTGCAACCACAACGGAGGGGTATCTGTTGAGAGGCCAGACAAACGTGTGGTTCTGAAAGAGGGGCAGCAGCCTTTTCAGTAGTTGCAGGGGCAACAGTCCGGATGGTTGACTGATCTCGCCTTGTAACATTAACCAAAACGGCGTTGCTGTGCTGGTACTGCGAACGGCTGAAAGCAAGGGGAAACTACAGCCGTAATGTTTCTCGAGGGAATGCAGCTTTACTGTATGGTTAAATGATGATGGCGTCCTCTTGGGTAAAATATTCCGGAGGTAAAATAGTCCCCCATTCGGATCTCCGGGCGGGGACTACTCAGGAGGACGTCGTTATCAGGAGAAAGAAAACTGGCGTTCTACGGATCGGGGCGTGAAATGTCAGATCCCTTAATCGAGTAGGTAGGTTAGAAATTTTAAAAAGGGAAATGGATAGGTTAAAGTTATTTATAGCAGGAATTAGTGAAGTTCGGTGGCAGGAGGAACAAGACTTTTGGTCAGGCGACTACAGGGCTATAAATACAAAATCAAATAAGGGTAATGCAGGAGTCGGTTTAATAATGAATAAAAAAATAGGAGTGCGGGTAAGCTACTACAAACAGCATAGTGAACGCATTATTGTGGCCAAGATAGACACGAAGCCCACGCCTACTACAGTAGTACAAGTTTATATGCCAACTAGCTTTGCAGATGACGAAGAAATTGAAGAAATGTATGATGAAATAAAAGAAATTATTCTGATAGTGAAGGGAGACGAAAGTTTAGTAGTCATGGGTGACTGGAATTCGGCAGTAGGAAAAGGGAGAGAAGGAAACGTAGTAGGTGAATATGGATTGGGGCTAAGAAACGAAAGAGGAAGCCGCCTGGTAGAATTTTGCACAGAGCACAACTTAATCATAGCTAACACTTGGTTCAAGAATCATAAAAGAAGGTTGTATACATGGAAAAAACCTGGACAAACTGACAGGTTTCAGATAGATTATATAATGGTAAGACAGAGATTTAGGAACCAGATTTTAAATTGTAAGACATTTCCAGGGGCAGATGTGGTCTCTGACAGTAGATTAAAACTGAAGAAACTGCAAAAAGGCGAGAATTTAAGGAGATGGGATCTGAATAAACTGACTAAACCAGAGGTAGTGCAGAGTTTCAGGGAGAGCATAAGGGAACAATTGACAGGAATGGGGAAAAGAAATACGGTAGAAGAAGAATGGGTAGCTTTGAGAGATGAAGTAGTGAAGGCAGCAGAGGATCAAGAAGGGAAAAAGACGAGGGCTAGTAGAAATCCTTGGGTAACAGAAGAAATATTGAATTTAATTGATGAAAGGAGAAAATATAAAAACTCATTAAATGAAGCAGGCAAAAAGGAATACAAACGTCTCAAAAATGATATCGACAGGAAGTGCAAAATGGCTAAGCAGGGATGGCTAGAGGACAAATGTAAGGATGTAGAGGGATATTTCACTAGGGGTACTGATACTGTCTACATTAAAGAGGCCTTTGGAGAAAAGAGAACCACTTGTATGAATATCAAGAGCTCAGATGGAAACCCAGTTCTAAGCAAAGAAGGAAAAGCAGAAAGGTGGAAGGAGTATATAGAGGGTCTATACAAGGGCCATATACTTGAGGATAATATTATGGAAATGGAAGAGGATGTAGATGAAGATGAAATGGGAGATACGATACTGCGTGAAGAGTTTGACAGAGCACTGAAAGACCTGAGTCGAAACAAGGCCCCGGGAGTAGACAACATTCCCTTAGAACTACTGACGGCCTTGGGAGAGCCAGTCCTGGCCAAACTCTATCATCTGGTGAGCAAGATGTGTGAGACAGGCGAAATACCCTCAGACGTCAAGAAGAATATAATAATTCCGATCCCAGTAGGTGCTGACAGATGTGAAAATTACCGAACAATCAGTTTAATAAGTCACGGCTGCAAAATACTAACGCGAATTCTTTACAGACGAATGGAAAAACTGGTAGAAGCCGAACTCGGGGAAGATCAGTTTGGATTCCGTAGAAATGTTGGAACACGTGAGGCAATACTGACCCTACAGCTTATCTTAGAAGCTAGATTAAGAAAAGGCAAACCTATGTTGCTAGTATTTATAGACTTAGAGAAAGCTTTTGACAATGTTGACTGGAATACTCTCTTTCAAATTCTGAAGGTGGCAGGGGTAAAATACAGGGAGCGAAAGGCTATTTACAATTTGTACAGAAACCAGATGGCTGTTATAAGAGTCGAGGGGCATGAGAGGGAAGCAGCGGTTGGGAAGGGAGTGAGACAGGGTTGTAGCCTCTCCCCAATGTTATTCAATCTGTATATTGAGCAAGCAGTAAAGGAAACAAAAGAAAAATTCGGAATAGGAATTAAAATCCATGGAGAAGAAACAAAAACTATGAGGTTCGCCGATGCCACTGTAATTCTGTCAGAGACAGCAAAGGACCCGGAAGTGCAGTTGAACGGAATGGACAATGTCTTCAAAGGAGGATATAAGATGACATTAACAAAAGCAAATCGAGGATAATGGAATGTAGTCGAGTTAAGTCAGGTGATGCTGGGGAGCAAAATAACTGATGATAGTCTAAGTAGAGAGGATATAAAGTGTAGACTGGCAATGGCAAGGAAAGCGTTTCTGAAGAAGAGAAATTTGTTAACATCGAATATAGATTTAAGTGTCAGGAAGTCGTTTCTGAAAGTATTTTTATGGAGTGTAGCCATGTATCTAAGTGAAACATGGACGATAACTAGTTTGGACAAGAAGTGAATAGAAGCTTTCGAAATGTGGTGCTACAGAAGAATGCTGAAGATTAGATGGGTAGATCATATAACTAATGAGGAGGTATTGAATAGGATTGGGGAGAAGAGGAGTTTGTGGCACAACTTGACTAGAAGAAGGGATCGGTTGGTAGGAGATGTCCTGAGGCATCAAGGGATCACCAATTTAGTATTGGAGGGCAGCGTGGAGGGTAAAAATCGTAGAGGGAGACCAATAGATGAATACACTAAACAGATTCAGAAGGATGTAGGTTGCAGTAGGTACTGGGAGATGAAGAAGCTTGCACAGGATAGAGTAGCGTGGAGAGCTGCATCAAACCAGTCGCAGGACTGAAGACCACAACAACAACAACAACAACAACATTTTTTGTCAAACCCTGACTCTGTTTCATCTAAGTAATCCTTTAATGTATAAAATGTGTTGTATAACAGGTATAGGTGCGTTTTTAAATAAGTGTATTTTTGAAAATTTTTTAATCTCTTTTGGTAATTTATTGTACAGTTTTGTTTCTTGGTAGAAAATGCTGTTTTGAGGTCTTTTTTTTTTTTTGCTTAATGTAAGTTGAGTCTATCTCTTGTTGCATGGTCATGGACAGAACTGTTTGTGTAGTAATTACCAATGTTATTTTTGATGTGTATAACTGACTGGTAAATGTATTCACATGGAGCAGTTAAAATCTCCATTGTTTTGAACAGATCTTTACAATTAGCTCGACTAGTGTTTTTGGTTATTGTTCTTATGGCTCTTTACTGTAGTTTGAAAATTGTGTTCATATTTTTTGCGTTTGTTCCCCAAAAAAGAATGCCATAGGTAAGAACTGAGTGTACATATGAGTAATATGTAACTAAAAGACTCTGTATGTTACACACTGATGATGGGATTCTAAGGGCATTACATGCTGTTGGCATTCTGTTTGCAAGTACTTTTGTGTGTTCAGGCCACTTTAACTGAGAATCAATATTCATTCGTAGAAATTTTGCATTTGTTACACAGTCTATAGAGGTGCCATCTACAATTAAATTAACATTGTCATTTTTCCTCTTCAAAGTGAAATTCATGGCATTAGTTTTCTTTAGGTTCAATGTCACTTTATTGCTTATTGCCCAATCATAAACCTCCTTGAGCGTTTCATTTGATTTCTCGGCAAGGAGTTCTCTTGCTTTCTCAGTGACTGTATGTAATCCTAAGTAATTGCGTTACAGTTTGTCTCATCTGGAAGACTGGCAGTGATCAAATAGTTTATGTACGTTTTAGGAGGTCACATAAATTTAGCATTAACAGACGTGGTTTAATGATGTCTTTTTAACCATTTTTGATCAACTTTGTATTTTCTTTAAGTAGTATGCTCCTTATGAAAGTGCTCTTATAGGTATAACATGCTATTTGTCATTGATAACAAATGTCTTTATTCACTTGAGTGTTCTTGTGAAAACTAGGGTCTGCTTTAAAAGCATGTATATGTAACTGGATGTTCAAAATTGTTAAGTCTTCCGTGGCCACTTGTTGACAAACTGCCTATTGGCTTCTGTCTCGGGTTCTTCGGCCGACGTTCATCTGATGATTTTATTGACGTTTCGCCAGCACGAGTGGCTGGCATTGCCAAAGCTTCACCCTCCATTGCCGGTGGTGAACTGGAGCCGAGCTCGCGACCGCAGACTATATGTACCTGGCGCGCCAACGGCTGAGGGCTTCTCTGCGGTCATTTCCGGTGAGGTTCTCCTCTTGCTACCTGCGACGGTTGTTCGCTGCAGTACGGGAAGCCAGGATCCGTTTACCTTAAGGCTTTCCTCTTTCTTGTTGAAACTGTTCGCGTGTTTTTGTATTTCTACAGCTTCTCTCAACAAACGCGTGTGATAGTGCTTCTCTACAGCCAGATCTTCCGTGTCGGCGAATTTTATTACGTGGTCGGTCTCACTCAGTGCCTGCTCTGCCACGGCCGATTTCTCCACCTGCTCCAACCTGCAATGCCGCTAATGCTCTTTGATCCTGGTGTTAACTGACTGTCCAGTCATTCCGACATAAACTTTTCCGCGTGTGCATGGTATGCGGTATATTCACGACACTGCAAATGGGTCTCTTTTCTCCTTTGCCGCCTAAGACACTCTTTGATCTTCCTTGTAGGTTTGAAAATCGTCTTTACGCCGTTGGGACACAGCGTGTATTGAAAACCGACACACACGGACCGATACCTGCACAAACTATCAAACCACCACCCGAGCCAGAAAAGGGGCAGGATTAATACGTTCGTAACGCGAGCAGGACGAATATGTGAGCCGCAACACCTCAGACGCGAAATGCAACGCCTGGAAAGTGTTCTGAGGAGCAATGGGTACTCCACAAGTTATATTAGAAGATTAACAGAGCCAAACATTGGGCGAAGTAAGGAATCGGAAAAATAAGTGTCGGGTACTGCCTTTCTGCCATACATTCACAGAGTGACGGACAGAATTGGACGTATATTGCGCAAACACGGCGTAAAGACGATTTTCAAAGCGACAAGGAAGATCAAAGAGTGTCTTAGATCGGCAAAGGAGAAAAGAGACCCACTTGCAGAGTCGGGAATGTACCGTATACCATGCATATGCGGAAAAGTTTATGTCGGAATAACTGGACGATCAATCAATACTAGGATCAAACAAAACAAGCGACATTGCAGGTTGGGGCAGGTGAAGAAATCGGCCGTGGCAGAGCAGGCACTGAGTGAGACCGACCACGTAATAAAATTCGCCGACACGGAAATTCTGGCTGTAGAGAAGCACTATCATGCGCGCTTGTTCAGAGAAGCTGTAGAAATACAAAAACACCCGAACATTTTCAACAAGAAAGAGGAAAGCCTTAAGGTAAACGGATCCTGGCTTCCCGTACTGCAGTGAACGACCGTCGCAGGTAGCAATAGGAGAACCGCACCGGAAATGACCGAGGAGAAGCCCTCAGGTACATATAGTCTGCGGCCGCGAGCTCGGCTGCAATTCACCACCGGCAATGGAGGGTGAAGCTTTGACAATGCCAGCCACTCGTGCTGGCGAAACGTCAGTAAAATCATCAGATGAACGTCGGCCGAAGAACCCGAGACAGAAGCCAACAGGCAGTTTGTTAACTGGATGTTCTCACAACACGATTCGACAATGTATGTATTAACTCAACTGGTACGCAGATATTTGCTCAACAGCAGAGCTTGATTAGACCTCCTCGTAAAGGCTACAGCGTCATTTGGTTTCAGAAAGTCGTAGCAGTTCCGTGCACAAACATGCTGACACCGCCATCTTACCTCGCGACGCGTCAGGCTTCAGTAAAAGAAGCATCTTTGCCAGTCTAGTAATGTATGTGTGTGCTGCCGCCTAGGACGCGGCTGGTCTCTGTGGACTGGCAGGGGCAGGCGGCGGCTGGCCACTAGCCGGTGGCTGGCGGCTGGCTGCTACTCACTAGAGATGGGTAGTTTGCGAACGAACGGGTGCAAAGGAACGGTTCACCAAGATGAACGAAAGGACCGAGGAACGAATTCCCAGGAACGATTGGTTCCTAGTTCACTTCGGTCGCAGCGGTCTACTTATAGTTCCCGGGAACGAGGAATGATCGGTTCATAGTTCACTTCGGTCGCGGCGGTCTACTTATAGTTCCGGGGAACGAGGAACGATCGGTTCATAGTTCACTTCGGTCGCGGCGGTCTACTTATAGTTCCCGGGAACGAGGAACGATCGGTTCATAGTTGACTTCGGTTGCAGCGGTCTCCTTATAGTTCCCGGGAATGAGGAACGATCGGTTCATAGTTCACTTCGGTCATGGCAGTCTACTTATAGTTCCCGGGAACGAGGAACGATCGGTTCATAGTTCACTTCGGTCGCGGCGGTCTACTTATAGTGGCCGGCCGCGGTGGTCTAGCGGTTCTGGCGCTGCAGTCCGGAACCGCGGGACTGCTACGGTCGCAGGTTCGAATCCTGCCTCGGGCATGGGTGTGTGTGATGTCCTTAGGTTAGTTAGGTTTAAGTAGTTCTAAGTTCTAGGGGACTTATGACCTAAGATGTTGAGTCCCATAGTGCTCAGAGCCATTTGAACCATTTTTCTACTTATAGTTCCCGGGAATGAGGAACGATCGGTTCATAGTTCACTTCGGTCGCGGCGGTCTACTTATAGTTCCCGGGAACGAGGAATGATCGGTTCATAGTTCACTTTGGTCGCGGCAGTCACTTCGGCAGTTCTCGTTCCAGCCTCAGTCCCCAGTCTCGGTCTCCCTCGGCCGCACACGTCGTTCTTCGCATGACCACCTGTCTCAGTTCCACTGCCGACTACTCCTAGTTAGTTCAGTATCCAGTTGTTTGTTTCGTTTACTGCGCTCGCCTATTTTACATGTGTTCCAAAATGTTCTTGCACTTGGTTCTGGCTATTCAGCGTCCACGACCGATAATCACAAACTATTTTATAGTTACGTAAATTACATGAAAATTGTTGTTGTTGTTGTGGTCTTCAGTCCTGAGACTGGTTTGATGCAGATCTCCATGCTACTCTATCCTGTGCAAGCTTCTTCATCTCCCAGTATCTACTGCAACCTACATCCTTCTGAATCTGCTTAGTGTATTCATCTCTTGGTCTCCCTCTACGATTTTTACCCTCCACACTGCCCTCCAATGCTAAATTTGTGATCCCTTGATGCCTCAAAACATGTCCTACCAACCGATCCCTTCTTCTAGTCAAGTTGTGCCACAAACTTCTCTTCTCCCCAATCCTATTCAATACCTCCTCATTAGTTACGTGATCTAGCCACCTTATCTTCAGCATTCTTCTGTAGCACCACATTTCGAAAGCTTCTATTCTCTTCTTGTCCAAACTAGTTATCGTCCATGTTTCACTTCCATACATGGCTACACTCCATACAAATACTTTCAGAAACGACTTCCTGACACTTAAATCTATACTCGATGTTAACAAATTCCTCTTCTTGAGAAACGCTTTCCTTGCCATTGCCAGTCTACATTTTATATCCTCTCTACTTCGACCATCATCGGTTATTTTACTCCCTAAATAGCAAAACTCCTTTACTACTTTAAGTGTCTCATTTCCTAATCTAATTCCCTCAGCATCACCCGACTTAATTTGACTACATTCCATTATCCTCGTTTTGCTTTTGTTGATGTTCATCTTATATCCTCCTTTCAAGACACTGTCCATTCCGTTCAACTGCTCTTCCAAGTCCTTTGCTGTCTCTGACAGAATTACAATGTCATGGGCGAACCTCAAAGTTTTTACTTCTTCTCCATGAATTTTAATACCTACTCCGAATTTTTCTTTTATTTCCTTTACTGCTTGCTCAATATACAGATTGAATAACATCGGGGAGAGGCTAAATCCCTGTCTCACTCCCTTCCCAACCACTGCTTCCCTTTCATGCCCCTCGACTCTTATAACTGCCATCTGGTTTATGTACAAATTGTAAATAGCCTTTCGCTCCCTGTATTTTACCCCTGCCACCTTCAGAATTTGAAAGAGAGTATTCCAGTCAACATTGTCAAAAGCTTTCTCTAAGTCTACAAATGCTAGAAACGTAGGTTTGCCTTTTCTTAATCTTTCTTCTAAGATAAGTCGTAAGGTCAGTATTGCCTCACGTGTTCCAACATTTCTACGGAATCCAAACTGATCTTCCCCGAGGTCGGCTTCTACCAGTTTTTCCATTCGTCTGTAAAGAATTCGCGTTAGTATTTTGCAGCTGTGACTTATTAAACTGATAGTTCGGTAATTTTCACATCTGTCAACACCTGCTTTCTTTGGGATTGGAATTATTATACTCTTCTTGAAGTCTGAGGGTATTTCGCCTGTCTCATACATCGTGCTCACCAGATGGTAGAGTTTTGTCATGACTGGCTCTCCCGAGGCCATCAGTAGTTCAAATGGAATGTTGTCTGCTCCCGGGGCCTTGTTTCGACTCAGGTCTTTCAGTGCTCTGTCAAACTCTTCACGCAGTATCTTACCTCCCATTTCGTCTTCATCTACATCCTCTTCCATTTCCATAATATTGTCCTCAAGTACATCGCCCTTGTATAAACCCTCTATATACTCCTTCCACCTTTCTGCCTTCCCTTCTTTGCTTAGAACTGGGTTGCCATCTGAGCTCTTGATATTCATACAAGGGGTTCTCTTCTCTCCAAAGGTCTCTTTAATTTTCCTGTAGGCAGTATCTACCTTACCCCTAGAGAGACAAGCCTCTACATCCTTACATTTGTCCTCTAGCCATCCCTGCTTAGCCATTTTGCACTTCCTGTCGATATCATTTTTGAGACGTTTGTATTCCTTTTTGCCTGCTTCATTTACTGCATTTTTATATTTTCTCCTTTCATCAATTAAATTCAATATTTCTTCTGTTACCCAAGGTTTTCTATTAGCCCTCGTCTTTTTACCTACTTGATCCTCTGCTGCCTTCACTACTTCATCCCTCAGAGCTACCCATTCTTCTTCTACCGTATTTCTTTCCCCCATTTCTGTCAATTGTTCCCTTATGCTCTCCCTGAAACTCTCTACAACCTCTGGTTCTTTCAGTTTATCCAGGTCCCATCTCCTTAAATTCCCACCTTTTTGTAGTTTCTTCAGTTTCAATCTGCAGTTCATAACCAATAGATTGTGGTCAGAATCCACATCTGCCCCAGGAAATGTCTTACAATTTAAAACCTGGTTCCTAAATCTCTGTCTTACCATTATATAATCTATCTGATACCTTTTAGTATCTCCAGGATTCTTCCAGGTATACAACCTTCTTTTATGATTCTTGAACCAAGTGTTGGCTATGATTAAGTTATGCTCTGTGCAAAATTCTACAAGGCGGCTTCCTCTTTCATTCCTTCCCCCCAATCCATATTCACCTACCATGTTTCCTTCTCTCCCTTTTCCTACTGACGAATTCCAGTCACCCATGACTATTAAATTTTCGTCTCCCTTCACTACCTGAATAATTTCTTTTATCTCGTCATACATTTCATCCTCGTCATACATTTCATCAATTTCTTCATCATCTGCAGAGGTAGTTGGCATATAAACTTGTACTACTGTAGTAGGCATGGGCTTTGTGTCTATCTTGGCCAGAATAATGCGTTCACTATGCTGTTTGTAGTAGCTAACCCGCACTCCTATTTTTTATTCATTATTAAACCTACTCCTGCATTACCCCTATTTGATTTTGTATTTATAACCCTGTAATCACCTGACCAAAAGTCTTGTTCCTCCTGCCACCGAAATTCACTAATTCCCACTATATCTAACTTTAACCTATCCATTTCCCTTTTTAAATTCTCTAACCTACCTGCCCGATTAAGGGAACTGACATTCCACGCTCCGATCCGTAGAACGCCAGTTTTCTTTCTCCTGATAACGACGTCCTCCTGAGTAGTCCCCGCCCGGAGATCCGAATGGGGGACTATTTTACCTCCGGAATATTTTACCCAAGAGGACGCCATCATCATTTAATCATACAGTAGAGCTGCATGTCCTCGGGAAAAATTACGGCTGTAGTTTCCCCTTGCTTTCAGCCGTTCGCAGTACCAGCACAGCAAGGCCGTTTTGGTTAATGTTACAAGGCCAGATCAGTCAATCATCCAGACTGTTGCCCCTGCAACTACTGAAAAGGCTGCTGCCCCTCTTCAGGAACCACATGTTTGTCTGGCCTCTCAACAGATACCCCTCCGTTGTGGTTGCACCTACGGTACGGCCATCTGTATCGCTGAGGCACGCAAGCCTCCCCACCAACGGCAAGGTCCATGGTTCATGGGGGGACATGAAAATTACGTTGTATGTAATAGGTACGTCTTTTCAGGTAACAAAAGGGCATATCAGCTCACTTCATTATATCGATGAACAGCAGAAGACATAACAAGGCAAGTTTTTTTTGTTATTCATATATTTTTTGGTTTCATCGACTTGATTTAGCAGCTAACTTTCAATAATTTGCTTAATTTTTAGTGTAAGAAAATTCATATAAAACGATTTTCGGGTATCTTTCATATACTAAATACTACATTTAGGAAGGCTGTAATTATTCTTTAGTTTGGTTGTTTCCAATTTGCATTACCTGCTAGTTTGGTTTCTTCGGAAAAAAAAGTGGGTTGTGGGTCATTTTGGCTCAGTAGGAAAAGCGCTGCCTCTCCATTTGAAAAGACATAGATTGCCATAAAATCATATTTACTTATTATCTTCAAAACATTTGTTCAGAAGGAGCTTTCAAACCAAAAACTTTATTACTGCGAACTTAATTATTATTATTATTATTGCTGCATTAACGTTAATAATGCAACAAAAAAACCTAATTTTTACCAAGTGTGTGACGCAAGTATGAGTAAACCACATTTTATTTTATGCTTCGCTCTACTTCGCCTACGAACTCAGAGACAACGTGAAGTACATATAGGGTGTAAACGATTATTGTTTACAACGTAGCATAGCTATGTAGTGGAAGTCGAAACGAAGAATTTTATACAAGACATCTGTGGGCTATTAAGTTGGGAAACAGCCACCAACAGGTTTACAAGACTAAATGTGCTATAGCCCATGCACGTCGCGTGAGATTTTCATGTTCTCTTCTCCAGCTCTCTACACATCGTCATCGATTGTTTCGCAATTGTTACTTGCATTAGCTTGTTATTTCTTCACTGCCTAATTATTACGTGTTTGTCTGTTTGTTGTATCTTATCGTAACGGGCAACACATCGTCCGTAATTGGCGATCAGTCTGTACTCGAGGCCGGTTTTCCGTGCGCCACCCTATATTACTTCCCTGCGATCAGCCCCACAAGGCTACGGTTGGCTAAACGACAGGTTCTGCAGAATCACAGAAATTACTTCTAAAAGTGCGTAAGAATTGAGCTGCTCGGGGGAACAAAATGGTAAACGCCAAAATCACAGTTTCGAGATACAGCGCATCTAAAGTTTCAATTCATCTGCAAATCTGAATAATTTTTTTTGAACAGTCGCTTTATTCTGTAGTGATTCTAACGTCTATCTTCTACTATACATGCACAAATGAAACTCAGAACTGACTAAAACAAATGAAATATACAAAAATTATTACATTAACAACACATAGTGATAGAACATTACATATTAAATTTTACAGTCTTCAACACTTTACTGAAACTGCAAAATCATCCATCACTCTCATTACTAATGTCTTTTTCATCCAAAACTGTTGGCTTTAGTGACAGGATAAATCTATGGTGGACAGGAGGTATGTAACTTAGGAGCGACAGGACGTCAGCAACTTTCTTCTTTTCAATAAGCTTTGGCCCATTGTATTTAAGTCGAAGCATAGGAACTGGTCCTTGCTTTCCACGTTTCCTGAAGCTTATTTCATGCCAAATGTCATGACAAAATGTCTCGCTGATGAACAAAGATGATGGATATTCGGAGGTCACCTTCCACTTACATACTTTCCTCAGGTTGACATCTCGACCACCAACTGTCTTCTCTCTGAAGACTAACGCTTCTTTAGAGTATCGTATTTGATAGAAATCCTCTCTTTTCATATTATATACAAGCAATGGATTCTTCTTAGCCGACTTCTTGATGATCTCGCACCACTGACCTGGACTGTACACATCTTGTACTTGTCGGCGAACGTAATTTTTAACTGTCGCGAAATCTCTATCGGATGGCAACATTGTGTGCCCGCTCACGGGGAAGTGGTGTTCTATCATTCGAAATCTACCAGTTGAAATTAGATATTTCCAAAACAGTACCATGTTCCAGTTCTTATTTTGGCCACAGCAGCACCTTTTCCGAGACGACCTCTTTGTCTGTTCCTGAATGGTTTCTGCAGGAGCGATACACTGTTCGTTGTTTTGGGCAATATGATCTGATTCGCTATTAACCTGTATAACAACGAAAACTACTATTACCGTTACCATTATTATTATTATTACATGTAACAATATAAATGAGAAATGCGCATTCACACACCACTTAGCCAAAAAAATGCAGCCATTCTAAAATAACCTCAAAATTAACGTACTTCAGGAACATAATGGTATGTACATGCAATTACCATTATGTTCGTGAAACATACTGAAGACAGTATATTTTCAAAATAACTTACCTCTGAGACATCTGAATCGTTAGGAATGTATTCTGGATCCCTCTCGAAGATATTAGTATCATTGGAAGTATATTTCTCGTCTTCTGCCACGTTCACTGTTGCCATAATCTCGGAGATGTTTTTACTTGCCGCCAGTCTCTCTGTCACTTACCATTATGTTTCCGCAACAGACGGACAGTGGCGCTTACCATTAAGCTCGGCCCTGACATCTGTTGAGTGAATTTGGAACTACTAGTACGTTTACTGCATTGTGCATCCCACAGGTGGTGTCATTAGCCATCTACCGCAAAATACACGGCGATAGCGCTTACCATTGTGTTACCCCAAGCAGCTCAATTCTGTAATGAATAAAAACACTATACTCCAGGGGGGAGGCAAGTGCCCCCTTTTGGTGCCCTCCATCCTTCAGTCACCTACACTACTAGTTTTCAGTTTTTCATAAGAACCGTACACCAAGCACAGATGAACGGTGAACGAGTAAAAATGAACGGTTCCCAACAAAGAACGATTAGCAGTGAACTAGTTCCCAAGGATGAACGCGTCTGGCCATCTCTAGCACTCACCGGACGCTGGAGTCGTCGCACGCGTCGGAGAGAGCGCGCAGAGCCGCGTCCTGGGCAGCGGCGCTGACGGCCGGCTTGTCCATCCAGGAGAAGACCATCTGGTCCGTGTCCTCGTCGTCCAGCTCGTAGGACCTGCGCGACAACCACAACCAGTGGCCAGTCAGTCACACGGCTCTTACAAATCACCTGCTCCGCCGTCTTAATTTCCCACGATC
Source organism: Schistocerca cancellata (assembly GCF_023864275.1). NCBI lineage: Eukaryota > Metazoa > Arthropoda > Insecta > Orthoptera > Acrididae > Schistocerca > Schistocerca cancellata. The sequence goes on along the minus strand of NC_064626.1, from coordinate 1,138,519,601 downwards.
GCTCGCGACACACATCACCAATGTTGCACCGCGGTGTATAGCAGTGATGACTATGAATAAGCAAACAACACAGATCCACTATAAAGCCATCGGCACACGGACCGTGCATCCGAACGTTGAGCGTTGAGCGTGCCAGGTTTCTGACGTCATAGCGTGGAATAGCACGCTCGGGAGTCTTTCCGAACGTGCAGAGCAATATCTGCCATGTCAGATATTCTGAGCGTGCTCCTCTCACATCCCCGCCCCCTGCCACGTCTTCACCGTTGTGTCCCCCCTACTCTCCATCTCTACACCCTACATCTCCTTTCCCAAGGTGGCTTCCATCAACTCCCCCTCTCGGATGATGCCCTCTCTCCCTCCATTTATCCTTCCTATCAACTCTGATCCTCCTTTCCTCTGTCCTTTCCCTGTGCTCCCTCTTCCTCCCCCCCTTCCATCCTGTGTTTTCTCCCCACCTACCCTCTCCCTATCTCCTTTCTCCCCCCCCCCCCACATCCTTTTAGACTCCCTTCCTCTGCCTTCCCCACTCCCAGGCACGTCTGCTCAGCACCCCCCCCCTCTTATGTATCCTCATCTTCCATTAGCTCCTTTCCCCCTCCCCCTTCACTTTTCCTCCCTTCCCCCCCCCCTTTTTCCCGTCATCTGACCAGTTTTCCCCCCACCTGCTCTCGGGTGTGGTATGTCATATTTGTGCCAATTTTTTAGTGCAGTGTTTAAGTGAGTGTTCAGTGTTGTGCGTCTTTCCACAGTGTTGCGAACAGAAATCATGCTGTCGCTGGGTGTGCTTTTTATATCTCTTGCGAACAGAAACCAGACTGTCGCCGTGTTTTTTAATTGTCTGTCTCTTATTTTTCTGCTTCCTGTGTATTTTATTAGCATCATCCACCCTGTGTTTTATGTTTTAAGCTCCAGTATTTTCTGCCATTTTACGTTTAAGTCACCGATTTTATCGCCAACTGTTATTATTTTTCTTATCTTCATCTTTTTAAAACAAATTCTGTAGGCTGAAGAGCGGTGTAATAAGCTGCTGCCAGCCCGCCCCCTTTAGGGGGAATCGAAACTCAATAAAGGAAAAAAAAAAGGTTCTGAGCGTGCGTCTGAGCGTTGACCAATGAGATGGCACAACGCCACCTACGTCACACGCACGCAGTCTCCCTTCAGTACAGAGTTGAGACGCGCCATATTGGCATTCATTTCAAGCCTATATGTACATATGCCGTCTCTGAGCACCAGCAAATTGAGAATCACTGGAAAACCCGTTGTTAGTTGTGTGATTCGTTCCAATAAAATAATCAGAAACATCATATTCGTGGCAAAAGAATTATTGTAACTTGCGTATTATGAGAGTAGGCTATTTGAAGGCAGCGACACACTGAAGGTCCACCCAAAACGCATTGTTCTTGCTGCAGCTTGTTGTAATTAAATTTCAATTAGTAACATAGTTATCTACGATTAACGGTTACAGTAAGGGGTAAGACAATATGATTAAGTAAGAGCAGCATATTGTTGGTTTAGTGTAATGAGTAGCGTCTCTGTGCACCCATTAGTTTTTGCTGAGGCAGTGGTTTGGGTCGTAACACTTCCAAATTTTTTTCCCTAACATTCGCGTTTTTATTAGGTTCTGATACTTTATTATTAGTTTACTATAAGTATGTGCTATAATATTTGATGTTATGTAAATATAAGTTCACATTTTTTTGAGGGGTGAATTTCTTCGATTGGCTTAATCTACAGGACAGCTTGCGCTACTTGTATAAAGATATTTTGCTCCTTTTTCTTTTACGCTTTGTAATTCACATGTTGCAAAGATTCTGCTACTGGGTAGGAACAGTGATCAAGTGAGACTGACCTTGGGGTTTTACTAAAATGTGGGAATGATGAAATAATATTTATCTTATGTGTGGAAGTGTTCCAAATTTGTACCGCACTGTGATGTTTAAAGCTTTCCCGGCGTACTGATTGTTCCATAAAAACACGGGAGAACTGCCGGATATCAGTAACTTCCTGCCACGATATTTCGGCGCAGAGTCTTCTGGCCATCTTCAGGTGAATGCCACTGTAGTAGAACTGGCGAGTACGCGCTGGGCTCCGCCTGCGTAAACCAGGTGTTTACAAAATTCCGTGTGAATGCGGCAAATCATATATAGGGCAAACAACACGAACTGTGCAGGAACGCATTGTGGAACACCAGCGGCATACTCGCCTTCTCCAACCCACCAAGTCCGCAATCGCCGAACATTGTATTTCCACAGACCATTCCATGAATTACAACGACACAAAAATTTTGGCCCATACATCAAACTTTTGGAGCTCGATTATCAATGAATCTGTGGAAATAAGATTGTCTGACAACGAGACTCTCATCAATCGAGATAGCGGTTATCAGCTGAACTCTGCTTGGAATCATGTTATAGAGAAACTTCGTAGTCGACGTAGTTATCTGCATAAAGATGGAAATCGACCTGACACCGATACGCCAGGCTTTCGCAGTGGAGGGCGCGAGGCGCAGCGCACGGAGCCGTTATGAACGCGCGCGCTGAGCAGCGCATGCGCAATGTCACCTCAGAAGGCTTTAAATAGCGGAGCCCAGCGCGTACTCGCCAGTACTACTACAGTGGCATTCACCTGAAGATGGCCAGAAGACTCTGCGCCGAAATATCGTGGCAGGAAGTTACTGATATCCGGCAGTTCTCCCGTATTGTACCGCACTGTTTGTAATGGAACTTTTATAAGCCTGTGTCCTTATTGATTGGACATGGTACTTTCCTTTTCGTGGACGATGGAGGAAATGTGTTTTAATAGAGCTAACGTGGTAATTTTACGCTCGCCCGTTGAGTAAATAGTGTGATTTACGAACTAGAAACATCCCTCAACTGCCGCTGGAGTGAAGTCGTATGGCAGGCTAACAGTCAGAGAGCTTCGTGCGATATCCCTGTCAGTTGTCAGCTATGATGTTTGATGACGCAGTTTCTCACAGAGCTTCCCCCCCCCCTCTCCCACAATAGTGAACAGCACCGTGAGGGACGCTGCGTGACGTGTGGGCACAGCGAGATTTCGCGGAGATGGAGTGGTCCAACGGGCGCGTCGCCTGTAGCAGAGTATTCGTTGAGAGGCGACGTATGCTCGACAGCATACAGGTCGTAGTTGTGGAGCCAGCCCAGCATGCGGTGGGGGTGGGTGGTGCGAGGGGGGGGGGGCGACCGTATGCCATAGCCTGAGTGTGTGGTGGCGTCCGAAGTTGCAGGAGTGGTGCGTGCGTTGTCAGGCACAGACGGTGCCAGTGATGGTATGAGAGCGTTCAGAGGCCGTGTGGGGCTGTGGTTGTGCGGACACGAATGGCGGAAAAAGAGGGGGTGAGAGCAGCAGTATCAACGTCGCGTCGTAATTTGACGGTCTCGTGGAAGTGACACGTGGCAGAGCCGTCTGCAATGGTCTGTGTGCTCACCTTGACGGGGAGGTTACTGTGTGTCTGCTCGGTGTCTAGTCGGAATTCGAAGGCTGACGGTAAGGCGCTGGCTGTGGGAGGAGCAACATGTTTAGCAGAGGGGAGAGCTTGGCAAGTGTCGTCATCCGGCGAGTTATCTTATAGTGTCCACACTGTTGTAGGTTTGCAGTTTAATAATATGTGGAAGATACACTTGTTTCTTCGAAGCCCCTTGTCGGCGCCTAACTACAGGGAGCGTAGGGCAGGCGGTACTCTGTCATCTCGCAACATTATGAAGTCAGTCTTCAAAATGGTTCAAATGCCTCTGAGCACTATGGGACTCAACTTCTGAGGTCATCAGTCCCCTAGAAGTTAGAACTACTTAAATCTAACTAACCTAAGGATATCACACACATCCATGCCCGAGGCAGGATTCGAACCTGCGACCGTTGCGGTCGCGCGGTTCCAGACTGTAGCGCCTAGAACCGCACGGCCACTCCGGCCAGCAAGTCAGTCTTCAACTGCTTTAAGGAGAAAGACTTTAGGCACTGAGTGAAGAAGGGGCGGAGGTGAGCAGTGTGTCGCTTGATGTGGTAGACCAGGTGGGTAGGTGTGGGGGCGTAATTGATGGTTCTTGGAGCACAAAGTCTGCCACCAGAAATAGCGTTGCAGCATACACGTTTTCAGTATTTTGAGGTTTAGAAGCATCATAGGGGCAGTTCCAAATGACTTGAATCTTTGCTTTTTTGACATGAGACACACGCAAAGCCCAAAGTTTACAGTCTTTCTTCGTGTTAGCCCATACGAACTGGTTCAGCACCAGCCAAGTGGTTGGGCGACTGCCAGGGTGTGCCAAATCGTGGACCTGCTCGAAGACCACTCGACAGCATTACACAGGTACGGGTGGACTTGTCCGATTTTGTGAAACATCAGAGTGCCCGGCGGTCGCGGTCAGGATGGGTTGAAGTTCCGACTGTAGAGTTGTGAACGGGCCACACATGAGGGCTTGCGGCTGCTGATCTTGCTGTTGTGCCTCAGAAAACTGTTTGTAATCCAGGTGAGATGACAAGGCGCTGATGACGGAGAAACAGCCTGCCATCACGTTCTCCACGCTCCCGGTGGAGGACACCCACAGTGAACTGAGCGGTGTAGTCTAAGTGCCGAAACTGTCAGGGGTAAGAGTCCTTGGCTGGGTTCCGAATAGAGTAGGAGAGTGGATCACGACCAGTCCAAATAATCAGGGAGTGGCCTTGAACGCCTTGATGAAGTAATTCACTACTTCTTAGAGTACTTATACACTACTGGCCATTAAAATTGCTACACCACCAAGATGACTTGCTACAGACGAGAAATTTAATTGACACGAAGAAGATGCTGTGATATGCAAATGATTAGCTTTTCAGAGCATTCACACAAGGTTGGCGCCGGTGGCGACACCTACAACGTGCTGACATGAGGTAAGTTTCTAACCGATTTTTCATACACAAGCAGCAGTTGACCGGCGTTGCCTGGTGAAACGTTGTTGTGATGCCTCGTGTAATGAGGAGAAATGCGTACCATCACGTTTCCGCCTTTGATAAAGGTCGGATTGTGGACTATCGCGATTGCGGTTTATCGTTTCGCAATATTGCTGTTCGCGTTGGTCGAAATCCAATGACTGTTAGCAGAATATGGAATCAGTGGGTTCAGGAGGGTTATACGGAACGCCGTGCTGGATCCCAACGGCCTCGTATCACTAGCAGTCGAGATGACAGACACCTTATCCGCACGGCTGTAACGGATCGTGCAGCCACGTCTCGATCCCTGAGTCAACAGATAGGGACGTTCGCAATACAACAAACATCTGCACGAACAGTTCGACGACGTTTGCAGCAGCATGCACTATCATCTCGGAGACCATGGCTGCGGTTACCCTTGACGCTGCATCACAGACAGGAGCGCCTGCAATGGTGTACTCAACGACGAACCTGGGTGCACGAATGGCAAAACGTCATTGTTTCGGATGAATCCAGGTTCTGTTTACAGCATCATGATGGTCGCATCCGTGTTTGGCGACATTGCGGTGAACGCGCATTGGCAGCGTGTATTCGTCCTCGCATACTGGCGTATCACCCGACGTGATGGTGTGGGGTGCCATTGGTTACACGTCCTGGTCACCTCGTGTTCGCATTGACGGCTCTTTGAATAGTGGACGTTACATTTCGGATGTGTTACGACCCGTGGCTCTACCCTTCATGCGATCCCTGCGAAATCCTACATTTTAGTAGGATAATGCACGACCGTATGTTGCAGGTCCTGTACGGGCCTTTCTGGATACAGGAAATGTTCGACTGTTGCCCTGGCTAGCACATTCTCCAGATCTCTCACCAATTGAAAACGTCTGGTCAATGGTGGCCGAGCAACTGGCTTGTCACAATACGCCAGTCACTACTCTTGATGAACTGTGGTATTGTGTTCAAGCTGCATGGGCAGCTGTACCTGTACACGCCATCAAAGCTCTGTCTGACTCAATGCCCAGGCGTATCAAGGCCGTTATTATGGCCAGAGGTGGTTGTTCTGGGTACTGATTTCTCAGAATCTATGAACCCAAATTGCGAGAAAATGTAATCACACGTCAGTTCTAGTATAATATGTTTGTCCAATGAATACCCACTTATCATCTGCATTTCTTCTTGGTGTAGCAATTTTAATGGCCAGTAGTGTAGTTCCCTGTCGTATGCAGACCACTCGTATTGTGGTAGTGTGAACTTGCACGAGAAAAAATGAAATGACTGCTGCACGCCCTCCAACTATTGTTGCAGTAAAGTACCAGCGGCTGAGTCAGTCACATCTTCTGTTATGATGCGTCAGGGTGGGGGTGCGCCAAGGTAATGCCGTGTGTAAGAATTTAACGCGTTTAAAAGTGGACCGCATTTTGATCGTCCGTGTGAGTTCCTGTTTACCGATGAGGGACTTGCGTTAGTGGTGATTGCAGGGAGTCTACCGGTGGAAGGTGTCTTCTGTAGAAATTTGTTACGCCTAAGAACTGGCGCAGTTCATGTAGTCTCGTGGTGGTGGTGGTGGTGGTGGTGGTAGTTTTTGAATAGCCTTTTATGTTGCAGTGAGGGACTGATAACCCGCAGTATTTACAGCATGTCCAAGGAAGATGATTTCTTTGAGTCCAGGTTGGTATTTTTCCTTCGGCGATCATGAGTCCATTGCGAGAGAGGGTATCGAGAACTTGAGGTGTATGTTGTGGGAGGCATCGTCCACTGAGAAAATTACGATATTATCAAGATAAGCATAACATAATGGGAACTTGAATAGTAAGCCATCAATAAGCGTTGCCATGTTTCTGCTGCGTTCTCAAGTCTGTACAGCATAAACATAAACTCGAAAATGCGAAAAGTGTGACAATGGCCGTTTGTGAACGTCTTCTGGACAGATAACGAGTAGATATTTGTAGGTGTGCAATGTCACAATTAATGACAGGAAAAACGGAGGCGTTCGCTAAATAATGAGTGAAGTCCTGGAAGTGTGGTACTGGGTAGTTGTCCATAATGATACAGACATTACGGATTCTGTAATCAGGCACTACCTGTGAGATCCGTTTGTTGTTTTTTTTGGGGGGACGGGGGATCACAGGGGCAAACTATCAGAAGGGTGCGCGATCCATCCCAGCTTGTAAGAGCTCTACATTTACATCTACATGGTTACTCTGCAATTCACACTTAAGTGCCTGGCAGAGGGTTCGTGGAACCATTTTCATACTACTTCTCTACCATTCCACTTTCGAATGGCGCGTGGGAAAAAGGAAGACCTAAATCTTTCCGTTCGAGCGCTGATTTATCTTAATTTATTACGATGAACATTTCTCCCTAAGTAGGTGGGTGTCAACAAAATATTTTCTCATTCGGAAGAGAAATTTGGTGATTGAAATTTCGTAAATAGATCTCGCCGCAAAGAAAACCGCCTCTGTTTCAGTGACTGCCCCCCCCCCCCCCCCAACTCACATGAGTGACACTCTCACCGCTATTGCACGATAACACGGAACGAGCTGCCCTTCTTTGCACTTTTTCGATGTCCTCCGTCAATCCTACCTGGCAACGATCTCACACCGCGCAGCAATATTCCATCACAGGACGAACACGTGTAATACAGGCTGTCTCTTTAGTGGGTTTGTCACATCTTCTAAGTGTTCTGCCAACAAAGCGCAGTCTTTGTTTCGCCTTCCCCACAATATTATATGTGTGGTCTTTCCAATTTAAATTGCTCGTAATTGTAACTCCTAGGTATTTAGTCAAATTGACAGCCCTTAGATTTGTGTGATTTATCGTACGCCCAAAATTTATCGGATTTCTTTTAGAACCCATGTGGATGACCTCGCACTTTTCTCTGTTTAGTGCCAATTGCCACTTTTCGCATCATACAGAAATTCTCTCTAGATCATTTTGTAATTGGAATTAATCATCTGATGATTTTACTAGACGGTAAATTACAGCGTCGTCTGCAAACAACGTAAGGGGGCTGCTCAGATTATCACCTACATCATTTATGTAAGCCAGAAACAGCAGAGAGCCTATGACACTACCTTGCGGAACGCCAGATATCACTTCTGATCTACTCGATGATTTACCGCCTATCACTACGAACTGTGACCTCTCTGAGAGGAAATCACAAATCCTGTCACACAACTGAGATGATACTCCATATGCATGCAATCTGATTAATAATTGCTTGTGAGGAACGGTATCAAAAGCCTTCTGGAAATCTAGGAATATGGAATTGATCTGAGATCCCTTGCCGACAGCACTCATTACTTCGTCCACTGCTTCTTTGGTGGACCTAAATACATCCGGCAGTAATCAACGCGGCCTGTGATGCACCGCTCCGGTCGCAGGTTCGAATCCTGCTTCGGGCATGGGTGTGTGTGTGTGTGTGATGTACTTAGATTAGTTAGGTTAAAGTAGTTCTAAGTTCTAGGGGACTAATGACCTCAGATGTTAAGTCCCTTAGTGCTCAGAGCCATTCGAACCATTTGATTTGCTATCCTGCTGCTGACATGTCAGCTACTCTCCTGAAAGATAACAATCTTTGCAGAAACTTCGATGAGTAACGGAGCTAAAACGTGGGTTTGGAAAATTAAAACTTTTTTTTAAAAAAAGCACTCCGTCTTCAGGCCATAAGTTGGCCCATCGGGTCCATACGACCGCCGTGTCATCCTCAGTTGAGGATGCGGATAGGAGGGGCGTGTGGTCAGGACACCGCTCTCCCGGTCGTTATGATGGTTTTCTTTGACCGGAGCCGCTACTATTCCGTCGAGAAGCTCCTCAATTGGCATCACGAGGCTGAGTGCACCGAAAAAACTGGCAACAGCGCTTGGCGGCTGAATGGTCACCCATTCAAGTGCCGCCCACGCCCGACAGTGCTTAAATTCGGTGATCTCACTGGAACCGGTGTATCCACAGCGGCAAGGCCGTTGCTTAAATTAAAACTTTCCTATTCAATAAACAAGAACTCCCTCAAGATTAATAAATGACAATAAATAAAGCATTGATCTGATGTAGTAGCAAATTTGATGCACTTTTTTCAGGCTGCGAAAAGGACAGAGTCTTCCACTGCGAAAACTGCTGATTCGTTTGCGAGCGAATATCGTACATGCATTCGTAGACAGTTACGACCCAGGACGGGTAAATTGGAATATTTCCAACTCTTATTTTCAGTTCAGCGCACACCTGAAACTGCCGGATTCGTCAGTCGGGATTCAGAATACGAGGAACGAACTTTCGCTACAATTGGTGACGAGTTCAGTTCATCAGTTGTAATGTGTTGATACTTCCCACATGAAATTGCAGTGACTTCACAAAGATGACAGATCGACTGCTGTACTTGTGGATCACTTCAAGCACTTTCTGGATCATCCTCCACAGGCTCACGGCCACCTTGTATGGCTCAGACCGCCCGAATGTTCTCGCCCAGCTCCACCCTTGCTCACCGAAAGCTTCCCTTAGCATGCAGTAGATTTCAGCCACCGGTTTGCGGTGTTCAAAACAAAACTTAAAATCAGCCATTTTCACACAGTAGAACATGGTGTAAAGAACTTGGCAAAAATGTTCATACGGCTGCAATGACAGTGACGCCACGTGGCAGACTGAAGGTTGAAATACGGAATTAGCAGCGCCTGGTAGCGGAATTCTGCACTACTGATCGTTAAGGCGTCCTCACACGCGATGAGACTGCAGACGTAGCTGATGCTAAAGCCAACCACACGTGACGCAGCACCCGTGTTATATGAGGCGTGCTAGAAATGGACCGGCGCAAAATTCCCACGTTACCTCTATTAAATCTCATATTTGTTCCCTCATCCATATACTGGCTACGTTGATCTGCCTGCAGCATACCCAAATAAAATCTTCGATAGCCACGAACATCTTGTAAGGCAAAAAGGAAACTTCCTTGTACAGTGGCATTAATGTGACCACCTGTCAAAAGCCCGAGCGGCCACCTTTTGCAGCATCGACCGCTGCGAGACATGCACGAAGAGAGACAGTAATGTTATGGGATGTACCGACAGGGATGTGGAGGCACGCCGACTTCAATGCCGTGGCCAGCTGTGTTAGGTTTCTCGGTTGAGGATCCGTGTCGCGAACAGCCCAATCAAGGTGGTCCCACAGATTTTTCATTCGATTTAAACCTGTGGAGCTTGGTGGCCAGGAGAGTACATTAGACTCATCTTGTTGCTCTTCGAACCACACATGTACACTGCGTGCTGTGTGATATGTTGCATTGCCTTGCTGGTAGATGTCACTGTGATGAGGAAACACGAACTGCGAGTACGGGTGTTGCACCACAGTTCCGGGAGTGTCATTGTTTGATTTTGGCTTAATACAGGGTGTTACAAAAAGGTGCGGCCAAACTTTCAGGAAACATTCCTCACACACAAATAAAGAAAAGATGTTATGTGGACATGTGTCCGGAAACGCTTAGTTTCCATGTTAGAGCTCATTTTAGTTTCGTCAGTATGTACTGTACTTCCTCGATTCACCGCCAGTTGGCCCAATTGAAGGAAGGTAATGTTGACTTCGGTGCTTGTGTTGACATGCGACTCATTGCTCTACAGTACTAGCATCAAGCATATCAGTACGTAGCATCAACAGGTTAGTGTTCATCACGAACGTGGTTTTGCAGTCAGTGCAATGTTTACAAATGCGGAGTTGGCAGAGCCCATTTGATGTATGGATTAGCACGGGGCAATAGCCGTGGCGCGGTACGTTTGTATCGAGACAGATTTCTAGAACGAAGGTGTCCCGACAGGAAGACGTTCGAAGCAATTGATCGGCGTCTTAGGGAGCACGGAACATTCCAGCCTATGACTCGCGACTGGGGAAGACCTAGAACGACGAGGGCGCCTGCAATGGACGAGGCAATTCTTCGTGCAGTTGACGATAACCCTAATGTCAGCTTCAGAGGAGTTGCTGCTGTACAAGGTAACGTTGCCCACGTCACTGTATGGAGAGTGCTACGGGAGAACCAGTTGTTTCCGTACCATGTACAGCGTGTGCAGCCACTATCAGCAGCTGGCTCTGAGCACTATGGGACTTAACATCTATGGTCATCAGTCCCCTAGAACTTAGAACTAATTAAACCTAACTAACCTAAGGACGTCACACACATCCATGCCCCAGGCAGGATTCGAACCTGCGACCGTAGCATATCAGCAGCTGATTGGCCTCCACGTGTACACTTCTGCGAATGGTTCATCCAACAATGTGTTAATCCTCATTTCAGTGCAAATGTTCTCTTTACTGATGAGGCTTCATTCCAACGTGATCAAATTGTAAATTTGCACACTCAACATGTGTGGGCTGACGATAATGCGCACGCAATTGTGCAATCACGTCATCAACACAGATTTTCTGTGAACGTTTGGGCAGGCATTTTTGGTGATGTCTTGATTGGGCCCCATGTTCTTCCACCTACGCTCAATGGTGCACGTTATCATGATTTCATACGGGATACTCTACCGGTGCTGCTAGAACATTTGCCTTTACAAGTACGGCACAACAGGTGGTTCATGCACGATGGAGCTCCTGCACATTTCAGTCGAAGTGTTCGTACGTTTCTCAACAACAGATTCGATGACCGATGGATTGATACAGGCGGACGAATTCCATGGCCTCCACGCTCTCCTGACCTCAACCCTCTTGACTTTCATTTATGGGGGCATTTGAAGGCTCTCGTCTACGCAACACCGGTACCAAATCTAGGGACTCTTCGTGCTCGTATTGCGGACGGCTGTGGTACAGTACGCCATTCTCCAGGGCTGCATCAGCGCATCAGGGATTCCATGCGACGGAGGGTGGATGCATGTATCCTCGCTAACGGAGGAAATTTTGAACATTTCCTGTAACAAAGTGTTTGGCCGGCCGGAGTGGCCGAGCGGTTAAAGGCGCTACAGTCTGGAACCGCACGACCGCTACGGTCGCAGGTTCGAATCCTGCCTCGGGCATGAATGTGTGTGATGTCCTTAGGTTAGTTAGGTTTAAGTAGTTCTAAGTTCTAGGGGACTTATGACCACAGCAGTTGAGTCCCATAGTGCTCAGAGCCATTTGACCCATTAACAAAGTGTTTGAAGTCACGGTGGTACGTTCTGTTGCTGTGTTTCCATTCCATGATTAATATTATTTGAAGAGAAGTAATAAAATGAGCTCTAACATGGAAAGTAAGTGTTTCCGGACACATGTACACGTAACATATTTTCTTTCTTTGTGTGTGAGGAATGTTTCCTGAAAGTTTGGCCGTACCTTTTTGTAACACCCTGTATATTCACAGGACATGGGTTTCAGCTGACAACGACGAAATGTAAAATGGCGTCTCACTAGTTCTGCTGGTGACATAGAAAGCGTTCATGCTTCTTATCGGTTCTACTTTAGGTGACACACTGCCGAAAGATCGCAGAACTTACTTCGTGTGCCACGCGCGGCAAGGCGTCCTCGATGTGGGATAACAGTAGTGACGTCACAGAAGTGGTACAGCTCGACATTCGCACGGGCTTTTAGGTGTTTTTTTATTTATTTATTGCCAAATTATAGACCTGTTACCTGATGTCTAAAACAGGTCGTACATCTTACAATTTTCGTTTTTCATCTTTTTACAGTTTTCTTTCCTTTTGTTTTATCTACAGCATTTACAAAGAATGATACTTTTCAAAATGACAATAGTTTAAGGTTGAAATATAAATAAAATTTTGTTGTTTTTTAAGAAGAACATAAAAAGAAGATAGGATAGATGAGAGATTTGTTAGTACCATCACGAATGTGAATGACGGTGAATACCTCGGAATCGTTTCTTCGAGCCGTTGACCGCCAGTCACAGACACACACACACACACACACACACACACACACACACACACAAATGGTTATTAGCAGAGAAATAACGTTGCTTATACTATTTATTACTAATCCTATGTATTAACTACTTTAGGTGCCCATCTATGTACAGCATTTGGTGTTTTCCTGGCTAGATTGCCAGCACTTTTGCTTATTTACTATCACATCTCAGCTTCCTCCTCCTGTTCCTCCTCATTGTCACTATTTTAGTTGTCACTGTGGGTATCGCTGTCCATCCTCTCGAGATTACTGTTACGCTGCACATAGGCATGTTTGTAATGTCGTGTCCGCCTGTACTCTTCATGTGTTGTTTTTGAAATACTGCTTGTCAGTGCGTTTAATTGTGCCCATTGTTGTTCGTCTCTTATTGCTGTGTATATATCTATGTCTGTATCTGTGTAATCTAAGTTTAGTGTATGTCTATTGTTCGCGTATTGCCCGCGGAAAAAGACAATGTGTTCTGAGGAACCTTCTTCCCCGCATGTGCATGTAGGTGTCTGTCTCAGACTCACGCGGTTTAAGTGCGTGGGATTAGGTCCGTGTCCGGTTAAGAAATGTACCATACCGCGGCTGGGATCGGTGTGTCTCATTCGCAATCGCTCCCTCATGTCAGGGAGGAAGTCGTGCAGTCTACGTCCCTTATCACTTACATCCCACTCACCTTGCCATGTATCCAAACGCCAACTTTTTAGGTGTGGATCGTTTTAGGGCGCAACATTCAAACTGTCTGGTAGCGCCCCACACTGAAAGTTGAGGGAGAGAGGCGGAGCGGCCGGGTACTCACGAGGACTCGTAGGCGCCCGGGCAGGGCGTGATGATGGGCGGCGAGCAGCGGCACGGCTGCGCCGGCGACGGCGCGCACTCGCACGGGTTCGCCGCGGGGGCGGAGACGGAGGCGGCCGGGCACACGACGCGCACCGGCGGCGGCGCCGGGGGGCGGCAGTCGCAGGGCGTGGAGCTGGCCAGCGGCGGGCGCGGGGCCGGCGAGTCGGGCGAGCAGGGGCACGGCTGCAGCTGGCCGGGGGCCGAGCGCCGCCGGCTGCGCTCCTTGGGGGCCGGCTGCGAACGAAGGCCGGGGCGGGGGCGGGTCAGGCGGCAAAGTCTGCACGTGGCGGCAGCTGCCAGTAACCTCCTCTAACACCAGCACACTACCAATATTTTATAGAATCCAACTCCTATGTATGAAACAGCTTGAAACATGTTATCTATCTATACCTACAACCCAGTAGCTGCCATCACCCTTCGCTGACCACAGGTATCCTTAAGGCTTTAGTGCGTAGGGCGCACTGTATATCTCATAATTTGCAAGAAGAGCTCATATACCCCAAGAGCATTTTTAAAGCGAATAGATTTTCTCCTCAAAAAATTCGTAGAGCATTCAATGTAAAACCTGTAGGTATGTGATGGGGAAGAAGACGCCACGACTAATAACGAGATATAATTTTTTTCCTTTCTTTTACTAACTTGTACTTCACAGATATACTTCTAATTATGTAGAATATTTTTCGTTTGGTTATATAGTGTAGAACATGAAGTGTGTGTGACTATGTTTTCTTTGCTGTTTTCTATACGACTTGCTTATGTAAGTTTTAATCTGCCAGGAAGTTTCATATCAGTGCACACTCCGCTGTAGAATGAAAATTTCATTCTAGAAACATCCCCCAGGCTGTGGCTAAGCCATGTCTCCGCAATATCCTTTCTTTCAGGAGTGCTAGTTCTGCAAGGTTCGCAGGAGAGTTTCTGTAAAGTTTGGAAGGTAGGAGACGAGGTACTGGCAGAAGTACAGCTGTGAGGAGGGGGCGTGAGTCGTGCTTGGGTAGCTCAGTTGGTAGAGCACTTGCCCGCGAAAGGCAAAGGTCCCGAGTTCGAGTCTCAGTCCGGCACACAGTTTTGATCTGCCAGGAAGTTTCATATCACCGCACACTCCGCTGCAGAATGAAATCTCATTCTGGATCGCTCCATCTGTCAAACGGTAACAACTTTTTCAGCAGTGAGTGTCGCGACTGTTATGTTAGACTGTGGTATTGTCGTTGGTTTAGGATAGAACTGCGTTACGTAAACTGTGCATTTAATGTTGCTCAATTTCTTTACTATGATATATGACATATGCTAAAACCTAATCGCCAATGTGGAAACTGTGAACTGTGTTGCTATGTGACCGTTTTCGCGGGAACAGTGTTATTGTGACCACGAATATTAACATTAGATGGACTGTCTAACTTCGCAATTGGCAAATTATAGCAAATGGAATGTTAATTTATACACGATGTATGAACTGTGCTAAACTAACGTGTGTGAAAGTTGCAGTTAACTAATACGACCTTCGAGTGGTGCATAAATAGTTACTTTGTTCCATAAAAATGGTTCAAATGGCTCTGAGCACTATGGGACTTAATATCTATGGTCATCAGTCCCCTAGAACTTAGAACTACTTAAACGTAACTAACCTAAGGACATCACACAACACCCATTCATCACGAGGCAGACAAAATCCCTGACCCCGCCGGGAATCGAACCCGAGAACCCGGGCGCGGGAAGCGAGAACGCTACCGCACGACCACGAGCTGCGGACACCTTGTTCCAGCCTACGAAAAATGGATGCTACGCAACTTATTACTACTGCCAGCCGAAACAGGATATACTAATACCAAGGTCATGACTGGATGAACTTACAGGATTCATATTAGCAACTTCAAACTGCTTCTACCGCTCTCGCCACATCACACAGACCCAGGACAGATAAGACTGAAACCATTCCTCTCTTCAAGAAATTCACAATTGTAAACAATTTAATTTCTTATTGCTTTGTAATAGACTATTTCTTAATGTTTCTCTCCGTAAATAAAAGTAGTATATTGTAAAGACTTTTCACCTTGAGTCATCGTTGACCCCACCATTACCAATAGTTATTGCCATCATTTATTTGCTTTTGCTTTTCAGTGTATTTGTACTAGTCGTTGCATGTGTAGTATGTGTCTTTTGGAAGGGTGTGCTTCGATGTGTATATACAGTAGTTTAGACAGGAGAATTTATGTGTTGTACTGTGAAATGTGGCCAGACATCTAAGTTGAGGCATCCACCTTTCAAATTATTTACATTGACCAATTACAAAGAAGTAGCTTATTCGCCATTGGTTCCAGTTGTCGTATTAGAGGGAACTATGAATCCAACAGCTATCAAAGTACGTGATCTTTTTTTACATGCCACTTAATGTCATATTTCCATTCATTCATGTTAGATGCAAGTTTCTTGAGTTTAACTATTACTGGTAGACAAATTACAGTATACTGTGTCCTTATTCATCAAATTAACTTCAGAGTGGTTTACTGTTTTCACTATCAAAGGACTTTATTACCGGAATTTTAACAGGATTGGGAAAATTCTCAATAGAGGTTTGCTTTTGAAGATTCTGGAAGTAAAATGAGTTTTTGGCATTTATGGCATTTATACAATATTAATTTACTGTATGCAATTTTTCTTTGAACATATTCTGACTGCAAATTCACAGTCGTAGTAAATCTCCAGTAACCGTTTTCTCCACAAGATCAAGTGCGTTTTTGCCCTATTTGGGTGCTCTTTCCTTGAAAGTAGGCCGTATTCTCGAGAAACATGGTGTTAAAGTGATCTTCCTGCCTCCGACGAAGATTGCAGCATTACTCTGCTTTGTAAAGGACTATTTATTGATTCGTAAGGCTGGTGAGTATCAGATTCCTTGCGGAAATTGTGAGAAGTCATAGCTCATAGGTCAAACAACACACACCGTTCATGAGAGATGTGTGGAACATTGAAGATACACACGCTTACCACAAACAGACAAGTCAGCTGTGGCCGAACAATGTATTGATACAGGGCATTCCATTAACTATAGTGATGTGAAGATTCTGACATCCACCTCCTCCTTTTGGGATTCTGTCTTCAAGAAAGCTGTAAAGATTAGAGTAGCTAATAATTTAATAAGTAGAGATAATGGTTTTAATTTGGACAAAGAAGGTATCTGGCTCTTGGGGTAATTAAACTGCAGAGAAGTCGTCATTGTGTCATCGCCGCCAAAACATACATCGGTAAGTGAATCAAACGTCTGTACACCTTCGCCACAGACGGCGCGTGTGTAAGTATATCTCTTTGTTGCCGACCAGCGTCTGTAACTCGTAGGCATGTACCACCGCGATGGAGCATATTACGCCACACTTGGCAGTTTTGCGTTGGTCATGCGACTCTGTCTGAGGATGGCTCTACGTGGACCAAACTTTAATGGAAGAAATTTTATTTGAGCGGCTGCATGCCCGAAATTAAAAATAGACGTTATTTGAACTTAGTGCATGAGAATCGTGGATGAATTATTATTATTATTCATGTTATTATATTTAACTAGTTGGCTGTCCATAGACCACGATAAACCTTTACGCATTCTCATTTGTTGTTTAATCGTTTAAGCCAGATTTTTCACCAGTTCACTTTGGCTACCGATGTTTCATCATCATCATCATAATCATTTAAGACTGATTATGCCTTTCAGCATTCAGTCTGGAGCACAGTCCCCCATATAAAATTCCTCCATGATCCCCTATTCAGTGCTAACATTGATGCCTCTTCTGATGTTAAGCCTATTACTTCAAAATCATTCTTAACCGAATCCAGGTATCTTCTCCTTGGTCTACCCCGACTCCTCCTACCCTCTACTGCTGAACCCATGAGTCTCTTGGGTAACCTTGCTTCTCCCATGCGTGTAACATGACCCCACCATCTAAGCCTGTTCGCCCTGACTGCTACATCTATAGAGTTCATTCCCAGTTTTTCTTTGATTTCCTCATTGTGGACACCCTCCTGCCATTATTCCCATCTACTAGTACCTGCAATCATCCTAGCTACTTTCATATCCGTAACCTCAACCTTATTGATAAGGTAACCTGAATCCACCCAGCTTTCGCTCCCATACAACAAAGTTGGTCGAAAGATTGAAAGGTGCACAGATAACTTAGTCTTGGTGCTGACTTCATTCTTGCTGAAGAGAGTAGATCGTAGCTGAGCGCTCACTGCATTAGCTTTGCTACACCTCGCTTCCAGTTCTTTCACTATGTTGCCATCCTGTGAGAATATGCATCCTAAGTACTTGAAACCGTCCACCTGTTCTAACTTTGTTCCTCCTATTTGGCACTCAATCCGCTTATATCTCTTTCCCACTGCCATTACTTTCGTTTTGGAGATGTTAATCTTCATACCATAGTCCTTACATTTCTGATCTAGCTCTGAAATATTACTTTGCAAACTTTCAATCGAATCTGCCATCACACCTAAGTCATCTGCATATGCGAGACTGCTTATTTTGTGTTCACATATCTTAATCTCACCCAGCCAGTTTATTGTTTTCAGCATATGATCCATAAATAAAATGAACAACAGTGGAGACAAGTTGCAGCCTTGTCTTACCCCTGAAACTACTCTGAACAATGAACTCAATTTACCGTCAGCTCTAACTGCTGCCTGACTATCTATGTAAAGACCTTTAATTCCTTGCAAAAGTTTGCCTCCTATTCCATAATCTCGTAGAACAGACAATAACTTCCTTCTAGGAACCCGGTCATATGCCTTTTCTAGAGCTATAAAGCATATAAAGCATAGATACAATTCCCTGTTCCACTCGTAACACTTCTCCATTATTTGCCGTAAGCTAAAGATCTGGTCCTGACAACCTCTAAGAGGCCTAAACCCACACTGATTTTCATCCAATTTGTCCTCAACTAATACTCGCACTTTCCTTTCAACAATACCTGAGAAGATTTTACCCACAACGCTGATTAAAGAGATACCTCTGTAGTTGTTACAATCTTTTCCGTTTCCATGTTTAAAGATTGGTGTGATTACTGCTTTTGTCCAGTCTGATGGAACCTGTCCCGACTCCCAGGCCATTTCAATTATCCTGTGTAGCCATTTAAGACCTGACATTCCACTGTTTTTGATGAGTTCCGACTTAATTTCAAATGGTTCAAATGGCTCTGAGCACTATGGGACTTAGCATCTATGGTCATCAGTCCCCTAGAACTTAGAACTACTTAAACCTAACTAACCTAAGGACAGCACACAACACCCAGCCATCACGAGGCAGAGAAAATCCCTGACCCCGCCGGGAATCGAACCCGGGAATCCGGGCGTGGGAAGCGAGAACGCTACCGCACGACCACGAGATGCGGGCCCGACTTAATTTCATCCACTCCAGCTGCTTTATTGCACTGCAATCTATTGACCATTTTCTCCACTTCCTCAAATGTGATCCTATTTCCATCATCATTCCTATCCCATTGTACATCGAAATCTGAAACATTACTCATCGTATTTTCACCTACATTGAGTAACTCTTCAAAATATTCCCTCCATCTGCCCAAGGCATCAACAGGATTCACCAGCAGTTTTCCTGACCTGTCCATAATACTTGTCATTTCCTTCTTACCTCCCTTTCGAAGACTGCTAATTACACTCCAGAATGGTTTTCCAGCAGCTTGACCCAAAGTCTCCAACCTGTTTCCAAAGTCTTCCCAAGATTTCTTCTTGGATGCTGCAATTAACTGTTTGGCTTTGTTTCTTTCTTCAACATACCTTTCTCTGTCTACCTGAGTTCTAGTATGTAGCCATTTTTGATACGCCATCTTTTTCCTTTTACAGGCTGACTTGATTGTGTCATTCCACCAAGCTGTTTGCTTCATCCTACCTTTACACACTACTGTTCCAAGACATTCTTTAGCCACTTCTAGTACTGTGTCCCTGTACCTTGTGCATTGCTTTTCCAATGACTGTAATTGCCTACATTCAACTAACTGGTACCTTTCTGAGATCACTGTTATGTACTTGTGCCTGATTTCCTTATCCTGAAGTTTCTCCACTCTTATCCTCCTACATATGGACCTGACCTGCTGCACTTTCGGCCTCACAATACCAATTTCACTGCAGATTAAATAGTGATCAGTGTCATCAAAGAATCCCCTGAATACACGTGTGTCCCTCACAGCCTTTCTGAATTCCTGATCTGTTATTATATAGTCAATGACAGATCTGGTTCCCCTGCCTTCCCAAGTACACCGGTGAATGTTCTTATGTTTAAAAAATGAGTTTGTGATTACTAAGCCCATACTGGCACAGAAATCCAAGAGTTGTTTCCCGTTCCTGTTGGCCTCCATATCCTCTCCAAATTTTCCCATAACCTTTTCATACCCTTCTGTTCGATTTCCAATCCTGGCATTAAAATCACCCATGAGCAGAACACTGTCCTTGTCCTTTACTCTAACAACTATGTCACTGAGTGCGTCATAAAAACTATCCATCTTATCTTGATCTGTCCCTTCACAATCCGAATATACTGACACAATCCTAATTTTCTTGTTAGACACTGTCAAATCTATCCACATCAGTCGTTCGTTTACGTATCTTACTGCAACTACGCTGGATTCCATTTCTTTCCTGATATAAAGCCCTACATCCCATTGTGCTATTCCTGCTTTGACTCCTGACAGGTAAACCTTGTATTCTCCCACTTCCTCTTCTTTCTCACCCCTTACCCGAATGTCACTAACCGCTAAAACGTCCAACCCCATCTTTCTTGCAGCCTCTGCCAACTCTACCTTCTTCCCAGAGTAGCCCCTATTGATATTAATAGCTCCCCATCTCGTTAACATTCGTTTGCCGAGTCGTATCTTAGGAGTCCCTGGTTTGTCAATTGGAGGTGGGGCTCCGTCACCTCCAAAGGTCCGAGGCATTTTGCTCTGATTGTTGCCAGCATCATATTTAAAGTACCAGGGAAGCAGGTTGCTAGCCTTACTTGCCCCGATGTTTATCTTACAAATTTCGCACGAGTTTTCCATTAGTCATTTCGAAAAGTCCCAAACGTCTCTAGTAGCGTAATAGATATTCTGAAGATTGTACATGTTATGGGTGTATGTCCATTTTCCAAATATCCTTCGTAATGTTCATATATCGAGATACAGTTGTCTCTCCCGTCCCATCCACCTAGAGTCGGGCACTCTTTGAATGCGGCCGCAAAACCCAACTCTTGGCCTGCACATTACGTAAGTAATTTTCTAGCCTTTGGGATACCATTTTTAAAGGTGGATAATACTTTTTTTAAATTTAGCTCCTGTTGTTGCTGTTGCTGAGGTCTCCAGTCAGCAGACTCCTCTGATACAGCTCTGCACACCTAGCCTCTCCCTCCATCCCCCCCACCCGACTGCCTCCAGCTGAACCCGCCTCCAGCTGAACCCAGCTCCAGCTGAGCGCCCCTTCCCTTCACCGTCTCCACTCCCCATACTTCCCTCAGTTCCCTGACACTTCAGGACATGACCTATCAACCTGACCCCTTCTCTTAGTCAAGATCTGCCATAAATCTGTTTTCTCTCCAGTTCGATTCATTACCCCTTCATTAGTTATTCAATGGACCTACCTATTGTTCAGTGTTCTTCTTCTGCACCATATTTCAAAAGCTTCTGTTCTCCTCTTGTTTCAGCTTTGTATCGTCCATGTTTCACATCTGAACAGTGCTACTCTACAAATTCAGGTAAGACTTCCAAACACATACATATATTGTCAATGTTACAGATTTTTTTTTATTTCTCGTAAATGTTTTTCTTCCTATTGGCAGTCTCCATTTTATATTCTTTCTTCCTGTTGTTGTTGCTGTGGTCTTCAGTCCTGAGACTGGTTTGATGCAGCTCTCCATGCAACTCTATCATGTGCACGCTGCTTCATCTCCCAGTATGTACTGCACCCTACATCCTTCTGAATCTGCTTAGTGTATTCATCTCTTGGTCTCCCTCTGCAATTTTTAACCTCCACGCTACCCTCCAGTACTAAATTGGTGATCCCTTGATGCCTCAGAACATGTCCTACCAACCGATCCCTTCTTCTAGTCAAGTTGTGCCACAAATTCCTCTTCTCCCCAATTCTATTCAATACCTACTCATTAGTTATGTGATCTACCCACCTAATCTTCAGCATTCTTCAGCAGGACCACATTTCAAAAGCTTCTATTCTATTCTCGTGCAAAATATTTATCGTCCATGTTTCGCTTCCATACATGGCTACACTCCACACAAATACTTTCAGAAACGACTTCCTGATACTTAAATCTATACTCGATGTTAACAAATTTCTATTCTTCAGAAACGCTTTCCTTGCCATTGCCAGTCTACATTTTATATCCTCTCTACTTCGACCACCATCGTCCGCAGCTCGTGGTCGTGCGGTAGCGTTCTCGCTTCCCACGCCCGGGTTCCCGGGTTCGATTCCGGGCTGGGTCAGGGATTTTCTCTGCCTCGTGATGACTGGGTGTTGTGTGCTGTCCTTAGGTTAGTTAGGTTTAAGTAATTCTAAGTTCTAGGGGACTGATGACCATAGATGTTAAGTCCCATAGTGCTCAGAGCCATTTGAACCATTGTTCGACCACCATCAGTTATTTTGCTCCCCAAATAGCAAAATCCCTTTACTACTTTAAGTATCTCATTTCCTAATCTAATTCCCTCAGTATTACCCGACTTAATTTGACTACATTCCATTACCCTCGTTTTGCTTTTGTTGATGTTAATATTATATTCTCCTTTCAAGACACTATCCATTCCGTTCAACTGCTCTTCTAAGTCCTTTGCTGTCTCTGACAGAATTACAATGTCATCGGCGAACCTCAAAGTTTTTATTTCTTCTCCATGGATTTTAATACCTACTCCGAATTTTTCTTTTGTTTCCTTTACTGCTTGCTCAATATACAGATTTAATAACATTGGGGAGGGGCTACAACCCTGTCTCACTCCCTTCCCAACCATTGCTTCCCTTTCATGTCCCTCGACTCTTATAACTGCCATATGGTTTCTGTACAAATTGTAAATAGCCTTTCGCTCCCTGTATTTTATCCCTGCCACCTTCAGAATTTGAAAGAGAGTATTCCAGTCAACATTTTCAAAAGCTTTCTCTAAGTCTACAAATACTAGAAACATAGGTTTGCTTTTCTTAATCTAGCTTGTAAGATAAGCCGTAGGGTCAGTATTGCCTCACGTGTTCTAACATTTCTACGGAATCCAAGCTCATCTTCCCCGAGGTCGGCTTCTACCAGTTTTTCCATTCGTCTGTAAAGAATTCGCGTTAGTATTTTGCAGCCGTGACTTATGAAACTGATAGTTCGATAATTTTCACGTCTGTCAGCAGCTCCTTACTTTGAGATTGGAATTATTATATTTTTTTTGTAGTCTGTCCGTCCCTCGTGGTCTCGCGGTAGCGTTCTAGCTTCTCGAGCACGGGGTCCCGGGTTCGATTCCCGGCGGGGGCAGGGATTTTTCCTGCCTCGAGATGACTGGGTGTTGTTGTGTCGTCTTCATCATCATCATTCATCCCCAATTACGGTCGGAGGAAGGCAACGGCAAACCACCTCCATTAGGACCTTGCCTAGTAAGGTGGTGCGGGTCTCCCACATCGTTCCCCTACGCTCTGTAAAGAAGCATGGGACTTCATTTCCATTTTTCATTTTCTTGAAGTCTGAGGGTATTTCGCCTGTCTCACACATCTTGCTCACCAGATGCTAGAGTTTTGTCAGGACTGGCTCTCCCAAGGCAGTCAGTAGTTCTAACGGAATGTTGTCTTCTCCCGGGGCCTTGTTTCAACTCAGGTCTTTTAGTGCTTTGTCAAACTCTTCACGCAGTCTCACATTTCCCATTTCATCTTCATCTACATCCTCTTCCATTTCCATAATATTGCCCTCCGGTACATCGCCCTTGCATAGACCCTCTATATACCCCTTCCACCTTTCTGCTTTCTCTTCTTTGCTTAGAACTGGGTTTCCATCTGAGCTCTTGATATTCATACAAGTGGTTCTCTTTTCTCCAAAGGCCTCTTTAATTTTCCTGTAGGCAGTATCTGTCTTACCTCTAGTGGCAGACTTTCTTCCTATTGCCACTTATTGAGCTGCTTAAATAGCAAAACTCATCTACTACGTTGAGTATCTCGTTTCTGAATATAATTCCATCATCACCACGTGATTTAATTCAGCTACATCTCATTAGCTTTAACTGATTTCTTCCAGGAGCACTAGTCCTGCGAAGTATGGCAACAGAACTTGTATGAAGTATGGAAGGTACTGTAGGAGACGAGGTACTTGTGGAGGTACAGCTGTACAGACGGATCGTGAATCATCTCTGGGCTGTTGAGTTGGCAGAGCGTTGCTTTTGAAAGATAAAGCTCCCCAGTTCCGAGTCCCAGTTTGGCACACAGTTTCAGTCTGCCTTGCAGTTTCTATTACCCCTGTTTTCCTTCTGCTGGTGTTCATCTTATAACCTGTTTTCGATAGGCATGTCATTTAAAAAATACTTTTGAAATTAAAACAAATTTCTTTACAGCGTCACCATCATCATCTTCGTCTTGAGCTATTTCTCATCCACTGCCGGGTACAGGATTCTTCCAGACTCCTCCATACATAGTGATTTTGAGCTTTTCGCGTCTAAGTCACGCCTCTTTCTCGATGTCGCCACGCCGTCCTCTAGGTCTTTCCTAATGACAAGGCACGCCACACTGACCCTCCGTTCCCCTTCTCTCCGAATATTTCACTTCACAGTATGCGCAGTGCATCTCCATACCTCCATTCGAGTTTCGTAACAGTCCTCACTCAACGCTGAAAGTCCCACCTCCCCCCCCCCCCCCCACCTGCACATAGACACATGCACAGTCAAAACAATGAAAGGAAAAAAGTTTGTCACTTACTACATCTTCGCCTTTCACGCAGTAAAACCTCAGCATCAAGTGTGAGGTTTTAATTTATTACTTCTTTACCCTCAAGTCGATTCGCAACACATTTTGCAGACAGTAACCACATATACCAATGAGTGTTTGTGCAAAATCTTTTCATTTTACAACACAATGTTCAGAAGTTAGACGCCATAAACAATGAGATCAGTGAAAACCTACCATTAAAAAAAAGAACAAAAGGTGAGCGCAAATTTCCCAGACTATACTTATCCAGTGTTTGATAATGAAAGCTCTTAGTGACTTCCAGCCAACTTTAAACATAATTTCAAACCTCTCCTAAACTTATTCTCGCTCAAAGTAATGAAAGGAACACAGTCTATCGCTTACTTAACGTTCGTTCTTCATACAATAAATCTTCAACATCAAGTATGACATTTTAATTTACTATTTCCTTAGTACTAACTCTAGTCAACTACTTAAAGAATCTGGAAAACTGGGTGGGAGAAGTGGAGTGGTATTGCTGTAATTTCCAGTATTATTTGTCTTGAAGAAGTGTTTCTCTTATGATACAATACTTTTCCCAATCTATCCCATTGTAACAGTTAAATCTGTTAATAGATAAGTCTACACTAATACAGAAAGGGGAAACGCTGGCTCCACAAATCTCCAAACGTTCTTGACCCATTTACTTCAAATTATTACGTGGTACTCTAACAAAAATTCGGACAGACGGACGTAAATTTTTACGCTGTGTGAAGGCGTTCTGTTAAAATTGACTGCGAGAAGGAAAATGATGTGCTGATGTGCTGTGCAGTGAAAAATGTATTGTTTCGTTTCCTTTCTCGCATTCGGTATTACCTATGACTGCGGGGCCATCAAACCATTACACAAATTGTTTCAACCATATACAGGGTGAGTCACCTAACGTTACCGCTGGATATATTTCGTAAACCACATCAAATACTGACGAATCGATTCCACAGACCGAACGTGAGGAGAGGGGCTAGTGTAATTGGTTAATACAAACCATAAAAAAATGCACGGAAGTATGTTTTTTAACACAAACCTACGTTTTTTTAAATGGAACCCCGTTAGTTTTGTTAGCGCATCTGAACATATAAACAAATACGTAATCAGTACCGTTTGTTGCATTGTAAAATGTTAATTACATCCGGAGACATTGTAACATAAAGTTGACGCATGAGTACCACTCCTCCGCTGTTCGATCGTGTGTATAGGAGAGCACCGAATTACGTAGGGATCCTAAGGGAACGGTGATGGACCTTAGGTTCAGAAGAGACTGGAACAGCACATTACGTCCACATGCTAACACCTTTTTATTAGTCTTTTTCACTGACGCACATGTACATTACCATGAGGGGTGAGGTACGCGTACACACGTGGTTTCCGTTTTCAATCACGGAGTGGAATAGAGTGTGTCCCGACATGTCAGGTCAATAGATGTTCAATGTGGTGGCCATCATTTGCTGCACACAATTGCAATCTCTGGCGTAATGAATGTCGTACACGCCGCAGTACATCTGTCGCCGCAGGCTGCCACAATACGTTGTTTCAACTCCTCTGGGGTTGTAGGCACATCACGGTACACATTCTCCTTTAACGTACCCCACAGAAATAAGTCCAAAGGTGTAAGATCAGGAGAACGGGCTGGCCAATTTATGCGTCCTCCACGTCCTATGAAACGCCCGTCGAACGTGTACCTCACCCCTCATGGTAATGTACATGTGCGTCAGTGAAAAAGACCAATAAAAAGGTGTTAGCATGTGGACGTAATGTGCTGTTCGTGTCTCTTCTGTACCTAAGGTCCATCACCGTTCCCTTTGGATCCCTACGTAATTCGGTGCTCTCCGATACACACGATCGAACGGCGGAGGAGTGGTACTCAAGCGTCAACTATAGGTTACAATATCTCCGGATGTAATTAACATTTTACAATGCAACAAACGGCACTGATTACGTATTTGTTTATATGTTCAGATGTGCTAACAAAACTAACGGGGTTCCATTTAAAAAAAAACGTAGGTTTGTGTTAAAAAACATACTTCCGTGCATTTTTTATGGTTTGTATTAACCAATTACACTAGCCCCTCTCCTCACGTTTGGTCTGTGGAAACGATTCGTCAGTATTTGATGTGGTTTACGAAATATATCCAGCGGTAATGTTAGGTGACTCACCCTGTATATTGTCTCTCCATGTACATCATTTTCAACAATAATGTGCTGTTTTGTTTCATTCCTCGCAATCAGTTTTAAGAGAAAACCTGTACAGCTCTTTTAGGACGTTGGTATTCATGGCTTACTGGCTTATAAAATCTGAATCTTCCGTAACTTTGTAATGCTACCAGTTCACATGTACGCGAATTAATGTCACTGAAAATTATGTCTTTACAAATCCAGCAGCTGTAGAGGTCTGTGTCGTGCCACATACACCAACGATCACACCTGATTTACACACTCAACGTGAGCGAATCAGGGTTTCTCAAAGAATGTTCAAGGGCGAACACTGAAATACGTTGGAATCGACTTAGGATCAGGGCATTTTTACTGTGGCCAACTGTTTGTGAACCCCCACTGGTAGTTGAGAAAACCAGTTCACTCTCTTACAACACAGTATCCAAATCATGAAAAATTTTGTATATTCTGCAGTTTTGTAATTGTATTGTGTGCAAGAAAAGTAAACAACCATTAAACAAAGTAAAAACCGAAAACGAAAACAAAGGAGTCTTCTTCATTTTCATTCCATGACATTTATTGTAATTTCGAGTTCCATGTCTTCAAAGTAGGTGTAGTCGTTCGAGGAGCAGAATTTTGCATCCTGACACAAGTACCAGAGATACCGCAGACTATGACGTGCATCGAGTTCCCAAACATATTTAGCAATTACGAAGCACTGCCATGTTCGCTAGCAAATATATGTGACAACTGCGCATTTATGCCAGACCGGGAGTCGAACTCGGACTTCAGTGCTTATCGTGAGCAGCCATACTGAGCACTAGTGAGTCTCAGCACGTGGCCACGGTCATGACAAACTCTCACTGACACTGATTTGAGTCGCAAACACTGCAGTCAGAGGTCCTCGCACCTGTTTTATGGGAACAGCACAACAGTCGGAATGGAACTGGTGAACGACCTAAGTTATGCATTACATTGCAGGCTTTGTATAGCTGATATGATTTCACGTCGTTGCTACTTCATCGATTTCATCCCCATCGATTCGTTCATTTCATGTCAGTACATTTAATTAACTTTAGTAAGCCAATGTCAGTGAACTATTGTAAACATGCAGCGTGTGTTTAGCTGCGCTCTGCTCGAGCGCTGTTCGTGTAACAAGGTGGGCAGCGGGACGACTCACAGTGTTACCATGTGGCGCTCCAGCATATAGTGTCATCCCGCCGTGTCTCTCCACTGCGTTTGCTCCAAAGTGTGCGTAGAAGATAGAATTGATTTTCATGTTGCCTATGACGTGAGGAGGGGGGCGGGCAAGGGAGGGAAGAGCACTTTCACATATATATATATATATATATATATATATATATATATATATATAGGCCGGCCGGAGTGGCCGTGCGGTTCTAGGCGCTACAGTCTGGAACCGAGCGACAGCTACGGTCGCAGGTTCGAATCCTGCCTCGGGCATGGATGTGTGTGATGTCCTTATATATATATATATATATATATATATATATATATATATGGCTCTGAGCACTATGCGACTTAACTTCTAAGGTCATCAGTCGCCTAGAACTTAGAACTAATTAAACCTAACTAACCTAAGGACATCACACACATCCATGCCCGAGGCAGGATTCGAATATATATATATATATATAAAGAGGAAAAGGAGTGAGTTTATGCTTCACAGGTCTAGAAAAGCCTTTGACTGAATGAAGTGGAACAAGATGATGGAAATTCTAAAACTGAACGAGGAGAAGTGAAGGAGTGGAAGGTAGAAAGCAACCATGATGCCAAGAAGTGTTATGACAGACAGGCTTGAAGTTGAAAGAGGTGTATGAAAAGGTTATTGTCTTTTACCAGCTCTGTTTACCGTACATAGGAGAGACGCGATAATGGCTGGTTGATACGGGGGATGAACGAAACAGCGAGGTCATTGGAACAATCCCAGTGTCTGCCCGAAGTGATTTAGCGAAATCCTGAGAAACCTAAATCAGGATGGCTGGATGCGGATTTGAACTGTCTTCAGTGTGTGCTAACGACTGCAGACTCGATAATGAACACGCTATACAGAGAGAAGAAAGGAGCCTGGAAGAGGAGCTGCGTCAGATCTGTTGATGACATGGCACTGCTTGGAGACTGAACAATCTCTCTTCAAAGATTACCTGTTTGGACTTTTAGAAGGTTTGGAAGAGTGTGGTACGAAAATCGGCACAGAGAAAAAGTTGATGAGAGTACATACAAAGAAGGTTTGGTGGTGAATCTGAACAGATTGCTCAGTACAGGTATTTGGGGAGTGTACTAACTGATACGTTGACGAGTGAAAAAGAAATATGATCAAGAACTGCAGGGAAAAAATTCCTTTCCTGCAAAAGGAACTCTTATTATGCAGAAAAATGTGGTTGGAGTTAAGGAAAAGATTGATTAAATGCTTTGTGTGGAATGTTTTTCTGTGCAGCTGCAAAGGCTGGACACTGAAGGAGAGAGAAAGAGAAAAAACTGAAGTGTTCGAGGTATGGGTTTGGAGGAGAATACAGAAAGAAAATCGGTGTGGATAAAGTAAAGACCACTGAAGCAATGGAGAAGATAAAGGAACTGAGAACTCCCCTAAATCTGCTTAAGGGCAGGAGAGCGGACTGGGTGGGGCAACGATTCCAACAACAGCTATGAGAGGTACAGTGGGAAAACGAAAAAAACATGGAGCAGAAATAAAACTGGCGCACAAAGTGAGAAGTGGGTGGTAGTGGACTGCGAAGTAATTGTTCCATAACAGGGTCAGATGCAGAGGGCAATGGTGTCAGGAAACTGTCAACAGGCAGAACACCTTACCATGACGATGAAAATCAAATGCAGCAAGTGAGGCTTGAGAAGCGGAAGTGACAATATTTTTAGCGTGCAGACTGTCGAAGGGAGAGTTAGCGGTGCCCCCAGACACAGGCGCAGAGATGCAGAGCTACTACAGTTCAATTCTTTTATCTTGGCGGCTCGCGCACGCACGCCCAGACGCGGGAGCTAGTTTCAAACGAGGCACGAGCCAAGAGAAGCAGCGCCATAGTATAGTATAGTTCGCAAATTTAGGCGCAGTTTATGAAGTAAAGCTATCACGGCTGCATTAACCCTTTCGCTGCTAAAGAGACGTGCTCCCCGCATTCCGCGCTGTGCGCGATTTTGTCATCACTGCACTGCTCGCCTGTGCAGACACATGGTGTTCCGACTGCTTTGACACACTTATCATTCGATTTCACAAAAATTATTTCGCCCAAAAATTGATTTTTACACTTCTTCTTGACTGATACCTTTCCCCCCATAAATGACTTAATTTTGTTTAGATGTTCATCGCAGTTATTGTGCAGCATTAAATGTAGTAAACCATTGCACGAAATTTTGAAGAGTTTGTAGAAGTAAAAGTCCATAGCGTATACTTTCCGTATGGTGGATTTTAGTTGCCACAATGTGGAGAATGAAAAGTGGAGAAGATACCTAAGTTTCATATAAAATTTACTGTATAACAATATCTCATTTAATTTAAGTACCAGATGGGTATCGTATGTAATATTGAGAAATATTCCGTCTTTCGCGACTGTAATAAAACTTTATTTATACCAGAGTCATTTCGCTTTTTTCTAAAACGTCCTGATTAAAACAAACTTGGCGAAGTACAAAAAACTGAATTGTGGACGTAATAAAACATAGAAACTAAAATATATTGTCAGTGAGGCGCAGTGCGCAAACAAGTTGTGTTTGTCACAAAGGACAGCAAATACTTGCCGAAACATAGGTAGACGAAAACATGGAATATGATGTTGCCAAAGCAGCGAAGCAAAGAATTGCGTCAGACAATCAAGTAGCTCGGCAACGTACGAGCCTAAATCCTGCTCTAAATAATACTTTCAATACTGTCGCAAAAGAATATATCTCAATATGAATAGTAAAACAGCGACTGCGGAAGAGAAGATATACAAACAAAACAGATAACATGAATATTGTATGTTTGCTTTTCATTGTTTTTAATAGCTGTGAAAAGAAATATTGGAGGACAAAATTAGAAAAAACGAAAACTTATTATGATTATAATGAAGAGACAAAGCACTAGAAATTTCAAAAAATTACATTCAAACGAATAAAATTCATGACGTAAGACACTTCGATATTGTTTTTAAATAAAGAAAACATTAAGGACCGAACAAGGTTTGAACTCTGAACCTTGCACTAAGCAGCCAAAACCTTATCCATTACGCTAACGCAGCTCGTCGTTCAACCGACTTCCTGGAGGATGATACAAGTATAGCTATCATACCCGACAGACAAGAATTAACTGGTGAAATTGTAAACGATGTTTTTCAGAAAATCATTAAGTGATTCTCTGCAAATGGGCTCTCATTAAACTTTAACAAAACACAGTATATACAGTTCCACACAGTAAATGGAATGACCCCATTAATAAATATAGCCTTCGATCATAAATCGGTATCTAAGGTAGAATATTCAAAATTTCTAGGTGTATGCATTGATGGTGGGTTGAACTGGAAAAAAACACACTGAGGATCTGCTGAAACGTTTGAGTTCAGCTACTTATGCTATTATGGCCATTGCAAATTTTGGCGATAGACATCTGAGTAAATTAGCTTACCATGCCTATTTTCATTCTCTGCTTTCGTATGGCATCATATTCTGGGGTAACTCATCACTGAGTAAAAGTGTGTTCATTGCACAAAAGCGTGTAATCAGAATAATTGCTGGAGCTCATCCAAGATCATCCTGCAGACACTTATTTAAAGAGCTAGAAATCTTCACTGTAGCCTCACAATACATATATTCTCTTATGAAATTTTGTTATTAACATCCAAACTAATTCAAAAGTAATAGCAGTGTACATGGCTACAACACTAGGAGAAAGGATGATCTTCACTACTGAAGGTTAAATCTAACTTTGGCTCAGAAGGGGGTAAATTATGCTGCCACAAAAGACTTTGGTCACTTACCTAATAGCATCAAAAGTCTGACAGATAGCCATATAGCATTTAAAAGGAAATTAAAAGAATTTCTTAATGGCAACTCCTTCTACTCATTAGATGAATTTTTGGATATAGTAAGTGGGTAATTTCCCAATCTCAAAAAAAAAAAAAAAAAAAATATTGAGTGTCATGTAATATTTTGTCTAACGTAATATCTTGTATAGACACCTTTTATTAACCTGACACGTTCCACATCATTATGAAGTGTCGTATTCATGATCTATGGAACAAGTACTAATCTAATCTGATCTAATCTAATAAAACATCACACAAAATACCGACAAACACTGTTGATAGGACTATGAATTACTGACGTTTCGTCGAGGTACAATAGGAAATAAACAATTATCACTGTACTTTGCTGCAAAAAAAGCGGTTCGTGAGAATGATACAAACACCTTCCCTTGCTATCGCCTGAATTAGGATGCTTATTACTTGTTTGGTTTAATTCATTAATACGAGGTGCATTCAAGTTTAAAGGCCTCCGATTTTTTTTCTAATTAACTACTCACCCGAAATCGATGAAACTGGCGTTACTTCTCGACGTAATCGCCCTGAAGACGTACACATTTTTCACAACGCTGACGCCATGATTCCATGGCAGCGGCGAAGGCTTCTTTAGGAGTCTGTTTTGACCACTGGAAAATCGCTGAGGCAATAGCAGCACGGCTGGTGAATGTGCGGCCACAGAGAGTGTCTTTCATTGTTGGAAAAAGCCAAAAGTCACTAGGAGCCACGTCAGGTGAGTAGGGAGCATGAGGAATCACTTCAAAGTTGTTATCACGAAGAAACTGTTGCGTAACGTTAGCTCGATGTGCGGGTGCGTTGTCTTGGTGAAACAGAACACGCGCAGCCCTTCCCGGACGTTTTTGTTGCAGTGCAGGAAGGAATTTGTTCTTCAAAACATTTTCGTAGGATGCACCTGTTACCGTAGTGCCCTTTGGAACGCAATGGGTAAGGATTACGCCCTCGCTGTCCCAGAACATGAACACCATCATTTTTTCAGCACTGGCGGTTACCCGAAATTTTTTTGGTGGCGGTGAATCTGTGTGCTTCCATTGAGCTGACTGGGGCTTTGTTTCATCCATTGTCACAACTGACGAAAAGAAAGTCCCATTCATGCTGTCGTTGCGCGTCAACATTGCTTGGCAACATGCCACACGGGCAGCCGTGTGGTCGTCCGTCAGCATTCGTGGCACCCACCTGGATGACACTTTTCGCATTTTCAGGTCGTCATGCAGGATTGTGTGCACAGAACCCACGGAAATCCCAACTCTGGAGGCGATCTGTTCAACAGTCATTCGGCGATCCCCCAAAACAATTCTCTCCACTTTCTCGATCATGTCGTCAGACCGGCTTGTGCGAGCCCGAGGTTGTTTCGGTTTGTTGTCACAAGATGTTCTGCCTTCATTAAACTGTCGCACCCACGAACGCACTTTCGACGCATCCATAACTCCATCACCACATGCCTCCTTCAACTGTCGATGAATTTCAATTGGTTTCACACCACGCAAATTCCGAAAACGAATGATTGCACGGTGTTCAGGTAAGGAAAACGTCGCCATTTTAAGTATTTAAAACAGTTCTCATTGTCGCCGCTGGTGGTAAAATTCCATCTGCCGTACGGTGCTGGCATCTCTGGGACGTATTGACAATGAACGCGGCCTCATTTTAAAACAATGCGCATGTTTCTATCACTTTCCAGTCCGGAGAAAAAAAAGTCGGAGGCCTTAGAACTTGATGCACCTCGTAGAATATGAAGCAACTGGTATAAAGAATGCTTTTTCCAAACTTTCTATAAAAGAAAGCCTGCTATCAAGACACTGCTTTTGTACAATTACTTTATTTATGACCGAACGTTTCTAAAACTGAAGCCACTTGTCCGTGCTCCGCACTGCAATCGAGCTCTGGCAACGTCGTTCTCTGTTCATTGACTGACTATGTTTTGTGACGTCAGATGCGCAGAGCGAACCTAGACTCTGCCGCCGTCGTAAATGACGCGCACTATAACTAGCTGCTGCGGCTCACGCTCGCGGCGGTACTCGCCTTGGTGGCCCAGTTGGGGTAGGGGTCCGGGCTGAGCGCCATGTAGCAGTGGGCGCCGCGGTCGTGCGGCAGCGGCTGCACGGCCAGGAAGTGCTTGAGGTCGTGCGCCAGCATCGACGAGACGCCGGGCCGGTCGCCCGCGCCGCGCTCCGCCGCCGCCTCCGTGCCCAGGCGCCGCATCATCTCCGTCAGCTGCGCATAAGCCGCCACGGCAGAGTCGTTACAGTGAGGTACTGCCCGAAAAAAAAAGTTCAGTCGCATCTCAGTGGTGCAAAGACTGCCGACTTGCTTCAAGTGTTCAGCAATGTAAAATTGTCCACTCCACAAAACAAAAGAAAGCAGTACCGCACGACTACAGTATCGATCAGTCACAGCTGGAATCAGTCAACTCGTACAAATACCTGGATGTACCACTCTGTAGGAAGACGAAGTGGAGTGATCACACACAATAGACTCAGTCGTAGGTAAAGCGGGAAGCGGGTGGCAGCCCTCACTTATCCTTCTTTTTAGGTCTTCCCCCACTATGTCAGTTAGCAGCAGTCTGCCACACTTTTCAGCCTTCCTCTCGAGAGCGAAACAGGTACTGCAGTCAGCATCCTCCATTATCTCTTTGATGTATTCTAGTCTCAGTCTGCCTCTCGCATTTCCCCCTCCTACTGCCACTTCAATCGTGCTTCTTACTATGCCGTCACCTTTAAAAAAAAATTTACATGTTCCACATCCACGAGGATCTCCTCAGCATGGCTCTATGGAACGAAAAACTAATCTAATCTAACCTAATCTAATCTCTCGGCAGACAGCCGAAGCCACTTGTCCCTTCCGCGTTTGATCACCTTCGGGTGACGAGGCTTCTCTTTCTCCACTCTACGGAACACCTCTCCCCCCACTATGTCGTCTATTCAGGAAGTCTCGAGCATTCTGCAGTAGCACCATATCTCTACTTCTCCGAGTGCCTGCGTTTCACTTCCATACAGCGGCACACACTAAACAAATGTCTTCATGGGATTTTCCCTGAGACCTACGTCTATACTGTTCGATGTGAACAGGTTTCTTCTCTTGTTAAAAGCAGCTTTTGCCTCGTGGACTCGGCTTGCAATGTGTTTCCTTGACCGTGTGATGGCTCTTTATTTACGTGACCATTACGGTACTCCAACCCCAGTTCTCGATACCAGTAATATCGTACTACTTTTGAAACGGTGCAGTAGTTTCCGCTCTATAAGCATCAGGTTTCACTGCTCGCTCGCACCGGGAAATAGAAAGAAGAGGCGGCTCAGCAGCCAATTTCATTACACGACGCGGCCGGCCGCGGGTGCAACAGAACCCATGTGGACGGGTGGAAAGAAATGTGTCAGGCTTCATAATACGTATTTATATGTGTCGTGTATTATGCATTTCTTATACGTGAATGTGAATCTGCACATGAACTTTCCTAATCCTCCTCCCACCTTTCCGTAAAGCGTGGCCAAATCTTTGTTGGGAATTAGTTCTGTAGTATAGTAGTGCCAACCTTACTCCTGCGTAGGGGATCAGAGAGACAGCACAGGCAGGTAAAAGTCAAAGACTTTGCAGTGTCACAAGATTTGGGGTGGAGAGGTTGGTCACGGCCAAGTGGTTCGACCACCCCCTCCACCGGGGCCCAGGAAGACCTCCGGGTACCCGCCATATTCGATGAGCGGAGTGTTACAGAAGACAGGTAAGTGAACAGACGTGCCCTCAGTGCGTCTGTCTCAATGTTCAAGCATGGAAGAGAGGTATTTGAATATTTGTACTAATTCTTTTATCTCCAGCTTCGGATTGTGTAAGGAAATGAATGTTCTCGTTTAATTTCGGAAATTTGACCCCCATTGTTAATTAATGTATATGGTCCCCAGTTTGCCCGTTATCCTCCTCACATGGTGAATGTCCTATGTAAAATATTGGGAGACTTTGGTGGTATACATTTGGCCAACGCAATTCCGTCTTACCCATAGAAATGTGCGTGCACATTAGTATATAATATACACGAGCTATAAGTTGTAAAATTGTAATATCTGTAAACTGAAACAATTGCTGCAATCGCTGTAAAGTCGAGTGATAATGTTCAAAGTAAGTAGGTAATCAACTGTCATCAATCTTTAACATACCTTAAAAATCACAAAGAAGTCAAGTTAAAGGAATTCATTTAAAATAAAAGCTATAGAATGCAAGGACCCACACATCAGCGTGTGAGCCCTCCAGCCCCTTGCCTAGTATCGTACAGAAAGGGCACGCTCTCTAGGTAGCGCTCTCAAGCTCCCCTCCCCAGTTATCCGTTGCGCAATTTTCATTCAGGGCTTGACGACATCAACTTTCATCCGGCATCCCTAGGCAAGGAAGTTAGACGCTAAACTTTCACTTTTCTGCGAAGTAACAGACATATTTTTGTGACAATATTCACATTTGGTTTATTAATGTATAGGTACTCCGATGTATCGATATATTACAGTGATATGGTTCTTACGTGTATTCATTTCTGTGAGACTATCATAATCTTTGACTTACTTATAACCGTTTTGGCGCGAATGCGCACAGAGCAGTCTTTGTTTCACTTTGCAGAAGTTAAGTTGTTATTTCGCTTTGTAAAAGAACAGTTAACTCTTGTGTTTGGTTAAAGTGGAAATTAAATATGTGAAGATTGATAGAAAACTGTTTTCTTGATGATGTGACAATTAAGAAGAAGTATATGTGAATTTACAAGAAGTTTAATAAAAATGTGGATCGTGAACACGAAGTCAAAAATTATTTCTGCCATACCATTGTTCTGATCTGGGATTGTTTGATCATTAAGAATTTCCTGAAAAACGCATTTGTTAGGTCTTCAAATATTGCTAAAATACAGAGCTGGAGCTTCTAGCAGTCAAAGTGGACTCACCCTATAATCAACAAGATGAGCCATAACAACTTCGACGAAATCTACGTGGGAATCCATTCAAGATAAGTGCCAAAATTAATGACTTTTTTACAGTGACTTCATTATTTCCATTCTGACGATACCATCCACAGTCAATAACTTTGTTGTTGCCCGATAAAGCGATCATATGCTGCGTTAGCAACATTATTAATCTGATTTCTAACCTACTTTGCAAGTGGTGGTATTGTTAGAACCTTCTGCCTCTTTACGTAGGCAAAGGATTCGACAGCCTCCTGTCACTCAGTGTTAAGTGAGCATTGCACAACGCTGTTCTGCCTGCTAACCACTAAGATTTCCGTTTTACATTTATTAATCTTCATATTAGTGGAACAGTTGGGGTGCTTTCTCCCTGGACCAGCAAGGCTTCTAAATGTTTTGCATATTTACTCAACACTGAGACATTATCAGCAAATCTCAGCCTGTCTATTTTCTTACCATGAATCTTCATCCCTCATACAGCTTCTAGTTTCTCTCTACCTTCATATCGTCTGCAGTTCACTTGCAGGCCTCAGCTCCTGCACCGGTGCACTTAAGTCCAAGTGTGCCGTCCATGATTTCCACTCCACATCAAAATATTTTATTCTGCATTACCACAAGGTCATCAGTCCCCTAGACTTAGAACTACTTAAACCCAACTAACCCCGTCCTCGCACCTTTACTTCTGCCCGAGTTCGAGTCTCGGTCCGGCACACAGTTTTAATCTGCCAGGAAGTTTCATATCAGCGCACACTCCGCTGTAGAGTGAAAATTTCATTCTAGGAACATCCCCCAGGCTGTGGCTAAGCCATGTCTCCGCAATATCCAATATTCTTTCTTTCAGGAGTGCTAGTTCTGCAAGGTTCGCAGGAGAGCTTCTGTAAAGTTTGGAAGGTAGGAGACGAGGTACTGGCAGAAGTAAAGCTGTGAGGACGGGGCGTGAGTCGTGCCTGGGTAGCTCAGTTGGTAGAGCACTTGCCCGCGAAAGGCAAAGGTCCCGAGTTCGAGTCTCGGTCCGGCTCACAGTTTTAATCTGCCAGGAAGTTTCACATCTACTGCCCTCTGAATGTAACCATTCAACAAGACAGGAGAGAATGGGCAACCCTGCCGTACACTCTGCCTAATGCTAACTTCTTCTTGACGTTCTTCACATGTTATCACAGCACCCTCTTCTCTATACAGTCCCTGCTTCACTTTTCTGCCCTTATACTTAAAATTCAGCAATCTTTCTCATCATCTTAAAAAGCTCTCGCCAGTCTACCCTGTCAATTGCTTTTTCTAAGTCGATGAAGGCAGTGTATGCATCCTGACCCCTCTTTAGTCTTTTCTCAAGCACTAAACGTAAGCCAAGCATTGCTTCTCGTGTGCCTACATCTCTTCTAAAGCCAAACTGATCATCTGTGAACATTGCATCTATACTGCCTTCTATCCACTTTAGAGTGATAGAGGTTGATATCTTTGAGGCGTATGTTACCAGGCTCAGGGTCCGACATTGTTCACATCAGTGCGCAGATGCTTTCTTCGGTATGTGCACTGTGAAACATTTTTAAAACTCTGTTGGGAGCCTCAGTTTCGTATGTAACTTGTATGAGATGGAACAGTTCCTCATGTATCTGTCCCCCAGGAGTTCTGATGGTATATCATCAACTCCAGTGGCTTCCCCAGGTTTCAGCTGCCTGACTGCAAGGTCGAACTCATCGTGCGCGATATAGTCCCCCTCTTCTACGGAATCGATTTACTCAGTGTTCTCCAGTTCCAGATCTTCATTATTTCTCGTATACAGCTTTTCGAGATGTTGTTTCCACTTTTCTAATATCTCTTCCTCCTCTTATAATACTATTCCAATTTCATTTTGGACTCCACTGCATTTTATTTGTCTGTTTCCAAATGACTGTGCAACTGATTTATAGGCAGATTCCAGCTTTACTACCTTCATTAGTTCATTCACTTCATTGCATTCATCTTCCAAGAATTGTTGTTTAGCCTTTGTTGACTGTCAGCTGATTTCATTCCTCAGTGTTCTGCATTGCCTTTGACCTTCCTCGGGGTTATCTCGCTTCAGATTATGTCTTAAATTTCTTTCTTTTACCATGTTTCCTGTAAGCCTTTCTTTTTCATGCATTGCCTCCTGTTTCCCAATTGCTTCGTTTGCTGCTCTTAAGATATTGTTTTTCAAGGACTCCCGTCTTTCTTCAACATTTCTGCGGTCGTTAATTGTTAACTGTAGCCGTGTTTGTCTGTTGCTCATATGTCGACCTAACCATAGTATTCTTTAGTCTCTTCAGGTCCATTTCTCACAAGTTCTTTTCTTCAGGTTTCTGAATTCTGTTACAGTCACTAACAATGTCTGTGCCTGGGTAGTTTCTTCAGTCTCGTATTTGATTCCAGAACGTTTGTCAGACTAGAATGAAGTCGATATATCTCTTCATATCTCCAGTGGTTTTCCACATACACCTTCTCCGTGGATGATGTTGAAACCACGTTAGATATTTCTGGTTGATTTTCTGTGCAGAATTCTACTACTGTCTCCCCCTTCATTTCTTTCTCCAAGCCCAAAAGGTCGCACTATGGTGCCATCTCTTCCTTCTGCCACTGATGCATTCCAGTCTCACATAATGATAGGTCTGCCTTGTCCTTTCACCTAGTTTTCAGCACCTTTTATCTCACTGTTCACTCTTTTCCATTTCTTCTTTGATAGGTCCGCTGGTGTTTTCTATCTACATAAATGATCTTTTGGATAGGGTGGATAGCAATGTGCGGCTCTTTGCTGATGATGCTGTGGTGTACGGGAAGGTGTCGTCGTTGAGTGACTGTAGGAGGATAGAAGATGACTTGGACAGGATTTGTGATTGGTGTAAAGAATGGCAGCTATCTCTAAATATAGATAAATGTAAATTAATGCAGATGGATAGGAAAAAGAATCCTGTAATGTTTGAATACTCCATTAGTAGTGTAGCACTTGACACAGTCACGCCGATTAAATATTTGGACGTAACATTGCCGTGCGATATGAAGTGGGACAAGCATGTAATGGCAGTTGTGGGTAAGGCGGATAGTCGTCTTCGGTTCATTGGTAGAATTTTGGGAAGATGTGGTTCATCTGTAAAGGAGACCGCTTATAAAACACTAATACGACCTATTCTTGAGTACTGCTCGAGCGTTTGGGATCCCTATCAGGTCGGATTGAGGGAGGACATAGAAGCAATTCAGAGGTGGGCTGCTAGATTTGTTACTGGTAGGTTTGATCATCACGCGAGTGTTACCGAAATGCTTCAGGAACGGGGGTGGGAGTTTCTAGAGGAAAGGAGGCGTTCTTTTCGTGAATCGCTACTGAGGAAATTTAGAGAACCATCATTTGAGGCTGACTGCAGTACAATTTTACTGCCGCCAACGTACATTTCGCGGAAAGACCACAAAGTAAAGATAAGGCCTCGTACAGAGGCATATAGGCAGTCATTTTTCCCTCCGCCACGCACCGTATGGTGGATTGCGGAGTATGTATGTAGATGTAGATGTAGATGTAGATTGATGTCGGCATGTACTCTTGGATTATGACTGTCTTATTTGGTTTTGTGTCCAACTGTAGAATACTAGGCAAAAGCAATAAGCTTGTAAAGAAGGTTGCTTACAAACACTCATATGACCCTTCTACTCGTATAATATGACTGAAGTGCGTGGACCTGTACCAGATAGGACTAAAAGGGCATGTTCAACATGCTGAAAGAACTGAATTGGCAGATGCTTGAACATAGACACAAACAGTAACGAGAAATACTTCTTACAAGCTTTTAAGAATCGGTTGTAAATGGGGTAAGTAAGAATACGCTACAACCCCCTACGTATCATTCCCTTAGGGACCGTGATGAGACAAGATTAAATTAATTGCAGTGCACACAGAGGCATTAAAACAGTCATTATTGCCATGCTCCACACGTGAATGTAACAGGAAGAAGCCAAGTAACTGGTACAATGTGAAGTACCCTCTGCCTATTTCTTCACAGTGGTTGGCAGAGCACAGGTGTAAATGTAGATGTAATCGACAATGGTGCCTATGTTACAGGGCCAAAAAGTCCAGAATATTTCTCCTCCAACTACTGAGAAGGCTGCTGGCACGTAACGTTAGCGACAGCCCCAGACGGTGCACAAGTCCCGCCCAATCACCCCCCTCCGCACCAATCCATATCCTAAGCTCCGCCCATGGTCTGCCGCATGTTCCAACATCAAAGTTGTTCGTATCACAAATATGCTAATCACAACAAGGGAGAAAATCAGTAGTTAGTACGAAATACAGTTTTTCCGGTACCATTGTGAAAAGAATTAGAAATATGTTCATTGAATATGCGAGTTGAAAAATCATCAATAAGAAAGAAAAATAAAAATGGTATCCACATTGTCTTTTTTATTTCATGAGCTTTCATCTGCACTATATCAAAAAATCTGATATTTGTTAACTGCAGTGAGCGCAAATTTCGGTAACATTGCGTAGTGTAAGAAATTCTGTTGGGAAATATTAATTGGTAGTATCGCCAAGGATGCTGTCCATTATCTCGATTGTCTAAAGTCAATGTTGTGCATAAACAAGGCAAAGTCGATGTCTTGGTTTGTTTCTGATTGCCTCATTAAGACTAAAGAATATAAGAGTGGGATGATGTAGAAATGCGTTATGCAAGCAGTCAGATATTTATACAGTGACATTCTTCATTAATATTTGCCTGTGTAATGGGTGAATTTTTACTTGTGAATTCTTATGACTGCTTGCTTATAGCAGACATGAGATTACTTTGAGTTCTTCTACAGTGTTTGAGAGCTTTAGAGCTGCCTATTGTTAAACATATGTACATAATTTCGTCAGTGTCATTTCAACACATCTTATTGTACTTTAATGTCTGTTAGGTATCAGTTTTGACAGCAGTTGGCCACAACAGTCAAGATTAGGTACCTTGTGTATGATAACTTTATTGAGAGTGCATATCTATGTTTCATTTTGACAGTATTACACAAACTGCTAAGAAGTACTGATGATGATGATGGCGTGTGACTAGGGCCTCCCGTCTGGTGGACCGCTCGCCTTGTGCAAGTCTTTCTATTTGACGCCACTTCGGCGACTTGCGCGTCGATGGGGATGAAATGATGATGATTAGGACAACACAACATCCAGTCCCTGAGCGGAGAAAATCTCCGACCCAGCCGGGAATCGAACCCGGGCCCTTAGGATTGACAGTCCGTCGCGCTGACCACTCAGCTACCGGGGGCGGAAGCTAAGAATTACTAACAGCACAATACTGCTAGTATGAACAACCGCGGTAAAACAAAAAACGACGAACAAAAACACGACAGCGACGACGAGGGGGTAAATGGGGGCGGGGCTTGTGCAAATGTCCGGGGCTGTCGTTAACGTTTCCTGCTGCTGGCATTCTTCAGGAACCATATGTCAGTGTGGCTTATCCACAGATACTCCCTCAGAGTGGTTACACCTACGGTGCAGCTATCTGCAGATCGGTATCACTGAGATAAATAAGTAACTCCCCCTCCCCCGCCTGTGCCCGCTCAGCTGACAACGCAGTTCGCGACGAGGAGGGGGCGGGGCCAGCAGTCCGCTGCCGCCGATCGCTCACTCACCGAGGCGCCATCCTGGAAGGGCTGCAGCGGCTGCGAGGCGTCGGGCGGCGCCGCGAACACGCCCACCAGCCGGCGCCGCTGCAGCGCGAACACCAGCAGGCGCAGGTAGTCGGCGCGCATGCGCAGCGGGCCCGCCTCCTCCTCGCCCAGCCGGCGCAGCCACGCCGCAGCGCGCGCCTTCTCTGCACACGGCACCACACGCGGTGTGTGTGTCTCACTCTCATTTGTCCGTGTTTCGAATAAATCTCGTAAAACGTGCGTGCCGTCAGTCTCATTCTAGTCTGTACAAAACTAGTAACACAGAATACCGAGAACTAACAACTACGTGGCGACACAATTAATCAGACACTACGGACAATCGCTGAACGTGAATAGTGTGTGATATCTTCTATTCTGCTGTTCTTTGTTCACCCTCTTCATTCCATTCCATTTGGCCGATGCATAGTATTATTCTCATATTTTTGTACGCTGTTGCAACAATGCAAAAACACCACTGGCCATTAAAATTGCTACACCAAGAAGAAATGCAGATGATAAACGGGTATTCACTGGACAAATATATTACACTAGAACTGACGTGTGATTACATTTTCACATAATTTGGGTGCATAGATCCTGAAAAATTAGTACCCAGAACAACCACCTCTGGCCGTAATAACAGCCTTGATACGCCTGGGCATTGAGTCAAACAGAGCTTGGATGGCGTGTACAGGTACAGCTGCCCCTACAGCTTCAACACGATACCACAGTTCATCAAGAGTAGTGACTGGCGTATTGTGACGAGCCAGTTGCTCGGCCACCATTGACCAGACGTTTTCAATTGGTGAGAGATTTGGAGAATCTGCTGTCCAGGGCAGCAGTCGAACATTTTCTGTATCCAGAAAGGCCCGTACAGGACCTGCAACATGCGGTCGTGCATTATCCTGCTGAAATGTAGGGTTTCGCAGGGATCGAATGGAGGGTAGAGCCACAGGTCGAAACACATCTGAAATGTAACGTCCACTGTTCAAAGTGCCGTCAATGCGAACAAGAGGTGCCCGAGACGTGTAACCTTTGGCACCCCATACCAACATGCCGGGTGATACGCCAGTATGGCGATGACGAATACACGCTTCCAATGTGCGTTCACCGCGATTTCGCCAAACGCGGATGCGACCGTCATGATGCTGTAAACAGAACCTGGATTCATCCAAAAAAAATGACGTTTTGCCATTCGTTCACCCAGGTTCGTCGTTGGGTACACCACCGCAGGCGCTCCTGTCTGTGATGCAGCGTCAAGGGTAACCGCAGCCATGGTCTCCGAGCTGATAGTCCATGCTGCTGCAAACGTCGTCGAACTATTCGTGGAGATGGTTGTAGTCTTGCAAACGTCCCCATCTGTTGGCTCAGGGATCGAGACGTAGCTGCACGATCCGTTACAGCCATACGGATAAGATGCCTGTCATCTCGACTGCTAGTGACACGAGGCCGTTGGGAACCAGCATGACGTTCCGTATTACCCTCCTGAACCCACCGATTCCATATTCTGCTAGTCGCGATACGATAAACCGCAATCGCGATAGGCTACAATCCGACCTTTATCAAAGTAGGAAACGTCATGTTACGCATGTCTTCTCCTTACATGTGGCATCACAACAACGTTTCACCAGGCAACGCCGGTCAGCTGCTGTTTGTGTATGAGAAATCGGTTGGAAACTTTCCTCATGTCAGCTCGTTGTAGGTGTCGCTACCGGCGCCAACCATGTGTGAATGCTCTGAAATGCTAATCATTTGCATATCGCAGCATCTTATTCCTGTCGGTTATATTTTTGCGTCTGTAGCACGTCATCTTCGTGGTGTAGCAATTTTAATGGCCAGTAGTGAATAAATCGTAATTCTTCACCTGTATCAATTACGTGCTAT
The DNA here is from genome assembly GCF_023864275.1 of Schistocerca cancellata. Taxonomy (NCBI): domain Eukaryota; kingdom Metazoa; phylum Arthropoda; class Insecta; order Orthoptera; family Acrididae; genus Schistocerca; species Schistocerca cancellata. Next base: position 1,138,475,417 of record NC_064626.1, on the reverse strand, counting down.
TTTTGTTGCGGATAGTGTTCACACAAGTTATGAGCCGCTGCAACTACGAATTACGAGAGGCAAGAGAGGCTCAAGTTACAATGCACGCCTTTTCACTGGGACAGTCAGTGAGTGAAGCGAACAGCAGGAGAACCAATCTTCACTCTCAGCTGCGACTGATGGGAGTTCGTGGAAACGCAGAGTTCAGCACAGCCCACTACCATTTCGCCAGTCGATTGCATCGTGCCATCCGTGACATGTAGTGAAGACACGACTCCACTGTCTGTGCCACTATAGCCAGACCTGTGTTTCAAACTTGCATTCCAAGTTCAAACTTTGCTCTTATTGTCAGACACTATTCGTCCACACTCACCGCTTGTAGATACCAACCAAGGGCCACATGCTTTCAACTTGTAATATATATATTGAGGGGCCTAGATGAAGATGAAATGAGAGATATGATACTGCGTGAAGAGTTTGATAGTGCACTGAAAGACCTGAGTCGTAACAAGGCTCTGGGACTAGACAACATTCCATTAGAACTACTGACAGCCTTGGGAGAGCCAGTCCTGACAAAACTCTACCATCTGGTGAGCAAGGTATATGAGACAGGCGAAATACCCTCAGACTTCAAGAAGAACATAAAATTCCAAACCCAAAGAAAGCAGGTGTAGACAGATGTGAAAATTACCGAACTATGTTTGATAAGTCACGGCTGCAAAATACTAACGCGAATTCTTTACAGACGAATGGGAAAACTGGTAGAAGCTGACCTCGGGGAAGATCAGCTTGGATTCCGTAGAAATATTGGAACACGTGCGACAATACTGACCTTACGACTTATCTTAGAAGCTAGATTAAGGAAAGGCAAACCTACGTTTCTAGCATTTGTAGACTTAGAGAAAGCTTTTGACAATGTTGATTGGAATACTCTCTTTCAAATTCTGAATGTGGCAGGGGTAAAATACAGGGAGCGAAAGGCTATTTACAATTTGTACATAAACCAAATGGCAGTTATAAGAGTTGAGGGGCATGAAAGGGAAGCAGTGGTTGGGAAGGGAATGAGACAGGATTGTAGCCTCTCCCAGATGCTATTCAATCTTTATATTGAGCAAGCAGTGAAGGAAACAAAAGAAAAATTCGGAGTAGGTATTAAAATCCACGGAGAAGAAATAAAAACTTTGAGGTTCGCCGATGACATTGTAATTCTGTCGGAGACAGCAAAGGACCTGAAAGAGCAGTTGAACGGAATGGATAGAGTCTTGAAACGAGAATATAAGATGAAAATCAACAAAAGCAAAACGAGGATAATGGAATGTAGTCGAATTAAGTCGGGTGATGTTGAGGGAATTAGATTAGAAAATGAGAGACTTGAAGTAGTAAACGAGTTTTGTTATTTGGGGAGCAAAATAACTGATGATGGTCGAAGTAGAGAGGATATAAAATGTAGACTGGCAATGGCAAGGAAAGCGTTTCTGAAGAAGAGAAATTTGTTAACATCGAGTATAGATTTAAGGGTCAGGAAGTCGTTTCTGAAAGTATTTGTATGGAGTGTAGCCATGTATCGAAGTGAAACGTGGATGATAAATAGTTTGGAAAGAAGAGAATAGAAGCTTTCGAAATGTGGTGCTACAAAAGAATGCTGAAGATTAGATGGGTAGATCACATAACTAATCAGGAGGTATTGAACAGAATTGGGGAGAAGAGGATTTGTGGCACAACTCGACTAGAAGAAGGGATCGGTTGGTAGGACATGTTCTGAGGCATCAAGTGATCACAAATTTAGCGTTGGAGGGCAGCGTGGAGGGTAAAAATCGTAGAGGGAGATCACGAGATGAATACACTGACCAGATTCAGAAGGATGTAGGTTGCAGTAGGTACTGGGAGATGAAGCAGCTTGCACAGGATAGAGTAGCATAGAGGGCTGCATCAAACCAGTCTCAGGACTCAAGACCAGAACAACAACAACCCATAAAACACATCCTAAACACTGAGGTTATTGGTCACATGTCGTACTCTGATTTTTGGCTTCGCCTTCGGACATTAGTTACGGATGCCACAATTTCCTACGTGACCCTGCACCGAGTACTGTTTGCCATTAATAGCGCAGTCATTTTTCAAAACCGTTCCGATATGCCTTCACAGTTCAACGTTGCTGATCAAGGGTACAGTATATTTACGAATTGGCAGTATAGGCACGGCATCGCAAACAAGTACTGGCAACTTAGCAACAGGTTCACCAGAAGCTACAAGAAGGCAGCAGCTTCCACTATCAGAGCAGTTCTGCACAGTGAAACGAGACATAGTCACACCCCTACAGCAAATCGAGAAAGTTCACGCCACAACAATGACTTACAACACCTGAAGGAGCTACGACTGCCGGGACATACGTAGAAGTGTCGACAAGTGATCACAGACTTGGGGTTGGTACCCTACACTGTGGGCAGCAAGCAACAGCGGCCGGCAGCTCTGAGAAGGAGCACCTCCATACTATGTCGCTACTCATCGAAGACAGGAGTCTGACTGAATCAGTTCCGTTCCGCAAACTTTCCAACCTCTGTGGCTTCAAACCCCACACTACTGCCAGCTATCGTCAAGCCAGTAGTGAGACGCTTCAGTTGTGCTATCATATTCTGAAATCTTCTTTGACCAGTCACGGCACTTCGTGGATATCTGCTCTATCTCTAGTGCTGTTTGGGTTGCAAGCCGCTATTAAACCTGACATTGGAGCTTCTGCTGCAGAATTCGTTTATAGTGAAACCTCTGACTTATAGCAGAGCTCTTGGAGCAATAACAAGGGTGTCCTCTATGTGAACCGTCCTTTATCCTTCAATATGTAAAGACTTCTACCTGTAAATTTCTCCTGTTGTCGCGTCTTGGCATTTTGTTGTTGTGGTCTTCAGTCCTGAGACTGGTTTGATGCAGCTCTCCATGCTACTCTATCCTGTGCAAGCTGCTTCATCTCCCAGCACCTACTGCAACCTACAGCCTTCTGAATCTGCTTAGTGTATTCATCTCTTGGTTTCCCTCTACGATTTTTACCTTCCACGCTGCCCTCCAGTACTAAATTGGTGATCCCTCGATGCCTCAGAACATGTCCTACCAACCGATCTCTTCTTCTAGTCAAGTTGTGCCACAAACTCCTCTTCTCCCCAATTCTATTCAATACCTCCTGATTAGTTATGTGATCTACCCATCTAATCTTCAGCATTCTTCTGTAGCACCACATTTCGAAAGCTTCTATTCTCTTCTTGTCTAAACTATTTATCGTCCATGTTTCACTTCCATACATGGCTACACTTCATACAAATACTTTCAGAAACGACTTCCTGATATTTAAATCAATACTGGATGTTAACAAATTCCTCTTCTTCAGAAACGCTTTCCTTGCCATTGCCAGTCTACATTTTATATCCTCTGTACTTCGACCATAGTCAGTTATTTTGCTCCCTGAATAGCAAAACTCTTTTACTACTTTAAGTGTCTCATTTCCTAATCTAATTCCCTCAGCATCACCCGAGTTAATTCGACTACATTCCATTATCCTCGTTTTGCTTTTGTTGATGTTCATCTTATACCCTCCTTTCACGACACTGTCCATTCCGTTCAACTGCTCTTCCAAGTCCTTTGCTGTCTCTGACAGAACTACAATGTCATCGGCGAACCTCAAAGTTTTTATTTCTTCTCCGTGGATTTTAATACCTACTCCGAAATTTTCTTTTATTTCCTTTATTGCTTGCTCAATATACAGATTGAATAGCATTGGGGAGAGGCTACAACCCTGTCTCACTTCCTTGGCATACGGACACGAATGTTTTCATATTGTGTTCAAAATTAAAGCAACAAACTATTTCCCCGTCCTGTGTCTAATTCACGATATAATCATACAAACTGTCAACAGACGTCGTTACGATCGTGTTCTGCACGGTCAATGGACAACCACGCCAGCAATGACGTCAGCGCACCTGCATGGCTTAATGTGAATCATTCTGTTGTTTCTCGGATGAGGTGACAGTTTGTAGAGACCGGAACTGTATTCCGAAGACCACGACGGGACCGACCAGGTGTGACATCAGAAAGAGTGGACCATTATTTAGATGTAAGCGCCTACCGCCTTAGTAATGCACTGCAACTGGGATCTGACCTTGCAGCGTCGCCTGCACGTGTTGTATCGAGACAAACGGTGTACAGAAGGTTTTAGCAGAGTGGCCTTTATTGTCGAGGACCTGCTGTCTGTTTACCTCTGACATGTCTTCACCGAAGGGAACGCCTAGAGTGGAGCCGTCAACGTGCCACCTGGACGGTCGAACGGTGGGTCAATGTTCTTATCAAAGATGAGTCCCGATTTGGTCTGAAGAGTGATTATCGATGGATTCGCATTTGGAGGGCACGTGGAACAAGATTTTGGGACCCAGACATTGCGCAGAGAGACCGATATTCTACATTTATACTCCGCAAGCCACCCAACGGTGTGTAGCGGAGGGCTCCTTACTTGCCACTGTCATTACCTCCCTTTCCTGTTCCAGTAGCGTATGGTCCGCGAGAATAACGACTGTCTGAAAGCCTCCGTGCGCGCTCGAATCTCTCTAATTTTACATTCGTGATCTCCTCGGGAGGTATAAGTAGGGGGAAGCAATATATTCGATACCTCATGCAGAAACGCACCCTCTCGAAACCTGGACAGCAAGCTACACCGCGATGCAGAGCGCCTCTCTTGCAGAGTCTGCCACTTGAGTTTGCTAAACATCTCCGTAACGCTATCACGCTTACCAAATAATCCTGTGACGAAATGCGCCGCTCTTCTTTGGATCTTCTCTATCTCCTCGGTATCGATCCCACGCTGATAAGCAATACTCAAGTATAGGTCGAACGAGTGTTTTGTAAGCCACCTCCTTTGTTGATCGACTACATTTTCTAAGGACTCTCCCAATGAATCTCAACCTGGCACCCGCCTTACCAACAATTACTTTTATATGATCATTCCACTTCAAATCGTTCCGCACGCATACTCCCAGATATTTTACAGAAGTAACTGCTACCAGTGTTTGTTCCGCTATCATATGATCATACAATAAAGGATCCTTCTTTCTATGTATTCGCAATACATTACATTTGTCTATGTTAAGGGTCAGTTGTCACTCCCTGCACCAAGTGCCTACCCGCTGCAGATCTTCCTGCATTTCGCTGCAATTTTCTAATGCTGCAACTTCTCTGTATACTACAGCATCATCCGCGAAAAGCTGCATGGAACTTCCGACACTATCTACTAGGTCATTTATATATATATTGTGAAAAGCAGTGGTCCCATAACACTCCCCTGAGGCACGCCAGAGGTTACTTTAACGTCTGTAGACGTCTCTCCATTGATAACAACATGCTGTGTTCTGTTTGCTAAAAACTCTTCAATCCAGCCACACAGCTGGTCTGATGTTCCGTAGGCTCTTACTTTGTTTATCAGGCGACACTGCGGAACTGTATCGAACGCCTTCCGGAAGTCAAGGAAAATGGCATCTATCTGGGAGCCTGTATCTAATGTTTTCTGGATCTCATGAACAAATGAAGCGAGTTGGGTCCCACACGACCGCTGTTTCCGGAATCCATGCTGATTCCTACAGAGTAGATTCTGGGTTTCCAGAAATGACATAATACGCGAGCAAAAAACATGTTCTAAAATTCTACAACAGATCGATGTCAGAGAAGACGTTGAGGAGGATCCATAATGGTGTGGGCAGGGATTATGTTGACCATTCGAACACCTCTTCATGTAATTTTACGAGTGAACCAGCAAGATTTAACTGGTGTCACGAACGTGAGGAGGTCTTTAGATCTCATACGCAGTTGTTGCGAGGTGCTGTGGGCCCAGATTTCATATTGTTGGAAGATAATGCTAGACCGCATAGATGTTTTTTTTTTTTTTTGGAAACAGGAGATACTGAACACATGGTGTGGTCTGCATACTATCCCGATAGAGCAAATCTGGGATGGACTCGGGAGACGAGTTGCATCATGTCAGCATCCATCGACCGCTCTCCAAGACTTGTGGGCAGCTCTGCATGACGAATGGCCGTTATTGCCTCAACATGAGATTGATGACATCATTCACAGCATGTCCCGTCGTTGTCAGGCCTGTACTGATGCCAGAGGTGGTCATACCCCATACTGAGCACATTAACCAGTAGTCAGAATGTGTGTGCAAATCCGTTAAGTTGAAAAAGAAACGAACATTTTTATCTACCATTATGCATATTTCAGTTGGTTATGTTCTATATTGTCTACATTGTTTCTACTTTACTGTCACCTGTTTCTACTGTTCTGTGGCCACATAAACGCAACCTTGCAAAATTTCCGTTTGTTGCTTCAATTTTGGACACCAGTGTAATTAGAGATCTACGCACGTGTTCTCACGTTATATTAGATATGGATGGAGTCAGGGCGCATTTACAAACCCCTTACTCTGCCCTTTACCACAGCTTGGTGTGTGATGAGCACACATTGGAGATGCTGCTAAATGATAAGCGCACGATTGCATCTTTGGAGTGGCTGAAGCCAGCCTACCTGGTACCAGGCGATGTTTCTACGGACGGACCGGCGTAACATTATCGCCCGATACCTACACCAGAAGGTGCAGGCTCTATTACGAAATTTTTGACCAACTCTATAAACGACGGCCACGAAACTCTTGCCTCTGCCACGTGCTCGACGTCTGGATCTCAAACTATGGAAACAAGCGAAGACACGTTACGCTCCTACTCCATCTGGTGGTCTCAACGAAAGCATTGACACACGTTATGTTGCTGCTGAGGAATCTTCAAGCATTACAGCGGCTGTTTACAGAGTTTGATAATTAGCGAAGACCAAGGGCTGTGGCCTCTTAATATTAATAGCGATCTTGTTAATATTTTAGTTAAACGTGGTCTTGTTCAGGTACATAATCATAGTTATCCCATTAACGACGAGGGAAGAAAGTTTGCTGACACTTACTATTACAGAAATCTTTCTAATGGCGAAAAAGTCAAAAGGACCTGGCTTCTTTACTCTTTATGAAAGGATTCAGTGTATCCTTTCTGTTGTAAAATGTTTTTGCAAAAGTGTAAGTAGTTCCGACTGATATGAACGGATTTTCAGATTGGCAGCATTTATCATTAACTCTGAAAAGACACGAAACAAGCGATTCCCACAATGAAAAAGTGAAGTCATGGGTACAACTGAATAATATGTTACAAACAAAGAACACTGCAAATCAGATGCAACTGAGACTAACAGAGAAGGAAGAAAAGCACCGGTGTGATGTACTAGAAAGTATTATTGCTGTTAGCCGGCCGGAGTGGCCGAGCGGTTCTAGGCGCTTCAGTCTGGAACCGCGGTGCTGCGACGGTCGCAGGTTCGAATCCTGCCTCGGGAATGGATGTCTGTGATGTCCTTAAGTTAGTTAGGTTTAAGCAGTTCTAAGTCTAGGGGACTAATGACTTCAGATGTTAAGTCCCATAGTGCTTAGAGCCATTTGAACCATTTATTATTGCTGTTATTAAGTTTTTGTCGCGACAATGTCTGGCTTTTCGCGGTCCTTCCAAAAAACTATATGAACATGATAATTGAAATTTTTTGAAAAGCAGTAGAGATGCTGGCATCTTTTGATCCAGTTATTCGCAGAATTGAATCAAAATCTGATTCTCAAGTCGGATGGGATGGTTCACTATTTAGGAGATCACATTCAAAATGAAAGTATTGATTTACTAGGCGCAATGATAAAAAAAACATATTTTGAAGAAAGTAAGAGAATCTAAATATTTTTCCATCTTATTAGGCCGCACACCAGATGCAAGCCATACAGAAAAAAATAGCAGTAGTACTTAGGCAAGTTTATCTACATCACACAGACAAGAAAGTAGATGTATGTGAACATTTCATTCGTTTCTGTGCGATTATTAGTTCAACTGGGGAGGGTTTGTTAAATTTCGTTTTGAATTTATTTTCTGAATTGAACCTGGACATTCAAAATTTGCGCGTACAAGGTTATGGTAATGGCTCTAACACGCGTAGAAAACACAATGGACTGCAGAAAAGAATTTTGGATATCAATAAGCGTGCATTTTACATCCCATGCTCAGCTCAGAACTTAAACTTAGTGGTAAATGATGCAGCAAATATTTCTCACGAGACCATCATTTTTTTTCGACGTAATTCAAAAAATTTACGTCTTATTTTCATCATCAACATTGGGCGGTTAATCATTTGCAAACATTTACCAGTCTGAAGTGCTACGATATGGTCTAGCAGGATTGAAGCAATCAAGCCCTTGCGGTCCTACACAGAAAACGTATTTGAAGCTTTGTTGGAAACATCAGAAGCTACTTCTACTTGGGATTGTATCATCACTCTCAAAGCGATGAGCTTGTTTGACAAATTCACACAGATCGCACAGATGAAAACTTTGAAACAGTTTTAAAGGAAGCTACCAACATGGCAAATAAACGAAACCTTAAGCAAGTTTCCCTCCAGTAAATACAGGGTGTTTCAAAATAAATATACGGGTTTTAAGGCTTCCTAGCGTTTATTACATTCTACTTATAATTATAAATATGAAAGAGCAACTTAAACAGATTTGTTTGTATGCCCGTGCGAAAAGGGAAGAGTATGGAACGACCAAGAACAAATGAAAAACATCTTGAACGAGTTAGAGTCTTATCACACGTAGTCCCAAGAAATCAGTTCGTCCTTGTCGTTCGCACTTGTTACAAGCTCTAAAGCCTACGGTGTACGTGCCAGCTTCACAAATGAAATTTTGCTGCATGCGATGAAGATTTTCTGGATCGTGTCGTCTTCAGTGGTGAATCGACATTTCACCTAAATGGAAATGTGAACACACGTAATGTGTGTATCTGGGGGGTTAGCAAATCCCCACAAGATGATACAGTTGCAACGAGACGCCACCGGACTTTTTCGGTGAAGCAACTGGAACTTGTGTTTCTCAGCAGCAAAATGGTGCGCCATCTCACAGGCATAACTCAGCACGCGACTGTTAAACGACGTTGTATCCGACCGCTGAATTGGCCGCAAGAGCTGGTTTTATATGATCTTCATGTTCACACACGATCTGATCCCATGCGATTTTTGCCTTTGAGGGTTCATAAAGGATTATGTGTATGCGTCTCCGCTACCAGGTGATCTATCCGACTTCAGAAACAGCAGTGTTGCAACAATTGCTATAGACATAGTGATCAAGGTTTTGGAAAAATTCGTCTATTGACACGATGTGTGACGATGGTGCTCACATTGAACACTTTTAGGAAAAAGTGTTATAGTTTCTCTTTCATTTGATGTATTATATACAATCGTAAGATAAATATAATAAATGCTACAAAGCCTTAAAACCCGTACATTCATTTTGAAACACCCTGTATACTTTGCCCAAGAAGAAAATCGACTCAGTTTCAGTATGAACATCGTGACGAAGTTTTGTTAGATCCCCAAATTAAATTTCAAAGTAGAGTTTTTTTCCGAATTCTAGACCAGACATTAATTTTCTTAACAGTGAAGAGTTAAAAAGTTTAGAAGATGTGTTTGTTTTTTTCAGTAGTACGTTACCCTAAAGAAGAACTGATGAAACGTTGTAAATATCTGTATATGATACTTAAAACATCATTCAAGGAATGAAACCGACTCTGACAATACTAATTTGTACAATGAAATTTACGCATTAAGGTTGCATTTTCTAGAAAACCAGTCTTGTGATACACATACGATTCTTCAATATCTTTTCAAAAATGATTTAACAGAAACTTTTCCCAGCACAGCAATGGCGCTAGTCACAGTTGCACCCGTTGAAAGATCATTTTCGAAATTAAAAATTATAAAAAAAAAAATTCTAAGCTCAACTATCCATCAACAGACTTATAAATTTGGCTATTATTTCAGTAGAACAGTTTAGATACTAGATGGATAATAGAAGATTTTGCAATTGTGAAAGCAAGATAAGTTCAATTTGTGTGAGTATATGTGTCGAAGAAACTTTCACTGAAGTCAGTAAACAAGGTAGAATTAAAGTGTTCCTGGATTTGCTAACAGTGAGTCTCATTTGTATGCAATAGTCAGTGAAACAGTATGTAACTGGATTTTCCTTCTGTGAAAATTATTATTTAAGAAATTCTACATCACGGAAATGCCGATGACAAGTTTTTAATACGAATGTTGTTGGGAGGGGGGAGAGGGGGGTAGCTGACAAACGGTACGTGAAGGAGTTTGATTTAAACTGATTTGTACGCAGTTGATTTAAATTATTCCAGTGCACGATGAAAACAACTGTTGTTCCATTTCAAAAATTCTCTTTGCTGTAACTCTTTGGAAAATTACAGAATAAACTCTGTTCATAGCTCCGCAGAAAGTGTAACGTTTCTTGTGTTGACATACTGTAATAAATTTTCCAGTCACCTATTAGTCTGTAAGGTACAGAGGCAAACAATTTTACTGAAGCACACTGAATTATAAATTAGTCCTCAGCTATCATGATGAAAGAGGATCTGCCATCAGCAAGCCCAACGGCAGGGCAATTGCCGTCCAGATCGTTGTCTTTGATATGCTAAGAAGAACTAGAGGTTGCGATGTCACGAGCTTTCTCGTTTAACTAGTGACGTAATGAATGTGCCGTCTACGCATCTGACTACGTAACTTATATGGGCACTGTAATGGCATATATTTGACTATATGTTGAACCATAAACGAAATAAATAGCTGTCATTACAAGATTCTGTGCGTCAGGAAAAAACCTTTAGTTACAACTATGACGTTCATTCACTGATCAATAACAGAAATATTTATCACAAAGAAAACGAATCGAATATCGTGAAAAAGATGCTCTGCCGGTGGAGTAGACACGACGATGCACAGCACGATCTAAAAAAAAGGAAAGAAACGTATTTATAGAAATCAGATCTAGTATCGCAAGAAAACTTGCGCTCGTACATCTTCAGTGCAGAAAGCGATACACAGTTGGTGAAATATGAACGAATCATGAAAATGGAAGCGATTACCGTATCGTAAATTTACCTTAACTATTTATAGGGAAGAATACAATGGCGTATCGAAAAGAACCTCTCTACAGCTGTAGTGGAGGCCATGACACAGTGAAAAAGAAGAGAGAACGATACACAGTACACGCGAAAATATAAACCGAACAACGGAAATCAGAATGCACGCCAGGAAGTAAGTGAATTCACAGAGGCCGTTACTGCTACGACAGTAGTCAAAGCCGATGGTTAGTACCGCATATTGTTCCTCTCGATCCCAAATTGGTATTATTGAAGTGCTCTCGCAGTTCAGAGTAGGCACAAAGAGCTGCTTTCTGTTCGTCATTAGGAACCAAAAGAAATATAAAGGAAAAAAAGCTGCCGTATTATTTTGTGTAAAGTGATTTTAAAGAAAAAACTACAATTTGAAGCTGACTTTTTTCCACAATGAAGCGCTCTCGCAGTTCACTGTGTGTTCGGCAGACAGATTTATTGGAAGAATCGTAAAGACACATCCGGTTACAAAACCCTTGTTTAATCAGTTCTTAATGCGGCTGCTGTTCGTCGTCTGGGACCCGAAAAGGCAGTCAAATGAAAACGAGACGGATGGAAAAAAAGTAAGTAAATTGTTCATTACTTCAAAAGTAATCGCCACAAATGTTAATATTTTGAAATCAGAATGCACACCAGGAAGTAAATTAATGCAGAAAAATGTTTGCGATTGCCTACGGACACATGACGGCCTATGGCCAGCTATGTCTTTCTTCAGGACTTACGGAAATTGCGCGGGGAGAGATCGAACTCTATGGAGGATGTATAGCGGCTTCCCAGCAAAACTTCTGCGGCGTAGACGAAGCACCCTTGGCAGAGTTTGGGTGGGAATTACTCTGCTACCGAATGCTGGCGAGGCCTTACACATCCTCCATATTGTACTGTACCGCCCCCCCCCCTCCCCCCCCCCCCAGCTATATCCGTATTTTTACACTATTGACAACACCTGTCTACTGTTTTCCGGCCTCAGAGATCCACAATGCAAGAGGATCTGCCATCAGCAAGCCCAACGGCAGTGGAAATACCGTCCAGATCGTTGTCTTTGACAAGCTAAGAAGAAGAACTAGAGGTTGCGATGTCACGAGCACTCTCGTTTAACGAGTGACGTAATGAATATGCCGTCTACGCATCTGACTGGGTAACTTATATGGACGCTATAATAGCATATATTTGACTGTATGTTGAACTATAAATGAAATAAGTAGCTGTCATTCAAGATTCTGTGCGTCAGGAAAAAAACCTTTAGTTACAACTCTGACGTTCATTCACTGATCAATAACAGAAATATTTATCAGAAAGAAAACGATTCGAATATCGCGAAAAAGATGCTCTGCTGGTGGAGTAGACACGACGATACACAGCACGATCTAAAAAAAAGGAAAGAAACCTATTTACAGTAAAGAAACCAGATCTAGTATCGCAAGAAAACTTGCGCGACGACTCAGCCTTAGTATCGATGTCGTATTAGTAAATCCATCATTCCTCATCTGTTTCTCACACGTCGTTATTAGTTCTGCATCGTTGATCAACCCTGAGCAACTTGCATTCGCCGCTGATTTTGCTGGAAATTCTTCATTTTTGGGACAGATTTTGCTGTCACACCTTTCGTACCCGAACATCATCAGCGACTTCCCCGATTGTGTTTCGGCGATAGTTCATGATTATTTCTTTCACTTTTCCCACGATTTCATTGTTTGACGATGTGCTGGGACGTCCAGGACAGACGTCATCTGCAGCGTCTTCGGGGCCTTTAACGAAACACTTATAGCCCCGCGACACCTTGTCCCACTCGTATTGACTCACCAAGGGCATAATCAATTGTCGATACTACCGAGACGCATGTAACCTTTTGACAGCTAGCAACAGACTAAATAGGCGATACGGGTTACGCTCTACAGGCACCTTCCAGACAACTTTACCGACACGATGACGAAAAAAATCGCGTGAATCTAACACACAAGGGAAATTAATAGTTCCTTTTGCTTCTTAAACAGACCTTGTAACATGATTCTTCCCTGGCTGTTTTAGTCAGCACGGAAGATGCACAGACACGCTCAACACATTTCAGTGGTAATTTCCAAGAATGATTGCCTATCGAAGTCGCGGGGTCTAAATGATACATATCGAACGTGCGATTGTAAATCGTTCATGAGACTCTGGTGGCGGGCGTTATGATCAATTATTTGTGATCATCATTTTTATCAGTTTTCCGTCGTTCCTTTAGATGCTCTAAATTACATACGTCGGTGAATTATTTGTGGTTTGCTTGGGAAACCCGGACGATTCCTGTCGATAGTGAGCGTGATGTCTGGTGTTCTTGACGTTTCTTCGGCGTATTCTCTCACATGGAAAAATCTAATTCCATGCTTATCCAGCGTAGACAATTCTTTGACTTTTTGTCGACTATATAGAGTACTACCGGAGGAGGAAAGGAGGGACTGTGTAGACTGTGGTGTTGCGAAGTGTGTAAAACTTCGTAAGAGGAGTTTCGAAGCTGAAATACCGGTACAATTTCATTGCAGACAATTTGTAAATCGATTATGCGACTCTGTTGGCGGACGTTATGAGTGTGTTTACAGTGGTCAATACAGCAACAACAAAAGAAGAGCGTTACAAAAGTACTTGTAATTACAAAGGAGACGACTTACCTTACTCGTCGTCGGTGTACTCGTTATGTGAAAGTCCATGTGATGTGTACGCTACAGGGACAATTCTCTTTTTGCCATATCCAGGGTAAACTCTGCCAATATCACGCAAGAATATCGGCAGAGTGTCACATGCGTTAACTTTTCCCTGCAAACGCAAGTTTTGGAAATAGAGGTACTGAAACAAGTACAGTTCGTCTCTTTGTCCTGGACGCCCTTCTCTTTTAATGGAAGACATCACAGGTTTCCATAGCTGCTCGATGTTCTGCGTGTGCACACTGGGGTCATCCGAGTGGTTCACGAATTCGTGGTCGAATCCTTCAGCTTTCAGAGTCTTGTAGGACTGAAACCCGTCTGTAATGACTTTAGTACCAGGCAGTATGAAGTGCTTTATCAGACCCACTAAAGCGACCTTGTCTCTGGACAATACTCTCACAATGAAACACTTCCGGGACTCTCTTTCTATTCCACCGAATACCATAATATGATCGACTTCACTCTTTGAAGGTCATCCTCTCTGGTTCTTCCTTCTAGCTATATGAGATTCGTCCACCTCCACAACTTTACTCGGTCCACCAATTGGTACGCTGTCGTTTGTCACTACCACATAACACACTTCTCTGTAAAACCCGAAATAGTCACACACAGTTATAGCAGATAAGTCAGTTTCCGATGCTGTTGCTTGCAAGGTGTAGTCTCGAGTCCAGCAAGATAGAAGAATTACGCTGGTCTGGATAGATAATTTGGAAGAGTCGAACCACGTATTCTTCCTGATACTCGTTCGTTTTCCGCACTGTCTGCAATGAAATTGTACCGGTATTTCAGCTTCGAAATTCCTCTTACGAAGTTTTACACACTTCGCAACACCACAGTCTACACAGTCCCTCCTTTCCTCCTCCGGTAGTACTCTATATACTCGACAAAAAGTCAAACAATTTTCTACGCTGGATAAGCATGGAATTAGATTTTTCCATGTGAGAGAATACGCCGAAGAAACGTCAAGAACACCAGACATCACGCTCACTATCGACAGGAATCGTCCGGGTTTCCCAAGCAAACCACAAATAATTCACCGACGTATGTAATTTAGAGCATCTAAAGGAACGACGGAAAACTGATAAAAATGATTATCACAAATAATTGATCATAACGCCCGCCACCAGAGTCTCATGAACGACTTACAATCGCACGTTCGATATGTATCGTTTAGACCCCGCGACTTCGATAGGCAATCATTCTTGGAAATTACCAGAGACAAGGTCAATTTACTGGGTCTGATAAAGCACTTCATACTGCCTGGTACTAAAGTCATTACAGACGGGGTTCAGTCCTACAAGACTCTGAAAGCTGAAGGATTCGACCACGAGTTCGTGAACCATTCTGTGCACACGCAGAACATCGAGCAGCTATGGAAACCTATGAAGTCTTCCATTAAAAGAGAAGGGTGTCCAGGACAAAGAGACGAACTGTACTTGTTTCAGTACCTCTATTTCCAAAACTTGCGTTTGCAGGGAAAAGTTAACGCATGTGACACACTGCCGATATTCTTGCGTGATATTGGCAGAGTTTACGCTGGATATGACAAAAAGAGAACTGTCCCTGTAGCGTACACATCATATGGACTTTCACATAACGACTACACCGACGACGAGTAAGGTAAGTCGTCTCCTTTGTAATTACAAGTACTTTTGTAACGCTCTTCTTTTGTTGTTGCTGTAGTGGTTCAAATGGCTCTAAGCACTATGTGACTTAATATCTAAAGTCATCGGTCCCCTAGACTTAGAACTACTTAAACCTAACTAACCTAAGGACAGCACACACATCCATGCCCGAGGCAGGATTCGAACCTGCAACCGTAGCAGCAGCGCGGTTCCAGACTGAAGCGCCTAAACCGCTCGGCCACAGCGGCCGGCTTTGCTGTAGTGACCACTGTAAACACACTCATAACGCCCGCTACCAGAGTCGCATAATCGTTTTACAATCACAAGTTCGTTATGTATCGTTGGACCCCGCGACTTCGATAGGCAATCATTCTTGGAAATTGCCGACGTTACAAAAAAGACGCTGTGCATCACGGAGAGCGTTATTTGATGGAATTCAGAGAGCCTACGTTCCAAAACGAATTACGAAACATACTTCCTCCCCCAACGTACATCCGGCGTAATGATCACAGAGAGATTCCGGCTCATAAGAACGGGTACAGACTGTATTTCTTCCCGAGTACCACACGCGAACTGAACAGGAAACGGAGACAAGGGGTTTCATTGGCACCCTCCGCCACACACCGCACGAGAGCTCACTGAGTACAGACGCAGACGTGGGTGTCACGAGCCGGCACAACGGACGCAGGCACTGAAAGTATCTTCAACACCTTCCTGAGAAAACACGACAGTTTCCTGACCGCAGCACGGAAGATTGTTTTCATCAGTAGCTGACACACAAAAGGCGAGCAGCTCGCCGTTTATGTCGGAAGTTCGCGGAAACTCACCATCGGCATCGGGCAGGCTCAGCGCCAGCGGGTTTGCCAGCTTGAAGTAGAACTCCAACTCCTCCTTCGGGTCGTCCGGTTCTCCCATGGTGTCTGCACGGCGGCACGGAAATTTTGAGCGCGCGTTGGCGGTAATGAAACGTCAATTGCCAAAGAGTTTCGGCAACAGATTCTGAATTTTCTGTCGTCTCAGTCCCATGCCCGAGTGGCAATCGCCAGGCAACGAAGTGCCGCCCGCGTTCATTGTCGGAAACAATGGTGCTCGGGAAGTTCCTTGCCAGCGTCTGTTCATCGTACCTACTATACAGGGTGTTACAAAAAGGTACGGCCAAACTTTCAGGAAACATTCCTCACACACAAACAAAGAAAATATGTTATGTGGACATGTATCCGGATACGCTTAATTTCCATGTTAGAGCTCATTTTAGTTTCGTCAGTATGTGCTGTACTTCCTCGATTCACCGCCAGTTCGCCCAATTGAAGGAAGGTAATGTTGACTTCGGTGCTTGTGTTGACATGTGACTCATTGCTCTACAGTACTAACATCAAGCACATCAGTACGTAGCATCAACAGGTTAGTGTTCATCACGAACGTGGTTTTGCAGTCAGTGCAATGTTTACAGATGCGGAGTTGGCAGATGCCCATTTGATGTATGGATTAGCACGGGGCAATAGCCGTGGCGCGGTACGTCTGTATCGAGACAGATTTCCAGAACGAAGGTGTCCCGACAGGAAGACGTTCGAAGCAAGTGATCGGCGTCTTAGGGAGCACGGAACATTCCAGCCTATGACTCGCGACTGGGGAAGACCTAGAACGACGAGAACACCTGCAATGGACGAGGCAATTCTTCGTGCAGTTGACGATAACCCTAATGTCAGCGTCAGAGATGTAGCTGCTGTACAAGGTAACGTTGACCACGTCACTGTATGGAGAGTGCTACGGGAGAGCCAGTTGTTTCCGTACCATGTACAGCGTGTGCAGGCACTATCAGCAGCTGATTGGCCTCTAAGGGTACACTTCTGCGAATGGTTCATCCAACAATGTCTCAATCCTCATTTCAGTGCAAATGTTCTCTTTACGGATGAGGCTTCATTCCAATGTGATCAAATTGTAATTTTTCACAATCAACATGTGTGGGCTGACGTGAATCCGCACGCAATTGCGCAATCACGTCATCAACACAGATTTTCTGTGAACGTTTGGGCAGGCATTGTTGGTGATGTCTTGATTGGGACCCATGTTCTTCCACCTACGCTCAATGGAGCACGTTATCATGATTTCAGACGGGATACTCTACCGGTGCTGCTAGAACATGTGCCTTTACAAGTACGGCACAACATGTGGTTCATGTACGATGGAGCTCCTGCACATTTCAGTCGAAGTGTTCGTACGCTTCTCAACAACAGATTCGGTGACCGATGGATTGGTAGAGGCGGACCAATTCCATGGCCTCCACGCTCTCCTGACCTCAACCCTCTTGACTTTCATTTATGGAGGCATTTGAAAGCTCTTGTCTACGCAACCCCGGTACCAAATGTAGAGACTATTCGTTCTCGTATTGTGGACGGCTGTGATACAATACGCCATTCTCCAGGGCTGCATCAGCGCATCAGGGATTCCATGCGACGGAGGGTGGATGCATGTATCCTCGCTAACGGAGGACATTTTGAACATTTCCTGTAACAAAGTGTTTGAAGTCACGCTGGTACGTTCTGTTGCTGTGTGTTTCCATTCCATGATTAAAGTGATTTGAAGAGAAGTAATAAAATGAGCTCTAACGTGGAAAGTAAGCGTTTCCGGACACATGTCCACATAACATATTTTCTTTCTTTGTGTGTGAGGAATGTTTCCGACACAACCGTGAAAATGCAATGACAGACGCATTTAAAATATCTAGTATGTTTTCACTAAAAGTGCAAAGAACGGTGATGTAGACTACAGTAAAATATAGTGAGGTGATGCTGAGGCAGCTACAATAGGAAATCAGACACGAAAAGCTGTAGCAGCATTTTACTGTTTCTGTGGAGAGATTACTGACGATAGCCCAAGTGGAGAGGATAAATAATGGAGACTGGCTATAGCAACGAAATCGTTTCTGACCAGGGGCGGTTGTAGAAGTCTGTCAAGGGTGGGGTGGGGGGTGGGCTAATTGGTGGAAGGGGGATTGGGGGAATGGAATATCGCTTAACGAAAGGAGAGTTGGGGTCCTCCACCGACAAATTGGTAAAATTTAGTGTTGCTTAAAGTAGTTTTTGGTAACTGTTTTGGAGTTCAAGGCAAAAGAAACTTATTTTCACACGGGAGATTTTATAAATTACATAAACCTAGGGTTACCAGACGTCCGCATTTACGCGGACATGTCCTCATTTTTGACGTGAAATGTAGCGTCCGCATACATTTTTGCGATTTCTGTTAACGTCCGCATTTTTTGGTTTTGGGAATGAAGATCTTTTGATTTTTGTTTTCATGTCGTATCGTCAACAATTTGTGTACTTTTTACTACGGTCATTGAATTGCATAATTTGTTATTAGCTTAAATTCGATCTGTTACACTCACAAAATCGAAAATATCGGTTTGTATTGCATACAAAATATGTATCTTTTACCTTCGAGATAGCTGCTTCGACTATAGGTAGTATCTATGGTCAAAGCATAGCTGTGATTGTCTACGCGCTGTTTGTTTTTGTGTGACAAACGTGTTTTTAGCGAACTTGTTGTTCATCCAGCTGCATTTTTACTTTCCGTATTCATCTTACTGGGTAAGTTTCGTTAATTTCAAAATATAGCTTATGGCACAGAATTATAGTTAAGTTTTGTAAGTGAAGACTTTTTCATGGTTTAGCTGAACAATACGTTTTGATCATTCTTTGTTTAACTTCCGTTTAAGATAATTTCTCATCATGCCAAAGAGGAAGTGTGCATTTACGGATAAACTCCGAGAAAAATATCCGAGCTTTCGTCCTGGAAGAGTTCAATGGGAAGCAGAGTGTATGGTTTGTTGCCCAGGGACCCATGTATCTATATCAAATCACGGCACCAGTGACCTGGAAGTGCACATGAAAACATAAAAACATATGAAGTGTGTTAGAGGTGCAAGTTCGTTAGGTAAAGTGAGTAATTTTTTTACAAAACCCTGTGCTGAACTGGACACCAAAGTAAGTGATGCTGAAGGAACTCTTGCTTACCATACTGTGTTTCATCACAGCAGTTACAAATCTATGGACTGTACCAGCGGAATGTTGAGAGAAATTTTCCATGACTCGTCCACATCATCAAAAATCCCGTGTGGACGTACCAAAACTAAAGCAATAGTGAATTCAGTTCTAGCACCTCATTCACTAGAACGCATCATGAAAGAGCTGGAGTGCATTCCTATTGTTGGTGTCTTGACAGATGCTGGCAACCATGGGAATATTAAAATGATCCCCATTATAGTTCATTACTTTGATCACAGGAATGGAGGACTGCAAATTAAACTTCTAAATATAGAAAGTAGACCAAATGAAACTGCAGAAAATATTTCAACATACATCAGTGACACGCTTAACAAGTTTAAAATTAAGGACAAATGTGTGGCGTTTTTTGCTGATAATTGCAACACAACGTTTGGTGGGATTAAAAGAGGTGATGGAAATAATGTATTTGCTAATCTAAAGAGCGTACTTAACAAAGTATTGGTTGGAGTGTGATGTCCTGCTCATGTTCTTAATAACTGCATTGAGCACGGAACTGACCTCCTAGAAATTGACTTACAAGGATTAATAATGAAAATATATAATCATTTTTCGATATACAGTGTCCGTGCAGAGTCATTAAAGAACTTTTGTGATTTTGTCGAAATAGAGTACCAACAACTTCTCAGCCATAGCAAGACTCGATGGCTGTCACTATTTCCAGCCATTCAGAGACTTACACAGATGTTTCGCGCTCTGAAATCCTTCTTTCTGTCACAAAACAAACCTCCAACAGTCCTAAAGAATTTTTTATGGACTCAATCAATGAGCTATATCTATGGCACATCCAATATTTAGTTGGCATTTTTCATAATTATATTACACTCCTGGAAATGGAAAAAAGAACACATTGACACCGGTGTGTCAGACCCACCATACTTGCTCCGGACACTGCGAGAGGGCTGTACAAGCAATGATCACACGCACGGCACAGCGGACACACCAGGAACCGCGGTGTTGGCCGTCGAATGGCGCTAGCTGCGCAGCATTTGTGCACCGCCGCCGTCAGTGTCAGCCAGTTTGCCGTGGCATACGGAGCTCCATCGCAGTCTTTAACACTGGTAGCATGCCGCGACAGCGTGGACGTGAACCATATGTGCAGCTGACGGACTTTGAGCGAGGGCGTATAGTGGGCATGCGGGAGGCCGGGTGGACGTACCGCCGAATTGCTCAACACGTGGGGCGTGAGGTCTCCACAGTACATCGATGTTGTCGCCAGTGGTCGGCGGAAGGTGCACGTGCCCGTCGACCTGGGACCAGACCGCAGCGACGCACGGATGCACGCCAAGACCGTAGGATCCTACGCAGTGCCGTAGGGGACCGCACCGCCACTTCCCAGCAAATTAGGGACACTGTTGCTACTGGGGTATCGGCGAGGACCATTTGCAACCGTCTCCATGAAGCTGGGCTACGGTCCCGCACACCGTTAGGCCGTCTTCCGCTCACGCCCCAACATCGTGCAGCCCGCCTCCAGTGGTGTCGCGACAGGCGTGAATGGAGGGACGAATGGAGACGTGTCGTCTTCAGCGATGAGAGTCGCTTCTGCCTTGGTGCCAATGATGGTCGTATGCGTGTTTGGCGCCGTGCAGGTGAGCGCCACAATCAGGACTGCATACGACCGAGGCACACGGGGCCAACACCCGGAATCATGGTGTGGGGAGCGATCTCCTACACTGGCCGTACACCACTGGTGATCGTCGAGGGGACACTGAATAGTGCACGGTACATCCAAACCGTCATCGAACCCATCGTTCTACCATTCCTAGACCGGCAAGGGAACTTGCTGTTCCAACAGGACAATGCACGTCCGCATGTATCCCGTGCCACCCAACGTGCTCTAGAAGGTGTAAGTCAACTACCCTGGCCAGCAAGATCTCCGGATCTGTCTCCCATTGAGCATGTTTGGGACTGGATGAAGCGTCGTCTCACGCGGTCTGCATGTCCAGCACGAACGCTGGTCCAACTGAGGCGCCAGGTGGAAATGGCATGGCAAGCCGTTCCACAGGACTACATCCAGCATCTCTACGATCGTCTCCATGGGAGAATAGCAGCCTGCATTGCTGCAAAAGGTGGATATACACTGTACTAGTGCCGACATTGTGCATGCTCTGTTGCCTGTGTCTATGTGCCTGTGGTTCTGTCAGTGTGATCATGTTATGTATCTGACCCCAGGAATGTGTCAATAAAGTTTCCCCTTCCTGGGACAATGAATTCACGGTGTTCTTATTTCAATTTCCAGGAGTGTAGTATCTTAGAAAAGGAAGAAAACTCCCTTATCGATGTCAAGAATGTACTGTATTCCCTTCGTGGTGTTCTTCGGCTCAGAAAAGATGAAAATTTTATATCTTTCAGTATGAAAGAAAGATTGTTTCAAATGGAAAATGATGGTTATGCTTTGAAGGTGAAGGATTTTAAGTGCCATGTTGGTACCCTCTATGAAGGCTGTTTGGAGTACCTGAATATGTGGATGGAACCATTTTGTGAAATTTCTTGTTTTAAGTGGCTCGATTTTTCAGATATACGTGGTCTTACGTGGAAGAATCAATCAAATTTTTGTTGAATAAATATATTAAAATTGTGATTCTTGAGTTTCTCCCGGCGTATTTGATAATCAAAATATCCACGGGTGTACTGCCGGTCTACAGTGTCCAACGGGCACTATATTTCGGCGATCATACATGTCGCCATCATCAGGTGAACTGACGGACTGAGCTCCTGTGAACGTGCCGGCACGGATCACACCGACGTCATCTCAGACGCCGTCGCAATCTGTTCCACCGCGCGACCGTGGCGCGGGGCGCGGACAGCGGAGGGAGCGCGCCGCGGGCGGAGGGTATTTAAATCGGCCGCCGCCGCGACCGAACCCATTTCCCTCTGAGTAGCCATAGCGTACGGATCTCCGTGCCGGCACGTTCACAGGAGCTCAGTCCGTCAGTTCACCTGATGATGGCGACATGTATGATCGCCGAAATATTGTGCCCGTTGGACTCTGTAGACCGGCAGTACACCCGTGGATATTTTGATATTAAAATTGACGATAAAAATTGCTTTTATCAGTTTTCCAGTTTAAAAAAATTCATAGCCACATATAATGGAAAATCAGAACCGGACCATAAGAACTGGTGGAAGTATGTTGAGTCGTGTAGCTGTGAGGAACAGTTTAGCGAGTTAATTAAAATTGCACAATTCTTCTTCGCGTTGCCAGCGCATAATGCTTGTGTGGAGAGGTTGTTCTCCTTAATAGAGGCACAGTGGACAAAGGAGAGAAATAGACTCACTATTGACATTGTAAAGGGGTTTGCAATTGTGAAACTTAATTTTAGAACTTTGAATTGCAAGAACTTTTTTAAATATTTGTGTCAAGAAAAGGAGCTTTTAAAAAAGATTCAGTCAAATGAAAAATAAGTAGGTGTGTGAGATGTGTGTAATGTTTTTATTTTTTTCTTATGTAATAAATTTAAGAAATAGAAAGTGTCCTCTTTTTTCATCCTAAAATATGGAAAAGTCCTCTTTTTGGCATTCCAAAATCTGGTAACCCTAATTAAACACAGAGTCTTCCCAATGTGATGTCGACCCGGATTCTGCATCCCAAAGTTTCATTACCATAGAGCTCTGTGTAAATGTTGTTGACGAAGCGCCGCTACGAGAGATCCCAGAAACTGTGAATGTGGAAGAAAATTTACTGACAGATGTGGTAACGATGGGGGATGACACTGTAATCTCAGATGTTCTTCCAGATGCGGTAAAATACATTGCAGGCTATATTGCATTTAAATGCCACAACATTGATAAATCACTAGGCTTTCCAGCAGCAAAAAGTGAAGGAGATCATGCTGCAGACTGGATATCAATTCTATCTCGTGGTAGTCTTTACACTCCAACGCCAGTATGGGAAAACAGAGTGTTGCAGTTTGAAGAAGAATTTGCTGTTTTTCACGGAAATGGAGTGTGTAAACAAAAAACTGTCGTATAGTCTGTGCTCTATTTTAAAACAAAAGTTTCCTGAGGTTCACGTAAAAACGAGAACATTTATAAGGGTTAGGCATCTCTATCAAGAAGCAAAGTTGGAAGCAATGAAGAAATGTGCCGCAAAGAGGAAGCAGTTATGGATTGCATCGTCGTCTGGTAAACGACAGTAGAAACAGACTACATTAACATTTGCTTCTTCGTCAAACGAGTGAGTTATTTTTCATCTTAATTATCATTTATTTACTCTTAATGTGTACCAAACCTGTCATGCCCCTCGTTTTGACTTATACAGATGCGTATCGAACGAAACCGAAAGTAAAATGAACGAGTAACATGGCACTGAGTCTGTGGTGTGGCGCATTTGCCGTGTGAGCATACGCCTGCGCTGCGCTAGGGTCCTCGTCGTGACATCACGGCGCTCCACCCAATAGCAAGCGTTTTAGCCTGAGTGCCCCCTCCCCCCCCCCCCCCCCCGGCTTGGTTCCACTGAAAATTCGAGCTACCTTGGATAATCTTTCGCTCAACTTGTCACAAAACTTAACCATCCTCTGTAGACTTGATTTTCATCCTAAATAGTACCAAACTTTGAACCGGAATCGGATGATTTATTGTAGTATTAACCAATATCATAATATAATCATAAGAATACTTTTGTAAAGCAACTTATAGTTTAAATTTAATATTATTGTGTTTAGGATTAGTTAAATTTCAGAGGACAAGATGTGTCATTTTGACAACTGTCTTAACATTGTCACATTTTAAACTGTGTAAAAGCGTGTGTATCTGTCAAAAGTTTGCAACATTAAACAAATGTCATTACAGCATACACAGTTGTGTACGCAGTCATAGAATAAGCAACCACCATCTCACATATTAAAAATTTTGTCGATATTATTATCAAAAATAGGTATGGCCAGCTTTAGTAAAAAAATACAAGAATAAAGTGTTATTTTTCAGTAGAAATTAATTAAATAATGCTGGTTTGTGCAGAAAATATTTTACATCCTTATAGACTAATGGCGTCTTTAAAAAATGACCTCATTTTTTATGTTTTCAACCAGTCATATTCTTCTAATTAGTTATTGATTAAACATAATAGCACTAATCTTACTTAATTAAACTAATAATTACTAGTAAAAAATCTCAATAACATGAAGGAAGTATTATTTAAAATTAAGAAGATATGACCCTTACCAACCGTATTGTGTTGTCGAAATTGTAGACTCTAGATGCACAAGCCTGTGACTGTTCCAATTCTGTAGCGCAAGATTCAGATTCCGTACGAGAGTTTTTGGCCCTACGCTCAGGTTTTCCAAAATAATCCGTTAGCTTGCGATTCATTGCAGCAACGTCTTTAATCACTCACTCCAATCTCTAATGCACTATTATTTCAGAAAAAATTGGCACTTCACGACGCATGATTCGGTCACACTACTCAGTTACACACTTCAATAATACCAGTAATCGTAACTGGAAAACAAGTGTTCGCTGACAGCACGTGGAGGAGTTGGAAGGACAACCGACTGTTTTTAACAATCGATTGTTTTTTCGTCCAGTCGCTTTCTTCACTGGGTTGCAGCCGTTCGTTATATGAATTTTACGCTCAGTTTCTGGGTTTGAGTTATTTTATTTACATTCTCTTTCAGACGTTTCGGTTATCATATCAATTTTTGGCTGGTTTTTAAAGTTTAATATCAGATGCTGCGCTGTAAATTTATGCATATACAAATGTACCATCACCTTTTAACACGTTTCTGAAATATCTATGATCAAAGTTGTAAAGATCGTTTTGGACCACCCTGAATTTTCCTTGCTGCTTTATTGATATAATGAGAAGCCGCCAACAATCGGCGATCGTATACACCACGACGTCGCCCCGCTCGCCAGACAACTGAATAGTTTAAATATCATTTGCCTTCTTTGAGCTGTATTGAAATGGACTTAATTTACGTTCATATTCCTTACTACAAACGCGTACTACGTTTGCACATGAACGTCTCTATACTGTGCTTTCACAAATTCCTGTTAAGTCTCGTGTGTAGTTTATATCTACTGGGCAGTAGGTGGCGCGCGCCCGCTAGCGTTACCAGCAATGCAACACGTCTACAGAATGTAAGTGCCCGGGAAAATAATACGATTTGACCCAATTGTCCGGCGATTTCGAAGTTTTTGTCTGGCGTTAGCAATTTAAGCGTTGGTAGGCATACCCGACATATGTAGCTTTCTTGATTATTGTTAAGTGGTACTTTAATGTACATCCAGTGTAGGTTAATAAATATTTATCGGTTTAGATCGTAAGCTGTTTGCCGCTCTTATTATTTTGTTAAAATGTGTTTGAAATACATTGCAACCCATATTGCTACAAAATTATAAAAAAGTGATTGAAGCTGTCGAAGTAATATATTCGCTGATTTCTGAAGTCATTTTACCCGGTGTAAAATGGTACACCATTGAGGGGGCGGGGGCTATAGCCACCATAGCCCCCCCCCCCTGCCACCGCCCCTGTTTCTGACAAAGGCAAATTTGCTAACGTCGAATTTAAATTTATGTGTTAGGAAATCTTTTCTGGACGAATTTGTCTGGAGTGTAGCCTGCTGTGGCAGTGAAACGTTGACACTAAGCAATTCAGACAGTAGAGAATAGAAGATTCTGAAATGTAATGCTACAGGAGAAGTGTGTAGATAAGATAACTAGTGAAGAGATAATGAATCGAACTGGGGAGAAAAGAACGTCATGGCATAACTTAACTAAAAAAAAGGATCAGTTGATAGGGCACATCCTGGGGCATCATGGAATAATATCAAGGCCTGACTCCAGGACGTAGCATGCAGCAGTTATTCGGAGATGAAGAGACTTGCACAGGATAGAGTAGCATCGGTCTCCAACTATACAGGTCAAGTTTATTTTCAGATAATCGAATCAACTTCTTTCGGTGTACTTAATTCGCACAGTGCATCGTCGTCAGCACTCGAGGCATTTAACTATTTAACTCCACTTTTGGGATCCACGTGTCGATTTACCCATCAAACATGGACATATTGCAGCTGATCGTCGTAGTTTCCATTTCAGCTATATAGCTTATCTTGCCACACACGCTTGGAATTCATTAAATTTTTTTAACTCTTCAAGATCGCATCGAGTCGAGCTGTACTGCTCTTTTTTAGAATACTCGATTTGACTGTTCTTTCGTTACATAGTTTTTTTTAATTGTTAGAGCCTAACGTGTGACTCTGTATAGTAGTTGCTACAGGCCCTACAGGGCGAGTCGAAGTACACTACTGGCCATTAAAATTGCTACACCACGAAGATGACATGCTACAGACGTGAAATTTAACCGACAGGAAGAAGATGCTGTGATATGCAAATGATTAGCTTTTCAGAGCATTCACACAAGGTTGGCGTCGGTGGCGACACCTACAACGTGCTGATACGAGGAAAGTTTACAACCGATTTCTCATACACAAACAGTAGTTGACCGGCGTTGCCTGGTGAAACGTTGTTGTGATGCCTCGTGTAAGGAGGAGAAATGCGTACCATCACGTTTCCGAGTTTGATAAAGGTCGGATTCTAGCCAATCGCCATTGTGGTTTATCGTATCGCGACAGTGCTGCTCGCGTTGGTCGAGATCCAATAACTGTTAGCAGAATATGGAATCGGTGGGTTCAAGAGGGTAATACGGAACGCCGTGCTGGATCCCAACGGCCTCGTATCACTAGCAGTCGAGATGACAGGCATCTTATTCGCATGGCTGTAACGGATCGTGCAGCCATGTCTCGATCCCCGAGTCAACAGATGGGAACGTTTACAAGACAACAACCATCTGCACGAACAGTTCGACGACGTTTGCAGCAGCATGGACTATCAGCTCGGAGACCATGGCTGCGGTTACCCTTGATGCTGCATCACAGACAGGAACGCCTGCGGTGGTGTACTCAACGACGAACCTGGGTGCACGAATGGCAAAATGTCATTTTTTCGGATGAATCCAGGTTCTGTTTACATCATCATGATGGTCGTATCCGTTTTTGGCGACATCGCGGTGAACGCACATTGGAAGCGTGTATCCGTCATCGCCATACTGGCGTATCACCCGGCGTGATGGTATGAGTTGCCATTAGTTACACGTCTCGGTCACCTCTTGTTCGCACTGACGGCACTTTGAACAGTGGACGTTACATTTCAGATGTGTTACGACCGGTGGCTCTACCCTTCATTCGATCACTGCGAAACCCTACATTTCAGCAGGATAATGCACGACCGCATGTTGCAGGTCCTGTACGGGCCTTTCTGGATACAGAAAATGTTCGACTGCTGCCCTGCCCAGCACATTCTCCAGATCTCTCACCAATTGAAAACGTCTGGCCAATGATGGCAGAGCAACTGGCTCATCACAATACGCGTCACTACTCTTGATGAACTGTGGAATCGTGTTGAAGCTGCATGGGCAGCTGTACCTGTACACGCCATCCAAGCTCTGTTTGACTCAATGCCCAGGCGTATCAAGGGCGTTATTACGGCCAGGGGTGGTTGTTCTGGGTACTGATTTCTCAAGATCTATGCACTCAAATTGCGTGAAAATGTAATCACACGTCAGTTCTAGTATAATATATTTGTCCAATGAATACCCGTTTATCATCTGCATTTCTATTTGGTGTAGCAATTTTAATGGCCAGTAGTGTAGATATAACTTCCCCTTCAATTAGTGTACATCTACATCTACATGATTACTCTGCAATTCACATTTAAGTGCTTGGCAGAGGGTTCATCGAACCACAATCATACTATCTCCCTACCACTCCACTCCCGAACAGCGCGCGGGAAAAACGAACACCTAAACCTTTCTGTTCGAGCTCTGATTTCTCGTATTTTATTTTGATGATCATTCCTACCTATGTAGGTTGGGCTCAATAAAATATTTTCGCATTCGGAAGAGAAAGTTGGTGACTGAAATTTCGTAAATAGATCTCGCCGCGACGAAAAACGTCTTTGCTTTAATGACTTCCATCCAAACTCGCGTAGCATATCTGCCACACTCTCTCCCCTATTACGCGATAATACAAAACGAGCTGCCCTTTTTTGCACCCTTTCGATGTCCTCCGTCAATCCCACCTGGTAAGGATCCCACACCGCGCAGCAATATTCTAACAGAGGACGAACGAGTGTAGTGTAAGCTGTCTCTTTAGTGGACTTGTTGCATCTTCTAAGTGTCCTGCCAATGAAACGCAACCTTTGGCTCGCCTTCCACACAATATTATCTATGTGGTCTTTCCAACTGAAGTTGTTCGTAATTTTTACACCCAGGTACTTAGTTGAATTGACAGCCTTGAGAATTGTACTATTTATCGAGTAATCGAATTCCAACGGATTTCTTTTGGAACTCATGTGGATCACCTCACACTTATCGTTATTTAGCGTCAACTGCCACCTGCCACACCATACAGCAATCTTTTGTAAATCGCTTTGCAACTGATACTGGTCTTCGGATGACCTTACTAGACGGTAAATTACAGCATCATCTGCGAACAACCTAAGAGAACTGCTCAGATTGTCACCCAGGTCATTTATATAGATCAGGAACAGCAGAGGTTCCAGGACGCTTCCCTGGGGAACACCTGATATCACTTCAGTTTTACTCGATGACTTGCCGTCTATTACTACGAACTGCGACCTTCCTGACAGGAAATCACGAATCCAGTTGCACAACTGAGACGATACCCCATAGGCCCGCAGCTTGATTAGAAGTCGCTTGTGAGGAATGGTGTCAAAAGCTTTCCGGAAATCTAGAAATACGGAATCAACTTGAGATCCCCTGTCGATAGCGGCCATTACTTCGTGCAAATACAGAGCTAGCTGCGTTGCACAAGAACGATGTTTCCTGAAACCATGCTGATTACGTATCAATAGATCGTTCCCCTCGAAGTGATTCATAATGTTTGAATACAGTATATGCACCAAAACCCTACCGCAAACCGACGTCAATGACATAGGTCTGTAGTTCGATGGATTACTCCTACTACCCTTCTTAAACACTGGTGCGACCTGCGCAATTTTCCAATCTGTAGGTACAGATCTATCGGTGAGCGAGCGGTTGTATATGATTGCTAAGTAGGGAGCTATTGTATCAGCGTAATCTGAAGGAAACTAATCGGTATACAATCTGGACCTGAAGACTTGCCCGTATCAAGCGATTTGAGTTGCTTCGCAACCCCTAAGGTATCTACTTCTAAGAAACTCATGCTAGCAGCTGTTCGTGCTTCAAATTCTGGAATACTCCATTCGTCTTCCCTGATGAAGGAATTTCGGAAAACTGCGTTCAATAACTCCGCTTTAGCGGCACAATCGTCGGTAACAGTACCATCGGCACTGCGCAGCGAAGGTATTGACCGCGTCTTGCCGCTTGTGTACTTTACATACGACCAGAATTTCTTCGGATTTTCTACCAAATTTCGAGACGATGTTTCGTTGTGGAACCTATTAAAGGCATCTCGCATTGAAGTCCGTGCCAAATTTCGCGCGTCTGTAAATTTTAGCCAACCTTCGGGATTTCGCGTTCTTCTGAACTTCGCATGCTTTTTCCGTTGCCTCTGCAACAGCGTTCGGACCTGTTTTGTGTACCATGGGGGATCAGTTCCATCTCTTACCAATTTATGGGTTATGAATCTCTCATTGCTGTTGCTACTATATCTTTGAATTTGAGCCACATCTCGTCTACATTTGCATAGTCAGTTCGGAAGGAATGGAGATTCTCTCTTAGGAAAAATTCTAGTGACACTTTATCCGCTTTTTTAAATAAAATTATTTTGCGTTTGTTTCTGATGGGTTTGGAAGAAATGGTATTGAGCGTAGCTGCAACGACCTTGTGATAACTAATCCCTGTATCAGTCATGATGCTCTCTATTAGCTCTGGATTGTTTGTGGCTAAGAGGTCAAGTGTGTTTTCGCAACCATTTACAATTCGCGTGGGTTCGTGGACTAACTGCTCGAAATAATTTTCGGAAAAAGCATTTAGGACAATCTCGGAAGATGTTTGCTGCCTACCACCGGTTTTGAACAAGTATTTTTGCCAACATATCGAGGGAAGGTTGAAGACCCCACCAACTATAACCGTATGAGTGGGGTATTTATTTGTTACGAGATTCAAATTTTCTCTGAACTGTTCAGCAACTATATCATCGGAATCTGGGGGTCGGTAGAAGGAGCCAATTATTAACTTAGTTCGGCTGTTAAGTATAACCTCCACCCATACCAGTTCGCACGGAGTATGTACTTCGACTTCACTACAAGATAAACCACTACTGACAGAGACAAACACTCCACCACCAATTCTGCCTAATCCATCTTTCCTGAACACCGTCTGAGACTTCGTAATAATTTCTGCAGAACTTATTTCAGGCTTTAGCCAGCTTTCTGTACCTATAACGATTTCAGCTTCTGTGCCTTCTATTAGCGCTTGAAGCTCAGGGACTTTCCCAACACAACTACAACAATTTACAACTACAATTCCGACTGTTCCTTGATCCAAGCACGTCCTGTATTTGCCATGCACCCTTTGAGATTGTAGCCCACCCCGTACTTTCCCGAGGCCTTCTAACCTAAAAAACCGCCCAGTCCACGTCACACAGCCTCCGCTACCCGTGTAGCCGCCAGCTGAGTGTAGTGAACTCCTGACCTATTCAGCGGACCCGAAACCCCACCACCCTATGGCGCAAGTCAAGGAATCTGCAGCCAACA
The DNA here is from genome assembly GCF_023864275.1 of Schistocerca cancellata. Lineage (NCBI taxonomy): Eukaryota > Metazoa > Arthropoda > Insecta > Orthoptera > Acrididae > Schistocerca > Schistocerca cancellata. Next base: position 1,138,444,317 of record NC_064626.1, on the reverse strand, counting down.
CGGTCGCAAAACCGTCTGAGCCTCTGATTCAGACCCTCCACCCGGTTCTGCACCAAAGGTCCGCAGTCGGTTCTGTCAACGATGCTGCAGATGGTGAGCACTTTAAGATAACGAAACGAAGAAACCCTGAGCACACGACACTACGCAGACGAACGCGTAGTTTCGTTACATGGTAAATACTCGTAGCGCTTCTAAAAAGGGAGACACTCCTACGAGTTCTTTAACTTTTTTTATACTTTTTTGTTGCACACCAATGTGTTGTTTCACTGGCATTCTAACGTTCTTGAAAAGACGAATGTATTTTGACGTAAGGCTTGTCAATTTTATCGTAAAACAGTCCGAGAAATACACTTGAATTAAAGCATAAAATTCTCGTAATCAAAACTATCTGTTTCATTTGCAGATTTTTGTACTTGTTTGTATTTTACAACAGAAATGTTCCAAACTGAAAACCACAAATTGTCGCAATTGTGCCTACAGCTGGATTGTACAGTGTCGTAGTGAATTATGTGATAATTACGTATAATTTATAATTTATTCTAAAAACTCTCCTTTACAAAACCCCATCATCCCGCGTAGTCGTGAATCAGTACAGGGGTCCACATGAAACCTCCTTGCTTTCCAAATGCAATTAAGAAAATAAATAAAAACGACGTGATTTTCTAAACGATTTCTTTCGTTTCCTTTCGGGTGCTCAATACTCACCAGAAATGACTACATTTCAAGAGAGAGAGCAATGCATGATGTGGTAAGCGGAAACTGGATCATCCTTTGTCGTCCAAAGAAATTACTGATGTGAATATCAAAGGGAGCCACCGCAAGTTAAGCCCTTAAAGCCTGATATGACAAGTTCCTAGTCGCTGGGAATATAAAGAGACAGACAGGTTCTGATGAAACGGTGGAGGAGATCGGACCTCCTGAAGAAGCCCAGTAAAGTCAGTTCGCCTCATTCATCAGCTCACAAGTTGCTGCATAAACGATTTCGTTTGCACACTTACTAATCCACGGTTCAAATTGTGCAAGCACTGAAGCGAATCTACTTTAAGCTTCACCAAGACTTTGCTTTCGAGATGTTGGACTGGATCGGAAAAAACTCCCCACTGTCAACGAAATATTGTTTTCGGTGACGTAGCAGCCTTTGATACACGTGGGATGGTTAACCGGCACAACAATAGCGTCTGGAGTTCGGAAAACGCCCACAACTTTTGGGAACATGTCAGAAACACTGAAAAGCTGAATGTGTGGTGTGCGGTCACGAAATACATGGTCGTTGGGCCATTTTTCTCCGCCGAGCGAACAGTTACGGGCACAGTTTACCTGGATAGGTAACCCCCCCACCCCCCCATCAGAATGTGATATGTGATCTTCCTACATGACAGTGCACCACCGCACTGGAGTTCATATGTTCGTGACTTGCCGACCAAACACTTCCACAGCTATGGATAGTATGGGATGGACAAAGCAAATGGTCACGCGATCTCCGGACATAATCCGTCTCGACGTTTTCCTTTGGGGTTATGTGAAAGACACTGTGTATGCCTCACTTGTACCTAACCTCGATGGTCTCCACAGAATAATTGTGACTGCAATAGCCTCCATTACCCCAGACATGCTTGTGCGCATACGGATTGAGACAGAATAGATAACTATATGCGAGTGCAGGCTTTCTCGGCGAATTTCATATATGAAGTCTTCACGGGTTGTCAGCCGAGTAGCATCGTCGTCTCGTAGCAACGTTTCGATGGAATGCGTCTCCATCATCTTCAGGCGAAGTGTTGGGATATCGTCGGTCTTTTCTTGATGGTGTCCTTTAGGTGTTGCAATTCTCCTGGCAAACTTTCCTTATCGCAGATGGACCTGGCCCTGTGTACTAAGGTACACAGCATTGCGTTGCGCAGGGTGGTGGCAGCTATTGGCGTTAAGATAGAGGCCCGTGTGTGTTTTCTTTCTATACACAGCATGTCCCAGCGTGCCGTCCATGTTTCTTGTGACCAGGATATCCAGAAAGGGTAAGCTTCTGTCCTCTTCTATCTCCAAGGTAAATTTGATGTTTCCATGTATGCTGTTGAAGTGTTGATGGAACTCCAGCAGTTTGTCCCTGCCATGTGGCCAAACTACAAAGGTATCGCCAGCGTACCTGTAGAAGGCTTTTGGCTTGTGTTTAGCAGTATCCAGTGTTAGCTTTTCGAAGTGCTACATGTATAGGTCGGCTATGCCTGGTGCTAGGGGGGAGCCCATAGCTACACCATCTATCTGTTCGTAGAACTTCCCACCACACTTGAAATAGGTGGTGGTTAGAATATGGCGAAAGAGCTTGATAATATCCTCCTCAAAGTGCTCCTCGGGTAAAGCCAGGGAGTCTTCTAGTGGTACTCGTGTGAATAAGGATGTCACATTGAAGCTAACTAGTAGGTCTTCATTTTTCGGCCGCATTTCCTGTAGTACTTTCACGAACTCAGCCGAGTTTTTCACATGGTATGGACCATAACCCACCAAGGGTTTTAGCATCTGTGATAAATGCTTAGCAATACCGTATGTCGGCGAGTTAATAGTGTTTCAAATAGGTCGTAATGGGACACCTTCTTTGTGGACCTTTGGCAGGCCATAGAGACGTGGTGGTGCCGGTGCCCTCAGGTACAGCTTCCTGATGATATCCTTCTCTAGTCCCGAGTTGTTGAGCATCTCAACGGTCTTGCGGGTCACTGTTGTGGTGGGGTCCTTCCTTAGTCTAGCCAGGTCCATCTGCGGTAAGGAAAGTTTGCCAGGAGAATTGCAACACCTAAAGGACACCTTCAAGAAAAATGGATACAGTGAGACACAAATAAGGAGAGCTCTGAAGACCGACAACAAGAAGAGAGACCGGATGAAGACAAAGCAATGGGCTGTGCGTTCTTGCCATACGCGGGTCCTCCGACGTCCAAGATCGCGAGAATTCTCAAGAAATATAAAGTGAAGACCGTTTTCCGCGCAGCAGGAAAAATCAAAGTCCTTCTTGGTTCAACCAAGGATCCACTAGGTCTGACGGCACCAGGTGTGTACAAGATCGGATGCGAATGTGGGATGCAATATATAGGACAGACGCAGCGTTGTATCTCACAGTGCCGCAGTGAACACATTAGGCATGTACGCTTGGGTCAGACCAACAAATCTGCTGAGGCGGAACATAGCATTGACGAGAAACACACCTTCGATTTCGAGGACACAAAGAAAACATGCAGAACAAACGGATTTTGGGACTCAGTAATCAAAGAGTCCATAGAAACACGGTTACACGACAACCTAATCAACCGCGACAGTGGCTACCATCTCAGCACAGCCTGGGAGCCTGCTATTAGGAAAATCAGAGAAGAACGTTCCGTTCCACCAAGGGCCGCGGACGGAGCCGACAGAGACGGACGCCGGGACTCGAACCCCGCGCACGCGTCCCTCCCACCACCGGCCGATCCAGGCGCTTCGGCTGATTCCGCGGGCGCGTGATTGGCCGGCCGCGGGAAGCGGTCCAGCAGAGATATAAGCCCGCGACCGACGATACCCCGACACTTCGCCTGAAGACGATGGAGACGCATTCCATCGAAACGTTGCTACGAGACGACGATGCTCCTCGGCTGACAACCCGTGAAAACTTCATATAAGAAAAGATAACTGTCTAGATATTTTTCAGATTATGAAAGACCGTGTAGAAGTGCAATTTTTTTTGTACAAAACTTGAAGTACTTTATATGATACTGCAAACTCTCACGGTTTTTTTTATTGTATTTGGAAATCAGGGAGTTTTCGTGTGAACATCCTATATTTCGAAACTCAAAACATGCCTACAGCTGTGACGTTAGTCGGTAAGTTGGTCCATAGTTTGATGCATAGTCCCTGTGTTTACTATGTCACTGGTTAAACAAGATAAGATTTTTCGCAATGTCGACTTCATTCTGTTATTGTCTTTTGGACAATATTCTCCATTCAGAAGAAGAAATTCTTAGGCGCTAAATTCCTTGCAGGTAATCGCGTGGTTCGTACTGACATTAATTTGCCACACTCCCTATCTCTTTCTAATAACAGATACTTTCACCTCCACCCTCCCCACCCCTCGAGTTTTATCGTTAAGATTCCTGTCTAATCACAGTATATGGAGCGCAGTTGTCTTTGAACAAAGGTCTTCAGAATCCGCAGTAACTCACTGAAAAAATGGTCCACATGTTGGCCTTGAGCACAGATACAGGGTGATTATAATTTAAGTTCCAGTTTCCAAACGCTGTGGAAAGAAAACCACTGTTCACAATGACGTCAAATTTAAACAGCATGTTATTGAGGCCAGGGAAACGTCACGGAATAAACATAACTTTAACGAAAACGTAACCAACAGATGGCGCTATAAGCGCCAGAATGTGGATACTAACAGATGCAAAGCTAACTGCTGTTCCTTAGTTCGTGTCCGAGATGCCAAACTTGACGGTATCCGTGAAGGATCGCGCGCGGCTGGTAGAGTCATTTTACAAGAACGGTGACTTTGCACCAGTAGACCTGCGGAGCACTCAAGCGTATGAAGAAAGTCACTGGTCCGATACCTGCTAAGGGCCAGGAGAAAATGATTACAAAATTCGAAGAGACAGGACCTTTTGAAGTACAGCGTGCCAGAGGGAGGAAAGCAGTGCATACGACGTCTGTCGAAGGTGTGGCCACAGCACTGCAGGAGCGGTTGAGCGGTGGTGTGCGAACATGCAGTGCACGAGCGTTGGACTTGCCTTTGAGCACAGTTCATAAAATCCTACGAAGCATCCTGCATTGCTATCCATTCAAAATTACCAGTGTTTAGGAATTTCTTCCTGCGGACCAGACAAAACGTACGCTCTGGAATTTCTTGCTCACATGGAAGTGGACAATGAAAGGCCATGGAACATTCTGCAAAGCGTATTACCACCTCCAAGGAGATGTCAATAGCCAGAATTGCGGAATGTGGGCAACGGAACGTCCGCATGCACATCGACAGGTACCACTTCAGTCTGCAAAGGTGACTGTGTGGTGCTGGTTAATAGAATCGTTTATCATAGGGCCCCCTTTTTTTTTTTTTTCAAGGAGATGAGTCCTGTTACCTGTACCGTCACTAGTAAATGCTATGAGAGTCTTTTGCGCACCAACGTCATTCCATCCCTTTAACAGCACGGATGCGTAGGTAGGATCAGTCTGTGAAAACAGACCCTTATAAGGGCACTCTCCTGTCAATGTGACTGTTTGCCTATCTGCCCATCCGTTCTAAGCCTTTTCTCTCAGGAACAGGTAAATGTATCAAACTGAAATTTATGACAAATGTGAAGGACTACAATCCCTTGGCAATTCAAAAAAAGTGAACCTCCAAAATCAATGCAGTCAAAAGAAACAGCCAATTTATGTCATATATTTTGATACTTGTGGCTCATACATCAAAACTTCCAGCGTACTTCCTGTTGACCTAGAATCATGAAGTTTGCCAAGAACCAAGGTTTCACACTACAACTAAAGGAAAATATCCTAAAATTGTTAATATCTAATTATAATGTACAATTTTTTTTGTCATTCGTTATCACACTGTCATTTCATGACGTGGGAGCTACAGGTGTTTCCTTGTAGTTCTCATTTTAATTTTCCACACAGCTAAAAGTTCTGAGGTGTTGCATTTTTCTGTTTCCAGAATGACTGATCCCACGATCTCCAAGTGTTCTAATAATGACTGTAATTATCTGAGCAGAATGGGAGGTATATTCATCATGTTAGTACAACATTGATTGGCCAGTGGCATGTCTTCCAGTAATTGCAATGGCGTATATGTTAGGAACGGTAGATTCTGTGGGATATTTAGAATCCCATGATATGAATCTTGAAAAGCCCTCACACATCACATTCTGAAAAGAAAGCTCATTGTTTATCTACTTCTCCCAGCCAGCACGCAATTCCATTTGATTGGTGGTATATCTTGGAAAGATTGTTTTGCCTGTGCTCTGTAAATCATGGTTCATTTGCAAATCAAATCTTGCAGAGAAAGGCCACGTCACTTAAAAGTTATTGTAGATACTGTTTGGCGACCTGTAAGCTATTTTGAAAGTATTTTCCATGAAACTTCTGATGGAGTGAAATGTGGAAAGGATGAAATGTATTGGAATGTGGTATTCACAGAACACTTCTTTGGCTGATCCCATCTGCATATTCAAGCTGCCTCAAAGCGACATGCGTGTTACCACTGCTAACATATTAGTTGCATTTCTCTCACTTTGGTGACATTCGTTATAAAGGAAAACTGTCCATTGACTACCAAATACACTGCAAAGGTCTAAACAACTTTGTACACTAGTTGTCAGATCGCCACAACAACACAGGATAGTCTGATAGGCCCTAAACATAAGGATGAACACACAGACTGATCACAGATGACCATATGCGGAGGGAAGGGGGGCTCACAGCCCATCCCTAGGTCTCAGGGAACAAAAAAAATAAAGCATAGTCAGGGTCTTTTTTCTTCAAAGATAATGATTTAAAAGTTTTTAAAAGGTTGATGTTATAGCCTTTAATCACCAATAATTGAGTGGATATTCAAACACACTCACTTGGAAACAATAGCTGGTTACATGATAACAACTCAGTATCTCTTCTTCGACTGCCGTGCCGTGACGTGCGGCCGGCGCCGTTCATAGATAGGTGGCGCTCCCGCGCTCAGCCGAGTTGCGGAGCGCCTCTATCGCCGTTTGCGTGTACTTTCGTGGTGACACTGTAAATGTCGTGGCACTGTCACAACAGTTGAGACCTGGAACTTTGTTATGGTAACTTACAAAATATTAAAATGCCCCATATACTCATGTCTTGCCACTGCCCCCCCCCTTTTCTATAAGCTATTGTATCGCATCTGGTAAAACAAGGGAGACTTTGTAGAGTCTCTTTCCCTGACAGTAACAGAGTGGTTTTCAATGTTGTTACCTTGCTACTATTTGATTAAGTTCCATACACATTATGTCATTCAAGTCCTCTTCGAAGGCTACTTCCAATGGCACAGAAAAAATTATATATTTCCATAAAAAAAGTATGTGTCACCATTCAGCAGCTATAAACTTTAAACATTACTCATGTATGTGTCAAAAAATTTGCTCCTACTGCACCTACTCATTCTAGATATAAAATTACTGCCAGATTAAAACTGTGCGCTGGGTCTTCACTCGATCCCAAAAGTTGTGTGTGTGTGGGTGTGGGTCGTGAAGCTTGCCTAGACAGCTCAGTTGGTGAGGCACTGCCTGTGAAAGCCAGGGTTCTGGGTTTGAGTCCAGGTCGAGCACACAGTTTTAATCTGCCAGGAAGATTCATAACAGGCTACTCTCTACTAAAGAGTGAAATATTCATTCCTGAAGCAATGTTCTATTGGGTGGCTAAGTCATTTTTCCTGCATCCTTTCCTCCAGCATATGTGTGAGATCTTCTGTCTAGTTCGGAAAGTAATAGAGTGGTACCAGCAGGACCATTGGAGTTGTGACTGAGGGCGGGGAAGAGACAGAGACAGAGTGAGAGTGCATGATGCGTCAGGCTTGGATAGCTCAGTCAGTAACGGCATTGCCCATGTGAAGCAAGATTCCAGGTTTGAGTCTCTGTCCTGCAAGAGTTTTACTGTCAGGAAGTTTCTAAACACTGCACACTCAACTCCAGAATGCAAGACTCATCCTGCATTGTACTGCATATATTAGAGTGTCCCTTCTCAGCTGTCTGATTTACATTTCAATGTAAGGATGCACTAGAGCCCAAACTAAAAAACCACCTAGAGACTAATTTATTTGGTACCCGGTTCTTCGTTAACTTTAACACTATTAAACTTCAAGACTTTGATAGCCAACGATGATCAGTAGTTCATCAATGTGTCATAATTTGATTGTAAACACAATTGATTAAACATTTTAGCTTGGTGCAGTAAATACACACAAATTTCATTGTAACCCAAAAATGGAAAATCTATGCTGCCAATCTAGCAAATGATTATTTCACACAATCTATACACAGATTGGAACCTACTCATCAAATCAATAACACTGCCATACTGATGACATAAATTCATTTAAAATCATGAAATTCCTCTCTCAACTTTTTCTGTTCCAACACCATACAGATTTGATTCATTGATCAATAATTATGTGGTTCCATTTGATTATATTATCCACTTGTAATATAGGACAAGTCACTTCAATCTAATGTCTCCATGGAGAAAAAAGGGAAGGGGGGGGGGGGGATAGAGAGATAGCGGTACAAGAAATATTATCATACCGTAAGGTGATTTTCTGAAACATGACATACATATTACAAACACAGTATTAATAGTACACACATTCTAGACTTATATTTAAGTCTCTGTCTACTGTGTGGCCACTGGCAGCCACAGCAGGGGCCTAAACCATAGTAGGCTATGCCGGCTGGCCTGGTGCGGAAACAACTGTCCCACACTTACAGCAGTCAATGTATTAAAAGTTATTCAGTGGTCAAAGTGCACATCCCTGTCATGTATCACACTGAACGGCCCCACGTTCAGGCCTGCACCCAGTCCCTGTAGTCACATACTGATAGTTGTTCCAAAATATACACGATTTTGTCCATTGCACTGCATGTCCTTATATGTGGTAAGTTTCATGTTTTCCTATTAGAGGTGTGCGGGGGACTTGTTATAACTTTAGACAAATTCTGAAACATAGCAGCTGTCAAGTCTCTTTAGTCTAAGATATCTACAACAAATTATGTTAAACCAGAGACACTTTTTTCTGTAATTTTCCATTTTGGAAATCATTTTCTACCAGAATCAGAGTACTGTCTATCTCTAGGAATTTAATCAATCTATTTGCATAAGCAGCTCTAATATTGTTGAGAAACCAGGTATTAGACATTCTAGTCTATTTGTATCTGTGTCATTTTTGAAACATTGTACACACTTCAAAAAATGTTTTGCATCACCCCGGTTCCCACAACTCCTGAAGATATACATTGACTGTGGATATTGTATCACAGACACAATCCCTTTGACTGTTCAGAAATGTCACTAAACCTGTCCAAAGATGTAAACAACCATGCATGAGCAGTGCCTCTTAGACGGAGGAGGTCTGACAGCCTATCAGTTCCAGTCATTCCACCAGGAAGGCGGTACACGGCTTGTGTTATCTGTAGTTCATCCATGCCTGGGAAGGCAATACCGCGGTTTGATCACGTCTGCATTGTTACTTTGTGCCAGAAAGGGCTCTCAACAAGGGAAGTGTCCAGGCATCTTGGAGTGAATGAAAGCGATGTTCTTGGAGTGAATGAAAGCGATGTTGTTCGGACATGAAGGAGATACAGAGGGACAGGAACTGTTGATGACATGCCTCACTCAGGCCTCTCAAGAGCTACTACTGCAGTGGATGATCACTACCTATGGATTATGGCTTGGAGGAACCCTGACAGCAATGCCACCATGTTTAAAAATGCTTTCTGTGCAGCCACAGGACATCTTGTTATGACTCAAACTGTGCTCAATAGGCTGCATGATGTGCAACTTCACTCCCGACGTCCATGGCAAGGTCCATCTTTGCAACCACGACACCATGCAGTACAGTACAGATGGGCCCAACAACATGCCAAATGGACCGCTCAGGATTGGCATCACGTTCTCTTCATTGACGAGTGTCGCATTTACCTTTAACCAGACAATTGTCGGAGACACATTTAGAGACAACACAGTTGGGCTGAATGCCTTAGACGCACTGTCCAACAAGTGCAGCAAGGTAGAGGTTCCCCGATGTTTTGGGATGGCATTACGTGGGGCCGACGCACACCGGTGGTGGTCATGGAAGGCATTGTAAAGGCTGTATGATACGTGAATGCCATCCTCCAGCTGATAGTGCAACCACATCAGCAGAATATTGGCAAGACATTTGTCTTCATGGAAGACAATTCACGCCCCTATTGTGCACATCTTGTGAATGACTTCCTTCAGGATAATAACATCGCTCGACTAGAATGGCCAGCATGTTCTCAAGATATGAACTCTATCAAACATGGCTGGGATGGACTGAAAAGGGCTGTTTATGGATGATGTGACCCACCAAGAACTCTGAGGCATCTACGCCGAATCGCTGTTGATGAGTGGGACAATCTGAACCAACAGTGCCTTGATGAACTTTTGGATAGTATGCCACAACGAATACAGGCATGCATCAATGCAAGAGGACATGCTACTGGGTATTAGAGGTAGCGGTGTGTACAGCAACCTGAACCACCACCTCAGGAGGTCTCGCTGTAAGGTGGTACAACATGCAATGTGTGGTTTTCATGAGCAATAAAAAGAGCAGAAATGATGTTTATGTTGATCTCTGTTCTAATTTTCTGTACAGGTTCTGAAACACTCAGAACTGAGGTGATGCAAAACTTTTTTTGGTGTGTGTGTATTTCAACTAATCCTTATTTTCCTTTTTTCTTATTTTTAATACTACTCCACTCTGAATGAACAGCTTGTTGCATCCAACTGTCCTTCAGTTATTTCCTCATTCACTTCCTTTATTGGCTGATTTAATATTTCAACATCTTCTGCAGACTTCTGGAGCTTTAGTCTCTGAATGGTTTTTCATTTCATTTCTTATCAATGGTCCCGGGAACATAGAAAGGAATAGTTCCTCATGTGTTACAAAATGCTTCAGTCCATTCTGATTTCTTTCACACTTCAATTGTTGTACAACATCTACGAAATTATTGCTGAGTTTATTTGAAATTTTTACTCCATCTGGAACTAAGGCACACTGAATAAAATAAGAATACTGATTTTTATAGCTAAAGATAGATCTATTAAAAGTGGTGCCGTTATGAAAATGTGTGCAAATCTCAAACAAGTCTACAAAACTGAAATTAAATTAACCAAATGTGTAGCAAATTATAGCTACATTTTGAAATCTAAAAATAGTTGTAAGGTGGCATGTCATTAAAAGTGAAATAAACCTACACAAAATAGACAACACCATTCCCATAGATTCTAATTCATTAAATGAATACTTTTTACACCACACAAGCTGTCACCACCCAAGCTGAAACAACAACTCAGTTGCTGAGACACTTCTAACACAAACAAAAATTATAGCTATCTTCCTGTGGTCTAAAATTACTCTTTACGATATTAGCAAAGCATTTAACAAGCTTGGAGATTCTACTATGGAAAAAGTAACTTTTTCACAAAGAACACAGCAAATGAAATGAAAATGTCATTCCTTTATCTAGCCAACAGAATCCTGGCAGATCGTATTTTTACTGAAGCTCTTAAAATCACTGTTCCCCTCCCATTGTTTAAGAAAGGAGAAAGATGCTCCCCTAAAATTATAGAACAATCTCAGTTGTTCCAATTGTATCAGACATAATGTAAAGCTGTTTATATAAACAAATATATGACTATTTTGAAAACAACAGGTTACAGAATGCAAATCTGTCAGCAGCAAAACCAATACTAAATATGTTAGATATTATACACTGAAGCACCAAAGAAACTGGTATAGGGATGCGTATTCAAATACGTAGATATGTAAACAGGCAGAATACGGCACTGCTGTCGGCAATGCCTATACGAGACAACAAGTGTCTGGCACGGTTGTCAGATCAGTTACTGCTGCTTCAATGGCAGATTACCAAGATTTAAGTGAGCTTGAACATAGTGTTATAATTGGTGCAGGAGTGATGGGACAAAGCATCTGTGAGGTAGTGATGAAGTGGGATTTTCCCATACAACCATTTCACGAATGTACCGTAAACACCAGGTATCTGGCAAAACATCTAATCTCCGACATCACTGCAACTGGAAAAAGATCCTGCGAGAAAGGGACAAACAATGACTGAAGAGAATTGTTCATCATGACAGAAGTGCAACTCTTCTGCAAATTGCTGCAGGTTTCAATGCTGGACCATCTACAAGTGTCAGTGTGTGAACCATTCAATGAAATATAATCGATATGGGCATTTGGAGCTGAAGGCCCACTCGTGTACCCTTGATGATTGCACAACACAAAGCTTTATGCCTCACCTGGGCCTGTCAGCACTAACATTGGACTGTTGATGACTGGAAACAAGTTGCCTGGTTGGATGAGTCTCATTCTAAATTGTATTGAGGAGACGGATGTGTACGGGTATGGAGACAACCTTATAAATCCATGGACCCTGCATGTCAGCAGGGGACTGCTCAAGCTGGTGGAGGCTCTTTAACGGTGTGGGGCATGTGCTGTTGGAGTGATATGGGACCCCTGATATGTCTAGATATGACTCTGACACGTACATAAGCATCCTGTCTGATCACTTGCATCCATTCATGTCCATTGTGCATGATAATGGACTTACCAATTAAAACGGATTGCCTTTCAGTACTCTCAAAATGAGAAAATTCAATTAGATAATAAAATTAAATCTATACGGTCAATAGTTAAAAGAACACCAGGAAATCATATTGATAAATAGTAATAGTAGTAATAGTAGTAGTTTATTCATCCAGCGACAATGTACATTGTATGGATTTCGTCAAAGAACATAGTATAACAAAAGTAAGAAAAGGGTGTACCATTTCCTACATAACACAATGGTTCATTGAACCCATCACAATATTTTTGGGCAATACAACTTTGATTACTGTAATAATATAAAAGTATGGGAAGGATATTTTACATGAAATACATTACAAGTAAATAATTGATTTAACACTTTTGTTCGGGGCCTTATACATGTTCAGAAAAATTAACATTGAAGCTGTGGGAAGCATTTGATTTATGGTACTACTAACATACAGTAAATAAATGTAGTTACTTGCTACAAGGTTGCTGCAGATATTCATTTATACCGTAATACCAGCTGGTCGTTAAGTATTTAAATATTGCTTCCTTGAATGTAGTCAATGTTTTTATTTCTTTTGGCTGAGTTGGAAGTTTGTTGTACAAAATAGTACACTGAATGTTGGTTTGTTTTTGAGTTAAACCTTTGTTTACTCTTTTTATGTGGATGTCATTGCACATTCTTGTATCATACGAATGAAGATCTGAGTTGGTTTTATAATTATCAATGTGCATTTTTATATTAACAACTTCTTTTTATATAGAGGCATGGTAATGGTAGAATATTTAGGTGTTGAAATAACTGTTTGGAAGGTGTTAGCCTTGTACTGTTTGAAATTATCATAACAGCTTGCTTATGTAAGGTGAAGATGGTTTTCATGTTTGCCTTATTAAGCCCCCAGAGGATTAGGCCATATGTGATAGCAGAATGGAGGTAAGCAATGTAGACAGTTCTGCTACACTCTCTACTACACACAGTACTAATTATGTGCAATGCAAAGCAAGCAGAACTTAACTTGTTAGTGAGGCAGACAATGTGGGCTTCCCAGTCTAAATTTTCATCAATTTGCACACCAAAGAATTTTGTGACAGCTATCCTTTCAATTTCTTTATTTTGAATTTTGAGGTTCACATTATGATGAGACTGTTTTCTGTAATGTATGTAATTAGTTTTTGAAATATTTAAGGTTAGCCTGTTCAGTTCAAACCAGTTTTGTATGTATTCCAAAACTCTGGTTGCAGATGTTGGCAATACCCTATTTATGTCTGTTACAACATATTTGTGTCATCAGCAAACGAAGTTATGTGCTTACCACTGATTGGGATATATATATATATATATATATATATATATATATATATATATATATATATATATATATATATATATATATAAAAACAAAGATGATGTGACTTACCAAATGAAAGTGCTGGCAGGTCGACAGACACACAAACGAACACAAACATACACACAAAATTCAAGCTTTCGCAACAAACTGTTGCCTCATCAGGAAAGAGGGAAGGAGAGGGAAAGACGAAAGGATGTGGGTTTTAAGGGAGAGGGTAAGGAGTCATTCCAGTCCCGGGAGCGGAAAGACTTACCTTAGGGGGAAAAAAGGACGGGTATACACTCGCACACACACACATATCCATCCACACATATACAGACACAAGCAGACATATTTAAAGGCAGAGATGTCAGTTGAGGCGGAAGTGCAGAGGCAAAGATGTTGTTGAATGACAGGTGAGGTATGAGTGGCGGCAACTTGAAATTAGCGGAGGTTGAGGCCTGGTGGATAACGGGAAGAGAGGATATATTGAAGTGCAAGTTCCCATCTCCAGAGTTCTGATAGGTTGGTGTTAGTGGGAAGTATCCAGATAACCCGGACGGTGTAACACTGTGCCAAGATGTGCTGGCCGTGCACCAAGGCATGTTTAGCCAGGGTGATCCTCATTACCAACAAACACTGTCTGCCTGTGTCCATTCATGCGAATGGACAGTTAATTGCTAGTCATTCCCACATAGAAAGCATCACAGTGTAGAAAGGGTCAGTTGGTAAATCACGTGGGTGCTTTCACACGTGGCTCTGCCTTTGATCGTTACACCTTCCGGGTTACAGGAGTCGTGTGAAGTTAGCACCCTTTTTTTCAGAAATATATATTTTTTTCAGAGTTCTTGATAGATATGAAATAGTTCTAGAGTTCTTTGTACAAAATTTCAATAGTTCTGCAGAATTTAGCGAAGAAAACAACAATACTCGAAAAAATTTTCGTACCCAAATCATTCTTTGTCAATTTCCGCAAAATGTAAATAAGTATGACAGTACTGAGCACAGTTCTGAATAGAGCTCCAAGAGTTCTATCGAAAATCCCAGTAACATTTTTTTGTGCAGCTAATAGTTTACGAGATAATTGCAATTTAAGGAGAATATTCTTTCTCTTACTGTGAAGTTGGCACCCTTTTTTTAAGAAATTTATATTTTTTTCAGAGTTCTTGACAGATATGCCATAGTTCTAGAGTTCTTTGTACAAAATTTCAATAGTTCTGTAGAATTTAGCGAAGAAAACAACAATATTCGAAAACATTTTCGTATCGAAAACATTCATTGTCAATTTTCGCAAAAATTAAACTCGTACAACAGTTCTGACGACGGTTCTGAACAGAATCCCAAAAGCTCTATCGAAAATGCCAATAACATTTTTCTATGGCTATAATAGTTTATGAGATAAATTGATTTAATGTGGGACACACTTTCTCTACAGAAAATATAAATATATTCGTACAACAGTTCTGATGACAGTTCTGGACACCACGTGAAGAGTTCTATCGAAAATCCTGGTAGTATTTTTTTGTGCAGGTAATAGTTTAAGAGGAAATTGCAACATAATTAAGAACTCTATAAGAGCTCCCACTGTGAAGCTGGCACCCTTTTTTACAGAAATATATATTTTTTTCAGAGTTCTTGATAGATAATCCATAGTTCTAGAGTTCTTTGTACAAAATTTCAATAGTTCTGCAGAATTTAGCGAAGAAAACAACAGTACTCCTAAAAATTGTGGTATCGAAACGATTTTTGGTCGATTTTTGCAAAAAGTAAATTCGTACAACAGTTCTGAGGACAGTTCTCAACAGAGCCCCAATAGTTCTATCGAAAATACAAATAACATTTTTTTGTGCAGCTAATAGTTTGCGAGATAATTGCAATTTAAGGAGAAAGTCTTTTCACTTACTGTGAAGTTGGCACCCTTTTTTTCAGAAATGTACATTTTTTTCAGAGTTCTTGATAGAAATGCCATAGTTCTAGAGTTCTTTGTACAAAATTTGAATAGTTCTGCAGAGTTTAGCGAAGAAAACAACAAAATTCGAAAAAATTTTCGTATAGCAAACATTATTTGTTAATTTTCGCGATAAGTAAATTCGTACAACAGTTCTGAGGACAGTTCTGAACAGAACCCCAATAGTTCTACCGAATATCCCAATAACAGTTTTTTGTGCAGCTAATAGGTTACGAGATAATTGCAATTTAAGGAGGAAACCTCTTCACTTACTGTGAATTTGGCACCCTTTTTTTCAGAAATGTACATTTTTTTCAGAGTTCTTGATAGAAATGCCATAGTTCTAGAGTTCTTTGTACAAAATTTGAATAGTCCTGCAGAATTTTGCGAAGAAAACAACAAAATTCGAATAAATTTTCGTATCGAAAACATTCTTTGTCAATTTTCGAAAAAAATAAATTCGTACAACAGTTCTGAACAGAACACCAAGAGCTCTATCGAAAATCCTAATAACATCTCTTTGTGGCGGTGATAGTTTATACGGTAACTGTTTTGATGGAAGACCTACTGTATCCACAGAAAAAAATTAAATCTTGCAACAGTTTTGATGAACAGTTCTGGATAACACCCCAAGACATCTATCGATAATCATAACAACATTTTTTGTGGTTATAATAGTTTGCAAGATAATTGATTAATTGTGGGGCTCACTTACTCTAAAAAAAATTATGTCTATTCGTATGCTCTGATGACAGCTCTGGATAGCAATGTAAGAGTTCTATCGAAAATACTGGTAACATATTCTGTGCAAGTGTATTGATTACATAGTGTATTGTTTAGTGTATCCTGAAGAAGAGTTGTTGACGGACCTGTACATCACAGCCTGTAGTTTTTACTGGTACTTTGAAATTTAATAATGCAAGACTGTCAATAGATTCAGGAATGAAACTTTTATCAAAGAATTGGTATATTGTGAGCTCCAGGTGAAAAAAATTGTAAATCTCTGGAATACACTGTGCAGTGAATATTGATGTTTTCTTACATACTGAATTACACGTAAATGTTATTTTAGGTTCAATGTACTTAACGCTATTCCAAATAAAAGATAAAAAACAAATTTTATTCTTTGAATTATTACATTGTTGAAACAGCAAACCAGTAATATTTACGTTTCATGTTTTGATTATTTAAAAAAAAATGTATTTTAAGAGTAAATTTTTTCTCCTAATGATTTAAGAACATAATATGAGATACTGCAGCTTAAAATACTTAATCCATTGTTGAATAATGTGATTCAGTGTGTATGCAAGCACTATATTATTATTCATCCATAGCTTTGTTTATGTAGCTTTAATAGTGGATGAGATACCGGTAACAGTATCTCGGTATGCAAACACGTTGATTACAGAAAACTGAAACTAAAGATTTGTATCTTTTGTATCTTTGTATCTGCTTATCACTAGGCCGCTAATTTAGTCTAGTACTGAGTGATAAAGGAGCTCAGAGTGTTTGAATGACATTGTTTCTCAAGTATTGTACATTAATATAGCGGTGTATTGGTGTCCATCAAGTAAGTTGCATAGTAACCACGCCAACCGCACTCCACCAGAGCTCATTGTACCTCTGGTGCGCTTCTCGACAGGTGTGACACCACCTGGTTAGTGGCGTGTGTGAATGTATCTGCCCTCTCAGCCATCTGATTTGCACTGACGAGCCTTCTCTCTTTGAATCATCTAAGCGTGCACATCCCACGCTTCCACCTACAGTTACTACAATCAGTCTTAAGAAGGTGTACCGGCATTTGTACAGTGCTGAACATTTAGACTTTTTGTATTTAGTAGAATATATATCCGGATTTTCGGTTATCCGGATTACTTCCGGTCCCACATAGTCCGGATAAAAGAGCTTCTTGTGTACCGCACTGCACAAAGTAACATTGTTTATGTCTCACATAATTCCAAAATAAAGGTGAGAATTTACGATCCGTCCTCATAGCTGTACTTCTAGCAGTACCTCATCTCCTGCTTTCCCAATTTTGCAGAAGCTGTCCTACGAAAATTGCAGAAGTAGCACTCCTGGTAGAAAGGATATTGTGACGATGTTCCTTCGTCACAGCCTGGGGTTAGAGACCCGGCCCAGTACACAGTTTTTATCTGCCAGTAAGTTTTACATTGGCGCACACCCACTGCAGAGTGAACACACAATCTATTTCATAATCTATTGGCACCATAAAAATGTTATTAGGATTTTTAAAAGAACTCTTTCGGTGCTATCCAGAAAGGGTTGTGCCAATTTATTATAATGTAGACCAAGTGGATCTCTCGTAAATGATATTATCTCATTAATTGTTATCCCCACAAAAAATGTTATTACAGTTTTCGGTAGAACTCTTAGGTTCCTATTAAGAAATGCCATCAGACCTTTTTTACGAATTTATTACTTTTACATGACAAAAGTGAGTCTCACATTAATTATCTCATATAATGTCATCGTCACGAAAAATGTTGTTATAGTTTTTGGTAGAACTCTGTAGGTGCTATTTAGAACTGTCATCAGAACTATTCTACGAATTTTGTTTTCATAGAGAAAGTATGAGATTAAAACAATTATCGTATAAACTATTATCGCCACAAAATTGTTTTTATCAGTTTCAATACAACTCTTCTGGTGCTATCGAGAAATGCCAATAGAACTGTTATACAAATTTATTTTTTCCAAACTGACAAATAATTTTTTACTATACCAAAATTTTGCCCAGTTATTGTTTTCTACCCGAAATTCTGCAGAACTTTTCGTGTTTTGAGCAGGGAAATCTAGAACTATTGCATACATATAAAGAACTATTAAAAAATGTATATTTCTCGTAAAAGGGGTGCCAACTTCACGGGAAATGCTCATAAGCATTCCTTATTAAATGCAGTTACTACGTAAACAATACACTTGCACAGAATATGTTACCAGTATTTTCGATAGAACTCTCACATTGCTATCCAGAGCTGTCATCAAAACATACGAATAGACATAATTTTTTTTAGAGTAAGTGAGCCCCACAATTAATCAATTATCTTACAAACTATTATAACCACAAAAAATGTTATTATGATTATCGATAGATGTCTTGGGGTGTTATCCAGAACTGTTCATCAAAACTGTTGCAAGATTTAATTTTTTTCTGTGGATACAGTAGGTCTTCCATCAAAACAGTTACCGTATAAACTATCACCGCCACAAAGAGATGTTATTAGGATTTTCGATAGAGCTCTTGGTGTTCTGTTCAGAACTGTTGTACGAATTTATTTTTTTCGAAAATTGACAAAGAATGTTTTCGATACGAAAATTTATTCGAATTTTGTTGTTTTCTTCGCAAAATTCTGCAGGACTATTCAAATTTTGTACAAAGAACTCTAGAACTATGGCATTTCTATCAAGAACTCTGAAAAAAATGTACATTTCTGAAAAAAAGGGTGCCAACTTCACAGTAAGTGAAAAGACTTTCTCCTTAAATTGCAATTATCTCGCAAACTATTAGCTGCACAAAAAAATGTTATTTGTATTTTCGATAGAACTATTGGGGCTCTGTTGAGAACTGTCCTCAGAACTGTTGTACGAATTTACTTTTTGCAAAAATCGACCAAAAATCGTTTCGATACCACAATTTTTAGGAGTACTGTTGTTTTCTTCGCTAAATTCTGCAGAACTATTGAAATTTTGTACAAAGAACTCTAGAACTATGGATTATCTATCAAGAACTCTGAAAAAAATATATATTTCTGTAAAAAAGGGTGCCAGCTTCACAGTGGGAGCTCTTATAGAGTTCTTAATTATGTTGCAATTTCCTCTTAAACTATTACCTGCACAAAAAAATACTACCAGGATTTTCGATAGAACTCTTCACGTGGTGTCCAGAACTGTCATCAGAACTGTTGTACGAATATATTTATATTTTCTGTAGAGAAAGTGTGTCCCACATTAAATCAATTTATCTCATAAACTGTTATAGCCATAGAAAAATGTTATTGGCATTTTCGATAGAGCTCTTGGGGTTCTGTTCAGAACCGTCCTCAGAACTGTTGTACGAGTTTAATTTTTGCGAAAATTGACAATGAATGTTTTCGATACGAAAATGTTTTCGAATATTGTTGTTTTCTTCGCTAAATTCTACAGAACTATTGAAATTTTGTACAAAGAACTCTAGAACTATGGCATATCTGTCAAGAACTCTGAAAAAAATACAAATTTCTGAAAAAAAGGGTGCCAACTTCACAGTAAGTGAAAAGATTTTCTCCTTAAATTGCAATTATCTCGTAAACTATTAGCTGCACAAAAAAATGTTACTGGGATTTTCGATAGAACTCTTGGAGCTCTATTCAGAACTGTGCTCAGAACTGTCGTACTTATTTACATTTTGCGGAAATTGACAAAAAATGATTTCGAAGCGAAAATTTTTTCGAGTATTGTTGTTTTCTTCGCTAAATTCTGCAGAACTATTGAAATTTTGTACAAAGAACTCTAGAACTATTTCATATCTATCAAGAACTCTGAAAAAAATATACATTTCTGAAAAAAAGGGTGCCAACTTCACAGTAAGTGAAAAGATTTTCTCCTTAAATTGCAATTATCTCGTAAACTATTAGCTGCACAAAAAAATGTTACTGGGATTTTCGATAGAACTCTTGGAGCTTTATTCAGAACTGTGCTCAGAACTGTCGTACTTATTTACATTTTGCGGAAATTGACAAAGAATGTTTTCGATACGAAAATTTTTTCGAGTATTGTTGTTTTCTTCGCTAAATTCTGCAGAACTATTGAAATTTTGTACAAAGAACTCTAGAACTATTTCATATCTATCAAGAACTCTGAAAAAAATATACATTTCTGAAAAAAAGGGTGCTAACTTCACACGACTGGTTACAGGACTGGAGTAGGTGGTGGTGGGAGGGTGCATGGGACAGGTTTTACACCAGGGGCGGTTACAAGGGTAGGAGCCAGAGGGTAGGGAAGGTGGTTTGGGGATTTCATAGGGATGAACCAAGAGGTTACAAAGGTTAGGTGGACAGTGGAAAGACACTCTTGGTGGAGTGGGGAGGATTTCATGAAGGATGGATCTCACTTCGGGGCAGGATTTGAGGAAGTCGTATCCCTGCTGGAGAGCCACATTCAGAGTCTGATCCAGTCCCGGGAAGTACCCTGTCACAAGTGGGACACTTTTGGGGTGGTTCTGTGAGAGGTTCTGGGTTTGAGGGGATGAGGAAGTGGCTCTGGTTATTTGCTTCTGTACCAGGTCGGGAGGGTAGTTGCGGGATGCGAAAGCTGTTTTCAGGTTGTTGGTGTAATGGTTCAGGGATTCAGGACTGGAGCAGATTCGTTTGCCATGAAGGCCTAGGCTGTAGGGAAGGGACCGTTTGATATGGAATGGGTGGCAGCTGTCATAATGGAGGTACTGTTGCTTTTTGGTGGGTTTGATGTGGACGGATGTGTGAAGCTGGCCATTGGACAGATGGAGGTCAACGTCAAGGAAAGTGGCATGGAATTTGGAGTAGGACCAGGTGAATCTGATGGAACCAAAGGAGTTAAGGTTGGAGAGGAAATTCTGGAGTTCTTCTTCACTGTGAGTCCAGCTCATGAAGATGTCATCAATAAATCTGTACCAAACTTTGGGTTGGCAGGCCTGTCTGTTACCCCCAGAAACCATCCTTGTAACCATTGATGCCACTTCCCTATACACAAATATTCCACACGTCCAGGGCCTCGCTCCAGTGGACCACTTTCTTTCACACTGATCACCTGCCACCCTACCTAAACCCTCTTTCCTCATTACCTTAGCTAGATTCATCCTGACTCACAACTTCTTCATTTTCGAAGGCCAGACATACCAACAATTAAAGGGAAGAGCCATGGGTGCCAGGATGGCCCCCTCGTATGCCAACCTATTTATGGGTCGCTTAGAGGAAGCCTTCTTGGTTACCCAGGCCCAAACTCTTTGCCTTTAAATATGTCTGCTTGTGTCTGTATATGTGTGGATGGATATGTGTGTGTGTGCGAGTGTATACCTGTCCTTTTTTCCCCCCAAGGTAAGTCTTTCCGCTTCCGGGACTGGAATGACTCCTTACCTTCTCCCTTAAAACCCACATCATTTCGTCTTTCCCTCTCCTTCCCTCCTTCCTGATGAAGCAACCGAGGTCCTAGAAGGCTGCCTTGAGGTACTCTGATTGGTACAGTCTGCATGTCCGATCTGTACACAATGCTTTGGTTTTTATTGTTTGCTGAAGTAATTTCTACTACCTGTTTTCTATTGTGGAGATAGGACTGAAACCATTTTAATGCAACTCCTTGTATACCTATAACTTCTAGTTTGTCTAGCATGATATTATGACCAACAGTATCGAATGCCTATGATAACTCCAAGTTTATCCCTACTGTACTGTTATTTCTGTCAAGTCCCATTACAATGTTTTGGATAAATTGGGTAATTGCTGTTTCTGTACTCATGCCTTTGAGAAAACCATGTTTGTTTACAGACACGAGATGGAATTTTTTGAGGTAATTTGTAATTATATTTTTCATGACAAACTCTATTATTTTTGAAAATACAGATAACAAAGCTATTGGTCTATAGTTCCCAACTCCATATATATTACCCAATGGTTTTATTTTTGTAATTTTTAATCTTTGTGGGAACACCCCTTCTGTTAATGATATGTTTATGACATGTGAGAGTGGTTCTGCTATGACACCAGCACATATAATTATGACTGAACCTGGTACCTCATCAACTCCAGAGGAAATTTTATTTTTCATTGTTTTTATTATTTTAAGAACTTCTAATTTATTTGTGGGACATAGCGATATTGAATTACCGCTTTGCTTCTATTTGAACTGTGGTACTACTATTATTAGCAAAATTTTTCGCAGATTGACTGGAGTGTTTATGAAACAGTCATTTATGTAATTTGTGAGAGTACCATTTCTGAGTAACACACCACGATCATCTTTTAATACAATGTCATCTTGCTTTTTATCACTTTTGTTTGTTTCCTTTACTATATTCCATATTGCTTTCGACTTGTTTGCTGTCCCTATGATTACTTTGTCATTGTACATTGACTTGGCTGTTTTAATAAGAACCAGAACTGGCAGCCACGTTATAGGTCATCTTAAACATCTCAGCTTACAGCTTTTTCACTATGGATATCAGATTTTGGAGATGAAAATGTAAAAAAAGGTTAGCTTACTTTTCCTATTTTCATTCATTAATGCCACATGGCATCATGTTCTGGGGTAACTCTTCTCTGAGGAAGGCACAATATCTCGATGACCAGATGAGTCACCACTGTCAGGTGTGTTGGTGAACTGACCTCCTGGGGTGCACAGTTGACTTCTGTCTCCTCCCCCTGTCATCCGTGCTCAAGGGCACGTGTCAGTGGCTGATGATTGCATTGGCATGGATGTTGTTGACACACTGTCTACCCTGGCTGACAGCCCACAGTGTGTGATGACTGTCTTCTCAATTAGACACAGTGCACATTCCCAAGCCTTGCAGAGACTGTAGTTGCGGTCCCAATAGATAAGATTGTCCATGGTGTGTATTCTGATGGCCTCTCTAATAACAGTGTTACAGTATTTTGACATTTGTGCTAAAATACTGCTTCACTTGTATTCCATTGCATGCAAGTCAGAGAAACAGCACTTTGTGACTACCGACTTGTTGCAACACAACAGAGGCCACTGGTGTTCTTGATAGCAGTCTCTGTTGTGCGCACTGTTTGTCCGATGTGTGTTTCCACAGTGGTATAGAATCTGGTATACCCCTGCCTTCTGAAAACCGAGGTGATCTACAGTGCTCCCCAGTAATGGCCATATTTCACTGGGTGGGCAGAAGACAATTCTTACTCACTGCTTCTACAGTACGTGATCGGTTTCTCCCGGCAGTGCACGACAACAGCTAACTCTTTATCTGTTGCTTTGTCAACCACAGCATTTATATTGTACACCAGCATTCTCTTGGGAAAAACTGGACACACACTAATGAAGCACTGAGTAAAAAAGACTTCTCGCTGGATAATATGACCTTTTTGTGGTCCACATGTTATCATGTGGGGAGACATAATACTAAATGGGGGTACTGACTTCCAAATTTTTGAACATGGTACAATCACAGGTCAATGTTATTGAAATGCATGACTACATTGATCAGCACAGGTGGAAAAGCTCTCGTATGACAGGATATTGAGCAAATGGACTGGCCTGCCCATTCTCCTGACTTAAATGCCATCAAGCATGTGTGGGATGCATTTTGGGGAGATACTGCAGCAGATCCACATTGATCAATGACCATCCTGCAACTGTCAAGCACAATGGTGGGAAAGTGGAACATCCTACCACCAGAAGTCCTTACCAACCCTTGTGGCCAGGATGGGAGCATGTTGCAAAGCATGCACTGCAGTCTATTGTGATCAAACACACTATTAAGAAAGATGACCTCCTTTCTAATGCCCAGAGGACCATTACAAATTGAGGTGATTTCAGTGTTATCATCATCTTAAAAAAAAGGGTCGTTCTATTTGTCACATTGCATATTTCTGTTGGTCAACTTCTGTACTATATTGTAGTACATCTTTCAATGTACTGCCCAAGTTTCATTGAGCTATGTTAGTTGCTGGTGCCACATCATGAGGCAGTTACTTTAGTCCTTAAGATTTGCACCCACTTGTATTATTATGGCATCTGTGTGTGATCTTATAGTTTTAGTTAGATGGTTTGGACACTGACAGCCCAATGATGAAAGTTCTGAATCTTGAAATGCATTATTGTGTTGCATGAACATTGTGAAGTGTGTTGAATGGTACCACTCTACAACTAGCTCTTTCCATTTTTATATGGCTATGTCATTTTGAAAATTATATTTACCAATAGTTGCTTGAATGTTTCCAGTGTTGATGAGCTGGCAGTTGTGACCCATGGAAAGGGCCAGCTTGCAGTTTGGACCCAATGCTCTGTGGGTTTTTTTATTTGGGAATGGACAAAAGGAAAAGTATGTTGGCAGGAACTCAAAACCTTGGATGAAATGGAAACAGCATCCATTCATTCATCCATGGATCATATTCTGTAATCTCACCATGAAGGAGGACCTTCAGGTACATGGAGTGGGTCAGATTAGACGCAAAGAAGTGAAGATTACATGTGAACAGGTGGAAGCAGCCATGCCACTGATGGCTAACCTGCTCAAACTGATAGTTATGGTAGTTACAACTGTGTTACTTTATAAGTGTATGTTATGACTGAAACAGCACTCTGAAAAACTCCACTGCTCCTCCCCTAACAGTATTCAGCTGTTCTTTTTATCAAATACTTTAAACAAATCATTTATATAATTTTACAAAACTGCTACCAGCTGTCCAAATACAGGCAAAGTCAGGATGAACTTAATACATATACTACAATTACGGGAGTTTCTAATGAGATATTCTTTTACTTTGTGTTTAAATACACTTTAAGATGAAAATAAACAACGTCCCATGAAGGAATTACCCAAATGGGACGGAAATCGGTACATGTGATGTACAAGTACAGACAATTATGATTACAATTCCAGAAAAATGGGATGATTTACTCAAGAGGAAGAGCTTCACAAATTGAGCAAGACATTAACCTGTTGGTCTACCATCCAAGGCCCTTATTCAAGTAGTTATTCGGCTTGGCACTGATTGATAGTGTTGTTGGACGTCCCCCTTAAGGGTATCATCCCAAATTCTGTACAAATCATGTGTTAAATAAGCAAAATCCACAGCTGGTTGGGAGGACCTGGTTTCATAAACACGAAGGCAAGCAATAGAAACTCTCTCCATGTCTGAGCAGGCATTATCTTCGCAAAATCTAAGCCCCAGATGGTTTGCCGTGAAGGGCAGCAAAACAGGGTGTAGAATATTGTCAACATACCACAGTGCTCTAAGGATGCTGCATATGACAACCAGTATGGCGAGTGACAATCAGGCTGGTATTCCACCTCTGTCTATGTAGTATCATTGCCACAGATACTACTACAATGCCGCACCAACACAAGGTTGGCAGCCCGTCATCTGCTGAGCACAGCGCACTGTAGCGGGCTGTACAGCTTGACGGAACTGGAGTGTGCCTCATTCACTTCTTAGCTAGATTTCAACCTAGTCAGATGCACTTTCATAATTGGCCCTCAGCCAGTTCTGTAATATTTGCAATGATTCTCTGAGGAGGGCCCATCAGGCTTAGTCCCTGAGAATATGTTGTATTAGTTATAGCCGTAGCTGCAGTCATATAAACTACTGAAGATAAGTAATTTCATTGTACTATGTGTTTCTTGAATAATAATCCTTCTCTCTTTCAGTGTGCCGTACCACATATTATTGCAACCAGGACTCCTTCAGCTCCTATCAACTCGGCCTCCTACTTATTTGCATTTAGTAACGAGCTGAAACACCCACACGTTTTGTGCCTCTAAACAGTGAGACACAATAGTCTAGGCCATCTCTGGACATGTCTTCAGCCTGGAATCTCACAGACTGAAGTGGAATTGTCTTCAGTGACGACTCCCACTTCGAACTGAGCCCCGATGACTGGCAAATATGTGTCTGGAGACGCCCAGGACAGCATGGGATACCAATCTGACAAACCTGCAAGACAATTAGGAGTGACAGTTTAGGGTGTCACTTCCCTCCAAAGCTGGACCACTTTGGCTGTCATCCACAGCTCTCTTACAGCATAGAGATACATCAACAATATTCTATGAGAGGTTTTGTTGCCCATCATGGCAAGCCATCTTGGGCTTACATCTCACCAAGGTAATGCCTGCCCAGACACAGCAAGAGTTTCTACTGCTTGTCTTCATGCATGTCAAACCTTACCAAGGCCAACAAGGTTGGTGGATCAATCCCCAATTGAGAATGTTTAGAGTGTAATGGCAGAGCCCACCAACCAGCTTGGAATTCTAATGATCTAACATGCTGATTGGACAGAATTTGGCACAGTATCCCGCAGGAGGACATCCACCAACTCTGTCAATGAATGCCGAGCTGAATAACCACTTTTATAAGGACCAGATGTGGACCAACACATTATTGATTTGCTCAAATTTTGAAGCTCTTCCTCCTGAACAAATCATCCAGTCTTTCTGAAAGGTCATCATTTGTTTGTCTGTAGATGTATATCACATGTATGTACTGATTTCAGTTCCATTTGGATAATTCCTTCATAGTGTGTCATTTTATTTGCTGTATAGTGTATTTGGATGGTTTTCAGTTTTCTGCCAGAAGCCCATTGAAAATCTGTTACAGAGTTTTGTACCAAACACACAATCTACATGGAAATTACTTATGTTTCATTGCCCCACATTGTATTTAGCATAAAAATGGGTGCACAATGCTGCAACAAAAATGTTTAGTAACTTATCCAGGGATATAAAATATCTAACAATGAAAAATCCAGTACAGAATGATGACAATATTATGAAAATGATAGATTGCTACTCACAATATAGGGGAGATGTTGAGTTGCGAACAGGCACGACAAAAGGATGTTACAAAAGTAAGCTTTCAGTCAAGAAGCCCTCTTACACACACACACACACACACACACACACACACACACACAGCTTCTCCACATGCCACAGCCCCGTCACCCATCTGGGTGCCCGGGAACTCACCCATCTGGGTGCCCAGGAACTTCACATGTCACCCTCACACAGTGCATGCCCACTGATTTCTCCAGCTGGTACCAGCAATAAACACTATGTTCACAAAGGCAGTTGCAACTGCATCAGTTATGAAAATGTATAGTCAACTAGGGCTTATGCTGAAATTTAGCTAATGTCAAACAAAACCTGAAGATGGCTAATATCCAATGTAATTCTGGTAATATCCAATGTAGTTTCTTAACTAATAACAAAATCACAGTAGTTTTAAAAGGCTGCAAGTTCAGTTGCTGATGATGTTAATATGCAGTAGAAATCAAACAATGGAAAATCTGGTAATTTATGAAAAGGATAGACTGCTAGTCACTCTACAGAGGAGACACTGAGTTGTACAGAGGAGACACTGAGTTGCTGACAGGCAAAGTGAAAAGACTGCTATCCGTTTTAGCTGTTGGCCAAAAGGCATTCTTCTAAAGAATAAAACAAACACACACACACACACACACACACACACACACACACAACCTTTGCCTCTGGCCGCTGAGACCAGACTGCAAGTGATAGGAGAAGCAATCTGTGGGTGGTGGGGGTAAGGAGGCAGCCTCCTCCTTCCTCCCTCCCTCAGGTGCACTTGCTGTACACAGTCCGGCTTCAATGGCCAGAGACAGTGGACGCACATTCGTGTACTTGTTCGTGTGCGTGCGTGCGTGAGTGCGTGTGTGTGTGTGTGTGTGTGTGTGTGTGTGTGTGTGTGTGTGTGTGTGTGTTCGGCTGGCTGTTTTATACTTTAGACTTTAGAAGATCTGTTGGCCAACAGCTAAAATGAATAGGAGTCTTTTTGTTCTCCATGTCTGTGACTCATTGTCTTCTCTACATTATGAGTAGCAATCTATCCTTTTCATAATATTGTCATTAACATATAGGAGAGTGTCTTTGTTGAGTGACTGCATTACTGTTGAGTTAGTGAATGATTCAAGATGACTTGGACAAAATTTATATTTGGTGTGATGAATAGCAACTTGCCTCATATGTGGAAAAATATAAGTTAATATGGATGGGTAGGAGAAACATTCTTCTATTGTTCAAATACAGTATTAATTCTGTGTTGCTCAATTCAGTCATGCTGATTAAATATCTATATTTAATATTGTGTAGCATTATGAAATGGAAGACTCACATGAGGTAAATTGTAAGGAAGATGGATGGTAGAGTTCTGGGAAAGTGTAGCACACCTATAGAGCGGACTTCTTAGGGAACCCTTGTACAATCCATCCTTGAGCACTGTTCAATGGCTTGGGATCCCCTACAGGTCAGATTAATAGAAAACATCAAAGTAGTTCAAAGAAACACTGATAGTTTTGATACCAGTCAACTTTATCAGTATGAGAATGTAACGGAAATGAGAGAGCTTCGTTGGGAATCCTCGAAGAAAGATGGTGTTTTTCCAATACACTACTGATGAAGTTTAAAGTGCAAGCATTTGTGGCAGACTGCAGAATGATTGTACTGCCTCTCATGTCTGTCTTATGTAAGGATTGTAACAACAAAATAAGAGCTATTAAGGTTAGTGCAGACATGTCCAGGATATAATTTCTTCTCTTGCTCCATTTGTGAGAGGAACAGGAAAGGAAATCACTAGCAATAGTGTAAAGTACCCTCCACCGCACAATGTGCATTGACTCTGCAGATCATGTATTTAGATTTAGATGAAGTTATAATGTATATACATTTATTTGCTCTTGGTCCCATAATCACAGTTAAAATATAAATCTTTGACACAATATCAAATACACAAATTAATGTGTAAGAATTTGTAAACATTTTGAAGTCGCACATGTTCAGCTGATTTTATGGGAAGGGATGTTTTTAGTTTATTTGTTGGAAGTAAGTAGGTCCATGGATGACAGTCATGTATTCTGTTTAACAACACGGTACCAAAAAATAGTTGATAGCATTTTTATATGCATCAGAATTTCTTTTACATTGTCATGATAATATTTCTTCAAAATGTCTGCTTCTTTGAGAAGCTGCTGGATATTTTTCCTTCTTCTAGCACTGAGCAATATTATTATTAGCACTTGGCCTTCAACAACTCCTACTCATACATTCAATTACATTCTTGCATTTTAATAAGTAAAGTGACTTGTTGCATATACATAGTGACCCACATTACTGTCTCTGTTTTTCTCATCTTTCTTAGGCATCTGTACATGAAGAAAAATCACTACTCACCTAAAGATACAATGTGGAGCCCACAATATATTTTATTAAGAGAGCATAAGCTTCAGGTAACAAAACACTTGGAGCTCTCTGCCTCAAGAACTACACTAACCGTGATCTACATTCACCTAGCTACAGTTATACAGGCATAGATAACTTGCTGATTGAGATCAAAAGACTTAAAGTTATCAATAGCACTGAGATATCACTTGATTAATATAATTACATAGTATGTCTCTTCAGCATTTTACAGTATATATCTGTGAAGTTATAAGCTATGACAACACAAAGTATAATTCAGTCACAAAAACTATTAAATTATGAGACAGAATTTATGGCTATTACATACGTCAGTAGGTGAAACAGATACACATAATAGTAAAGTGCATGACACTATCCTAGCTTTTGGAATTATTGATTCGTTCCTCGCAGAGAAGAGAGGGATAGGGTGGGGAAGATTAAAAGATTAAGAAGAAAGAGAAGGTCACTTAGACACCACAATGAGAAACACCCACCTGTTGTGAGAACAAGCATAAACAAAGGCAAAGGGAAACATGAGAGATCAGGGTGACTTGTTTCTGAACACAGAAAAATTGGCCACTGAAAGAATATGTGGGGGGAAAGAAAACAAGGAATAATGATAGACAAACTGAGAAAGATCACTAAACAATGAAAAGAGATAACCACGCTAGGAAAAAAAGTCAGAAAACTTGAAAAAATGTCACCCAATACAGGAAAAAGGTGGGCAAACAAAGAAAGAGACTTACTCCCCGCTCATCTTTGTCCAGCTTCATCTTCACACTAAGTAGGTCTCTCCTGCAGTTGGGTCTAAGTGACATGCTTGTCCTTCTTAACTTTGCTAAACTCATCCCTCTCTCCTCCTAGAGGAAGGAACTAATAGTTATGAAAGCTAGGACAGTGTTGTGTACTGTTAATTTTATATGTGACTATCAGCAGTACCTAACTGTTTCATTTCCTGAAGGTAAGTGTGGCCAGAAATTCTGTCTCATAATTTAATAGAATACAAAGAATATACAATGGTTAAGTTAATAATTGATATTACGATCACACAGAAAAAACAATAATCAAAACACAAAATTTCTTAGTGTAATATTTACTCATGTATGGAATACTCATATAAAATTTATCTTAAAACCACTACTTCTCTCTATTCCTTCACAAGCTGCCAGACTGGAATGTTTGTATGATATATAATTTTGGTGCATTAAAAAATTTTTTACAAAATTAAAAATTCTCTAAAAGAGACAAATACTTCCTTATCAAAGATGATATAACACCCAAAATAAAACAAGTGCTGTCTCAAAAATGTTCCAATTTCCCAAAGATAGTGAAAAATCCTTCCTCAAAGATAGAGGGCTTTAAGACAGTTCAAAATTATAGAGGTATTTGGAGCATTTGACCAGTAGTGTAGAAAACTGACCCAAGCATAGTCTAGCAGTTTTGCTTCAAGAGTTGAAAAATTATGTTAGGACAGAATGGGTGAACTGGAGATGGGCTTAATACAAACCACACAATGATATAACAGCTAGCTGGATATGAAATAGCACTTTCGTAAGCTTATTCCAAATTTCAACTTTTTATCATAATTATCAATTATAATACCTCCATAAACATCTAGAGACTTTTAATCTTTAAACATATCTGGTTGTGATGTGTTAACCATGTAGGCCTATCACAAACTGGTGGTAATTATAACTCTATTTATAAAACATGGGGAGAAGGAGGGGGGGGGGGAGGGCAAGGGGAGGGTGATGCATAATCATCCACTAAGTTAACAAGAAAGAATTAACAATTAAATCTTTAGATATTCAAATAACTTATGGGAATGCAGCCCAGTGACATCTTTGACAACTGGTGATATTTCAACAGGTGAACATCCTGTCATTTTCAAGGCACACATGCAGCAAGGAAGTCCTTTGCAAGGGAATTCAAACCTTTCAGACCAACTGGCTACAACTGTTCTCATTAAATTTTACTGTCTCTTAGTTGCAAGGGAACATTTTTCCACAGTGGAAACCTCATAATGCATATTTGAGAATGTTCAATCTTTTTATCATGTACAAGTGCTGCCAACTATTGACCTTTAGTATAAAAATTTCAATAGGTCAAAGTAGTAGTGTGCAGTGGCTTGTGACTGCCAGAATACACGAAAGTGGTTGGTTAGTTACATTCTACTGTATAAATGAGTATTAATATTGTTATTTTGCATGGCAATTATTGAATGATCAGTTTGTTTATTCCAACAGTGAATATTCAAAATTAGTTATTTTAATCCATAAAAAGGAGCCAAGTGCACAAAGTATATTTTAAAAACGGGTACACATTTTTGTATAAATCTAGCATATAAAATCATTAAGAAATCACCCAAGAGCTTTACAGGACAAGGAAAAAAATTCCTTCCTCCAGAAAAAATTAAGGTCTGAAAGGGTTAAAACATGAGTTTATAGAGTATAAACACAATCTCTCTCTCTCTCTCTCTCTCTCTCTGTGCAAACGCTAGCTCCAATACCTAACCAAAGATGACAGGCATCAGAGATCATAAATAGTGCACATCAATAATGAACGGGTGAGGTAGCTTTGACTCTGTCCCTCTGTCTTTTGACAATGGTGAGAGCAGGATTCAACGCAGAATTTGAGCAGAAATCTCCAACTCTTAACAGGTTACTTGATAATTTCAATTGCTCCATTAATGACATCATGACATTAGCTGTAAGTGCACGCTAAAATCTCCATGTTGTTATATTCCATATGATGACTGCTGCTAAAACAAAGGAACAGAGTTAATGCTACGTCACCTGTTGGTTATTAATATTCACTAACTCTGACGTCCATCATCTTTGATTATGTGGTGGCGATAGTGTTTACTGTGTGTGTGTGTGTGTGTGTGTGTGTGTGTGTGTGTGTGTGTGTGTGTGTGTTTTATCATCTTTCTGGATATGCTCTGCAAAATCAGGTTTTAAATTTCAGTGATTTCTTGTTGCATTTGTACCTGGAAAACAACAAGATGTCCACCCGCCAAAATATTGGTAGTTGTGGATGATGACACATGGATCCATTTTCTTATTTGAACATTTTATACGCCAGGAGAAACTCAGGTTTCACAAATCTTCAGATGTCACCTCAATATTCATAGGAATACTTCCTATTTGACATTGGCAATAAGTATCACCAAATCCCATTCACAATTGAATGAGAAATGAAAGTGAATTCTCAATATACTTTTGAGCAATATAGTGTAGCAGTGATCCCAAGGTATGCTGAAAAAGGAAAGGAAAAAAAATAATTATGGAATAGTTTCAACACTGAAAACTTTTCTATTATGTAAATACATTTTGTTAAACGTAAAAAAGACTTTTGTACACTTTTCAATCAGTGCTGATCATTATCAGTTACCCTTGCATTATTTGTATGAGAATGATTCACTAGATAAAATCTATCTTCATATTGCCTAGATAAATGTGAAGGGTCCAGTCCCATTCATTTTAGGCAGCAAACGACAGGTCAATAGCTATCTCTTATAGGCAGGAGTAACTGAGCCTCGCTGCCACCTCGTTTTCTCTACAGGGTGAGTCAAAGAGGACTTTAAAACTTTGGAATGATATAGAGATTTATTGAGATAACTTACAGAAAAGGCGGATGTGTCATTTTGTAGCAAACAACCTCAAGTTCGATTCACATCGTGCATCAGTACCCCATTCCACCACCAGGAGTGCCAGCATAGTGCACAGTTAAAATGGCTACTTTCACTGGTGCGGAGCGTGCTCCATGTGTGTTTTGATTTCATGAAATGAACTCTGCAATACACGTTAAGTATAAATTTTGCACTGAATACTCTAAAGAGCCTCCAAGCAGACCTGAAAACTTGCTATTGCACAGTTATGCCTGATTTGCTGCAATGAGTGTGGGAAGAAATTGATTACCGGTGGGATGTTTGCCACATCACAAACTGTGGTCACACTGAACCAAAATAGCACTCGACACTTTTATGTAAAACATGAGGTTGTTTGCTACAAAATGACACATCTATCAATTCTGTAAGTTATTTCAATAAATTTCTATATAATTCCAACACTGCAAAGTCCTTTTTGACTGAAACCTGAAAATGATAGCAGTGAGATTTTTGGGGAAAATTTAAGTGTATATCGAAATGATAGGAAAATGGGAAACAGAGTTGGTGTATCTTTCACAGTAGGCAAGAAACTAAAATCCACTGAGACAGAAATTGAAGCTGCATGTCACACTGTTTGGGCAAGACTACTGTATCAGGGGTGGGCATAAAATGATAATTGGATCCTTCTATAACCCAACAGACTCACCTCCTGATGTAACCAAAAATTTTAGCTAAAACCTTAGTTCACTTGCATGTAAGGTCCCCAATCATTGTGTAATCATCAGTGGAGGCTTCAATTGTCCAAAAATTAACTGAGAAAATTACAGTTTTGTTAGTGGTGAGTGTGATAAGACATCCTATGAAACATTACTGAATGGCTTCTCTGAAACCTGCCTAGAACAGATAGTTAGGAACTCCACTCATGATGGAAATATATTGGATTTAATGGCAACAAATAGACCGGACCTCTTTGAGGATGTCCACATTGAAACTGGAATCACTGACCATGATGCAGTTGTGGCAACAATGATTACCAAAGTACAAAGGACAACTAAAACAAGAAGAAAGATATATGTGTTCAGTAAACTAGATAAAAAAATCAATAGTGTCATATCTCAACAAGGAACTTGAAACTTCCAACACACAGCAGGAGCATGTGGAGGAACTATGGCTCAAGTTTAAAAGAACAGTTGACCATGCACTGGATATAAGATGCTATCCAAAATTTTCAGGACTGGTGCTGCCATCTGTTGAAAACCTTACCTTTGGACTAATGGTCACCATCACCCTCAAAGTAGTTCCCATCCACACGTACACACGGTCCCAGCGTTTCTGCCACTAGTCAAATGTTTTATGGGAGTCCTGTTCTTTGAGGGTGTTTATCACCACCAGCGATTCTTCTTGAATCCTCTCTAGAGTGTGCGACTGGTGGCCTTTCAACTTGAGTTTCAGTTTTGGGAAGAGCGCGAAGTCGCAAGGTGCCAAATCTGGCGAGTACGGTGGATGGGGTACAAAAGCCATGTTGTTTTTTGCCAAAAAGGTCCTGGTGAGCAAGGACATGTGACAGGGCGCATTGTCGTGATGCAGCGGCCAGTTCCCTTGATGCCGAAGTTCGGGCTGTCATCGCCGCATGTTTTCCCAGAACCGTTGCGAAAAGTCACAGTAGTAAGCGGAATTCACTGTTTGGTTGGGTGGGATGAATTCTTTGTGCACAATTCCCTTGGTATCAAAGAAAACGATGATCACGCTTTTCACTTTGCTTATTCACCTGTCTTGATTTTTCGAGTCTTGGAGAGCCCAGGCTCTTCCACTGGGACGATTGCTGCTTTGTCTCTGGGTCATAACCGTAAATCGAGCTCTCATCGCTGGCGATAACCCGTGACAAGAAGGTTGGATCATCAGATGTGGTCTGATGAAGGTCCGTGCACACTTCAACATGCTGTGCATTCTGATTGGCAGTCAAGATCCTTGGCACAAATTTTGCGGCGACATGATGCACGCCCAATTCATGTCCCATAACCAATACCCACTTCATCTGCAAGGTGTTGAATGGTTCGGCGTCGATCTGTACGAACCAGTTGTTGAAGTTTTGCAACACTGTCTGGCATTGCGCGGCTAACGGGCCTTCCAGTGTGAGCATCATCTTCAATGTCTGTACAGCCAGCCCTAAACCGAGCATGTCACTCAAACACACGCACACGGCTCCTGCTCTGTCCCCCAAACACTTGGTGAATCATTGCAAGGGTCTCCGTAGCACTTTTCCTGAGATTTGCACAGAATTTGATACAAATGTGCTGTTCTGTTCGTGGAACCATTGTAAAATCACCACACACCAAACACAGAGTATTACGGAAATCACTGTGGACACGCAATGTGTCCTCCTAGCTGAATGTCACCCTACAAACTGACTCATCAGGTATGCAGCTCTCGCCACCTAGTGGTGTAGAGATCTACTACTTCCACTTTTCAGATGGCAGCACCAGTTCCGAAAATTCTGGATTCCACCTTGTAGATATGTACCCAATAGAACAGTTCATAATGTGAGGGAATCTCCATGATATAAATCACTGTGAAGAAACTTCTAAAGAAACAGAGACTACTGCATAGTAGGTGTAAAACAAAGCATAGGACTATAGATAAAGAAATGCTGAATGAAAAACATTTGGCTGTCAAGAGAGCAATGTGTGATGCCTTCAATGACTACCATAGCAGAATAATGTCAAATGACATTTCACAAAATCCAAAGAAATTCTGGTTGTATGTAAAGGCTGTTAGTGGCACCAAAGTTAGTGTCCATGAACTGAAATTGAGGGTAGCAAAGCAAAAGCTGAAATGCTTAACCCTGTTTCCAAATGTTCCTCTACAAAGGAAAATCCAGGATAATCCAGGAAAATTGCCCCAATTTAATTTTCTTACCACTGCAAAGATGAATGAAATAAGTATTAGTGTCAGTGGTGTTGAGAAACAGCTGAAATTGTTAAAACTGAACAAAGCTCCAGGTCTCGATGGAATCCATTTCAGATTCTATACTGAACTTGTGGCTAAGTTAGCCCCTCTTCTAACTATAATCTATCGTAGATCTCTCAAACAAAAACCCATGCCCAGTTCTTGAAAAAAGGCACAGGTCACATCCAACTACAAGAAGGGTAGCAGAAGTGATCCACAAAACTACCATCCAACATCCTTGACATTGATTTGTTGTAGAATCTTAGAACATATACTAAGCTCAAACATAATGAGGTATCTTGAACAGAATGACCACCATAATGCCAACCAGCATGGATTTCAAAACCACTGATGATGTGAAACCCACCTCACACTTTTCCCATGACATAATGAATGCTTTGGGTCAAGGCAACCAGGTAGATACAGTGTGTCATGATTCCGAAAAGCATCTGACTTAGTACCACAACTAAGCTTATTGTCAAAAGTACAATCATATGGTGTACCAAATAAAATTTGTGACTGGATTGAGGACTGTTTGGTACGCAGAGTATAGCATGTTATCTTGGATGGAGAGTCATCATCAGATGTAGAAGTAACTTCGAGTGCCCTAGGAACCTTTGTGAGACCCTTGCTGTTTATGTTGTATATTAATGACTTAGCAGGAAGTATTAATAGTAAAATCAGGCTTTTCACAGATGATGCAGTTTCCTACAGTGAAGTGTCAAAGAAACTGGTATAGGCATGTGTATTCAAATACAGAGATACACTATGTGATCAAAAGTATCTACACCGAACCCCCCCCCCCCCCCAAAAAAAATCATATTCATGTTAGGTGTAGTGTGCTGCCACCTATTGCCAGGTACTGCACATCAGTGACATCAGTAGTCATTAGACATCATGAAAGAGCGGAATGGGGCACTCCACAGAACTCAAAGACTTCGAATGTGGTCGGGTGATTGGGTGTCATTTGCGTCTTGCAAGATTTCCACACTCCTAAACATTCTTAGGTTCACTGTTTCCAATGTGATAATGAAGTGGAAATGTGAAGGGACACGTACAGCACAAAAGCGTACAGGCCGACCTCATCTGTTGACTGACAGAGACCTCCAACAGTTGAAGAAGGTCATAATGTGTAATAGGCAGACATCTATCCAGTCCATCACACAGGAATTCCAAACTGCATCAGGATCCACTGCAAGTACTATGACAGTTAGGCGGGAGGCGAGGAAACTTGAATTTCATGGTTGGGCAGTTGCTCATAAGCCACACATCACGTCATTAAATGTCAAACAATGCTTTGCTAGGTGTAAGTGGTGTAAACATTGGATGATTGAACATTGTGTGGAGAGACGAATCACAGTACACAATGTGGTGATACGATGGTAAGGTGTGTGTATGGTGAATGGCCAGTGAATGTCATCTGCCAGAGTGTGTAGTGCGAACAGTAAATTTTGGAGGCGGAGGTGTTATGGTGTGGTCATGTTTTTCATGGAGGGGGCTTACACCCCTTGTTGTTTTGCATGGCACTATCACAGCACACACCTACACTGACATTTTAAGCACCTTCTTGCTTCCCACTGTTGAAGAGCAATTTGGGTATGGCGACTGCATCTTTCAACACGATCGAGCACCTGTTCATAATGCATGGGGACTGGCCTGCATAGAGTCCTGAGCTGAATCCTACAGAGCACCTCTGGAATGTTTTGGAATAGCGACTTCAAGCCAGGCCTCACTGACCTCTCCTTAGTACAGCACTCCATGAAGAATGGCTGCCATTCCCCAAGAAACCTTCCAGCACCTGACTGAACATATGCCTGCAAGAGTGGAAGCTTTCATCAAGGCTAAGAGTGGGCCAATACCATACTGAATTCCAGCATTACCAATGAAGGGTGCCATGAACTTGTAACTGATTTTCAGCCATGTGTCCGGATACTTTTGATCACATAGTGTATGCAAACAGGCAGAATATGGCGCTGTGGTCGGCAATGCCTATATAAGACAATAAGTGCCTGGCACAGTTGTTAGATCAGTTACTGCTGCTACAATGACAGGTTATCAAGATTTAAGTGAGTTTGAACGTGGTGTTATAGTCGGCACATGAGTGATGGGTCACAGCATCTCCGAGGTAGCAATGAAGTGGGGATTTTCCCATACGACCATTTTATGAGTGTACTGTGAATATCAGGAATCTGGTAAAACATCAAAATTTCGATACCGCTGCAGCTGGGAAAACATCCTGCAAGAATGGGACCAACAACAATTGAAGACAATTGTTCAATGTGCCAGAAGTGAAACACTTCTGCAAATTGCTTCAGATTTCTATGCTGGGCCACCAACAAGTGTCAGCATGTGAACAATTCAATGAAACATCATCAATATAGGCTTTCAGAGCTGAAGACCCACTTGCATATCCTTGATGACTGCACAACACAGCTTTACGCCTCACCTAGGCCCATCAACACTGACCTTGGAATGTTGATGACTGGAAACATGTTGCCTGGTCGACGATTCTCATTTCAAATTGTATTGAGCAGATGAATGTGTGTACAGGTATGGAGACAACCTCCTGAATCCATGAACCTTGCATGTCAGCAGGGGACTGTTGAAGCTGGTGGAGGCTCTGTAATGGTGTGGGGCATGTACATTTGGAGTGATATGGGATCCTCGATACGTCTAGATATGACTCTGACAGATGAAATGTGCATAAGCATCCTCTCTGATCACCTGCATCCATTCATAAAATTACAATGAAATCCAGAGCATTAGCTGCTTACAGCTCATCGGGGACAATTGAAAATGTGTGTCCTGACCGGGACTCAAACCCGTGATCTCCTGCTTACATGTCAGATGCTCTATCCGACTGAGCCTTTGAGGACACAGAGGATAGTGCGACTGTAGGGACTTATCTCTGGCATGCTCCCCATGAGACCCACATTTCCAACTTACTGTCCACACACTACATTTTTAGTGCCCCTGCGCACTATATTGGCAACGGCCTTGCCGCAGTGGATACACCGGTTCCCATGAGATCACCGAAGTTAAGCGCTGTCAGGCATGGCCGGCACTTGGATGGGTGACCATCCAGCCACCATGCGCTGTTGCGATTTTTCGGGGTGCATTCAGCCTCGTGATGCCAACTGAGGAGCTACTTGACCGAATAGTAGTGGCTCCGGTCAGAGAAAACCATCGCAACGACCGGGAGAGCGGTGTGCTGACCACACGCCCCTCTCATCTGCATCCTCAACTGAGGATGACACGGCAGTCGGATGGTCCTGATGGGCCACTTGTGGCCTGAAGACAGAGTGCTGTGCTGCGCACTATATTCATTACTCGCAGCAGTCAATCTA
This sequence comes from Schistocerca cancellata, assembly GCF_023864275.1. Lineage (NCBI taxonomy): Eukaryota > Metazoa > Arthropoda > Insecta > Orthoptera > Acrididae > Schistocerca > Schistocerca cancellata. Next base: position 1,138,404,922 of record NC_064626.1, on the reverse strand, counting down.
CCGATTCCGCACTGAAAAAGATCACTGGCCAGTAAGCTTTATCTATATGAAGATGGTATCTGTTCTTTCGGTAAGCCTTATCTATATGAAGATGGTATCTGTTCTTTCGGGCATGTCATATGGATGTTCATATGCGTCCATTCATATCCACTGTGCATTCCAACGGGCTTAGGCAATTCCAGCAGGACAATGCAACACTCCACACATCCAGAATTGCTACAGAGTGGCTCCAGGAACACCTTCTGAGTTTAAACATTTCTGCTGGCCACCAAACACCCCAGATGTGAACATTATTGAGCATATCCAGGATGCCTTGCAACGTGTTGTTCAGAAGAGATTCCACTGCCTCATACCCGTCTGTATTTATTGGCAGCCCTGCAGGATTCATGGTGTTAATTCCTTCCAACACTGCTTCAGACATTAGTTGAGTCCATGCCATGTCATGTTGCATACTTTTGCATGCTCATACGGGCCCTGCAAGATATCAGTCAGGTGAACCAGTTTCTTTGGCTCTTCAGTACTACCTGAGAGAAGCTGCAAAGGTGGTCAGTCAGATTTTGATAAGATTTCAATGTGGTGCAGAGATCGCCAGTTTGCTTTAAATGTTCAGAAATGTAAAATTGTCCACTTTACTAAACGAACAAACATAGTATCCGATAACTACGAGGATTGGAACTTAAATAGTGGCAACTATTTATTCACAACCAATACAAAAGAGTTATATGTTTTACCTGTTACTGTCCTTCAGAGTAGTCACTAGCAATGTGTACAACCCATTGCCAGCAATGTGGCAGGCGCAGTATACCATTAGCAGAGCCTGTTCTGTTGATGGTGCGAATGGAGCGGTCTAAACTTATGGTGATTCTCGTGTACGATTGTGATGGTGTTATCCTAATGCATTACATTCCTCCACGGCAGACTGTCAATGCACTGTATTACTGTTCATTTTTGGAGCATCACCTGTGACCAGCTTCACGAAAGAAGCAGCGACACTTTCTGCGCAACCCACCTATCATTTTGCACGGCAATGTGCGGGTGCATGCAGCACAAGCTGCGGCTGCTCTGTTCGGTCAATGGGACTGGGAATCACTGTACTGTCCACCATACTCCTTGGACTTAAGTTCTTGTGACTTTGTTTTGATTCTGAAGATGAAGGAACCACTTTGTGGCATTCACTTCAGAACTGTTCCAGAGATTCGACAGGCAGTACACGAGAATCACCATAAGTTTAGACTGCTCTGTTCACACTATCAACAGAAGAGGTTCTGCTAATGGTATACAATGCCTTCCACATTGCTGGCAACGGGTTCTACACAACGCTAGGGACTAATTTGAAGGACAGTAACAGTTTCAAACATGTAGCTCTTTTGTATCGGTTGTGAATTAATAGTTGCCACCATTTAAGTTCAAACCCCCATATAAATGCAATGAGTCACAGTTGGAATCAGCCAACTCTCACAAATACCTGGGTGCAACACTTTGTAGTGGTCTGAAATGAAATGATCACATAGGTTCAGTTGTGGGTAAAGCAGGTGGTAGACTTTGGTTTATTGGTAGAATACTGGGGAAGTGTAATCAGTCTGCAAAATAGATTGCTTACAAATCACTCATGTGACCAGTTCTAGAATACTGCTCAAGTGTGTGGGACCCTTACCAGACAGAACTAACAAGGGATATTGAACACATAGAGAGAAGACCAGCATGAATGGTCACTGGTTTGTTTAATCCATGGGAGAGAATCAGTGAGATACTGAAGGAGCTGAACTGGCAGACTCTTGCAGACAGACATAAACTGTTAACCAAGTTTCAAGAACTGGCTTTAAATTATTACTTCAACCCCCTATGTATCGCTTACATAGGGATCGTGAGGATAAGCTTAGAATAATTACTGCACATACAGAGGCATTCCAACAATCATTCTTCCTGCACTCCATACCTGAATGGAACAGGAAAAAACTCTAATGACTGGTAGAATGGGATTTACTCTCTGCCATGTACCTCATGGTGGGGTGCAGAGCATATATGTAGATATCTATGAATCTGTATTTTGAAGTTACTGTCTTTCGGCACATATGAAGATACATGATGAACTGTGGATCTTTCCGTGCCTCAATAATGCATGTAGGTGAATTCTTGATGTAATCATTTTCTCTTCATAATTCTGAGATTGACAGTGACAACTCAATCTATTTCATCAATTGCTTCAGATGAAAACTGCAGTGTTCATCCTAAACTAAATTCTATATAATAAAGGTTGGTTCTGATCTAACATAACAGACACATTCTGCCTCTACATAAAATTACTTGAAATTATCCATACCTTACCATAGCAATCTTTTTAGACATACAGCACTTTATCAGCTTTATTTGTTTGGTTAATATTTTTGTATTTTATTTATCTTTCACAAATTGTACCCAGCTTCACTAATGTGAGAACTAGTTTCTACTTGCAGTAACAGAAAAGATTCTGTGGGAGACGGCTTCCATCATCTATTCACGCAGAACCTGGTTCGAGATGACATGTCGTCTGAATTCAGACACTTTTTGAAAAAGTGTTTTGAAGCACGAGGCCGAAATACCTTGACTGTGGTAACTAGTTTCAATTAAAAGAGGTTTTGATTAGTATAAATTAATTAAAATGCTGATAAACATTCAACAATAATTCTTCTAAAAAACTCACTTCATTTCCATAATCCTTTGACTAAATGGAATCATTTCATATACACCGCAATAACTTTCTGTTCAATAATTCTGGAATTTTTTTTAACTGATATTTGCTTTTACATTCATTTAATCCTTCCATGTGCTTTCAGCTTGGTTCAGTTAATACACAGATTGCATGAGAATAGCAATGGCAATTTGTAAGGGACTCCAATGTCACTTGGATGCACTGGGCTATCAGTACAATGGGCCATCAGTATAGCTTAAAATTACATTAAACTTTATTTGATTTACAAAACACATCACAATTCTGACATAAGACTCGCCTAACACTGCTGGGTCATTGCCATGAGCTGCCAGGACAAAAGCAGCTGTGCCAACTGAAGGCAGGCAGTTGGGCAACGGTGATGGCTGTGGGGGTGGCCTTGGAACACTTGTCATCGAGTGTAGCCAGCAGATGCTCTGATGGTTGCAGATGTGCCTATGTTATTGAGATGGTGCTGTATTGTATTTGCCTAGTGTGAAGGTGGCAAGATTGAGGCAAGAAGATATTTCCATGTTTCACACTCATGTTACTGTTTCTGAACTGAGCAATAATAAAAACACATTACCCAGGGTTTTTGTTTGTTATTTATAAAGTTAAGATAAAATAAAACACAGTTGGGAATGTGGACCTGCAACCCTGAACAACCAACGACAACACGATAAATATATCCAACAGGAGTTGGCAGTTTAGAACCCCACATTATTAGTGGGGGCTTGTATTAATGTCATTGAAAACAAACTATCGCTAGATCTCTAACGGTAGGTGCGACCACAGCAAAGTGGTATCTGTCGGGAGGGAGGACTAACATATGGTTGCTCTAAAGGACCAGGAGCTTTTCAGTCATTACATAGGAAACAATATGGACATCTGCCTAATTCTTCCTTGCAATATTATCCAACAGGATGTTAATATGTTGGTACTTTGGCAAAAAGCAAGGTGAAACAACAGTTAAATTTCCAGCCCATGCAGGTACTATACTGTGTAATGATTATAGCATCATCTTGGATAAAATATTCCAGATGTACCAGATGTAGAATGTTCACAATCAGTTCAAGGACAGGGACTTTTCAGCATAAATCATCAGAATCAGCCAAAAAAATCAGGTATTCTACAGAGCAGGGCAATAAGTGTCATTTCCCTTAATTGTGGTGGGAGGTTAGGGCATTTGGAAAGAGAAACAGACAAGTTGAAATCAACAATGTTATAAAAAGGTTAGATTACTACTACCCATATGAAGTAGATGTTGAGTCACAGACAGGCACAATAAAAAGACGGCTGTTTATTTTAGCTTTCGGCCAAAAGGCCTTTTTCTGAAGTAGAAAACACACACATATTGACAGAACCACAGTTCACACACACACACACACACACACACACACACACAAACACAAACACACACAGAGTCTCAGGCTGCTGTGGATAAATAGCTAAATACTCTGGGATTGGGGGGAGGGGGGGGGGGAGGGGTAAGGAAAGCTGCAAGGTGTGGGGTGGTGGGGGGGGGAGAGGCTAGCAGCACTGTATGGGGGATGGTGTAGTGCTCATTGTCAAACTGTGCAGATACATTGTGGGGGGGGGGGGGGGGGGGGCAGGGTAGGGCTGCTAGGTGCAGTTGGGGCAGAGAAGGAGGGAATGGAAAAATGACCAGTGGGTGCATTGCTGAACTAGAAGTCTGTGTTGTGCTGGAGTGGGGGAGCAGGGCTGCAGGATGGGGGATAGATAGGATGAGGACAGGGACTAGCAATGACTGTGGGCAGTAGGGTTATGGGAATCAAGGAGATGTTGCCAGAAGAGTTCCCACTTGTGCAATTCGGAAAAGCTGGTGTGGGTAGGAGGGGTCCAGATGGTGCAGGCTGTGAAGCAGTCATTGAAGTGAAGGACAGTATGTTGGGCAGCATGATCAGCAACTGGGTGGTAAAGCTGGTTCTTTGCCACAGTTTGTCAGTGGCCATTCATGTGGGTAGACAGCTTGTCCCACAGTGGCTGCAATTAAGTTGGTAGATTAAAGAGCTGCTTTCACACGTGGCCATACCTTTGATAGGATAGGAGGTGCCTGTGACCAGAATGGTGCTGGTGGAAAGATACGTGGGATAGGTCTTTCATCTAGGTCTATTGCAGGTGTACTAGCAGTGAGGCAAGGGCTTGGGAGCTGGAGTGAGATAGGGAGGACAAGGACAGTGCGTAGGTTTGTTGGTTGGCCGAATACCTTCGTGGGATGGACGAGGAGGACAATGGGTAGGACGTAGCACTGTGTCATTTTGTAAGACATACATTAGCTTTTTATCACCTTCCTCATTGAAATCAGCATCTAGAAACATGTTAATACCCAGGAAATATTAAAATGAAAGTTTGTAAAATTGCCTGCTACATGTTTTGTAACTATGTTGATGTCATAATGTCAAGATGCATTATATGCATGTCCACAAGTCACTGTGATGTGCTAGAACCCGTAATCTTGCAGCCTGGACAGGTCACAGCCCACCGCCGCAGGTGGCCACATGGAGGGCAGCCAACGGCTTTCACAAACAACGTTTAAACTGTTAAAAGGGAGAGTGGTGCTATACATTCATTAAAATTTAATGGTTCCCATCCTGTTATATGTAATGGATAGGCAGTACCATTTCGAACAAATGAGAAGTCAATTTGTGTCCGGAAAGGAAAAGTCTTGGGTGCACTAGTTGTTGGGAGCGAACCAATATATGTGGATAGTTGTAAGGTAAAGTCGCCACCAGTATATATGTATTTTTGAGTTTCATGCTTTGATAAATTTTGGCAGACTCTGGTTCACCAGTTTCATGGTTAACAACTTATGATTTGCTTAATAGTCTATGTTATGCTGGGAGATATTTGATTGCAAGTTATAGTTTGCAGGGCTCGCAATCATTTATTGGTGGGGAAGTATTTTAATTAGCTGCAAGGAACAGGACTTGGTGTTTGTGGTTACAAGTTTTGTTTGATGATGGAGGACTGCGATCCATACACTTCTGTGGCATAAATCTAGAGGTCCAGTGAGCACACTCAGATGGTTAAAATCCCACCTTACAGCTGAAGAAGTTTGTGACTACGTGATAGATATTCGCTCTGTCTAACGTTACTCGATCATTACAGGCAGAGTTTGCAACACGGCATGCCCAGAGAATGTGCTTGAAATATGGGTATTTTGTAGTGTGGCACACTATTACAGGATAGAGTTTTGGCTGTTCATTGATCATGGATTGATAGATTTGGACCTTGAGTGAGGTAACTGAAGAGTGTTTTATTTATTGTTATGGACCATAGTATGTGTACAGAGAAGTTCATCTTCTTTGTACAGTGAGGATTCGCCCTGCTTTAGTAAAGCTCTGCCCTGATATTGTTAAACATAGGGCATAAATATTGAAGGCGCATTATAAAAAGGCAAATGTACAGCAAAGCTATCACTTATTGTTAATTGTATTGAGTGACCATTTAACCTAAGTAATCTAGAGGGATGCATGATGTCAACACCTGAAGAGGGTGAGAGCTTTGATCATAATGTTTGTATGGGTTAAAGTGGTGGTGACTCCTATGTTTTTTGTTGCTTTTTTTATCACTGCTGTCCGTTAGAGCGAATTTAAGTTTTTGCTGGCACTTAGATGCCCCTCTCACAGCAGTATTCCACAGTCCACCAAAGCTACACAGTATACTCGTACTTCCCTACACAACCCCTAGTTCCAACCCCTTACCTCATGGCTCTTACCTCTGTAATAGACCTAGATGCAAGACCTGTCCCATACATCCTCCCACCACCACCTACTCCAGTCCAGTCACAAACATCACCTATCCCATCAAAGGCAGGGCTACCTGTGAAACAAGTCATGTGATCCACTAGCTATGCTGCAACCACTGTGCTGCATTCTATGTGGGCATGACAAGCAACAAGCAGTCTGTCTGCATGAATGGCTACTGACAAACTGTGGTCAAGAAACAAATGAACCACCCTGTCACTGAGTACGCTGCCAAACATGACATCCTTCATTTCAATGACTGCTTTATAGCCTGTGCCATATGGATCCCTCCCACCAACACGAGCTTTTCTGAATTGCGCAGGTGGTGTAACATCCACGAGATAAATTTTAGCTACAGTGCGACGAGAGGAAATTATACATGTAACAGTTATAAACATTACATATTCAACATATGAAAAAAATAGTGAAAACGATGATAAATATTAATTATTTATACAATATTCTATGATGTAATTAGACATACCGATGATTATCATACAAAGACAATGATAATTGTAAATTCCTTTTATGATCTGCGTTTGTCTTCCTTTGTTTTTACCTTTTGTTGGTTGGCTTTTGTACGTTGGGGACGCATATCAAACTGAGGTCTGTTAAGAAATTGTAATTATTTGTTAATTATTACTTGAGAATAGAGTTCATTATTATTATAAATATGAGTGAATAATTATTTGTAACTTTAATTCCTCCCTCAGTAAGCATTATCTGTGTTAATTATTTCTTTCCGCTGCAAGGAGCGTAGCCATTGATGATAGCTATTTGTATCGCGTTTTTGTCTGTGTTTTCCTTAGAAACAAATAAAACATTTGCTTGATGAAGTCTAAATAGTGCACAATACAAAAGAAGAGTTTATAGAGTTTAATAAGCATTTCAAATACTTACTTATTTGGTCTAACAATAGAAAGCCTCTATCAATTGTCTGCCGCCATCTTAACAATTATCTCAGCGGCAAATTCAAATTACACAACTCTGCAGATATAAATGCCGAGTGTAATACAAATGTGTAAAAATAAATGTGCACCAGTGGTCCCGAACTCATTTTAATAAAAATAATTCAAATCAGATTGGTTCTTTAAAAACAGTGCTCATAGCACGATCGTTATAACAAACTTTTTTAGCTGATGTATGGAGCCGAAATTAATTACGCATGAGTTGCGAAGAATATTGTTTCAGGTAACATATGTCAAGGTTGTGTGCGGCTGATATTCAGTGGTTTCAATGATCATTTTGCTGAAGATAACTTTTTCCATCATAATCCATAGTTGTATAGAATCTGTTGTATGAAATGTGATTTAGTGACACTTACACATCTTACAGACAACACTTTAACACAACGTTAACTTGGAGTTCTTTAGCAACTTGACCAATTCTTTAGTCGGGAGATTTTATTTAGTAATTACTCAATGTAATAAAATAAGATTATCATTTTCATTTACAAATTAGTTAAATACCAAACCACTGAATAACACAGCGAACGCCACAGTGGGAACTTTCCCTGCAATGTATATTACGTTCTTGCAACCCTCCTGGCCTCAGCCTTCTTTAGTCATTGTCCTCTCCCATCCAGCCCCTTCTCTGTTCCCATTCCAGCACTACATGGCCCTCATTCCTTCATCACTTACTTCTCTCCTTTTTTGCTACCCCCCCCCCCCCCCTGCCCAGTACCATCTGTCTAACCTCCCGACTGCACCTAGCTGCCCTACCCTCTTTCCACCTCATCCCTGCATGCACCCCAACAGCATGCCACTGCCCGCCACCCCTACCCTACTATCCCTCACCCTCCCCATCACGGCCTCCTCCTTACACCCATCCAGTCATCGCTCCCATCATGTACTGGTGCAGCTGCTTGCAGTGTGGCCTCAGTTGCCTAAGGCTGCATTCATGTGTGTGTGTGTTGCGTTTGTGTGACTGTGTATGCATGTGTTTGTCATGTAATTTTGATAAAGGCCTTACAAGCTGAAAGCTACATTTGTGAGTCTTTTTGTTGTGCCTATCTGTGACTCAGCATCTCTGGTACATGGTGAATAGCAACTTTACTTTTCACAATATTGCTAATCTAAATCCATTTTTGTATTCCAAGCTCACTTGCTAAAGCTTAGCATTCTTCCTTTGTCACTCCTTCCTTTCTTTCCTTCATTTCTATTCCATGCATTCATCATCAGTTTCACATGAACTCACTGCACTTTCGCCATTTACTCTCAAGTCATTAACACTACGAGCAGTCAGACAAACATGTCAGTCTCTAAATAGTGATGCGGAAGACTTATTATTGTGGGTTAATCTCTATAACAAATGTCAACAAATTTACTACACTGCAACATCTATGTCTATGTTTGCTCTTATGCAGTCCACTTTATTGTGCGTGACAGAGGGTACTTATATAATGCACCACTATCTTTTCCCCCATTTCTGTTCCACTTGTGTATTAGAAGAAAAATTATTAGTAAGCTTATGTATGAGCTTGAATTTATATAATTTTACATAATGCGCATTTGGTCTGATATAATGAGGTGGGTTGGGGAGGGGGGAATAATGTGTTGCTTTATTCTTTCCGGCACATGCACTCTCAGAATTTTAACAGTAAGCTCCTTCATGATTCACAACAGATTTCTTGTAGTGTCTGTCACTGTAGTTGGATAAACATTCCATAACACACTAAAGCTGGTTAAATAAACCTCAAATCTTTGTTTAATCTTCTCCATTAATCTTGCATGGTAAAAGCCTCACTGTGATGAGTAATATTTAATAATCCCTCATAAGAACGTTTTGCTAAACTACCACCTTAAAGGATGAATTTCAGTTCCATAGGATTCTTTCAAATTAATCTCCATGTGACATCTGTGTTTTCTATAACTATCTGGAATAAGGTTTGCAGGAGAGCTTCTGTAAAGTTTGGAAGGTAGGAGACGAGATACTGGCAGAAGTAAAGCTGTGAGGACCGGGCGTGAGTCATGCTTCGGTAGCTTAGTTGGTAGAGCACTTGCCCGCGAAAGGCAAAGGTCCCGAGTTCGAGTCTCGGTCAGGCACACTGTTTTAATCTGCCAGGAAAGTTTTATAACTATCTGCATTGGGTCATTTGATCTTAAAACATTCGGAATACATATGCCTAGATACAATATGGCTGTCACTATTTCAAATAACTGATTAACAATAGGTTTTCCGATCTAGTTACAGTCAGTTCCACAAGAAAGTGTATGCCATAATTTTAAGCATAACATCCTTAGTGACATCTCTGGTAATGATTCAAAATGTTACAAATGGCTCTGAGCACTATGGGACTTAACTTCTGAGGTCATCAGTCCCCTAGAACTTAGAACTACTTAAACCTAAGGACATCACACGCATCCATGCCCGAGGCAGAATTCGAACCTGCAACCGTAGTGGTCATGCGGTTCCAGACTGTAGCGCCTAGAACCGCTCGGCCACTCCGGCCGGCTTCTGGTAATGATTTCGAATCTGTAATCAATGCAGTTTTGCACAGTGCATAGATAAACAGTGTGAGAGGTGAATTTTTTGTTTTGTTGGTTGCAGTTTAAAATGAGTGCAAAATATCTGAAGCGTCACGAGGCAGTGTTCCCTGAAAATCAACCAAAGGGACCAAAGCTTTCATATGCATCTGCTGCTAAAATTCTTAGGAAGTCAAAGACATTTGTTATGAAGTGGGTCGAACAATATTTAGAGGTTGAAAATGTGGATGACTTATTGGAGAGAGGGCTAAGCTGCCAAGCTATAATCGATAATGGCGGCGATTGGATTAATTATTAGTTAATTGTGCAGTTAGTAAAAACACATATTTTCATGTACACATATATTTATAATAGTGTCTTTTAATCATACAGATAACGGCGTACACTTTCTTGTTGAATTGTGTAATGGTACTTTGACTACCGCACCTCCGCAAATACGAAGATATAATTCATGATCGCGCATGCAGAAGAGCGCTGCGCCAGCGACCGATTTTTATAAATAATTTTGCTCTTTTTTTTTTACTTTTGCATAGGTGTTTGTTTTTTAACAACTAATTGATGACTCTCTCTCTCTTGTCTTCATACGAAAGACGTGTATTTTTCGGCGCTGTGTTGAATGTGCTTTTGGGTGGAAATTAAAATTATATTACAAAGCGAGGTTGTTTCAATAGTGATTCGAGGTGGTTATCGCCAAATTTGTAAATTGATCATGACAGTGACAACTTGAAGAAGTTTTCAACAGACGGAGAACAGTGAAAGACGGGTCGTCCTACAAGAGAAATTAGGAGGACAGCCATGAAGACTATATTGTAATTAGTACTGCGTTTCTAACAAAATTATAAGGTAAATTTCTGATGCTATTTCCGTACAGTCACTTTTTGTAGTGTTGCCGACCCGGTCTGCCATGCATGGTCAAATTACAGCACAATCTCAATCAATAATACGAAGTCCGCCTTATCCGTAACTTATTCCATCAAAATTCGAAACCCAATCAGATTTTCTATTTTATATTTTTCATGGCAGAACCCCGAAAAAAGGAAACACTACAATTGACTGTATGTACAATATATTAAATTTCCTTATGTTGACTGCCAACTGCCAGTCTCTCGCAGCAAGTGTCTGACACTTGGTGTCCACACCTTTCTTAGGCAGTTCTGTTTGCTACTGAGAAAATTACCACAGAGTCACATGCAACATTATCCAGAACAATGGTATAAGTGACTGTCAGAACATGAAACACTTGTGTTGTATGATGTACATACATCAAATTTTTGAGCTGCATTGTTTATTCTTGGACACTGTGTGTGTGTGTGTGTGTGTGTGTGTGTGTGTGTGTGTGGAAGAATTATGAAGAAAGATAATGTTTCACAGCTGCCTATAGTACACAAATCATTCAATACATCATATTTGCTCTTGAGGTGAACTACAGGATCTTAATACTTGGTATCATATTAAAAATAGTAAAGGCATAGGAGTCTGTGTATGGCTGTTGCATCAGCATAGTCTGAAGACTTCTACAAGACTTGTAACCTCTCAGTGATGCAAATGGCTTCAGAGATTCCATTATTCCACACTGACTGTCACTTCAGTTTGAATGACAGTTTCAGTGCTTATGTCAGTTTCAAAAACTTGGAGTGCGTACCAGGCATGAAGCACTAATGAGATTACATGCCATATTGTCATTATCTCTTCTCTTGTGCAATATGGTACGCATCAAATTCACAGAGCAAGTGGAAGGCAGCATTATACTGAATAGTTTAACAGTCAATTATGAAGATCACTATCAAGTTAACAAACCCCTGTGTCATTTTTTGCCATACAAATTTTTTGACTGTCCGTCATACCTTAAGAATTTTCTTCTGCCTATAGTTAAAAAACAAAGTCTTTGACTTCAGAAATGAAGTTCCTTCCATTTTATACATCATCTCTAGTTTTCAGTCTCCACAGATTTAAAGACTTACAAAACAGACTTTTAATACCTATTTTTAAAGAACAGAATATGATTATGATGAGTAAAATTCGGAAAAAAGTTTGCTTCCTATATCTTGCTTTTCAAAAAAATTACTAAAATTGTTTGAATTCATTTTTCTTTTTTGTGTGATTTGTAGATAACTGTAATTGCTACATGTTAGCATAAATTTTTATTTTCAGAGCAGTCACAGACAAGTCTCAAGATTACAAAATTTGACTGTCTCAAACAATCATCTTCAGATGCAGAAATAAAAATTTGAACTTCTATATAATTTGACATACAAAATACATCCAGTGCTATAAAATAGAGAGACAACAAAATTCTCACCACAAAGTGCAGCCCAGGAGGAACATGCATTGTCATTAATGTAAAAGGTGTTCTGTTATACTTTACATTATGGCTACAAATACAAATCATTTTAACAAGTTTCTAAAATTAGCTAGTATCAAATGTACACCTGTAACTTAATACTGTCAAAAGTTACAAGAAAAATAAGCCCTTGTTACATGGAGGCAGTGTTAATAAGTGGATATGTGCATGAACAAGAAGTTGAATATTGTAGTTCAGCCTTAAAACCTAAATCCAGTACAGAAGCAGCACCAAGAGAATGGAGGTTGTGTATGTGTGGTGTCGCGTGTGCGTGTGTGTGTGTGTGTGTGTGTGTGTGTGTGTGTGTGGTGAAAAAAAAAGCAGCAGCACCAGGAGACAGGTGTGTGTACATTTGTTATCTGTGAGCTCTATTAGTCACTTCAGTGTTTTGCTCTACAATGTGAATATGTAATGTGTGGCTCTCATTAGTCAATTCATTGTTCATATTTTCACAAGAGAAGTACTCACCTGAAATAGCAATGATTTCCTCTGGAATGTTAGCCGGAATGTCAATCTTGTTCCTCTGCTGCTGACAGGAAAAGCACTAATTTCTATTCTTGGCTTCAAAAAAGATTCACTTTCCAACACTATTCTCATGTCAGGCACATACTCTGTGGTACGCAGCAATATCACATAATCTCCTGAAAATAAATATGTATACAGTACTTTAAGTCAATGTTGTAGGAGAAATTTTCATTTTATAAGGACAGTGACTTTGTAAAAGTTGTTGCACGAAACATGTATTCGGTCCACATCAAATACAGCCTTATACATACAGGATATAACAAAATTATGATGAAAAACTATGAGGGGTCGTAAAGGGTGACTTGATGAACAAGTTGAGGATAGCAACTCACATCTAGAAAAATCATCCAGCTACACCACAAAGTGTCGAAGCTGTGGTGGCCAATGTCCGCAACTCTAGGCCACACCATTGGCGGCACGAATTGCACCTCACAAAAATGATTATGGCAAGAAAATTCATGAAATTAGAGATAATATAGAGGCTTACCTACAATCATTTTTCCCATGCACCATTTGTGAGTGGAAAAGGGAAGAGGGGATCAGTTAGTGGTACCGTATGTACCCCCTGCCACACACTGTTGGGCAGCTTGTGGAGTTTGATGTAAATTTCCATAGGTAGCAATCAGTCCTATCTCATATTGTTATTATTCTGGCCCTGATGTTCCATTATTTGATACTGATGAAATGGACGTGATTTGTTTTCCCGTATTGTTACAGGTAACAAGATGTGGATATTCTACACCGATACAGAATTGAAACAGGGGTCAATTTCCAAACTGCCCTCGCTATTCAAATATGCCTCGTACATATATAATTATGTAAGATATATACAGTTATGTAAGATGCATCATTTATGTTGAAATAAAGAGAACAGCTGTCAAATGACAGGAATGGACAAGTGCATCAGACCAACTTTAGGGCTTACTGAAACAATAGGAAGGAATAAGGGTTGAGAATAACCACAATGCGCACCTAGTGTGCGAACCTGGTGGAATCCTTCTCCATGTTAAAAAGGCTCATCCGACATCCATTGAGGACACAGACACCAACCACTTGTACATGTATACTGTTTTTAATATGCTGTCTGTAACTGGGCTTTGGATATTTCTAATGAGTAGCTTAGCTGGCTGAGCTGTCTTGCTTGAGATATTGTGTGTGTGTGTGTGTGTGTGTGTGTGTGTGTGTGTGTGTGTGTGTGTGAAGCGCCAGATGTTATCCAATACTTGAAAAGGGGCCAGGAGAACACTCATGATGCTTCTGTAGATGAGTGGTTGCCTATACACTTTTTTCTGCATTATTTACATCCTTGAATTTTAATTATTGTAATACAAAATGTGTCTATGTAACTACAATAATAACGATAGATATTCTCAGAAATAAAGACAGACACATAAGTTCCTAAAACTGAGAAATCCTTCCAATGCTGTACATTAACTGAAGATAAACATATGAGAGTAGGAACACTATACTTCAGTTAGGCAAGCCCACAAAATGCAAGGGTGAGAGGAACTGCAAACAACGGAAATGTGACATCATGGCATATGGGATTTTGACAGCAGGGAGAGCTTATGTCATAGAGTGCCAAGTGCAGAATAAGTGGATTGGTAGAGTAAAGAAAGAAATAAAAATAAAGAAAAATACTGAGGTTTTATTTCAGCAACAACATCTGAAAATGACGCTGTACTCTAACTGATATGGTACTAGAAAACACAGGTGATACACAAACATAAGAATGAGTGGAGACAGACTCAAACAATGGAAAATTCATTCACGAAAATTTCTCAGTCTACTTGCTGCATCAAATTCGGATGAAATTTTGAGCTATCAGTGATATCCACCACCAATAAACTGACTGTCATGAACTGGCCAGGTTCTCTCTTTTATACCCACAGAATAGCATCCGATTGGCTGGGTTATATCATGACAACATGTACAGAGATGGTGTGCTCTGCGACTATAGATTTTGCTGGCACACAGTATCTAGCGTTCAGCAACATCTGTCACAGCAGGCAGTTCACTGCGAGAAGTATTCCTCTGTGTTTTATCCTTGCCATGAGCAGGTTCTCATTTGTTCAAACAAAATCTTCTGCTTATTTAAAAGGCTGTTCTCTGCCACCTCTGATTTATCCAGATGCCCTTATTTAAGGTGACACTTATGCTCGACACAACGATCAGCAACTATCTTTATACTCTTGCCTATGTAAGTCTTGCCACACTCACAAGGAATGTTATAGATTCCCAGCACTCTCAGGCCAAGATTATCCTTAATAGATTGTAATGTTTCTTTAATTTTTCTGGGTGGCTGGAAAACTGGTCTGATTCCTTTCCTGTTTAGGAATTTACCTATCTTGCTAGATGTTGCATTGCAGAATAGAAGCCACATTATGTGTTGATCCTCTTGGCTTCGTTTTCTGAACAGTGTTGATCTACTGTCACAGACAGAATATCTGTGCCTTCTGAACACCGTCTTCAGATGCTTAATCCTGGAACTGCATGGTTCATGTCCGAAGTAGTTCTGGCTCTGTGTACTATGATGTTCAGCATAGCTCTCTTCTGAACCGTGTAATGGGACACCCTTTTCTAATGTAACCTTTCTTTCTTGTAGAAGTAATCGTTACCAGGATTAATCCCGAAACTGGTATAGGTGAACATTCTCAGCTGTTTCACTGCAAGAATTTCATTTGATTTTTGTATACAATGTATTATATTTCTGGCTAAAATGTATACAAAGAAATCAATTTGTTAGCAATCTGTACGTACAGTTAAAATTATTCTTTTTTAAAAATATTTGAAATTATGAAATTTCTGGTATATTTAAAATTCATATTATTAATTTCACAATCTAACACTAATTATTAAATTTATTTCTGGATTCATTTATAAAATAATTTTATATCTTGGTGATGATTCTTCTTTTGTCAATCAATTTTGTAAACAAACTCTTTTCCTTTGTAAACTCTTTGCAATATTGTGAGTACCGCAGAATGTAAGTAGTAGTTGGCACACCTCTGATGGAAATGTAAGTGTTTTTTTTCTACAACAATGTTATTTACGGCTGTATGAAAATGGAGATTGTGAAGTCAGTGTGATATAGAAGAATGGGATAAAATAAAAGAAAATCATAGCAACATTAAATCTTCATCAGTTATTTAGTCATCAGGAATCCACAATGTTATGTTAGAATTTCAACTGCAAGAATGTACCCCTAGATGCAAGACTTGGAGCCCACATCAAGAAGAGAAAATGAAGATAAGTAAAAAGTTTTTCTTTTGCATATCTTATGCCTCTCAAAGCCTTTGAAACTAATGAAGACACTAAGAAAAATTTAATAGTGATGTGTGGGAGAGTAAGATTACAACTAAAAACCAAACCAAACTTCTCCTGCACAGGCCATGAAGGCCCAAAGGTACTGACCGGCCGCCGTGTCATCCTCAGACCACAGGCCTCACTGGATGCGGATATGGAGGGGCATGTGGTCAGCACACCGCTCTCCCGGCTGTATGTCAGTTTCTGAGACCGGAGCTGCTACTTCTCAATCAAGTAGCTCCTCAGTTTGCCTCACAAGGACTGAGTGCACCCCCTTGCCTACAGCGCTCGGCAGACCAGATGGTCACCCATCCAAGTGCTAGCCCAGCCTGACAGCGCTTAACTTCGGTGATCTGACGGGAACCGGTGTTACCACTGCGGTAAGACCTTTGGCAAGATTACAACTGGATGGTGAAATTTACTCCCATTGAAAACAGGTCTGTAAGTGCTGGTTTTCTGTATACAGAATGGCCGAGTTGTTCATCTGATTTCCATTTGACAAACACATCCAAGAAAGGTCGCTTCAAGTCCTCCTCCACCTCCACTGTAAATCTTACGTTGGGATGTATACCTTCAAATGATCAATGAACTGCTGCAGTGCCTCACTGCCATGTGGCCAGATTAAAAATGTATCATCGGCATATCTGAAGAAGCAATGGCCAGAAGGGAGGACTGTTCAATGCTCATTCTTCAAAATATTCCATGAGAAAGTTAGCTACAGCTGGTGACAGTGGCAAACCAATGGCTGTTCCATCTGTCATTTCATAACAATTTCCACCGTAAAAGAAGTATGTGTAAGTCAAAGAGTGCCAAAATAATTTCAAAATTTCCAGGGAGAAGTGAGTGGCCAACAGTTTCAATGTGTCTTCCACTGGTACCTTCATGGAGACCACATCAAAGCTAACCACGACTTCTTCACACCTATCCTCATCTGCTTTATGATATCAACAGAATTTTGTGAGCTTTTAATATGAAGTCTATTGACTATAGGTGCCGATAGTTTAATCAATGCTTTGTCAGGCTGTATGTAGGTGAGCTGACAGCACTAATAATTGGTCTTACTGGGACACTGTCTTTGTGTATTTTAGGCAGACGGTACAACCTGGCTGGCTGCATTGCTCTTGGCTTTAAATTCTTCACAAGTTCATCAGAGAAACCAGAATTCTGCTGCCAACACTCAGTCCTTATAAGTTGCTATCTATTTCTATCTGCAGTTCTCTCACCATCAGACTGGGAATGGGTAGACATGACTTTGGCTGCACATTAATGAGCTATTTTAAGCAAGACAACTGTGAAACAGACAGATAAATTTGAGTGGCTTAACCATGAACAAGGAACTGGTGGGGCCAGTGGCTTTTGCCACACTGTCATCCATCAACTCAGTTCTCAGTTAAGGGCTGAACTTCGCTCCAGCTCCACAAAAGCAACCAGTGCCTGAAATTATCAGTGGAATAGAACAAGTGGTTCAGCATCTTCCTGAGGAAGTGGCACATGGGCGTAAGGCTCACTACTAGCTGGATTTTAGGACAGCCCAGCCCACTAACTCCAATATTAGCACAGTGAAAAAACAGGGGCTGAAATCGTTGGAGAAGGATGAATAGTTAATTGTCTTACCAACTGACAATGAGAACTCTAAAGTTATCTTCAATGCTATGGATTATCGTAAGAATGGGTTTCTTATTGGAAGATAGTAAATACCGAAGTCTCAAACAGGATCCCATGCTGGCACTTTGCAGGAAGGCATGTGAGCTACTTAAGAATTATGAAGAATTTCTCAGATGTGTTTGTCGAACAGAAATCAGATGAATGACTTGGCCATTATGTGTACAGAAAACTGGCACATACAGATCTGTGTTTTAACATGTATAGATTTCATCATCCAGTTCAGAAAAGAGCTGTGCTGAACATCTTAGTACACAGAGCCAGAACTATTTTGGACATGGACCACCTTGGTTCCAGGATTAAACATCTGGAGACAGTGTTCAGAAGGCAGGTGTTCTGTCTGGGATAGTAGATCAATGCTGTTCAGATAACCAAGCCAGGAGGATCAACACATAATGTGGCTTCCATTCTGTGGTGCAACAGTAGGTAGAGTCCTAAGCAGGCAAGGAATCAGACCAGTCTTTCAGTCACCCAGAAAAATTAAAGAAATGTTACAACCTATTAAAGATAATATTGGCCTGAGAATGCTGGGAATCTATAACATTCCTTGTGAGTGTAGAAGACTTACGTGAGACAATGTATATCAGACCAGTCTTCCAGCCAATCAGAAAAATTAAAGAAACATTACAACCTATTAAAGATAATCTTGGCCTGAGAGTGGCGGGAATCTATAACATTCCTTGTGAGTGTGGCAAGACTTACGTGGGCCAATGTATATGGATGGTTGCCGATCAAGCATCAGCGTCACCTTAAATATGGGCATTTGGATAAATTAGAGTTGCACAAGATTGTTTGAACAAATGAGAACAATAGCTTTGAACTATGGGGACTCATTATCAGAGAACCTGCTGAAATTAAGACTTTGTGAAAACAACTCCACCAGAGACACCAGCTATGCACTTAGCAATGCATGGAAGCATGCAGTTAACAAGGACAGAACACAGAGGAATAATTCTTGCAGTGAATCACCTGATGTGATGGATGGCGCTGAAATGCTAGGTAGAGAGTGCAACAAAATCCATGAACATAGAGCGAACCACCTCTGATGTGTCGTCGTGACATAGCCCAGCCAATTGGATGCTGTTCTGTGGGTATAAAACATGTAACCTTCCCAGTTCACAACAGTCAGTTTTAGTACCTGATGAAGATGATGGTGGATATCAACAAAAGTTTGGAATTTTATCTGAATCTGATGTGGGAAATAAACCAAGAAATTTTTATGCAAGGTTCCATTGCAAAAACCTTCGTAGCCATAATGGAAACTCCACGTTGGAATATCAACAATGTAAGGAAAAGAAAGATTGCTGTTTACCATGAATATGACACGTTCAGTTACAGACAGGCACAACTAAAAGACTCCAGCACAAGCTGCCAGAAATGGCAGTGACGTGTGCACGAGGCATGAATGAATGTGTGTATGTTTCCTTTTCTGAGGAAGGCTGTGGCCTACAGCTAATGTTTAAGTGTCTTTCAGTTGTGCCTGTCTGTAAGTTAACATGTCAGCTTTACAGTAAGTAGCAAGCTATCTTTTCCTTACATTGCTGAGTAGATTGTAGCTTTGGTGTGTGTGCCTGGTAAGTGGTTCTCTTTATCCATTCCTTTGTTTGTAGTCAGCCAAATTCTTTCTCTCAGTGTTTTCATCAGCCACAGAGTTAATCAACAGTCAGTTACAAAAACTGAATATTTTACACGACAGAAATACAGCCACAAAAATACAAATAACACTGTTTAACACTCAGAATCATAATGTAATAGATATAACAAAACTTCAAGAATCGCAGAGTTCTGTACGAAAGTAGGCGCACATTGTTATTTAAACTGACAACAAATTCTAAGGTCCTGCTCTTTTATCACTAACAATGGTTTATGTAAGTGAAAAATGCTGAGTTGCAATATGAATCATAGCCCTTCGTAACTTGTAGATCCCCTTTAACTTGCTGGGTAAGTCAGCTCAGATGTTGGAAGAAGGCAGGGCATTCCTCCTCCGACAGAACTGCACTCAGTAAAGCACTGCAGCTTTCATACCAACCTCTGCGCCAAGCACAGTTGACTTAGTGATCATTGCTGGCAACCACTTACCTAGAAATGGGACTTTATAGATTGCTTGGTACAGCTTCCCGGCACCTAAGGGTTTCATGTCTGCCGAACGGAAGTGTGACAGCCCCTCAAACCACTGAAACACATTATCAATAAACATCACAATAGTCTATATATACTGATAAACAGTAAAGCATACTGTGTCTTGTAGAGGGCCCACATCTTTTAGGACTGGGGCTGATGAGCTGTGTTGGACATAGGGATACAATGAATGCATATGATCAGTTTACTTTCAATAAGATATGTTTAAAGAGCACAAGGACACAGATAAAAGGGGTACTTTAATGAGTCAAGTAATAATGACAATAATAACAAAAAGAAAGTTGTGCAGTGTAAGAGCAATCAAGCACTTTAAACAGGGCAGAGTAAAGTAATTCTAGAACAGTTGACAGTGAAATATTTGCAGCAGCAAAAGTGAGCAAGTTTTCCAAGAAAAATTTGTACAATTCAGAATAGAGAGATCTGGAGAAGATGATGATAAAAGTGCCATGTACCATAATTTACTCACATAGGTGATATTATTTTATTGCAGAGTGCTCGATTATGATGTCCCATGAGAGTGGTCTATAGGGCTGGTACTCAGATAACTTGTGTTACCAATTCCAGTCATCCTGATTTTTCCTGTCTTGATTTTCCAAAAACATTGACCGAAAATGTCACAAAGGCTCCTAACAATAAGCCATGGGTTCATCTTCTCCATTACCAGCCCACTAATCACAATGCAAAATAAACAGTGTTAATGTCCCATTATTATTAGCATCTGCACAGTCATAACAGATGATTTTAAAGATTCAGCTTAGGGCCATGAATCAAAGAGGTAGAATGATTGGGCCCATGTTTAGACATGAGTTACTGCTGAAAATTATTTATTTTTTATTTTACACGTCTAGTTTCAGAGGACCAAATTGAGGAGCAAATCTCCAAGGTCGTGGAATGTGTCAGCACATGAAATTACAACATAAAAGTAATAAAAGATAAAATAAAATGTTTGTTAACCCAAAAAAATACAAGCCATAAGTTTAGGTAAACATACACAACAATATACCATAGGAATCATCTTAATTTTTCAAGAAACTCTTTGACAGAATAGAAGAAATGACCCATGAAGAAACTCTTCAGTTGCAACTTGAAAGTGCGTGGATTACTGCAAAGATTTTTTAATTCTTGTGGTAGCTCATTGAAAATGGATGCAACACTTGACGGCACAGCTTTCTGCACAAAAGTCAAGTGAGTGTGATACAAATACAGACTGGATTTCTGCCTACTATTAACTGAGCTCGTGGTTTTGCAGTAGCATTTTCACTTCCCACGCACAGGGTCCTGGGTTCAATTCCCGGTGTGGTCAGGAATTTTTCCTGTCTCGAGATGACTGGGTGTTGTTCTGCCATCTTAATCATCATCATTCATCCCCATTATGGTTGGAGGAAGGCAACGGCAAACCACCTCCGCTAGGACCTTGCCTAGTATGGCAGTGTGGGTCTTCTGCATCATCCCCTACACTCCTCGGAGTACAGGACCTCATCATCATCATCATCATCATCATCATCATCATCATTAACTGAGTGAAAGCTGCTAATTCTTAGGAATAACCTGATACTGTTAAGAAGAAATGACAGCAAAGAGTCTATATATTGAGAGGTCAATGTCAGAATACCAAGACTGATGAACAGGGGTTGACAAGAGTTTCACGAACTTACAACACTTATTGCCGGAACTGCCCGTTTCTGAGCCAGAAATATCGTTTGAGAATGGGAAGAGTTTTCCCAAAATATAGTACCATATGAAATAAGTGAATGAAAATAAAAGCAGACTACTTTTTGGGACGAATGGTCACTTACTTCAGATACCATTGGAATAGTAAAAATGGTGGCATTAAGTCTCTGAATAAGCTCCTGAATGTGGATTTTCCATGACAATTTACTATCTATCTAAACACCTAGAAATCTGAACAGTTCAGTTTCACTAATCATATGCCAATTCAAGACGGGTTTTGTTGAATTGTGTGTTAGAAACTGAGTCTTACTGTGATTTAGTGTTAGTTTATTTTCTACAAGCCATGAACTTATATCATTAGCTGTGATATTTGAAACAGAACCAATGTTACACACAACATCCTTTACTATCAAGCTAGTGTCATCAGCTGACAGAAATATTTTAGAATCACCTGTAATACTAGAGGGCATATCAATTATATAAATAAGCAACAGGAGTGACCCCAGCACTGATCCACGGAGCACCCGTCATTTGATCGTGCCCTACTCAGACTCCACATCATAGCCATTCTCAACACTGTGAATAATGAAATTTTGCTGGCTGCTGTTAAAGTAAGAGGTGAACCAAATGTGAGCTACTCCCCATATTCCATAATGGCCCAACTACTGGAGCAATATTTTATGATCAACACAATCAAATGCTTAAGTTAAACCAAAAAAGATACCTAGCATTTGAAACCTTTTGTTTAATCCATCCAGTACCTCACAGAGAAAAGAGAATATAGCATTTTCAGTCATTAAACCATTTCTAAAACACTACAGTACATTTGACAGCAAATTATGTGAAATAAAATGATGAATTATTCTTACATATAAAGATTTTTCAAAAAATTGAGCAAACACTGATGGCATAGAAATTGACCATTCTTGAAGGTAAATATTACAAATATGGCTCAGTACACGGCTAACATGTGCAGCACGGTACTTTAATATTCCATTAGGCACTCCGTCATAGCCATGAGAGTCCTTAGTCTTGAGTGATTTAATTATTAACTCAATCTCCCCCTTGTCAGATTAGTATATCAGACATCAATTATGGAAAGGCATTTTCCATGAGAGTTATATGATTCCCTGTAGAAACTATGTTTTTATTTAATTCACCAGAAATGCTCAGAAAGTGATTGTTAAATACTGTACATATATTTCTGGCTTATCAGCAACAGAAATATTTTTACTATGAACTGACTTTATAGGATCCTCAGCCACATATGTAGTAGCTCACTGAAACAGGGAATTTTTCCACATAGACTGAAATATGCTATTGTTAAACCATTGCATAAAAAAGGGGATGAATCTGGTGCTAACAACTACCGTCCAATCTCACTTCTGACAGCTTTAGCCAAAATTCTTGAAAAAGTAATGAAAGAGTAGCATCACATATTTGTAAAAATACAGTACTAACAAAACGTTAATTTGGTTTTCAGAAAGGCTTTTCAACAGAAAATACTATATTTGCTTTCACTGATCAAATATTAAATGCAATTAATAACCAAACATCACCCATTGGGATATTTTGTGATCTCTCAAAGGCTTTTGATTGTGTGAATCATGAAATTCTTCTAGATAAGCTTAAGTATTGTGGTATGAGTGGGACAGTGCACAAATGGTTTAATTCATACTTAACTGGAAGAATGCAGAAGATTGAAATTAACAGTACAGATAGTCTACAAAACCAGCAGAGTCCTCGAACTGGGTAGGTATCAAGAATGGTGTCCCACAGGGTTCAGTCTTGGGTCCCTTATTGTTCTTAGTATATATTAATGACATGCCACTCTATATTCATGAAGATGCAAAGTTAGTTCTTTTTGCTGATAATACAAGCATAGTAATTACACTCAAGAAGCAAGAATCAGCTGAGGAAATTGCAAATAATGTCTTTCAGAAAATTAATAAGTGGTTCTCTGCAAATGGACTCTCACTAAATTTTGAGAAAACACAGCTTATATAATTCTGTACTGTAAATGGCATAACACCATTGATAAATATAGACTATGAATGGAAATCTGTTGCTAAGGTAGAATACTCAAAATATCTGGGTGTGCACATTGATGAGAAATAGAACTGGAAGAAACACACTGATGATCTGCTGAAACGGTTGGGTTCAGCTACTTATGCTATTAGGATTATTGCAAGTTTTGGTGATAAACACATCAGTAAATTAGCCTACTATGTCTATTTTCATTGACTGCTTTCATATGGCATCATATTTTGGGGCAATTCATCATTAAGACGGAAAGTATTCATTGCACAAAAGTGTGTAATCAGAATAATAGCTGGAGCCCACCCAAGATCACCTCACAGTCATTTATTTAAGGAACTCGGCATATTCACAGTACCTTCACAATACATATATTCACTTATGAAATTTGTCATTAATAACTCATCCCAATTCAAAAATAACAATGAAGTGCATAGCTACAACACTAGAAGAAAGGATGATATTCACTATTCTGGATTAAATGTCACTTTGGTACAGAAAGGGGTGAATTATGCTGCCACAAAAATCTTTGGTCATTTGCCAAATAGTATCAAAAGTCTGACAGACAGCCAACCACCATTTAAAAGCACATTAAAAGAATTTCTGAAAGACAACTCCTTCTACTCAACAGATGAATTCTTACAAATGAAGTAGTAACTTTAAAAAAATTAATGAATGAATTAATTAATTATTTTGTGTAAAGAAAACTTACGTTAAAGTGACACATTCCACATCATTACGAAATATAATATTCGTGCTCTATGGAACAAGGATTAATGTATGTATGTATATCATCGACCTTGTGCTGCTGACCAGGCACTTCCCTCACAGCTGACCATATGGTTTCAATTTTCTGTAAATTAGCTATTCTATTTGCATACTACATACTCTTTGCCTTCCTAATATCATTCTTAAGCACCTTACAACACTGTTTGTAATGGGCTACTGTAGCTTGATTGTGACTATTTCTAACATTTTGACATGATCCAAAGAGATTCTGGTCGTATGTGAAGTAGGTTAGAGGCATGACGCAATCAATGCCTTCTCTGCGTGATAGCAATGGAGATACTATCGAAGACAGTGCTGCCCAAGCACAGCCTTCCAAAATGCCTTCACAAAAGAAGACGAAGTATATATTCCAGAATTCGAATCAAGAACAGCTGCCAACATGAATAACGTAGAAGTAAATACCCTCGAAGTAGAGAAGCAACTTAAATCACTTAATAAAAGCAAGTCTTCTGGTTCAGACTGTATACCAATTAGGTTCTTTTTTGAGTACACTGATGCATTAGCTCCATACTTAACAATAATATATAACAGTTCACTCAACGAAAGATTTGTACCCAAAGATGGGAAAGTTGTACAGGTCACACCAATGTCCAAGAAAGGTAGTAGGAGTAATCCACTAAACTACAGGCTCATACCATTAACTTCGATATGCAAAAGGATTTTGAAACACATATTATGTTCGAACATTATGCATTACCTTGAAGAAAACGGTCTATTGACACACAGTCAACATGGATTTAGAAAACATCATTCTTGTGAAACACAACTAGCTCTTTAATCAAACAATGGGAAGTCCAGGATGGAATGTAACAACACCAGAGAAGGAAAGTTGCTACTCACCATATAGCGGAGATGCTGAGTCGCAATAGAAACTATCGTGACTCAGCATCTCCGCTACATGGTGAGTAGCAACTTTCCTTCTCTGGTATTGTTACAACTAGCTCTTTATTCGCATGAAGTGTTGAGTGCTATTGACAAGGGATTTCAGACTGATTCTGTATTTCTGGATTACTGGACACTGTTCCACACAAGTGGCTTGTAGTGAAATTGCGTGCTTATGGAATATCGTCTCAATTATGTGACTGGATTTGTGATTTCCTGTCAGAGAGGTCACAGTTCGTAGTAACTATTGGAAAGTCATCGAGTAAAATAGAAGTGATTTCTGGCATTCCCCAAGGTAATGTTATAGGCCCTTTGCTATTCCTTATCTGTATAAACGATTTGGGAGACAATCTGAGCAGCCGTCTTAGGTTGTTTGCAGATGATGCTGTTGTTTATTGACTAACAAAGTCATCAAAAGATCAAAACAAATTGGAAAATTATTTAGAAAAGATATCTGAATGGTGCGAAAATTGGCAGTTGACTCTAAATAACAAAAACTGTGAGGTCATCCACATGAGTGTCAAACAGAATCTGTTAAACTTCGGTTACGCAATAAATCAGTCAAACCTAAAGGCCATAAATTCAATTAAATATCTTGGAATTACAATTACGAACAACTTAAATTGGAAGGAACACACAGAAAATGTTGTGGAGAAGGCTAGCCAAAGACTGCATCTTACTGGCAGGACACTTAGAAAATGTAACAGATCTACTAAGGAGACTGCCAACACTACGCCTGTTTGTCCTCTTTTAGAATACTGCTGCACAGTGTGGGAGCCTTACCAGATAGAATTGATGGAGTACATCGAAAAGTTCAAAGAAGGGCAGCACATTTTGTATTACCACAAAATATGGGAGAGAGTGTCACTGAAATGATACAGGATTTGGGCTGGACATTATTAAAACAAAGGTGTTTTTCATTATGATGGAATGTTCTCATGAAATTACAATTACCAACTTTCTTCTCCAAATGCGAAAATATTTTGTTGACACCAACCTACACAGGGAGGAGAAATCACCATGATAAAATAAGGGAAATCATAGCTCGTATGGATAAATATAGGTGTTCGTTCTTTCCACGTGCTATACGAGATTGGAATAATAGAGAATTGTGAAGGTGGTTCGATGAACTCTCTGCCAGGCACTTAAATGTGATTTGCAGAGTATCAAAGTAAATGTAGATGTAATTCCCACTTTGTTCTACATGAACATCCTACTAGTCAGCCAACTAGTCTGCCTTTTACTGCTAGTACCCTGTTTAGAACATTCTAATGGCAAGCAACTTTCAAAGACCATGAGAAATGTGTTAAGGAAAGCATTATATTTGTCATATATGTTATCAGCATTATCAACATCCTGCCACTCTTGTTCCTTAACAAGTTTTAAAAAACTCTCTACTGCCATTGGATCAGTTTTTCTATGTAGTTTGTAAATATGTATAACATTTGTTTATGTCCAAAAGCCTTTTAGTGTTACAATTTGTGCACCATGATCTGAAAGGCCATTCACCCTTTCACTAACAGAATGCCCATCTAGTAATGAAGAATGAGTAAAAATATTATCTATGGCTGGGCTACTGTTCCTCTGCACCCTGGTTGGAAGAAACACTTTCTGCATCAGATCATATGAATTTAGGAGTTCTTTCAACATCCTTTTTCTTTCACTATCACATACAAAATTAATACTGAATTCACCACATACAAATAATTTTTGGCACTTCCTATCAAGTGAACCAAGAACCCTCTCTTGCTTGAGCATAAATGCTCTGAAGTCAGAGTTAGGGGACCTATAAACAACAATCAGAAGTATAGTTTCACTAAACTCAACTGCCCCTGCATGACATTCAAATACCTGTCCAGTGCAATGCCATGATACATCTATGGACTCAAATGGAATACTGTTTTTTACACACATGGCCACTCCCTCATTCTGAAAAGAACTCCTTGAAAAACAGCCAGATAATCTGTATCCTGGAAAAGGAATGCCCTGAATTGTCAAATTATTTAAGTGGTGCTCCAATATACCTACAACGTCAGTGTCAACATGTATAAGCAGTTTACAAACTTTATCCATAATACCTCTTATATTTTGATGAAATATGCTAATTCCTCTACTACTTGGATACCTGACTTCCTCAGAAGGTGATCCCTTTGTTAGAGGGACTTCCTTTAAGAAGGGATACTTATCAGCTGACTTCAGTCTAAAAAAAAAGGTGCAGCTCTAACACCAACTAATACAAGATTTTTTTCCATCAGTGATCCCACCACCGCCCACTACACTGTCACCTATAAGCTTTGCCAGCCTTCCCTTCCCATATCTGCTGAGGTGCACCCATGCCTAGTGAAACCCGATCTGTTAATAGACTTAACTGGCACCATTGCAATGTGAGCCACGCCCTCTGCTATCAGCGCCTTCTCCAGCCCCATGTTAACATGCCTAACAGCAGCATTAAGATGATGGCGATCAAGACACTGAAACAGTTGCATGAAGTTTGAGTTGCTATCTCTACCAAGTCACCACCTACATCATACTCCCCGTCCCTATTAACACTATTCCCAGCTCCACCCACTATCAATACCTTCATAAAATTCCTACATAACTCCTCTATGTTAACAGTCACCTGAGCCATCCTGCACAAAGTTTCACAATGCTGGTGAGCTGGTACTCCCCAACACTTCCTGCAACTGCAATGCAAACTGCCTAGCAGCAGAATCTCCTTCTTTCTGTTAGAATTTGCAACTGACTTATGCTCCGTAACTGCTGAGGACTGCTGCATGTTTCCTACTTCTACAGCTACAAGAGGCTGCCCTCCACTCAACTCCAACAGTTGGTCAAATCTATTGGTTATATACACAGTACAATTGTCTGAATATCTCCTCCTCCTCCTAGTTGCCTTCTTACCAACTGCCAGCTTCCATTCCGCAGTGCACTTTACCCTCCTCAAGCTATCTAGTTCCTCCTTTGCATCTTGTAACTACACATGAAGGGCACAGATCTTACACCCTGCTCCTCTATCAACTTATTTCTGCTACAAATTCTGCATTTCCAGGAGATGATCTCACTAGAATGCCCACTGGCTTCCCCTCTGCATTTCTCCCAAATAAAAATACTTTGAACAAATCTCACACTGTAGCCCGCTACTCATAAACCTACGACAAAGCCCACACTTTTCACTCATGGTAAAATTTTAACAGTTGCTGAAAAAACTAAAGTGTATGTTGCCTAAGTTCAATTGCAACAGAACTATTTAAAGAAATAACAATAGTTACCTAAAATTTCACTCTCTACTAAGAAAGCAGCTTCTTTTGTTAATACTACTGAACCACAACTAATATGAATACTGCAAAACTTCACACAATTATTTATCTAAAACCAAAAATTCAAGGGATTTCTGGAACACTCAACAAATTTAAACACACTGAACGGAAGATTTACTGCAATATCTCACTAGAAACAATAAGAAACATCAGGTGGAAATTACTGTACGGAATGTAATAAATGAATTCAATGCACAAACAACTCTAAAAAACACAGTGGATGAAAGCCTACAAAAGTTTACTGAACTGCTACCTTACCAGAAACAGCGTGAGACACTGTTGAAAACTACTAAATTTAATAACTGAATAACAGTGCACAAACAACTTTGTCAGCACTTAACTTATGGACCACTACAGCTGTAACTGCATGCCGCAAAGTGTAAACACACTGCTAATATTTGTATGAACTATTGAAGAGTACTAAAAATACAGTGCACAAACAACTTTGTCAGTACTTTGCTTTACAACCGCTGCAGTTGCAACCGCACACTGCGAAATGTAAACAACTGCTGAGACTTCAATGAACAACGTAAGTGCACTCATGAATAACAGACCTCTCAAATCAAGAGATTGAGATGAATGAAAATCCACTAATAATCTACTTTTACAGCAAATATTAACACCAATAATCTTTAAAATATGTATCTGAAGTCTAAAACTTCATAAAATATTGGGGAGCAATTTGAACAGCTGTCCAGCACATGTGATGTCACACCAAGTTCAACCCAAGTTGGGTTCACGCACTTTAGGAAGCACGTACAAGGTATGAGTGCAGGGAGTGGCGGAGGCGAGGAGACAAACAGACTCGGGGTAGAGAGTATGGAATCGCTCTGAGGATTTGAGGAGGTGCTGGAGGTCCTGCTGTAGTTCTGGAATGGCATCACTGTGGCAAGGCTCATAGGTGATGTATTTGACAACTGGTACAGCCCCTCCACCGATAACAATGGTGAAGTCACTGATCACAGTGCCACTAAAGCAGAGTTATTAAACACAGTTTTCTGAAAGACCTCCAACAAAGAACATGAAGTAAATATTCCTGAATTCCAATCAAGGACAACTAAGTAGATATCCTTGACGTAGCGAAGCAGCTTGTGATGAAGCAAGGTGGAAGCTTTTTACTTGCTCTCTTGTTTTGCCAACTGCCTCCTTAAATTCATTTTTCCATTTTTGCATAATTACCTTTAACATACATGAGTAGATTAGATTAGATTAGATTAGTACTTATTCCATAGATCATGAATATGACACTTCGTAATTATGTGGAATGTGTCAGGTTAATAAAAGGTGTCTATACAAGATATTACGTTAGACAAAATATTACATGACACTCAATATTTTTTTCATTTTTTTCATATTATTTTATTTTATTTATTTATTTATTTTTTTGTGGAGGTTGGGAAATTACCCACTTACTATATCTAAAAATTCACCTAATGAGTAGGGTTTGCCATTAAGAAATTCTTTTAATTTCCTTTTAAATGCTATATGGCTATCTGTCAGACTTTTGATGCTATTAGGTAAGTGATCAAAGACTTTTGTGGCAGCATAATTTACCCCCTTCTGAGCCAAAGTTAGATTTAGCCTTGAGTAGTGAAGATCATCCTTTCTCTTAGTGTTGTAGCCATGTACACTGCTATTACTTTTGAATTCATTCAGATTGTTAATAACAAATTTCATAAGTGAATATATATATTGTGAGGCTATAGTGAAGATTTCTAGCTCTTTAAATAAGTGTCTGCAGGATGATCTTGGATGAGCTCCAGCAATTATTCTGATTACATGCTTTTGTGCAATGAACACTCTTTTACTCAGTGATGAGTTACCCCAGAATATGATGCCATACGAAAGCAGAGAATGAAAATAGGCATGGTAAGCTAATTTACTCAGATGTATATCGCCAAAATTTGCAATGGCCATAATAGCATAAGTACCGGTAGCTGAACTCAAACATTTCAGCAGATCCTCAGTGTGTTTTTTTCCAGTTCAACCCACCATCAATGCATACACCTAGAAATTTTGAATATTCTACCTTAGTTACTGATTTCTGATCGAAGCCTATATTTACTAATGGGGTCATTCCATTTACTGTGTACTGTGTACTGTCGGGTGTGATAGCTATACTTGTATCATCGGCAAAAAGTACCAGCTTTGCATCTTCGTGAATATAGAATGGCAAGTCATTAATATATATTTAAGAACAGCAGAGGACCCAAGACCGAACCTTGCAGCACCCCATTCTTGATTGTTCCCCAGTTCGAGAAATCACTAGTTTTTTGCATATTATGTGAACTGTTTATTTCAACTTTCTGCATTCTTCTAGTTAGGTATGATTTAAACCATTTGAGCACTGTCCTATTCATACCACAGTACTTGAGCTTATCTAGAAGTATTCCGTGATTTACACAATAGATCACAAAAAATCCCAACGGGTGACTTCCGGTTACTCAGAGCATTTAATATTTCATTAGTGAAAGTATATATAGCATTTTCCGTTGAAAAACCCTTCTGGAAACCAAACTGATATTTTGTTAAAACTTTATTTTTACAAAGGTGTGAAGCTACTCTACAATACATTACGTATTCAAGAATTTTGGCAAAGGCTGTTAGAAGAGAGATTGGGTGGTAGTTGTTGACATCAGATGTATCCTCTTTTTTATGCAGTGGTTTAACAATGGCATACTTCAGTCTATCTGGGAAAATACCCTGCTACAGAGAGCTATTACATCTGTGGCTAAGAACCCCACTTATTTCTTGGTAACAAGCTTTTATTATCCTGCTGGAAATGCCATCAATTCCATGTGAGCTTTTATTCTTGAGAGAGTTTTTATCTTCCTAATTTCAGAAGGAGAGGTGGGTGGAATTTCAATTGTATCAAATGGTGTGGGTAAGGCCTCTTCCATTAACTGCCTTGCTTCTTCTAATGAACATTTAGATCCTATTTTCTCTACAACATTTAAAAAATGATTATTCAAAATGTTTTCGGCTTCCGTCTTGTTGCAAGTTTCCATTCACTTTGATGGTGATGCCGTCATCCTGTACTCTTGGTTGTCCTGTCTCCCTTGTAATAATATTCCAAATTGTTTTGATTTCGTCATCAGAGGTATTAATCTCAGACAAGATGCACATGCTTCTAGACTTTTTAATATCCTTTCTTAATGTAGCACAGTAGTTTTTATAATATTTGGCTGTTTCTGGATCATTACTCTTTCTTGTTGTTAGATACAGTTCCCTTTTGTGGTTACAAGATATTTTTATTCCTTTAGTAAGCCAACGTTTTTTGCATCGTTTCGTATAATTAGATTTAACTACTTTTTTGGGGAAACAATTTTCAAATTCTCTTACAAGTTTATCATGAAATAAGTTATATATTAAATTAGCATCACATCCCTTGTACACCTCATCCCAGTCTAACTGCTGAAGATTTTCTCTGAAATTTCTAATTGTTGAGTCATTAATTGAACGCACAACTTTGTAGGGTAGTTCTGAATTACTGAATGGAGCTATGTCATATACTGTAACTAGCTAGCATCATGATCAGAAAGCTCATTCTCAACACGACAAGAATTTATGTTTTTAAACCTATCTTGGTCTATAAAAGTGTTATCTATTAATGTGCTGCTGTCTTTTACTACCCGAGTAGGAAAATTAATGACAGATATCAAATTGAAAGAACTGAGCAAGACTTCCAGTTCCTATTACACTCTTTCAGTGAATCAACATTGAAGTCCCCACAAATAATAATTTGCTTTCCCCTATCTGACAGATAGCACAACAAGGCATCCAAGTTTTCCAGGAATAAATGAAAGTTTCCTGAAGTGGACCTATATACTGTTACAATTATAAAAGAGCCCTCCTTCAGTTTAAGTTGACAGGCACATGCTTCTATATGTTGCCCTAGACAAAACTTTTTTGTATGTAAGCTTTCTACACAGTGATAACTTTTGACATATATGGCAGCTCCTCCTCCCACCTTATTCTCTCTACTCATATGTGCAGGTAGTTTATAACCATTGATATTTACCTTTTCCATATCAGACACAATGTGATGCTCAGACATGCATATTATATCTATTACATTGTCAGATTCAATGTCATCTAAACAAACCAGGAGCTCATCTATTTTATTCTTCAATCCCGGAATATTTTGGTGAAAAATGGTAATATTATTTTTTACTTTACTTTCGTGAGAATCTACTTTTTTCATTAATCCACCAATATTTTGGTTAAATATGGTAACATTATTATTTACTTTCCTGTTGTGAGGATTTTGTGAGTTTTGGTCCTCTTTAGCAACTGCCTGCCTGAACTTCTCATTGGACACTGATATTAGTCTAAAAAAGAGGTACATCCATGAGGACTAGTGTCCCCCCTTATGGATTTCGCTAACAACCCTGCCAGTTTACCCTTCCCTTTCCTATTGAGATGTAGGCCATGCCTTGTGAAATCCCTCCTATCAATAGCCTCAACAGGAACCAATACAACAGCCAACACTGGTATGGGTCGTTGCCGAGTATAATCTGCATTTTCATAAAAGAGAAAGGTTGGCACTCAGTCTTAAAGAATTTAGCACCAGATCTAATTTTGTGCTTAGTTTTCTGTGTGTCATTAATTTCCTAATTTATTTTGACTATTTCTAGTTAATGTCTTTTGCTATAGGGTGAGATAAGTAATTGTTTTGTGACTTAGGTTCTATTGTTGACTTATAAACAAATATAAATTCTGTGCTAGTTATAAACAGTTGGAAGAAGAACTAAGTAGTTATTCGGCTCTATTCAAAAACATGTTAACCTAGTGAGCCCCCATTTAATTCCAAAATAATTACCTTGTTTGTCAAAAGCATTGTTTGCATAAATATATCTGTTAATTTCATTATTTAAACAAATAATTTGACCTAACCTTTGGGGTAGAAGGAACTGTTAAAAAGAAGGAATTTTTATATATATTCAGTTAATTGAATGGGTTATGTTTTAATTGTAACTTCTGTAACTTAAATATCGAACAATGTATAGTTTCAGTGCCTATTATTGTGAGGATATATAAAGGACCGATTTTTAGTCCTGAGACAGTCAGTCCATGGCTGATTTTCAGTCAGGATGTCTGTATCAATTAGAGTAATGCGTCAACTGAACAGTGGAATTATTGTAACATCAATAGGCCATGTGTTAAAACAATGACAGTGTCTGTTCAATAGTGTAATACATGGGATATATACATAGTCACACACTTTTACACACATTGTACTACTACAATGTGCGAAAAAGTGTGTGACTATGTATATATCCCAGTATGTACTGCAAAATTAAAGATGTATATTGTGTGTACCAACTGCACAACAGAAGCAGACACCATACAATGTTAAACTACAAACAACTAAAAAACCTGATGTGAATCGCTAAAAAGCACCTGAAGATGAGCCTGCAGGGCTCGAAATGCATAGTGTAGTAAATAAACGCAACTTGTGACTGAAGGTGGTTTGTTCTTCATTTTACCTCCTCATTAGTTATGTGATCTACCCATCTAATCTTCAGCATTCTTCTGTAGCGCCACATTTCGAAAGCTTCTATTCTCTTCTTGTCCAAACTATTTATGGTCCATGTTTCACTTCCATACATGGCTACACTCCATACAAATACTTTCAGAAACGACTTCCTGACATTTAAATCTATACTCGATGTTAACAAATTTCTTTTCTTCAGAAATGCTTTCCTTGTCATTGCCAGTCTACATTTTATATCCTCTCTACTTCGCCCATCATCAGTTATTTTGCTCCCCAAATAGCAAAACTCCTTCACTACTTTAAGTGTCTCAGTTCCTAATCTAATTCCCTCAGCATCACCAGACTTAATTCGACTACATTCCATTATCCTCATTTTGCTTTTGTTGATGTTCATCTTATATCCCCCTTTTAAGACACTAACCATTTCGTTCAACTGCTCTTCCAAGTCCTTTGCTGTCTCTGACAGAATTACAATGTCAATGGCGAACTTCAAAGTTTTTATTTCTTCTCCATGGATTTTAATACCTCCTCTGAACTTTTCTTTTGTTTCCTTCACTGCTTGCTCAATATACATAGTGCGAAAAGTAGCAATTGACCCTTAATAAAGAAAAGTGTGAAACATGAGTACTAAAAGAAATCCACTAAATTTTGATTATGCGTTAAGTAACAAAGTCTGAAGACAGTAAATTTAACTAAATACTTGGGAATTACAATTACAAATAACCTTAATTGGAACGATCACATAGATAATGTTGTGAGTAGAGCAAACCAAAGACTTCAATCCATTGGCAGAACACTTAGAATGTGCAACGGTCTACTAAAGGGACTGCTTACACCACACTTGTCTGCCCTATTTTGGAGTATTGCTGTGCAATGTGGGATCCGCATCAAGTGGGGCTGATGAATGACATTGAAAAAGTTCAAAGAAGGGCAGCTCATTTTGCCTTATTGCGAAATAGGAGAGATAGTGCCACATATATGATACATGAATTGGCATGGCAGTTATTGAAACAAAGGCATTTTTTGTTGCAATGGGATCTTCTCGTAAAATTTCAATCACCAGTTTTCTCCTCCAACTGCGAAAACATTCTGTTGGCACCCACCTACATAGCGAGAAATGATCATCATGATAAAATAAGAGAAATCAGGACTCGCACAGAAAAATTTAAGTGCTCATGTTTCCCACACACTGTTTGAGAGTGGAATGGTAGAAAGACAGCTTGAAGGTGGTTCATTGAACCCTCTGCCAGGCACTATATTGTGAATAGCAGAGTAATCACAAAGATGTAGATGTAGTCCATGCACATCACAACCACAATGGTGGAGCCTTTGCTCGCAGATTGGGTTATAAGACAGTGGTTCAGTTTTCAGATGGTGGATTGTGGTTCTTTCTGCAGATGTAAGGTCGGTTTCCATGCTGAGGGTTTTGTACTTTGGCAGTGAGGCAATGTTTGACGTTAGGAAAGATAACGGGACAATTTGTGTCTCGAAGGCAGGGTTATTTGCAGTCAGGCAGGGTTCAATATTGGTTTTAGATTGAGTCCGACTGGTCAGGTTACTTGGAAAAAAGTATTTCCACTACAGAGACTGGGAAAAGAAGAGATTGTCTAAAGTCCACCATGACTGAATTTGAGAGTGGGGCAAAAGGTAAAGCTTTATGAAGGACTGATATTTCTGCATGTCTGAGGCTTTTGGAGGACAGGCTTGTGACTGCATTGCAGCTATGTTTATGCCCAGGGTTCTATAGGGTGATAAGAGTGAGTTTATGAGGATGTGGTAAATGTAATATGTCTGCAAGGCAGGGTTTGGCAGTTATGAGCAGTTGTGCGAGAGATTTGATGGAGGCTCCTGTAGTAGTGGTCGACAGTGGTAGTCCACGGTGGGAGTATGGGGTGGATGGGTTGTTGACACCCCCCCTCCCCCCCCCTCCTGCCCTCCGCCCTTTCTGCAGCCCCACTCACTATCCAGCTATATTGTTCCTTGCCTCAGAGACAATTAGACCTCAGTGCCCAGAGGTGAAAGTGATCTGGTGCATGATAGTTGCAGTTGCATGAATGTGTGTGTGCTTTCTACTTCTGATGAAGGACGTAGTCCGAAAGATGAACATTTCTAGCATCCTTTTTCATTCCTCCTCTATGTGGTGAGCAGCACTCTTTCCTTTCCACATGGTTGATATTGGTAACTATAATGTAATCAACATAAACATTAACACACCAATAGCTGTTAAGAAGTAGCTGCTTAGTACAATAGAGGAAACTTAGCTATCACAAGGAGGAATAGCGTTAAGCAGTATAGTTGCATTTCATACTTAACAAAGTATGGAGGTTAAGCTGTGTGTCTTTTTTTAATGTGTAAATAGACTTGTTCCACATTCCTGAAGGTTCTTCTAATTATATCTACAGAACACAATGAGAAAGAAAGAGAGAGAGAGTGTGTCTAATTTTTGTGCTGAGTGATATGATGATGCAACACCAAAAGTACAAACCATTTCCACTGTGTCAGTGTGACAAATGAAACGAAACAGATCTTGGTGATCAACATTTATAAGTGCTGACTGAAGAGCACTGAATTCTGAAGGATTAGTTCTCATTTCCAGCAGGGCACTTCCTGCTGCTACCAGCAACAAACATGTCACAAGGCGAAATCTCTTCATTTGAGGGCACTGTAACAAAAAGAACCATGGTAGTTAGCCCCTAGTAATAACAAACAAAAATAAAAGGTATGCATGGCACTGTTACTATTGTAAGTGCATTTGTTTGAGAAGATTTAGGATAATCTAAAATGTAAGGAATTTGAGAGCAACAAAAATAGCCACGAGGTTACCAATAATGATACTGATGAGTTACAGAACAAAGCCAGGGTTGCCTGTTTAAATGATGACCCATTTCAATTTTAAATTATTTTTTCCTTTAGTTGCAAATCTGCCACAGTCAAATTAATTGGGAGAATCCTAAAGAAAAGTAATTCATTTGTGAAGGAAGTAGCTTACAAGTCTCTTGTTCTGTTGACTACTGACTGATGCTTATTAAAAATGGTTCAAATGGCTCTGAGCACTATGGGACTTAACAATCTGAGGTCATCAGTCCCCTAGATTTAGAACTGCTTAAACCTTACTAATCTAAGGACATAACACACATCCATACCCGAGGCAGGATTCGAACCTGTGACCGTAGCAGCGGCGCAGTTCCAGACTGAAGCACCTAGAACCGCTCGGCCAGGGCCAACTGCTGCTTATCAGCCAAGGAACTTTACCAGGTAGGACTTGTAGAAGAGTTAGAGAAAACTCACAAAAATTATGTTGTCAGTGGTTAATTTGGTAGATGTAAGAAGCACTAAGTATCATAGAGAAGCTTCCTGTTAAAATTTCAAGAGCAGACAATTTTAAGATGTTACTTCTTCCTACCACATTACTTTGCAAAATGACAGTAATTTAATATCAGAGAAATCTAAATTACCATCTACATCTATTCTCTGCAAATCTTTAGACTGCTCTTGGTCAAAATAATTGCTGATACACATAATATAAGTAATTTTCAACTATTTCAAGTTATTTCTTTCTTCACTCCTTTCCTACTTCTAGGTGCTGGGAGTGGGAAACCACTGCAGTTTTCTTTTTTTTCAGTAAATAATAGATCAAATATTTCCCATGTTTGGCTGAAATTCCTTGTGGAGTTCCAGGGGTACTACCACCTTCTCACAGCTAAACACACACACACACACACACACACACACACACACACACACACACACACACACACAGCGTACTACACATCCAGAAATTCTTCTACTGAGTAGAAGGACTTTTAAAGTAAGTATGATTTCAGTTTGTATCTGAAGTTAATTTTATTGGCCATTAAATTCTTTGCAACACTTGGTAGGTGATAAAGACTTTTATAGCTAAGCACCTCACTCCTTTCTGTGTCACAGTAAGGCAGGCTGATGGATAGTATATGACATTTTTCCTTTTAGTATTATATTTATGAATCTTTGAAATGACATCATGTTCACTTTTAGCTGTAACAGTTTTTATTTTACTATCAGAATTCTGTTAAATCTGCTTTGTCATTAATAAAAATCAGTAATTATAGTACCATCAAGAGTAACACAATTATACAAGAAAGTTGTGTTAACCTATTTATAACATAAAATAACATCAAATCTATGCTTGAAAATGGAAAAAAATGCTGAAATTTGAATAGTGTAATAAAAACAATTACAGATACAAGAGAACATGTTATTAAAAAAATGGAATCTGTAGAGCCACATTACAAGAAATTAATATTTATTGTTGATCACCTGAACATCCATAACATTTTCGCTCAATATCAGTTTGGTTTTCAGCAAGGACTATCAACTGATGATGCTATTTTCTCCTCCACTGATCAAATTCTGCAATCTCTTAACGCAAATTAGCACCAATTGGAATCCTATGTGAGCTTTCCAAGGTTTTTGATGGCATCAAACACAAATAACTGTTAAATAAAACATACTTCTTTGTGTTAAATGGAGTAAAGAGCAGATGGATTAAATCTTATCTTACAGACAGAAAGCAATGGGTTACCAGTAGTGATAGTAATGGAACTCCACAAGTCTTAGTACTGAGGCTCTTCCTATTCCTTATATTTACAAATGGCCTCCCATGCTGTACCATTTCAATGAGCAAGTTCGCCCTATTTACTGGTAATACTACTCTCTTAATACCTCTTGAAACCTAGAATCCTCTGCTGACTGTGCTTTTAATGATATTCTCAAATGGTTTAACTGTAATGGACTCTCTTTTGAATGTCAATAAAAGTTATTATATACAATTTCATGTGATGCAGAAAGAAGAAGAGGATGTAAATATAAAGTGTAATGGACAACATATACAGCAAGTGGACTTTGCTAAGTTCTTGGATATGTACCATAATAACAAATAAAAATGGCCTAAGCATATCCTAGATCTGGAAAAAAAAAAAGAGTTCGTTCTGCAGCTTTTGCTTTACATATAAGTGCATCATCTATAAACAAGGATGTCATAAGAGCTGCTTACTTTGGATATTCTGCACACTGTTGTCATACAGCATCATCTTGTGGGCTAACAAGAGCAAACTGAAGGAGTACCTGATACAAAATTCATTCCATTCAGTTAGCAATGTTTTTAGTACAAATAAGCAAGTATTTGTGTAGCTTTTTTGTGCTAATTAGTGAGCTATTTAATGCAAGCACACATGTAAACTATTCATAATATAAATGACTCACAACATATGTATAAATATTATTATTTCTGTTCATGTACTATGATGTAATATTATTTACTAAGATTTTTGTCATGAATCAAGCATATTATGCTCTTCTGTATTGTAAATACTGTGATAATACTGACTTGTTCCACTGAAACATCGAAAGTCAAGAGAAAATTGAAGGAGTACCTGAGAAAACTTCATTCTATTTAACTAGTGACTTTTTTTTAGTGCAAATGAGCAAGTATTTGCATAGTTTTTTATCATACAGATGAGTGAGCCATTTAATGCAAGCATAAATGTAAGTTATTCCTAACATTTATGACTCATAATGTATATATGAATATAATAGAGGGAAACATTCCACGTGGGAAAAATATATCTAAAAAGAAAGATGATGAGACTTACCAAACAAAAGCGCTGGCAGGTCGATAGACACACAAACAAACACAAACATACACACAAAATTCTAGCTTTCGCAACCAACGGTTGCCTCGTCAGACCTCCTGACGAGGCAACCGTTGGTTGCGAAAGCTAGAATTTTGTGTGTATGTTTGTGTTTGTTTGTGTGTCTATCGACCTGCCAGCGCTTTTGTTTGGTAAGTCTCATCATCTTTCTTTTTAGATATATTTTTCCCACGTGGAATGTTTCCCTCTATTATATTAATATCATTAATTTGAACCCAACAATCACGTTTGTTATTGTTATTGTTATTGTCACTGTTACATTTCGTAGTCTTTTCTGTCGTCTTATTTCCTCCTTCTGTTTTTGCCAGCAGTTTCACTTTCTATTCATCTTTCCTGACGAGGCAACCGTTGGTTGCGAAAGCTATAATTTTGTGTGTATGTTTGTGTGTCTATCGACCTGCCAGCGCTTTTGTTTGGTAAGTCTCATCATCTTTATTTTTAGATATATCATAATGTATATATAAATATTATTATTTCTGTTCATGTATTATGATGAAACATTAGCTCCTATGACTTTTAACATGAAGCAACCATTTTGTGCCTTACTGTACTGTAAATATAGTGATAATACTGACTATTTCCATATACTAGCAAATAAATAAAAATAAATAGCGTCACACTGGCTCTCCCTGCAAGACAAAATTCAATCAGACTATGTCAATGCAGAAAATGCTGTGTTCTGGGACAGATGGGAAGTTCTCCTCGCCAAATTCCCAACTGGAGGTGAGACAGTGAATGCTGAGCATTACTATGAAACACTGCAGAAACTGCAACAAGACATTCAGAACAAGTGACACAGAATGTTTAGTGCCTGTGCTGCCTCACTGCACAACACCACTCAGGCATACACGTCTTGACAGACAACAGTGCTTCTGCAAATTTTTGCCAGGGGGATGTTTGATCAAGACCCTGCTCCCAGTGATTTTCATCTGTTTTTGAACCTCAAGAAATTCCTGTCTGGTCCAAGTCAGAGTTTTCAGACTGAGGCAGAAATGGATGTCACACAGTGGTTCCAATCCCTGGCAGCAGTCTTCTATGACACGAGGATATAAAATTTGGCCCAACATGATGACAACAATCTGAATTCTGATTGTGAATATGTTGAAAAATAACTCAACACTTTTCGTATCTGTTCAAATAAATTTTTCAATGAAATTGTGTCTCTTTTCTGTGCACGACACAAGGGGAACTTACTTTAGGGATTTGACTCATATATGCCACACACAAACACACACACACACACACACACAGATATATATATATATATATATATATATATATATATATATATATATATATATATATTTGATTCTCTGCTGTTTTACACAATTCAACTCCAGAGGGGATGTTAAATTTATCTGCCATATTCAGCTGTTTATCATGATATTTGTTTCCAAAACAAGTTGACAGAAATGGTGGCTCGCTGTATGTAGAGTTCAAGATCGTGAGCCAGATGACACACTGAACAACACAACTAGGAGACAAACTGCACATCACTCTTTGTCCATCTCTTCCTCCCCCCACACTGTCCATCTCCTCCTCCACCCCTCTCTCTCTGTCCATCTCTTCCCCCACTCTCCTCTTCCTCCTCCTCATCTCTCCCCCCCCCCCAATCCCCCTCTCTGCTCAGCTGTACCTTTCCATGCACTTACCACCTGGTACGCATTTCAGTACTACCTGCTACACAACATGCTGGTCCTGCAGGGCAGCTGAGATGTCTGGTGGTACCAACCATCCTCATCCGCACCCCCACCCCACTCATAAGGGAGCTACATGGTTCTTAACCCCCCCCCCCTCCCCTTTGCTCCTTTCCAGACAGTAGGTGATATGCACACCAAATTTGGTTGAAATCGATCCAATGGTTTAGGAGGAGGTGTGGAAAATGCACTCTCCTACAACTACCTGTAACAGCCACGTAACTGGCAAAATATATTCTATCAAAGGGAGAGCCACCTGTGAAAAGACACACGTCATGTAACAGTTGTTATACAAACACTGTTCGCCCTTCTACATTGCTATGACTACCACCAAGTTATCAGTTAGGATGAATGGGCATAGACAGAGGGTATCTACTGGCAACTCACAATATCCTTTTGAGGAGCATGGCATACTGCATGACAGCCAAGGGCTCAGTGCCAGTTTCACTCCACGTGTCATCTCGATCCTTCCCCCAGACACCCCTTTCTCAGAATTCCGTGATGGGAACTGATGTTACAACATGTCCATACTTTACATTAATTTCTTTGGTCTTAGCACTACTTTTCAATGAGTGTTCCTTTTTTTACACTCCCTTTCAGTTATCTGTACATTTTATTTTCTGGCTTGCCTGTTTTTCCTCACCTCTCTCACATCTGCTTATGTAACACATGAAAGTTCAGCGATATACACAAGCAAATGCAATGGCCCTTAGTTGTTGCATATGTCACCAACTCTTAAAATATGTTTGATTCAATCTCCTTTTCTCTCACTTGCCAACTGCTCACCTCATTTCAGCTTAAGTTTTACATTTCACTTTATCAATTATCTGCTTTATATTCTCAATCTAGGCCTTGGCTCCAATATTTCATTCCTTATACCATCTCCTCAGCTCTAATTTTCATCACCAACTCATGCCCATAAATGTGCCCAATCATTCTCTCTCTCTGATTCTTCGCCCTAAGCTGGATCATTAACTCAAATGTTATGACTGAGCAGATGATGATGATAATAACAGTGGGATTTCAACAATGTTTATTTTGCTCCCAATAATGGGATGGTCCTACCCCCATGAACCATGGACCTTGCCATTGGTGGGGAGGCTTGTGTGCCTCAGCGATACAGATGGCCGTACCGTAGGTGCAACCACAACGGAGGGGTATCTGTTGAGAGGCCAGACAAACGTGTGGTTCCTGAAGAGGGGCAGCAGCCTTTTCAGTAGTTGCAGGGGCAACAGTCTGGATGATTGACTGATCTGGCCTTGCAACACTAACCAAAACAGCCTTGCTATGCTGGTACTGCAAACAACTGAAAGCAATTGGAAACTACAGCCGTAATTTTTCCCGAGGGCATGCAGCTTTACTGTAAGGTTAAATGATGATGGCATCCTCTTGGGTAAAATATTCCTGAGGTAAAATAGTCCCCCATTCGGATCTCCGGGCGGGGAATACTCAGGAGGACGTCGTTATCAGGAGAAAGAAAACTGGCGTTCTACGGATCGGAGCATGGAATGTCAGATCCCTTAATTGGGCAGGTAGGTTAAAAAATTTAAAAAGGGAAATGGATAGGTTGAAGTTAGATATAATGGGAATTAGTGAAATTCAGTGGCAGGAGGAACAAGACTTTTGGTCAGGTGAATACAGGGTTATAAATACAAAATCAAATAGGGGTAATGCAGGAGTAGGTTTAATAATGAATAAAAAAATTGGAGTGCGGGTAAGCTACTACCAACAGCATAGTGAACGCATTATTGTGGCCAAGATAGACACGAAGCCCATGCATACTACAGTAGTACAAGTTTATATGCCAACTAGCTCTGCAGTTGATGAAGAAATTGATGAAATGTATGATGAGATAAAAGAAATTATTCAGGTAGTGAAGGGAGACGAAAATTTAATAGTCATGCGTGACTGGAATTCGATAGTAGGAAAAGGGAGAGAAGGAAACATAGTGGGTGAATTGGATTGGGGGAGAGAAATGAAAGAGGAAGCCGTCTGGTAGAATTTTGCACAGAGCATAACTTAATTATAGCTAACACTTGGTTCAAGAATCATAAAAGAAGGTTGTATACGTGGAAGAATCCTGGAGATACTAGAAGGTATCAGATAGACTATATAATGGTAACACAGAGATTTAGGAACCAGGTTTTAAATTGTAAGACATTTCCAGGGGCAGATGTGGACTCTGACCACAATCTATTGGTTATGAACTGTAGATTAAAACTGGAGAAACTGCAAAAAGGTGGGAATTTAAGGAGATGGGACCTGGATAAACTGAAAGAACCACAGGTTGTACAGAGTTTCAGGGAGAGCAAAAGGGAACAATTAACAGGAATGGGGGAAAGAAATACAGTAGAAGAAGAATGGGTAGCTTTGAGGGATGAAGTAGTGAAAGCAGCAGAGGATCAAGTAGGTAAAAAGACGAGGGCTAGTAGAAATCCTTGAGTAACAGAAGAAATATTGAAGTTAATTGATGAAAGGAGAAAATATAAAAACGCAGAAAATGAAGCAGACAAAAGGGAATACAAATGTCTAAAAAATGAGATCGACAGGAAGTGCAAAATGGCTAAGCAGGGATGGCTAGAGGACATATGTAGGGATGTAGAGTCTTATCTCACTAGGGGTAAGATAGATACTGCCTACAGGAAAATTAGAGACCTTTGGAGAAAGGATAACCACTTGCATGAATATCAAGACATGTGAT
Source organism: Schistocerca cancellata (assembly GCF_023864275.1). NCBI lineage: Eukaryota > Metazoa > Arthropoda > Insecta > Orthoptera > Acrididae > Schistocerca > Schistocerca cancellata. The sequence goes on along the minus strand of NC_064626.1, from coordinate 1,138,360,730 downwards.
GGAAACCCAGTTCAAAGCTAAGAATGGAAAGCAGAAAGGTGGAAGGAGTATATAGAGGGTCTATACAAGGGCGATGTACTTGAGGACAATATTATGGAAATGGAAGAGGATGTAGATGAGGATGAAATGGGAGATATGATACTGTGTGAAGAGTTTGACAGAACACTGAAAGACCTGAGTCGAAACAAGGCCCCAGGAGTAGACAACATTCCATTAGAACTACTGACAGCCTTGGGAGAGCCAGTCCTGACAAAACTCTACCATTTGGTGAGCAAGATGTATGAGACAGGCGGAATTCCCTCAGACTTCAAGAAGAATATAATAATTCCAATCCCAAGAAAGCAGTTGTTGACAGACGTGAAAATTACCGAACTATCAGTTTAATAAGTGACAGCTGCAAAATACTAAAGTGAATTCTTTACAGACGAATAGAAAAACTGATAGAAGCCGACCTCGGGGAAGATCTGTTTGGATTCCATCGAAATGTTGGAACACGTGAGGCAACACTGACCCTACGACTTATCTTAGAAGAAAGGTTAAGGATAGGCAAACCTACGTTTCTAGCATTTGTAGACTTAGAGAAAGCTTTTGGCAATGTTGATTGGAATACTCTCTTTCAAATTCTGAAGGTGGCAGGGGTAAAATACAGGGAGCGAAAGGCTATTTTTAATTTGTACAGAAACCAGATGGCAGTTATGAGTCGAGTCGTATGAAAGGGAAGCAGTGGTTGGGAAGGGAGTGAGACAGGGTTGTAGCCTATCCCCGATGTTATTAAATCTGTATATTGAGCAAGCAATAAAGGAAACAAAAGAAAAGTTCGGAGTAGATATTAAAATCCATGGAGAAGAAATAAAAACTTTGAGGTTCGCCGATGATATTGTAATTCTGTCAGAGACAGCAAAGGACTTTGGAGGAGCAGTTGAACGGATTGGACAGTGGAAGGAGTATGTAGAGGGTCTATACAAGGGCGATGTACTTGAGGACAATATTATGAAAATGCAAGAGGATGTAGAAGAAGATGAAATGGGAGATACAATACTGCGTGAAGAGTTTGACAGAGCACTGAAAGACCTGAGTCGAAACAAGGCCCCGGGAGTAGACAACATTCCATTGGAACTACTGACGGCCTTGGTACAGCCAGTCCTGACAAAACTCTACCATCTGGTGAGCAAGATGTATGAGACAGGCGAAATACCCTCAGACTTCAAGAAGAATATAAAAATTCCAATCCCAAAGAAAGCAGGTGTTGACAGATGTGAAAATTACCAAACTATCAGTTTAATAAGCCACAGCTCAACAGCTCACTTTTTCTGAATAAATTTTCTGAAGAGAATTCCATTAAAAAACAAGCAGTGAATATTTGCTATGTGAACCAAATTCTTGTCTTCATGTTGACACAATGAGAGGTGCTTCTACAGGCAAAAGATGCTGAACTGAGCTTCATAATTACTTGTGTGTGTGTTGATCCCATTTCAGACTGTTGTTCCTTTGAACTTAGGCATTTTACACAGGAAGTTTCAGTTAGTGTACGAACGTTAATGTCTACCTCATCAGGAACTAGCGGGTCTTCTCTTTTTTTTTTTTTTTTTTTTTTTTTTTTTTTTTTCAACATAATAACTGCCTGAATAGTTTTCAGGTGCCACACCAAATAGTGCTGTGTAAATTGCCAAAAATATCCATGAAACACCTGATTGCCATTTCAGTTGCTACCAACGCATTGCTGTTGCATCTCACCAATTTATGCTTTGGCTCGCTAGAAAAGTGCAGGCACCAATGGGCAAGGCTATATCATTGTAAAAGATATCAACATACAGAGCCTCCTGATAGAGGAAGTGGCTGTGGTCTCCACACACAAGGAGTGGAAAATGTGGCTGCAAGTCGGGACCTGCAGGGTGCACACACAGGTAAGGGGTTGGTGCTCAGCTTAACTGTCCTTGTTTTGATTCTCCACCTGTGTTAAGTCATCACATTCATTTGTATGTAGCTGATAATGCCTTTGTGCCACAAATGCTGGTTCCCATACTTCGATGATTTGAAATCCCGAGTCTCTGTTAATTAAGTCATTAGCTAAAAATATTTTGACTACTTCTTTAATAATGGGGTTGCAAACGCAGCCATTGCCAGTCCCAAGTCAGGGGCCTCATCTCACAAGTGATGAGGAAGGAGGAGGAGGAGGAGGAGGAGGAGGAGGAGGAGGAGTAACACCTCTTAAAAAAAGCGGGAGCTGATTCCCAACAGCAGAGAGAGCGGAAGAGCCTAGTGGAGTTAACCATGAATTAGAAAGCAAAACAAAATCCAAAAGCACCTGTTCTCAACTTGGACAGCCTTTGGTCAGCATCTGTCTTCATGTAAGGGGCAGTTGTGAGTAATCCTCCGGGGTTAACAACCTCGGCTGTAAAAAAGGTGGCTCTAAAAGTCGCCCTCAGAACTCAAAGAATTATCAATCATGGAAAAGTGTGATGTAAACTAATTACCCCAGGTGCTCAATCCACTGTACATAAGTGTGCAAGCAGACATTCGGATTCTGGGGTGTCTGCAATGTCTTGCAAAGATGAATCGGGGCATCTTAGAACCTCAAACAAAGTAAAATAGAGGAAAGCAAACTACTTAGCAACTTTTGATGCAAATTCACTTTTGAAAGTGGGGAAACTTAAGACTCTAACAGACACATTAAATGAACATAGAATCATCATCTGTGCAAGAGACCAGGTACCAACAAATTATATACTGTTGTAAATGTTCACACCCCTATAAACATTGACAACAAAAAGAATAAGGAGAACATGGAACTATTCTGCGAAAAACTAGATGACACGATCCAAAAGATCCCCAAAAAACATAATGTCATCCTTCTAGGGGATTTTAACGCCCAAGTGGGAAGAGAGAAAAGGTTCAGGCAAATAGTGGGGAGATACCTGGCACATAACAGGACGAACTGAAATGGTATCAGCCTCATCAAATTATGCCAGGCGCACAGATTGGTCCTGAAGTCAACTAGCTTTAAGAAATTGACAAGAAAACAGAAGATGTGGATTTCACCTAACCCTCTCCTGGGAGAATTCCAGTTAGATCATATTGCGATAAAGTGAAAGTTTCATAAGGATATCCAAAATGTCAGGGTTCTCAGAGGGTGGTGGTGGTGGTGGTTAGTGTTTAACGTCCCGTCGACAATGAGGTCATTAGAGACAGAGCGCAAGCTCGGGTTAGGGAAGGATTGGGAAGGAAATCGGCCGTGCCCTTCCAAACTTCTGCAAGTTTCACAGGAGAGCTTCTGTAAAGTTTGGAAGGTAGGAGACGAGGTACTGGCAGAAGTAAAGCTGTGCGTACCAGGCGTGAGTCGTGCTTCGGTAGCTCAGTTGGTAGAGCACTTGCCCGCGAAAGGCAAAGGTCCCGAATTCGAGTCTTGGTCGGGCACACAGTTTTAATCTGCCAGGAAGTTTCAAAGAGTTGGATGTTCTGTGACAGCAACCACTGAGTTTCACAAGCAAAATGTTGACAGATTGATTCAAGATGATTGTCATATCACTCAGAGTGTGGAGTCTTGAATCAATCTGTCAACATTTTTCTTGCCAAACTCAGTGGTTGCTGCCACAGGACGTCCAAATCTTTGTTTATCATGCAGGTCAGATGTTCCCACCTCAACATCTTTCAACTTACTCACCCGACGACGTACAGTACTCACATCAACACAGTCACCATAAACTGATTTTATTCCCTGATGAATCTCCTTTGGGGTGACACCTGCTGTCAAGAATTCAATGGCTGTATATTGCTTAAATCGCACTGACCAACCATCTGCGCAGGGTTCCATACTTTACACTGTAACAACACAACCACTCAATGCTAAGGCTTCCCGGCAACTGGAGCTGTAGAGAAGAGGCTATGGAACAAGCCTGTACCAGCCGCATACCAAAGCTGCCAACTGTTGAAGAGTTATGAAGGTGGAGGCATTACTTTTCAGTCAACTCATATATATATGGACTAAAAATACTGCCCAGACATGGCAATGTTTCATCCACCGAGATCTACATGGTGTATATTATTATATGGATGACATCCTCCTGTTTTCTCTTTCATCAGGACAGCAAGCTACACACCATCAACTACTTTTCAAGTTATGTCAACAAGCAGGGGTTGTGGAGAATACAAGCAAGTGCATTTTTGGATGGGATAGCGTTGAGTTCCTGGGTTTGATGCATTGGCCGCAGGTGTCTTACCCTAGGAGACCAAGTCAGAGAGATCCAATAAGTTCCACTGCCATGGACATCCAAGGATCTTAGACAGTTTGTAGGTATGCTCAACAATGATCATTGCTACCCATCTCATGCGGTGGTGTCGGTGGCACTGCTGCCAAGATTGCTTAAGGCAAATTCACGGCAGGAACTAGGAAGGTGTCTTGGAATGAGAAGCAATAATTGCATTTGATTCGGTGAAAGAATAACCCACATGAGCTGTATTGCTGAATCATCTGCACCAAAATGTGCCAACAGCTATTATGGAGGACTCAAGCCAGGTGGTGGTGGGGGCCGCCCTCCAACAGCAAACTGACAGTGCGTGGCTGCCCCTGGCATTCTTCTCCTTTCTAATACTGGAGCATTATAGATCTTGTGTTACATGCAGTCTTTGTTGCTGTCAACCACTGTCATGATTTTCACAGACCCTGACTCCATTACCAATTGTTTTGAAACGGGTCACCTAAATGTTCACTTCAGTTGATCAGACAGGTGGAGTGAATTTCCCAGTTTACCATCGATGTACACTGTGTGAGTGGCTGCAAGTACATCATCACCGACTGCACCAATATTAGGACAGAACGATGGTGGGACTACAATGCACATGAATGGGTGCTGGACAAGAAGTTATGCAGGAGTTATCAGGAGAAAGAAAACTGGCGTTCTACGGATCGGAGTGGAATGTCAGATCCCTTAATCGGGCAGGTAGGCTGGAAAATTTAAAAAGGGAAATGGATAGGTAAAGTTAGATATAGTGGGAATTAGTCAAGTTCGATGGCAGGAGGAACAAGACTTTTGGTCAGGTGAATACAGGGTTATAAATACAAAATCAAATAGGGGTAATGCAGGAGTAGGTTTAATAATGAATAAAAAAAATAGGAGTATGGGTAAGCTACTTCAAACAGCATAGTGAACACATTATTGTGGCCAAGATAGACACGAAGCCCACGCCTACTACAGTAGTACAAGTTTATATGCCAACTAGATCTGCAGATGATGAAGAAATTGATGAAATGTATGATGAGATAAAAGAAATTATTCAGGTAGTGAAGGGAGATGAAAATTTAATAGTCATGGGTGACTGGAATTAAAGAGTAGGAAAAGGGAGAGAAGGAAACATAGTATGTGAATATGGATTGGGGCTAAGAAATGAAAGAGGAAGCCTCCTGGTAGAATTTTGCGCAGAGCATAACCTAATCATAGCTAACACTTGGTTTAAGAATCATGAAAGAAGGTTGTATACATGGAAGAATCCTGGAGATACTAAAAGGTATCAGATAGACTATATAATGGTAACACAGAGATTTAGGAACCAGGTTTTAAATTGTAAGACATTTCCAGGGGCAGATGTGGACTCTGACCACAATCTATTGGTTATGAACTGTAGATTAAAACTGAAGAAACTGCAAAAAGGTGGGAATTTAAGGAAATGGGACCTGGATAAACTGAAAGAACCATAGGTTGTACAGAGTTTCAGGGAGAGCATAAGGGAACAATTGACAGGAATGGGGGAAAGAAATACACTAGAAGAAAAATGGGTAGCTTTGAGGAATGAAAGAGTGAAGGCAGCAGAGGATCAAATAGGTAAAAAGACGAGGGCTAGCAGAAACCCTTGGGTAACAGAAGAAATATTGTATTTAATTGATGAAAGGAGAAAATATAAAAATGCAGTAAATGAAGCAGGCAAAAAGGAATACAAACATCTCAAAAATGATATCGACAGGCAGTGCAAAATGGCTAAGCAGGGATGGCTAGAGGACATATGTAAGGATGTAGAGTCTTATCTCACTGGGGGTAAGATAGATACTGCCTACAGGAAAATTAGAGACCTTTGGAGAAAGGATAACCACTTGCATGAATATCAAGACATTTGATGGAAACCCAGTTCTAAGCTAAGAATGGAAAGCAGAAAGGTGGAAGGAGTATATAGAGGGTCTATACAAGGGCGATGTACTTGAGGGCAATATTATGGAAATGGAAGAGGATGTACGAGGGCCGTTCAGAAAGTAACCTCCAGTTGATTTAAAAAAACACACCAAGTTAAATAAAAATATTTTAATATATACATCTTACAACTACATCTTTGCACTATTTTTCTACATAGTCTCCATAGCGATTGAGGCACTTATCGCATCTCTTCACAAGCTTTGAAATTCCTTCTGCATAAAAATCACCCGCTTTTGCCTGGAGCCAGCCTGTGACCGCATCTTTGAGGTCTTCGTCGTCATCAAACTGCTGTGACCCGAGCCATTTCTTCAAATGCATGAAGAGGTGATAATCACTTGGCGCCAGGTCTGGGCTGTAAGGTGGATGGTTGATAACGTCCCACTTGAAGGACTCAAGAAGGGCCGTTGTTCTGCGAGCAGAGTGAGGACGGGCGTTATCGTGCAAAAAACCGATACCGGAAGTCAGCATACCACGGCGTTTGTTCTGTATAGCCCGTCGTAACTTTTTTAATGTTTCACAGTACACGTCTTGATTAATGGTCGTACCACGTTACATGAATTCAACCAACAACACCCCTTTGGCATCCCAAAACACCGTTGCCATCAGTTTTCTGGCAGAAAAATCTTGCGAGGCTTTTCTTGGTTTGGTAGGTGAATTTGAATGTGCCCACATCTTTGATTGTTCTTTTGTCTCAGGGTTCACGTACTTAATCCAGGTTTCGTCACCGGTCATGATTCTGTTTAACAATGGTTCTCCTTCGTCCTCATAACGTGACAGAAAGTCTAATGCAGAGGCCATTCTTTGAGTTTTGTGGTGGTCGGTAAGAATTTTGGGCACCCATCGTGCACAGAACTTACGGTAACCCAATCTTGCTGTCACTATCTCGTACAAGAGAGTCCTAGAAATCTGTGGAAAACCAGTAGACAACTCCGACATTGAGAAACGTCGATTTTCACGAACTTTTGCATCAACTGTCTGAACGAGTTCGTCAGTCACCAATGTGGTCTACCACTCCTCTGTTCATCATGAATGTTTTCTCGTCCACTTTTAAATAAACATACCTATTCACGGACAACTCCTTCACTCATAACTCTTGGTCCGTACACGGCACAAAGCTCACGATGAATAGCTGCTGCAGAATATCCTTTGGCTGTAAAAAACCTTATGACAGCACGCACTTCACATTTGGCAGGGGTTTCTATTGCAGCACACATTTCAAACTGCCACAAAAACTAAACTAGCGCAGGTACGACGTTCACTCGACCACGGCTTGATGCCGACTGACCTGTTGAGTGCGTGAATGCACAAATGGCGTCGCTACTCCCCCCACAACCCGCACTGTGACCGATCGGAGGTTACTTTCTGAACCGCCCTCGTAGATGAAGATGAAATGGGAGATATGATACTGTGTGAAGAGTTTGACAGAACACTGAAAGACCTGAGTCGAAACAAGGCCCCAGGAGTAGACAACATTCCATTAGAGCTACTGACAGCCTTGGGAGAGCCAGTCCTGACAAAACTCTACCATTTGGTGAGCAAGGTGTATGAGACAGGCGGAATTCCCTCAGACTTCAAGAAGAATATAATAATTCCAGTCCCAAGAAAGCAGGTGTTGACAGACGTGAAAATTACCGAACTATCAGTTTAATAAGTGACAGCTGGAAAATGCTAACGTGAATTCTTTACAGACGAATGGAAAAACTGATAGAAGCCGACCTCGGGGAAGATCAGTTTGGATTCCATCGAAATGTTGGAACACGTGAGGCAACACTGACCCTACGACTTATCTTAGAAGAAAGGTTAAGGATAGGCAAACCTACGTTTCTAGCATTTGTAGACTTAGAGAAAGCTTTTGGCAATGTTGATTGGAATACTCTCTTTCAAATTCTGAAGGTGGCAGGGGTAAAATACAGGGAGCGAAAGGCTATTTTTAATTTGTACAGAAACCAGATGGCAGTTATGAGTCGAGGCGTATGAAAGGGAAGCAGTGGTTGGGAAGGGAGTGAGACAGGGTTGTAGCCTATCCCCGATGTTATTAAATCTGTATATTGAGCAAGCAATAAAGGAAACAAAAGAAAAGTTCGGAGTAGATATTAAAATCCATGGAGAAGAAATAAAAACTTTGAGGTTCGCCGATGATATTGTAATTCTGTCAGAGACAGCAAAGGACTTTGGAGGAGCAGTTGAACGGAATGGACAGTGTCTTGAAAGGAGGGTATAAGATGAACATCAACAAAAGCAAAATGAGGATAATGGAATGTAGTCGAATTAAGTCGGGTGATGCTAAGGGAATTAGATTAGGAAATTGGACACTTAAAGTAGTAAAGGAGTTTTGCTATTTGGGGAGCAAAATAACTGATGATGGTCGAAGTAGAGAGGATATAAAATGTAGACTGACAATGGCAAGGAAAGCGTTTCTGAAGAAAAGAAATTTGTCAACATCGAGTATAGATTTAAGTGCCAGGAAGTCGTTTCTGAAAGTATTTGTATGGAGTGTAGCGATGTATGGAAGTGAAACATGGACGATAAATAGTTTGGACAAGAAGAGAATAGAAGCTTTCGAAATGTGGTGCTACAGAAGAATGCTGAAGATTAGATGGGTAGATCACATAACTAATGAGGAGGTATTGAATAGAATTGGGGAGAAGAGGAGTTTGTGGCACAACTTGACAAGAAGAAGGGACCGGTTGGTAGGACATGTTCTGAGGCATCAATGGATCACAAATTTAGCGTTGGAGGGCAGCGTGGAGGGTAAAAATCGTAGAGGGAGACCAAGAGATGAATACATTAAGCAGATTCAGAAGGATTTAGGCTGCAGTAGGTACTGGGAGATGAAGAAACTTGCACAGGATAGAGTAGCATGGAGAGCTGCATCAAACCAGTCTCAGGACTGAAGACCCCAACGAGAACAACATGCAAGATTCATGAGAACAACTCGCGTATGGCAAGGAGCTACACCTAATAGTGCAAGTGATTAGGGACAAGCCTTCTGACCTCCCTCCAACGTCCTCCATCACCAAGATCAACTGACACCATTGCGAAATTGTGGCCTGTCTATGGCCCACAGCGCTGCAATTACACAGACACAGTAATATGTTCGCACATTGGGTCCTCAACAGTGTACCATTTGTCTAGCTGTGGGACGACTTGGGCCATCCATCTCTCATCCACTGTGAAGTGTCCTATACAAGGTTCTGTAGTGCGGTCCACACACTTTTAAAATTCAATGCAGCAGATTATGTGAAATGGTTTCAGTCAAATGATCTAAGCTGACACACTTGGATGCGGAGGTGACAGAGGACATTGTTCCTGTGCCACCCACCACTCCCAGACAGAGAGCGCAGTGGATCCCCACCTTAATTGAATGCCACCAGTGACACCCCCACGGGAACTGGTTCCAAAGACTACAAGATCAGGCTGCATTGGAAATCATGTGTCCCGGTATACCTGGGCTCTAGGTTCTAAAAGGAAGAAAGGGGGTGGGTCTGATGTAGCAACACAGATTGACAAATTAAAGACAGAGTGACATAGCTTTAACTTGAGGACTGTGGAGTGTTATCTTGGAGCCATTATCTATGATGTGACATATTTTATTTTGGTATTGAGTGCTGAAATTAAAGGTGTTACAGTGTGTAATCAGTGTTCTTCATTGGATTACCCCACCTTCAGCAACATTCCTACACCATATTCTTGTTAATCACTGGATTTGTTGGTCAATGACTAGAAAATTTCTGCCAGTGGTTCTGGTGGTGGGGATCATTATTATTTAGACCATTATATTTTTGTTAGTAATGTTCCAAATTGTTTTAGCTTTATTCTTGCAAAGTTTTATCTGTTGAGCATAGTGTACATGTTTCACTTTTTTACAAGAGAGGAGCATTTTATAATATTTGTAATTGATTTTCAACTCCTGACTACAGCTGTCCTACTAAATTAGGGAGATCTCTCTTTTCCAAGCACAAAAATATCTTAATCCCAAGAGTTATCCATCCCTTGCCATTGGTTCTATTCAATTTTACTCTTGTCTGTTTAATGAGGAAAAAGATGCTATGGGAATATGTTTAAGGAAAATTTAAATTTTTCATGTAAACTGTCTGTTTTATACATTTCTCTCCAACATTGTTCTAATAACACCTACCTAAACACTGGTTATCAAGTCAGTGTTGATGATTTAGTGATGCACTACTTTCCTCCTGTGATTTGTATGTAACTGGTCAGTATATTTTGTTTACATTTGACCATCATGTTTACGTAAATCACTGCCTACTTGGTTTACAACTATATCATTGGAGATTGCTGGAATGGAATGCATGATGAACCAGGTTTGGTGAACACCAGCAGCTTAGAAACTGACATTCAGTCACATTCCATACACTCAACAGTGAATTTTGTGGAATGAATCAACTATTGGAATTACAGTGACATCATTATAAAAGTGAATCAGTTTGCTACACTACCTACTAACAACCCCTTCTAATGTTATACTTCTGGGATATCTAACGAAGATATTAACTGTATTTTCCATTAAATTTGACGTGTAAACTAAACTCTGGCATATAAATGTTGCAACTTCGGGAAAAAGCTATACAGGTCTACTGACTTTTCAACTGCTGAAGCAGGGAGATCCAATATTGGATAGGATTCAATGCGGCATTTTGAACGTATACAAATAGGGGTTTATTTTTGTATTACTGCTCCTTACATACGATCGCCGCCCCTACGAAGGTAAGACTAATAACAGCCCGCACGCCGTACAAGAATCAAAAGAGTACAAATCCTGTATTTAGTGCCATAGAAGATACAGTCCACTCATGTAGTTTCCACAGTGTTTTGAAGAGAGTGGATGTTGATAATGTGATTCTCCCCCCCCCCCCCCCCCACCCACCTTGCACTTTAAACTTACGAAATTGAAGTAATTATACCCTGGCAACGATATTGGTTTGAAAAGGAAAATAGATTTTATTGTAGTATTACTCAAATGTAAAGTACGGTTACGCTTGCGGAAACAAACACCTATTGCAAGTATATGTTTACCTCATGATTGGCGCGTTTACAGTTGTAATTTGTAAACATCAACAACGTTGCGAACAATTGCAGCATATAACAATACGAAGGATGTAAAATCCTATAATATCGAAGATGAAAGGATTTGGTGGTTATTTACGCGCAATTACACAAATCTTCAACATTACACGACTTTCTGCAAAAGAAGCAAGTCTAACATACTAAGATTTCGAGGTGTAATCCAAACAAATGCAACGTTTTGACAGCTTTTTTGGTTTACATTGAAAATATTAATTTTATTCTTTAAGAAGGCACAAGAAAGATTAAGGAATCCAATGTATTCCGCCAGGAGTATGAATATTACTTGTAGCTCACTACCGGAAAAAATAGTGATCTTTATTGTTAATTATACATTTACCTTCAAGCAGTTACAATCTACATAAAAAATGCTTAATACCCGACGATCATCAGGTCTTACAGTATCTGACAAATGGAGGTGAGGTTATTTTCATCTTTCTGGGCAATTTCAAAAATCGTGTCTGCGTGTGCTCAGTTGTAAACATTACAAAGATAATGCTTTGGAATGTGCGTGATTTGTAAACATTACAGAGATAGTGTATGTTCTATGTTGTGAAGTTTGTGGCGGGCGGTTATTAAATTTAGTATGTGTGACAAATATGTTTTTATTGAAACTGTGAAGAGCAAGGGGACTCTGAGGACTATTAAACATGTCATCTCAAAGCGAAAGTTTGAGGATGAAGATGTTATTGTAGTAAGAACACCATTATTTAAGTTGTTTATATTTATATATGAGCTGTCTGTTAGTTTTATTTGATTGTTCGTTCCACGGATCATTTGAACGATAAATCATAATGCTGTGGAACGCGTCATTTTATATACACATCACAAATTAATATGTAAATGTGGCTACATTCTGAACATTTAAATTATTTTAAGAAAAAGTATGTAGAAGTGTGTCAGTACTTCCTGTCTACCGCCTTCTGTGCATTACAGTAATAGAAATTCTTGCACGGAATAGAATGATTTATCAAGGAGAACCTTTTTTAGTTTGTTTTCAAATTTTACTTTATTTGTCAGAAATTTTATATCCCTGCATAAGTTTTCAAAAATTTTAGTTGCAGCATTGTGCACCCATTTTTTTGTTCTAAGATCTTAACGTGGAGTAATGAACGTAGTTTTTGTTGTTGTTGTAGTTGTTGTCTTGAGCCCAGAGACTGGTTTGATGCAGCTCTCCATGCTACTCTATCCTGTGCAAGCTTTTTCATCCCCAAGTAACTACTGCAGCGTACATCATTCTGAATCTGCGTAGCGTATTCATCTCTTGGTCTCCCTCTACGATCTTTACACTCCACGCTTCCTTCCAATACTAAATTGGTTATCTCTTGATGCCTCAGAATGTGTCCTACCAACTGATCCCTTCTTCTAGTCAGGTTGTGCCACAAATTCCTCTCCTCCCCAATTCTATTCAGTACCTCCTCATTAGTTAATGATCTACCCATCTAATCTACAGCATTCTTCTGTAGCACTGCATTTTGAATGTTTCTATTCTCTTCTTGTCTAACCTATTTATCGTTCATGTTTCACTTCCATACTCCATACAAATACTTTCAGAAATGACTTCCTGACAAATCTATAATCAATGTTAACAAATTTCTCCTCATCAGAAATGCTTTCCTTGCTATTGCCATTGACAGTCTACGTTTTATATCCTCTCTCCACACAAGTGGAGGAACTAAAATTCCTAGCACAGCAATGGCTCTTGACCTTGTGTTTGCAGGAAATGCATTGTAAACTATGTGATGCCCCTGTACTACAGGGCATGTCAACCATTGCAAGGATGACCAGACTGGGGAAAGGGTGAAGGAAGGAATTACTGTGTTTGTTTGTAATTCTCACCAAGCCATTTGGGATCTGCATGAAGTATGTGCTGGATTCCTTTTGTGTGAGACATGTACAGGCTCCAATCTGGGGTTTTAACCAACTGCCATACTGGTTAGTTCCTCCACTTGTGTCGTGAACCCATTAAAGTTCCACTGTAGTATGGGAACCATTTATCATGGAGGTTACACTTTCACCCTGTCTTTCCACTGTGAGGAGAGCCGACGGCAGGTAGAAGTTCAGTCATGGGACGAGATGAGTGCCCCAGGCCAGAATCGAGGTCCATCAGCTCTGAAGATGAATCGTTACAAGATATCAGAAAGAGTGGTGTCAACATTGTCAGACTGCTTACTTCCCGTCTCTGTCAGTGGTTGCTGCCTGGCCTTTGATTTTTTGTTAAGGCGAGCAGTGTGAAACGAATAATAAGATTTCCGATGCAAAGAAACACCATATTAGTTGTGTTAAAAAACAACTTTTAATGCAAGTAGCTTGCTATTTATTTACATTGACAGTCTTCAAAAACAGTTGCTAACGTAGAGGCCCAGAGTAATTTTAGATTGATTATTTTAGGACACTCCTCAGAGACATTCACTGGACTGATGTTTTCAGTGCTCATGGCATGAATGAAAAATATAACATTTTTGCTAATAAAGTGCTTACCTTATTCGAACACTGCTTTCCCCCAAAACTTACCAAGGTTAGAGCAAAGTCTACAAAGAAGCCATGGATTACTCGAGGAATAGGGGTATCTTGTAAAACAAAAAGAAAACTGTATCTGTCAATCCGAAACATTTCCAATGTTGATGCTATAGCACATTATAAGAAATACTGCAAAATATTAAAGACTGTAATACGGATGTCAAAGCAAATATATTACAAGGAAAAGATAGTCATATCAGATAACAAAATAAAGACAATATGGGATATAGTGAAGGAGGATACCGGTAGAACCAGACATGAAGAGGAACAAATAGCATTAAGAGTAAATGATACATTGGTGACAGATGTGTATAGTGTTGCAGAGCTTTTTAACAAACATTTTATAACTGTTACTGAAAAGATGGGGTTGTCAGGTTCAGTAGATGCTGCTATGGATTACCTTAGACCAGACATTTCAAGTAACTTCCATAATATGAATTTGACCCTCACTACCCCAACAGAAATAATGTCCATCGTAAAATCTTTAAAATCAAAAACATCTAGTGGGTATGATGAAATATCAACAAAGTTAATTAAAGAATGTGATTCTCAGCTAAGTAACATATTAAGCTATCTGTGTAACCAGTCGTTTATCAGTGGAATATTTCCTGAATGGCTGAAATATGCTGAAGTTAAGCCACTGTTTAAGAAGGGAGATAAAGAAATAGAATCAAATTTCCGTCCAATTTCACTGTTGCCAGCATTCTCAAAAATTTTCAAAAAAGTAATGTACAGTCGTCTTTATAACCATCTTATCTCAAATAACATACTGTCAAAGTCACAGTTTGGATTTCTAAAAGGTTCTGATATTGAGAAGGCTATCTACACTTACAGTGAAAATGTGCTTAATTCATTAGACAAAAAATTGCAGGCAACTGGTATATTTTGTGATCTGTCAAAGGCATTTGACTGTGTAAATCACAATATCCTTTTAAGTAAACTAGAATATTATAGCGTAACAGGAAATGCTGCAAAATGGTTCAAATCTTATATCTCTGGCAGGAAACAAAGGGTGTTATTAGGAAAGAGACATGTATCAAGCTATCAGGCATCATCCAACTGGGAACTAATTACATGTGGGGTCCCACAAGGTTCCATTTTGGGGCCCTTACTTTTTCTTGTGTATATCAATGACCTTTCATCAGTAACATTACCAGATGCCAAGTTTGTTTTGTTTGCCGATGATACAAACATTGCAATAAATAGCAAATCAAGTGTAGTCTTAGAAAGATCAGCCAATAAAATATTTGTGGACATTAATCACTGGTTCCTAGCCAATTCTTTGTCACTAAACTTTGAAAAAACACACTACATGCAGTTCAGAACTTGTAAGGGGTGTCCCAAGAGTATATGTCTAACATACGATGACAAGAAGATAGAAGAAGTGGACAGTGTTAAATTCTTGGGATTACAGCTTGATAATAAATTCAACTGGGAGGAGCACACCACAGAACTGCTGAAGCGTCTTAACAAATCTCTGTTTGCAATCCGAATTTTGTCAGACATAGGGGATATAAAAATGAAAAAGCTGGCATACTATGCTTACTTTCATTCCATAATGTCATATGGGATTATTTTTTGGGGTAATTCATCAAGCCAAGCTAAAGTTTTCCGGGCACAAAAATGTGCAGTAAGAATTATATGTGGTGTGAACTCAAGAACATCCTGCAGATGCCTGTCTAGGGAACTAGGGATACTAACTACAGCTTCCCAATATATTTATGCCTTAATGAAATTTGTCATTAAAAATATATCACTTTTTCAAACCAACAGCTCAATTCATGGAATCAATACTAGAAATAAGAATAATCTTCACAAGGATTTAAAGTCACTTAGTCTTGTACAAAAAGGTGTGCATTATTCAGGAACACACATTTTCAATAACTTGCCAGCAGCCATAAAAAGCTTAACAACCAATGAAATTCAGTTTAAGAGAAACCTAAAGGATTTATTGGTGGCCAACTCCTTCTACTCCATTGATGAATTTCTTAGTAAAACCAACTGATTTGTATATAAGTACAACATAACTTCTTCACAATTTCAGTGCAGTAATGTGTTCACTGAAAATTTGTGTCTCTCTCTCTCTCTGTGTGTGTGTGTGTGTGTGTGTGTGTGTGTTGTGTGTGTGTGTTGTGTGTGTGTGTGTGTGTGTGTGTAAGTATAATCTAACTTCTGCACCATTTCAGTGCAGTAATGTGTTCATTGTAAATAAGTATTACAGTAGTTGTATTACATGTTTATTACCTTATAAATAAATAAAAAAACTTTTTTATTTTAAATTCAGTGCATTAGTATTTGTAAAATGACTCTTAGTGTTCATTAAAAAATGACGATCATTCCACTTGGGACCTGTGGAATGGTACATTAGCTTATTTGTTTTAGTTGTAAATATTTGTCATGTATTGTTGTTTTTCTGACATGTTCCACATCCTGGAGGACCTCCTCACTACGGATCAATTGGAATGAAAGTAAATCTAATCTAATCTAATCTAATCTAATGCAATACAGGAGAGATTGCACTCCTGCTTCTGCTTTTAATGCGATATCTTCCGACATTTTAAATGAGCACCACAACTACATAGCTGTATTCACAGATAGTGTAACTAAACAAGGGGATTCCGTTGGCTGCTCTGTTGTTTTCCCTGATCAACTCCTCCAGTTTCAGTTGCCTCCAGACTTCACTGTCTTAATGACAAATTATCAGCGATCTTGAGGAAACTGTTGCAGATGAGATGTGCGCTAAATTTGTCGTCTGTTCTGACTCCTTAAGTGCCCTTCAGTCTGTGCAACCCATGTATCCAACCAGTGAAGTCCAAGCTAACCAGGACACCCTTCTCCACTTACAAAGCCCTGGAAAGGAGGTATCTTTGTGCGGGGTGCCAGGGCACATGGGTGTTGTGGATAATGAAGGAGTGGATGTAGCAGCCAAGGAGGCATGTCTTGATCCTCGGTTGGTTCTGTCTGTCATCCCCCTGCATGCTATCACCGTGCTGTTGAGGTACAAAGTCATGCGTCAGTGGGAAGAAGAATGGTTGGAAGTGGCAGACAGTAAGCTGCAGCTAGTAAAACCCACAACACAGCCATGGCATACCTTCTTTCAGCCATGCAGGTGGCCTGAGGTCCTCGTTACCTGTCTTCACATAGGCAGCAGTACTTGCTCCGGCAAGAAGACTCTCCAATTTGTGGTGCTTGTGGCATATATGTTTCTGTGTGCCACTTTTTACTAGGTGGTGTTTTAGTTTCACATCAGAGGGTAGCTGACAGATCTGCCCTTATTTTAAGTGATAGTCCAACAAATGTGGTTCGAGTTTTAATGTTATGTAATATGTCTGACTTGTTTCCCAAGTTAGTTAGGAGGTGTTCTGAATATGTTATCTGAGTGACTGGCTTATCCATATTTTTGTAACTGGCAACATTTTTAGCCCTTTTATCCATATTCATTTATTTTTATATTTGTAAGGGCACTGATAACCCCACCCTTCAGTGTCCAGAACTCTAAACACACACAGTTTGCCCCTTGAAACCCTACTTATCACAATTGACATCCCTTCCCTATTACCAACATCCCTCTTGCCATTATTGAACACTACCTTTCCAAATGTCATTCAGGCTCCACACTTACTACCTCATTCCTCAACTTTATTGTAATTCACACCCCCTGCAGGTCCAGGGGTTAGAATAGCCTCAAGGTATCCCTGCCTGTTGTAAGAGGTGACTAAAAGGAGTCTCTCACTTTTCCGTCCTATATATAAGTTCAGGTCCCACTTTATGGTTTGACCTGCCACTTTCCAAATTCTACAAAAGTGCAGGCCATATGGGGAGAGATGCCTTATGTGGTGCATGAGTTATCCATAGTGCCCTTAGATTCGATCTCCTTGAACCTCTTGTCATGGCTTTGCATCTGCACCTGCAATTCAACTAGCCTATTTGGGTGAGGACACTTTCCAGGGTATGTTATTTTCTTCCATTGTCTCCTGTCATCTTTCACCCTCATGACAATATTGGATTTCTCTGTGCCGAATATCCAGCACGGTAGCCAGTCTGTAGAGGTGGGGCCGTCATGTACCCATTTGGTGGTAACCCCCTGACAACAGAGGGATGGCACTGCTGATGCCCGAGCTGTAAACTCCTCACATATGCCAAGGAGTAGATGCCTGTCTTCCTAGGACATCAGGACTCCCAGCGACGGCCATCATGCCAGGTGGCCTTTGCTGTGGCTGGGTGGTGTCTGTGGGGAGAGCCTCTGATCGGAGCGGGTGGCATCAGGGTGGATGATCTGCATTGAAGCGGACTAAGTCATCTCTTGCTAGTGACCATACTCTCTAAGAAGGGCAAGATTGAGAACAATGCTGACAGATATGACCCTAAATCATTTCTCTTCCTCGCTATATCGTGAGAGGGCTACAGAAAGAAGAGAGCCATATTTGCCTCGGTATTTAGTCTGTAGCAGAATGAACTGGGACTCCTTTCTACCTATGAAGCCTCAATTTTTTTTTTAACATCTTGAGGATAAGTTGGGTGAAGTGACAGTGCTGTCCAAGATTACAAGCGGTGCAAACTCGATTCAGACAGCATCGCCAGCCCAGTCCTGGGCGTTACTCACTTGTGACCAGTTGGGTGATATTCCTGTTTCCGTCACTCCCCATAAAAGCGTCAACATGGTCCAGGGGATTATTTTCCATTGCGACATCCTCTTGCAGTCTGATGACAAGCTTTGCGCCAATCTAGAATGGCATTGTGTTCATTTCATCTGGCGCATTTACAGGGGACCCAAAGACGACAGGGTTACTACCCGGTGCCTTTGGCCTTTGAGGGTGAGTCATTGCCTGAAAAGGCCAAGGTGATGGTTTACCGCTGTGACATTAAACCGTATGACCCTCCCCCTATGTGGTGCTTTTTAAGTGCTGGAAATTCGAGCACATGTCTTCCCGCTGCACTTCCAAAACCACATGTTGAGACTGCGGACGTCCACTGCATCCAGATACTCCATGTGCACCTTCTCCCACTTGTATCAACCATGGAGAGCAGCACTCTCCCTGCTCGCCAGATTGCATAGTACTCCAAAAGGAGCAGAAAATCATGGAGTAAAAGACACTGGACCAGTTAACTTACCAAGAGGCTAAACATAAATTTGAATGATTACCGGTAGGTTGATGTCCACATATGCTGCAGCTACATTACCGCCGCCGTCACAAGCACCAGTCGTACCACACTCTGTGCCACGAACAGGGGGCCCTCCGGGCCTCCAGAATACATCCGCCCCCTTGGTGGTAGGGTGAAAATCTTCTTCTGTTGCTCCCAAAGTACTGACTTCAGTAGCAAGCCCCCCCCCCCCCCAAATGCATGGGATATTGGTCCCTTCCTCCCCAGCCAGAGAAGCAACAGCCTCGTCCGGCTTATCTAGTGCAGAAGGGGAGCCTCTCTCACAAGGTCTCCACTAATGCCACAGTGGACACTCGCCAGTGGCTAAAGGAGCCAAAAGCTGCTGGACGAAGAGCTTCACGGTCTTCCTCCATGTCTGAAGCTATTTTGGAGAAGACCTCCCAGGAAGCCCCTGAAGAGAAGCGAGAGGGCAAGCAAAGAAGTCTGCTAAGAAAAAGGACATTCCGTTGGCCACAACACCACCACTCCCTACCAATTCTGCACCTGAGGATGAGGTGGAGATCTTAGTGTCCGCTGAGAACCTGGATCTCATTGATGTCTCATCCACAATAGGAATTGATGCAAATACTCAATTGGTGGCAGCAGGTGACCCTGAGGTGTAACCTGGCTCCTTGTGTGCTTCATGCCTTCCCAGCCTCACAATAACGTCATCCTCCAGTGGAATTGTTGCGGTTTTTTCCACCACCTGGCTGAACTACGGCAACTGTTAAGCTTTACACTTGCTTTCTGCATTGCCCTCCAGGAAACCTGGTTCCTGGCAATGCAGACCCCTTCCCTCTGCAGCTGTAGGGGATATTACAAGAACTATAGCGACTATAATAGAGTGTCAGGTGGAGTTTGTGTCTGTCCTGAACTCAGTATGCAGTGAACCTGTGATCCTTCAAACCCCTCTTGAAGCTGTGGCTGTCAGGACAAGGACAACACAGGAAATAACTGTTTGCAATGGATATCTTCCTCCAGATGGTGCAGTACCCCTGAACACATTGCCTGCACTGATTCATCAACTCCCTGAACCTTTCCTACTTTTGGGAGATTTTAATGCCCATAACCCCTTGTGGGGTGGCACCGTGCTTATTGGCCGAGGTCAAGGTGTCAAAACTTTTTTGTCTCAACTCGAACTCTGCCTCTTAAATACTGGGCCACCAAGCATTTCAGCGTGACTCACAGCACTTACTCGGCCATTAATTTATCCCTCTGCAGCCCAGGACTTCTCCCATCTGTCCACTGGAGAGCCCACAATGACATGTGTGGTAGTGACCACTGTCCCATCTTCCTGTCACTCCCCCAGTGTCATTCCCCTGGATGTCTACCGAGATGGGCTTTAAACAAGGCAGACTGGGAAGCTTTCACCTCTGCTGTCATCATTGAATCTCCCCCACATGGTACCATTGATGTGGTAGTTGAGCAGATCACTAGAACGATTGTTTCTGCGGCAGAAAACTTGATCCCTTGTTCTTTATGGTGTCCCCGGCTAAAGTCAGTACATTGGTGGTCACCGGAAATCACTAAGGCCATTAAAGAGCATTGGCGATCTCTACAGCGACATAAGCACCACCTTTCCCTAGAGCAACTAACAGCTTTTAAATGGCTCTGTGCCCGCGTTTTCCAGCTTATAAAAAGACGGAAACAGGAATGTTGGGAGAGGTACATCTCGACCATTGGGTGTCATACATCACCTTCCCAAGTGTGGATGAAGATCAGATGTGTTCGTGGGTGCCGGACCCCGACAGGTGTCACTGGTATTAACATCAATGGCGTGTTATCTACTGACGCAAACACGATTGCTGAGCACTGTGCTTGTCCCTTCGAGTCAGAGAATTATCCCTCAGCATTTCACACCCTCAAACTGCGGATGGAAAGGAAAGCCCTCTCATTCACTGAATCTCACAGTGAACCCTATAATGAGTGGGAGCTCATTGTCCTTGCACATTGTCCTGACACAGCTCCTGGGCCAGATCGGATCCACCATCAGATGATCAAATATCTCTCGTCCGACTACAAGCGACATCTCCTCATCGTCTCCAGCCGGATCTGCTGCGATGGCGTATTTCCATCGCAATGGCGAGAGAGCACCTTCATTCCAGTGCTCAAACCCGGCAAATACCCGCTTGATGTGGATAGCTATCGGTTCATCAGCCTCATCAACATTCTTTCTAAGCTGTTAGAACATATGGTAAGTCGACGGTTATGTTTGGTCCTGGAGTCATGTGGCCTACTGGCTCCATGCCAGGGAGGTTCCGCTAGGGTCCGTCTACCACTGATAATCTAGTTTCCCTTGAGTCTGCCATCTGAACAGCCTTTTCCAGGTGCAAACACCTGGTTGCTGTCTTTTTTGATTTACGAAAAGCTTATGACACGACCTGGCAACATCATGTCCTTGCCACGTTATATGAGTGGGGTCTCTGGGAGCGCTACCGATTTTTATCAGAAATTTCCTACCGCTCCGTACTTTCTGTGTCCAAGTTGGTGCCTCCCATAGTTCCCCCCATATCCAGGAGATAGGGGTCCCACAGGGCTCTGTATTGAGTGTATCTCTATTTTTAATGGCCATTAATGGTGTAGCTGCAGCTGTCGGGCCGTCCGTCTCACCTCCTCTGTATGCAGACAACTTCTGCATTTCATACTGCTCTTCCAGTACTGGTGTTGCTGAGTGGCGCCTACAGGGAGTCATCTACAAGGCGCAGTCACGGGCCCTAGCCCACGGCTTGCAGTTTTCAGCCGCGAAGTCATGTGGCATGCACTGCTTTTGGTGTCATACCATTCATCCGGCAGCAGAACTTTACCGTAATGATGATCCGCTCACTGTAGTGGAGACATATAAATTCATAGGACTGATTTTCGACACCCAATTGACGTGGCTTCCTCATCTTCGTCAGCTGAAGTGAAAGTGCTGGCAGAACCTCAATGCCCTCCGCTGACTGAGCAACATCAACTCGGGTGCAGATTGCTCTACACTGCTGCAGCTCTACAGAGCCCTTGTTCAATCCTGCCTTGACTGTGGTTTGGCGGTGCCCTCAGTGTTGCGTTTATTCGACCCAGTGCACCACTGTGGTGCTCGACTGGCAGTGAGAGCTTTTAGAATGAGTCCGGTGAACAGTGTCCTGGTGGAGGCCGGAGTTCCTCCACTGCGGATCCGACGTGCACAACTGCTTTCCAGTTATGTTGCACACATTTGTAGATCTCCTGAGCATCAGAATTACCATCTCCTTTTCCCATCCACGGCGGTTCATATCCCCCACTGGAGGTCCAGGTCAGGGCTTACGATTGCGTTTCGCATGTGATCTCTTCTGTCTGAAGTGGAGTCCTTGCCTTTACCACCTATACTCAAGGTCCATTCACGTACACCTCCATGGTGTAAACCTAGGCCGAAGCTTTGCCTGGACCTTTCATGTGGTCGTAAGGACTCAGTTATCCCCGTGACTTTCCACTGTAACTTCCTCTCAATTCTTAACATGTACTGGGACCATGAAATGATTTACACCAACGGCTCGATGGCTGATGGTCATGTTGGGTTTGCGTATGTCCATTGAGGACATATTAAACAGCACTCCTTGCCAGATGGCTGCAGTGTTTTCACTGCAGAGCTGGTGGCCATTTCTCGTGCTCTTGAGTGCATCCGCTCATGCCCTGGTGAGTCGTTTCTTTTGTGTACTGTCTCTTTGAGCAGCCTACAAGCTATCGACTAGTGTTACCCCCGGCAACCTTTGGTAGCAACCATACAGGAGTCCATCTATGCCCTGGAATGGTCCACTCATTCTGTGGTGTTTGTGTGGACCCCAGGCCACGTTGGAATCCCAGGAAATGAACTTGTTGACAGGCTAGCGAAACAGGCTACACAGAAACTCATTCTGGAGATCGGTATCCCCGTAACTGACCTGCAGTCATTATTATGCCACAAGGTTTTTCACTTTTGGGAGACGGAATGGCATAATCTCAGTATGCACAACAAACTGTGTGCCATTAAGGAGGCTACGAATGTGCGGAAGTCCTCCATGCTGGCCACTTGCATGGACTCTGTGGTTCTCTGCCGGCTCCGCATTGACCATGTATGGCTAACACATGGCTACCTCCTCCGTCACGAGGACCCACCTCGGTGTCACTGTGGCTCACATATTACTGTCATCCACATCTTGCTGGACTGCCCACTTTTAGCCCCTCTGCGGCAGACTTTTAACCTTCCAGCACCCTACTTTCAGTGTTGGGTGACAATTTCTTTTTTTTCCCCATACCATCTAAGGGTGGGCATTTAACCTTCTCTCCGAGGCCACCACCCTCCTTCCATTTGAACTCTGTTACACTTTCTTTGAATTTGCCTTGCCTTTTTGGGGTGGACATTTTAATGTGTTGCAGAGTGGCTGGCTCATCCTCTTTTATTATTGTGATTAGCCAGCTCAGATGATCTCCTCTATGGTTTTAATACTTCCTTCTACTTTTCCTTGTGGTGTATGTTTCCCCCATTTTTTGTTAATTCCATTTGTTTTCTTTTTAGGTGTAGTTCCCCATTCCTTTTCCCCCTTTTACTTTCTCAAACATACTTTGAGTGTTTTTTTGTACCTTGAGCCTTGCTTGCATCAGGAAAAAGGGACTGATGACCCTGTAGTTTGATCCTTTTTCACCCCAAAGCAACCAACCTTTATTCTAATCCACAACTATGTCTGCTTTGAAAGAAAGGTATACAAACGGATTCACGACACAGCCATGTCACCCTCCTTTGCCAACTTTTTTTTGGGCCATGTAGAGGAAACCTGCCTAGCCGCTCGAAACCCCAAACCCCTGGTCTGGTTCAGGTTCAGTGACAATACCTTCATGATGTGGACTCAGGGTCAAAACACCATATCCTCATTCCTTCACAACCTCAACAACTTTACTCCCATGTGCTACATTTAGTCCTCCTCAACCCAGCATGCCACATTCCTGGATGTTGATCTCCACCACTCTGATGGCTCCATCCACACCTCTTTCCATATTAAACTCAGCAACCACCAACAATACCTGGGTCAATCCAAATGAAGAGGACCAATAAAAATTAAGTTGGTTGCTTGGCCATTTTAAATATTTTAATTTTTTGTATGTGATTACCCTATAATTGAGAAGTTCAAAACAGTTTTTAAAAAAAAATTTTACCTTTCACCGTTACTAAATGGTGGCCATTTTCGTTTGTAAGTGTGCGACGATGTTTCAGTTTAGAGACATTAGCAAAAATATAAATATCTCTGCCTTGGGTTAAGTTACAACATTGGAATTGACATGATTGTTTTTAGAAAAGTGTCCTCTACAACATTGTATATTACACAAAATACCCTAAATTCAAAAATAACCAGTCAAAATAACCTTCAAAGTTTGGTATCCAAATTTTCAAAACTCCATTTTTTAAAACGAAAAATAACAAACATGGAGTGATTTATGAGAGTCTATTTTTTTCCTATAGTAGTCACTTAGACTGCAAATTGAAGAACTGCAAAATTCATCTTTCTCATTTTTAAAATAGAGAATAAATGGGTGCACTGTTGCCTGGTCATTGACCCAGTAATACCCTTTTATTGCGTCCTGAATCACAAATGTAAAATTTTCTGCAAAATCAGCTAGCACTATGCATTCAGTTTCATGAAATTGTGCTCTCTTGTCCTTCAAAAACGTACTTTGGAGTTTAGAAACATAGCGGTGACTTTTGATTTTTTTAAGTTATCAATTAAAGATTCCTAGTATATACCTGTGATTTAACCACTGTTATCA
The DNA here is from genome assembly GCF_023864275.1 of Schistocerca cancellata. Lineage (NCBI taxonomy): Eukaryota > Metazoa > Arthropoda > Insecta > Orthoptera > Acrididae > Schistocerca > Schistocerca cancellata. The sequence continues at coordinate 1,138,336,053 of NC_064626.1, read as the reverse complement.
TTTCTGCCCTGTTGTGACCCACTGTTTGAAGATAATACTGTCTGGCATTTCCTCATCATATTTGTGAAACAATTGAATAACGGTTTCCTCACCAGAGCATTTATTACACAAACTCATCATGCAGTCATAACTGTTAGTGTCACAGACCATTAAATCTAGTAACTCTTTGTAGTTAAGATCACCAAGTTTTGCACCCGCAATCATCTGTTTGACATTTTGATGATATAAACAAACACATACAGAGTGTGTCCCTGAAGATTCAGCCCAAATACACCACTTAGGGCAGAGGTCACAAAATTTTGACCTTCCAGTTTTGCATTCAGGATGAGAATTTTTGAAAGATACATAAAGTACATTTAAATTTGACAGCACTAGTTGTTTCTGCTATGTTACTTTAACTCCATTTATAATAACTCTTTCTCTATCTTTGCTATCTGGGCACGTTCTACTGTTTTCATCATCTTCAAAAAACTAATGGATCTTTTTAATTGTTTCTTCACTTATACCTACTCCTTTTTTCTTTTCTAAAACTGGAAGAATGCCTTCCTCTTTCACTAATTTTCAGGTTAGTTTAACCAAACGATGAGAAACATTGAATTCATGAACTATTTTTTCTCTTGCCAATGAGTCAGGGAGCAAACTAAAAATTTTAACTTTTTCCTCTTTAGATGTCACTGAACATTTAATTTTTAATTTCTCTCTAAGCTCAAATATTCAGTGTCAGATGATGCTAGTTGTAGGTTTTCTTCTTCTTTAGAAATAATGTTGCTATCTGTATTATTAAAGCATGATTCCAAGTCTTTTCTAATTTTGTCTGAAATTATTTGGACCTTATTTTCAATAGCTGCTTTTCTTTTCCTGCTACTTGTTGTTGTTGTTGTTGTCGTTGTCTTCAGTCCTGAGAGTGGTTTGATGCAGCTCTCCATGATACTCTATCCTGTGCAAGCTGCTTCATCTCCCAGTACCTACTGCAACCAACATCCTTCCGAATCTGCTTAGTGTATTCATCTCTTGGTCTCCCTCTACGATTTTTACCCTCCACGCTGCCCTCCAGTACTAAATTGGTGAACCCTTGATGTCTCAGAACATGTCCTACCAACCAATCCCTTCTTCTAGTCAAGTTGTGCCACAAACTCCTCTTCTCCCGAATCCTATTCAATACCTCCTCATTAGTTATGTGATCTACCCATCTAATCTTCAGCATTCTTCTGTAGCACCATATTTCGAAAGCTTCTATTCTCTTCTTGTCCAAACTATTTATCATCCATGTTTCAGTTCCATACATGGCTACACTCAGTACAAATACTTTCAGGAACGCCTTCCTGACACTTTAATCTATACTCAATGTTAACAAATTTCTCTCCTTCAGAAACTCTTTCCTTGCCATTGCCAGTCTACATTTTGTATCCTCTCTACTTCGACCATCATCAGTTATTTTGCTCCCTAAATAGCAAAATTCATTTTCTACTTTAAGCGTCTCATTTACTAATCTAATTCCCGCAGCATCACCTGATTTAATTCGACTACATTCCATTATTCTCGTTTTGCTTTTGTTGATGTTCATCTTATATCCTGTCTCTGACAGAATTACAATGTCATCAGCGAACCTCAAAGTTTTTATTTGTTTTCCATGGATTTTAATACCTACTCCGAATTTTTCTATTGTTTTCTTTACTGCTTGCTCAATATACAGATTGAATAACATTGGGGAGAGGCTACAACCCTGTCTCACTCCCTTCCCAACCACTGCTTCCCTTTCATGTCCCTTGACTCTTATAACTGCCATCTGGTTTCTGTACAAATTGTAAATAGCCTTTTGCTCCCTGTGTTTTACCCATGCCACCTTCAGAATTTGAAAGAGAGTATTCCAATCAACATTGTCAAAAGCTTTCTCTAAGTCTACAAATGCTAGAAACGTAGATTTGCCTATCCTTAATCTATTTTCTAAGATAAGTCGTAGGGTCAGTATTGCCTCATGTGTTCCAACATTTCCATGGAATCCAGACTGATCTTCCCCGAGGTCGGCTTCTACCAGTTTTTCCATTCGTCTGTAAAGAATTCATGTTAGTCTTTTGCAGCTGTGACTTGTTAAACTGATAATTTGGTAATTTTCACATCTGTCAACACCTGCTTTCTTTGGGATTGGAATTATTATATTCTTCTTGAAGTCTGAGGGTATTTCACCTGTCTCATACATCTTGCTCACCAGATGGAAGAGTTTTGTTATGAGTGACTCTCCCAAGGCTGTCAGTAGTTATAATGGAATGTTGCCTACTCCTGGGGCCTTGTTTAGACTCAGGTCTTTCAGTGCTCTGTCAAACTCTTCACGCAGTATCATATCGCCCATTTCATCTTCATCTACATCCTCTTCCATTTCCATAATATTGTCCTCAAGTACATCACCCTTGTATAGACCCTCTATATACTCCTTCCACCTTTCTGCTTTCCCTTCTTTGCTTAGAACTGGGTTTCCATCTGAGCTCTTGATATTCATACAAGTGGTTGTCTTTTCTCCAAAGGTCTCTTTAATTTTCCTGTAGGCAGTATCTATCTTACCCCTAGTGAGATAAGACTCTACATCCTTACATTTGTCCTCTAGCCATCCCTGCTTAGCCATTTTGCACTACCTGTCGATCTCATTTCTGAGACGTTTGTATTCCTTTTTGCCTGCTTCAGTTACTGCATTTTTATATTTTCTCCTTTCATCAATTAAATTCAATATTTCTTCTGTTACCCAAGGATTTCTACTAGCTCTCATCTTTTTACCCACTTGATCCTCTGCTGCCCTCACTACTTCATCCCTCAAAGCTACTCATTCTTCTTCTGCTGTATTTCTTTCCCCCATTCCTGTCAATTGTTCCCTTATGCTCTCCCTGAAACTCTGTACAACCTCTGGTTCTTTCAGTTTATCCAGGTCCCATCTCCTTAAATTCCCACCTTTTTGCAGTTTATTCAATTTTAATCTACAGTTAATAACCAATAGATTGTGGTCAGAGTCCATATCTGCCCCTGGAAATGTCTTACAATTGAAAACCTAGTTCCTAAATCTGTCTTATCATTATATAATCTATCTGATACCTTTCAGTATCTCCAGGGCTTCTTCCATGTATAAAACCTTCTTTCATGATTCTTGAACAAAGTGTTAGCTATGATTAAGTTATGCTCTGCGCAAAATCCTACCATGCGGCTTCCTCTTTCATTTCTTAGCCGCAATTCATATTCACCTACTACGTTTCCTTCTCTCCCTTTTCCTACTGCTGAATTCCAGTCACTCGTGACTATTAAATTTTCATCTCCCTTCACTATCTGAATAATTTCTTTTATTTCATCATAGTTTTCTTCAATTTCTTCGTCATCTGAAGAGCTTGTTGGCATATAAACTGGTACTACTGTGGTAGGCATGGGCTTCGTATCTATCTTGGCCACAATAATGTGTTCACTATGCTGTTTGTAGTAGCTTACCCGTACTCCTATTTTTGTATTCATTATTAAACCTACTCCTGCATTACCCGTATTTGATTTTGTGTTTATAACCCTGTAGTCACCTGACCAAAAGTCTTGTTCCTCCTGCCACCAAACTTGACTAATTCCCACTATATCTAACTTTACCTATCCATTTCCCTTTCTAAATTTTCTAGCCTACCTGCCCGATTAAGGGATCTGACATTCCACTCCAATCCGTTGACGCCAGATTTCTTTCTCCTGATAATGACGTCCTCTTGAGTAGTCCCCGCCCGGAGATCCGAATGGGGGACTATTTTACCTTCAGAATATTTTACCCAAGAGGATGCCATCATCATTTAACCATACAGTAAAGCTGCATGCCCTCGGGAAAAATTACAGCTGTAGTTTCCAATTGCTTTCAGTTGTTTGCAGTACCAGCACTGCAAGTCCGTTTTGGTTAGTGTTGCAAGGCCAGATCAGTCAATCATCCAGACTGTTGCCCCTGCAACAACTGAAACGGCTGCTGCCCCTCTTCAGGAATCACACATTTGTCTGGCCTCTCAACAGATACCCCTCCATTGTGGTTGCACCTACAGTATCCTATCTGTATTGCTGAGGCACGTAAGCATTCTCCAGAAGTGCAGATTGTGCAGGGAAGGTCACCCAATGTGCTTTTGCTTTTCCATATGTGCACCTTCCCTTTCATATAATAATACCTAAAATGCAGCACAGTGGCCATCCTGTTAGGGGGGGGGGGGGGGGTTGTCAAGTACCTGCACTGTGGTAGCCCCCTGACCATGCAGGGATTGCACTGTTGGAGACTCAGCTGAAAATTTTCCATGCATGCCTAGGAGTACATGCTCATTATGACTGGGGCACGGGGCCTCTAAGCAACAGATTACTGCCGGGCGGAGTGGCCGAGCGGTTCTAGGCGCTACAGTCTGGAGCCGCGTGACTGCTACGGTCACAGGTTCGAATCCTGCCTCGGGCATGGATGTGTGTGATGTCCTTAGGTTAGTTAGGTTTAATTAGTTCTAAGTTCTAGGCGACTGATGACCTCAGAAGTTACGTCGCATAGTGCTCAGAGCAATTTGAACCAACAGATTACTGGCCAGATTGCCTTTGCTGAGGCTGGGTGGCACCCATGGGAAGAGCCCCTGTTCAAAGTGGATGGCACCACGGTGGATCAGCCACAAATGAAGCAGATGAAGTTCCCACTGGTGGCCAAATGATGCCAGCGGGTTCTGTGAAAGAGCAGTCATCTTTCAGTGCAGGTAGATACGCGGTGGGAGAAACATAGGGCTAAGTGGCAAGCAGAGCAATACTCCTCACAATACTTGGTTTGTACAAGGGCTGATGATGATTCCTTCTTGGCCACAAAGCCCTTGTTCTTTGAGGAGAACTTAGAAGGCAAATTTGGAGAAGTAGCAGCCATCTGTAAAATGGAAAGTGGATCAGTTCTGATGAAAATGGCATCCCCTGCCCAGTCATGGGCAGTGCTTGCTTGTACCAAGCTGGGTGACATACCAGTGACTGTCACTCCCCATAACGGTCTAAATTTAATTCAGGGCATCATTTTCCACAGAGGCCTGCTTTTGCAATCTGATGATGAGCTATGTGCCATCTTGGAACGATGGAGTATACACTTTGTCTGCTGTGTACGTAGGGGACCAAAGGACAATAGGTTTGCTACTGGTGCCTTCAGTTTGGCCTTTGAGGGTGATTCATTGCCTGATGAAAAGGTCAGGGTGATATTATACTGATGCAGTGTCAAACAGTATGTCTCCCTCCCTCATGCAGTGCTCCAAGTGCTTCAGATTTGGCAAATGTCTTCGCGCTGTAACACTAGCCCAATCTGTAGATATTGTGGATGAGCACTGCGTGTGAGTGCTCCCAGTCAACTGCAGAAAGCACCATTCTCCTTGCTCACCAGATTGCACTGTTTACCAAAGAGAAAAGAAAATTCAAGAATACAAGATGCTGGACAAATGTGGTTACCAAGAGGTCAAGAAGAAGTACGAGCAGCTGCACCCAGCCTGCAAATAATGTCATATGCTACAGCTACAACAACGTCGCCCCTTTGGTGATAGTGCTCTCACCTCTAACACCTAAAGTGAGTCCTCAGAGCCACTCAACCATGCCTTGCTCCTGCTCCTGTGATAGCTGGGGGCTCCCCTCTTGCTGCTCCCCCACACCTACTTTCAGATCAATGGCTGCCACCCACCTCCCAGCCATAGACAAATCACCTTCCTGCTGTTTGCAGGGCCTCTCAATCATCCTCTTTACCTGAAACTGGTTCAGAGAAGCCCTTGCAGTCATCAAAATCCTCTAAGGAGAGGAAAGATAAGAAAAAGCCCTCAAAGAAGAATGACATCCTTGTGGGCCCCCATGCCAGCAGATTCCACCTATTCCACTCCAGTGGCTGTGGTGGAATGTCTGGCGGCTCCTGAGACCCCAGTTCACACCACGCAGTGGAACCTGGAACCTACGTATATTGATGCCATAACCCCTTAACCTGTGGCAGAATGTGACCCTAAGGCATAACCGGCTTCCCTGTTCCCTTCATGGCCTCACTGTACATTGATAACATTATTCTTCAGTGGAATTGTAGCTGTTTTTTCCACCACCTGACTGAGCTAAAACATTTTTTGACCACATCCCCTGCCTTCTTCATTGCCCTTCAGGAGACTTGGTTTCCAGCAACATTTGTATTATAAGGATTGTGCTGCCTTTGACAGGATGTCAGGTGGAGTTTGCACATATATTCTAGACACAATATGTAGTGACCTTGTGCCTCTTAATACCCCTTTGGAGGCTGCGGCTGTTCAGGTAAGGGCATTTAAGGATATAACCTTCTGCAGTGTTTACCTCCATCCTGATGGTGAAACGTTGGAGAACATATTTTTTGCATTGGTTTCTCAGCTCCCCCAACCTTTTCTAATCTTGAGTAACTTCAACACCCATAACCCTTTGTGGGGTGGAACCACAATCAGTGGCAGCAGTAAAGACCTTGAAAATTTATTGGCACAGTGCTCCCTGCCGCCATTGGACAAGCAGCAGCTAGCAGCAAGTTGCACTCTTAGCTCACTTATTTGTTTTATAGTTTAATTATTAATTTCTTTGTATGTTTTTGGGTACTTGCATAGTGTAATTCACAAATTTCAGGTGTATTATAGTATTGTAGAGTTGTTGCATCGTGTTTTAGTACCCGTATAGTGTAAATTCGCGTAGTTGCCAGTCATCTGTTTGTTTTGTATGGCTTGTGAGATAAAAGAGAGGGGAAAAAATTGTTAGGGATGGATAGGGACTGCACCTGTTGTGTATGGATTCAGGGGGAATTGGCCACCGTCCATAAACAGCTGGAAGCTGTGTTGCCCATGGTCGACAGGTTCCAGGCTGTTGCCCTGTGCGGCGGTGACACTGGGATACCTGAGGCGAGCACTTTGGTGCCTCTGGAATCTGTAGCCTTGCCTGGGATCCCTGATGCCACTGTGCCCTCGGATCCAGTCATCCCTGCCAGTTGACACTTGCATGAAGGTGATTGGCGAACCGTGGCAGGGTCGCGAATCCCAGGGCAGAAGGCGAAAGTTGGTGCTGGCCACAAGGCTCTACCCTTACACCTCCGTAACAGGTTTGAGCTACTGCCCACTGCTGAAAGTACTTCAGAGCCAGCAAGGGTGGCCTCGCTTGTTGCAGCAGTGGCTGGTCTTCTTGAGAGGTCCAGACAAGCGCAGAGGGTGGGATTCCTTGTCACCGGTAGCCCCAATGTTAGTTGGGTGATGGAGCCCCTTAGGGATATGGCAGCTAAGGATGGAAAGAAAGCCACTGTGCACTCTGTGTGCATACTGGGGGGAGTAATCCAAGATGTGAAAAGGGTCCTTCCGGATGCCATGAAGGGTACAGGGTGCAGCCAACTGCAGGTGGTGGCTCATGTTGGCACTAATGACGTGTGTCGCCATGGATCGGAAGAGATTCTCTCTGGTTTCTGGTGGCTATCTGAGTTGGTGAAGACTGCCAGTCTTGCTAGTGAATTGAAGGCAGAGCTCACCATCTGGAGCATCGTCGACAGGACTGACTGCAGACCTTTGGTACAGAGCCAAGTGGAGGGTCTGAATCAGAGGCTCAGACAGTTATGTGAACGTGTAGGCTGCAGACTACTCAACTTGCACCATAGCGTGGTGGGGTTTCGGGTTCTGCTGGATAGGTCAGGTGTCCACTACACACAGGAGGTGGCTACACGGATAGCAGGGGCTGTGTGGCATGGACTAGGTGGTTTTTTAGGTTAGACAGTCTCAGGAAAGATCAAAAAGGGCCCCAGTCTCAAAGGGTACAGGACAAAGAAATGACAAGAATCGACGAAGCAACAGTCGGTATTGTAGTTGTAAATTGTCGTAGCTATGTTGGAAAGGTACCAGAGCTTCAAGCACTGATAGAAAGCACTGAAGCTGAAATCATTATAGGAACAGATAGCTGGCTAAAACCGGAGATAAATTCTGCTGAAATTTTTACATAGGCACAAACCATGTTCAGAAAGGATAGATTAAATAAAGTAGGTGGTGGTGTGCTTGTGTCTGTTGGTAGTAGTTTATGTTGTAGTGAAGTTGAAATAGATAGTTCATACGAATTACTATGGGTAGATGTTATACTCAACAGTCCTGCCAAAATAATAATTGGCTCCTTCCACTGACCCCCTGACTCAGATGATATAATAGCTGAACAATTCAGAGGAAACTTGAATCACATTACAAATAAGTACCCCATTCATACAGTTATAATTGGTGGAGACTTCAATCTACCCTCGATTTGTTGGTGAAAATTTACGTCCAAAGCTGGTGGTAGACAGAAAACATCTTCCGAAATTGTACTAAAGGCTTTCTCTGATAATTACTTTGAACAATTAGTTCATGAGCCCACACAAATTGTAAATGGCTGTGAAAACACACTTGACCTCTTAGCCACAAATAATCCTAATCTAATATAGAGTGTTATGACAGATACAGGGATTAGTGAACACAAGGTCATTGTAGCGTGGCTCAAAACCATATCAACCAAAACTACTGAAAATAAATGCAAAATATATCTATTTCAAACAGCAGATAAAAATTCACTTGATGCCTTCCTAAGAGAGTCTCCATTCCTTCCAAGCTGATTATGTAAGTGTAGACCAGATATGGCTCAGATTCAAAGATACAGTATCGACAGCAATAGATAGATTCATACCACATAAGTTAATAAGAGACAGGATTGATCCACCATGGTACACAGAACATGTCAAAACACTGTTGCAGAAGCCACGAAAAAAGCACACCAAATTCAGAAGAATGCAAAATCCCCAATACTGGCTAAGTTTCACGGAAGCTCGAAATTTAGTACGGACGTCAATGCGAGATGCTTTTAATAGTTTCTGCAATGAAACGTTGTCTCAAAATACACTAGAAAACCCAAAGAGATTCTGGTCGTATGTAAAGTACACCAGTGGCAAAAAAACAGTCAATACCGTCACTGTGCGATAGCGATGGAAATGTTACCGATGGAAATGTTACCGATGATTGTGCCACTAAAGCGGAGTTACTAAATACAGTTTTCTGTAATTCCTTCATGAAAGAATATGAAGTAAATATTCCAGAATTCAAAACCAGAACAGCTGTTAGCATGAGTGACATAAAAGTAGATATCTCAGGTGTTGCAAAACAACTCAAATCACTTAAGAAAGGCAAGTCAGGTTCCTTTCAGAGTATGCATGTACAATAGTGCCCTTCTTAGCAATCATATACAACTGCTCACTTGAGGAAAGGTCTGTTCCTAAAGACTGGAAAGTAGCACAAGTCACACAAATATTCAAGAAAGGAAATAGGAGTACCCATATCACTGACCTCAATTTGCAGTAGGATTTTGGAGCATATACTGTACTTGAGCATTATGAATCAACTTGAAGAAAATGACTTATTGATACATAGCCAACATGGATTCAGAAAATATTGGTCTTATGCAACACAGCTAGCTCTTTATTCCCATGAAGTAATGAGTGCTGTTGACAAGGGATCTCAGATTGATTCCATATTCCTAGATTTCCAGAAGGCTTTTGATACCGTTCCTCACAAGTGACTATTAATCAAATTGCGTGCATATGGAGTACTGTCTCAGTTGTGTGACTGGATTCGTATTTCCTCTCAGAGACGTCACAGTTTGTAGTGCTAGACAGTAAACATTGAGTAGATCAGAAGTGATAGCTGGCATTCCGCAAGGTAGTGTCATAGGCCCTCTGCTGTTTCTGATTTACGTAAATGACCTAGGTGATAATCTGAGCAGCCCCCTTAGATTGTTTGCAGATGATGCTATAACTTAGTGTCTAGTAAAATCATCAGACGATCAATTCCAATTACAAAATGATCTAGAGAGAATTTCTGTATGGTACGAAAAGTGGCAATTGGCACTAAACAAAGAAAAGTGCGAGGTCATCCACATGGGTACTAAAAGAAATCTGATAAATTTTGGATGTACGATAAATCGCACAAATCTAAGGGCTGTCAATGTGACTAAATACCAAGGAATTACAATTACAAGCAACTTAAATTGGAAAGACCACATAGATAATATTGTGGGGAAGGCGAAACAAAGACTGCGCTTTGGAAAGACAGCTCGTTTCATGTTATCGCGCAATAGGAGTGAGAGTGTCACTGATATGATACACGAGTTGGGGTGGCAATCACTGAAACAAAGGCAGTTTTCTTTGCGGCGAGATCTATTAACAAAATTTCAATCACCATCTTTCTCTTCCGAATGCGAAAATATTTTGTTGACAACTACCTATATAGGGAGAAATGATCATCATAGTAAAATAAGAGAAATCAGAGCTCGAACGGAAAGATTTAGGTGTTCCTTTTTCCCACACACCATTCGAGTGGAATGGTAGAGAAGTAGTATGAAAATGGTTTGATGAACCCTCTGCCAGGCACTTGAGTGTGAATTGCAGAGTAACCATGTAGATGTAGATGTAGAACTTGCCATTTGCCTCTTGAATGTTAGTACCCCCACACAATTCAGTGTGAGGCATGGAACCTTCTTGGCCACATACCATTTCATTTTCACCCTTTGTCTTCTCCCATCCACCCACTGGAGAGCCCACGATGACCTGTGTGGTAGTGACCACTTCCCAACCTGCCTGTCCCTCCCCCAGGGTCACTCCCCTGGACACTTGCCCAGATGGGCTCTCAACAGTACTGATTCGGATACTTTTGTCTTTGCTGTCGACATAGGCTCCATGCTTCGTGGAGATATTGATGAGGCAATCCATCATACAACTAGAGTCATTCAAGATCATAGGCGGGTACTCCAATGCCATAAGTGGCAGCCATTGATGGAGCACTTCATTGCCTTTAAGCAGCTCGTTACCCGGGTCCACCACCTATTAAAAAGATAGAAGCGAGAATGCTGGGAATGGTGCATTTCAACTGTCAGACTACGTATCTCTCCATCGCAGGTTTGGGTTAAGATCAGACATCTCCGTGGATACCAAACACCTGAAGGTGTACCTGGTATTACCTTGAATGGCACTGTCTACACTGACCCAGATGCTGCTACCGAACATTGTTTTCTACACTGTGCTCAAGCATCAGCATATGAGAATTTATCAACCTGTCTTTCTTGTCCTAAAACAGCAGTTGGAGCAAAGCAGTTATCTTTTACTACATGCCACCTATATCTGTATAATGGTCCATTCATGTGAGTGGTAATTTGTCAGTGTCCTCACCCTCTGCCCTGATACAGCCCCAGCCCCAGGGCCGGACTGCGTCCACAACCAAATGATCAAGTACTTACCAGTGGATTGTCAGCGTCATATTCTTGCCATCCCTAACTGCATCTGCACCAAAGGCGAATTCCCTTGCAATGGCAAGAACGCATCATTGTCCCAGTACTGACCTGGGATAAGCACCCTCTAGAGATGGACAGTTATTGCCCACTAAGTTGCACCAGTGTTCTCTGTAAGTTGAACACATGGTGAGCCAGTGGCTGTGTTGGCTCCTTCAGTCTGGGGGTCTTTTGGCTCCTTCCCAGGGTGGTTTTTGCCAAGGCTGTTCCACTACTAATAATCCGGTTTACTTGGCATCTGCCATCTGAACAGCTTTTGCCTGGCTTCAACACCATATAGCCGTCTTCTTCGACCTGCAAAAGGCTTACGACACCACATGGTGACACCACATCCTTGCTACCTTACATGACTGGGGTCTCTGGGCTATGCTCCTGATTTTCATCCAGAACTTCCTGTCGCACCATGCATTCTGGGTTCAAGTTAGTACTTCCAACAGTACCTCCCATATCCAAGAAAATGGGGTCCTGCAGGGTTATGTTCTGAGTGTGCCTCTTTTTAATAATACATCAATGGTGTAGCAGCTGTGAGGTCCTCAGTAACACCCTCATTGTATGCTGATGACTTCTGCCTCTACTATTCCTCCTCTAGCGCAGGAGTCACTGAGCGTCAACTGCAACGTGCCATAAGAGAGGTGCAGGCATGGGCGCTGACCCACGGCTTTTGATTTTCCACCACCAAGACTCGTGTCATGCATTTTTGTCAACAGCATACCATTCACCTACAACCAAAACTTTACCTTGAAGACGAACTACTCAATATGTTGGAAACTTATCACATTTTAGGACTGGTCTTTGATCCTCATTTGACGTGGATTCCCCATCTTCGCCAGCTTAAGTGAAAGTGCTGGCTGCATCTTAAAATGCTTCAGTGCCCAAGTAACACCAGCCGGGTGCAGATCGCACTACCCTTCTGAGCTTTACAAAGCCCTGATACAATCCTGTCACGATTATGAAAGTCTGGCATACGGTTTGGCATCGCCCTCAGCATTTCGGATACAGGATCTGATAGACCAATATGGGATTCAACTTGACTGGAGAGTTTCGAACTAGCCCTGTGAACAGCTTACTCGTGGAGGCTGGGGTCCCTCCATTGTGGATCAGGCATCAGCAGCTGCTTGCCAATTATGCTATGCATGTTCGCAGCTCTCCTAAGCATCTGAACTACCTTCTCCTCTTTCTAAACAGAACAGTACTCCATTTCCCGCAGTCGTGGCCCTGAGCAGCACTATGATTGCAACTTGTGTCGTGTCTGTCCTCTCTGAACTACAGTTGTTTCCTCTTCCATCTCTGCTCTGGACCTACTCCCGTACACCTTCGTGGGGCATCCCTTGGTCACGGCTTTGTCTTGACCTATTACAAGGTCCAAACGGCAAGGTTTATCCTGAGGGCCTCCTCTGCCAATTTCTCTCCATTGTTGCTGCATCCTGAGGTTCAGAAGTTGTCTACACTGATGGCTTGACGATTGCTGGTCATGTAGGCTTTGCTTATACTTGAGCAGGACAAATTGAACTGCTCTTCTTGCCAGATGTCTATAGTGTTTTCACTGTGGGATTGGTAGCCAGCTCTTGTGTACTTGAACGTACCTGTTCCTGCACTTACCTGTTCCTGCACTGGTGGGTACTTCTGTGACACCTTGAGCAGTTTGCAGGCTCTCGACCAGTGCTACCCTCGCGATTGCTATCGAGAATTCTCTGTATGTACTTGAACAGTGTGGATGCTCAGTGACCTCCTTCTGGGCCCCAGGCCACACCGGGATCCCGGGGAATGAACTCGCTGATAGGCTTGCCAAACAGGGTACCAGTGAACTGACTCTCGAGATCATTATTCTGGAAACAGACCTTCAGTCATTATTATGCCGTTAAGTTTTAGGTGCCTAGAATATGGAATACTCACTCAGACTTCAGCAAACAAACTACAGGTGATAAAGCAGACTACAGATCTGTGGAGGTCCTCCATGCAGGCCTCTTGCAAGGACTCTACTGTGCTTTTCCACCTGCGCATTGGCCATACTTGACTGACTCACGATCATCTTGTCCATAGTGAGGATCCACCCCCACTGTCGTTATTACACCCGTTTGGTGGTGGTCCACATTTTCCTGGACTGTCTCAACCTAGCCGCCCTACTGCCGATTCTTAATCTTCTTGGCTTGCTACCTCTGGTGTTAGAAGACAGTGCTCCAGCAGCTGACTTAGTTGTACAGTTTATTCGTGAAGTGGCCCTTTACCACTCACTGTAAGGGAGGGTCTCTTAGCCTTATTGGCCCATTAAGGGGTTGGCAGAACACTGTGTTGCCTCCGCTGCTCAGACTGAGCTGCAGATGTCTGGCCTTGGTGGTCCATCCTGGTCCTCACCCTACCTGCTCTTTTACTCTTCTTCTCCCTCCTTCTCTCCCCTCTCATGTGGTCTGTTAGACATGTTCATTTTTGTCTCTCTGTGCTTCTATAGCCCTGTCCGTGCTACTATCTTTGCGAGGCAGTTTTAGAATAGAATACTTCTGGTATATGACGGGGGCTGGGGTTGTATGCCCTTCATTGCATTCTGCTTTCAGGGGCTTCCAGCTGCTCCTAGTTGGGGAACCATGCTTGCCTTTCTTGCTCTCTCTCCCTTTCTTCTTTTTGTCCCTTACTCAGCTTCGCTGATATTGGTAGACCTCAGGGTCTTCTTCCTGTAGGTTTTGTGTGGTAGGCTCTCTGTGATCTACAGTCATATAGACCCGTCTGTTTGAGGACAAAGGGACTGATGACCTAGTAGTTTGCTCCCTTTCAGCATCCAACCAACCGAATAACTCCCCCCCTACCTTCCTCCCCCACAGTCTCTCAGTGATGTGCCAGACAACCTTGTTGGCCATCAAGACCCCGAATGCTCTGCCACACAGTACTGAGTCCTCTCCCTCCATCCATACCCTGCTATCCCTACCCCTTCTCCGGAAATACGGAAGTGTCCAATCCCGCCCGTCTGCTTTGACCCGTGACGTCACAAATATGGTGGAAACGACCATAAACCCGATTCCAATATGGCGCATATAAAGTCGTTACGTACACATTATGAAGACGAAAATACATTGAAAAACAAACACACACACATTCCACAAAAAGCCTAATGACACTAACGGGACAAGCGCGGGAAATAGGGGGTTTTTGGGTGGGGACAAACTAAATATAAACAAATTTACAGACCCACCCCCATACAAAACCACGCAAAACGACGAAAAAAAACCGACATCACAAAACTCCCCAAATACCACTAAACACAATATCATCTGGAATCGAACACTTCCCTTGACCTATATAGCTCAACAGCAGCTCCCGATCCCATAACTTGGGATTGAACACTTCCCTTGACGTATATAGCTCAAAAACATCTCCCGATACCAATACCAGCATTCACAGCCACAGCCACACATTGGGATCGAACACTTCCCTCGACCTGTTATCCTTATGACATCTCCACATACAGCCGTCCCTGGTCCGAGATGCTGGAACTTTAAGTAAGCCTCATTTCTTCACGACATACTGAACACTTCACGATTTCATCCAAAAATACGAATAGTTGAAGAAATTTTATTAGAGACAACACACTGTCCCCATGTTGACCCTGTCAGTCATATCCATACCTACCAAAGACATAAAAAAAGCAATTTACCAAAATTCACACACGACGCCACACTTGCAAACTAAACCAAAAACATCACCTAACACACCACCAGAGAGCACCACCGATCGCATCAAAACGACACCTACAAACACGCCACTCTCACAAACTAAATTCCGCTCCGTCGTGACGTCACACCACAACAGCCTTACATCACGGGTCAAAGCCGACAGGTGGGATCAGGCGCTTCGGTCGACCCCCTTCTCCACTACACTCCATATTTCTGCTTCCACTTGGCATGGCACCATTGCATTCTGCCTGCAGAGAGCGGTCATGTATGCTTGAGGTGTGCTTGCTTGTGTGTATTACATATTAAGTTATCCCTACCTTACATTGACTTCATCCTCCTTGAATTCGTGTATCAAACAGCAGCATTTTCCCAACAGAATCTGCTGCATTCTCATTTTTAAAATATCTAGCTTCATAATAATTAAATTCTCACTTATTAATTTACTACATATTTTCATTGCCAGATCCTGTGGAGGTGCATATAATTTCAGTTGGTATTTGAGAACCATGAGATTCTCTTTGTTTCTTTTGTTGTGTGGGTGGTGAAAATGATTCTACTCAAATAATTTTTGTCATGTAAGAAGATTATAATCTTATAAATGTGTAGGTAAGCAACAGTTAGGACAACAGATATTTTGCTTTTGTTATTATTTCAAGTGTTTTGTTGCCAGTAATATAATCGAGCAGTACACCGACTTACGTGTGACGTGTTACATTTATTTACATTGAAGGTCTACTACCAGTCCCTGAACTAAGATCCTCTGCAGGTTTTCGTGCATTTAACAGCATAAGCTGTCAATAGCCTTATGGAGTTTCGTATATTATCTGCCAGACCATTTGTGTGTCATTAATAATGAGATAAATTGTTTGCCAATATGTATTGCAGGAGGTAGAAGCAAAGTGTGCAGACTGCAGACAGACACACATAAAATATGCCATCGCCAATGCTTCAAGGCGTGTACTGGCCAGAAATTCTGAGAGAAAAGTTACTAGTGTGCTCGATTGAATTTACCTTTGATGATGTTAAGTTCATTTACGTATATAGTCAATGGTAACAGTCATATTGGTGTATGTACAACGTCAAATACTAACACGAATTCTTTACAGACGAATGGAAAAACTAGTAGAAGCCGACCTCGGGGAAGATCAGTTTGGATTCCGTAGAAATACTGGAACACGTGAGGCAATACTGACCTTACGACTTACCTTAGAAGAAAGATTAAGGAAAGGCAAATGTACGTTTCTAGCATTTGTAGACTTAGAGAAAGCTTTTGACAATGTTGACTGGAATACTCTCTTTCAAATTCTGAAGGTGGCAGGGGTAAAATACAGGGAGCAAAAGGCTATTTACAATTTGTACAGAAACCAGATGGCAGTTATAAGAGTCGAGGGACATGAAAGGGAAGCAGTGGTTGGGAAGGGAGTGAGACAGGGTTGTAGCCTCTCCCCGATGTTATTCAATCTGTATATTGAGCAAGCAGTAAAGGAAACAAAAGAAAAATTTGGAGTAGGTATTAAAATCCATGGAGAAGAAATAAAAACTTTGAGGTTTGCCGATGACATTGTAATTCTGTCAGAGACAGCAAAGGACTTGGAAGAGCAGTTGAATGGAATGGACAGTGTCTTGAAAGGAGGATATAAGATTAACATCAACAAAAGCAAAACGAGGATAATGGAATGTAGTCGAATTAAGTCGGGTGATGCTGAGGGAATTAGATTAGGAAATGAGACACTTAAAGTAGTACAGGAGTTTTGCTATTTGGGGAGCAAAATAACTGATGATGGTCGAAGTAGAGAGGATATAAAATGTAGACTGGCAATGGCAAGGAAAGCGTTTATGAAGAAGAGAAATTTGTTAACATCGATTATAGATTTAAGTGTCAGGAAGTCGTTTCTGAAAGTATTTGTATGGAGTGTAGCCATGTATGGAACTGAAACATGGATGATAAATAGTTTGGACAAGAAGAGAATAGAAGCTTTCGAAATGTGGTGCTACAGAAGAATGCTGAAGATTAGATGGGTAGATCACATAACTAATGAGGAAGTATTGAATAGGATTGGGGAGAAGAGAAGTTTGTGGCACAACTTGACCAGAAGAAGGGATCGGTTGGTAGGACATGTTCTGAGGCATCAAGGGATCACCAATTTAGTATTGGAGGGCAGCGTGGAGGGTAAAAATCATAGAGGGAGACCGAGAGATGAATACATTAAACAGATTCAGAAGGATGCAGGTTGCAGTAGGTACTGGGAGATGAAGCAGCTTGCACAGGGTTGAGTAGCATGGAGAGCTGCATCAAATCAGTCTCAGGACTGAAGACCACAACAACAACAAGAACCTTGTGTTGAGTTTTATGTGCTAGGAAATCCTCAATCCAGTCACAAAACTGGTCTGATAAGCCATGCGGTCATACTTTGCTCATAACTGAATTCAATGCTTTCTGGAACTCAAATAAAATGACATCAACCTGGGAGCTTTTATCTTTGGCTTTCCAGATCTCTCATATTAGCAAAGCAAACTGAGTTGCATAAGATCTCTACGAAATCCGTGTCGATTCCTGTAGAGAAGATTCTCATTATCTGAGTTCGTAGTACATGAACATAAAATGTGTTCACAAATTCTGCAGCAGCCTGACTTTGGTGATACAGATGTGTTGCCATATATCTGTTATAGAGGTGTAGAGGGACAGCTGCACAGCCGCTACACAAATTCTATGTCCAGATATCCACATCTTCTTCACTGCACAGTCCTCGCTTTCAAGCAGATCAACTTCTGAGGTTGAGCATATTGGAAGGGACAGCAGTGACAGGGTTCCAGGCTATAACAAAAGCGGCTGAGGTGCCACAGTTAATTCGACAGGTTCCTGAGGCTCTCTCCAGTACAGAGCAGCAACCTACATACTGTGTTTCAGCCATTGGGCTTTTAGCTTTCTGGGAACTGCTGACAACTTTTGCATCTGTACTCAACTACCCAAGTCCACATCAAATGTTTTGCTGACAGGTAGGACTAACTAGACATGTGAACAAATCTAAGAATGGACACCAGGTAAGAATGTAAGTAAAGTAAAAATTTTTCTGAAACTGAGAACTGTGGCTGCTGTAATTGAAATCCCGCATATAAAAAGTATGAAATTCTCATATCCTACAGGAAAATGAAAGAGCATATGGAATTAGAGCAGACTTGTTGTATGAGGCCACCACATGTGGAAATCATTGAAAATGAACAGACCCATCATGATGGATACAAGCTAGTATCATACAGTTATAAAACCAATAACAAAAACAGGGAGTGGTTCTATATGTGAAAGATGGAATTAAGTGTGAGGCTCTCAAGTTTAATGAAAGTTGTGATGGACAGCTTTTTGAATGTTGTACTGTAGTAGTAGATAAAGAAACATGCCGTTGTGTAATACTGACAGGTTACAGGACCCAGCAGGAACTGTCGTAGCCTTCACAATGCAGCTAAAAACAATTTTAATGAGATTATGCAGACTTTGCTGGGGAATCATTATTATTTGTGGAGGCTTTAATGTAGATATCCTGTCAGATAACACTTACTGTGGGAACCTAGAATTGCTGATGTCCAGCTATTGGTAATTAATTTTAGATCCAGTGACTTGCAGTTATTTAGCTGTAAAACTGATAGTCACTGAGCTACGTGACCGGGACGGCAGCAGCTTCTTCAGTGTAGCAGCTTCCTTTTTTATTTACTTGATTCAACTTAGGTGGCAAAAATGTTAATACTATTAAGCAATATGGTGATAGTTTATTGTTAATACAATATGCAGATTAAGGTTTTGTCATTTACTTGTCCTTTGTTGATGAATATTGTGACTTGGTTCACATCCCTCAGTATGCACCTCCTGTATGGAGTCTGTGAAATGTAGTGAATGCTGAATGAATGAGTGGTGCTAGTTTCCCATACTGCAGAAGTTTTTTATGATTATTAATAAATCTTTTTGATGGAGTGGTTGCAAATAATATAACAATTATCCAGACATTGCTGAGCTAGATTTTTGCAAGTCTAGTGAGCCAGTCACCTGTGGCATTTATCATGGTGTGAACCTCGTGTGAACTCAGAAATGAGTAAATTAAAAATAAAATACTGAAGCTCACACATGAAAGCTAATAGGCCTATATGTTTACTTCCACTCAGAAATGCATAGTAAAATGAACAAGCACTTAGTGCAAACTGAGTCCTATTGCTGCAGCTATAACAAAATCTGGATGACTTGTTTACCCTATTTTGGGATATTTATGTCAAAAATGTGGCTCTGTGAATGCTTGAACTATTCTTTCCTTTGACTTTTACTAGGTGTAGAAGTTGAAACTGGAATTTGGTTGCAATAATTACATGTCTGTTGTTTGAAACTCGTAGACGATATTTTATTCAAAATAATCTCCATTGCTATTTATACATTTCTCCCACCTCTACAGCAGGCTATGAAAGCCATGCCAAAAACAAAACAGGTCTTCTCTTGAAGCGAACCAGTCAGTGAGCCATTTTTGTACATTTTCATAGGAATCGAAACGTTGTTCAGTGCGAGTGTCTCCCAGTGAAGCAAACAGATGACAATAGGATGGAGCCAAGTCTGGTGAGTAAGCTGCATGCCCTAGTATTTTCCAACTCGTTTTCCTGACCCATTTTTCTGTTTGTGATTGGGCTTTATCATGGAACAATATGGCTTTGTGTTGCGATTTTCTATATTCTACTCGTTTTTCACATAATGCTCAATTTAAATTGATCATTTGCTGTGCTAGCGATCAGTGTTAACAGTTTCACCAGGTTTTAGCAGCTCATAATAGCTGACACCCCTCTGATCACACCAAACACAGAGAATTGTCTTCTTTCCAAAGTGATTTTGTATTGCAGTGGATGTCGATGGTTTGCCTGGATTCACCCATGATTTATGATGCTAAGGATCCATTTTTCATCACCTGTCACTATTTGAAGGAGAAACAACTTTCTTTTGTATTCGGTGAGCACCATTTCATTTCATAAGTGCTCTTTCGAGTTGCTTACAGTCTTTCGTTCAGTTCATGTGGAACCCGTTTTCCCATTTTCTGCACCTTTATTGTAGATTTCAGCCGAAGAGAAATGGGTTTCTACATCATATTCAGTTGTTGCGTGAGTTCCTGTTGAGTTTATCATCTTCATCCAATACGGCCTGCAATTTGCTGTCTTCAAACTTTTTTGGTGGTTTTCCGTGCTCGTAATTTCTCATGTCAAAATCACCACTTTGGAATTTTTTGAAACACACTGTTTTCCCAAGAGCATGCTTGCTGAAAGCTTTGACAAGCATTCAAAGTGACTCGGTAATAGCTTTCTTCCAATGAAAAACAGTGCTGTCCGCAAATCGTTTATAGGCACAAAACTCGACATGTTTACGGGTTTGAAACCGATACCAATGTGTGGAACTTGGGTTACCGTGAGATTAGTCTTCAGCCATTATGGGAAGCAGATGGTGCTGCAGATGCAGTGTCATGGGCCCTACATTGACGGCTACCTCCATCCATAGGGAAATTCCAGTTTCATACATTTCACAAAAGGTGGCAGTTGCGGTGCAGGTGGTAGTAGGTCTCAGTGTCATACAATACGCTTAGACATTTGTAAACATAATGCCATCATAATGTTAGTCGATTTGTGATTGCATCATAGTTATTCTCGATTGAAGATGTCAGCTTATGACACAAATTCTCATCATTTGTGGGAAGTTTTTCGTTTAGCATGAAGAAATCTGTGGCTGAGGCTCTTCAAAAGCTGGGTAAGAGCTATGATGAGGCACCCGTTAGTGACAGAATGGTTTCAGCACTTCAAGAACACTGATTTTGACTTTGAAGACCTGCACAGTGCTGGAAGAGAGAAGGTTTTCAAAGCTACTGAAACCAACAGAAACGATTATAGGAGATTATTATCAAAAGCAATTTTTGTGTGAGAGCCAAGCACTAAAGACAAACAGCCTAAATGGAGCTGTAGACCAGAAAAGGTGATTTTGCAACATAACAATGCTTGATCCTCATGTCACAAAACCCGTCAAAATGTACTTAGAAACATTGAAATGGGAAGTCCTATCCCACTCACCCTGTTCTCCAGGCATTGCTCTCTCTGACTGCCACCTATTTGATCAATGGCTCACAACCTGGCTGACCAGCATCTCCGATCGTACAAATGAGTGCAAAATTTGATCAATTTGTGGGTTTCCTCAAAAGACACCTATTTCTTCTGCCACGGGATTTGTATGCTGCCTGAAAGATGGGCAAAAGCAGTGGCCAGTGATGGACACTACTTTGAATAGTAAATTTCTTGCAAGTTTTTCACAATAAAGCATCGAACTTTGAGAAAGAGTTGTGTAAGCAAAGCAAAATTGTAGACTTAATACTTTGTTAACTGTTAATCTCGTCTTGTGTTTTATCTCTGGAAATTCATTAATGATGGAAATTAAATAATTCCATTATGATAGTGTAATTTAATTTTCCAGGTTCGAGTTCTGCATGCTGACACACAGGACCAGGAGGATATTGCTCATCTGGTTGTAGTAGATGGTATGTAAAATTATTTCAATAAATTGAGATTATCAGAAATAATTTCAATTCTAGTGGGAGCAAGATTGTAGGCTGTTCACTTGTGTGAGAAGAAAAGCACACCTTGGCAGAGTGTGTGGAAGACAGTTGACAATCAGATCAGACTGAAAACATCAACAGAAAACTTCTCAAAATTCAGCAAACCAAGAGTCAATACCAGGAAGCTGCACTCTAGTGTTGGACTGACAGCCTACACAATAAAGTGTTACATGGTTAGTTTAAGGACATGATTGATGGCAAAGTAGATAAGAAAAGACCTGGTCTTTGCTGACCAATGGTACCCTGAAGAAGGAAACTGAAGGACAGATTTTTATTGCACAGGAACAACCCATCAGTACTAATGCCATCAGCACCAGAATGGTGAAATTGACGAAAGTGCAGACTCTAGTAAGAAGCTGAGGAAACTATTAACTGTTGCATAAATATTGGTCACACTGAGTACAAGAAGAGTATAATGCTGTTGCGTGAAACACCCACTGGAACTTACGCCAAAATTATCATCTGCTGCTGCCAAGGAATAGGTGGGACCGATCCGTAAAAATTATTCAAAAACAAACGTACCAAATTTCTGTGGGAATTCAGACTTCTGACAGATCAAATTTTGGAACACACTGCAGTACACCAGAAATCACAATTTTGGAGGAAAAGGATATGTGGATCATTGACATTGCCGCACCAGAGAATTGGATTTTTTCTGGGGATCTAAGGCACAAAACAGGGATACAGTTTTCAAACTGCAGAAAAGGACCATAAGAATAATAATTAGAAGTAATAGTTGGACTTATTTGCAAAGAACTATTTAAAGAAGGGGTATCCATACTGCACAAAGTGAGTACATCTGTCAATCTGTGGTTCATATTAGGGAAAACATGATTAAATATTTCACTAGTAGTTCTGTACATAATTGTGGAATAAAAGCCAGTTTGGACTTACATTTACTATGAAAAAACAAACAAAAAATTGAAAGCATCATTTTCTGTCAGGGAATAAGATTACCTAATAAATTGCCCAAGTATCTGGAAAGATTACTAGAATACACCTACACACATCAAAAAAAAGTTTTGCATCACCTCAGTTCCCAGAATTCCTGAAGATATACATTGGCTGTGGATATTGTATCACAGACACAGTCCCTTTGAGTGTTCAGAGATTACACTAAACCCTCCCAAAGATGTAAAAAACCAGGCATGAGCAGCATTTATTAGACAGAGGGGATCCGACAGCTGATCAGTTCCAGTCATTCCACCAGAAAGGAGGTATACAGCTCATGTTGTCTGTAGTTCAACCATGCCTAGACGGTCAGTACTGCAGTTCAATCATGTCCGAATTGTTACTTTGTGCCAGGAAAGGCGCACAAGAGAAACGTCCGGGCGTCTCAGAGCGAGCCAAAGCGATGTTTTTCAGACATGGAGGAGATACAGAGATGGGAACTGTCGACGACATGCTTTGCTCAGGCCACCCAAGGGCTACTACTGCAGAGGATGACTGTTATCTACGGATTATGGCTCGGAGTAACCCTGACAGCAACGCCACCATGTTGAATAATGCTTTTCGTGCAGCCGCAGGACGTCGTGTTACGACTCAAACTGTGCTCAGTAGGCTGCATGATGCGCTACTTCACTCCCAACCTCCTTGGCTAGGTCCATCTTTACAACCACAACACTATGTAGCATGGTACAGATGGGCCCAACAACATGCCGAATGGACCACTCAGGATTAGCATCACATTCTCTTCACTGATGAGTGTCACATATGCCTCCAACCAGACAATCGTCGGAGACATGTTTGGAGACAAACCGGTCAGGCTGAATGCCTTAGACGCACTGTCCAATGAGTGGAGCAAGGTGGAGGCTCCCTGCTGTTTTGGGGTGACATTATGTGGAGCCTGTGGACGTTGCTGGTGGTCATGGAAGGCACCGTAACAGCTGTATGATATGCGAATGCCATCCTCTGACAGAAAGTGCAACCATATCAGCAGCATATTGGCGAGGCATTCGTCTTCATGGATGACAATTCGTGCCTCCATCGTGCACATCTTGTGAATGACTTTCTTCAAGATAAAGACATTGCTGAACTAGAGTGGCCAGCATGTTCTCCAGACATGAAACCTATTGAACATACCTGGTATAGGTTGAAAAGGGCTTTTTATGGACGACTTGACCCACCAACCATTCTGAGGAATCTATACCGAATTGCTGTTCAATCTGGACCAACAGTGCCTTTATGAACTTGTGGATAGTATGCCACGACGAATACAGGCATGCATCAATGCAAGAGGATGTGCTATTGGGCATTAGGGGTACTGGTGTGTACAGCAATCTGTACCACCACCTCTGAAGGTCTCACTGTGTTGTGATACAATGTGCAATGTGTGGTTTTCATGAGCAATAAAAAGGGCGGAAATGATGTTAATGTTGATCTCTATTCCAATTTTCTGTACAGGTTCCGAAAGTCTCGGAACCGAGGTGATGCAAAACTTTTCTTGATGTGTATGTATAAAAATGCAGTTGAAACACACATATAAGTAATGCATTCTGCAGAATTAAAGATTATGTAGAGAACTCTTAGTAGTGTTTAATAATGGAGTGGACAACTACAACACCCTGTCACATTAAAATACACTCCTGTTTGTGAAAAGTGAAACACTCAGAAGCAGTGGCCTGCAACACGCCACAATAAGAGGACATGATTTAAATGGCAGAGTGGTGGCGTGCTTTTAGGCTCAATAGCACCCACTTCTGTGCGACAAAATAGGTCAGTGTTACACAATGCTCAGTCAGTGTGGAGCCGCCATATGAAATGGAAACATTTAATTGAGTGCCACTATGCCTCACCGAAATCACAGGGTGGAATATCATTATGTCAGTGCATTCAAAAGGAGCAGGAGAATTCATTTCTGTCAGGCGGATGTGTCATTCACTGACATTGCGGCTATACAGGGCATACTACTTCAACAGTGAGGTGTACATGGAATCAGTGAAGAGAAGAGGGCTGTACACAGCACTGACAGGGTACTGGACGACACTATGTGACCACAGTGCAAAATGACCGCAATCTTGTCTGCTTGGCCGTAATGGACAGGACAGCTTCGTTCAGAGTTGACGCGATGTTGGAGCACTGCAACAGGTATGCATGTCTTCATCGACAGTTTGACGCCGTCTACTGTGCGCTGGACTGGTGGCATACAAGCCATTCCATCGGCTTGCATTGACAGAACCCAGCAAAGCAATAGGAATGTGAACGACAACACCAGCATGCTGAGTGGCTAAATGTAGTGTTTTTGGACAAGTCCCATTTCAACTTGTCCTACAGCATACGTATTTGATGCCGTCATGGTGAATGCAGTCAGGTAGACTGTATTGCCGAGCGGCATAGTGGACAAATGCCAGGTGTGATGATTTGAAGTGCCATTGCCTATAACAGGTGATCTCACTTCCTACTTCTTGAGGGCAATCTGAACAGCTACTTCTACATCATGGAAGTAACCAACCTTTTGCAGTCCAAACACCCTTTATTAATGCATGATCACATGAAACATAGCAGAGCATTCACAAACAACAACAAGAGTCCACACCGGTTCCAAACCTCACTGACTAAAGATAGAGCACTCCTTGTTCCAGAGTCATGGGTAGTTGACGATCTCCACAAAGTGTTTAATGCCATTCAGCATTTGAAGAAAGAAAGGGCACCAGGAGAGGACTTTTTTTTCCCTCGATGTGAATGGTGGAGGAAAAGTAATACAAATGGGACTTTCGAATTTGTTCATTGAATGTGTGTAATGGATGACAGTTCCCCAAAACTGCAACATAGCTGTAACTACTGTGCAAGAAAGGAGACAGACAAGGCATGAAACTGTAGAGACCTGCCAGCCTCCTCTCTGTAATGTACCTATGTTTATCAAAATCATCATCAACAGCTAGCTTTAGGGGTGGATTTAAAGTGTGGACCTGTAGAACTGTTGTAAGTCTTGAACAAAATTATAAGATGGAGAGATGACTCTGAGTTACCACTTTAAGATTTCAGATTTTGAGATAGCTTTTGGCTTGTTTCAACAAAATCTGTACTAACTTTCTCAGAGAAACAGAGCATTTATTCATCCAATATAAGTGTGAATTGTAATTTATTAGTGCCAGAACATAAATAATGTAAATCAAGTCAAAAATTTTAGTAAAATTTTAGCTGAAACGGAGAACTGTTACTAGTAACAATATCCTAATAGTAATGCAGTTTTGTCATAGAAAAAAAAATTGTTACTGAGTTACAGCTAGCTCACATTGTCTGTTTACCCTCCATGAATTCTTGTACAAGATAGTAAAACGTTCTTTACAAAATCTTGTGGAGCCTTATTTTTAGATGACCTAGCTTCATGTATGTTTTTTTCCTATTAGCTGATTGTATATTTTCGTCCTCATATGCCATGGTGACTGTGCTTACAATTTCTATTGGTGCGTGGAAACTATAAAATTCTCTTTATTTCTTATGTTTAAGTGTGCCTAAAATGATTCTTCTCATATAGTTTTTATCTCCTGTATAATGATATTATAATTTTGCTAATGTATAGGGAGGGAATGGTTTGGATTTGTATTTTTCAAGATAATGAGTGACAAGTTTATTTTCATTGTGCAGTACACATGTAGCTGACGGTTTTCTTGTGCTCCTTCAGAACACCATACCTAATTAATGATGATTCAAAATAACTATCATATTTGCAAACTGAAAACTGTTTAATTTATTTGATAGAATGTAAAAGTATATAGTCCAGATTAACTTCTTGTTCAGATTTAATTCAAGGAATCTGATCATATCAATTTTTCCCATAAGCTGATTGTTATGCTATATTTTAAGCTCTACACATTTTGAATGTGTGGTTTTCAAATGTACTGTGTTGGTTTTTGCAACACTCAACTTCAACACATTTAACTGGAACCAGTTTTCTAGTGTTTTGAGTGTGCTCACAGTAGAGCTTAGAATATTTTCTGCATTATCAGCTTCTATTAAAAGAAAAGTATTGTCTTCAAAGAGAACTAATTGGCAATTTATATGTATCAGTAAGTAATTTACATAGAACGGAAAAAACATTGGCTGTAGAATGGAACCTTGTGGCACAACTTTTGACACTGTATTCCCTGAAGAATAATAGCCTAATTTATTGAATTTGAAGTGACAGTTACCCTTTAATTTTTGTGTTGCAGGTATAATATAAGCCATAGAGTTGTCCTTAATCCCATATTTATCTGATTTATAGAACATGGTAAAGATGATACATTGAGTTGCAGACAGCCACAGTGAAAAGACTGTTACACATTTAGCTTTCGTCCAAAGCCTCCCTCAGTAAAGAAAAACCAGACTGCTGGTCTGAGTTGCCAGAGATGGCGGTCTTATATGTGTGGTGTTTGCGTGAGGTGTGCTTGCTTTTGTGTGTGTGTGTGTGTGTGTGTTTCTTCTCTGAAGAAGGCTTTGGCCAAATGCTAAATGTGTAACAGTCTTTTCATTGTGGCTGTCTGCAGCTCAGTGCATCATCTATATGTTGAGTAGCAATCTATCCTTTCCAAACATTGTTGATATTCCAACCTGGAGTTTCCATTGTTTAATTTATAGGTAAGCAAGAGTCAGTGGCTTTTGTAAGATCGCATCTAATCCTTTGCTTATCTTCAAACAATGGAGTGTAATGTACTGTGTGTATTATTCTGCACATTCAAAATTCTATTCTTCCAATCAGTCAAAAGTGCTGGAGAAAGTAGCTACAACCCAGATTCAAAATTTTGCTCATCCTTTCAGTTAAACTGTTCACTGCACCCAGTGTGTTTTTTTTTTCTTGTTAGAACCTAAATTGGTTACTTGACTGCTTTTTACAATAAAATTTTGAATCTGGGTTGTAGCTACTTTCTCCATCACTTTTGACAGGATTGGAAGAATAGAATTTTGAATGTGCAGAATAATACATACAGTACATAATTATTCAGCTTCCATTAGACTTCATCTGGATAGTGAGAAATTCCAAATTGGAAAAGCAGTCAGGCAAAGAGATTTTATCACCAATACTATTCGCAGAAATCTTTGTGGAAGTTTTCAGATCCTTGGACTGGAGAGACAAAGAAGCAATGTTTATTATTGGGAACTCCCCTTCATTTGGCTGGTGACACCGTACTGTTTGTCTCTAGTGCAGATTAACTTCAACAGTGAACAGATGGACTTGTTCATACTTTCTGTAACACATCATACTCTAAAAGAAAGCCTTTAGAGATGTCAAATAAGTCAAGTTGTATGGTAATAGGCAGAAGCAGCCACTGCAGGCATTTGTGAAAAATACACTGACTACAGATAGTGACTATTGAGCATCTACACAAACTGAGAAATATGGGAATTCTCCTTAATTACTTTATACAAGTCGATGTATCTCGGTTGCGATCCTCGTCAGTCGCAGGATTTATATCTGTAAATTATTGCTTCTTTCATCTGCAGCAATGACTGTTAATGTGCAAAATGTCGAGTTGCTCTGTAGTCTGCCTGTAATTGGCTGGTTGAGGAAGTTAAAGGGCTGGAGGAAAGCAATGGCGTACCAACTCCAGTAGGACCACAGTTAGTAAAGCACTCTGTTGTTTAGACAAGCTCTTAGTGTGATAACAGCGTTAGCTTTTGCTTTAGGTATTAGAATGAAACAGCTACTTTTTTTGGGTGGTGGTGGTGGTGGTGGTGGGTGGTGGGTGGTGGTCGTGGAGGGGGGGGGGGGGGGAGAGTCCAACACTGCTCCCCTTATGCTACTCAGTTACTGTTATTGTGTAATACTTCAAAAAAAGGTAAATGTAATATTTCATAGACCGCTATCAGTTGTCTATACATTGACAAACTCATGCTATGTTTATATGTATATAAAATTTGCATCTTGGGGTGTAGTTATTCTGATAACAACTGAATCAACAGGAAAAAAATATATAAGAGTAAAATTGACCTGTAGCTGTGTGGTAAACAAAGTAGAGTTCTCAAAACCAAGTTTCTTATATTCCTGAAAGAGAAAGTCTACAACCAGTGTGTACTGACACTTTTGGCTTATTGTGGTGAGGCTTGGATTTTGAAACTGAGGGAAAACAGTATGAAAAGGATAATTGCTCTGAATCTGGCCTCAGCATCTAGAGACTGTAGTCATGTTTTGTGCGTGTGTTTTTTGTCTATTTCCAATGAAGATCCTGTTGGTCAAAAGCTTACTTTCTGACAGTCTTTTTGTTGTGCTTATCTGCGACTCAGCATCTCCGCTACTATCCTTTTCATAATGTTGCCATATTCCATCCTGGATTTTCCACTATTTGAAACTGAGGGAGACATATTTTGGGAATGACTGGGAGAGCCAGTAAAGCAAACGAATGGGTCAGAGGATGAACTGGAGGGGGAAACTTAATCTGATGGTAATGAAAATGACGTGCAGGTAAATGGGATATTTAGACAGGAGAGGCTAGGTCATAGGGGAAGACTGAGATGACAGCTTAATGGAAGGCACAACAGGAGCAACTGAAATCACTCAACAGAGGAAAGTCCACTGGACATGTCGGGATACCAATTCGATTCTACACAGAGTATGCGAAAGAACTTGCCCCCCTTCTAACAGCCGTGTACAGCAAGTCTCTAGAGGAATGGAAGGTTCCAAATGATTGGAAAAGAGCACAGGTAGTTCCAGTTTTCAAGAAGGGTCATCAAGCAGATGCTCAAAACTATAGATCTATATCTCTGACATCGATCTGTTGTAGAATTTTAGAACATTTTTATTGCTGACGTATCATGTAATTTCTGGAAACCCAGAATCTACTCTGTAGGAATCAACATGGATTCCGGAAGTAGCGATCGTGTGAGACCCAACTCTCTTTATTTGTTCATGAGACCCAGAAAATATTAGATACAGGCTTCCAGGTAGATGCCATTTTCCTTGACTTCTGGAAGGCGTTCGATACAGTTCCACCCTGTCGCCTGATAAACAGAGTAAGAGCCTACGGAATATCAGACCAGCTGTGTGACTGGATTGAAGAGTTTTTAGCAAACAGAACACAGCATGTTGTTCTCAATGGAGAGACGTCTACAGACGTTAAAGTAACCTCTGGTCTGCCACAGGGGAGTGTTATGGGACCATTGCTTTTCATAATATATATAAATGACCTAGTAGATAGCGTCGGAAGTTCCATGCAGCTTTTCGCAGATAATGCTGCAGTGTACAGAGAAGTTGCAGCATTAGAAAATTGTAGCGAAATGCAGGAAGATCTACAGTGGATAGGCACTTGGTGCAGGGAGTGGCAACTGACCCTTAACATGACAAATGTAATGTATTGCGAATACATAGAAAGAAGGACCCTTTATTGTATGATTATAGGATAGCGGAACAAACACTGGTAGCAGTTACTTCTGTAAAATATCTTGGAGTATGCGTACGTAACTATTTGAAGTGGAATGATCATATAAAATTAATTGTTGATTATGCGGGTACCAGGTTGAGATTCATTGGGAGTGTCCTTAGAAAATATAGTCCATCAACGAAGGAGGTAGCTTACAAAACACTCGTTCGACCTATACTTGTGTATTGCTCATCAGTGTGGGATCCATACCAGATCGGGTTGACGGAGGAGATAGAGAAGGTCCAAAGAAGAGCGGCGTGTTTCGTCACAGGGTTATTAGGTAACCTTGATAGCGTTACGGAGATGTTTAGCAAACTCAAGTGGCAGACTCTGCAAGAGAGGTGCTCTGCATTGCGGTGTAACTTGCTCGCCAGGTTTCGAGAGGGTGCGTTTCTGGTTGAGGTATCAAATATATTGCTTCCCCCTACTTATACCTCCCGAGGAGATCACAAATGTAAAATTAGAGAGATTCAAGCACGCACGGAGGCTTTCTGACAGTCGTTCTTCCCACGAACCATACGCGACTGGAACAGGAAAGGGAGGTAATGACAGTGGCACGTAAAGTGCCCTCCGACACACACCGTTGGGTGGCTTGCAAAGTATAAATGTAGATGTAGATGTAGAAGGCGTGCAGCTGGGGGCTGTGACAAATGGGACAGTCTGGAGAAAGCCTTCACCCAGACCGCGTATCGGTTGGTGGGGACTGCTGCAAGTGATGATAGTAGAACCAGCAGGAGACGGTGGCAGGCATGCACAGGTTCGTAATTCAGTTTAAGTGGTGCAATTTTGCCAGTGTTTGAAGCTCAGAAGCTAGAGGTTCGTGCAAGAAAATAAACAACAAAAAGCAGTAGATTATTAATGGTAATTGATGCACATGTTAGTAAAAATACTGTGCTATATTTCTCCAGCAACTTCAATGCTTTGTTCAAGTTCTGAGTTATATCGCTGTGTGCGATGTAATGATAAAATTACAATAAGCCATCATTTTCATCACCAGAGACCATTCATACATACATAAAGAGAAATTGTGTCACAATACTTTTTTAACTTGTCCACTGTGTTGCAATCGTGAAGCCTCAGACAGAGGATGGCATATGCCTGCACTTTTGTAGGTGAGAACGTTCACAACTTTTTCATGTGGCCTTCTGAATAATGAGTCTCCTCTGCTCTTTACCCTTATGTCTGTTACGTTTTGCTGGTTCTCCAATCCGTATTTTGATCCTAGACTATTACCACAGATTCTCTACTGTATTTGAGGAATTTTTACTACACTTGTCCTCTAACACATGCTGTTCTGCTCCAGCTAACACTAATATTCATATTAAACAGCCTTTACCTTTACCACTATATAGAAAGATGGTAGCATTCTGCATATAGTTGCATAAATGCATAATTTGAAGAGTTAGGAAGAAAATAGCAGGTGAGTGATCGGTTGAGTGATGAAAGGGTAAGAAGTAATTCCTGTAGTTAGCAGTAGTAAGCCTGCTGTGATTTATTCATCTTGAGATCACTTTAATATATGGAGAAATGTGAGTAGTATTTACAGACCCTGAAACTAGTCACAGATAATGAAATATTAACAAATAAAATAAAAAACAATGAAATGTTGCTGTAGAGCTGTTGTGTAAAGGGAAAGTGTATACAGACAGGTAAATTTATACAGATGTATTTGATGAGGATGCGTCAGAGGGATGATCGTAGCCTCGTAGCGAGAACCTCGTACTTGAAATGGTTTAGGCAACCCTAAATCCGGATATTCATCCCTCATCTTGAATCTAGGACCAGTATCTTAACAAATACATCTCTTCTTTTGGTTTATTCGTAGTGTACAATACTCCATTGTTTGTTTATAGAGAGTGATTAATTGTTAACGCAACTGCTTTCGCAGCATACAGCCAGCTAGGGGCATGCCGGCTTCCGTGCCTGAAGTGTGGGTGACAGTAAATATAGCATGGTTTGTTACATATGTTATTTCCAACAGATGTAACATAAAAATCAAAAAAGGGAAGGAAATTACTCACATATATTAAGCAAAGAGATGGGAACTGCTTCCCTTCATTGTTCAAGTATTTCTGACACCTGCTTAGGAAGTTGTTTATTATACTCTGCAATTCCCTCTGGAAAATTGCAGCAATTTTTTAATGAACATTACTTTTAAGTTCGTCTAAAGTGTGTGGATTTGATTTGTACGCTTTTTCCTGTAATGCCCCCATAGATAAAAATGACAAGGTATTAAATTGGGAGAGCGAGGAGGCCATATGTTTTTATGATTCTATCTTAAAACATGTCATGGATCTCCTGTAGTAAGAAGTTGGTAGTGTATTCCATCACAGAGTCCTAATGAAACCTTGCAAAAGCACATTTTCTGTAAGTCAATTGAAAAAAAAGAAAGAAAAGAAAAGAAAAAAAAAATGCTCCAAAATGTTTTACACATTTTGCTCACTGTTAATTGATTCCTGAAAAAAAAAAAAAAGAAAAAAAATAGGGTCCACTACTCTTTCACTGCTAATAGTGTGCAATACTCCTATTTTTTTTTTATCATTCAGGGGTTCATTGTGTATTACGTTAGGCTTTTCAGTACTCCAGTAACAGTTATTTTGTGAATTAATGTATCCACTTTGATGGAACCATAATATTTCAGAAAAGAAAGTTAGGTGAGGGTCGATTTCTTCATCATGCAACCTATTCAAAGTCCATTCAAAAAACCGCAACCTTTTTTCAGGGTCATGTGGTTTAAGTTAGTGCACTGAAGTTACATTATAGCGTTGTAACTTCAGTAACTTTTTAGCCATTTGAACAGAGCCATACCAAATTCCTGTTTGGTGAGAAAGATGTCAAACTGATTTTCTAGGAGACCTTTCCAGAGCATGCTTAATGTTATCCAGAATTTATTATGTAAGTATAGTAGGGGACTGTGTATATTTCCTGTCAAGAACACTCCCTGTTTCATGAAATTTATAAATCAGTCAATGAACTGTACTCCTATTAGGACCTTCAACAGTAGGAAATTCCTCTCGAAATAATCTCCTTACTGCACGCACTGATTCTGTATGCATGTACGAATTGTACATAAATACCCTATTAGTGAATAGAATACTTATATTTCACTTGAAACACTTTCACTCAGTACACTGTTTTGTTACCTAACAAATATGTGCAAGATTTCTACATAAATGAAAGCCTTGCAGTGAAGGGGAAATGTACTCTCCACCAGTGTCGCCACTGGCTGGCTGCTGGCAGGGTAACAAATTCCCCGCCAGGTGGTTGCATTAAGGATTGACCACCCCATACTTGGGAGAGGCTCGGTGGTTGTCGATGTACTAAACATTAGCAGCCTGCAGTCTGTCTGTGGCAGCTGATGTGTAATTCGAGACATCCCACATGCCGGGTGACTCTCCTTCATTTTGGGGTGGATGGAACACAGTGTGTGGATGAATGTATAAGAGATGAGCGGGCACGTTAACCTCTAAAGTTTGATAAAGTAAAAACTCGAAGTAAATCCAAAATTTTTACGAAATTCTGAATTGTAGCACAGTGAGCACTAGACAGATGTTTGTTAGTTCTACTGTAAGTGTTTAACCTTATGTATTTGTTGTGTGAAATATTTCAGAGCATCCAGATGCCCAAGGCAAGGAAGGTCATCCACTGAATGTTTTTATTCTGGGGGACTTTCCGCAAAAGAATGTCCCGTTCCACGAAGAAGAAGTTGTTGCTCTCAGAGGAGGTTGCATCTCCGAAAACGACAAAGGGACGCTTGAACTTGTGTTTACAAGTGATAAGCGGAACACCATTTTACGGGAAGATGTAAGTGTTTCATTGTGTATATCACTATAATTACAAAATATTTTCATAATTCTGGACAGTAGTGACCAAAGACAAGTAAATAGTTGACTGCTTTACTGACTGATAATATTGCTGTCAATTATTAACATTTTACTTCCCTCCTATCTGGACCTCCAAAAACAGTTAAAACAAATTTTAAAAGTGCTTATTCATTGCATAGGAAGCTACAAACGTAGTCCCCAATCTCCAGTTACAAACCCTCAGTTCATTACCAAATGTTAATAAAAATGTGAATACCTATTAGACAGATAATGAACTGTGTAAACAGTCCAGCATCAAACTTAAGAAGAAGCTTCTCAAAGGTGTATACACACTCGATAGTAGTAGGACATTAAGGAAAAAATATTTTTTCATATTTTCTCATGGAATAGTTCTGGTGGAAAAAAGGATTTGACATTCTTGCTGATTTGTTTCACTGTGGTAATGCCGACCTGTTAAGTGATATAAAGGAAACCAAATCATATCTTTTATTCTGATTCACTGTATAACTTAGGCCACGTGATAGTTGTGAATATTCTTAGTGTTCACTATGCATGCTAATTTCTCTTAATATGTCAGCTTCCATTGGATTTTGCATAGAGTTATTTTTGATGCTGTGACAACTACTTGTCTTACCATTTGTGATATTGCCTAGGCTGTATATATGCATACCATTATATTTCATAGCTTAGTGTGTGACATTTTACATGAAATTAAGATTGGTACTCATGTATGCTAGGCAGTTCCTCATCTAAAAATTTCAATGGAGCTCTTGATGGTACACTGTGTAGTGCTGATCTTTTTAATGAATTTACATGTTCATTTGTAAATCTGTGATGTTAAATGATTTTTATGACATAACAAATATGCACACATGTTTAGTGTATTGTGCTGGATGTACACAAAGATTTGATTTAATGCCAATACTTTCATTTTTAAGCTTAAGTGGTATTATGATTACCTATCACTTCCTGTAAGATTGATATGTACACCCTTATATTACTACATTTTTACCCTTTTATTATGCAGGAGCCCGAGGGTGGCAAAATGAATTGCTGAAACTGGTAGCTTTTAGAATAAAATAAAATATCCTAAAGCGTACAGTTGATGGTAAAGTTTATTGACATTGAAAAGTACATACCAGCCATGTCCCCTGGCTGTGATGGACCAACAGAGATTCTATACACATTGATTTAAGGTTCTTCTGGCATCTAAACAAAATTCTTGATTCCATGGAGTGTGAACGAAGTGAAATGGAGGTCTGTTATTCCATCTGGGTGATGGCAGACATGATATTCCGCTATAGTTTGGCCAATGACATTAATCAACAGGAATGTCTCACATATGCTGAATTACTTTCTGAATGTAGCTTTCCACTTGGGGAAAATATTGAGCATATTATTCCAGCAACTTGTGGGCATGGAGTCATGTGAAGCAAGTGCAAGGAATCACAGTACACGTCACTCAGCTGACACACTGGGTGTGAAGTAGCATGTGTCGCACGAGTAATATATAATCCTGAAACAAATGTGCAATGTATTGGAGCTCTTGTATGGTCAATTATGAACAATGAGTTGAATTATCTGTGTGACTTAAACTGCAAGGAATTTCTTACCAGATGACTATGTCAGATTACAGATTACAGTTCTGCCAATGGATTTTAAGACAAAACTCTGGACCCAGACTTGTATGGGGTTCCTCAGGATCAGATGGGTGATCACCTAGCCAGGGAGTTGATCTCACAGTCAACTCTGAAAATGGGGTACCGAGCCCTGACCTATTAATGCACTTTTGACACAGGCAGTCTATTGAAGTTGGAATAGGAAATAATAGGCTACCACTACCTCCAACAAGCCAGGTGTCATCAAGGAATTCACAGCTGTGTGGCAGTTCTTTCATCCGTCTCAAAGGGAGTCCATGATGTTGTGGCGGATCTGTTTTTGACACACTCACCTGTCCTGTGGCTTCATCCTGGGTATCAAGTCCCTCACTCCTCCCACCCTCCCTCCTCCCTGCTACATCAGTGTAGTAATACTGTGGTGCTCTGTTGACAGCTGCTCATATCCAAGTGGAGTGCTGTCTTCTAACAGCACTCTGACGAATGCAGGCTTTAGGTCTACTTATCGTTGATACTGACCAACAATGAGTGAGCAGTTGTATGCTTTCGCTGAGAGAGTGGCTTTTATTCCTGACTTTAATATTCTGATTTCCGGGATTTGGGTGGGGACAGTTGTTCGAGTAGTGTCGCCTGCTGCACACTGACCCCCAAGGAGACCTGTGACTACAGTTTTCTGCCTGTGAGACCAATCTTCCTCCTATCTTGTTTTATCATAATCATCATCATCATCATCTGTGTCTTTCTGATCATGTCTACCCTCTTAGTGCCTTCCCCTGTTACTTATCTCAGCATCTCCAGTTTTGAGAGTGGTGTTTATTACATCACTGTTTCATCCTTGCATCATTGAATTGGGTGATCAGACAGGAGGGAGAAAGGAGGGGGGGCTGCCTACTCCCTGACCTTACGAGCCGGACCAACTGACAGTTACTTTATATGAGATGCATTAAAAAAGTGTCGAACCTTTCTTCTGAAGAAATACATTTATTGATTTGGACGTACAGAACCCTAATCGCCTTCAAAGTATTTTCCACGTTAATGCACACACTTTACCCAGCCCTCCTGCTATTGTTAAAACACTTCTGAAACTCATCTTTTGGAATGAAAATCAGTTAGGCTGTCGCATTCCACATGATGTCTTCTCTTGACTCAAAATGTGTTCTTTTTAGTAGTATTTTCAGCTTGAGAAATAGCCAAAAGTCACGCAGAACCAGAGCAGAGGAGTAAGGAGCCTGACTACCTGTAGGAATATTGTGTATGGTAACAAAACTCTGCCAGAAGCACAGAATGGGTGAGTGCATCATCACAGTAGAGTTGCCAAGTTTTCGGTGCCCATGGATCTGGTCGTTTACGCCACACTAGATTACAAAGGCAATGAAGGATCTCCGTATAGAATTCCTTTTGTGATGATTTGACATAGTGGTGTGCCCATGAGAATAGAAGAAAACCGTCAATGTGGGCTTTGCAGTGGAACTGACAGCTGGTTTACATATCTTCTCCTCGATAGCACTAGTTTTGATCACTGCAAAGCTGAAAATCTGAGTAGTTGTGGGACAGCGTTTGTTCATTGATGTACATGATGCTATTTTAGATGGCAGTAACACACACATTTTATTCCTTGCAAAGTTCACTTTTTGAGTACGGTGACCAGTTTTTACATCATGAACAATTATTAATGCAATTATCCAGGCCAGCATTCACAATCACAGTGGGAAGTTTTCTATTGTGGCGCAAACTAATTGTTTACTTTTATCTAAAAATGACACAGTCACATTTAGCACAATCTTGTGACACTTTGTTAACAGTGATTATACTTCAGTGTCTCATTTAAGACAGTTAATCAGACAAATCACTGAGTATAACAGTAGTTAACGGTATTTACTAATTGCATCACAGTTCAATTAAGAAAGCCCCTTACTTTAGATTACAGGTATTGCAATTACATATTAAAATTCTTAATAATAGATCACAGTGTTTGCTAATTGCATCACACTTCAGTTGAAAGTAATTGCATATTCAAATTCTTGAGTTTAACATAGATGATACGCGTCTACTGTCAAACTGCAGAATGACTACTTTGGGTGACATCTGACTGCTTATAGTTGGGCGTAAGACTAAACTGTTATTTTGAAAAGTAATGCTTTAACATATTGCTGGGTTGAAATTACTGTTTTTGACGAAGTACAAGAACTAAAGTGGCTTTGACTCACACCAATTTTTGCTGGTTACAAAATTGTGAAAATACATGGACACTGTTGTTTCTTCTGCGTTGTGAATCCCCTTCTTTAAATGAAAAAGCTAGTGCCATATTGCAATCAAAGTAATTACATGAAGTTCTTAATTAGTGAGTTCATCAATTAATGCTGTATGTTATATTGTACGGAAAAATTAATGGTCTGAAAGTATATAGTTGAAGCTCAGTATCTAACAGTAGTTTCGATGAAATCTGCTATGGAACTTGGCCTTGGCTCTGAACTTCAGTTTTCGATAATTTAAAATACTTTACAGGAATCGTGGAATACTTACCTTTCTAATGGTCTAGCCACTTTTCACAAATTTACTGATTTGGCTCACAAAGCTGTATATGTCTCGAACTATAGTGTTAACTTCAGTTAACTGTAATTTTTAATTAATAATGCCCTAATGAAAACTAATTACACTAATTGAATCAGAACACTTGAAAAAAATAATCTGAGTAATAAAACAATGGAAAATCCAGGATAGAATGTAACAGTACAATGAAAAGGAAAGTTGCCACTCACTGTATAGTGGAGATGCTGAGTTGCGGATAGGCACAACAAAAAGACTGTCACAAATAAAGCTTTTGACCAGTAAGGCCTTCGTCAACAATAGAACACACACACACACACACACACACACACACACGCACCTCACACTCACGCAAATGCAACTCACCCACACATGACTGCAGTCTCAGTTGCCTGATACTGCAGGCTTGTATGTTTCAGTTGACATTTGTGTGTGTGTGTGTGTGTGTGTGTGTGTGTGTGTGTGTGTGTGTGTGTGTGTGTGGTGTCTGTTGTTTGTTGTTGATGAAGGCCTTACTGGCCGTATGCTTTACTTGTGACTACTCAGCATCTCTCCACTATATGGTGAGTGACAACTTTCCTTTTCATTACATTGTAACCTGAATAATAGATTTGAACAAGGTTTGGTCTAAAAAATTATTTAAAATTTCAAGTAAATGCTAATTGTCAATAGGTAAATGTATCAAAAATATAAAATCAGGCTAAACAGTTTGGTTATTTATGGGAGTAAGAAAACGTAACAGATGGGAAGGATCCACTTGCTTTTCCACTGTCTGGTGTTGTGGCATTGCTGTAGATTCCCCCTGCCCCCCCCCCCCCCCCCTTACATCTCAGTTTCTGGATCATACACAGAAACCCTCATCTCAACACTTGTGAACACGGTATTAAGAAATATGAGGCTACTATTTTCATTGTCCAGCATGTCCTGTGTGATTTCCAGATGGCACTGCTTGAGCTCCGTTGTCAGCAGTTCCGGTACGAATTTTGTGGGCCTCTCCTTGTTCACAAAATGTCCTCAAGGTCAAATGTACCGATCCAGTGCTTACACCTAAATTCTTCACAAGTTCTCATACTGTGATATGACGTTCTTCCAAAACATTTGACATAATTTTATGCAATATTGCTGCTCAGTATTTTGCATCATTATACAGCTTACTGGAATCTGAGTAGTGTTCACGACATCCTTACGTATATGTCGACTGCCAGCAACTAGTGCTGGTAGGAAAAAAATTTGTGACTGTCCGCATCTGTCCCCCACCACATCACTGCAGAAAGTCTCCCACATAACTGGTTTATGTGGGAAAGAAGAAGGTTGGATACTTTTTGATCACCATTGTATCTCATTCAGTACTCTAACCCCGAGCAGTGTTATTGCCCAAAATACCTTGATTCTACTATTACTGTACACTATAGCAAAATGACCAAATGACAGATACCATTAGCTGGCAACACTATGTGTTAAAGCTGGTTTTGTGAATGAGAGTTGCGGTTCATCACATGCCTATGGTGCACAAGAAGCACCAGGAATGATGAAGCTTAAGACAGTCTGAAGCATGGGTATTTACAGCTCGTAGAAATTCAATAATAAATCACAATTCCTTAATAAAGCAAATCTGAATACATCTGCAATCCCAGAAAAATGAGGTGCATCCAATGAAACAATAATGTTTTCAATAGCTTAAAAAATACGAAACTTAATATTTTGCAGCGACTGAATGTTTTTTGCCACCTTTCAAACACTAATATTTTACTAGCACAATGTGTTTCATCAGCATGCTTCCATCATCACGTGCGTTTACAGTTACTTTTGCAGTGTCATTATATGAAGTGAGGTTAGTTTCTTTTGCTGTTTGTGCCAGTGAGGTGGTTGTTGTTATTGTTGCTGGTCTTTGGTCCGAAGACTGGTTTGATGCATCTCCATGCTACTCTATCCTGTGCAACCTACATCCTTCTGAATTTGCTTACTGTATTCATCTCTTGGTCTCTCTCTACGATTTTTACCTCTCATGCTTCTCAAATTGGTGATCCCTTGATGTCTCATAATGTGTCCTATAAACTCTAAACTCATCCCTTCTTCTAATAAGATTGTGCCACAAATCCCCCCCCCCCAATTCTATTCAGTACCTCCTCATCAGTTACATGATGTACCCATCTAATGTTCAGCTTTCTCCCGTAGCACCAACTTTCAAAAGCTTCTATTTTCTTCTTGTATCAACTGTTTATCTTCCATGTCTCAGTTCCATACATGGCTACATTCCATTCCAATATTTTCAGAAAAGACTTCTCAAGTCTACATTCAATGCTAACAAATTTCTCTTCCTTACCATTGTCAGTCTACATTTTACATCCTCTCTACTTTGACCATCGTCAGTTATTTTGCTGCCCAAATAGCAAAACTCATCTACTACCTTAAGGGTCTCTTTTCCTAGTCTAATTCCCTCAGCATCACCTGATTCAATTAGACGTCATTCCAGTACCCTTATATGGCTTTTCTCTTTTCCTAGTCTAATTCCCTCAGCATCACCTGATTCAATTAGACGTCATTCCAGTACCCTTATATGGCTTTTGTTGCTGTTCGTATTATATCCTCCATCAAGACACTGTCCATTCCACTCAACTGCTCTTCCAAGTCCTTTGCTGTCTCTGACAGAATTACATTGTCTTTGGCAAACCTCAGAGTTTTTATTTCTTCCCTGTGGACTTCAATTCCTATTCCAAATTTTTCTTTGATTTCCTTTACTGCTTGCTCAATGTACAGCTTGAATAATATGGAGGACAGGCTACAACCCTGTCTCACTCCCTTCTCCACTGCTGCTTCCCATTCATATCCCTCATTCTTATAGCTGTCTACTCTAGCTCTACAAATGCTATAAATGTAGGTTTGCCCTTCCTTAACCTTTCTTCTAAGAAAAGTCATAAGGTCAGTATTGCTTCGCATGCTCCTACATATCTCCTGAATCCAAACTGATCTTCGCCAAGGTTGGCTTCTACCATCTTTTCCATTCTTCTGTAAAGAATTTGTGTTAATAATTTGCAGCCATGACGTATTAAAATGATAGTTCAGTAATTTTCACATCTGTAATCATCTGCTTTCTTTGAAATTGGAATTATTACATTATTCTTGAAGTTGGAGGATATTTCATCTGTCTCATGATGGAAGTGTTTTGTCCTGGATTGGCTCTCCCAAGGCTATCAGTAGTTTTGATGGAATGTCATCTACCCCTGGGACATTGTTTCAACTTAGGTCTTCCAGTGCTCTGTCAAATTCTTCTTGCAGTATCTTATCTCCCATCTCCTCTTCATCTACATCCTCTCCCATTTTTATAACATTACCTTCAAATTAATCTCCCTTGTATAGACCCTATGTATACTGCTTCCATCTTCCAGCTTCTCTGTCTTTGCTTTGGACTGGTTTTCCATTTGAGCTTGTGATATTCATACTGCTCCTTGTCTTTTCTCCTAGGCCTCCATAATTTTTCTGTAGGCGATATCTATCTTTCCCGTACTGACATATGATTCTAGCTCCATATATTTGTCTTCTAGCCATTCCTGCTCAGCTATTTTGCACTTCCTGTCAATCTCATTTTTTAGACATTTGTATTCTCTTTTACCTATGATAAAGCAAGAACAAACATGATTTATGGAATAGAGTACTTTATAGAGCAACACATAAGATCCAATGAAGTACAGGTTGTGCATAGTACTGAACATATTGACAGGACATCATAATACGAGTTACAGGATAGGCCAAGCACTCGCTTGGGATCGCTTAAATAATACTGTTTCTTTGGTGGCTCACTAGAGCATGCCAGGGGCCAACCCAGTTGGCCTCTATAAGCTGGCCTGTGAACTGTACGGATGTGCGATCTCTAAAATCACACACGTTGTTAGTGAAGGTACATGACTGATCCTTTCTAAGGTTGAGAAAACCACACACACACACACACACACACACACACACACACACACACACACACACACACCAATAAAAGCACTAGGCACAAAAAAATGCATGGTACATACAGAAAAAAGGCACTGGTACCAAAAAAGCAGTGGTACTGTGAAAGAAAGCATTGATCCCACAAGGCACTGAGATTATGAGTCACGGGAAACACCAGTGACGGTGCTGAAGTCCATTTCATCCTCTGACTACAGTGGCTGCTGCTGCATGTGGTGGACAATTACTGGCGATTAGGGGCAGAAATGATGAGTTGGCAGGTTGGCATGCCATCCTTCTTCTCATGAGAGGCCACAGGGTAGGACTGGCACCGGCGTCTCAATAATGACACCCTCATCGAGGTCAGCAGTCAGTGCTGGAGGTGTCGGCGATAATGGCTGCACACATTCCAGCAATGGAGATGGAGGTGGCTGCGGCATCAGGTGCAGTGGAGGCTGCTCCGGCAACAGTAGTCGACAAGTAGTGGTGGAGGCAGCAACCCCAGACTGTGATCTGACAGGTAGCAACCCCTGCTCCAGCACAGACCAGACCGCCTGTGACAAGGTAACAGAGATAAGCCACAGTGAGCACGGGTAGGTGGTGGGCCCTCCACAACAGACCCCGCCATGTGTGACCGCCGTTGGTTGAAGTGACGGGCCGTCCACCTGTCAGGAGTACAGATGGCGCACAGGTGCCGGCCCAGGCAACACTCGATGACGGCAGGAACCCAGTTCAGCTGGCAGCTGAAACCACAAGCTCAGACAGGCACAGCTGGCCGGAATTGGCACAGAACAGACACGGTATCAGACACAGCTGGTGAAGGAGATCCCATGGTGATCCCGTGGTTGCCGTCACGCAGTGTCTCTGCCAGGCTCTTGTCCCCCACTAGAGCGAAACGCTATGAACTCAAACAACGGTCTAAAGCAGCTTCAGGGGACATGCCAGATAAGTACTTCCACATCTGAGTTTTAAACATTCAAACCGTACGTTCGGCCTCACCAGTATATTGAGGGTCAAAGGGAAGCTGTGAGACGGCGAACACCAGTAGCCTAATAAAAAAGTGCAAATTCTCGAAGAACAAACTGTGGTCTGTTATTGGTAACCACGGCATATGGAGGTCCCTCAATTGCAAATATCTTAGACAGGATGACAATTGTGGTTGCTGCAGACATGGATGGACAATGCGCCACATACGGAAACTTGAAATAGATGTTCACTACAATGAGCCAATACTGATTTAGGAAGGGCCCAGCAAAATTGACACGTAGATGCTCCCACAGGGCCGCCTGTTGCTGAACACAGCGAGTGCAACCAGCGATAAGATGCGTAATGTTCCCATCTGTGACCGGCAAATACACATATAGATGGGCCGAAGCTTTGGCGTGAGAGGACCCCCAATGACCGACATGCAGAAGCTGCAGTACGTTATGCAACCCGGGGAGCAGGTCCTCTGCAGCTAATGAAAGAACTCTGTGAAACTCAGAAAGGCAGTGCTGGAGGGACATGTAATTATGCAAGGGATTCAAGGCACAGCCTGGAGGTTTTTCCAGCCAACTGTGTTGCACAAAAGAGAAGACCTGACTAAGTACAGGATCTGCGATGGAAGCTGATGCTGGTATGGCACCAATTATGGGAAAACCATTGACCACATTGTGATTCTCAGTTTCTAAATAGAAACAAAGCAACTCGTCCTCTTGAACGTCAGGTCTGGGACGATTGGAAGGTAAGATAAGGCATTGGCGTTCGGGTGTTGAGCTGTCAGCCAGTAATGTATCTGATATTGATAACAGGA
Source organism: Schistocerca cancellata (assembly GCF_023864275.1). Classification (NCBI taxonomy): domain Eukaryota; kingdom Metazoa; phylum Arthropoda; class Insecta; order Orthoptera; family Acrididae; genus Schistocerca; species Schistocerca cancellata. Next base: position 1,138,292,410 of record NC_064626.1, on the reverse strand, counting down.
GGAAAGAGCCCACTGCTGTAAACAATATGCTGCCTTGTCCAGCACGGAAGCTGAAGGGTGAAAAAGAGCAACCGAAGGCTTGTGATCCACGATTAAATGGAACTTAGAACCATACAAGGAGATGTGAAATTTCTCAGACTCGTCTTTGTGTTTGTACACCAACACCATGCCAAGACCCTGCTGAGAGGCATCTGCAGCCAACACGAGATGCTGACATGGCTGAAAAGTGGCCGGACATGGGGCAGATTGAAACTTAGATTCGAACGAACACTCAGGCACAAGCTGGGGACCAGAAAAAAAGGCACATTTTTACCCAAAAGCACCTGCAGAGGCTGAGCAACAGTGGATGCATCCGGAAAAAACTTATAGTTGTACACAACTTTACCTAAAATGCCTGTAGCTCCTTAATGGAGGTCGGCCACAGCACAGCTGCAATTGCATCAACATGATTATGCAATGGCCTGACCTCTGTGTGAGAAACCTTGAAACCTAAGTACTCAATTGATAGCTGAAAAAATTGAGTTATGGCAAGATTGCACCAGAGACTGGCAGACTGCAGGAAAGAAAACAATGATCAAAGGGTTCTAAGTTGGTCATCGGTGGAAGAACCTGAATCAACAATATCATTGAGGTAAATATTGCATTCGGGCTTAGAGGCTGGTCAACTGTTCTAAAAAACACTGAAAAATTGTGAGCATGCTAGCGATGCCAGAAGGTGAGCTTTCATATTGGTATAGGTTGAAAGGTGTATTGACAGTGAGAAGGCATTTAGTGACCTCATCCAAAGGGAGCTGGAGGTATGCTTCTGACAAATCAATCTCGGAAGAGTAGTAGCCACCTGATAATTCTGCGAGCAGCACATCAGTGCAGGACAAAGGATATGTATCTATCATATACTGTGCATCAATTGTGACACTGAAGTCGCTGCAGAGGCAATAAAAAAATGAGGGCAGGTGGACTCTTTCATGGTAACATGGGTATGAAAACCAATAGCACAACTAATCCCAGGGGAAAACAGAGACAAAAACTCAGAGCAGAGGGACTCCAGCTGCCAATACAGAACTTGATGTGACACTAAATTTACTTCATTGGCTATGGAGAATCCGAAAGTGTTTAACACGTCTAGCCCAGGTCTGCAGTATGAGAATGATTCACAACAAGGAAGGTGAACAACAGATTTGTGAGATATAGGATTGGAGAACTGACCTAGGATTGGAATGTGCTGTTTAATATAACTAATGAACTTCTGTGAAACCTGTGTGAGGGAAGAGGAGGCCAAGTCCACAAACGTTTGTGCATTTACTAAAGTCACTGCAGCTCCTGTGTCCATTTGAATTTTTGGTAGTTTATTAAACACACGCAAGTCAATAAACAATCTGTTTGGGGAGACAGTTACTGTAGAGATACTGCTGTGTCCACCATGTTTGAAGAGAGGAGTTACGCACCGATGCAATGTGTGCTTTCTTTCACCACACACAGCGTAACACCTAAGGCATGCAACAAGCTCTTGTTAGGCAAAGCAGTTTGGGGAAGATGGAAAGGGGAGGGGGGGGGGGGGGGGGGCACACAGCTGCTGTCTTGATGCGGCCTATTGTTGCTGTGACTGTAACCGATGCTGCCCCATGCAATGCTGAGTCGAAGATTGTGTTGCTGCAATGGCTTCCCTGTCATCCTGAACACTTGCAGCATGCTTGACACGGGTTGACCGTGCAACTTCTGATACCTCCCCCCCAAGCCTCCCCACAAGCAGCAATCTGATTGCCTGCGACCCATGACACTTCAAAGGACTGTGCTGTATGAGCAAGTCCGTAAGCGTCAGATTCTCACATTGAAGTACTTTTTCACGGACTTCCCTATTTTGGGTCAGACGAATAATATCATTCACCATGTGGCCAGTGGAGGATTTGTGATGAGTACTAGTGACAAATTTACATTGATAGCTCAACCCATGTAATTCTACAGCTCAGGATTCATAAGATTGGTTTGGGCATTTCTGACAATGGTAAAATTTTACACATGTCACAATGACGTAAGTTCTGTCAGAGAAATTTGTTGAGAGGAGCTTGCATATTTTATCAAATGATAATCTGGACAGTTCTTGCAAAAGCGCAAGTTGGCATAACAACTGATAAATGCACAGTAAAAGCCAGGACGTGAATTGCATTGCCCACACAAGAAACCTGGAAATAGTGTAACCGTATCTTGTGGGAGTCCCAGTCTTCAGCTGATTCATCTAATGTTGGGAAGGGCGACAGTTGCACTGACGGGAGAGTAAGTGCGAACATGCAGATGGCACTTGATTGAGAGTGCTGTCGAGAGCCTGCTGTTGTTCTCTGAAAGCTTATTGCTTGGAAATCATACATTAGAATATTTCTTCGATCGATATGTTTGCTGAGTTCTTTGGCAGCTCACCAGAATACGCCAGGAGGCCATCCCAGGTGGTCTCTATAAGTGGACCTGTGAACTGTATGGATGCGCGATCTCTGAAATCACGTGGTTCATGAGTTAAGTTATATCCGCGTGCTTCATTAGCTGCTTTTTTATATTTTCTTTTTTTATCAATTGGATTCAATATCTCCTTTGTTATCCAACAATTTCCACCTATTTGATCATCTGCTGCTTTCACTATGTCATCTCTTAAAGCTGCCCATTCGTCTTATACTGTATTCCTTCCCCTGTTGTAGTCAACTGTTGCCTAAATGTTCCCTCTGATACACTCAGCAACCATTGGTTCTTTCAACTTACCCATGTTACACCTCCTTAATTTACCATCTTTTTTTCAATTTTTTCAGTTTTAGTCTGCAGTTCATAATCAATAAATTGTGGTCGAGTCCACATCTGCCCCTGCAAATGTCCTGCAATTTAAAATCTTGTTCTGAAATCTCTGTCTTACCATTACATAATCAGTCTGAAACCTTCTGGTGTCTCCAGGTCTCTTCCATATATACAACCTTCTTTCATGATTCTTATACCATATTAGCTATGATTAAATTTTGCTCTGTGCAAAATTCTACCAGGCGGCTTCCTCTTTCATTCCATTCCCCCCTGTACATATTCATCTACTATTTTTCCTACTCTTCCTTTTCCTATTATCTAACTCCAGTCCCCCATAACTATTAAATGTTTGTCTCCCTTAACTAACTAAATAATTTCTTTTATTTCATCATACATTTCTTCAGTCTCTTCATCATATGCGGAGCTAGTTGTTCCACTATGGTAGGTGTTGGATTCATGTGTATTTGGTTATGATGATGCATTCACTATGCTGTTGACGCTAGCTTACCCTCAAGTGGTACATGCCATTTAGGTGAATAGTCTTTCACACTCCTTGTTTAGTACGAGAAAAGATGATCATGACAGAGTAATATTAAGTAGGGAGTAAGTCACGGAACAAATGCTGCATGGGAGTGTTTGTTTTTGTATGTGCAGACATTAAATGAGGGGTGTGGAGAATGAGAAAACAGCAACGTGTGACAACAAATAAACCACTTCACCTGCTGTGGACAGGGTCTTTTATGTTTTGGCATCACAACTTGGTGGTGGCTTGATCGCCAAGGAACAACCACACTCTCCAAGAATGAAAACGAAAGATAAGATGGTTTTGTGACAAGTAAAATATATTGTAATCTTGAATGTCATATTGAGCCTTTGAGATATGTGTAGTATGAAAATTTGTGTTCTACTCTAATTCACAAGTTACTCTAATGATCTGTACACTCATTCAAGGAAATACATGTTCGTAAAAGGAAAGAAGTGGGCGTGCTTTTTTGTAATGTGAGTAGTTATCTTCTTTTGGTCCAATAACAGCTGCAGAACACGAAGTAGTCAAGCCTTTCCTTGGCTATACATGGGATCTCAGAGGTACTGATTAGCAGGACCTCTACTTCAAGAGAATTGACTATGGTGACCAGATTAAAAGAAAAAGGTAAATACGCCAGATACTACGTCAAGTGACAGATCTCATGAAGTGTTTTGACTCATCTTCAGTTACAAGGATGGAGTCAGCAGCTACATAAAACCCTAAACCATTAAGAAGAACACTTCATTTGGCTTCCAGTGTACAGGACATGAAGTATTACAGCAAAAGGGAGCAAATAAAGAAATATAAATTTCCAAAGTCTTGAAATTCAATGAGTGATAAATTACAGTGTTGCTAAGAGCAACAAGGTTTAAACAGAAGGAAAAACTATAAGTGAATGGATGTAAGTATATTGTCAAAACTCAGCAATGATCTGTTAAGAAGAGAGCGAAAGGAAATATCTGAACAAATCACGAAACCTGAAGACAAACCAAACTTATACAATTGTGGTACAAGTATTGCAGCAAGTTCAATTGAATTTACATGTCAAGTAAACAATGTCGACAGATGAATAAAAGAATGTTTTAAAAATGACAGAGTAATTTCTCAGTAGGTGTGGAGGAGAAGAATTTTTTGGCGGTTTCAGATACGAAGATTTTGAATCCTGACATCGGTGGGTAGCTCAGCAACGTTTCAGGTATGCTGCTATACAACACAGTGCAGTCCACCTATCGCTGTGTTTGATACATTGGTTGCGCCAGGCGGGGCATATCATTGCAATATATTGCCACGTACATGCGCTTGCACAGGCTACACGACGAGAGAGTGCAGTTCATCGGAAAGAGTAAACTGTTGAGAAAATACAGAAATCCACTTTGAAAACTTGTCTTCTAGACAGTGACAACATGTTTCAGTTTTACCACATTTAAGAAAACTGTGCAGTAACAATTTATCAGAGTAATCTAGGGTGCAGTCCACTGCTTGTGGTCTCGTAGTAGTGTTCTCACTTCCCTTGTGCGGGGTCCCAGGTTCGATTCCTGGTGGGGTCAGGGATTTACACCTGCCCTGAAAGGAGTGGGTGTTGTTGTGTCATCTTCATCATCGTCATCATCATTTATCCCCATTACGGTCAGAGGAAGGCAATGGCAAACCACCTCCATTAGGACCTTGCCTAGTACAACGGTGTGGGTCTCCTACACCAGTCCCCTGTGCTCTGTCAAGAAGCATGGGACTTCATTTCCAATAGAGGGTGCTTGATAGAGAATATTTGCCAGTCATTACTAGAAAAATTACTGCAGTGGCTTCAGAATGGTTTAAAGGTTTATTACAACAAATGTCTGATGAAATGAATTCTGGTTTTAAGAAAATATCTGTCAAAATAGATTCAACAAACAATAAACTGTCTGACACTAGAAATGAGTTATCTGGCACTAGAAAGGGACTAGCTAACTAAGTAGAGTCTAAAAGTAATGAATTGTCTGACAAGGTAGAAAATACAAAAGAAGAAATAAACTTAGAGATAACAGAACACATCAGACACGAAATAGAAGTTAAATTAACTTACATTGCAACTATTTTGACCCATTTGCCTTAGCAGTTGAAGGACGAAATCAGTAACCAATGCAATTCAGTTTGTGAGGAAGTAAAAGAGGAAATCTCAGAGGCAATTAGTTTGTAACTGTTCTAGAACAATGCAAAGAATTTGGAGACATAATTAGCACACCTGAAACTGTCTAATTTGGAGGAATGATCACCCGAATTTGTAAATTCTACCATACAAGAAAAATTGGAATCACTTAAATACTAACATACTTTCTAAGAAAGATGCTGAAGAACACAAAAAAGAATTGTCGCGCCTGCAGTGGGCTATTGGGAGTACTAAGCAGGAAATCCATAAGAACACAGGTGTAAATAACAGTGTATTATCGAGTTGTTTATTAGAGGAGTTATAATTGGTAAGTAATATGAATTTATCAGAGTAACTTCCAAAATTCAAACTTGATTTTCACCATAGCTAAAATTTTAAGAAGGAAACGAGCAAATATTTCAACATTACAGTGGACCTTTTAAAGTGCAGAATATACTGCATCCAAAAGCATTATGGTATATCTAACAGACCATTATATAGGGAAAGATAAAGGATTATACAGTATAGATATGAGTAAAAAGATTTAATGGCCCAGGAGAGTTTGTGCCCTTTACAAATTCAGTGAATTGATGACTACCGGCCGTCCGAGTTAAATTGTTTCCATATTTCTATCGTAGTTTTCTTGGGGATAGTTTCTATCTTCTTTGACTATTCTATTATCTGTTATTAATATTGTACCTCCTACAACCACTTCTTTCAGAAATACCCAACACCTGCACATGTGCCACCTAGTGTTTATTCAGCGATAATTACATCAGTATTGTATGAAGATAGCCATGAGCTTAGTTAATAAACTAAACTATAAATTAACATTTTAAGGAACATTTTGAAGATGTAGGATGTATGTGTAGTATGTGGAAAGCCAGGAATAAGAACGATTTTAGCTGTATTATCATATGGCAGTAATAGAAAGTGGAGGAAGTTGTATCACTATGGCACACGCAAAGGAATGATTTAACTCATTAGGTCTTTGCATAAGCTGTGAGTATAGTAAGCTACATATACTGGAATTTAGAGTAACAAGTTATTGGTTTTGTAATTTTTTAAACATAAAGGAAGAAGAATAGAATGGTTGGGTTTGTGTTTGAAATTTTTAATGGGAGTTAATCATGGGTAGTGATACCACTCTATCGAGTGTTGACCGACGCATAGACTGGACACAGATATCATACTGACCGTTGATGATGACTTACATGAATATACTTGCCTATTCCATTGCATTTGATAGGGGTTTGTTAGGTTCAATTTTCAAGGTGTCTGTGATGGTGAAGCTGTGACAAGTGCATTCTGTAGGGAATGCCAAACAACTTATCCCTCGAGTGCCACAGTGAAGTACGTTAGCAGATGGAGTCCCTGGTGGGAGGTGGTGCAGCTACTCTACGATGACTGAGTCTACAAATCGAAAGGTCTCTTGTCTTCTAATGCAGCCTCATTTATAATCCAATTCTCTGCATTTGTTTCTCTAAAACCTGGTGTCTAGTCAAGTTGCTCGTAACAAAGAGTGTCGCTCGAGTGTGGTGGCAACGACCCGCTTACTACATCGTTCTTGGCTGTGCTGGCCTGTTTATTGCTGCTCTCAGCTGTCATCGCTTCGCAACTCACTTGTGCATCTGTTATTGTGCTCTACATGTCAACATAGTATGGCTAAATGCCAGCACTATTATCACAATACTCTGTGGCAGCCTCCATGCTACTTTCAGTCATTTACACTAAAGATTTAGTACTCTTACATAAAATACTGGATACTACCACTACGTATTCAACATTATAATCTGCATACTTCATGGGTTACAAATTCATAATCATTAAATGATAGGAAGTTCGTGCATATTGTGCCTGCAAGTAGTATGTTGACAAACATATTTTTTAAACTGTTACAGTATTATGGAAAGGATAGTTACTACTCACCATATAGTGGAGATGCTGAGTCACAAATAGGCACAACAAAAAAGACTGTTAAACAAGTAAGCTTTCAGCCAAAAGGCCCTCTCTCTCTCTCTCTCTCTCTCTCTCTCACACACACACACACACACACACACACACACACACACATTCACACTCATGCATCTCATGCACACACATGACCATTGCCCCAGTCTCACCCAGCCAGCCAGAGGCACTGGTGTGATGTGTGTGAGTTGTATTTGGTTGGTCTAATTCAGAAGAAGCCCTTTTACCTGAAAGCTTACTTGTTTAATAGTCTTTTTGTTGTGCCTACCTACAACTCAACATCACCATTGTATGGTGAGTAGCGATCTATCCTTTTCATAATATTGTCAATATTCCATCCTGGATTTTCCATTGTTTGATTTTTTAAAACCATGAGTCCTTAAAACCAAGAAATGCTATAACTTCATGTTGTTCCAAAATGTACATCATAGTACTATTCTCACAGCTATCTCAGTCTGTGTCTGACCTGTTCCAAAATGTACATCATAGTACTATTCTCACAGCTATCTCAGTCTGTGTCTGACCCATCTGATTCTAAATTTAAACAATGGAAAACTCAGGATGAAAAGTAACAAGATTATGAAAAGGAAAGTTGCCACTCGCCATATAGCAGAGATGCTGAGTCACAGATAGGAACAGCAAAAAGACTGTCACAAATAAAGCTTTTGGCTAGTAAAAACTTCGTCAGAAATAGATGGTAGACACACACACACACACACACACACACACACACACACACACACACACACACACACGTGCACATGTGTGCATGTGCAAATCCAACTGACATACACAGGACTGCAGTCTCAAGCAACTGAGGCTATACTGCAATCAGCAACACCAGTGCACAATTGGAATGGCGTCTGGATAGTGGTAAGGAGGAGGCTGGGGCAGGGAAGGTGGAGGATGATAGGGTAGCGGTGGCGGACATTGAAGTGCTGCTGGTTGGACCGAGGGCAGGCAAGAGGTGGGGTGGGGAAGGGGTATAGCAGGAAAGGAGAGAAGTAGAAAGTCTAGACTGAGTGTGATGGTGGAATGAGGGCTGTGTATGAGAACAGGAAGTGGCTGGATGGATGAGGACAATGACTAACAAAGATCGAGCCCAGGGGGGTTATGGGAGCGTAGGATATACTGCAGGGAAAGTTCCCACCTGCGCAATTCAGAAAAGCTGGTGTTGATGGCTAGGATCCATATAGCACAAGCTGTGAAGTAGTCATTGAAATAAAGGATGTCATGTTTGGCAGTGTGCTCAACAGCAGGGTGGTCCACTTCTTTCATGGCCACAAGTCATTGGTGGCCATTAATGCAGACAAACAGCTTGTTGGTTGTCATGCCTACATTGAATGCAGCACTGTAGTTGCAGCTTAGCTTGTAGATGACATGACTGGTTTCACAGGTAGCCCTGGGAGAGTTGATGTTTGTGACCAGACTGGAGTAGGTGGTGGTACTGGGAGGATGTATGGGACAGGTCTTGCATCTAGATCTATTACAGGGGTAAGAGCCATGAGCTAAGGGGTTGGGAATAGGGGTTGTGTAGGGAAGGACTAATATATCGTGTAGGTTCGGTGGATGGAGGAAGTCCACTGTCGCAGGGGTGGGAAGGATAGTGGGCAGGACATTTCTCATTTCAGGGCACGATGAGAGGTAATTGAAACCCTGGCAGGGAATGTAATTCAGTTGCTCCAGTCCTCAGTGGTGCCCTGAAATGAGAAATTCCCTGCCCAATATCCTTACCACCCATCCGACAGTGGAATTTCGCCGTCAACCGAACCTGCACAATATATTCGTCACAACCCCTACTTCCAAACCCCTACCTCATGGCTCTTACCCCTGCAATAGATCTAGATGCAATACCTGTCACATACATCCTCCCAGTACCACCTCACAGTGTGGTCTCAGTTGCCTGAGACTGCAGTCATTTGTGTGTGAGTTGCAATTTTTGTGTGTGTGTGTGTGTGTGTGTGTGTGTGTGTGTGTGTGTGTGTCTGTCTGTCTGTCTGCCATCTATTTTTGTTGAAGGTCTTACTGTCCAAAAGCTTTATTTGGGACAATCTTTTTGTTTCGCCTATCTGCGACTCAGCATCTCTGTTATATAGTGAGTGGCAACTTTCCTTTTCATAATACTAATTCCAGATTTACAGTGACAGGTTCAAGGCTTATATCCATTTTCACCTTCCTAATAGACATCTTTCTGAAGCTTTTCAGCGTGATGCACACAGTGTGCCCACTCTTATGTGGGATGTCTGTTGCTTTATACATAAATGATTCAAAGTCTGTTATCTTGAACGCCTCCCCCCTTCCCCCTCACCCCGGAACTACCTCCTCCTCCTCCTGTGTCGCGCATCTTTATGAGGGATGTGATTCGTGCTGCACATATGTCACTTCTTTCAATTAAAAACTCTCCTTATTTTTGAATACATTGTGGGAGCAATCATTGATCAGTGTTATTGTTATATTTCCTATCAAAAAGAGTCTTGATCACAAATTATTTATTCCGGTGACTGGTTTTGACCGCAACTGTGGTTATCTTCAGACCAATGAGCAAGAACCTCCTTCTGGTGGTAAATCACTACCACAGCTGTGGTTGAAATCGGTCACCAGAATAAATAATTTGTGATCAAGACTATTTTTGATAGTAAATACTAAAAACTCTTCTCTTAACATAGGCTATTTCAAACTGTGTCTTTTAAGATTATTTGTGTCGATGAAGCACTTCCTTTGAAGGCAGTTTCTTGGTGCATGGTTGTAACAAGTTTTTATGATGTCGGGTATTCACTACTTATATACATTTCAAACACGGCCACTTTAAAATAGCATTGTTAAAAGCATCCATTTGTGTTACATGTTTCTTGTGATTTCAGTGCTTTCTAGGCAAAAGAAAGCTAAATTTTCCTGAGGCTTCTACAGGTGTGACACTTTTATTTACTATTCTCTGTACACTTCTCTTGCCAATACATGCTTCTACAGTTCATTCTTGTGTCTTCAGAATGTCAAAAATAGGAGTATGACTTTCAGATCCATGTTTGAAAAAGTTGTAAATGTGGTAAATAAAACAAGTTTCCTCCTTGTGAAGCACTTTACATTTATTGTCGTCATTTGACATATTTATTTGGAAATCCCACTAAAATACTTACTTACGAACATTCACACCTACACTACTTCAAAGAAATAAGATTGACATCTGTATCTGTATGAATGATTCAGTCGCTCTGTGAATGGAACTGCATTGTCATGAAGTACAGCAACAGCGCAGTGTACGGGAGAGAGATCCTTGCAGTCTGATTCTGGCTCTTGGCTAGTCACTAGGAGAGAGAATGAATCTCATTGGCTGCTAAATGTTGGTTAGGAGGGGATGCGTAGAATAGTTGAAAATTGGGCTGCCTTCCTACAGGATGCAAACGTAGTGGATTGATATTGAGATAAACGTAGCATTAGCTAATATAGTGACAAACTCGCCATCCTGTGCCAAAACTCTGAAAAGGATTAAAAGCATTTTGTGCGCCGAGTAGGAGCTGTGTTGTATCATACAGATGTACTGGCAGAATGTATCAAAAGAAATGAGATACTGCTCAGTATAGTTGAAGCTCGTAGTATAGACTTATTCACTCACTGAATTGTCCCACACTTAGGTGCTGAGGTGATGTGTGCTTTGCCAGGCACACTGAGGGAGACCATATGACTCTTGTTCCTCTGCTAGGAGCCCCAGCAATTCTTCCAGTCTTACACCGGGATGAATCCCACTAGATGCATTGCCGAAGAGCATTGCACTCATTGCAGATGCTCAGGCCATGAGACTCCCAAATGTCGGGCACCATCCTGCGCCTGCTGTAAGAAAATCGGATGCAAGAGAGCAAATTTCCTGTCTTAACAGCATCACTCAGCTAGCCAAACAGTTACCAAGTTGGTTATTGTCTAAGGATGTGGAGGAACATGGACAACGGCTGGAAGAGGTTCGTAAGAGACTGCATTCAGTTCACTTAATGTTAAGTATTGAAAACTGTATCAACAGAGGTGAACTATTGAGGCCGTATGATAAGCCAAGATGGTGTTAAAACTGACTCGAGATTGGTATGAGCTATTCGTGATTTCTTACTGCTGCAGTTGTTACTCCAATCATTTTTAGTTCTGTGTAATTATTTTAGAAAATATGTGAAGTTGCTAGATTGTTAACATACTTGTTAAAAAAGGCTGTAAAATTCCAGTGGACAACTGACTGCCAAGCTGCATTCAAAAAATTGAAAGAGGCCCCAATAGAAAAAGACACCAATAACTGGCCTGGTGTTACTATTTGCAAATTACGAGAAAGAATTTATCCTGTTCAAGCAGTCAGGCGATAGGGTGTATTCTAAGTCAGGATGTGAATGGCAAGAAACACACAACAGCACATACATCGAGGCATTTAAACAAAGCTGGGTGAAGTTACTCAACCACAGAGAAGGAAATTATGTCTGTTATATACAGTAGTACTTATTTTTGTTGTTACCTGTGGAAATTCAATGTTATAACAGACAATGCAGCATTAAAGAGCTTATTAGGGCTGAAAGATAATTCTAGCAGATTAATTCTCTGGCCATTAAAATTAAGAATATTCGGCTATGAGGAAGTAGACAAACCCAGCAGGAAACAGGGCACTGCTGATGGGTTAAGCAGAAAGATTGGGATCATACGAGTACTTGGCAGAAGCCTTGTAGAGTGGCAAAAGTTAAGGACAAACCACTGAAGGATGTGTGCAATTGCGCATTAATGGGCCACAGAGGGCAAAAAACAACTGGTTGCAGAATAGCTGAAAAATACTGGCAGAGGATGAGGAGACATGGCATTGACCAATAAGCAAGAAATTGCATACCATGTACACAACATAATGATCTCAGTCATCAATGAATACTGCAGCATAGCTTACTGGAGCCATATAAACCATTTGTAATGGCAGAACAAACAGTTTGGATCCATTTAACCAAACTCTGGTGGGTAACCAATGTGTGTTAAATGGTGGAACAAACATTTTACACTTAATATAACTCTGGTGGGTAGCCAATGCATGTTAACTATTATAGACCATTTTTCACATTATGTGACGGTAGTTGCAATTCCAAACCAGTAAGTTAGTATAGTAGTTCTACCAATGGTAAACAACTGGTTATTGAAGTTTGGCATACCTGACACAATAATTCAGATGAGCCCTGATCTGCCTTCATCTCTTAGTTGATTAAGTAACTATGTCATCTGTTACAAATCCAGAAACTAAGAGCTGGTTCCTACCACCCTTTGTTGAACGGGAGACCTGAAAGCATTCTACTATTGGTAAAAATGTTAAGCTATTATGTGAGCAGTCATTACAATGACTGGGAAATTTACCTGCCCTATGTTGTAGTTGTGTACATTTTTAAAGTGCACGACAACATTGGACTCTTGCCACGTGAGCTGGTAAATGGTAGAAAGATGCCATCCCCTTTCGGAGTGATTACACCTGAAGTTGGGAAAAATGGGGAACCCATGGAGAAGTAGTTTGCAGAGACACTAATGTGTGGAAGCAGGTGCAGAGGGCAAATACAAAAGTACTCCAGCAGCAAGAACAAATGGGGCAATGTGTTGTTAAGTGGCCTGAAAGGGAAATCAGTCAATGGTCATGGGAGTGAGCCCCTAAACACCAAAGGGCAAAACAAAAAAAAAAAAAAACAAAAAAAAAAAAAAACATTTCATATTCAGTACCGAGGGCTATATCAAGTCATAGAGATGACATTACCTGTGAGCATGAAATTACAGTTGTGGATGCAAACTTCTGTTGTTCACGGAGGATTGTTAAGCCTTTTGAGCTAACTTAGACAGCTTACAACAAGTGTCAGAGTCATTGCCTGCAAAGATAGTGAAAGCTAAGCAGGGAGACAGAAGTTAGTGAATGGAATGTGCATAGTGTGCCTTATGCATTCATATCACACTAGTAGATGTCGAATTGTGCAGTACTGGAGTTGTAACAACAAAGGAGTTTATTTTTGTGTTGTTATTATGTTTTGTTATTAATGTGGTGGTAGATAGTTTATAAATTAACAGGAGTATGCTGTTGGAATATGGTGTTTGGTTTGGTAACAGACCATGTATATCCAACACTATGGAAACAACTCGAAGCAGGAATGCTGTTTTCCAGTCAGAGGGATGTCATGTTAACCAGCCACCAGCGAATGCTGAAGCTAACCTACAACACGTAGGAAATAAGAAATGAGGTATGAAGATTAGAAGAGATGTTGGCCAGGCTGCATCTTTAAGCTGAGAGGAAAGGAGCATTAGGAGAAGTACAGGGAGAGTACCAAGGATTGTGGCTCTCATATGAGTGGTAACGGGACCAGCTGCACCAGTGATGGATTTGGCACTATGTACAGTGTTAGGACAGAAGAGAAGGTAATTAGACACAGGTGGTATATTATCAAAGACACTATTCAGTATAGGAAATAGTGACTATATCCAGAAATTGTATTAAAGTTTGGTGCTGCTGCTCACAGTGTGGTTTCAGCTCTCTGAGACTGCAGACAATCTTCTTGTTGTGCCTATCGCAACTCAGCATCTCCGCTATATGGTGAGTAGCACATTTCCTTCTCTGGTATCGTAAACTGGCAGACTGTTGTTGGCAGTTTTTTATCATATGGCTACAGTTGAAATTAACACTGATAGACCCGAGCTTTATGTATTAGTTCAGTTCCCCATAGCAAGTGTTGACACACATTAGCAGTGTTTTAAGATTCAGCATGGGATACCAAGGCAAACTTGTACAGGTGAAAATAGAGGTGTTGCTAATCTCCAAGAAAGTGTACTTAAGTGTCAATGTCATTGGATGAGCCCCATTTATGACAAAGAGATCGGATTATGATATTTCCCGCCAGCATGGTTCAGCCTGACATGTGAGAATGGGAAGTACTATTATTCTGGAGAAAAGCAGATGCAGTGGAATGCTGAAGGAATGTTGTGACACCAGTCCTGAACTTGTAATGGTTTGGTATGCATTGGATTTACTCTGTGTTCACTTCAGAGATAGGGATAGTGAACTGTTATGTGTAGGGTCAGCCAAATGGAATAGCGAGGTTGGAATTACAAAGTAGTGGGTTACTAATGAATGTTGCAACTTGTAATATAGCAGGCATTATGTTCCATCTCCTAGTTACCATCATTGTAACAATCGTAAGAGAACACAAACAGCCTTCGTTGTTGAATTTATGGATGTCCATCCTATTGCATGGATGATGGTCTTCAGCTGATGATATACACTACTGGCCATTAAAATTGCTACACCATGAAGATGACGTGCTACAGACATGAAATTTAATCGACAGGAAGAAGATGCTGTGATATGCAAATGATTAGCTTTTCAGAGCATTCACACAAGTTTGGCGCCGGTGGTGACACCTACAACGTGCTGACATGAGGAAAGTTTCCAACCGATTTCTCATACCAAACTGCAGCTGACCGGTGTTGCCTGGTGAAACGTTGTTATGATGCCTCATGTAAGGAGGAGAAATGCGTACCATCACGTTTCCGACTTTGATAAAGGTCAGATTGTAGCCTATAGTGATTGCGGTTTATTGTATCGCGACATTGCTGCTCGCGTTGGTTGAGATCCAATGACTGTTAGCAGAATATGGAATCGGTGGGTTCGGGAGGGTAATACGGAATGCCGTGCTGGATCCCAACGGCTTAGTGTCAGTAGCAGTCGAGATGACAGGCATCTTATCCGCATGGCTGTAACCGATCGTGCAGCCACATCTCGATCCCTGAGTCAACATATGGGGATGTTTGCAAGACAACAACCATCTGCACGAACAGTTCGATGACATTTGCAGCAGCATGGACTATCAGCTTGGAGACCGTGGCTGCGGTTACCCTTGACATTGCATCACAGACAGGAGCGCCTGCTATGGTGTACTCAACGACGAACTTGGGTGCATGAATTGCAAAACATCATTTTTTCGGATGAATCCAGGTTCTGTTTACAGCATCATGATGGTCGCATTCGTGTTTGGCGACATCGCGGTGAACGCACATTGGAAGCGTATATTCGTCATCGCCATAGTGGTGTATCACCTGGTGTGATGGTATGGGGTGCCATTGGTTACACGTCTCGGTCACCTCTTGTTCGCATTGACGGCACTTTGAACAGTGGACGTTACATTTCAGATGTGTTACGACCCGTGGCTCTACCCTTCATTCAATCCCTGCGAAACCCTACATTTCAGCAGGATAATGCACGACTGCATGTTGCAGGTCCTGTACAGGCCTTTCTGGATACAGAAAATGTTTGACTGCTGCCCTGGCCAGCACATTCTCCAGATCTCTCACCAATTGAAAATGTCTGGTCAATGGTGGCCGAGCAACTGGCTCGTCACAATACGCCAGTCACTACTCTTGATGAACTGTGGTATCATGTTGAAGCTGCATGGGCAGCTGTACCTGTACATGCCATCCAAGCTCTGTTTGACTCAATGCCCAGGCGTATCAAGGCCGTTATTACAACCAGAGGTGGTTGTTCTGGGTACTGATTTCTCAGGATCTATGCACCCAAATTGCGTAAAAATGTAATCACAAGTCAGTTGTAGTATAATATATTTGTCCAATGAATACCCGTTTATCATCTGCAATTCTTTTTGGTGTAGCAATTTTAATGGCCAGTAGTGTATATGAGAGGAAGTACCACTATAGCTGTATCTTGAGGCCCAACTGCTGCCAAAAGAGTATTAGATTTCCTTGGTGCATTTATTGTAGAGTCCTTGTTACTAGCACATGTGGGCTAGCTTCCATTAGGAATCTCCAGTTGACTCCATGTTGTCTCCAATGCAGTTTTGGCATTGGAGACAACACAGTGTCGAGTCGAGACTCAGTTTCGACTGATGATCTGATTGATAAGATCTGTGAGCCAACCTACTGCATTCCACTACTGAGAGCACCATAACTCTGTTGGAAGATCATTTGTTTTCTTTCTCTTTGTGTCCTTCAGAACAGCCTCAACTTTGGCTGTATTAATTTCCTTGACAGGTCCTTTAAGAGCTGATATTCTTCTTGAAAAGTGCTACCATTTGATTCTTGATGCTCTGTTTCTGGCAGAGTACCCAGATCTCGGTGGGTTTATTCGAAGCTTACAGATGACGGTCAGTGTCATATTTGACGGTTTCATGTGGAACAATGTTTGTGGAACAATCTAGGGGTAACAGTATTTTATTTCCATATAACAATTCATGTGAACACAATTATTATGCCGCTGTGCAATAACTACAGTTGGCAACACACAATGACAGCAGCTGTACAAGGCTAGCTGAAGCTGGTTTCAGAGACAGCTTTAAAAGTAAAAGCAGTTGAAACACTTATGCGACTAGCATTAGAACCTAAAATACAGCAATCAGTGCTCTTTTACGTGTTGGTTTTTAAGATTGAAAAATAACTGATTCGTTAAGACAAAAAGAGGGGGGGGGGGGGGCTATGCATTCCTGCCTGTTCAGCCCCTACTAAAACTATTAGGTGTTTTTAATGATACACATGTAACATTTTGTACATTGTTGCCAGATGTTTTGTTCTAAAGTATGTATGTATGTCCTGGAATCTTACAGTACCTTTTGATAATATTGTTTCAGTTTGGGCGATGTAATAAAGAAGACATATTTTCAAAAACTGCTAAATTCCCTACAAAAGGAAGAAGATTGCCTAATGGTGAGTACTGTGAGTAGCAGTATTGACATTCAATGAATCGGCCTCCAATATCAGAAACATTCTCTCCAGCTATTTGGCAGTACTGGATCATGGCCATTTCCAGAGGACTTGACTGGTATCAATTTTGTGATAACAACAAATGAAAAATGATACAGTTGGAAAAAAGAGAATGACTGGCCAATACTTTATTTCAGGAGATGACATTCATCGTGCTGCCACCTAGTGAAGTAAATAATAACTCTAGGTTTGTAAATGTGCATTTTGTTCTTATGGGAGGAAAGATCAATTGGTTGGAGGAGGTTACAAAGGGTGAGAACGGCACTCAGATGCTATATTGCCAGGACCCACCTGTGATGAGAATAAAGGGAGACAAAGTTGGAGGAAAAGGTGTCAAGACAGTATATTGATAAGCACTGTGCTAACCTCAGCTTAGAGGTGATAAATGGAACAGACTAGGAACTAGAAAGTAAAGAGGGATTAAAGAGGACAACTGAAAAGTGGTAAGAATAGTGCAGTTAAGAAATAGGATGAGAGAGGAAATTAGAGAGAGAGAGAGAGAGAGAGAGAGAGATAGTTAGTTGGAAAAGAAAGTAGAGAGAGGGAGAGAGCAGCTTACAGTGTTCTGTGGTATCATTTCTACCCTCCCTTACAATTATCACTCACAACATCTCTTCCCCACCCCCCACCCAAAAAACAAAAACAAGCAAAAAAGAAGAAGAAATCATAGCCAACAAACCATCCCATCCTGGCATCCCTAGTTTATCTCCCAGTGCTGGCACATCTCCGTTCCAAGCCCAACTATAGCCATTTTCATACTAGAACATCTCACAGTCCTATCCCCTTTCAGGCCTAAATCTCTACCATCCAGAGTCATCCATTGTATCAAAAGACCTGATCTTCTGTCACAACAAAATTCAATCACTCTGTTCTAATTAAATATCCCGTAACATTCACCCAAAGTGTCTATTGCCAATATCACTTTACAACCCAGTCCCAAATCACAACCAGGAGTGTCAGCTTCAAACCCTGCATAGGAGACTTCTAATGATCATTGTCCTGTTCCCCAAAACAATAATCTCCAGTAATTCCTCACTTCCAGTACCATCTCCGTATCTTTATCACTGAAACCTAGAACATTATTCCATCTGAGCCCTGAGCTATCTGTAACCTAAAGAAGGACCACTGTATCATCGTCATCCCTCATTCCAAAGGCTCCACTACATTGGTATGAGACGGTGGGGTATATGTGGCATATTGGCATCTCTGGCTTTTGGACATCTCAATGTACAAAACTGTTCTCTTCCTAATGACCCCAGTCCTTCCATCCAGACTGAGGCCACCTCGCAAGGTCTTGCAACTGCCTGCTTGGGATTCTTTAGTCCTTCTCACCTATGCACTCCTACCGTCTACCACATAAAATACACAGAAATAACCATCCTGGTTATGCCATTGTAGCTTCATTGTTTCAACTGAATGCATGAAAGTACTGGTGGACCACTATCTTCAAACCATCTGTCTTGTCCTCTTATAGAAAATCACTACCTGGAGCATTTCAAATTCCTCCGTGCACTCAAATTCCTCCGTGCACTTCTACAGGGCCAACTACATTTTCACTATTGGCGCAGCTTCACTCTTCACTAACAACCTACATGTACTCCCTTGGCCTCTCCTGAAATTTACCTGAATGTCTCCCAAAAACTTCATTTTTTGTCATAATATCCAATTTACTTGTAACTTGATTTTTACTCATTATCATTTCACCTTTGAGGTTGAGAGCTACAAACAAATCAGTGGAACAGCTATGGAAACCAGGATGACAGCATCCTTTGCCTGCCTTTCCATGGGCCACAATGCCCAGAAGCTGTATTCTCTGGTTCGTTACAAATTTACTAATGATATCTTTGTGGTGTGAATTCGGTGGTGAGCAACAACTCCTGTACTTCCTGTTGGAACCATTCCCAGCTCAAATTCACCTGGTCCTTTTGCAAATTTAAAGCTCCCACCCTCAATGTTTGCATCTGTCCAATTCAGTCACACTCAGATCTCAGACCACCAACCAATAAGAAACAATACCTCCACTTCGACTGCTGCTGCCCCCTCCTATGTCAAATGTTTCTTTTCGTACAGCCTAGATACTCACTGCTACTGTGTACTTCTCCGAAACAGTGGCATATCTTCCTGTACCATAAATGATGTTAAGTACATTCACAAATTGTTCATGGCTGAAATTAGGATATGCTGGAAAGTTGATAACGAAATTATATCAACGGCTCTTCCTAGCTGGATCAAACCAATACTCACAGCACAGTTCTTGGCAGCATGGTGAACAGCTTTGTATAAGGTGCAGAGCCATTAATTGAAGTGCCAGTCTCCTATGTATAGGAACACTGTGATCTTAGGTACATTATTTGATTGCCCAGGAGTGAAGGAATGACACAACCTAGAATTTAAATGAAACATTGTATGCTAATCAGATGACAAATTGAGGCTGGTCTTGTGGCTAACTTGGTACACATTCAAGGTTTACCAATTTTGTATCAACCAATGTGCGCAGGGTGAACAACATCCACACTGCTGCAGAACTAATAACTTAGACAACAATAAAATAAACAGTTGCATCAGTGATGCTTATCCTCACCTCTACAAACTGTTCATCAGTATTCAATAAGCACATGGTTGTTGTGTATGATATCAGGTTAAGGATGTGCTTCAGATTCCATTGTTGCATAGCAGATGTATCTGCTTCAACATCAAATCCCTCGACAACTGTAGCGATAACCACACGATTGTTTTCACCTAATGTAAGTTCTCCACAGATATTGTCCACAAACATATCTCCATGGCAGTCTCCTCTTGACTCCTCGAGCAGTGTATCACCTACTTCTGGGGGCAAAAAAAAAAAAAAAAAATTATCAGTAGCACCCCAACATCACTCATTACCGTGTAAACCTCAAACGCCTCTATTATATGACTCCCAAAGTTACGCCTTTCTCATGTCAAATCCTGAGATGGGGTCATCCGTCACTGATATCTTTCATGTGCCATTCACACTCACCTTCTGCCGCCCCCACAACAGCCTTTACAAACTATGTGGCATTTCCAGCAATTATCACTACCCCAACAATTATTCCTTATGCAAAACCTGTGGCATGTCGCCCCCCCCCCTCCCCCAATTACTTATCCATTTGCTGAGCATGTTCCACACTATGACTTGAGAGACCCAAGTGCCAGCTACTTTGTATTGGCTGTCTGAGTCCTCCCACCCAGTAGTAATTTCTCTGGACTCTGGAGAGGAGAAATTCCTCTATGACATCATTTCATCCTGCCACCCTCTTGGCTTAACATTTGTTAACAAACAATCCCCCATTTTTCCAGTGGCAGAATTTCATTATTTATTCAATTACTTTTATATTTCCATCTCCCCCCCCTCTCCCCCCCCCTCCCCCGCCCGTTTCCTCTCACTCTCTCTAACGATTACTTCCTCTATTTTCTCCATTTCATCATATTTTTAAATTGCATCATTCATTAAACTTTGTATTTCACTTCCAGTTTAATTCATCTTTATTTCTCTAACCCTTCTGTCATGTCAGAATGGAATCTGACACAGTGCTTACCACTGTATTCTTTATTTATCAGTAGACACAAGACTCCTTAAAAAAATCAAACTACCATGTGTAAAATAGTTTCAAATGAGGTAACGCGTGTGTTAAATATTTTATGTTAAGCACGAAAGTGAGAAAATTTTTTAAAAGGTTTGAATTTTGCTTAAAATTTAATGTAAGTTGCTAAGTGCTCTCATTATGAAACACTGGATGGATATAGTATGGGTAATTTGTGCTTTTTTAAGCAAAAGCTAGTTTTTAATGTGCCTCAGCGTTTGTGATGTCATATTTCCTGAGCTATGTGACATGTCGTTGTTATTGTCATGGTCCTCAGTCTGAAGACTGGTTTGATGCAGCTCTCTGTGCTTGTCTATGCTGTGCAAGCCTCTTCGTCTCCAAATAACCACTGCAACCTACATTCTTCTCAATCTACTTGCTGTATTCATCTCTTGGTCTCCCTTTATGATTTTTACCCCTCACACTTCCCTCCAGTACTAAATTGATGATCCCTAGATGCCTCAGAATGTGTCCTACCAACTCCTACTTGGGTTGTGCCACAAATTTCTTTTCTCCCCAATTCTGTTTAGTAACTTCCCATTAGTTACATGATCAACCTGTCTAATCTTCAGTGCCCTCCTGCAGCACCACATTTCAAAAGCATCTATTCTTTTCTTGTCTAAACTGTTTATCGTCCATGTTTTACTTCCATACATGGCTACACTCCATACAAATACTTTCAGAAAAGACGTTTTAAATCTATATCCAATGCTAACAAATTTCTCTTCTTCAGAAACACATTTCGTGCCATTGCCAGTCTACATTTTATATCCCCTCTACTTCGACCATCATCAGTTATTTTGCTGCCCAAATAGCAAAACTCATCCACTACCTTAAGTGTCTGTTCCCTCAGCATCATATGATTTAATTTGACTTCATTCCAGTATCCTTGTGTAGCTTTTGTTGCTGTTCATGTTATATCCTCCTCTCAAGACACTGTCCATTCCATTCAACTGCTCTTCCAAGTCATTTGCTGTATGTGACAGAATTAGTGTCATTGGCAAACCTCAGACTTTTTATTTCTTCTCCCTGGACTTTAATTCCTATTCCAAATTCTTCTTTGCATTCCTTTATTGCTTGTTCTGTGTACGGATTGAATAACGTGGGTGATAGTCTACAACCTTGTCTACTCCCCTCTGCACCACTGCTTCCCTTTATACCCTTCGACTGTTATAACTGCCGTCTATTTTCTGTACAGATTGTAAATAGCCTTTTGCTCCCTGTATTTTACCCTTGCCACCTTTAGAATTTGAATGAGGGCATACCAGTCAACAGTGCCAAATGCTTTCTGTAAGTCTACAAGTACAATAAACTTAGGTTTGCTTTTCCTTAATCAGTCTACAAGAAGTAGTATGGTCAGTATTGCTTCATGTGTTCCTACATTTCTCTGGAATCCAAACTGATCTTCCCCAAGGTCAGCTTCTACCAGCATTCTTCTTTAAAGAATTCATGGCAATATTTTGGAACAATGACTTATTAATGAAACTGTTTTGGTAATAACCACATTTGTCGGCACTTGCTTTCTTTGGAATTAAAGTTATTATATTCTTCTTGACATCTAAAGGTATATCACCTGTCTCATACATCTTGCTCACCAGACAGAAGAATTTTGCATAGCTGACTTTCTAGTTCTGACAGAATGTTGTCTACTTCTCGAGCCTTATCTTGACAGGCCACCAAATCATCAAAAAGTCATTTTGACTTGGCAGGTCCATACTGAACTAGGTAAATGAACCCCAAGTGGATGCCTCTGAAAGTAACCCCCTTCATCATTCTTACAATAGCTGACACGTTTTAAAATTCAGAGTACATTTAATAGCTAGTTTCATATTTAAGTGGGCTTATAACTCAGTTGAAATGTGTAATAGAACTAATTACAGGCGAGATCAACTGGCTAATCATTAGCGAGGATGTACTCAACTTAACACACTGAAAAACAATAGGCACAAATTATTATAAATCACTGAGCACTGTGACACAACATTGAATGGCAGCACAATGTGTTCACACAGTGCAGTTAACCCTTTAAATGACGAAATATCTTATCCAGCGTAACAGTTAAATAAATGTCAGTATATAAGCTTTGGAAATAATAATCAATAAAACTGCCCAAGTTGTTATGTATTTCTAAATCCACCCTGAGTTATGGGATGGTAAGTATTCGCACCAATGAATGAGGAGCACAAAATCTGAAAAAGTTTGAAAAATCCTCAGAAAATAAGCAATGTCAACTTCTGTAAGTAAACATTTTCCCTCTGGAGAAAGACATTTCCCAAAGGACTGGGATTCAGAACCAACTTTATACCATGCATAAAAATTCCCATTTGCAGCCACTTCAGTATCACACTCAGTTTTATGATTTTCATGAAATACTTATTCAAGCACAGGCAAACAGTCCACACTATCTGCTGTATCTGTACTAAACATTTCACCCACTGGTCCACTTCAGACTGCATTATGCAGGCTACCTCCATTTACTGTAGTAGTGTTTGAAACTGCTGAAATAGTAGCTACACCATCTGCATCAGAGGTGCCTTCAAATTATGAATCTTCTTCATGGCCTTCTGTAACTTCTTGCCAGCATCTTATTACACATTAGGTTAGAACTTCATGTGCAATGGAACTTTGCCACCTCCATGAAGTCATTATTGTAGATCTAAAAGAATATTCACAAATGTCAGTATGATCCCTCTAACCATAAAAACAAACCAAAGATGAGTAAGTAATATGCTTATCATATTCAACAGTGTGCATAAATTATTTTAGTTGTGTTTCATATTTTTAGCAATCATCCTAAATGTGCACTATCATCATCATTATCATCATCCTCCTCATCATCTGCGCAACAGCCCTCTGTGATCCTTGGCATTCTATAGAAGATTATCCCATTCTTTCCTGTTCAGTGCCAGACTCCTCCAATTCTGAATTCCAGTTTTCCTCATGTCCTCTCTGACACATTCCTCCCATCTTCTATGTTCATCCAGCTCTCCTGGTTCCTTCAAGGAATGCGATGAATATATTCATAATCATTCTATTGTTTGTTCTCAGTATTTGTCCTGCCCATTTCAGTGTTTTAATATAACTGACAATGTCTGGTTCATTATATAAATTATATAATTTATAGTTGAATCTTCTCCTCCAGACACCATTTTCTTTCACTGACCCAAGAACTAGTCCCAGGATATTTCTTTCAAATATGCCCAGTTGTTTTTCATCAAATTTTGTTAATGTCCATGTTTCAGCACCATGTGTTAGTGCTGGCCTTAGTAAAACTTTATGCATCATAACTTTAGAACAGCAACTTAGAATTCATATGTTTTCTGAGGCCATGGTGGCAGTTGTTGGTGGACAATATTAATTTTTGGGTCAGAGCTAGCATTTTTCTTACAGTTTACTTCTGATTCAAAGTGAGTGAAACTACACATGGTATGAAATTTGTGTGTGCCATTTTCTACAAATGGGGCCTCTGGGTATATACTTAGTTTCCCCTTCATTTACCCCTAGATTCACCTTTCTAGCAGCTCTTTCAAGACACGTAAGGGCTTATTTCATTTATCAGAGCCATTCCTGGAGCCTTATTATTCTTCAGCTTCTTGATGACTGCCTCCACTCTCACTTCCTCAGCAGATAGTACTGGTTCCTCTATTTCTGAGTTCCTTGTATTTACAGATATTCCTTAGTTCTCTGCTGTACCATCATTTGACAGTTCCCTCAAGGTGTTGAGCCCATCTTCTACATATTGCTCCATCACTACTCAAAAATGAGCCATCTGTATTTCTACACAAATTCATCCTTGGCTGGAAATCCTTTCGGCTATTATTTAGCTTCTGATAAAAAGTTCTTACTTCATTCATCCCTTTCAGATGTTCCATTTCTTCCTCATCTTTCCTTTCATGCTCCCTTTTTTTGGGCAGCCTCTTTTCTCCTCATCTTGAAATTCTATATTACCTTCTGTGGTTTACCTGATGCATTCGCTTGTAATATTCTTTTTTTAAATGTTGTTACTTGTGAACACCCTTTAATGAAACCACCCATTGTGTATGGCATGATTTAATCTTGTCTTTTAAGTTCTGCCATATTTCTTCAATACTCTCACTCTCTGGAATGTGTGCAAGATCTTCCTTGAGAAGGTCGGAGAACTTTCGAGCAGTCTCAGACTCCTTAGCAGTAGGAATTTTTTTTCACATGAGACCCATGCATCTGCCTTGCATCAGATATTTGACTTCTGATTGTTGTTATTACAACAAACTTCTCAGTGCAATGTAGTCTGAAATAGTGTTTAAATAACTTGTCATCTATGTAAGTACCATGCAATATGTTAGCACACAGCACTGAGGAGCTGATTTCAATGAGTATGAGTCAAATAATGAGACTGAGTTTCAAGTGAGCATCATCAGTATTGAGTTAAAAGTGGTTCTATTTTAAAAACACACTAAGGCATGCTTGAATCTGCTGAAGACAATGCCGATATCACGAGATTTCAGCTGAGGCATCTCCGGTCCTGTGATTACAAGGAAGCATTTGCTCATTTAAACTCTCTAGATGTATTGAACATCCTGGAGAACAGGTCTCGTATGCCAGTTGCCATCCTTTGCCCAGAAAAGTGCACATATCTCTCTCTTTGGCGATTACTTGGAGCTGTGTCATTCTTGTCCTTCCTTGGTCAAGCTTCTCCTTATCTTGAATGGCTCGTTTGTTTTCTGTTTGAAATTTCATCCTTCTTTTTCTGAAGGCACCACCTGTTTCTCAACATCTTTTATTAACAGACCTGTTAATGCTGTTACCCCAATGAATGGCAGACGGCACTACAGGCTAGTTGTGGCAGGTAGGAAAGTTATCACCTTTAAAAACCCATAGTGTCCTGTAGCCTGATGCCTGGTTTGGCAACCGTCGGGCTAAGAGCTGTTGTTGCACACATAAGTTGTGCCTGGAACATAAATTTTGGTAATGGGATGTTATACACTGCCAGAGTGCTTTAGAGGACTTGTCACATTTTCAGTAGGTTGCACAACAATCAATAAGGCTGTCTTCTTAACATAATTAATGACTTCGTATATTTATCTGTTTGCACACCATTTTGTTTCCAGCTTGTCGACACCGGTATTTATGTCACTCAACTTGTTTCCAGTGGACTAGGTGTTTCAGTTTGCAAGTTACCACGTTTATAAAATTGTGGCATGTGTAAAAATGTCTTCCCCATGCTCATGATAATCATTCGATTTGACAACCAGCTGTATCTGTGTTTTTGTTGTTGTGGTCTGCAGTCCTAAGAAGGGTTTGATGCAGCTTTCCATGCTTGTCTATCCTGACTTTGCCTCTTCGTCTCTGCGTAACTACTGTGGCCAACATCCATTTTAAGCTGCATGCTGTAGTTTAGTTTTGGTCTCCCTCTACAATTTTTTTACCCTCCACACTTCCCCACGTCCTCTAATTGATTATTCCTTGATGCCTCAGGATATGCCTTATCAAATGATCCCTTCTTTCAGTCAAGCTGTACCACAAATTTCTTTTCTCCCCAATTTGATTCAGCACTCCCTCGTGAGTGATCTACCCATGTAATCTTCAGCATGATGATGTTCTTCTCTGGCTAGTTATTGCCCATCTTTCTCTTCCATACAAGCCTACTCTCCAGACAAATATCTTCAGGAGAGACTTCCTAATACTTGAATTTAAATTAGTTATTAACAAATTTATCTTTTTCAGAAATGCTTTATTTATGTATACATCTGTTCATTAGACAATACAATAACCAACTGATTCCACAGACAATTTTGCATGGCTCAAACACAATTTTCAATTTCATTACATTGTATAGTGTATAAAGATTTATTCAAATTTTATTTTCTTAAAACATAAGGTAATTTGTTTCAATTCCAGAAAGCCTCAAGATGATTGAAAAAATTAAAAAATGGATTGGATGCGGCCTGGTTGCAGCAGTATCCAAAGAACTAACTCTGAATGAAGCTAGTTTGAAAAGTATTTGTCGTTGCAATTTGGTGTGCAAGGTATATCTCAGCAATAATGTATGTTAGGAATAATGAAGTAAACAGTGGGATAAATAAAGATCTACATGAATAGTTACCCTGCAATTTACACTAAGTGTTTGGTAATGAGTGCAATGTCTTGCACTCATTACCAAACATTTTCATAATATATGCTTTATTCCATTTTCAAATAGTATGTGGGAAAAATGAAAGAAGTCTGTTATTTTGATGAGAAAGTTGCCTGAAATTTTATGGAAAGACTTCACTGGAATAAAACATATATTTGTTTTAATGATTAGCATTTCCAAAATGCTTATTATATGGATGAAACTCTCTCCTCTAGTTCATGGTAACAAAGCAAATTGCCTGTCTTTTAATTTTTTCCATGTCCCATGTGATGAGGACCCCATACTGTACAGCTATACTCTAGAAGAGGACGAGCAAACATAGTGTAAGCAAATGGTATAAGTAACTATGAACTGTAATCTGATGCAGTGAAAGCTAACATCTCTCATGTACCAGTGAGGCACTGATTATAAGTTATCACATCTGCTCGTGAATACATTGCAAACCAACTAGTAGGTATGAACCAAAGTAAACTGATATAATTCTTGCAATGTCTCCCAAGAATTCATATAGCCCAGCCTCTGATGAGATGGGATAAGCTTGTGACAGGAATGGAATGGGAAGTGTTGGGTGGGTGGGTGGATTCAGGAGGTCTTGCACCTGGGTCTTCCTCAGGGATATGGGCTCTCTGTGGCAAGGGCTTGGGATTTGGAGCAGATTGGGTGTAGTATCTGGATGGACTAGGATGTCGTGGAGGTAGAGTGGATGACGGAACACTACTTTAGACGAGAAGATTCTCAGGTACAATCTCCCTCATTTCAGGGCATGAAGTGCTGGAAAAGGATGTGGTTGAGTTGATCCAGTCCATGTTGTTATTGGGTGATGATGGGGCACTAGCTGATTCTTGGGAGTGGTGGGAGGATTGAGGGTGTGCAGAGAAATCCAGGATGTAAAGGAGTGGGTGTTGGAGAGTCAGTGAAGGAGAGTTTCGAATACATAACTTATTTTGAACTAAATCAGCATTTGTGATTCACTGCTCTACCTAATAATACATCACCCCTGTATGTCATTGTACACCAGCACAAATAAACGTGCGTTTTTGAGAATTTATGGAAGCTACCATTGTCCATTGCATAATCGAGAAGTAATTTTAAGTTAATCAGCATTTGTGATCTAAGTGCTGTAGTAGATATTCTGACAAACATATTATGTTACATCTAGTTTACCCTTAAAGAGGAGTAGCCTCATATATTCTCTGCATTGATAATAAATTAACTATGATTTCGTGTTTGCTAACAACTGTAATTAATCTCAAAACATTTTAGGAAACTAGTAACTTTTATCACAGAGTTTCTGTGATCTATTAATAGAAATTTTGTTTTGTGTTTTTACTTCAATTCTTTTGGGAATTAGCGACTTTCTAGCTCAACAGATTAAAAGATAATCAGCAGGCTTAATTTAAAGTTATTTGTTAATTGTCTTGTAACACATTGCACAAGCCAAAATGTAGCCCCACTGTGAATGCTGTTCTCAAACGTTGGGTGAATTGGGTGATATTCTAAATAGTTGGTAATCACTCTGACTACTGTCAAACAATTGGCAGGTGTTGCAAATCAGTTTGTTGGAAGAGCTCACAAGTGTTGTTTATCAGTCATACTGGTGCCAGAGGTACCTCAGCTACTATCCTCTCCTGTGGATCCTATATCCTCTGCAGAAAGTACAGGATCTGTCATTAATTGTCCACTTGATTATGAGTGCCGTGTCAATGGTAGATCGGGCACCCTGTACAGGGTGGACTTGGGGCAAGGGAGGGCTCAGGGTGTTGACCTGATCCCCCTAACCAACAAGTTTAAGGCGTTGTCTTTCACTGAAACTGAGCCAGTGGGACTCGCGTTGTCTGTTTTGGGGAAACCTGTTTTGTCTGGTGTCAAGAGGGGCAAACAAAAAAGGGTAGCTGTCTAATAATCTTCAACAGTTCAAACTTATGGTGAATGATGGTACCCTCTAGGGAAACAGCAGCAGAGGACACAAAAGGATGCCAGGTGCACTCAGTGTGTATGCGTGGGGGCCTCATTCAACACGTTGAAGAGGATGTTCTGGCAGCCATTGAGGGAATGGGATGCAATCAACTACAGATTGTGGTGCACATTGGAACAAATGATGATGCCCTATGTCTATCGTCTGGGCTCTGAGGCCATTCTTGGGTCATTCCAGTGACTGGCAGAGAAGATTGTGCATGGAGTTTCAGCAAAGTGCACAATTTGCAAACTGGATATTTCGAAGGTTCTGTGACTAGCTAGGCTGTGACTTCCTGGACTTGTGGCTTAGGGTTGAGAACTGTAGGGTCCCCCTAAATGGGTCAGCTGTGCACTACATCTCAGAGGCTGCTACTCAGGTAGCTGACTGTGTGTGGGGTGCACACAGGGCTTTTTTTCAGATTAGACGACTTTCCATCCAATACAGATAACAACATCTGTAGGAAACCCAGAAGTATCATCAGTGTAAGATTGAAAGAAATATCTCCCACAGGTGATGGTATTAAAATCCTAATGGTTAAATGCCAAAGTATGTGTAACAGAGTCCCAGAATTTGAAGCACTTGTGCAAAGCAGTGAAGCTCACATAATACTAGTTACAGAAACCTGGTTGAAACATGAAATAGATAGCATTAAGATATTTGGAGAAAATTTAAGTATATATTGAAAGGATAGGCAAATGGCAAATGGAGGTCATACATTTGTTGCAGCAGATAAGAAACTCAAATCCACTGAGACAGAAATTGAAGCTGCATATGAGATTATTTGGTTGAGACTTGGTATCAGGGGTGGGCATAAAATGATAATTGGATCTCTGTCATCCACCACACTCATTACATGATGTAACTGAAAAATTTAGAGAAAACATCAGTTCACTTGTACATAAGTTCTCCAGTCATGCTGTAATCATCAGTGGAGACTTTAATCATCCAACAATTAATTGGGAAAATTAGTTTTGTTAGTGGTGGGCTTGTAAGATATTCTGTGAAACATTACTAAATGCCTTCTCTGTAAACTAACTAGAACAGATACTTAGTAAACCCACTCTAGATGGAAATGTATTGGCTCTAATGGCTACAGATACACATGACCTCTTTGAGGATGTCCACACCGAAACTGGTATCAGTAACCGTGATGTGGTTGTGGCAACAGTGATTGCCAATGTACAAAGGTCAACTAAAACAAGTAGAAAAATATATATGTTCAGTAAATTAGACAAAAAATCAGTAGTGTCATATTTCAATGAATAAATTCAAATGTTCAGCTCAGGGCAGGAGTATGTAGAGGAATTGTGGCTCAAGTTTAAAAGAACAGGTCATCATGCACTGGATAAATGTGTACCCAGTAGAACAGTTCATAATGGAAGGGAACCTCCATGGCGTACTGTAAAGAAACAGAGACTACTGCAGACTACATTTAAAACAACACACAGGGCTATAGATAGAGAGATGCTCAATGAGAAACATTTGGTTGTCAAGGGAGCAATGGGTTATGCCTTCAATTACTAACATAGCAGATATTGTCAAATGATATTTCACAAAATCTAAAGAAATTCTGGATTTTTGTAAAGGCTTTTAGTGGCACCAAAGTTAGTGTCCAGTCCCTCGCGAATGACAGGAACTGAAATTGAGTGTAGCAAAGCAAAAGCTGAAATGCTTAACCTCATTTTCAAATGTTCCTTTACAAAAGAAAAGCAAGGAGAATTTCCCCAATTTAATCCTTGTATCACAGAAAAGATGAATGAATGAAGTATTAGTGTCAGTGGTATTGAGAAACAGCTGAAATTGTTAAAACTGAACAAAGCTCCAGGGCCCACGGAATCCCTTTTAGATTCAATATTGAATTTTTGGCGGAATTAGTCTCACTTCTGTCTATAATCTGTCGTAGATCCCTCGAACAAATAACCTTTCCAGTTCTTGTAAAAAAGCACAGGTTACACCCACCAACAAGAAGTGTAGTAGAAGTGCTCCACAAAACTACCGTCCAACATCTTTGACAGCAATTTGTTGTAGAATCTTAGAAAATATTCTGAGCTCAAACATAATGAGGTATCTTTAACAGAGTGACCTCCTCAATGCCGGCCAGCAGTGATTCTGAAAACATCTATCGTGTGAAACCCAACTTGCTTTTCTCACATGACATATTGAAAATTGTGGATCAAGGCGGTCAGGCAGATGCAGTTTTTCTTGATTTCCAAAAAGTGTTTGACTCGGTACCACACATATGCTAATTGTCAAAAGTACAATCATGTGGGATATCAAGTGAATTTCTGACTGGATTGAGGACATTTCGATAGGGAGAACACAGGATGTTATCTTGGATAGAGACTCATTGTCAGCTGTGGAAGTGACTTCAGGTGTGCCCCAGAGAAGTGTGTTGGGACCCTTGTTGTTCATGTTATATATTAATGACCTTACAGACAATATTAATAGTAACCTCATACTTTTTTCAGTTATCTATAATGAAATACTATCTGAACCAAGCTGCATAAATATTCAGTCAGATCTTGATAAGATTTCAGAGTGGAGCAAAGAGTGGCAGCTTGCTTTAAATGTTCAGAAATGTAAAATTGTGCACGCCACAGAATAAAAACACACAATATTCTGTTACTATAATATCAATGAGTCACTTTTGGAATCAGCCAACTCATACAAATAATACTTTGTAGGAATGATCACGTAGGCCCAGTTGTGGGTGAAGCAGATAGTAGGGTTTGTTTTAGTGGTAGAATACTGGGGAAATGCAGTCAATCTACAAAGGAGATTGCTTACAAATCACTTGTGCGACCAGTTCTAGACTATTGCTCAAGTGCGTGGAACCCTTACCAAATAGAACTAACAGGGAATATTGAACTTATACAGAGAAGGTCAGTGAAAATGGTTACACATTTGTTTGATCTTGTGGAAGAGGATCCCAGAGATACTGAAGGAATTGAGCTAGAAGACTGTTGATCATACCCTGAAATGAGGAACATCCTGTCCAAGATCCTTTCCACCCCTGATAAAGTGGTGCTCTCACCTACACATCCTGCACAACATCCTAGTCCACCCTATGCCACTTCCAAGCCAAACCCTTGCCACAGGGATCATATGCTTGTGGAAGACTCAAGTGCAAGACCTGCCCAATCCTACCACTCAACTTTTCTCATTCCAGTCCTATCACAGGCTTATCCTACCCTATCAGAGGCTGGGCCACCTGTGAAAACAGCTATGCCATCTCTTGCTGCTATCATTGCACAGCTCTTTATAGTGGTATGACTAACAACCAGCTGTCCACCAGAATGAATGGTAATTGTCAAACTGTGGCCAAGAGCAAAGTAGACTACTGTATGGCACAACATGCAGCTGAACATAAGATGCTTGATTCCAGTGACTGCTTAACTGCTGAAGCCATCTGATCCTCCTCTCCATCATCAGCTTTCCTGAGCTACACAGATGGAAGTTATCCTTACATCACATTTTCCATTACCGAAATTATTCCTGCCTCAACCTTCAGTAAACTATTGTTCCCATAACCCTCCACACAACAGTTTCCACCCCTTCTGCCCTTGCACCTCCTCCATATTTACATCCTCCCTCTCTTTCATTATATGCCTCCCTCTACCAATGCACCCGCCCATCTTTACCCTTCTCTGCTCCACTCGTTTTCCACTCCATCTAGTCCCTGCACACACTGCCAGACAGTGCTCTTCTCTCACCCCACCTGTGCCCTGCTGTCACTTTTCCTCCCCTGTCCCCTGCAGGTTGCTGCTTTCATTCATGTGGCAGTTGTATTCTGGTCCGAGCTGCTGGAGGTAGTGGTCATTTGTGCATGAGGTGTGCTTGCACATGTGAATGAATGTGTGTATTTCCTTTTTCTGAAGAAGGCTTTGGCCAAAAGCTGGGTGTGTAACAGTCTTTTCAGTGTACCTGTGTGCAACTCAGTGTGTCATCTTTAAGGTGAGCAGCAATTTGTTCTTTTCCTTGCAGTAATCAAGTAGTACATTAAACCAATCCACATAACACAAATAGACTTTATTCGTAAAGCTCCAAAAAATAACAGAAATAGCCTCTCGTGAATCCACACATCGTGAGACACAGAACAACTGGTGGACAATAAACTGGATGAACATACAGAAAGTCAGTGAGTGCAGCTCTGTGCATATAAGGTTGGAGGTGTCATGAATTTTTAACCCTGGATATCTGATGCCAGTAGGAACCAAAATTACTAATGTTGTGTAGGTTGACAACACACCATTTTTAAACTACGGAAACTTTGCGCCATGCGCTCCGATGGATCGTGGATTCCCCTGTTGCTGTTCGTCAGTTGATGGGCAGCACTATGGTTGTCAGTTCACACAGACAAACATCCCTCACACTGTCACTGCCCCAGTGTGATACGCACACATGTTGAATAGGACTTGATGTCTGTCACCATCTCACGTCAGAGGCATTCACACGTTAGCTTCACTTCGCTTCGGAGCACACACATGTCGCCTGCGATTTAGTCATACAGTAAGCATGGTGGCACAGTATTCGTTTGAAGAACAGGGAGATATTGTTTTTGTGTATGGACTAGCCAACTGTAGTGTGCATGAAGGTCAACAGTTGTATGAGGAACGATACCCAGCAAGACATCACCTTCACTCGCAAACATTTACAGCAATTCACCGGCGACTTGGAGAAACAGGCTCGTTAGCAGGATAACATGTTGCTGGAAGACCTCGAACACGACAGGATGCTGCATTTGAAGAGACTGTTCTCAAGTGCTTTGATGAAGCACCTACGACAAGTACCCGAGTGGTGGGGCACGACATGGGGGTCACTCATTGGTTGGTCTGGGAGGTTTTGAGGGATGACGGTCAGCATCCATTTAGTTTCTACACTGTCCAAGATCTAAATCCTGTGGCGGACTATGAACACAGGCTAGGGTTTGGCCGGTGGTTTCTGCGATGTGCTGCACGAGATCCAGACTTCCCCGCCGTTGTGTTGTTTACCGACGAGTGCACCTTCCATCGGGATGGCCTTTACAACACTCAAAACATTTATTACTGGGCAAGAAGAAATCATCACATCACATATGTCCACGGACACCAGGACTGATTTCTGCTCAACATTTGGGCAGGCATTGTAGATGACTATCTGATTGGGCCGGTCTATCTACCTCCTTGACTTACCAGGGCAAATTACCTTCACTTTTTGCAAAAAACTCTGCACAGTTGGCTGGAAGATGTTCCCCTGGACATACGGCAATGCATGTGGTTGCAACACGATGGGGTGCCCGCTTATAACAGTCGTGCCGTGCGCAAATATTTAAATGAACTCTTCGATGGCCGGGTAATTGGCAGAGGTGCTCGTAACACACGGCCCCTGCAATCACCAGACCTCATGCCACCAGACTTTTTCCTGTGGGGATTATTCGTGGTTCTAGTTCACCCACTTGGGCGCGAACCACCTAAAAATGAAGAAGAATTAATTTATCGCATTCAACATGCTGCCAATCACATCAGGACAATGCCAGGAATCTTTGAAAGAGTTTGGCAAAACACCGTTTGAAGTTACCAAGCTTGATCTCTGTTGGTCCATTACAGCCAGGGGACATCGGCTGGTATGTACTTTTTAATTCAATAAACTTTACCAGCAGCCATGCAGTTTAATATATTTTATTTTGCTTTGAAAGCAACCAGTTTCGCCAATTCATTTTACCATTTTCAGGCTCCATACACTATTTTCAAATCAACGAACTTATTTTATAGCACCATAAAACTGGGTATTTTGAATTCCAATCATTTTATGGTGCTATACGATAAGTTTGTTGGTTGGAAAAAAGCATATGGGGCCAGAAGATAGTAAAATGAATTGCAGAAATGGGTTGCTTTCAAAATAAAATAAAATATCTTAAAGTGTAAGGCTGCTGGTAAAGTTTATTGAACTGAAAATTACAAACTTGTGTGGCATCAGAAGGTCACCAGTTTGAGCACCTGCTTTAAGTAAACAATTCCCTAGTTACCAAAAAGGCCCTTTCCAGGGCTGACATAATTTGTAAAAGATTTCTGTGTGTGAACTAATAGCTGTTGACAGGTTTTTTCCTGGTACGTCTTATCATGAAACTACATTGGATGTGTTGGGACCCTGGCAGATTTGCCCCCAGAGTGTAAGGCTGGCATGCTACCACCAAGCGTGCGGGCTGCCTTGAATACATGGCGATCTCCGGCAGGCAAAGCATTTGTGGTCATGCATTGTCAAGAGCATCTGGCAACAGGGCGATCCTGCAGCCAATCGGAGTGCGTGGTGCCAACTTTCCATAGTTTAAAAATTGTGCGTTGTTGACCTAAACAACATTAGTAATTTTAGTTCCTATTGGCATCAGCTATCCAGGGTTAACATTTCATAACACAATTTTTCTCCCCCCTGTATATGCACAAGTTGCAGGCAGATGGTGTGGCAGACACCTCGCCGTGCACATGCCTCCCACAGGCAGCCTCCAGTGGCTGACCCGAGCTAATACAGTTGCTGACCTATTCAAATACACATATGCATCGATACCACACTAGGCATACTCACACTCGCGCGCACACACACACTAGTAGCAGGATACAGCACAAGCCACCGTCATGTGAAGTGAACATCCAGGCAACGAAGGAGACACCAGTGGCCTGATGAGAAACACATCCATCGGCTTCAGAGTGGCAGCAGCCAGTGCCACTGGAGGGAGCGTGATGATGTGCCAGGCAGACAATGGAGCATAGGGCCAGAAAGCGGGAGGATGCGGGCATGCACAAGGACGATGGGCCCACACGTTGCTTGATGACAGCGCTGGAGAACAGGGTGCGATCATCATCAGCAGGCAGGTCCCAGTGTAGAGGAGATGGGACTCGATCCACAGGCGATGATGGCTTAGGCAATGATGGCGAGGGGTTCGGTGCAGGCGGCCTGACTGTACAGCAGGCTGTGACAGTGGACTGAGCCAGAGGCAGACCAGAGCCCACTGCTGAGAAGCTAGAACCCCAAGCACTACACATGGAAGAGGCAACCAATGCAATGGGCTTGCCTACACAGCAGGTGACGACAGGCATGGGGGTGGACTGTGGCGACGGGGGCCACACCCATGAACTGGTAGCTACCGGTGGCAAGTGGGGCCGCAACTGATCAAAGTGGTGAGCCACCAGTCCATCGGCAGTATGGATGGCACAGAGGTGACTTCCCCAGTGGCAAACAACAGTGGCTGTTATCCACTTGGCCAGCGACCTAACGCTCATGCCCACAACAGCGATCCCAGCAAGAAGCGGCCGATCTAACATGCCAGCTGCAGGTGCGGCACAGGCCACAGAAGTTGGAGGAGTATTCATACCTGCCGACTGTAAAGGAACTTGGCTGGGCTCTGCTCCATCATAGCCAAGAAGCGATAGGTGCTCAGAAAATGGAGAAGGGCATCGTCCAGTGAAGAATCCACAACAAACTTTTGCATTTCGGATTTGAACATATGCACTAGTCGTTCTGCCTTGCCATTTTATTGAGGATTGAATGGTAGAGCCATAATATGACAAATGCCGTGACAGGAACGAAACAGTTGAAAGGTGTGAGAAACGAATTGGGGGCCAGTATCGGAAACTAAGTACAAGGCAATCCCACAATAGAAAACACTCTCAAAAGCATACAAATTGTGACCTCGTCCAATGTCGATGCACACCTGTGAATGTAAGTAAACGCAGAAAATGCATTCGCAACCGGGAGCCAATAGGAATTCAAGAAGGAGCCTCCAAAGTCTGCATGAATACATTCCCATGGCTGGTAGGAAGGGGACAAGAGGGACAGGGAGGCCCTGGTAGCTGCCTGTTGTTGGGAACACTGCTCACAGGCCACGACAAAACAGACAATTTCGCCATCAATCCCTGGCCACCAAACATGTCACCTAGCAAACAGTTTAGAGTGTGAATCTCCCCAGTGTCCCTGGTGGAGAGTGTGTAGAACCTTGCACCATAATGACTACTCTCGGAGAGAGGTCTTCCATAAACAACTGCAAAACACAATCAGGAACGGAGAGGTGATACCATAAGGAAACATAATTGTGCAGGGGGTCCAAAGCCCAACCCGGTGGTTTATCAGCCCAGCTCTGATGAATAGACTGCGTTACCTGACTTAGAACTGGGTTGGTGCCAACGGCAGCTGTTGTGCGTGAGCTTGAAATTGGGAAACCCGCCACTGTAGCTTGCATTTCAACATCAAGATGGAAGCAAAACAATTCTTCGTGATCAAAGTTGGAATCAGGACCCACAGGAAGGTGGGCAAGGCATCTGCATGGGCATGTTTAGATGTAGGTCAAAAATGGATGTCATAATCATAGTGAGACAAGAAGAGTGCCCAGCATTCTAGGGAGTCACAGCTCCTTGTGCAGGCCTTGGCCTATACAGTGCTGGGCCTGCCTGTTTACCACCACCACAGGCGCTTCCTTGTGCAAGCTATCTGTTGTCCTAGTGGGTACATCTTATGGCACTAATGCCACATTGCCCCTCGGTCCAATTTGGTAACTCACTGCTTGAGAAACTTCAAAAGATTGTGCTATTTACAAAACTACCCCATTGGAGGGTTTTCACAGAGTAAAGCCTTCTGACACACTTCATTGTCCGAAGCTAAACAGATAATTGTGTTGTGCCCAATGTGGTCGACATAAGAGTCATTATGGGCGTCAGTAACAGATTGACACTTAAGGCTAAGGCCATGAAGTTCAGCTGCCCAGCTCCTGGATGTCTGATTTGGTTTCTTGTGGCATCCGTAGAATTCAACTCGTGTTGCTACGACATGCGTTCATTTGCAGTGGTAAGTGGACAATAAACTGCATGTGTGATCAAAAGTAAGAGCTGCTGGTTCTTGTAAAGGGGCAATCTGACACAACAATTAACACATTTTAGGTGGAATTCACAAGAGTAAGAAGGCTGTGCACAAATTCAAGACTGTCACAGCGAAAGCCAAAGAACGCTGTCTTAGTCTTTTTCCATTAGCTTACCAATCCTCAGCCAAATCAACATATGGAGGAAAAGGGGGTGTATGCACTGGTGGAATAGTACCCTGTCTGTTCATGGAAGCTGACAAAGTGGTCACTGCTGAAGTAAGCCGTTCAGGTAGGGCCAATAGCATATCCGACAAAACAGCATTTAAAGACTGCACATGCAGATACCATTCCATCCTCGTCGCCAGTTGTGTAGTAACCAAGTAATAAAAGAAACCAATCCACGTAACACAAATATGGCTTTATTCATAAACCTCTGAATTATAACAGAAATAGTCTCTCATGAATCCACACATAGTGAGACACACAACAAATAG
Organism: Schistocerca cancellata; assembly: GCF_023864275.1. NCBI lineage: Eukaryota > Metazoa > Arthropoda > Insecta > Orthoptera > Acrididae > Schistocerca > Schistocerca cancellata. Next base: position 1,138,254,283 of record NC_064626.1, on the reverse strand, counting down.
TGTGAACGGTACAACTAGATGAACATAGAGGAGCTCAGTCAACACTGCTCCACATGTGTATATTTACGAGTCGCTGGCAGGTGGTGCGGCGTATACTGCGCCTCGCACACACCTACCACAATTGGCCTCCAGAGGCCGGCCCGCACTGATACAGTTGCTGGTTGCAGCCCGCTCTGATACAGTTGCTGGCTGATTCAAACGTACATGTGTGGCAACACCACACTTGGCACACTCACACGCACTAGTAGCAGGATTAAACATCCTTATAATGTTGATGTTCCAGCCTGGAGTTTCCGTTATTTGATAAATTTCCTTCAGATGGAAAAACTCCTGTCCACAATTGAGCACAGGTTTAAAAAGCATCCTTGTACGAAACTCAGTTGCCCTTTTCTGGTATGATATCTTGCAAACCATGGATGAAGGACATCAGGCAGAGTCCATATTCCTAGATTTTCAGATAGTGTTTGACACGGTGCCCCAAAACAGGTTCCCAATATGTGAATTTCTAAAGGACTAGTTAAGTAATAGCACTCAATAAATTGTCCTGGATGGTGAGTGTTCGTCAGAGATGAGGGTATTGTCAGGGGTGCCCCAGGGAAGTGTGATTGGGCCAGGCCACTCTTATTCTCTACATGCATAAGTTGTGTGACAGATAGGGTGAGCAGCAGTCTATGGATGTTTGCTGATGGCTGTGGTGCACGGGAGAATGTCATTGTTGACTGAATGTATGAGGACAGAAGATGACTGAGACACAATTTCTTGGTGGTGTGGTGATTGGCAGCTTGCTCTAAATGTAGAAAACTGCAAGTTAATGCAGTTGAGTAGGAAAATCAACCCTGTAATGTTTGAATACAGTGTTAGTAGTGTGCTGCTTGACAGTCATGTTGATTAAATGTCTGGGTGTAACATTCCTAAGCTGTATCAAATAGAACAAGCACATAATGATAGCTGGGAAGGCAAATGTTGACTTCGGTTTTTTGGGAAAATATAGGGAAGTGTGGTTCATCTGTAAAGGAGACCGCATAGAGGAGACTAGTGCATCCCTTCCTTGAGTAGTATTCGAACTAGAATGGAAGGGTTGTGTCAAACCACTGATACATTTAATTTGGGTTCTAGGTATCCATTTGAACTATGGTACAAACCACCCCCTTCCAAGCACTGTGGTGTGCAAAATAGGTGGGCAGTTGTGCAGAACCTGGGTCAGTGGTGTAAGGGTCTCCTCATCAACAGGATTGTGGAGGTGGCCAGGTGCCAGTGCACCTCTCAGACATGCATTCCTAGGGGTGCAGCAAATAGGTTGGGCAGTTACATTCTGAACCAGTATGATGTACGAATATCACATGATTCTCTCATTTCTATCGAAGGTAATTTGGGGACTGTGTGGTGCCTTGACAGGACCCTCGAACCTGTTGTCTTTTTTCACACTCAGTGTTCTGCTTGCAGATTTTGGTTTCAGAGATATGTAAAGATGTACACTTTTGAACACACTACATGTAGTTTTATCTTATTGATTTCCTTCTGTTTCACAGTGATGGTACTACTTTTTTCCCTTCTTCTTCATCTTTTTTTTTTTTCTTTTTTAATGAAATCCACAGATATAGACCACAATATTCGACCAAGATTGTGACCAGTAAAATATAAAATAATAAGAATAGTTTTGATTGTGTTTCTGATTATTTGGCATCTGGTTATAATGAATATTAACTGTCTGCATGAGGCGGAAGTGTTAACCATTTCTGGATGCCCTAGCAGATGTCCCACTAACCTGTTTCTTCTTCTCATTGGGACTTCCCTCCTGATACATTCTAGCACTGATTCAGTGTCTATTTTATCTGTCCATTGTATTAACATTTTTCAGTTACACATCCTTTCAAGCACTTGAAGTTTCTTCTAATCGTCCTCATTTCCCTTCTATACAGTGCTGTGCTCCAGAGATATACTTTTAGGAACTACTTCATTTCCATAACAGTATCTTATATCAGTAGAACTGTTTTGTTGAAGAACGCTTGCTTTGCATTTACTAGTCAGTTTCTTATATCTCCTTCAGTTTGTCCATCATATATAACGTTACTGCTTAGCTAGGAGAAAACCAAACCATCAAGCAAGTCATTACTCTCCTTTCTAATACTCTTTGTCACCTTCATTTTAGCTTTGTTTCTCCTTAAAGCATATTCTTGGATAGTATGGTGTACATTCCTTGAATAGTCTCTCCAGTCTTCTTTACATCCAGCCAGAAGGGTCATGTGGCCATGACTTGCATACTTTAGAATTGGCTCATCTAGCCAGTTACAGGGTAAGCTACAGCTTGAAATGGAATTAGGACTGTGGCATAGGAAGTAAAACAAAAAGTACCTAAATGATGTATTCATGCCTCTGCTTCATACTAATCAGTTTTCTCCTTTCAAAATTTTAACAATAGGTATGTTTATGTTTTACACATCCATGTGTGTGTAGAGTGCATGTACATTTTTCCACAGGTGCTGGATGTCAGAGAGATAGTTCCTTGCCTGGGCATTGTGAGTGTGGCCGACGGCTCTGTCTGCAGCTGCCCTTTTCTCACAATAAACAATGACAAGGAAGTGGAATTTGTGTCTGTGGATGAATCTGATTTGTCTGTAGATATAATTGTAACACTGAAGACAGAGGCTCTGAAAAATCTCAAGGTTGGTATTTTTTTATGTTAATGAAAGAGAGAGAAGTGTGGTTAGTAAGATGTGGTGTGCAATAGTAGTACTAATTAAGGGGTGCTCTATGTGGTGTATTATAGTTCATACTCAGTTAAAATGTATCGTGCTTGAATCACATTTGCTCTTTGCGAAATATGTCCCAGGTTTCATAGTCAATACCGGGACTCTCAAATAGAAAAATACAAACTTCTAGAGTAAACATGAGACTGGATTTGGATCGAGCCCCAAAGGCTGAATGTTGATTGAGTCCCAAATCTTTTGATCAGCAGTCTGGCATATAACCACTTAAATACCAACACATAATTTTGTTAAATAACTGGCTGATAGAGATCACTTTCCTGACTGACCAGTTTAAGCACATTTGAGCATTTTGGTAGTCAAATAATCATCCTCTTATGATTACTGACTTATCTAGAACTTTATACCAATTGTATAGCTATCGCTGTTTGGGTCTGGAGAGAGTTTTTGTGCCAGATGTTTAACATTATTGGCAACTGTAGAACTTCTTTTACTTACTGTTCATTGCAAATAATACTAATTTCACTTTTTTACCCTGGTACAATGAATTGCCTTTCAAATTTTTCATATGAATTACAAGTCATCTCCAAGGATTTTTATGTAAGCAGTTATTATCTGCACTCATTACATCACCAACATTCTCCTTAACCTAATGTTACGTCTAGTGGGGGAAAAAAGAAATTTATAATTCAACAATGTGTAAGTGTTTACAAAAGCTCCTTTAGTATTTATTTCTCGCTTAAACTTGTATTTGTGCAAAACTAAATCCATGCTTATGTAGTTTCACTGGATTCTTAACTGAAGGTTGCAATTTAACTTGACTTCATCTGCAAAACTTTGCTAGTCAAAGTTGATCCTAGTTCATGCTAAACAGTCTGAAATTAAAATTTATACAATGCAGATTTAAAAGTTCAGCTTTATTTGTGTTCAGTACTTGCACTGAACCAAGATCAATTACTTTATACAAGGGCCATCCAGAAGGCAACAGATGTTTTGAAATAAAAAATAACAATATGGCAAAACCAAATTTTATTATATACTCTTTAAAGATACATTCTTAAACTATTTTTCTATGTAATTGCCATTCAAATTGAGGCACGTGTCATACTTCGGCACAAGTTTTTCAATACCATCTCTGTAGAAAAATGCCTCTGCAATTGCAGCCTGGTTTATACCAGCATGCAGTTTGGCATCAGTATCAAACCATTGTGTAGTGAAACATGTCTTTTTTGCTAGGAAGAGATGCTAGTCACTTGGCACCAAATCTGGGTGCCACCCGTCCAGAACGACACAGGAGCTCTTGGTTACTACTGGAAGTGTGTGGACATGCGTTGCCACGAAAAAACAAATCTTTTGTGCTAAGTTTTCCCAGACGCTTGTTTTGTATTGCCTGCCTTAACTTTGTCAGTGTTGACAATATGTCTCTGAGTTAATTTGTTATTCCATGTTCACAGAAATCAATAAGAATCATTCCCTTAGAGTCTCTAAACACAATAGCTTGATCTTTCATGCTGACAGTGTTTACAAACACTTCCTTGGTTTTGTGGGAGAATTTCCCTGTACTCAATCCACTGACTGCATTTTTGTTTCACAATTGACATGCTTCACCCATGTCTCATCCCCAGTTATGATATGCTTGATAAATTTCTTACCATTTTTCTTGTAATCTTCGAGGAAGGTCAGTACTGCAGCTGCTCTCTGTTTTTTTGTGGTCTTCTCTTTGGATGTAGGGAACCCACCGAGCACAAAATTTGTTGTAATCAAGCTTGTCCACCATAATTTAATGCACCAGGCTCTGAAAAATTTGGGGAAAATTTTGCGAAAGATCCTGTAACAAAATTTTGGTTAGGGATGGTGGGGAGAGACTGGAATTGTGGTAAAAATACAACACTGAAAGATTATTTGATTAAACAGAGAAATGGAAAAGTTTGTTGTTATTCTTGTGTTCCAATGACATCAAGAACGTAGATCACTGTGGCCTCCGCCACTCAAAGATAACTTTGAGACAAATACATATGTTTACTACTAGAACAGTAAAGCTTAGTTCATTGCTTATACATGTCTTGGTTCAGTGTAACTCAGAGTAATCTGTTTCCTGCTGCTGCTGAAGTCATCATCCCAATCCATTTCCTCTGCTAACTGGATCTAGTCACGTGAATTCCATGAAATAAACCAGGTACAAAGTCATTTTATAGTGGTTTATTAATGACAAGCAGCACCACTTCTTCTTGGTGGGAGCCCAATCCACATAACAGGCTACATAGTCACAAAACTGTAGTACAACAATTAGATTATTACATTGATGTGCGACACAGTGGTCACATCTGTGAACTGTCTCCAACTGCCTTTTCTAAGCCTTCTGCTCCCCTGTTTATATTTTCTTAACAAAGGAGTTAACAAAACTATTGTGCAGATTTATAAAATTAACAATTAAAAGTTCAAAGTTATTATGAATAACTATACACAAAACTTTTTGCATTTTAAACTCAAACTAGCTTATACAGTATAAAAGATTTTTACATAAGATATACATTACATTGTACAAAATAGTGAAAAACAACAATGCCAACCTAATTTGTGTTAATTATGGATAATTAGTGAATGCAAAATAATGCTAGCATATATTGGATGAACATGACATACAAGTAAACAAATGAAATAATAAATTTTATGAAATTTAATGTATTACACGAAATCACTTATTAGATACAATTGAAATTACAAAACTTTCAATGAATTACCTCTTCAGAGAGTATTTCATTGGGGCATCGGAAAAGGAATGAAAACAATAACCCCCAAAAAGGTGTGGGTATCTGCAAGAGCCAAAGCTCTTCTTTGGAAAAAAAAGATATGCTTTCAAATGGAGAATAATCATAAGTGCTACAAAAAGAATAAACCTTACAACTAATATAATTCTGTAAAGACAGTGAATACAGTGACATATTTTTAATTCTTGTCTACAGCCTTCATGGAATTGGTTTCCAGGTGTTCTTTCAAGTCACCCATTTTATGGTTCTTGCATTTCATTGTCTCTTTGTTCCAAAAAAGAGTCCTTCAATTATGTTTCAGGCATCGCTTTACAAGTGACCTGAAAGTTCCAATCTGCATCAGCTCACAAAATATTGATACATAAATTCAAGTACATAAGAAAAGACATATACATAAGAAAATATCATAGGTTGTAAAAATATGAGAACCTACATAACTGGATTAATATTTCAAGAAATTATTTTACAATATTCATAAGAATAGTTTCTTTATCATATATTGCTCATCTCCTGAGTCTCAGTCATATTCATTAGGATATAGTGTAATATTTGTCTTGGAAAAAATGGTGACAAAATATTTGTTTACAAATTCAAATAAGTGTCATTAGTATTTCACCTTGTACAGTCTCAGTTAATTCTCAATACACATTTTATCAATACAATGACTTTCACTGTAAGTCATGTGCCAGACCCTCTTTTAATCTAACAATCAAGACCCTTCCTCTTTGACAACACTAAGATTAAACCTGGCAACATTAGGACAACATCTGACAGAGTTAGGGCAATGACAAACCAGACAGCTTTATAAAAACTGACACCACATAGGCAAATTTAAGTCCAACTTTAGGTAAATTTTTCATTATTGTTCTTGTAGAAAACCTTTGAAGCAAATGCTGGCAATTTCTTGTTGGTGAAGCAAAATTATGTCAGTATATTCTAATATTTCATAACTTATTTCCTTTCTCTTCCATACATAAGTCTTCGTGAACTGTGTATTACTGTTTTCTCTTCCTTGCATGTGGCTACATTTAAACAACCTCTCATCATCAAGTCTCATAATCTTATGTATCTCATGGAAAAATATGTGTAAAAGTCATATATGCTTAAACAACAATATACAAATAAAACCATTGTAAAACGCTAATATTTTTAAGCGTTTCATTCAGTTTCTTCCAAATCAATTTCACCTCAATATTTCAATCCACAAAGCAACATACTAACCTTCGTGTATAAGTCTAGAAAGAAATATGTACATAGCTCCCAAGTCTAGAAACAGATACGTACATAGCTCCCTCATAAATGCATTCTATGTGTGTTGTCTCTCTAACTTATCTGTTTTATCTTAAATTGTGTGTGACACAAATGTACCCATAAAAATTCTTACTCTGAGTATATCAAAATCATTAAGTGTTTGGTCATAACATAAACATAGCAGAATCACAACTGTTTTGTCTTGGTTCTAGAACACAGCATCTCTTGACAGAAATCTTCAGCTTTCATGTGAAATATTGTTAATGTGGAAATTGTGTTTTGATTATCCTTCAAAATTTTCAAACTTCATATCTACTTTGCTCTTGTTTGACACAGATAGAATGTATCTTTCTCACTATTAATTTCCTCAAATTCTCATCATCACGGTATAGTAAAATGCATTCAAAAAGCATTTTCTGTAAAATCCATCACCTCACAATCAGTGTTATCCTCTACTTGTTTGAAAATTAAACAACAAAAGTTTAGAACAGAAAATTCAGTGTAGTATTCAATAATTTTAAAAATTTTTTGAAATAAGCTTATGTGGTCACATAATTACTTAGGTATGTCTTAAAATAACAGGAAAAAATCTGCTCTCATTCATAAAACGTAACATAGAATTCAGAATATGATAGTCATGTTAAAAAAATTTGATAGTTATCTTCAATTATTGATAGACGTGTAATTAAGCTGTGTACGTGGAATGCAGCACTGGTGTGTTTCTGTTGAGCAAATGTCACATTAGCTGGGGCACCTTACGTATGCCACACTCATGGTACATGAAGTGTGTGTGTACCCCCCTGAGGGTTTGCAGTTATTGAAAATATGGTTTGAGCTGAGTAATACAGGGTGTGCATAAAGTCCAGGAACACTTTTAATTATTTATTGCACCAGAACCAAACATTGTACAGATATCATACATGTGTCATATTGAAGAGAAACCCTGAAAGTTATTTTTCATGTGTACCACCACAGCGTAGTTGGGTAATTTGCCGACAGTCAGTGCTAGTTGCATACATGGCGAATTCAGCTGCGGAGCGAGCTCTCTCTGTGTTGGAGTTCGACAAAAACGTGTGCTATTGCTATGAACAGGCATAATTGTCTAATATGGGGTACAAAGCATCCACATGAATGCATTGAATGTGAGCGTGATTCCGCTAAGGTAAATGTTTGTTGTGCCTTGTCATGTCGAAAACTGTACGGGCCATTCTTATTTGCTGAAAGCACTGTCACTGGATATTCCTACTTGGACATGTTGCAGCACTGGCTGATGCCTCAAATGCAATCAGACTCTCCATTCATCTTTCAGGAGGATAGGGCTCCACCCCATTTTCATCGTGAAGTTTGTTGGTTCCTGAACATGGAGCTGCCGCATCGATGGATCGGCCATGCTACAGAAGGGGACAGCTGTTTCGTGAAATGGCCACCCCGATCACCAGGTCTCTCTCCGTGTGACTTTTTTCTGTGGGGACACATTAAAGATCTGGTGTATGTACCACCTCTACTATGTGATGTAGCAGAGCTCCCTGAGAATATACTGGAAGCGACTGCTACAGTCGATGATGCTATGCTGAGACAGGTATGGCAAGAATTCGATTACCATATTGACGTCTGCCGGGTCACTCGTGGTTCGCATATTGAATGTTTGCATAAAAAAAAAAAATTAAAAAAAAACCTTCAAAGTTTCTCTTCAAAATGAAATATGTATGACATCTGTAAAATGTTTAGATCTTGTGCTATAAATAATTGATAGTGTTCCCAAACTTTATGTACATCCTGTATTTCTTAATCCAAAAAACTTCTTTGACCTAGGATATATCAAACGGTAAGGATTAGGACGAAGTATCTCTAGAATTTCAAATGGTCCAATGTAAATACCAAAAAATTTCTTTATTTCCTTATTGATGGCTTTACACTTTTCATAACTTTTGGTTAATACCAGATCCCCTACCTTATATTGAATTACTATAAGTTTCTTATCATGTTTTTGGTTTCCTTGTCTTGTGGCATAATTCCATATTGTCCGTAACAATTTTGTCTCTGTCATTTGCAATGATTTCAGTATGAGCTGGATAATCTACTAATTTATTCAAAATATGTTCTGGTTTTTATCATACTGTATTTCATATGGTGTGAAACCTGTGGTAGTGTGCTGTGAACTATTCAGTACATCTTCAAATTGATTGAGGTACCAAGATCAGGTTGTGTAATCTTTTGCACAGTATGCCCTGCAAAGCCTACCTATTTTGCACATGTACCCCTATGTTGGATTGGACAATAGTGAATAAATGGATATTAAAAAATGTTTTATTTTTTCATAGCTAGTAAATCCTTTCCATATGGCTGAAGTGAACTGACTGCCATTACCTGATAAGATTGGTTGTGGCTTACCCACTTTCAAGAAATTATCTTTAGTAAAACACTGAATAATTTTCCTGCTGGTTGCTTTCCTCAATGGATACAATTTTATAAATTTTGAAAACAGCAACTGCAACTAAAATATAACAATAACTATCTTTGGAGCAAGGTAGTTTTCCAAATAAATCAATGACAATTAGTTCAGACTTAGCTTTTGGGCACATACTTTCCATAACACACTGATGCTTTTGATTGGAGCCTTTAACTGTTAGACATCGATCACAAGTTAACAGACAATTCCTATCTCTTCTAGAGATATTATTGAAATATACATTTTCCTTCAGTTTTTGTATACATTTCATTATGCCACAGTGTTCATAACTCTGGTGTATGTATTTAATTAACGTATATACATGTTGTTTGGGCCATCATACTTTCCAACTGTCCGAGTCGGGACTACTTCTTCAAAATAGAATCCCTTTAAAAACCTGATAATATAATTTCACTTTTTCATCCCCTTTTTACCCATATAACTCTTTACTAATTTCCATTCTTCATCTTGATTTTGGTTACACATTAACTGGTTACAGATATTAGCAATTTCCTGCTTTCCTTTTATTCTCTATATGTACATATCTGAAAATTTTTGTTGTTCTGTAAGTTTTCATTTTCTTGTTAGCACCCCCCCCCCCCCTCCCTCCCCCTGGAAATCTAGACAGAGCATCTGCTATCACATTTCACAGTTTGGTCTCCTTTTATGTAATGTATTGTGTAGTTAAATTGTGATAGGAAAATAGCCCAGCTAGTAATTCTGTCATGAAACAGTTTGCATTCCTGTATGTAGCTCAAAGCTTTGTGGTCAGAGAAAACTATTGTTTTATGACCAACTAGGTAGCTCTTAAACTTTTTAAATCCCCAGACATAACTAAGAGTTCTTTTTCTGTGACAGTATAATTTCTCTCGTGTTTCTGTAATCCATCTCCTAACAAAACTGATTGAAAAGTGTTCTATAGCCCCACTGATTTCTTTCTGCTGAAAAAGCTGTACCCCAAACCCATAATCACTTCCATCAGTTATAAGACAGAATGGTAATGCCCAATCAGGCCTAGGAAGGATTTTACTGTTGCAAAGTTTCTTCTTAATTTCATTGAATGCCTCTTGACATTTAGTCGTCCATTCCCAAACTGAATTTTTCTTAAGAAGTTCTCTGAGACATGGTGCATTAAGTGCCTGCGTACATACATATTTATGGTAAAAGTTTGCCAAGCCATAAAATGACGTAAGTTGCTTTTTATTTTTGGGTAATGGAAATTCCTGTATGGCCATGAGTTTATCTTTGTTTGGCAGAATCTCCTTTTTACTAATAATGTGGCTTAAAAATTTAATTCTGTAACTCCAAATTTACATTTCTCTAATTTCAAAGTCATACCCCCCTGTATAAACTTTTTTTCCAATTTGCCTTAAAGTTTCAATATGTTCTTCCTATGTGTTACTAGTTACTAAAATATCGTCCACATAGATTACCAATTTGGACAATAATTTCCTACCTAAGACATATAAATTCAGCAACTGAAATGTTAAGTCCAAATGGCACTATACAATATTGATAGCTTTTTCCATTATATAAAGATGCAGCATACTGTCTTGAATTTGGCTCTTAAACAATTTGGTGTAACCTTGATGTCAAATCTAGACTGGAAAAAATATTTTGTGTCACTGAATTTATTCAATAATTCCTCCAGGGATTCAGGATAATCAGTTTTCCGTCCAAGGAATTTGTTCAGATAGTGAGAATCCAAAACAAGCCTAACATCTCCATCTTTCTTAGAAACAACATCCATCGGATTATTGTACTGGCTGCTGCTCCTTTCCACTATTCCCCATTTTTTGCATCTTCTGGAATTCTCTCTCCACTAATTTTCTTTTGCAAATGGAGACCCCATATGGTTTGATAAAAAATGGATCATGCTGTTTCATTTTTAATCTGCAGACATAATTTTTAACTCTTCCTGGCTGATTACAAAAAATGTCACAATATTCCCGCAGAAACTGATCTAAATCTTTTCTCTCATAATTGGATAAGCTATCTGCAGTACTTACTTTATCACTGACTAACCGTGAAAAACTATTACTATCAAAATTGTCCTCCTGTTCCTTCTCTAAACCTTCAATGCACTTGTCATCAGAAAATTCAATTTCTCTTATTTGATTACTGCAATTTTCTGTATACTTTAAATGTTATTTGGCCTTACCAGAACTACCAGATTTTGGTTCTGTGAAACATATTTTTAAGTTTTCCCAATAAAAAATTGCATTTGCTTTTATTATTCAATTCATGCCCAACAGAATATCTTCATTTAGGTCTACCACCACAAAACATCCTTGTTCAAAAAATAAATCCCGAATTAAAAATGAAATCAAAGCCTTTTTGGAAAGTGATTTGCTGCACATACCTGTAGTTCCCTTGATCTTATCACCTATTACAGGAAATTCTATGTATGAAGCACTGTTTTTCAACCTTTCTCTTACTTTATCAGATATACAACAGATAGAACTACCCGTGTCCATTAGACACATGCCTTTCCTATTGTCAATTGTTATTTCAAAATATGGACTACCAGGTAACTCTTGTTTATCAATTTTCACTTCCTCCATTAATAAATCACCTTCTATTTCTTTAAAATCTAAATAATTCATGGCAATTGTTTATTCGCTGAAACTGTTTCTAAATCACACAAAGACATATCACCATTAGACTGAATTTCTTCTGGATGTGACAAACTACTGCTTTCTGTGTAAGAGGGCTCACTAATTATACCTTGCTGCCTGCCTGAATTATTACTTATCTCATTGTTTATTTGTGTGTATTCCATGATTTAATTATTCTCAAATTCCAAATAATATCATCACTGCTACATTTCACTTCACTGACTTCTTGCTTATTTAAAACCCCTAAAACATTGTAACCTATCTTCTTAGTTTGTTCAGTCTTATCATTACTCTTAGCCAAAATCTCCCTGACATCAGTAGAAGACCACTGATTTCCATGTACCTTATCATCACTCATCAAATCTTCAATACCTACTAATTGACTATTATTAACTTCATCTTCCAATACATATACAGAATCATCCCATCAAGCTCCTCTTTAAACAAAATATCATTAACGTCATCACTGTCATCGTCATCATCATCATAATCATAATCATCATCTGAGTCACATGCATCAGCATGGACCTCGGCTACAACATCAAATCTCCCCTACTGCTACATCATCATCTGAATCAGCTACTAAAGTATCAATATTTTTGGGTACAAGGGTATCATTTTGGCTTACTACTACATCAGACAAAACTGGTTGATCATCATTAACAAACAAACTAGCAATACTGTAATCATCATTATAACCATCCTTGGATACACACTTGTTGTCAAATAAATTTGTCAGGTCCTCTTCACTAAGCTTATAACTATTTTGTGTCTTTGTGTCTTTGTGTCATCATTACTCATTCCTTTTAACATATAGTTCCAAAATTCATAGTGCTTATGTACATTATTAACATGGTAGTTCCTATTGTTATCCCTTCTATTTTCATTCAATATGTTAACCTTTCTGCTTGAGAGGTCAATTTGTGCCTTTCTCTCGCTAAGAAAGTCGCACACCAGGATGCAGGCCACACATAATCCTTTTACCACTAGAAAAAGCACACTTTATGGTTTCTTTCCCAAGGCATAATTCCACCCACACCTGGTATTGAATATTCTATGTCTGTGTGCTAATGGCTCCAGTAACATGACAGTTTTGCACTGGGTAAGTAGGCAATTTGCGGTTATGACTTAAAGTTTTGAAAAAATCATAGCTCAGTACATTAGTTGTAGCTCCTGTTTCTACATATATTTTTATTGAAATGTTATTTATTCGTGCTTTTAATATGGTTTGCACTATTTAGACCTCCTTATTACCACATTTATTCAGTTCTGTTAATAAATCCCATTGCGTGGTATTGCCTTCTCGGTATCTCAGCATGCGGATATTGTTTTGGAAATTGTCCTGAGATGTGCCCCCGCTCCGTCCATCGACCAACAATGGGGAGCTTATTGCGGTCGATTCTCGTTTGACGGTCGTGAAATGTTATTGCTTCCTTCACCTGCCATTTCAATGATCCCCACACCGCTATTACTACCCGTCCAAGGCTGTGGTATCACATTTGTGTTTGGCATTGTATTCTGGTTGTCATCTTGGTAATTATTACTACTTACTGTAGGTGGTTGCTGCATTGAACTATGCATCCACTGCACCGCATAGTTGTGATTATTCGGACTGCTATTTTGATTAGGCCATTGCCCTTCATTCGTACTACGTTTTTGATTCTGATTCCCATTATTGTTGTTGTTATATACTGGACGGTGTCATTCTTCACATCTACATTTTTTGCTATACGGCATCTGACCATTTCCTTTTCTCCCATTATGTTCATTATGTTGTTCTCGTTTACTGTTGTTGTTGTTCCTGAAGTTGGGATTTGAATTCCGGTTTTCATGTTTCCTCAGCGAAAAGTTCCCATTTTCTCAGTCTTGATTCGTCCGGCATTCCTCTTGTGATAGGTCTATCTTGTCTAACACCAATAAATATCTCTCCTGATCGTCTTCTGCAACGTTGTTTAATTTATCAGGGATGTGACCTGGAAAGCGAAGATTTAAAATACTTATCACATCTAGTGCAGATATAGGCTCATCCCAAAATCTCATCTTATTAATGTTATTTTCAAAATATTTCTGCAGGGTACCTTGTTTTGAATTGAACACCTCAGGGCTACAGACTTCCATCCTAAGGTGTTTTTGTATTGCCTTTGACCAATAGCAGTCTAAGAATGCCTTTTCAGATTGTGCAACGCTCTTACAGTTATCAATAATTTAATTCGCCCACAGGGCAGCGTCACCCTGGATATGCGCTATTATAAACTGAATCTTTTGTCGATCATTCGACGCACTGGGCAAAATATTCTGAAATCCCTTTATAAATATCACAGGGTGCACCGATTTCTTTTCTGTTGTAAACTTGAAAGTGAGAGTGTTTTATTAGACTCTCATCAGTAGTGGTAGTTACAGTAGAAGAATTTGCCCCCATTTGATTATGCATTGGCATACTCCTCCGTACATTTACGTCTAATCTATCAGAATTCAGTACGGGCTGATATGACCCATATGTGCTGTTTGCGTTGCCGTGAGTATTTTGGATTAGTGTATCTCCGTTATCATATATCTGTGCCTGTGAACGCGCACGTTCTATTTCGGATATACGATGTGTGATCTCTTGTTGCCACTGTGGCACTGGAGATTTGTAGCTCGATTCAATTTTTCGCCTGCGAGTTGATGCGCTTCGGTTGTGTTCTTTTTACAAACAGCTACGCCATTGGTTACTTGCTGTATAGCAGCCTTTACTTTATTTTCTGTTTGTTCCGAGATCTGACTGTCCTTCTCAGTTAACCAATCTTGGAATTCCTGTTCTACTTTCTTAGCTTATTTGACTAAATGTTGGTCTGTAGTTTCCTTTTGCACTATTTCAACAGTTTCCATACAGTTTGTAAGTTGTTCGACCTCGTCTTTTATAATGATATGTGTCATTTGCAATGTTTGCACATCTTGTGCCATGTTGCTGACTATGTTCGGCAATTCGGTTTATGTCATCTTCATTTCATTTATCTCCAACTGTACTTTTTTGAACTGTTCATTCATGTGCTCTATTAATGCTTTATCTGTTTCTTCGGCTTGTTCCATTATTTGTTTAGCTAGCTGGTTATTTCATTCCTCCATGATCCTATGCCTTTCTTTCATTTTTTCTTCCTGTAACCTGTCCCTTTCTTCTAACTTCCTGAGGAATTCCACGAACGTGTCAGGTATTGGTGAACATAGGGGCGTCATCATTAATCTATTCATTGTGATACTGCTACTTGCCCTAGTAGCGGCTATCTGTTCTGGTACTTCTATGTACTGACTAGATCATGGTGATTCACCCGAAAATAGCTTATCACCCTTATCATTCCTATGGTTACTAGTAACTTCTACCATCTTCGTATCACGATCAATATCACTTAGTAACGGAACATAATACTGCATATTTGTATCCTGATTCTGTTGTGGCTTCATAACTCGGCCAACTTTACCCATATTAACAAGAAATTCACACAAATTGCTTCACATGCTTTAACAGTATACACTTTCACTGGCTACAGCCTTACAGTATACCTACTTACTACAAATACTGGTTCTGATCTACAGTAGCATACTATGCTTTCTAAAAAAGAATGGTTAATATTTCTAAACTCACAGTACTATGACTTGCTTAAGGGGCTCCGGAAAGGCTCAAAATCATGAAAAGTTCAATTTTTACTTTTTTTCATTTTTTGAATCTGCAGACTATTACCTTTTAATAGATATATAATTTATTCAATTCCGAAGACTACAACTATTTTTAAAATTTTTTTGAAATGTGTTCTACATGGGCGTGACCCACTGTGGCGCTGTTAAACTGCTGTCAAATGGTGTTATTATTAACGTCCGTGTTCATCAGGTACATTTTAGTGATGTGAGATAAAGTATGTGTTGTGGCTAACCTATTTTCAGAGACTTAGCAGCACCTGAACTGTTGAAAAAGTGTATTCACGGAAAAACTCAAAACCCCAATGAAAGTGTAAATAGTGTTATATGGTCGACAATCCCCAAGACTGTATTTGTTGGAATAGAAACACTTCACTTTGGTGTGTATGATGCTGTTGCGACTTTCAATGATGGCAACATTGTAAGGTGCAAGGTATTTAGAAATATGGGAATGAAGATAGGTTCTAACATGGTACGAGCGATGCTTGCTTTAGACAAGGAACGCCTTCGGGCTGCAGACAGGGCTGTAAAGAGTCTAGAAATACAAACAAGAGTAAACAGGAGGAGGAACAAGAGGAAGCTGGAGGAGGAGTTTGCAGAGGATGAAGATAAACCATCCTATGAACCTGGAATGCACTAAAAATTAATCCAATCTTTGTTGCTCGATTCCCAAAACTTTTATTTTCTCATACTAATTACATGTTTTCTAAGGATCTTCCAAACATATTTGTTTCAAACTTACAGTAAATGTTACACAGTACCTTCTGCATAATTTAACACAGCATTTTTCCAAAAAACTGTATATTTTTGAATATATAAATAAAAAATTGCAAAAAAATGTTGTGAATTTTCATTACAATTGAAAAAAAATCATCTTTAATAACTGAACGAAAATTTTGTACAATCCCTGTGTTAAGTTGTAGCCCATATTCCAATAAATAATCTGTAAAAAGTTCAACTTCCTACCTCAAATACTTTGTGAGGAAAGATGTAATTTATAAGCGTTATTTTAACATTGCAAGTATAGGGCGTTCCAGAGCCCCTTAACAATTGTTTTCACAAATACAAACTATTTCCTACTCCATTACACACCATTTACCATCTGTGCTCCTGTTCTTCGATGATACCAAGCCCATGCAGCAAAAATTGATACCTAGTGGTCCTTACCTTTTCACTTTCCTGTTTGTATATGTTTCTCTGTCCTCTCAGGGTCTGTCAAGGTTCTTCTCTGGTACACACGTTCGTAACGTTTATACATGAAATAAAAATTTGTCTTGCATTTATAACGATTCCTTACTTTAAACTACGTACGATGAGAATTTAACATTAATTATGTTCATTGAGTATGTAAGACCATTATATGCTGAATACTTTTTAGGAGGCCAAATAAATGTTTGATTTCATTTTAGATGAGTGCCAGGCTCCCTACAAGTTTACAATTTCACTAAATCAAGTCCAGGCCAGAATACACATATATGCCCCAAATGGTATCGCTGAAAATATCTGACCTCTTGCAAATTAAATAAGGATTTGAAATGATTTTATAGCCTCTGCTATGAATGAAAATTGCAAAATAACTTAATATTTAAATCTACCGCGTAATGGCGACCAATTGTTGCTGGTCAGCGATTGCGGCTTGTGGGTGTCGTAGCAGCTGAAAAATACTAATTAATCTCTCTCTTCAAGTGAAACATTAAGATTAGGTGCTTGGATTATCTTGAAATAATAACATGAACTATTTTTATACATGTATTTTAAGCAATAATTCACATACACACCTTAACATCGTCTAGAAGGGAAAACAATAACAACATCTGCAAGCATTAAGTGCTACACATAATCTCCATATAACAAAGAAAGCAGAAAAAAATCTATGTGTTTTGTTCATCTTATATATAGCTACACAAAGATATAAATATTTTATTTCTGTCATAATTTTTACTGAGAGATCAATTATCAGCGATAAGGTCTTTTTCTCATCAGAGTATTTACGTTACAGTTTTTTGTAAATATTAATTGTACAGTTCTTCACAAATGCCTTTTAAGTCTTGTTTGTTTTTAATTTATTCACACTGTCCGTAAAAATCTCCTAAGGGACACTACACCATGTATCAGCATGGACCTCGGCTACAACATCAAATTTCTCTACTGCTACATCATCATCTGAATGAGCTACTAAAGCATCAATATTTTTGGGTACAAGGGTATCATTTTGTCTCACTACTACATCAGACAAAACTGGTTGATCATCATTAACAAACAAACTAGCAATACTATAGTCATCATTATAACCATCCTTGGATACACACTTGTTGTCAAATAAATTTGTCAGGTCCTCTTCACTAAGCTTATAACTATTTTGTGTCTTTGTGTCATCATTACTCATTTCTTTTAACATATAGTTCCAAAATTCATAGTGCCTATTTACATTATTAATGTGGTAGTTCCTATTGTTATCTGTGTGATGTTGATGGTGTGACCTGTGTCTGTTTCTCCTGCTCTTAGCCTGGTTACGAGTTTTTCTTCTCACCTTAAACTGACAGGCCCCAGGTGAGGTGCTTACTCGTTTTCCAGTCTATACTGTCTGTTCTGATTTGAGTTGGTGTTTTGTCTGTAATTATCGCTATTTTGATCTCTGTTCCTGTTACCATAGTTATTTTGTTTGCTACTGTTGTGATAATTTTGATTTTGATAGAACCCACCACTCTGGTGTTGGTACTCTCCCCTATTTTGATTGTTTGATCTGTCATGACTTTGCCATGGATAGTCTAATCTATCCACATACTTCAAAAGTTCTTCAATTGAGTCATTCTGGCCCGTAAAGTAGACCCAATTGAACCCGCTTTTGGTAGACGTTGTTTCAGTGTGTCAGTCTGAATTAACTTGTCTAAAGATTTGTCCAATTGCATCAATTTTCTTAGCTGCATTTTACAAAGCTCACGCATGCATAATTTCCCGTCTCTGTATTTGCTGCTGTTCAAAAATTCAAACTTTATCCTAGCTTCTCTGCTTTCTGACCAGAGTTTATACAAAAACAATGTTTCAAACTGATCAAAAGTTGTTTCAGGGCTTACATTCTGATTTGCCCAGGATAAAGCTTCACCGTCCAGAAAACACTTAGCTACTTTTGCTTTCAATGGTTCTGGCATACCAGATGTGAAACTGTCTTTGCATTGATATAATAAATCTACAGGATGCAACTTGACACCAGGGAAAGTTTTAAACAGTACATTGTTACATAAGTTGGCAAACAGATTGTTGTTATGTAACAACTGGCAACAACATTATTTTCTAAATTATTTACTCTTAAGTTGAGTGTTTGAAAGTTTTGGATTACTGACTCAACTTTTTCATTTACAAATTTAACCTCTTCTTTTTCGTTTACAAATTTAACCTCTTCTGCAACTACGAGGGTTGTTTTTTAAGTAAGGGCCGTTCGCACGTATAGTCCCGTAGTTCGCGCGGACGCCGCAACAAGGCACCGCGCCACTTGCCGGCATCCTTCCCATTCACACTGATGCAATTTGCAGCTCTGTAGCTGACGTGTACGCATCGCTGTGCTACTTTATAATGTTTACGATTATTGAATCGCCCGCCGCGTGTGAGATACGGTCAGTGATACGTTTTTTGACCGCGAGAAGCCTGTCAGCTGCAGAAATTCATCGTCAGTTAACAGAAGTTTATGGCTTGAATGCAATGAGTGAAGGTAAAGTGCGTCAGTGGGTTAGAGAGTTTAAAAATGGCCATCAAAACGTCCATGACGAAGAACACTCAGGCCGGCCCTCTGTGATCACTGATGATTTGGTGGCTGCAGTCGAAACAAAGATTCATGAGGACAGAAGATTCACAATTTCCACTCTTTCTTTGGAATTTCCACAAGTTTCAAGATCGGTTTTGTACAAAATTGTGTCTGAAAACCTAAACTTTAAGAAACTGTATTCTCGGTGGGTACCCAGACTCCTCACAGAGGACCACAAAGGGAAGAGATTTGCCACTTCATTGGACTTTTTGATTCGTTACGAGGAAGAAGATGACATGTTGAGTCAAATTGTCACTGGAGATGAAACATGGGTATCCCATATCACTCCCGAAAGCAAGCGACAATCGATAGAATGGCGACACACAACCTCACCCGTCAAGGTCAAAGCCAAACAGACGCTGTCAAAGCGCAAGATTATGGCAACTGTGTTCTGGGACTGGCGCGGAGTTTTGCTAGTGGACTTTATGTCACGAGGAACGACAATCAACTCAGATGCCTACTGTGCAACTCTTAAAGAAGCTCCGCAGAGCAATTCAAAACAAAAGGCGCGGCATGCTGACAAAAGGAGTTTTGCTCCTGCACGATAACGCTAGGCCTCACACCTCTCAAAAGACTCAGGATTTGATTGATTCTTTTGGCTGGGAAGTTTTGGACCATGCACCATACAGCCCCGACCTTGCTCCTAGCGATTTTCACCTTTTCCGGTACCTGAAACACCATCTTGGCGGACAGCGCTTCAATGACGACGATGAAGTGAAAGCGGTCGTGAACTCTTGGCTGTCGGAGCAGGCGGCTGAATACTTTGAAGAGGGAATTAAAAACTTAGTTGTACGGTATGACAAGGCAACTATGTAGAAAAATAGGTAAAAGTGTGTAGAATCAGAAAATAAAAGTTTTTTTACAAAAGTATTTGTATCTTTTTTTAAAAATAAAAATGGCCCTTACTTAAAAAACAACACTCGTAATATGGAGTTTTTCAGTTTCTCGTCTACATATTGACTTTCAGAAGTAACATATTCTTGCATAGCTTTAATTTCAGCTTTTCTGCTCTTGATCAACTCATCAGTAACTTTTGTTTCTGAGAATCTGATCCATTCCTCAACAACGTCAATTCTATCATAATATTACCTTTACTTCTGTGTTGGTAACTTGACCTAAACATTCAACTTTTGTTTCAGTATGGTCGACACGAATGTTAGTGTTGGCCAATTTTGTGTTGGTTGTATCTAAATTCAGTTTGAAAGAGTTTAAACTTGAATAGACTTTCTGAAAGTTTCTATTTATGTTTTGATTAACATTCTTTATGTTATGATTAACTTTCATGCTACGGTTAACAATTTTGTATCCAACAATTGGGATAACTGTTCAATTAAATTTATAGGTTGGCCTGATTGTTGAAAGCCGTGTACAGGGGATCACGAACTGCATGACACATTTTCTTGATTGAGTTTCAGACCATAGGTTCGTGAAGAATATTATTCTCACTCATAATGAGAGTATTAGACTTGCAACAATGCTCAAAATCAGTAAATAATGTTCTCTACCCACTAATGATCACACATATAAAACCTTGTACTGCAACTATTAAAGATTTATCATAGCACTTTGGAACCATTGAACAACTGAAATTAACACTGAATTTGTTCCAAACCAATATAATTGAAAAATAGAGTACTCATCTTTTGTCCATAGACAATGTTGCAGGTCCTTACAGTTGAGCGTCAGTTTTCGCCACTTGTCTTGCATCCACATATACAAACAAGTGGCACCTGGAATTTCACTCTTCGGAGAGTATTTCATTAGGGTATCGAAAAAGGAATGAAAACAAGGGATTGTTTTATTTCAGTCCATAATTGTGAAATGGTGATTTTCATTAATTTTTTCGTTGATTTTCAGTAACAGGGTTATGTCTACCACTGCAGTCCTTATTGTGAATGTTGGTACAGCCATTTTTAAAGTCAGTGGACTATTGTCTCACTTGGCTTTCACTCATTATTCCTTTTTCTCACACATCTCAAAGATTGTGACAAATTTTTTTTTTTTTTTTTTTTTTTATCCCCCCTTCCCCCCAATAAAAACCTAATCACAGAGTGCACCTCACAAGTGGCAGGATTTTCTATTAAAGCACACATTTTAACACATCACAGACAGCAAAGTAGCATAGACCACGTGCTACCACCACTAGATATGTACTGGGTGTAGGAATGTTATGACACCAATATGGTGCCTATAGCCCACCCACCACTGCAACAGACCAAAACAACTGTTACTTTGTGGATAGCCATTGTACAATTGGCCCTTAATAACACATATACATAACTAGCATTTCAGCAGACAGTCTTTTTCCAATTTACATATGGATTATCGCACGCGTGCACCCCCCCCCCCCACCCCCCGCTGTGCACACACACACACACACACACACACACACACACACACACAACAGAGTCATCGTTGTTAAGTCTTGTTAAGTCTGAGCTGCTTTCTGTATATATGTATCACCTAAGAACTTGGTGTTGCCTGGCTGCTTTCACCCTCAATGCCTGCATCCCACCTGTGATAGTGTTACAGCGGTCTTACAAATAGTAAGATAGTAAATCATATACAGGGTGTCCCAAGAGAAATGGTCAATATTTAAAAATATGACAAGAATGATCATTTGAAGCAAAAGAGTGCAGTAAACAGTCAAACTAGAATACATGCTTTAAGGACTATGAACACTTGCTCATTTTCACTAATGCGGAACACCTCTCTTCTTTTGAAAAAGGTCTCAAAGCTCTTACGGTAAGCACTTCAGAGCCCCTGTTTACTGGACATTTTTCTCTCAATTTCATCCATAGTATCACCTCTCGAAATATGGAAGGCAAAGAGCTTGCACTTGAGAGATCTGTTCCAGAGTATCAAAGATGAAGTAGTGCTCAATCTCTTAAGTTATGCACTTTAGAATCATGTGTGCTGGATCTATTTGCTTCATATGATCATTCTTACCATAGCCTCGAATATTGACCATTCCTCCTGGGACAACCTGTATGTGACAAGTTGGATTGAAATTGCTCTAGGTGTTCCGAAGTAATGCTTATGTGTTACCACTTTCCCACCTCAACAATCAGGGGTAGCTTACACCCACCGTATCTGTTTATAAAAGTTTATAGCAAATTCACAGTTGTTTGACAGTGGTCTCACTTAAACAATTTCTATTTGTTACAAGGCCTGTTTTATACACAACTGTTCATAAATTTTCATTCTTTTATTACTAATTTCTTTCAGAAAGGATCATATGTAAGGCTGTTTGGTATACAAGCAAAAAAATTTTCACTTCCATTATCAGACTATAAGGACTGTATAATCCTCAAAATTGATGGAAGAATCTTCAGTTTTGAATCAGTAGTTGGCAGTGAAAAGGCAAAGATCTCTAGGTAAGTAAGGAAAAAAATCATTTCCATAAACCATGTTTATAATCTTTGCATATTTACTGCACCATACGTTTATACTCTGATGTGATGGAGTATGCCTCTGGTACCAATGTCTGATCCCCCTTCCTTGTTCCAGTCACAAATGGCGTACGGCAACAGGGGTTGTCAGTATTAGCTCAAAGATTTTCTCAATGTAGTAATCCCACAAGATGTATGTACAGGGAAGTAATATGTTGCCTGACTCTTCCCAGAATTTCAGTAGTAAATGCACAATAGCTCTCTCAAAACATCAGCATTGGAGACACTCGAACATTTCTGTAATGCTTCAGCACCGACTAAACAACCCTGAGACAAAGCAAGCTGCTCTTCATTAGATCTTCTCTATCTCTTCTGTCAACCCAGTCTAATAAGTAAGGGTCCCAGACCGATGAGCAAGTGTTTTGTAAGCCAATTCTTTAGTGGCTGAATTACTTTTCATTAAGATCCATAGAGAAGGAATAAAACCTTTGAGGTTTGCCGGTGACATTGTAATTCCGTCAGAGACAGTGAAGGATCTGGTAGCGGAGTTGAACAGAATGGACAGTGTCTTGAAAGGAAGATATAAGATGAACATCAACGAAAGCAAAACAAGGATAATGGAATGTAGTCGAATTAAATCAGGGGATGCTGAGGGAATTAGATTAGGAAATGAGACACTTAAAGTAGTTGATGAGTTTTGGTATTTGGGGAGTAAAATATCTGATGATGGTCGAAGTAGAGAGGGTATAAAATGTAGACTGACAATGGCAAGGAAAGCATTTCTGAAGAAGAGAAATTAGTTAACATTGAATATACATTTAAGTGTCAGGAAGTCTTTTTTGAAATTACTTATATGGAGTGTAGCCATGTATGGAAGTGAAGCATGGAGGATAAATATTTTAGACAATAGAGGCTTTCAAAATATGGTGCTGCAGAAGAATGCTGAAGATTTGGTTTGATAGATCAAGTAACTGATGAGGAGGTACTTAATACAATTGGGGAGAAGAGTAATTTGTGGCACAACTTGATTAGAAGAAGGGATCGGTTGGTAGGACATTTTCTGAGGCATCAAGGGATCACCAGTTTAGTATCGAAGGGCAGGGTGGAGGATAAAAATCCTAGAGACCAAGAGATGAATACACTAAGCAGATTCAGAAGGATGTTGGTTGCACTAGGTACTGGGAGATAAAGAAGCCTGCTCAGGATAGAGTAGCATGGAGAGCTGCATCAAACCAGTCTCTGGACTGAAGACCACAACAACAATAACAGCAACAAAAACAACAACAAGATTATTCCAATGAATCCCAGCCTGGCATCTGCATTTCCTACTAGTTGTTTTATGTGATCATTCCAATTTAGAATGCTCCAGGTAGTTTCCCATAAGAATTGTATGGCAATTACTGTTTCTAGTGATTGCCAATAGCACAATAGTAGAATAGTGGATTTCTTCACTTGCTCATACATTTAGTTACATTCACAGTAAGCTGCCAGTCCGATGATCAGTATTCTATGGGTCTTCTGGCATTGTTACCTGCTTGTAGAGAATGACGTCATTTGTGAATAACATTATCCAGTAGATTTGTATATATGCATATATACGTTATGAAAGTAACAGTCCTATCACACTTTCTTTGAGTACTCCTGAAATTGCCTTCTGTCAATTTTGTTCCATTAGAACGAAGAGTTGACTCCTCTCTGCTAGGGAGTCCTGAATCGATTCACAAATTAGGTCTGATACTTTGGGGTTAGCGTACATTTTGTTCACTAAATGACAGTGCAGAACTGTATCGAGCACCTTCCTGAAGTAAGATTTTCATTTTCCAAAAATATTCTACAACAGGTTTATGTCAAAAGTGTCGGCCTGTAATTGTGTGTAATTTTCTTGAAACCGGGAATTACCTCCACTTTGTTCCAGTTGTTAGGTACCCTTCATTGGCAACAGAGTGCTGCAACAAATTACTGCTAGAAGGTGACAAGTTCTTCAGCATGGTATCTGTAGAATCTTACAGGAATCTCATCTGTTCCAAATGCCTTTCCATTAGTAAGTGAGTGTAGTTGATTTTCTGTTTTGTGATCACTTACAGTACCATCTGTCAGCATTTGTATGATGGTTGTAAGGAGGCACTGTATTACAATCTTCCACAGTAAAACACTTTCAGAAGAGCAATTTCAGTATTTCAGCTTTCCCTCTGTCATCTCTGTTTCAGTGCCCTTATAGTCACTGAGTGACTGAATAATAATAAACTGACTGACTTTATATAAGACTAAATTTGGCTGCATCAAACCAGTCTCAGGACTGAAGACGACGACAACAACAACAACAACAACAACAACAACAACAACAACAACAAATTTAGTTAGGATTTTTGATCAGATTGGATGGCAAAATTTTACTGTCATAGTAATTCAATGCTTCTTTCATTGCTCTCCTTACACATATTTTCATTTCGTTCAGTTTTTCTTTGTCCCATAGCCTATAACTGTTGAAATGTTTGCTGAACGTCTCTCTGCTTTCGTAGCAGCTGTACAATGCAGCTACTAAACCACAGTTTGTCTTCCCCATCCTTTAAAATCTTGCTCAGCGTGTATTTAACCTAAGGCAAATTAAACAACAGTTTTGAATTTCACCCCCTTGTATTGCACATCTTCATCCTCAGTAGTGAAAATTTGATATTGACCACTCAGATTCTCTGCAATTTGTGTCCTGTTACTCTTATTAGGCATAATTTTTTTCTACATTTCTTGACATTCTTTGTAAGAACTCTGGTGACTGATACTAACACAGCCCTGTGCTCACTGATACCCTCTGCTGTATTAACTGATTCGAAAAGTACTGGTCCAATTGCCACCAGGAGCTGTAGGGTATTACCCTCAGAAGTTGGTTCTCTGTATTTCTGCCCAAAGTAATTTTTGGATGAGACATTCAGAATAACATCACACAGGTCCATGTCTGTGCCACTTGTTTTAATCACATGAGGCTCTATTTTTATAGATGACAAACAAAAGTCTCCCCTTATTAAAGTACTGTGATCAGGAAATTTATTTACAATATTCTGCAAGCTCTCTGTGAAGCATTCTGCCACCACAACTCCCGCTGTAGGTGGTATTTAGGCAGATGCTGATATAAATCTACAACTGGCCATCTAGCTTTGGGTTTTATGTGGTTTTCTTAATTTTATTAAGGCAAGTACGAGGATGGTTTATTTGAAAATGGCATGCCAATTTCTTCCCCCAGTTCAAGTTTGTGCTATGCCTTTAATGGCCTCTTTGTTGATGGGACATTAAATCCCGATTTTGTTTCATGTTTTCAACCCAGGCGCCTAACTATGCTTGTCATCTGTTCACTGTTTCCTTCTTAAGTATTGTTCTGACTGTGTAGCCATCAACATTATTCATTCTAATTTTTGGATTGAGATTGTGAAATGGCAGCCTTGTGTGGTAAGTACTGTGCCGTGTTCCATCTGAACTTGCCCATTATGTCTGGTGATGGACAAAAATGTGTCAGCTTTCAAACTGCACCAGTTTAACTATGGCATTTTAGGTGTTACCACTGTAGTCATGAGGCAGCAGCCTACTAACTACCAGTGTTAGTACACTGTCATACTTTTACAGGCAGAGTACGAGAGACTCTAAAACTCGTCTGTGTGTGCTGGAAAGTTAGTCGAGATGACTGGAGGGCAGTTCCTAGCAAAAAGAACACAGCGTGTCACACTTAATGGAGAGAAATCTTTATATGTAAAAGTAACTCAGGCATACCATGAGGGTGTGTTGCAGAACCATTACTTTTCACATTATATATATGTGACCTCATGGATAACATCAGAAGTTTGATCAGGCTCTTTGTGGATGACTGTGTTATGTTCAGAAAAGTTGCAACAGTAGAAAATTATAGCGAATTTCAGGAAGTTCTGCAGATGCTTAGTGCAGGGACTGGCTGTTGGCCCTCATCATAAACAAACAAATTGTGCATAAATGGACATAAAGAGCTGTTATTACACCATTGCACAACAATCACTGGAAGTAGCCACATCCATTAAATATGTTGGATTACACATACAGAGCAGTTGAAAATGGAATAGCGACATAAACTAATCGCAGGTAATGCAGGCAACAGACAGAGGTATTTTTTTTTCAGAGAATTCCCAGCATGTGCACCCCAGCCGTGAAGGGGTTGGCGTACAAAACCCTCATTTGACCACTACTTGTCTGTGATCCACGCCGGGTAGGATTGATAGGGGAAATAGAAAAGATCAAAAGAAAAGCAGCACATTACAGAACAAGTTCATTTAGTAAGTGCAAAAGCATCACAGGAATGCTCGTCGGACTCCAGTGCCAGGCACTAAGAGAGAGAGACACTGTGGGTCAATGTTAAAATTCTGAGAGTGTAAATTCCTGGCAGAGTCAATTGCTTCCTCTTACATAAATCTTGTGAAAAGACTACGATGCTAAGAGCAGAGATTTACATTCATACAGGGACTTATCGACAATCATTCTTTCACTGAACTGACTGGAACACAAAATACTCTGTGGTATACACCATACGTAGGCTCATGGTGTATAGATGTAGGTGTAGGTTGTGAGGCCCAATAAAATCACAGAACAATGAGACTATTGGCAGCCCATTCATTTGTTCACTCTTTCTCATTGTACTCTATAAATCTAGTCACAAAGGAGAACTGTTGGGTATATAGGACAATTTCATCTACACATTAAAATGCAGAAGCAAGCACTGCAAGCTGCTTCTGTAAAGTGTACTAGCAAAAAAATTATGACTGTTGCTAGTTTACATACAATGATAATTGTTAGAATTACTTTTAGATTATTTTATTTGGAGAAGAGCACCTACTCTATAAGGCTACTGCTCATTCTCGTACTCTGCTCAGCTGCTGTCCTTACGCTGAAGAGCCAAAGAAACTGGTTGCACCTGCCTAATATCATGTAGGGCCCCTGCGAGCATGCAGAAGTGCCGCAACATGATGTGGCATGGACTCGACTACTGTCTGAAGTAGTGCTGGAGGGAACTGACACCATAAATCCTGCAGGGCTGTCCATAAATGTATGAGTATGAGGGGGTGAAGAGCTCTTCTGGACAGTACATTGCAAGGCATCCCAGATGCACTTAATAATGTTAATGTCTGGGGAGTTTGGTGGCCAGCAAAAGTGTTTAAACTCAGAAAAGTGTTTGTGGAGCCCACTCTATACCAATTATGGACATGTGGGGTGTTGCATTGTTCTGCTGGAATTGCCCAAGTCGCTCAAATACGCAATGGACATGAATGGATGCAGGTGATCAGACAGGATGCTTACGTACGTGTCACCTGTTGGAGTCATATCTAGATGTATCAGGGGTCCCACACCAATCCAACTGTACAGTCCCTACACCATTACAGAGCATCCACCAGCTTGAACAGTCCCCTGCTGAGATGCAGTGTTCACGGATTCATGAGGTTGTCTCCATACCCGTACATGCGCTCGATGCAGTTTGAAATGAGACTCGTCCAACCAGGCAACATGTTTCCAGTCATCAACAGTCCAATGTCAGTGTTGACGGGCCCGGGCGAGGCATAGAGTTTTGTGATGTGCAGTCATCAAGGGTACACGACCGGGCCTTCGGCTCCAAAGGCCCATATCGATGATGTTTTGTGCAAAGGTTTGCGCGCTGACATTTGTTGATGGCCCAGCATTGAAATCTGCAGCAATTTGCAGAATGGTTGCGCTTCTGTCACACTGAACGATTCTCTTCAGTCATCGTTGCTTCCGTTCTTGCAAGATCTTTTTCCGGCCGAAGCGAAATCAGAGATTTCATGTTTTACCGCATTCCTGATATTCACGGTACACTCGTGAAATGGTCATACAGGAAAATCCCCACTTTATCACTACCTCGGAGATGCTGTGTCCCATTGCTACTGCGCCGGCTATAACACCGTGTTCAAACTCACTTAAATCTTGATACCCCGCCGTTGTAGCAGCAGTAAACAATATAACAACTGCACCAGACACTTGTAGTCTTATATAGGCGGTGCCGACCACAGCACTATATTCTGCCTGTTTACATATATCTGTATTTGAATATGCATGTCTATATCAGTTTCTTTTGCACTTTAGTGTATTTCATATTGTATGTCCTGGACTTGGGCAGGATGGGAAATGAGTGGGATGTAGGGCAGCTGGTCGTGTTGGGGGGGTGGGGGGGGTGGGGGGGGGACTTCAAAACGAAAGAGTGATTCCAGTCTCCAGTGGAGGTTTTTATTTATCCAAAGCCTATGCCTAAGGGGTACACTAAACCCAAACTTGCTACGACAACAGAATGCTGGCACAGTTAAATTAAGAGGCATTGCGTCCCCAAAGGGAGGAACTGGAGGACACATCCTGTCACGGAGGGAGCTAGCAGGCAAGAGAGCATTCTGAGTACTCGTGCAGTCTCACTGACCCATGAGGTACGCACCACCTGACCGCCCCCAAATCCTCCTATTGGTGCGCAAAGGGTGCTTCAGTGGCTGTCTCTCCACCAGCAGAACTCGAACATAGCATCCTTGGTTAGCTGTGCTACAGTGGGATGATGTTCATGTGGACTGAGCATGGGTGTTTTGTAAAATATTGTACTATGCCGGCCCAGGCTCAGCCACTGTCTTATCAAAGAGGCAGTACCATATATCAAACAAAAGACGATTAAAATGGATCCTAATAATAAGTTACAAGTGTAGACCTTGTTACAAAATTAAGAAAAATTGTAGAGAAGTGGTCTTGATGCAGGCATGCTGATGAGATGCCATCGGAGTGAGTGTGGTGTTAGGAATACAACTGCAGTCAGAGCTGGTGGATGGCTCGAGGGCGCAGTTGAGGCAGCAGCTGAATGGCACGCGGGAGGGCTCGGGCACCATGGTTTAGGTCTGCAGTTCAAACCAACAGCGCTGGTACTGCTGTACAGTGATCAGCAGGCTCAGTTAATAGACCTCACAGATTGCAAGTAACTGTAATATGCAAGTGCAAGTTTCACATCAAGAGGGGGCCTAGGGAAGAATTCAGTGTATGGGCCTTACAAGTAACTGTAACACAGTTACTACTAATGTGAATGTCACATGACGGGATTTGTAAAACAAATAAAGATTGTTAGACAAACTCTGTGTATCTAGAATGAAATTTTCACTCTACAGCAGAGTGTGCACTGATATGAAACTTCCTGGCAGATTAAAACTGTGTGCCGGACCGAGACTCGAACTCGGGCCCTTTGCCTTTCGCGGGCAAGTGCTCTACCGACTGAGCTACCCAAGCACGACTCACGCCCCGTCCTCACGGCTTTACTTCTGCCAGTTCCTCATCTCCTACCTTCCAAACTTTACAGAAGCTCTCCTGTGAACCACGCAGAACTAGCACTCCTGAAAGAAAGGATATTGCGGAGACATGGCTTAGCCACAGCCTGGGGGATGTTTCTAGAATGAAATTTTCACTCTACAGTGGAGTGTGTGCTGATATGAAACTTCCTGGCAGATAAAAACTGTGTGCCGGACCAAGAATAGAACTCGGGACCTTTGCCTTTCGCGGGCAAGTGCTCTACCGACTGAGCTACCCAAGCACGACTCACGCCCCGTCCTCACAGCTTTACTTCTGCCAGTACCTCATCTCCTACCTTCCAAACTTTACAAACTTAAGCAGATTGTTTGCTCAAGGAATATTGTCTCAGTTATGCAACTGGATTGTGATTTCCTGTCAGAGAGGTCGCACATCAAGGTGACTGACAGAAAGTCATCAAGGAAAACAAATGGTTTCTGGCATTCCTCAAGGTAGTGTCATAGGCTCTCTGCTGTTCCTTGTGTCTATAAATGATTTAGGAGAAAATCTGAGCAGCCGTCTTACATTGTTTCCAGATGATGTAGTCATTTATCATCTAGTAAATTCATCAGAAGTTCAAAACCAATTGCAAAAGGATTTAGAAAAGATATCTGCAGGGTGCAAAAATTTGCAAATAATGAAAAATGTGAGGTCGTACACATGACCGCTGAAAGGAATCCGCCAAACTTCATTCTATGATAAATCAATCAAATCTAAAGGCTGTAAATTCATCTAAATACAGGAGCTAGGAAGTACAATTACAAAAAACTTAAATTGGAAAGAACACACAGAAAATGTTGTGGGGGAAGCTGAACCAAAGACTGCATTCTATTGGCAGAACAATTTGAAGATGCAACAGATCCACTAAAGAGACTGTCTACACTATGCTTGTCAGTTCTCTTTTGGAGTATTGGTGCATGGTGTGGGATCCTTACCAGACAGGATTAACACAGTACGTTGAGAAAATTCAAAGAAGAGCAGCACATTTTTTTATTTTGAGAAATATGGGAGAGAGTGTCACAGATGTGATAGAGTATTTGAGGTGGAAATCATTAAAACGAATGTGTTTTTTGGTGTGGTGGGTACTTCAATCACCAACTGTCTCCTCCAAGTGGAAAAATATTTTGTTGGTGTAATTTTTCTTCCTATCTACGTGATTATGTAGCTCTCAATTCGTTTGAGCAATCAATCATTCATGATAAGAAACACAGTCATAGCTCAGTCACTCAAAATGATTCTGAAATTTTACTTGTTAGAATGAAATCAGGCGATGATTTTTCTTCTCTGCAGGCTTGTGCTTTGCGGCAGTCTGCTAATCTGTACAAATAAAATGCCTCGTAATTTTGGGAGCGTTGTATAATCAGTCGGGAAACCTCAGATCAAGCAGATATTTGGCTTTGATGAAGTTTAACCTTCCGAAGAAGTAATGGAGCTCTTGGATTATTAAATGCAGGTTCGTATCCAGTCTTTCGGAAGTTCCCTTCTGATTAACAACTACGCAATATATCGATAAATATCATTAATTCTCAAATGTCAAATACACACCTTTTGTAAGAAGGAGCAATCTATATATATTTCCTTTTTAATCGTACAGTTCATATCAGTTATCTTCTGTTATAAATCTCAAAAATCAGATTACAGTTCTTCAAAACCAAGCTCAGGCTAATCGGCACAAAGACAATCTCGGAAGCTTTTTTCCTTCTTTTTTTTTTTTCTAACAACCACCAGAGAGAGTACTACAAAGAATACTTATGCGCTCATGGCATAGCTATTGTATGAACTACTTTTCGCATGGATTCTGCGAGTATGAAGATAGAAAATTAGTAAACGTCATTCAAGGGTAGAATTGTATCAGAATAATTCATCGAAAATAAAGAGATATTACAATTGCCCCTCGCAGTGAGCAAAGTTAATGATAATACACTTTGCGAGCTAACAGGAAAAATTTGTTGGGTTGTTTATTCAAAAGAGGAATATTTTGAATTAGTCGAATTTTACTATAGAGAGTATGGGTAACATGTTAAGACAATAAGTTACGAGAATACCTAAGCTGTAGTTTTTACATGTACCGGGGTATACCCGCATCCCGAGTACATAACCAGGGAAGATGTAGATTGGTGTAATTACGAAAAAGGTCTACCCATTTGGGAACTGGCCTTCACAGGGAAAACCCGGAAGAATAGACCCCAGCTCAGGTATTAAAGAAGATAGGAAAGCCTAAATCCAGTAATTTTGAAATATATAGAAGCTCCATAGATTAGATCGAAGGAAAAGTGCCTCATAGCCAAAAAAATTTTACAATATTGCTCAAAAAAAATTTTCAAAATTCTTCTTTCGACGATGTAGCCGGCGATCTCGTTGTGAAGTTGATGGAACAGGAACACTGGATACGGACACCGGGTAGGCGACGTACAGCGTTTGGTGGAGGCGGCACGGAGGACAGGCGATGGCTTATGGTACAGGATAGAAGCTGGTAATGTGCCGTAGAAACAGGAAGATGATCTCAGGAACAGATGGTCAGGGACGTGAACATGAAACAGGTTTAAAGTGGAATAAGAAAAGGTTCTGACTGAATAAATCCCTGGAAGAGAGTGGATTAAGGCAACGAAGTCCATATTTCATCGTTGAACTCAAAATCGGAGTGGATTCTTATATTCTTCCATCTGTACTAGACTGGAACATCCATCAGTCCTGACAATCGCGAATTTTTTTTGTAGTCCTCAATATCAAAGTTGTTTTGCATTACAACTGCTGATTGTCCAAAACATTGCCAAATAGACTGTGGGCATTTAAATTTTGTTGTAGCTCATATCGAATGTATTCCTCTCAAAAAAATGTTTAATCTAATCTTCATTTTGTTATAGTGCAGGTGGAAGTAGAGCATTGAATCTGTCCGAGGTTTGCTTTCAATTACGAAATTATGGATAAAATTTAAGTTTACACCTGATGAAAAATTTTAAACATAGGCATATCACACTGACTCCACAAAAGGAATAATTTGAAAAATTTTCATTATTCTTATAATTAATTGATTTATAGATCCACTTGCAAATAAATATCATTAATGATGACGTATGTTCATTTAACAAATCATCCACTCGCAGAATCTTCTTCATCCTCTCATGAACATTTATGGAAATATATTTCAACAATTATGTCCATAATATGAAACACACAAACTGCTATTCTTAAAATGTTAATTAAAATTCTTAAATTAATTCTCCTGGTAAAGAAGGCATAATGAAAAATCTAAAAATTATAATAATTTTCTCTCGCGCAACCAGAGAGTTTCTTCAATTGTTTGCAACAGTGACATTATCGACTGTTGCTTCATTTCACAGTTCATTTGTTTTCTTGCGCGAACAGCGCACATCATACACACAGCGTATTTACCTACATATCCCACACTGTTCAAGTTTCACACGCAATTCTCACATAAGTGCCGTGTCTTGAGGAAATGTATATGCACTTTCATTGTATATCATTATGACTTCTGCTCATAGTCCACACTTACAAACACTAGTAATTAACAAATTCTTCTACCTATCTTAAAATTTTGTGCTAAACTATCACAGGAGTAATCTCACTGTCTCTTAACCTATCACAGGAGAATCTCACTGTCTCTTAACCTATCACAGGAGCAATCTCACTGTCTCTTACCCTCTAGACAACATAAAATTCTTGATATTTATACACACATTCGACTCATAGTCAAATTCCACACTAAATTCTTCTCCATATTTGGTATCACAGATCTATGATCCTTCAAAAAATTTCTTAATATCATTATGCGGGAATAATCCCTTTATTCTTTTCGATTTGGGATATGCCAACAAGTATGATCCAGGATTTGGTATATTTACAATAACATATGGTCCGGTATAAATAAGATTCCGTTTCTTTATGTTCTTCATCAGTTTCGAGGAACGGATGTGTCGCCTCAATAAAACCTTTTCTCCAAGATGAAACGTCTGAATCCGGTGATTCCGTTTATCATATGTCAATTTCCGTTGTATTGCCTTTTTAGTTAAATTGACAAGTGCGAGTCGAATCTTTTCCTCCCATTTTCAATTCTGGTCTTCATACTTTGGCAGATGGTTTATCCAGAAGTTGTTTTCAATCTGACTAAACATAAGCTCTGTTGGAGTAAAGTTAGTTGAGGTATGTGTCGGATTTGGCCCAAGAACATAATCCAATGCTGAAATAAATATTCCGGCACTAATATTAAGTCCGAACGGGACAACTCTAAATTGGTAACTTCTCCTGGCATAGATAAATGCAGTATATTTCCTACATTCTTCGTCCATTTGGACCTGCCAGTACGAACTTCTCAAATCCCCACTAGTGAAGTACGAAACATCCTGGAAATTTTGAATTAATTCATCTATATTTTCCGGATGAGTTCTTACAGGTACTATTATTTTATTAATCTCTCTCGCATCCAGAACTAATCTTACATTGCCTCCAGGTTTTGGAACGACTAAGAGCGGAGAACAATATGGACTAGTTGATGGCTCAATCAAGTTCCATTCTAACATTCTATTTATCTCCCTTTGAACAGATTGTTTTAAACACCAGGGGATCGGGTAGTGCGTGTAACAGTAAGTCTGATGTGGCTTCACTTGTAGGTGACAAATATACCCTTTAATAATTCCTGGTTTCTCATCAAAAATCTCTTCATATGTCTCTAACAAATAATGAAGCTGCTGCCTTTGTTCTCCGGTAAGCTGATTTGATTCACTAGCTTTTATCATTGTTGTTTGGTTAAAGTCCTCCTGTTGTATCAAATCCTTTGAAAGCTCCTTCCAACGACCGTTTGTAGTGTCAATTAATTGAATCATGGCACTGCGACAGTATTTCTCATGCACCGTTTCCTTTCTATTTAAATCCAGTGCTATCTCTTCTCCATTTAATCTAAATTTAACTATTCCTTCCAAAAAATCAATCTGACAATCGTACTCCTGCATACTCCCAATACCAAGAATACAGTCCACTAATAACTTCTCTACTACAAGGAACGTGCATTTTATTGCTACATTTCCCATTTTCATCTCTAATTGTGTTTGTACTTTGACATTGGGAGAGCGTGCTCCAACAGCTCCGATGATTTTGCAGTTCTGTACGGGCAAAATTGGTACCTTCTTCTTCCTAATAATTATCCGAAAAAGAGCGCCTGAGATGACATTGGCGAAAGCGGCGGTGTCTAATATCACATTAATTGGAACTTCCTCTATTTCAACAAATACTTCCGATACCGGAACACTCAATCTGTCATTATGACACGTTATTAAATCCTTTGTTAACTCTTCAGTCAACAGCTCACCATCATTATATCTTAACAATTGTAATTTTACTGTTTCGCCCCTAACAGATCCCCTGACCGCTCCTCCGGGGCACGATGCGGTCATGTTTAGTTTGACTGATTGTTGGTCCGATTGGTATTTGTCTCTTCAGCTACTTCAGTGATTATTGGTTGTTGTGGTGAATTCGGTCTATATTGTCTTGCTTGATTCGTGTAATTATTGTTGTTGTTCTGCTGGTGTCGGTAGAACTGTCTTGTGTTGCCATACATAGGATTATATCGATTAAAATTCCTATTGTTCCTAAAATAGCCCCTCGCTGCACCATTACTAAAGTTTCCATTATGGTAATAATTATTGTTTGCAATTTGTCCATTGCTAAGTCTCCTCGGAGAGTGTAGTTGGTTATGATTATTGTTACTGCTACCATTACTGCCATTCCCACTCGAGTTGCAGCTCTGATTCGCTTCTATTGCTCTTCTTTGATATGACATTTCTCTTGCCCTTTTATTGTCCTCCTCAATTATATCAATGCGATCAAGCGTAGTCATAAATGAGTCTATATCCTTATCATTTATATATAACAGCTGATTCCTTATACTGGTGGGCAGTCTGGACTTTTTGAGTATTCTAAGTATATCCGGCATCCCAATACAAAGATTTATTAATGTATTTCTCAAAATATCTCTTTAGAGATCCTCGAGAAAATGAGAAAGGCTCAGTATATAATACTTCCTGCCTAAGTCTTTCTTGTATTCCAGCAGACCAATATTTTGCTAGAAAAGCCTGCTCAAATTCTTTGTAACATTTACAAGAAGATGTTTGTTCGGATGCCCACAATGCTCCTGATCCTCGTATATATCTAGACACAAAACTAATCTTTTGCCATTCTGTCCAAGATCGTGGAAATAGACCTCTGAAACTTCGAATAAAGACTACAGGATGAACATTCTTTTTGTCAGGGTTAAAGATTTGAAATTGTCTCTGTTTAATCTCTTCTCCTCAACGGTACTACGATTCCAAAAATCATCCTGTTCGTACTTTTCCCTGTGGCTCTCCGTTGTATCGAATCTAACTTGTGACGTTCCAGTTCTGTCTGCATCGGATCTTGACGTGGACGGCATGTCACACGTAGACTGAGAGTTTTGTTTCCTACTTCTCGCAGTTTCTAAATCCTCCTGCGAGAGATTTAGTGATCTATCTATACTTTCTTTCCAACACGAGAATTCTTCGCCAAGTTGTTCACGAACTTCCTTTAACCCTTTGTTGAAAAAATTCTCCTCGGAACTCTCCGAAATTGACTGTAAAGCTACTTTCACAGTTTCTTCTATGGTTTCCGAAGGAAAATTTTGCCGCTCTAATGTCATTTCTGAAAACTTTCCTGCAAGTACATTCATTCTATGTTCCACTGTCTCATGTTTTTCCTTCACTTCGTCAAATTGCTTCTTTAGATTAAATCAGGGTGTCTACGACCCGGGACAACCGGGAAATTTTTAGAATTCCGGGAATTTTTCATTGTTTTAGTTTTCAATTAAATTTTTGTAATTTTGACTAGTAAGAACCGACACACTAACTAAAGATATTACTGTATCCCGCTACTGCAGAATAATACTTCAACAATAAAACATAAACGAGAGAAAAAAACGAAAATAACTTAAATTGCAAAGGAAATGCGCCATATACAACGACGACACAAGTGCTCATGCAAGCATCTGCCGACTGAAAATGTGTCAAAGGCTTTAGGAAGACTATGCAGTGCTTCATAACAACAAATTGCCTCCAATGAGCATGAAGTCGTATTCGATTTGTTTTAGCAGTTAACGCGCGGGCTCATGCGCATGCGCAGTACAGTCACGTTTGAGTAGTAGATTCTCCCGCTTCTGTCAACAGGAATGTGGCTGTTGGCTGTGCAAGCAGTCGCAGCAAGCAGCTAGATACTTCTGGGAAAAGGGGGCGCCTAATTCATATTCTTGAGGGGAAAAAAACTTGTTTCACAAAGCACCTAGCATCCAGCGCACATTTGCCTATCAATTAGTCATATGATTTTGAAACGCTTCTCTGTTAGTATCTGAACACATTTTAAGTTGATTTCTGAATGAATCATAAGCTGACTTTTGAATGCATGCATAGTGTACGTGATGTCTCTGTCAGGAGAATCCTCGTCGCATCTAGAAATAAACTTTCCACAGACAAACGGGGACGGGGCTATACGAGCTGAGTGGAGTAAAGCCGAATGGATGAATGGCAATCGCTGTCTGATTATGTGGCTGATTGGGTGTGGTAATGATCAGCGTTGTTATAATTACTAGCGAAATCCATAGATTCATACTATCAGAATGGAAATAAACGACTGACAGGAATAACAGGTGAGAAAGATTATGTATTATCTTCTCGGTGTGTCCAAGAAAATGAAGTTTTGACAGAAAATGTTTGGCCAGATCGCTACACTAGTAAGGACCAGTAGTACAGTCCCCGGCTACCAGCCGCTTTAATTCTATTATGGAAGTAACGCGGAAAATGTGTTGTACGAACACGTAAGAAGGCCTAACCGGAGAATAATTGCGGGAGAACTAAACCAGTGATTCTGGCAGGGTTAGTGAAGTTAATCGGTGAACAAATTTTGACAGTGGCAGCAATAGCTACAGAATTGGTGATGACAGGATTGTTTGTTAGAACGAGGACGGAGAAGAAACGAGGACATCACACAAATTATGGAAGAATAAGACGATTCCAAATTTATATAAAAATTTCGTAATACTAGTTTTCGATGTCATGCTAGAGAAGCTGGCGCATATGAATGAAACGTGAAACTATTTCCTAACATAAAGCTTTTTGCTTGTAGTAGGCCTAATAGGCATTTGATATTGATACTTATTGGATTATATTGTGTCGTGTTATAAAAATGACCATTTGTGCCAAAACAGTCTCGTTTATATGGTGTGTTATAAAATTGCTGCCATATTAGAAAGGCCTATTTTGTTTTACCTAGCAGACAGTGATGAAATAGACGTAATCAGATCGAGAAACCACACCAGTCTTGGGTATTATTTGTATTAACAGCTTTTTCAGTATTAGATAACTACATTTCGATTTTCCATGTAGCAAAACGTTTGACAAACTTTGATGAGGTAAAAGATTCTTTCACAGAAAGGAAATACGCCATGTAAAGCTGTAGCAAGATTAGAGAGAAAAAAATGCTAGGAGCTAAGGTTTGAAGAAATGTGTAATTTCTTGCTTATCTCTTGTCAGTACTGGTTTTATATATCCTATATTTAATTTTATGACACACAAAACAGCAAGTTATTAACTAATGGGCAATGAAGAGTTCAGATTTTTCTGAAGAGTTCTTGTTCTCTCGATTACAAATAATCCCATCCGCTATTAATTGCGAGATTTTTTTTTAAGAGAGGCAGGCTGCCAAACCGGCCGACTGGGAGCAGGAGAGGCACCACAGGACATTTCAATTTCCACTCTCCTGAATATAGTTTGGACATGCAGTAGAAAAATGCTTTATGAAGAGGCATGGAACTGCACTTGGGCATACTTAAGACCAAATAATATGTCTTACATTTCCTCGAATACATACGTTTTACGTTTCAGACTTTTCAGAAAGATGTGCGCTACAAGATGAACATATTTTGAAAATTCGATTTTTTTTAGTATTGACCTGGTTCGCAAATGTCGTGGATCCGGGGCTGATGCGCAGAGCAATCTGAGCTATAGAGGGTAGTCTCCATGTGACCCGTGTTTGCGTTCAGTGATTTTGCTGTTTCCCCTTCGTTTACTCTCACGTCAAATGAAAACAAAACGGATATCCGTGGCCGGGAGCTATCAAGTGAATTAAAACACATTCACATAATTACTAAAGGCTGAAATATGTCATTAGTTTCAGATTTTATTTTATTTCCACCTTTCTGACAGTCAAGCATTAATCGCCTTGCGGAACAATGAAGTTATTTTTGTCTGTTTGCTAAAGAAATTTGACTTTTGCTAATCTTTTCTGCAGAGGCAGTCAATGTATCTGAAACAAAATGTTTAATTCCACAGTACTGGGTAGTTTCAAATGTTCGCAGCATTTCAAGTGCACATTTTCATTTTCTAGCACGTATGGCATTATGCCATAATAAAGAACCAAACATGATATAATACAGTACTGGTGCTCCAAGAAAATTTACATCCTGAAAACCACACTTAAAAGCTTAATATCAGGTCGGGGTCTACGGTACTTCATTGGGAATCTGGACATACGAGTGTGCCTTTAAGTATGCACTTTAAATGTGCACATTTTAATATGGTTCACGAAATTCCGATGCTCTTGCAGTATCATCTTTCATTGATGATCTTTTACACGTACGTACATACGGGCTTCCTACGTCATGATACCTACCCAAGCACGGTGTCGCCTGTTACCTGCGCTCTCTGGCAACTGCTGAAACGAACCTATTTGTAACAGGTCGCGGGAAAATATTATGATTGGTGGTTTGAAAAGTGTTACTTTCAAAGTAAATATCCTTTTACGTAAGTTGAACTACGTACAAGAATGGACCGTGAATTTATTAAATCACAAAGCGTTTGACTCTCATTTAAAAAGCAGGTGTCTGATGACGAGCCATTTTGAACCCTCGAACCCTGAAGATCAGACATTTATGTCATTATTAAAAATTTTACAGGCACATTTGTATGATATCTCTTAAAGTGTAACACGCGCAAAAAAGATCAACAGTATATGCGAAAGCTTAGCTTCAATTGCAGCTTGAGACCAATGTTTTATGTGAAAGCTTTGTTTTTTTTTTTTTGTAACAACACTATGTATATTAATTTAAACTATTAACTTTCCCTGTTTGGTGCGCTACTTAACACTTATGTTGCTATTGGCTGACTACATCACGTGTCCTATGCTCTGAATATCCTCTGTCATCGGCTGGCGAGATCACGTGACATGAGTTACGAACGGCTTACAAAAGCGCATCGAAATCTCGGTTTCAATGGTTTGGAAAGTAACATGCGGTGTTTGGTGGATTTTCCAATGTATGTTTTCGTAATACGAAAATACGCAGCGTACATGTTGCTGCACATCAAAGATATTTCCAAAACTTGTCTTTTTCTCTGAGTTTCGTTTTCTAAAGTGCCGGGAAATTGTACGCCCGTGTACAAAACCATAACCATTCAAAGGAGTGATAGGGGAAAATATACTGTCATCCGGGAGAAAGTGTATTTTTAACCGGGAAA
Source organism: Schistocerca cancellata (assembly GCF_023864275.1). Classification (NCBI taxonomy): domain Eukaryota; kingdom Metazoa; phylum Arthropoda; class Insecta; order Orthoptera; family Acrididae; genus Schistocerca; species Schistocerca cancellata. The sequence continues at coordinate 1,138,213,774 of NC_064626.1, read as the reverse complement.
TCCGGGAAAAATCCGGGAATTTTATTTCCTTGTCCACGTAGACACCCTGATTAGCTTGGGATTCTATAATTTCTGGTATCATAGCTACGGAACACTGTATGTCCTCTTGAGCTTGTATTACTTGAGGAAACAGTTCTACTTGTTTTTGTATCGTGTCAATTTTGACGGATACATATTCGATTAGTTCTGCTTTTAATTTACTATTGTTTTCTTGGCATTGTTGGCGGACCTGCTCAATTTGAGCAATAAGATTCTGTTCGGTCCTTTCTGCCTGTTCTTTTATTTCCCGTGTCTGGGTATTTAATCTCTGATCTAATTCGGTAAAGGTTGCTCTTAAATGATTTTGTAATTCTGTTTGATTTTCGGCTAATTGATTTTGAAGTTCATTTTGTGTAACGGATAAGTCTCGTTTTACCTCCGCTTGGCCTTCGGCTAATAAGAGACAACTGTTGCATAATAACAACTAATGTGTCAACAACAGTCTGATCAGCTGTTGTATGAATGTTTTCTGAACCAGCGGTATTATTTATATTGCTACCGCTAGCCACAACAGTCTCAGAATTGCTATCCGTGGCCTCTGCTCCTGCGCAAACAGCTGAAGGCTGTTGCACTTCTCGTTGTTGATTCAATGACATTTTAAATGCCGCTCTAGTCAATACCATTAAATAACTGTCAATATCAGGTTCTAATCACTAAATACAGTTTCAAATTTACTGTCGTAGACACACTTAACTTTCAAATTACTTGACAGATGGTATAAAGTTCAATGTCCAGATACGAAAATCACACAATATACAGTTCTACAATCTGACTACTATCTGGAAAAAGGTTCTTTCTAAATTGATTTCAAACTATTTTAACCACAGGATAAAAAAAAAAAAAATTAGATTTCTCTGGCCTTGTTCTGTAGTCTCAGTGTTATCCAATAGTTGAAATCGTTTCTTGGTATCAGCAATCTTTTACTATGGGCACCGAATCTCTCTTCAGATTAGTTACCTCTCGTTCTCGTTGGTTTTCATGAAACAAAAAATACATATATTATACAACAATCCAAGAGAGTCCTGTCACACTGGCGCCACTGTAATTTTTCCTCCTTTCTATATAATTATGTAGCTCTCAATTCGTTTGAGCAATCAATCATTCATGATAGGAAACACAGTCATAGCTCAGTCACTCAAAATGATTCTGAAATTTTACTTGTTAGAATGAAATGAGGCGATGATTCTTCTTCTCTGCAGGCTCGTGCTTTGCGGCAGTCTGCTAATCTGTACAAATAAAATGCCTCGTAATTTTGGGAGCGTTGTATAATCAGTCGGGGAAACCTCAGATCAAGCGGATATTTGGCTTTGATGAAGTTTAACCCTCCGAAGAAGTAATGGAGCTCTTGGATTATTAAATGCAGGTTCGTATCCAGTTTTTCGGAAGTTCCCTTCTGATTAACAACTACGCAGTATATCGATAAATATCATTAATTCTCAAATGTCAAATGCACACCTTTTGTAAGAAGGAGCAATCTATATATATTTCCTTTTTAATCGTACAGTTCGTATCAGTTATCTTCTGTGATACATCTCAAAAATCAGATTACAGTTCTTCAAAACCAAGCTCAGGCTAATCGGCACGAAGACAATCTCGGAAGCTTTTTTTCTTCTTCTTCTTCTTCTTCTTTTTTTTTTTTCTAACAACCACCAGAGAGAGTACTACAAAGAATACTTATGCGCTCAAGGCATAGCTATTGTATGAACTACTTTTTGCATGGATTCTGCGAGTATGAAGATAGAAAATTAGTAAACGTCATTCAAGGGTAGAATTGTATCGGAATAATTCATCGAATATAAAGAGATATTACATTGGCACAGACCTACATAGGGAGAAATGGTCATCATTATAAAATAAGGGAAATAGAGCTCGCGCAGAAAGATATGTGTTTGTTTTTTCTGTGCGCTTTTTGAGAGTAGAATAATAGGGAATTATTGTGAAGTGGTTCAATGGACCCTCTGACAGGCAGTTAAGTGCGATTTGCAGAGCATCCATACAGATGTGGATGTAGGTGTAGATGTGAGACTACTGACATTGGTTGTGGCACAGGGTACAATAAACTGTTTCTGACAGGGACAACCAAGCTTCTTGTATTGTAAAAACAGTATGAGGGCAAGGGGGTTTTAGTATCTTTTTAGGAATAGTACAATAGTTCTGACTGATCTGGCCTTGTAATACTAACCAAAACGGCCTTGCTGTGCTGGCACTGTGAACAGCTGAAAGCAAGGGGAAACTACAGCCATAATTTTGCCTGAGGGCTTGCAGCTTTACTGTATGGCGTCCTCTAGGGGAAAATATTCCGGAGGTAGGGCAGCGTGGAGGGTTAAAATCGTAGAGGGAGACCAAAAAATGAATACACTAAACAGATTCAGAAGGATATAGGTTGCAGTAGGTACTGGAAGATGAAGAAGCCTGCACAGGATAGAGTAGCATGGAGAGCTGCATCAAACCAGTCTGTGGACAGAAGACCACAACAACAATACCCCAGTATTAAGTGATAGCGAAGAACACGTAATAATTGGTGTGGGTACATGGACACTTGAGTAAGGGACATATAGAATGTAGATGTTTTTGTGAAATTAATTATTGGTAAGCGTATGAAAATCACTCTGTAATTCACTGACAGAAAAAAAATTGCAACACCAAATAATAAGTAATGTAGAGTAATGAAGTTTCAGAATACATTTGGCTAGGCAACAGATTTGAGTGATTAACATTACAAGATCACAGGTTAATGTAAGTATGGGAAAAGCCATTGCAAATGTGAAATGCTGGTAAATTAATAAATGGTGTAACAGTAAGAACATTGAATGTATGCATGCAAATGTGCATGTATTGTGTTGTACAGGTGCCAAATGTCAGTTTGTGGGATGGAATGCCATGCCTATTACACTTGATTGGTCATTAAAGGGATGGTTAATGCTGGTTGTGGATGACACTGGAGTTGTTGTCCAATGATGTCCAAAATATGCTCGATTGAAGTCAGATCAGGTGGTGAAGCAAGCCAAGGCAACATATTGACATTCTGTAGAGCATGTTGGGTTACAACAGCAGTATGTGGGTGAGCATTATCCAGTGGAAAAGCTCCCCCTGGAATGCTGTTCATGAATGGTAGCACAACAGGTCGAATCACCAGATAGACACACAAATTTGCATTTGCGGTGTATGGGATAACCACGAGTGTTCCCGTTGTCATACAAAATTGCACCACAGGCAGGTTGGTTGCAAGCGTTCAACTGACCTCCTCCTAACCAACACATGGCCATCACTGGCACTGAGGCAGAACCAGCTTTTATCAGAAAAAACAACAGACTTTCATCCTGCTCTCCAGTGAGCTCTCGCTCGACACCACTGAAGTCGCAAATAGTGATGGTTTGGGATCAGTGCAGTGCACGCCACAAGGCGTCTGGCTCAGAGCTTTTCTGGAAGTTACACTTTTGTAACAGTTTGTTGTGTCACTGTCATGCCAAATGCTGCTTAAATTTCTGATGCAGATGCAGTGTGATGCCATACGCTGAATACAATGGTCTATCCCCCCCATTTGCGCCACATGACTGTTCGGAGCCTGTTCTTCTTGTGACTACATTCTCTAGACCACTACTGCCAGCAGTCATGTAGAGTGGCTACATTCCTGCCGAGACTTTCTACAGCATTGCACAAGTAAATTTCAGTTTTTTGTAGCCCTATTACATTACCCCATTCAAACTCTGTGAGATGTTAACAATGGTGTTTTTGTTACCTTAAAGGAATTCTTGACAAACTTCAACTCATCACATCTAGTCTCAAAGATAACAAATGCTCATGACCGTTAGTGTGTGTTTTTAAAGCAAATCTGATTTGTATCCTCATAGTGGTACTACTAGTGCTGGCCGTGTGTGAATAGCTTGAAAATTTAAATAGACATCATCTTTCAGATGTAGAAACATGCCCTCCTTGATGTTTCATCAGGTGGTACAGCTGGTGGCGGCACAGCTGGGTCGTGGTATGGCTTAAGTGATCAAAATGTACTATCACAGAACAATCAGACAACTAAATCTCTCATAAAACAGGGTAAGGCCCTTCATCCTGAGGAGTGAAGTTTTTAGTTCCTTCCTTTTTTACTACTGGTTTTGGAGCAGCACAAGGTCACCAGGCTTATACTGTGGAAGTGTAGCCCTTTTCTTACTATACTGCTACTGTGTGTGAGTAATTTTGGAATTGTTCTGCTTAACCTGTTACCAAATTGATTTAAGACTGTGGGCCAATCCTTTTACTTTGCTCATATCTACTCCAATTGGGACTTTATCGAGTTCAAATGGGGGTTCATGGGCCCTCCATAGACAGCCTCGTAGCCATATACCCGGTTGATTCGTGCATACAGCTATTATATGCTGGAATGACATATTCATCCCATACTATGTGAGGCTTCCCCGTGTAGTAAGACAGCATTCAAGTGATTTTCTTAGCCTTCAGATGAAAGGGTGTTGTGAACTGTTTCTTGATTCTTAACAGTTTACGTGTACAAATAGGGCAGACATGAAATTGGGAACTTGGTCAGTTAATATAGTGTTGGAACCTCTGAATGGGAGAACCTAGTGACTGACAAAGGTGCAAGCGATCATTTGAGCGGTCATGTCAGTGCGTGATACTAGAACTGAGTAGTGAGAAATGTGATCAAGAATAAACAAGATGTACTTATTACTTTAGGTACTTTGTGGAAAGGAGCCAGTGATGTCTAAGGTGGTGGTTTGAAATGTTTTCATAGCTTTTGGGAGGGTCTGCAAAGGGTTTTATTCTTGGGTGTGGGAGTATTGCACTCTTTGCATAAGGCAAACAGCAAACGGTTTTGAATATATATCCATACATCTGTTTGTCTGTCCATCCACCAAAAGGGAGAGGCTATCTTAGTAGTTGTGGCATGTCAACCCTTACGGCAGGCTTGTCAAATGTCATGACTTTGTGCCATAAGACATTGCTGTAATTGTAGAGGTATTATTGCTCTGCTACCCAAGAGAATCTTGCTTTATAGAATGCGATCTTCAGTGACAAACTTTGTTTGAGATGTATACTGGTGACATTCTGCCTTTCTCTCTTGTGCTTCCTTCAGTTCCTCTATTGAAAAATCATCTGTTTGAACAATTTTGACTTTGCAATATGCAATGTACTCTGCTAGCTTCAGTGCCCATCTAGTTCAGTGATTACTGGGGCCTTTTAAAATTCACATCCATTCAAGAGTGGCATACTCAGTGACCACAATGATTTTGTGTCCATATAGTAGCATTTAAAATAATTAACGCCAAATATAAGGCCAAAAGGCTCTTTTTAAGTAGTGCTATAATTAATCTCAGCTGAATTCATCTCCATAGAGGCATAACCTATAGGCCTTTCCTAACCATTGTATTCTTGAGAAAGAGTCATACCACAGTGTAATCAGACGCAGTGCAGCAACACTCACATTAACGTTCCGAGTCGACAGAGGCAGCAGTGACGGCAGCGGTGTCGATGTACCCGCAGTAGAGCACCACTGGGCATCGAGATGATGAGTGTAGCAGTGGCATCTGTGTGTGGCGGCAAGGCAGTATGGACCCGTGGCACCATGGCACAATCAGCACCACATGTCAGACTGGGGGAGGGGGGGGGGGGGGGGCGTCACCAAAGCAAAGACTGAGGCAGGTGCATGGTATGGTCCAGGAGAGTGCGATCACTCATCAAAGGGGTCATATACAGCCTAATGCATTGACTTTGCACTCCACATGTGTTGACACGTGGTGAGCACACAATATGCACATCAGGCACAAACAGTGTGTTGTAGTTTCCTACCATTGGCTGGGTTATTTGATAACTACGAAGCAAACAGGCTCATATCCATCAAATTAAAGCAGCAACAATCCACAAAGGAAATGTGTCAGCCAGATCTAACAGTGAGCTTGCCCAACTTCGGCTGACGACGTTCACGTGAACTGAGAATGGGTGTTATACAAAACACCTGATACACTTCTGGCTCAGGCTCAGCCATTGTCTTACCAAAGAGGCAGTATCGTATATCATATGAAAGACAATGAAAATGGAAAATTAAAAAAAATGGTAACTATTTTTGCTCTCATTAAAACTAATCACCATGCACAATACTTCAAATTTAATTTTGTAACTACATTTCTTGGATGAAATTAAAACTTTTTCTATCTTACTCATAGTAGTTATACATAATCAATCACAACTTAATTTCTAATCAAGGTGAACGTTATTCCTGTGAAGCATTCACCTGGAAGATAACTAGCACCATATCGTCACAGACTCAAAACCACTGAGAGATGATGTGAGAATATAATTTGGTTCAAAACAGGCAGATTGCAGTCATATAAATGAAGTGGATCTTGTTGGTTGAGAGAAAGACCAGTTTGCCAGGATGTAATATTACACCAATTAGGATTGACATTAACCTCTGGAAATGTTTGATGTTTAAGTCGATGTTCATCTCAGAGCCTCCTTTTGGAGGTTGCATATTTTCTTTACTACCTGAACTGTTAAAGTCCTGTGCTGCATTCCCCAGCTCATCACACTCAGTAGTGTATTTTGACCTCATTGTGTGGTAAAGTCGACTTATACTCAGATTAAAATTACCTTCTGATTGACAGATTGCAGTTGCAGGGGCAGTGTTGTCAGTGCGCAGCCAACCACACATCACAAGTGCTGCACTTACGTACAGAGTAGGTGACAGTGAGTACGTGGCTCTCGAGAAAGAACTACAACAGGATGGCAGCTGACCGTACGCTCGACTCGCTGAAACATCAGTTGCAAAATAATTTTAATCAAAGAATTCCTGTGATACATTCACCTATCCATTGCCCTGGCCCTGTGTTGAAAACTGCCAGTCCAAGTTCCACATATCAACTCAATTCTTCAGTTTCTCAATACCATTATCTCAACACAAAATTCTCTTTTCTTATTAATTTGTTTGCAATAATGATGAAATAAAAAACCCACTTCTGTTATATTATCCATGTGGGCAAAAATAATCTTCCTAATCAGAGCTCAGCTCTGGACTGACAGCAATACTCTGGAATTGATTTTTGCACAGTCTACCCAAAAACAGTAATTCTGACAGATGGTCAAGTCTGTATAAAATATAGTGAAACAAGATAGTACAATAGGCTATAAAACAGAATTACACCACTATTGATTTAAATGAAAGGGATATAAATGATCAGCCATATTAGAAAAAAATAGGGACAGCAGTTCAAGAGAGAAGTCAAACCATTATGTTGATAAAGCAACTCACATAGTATTAAATCACATGGATGTTTCACCCACTTGTCTTCCTTAAATCAGAAAAATTACATATTTTTCCAAAAAAAACAGAAACTCAATTGGATTTCATGGTGTTTACAATTGATTACTAAAGAATTGTTCCCATATTTAAGTTGGGTTTGGTTGATTTGGGGGAAGAGACCAGACAGCGAGGTCATCAGTCTCATCTGATTAGGGAAGGATGGGCAAAGAAGTCAGCTGTGCCCTTTCAAAGGAACCATCGTGGCATTTACCTGGAGCAATTTATGGAAATCACGGAAAACCTAAATCAGGATGGCCAGACGTGGGATTGAACTGTAGTCCTCCCGAATGCGAGTCCAATGTGCTAACCACTGTCGGGGAGATTGAAATATGCCAGTGTAATACCCCTTGTATAAGAAAGGTGATAGGAGGGATGTTAGTAACTACTGAACCATTTCATTATTGGTATTATTTTGCAATATCTTGAGAAGGTGACATACTCCAGAATAGTGTCCTATCTAAACACAGACAATATCCTTAGTAAATCATATTTATGCGGGGAAGTGATTGCTACAGACTGTGCCCACTGTTTTCATTCGGTTGCTCCCACAGGCTGGTTTCACTCAAAAGAATGCATGAATAATTCAATTGGTACATAAAACCAACAACCAGATGAGTTGATTGTTTTCTTTTGGCTGTTCCTATACTATCAATAATCTGAGCCTCTGAGTCTTTTTTTAATTTTACTGTTCCTTTCTGAGTGACTCAAAAGTTTTGCTCTCTGAGTTAAATGAGATGTGAACCCAGAATAAAACATGTCATCACCTGCATCCACATCAATTAAATACTGACTGGCAGTGTAGGGTGTATGGATCCACATTTCATCTAAATGAACCATTGTGATGGTATGTTTTTCTGGGAACATCCACTGCAATATACACTGGTGACGTATGATAAGGGGAATATCTGTAACTTGACCACAGACTTTAGTGTGTTCTTAACTTCCAAGCAGAACAGGCACATCCCTTTTACAGTATAAATATTTGCACAATAAAGCATTATCATCATTTTGTACTGTGTCATACCTCAATACCTCACCATACGCTCTCCACATTTTTATATATTTATTACTATTGTTATTATTATTATTATTTGTAAAAATTTAATGTAGGAAACCTTCTTTACAGCTGTTGTTGTAGTCTTCAGTCCAAAGATTCGTTTCATGTGCAGCCCTCCAGCTAGTCTATTCTGTGCAAATCTCTTTATCTCTACGTAACTGCTACAACCTACATCCATTTCAGTCTACTTACTGTACTCAAACCATGCCCCCCCCCCCCCCTCTACCATTTTTAACCCCCCACCCCATACACACACCTCATTCCAATGCCATATTGGCTTTTCTTAGATGCAACAGGACGTGTCCAATCAACTGATCCCTTCTTTTAGTCAAATTCTGCCATAAAATTCTTTTTTCTCAGTTCAGTTAAGTATCTCCGCAGTAATTCTTGATCTATGCACTAAATCTTCAGCCTTTCTTCTATAGCTCCACATTTCAAAACCTATTTTCTTCTTTTCTAAATTGCTTGTTCTCCTTGTTTCACTTCCATACAAAGCTTCTATGCCCTGTCATTTACACATGATGACTAATTTATTTTGGCACTTTTTATTTTTTCCAAGTAAATGTTGCCTTGTATCATTCACAATATCACAGCAAGTGCTGCCTAACAACACATTTATCCATGTTGTCAATGGAATATTTATTGTATGCACTTCACTTCTTCAGGGCAGACACTAGAATCTCACTTTGCTTGGCATGATGTCCTTTCTTCCATAATTTGCCCACTGTCAACAACTCATTCAGTGTGAACTCTTTCTTGCACATTTCGACAATTTCTACATTTTGCACTGTCACTTCTTTCACATACAATCTGCTGGCAACTAATTATTCTGTGTATCAAAGTACTCTTATCACGTTTCTCAGTTGGAGTGAACTGTAGAACAGCAGGAAAAATAAATGATGTTATTTAACACCACTTGCCTTAATGTCTCTGTATTCAAACAAATACTGTATCAATGTCAGGTAACACTTTTTGAAAGAAATTAAGTGTGCAACAACAAATTTGTTTCAGCATGTGAATGAAGAAAACGTCACAACATGTGTAGTTATTTTCATCTCCTCTTCTCTGCAATGTAGAAACTGTTTAAAGTATTTCTTCTGTTTTAAAATATCTCCTCCCCCACTTTATCTCCCTCTCTTCCCCCTCCCGCTCGCTCTCCCTCCCTCCTCCTCTCCCTATCTATTTCTCTATCCCTCCCCCCCTCTCTCCCCCACTCAGCATCCTCAGTTACTAATTATGAGACAAGTCTTCTTGTAGTACAAACAAAATCTTGTATGTGCATCAGTTCAAAACATTTATCTCGCATTTATTTTCTTCCAGCCTTCTCCATAAGAGAAACCAACACAATAATACTGCAGATGTTTCTCATAACATTGCAGATGATTCCGGATCACAGTTGTCAGTACCCTCTTCCTCAAATGAGTCATTCACAATCCTGACATCAGGCCCTCAGCAGAATGCAAATTCCGGTGGTGGCAAAATGGATGATGATTCACAAAGTATTCTGAGGCTCAGAGCACCTCCTGCCAAACTCAGATGCTCAGGCACTCACTCTAAGTTTTTTGGGGAAACTCAGCAGTCTTTCCATGTCAAACATAAACAGCATCAAGTTTCTGGAAGAAAGAAGAGAGGAACAAGCAGAGAAGAGCAGGCAGATGTAGACCCCAACAATGGTGGCTCAGGAAGTGAAAACCAAAGAGACAGCAGTACATTAGATAGAGCACCTCCATCAAAGAAGCGCAAACCTGGGCATCTCAGTGTGGGAGAAACTTGTTGTGACATTTCTCCACCTATAAACCAACATGTGGATGAAGGCTGTGCAGTGCTGCTGAGAGGCCATTGTGCTAGGAATTGCAACATAACAGAGAGAACACAGTGTGAAAGCTCTGCAATAACACAAAGTAAAGAACAAGTTAGGCCAGAAATTAACAGTGGGAGTACTGTACAAGAGCCGGACACAGATGAAAAAAGTGCTGGTGAGTGGTTGTTGGTAAAATTTGTTCAGCTCCTTAAGGTTCTCTTTACACATTTGTTCATAACTTATTGTGAAACTGTTAAACATCTCTCTTCATTTTCAGGTGATGAACCACTAGTGGTAGAGACACAGATTGGTTTGAGGAGGCTAAAATACCTCCCCGGTATTTATCATGTAAATGTCTGGATTAAGGATGTTTTACCAACCCTCTCAGGTACAGTAATTTAAAATTCCTGTAGCAGCAGCAGCAGCAGCAGCAGCAGTAGTGGCTGCAGTTGTTGTTTTTGGTTGATATTAGCTTTATTATATTGTTCTTTACCCAGTGTAAGTCTCTTCACTGCAGTGTTTGCTTATGCACTTTTACGTGTTTTTCATCGCCAAAGTAACCAAGGTAGCATGAGAATATACCCTTGCATGCTTCACACAGCATTCAGTTCCCATACCGTAAAGTTATCTGCTCTAGAGGTTCCAAGTGTTCTAGCTTTATTCATCTGATCGTAATTCTGTGGGAGTGTGCAAAACTGAATTATATAAGCTGATGAGAAAACTGAACACCTACAATATTCCTAGAAGCATCCCTCAGTGGTTTGTTCAGAAGTAAAGTTGCTGGCTTATTTTGTGAACTACTTATTTTTCAAAAGTGAGATAGAATAATATTGTTTAAAGTTTGTGATGACGTGTAATTTAGACCACCTCAAGGATATTGACAGTTTTACAGTCACATGTATGCTCATTCAGTTTTATACAAGCTGGGTATTACAATTACAAATGAACATAACTTGATAAGCTAGAGTAAGGCTAAGATGCATGCAATGAAACAAGAAGTTGTATATAAATCCAGTCTATGGTATTGTTTATTATTACTCCAAATATTTTCCTGTGTCTTTATTCTCTCCCGATGCAGTTATTTCGATGTTTAATGTATTGAGTTCATGTTGTCACACTGTGATGCCTATGATATCAATGGCTTTATGAAATACATGTTTGCTTCTAGCATGTTGCACCCATTTTTCAGTTTAAGTGAATAACAACATGATTATCTACATTTACACTCTGCAGACCAGTCAGAAGTGCATGACAGAGGGTACATCTCACTGTGCCAGTAATTTGGGCTTTCTCCCGCCCCATCCACATACGGATCATGGCAATAATGAGAGCTTCAGTTCATCTGTGGCTGCTGTAATTAGTCTAAATTTGACTTTGTGATCCCTATCAGAGCAGTACATAGGAGGTGGTTGTATATTCATAAATTCATCACTGATGTTGGCTGTAGAAACTGTACGAATGGATTTTCAAAATCTTTCTTCAAGAGTCTGCCACTTCCAGCATCTTTGTGTCACTGCCCATTGGTCAAACAAGCCTGTGACCATTTATGCTGCTCTTCTCTGTATACATTTAATATTATCTGTCAGTCCTATCTGGCACAGGTCCCATACTTGAGCAATATTCTAGGATGGATCATGCTTGTGTTTTGTATGCAGTCTCTTTTGCATTTCTCTATTATTATACCAATAAACCAAAGTCTTCCACCTGCTTTACCAATTACTGAGTATGTGATCATTCATTCCATATCCCTACAAAGTGATACAACCAGGTCTTTGTATCGGTTGGCCGATTTCAACTGTGGCTCCTTCATATTATAGTCATAGGATGCTACGTTTTTTCATTTTGTAAAGTGCACAATGTTACACTTCTGAACATTTGAAGTGAGTTGCCAGTCTGAAATCTTACCAAGATATGACTGAATATTTGTGCATCTTTTCTCAGACAATACTTCATTATGGATAACTGCATCATCGGCTAAAGATCCTAGGGTAATATTAAAATTGCGTGCAGGATCATTAATATACAGCATGAACAGCCAGGGTTGCTACAAGTTCTGGAAATCAGTGAATTTCAAGGACTATCAGGAACTTTCAAGGAATATCAGGGAATTCCAGGGAATTTGAAACATGTCACGGGAAAAAAAAAAACCACTGGGAAAACCTTGTTTTTGTCTCAGTAGACGAAATAGTCTGTTAACTGAGATGTCATGCGCCGTCACTGGCTGTGCGCAGCTGAGTATGTGTACCCCTTCCCACTCCCTCACTCCTACTGCTTCTCCCCTTCCTACCACTCTCCTCAGCTTACAGTCAGTGCTGCCACCACTTCTTGCCACTAGCCTAGCAGCTGCCAAAGAGAGGTAGGGAGGTGGGAGGAGCGGATTGTTCGGATCTGATTCTCAGAGATTGTTGACGCAGATGCCAGAGACAGATGTCATGTGTGCATGAGTTGTGTCTGAGGGACTGTGTAAATGTGTATGCTCTTGTTTTCTGACAAAGGCTGTAACCAAAAATTTAGTTGTGAAAGTGAAATTGTCTTTTCTATGTTCCTGTCTGTGACTCGGCGATCGTCTCTACAGTGAGTTGCTATCTGTCCTCATTAGTATTGATTCTCAGAGTATTTGCACAAATTATCTGTTGCATTGATTAATCAACACACTCTCATTTCATCAACATGGTGTCTGTGACACGTAAACAGCACACGAGTGGACTTCCACAACAGGCCAAAACTGCAGGCCATTTCTGTGGGTATCTCTAGCGTATCACGCCTGCTGATCTGAAGCCCATCATTTCCCATTAATGTGTAGGCCCTGCCCATAAGATCTAGTCTCACCAGTCTGCTCGCACTCCATATGTGTTCTAACGTTCTGATGACTTAAAGTGTGAGTGTGGGTGTGGGTTATACTGATAATTTCCCCAAACCACATTCCACTTCTTTACGAGGTGACTTATTTGTAATTTTGTAGCCCCTCTTCTTTACGGGATAGTTCGCTACTGGAAAATCTCAACTTCTTCTCCATCGAATAACGCTAGGTACAGGAACTTTTAAGCCTCTTTCTACTTATGAAATAAGTAGACATACACACTTTCCTTTTCATCAGTTAATGATGTATTTGACTTTCATGCACAATTTAATTCACACTTTCAGCATACATATATAACTTTCTGTAACTACTCCATGTGGGAAAAATATATCTAAAAAGAAAGATGATGAGACTTACCAAACAAAAGCGCTGGTAGGTCGATAGACACACAAACAAACACAAACATACACACAAAATTCAAGCTTTCGCAACCAACGGTTGCCTCATCAGGAAAGAGGAAAGGAGAGGGAAAGACGAAAGGACTTGGGTTTTAAGGGAGAGGGTTAGGAGTCATTCCAATCCCGGGAGCGGAAAGACTAACCTTAGGGGGAAAAAAGGACAGGTAAACACACGCACACACACACACATATCCATCCGCATATACACAGACACAAGCAGACATTTGTAAAGGCAAAGAGTTTGGGCAGAGATGGCAGTCGAGGCGGAAGTACAGTGGCAAAGATGATGTTGAAAGACAGGTGAGGTATGAGCGGCGGCAAATTGAAATTAGAAATTAGCGGAGATTGAGGCCTGGCGGATAGCGAGAAGAGAGGATATGCTGAGGGGCGAGTTCCCATCTCCGGAGTTCTGACAGGTTGGTGTTAGTGGGAAGTATCCAGATAACCCGGACGGTGTAACACTGTGCCAAGATGTGCTGGCCGTGCACCAGGGCATGTTTAGCCACAGGGTGATCCTCATTACCAACAAACACTGTCTGCCTGTGTCCATTCATGCGAATGGACAGTTTGTTGCTGGTCATTCCCACATAGAACGCTTCACTGTGTAGGCAGGTCAGTTGGTAAATCACGTGAGTGCTTTCACACGTGGCTCTGCCTTTGATCGTGTACACCTTCCGGGTTACAGGACTGGAGTGGGTGGTGGTGGGAGGGTGCATGGGACAGGTTTTACACCGGGGGCGGTTACAAGGGTAGGAGCCAGAGGGTAGGGAAGCTGGTTTGGGGATTTCATAGAGGCGAACTAAGAGGTTACGAAGGTTAGGTGGATGGCGGAAAGATACTCTAGGTGGAGTGGGGAGGATTTCATGAAGGATGGATCTCATTTCAGGGCAGGATTTGAGGAAGTCGTATCCCTGCTGGAGAGCCACATTCAGAATCTGGTCAGTCCCGGAAAGTATCCTGTCACAAGTGGGGCACTTTTGGGGTTCTTCTGTGGAAGGTTCCGGGTTTGAGGAGATGAGGAAGTGGCTCTGGTTATTTGCTTCTGTACCAGGTCGGGAGGGTAGTTACGGGATGCAAAAGCTGTTTTCAGGTTGTTGGTGTAATGGTTCAAGGATTCCGGACTGGAGCAGATTCGTTTGCCACGAAGACCTAGGCTGTAGGGAAGGGACCGTTTGATGTGGAATGGGTGGCAGCTGTCATAATGGAGGTACTGTTGCTTGTTGGTGGGTTTGATATGGACGGACGTGTGAAGCTGGCCATTGGACAGGTGGAGGTCAACGTCAAGGAAAGTGGCATGGGATTTAGAGTAGGACCAGGTGAATCTGATGGAACCAAAGGAGTTGAGGTTGGAGAGGAAATTCTGGAGTTCTTCTTCACTGTGAGTCCACATCACTCACAGTGAAGAAGAACTCCAGAATTACCTCTCCAACCTCAACTCCTTTGGTTCCATCAGATTCACCTGGTCCTACTCTAAATCCCATGCCACTTTCCTTGACATTGACCTCCACCTGTCCAATGGCCAGCTTCACACATCCGTCCATATCAAACCCACCAACAAGCAACAGTACCTTCATTATGACAGCTGCCACCCATTCCACATCAAACGGTCCCTTCCCTACAGCCTAGGTTGGAGAGGAAATTCTGGAGTTCTTCTTCACTGTGAGTCCAGATCACTCACAGTGAAGAAGAACTCCAGAATTACCTCTCCAACCTCAACTCCATTGGTTCCATCAGATTCACCTGGTCCTACTCTAAATCCCATGCCACTTTCCTTGACGTTGACCTCCACCTGTCCAATGGCCAGCTTCACACGTCCGTCCATATCAAACCCACCAACAAGCAACAGTACCTCCATTATGACAGCTGCCACCCATTCCACATCAAACGGTCCCTTCCCTACAGCCTAGGTCTTCGTGGCAAACGAATCTGCTCCAGTCCGGAATCCTTGAACCATTACACCAACAACCTGAAAACAGCTTTTGCATCCCGTAACTACCCTCCCGACCTGGTACAGAAGCAAATAACCAGAGCCACTTCCTCATCTCCTCAAACCCGGAACCTTCCACAGAAGAACCCCAAAAGTGCCCCACTTGTGACAGGATACTTTCCGGGACTGGATCAGATTCTGAATGTGGCTCTCCAGCAGGGATACGACTTCCTCAAATCCTGCCCTGAAATGAGATCCATCCTTCATGAAATCCTCCCCACTCCACCTAGAGTGTCTTTCCGCCACCCACCTAACCTTTGTAACCTCTTAGTTCGTCCCTATGAAATCCCCAAACCACCTTCCCTACCCTCTGGCTCCTACCCTTGTAACCGGCCCCGGTGTAAAACCTGTCCCATGCACCCTCCCACCACCACCTACTCCAGTCCTGTAACCCGGAAGGTGTACACGATCAAAGGCAGAGCCACGTGTGAAAGCACCCACGTGATTTACCAACTGACCTGCCTACACAGTGAAGCGTTCTATGTGGGAATGACCAGCAACAAACTGTCCATTCGCATGAATGGATACAGGCAGACAGTGTTTGTTGGTAATGAGGATCACCCTGTGGCTAAACATGCCTTGGTGCACGGCCAGCACATCTTGGCACAGTGTTACACCGTCCGGGTTATCTGGATACTTTCCACTAATACCAACCTGTCAGAACTCCGGAGATGGGAACTCGCCCCTCAGCATATCCTCTCTTCTCGCTATCCGCCAGGCCTCAATCTCCGCTAATTTCTAATTTCAATTTGCCGCCGCTCATACCTCACCTGTCTTTCAACATCATCTTTGCCTCTGTACTTCCGCCTCGACTGCCATCTTTGCCCAAACTCTTTGCCTTTACAAATGTCTGCTTGTGTCTGTGTATATGCGGATGGATATGTGTGTGTGTGTGCGTGTGTTTACCTGTCCTTTTTTCCCCCTAAGGTTAGTCTTTCCGCTCCCGGGATTGGAATGACTCCTTACCCTCTCCCTTAAAACCCAAATCCTTTCGTCTTTCCCTCTCCTTCCCTCTTTCCTGATGACGCAACCGTTGGTTGCGAAAGCTTGAATTTTGTGTGTATGTTTGTGTTTGTTTGTGTGTCTATCGACCTACCAGCGCTTTTGTTTGGTAAGTCTCATCATCTTTCTTTTTAGATATATTTCTGTAAGTACCTCGTACTGTCGAACATTAGAAACAAAATGAGTTATAGTTAAAAGAAAGTTGGCTTAGCTACCATGACCTCCTTAAAATGAATCAGAAAACACGTCTTGCCTGTACCAAGGCGGAGTCAAGAGTCTACAAGAGTACTTTTTCAACTGTTCTTGTTTCACATAACAATAGACAATGACACAATAAGCACAGAGCGGCATAAAAACTCCATGGTTGTTCCTTAAAGACACACTAAAACCTCTATGGATTGCCCGACGGGTACTTGTCGGTGCCGTTCGACCGCCGCGTTTACTTTCTCCCCATGACTGATTTTAAACCAGCACACACAAACATGTGACACGCAGTAGGTAGGATTTTACCATCCCACACTCGTAACTAGAATATTGTGTGTTCAAGACGGTAGAAGGCTGCATGGTTCTAAAATTTACACAGAATTTCTCAAATCACTACAGTGTTTGTGTATGGCATAATGCGGTGGATTTTTATGGTTTATCGAAGGACCCAGGACTGCAGTGTTCCTCGACAAGCCAGAGGCCATGGTCGATAGATTTCAGGAATTGAGATTGTCTCACCACAAGTACATTGCACAGTTCAGCATTTTATAGACATTTTATTTATTGTAGTACATTTTGGCACTTCGAAAATAATTTATGTATTAAAAAGAGTGGATGATAAGAAGAAGAAAACTGTGGCGGTCGCTGGTGGTTTGTACACTGTATACTCATATTTCTCGAAAGAAAAATTACACAGTAACTGTAAAATAATAGACATAACACAGTGACTAATAAACTGACAATAAGAACACAGTAGAACTAACATTTTATTGGTGGTCACCTGTAGTGTTGGTTTACACAGCTCTTACCTGCTTTATACACTTCTTTCAAGAGGCCTTCTTTTTTCTGAGGTTATTTCTGGAATCAGTGAAGGTATTTTAAATTGGTCTTGCAACTCCAAGGAAATGCGTACTTTTGTCACAAATGTATTTCGTTTTACTGAAATAAAATAACAACAATGGTCTTAATGAAGCACATATACCATTTGGCTTACTTTATCCATCTAAAAACAGTTCATTACAAAAGATACTGATGCGGGGGAACAATCTAACATGGGCCCCAGCCTTTGGAGCATCTTTTCCCTTCTCTGCTGCATGTCTCTCCTCTTGCTATTCTTTTTCCCCTCCCTTGGGGAACATTTCTGTGGTGTTTTGGGGAATGTTCCACACTGTCCGTAGCTGACATAAGAACAGTCTCACAACTGTTTTTCATTTCTTTTTGTTTTCTTCATTCACCTTCTCCTATCCTTCTTCTTCTTCGGTTTGAGGCTTCTCTCTCCTTCCCCCCCCCCCCCCCCCCCTCCCCGTGCACTCCTGAAGGCTGGCCCATGCGTGTGATGTATAACTGGCCCCGTGTCCACAGGTAGGGTTCCCATGTACCCCGTGGTACAGGCCAGGCCCAGGGACGGGTGATTGCCGCAGCTGTTACCTTCTCAAATTGCCAATTGGTCCCTCTGTCAAGTGTGTAGGAGGTGTG
This sequence comes from Schistocerca cancellata, assembly GCF_023864275.1. Lineage (NCBI taxonomy): Eukaryota > Metazoa > Arthropoda > Insecta > Orthoptera > Acrididae > Schistocerca > Schistocerca cancellata. The sequence goes on along the minus strand of NC_064626.1, from coordinate 1,138,195,641 downwards.
AGCAATCAACTAAGGCAGGTGTGCCTCCTTGTGAAGTGGGCCTCCAGTTGGAAGGTGCGTGCCATCGGAGACGCTGAATATCATGGGAGGGGGGGGGGGGGGATTTTCTCACAATGAGGCCAATCATCTGCACTATCAACACATCTACAAAATGTAAACGCAATGAGGCTAACGATTCAAAGACCCTCCCAGCTGCACCACAGTTCCTCAAGGGTTCACATACTGAAGACGGTCAGTCCTTCACAATGGTAAATCTATTTATTATTCAGAAAGGTGTTGATGCAGTTGCCGGTCCTATGAAGTCCTGCTTACGTTTATGGAATGGCACTTTGCTTTTGGAGACTAGTTCTGATTCTCAAGACAATAACTTGCTCGTGTCGAGGCCCATAGAACGCTGAATTCTTCCTGTGGTGTTATTTACACTAGGCAGCTCAACAGTCTGATCGAGGCTGAAATCCAAACATACCTCTCTGATCAGGGTGTCATTGCTGTCCATTTGGTGACGAAAAAGGTAGATGCCTTCTTAGTGCCCACATGCACTCTTTTTCTCACCTTTGATACAAAGGTGCTTTCATCCAAAATCAAATCAAACTATGAGGTTCTCACAGTCCAACCATACATTCCGAATCCAAGCACTGCTACCAATGGCCTTCTTTCAACCATGCTCAAATGTCTTGTCAGCACCTAGCCAAATGTGTAACCTTTGGTAAGGATACGCACGAGGGCAATTGTCTGCCTCCTTCTCCCTGCTGTATCGACTGCAATGGTGACCATGCCAATGAGCAGGCTGTCCAGGAGATCCGGGTAAAGGAAAAAGTTCCCTCCTTGTCCTTTGCAAGTTATTGCCTAGTTGCAAACCCTGTGTTCTTATGTCTGGCACTTAAAAGTACTGTTCTGGCTACATCTCACTCCATGAAGGACATGGCCATGCAGACAAGTGACCTCAATTTCAACTCTGAGGTTGCGAAATCGCCCATTGTCATGGTAGCATTGCATTCCTCTCGTCCAGCTGTGCAAAAAGCCATCAAACTCTCGCCTCACAGGGCGAAATCAACAGCTACACAACCGGAAAGGACAGAAGGAATACTACTCCCGTAAAGACTTCCTACTTCCTCCAGCCAACCAACATTTCAGTCTTCCTCTGCTAATCACAAAGGCTTGAAGAAGTCCATCAAAGGAAAATGGTCTTCTCCTTCGCTGACTTGAAGATCCTCCTCGATGGTGTCACCATATGGTACCTTCACCCGGCCTGCCTCTTTGTCACCGGTGCGCACCACCAACCGTTTTTCTGCATTGGACTCCGCAGTCCGACAACAGAAGAAAGCCAACACTTCTGTTTACCTCATGGAGCAGGATCCTCCTGCCTCTGTGCCCTGTAGCAGCGAGTCTTCGCAGGATGGCACTCGGCATCTGCCGAGGTGACACCCCTTCATTTTTTCCTCATCTTCACTCTCCTCCAATGGAACATTTGCCGCCTTCGCTCCAGCAAAGAGGATTTATGGCTGGTTTTATAATCACAGCATCCACTTGTACTCTGCCTTCAGGAAACAAAATTGCGACTACTTTGAGTTTTCTCATTTCTTCCTTGTCTATTTTGACCTTCCACCCGAGATCGGCATTCTATCTCGTGGGGGAATCACGCTGCTTGTACGGGATGATGTTCGTAGTCAGCCCATTTCCCTCTTCCTGTCTTCAAGCTGTTGCAGGTCGCCTATTCCTTCATCACTTGACCTTTACCCTTTGTACTATTTACTTCCTTCCATTATTCAATGTCACCAGGGCTTACTTCCTCCAGCTTATTGGGCAGCTACCTCACCCATTTCTGCTGCTCGATGACTTTAATGCGCACCATCCCATTTGGGGTTCTCCCAGAACCTGTCAGAGAGGTGCCGTCTTAGCTGATCACCTTAATCAACGTAACCTCTTCTGCCTTAAAACAGGTGCACTCAAGACCCATGTTCTTTTCAGACTCCTCACACACCTATTTCCATTTGGACCTATCCTTCTGCACTGCCTGTCTTGCCCATTGTCTCGAGTGGTCCGCTCTTTCTGACACCTACTCTAGCAACCACATCCCATGTGCTGTCCGTTTGCTGACCCCTACCCCACCTACGTGCACACCCAAATGGAAGCTTACTAAGGCCGACTGGAGGTTTTACTCCTCTCTGACGATCTTCGATGAACATGATTTCCCCAGTTGTGATGACCAGGTGGAATATCTTACAAACGTTATCCTTACCACCGCAGAATGTTCCATCCTCGCCCTTCCTCTTTACCACACTGTGTCCCGGGCCCTTGGTGGACTGGGGCGTGTCGTCGTGTTCTCGGGATAAAGAAGGTAGCTGGATTGCATTCACTAGTTCTTTTAACATTTTAACAGTTGCATCCCCTCTTCCGTCATGCGGGCCAACCTCTGACGGCTCTCTGGGACCAAGATCCATTCACCAATTTCCAGCCTGACAGTAGCAGATGATGTCATCGTGGACCCTATTGCTATCTCCAACACCTTGGGCTGCCATTTTGCGGAAATTTCGAGCTCCTCCCACTATCAGGCCTTCCTCCACAGGAAACAAGCGGAGGAGGCTCGGACGATACACTTCTCTTCCAGAATCGTGAGCATTACAATGCCACCTTTATTATGACAGAGCTAAGTCATGCTCTCACTTCATCCCAATTGTCTGCTCCAGGGCCAAGCACTGTTCACATTCAGATGTTGCAGAACCTTTCTCTTGTGGGCAAGCACTTTCTCCTTCATACATTCAAATGCATCTGGGCAAAAGGCACGTTTCCCAGGTGCTGCCGTCAAGCCACTGTCATACCCATACCTAAGCCTGATAAGGACAAACACCTTCCTTTTAACTAATGCCCCATCTCTCTCACAAGCTGTGTTTGCAAGGTGATGGAACGTATGATTCATGTCTGGCTGGTACCGTGGCCCAAGTCTCGCAATTTACTAAGCACTGCACAGTGTGGATTGTAAGTCTGCTGTTCTGCAGTTGACCATTTCGTTACTTTGTTCGCCTACGTCATGAATGGTTTTCTGTGGAAATTCCAGACCGTGGCCTTGTTTTTCGATTTGGAGAAAGCCTAAAACACCTGCTGGAGGACTGGTATCCTCCATGTTCTCTACACGTGGGGCTTCTGTGCCCCCCTGCCCCATTTGTTTGAAGAATTTTTAAAAGACCGAGTGTTTAAGGTACGTATGGGTTCTGCCTTGTCAGACACTTTTATCCAGGAAAACGATGTGCCTCAGGGTTCTGCCTGAGCGTCGTTCTCTTTGCTATTGCCATTAACCCTATAATGGCTCATCTCCCACCAAGCATCTCTGGCTCCCTATTTGTGGACGAATTTGCCATCTATTGCAGTTCTTCATGGACCTGTCTCATTGAGCGATGTCTTCAGCGATGACTCAATTGTCTTTTATCATGTGGCATCGATGATGGCTTTCGTATTTCCACTGTCAAAACCGCTTGTATGTATTTCTAGCAGTGCAGTTGGTTTCTCCCTCCATCTTTACATCTTGGGCCTGTTGCTCTTCTGTTCATTGAAACTAAGAAATTAGTTGGGCTCTTGCTCAATAGCAAACTCTCTTGGTCTTCCCAGATGACTTATCTGGCAGCCTGCTGTATGCAGTCTCTCAATGTCCTACGCGTCCTCAATGGTACTTCCTCGGGTGTAGATTGGACCACTCTCTTTCATTTGTACCGGTCTCTTGTCTGCTTGAAACTAGACTGTGGGTGCTTTGTTCATGCATGTGCATGTCGGTCCCTCTTATGCTGTGTCAATACTATCCACCATTGTGGAATCTGTTTGGCCACTGGTGCCTTTTACACTAGCCCGGTTGAGAGTCTGTATGCAGAAGCTGCTGGACTACCGCTGTCATACTGCCATGACTTTCTCCTCAGCAGACACATACGCTGTTTGTCTGCCATGTGTGGCCACTATCCTATGGCTCCTTCTTCAATAATTCCTTTGATCGCCAGGATGAGGTACATCCCTCTTTTCTATTACCTCCCGGAGTTCGCTTTTGGCCCTTGCTCCAGCATCTACATCTACATCTACATCCATACTCCGCAAGCCACCTGACGGTGTGTGGCGGAGGGTACCTTCAGTACCTCTATCGGTTCTCCCTTCTATTCCAGTCTCGTATTGTTCGTGGAAAGAAGGATTGTCGGTATGCCTCTGTGTGGGCTCTAATCTCTCTGATTTTATCCTCATGGTCTCTTCGCGAGATATACGTAGGAGGGAGCAATATACTGCTTGACTCTTCGGTGAAGGTATGTTCTCGAAACTTTGACAAAAGCCCGTACCGGGCTACTGAGCGTCTCTCCTGCAGAGTCTTCCACTGGAGTTTATCTATCATCTCCGTAACGCTCTCGCGATTACTAAATGATCCTGTAACGAAGCGCGCTGCTCTCCGTTGGATCTTCTCTATATCTTCTATCGACCCTATCTGGTACGGATCCCACACTGCTGAGCAGTATTCAAGCAGTGGGCGTACAAGCATACTGTAACCTACTTCCTTTGTTTTCGGATTGCATTTCCTTAGGATTCTTCCAATGAATCTCAGTCTGGCATCTGCTTTACCGACAATCAACATTATATGATCATTCCATTTTAAATCACTCCTAATGCGTACTCCCAGATAATTTATGGTATTAACTGCTTCCAGTTGCTGACCTGCTATTTTGTAGCTAAATGATAAAGTATCTATCTTTCTGTGTATTCGCAGCACATTACACTTGTCTACATTGAGATTCAGTTGCCATTCCCTGCACCATGCGTCAATTCGCTGCAGATCCTCCTGCATTTCAGTACAATTTTCCATTGTTACAACCTCTCGATACACCACAGCATCATCTGCAAAAAGCCTCAGTGAACTTCCGATGTCATCCACCAGGTCATTTATGTATATTGTGAATAGCAACGGTCCTATGACACTCCCCTGCGGCACACCTGAAATTACTCTTACTTCGGAAGACTTCTCTCCATTGAGAATAACATGCTGCGTCCTGTTATCTAGGAACTCCTCAATCCAATCACACAATTGGTCTCATAGTCCATATGCTCTTACTTTGTTCATTAAACGACTGTGGGGAACTGTATCGAACGCCTTGCGGAAGTCAAGAAACACGGCATCTACCTGTGAACCCGTGTCTATGGCCCTCTGAGTCTCGTGGACGAATAGCGCGAGCTGGGTTTCACATGACCGTCTTTTTCGAAACCCATGCTGATTCCTACAGAGTAGATTTCTAGTCTCCAGAAAAGTCATTATACTCGAACACAATACGTGTTCCAAAATTCTACAACTGATCGACGTTACAGATATAGGTCTATAGTTCTGCACATCTGTTCGACGTCCCTTCTTGAAAACGGGGATGACCTGTGCCCTTTTCCAATCCTTTGGAACGCTACGCTCTTCTAGAGACCTACGGTACACCGCTGCAAGAAGGGGGGCAAGTTCCTTCGCGTACTCTGTGTAAAATTGAACTGGTATCCCATCAGGTCCAGAGGCCTTTCCTCTTTTGAGCGATTTTAATTGTTTCTCTATCCCTCTGTCGTCTATTTCGATATCTATCATTTTGTCATCTGTGCGACAATCTAGAGAAGGAACTACAGTGCAATCTTCCTCTGTGAAACAACTTTGGAAAAAGACATTTAGTATTTCGGCCTTTAGTCTGTCATCCTCTGTTTCAGTACCATTTTGGTCACAGAGTGTCTGGACATTTTCTTTGATCCACCTACCGCTTTGACATAAGACCAAAATTTCTTAGGATTTTCTGCCAAGTCAGTACATAGAACTTTACTTTCGAATTCATTGAACGCCTCTCGCATAGCTCTCTTCACACTACATTTCGCTTCGCGTAATTTTTGTTTGTCTGCAAGGCTTTGGCTATGTTTATGTTTGCTGTGAAGTTCCCTTTGCTTCCGCAGCAGTTTTCTAACTCGGTTGTTGTACCACGGTGGCTCTTTTCCATCTCGTACGATCTTGCTTGGCACATACTCATCTAACGCATATTGTACGATGGTTTTGAACTTTGTCCACTGATCCTCAACACTATCAGTACTAGAGACAAAACTTTTGTGTTGAGCCAACAGGTACTCTGAAATCTGCTTTTTGTCACTTTTTCTAAACAGAAAAATCTTCCTACCCTTTTTATTATTCCTATTTACGGCTGAAATCATCGATGCCGTAACCGCTTTATGATCACTGATTCCCTGTTCTGCGTTAACTTTTTCAAATAGTTCGGGTCTGTTTGTCACCAGAAGGTCTAATATGTTATCGCCACGAGTCGGTTCTCTGTTTAACTGCTCAAGGTAGTTTTCAGATAAAGCACTTAAAAAAATTTCACTGGATTCTTTGTCCCTGCCACCCGTTATGAACGTCTGAGTCTCCCAGTCTATATCCGGCAAATTAAAATCTCCCCCCAGAACTATAACATGGTGGGGAAATCTACTCGAAATATTTTCCAAATTATCCTTCAGGTGCTCAGCCACAACAGCTGCTGAGCCAGGGGGCCTATAGAGACATCCAATTACCATGTCTGAGCCTGCTTTAACCGCGACCTTCACCCAAATCATTTCACATTTCGGATCTCCGTCAATTTCCTTCGATACTATTGCACTTCTTACCGCTATAAACACACCTCCCCCTTCACTGTTCAGCCTGTCTCTGCGGTATACATTCCAATCTGAGTTTAGGATTTCGTTACTGTTTACGTCTGGTTTCAGCCAACTTTCTGTCCCTAGTACTATATGGGCGTTGTGATCGTTTATTAATGAGAGCAGTTCTGGGACCTTTCTATAGACGCTCCTGCAGTTTACTATTAGCACATTAATATTGTTATTCCCTGTTGCATTTTGCCTACTCCTATCTTTCCGCGTCTCAGGAGGCGTCTTGTCGGGCCTAGGGAGGGGATTCTCTAACCTAAAAAACCCCCATGTGCACTCCACACGTACTCCGCTACCCTTGTAGCCGCTTCCGGCGTGTAGTGCACGCCTGACCTATTCAGGGGGACCCTACATTTCTCCACCCGATAGCGGAGGTCGAGAAATTTGCACCCCAGATCTCCGCAGAATCGTCTGAGCCTCTGGTTTAAGCCTTCCACTCGGCTCCAAACCAGAGGACCGCGATCGGTTCTGGGAACGATACTACAAATAGTTAGCTCTGATTCCACCCCACGAGCGAGGCTTTCCGCCTTCACCAATTCCGCCAACCGCCTGTACGAACTGAGGATGACCTCTGAACCCAGACGGCAGGAGTCATTGGTGCCGACATGAGCAACAATTTGCAGTCGGGTGCACCCAGTGCTCTCTATCGCCGCCGGTAGGGCCTCCTCCACATCTCGGATGAGACCCCCCGGCAAGCAGACAGAGTGAACACTGGCCTTCTTCCCCGACCTTCTCGCTATTTCCCTAAGGGGCTCCATCACCCGCCTAACGTTGGAGCTCCCAATAACTAATAAACCCCTCCCCCCGTGTGCCTGCTCGGACCTTGCTGAAGGAGCAGCCACATGTCCCCTCACAGGCAGAGCGGGCGATGCCACACGGCCAGCCTCCACATTGACCTTCCGCCTCGTGCGCCGCGAACGCCGCTGAACCCGCCACTCCCCTTGGGGAGAGGGTGGCCCAACCGCGCCCGGTACCCGCGAAGATGTCTCGACAGCAGGGACAGTGGGTGAAGCATGTAACACCTGGGGTGTACCTTGCGACGCACCAGACTCCCCACTGCCGCTACACTCCGAGGCAGCAGCCTGAAGACGGCTGACCGCGGCCATCAACACGCTCAGCTGTTCGCGAACAGTGGCCAGCTCCTCCTGCGTCCGTACACAGCAGTCACACATCCTATCCATCCTAAGGAAACAATTTACTGAAGAGAGTTAATCAACCTTTAACTAGACTGCTAATTCACTAAAGGCGGCTGCTTATTCACTAAACTGTGGTTGCTAGCCACTTCTTGTAGAAAACAATGAAAATAGCACTACCTGTCTCTGGACTGTATTGAAAACAAACTCTAGCACTACTGGCACTATGGTTGACTACAGGGACTCTCTTACTGTATTCAAAACAAACACGAAATCTATGGAACACTATTAAGAGCACTCGAAAATTAAAGCTTCCTAAAAGCAAATACACACGGAAGAAGAAGTGACAAGTAAGAAAAATACAGTTAATACTTAAATTAAGGTAGCTCGCTGCACAGCAGACGTGAAGCAGGCGGCAGTTACGACGACACTGACACTGAATATGGCTGACTAAAGGGACTCTCTCTGACTGTATTCAAAACAAACACGAAATCTATGGAACACTATTAAGAGCACTCGAAAATTAAAGCTTCCTAAAAGCAAATACACACGGAAGAAGAAGTGACAAGTAAGAAAAATACAGTTAATACTTAAATTAAGGTAGCTCGCTGCACAGCAGACGTGAAGCAGGCGGCAGTTACGACGACACTGACACTGAATATGGCTGACTAAAGGGACTCTCTCTGACTGTATTCAAAACAAACACGAAATCTATGGAACACTATTAAGAGCACTCGAAAATTAAAGCTTCCTAAAAGCAAATACACACGGAAGAAGAAGTGACAAGTAAGAAAAATACAGTTAATACTTAAATTAAGGTAGCTCGCTGCACAGCAGACGTGAAGCAGGCGGCAGTTACGACGATTTTAACTTCACGCTCTCTGCAATTTTCCTGGTGGGTTTGAACCCTTCACCACCTTGGCTTCGTGTGGTGGACCATGTTCACCTTGGCCTTCATTCGCTTCCTAAGGACACTACACCAGCCTTGCTGTATCACCTTCAGTTTCATGGCCTTGACATGTAATTTCGCAATAGTACCTTTGTGTACACTGATGGCTCTCATGGTGGTGGTGTGCCTGTGTCGTTGGCGCCAAAATTTTTCAGTATCGGCTTCCCGCACACTGCTCAGTATTTACAGCAGAGCTCTTCACCCTGTATCAGGCCATGGGTTACATCCAGGGACACAGTGTTTTCAGTTGTGTCATCTGCTCAGACTGTCTCAGTGCCCTTAAAAGCCTTTGTGCACTGTACACCATCCTTCCCTTAGTGCAACAGGTCCAAGAAAGCTTGACATAATAGTTAATTTTCCCCCTGGAAGAACGTAGCTCCTTTAGATTTCTAGAGGTAGGAAGGTGAAGTATGGCATCAATATGCTTGCCCATAGGTTTCAATCCATTTCTGCTTGGAATACTGTGAAGGTAGGAAGAAAAAGTACATTTGTGCAGCTGGCAGTGCAGACCACTTGATTTCAGTCTCTCTAATGGGGCTTGCAGGTTTGCTAGATGTTCCCTCCTCATTGGTCCTGCTACGATAATTTGTTCAGGTAGTTTCCACAGTAAGATATGCTCAAGATGAGCTGCTCTAAGTATCATTGAAATATAATGAAGGTGCTAGCCACACCAAATGAAAACTTGTCATCATGGAACCATTTCAACCTCCATAGGCCGACACTTTTAGTCCTTTAATGCACCACGCATGGTGTTGAGTCAGTTTTAGTGAAGAACTGACCTCCTGCTAATGTAGCCAATAGTTCCTCTGGTTTCAAAATGGTTTAGATTTGTATATTAGGCTGGGCATTAATAGTTGCCGTAAAATTGTCAAAAATACATAAAAAACCATTTGGTTTCTTAATGAAAACCATTGGAATTGCTCATCAGCTAGCGAAAATGGGCAAGATGACTGTGATAACTACAAAACAGTCAAGCTGCTGTTTAACTATGCTGCACATTGCATCTGGTAGTTGACTGGCACAACTAAAACCATCCCTAATTTAAGAGATAGTGCAATACAGAAGCCTTAGCTCATCTGAATAAAGGACCAGAAAATTTCTCACATAATTTATCCAGGTCTTAAATTGTATGGAGGTTGACATTAGATTGACCTACTTATCCATGTAAAATCCAAACAAAGAAACTACATCCAATCCCAATATGTTAGTAGCCAGTAGTGAAGTAACTATTAAAAATTTTGTATGTCAAACAATATTTTCATTCTTAGGTGATAGAGACAGCTAGCCTTTTAACGGTATATTTTGATGGCTATAGTTCATTACTTGCAGCTGTGGCTCGTGTAGGGGTGGTGAACCTGAGTGGAGGTAAGTCTCCAGTCGATACACACCAGCACCGGTGTCAGCCTGAAACTGCGGTGTTGTTGATTGAGGTGATCATCGAAAGGCTGCAGTTCTGTCAGTTTATGTGGATACCAGTGTGGTACTAGGACCAGGCTACAGCCGAGTGACTCGATAGTGCGCACTAACGCTGCCTATATGCCCTTCTTTCTGGCAGTTGCGGCATACCACATCACAATAGGTGCACTGACACCTAGCGTACCTGTGATGGTGATCTGGACACGATTTCTGGGACTCTAAACTACTGGCTTCGGTTGACAGCAACAATGTGGAGGGTGGCTTCTATCTGCTGCCACATAAGTTGAATGAGATTGACGTTGTCCTCTAAGTTTACTTTCCTTAGAGTCTATCGATGATGGGGGCCAGTTTTTCTCATTACTGATCTAACTGTTTTATTGCTCATTATTGCTGTGCTGGCAAGCAGTGATGAGTCATGAAATCAAGACAGGAAAGTATCGTCAGATACATATGGGTTACAACCTTGACTTACTGTCTTGTATGCTACTCCTAGCTCGTCGCGAAACGCACGCCATGCCAAGAACGTTATTTCAAATTCCTGAATAACTTTAAGAATATAGTTAACGATTGGGTCTACCAATCCCAATGCCTTTAGCCCCACACTCTCGTTTGGGAACTAGTCTGACAAGTACATCTCCAATTAGTGACTTGGCATATGATGTTTTGCAAGATCTGCAAAAAGTTAATGTCCTGAGAATGGTTGCAAATCTGACGCCCACTCTGTGGGAGACTGACCAAACATTTTTGCATGTTGATTAAATTTGAGTCTTGCAACCCCCCATTGAGGGTTTACTGAGAGAATTGTTGGTCAGATGAACACCATTCTTCAAACAGAAGACCACTAGGTTCGACAAATGGTCACTCTGTGTGAACTACACAATGTAAGTGACTGCTTGAAGACAGTAATGAGGCTTTTTGACATTTGGGTTCTGTTTTAAGGTTAACTGTGCTTTCACAAGTCCATAAATTGTTGATCTAGTGTTTCAGCACATCTCTTACATGGTGAGTAAGTTACTCATCGCCATTTTAAGAGCACACTAGAACGCGCACTGAAAATTTGGTATTCCTGAGTGAGAGCAGTGAGCAGTGGAATGGTGGACACTGACCTCTCCAGGCAAACTGTGTCAGGGCCAGAACAGAGTTCCAACAGTAAACAACAAGGAAAACCAAAATAACAGGCAAAACGATACAACATCATACAGAGCTTACAGACTTTGGCGTGTCATGCAGTTGGCTTTATACTCCACTTCTAGGAGGGAGCATAGCTGATGCACTCGCTTCTTGTGTCTCCTCGGAGAATCAGGCATGGATCCTAGACTGCTGTAGCTCACAGACATTATCAATATTGATACTTTCGTGCTGAGGGATACAGTACGTTCCACATATACGATCATTTTCGTTATTCCTAAATCGAGTATTAGCAATGGTTAAAGTGTACTCTATGCAAAATTCTACCAGGCTGCTTTCCCTTTCAGTCCTTTCCCTTTCAGTACTTTCCCCCAGGCCTTGTTCTCCTACTGTTTCTCTGTCTCCCCCCCCCACTATCAAATTCCAGTCCCACATGCAACTTGTCTGTGCCTAATGAAAACCTAAATTCAAAATCTTATAAAATGGCTTTGTGCCAAAATTTCAATCATAAAAAAATTCTAACGGCTGAAAGCAAGGTGACATTAGTTTAGTGTGTAGAATTTGTGTATCCTTTCCTCTTGTTTGATGATCTGAGCTAAAGAAAGTGTGTAAGAGCATTTATAGTTCAATGGCTCCACATGTGTATAGGGGGTGGCCATGCTTCTGTCACACTGTGTGAAAACTGTTTTGTTCTTTCAGGAAAATTAAAAATGCCGGCAGGACAGGGCTTGTGGAGAAAAATTGTCTTCAACCTAGAGTGTGTACAATTTACATGTTTGTACAAACTGGAAGTGTAATGACAGATAATAGGCTTTCTTGTTATTGACAGTTCAGCATTCACAAGTCCATAAATTGTTGATCTAGTGTTTCAGCATATCTCCTACGTGGTGAGTGAGTTACTCATTGCTGTTTTTCTTTGAAAAATGATTTAAATTCCTGGCCACTTGTTGTATTCTGTGGAATAATCACTTTGAATATCACCAGTTAGGCCACATGTAAGCAAGCTTCTGCTGGCTATCACAGGTCCTACCTTATTGAGTGCATACAACTGGGTGGTACTGCCACATCCATTATACAGGCACCAATCTGTTTCTGGCAAACTCACAATAGTGCAGTTGTTACTCTTATTGTTAATGAAATATACATATAAATACATCATACTACTGGCACGTACATACTGTTTTCTCTTTCGTGTTACAATATGCCAAATTCATTTATATTATTTACAGATTTTTGGGTATGATTTATTGCCCATCTCACTTGAGCATTTTGATGAATAAAAACTGTATTAACATTTATTGCTACACTGAGTTTGGGTTTTATTTGCATGCTATTGTGATTAATTGATCCGTAATGTTCTCTTAATTAGCTAGTTAGCCTAAGAAAAAATATATATCTCCTGAATGCTACACCGACTTCACTTTTCATTCTGCAGGAATGTGTAAAATTCAGGAAAGCATAGGAAACACAGCAAGCCATGGATTTTCTGCCTTTTGTTCTTTCTTTACGAAGACTGCCAACCGTATTGTTTTAATCAATGTTGTGTTACAAGTTTTGTTTACCGTAATTTGATAATAATCATCAATAATAAGTCTCACGTTAGAACGTGACTGTCTTTTTAATGTGGTTTCACAAAAGACTTTTGCTTCTGTGTGTTATTTACACCGTTAGACATGATCTGAATGAAGAAGGAAGCGTGCACTTGTTTGTGTCAGCTCTCAGCTCCTGTCTTTGTAATGATCATGAAGACAGTGGCTGAATGCTGACACATACAAAAGTGTGTGCAGTTTTCCCTCTTCGTTCTGATCATGTCCAATGGTGTAAGTAACACATGGAAGCAAAACTCTTTTGTGAAACCACATTAAAAAGATATTTCTATTCTAATGTGAGACTTATTATTGATAATCATTATAAAATTACGGTAAACACAACTTGTAACACAGTATTGGTTGAAACACTAAAGTTGGCAGTCTTCATAAACAGAGAACAATAGGCTTGAAATCTACAGCTTGTTGCCAACAAGGAGGTCACTTGGTTCAGGGATGTCTTAGGTGAGAAAGAGGACAGAAATACGTCTGACATCAGGTCGTACCAAACTAAGACTGCTGCAGGCCTAGTACGAATTAGCATATTTCACGTGGAAGTAACAGCAGTTTGTGAGAGCCCATTATAGTGAGGACTGTCGTCAAAACTGCTGTTTATTTGTATAAATGCCTGTGCAATTATATCAACACTGTTATAATACAGTGCAATTAACAATAGGAAAGTTGCTACTAGAGTTGCTATCATCAGATTGTGATTATTATTAAGGCATATGTACCCATCCTTCCAAACACTGTGAACCTATAATACAGGTGGCTGTGACCCAACACGCCAACACTGGAAACCTTACTTACTGTGCTAATGCTGATTTTTCTGCATTGTTCCAAGGCTGACTTCAAGCAGGAATATGATGCATGTTTTGCAAAAATCTGCATGAAAATCAATGTTGAAGGTCGCAATAACATCAAAGAAAACTTAAAATGTGGGAAATGTTGTACCATGGAATTGGTAAGAATGGGAAAGCAGTGTATTGAATGAATAGGACTTCTGTTGGGATCAATAAAAATAAATGTAAAATTTAGGACAGTAAGCCTGGGGTTTAACTGTAAATCCTCCATGTCTACAATAATGTGTTCACTACACTGTTCATAGCCACTCATGCACACTTTTATTTTCTTATTCATTATTATTATCCATATTTGTTTTTTTGTTGATAACCCTGTATTCAATTGATCAGAAGGCATGTTCTTCCTGCCACTACATTTCATTAATTCCCCCTTTATCTGACTTCAGCCTATTCATTTCTCTGTTTAAGCTTTCTAATCTAGCCCCCAGGTGATCTAACATTCCATGTTCCCATCTGTAGCATGCAAGTTTTGTTTTTCCTGATGATGACTTTCTTCTGAGTAGTTCTTGCCCAGAGAGCAAAAAGTGAAATTATATTACTCTGGAATATTTTACCAAAGACGAAGTTGTACAGTAGGGCTACAAGTCTTTGAGATATATAACGGTTGCAGTTTCCCCTCAGGCTCGGCCATTCACAACAGTGACATAGCAAGGCCACCTTATCTGGTGTTATGAGCCAAGATGAGTGGGTTGTTCTGACTGTTGCCCCTGCTACTATTGAAGATACTACTGCCCCTCATCCAGAATCACGTTTGTCTGGTCTCTCTGCAGATACCCCTCCAATGTGGTCGTAGTTATGGGAATGGGTGTTTGTATCATTGAGGCACACAAACCATCCCACTGTGACAAGGTCCAAAGGGTCATGTGAGGTGGTGCATGTGGTAGGGAAAAAGAATGCCTTAAGTCAGTCGTGTAAGTGGTCAACAGGTTGCCATATTTTCACTGAGGATGTGTATAATAAGGTTCAAGTCCTGGTTTGGCACACAGTTTTAATTTGTCAGGAAGATTGACATCAGTGTATACTTCGCTGAAAGGTGAAACTTCATTCTGGAACGTGTACTATAATCATCCTATATCGGAGGGAGAGGTTGCAATTGTGGTCTGTGGAACGTGCGGACAACTGAACGTAGTAAATTTATGGAATTCATATAACTGTCTTCAGTAACATGTGAATGAAAGTTGTCTATTAATATTTTTTTAAATCCAGTTGACTGGTGGTAAATAAGCATTATGGGAAAACAATTGCTCTATTTGCAAAGTAATGAGACACTAGTATTGTACTGGTAATGTGAACCTTGAAAGAAGCACCTGAGTTTCACTATTTTGTTTCAGGGCATTGTCTTACTGAGCAGTTTGTCTATCTCAACTCAGTGCAAATGAAGGGCTTATTTTAAAAACAGTGTCATATTGAATTCTTACTAAATTATATTGTAAGATTTTCGTAATCCTTTTTAATATTCAGATTTCTTGCTCCTAAGATGTGAGTCTGTATTTTAGCCTCATATTATAAATGATGGTAACATTCCCATTGTCGTGTTCTACGACTTTATAGTTAGTGGCAGAAAGTTGAACTTCAGTGAGCTGGCCGCAGTGGCTGAGTGGTTCTGGGTGCTTCAATCTGTAATTTTTTTTTTTTTTTAGTATTATTATTGTGGTTATTAATACTTTATGTCAGTTTGATTTCTGTGTACTAATGCCTGATGCCGTCAGTTTTGTCTATTGTTTGTAGTTTGAAAAATGGGTTGGATAGTGCTACACCAGTTTTACGCATTAACAGGCATGTGCTTTCATATTTTGTTGCCAGAATGAAAAGGCTTAAAGAATTGATGCTTGCTATTTCTTGGCAAAGTAATACTTAAAATAGTCAGTTATGAAATATGTATTTGATTTCTTTTTCCTGTACAAAAACCAAATGGATTGCAAATGTATGTCATGAGATGAATAAACCACAATTACACAAATAAATGTTTGTTAAATAGGGAATTGCACAAAGCTATCCTGCATAATGCAGTGGAAGGTTAATGGGAACTGTAAAAGAGAAATAATAACAAACTCACACAAGTGTTCCTCAAGAGGTTATCAATACTGCTCACTTAAAATACATTATAAAGGTTCAGTGGCATGTTCCATGACACATTTTACATGTTACAGACATCTATTTGCTTGAAGTAATCCCCCAAGACAGTGTTGTAACTCTTAGACTGATCTGTTGCACTAATCCTTTCAGAAGTTTTCATTAAAAATATGAGGACTTAGTATGTATGTTTTTTTTGTGAGAAGTTATGTGAAGAGAAATGTCCATCAACAGGTTGTCCACTGGACTTAATAACAGCACGGTGTTACATCTGTAGGAAAGAGCAGAGTTATACAAGAATTAGCAAACAACAACCTCATTCTGAACAGCAGATATGTCTACCCTGTTCTAGTCAAGGTAAGTAAGCTAAGTAAATGTTCTGAATTAATCATAGTGAACATACTGAATTAGTCATGTTCAAATCAAATCAAACCCCTGTTATAAGAGTTCATCCTGTTGTGTCAGATATCAGTGAACTGTGACCAATTAGATACTAACGTGTAAGAAAGAAGTAGATTTTATGGTACTCTACTGTTTCCTGATTACTTCGTGTTGCCTTATCGTCTGTT
The DNA here is from genome assembly GCF_023864275.1 of Schistocerca cancellata. Classification (NCBI taxonomy): domain Eukaryota; kingdom Metazoa; phylum Arthropoda; class Insecta; order Orthoptera; family Acrididae; genus Schistocerca; species Schistocerca cancellata. The sequence continues at coordinate 1,138,179,252 of NC_064626.1, read as the reverse complement.
TTTGTAATTTGTTATGTTCAAGCTTGGCATTCATGTCTTTTGTTTCTCTTTGCAAAAGCTTCCCTGATATTATAGTTGTATACACGCCAGTGCAACAGGTCTACTTCCTAGCTAAATCAAGAAAGCTTGTAATGGTTTGCATAAGAAGTGTTCAGTTCTCCGTTATTTGCCTCTGTGAATTTATTATCAGCTCGTGATTTTTATTAGGTGCACTTTATGTTAGTGTCTGCATCTAATTTGTATATTTATCATATAAATACCATCAACGAAACTTTGCAAATATCCTGGTATGGATTCTACAACTTTTCATATATGCTGACATAAAAGCTCAACTTTTTTACTAGACTGTCGTTTTTTGTTTTTTTCTTTCAACTGTGTGATGCTGGTTAGTTAGTTATTTACTTGTTCCATGGACACAATTGCAATCTCATGAAGTTTTCCCCATGATGTGTGCCTACATATGTTCAGTCTCCCTCCTCCTCATCCTCCTCACACACACACACACACACACACACACACACACACACACACACACACACGCCCCCCCTCCCCCTCCCACACACACACACACACACACACACACACACACACACACACACACACTATATTATATTATATTATATTATTACACACAGAAAAATCTTTCTTTGAAGTAGAAGGAGCTGTCAAGCAAAGATTTCAATGTGTGTTTGAAGCTGATATTACCAAAGAGGGAATTCCCTTGCAAAAAATGTAAAATTACAAGAAGACAGAATGACTGGCAAAATTTCAGTGCAGACAATACACGCATTTGAAAGTGCAGGGAACTGTTCCCAGTTTCCAGGACTGTTAGTTACTTCTTCTGGTTGGAAAAAGCACACGGATTTTTTGGAAGGTTGGAAAGTAGATGCAAGTCACTCAGATCCCAGATTAAGAGGGACCCACTTGTTGTGAGGAGTATGGATAACAAGAATTTTTCTATGTGGCAGATGTAGAAAGCCATAGATCTTTAATGCTGCAGTGGTACCTCCTGATATTCTGATCTCCCTCATTTCTATTACCTTACAGCAGTGAAACACTATTCTTCAAAAACCCCGTTGACTCCTGCCCATGTCCTATTTTTTTCTAATTGTGAGCAAGCAGTTAGATATAATGTATTTTCTTATGAAGAAAATAGTTGCTACTCACCACATAGCAGAGATACTAGTCACAGATAGGCACAACAGAAAGACTGTCAAACAAAACTTTTGGCCTAACAGACCTTCATCAGAATAGATAACATTGTTGTTGTTGTTGTGGTCTTCAGTCCTGAGACTGGTTTGATGCAGCTCTCCATGCTACTCTATCCTGTGCAAGCCTCTTCATCTCCCAGTACCTACCGCAACCTACATCCTTCTGAATCTGCTTAGTGTATTGATCTCTTGGTCTCCCTCTACGATTTTTACCCTCCACGCTGCCCTCCAATGCTGAATTTGTGATCCCTTGATGCCTCAAAACATGTCCTACCAACCGATCCGTTCTTCTAGTCAAGTTGTGCCACAAACTTCTCTTCTCCCCAATCCTATTCAATACCTCCTCATTAGTTACGTGATAACATACACTAATGAAAATGAAAATGCAACTCACACACACACACACCTGCCCACAGTCTCTGGCTGCCAAGGCGAGACCATGAGCAGCAGTGCATGATGGGAGAAGCAACTGGGTGCAGTGCATGATGGGAGAAGCAACTGGGTGTTGGGGATAAGGAGAAGGCTCAGACAGGGATGGGGTGGGATCGTAAACTGCTGCTTGTGGGAGCATACAGGCATGAGGTGGGGAGAAGGTGGAGCAGCTAGGTGCTCTCAGGAAGTTAGAAAGAGGGAGGGGGGAAGGGGGGGGGCAGTGGAAAAATACTAACAAAAGTTGAGGTACGAGGGTTACGGGTATGTAGGATACAAGGTTCGTCCACAAAGTAAGTTCCATTTGGTTATATAAAACAAAAGAGTACAGATACAGATAAAATATTTATTGTACAAAAATCTATTACTGTTAAACTACTTTTCTACATAGCTTCAGAAATTTTGTAGGCACTTGTCATAGCGTACACAAGTTTTTGTATGCCTTCTTCATAGAAGGTGTATTCAACTATGTGGTAACATGTTCTTTCAGCTCATCATCATCATTGAAGTGTTGACCACCAAGGACAGATTTTAGGTCTAAGAAGAGAAGAAATTTGCTAGGAGCGAGGTCCAGGCTGTACGGAGGATGATCAAACGTGTCCCACTGAAATTCCCGTAAGAATTGTTTGGTCACATTCACCGTGTGAGGTCGGGCATTATCATGGAAACAAACAACACCTTTTGACAGTAATCCTCAGTGCTTGTTCTGTATTGCGCATTGCAATTTCTTAATGGTCTGGCAGTAACCATGTGCGTTGATTGTTTCGCCTCGTGGTAAGAAATCAATCAGCAAAATGCCTTTTCTGTCCCAAAAATTGGTGCACATGACTTTTCGTGGTGTCAGGATTTGCTTAGGCTTAACCTTTGTCGGGGATGAAGTGTGCCTCCATCCCATTGTTTGACGTTTTGTTTCAGGGGTGTCGTACGATACCCAAGTTTCATCCCCCGTGACTATCCGAGAAAGAAAATCATCGCCTTCTTCATTGTAGAGTGTCAAAAACTGAAAGGCACTGCCCAGCCATTGTTTTTTGTATTGTTCAGTAAGAATTTTGGGTACCCAATGTGAGCAAAGTTTTCAAAATTTCACTTTTTCAGTAACAATTTCATGAATTAGTGATTGTGAGATTTGCAGAACTTCCATAGCAAGGGCACTATGTGTAAACTTATGGTTGTGCTTAATCTTCTCTTCAATTGTGTGAACCAGTTCATCAGTAACCATAAAAAGGCGTCCACTTTGTTCTTCATCGTGCACTTGATCATGTCTTTCATTGAACAGTCTGATCCATCTTGTAACCATTGAATCACTCATAGCATTTGTCCATAAACCTCTCAGATTTGCCGATGAATTTCTTTTGGTTTAACTTTCTTTTCATTTAGAAAACGAATCACAGATCTGATTTCACACGTGGCGGCATTTTCAATTACAGCTGACATTTTAAAGAAGCACTACAAAGCACATGTCAGCAGCAGACATGGTGTACATGTCTTCTCCTTGAGTTAGAGTAACTGTCATGCATGCTCGGAACTCCGATTGTAGCACTGTCATGGATAGAAATAGAAACAGAACTTACTTTGTGGATGACCCTTATACATTGATGGAGAGTTCCCATCTGCACATTTCATAAAAGCTAGTGTTGGTGGGAAGGATCCAGATGGCACAGGCTGTGAAGCAGTCATTGAAATGAAGGATGTCGTGTTGGGCAGTGTGCTCAGCAGCTGGTTGGTTCAGCAGTTTCTTGGCCACATTTTGTCAGTGGACATTTACACGGACAGACAGCTTGTTCAGAAAGAGATTTTCACTCTGCAGCACAGTGTGCACTGATATGAAACTTCCTGGCAGATTAAAACTGTGTGCCGGCCAAGACTCAAACTCGGGACCTTCGCCTTTCACGGGCAAGCGCTCTACCAACTGAGCTACACAAGCACAACTCACATCTGGCCCTCACAGTTTCAATTCTGCCAGTACCTCAACTCTTACCTTCCAAACTTCACAGAAGCTCTTCTACGAACCTTTCAGAACTAGCACTCCTCAAAGAAAGGATATTGTGGAAACATGGCTTAGCCACAGCCTGGGGAAGGTTTCCAGAATGAGATTTTTACGCTGCAGCAGAGTGTGCACTGATATGAAACTTCCTGGCAGATTAAAACTGTGTGCTGGACCGAGACTCGAACTTGGGACCTTTGCCTATCAGCATATCAGTGCACAGTCCGTTGCAGAGTGAACATCTCATTCTGGAAACCTCCCTCAGGCTGTGGCTAAGCCATGATTCCACAGTATTCTTTCTTCCAGGAGTGCTAGTTCTGCAACGTTCGCAGAAGACCGTCTGTGAAGTTTGGAAGGTAGGAGACTAGGTACTGGCAGAATTGAAGCTGTGAGGACCGGACGTGAATCATGCTTGGGTAGCTAAGTTGGTAGAGCACTTTCCCGCGAAGGCAAAGGTCCCGTGTTCGAGTCTCAATCCAGCACACAGTTTTAATCTGCCAGGAAGTTTCAGGCAGCTTGTTGGGTGTCGTGCCCACATAGAATGCAGAACAGTGGTTGCAGCTTAGCTTGTAGATCACATAGCTAGTTTCACAGGTATCCCTGCCTTTGATGGGGTAGGTGATGCTTTGGACCAGACTGGAGTAGGTGATGGTGGGAGGATGTGTGGGACTGGTCTTGCATCTAGATCTGTTACAGGGATGTGAGACATGAGGCAAAGGCTTGGGAACAAGGGTTGTGTAGGGTTGCACAAGGATATAGTGTAGGTTCGGCGGGCGTGAGTACACTACTGTGGGAGGGGTGAGAAGGAGAGTGAGTAAGGCATTCCTCATTTCAGGGCACAGCGAGAGATAGTCACAACCCTGGTCAAGAATGTGATTCAGTTACTCCAATCCTAGGTGGTGCTGAGTCGTGAGGGGAATGCTCCTCTGTGGCCAGGAAGTGGGATTTTGGGGGTTGACTGGTGACTTGAGAGATATGGCACACGAGATCTGTCTCTGTACAAGATTGGTGGGGTAATTACGGTCTGTGAAGGCCTCAGTGAGACATTAGGTGTATTCTGAGAGTAACTGCTAGTCAGTACAGATGCATGGTCATGGTGGCTAGGCTGTATGGATGGGACTTCCTGGTATGGAATGAGAGGCAGCTGTCACAGTGCTGGTGGTTGGTAAGTTTGATAAGGACAAAGGTACTGATGTAGTTGTCTTTGTGGTAGAGGTCAGCAACAAGGAAGGTGGCGTATTGGGTTGAGAAGGGTCAGGTAAAGCGAATGGGTGAGAAGATGTTGAGGTTCTGGCGGAATGTGGATAGGACGTCCTCACTCTTGGTCCAGATCACGAAGATAATATCAGTGAATCTGAACCAGGTGAGGGGTTAGGGATTCTGGGTAGTTACAAAGGATTACTCTAGATGGCTCATGAATGGAATGGCATAGGATGGTGCCATATGGCTGCAGATAACCATACACCACATCTGTTTGCAGGTGTTGCCGTCAAAGGAGAAGTAAGTGTGGGTGAGGATATAGTTGGTCATGGCGACTAGGTTGGAGGTTGTATATTTGGAATCCATCGGGCATTGGGAAAGGTAGTGTTCAGTAGTGGCAAGGCTATGGGAATTAGGGATGTTAGTGTAAAGGGAGGTGGCATCAGTAGTGACAAGCAGGGCACTGTGTGGTAGAGGAACAGGAACTGTGGAGAGCTGGTGGAGGAAATGGTTGGTATCTTTTATATAGGAGGGTAGGTTGCAAGTAATAGGCTGAAGGTGTTAGTCTACAAGAGCAGATATCCTCTCAGTGGGGCACAGGAACCAGCCACAATGGGGTGTCCTCAGTGGTTTGGTTTATGGATTTTAGGAAACATGTAGAAGGTAGGAGTGTGGGGAGTGGTAGTAATTAGGAGAGAGATGGACTCTGGAAAGAGGTTCTGGGATGGACCTAAGGATTTGAGGAGAGGCTGGAGATACTGCTGGATTTCTGGATTGACATCACTTTGGCAGGGTTTGTTGGTGGATAAATGAGGCAGCTGGCAGAGTCCTTCTGCTAGGTAATCCTTGTGCTCAAAACAGAAGTGGTGGAGCCTTTGTCAGCAGATCAGATTATAGGGTCAGGATCAGTTGTTAGATGGAGGATTGCAGTTCTTTGTGCAGATGAACATTACCTTGCATGTTGATGGGTTTGGGGAATGATAGTGAGGCAAGGTTCTAGGTTAAGAAATTCTGGTAAGTTAACAGGGAGTACATAAAACGGAGACTGCATTATGCAGGGAAGATAGTCTGCAGTGGTTTTCCATTGCCTTCCGCAGTTCTGGAGGCCACCCCTAACATGGGATACAGATGCCTTTCACAGCTGCCCACTCTGAGTCAGACACTGCATGAGAAGTGTAAGTTGGAAAATGAAAGACCCCCTAACCGTCGAAACCTAATAGCGTCAGGTTAGAAAAGAGCAAGAGTTGGCCGAGGGTCGCCATATAGGAAAGATAAAAGTGAGGATCCTGGCATAAGTAAGTGGAAACAATACCAGGACTCAGCTCGGGGCGCCATGGTCGCCAGCCACATACTCACTAGGTGTGAGGCCCTGAGGCTTCCCTGGCTTCCTCTCATTTTAAATCAGTATCTGGAGGTAAAATAGTCTCCCTTTTTTGGATCTACAGGGGGGACAACTTCAAAAGGAGGCAGAAAATCAAAACAAGAATTGGTACCTGGAATGTTAGAACTCTTCTACAAGCAGGAAAACTAGAAAACCTTAAAAGAGAGATGTAAAAGAATCATATGGATCTCATAGGAGTTGCTGAGGTAAGATGGTATGGATGTGGAGGGTTACAGTCAGATGAATATGTATTGTACTCCTCAGGAGGAGAAGTAAAAGGAATGAATGTAGTAGGAATGATTATGACAAAGGAATTGGCTAAATGTGTGGGATATGTGGACTATGCAAATGACCAGGTTATTAATGTAAGGCTGAAAGGAGCACAAAAAGATTTTCTGATTGTTCAGGTGTATTTGCCAACTTCAGAACATGATGACCAAATTGTAGAGGAAACGTACTACGTAATAGAGAGAATAACAGACAAAAATAAAAAATGCTGCAAAATAGTAATCGGAGACTGGAACACCATTGTGGGAAAAGGGAAAAAGGGAAACATAGTAGGCAGTCGTGGAAAGAGAAATGATAGATTGTTTCCACGGCTCTTGGGTGTCAGCCGGATGCGATCGTTGAAGTCCCACAATATTTCGGCGAATAACCTTTCCGCCATAATCAGGTGGTTCTGATGGAATGGTCTGTCTGCTCATTGTCGGTGTTATTTAAGTCCGTTAGTCGGGCTTCGATTTCCTGCGCGGACGGTCCGATTGCGGCCGCTGATGTTCCAATTCCGAGTGCCGATGTTCCTATTGGAGCCGCCAATAATCCGTTTGTGGGCACCGACCCAGGTCCCCACCATCCCTGGCGTCGCGCTAGGTGGTTGAAGATGCAAAATCCCGTGGAGTGTCCGCGGCAGCCATTGTGGAAAGATCTTGTGTTCACTTGAGGCGTGACTCCTTGATGGAGCTAAGTAAGGGTTTCCGTGCCTTGCTCAGTTGAAAACCTGTGTCTCGGTTTATGAAATTGTCCATTATGCAAATTTCAATGGCCACCTTGAAGATGCTGTCCCAGTAGAAGCTGGTAGGGGCCAGAGTCTCGGTCTCTGCGGATTTCGCATTGTGTCCAGTTTCCAAGCAGTGTTCTGCCTAGGCGTGTGTGGTATTGGTGTTCTTTGCAGCGGTCTTCGACTTTTCGGATCATTTGACTGATGTAGGATTTGCCGCAACCACGTGGAATATTATATACACCCGCTTTCTTGAGGCCAAATCCGTCTCTCACCGTCCCCGGTAAGGTGCATATCTTGGATGGTGGTCGGTAGACCGTGTCAATTTTGTGTTGTTTTAGCAGTCTCCCAATTTTTGACGTCACATTGCCTGCATACGGTAGAAAGGCAAGGCCTGGTACATCATCTTTAGACTGTTCTTTATCTGGGTTTCTGCTGCATTTCCGTCTTCCGAAGACTGTCTGGATCTGCTGGTTACTGTACCCATTCTTGCAGAACACATTTTATAGATGTTTAAGTCCTTTGTGTAGATTGTGCTCATCCGATATCGGGTATGCCCTGTGAACCAGTGTGTTGAGTATCCCGTTGAGTTGTGCAGGATGGTGGTAGCTCGAGGCATGTGAATATAAGTCCATATGTGTAGGCTTGCAGTACATGCTATGACCCAGTGTGCCATTAGATCTCCGCTCTGCAAGTACATCAAGAAAGGGTAATTTCCCTTCCTTCTCTATTTCAGTGGTGAACCGTATGTTCTCGTGGACTGAATTTAGATGTTCTAAAAACGTCTGCAGCTGATCAAGCCCATGGGGCCAGATGACAAACGTGTCATCCACATATTGGAAAAAACACACAGGTTTCCGATTGGCCACTTGTTGTGTGCAGGACCCGTGTGTGAAGAGTGACATGACATCAAAGCTAACCGTGATGTCTGTTTCTCGTAGGGTCGGCTCCTTAAGACGACGAACGAAGTCCACTGACTTCCGAATATTGTGCTCGCACTTTCCCACATATGGTCACCTGATGATGGCAGAAAAGTTATTCACCGAAATATTGTGGGACTTAGACGATTGCATCCAGCAGGACACCCAAGAGCCCTGGAAACAACACATATACCGGGAAAGCCTCCGATCATATAGAAATTATAGAGGTGATTGGCTAATTGACTTCTGCAGGGAAAGGCAGCTGATAGTGGCAAATACATGGTTCAAGAATCACAAGAGGAGGCTCTGCACTTGGAAATCACCAGGGGTTAAATACAGAAACCAAATCGATTTTATACTGGTAGAAGAAAGATACAGGAATGGAATCAAGAAGGTGCACACGTTACCAGGTGCAGATATTAATAGCGACCACAACTTATTTATGGCAGAAATAGAAATAAGAATGAAAAAACTGGAGAAGGCGACCATGGTGAAGAAGTGGGATCTAAAGAAGATAAGATCCAACAAAGAACAAATTAAAGAAATGCTGTCATGTGAGTTTCTAAACACATTATGAGACAAAGAACCACCTGACAATGCCAACGAGTACTGGAATATGCTGAAAGAAGGAATCGTTAAAGAAGCAGGACAGCAAAATACAGGATATGTAAAAGGGAAAAGAGCAACCCAAAAAAAAATACTGTGGGTCACGCAAGAAATGATTTCCAAGATGGAGCAGAGAAGAACATTTAAAAACAAGAACACTGAAGATGCAAGGAAAGTGTACTGAAGGTTAAATACTGAACTGCAAAGAGAAACAGAGCAGGCTAGGAAAAAATGGCTAAAAGAGATATGTGATGCAATTGAAGAACTGGACAGGAAGGGAAGATATGACTTACTATACAACAGAGTAAAGACTATAACATGGGATCAAAACAGAGCAGAAAGTGCTACTATGGAAATTTTGAGTAAAGACGAAGAGATAGTGTACAAAGATCATGAAGATGTGCTCCAGAAATTGGGAAGAATGCCTAAAAGAGCTGTATGACACGGATCGCAAACCAGAAACTCTGGAACTTGAATCACTCAACTGTGTAAGTGATGACGAGAAAGGACCAACCACCATAATGGAAGAAGTAAGTCTCCCATAGCTGCAATGAAAAATGGCAAAGTGGTGAGTACAGATATGATACCAGAATAAAAATTAAAATGCTTGAACCAAGATGGAATAAGAGAAATATTGAGGTTATGTAAATAAAATATATGACAGTGGTGAATGGCCTGAGGACTTTCCGACAACAGTAATTATTCCATTACCGAAAAAACAAGGAACCAAGAAATGCAGTGAGCACAGGAAATCAGCCTCATTTCACATGCAGCCAAAGTGATGTTAAGAATAATTAATAAGAGACTTAAAAAAGTAATGGAGGAGAAACTTGGCGAGGAGCAGTTTGGCTTTAGACGGAATACGGGCACCAGAGATGCAATAGGGCTCCTACGAATCTTGGGAGAAAGGTTTATTGAAGAATGAAGAGACCTATACATGTGCTTTGGCACTAGGAGAAAATAAAGAAATAAAATTTATGCCGAATGGAGAAATATTAGAACAGTTGCAAAATTTTAAGTATCTTGGAAGCAGGATAGACACTGATTGGAAGAGCAGCACAGGAATTAAAACAAGGATAGCAATGACAAAAGAGGCATTTTATAAGAAAAGGAGAATTGTCTGCAGTAGTCTGGACATAGAACTCAGGAAAAGTCTCATAAAACGTCTTGTATGGAGTGTTCTTCTGTATGGTGCTGAAACATGGACCTTGATGAAGAAAGAGAAAGGCTGGAGGCTTTTGAGATGTGGACATGGCGGAAGATGGAAAGAATAAGTTGAATGGACAGAGCAAAAAATGAAGAGGTACTGAGAAGAGTGGGAGAGAAGAGACAGTTACTAGATATAATAAAAAGAAGAAAAAGAAGTTGGATTGGGCATATATTAAGAAAGAGTGATGGACTGATTAAAAAAGTTTTAAGAGGTTATGTAGAAGGGAAAAGGAAGCGAGGAAGGAAGAGATTTCAGATACTGGATGACGTGATGGACAGTACAACATACAGCAGCCTTAAGAAGGAAGCAATGGATTGCAGAAAATGGAGAGGCAAAGGACCTGCTAATATAGCAGAAAACTGATGGTGATGATAACAGGGAGTGATTTTGTGGGCAGTGGGTGTGGATTGTGGCTGGGCGAAGGAGTGAACTGAGTCGGGCAGGATTGTACATTGGTCTTTGATTGAGTCTGACTGGTAGGGCTGGTGACAAAAAAGTGTTTCCACTGTAGGGACCGCGAGAATGAGAGAAGGTCTTTAAGAAGTCCAGCATGATTGAATTTTGGAGTGGGGTAGAAGATAAGGTGTTTGGAAAGACTGATACTCTCACTTACAAATTAGTAATTGACGGAAAGTTATCAAGTAAAACAGAATGATATTTGGGGTTCCCCAAGGTAGTGTCATAAGCCCTCTGCTGTTCCTTTTGTATATAAACAATTTAGGAGGCAATCTGAGCAACCGTCTTAAGTCATTTGCAAATGATGCTGTTGTTTATTGTCTAGTAAACTCATCAGAAAATCAAAACAAATTGCAAAACAATTTAGAAAAGATACCTAAATGGGCGAAAATTGGCAATTGACCCTAAATAATGAAAAGTTTGCAGTCATTCACACGAGTGCTAAAAGGAATCTGTTAAACTTCAGGTAAACGATAACTCAGTCTAATCTAAAGGCCGTAAATTCAACTACTCTTGACAGTTGCCGTCCTTCCCATATCATACGTTCCCTCCCATACAGCCTAGGGATTTGAGGCAAAGCTATTTGTTCAGATGCAGACACTTTACACCAATACACCACCATTCTCACCTCAGCCTTCACTGGACATAATTACCCCACCTGCCTAGTTCGAAAGCAGATTTCCCAGGCCATCACTGGTCACTCAGTATTATCCTGGTCTGGTATGTATTAATCATTACTTCGACAAGGCCATGAATTCCTAAAATCATGCCCTGAAACGACATACATTCTGTGTGAGATTTTGCCCACCACACCTAGAATAGCTTTCTGTTGCCCTCCCAATCTCCAGGTTATTTTTGTCAGACCCTATACTCCTTCTGCACCCATCTCCCTTCCTATGGCTCCTCCCCCCTGTGACCATCCCCATTGCAAGGTTTGCCCTATGCACCCTCCTATCACCAGCTATACCAGCCCCTGTAAGTGGCAAATCATATACTATCGAAGGTAGAGCCACCTGTGAAACGACACATTATATCCCAGCTGTTATGTAAACACTGTTCGGCCTTATACGTCAGCATAAATATCACCAAATTATCAATTGGGTTGATTGCGCATAGGCAGACTGTGTATTCTGGCAACATGCAATATCCTGTTGCACAGCATACTCTACATGACAGTCGAGACCTCAGTGCCTATTTCATCACACACGCCATCTGGTTTCTTCCCCCAGACACCAATTTCTTAGAACTCAGCAGGTGGGAACTATTGCTACAGCTTGTCCTTGGTTCTCGCCACCCACCTGGTCTTAATTTACGTTAGTGTCTTTCATCTCAGCATTTCTTCACAGTAACCACTCCTTTCTTCACTCTGTTTTAGTTTCCTACGGCTTTAATTTTCTTACCTCTGTATTTTTTGCTGCCCCCTCCCATCTCTGTTATGTACAATGCACTTAGCTTTTTACTCTTATTAACTCGTGCACAATGTTTAAGCTATAATCTATATCTTGCATGTTACCCTGTCTTCCACCTTAAAGCTCTCAGGTTTTCAAATCTTGTCAGGTGCAGTCCCCAACAATCAGTCTTTCCTTCTCATCCTGTCTGGTAAGTCTCCCCTGACCTGTGGCTCTACCCCTTTTCTTCAACCTGTCCAGACCTTTTTCTTCACCCCTCTTCCTTCCCCATCAAACCTTCTGCCTGAAGAAGGAGCAAATGGCTCCGAAAGCTTTCCTAATCATAACCTTCTTTCATGTGTGTGTTCTGCCGCTGCTTGGTGAGTAGATTTTTTATCTATCCAATTACATTAGTTTGTAAAAAATTTATTGTTTTTGTTGTTACAACTAAATACCTAGAATTACATTATGAACAATTTAAATTGGAAGGAACACACAGGAAATGTTGTGGGGAAGACAAACCAAAGACTGCACTTTATTGGCAGAAACTCAGAAAATGTAACAGATCTACTAAAGAGTTTACCTACACTGTGCTTGTCCATTCTCTTTTGGAGTACTGCCGCATGGTGTAGAATCCTTTCCAGAACTGTACATTGAGAAAGTTCAGAGTTGTGCAGCAAATTTTGTATTATGACGAAATAGCGGAGAGAGTGTCAGGGACATGACACAGAATGCGGGATAGACACCATTAAAACAAAGGCATTTTTCTGTGCAGTGGAATCTTCCCAAGAAATTTCAATCACACACTTTCTCTTCCAAGTGCAAAAATATTTTGTTGGCACCAAGCTACGTAGAGAGAAATGATCATCATAATAAAATAAGGAAAATCAGAGCTCACACAGAAAGATATAGGTGTTCGTTTTTTCCATGCGCTGTTTGTGAGTGGCAGGCACTTAAGTGTGATTTACAGAAAGAAAAAAAAAACACCTACCACAGTGAAGCCAGTCCAACAGGATCTCCAGCCTGTCCTCAAATCCTTAGGTCCATTCCAGTAAATCTCCCCAGAGTCCCCACATTCCTACCTTCTACATGCTTCCTAAAGTCCATAAACCCAACCACTCAGGATGCCCCATTGTGGCCAGTTATTGTGCCCCCAATGAGAGAATCTCTGCTCTTCTAGACCAACACCTTCAGCCCATTACCCACAACCTACCCTCCCACTATATAAAAGATATCAACCATTTCATCCACCGACTCCCCATAATTCCTGTTCCTTTACCACATGGTGCCCTGCTTATCACTATTAATACCACCTCCCTTTACACTAACATCTCTCATTCCCATAGCCTTGGCACTACTGAACGCTACCTTTCCCAGTGCCTGATGGATTCCAAAGCTATAACCTCAAACCTAATCCCCATGACCAATTACAACCTCACCCACGCTTACTTCTCCTTTGATGGCAATACCTACAAACAAATATGGACTATGGCTGTGCGCACCCACATTGCACCATCCTATGCCGACCTAGTCATGGGCCATCTAGAGGAAGCCTTTATAACCACTCAGAAACCAAACCTCTCACCTGGTTCAGATTCATTGATATTATCTTCGTGATCTGGATTGAGGGTGAGGATATCCTATCCACATTCCACTAGAACCTCAACACCTTCTTATCCATTACCTTCACCTGGTCCTTCTCAGCCCAGCAATCCACCTGTCCCTCAATGTTGACCTCCACTACAAAGATGGCTACATCAGTACGTCCATCCGTATCAAATGTACCACCCACCAGCAATACCTCCACTTTGACATCTGCCTCCCGTTCCGTAACAGGGAGTCCCTTCCACACAGCCTACTTGCACATCTGCAGTGATGAGAAGCCCTCTCACTGACGCTGCCTCCCAGTTTGTACAGAGACAGATCTCCTGTGCCATCTCTCTCCAGTCCCCTGCCAACTCAAAAAGTCCCACTGTCCGGCCACAGAGGAGCGCTCTTTTCATGACTCAGTACCACATAGGTCTGGAGCAACTGAATCACATTCTGAGCCAGAGTTGCGACTACCTCTTGCCATACCCTCCCTCACTAGTATTCCCATGCCCACGGAACCTGCAGAGTATTCTTGTCCATCCCCACATAACTCCTGCTCCCCAAAGCCCTTTCCTTGTGGCTCATATCCCTGTAATATACCTAGATGCAAGGCCTGTCCCATACATCCACCCACCTCCACCTACTCCAGTCTGGTCAGAAGCATCACCTATCGCATCAGAGGCAGTGATACTTGTGAAACAAGTCATGTGATCTACAAGCTAAGCTAAACCAGTGTACTGCATTCTATGTAAGCATTACAACTAACAAGGTGTCTGTCTGCATGAATGGCCACCATCTAACTGACCAAGAAACAGCTGGACCACACAGTTGCTGAGCACACTGCATACATGACATTCTTACTTTCAGTGACTGCTTCACAGCCTGTGCCATCTGGATCCTTCCCAACCAACACCAGCTCTTCTGAACTCCGCAGATGGGAATTCTCCCTACAATATATCCTACATTCCAATAACCATCCTGCCTCAACCTTCATTAGTTATTGTCATTATCCACCTATCCTCTTCTGTGTTCCCATTCCACCACTACACAGCCTCTATTCCACCAATACAACCACAATCTTTTTACTTCTTTATTTCCCCCCCTCCACCCACTCTCTTTCTAACTTCCTGAGTGCACCTAGCTGCCCTACCTTCTCCCTACCGTGTACCTGTATGCTCCCACAAACAGCAGTTTACCATCCCACCCCCTCCCCGCCCCAAGCTGTCCCCTTATCCCCAACACCCAGTTCCTTTTCCCATCATGCACTGCTGCTGACAGGGTGGCCTTGGCAGACAGATACTGTGGTCATGTGTATGTGAGTTGTGTTTGTGCGAGTGTCTGTTGTCTATTCTGATGAAGGCCTGTTTGGCCGAAAGCTTTGTTTGACAGTCTTTTTGTTATGCCTATCTGCGACTGCATCTCCGCTGTATGGTGAATAGCAACTGTTCTTTTCATAATATTGTTATTATTTCATCCCGGGTTTTCCTCTCATAAACGCCCAAAATACAGCACTGTTCAACTGATTCAGTTATATCAGTGACATCTGTATGATACAAGCAGAAAATGTCACATCACGTTTCTTATTACTGAATATCATATTATTTAAATATGAAACTGTGTATTAGCAGGTTTAGTCACGCACACACCTTTTTGTGCTGAAGATAGCCTTATTGTGGAGTAATGAATGTCATTTTTCCTTCTGGTATTATAATTATGTATGTAACTGTTCTTTTGGAACTGTAGTGGATTATTTACAACAAACTTCATGCGGGAAAAAATATATTGTGAAGCAGTAGTCAGAATGTCCAGTTCCTTAAACAGATGTCTACAAGGTGGTCATGGGTGAGCACCTCATATTATTCTTAAAGCAAGTTTTGAGCAATAAAAACTTTCTTTTTTAAAAATGAGTTACCCCAGAACATTATCTCGTATGACATTATGAAATGAAAATATGCAGAATATGTGAACTTTCTGATTTCTCCTTCCCCTGATTTGAAATGATTCTTAGTGCAAATGTGGCAGCAAAATGTGTTTTTTTTTCCAATTTAAATTCTCATCAATATGGATCCCTAAGAATTTTGAAGTATTCACCTTGTTTATTCTTTCCTAACCATGTGTTAAACTTATTATTGGTGTAAACCCCTAGATGTACAGACCTGAATATGTTGTGTCTTTTTAAAATTGAGGGTGAGACCATTTGCAGAAAACCAATTATTGGTGGTTTTAAGAACATTGTTTATCATTTCTTCTGTTTCTGTATGTATGCTTGGATTGATTACAATACTAATGTCATCTACAACAAGAACTAATTCTGCTTATTGTATATTAGGCAGAAGATTGTTTACTTTTATGAAGAACCGTAGTGGACCTAAGATTTATGTTGCCATTTTATGTTTTTCCCAGGTATGCCAAAATTCTTGGAGCTGAAGTTTAAGTTTACCCTTGTCCTATGGGATGCCTGTGAACGGGAGATTTCAGCTTCAGTCACAGGCGAAGAAGCTGAGAGATTTCTGAGTGAGTATTTTGTATATTTTTATGTAATTAATGCTGATTATTAAAATCAGTGTACTCTCTCATGTAGTTCCACATCGTGCTTGTACGAAATGAATCTGCATTTTCATCTCATGTAAAGTAATAAATAATAAGAGTACTATACTTGTACAGTTGCTTTGGAACTAAGCATGCAAGGAAATCCACACGACATGAACCAAATGAGCTGATGCACTGGTTAAGACACTGGATTTCCATTTTGACTGATGGAGTCAAAATACCCATATGATCTTCTGATTAGGGTTTGAAAGTGCTTCCCAAAAGCAAGTGCTTCCCAAAAGCAATTGAACAGACAATTCATTCAGTGAGGTCACAGCCATTTCAGTCCACTTTCCGCGTCCAACAGTCACATTAATGTGGCCATCTGTCCAAATCCTCAATAACCACATTTTGAAATGCCGACATGCTGGAAGAGTGTCATTGAGGTTCTGGAAGGTACAGGGAGGGATGTGGAGCCATGACAACTCCAGTGCTATGGCCAGCTGCTCTCTGTTTCAAATCATCAAATTGATGAACTCTGATCATTCTTTGTTCCTCTCATGTCATACTTGAACATTACAACTCTGATGGATTTCAATAAAAAAATAGAAATTATTTTTGGAGATAAAAGAATCAGATGCTGTATCTCAGACATCCTCTTAGGGGGGATTAATAAGGGAGATTTGGAAAGTTATATCTAAGTTACAATGTGGGAACAAAGTGCAGCACACAGCTGGAGTACAGCGTCAGCCACACGTGTGCCTTACTTTTTTATCAGTATCATCTTCTTCCTCAAAAGGACACTGTTTATTCCAGGAAACTTGAGAAGATGGTTTTCATTATGGCTGTTATCAATCCATGAGGAGTCCCACTTGTAATATATAATAAAGAATAGGAAAAAGAATATTAAAAATACAATAGTGGTACAGTTGGCACCCTCTAGAAGGGAACTAACCTGCTTGTGACTGAACAGCAAAGGAGAGTACAATGATTGTATACATACACTACGTGATCAAAAGTATCTGGACAACCCCCCCCCCCCCCCAAATCATATGTTTTTCATATTAGGTGCATTGTGCTGTCACCTACTCCCAGGTATTCCATATCAGTGCCCTCAGTAGACCTCGTTACAGAACAGAATGGGGCGCTCCTTGGAACTCATGGACTTCGAACGTGGTCAGGTGATTGGGTGTAACATGAGATTTCTATACTCATAAACATCCCTAGGTCCATTTTTTCTGAGGTGATAGTGAAGTGGAAACGTGAAGGGACACGTACAGCACAAAGGCGTGCAGGCCGACCTCGTCTGTTGACTGACAGAGACCACGGAAGGTTGAAGAGGGTCGTAATGTGTAACAGGCAGACATCTATCCAGACCATCACACAGGAATTCCAAACTGCATCAGGATCCACTGCAAGTACTATGACAGTTAGGCGGGAGGTGCAAAAACTTGGATTTCATGGTCGAGCGGCTGCTCATAAACCACACATCACGCCGATAAATGCCAAATGACACCTCCCTTGGTGTAAGGAGCATAAATGTTGGACGATTGAACAGTGGAAAAATTTTGTGTGGAGTGGCGAATCACGGTACACAGCGTGGCAATCCGATGTCAGAGTGTGGGTATGGCGACTGCTCGGTGAACGTCATCTGCCAGCGTGTGTAGTGCCAACAGTAAAATTCGGAGACAGTGATCTTATGATGTGGTTGTGTTTTTCATGTAGGAGGCTTACATACCTTGTTGTTTCACATGACACTATCAGAGCATAGGCCTGTATTGATGTTTTAAGCACCTTCTTGCTTCCCACCGTTGAAGAGCAATACGGGGATGGCAATTGCCTCTTTCAGCATGATCGAGCACCTGTTCATAATGCATGGCCTGTGCCAGAGTGGTTACATGACAATAACATCCCTGTAATGGATTGGCCTGAGTGCTGACCTGAATCATATATAACACCTTTGACGTGTTTTGGAACGCCGACTTCGTGCCAGGCCTCACCGACCGACATCAGTACCTCTTGTCAGTGCGTCACTCCATGAAGAATGGGCTGCCATTCCCTAAGAAACTTTCCAGCACCTGATTGAACGTATGCCTGGGAGAGTGGAAACTGCCATCAAGGTTAAGGGTGGGCAAACACCATATTGAATTCCAGCATTATCAATGAAAGTTGCCATGAGCTTGCAAGTCATTTTCAGCCAGATGTCGGGATACTTTTGATCACATAGTGTATGCAAGCTCTCTCCTTGACCTATAGTTCTGCCTTGAAGGTCAGTTGATTGTTGTGTCATTTTACCTGTCTGTTAGATTAATTGTCAGTGCATAGATGTCCTCAAGCCCTTGTAACTTAAGATGCATGTTCCAGTCATATTAATGTAATCATCTGTTAAAAAACTAGGTAATGACCTCATGAAATGCAGATGTGCGGTAAGAGAGTCATTGAGATTCTGGAAGGTACCAACAGGTATGTGAAGCCATGCCAACTGCAGGGTCGTGGCCAGCCATGCCAATTATGGTGCCAGTCCCATGAAACTTTCCACTGTTCTAATGATCTCTGATAGATGATGGATAAGAATGGTGGTATATTTGCAGCATAGTCAACATAAAATCTTACAGGGATACCGTCTGGGCCAGATGCCTTCCTGGCATCTAAGGATCTTAACTATTTTACAATCCCAGGTACACTAAACACTATGTCAGCCACCCTTGCATTTGTTCAATAATTGAAAGATGGATTGGTGCTGCAGTCCTCTACTATCAACTAATTTTTGAAAACTAGGTTTAGAATTTTGGCCTTCTGTTTATCATTGATCAGTTACATTACCCATACTGTCAGGAAGAGAAGGTATTTAATTATTGGTAGTGTTCATAGATTTTACGTACGACCAAAATTTTTTGGGGTTATTTTTACAATCTGCAGATAAAATATTGCTTTCAAATTTGTTAAAAGAGTCTCTCATTGTCCTTCTGACAGCTGCTTTCATTTCTCATAATTTCTGTTTGTCAGCGGGGCAGTGACTATATTTAAAACGACTGTGCAAAATTCTCTGCTTTCTCAGGAACTTCCTAATATGTTTGTTGTACCAAAGTGGATCCTTTCCCTCCACTATATTTTTGCTAGGCACATACTTCTCTAAACATGGTTGACAATACCTTTAAATTCCAACCAATTATTTGCTTCCCCAAACAAGAAAACTCTACGCTGTGCCCCCACCCCCCCCACCCCCCACCCCCCCCCCCCCCACCCCCCACGGCACTGACATAGAAGCCATGACGACATTATGGTCGCTAATATCTTCTTCTAGATTAACTTCCTCAAAAAGATCAGGTCTGTTTGTTGCCAAGATATCTAATATGTTCCCATCTCGAGTTGGTTTTCTAACCAATTGTTCAAGGTTGTATGTTGAGAGTGCTGCTAGAATAACTTCACACGAATCTTTGCTTCTGCCCCCTGTGATAAACATGTAATTTTCCCAGTCAATGGATGCCAGATTAAAGTCTCCACCTATAACTAATGGATAATTTGGATATTTACTTCCTATGTACTCAAGACTTTCCCTGAAACGTTCTGCGACATTTGTTGCGGATGCTGGTAGTCTATAAAAACATCATAATACAATGGTAATCCTTGTCTGATTGACAGCTTTATCCAGACTATTCCATAGTCCAACCCAGTATCGATCCAACTAGGTTTAAACAGCTTTTAACTGCAATGAACACATCACCTCCCATAGCATCAGTCCTATCCTTCGTAAACATTGTCCAACCCAAGTTCAAAATTTCACTGCTTTTTATGTCTGGTTTCAACCAGCTTTCGGTACCTAATACAACATTGGCATTGCTACTGTTTATTTCAGAGAGTAACTTGGGGATCTTGCTACAGACACTTCGACAATTTACTAACATGAGTTTAAGCATATTTAAATCCTTTGGAATGACCTGTTTAGGCGAACTAACAATTTTTACAGTTGGCACTTGGAGATGGTACGAACTTTTGTTACACCTGCAATGAACAACTTTCCAAACGTTCAAGAAGCTTGGTTTCACCAGGATGGAGCGACATCACACACTGCATGGCAATGAATGGCATATGAGCAAGAATTGTGTGGCAACTATGTAATCTCATGATTCGGTAACATTCCGTGGTGCCAGATTTATCCATTTATGATTTTTTCTTGTGGGGCTACCTCAAGAGCAAAGTCTACTCGACTCAACCAAGAGCCCTGGATGAGTTAAAACAGAGAATTTGGGATGCAATTCACAGTATCCCAGCTGAGATGTTGCAGTGGTCAATGAGGAATCTCAAAAGCAGATTTCAGGAATGTATTCATACAGGAGGGCCAATGGCCTTGCCGCAGTGGTAACACCAGTTCCCGTCAGATCACTGAAGTTAAGCGCTGTCAGGCTGGACTAGCATTTGGATGGGTGACCATCTGGTCTGCCAAGTGGTTTTGGTGAGTGGGATGCACTCAGCCCTTGTGAGGCAAACCAAGGAGCTACTTGATTGAGAAGTAGCAGCTCCAGTCTTGGAACCTGACATACGGCCGGGAGAGCGGTGTGCTGAGCACATGCCCCTCCATATCCGCATTCAGTCTCGCCCATGGACTGAGGATGACACAGCGGCTGGTGGGTACCATTGGGCCTTCACGGCCTGTTCAGGAGGAGTTTAATTTTAGTTTTTGTTCATACAGGAAGACGCCGTCTAAAGGACATAATTTTTAAAAACTGAGAAATGCCATCAGTGTTTCGTAAATGGCAAAGTTGTAAGGTTTCAATTACTACGAATTCAATTTCTTTCCTTCATCACTTCTATTTTTATTGGAGTGTGGAAATGTTCCCTTTTTTCCCTGTGTATAAATAAAACAAGAGGAAAGTGAGGATGGTAAGACATTATTCAATGCTTTTGGGCAGCTAGTATATTTTTCTTTAGTTATAGTAAATACCCTTCTATCTATCATGTTGTCAATCAGTTTTGCTGCCTGATTGTGTGGAATAAGTTGTAATAATTTATAAAGCACCCCATTCCTCCAGACCATGTCATATGCTCCACTTAGATCAACGAAATCAAATGATGGTTTCTGCTTAATTTGGTATACTGCTTCAATAAACATTGTTAATCATGAGACTCGATCAGTGCAGCCTTATCCTGGTCGGAATCCAGCTTGCTCAGTATGGAGGTTCTGAAGAATCACTGGACTAAACTGATTGTGTAGGTTTCTTTCAAGTAACTTGCAAATAGTACTCAATTGTGTGATTGTACTTTGTGTGGTCTGATGCCATGCTGTGTTTGCGTGTTGCTATGATCTTTGATTGCTTTACTTTATATAGAGCTGAACCAGATAACATTATGTCAGAGAAGAAATCTGCCAGCCATCGTTTTGCATAATTCCCATTATTGGGGTAGGTTCTATTACTTCTCTTTGCCCTTCCAGGTTGTAGACTTTTAAGAGCAGCAGAAATGTCAGATACAGAGAGAGTTCTTGGGAACTCAGATTATTCTTTTTGAGCAATGTAGGTTTGTTTTTACGCATCTTGTCTGAGCTTTATCACTTGATGCTCTGGATGTGAACAGTAAATGTGACACAATCCTATAATGCTGAAGTATGATTGTTGCCCCTTACTTTTATGTTGTTTTGACCCAACTTCCCTAGTAATGACCCTGCTTCTGTACTTGAAGTTTGAAAATTGAGCAACTCAGCAGTCTCTGTCCACCTAGTAAGTCTGGCTGTATCGAGATTATGAAATGTAGAAATTCATCAATTTTTCTCTCGATAGTTTAATTCCAACCTGGAATATAGTGCTTGCTGTAGCCCCTAGGGACTGCCTTGTTTGCTGCACTTATCATAGCTCCAACAGCCTCTCATAGTTTTTTGCTTTTGTGGGAGTCGAACCAAGACACTTACTCAGATTTTTAGCAAATATGTCCCAATTCGTTTTTATAAATTTCTGTATAGGTCTTGCAAAGGATGATACCAGTGGGATACTTGTTCCAATTTCAATAAAGATTGGATGGTGTTGGTCTTGTGGGAATTCTTGTAATACCACCCAGCAACACTGAGAGGTAATTTAATCTCACTAGTTGGTACAAAGCATAGATCGGGATTATACTTCTGTCTCCATGGTGCTGATGCAAATGTTCCTTTATCGTTTGCATCAAACAACACAAAATATAAGTTACTCTTTTGTGCCCAATTTATGACAACTTCACCATTTTCATCATTTTCCTTTTACTTCAATTGAGTCTGGTGACTTGAAATCTCTGAGATACATGACGACAATATTGTGGAAAAGGATAGACTGCTGCTCACTATATACTAGGGCTGATGAGTCGCAGACAGGCACTACAAAAAAAGACTGTAAAACAATAAGCTTCTGGCCAAAAAGGCCTTTATCAGAATTAGATAAAAAACACACAAATACGTGACCATGGTCTGTCGAGGCCAGATTACATGATTGGAGAAGCAGTCTGGTTAGTGGGGGTGGGGGTGAGGAGGAGACTGGGGCAGAGGGGGGGGGGGCGGATAGCTACCCTGCTACCCCTCCTCCTCCCTGTCCAAGCCTCTTCCTCACTCCCACCATCCGGACTGCTTCTCCCATCATGCACTTCTGCTCGTAGTCTGCCATCGGCAGCCAGAGACCGTGGTCGTGTGTGTGTGTGTGTGTGTGTGTGTGTGTGTGTGTGTGTGTGTTTTGCATTTGCATGGGTGTGGATGTGTATGTGTATTGTGGGGCGGCGGGAGGAAATTTTTTGTTTTTTTTGTTTTAAAATGTTCCTATTATTTATTAGCCTACTTAATCTATCTTGCTTCCTTAATTTTTAAGACAAAAACCAGAAAATATTGAATTTCAACTAAAATCTTAATTTGTGAGATCCAAAGTACTGTTTCTATTAAATTATTATGAAAAAGGAATCTAAATATAAATTTTTAAGTCTCTAGCTCTTTTCTGTTGTGCCAATGATTTTTACAGAAAAACGTCCAAATTTTGAAAATGGTTAAAGTTATTGAACTGACGTTCAACACATATTGATTTAGTATTACTCCTGACGTGCCAGAAACGTTTCAGGTTATTTACTTGATTTTTAAAGTATTGCGCAACATTTATGACGTCAAGAGCTAGTTACAGCGGACTGGCTGGCACACTACGGAAAGACTGATGAGAATTCTATAAGGCGTGAGTAGGCTGCTTCCCTACAGTATGTTGTCAAATTCTGATGAAGGTTTTTATGGCCAAAAGCCTACCTATTTGTTTGACAGTCTTTTCTGTAGTGTCTATCTTTGACTCAGCATCTCCACTGTATGGTGAGTAGTGATCTGTCCTTTGCATAATATTGTCATTATTTCATCCTGGATTTTCCTTTGTTCAAGATATGTGATGAGGTGTTGTAATGTCAGGATGACCTGTGGAGGCCAAGAAATAGCTGGAAGTTTTTGTATATTAATTACTGTTAGTTCTCCAATTTTTACTGTAACTTCAGTGAATGTCATTGAGATCAGATATGGAGTGTAGATGTGCATTCTCGGTTGACAGTCGTACGTATGTTGCTACTCAGAAGCACAATGGTACACTGCTAGTAGTAAGTCAGAGCCAGGAATTTTTCAATGATCATTTTCAGTACAGGTTTCCTGAACAGTGACAACTTCAATGTTGTATTTTGATAATATCTTTTGTAACACTTGGCACTTTGGTTTACTTATGCTTTTGATACTGATTTGACAGATCTTGATAACGGGTCCAAAGTTTGTAGCTGGAGGGTTCTGAGAAGAACTGTGTGAGTCCATGTCTTGTGACAAACTCATTTTATCCAGGATATCATTGATTTATCTGACTGCCTCTGCTTCTCAGTTTTAGACATTTGCCTGGAGGACATGTGTGGTTTGAGGAATGTCGGGGATGTGAACAGTTGTTGTCCCCACATGATCACTACAGGCAGTGTAAGAAGATCCCAGAGAGCTAGCAGCACTGTTGCCAGCTATTAGCTGCATAGTGCCAACAGCTACAGGGCAAAACAGTAGTCGTTTATGTAGCTGCAATGACAGTGAGGCATTGCCATAGAGGCGTTTATAAAATCACAGTATGCGAACAGTTGAGTTACGTGCACCATCATACCATGCTCAGCCCACTGCAACTATCAGAGAGTTTGTTACGCCAACTTGACTATAGTGTTGGTAACAACTGAATGAAAACAACTAATTCAGTTGGTTACTGTAAAACAGTCAACGAATTCTGTTGTAGTTTTATGTACCAGTTGAATTATTCATTCAGTCTTTTGAGTGTGGGAGTAACCGAATGAAAATTGTCAATGCAGCCCTTCGTAGTTTAGCCTATTGAGTGAGTTATTCATTCTTTCTTTTCAAATGAAAGCAGTCTGTCAGTTAAACCATGTATTTCTTTCAACTGAAACCACTCTTTGATGTCTTAGTTGACTGAGCTATCCGTTCAGTCTTCTGAATGAAACCAGTCTGTTGTGTTTTCATTAGTTGAACTAAAGCAGTAGTATACAACTGGGATACGCATACCCCCTCAGAGGGTAGCCCCCCCCCCCCCCCAATAGCACCCCCCACCACCCCACCCCACCACCACCACCACTCGGGCACATGTGAAGACATCTCGCTGAAAGTAAAGATTATGCACATTCATTTAACTATGTACCGAATAGACTAATTCTTCATTTCATAATTTAAATTTTTTTTGCACATTGCTGTGGATAAGTTGTTCCAGGACCAACTAACCCATAACTAATAATGCTGATACATCATTGGGGTGCAAAGTTGACCAAAAAAGTGCCCTCGGGGGACATGAAGAAGAAAGGAGCATTGCAAAATTTTAGTGAATGTTTGCATTCCATTTTACCGAAAAGGTGTGATGATGTTCATTAATTAAAAACCATTCACATCTACCTCTCTTAGAAAGAGGGTGGCAGCCCACCTCCTCCACGTCCGTCTCCTGTGCCACCAAGGCCACAGCAGTGGCAAAGAGGTGTCCCACCACCACGGGGCCCCACACTGCTTCATCAGCTGGCACGCAGTGCTGCTGTGGCCCTGGTGGCACAGGAGGCTGCCTGCAGCAGTGGTGTGTGCCCTGCCCCATGGACATTGCCCATTCCCGGATGGAAAAAGACTGAAACATATATGTAAGTGAAATCATGTCACTCAAACCCAAAGACTGAAAGAGAATACTCATATACCAGATGTAACTGTCTGAGACTTATGTCAATCAGTCGTCTCACATTATAGAAAAAAACATTCATACAGCTAACACATGGCCACAGAGACTAGTTTCATTTGGTTGTTTCATTGACTGAAAAAAACTGAATGCAAAAGAAAAAAAAATTTGTTTTTCATCAATTGGTTGTTAAAACTTGTCTGTTATTCCATTACTAGTGATCACTATCTGGAGTCCAGTCAGTATATGAAATGCCCTGTCCATTAATTTTTGATACTTACAGTTGATCTTCTGTGAATTGTATGTCATAAATTAGCTATTTTTCAGTATGAATGTGGTGTTAAAAACTGTGTGCGAACTGGGAATCTTTGCCTTTTGCAGGCAGTACTCCTACTGACGGAGCTATCCGGGTGGGGTTCGTGATCCGCCCTCATAAATTAACTTCTGCCAGGATGTCTCTCCTACTCCCTAGACTTCACAGAAGCTGTTCTGTCACCCTTGAGGTCCCCAAAGAAAATCTTAGCAACGACAAATAGTGAAGAATCAGTCACACTTGTTTGCAAGGTTTGTTCGAAAGGTGTGGTGTGTCTTCTGTGTTACCTATGATTTATATGTTGGTGTAAATCATGTTTAGATCTTCAATATCCACCCCTTCCAAAAATTATACAAACCCTCCCGTTTACATCACATTTTATAAAAAGTATAAAATATTCTATACCAAATAGAAAATTATACACTACTATAAAATAGTTGTCTAGTTAGTCACTTCATATTATCTTTTATACACACATAAAATCCTCTATTCATTTTATGTTGTCTCAACATCACTCTGTTTAAATAGTACTGTCATATTATACTTTTCACTAATATAACATTCTATTCGTTTTATTTCATGTCTATTCATTCATGATTCTCTTAAGTTTTCTACTTAACTATCATATTCGGTTTCCTACGTACTAACATTATACAATAGTTTAAGATTTGAAGAGAATATAATGCAGGAAAACTATCTTGGAAGAAGAATTGAAAACAACTCGGGATCTGGCGGTCGTCACTCCACATGTTAACTCAGAATCTTAATGTCCCTGGGGGATATAAACTTTATGTCCTTTACGTTTTAATTTCCTTTCTCTGATCCCATTATAGGAGGTTCGATAGCCTTCTCATTATGTCTACTTACTCGTTGTGGTGCCTTTTCAACTAAATTTTTATAAACCATTTTCTTTTTCAAGTTCATAATCTTCAGTAGGCTGTTCAGGCCAAATGAAACATTTAATAAGAGGTTCTCCTACAAAGGGTTTGCCTATTACTTCTAAAGGTGTTAATCCCGTTGAAAAATATAGAAGTTCATTTAAAATAAGTTCAAAGTCTTTGACTCTCATTGCCCATAAAGTATGTTTTTCATGGTAGTAGGTGCGGCATAATTTCCCAGTTTCGTTCATTACCCGTTCACATGGATTTGAGGGCAGGTTATAGTTGGATATTAACACTTGACGAATACCTTCCCATGCTAAAAATTCTTTAAAATCATTACTAACAGACTGTGGTCCATTATCGGAGAGAAACCGTTTTGGTTTCCCTACCTCCAGAAAATATTGTTGCAAACAGTGTATCACGATTGGTGTATTTGCTTTTTTAATAGGATACAACTTAACATACTTTGACCAACACTCTATGAAGACTAAAATGTATGACACTCCTCCCTTACCTTTCGGAATTGGTCCAAAGAAATCCACTGCTGTAAAAGAGAGTGTATATATACTTAGGAATGATTGCATACATTTTGTATTTAACATGAGTGTTACTCTCTTTCACCTTCTGACAGATTTCACAAGTCCTAATGAAAGATGCTACTTTATGTCCTAGCCTTTTAAAGTAATAGAACTCATTCATATGAGCTATACATTTCTTTATTCTGAAATGTCCATACCCAGTATGAACATACCACACAATTTTGTCTTTATGTAACTTCGGAATGCATAAATGCCACCATTATGGTCTTAGATTATCTCTCCAAAATAAATTATGACCCTTAATTATCTACTTTCCTGCTTGATTAGGAGGCAAGGAATTCCTAATACACATAGCAAATATCTTGGTAAAATAGGGATCTTGTTGTATGTTCTCTGTTGCTCTTTGTGCCACCTCTTGTACCCTGGTGTGTGGATACTCTCCTGTCAGAAAATTAATTGCAAAAATTAGGCCAGGTCCTTCTGTCCGTTTTAACTCTTCCATGCCTATAGGTAACCTAGACAAAGCGTCTGGTACAAAATTCTGAGAACATTTTACATACTGTATTCGAATGTCATATTCTTGTAGGAACAACATCCATTTCAGTAATCTACTATGTAACAAACGACTATTTATCAAAAAAGATAGAGCTTGATGATCTGTGTAGATATGGATTTCTGATACCCATACTAGTGTTTGGAATTTTTGGATACTCCATACTATTGCTAACAGTTCTTTTTCAGTAGCTGTGTAGTTTAATTCATGTTTATTAAGACTGTGGCTAGCAAAAGCTATAGATCTGTGATTTACATTATCTATACATCACTCTCCTTGGAATAGTTCTGCCGCGATCCCATAATCAGATGTGTCGGTTGCAATTTTAAATGGTTCGCCCATACTTGGATGATGCAATATGGGTGCTTCTACTAGTGCTTTTTTTATGTTTTCAAACACATTATTTGCCTCTTGATCCCAAACTCACAGTATTCCCTTTCTTAACAAACATAAAATTCTTGTGTCATTTAGTTCTTGTCCCCTAATGTACTGTCTATAGTATGCAGCCATTCCGATAAATCCCTTCAGTTGTCTCACGTTTTTAGAGGGTGGACATTCTTTAATAGCTTTTATGCACTCAGGATCCGGTCTAATCCTCTGTACCCCTACAAGATGCTCTAAAAACTTAAGCTCTTGCCTTGCAAAGTGCTACTTAGACAATTTCATTGTAATACCTTTTTCTTTAAATTTTTTCTGGGTCTTACTCAGTGTTAGGCAATGTTCTTCCCAGGTAGCTGAGATTATGAGAATATCATCTAATATATTATTAAATCCTGTAACAAATCTCTCCCTAATGCCTCGTCCAGTGCACGTATAAATACTTAGACGAGATATTAAGTCCAAATGGTAACACATTGAAATGATATGATCTACCATCAAACAGAAACGTGGTATATTTCTTTGATTCAGGATGTAACCTATTTTGCCAATATCCCGCAGTTAGGTCCATCATGCTAAAAAACTTTGCTTTCTCAAATTTGGATAACAGTTCTTCGATGTTAATTGGTCTGTTTCGTTTTGTTTCTATATGCTTCTTCAATGTATGCGCATCTAGCACTAATCACACGCCTCCTGTAACCTTTTTTACTACTACTAAAGGGTTATTCATGACACTAGAACTGTGTTCTATTATATTGTTGTCAATCATTTTGTCAATTTCCTCCTTAATTGCTTCTTTCAAACTTACTGGTATTGGATATGGCCTACAGAAAAATGGAGTGTCATCTTTTGATTTTAATCTTGCATATGTAATCACTGATATTACTGGGACGATCAGAAAATACTTCTTCATATTCCATTAGAATTCTATATAAATCTAGTTTTTGTGCATTGGTTAATATTGGGCATTCTTTTACTTTGTTTTGTATATCAATTCTATATGCTAATTGGTCTACATTATTGATCTCCGGTGACAGTTGTGCTGTAGCTGTTAATCGCAGACATTGACTCTCAGTTGTTTGTTTACCAGTGTAGCTGTTTGTCACAAACGGTACCCAATATCTACTGTCCCCTTTCGCAAAACATAGAAGATTTTCTTGAAAATTTAAAATGACTTTAAATTCTAATAGCCAATCTAACCCAAATAATACATCTGTATTGATATTTTCTACTATTAACAATGTCTGATGAAACAAATTATTTCCGATGTGGCAATTCACCTGGGTTTCGTGTCACCTGGGTTTCGTGTTTTACAACTTTTCTCTTCGTTCCTGTTATACCAACCATGTAAACTCCAGTTACTGGTAACAGAGGTAGGTGATGTTTACCTCGTTATAAGTTAAAGAACGCGCTAGAAATGAGTGACACCTCACTCCCCGAATCTATAAATATGTTCACTTCAAAAATCTCCACATTTCCTACTATTATTGGTTGTGGATTATTGGTAGTCAAGTTTGGTTCTTCCAGTAACAACCATTCTTTTGTTGGTATTTTGTCCATGAAATTAACATACTTCTTATAAGCCAAGCCTCCTAGTGTATCTCTACGACCTGCGCCCCAGTCCTTGATCCAGATCACACTATGTTTTCCTCATTACTAGTAATCACCGGTTGGTTACCAAACCGGGGTACTATATTACCACTTTTTGCTCTATTATTACTTGACACAAATTCCTGTGAAGTTACTGGACCTAAATTTGAAGGTGGATGCTTCTTCTGATAATTATCATTACTATTATTCTGGTTACACTGGTGTACTTTAGCTAAGTTAGCCTAATGTCTTTTAAAGTTATTATTACTAATTCTTTTGTAATTCTGATTTTCGTTCTGGTGTACGCTCTCATTGCACTGCTTATTTAAGGCATCCAGTTTGTCCACAATGGATAATAATTCTTCAACCATTTTCCGCCTGCTACATAATATATCCTTCCTTGCGTAAATGGGCAATCTTATTATTAAAATTCGAACTAACCTCTCTTCCTCCATTGGCTTATCTAAATATTTCGCTTGTGTTAAATGCCAGTCGAAATACTTTCTCATTGTTCCCCACATATTACTGTAATACTTCGGGTCCCACAAGTCCGATAACAGTTTTTCCTGGTCATTTGCTGACCAATACTTCTCTTTAAATTTCTTTTGAAAATCTTCCCTAGAGGAAAAGTTTTCATTGTTTACCGTACCCCACTCTGAGGCTTCCCCTAATAGATACCCCACAGCAAACTCAATCTTTTTCGAATCCTCCCACTTCTTGGGCAAGGCTTGGTTGAAGTTTTTCACAAAAAGGTTAAGATGTACTTCCCCGTCTAGCTTACACTCAGAGAATTGCTTGCATAATCCAGAATTGGCTCCTCATTGTAAATCAAAAAAATTCTACACTGAGGATAATAACTATACTAACAGTCAATTATTCAACAGTTTCTTTTTATCTTTACACTCAAATAATTATTGTTTTGTGCTCACCCGGCGTAGAGTTCTAACTGCGTTGGTGAGCGGATGCGGAATCAGCGCTGGTGAACAGCACTGGTGCCAATGACATTGAATGTTGGTTTCAGCATCGGCATTGGCGGGCGTATGTTGAATCATCACCTGTGATCAGCGACTGGTGCTGGCGTCATCGGACTTAGGCTGGTTTCCACATCTGCGTCCCCACTACGTGCGTGAGAGCTGCTTACTCCCCACACCGGATCTTCGTCGATGAATTTTTCTCGTCATATTTCTTCTTAGTCTAATATGTCAGAGTCTTCTCTCTCTTCTTTTAATGTTATATCTTCCTTATGTCTTCTCTTTTATTGTGATTATTAACTTTCACCATTTGAACTTTTTAGGGAGAATCCAATTCCTTGAAACAGTTCTCTTGTCTTGTTATACCTGGTTGCTGTAGCAACACATCATATCTTCTGCTTCGATTTACTCTCAAAATTCCCGTTTTTTCAAGTCCTTTCCACTGGTCGCCACGTTTAACGATGTTGATGATAAGAAGCGATGTGAAGTTGTATTGCCTGCAAAATTCACACCTCTCTCACATCAGCTGACTTACGTGCTATGCACAGCCGATCTTCTTCTCTGGATAGCCGGCTATGTTGATCTCCTAAAAACTTCTTTTCCAAAGAAACTGCTGGTTAACAGAATGTAACAGACTCCCCCCCATGAAATAAGTGGATACTCGCAGAATACTTTCAGTGTAGTCTTAGTATATTTCAACTTCCACAAAGAACAAATTCACCACTTCTCACATAAATATTTGAATGTTTGCAAGTCAACTGATTCATCTAGCATGAGACTCGATTAAATACATTTACAATAGTGTAGTTTTTGCAACCACATAATTTATGAACCTGCCTAGCTTCTAGCACGTCCAACACATGAAGTATAATTAACGATGTTTCAACTGTTCTTCTTTTTTCTCATTACAATAGTCAACGATATAAAACACCATAAGATACATAAACAATCCATGTTCTTCCAACACGGCGCGGGCGGCAAACACTTGTGGATGCTGTTTGACCGTCGCATCTACCTTGTGCTTGTTACTCCTTTCTAGCCTGCACACACAAACATGTGTCGCGCAGTATGTACATTCTCTCACACTTATTTTTAAAACATCATGTGTTCGAGATGGTAGAAGGGCGAGTGGTTCTAGCATTTATGCGGAAATTCTCGAAGCACTACAACCTGTTCTTGATGTAATACGATTTGTAATTTCTAGGTAGATTGATAAAAACTTTCCCAACGGTATCGATAGATGGTTGAACTTTCCCTTGTTCATTTCTTTTTACTTCCTCTTTCAATGCATTACTATCTACAAGGTGAAAATTATTTCTCAGGGAAAGAAATCTGTCTTGAGATTCTTTGCTGGATAGTACTGGAACATTTAATCCTTCCTGCCATACATTAAACTGCTTAAGATCAAAATGATTTGTAAATAATAATACATACTTATTTGTGAATTCTGGTGCAAAAGTAAAAAAAATCTTCGGGGAAATACTGAGACCAGTACTGTGAAGGGTTTTTAAATACCACTGGCACCTTAAAAAATATATGTAACCAATATGGGATGTATGCTTAAATATTAAAAATCAAACAATGGAAAATCTAGGAAGGAATGTAACAATACCAGAGAAGGAAACTTGCTACTCACCATATACCGGAGATGCTGAGTTGCGGTGTTGTTGTTGTGGTCTTCAGTCCAGAGACTGGTTTGATGCAGCTCCCCATGTTACTCTATCCTGCAAGCTTCTTCATCTCCCAGTACCTACTGCAACCTACATCCTTCTGAATCTGTTTAGTGTATTCATCTCTTGGTCTCCCTCTATGATTTTTACCCTCCACGCTGCCCTCCAATACTAAATTGGTGATCCCTTGATGCCTCAGAATGTGCCCTACCAACCTATCCCTTCTTCTAGTCAAGTTGTGCCACAAATTTCTCTTCTCTCCAATTCCATTCAATACCTCCTCATCAGTTATGTGATCTACCCACCTAATCTTCAGCATTCTTCTGTAGCACCACATTTGGAAAGCTTCTATTCTCTTCTTGTCCAAACTAGTTATCGTCCATGTTTCACTTCCATACATGGCTACACCCCATACAAATACTTTCAGAAACGACTTCCTGACACTTAAATCTGTACTCGATGTTAACAAATTTCTCTTCTTCAGAAATGCTTTCGTTGCCATTGCCAGTCTACATTTTATATCCTCTCTACTTTGACCATCATCAGTTATTTTGCTCCCCAAATAGCAAAACTCATTTACTACTTTAAGCGTCTCATTTCCTAATCTAATTCCCGCAGCATCAGCCAATTTAATTCGACTACATTCCATTACCCTCATTTTGCTTTCGTTGATGTTAACCTTTTATGCTCCTTTCAAGACACTGTCCATTCCGTTCAGCTCCTCTTCCAGGTCCTTTGCTGTCTCTGACAGAATTACAATGTCATCAGCGAACCTCAAAGTTTTTATTTCTTCTCCGTGTATTTTAATTCCTACTCTGAATTTTTCTTTGGTTTCCTTTACTGCTTGCTCAGTTTACTGATTGAATAACATCGGGGATAGGCTACAGCCCTGTCTCACTCCCTTCCCAACCACTGCTTCCCTTTCATGCCCCTCAACTCTTATAACTGACATCTGGTTTCTGTACAAATTGTAAATAGCCTTTCGCTCCCTGTATTTTACCCCTGCACCTTCAGAATTTGAAAGAGAGTATTCCAGTCAACATTGTCAAACGCTTTCTCTAAGACTTCAAATGCTAGAAACGTAGGTTGGCCTTTCCTTAATCTATTTTCTAAGATAAGTTGTAGGGTCAGTACTGCCTCATGTGTTCCAACATTTCTGATCTTCCCCGAGGTCAGCTTCTACCAGTTTTTCCATTCATCTGTAAAAAATTCATGTTAGTATTTTGCAGCCTTGGCTTATTAAACTGATTGTTCGGTAATTTTCACATCTGTCAACACCTGCTTGCTTTGGGATTGGGATTATTATATTCTTCTTGAAGTCTGAGGATATTTTTGCCTGTCTCATACATCTTGCTCACCATCTTTGTCTACATTCTCTTCCATTTCTATAATATTGTCTCAAGAACATCGCCCTTGTATAGACCCTCTATATACTCCTTCCATCTTTCTGCTTTCCCTTCTTTGCTTGGATCTGGGCTTCCATCTGAGCTCTTGATATTCATGCAAGTGGTTCTCTTTTCTCCAAAGGTCTCTTTAATTTTCCTGTAGACTGTATCTATCTTACCCCTAGTGATATGCGC
Source organism: Schistocerca cancellata (assembly GCF_023864275.1). Lineage (NCBI taxonomy): Eukaryota > Metazoa > Arthropoda > Insecta > Orthoptera > Acrididae > Schistocerca > Schistocerca cancellata. Next base: position 1,138,145,712 of record NC_064626.1, on the reverse strand, counting down.
CTCTACATCCTTACATTTGTCCTCTAGTCATCCATGCTTAGCCATTTTGCCCTTCCTGTTGATCTCATTTTTGAGACATTTGTATTCCTTTTTGCCTGCACGATAGGAACAACAAAAAGATTCACACCACAGAGTGTGGTTTCAGCTCTCTGAGACTGCAGACGTGTGTGCATGTGTGTATGTGTATATGTGTGTCTACTGCTGACAAAGTCCTTAATGGATGAAAGCTTGAATTGTGTGAATCTTTTTGTTGTGCCTATCACAACTGAGCATCTCCGCTATATGGTGAGTAGCAACTTTCCTTCTCTGGTATTGTTAAATATTAAAAATGCATTAAATAAACTAACATGTTCTTCACCTCTGTATTGGAAGCATGTGGAGAAAGAAAATCCTTCTCAACAAAATCCATCTCTCTCCATATCCACATTTGGTGCATCGTCCTTGATTTAGAAGACTGAGGATTCTCTTCATGGGACTCATTTGACATCACACGGTGTTGTGAACATGCAGTGAGATTACTGCTTTCTTTTGAAGATGTTTCTTTTATGTCCCTCACTGACATTCTTTAACCTCCCTTTCCTAATCGGCCTACTGGATTGTGATGTAACTGACTCTGATCGCATATGCCTAATGAAATTTTACAGTTTTTAATGCTATTGTTACTGAGCGAAAATAACACTGGTTAGTTGGAGGAAAGTGTACAACAGACCCTTGTGAATGAAGTATCTATTCTAAACCTAATCTAAATACTGATGACAATTTCGAAATGGATGGAATATAGTGCAGTCGCTCACGAACCACACGTGAGAGGGGGGGGGGGGGGGGGGGGGGTGCAGTCAGGGAGGGTACCACATAATATTTTCTACAGAATTTACTGAGAATACCAAGAAAACAGTGATTAGCTAAAATGCAGACAATTAAACTATTGCCAGCCCACTAGGGCAATGAATCTCCAGAATCTTAAGAAAGGTAATGGCAAAAAAATTTAAGCAAATAATCACTGGCGTGGCAACAGAAGGTTGTCACACCTTTTTTTTCATGAACTGTTGTATTGTAAAAAGGTGTGACAACCTTCTGTTGCCACGCCAGTGATTATTTGCTTAAGTGAATCAGAAAGCACTGAGTTTGCAGTTACCGTACTTATTCAGAAATACTAAATTTTGAAATTAATGCTAAATGAAATTACTGGTTAAATAAATGACTGGCTTTACTTGATCTTTGTTGTGTAAAATAATAATAATAATAACTTTCAGTAACCTCAGTGTAACATAATGCAAAATTTAGAAAAAAAATCAAGAAATTTCCTTTTGGTTTTTGACAGATTGAACTGAATTCCCTTTAAGCAAATGACTAACTGATTTTACTTTAAATATAACAACAATAAAATACATAAGAAGCCAGTAGAAGTCACTCGCTAAGCTAAATGCAGAGTAAATGAAATTGTGCACTCTTAATTTGTGCTTTATCTTTAGTTATTAGTTTTGCCAGTGAAATTTTTAGTTACTTTAAGTGAATGAAGTTAATACTGAAAAATACAAATTAGTTAAGCATCTGTTATGCAATACAAGAATGAACAGTTACTGAGACAGAAAATATAGACTAAAACTGGTTATTAGCAAACACACCAATCTGTCAATAAATAGTTAGTCAATTTTCATAATTTTACAACAACCTGTGATTGCCTGGAAAGGAAAGAGACCCTGCTTGGTAACAATGTCTGAGGACAGTGACAACACAGGTGCCCTGCAAGTTTCAACTATTGCAGGTTATTATTCAAGTTAGTCATACTTTGTGAAAGAACTGGGCCTGGGTAATGTATATACAGGGTTATTACAAATGATTGAAGTGATTTCACAGCTCTACAATAACTTTATTATTTGAGATATTTTCACAATGCTTTGCACACACATACAAAAACTCAAAAAGTTTTTTTAGGCATTCACAAATGTTTGATATGTGCCCCTTTAGTGATTCGGCAGACATCAAGCCGATAATCAAGTTCCTCCCACACTCGGCGCAGCATGTCCCCATCAATGAGTTTGAAAGCATCGTTGATGCGAGCTCGCAGTTCTGGCACGTTTCTTGGTAGAGGAGGTTTAAACACTGAATCTTTCACATAACCCCACAGAAAGAAATCGCATGGGGTTAAGTCGGGAGAGCGTGGAGGCCATGACATGAATTGCTGATCATGATCTCCACCACGACCGATCCATCGGTTTTCCAATCTCCTGTTTAAGAAATGCCGAACATCATGATGGAAGTGCGGTGGAGCACCATCCTGTTGAAAGATGAGGTCGGCGCTGTCGGTCTCCAGTTGTGGCATGAGCCAATTTTCCAGCATGTCCAGATACACGTGTCCTGTAACATTTTTTTCGCAGAAGATAAAGGAGCAGTAAACTTTAATCCGTGAGATTGCACAAAACACGTTAACTTTTGGTGAATTGCGAATTTGCTGCACGAATGCGTGAGGATTCTCTACCACCCAGATTCGCATATTGTGTCTGTTCACTTCACCATTAAGAAAAAATGTTGCTTCATCACTGAAAACAAGTTTCGCACTGAACGCATCCTCTTCCATGAGCTGTTGCAACCGCGCCGAAAATTCAAAGCGTTTGACTTTGTCATCGGGTGTCAGGGCTTGTAGCAATTGTAAACGGTAAGGCTTCTGCTTTAGCCTTTTCCGTAAGATTTTCCAAACCGTCGGCTGTGGTATGTTTAGCTCCCTGCTTGCTTTATTCGTCGACTTCCGCGGGCTACGCACAAAACTTGCCCGCACGTGTTCGGGCAAGTTGAGTCTTCGCTCACTGCAGGCCGACCCGTTGATTTCCCATTACAGAGGCATCCAGAAGCTTTAAACTGTGCATACCATCGCCGAATGGAGTTAGCAGTTGGTGGATCTTTGTTGAACTTCGTCCTGAAGTGTCGTTGCACTGTTATGACTGACTGATGTGAGTGCATTTCAAGCACGACATACGCTTTCTCGGCTCCTGTCGCCATTTTGTCTCACTGCGCTCTCGAGCGCTTTGGCGGCAGAAACCTGAAGTGCGGCTTCAGCCGAACAAAACTTTATGAGTTTTTCTACGTATCTGTAGTGTGTTGTGACCATATGTCAATGAATGGAGCTACAGTGAATTTATGAAATTGCTTCAGTCATTTGTAATAGCCCTATATAAATTTATAATTTTTCACTTAACAGTCTTACAGTGTTGTAGATGTGGGGATGACAAAGAATGTAACCGACGACAGTGCTGAACTGCTGCTGGTGGTTGAGAACCTCGAGTTGTCTCCAGAGCCATGGATAATTATGGGACAGGCAATAGTTGGAATTGCAGCTCCCTCCACCTGTCCACTCCTACCACGTTCTCAATACTTGCAGGTTAACGAATCAGGGGCATCTAAATTGGCTTGAGCACAGAGCACACTGCGTCTGTGGGAGCACTCAACAAACACTTCCTCACTCTTTCATGACTCAAGCTGCTCTTGTTCCCCTCTGCTCGCAACGCGACAGAGACTCTCCATACGCAAAGATAAACAGTGGCACAGCTACTGCCATTTGATTGTTGCTATTGATACATTTCAATAAAGTTCCCTTGGCTATTATCCAGCAATTTACAGTATTTTCATTATAATTACAATCAAGCAAATAAATACACTATTACATCCGATTACATATTAAATAGAGGTTCTGTGAGAAAGCTTACAGATTCAGAGACAGAAGTACAGTACAAGTATCAGTGGATATTAAACGGCAAAAATTTTGGATGGTGCAGAAGGTATTTTATCTGCATTTTCAGTGTTACAAGTTGTAATGAGAAATCAGCATGAGCATTGTCAACTTCAGACAAATCTCTTATGTCTGTCATTTTATTCAAGATACTATGTATTCCACTTTTGGGTAAAATGCATTTACCGTTTGATATCAGAGGCAAAAGCAATAATATCCCTCTTACAATAAATGTTTTTAACATAAAAGTGAACTTAAACTAACATTTCTTTGCTCAGAATTAATACCTATGTGAATGTGCAGATGAATGATAAAATCTAAACACAATACTAACCCGTATAATAGTGAGAGTTTTTATGTGTCCCACAATAGAAAGCATAATTTGAAGAGAATCACAAATAACAGTGTACAGTTGTGGTTATTACATTTCTTTTCATAAGAAAAACATTAATACTGTCATTCATTTAAACAATATAATGAAGACTAACAAAGTATCTTACATTGCTGTTGCAACAACACTCGCCAGCATACTGAATTTTCATTGTAGAGCAGTATGCCGTGAACAGTTGGAACTGGAAATGCATTTGTAACAACAGGGATAGACCCACAATACTGACTCTCCCAGTGTGAGCCAGAGAAGTGAAAACAAGCCAAGAAAATAATTATACAAACTGACTTTCATATTCATATGGGTCACAGCTGAAAGGGATATATTTATTAACTGACAACCAGATGGTCAGTTAACTGAAACTGGTTGTGCCATGCTGCTTTGCAGTGTTGTTTACAGAAAATATAATGAATTTCCTTCTGGGTACCAGTGCAACTTGCTCACTGTTAAACCTGAATGTCTACAAATTGTGGATCAACAGAATATTTCAGTTCACATTCGGCTTTGAAAGCATTCAATGGAGCCCTGATTTTCCTAAAAGAGAAAGCAATGGCATTTCTTAAATACAATGGAACAACCAAAAAGCTTCAGTTGTCAACAAAAATCTCTTTGATATGAACTGATGCAATGCCTCCAACTTCGGTGTCAGTGAAAATATGGTGCCTAATGTCTACAGTGACATCCTCCAAATAACAAAGCATAACTCTCAGTGCTGTGGAGTAGTGTTATTAGTAGCATAAAATGACCGTGGTGCCATTAACACAAACACATTGGTACACATCATGAGGTAACAGGTAGTTTGATTAATAGAGGTATAAACCAAGATAGCTTTATCAGTTATCCAGTTGAATTTTTATATTCTTGGACACAATCAATTTTCAAAAGCTTTTACCATATACTTCACTGAAATTTCTAAGCCCACTGAAGTTAGGTAACCCAATTAAACTTACGACTCAAAAATAAAATGCAGTAGAGACAGAGGTAGTGACTAGATATGTTGCACAAGTATGAACATCCCAATGAGTTCCTCTATAATTATAATTTTGTACAGCCAGCAGTAATCATCTGTTTTGGGCTATGATTATGAAAATGCAGGACTACTTCTCTAATTTTCAGCTCAATACAATTCCCTCCTATGTCAGCTGTATGACCAATCTGTTTGTTCGTGTTCCTGATGATACTATATCAAACATTATTTACCAAAATCCTTTTTAATTATGTTCATTATTGTCCAACATAATTTTGTATGCTTAAATTTAAATAGCTACATTTTCCTGTATGGTACTTGTGCAGATGAAGTCGTGGACATTGAACATAATCTGGAAATTTGGCAGGTTAATATTGATTGTTGGCTAAGCATAAAAGTTAACTGAATACAGAGCTGTGTCCTACTTAACTGTTGGTGTCACCAAATGCCATTAGGTCAGGTCCTCAAAGTTCACAAGAATGTTTTCAGCTATGCGTGCTGGTTTCTGCATTATAATTCATAACCTTGTGAGGAAAGCTGCTTTTTAACAATGTGCTGTGTCTTCTTCCTCAGAATGTTCTGTCTACACATACATTCGAGATGAACCGATAAGGCAACAAGTTTGGAATACATTACAAAAGCTGAAAGATCGAGGATGCTTTCGCAAGTACAGACGGGCTCAAGACCTGATAGAAGTGGATATCGGAGTTACAGTTGAGAGAGGATTTAAAAAATATATGTTATTAGGTGGAGTGCTAAATAATCTTGAAGTCTCCCACAAACAGTAAGGGGATTATAACCTTAGAGATCCTCATCTGCTTCACAATTCAGTTTTAAATATTTCATTGAATCCTCAACTAATAGAAAGGTAAATGTGATGGGAGTTGATGGTCCCTGCCTCATTAGAGTTTTCAAAGTTGTGGTGCAAGAGATATATTTTTAGGCACTTCATATCTCCAAAATTACATTCATATGTTTTTTAGTGATAGGAGTTCCTAATCACGCAGTTGAAGTTCTTAATATCAAATGTGTTGTCTCCTGATATTTCACTGTGTTATATTCATTTGTTATTTGTAAAATACTCTGAACAGCAAATATTTGTTATATTTGTATCTGATTATAGCTTTTAAAATTGAGCTGAGAAAGGTAAATAATTGTACCATACATCTCAGTACAGCTATATTCATAATTTGTACTGTTATTTTTATCTGGAGAGAGAATTGTGAAGGTTTTATATTTTGTATCATCATGACAGTTTTTCTCATTACATTAGTATTTTAGCTTCACTTTTCAATCACAGATATTGTACTGATTTGATTTAATGCTTAATGGCAGTATCCATTTCGTGTCTTTCTTGCATATCTTGTTCTGCCTAATAGAAGAAATACTGTGAAAGCTATTAAGACAGGGAGTTTTAACAGTTGCTCTCCCTTTGTATTTTATGGAAACATTTTTTAAATTCTATTTTTTGTGTAATTTCTGTGAAATAAACAACTTCACATTATGTATAATTGATATGGTGTCAGCTACAGCTTCCTAACATGAGTTTATAAGCAATAGTATTGTTCTTTAGGCACAATTTCTGATTTTATTTGAAATTTTCTTTCTATGCCCATCTTTGCACTTCATCCAGACTTTTTCAAGACATTAAATATTATAAAATTATTTTTATATAATGTGTGAGGGGCGTTCAATAAGTAACGCAATACATTTTTTTTTCTGAAAGCAGGTTGGTTTTACTCAGGATTCCAATACACCATATTATTCCACACTCTTTTGACCACAAAACACTATTTTTCAACATAATCTCTGTTCACTGTGACGTCCTTATACCACCTTACTGGGAGGGGGTGTATGCCCACGTGGTACCACTCTACTGGTCATTGTCAGAGCCAGCGTCTTGCTGCATCAGTAACCTCCCCATCATCTCTGTACTGCATCCTATGGAGTGGATCCTTCATTTGAAGTCTGAAGTTGGGAGATCGAGGCTCTAGAGTGGATGAGGAAGAACAGTCCAATGAAGTTTTGTGAACTCCTCTCAGGTATGCAGACTTGTGTGAGGCTTTGCAGTGTCATGGAGGAGGACGAGTTCTTTTGCATTTTTGCAGCGACGGAAACTCTGAAGTCACTTCTTCAATTTCCTGAGGGTAGCACAATACACTTTAGAGTCGATTGTTGCACCATGAGGGGTGGCATCAAACAGAATAACCCAGAAGACCCTACCTTGACTCTACTGACTGGGTGCGGCTTTGAACTTTTGCTTTGGAGGAGATAGATTGTTGTTTAATTGTGTTTCCAGTTCATAGTGATGAACCCATGTTTTGTCACCTGTGACAATCTGACAAAAGATTGTCACAGTCAACCTCTTAACGGATGGTCCTTCGTTCCTCTTATTGTCCCTCTGTTAGGCAGTCAGGGATCGAGCAGGCACACACCTCTGAGTACCCCAACTGGGTCTGTCAGCACTACCAAAAGAGATGTCCAGTTCTGTGATGAGGTGTTTGACTGTGATCTGTCGATCACAGTCAGATGAGTGTGTTCACGTCGGCCGATACTGCAGGAGGTACAGCTGTGTATGGCTGGCCATCACGCAGGAGGTCAGACAGGTTTGCATGACCTTGTTCCTATGATGACAGATGCCTCATCCAACAACTCACAATGACTTTGTTCACTGAAACTAAATGACAGCTTTCTGCGTGGAACGCACCTTCATTACAGATGCCATTTTGAAGGCTATGTACAGCACTGCCACCTATCAGAACTTCATGAAATTATAGCTGAAGCAGGAATATTCCATGATTTCCCACAACAAAGTTTGCTCGTTTTAAACCAAAATTGGCTTTGAAAATAAATATGTTGCATTACTTATTGAGTGCCTCTCACATGTAATCTGGAATAGGCATCATGCCTAATCCATGAAAGTGAAGATGATGATGGTGTATGTAACCTGTAATTTCTGTTTAAAATTTGTCTTTTCACTTTTAGGTAGACAATTTGAATTGCTCATTAAGAGTCTTGTAAAACCAAACTTCTTTCTTGGTGTTTCAGACAAGTAGTAGCACTGAAGTTGTAAGTTTACTGAACTGAAAATTGTGTTCCACTGTAGCCTCCTTATTAAAATTCATTTGTCAGCTGGAGAGACCTTTAAGTGATCATTAAAATAATTTTACACCGCATCACTGGAGTATATTTGTAAGTTTATATACATTTACTAACATTGTCAATCACGTTCATGATCAAGAGGTCACTAAACCAACATATAAGTGGCACTAATATTTTCGCTCCACACAATGACTGTTCCGTGCAGAGGACTGTATCTACATAATTTGGTCATAGAGTGCTGAAAGTGAACTTTACATGATGATTGTTCACATACTACAGCTCGCAACATTCTGACATTAAACAGTTTATACTGCTGACCGACACAGAACATCACACAGCGAATACCGAGTACCAATTGACTGTGACTTTGTGCCTACTGCCTATTTAAACACGTGTAAAACAGTTAAGACAAAATGTTAAAATACATAGTTATTACTTTTAAGATAACAACCAATACATCCCTGATTCTTTAAAGAATTGTACTCCCATAAATAAAACATCTTCAAACGGCTGATTACTTTATAAATGAGTTAATGTGTCATATATATGACATTAAGCGTGTTAGCAAGAAAAGGTCTGAAATTATGTTTACAGTTTGTTGGAAGTTGCTAAGTGTGCTCACTCTCAAATACTGGACCAACCAAATCTGGGTATTTGCGTGCCATCAATTAGGCTGCCCCAAGACATGTACACAGTTTCTAACTGTAACACTTGTCTTGTTGTGTTAAACTGTTAATATAACATTGTACCTCTTATTGAGTATGTTTGACAGCATATTAAATTTTTTAATTCAGTCAATAATCATGCAAAATATTGAAAATCAAATTTTTGTTGCTCCTTCAAGCTATTAGTTAGGCAACTGGCAACACGGTTGGGGGAGTTGCTTAGTAACACACCTATAGATATAAGTGACAGGAGAAATAAAATATAGAATACAGACACACGTTAAACAAAAGTGCTGTTATACAGGGTGTTACAAAAAGGTACGACCAAACTTTCAGGAAACATTCCTCACACACAAATGAAGAAAAGATGTTAGGTGGACATGTGTCCGGAAACGCTTAATTTACATGTTAGAGCTCATTTTAGTTTCGTCGGTATGTACTGTGCTTCCTCGATTCACCGCCATGATTTCATACAGGATACTCTACCTGTGCTGCTAGAACATGTGCCTTTACAAGTACAACACAACATGTGGTTCATGCACGATGGAGCTCCTGCACATTTCAGTCGAAGTGTTCGTACGCTTCTCAACAATAGACTCGGTGACCGATGGATTGGTAGAGGCGGACAATTCTATGCCCTCCACGCTCTCCTGACCTCAACCCTCTTGACTTTCATTTGTGGGGGCATTTGAAAGCTCTTGTCTACGCAACCCCGGTACCAAATGTAGAGACTCTTCATGCTCGTATTGTGGACGGCTGTGATACAATACGCCATTCTCCAGGGCTGCATCAGCACATCAGGGATTCCATGCGACGGAGGGTGGATGCATGTATCCTCACTAACGGAGGACATTTTGAACATTTCCTGTAACAAAGTGTTTGAAGTCACACTGGTACGTTCTGTTGCTGTGTGTTTCCATTCCATGATTAATGTGATTTGAAGAGAAGTAATAAAATGAGCTCTAACATGGAAAGTAAGCGTTTCCAGGCACATGTCCACATAACATATTTTCATTCTTTGTGTGTGAGGAATGTTTGCTGAAACTTTGGCCGTACCTTTTTGTAACACCCTGTGTTGATCAACTGACCTTTTAGTGCATATTCCTTCAATTCGTTCTCTCTTCATATCTGTCACCCTCGTGATACTATGATAGTATTGTCACCTTTCTTGAAGTTTCTTGATATAGTTGACCTGCTATGCAGAGCCATTGATTTGTGACATTTGACTTTTTCATTGTCTGCAGAGGGTTGAGGGCTTGCTTTAAGGGAGCTCTGATCTCTGCAAGCCGTGAAATGACATAACCACTTTTTAAATAACTCTTCTGCATTTTGTTGCTCATATGTAACAATTACAACATTGTGTGAACAGATCTCTTATTAATTAATAGATCAGACGAACATCTCAGAACAGAATCTTAGAATCTTGCCCTTGGGGCAAGTGTGATACAACACAGACCATAGATGAATGGCTGTGGAGATATGTGTGAGTGATTAGACATGCGACTGTTGTGCAGATAACTGCCCATATTACCCGAGAGGCTACTAACAGTGTCCCCTCAATGCAATTCAGCGAATGTTGCTCCGTTGGACCTCCTCAACAGGGCCTGGTTCATACACCCAAGCTGACTGCTGTTCATTGGCAGCAAAGGCTGGAATTTGCATGTCAGTACTGTAGCTGGATATCCATTAAGCGGTGACATGTGGCCATTTCAGATGAATCACGTTTTATACTCTATCAAACATGTGCCAGTGGCATGTATGGCATGAAACATGTGAAAGCAAACACCCAGCAACGATCATCAGAAGCATCCAGGCTGGGGGAGGAAATGTTATGGTCTGAGAAATGTTTTTGTGGCATTTCCTACATGATCTCATCATTCTGGAATGCACACTGGAGGAACACGACTATGCATTAATAGTGGAAAGTACAAGAGACTCTATCCTCAGAAGGGTTTGGGAGAATTTGTATGCTAAAAGAATTGGACAACGGTCTAACCTCACTTAAAGTACATTGTAACCTCCCCCTTCGTAATCGGCCTCCTGGATTGCGATATAATTGACCGTGATCGTGTATACCTAATGAATTTTTACAGTAGGGCTATCATTACCGAAGGAAAATAATACCTGTTAGCAGGGGAAAGTGTACAACAGACCCGTCTCAAGAAAGAATCTATTCTTATCCTACTGTAAATACTGACAATAATTTTGAAATGGGTGGAATACAGTGCAATCACTCACTAAACACACAAGCTAATAACAATAATAATAACTAGATAATACAAAAAATACTGATTAAGCAAAAAAGGGATAATTAAATGGTCACCAGCCCATCAGGGCAGCGAATATCCAGACTCATAAGAAAGGTAATGGCAAAGAAAATCAAGGAAATAATCGCTGGTGTGGCAACAGAAGGTGGTCACGCTTTTTCACAACACAACAGTTTACGAGAAAATAAATGAATCAGAAACCACTGAGTTTACAGTTATTTATTCTGAATACTAAATTTTGAAAGCAAAGTTAAATGAAGTTGCTGGTTAAATAAATGATTTACTGTAACTGAAACTTTGTTATGCAAAAAATTGACTTTCAGTAACCTAAGTGCAACAAAATGCAAAATTTGGAAAAAGCAAGCAATTTACTTTTAAAATAATAACAATGAGACACACACCAAGCCAGCAAAAGCCACTCACTAAGCTGAATATGCAATAAATGAAATTGTGCACTTTTAATTTGTGCTGTATCTTCACTTATTAGTTTTGTCAGTGAACTTTTACATTATTTTAAGTGAGTGAAGTTAATATTCAAAATTGCAAATTAGTTAAGTCTCTGTTATGAAATACAATAATGAACAGTTTCTCAGGCAGTGAAACTGATCATTAGCAAACAAACAAAACTGGCAGTAAATAGTTAATCAATTTTCATATTCTTATGATAGTGTGTGATTGCTTGGAAAGGAAAGGGATCATGCTAGATAATAATGTATTGAGGAGAATGACAACACAGGCACCCCACAAGTTATAACTATTGCAGTTTATTATTCAAGAAAGTTAATCTTTGTGAAAGAAATGCCACTGAGTAATGTCTGTACAACACTAGTTAACAGTGTGACGATCGTGTAGCTATGTGGACGACGAAGAATGTAGCCGATGACAATGCTGAGCTGCCGCTGTTGCTGCAGGTGGTGGTTGAGAACCAGGAGTCGTCTCCAGAGCCACAGATAATTATGGGACAGGCAATAGTTAGAACTGCAGCTTCCTCTGCCTGTCCACTCCTACTGTGCTCTTAATTCTCACCATTGACCATAGCTGCACACCGCCTCTGCAGGAGTGCCCAACAAACACTTCCGTCCTCTTTATGACTCAAGCTGCTCTGTTCTCTCCCTGCTCGCACCACAACAGAGACTTCCCATACACAAAGATAAACAATGGTACAGCTGAAACTTCCTGTTAGATTAAAACTGTGTGCCCGACCGAGACTCGAACTCGGGACCTTTGCCTTTCGTGGGCAAGTGCTCTACCATCTGAGCATTTTTGGTGTTACAACATTAACAATACAAACACGAGGCAGCGTGTCTTCAGCTGCCAGAGACTGTGGTCGTGTGTGTGTGTGTGTACTTTCAGCGAAAACCTCATTGGCCGAAAGCTCATTTTCTTTTTGTGCCTATCTCCAAGTCTGTGCCTTTCTCCGACTCAATATTTCTGCCATATGGTGAGTAGCAACTATCCTTTTCATTATATTGATACATGAACAAATGAAATATTTCTGTGTAATATGTATATAAGAATTGTTCACTTAGTTTTAAGAGAAAATTTTCATTTTATTTGCCTATATGTTTTTAAATGGAAGCAATGTAATTTATAGTAATTTAAGATTATGTTTTATGTCAGAAAGCTTTATTAAGCCCGAAAGTCAAATACAATTGCAGTGGTGCCGATTTGTCCTGCAATATGTACATTTCCCAAATACATTGTGGCAATGCACTTGAGATGTGAACATGTGAAGTAACATTAGAAGAGGGAGAGGATGCTCAGAGATTTTAGGAGTTAACACACAGGTCAGCAACCTCAGTGCATGAACACACATAGTTCAACTCATCATGCCGCTTCTCACGCATGCAACATAAACTTGGCATCTAGCTGCCAAATAAGCTATATTTTGGAGGTTGTAATATAAGTCAATTACTACTAAAATGAAGGAGTCTACACTATAAGGATAAAACTAATATCGTAAGGTGGTTTAAAATAAAAGAAAATTCACAGAGGAAGAAAGAATAACGAACTACATAAACATATCTACACGCTAGACTTCTATTTACAGTATATAAAAATTTATCTTGTAGTTATATATACTGTAAGGAAAGTTTCTATATACAACGAGACAAAGAATAATTGTAGGAGTATCGTCACATTTGGAACAAACTACAAAAGACCTCAAAATATTAACTGCCCCATCTTTACACATTAAGAAGTGATTCTTTTCCTACGCAACAGAGCTGATATATTAAAGAAAAACCGAAAAACATTTTGAACACTCATACAATGGAAGACATAAAGAAAACTTTATGTGCACCTCACCTCACATCACTTAAAATTGTATGCTCAGACTCCAGTACATAACCATGAAAATTCACAACAGAATAAAAGGATGTGGCATATGAATATGAAGCTAAATATTTTAAAAAGCAAGTTCCATGATTTTCTAATTGAAATATGCCACTACTCAGTGGAAGATTTCAGGAAGGATGAAGTGGTACTCTTGAGCTGGATCCCTATAATGGAATAAAAATGCATGCTAGTTTCAATGGATGTAAATTATGAAACAATGTTAGAAAGAACCTTATATAAATTTCTTATTAAGTAATATTGTAAGTTTGACAAATTTTAAGTAAGTAAATTCTTCACAAAATAATATTGTAAGTGTGACAAAATTTCAAATAAGAGAATTGTAACCTTGACTTGTCTCCTGTACATGAGACTTTTTTCTGAAATTCTGTATGTTATGAGAGGAATAAAACACATTTCACATTCCAATGTGATGAAGTTGTGCCCATGTACACCACCACTTATTAATTGCAGGTATAATCGCACCATGAATGTAGAAGGACTGAAGAAGGTAAGTCGAAAAACGGACATGTTCTGTATGAAAAGTGAAAAATCAGCCAACCAGTTGCAAATAAAGGTTTATAAGCCCTTGACTGTGCTTTTTATGTTTGTAAAAATATCGAAACCATGGTCAAGGGCTAGTAAATCTTTATTTGGAGCTCTTCAGATTTATGCAGCTAATGTTTCACAGCAATGTTAAAGATTCTGAAACATTATATTTGCGCTCTTATAAAAGAAGCATTGGTTTTGAGAATTAAAAAGGAGTTGATGAATTTACACATCCACAAACATAAAATAAAAAAATCAAATCTCTGACATTGCTGTGGCTGTAAAAAGAGCCTGCAAGGATGGTACTAACGACAACTGAAGAGAATTGTTCAATGTAATAGAAGTGTAACCCTTCCGCAGATTGCTGCAGATTTCAATGCTGGGCCATCAACGACTGCCAGCGTGTGAACCGTTCAACAAAATGTCATCGATGTAGGTTTTTGGAGCTGAAGGCACACTTGTATACCCTAGATGAATGCACTACACAAAGCTTTACGCCTTGCCTGGGCCTCTCAACACCGACATTGGACTGTTGATGACTGGAAACATCTTGCCTGGTCAGATGAGTCTCGTTTCAAATTGTATTGAGCAGATGGACATGTACGGGTATGGAAAGTCATGAATCCATGCATCCTCCTGCACATCAGCAGGAAAATGTTCAAGCTGGTGTAGGCTCTGTAATGGTGTGGAGTGTGTTCAGTTAGTGATATAGTACCCCTGATATGTCTCCGACAGGTGACACATACGTAAGCATCCTATCTGATCACCTACATTCATTCATGTCCATCGTGCATTCCAACAATTCTAGCAGGACAGTGCGACATCCAACACATCCATAATTGCTACAGAGTGGCTCTGAGAACACTTGTCAGAGTTTAAACATTTCTTCTGGCCATCAAACTTCCCAGACATGAACATTATTGAGCATATCTGCGATGCCTTGCAACATACTGTTGAGAAGAGATCTCCACCCCCCTCGTGCTCTTATGGATTTATGGACAGCCCTGTGGGATTCGTGGTGTCAACAGTTCCCTCCAGCACTACATCCATGCCGTGTCATGTTGCAGCACTCCTGCTTGCTCATGGGGGCCGTACATGGTATTAGGCAGGTTTACCAGTTTCTTTGGCTCTTCTGTGTATGAAGTAGTGCATTGATAATCACTAGACACCAGCTGAAATCTAGGTTTGCTTAATAAAACCTGAAAGAAAAGGACGACTGATTGCTGTGCTCCATGATTTTGAAAGTCATATCACAGTCATTACCCAAAACATGTGAAAACAAACTGTACCCTCTAGTTGTGTTGCACCAATGGACTTAACAGTGTGCGCACTCAACAAACATTACTTAATGTGTGTTAGCGTAGTCCTGCAAGAGGCATGTAGCAGTTACTCCACAATAATGGAGCCGTAGACTTTAAGCATGCCCTTTGTTATGGCATGGATTTGGAAAACTAAACTTCCAGAAAATATAAATAAAACCATAAAATGAGAGAGAGCTGGCATGTCTGGGTATACATTAAAATAAGTTTGGGCATCAATAAAGGTATTTTAAAACCCGGTCAGGCCAAAGGCACAATATAAGTTATGACTGAAAATAAATTTTAATATATTATAATTGTATGCAGAAAGGACCCCAGTAATCATGGACCACACCCGTATACAATAGGGAGGGGGGGGGGGGGTGGGGGGGGGGGGGGGGGGCAATTGTTTGGGACTTATCCTGTTTTACCTGTATGGGTATATGTTTTATTTTCCTGTTTATTTTTATCCATTAATTCGCCTAAGTTGTTTACGGCAATATTAAAATGTGGTATGCCCACAGCAATCAAGCCTGTGGAGATAGCGGAAAAAATGCAGAACATTAATTTTCTTGTGTTTTGTAAAAACTCCTGTTGAATGTTTCATCAATCTTTTACTGTCTGTGTTTCCCCATCCATGATAGAGAGAGGACATGAAATTTCTCATTAGTTCACTAATAATGTGAAATACATTAATTCTTATAGTAGTAAGTCAATGTCGCGTATTACTTCTTTACTTCACCCGATGCCCGTATTTATCTGTAATACTTTGGAGAAGCAAGAAATTTAAGCAGAGCAAGCTGAATGCCATAACATTGTCTTCAAAGAAGAAGAGGGGATAAATAACTTCATGGCTAGAAGAAATGTCATCTAATAATCCAACATTATATAATTACAGATTTTTTATGTGCATGAAAAATAATAAGCCTGAGTGTCTGGAGCGTGTGTTCCTGTGCGTAAATTGGCTGAGGCACCACACTCCTGAGCGAATTCGCTATTGTTGCACCTCTTGTGTGGTGCCAGCAAATTTCCATCATAGTTATCATTCTTAAAATTATTAATTAATCAGTAGATATACCAAAAGTGTAATTAAGCTTTCCCTCATTTAAATTTATTGTTCAGATATTCCTTTTGCTTAGGCTGATTCCAGGAGAAACATTAGTGTGGCTGCAAAACTTGATAATGTGAGATACAGCAAGTTAGGTTAGCACTATGGTTTGATACATGTAAAACTCTGTGAGCTAATTAGCAGAGTTCCATATAATGTCACATATCATCTGAAAGGTAAGCATTCCAAGTTTCAGTAACATAGTTCAAATCGACTAAACCTATTTATCTTACAAAAAAATTAAGCTTGAAGTTCAGAGCCACTACCAATTTCCATCGTTAAGATTCAAACTTTGACTACATAGTTTTGTTTCCTTAATTTTTCTGTACAAAATGATACACAGCACTCTACTGATCTCATTAATAATTTCATGTAATTTGCCATAATCTCTAATATGGTGCTCATACATGTAAAACAAGGTGTTTCACATTGCCCAAGAATAATAGTGTCTATATATTTTTCTAAATTTCTGGCTAGTAACATTTTCTGTAAGTCAAAGTCACAGTAGTTCTTGTATGTCATACAAAACATTAAAATCCAACATAGTCAATTTTCAAAACATAATGAAGTTTATGAAACAGCAATTCATTCTCACGCCCATCAAATGTTTTTAACGTGGAGATGCTCCAACCAGCAGGACACTCACTAATAGTAATGTTTCAAGACTCTCCAATGATTATAGTACCTCAAATTTAGGAACATTCTAACTGAACTGTGTTGGGATTAGCAAGAATGTGGAAGTTATTGTCATTGGAACTAGTAATTGTTGGACACAGTGATGCTTATTATGAAATGAATTATTTGAACTACAGGAGTGTAATTCACTATACTAACTTCCTACATGATTGTAAGTGTGAACTGAGACATTTGTGTGTAAATTAAACTGTTTTGTGCCACAATAGGACAGTTAACTTCACCACTGTAATTGTAGATGCTGATATGGTTTAGTGTGTTAAATAATCTTTTGTAATTGACAAACTGGTCACCGTTTTTAATAACCAAACTCAGTGAAGAGTAAATGTGTGTGTTTGTGCAGTCTAAATTAAGGAGTCATGATCTCTGAGCAAACACCATCCTACACTCATTTAGACTTCCAGCCTTGCAGTGATCAAAAGTGGTGCTACTGAGGAGAGGCTATGAAAATCGGATCACTACCATTACAGGTTCAATTAATCCTCATCAGCCCAACAAGCCTTGTCTGTCCCTCTTCCACCCTTGTTCCCAACTTCTTACCCTGTGATTCACACCCCCATAAGAGTCCTAGATGCTAGACCTGTTCAATATGTTCTGCTACTGCCACGCACTCTACCAACTTAGCTGCAACCACTGTGTAACATTCAGAGTGGGCACAACTGCTAAAAAGCTGCCTATCTGCAAGAAAGGCTACTGTCAAACTGTAGGCAGGAGAGGGCGGGATCACTCAGTTGCTGAGCATACTGTGCAATTGCGATTTTCTAGTCTTTAGCAACTGCTTCACGGCATGAGCCACGTAGATTTTGTTAGTCCTCAATGACTGCTTCACGACCCATTCTATCTGGATTTTTCCTATCAACACCAGTTTCATTAGGGTGGGAACTCTCCTTGTGGCATATCCAGAACCAAACTGGACTCAACGTTTAGTCCCCCCCCCCCCCCTTCTATCACCTTTCCTGCTCTCATTTCAGCCACACACACCCCTCCTCTTCTATCCTCACAGTGCGCTTACATTGTTCTTTCCCTTTTCTGCTTTAGGACTCCACTTTTTTTCCACAGCACATACTCCTGATGCATACTTAGCAGTCCACCATCCTCTCCCTGCTACATCCCTGCACAGTCCCTCAGACAGCACTACAGCATTGTCCCCCAACCTTCTCTGCTATAGCTATTCCTCCCCGTCCCTGCCTCATGTTACCCGCTCCAGTAGATCTCACCACTCACTGCAGTCGGGCCTCAGAGCCCAGATACGATAGAGGCTCTGTGTGTGTGTGTGTGTGTATGTGTGTGTGTGTGTGTGTGTGTGTTTTCTATGTTTTCTAATTCTGAAGAAGGTGTTTGACCAACAGCTCAGTCTATTTTGAAGTGTGACTGTCTGCCATTCAACAACTCTTCCCTCCAAATTGTTGTTTCTTTTTATAGCTTTGAACCAATATTCCAGCCTTTAAGTGGCCAGTTGGGGAAGTTATTGAATTGAAAGTCAACTTTAACAAGTCTCATCTATGAATGTGCCTTCACTATTTGAATTTAAAGTTGGCATTTGAGTGAGACAAGCACCAGGAAGTTCTGTCATAACAATTCACATTCTGTTAACTTAATTGAAGTTAAAAACAGACTCAAATTAAATTATCTCAGGACAGTTTCTCAGAAGTTGCGTGTCACTGGATGGTGCTGGAAATTCAGTAATCCTCCCCCATAAGGAAGTCGTTTGCATTTGGCATTCCAACTTTTGGCACAAAGAAGGTCATTGAAAACAGCATTAAATTCACTTAGAGTGTTTATCAATGTAAAAATATCCACCATCACATCAGGAGATTTTCCTGCATCTATGCTGTTCTTTTATGTAAGTAGACTTTATTCAAAGTGAAGCCATATACAGAAAGAAACTGTAGTAATTGACAATTGCATATTCATTTTCTAATCATTCCTGTCTTCTTTATAACCCTAGCATTTCTTCTGATAATGCATCAAATTCATTGTACTGAATTTCAAAGAAATGGTTGAACATATTAACTTGTGAACGATTCCGATTTGTCTCCTTCCTGTAACAAGAAATACAGATGTTAATGGGGAAGCTTTGTTGTCATGCATTAACATAAAATACAAAAGTAAAGATTACTGAATTTATTTCCATAGAAGCCATAATGGATAAAGTAATACAACTTCCTTATGCGCATCACAGTCTGTGGATCCCACGGTAAACAAAAAGCCTAAAGAGATTTCTAACAAGTCCTGTTTATTCAAGAGATACATGGATCAAATGTTTTCAGAGGAAAGTTTCTGATTGTGTATTTCTAAGATACTATGACTCCAACATGGGACATCCTAATTAACTTGTAGTTTTTCTGGTGAAAACAGGTTATTGAAAAAAAACTGTACTGAACAGGATAGCATAATGATTTTTTAGAGCTGTGAACATTTTTACACAGCTGTTGAAACTCCTATTACTTCTAGTTAATGTAAATGCCATACTCGTAAACTTCAGCCACAGTTGTGACCTGCCAGAAAGCTCACCTGTAACAAAGAAACTCATAGAATAAATAAAAAAAGTTAAAAGCATGTTTAAGATGTTCAGTAACGTCAAATTAATAGACATCAGCTCACTTGATGGAGCATATTTAACCAGACATGGATCTCATGCGAATACTGAAGGAAAACGGATGTTGAGGCCCAAAGCAATTAAAAGAAAGTTCCAAAGGACAGTCAAAGAACTGGGGTGGTATGAACCAAATGTAGAACCCACTACAGAGCCAACAACAGCAACCACTTCAACAGACTGCAATAGCAGTGGACTGGCCAGAACTGCAGATACAGCTGCTTTAGCAGCCAAGAACAAGGAAAGTACTGCCACTTGTCCATCTACCAGAAGCAGTGAAGATTTTTTTGGACTATCATGCCCCAGCTGGTTCCACCGAAATTGTAAATACAGATGGGTTAAGTTCTTTACCTATCCTTACTGATAACAGAATTTTAATTATGCATCTCAATGTAGAAACAGTCACGGACAAAGTAAATAAAGTAGATGTATTCCTGAACTCAAAGCTAGGCCATCTTTTTTGTGTTAATGAACACTGGCTCATGCCTGCCAAGAGTGCTGCATTTACATCCCAGAAGGATATGAATTAGCAAGTTCATACTGTAGAAGCGAAAGGTGGCATGGAGGAGTTGTTATTTTTGTAAACAAAAACTCCAGCATTGAATATGTAACACAAAAATTTATTCAGTTTTGCAAGGAACAATGTTGCAGCAATATTTCCTAAACCAAAGTTAATGCTTATCTCTATTTATTACACCACAACCTCTGATATGAATCACTTCATTAACCAAATGGAGACTCTAAATAAGCCTTTGACTGTGTGAACCACAGCATTCTCTTAAGTAAATTAGATTATTATGGTGTCACCAGCAGTGCTGTGAAATGGTTTGAGTCTTATCTACCTAACAGGAAACAAAGGGTGTCATTGCGAAATACCTGTGCAGTAAGCAGTCAGTCTTCATCTGACTGGGAATTAATTATGTGTGGTGTTCCTCAAGGTTTCGTCTTGGGTCTATTGCTTTTTCTTGTGTACATTAATGACCTCTCATCTGGTACATTGCCAGATGCCAAGTTTGTTTTGTTTGCAGATGATACAAACATTGCAATAAATAGGAAGTCAAGTACAGATTTAAAAATAGCTGCTAATCAAATTTTCACTGACATTAATAAATGGTTTAAAGCTAATGCACTGTCATTAAACTTTGAGATGACCCACTATATACAGTTCAGAACCTGCAAGAGATTTTCTTCCAGCATGAGTATAACACATGAAGACATACAGATCAAAGAGGTTGACAGTTTTAAATTTCTGGGATTTCAACTCGATAATAAATTCAGTTGGGAAGGGTGTACCACAGAATTGCTTAAGCACATAAATAAGTCTGTATTTGTCGTGAGAATGATGTCAGATGTAGGAGATATACATTTAAAAAGAAAACTTGCATACTTTCATTCTATTATGTCATTTGGGATCGTATTCAGGGGCAACTCATCAAACCGAGCAAATGTTTTTAGGGTGCAAAAGCATGTGATAAGAATCATTCGTGGTGTACATTCAAGAACATCTTGTAGAAACCTGTTCAAGGAACTTTGTATTCTAACTACTGCTTCTCAATATATTTATTCCTTAATGAAATTTGTTGCAAGTAATACATCTCTGTTTCCAACCAATAGCTCAGTACATAGTATCAATACTTGGAATAAGAACTATCTACATAAAGATCTAAAATCACTTACCTTGGTCCAAAAAGTGGTCTATTATTCAGGAACACACACTTTCAATAAATTTCCAGCAACCATTAAAAACTTGGTTTCAGATAAAGCATGGTTTAAACAGAGTTTGAAGACTTTTTGATAGGCAACTCCTTCTACTCCATAGATGAATATCTTAACAGAGACTGTTAAGTCAGCTCAAGTAAAAATATCTGTTAGATTTCAGTTTTTGACAACACTTGGTCACAACAATCAAGATTATGTATTTTGTGTAAGATAAATTTATTAATAGTGTTTCATTCTGACAGTGTGTTAATTCAGTAAATATTAGCTGTTCCAGTTTACTGCACTGTTTTAACCTATTTCAACTATCTCCTGCAAATGATCAGGGTAGTAAGTATTATATTCAAACGTTTTTATGTTATGCTTTGACATGCTCCACACCCATGAGAATCATCTCATTTTTTGGGCCTATGGAACGAAAACTGAATCTAATCTAATATAATCTATCAGCTGTCAAAATACAGTCACTATAAGATAACATACATTGGTGATATTAATATTGACCTCATACATAAAATACTGTCACACATTTTCAAAAACCTGTTAAGATTCAACAACTTATGTGAATGACAAGCCAACCTGATTAGATGCATGCCTGGACAACAGAATCTCCAATTTCATGAAAGATGAATATCAGTATGGAGCAACAGATCCAATGTTATCTGACCACCATGACTAACAGTCAACTGTGTAAACTACCCTCTTCAGCAATTAAGAGGGTCAAACTGTTATATACAGGCGGCATTACATAGCTAAGACAACAATTATGAGAACTTGAGTTGGATAGAGTAGGCCTATATAATTGTAACAACAATGAGAATGCTTTTAGCTTAGTAAGCAAACAATTGGTTTACAACTGAACTTCACTGCTAGAGAAACACCATTACTGCTCTACTTAAAATGCTAAAACTGGTACCCTAGCATTGAAACAGAGGTACAATGAAGCCAGGAAGAAATACAGAACTGAAATACAGACAGAAAATCAGAGCACCAATGATGCTTTCATTGTAAATTCCTGCAACAAATATAAGGCTGTCTGGAAGGTAAGAAACACAATAGCAGGGAAATGAATTTTTTGTAAGTAGCACGAGGTGTGAAACTCCTACTAACTACACACCAGATGATGTAACTTATGGAAGTACTTCCCGTAACATACTTGACTCAAATGAATTATCTTTTAAATGGAAGCAGGTTAGATGCCAAACTGTATACTGAGTTGTCATAAACCTACATAGCTCTTACAGTGCAGATCGGTATGGCGTCTCAAATAGCATTCTGAAACAGACAATTGACATTATTTTGCCTCTCTTACCTTTCTGATCAATAATACTTTTAAGAATGGAAAATTTCCCAATGTCCTGAAGGATACTATTGCTATCCCAATTTGTAAGAAAGGGGATTAAAAGCAGAGCTGAAAGTTACTGCCCAATATAGCTCATACCTATAATATCTGAGGTAATTGCTGTTTTATTAAAGCATAAATTTGCAACTATTTTGAGGATCCCAATCCACTTCATTATTTGGTTTTAGACCAGGTCCGTCTACAGTAAATGCAGTAGGAACTCTTGTTACTGATATTCTTGAAGGTTTGGAGAAAATTTCCTTCAGTTATGCCTTACTACTAGACCTGAGCACAGCATTTGACAGTTTGTCACATGAAATACTCATAAATAAGCTAGTGCACTACAGTATCAGGAATAACAAACCGGCACTAATCAGATCATGCTCGACTAACAGAACTCAGGTGATTATGGTAAATAATCATCAATTAAATGCCCCATCAGTCGTTAGAGGTTTATCACAAGGCTCGGTGCTTGTACCCTTTTATTTTCTGGTGTACATGAATAACTTGCCTACTTTCTTGATCAACAAGCCCATAATATATGCTGATGATGACACTACCCTGATTACCATGGGTGTAAGAAATTGGAGGAGTTGAAAAAAAAAATCAAATACTTTAAAAGTTGCCATAAGTGCTCAACAATAACATGTGTATCCTAGC
Source organism: Schistocerca cancellata (assembly GCF_023864275.1). NCBI lineage: Eukaryota > Metazoa > Arthropoda > Insecta > Orthoptera > Acrididae > Schistocerca > Schistocerca cancellata. The sequence continues at coordinate 1,138,122,303 of NC_064626.1, read as the reverse complement.
CAATAGCAAGACTGAAAGTATGTGCGTCTTGCTGCACAAGCTAAATGCAAAAGTAAATAGGTGTGACGGTGCTAGACTTCTTGGAAACCACCTATATCCCAAACTGACTTGGAAGAGCCACACTGAACAGTTGTGTGCTAGATAACCTAGAGCAGTCTTTTTGTTAAACAAATTAAAAACATTACTTAATAAATAACAACTATTATCTTTGTACTGTGTTTTCTTGCAGTCTAATCTGCTATATACAGTAAAACTATGGGGCAACTCTCATGTTGCTCACACAGTGCTCCTGTGGCAGAAGAAAGCTATAAAAGCAATCACAGGAATTACAAGCTGAGAATCATGTCAAAAGTATTCTAGAGACTTAAACATGTTGACTGTACCTTTCCTTTATATTAAAACATGTCTTTTATATTAAAAAATTCATTCCCATGAAACTAGAAATAGAAATAAACTAGACAGAGAATTTACAAGAGTATGGAAGACCCAAAGTACTTTTAAACACACAGGAATGAAGCTATATATATGTACCAAGCTACCACCATCAATGAGAGATTTATGGCATGTAATGATACTTTTGAGATGCGTCTTCATAAATTGTTAGTTGGTAAAGTGTATTCACAGTGTTAAGGAATTTGAATGTACACAGTAAATCTCCTCACCCCCATGTATTGCTCAAACCCATCACTTACTGTAATAATTAAGCTAAAAAGGAAGTAAAAATTCTATATTTTGTATTCCTCAGACTGTTAAAGTGTGTGAAAAAAACTCAGATTTGTACAGGATAGTGTGTGTACAGTGTTTCTTACCAGTTCCAGGTGCACCACATTAATTTGACTGTACTAAGCAATAAGATGATAGAATATTAAATGTGATGTAAAACTTAAAATGTAAAACTCCCTATTTCAACATATGGTGGACAATGACAAATAAATAAATAAAAATTGCTCTAGGGTCATTCTGTTTAGTATTTAGCAACAGCAATTTTAAATAAAAACAAAGTAACAGCTATTTAGTTGGCTGTGTTAATGAGTTAATGCTTGCTGCTTGTATAATGGTGTACTTTCAGGTGTCCACCTGGTAGGATAAATTTATGGCAACAGATATGTTATAACATACATTTAGAAAGGAAGCAGCTGCACAACTACAAAGCATGGTGTTTACGGATAATAAATAAAAAATTTGGAGGAGTTAAGTTTAGTTTAGTTTTTAACATGCCTACAAATACTCGCAATAGTGTAAAACGTGTCAGTAGGTTTGCAAATAAAATGTAGCTATATGCTAGTCATTTACATTACTAACTTTTTTTGTTTTAATCTTAATCTATAACAAAATTTGAGGAATGTAAATTCAGCCACATACTTACTATCTACTCAGGAGTTCATATACTGTTCATCTACTACGAAATAGAAGGTATTGTCAAGTAGAGATGATTTCAATTTATATTTAATTTTTAATTCACAAAGGAGAAGGTCAAATATTTCTTATGACTGCATATTTTGCTCCTTTCTGTTGAAGAGTAAGTGTAAATTGTAGATAATTCATACTGTTTTTATTTATGAATAGTATACTATTGTTTTCCCATACTGCCCAATTCTCTGCAACAAACTTCATAAGAAAGTAAATATATTGTGTGGGTGTTGTTAGTATGCCCATTTTGTTTTAAACAGCTACCTTCATGAAGTTCCAGGATGGACACAAGAACCTTGCAGCATTTTCTGTGCAGTAAATACTTTGTGCCTGCATGTGAAACTGCCACAAAAATATACTGCATGTGACATCATGGAATTTATGCAATTTTTCTAATGTTTTTGTGGCAACACAATTAGTCAGTGATGAAGACTGAAGATGGAAGTGTGAAATATCTCTGTTGTTGAAATCACATTTACTCTGTGTGTTGTCATTTCCCCCGAATGTGGCTTATGTTTCCGTGTAACTTGTTTCCTTGTTGTGTGTTGCATAAGTTCTTCCAGTAAATTAATAAAGTGTGTGTAACTAATACTGCATTCCCTTTATTGTGGAAACTACCATTCACACCACCTCGTCTGGGCAGTTATTTGGTAATTTGGGGGGTGTGACCACCATTCCACCAGCAGCAATAAATATCAGATAAATGCCAAACACTTCATATGATTTGCTGCTCGTGGACAATTCAGAAATAAGCTGCATTGCATTTTCTGTTCTGTGGGGAAAATTTGTCCCTTTGCCATACATGACACAACAACCAGACTATAGTTCCAGCTTCTGGAACTTTCATTTCATGCCTATTGTATTACTCATGATTAATCTCAAATTAATAAACAATGGAGATCAGTGGCAATGCCATATATGAGTCGAGTGTTTAGTTGAAAACACTTTAAAGGACTCCCATATATTGCAGGAAAAGGAAATTAATACATTAAAAGAATATCTAGCTGCAGTACATTCTGAACTTGAAGAACTCTTTAACAAACACAAAATAGTAACAGGATAACTATCTGCTGAGTACTTAACTGTAAAGGCCCATCCACACACAATGATCTGTTTGTGCAGATATCTGCACAAATGTCTGTGCATGCAATAGATCACTACAAATGTGGTGCGATCACATGACACAAGTTCCAATCTATGGCTCAACCGTCATCTCTTGGTGTAGGAAAGAAACTTCAGTGATGTGCGACTTCTCTCTCATATTCTAATAGTTCATTTCATTTAGTCAGAAATGGGAGAAATTCTGTTTTTTGTCTGAGTTCGCAGCTCATGTTGGAAAAAAAAGATGCACAACAAGAAACAGAAAGACTGATCAAAATGGTCTAGACAGTGAGTGCTTAGTTGTATAAGATGGGTAAAAGAATGGACCCACAATACTACAGACTAATATCCTTAACATTTAATTTCCTAGGGACCAAAAAGATTATGTCTATAAATCAGAACAGTTTTAGAAAGCATCACTGGTGTGAAACTCAGCTTGCTCTTTCTTTCACATGAACTACTGTGAACTATGGATGAAGGAAAACAGAGAGATTCCATGTTTCTAGATTTCTGAAAAACATATGACGCCATACTCCACTGCAGACTGTTAACAAAGATATGAGCATATAAAATAGATTCCCAGATATGTGAGTGGCTCAAAGACATTTTAAGTAATAGAATCCAGTATGAAACTTCCTGGCAGATTAAAACTGTGTGCCCGACCGAGACTCGAACTCGGGACCTTTGCCTTTCGCGGGCAAGTGCTCTACCATCTGAGCACTTGCCCGTGAAAGGCAAAGGTCCCGAGTTCGAGTCTCGGTCAGGCACACAGTTTTATTATGCCAGGAAGTTTCATATCAGCGCACACTCCGCTGCAGAGTGAAAATCTCATTCTGGAGAATCCAGTATGTTGTCCTCAATGGCAAGTGTTCATCAGAGACAAGGGCCTCATCAGCAGTGCCTGAGGGAAGTGCGATAGAACCGCTATTATTTTCTATATACATAAATGGTCTGGCAGACAGGATGGGCAGCAATCTTTGGTTCTTTGCTCATGATGCTGTGATGTAGGGAAAGGTGTCATCATTGAGTGACTGAAGGAGGATACAAGGTGACTTAGACAAAATTTCTATCTGCTGTGATGAATGGTAGCCAGTTCTAAATGTAGAGAAATGTAAGTTAATACAGATGAGTAGGAAAAACAAACTGGTAATGTTTGGTCACAATATTAGTAGTGTCCTGCTTGCCACAACTATGTCGTTTAAATATTTGGGCTTAACATTGCAAAGCGATATGAAATGGAATGAGCACATGAGAACTGTGCTAGGGAACTTAATGGACGATTTCAGTTCACTGGGAATATTTAGGAGAGTGTGGTTCTGTAAAGCAGACCACATATAGAACATTGGTGCAACCTATTCTTGAGTATTGCTGAAGTGCTTGGGCTCTGCACCAGGCTGGATCAGTGGAAGACACTGAAGCAAATCAGAAGTGGGCTGCTAGATTTGTTACTGGTAGGTTTGAACAACTCACAAGTGTTATGAATATGCTTCGGAAACTCGAATGGGAATCACTGGAGGAAACATGATATTCTTTTCGAGGAACACTATTGAGAAAAATTATAGAACAAGTATTTGAACCTGACTGCTGCCAACGTACATTTTACGTAAGGACCACAAAGACAAGATACAAAAAATTAGGGCTTATATGGAAATGCATAGATAGTCATTTTTCTCTCCCTCTATATGTGAGTGGAAGAGGAGAGGAAATTACTAGTTGTGGTACAGTGTACCCTCCACCATGCACTATTCGGTGACTTGTGGAGTATGTATGTAGATGCAGACATAGACGTAGAATGTGCGTAGCACCAGCAGCTCAACAGGTGATGTGCAACCATGTCTGTCATCAACTAAAACGAATATGTGCCTGAACACTGTGCTAGCACAGCATACAAACTCAAAATTATCAATCGTTTATTTCCAAAACAAAGCAGACGTAAGTATGAAATATCATGGAAAACAAAAACCTTGTGGACAAAAGTTCCAGGCTATCATCAAGTGTTACAGTAAAGGCTGCAATATACACTGACAGAAAAAAAATAGCATCACCAAGAAGGAGTTGTGTGGTATAAACTAAAGTTGGTAGGCATGTTTCTACATCTGAAAGATTATATCTATTAAAATTTTGCAATTTTTGCTTAAGAGCGGCAGTAGTATTGCTGTGTGAGGATGCAAATCCAGTTTGCTTTTAACACACGTTGTAATGGTCATCAGTGTTAGTTACCTTTGGATGCAATAAGTTGATGTTAGTCGAGAACACCTTTTTGACAAACATGCTATTATCAACACCTCACTGAGTTTGAATGAACAGGGCTACTAGAAGTTTGATGTTGCTTCTGTTATATTGCAAAAAGACTTGACAGGAATGTAGCCACTGAGCATGAGTACTGGCAGCAGTGATCAAGAGAATGTACAGTCACAAGAAGCCCAGGACCCAGACAGTCACATGTCACTACCGAGAGGGAAGACCACTGTGTTTGGCATATGGCTCTGGGGCATTGTACTGCATCTGCAGCAGCAGTCTGGCAGCATTATGCACTGCAGTGACACAACAAACTGTTACAAATCAGTTACTTGAGGACAGCTCAAAGTAAGATGCCGTGTAGTGAGCATTCAACTGACCCCAAACCACTGCCATTTGCGATTTCAATGGTGTCAAGCAGGGGCTCAGGGTGATCAGTGTGGTGGTCTGTTGTGTTTTCTGATGAAAGTTGATTTTGCCTTGGTGCCATTGATGGCTGTGTGTTGGTTAGGAGGAGACCAATTGAGGGCCTGGAACCAGCCTGTCTGCAAGTTAGACACACTGGACCTGCACCTGGTGTGTGATATCGTATGACAGCATCTTGTGGTTACCCCATGCACCATGATTTCCAATTTGTACATCAATCTGGCAATTTGATCTGCTGTGCTGCCATTCAAGAACAGCATTCCAGGGTGTGTTTTCCAACAGGATAACACTTGTCCACATACCACTTTTGTAACCCAACATGATCTGTAGAGTGTTGACATGTTGCCTTGGCGAGCTCAATTACTTGATCTGCCTCCAATAGAGCACATCATCGGACAAAAACTCCAGTGGCATCCACCAACAGCATTAACCGTCCCTGTATTGACCAACCAAGTACAATAGGCATGAAACTCCGTCCCACAATCTGACATCCAGCACCTGTACAACACAAGGCATGTACATATGCATGCTTGCATTCAACAGTCTGGCAGTTAACATTGGTTATTTTAGTTGGAGTCAGAAATGATGGCGGTCGAGTTTAGGCTTGTTCTGCGCACCTATGTCACAAATTCCCCAACAGTCAATAAGCACTTGGTAGTGTTCCAAGTGCACTGCTGCAAATCCTGTAGCTAATGGGAGCATTAAACATGATTGTAGCGAGTTGTTTAGTGAATTTTGATTCCATTTTTTGCAAATTGTCATCATTGATTGTGGTGGTAAGTGATAAATTCTGCGTAAGCAAGTGAGAGACAGAATTTGCTTTCTTCAAGCGGAAAGTAAGTGCATGTGTGTACCACTACTGTCGCTTGGAATCGTCAACAGTGCTTCGATATGGGCCAACCACCATCATTTGTGGATTGGACTATAATGTACCTGCAGTTCACATTTGCAATGGCTTATCTTGTACATACATTAACCTGTGGTCAGCAATATTAATCAGATATGTTACCTAGGCAAACATATTTTAAAAATTTCATTACTGTACTTTTTTTGTCAGTGTATCTAGATTTCTAAATGAAGGCACTCACATTGAAGAGTTTACATAATGTTTACCCCAAGCCAATAAGAAAATTAAGAAAGAAACTACCTTGTATTGCATCAAAAAAACTGCTTTCAGTGAATGTGCTATTTAGACATGAACTTACAAACTGGTCATGTGCAAACAAAGAAACAAATGTTACAGCAATTAATGCAAGCAAATTCTGCACAGAAAATTACACATGAATGAGTTTAACTTAACACACTGAGTGCCATGTGAGCCAATGTTAGCTCACAGTTATATGGGTTGTCACACAATGTGTTCCATATTTGGTTCATGTATACATTGTACTGTGGGATGTGTGAGCCATAACTGGCTCACAGATAATGCATTTCAACTATGGATTTAAAAGTGGTGGCTCTACTGAACACACTCATGTTTGTAGCACTCAATATTTTTGCAGTTTGTTGCCATGGTGATTCCTAACTGCAACCGTCAGAGATACATATAAACATAACGATAATATGGTGCCTGTAAAATGTAAAAACAGCGTGGAAGTTTTGAAACACAAAGCAGTCATGGACTACAATGCCACCAAGTCATTTATTGATGTATCCGATCAGATGAGCTCATACTCAATGACACTTTGGCATATGGTTAAATGGTACAGAACAATCATTTTTGAAATCCTTTTTCGAACATCTGTTGTAAATGCTCAAGTGCTGTACAACTTGGCAAACAAAGGATCCAAGTCTCGCATAAAATAATTCCTTTCAGAGAGCTCTTGACTCTACTACTATTGAATGCCAAAGATCCACAACCATGAACAACACTACAACCATTCCACAAAGATAACAACCATCATATTGTGACAGTAGAGGGACCAGAGAAGAGTAGTCAAAGATGATGATTGGGCTGCTATAAGTGCCTGCAAAGAACAGAAGAAAGAAAGTATGATGCTGAGAAAGTGAAGAGGGTGTGCACTAAATGCAACAAATGTGACAGTTTTATGTGCAACGAGTGTTTTAGTGACATTCACAATGCTGTGTTGAAGAAGTAGAATATTCTAAGATCTTTATTCATGAACATTATTGTCATAACAAGTAAAAAAATTGTAAATAATGCAGTATTATATGTAGCTAATGTAATCAAATAAACTAAGTGTTTGAATCATTTCTTGAAAACCCATTTTTATACTTGTTGTGGTTTTAAATCGTGAGCAACATGTGCCTCATTTTCCCACAGATTATAATTGTGTTGAAATGTTGTTGGGCCACGTGAGCCATATGTACCTGCATGCTGTAACAGCTCACGCCTGTTATCAGTCATAAATTGACATTTTATCAAGTAAATTAATTCTACATATTCAAAAGAAGACATCTGAAGCCAAAAATCAATCACTTCAGAAGTAATATTCATGATATCAATGTGGCATAGCAATGCATGATCCAAATTTCATCGTGGCAGTCAATGTGTTAAACAGCCTAGACAGAAGAGAAATTGCTAACTTCATATTTGAAACTGTGAAGAAAGAAAAAGTACTAAGCAGTCACATAATAACATTTAGTTTTAAAGAACAGAATATTAATATGGGAAACCTTGCATCCAAATAAAAAATTGGAGTAAAACATAGGGATAATGAAAATGAGTGTAGAATATTTAAATTAGAAAACATTTTATGGCCAAGCCTCTCATCCCAGGAGAGGTAAAAGTAAAGAGCCATCAATATTGATGTGTCTACAGACATACATCAGAAGAAAGAAACATGGTGGAGCCAGAACAGGTGACCAATACCCAAGGTACCGTAGGCAATAATGAAGTATGCCACCTCTTCCACAACAGTAAGAGAAACAACTTTTCTGTGTACCATGAAAACATGCAGTAACAAACAAGCTTGCAGACATTGAACTCTTACTCACAAGAGACCTAAAATATGTAGATATATATTCAAACAATGGAAAATCCAGGATGGAACGTAACAATTTTATGAAAAGGATAGCTGGTACTCACCATACGGCAGAGATGCTAAGTCTCAGATAGCACAACAAAAAGACTGTCACAAAATAAGCTTTCGACCAACACAGCCTTCGTCAAAAATTGCCCCCCCCCCCCCCACACACACACACACACGCAAATGCAACTCATACACACATGACCACAGTCTCTGGCATGAAACCAGAGTGAGACTGGCTTCAGGTGCCAGAGACTGTAGTCATGTGCTTGTGAATTGTGTTTGCATGAGTGTGTGTGTGTGTGTGTGTGTGTAAATGTATATTCATTACATAACACTGGCTAAAATCAGTTTGTAGTTGCATGGGTTATTGGAGATGGCAATGTTGAGTAACCACACAGTCCTGATACTCCACAGAACTGTTTTTATTAACAAAACAAACATTCACAATCCATCATCCAAACACAATGGAGTCAGACCAGATCATTGACCATTTACCATCGTGGACAATTGTATCTCAAAGAGAGTCTTGCACCAGAGCCAAGTCAGCCACACACGATGTTCCTTTGCGAAGCAGTGTTTCCACAGAGCCCTTCCCCCCACCCCACCCTTCTCTCCTCCTCAAGTTCAGAGCAAGGCGTGGCAGCCTGCAGAGGTGCTGAGGCAGTGACATGATGCAGAGGTGGGTAGGCCTCCCAGGTGCATTGTCATCTGCAGCGTCAAGACCATCATGTGCTGAGGTACGCCATATTGAGTGACATCATCAGCGGCAACACCAAATTTGTCATGTCATTAATCCACTTTGTAGAACTCATGGACAATAAATAACATCATCCTCACCCCTTCAGCAGGCAACAAAGCTGCTCTTTTCCACCACTTTACCCACTCCCAGAGGAGCAAATTCATCACATCATTTACAAGGAAGTTTTAAGTGATGATAACCCATCATCACTGTGGCATGTAGACTGAGATTTATCTGATGCCTTACCTCACAGGAACTTTCTCAGTTGTGAAGCTCCCCATGCAAATGCAATTAGCAATAGTGGCCTACAAACATGAACGCTTGGAACCACACCTTAAACTTGCCGATCAAATACATTAGATCATGTAATACAAACATTGCATTAATCAAACAATGGAAAATCAAAGATGGAATGTAACAATACGAGAGAAGGAAAGTTGCCACTCACCATATAGCGGAGATGCTGAGTCGCGATAGACACAATAAAAAGATTCACACAGCTTTCAGCCATTAAGGCCATTAACTCAGTAACATCTGGGACTGGAGCAGCTGAATTACATTCTCTGCTAGGATTTCGATTCCCTCTTGTCGTGCCCTGAAATGAGAAATGTCCTATCTACTATCCTTTCCCATCCCTCCTACTGTGGTATTTCGCCGTCCACCGAACCTACACAATATACTCGTCCATCCTTACACAACCCCTGCTCCCAATCCCTTACCTCATGGCTCATACGCCTGAAATAGACCTAGATGCAAGACCTGTCCATTACATCCTCCTACCATCACCTACTCCAGTCCGGTCACTAACATTACCTATCATACCAAAGGCAGAATTCGAGAGTAGGAAAAGGGAGAGAAGAAAACATAGTAGGTGAATATGGATTGGGGGAAAGAAATGAAAGAGGAAGCCATCTGGTAGAATTTTGCACAGAGCATAACTTAATCATAGTTCAAGAATCATAAAAGAAAATGTACACATGGAAGAATCCTGGAAATACTAGAAGGTATCAGATAGATTATATAATGGTAAGACAGAGATTTAGGAACCAGGTATTAAATTGTAAGACATTTCCAGGGGCAGATGTGGACTCTGACCACAATCTATTGGTTATGAACTGTAGATTAAAACAGAAGAAACTGCAAAAAGTTTGGGATTTAAGGAGATGGGATCTGGACAAACTGATTAAACCAGAGGTTGTACAGAGTTTCAGGGAGAGATTAAGGGAACAATTGTCACAAATGGGGGAAAGAAATACAGTAGAAGAAGAATGGCTAGCTCTGAGGGATGAAGTAGTGAAGGCAGCAGAGGATCAAGTAGGTAAAAAGACGAGGGCTAGTAGAAAACCTTGGGTAACAGAAGAAGTATTGAATTTAACTGATGAAAGGAGAAAATATAAAAATGCAGTAAATGAAGCAGGCAAAAAGGAATACAAACGTCTCAAAAATGAGATCGACAGGAAGTGCAAAATGGCTAAGCAGGGATGGCTAGAGGACAAATGTAAGGATGTAGAGGCTTATCTCACTAGGGGTAAGATAGATACTGCCTACAGGAAAATTAAAGAGACCTTTGGAGAAAAGAGAACCACTTGTATGAATATCAAGAGCTCAGATGGAAACCCTGTTCTAAGCAAAGAAGGGTAAGCAGAAACGTGGAAGGAGTATATAGAGGGTCTATACAAGGGTGACGTACTTGAGGACAATATTCTGGAAATGGACGAGAATGTAGATGAAGACGAAATGGGAGATACAATACTGCGTGAAGAGTTTGACAGAGCACTGAAAGATCTGAGTCGAAACCAGGCCCCAGGAGTAGACAACATGACATTAGAACTACTGACGGCCTCGGGAGAGCCAGTCATGACAAAACTCTACCATCTGGTGAGCAAGATGTATGTGACAGGCGAAATACCCTCAGACTTCAAGAAGAATATAATAATTCCAATAGCAAAGAAAGCAGGTGTTGACAGATGTGAAAATTACCAAACAATCAGTTTAATAAGCCACAGCTGCAAAATACTAACGCGAATTCTTTACAGACTAATGGAAAAACTAGTAGAAGCCACCCTTGGGGAGGATCAGTTTGGATTCCGTAGAAATGTTGGGACACGTGAGGCAATACTGACCTTATGACTTATCTTAGAAGAAAGATTAAGGAAAGGCAAACCTACATTTCTAGCATTTGTAGACTTAGAGAAAGCTTTTGACAATGTTGACTGGAATACTCTCTTTCAAATTCTAATGGTGGCAGGGGTAAAATACAGGGAGCGAAAGGCCATTTACAATTTGTACTGAAACCAGATGGCAGTTATAAGAGTCGAGGGACATGAAAGGGAAGCAGCGGTTGGGAAGGGAGTAAGACAGGGTTGTAGCCTATCCCCGATGTTATGCAATCAGTATATTGAGCAAGCAGTAAAGGAAACAAAAGAAAAATTCAGAGTAGGAATTAAAATCCATGGAGAAGAAATAAAAACTTTGAGGTTCACTGATGACATTGTAATTCTGTCAGAGACAGCAAAGGACCTGGAAGAGGAGCTGAACGGAATGGACAGTGTCTTGGAAGGAGCATAAAAGATGAACTTCAACAAAAGTAAAACGAGGATAATGGAATGTAGTCGAATTAAATTGGGTGATGCTGCGAGAATTAGATTAGGAAATGAGACACTTAAAGTAGTAAAGGAATTTTGCTATTTGGGGAGCAAAATAACTGATGATGGTCGAAGTAGAGAGGATGTAAAATGTAGACTGGCAATGGCAACGAAAGCGTTTCTGAAGAAGAGAAATTTGTTTACATCGAGTATAGATTTAAGTGTCAGGAAGTCGTTTCTGAAAGTATTTGTATGGAGTGTAGCCATGTATGGAAGTGAAACATGGACGATAAATAGTTTGGACAAGAAGAGAATAGAAGCTTTCTAAATGTGGTACTACAGAAGAATGCTGAAGATTAGATGGGTAGATCACATAACTAATGAGGAGGTATTCAATAGAATTGGGGAGAAGATGAGTTTGTGGCACAACTTGACAAGAAGAAGGGACCAGTTAGTAGGACATGTTCTGAGGCATCAAAGGATCACAAATTTAGCATTGGAGGGCAGTGTAGAGGGTAAAAATCATAGAGGGAGACCAAGAGATGAATACACTTAGCAGATTCAGAAGGACGTAGGTTGCAGTAAGTACTGGGAGATGAAAAAGCTTGCAGAGGATAGAGTAGCATGGAGAGCTGCATCAAACCAGTCTCAGGACTGAAGACCACAACAAAAACAATCAAAGGCAGGGCTACCTGTGAAACCAGTCATGTGATCTACAAGTTAAGCTGCAACCACTGTGCTATATTCTATGTAGGGATGACTACCAACAAGCTGTCTTTCCGTATGAATGGCCACCGACAAATTGTGGCCAAAAAACAAGTGGACCACCCTGCAGCTGAACACGCTGCCAAACATGATACCCCTCATCACAATGACTGGTTCACAGCCTGTGCCATATGGATCCTTCCCACAAACTCCAGCTTTTCTGAATTGCGCAGGTGGGAGCTTTCCCTGCAATACATCCTACGTTCCCGCAACCCTCCTGGCCTCAACCTTCGTTAGTCACTGTCCTCACCCATCCAGCCCCTTCTCTGTTCCCATTCCAGCACTACACAGCTGTCGTTTCACCGCCATACCCAGTCTTTTAATTTCTTTTCTTTTTATTTCTCTCGTTTCTGCTACTTACTCCCTACCCCCTCCGCACCTTCTCTCCTACCCTCTGTCTAAACTGCAACACTTCATTATCCACCACTCCCACCATACTATCCCTTCCCTGCCCCAGCCTCCTCCTTACCCCCACCTAGTTGCCACTCCCATCATGCACTGGTGCTGCTGCTTGCAGTGTAGTTTGAGCTCTCTGAGACTACAGATGTGTGTGCAAGTTGTGCTTGCGTGAGTGTGTGTGTGTGTGTGTGTGTGTGTGTGTGTGTGTGTCTACTGCTAACAAAGGCTTTAATGACCAAAAGCTATGATTGTGTGAATCTGTTTATTGTGTCTATAGCGACTAAACATTGCATTAATAATCTTCACAATAATGGCAGTGGGCATAAAAAGCAGTTTCAATGGCATCTCATGCAACAGCTTGCCAACCGTGAGCTGAGCCAATTCCATTTGACTCCCACCAACTCTGATGTCACTGTGCCTGGCCAGAAACCAACAAACTATTCACTGCCTGCCTTTCACACTGTGCCCACAGCTGCACAGAACACTACCAACCGCCTCATGTTTGCACAGCCACTGCATGCCACTGACCTAACCTGCGCAGAACACCATCAGCTATGTCGAGTCCACACAGCTGAAACGCATGGTTGACAATGCTGCACACAAGAAGAACTGCTTCTGCTGGTACTGTGCAACATATGCTGCCACCACCTACAACAGTAGACTGCCAAGCTGTTTCCCTCATGGTTCTTGTGAGCAATTATACCACCTGTCGACCTCATCGACGCAGGCTTGGAAGTCAGCACTATGCTACTGTCTCCACCATGGGCATCACCTGTCCACACACCTGTTCATCTCTGCACAGTGAACAATTCGACAATCCATGTGTATGTCTCATGGGTTCAAATGATTGACGTCAGTCACATCAAACAATTCACCTGGATAATTCTTGTCACAGATGTAGCAGAACCTGTTATCGGCACCAATTTTCTATGACAATTTAACTTGATTTCAGGCCCCTCCAGTGACAGACTCATCCACACAAACAGTGGTCACTCCATCTACAGTGTTCTCAGCCATTTGGCAATTCAACATAACGGCAAAATCCTCTCCACATCCTGACTTTCTCCATCCGAGGACATTCCTCACAATGATCAGGCACTTCACACATCCATCAGTAGGATCATGCAGCTACAACACATCCACCAACTTTATTCAGCCATGCATGAAGTGAATCTTCAATTATGTCATAGCTGCAACACCATTAGGGACAAGATTAAAGACTTTAAACATTAATTACTTGTGGCATGGCGACACCTCAACCATCTATGCCAACTTCCTCCAGTCATTGCCTCTTCCTCATTGCCTCACACAACTCACGCTGATGCGGTACCCCTATCGCCACCCATGGAGATGCCCACAGCATTGCTTCAACTGACCACTTCATAGGTTCATGCAGCACAGCTCACTCACTCATTCCCGGCTGAGTTTTGAGTGATCCTCTGCAAGTGTGTGTAAGACAGTGTGCCATTACAAACAGTAAAAGCCTTAAAATCATCACCACACCTGACCCCCCCCCCCCCCCCGCCAAAAAAAAAAAAAAAAAAAAAAAAAAAAAAACCTGCCCCCCCCCCCCCTCCCACCTCGTATGTCACAGACCATACCAATTGCCATCTGATCTACTAAAGGTTGCCAAAGCATCAGCTCTTACAAAGAGTTATAGTCCTCCCTTCTGTCAGTTCCTGGGCTTCACTGATAAAATTGATCACAAAGAAAGATGGTTCTGTCAGGTTATGCGGTGACTATAGAATTCTTAATTCCCGCATCATCATAGACACCAACTGTGTTCCACACATGCAGAAATTCACCCACTATTTGGCGAATGCCTCCTTCTTAGTTGTTATCGATTGTAAAATGACATATGTAAAATACCTATGCACTCTGATGACATTCCAAATGCAGCCATAATCGAATTCATGTCCATGCCATATGGACTTAAAAACACAAGTCAAATTTGGCAAAGCTTCACTGACAGACTCCTCTTCAACCTCTAATTTTCTCTTCTGATGAGGAATCACATGACAACCACCTCAAACGAGTTTTTAACATCCTCACTCACAATGGTCTCATAATAAATGAAGACAGATATCAACTTAATTGCAAAGAAGTTGTCTCTCACTGTAAATACAGTGGGAACCAGGCCCACACCCACAACACAACATATTGAAATCATCCATGAATTACCTTCACCACAAGACTATCAGGAAGTATGCAGATTCATAGGCATGATAAACTTTTACAGGAGACACCTTCTACATGCAACAGGTTTGCAAGCGCCCTTAACACAAGCCCTGGCCGACAAACATACCACTGGCAAACATAAATCCACATGGACATACCAGATGGAGACAGATTTTGAGTGCATCAAAGACTGTCACAAACACAGGCACCCAGTTGCACAGCTTGTCATAGGAGCAGATGAGAGTGACTCTGCTCTCGGTGCAGTGTTGAAACAAGAGATAAGAGGCACACCAGAGCCATGCCAGTTCTTCTCTCATAAACTCACACCATCCAAAGCAACTGGCTAGCTTATGACAGGAAGCTCATGGCAGTCTACGAGGCTGCATGATATTTCAGGCAGGATGTTTAAGGATGCCCCGTGATTATTTTCACTGATCGCAACCTTCTCATGGACTCTATCCAGAATCCACCCAAATATCCTTGTCCCTGATGGTATCAATACTTGGCCTACATAGCTCGACTTACAGTGGAAGTATGCCACTCATAGATGCAGGGAACATCATAGCAGATTGTTTTCCACATGTCAGCAACTCATCTTCCACTATCGATTATGAACAGTTTTCTGAGGCACAGCAAAATGTCCACCTGTTACAAGCTCTCGCCGACATAAATTTTAGAACTGAACTTCATTGAATCCCAGATGTGACCCTCCGCATACTGTGTGATACTTCTCAAAACAGGATACACATTCTTGTACCTGAACACTTCGTGCTACCCATCTCTGAACAGTTCTTAATATGGCACATCCAAAGATTCGTCCTATGATCTGTGTTGTCGTGGACAGATTTTTTAGCCTAGTCTTAAAAAAAGACTGCAAATTCTGAGCTCATGCATGCATACTATATCAACAAAGTAAAGTTTCGCATCTCACACACACACACAATTAGGCCAGTTTGACATTTCTAAAGGACTTTTCCAACACATTCACATCAACCTCATCAGCCCACTGCCAGCTTTCAACAACTACTGCTGCACACTCTTGCCTATCGAACAATGGGTCAAGGCAATACCACTTAAAGAAATTACTGCTGAAGTCACCATCAAAGAATTCATTGAAACATGAATATTAAGATTTTCTGTACCACATTGATCCCAACTGACCAGGGCAAACATTTGAGTCGGCACTCTTCTCTGAACTATGCCACTTGGTAGGCACCAAACAATTCAGAATCACTGCATATCATCAACAAAGTAGTGTACCAGTAAAATGATGGCATTGCACATTGAAAGTGGTCCTCTTGTGCCATGGTGGACTTTGGTTGGAGGCGCTTCCTTGGATTCTTCTCAGAAGTTCAGCACACAAACATTGGCTTGGAGCATTACTTGGTGAACTCCTATCCAGTGAACTTTATACTTCAGGCCCCAACAGTCACACCCACCAATCTACCAGACCTAGTCATTCTTTTTATAAAACACATACCACGTTTCAGGATACTGCCACCTCTCCCACACATTATCTATAAGTGGCACAGTGTGATGTGTGGGAGACTGCACTGTGTGAGGTTTGGAACAATCGAGTTCAATTATGGTGTGCATGATGTCTCATCAAAAATGATTAGATAATTGGTTGAATTGCTGTGGCTTGGGTGTAGCATGCATTACAAATGGAGCAGAGTCCTGTGTCTGATCACAGAGTACATTGCTTGTTACGCTCCACTGTCTGGCAGTGTTATACAACAGCATAAAACTCTCCAGAAGAGTGTCATAGTCACTTTTTTCACACTAAGTGCATTCATGATGTTATCCATTGCGTATGATGTCATAGCACAAAAAACTTTGTCAACAAGAGAAAATTGCACAGCACTATGTTGGCAAGCCATTAGCTCTGTCGCACAATAGTCTGAAATGTTGAGTTTGCACATGATTGTGATCATCAGGAGTCACCACTGTAGTTGCATGGGTTATAGGAGGTGGTTACATTGACTAAACACACAACAGTAATTCTCTGCAATACTATTTTTATTAATGAAATGAACATTCACAATGCAGTATCCAAACATAGTGGAGTCCTCAGACCAACTAATCTCAAAGAGTCTCTTGCACTGGAGCCAATTTGACCACCAGTGATGTTCCTTCATGAAGCAGTGTTTCCATAAGACCAAATTTGCTCAATTAGCATACATAAAATATAAAGTTTTGACCAGTTTGGTTATTTAAATAAAGGTAAGGATTTTGAGCTAGCTGCAATCAAAATTTTAGAAACAAATATATTATTATATGTTTTTACCATTCCCCAACAGGCAATGTATCAGTATATATCTTGCTCAAAAATCTTGAAACACTGCTAACAAACTCCACAAAAACAGAAAGGTACTAATTTTCTGTTGTGACTTCAGTGTTGATTTTCAGTGTCCAGGGGATGTGGGAAAACCTCCATTGAATCTCTCAAGATCTTTCAGTCTGAAAGCTACAGTAATGTTCCGTACAGGATGCAAAAATCATACCAAAACCACCCTCGGCCAGATATTTATAAACTGTCTCTACCAGGCTGTAGAACCTTTGCATAAAGGCTACAGTGGTCACTGTGTCCAAGCTCTCTATATCACAAATGTCCTCCCTTCAGGCTGTAACAAAAATGCACAACTAAATTAAGAAATTACAGTAGTGTAAATATGAAAACTTTCAATGACTCCTTAGCAGCAGAAATACGGAATGGAGAATATGAAGTGGATGATGTGGACAAATAATGGACACCTCCTTCAGTACATTCATATATTACTTCAGTATTGCTTTTTCTCTCAAATTGAAACCCATTAAATCAAAGGAACCCAAAAGGATGTCAAAGATTTCCTGCAAAAGGAAGAGAGATACATTGGAGTACTTGGCACAAGCCAAGTGAACAGCAAATGACAGCATCCTCGAACATATAAAAGGCAGCATGGAGCATCATAAGAAATGAAACAAATCAACTGCATTATGAAAACACTACTCTGCTCCACAGCAACTCTAGTCATTAATCCACAAAGAGTTGCAAATATATTCAAAATTATTATGGAAATATTGTAAAGAAAATGTTACAAAGCTTCAACAAACCAACAAGAAAGAGATAAAACAAAATAAAAACTGCTGTAGACAATACTTTATTTGGGAAACTACTGCTGATGAAATTATATTAAGTGCAAAGAGCCTAAAAAAACTCTCATCTGGAATTGATGCCAGTCCACTTTTTATCATTAAGAACTGCGTAAGTAAAATAGCTGCTCCACTCTCTAATGTGTACCATTCATCACTGATGATAGGTACAAATCCTAACTGTCTGAAAAGTGGCAAAAGTTATACCAATCATTAAGAAACATAAAAAAAATTGGAATATTCTAGGCCCATATCATTGTTACCTGTGTTTGGTAAACTTCTGTTGAGATTAATTAAGCAAAGACTAGTTAATATTCTGGGAAGGAACCAAATTCTCTTTGATGCTCAGCATGGTTTCAGGAAAAACAAACCCCCAACAACTGCTATATGTAAGTACGTACACTCCACTCTAGATGCTCTATGATAAAAAAAATAAAATAAAAAAATAAAAGGCAGTTGGGATCTTTCTAGATTTGTCAAAGGCATTTGATGTCATTGACCACAAAACTCTACTAGACACACTGCAGTAGTTGTATGGCTTCAGAGACACCCCTCTCAGCTGGTTCAGCTCATGTCTGACTAGCAGGGAACAAAAATAACAATAAAACACAATGATCAAGGACATATCCAAATATACTACTCTGACTAGGGTGATACTGCCACCAAGGTTCAATACTTGGACCAATTCTGTTCCTTCTCTGCATAAGTGGCTTACCACTGAAGTACCATTACCACTACATTGTTTGCAAATTATATTATTATCCTCATTACAGCAGAAATGACCATGAAAATACAGATGAACTTGCTGACTGATTTAACAGAAGTAACAAAGAAAATGACCTTCCTGAATTTCCACCTGAGAACCAAGAAATTTATGTCTGATATGAAATTACATGGCTCTGAAATATCCCCCACATTAGAAACAAGATTTTTGGGCTGGAGGATATAGGACAGCTTAAAATGACAAACTCACGTCATCAAAAATAATAATAAGCTAAACAAAGTGTGTTACGCCTTAGCTTCCTCGCGTATTGCACAAACTCAAAGATTGTTCACACTGCTTACTATGCACAATTTCATAGTGTAATGCAGTACAGTATCATCTTCTAGGGAGACTCCACACATAGCTCAGACATTTTTTCTCACACAGAAGAGAGCTGTGAGAGTAATGAACAGGGCGAAGCCAACTGACAGCTACAGACCTCTCTTCCAAAAGTCACTCATTCCACTTCTTGGTGATCTCCACATATTGGAAATGTGTAAGTTTGTAAAAAGTAATATTGCAAAATTCAGCAAAGATCTGAATGTCCATGATCATGATACAATACCTCTGCTATTAAAAACTCACCATTTAACAAACACATTCAACTGTACAACAGGCTGCCATCAGAAATAAAAAAAGACAATAAGTTTCTGACTTTGTCAATGAGAATCCAAAAACGGGACCATTGCTTTTTCACAGTATCTAAATTTTAGATCCATAGTCTCAGGTGTGTGTGTGTGTGTGTGTGTGTGTGTGTGTGTGTGTGTGTGTGAGACAGAGAGAGAGAGAGAGAGAGAGAGAGAGATCCTTGTAAATGTGCTTCAGGGATTATTTTTTCATCACATTACTTCATCTCATCAACCCGTCCCACCACATTGTCCAACATGTAATGTTATGCAGTTGTAGGTGAGCGATTAGGCTGCTTGTATTTGGTATGAGGGGAATTGAATATGCTTATGTGAATGAGGACTAGCTGTGCAGTCCCAGGGCCAAAGGCATGTTGCAGCCGGTCTGGCTAGAAGAGCTGGGTACAAAGATGAGCAGCATGACTGGATGTGGATAAATCCCAGTATGGGGAATTCTGACAGCTGTTGCCCACATAGCCTTTGTGCAGGAGATGCACCATAAATGGTGGAGTACAACACAAGCTCAAAGATGACTAAGTTACATCTCTTAGAGCATCTATAATAATTCACAGTCCAATATTAAAGCTATGGGAATGGGATCAGTTATCGGGATATAGAAAACTTAATTGCCATATATGTCGTAGCTCGTATATATTTACACTTGACACTGCGTCCGTACCGAATGAAGTATAACAAAGAACTGACTAAAATAAAGTTAAGATGGAGGCTTGACAGAGCAGTTAAGAGTTCACAGATATTAAGTTTCATGGTCGATACAAACTATCGATGCCCGATCAGATCAATATGTAGGGGACGGAATCGTTCTGGGGGAATGTCGAACTTGCCAGATCGGAAAGATCAACGATGCGGGAAACAGTACTGATCCACGAGAAGAAATCCACAGCGACGTTATCTGCACCCTTGATGTAACGATGTCCACTGTGAATTGAGATACCAGGTCAAAGTGGCAGTAACATCGAAGGGGTGGGTCCTCAGGTGGGTTGCAGAACACTTCTGCCAATGGTTTGTGATTGGTGAGGATGGAAAACGAATGTCCCTCGACGTCAGGGCGGAAATGTTTGATTGCCTCCTAAACAGCAAGGAGCTCTCTATCGAATGCAGAATATTTTCTCTGAGCCATAGATAGTTTCTTGGAGAAAAAATGAAGCGGGGAAACCGTGTCACCCTTGCGTTGCTTCAACACTGCCCACACCGCGATGTCGCTGTTGTCCGTAGTGATCAATAACTCCGCCGAGGGGTCGGGGTGGGCGAGTGTCATAGCGTGAGCTAAAGAAGTCTTCAGAACATTGAAGGCCTGTAGCATTGGAGCAGTCCAAGAGACGGGTTTGTTACCGGAAGTTTGTTTCCCTGATAGCACGTCCATCAGGGTTGCCTGAACAGCAGCGGCGGAAGACAGTAGTAATTGATGGTGCCAAGGAAACGGCATAGCTCTTTGTAAGCAGCCAGTGGCGACAGAGACGTGATACCCTGCACACGAGATTTGGGAGGCTGTAATCCATCAACAGAGATGGTGTAACCTAGGAAGGAAACTGACACCAGATGCAACTGAAACTTGTCTTTGTTGACCTCGACACCATAGGAGTTCAAGGTGTGCAGGACCGTAGACAGATGATTTTCATGTTCCTCTGCTGAGCTGCTGAAAACGAGAATGTCGTCCAGAAAAGCCAAGCAAAACTCGAACTGACACAAGATAGAGTCAATGAAACGTTGCCACGTTTGTGCTGCGTTCTTTAGGCCAAACAGCATTGGAATAAACCGAGCGGCGTGATAATAGCTGTCTTAGGAATGTCTTCTGGCACCACAGGAATCTGGTGGTAGGCGCATTTACAAGCAATATCACTGAAAATTGTGGCGCCCAATAACATATGAGTGAAGTCATTGATGTTCAGCACTGGGTAATTGTCCATGACAGTACGAGCATTTAAGCATCTGTAATCACCACATATTCGAAAACATCCGTCATGTTTGGGGATGAGGTGGATTGGTGAAGACCAATTGCTGTCTGAAGGTTGCAGAACACTTGCCGCCAAAAGTTCATTTATCTGCTGCCGGGCTGCGCGCAACTTGACAGGGTTGAGGTGTCGGACCTTATGCCTAATAGGAGGACCGGTAGTGGTAACTAACTTGTGTGTCGTTACATCAGTGACAGAAGAAACTGAGAACTGCACAAGATTGGTTAATGTCCTGGCGCCAAGTCTTCGGATGAGCAGGGCGTGATGAGGCATAGCCATTAGTGCGAGTGGGGAAACGTAGCACGAAAGTCACATGTCTCTTACGGCAGCATGGAGTGCACTTGTGTGGAGGGAGTGGGTGTGCACATAACACCGAGCGAAGGGGAATGGGCGGCAACTGTCTGCTATTAACCCTGCACTGGACAACCAGCTTGGGCGAGAGCAGTGCTGGCGTCACACGTGGGGCCGGTGAGTGAGGGAATGTTTATCAACATGCTCTGTAGCTGTGTGAGAGGTGGGCGTGGTCGCAATGCATGCACGACTGTCATTAGCAGCACTGTTTGAACCACACAGCACTGGATGAGGCGTGCGCGATGGGGGGTTGGAACGTCACACATTAGTAAAGTTTGTGGACTCACCTGCTGAGAGTTCGAGCTAGGCTTGGCCGAGCAATCTTGTTTAGGTGGCAGCACCGTGGGCTGCAGTTGCAGAAGCGAGGTACGAGCTGTGATGAGCTCACTGTAAGTGGATGCGATGCATTGTTTCAGCTTCTCGTTGTCCTGGCTGAGTTGTGTAGCCGAGTCATATTCTGACAGTAGGTCGGTAACACAGGTCACAATGTTGCCCGCAAGGGTGGAGCCCTTTTGTATGATGTCGTATGTTGTGGTGGAAACAGAGCGTTGGAAATAGGTGTGGGTGCACAGTATGTGAGTGTTCGTAGGATGGTGTAGCACTGAACCCTGTACGACATTCAGAGATAGTTCGTAATGAGACAAAAAGTCCATACCAAGGATCAGTTCATCGATGTCGGCAATGTAGAACGTCCACGGAAAATGTAGAGATGGAGATTGGGTCACCGTAACCTTTACTGAGCCTGAGGTAGGTAATGCCGATGCGTTGACAGCTCATAGAAGTGACTTTGTCTGTGAAGAAGCAGGTGGATCCATCGAAGTAGGTATGATCGACACGTCAGCACCAGTGTTGACCAGAAAAGCTAAACCTGACGCAATGTCAGTCACATAGAGACGACCACTCGGCCAGGCGGATGAGTGAACGGAGTGTAATGTTAGGTGACGCCTGTTAGGTTCCCCGCAGGACTCAGCATCTCTTAGTTCCTGTGGTCGGCATTTGGCTGTTGGCATGGCAACCTGCACTTCTTGGTGTCGTCACCGAACACTTTGCAGTTCCAGCAGAAAGGGAGAGCCGGGTGAGGAGGAGGTGGAGACTGCGACATCGGGGGCGGCTTGTCCTCATTGATTTGTTCTGGTAAATACACCAGTACGTAAGGTGCGTGGGTGATCCTGGAGTGCTCGGACAACGGAGAGAGTTAGCTGACACTGCCGGGAGAAGTAGACGAGGTGACGGTAGAGCGAGCCCTGCCTCTGTTGGCCAAAGGTTGGTAGGCAGGGCTGGCTGTGCCGATGAACAGTGTGGAATGAACCGGCTGATGTTGCTGCAGCAACGAATACAACTGGTCAGCGATGCATAGGCGGGAGCCGATAGACTCAAATGAGTATGGTAACAGATGGATCTGTAGATCGGTAGGTTGTTTGGCAGAGCATACAGCCCATAGCGTGGCATCAGTCATGGTATGCTCGTTCACAAGCAATCAAAGGCAGCGCCAGAGTTGTGAGGGGGTGCATTCCTCCAGACGCTCCTCGTAGAGAATTCTAATTGATTATTAACTTTTGTGGTGAGCAGGCAAGTCGTTCCATTATAGTCTTCTTTGCAAACTTGTATTTCGGTGCAGGCGGCAGCGAAAGGAGCAGGTTGTAACCTCGCCCTCACTTATCGACCTTAATGACAGTGCAAAATTAAACCGCGTGTACCTAATGGAAATTTGGGAAAAGCAATTGTCATCGAAGTTAATCTGTCGGTTAAGAGGGAGGAAAGGGTTACATCTAAATGAAAGGAAAAATGCAAATGAAACTGGTGGAAATTAATTTTGAAAAGGGGTAAAGTTGATAAAGAAAATAAATGTGCGGCTGTTACATTAACAATTAATTGGCCTTAATTAGATATTTGAGATTTGGGGAAAATTACGGTTGCCAGTCCTATGGACAATTACTATAGTAACTGAAAATGAAAGATTAATGCACACATAATTAGCACTAAAAGCATGGCAACTGAAGATTGACATGTGTAGTGTGAAAACTGAATGTTTGTCAGAAGTAATAAATTTCACTACACTCTGACTTAATTTAACAAAAGAATTAAAAAAAACTGGAAAATTGAAAGTTAATTTAGTGACTGAAATTAATAGTGAGCTTTGTTTTTGAAGCACATCGAAATTCAGTAAAATATGGTTAATCTTGCGGTACCTCAACAATCATTTCAAAAGCTACTTGAATCTACGCAATTTAGAAATAAGAGATTTAACTTTGAACTTGAATTAAATGATTCTGAACAATTAAAAATAGTAAAATTTAGTA
Source organism: Schistocerca cancellata (assembly GCF_023864275.1). Classification (NCBI taxonomy): domain Eukaryota; kingdom Metazoa; phylum Arthropoda; class Insecta; order Orthoptera; family Acrididae; genus Schistocerca; species Schistocerca cancellata. The sequence continues at coordinate 1,138,098,324 of NC_064626.1, read as the reverse complement.
CGTACCAAGCTGAGCTGCAGTCACAGGTAAGCTAAAATACGGTAACAAAACTCGCACTCTTAATTTGTTCTTGTGTAATCTAAATATTGTAGCCAGCTATGAATACCTTAACTGAACTTTGAAATTAAAGCAGTGAAATCGAATGATATTATTTTAATGCTGGCGTTTGAATTTCAAGGACACTCGGATTCATTCCAGAAAAGGAAGGGGCCCTGCTTGGTAATGCAATTGGGACAATGAGCAACAAAGGTTCATGCTACGTTGCTGTAATTTAGTGAGAAAAAATTAACAGTTTGAAAATCTGAGGTCTGCCATACAGTCTAAAACTTTACGTGCTATCAGTCTTCCTTGTTGGTTGATTGAAGGTTTGAAGTCGTCGATCGAGGAGGTGGCGACAGTCACTCATTGTCGGCAGCCGCTGTTGCAGAAGCTGGATGTTGGCGCGCCTTCTCCTCGACACGGTCACCAGGCGAAACGGGCTCTTGATGTGTGCCAGCTAATGCTTCCCATCCGCGACACCATGTCAGAAACTATCATCGCCAGTTGAGCGCAATTACATGCTGCCAAACCCCGAAAGTGCGGCAACTCGCGGGAGCGTCACACAACACACCTGCTCAACCGCACTACTCCAGCCAGACTCCCCCTGCCCGCACTCCATGCGGCAGAGTTAACACTACCAAGGATCCTAAACACTTTGGTTCTCCACATGACTTATCGATGTATTCGTTCAATGGCATAGTTTTCCCTAGGCAAGATCCAGCGTAAAAATACAAATAGTATTTACGAAACAAACCAACATAAATGCATAAATATATATATACAAATAGTAAAACAAATACAATATATAAAGACACAGAAACGTCATATCTTCAGGTAACAAAATAAGGAAAAAAATTTTTAGTACAATACATGGAAATAGGAGGATATGCATTTCCGGCATTACAAGGTCACAAAACAAATCCGGGTGGTTGTGGAGGTGTGTGATGAGGCAGAGAAACTTTGAGTACACATGATGTACCATGACTCAAACAGATGCTCGATGAGCGCGATGACGGCGGCTTTGGTGTCTCCTGGGGTAGCGACTGAACTGAGGTTAAGGCCTGGATTTAAACCAGGTGAGCGAATCCGTAGTAGCGGCAGCTGGCGTAGTTGACTGTGTCATGAAAACACGGTACAGCAGGCATGGACAGTACCGTGGAAACGGGCAGATGGACAGCACACGAGGGGGGCCCGGAAACTGGACCATGAGTAACTAGTGCTGGATGGAAACGACTCGCTTCTGGAACAGGGCAAGAGACTGGCGCGGCAGACAGGCAGTGCTGTGGGTACGGCAGGCAGTTGAGCGACCGGAAATGGGGACCCCCGCAGGTGAGGTGGGGAGGGGGCTTGAGAACGCCACCCACATGGAACTATATGCTGCATAACATGCCTGTAGTGCATGTGGCAGGCCACTGAGGCGAGGTAAGGGGTCCAAGTTACGCGAAACACTGAAGTGTGCATGTAAATTAGACACAACTGGAACACCACGAGTGCGGAAAGGATCCGGTGCAGTTTGTAGTAATGTCGGTATTGCACACGTCGCGACAGTAACTGATGTAGCATGCCAGTGGGCGGCTAATCACATGTTCGAATGAGATCACTTTGTTCTTGAAACACTCAATTTGAAGAGACACAATTCGAAATTTGTTCAGTTCACGCTTCACTGCCGGATGGGTATAATCCAGTGATGTGAAGCCTGAGTCCATTGTTTGCTCTAACGGCATAGTTGTTGACCATTGAAAATTAATGAGGTTAGCACACGGCATTGGTTGAGAACACGAATCACTGTGTGTAAGTCATGAATATGCCGTTGGCGAAGAAACGACGAAACTCAGTGAGCGGAGTTGTGCTTCCACATCTCCAAAAAAGTCATTGTTTGGCGTGGTCAGTGCATAGTGCATTTAACCTGAGCCATAAACACCAGCACAGAAGACGCGAAACACGAACAAACTGTTGCGTCACCGCTATGGGAACAGGATCGGTAATCAGGATATAGAAAACTTAATTCCCATATATGTCGTAGCTCATATATATTTACACTTGATACTTCATCCATACAGAATGAAGTATAACAAAGAACTGACTAAAGTAAAGATGGAGGTTTGACAGAGCACTTGGAGTTCACAGACATTAAGTTTCGTGGTCGATATGAACTATCGACGCCACAAAGAAAATCTGAATACATTGGCAACCTCAGAAAAATTAGGTGCATTGAATAACACAACAATATTTTGATATCTTTAAAACTACAGAAGTTAATATTTCACAGTGAATAATCATTTGCACAATGAACCTCTTAATTAAAAACTGAGGCATCCATTTCCAGAAGGTTCCTTGTCCAAGATGTGAAAATTTTGGGGAAACACAAAAAACATTCTGCTCACATTCCATTTGTTGTGTGCAAATAATATTTTGTACACTGATTAGTATTAACTGTTTAAGTCTTTGGGTGGAATTACAGCTCATGGACCCCAAAGGATATTTGCAAAATAAACAAAATAACTTGGACAAGGTGCCGTTGAGAACTGCATTGTGGACTAGGGGCATTTTGGAACACAATGAAATGGTCAAGGGAGGCTTTGGTTCTGTAAGGTACAAAGGAAATTTTAAGGCCTAATACAACCACTGTTTTGATGTCATATCAATTGATTTATTCATAGAAAATTGAACAAAGTTTTACATTAATGTTTAGGAACAAATATATCTGCCATTACACACCTGAATCATCAACATCTCACATTGGACCACCCTTGTTTTTGTCCTCTGATGCATCTTCATTATCTTTTTCACAATCTGCAAAGATGATATTTCTGTAGAACAGTAAGGCAGGTAAGGTCTACCAATCTTCACCGTAATTAAGTCGCAGTAATTTATTGATGTCATTGCTTTTTGTCTGCTTCACGGGAATACCAACTGCCATCTGCTCTGGATTAATCTCTGCTACCTTCCTCTTTGGTTTGAGAACCTTTCTTGTAATGCCAACATCTGTATTGTATCCTGGCTCTCCATGAGCAAGAATGTCTGCACTCAGTGTTTTTCCTTGCGTGATAATAAATCTCTTGTTTATGGAGACCTGAAAGTGCCAGTTGTTAGGTTTCCTCAGAATTTCTCCCGTTGCTGCTTTCCAATTGCACACATGGAAGTCCCCACCTATCATTCGACAGTCCCATTTTGTCCCATTTTGTGGTACTGTTCTGGGCTGGTTATCATACTCATTTTCTTAAATTCCTTTTTGATGTGCCCAGAGACTCAGTCCAGTGGAATGAACAAATGTCCAGGAACAGGGAAAATGAGTTGTATCTCACAAATGTTGGTGGGGGTGTCTTGCAACAGTTTCATCAGCATACAAATCATAATTGTGTTTTAATTTTTCCTGCCGCAACCATCAGCGAACAGGCATATTACTTCAATGCCTTCTAATTCTGTATTAGTTAGCTTGTGATAAACAGCTGAGGCTATTTCGCATGAAGCTTTATGGCTATCTGCTTCTGTCCAGATATAGATAAACATGTGTTTTCCAAAGTCTGGGGTGCATTTGATGTGCCCTCACAAACTGTAAAATTGTACAAGGACAATAGTCATGAATAATAAGTAGCTTGATCTGGTATTTTAGGAAGTACCAAGTTCTTCTGGCATGGAAAACGTTATGGTATTCTCTTCCTCTCTTTCCAACAACTCAGAAAATGCATTAGCACACCTGTTATGACATTCAAACTCAATTTCAAGTTCTTTGGTCATTCATCAGATTTGCACCTTTCCTCATATTGCAGACACTGCAGCAGGTGACTGAAAACTTATTTTATACTCCTTTATGAAAATATTCCTGAAATATTAATATTTAACTTTCAAGCCTTCTTTAGAATATGAATTATTGTACAATTTATGCAGTTCCGCTATTTTTAAGGTGCTATCCAAATACTGCTAATTTGTCTGGGTATTAAGGCAGTAATGGGGTTCTATAGGTACGAGGGCCTCAAGAAAACTTTTGACTTATTTGCTTTGCTCAGCATGGGCTTGTGAGCGATGATCATCACTGCGTGTTTCTTTCAGATGTGCACCAGTTTCAAAATGCATCTGGCACACTCTTTGAACTCTCTTCTTTGATATGTTCAAAATGCTCAGAAAAATGCCTTCTGACAGATTTGGTATTGTTTTGTTTCACCATGTTTTGTTACAGGAATATAATATTTATGCCAGGTTCTTGTTACTTGTTTATGTTCTCCTCTAACTTGTTGACACTTAGGAGAATTGGTTAATGTATATTTCAAAATGATATTATCCTTCTCTATTTTTATTGAACTATAATCCATTTTTCTCAGATAAAACATGTTGTGGAATTACGAACATCTTGAAGAGTAACCTTCAAACAGCGGAGATCCTTCCGATCCTTGTGCTGGCAGTCTGGTAGTTTTGGGAGGCTTTTGGAGGTAAAAAGAGTTTTTTTCTGCACATTTTTCTTCCAGAACGCTGGATTTCATTGTTTTTTTTCTGGCCTTTCTTTTAACACTTGGTGTCACGGTTCCTTCTTGCCTAACCTCAGTTTCACTGCATGTTGCTTCTTGCATGATGACCTGTAAGTATTAATGTATATTCTAAATCACAAAAACTAAATGTTAAAGTAAACTAAATCACCATGCAAAACTGCTACGATTACTAACCTGCCTCGAGCCATGGCCCTGCTTGAGCCAATAATTCACGTTAAGTATTATGAGCTTCCTGAGTGTTGGAATTCCAATTATTCGGTTGTAAATGTTTGTGAAAGCAATGCTACCAACAGGACAATATGTATTACTCTGTTGCAATAAACCAAAGAGTAAAGAATTCACCTGTGAGATTAAAGATATTGCCCTTGATGGACAAGGGTCACTTTGAAGCTCAATATTGTATTGTGCTTATCCTTGTAATGGGACAAGGAACCATTTGTTGCTGTACCTTATTACAATCACCATATTGGATTCGTGACATTGGACAAGGGACACTTTGGAACAGCATGCAGTATTTCAATGTGATTTAGATGGGTTTTGGAGCATTTTGGAAGTTTAAGACATAAAACATTTTGTACAGAGGGCACAGATGAAGCCATTGCAACCAAAACATCAAATTGTCAAATTAGTGGACAAGGAACCATTTGGAAATGGTCACGTCAACTTTTAACTGCTTCATGCGATTTCAACAAACAGAATCTCAGATGACAGCATTGCACAGCAGCTATCACCCCTGAAAGCAACGTATCTGTATCTGTTTTATTTATTGATTTATGACATATTTTTTATCTTTTCTTATTACGGAAATGTTTGTCAGAACATTGTATTCTCCCCAACATCACAGCAAATGAATGCAATGAGAATACCTCACATTTTGTGATACTTGTGTATTTATTTATGGTCAGTCGTTTGTGCTAGCTGACACACCACTATTATAAAGAGTGCCATAAGACACTTCTGTCAAGCAGGCATAAATAATTGTTTAAACAATATTTAGCAAAAACCTGTTATCAGTAAATGTAAGTGTATTTGCATAATAATACTGGCTTATATACTTATGAACAAATCTTTATTTATATATATTGTGCATGGTCTATTTAAATATTCTTGTAATACACTATTTTAGTCTTGGAAGTTCAAGTTAAGGCAAATCATGTCTGTAGAATGTAGAAATAATATATTTTGGTGGGGACATCCTTCAGCCAATAGAAAATTGAAGAATAGCAGAACACTATGGGAGACAAGTGGAGAATGGGATTTGTCAAGTGAAGAGGTCAAGGGAGTGATTCTGGACACTTAGATGTTCATTGTGGAAGGAGGCAGACCTGCTCTTGGCATTGCGAGGTTTTTTGGTCATATAGGTGATTTATTCTTTGTGGTGTATGGCTGCTACAAGATTGTAACTTTCAAGACACTTTATGTTGGGACTTGACAGAATGCGGATCTCCCTGAGGTAACATGCAATATTTGGTCATTCAGTGACAGACTCTGGGCAGTGAACAGCCACTACCTTATTCTAACTTTTTCCACATGTATTACAGAATTAAGCACAGACAGTGTATGAGTTTCCACTTGGCACCTCATGTGTGTTAATTTATAAATGATCATGTTGAACTCTGAACTGTTTTGAGCTGGTAAATATTTTCTAAACTGTGCTCATGAAATGGACTTAGCTTTTGCCCATCTTTGATGATTATTTAGCTTGGGGATTCTGCTACCATTCTTGTAATGCTTGAAATGCAACTTTAGTGCATTTGAGAAGGTTATTTTCTGCCTGTATTTTATCTTGTTATCATAGGACCACTTTCTATTTATCTGAGCTTCACTTTCTTGAATAAATGTTGTTCAAAGTCATTCTCTGTCATCTGCCACAATTACAGATGTTAGATTAGAATACTTTTTATTACATTATTTTTTATATTCCTGTGTATTTTATTAATTCACAGTTATAGCCAATGCATAGACTATTTCACTGCAGGATCACAGCTACACGTTATTATTTGCAGCGAGTTGACTACATAGCTTGAAAGCAGACATGTGCAGCTCGAACCTAAAACTACATCAAACTATTCTTTTTTATCAGAGCCACTCACAGCCCAACCACCTACATTATGAGAACGTCACATAAAGACATTACTGATCTGCTTGTATGGGACTACTGGTTAGAAAGTGACAACTCAGCAGAAAACCGATAGGTAGAATCCCAAATTTCAAATGTATTTTTTGTGCATCACCATGTGTGTGTCTTGTACAAGACTGTTTCAGAGGACAAACAAATAAATAAATCTACTGTGATTTAGACACTGTAATATCCTCTTTGCTTCAAAAAGTGATATGAATGAACTATGTATATTAGCAGCAAAAGAGAATAATTAATAATCCGGAAGTGAACAGAAACAAACTGTCTTTTATAACTGCCCAATTTAAACTGTTTTCAATCCTCATCTAATTTTGTCCTCTCAGCAGTGCACGGTGAGTTCATGTAATCTCTCTCTCTCTCCTGTTTTAACCATGATAGAGTACAGACATGTCTACATGGTCCTTTTTGGTTACATGTGTTAATCTTTGTATTACATGGCACTGTAAAAATGGCCATGATTAGCATTATTTTCATTAAGGGAGAGCAAAAAATGAAAAGGTAATATTTAATACCCAAGTATTGTTATTATAATATCTATTAAACATCCTTTACTTGATACAACGTCCTTGCCAATTTCTGTGCACATGGCAAAATACTTAACACCAAAAAAGCAACTATCAATTGTAGTAAGTAAGAAAAATGACATACAACAATGGCAACCGAACTATAGACCTAATTTTTCTATTGTTGGAACTCATTCTTATATATTTACAGATATTGTGTTTGTGTATTTCTATGTAAAATTAATGCTTTATTGTTTTTCTGTTACCTTTAACAGTAAAAAATAGAAATGCTTTTTCATTCAAAATCTCAACTTTCAGCTTATGCAATTCAATTTCCAAATTATTAAAATTACTGGGTTCATTATCACATTCTTTGCTGATACTTTGTATGGCCTAAGTAGATGCAAGTTTGTTGTGCACAAGCTCTGCTCTCATTATTTTAGACTGCTTCCTGATCTGAAACCTGTTAACTTACTTTTATATAAATTTGTGTATTGCTATGTGATATCTTTATGAGTATGAGGATAAATCTGTTAGCATCTCAAAAATATCTGTTACTACTTGATCTCATGCAGAAAGAAATGCTAGGGATGTGGACACAGAGCTCACTGAAGTTGAAAATGGCATCAATGCAAATAATGATCAGCATTCTGATAGCGAAACTGAACAGTACAAAATATTGGTAGAGTAGCCTGCTTCAGGTTCTTCTGAAAATGTTGCATCTGCTAATCTGTTAAGAATCAAATGCTCATTATAAAGGAAGTCGAAAAATCTCATAATGAAACTAAAACAATTAGACAACAAATTGCTGAATCTAATGTGATTGTTGCTACAAATCAAGAAAACCTTTCTAACTGTCAGACTAAACTGCATTCTGCTGTAAGAGAAGCCTTCTGCCAGTTACAGCAAACTGCATCCCACAGTTAAGTGTATTCAGGAGCACAGTCTGGAACACAGGATCCAGTCAAAAGATTAAGAAACCAAAATTGCTTTAGATCAAATATCAAAACCACAGATAGCTTCTCATAAGGAGCTATCTAAAAGAATTAATTAAACTCTTAGCAGATGATTAGCCACAACTCATCACTCAACAAATATTTTCATACAGTTTTTTTTTTTTTTTTTTTTTTTTTTTTTTACCAAAACTGTGCAGCAGTGTGCTATTGAAAAAGAATCTAAAATCCTTGAGGACACAGAGGGCAAATTCACCTCTTACAAGAAGACTTTGTTAGATGTATTGGTGAGATAGTGAACAATTAGATCCAAAATTTATAGCAAAAGGATGATACGGCTTTATGCAATGGTTGCCAAATTGATAATAACCTAATCCTGTTCACAGGTGCTCAATTAAGTGCCTTGTTGGTGGGTATCTTTAGAATGATTTGTGGGCATACAAAGGTACCAAAATGCCTGTAAATGGATGCTGGATCTGGGAGTGATTAGTCTCAGGTCCAAACCAATGAAGTGGCAGGCCCTGTTATGAGCTGAAGTAGAGGAATTGAAGTTAGAGTACTCATTTTTTGTAGTCAATAGTTTGATAATCAAATATTTGATAGGGATGAACCTAATAGATCAGGGGGATTCTAGGATCAACCTCTGTGCTGACAAACTCAATTTGAGAAAATGCTGTGATGACATCATTGCCAATTTCATTCATAGTGATGAGTGTTATTGGCACTTGTATGCTTCCTATAATGTCCCCTGGGCCAAGTGGCCAGAGATCAGGAAGATGCTATCTTCAGAAATTTTGGAACCATAATTGATCCCATGTTGCAGTTTGTTATTAAGTTTCTAAACCTGACAGAAGTATGAGACTTGTTCTAGATGCCAGAGCAATAAATAAAATTCTTATTTTCAAACAAACTCAGCCAGAAAACATTGAATAAAAGATTTAGAATTTCTATGGTGTTAGATTCTTAACCAGTCATAACACTGGAAGATTTCCTTGGAAAAGAGATCCTGCAAATACACTGCTTTCATATTTGCCAGTCACATTAGCAGTTCAAGATGCTATTGTTTGGTTTAAATGTTAGTTCTGGTCTTTCTATAGTCACTTTGGACAACCATGAAGCATCAAACAGCCTGCACTTCTACAGTTGCCATCTTTCTACGCCAAAAATCCCTCCCATACAGCCTGGCTACCCAGGGATGGCTTATCTGCATTGGCAATAACTCCCTTGCCCAGTATTCCAAAGGTCTCACAAAGGCCTTCACAGGCAGGCACTAGCCTCCAGACCTAAGCTGCGAACAGATATCCCATGCCTTTTTCCTACACAACCCCAATCCTCCTACCATCCCCAAGAACCAGCTACAAACAAATGTCCCCTTTGTCTCCCTATCCCACGCGACTGGAACAACAGAACCACGTCCTTTGTCAGGGCTTTAATTCCTATCATCATGCCCTGAAATGAGAGACATCCTACCCAATATCCTTTCCACCCCTCGTAAAGTGGTGGTCCATTGCCTATCCAACTTCCACAACATCCTAATCCATTCCTATGCCACTGCCAACCCCAGCTCCTTGCCACAGGGATCATATCCCTGTAGAAGACCCAGGTCCAAAACCTGCCCAATCCAGTGACCCAGCACTGCCTATTCCAGTCCTGCCACAGGTTTACACTGCTGCATCAGAGGTCAGGCCACCAGTAAAAGGACCCATCCCACATACAGCTCTGCTGCAATCATTGCATAGGTTTTTATGTTGGTATGACTACCAACAAACACTCCACCAGAATGAACAGCCACCACCAAACTGTGACCAAGAGCATGGTTGACCACCCTATAGCAACATGCAGCTGAACATAATATGCTTGATTCCAATTGCTGCTTCACAACCCAGGCCATTTGTAACCTCCCCTCCTCCAGAAGCTTTTCCAAACTGTGCAGATGGGAGTTATCATTACACCAAATTCTCTGCTCTTGAAATTATCCCGTCTTAAGCCTGTGGTAACCTACTGTCCCCGCAGCTTCTACCCAACAGTTTCAACTACCTCTGTACTATCACCTCCTCTCAATTCACATCCCCTCACCCACATAGTGCGCTGCTCTCTGCGCACACAGCTACTGGTCTTTTCTCTTCATCTGTGCCTCCCCTTTTCCACTCCCCATCTCCCTCTGCCCTGCACAGCCTCTGAATACTGTAGCTGGCAACCTTTTACTGCCATTTATTCCAGGGCAGAAAGAATTGTGTATGTGTGTGTGTGTGTGTGTGTGTGTGTGTGTGTGTGTGTGTGTGTGTGTGTGTGTGTGTGTGTGAACAAGAAGGAGGGGAAAAGGATGGCAACTCTGCAAAGATCAGCAGAATTCTCAGGAAACATGACATCAAGAGCGTATTTTGCCCACGCACTAAGATTGGGACAATGTTGGAGAATGTAAAGGATGACTTGGGGTTACAGAAGTCAGGCATTTACAACATACCATGCGAGTGTGGGATGTCATACATCAGCCAGACCACCAGGAGTGTGGACATCAGGTGTAAAGAACAGGAGAGGCACACCAGACTCAGACAGGCAACCAAATCAGCCATAGCAGAACACTGTCTAGAGCTCAGATACTCGATGAACTACAGTGACACCAAGATTGTCATACAGACCCCCGATACTGGGACAGTGTCGTAAAAGAGTCAGTTGAGATCAATATCACAGAGAATCTCATCAACCGTGACACTGGATACCAGTTCAGCATGGTCTGGGATCTGGCTATTGAACTTCTGAAAATTCAGTGTAAAACACATTGAGATTTCATAAGAAACAGGGATGTGGACCAAGAAAACAGCCACGAGACAGAGCACCAGACACTACAGATTTATACTAAAACTCCTGAGATGGCAACCATGACTCTAGAGGGCATCCAAGTCAGCTGCGGACATTGGTTGGAACACCAGTGACCAGAAGGCACCATGGGAGCTGCATCTGGTGGCTGTTGACCACGAACGAAACACTTGATGCGGCGCGGACAGTTATGAAGTGCCCAGCAAGAAACAGAAGTGGACATTGAGGAAACAGCTGTGACTTAGACTCATCATGTTTCCCTAGGTCCCTTCCTTGGAATGCCAACTTTTCAGCAGAAGACAGGACAGCCATACACAACCTCAAAACAAATCCTGACCTAATTATCCTACCTGCAGACAAAGATTTCACCATCATTGTTATGAATCACAGTGAATACCTAGCAGAAGCCCTCTGCCAATTACATGACTCCTCACAGAACCTCTCCCCTGAATCCATTTCCCCCCTAACCCCTATGGCACCTGGCACAACCACTTTCTACATGTTTCGCAAAAACCACAAACCCAACAATCCTTGATGCCACAGTGTAGTTGATTATTGTGTTTCCACTGAAAGAATTTCAGCACTCATTGATCAATGCCTCCATCAAGTTGCCTGTAATCTAGCCTTCCATGTCAAAGATACCAACCACCTCCTTCACTACCTCTCCACCATCCTCATCTCTTTACCTCCTGGATCCCTACTTGTCACTGTTGGCGCCACTTCCCTATACACCAAAATGTCTCATGCCCATGGTCTTGGCGATGTTGGACATGACCTTTCACAATGTCTTTCAGACTCCAAACTCACTACCTCATTCCTCATACACCTTACTAACTTTATCCTAACTCACAACTACTTCTCCATTGAAGGGAAGGTACACAAACAAATCTGTGGCAAAGCCATGGGTACCTACATGGCACCCTCCTGAGCCAAACTGTTTATGAGTCATCAAGAGGAAACTTTCCTAGCCTCCCAAAACCCCAAACCTGTGGTATGGCTCAGGTTCACTTATGATATCTTCATGATCTGGACTGAGAGCCGAGACACGCTATCCTCATTTCTTCACAAACTCAACACCTTATCTCCTGTCTGCTTTACCCGGTCCTCCTCAACCTAGCATGCCACCTCCCTGCATGTTGACCTCCACTTCCCTAATGGCTTCATCCATACCTCAGTTCACATTAAACTCACCAACCACCAATGGAGTACCTGCATTTTGACAGCTGTCATCCCTCCTACACCAAAAAATTTCTCCCATACAGCCTGGTCCCTGGTCTGCAGCAAGAAGATCTCCCTTGCCCAGAATGCTGAAGGTCTCATCACAGCCTTCACAGACAGGCACTATCCTTCAGACCTAGTCCACAAACAGATCTTCCATGCCATTTGTCCTCAAAACCCCAATCCTTCGACCTCACACAAGATGCACTACAAAGTAGCACCTCCTTTATCACTCATTACCACCCTGGACTGGGATGACAGAACCGCACTCTTCATCAGGGCATTGATTATCTATCATCATGCCCTGTAATAAGAGAAATCCTACCTAACAACCTGTCCATGCCTCCTAAAGTGGTGTTCCATCACCAGCCAACCTCCACATCATCCTAGTTCATCCCTATGCCACTTCCAATCCCAAGCATTTGCCACAGGGATCATATCCTTGTGAAAGACCCAGGTCCAAGACCTGCCAAATCAACCCACACAGCACTTAGTATTCCAGTCCTGTCACAAGCTTATCCCACTGCATCAGAGGCCAGGCCACAAGTGGAAACAGCCAAGTCATATACCAGCTCTGGTGAAATCATTGCAGAGATTTCTATGTTGGTATGACTACCAACCAGCAGTCCACCAGGATGAACAGCCACCACAAAACTATGGCCAACAGCAAAGTAGACCACACTGTAGCACAACATGCATGCTTGATTTCAATGCCTCTCTACTCGAGCCATCTGGATTCTCCCCTCCTCCACTGCCTTTCCTTAACTGCACAGGTTGGAGTTATCCTTAAAACCATTTTGCAGTCCTGAAATTATCCAGGCGTTAACCTTAGGTAACATACTGTTCTCACATCCTCCATCCAAGCGTTTCCAGCCCCTCTGTCCTATCACCACCTCCCTAATCTCATTTTACACCCTTTCTGTGTGCCGCCCTCTGCCAATGCACCCATCATCTTTCCCCTTCCCTGCTCCTATACTTTTCCATTTCCCGTTCTCGCTACCCCTACCCCCCAGCCCCCTCCTCACAACTCAGTCCCACAGCTTCCTGAAACTGCTGCTCCTGGCTGTCGTGTGCATGAGATAATCTAGCTTGTGGGAATGAATGTGTGTGTGTTTCCTTTCCTAATGAAGGCTGTGGCCAAAAGCTAATGTGTAAGTATCTTTTATTTGTGCCTATCTGTAACTTGATGTCTCACGTTTACAGTAAGTAGCAATCTATATTTTCCTTATATTGTTGATATTCCAACCTGGAGTTTCCATTGTTTGATTATAATGCAATTCTTTAGAGAGTCTGTTGTGCATAGCTATATGACAGCAGTTTTAGTTCTCTGATTATGTGCAATTATTCACAAATAAAGTTATTTGTAATATGTACTTCCCTGTGTATATCTGCACACATATCGCTGGCCCATTTCTTTGCTTTCTTGACGAGTACATCTTCACGGCCATTAATTATTTGTGTGTGATAATCGTGTGAGCCACCTGTTGCTTTGTTCAGTGCCTCTTTGTCAGTCATTATCTGCATAATTGGACAGAGAGGCTTGTCATATACAATTTTTTAAATACTTTATTGTGAAAAATTAAGATAATAGAATAATTAATTTACTAAAACTACATGTACAAAATTTACAATGCAATTTCTCATAAATGAAATACATTGTTTATTCCAAACTCCAAAATCTCAAAATATAGCCATAGGCATATTTTGTAGTTCATTTTGCACAGGAAATATCAGGACCTTTTTGTAGTCAGCTTCATAAAATTAAACTTTAGTTCAACCTCATGGCAATTTACTGTCTGCTTGCAAAAACGGGGCATTATACTTTGGTTTGGCAAAATGCAGTGGATTGTTTGGCATAGGTGTTTCTTTCCCATTGTTTATTTTCTATCTGCAATATCTTTCACACTAACTTTGTTTTCTTTTGACTGTAATATTTCTGGATGTGTTCTGGTAACAAGCAAGTATTCATAACATTTAGATTTTCAAGTACAGTAGACTCTTGACTATATGACTCATGGCTATCCAGCCTACTTAATTAATAATATAATAATACTACTCTATGATAAAATGGTGATTAAAGAACAGATTTCAACTGTATTACACACAATCTATAAAAAACAGAAACACATTGCACATGTCACTGGATAGACAAAGGTTCAAAGCTTTGACATAGTTGTGCCATTGTATGTTTGGAGCAATATGGCAACTACAACACAAGAGAAATCATTTTATGTGTTGGAATGTATGTGAAGTCAATCCAATGTTATTCGCTTTTGGTCTTCCAGTTCACCAGACTTCACCTTGCAATTTTTTTCTGTGAGGGTACATAAAAGACAAAGCCTTTGTCCCATCAATGGCAGCTACTCTTCAAGAGCTGAGAAATAGAATTGTTGTTCAATATACAGGAACCAGTTGATTCATGTGTGGAATGAAATCAACTACTCTTTTAATGGTTCTTGAGCAACACACAGTGCTTATGTCAAGTGTATGATATAGTATCTGTACAAACATAAATCTCTGGACCTTCCTCTATCCATTGACATACACAATGTGTTTCAGTTTTTATAGTTTATCTGTAAGAAACAACTGAAATTTGTTCTTGCCTTTTGAATCACCCTGTACTGGTAATATTGAATAAATTATCAGACCCATTCTTCAACAAACAATACTTAGAAGCCCTCTTCCAGTGCTCACAAACAATGATGAATGCATGTAGTGAGCAGGGGACTTCAGACTGATTGCATATTTTTTAGATTTCCAAAAGGCTTTTGACAGTGTTCCTTAGGAGCAAGTCCTAATTAAACTTTGTGCCTAGGTAGTATCATCGCAGTTGTGTTACTGGACTTGTGATTTCTGTCAGAAAGATCACATTTCATAATAACTGATGGAAAATCATTGAGTAAAACAGAAGTAATATCTGGCATTTCCCAAGGAAGTGTTATAGGCCCTCTGTTGTCCCTGATCCACATAAACGATTTAGGAGACAATCTGAGCAGTCTTCTTAGATTGTTTGCAGATGATACTGTCATTTACTGTCATGTTAAGCCACCAGATGATCAAAACACATTGCAAAATGGTTTAGAGAAGATACCTATATGGTGCAAAATGTGGCAGTTGATTCTATCATGAAAAGTGTGAAGTCATCACCAAAAAGAATCCACTAAAATGCTGTGATATCAACTAGATAATTCAGGATTACAATTACAAATAACTTAAATTTGGAACAACCACATACATAATGTTGTGGTGAAAGCAAACCAAGAGTGTAATTTATTGTCAGAATACTTAGAAAATGTAACGGATCTATTTATTCATTTATTTATTGCACTATATATTCCATAGATCCATTTTTGCATGGTAATGGATGGATGTGAAATGGGGCAAAACATTTAATTCATTATTACATTTGTTTCCATCAGGACAATAAACAAAGAAACTGAAAATAAAAATAAAGGAACACAATCAGTAAGTTTACACTCAAAAACAGAGCCTATGATTCAATTTTCAGATCTTATCCAAACAATTTTTTACAAAGTAAAAGTGACCATCTTCTTGACTTACAGATCAATTTTCAGATCTTATCCAAACAATTTTTTACAAAGTAAAAGTGACCATCTTCTTGACTTACAGATCACCAATTGATCTAATTAAAGCAGCAAAATATATTGAATCCAGAATACACAATAATACACGGTAAATAATGTTAGCTATCTGTGCTATAAAAATTCTTCCAGCGAATAGAAAGTTTTTTCAAGCAAGAAATCCTTTAGCTTACTTTTAAATAGTACTTACTACCGTGTAGACACTTAATATTGCTTTGAAGTGCATTGAAGATTTTTGTGCTTGTGTATTTTACACCTTTTTGCACCAGAGACAAATTTTTTAGGTCACAGTGTATGTCACATTTCCTTCTTGCATTATGATGATGGTGTGTTTCATTCATTTTATATTGAGAAGGATTGTGAAGCATGAATGTCATGATCAAAAAGAGATATTGTGAAGAAGTGGTTAGTATTCCTATTTGTTTAAAAAGGTTGTGACATGAGGTTCTTGTAGGCACTCCACACAAAATTTGGACAACCTTTTTCTGATTTGTCAAGACTTTTTTCAACAGTGGTGAATTGCCCCAGAAGATTATTCCATAACACGTAAGTGAATGGAAGTAGCCAAAGTAAGCAGATTTTGAGACATTGGTGTCTCCAATTTTGGTAATTATCCGGATGGCAGATGTTGCTGAACCAAACTTTTTTAGGAGGTGTGCCCAGTCTGTATGTAAACCCAAGAATTTCAAACAATCTACCCTCTGTATCTGATGGCTCTCATGTGCAATGTTTATTTCCTGTGGAGTTTTGTGACCAGAATAGAAATGAATGCTTAGGTTTATTGCTAGAGAATTTACTGTGAAGCAACTCAGAACACGCTCTTATAACTAGCTGGCATTTAATTCTAGGTGAGGAGCTGTCTTATTGTGTATCACAATGCTTGGGTCATCAGCAAATATTGTACATTTGCTTGCTTTGTTTGAGGACAAAGAAAGTCATTGATATATGTGAGAAATAGCAATGGACCAAGGACACAAATTTATGGAACTACATAATTTACTGTTCTCCATTTGGACTCTACCCCACCTCCCTGTGTGTTGTTACCATCTACACTATTTTCTGTTGTCTGCTCTGTAGTCAGGATTTGAGCCAGTTGTCCAATAGTCCTCGGAATCCATAGTGACATGCTTTCTGTATAAGTATCCTACGACTGATGCACTCGAAGGCCTTAGACAGATCACATAATATGACTGACCACAGGCAATGTCTTTTTGTCAAGGCATTCCAAAGCATTATCAGTAAATGAAAATATAGCTTCAGTTGTGGAGATCCTTCTCTGGATCCAAAGTGGTTTTATTATTGCAATGTTTCCTAGGTGACTGAGAATCCTGGCATGTATTAATTTTTCAAGGAAAAGAGAGATAGGATGATAGTTTATAACATCTCAGGCATCACCTTTTTTGTAGAATAGCATACTTCATCTTGTCAGGGAATATACCTTGTTTCAGAGAGGCATTGAATATATGAGCAATGACTCCACTGAACTGATAGCAGCAGGCTTTTAGCAGTTTTCTGGAGATGTTGTAAATACCAGCTGAATTTTTGCTATTTAAAGAAATAATGGTTTTTCTTACTTCCTGTACTGTTATAGTGGCTATACCTATCTGCTCTATGGAATTTGTGTAGTGACCTTTCAGAGGCCTTCTAAGGAGCTATTGTGTCGTGTTTCCTCAGCAACACTTAAAAAGTGCTAATTAAAATTTTTTGCCACAGTCTCTTGATTTTGTACTTGTCTACCGTCATTACTGAGAACAATGTTTTGGAACCTACTAGAGCAGTTTGCACCAATCTCACTCTTTATCGCTTCCCATATTGTTTTCATTTTGCTAGTAGATTTTTTAATTTTGGAGCACAGATACAAACTTTTGGACTTCTGAATAACATTACTTAGTATTTTACAGTATTTTTATACTGATTTTAGCTGGTTGCAGCTGTCAGAATTTTTTGTGACGATATACAGCTCTCTTTTTCTTTTGCATCAAATTTTAATACCAATGGTTATGCTGGGCATTTTGGTATATTTTGTGGTTTGGGTCTTATATAGTTTTTTTGGGAAGGTGCTTTCAAATATCAGTGCCACTTCATTACTGAAAAGATTGTGCTTGTAAATGGCATTTTCTAAATGATACACAGGTCTCCAGTCTGTGGACTGGACATGTGATTTAAAAGTCTGAGGGGTTTCATCATTAATTGTCCTAGCTAGTTTCCAGTTGGGGCCACTATCATTCTTACAGATACTTGCACTATTTATAGTGAGTCTTTGTCCAACATGGTCAGAGAGACCATTCAGGACTTACCTGGTAGCTCTAGCGCCTATTTTGGTCTGGTGTGTAAATATACTATCAGTCAGTGTGCTTGTACATGAAGTTATTCTAGTAGCGAAGCTAACAACAGAAGAAAAATCATATGTGGACATCACATCTCTTTTATGTATGAATAAGCATATTATGAGAGCAGGTAGACAAATTCAAAAAGATACAAAACTTCCCTGAACGTCCTCTGTACATTGTAACTTCTATACATGGAAGGTATTCAAAAAGAATTCTATGGGGCACATACTGCCAAATGTTGTTCTAAACAATAATTCTGCACATCAGTTGCTCTACATGTGACATTGTTTTTAACATAAATGCCAAAACCACCTCTTTCTTTACACTTTCTACAAAATGATGTTGCTAATTAATAATTATTTATCACAAGGTTTTCTATACCAGAATTAATATGGTGCTCACTAAAGCACAGAACCTGGGCATAATCTCATAATCTAAACCCCGTGGTCCACAGATATTGATTATAAGTTCACTGATGTTACTGCCGAGACCTCTAATGTTTCGGTGATCAACTGCCAACTTTTGCTTAGCAGAAGGAGTTACATTGTTTTCTCTAAAAAAAGAAGTTTCAGTTGAAGGTCTGGGCAAGGTATTTTTCACTACCCATTTTTCCAATTTGGTCAGTTTACACACACTGACAGATTGGGAAGAAGCGCTTTTACATCATTTTTTCATCAGCCAGTTATCCAGTGTAGTCTGCCTATACCCAGTACTACAATTAGCTTGTGTAATGAAACACTTTTCATTCATATCTGACTGTCCTGGGTTCATTTTCTTCCTTGAATTTGCAGTTGTATCACAATTTATAGTCACTAAATGATTTTTCCCAAGTCAGTTGAGGTGATGGCCATGAGTCTCTACTAAGGAAACTGCTTACACTATGCTTGTCAGCCCCCTTCTGGAGTACTGGTGTGTGGTGTGTGATCCACATCAAATAGAATTGACAGAGGACATCAAAAAAAGTTTAATGAGGACCAGCTTGTTTTGTGTTACTGCGATAGATTGCCACGGATATGATACACGAATTGGGGTGGCATCATTAATACAAAGACGCTTTTCACTGTGACAAAACCTTCTCGCGAAATTTCAATCACTAACTTTCTCTTCAGATTATGAAAATATTTTGTTGGTGCCCACCTACATATGCAGAAATGACCATCATAATAAAGTGAGAGAAATCAGAGCTTGCACAGGAGTATTTAATTTTTTCCTGTGTGCTGTTTGAGAGCAGAACAGTAGAGACATAGCTTAAAGGTGATTTGGTGAAACCTCCTCCGGACACTCATTTTGATTTGCAGAGTAATCAGGTGGATGTACATTTGCAACCCTGTGTTCTTTGTTTTTTCAGTTGCAGATTGCAACAGAACATATTAAAGGCTTTACTGTACCGAAGTATGCGATACCCTCCAAATTCAACCAGTTTAACGAGTATTTATGATTATAGAAAAGTTATTGTGTATGTTAACAATGATTGCATAACATGTCTCCATAAACAGTCAACCCATTAAATTATACTGAATAACTGACCCACACAAAAGTTAATATCACTTGATCACTGATACAGCAAATGTCATCATGTAAAAACACTGAGTTCATCTTAAATAATTAATATGAAGTACGAAAAATAGTGGACAACTTAGGTATTTTGGATCTCCTTAAATAAAAATCACCCAGTGAAACCTAATTGTTCACTAGGAGCGTTTTCACTCAGTATTCACGAAATCAATCCTATTTTAGACTAAAACCAATGTAATTCTTAATAATTCATGTTATTTACTTATTTATGCAAATTAGAGAAGTCAATTGACAAACTTCTAAAAAACGGCCTTTTTGTAACAAAGAATTATTCTGTCAAGTCAACAAATCTGTCTGTCATTTTAATAACATGTTAAATTATGTCACTCGATGCAAATTAATAACTTTTCTGCACAAATTATGATAACAGATGTACATGTGACTTGTAAACTATATCTCTTTTTAGTAGTTCTTTGACAATGTTATAAATACAAGCAGCAAGAACGGTCGGAAGGCAGTCGGAATGTCACTTTGGTAAAGTGTGTTTGTGTGTTATTGTTTGAGGTGGATAAACACTGCAATGAACATGTAATGGAAGTACTACTTTGTGTTGAGTCATGGTCTTTGGTGGACTGTGGAATTAAGATGGCCACCAGAGTAATAAATATTTGAAGTTTACATATTTGTTGGTTTCGCTCGTTCTTTATCATCAAAAGCACATAAAAAACATGGGACCTCATGTTTTTAACCCTAGACAACCAGATTTAGAGCCAGCATCAGCATCGAGACACAGCAGCGATCCAGCAAGTAGCAGCGATTACCACAACACAATGCATTTTAATGGCGCCAACCTAACATCAAGTGCTAACAAGCTCCGTAAATGGGAATGAAATAGTGCGATTATAGCAATTAGCTATATCTACGACTAGGCGACCATTACAAGATCAAACATCCACAGTGCATGCATTTCAATTTTTTTTTTTTTTTTTTTGCAGTGTTTTAATGAAAGAGTCCAAAACGGATGATGAACAAAAATACTTGTAGTGACTATGGATCAGAAATTACATGCTGTAATAAGACTGGATTCTGGGGTACCAGTCAAAAGTGTTGCTTTGGGGTAAGAGGTAGAAAAAAGTACTGTTGGAGACTGGAAGAAAAATCAAGCAGAAATTGCAAAGTATTGTGCTTCCCAAGCTAGTGGGAGTTGAATAAAAGTAAGGAAGACTATGATGAAACTTGAGCGTAAAGAAGTTGAGGAAGCTTTGTTTTTGTGATATGAACATTTACGAGGAAAAAGTTTGCCAATTACTTGACCAGTATTGCAAGAAAAAGCATTGCAATTTCAGCAGTAAATAGAAGGAGAAGATTGAGACTTTACTGCCCGTGATGAATGGCTGGATCAGTAGTATTCACCAGATTACCATTAGTGGAGAGGCTTTATCCACTGACAGAGAGGGTAGACCATTCTTTAAAGACAATCTTTCACAGTTAATTGACGAGGATGGAATTTCTGATGAAGCTTTCATATGTGATGAGAGCAATTTAAATAACAAGATACTCCCTATAAATGTTTGTTTCAAAAAGGGAAGCTGCAGCACTTGGATACAAGTAAAGTAGGGAATGAGTTCTCATAGAGGCTTGCAGTAATGCAACTGGCAACCACAAGCTTAGGGTTACATCAACAGGGAAAGCACGGAAACTTAAGAGATTTCAACAACCTGAAAAATCAGGAATCACTGGCCCTACATTACTCTTATCAAAAGAAATCCTGGATGAATTCAGCAATATTTAAAACCTGGTTCCAAAATGAATCCACACCAGCTGTAGAGAAACATTTAAAAGACAACAATATACCAAGAAAAGCCACTATTTCTTGATAACATGCCTTTGCATCCTGTCTGTTGCAAACTCACAGAAGGAAATATGAAATCATTATTTCACCATCAAATGTGACTGCTCTTTGACAGCCAATGGATCTGGGCAGCCTTGAAATGCTGAAGAAGAAGTATTGCTCCTGACTTCACGTTTTGTTGATATCAGAGATTGATAACAGTGGAGACTGTGTAACCATTCTGAAAAGAACGGACTTGCTAGATGTCATAAGGAGATTGGCCAAAGTGTGGGAGGAGCCAAACATCTCACTTGTAAGGTCTTTGTGGTGTCACTGCCAGGACACCACACTTGTTAGGTGGTAGCCTTTAAATCGGCCGCGGTCTGTTAGTATACGTCGGACCCGCGTGTCGCCACTAACAGTGATTGCAGACCGAGCGCCGCCACGCGGCAGGTCTAGTCTAGAGAGACTCCCTAGCACTCGCCCCAGTTGTACAGCTGACTTTGCTAGCGATGGCTCACTGTCTACATACGCTCTCATTTGCAGAGACGACAGTTTAGCATAGCCTTCAGCTATGTCATTTGCTACGACCTAGCAAGGCGCCATATTCAGTTACTATGAATGTATTCTAAACAGATAATATTGTGAATCATGTACCATCAAGAGCGACGTTCATCATTAATGGATTAAAGTTAAGTATCAAACTAATTATGTCTGCTTTCTGAATTCTAATTCCTTGTCATGTTCCAGACCTCACGTCAGTATAGTTCTTCCCTCCTCACGCCAGCCTGCGTGAGCTAAAACGCGTGCATTTCAGCCCCCACTAGTAACACGGTGTTGACTCTCCTGCCAACACAACAGTCTTGAAAGAAAAATTCTTTTAGACCATAGGCAAATGATGAAGTTGGTGAACTAAGTAACAATGATATTGTGGAAATGGTGATGCAAGGGGCTGTAACATAAGAGGAACAGGCAAAAACTCAGACGACAGGAGAAATCTCGTTTCACATTCGGGATGGTTCAGGATGTCTGAGGCAGTTGCTGTAGTTCTTTAGTGAGTGGGAGCAAGCAATGTCAGTTGATAACATCTGTTTGCATATGTAGAGGGATATGGCAGTGCGGAAGAGGGCTAAGGGAGGGAAACAGTTGTTTGTCAAAGACTTGTACATAACAACCACTATAACTAGCACATATTACACAATAGGTGAATATGGATTGGGGCTAAGAAATGAAAGAGGAAGCCACCTGGTGGAATTTTGCACAGAGCATAACTTAATCATAGCTAACACTTGGTTCAAGAATCATAAAAGGAGGTTGTACACATGGAAGAAGCCTGGAGATACTGACAGGTTTCAGATAGATTATATAATGGTAAGACAGAGATTTAGGAACCAGGTTTTAAATTGTAAGACATTTCCAGGGGCAGATGTGGACTCTGACCACAATCTACTGGTTATGAACTGTAGATTAAAACTGAAGAAACTGCAAAAAGATGGCAATTTAAGGAGATGGGACCTGGATAAACTGACTAAACCAGAGGTTGTACAGAGTTTCAGGGAGAGCATAAGGCAACAATTGACAGGAATGGGGGAAAGAAATACAGTATAAGAAGAATGGGTAGCTTTGAGAGATGAAGTAGTGAAGGCAGCAGAGGATCAAGTAGGTAAAAAGACGAGGGCTAGTAGAAATCCTTGGGCAGCAAAAAAATATTGAATTTAATTGATGAAAGGAGAAAATATAAAAATGCAGTAAATGAAGCAGGAATACAAACGTCTCAAAAATTAGATCGACAGGAAGTGCAAAATGGCTAAGCAGGGATGGCTAGAGGGCAAATGTAAGGATTTAGAGGCTTATCTCACTAGGGGTAGGATATATACTGCCTACAGGAAAATTAAAGAGACCTTTGGAGAAAAGAGAACCACTTGTATGAATATCAAGAGCTCAGACGGAAACCCAGTTTTAAGCAAAGAAGGGAAAGCAGAAAGGTGGAAGGAGTATATAGAGGGTCTATACAAGTGGGATGTACCGAGGACAAAATTATGAAAATGGAAGAGGATGTAGATGAAGATCAAATGGGAGATACGATACTGCGTGAAGAGTTTGACAGCGCACTGAAAGACCTGGGTCGAAACAAGGCCCCGGGAGTAGACAACTTTCCATTAGAAGTACTGATGGCCTTGGGAGAGCCAGCCCTGACAAAACTCTACCATCTGGTGAGCAAGATGTATGAGACAGGCGAAATACCCTCAGACTTCAAGAAGAATATAATAATTCCAATCCCAAAGAAATCAGGTGCTGACAGATGTGAAAATTACCAAACAATCAGTTTAATAAGTCACGGATGCAAAATACTAACGCGAATTCTTTACAGACGAATGGAAAAACTGGTAGAAGCCAACCTCGGGGAAGATCAGTTTGGATTCTGCAGAAATATTGGAACATATGAGGCAACACTGACCCTATGACTTATCTTAGAAGCTAGATTAAGGAAAGGCAAACCTACGTTTCTAGCTTTTGACAATGTTGACTGGAATACTCTCTTTCAAATTCTGAAGATGGCAGGGGTAAAATACAGGGAGCGAAAGGCTATTTACAATTTGTACAGAAACCAGATGGCAGTTATAAGAGTCGTGGGGCATGAAAGGGAAGCAGTGATTGGGAAGGTAGTGAGACAGGATTGTAGCCTATCCTCGATGTTATTCAATCAGTATATTGAGCAAGCAGTAAAGGAAACAAAAGAAAAATTCAGAGTAGGAATTAAAATCCATGGAGAAGAAATAAAAACTTTGAGGTTCGCCAATGACATTGTAGTTCTGTCAGAGACAGCAAAGGACTTGGAAGAGCTGTTGAACGGAATGGACAATGTCTTGAAAGGAGGATATAAGATGAACATCAACAAAAGGAAAATGAGGATAATGGAATGTAGTCGAGTTAAGTCGGGTGATGCTGAGGGAATTATATTAGGAAATGAGACACTTAAAGCAGTAAAGGAGTTTTGCTATTTGGGGAGCAAAATAACTGATGATGGTCGAAGTAGAGAGGATATAAAATGTAGACTGGCAATGGCAAGGAAAGAGTTTCTGAAGAAGAGAAATTTGTTAACATCGAGTGTAGATGTAAGTGTCAGGAAGTCGTTTCTGAAAGTATTTGCATGGAGCTTAGCCATGTACGGAAGTGAAATATGGACGATAACTAGTTTGGACAAGAAGAGAATAGAAGCTTTCGAAATGTGGTGCTACAGAAGAATGCTGAAGATTAGATGGGTAGATCATATAACTAATGAGGAGGTATTGAATAGGATTGGGGAGAAGAGAAGTTTGTGGCACAACTTGACTAGAAGAAGGGACCGGTTGGTAGGACATTTTCTGAGGCATCAAGGGATCACCAATGTAGTATTGGAGGGAAGCGTAGAGGGTAAAAATTGTAGAGGGAGACCAAGAGATGAATACACTAAACAGATTCAGAAGCATGTAGGTTGCAGTAGGTGCTGGGAGATGAAGAAGCTTGCACAGGATAGAGTAGCATGGAGAGCTGCATCAAACCAGTCTCAGGACTGAAGACCACAACAACAACAACATTACACAATAAGTCAGGAAACGTTAATAAAACAGGGTTTTGATATTTGAAAAAAGGTATTTTGAATAGTATGGCTAGGATCACAAGAAATAATTTTAGAACTCACTTTTTTGTTATATGGGTTGACCTTCTGCCACATTAGGCCAGATAGTTGAGAGTCTACTGTATGTACACAGAATAAAACATGTAACATTTTACAATTTTTTTGACTGTTTCACTATGTGTTTTCTTCAGGTTTGACAAGTTCCGATCTTCATTACTCACTATGACTAGTATATAGTATAGCTGGACTTGAAACAACAAGCAACTAAAACCTGTGCTTCATGCATCTGAAGAAGACAACTAGAATAACTGTCGAAATACCCTGTGAAGTGACAATATTAATTCAACTGCAGAATGAAATATCTGAAAATTATCATTTTCACTGAGAAAGCTTTAAACATCACATCCCAACATTTTTTTTTTTTTTTTAAGCAGCACAATGAAATACGCTACTAAGTGCAAATAAAAATAATTTGGGTTTATCAATCTATTAAACTGTGTGTCTATACTGTTTTAGCTTTTTATCTATATGACTTACCTGTTGTAGTTCACGGGGTATACGAAACTTTGGGTCATCCGCCTTTGTGATAACATTGCTGAGGTAGCGATTTGCACAGTCTGACAACTGTTCACTGAATATTTGCTGTGAATTACGACATTCAACAAATATAGCTTGAGCATCCTTAATAAATGTGGCAACAAGTTCAATTAAGTTTCTCTCAAAAGCGGCATTTGTTTTCTGCGAGCAAAAATAATTTCAGTATTATAAGAAATTTATTCATGTGATAAAACAGATATCGTACAAAGGTATGATAGGTAAACGACATTGTGAAAACTATTGTACTGTCTCTAATCTAAAGCAATTCTACTTGTCCAAACTTGAAATTTGTGGCTAGGACTTGCTTTTGACTTTTTATCATTATTGATTTTTTACATAGTTGAACTAAGTAATTGAAAAAACATGAATGAAATAAATACATGGCTTTAATAATGAATGAAATCAATGAAATAAATACATGGCTTTAATAATCTCTATAAAACTGAAGAATATCTTAGGATTAAAGGAGACCACTCGACAAACAGAAGAACCTCTGTCTTGTCGATAGGCACACATAAAAGGAAGAAACATTTTTGGCTTTTGGATTTATTCTTTGATGAGCTACAGTAAATTACACACACACACACACACACACACACACACACACAGATATATATATATATATATATATATATATATATATATATATATATATATATATATATATATATATATATATATATATATAGTGTTATAATAGAAGGAAACATTCCACGTAGGAAAAATATACCTAAAAACAAAGATGATGTGACTTACCAAATGAAAGTGCTGGCAGGTCAACAGACACACAAACGAACACAAACATACACATAAAATTCAAGCTTTCGCAACAAACTGTTGCCTCATCAGGAGAGAGGGAAGGAGAGGGAAAGACGAAAGGATGTGGGTTTTAAGGGAGAGGGTAAGGAGTCATTCCAGTCCTGGGAGCGGAAAGACTTACCTTAGGGGGAAAAAAGGAACGGGTATACACTCGCGCACACACACATATCCATCCACACATATACAGACACAAGCAGACATATTTAAAGACAAAGAGTTTGGGCAGAGATGTCAGTCGAGGCAGAAGTGCAGAGGCAAAGATGTTGTTGAATGACAGGTGAGGTATGAGTGGCGGCAACTTGAAATTAGCGGAGATTGAGGCCTGGTGGATAACGGGAAGAGAGGATATATTGAAGAGCAAGTTCCCATCTCCGGAGTTCGGATAGGTTGGTGTTGGTGGGAAGTATCCAGATAACCCAGACGGTGTAACACTGCGCCAAGATGTGCTGGCCGTGCACCAAGGCATGTTTAGCCACAGGGTGATCCTCATTACCAACAAACACTGTCTGCCTGTGTCCATTCATGCGAATGGACAGTTTGTTGCTGGTCATTCCCACATAGAATGCATCACAGTGTAGGCAGGTCAGTTGGTAGATCACGTGGGTGCTTTCACACGTGGCTCTGCCTTTGATTGTGTACACCTTCCGGGTTACAGGACTCGAGTAGGTGGTGGTGGGAGGGTGCATGGGACACGTTTTACACCGGGGGTGGTTACAAGGGTAGGAGCCAGAGGGTAGGGAAGGTGGTTTGGGGATTTCATAGGGATGAACTAAGAGGTTACGAAGGTTAGGTGGACGGCGGAAAGACACTCTTGGTGGAGTGGGGAGGATTTCATGAAGGATGGATCTCATTTCAGGGCAGGATTTGAGGAAGTCGTATCCCTGCTGGAGAGCCACATTCAGAATCTGATCCAGTCCCGGAAAGTATCCTGTCACAAGTGGGGCACTTTTGTGGTTCTTCTGTGGGAGGTTCTGGGTTTGAGAGGATGAGGAAGTGGCTCTGGTTATTTGCTTCTGTACCAGGTCAGGAGGGTAGTTGCGGGATGCGAAAGCTGTTGTCAGGTTGTTGGTGTAATGCTTCAGGGATTCCGGACTGGAGCAGATTTGTTTGCCACGAAGACCTAGGTTGTAGGGAAGGGACCGTTTTATGTGGAATGGGTGGCAGCTGTCGTAATGGAGGTACTGTTGCTTGTTGGTGGGTTTGATGTGGACGGACGTGTGAAGCTGGCCATTGGACAGGTGGAGGTCAACGTCAACGAATCTGCTCCAGTCCGGAATCCTTGAACCATTACACCAACAACCTGAAAACAGCTTTTGCATCCCGTAACTACCCTCCCGACCTGGTACAGAAGCAAATAACCAGAGCCACTTCCTCATCTCCTCAAACCCGGAACCTTCCACAGAAGAACCCCAAAAGTGCCCCACTTGTGACAGGATACTTTCCGGGACTGGATCAGATTCTGAATGTGGCTCTCCAGCAGGGATACGACTTCCTCAAATCCTGCCCTGAAATGAGATCCATCCTTCATGAAATCCTCCCCACTCCACCAAGAGTGTCTTTCCGCCGTCCACCTAACCTTCGTAACCTCTTAGTTCATCCCTATGAAATCCCCAAACCACCTTCCCTACCCTCTGGCTCCTACCCCTGTAACCGCCCCTGGTGTAAAACCTGTCCCATGCACCCTCCCACCACCACCTATTCCAGTCCTGTTACCCGGAAGGTGTACACGATCAAAGGCAGAACCACGTGTGAAAGCACCCACGTGATTTACCAACTGACCTGCCTACACTGTGAAGCGTTCTATGTGGGAATGACCAGCAACAAACTGTCCATTCGCATGAATGGACACAGGCAGACAGTGTTTGTTGGTAATGAGGATCACCCTGTGGCTAAACATGCCTTGGTGCACGGCCAGCACAGTGTTACACCGTCCGGGTTATCTGGATACTTCCCACTAACACCAACCTGTCAGAACTCCGGAGATGGGAACTTGCCCTTCAGCATATACTCTCTTCTCGCTATCTGCCAGGCCTCAATCTCCGCTAATTTCTAATTTCAATCTGCCGCCGCTCATACCTCACCTGTCTTTCAACATCATCTTTGCCTCTGTACTTCCGTCCCGACTGACATCACTGCCCAAACTCTTTGCCTTTACAAATGTCTGCTTGTGTCTGTGTATGTGTGGATGGATATGTGTGTGTGTGCAAGTGTATACCTGTCCTTTTTCCCCCTAAGGTAAGTCTTTCCGCTCCCGGGATTGGAATGACTCCTTACCCTCTCCCTTAAAACCCATATCCTTTTGTCTTTCCTTCTCCTTCCCTCTTTCCTGACGAGGCAACCGTTGGTTGCGAAAGCTAGAATTTTGTGTGTATGTTTGTGTTTGTTTGTGTGTCTATCGACCTGCCAGCGCTTTTGTTTGGTAAGTCTCATCATCTTTCTTTTTAAATATATTTTTCCCACGTAGAATGTTTCCCTCTATTCCCTCTAATATATATATATATATATATATATATATATATATATATATATATATATATATATATATATATATAGAGGGAAACATAATGAAAAAATATATCTAAAAACAAAGGTGATGTAACCCACCAAACGAAAGCGTTGGTATGTTGATAGACACACAAACAAACACAAACACACACAAGCTTTCGCAACCCACCGTTGCTTCATCAGGAAAGTGGGAAGGAGAGGGAAAGACAAAAGGATGTGGGTTTTAAGGGAGAGGGTAAGGAGTCATTCCAATCCCGGGAGCGGAAAGACTTACCTTAGGGAGAAAAAGGACAGGTATACACTCGCACACACACACACACACACACATCCATCTGCACATATACAGACACAATATATAAAAACAAAGATGCTGTAACTTACCAAACGAAAGCGTTGGTACGTTGATAGAGACAATAAACACACAAACACACACACACAAATTTCAAGCTTTTGCAACCCACAGTTGCTTCGTCAGGAAAGAGGGAAGGAGAGGGAAAAACAAAAGTATGTGGGCTTTAAGGGATAGGGTAAGGAGTCAATCCAATCCTGGGAGGGGAAATACTTACCTTAGGGGGAAAAAAGGACAAGTATACACTCGCACACACACATATCCATCCACACATATACAGACACAGGCAGAGATATGTAAATGCATTAACATATTTCTGCCTGTGTCTGTATATGTGCGGATGGATGTGTGTGAGTGTATACCTGTCCTTTTTTCCCCACAAGGTAAGTCTTTCCACTCCCGGGATTGGAATGACTCCTTACCCTCTCCCTTAAGGCCCACATACTTTAGTCTTTCCCTCTCCTTCCCTCTTTCCTGATGAAGCAACCTTGGGTTGCGAAAGCTTGAAATTGGCGTGTGTTTGTGTATTTATTGCCTCTATCAACGTACCAACACTTTTGTTTGGTAAGTTCCAGCATCTTTGTTTTCAGATATATTTTTCCCATGTGGAATGTTTCCCTATATATATATATATATCTAAAAAGAAAGATGATGAGACTTACCAAACAAAAGCGCTGGTAGGTCGATACACACACAGACAAACACAAACATACAAACAAAATTCAAGCTTTCGCAACCAACGGTTGCCTCATCAGGAAAGAGGGAAGGAGAGGGAAAGACGAAAGGATTTGGGTTTTAAGGGAGAGGGTAAGGAGTCATTCCAATCCCGGGAGCGGAAAGACTTACCTTAGGGGGAAAAAAGGACAGGTATACACTCGCACATACACACATATCCATCTGCATATACACAGACACAAGCAGACATTTGTCATTATATTCATATATTCTTATATATATATACATACACCTAAGAACAAAGATGATGTGACTTACCAAATGAAAGTGCTGGCAGGTCGACAGACACACAAACGAACACAAACATACACACAAAATTCAAGCTTCGTCAGGAAAGAGGGACAAAGCAACTGTTTGTTGCGAAAGCTTGAATTTTGTGTGTATGTTTGTGTTTGTTTGTGTGTCTATCGACCTGCCAGCGCTTTTGTTTGGTAAGTCTCATCATCTTTGTTTTTAGATATATTTTTCCCATGCGGAATGTTTCCCTCTATTATATTTAAAACATTGAAAGATCATAAATGATGAAACTTCCTGGCAGATTAAGACGGTGTACTGGACCGAAACGTGAACTCGGGACCTTTGCCTTTCGCGGGCAAGTGCTCTACCAACTGAGCTACCCAAGCACGACTCACACCCTGTCCTCACAGCTTTAATTCCGCCAGTACCTCGTCTCCCCTACCTTCCAAATGATGTCATAAAAGAAAGAAGATATCAGAGGATACTGCAAGAGCATCGGAATTTCGTGAACCATACTAAAATGTGCACATTTAAAGTGCATACTTAAAGGGCACATTCGTATGTCCAGATTCCGATTGAAATAGACCCCAACGTGATATTAAGCTTTCGGGATGTAAATTTTCTTGGAGCACCAGTACTGTATTATAACATGTTTGGTTCTTTATTATGGTATAATGCCGTACGTGCTAGAAAATGAAAACGTGACCTTGAAATGCAGCGAACAGTTGAAACTAGCCAGTACTGTGGAATTAAACATTTCATTTCAAATACGTTGACTGCCTCTGTGGAAAAGTTTAACAAAAGTCAAATTTCTTTAGCAAACAGACAAAAATAACTTCATTGTTCCACAAGGCAATTAATGCTTGACTGTCAGAAAGGTGGAAATAAAATAAAATCTGAAACTAATTATATATTTCAGCCTTCCGTAATTATGTGAATGTGTTTTAATTCACTTGATAGCTCCCGGCCACAGATACCCATTTTTTTTTTTTTTTTTTTTTTTTAATTTTGATGTGAGAGTGAATGAAGGGGAAACAGCAAAATCACTAAATGTAAACATGGGTCCTGTGGAGACTACCCACTATAGCTCAGACTACTCTGCACATCAGCCCCGGATCTACGACATTTTTGAACTGGGTCAATACTAAAAAAAATCGAATTTTCAAAATATGTTCATCATGTAGTGCACATCTTTCTGAAAAGTCTGAAACATAAAACACATGTATTCAAGGAAATGTAAGCCATATTATTTAGTCTTAAGTATGCCAAAGTGCAGTGACATGCCTCTTCATAAAGCATTTTTATATTGCACGTCCAAACTATATTCAGGAAAGTGGAAACTGAAATGTCCTGTCGTGCCTCTCCTGCTCTCAGTCGGCCGGTTTGACAGCCCGCCCCTCTTAAAAAAATTTCGCAATTAATCGAGAGAAGAAGAATTCTTCAGAAAATCTGAACTCTTTATTGCCTATTAGTTAATAACTTGCTGTTTTGTCTGACATAAAATTAAATATGCGATATATAAAACCAATACTGACAAGAGATAAGCAAGAAATTACACATTTCTTCAAACCTTAGCTCCTAGCATTTTTTTCTCTCTAATCTTGCTACAGCTTTATGTGGCATACTTTCCTTTCTACAAAAGAATCTATTACCTCATCAAAGTTCATCAAACGTTTTGTTACATGAAAAATCGAAATGTCGTTATCTAATAATGAAAAAGCTGTTAATACAAATAATACCCAAGACTGGTGTGGTTTCTCGATCTGATTACATCTATTTTGTCACTGTCTGCTAGATAAAACAAAATAGGCCTTTCTAATATGGCAGCAATTTTGTAACACACCAAATAAATGAGACTGTTTTGGCACAAATGGCCATTTTTATAACACGGCAGCATATAATCCAATAAGTACCAATATCAAATGCCTATTAGGCCTACTACAAGCAAAAAGCTTTATGTTAGGAAATAGTTTCATATTTCATTCATACGCACCAGCTTCTCAAGCATGAGATTGAAAAGTAGTATTATGAAATTTTTATATAAATTTGGAATAGTCTTATTCTTCCATAATTTGTGTGATGTCCCCGTTACTTCTCCTTCCTCATTCTAGAAAACAATTGTGTCATCACCAATTCTGCAGCTATTCCTGCCATTGTCAAAATTTGTTCACCAATTAACTTCACTAACCCTGCCAGAATCACAGGTTTAGTAATTTTAGGTATTTTCCGGTTGGGCGTTATTACATGTTTGAACAACACGTTTTCCGTGTTACTTCCAGAATAGAACTTACATGGCAGCTAGCCGGGGACTGTACTACTGGTCCTTACTAGTGTGCGATCTGGCAAAAACTTTTCTGTCAAAATTTTGTTTTCTTATATACACCAAGAAGATAATACATAATCTTTCTCACCTGTTATTCCTGTCAGTCATTTATTTCCATTCTGGTGGTCTGAATCTATGGATTTCGCTAGTAATTATAACAATGCTGATCATTCGCAAACCCAATCAATGACTTAATCAGATAGTGATTGGCATTCATCCGTACGGCTTTACTCCCTCAGCTCGTATAGCCCTGTCCCCTTTTGTCTACAGAAAGTTTATTTCTAGATGCGACGAGGATTCTCCTGACAGAGACATGACGTACACTACGCATGCATTCAAAAGTCAACTTATGATTCATTCAGAAATCAACTTAAAATGTGTTCAAAAATGTTAAAAAAACCAACAGGGAAGCATTCCAAAATCATATGACTAATCAATAGGCAAACATGAGCTGTATGCTAGGTGCTTTGTGAAACAAGTTTTTTTCCTCAAGAATATGAATTTGGTGCCCCCTTTTCCCAGTAGCATCCAGCAGCTTGCTGCGACTGATTGCACAGCCAACAGCCACGTTTCTGTTGCCAGAAGTGGGAGAATCTACTACTCAAACGTGACTCAACTGCACATGTGTATGAGCCTGCATGTAACTGCTAAAACAAATCAAATGTAAACAGTTGCGACTTCATGCTCATTGGAGGCAATTTGTTGTTTTGAAGCACTGCATAGTCTTCCTAAACCCTTTGACACATTTTCAATTGGCAGACGCTTGCATGAGCACTGTGCGTCGTTGTTGTATATGGCACATTTCCTTTGCAATTTAAGTTATTTTCCTTTTTTTCTCTGGTTTATGTTTTATTGTTGAAGTATTATTCTGCAGTAGCGGGATACAGCAATATCCTTTGTTAGAGCATCAGTTCTTACCAGTCAAAATTACAAAAATTTAGCTGAAAACTAAAACAATGAAAAACCTCCCGGGATTCTAAAAATATCCTGGGTTTTTCCCGGTTTTCTCTCGGATGAAAAAATTCCTGGGTTTTTCGCGGATCTCCCAGTTTTCCTGGGTCATATACACTCTGAATCTATAGCCTCCAGCTATTAGGAACCAGATGATTATATGAAACCGAAAAATTATGACTCAGTGTTATACTTCCTTGTATAGCCATTCACAAAGCCCATAATTCTTGTACTTAACATGGTAGCTGTAATCATTACAATATTTATTTGTAGTGCTTATCTTTAATTTTCTTCTGTCATTGACAGTTTTACTTACTGTAAAACTAAGAAATGATTTTAGGACAAACTGATGAGAACTTCACTTTTCATTTTCGTTTTTAATGACACTTTTGCAAAACTTTCTGAATACAACATGTAGGGTAACTTTCAACAATATGTTCAGTAATATTCAAACTAACACTGCTCTTGAGTATTGCCTACTGAACTGCATGAGCTCCAGCTACCAGGCATTTGCACATTCTAAGAAGTGGAGAGAGAGAGAGAGAGAGAGAGAGAGAGAGAGAGAGAGAGAGAGAGAGAGAGCGTGTGCGTGTGTGTTTTCTCTCCTCATCTGCTATATTACACATGTGACACGCTATTCCCTAATCTTTTTTGACTTTACATTAAAATGATTGGCATTTAATCTTAGCACCACTGATGGCTGAACAAAGGCAAATTAATAACTGAATGCAATACATGTTTGGTCAGTGCACTTACACGAAAAACAAGAGAAATTTTTTTCTACTTTGTTCTGTTTCAGTGACAGGCCATTTCTGTATTGCTGGTCATCAATAAATTACCACTACAATGTCACAGAGTTCTATTGCCATCACATTATACTGAATAGCTTGACATTGCATTTTATTCATTCTTCAGAAGGAAACACCTCATACCCCGCAAAGTCTTGAAGCTATTCGGAGGAATATACTTCAAGGCTTCAAGCAAAAAAGCTGTAGGAGGTACTTCATCAGTCTGAATATTTTTTTAGAATGTCATTTGGTGACTAAATAACTCAGTACCAAATGCATAACTTATGCTCAAAACACGTAGTTGCTTTCCTTCTTTAAAAAAGTCACAAATCCAGGTAGAAAAATCAAATATTTAAACTGCAGCCGTGGTTACTGAGGATAAGGAGATTCCTCTCTTTGCTGATTATCTCAACATATCTTTAAAACAGTTATTTACTGACTGAATTAAGTTTCATTTCAAGGTGAATTATTATTAATGTTAAGGTATTTTTCATTAACATTAGTGATTTTTCCTGATATGAGATTAGTAATTTAGACTACAGTTCCTTGTTACAAGGATTGAGTACTTTTAAGAAATTTCTTGATTGAATTAATGACAAATTTAAATCTTGATTTTATATAATAATAAGCAGACTTGATGCCTTCAGATGAGCTGGCAACAATAAATGAATTTAGAAAAATTTGACTGAGTATAATGCAAAGTAGACTCGATGTCGTCTGAAGTCTGGTTGGCAGTAGATGAATTTAGAATTTTTTTTACAGAATAAAATGAAAGTAGACATGTTTACTTCAGATGGACAGATGATGGTAAATGAATTTAGAAAGTTTTTACTGAATACAAAGCAAAATAGACCCACTGACTTCAGATGCATAGGCAACGGTATACTAATTTAGAAAGTTTTTACTGAACACAAAGCAAAGTAGACTCATTGTCTCACATACTCAATGGCATCAGGATCAGCTTTGGGAAGCAGGCTAGGCTCCACCGTACCAGGTGTTGGTGTCAGGTAAGCACCAGCTCGTTATCAGCTCAGCTGCAGCAGCAGGCTTCTGGAGACAGCTGTTGATCATAGACAGACAGTTGGACTGGTGGTGGCGCAGCCATCCTGCCTCAGCAGTGTGTGACAGTTATTATGAAACAAGGTGAGAAGGGAGTAGCAATGCATGATAGAGGCTGGAAGGCAGAAAGTTACCATTGTCTAGACACCTGAACAAATCACCTATTGTCATTAAAGAAAACTTGGTATTACTTGATGTGATCATGATCCACAACTATAGGGTCTTGCGTTATTCACTGATTTCATGTTGGTGCTAGTATTTGTATTTGCTGGATTTACAAACTATTTATACTAAAAGTAGATGGATTTATTTTGCTCCTACTGGAATCCACAGTTTGGTGTTTCTTTATGTGCTTCAAATACTTCACAACATGCATGACAGGAGAATCCTTTCATGACAGGTGGGTATAACCTGTGTACAGCGAGCAGTTTAAATTTGTATGCACATTCGACACAACATGGCAACAATTAGGTATGTAGCAGAGCCCAGCATTGTTGGCTGCCATTTTGCACATGCGACTCTTTATGGTAATTCCACACAGAGCCGTGGCGGTGTTTTTTTAAGTGTCTGTGTTATAAGTGACCTACAAATTCGTTGGATTTTGTTTTTTCACTGAATACATCACCCGTCTTCACCCTATTGCAGCTGGAAAGAAGTGAGCGCTTTTTCACTGTGCACTTTCATATTATTCATTGGCACTCTGTTTTCCCATCAGTGAGAAAGATTCTTGCACAGTGTTATAGTATGCCCATTTCATTCCCCAGAAGCGTCATTTTGAAGTACAGCGTTCATGCGTGTGCTCCCTGCCGCCGTTGGATAAGCAGCTGCAGCAGCAAGTCGTATACTCCTAGCTCACTCATTTGTTACATAGTTTAATTCTTAATTTCTTTGCGTGTTTTTGGTACTTGCATTGTTTAATTCATAAATTTCAGGCGTATTATAGTATTTGAGAGTTGTAGCATCGCGTTTTAGTACTCGAATAGTGTTAAATCGCGTAGTCTCCTTCCGCCGCCGAGCAGTGTGTCAGCAGTGCACAAGTGGCAGCATTACTGCATTTACTAGGCAATCTCGTATTTTAATAACCGTTTCAATTTTGTGTCATTTTGTTTGCGCTCTCTGTAGATTAGTTCAGACGTTCTTTGCACAACAGTTTTTAGCATGGATAGGGACTGCAACTGCTGTGTTCGGATGCAGGCTGAGTTGGCATCCCTTCGCTCCCAGCTTCAGGCAGTGTTGGCTTCGGTCACACAGCTTGAGGCTGTTGCCAATGGGCATCACTGTGGGGGTCCGGATGGGGGTTTGTCGGGGACGGCCAGCTCGTCCCACGCATCCCCCGATCGGACTACGACTGTGGTTGCCCAGGATACTGCCCGCATTGAGGCTGATCCCTCACCTGTGGTAGAGTTGGAGGTCGTCTCAAGGTGTGGCAGGGGGCGAAAGACATTCCGGAGGGCTGAACGGAAGGCCTCTCCAGTTTGTCTGACGAACCGGTTTCAGGCTCTGTCTCAGGCCGATACTGATCTTCGGCCTGACATGGCTGCTTGTCCTGTTCCAGAGGTTGCCCCTCAGTCTGCAAGATCCGGGCAGTCGCAGAGGGTGGGCTTACTGGTAGTTGGGAGCTCCAACGTCAGGCGCGTAATGGGGCCCCTTAGGGAAATGGCAGCAAGGGAGGGGAAGAAAACCAAAGTGCACTCCGTGTGCATACCGGGGGGAGTCATTCCAGATGTGGAAAGGGTCCTTCCGGATGCCATGAAGGGTACAGGGTGCACCCATCTGCAAGTGGTTGCTCATGTCGGCACCAATGATGTGTGTCGCTATGTATCGGAAGAAATCCTCTCTGGCTTCCGGCGGCTATCTGATTTGGTGAAGACTGCCAGTCTCGCTAGCGGGATGAAAGCAGAGCTCACCATCTGCAGCATCGTCGACAGGACTGACTGCGGACCTTTGGTACAGAGCCGAGTGGAGGGCCTGAATCAGAGGCTGAGACGGTTCTGCGACCGTGTGGGCTGCAGATTCCTCGACTTGCGCCATAGGGTGGTGGGGTTTCGGGTTCCGCTGGATAGGTCAGGAGTCCACTACACGCAACAAGCGGCTACACGGGTAGCAGGGGTTTTGTGGCGTGGGCTGGGCGGTTTTTTAGGTTAGATGGCCTCGGGCAAGTGCAGAAAGGGCAACAGCCTCAACGGGTGCGGGGCAAAGTCAGGACATGCGGGGATCAAGCAGCAGTCGGTATTGTAATTGTAAACTGTCGAAGCTGCGTTGGTAAAGTACCGGAACTTCAAGCGCTGATAGAAAGCACCGAAGCTGAAATCGTTATAGGTACAGAAATCTGGCTGAAGCCAGAGATAAATTCTGCCAAAATTTTTACAAAGGCACAGACGGTGTTTAGAAAGGATAGATTGCGTGCAACCAGTGGTGGAGTGTTCGTCGCTGTTAGTAGTAGTTTATCCTGTAGTGAAGTAGAAGTGGATAGTTCCTGTGAATTATTATGGGTGGAGGTTACACTCAACAACCGAGCTAGGTTAATAATTGGCTCCTTTTACCGACCCCCCGACTCAGCAGCATTAGTGGCAGAACAACTGAGAGAAAATTTGGAATACATTTCACATAAATTTTCTCAGCATGTTATGGTCTTAGGTGGAGATTTCAATTTACCAGATATAGACTGGGACACTCAGATGTTTAGGACGGGTGGTAGGGACAGAGCATCGAGTGACATTATACTGAGTGCACTATCCGAAAATTACCTCGAGCAATTAAACAGAGAACCGACTCGTGGAGATAACATCTTGGACCTACTGATAACAAACAGACCCAAACTTTTCAACTCTGTAAGTGCAGAACAGGGAATCAGTGATCATAAGGCCGTTGCAGCATCCCTGAATATGGAAGTTAATAGAAATATAAAAAAAGGGAGGAAGGTTTATCTGTTTAGCAAGAGTAATAGAAGGCAGATTTCAGACTACCTAACAGATCAAAACGAAAATTTCTGTTCAGACACTGACAATGTTGAGTGTTTATGAAAAAAGTTCAAGGCAATCGTAAAATGCGTTTTAGACAGGTACGTGCCGAGTAAAACTGTGAGGGACGGGAAAAACCCACCGTGGTACAACAACAAAGTTAGGAAACTACTGCGAAAGCAAAGAGAGCTTCACTCCAAGTTTAAACGCAGCCAAAACCTCTCAGACAAACAGAAGCTAAACGATGTCAAAGTTAGCGTAAGGAGGGCTATGCGTGAAGTGTTCAGTGAATTCGAAAGTAAAATACTAGGTACCGACTTGACAGAAAATCCTAGGAAGTTCTGGTCTTACGTTAAATCAGTAAGTGGCTCGAAACATCATGTCCAGACACTCCGGGATGATGATGGCATTGAAACAGAGGATGACAAGCGTAAAGCTGAAATACTAAACACCTTTTTCCAAAGCTGTTTCACAGAGGAAGACCGCACTGCAGTTCCTTCTCTAAATCCTCGCACCAATGAAAAAATGGCTGACATCGAAATAAGTGTCCAAGGAATAGAAAAGCAACTGGAATCACTCAACAGAGGAAAGTCCACTGGACCTGACGGGATACCAATTTGATTCTACACAGAGTACGCGAAAGAACTTGTCCCCCTTCTAACAGCCGTGTACCGCAAGTCTCTAGAGGAACGGAAGGTTCCAAATGATTGGAAAAGAGCACAGGTAGTCCCAGTCTTCAAGAAGGGTCGTCGAGCAGATGTGCAAAACTATAGACCTATATCTCTGACGTCGATCTGTTGTAGAATTTTAGAACATGTGTTTTGCTCGAGTATCATGTCGTTTTTGGAAACTCAGAATCTACTATGTAGGAATCAACATGGATTCCGGAAACAGCGATCGTGTGAAACCCAACTCGCTTTATTTGTTCATGAGACCCAGAAAATATTAGATACAGGCTCCCAGGTAGATGCTATTTTTCTTGACTTCCGGAAGGCGTTCGATACAGTTCCGCACTGTCGCCTGATAAACAAAGTAAGAGCCTACGGAATATCAGACCAGCTGTGTGGCTGGATTGAAGAGTTTTTAGCAAACAGAACACAGCATGTTGTTATCAACGGAGAGACGTCTACAGACATTAAAGTAACCTCTGGCGTGCCACAGGGGAGTGTTATGGGACCATTGCTTTTCACAATATATATAAATGACCTAGTAGGTAGTGTCGGAAGTTCCATGCGGCCTTTCGCGGATGATGCTGTAGTATACAGAGAAGTTGCAGCATTAGAAAATTGTAGCGAAATGCAGGAAGATCTGCAGCGGATAGGCACTTGGTGCAGGGAGTGGCAACTGACCCTTAACATAGACAAATGTAATGTATTGCGAATACATAGAAAGAAGGATCCTTTATTGTATGATTATATGATAGCGGAACAAACACTGGTAGCAGTTACTTCTGTAAAATATCTGGGAGTATGCGTGCGGAACGATTTGAAGTGGAATCATCATATAAAATTAATTGTTGGTAAGGCGGGTACCAGGTTGAGGTTCATTGGGAGAGTCCTTAGAAAATGTAGTCCATCAACAAAGGAGGTGGCTTACAAAACACTCGTTCGACCTATACTTGAGTATTGCTCATCAGTGTGGGATTCGTACCAGATCGGGTTGACGGAGGAGATAGAGAAGATCCAAAGGAGAGCGGCGCGTTTCGTCACAGGGTTATTTGGTAACCGTGATAGCGTTACGGAGATGTTTAACAAACTCAAGTGGCAGACACTGCAAGAGAGGCGCTCTGCATCGCGGTGTAGCTTGCTCGCCAGGTTTCGAGAGGGTGCGTTTCTGGATGAGGTATCGAATATATTGCTTCCCCCTACTTATACCTCCCGAGGAGATCACGAATGTAAAATTAGAGAGATTAGAGCGCGCACAGAGGCTTTCAGACAGTCGTTCTTCCCGCGAACCATACGCGACTGGAACAGGAAAGGGAGATAATGACAGTGGCACGTAAAGTGCCCTCCGCCACACACCGTTGGGTGGCTTGCGGAGTATAAATGTAGATGTAGATGTCTGTGCTCATTGTTTTCTTCACTTAAACTAGCATTGCCTTCATTCTAATACTCCTTGGGACATGATAACCACTACTTACAAAGTACTTTCATTATACATGCTCTTCTTTTATGAGGTACAATGATAGGGAACACATAGATTTTTTTAAGTGTGGGTATTGTTAATCAATGGTTTTTTTCCCAGTTGTGGAATATATACGCCAGACACTTACATCTTGGCTCAGGACTCAAGTTTTCTAGACCCGCACATGATGTGACTTAAGGTACCTAACCTACAGAATGAAACATAAAATAGCAAAACACAAAGAATACAAGTGACACAAATGGTCATGGTATAAGAGAAATTTCCTAATTACTTCACACTATCAAACGTCTATGAAAACAACCCATGACTTACTTTGCGTTTTGATACCATACGAGCACGAGTACAAAAAAATAACTGAAACAACATTACAAGAAGAAGACAAGTCATTACTTAAATCTAGAGTGGATTATAAAAAATATGATGTAATAATCTGCAATTTAAGTAATCATTTCCTTTGGCTTTTCATTTAAACCAAAGAATGTCACTGTGCACAATTTTTCAGACTGTTATTTCAGTGCACGCAAAATATTCTGCTATTGGCAAAAGATTTTCAATTCCAGGTAGTCCATAGCACCAGATCTATGTATAACCAATAGATTATGATACCAGTGTACAGCTTTAAATTTTCTCCTATGTTAAGGCTTTGGCTGTTTCACCACACTGATTGACTACTCTGTCACTTCTTGGTAGAATATTTTACACATAAAATATTTTCACTGTTAAGTAATAAAATAAATCTAAATTCTAAATCAATATTTGCAACACAGAGAAATTTACAGAAGCAGCACTAAATGGCCTAGTAGCTAAGTGTATTTTTCATTACACAGCTAAATTAAGTTGTGCCTTGGAATCTACTTTCATAGTTATGATCACTCAACCACTCAGAGTAATCAGCAAATGTTCAAATTAGAATACAATATTTTAAAACATGAGAATACATTATGGTTTCATCTTACAAACAGTTCATGTGACACATTGGTCAAGATTGCATTTTCATGAAATTCATGGGCTTTCACACAGTTCCTTTCAAAACAAGACAGCACACTATCATATAAACATAATTTCTAACACCCACACTATGGGTTTGCTAGTGAAAACTTGAACAAATGACAGTAAAAACTTTGCCAGTTCAGCCCTCTGATGTTCATAAAGGAACTCATATTCTTGCACATTGGTTTAAATACTATTGGTACCAGGCATATTGGTGCCGAAGAAGCTCAGTAGCACCGTGGTGTAGTGGTTATGATACTAAACTGTTGCATGCAGGGTCATGAGTTCAAAACTCACATGGACTGTAGAATTTTAATTTCTGTATTCGGTTCGAGTACATTCTAGAAGTATCCACAAATGCCAAGAATCATTGTACTGGAATGTTCGGTATCTGTATACATACCGTATGTGTTCTGGCTGGAGGCAGCTCACTCCGAACTCTTGTATGTGCAAGTGCTGAATAAACCTTTGTTAGATGAAGTTAGTGTTCATCATTCATCTACTCACACCTTCCTCTACGTGCCACTTTTCTGGTGGAGGTGCTGGGTATTGGAACTTGTGATAGCGCACATTATCGATGACGCAGTGGCTCCCATCACGTCACGACAGAGCTGCCTTTTATGAGGTGAGAAACCTGAGTTTGAGCCATATTCAACAGATCAAAATCTATCAGAGAACGAAGAAGAAGAGGATGTTATGATGACAGAAACTGTGTGCCACCACATGAGACATCCTTCTGGGTTCTCTGGTGACGATGGCCTAGATCCAAACAAGTGGCTGAAGGTATATGAGCATATTGCCAAATTTAACAAATGGGATGACACCGTATATTTGGCTAACATATTTTTCTACTTGAAGGGTACTGCCAAACAACGGTATGAGAACAACGAGGAGAAGTTCACAAGCTGAGAAGTATTCCAGGCAGAACTGCACAAGTATTTTGGCAACACACAATGACAGAAGTACAAGGCTGAGGACATGTATCTAGCCCTAATACTGAAGAAGGTTTCAACAGCAGATGACTTCATACAAAGGGTGCCAGTACATCGAGACAATGCATCGAAAAATAATTACACACAAGAAGTTTGAATGGCTTCCAAACATCGTATCAATGTCTGTGATGGAGAAAGCAACTGATTTCACAAGTGTTCTTTGTCAGATAGTGAGAGAGGAAGTTGAGATTGCACTTGGATTGCACGGCGAGCAAAACCCCGAGATGCTTCAAGAGGTCATAAGGGAGGAAGTGGAACAGACATTGAACCCAATCTCTCATCCTTCATTTCCCTTTAAAATGATGAAACCATCGAGACCCAGGCAGAGTTATGTTCCTACAATGCCTCATGAGGACCAAGGATAACCAACCAGTATGTTTCCACTGTGGATGACCGGGACATACAGTGCGCTATTGTTGAGAAAGGTGGCAGATATTTGATGATGCCTGCACCAGAAGACAGCAGATCAATCTTAGCCGATGCCAACTCCAGGACGACAAAGATGAACAAGAAGATGTGGGTGCAGGATGACATAGGTCACCATCACCGCAAGCTAGCCGCTGGAGAGATTGCTCCCCAACATGCAGATCAAGGTCTCCATCGCTGTTTAGAAGCTCCAGCCAATCACCTAGCCGCCATAACCTGGAAAACTAAAGAGTGCAATCTTCCTAGGGGGTGAGGCCGCCGAAGAGAAAAATCCTCCGCTGTTGATTACTACAAAAATTATAGGAAACTACATCAATATCCTCGTGGATGGCCGACCAGCCCCAGCTCCTGTGGACTCTGGGGCATCATATTCAGTCATTTCGGAGAAGTACCATCGCCAGTTGCAGAAAACTGTATTTGTCGACAACAAAACGTCTCTGCTGAAGGTGGCTAATGGGAAATGTGTAACACCTACAAGAAGATGTGTCATTCTGGTGGGTGTAAGTGTCCATACACAGCCCTTAGAATTCATCACCTTACAAGAGTGTAGTCATGACATCATTCTCGGATGGGACTCTTTCAAAGCTTCTCAGGCAATTATAAATTGTGGTCGCTCGAAGATTATGCTAGATGAGATGAGTTACTGTGGACAGGAAGATGCGCATCCGAGTGTGTGGAGACTATGTGTGCTGATTGAAGGGATCATTCCTGCAGTCAGCACTAGACAGGTAACTGTCACATGTCATGCCATGCATCAACCCATGGATCTTGTAGTGGAATGTAAGAGAAGCATACCACTGAAGAAAAACTTGGTCATCCCAGCCTCTGCCGTCTTGTTTAAGAACAGTTTTGGTGAATTGTGGATAGTTAACTGTTGCCGAGAACTGCAGATCCTTCCAAGATGTGTGTGCAGAGGAAACACTGAGCCGTTAATTGAAGAACAGCTGAGCATCATAGAAACCTCCCATGCCAAGTCTGTGGGCAAAATTAGCGTTACGACTATGAGACAAGATCTTCTAGCATTGATGTCGGTTTGCAGTAGGGTTTTGGAACATATACTGTATTCAAACATTATGAATCACCTTGAAGGGAACGGTCTATTGATACGTAATCAGCATGGTTTCAGAAAACATCGTTCTTGTGCAACGCAGCTAGCTCTTTATTCACACGAAGTAATGGCCACTATCGACAGAGGATCTCAAGTTGATTCCA
The DNA here is from genome assembly GCF_023864275.1 of Schistocerca cancellata. NCBI lineage: Eukaryota > Metazoa > Arthropoda > Insecta > Orthoptera > Acrididae > Schistocerca > Schistocerca cancellata. The sequence goes on along the minus strand of NC_064626.1, from coordinate 1,138,054,185 downwards.
TATTTCTGGATTTCCGGAAAGCTTTTGACACTGTTCCTCACAAGCGACTTCTAATCAAGCTGCGGGCCTATGGGGTATCGTCTCAGTTGTGCGACTGGATTCATGATTTCCTGTCAGGAAGGTCGCAGTTCGTAGTAATAGATGGCATAGATGGCAAATCATCGAGTAAAAGTGAAGTGATATCAAGTGTTCCCCAGGGAAGCGTCCTGGGACCTCTGCTGTTACTGATCTATATAAATGACCTGGGTGACAATCTGAGCAGTTCTCTTAGGTTGTTCGCAGATGATGCTGTAATTTACCGTCTAGTAAGGTCATCCAAAGACCAGTATCAGTTGCAAAGCAATATAGAAAAGATTGCTATATGGTGTGGCAGGTGGCAGTTGACGCTAAATAACGAAAAGTGTGAGGTGATCCACATGAGTTCCAAAAGAAATCTGTTGGAATTTGATTACTCGATAAATAGTACAATTCTCAAGGCTGTCAATTCAACTAAGTACCTGGGTGTTAAAATTATGAACAACTTCAGTTGGAAAGACCACATAGATAATATTGTGGGGAAGGCGAGCCAAAGGTTGCGTTTCATTGGCAGGACACTTAGAAGATGCAACAAGTCCACTAAAGAGACAGCTTACACTACACTCGTTCGTCCTCTGTTAGAATATTGCTGCGCGGTGTGGGATCCTTACCAGGTGGGATTGACGGAGGACATCGAAAGGGAGCAAAAAATGGCAGCTCGTTTTGTATTATCACATAATAGGGGAGAGAGTGTGGCAGATATGATACGCGAATTGGGATGGAAGTCATTAAAGCAAAGACGTTTTTCGTCGCGGCGAGATCTATTTACGAAATTTCAGTCACCAACTTTCTCTTCCGAATGCGAAAATATTTTGTTGAGCCCAACCTACATAGGTAGGAATGATCATCAAAATAAAATAAGAGAAATCAGAGCTCGAACAGAAAGGTTTAGTCATGCAGATGTAGATGTAGCTCAACTATTACCAGATCTCACTAAGGAACAACAGAAGAAGCTACTTGCCATTCTTCAAGAGTTCTCTGAATGATTCAATCCACAGGTGAAGAGCAAACTAGACAAATCAAATGTGAAGCACCGGATTAGCACTGGAGACCATCAACCAATAAGCCAGAGAGCATACCGTGTGTCAGCAACAGAACGTCGAATAATTCACGATGAGGTAGAGAAAATGATGAAAAATGACATCATTCAGCCTTCGCAGAGCCCATGGTCGTCACCAGTGTTCTCATCAGGAAGAATGATGGCAGTTGGTGCTTTTGTGTTGATTACAGGAAGATTAATAAGATAACTAAAAAGGACATTTACACTTTTCCATGAATTGACAATACACTAAATTGTCTGAAGGAGCCTAAGTTTTTCTCAACCGTGGACATGCACAGTAGATGAGGCTGATAATGAGAAAACTGCATTCATCACCCCTGAAGACCTGTATGAGTTTAAGGTAATGCTGTTTGGTTTGTATAATGCACCAGCAACTTTTGAACAGATGATGGATAATCTTCTAAGGCACCTGAAATGGACAATGTGTCTTTGTTATTTAGATGACATTATAGTATTCTCAGACACATTTGATGAACATATAAAAAGACTGAGGTCCATTCTTAAGTGTCTCCAACAAGGTGTACTGAAACTTAATCCAAGAAAGTGTCTCTTTAGAGAAAAAGAAATCAAAATACTTGGACACCTTGTGTCACATGAAGGTGTGCGGCCAGACCCAGAAAAGGTAAGATCTATAACAGGATTTCTTATTTCTAAAAGTATTAGAGATGTGAGAAGCTTCCTTGGATTATGTTCTTATTACTGTCATTTTGTCAAAGACTTTTGTATCAAAGCCAAGCCACTCCAAGAGTTGTTAAAAGCTGATGCTAAATTTATCTGGGGTGGTGCTCAACAAGATTCTGTCAATGTGCTGTGAAAAGCCCTGATGACTGACCCTGTACTTGGTCTGTATGATGAGAGAGCACCTATAGAACTACAGACCGATGCCAGAGGTATGGGATCAGTGCTGTTCTGGTGCAAATTTCAGATGGAAAAGAGAAGGTTATAAGCTATGCTTCTAGGACACTTACAAAAGCCGAGAGAAACGACTCAGCTACAGAAAGAGAATGTCTTGTTATGGTCTGGACCATGTGCAAATTTCGACAGTATCTCTATGGAAGGCCATTCACAGTTGTTACAGACTTTGTTGGTTGACAGGTCTTAAGGATCCAACAGGATGACTCACCAGATGGGCACTATGTATTCAAGAGTATGACATTGCCATACTGTACAAAAGTGGAAGAAAACACCAAGATGCCGACTGTCTCTCAAGAAACCCTGTGCAAGACCATCAAGACTTTGATGAAGATAGTGATTGTCTTGCTGCACTCCAGGATCTCTCTGCTGAGCAGAAGGAGGATGCCAAGATATCTCAAATTATGCTTGCCTTAAATTGGTCAGAGGATGTGAAAGGACAGTTCAAGGTAGTTAATGGATTACTTTGCAAGAAGGTGGCTACCAGTGATTCCTAAATACATGTGTTTAGATGCTCTGCACATTCCATGACACACCTGAGGTCAGACATTTAGGATTTATTAAGACATATGATAGAATCCGCAAGAGATTTTTCTGGCCAGGTTTATTTTTGAGTGTCCATCACTATGTGTCACACTGTCGAGAGTACCAGAGGAGAAAGGCAGTTTCTCAGAAACCACCTGGCCAACTCATACCGATTTCACCAGCTGAAACACCTTTCCAGCATGTTGGGATCGACCTCCTCAGACGACTTCCAATGTCTGCTAGTGGCAATAGATGGATTATTATTTGCACTGATTATCTGACATGCTATGCCACTACAAAAGCTGTGAAAACAGCTGAAGCATCTGAGGTAGCCAAATTCTTCATGGAAGACATTGTATTAAAACAAGGTGCCCAAGGTCATTAATTATGGATTGAGGGAAAGTTTTTCAGTCGAATCTTGTGACAGGGATAAACCGTCAGTGCAACATTACTCATCACATGATGACTACCTACCATCCGCAAACTAACGGGCTTACTGAACGCCTTAATAAGACCTTGGCTGACATGCTATCAATGTTCATCAATGTTGAGCAGAGCAACTGGCATGACGTGCTACCTTTCATGGCGTTTTCCTACAACACCGCCAATCAAGACACCAAAGGATTTACACCATTTTTTCTGATGCATGGGCGTAAGGCGACTATGACAATGGACACTGTGTTTCTGCTACACCCTGATGATGTGGACGACAACTACATCAGCCAGGTGTTAGCCCAAGCTGAGGAAGCTCTTTAGTTAGCTCGACTCTGCATGCTGCAGGCTCAAGAAAATGATCACCGAATGTATGACGCGAGCCACCGCCTTGTTGTCTACCAGCCTGGTGACCACGTTTGGATCTTCACTCCTGTTCTGAAGGTTGGTCTCTCTGAGAAGCTCCTCAGGCACTACTTTGGACCTTATAAGGTTGTAAGACAGTTGTCTGCTGTTACTTATGAAGTAGAAGATTTTGACCCCGACACAAGATGACGAAAGATCAGAGATGCGGTTCACATTCTTCGAATGAAGCCCTATAAGGATCATGCAACCCAGGGTAAATTTGAAACTCCAGCGACAAGCAACAAGCAGAAAGGTGACGAAGACCGTAGTGGCGAAAGAAGTTCTAAGAAGATCACCACCTGGGTGAGAATCAGTCTTCAGGAGTCAGAGTATGCAGGTCCGATGACTCGTTCCCGGACTAGGAGGACGTAACACCGAGATGCTGTTCTCTTAATGAGGGAACAATGTCACAGAAGAAGCTGAGAAGCACTGTGGTGTAGTGGTTATGATACTAAACTGTTGCATGGAGGGTCATGAGTTCAAAACTCACCTGGACTGTACAGTTTTAATTTCTGTATTCGGTTTCTAGTACATTCTAGAAGTATCCACAAATGTCAAGAATCATTGTACTGGAATGTTCTGTAGCTGTATATATACTGTATGTGTTCTGGCCAAAGGCAGTTTGCTCCACACCCTTGTATGTGCAAGTGCTGAATAGACCTTTGTTGAGTGAAGTTAGTGTTTGTCATTCATCTAATTACACCTTCTTCTATGTGACAATATCACTTTCCACGTTTGCTGACACAGGCTCATCACAGTTGTAGCCAACAAGGCCACTGTCTGCCAATGGCACCTTACTCATGACTATTTTTAACTTACGGTCTTAGCAGAATCTGTCATGATGTGCTTGAGTACAAATTAAATTCAATGCTCTATCTTTTTTCCCAATATTTAGTAGGCAAGTTTCACTTCAGAGGTCAACTCTAGCATTTCCCCGTTGTAGGAATTTCATGCCCAATAAGCATGGTATGGATAACACCTTCACAATGAAAATTGTGCACTCAATGGCTCCATTCTCAAATTTTAACTCCACTTGTGCCTGCTTTTCTAACCTCTGCCTATGGGCACCAATAGCACATACAATTTTGCACCAGCAATGTCAGACTCATAGCAGTCTCTCAGAAGCTCTCCTGCGAACCAGGAGAGCTTATGTAAAGTTTGGAAGGTAGGAGACGAGGTACTGGCAGAAGTAAAGCTGTGAAGACGGGGCGTGAGTCATGCTTGGGTAGCTCAGTTGGTAGAGCACTTGCCCGCGAAAGGCAAAGATCCTGAGTTCGAATCTTGGTCCGGCACACAGTTTTAATCTGCCAGGAAGTTTCAAAAGGATACTTGCTACTCACCATATAGTAGAGATGCTGAGTCTCAGACAGGTACAACAAAAAGGCACAACTCACACACACAAGACCACAGTCTCTGGCAGGCCTCAGCAACCAGAGACTGCAGTCATGTAGATTAGATCAGATTAGATTAGATTAATACTAGTTCCATGGATCATGAATATGATATTTCGTAATGATGTGGAATGAGTCAAATTTTCCAATACATGACATAATTAAGATAATTTAGCAACATAATTAAGTTAATATAACAACTTTTTTATTTTTTTATTTTATTTTTAATTTTTTTAAATAATTTTTTGGTTTGGTTTTTTTTTTCTTTTTTAAAAAAATTTATATCTAAAAATTCCTCTATGGAGTAAAAGGAGTTGTAATTCAGAAATTCTTTTAATTTCTTCTTAAATACTTGTTGGTTATCTGTCAGACTTTTGATACTATTTGGTAAGTGACCCAAGACTTTAGTGGCAGTATAATTCACCCCTTTCTGTGCCAAAGTTAGATTTAATCTTGAATAGTGAAGATCATCCTTTCTCCTAGTATTGTAGTTATGCACACTGCTATTACTTTTGAATTGGGTTTGGTTGTTAATAACAAATTTCATAAGAGAGTATATATACTGAGAAGCTACTGTGAATATCCCTAGATCCTTAAATAAATGTCTGCAGGATGATCTTGGATGGACTCCAGCTATTATTCTGATTACACGCTTTTGTGCAATAAATACTTTATTCCTCAGCGATGAATTACTCCAAAATATGATGCCATATGCAAGCAATGAGTGAAAATAGGCGTAGTAAGCTAATTTACTAAGATGTTTATCACCAAAATTTGCAATGACCCTTATTGAATAAGTAGCTGAACTCAAATGTTTCAGCAGATCATCAATGTGTTTCTTCCAATATAATCTCTCATCAATGGACATACCTAAAAATTTTGAATATTCTACCTTAGCTATATGCTTCTGATTAAGGTCTATATTTATTAATGGCGTCATACCATTTACTGTCGGAACTGTATGTACTGTGTCTTATCAAAATTCAGTGAGAGTCCGTTTACAAGGAACCACTTTGTAATTTTCTGAAAGACATTATTGACAATTTCATCAGTTAATTCTTGTTTGTCAGGTGTGATTACTATACTTGTATCATCAGCAAAGAGAACTAACTTTGCCTCTTCATGAATATAGAATAGCAAGTCATTAATATATATTAAGAACAACAAGTTGCATTTGTTCATTTTCTGGCAGTCTTTTTGCTGTGCCTATCTGTGACTCAGGTATCTCTGCTACATGGTGAGTAGCAACTGTTGTTGTTGTCATGGTCTTGAGTTCAGGGATTGGTTTCAGACAGCTCTCTATGCTACTCTATCCTGTGCAAGCCTCTTCATCTCTGAGTAACTATTGCAACCTATATCCTTCTGGATCTGGTTAGTGTATTCATCTCTTGGTCTCCCTCTAAGATTTTTTCCCTCGATGCTTTCCTCCAAGACTAAATTGGTGATCAAGGGATCAGCGTGGAGGGTAAAAGTTGTAGAGGGAGACCAAGAGATGAATACACTAGGCAGATTCAGAAGGATGTAGGTTGCAGTAAGTACTGGGAGATGAAGAAGCTTGCACAGGATAAAGTAGCATGGAGAGCTGCATCAAAAGCAGTCTCAGGACTGAAGACCACAAAAACACAGTATAGAATTTTGTGTATTACCTAAGTGGACATTTTCCAATCTTATCTGGCTGTGAGTGAATTTTCAACTAGAAATGGTACGTAAATTTCAGACAACCCCATGATCTGGAGAGGACATTTTCAATTTTGTGCCTAAAGTGTTAGTTATATGACATGTTCCATGGACATACACCACAGTGCTTATAAATATAAGTTATTTCATTGAAGTTGTATAGTATCCTCAACCATGAGTTGAACCAAATTGATAGTGAACTTAGCTGTGTGTTTTAACACACCACATGGCGTCCTCAACTGGACTTGAGTTTTAATTGTCATAAAGAACTTTTAGTTATGTGATAGATTTTACTATATAATATACACAATTGAAGTTGTGCTATGTTAGCACATTGGACTAATATTTGAAACTACTATACACATAATCTAGTCTCCTGGAACTGAGTAGTACTTATGTAGCACACAGAACTTTATCAAATGCTCTGATGTTTTAGTAGTGTCTGACTGTGTAAGATGGTATTGTAAGCCAAGGTAGTGCCAAAAAGGAGGTAGTGCCAAAAAGGCACAGAGGACTTGCTTCTGACATATTGTATCGCATTTTTCAGTAGTGAATTTGGTATTGTAATCTACAATATTGCAAGTGGTATCAGAGGTATCGTATTACACAGTTATGATGAAAGTTACAGAAAAGACTGTTTTCAAAATAATGTTAACTTTTTAAAAACTGAGTAACTTTAGGAAGTCAATGTATAAGAGAACAAATCATTTATCTTATCATTTTCTGCATCCCCATTAAAATTTGCTGACTGTTGAGTGTTAGTTTTAAAGTTACCCCTAACACATTAATATTTTCCTTATAATTTTGTCATAGTACAAGTATTTTTTCTTTATTATTGCTAATTAGTATTTGTACAAAATTCAACAGCATAATTACATCTGACAAAATCGAAAATATTTTTTGTGAGAAGTGACCCATTTTCAAATTTCTTTTTCAAGATGAGTTAGTATTTGATTTTGCCTAATGGTTTGCCAAGTATTTGTTTCACTTAACTTCAAATCAGTTAAAAAGTCATTTTGACATTTCCTTTAAAAAAGTCAGATTCTGAGATGAAATATTTCATATATGTAATAAGGGAATGTTGGATTCTAAAGCTGATACACTGTGAAATGTTGTAGGAAATACCCTGGGAGTTGTGTCCACTCCTAAAAAATCATCAAGACCATCAGAAATATGAAGAACCATATTTACAATTCAGTGCACACCAGACACCTCTTTTTACCAGTCTTCAAGTACTCAGACCACAGAAAACTTGTTGTTGTTGTTGTGGTCTTCAGTCCAGAGACTGGTTTAATGCAGCTCTCCATGCTATTCTATCCTGTGCAAGCTTCTTCACCTCCAAGTAACTACAGCACCCTACATCCATCTGAATCTGATTAGTGTATCAATCTATTGGTCTCCCTCTATGATTTTTACCCTCTATGCTGCCCTCCAATACTAAATTTGTGATCCCTTGGAAAATATCCGACCAACTGATTCCTTCTTCTAGTCAAGTTGTGCCACAAATTTCTCTGCACCCCAATTCTATTCAGTACCTCCACATTAGTTACATGATCTACCCATCTCATCTTCAGCATTCTTCTGTAGCACCACATTTTCAAAGCTATTCTCTTCTTGTCTAAACTGTTTATTATCCATGTTTCACATCCATACATGGCTACACTCCATACAAATACTTTTACCAAAGACTTGTTGACACTTAAATCTATACCCGATGTTAACTAATTTCCCTTCTTCAGTAACGCTTTCCTTCCCATAGCCAGATTACATTTTATATCCTCTCTACTTCGACCATCATCAGTTATTTTGTTCCCCAAATAGCAAAACTCATCTATTACTTTAAATACCTCATTTCCTAATCTAATTCCCTCAGCATCACCCGACTTAATTCACCTACATTCCATTATCCTCATTGTGCTTTTATTGATATTCATCTTATATCCTCTTTTCAAGACACTATCCATTCCATTCAACTGCTCTTCCAGGTCCTTTGCTGTCTCTGACAGAATTACAATGTCATCGGCGAACCTCAAAGTTTTTATTTCTTCTCCATGGATTTTAATACCTACTCCAAATTTTTCTTTTGTTTCTTTCACTGCTTGCTCAATATAAAGATTGAATAGCATCTGGGAGATGCGACAACCCTGTCTCATTCCCTTCCCAACCACTGCTTCCCTTTCATGCCCCTCGACTCTTATAACTGCCATTTGGTTCCTGTACGAATTGTAAATAGCCTTTTGCTCCCTGTATTTTACCACTCCCACCTTCATAATTTGAAAGAGAATATTTCAGTCAACATTGTCAAGACTTTTCTAAGTCTACAAATGCTAGAAATGTAGGTTTGCCTTTTCTTAATCTATTTTCTAAGATAAGTTGTAGGGTCAGTATTGCCTCACGTGTCCCAACATTTCTACGGAATCCAAACTGATCCTCCCCGAGGTCAGCTTATACCAGTTTTTCCATTCGTCTGTAAAGAATTCATGTTAGTATTTTGCAGCTGTGACTTATTAAACTGATTGTTTGGTAATTTTCACATCTGTCAACACCTGCTTTCTTTGGGATTGGAATTATTATATTCTTCTTGAAGTCTGAGGGTATTTCGCCTGTCTCATACATCTTGCTCACCAGATGGTAGAGTTTTGTCATGACTGGCTCTCCCAAGGCCATCAGTAGCTCTAATGGAATGTTGTCTACTCCTGGGGCCTTATTTCAACTCAGGTCTTTCAGTGCTCTGTCAAACTCTTCATGCAGTATCTTATCTCCCATTTCATCTTCATCTACATTCTCTTCCATTTCCATAATATTGTCCTCAAGTACATTGCCCTTGTACAGACCCTCTATATACTCCTTCCACCTTTCTGCTTTCCCTTCTTTGCTTAGAGCTGGGTTTCCATCTGAGCTCTTGATATTCATACAAGTGGTTGTCTTTTCTCCACAGGTCTCTTTAATTCTCCTGTAGGCAGTATGATAAATGGTTTAAAGCCAACTCACTGACATTAAACTTAGAAAAGACTCACTATATGCAATTCAGAACCTGTAAGAGGTTTCCACCCAGCATATGCATAAAGTATGAATAAGAGCAGATAGAAGAGTTTGACAGTCTTAAATTCCTGGGATTACAACTTGATAATAAATTTAGTTGGGAGGAGCACACCACAGAACTGCAGAAACACCTTAACAAATCTGTATTTGCAATTCGAGTGGTAGCTGACATAAGTGACATAAAAATGAAAAAGCTTGCATACTTTGCCTACTTTCATTCCATAATGTCATATGGTATAATATCTTGGGGTAACTCTTCAAGTCAAACAAAAGTTTTCAGAGTCCAAAAGTGTGTAATATGTATTATTTGTGGAGTAAATTCACAGACGTTCTGTAGAAACCTCTTCAAAGAACTGGGTATACTAACTACTGCCTCTCAGTATATTTACTCCTTAATGAAATTTGTCCTTAATAATATATCTCTTTCTCCAACAAATAGCTCAGTTCATACATACAATGCCAGGAACAAAAATCATCTGCACAAGGACTTAAAAGCACTTACTTTAGTTCAAAAAGGGGTCCACTACTCAGGAACCCTCATCTTCAATAATTTGCCAGCAAACATAAAAAATTTAGTTACAAATAAAGATCAGTTTAAAGGGAGTCTGAAAGACTTACTAGTGGCCAACTCCTTCTACTCCATTGATGAATTTTTTAATAAAAACAAATTGTAAATAGCCTTTCATTCCATGTATTTTACCCCTCCCACCTTCAGAATTTGAAAGAGAGTATTCCAGTCAACATTGTCAAGACCTTTATAAGTCTACAAATGCTAGAAATGTAATTTTGCCTTTCCTTAACCTATCTTCTAAGACAATTCTGAGGGTCAGTATTGCCTCATGTGTTCCAATATTTCTATGAAATCCAAACTGATCTTCCCCGAGGTCAGCTTCTACCAGTTTTTCCATTCGTCTGTAAAGCATTTGTGTTAGTATTTTGCAGCCGTGACTTATTAAATTGATAGTTTGGTAATTTTCACATCTGTCAACACCTTCTTTCTTTTGGGTTGGAAATGTCATATTCTTCTTGAAGTCTGAGGGTATTTCGCCTGTCTTATACATCTTGCTCTCCAGATGGTAGAGTTTTGTCATGACTGGCTCTCCCACAGCTATCAATAGTTCTAATGGAATGCTGTCTGCTTCTGGGATCATGTTTCGACTTAGATCTTTCTGTGCTCTGTCAAACTCTTCATGCAGTATCATATCTCCCATTCATCTTCATGTACATGCTCTTCCATTTCCATAATACTACCATCAACACATTGCCTTTGTATAGACCCTCTGTTCCACCTTTCTGCTTTCCCTTCTTTGCTTAGAACTGGGTTACCATCTGATCTCTTGATATTCATACAAGTGGTTCTCTTTTCTCCAAAGGTCCCTCTAATTTTCCTGTAGGCAGTGTCTATCATACCCCTAGTGATATATGCCTCTACATCCTTACATTTGTCCTCTAGCCATCCCTGCTTAGCCATTTGGCACTTCCTGTCGATCTCATTTTTGAGATGTTTGTATTCCTTTTTGCCTGCTTCATGCCTCTCGACTCTTATACCTGCCACCTGGTTTCTGTACAAATTGTGAATAGCCTTTCATTCCCTGTATTTGACCCCTGCCACCCTCAGAATTTGAAAGACATTATTCCAGTCAACATTGTCAAAAGCTTTCTCTAAGTCTACAAATGCTAAAAACGTAGGTTTGCCTTTCCTTAATCTATCTTCTAAGATAAGTCATAGGGTCAGTATTGCCTCACATGTTCCAACATTTCTATGGAATCTGAAATGAAATTCCCCAAGGTTGGCTGCTACCAGTTTTTCCATTTGTCTGTAAAGAATTCATGTCAGTATTTTGCAGCTGTGACTTGTTAAGCTAATAGTTCAGTAATTTTCACACCAGTCAACTCCTGCTTTCTTTGGAATTGGAAATATTATATTATTCTTGAAGCTGGAGGGTATTTTGCCTGTCTCATTCATATTGCTCACCAGATGGTAGAGTTTTGTCATGGCTGGCTCTCTCAAGGCTATCAGTAGTTCTAATGGCATGTTGTCTACTCCCAGGGCCTTGTTTCGACTTAGATCTTTCAGTGCTCTGCGAAATTCTTCACGCAATATCATATCTCCCATTTCATCTTCACCTATGCCCTCTTCCATTTCCATAATACTGCCATCAAGTACATCGTCACTGTATAGACATTTGTATTCCTTTTTCCCTACTGCATTTTTGTATTTTCTTCTTTCATCAATTTAATTCAATATCTCTTCTGTTACCCAAGGATTTCTACTAACTCTCATCTTTTTGCCTACTTGATCCTCTGCTGCCTTCACTATTTCATCTCTCAAAGCTACCCATTCTTCTTCTACTATAATTTCTTTTTCCTGTTCCTGTCAATCGTTCCCTAATGCTCTCTCTGAATCTCTCTACAACCTCTGGTTCTTTCAGTTTATCCAGGTCCCATCTCCTTAAATTCCCACCTATTTGCAGTTTCTTCAGTTTTAATCTACAGTTCAGAACCAATAGATTGTGGTCAGAGTCCAAATCTGCCCCTGGAAATCTCTTAAATTTAAAACCTGGTTCCCTAATCTCTGTCTTACCATTATATCTATCTGAAACCTTCCAGTGTCTCCAGGCCTCTTCCATTGATACAACCTTCTTTCGTGATTCTTAAACCTAGTATTAGCTATGATTAAGTTATGCTCAGTGCAAAATTCTACCAGGTGGCTTCCTCTTTCATTCCTTACCCCAATTCCCTATTCACTTACTACTTCTCCTCTTCCTTTTCCTAGTATGCAATTCCAGTCCTCCATAAGTATTGAATTTTCATCTCCCTTCACTATCTGAATAATTTATTTTATCCAATCATATATTTCTTAAAATCTCTTCATCATCTGTGAAGCTAGTTGGCATATAAACTTGTACTACTGTGGTAGGTGTGGGCTTTGTGTCTATCTTGGTTACAATAATGCATTCACTGCACTGTTTGTAGTAGCTGACCCGCACTCCTATTTTTTTATTCATTATTAAACCTACTTCTGCATTACCCATATTTGATTTTGTATTTATAAACCTGTATTCACCTCACCAGAAGTTTTGTTACTCCTGTCACTGAACTTCACTAATTCTCACCATATCTAAATTTAATCTACCCAATTCCCTTTTTAAATTTTCTAACCTACCTGCCTGATTAAGATATCTGACATTGCACGCTCCGATCTATAGAGTGCCAGTTTTCTTTATCTTGATAATGACATCCTCCTGAGTAGTCCCTGCCTGGAGATCCGAATGGGGGACTATTTTACCTCCAGAATATTTTAGCCAAGAGGACACCATCATCATTTAACCATACAGTAAAGCTGCATGCCCTCGGTAGAAATTATGGCTGTAGTTTCCCCTTGCTTTCAGCCATTCACAGTACAGAAACTTATGATTTCATAAGCACTTGTGTTACTGCATGTTCTACTTTTCAAATTTGTAAATATCATGTGCACCTGTGAGTCTTTCTCTCACTGCAGAATGCGAGCAAAACTGTCAGGGGGAGGGGGTGTGTAACGTGCAATAAGCAGTTAGGAACATATATATTCACAAATTTATGATCTTATCCTTTTTTCGATATTATCTGGAATGTTTTAAAATGTGACTGTATAGTAGTATGTGTCATGCTAACACAGTGAACCCCTGTGATTAAAAGCAAATTTCATCAAATTACTGTACTACAAAAAGATATATTTCTTATGTGAATATATGTTATCATAATTTGTTCTATTGTGCTGTTGAGTAAATGTCATTTTTATGTACATTATCTTCGATTTAGTGTTCCATGTTTCAATCTTAGTATAACTGTATCTTTACTGATGTGCTTTGGAACGATGTTCACTGTGCACCAGTGTATTGTATGTTGTGTGTGTGGTGGGAAGGAAGGAAGGAAGTAAGGAAGGAGAAATGTAAAGTTTTCTGGAGTTGCATACAAATGGAATGTATTTCACTGAGTGAACATTGTAAATTTATGGCAGCACAGCATCTAGGACTATTAAATATGAAAATTACATATGAATCAGTTTTGTCATGTACATTATTCTACAAACACCTATATGGCTTCCAGACCTACAAGAGAACCTGGCTTACAGGCAGAAGAAATTCAAGCAACAGATTTAAGATCCTCAAGGAACAAAATGAGTATTTTTTCTTTAAAACTACCACTAGACTTGGCCAATATTTAATTACTCCATGAAAAATTATTACAATTAACAGTCAACCAATGTGCATAACAAAGGAGGTCATTAAACACTGTTTTTAGCCTTGTTTCACAATTTATTATTAATGTTATTGCACAATCTAGGTTTTGGGTATAAGCCCATTTTCAGGTACAATACTGATTCCCAAAGATGATAATACATCAATAAACATGATGACGAGGCAAAGATAACCTCAACTTCTTAGGTATCGATCCATAGCTTAACGTATGCTTACATCAACGACCATCCACAGCTGTATGGTTTACCGAAACTCCACAAACCAGAAGTGCCAGTCCATCCAGTGGCTTGTGCAATACATGCTCCAGTACTCAAGAGTGCCAGGAGAATGAACACCATCTTGAAGAAGAAGCTGAACTTCAAAGGGAAATATAGTATTAAGAACAGTTTAGATTTAGTTAACAGACATTAAGGTTCCAATAAATGCAAAATTAGTCTCTTTTGATGTTCATAGCTTTTTCATATGTATTCCAGTGCAAGACTGTACAGATATTGTGTCACAATCATTGTATTCACACAACATAAATCTAGAAGGGCAGCTGAGCATTTTTAGTATAGTGGAATGTTGTTTAAATCAAAATTATTTCTGCTTTCAAGAGAAGCTATTATCAGTAAACAGATGGTGTGGCAATGGGCTCACCTTAATCCCCCTTACTAGCAGAAAGCTTCATCGACAAGTGGGAGACTGATTTTCTGAAGAGAGAACCACTGGCAAAACATGTTCTGTATTGGTACAGATGTGTGTGTGTGTGTGTGTGTGTGTGTGTGTGTGTGTGTGTGTGTGGTCTTCAGTCCAGAGACTGGTTTGATGCAGCTCTCCACACTACTCTATCTTGTGCAAGCTTCTTCATCTCCCAGTACCGACTGCAACCTACATCCTTCTGAATCTGTTTAGTGTATTCATCTCTTGGCCTCCCTCTATGATTTTTACCCTCCACACTGCCTTCCAATGCTAAATTGGTGATCCTTTGATGCCTCAGGATATGCCCTACCAACTATCCCTTCTTCTAGTCAAGTTGTGCCACAAATTTCTCTTCTCTCCAATTCTATTCAATGCCTCCTCATTAGTTATGTGATCTACCCATCTAAACTTCAGCATTCTTCTGTAGCACCACATTTCAAAAGCTTCTATTCTTGTCTTGTCTAAACTATTTATTGTCCATGTTTCACTTCCATACATGGCTACACTCCATACAAATACTTTCAGAAACGACTTCCTGACACTTAAATCTATACTCGATTTTAACAAATTTCTCTTCTTCAGAAACACTTTCCTTGCCGTTGCCAGTCTACATTTTATATCCTCCCTACTTTGACCATCATCAGTTATTTTGCTCTCCAAATAGCAAAACTCATTTACTACTTTAAGCGTCTCATTTCCTAATCTAATTCCTGCAGCATCACCTGATTTAATACAACTACATTCCATTATCCTTGTTTTGCTTATGCTGATGTTCATCTTATATCCTCCTTTCAAGACACTGTCCAATCCGTTCAGCTGCTCTTCCAGGTCCTTTGCTGTCTCTGACAGAATTACAATGTCATCAGCGAACCTCAAAGTTTTTATTTCTTCTCCATGGATTTTAATTCCAACTCCGAATTTCTCTTTTGTTTCCTTTACTGCTTGCTCAATATATAGATTGAATAACATCGGGGGCAGGCTACAACATTGTCTCACACCCTTCCCAACCACTGCTTCCCTTTCATGCCCTTTGACTCTTATAACTGCCATCTGGTTTCTGTACAAATTGTAAATAGCCTTCCGCTCCCTGTATTTCACCCGTGTCACCTTCAGAATTTGAAAGAGAGTATTCCAGTCAATGTTGTCAAAAGCTTTCTCTAAGTCCACAAATGATATAAACGTAGGTTTGCCTTTCCTTAATCTATTTTCTAAGATAAGTCTTAGGGTCAGTATTGCCTCACGTGTTCCAACATTTCTACGGAATCCAAACTGATCTTCCCTGAGGTCAGCTTCTACCAGTTTTTCCATTCATCTGTTAGTATATTGCAGCTGTGGCTTATTGAATTGATAATTTGGTAATTTTTGCATCTGTCAACACCTGCTTTCTTTGGGGTTGGAATTATTATATTCTTCTTTAAGTCTGATGGTATTTTGCCTGTCTGATACATCTTGCTCACTAGATGGTAGAGTTTTGTTAGGCCTGGCTCTCCCAAGGCTGTCAGTAGTTCTAATGGAATGTTGTCTATTCCCGGGGCCTTGTTTCAACTTAGGTCTTTAGTGCTCTGTCAAACTCTTCACTCAGTATCATATCTCTTATTTCATCTTCATCTATATTCTCTTTTATTTCTATAATATTGTCCTCCAGAACATCGCCCTTCTATAGACCCTCTATATACTTCTTCCGCCTTTCTGCTTTCCCTTCTTTGCTTAGAACTGGGTTCCCATCTGAACTCTTGATATTCATACAAGTGGTTCTCTTTTCTACAAAGGTCTCTTTAATTTTCCTGTAGGCAGTATCTATCTTACCTCTAGTGATATGTGCCGCTACATCCTTCTCGTCTTTTTCCCCTACTTGATCCTCTACTACCTTCACTATTTCATCTCTCAAAGCTACCCATTCTTCTTCTACTGTATTTCTTTTCCCCATTCTTGTCAATCGTTCCCTAATGCTCTCCCTGTAGCTCTCCACAACCTCTGCTTTTTCAGTTTTTCCAGGTCCCATCTCCTGAAATTCGTATTATATTCTTCTTTAAGTCTGATGGTATTTTGCCTGTCTGATACATCTTGCTCACTAGATGGTAGAGTTTTGTTAGGCCTGGCTCTCCCAAGGCTGTCAGTAGTTCTAATGGAATGTTGTCTATTCCCGGGGCCTTGTTTCAACTTAGGTCTTTAGTGCTCTGTCAAACTCTTCACTCAGTATCATATCTCTTATTTCATCTTCATCTATATTCTCTTTTATTTCTATAATATTGTCCTCCAGAACATCGCCCTTCTATAGACCCTCTATATACTTCTTCCGCCTTTCTGCTTTCCCTTCTTTGCTTAGAACTGGGTTCCCATCTGAACTCTTGATATTCATACAAGTGGTTCTCTTTTCTACAAAGGTCTCTTTAATTTTCCTGTAGGTAGTATCTATCTTACCTCTAGTGATATGTGCCGCTACATCCTTCTCGTCTTTTTCCCCTACTTGATCCTCTACTACCTTCACTATTTCATCTCTCAAAGCTACCCATTCTTCTTCTACTGTATTTCTTTTCCCCATTCTTGTCAATCGTTCCCTAATGCTCTCCCTGTAGCTCTCCACAACCTCTGCTTTTTCAGTTTTTCCAGGTCCCATCTCCTGAAATTCGTATTATATTCTTCTTTAAGTCTGATGGTATTTTGCCTGTCTGATACATCTTGCTCACTAGATGGTAGAGTTTTGTTAGGCCTGGCTCTCCCAAGGCTGTCAGTAGTTCTAATGGAATGTTGTCTATTCCCGGGGCCTTGTTTCAACTTAGGTCTTTAGTGCTCTGTCAAACTCTTCACTCAGTATCATATCTCTTATTTCATCTTCATCTATATTCTCTTTTATTTCTATAATATTGTCCTCCAGAACATCGCCCTTCTATAGACCCTCTATATACTTCTTCCGCCTTTCTGCTTTCCCTTCTTTGCTTAGAACTGGGTTCCCATCTGAACTCTTGATATTCATACAAGTGGTTCTCTTTTCTACAAAGGTCTCTTTAATTTTCCTGTAGGCAGTATCTATCTTACCTCTAGTGATATGTGCCGCTACATCCTTCTCGTCTTTTTCCCCTACTTGATCCTCTACTACCTTCACTATTTCATCTCTCAAAGCTACCCATTCTTCTTCTACTGTATTTCTTTTCCCCATTCTTGTCAATCGTTCCCTAATGCTCTCCCTGTAGCTCTCCACAACCTCTGCTTTTTCAGTTTTTCCAGGTCCCATCTCCTGAAATTCGTACCTTTTTGCTGTTTCTTCAGTTTTAATCTACAGTTCATAACCAATAGATTGTGGTCAGAGTTCACATCTGCCTCTGGAAGTGTCTTACAATTTAAAACCTGGTTCCTGAATCTCTGTCTTACCATTATATAATCTATCTGAGATCTTCCAGTATCTCCGGGCTTCTTCCATGTATACAACCTTCGTTTATGATTCTTGAACCAAGTGTTAGCTATGATTAAGTTATGCTCTGTGCAAAATTCTACCAGGTGGCTTCCTCCTTCATTCCTTAACCCAATTCCTTATTTACCTACTACGTTTCCTTCTCTTCCTTTTCCTACTATCGAGTTCCAGTCACCCATGACTGTTTAATTTTCGTCTCCCTTCACTATCTGAATAATTTCTTTTATCTCATCATACATTTCATCAATCTCTTCGTCATCTGCAAAGCTAGTTGGCATATAAACTTGTACTACTGTGATAGGTGTGGGCTTCATATCTATCTTGGCCACAATAATGCGTTCACTATGCTGTTAATAGTAGCTTACCCGCATTCCTATTTTCCTATTCATTATTAAACCTACTCCTGCATTACCCCTATTTGATTTTGTAGTT
Organism: Schistocerca cancellata; assembly: GCF_023864275.1. NCBI lineage: Eukaryota > Metazoa > Arthropoda > Insecta > Orthoptera > Acrididae > Schistocerca > Schistocerca cancellata. The sequence goes on along the minus strand of NC_064626.1, from coordinate 1,138,035,903 downwards.
ATAACCCTGTATTCACCTGACCAGAAGTTCCTCCTGGTACTGAGCTTCTCTAATTCCCACTATATCTAACTTTAACCTATCCATTTCCCTTTTTAAATTTTCTAACCTACCTGCCTGATTAAGGGATCTGACATTCCACGCTCCGATCCGTTGGATGCCAGTTTCTTTCTCCTGATAACAATGTCCTCCTGAGTAGTCCCCACCCGGAGATCCGAATGGGGGACTATTTTACCTATTGGTACAGATTTGCAGATGATATTCTTTGTATGTGGGAAGGTTCCAATAGACAAGTCCATAAATTTGTGGAAAATATGAACCAGTGGCACACTAACATGATGGTCAGCATGGAATTGGCGGGGGGAGGGGGCAACATAAATTTCCTGGATATTAGCTTAAAGATAGATGACAGTAACCATAAATCAAAAATTTACCGAAAAGATTCCTTCACTGATTTTATATGCTGTGGTATAGAGAGTTGTACCATCAATACTATGTATATGTCATGTACAATGAGCATAAAACAGTGTTTATATATGTAGCAAATGTGTATAAAAAAATTCAATGTAAATCAGGTGTTTGACGCTTTCATGAGTAGTCAATGCTCACAGTAGTTAGGTTTCAGCCCCTTGATTATTTGATAGTGCCATACCTTAGTTCAGCATATTTTCATACTATCACATTTATACATATCATAAACTGAGGACTATATTTACTTGTGGTGCAGTCCTTTCTTATGTTTATATGGTACCTAACACGTGACAAGCATTTATCTTTCTTCACTTTAGGATGTGTCGATGCATCGTTCCCTGGAAGAAAAAACTTAACACTGATTCTTCCTAGATAAGTGTACAGTGGCTTGATGGTCACTAATGCCTCTTTCATATATTCAACCAGGTTACGAAGGTTAGGTAGTTCATCCCTATGAAATCCCCAAACCACCTTCCCTACCCTCTGGCTCCTACCCTTGTAACCGCCCCCGGTGTAAAACCTGTCCCATGCACCCTCCCACCACCACCTACTCCAGTCCTGTAACCCAGAAGGCATACACGATCAAAGGCAGAGCCACGTGTGAAAGCACCCATATGATTTACCAACTGACCTGCCTACACTGTGAAGCCTTCTATGTGGGAATGACCAGCAACAAACTGTCCATTCGCATGAATGGACACAGGCAGACAGTGTTTGTTGGTAATGAGGATAACCCTGTGGCTAAACATGCCTTGGTGCACGGCCAGCACATCTTGGCACAATGTTACACTGTCCGGGTTATCTGGATACTTCCCACTAACACCAACCTGTCAGAACTACGGAGATGGGAACTTGCCCTTCAGCATATCCTCTCTTCTCGCTATCCGCCAGGCCTCAATCTCCGCTAATTTCTAATTTCAATTTGCCGCCGCTCATACCTCACCTGTCTTTCAACAACATCTTTGCCTCTGTACTTCCGCCTCGACTGACATCTCTGCCCAAACTCTTTGCCTTTACAAATGTATGCTTGTGTCTGTGTATGTGCAGATGGATATGTGTGTTTGTGCGAGTGTATACCTGTCCTTTTTTCCCCCTAAGGTAAGTCTTTCCGCTCCCGGGATTGGAATGACTCCTTACCCTCTCCCTTAAAACCCACATCCTTTCATCTTTCCCTCTCCTTCCCTCTTTCCTGATGAAGCAACCGTTTGTTGTGAAAGCTTGAATTTTGTGTGTATGTTTGTGTTTGTTTGTGTGTCTATCGACCTGCCAGCGCTTTTGTTTGGTAAGTCTCATCATCTTTGTTTTTAGATACAACCATGTACTTATTTACTTTAGTGTGCAATCGTGCTATCACAAACTCATTTAATGTCATGAGAGCATCTCTACTTACCTAATAAATCTGAAAGATAAACTGTATTATCAGCATGATGCGACCTCTTATTCCATTTGCCACTCATATTGCACTTGCTTGTTTACCTGCAGCAAGGGTTTTCTGGCCCCTTGATTATAATTAGTGCATGTACTTTCAAGACTTAAATTTGTAAATATATAGATATAATGTACATAGTAACATAACTTAGCTTATCTTTGTTTGTGTGCATTGTGTGAATAGTTGTAGAATAGGCTTTCCCTTAATTTTATATGTCCCAGTTTATGCAATAGGCTTTAAAAATGTTAGTGCAGGCTGTAGCTCATAGGGTTTGTTTGTTTTGGGTTCTCCAACACCTTCAGCTGTGTCTGGCATGCACGTGTCTACCATTTGTTGACTAGCTTTCTCCCCAATGTGCATGCACTGCGTCGCTCTGTTACCACTAATGGCTTGGCGAGTTGTGTATTGCATTGCGCACTACTGTGTGTTTCACAAGTTCATTTATTCATTTACAACTGGGCCGTGCACAAGGTGAAGTGTTGTGTTTAAAGTATCAACATCTCTAGACATGTAAAAGTAAAAAGCATAAACAAAAATTTTCCTTACCAACTAACAACATAAATTCTGGAATGTGATTTTCCATGGCTGCATACCCTCTTCTTTGAGATTTTAATAACACTCTCATTTTGTACACGAAATCCTTAATAATATCTGGTCATTTTTCAAATACATGTATATAAGCAAGTATCAGCTCCCTAAGTTCCGCTTGCTGTTCTTTAGACAACCACTTTGATTCACTTACCTTTGTGTTTATTGTGTCACCATTTATTTCTTCTGCTGACGACTGTTCATTACTGTGTGTGTTGACAAACATAACTATGGGATTTATCAACTGAACTTCAAGGTAGTGAGTAGATCATTTCTCACATCATTATACCATGATCGTGTCTAATAAAGCAAGTCTTGATGAAGCTTGTGTCCCTATTCCCCTCCAAGGTCACAGAATGGGGGCCTATTGTTTCTGGTTCAAGTTTTCCGGCGTCACAGTGGCATCGATCTCTATGTTAGGCAGAACTTCCACTGTGTTGACCCTTGATGTTTGGTTACGGCAATTATTGTCCTGAGAGGCTCTCGACTGAAATTCTCTTTGCCTCTACATGTTATTCGGCATGTGTGTGTTACTTTGCTGGCCGAATTCTGTTGTCTGTGGGTTATTCGGTAGTCTGTTATTGTTTTGCGTTTGGCGAGCAATTGGCTGATTATTGCTGGTAGCTTGTGTCTGTACATATTGCACAGGCTGGCCATACGTTACTCATCCACTGTAATTGTTTTTGCTAAATTTTTGCCCATTTCTTTGATATTCAACTTCGTATTTATGGCTTTCTCCATTGCCATTGTGATTACTGTTACCATTACCATAGGTCATATGTCTGCATGGGGTAAGGTTGGTATCTGTATTTTACTACAAATCTGTTGTTTACTTGTTGTTCTGTAAATCTCTGTGTCGCTATTGCCGTATTAACAGGCTTCAGTTGTACTTGTCTCTTTTCATATATTAATTCTATTGAGTCCAGTACAGATAGAAAGTATTTGGTGTCATGTTCTGGGATGGTAATGAGTTTTTCCCTAATGGGGGCAGGAAGATAGCTCTTGAAAATTTTAAACACTTCTTCTTGAGATACTGGGTTTGTCCAGTATCTGGTTTTATTCAAATATTTTCAAAATAGCCCCTTAAGCCTCCGTACTTGCTACTGAATGGAGCTGGGTTGAATACTTCATGTCTGAGCCTCTCTTGCATGGCCTCAGACCAATACTTATCCAGAAATGCCCCCTAAAACTGTTCATAATAGTGGAAACAATCCGCCATGTCTGTAACCCGTAGCAGAATGTCACCCTGTGTGTGTCCAACAACAAATCTAATTTTCTGGGCTTCGGTCCAGGTACGAGGTAAAACATTTCGAAATGCTCTGATAAAGACCACAGGGTGTGTTCTTTTCCTTTCAGAAGTAAATATCAGGAATTGTTGATGCCTAAGTAATCCCTCATCTGCAAGCAATGTTGACAAGCACACCCCACTGTCAGTGACAGGCCTGTTTATGTTTGCTTGTGGGATAGCGCATGGCAACTACACTTGCTTGACAGGTGCAACTGCCGGCAAGTGTTGCTGCATTGTGCAACTTTCACTATTTTCCTTCGACAGGCTAATCCCATATTGTGGGTAACCAGTGAAGCTATCTAAGGAGACAACTTTTGAAATTAGCTTTGTTGGGTGTGGTGCATTAAACTGATCATATTGCTAATTCAAGTGATTATTAAATATCATTAACAAAACACAAATTAAATAAAAAATTTGGCATCATGAATAGTTATATTACCAGTGTCATAACTTTCTAGTAATGGGATGCCAACCTGGTTGTTTTGGTAGCCATTGGCCAAATCATGAATTGGCACGTTACCTTCAACTGTTGCCAAGCTCGGATTTCTGCAATTTTGGCATATTGCATTTTGTAACGAATTTTCAATGATGGCCATTTTCTTTGACTCTATTGTGAACAGTGTTTAATAAAATTATGAAAAGAAATAATTTTAAGCAGGAAATTTTGTTCGGTATCTTTCAATTAAAGCAGCTTTATGTTTGTTCTCATTTAATGAACCTAATTATCCTCTGATACAGTCCTATTGATACAGTCTTACAGAATTTGAAAGAATTATTTTGTACCTTAATGAGGGACTTTATGCAGATTTTTGTCTTTGTAGAGAAATGCACTTTCTGTGAAGGATATTAATTGGAAGGAAAAGAGATTATTTACTGTGACAGAGATGGCACCAAGCATGGCCATACAAGCATACAGCGTAGCAGTTTCCTATCTTAACCGCTGAAATCCACATTCCAAGTGCATCTTGTTTGTAGGCAGAATTTAATTTTAGTTTGCTCCGTCAAGTTGTTAATGGTTTCACTCTCACAGACATGTAACAAATGCAACAAAGGCCACTTTAGTTTCTTGAAACAATAAAATGGATCATTTATCTCAAAAAAATCTTTTTTTCCCAACAATTGAAAGGTGTGTTCATATTTCACTCACTGCCGTCCTTTGAACGGTTACCATTGAATAGTGGTGGGGGGACTAAGAATGTGATATATATTGGAGATTGAATAAAAATTTGTTGCTTAAATAATTAAAAGGAAAATTTTGAAAGAATGATTGAACATACACATATTCAGAGTGAACTTTAACTGGCTTTAATACAAACAGACTTTCCATTTTGAATACATGTATTCAGCATTTAACATTTGTAAATTTATGTACATCCTTTTCTTGTTACCACTGTTGTGCATGGAGATTGGTATGACAATTCTGGTTCTGGATCACCCCTCCTCTGCTCACGCGAATTCTACTTGTTAGCTTCAATCCTTTTGATGCAGGATTCTTGGCACGTCGCGGAGAGATGAACAGATGGGTATCTTCACCGTGAAAGTACAAATAAACTCTGCTATCTTGATAACACTTTTTAATGTACAATTGGAATACACAATTTTTAACAATATTAACTCACCAGAACTCGCAATATGTTCACCTTCTATCACTTATTGAGACTAACAGACTTTTTAACAATATTAACTAAGTAGAGCTCGTAATACATCCACCCGCTATCCCATGTAGACACGGACAGATGAATCTAAAGCAATTATAAAATTGAGAAGTATCTTTCTACCTCTTTTGTTTGTATGTCAATATTATCTATGGAATGAGGGAGAAAAGAAAGAAATAGTAACAATAATAATAATAATAATATGTTACATTATACTTTGTAGAACATTGCCTGAACAATAATCACAAATACATAATAAATGTAAAAGTCCTACACACAGAGGAAAAGGGGGCCAAACTCGACCAATTAGAAATTTTAGAAATTAAAAAATGGATGTGTATATCCCTACACCTATTATTAAACAAGCAAACCCAATTCAATTATTCACCTCTTTTAGATGAGATCACAACCCCAGGAAAGAAGCAGAACTTTGGGCCCCAGTCCATCGTAGTTAAAAATATCTTAGCTGATGGATAACTTTAGTGCAGTCATTGTAGTATAATTGGTGAATATTTAATAATGGATGTAATTTGTTGAAAAAATCGTCATTGATGTAAGTGTGCATTAAGCTACGGATTGATACCTAAGAAATTGAGATTATCTTTGCCTCATCATCTTGTTTACCAATGTATTATCATCTTTGGTAATCAGTAATGTACTTGAAAATGGGATTATAGCCCAAAACCTAGGTTGTCCATTAACATTAATAATTAATTGTGAAACAAGGCTAAAAATAGTGTTTGTTTAGTTAATTTACAATGTTCCACCAGCAACCCACAGTTGATTCAATTAAAATGAACTGGATCTGTTACATTATAGTGCACACCAACTTACAAGTACACCATAAGTTAGTAGGACACCACAAATGTACTCAGAGCAGTTTGGTTGACCTTCACAGTTGTACACCTGAAGATAACCACAAGATTCTGCACTGAACTAATATGGCAGGACACTACTGACATATGGCTGTTGTCTCAAAATCTTACTACACAATTTCAAGATATCTGGTAATCAGATATCATGTCATTTGTGTGTTAGAATCTGAAGAAATCATCAGTTTACAATGCAACTACAAACATTTTGGAAACTGAAGTGAACACGATTATGTGAGGTTTAACTTGAAGCAAAGAATCCTTGCTGTTAATTTGAAATTTCATTATTCAGTTGACATCCTTACAAGTTTCTGTGCCTCATACTTACCTCCAGCTGGTTATTCAGAATTAACTCAGCAGCCATCAATTCTGTCTCAGTTGTTTCACATATATTGTGGAACTCAACTGCAGTAATGTCTAACTGATCATAATGACTCTGTACATCAATATCGGAACTTTCCATGCCTTTCATGACTCGCTTTAAGTCTAGGAATATTAGAGCTTTCTTTTCAAAGAAGTTTCCCATCAATCTGAAAGAAAATAGTGTATATTAGTTATAAGACTGGCAATAGATATCCATACAGAAGATTACAGTAGTTATCAAAACAATATAAAAGTGTCTACAATTAAAGTTACAGTTTCAAAATGCTTTAGAAAGAGAACCACTGTTCAGAATGTCAAATTAACAGATGTGTGGAACACAGCTGTTCCTAAGTTTGAATCTAAAATGGCCAACATGACGGTCTCCATGAAGGATCGTGCACTGCTGGCAAAGCTCCTTTACAAGAACGGTGACTGTGTGCCAGTAGCCTTGTGGAAGTTCCGGACACTCTAGGGTATAAAAAAAGGCATTGGTCTGATGTCTGCTATGGGTCTGGAGAAGATGATTACAACATTCGAAAAGTCAGGTTTTTTTGAAGTTGCTCTGTGGCAGAGGGAGAAAAGCAGTTGGTTCAATGCCTGTTGAAGATGTGGCCATTGCATTACAGGAGGGCTCAAGCGGTGGTGTGCAAACGTGTATTGCACAGGGAATTGCCTGAACGATGGATGTGCATCAAATTCTACAAAACATCCTGCATCACTATCCATACACTATCACCCATTTTTATGAACTTCCAGTACGCTGGAGTAGCTTGGGCCAGCAACTTCTGGTAATCAGTAGAACAGAAAACCAGTCCAAGTTACGACTTTTTACTTTTTATTCATTTAATGACTAGTTTCGGGCATGGACCCATTTTCAAATCATCTCCCAGTACCTACTGCAACCTATATCCTTCTGAATCTGCTTAGTGTATTCATCTCGTGGTCTCCCTCTATGATTTTTACCCTCCACACTGCCCTCCAATACTAAATTGGTGATCCCTTGATGCCACAGAACATGTCCTACCAACCGATCCCTTCTGCTAGTCAAGTTGTGCCACAAACTCCTCATCTCCCCAATTCTATTCAATACCTCCTCATGAACGTTACATAGCAAGAAAATCTCGAAAAAAATGAAAGTACTAATATTAAGTGACAGTCATGGAAGAGACTGTGCTCAAATCCTGCAAGACAAACTAGGGCCCTCATACCAGGTAAAAAGCATAGTAAAACATGGCGCCCCACTAAAAGAAGTGATAAAAAACACAGAATATTTGACAAGAAGCTTCGGTACACGTGATTGTAATAGGGGGTTCTAATGACATAGACAAACCTCTCGATCTAATGTTGAAGCATGTGGTAGAACCATTGGAACCAATACTCGCTCTAAGTCACAAAATGAATATCATTATCCATCCTATACCCAGGAGATATGATGTTCAAAATTTAAATAGTAAAATTAATACTGCAAACCTCCACCTGATACAGGCTCTGAATTTAGCTAAACACGTGTACAAAAAAATAATTGCTGTGAACTTTGAAATAGAGAGACTAGCCAGAAACCACTTCACAACACATGGCTTACACCTAAACAAATGTGGCAAGGAGATTATCTGCAATAGACTGGCCTTCCTGACAACTATGGGTGACAATAAGAAACCAAAAGTCAGAAACCATAAACAGATGCTAATAAGCAATTGGATAACGACAAACAAGATGGGAAATAAAAAGAGTAATAGTGGCCATACTGTGCAAACTACACTAGACAAATGGGTCACGAAGTCACAGAGACGAAACACAAACCCCCTGACCCCTCAAAAAGGTCAGGAACCTGAAAGGATCAATAATGTGATGGTGAACATTATCGAGACATTGCTCCAAAACGTCAATGTGATGCCTCAACAGTGTGAAGTGCATGTGGATACTTTTCAGGCCCACCTGGAAGATGAGATGGCTGCCAAGGACGACCAACAGAACCAGCACAACTGCTCAGAAGCCAACATACCTGGAATACAGCACAATTTAAACTAAAGGTCAGTGACACAGTAAATATGACTTCAAGCCCCCTGAGTAAACCCCACTCAGACCTGAAAATCTATTATCACAACGTCCAATCCTTGAGCAACAAAACTGATGACTTAAGCATTTTGCTGACCAGTGAACTCAGTGATATCTCAGTAGTATGCCTAGCAGAGCACTGGCTCTGCACTGATGTGGTTAAGCTAATCTCACTACCCAACTTCAAATTGTGTGAATACTACTCCAGATCAAATGATGGACATGGTTGGGTTGCCATCTTCATCAAACAACACATTGAATATAGCCCACTTCCTACCCTAAAGGAAATAGGAACAGATAAGATCTTTGAATGTGCAGCCATAAAGCTTACAGATCTAAATCTAATTGTAGCTACAATCTACCGTCCCCCCTCCAGTAGTATTAATGATTTTCTGTTACAAATGGACTTGTTTCTATCAAAATAAGTCAGTGGAAACAGGAGGTGATTATATGTGGTGTCTTTAATACAGACTTTCTCACCCACAACAGAAACAGGGAAACATTGATTAACATTGCAAAAACTTATAATCTGCATGGCCTTGTAAACGAGCCCACTAGAATAACACCCACATCCAAGACAGCTCTAGATCAAATTTTTGCAAATAGAAATAAACTTAACCCAACTCTAGAAGTATACAATGCAGAATTCAGTGACCACCAAGCTGTCATTCTAAAGGTTGATGTTAGCAAAGATACCTCAAACCCAGTCCCACCTAAAGCTTTACGAAGGTTTTTCACCCAAGAGAACTTGAACAAGCTAAATGCCCTCCTTAGTAAAGAAAAGTGGACAGAGATGTACACAGCCAATGATGTCAACATGAAATTCAACATATTTCTTGACAAAATGATCCACCACTTTGAAGAGGCCTTTCCGCAAAAACCAGTAAGAATAAATAATAATAGAAACAAGAGTTGGATTACACCAGCTATAAAAGTCTCTTGCAAACATAAAAGAATACTCCACATGTTATGTAAACAAAGTAGTGACTCCCCCCAATTAACAGAATACTATAAAAACTACACATGTATCCTAAGAAGAGTGATAAGACAAGCAAAAAGGATGCAGAATGATGAGTACATTGACAAATCCAGCAATAAAGTAAAAGCATTGTGGAATATCATAAAAAGGGAAAGAAGGGAAATGAAAGCTTCACATACGAACATAGAAATCCAACTCCACAATGAATCTATATCGAATCCCGAAGTTGTGGTGAACTCATTCAACAATTTCTTTACAAGCATAGCTGAAAAACTGGTCCAAAATAATCCTAACACAAATTACCAACCAGCAAACCAAAAGTATCACACATGTGCAGAGTCAATTTTCATTACCAAAGTCACTGAAAATGATGTTGCAAAAGCCCTCAGACAGTTAAAAAGTTCATATTCAGCTGGAATTGATGGTATCCCAGCAGCTGTAATCAAAAATTGTGAACACACAATTGCTGAACCATTAACTCACCTCTGTGACTGTTCTTTCCAGGCAGGTATCTTCCCTGAAGCTCTGAAACTTTCTAAAGTAATTCCTGTCTTCAAAAAAGGTGATAATAAAGATATGAATAACTACAGGCATATCTCAATCTCATCCTGCTTTTCTAAAGTTTTTGAAAAAATAATGTCCAAAAAAATGATGGACTTCATTGAAAAAAAAAAAAAAAAAAAAAGATTTACTAAGTTTAGCTCAACATGGGTTCAGAAGCAACAAATCTACTGAAACTGCAGTATATGATTGCATAACTATGCTTTTAGAACTGTAAGATAGAAAACAACCCATAACAGGCAAATTTCTGGATCTGTCAAAGGCTTTTGACACTGTTGACCACAAAATATTGCTGGAAAATTAGAACACTACGGTATCAGAGGAATTGCAAACAACTGGATTGCTACATTCCTAACCAATCGGATGCAGAGAGTCAGGATGAAATATACTAATAGACAAAGCAACTCAATAACCGAAATTCTATCAAGTAATAAAACTGTAAAGCAAGGTGTTCCACAGGGCTCAGTATTGCGACCCCTACTTTTCCTCCTGTATATTAATGACTTGAGCCTGAATGTTGATGCACACAAAACAATAATATTTGCTGATGACACAACTGTACTCCTCAAAGGGGAGAATACAGAGACTGTGCAAAAAGCTGTGAACTTGGCTATCAGCTACTGGGCAAAAATCAACAGATTAACTATCAACACCAAAAAGACAGCTTCCATGAACTTCCACACAACACAAAATGCAAATTCCTCTCAGCCATCTGTCACTATAAATAACCAGTCAATAGATACCGACACTGTTTTCAAATTCCTAGGTCTGTGGGTTTAAGATAACCTGAAATGGAATACACATACAGGAAAGGTAAATGCCGGGATTTGTACTGGCTGTTATGCATTTTGTGTACTGAAAACATGTGCTAGCCTGAAAACATTAACTAGTGCATACTACGCTTATATACAAGCACACCTAAAATATGGTGTAATATTCTGGGGAAATGCTCCAACTGCTCAGAGCACATTCAGAATCCAGAAGAGAGCAATGAGGATTATTACTGGGAGCAAACCCAGAGACTCCTGCAAACCCATCTTCAGAAAGTTGGAAATCCTTACACTGCCTTGCCTCTACATTCTTGAGACTCTAAAATTCTTCAGAAAACACATAGTACCAACTGTCCCCAGAGTCGTAAAAAATAATGAAATACATGAACACAACACCAGGAAAAACGCAAACCTGCATGTTATACGTACAAACACTCAACTTTGTAAAAAGGGAGTTTTCCACATGGGCCTCCAAATGTTCAACAATCTTCCCACTAGTATTAAGTCTATCGAAGACAACATAAAATTTAGCAAAGCCATGAAGTCATATTTGTTGTGTCACTGTTTTTACTCTGTAAATGAATACTTAGAACAGTAATCTTGCTGTTTGTGTTAAATTGAAAACATTGAGCAATATAATACATTAGGATACTATAGGCTTACGTTAATACATGTTAACAATGTTAAATGATATTTTCCGACATCTGCAACACACTGTGTACCATCAGATCACATGGAATAAATAAATAAAATAAATAAATTAGTTATGTGATCTACCCATCTAATCTTCAGCATTCTTCTGTATCACCACATTTCGAAAGCTTCTATTCTCTTCTTGTCCTAACTATTTATTGTCCATGTTTCACTTCCATACATGGCTACACTCCATACAAATACTTTCAGAAACGACTTCCTGACACTTAAATCTATACTCAATGTTAACAAATTTCTCTTCTTGAGAAACTTTTTCCTTGCCATTGCCAGTCTACATTTTATATCCTGTCTACTTTGACCATCATCAGTTATTTTGCTCCCCAAATAGCAAAACTCCTTTACTACTTTAAGTGTCTCATTTCCTAATATAATTCCCTCAGCATCACCTGACTTAATTCGACTACATTACATTATCCTCGTTTTGCTTTTGTTGATGTTCATCTTATATCATCCCTTCAAGACACTATCCATTCTGTTCAGCTGCTCTTCCAAGTCCTTTGCTGCCTCTGACAGAATTACAATGTCATCGGCAAACCTCACAAAGTTTTTATTTCTTCTCCATGGATTTTAATACCTACTCCAAATTTTTCTTTTGTTTCCTTCACTGCTTGCTCAATACACAGATTGAATAACATCGGGGAGAGGCTACAACCCTGTCTCACTCCCTTCCCAACCACTGCTTCCCTTTCGTGCCCCTCGATTCTTATCAAATCATCATAACATAGCCAAAAATGACATTTCTGAAGATGTCAAAAATGTTCAATGAACATTCGCAGTGCATGCCACCCATGTTACAGAGTTGCTTCCTGCTGAACTTTTAGCACGACAAATGTTCACTCTGGAATTTATTGCATGCATGGAAGTGTACAATGAGTGGCTGTGGAATGTTCTGTAGACAGACAAAGGCCATTTCCATCTCCAAAGACATGTCAATATCTAAAATTGCAGAATATGGGCAACAGAAAATCTGCAAGCACATCACACATCACCAGGTACCAGTTCATTCTGCAAACATAACTGTGTGGTACAGGTGACAGCATCGTTTGTCATAGGGCTCTTTTTTTTTTTTTTTTTTTTTTTTTTGAGGAGATAAGTTCTGTGAATCTTTTGCACGCCAAAATCATTCCAGCACTTCATCACTGTGGATGTACAGGTGGGATCATTTTTATGTAAGATAACGCTACTCCACACACTGCACAGCCAGCGAAGTGAATCCTACCGAGGCATTTCGGAAATGCTAGAATTATCAGCAGTCATTTCCCTACAGGTTCACTAGCTAAATCAGCTGGTCTTAATCCATGTGACCCTTTGCACAGCTGGACTAAAGGCATTGCATTCTGAATGTGACCCCTGAGACATTTTGATCTTTCATGGAACATGCTGTTTCTTGATTTCAAATTGTGGTGGACAGTTCACTGAAAATTCTCTTCCATGTATTCTTCCATGTATAAATGGAAGAATTCTGGAGAAACTAGAAGGTAGCAGATAGATTATATAAAGGTAAGACAGAGATTTAGGAACCAGGTTTTAAATTGTACGACATTTCCAGGGGTAGATGTGGACTCTGACCACAATCTATTGGTTATGAACTGCAGATTAAAACTGAAGAAACTGCAGAAAGGTGGGAATTTAAGGAGATGGGACCTGGATAAACTGACTAAACCAGAGGTTGTACAGAGTTTCAGGGAGAGCATAAGGGAACAATTGACAGGAACAGGGTACAGAAATACAGTAGAAGAAGAATGGGTAGCTCTGAGGCATGAAGTAGTGAAGGCAGCAGAGGATCAAGTAGGTAAAAAGCCGAGGGCTACTGGAAATCCTTGGGTAACAGAAGAAATATTGAATTTAATTAATGAAAGGAAAAATATAGGCAAAAAGGAATACAAACGTCTCAAACATGAGATCGACAGGAAGTGCAAAATGGCTATGCAAGGATGGCTAGAGGACAAATGTAAGTATGTAGAGGCTTATCTCCTAGGGGTAAGATAGATACTTAGATTAGATTAGTTTTCTGTTCCATAGATCCGTGCTGAGGAGAGCCTGGTGGATGTGGAACATGTCAATTTCTTAAGCTGAAATAACAATACTAATAGTATGAATATATACAATACATCATATCATTTATTTTTACTAAAAAATTCATCAATGGAGTAGAATGAGTTGGCCACTAGTAAGTCTATTAGGTTCCTTTTAAACTGATCTTTATTTGTAAATAAATTTTTTATGTTTGCTGGCAAATTATTGAAGATGAGTGTTCCTGAGTAGTGGACCCCTTTTCAAACTAAAGTAAGTGCTTTTAAGTTCTTGTGCAGATGATTTTTGTTCCTGGCATTGTATGTATGAACTGAGCTATTTGTTGGAAAAAGAGATATATTATTTAGGACAAATTTCATTAAGGAGTAGATATACTGAGACGCAGTAGTTAGTATACCCAGTTCTTTGAAGAGGTTTCTACAGAACGTCTGTGAATTTACTCCACAAATAATATGTATTACACACTTTTGGACTCTGAAAACTTTTGTTTGACTTGAAGAGTTACCCCAAAATATTATACCATATGACATTATGGAATGAAAGTAGGCAAAGTATGCAAATTTTTCATTTTTATGTCTCTTACGTCAGCTACCACTCGAATTGCAAATACAGATTTGTTGAGGCGTTTCTGCACTTCTGTGGTGTGCTCCTCCCAACTGAATTTATTATCAAGTTGTAATCCCAGGAATTTACAACTGTCAACCTCTTCTATCTGATCTTCTTGATACTTTATGCATGTGCTGGGTGGAAACCTCTTACAGGTTCTGAATTGCATATAGTGAGTCTTTTCGAAGTTTAATGTCAGTGAGTTGGCTTTAAACCATTTATCATACCGCCTACAGGAAAATTAAAGAGACCTTTGGAGAAAAGAGAACCACTTGTATGAATATCAAGAGCTCAGATGGAAACCCAGTTCTAAGTAAAGAAGGAAAGCAGAAAGGTGGAAGGAGTATATAGAGGGTCTGTACAAGGGCGATGTACTTGAGGACAATATTATGGAAATGAAAGAAAAAAATGGTTCAAATGGCTCTGAGCACTATGGGACTTACCTGCTACGGTCATCAGTCCCCTATAACTTAGAACTACTTAAACCTAACTAACCTGAGGGCAGCACACAACAACCAGCCATCACGAGGCAGAGAAAATCCCTGACCCCGCCGGGAATCGAACCCGGAAACGCGGGCGTGGGAAGCGAGAACGCTACCGCACGACCACGAGATGCGGGCTGGAAATGGAAGAGAATGTAGATGAAGATGAAATGGGAGATATGATACTGCGTGAAGAGTTTGACAGAGCACTGAAAGACCTGAATCGAAACAAGGCCCCAGGGATAGACAACATTCCATTAGAAATACTGACAGCTTTGGGTGAGCCAGGCCTCACAAAACTCTACGATCTAGTGAGCAAGATGTATGAGACAGGCGAAATACCCTCAGACTTCAAGAAGAATATAATAATTCCAATCCCAAAGAAAGCAGGTGTTGACAGATGTGAAAAGTACCGAACATTCAGTTTAATAAGTCACAGCTGCAAAATACTAACATGATTCTTTACAGATGAGTGGAAAAACTGGTATAAGCTGACCTCGGGGAGGATCAGTTTGGATTCTGTAGAAATGTTGGAACACGTGAGGCAATACTGACCCTACGACTTATCTTAGAAAATAGATTAAGAAAAGGCACACCTAAATTTCTAGCATTTGTAGACTTAGAGAAAGCTTATGACAATGTTGACTGGAATACTCCTTTTCAAATTCTAAAGGTGGCAGGGGTAAAATACAGGGAGTGAAAGGCTATTTACAATTTGTACAGAAACCAGATGGCAGTTATAACAGTCGAGGGGCATGAAAGGGAAGCAGTGGTTGGGAAGGGAGTGAGATAGGGTTGTAGCTTCTCCCCAATGTTATTCAATCTGTATATTGATCAAGCAGTAGAGGAAACAAAAGAAAAATTCAGAGTAAGTATTAAAATCCATGGAGAAGAAATAAAAACTTCGAGGTTCGCGATGACATTGTAATTCTGTCAGAGACAGCAAAGGACTTGGAAGAGCAGTTGAACGGAATGGACAGTGTCTTGGAAGGAGGATATAAGATGAACATCAACAAAAGCAAAATGAGGATAATGGAATGTAGTCGAATTAAGTCGGGTGATGCTGAGGGAATTAGATTAGGAAATGAGACACTTAAAGTAGTAAAGGATTTTTGCTATTTGGGGAGCAAAATAACTTATGATGGTCAAAGTAGAGAAGATATAAAATGTAGACTGGCAATGGCAAGAAAAGATTTTCTGAAGAAGAGAAATTTGTTAACATCGAGTATAGATTTAAGTGTCAGGAAGTCGTTTCTGTAAGTATTTGTATGGAGTGTAGTCATGTATGGAAGTGAAACATGGACAATAAATAGTTTGGACTAGAAGAGAATAGAAGCTTTTGAAATGTGGTGCTACAGAAGAATGCTGAAGATTAGATGGGTACATCACATAACTGATGAGGAGGTATTGAATAGAATTAGGGAGAAGAGGAGTTTGTGGCACAACTTGACAAGAAGAAGGGACCCACTGGTAGGACATGTTCTGAGGCATCAAGAGATCACAAATTTAGCATTGGAGGGCAGTTTGGAGGGTAAAAATCGTAGAGGGAGACCAAGAGATGAATACACTAAGCAGATTCATAAGGATGTAGGTCGCAGTAAGTACTGGGAGATGAAGAAGCTTGCACAGGATAGGGTAGCACGGAGAGCTGCATCAAACCAGTCTCAGGACTGAAGACCACAACAACAACAACACTGAAAATGTCTTGTGCCAATATCATAACAATTAGGAACCGATGTCATTCTGCTTTTTATGCAATTTTTGGCCCCAGGAAAATTGAAAACTAATGTCATTTTGCTTTTTATGTAGTTTTTAGCACCAGGAGAATTAAAAACCAACATCATTTTGTTTTTTATGTGGTTTTAGCCTTGGGAAAATTAAAAACCTTTATGGTACACCCCTGTTCTGGTGGAAGGGTTTACCTAACTAACAGTACCACAGCTGTTGACTGCCAAACTGGTGCAGTCATGCACATTGAACTGAATGGATGGTATACGTGCAATTCAGAGAATAGCTGTCGTAATGTGACTCATCTGTCATTTATCGGTGAACCCATTTATGTTAAGGTACTTACAGCGCCATTTATTATTTCCTTCCGCCTTGATGTTTCACTCTTTGTCAATAATATGGTGTTCAAATCTGATGCCATTCTGAGCAGTTGTCCTCTTTCTACAGCATATTGAAACTGGAACTATAAAATGGACACCTTGTACAATGATCAATGAACTAGGACCTTGATTAAGAAAAAATTTCATCTCAGCAGCAAACCCTGTCAACACTTTATGGAACTATCTCTTCCAGTTTGAACACTGTGCCTTGCAGTTTCTAAATATAATTTGCAGGGAAACACCAGCAACCCCATGAGCAGTACTGGTGAGCTGAGATCAAACCCACAGGCAGGGAAGTTGATGCAGATGCTGTATCATTTTTAGAGAAGAAGAAGATCAACTTCAACTCCAACTTAGTTACCAACCATGGGCACAAACAGTGTGGAATAAGTTGTCTCCACATTACTGCAGATGCAGCAAAAGGAATATTTCAACAAAAGATCAATGAAGGAAAAGATCTCCGGGGCAGGAAGAGAGGCCATCTGACAATCTTGAGAAAACCCAGGGACAGTTCTCCTGTGAGCTGACAGAGGTAATGTTATGTAGCTGCTCACATTTGTAGAATAAAGGCATAAAGCAGTGAGCTTCTCAACAAATTTGTATACAAGAAAACAGAAGGCAGGCCAATGAGCCACATGAAGGTGAAAACAACTGACCTTATTTGAAAGTCAAGTGTAAATTTTCAAGATATTGACAAAATTTTCAAAAGGATAGATTGCTACTTACTGTATAGATGATGTCTAGTCTCTGTACTCTTCACTAGACAGTGCTTTTCTGCCACTCCCCCCCCCCCCCCCTCCCCCATACCCTGATGTCCCTCCCCCTTCCCCATCCTACTCCGGACTGCTACTTCCATTCACTGTGACACAGCTGCATTCTGGTAACAGTGGCAGGAGATAGCAGTCATATTTGTGTGATGTGTGCCTGCTTGTGTGTGTATTTTCCTTTTTATTTCGAAAAAGGCTTTAGCTGAAAGCTCAATGCATAACAGTCTTTGTGCTGTGCCTGTCTCAGTGTGCCATCTTTAAGGTGAGTAGCAGTCAACCCTTTTCATAATATTGTTGATATTCCAATCTGGGCTTTCAATTGTTTGATTTTTCCTAATAATTTACTATGTCATGTTTAGCTGGTGTAAGCACACATAGTACTAAGCTGTCTTGGATAGTTTATCATTACTGCAATCTACTGTGTAAGTTTCTAAGGGTTCTTTCTCTTTTTTTAAATATATACTGTGGCTCATATCACATTCTCAAAGTTTAACTTCTTTATGGGAACATAATGAAGTGACTTAAGAGGATGGTAACAGAGTGGTAGTGTACTTGAATGCACATTGCAACATCCGTGATGCCATACCACTAATGGACTTTATTGTATCTGCTATCATTGTGGCTTATAAAAATAGTAAAAAGCCAAAGACATCTTTGAAAGGCAGCATAATATATTTGTGTGAAGTAGCTGCCACAAATCCATCAATATAGTCAATAGCAGCATTGTGGTTGGCTTATGTTCTTCCTCTAATTAGAAGGAGCAAACCTGGTGATTACCAGTTTGCTAGAGCGGGAGAAATATTTTAAAATCCTGCAAGCAGAAGAAAAGATAGAGAATAAGGAAATAAAGTGGGAGATGAGAGGGAACCATGATGATGAAGGGGTAGAGAAAATAACCAAAAAAGAGATACAGTACGCGGCTGCACAAATGAAAGTGGAGAAATAACCAGGGCCTGGAAATCTACCGGTAGAATTAGAAAGGTATGGCCCAAGTATTCTGAATAAAAATCTAGACAAGTTATTTCATAAATGTTCTTGGTATAGGGATGAAATTCCAGCAGAGTGGAACTTAGCCTATCTAAGCCCTATACACAAAACAGAAAGCAAGAAAGAGTGTAGTAGTTATAGTGGCATAAGTGACACAAATTCAATTACCAGGCTATTCAGAGGATTTTAAAATCAAGAATAGAAAAGTTATAACTGAATAACTGAAGTGGAAGAACAAAGTAACTATTGAAGAGGCAGGTCATGTGTAGATAACATCTTTATCTTAAGATATATCATGCAGAAAGACTGGAAAGAAATCTAACCACTCATTTGGTCTTTATCGATCTTGAGAAAGCATATGACACAGTGCCACTTAAGATATTGTTCACGATGGTGTGGTCAGGGGATTGTCAAAAATCTATGAAAGAAGTATCATGAACCTCTCTATAAGTCTGCAGACTGTGTCATTAAAGTAGGGAAAGAAATTTCTAGAGAAACCTTCAGAATAAACAATGGACTGAAACTGTCAGCCTCTCTCACATGCATTAAGATGTATGTGAAGATGGCACTGGATCACCCCCGTGGAAAGTGTGTGAGTATGGGGATTGAAGTAAGGAATCAATGTATGTGCAAACATTTATGTGTTTACAGTCAGGCTACTGTGGCAAATGATGAAGAGAATACACCTTATATGCTTAGAAAGTTATTGGAAGAATATAAAAAGTGGTGTTTGAGAATTAATTTTGAGAAAATGTAACACCTATGTTGTGGACATGAGGGAAGTTGCTTGGACATTGGCAGACATCAAATTAAAGTATGTAAAGAGTAGTACCCATCACATGATGGAAGCTGGGGCACAGGTATCCAAAAATGGATCAGGTACGGAAGAGGGGATATCAAAAAATTAAATCCTCTCTTTCATCCAACAAAAAAATTTAAAGGTTAAGATGCAATTACATATATTCATCATGGAACCAATAACTAGTTATGGGAGTGAGAACAAAAACTCACAGAGAGAAATGAAAAGAGACTTAGATCTCTAGCAATTGACCACTTGAGAAGAGCAGCTGAATCATTTAGCTCTATGCCAGATGAGACAGAAAACTATAAATTGCAAGCAGCAAGCTAAGGAAGTATGTTGAAATGATGTAGTGCAAGATGCCATCAACAGCAGCACTAATGAGGCAATCACAGGGATGGGAATCCCCAGAGCAGAAACCACGCAGAAGTCAATGAGCCAAAGAAGATTCCATGCACTTGCACAGATGATTATTTTATGAACAGAATCCCCCCAAACAAGACTGAGGTGAGTGATGTAATAAAAATGCCCACATAAATTTGTATATTAATTTAAAATACAGTAGCTAAATAAATTGCAGTAACAAGTATCTCTTCATATGCCATCAGAAGTTCAGTCACAGACAAGTTACGAAACTGAGATTTTGCTGAATACTGAAGCTTACTTTGGCAGCACTCTATGTTTCTTGGAACATTGGTTACGGGCAATACGAAATTCAAACCAAGAAAAATGTATGAGCACAGGTGAATATTATCTGCAAACAACATTGCACTAAGTCATAGTTTAAGCCAGGAATCAAGGGAATTAGTTATGACTACCATTGGGGTCAACAATAAATGGAACATGTCCACAGAACTTATGACT
Organism: Schistocerca cancellata; assembly: GCF_023864275.1. Taxonomy (NCBI): domain Eukaryota; kingdom Metazoa; phylum Arthropoda; class Insecta; order Orthoptera; family Acrididae; genus Schistocerca; species Schistocerca cancellata. The sequence goes on along the minus strand of NC_064626.1, from coordinate 1,138,015,514 downwards.
GAGCACTTAAATAGAGCCATGCCATTAAAAAAAGTGAGTATCCAAAAAATCAACCTACAAAATCAAAACTTATGCCATTAGATTTTAAAACAAAAGATCTGAAAGACAAAATGGAAAACATGTATAGCTTACAGGGACTGACTAACTCAGAGTTACATAAAGAACTCTACAAGCAGTATAAATATAAGTACCACAAAGAGGTCAGGAGATTAAAATCAGAAAGAATCAACCAACAGATACGAGGTTCAGATAATGTGTCAAAGACTTTCTGGACAATTGTAAATAAAATCAGAAACAATGAGACAAAAACTAAAATTAATAATGCACAATTAACTGTGAATAATCATCTGGACAGAATGAGGAGGAAAGACTGATTTGGTTTTTCCTTCTCATCTCAACTGGTAAGTCTCCCCTGAGCCGGAGTTCCAGGTGACTTTTCTAAACTCTACCCTTTTCCCTAAACCTCTCTAGTCCTTTTCCTTCACCCCTCTTCCTTCTCCTTCAAATCTTCTGCCAGAAGAAGAAGCCACTGGAGGCATGACAAGATTGTTAAGTGCAATGTTGGGAGGCTGTAAGGTAGGAGGGGGGGGGGGGGGTAGGAAAGGAGAGGAGCAGGGAAAAGGCAGACGGGTGAGCTGGCAGAGGGTGGCAGCACACAATGAGAGTGAGGGGGTGTGAATAGGATGGAGTGAAAGGATAGGGGGGCAGGAACTGTTGTGTGCAGGGTGTGGGGACAGTATTTTAGTGTAGGCTGAGGCCAGGATAGTTTTGGGAGTGGAGGATGTGTTTTAAGCATAACTCTTGCGGCAGCGCGGTTCTTTCCATCCCTTTACGATGGACCTGCACCTACCTGTGAACATTGTCTCAGCAGATCGTCAGTAGGAAAGCCGAGTGAAACCTACTGTACTTCGACATGAACCAGGCTGCAATTTAAGTCACTAATCTACATTTCGGGAGAAAGTTTACACACAACTGAAAGTTTGGAAATTTTGTCCTCAATTCACATGTTCTGAAACTTAGGTGAACAAGTATCACTGCCAAGCCCATGCTACTCTTAACACAGTCACTCATAATCCCTTTCACTCATGTTAGCAAATTTATGGTGTTGCATTTCCCGAAAACGTAATAGCTATAAAAATACTAATTGTTTTTGATTGAGAATGCTCACGAAATATTAAGTCTGTCGGTACCAAATGCAGTCACAGTTTTTAGCCACTGACCTGCTCAATATGCCACACAGAATATATGTCTTTTTTCGTCACAAAATTCACTTAAAATTTCCGAATTTTCTACACGCCCATCAAAATAATTATGCCGTCAATTTACCACACTTTTGATGTACGAGACACTGCTAGATCTGGCAACTTATCGTTTCCATCAGAACTACTCCTACACATTTTGTCACTTTACCACACTTTTGATGTACGAAACACTGCTAGATCCGGCAAATTTTCGTTTCCATCAGAACTACTACTACACATGTCCGAACTGTTTCATGGCTAGGCTCCCGCTCACCTCTCGAATACTCTAAGTCTTCTCTACCAGCATCATCTACCTATGCATCATTCATACTGCTAAAACACATTTATAACATTTTACATACGCAAAAAGACATAATAACACTTTATGAAAATACTAGAACAGTTTATGAAAAACATTCTATTACTTTAGTGCACTCTAGTGGGCACAATCGAAACTAAAATCACAGACCCCCTATCCAATATTGTCCTCTATCTACTGATACATCATAAACTACGTGCGCATCCAGTCTTCCGTCACCATGTGTCACTCTCCAGCTCTGAGACACATCTCCCACTTAATCGCCTCCAAGGCAGGATCGGTATACGGCGCTAAGCCTCACTCTCATCTGCGCAATTCAGAAAGCTGTAGGGAAGGATATAGATGGTCTGGCTTGTGAAGCATCTATTGGAATCGAGCATCTTAGGTTCACATACATGTTGTGCCACAGGATGCTCAATTGCACTCTTGTCCACAGTTTGACATTCACCCTAATGAAGAGTTGGTTAGCAGTCACACCAATATAAAAAGCTGTGCAATGATTGCAGCGGAGGTGGTATATGATAAGGCTGCTTTCACAGGTGGCCTGGCCTTTGATGGGATGGGATAAGCCTGTGACAGGACTGGAATAGGAAGTGCTGGGTAGGTGAATTGAGCAGGTCTTGCACCTGCATCTTCCATAGTGGTATTAGCCCTGCAGTGAGGGGTTGGGAATAGGATTAGCGTAGGTATTGACTAGTACATTGTTGAAGTTGGGAAGGCAACAGAACACCACTTTAGGAGGAGTCGAAAGGATCTCACAAATGATGTCCCTCATTTTAGGGCGTGATGATAGTTTCTGAAAGCCCTGACAAAGGATGTCATTCAGTTGTTCCATTGTGGGGTGGTATCGGGTGATGAGGGAGTCACTCCTTTGTATCTGGTTCTTCAGTGTGGTGGGAGGATTGCAGTTGTATGGGGAAATACGATGGCAGATCTGTTTGCATACTACATCTGGGGGTTAGTGCCTTCCATGAAATCCTTAGTGAGACCTTCAGCATACTGGATGAGAGAGTTCTTGTTGCTGCAGATATGTTGCCCCCAGATGGCCACACCATATGGGAGGGATTTTTTGGTGTGGAAGGCATGGCAGCTGTTGAAATACAGGTACTGTTGGTGGTTTTAACGTGGACAAAGGTGTGGATGAAGCCAACAGAGAAGAGGTGGTCATTGTCCAGGATAGTGACCTACTTGGTTGAGAAGGAATAGATAAAGTGGAAGGAAGAGAAGATTTTTGGGTTTGTGACAGAATGAGTGCAGGGCGATAAGGCCCTGAGTCCAAATCATGAAGATATCATCAATGAACTTGAACCAGTCCAGAGGCTTGCGGTTTTGGGAGGATAGGAAGATTTACGCTACAGGGCCCATGAACAGGTTAGCAAATGTGAGTGTCCATGAATGTGCCACAGATTTGCTTGTTTACTATCCCTTCAAGGGAGAAGTAATTGTGTGTATGGCAGGTTGTATACGTGGAGAAGGAAAAAAAAATTCCCAGATTTCTCCCAGATCTCCTGGTGAAAATACACTTTTTCTGTGTTAAGTGACAGTATACTTTCCGTCGTAACTGTAAAACTTATCAATCCTTTGAATGGATATGGTCTAATTCAGCAGCGTAGAATTTCTCTGCACTTTAGAAAACGAAACACAGGAGAAAAAAACATGTTTTGGAAAGATCTTTGATGTGCAGCAACATGTACGCTGCATATTTTTGTATTACGAAAGTATAAATTCGAATTCCACTAACAGGAAAAGTTAATGGTTTAAGTTACTAAACATAGTGTTCCTACAAGAAAAGGAAAGCTTTCGAATGTAATATTTGTCTCAAAGATTAATAAGCTACAAGAGAAGCGTTTCGCTACATGAAAAATCGAAATATCGTCGTCTAACACTGAAAAAGCTGTTAATACAAATAGTACCCAAGACTGATGTGGTTCCTCAATATGATTATGTCTATTTTGTCACTGTGTTGCTGGATTAAACAAAAGAGGTCTTTCCAGTACTGCAGCAATTGTAACAGACACCAAATATGCCACACTGTTTTGGCAATAATGATCATTTTTATACGAGGGCTATCCACAAAGTACATTATGTTTTGGAATTAAAAATAAATAAAGTATTGGAAATTTTTTTTATTATATACAGATGAAAGTCACACTTAAATAATACTTTTCTACATAGTTGCCATTTAAATTAAGTTTAAATTAAGGCACTTATCGTAGCGATGTACGAGCTTGGAAATTCCTTCGTCGTAAAATTTGACCGCCTGCGCCTTCAACCACGTAATGACTGTCTTTTGGGACAGAAAAGGTGTGATTTTTGTGAATTTCCTGGAAAGAGGCACTACAATAAACTCTCAAAGGTATTGCCAAACTCTGCACAACCTCAGAAGAGCAATACAAAACAAGCGCAGGGGAAAGTTGGGCTCAAAGATCTTGCTGATTCACGACAACGCCCGGGCCCACACGGCAAATGCCACTCGTGAAGTTCTCAAATCTTTTAAGTGGGAGTTGTTTCCTCATCCGCCGTACGGTCCCGACCTGGCACCGAGTGACTTCCACTTATTCCCAGCAATGAAGAAGTGGTTGGCTATGCAGCGTTTTGATGACGACGCACAGCTTCAAGAAGAGGTAACCACGTGGTTGAAGGTGCAGGCGGCCGAATTTTACGATGAAGGAATTTCCAAGCTCGTCCATCGCTACGATAAGTGCCTTAATTTAAGTGGCAACTATGTAGAAAAGTAGTATTTAAGTGTGGCTTTCATCTGTATATAATAAAAAAATTTTCCAATACTTTATTTATTTTTAATTCCAAAACGTAATGTACTTTGTGGATAGCCCTCGCAGTATGAAAATATAATTCACGAAGTACCAATACGAAATACATGCCGCCCAACGGTGTGTGGCGGAGGGCACTTTACGTGCCACTGTCATTACCTCCCTTTCCTGTTCCAGTCGCGTATGGTTCGCGGGAAGAACGACTGTCTGAAAGCCTCTGTGCGTGCTCTAATCTCTCTAATTTTACATTCGTGATCTCCTCGGGAGGTATAAGTAGGAGGAAGCAATATATTCGATACCTCATCCAGAAACGCACCCTCTCGAAACCTGGCGAGCAAGCTACACCGCGATGCAGAGCGCCTCTCTTGCAGAGTCTGCCACTTGAGTTTGTTAAACATCTCCGTAACGCTATCACGGTTAAAAAATAACCCTGTGACGAAATGCGCCGCTCTTCTTTGGATCTTCTCTATCTCCTCCGTCAACCCGATCTGGTACGGATCCCACACTGATGAGCAATACTCAAGTATAGGTCGAACGAGTGTTTTGTAAGCCACCTCCTTTGTTGATGGACTACATTTTCTAAGGACTCTCCCAATGAATCTCAACCTGGTACCCGCCTTACCAACAATTAATTTTATATGATCATTCCACTTCAAATCGTTCCGCATGCATACTCCCAGATATTTTACAGAAGTAACTGCTACCAGTGTTTGTTCCGCTATCATATAATCATACAATAAAGGATCCTTCTTTCTATGTATTCGCAATACATTACATTTGTCTATGTTAAGGGTCAGTTGCCACTCCCTGCACCAAGTGCCTATCCACTGCAGATCTTCCTGCATTTCACTACAATTTTCTAATGCTGCAACTTCTCTGTATACTACAGCATCATCTGCAAAAAGCCGCATGGAACTTCCGACACTATCTACTAGGTTGTCCGCCGCTCGTGGTCTCGCGGTAGCGTTCTCGCTTCCCGAGCACGGGGTCCCGGGTTCGATTCCCGGCGGGGTCAGGGATTTTCACCTGCCTCGAGATGACTGGGTGTTTGTGTAGTCCTCATCATTTCATCATCATCCAGGAAAGTGGCGCAATTGGACTGAGCAAAGATTGGGTAATTGTTCGGGCGCTGATAACCACGCTGTTGAGCGCCCCACAAACCAAACATCATCATCATCATCACTATCTACTAGGTCATTTATATATATTGTGACCTATACCTATACCTATTTCATCTACTACAATCAAAAAGCTTTATGTTAGGAAATAGTTTCACATTTCATTCATATGCTCCATTTCCTCATGCACGAGACCAAAAAGTAGTAGAACGAAATCTTTGTATAAATTTGAAATCGTCATATTCTTTCATAATTTGTGTGATGTCCCTGTTTTTTCTCCTTCCTCATTCAAACAAACAATCTTGTCATCACTAATTCTGTTACTATTCCTACCACTGTCAAAACTCATTCTCCGGTTAACTTTACTAACCCTGCCACAATCACCGGTTTAGTTATCCAGCGATTATTCTCCATTAGGCATTATTACGTGTTCGTACAAGGTGTTTTCCGCACTACTCCCAGAATGGAACTTCATCGGCTGCTAGCCGGGGACTACAACTGGCCTTGTCTAGTGTAGCGATCTGGCCAAAAATTTTCTGTCAGAATTTCACTTTCTTGGATACACCGAGAAGATAATACATAATCTTTCTTACCTGTTATTCCTGTTAGTCATTTATTTCCACTCTGGTAGTCTGAATCTATAGATTTCACTAGTAATTATAGCGACAATGAACATTTGCAAACCGAATCAACCACATAAACAAGCAGCACTTGCCATTTACCGGTTTGGCTTTATTCCACTCAGCTCGTATAGCCCCGGCCCATTCTGTCTGCAGGAAAGTTCATTTCTAGATATGATGAGGATTCCCCTGGCAGAGACATCATGTACACTATGCACTCATTCAAAAATCAACTTATAATTCATTTAGAAATCAACTTAGAATATGTTCAAAAATGTCCAAAAACCAGCAGGGGTGCGTTTCAAAATCATATGAATAATCGATAGACCAACGTGCGCTGGATGCTAGGTGCTTTGTGAAACAATGTTTTTTTCCTGAAGAATATAGATTTGTCCCCTCCCCCTGAAACTGCCACCCGCTTCAGATACCATGGTTTGCAGCCCCCTCCCCCCCCCCTCTCCCCCTCCTGATGTGCACATGTGAATCTGGCAGCTTGGGCACGCCAGTACAATTTTTCTGGGTACCCCATGTAGCTGGGTTGCTGCTACTGCTGCTTACACAGCGAACAGCCTCATTTCTGTAGCCAGAAGCAGGAGAAGGTATTACTCATACGTGACTAAACTACGCATGTGCATGAGCCTGCTCATAACTGCTTAAATGACTCTAATGTAAACAGTTGTGACGTCACTCTCATGGATGCAATTTGTTGTTATGAAGCACTGCAGTCTTCCTAAAGCCTTTGACACATTTTGCTGTTGGCAGACGCTTGTACGTGCTCTGTGTTATTTTATATGGTGCATTTCCTTTGAAATTTAAGTTTTATTTTCGTTTTCTTCTCTCGTTCATGTTTTAATGCAGCAGTATTATTCTGCAGTAGCAGGATACAGTAATATCCTTTATTAGAGTATTGGTTCTCAACAGTCTAAATTACAAAAATTTAACTGAAAACTAAAACAATGAAAAATTCCCAGAATTATAAAAAATTCCTGGGTTTTTCCCGGTTTTCTCCCGGATGAAAAAATTCCCGGGTTTTTCCCGGATCTCCCGGGTCATATACACCCTGTATGAGGAAAGAGGTTGTGACTTTGGAGTCTGAAGGTTATCAGAAACATATTCAGTAGTAGTGGCAACACCATGGTCATGAGGGATGTTGGTATATGGGGAAGTTACATCAAGAGTGACGAGTAGGGATTCAGGAGGTAAAGAGGTACAGCTGGTGGAGAGTCGGTGAGGGAAGTAGTTGGTATCTTTGATGTGGGAGGCTAGATTTCAGATTGGTTGAAGGCGTTGGTCAATGACAGCTGAGATTCTTCCAGTAGGGGCGCAATAATCGGCCACACTGGGGCACTCAGGATTGTTGGGTTTGTGCATTTTGGGGAGCATGTAGAAGGTGGGTGTGAGGGTGTCATAGGGGTGAGGAGGGAAATGGATTCTGGGGAGAGGTTCTGGGAAGGGTCTACGGCATTAAGCAGAGATTGTAGGTTATGCTGGACTTCTCAGATGAGGTCATTCTGGCAGAGTTTATAGGTGGCGGAGGCAGATAATTGGTAGAGTTCTTCCACTAGGTACTCATTGCAGTTCATAACAACAGTGGTAGAGCCTTTGTCTGCAGGTTGGATGAGTATGTAAGAATTTGTTTTGAGATTGGGTACAGCCATCTTTTCTTCTGCAAAAAGGGTGGTGTTCTACGGAGGGGGCCGGGAAGGACAGTGGTTACATATCTGCACATATTTTTACACATCATTTCTGTTATCCGGCTCCACTCACAACCACCTAATACCTTCATTTATCCATTTCAATATTATTCCTATTTCCCCAATGTGATTCCTGCCCTAATGGATACCTGCTCCGGCTTTCTGCACCTATGCACAAATGTATACCTTTCCCTGGCTAGAACACAGCCCCACATCCTGTTCCTTAAATGCTACATAAAACATGAAATGCCCACTAATGCTCTAACCATAAAAATTCCTTTCTCTGGATCCCACCTTCCAATTCAATGACCTTCACCTTTTCAGATTCTGCCAATTCTTGACCATCACAAACATCTCCATCACACAGGCATCCCAGAACCATGTGTCCTCCCTCCACAAGATACTGCTACTGTGGAATCTCTACAACATACATCTCTGAAATTCAACCCCTTGCTTTCCAACACCTGAAGGGGCATTTCAGATGCCACTTCTGAAAGTTATCCAACCTGCTGACATCCTACTGCTGCCTTGGGGCACCACTAACCAAACACTATCCTAGCCAAAGTGTTCCTGTTCATCAACTGCTGACAGCACCAAATACCTGACTAGCTGACTTTTTCAACTTGTCATATCCCCCAAAATTCCATTCCAACATTCGCCCAAATCCAGAGCTGAAACATTCCTGGAACTCTGTTGCTAAATTTTCCACCAAAATCGTCAGCCCCACAAAAGTTTCAGTCTATGGAAAGATCTCACCTTTAACCCACATCCAAATTTAGCCATATTGCACTTATCAAAGAACTACTCTCCTTTTCCCAGTCCTTGCAATGGGAACACTTCTTAGCCATCAATCTCTCAAACCAAAGGCAACCTAATCCCAACACTGAACCCTGCCTCTCTCAGTTCATACCACTGTCCAGCTGTGATCCTCCTTCACCCTTCCACCTGATCACCTGCTGATCATCTTCAAGGAATTGCTTACCTCCAACTTGGCCTCACCGTCCTTCCCCAGATCCTTCCTAAGAATGACAACCTTACAGCAGAAGAATGGACAGCCATACCCAACCTCAAAACAAATCCTTATCTAATCATTCTACCTGCAGACAAAGGTTCCACCATTGTTGGTGTGGATCACAGTGACTGTCTCACGGAAGGCCTCTGTCAATTATATGACTCCTCCATCTAAAAACTCTGACAGAACGGTCCCTCCCGGGAAGTCCAACGTAGCCTCCAATCTCTGCTTAAAGCCTTTGATCCTTCTCAGAATCTCTCCCATGAATCCATTTCCCTCCTCACCCCTATGAATACCGCACACTCTCCTTCTGCATGCTCCCCAAAATCCACAAACCCAACAACCCTAGGTGTCCCATTGTAGCTGGTTATTGGGCTCCACTGAAAGAATCTTGGCCCTCGTTGACCAACACTTCCATCCAATTGCCTGTAATCTAACCTCCCATGTCAAATATACCAACCACTTCCTTCACCAACTCTCCACCATTCCCACCTCCTTTATCTCCTGGATACCTACTCGTCACTGTTGGTGTGAGTTCCCTATACATCAACATCACTCATGCCCATGGTGTGGCAATTACTGAACACTACCTTTCATAATGTCCTTAAGACTCCAAATTCACTGCCTCATTTCTCATACACCTTACTTACCTTATCCTAACTCACAACTACTTCTCCTTTGAAGGGAAAGTACACAAACAAATCTGCGGCACAGCCATGGTCAAGTGCATGGCACCCTCCTACGCCAACCTATTTATTGTCCATCTAAAGGACACCATCATAACCTTGAACCACTGGTAAGGTTCAGGTTCATTGATGATATCTTCATGACCTGGAGTCAAGGCCAAGATACACTATCCTCATTCCTACACCATCTGAACACCTTCTCTCCCACCCATTTCAACTGGTCCTCCTCAACCTGGCCAGCCACCTTCTTGGATGTTGACCTCCTGCTCTCTGATGGCTCCATCCACACCTCTGTCCACATCAAATCCACCAATCACTAACAGTATCCGTATTTCGGTAGCTGCCATTCCTTCCACACAAAAAATCCCTCCCATACAACCTGGCCATCTGGTTACGGTGTATCTGCAGTGGCAAGAACTCACATGCCCAGTATGCTGAAGGCCTCACCAAGGTTTTTACAGACAGGCACTATCCTACAGACCTAATCCACAAACAGTCGCACCTTGCCATTTCCCCAAACACTCCCAATCATCCCACCACTCATAACAACCAGCTACAAAGCAGTGCCCCTTCATCACCTAATACCACCTTAAACTGGAACAACTGAACCACATCCTTCATCAGGGCACTGGCTACCTATCATCATCCCCTAAAATGGGGGTCACCCTACTCAAGATCTACATCAACACCTACTGCTACGTAGATGTTATGAAAGCCACCATATGGTGCACAGTGGAGAACACCCTCTACCATTACTAGTCATTTGCTTTCCTGTTCCACTCACAAATAAAGTGAGGGAAAACCCTCTGTATGAGCTCTAACTTCTCGTATCTTATCTTTGTGATCCTCATGCACAATGTATGTTGGAGGCAAGAGATTTGGTCTGCAATCAGCTTCAAATGCTGGTTTTCTAAATTTACTCAGCAGTGTTTCTCAAAAAGAACAATGTGACTGTGTCAAACAGAACACTACTAATGCAGTATCTGAACAGTACAGGTTTGTTTTACCTACTGATCCACATTAACTTACATTTTTCTACATTCAGAGCTGGCTGCCATTCATCGCAACTGCTAGAAGTTTGGTCTACATCATCTTGTATCCTCCTACAGTCACTCAACATCAACGTGTTACCATACACCATTTATGCGACTGCTCACTTCAGGCAGGCACTTTCCCTGATGTGTTGAAAACATCAAAAGTTATTCCTGTATATAAAAAAGGGGATAAAGACAATGTAAATAACTACAGACCCATCACAATTTCCTCCTGCATCTATAAAGTACTGGAAAAAGTTATGTATGAGAAACTTATGAAATTTATAAATAAAAGCAGCATCCTATGTAATGAACAACATGGATTCAGAAGTAAGAGGTCAACGACAACTGCTGTCTATGAGTGCATCAATTCCATCCTAAACCTGATGGACAAAAAACAGGAAACAATAGGAGTCTTTATTGACTTGTCAAAAGCTTTTGACATGGTGGACCATAAAATTCTGCTATCAAAGCTAGAAAGATATGGTATTCGAGGTCTGTCCAACAAGTGGATCAGTTCCTTCCTGACTAATCGTACGCAGGCAGTGTGCATCAAGCACACAAATATTTAACTAAAAACTGTATCTAATCACTTATCTTACTATAAACAAATAAAATGTGGTGTACCCCAAGGATCAGTATTGGGACCCCTTCTGTTTCTTCTGTACATAAATGATCTAAGCTTAAATATTGATGCACACAAAACAATCATATTTGCAGATGACACCACGATTCTACTAAAAGGAGATGACAATGAACAGTTACAGCAGACAGTAAACACGGTCACGAAACAACTTAGCAGTGGGGAACAGAGTAATCAGCTTGTACTAAACAGTAAGAAAACCATTGCTCTAAAATTCCACAACGTTCCTAACAAGGACATGTTTATCCCATCAGTCTCTATCAATGATGAACCAGTTAGTAACAGTACTAAAACCAAATTCTTAGGACTGTGGCTGCAGAGTAACATCAGATGGAATAAGCATATTGAATATCTCAATGCAGAACTGAGCAAAACATGTTACCTTCTTTGTTCATTAAAATCATGCTGTAGTGAGAAAACAGTATTGAATGCATATCATGCGTACTTTCATTCTCGTCTTAGATATGGGGTCACCTTCTGAGGAAACTCTAAAACAGCTAATAGCACTTTTAAACTACAAAAAAGGGCCATTAGAATCTCATTTGGGTGCAAGCCTAGAGACTCTTGTAAACCCCTGTTTAAGAAATCTGGTATTCCTCCATTACCATGTGTATACATTATGGAAACCTTTTTGTTCTTTAAATTAAATGTAATAGGCAAGGACCGGAGACTGCAAAAAAACTGTGATATACATGAGCACTTTACCAGACAAAACAGAAACTTACATATGACTCAAATCAGCACAGCACTGTGCCAAAAAGGTACTTTTCACATGGGAGTTAAGCTTTATAACAAACTTCCTGAAAACATAAAAGCTATCACTGAGGTCAATACATTTGGAAAATCTCTAAAGTCATATTTACAGCATCAATGCTTTTACTCCATTGAAGAATATTTAAATTTATGAAATGTGTTATATAAATACTTACGTGTAAAGTGTATTATTGTAAGCTTAAATATGTATGCCTTGAAATGACTTTCAGCCTGTATATTTATAACTTGACTTGTCCAATGTCTTACGCATAAGCTGCTATGTAGACAACAGAACCAATAAAATACAATCTACAATCATCAGCAAACAACCACAGACTGCTGCCCACCCTGTCTGCCAAATCATTTATGTATATAGAGAATAACAGCCATCCTACCACACTTCCCTGATGATAACCTTGTCTCTGATGAACACTCTGATGAACACTCACATGCTGGGTTCTACAACTTAAGAAATCTTTGAGGGACCTACACATCTGTGAACCTGTTACATATGCTTATATCTTGATTAACAACCTGCAATCGGTCACCGTGTCAAATGCTTTCTGGAATTCAAGAAATACAGAGTCTGCCTGTTGCTCTTCATCCATAGTATGCAATGCATCATTTGAGAAAAGGGGAAGCTAAATTTTGCACAAGCAGTGCTTTCTAAAGCCATACTGATTTGCGGATATACACTTCTTAGTCTCAAGAAAGCAACCATGTCATACCCCAGCTCTGCTGCAATCACTGCACAACTTTTTATATTGGTGTGACTGCTAACCAGCTGTCCACCAGGATGAATGGCCACCACATGGTTGACCACCCCATGGCACAACCTGCTTGATTTTGATGGCTGCTTCACAACCCAGGCCACCTAGGTCCTCCCTTCGCCACCAGCATATGGGAGTTATCCTTACGGTTCATCCTCTGCTCCCAAAACTATCCCAGCTTCAACCTACAGTAATCTATTGTACCCACTTACTGCACCCAACAGTTTCTGTCACCTCTGTCCTATCACCCCTGTCCTATTCACCTTCCCTGCTCCTCCCCTTTTCCACTCCCTGCCCCTTCCCCCCTCCCTCCCTCCTCTCCTCACAGCCTCCCAACACTGCAGTCCTATCAACCCTCCATAATCTAGTCCCTCCACACACTGCCAGACAGTGTTCTTCTCTCTCCTCCAACCCCCCCACCCCCAACCCACTGCCCACCTAACCCATACCCTGCAAAGCTTTCCCACCAAACTAGAGATTGCTACTTTCAACCTATGTAACAAGTACACTTGATCCGAGCTGCAAGAGATGACGATCATGCATGTGTAACTGTATTTTCTTTTCTGAAGAAGGCTTTGGTCAAAAGTTAAACTGTAAGAGTCTTTTCATTCTGCCAGTCTACAGATCAAGGTGTCATCTTTACAGTAAGTAGCAATCTATCCTTTTCCCACTATTGTCAGTAATAAGAGAGATAGTCCAAACAACCAACAGAACAAAGTGAATTCTTGCCTCCACTCAATCTACATGTATGAAGGTACCCTGAATGAAATCATTCACATAGAAAACACATTTTTAAAAAATGTTGGCAGGAATTGATGGTACTCCAGATTTCATCAGAAATGAATGTATTATAAACATTGTAGTATCCCCTGCTGAGATAATCAACTCATCCTTCACAATGGGAACCTTTCTGATTGACTTAAAATTGCCAAAGAGACCATTATTCATTAAAAAAGATGGCAAAGCAAATTTGGAAAACTATAGACTAGTCTCTTTATTATCAGTTTTTGCCAGACTCGCTGAATGAATCATGTATAACAGGTTAATAAAGTCCCTGGACAAGAACAAAAATCCTCACAGATCCTGCTGAACAACCTAAAAGTACGGTATTAGAGGCACTGCATTAAAATGATTCTCCTCCTACTTAACCAGTCAGAAACAGAAGTTAGTAACAACACATGAACTAAATTATATCACCATAACATATATACCTGAGCATATATACCAGTAGCAATCATATGTGTGTGAGGTGTGCTTGCTTGTGTGAATGTGTGGGTGGTTTTCTTTTCTGATGAAGGCCTTTGACGAAAGCTTAGAGTGGAACAGTGTTTTTGTTGTGCCTGTCTGCAATATTATTTACAGTGTCATATTTACAGTGAATAGCAATATGTACCTGCCCTGATATTGTTTGCCCAAAACAAAAGAGCTATAACAGGATGTATATGGGACAAGAAAAAAAATTACCGGATTATTCCCAGATATCCCGTTTAAAAAATATGCTTTTTCCTGGGCGAAAATACACTTTTTAGTGCTAAGTGACGGTAGGTTTTCCATAGATTTTCCCTCGGAACTGTAAAACTTATCAATCATTTGAATGGTTAAAGTTTTATACACTCGCGAAAAACTTTATTTTCATATTATGAAAGTATAAATTCGAAATGCACCAAACACAGCACGTTAGTTTCCGGAGCATTGAAACTGAGGTTGTGATGTCTTTTTTGTTATCATCAGCCAATAGCAAGATCACTGGTTACGTAGTGCGAAGACACACAGAGGAAAAGTTAACGGTTTACATTAATGTACATTGTATAGCTACAAGAAAAGCTGAGCTATCACATATAATATTGGTCTCTAAGATTAACAAGCTACAACCGAAGCTAAGCTTTCACATGTAATATTGATCTTTTTTTGCGTGTCTTATACTTTAAGATACATCACACAAATGTGCCAGTAAATTTAAAATTATGACATAAATGTCTGGACTCGAAATTCTTGTAAGTGGCTGGACCTCAAATTGTTCAGTTTTAAATGCACTCTGATTTAGAGATCCATCCCACTTTCTCACACATAACATACTTCATCTTACGTAAAAAGAAACTTACTTTGAAAGTAATGCTTTTCGAACCGCCGTTTGCAATACTATCCGGAGACTGTTAGAAATAGGTTCGATTTGCCAGTTGCAAGAGAGCACCAGAAAACAGGCATTATTGCGCATGCACAGCTGCAGTGGTGCAAGAAGCCCATATGTTCGTATGTCAGAGAGCTTACAATACACCATAAAAGAAACAGGGCGTCAGAGGATACTCCAAAGAGCACCGGAATTTCGTAAACCATACTAAAATGCATAATTCGGCTTGCAGTGCACATTGGTTTTTTCCAGATTCACAATGAAGTAAGTCCCATCTGCTATTAAGCTTTTCAGTGCGGTTTTTGAAATGTAAATTTTCTTGGAGTACCAGTACTCGGCGATCTCATTTTTGGTTCTTTGTTATGGCATAATGCCATACATGACAGAAGATGATAACGTGCACCTGAAATTCAGCAGTTGGAACTAGCCAATGCTGTGGAATGAAACACTTCGTTTCAAGTAAAATGATTGCCTCAGTGGATAGATTAATAAAGCCAAATTTATTTAGCAAACTTGCAAAAATAACTTCATTGTTCTACAAGGTGATTAATGCTTGTCTGCTAATAACTTGGAAATAAAATAAAATCAGAAAACTGAAACTAATAATATATTTTTGATCTCTGTAATTATGTGAATGTATTTTAATTCACTTGATAGCTCCCAGCCACAGAAATCCATTTTGTTTTCATTTTATGTGGGAGCTGTAAACAAAGAGAAGCAGCGAAATCCCTTAACGTAAACATGGGTCACATGGAGACTAACCCCCTCCCCACTACAACTCAGACAACTCTGCGCAAGCGTGAATCTGGTAGCTAGAGCTCACGAGAAAAATTTTTCTCGTTTGCATCTGGTTGCTTGCTGCTACTGCAAATACAGATAACAGCCACACTTCAAGTAGTGGGAAGTGGGAGAAGGTACTGCTTATATGCGAGTCAACTGCGCATGTGCTGGCAACTGGTCAAATGAACCTAATGCGAACAGTTGTGACGTCGAGCTCCTGGCAAGCAGTTTATTGTTATGAAGAATTACATAGTGTTCGCCCTACGGCCTTTGAGATGTTGTTGTTGTTGTGGTCTTCAGTCCAGAGACTGGTTTAATGCAGCTCTCCATGCTACTCTATCCTGTGCAAGCTTCTTCATTTCCCAGTACATACTGCAACCTACATCCTTCTGAATCTGTTTAGTGTATTCATCTTATGGTCTCCCTCTATGATTTTTACCCCCCACACTTCCCTCCAATACTAAATTGGTGATCCCTTGATGCCTCAGAACATGTCCTACCAACCGATCCCTTCTTATAGTCAAGTTGTGCCACAAACTCCTCTTCTCTCTAATTCTATTCAATACCTCCTCATTAGTTATGTGATCTACCCATCTAATCTTCAGCATTCTTCTGTATCACCACATTTCGAAAGCTTCTATACTCTTCTTGTCCAAACTATTTATCGTCCATGTTTCACTTCCATACATGGCTATACTCCATACAAATACTTTCAGAAATGACTTCCTGACACTTAAATCTATACTCGATGTTAACAAATTTCTCTTCTTCAGAAACGCTTTCATTGCCATTGCCAGTCTACATTTTATATCCTCTCTACTTTGACCATCATTAGTTATTTTGCTCCCCAAATAGCAAAACTCATTTACTACTTTAAGCGTCTCATTTCCTAATCTAATTCCTGCAGCATCACCCGATTTAATTCAACTACATTCCATTATCCTCATTTTGCTTTTGTTGATGTTGATCTTATATCCTCCTTTCAAGACACTGTCCATTCCGTTCAGCTGCTCTTCTGGGTCCTGTGCTGTCTCTGACAGAATTACAGTGTCATCGGTGAACCTCAAAGTTTTTATTTCTTCTCCAAGGATTTTAATTCCTACTCCGAATTTTTCTTTTGTTTCCTTCACTGCTTGCTCAATATACAGATTGAATAACACTGGGGATAGGCTACATCCCTGTCTCACTCCCTTCCCAAACACTACTTCCCTTTCATGTCTCTCGACTCTTATAACTGCCATCTGGTTTCTGTACAAATTGTAAATAGCCTTTCATTCCCTGTATTTTACCTGTGCCACCTTCAGAATTTGAAAGAGTATTCCAGTCAACATTGTCAAAGGTTTCTCTATGTCTACAAATGCTAGAAACATTGGTTTGCCTTTCCTTAATCTATTTTCTAAGACAAGTCGTAGGGTCAGTATTGCCTCACGTGTTCCAACATTTCTATGGAATCCAGACTGATCTCCCCCGAGGTCGGCTTCTACAAGTTTTTCCATTCGTCTGTAAAGAATTAGTGTTAGTATTTTGCAGCCTTGTCTTATTAACTGATAGTTCGGTAATTTTCACATCTGTCAACACCTGCTTTCTTTGGGATTGGAATTATTATATTCTTCTTTAAGTCTGAGGGTATTTCACCTGTCACATACATCTTGCTCACTAGATCGTAGAGTTTTGTGAGGCCTGGCTCACCCAAAGCTGTCAGTATTTCTAATGGAATGTTGTCTATCCCTGGGGCCTTGTTTTGACTTGGGTCTTTCAGTTGTCTGTCAAACTCTTCATGCAGTATCATATCTCCTATTTCATCTTCATCTACATCCTCTTCCATTTCTATAATATTGTCCTCAAGAACATCACCCTTGTATAGACCCTCTATATAGTCCTTCCACCCTTCTGCTTTCCCTTCTTTGCTTATAACTGGGTTTCCATCTGAACTCTTTATATTCGTGCAAGTGGTTCCCTTTTCTCCAAAGGTCTCTTTAATTTTCCTGTAGCCAGAATCTATCTTACCTCTAGTGATATGCGCCTCTACATCCTTACATTTTTCCACTAGCCATCACTGCTTAGCCATTTTGCACTTCATGTCGATCTCATTTTTGAGATGTTTGTATTCCTTTTTACTTGCTTCATTTTTGCTATTTGCAGACACTTGTGGTGCACGGTGTTTTCTTGTTGTAAATTGCACATTTCCTTTGCCACTAAAGTTTTATTAGTTTACCTCTCGTTTATATTTTATTGCTGCAGTATCATTCTCCAATGGCAGGATATAGTAACTTTCTTTGCTAGAGAATCAATTCTTACCAGTCAAAATTACAAAACTTTAACTGAAAGCTACAAAATGAAAAATTCCTGGAATTCTGAAAAATTCCCGGTTTTTCCCGGATTTCCTGGTTGTCCCGGGACGTATACACTCTGTATAAGAGCAATGTACCACGCACAATAAACATATTCCTGTAGACCCCTCTTGCAGAAGTCTTTGTTAATCCCACTCTGTTGCATTTTTACTCTATAAACTTGTAAATATGTAAGAGCTAATTTAAAAGAGGTAAATAAAGCTTTGACGTGCGTAAGGCAGGCAAAAAGACAAAGACTATATCCAGCCAGTAATGATAATCACCTTTGAAACCTCCTCTACAAATGGTGCTATACAAATGTACAATAGTCTGCCACAAAGAATAAAAGTTATTTCTTCATTTTCACAGTTTTATAAATCCCTAAGGGCACTCTTATTAGATCACTACTTCTATTCAGTGACAGAATTTTTAGACTAAGCCGAAAAGAAGAAGACAGATACACAAAGAGTGTTCTTTCATAGCAGCACCCCCGTTAGAAAAAATAGAGGAACACTATGGATGGTTTATCCAAGAAGTGATGGGGAGAGGAGAAATAAAAGAGGTGAGCAAGAACAATGAGATTGAAGCATTTTGTGATAAGACATTCTACGAAGCATTACTAAATGCCTTCTCAGAAAACTATCTAGAACAGACAGTTATGAACCATGCTCATGATGGAAAAATATTGGTTCTAATTGCAACAAACAGACCTGACCTCTGTGAGGATGTCCACATCAAAACTGGTATCAGTGACCATGATGTTGCTGTGGTAACAATGATTACCAAAGTAGAAAGGACAATTAATGCAAGCAGAACGATATATATGTTCAGTAAACAAGATAAAAACCAGTAATGTCATATCTCAATGAGGAACTTTAAAGTTTCAACAGAAGGCAGGAGCATGTAGAGGAACACTGGCTCAAGTTAAAAAGAGTAGTTGACCATGAACTGTATAGATATGTTCCAGGTAGCACAATTCATAATGGGAGGGAACCTCCATGATATGCAGTCACTGTAAAGAAACAGAGATTATGGCATAACAGGTGGAAAACAAAGCATAGGGCTATAGATAGAGAGATGCTGAATGAAACTCATTTGGCTGTCAAGAGAGCCATGCATGATGCCTTCAGTGACTACTGCAGCACAATACAGGGTGTTTCTAAATGAATATATGGGTTTTAAGGCTTTGTATCATTTATTACATTCAACTTACAATTGTAACCAATATGTCAAATTAAAGAGCAACTCCAGCAGTTTTGTTTGTACACCTGCATGCAAAGGAAGGAGCATGAAAGGACCAAGAGTGACTGGAGAATGTGTTGAACAAGTGAGAGTCTTTCAAGCATAGCTCCAAGAAACCAGTTCAGAAGGCTCGCAATGAATTAGCAATTCCACTGATGTCTGTGTAGAGACTTTTAAAGAGACACTTACAGCTAAATCCTTATCTTTTGCAGATATTACAAGCTCTAAAGCCTATGACTACAGTTTACGTGCCAACTATGCAGACCAAAGATTACTGCCTGATGACAAAGATTTTCTGGATCATGTCATCCTCAGTGACAAATTGACATTTCACATAAGTGGAAATTGGCAATGCATTATGTACACATCTGGGGGTAAGAAAACCCCCACAAGATGATACAGTCACAAAGAGACTCCCCTAAATTGAATGTTTCTTGTGCCATATCTGGCAGAAAATTTTTGAGCCTTTCTTTTTCGGTGAAGCAACTGTAGCTGGTGTTTGTTATCTTGACACACTACACTATGGCCCTTTCCTCAATTGGAAGAAGTTGAACAGAACTTGATTTGACAGCAAGATGATGCTATGCCTCACTGGCACAACTCAGTACACGATTGGTTAAATGACGTTGCACATGACTGCTGGATTGGCTGCAAGGGGCCAGATGACAGAGCATTTTTTTTTTTTTTTTTTTTTTTTTTTTTTTTTTTTTTTTTTTTTTTTTTTTTTTTTTTTTTTTTTTTTCACTTGACCTCCACCTTCATACATGATCAGACTTCATAAAATTTTTTCATTTCAAGGTTCATAAGGAATCATGTATCAACTCGACTTTCGAAACAGCATTATTGCAACAATTACTCCTGACACACTGATCAAGGATTGGGAAGAACTCCCCTATCGGCTCGATGTGTGACAAATACTCCTCATGTTCAACACATGTTAGAAAAACTGTTTGAGTTGCTCTTTCAATTGATGTACTGTTTATAATTGTAAGTGGAATGTAATAAATGCTACAAAGCCTTAAAACTGGTATATTAATTCTGAAACACCCTGTAATGAAAGTGACCTTTCACAGAATCCAAAGAAATTCTGGTAGTATGTAAAGGCTGTTGGTGGCACCAAAGTTAGTGTTCAGTCTGTAGTGAATGAAACAGGAACAGAAATTAAGGGTACTAAAGCGAAAGCTGAAGCTCTGGGAAAAACCAGGAGAATTGCCCTAATTTAATCCTCATACTGCTACAGAGATGAATGAAATACTGTATTTACTCGAATCTAAGCCGCACTCGAATCTAAGCCGCACCTGAAAAATGAGACTCGAAATCAAGGGAAAAAAATGTTCCCGCACATGAAATTTGAGATTCGAAATTCAAGGGTAGAGAAAAGTTTTAGACCGCACCTCCAAATTGAAGCAAAGTTGGTACATTGTAGCATGATGTCGAAAGGATGAAGATACAGCTACAGTAGTTTGGTTCGAGTCGTAAGCTTAACAGTTAAGGTTTACCAAGTAGCCATTGCTATGTGTCAGGCACTCCGTCCGTATTTATATGGGTACCCTTCCTTTTTCACGTGCTTCGTCTGGTTTGAATCAATTGTTTATTTTGCTTTGACCTGATAAGTGCCGTTCTTTTTGTTATAGGTGTTTACGTCACTCTAAGCTGAAAATGCATTATTGCACTGTGTCATGCATTGTTTGTCGCATTCTGATAATGAGTGTTTAAGACTTGTAGCCACTCGCGGCATGGCTCACTTTTGTGCACGCTACCGCCGCTTACAATAAAAACAGAGAGGAATGTTCTCATAAGCGAAACAAAAGCAATAGACTGCTATTTGTTGTTACTTACACTGCTGCTTTCTTTGATAATGATCAACAAGAACCAAATGATAGACTTCGTATGATAGAAGATGTTCTGAATGAGAGTTCAGTGAACATTTTTCTCTGTTTGAAAATCTTTGCAGACGCCTCTTTAGTACATTACATTCTGCACAGAAATTAGAGACATTTTAGATTTAAAAATCTAGTCCATTGCCGTGCTTCATTTCTGACTGTATCACTATTCAGCATAAGAATAATACAAATATAAACATGACATCATATGTATATTCTTCCATGTTTGCTGTTGTCTCACTCTAGTTTTGTAGTTTATTAGGCAGACAGGATTTAAATGAGATAGCAGCAAACACGAAAGAATACACGGCATAATGTTTACATTCTTCTACCTTTTCTTTTAATATATTTGCTAACGCAGAGGTTTTGGTGCCAGTATTTATCTTTGTGCCTGCAAAGCATCCCTGTGTAGTGCTACATATATTCGACGGCAAAAGTTAGTTGTGCCGGCACCTACCAATATTTTTCAGAACTTCCGCTTACTTTGCACTCGATTCTAAGCCGCAGGTGGTTTTTTGGATTACAAAAACTGGAAAAAAAGTGCGGCTTAGATTCGAGTAAATACGGTAAGCTTTAGTGTCAGTGGTGTTGAGAAACAGCTGAAATCATTAAAATTGAACAAAGCTCCAGGCCCCAATGCAATCCCTGTCAGATTCTGTACTGCATTTGTGGCTGAGATAGCCACTCTTCTAACAACAACCTAGCATAGTTCCCTCAAACAAAAAACTGTACCCAGTTCTTGGAGGAAAGAACAGGTCACACACAACTACAAGAAGGGTGGTAGAAGTGATTCACAAATCTACCATCCAGTGTCCTTGATATCAATTTGTTGTAGAATCTTAAAACATATTCTGAGTTCGAACATAATGAGTTATCTTGAAAGGAATGACCTCCTCCTTGCCAACCAGCATGGACTGTGGAAACATCAATCATGCAAAACCCAACTTGCACTTTTCTCATGCGACATCCTGAAAGACATGGACTCAAGGCAGTCTGGTAGGGGCAGTATTATTCAGTTTCTGGAAAGCATGTGACTCAGTAATGCATCTACACTTATTGCTAAAAGTACAATCATATAGGTTATCAGACAAAATATGTAACTGGATTGAAGATTTCTTGGTAGGGAGGACACAGAATGTTATCTTGGATGGAGAGTGATTGTTGGATGTAGAAGTAACTTCGAGTGTGCCCCAGGGAAGTGTGGTGGGACCCTTGCTGATTGTGTTGTACATTAATGACTTTGCAAACAATATTAATAGTAAAATCAGGTTGTTTGCAGATGATGAAGGTATCTACAATGAAGTACTGTCTGAAAGAAGCTGCATAAATATTCAGTCAGATCTTGATAAGATTTCAAAGTGGTGCACAGATTGGCAACTTGCTTTAAATGTTCAGAAATGTAAAATTTTGCACTTTGCAAAACAAAAACAAGAAAAAAAGGAAACATAGGGGTCTGTAGTATCCTATGACTATAATGCTGTAATGTCAATGAGTCACTGTTGTAATCAGCCAACTCATACAAATACATGGGTGTGACACTTTGTAGGGATATGAAATGGAATGATCACATAGGTTCAGTCGTGTGTAAAGCAGATGGTAGACTTCAGTTTATTGGTAGAATACAGGGGAACTGCAATCAAGATTGCTTACAAATCACTCGTACAACCAGTTCTAGAATATTGCTCATGTGTGTGTGACCCCTACCAGATTGGACTAACGGGTGACCTTGAACAAATATAGAGGAGGGCAGCATGAAAGGTCACAGGTTTGTTTAATCTGTGGAAGAGTGTCACAGTGAACTAGAAGACTATTGAAGATAGACATAAACTTTCCTGAGAAAGTCTATTAATAAAATTTCAAGAACCAGCTTTAACTGATTATTCTAGGAATATATTACAATCCAAGAACTTTCCACATGGCAGCGCGTAAGCAATCATAAGTATCGAAATAATTATGAAAACTCCATCTCGACTGCACAAACTACCTGGTGTTTACCTAGGTTTCAGTGTGGGTAATACGCCTTCTTCGGAACAAATATAAAACAGCTTGCCTAAATAGGCATAGTCAAAGGCTAAAATCAACACCTACAGCAGCAAGACCCCACAAAATTTTTTTACTAATACACGGTACATATGTACCAAGTCAATAATAATACTTATCTTAACCCTCTGTGTTCTGTCTCGCCCCAGCTAACGTACAATAGTCACAGGCTCTCCACAGAACTGAGGCACCGCAGGCTGCTCACATGCATGGCTATCGAAATCACTGCGCATGCACGCAGCCAGGAAACGCTCTTCTTAAGCATGGGAGCGGGATTACAAGTTAACATGGATCGGGACCTAACAGATTGCCAAAAGTTGTCGCACAAATAGCAAATTGAGCAAATGATAAAAGCGATGATGTGGGAATTAAGACATATTTAATAGCAACACATGACAAACTTTGTGCACGGATGGTACATCAGCCACAAACTGTGTATTGCTTACATAGGGATCATGAGAATAAGATTAGAATAATTACTACATGCACAGAGTCATTCAAACAATTGCTCTTCCCACACTCCATACATGAATGGAACAGGTAGAAACCCTAACTGGTACAATGGAACATATCCTCTGCCATGCACCTCACAGTGGGTTGCAGAGTATAGCTATAGATGTAGATGTAAATGTAGAGATGCGAGATGCAGGAAAAGCTGCAGGATCCTGTGACAAGAACAATATGTTCTTTAACTTGCCTAATAAGCAAATGATGTGAACATTGAAAACTGTTTTTGTGTTAGTCATCCATGGGTCTTCATTTACTACTTAATCTTGATGCATCTATTTGTATACCTACATTGTCCTTTTATAAGTTGTGTTTGATAACTGAACATTATTTGACTATAGACATTTGTATAATGTGAACATTAATTCAAATGAAAAACATCCTCTACAAAAACCATTAAAAACTGGCAGTCCTGATTCACATTGTAGGTAAGAAGGCAAACTGTTATATAATGTAGCTCCAGTATGATACACTCCTCTTTTGCGTAAGTTTGTATCTACTGTGTTCAGGTGTAGGTTCATCTTCTGCCTAGTTTCATATGTGTGTATATCATGGTTGTGTCTGAAGAGATTTTCCTTTTTTAAGATGCTCCTTTTCACGAAAATTAGTATTTCATGTATATACAAGCAAGGCAGAGGCAATATATTGAGAGTTTAAAAAAGGGGTCTACAGGAATCGTTGCATTTAGCTTTTTTTGGAATTCTCCCAAAAAATTATTCCATGCATAAGTAGCGACTGTATACTACAATGGCACGTTGTCAGCACTGATAAGAAGCAGCTTATATTCTGAGTGAAGATCCTAACAGCATATGCTAGTGAAACCAGTCTCTTATTTAAACTGTTTAGGTGCACCTCCCACTTCAGATCTGCCTGAACATGAATGCCTAGAAATTTTGTATGACTAACTTTCAATGCATTTTTTCTTTTGATAGTGAAAACAGGGTTTGCAGGATGGAGGTACGAGGGCTATCCACAAAGTACATTACGTTTTGGAATTAAAAATAAATAAAGTATTGGAAATTTTTTTTATTATATACAGATGAAAGCCACACTTAAATACTACTTTTCTACATAGTTGCCATTTACATTAAGGCACTTATCGTAGCGATGGATGAGCTTGGAAATTCCTTCATCGTAAAATTCGGCCGCCTGTGCCTTCAACCACGTGGTTACCTCTTCTTGAAACTGTGCGTCG
Organism: Schistocerca cancellata; assembly: GCF_023864275.1. NCBI lineage: Eukaryota > Metazoa > Arthropoda > Insecta > Orthoptera > Acrididae > Schistocerca > Schistocerca cancellata. The sequence goes on along the minus strand of NC_064626.1, from coordinate 1,137,990,748 downwards.
TCACAAAACGCTGCATAGCCAACCACTTCTTCATTGCTAGGAATAAGTGGAAGTTGCTCGGTGCCAGGTCGGGACTGTACGGTGGATAAGGAAACAACTCCCATCTAAAAGATTCGAGAACTTCACGAGTGGCATTTGCCATGTGGGCCCGGCCGTTGTCGTGAATCAGCAAGATCTTCGAGCCCAACTTTCCCCTGTGCTTGTTTTGTATTGCTCTACTGAGGTTGTGCAGACTTTGGCAATACCTTTGAGAGTTTATTGTAGTGCCTCTTTCCAGGAAATCCACAAAAATCACACCTTTTCTGTCCCAAAAGACAGTCATTACGTGGTTGATGGCACAGGCGGCCGAATTTTACGACGAAGGAATTTCCAAGCTCGTCCATCGCTACGATAAGTGCCTTAATTTAAATGGCAACTATGTAGAAAAGTATTATTTAAGTGTGGCTATCATCTGTATATAATAAAAAAAATTTCCAATACTTTATTTATTTTTAATTCCAAAACGTAATGTACTTTGTGGATAGCCCTCGTATTGTGTGATGTGGAAGTTAACAGCCACAGTTTTTTCAGAATTTATGATCAGCTTATTGGTCCTCAACCAGTGCATTAAGGTACGCATAATTGCTATCTTTGTGAGATATATGTAATTCAAATTTCAGAATTTAGGTTCGTACTGCTATTAATTTCTAATTATGGCCAACTTCCTGTTCCCAGCACAGTCTGTGTTATTCGATCTGATTGCATCACGACATTTTTCTTTTTGTTGTCTATGTAGACATACAGGTATCTGATTGTGATGCTTCAAACAATGGAATATCCAGGATGGAGTGAAACAGTATTATGAAAAGGAAAGTTGCCACTCGCCATATAGAGGAGATGCTGAGTCGCAGATAGGCACAACAATAAGACTGTCACAAATAAAGCTTTTGGCTCATAAGTCCTTTGTTAAAAATAGATCTCACATACACACACACACATGGCTGTAGTTTCTGGTAGCTGAAGCCACACTTTCATAATATTGTTACATCCCATCCTGGATTTTCCATTGTTTGAATATCTGTACCAAAATTTGTAAGCAACTTCCTACATTACTTTGTTATTGATCTTGATATGAACAAAACCATATTTTACATAATTTATGAGTGACGTTTTAGTAGTAGCTGTAATTGTACATTGTAATTAAAAACAAATATTTTACTTTGCATTTAACAGGTTTCTTCAATGCCTGGGAAAATCACTTTCAGGAGTTTCTCTATTTTTACAAAAATTTTGATATTTGACAGAAAATAAAAATTACTGGAAATTTAGTATTTAGAGATTAAACATGGATATTTGAGTTTACTTGAATTGTCTGTGCAATTTAAAAGCGGAACAGAACCTAAATCTGCCTGGTAAATGGAGGATATTGTACATTTCAATAATGAGAAAGAGGGTTGTGTAACAGTTTGTTTTATTACACGATGTATATGCCTTTATGTATTTCTAATAGCTACAGCTGAAATTATAAATAACTACTCAGAAGGTGAAAACAGAAAAGCAATATGCTTTTTGAATGTGGTAGCACTGCTGTATATATGATGAAATATAAATTTGTTCTTTACAGACTCAAGAATATTGAAATCGACACTTACAATATTATGAAAGATACGAGGGCTATCCACAAAGTACATTACGTTATCGTTTGTGTCCGTCAGGGGTGAGGCTAGCGTGGCCATCTTGGTGTCATGGCATTCCGCCACTCAGTCGGCATCCTGCTGTGCTAGTGAGAGGTTCGTGCTGTACTCCATTGAGTTACTGTGACAGTTTGAAATGTCAGTGTTAATTGAAAATGCCGTGAAGTGTGAAGTGCGTGCTGTAATAAGGTTTCTGACTGCAAAAAACTGTACACCGATAGAAATCTATCGGCAGCTTTGTGAAGTGTATGGGACAACATAATCACTGAAGGTGGAGTGCATCAATGGGTCATAAAATTTAAAAATGGCCGAACTAACGTTCACGACGAAATCAGCGAATGGCTGCAGCATTAACGTTTTTGGATGCTTACGAGAAAGATGGTGATTCATTACTCGATCGCATCATTACTGGTGATGAAACATGGGTTAAGCATGTGAACTGCGAGACAAAATTGCAGTCAATAAAGTGGGGGCACACAAGTTTCCCCCCAAAACCCAAGAAATGCATGCAGACAATGTCGGCAAGGATGGTGATGGCGACTGTCTTTTGGAACAGAAAAGGTGTGATTTTTGTGGATTTCCTGGAAAGAGGCACTACAATAAACTCTCAAAGGTATTGCCAAACTCTGCACAACCTCAGAAGAGCAATACAAAACAAGCGCAGGGGAAAGTTGGGCTCAAAGATCTTGATGATTCACGACAACGCCCGGGCCCACACGGCAAATGCCACTCGTGAAGTTCTCGAATCTTTTAAGTGGGAGTTATTTCCTCATCCGCCATACAGTCCCGACCTGGCACTGAGCGACTTCCACTTATTCCCAGCAATGAAGAAGTGGTTGGCTATGCAGTGTTTTGATGATGACGCACAGCTTCAAGAAGAGGTAACCACGTGGTTGAAGGCGCAGGCGGCCGAATTTTACGACGAAGGAATTTCCAAGCTCATCCATCGCTACGATAAGTGCCTTAATGTAAATGGCAACTATGTAGAAAAGTAGTATTTAAGTGTGGCTTTCATCTGTATATAATAAAAAAATTTCCAATACTTTATTTATTTTAAATTCCAAAATGTAATGTACTTTGTGGATAACCCTCGTAGATGGATACTCAGCCTATAGAGGAGATGTTGACTTGTATGCAAGCACAATTAAAAGACTACTAAACAAGTAAGCTTTAGGTCAGAAGGCCTTCCTCCGAAATAGACAACACACACACACACACACACACACACACAGCCATGCAAATGCAGTTCACACACACACATGACCAGACTCAGTTTGGCCCCAGCATGTGTGTGAGCTGCGTCTGTGTTAATGTGCATGTTTATTTTGTCTATTTCAGCAGAAGTCCTTATGGCCAAAAACTTACATGTTTAGTAGTATTTTTGTTGCACCTGTGTGCAACTCAACATCTCTGCTATATGGTAAATAGCAATATATCCTTTCCATAAGACTGTCATTATTCCATCCTGGATTTTCCACTGTTTGAAATCAACAGTGAATTATTTGAGAGAAATAAGTAAGTAGCATTATGAAATGCAATTACTGAAAAGTAGTGGAACATTTGGAAATATTCTATTGGGTCTTTGATAGTTAATGATGATTTTTTATACCTTCATAAAGGCCAAACATCATTTCTGAATTAATGGAAAAACTACAGATGTTTATGCTATTAGTTTGAAACTTTGGGCAAATTATAACTTTTATTCAGTATCATATGGAAATGCATTATTCTCAGGATACATACAAGAAAAATGGAAGGTGATGAGCATATCCTCTGACTGCAAAAACTACGTAATTGGATAAGGGAAGGTACATACTCTTCAGTTTCTTGAGCATTGTTTTCTTTTGCTTCATCCACACATTTGGTAAACTGTTGCATTTCTTCTTGACGTATTTTATGTCTCTCTAATCCAAGCTCAAATAATTTCTGTGTAAGGCCACAGAATTCATCATGAAATCAGAATTGTGTTAAGGATAATCTTCAAATGCCATGTTTCGAAAAACATTTTCTGTTGAAGAGTTTTTACATTCCTGAATTCATTTGTGTTATGGTCAAAAAAACTGAGTCAATAATATACGATAATGTCAATTATGCTACGCTATTTGATAACAGAAACAATTGATAGCAAGAATAATAATGTAGAAAATAAAACAGAAAATTATGTTGGATTGACGGGTTTGCAGGCAGAGGTTAATGTGATAAATTTACTTTCAACTGTTTTTACATTATAAAGCCTCTGAAGACTGATAATCTGAAATTGGCTTTTAACTTAAAAACAGTACTATATTCAGATCAGTAGCTACTGGACTACTGCTAAAGCTGGCAATATCTGCCACCCATTTTAAGGCAGCAAGCAGCAGCAGTAGGAATACTGAGAGCTCTGAGAGGTCAAAACCTCTCTGACATCCCAGGAGGAGAATTGTTGGAGGAGAGAAAGGAGAGACTAGCAGTGCATTCTTGACGTTGTAACTGTGCAGAACTCCCCTGCAGATATTGCCCAAACACCAACAATGGACCAAATCACACAGCCTGGCCTCTCCTAATGACTAAACCCATTTATGCCACTCCGGTATCACATGGGTACAGGACACTCCACCAAAACTGCCACGCACACATCTCTTCATTCTTGACCTCACCATCCAAATGTACTTTCTAGTGGATACAAAGTTAGACATAAGGTTACTCCCAGTCGGCAGCACGCTGATATTTCAACCAAGATCGACCTTATGCCTACACTCAGCTAACATACAGGTATACAGCACAACATTGAACACCATCTGCCTGGCAACAAACATTACTTGTCAATGGGACTTCTATGTAATTAAAACTGCAGATGAAAGGAGCGAAGATCCATGGTGGTGAAAAACTGCAAAAAATTACTACATAACATAGTATTACATCTGAAAAAAATCCGCAAAAATACATCCAAATATGTGGAAAAAATCATGAGAGGGAGGAAATGGATGAAAAAAGGGGAACTAGGTGAAACAGGAGGAAGCCGACGATGGCGAAAGCCAAGAACTCACTAACATTGGAGTGAAGTCACAATGAGATCAAAGAAAAGATATAAATAATAAAAAAAAGATATTACTGTGGGCAGCAGGTCTGAGGCTAGATAAGTGTGAAGAAGGGGGACAGCAGATGTGACTGGATGGGGTGGAATTAATGGGTGCGAACTGACATAGAACAGAAAAAGATGGGGGATTTGGAGGAGGGGGGGGGGGGGGGTCATAGACAAGATACAACATCATGTGGCACAGGATAGGTGCAGGAAATAACATGCAAAGATGTGGGAGAATGACACACGAGATAGGATAATTACGGTCTGTGAAGGCTTTAGTAAGACCCTCAGTATATTTCGAGAGGGACAGCTTGTCACTGCAGATGCGACGACCATGGGTGGCTATGCTGCATGGAAGGAACTTCTTGATATGAAACGGGTGGAAGCTGTTGAAGTAGAGGTATTGCTGGTGGTTAGCAGGTTTGATAAGGACAGTGGTACTGATTTAGCCACCTTTGAGGTGGAGGTCAACGTCTAGGAAGGTGGCTTGTTGGGTTGAGTAGGACCAGGTGAAGCAAATGGGGAAGAAGTTGTTGAGGTTCTGGAGGAATGTGGATAGAGTGTTCTCACCCTCAATCCAGAATGCAAAGGTGTCATCATTGAATTTGAACCAGGTGAGGGGTTTAGGATCCTGGGTATTTTGGAAGGATTCCTCTAAAAGACCCATGAATAGGTTGGCATAGGATGGTGCAATGTGGGTGCCCATTGCTGTACACCAGATCTGTTTGTAGATAATGCCTTGAAAGGAGAAGTAATTGTGGGTGAGGATAGTTGGTCAAGGCGACTAGGTATGAGCACAAGAAGTCGTAGGGGTGAGTAGAGAGATGGACTCCGGGGAGAGGTTCTGGGCTGGGCATAAGGATTTGAGGAGTGACTGGAGGGTCTGCTGGAATGGGGTCACTGTGGCAAGGTTTGTAGGTGGATGTATCTGACAGCTGGTGGAGTCCTTCTGCCAGGTAATTCTTGTGGTTAAAAACAGCAGTGGTGGAGCCTTTGTCTGAAGGTAGGATTATGAGGTCAGGATCAGCTTTTAGATAATCAACTGTGGTCCTTTCTGCTGAGTTAAGGTTATTTTGTATGTTGAGGGATTTTGGTAATGATGGTGAAACAACGTTTGAGGTTAATAAATTCTGGATAGTTAACATGCAGTGATCTGAGGGCAGTGGGGGTGGATCACTCTTTCTCCGTTCTATCCCAGTTCATGCCCACTAATTCCATCTCATCCAGTCACATCCACCGCCTCCTTCTTCACACTTATCCACACTCAGAACTGCTACCCACAGTAATATAAATACATATTTTTTATTATTTATATCTTTTCTTTGATCTCATTGTGACTTCACACCAATTTTAGTGAGTTTCAATCTTTCACTGTTGTCAGCCTACAAACCCCATTCCAGAAATCCAGCAGGATCTCCAGTCACTCCTCAAATCCCTAGGCCCATGCCAGAATCTCTCCCCAGAGTCCATCTCTCTTCTCACCCCTACCACTACCCACTCTGCTACCTTCTACACGCTTTCTGAAGTCCATAAACCCAACCATCCAGGACGCCCTATCGTGGCCATTTACTGTGCCTGCACTGAGGGAATCTCTGCTCTCACAGATCAAAACCTTCCCAGGACCTACCCTCCTATATAAAAGATACCAACCATTTTCTCCACTGACTCTCCACAGTTCCTGTCCCTTTATCACACGATGCCCTGTTCATCACTATTGATGTCACCTCCCTTTACGCCAACATCCCTAATACCCATGACCTTACCACTATTGAACACTATCTTTCCAAACCCCCGATGGATTCCAAACCAACAACCTCCTTCCTAGTCACTATGACCAACTATATCCTTACCCAAAATTATTTCTTTGAAAGCATTACCTACAAACACATTCGGGTTATGGCTATGGGCAACAGCGTGACACCACCCTATGCCAACTATTTGTGAGCCATCTAGAGGAATCCTTCCTAAATACCCAGAATCCTAAACCGCTCACTTGTTCAGTTTCACTTATATGAAATGAAATGTTGTGTGGCTAGGGCCTCCTGTTGAATAGACCGGTCACCTGGTGCAAGTCTTTTGAGTTGACACCACTTTGGCAACTTGCACATCGATGGGGATGAGATGATGATGATGGAGACAACACAACACCCAGTCCCTGAGCAGAGAAAATCTCTGACCCAGCCGGGAATTGAACACGGGCCCCTTAGCATGGCATTCCATTGCACTGATCACCCAGCTACCAAGGTGGACAGTTTGATTGAAGACACCTTTGTGGTCCCTCTCGAAATATGCCGAGTGTCTGAAGCCTTCACAAACCGTAATTATCCTCCCAACCTTGTACAAAACCAATCTCCCATGCCATATCTTCCCAGTGTCCCACCATCTACCAAAGTCTCACTGTTTGACTACAGAGGAGCATTCCCATTGTAACTCAATACCACCCAGGACTGGAGCAACTGAATTACATTCTCCACCAGGGTTTTGACTACCCATCATCATGCCTTGAATTGAGGAATATCCTGCCCACTATCCTTACCGCCCCTCCCACAGTGGTATCCTGATGTCCACCAAAACTACAAAATATACTTGTCCATCCCTACACAACCCCTGCTCCCAACCCCCTCACCTCATGGCTCATGGCTCACATCCCTGTAACAGACCTAAATGCAAGACCTGTTCCATACATTCTCTCATCACCACCTTCTCGAGTCTGGTCACAAAACATCACCTATCACATTAAAGGCAGGGCTACCTGTGAAACTACAAGCTAAGCGACAACCACTGTGATACATTCTATATGGGCATGACAGCTGACAAGCTGTCTGTCCACATGAACGGCCACCAACAAACTGTGGCCAAGAAATAAGTGGATCACCCTGTTGCTGAGCATACTGCCCAACACAACATCCTTCATTTCAATGACTGCTTCACTGCATATGGATCCTACCAACCAACCCCAGCTATTCTGAATTGTACAATGTGGAAATTCTCCCTGCAATATATCCTACATTCCCATAACCCTCCTGGCCCAAACCTTTATTAGTCATTGTCCTCACTCATCCAGCCCATTCCCTGTTCCTATTCCAGGACTACACTGCTTTCATTCCACCAATGCACCCAGTCTTTTTATTTCTCTCCTATTCCACTAAATGCACCCCCCCCCCCCCCCAGCCCCCCATCTAACCTCCTGACTGGACCTAGCTGCCCTACCCTCTCTCCACCTTGTCCCTGCATGCTCCCTAGCAGGGCTTCACTGTCCTGCACCCCTACCCTATTGTCCCTACCCCTCCCCACCCCAGCCTCCTCCTTACTCCCACCCAGCTGCCACTCCCATCAAACACTGCTGTTGCTGTAGTGATCTTTGTAAATTAAAAATCATTTGTACTTATTCAGCCACTTACTTGCGTGTCCATGATCCCCAACTGAAGGGTATCTGTTAAGAGAGACGAATGTGTGGTTCCTGAAGAGAGGCAGCAGCCTTTTCAGTAGTTGTAGGGGCAACAGTCTGAATGACTGATCCAGCTTTGTAACTTCAATGAAAACGGCCCTGCTGTGCTGGTACTGCTAACAGTTGAAAGCAAGGGGAAACCAGAGCCATAATTTTTCCAGAGGCATGCAGCTCTACTGTATGGTTAAATGATGATGGCATCCTCTTGGGTAATATATTCCAGAGGTAAAGTAGTCCCCCATTCAGATCTCCAGACAGTGACAACCCACGAGGACATCATTATCAGGAGAAAGAAAAATCAGCACTCGCCTCAACCAGTGTTGTGTGTTTCAAACAGTGCTGATAATGACAGTCGCGCACACATTGTGACCATGCCCACCTCTTGGACAGCTACCGCGCGTGTTGATAAACATTCCCCCTCTCTTACTCACTGGCCACATGTCTGAGCGGCCATTGTGGCCCCACGCGCGATGCCAGTGCTGCTCTCGCCCGCGCCAGTTGTCCAGTACAAGGTTAACAGCGGACAGTCGCTGTCCTTTCCCCTTCACTCGGCCCTGTGCGTACACCCCTCCACACAAGTGCACGCTGCGCTCCCGTAAGAGATACTCGTATGTGACTTTCATGCTACCTTACCCCACTCACGCTAACAGCTACGCCTCGTCGTGCCCAACTCGTCCAAAGACTCGGCGCCAGGACGTTAACCAATCTCATGTGCAGTTTTTTCCATCACTGATGGAATGACACACATGATAGTTACCACTGCCGGCCCTCCCATTAGGCATAAGGTCTGACACCTCAATGCTATCACAATGCACATGGCCTGGCAGCAGATTAATGAACTTTTAGCGGCAGGTGTTCTGCAACCTTCAGACAGCAACCAGTCTTCTCCAATCCACCTTGTCCCCAAACACGACGGATCTTTTTGAATGTGCAGTGATTACAGATGCTTAATCGCTCATATCGTCTTGGACAATTACCTAGTGCTGAACATCAATGACTTCACTCATCTGTTATCGGGCACCATAATTTTCAGTGTTATTGACTGTAAACACGCCTACGACCAGATTCTTGTGGTGCCGGAAGACATTCCTAAGACTGCTATTATCATGCCGCTCGGTTTATTCCAATACCACTTCATGCCATTTGGCCTAAGGAATGTGGCGCAAACGTGACAATGTTTCATTGACTCTATCTTACGACAGTTCAAGTTTTGGTTTGCTTATCTCAACAACATTCTTGTTTTCAGCAGCTCAGCTGTGGAACATGAAAATCATCTGTCTATGGTTCTCCAGACCTTGAGTTCCACTGGCGTCGAGGGCTACAAAGACAAGTTTCAGTTGCGCCCGGCGTCAGTCTCCTTCCTAGGTTACACCATCTCCGCTGACAGGATAGAGCTTCCCAAATCTCGTGTGCAGGCTATCACGTCTCTGCCACCTCTGGCTACTTACAAAGAGCTATGCCATTTCCTTGGCACCATCAATTACTATCGTTGCCATCTGCCTTCCGCCACCGCTGTTCAGGCATCCCTGACAGACACACTATCAGGCAAACAATCTTTGGTATCAAACTCGTCTCTTGGACTGCTCCGATGCTAGAGGCCTTCAAGGCTCTGAAGACTTCTTTAGCTCATGCTGTGACACCTGCCCACCCCGACCCCTCGGCTGAGTTATTCATCAGTACGGACACTAGCAACATCGCGGTGGGGGCAGTGTTGCAACAACGCAATGGCACCACAGTTTCTCCCCTCCATTTCTTCACCAAGAAACTATCTATAGCTCAGAGAAAATATTCTGCATTCAATAGAGAGCTCCTTGCTGTTTATAAGGCAATCAAACATTTCCGCCCCGATGTCTAGGGACATTCGTTTTTCGTCCTCACCAATCACAAACCACTGGCAGAAGCATTCTGCAACCCACCTGAGGACCCACCCCCTCAACATTACCGCCGCTTTGAGCTTGTTTCTCAATTCACAACGGACGTCCGTTACATCATGGGCGCAGATAACGTCGCTGTGGATTTCTTCTCATGGATCAGTGCTGTTTCCCGCATCGTTGATCTTTCCGATCTGACCTCCCTCCAAGCTTCTGACGAAGATTCTCAGGCTCTCCTCAGGTGTGGTGTGGTTCTTTGACCAGCACCCTACACACTAAGCTCCCACCCGGTCTGCACCAATAGGTTTTCAATGCCCTGCATAACCTAGCCCACCCGGACGTTCGAGCCACCACACGTCTTGTGTCAGAACGTTTTGTTTGGAAGAATATCAAACGGGACTGTCAAACCTGGGCATGCAGCTGCGTCACTTGCCAGCACAACAAGATCAGCCGCCACAGCTCCCCGCCTCTGGGCAAGTTCGACATTCCTGCAGGACGATTCCGTCACATTCATATTGATCTGATCGGGCCTCTTCCTCCTTCGGAGGGCCATAGATATATCTTATCAACAATCAACCATTTGTCTTGCTGGGTTGAGGCTGTCCCTCTCCCTAACATTACTGCCAAGATGGTAGCCAAGGCTTTCATTGGCTCGTGGATCGCTTGTTTCGGGTGCCCGACCACTATCACCATCAATCAGGGTCGACATGCCTTTTCATCATCCTCTGCAATATCTGCGGTATTAAAAAAATACACACTACTGCCTATCACCCACAAAGCAATGGGTTGGAGAGATGGCACCGCACCCTCAAGACAGCCCTCTGAGCCACTGACAGCTTTAATAATGGGTAATGAAGGTCATTTTTATCTCTAGTGTTGTACCTTACATACATAATAATTTTTCACAAATTGTGATGAATTATTTATGATGAATTTCCTTAGCAAAAATATGTGTTGTGATGGTGTAATTAAGATTCTTAGCTCTTTGAAGAGGTACTTACATGATGTCCTTGGGTAGACACCACATATTATGCTTACTGCTCAATTTTGTGCAATCAGTACTTTCTAAGTGATGAGTTACCTCAGAAAATTATTCCATAGGACATTATTGAGTGGAAATCTGCAAAAATATGCCAGGAGGTTGATATGTTTGTTACCAAGATTAGCAATTATATGAAGAGCAAAAGAAGCTGAACGTAATTGTTTGAGCACCTCATTGATATGCTTTCTCCATTTCAAGTTTACATCAATATGTATGCCTAAAAATTTTGAGCATTCTAACCTATGTATTGACTCCTGCTCATGTGCTATTTCAACTGCTGGTATGACTCTAATTGTTGTACATAACTGAATGTATGGTGCTTTTTTTCAGAATTTAGGGAGAGTCCATTTTCAGATAAACTTCCTGGCAGATTAAAACTGTGTGCCAGACCGAGACTCGACCTTGGGACCTTTGCCTTTCACGGGCAAGTGCTCTATCATCTGAGCTACCCATGCAAGACTCACGCCCCATCCTCACAGCTTTACTTCTGCCAGTACCTCATCTCATCTCATTCTGGCACTTAATAATTCCTTGGAAAACATTATTTACTAACTCTTCTGTTACTTCCTCTCCAATGTAATTTATTATAACATTAGTATCATTTGCTCTCCAATGGAATTTATTATAACATTAGTATAATTTGCAGGAAGTACCAACTTTACTTGTTGTTAAGTGGATCATTCACATGCATAAGGAATAGGAGTTGATCCAAAATTGAACCCTTTGTGACTCCCTTTGTGATTTTTACCCTAGCCACTAAATTTTATACCTTTCTGACACTGTCTAAATTATTCAGCACAACCTTTGCATTCTGTTTGTCACGGATGATTCGGACCAGCTGTGTGTAAGGCCATCAGTTCCATAAAACTTGAGTTTTTGAGTCATGATCTGTGTGGTTGAAGTCCTTGGAGAGGTCACAACAAATACCGACTACCGAAATATTATATTTCAGGCTTGTACAATTTGATCAGTGCAAAAAGTCAAACATTGATGTAGCAGAATATCACAGTAAAGTAAATCGCTTTGGGGTCCACCAATAAGCTGAGTATCTTCTAGATTAAAAAAAAGTCGCAATAATGGATGTGGGCAATGTTACATTATAATTAAAAAATAAAAACTCTGCTGGGTGGGATGGGATACCCATTAATGATTAAATCATTGTGTGATGTAATAATATCGACCCTAACTAAGAGGGCAGTTCAATAAGTAATGCAACACATTTTTTTCTGAAACAGAGGTTGTTTTATTCAGCATTGAAATACACCAGGTTATTCCCCAATCTTTTAGCTACACAACACTATTTTCCAACGTAATCTCCATTCAATGCTACGGCCTTACGCCACCTTGAAATGAGGGCCTGTATGCCTGCACGGTACCATTCCACTGGTCAATGCCAGAGCCAACGTCGTACTGCATCAATAACTTCTTCATCATCTGCGTAGTGCCTCCCACGGATTGCGTCCTTCATTGGGCCAAACATATGGAAATCCGACGGTGCGAGATCGGGGCTGTAGGGTGCATGAGGAAGAACAGTTCACTGAAGTTGTGAGGTCTTGCGTTGTCATGAAGAAGGAGAAGTTCATTCAGATTTTTGTGCCTACGAACACGCTGAAGTCGTTTCTTCAATTTCTGAAGAGTAGCACAATACACTTCAGAGTTGATCGTTTGACCATGGGGAAGGACATTGAACAGAATAACCCCTTCAGCGTCCCAGAAGACTGTAACCATGACTTTACCGGCTGAGGGTATGGCTTTAAACTTTTTCTTGGTAGGGGAGTGGGTGTGGTGCCACTCCATTGATTGCCGTTTTGTTTCAGGTTCGAAGTGATGAACCCATGTTTCATCGCCTGTAACAATCTTTGACAAGAAATTGTCACCCTCAGCCACATGGCGAGCAAGCAATTCTGCACAGATGGTTCTCCTTTGCTCTTTATGGTGTTCGGTTAGACAACGAGGGACCCAGCGGGAACAAACCTTTGAATATCCCAACTGGTGAACAATTGTGACAGCACTACCAACAGAGATGTCAAGTTGAGCACTGAGTTGTTTGATGGTGATCCGTCGATCATCTCGAACGAGTGTGTTCGCACGCTCCACCATTGCAGGAGTCACAGCTGTGCACGGCCGGCCCGCACGCGGGAGATCAGACAGTCTTGCTTGACCTTGCGGCGATGATGACACACGCTTTGCCCAACGACTCACCATGCTTTTGTCCACTGCCAGATCACCGTAGACATTCTGCAAGCACCTATGAATATCTGAGATGCCCTGGTTTTCCGCCAAAAGAAACTCGATCACTGCCCGTTGTTTGCAACGCACATCCGTTACAGACGCCATTTTAACAGCTCCGTACAGCGCTGCCACCTGTCGGAAGTCAATGAAACTATATGAGACGAAGCGGGAATGTTTGAAAATATTCCACAAGAAATTTCCGGTTTTTTCAACCAAAATTGGCCGAGAAAAACAATGTGTTGCATTACTTATTGAACTGCCCTCGTAAAATACTCAACCAGTCTTTTGAACAGGGATGTTTTCCCGAAGTTTTGAAGAATGCGAAGTCAGACCTCTGTTCAAGAAAGGGTTGAGGGAAGACATGGGAAACTATCACCCTATTTCTATTCTTCAAGTCCTGTCAAAAGTGTTAAGAGAAAGTAGCTGCAAACCAAATCAAAAACTTTATTGTAAAAAAAAATGATATTCTTGGATTTTAACCAGGAAAAAACACTCTGGATGCAGTGAACCACTTTATCAAAAAGATATTCAAATCATTGGATCAGAGGAGTAAAGCTGAAGGTATCTTCAGCAATCTCCCAAAGTGTTTGACTATATGAACTGTGACCTGCTTATCTACAAATTATACAAATACGGGATAAGGAAAATGTTCTAAATTGGCTCATATCATACTTACACAACAGAAAACAAAGGGTAACTATCACTTCAGATGCAGTGAATTATTGTTCTAAATGGAGTACAGTATCACAAGGTGTGTCTCAAAGCTCCAGTTTGGAGCCAATCCTATTCCTATTCTATGTAAACGACGTACCCATAAATATAAATTCCCCATCAGTTCTATTTGCGGATGCTACTTCTGTTTTAATTGAAGATGACAATGCAGACAAAATTCCGAGCTCCGTCGTAAGTGCACTGGATACCTTATAAAACTGGATGCATTTAAATGGGTTGAAACTGAACATTGCAAAACCCCATATGGTACATTTCGAATCCAAACATTCAAATTGTGTGGAACTTAAAATAGAACATAACAATCAACTTGTGGAAGAAGTTGATATGGTCAAATTCCTAAGACTAAATATGGACAGCAACTTAGGCTCAAATACACATATTGACTTCCTGTTAAATAAACTAAGCAGTTTTGCATTTGCAGTGAAAATACTAGCAGATTGCATTGACTTGAGTACAACAAAAATTGCTTCTCTTAGTTACTCCAAATCTGTTATTAGATATGGCATTATATCCTGGGGAAGTTCAGGTAGTGTGAAAACTGAAACCGTGAAAGAAAATTGTCCAATATACATGTGCTGCACAGCAAACAGAGTCTTGTCACCTATCATTTTGGAAACTACATATCCTAACACTGTTCCCTCCATATACGTTTATGAACTTATAATCTTCCTACACAGCAGACAAAAATTACTTGGGGAGAATCATTTTAACCACACACATAATATGAGAAGTAAAAATAATTTTATGCTACCCAAACACCACTTGAAATTATATGCACAGACTCCACAGTATACTGGGATGACAATATAACAAGTTAATGGGTAAAAACATGTGTAATATGAAGCCAGAAATTTTAAAACACTACAGCAGATTCTGTGGGAGAAATACTACTATTTAATAGGAGAATTTATAGAGGATGAAATGATAATTTGAAAAAGGGGTAGTTAAGTGTTAGAATTTACTGTATGTATATATAACAAAATTTTGTTGTTATTATGCTGTTTGTTAACACCAGCTATTCTATGCTTATGGTGACATTTTACCAAAATGTTGACATGTCTCCTGTACCTGAATCAAATGATTTATATTATGTACATTATGAGACAAACAAACTGGAATTCAAAATGTATAAACAGCGAGAATTACAACTGAAAGATTTGAATAAGGCCTCATCTGCACTAAAACATATCATACATCAAGGTGATCATGACACTCATCAGCAACTTACCCAACAACACTCACAAGATGAAGGGCAAGGCATCCAGCAGCAATATTCTCATTAACCGCAACAGAAAGACCACCGCATCAAAGGTGAGAGGCAGCGCTTCTGAGAACTTCTGCGAACACATCGCAAGTTTTCCCAATGGGTACAAGGTTCACATCTTCTAGCAGTGTCATTGCCACTGCTGGCGGTGCCCCAGCCACCTAACCCCCAATTGCAGCCCACTCTATTGCAATGGCAGCAAACATTACAGCAGGGCCTGTGGTGCTCTCCATCACATTAATGGCCAAGACAGCGGCTACTAGAGACACTAGAGATGGTGGCCTTAGATGTCACTTCTAACCACCAGCAACAAGAACATGAAGTCAGTGGTGTGAACGCTGATAATTCAAGGCTAGGACAGACTAACAGGGGCAGGAACAGAGTTTTACATAACACGAGGCATCACGTTCAAAAGATTGGCCAGGCCCCCAGTTTTTGCTACAGAATGTCAACTGGAACCATACACACTTGTGAAGGCAAAGAAAATTGTAGAAGACTTGTTAAATTCAGGAGTTATTAGATCTTCTTCCGGCACACAGTCTTCTCTGATCCATTTAGTCCCAAAAAAGGATAGGTCGCTCAGGTGTTGCAGTAATTACAGAGTGCTCAGTTCCCAAATGGTAGCTGATGGGTGTCAATACGGAATCTACATGACTTCTCTTACGCCTTAGCTGGAGCTAAAATTTTCAGTGTAGTGGATTGCGCAAAAGCATGTCACCAGATTCCTATGTTCCCACCCATCATAGGTAAGACAGCAATCAATATGCCCTCTGGGTTGTTTGAATTTGTTCTAATACCATATGGACATAAGAATGCTCCCCAAGCATGGCAGCATTTTATCGATTCAGTATTCAGAGACATGCCTACCGTTTCTGTTATTTAGAGGACATTCTGGTTTTTACGAAGTTGGCAAAAGAGCATGAGAAACATTTAATTACTATCTTCTGTACAATAGTCTCACATGGCATTCTAGTGAATCAAGAAAAATGTAATTTACATAAGGAGTAGGTAACATTTTTAGGCCACTCCATTAGTAGTGAGGGAATTGACTACAGAGAGGATAGCAGCTATCCATAAAATACAATGTCCCAGATATCCAGAAATTATGCCATTCCCTTGGTACAATAAATTTTTTCAGAAGGGTAGTAGTCACCACTCACAATATAGCAGAGATGCTGAGTCGCAGGTGCGTATGACAAAAAGACTGTCAAACAAAGCTTTTGGCCAAACTGAATTACATAACATACAGACACACACACACACACACACACACACACACACACACACACACACACACACACGACCACAGTCTCTGGCTGCCAAGGTCAGACTAACCTTGACAGTCATGTGCATGTGCATGTGCGTTTGTGTTTCTCTATTCTGATAAAGGCCTGTTTGGCTGGAAGCTTTGTTTGACAGTCTTTTTGTGTACCATCTTTTTGTGTACCATAATCTCCGCTATATGGTGAGTAGCCACTTTTCTTTTCATAATATTGTTGCCTTAATTTATGACGTATAAGAGCAAATTTGCTTAGCTTAAATTTATAGTTGTCACAAGTGTTGCCACTCCCATGCATGAATGAGCCTACAAATTATCTTGTCAGCAACAATGAACCAGATGCTATAAAGATACCTGTTCCTCATCAGGATCTTGTTTTTATCATATTTCCTTCTAGTTACTATTATATGCTTCTGCATTCTGGTGCCCAGTTTTTTTTTTTTCATGTACTTAACCATATTCCTTTCTCAATGGTGTGATTCACTTATAACAGCTACTTTTTTGGACCCTCCCCCTCCTCATTTTTCAGTAGTTCTCTGTACTCAGCCATAACTGTTTAACGACAGATCCAAAAATGATTGATAACAGGAAAGACTCCCTTACAACCAAAAATACTGGCTTCTACAGCTACATATATATACCACAAGTCACCATATGGTGCATGGTGGAGGGTACCTTGAACCACTACTAGTCATTTCCTTTCTGTTTCTCACAAATAGATCAAGTGGAAAATGACTGTTCATATTCCTCCATACGAGCCCTAATCTCTCTAATATCTTCATAGTCCTTATGTGCAATGGATGTTGGAGGCTGTAGAAGTGTTCTGCAGTCAGCTTCAAATGGCAGTTCTGTAAATTTTCTAAGTAGTGTTCTCAAATAGAACATTGCCTTCCTTCCAGTGATACCCATTTGAGTTCCTGAGGCGTTTATGTAATACTTTTATGTCATTCAAAACCACCAGTAACAAATCTAGCAGCTCACCTTTGGACTGCTTTGATCTTCCTTTAATCTGACCTGGTATGAATCCCAAACACTTGGACACACTCAATAATAGATTGTACTAGTGTCCTGTAATCAGTCTTCTCTAGAGATGAACCACACTTTCCTTCCAAACAAATCCAAGCTTCACCATTCGCCTTTCCTACCACAAGCCTCACATGCTCGTTCCATTTCATATCACTTTGCAGCATTATGCTTAGATATTTAATCAACATGACTGTACCAAGCAACAGACTACTAATGAAGTACTCAAAAATTATGGGTTTATTTTTTCCTATTCATCTGCATTAACTTACATTTTTGTAGATTTAGAGCTAGCTGCCATCCATCACACCAATTAGAAATTTTGTCTAAGTCATCTTGTATCAGCTTTGACACCTTCCCTTTCACCACAGCATCAACAGCAAACAGCTGCAGACTGATGCTCACGTATTGCAACCTCAAGTTTCCACAGTTAGATAATGATATGATTTATTACCAGAGACATGGATCCTAGCAAGTGAAAGTGAAGTCAGGTTTGAATGTGATAATGTTTGTTTTCGAAAACTAATACTTTTTCAAGGAACTAAAGTGGTAACTATGCTCTTTTTTTTTTTTGGAGTGCAAAAGCCCATAACTTGTGTTCTTAACTTCTGTAAGAAACACTGGTAAATGCACATTAAAGCATTGTATGCCAAATGCAAAAAAACTCGATTTATCAACAATCTTGTGAAAAACTTATATGCTAACTGTATCTATCTGTTTTTAGTATTCGTTAATTAGTTAACTTATCATTCTCTTATGCCATATCAAATGTTGGTTGGCTGATTCCGGGGAGGGGACCAAACAAAGAGCGAAGCCATCAGTCCCATCGGAGTATGGAAGGTTGGGCAAGGAAGTTAGCAATGTCCTTTTAAAGGAACCATCCAACATTTGCCTGAAGCAATTTAGGGAAATCATGGAAAATCTAAATCAGGATGGCCGGTGTGGGTCTGAACCATCATGCTCTCGAAGGTGAGTCCAGAGTGCTACCACTGTATCTGCAAATGTCTGTTTGTTTTATGTTATAGTGTTTACAAAATTACTTAGTGCCCAATACACATAAGACACATTTCACGTTTAGAAAGTCAACTGTCTCTTTTCTTTCTACTTAGTAAAAACAGACTTGGGCAGTTCCATTATGTTTATGTCAAAGTTTTTCTCACATTTACGTGCTTGTAATCAACTGCTTAATATACCCCATTTTTTGTCAAGTATCTGAGAACTTGATACATTATAATTCAGAATCCAGTTCAAAGAGATCGAAACTGCAAATTGTATTTTTTCTACAGTTTTGATGTATAGGGCAAAATGTGTTAGGCCAAGAAGAGCAAAGATATAAAAGTGACCAAAGCTGTTTCAAAATACAGAGGTGATGTTTTTTACACATCAATTTTTTAGTCACAGAAAAGCACATACAACAAATAATTTACTTTATAAATGTTTTCAAGTGTTATCTAGAGAAAAACCATAAAAATAAAAATAACAATAACAATGTCAATAATTCCAAATGTAATTACAATTTTGATTTAAATGGAGAATATGAAAAATTATGTTATTTGCAAAACAATTAAGTGGTCATTATTCATGTTAAATCCATCATTTGTACATAAACTTTTTATAGTTTGATATGAATAAAACAATATTTTACTATTTGGCTATTAAAAACTAAATTCCCATGATTTCAGAAAAATGTCTGAATATTTTGTGATCCGGTTGTCTTAGTGTATTGGGTATTGAATTATTTAATTAGCAATTACTCCAATTGGTCTGAAACTTAACAACTGAGACACCAAAAAACAAACCAGTGAGTAGTATGATCCTGTTTCCATTCATTGATACTATAGGGAACAACAGTGAATACTGCTTCCTTTGCTCAGTATTTGGAACACCATCTGATTCCTGATTAGGTAATGTATAGTTCAGTCAGAAATGACAAAAATTGATACTCACTGTCCCTCACGATGAATATCAGATATGTATCACATTACATGTAGCACAGGTGTGGTACTGGGACACACTAGAGTACGGTCTTTATTTGCCTAACAAAAGACCCTTTGGGGTATGGAAGATGCCAGAACACAAGAATACACAATAAATATTAACAAAATAAGAACAGATACACTAAAGTACCTTCCACAGCTCACAAATTAAATTGGCCTTGTGGCTGTGGGATTGGTTAAAAATGAATAAATAAATAATATTAATAAAAGATTCTTAAGCAAATTTACATTTAAAAGTATATAAAATTTGTCACCAAGTAATAAATTTCAATACTCTTACGTGCATGCGATAGTTCTTAGGCTATTGTAGCCAGGCATCATCAAATAAAAAATAAATAAAAAATAAAATTAAAAAAATTTACAGGACTTATTTACAATAATCACAATGCTGCACAAAATTTGTACATAAATCACACTGTAAGCATTATTCACATTATCTGATAAATTAAGAACGTACATGTAACTGGTCTCATCAACAGAGTACAAAGAGTTGGGCACCAACAAATTCTTTAAACTCTTTTCTACTTTATTACTAGTTAAACTTTTTATGGCTGTTGGTATGTTATTGAGAATGTGTGTTCCTCAATTGTGGACACCTTTCTGGACCAAAATAAGTGACTGTAAATCATCTTATTTCTAGTATTGATTCCACAAACTGAGCTGTTGATTTGAAAAAAAAGATATATTTTCAATGACAAATTTCATTAAGGAATAAACATATTGGGAAGCAGCAGTTAGTATCCCCAGTTCCTTAAACAGCCTTCTGCAGAACATTCTTGAGTTCACATCAAAAATAATTTGTATTGTAAATTTTTGGGCTCAGAAAACTTTAGCTTGACTTGATGAGTTACCCCAGAAAATAGTCCCGTATGACGTAATGGAATGAAAGTAAGCATAGTACACAAACTTTTTTATTTTTGTGTCACCTATGTCTGACAACATTTGCATAGCAAACATAGATTTGTTTAGACACTTCGCCACTTCTGTGGTATGCTCCTCCCAGTTAAATTTATTATCAAGCTGAAATCACAAGACTTTGTCACTGTCAACTTCTTCAATCTGCTTGTCATCATATATCAGGTATATACAACAGGAAACCTTTTACATGTTCTGAAATGCATACAGTATGTTTTTTCAAGGTTTAGTGACAGAGAATTGGCTAGGAACAATTTATTAATGTCGATGAAAATTTCATTAGCTGACTTTTCTAAGGCTACACTGGATTTACAACTTTTTGCAGTGTTTTCATCATTTGAATACAAAACAAACTTGGCTCTGGTAATGTTACTGATGAAAAGTAAGGGCCCTAAAATGCAACCTTGGGGGACAACACATTTGCTTGTTCCCACTTGGATGATGCCTGCTAGCTTAATACACATGTTTTTTCTATTGACACCCTTTGTTTTCTCTCAGATAGCATTTGAACCATTTTGCAGCATTTCCTGTTATACCATAATATTCTAATTTACTTAAAAGGATGTTGTGATTTACACTGTCAAATACCTTTGACAGATCACAAAATATATATCAGTAGTCTGCAATTTATTGTGTAATGAATTAAGCACATTCTCACTGTATGTATAGATAGCCTTCTCAATATCTGAACCCTTTAGAAATCCGAATTGTGACTTGGATAACATTTTATTTGTGGCCAGATAATTAAGAAGACAACTGTACATTAACTTCTCTGACATTTTTGAAAATTCAGGCAAAAGTGAAACTGGACAGAAGTTTGATGGTATTTCTTTATCTCCTTTCTTATATAAAGACTTAACTTCAGCATATTTCAACCATTTGGGAAATGTTCCACTGACACTAACTTAACACAGTGGCACAATGTTTAATCAACTTTGTCGGTATGTTATCATAGCTGCTACATTTTTTTTGGTTTTATGGTGGAGATTACTTCCACTGGTATTGTGATGGGTCATACTCATATTATTGTAGTTATTTGTAGTGACAAATTCTGAGGTATCTGTGGCAGCATATACTGATCCTGATAACCCCATCTTTTCAGTAACAGTTATGAAGTGCTTATTGAAAAGTTCAGCAACATTGCACACATCAGTTACCCACATATCATTTACTCTTAATGCTATGTACTCCTCATCATCTCTGGTTCTATCACTCTCTTCCTTCACTATATCCCATATTGTCTTTATTTTATTAAATCATGTGACTATCTTTTCCTGATAATGCATTTGCTTTGATGTCTGCACTGCTATCTACAATATTTTGCAATATGTTTTGTAATGATCTACAGCATTTACATCAGAGCTGTTTCTGGCTGACAGTTACCTTTTTGTCTTACAGTATTACCTTTACTCCTTGGGTAATCCATGGTTTTTTATAGACTTGGGTCTAATCTGGGTTAGTTTTGGGGAAGACAGTTTTCAATTAAGTTAAGAATATTATTAATAAAAGTAATGTATTTTTCATTCATGCTATGAGCTTTGTACACTGACTCCAATTCATGTCTTTGAAGAGTTTCCTAAAACAATCAATTTCTGACTTGCTGACTACCATCTTGAACTCAGATTTAGTAATTAATGTTGCATATCATGGTCTCAGAGGCCACTAATTAGTGGTTTTATAATTAATTTTGTTAGAAATTTCTATAAAAATATTATTAATGGCCATCTTTGAGCTCTTAGCTACTCTAATTGGAAAGCTAACAGTATGAATTACGTTGAATGACAATGCTACTGACTGCAGTGAGTTCTTACTGTAGGCCAATAGAGTTTTAAAGTGATTTATGATAAGCTTAAAAGTATTGTTTTTAATCCATACACACATACTGTTATGAATGATTTATTATAAAATTCTATTTCTGTTGCACATGCTTCCATATGCTCCTTTAGGCAAAATTTATGAATGTCTATGTTAATAAACTTATAGTAATTCCTGGAGAATGTGTCAACTCCTCCATCCTCCATTTCTGTCCTACAAAAGTGAGAACCTGATCTAAATTCTGCAACACTTGACATGTGTATACCAATGGTCACATCATGTTCAGAGATGCAGATTATGTCAACTGGGTTGTATGACTCTTAATTGATCAATACAGGTAGGTGGTTCATTAATTTTACTTCTTGGCCCTTGAATATTCTGATGCACTAAGGACAGTTGGCATTTCACAATGACTGAGATAAAACTCGGTGGAAATAAAATTTCTGCTCATTTACAAAAATATTTAACCAACAGCTGTGATTGCTGATCCAATGAGCCAGCATTATGCTGTTTAGTTTCTTTCTCAAACTGAACAGTCGTTTTAATCCTGACCTTTCTTAGAACTTAACTTCTTTCTGTTCTACCTATCCTAAAATAGGTGCTGCTCCAACAACTGTAACCACTTGTATTTTACCAGTCATGGCAGTGCCTCCCCCCTCCCATTTAAATTCCTGCTACTAGTACAGCCAGCTTACCCTTCCCTTTCCTGTTGAGGTGTAGGCCAAGCCCAGTACAACT
The DNA here is from genome assembly GCF_023864275.1 of Schistocerca cancellata. NCBI lineage: Eukaryota > Metazoa > Arthropoda > Insecta > Orthoptera > Acrididae > Schistocerca > Schistocerca cancellata. The sequence continues at coordinate 1,137,967,658 of NC_064626.1, read as the reverse complement.
TCACCTGCTGAGAGAATCCACAAGAACCACACCAATATCTGACTCTGCATATGACCCAAGAGGCCGTTCCAACTCCAAATTAACTCTCCTGATACAAGAGTTTACATGAGGTCTGTCGACCTGCCAGCACTTTCATTTGGTAAGTCACATCATCTTTGTTTTTAGGTATATATTTTTCCTTTGTGGAATGTTTCCTTCTATTATAACTATATATATATATTATAATAGAGGGAAACATTCCACGTGGGAAAAAAGCAACTGGAATCACTCAACAGAGGAAAGTCCACTGGACCTGACGGGATACCAATTCGATTCTACACAGAGTACGTGAAAGAACTTGCCCCCCTTCTAACAGCTGTGTACCGCAAGTCTCTAGAGGAACAGAAGGTTCCAAATGATTGGAAAAGAGCACAGGTAGTCCCAGTCTTCAAGAAGGGTCGTCGAGCAGATGCGCAAAACTATAGACCTATCTCTCTGACGTCGATCTGTTGTAGAATTTTAGAACATGTCTTTTGCTCGAGTATCATGTCGTTTTTGGAAACTCAGAATCTACTATGTAGGAATCAACATGGATTCCGGAAACAGCGATCGTGTGAAACCCAACTCGCATTATTTGTTCATGAAACCCAGAAAATATTAGATACAGGCTCCCAGGTAGATGCCATTTTCCTTGACTTCCGGAAGGCGTTCGATACAGTTCCGCACTGTCGCCTGATAAACAAAGTAAGAGCCTACGGAATATCAGACCAGCTGTGTGGCTGGATTGAAGAGTTTTTAGCAAACAGAACACAGCATGTTGTTCTCAATGGAGAGACATCTACAGACGTTAAAGTAACCTCTGGCGTGCCACAGGGGAGTGTTATGGGACCATTGCTTTTCACAATATATATAAATGACCTAGTAGATAGTGTCGGAAGTTCCATGCGGCTTTTCGCGGATGATGCTGTAGTATACAGAGAAGTTGCAGCATTAGAAAATTGTAGCGAAATGCAGGAAGATCTGCAGCGGATAGGCACTTGGTGCAGGGAGTGGCAACTGACCCTTAACATAGACAAATGTAATGTATTGCGAATACATAGAAAGAAGGATCCTTTATTGTATGATTATATGATAGCGGAACAAACACTGGTAGCAGTAACTTCTGTAAAATATCTGGGAGTATGCGTGCGGAACGATTTGAAGTGGAATGATCATATAAAATTAATTGTTGGTAAGGCGGGTACCAGGTTGAGATTCATTGGGAGAGTCCTTAGAAAATGTAGTCCATCAACAAAGGAGGTGGCTTGCAAAACACTCGTTCGACCTATACTTGAGTATTGCTCATCAGTGTGGGATCCGTACCAGATCGGGTTGACGGAGGAGATAGAGAAGATCCAAAGAAGAGCGGCGCGTTTCGTCACAGGGTTATTTGGTAACCGTGATAGCGTTACGGAGATGTTTAACAAACTCAAGTGGCAGACTCTGCAAGAGAGGCGCTCTGCATCGCGGTGTAGCTTGCTCGCCAGGTTTCGAGAGGGTGCGTTTCTGGATGAGGTATCGAATATATTGCTTCCCCCTACTTATACCTCCCGAGGAGATCACGAATGTAAAATTAGAGAGATTAGAGCACGCACAGAGGCTTTCAGACAGTCGTTCTTCCCGCGAACCATACGCGACTGGAACAGGAAAGGGAGATAATGACAGTGACACGTAAAGTGCCCTCCGCCACGCACCGTTGGGTGGCTTGCGGAGTATAAATGTAGATGTAGATGTAGATGTAGATATCTAAAAAGAAAGATGATTAAACTTACCATTTCAAATGTCTGCTTGTGTCTGTGTATATGCGAATGGATATTTTCACGTGCAACTCTCTCGCGGATTGTAAAATTGTTGCTCTTTGGTTTATTTATTCTCTTTGTAACAACACATTTACGAAAAGAGTTACATGAAATACTTTTAGCAATGCTGTGCTTTGCTTTTCTTTATCCTCATTACCTTTTAGCGGAATAAAATGTATAAATGGAAGTCTTATTGTTCTGTATCTGGCCTACAATTTAAGGAATGATTTTTCGTAACTGCAACTCATGCTAAGAATCAATATATCTTCCCTACTTCATAGTGATTAAAAGTTGAAATTACTTTGTTCTGAACACTGATGTTACAGTTCGTATGATCGTTCGAAAACACAAGTTCGCAGTGGATTTTATTTCTCGTTACAATGCTATTTCATACCACGACTAGCCCAAGAACATGAGATTCTCATTAAAAAATACGTTGTCACTATAAAGTTTGCCAGATCAGAACGGAGCACAGCAAGATTCCTATCAGATTCTGAAGGTACATTAAATTATTTGCACTGTAAATTATATCCTATCAGCAGCCCGCGTCAATCTGCAACACATCATAAAATCTGCTGATCTTCACTGCCAGTCTGGGAGCTAAAAGAAGTAATGTTATTTTACCGCTTCCTTGCGGTATGCTCGACTATATTGTAAGTCGTTTAAATACGCCGCGGCAGCGGCTCTTCGTTCTCCACGCAGCTCAGCACCACAGATAATATTTATATAACTGAAAATGTCTCAACAGGATGGGATAATGTGCAAGCAAGCTTAACAATAAATAATACAAGTTTTCATTTATACAACTCTATTAAAACCTTTAAATATCTCAGTGATTACAGACCTTTATGAATTCACACGTAATGGCGTACATTGCTTAGTCTCGACAAAAGAGTGCTACATTCGCGTTCTCTACGACAACAACAGGAGATCTTACTCGCACAACTTCCAAATTAAGAAGACAAAGACATTAATCTACATCACGCATTATATACTAGTTCTTTTTTTAATCTCTGTTTAACATTTATCTTCTGTGTCGGCTTTATTACTCGCCGACGCAGACGTTTTCAAAAATAAATAATAAAAAAAATACATAATTTTATGCAATGACACAATATGATACATCTAATTCTCTAATTACTACATAATATATTGTTTTTGTTTCTCTAGACGTTACAATGCCCCCTGGCAGCAATTGACTAACGTTGGAAATGTTCGGCCATATGCTGCCACTAACGTCTGTTTGGTTATTGTCTGTTACCTTGGTTGGATCATTCACTTTACACTTCTTAGTTCTTTTACACTGTAGGTTTAATTACACTTTTTATACTGTCCTTACACTTTGCGAGGTGACCATCAACCTAGTCCCAGGGTCATTACATTTATTTGGCTCCCCCATTCGGGCTACGTGCGATCAGAAAACCTGGGAAAACTGCGCCGGAGCCATGGTCATCTCGCCTGGTTTGTTTTAATACCCAGTTTGATCACAAAAAGTTCAGATTCTATCCAATGTTCACATATAACAAAGGCTATTTGTGAGATCATGTTAAACTTTTAGTCTCTTTGTTACCCATATAATATTTGTGTTTTGGATTGTAATGAAAGTCACTTATTACACATTTTTACAGTAGTATCATGAATCGTCCTTGCATTTACTCGCGACACTTGGTTTAAAATGTCTAGCATTCGTGCGAGTATACTTCATTAATATGACGAAAACATATTATATCTATATATCACTGAACCAATGAATACTTTGAGTCTATATTGAATAACTCAAGAAAAAAAAAAACAAATGTTTGTCACGTCATTTCGTGTCCACTAAACCCTATTCATGTTAGTGCATTAAACACATATTTGATAGTTCATTTGAATGACAACAATGTTGTACGGAGCTGGCGGCGCGAAGCAATTGTTGAGTAGCGTCGTCTGGAACGCCGCGTGCCGACGGCCGCTGGGTTCGACGACCGGCTCTCAGTAACAGCGACGTCGTGCTGACGTGGCGCCCAAGCAGTCGCGAACCGCGCTGAACCATTCGCCGATGTCGGCGAGTGGCAGTGGTTTACCGCGACCGGCTGGCTGGCGACACGGCACTCGTCTCGGCTTCTCCGCATGGCTCCCCGTCGTAGCGCATGAAACAAACATTCCACATCGGCGTACTGTCTTTAAGGACACAGATTACTAGCTGTGGAAGAAGATGCAACTTGTTAAAAGCGTTTATTGTTCAGTAAGCCGTCGCTTCACTGGTATGCACAGGATGGTTTGGCGTGATAACAGGTTTCTTGTGGCATTGTGACACTGGTATTCAAGGTTCGTCACACGCACATTGTACTACACATTTTCACTCACTCCACGGTTGGTACACTGCCAGAGCGTCTTTCAACACATGAAAAGGTTTCGTAACACACATACTAAATGTCCCCGTCGAGCGATGTTCGTTTGAATCGACTCCGAACGGATCAATAACTACTGTTTTTATACACTGTCTATTGTTCGTTGAGCACTGCACTAGGACAGTCTGTCACTCAACACTAGACTTATCGACGTATATATTGGTGCAGATACAACAGTCATTTTCTGCCCCTGCTACACACAATATTCCATCCTTTCCTCCATTGTTTATGCACACAGTTTATTTTTTAATACCTTTTAACTGTTCTTCGCATACTCACTCTAATCTACATGGCGTCTATTTGTTTTTACCTTATCACAACACACTTTTCATATTGTTACTAGGCGTATATAGCCCTTTTGTAAAATTTTTTAATTTTCTTATCAGTGTAGCTTGCCTGGTTATCACCCATCTATCAAACAGATTTTACCATGTGCATGACAGCTTGACTTGGGCATATTGCTCAATAAATACTTCATTTAGCACTAGCATTATTTTTAATGATTTTTCCTATATGACTACAGTGTAGGTTCCACATTGGTTGACTTAATTCGCGTATCGCGTAATGAATATTCAAGGGCGTGTACCAAGTACACAGGCTTCAATTGAAGCATTGTTATATACAAAGCGGAGTTTCCACGGAACGGGCTTGTTTTTTGATTAGCTTATGCTCCAGTGTCGTTCTCAAATCACTACTGGCAGCAAACATCACATAATTGTTGCATATTACAAAGTCCATGTTTGGGTAGTCAAGACTCTCTCTCTCAGGGTTCCTTATTCTAATACAATTACAACAGTTACCTTACTATATTAGATTGCGTCATTAATTGCACTTACACACTACACATAGAAAATGGTTCAAGAAATTAATCCTTTGTATAATGATTCCAGAAATTAATCCTCACTTTATCAACAAGAAGATTGTTCGTTGCTTAATGAGCCTATAATTTTTAAATGGCTCTAATTGTCTGTAAACAAAATCTTTCCTGTGTAAGCTATTGCCTACTCTCTGAATCCACTTCCTCCAACTTTCATTACACACAAATTTCTTTCTTAATACTAACATACTTATATTCTAAACCACAATTAAAATCTTCTTACAACTATTACTCTTTATATGTGATATGTCACTGAATAAATAACTTCACATCTTTACGTGGATACAATCCTTTGATCTTCCCCGTATGGGGATGTGCTAACAAATAGCTACATTCGTGTGGCACGTTTATTACTTCAAAGGGCCCTGAATATAGCAATTGCCACTTACTATTCTGTTTTAAGGTGGCTGAGGATTTAGGGTGGTTACGAATAAGTACTAGATCTCCTACATTATATTTCTGTTCGTTAGTTACACCTCGGTCGTACTTCCTTTTCCTCTTTGTCGCACAGCTGGTTAGTCTGTTCCATATCTTTTTCATCTTTTCCTCCCTTGTTTCTGCCTTGACTGGTAGTCTCGGCAAAGGCGTGAGCCATTCATTCGGTGTCTCATTAAATCCATTCAATATCTCTACCGGTGGATAGCCTGTACTTGAATGGGGTGTTAAATTGTGTATTTCTACAAATTTCGGTACTAGACCTGGCCATTTTGTATGTCGGTTCCCTATGTAGATTCTAAGGAACTTATTCAATTCTCTGAATATTCTTTCAACTAAACTTGCTTCGGGATGGAACCGGGATACCAGAATATGCTGTATATTTTGTTCCCGTAGGTAATTTTTCCAAGTTCGACCCATGAAATAAGAAGCATTATCAGTCGTTATGGTTTCGGGTTTTCCCACTTGAGGCAAGTATTCTTGATTGATCCGCCTGACCATGGTTTTGGCAGTAGCTGATTTTATGCAATAAATTGCCAAGTATTTGGAAAAAATATCGTACATGGCCAGTATATATTTCATACCTCCTCTGGCCATGGGATAGGGACCGGCTACATCCACAGATACTATTTGAAGCGGCCTGAGTGGAACTATGGGATGTAGTTCAAACTTAGTGGATCTATTATAATGTTTTGCTTTTTGACATATCACGCAAGTTCTAACTGTTGCCTGAATCTGGTGTTTCATACGGGGAAAGTAGCAGTATCTCGCTATGATCTCTGCACACTTTCCAATCCCTGCATGGCCCCATGCCAAGTGCGTGTGCCATATCATAACTTTTACCGACTGGTTAGGTATACATACTGCCCAGCAGTCTTCTTTCGTACTAAGTTTATGATACAAAATATGGTTCACTATTTTAAAACCTTGCTCATCTCTATTGTTAACACCCTCTTCAATATTATTAATGATTTTTTTCCACATCGGATCTGCCCTTTGTAATTCGAACATGTTTTTACATATATATAAAAAATCTTTCATGTAAGTATTGTCACGCACTAACAGCACTTTATACTCCGCGGATTGCTCTAACATTTCTGCTAAATCCGGTAATCCTACCGGCAGTCGCGACAGAGCATCCGCTATTACGTTATCTTGGCCTTTTATGTACATAATCTTTATCCGGTATTCTTGTAAGACAAGCATCCATCTCCTCAGTCTGGTATGGAATAGTTTGCATGACATCAAAAAACTTAACGCCTGGTGGTCACTATACACTCTAATCTCCTTCCCTTGTAGATAATAATTAAACTTTTTTACAGCCCAGACTACTGCAAGTGCTTCCAGTTCGGTTGCCGAGTAGGCTCTCTCGCAGCTAGTTAAAGTCCTACTGGTGAAGCCGATAATCTTTATTGTTGTCGGGTCGTTTCCTTCCCCCCACTGAAATAAGCACGCTCCCAGGCCATAGGAACATGAATCCGTCGCAAGACAAAAATCTTTTGACAGATCTGGGTGCTGCAAAATATTTGCATTCAGTAGGGCGGTTTTAATCGCTTCGAAAGCTTGTTGACATTTGTCAGTCCAAACCCACTGCACATTTTTTCGTAGTAGATTTAGTAGTGACGCGTCATTTAACAACTGATTGGGCACGAACCTTCTGAAAAAAGACGTGAGCCCAAGGAACGCTTTCAATTGTCTCTTAGTGCGGGGGCTTGGAAATTCTCGGATCGCCTCTAGTTTTTTGTTGTCTGGGCGGATACCAAGTGGTGTAATAAGATGGCCTAAAAATTTAATTTTATTTCGTCCAAATTTTGACTTTTCTAGGTTTGCTGTCACACCTGCTTGCTTAAATCTCTCTAGTACTCTACGCAACAATTCCATATGTTCGTCCCAAGTAGCAGTAGCGATTACCAGATCATCAACATATACAGTGATTTTTTCTAATAAGTCTGGACCCAATACCGTGTCTAATGCAGTAATAAACACTCCAGCACTCACATTCAATCCGAAGGGAAGTACCTTGAATTGGTAACTTCGCCCTCCGAATATGAAAGCTGTGTACTTCCTGGATTCCGGTGTAAGGGGAATTTGCCAATATGAACTTTTCAGATCGACCGAGGTCAAGTACTGTACTCCATGAAATTTTTGTATCTGCTCATCTAAATTCTCAGGGCGAGTCCGGACAGGTATGATAATTTTGTTAATGTCCCTCGCATCTAACACTAGCCTGATTTTTCCATTGGCTTTCGCCACTGCTACAAGAGGACTACTGTATGGAGAGAAGGAGGGCTCAATGATATCTCACTCTAACATCTTCCGAATCTCTTTAGCTACCAATTCCCTCCTCGACCAAGGGATGGAGTAAGTTGCGCGACAGTATGTTTTATGGGGCATCACCTCTATGTGATAGTGGTACCCCTTGACTATTCCTGGTCGGTCGGTAAATACCATAGTGTATTCCGATAGCAGCTGCGTCAACTGTTGCTTTTGTGTATCGCTTAACCCTTCAGATTCCTGCACTTTGGTTTGAAATGCCTGAACATTTATTTCAAAATTTCGATCCTCTAAATTCGGATAATAGAGGTCTGCTGCATGTGAAAAATCATCAAGGTGTAGTACCCAAGGGTTCCTACCTTTGATATTGATTCGATTACAACACGGCACAAGTACCTCCTTCGATTTCATCATAGATAACTCAATCCTCCTACCCCTATTAACTATGCTTAATTTCCCCAAGGAGAGGTCGATCAATGCGTCCCTCTCACGGAGAAAATCTACTCCCAGAATGCAGGCCACCTTCAATCCTTTAACCACGAGGAACAAGCTCACTATGGCTTCGCCCTCCTTACAAATCTCCACCTGCACCTGGTACTTAACTGATTGGCTCTGTGCACTAATGGCTCCAGACACCTTACAATTATTAACCGGGAAAGTTGGAATGCTATGTCCTTTTCCCAGTGCCTTAAATAACTCCATACTCATTACACTTACTGAGGCACCTGTGTCGATGATTATATTCATTGCAACATCATTGATTTTCGCTTCGATAATAGCTTGCACATTTACGTTATTATCTTTCTTACATTCGTGCGGTTCGTTCAGTAGATCTTTATCCATACTGACACCGTCGTTGTATCGCAGCATACGTATCCCAGGTATATTATTATCACTCGTGTTGCTCTCACTCCATCCCTCGGCCATCGATGGACAGCATATCGAGGCCGATTCTAGTTTGTTGGATTAGTTACTTGTGAAGTACTTGGACGGCTATTGTCCGTGACCTCCACTATATGTACACTCTGATTTGTCGGCCGCCACGGCTGCGCAATAGGCGCGTTTTGCGGTGGTGGTCTATTGTTGTCATACCGGTCATTACCCTGTCGCTCTGTGCTTCTTCGCTGATTTTGCTGCCAATTTCGATTACTATCACTATAATTACTCTGCCACTGACCTCGCGCATTTTTCCAGCGGTTGGTCCCTGACATTCCGGATTCGTACCGGTCGTCAAATCGACGCTTTTTGTTATAAGTTGTTTGTCCATACCCGTTCTGGCCTCTACCATTACTACCATTTTGCGAATGTTCTTGCCGCTTGTTACCACCCCCACCATTTCCATGGTTGTGGTTTTGTGCACTACTATTTCTGTCATGTTTACATTCTGACCCATTATTCCGCAAGTGATCACACGCTGATTTTGCGTCTTCCTGTATCAAGTCTATAGAATCTAGAACAGACAGGAAGTTTTCCATATCACTTTCTGGTACGTGTATTAATTTCTCTTTGATATGAATGGGTAAATGTGATTTTAGTAGTCTTATTATGTCTCTTGGTGATATAGGCTCGTCCCAGTAGCGTGTTTTGTTTATATATTTTTCAAAATACCGTCTCAAATTCCCCAGACGAGGTGAGTACGGTTCGGGATTATATACTTCTTTTCTTAGCCGCTCTTGTATACAAGGCGACCAATATTTCGATAGAAATGCCCTTTCGAACTGTTCATATGTCATGCAGCTGTCTGCCACTTCTGTAGCCCACAACGCTGCGTCCCCTTGAATGTACGACATTACGTATTGAATTTTCTGTGTTTCGTTCCACACACTGGGCAAGATATTTTTAAAGCTTTTTATGAATACTACTGGGTGTACTGATTTCCGTTCAGTAGTAAACGTTTGAAATTGTCTACTTTTGATTAAACTTTCTTCCACTAATATTTTTGAACTACATGGTTTTGCTCCTGGGACATATGCTGTGTGCTCCGAACCGAAGCTACAGCTCTTCGCATTATCGACTACAGATTCCCCATTGTTGTATCGCGTATAAGTTTGTGCGTTGCCAAAACCATGGGCTGTTGGCGACAGAGGTTCCTGTTCCAAATGCTTTCTGCTTTGTGCTAAACCCTTCTCCAGGTCGGATATCCGTTTGTTCATATTCACTTGCCACTGCGGAATATCCTCACTGAGTATTTGTTTGATGGTTTGCACGTCGTTCTGTACCTGACTATTTACTGCGGTACTGAACGATTCGGAGCCTCTATTTGCTATGGCTGCTTGTACTTTGGAATTAATGTTCTTGTCAATCTCACACTCCTTCACTTCTAGCCATGAGTTGAATTCTGTTTCAATTTTAGTTGCTTGTTCGTTCCACTTCTGCTCTACAAGCTGCGTGGAATCTATTTCTAGCTTTTCTACTCGATTGGCTAATACACCTATTTCGTCTACCCTGTTAGTGTTTGCTACTTGCAGGTTGTTGACCTGTTCAGTCAGCTCCTGCACGGCCTTAGGTATCGACTCATAATTCTGTTTCATATCTGCAATCTCTTTTTTCATGTTTTCTAACGATTGCACAAGTTGCTGGTCCCGCTCAGCTTGCCTACGATCTCGCTCAGCTTGCTGGCGGTCTCGCTCGACTTGCTGTTGCGCAAATTCTGCCTGGTAATTCAGCACGCGCTCTAATATAGCCTGAAGCGAATACCCACCAGGCAGATTACCACTCTCTGGTTCCTGCTTTTCTGGTGGTGGTACAACTTCTTTCTCTACATCCCCTTGAGGACTAGTGGGCGGTGGCACCACTTCCTGTGCCCCTGCCCCCACATTCTCACATGTTATATCCTCAAAGAGAGTACTAGCACTACTTGAGGTACCCGGTTCCACATTTCCTGCACTAACTAATTGTTGTTCCTCAGTATCCATATTGCTCGGACGTTGACTACGCAACTTAACCATATTCCTAAATTGCTTACTAAAACACAAAGTCTGACAGTTTTGCCCCTTGCACACAAAATACGGTAATTTATCTACACTAACTGCACACTAAAAATTACTATCTACCATCAACTTTGTCCTGTCACAGACACTAACATCAAACTACGCACAATATGCACACCACTAGCGAAATGAGATCACTTCACTGGAGCTCAACTTCTACAAACAGGACAACTACACTGTAGTCTTACCTTTAGTTTATCTTATCTCGGGGTTCGGCTGCCCCCGGATTACGTAGTCGTTACAGCTTCTCAGTACTATCAGGATCGTCTTCTCAGACTCGTTTGCAGTAGTACGTTTTGTCATGAAAGAGTGTTTACACATTCATTAATACATAGCATTGATCATGATATACATACATACATTCATCACTAAATACATATATATCTATACATACATAACAATCAACACTGAAAGAAAAATACATAAATTTTTATATTTGTGGCCACTGCAAATTCGGGCCCCGCGTTTTTGGGCGACAGTTTCGCGTGCAACTCTCTCGCGGATTGTAAAATTGTTGCTCTTTGGTTTATTTATTCTCTTGGTAACAACACATTTACGAAAAGAGTTACGTGAAATACTTTTAGCAATGCTGTGCTCTGCTTTTCTTTATCCTCATTACCTTTTAGCGGAATAAAATGTATATATGGAAGTCTTATTGTTCTGTATCTGGCCTACAATTTAAGGAACGATTTTTCATAACTGCAACTCATGCTAAGAATCAATATATCTTCCCTACTTCATAGTGATTAAAACTTGAAATTACTTTGTTCTGAACACTGATGTTACAGTTCGTATGATCGTTCGAAAACACAAGTTCGCAGTGGATTTTATTTCTCGTTAAAATGCTATTTCATACCACGACTAGCCCAAGAACATGAGATTCTCATTAAAAAATACGTTGTCACTATAAAGTTTGCCAGATCAGAACGGAGCACAGCAAGATTCCTATCAGATTCTGAAGGTACATTAAATTATTTGCACTGTAAATTATAACCTATCAGCAGCCCGCGTCAATCTGCAACACATCATAAAATCTGCTGATCTTCACTGCCAGTCTGGGAGCTAAAAGAAATAATGTTATTTTACCGCTTCCTTGCGGTATGCTCGACTATATTGTAAGTCGTTTAAATACGCCGCGGCAGCGGCTCTTTGTTCTCCACGCAGCTCAGCACCACAGATAATATTTATATAACTGAAAATGTCTCAACAGGATGGGATAATGTGCAAGCAAGCTTAACAATAAATAATACAAGTTTTCATTTATACAACTCTATTAAAACCTTTAAATATCTCAGTGATTACAGACCTTTATGAATTCACACGTAATGGCGTACATTGCTTAGTCTCGACAAAAGAGTGCTACATTCGCGTTCTCTACGACAACAACAGGAGATCTTACTCGCACAACTTCCAAATTAAGAAGACAAAGACATTAATCTACATCACGCATTATATACTAGTTCTTTTTTTAATCTCTGTTTAACATTTATCTTCTGTGTCGGCTTTATTACTCGCCGACGCAGACGTTTTCAAAAATAAATAATAAAAAAAATACATAATTTTATGCATTGACACAATATGATACATCTAATTCTCTAATTACTACATAATATATTGTTTTTGTTTCTCTAGACGTTACAATATGTGTGTGTGTGCGAGTGTATACCTGTCCTTTTTTCCCCCTAAGGTAAGTCTTTCCGCTCCCAGGATTGGAATGACTCGTTACCCTCTCCCTTAAAACCCATATCCTTTTGTCTTTCCCTCTCCTTCCCTCTTTCCTGACAAGGCAACCGTTGGTTGTGAAAGCTAGAATTTTGTGTGTATGTTTGTGTTTGTTTGTGTGTCTATCGACCTGCCAGCGCTTTTGTTTGGTAAGTTTAATCATCTTTATATATATATATATATATATATATATATATATATATATATATATATAAAATGCATTCATCACACCAAATCTTAGAGCTAAAAATTCTACAGCAAATCAGGCACTTTTTATTCATGGTAAAACTAATACTCTAGTGAGAGTAAGTCAGTTAAATGACTGAAAAACAAGAAAACATGTGTATGAAAATTAGGCATACTTGCAACTGTAAGTAAACAAAGCTATTATGTGCAAAGTTTCTAGGTTCAGCAAATTAAATTTATAATGTGTTTTGTAAATAACAATTAAAAATGAAGGATATGCTATACTTAATTTGCTGGAAAGAAAAAAAGATCAATTAAATGAGGTTCTTTAAGTTTACTGTGTCAAAACGTAAACAAAAATATGACAGTAACCCTACTTTGTGATCTTTTCACATTTTCTGGAATAATACACGTAAGACAGTGAAACCTTTAATTGTAAGTTTGAAAAACACCCTGACACATGTATTTAATCAGTTATCATTATTTAACTTCTTCTGTGAGAGAGCACAAAACTCCTGTCTCTCGCCTGGCTACCAACATGCTCGAAACAAACTTGTGTTGCCATCCCCCAGCATGGTTGCACAGACTAGTTTACATAAAATGTAAATATGGTTGTAATGAAACACCAAGAAATGTAACTAAAGTAAAAGTCTTTGAGAGACTGCCACATATGTGTTGCTTAAGACAGAACAATTTCAAAAATATATGAAATTGCAGGACATTTTCCCTGAATGGGAGAAAGGATACTTGTTATAGAGTTCCATTGCTTCATCTCCTATTTTCAAGAGTGCCTTGCCCTCTTCATCACCTTCATACAATGAGTTGAAAAGCTGGTCACTGTCTAGTTGCTCAACAAATGCTGCAGAATATAGCTCTGATTTTTGCTCTTCTTCTTTCTGTTGCTCAATGTGAACCTGTGCCTCTGCCTCAGTCTTTTCAAGTGCTGCAATTGTATCACTGAAACAGATACACAAGTACTGTTCCTGTGTGTGTGATAAAAGGGATGCTACATTTATAGACATGAATAATGAACTGAAATTTTAAAAAAATGGATGACACACCATGGATATTAGTTATTTTAAATTCACAAATTTCATTAGCTGAAGACATTAATGATTCTACTTGATTTTGTGAACACTGTATATTATATAATCTTTACACAAGTAAGATAAACTTCACTGACAATTTAAAGTTTGACAGTTCTGGCAATAGATTTAACACATCAACTGTGACAAAGCCTGTGACAACATCTAGCTAATTATTCTCTGAAGATTCTGTATCCTCTACCTGAATAATATGGCATGTCAAAATAATATGGCATGTCAAAATAATTTTTTGACATGCCATATTATACACAAGTATAAAGTAACTTGTGGCGACAGTCGACTGCCAGTAACTTCACCGGCAAAGCGCAGAGTAAAAGGTCTTTGGGGACTCGAGGTTCTTTGGATTATTCCTGTCTGCGTCTGGAGAGTGTACACATGTAGTGAAATTGTGCATTGTTTTTCTTGTGTTTCTGGAATAAATGAACCGTAATAAAAGTGCCTTAACGTAATAAGTTGGTATTTTTTGGTGCGTGGACCGTCACTGTAGCCATAAAAACCCACACTGGTGACCCCGAGTCGCGAAAATACGTTGCAGTCGCTCGCTGTGTATCACCGGTTTCGCGCCAATAGACAATGTCGCAGCCTCCAGTTTTTACGGCAGTGCACGACGCCGCGACCACAGAATGGACATTCGACTGTGAAGCGCAACGCTTCACCCCGTGTGCCACTAATACACCGGGAATGTTCGTATCTCCCGTGTTTGCCTCGCCTGGCCGGACGACTCTAACCTCGGCCGGCATACCACACCGGGCGCTGTACACATCGTCGCAGACACCTTCCGCGGCATTCTACGCTCAACAGAATGCCCCGCCAGCACAGGACCACGGAAACCCCGAGTTTCTACCGCACAGCATGGACCACGCGGCCGGCCAGTTTCTGGGTCCACATGCACGGCTGCCGTTTAACGTGCCCCGCTTCGCGCCGGTCGAAGGTACACTCGCGCCAACCGCGCCGGACCATTTATACGCCTACCCGTCCTGCCGCCCCGCGCACACCTCGGGCGACGCACCTGCTGTGGTTCCGCCCCGTCACACGGCGCTCAATCGCGATCTCGCGCCCCTGCTCGAGATTCCGCCCGCGCCTGCCGTGCCGTGCTTGTCATGTGGGCGCACAGATTCCGTGCCTACATGGACTGGATACCACGTTTCGCCTACACAGTTAACGGACGTTCAACGCAACCCAGTGAACACCTTGCAGAATCCCTGTGCGTTTCGTGCCCCTCCTACAGCCCCGCAAACACTGACCCCCGGCCGTTTTCCGAAGCTGCCGCCGTTACAACCGGACAACCCAGTGACGTGGTTTACCTTGGTGGACAATATGTTGGACATACACGGTATTGCGGATGACAGCACCCGTTTCGTGTGTTTAGAGAACCATCTGCACGACCACCCTGATCTCATCAGTGACTTATTGCTGAATCCTCCTAAGAGCAACAAATATGCCTCTGCTCGCGCATTACTTATCGAACGTCTCTCTCGTCTGCCGGCCGATACTATTCACAATATAATTTACGACGAGACCTTAGGCGACAGAACACCCTCACAGCTGTGGCAACGCTTGCGTGCACAGGTCGGTACCGAGATTCTGCCGAACTTAGCGCTCTGGGCATTGTGGTTGGTGAAGCTACCACAAGAATTACAGTTACATTTGCTACCACATACCGCAGCGTCACTCGAGGATAAACTACGGCTGGCGGATCAGGCATACGCTATTATTCGACACAGCACAGTGTCTAACACCGCCGAGGTTGGCAACCCTGTGTGTATACTTCCACCGTCGGGCGGTAGAGGCCGGGCGCGTGCGTATCGCGGACAGCACACGGAACAGCAGCCACCTAGCGGCCAAGACCGGGAACCGCCAGCGGGTCGGCAACAGCCACTCCCCACCCCAACAGGGCTAGCGCCTGCCCGCCCCGCCTTCCCCCCGCCTGACGCTTCGGCTGGCGGGACGAGTTTAGCCGATTCACGCATATGCTGGTTTCACACCACTTTCAGGGACGCCGCTCGCAACTACCGTCCGCCCTGCGCGTTCCCAAACGCCGCACACGGGCCGCTGTAGGCGCCACGGCCCGCAGATACAGGCAGGGGTGCCCACAGACATTGCATTCTGTCAGATCCCCCACCCCACGAGGACGTCTGTACGCCTTGGATGTAGGTTCGCGCCGGTATTTTCTCGTCGATACCGGAGCAGACGTTAGTGTCATACCTCCCACATTTTCCGTAAAGGACATGACATCAACCAAACTGTCCCTTCAAGCAGCAAATAAGTCGACACTTCGAGTCAAGGGCCTGGCAAAGCTACCTATTGAACTCATACCTGGTAAACAGTTCACTTGGTCCTTCTACGTGGCTGATGTCGAAGATCCAGTATTAGGCATCGACTTTCTTTTTCACTTCGGACTGTCTCCAGATCTTCAGTCAGCCGCATTATTGCACCACGCCTCGTCCACGCAAATTGCATGTTCAGTCGCCTCTTCGGCCCCCCCTCCCCCTCGGCTGCCCGACGACCTTGGCACAGATCCCATCAAGTGCTCCTCATCGGCAGACAGCCTCACGATTTCTACCGCCCATCCCCAACCTGAACGCCCTGCAGTCGACGATCTCCGTCCTCACAACGCCGAACGGAACCGTGCCAGCTCATCGGCTACGCAAGCCCTCACCGAGGCACGACGCCTCATACAATGCCTGCCAACGCCGCCACCACCTGACACCGGAGATGCACCTCGTGGAACCTCGTCGACACCGAAGCAGACTGCTTCCCTGGCACATCAGGTTAGTGACTCTCGTGTGCTACCGATCCCCGCTCACGACGGCCCCCAAATGAGTCTGCCAGCCAAGCTGAACGCTATTACAAATGGCACGACTCACAAAATTGTCACGACAGATGGGCCTCCAGTACGCCATAAAGCGCGCCGACTGCCACCACATAAACTACGCCTTGCTAAAGCCGCAGTGGAGGAACTTCTAAGGACAGGCATTGTCCGCCCATCGGACAGTAACTGGTCCTCCCCCATACATTTAGTTCCCAAAAAGGATGGCACTGTGCGCCTGTGCGGCGACTATCGTCGCCTCAACGCACGGACGGTATTAGACAATTACCCGATACCTCACATACAAGACTTTGCGCAAGTACTCAGCGGAGCATGCATCTTCAGTGTCTTGGACTGCCGCAAGGCATATTTACAGATACCAATGGAACAGAGTGACATTCCAAAGACAGCAGTAATCACACCTTTTGGCCTGTACGAATTTTGTTACATGCCTTATGGTCTCAAAAACGCGGCCCAAACTTGGCAGCGCTTTATAGACTCACTTCTTTTTAACTGCACGTATTGCTACGCATACCTCGATGACATACTAATTTTCTCCCCCTCTGACAGAGAACATGAACTCCACCTGGCCACGATACAGGACTTATTGACACGTAACGGAGTCGAGATCAATAATGACAAGTCGCAACTCCGCTGCACCGCTGTCACTTTTCTGGGGTACACAGTCTCCGCGGATGGTATATGCCCCCCGCAGGAGCGGGTTGACTGCATTCGTAAGCTACCTCTCCCAGTGTCGTTTCGCGAATTACGCCGGTTTTTAGGAACTGTCAATTTCTACCGTTGTAACCTGCCGATGGCGGCAGCAATTCAAGCCCCTTTGACTGACGCATTGGCCGGAAAACAAACCTCAGGCAGTCGCCGAGTACCGTGGTCTGACAGCATGGTGAGAGCTTTTGAAGACCTTAAATCAGCGTTAGCACATGGTGTCACTCTCGCCCATCCTTTGCCAGATGCCTGCATCTCGATTACAGCGGATGCAAGTGATTTCGCAATCGGTGCAGTCCTACAACAGCATGTCAATGACAAGACTCAACCGCTCCGTTTTTTTTCCAAAAAATTATCTACAGCCCAACGTAAATGGTCAGCATTCGACAGAGAATTGCTCGCAGTTTACGAAGCTGTAAAATATTTCTGCACAGACATTGAAGGAAGGAATATAACAATCTTCACGGACCACCGCCCCCTCGCGGAGGCTATCCGTAAGCCCGCTACTGACCTTCCCCCACGTAGGTTCCGGCAAATGGACTTAATTTGCCAATACACAACAGACAACCGTTACATTCGAGGGTCAGAAAATGTGGTGGCTGATTACCTATCGCGTATCACTGCAATTTCATCCCCCATTAATTTCGATGAGTTGGCCCACTTACAGGACAGTGACACCGAATTGCACAACCTCCGACAGGACCCAGATACTTCCCTTCAGATCGTTTCGTGCAACCTACCGGGCTCGGCGAAGCCACTGTGGTGTGATACTTCCACGGGCACCTCTCGGCCTATTGTTCCCCCTGCGCTACGTCGCCAAGTGTTCAGTAGTTTACATAACCTGGCACACCCTGGTGCTAAGGCTACTACTCGCCTGGTTACAGAACGCTTTGTGTGGCCAGGTGTGAAGAGGGATTGTCGTACTTGGGCCCGTGCTTGTTTACAGTGCCAGCGCAGCAAAGTTGGCAGGCACACACAACCCAGTCTAGGTAAATTCGACATCCCGAAAGGCCGCTTCCGTCATGTACATGTGGATCTCGTGGGACCATTACCCATGTCGGATGGTTTCAGGTACATCCTGTCCGGCATTGATCGCGTTACACGTTGGGTGGAGGCAATCCCCCTGCAGGACATCACAGCAGATTCCGTAGCACGCGCATTTGTATCCTCCTGGATAGCTTGATTTGGCTGTCCTACATCCATCACCACCGACCAGGGAAGACAGTTTGAATCCCTGCTGTTTAACAAACTCTGCGTCCTCTGTGGGGTGGATAGATTCCGCTCTACGGCTTACCACCCACAGAGCAATGGACTGGTCGAGCAGTGGCACAGAACGCTGAAAGCGGCACTCATGTGCCACGGTGGTGAGTGGTGCGATGCCCTTCCCTGGGTTATGCTAGGAATTTGCACAGATTACAAGACAGACCTCCAGGCTTCGCTCGCAGAGTTACTGTATGGCGAGACCCTAGTCCTCCCTGCAGAGTTCGTCAACGACGAAGCAATCGCCGACCTGTCCAACCTCCCCATGCTAGTTGAACGGGTCCGGACACACATAGCCGCGATCCGCATGCCTCCTCCACGGCCACATACCCGCCCTCGCGTGTTCAGGCATGTGGCACTGGACTCTTGTGAGTTCGTTATGTTACGGGATGACACGGTCAAACCGGCATTACAACCACCCTACTCTGGCCCACATCGAGTAGTGTCTCGCAGGGACAATACTATGGACATTCTTGTCAGTGGTCGCCAGCAGACAGTTTCCCTCCAACGCGTGAAACCAGCCTGGACGATCGAAGAATCTGTAACACCTCCCCCCGAGTCTAGTGTTCTTTCATCAGATGGTGACGACCTCGACCCCACACAGACCACTCACCCCCCTGTGTCCCTCCACGATCGTAATGGCACCGAGCCTACACCCGAGGGCAACTCAGCGGTTGCGTACGATGATATGCTACCCTCGTTCCAAACAGGCAATGCGTGTGACAATCCACAACCTCAGGCTCAACCTCATGTTGCGTGTGACATTACACCGTCCCAAGTGTTGATACCCAATACCTCTACAGAGTGTTCCAAGGTTTCTCCTGAACTACGTTACTTTTCGCCCCCACCCCCCCTAGTGCACTCTACATCCACTGCCGACGAAATTTGCATCGCAATCAACGCCTCTGAGTGCCAACGTGACGAGCTTTCCTTGCAGCTCCATGAGGGATCCATCTTCGTCCTCCGCATAGGGGACACTTCACGTGGGTCCACACCCACGTCACACATCACCATCCTGCGCACAGTCCCTATCCCAAATGGGGTGGATACGGCTGCCATAACCGCAACGTTCAGCACCGACGGGATGCTCAAGATTCGCATCCCTCTCTCCGCCGGTACTGCAACAACATCTCCTGTGCCCGTCCAGTTCACGCGCACAGGTCGACCAGTCCGACCCCCCCACTGGATGGCAGACTACACGAGCGCTAGTCCACCCTGCACAGACAGTATGGACACTTAGCGCACGCTGCTATCAACCAGCGAGCATCCCACAACGCCACTACACAGGAAGACACCCACGTCCGTCCACCAGTGCTCCGCACTCCTGGGGGGGGGGCTCTGTGGCGACAGTCGACTGCCAGTAACTTCACAGGCAAAGCGCAGAGTAAAAGGTCTTTGGGGACTCGAGGTTCTTTGGATTATTCCTGTCTGCGTCTGGAGAGTGTACACATGTAGTGAAATTGTGCATTGTTTTTCTTGTGTTTCTGGAATAAATGAACCGTAATAAAAGTGCCTTAACGTAATAAGTTGGTATTTTTTGGTGTGTGGACCGTCACTATAGCCATAAAAACCCACAAACTAAATCTTCAGAAGCAGAAGAAAATGTAAATAGAAAATAAAGGAACATGAATGGTGGCAGTCATAATATGCTTAAAAATGTCTGTTCACCATCGTGACAATAATTAATTTAAAGAAAATTTTTTTGACAATATATGCACTGGTAATTGGTATGACACAGTTTTGTACTCTGACCTTCTACCTATCCTACAAAATAGTCCTCAAAGTCCACCAGGATGAATGGTCACCACTAAACTGTAGCCATGAGCAAAGTGGACAAATCTGTGGCACAACACGCTGTTGGTCATAGCACACTCATTTTCAATAGCTGCTTCACTACTCAAACCATCTGGATCCTCCCCTCCACCATCAGTTTTTCTGAACTGCGCAAATGTGAGTTATTCTTGCAAGACATTCTCCACTCCCAAGATCATTGCACCCAACAACCTGCAGTAATCTACTGTCCCTACATCCTCTACCCAACAGTTTCTGCCCCCTCTGTCCTATCGCCTCCTCCCAATTCAACTCCCCTCATCCTCACTGTGCACAGTTCTCTGTCTTTTTCCCTTTTCGGCTCCTCTCTTTTTCTGCTTCCTGCCCCCCCCGCCCCCCCTCCCCACCCACCACCCCCGCCACCCACACATCCACAGCATCTCGATGATGTGCCCGGCAGCCTTGCCCTGCCACCAGCTCTAGTCCCTGTACACTCCACCACAATGCACTGACTTCTCTCCCCCACCCATATCCTGCTATCTCTCCCGTTCCCTGTCCCACTCTAGATTGCAGCTTCCATTTAGTGCAACACAGTTTCATTCAGGCTGAGCGACCAGACTTAGCGATCATGTATGCATGAGATGTGTTTGCCTGTCTGTTTTCCTTTCTGAAGAAGGCCAAAAGCTCAATGTGTAACAGCCTTTTTGTTGTGCTCGTCTACAACTCAACATGTCATCTTTATGGTAAATAGCTGTCTATCCTATTCATAACATTGTTAAATATAAAATACATATTAGGAGAAAAAGCTGCTCACCTACAGGTCATCACAAGTCAATATGTGATTGATATAATGCTTTTTATTATGCAATCAAGCTATACCTGTATTTCTCCCGTGCTAATTCCTTATCACGGGGGTGAATATAACGGTAATGATAGTACACCAGTTTTGGCAGACAAGCATAAACAAATTCAGCAAAGCCATCTATGTCTGCACATGGATTACCATCCATATTAAGTGTGCGCAACAGGGAGAAGCGTCTCAAATATATAACCTGAAAACATGTGACACTCTTTTTAATTTTACGTCATACATTCATAAAATATTACTTTTTTTCCAATCATTAAGGCAGTGGAAACACTAATAAAGTTTTTCTACTTCTACAGATAACAGGAAAGACACCTAAAATACCTGAAATGACACACACACAAACGGGAAAGCACTGGTAGATAGACACAATAAAAAACACACAAACACCCACACAAATTTCAAGCTTTCGCAACCCAAGGTTGCTTCATCAGGAAAGAGGGAAGGAGAGGGAAAGACGAAAGGATGTGGGTTTTAAGGGAGAGGGTAAGGAGTCATTCCAATCTCGGGATCGGAAAGATTTACCTTAGGGGGAAAAAAGGACAGGTATACACTGGCGCGCGCGCGCACACACACACACACACACACACACACACACACACATATCCATCCGCACATATACAGACACAGGCAGACATATGTAAAGGCAAAGAGGCTGGGCAGAGATGTCAGTCGAAGCGGAAGTACAGAGGCAAAGATGTTGCTGAATGACAAGTGATGTACGAGGGGCGGCAACTTGAAATTAGCAGAGGTTGAGGCCTGGTGGGTAATGGGAAGAGAGAATATTTTGAAGGGCAAGTTCCCATCTCCGGAGTTCTGATAGGTTGGTGTCAGTGGGAGGTATCCAGACAACCCGGATGGTGTAACACTGTGCCAAGATGTTCTGGCCGTGCACCAAGGAATGTTTAGCCACAGGGTGATCCTCATCGCCAACAAACACTGTCTGCCTGTGTCCGTTCATGCAAATGGACAGTTTGTTGCTGGTCATTCCCACATAGAAGGCTTTACAGTGTAGGCAGGTCAGTTGATAAATCACGTGGGTGCTTTCACACATGGCTCTGCCTTTGATCGTGTACACCTTCCGTGTTACAGTACTGGAGAAGGTGGTGGTGGGAGGGTGCATGGGATAGGTTTTTCACCGAGGGCAGTTACAGGGGTAGGAGCTGGAGTGTAGGGAGGGTGGTTTGGGGATTTCATAGGGGTGAACCAAGAGGTTACAAAGATTAGGAGGACGGTGGAAAGACACTCTTGATGGAGTGGGGAGGATTTCATGAAGGACAGATCTCATTTCAGGGCAGGATTTGAGGAAGTCGTATCCCTGCTGGAGAGCCACATTCAGAGTCTGATCCAGTCCTGGAAAGTATCCTGTCACAAGTCGGGCACTTTTGGGGTTCTTCTGTGGGAGGTTCTGGGTTTGAAGGGATGAGGAAGTGGCTCTGGTTATTTGCTTCTGTACCAGGTCGGGAGGGTAGTTGCAGGATGCGAAAGCTGTTTTCAGGTTATTGGTGTAATGGTTCAGGGATTCAGGACTGGAGCAGATTCGTTTGCCATGAAGACCTAAGCTGCAGGGAAGGGACCATTTGATACGGAATGGGTGGCAGCTTTCATAATGGAGGTACTGTTGCTTGTTGGTGGGTTTGATGTGGACGGATGTGTGAAGCTGGCCATTGGACAGATGGAGGTCAACGTCGAGGAAAGTGGCATGGAATTTGGAGTAGGACCAGGTGAATCTAATGGAACCAAAGGAGTTGAAGTTGGAGAGGAGATTCTGGAGTTCTTCTTCACTGTGAGTCCAGATCATGAAGATGACATCAATAAAGTTGTACCAAACTTTGGGTTGGCAGGCCTGGGTAACCAAGAAGGCTTCCTCTAAGCAACCCATAAATAGGTTGGCGTACAAGGGTGCCATCCTGGTACCAATGGCTGTTCCCTTTAATTGTTGGTATGTCTGGCCTTCAAAAGTGAAGAAGTTGTGAGTTAGGATGAAGTTAATGAGGAAAGAGGTTTTAGGTAGGGTGGCAGTTGATCGGTGTGAAAGGAAGTGCTCCATCGCAGCAAGGTCCTGGACGTGCAGGATATTTGTGTATAAGAAAGTGGCATCAATGGTTACAAGGATGGTTTCCGGGGGTAACAGATTGGGTAAGGATTCCAGGCGTTCGAGAAAGTGGTTGGTGTCTTTGATGAAGGATGGGAGACTGCATGTAATGGGTTGGAGGTGTTGATCTACGTAGGCAGAGATACGTTCTGTGGGGGTTTGGTAATCAGCTACAATGGGGTGGCCGGGATGTTTGGGTTTGTTTATTTTAGGAAGTAGGTAGAAGGTAGGGGTGCGGGGTGTTGGTGGGATCAGGAGGTTGATGGAGTCAGGTGAAAGGTTTTGTAGGGGGCCTAAGGTTCTGAGGATCCCTTGAAGCTCTGCCTGGACATCAGAAATGGGATTACCTTGGCAAACTTTGTATGTGGTGTTGTCTGAAAGCTGACGCAGTCCCTCAGCCACATACTACCAACGATCAAGTACCATGGTCGTGGAACCCTTGTCAGCCGGAAGAATGACGATGGATCGGTATGCCTTCAGATCACAGATAGCCTGGGCTTCAGCTGGGGTGATGTTGAGAGTAGGATTGAGGTTTTACAAGAAAGATTGAGAGGCAAGACTGGAATGAGAAATTCCTGGAAGGTTTGGAGAGGGTGATTTTGAGGAAGAGGAGGTGGGTCCCGCTGTGATGGAGAACGGAACTGTTCCAGTCAGGGTTCAATTTGGATAGTGTCTTGAGGAGTTGGATCATTAGGTGTAGGATTATGATTATTTTTCTTCATGGCAAAGTGATATTTCCAACAGAGACTATGAGTGTAGGACAGTAAATCTTTGACGAGGGCTGTTTGGTTGAATCTGGGAGTAGGGCTGAAGGTGAGGCCTTTGGATAGGACAGAGGTTTCGGATTGGGAGAGAGGTTTGGAGGAAAGGTTAACTACTGAATTGGGGTGTTGTGGTTCCAGAATGTGTTGACTAGAATTTTGAGGTTTTGGGGGGAGTGGAGCTGGAAGTGGGAGATTGAGTAGATGGGAGAGACTGGGTCTGTGTGCAATGAGAGGAGATTGAGGTCTGTTGGAAAGGTTGTGGAGGGTGAGCAAGTTGCCTTTCCGGAGGTGGGAAACCAGGAGATTGGATAGGTTTTTGAGGTGGAGGGTGGCATGCTGTTCTAATTTGTGGTTGGCCTGTAGGAGGATGCTCTGAACAGCCGGTGTAGATGTGGGAGAGCAAAGATTGAGGACTTTGATTAGGGATAAGAGTTGACGGGTGTGTTCATTGGCTGAGTTGATGTGTAGGTGAAGGATTAGGTGGGTGAGGGCTATGGATTGTTCGGTTTGGAACTGGTATAGGGACTGATGGAAAGAAGGGTTACCAACTCCCGGTGAAAACCTGTCCCATGCACCCTCCCACCACCACCTACTCCAGTCCTGCAACCCGGAAGGTGTACACGATCAAAGGCAGAGCCATGTGTGAAAGCACCCACGTGATTTACCAACTGACCTGTGTACACTGTGAAGCCTTCTATGTGCTAATGACCAGCAACAAACTGTCCATTCGCATGAACGGACACAGGCAGACAGTGTTTGTTGGCAATGAGGATTACCCTGTGGCTAAACATTCCTTGGTGCACGGCCAGCACATCTTGGCACAGTGTTAAACCATCCGGGTTATCTGGATACCTCCCACTGACACCAACCTATCAGAGCTCCGGAGATGGGAACTTGCCCTTCAGTATATCCTCTCTTCCCGTTACCCACCAGGCCTCAACCTCCGCTAATTTCAAGTTGCCGCCCCTCGCACATCGCTTGTCATTCAACAACATCTTTGCCTCTGTACTTCCACTTCGACTGACATCTCTGCCCAGCCTCTTTGCCTTTACATATGTCTGTATATGTGCAGATGGATGTGTGTGTGTGTGTGTGTGTGTGTGTGTGTGTGTGTGTGTGTGTGTGTGTGTGCGCGCGCCAGTGTATACCTGTCCTTTTTCCCCCCTAAGGTTAAGTCTTTCCGATCCCGAGATTGGAATGACTCCTTACCCTCTCCCTTAAAACCCACATCCTTTCGTCTTTCCCTCTCCTTCCCTCTTTCCTGATGAAGCAACCTTGGGTTATGAAAGCTTGAAATTTGTGTCAAAGCATCTTTCTTTTTATATGATTGATTAAACATATCTGTTGAATCTATAATTAACCTAATCGTATCTTTACGATACCTTCAGGAGTGATACCTATTCCTAGATTCATCATTTCACACTTTGTTAGTAGGTTTTGTCAGGATAGTTACTGTCTACCTTCAAATGTCGGCCAGTTCAATTTCTTTAGCATCTCTGTGACATTTTTCCACAAGTCCAACGAAACTGTGACCATTCATGCAAAACTTTTACATCAGTATCTCCTCTTAGTCCTATTTGATAGGGGTCCCACGTCAATGAATAATATTCCATGATGGGTTGCACAAGCATTTTGTAAACATTCTCTTTTGTAGGCTGACAGCATTTCCCTAGTTTTCTACCAATCAACCTACATCTGCTTTATCTATGACCTAGCTCCTGTGCTCATTGCATTTCATATGCCTATGAATTATTACACTTAAGTATTTTTGAGAGTGAACAAATCTCAACTAACTCATAGATATTATAGTCATAATATACTATTTTTTTGTTTTGTGAAGTGTTCAATTTTACATATCTGATATTTAAAGCAAGTTGCCAATACTTGCACCACTTTGAAATCTTATCAAGATCTGATTGAATATTTGTGCAGCTTTTTTCAACTAGTACTTAAATACAGATAGCTGCATCACCAGCAAAAAGTCTGGCATTACTTTTAATGTTATCTACAAGATCATAAATACACAACATGAACAACAAGGATCCCAACATACTTCCAGGTACACACTTGAAGTTACTTCTACATCTGACAATGACTCTCCATCAAAGTTAACATGCTGTGTGTCCTCCCTACTGAGAAATCCTCAATTCAGTGACAAATTTTGCTCAATACCGTATTTACTCGAATCTAAGCCACACTTTTTATCCGGTTTTCGTAATCCAAAAAACCGCCTGCGGCTTAGAATCAAGTGCAAAGCAAGTGGAAGTTATGAAAAATGTTGGTACGTGCTGCCACAACTAACTTTGCCGTCGAATATATGTAGCGCTACGCAGGCATGCTTTGTAGGCACAAAGATAAGTACTGTCACCAAAACCTCTGCGTCAGTAAATAAATTTAAAAAAAAAGTGGAAGACGAGCTTTTTTTCTCCGCCGCGAGTTTCGACCACCGCATTTTGATACATTATCCAACGAAGTAAATACAAACTCCGTATTGTTCATCTTCAAATGTAGCACAATTTCAGTGTACTATGAAAATCTGACTGGCAAGACTGTTTGGGATGTTTGTAAATATGGCCAACTCTACGTTCTGCATTTTTTCCTATCTGTGAGAAGAGATGGTTGCTAATAGGAACCTGATGAAATTTGAATCACATACAGTATTCTCTTCACCATAAGAATAATATGAATATAAACATTTTGCCATGTATTCTTTCGTGATTGCTGCTATCTCATTTAAATCCTGTCCGCCTAATAAACTACGAAACTAGAGTCAGACAACAGCAAACGCGGAAGAATATACGTATCGTGTCATGTTTATATTCGTATTATTCTTATGCCTAATAGTGATACAGTCAGAAATGAAGCACGGCAAGTGACTAGATTTTTAAATCTAAGATGACTCTGATTTCTGTGCAGAATTTGATGTAATAAAGAAGCGGCCGCAAAGATTTTCAAACAGAGAAAAATTTTCGCCTAACTCTCGTTCAGAACATGTTCTATCATACGCAGTCTATTATTTGATTCTTGTTGACCATTATCAAAGAAAGCAGCAGTGTAAGTAACAACAAATAGCAGTCTCTTGCCATTGTTTCGCTAATGAGACGATTCCTCTCTCTTTTTTTTTTAATTGTACGCGGCGGTAGCGCGCACAAAAGCAAGCCATGCCGCGAGCCGCGACAGGCCGTAAACACGCACTATCAGAATGCGACAAACAATGCATGACACAGTGCAGTAATGCATTTTCAGCTTAAGAGTGACGCAAACACCTATAACAAAGAAAACGGCACTTATCAGATCAAAACAAAATAAGCAATCGATTCAAACCAGACGAAGCATGTGAAAAAGGAAGGGTACCCGTATAAATATGGACGGAGTGCCTGACGCATGGCAATGGCTATGTGGTAAAGCTTAACTGCTAAGCTTACGACTCGAACCAAACTACTGTAGCTGTATCGTCATTCATTCGACCTAAATTGTGTATCATATTACAATGGACCAACTTTGTTTCAATTTGGAGGTGCGGCCTAAAACTTTGCTCTTCCCTTGAATTTCGAGTCTCAAATTTCAGGTGCGGCTTAGATTCGGGAAATTATTTTTTTCCTTTATTTCGAGTCTCATTTTTCAGGTGCGGCTTAGATTCGAGTAAATACGGTAACCCATATGAATGTACTTTCAAAAATAAGTGTAGGTGTGTTACCAAGTCAAATGCTTTTAGGAAATCAAGAAATACTGGATGTACATGACTGCTTCGACCTGTGGATTCCAGAATATTCAAGTGAGGAAACTGCAGGTTGAGTATCACATGGCGATATTTCTGGGACTCATGCTGGTTGGCATAGAAGAGGTCATTTTGTTTGAGGTTCCTCATTATGTTTGAGCTACGATTCTACAACAGGATCATATCTGTTATGCCTCTTTGTGGACTGGTGAGATCTGTCCTTGCTTTCAGCTACTGGGTATGTAGTTTGTTGTTTGAGTGGGGAGTCTATGCTAGATTATGGTTAAAAGAGGGGCTAACTCAGCTGCAAATTTTGTACAGAATGTGACAGGGATTCCAATAGGTGCTGGAGTTCTGCACAATTTTAGCAATTTATGCTGTTTCCCAGCACCATTGCCATTAGTAGCGATATTACTCATGTCTTTAGCAGTGAGAATTAAACTGGGCAATACTCTTGGATTTTTGTTTGCAAAGGAACATTCAGTAACACAGGTCAGCACTGCTGGTTTCAGATCCTGTCACACCCATGAATGTCCAGACACTAATTTTGGCACCCCTAACAGCCTTTACATGTGAACAGAATTTCTTCATGTTTTGTGAGAGATCTTTCAGTAATATTCTGCTATAATGATCACTGAAGACTTCATGCATTGTCCTCTTGACAGGCAAAAGCATTTCATTTGGCATCACTTGATTTACAGCCCTACGATTTATTTTGTGCCTATCATGCAAGTAGTCTCACCTTCTTTAGAAGTGACTGTATATATCAGAATCTAGAAGCATGTGCTTGTTACTTGCTACTGAAGAATACTTCTCTTGTAATTGTAAGAGCAGTTATCTAGATTTCACACAAGTTGCCGAGTGTCTCCTAGTGGGGATCTGTAAACAGTCACAATTACAAGTGAAATTATTCTGCAGTAAGAACTCAAAAGCACATTCTTCTAGGTTGTGATGTACAGAGAAACTGCCTGTTTAAATATTTTTTACTTTGTGTCCAACTTTTCTAAATGCAGCAACACCTCATTTTTACTTGTTGACTCTACACGAACATGATGGTAGACTGTATTCCTTGATATTTAAGATGGTGATTTGAAAAGTTCTCGGAATCACCACGAGAGGTCAGTGCTAGCGCAATGAGTTGTTCACGTGATATTCATTTCACAGTTGCCTGTAAAAAAGTGTCATGTCAGTGCTCTTGGAAGAAAGCTGTGGTGGTGACGTGGCTCTATTGTTGTTCCCATGTAGTGATTTGCAAAGATGGAAAATATCGAGGTTCAAGCAGTGATTAATTACTTCGTAAAGAAAGGTATGAAAGCAAAGTACATTCATGCCGGTTTCCAGAATACACTGGGGGACTCTGCTCCTTCATATTCAACTGTTGCCAAGTGGACAAATGAATTTAAATGTGGTCGGGAGAGCATTGAATGGTCAGCCAAGATGTGTCACTACTTCAGAAATCATTGCAGAAGTTCACAAAATGGTCACGGAGGATCAACGATTGAAAGTGCATGAAATTGCTCATGTTTACCAGATGTCATCTGAAAGGGTATATCACATTTTAACTGAAGAATTAGAAATGAAAAAATTATCTACAAGACGGGTGCCATGACTCTTTGTCACTGAGAATGGACATATCCGAACAATGTTTGGCCCGTTTTAGGAGAAACGAACAAGATTTTTTGCGCTGGTTTGTGACCACAGATGAAACTTGGGGGCACTACTATAGCCTAGAGACAAAACAACAGTCAAAGCAGGGGAAACATGATGATTCTCTGCCACCAAAGAAAGCATGGACAATTCCTTCGACAGGAAAGATCATGGCGTCAGTGTTCTGGGATGCGAAGGAGATTCTGTTTGTAGATTATCTCCCCACTGGACAAACAATTACTGGAGAATACTATGCTAACCTCCTGGGCAAATTGCAACAAGGGATTCGTGAAAAAAGGGCAGGTTTAGCAAGGAAGAAAGTCACCTTCCATCAAGACCATGCATGCCCACACATCGCCATGGCAAAATTACATGAACTAAGGTATGAATTGTTGCCACACCCACCTTATTCACCTGATATGGCTCCGTCAGACTTTCATCTCTTCCCAGAACTGAAAATTTTTCTTGGTGGACAAAGATTCACTGCAAACGAAAAATTCATAGCCAGAGTTGACAACTATTTTGCAAGCCTGGAAGAAACTCATTTTCAAGATGGGATCAAGGCACTGGAACTTCGTTGGACCAAGTGTATTAATCTACAAGGAGACTACATTAAAAAATAAAAAAAGTTTCAGTGATGTAAGCACTTTTTCTGTTCTGTTCCGATAACTTTTCAAACCACCATCGTACTTTCTCTACTCCTGTGGGTACGTTCAGATTAGACAGGCACAGAATATCTATCTCTTCAAAATTTTCCGTATCTTCTAGACAAACCAGAAACTCACCGACCTAGTGTTTCAACCTCTTAATATTCTGATGAAACTAATTTTATTTTTCTAAAACTCATAGACACATTACAATCCAGTTCTGTTTTCATTACTTTATTACTTTCAAGACTACCCGGCTCATAACCTGGATCTGACTCTAGTAATCGCACGTACTTTTCCTTGTGTGGTTGTGGATCTCCTTACACTTGCTGCGAGATGCTCAAGTAATCTGTCATACCCCCTCCTATGCAGATGTACGCCACGATCTGTGTATCCCGTCTACCAATTGCAGCTCAGATACAAAACTGTACTGGAGCTGGCCAGTGCAAGTACTCGCTGCCGTATTCACATTGCTTGCAATAATCTGCTGGCATAATATTTTGGTGACCAATTGTATTAATTATCTGGGATGCTTCTGTACTGTCGCAGCCAGGGGACTCACACGAACCTGGGGCACATGCTCACAAACATGGCCACCCTTGCTGTCTATACAAACCGGCCATCCAGCCAATAATAAGGAGCATAGGTGAGCACTCGGGGTGCAGACTATGGTCTCATCAGCTGGGGAAGCACCATCAGTCTACCACTGTCCACCGTCCTGCCAGGTGCTGCCAGCGAGACATTGAGGCCACATTTCTCTTCCACTTTTTGCCACTTTTTTCGTCAGGTGCAAAGATAAGTATGTGGTGCAGTGAAATTTTGTTGGGTCAAAGATTTTAAACTAGTGCATCTACAGAGTATCACCATTTCTACAAGTGGGATTATTTCATTATAAATGTGATGTAAGATTATTTAATTAAGATAAAATATGTAACACATTAACTAATGAACTATAGACAAAATACAATATTCACAGACGAAAATAATTGAACAGCAAATTTCAGTGACATATTCCAAAGATGTGGCTGAACAAAATAATCTTGTCTTTAATAGGTCCTACATTACAGACACATAACAGTAATGTTATTAAGCAGGTGAGGGAAGTGGCTGTGATTATACTGTAGTAACCAAGTAACACACAAAACTGATCCAAGTAACACAAATATGGCTTTATTTATAAACCTCTGCACAACAATGGAAAAAAAGCCTCTTGTGACTCTACGCATAACAAGATGCAGAACAACTGATGTGAACTGCACAAACCAGTAGAACACTGAGACAGTGAGTCAGTGCTGCTCTGCACATATACAGGCATGAGTTGTCGGTAGATGGTGCGGTGTGTGCACACTTCCTACAGGTGGCCTTTAGTGGCCGATCACAAGTGCAGGCATACTATACTTGTTGCACTCTCACTCACATGCACTAGTAGCAGGATACAGCACACCTCTCTCTTGTACCAAGGGGGTACCCAAATGACAGAGGAAACACCAGTCACCCTACGAGAGGCACGTCTGTCAGATCCGGAGCAGGGGCAGCCTAAGCTGATGGTGGGACCAGACAGTGTGCCGGGCGATCACTGGAGCATGGGACCAGAAAGCACGGGAACGTGGGCACGCCAGAGGGCAGTGGGCCCACAGGGTGCCTGACAATGGCACTGGGAAGGATGGCGCCATCACCATCTCTGTTCCTTCATTAGCAGGCAGGTCCCAACGCAGAGGAGACAGGGCCGGACCCAATGGTGAAAATGGCCAAGGCAACGACGGCAAGGGGATCAGTGGAGGTATCCTGACCGGAAGAACAGGCTGCAGCAATGGACCCGAGGCCAGAGAAAAACTGCTGCTCAGTGCTGGGAAGCTTGAACCCAGTGGCACTGCATGTGATGGAGGCAGCCAGTTTCTGTAAAGGGGCAAGCTGACATAGTAACTGATACACGTCAGGTGGAATCAATGAGCAGAAGAGGGTTTTGCAAAAATTTGAGTCTGTCACACCAATAGATAAAAGAAGGTGCCCGATTCTTTTTTCGTACACTACCCAATCATCAACTGAACCATCATACAGAGGAAAAGTGGGTGACTGGACCCGTGGAACGGTACCATCTGTTAATGGAAGGCAACAAAGTGGTCACTGCCAAAGTATTCTGTTCAGTCAGGGCCTGTAGCACTGTGTCCATAATGATTAAACCTGACGAAACCACTCTTAAAGACTGTAGATGCAGAAACCATTCCAAACGTGTTGTCAGTTGTGTAGTAACCACTTAATACACAAAACTGACCCAAGTAACTGAAATATGGCTTTATTCATAAACCTTTGCATAATAACAGAAATAAACCTCTTGTGACTCCACACATAACAAGACACAGAACATTTGATGTGAACGGTGCAAACTGATTCAGTCATTGCTGCTCCACGCATATATAGTTGCGAGTCACTGGTATAAGGCATGATGGAAACTGCGCTGTGTGCATGCTTCTTACAGGTGGCCTCTACGGGCTGGTTGCACTGATACAGTTCGCAGTTGATATGAGTACACACGTATGGTGACACTACACTTGATGCACTCACACCCACATGCACTAGTACCGGGATACAGCAATACAAAGCAATTTTTTTAACACAAAAAGGGGATTACAGTAACTGAAACAAAGAAAGATGGGGCATGTGAGTAAGAGGAGTACCGTATTTACTCCAATCTAAGCCGCACTTTTTTTCCGGTTTTTGTAATCCAAAAACCGCCTGTGGCTTAGAATCGAGTGCAAAGTAAGCGGTAGTTCTTAAAAATGTTGGTAGGTGCCGCCACAACTACTTCCGCCATCGAAAATATATGTAGCGCTACAAAGGCATGCTTTGCAGGCACAAAGATAAATACTGGCGCCAAAACCTCTGCGTCAGTAAATAAATTAAAAAAAAAGTGGAAGACGAGCATTTTTCACCACCCAGAGTTTCGACCACTGCATTTTCATACATTATCCAACGAAGTAAATACAAATTCCGTATTGTTCATCTTTGAATGTAGCAGCATTTCAATGTACTACGAAAATCCGACTGGCAAAACTATTTGCGATGTTTGTCAATATGGCCAATTCTATGTTCTGAATTTTTTCCTACCTGTGAGAAGAGATGGTTGCTAATAGGAACTTTTATGAATTGTGAATCACATGCAGTATTCTCTTCACCATAAGAATAATGCGAATATAAACATTTTGCCATGTATTCTTTCGTGTTTGCTGCTATCTCATTTAAATCCTGTCTGCCTAATAACCTACGAACCTAGTGTGAGACAGCAGCAAACGCGGAAGAATATACATATCATGTCATGTTTATATTCGTATTATTGTTATGCCTAATAGTGATACAATCAGAAATGAAGCACGGCAATTGATTAGATTTTTAAATCTAAGATGACTCTAATTTCTGTGCAGAATGTAATGTACACAAGAGGCGTCTGCAAATATTTTCAAATGGAGAAAAATTTTAGCTAAACTCTCGTTCAGCACATCTATCATACGCAGTCTATTATTTGGTTCTTGTTGATCATTATCAAAGAAAGCAACAGTGTAAGCAACAACAAATACCAGTCTCTTGCCATTGTTTCGCTAATGAGACAATTCCTCTCTTTTTTTATTGTAAGCGGCGGTAGTGCGCACAAAAGCAAGCCATGCCGCGAGCGGCGACAGGTCATAAACACTCATTATCAGAATGCATCAAACAATGCATGACACAGTACAATAATGCATTTTCAACTTAGAGTGATGCAAACACCTATAACAAAGAGAACGGCACTTATCAGATCAAAGCAAAATAAGCAACCGATTCAAACCAGACGAAGCACCTGAAAAAGGAAGGGTATCCGTATAAATACGGACGGAGCACCTGACGCATAGCAATGGCTACCTGGTAAAGCTTAACTGCTAAGCTTACGACTCGAACCAAACTGTAGCTGTATCGTCATTCATTCGACCTAAATTGTGTCTCATATTACAATAGACCAACTTTGTTTCGATTTGGAGGTGCGGCCTAAAACTTTTCTCTCCCCTTGAATTTCGAGTCTCAGATTTCAGGTGCGGCTTAGATTCGGGAAATTTTTTTTTCCTGGATTTCGGGTTTCATTTTTCAGGTGCGGCTTAGATTCGAGTGCGGCTTAAATTCGAGTAAATACGGCAATTCACAGCATAGCCTGGGTGGGATTATGAGTAATATTTGCAATTAGAAGTGGCAAGTAAGAGAGCTAAGTCTGGCCGTTCAGTACTAAGCTTATGTTTATGGACATGTGTTTATCAATTTCCATTATTTCAAGATAGGTCATTATCTTTCCTTCATGGAGGATGAACTAGCTAATGGAAATTAATAAACGTATGTCCATCAATCCAAGTTTAGTATCGAATGGCTGGACACAGTTCCCTTACTTGCCACTTCTAACTGCAGATGCTACCCATAATCCCATGCAGGCCATGTTGTAAATTAGTCCTCTTACTCATGTATCCCATTTTCCTTTATTTAACTTACTGTAATTTCTCTCATCACATAAAAAATTTACTTTTTATAATCACAGATGCTTCAGTCACCTGTTCAGTATCACTACTATACCTTATCTGTTTGTAATTTAGCACCTATTAAAGACAAGATTATTTTGATCAGCCACATCTATGGAATATGTCACCAAAATTTATTGCTCCATTATTTTTTTCTATGTACAACTGTTGTAATTTGTCTATAGTTCATTAGTTAATGTATCTAACATTTTATCTTAGTAAAATAATTCTACATTGCATTTACACAGAAATAATTCCTACTGTTTTATTCCTATTTCTAACATTATCATTTTTTGTCTCTGGATATGGAGATACTCTGTAGATGCACTAGTCTGAAATCTTGGATCCAACAAAACTTCACTGCACCACATACTTATCTTTGTACCTGATGGTGGTGTAACAGTCGAAAACTGGTTCAGGTAACAAATAATTAATATTGTGGAATATTACACCAGTGTTGTGTGTATTTGATTAATAATTAATCCAAATGTTAAAAGCATGTGGATATTATGTATTATGGGGCAGGAAGATTTATGTATCATGATTCTTAGGGCAGGAGATATTTGATGTTTTTCCAAATAAAAGTTCATCAGCTGCTAGACAGTTTTTGAAGAAAGAGATTAAAAATCTCAAAATTACTGAACCAGATCCACTTTTATACCATATTCTGGTTTGTAAGCACAATGTGGATGCCTTCTTTTCATCTAGTCTCATGATAAGTTTGTTGTGAGGCATATTTTTTTTATGGCACAGCTTGATTCTCTAAAAATACAGGGTGTCGCACTCAAACCTCCCTAATTTCAAGAGCCCAGGAGAGAAAAACCACAGTAGATACAACAATGAAAAATTCACCACATTGTAGATCATCTCAAATAATTTATATTCCCATGTGAGAAGTGCCAATTATCATCACCAGAGTGCAGCATGGTAGCATGAAGTGAAAATGGCGACTCCCCAGCAGCGTGCGCAAGCAGTAGTGTGGTTTGCAGAAACAAAATCTGCTGATTACTGTCCAAAGAAATTATTGTCGTGTGTATGAATGTTGTCCACCTGATGTGAAAACAACTAAGGAATGGTATAGGAAGTTTCTGGGAACAGGAAGTGTTCTGAAACATTCGGGCGTTGCAAGTTACGGAGTTTCATAAGAGACAGTGTAGGACATCAGACAAAAGTTTCTCAGAAGCCCACATAAGTCAATTCGTCAAGCATCTAGGCAACTTGATGTACCTCAATCTAAATTGCTTCATGTAGTTCACCAGTGTCTTAGTAGGTGTGCTTACAAAGTGTAAATTCTGCAACATCTGATCCTGAACGACAAACCTTGCTGACAACAATTTGCTGTGAATATGCTGCAGCATATTGATATGGATGCCAGCTCCTCGGAAAGGTGTTTATTCTCAGATGAGGTAACCTTTTATCTATCAGGAAGGGTTAACAGGCATAATGTTTGGATTTGCAGTTCACAAAATCTGCACGTTCTCATTGAACATGTTCATGATAGCCCTCAACTAAACACCTGGTGCGGGCTAATGCATGACAGGATTGTTGGACCGTTCTTCTTTGCGGAACAAACAGTGAATGGGTCAGTGTATCTGGACATGTTGGAGCAGTTTGTGCACCCAAAGATACACGTCTTGCAACCCAACATCATTTTTGAACAAGACAGAGCTCCGCCGCATTGGTCAACAGCTGTTCGCAAGTTCCAGGATAGGAAATTTCCCAATCATTGGATCGGACACGGAAGACCCACTGGCTGGCCACCATGTTCACCTGACAGTACACCACTTGATTTCTTCATGTGGAGATTTGTGAAGGACCGCGTGTATGCAACCAAAGAGGACGATATTCCTATGTTGCGACATCATATCACTAATGCGATTGCAACAATAACACACGATGTGTTACAAAGAACTTGGCAAGAAATTAAATATCAACTCGATATTGTTTGTGCTACAAATGGTTCACATGTAGAGGTGTATTGATGATAAATACATAAATTCTTTGAGATGCTTTACAATGTGGTGCATTTTTCATTGTCATATCTACTGCATATTTTTCCTGAGTCTTTGAAATCAGGGAGGTTTGAGTGGGACACCCTGTATATTATTCTTTATTGCTGATTTTGGAAGAAATCAATATTGTTTCATCACAATGCATGCTTAATTCCAAGGAACACTACTTTTATCTTTCAAAGGCATGATTTGTGTATTATCATTACAATCCCTTCTGAATAAATATTCTGTTGACCTGACATACACTGGAGGCATTGCTGTTCTGTATATCATGTACCTAATATCCAACATTAATTACTTGATAGCTAAAACTGGAATCACACTTTTTGCACATCACAACTTGTGTTTAAGGCCCTACGGATTACCTTAGACCAGACATTTGAAGTAACTTCCATAATATGAATTTGACCCTCACTACCCCAACAGAAATAATGTCTATCATAAAATCTTTAAAATCAAAAACATCTAGTGGGTATGATGAAATATCAACAAAGTTAATTAAAGAATGTGATTCTGAGCTAAGTAACATATTAAGCTATCTGTGTAACCAGTCGTTTATCAGTGGAATATTTCCTGAATGGCTGAAATATGCTGAAGTTAAGCCACTGTTTAAGAAGGGAGATAAAGAAATAGTATCAAATTTCCGTCCAATTTCACTGTTGCCAGCATTCTCAAAAATTTTCGAAAAAGTAATGTACAGTTGTCTTTATAACCATCTTATCTCAAATAACATATTGTCAAAGTCACAGTTTGAATTTCTAAAAGGTTCTGATATTGAGAAGGCTATCTACACTTACAGTGAAAATGTGCTTAATTCATTAGACAAAAAATTGCAGGCAACTGGTATATTTTGTGATCT
Organism: Schistocerca cancellata; assembly: GCF_023864275.1. NCBI lineage: Eukaryota > Metazoa > Arthropoda > Insecta > Orthoptera > Acrididae > Schistocerca > Schistocerca cancellata. Next base: position 1,137,930,157 of record NC_064626.1, on the reverse strand, counting down.
GTCAAAGGCATTTGACTGTGTAAATCACAATATCCTTTTAAGTAAACTAGAATATTATAGTGTAACAGTAAATGCTGCAAAATGGTTCAAATCTTATATCTCTGGCAGGAAACAAAGGGTGTTATTAGGAAAGAGACATGTATCAAGCTATCAGGCATCATCCAACTGGGAACTAATTACATGTGGGGTCCCACAAGGTTCCATTTTGCGGCCCTTACTTTTTCTTGTGTATATCAATGACCTTTCATCAGTAACATTACCAGATGCCAAGTTTGTTTTGTTTGCCGATGATACAAACATTGCAATAAATAGCAAATCAAGTGTAGTCTTAGAAAGATCAGCCAATAAAATATTTGTGGACATTAATCACTGGTTCCTAACCAATTCTTTGTCACAAAACTTTGAAAAAACACACTACATGCAGTTCAGAACTTGTAAGGGGTGTCCCAAGAGTATATGTCTAACATACGATGACAAGAAGATAGAAGAAGTGGACAGTGTTAAATTCTTGGGATTACAGCTTGATAATAAATTCAACTGGGAGGAGCACACCACAGAACTGCTGAAGCGTCTTAACAAATCTCTGTTTGCAATGCGAATTTTGTCAGACATAGGGGATATAAAAATGAAAAAGCTGGCATACTATGCTTACTTTCATTCCATAATGTCATATGGGATTATTTTTTGGGGTAATTCATCAAGCCAAGCTAAAGTTTTCCGGGCACAAAAACGTGCAGTAAGAATTATTTGTGGTGTGAACTCAAGAACATCCTGCAGAAGCCTGTTTAGGGAACTAGGGATACTAACTACTGCTTCCCAATATATTTATTCCTTAATGAAATTTGTCATTAAAAATATGTCACTTTTCAAACCAACAGCTCAATTCATGGAATCAATACTAGAAATAAGAATAATCTTCACAAGGATTTAAAGTCACTTAGTCTTGTACAAAAAGGTGTGCATTATTCAGGAACACACATTTTCAATAACTTGCCAGCAGCCATAAAAAGCTTAACAACCAATGAAATTCAGTTTAAGAGAAGCCTAAAGGATTTATTGATGGCCAACTCCTTCTACTCCATTGATGAATTTCTTAGTAAAACCAACTGATTTGTATATAAGTACAACATAACTTCTGCACAATTTCAGTGCAGTAATGTGTTCATTGAAAATTTGTGTGTGTGCATGTGTGTGTAAGTATAATCGAACTTCTGCACCATTTCAGTGCAGTAATGTGTTCATTGTAAATAAGTATTACAGTAGTTGTATTACATGTTTATTACCTTATAAATAAATAAAAAACTTTTTATTTTAAATTCAGTGCATTAATATTTGTAAAATGACTCTTAGTGTTCATTAAAAATTGACGATCATTCCACTTGGGACCTGTGGAATGGTACATTAGCTTATTTGTTTTAGTTGTAAATATTTGTCATGTATTGTTGTTATTCTGACATGTTCCACATCCTGGAGGACCTCCTCACTACGGATCAATTGGAATGAAAGTAAATCTAATCTAATCTAATCAGGATACTCAGCACATTGTTTATTGCAGCAGAGAATGGTATCTATCTGGATAGTGTTGAGACATTCCTTTCCAAATGAAGAAATAACTGGTCTAGTTTTTGAAATAGCATAGACTAGGATAGACTCCCGATCCTTTAAAGAATTATATTTTCATGCATAAAATACCATATCTCCCCAACTATGTGTCATACAATAACATAACACAGCAGGTACAGTCAGTGGTATGTGTGCAGAGTGTGTTGCAAATTGACAGGAAAGAAGTAATAAATTAAAACACTGTGCCTGATGCTGCATTTTCACTGCTTGAACAGTAGAATTGTAGTAAGCAATAAACTTTTTCTCTTCTCATTGTTTTGTGAGGGTGTCAGTAAGAAAAAGTTTTTTAAAAGTGTGGGATTATGTGCAAAGTTTGTTGGGAGTCGTTAAGTGTTGTCATTCTCAAATACTGGATGAATACAGTTTGAGTAATGTGTGCACCATGAATTATGATGACTCAAGACATATACGAATTCATGGTATCTGGATACTGATGGTTCCAGTATGCCAATATCGATACATCTGAATGTGTATACATGAAGTGCACATTGGCCTCAAGATGTGGCATATGGTCAATAGCTGCATGAAATATTGAAAATCAAATTTTTGTTGTCCCTGGAAGCTGTTAGACAACCAAATTGCAACTGGGCCTGTGGTAACGACCCCCCCCCCCCCCCCTCACCCCTGGCCACCCTTCCTTCCCATGTTTCTCTCGTGTTTGATGCAGCCCATTAATAATAATTAGAGACCACATTTCTTGTGGATGTATTTTCTGTGTCATTAATACAGTAGTTTCCTCACTTGCTCTTGATTCTTTCACCTCTTAAGGGCAGTTTCTCACTCCAAGTGTAGGACAGAGTCCTTATCCTTTTTGCCTGCTCTTCTGTCCTCTTTTTAGGGGGCAACTGGCAGCTTAAGGCTAACTTTTTTTTATTGTCAATAACTGGTTGTTGATTACTGTTATAATTCAAAAAGCAAGAAGTTATTGATTTACTGAGTTCAACCTACTGTTACAGAAATACAGCTACAGTAGGGCATACATGAACAGCTATATGTACAACTGAACTAGTATGTAAATAAAGCTACCTAGATTTAAAAAGTAGCTATTTGACTTTACAGACAATATATGTTGTATTGTAAAACTCAATCTGTAGCGATGTTGCAACCAATGTGATATGCTTAGAATATTAAAATCTATATAGAGATTTAGGTAACTTAACATTAACTTTATTGAGGTGCTTTGAGCCTACTACACTCTACCCAACATCAAGCTCCAAATTAATTATAAGTATGTAGTTTATTTTCATAAAACAAACCTTACATTGTCCCAGTCTGCTAATTTGTTTTTTCCAATGCTGAAAAGCCTAAGATTGACTAAACTGTCCATATTCTCCACCTTTGAAATGCTGTTATTGTAGATGGTGAAGATTTCAAGCTTAGTCAAATTATCCAAGTTTTCTATAACTTCTATGTAGTTGAAGGATAAATCCAATTCTTTCAGATTTACCAGGGCATCCAAATTTTCTATCTTCTGGATTTTATTCAGTGCTAGATGCAGTTTCACAAGGGACGTCATCATCCACAGATTATCAATTCTTAGGATATCTGAAATTTGTTCACAACACAATGCAATGTCTTACCATTTTATCACTGGAGAAACTGAAATTCCAAGATTTATATTTATGATAGCAATAAAGACACAGAACAGCAACAGTAATAGTACTGGAATATTTTCCACCGGAAGTTTTGCAAGTTTACAACTGTAAATTGAAAACAGATTTTAACAACATGTCTTTATCTTCATTCTAGGTTTCCCACTTATTAGCAAAATAAGCTTCTCGTTTAAAATATACAGACAAATGTCAATTTGATCACATTATAACATAGCCTGAGAATAGATAACCACTCTTATTTGCTGCAGCATCTGTCAGTAGTATAATGACTACAAATGCAACAAATTTCTTCTGGCTTAATAAAGAAATTGACATTGTCTTTTCAATCTATTCTGTCACTCCTGTCAATCTTGCTGGATAATGACCACTGATTGAAGATGACAATTTAAGAACGGTAATTAATTTAATTAATTAATTTGGATATAATAGAGGGAAACATTCCACATGGGAAAAATATATCTAAAAACAAAGATGATGTGACTTACCAAACAAAAGCGCTGGCAAGTCGATAGACACACAAAGAAACACAAACATACACACAAAATTCAAGCTTTCACAACCAATGGTTGCTTCATCAGGAAAGAGGGAAGGAGAGGGAAAGACGAAAGGATGAGGGTTTTAAGGGAGAGGGTAAGGAGTCATTCCAATCCCGGGAGCGGAAAGACTTACCTTAGGGGGAAAAAAGGACAGGTATACACTCGCACACACACCCATATCGGTGGGATATGGGTGTGTGTGCGAGTGTATACCTTTGAAAATATATTATTTATAAGACTGTTTGTATTATACATTATTCTTGTGGGTTCCTTTATGTGTGGAAACAGATTGAAACTACATAATAGATTTGGGAATTGATTTTTTAGTCTACTTTCATTCATAAGATTTATGTTGAAATCCCCACAGACAACTACAGTGGCTCTTTCAGTAAAAAGGGACTTGTGCTATATACACTGTTTTACAGAGAGACATTGGAGCTTGAAAAATACATGCATACATTGATATGGGTTGTGAAGATAAGAAATTATCATTTTTTGTTGCAAAAATAAACTTATGCTATATAAACTGTTTTAGTAAGGGATATTACCACTTGAAATATTCTACTGAATAACAGATTTCCTTTGTTAATAATTGCTTAAGTTTATTCTTTAAGGTGTTTAAATTAGCTGTCTTGAGGTCAGATGGTAGTCTGTTATAAAAGACTGTTCCTATTGTACATGGACTATGGTCTGTACCCCCCCCCCCCCTTTTTTGTTTTACTTGCAATTCTGTGAAACTTTTCCCTCTCCATTCATTGCACCTATGCATATTAATGTTTCGCCGTTGTACCTCCGAGGATGTCTCCCGCAGTCGGAGACGAAACGTCAGTGGAGAGTTTTATACTTCGACTACGGCCAATCAGCCCGGAAGTTTTCAGTGAAGGCAATACCGGCCGTGAAAGCTTACAATTTATGATTAATGTTTGATACATTATACTCTGGTATTTGTTTCAAAAACATTATCGCCTACAGGATGTACACAGAGGAGATGGTCAGTACAGGGTGTGATCAACAAGTAACATGAACGGAGTGGTGGAGGGGGATCAGATTGCATGGGGTGATGGTGGGGAGCCTTTAGGAGCTGAGACTGATATTTTTTCCAGTCACCTGCAGGGAAGCAGAAAGTGAGAACTTTGATATTTGTGGTCCTCCGTTCAGTAGTTCGGTCGTGTATAAAATCTTGAGCAGCACTACACCATCAAATTCTACATCTACATGTACATCTACATTTATAATCTGCAAGCCACCCAACGGTATGTGGTGGAGGGCACTTTATGTGCCACTGTCATTACCTCCCTTTTCTGTTCCAGTCGCGTATGGTTTGTGGGAAGAACGACTGTCGGAAAGCCTCCGTGCATGCTTGAATCTCTCTAATTTTACATTTGTGATCTCCTCGGGAGGTATAAGTAGGGGGAAGCAATGTATTCGATACCTCAACCAGAAACTCACCCTCTCGAAACCTGGCGAGCAAGCTACACCGCAATGCAGAGCACCTCTCTTGCAGAGTCTGCCACTTGAGTTTGCTAAACATCTCCATAACGCTATCATGGTTACCAAATAACCCTGTGACGAAACACGCTGTTCTTCTTTGGATCTTCTCTATCTCCTCCGTCAACCCGATCTGGTATGGATCCCACACTGATGAGCAATACTCAAGTATAGGTGGAACGAGTGTTTTGTAAGCCACCTCCTTTGTTGATGGACTACATTTTCTAAGGACTCTCCCAATGAATCTCAACCTAGTACCCGCCTTATCAACAATTAATTTTATATGATCATTCCACTTCAAATCATTACATACACATACTCCAAGATATTTTACAGAAGTAACTGCTACCAGTGTTTGTTCCGCTATCATATAATCATACAATAAGGGGTCCTTCTTTCTATGTATTCGCAATACATTACATTTGTCTATGTTAAGGGTCAGTTGCCACTCCCTGCACCAAGTGCCTATCCACTGTAGATCTTCCTGCATTTCGCTACAATTTTCTAATGCTGCAACTTCTCTGTATACTACAGCATCATCCGCAAAAAGCCGCATGGAACTTCCAACACTATCTACTAGGTCATTTATATATATTGTGAAAAGTAATGGTCCCATAACACTCCCCTGTGGCATGCCAGAGGTTACTTTAACATCTGTAGACGTCTCTCCATTGATAACAACATGCTGTGTTCTGTTTGCTAAAAACTCTTCAATCCAGCCACACAGCTGGTCTGATATTCCGTAGGCTCTTACTTTGTTTATCAAGCGACAGTGCAGAACTGTATTGAATGCCTTCCGGAAGTCAAGGAAAATAGCATCTACCTGGGAGCCTGTATCTAATATTTTCTGGGTCTCATGAACAAACAAAGCGAGTTGGGTCTCACATGATCGCTGTTTCCGGAATCCATGTTGATTCCTACAGAGTAGATTCTGGGTTTCCAAAAATGACATGATACGCGAGCAAAAAACATATTCTAAAATTCTACAACAGATCAACATCAGAGATATAGGTCTATAGTTTTGCGCATCTGCTCGACGACCCTTCTTGAAGACTGGGACTACCTGTGCTCTTTTCCAATCATTTGGAACCTTCCGTTCCTCTAGAGACTTGCGGTACACGGGTGTTAGAAGGGGGGCAAGTTCTTTCGCGTACTCTGTGTAGAATCGAATTGGTATCCCATCAGGTCCGTTGGACTTTCCTCTGTTGAGTGATTCCAGTTGCTTTTCTATTCCTTGGACACTTATTTTGATGTCAGCCATTTTTTCGTTTGTGCGAGGATTTAGAGAAGGAACTGCAGTGCGGTCTTCCTCTGTGAAACAGCTTTGGAAAAAGGTGTTTAGTATTTCAGCTTTACGCGTGTCATCCTCTGTTTCAATGCCATCATCATCCCGGAGTGTCTGGATATGCTGTTTCGAGCCACTTACTGATTTAACGTAAGACCAGAACTTCCTAGGATTTTCTGTCAAGTCGGTACATAGAATTTTACTTTCGAATTCACTGAACACTTCACTCATAGCCCTCCTTACGCTAACTTTGACATCGTTTAGCTTCTGTTTGTCTGAGAGGTTTTGGCAGCGTTTAAACTTGCAGTGAAGCTCTCTTTGCTTTTGCAGTAGTTTCCTAACTTTGTTGTTGAACCACGGTGGGTTTTTCCCCTCCCTCACATTTTTCTCGGCACGTACCTGTCTAAAACGCATTTTACAATTGCCTTGAACTTTTTCCATAAACACTCAACATTGTCAGTGTCAGAACAGAAATTTTCGTTTTGATCTGTTAGGTAGTCTGAAACCTGCCTTCTATTACTCTTGCTAAGCAGATAAAACTTTCTCCCTTTTTTTATATTCCTATTTACTTTCATTTTCAGGGATGCTGCAATGGCCTTATGATCACTGATTCCCTGTTCTGCACTTACAGAGTCGAAAAGTAGGTCCAAGATGTTATCTCCACGAGTCGGTTCTCTGTTTAATTGCTCGAGGTAATTTTCGGATAGTGCACTTAGTATAATGTCACTCGATGCTCTGTCCTTGCCACCCATCCTAAACATCTGAGTGTCCCAGTCTATATCTGGTAAATTTAAATCTCCACCTAAGACTATAACATGCTGAGAAAATTTATGTGAAATGTATTCCAAATTTTTTCTCAGTTGTTCTGCAACTAATGCTGCTGAGTCGAGATGTCGGTAAAAGGAGCCAATTATTAACCTAGCTCGGTTGTTGAGTGTAACCTCCACCCATAATAATTCATGGGAACTATCCACTTCTACTTCACTACAGGATAGACTACTACTAACAGCGACAAACACGCCACCACCGGCTGCATGCAATCTATCCTTTCTAAGCACCGTCTGTGCCTTTGTAAAAATGTCGGCAGTATTTATCTCTGGCTTCAGCCAGCTTTCTGTACCTATAACAATTTCAGCTTTGGTGATTTCTATCAGCGCTTGAAGTTCCGGTACTTTACCAATGCAGCTTCAACAGTTTACAATTATAATACTGATTGCTGCTTGGTCCCTGCATGTCCTGACTTTGCCCCGCACCCTTTGAGGCTGTTGCCCTTTCTGTACTTGCCCGAGGCCATCTAACCTAAAAAACGGACCAGTCCATGCCACACAACCCCTGCTATCTGTGTAGCCGCTTGCTGCGTGTAGTGGACTCCTGACCTATCCAGCGGAACCCGAAACCCCATCACCCTATGGCGCAAGTCGAGGAATCTGCAGCCCACACGGTCGCTGAACCGTCTCAGCCTCTGATTCAGACCCTCCACTCGGCTCTGTACCAAAGGTCCGCAGTCAGTCCTGTCGACGATGCTGCAGATGGTGAGCTCTGCTTTCATCCCGCTAGCAAGACTGGCCAGGGTGTATACGTGGACACGGAAAAAAAATTCCCGGATTTTTCCCAGATTTCTCGGTTAAAAATACACTTTCTCCCGGATGAAAACACACTTTTTCCATGCTATTAAGTGACAGTATATATATATATATACTGTCACTTATATATACTGTATACGAAAATATACAGCGTACTTATTGAAAATAAATAAATATATATATATATATATATATATGTATATATATTTTTTTTTTTTTTTTCAATAAGTATGCTGTATATTTTCGTATCACGAAAGTATAAATTCGAATCCCACCAAACACCGCATGTTACTTTCCGAACCATGTAATCGAGATTACGATACGCTTTTGTAAGCGAGTCATTGCTCATGTCACGTGATCCCGCCAGCCGATGACAGCGGATATTCAGAGCGTAGGACACGTGATGTAGTCCGCTAATAGCAATATCACTGTTAAGTAGCGCGGATATACAAACAGGAAAAGTTAATGTTTTAAATTAATATACATAGTGTTGCTACAAGAAAAGCAAAGCTTTCACGTACAACATTGGTCTCTAAGGTTAATAAGCTGCAACAGAAGCTAAGCTTTCACATATAATGTTGATTTTTCTTGCCCGTGTTACACTTTTAAGATACATCACACAAATGTGCCAGTAAAATTTTTAGCCGAGTCCAGTGACTTGTTCTCAAAGTTTTCCACAAATAAATTAGCTACCGCACAGGAGCAAGAGCTTCCCGTAGCACTACATCAATTTGCTCATAATAACGACAAGATTGTCTGATCTGGGCTCTAAATACTTCTAATCGCTCGTCATCAAATGCTCTGTGATTTAAGGAATTCATCGCACATTCTCACACATAGTTCCACTTGCGAAAGAGTAAATTTGCTTTGAAAGTAACGTTATTCAAACATCCATTCGCAATATTTTCCCGCGACCTGTCAGAAATAGGTTCGTTTCAGCAGTCGTCAGAGAGCGCCAGGTAAGAGGCGCCACCGCGCTTTGGCAGCTACGATGACGCAGGAAGCCCGTATGTTCGTATGTGTAAAACGTTAAAAGATCTTACGTTATGTCATAAAAGAAAAGAGGCCGAAATATCGTTGTCTAATGCTGCGTAAGTTGTTAATACAAATACTACCCATGACTGGTGTGGTGTCTCAAATCTGATTACGTTTATTTTGTCGCTGTCTGCTAGATAAAACAAAATAGGTCTTTCTAACACTGCAGAAATTGTAACACATACCAAATGAACGAGACTGTTTTTGCACAAATGGTCATTTTTATAACACGACAGAATATAATTCACGAAGACCAACATAAAATGCCTATTAGGCCTACTACAAGCAAATAGTTTAATGTTAGAAAATAGTTTCACATTTCATTCATACGCCCCAGTTTCTCGAGCATGAGATCGAAAAGTAGTAGTACGAGATTTTTACTTAAATTTGGAATCGTCATATTCTTCCCTAATTGGTGTGATGTCCCCATTCCTCGTTCTAACAAACAATCTTGTCATGACTAACTCTGGAACTATTCCTGCCTTTGTCAAAATTTAGTCGCTGGTTAACTTCACTAACCCTGCCAGAATCACCGGTTTAGTTATCCCTGATTATTCTCCGGTTAGGCGTTGTTACGTTCGTACAAACCACTTTCCGCCCTACTTCCAGAATAGAAGTTAATCGGCTGCTAGAAGGGGGCTGTACAACTGGCCCTTACAAGTGGAGCGATCTGGCCAAAAATTTTCTGACAAAATTTCATTTTCTTGGATACACCGAGAAGATAATACGTAATCTTTCTTACCTGTTATTCCTGTTAGTCGTTTATTTACACTCTGGTAGTCTGACTCTATGGATTTCGCTAGTAATTATAGCATAGCTGATCATTCCAAGCCCAATCAACCACATAATCAGACAGCGGTTGGCGTTCACTCATTCGGCTGTACTCTGCTCAGCTCGTATAACCCGGTCGCCTTTTGCTTGCAGGAAAGTTTATTTCTAGATGCGAAGAGGATTCCCCTGACAGACATTAACTTATGATTCATTCAGAAATCAACTTACAGAGTGCGTTCAAAAACCAAGAGGGATGCGTTTCAAAATCATGAATAATCGGTAGACCAACGTGCGCTGGATGCTAGGCTCTTTGTGAAACATGATTTTTTTCTTCTCAAGAATATGAATTTGGCGCCCCCTCCACCCCCGTAATTGTCATTCGGGTCAGATACATCGGTTTGCCCCGCCACTCAACTGCGCATGCGCATGAGCCCGCTCGTAACTCCTATAACGAATCTAGTTAAACCGTTGTCATGTCACTCTCATCGGAGACATTTTGTTGTTATAAAGCATTGCATAGTCTTCCTAACACCTTTGACACATTTTGTTGTTGGCAAACGTTTGTATGAGCGCTGTGTTTTGTTGTTGTATATGGCACATTTCCTTTGCAATTTATGTTTTATTTTCATATTTTTTTCTCGTTCACGTTTTATTGTTGTAGTATTATTCTGCAGTAGCGGGATAGAGTAATATCCTTTATTAGAGCATAGATTCTTACCAGTCAATATTGCAAAAATTTAACTGAAACCTAAAATAATGAAAAATTCCCGGAATTCTAAAACATTCCCGGGTTTTTCCCGGTTTTCTCCCGGATGAAAAAATTCCCGGGTTTTTCCCGGATCTCCCGGTTGTCCCGGGTCGTATACACCCTGCTGGCAGTCTTCACCAAATCAGATAGCCGCCGGAAGCCAGAGAGGATTTCCTCCGATCCATAGCGACACACATCATTGGTGCCGCTACCTGCAGATGGGTGCACCCTGTACCCTTCATGGCATCTGGAAGGACCCTTTCCACATCTGGAATGACTCCCCCTGGTACGCACACAGAGTGCACATTGGTTTTCTTCCCCTCTCTTGCCGCCATATCCCTAAGGGGGCCCATTACGCACCTGACGTTGGAGCTCCCAACTACCAGTACGCCCACCCTCTGCGACCGCTCAGATCTTGCAGACTGAGGGGCAACCTCTGGAACAGGACAAGCAGCCATGTCCGTCCGAAGATCAGTATCTGCCTGAGACAGAGCCTGAAACCGGTTCGTCTGACAAACTGGAGAGGCCTTCCGTTCAGCCCTCTGGAATGTCTTTCGCCCCCCTGCCACACCTCAGGATGACCTCCCACTCTACCACAGGTGAGGGGTCAGCCTCAAAGGTGAGGGGTCAGCCTCAATGTGGACAGTATCCCAGGCAGCCACAGTCGTAGTCCGATCGGGGGATGCGTGGGATGAGCTGGCCGTCCCCGACAAACCCCCATCCGGACCCCCACAGTGATGCCCATTACAACAGCCTCCAGCTGTGTGACCGAAGCCAACACTGCCTGAAGCTGGGAGCGAAGGGATGCCAACTCATCCTGCATCCGAAAACAGCAGTTGCAGTCCCTATCCATGCTAAAAACTGTTGTGCAAAGAACGTCTGAACTAATCTACAGAGAGCACAAACAATTCAACACAAAATTTAAACGGTTATTAAAATACAAGATTGCCTAGTAAATGCAGTAATTCTGCTACTTACGCACTGCTGACATGCTGCTCGGCGGCGGTAGGAGACTATGTGAATTTACACTATTCAGGTACTAAAAATGTGATGCTACAATTCTCAAATACTATAATGCACCCGAAATTTATGAATTAAACAATGCAAGTACCAAAAACACGCAAAGAAATTAATAATTAAACTATGTAACAAATAAGTGAGCTAGGAGTATACGACTTGCTGCTGGCAGCTGCTTATCCAATGGCGGCAGGGAGTTCTGCGTGAAACTCGGGAAAACCGCGACAAAGACTCTTGGAATGATTAAGGACACCTACAAGGATGCTGTCCTGAGACGCTCAACAGTGTTCGAGTGGCAAAAGTTGTTCTGGGAGGGGAAGGAGCTTGTTGAAGATGACCAGCATGCTAGTCACCCATCAGCTATAGGGATTGATGAAAATGTGGCCAAAGCGAAGGCACACCGTCGACTCCGAGCAGTTCTTAAACATTTGTCTGATGGTTCCTGGGTTTGGGACTTCATATGGTACCATCCAAACAATTGTTATCAAGGATTTGGCCATGCAAAAAGTGTGTGCCAAAGTTTGTGCCAAAAATGCTGAGTGATGAACAAAAACTGAATCGTGTGCAAATTTCCCAGGAAATTCAGAACTGTGTCCAAGAAAACCAAAATTTTCTTCACACTGTGATTACCAGTGACAAATCATGGTGTTTTGAGTACAACCCAGAGACCAAACGCTAGAGCGCTGAGTGGCACACCGTCAATTCCCCATGTCTGAAGAAAGCCAAAATGAGCAAGTCAAGGGTCAAAACTGTGCTCATTTGCTTTTTTGACTAAATTTTACATGGAAGTGCTTGAAAGGTTGCACAAATGCATTCTCCAAGTGTGAGTAGACATCGCTGCTTGTTGGAAGCTGCGCCACGACAATACACTGCGCACTGTGGGTGTTGGAACTCCTGGCCAAGCACAAGGTTGCCACATTGCCTCACCCTCCCTACAGTCCAGATCTGTCACCGGCGGACTTCTTCCTCTTCTCCTAGCTCAAAGAAGACCTCAAGTGACACCGATTCAGGACCGTAAAAAATGTCCAAAATACTGTCTCTAAAGAAGATCACGGAAAGTAAGTTCCAAAAGGTGTACATGCAGTGGGAATCATGTTATACGCGTTGTGTTGAAGTACGAGGGTGCTAATTTGAGGAATAAAAAGGATTTGTACCAGTTAGTTCAACAAAAAAATTAAATTAATTCAGTCCTACCACTTATTGGTCACACCCTGTATTTTATATTTTCTGAAGATTCCTCTACAAAGCTCTCTCTTGTTTAACTTAACTACCACTCTTACTGCCTTATGTATCAGTCAACACTAAAACGAACTCTTTGTTACACACTGTGTAGAGGCCATAGAGTACAAGTGTAAAAGCTACGCAGAAGAATGTAAGTTTGATAGCTCAGCTGCAACAGTCTACTGAAATAAGATGGACATTTGTACTGATAGAAGAAAACATTTCAAATAAAAGTTGACAGAAGAGATGGCACATAGTGTGAAGCTAACTGTTTGAATGTAGGCAGATAGAGGGATGAGAGGTAAAGTTAAAACAGTCTGCTTTGTTACTTTAAGTGGTAGTAAGCTGTTCAACATAGCAACTGTTGATGTGACAAATCAGTGACATGTAACAGGACTAAAATATAGGAGAACCTGGAGCAGAAGTTGGAGCTCAGAACTGCAACGAGGCCGCAACCAGAGAGCACGTGCTGGTCACTGAACTGCATGATCAACTAATGAGTCATCGGACCACAAGTGCCAAAATCAGGTCACAAGCCAAGGACTTTGGTTGCAGCTGGCTGTTGCCCCTGCTTGATCAGCGTCTCTCAGCAGTAGCAGCAGCAAGACTTCCGTGGCACCATCTCAGTTGTCAATGTCCTGAAGCCAGCCTTCGAGAAGCTACTCCAGCTCGACTAACTTCTGCATCATCAACAAATAGGCCAGACCCTCGTCATCCACCTGTTCCAGATGGTTTGCAGTGGTCTGCAAATGCAGCTATTCCACAAATTCAGCACCAAGAATCAGCGTTAAATGCTGGCCCAGTGAGTACATGATGTTAGGCATGGCAGAGCCACACACGATGCCTGTCAAGTGTCAGCTGGGAATCCTTGCTGTGAATTCTGCTGCCACCGGACGGCAAAGGAGAGACTTCTGCCTTTCTGCCCAGCCCAGACAGCCAACACTGCACCACCTGCCCGCCCCTGCTCCTCTCCGTCAGTCCAGACTTTGACTCCGGGCGACACCATCGCCGTGCACTGGAACGAGGCAACCTTCCGCATTAGAGAAGATATGGTGGCCACCCGTAACTGCAAAATGGCCGCATCCTACTGTCTCGGCTCGCAAATTGGAGATTTCAGTGCAGCGCTCTGTCTGCAGAGCAGTGTGTGCACACCACTAGCCATACGTATACCTGCAGTTATGCTGCAAAAATACAAAGGAACTCTAGACTGCACCAGAGAATGGGAGTACAATCAGAAGAAAATCTGAACTGTATGAATTAGTAAAGAATTACTATAGAGTAGTTGTTTCTTCACCAGGACCCGCCTCTGCTGCTGTCCACATCCCATATCTTTGACAGAGAACCCAGCCCACACCCAAACGACTTGCCTTTCTCACCTATACAGATATAACTGTTTAGTAAAATGACAAGAAATTATTATTATTATTATTATTATTATTATTATTATTATTATCCAGTTTCACAATGTAACATTTTATATTTTCTGGTACCCCAAGATTACACATCAAATTTGATTTTCATCCTCCACATGTCTATCTGTCCATAAATTTTCTTCAATATTCCTTCTTGTGATAGAGGTCTGATTTCCTCAAATCCATGTGGTCGGCCATCTCCTCCTTTTCTTTCTTCCAGGTGGATCCCATTCCATAATTCTCTGTGGTGATCTTAATCTCTGCTTCCACTCCTTTTTGTATTTCCATACCATAACAGTTGTTTTTCTTCCACAAAATCTGCAGTTGAATTTGCGATGTCCGTTTTCTTCCTGACGACTTCATTTCTGATTCTTTCTCACCTAGGTATCCCTGCAAAATGTCTCCGAAAGTCCATCTCCATTGCTATCAAACTTTTTACTACTTGTAATTTAACTGTCCATAATTCTGATCCTTGTGTCATAATGCTTCTGATAATTGTGTTGAAGATTTATCTTTTTGTTTTCTTTCTAAGCTGCTGGTCCCATAAAAAACCATTAATTGCCCTAAAGTAAACTTCCCAGCATTTATTCTTTAATTAATTTCCCTGTCTTGTTTTCCATCTTGTGTGATATTGACTCTAGATATTTGCACTCTTCAGTGTATTTTATAGTTCCCATCCCTTCTTCCAGTGTCAAATTTTGATTGTCTCTCCTATTACCATGTATTTTGTTTTATTCCCATTGACCTAAAGTCTCCATTTTTTATACAAATCTATTAATTTCCTTAAATGTACTCTATGTCCTCTTTATCTTGTACCAAAATTAGTTTGTCATCAGCAAATTATAATGAATACTTTTTACTGGGATCCCCATGTTTTTACATTTTCATTTCCAGCTTTCCAGTGCTTTTTCTGTATATATTTTGTAAAGTGTTGGTGACAGACTGCATCCTTCATGTAATCCTTTTGCAACTTTAAATCCAGGTAAGGGATAATTGTATTTTTATTCTTGCTACAGAGTTTTCGTAAAGGTTCCAGTTGCTTTAATTATGATGGAACTGATATTAAATGCTTTAATAAGTTTCCACAAGTTACATCTGGGTATATTACCTACACTTTATCTATGTCTATAAATGAAGGGGTTGATTTCTAACTTTTTTCTTTTCCATTATTTGTTGCAAGCAAAATATATGATATATAGTTGATCTCCCTCATCTGAAGCCAGCCTGTTCCTTGGCCTCAATTTCCTTAAAGTCTGTTTCCAAAAAACTTCTATAAAGTCTGCTGAATAAATTAGTTACAGTTATTTCCCTTTAGTTCTCCCACTCATCATTTCTTCCTTTCCTGTGGATTGTTGATATAAATTCTATTTTCCAGTCTTCTGGTATGGCCTCAGTATTTAAGCTTTTTCTAAAAGGCTTTTCATAAGTTCATGTAATTTATCTGCACCATGTTTCACCAGTTCAGTTGCTACTCCTACAATTCCAGAAGCACTTCCTTTTTTTAAAGTTTTAATTGATTTTTTTACTACTTCTATGACCAGTGAAATGCTGTCATGACAAGAAACTAAACATTCATTAAGGCAGAATTAAGTAGTAGGAACAGTGGAAGAAGCTAATAACTGTCTTAATATTACTGTGGATGAATTTAATCTTGTTTTGCTTAATGCTACAAAGTCTAGTTCTCCAACTCTTATAATCCTTAAGTCCATGCCTGACACATACTCTTCTTATGCTAGTTAACTTCTACAAAACTTAGCAAACACAGTGACAACATGTATATATGGTTCTAGGGCGAGACGTTGGATGCCATAGTGAAAACTCCACAATATTTCGTCAGCGCAACTGGCCGACATCTTCAGGTGCGACAAACACACTGCTAAGGCAGGAGCAGAGCCCCCTATTTATGCCAGTCTTAGGCAGGAAGTGCGCATGTGTGGAGGTGCCAAATTCGATGGCCAATAGCGACGATATCAACCGACAGCTGGAAGGACAGCAACGCCACCTACAGGATGAAGAACCAAAGACTTCGGCGCACGCGCAGAGGCTGCCGCCGCTGCTCTGCGCTGCCATTGGCCGCCCCAGCGACCTCTGTCGGAAGCCGCAAGTGCAGAGGCTGCTGCTGTTACTCTGCACTGTCACCGGCCACCCCAGTGACCTGTCGGAAGCCGCAAGCAAAAATGCGCGTCCACATAGGCGCCTTGATTATTCTCACATTGTCAACAGAATATTTATGTTGGTGGCGAATCGTCATTCATCTTATGACCAATAGTACTCCTCTCTGCTCAAAGCGACTTCAATATGGCCAGTGCTGGATCCCAAGCTGTACTAAGCTGAAAGCCCGTGTCTCTGTTTACAAGATTCGTCGAGCTACGTATTTCCACTGCTTCCTTAATAACACTGTCCCAGTACGAATGCGTTGATGCAAGAATTTTTGTATGCTGATAATTCATAGAATGGCCTGTACTGAGACAATGCTGGGCCACTGCAGACTTTTCTGGTTGCTCCAGACGAGAGTAGCGTCAGTGTTCAGTGCATCTCTCTTCTACAGTGCGACAAGTTTGTGCCTAAGACTGGCATAAATAGGGGGCTCTGGTTCTGCCTTAGCAGTGTGTTCGTCGCACCTGAAGATGTCGGCCAGTTGCGCTGACGAAATATTGTGGAGTTTTCACTACGACATCCGACACCTCGCCCGAGAACCATATACACAACATGTCCGTCGGGAAAGCCTCAAGCAACACACAGTGACAACATGTACCTGTAGGAAAGTAGAACCACGTAATTTCACCAAAGCAATGAAAGAACTGGACTGCTCCAAGTATGAAGAAACCAATGCCCTGTAAAACAGAAAGTGAATCCGAATGGTCACAATCAAAATTTCTGAGGTTATTCAGGGATATTTCCTGAGCATTTTTGTGTAAGTGACCTTTGGTTTCTGGTGTCTCAATACAGAGTAATTGCATTCCATTTGATTTATTACTCCCATTTATTTTTGTACCTGAAAATGCTAAACAACAGTGCAAGTATCAATGATATGCATTGTGTGTCTTGTTTGGAACCAAATTTGTTCAGTTTACTTACAGTACTTTCTGTTGGCAACAATAATGCCTACTTTACTCTCTGCCCTCAACCCACATTCAGTGCTGCTCAGGTCTCTCTCGCATTTGTTTTTACTCCAGTGTTAGTTGTACATTAACAGCGAAACATGGTAGTATGAAAAAATTTACTGATGAGTTTCCAGAAAGAATTTTCACATTGTTGCAGAGTGTGCACTTATTTGAAACATCCTGTCAAACTGAAACTGTGTGCAGGCCAGGACTCAATCCCAGAACATTTGTCTACCACAAGTACATACATAATCTGCAAGGCACTGTGAAGTTCATGATGGAAGCTACTTAGAATAGTACCACATATCTGGGTTTCTTCCCTACAGGAATAATAGATACAAAGCTGAGAAATATCTCTAGATTATTTTTTTTTAAATAGTAGTTCTTGAAATTCTGTAACTGGGTTTTCAAGGATAATTTGCATCTGTCTACAAGTGTCTTCAGTTCGGGTTTTTCAGCATTTCTGTGATGTTCTCCTGCGAGTCAAACAAATCTGTGACCATTCAAGCTGTCCTTCTTTGTACACATTCAGCGTCCACTGTAAGTCCTATTTGGTATGGCTTGCAACCTTCAGCAATATTCAAAGATGAGATACATGAGTGATTTGTAAGAAGTCTCCCTTGTAGATCATGGACTGATTTCATTTTCTCAGTATCTTGCAATGAACCAAAGTCTGCCATTAGCCTTTCCAACAACTGAGTCGTTCCATTTCACATCCCTACAGATTGTAATATCCACTTATTTCTATGAGTTTACTGATCCTAATTGTGAATCTTTGATGATGACTTCATGGGTTACTTTGATCTTTCCTTTCCTGAGGTGCACAATTTTACATTTTTTTCTTTTAAAGCAAGCTGCCAATTTTTGCACCACTTTGAAATCTTAACAAGATATAAATGAATATTACTGCAGTTTTTCCTGCAGATAGCATATAATGGATAACTGCATCACCCATGATAATTGATGTTACTATTAACATTGTCAGCCAGATCACTAATATACAACATGAACAAGACCACCAGCACACTTCCCTGAGGCACAGCGAAAGTTACTTTTAATTTTGTCAACAACTTTCTATAGGAGATAACATGATGCATCTTCCCTATGAAAAAACTCCTCAAGTCAATTACAAATTTTGTTTGACACCCTGTATAATTACACTTTTGTTAACAAGTGTTGGTGTGATTATTAGTCAAAGCTTTCAGAAATCAAGAAATACTGCAGTCACTCGACTGCCCTGATACGTGGCTTTCATTATATCTTTTGAAAAAACTGCAAGTTGGATTTCATGTGATCAGAGTTTTCAGAGTCTGTGTTGTTTGGCATGTAGGAAGTTGTTCTGTTTGGGGTATATCACCGTTTGAACTCAGAAAATGGTTGAGGACTAAAATGCTAGGTCATCAGTCCTACATTCATCAGATAATCCACTTGGACTTAGTGGCATCAGCCTGAAACCTGATTGGATTGTGATAGTTTGTAGCAAACAGGAATACTGATACCAGTGATGAGAAATAATTGCACAAGAAATAGAAGTGTTAAGTTTGGGCTGTGCTGGCAGCCAGAGCGCAAGTGTGCTGGGGCCATCCTGGTTTCATCTGTGGCGATATGCACTTCAGCATCTACATCTGTACTCTGCAAACCATTGGAATACGCAAGGCAGAGGCTACTCCCCATTGTACCAATTATTAGAACTTCTTCTCAGTCCACTCCCTTATGCAGCGCAAGGATAGTGATTGCTTAAATGCCTCAGTATAAGATGCAATTAGTTTAATAGGGTGTGTCTGCCTTCAGACATTTCACAGTTTAGTCTTTTCAGCATCTCTGTGACACTCTCCCATTGTTGTTGTTGTTGTTGTTGTTGTTGTGGTCTTCAGTCCTGAGACTGGTTTGATGCAGCTCTCCATGCTACTCTATCCTGTGCAAGCTTCTTCATTTCCCAGTACCTACTGCAGCCTACATCCTTCTGAATCTGCTTAGTGTATTCATCTCTTAGTCTCCCTCTACGATTTTTACCCTCTGCACTGCCCTCCAATACTAAATTGGCGATCCCTCGATGTCTCAGAACATGTCCTACCAACCGATCCCTTCTTCTAGCCAAGTTGTGCCACAAGCTCCTCTTCTCCCCAATTCTATTCAATACCTCCTCATTAGTTATGTGATCAACCCATCTAATCTTCAGCATTCTTCTGTAGCACTACATTTCGAAAGCTTCTATTCTCTTCTTGTCTAAACTATTTATTGTCCACATTTCACTTCCATACATGGCTACACTCCATACAAATACTTTCAGAAACGACTTCCTGACATTTAAATCTATACTCGATGTTAACAAATTTTTCTTCTTCAGAAACGCTTTCCTTGCCATTGCCAGTCTACATTTTATATCACCTCTACTTCGACCATCATCAGTTATTTTGCTCCCCAAATAGCAAAACTCTTTTACTACTTTAAGTGTCTCATTTCCTAATCTAATTCCCTCAGCATCACCCGACTTAATTCGACTACATTCCATTATCCTCGTTTTGCTTTTGTTGATGTTCATCTTATATCCTTCTTTCAAGACACCATCCATTCCGTTCAACTGCTCTTCCAAGTCCTTTGCTGTCTCTGACAGAATTACAATGTCATCGGCGAACCTCAAAGTTTTTATTTCTTCTCCATGGATTTTAATACCTACTCCGAACTTTTCGTTTCCTTTATTGCTTGCTCAATGTACAGATTGAATAACATTGGGGAGAGGCTACAACCTTGTCTCACTCCCTTCCCAACCACTGCTTCCCTTTCATACCCCTCGACTCTTATAACTGCCATCTGCTTTCTGCACAAATTGTAAATAGCCTTTCGCTCCCTGTATTTTACCCCTGCCACCTTCAGAATTTGAAAGAGAGTATTCCAGTCAATGTTGTCAAAAGCTTTCTCTAAGTCCACAAATGCTAGAAATGTAGGTTTGCCTTTCCTTAATCTATTTTCTAAGATAAGTTGTAGGGTCAGTGTTGCCTCACGTGTTCCAACATTTCTACGGAATTCAAACTGATCTTCCCCGAGGTCGGTTTCTATCAGGTTTTCTATTCGTCTGCAAAGAATTCGTGTTAGTATTTTGCAGCTGTGGCTTATTAAACTGATAGTTCGGTAATTTACACATCTGTCAACACCTGCTTTGTTTGGGATTGGAATTATTATATTCTTCTTGAAGTCTGAGGGTATTTTGCCTGTCTCATACATCTTCCTAACCAGATGGTAGAGTTTTGTCAGGACTGGCTCTCCCAAGGCTGTCAGTGGTTCTAATGGAATGTTGTCTACTCTGGGGGCCTTGTTTCGACTCAGGTCTTTCAGTGCTCTGTCAAACTCTTCACGCAGTATCATATCTCCCATTTCATCTTCATCTACCTCGTCTTCTGTTTCCATAATATTGTCCTCAAGTACATTGCCCTTGTATAGACCCTCTATATACTCCTTCCACCTTTCTGCTTTCCCTTCTTTGCTTAGAAATGGGTTTCCATCAAAGCTCTTGACATTCATGCAAGTGGTTCTCCTTTCTCCAAAGGTCTCTTTAATTTTCCTGTAAGCAGTATCTATCTTACCCCTAGTGAGATAAGCCTCTACATCCTTACATTTGTCCTCTAGCCATGCCTGCTTAGCCATTTTGCTCTCCCTTATGCTCTCCCTGAAACTCTGTACAACCTCTGGTTCTTTCAGTTTATCCAGGTCCCATCTCCTTAAATTCCCACCTTTTTGCAGTTTCTTCAGTTTTAATCTACAGTTCATAACCAATAGATTGTGGTCAGAGTCCACATCTGCCCCTGGATATGTCTTACAATTTAAAACCTGGTTCCTAAATCTCTGTCTTACCATTATATAATCTATCTGATACCTTTTAGTATCTCCAGGGTTCTTCCATGTATACAATCTTCTTTCATGATTCTTGAACCAAGTGTTGGCTATGATTAAGTTATGCTCTGCACAAAATTCTACCAGGCGGCTTCCTCTTTCATTTCTTAGCCCCAATCCATATTCATCTACTATGTTTCCTTCTCTCCCTTTTCCTACTGAGGAATTCCAGTCACCCATGACTATTAAATTTTCCTCTCCCTTCACTACCTGAATAATTTCTTTTATCTCATCATACATTTCATCAATTTCTTCGTCATCTGCAGAGCTAGTTGGCATATAAACTTGTACTACTGTAGTAGGCATGGGCTTCATGTCTATCTTGGCCACAATAATGCGTTCACTATGCTGTTTGTAGTAGCTAACCCATTCTCCTATTTTTTTATTCATTATTAAACCTACACCTGCTTTACCCCTATTTGATTTTGTAAAATAACTCTGTATTCACCTGACCAAAAGTCATGTTCCTCCTGCCACCAAACTTCACTAATTCCCACTATATCTAACTTTAACCTAACGATTTCCTGTTTTAAATTTTCTAACCTACCTGCCCAATTAAGGGATCTGACATTCCACGCTCTGATCCGTAGAATGCCAGTTTTCTTTCTCCTGATAACAACATCCTCTTTGGTAGTCCCCGCCCAGAGATCCGAATGGGGGACTATTTTACCTCCGGAATATTTTACCCAAGAGGATGCCATCATGTTTTAATCATACAGTAAAGCTGCATGCCCTCGGGAAAAATTATGGCTGTAGTTTCCCCTTGCTTTCAGCCGTTCGCAGTACCAGAACAGCAAGGCCATTTTGGTTAGTGTTACAGGGCCAGATCAGTCAATCATCCAGACTGTTGCCCCTGCAACTACTGAAAAGGCTGCTGCCCCTCTTCAGGAACGACACATTTGTCTGGCCTCTCAACAGATACCCCTCCGTTGTGGTTACACCTACGGTACGGCTATCTGTATTGTTGAGGCACGCAAGCCTCCCCACCAACGGCAAGGTCCATGGTTCATGGAGAGGACTCTCCCATGAGCCCAACAAATCTATGACCATTCATGCTGCCCTTCTTTATGGGCATTCAATATCCTGTGTCAGTACTATCTAGTTAAGGGGCCCACACACTTGAGCAACATTCTAGGATGGGCTACACGAGTGCTTTGTAAGCAATCTCCTTTGCAGACTGATTGCATTTCCCTAGTATTTTAACAATGTAGTCTTCCCCATTTTACCTACAACTGAGCTATCTGACTGTTCAATTTCATATCCCCACAAATTGTGACACATAGGAATTTTTATGAGTTGATCTATTCCAACTGTGACTCCCTTAAATTGTAGTCACAAGGTACTAATAGTTTTTGTTTTGTTACATTTCTGATCATTTAAAGTGTGTTTCTAAAATTTGCATCTCTGCGAAATCTTATCAAGATCCAATGGAATATCTGTGCAGTTCTTTTCAGACTGTTCATTATAAGTAATCACATCATCTGTAAGGTATCAATAATGTCTGCAAGGTCATTAATTTACAGCACGAACAGCAAGGGTCTAAACACACTTCTCTGGGGCTCATCTGAAGTCACTTTTGTATCTACCAATGACTCTGTGTATCTTCCCTACCAAGAAATACTCAAGCCACACACAAATTTGTTTGATATCCCATACAACTACTTTTGATGATAAGTGTAGTTGTGCTACAGTGTCAAACTCTTTTTAGAAGTCAAAAAACCTGACTGCCTTGAGCCATGGCTTTTGGGACATACATGGACAAGCAGTGCAATGGATAATATCATATGTCAGTACCAGAAAGCAGTGTGTGACAACAGGACCTGGACACAGATCTGAAATCAGAGATACTAAATACAAAGCGCCTAAAGTATCTGTACTTGGCCCACTTCTTTTCAACCTATTCATAAATAATACTGAATTCAGTGGAAATGATCCAGGATGACATGACGGTAGTGAATGTAGAGAAAAAACTGGAAACACTGGAAAAAAGATGTGTTTATGTTGGAAAAAGATGTGTTTATGTTGACAAATAAAACAGTACAGTGGCTCATTCAGAATTACTTAATTATGCATCTAAAAAGACAATGTTCATGATGTTCACAAATAGAGAAAAGGAAGATCACATAGATAAATTCATAGATGAAACAAGGTTGAAATAAGTTACCTACATAACATTTTTTGGGAATTACAGTTGACAATAAGCTCCAAGGCAGACAACATATTGTCAATGTCTGTTCTAATTAAGAACCATAACCTTTATTATGAAACAGCTTGCACATTGTTCTAACAGAAACTTCTATGTACAGTATATCGTGCTCTATTTGAATGTGACTATTTGAAAGTACAGCAGCGATAATGAAAAAAGCATTTTTGTATTTCACAAAAAGCTCATTAGGACCATTTTGAATATATATAGCATTGCCTTCCATAATCTAAAAATATTAACTTTTTCATCCATGTACATATCTATCTTAACAGGTCTTGGAAGGCCCAATGTTACCAACCAACCACTGTGCTATCAGACACTTGATCAGCACACTGCTCTCCTGGTTGTTGTTTGTTTTTATTACTGGTACCGCTACTTATTAATCAAGTAGTGTCTCAATTGGTCTTACATGGGCCAAGTGCACTCCAGTTGCCAACTGTGCTTGGCAGGCCCAGGCGGTCATCCATCCATCCATCCATCCATCCATCCATCCACATCTACATCTATAATCTGCAAAAAAACTGAGATGCATGGTAAAGGGTACGTATCATTGTACCATTTAATAGGGTTTCTTCCAATTCCATTCAGGTATGGAGAATAGAAAGAATATTGTTTGAATGCCTCAGTGCATGCGATAGCTATTGTGATCTTACCCTCATGATCCCTATGTGATCGATACATAGTTGGTTGTGTTGTATTTCAAAAGTCATCATTTAAAGCCAGTTCTTGAAACTTCGTTAAAAGTGTTTTTCGGGATAGCTTATGTCCATCTTCAAGAGTCTTCCAGTTCAGTTCCTCCAGCATCTCTGTGACACTATCCCACAGACTAAACAAACAAGTGACCATTCGTGCTACCCTTGTCTGTATACATTCAATATCCCCTGTTAGTCCTTTCTGGTACGGTTCCCACACAGTTGGCGAATATTCTAAAGAACTGGTCGCAGGAGCGATTTGTAAGCAATCTTCTTTGTAGACTGATTACATTTCCCCAGCATTCTACCAATAAACTGAAGTCTACCACCTGCTTTACCTATGACTGAACCTAAAGGACCACTCCAGTTTATATCCCTACAAAGTGTTACACCCAGGTATTTGTATGATTTGGCCAATTCCAACAGGGACTAATTGACATTATAGTCATAGGATACCAGGATTTTTTTGTTTTGTGAAGTGCATGATTTTATATTTCTGGACATTTACAGCAAGTTGCCAATCTTTGCACCACTTTGAAATCTTATCAATATCTGACTGAGATTTATGTAGCTTCCTTCATATGATCTGCTTTGCATGATCTGCTTTGCATGATCTGCAAAATGTCTGATTTTGCTATAAATATTGTCTGAAAGGTCATTAATGTACAACATGAACAGTAAAGGTCCCAACACACTTATCTTGGCTACAACCAAAGTTACTTCTACATCTGATGATGATTCTCCTTCCAAGATAACATGCTGTGTCCTTCCTATCAACAAGTCCTCAATCCAGTCAGAAATTTCACTTGATACCCCATATGATTGACTTTTGACAATAATTGTAGGTGAGGTGCTGTGTTAAATGCTTCTCAGAAATCAAGATGTACTACATCTACCTGACAGCCTTGGTCCAAAGCTTTCAGTATGTCATGTAAGAAAAGTGTAAGTTGGGTGCCCCACAACTGATGTTTTGGAATCCACGCTGGTAGGCACTGAGAGGTTATTCTGTTCAAGATACCTCATTATGTTTGAGCTCAGAATATATTCTAAGATTCTACAAGAAACTGATGTCAAGGATATCAGATGGTAGTTTGGTGGATCACTTCTACTAAACCTATTGTAGAAGGCTGTATCCTCTGCTTTTTTCTGAGAACTGGGCATGGTTTTTTGTTCGAGGGATGTACGATAGATTGAAGTTAGAAGAGGGGCTAACTCAGTCGCAAATTCAGTACAGAATCTGACAGGGTTTCCATTGGTCCCTGGAGCCTTGTTCAATTTTAACAATTTCAGCTGTTTCTCAATCCCACTGACACAAATACTTATTTCATTTATCTTTTCAGTGGTAAGAGGATTAAATTGGGACAATTCTCCTGGGGTTTCCTTTGTAAAGGAAAATTTGAAAACAAAATTAAGCATTTCAGCTTTTGCTTTGTTACTCCCAGTTTCAGTTTCCGTCTCATTCATGTGAGTCTGGGCACTAACTCTGGTGCCACTAACAGCCTTTACATACGATCAGAATTTCTCTGGGTTCTGCTATAGTAGTCATTAAAGGCATCATGCATGGCTCTCTTGACAGGCAAACACATTTCATTCAGCATCTCTCTATACATACCGGGAGCCCTACTCTTTGTTTTACTCCTATTATGTGGTAAACTTATTTTCTTTAGATTTCTATTTACAGTGATTGCATACCATGGAGGTTCCCTCTCATTATGAACTGTTCTATTGTGTATATAACTATATATCTATCAAGTGCATGGTCAATCATTCTTTTAAACTTGAGCTAGGGTTCCTCCACATGCTCCTGCCCTGCATTGAAAGTTTCAACTTACTCATTGAGATATGACTGTACTGACTTTTTTTATCTTGTTTACTGAACATATATATCTTTCTGCTTGTTTCAGCTGTCCTTTGTTACCAAAATGCACACTTTCACGGCCGGAAATATCATGTCCATTATAATTATCCGGGCTGTTATGCCGTGGTCGGTTGATGAATTCTGTGTTGATTCCCAATGAAGGCAATCGAAATTGCTAAACACCCTAATAATTTCAACCGGAAGGAGGAGGGTGTGAAATTAAACGGCATGTGGATGCCGGTGTTAAAGAAGATGTGTACCACCTGCCCACTACTGGGTGATGGCAACGGTGATCGACGGCGACGGACAGCGGCCAATTGCACTGACGTTTTCAAAACACGTGACGTCACGCCGCGGCGTGGGAGCGCGCGGACACGGAATTTAGCGGCAGTCAGTAGCGAGCCAGTGCGGGTGTTGGACCTTCCATTGAGCTACGGACCCCCTTGAAGATGTCTCCCGCAGTCGGAGACGAAACGTTGGGAATCAACACAGAATTCATCATCCGACCACGGCATAACAGCCCGGATAATTATAACGGACAATCATTGTTACCACAACCGTGTTGTCATCACTAATACCAGTTTCATGTGGATACCCTCAGAGAGATCAGGTCTATTTGTGGCCATTGGATTCAATTTATTTTCATTATTAGTGAGGTTCCTAACTACCTTTGTAGGTAGTTTTCAGAGAAAGCATTTAGTAATAGTAATGTTTTGCAGGATGTTATATCATGCCCACCATTAACAAAACAGTAATATTCCCAGTTAACTGTCAGATGATTACAGTCTCCACCAATGATTACAGTATGATTGCAGAACTTATATACAAGTGAACTGAGGTTTTCTCTAAAGTTTTTGGTTGTATTGGAAGATGAGTCTCTTGGGCGATAGAAAAATCGAGTTATCATTTTATGCCCAACCCTGATACTGAGTCTTGCCCCATCTCTCATGCAGCTTCCATTTACACCTCAGTGGATTTATTGCAACAAATACACCACCTCCATTTCAGATTTGTCTACCCTTTCAATACACACTTAAATTTTCCCCAAAAATCTCATAACTATCAATTTCAGGTTACAACCAGCTTTCTGTACCTAGTATTATGTGAGCTTCACTGCTTTTCATGAGTGCTTCAAACTCTGGCACTTTGTTGCAAATGCTTCGGAAGTTTGCCATTAGGATTTTAATACTCTCGCCTGTGGGAGGGATTTCTTTCGATCTTTCACTGATACTTCTGAGTTTCCTACAGCATTATATGGATTGCATGGAGAGTTGCCTAATATAAAAACCCCTTGTGTGCATCCACACAAAGTCAGTATCTGAGTGGCAGTCTCTGATGTGAAGTGCACACCTGACCCATTTTGGGGGACATTACAGTTCTCGGCCCTACAGCTCAAGTCCAGGAAGTCCCAGCCTAACTTGTCACAGAAGTCTCTGGTTCAATCCACGCCCTCGACTCAGAAACAAAGGCTCACAACCTGTTCTGGGGAAAATGCTGCAAATTGTGAACTTCGTTGAAACTCCATGTGCAAAGCTGGTCTTCTCAACCTTCTCTGCCAGTCGCTGGAATGGCCCAAGTATAACCTCAGAGCCCAAACAACAGGCATCCTTTGTTGGAATGTATGCCATAATCTGGAGTTGGTTGCACCCTGCTCCCTCAATGGCTGTAGTAATAGCCTCTTCAGCATGTTGAACGAAGCCCCCAAGCATACACACTACATGCACATCGTGTCCTTTCCCGTCCCTTACTGATGTTTCCATATGTGGTACCATCATTCGCCGTACATTTGAAGTGCTGACGATTAATAGACCCTACACTTTTGCATCTGCCTTCTCTTGGTACTAGACAAAACAGGTTTCCCCAAAACAGGTGAAGTAAGCCCCATGAAGTGAGTCCCACTCGCTTTCCAGTATCAGTGAGAGACAGCACTTCAAACTTGATGGTTGTGGGATTGGTACAACACCCTGAGCCCTACTTCGTCCCCAACCACTCTGTACAGGATACCTAGATCTGCCACTGAGATGACACTTGCAATCAAGTGGACAAATAATTACAGATACTGTACTTCCTGCAGAGGAGACAAGGTCAACAGGAGAGGATGGTACTTGAGACATCAAACACCCAAAAACACTTAACTGTGGTGATCTGGTGGGAACTAGTGTTACTACTGCAGCAAGACCATTGGCCATGTACACACACAGAATAATAATTTCATTAATCAAAGGCAATGCATTACTGGAAAAAAATGCAGAGGTTTGGTCATGTTACACAATAAATAAAGGCCAGCTAAGAAGTACTTCACACAAATTGACAACAGCTGGAAAAGATGCTTGATGTTCACTAAAATAATAAATTTTTGACAATATTCTATAATTGGACTAATAAAAAAAAATCTACTTACCAAGCGGCAGCAGGGTAACACACACAAAGATTTTACTTATGCAAGCTTTCAGAGCAAGTGGCTCATTCTGGTGGAAGGGTTAAAGGGGAAGGAAGAGGGAAGAAGGCAAAGGAACTGGAGAGGTTTAGGAAATTGAGTAGAGTCTGGAAAAGTTATCCAGAGCCCCGGGTCAGGGGGGACTTACTGGATGGGATGAATAGGAAAGACTAATTGTTGGGGACTGCACCAGACAACATTTGAAAACCTGAGAGATGGACGACATTAAAACACTATGCATGAGTTAATTAGAGTGAAAAGTTGAATTCATTGTATGCAACAGAATTGGGAGTGGGACAGTGAAAAATAGACAGGTCAGAAAATGAAGAAGTACAAAACTAAAAAGGAGTGAAGAAATGCTGAGACAGAAGAAATTAATGTAAATTAAGGCCAGGTGGGTGGCGAGAACCAAGGATATGTTGTAGCGCTAATTCCCACTAGTGGAGATCTGAGAAACTGATGCCTCAGGGAAGAATCCAGATGACACATATGGTGAGACAGGTCGGTGATATTCCCATTCATCCTAACTGATAACTTGGTGGTAGCCATGCCAATGTAAAAGACCGAGCAGTGTTTACTTAACAGCTGGTATATGACAAATGCCATTTCATAGGTGGCTCTCGCTTTTGTAGTATATGTTATGTCAGTTACACTGCTGGTATAGGTGGTGGTAAGAGAGTGCATAAGGTAAGTCTTGCAGTGGGGATGGTCACAGGGGTAGGAGCCATAGGGTAGGGAGATGGGTGCAGAAGGAACATAGGGTCTGACAAAAATTTTGCATAGAGCAGGAGGCCGAGGAAAAGCTATTCTGGGTGTGGTGGGCAAAATCTCAGACAGAATGGATCTCATTTCTGGGCATGATTTTAGGGACTCATGGCCTTATCAAAGTAGCTGATTAATACATTAAAGACGAGGATAATAACAACTGACAAGTGGTGTACTCTTAAGTTGTGTTTTTGGAGGGACCAGGAGTACCAGGATTGGATGTGGTGCCCTGGGAAATCTGCTTTTGAACTAGGCTGGTGGGGTAATTATATCCAGTGAAGGCTGAGGTGATAATGGTGATGTATTGCTGTAAAGAGTCTATATCCACAAATATGTTTATGTCGAATGCCAAGGCTGTAAGGGAGGGAACATTTGACATGGAAAGGATGGCAACTGTCAAAATGTAAGTAGTTGCTCGTTAGTAGGTTTAATGTGGACAAAAGTGTGTAGCTAGCCTTTGGTGAGGATGAGATCAACACCAAGAAAAGTGGCATGGGATTTGGAATAGGGTCATGTGAAATTTAATTGGGAGAAGGTATTTAGAGATTCCAGAAATTTTAACTGATGAGCTTCTCCACCAGTCCAAATGGCAAGGATTCATCAATGTATCTAAATTAAACCAAGGACTGAAGGCTTCTATGGATTCCAGGAAAGCTCCCTCCAAGTGACTCATGAAAAGGTTGGCATAGGAAGGAGCCATCCTTGTTCTCATGGCTGTAGCCCTGATCTATGTATGTCTGTTCATCAAAGGTGAAGTAGTACTTGGATAAGTACAAAGATGATTAATGTGAGCAGGAAGGATATCACAGGTCTGGAATGAAGTGGGCACTGACTGAGGAAATGTTCAGCAGCAGACAGACCATGTACATGGGGGATGTTTGAATCACAGGGATAGGATCTTGATGGCAGACACTGTACGTAGAGGTGTCAGACAGCTGGCACTGACCTTCGCTAAACATACTCCTCTTGGTCAAGTACCACAATGGTAGATCCTTTATCTCCTGGGAGGATAATGATGGAGTCATGAGCTTTTAGAGAATGCAGAGCCTGGAGTTCTGCAGAGGACAGGTTAGGGTCATGTTGTGGGGACCTGAGGAAGGGTTGTGAAGCAATGCTGGATGTGAGGAATTCTTAGAAGGCTTGTAAGGGTGATTTTGAGGTAGTGGTGGTGGATCAAGCTGAGATTGTAGTCGGAACTGTTCAAGGCAGAGTTCAGTGTCAGGTTTGTTGTTGGAAAGGTTTGTTCTGCACCACAATACAATGTTCTTAACTGCTCGTCTAAAGCACTCTCTCTTCCTCTATAATCTGTATTAGCCATGGGTCTTACTTTCAGCCCTAAATCTGCATTTAATCATGCTGCTTTGGTGAATGACCTACTTTCTTTCATGTGTGCTGTCAACTGGAAATATTGCTTTACAACCCAATCCCCAGCATGTTCTATTTTCAAACAAGCAGAGATCACGTGTGCACCCGCAGACCCGCACCTAGGGTCAGCAAAGTGAACAGGAAACAACTACGTGCTCCTCTAGCCATAAGATTGACCAGTGGCAGGTAGCACGAAGATGGTCAGCGAGAAGGTCATGGATGGTGGAGACCAAAGGGTGGTAAGAATAGCATTGGTCAATAGACTGAAAAATCCTCATTGAGTCAATAGATATTAAAATATGGTCAAGGGAGGCTAGTGTAATAGAATGGCTGTCAGCTCTGTCGTAAACACATGAAATGTTCCTAGAACTAAAGGTATTCCACAACAGCAAGGGATGTAAAAGCATATCCCACCTGATCCACAGTTTTAGAGCAGTTGGTGTAAAACATGGTAGCACCCTGGAACTTCTGAAAATCTCAATGTAACAGACACTGAAAGGTCATGGGGGAGGGGGGGGCGGCGGCGGCAACTGAGACTTTAGGACCTTGGTAGAGATCAGTCCTAATCCATGGCCTGCGCATCATCCAAGGAGGAGTGTGCAGGAAAACTATGGGAGCTCACTCCAAGGAGGTGAAAAGGTGATTTCAGCAGAGGAAAGAGAAGCGCATTCCAACTGGTAGTCTTACATGAGGGTGAGCCAGGACAACAGCACCCCTAGTATGTTAAGAGAATGGGACACACGGGATGACTAGAGAATTGTTGAATAGCGATTTGCATAGCACCCCAAGAGCTGATACTGTCGAATCTAGGGGGCATAACCACTGCTTCGGCAAGGAACTGTTTATGGGATGAGTCCAAAAGGCACTGTGGCCAGATGCACACCATGATGGTGGACAGGGTCTAAAAATTTTAAAGATGTAGGAGCATCCAAACCATAAACCCTGCAACCATAGTTCAATAAGAAGGACACCAGGGCCCAATAAATATGAATAAGAGCAGTACGATCTGCAACCCAAGATGAGGGGGCAAGGAAGTGGAGAGCATTAAGCTTCTGCATGCTGCTGGTCTTCAGGTGTCTAATATGGCACAGCCAGGTGAGATTTTTATCCAGGAGGTGGCCCTAGAAACAGGACTATGCAACAATGTCCAGGTGCTGGGTACCTAAGTAGAGTTCCGGATCAGAATGGTCCATGGTATGATAACAGGAATGCATTAACTGCCTTTTTAGGAAAGAATTGGAAACTAAAAGAAACAGTCCATGCAAATACTGACCAGGTAGCAGTTCATAGTTGGCATTCAGCAGAGGTTACTGATTGGGAGCTGTAACAAATGCAAAAATTGGTGACCTACAACACAGGGGTGACTAGCGGCCCAGCCGATAGATAGTGAACTGTTGTGGAAAGCCCACATTCAGGATCTTGTTCCAAGACTTAATGCTGTCATTTTTACTATTCAAATGGTACCTGAAGTAAGTGATCGTTCGACACAAAAATTAGTCTACTTTGCTTATTTTCATTTGCTTATGTTGTATGATATTATATTTTGGGGTAACTCTTCCCATTCTAGAAAGGATATTTTTGGCTCACAAACAGGCAGGTCGGGCAATAAGTGGTGTAAGTTCGCGAACCTGTCAACCCCTGTTCACTAGTCTGGGTATTTTGACATTGCCCTCTCAATATATATTCTTTACTGTCATTTCTTGTTAATAATATCAGCTTATTCCCAAGAATTAGCAGCTTTTACTCAGTTAATACTCTGCAGAAATCCAATCTGTATTTGCATCACACTTCGTTAACTCTTCTGCAAAAAGGTGTGCAGTATACTGCTGCATCCATTTTCAATAAGCTACCACAAGAATTCAAAAATCTTAACAGTAAACCATGTGCTTTCAAACTGAAACCAAAGAGTTTTCTCATGGGTCACTCCTTCTATTCTGCTGAGGAGTTCCTTGAAAAATCAAGCGGAATCTTACATTATATTATTGATTGTGTTTACTTAAACTTATGCCTTGATTTTTTTTGGGTTCATAAACATTTTATTTTACTGTTATATGTTGTAATTTCATGTACTGATGTGTTCCATGACCTTGGAGATTTGCTCCTCAATTTGGTCCTACAGAACTAGATGTGTAAATAAATAAAAAATAAATAGAGATTACTAAGCAATCTAATGGCAGTGTGGTAAAGAGAGACACTGAACACAGAGCCCTGTGGGACACCACTTTCTTGGATCCATGGGGAACTGAATGAAGTAACGGGTCTAATCCATAACAACCAGAGAGACAAAAACTGACAGATAAAAATCGGGAGAGGGACTTAAAAGCCCTAGTCGGGGGGGATGAGTAAAATGTGATGATACCAAGCGATGTTATGTGCCTTACGCAGGTCAAAAGAGACTGCAACAAGGTCTGTTGGACTGCTGTTTCCAACCTAAGCAGACAGTATGGTGCGAATCATTCCTTCCAGAAGCCACACTGATAGGCGGACAAAAGGCCCTGAGATTCAAGAACCCAGCATAATCTGCATGCAACCATCCTTTTAAGCAGTTTACACAGTGCAGGTAACTACCAAGAGATGTTGGGTTCTTGCCTGGCTTAGGGATTGGGACAACCATACTACCTCACCATTGCAAGGGAAAGTAGCTTTGAGCCAAAGGTGACTAAAGACCCTAAGGAGATGCTGCCCAATGTGGTATTCTGTCTGTCTGATGGTGGCAAGGAAATGACAGGATCAATGGAATGTTGCCACTGTCACAAAGCTCATCATGTAGTGACCAATCTAGTGAGGCCACAAGATTAGGGGATGAGATCATTACGTTGATAGCTGAAAAGGTGCCATGTGCTGCAATGAAGTGGGTAGGAGAACCATCATTCAGGAGGCACAGATCATAGTCTGTGAGAAGATGGTCAATTAGAAGGCTTCTATGGATGAAGCAGTACTCCCTCACAGAGAGTGGTGTGCACTGAAGTCCCCAAACAGGAAGAAAGGTGGGACAGTTGTCGGATCAACGTGATCAATCCAACATCAGTAAGTGGCCTCCCTGGAGATAGGTAAATGTTGCAAATGGTAACCACTGAGGTCATTTGCACCCACACCATTATTCCCTCCAAAAAGGTAGGAAGGGAAATCAATTCACTGATGACACCTGCACGAATCAAAGTACAAAACCCTGCAGATGTGCTCTCGGATGCAATGCAGTTCTGACAGAATGCACGATAACCACGGAGTGTTGGAGAATGGTTACCGGCAAAGTGTGTTTCTTGGAGGCTCCAGAAGAGGAGGAAATAAGATGATGTAGTTCCGGCAGCTGACAGTAGTAACCATTACATTACCACTGAATGATCATGTGACTGGTGGCGAGGTTAGGAGGAAAGAGGCCAGGAGGGCCCCCTCATTCTGCTGAAGGAGATCACTGCCTGTCACCAGGGGGGATTGGAACCACATCCACAAACACCAGCTTAGAATGTGTGTGTGTGTGTGTGTGTGTGTGTGTGTGTGTGCGTGTGCGCGCGCGCGCGCGCGCACGCATGGGCGCTTTTCCTTCAAAGCTGCTGGTGGCCAAGATTCATTCAAGGTACTATCCGCATTGAGTGCGGGGATAGATGAAGAGCAAACAGACATGGGACACACAGGCCTCGGGTCCTTCTGTCATGGTTTTCCATCAGGCCTTTGGTCCGGGAATTGCCAGGTATAGAGATCTACATCTACATCTACATTTATATTTCGCAAGCCACCCAACGGTATGTGGCGGAGGGCACTTTATGTGCCACTGTCATTACCTCCCTTTCCTGTTCCACTCGCGTATGGTTCGCGGGAAGAACGACTGCCAGAAAGCCTCCGTGCGCACTCAAATCTCTCTAATTTTACATTCGTGATCTCCTCAGGAGGTATAAGTAGGGGGAAGCAATATATTCGATACCTCATCCAGAAACACACCCTCTCGAAACCTGAACAGCAAGCTACACTGCGATGCAGAGTGCCTCTCTTGAAGAGTCTGCCACTTGAGTTTGTTAAACATCTCCGTAATGCTATCACGCTTACCAAATAACCCTGTGACAAAACACACCATTCTTCTTTGGATCTTCTCAATCTCCTCCGTCAACCCGATCTGGTACGGATCCCACACTGATGAGCAATACTCAAGTATAGACCGAACGAGTGTTTTGTAAGCCACTTCCTTTGTTGATGGACTACATTTTCTAAGGACTCTCCCAATGAATCTCAACCTGGCACCCACCTTACCAATGATTAATTTTATACGATCATTCCACTTCAAATCATTCCATACGAGGGAGCCCTGTTACTAGTAGAAGCTGAAGAAAGAGACTGCTTCTCTGACCGGGTGCAGGGAGTGCTTCCTGAAGAAGGTGCTGTGGGAACCAGGATAGAGGAGGGGGGAAGGTTGAGGTGGAGGAGGGGGGAGGCAATGTTTGTGATGTTAGTGAAATTGACTGCCATAGCCACACGATGTAGACATTCATATTTCTTCCGTGCCTCAGTATATGACAGATAGTCAATAGAGTTGTATTCCTAGGTCTTCTGACCTTGCTTGACAACTGGGCAAATTGGTGGATGTGGAGGGTGATGTTCTGTGCAGTTGACAGACACAGGTTCATGTTCACAAGGGCAACCCTCATGGGGCGATCATCATCAGTTATTGAATTTTGGGTCTGCCATGCAGCAGGATAACATGTCCAAAGCACAAACATCTGAAGCAACTCATAGGTGGTGTGGTGTACAGTTTTACAGCACACTTGTACATCATGACCTTAACCTTATCTGGGACGACATTTCCTTTAAAGGGCACAATAAAGGCACCTGCATCAGTACAATTATCCTTGGGCCGGTTTTGTATGCCCTATAAAATGTACACATCACTGCTGGAGATTAGTTCCTTGGAACATGTTAAAAGTTTACCGTGGGACAAAAGGTCACGGGTCAATTGGAATGAAAATAAATCTAATCTCTAGACAATGACATGACTGAGGAGCTGTGGACTGGGCGGCAGAGGAAGTTTTAATTAATAATGAATCATTCCACACTTTCTCCAGAGACTTAACTTTATCGTGGGGTCGTATCTCTCTGCATTAGAATGAGGAGACTACTGGAGCCTTGTGGCCACTAGTGGAAGAAAGTTTGAATTGCTTCATGTGCATATCTCCCACCACTGTACCACCGACCCCAAATGGAGGCTCTCACCATGGGTGGCACCCAACCACCGTGACATTTACCTGGCCAATAAACTATTACCCAAAGTCCACAGGCACATAATCTTTGGCTTGCATGGGAAGTTTCCAGCTCAGGTACCAACAGTGTGATCCCTGCATCATCAGGGGGCTACCACTGTGGAGGTTCTTGAATACCCCCACACAATGGAATGGCTACTTTGCTGGGTTTTGGGCATAGTTCTTTGCAAGAAAGGAAGGGTGCGTCGCATGAAGATACAATAGGTGGAATATATGCCATGCTGAACGACCTTCCCTGCACAATCTACACTTCTGTAAAATTTGTAAAAGGCATAGCAAGTCAAACCCATCAAAATACCATATAGTTAAGAATGAAAACTTGTAGTATGACAGAAGGGAAGAAAACAAGTGTCCAAAATCACAAACCAGATCCGAATACAGTCAGTACCAAGAAGACCATCCAATGAAAAGACAGAGAGGAAAAATGAATAGTGGAAGGACAGTGTTGTAGCATGGAAAAGGAAGCAGTGCTGCACAAGCCAGGGCCCTGTTGTTGCCAAGGACATATTCACGAAAGAGATGTGAGCTCCCTGGGGGAGGGGGTGGGGGAGAATACAGTGATACTACGAATACAAGCAACGTATAGGGTGTTGCTTTGTACTGTAATATGTAGGCTACATATTTTAAGATATCAATTTAACCTGACCTGTCAGATATTACGAGGGTCACTTCAAAAGAAATGCACACTATTTTTTTAAATCCATCTTTTATTCTACATGTTTGAAAGTTTTACAGTGTGTTGATACATCCTTTAGGAACAATGTTTTCATTTCTCCACATAATTTCCATCTCTCTCAACTGCCTTACTCCATCTTGGAACCACTGCCTGTATGTCTGCACGGTAAAATTCTGGACCAACCTGTTGGAGCCACTGTTTTGCAGCATGCACAAGAGAGTCATCATCTTCAAACCTTGTTCCACAAAGAGAGTCTTTCAGTTTCCCAAAGAGATGATAGTCACATGGAGCCAGGTCAGGACTGTAAGGCGGATGTTTCAGTGTTGTCCATCAGAGTTTTGTGATCCATGCTTTTTTGACTGACATGTGGCCATGCATTATCGTGCAACAGCAAAACATCCTGCTTTTGCTGATGTGGTCAAACATGACTCAGTCGAGCTCGAAGTTTCTTCAGTGGCGTCACATATGCATCAGAATTTATGGTTGGTCCACTTGGCATGATGTCCACAAGCAAGTCCTTCGGAATCGAAAAACATCTAAGCCATAACTTTTCCAGCAGAAGGTGTGGTTTTGAAATTTTTTATCTTGGGTGAATTTGCATGATGCCACTCCACTGATTGCCTCTTCGTCTCTCGTGAAAAATGATGGAGCCATGTATCATCACCTGTCACAATTCTTCCAAGAAATTCATCTCCACCATTCTCGTACTGTTCCAAAAGTTCGCTGCATACCGTTTTTCTTGTTTCTTTGTGAGCCACTGTCAACATCCTGGGAACCCACCTGGCACAAACCTTTTTTAACACCAACACTTTCAGTATACTGCAAACACTTCCTCCCCTATCCCAACATAGCGTGACAATTCGTTCACTGTGATGCGTCTGTCAGCAGTCACCAATTCGTTAACTCTCTGCACATTGTCTGGAGTGTGTGCAGTACGAGGCCTGCCGCTGCAAGGACAATCCTCAATATTGCTGTGCCTGCTTTCATCACGTAACCTGCTTCCCCACCGACTAACTGTACTGCGATTGACAGCTGCATCTCCATACACCTTTTTCAACCTCTTGTGGATGTTTCCCACTGTCTCGTTTTCACAGCACAGGAATTCTATGACAGAACATTGCTTTGGACGAACATTAAGTGTAGCAGCCATCTTGAAGACATGTTGTGACACTGCCACTCACGGGAACAGGTTGAACTGACATGCCGTGACAGCGCCACTCACGGGAACAGGTTGAACTAAGTTTGAAAACAAGTGGGAAGTATGTATCTACACACTGTAAAACTTTCACACATGCAGAATGAAAACTGTATTTTTACAAAAATAGTGTGCATTTCTTTTGGAGTGACCCTCATACAAGTACAGATTCTGTATATAATGTAATCACATGAGACCCCATAAAAATCAGTCACTAAGTTTATTTGCTTACTGGACCAAATGAACTCACAAGAAAACAAAACAAAGTTTGATAATACACAAAAAGATTTTCAGAATGATTTTTTCACACTGCAGCAGAGGGTACTGTGTGTGAAACCGGGACTGAAACCTCGAATATTAACTTTTGCAGGAAATGCCATTATCGACAAGCTATCCAGGCAAGATTAACAATCCCTGACGAAAGGATACTGCAAATAAATGGAAGGACAATGCACATAAATGGTTTATCTATAGCATAGGGAGATGTTCCTAGGATGAATCTTTCACTCTGCAATATGTCCGATTCAAATACTAGTTTGGGACAGAATTTTTATCCATGAGGAAGTTTCAAGACAATAAACACTCAGATTCAGGGTGAAATATTCACTCTGGAACCCGTTATCTAGGCTGCAATATTCTTTCATCCAATAGAGCTACTCGAGCAAAGTATGCATGGAAGCTACTGTGAATTTTGGAAAATAAGAGAGGCATAACAGCAGAAGTGAAGCTGAGGGGTCAGGCCATATGTTGCGCTTGACAGCTCAGTCATTAAAACAATGTCTGTGTTAGTAACATACTCCATGAATCATTCTGCGTGATAGATCGTAATGATGAGGAATGAGTAATTATACATTCATATCACAAATTAATTTGTACATATGGCTATTTTCCGAACATTTATAAATTTTTTAATATACAGAAGTGAGTTAGTAATTCCTACCACCACCTTTTACACGTTACAATAATAGAAATTCTTCTATGGAATAGAAGGAGTTGTCAAAGGTAAACTTCCTCAGTTTGTTATCAAATTTTATCAAATTGTAGTGGATTATTTACAACAAACTTCATGAGAGAATAAATATACTATGAGTCGGTAGTCAGAATGCCCAACTCCTTTAATTACCTCAGCTCAGTACAGCCGACAGATACACATAAAACAGAACCGAAAATATACATTCCTAGCTTTCGGAACAAATGTTCCTTCATCAGGGAGGAGAGAGGGGAAAGAAAGGGAAGAAGGGAAAGGACATTCAGTTACTCACAACCCAGGCTATGAAGCAACAGGGAAAGGAAAATAGGGAGGGTAGCAAGGATGCCTACCCTCCCTATTTTCCTTTCCCTGTTGCTTCATAGCCTGGGTTGTGAGTAACTGAATGTCCTTTCCCTTCTTCCCTTTCTTTCCCCTCTCTCCTCCCTGATGAAGGAACATTTGTTCCGAAAGCTAGGAATGTATATTTTCGGTTCTGTTTTATGTGTATCTATCGGCTGTACTGAGCTGAGGTAAGTACTGGCCAGCCCCTCTATCTCTCTGTTAGTATTTGTTTCACATCTTTATATGAGATTTTCCATTAATCGTTCAACTCCTTTAATTATCAGATGTCTATCAGATGATCATGGGAGAGAACCACATATTATTCTCACATCACATTTTTGCACAATGAAGACTTACTTCCAAATGCAATTATTGAATGAAAATATGCAAAATATGTCAACTTACTGATTTCTCTCTCCCCCAAGATTTGCAATGATTCTAAACTGCAGATGTGGCTGAACTAAGTTTAGGAGTTCCAAAATGTGTTTTTTCCTATTCCAATTCTCATCAATATGAACCTCTAAGAATTCTTAAGTTCCCATGTTATTTACTATTACAACACCATGTGTTACATTTATCATTGGTAGTACCTCTAGAAGTGCAGAACTGCATATGCTGAATCTTTTTAAAATTGAGGGTGAAACCATTTGCAGAAAATGAGTCAATAATACTTTTTAAGAACTTTGTTTACCATTTCTTCTGTTTCTGTGCATATGCTTGGATTGATTACAATACTAGTGTCATCTGCAAAAAGAACTAATTCTGCTTGTTGTATACTACACAGTATATCATTTACATACATGAGGAATGGTAGTGGACCTAAGACTGAACCTTGGGAAAGCCCATATCTGATTCCTCCCCCCCCCCCCCCCCCCCAGCCAGAATTATGTCCCTGGACAATATTGCTTGAATTACAAAGTACAACTTTCTGCTTTCTTTTGGTTAGATGACATTATCCACCAGTTGGCCATACCACCAATCCCATAAAATGTTAATTTATCTAGGTGAATACTGTGATTTTCAGTTTCCGCCCCCGGTAGCAGAGTGATCAGCGCGACAGATTTTCTCCACTCAGGAACTGGGTGTTTTGTCCTAATCATCATCTTATCATCCTCATTGATGTGCAAGTCGCCGAAGTGGTGTCAAATGAAAAGACTTGCACTCAGCGAACAGTTACCCGATGGGATGCCCTAGTCGCATGATATTTACATTTTTATTTACACAGTCAAATGCTTTAGAGACGTCACAGAGAGGACCAGCTGGTGCTATTTTACTATTTAATGTTTGTGAAATCTGGTTAGTGGACATGTAAATGGCATTCTCAGTAGAGCAACAACCCTTTTGAAACCCAAACTGTGATTTGCTAAGGATACAATTGTTGGTAAGATGAGGATACTATTCTAAAATTCATCACAAACTCAAACATTTTGGACAATGATGTCAGCAGTGAAACAGGTCTGTAATTATTGACATCTCTCTTATCACCTTTCTTAAAGAGAGGTTTAGCAACAGCATATTTCAGTCTCTCGAGAAAATGTCTTGAGTTAAATATATTACCAGGGTTGCTACAAATTTCCCCAAGTGAAATTCCCTGATATCTCGCTGATTTCCAGACAAGTTCTAGCATTTTTCCCTAACAAATTTTGAGATTGATTGATTGATTAATTGAGACGGTTTATTTGACCAAATGGCAAAGACATCAGTCCCGCGATTCCAAACTTACTCACAGAAGAAAGAGGGTCCGCTATATGTGGATGGATCCAGTCAGAGGAGTCAAACTATAAAACAGGGAATTTAAAATACACACAGTAAAAGGCATAAAAGGTTAGACCAAATCTAAAAATTGAAAAAAGATCAGTCTTTCCACAGGAGAGTGGTCATGCGGTCCCAGACTGAGAAAACATGAAGAGAGGCCCCAATCACAACCACCCTGCCCCTGCTCCAGGAGTAAAACGAAACCTTGTATCTGGAAATAACTTTTCATGGAGGAAACTGAGGATCAGTTCTACCATCCGTGAATTGTCAGCTATTATTAAGTAAGACTACATTTAACACGAATGGCCAAAAGGAGGGGACATTCCACCAATATATGGGTTACTGTCAGTCTGGCTCCACAACCATATTGTGGGGGTGGGTTTGTTATGCAGGAGAAAACAATGGGTGAAGCTGGTATGGCCAATGTGTAGACAGCATAAAGCAGTGGTCTCCTTCTGAGAGTAGCGGAAAGAAGAGCACCAAACTGCAGTAGCCTCCTTGATTGTGCAGAGTTTACTACTGAGAGCAGTAGTGCACCAGATGTCATTCCACTTTTGGGCAAAGAGAGATTTGACATAGATCCACATATCCACAGCTGGAATCATGAAAGGAAATGGGGGATAAGTATCAGCTTCTCTAGCCAAATGGGCAGCCAGTTCATTCCCTGGGATACCCACATGACTTGGGACCCAGAGAAAGAAAATTGAGCAGGTACCACAGCCAAGGGAGGAGAGAAGGTCATGGATATCAGAGACCAAAGGATGACGAGAGTAGCAGGCTGCTCGTTGAGTCAGTACATATTATAACACTGTGGAGGAAGGCCTGAGTAACAAAATGGAGGGGCCTGATAATGGCTAGCAGCTCTGCTGTGAACACACTACATGATTCCGGCAATAGATTGTGTTCTAAGCCAGTAGGAGGAGTGAAAGCGTATCCCGTTTTATCTATCGTCTTAGAACCAGCAGCATAGAAGATGATAGCAAGGATAGAATGTACAAGCCACTGGAAGCCCATTGGGGGAGGGGGGGAGAGGGGGGGGGGAAGAGACCTTAGGACCCTGGAATAGGTCATCCTAATCTGTGGTCTAGGCACCATCCAAGGGAGGTGTGAGAGGAAATACATGGGGTGCGTTTCAGGAATGGTGATCCCAACAGAGGGAAGTGAGATGCATTCCAACCGGCAGTCCCACCTATGGGCAGTGATCAGGAGGGAGATGTCCCTCACTTGTAAAGAGGATAAGGTACACAGGATGGTCAGGGAATCTGCGAATTTCAATTGCATAAGAGACCAAGAGTTGGCTTCATCGTATTTGTAGAGGGGGAATCCCTCACTTCTGTGAGGAGTCTGTGAACGGAACTAAATACCAAGACACACCCCACAATGGTGAATGGGATCAAGTATTTTCAGAGTGGAAGGAGCCACTGAGCCATATTTTAGTGTGGACAAGACCAGAGTGTATGGTAAAGATGGAGAAGAGTAGTATAGTCTTCACCCCAAGATGTGTGGGCCAGGAGGCAGAGAGCAGTAAGCTTCCGCATGCATGTGGTCTTCAGGCGGTGAAAGTGTGGCAACCACGTCAGCTTTTTATAAAAAATAAGGGGACTGTGATACAACATCAAGGAGCTGATCACCTAAATAAAGTTCTGGATTGGAGAAAATTGGAAGCCATGGAAGATAGCAGAGGTACATTGGATGGCACCTTGGAGCCGGCACTCAGCACACATTATCAAGTGGGAGCTGCACCAAATGCAAAAATGATTGACATACAACACTGGGGTAACCTGAGGGCCAACAGAGGTTACAAGCCCATTGATGGCTATGAGGAACAGTGTGACACTTAATACAAAACCCTGTGGGATACTGTTCTCCTGAATCCGAGAGGTGCTGAGTGAAGTGCCAACTCGAGCCCAGAAGAGCTGGTGGGATAAAAACTCGTGAATAAAAATCAGAAGGGGGCCGTGAAAGCCCCAATCATGCAGTGTAACTAAAATGTGATGACACCAAGACTTGTTGTATGCCTTATATTGGTCAAAGAAGTCCACAACCAGGTGCCAACAGCTAGTAAAAGCCTGTCGGATTGCAGTTTCCAATCTAAGTACATGGTCATTTGGAGGTCGTCCTTCGCTAAAGCCACACTGATACAGGGAAAAAAGGCCCCGAGATTCGAGTGTGTGTGTGTGTGTGTGTGTGTGTGTGTGTGTGTGTGTGTGTGTGTGTTGGGGCTTATGGGCGCTCAACATCGAGGTCATCAGCGCCCTGACACACATTAAAAGGAACTAATGTGGACAGGCCTAAGAAAACTAAAGCACACACTCAAAGAAAGCAGGAAAAGAAGGAAAATGCTACATAAGAAAGTAAAACCTAAGGAAAGGGGAAACATAGCAACAAAAATGTCACAGGAAATTGTTATTGGCTGGCCACTTACATAAAAAATGGGCGAGCTTGTCACACAGTGAGCAAATTAAAATCCTCTCCCTAAAATCTTTGTAAAAACATTTGACAGGGCACAGAACTTTAACACTTTAACCACATTCGTCTGAGTGTTGCCTAAAAGAGATGGCAGGTCCGCTGGCAAGTCAGCCGCGACCCGCTGGTCAGAAAATAAAACGCAATCCAATAAAACGTGGCGCACAGTGACCTGGACGAGTACCCAACAAAGTTGGAAGCTAACCATCCCTTCAAGCAGTATACAAAGTACATTCATCAAGCTAATTGGTTGGTAGCTGTCAAGAGATGTTTGGTTCTTCACAAGCCTAAGGATGAGGATAACTAAACTGCCTCACCATTGTGAGGAGAAGGCACCCTTGAGCAAATGCAGTTGAAGACTTTGAGCAGATATTGCCCCTGTGTAGTGTCCAAGTGTTGAATCATCTGGCTGTGGACAGAATCCGGGCCTGGGGCCATCTCATGTTAAGAGGTGGGAGCCTGCAAGAATTCCCATTCAGTGAAGGGTTCATTATAGGGTTCAGCTTGATAAGGGTTGAAACGAAGGGGAGGTCTGTTCAATTCTGTGTTTGTGCTGGAGAAAGAAAGCAGGATAGTAAGAGGGTGCCGATGCTCTCATAAAGTGTGACACGATGTGTTTGAAAAGGACCAATGGA
Organism: Schistocerca cancellata; assembly: GCF_023864275.1. Taxonomy (NCBI): domain Eukaryota; kingdom Metazoa; phylum Arthropoda; class Insecta; order Orthoptera; family Acrididae; genus Schistocerca; species Schistocerca cancellata. Next base: position 1,137,886,225 of record NC_064626.1, on the reverse strand, counting down.
TCAGTAGACAGAGCATCTTGGAGGATAAGCCCCTGGACAGTTGACTGTCACTGGTGGCCCAGTAGGTTACAGAGCTTAGAGCAAACCTGTGATGAAGAGCCATACATCTCCAGGGAGGAAACATAGTGCTCCAAGCATTCCTTTTTACTTCGCTTAGTAATGTAATGAGCCTTAGCATGGAGATGCTTAAAAGCAAGGCAGCAGGTCTGTGAAGGATGTCATTTAAATCGCTGCAGCACCTGTCGATTGTCCTAGACAGTGACTGTTACATCCTTGGTCCACCACAGTACTGGACAACAAAGAGGGTGACCTGTGGATAGAGGTACAGCAGTACCAGCAGCATGAAGAATAGTGGCAGAGATGCCCTGCAGGACTGCATCAACGCAATTCAAGAAAGAGGTGTTGAAGTGCACAGCAGACATACGTAATTGCCAACTGGCCCTGTGAAATGCCCAACTTGGGGACTTATCTGCCTGGTGTGAGCAGGGGAATGACAGAATCACCAGAAAGTGGTCATTGTCACAAAGATGACAATGGGTTCACCACTGCAGGCAAGCCATGAGAGCAGGGGAGGAGATTATGAAATCGATACCAGTAAAGGTTCCATGAGTGGCACAGATGTGTGTAGGGAAACAGTCATTGAGGAAACACAAACCGAAGTCTGTCGTAAGTCGGTCAATGAGAAGACCCCTACCCGATGGAAGTGCCACCCCCCACAGCAGGTGGTGTGCACTGAAGTCGCAGAGAGAAGATACAGGGAATGGAGTTGTTGTATTAAAGCAGACAGTTCAAAACAAGGAAATGGGCTACCTGGAGGGAGGTAGACATTGCAAACTGTGATTACCAGAGGTGTCTGCACTCTAACCACTATTTCTTCCAGGCTGTCATGAAGGGGGATCCAATCAGTAATGACATCGGTGCAAACAAAAGTGCAGACCCCTCCAGACACTATCCCAGGGCTGGTGCGGTTCCAACAGAATGCCCAATAACATGAAATGTTGGTGGGTGGTCATCACGAAAGTGCATTTCTTGAAGAGCAAAACAGAAAGATGAGTATGAATAGTCCACAGCTCGTGGTCGTGCGGTAGCGTTCACGCTTCCCACGCCCGGGTTCGATTCCCGGTGGGGTCAGGGATTTTCTCTGCCTCATGATGACTGGGTGTTGTGTGATGTCCTTAGGTTAGTTAGGTTTAAGTAGTTCTAAGTTCTAGGGGACTGATGACCATAGATGTTAAGTCCCATAGTGGTCAGAGCCATTTGCACCATTTTTGAGTATGAATAAAAAAGACATTGTATTTCCGGTAGGTGACAATAATATCCATTGCAATTCCACTGGATTATGGTGTGGTGAGAGTCCCAGTGAGGCATAAAGAATCCAAGGGGAGGTCATGTCACTTGGTCAGTGGTCATCACCAACAAGGATGGGTTGACATCCATAAAAACTGTGTCTTGATTTGGGATGAGGTGGAGGGGGCGAAACCCTCCAGGAAGCTGGGGAAGCCTCATCCTTTGATTTGTGCTGCTGCTTCTTCTTCTTCTCCCTTGGAGGGAGGGAGGAGGCATCATCAATAAGGGAACAGATAGCAGTGACATTGGGATCGGGCAGAGAGTGAGGGGCTTTGGGGCCCCCAGAACACAGGTCTCTCCTCCAGCCTCATGGTGCAAGCTTCCTGTCCTGAGGTAAAGCCCCATCCTTAGCAGGAGCCAGAGAAGAGAATGTCTCTCCTGGCCAAGGAGGAGGATGAGGAGAAGGAGGAGGAGGTCGAGGAGCAGTTCCTGGAGGGGAAGGAACAGTAGCTGCTGAGGGTGAGGAAAGGGAAGGGGGCAGGTGGGGGTAAGAGGGAGGGGTGGCAGGGCAGATGTAACTGAGGCAAAGGTAGAGGGGAGATTCAAAGAGTGAAGTCTGTCAAACTTCTTCCAGGTCTCAAAGTAGCTGAGACGGTCAAGGATCTTTATTCACTGTTTTCTTTTTTCCTTCATGTGCATTGGGCAGTCCGGTGAGTGAGAAGAATGATACCAGAGCAGTTCACACAGTTAGGCAGCAGGGTGCAAGGGCTCCCCACATGAAGAGGGCAGCCACAGTCACCACAAATGGAAGTGGCATCACATCGCGAGGACATGTGGTCGAACTTGAGGCAATGGAAGCAACACAAGGGAGGTGGAATGTATGGTTTTTTAATGTCACATACCTGTACACCATTACCTTGACCTTCTCAGGCAAGATACCCCCTCAAATGCCATGATGAAAGCACCACTGTCTGCACTATGGTCCTTAGAGCCTTTCTGGACACAAAGGACAAAATGAACAACATGTCAGTCCAGATTAGCCTTAAGTTCTTCATCGAGCTGGAGAAGGTCCCTTTGGAAAATTACATCCAGTGCCATATTGAGTGGCTTGTGAGGGGCAATAGTCGTGGAGACGTCTACTAAATGGCCGCACACACAGAGGGAGGCTGGCTGGCAGAAGCTATCTATATAAGGAGAGAGCCAGATCTCGCCTTACTTAATGATTCAACTTCACCGAACTTGTCCCCAATATGATACATAAATAAAAGGACTTTGGTGGTGGGAAAAGTCTCCCAGTCGGTCCTGATACAGACCAGGAACCGTGGAAAAGGTTTTGCCTCAATCCAGCAGGACTGGCTCTCCTCCCAGGGTGTATCCAAGGAGGGTAAGGCAGAAACAGGAACTAAGACAGAACTGTGTTGAGCAGAATGGACAGAGAGTAACACATTTCAGGTGCCAAATGCCTGCTTTGGCACCACCCACTCAGAACAGGGGGTCACCTTGTGTGCACCACCCAGCCACACCAATGGCTTTCTGGAACAACAGTCGATGTCGGGAGTCTTGACGCCCCAAAAAGATGGGCAACCACTCCTAGGCTTACACAAGATGTTCTCAGCACAGGTACCAGCAATGTGATTCCAGTGTTGTGAGGGAGCTCAGCTGGATGGGTAGATAACAGCCCACCATCCAGCCCGGCTACTGAGCTGGTGACCTAGCAAAGAGGCCAAAGGGCTTTGGCAGGGGGGGGGAGGGGGGGGGAGAGGAATCCACCTCAAAGATGCTAAGGAAGGAGTTCTTCCCCATCTGCTTCACACTACAGATTTCAAATTTGGAGATGGAGATCAAACCCCTGGGGGGGGGGGGGGGGGGGGGGGGGGAAGAAAAGCCAAAAAGGAGGAGAAAAAGTAACCAACCAAAACTGTGAAGCAAAGTCATGAGGATGGTAGGGATGACATAAATAAGAACACCAAGACAAGGAAAGAAAGGAGCAAAGGGAAATGAAGGAGGACAGGAAAGGAGATGGTAGGGGACAGTAAAGCAGCTTGGAAAAGAATAAAGGCTGCAATAGCTCTGGGACCCATGCTCGCCACGCATGTACCCACAAAAGAGCTGTGGCCTCAAGGGCAACTAAAGACATAAATTGACACAAAATGTAAGGACTTCTGTATTTCTAAATGTGTGAGTAAAAATCTTAAGTACTACCATCAACATCTTTTGCAATGAACTGGTTTTAGATGGAGAAAGCAAGCCATATGGTATATACGTTTCATTAAGACCACTGATATTATTTTATTTCAACAAAATAAAACAAAGGACAGGAAAGGAAAAGGAATGTTCCAAAAAAATATCATATCAGCGCACACTCCGCTGCAGAGTGAAAATCTCATTCTGGAAACGTCCTCCAGGCTGTGGCTAAGCCATGTCTCCGCAGTATCGTTTCTTTCAGGAGTGCTAGTTCTGCAAGGTTCGCAGGAGAACTTCTGTAAAGTTTGGAAGGTAGGAGACGAGATACTGGCAGAAGTAAAGCTGTGAGCACCGGGCGTGAGTTGTGCTTCGGTAGCTCAGATGGTAGAGCACTTGCCCGCGAAAGGCAAAGGTCCCGAGTTCGAGTCTCGGTCGGGCACACAGTTTTAATCTGCCAGGAAGTTTCATATCAGCGCACACTCTGCTGCAGAGTGAAAATCTCATTCTGGAAACGTCCCCCAGGCTGTGGCTAAGCCATGTCTCCGCAGTATCCTTTCCTTCAGGAGTGCTAGTTCTGCAAGGTTCGCAGGAGAACTTCTGTAAAGTTTGGAAGGTAGGAGACGAGATACTGGCAGAAGTAAAGCTGTGAGAACCGGGCGTGAGTCGTGCTTGGGTAGCTCAGATGGTAGAGCACTTGCCCGCGAAAGGCAAAGTTCCCAAGTTCGAGTCTCGGTCGGGCACACAGTTTTAATCTGCCAGGAAGTTTCATATCAGCGCACACTTCACTGCAGAGTGAAAATCTCATTCAGGAATGTTCCAGTTGAGATATCAATAATATTTTAAAAAGGTTAGATTACTACACACTATAAAGATAACATGTTGAGTTGCAAATAGGCACAGTGAAAGGCTATTATACAAGGAGCTTTTGGCCAATGCCTTCTTCAGTAAAAAGAAAACACACACACATCACACAAGCCAGACTACCTTCTGGCTGAAGATAGCGGTCACGTGTCAGGTGAGCTTACTTGTGCAAATGTCTGTGTTTTCTTTTCTGAAGAAGGCTTCAGCCACAAGCTAAATTTTAAACATTCTTTCCATTGCACCTGTCTGCAACTCAATGTATCATCTTTATGCTGAGTAGCACCTTAACCTTTTCATAATATTGTTGATATATGCACATAATTTGCATCACAATACTCATCCGGGACCTGTTCACTATATACCATGAGTTTTTTGAATTTATCTTACTAGTTTTGAGGAAAACTGCATTATTGACAAAGTGCTTAAATACTGGGCATATATAAAGTTCGGGCTACACTACATACCTATCTGGTAGCACAACTTTTACTTGGCATTCACATTTGTCAGTTTCACCAATTCTCAACAAAATTATCACCTTCAATTCTACCCAAGATCTCTGGCTAAGCTACAGATCGGTCCATCACCATAACCAAGATTTCTGTGGGTTCTAGTATCACATGTAGCCTTTTTCTGTAAGCCCTACTACTATTACACTACTGATGTCATTGTAGATAACATGCAAAAGTTGGAGACAGGCACACTTAAAAGATACCTAGACATAAACTTTTGGCCACAGCCTCCATTGGAAAAAGGAAGGCTGTGGCCGGAAGCTTATGTGTAAGTGTCTTAATTGTGTCCACCAGCAGCTTAGCATGTTATCTCTGCAGTAAGTAGCAATCTATCTTTTCCTACATTGTCGATGTTCCTGCCTGGAGTTTCCATCGTTTCACTGTACAAATTATTATTATTATTTTATACTGTATCCCCATTTTGTGCCATTTGCTAAGTAAGCAGAAAAGATGATAATGAAACTTAGATTAATGTATGTGTACTATGCAAACAGTTATCGAAGTACCTTTTTCCTTACAGAGGCCTGCATATATGTGTTAGAACTAGCAAAGTCTTAAAATATTACCCCTGTAAGTTTAGTTTTCCAAAAATATTATACTGTAGCTTGTTACTGATCAGACATATGAAGAACTAATTAATTTCTTCATTTTGAAACCATCTGCAACTCTTACATGCACTGCAAAAATAAATGAACTAAGAGGCTTGCTTTTTGGTGTCATTTTTCTAGGTAAGGTTGTAATGTGTATGTGGTTCTCTAACCTAAAACTATCTATCTCTTCTATTTCACTGTTTGAAAAGGCTATTTATAAAGTCTGTGCTGTAGAGTACTGAATTATAAAATATGAACCCCGTCAAAAAGAAAGGAAAAAAAAAAAGAAACAATCTATTTGCCTTCAACAGTCCTCCAATGTTTACAAATATCTTGTTAGTTAGCTTTTCAGCCATATAGAATGGTACAGATTGTTGTTCTGTAAGTTATACATTCCTCTGTAAGGCCAAACTCTTTTGAGACTGTAAGTAAGGGACCGCACTCAGTTTATTCTCGTGACAAAGAGCTGGCCAAAAACCGAAATGGAAAGCTCCAAAGTTTAAGCAGATTGTAAATTGTGGACTGGAAATTTTCAAAGATTACTCTACAGCATTGGTACCTACTTAGCTTGCATTTACTGTGAGTCTCTCAACGAGCGCTAAGTCCCAAGCGACTGGAAAGAAGTGCATGTGACTACTACGTATAAGGAGGTCAAAGGAATGGAACTACAAAATTAGTAACATTGGTTTGCTCCAGAATCTTTGAACATTTTCTCAGTTCTTATATAATAAAGTTTCTTGAGACCCACCAGCTTATCTCCATGATTTCTCACATGACATACTGCGAACTATGGATGAAGAGTAACAAGCAGATTCCATATTCCTAGATGTCCGGAAAGCATTTGACACTGTGATCCAATGCAGGTTGTTAAGGAAGGTTGGATTAGGTTCACATATAGGCGAGTAGCTCAAAGATTTCTTAAATTATAGAAACCAGTATGTTATCCTTGAGGGTGAGTGTTCATCAGAGACAAGTGCATCGCCAGGACTGCCCAAGGAAAGTGTGACAGGACCGCTATTAATCTCTGTATAGATAAATGATTTGGTGGATACGTTGGGGATCAATCTGCTCTTGTTTGTGGATGCTGCTGCTGTGGTGTACAGTAAGGTGTCGAAGTTGAGTGGCTGTATTTCTGGTGGGTGTCATGAGAGGCAGCTAGCTCTAAAGGTAGAAAACTGTTAAGTTAATGCGGATGAGTAGAAAAAGCAAACCTGTAAAGTTCAGATACAGTGTTACTAGTGTCCTGCTTGATGCAGTCAATTGATTTAAGTATCTGGGCATAATGTTGCGTAGCGTTATGAAATGGAATGAGCACGTGAGAAAAGTAGCGAAGGCATATCGTCAACTTCAATTTATTGGGAGAATTTTACAAAAGGGTGGTTCATCTGTAAAGGAGACCACATGTTGGACACTGGTGTGACCTATTCTTGAGCACTGCTCAAGTGTTTGGGACTGGTACCGAGTTGCATTGAAGGACGATGTTAAAGCAATTCAAAGGCGGCCTGATTAATTTCTTACTGGTAGGTTCGAACAACACCTGAGTGTAATGGAGGTGCTTCAGGAACTCAAATGGGAAACCCTGAAGGGAAGGTGACATTCTTTTCACAGAATACTATTCAGAAAATTTGGAGAATCGGCATTTGAAGCTGACTGCAGAAAGATTCTGTTGCCTCCAACATACATTAAGCGTAAGGACCACAAAGATAAGATGCGAGACATTAGGGCTCATATGGTGGTATACTGACAGCTGTTTTTCCCTCGTTCTATTTGCAAGTGGAACATGAAACTAAATTATTAGTAGAGGTACAGAGGACCCCCCGCCATGCGATGTAAGATATTGATGTAGATTTGGAACTATCAGAAACAAAAAAGAATACGGAACTATTGAGGCTTATTGTGTACGTTTGCTTCAAATTCCTGAGTGTGTACTGCAGTGTGATTTGAGATACCAGTACACACTACTTTCATCTTGCGTATGTGAAACAAAAACATTAACTGGCTCTGTCCACCATTTCATACTATTTTAACTTTTGCATGACAACACCATTCAAGCAATTAAAATCTTTAACCAACTCACAAAACACCATCAGTGGTAAAATGGTCTGACACATTTATTGTAGTATATAAACAGACTGATGCAATAAATGGTTCAAATGATAATCTGTTATAATACCTGCACTGAATGTAATCTACTAAGAATTATGCAGACACTCAATACATCCTTGTAATTCACTCTCAAATGATTGTAATCTAATGTATAACTATAATGGCTATTTTGCTGCAATAAATAGTTTATAAACAGACTGATGACATTCCCAACTGAAGTCCAGACCATTTACTATCAGTACTGTGAATGGTTTTCTGTACTGAGTGTTTATAAATTTTACTGTACATGATCACCTACAATTTTTTGAAAATACTGTCTGTAATGATGTGTGTCAATTGTTCTGTACTATTGATCTGTATCCCTCCTCCTGTGAAGTGCCGGTAAATGACATTACACGCCTTCGCTAAACGTTTGATTTCTTCATAATCACTGGTAGATCAAATATTTTTAAGGCATTTAACACTGAAAACTTGTTTTTTCAATGTACCACAATTTTGTAAACATGTTTTGGAATGATGTATAATACTGTAGCCTATACATACTGAGGAAGTGTTTAAAACATCTGCTATTGGCAGTGGAAAAAGTTACCGAAAGTGTTTGGAATTTGGAACATGTCTTTGAACAGTTCATTATTGACCTTAAAATAATTTTATTCATGGTTTGTTTTACCTGTGTTCACCAGTTAGGGTAACCACAATTTTGATACAGACAGAAATATTTGTTTCCTGTAATATCTCGCCTTATTGACCAATTCTACACGGAGGCAGGAAGAAAATAGCGAATGGCGAGATATAATACTTCTGAAGAACCATTCCGGTTGGTTTGCTGTCAGCAGTGAATGAACGCTCATAAACACTCCAAACTGAAACTGGGAATAAAGCCTTGTCTGAGAATTTTATAATATCGGCACCATAACAAACACGCATTCAAACAGTTTGAAGTTGCTAACAGAATTACGATACATGAAAAGTAATACCACAAGGGGGCAATACTTTTTCGAAGGGGAATTTCTGATTCCAGCAGTGACAGATCTACGTAACTCCGTCCTTGCAAATATACATTACATCAAGCAGAGAAATCAAACAAGTGCTGATGCTTCTTGACTGGGTCAGTTAACACACACTTCTAACATGCCAAAACGTTTTAACGACGTAAGTGATATTACAGCCATTTAAAGAAGCAAAAGATTACGCCCCGTCGTCATACTGCCATGAAAACAAAATCACAATCTCATTTCCGGTGTAACGATCACAACTGCAATAGGAAATATCTTGCTAGAAGAGGAGTAAACAAGGTTAAGTGCAAACAATGTGTCTTGTACTGACTGAGGTCATCCAGCCGTATGACGAGCACTTCTTCCAGAATGACCGGGCCGCTTATTCTGCCAGCTTCCCCTTTCGGCCGTTGCTTGAGAACCAGATGCCTCAACAGTTCGGCGTCTATTACTCCGGGCTCCAAGTCGTCACTCATTTTAGCTGGTTATTACCTAATAGTGCCGTCGAATTGTTCCTTGTTTCAGAAGCTCTGCCAGCGCCACTGTTCAGCAGATGTTCAAAGCATATATTAGTTGTCGCCACGGCAACGTACTATTTATTTATTTGGCTTCCGGCAGCTAACGGCCGTTCACCTAGCCGAAAGCTAAGTAACAAATTGAAATGCAGTACCGGTACAAACCATAAATTGATGACATACCCGGAATTGCGATACAGTTGTAACAAAGGGCTTTAGATGCCAATTGTTGTTCGACATGCATGTAACGTGTTATACAATAAGTTTCTGTACTTTAACAGAAAAGAAAGAAGAACAACATACAGTAACAACATTGCCGATTAACAATGTTGCAACGATACAAAAAAAGATATAGTACATTTAACGAAGACGTTCAACACCGTGTGTAAATATTTCGTACAGTACAGTATTTCAACAAATATAATTGGTCTGGCATCACAAGTTAGTACAGAAAGCGAAAAGGAGCGCTAGAAATACAAATGTTTAGGAACTAATTTGCAATAACTATACGTATAAAATACATATCAACATGAAACCACAGTTAACCCAATGCTGACGGATGATTTATTACCACAAAGAATACCTTGGCTGCTTGTAAAAGTTTAAAACGCACTTTAGTATATGTAGGATTACTCAGTGAAAGCAGAATGGTGGCAATCGTGCGAAACTCTACCTTCAAACGACGTAATTGTTGCAAAAAGATTGTTTGTACCCAGTATTGTACTCTTAACAAAAATAGTTTTTTTTATTTAGCAACTTTGGTCGTGACCGGGCCAAATATCTCAGGAAATGCATCAAACGAAAAAACCACAAAGAACGAAAATCGTCTAGCTTGATGGGGGAAACCAGATGGCGCTATGGTTGGCCCACTAGATGGCGCTGCCATGGGTCAAACGGATTTCAACTGTTTCTTTTTTTTTTTTATTGGACCATTTTTTTCGCTTTGTGATAGATGGCGCTGTAATAATCACAAACGTATAAGTACGTGGTATCACGTAACATTCCGCCAGTGCGGACGGTATTTGCTTCGTGATACATTACCCGTGTTAAAATGGACCGTTTACCAATTGCGGAAGAGGTCGATACCGTGTTGATGTATGGCTATTGTGATCAAAACGTCCAACGGGCGTGTGCTATGTATGCTGTTCGGTATCCTGGACGACATCATCCAAATCTCCGGAACGTTCGCTGGACAGTTACGTTATTTAAGGAAACAGGAAGTGTTCAGCCACATGTGAAACGTCAACCACGACCTGCAACAAAGGATGATGCCCAAGTAGGTGTTTTATCTGCGGTAGCGGCTAATCCACACATCAGTAGCAGACAAATTGCGCGAGAATCGGGAATCTCAAAAACGTTAGTGTTGAGAATGCTACATCAACATCGATTGCACCCATACCATATTTCTATGCACCAGGAATTGCATTGCGACGACTTTGAACGTCGTGTACAGTTCTGCCACTGGGCACGAGAGAAATTACGCGACGATGACAGATTTTTTGCACACGTTCTATTTAGCGACGAAGCGTCATTCACCAACAGCAGTAACGTAAACCGGCATAATATGCACTATTGGGAAACGGAAAATCCACGATGGCTGCGACAAATGGAACATCAGCGACCTTGGCGGGTTAATGTATGGTGCGGCATTATGGGAGGAAGGATAATTGGCCCCCATTTTATCGATAGCAATCTAAATGGTGCAATGTACGCTGATTTCCTGCGTAATGTTCTACCGATGTTACTACAAGATGTATCACTGCATGACAGAATGGCGATGTACTTCCAACATGATGGATGTGCGGCACATAGCTCGCGTGCGGTTGAAGCGGTATTGAATAGCATATTTCATGACAAGTGGATTGGTCGTCGAAGCACCATACCATGGCGCGCACATTCACCGTATCTGACGTCCCCGTATTTGTTTCTGTGGGGAAAGTTGAAGGATATGTGCTATCGTGATCCACCGAGAACGCCTGACAACAACGCGTTGGCGCATTGTCAATGCATGTGCGAACATTACGGAAAGCGAACTACTCGCTGTTGAGAGGAATGTCGTTACACGTATTGCCAAATGCATTGAGGTCGACAGACATCATTTTAAGCATTTATTTCATTAATGTGGTATTTACAGGTAATCAGGCTGTAACAGCATGCGTTCTCAGAAATGATAAGTTCACAAAAGTACATGTATCACATTGGAACAACCGAATAAAATGTTCAAACGTACCTACGTTCTGTATTTCAATTTAAAAAACCTACCTGTCGCCAACTGTTCGTCTAAAATTGTGAGCTATATGTTTGTGACTATTACGGCGCCATCTATCACAAAGGGGAAAAAGTGGTCCAACTAAAATATTCATATTTCCTTACGTACTACACGAATATGTAATGAAAATTGGGGTTCCTATTTTAAAAAAACGCAGTTGATATTCGTTTGACCTATGGCAGCGCCACTAGCAGGGCAACCATAGCGCCATCTGGTTTCCCCCTTCAAGCAAGGCAAGTTTCGTTCTTCGTAGTTTTATCGTTTGACGCTTATTTCGTGACATATTTGGCCCGGTCACGACAAATGGACCACCCTGTATATGTGACAGTAGAAATTTACAAATTGCTAATGTTGCGTTACTTACTATTTACATTGAAAGATGACTGATTAAAATAAAGATAAACAAATAAAATGAATCGTGTGGGCAAGCCGTGGCTATACGTCGCCGATCGCTGGTAGCGTGGAAATCGTATGAAATTTATGCACGCAGTATGGCTGCATGGCTGTTCAGGACTGGTGTGTGGTGATATGATAGGAACATGTTTCTGTATTTATTAAGCATAGTTACACAGTTTTGTTTCGTTTCACTTTGCCCACGCTGAGTAAGAAGTTTACGTTAGAATTTTAAATTATCCAGGGACCACGAATCACTTGGAGAAGTGAATTGGTAGACGGAGTTGCTAATTATATTAAGAATTAATGCAAAACACACTCTCCGATTTTGCAGCTCGTGCTCTAGACGTACAACTGATGAGTAGTTGATAGTAGCTATACAGTGGGCTCCCTCTTGTGATTTTGAGTTATTTATGAAATAATTATGCACATTTTTGAAGTGTTTAACTTCCAATCGGAATGACATTCGTGCCTACTGTAATGTTAAGGGGTCATTTTAATGGAAATGTTCAGGGCAATCTATTATACAGTTGTACTCAAACGCTTTGTAATTTGATATAAACCAGCTCTCCTTCATATAATTTATAAAAAGAGATACAGTTATCAGTTATGCTGCTATTGACAACATCTCTACAGATACAGCGAGAAAATTGTGTAAAAACTTGCAGTTAAATTATAAGATTGTCGTTGTTGTTGCCGTCGATCCAGAGACTGGTTTGATGCAGCTACCCATGTTACTCTATCCTGTGCAAGCCTCTTCATCTCCGAATAACTACTACAACCTACATCCTTCTGAAGCTGCTGAGTGTATTCCTCTCTTGGTCTCCCTCCACGATTTTTACCCTTCACACTTCGCTCCAATATTGAATTTATGGTCCCTTGATGCCTCAGAACGTGCTCTACCAATCGATCCCTTCTTCTAGTCAAGTTGTGCCACAAACTACTCTGATTCCCAATTCTGTTTAGTAACTCCTCATCAGTTATGTGATGTACCCATCTAATCTTTAGCATTCTTCTATAGCACCACATTTCGAAAGCTCTTATTCTCTTCTTGTCTAAACTATTTATCGTCCATGTTTCATTCCATACATGGCTACCCTCTACACGAACACTTTCAGAAAAAACTGCCTGACGCTTAAATCTACATTTGATGTTAACTTATTTCTCTTCTTCAGAAACGCTTTCCTTGTCTTATTTCGTTTATTGTTATTTTTATACCTGTACAATCAGGTAGGCTGGCAGTGGCATGCTACGCCGCTCTTCAGCCTTAGATTTGACAATGATAGAACACAGAAAGACGATCCAGAATAAACATAGTGACTGGCAAAAAAAATAGTGGACACAGAAATACAAAAAACACGGAGCCGTTCACGCTCGACGATAACAACACTCAAAACGTGTTGACACGGCGCACATAACACCAATTCGACAGCACAGGTGAACGTACGAGCGTGACGGCGGACACTAAAAAACACAAAACACGACTGCACACGCACGCGAAACTGATGGCGATGATCTCCGGCGCGCGAATGTCCACAGAGCGTGTACGAGTCCGGGGATTTGCCAAGAGGGGAAGAAGGGGGGGTGGGAGGGAGAGGGGTGAGCAAGGATGCCAATGGCGGAGGAGACGGTAGTAGGAACGGAGGAAGGGCTGGAGGGGAAGCCCAGGGGAGTAGTGGGGAGAAAGGGAAGGGGGAGAGGGTGCCCAAAGGAAACAAACACAGAAAGAGGGAGGGAGGATTAAAGTTGGTGGGAGGGGTAGATGGAGGGGAGGAGGGCATCATCAGGGAGGGGGAGCTGGCGGAAGCCACCTTGGGAGAGGGTGTGGAGAGCGGAGAGATGGAGAGCAGGTGGGACGTGGGAGTACAGGTGCGGCAGAGGACGGGGGCGGGAGAGGATGGGAGAGACCAGCGGGTGAGGAGGATCGAGTTTGCGGAATGTGTAAAGGATCTGTATCCATTCGAGGAAAAGGAGGAGGTGGGGGGAAGGGAATTAGGTCATACAGGATCCGCGTGGGGGAGGGGAGACGGATGCGATAGGCGAGGCGAAGAGCATGGCGTTCCAGGATCTGAAGGGATTTGTAAAAGGTAGGGGGAGCGGAAATCCAGGCAGTGTGGGCGTAGCAAAGGATAGGGTGAATGAGGGATTTATAGGTATGGAGGATGGTAAATGGGTCCAGACACCAAGTTTTGCCGGATAGGAGTTTGAGGAGACAGAGGCGGGAGCGTGCCTTAGCTTGGATCGTCCGAAGGTGGGGGGTCCAGGAGAGGCGCTTTCCTTGCCATAGCCAGTCTACATTTTATATCCTCTCTACTTCAGCAAAAAAAAAAAAAAAAAAAAAAAAAAAATGGTTCAAATAGCTCTGAGCACTATGGGACTTAACTTCTAAGGTTATCAGTCCCCTAGAACTTAGATTTACTTAAACCTAACTAACCTAAGGGCATCACACACATCCATGCCCGAGGCAGGATTCGAACCTGCGACCGTAGCGGCCGCGCGGTTCCAGACTGTAGCGCCTTTAACCTCTTGGCCACCACGGCCGGCTCTCTCTCTACTTCAGCCATCATCAGTTATTTGCTCTCCAAACAGCAAAACTTCGCCACCGGCGCCAACCTTGTGTGAATGATCTGAAAAGCTAATCATTTGCATATCACAGCATCTTCTTCCTGTCGGTTAAATTTCGCGTCTGTAGCACGTCATCTTCGTGGTGTAGCAAATTTTAATGGGCAGTAGTGTACGTGCACCTTGCGTGTGTCTGAGTAGCAGCCATCTCTCGGCAGGTGGCTCTGCTGTCGCCTGATCGGGTTTACCAGGTGTAGACGTATGAAACCGGAATTTCCCTATAGATTGTGGTAGCCGCCAGTGTAGGGCGCGTCAGACCGCGTCTGCTTCCTGTAACGGCTGACGACGAATGCTAACACACAGTAACCCAAGGTCCATGCATCGATATCTGTTTCAAACGTGTAAACATGTCGAGTTTTGTGCCTACTAACTACAAATTGCGGACAGCATTGGTTTTCTGTTATCATTTGAAGAAAACTGCTGCAGAATGGCTTGTCGCCCCATCATGCTTGCCGAAGCTTTCGGCGAACGTGCTCTTGGGAAAACGCAGTGTTTCGAGTGGTACAAAACATTTAAAAGTGGTGATTTTGACGTGAGAAACGACGAGAGCGGGAAACCACAGAAAAAAGTTCGAAGACAACGAATTGCAGGCCTTATTGGATGAAGATGATACTCAACCTCAACGGGAACTCGCGGAACAATTGAATGCGACTCAGAAAGCCGTTTCTCTTCGGTTGAAAGCTGTAGGAAATGTGCAGAAAGTGGGAAAACAGGTTCCGCATGAACTGAATGAAAGGCAGCAAGCAAATCGAAAGACCGCTTATGAAATGCTGCACGCCAGATACAAAAGAAAGTCGTTACTCCGTCGAATAGTGACAGGTGATGAAAAATGAATATATTATGTGAATTCCAAGCGTCCTAAATCATGGATGAATCCAGACAAACCATTGTCATCCACTGCAAGACTGAGTCTCTTTGGAAAGAAGATAATGCTGTGTGTCTGGTGGGATGAGAGGGGTTTCATCTATTAGGAGCTGCTAAAACCTGATGAAACCGTTAACATTGATCGTTATCACTAGCAAATGATTGATTTAAATCGGGCATTCAAATGGTTCAAATGGCTCTGAGCACTATGGGACTTAACATCTATGGGCATCAGTCCCCTAGAACTTAGAACTACTTAAACCTAACTAACCAAAGGACATCACACAACACCCAGTCATCACGAGGAAGAGAAAATCCCTGACCCCGCCGGGAATCGAACCCGGGAACCCGGGCGCGGGAATAAATCGAGCATTACGTGAAAAAAACCGGAATGTGGAAAAAGCAACACAAAGTCATATTCTCCATGATATCGCCCCATCATACACAGCAAAATGGGGCAGAGAAACGATCGAGGCGGTTTATTCTTCAGACTTGGCTCCATCCGATTATCGTCTGTTTGTATCACTGGGACACTCTCTCGCTAAACAACGCTTCAATTCGTATGAAAATGTACGACAATTCCTCGCTGAAGAATAGTTTTTCTTTTTTTTTATATAGCCTGCCGGAGAGGTGGGCGAAATGTATAAACACCAATGGAGATTATTTTGAATAAAATATTATTTATCATTTTCAACGTGTAATTATTGCACCAAAATTCCGGGTTGATACTTCTACACCTGGTATATCGATAGTAGGTCGGTTGTCATAAGTTTTGCCTGATCGGTGTACATGTAATGCTAATGTACTGTTTTCTTGTACTGTGTTCACAGGCTCCATAACGCGTCGAAAGAGTATCTGTGTCAACATAATTGTTACACGTTCTCTGAACAGACATTAGATATTAAAATAACATTACAGCAGTTTTAAAAAAAAGTTTTGTACGTACAGGAGGTGGACAAAAACATGTAAAAGGCAAAAACACAACTCATTACCGTGCCAAATACGGTATAGAAAAAACAGTTGGCATTCAAAACGGCTTGCAGTCGTCTCGGAATGGATAAAAACAGATCCCGCACTGTTTTCAAGTGAATCTTATGCCTTTCTGCCTGCAGAATTGTGGCATGTTAAGTTGACGACGATGGAGGTTGAAAGACGTGAACTTCACTCACCATCCACTGCTCGTATTTCGTATTCCTAATCCCAACATTCTGGTATTCGGTAAAACAATAATTCAGGCAATATTAATAATTTCTATGGGTTGCCTGATTTATTTGACGATTTTTACAGTTTGTCTCACGGTGACCTGTGGGAGGAGCTTGGCGGCAGGAATTTTCTTTATTTACGGGCGAGGGCAGCAGTCTTCCTAGTAGCCATGATGGCTCCCCGATTCCTATCCTTTTTCCGATCGCCAGGGTAGCACGTGGTGTCGTTTGAATGTTCAGTTGTGGCCAAAGTTTCCCCTGTTCTCAGTTCCGCAACCTGCCTTACCAACCTTGTAAACGCTATTTCTGCTCAGTTTTAACGTCGCGAGGTCGCCTCCCTGTGAAATTCCGGCCCTATGATTGGCCAGTTCAGGTGCGCGCCCGTTTTCCGCGGGCATTCGCCAACCGCCCTCCGCGGATGGGTGGTGGACAAAGGGGCAATAGTTCATTCCAGAGTGACCGTGCCGGAGACCGGAGGTGCCGCTTCCAGGAGATGAAGTTCGGTAAGCATGAGCGCCGACGTGCACGGTATATTCGCGCCCTGTGGCCTAGAGGGAACCTGATAGGTCATTGTGAATAGTTTCGCGTCTTGCGGGTTTTATTGCTTTAGTACGGGAGGCGATTCACGCACAGTAGCATCTTCTTAGTCTTTGGCTAATTCCTGGTGGTGGTCGTTGCACGCCTGCAACCCCTTCCTTTATTAAATGGGATTCTATTTGATAATACGACGATCATTACTAAAATTTCTTTCCTCCTGCTATCGTGGCGTGTTATGAAGTACGTTAGGGAAGGCTGCTGAACTCGAATCTTTCTTCCCCCCACCCCCATTTGGTTGTATTATTGTTCGATTCTCAACTGTTTAATAAATGAGTCCGTAAATCTTACATTCTCTCTCTTTCTTTACGTGAACTCACCCCTAGTGTAACAGAATAATGCGGAACTATAACGGTTGCTATAAGGTCGTGCAGGTCTCGCGCCACTAACGGTAGTATAAAAATTCAATATCGCGCGCCTGGCACGACCATCGCACGCTTGGCACCGATAACAGTAGCAATCATGTTCAACTATTCCCCATTGGCAAACTGGGAAGTGTTCACGACTCAGTGTGAGTACGTGAGCACTAAATCCACTTTATGTGGTGGAAGTAGTGGCCTCTGTTTTGCCTTGCTGGTTTAGACAAAAAAATCAAAAATCACAGCCCCTACAGTAAGGAATAGTAACTTGAAAAAAACGAGCCCCCACTTTTAAGGTGCATAGCGACCACACACACTTCTGTCCGCAGTGGAAAACAAAGACTCAGTAGTATGGAGGTATTGTGGTCAGTGGAGATGAGACAGTTTATCCTAGTGGTGCTCACAAAGCCAGATCTGGACGATGCGAGATGAGTGAAAGGGGGGTCTGCCGTCTTGGAACAGAGCACTGTGCTCGAGGAACAAAAATTGCACCACGGGATGGACCTGACCAGAGAAAATGGACAGATAATCGTTGGCAGTAATGCGAACTTACAGAGTAGCCTCGGGAACCACGTAATACCACGTCGTGGCCGCCCAAAGCATTACCAAACCGGTGCCGTGTTTCAATCTTGGCACCTAAACTCGCCCAGAAGGAGGAAACAGCTTGGAACAAGACTCATCCGACTGTACGGCTGTCATCCGGTGCTTGACAGCCCAGGTATGACGGCTCCGGCACCACACCACGTTTCCCTGTTACTGGCACTTGCATCACTGATGAGTGGTTTTGGAACCGTACCTTGCCCTGCAATTCCCTGCTTATGGAGCGCCTTTATGTTGTCATGGTACTGACAAGGTTCGCGAGTATGACATTCAGTTCTTCAGTGGCTTTTGCAGTTGTCATCCTGTAGTTTCTCGTGACAAACCTCTCCAATGACCGCCTGTAACGATCACTCAACACAAGCTTTCGTCCGTGTTGTGGCTTAAATGATGATGTTTTTCCCTTTTCCTTGTATGCACAATAAATATTTGATACGGTGCCTCTCAAGCCACTTTGTCTGCCTCGGTTATGGAAGCATCCGTCATTTGAGCACCGACGATTTGTCCACGTTCGAATACACTTAGCTCCGACATAACGCACTCACAACCACAGATACGGCTGTTCTGACCACGAGTAATACTTGAGACGTATTGAGAACATTGTACAAGTAAGGTTCGTTGTCAAATACAACAACGAAACCAGCAGGCTCGGTCAGAATTTGCATTTACGTTCAACTACGTGTTTCTCACAGTGACTCCACATTTGTGTGGAACCCATGTGTACATACTTTCAAGCATGTATACATATACAGTGTGGTCCATCGATAGTGACTCGGCCAAATATCTCACGAAATAAGCTTCAAACGAAAAAACTACAAAGAACGAAACTTGTCTAGCTTGAAGGCGGAAACCAGATGGCGCTATGGTTGGCCCGCTAGTTGGCGCGGTCATGGGTCAAACGGATATCAACTGCGTTTTTTAAAATAGGAACCCCCATTTTATTACATATCCGTGTAGTATGTATAGAAATATGAGTGGTTTAGTTGGACCACTTTTATCACTTTGTGATAAATGGCGCTGTAATAGTCACAAACGTACAAGAACGTGGTATCACGTAACATTCCGCCAGTGCGGACGGTATTTGCTTCGTGATACATTACCCATGTTAAAATGGACCGTTTACCATTTGCGGAAAAGGTCGTTATCGTGTTGATGTATGGCTATTGTGATCAAAATTCCCAAGGTGCGTGTAGTGTGTATGCTGCTCGGTATCCCTGACGACATCATCCAAGTGTCCGGACCGTTCGCCGGATAGTTACGTTATTTAAGGAAACAGGAAGTGTTCAGCCACTCGTGAAACGTCATCCACGATCTGCAACAAATGATGACGCCCAAGTAGGTCTTTTAAATGCTGTCGCGGCTAATCCGCAGATCAGAAGCAGACAAATTGCGCGAGAATCGGGAATCTCAAAAACGTCGGTGTCGAGAATGTGCATCAACATCGATTGCACCCGTATCATATTTATATGCACCAGGAATTGCATGGCGACGACTTTGAACGTCGTGTACAGTTCTGCCACTGGGCACAAGAGAAATTACGCGACGATGACAGATTTTTTGCACGCTTTCTATTTAGCGACGAAGCGTCATTCACCAACAGAGGTAACGTAAACCGGCGTAATATGCACTATTGGGCAACGGAAAATCGACGATGGCTGCGACAAATTGAACATCAGCGACCTTGGCGGGTTAATGTATGGTGCAGCATTATCGGAGGAAGGATAATTGGACCCCATTTTATCGATGGCAATCTAAATGGTGCAATGTATGCTGATTTCCTACGTAATGTTCTACGGATGTTACTACAAGATGTTTCACTGCATGACACAGAATGGCGATGTACTTCCAACATGATAAATGTACGGCACAAAGCTCGCGTGCGGTTGAAGCGATATTGAATAGTATATTTCATGGCAGATGGATTGGTCGTCGAAGAACCATACCATGGCCTGCACGTTCACCGGATCTGACGTCCCCGTATTTGTTTCTCTGGGGAAAGTTGAAGGATGGTTCAAATGGCTCTGAGCACTATGGGACTCAACTTCTGAGGTCATTAGTCCCCTAGAACTTAGAACTAGTTAAACCTAACTAACCTAAGGACATCACAAACATCCATGCCCGAGGCAGGATTCCAACCTGCGACCGTAGCGGTCTTGCGGTTCCAGACTGCAGCGCCTTTAACCGCACGGCCACTTCGGCCGGCACAAGTTGAAGGATATTTGCTATCGTGCTCCACCGATAACACCTGACAACATGCGTCAGAGCATTGTCAATGCGTGTACGAACATTGTGGAAGGCGAACTGCTCGCTGTTGAGAAGAATGTCGTTACACGTACTGCCAAATGCATTGAGGTTGACAGACATAATTTTGAGCATTTATTGCATTAATATGGCATTTACAGGTAATCACGCTGTAACAGCATGTGTTCTGATAAGTTCACAAAGGTACATGTATCACATTGGAACAACCGAAATAAAATGTTCAAACGTAATTACGTTCTGTATTTTAATTTAAAAAACCTACCTGTTACCAACTGCTCGTCTAAAATTGTGAGCCATATGTTTGTGACTATTACAGCGCCATCTACAACAAAGAGAAAAAAGTGGTCCAACTAAAACATTCATATTTCTTTATGTACTACACGAATACGTAATAAAAAATTGGGGTTCTTATTTTAAAAAACGCAGTTGATATTCGTTTGACCTATGGCAGCGCCATCTAGCAGGGCAACCATAGCGCCATCTGGTTTCCCGGTTCAAGCGAGACAAGTTTCGTTCTTCGTAGTTTTTTCGTTTGACGCTTATTTCGTGAGATATTTGGCCCGGTCACGATCAATGGACCACCCTGTATATGCATATACATATACATACAGACATACATAGGCAAAAACATACATTTCTGTTGCGCCTCAGAAGGATGTCATGGACAAGTGCAAAATTTTCTTAAAGTTTTTTCCAGCCATCAACAAGCCTAGTGAGATGTCCTGCTAAACCCGTAGGACAGAACAGGTAGTTTAAGTTGTGGAAAGGGGCCAAAATAAGCGGCTGTCAGTTTTACTCGAACATACAATCTTTTATTTGATCAAACATTGCAAGAGCAAAGAAAATTAAAAAAAAAACACAGCTTTAGTTTTGGAACTTAATTAGCGGCTGAACGCGCCGTACAATCTCATGCCTTAAGGGAAAGACCACTTTAATTTAAAAACGGCTGAAAGCCCATAACTTAAAGCTCAACAAAAATCAGAAATTTAAAAGGCAAAGTCTTATCTTAAAACAGTTTCTTAATTAGGCTGAAAGCCCAAAGAATTTGATACATTAAGAGCCAACAACTTAAATTCAAAATCAGCTGAAGGACCAATACTTAAGTATGTCTCACCAACCACCGCCGATGTGACGTTAACCAGATGAAGAATGGCAGTGCGCAAACGGGTTACCAATTCTGAAACACTGCCCTCAACCAGTTGGCGTCTTATTGTCAACTCGTAAAGGAGGTGGTCCTTTCTCAGCAGGTCAATCCCTGGACACTGTCTGACTGCTATGACGATAAGCACCTTGTAGCAATGGGAACAGCACCCCACACTCCGACACTGCATAGAGGCCGCCAGCAGGCCCGGCCAAACACACACGGCAGAGATTTCCTCTCTACTCCACGCCAACAGACCGACTCAGGCCCGAAACAGTGAAAGGACCAAATATACGTCGGGAGATGAGACGACCAACCGAACGACCAACCAACGGTCGTCCCGCTCCATCTCGCTCCGTCGGGCAGTTCATGTGTGTCGCCAGCGGTCGGCGAGCTCTGGCTGTCGGCGATTCACCGGCGCTCGCTCCCCGACTTCACTGCTGCTGCGTCCGGACTGCACTGCTGGTCTGTCCTGAACTGATTGATACACACACAACGACCCAGAAATACTAAGGGTCACCGAGCGAGGTGGCGCAGTGGCTAGCACACTGGACTCGCATTCGGGAGGACGCGGTTCAATCCCGCGTCCGGCCATCCTGATTTAGGTTTTCCGTGATTTCCCTAAATCGCTCCAGGCATGTGCCGGGATGGTTCCTGTGAAAGGGCACGGCCGACTTCCTTCCCCGTCCTTCCTTAATCCTATGAGACCGATGACCTCGCTGTCTGGTCTCCTTCCCCAAACAACCAACCTACTAAGGGTCGCTCCAGTGATGGTACGACAGTCCACTTACCGATACAGTCTGCTGCTGCGACTCACGGGCAAGTAAGGCAGGAAGTTAGTGACGCCAGTAAATGGAATAAGAAAACGAGGTAGCAGTACCGAAATAGAAGATGACAAACAATATATGGGCTAAACGTGAGCCGTGCACAGTTCAACCTCCCCCCCTCAAACATCAAGCTGGGGGTGACATAGCAAATAAAACTGACCGGCAGCTCCTTGATGAAAGCAAGACAATGGGCTTGAGAAATTCGCAAGCGAGATGTTCACTTGGACCCGTCCATGCAGAGGGAAAACGCCCACTGGATAACGACATCCCTGCACCAGGAACGGACCGACCTAAGTCCGACAAGATGAGTAATTCAAGTCTCATTGCTAGGGCCAAAGCGAAAGCGAGACACCTGATCTAAACCAACCAGGCAGAGGAAACACATGCTGACAGACAACTTGACATCCCTGGACTGAAGAAGGTACCGAGCTAAATCTCATAAGATGACAAGTAAAAAAAAAAAAAAAAAAAAAAAAAAAAAAAATTCCAAAGTTGAGAATGAAAAGAACTATAGGACAAAATGCATTAACTATGCCCGCACCCTATCTAGCTGACTGTCACTAGGTTGAGATCCTTCCAAAACACAAATAGTGCCTTCAAGGTCTGTAACAGCCTTCAACAAAATTCAATGGCCGCTCCCGTCTCACCCACCACAGCCGACGTGGTGCGACGTCTACCGGATGATGAACCGCAGCGCGCAAACAGGCTACTAATTCCGAAACGCTGCCCTCAATCGGCTGGGCCTTATTGCCAACTTGTAAACAAGGTGGTCCTTTCTGAGCGAGCCGATCCCCGGACACTGTCTGACTGCCATGACGATAAGCCCCTGAAACAAGTAACAGCCAAAACAATATGGTGCCACAGAACACAAACGAAACAAGAGTGAAACTCACAAACGCAACCACACTCTGCTACCAGTGAGATGCCCTGCTAAACCCGCAGGACAGGACAGGTAGTTTAAGTTGTGGAAAGGGGCCAAAATAAGCGGCTGTCAGTTACACTCAAACATACAACCTTTTATTTGATCAAACTTTACAAGAGCGAAGAAAATTAAAAAAAAACACACAGCTTTAGTTTTGGAACTTAATTGCGCCATAAGTCTCATGCCTTAAGGCCGAGACCACTTTAATTTAAAAACGGCTGAAAGCCCATAACTTAAAGCTCAACCAAAATCAGAAATTTAAAAGGCAAACCTTATCTTAAAACAGTTCCTTAATTAGGCTGAAGGCCTCAAGAATCTGACACTTTAAGAGCAAACAACTTAAATTCAAAATTGGCTGGAGGACCAATACTTAAAGACTGTCTCACCAACCATCGCCAATGTGACGTCAACCGGGTGAAGAACGGCAGCGCGCAAATGGGATACCAATTCTCGAACACTGCCCTCAACCGGATGGCGCCTTATTGCCAACTCGTAAACAAGGTGGTCCTTTCTTAGCAGGCTGATCCCTGGACACTGTCAGACTGCCATGACGATAAGCACCTCATAGCAATGGGAACAGCACCCCACACTGCAACACCGCATAGAGGCTGCCAGCGGGCCTGGAGAAACTATGCGCCGTGGATATTTCCTTGCTGCTCCACACCAACCGACCAACTCAGGGCCAGAAACGGTGAAAGGAGAGATGAGATGTCCAACCGAACGACCAACCAACGGTCGTCCCGCTTCAATCTCCCTCTGTCGGACAGTTCATGTGTGTTGCAAGCAGTCGGCGAGCACTGGCTGTCGGCGCCTCACCGGCGCTCCGTCCCCGACTTCACTGCTGCTGCGTCCCGACTGCACTGCTGGTCCATCCCGAACTGACTGCCAGACACACGACGACCTGGAAATACTATCGGTCGCTCCAGAGATGTACGACAGTGCACTTATCGATACGCGCTGCTGTTGCCGCTCACGGGCAAGTAAGGCAGGAAGTTAGCGACGCCAGTAAATAGAATAAGAAAATGAGGCAGCAGTACCGAAATAGAAGATGACAAATAATAAATGGGCGAAATGCAAGCCGTGTATGGCTCACCTAGTTAAATTGGTCTAGCATGCCATGTAGCAACCACAATGACAAACAGGAAGCGGGTCGATATTGCAAACAATGTGGCACAAGCTGAAGCTGTTACTCACCCCACTTGAGCAAGAACTCAGAAACGTTGATTCAGCAACGTGAACTCTCTGGGGAGTGATGATAACGGCATTCTGAGCAGGAGGAGGAGATTAGTGTTTAGTGACCCGTCGACAATGACGTCATTAGAGACGGTGCACAAGCTCACACTAGACGCGCCCTTTCGAAGGAGCCAACCAAGTATTTGCCTTGAGCGATTTAGGGAAATGACGAAAACCTAAATTAGGATGGCCGGACGCAGATTTGGACCGTCGTCCTCCCGAATGCGAGTCCAGTGTGCTAATAAGTACTGCACTACCTCGCTTGGTCACAACGCCATTCTGATAGTACAGCACGATGCCACAAGAACAGTTACACTTTCCATGAGGACGTCTATATGCCAGCTCACAAAGAGAGGAAGCACCAAGCTGAAGACCACAAAGTTGTTATTGTGACACCGAGATGTGCCAAACACTACTGATGAGCCCAGGAAACCAGGAAAAACGTGGCTATCATTACCGTGACAAAATGTCGTTGCCTCAGATTGACAGTAATAAATACTGAGACTTCCATGCCCATATCCTATTCAGTTACAGTGAGCCAGCTATGATGGAGAGCTTGTGATGTGTTGCCTAACATTCGCCAGGTGACGTCTCCCTTCGATATTCCTACCCGCCTGGTTTCCTATACTTGGTTGACTGATGTGAAGTCTTCAGGACGTTTGCCTCCACTTGCTGAGAGCCGAGCTTATGGTGTTTAGTGTACCACCGGCCAGTCACTGCAGCTGGGAGGCGTGCTAAAGGCTGCCATCTGTGAGCAGACACTGGCACCACTGACCTACCTCTGGAGGAGGGGCACGCCGTAACTCTGCGCTTACTTATTTACTTTTGTTTTACATGTTTAGTTCCATTACACCAAATTGAGGACCAAATTTCTATGGTCATGCAATGTGTCAGTACATGAAATTACAGCAGAAAAATAATAATAGATAAAATGTTCATGACTCCTAAAATGACGATAAACTATACGTTTATATAAACGCAATCAACAATGTAACACAGGTATTAGCTTAATTTTTTAAGGAACTCCTCGACAGAATAGAAGGAGTGACCCGAGAGAAATCTCTTCAATTTAGATTTGAAAGCTCGTGAAGTACTGCTAAGATTTTTGAATTCTTGTGGTAGCTCAATGAAACGCCTTTCTGCATAAGAGTCAAGGAAGTGCGATCCAAATGGAGATGGGATTTGTGCCTAGTATTAACAGAGTGAAAACGGCTAATCCTTCATTAAAGAATATATATATATCGAGAGGCCAATGTCAGAATACCCAGACTAATGATAAGGCCTCAACAAGAGGTTTGCGAACTTACTTCATTTATTGCCCGAACCTCCCGTTTCTGAGCCGTAAACTCCCTTTGAGAATGGGAAGAGTTACTCAAAATATAATACCATACGTCATAAGCGAATGGAAACAAGCAAAGGAGACTACTCTTCATGTTGAACTATCTTGTACTTCAGATACTATTCTAATAGTAAAAATGGCTGCATTAAATCTTTGAAAAAGATGCTGAACATGGGCTTTCCACGACAGTTTACTATCTATCTGAACACCCAATAGTTTGAAGTGTTTAATCTCACTAATCATATGCCCATTTTGTGTAATTAGAACGTCAGTTTTTGTTGAATTGTGTTTTAGAAACGAAAAAACTGAGTCTTACTGCGATTTAGCGTTAGTTTATTTTCTACAAGCCATGAACTTACGTCATGAACTGCACGATTTGAAACAGAGCGAATGTTGCACACAACATCCTTCACTACCAGACTAGTGTCATCTCCAAACAGAAACGTTTAGAATCACCTGTAATATTGGAAGGCATGCCATTTATACAAATAAGAAATAGGAGTGGCCCCAGCACTGATCCCTGGGGCAGCCCCCATTTTACTGTGCCCCACTCAGAGATCACACCATAGCCATTCCCAGTACTGTAGAAAATGACCTATTGCTGTCTGTTCTCAAAGTAAGTGGTAAACCAATTATGGGCTACATCCTTATTCTATAATGGTCCAACTTCTGCAGTAATATTTTGTGATCAATACACTCAAACTCCATAGTTAAATTAAAAAAAAAAAAAGATGCCTAGCGTCTGAAACCTTTCTCTCAGAGAAAAGAGACTACAGCATTTTCAGTTGTTAAACCATTTCTAAAATCAAACTGTAGATTTGACTGCAAATTATGTGAAACGAAATGACTTATTAACCTTACATACACACTCTTTTCAATAACTTTAGCAAATAATGATGGCATAAAAATATGTCTAAAATTGTCTATGTTATCGTTTTCTTCCTTTTTGTAAAGGGGCTTTACTGCTGGGTACTTTAATAGTAAAGGAAACTGACCAATCCTACAGGAAAAGTTACAAATATGGCTAAATAAGGGCTAACATTTGCAGCACAGTACTTTAGTATTCTGTTCGATATCCCATCATATTCATGAGAGACCCTAGCCTTCAGTGATTTGATTATTGACTCAATCTTCGCTTTTTCAACACCATGTAGGAGTAATTCAGATATCAATCTCGGAAAGGAATTTTCCGAGAGAGTTATATGATTCGCTGTAGGAACCAAGTTTTTATTTAATTCACTAGCTATGTTCAGAATGTTATTATTAAATTCTGTACATACATCCGACTTATCAGTAACAGAAACATTTTTGCTGTGAACTGAGTTTATATCCTCGACCATGTGCTGCTGACCAGACACTTCCTTCTCGACTAACTGTATGGTTTTAATTTTACCCTGTGAATCAACTATTCTATTTGTGCACCACTTTCTCTTTGCCTTCCTAATAACATTTGAAGCGCCTTATAATACTTTCTGTAATGGTCTACTTAGTTGGATTGTGACTACTTCTAACATTTTGATATAATTCCCACTTCGTTCTACATGAGATCCTTATTCCACCAGTCAGCTACTCAGGCTGCCTTTTGCTGCTGGTACCCTGTTAAGAATGTTATAATAGAAAATCGACTTTCAAAAATCATGAGAAATACGTAAAGGAAAACATTATTTTTGTCATACATGTTATCAGAACCTCAAATATCCTACCACTCTTGTTACTTAACGAGATTTACACAACTCTCTATTGCCATTCGATTTTCTTATATGATTAGATTAGCGTAGACTAGATTATTAGATTAGATTAGCTCATATGTGAGTGCAACATTTGTTTGACCACAAAAACGTTTTAG
This sequence comes from Schistocerca cancellata, assembly GCF_023864275.1. NCBI lineage: Eukaryota > Metazoa > Arthropoda > Insecta > Orthoptera > Acrididae > Schistocerca > Schistocerca cancellata. The sequence continues at coordinate 1,137,858,708 of NC_064626.1, read as the reverse complement.
CATTAAAATTTGTGCATCATGATCTGAAAGCTCATTCACCCTTTTACTAACAGAATGGCCATCTAGTAATGAAGAATGAATAGAAATGCTGTCTGTGGTTGTGCTGCTGTTTTGCTGCGCCATGGATGGAAAAAATACAGTCTGCATCAGATCATATGAATTTAGGAGACATTCCAAGATCTGTTTTCTTGTACAATCACATACAAAATTGCAGGGGCAGCTGAGTTTACTGAAACTAAACTTTTAATTACAATTATTTATAGGCCCCCTAATTCTGACTTCAGAGCATTTCCGCTCAAACTAGAGAGGATTCTTTGCTCTCTTACAGGAAGTCTCAAAAATTAATTGTATATGGTGACTTCAGCATTAATTTTGTAAGTGATTAAGCATCACATGAGCTGCTGCCACACAGATGACGGCCTCGGGACAGTGCTGACAGTGCTGACAGGGCTGAAAGTGCAGACAGTGCTGACACTGCTGATTCTGCTGACAGTGCTGACATTGGGCACTCGCAGTAGTGCTGTGCCACTCTGTGCTGTGTGCTGGGCCTCCCTCACTGCTACTATGCAGAAGGATATTCACTTGTGATACTTTACTCAAACAAATATGTCTTACTAATACAACTTTATTAGTGTGGTCCTCAGAAATCGATGTCAGACATGTCTACATCATCATATTGGAACCACATCTGCAGCATCATCGTCATCGCCTCCTGTATTTCCACAGCACTGTGATGCAGTGTGGTGACTGAGCATCTTTCTGTTGGCCTTACCAGTTGCCTTTATTGGGTGTGGATTTGTCGTAAGAACATTAATTCCAGTCTCAAAGTGACGCTTGTGAAATCTGCAGACTTTTAATTGGTTAGGGGAAATACCAGGGAGATGTATTTAACGCTGGTGAGGTGTAAACTTTGTAATTTATCCGGGCATGAGTTTCCATGCATTCATTACCATCAACATGTGACACTTGTAGACTGTTTGGTCATTTAGCATGGGACTGTCCTGAATCGTGTTGGGTCACGATCCACTGTAGAAACTAATCTACACTACTGGCCATTAAAATTGCTACACCAAGAAGAAATGCAGATGATAAACGGGTATTCACTGGATAAATATGTATTTACTAGAACTGACATGTGAATACATTTTCATGCAATTTGAGTACATAGATCCTGAGAAATCAGTACCCAGAACAACCACCTCTGGCCGTAATAACAGCCTTGATACACCTGGGCATTGAGTCAAACAGAGCTTGGATGCCGTGTACAGGTACAGCTGCCCATGCAGTTTCAACACGATACCACAGTTCATCAAGTGTAGTGACTTGCATATTGTTACGAACCACTTGCTCGGCCACCATTGACCAGAGATTTTCAGTTGGTGAGAGATCTGGAGAATGTGCTGGCCAGGGAAGCAGTCGAACATTTTCTGTATCCAGAAAGGCCCGTACAGGACCTGCAACATGCGGTCGTGCATTATCCTGGTGAAATGTAGGGTTTCGCAAGGATTGAATGAGGAGTAGAGACACGGGTCGTAACACATCTGAAATGTAACGTCCACTGTTCAAAGTGCCGTCAATGCGAACAAGAGGTGACCGTGACGTGTAACCAGTGGCACCCCATACGATCACGCCGGGTGATACGCCAGTATGGCGATGACGAATACACGCTTCCAAACTGCGTTCACCGCGATGTCACCAAACACGGATGCGACGGTCACTATGCTGTGAACAGAACTTTGATTCATCCGAAAAATGAAGTTTTGCCATTGTTGCACCCAGGTTTGTCTTTGAGTACACCATCGCAGGCGCTCCTGTCTGTGATGTGGCGTCAAGGGTAACCGCAGCCATGGTCTCCGAGTTGATAGTTCATGTTGTTGCAAATGTCGTCGAACTGTTCGTGCAGATGGTTGTTGTCCTGCAAACGTCTCCATCTGTTGACTCAGGGATCGAGCTATGCGGATAAGATGCCTGTCATCTCGACTGCTAGTTATACGAGGCCGCTGGGATGTGGCATGGCGTCCCGTATTACCCTCCTGAACCCACCGATTCCATATTATGCTAACTGTCATTGGGTCTCGACCAACGCGAGCGGCAATGTCGCGATACGATAAACCGCAATCGCGATAGACTACAATCCGACCTTTATCAAAGTCGGAAACGTGATGGTACGCATTTCTCCTCCTTACACGAGGCATCACAACAAAGTTTCACCAGGCAACGCCGGTCAACTGCTGTTTGTGTATGAGAAATCGGTTGGAAACTTTCCTCGTGTCAGCACGTTGTAGGTGGCGCCACCGGCGCCAACGTTGTGTGAATGTTCTGAAAAGCTAATCATTTGGATATCACAGCATCTTCTTCCTGTCAGTTAAATTTCGCGTCTGTAGCACGTCATCTTCGTGGTGTAGCAATTTTAATGACTAGTAGTGTATTTCGTTGTTGTTGTGTAATACAAATCTAGTTTTTCCCTTATCTGTGTTGTTGTAATGACAGATGGATAACAGGCAAAGAGGTAGAAACATGGGCTGCTGCTATGGATGAAACAGTTATCGCTTTAACAGACTGAGTACAGACGCATGACCAGGAAAATGAAGGCCTACACAGGCAGGTCGAAACTCTGCGAGCTGTGGCACGGCAGTTGCTGTCAGGTCAGGGGAGGCTGAGGTTTCTGAGTGTACCCTCACCTTCTCTCGATCGAAGCTTGGTAACGCCTTTTCCCAGTAAAACGAGGGAGGATGCAACTGTATTCATTAGAGATGTATTACCTATATTGTAGAGGTGAAATATCTTTATTTAGGAGAGGAATTCGTGGTGGGCCGCATCAAACCAGTCACAAAACTGATGACAAGAAAAAGTATTTTCACGTGTATACGTATAACTTTATTTTGTCCGACTGCGAAACTACAACTCAATCTTATACATTGCTGAATCTTAACGCATTTTAGTACTATGACATTTATTTTATGGAGAAAGTGAATGACGATCATGGACTGATAAAACTGAGTGAACATTAAAATGTCAGAGAGTGATGCCCTGGCAGTAAATGAAAATATTTATGCAGATACACTGCACAGTGTCTAAACGTAACACAATCACATGCATATGCATAATGTACTAGTTTACTCAAAAAGTAAAAATGAGTAGTACACTCGCGCAAAATACTACTAGGCAGCATGACCGCTAGCGCACTTTTGATGTGAGACTTGTAACTAGAGATTTGTTTCCTCTGCGCCTTTTGTGTGAGCATGCTTACATCGCTTATAATAGTAGATAATTTGCTAATTTCGTTTGGTGAGCGGAGGTGGAACATACACAACTCAATTTTCATTCATCACAAAGGTTGTAATCTTGTGCTCCTCACATTTTGGAAAAGTTTTAGAGTATAAGTCGAGCCTTTGTCAGGATTCTCTACCGTCAGAAAATTCTCAGCATATAAAATGGCTTAAGGTAATATGTTAAGGAGAAATTGGATGAAACAAGATCTGTTACACAAGTAAACAAATACATCAAGGTACACAAAATACAGCTGAGTTACAGAACACGTACAAATATATGTGCAACAGTCATCAAACATTTTTCGAGATATCTGAGTACGTTTGTACCCTGAGCAATCGTCAGACATGACTGCAGAAATAAATTCAGCTGTAATTTTAAATGAAGTTTGCTTCCACATTAGGCAATATGAATTATAGGCTGAAAGGCCTGTCATTTCCTTTCACGTGATAGTTACTTGTTTTAAATTGCAATTCTAAATGTAATAGGAATCCTTTTTATGCTAAGTAAAAACTGCAAGTTACTCTGTGAAACAATCTTGGTATCCTTATATATATATATATATAATGAGGAGAGGATAAACAAACTCAAGAGAAAGCTAGTTCAACTAGGTAGTGTCTTAAATATTCATTTCATCAATCAACAATGAACAAAAAACATTTTTACTTGTTTACATTTAAGTCCCCCAAGCAACTCAGGTATCCTTTCCTCTACATGATGCTGACCTCTTAAGATCATAACAAACTGCCTTATAACTCGTTTACTGTCTGGCATGACAGCTACATGATAAATACTGAAAACAATTGGGCAATGCCCCAGAATAGGTTACAATAGTTGCCACAAACTGTTGTAGATTTTGACAGTGGCCAATCTTGAAAGAACATCTGTGCACTGTATACAACAGGCAATGTCCTGACTGACTGACTGACTGACTCATCATCACCCAGCTCAATCTGCTAAGGATAGAAACTTGAATTTTGGAGAGGGTGTGGATCTTATATGGTAGGCGTCCTTTAAGAAGGGATCTTTCGAAATTCCACACCTCAGGCGGTTAAATAGGGAATGAAAGTTTCTTCTGAAAAATGTCGCTATTAAGGCAATTCTGTAGCTAGACCTACTAAAACTGGTATTTGGTTTCTCAGCCAGAATTAAAGTAATACGTGTTTCAACATTTAGGAAATTTTTATGGTTCAAATGGCTCTGAGCACTATGGGACTCAACTGCTGAGGTCATTAGTCCCCTAGAACTTAGAACTAGTTAAACCTAGCTAACCTAAGGACATCTCAAACATCCATGCCCGAGGCAGGATTCGAACCTGCGACCGTAGCGGTCTTGCGGTTCCAGACTGCAGCGCCTTTAAACGCGCGGCCACTTCGGCCGGCAGGAAATTTTTATCATATGAGTGAGAAATAGTGGGTGAAAGTTTTTTCTTGGAAATAAATCATTATTAAACAACTACTAATGTATTTTTAAAGCTATGTCCATGAAAACTGATATTTGAGTCCTTGGTTATAAATAAATAATAATGGTTTCATTCTTTTTGGAACTTCAACCCACAAGGGCGTGAAATTGTGGATGAAATGTTTTCTAAAAGTATTTCATTATGAACCCCCATTTTTAAAGCTAAATATACGAAAATTTGAATTTCGCTTCTTAGTTGGAATTTTAAGCTAAGAATATTCGTATTTCACTTCGCGGCTAGACATAAAGAAATATGTGTTAGGGATGAAAGTTTCTGTGGGGATATCATTGCACGAATGTAAAGGGCATGATTAATAAAAACCTTGGACTCGAGCTGTCAGAATGGCGTTTTGGTCAAGACAAGTGGAATATATGTTCATAGGAACGAGTCTGTCTGATACGTCTGATACGTGTGATATGTTCCTCAAAGTAGGCAGATTTTCCTGCATCGAAACTCCTCTTTCAAGTCGCGAATCGTTTCACGAGGATATAATTATAGCTGGTGGTATAAACATAAACTTCCAACATGAAATTTTAGCTAATGCTTTATTCTTCAAACGTGTCGCTACTTCAACTTGCACCTACACACGAATAGTAGTCACATTCTCATAGATATATCCGCAATGAAATCCCCAGAGTAATTTTTATCTCTCAAGTATCTGCATATGGCTTGTCTGTCCACAACATAATTTGCATGACGTATTCGCTAGAAAGTCCTAGGAAGAAAGCGCAACTGATCATAGACGTGGACTTCAAACACATTGATTCATCCGAATTTGCAACTGAGGCGTAAGAAATAGTTTGGGAGACGTCTTCTATTCCCTTCTCGGACATAAACGAAAAGTTTCAAGGATTTAGTAACGAACTTACTTCACTACATGCCAAATATGCTCCACTAAAGACCGGAAAAGTAAGAAGGAAATCTGCATGTTGGCTAATGGCTAACTGAAGAACTAAAACAGCTCGTGAACCTCAGAAACTCCACATATCAGGCATACCGACTACATCCCATGCCTGAAAATCTATAGTACACTAGCAGAAGCGGAAGGGAGTCAGTCAAGCTGTCAGAAGCGCAGGCATGCCCGCACATTAAACGACAATAGATATAGACCAATTGTCCCCTGTGATAATCTGCATGTTCTTGGTACAGTCAAAGTAAAAGCTACAGCTGATCCCGTCATCCCTACTCAAGAGTTCAACGGGTACTTTACATTAGCTACAACCACAATTGAACCGCTAACGAAACAGAGACTCTTTGATTACTTCATTGGCGTAATCGGCTTAGCCACAAAATATTCTATTTAAAGTACGTTACTTGCAATATCGTCAAAAAAGGCATCGTGCATATAGATTAGCATCTATTGGAGAGGTGGCATCACAGTCCAAATGATGAACCTTATTATTGATCCACTACTGTTCACTATAATGGATGTCTTCAGCCACTCGTTAATGATGAGTGTTTCCTTTGAGGCCTTGAGACAACAAATAGTGAAACCACTATCAAAAACAGGACGTTGACACAGCAACCTCTGATTAGCGATCTATTTGCATTCTTCCTGCACTGTCCAAGACCTCAGAATTATAGTAAGCCTTTAGCTAAAAACACTAGCAAGCAAGCGAATACCAGAATATCAGTCAGGTTTTCAGAAACATTGCAGCACAACTTCTGCTTTAACAAAGGTAACAGACGACCTGAAGCTTGTCATGGGTGATTCAGAGTAGCCTTTGACACTGTGGTCATCGACATTTTACTTGCCAATCTTAGCAGCCTAAATTCTCGCGAAATGAAGTTGAATGGTTTCACTCACACCTGCGTCCCGCGCGTAGTGCGTCATATCTGGCACCATAACGTCACAATGGAGGCAAGTAATATCAGGTGCCCCCCAGGGTTTAGTATTAGGTATTATACTCTTTTCATTGTATGTCAACGATGTGTCATCAGTTTTGTCCTGCTGCAGACACCACATGTACACTAATGACCTCCAGATCTAGCTGAGTGAAAAACCAATAACCTAATCGCAATTATCGACAATCTCAATACCTGACCTATGTGCACTGTCAAAATGGGCGCAGGACACAGGGTCAAAGCTCAAACCATCCAAACCCGAAGCGGTTGTGCAAGAAGGCATCAGCATCTCTCCATGCACTACATAAATAAAATAGTTTCTTTCCTCTTGATCTGAATAAGAAACTTGTACAAACAATTATGAATCAAATTATTGATTAAATGATGTTTTCCTGCAAGATCTTTCTCAGGGAACTGGTATATGGTTTGATACATCTGTGATGTTCAAATTGTTGATCGCATTTCACCATCATATGCACGGCTATACTGGCCGTGTGCAGACGAGCGCCATCAATGTCATCATTTCCTATTGTATTTTAGACATGAGTTTAAGTGCTATAGTACAGCCAGTTTAATCTTTAGAGCTGTCAGCCAACTTTAAATTGTATAACCTGATGATGCTCTTGTTCATTTGAAGAGCGAAAACGGTAAATAAAAAAATACTAAGTGCAATTTGCAGCTGTTTTCTAAAACTTAAATATTTTTATTTAACAAATAACAATCTTCATTCTGTTGGAGATTTACTATCTGCTAAATTCTCAGTTTCTTTCTTTTCAGTTAACACAAGAAGTAGGTGAGGTAGGAGGAAGTTACAGAAACAAAATTTGATGTTTATTAGATAACGCTAATACCAAAATCCACACTACATACCATTCCACAATACCATCTACAGTTTTCATTACCTCTTCCACAAGACTCCTCTATCATTTTAAAAATCAGCGAAACATATTAAAAATTTTTGTGGGCTTTGTTGGGGTTTCTCATTTCAATAAGCTTTTACAGGTTTTTGTACTAATATTTGAAATGCATCGTCAGAGTGGAGGATTACATAAAATAAAACTAAAGTCTATGCCTCTTTGTGAAGTGTGTAACAATCGAGTTCGAAGACTACACGATTGTTTAAAATGATGAGGCTCGAGTTTAGGATTGGAATCATGAGAAACAGAGAATAATAAACACTGTTTCCCTGTAAAATATTGACATTAGAGACAAGTTATACAAGAATTTTCCCTCTAATTCGAAGAAGAATACCAAAAACTTAAAAAAAAAATTAACTCTAGGTACAATGAACAATTACAAATTGGAAAAATGATACTATCTACCACATAAATCGTAATTTCAAGAAAAATTTAGCTCTAGAAAAAGAATGTTAGGCGTTTAGAAGAGTGGGTAGTAACAGAATCAGAAGAAGGGTATCAACCTTGCCAGCTAAGAACTTTTTTCGGTAATTTTGCGCAGTGTAGATGAGCCAGGAGAAAGCCTTTCATTCAAATTCACTGCAGTTACTTTTCGTTTGAAGCAACACAATAAAGAAGAAGAACTTTTATTCGCATCATTACATCAACAAGGTAGCCAAAGAAGGAAAATTTACTGAGGAGAAGGCAGGTCTGTAAGGGGTAGGAGTAAGGCCATAGTACAAATAGAAAAGTCAGTGTCACTTTACAAATCTAAATGTCCGCAATTCAATCCTATGTTGGCTCTACATTTTTTTTCTGTCACTTGTCGATTCTTTTACCTGTTGCTACAATTTGAGTAAATGAAAAATAATAAATTGCACCAGAGTTCGAAGTACATACTAAAGTGTTGACCTCCCTAGAACTGGATGCTTAAGCCAGTTCAAAGGCCTGAGGAAGGCAAGGGACATACCATCTCTCATACAATTATGACTAGTAAAGCAGTGCAGACCTACTGAAAAAAGCTTTAACTTTTAACTAAATCTAAATGCTTGCGGGAGGTCGTCAGATTATTAATAGTGGCCAAACTACTTCATCATATATCATGAAACTTTGTATTCCTAGCCCTTACATTATACTCTGTCAGAAGTTTGGATGAAAACATGGTTTATTTAGTGAAATGAATTGCATCATTTTGAAATGTATTGCGTACATGGTGTGCCCAGAGCGCTGAAGATCGGGGAACCACTGTTGCTGATTGTGGGGAATCACACACTCTCGAAGCCTCACGTTGTTGAAATGTCGTGGAAGCACTTAACACGCCCATCAGTCTATTAGCCCACTGTAGTCTGACTCATTAGAAATGATATGATATGTAGTCCAAATGATCTACTAACTGACTACCTAATTTCTCTCAATATTTGTAATACCGAAAATTCTCTGTTCTTTAATATTTGCCTCTCTGTGCAGTATTTTTCTTCGTATATATGATTTCTGAGAAACGAAGCATTTAACGCGGACCAGTGCAGTTGTACGATCTCTCTGATAAAAACTGAATATCCACTTTAAGATAACATTATATCAGTCCCAGATATTGACAGACAATGTCTGCCCTTTACAGTCTTATTTCCTACTGCGCAAAAGGAAAGGTTTTGTAAGCCATCGTATCATGAGCCATTTCTGTTATCATCTACGGTCGAAGGAAAAATGTGATTCCCCGAACCAAAGGCACTAAGAAAATATTATCGTGGGAAGTTCCAATCTCTGAGTCGTTTGCTGTAGTTAGTATGATTCAGGTGCACTTATCAATTTCTTTTGGCATACCAATACCAAGATATGTGGAGTAATAAGAAGCACGCCGAAGCTATTTGGTCCAGTGTCAAATTACAGGAGCGCACTCTTCCATCTACCCTTTTCGCATTCATTGTCTTCTGCTATATTCTCTTTCAATGCTGGTACTATAATAATAATACGAGCACCATTAAGAATTGTACCATTCTTGGTTTTCTCCACCTTCAAAATTATTGATCCAGAAATGTCCTCCGTTTCTTGTCGTAACTTAACTATGTCTTTCGAATTTTGGCTTCAGTTATTCTTGACACGTATTCTTTTCATTTCTTTAGTGTTTTATTGTCTCTGCGTTGATGTTAAACGTCTTTTGTTTTCCTATGATGTCTTCATTTCTCTTCCTATGCAGTACGTAACAGATGGGCTCCTGAAAATCTAATTTCAGTAATTTCTGCTCTTTTAATTTGATACCTAGTTAGTGTAAAACATTCACTTTCATACGCCAATGTTGACCCTGTCATTTTTTAGAGTTTCAGAAATGTTTCCTGCCTGTATTCCGATAGTTCCTCAACATTATACCTCATAGAATATTTGTAACTTTGAAGCGGTATCACAATGTGACTTTGTCGTGATCCAGTTACACCAACTTGTTGAACGGCTCTGTTATTTTGATCCGGGCTGTCTTACTTCAGTTCAGAACCATAACTTCGGTCATTGGTGTAGAGATGTTAAAATTATTTTTCTATGCTAATAACATTATTTTGTGGAAGAAGATCGTTCTATCACCCGGCAGTAGCTTTGCGTTTGGAGTAATGTTGTTGCTTTCGACATTTGTAGGTATAACAATTATTATAGAAAAAACTATAACAATTATTATTTCCAGTAGTTTAGGCCAAGTACTAAATTTTCCAGCACCGATTGAAGAAACTCAGCTTCCTTCCGCGTTGTAAAAAGTATTCACTTTCGGATTCCAGATGTTGTGTAGTACACTTGGTACGTTTTCAGTTCGTAATACCTCTCGGTTGGTTTCCTAACGATTTTTGACCTGTAGTAGGGTCGACCCATTTCGCTTCCGCTACACCCATAAAATGGTTTTTATGTGGGAAACCAGCCACGATTTGATTCATGAAGAATGAAACTCAATTCCACCGAGATAGAAAGCCCGTGAAAGCACGTTTTCAATACTACAGGCCCTAAATAGCGCGCCTATAGAGTCCGTGAAAAGAAGATTAAATGGATTACAGTGAGCACAGAGGCATTTAAGCAATCAATCTTCCAGCGCTGAATACCAATGTGGGATGGAAATTAACGCTGACACATGATAGAATGATAAATATCCTCTGGAACATACCATACTTCATAGTGGCTCACAAAGTATAGATGTAGATGTAGATGTTAGCCCCTGTCCCTGCCCCTTTGTTGCTACACGCTTGTGCTCTGTCAATTCCCGATTCGACCACCTGATCGGACTCAACGGTCTACTGGTTGATCTACATCTACATGGATACTCTGCAAATCACATTTAAGTGCCTGGCAGAGGGTTCATTAAACCACCTTCACAATTCTTTATTATTCCAATCCCGTACAGCGTGCGGAAAGAACGAACACCTATATCCTTCCGTACGAGCTCTGATGTCTCTTATTTTATCATGGCGATCGTTTCTCCCTATGTAGGTCGGTGTCAACAAAATATTTTCGCGTTCGGAGGAGAAAGTTGGTGATTGGAATTTCTTGGAAAGATTCCATCACAACGAAAAACGCCTTTCTTTTAATGATGTCCAGCCCAAATCTTGTATCATTTAAGTGGCACACTCTCCCATATTCCGCGTTAATACAAAACATGCTGCCCTTCTTTGAAATTTTTCGATGTACTCCGTCAATACTATCTGGTAAGGATCCCACACCACGCAGCAGTATTCTAAAAGAGGACGGACAAGCGCAGTGTAGGCAGTCTCCTTAGTAGATCTGTTACATTTTGTAAGTGTCCTGCCAATAAAACGCAGCCTTTGGTTAGCCTTCCCCACAACATTTTCTATGTGTTCCTTCCAATTTAAATTGTTCGTAATTTTAATTATTGGGTATTTAGCTGAATTTACGGCCTTTAGATTTGACTGATTTATCGTGTAACCGAAGTTTAACGGATTCGTTTTAGAACTCATGTTTAATGCCCCACACTTTTCTTTGTTTAGGATCAACTGCCAATTTTGGCACCATTCAGATTACTTTTCTAAATCGTTTTGCAATTCGTGTTGAACTTCTGATGACTTTATTAGTCGATCAACGATAGCGTCATCTGCAATCAACCTAAGAGGGCTGTTCAGATTGTCTGCCAAATCGTTTATATAGATAAGGAACAGCAAAGGGCTTATAACACTATCTTGGGAAACGCCAGAAGTCACTTCTGTTTTACTCGATGACTTCCCGTCAATTACTAAGAACTGTGACCTCTCTGACAGGAAATCATGAATCCAGTCACATAACTGAGACGATATTTCATTAGCACGCAATTTCACTACAAGCCCCATGTGTGGTACAGTGTCAAAAGACTTATGGAAATCTAGAAACACGGAATAAATTTGAAATCCCTTATCAATAGCATTCAACAGTTGGTGTGAGCAAAGAGCTAGTTGTGTTTCACAAGAACGACGTTTTCTAAATCCATGTTCACGGTGTGTCAATAGATCGTTCTGTCCGAGGTAATTTATAATGTTCTAACACAGCATGTGTTCCAGACTCCTTCTGCATATCGACGTTATTGATATGGGCCTGTGATTTAGTGGGTTACTCCTACTATCTTTTTTGAGTATTGATATGACCTGTGCAACTTTCCATCTTTGGATGTGGATCTTTCATCGAGCGAGCGCATGTAGATGATGATTGTTAAGTATGGAGCTATTGCATATGCATACTCTGAAATGAACCTAGTTGATATACAGTCTGGACGGGAAGACTTGCTTTTATTGATTTAAATTGCTTCACTACTCGAGGATATCTAGTTCTAAGTTACTCATTTTGGCAGCTTTTCATGATTAGAATCCTGGAAGATTTACTTCGTCTTCTTTGGTGAGGGAATTTCGGAAGACTGTGTTTAGTAATTCTGCTTTGACAGCACTGTCAACAATAGTATTTCTATTGCTATTGGGCATAGAAGACATTGGTTGTGTCTCGCCGCTAGCATACTTTACAGACGACCAGAATCTCTTTGGAATTTCTGCCAGCTTTCGAGATAAAGTTTCGTTGTGGGAACATTATCACGATCTCCCACTGAAGTTCGCGCTAAATTTCGAGCTTCTGTAAAAGATCGCCAGTCTTGGAGATTTTACGTTCCTTTAAATTTAGCATGCTTTTTTCATTGTTTCTGTAACTGTGTTCTGATCCGTTTTGTGCACCAAGGGGGATAGGCTCCGTCGTTCGTTAAATTAGTTGGTATAAATCTCTAAATTACTGTCGATACTATTTCTTTCAATCCATATCTGGTCTACACTTACTTTGCTAATTTGGTTTGGAAGAAGAGAAGATTCTCTCTCAGGGAGTCGTCAAGTGAATTTATATCTGCTTTTTTGAAAAGCCATATTTTCGATTTATTTTGGGGAATTTGGGGGTTACAAAATTCAGTATCGCTACGACAACAATGTGTTCACTAATACTTGTATCCGTTTTGATGCTTGTTGTTAGCTCAGGATTATTTGTTGCGAAGAGGTCAACTGTGTTTTCACAACCATTTATTATTCTCTTGGGCTCATGAATTAACTGCTTGAAAAAGTTTTTAACGACTGCGTTTAGCGCAATTTCGGATGATGTTGTATGCATACCTCCCGATTTAAACATGTATTTCGCCAACATATCGATGGCAAATTAAAATCACCACCAACAGTAATTGACGACTCGGGTACGTGTTTGAAATTATACTGAAGTTTTCTTTGAATCTTTCAGCTATTGTATGAGGTGGGGCCTCCCCCCATGAACCATGGACCTTGCCGTTGGTGGGGAGGCTTGCGTGCCTCAACGATACAGATAGCCGAACCATAGGTGCAACCACAACGGAGGGGTATCTGTTGAGAGGCCAGACAAACGTGTGGTTCCTGAAGAGGGGCAGCAGCCTTTTCAGTAATTGCAGGGGCAACAGTCTGGATGATTGACGGATCTGGCCTTGAAACATTAACCAAAATGGCCTTTCTATTCTGGTACTGCGAACGGCTGAAATCAAGGGGGAACTACAGCCGTAATTTTTCCCGGGGGCATGCAGCTTTACTGTATGGATAAATAAATGATGATGGCGTCCTCTTGGGTAAAATATTCTGGAGGTAAAATAGTCCCCCATTCGGATATCCGGGCGAGGACTACTCAAGAGAACGTTGTTATCAGGAGAAAGAAAACTGGCGTTCTACGGATCGGAGCGTGGAATGTCAGATCCCATAATCGGGCAGGTAGATTAGAAAATTTAAAAAGGGAAATGGATAGGTTAAAGTTAGATATAGTGGGAATTAGTGAAATTCGGTGGCAGGAGGAACAAGACTTTTGAACAGGTGAATACAGGGTTATAAATACAAAATCAAACAGGGGTAATACAGGAGTCGGTTTAATAATGAATAAAAAATAGGAGTGCGGGTAAGCTACTACAAACAGCATAGTGAACGAATTATTGTGGCCAAGATAGACACGAAGCCCACGCCTACTACAGTAGTACAAGTTTATATGCCATCTAGCTCTCCAGATGACGAAGAAATTGATGAATTGTATGATGAGATAAAAGAAATTATTCAAGTAGTGAAGGGAAACGAAAATTTAATAGTCATGGGTGACTGGAATTCGAGAGTAGGTAAAGGGAGAGAAGGAAACATAATAGGTGAATATGGATTGGGGCTAAGAAATGAAAGAGGAAGCCGCCTGGTAGAATTTTGCACAGAGCATAACTTAATCATAGCTAACACTTGGTTTAAGAATCACAAAAGAAGGTTGTATACATGGGCGAATCCTGGAGATACTGAAAGGTATCAGATAGATTATATAAGGGTAAGACAGAGGTTTAGGAACCAGGTTTTAAATTGTAAGACTTTCCAGGGGCAGATGTGGACTCTGCTTATGAACTGTAGACTAAAACTGAAGAAACTGCAAAAAGGTGGGAATTTAAGGAGATGGAACCTAGATAAACTGAAAGAACCAGAGGTTGTACAGAGTTTCAGGGAGAGCATAAGGGAACAATTGACAGTACTGGGGGAAAGAAATACAGTAGAAGAAGAATGGGTAGCCTTGAGGGATGAAATAGTGAAGGCAGCAGAGGATCAAATAGGTAAAAAGACGAGGGCTAGTCGAAACCCTTGGGTAACAGAAGAAATATTGAATTTAATTGATGAAAGGAGAAAATATAAAAATGCAGCAAATGAAGCAGGTAAAAAGGAATAGAAACGTCTTAAAAATGAGATCGACAGGAAGTGCAAAATGGCTAAGCAGGGTTGGCTAGAGGACAAATGTAAGGATGTAGAGACTTATCTCACTAGGGGTAAGATAGATACTGCCTACAGGAAAATTAAAGAGATCTTTGGAGAAAAGAGAACTACTTGTATGAATATCAAGAGCTCAGATGGAAACCCAGTTGTAAGCAAAGAAGGGAAAGCAGAAAGGTGGAAGGAGTATATAGAGGGTCTATACAAGGGCGATGTACTTGAGGACAATATTATGGAAATGGAGGAGGATGTAGATGAAGATGAAATGTTAGATATGATATTGCGTGAAGAGTTTGACAGAGCACTGAATGGTCTAAGTCGAAACAAGGCCCCGGGAGTAGACAACATTGCATTAGAACTACTGATGGCCTTGGGAGAGCCAGTCCTGACAAAACTCTACCATCTGGTGAGCGAGATGTACGAGACAGGCGAAATACCCTCAGACTTCAAGAAGAATATAATAATTCCAATCCCAAAGAAAGCAGGTTTTGACAGATGTGAAAATTACCGAACTATCAATTTAATAAGTCACAGCTGCAAAATACTAACGCGAATTCTTTACAGACGAATGGAAAAACTGATAGAAGCTGACCTCGGGGAACATCAGTTTGGATTCCGTAGAAATGTGGGAACACGTGAGGCAATACTGAATTACGACTTATCTTAGAAGAAAGATTAAGGAAAGGCAAATCTACATTTCTAGCATTAGTAGACTTAGAGAAAGCGTTTGACAATGTTGACTGGAATACTCTCTTTCAAATTCTGAAGGTGGCAGGGGTAAAATACAGGGAGCGAAAGGCTATTTACAATTTGTACAGAAATCAGATGGCAGTTATAAGAGTCGAGGGGCATGAAAGGGAAGCAGTGATTGGGAAGGGAGTGAGACAGGGTTGTAGCCGATCCCCGATGTTATTCAATCTGTATATTGAGCAAGCAGTAAAGGAAACAAAAGAAAAGTTCGGAGTAGGTATTAAAATCCATGGAGAAGAAATAAAAACTTTGAGGTTAGCCGATGACATTGTAATTCTGTCAGAGACAGCAAAGGACTTGGAAGAGCAGTTGAACGGGATGGACAGTGTCTTGAGAGGAGGGTATAAGATGAACATCAACAAAAGCATAACGAGGATAATGGAATGTAGTCGAATTAAGACTGGTGATGCTGAGGGAATTAGATTAGGAAATGAGACACTTAAAGTAGTAAAGGAGTTTTGCTATTTGGGGAGCAAAATAACTGATGATGGTCAAAGTAGAGAGAATATAAAATGTAGACTGGCAATGACAAGGAAAGCGTTTGAAGAAGAAAAATTTGTTAACATCGAGTATAGATTTAAATGTCAGGAAGTCGTTTCTGAAAGTATGTGTATGGAGTGTAGCCATGTATGGAAGTTAAACACGGTCGATAAATAGTTTGGACAAGAAGAGAGTAGAAGCTCTCGAAATATGATGCTACAGAAGAATGCTGATTAGGTATTGAATATAATTGGGGAGAAGAGGAGCTTGTGGCACAACTTGAAGAAGGGATCGGTTGGTAGGACATGTTCTGAGACATCGAGGGATCACCAATTTAGTATTGGAGGGCAGTGTGGAGGGTAAAAATCGTAGAGGGAGACCAAGAGATGAATACACTAAGCAGATTCAGAAGGATGTAGGCTGCAGTAGGTACTGGAAGATGAAGAAGCTTGCACAGGATAGAGAAGCATGGAGAGCTGCATCAAACCAGTCTCAGGACTGAAGATCACAACAACAACAACATGAAAAAATGGTTCAAATGGCTCTGAGCACTATGGGACTTAACATCTGAGGACATCAGTCCCCTAGAACTTAGAACTACTTAAACCTAACTAACCTAAGGACATCTCACACGTACATGCCCGAGACAGGATTCGAACCTGCGACCGTAGCGGTCGCGCGGTTCCAGACTGAAGCGCCTAGAACCGCTCGGCCACTCCGGCCGGCAACAACAACATGAGGTGGGGGGGGGGGAGGGGTTGTTCGGTGAAAGGATCCAATTATTATTTTATTCTGATTGCGAAGAATGGCCTCTGCCCATGCTATCTATCTACTTTAGTTTCGCTATAAGATAAACTACTTCTAACAGCAACAAACATGCCTCCGCCAACTGTGTTTAGCCTGTCCTTTCTGAACAGCGTTAGGTTCTTCATAAAAATTTCGGCTGAAGTTTTCTCTGGCTGCAGCCAGCTTTCAGTGCCTGTAACGATTTGATTACATGTACTTTCTGTTAGCGCTTGGGGCTCTGGTGCTTTCTCAACACAGCTACGACAATTTACAACTGTTATACCGAAGTTCCTCGATCTACGTTCTTCCTGTGTTCGCCTGCACCATTTGAGACTGAAACCCTTCTTGTGTTTTCCCGAGACCCTCTAACTCAAAAAACCGCCCAGTCCACGCCACACAGTCCCTGCTACCTCTGTAGTTGCCTCCTGCGTGTCGTGGACTCCTGACCTATTGAGCGGAAGTCGAAATACAACCACAGTATGGCCCAAGTCGAGGAATCTGCAGCCTGAACGGTTGCAGAACCATCTCAGCCCCTGATTCACAACCTCCACTCTGCTCTGTACCAGAGCTCAGCAATCGGTCCCATCAACTATGCTGCAAACGGTGAGCTCTGCTTTCATCTCGCAAGCAAGACTGACAGCCTTTACCACTTCTGTTAGCCACTCGAAACAAGAGAGAATCACCGAACGAGGTGGGTGCAGTGATTAGTAAACTGGACTCGCATTCGGGAGAACGACGGTTCAAACCTGCGTCTCGCCATCTTTATTTAGGTTTTGCTTGATTTCCCTGAATCGCTTAAGGCAAATGGCAGGATAGTTCCTCTGTAAGGGCGCCGTCGGCTTCCTTCCCCATCCGGCCCCAATCCGATGGGACCGATGACATGGCTGTTTCGTCCCTCCTTCCAAATAAACCAACCAACCAGAGTGAATCTCTTCCTATCCAAATCGACACGTATCACCTGTATCGACGTGAGCCACCACCTGCAGTTGGCTGCACCCTGTGCTTTCATGGCATCTGGAAGGACCCGTTCCATATCTGGAATGACTCAAACCGGTATGCACACGGAGTGCACATTAGCTTTCTTCCAGTCCTTGAAGCCATGTCCTTAAGGGGCCCCATAACTCTCGTGTTTACCCCATGCACCCTGACTACAAGTCTGTACATCAATGTGATGATTAGACCCTGCTGTTTTGCCATTCGTGAACAGCATTCCAGGGGGTATTTTCCAAAAGGATAACGCTCGTCCACATACCGCTGTTGTAACCCAGCATGCTCTACAGAGCGTCGATGTGTTTGCCTTGACCTTCTCGATCATCATATATGTCTCCAATCGAGCGCATATGGGACATTTTCAGCGTCATGCACAAACAGCATTATCCATCCCTGTATTGAGAAACCAAGTGCTACAGGCATGGAACTCCATCCCACAAACTGACATCCGGCGCCAGTACAACACAACGCATCCATGTTTGCATGCTTGCATTGAATATTCTGGCGGTTAGACCGGTTATTAATGTACAAGCATTTCACATTTGTAATGGCTTATCTCGCGCTTAAATTAAATTGTGATCTTGCAGTGTTAATCACTTAAATATGTTACCTAGACAAATGCATTCCCGAAATTTCATTAGTCTACATTAATTATTTTTTGGTGTTGCGATTTTTCTCTGTCAATATTCTCTCCTATATCCACTAGGAATATGTAGCAGATACAAGTACATCACGAAGATAACGGCTTTAGATCTGGGGTTCTGGTGAAATGAACCAAATATAATTTTCTAGATAGTCCGACAAACCATCCTAGTTTGCCTTTCTAAAATTCCACCTACGCCCTAGCACTGTTAATCAGTGTGATGGATAAGCCAAAATTGAGAAAAACGTATCTATGTTGTCTATGTGGGAATTTAATAAGACTTTTCTTGATGTAGGAATTGGTTGGTCTTTACAAATACTGGATATAAAAACATAAGTCTGGGTTATAACCTCTCTAACATGCAGCTGATCTAATTGTATCCAAACCTTTTGTGTCTAAACCTAGGTAAAGGTTGTTATTTTCGCCCAATCAACAAGTGCATTGCCGCAGACTTTGTTCAGTGCATACTTCTATTGCTCTTGGTGGCTGTTAAAATCACCAGCGTATATTGGTGGATGGATAGCAATCGATAGAACATTTGGCGCCCATTCTACATTAGGTGGTTTGTGGATATTATGGATAGTGAGGTCTTCAAGCTTTATTGAAACATTGTGAACTTGATCGGCTGTATTTGCTGATATTAGGTGTGAATTATCAATGTTAGCTCTAACGTAAGTAGAAATACCATAAAGGTTGTGGTAAGTTGTGCGAATTATCTCACAGATATATATCCTTCCTCTGTACATTGTCTTTATAGCATTAATGTATCCATCTTCGATACCTATCTTCTTCATTTCTTAGATGATTTTTGCGGATGATATGGTAATATGGGGCGATAATGAGATGGATGTACAGTTACAACTTGATGTGTGGAAGGCAATAATGAAAAGGCATGGATTGAAAATAAATAAAGATAAGAGTGAAGTAATGGTATTTGGAAGAGACAAAGGGATCAACGGGAATATTACTTTGAATGGTAAACACCTCAAAGTGGTAGACAGTTCCACTTATTTAGGGAGTGAAATATCTAGTGAAGGAAGAAGAACCAACGAAATTAATAGGAAGTTACAGAAGGGAAGCAATTTCTACCAAACAATAAAACACCTGAATTGGAATAATTAAGTTTCCGAAAAAGCAAAACTCCTTATGTATAAGGGTTATGACTTCTCTTATCGTCGCTTATGGAGGAGAAACATGGACAATGACAGAAAGGGACTGGAGCAGACTGCAAGCAGGAGAAATGAAATTTCTCAGAGCAGTTAAGGGAGAAACAAGAATGGACAGTGTAAGGAATGTAGATATTAGAAAGGACCTTAAACGAGAAAGTATGAAAGAAGAAATCGAAAAACAGAGATTAAGATGGTACGGGCATGTTAAGAGGATGCGTGGACAGAGAATTCCCAAAATTGTGGAAGAACTAAAGATGGATGGAAAAAGACCTAGAGGGCGCCCAAGAACACTGTGGAAAACGCGAGTGAGGATATCTGTGGAAAGGAGAGGTTTGACCTGGCAGTAAGTGGAGGGAGAAAAGTAGTGGGAGGATCGAGCCGAATGGAGAGGACTCGTCAGCACCCAGACCCGGTAGTTGCTGGAGCGGTATCCGGATAGAGACAGACATATATCCTTCCTCCTTTACGAAGATCTTCTACGGTTGAAGCATGGGTTTCCTGAACTAAACGCACGTCAGTATTATTACACTACTGGCTATTAAAATTGCTACACCAAGAAGAAATGCAGATGATAAACGGGTATTCATTGGACAAATATATTATACTAGAACTGACATGTGATAACATTTTTACGCAGTTTGGGTGCATAGATCCTGAGAAATCAGTACCCAGAACAACCACCTCTGGCCTTAATAACGGCCATGATACACCTGGGCATTGAGTCAAACAGAGGTTGAATGGCGTGTACAGGTACAGCTGCCCATGCAGCTTCAACACGATGCCATTGTTCATCAAGAGGAGTGACTGGCGTATTGTGACGAGCCAGTTGCTCGGCCACCATTGACCAGACGTTTTCAGTTGGTGAGAGATCTGGAGAAAGTGCTGGCCAGGGCAGCAGTCGAACATTTTCTGTATACAGAAAGGCCCGTACAGGAACTGCAACATGCGGTCGTTCATTATCCTGCTGAAGTGTAGGGTTTCGCAGGGATCGAATGGAGGGTAGAGCCACGGGTCGTAACACATCTGAAATATAACGTCCACTGTTCAAAGTGCCGTCAATGCGAACAAGAGGTGACCGAGACGCGTAACCAATGGCACCCCATACCACCATGCCGGGTGATACGCCAGTATGGCGATGACGAATACACGCTTCCAATGAGCGTTCACCACGATGTCGCCAAACACGGATGCGACCATCATGATGCTGTAAACAGAACCTCGATTCATCTGAAAAAAATTACGTTTTGCCACTCGTGCACCCAGGTTCGTCGTTGAGTACACCATCGCAGGTGATCCTGCCTGTGATGCAGCGTCAAGGGTAACCGCAGCCATTGTCTCCGAGCTGATAGTCCATGCTGCTGCAAATGTCGTCGAACCGTTCGTGCAGATGGTTGTTGTCTTGCAAACGTCCCCATCTGTTGACTCAGGGATCGAGACGTGGCTGCACGATCCGTTACAGCCATGCGGATAAGATGCCTGTTATCTCGACTGCTAGTGATACGAGGCCGTTGGGATCCAGAACGGCGTTCCGTATTACCCTCCTGAACCCACCGTTTCCATATTCTGCCAACAGTTATTGGATCTAGACCAACGCGAGCAGCAATGTCGCGATACGATAAACCGCAATCGCGATAGGCTACAATCCGACCTTTATCAAAGTCGGAAACGTGATGGTACCCATTTCTCCTCCTTACACGAGGCATCACAACAACGTTTCACCAGGCAAAGTCGGTCAACTGCTGTTTGTGTATGAGAAATCGGTTGGAAACGTTCCTCATGTCAGCACGTTTTAGATGTCGCCACTGGCGCCAACCTTGTGTGTATGCTCTGAAAATTTAATCATTTGCATATGACAGCATCTTCTTCCTGTCGGTTAAATTTCTCGTCTGTAGCACGTCATCTTCATGGTGTAGCAATTTCAATGGCCAGTAGTGTACTTAAAAGAAATTTTGACAAGTAATCACTTTCAGTTCACCTAATCCCTTCTATATTTAGTTGGCAAACAAGAACAGAAGATCCCACTTTTTTAGTCATTTTATACTGAGAAGGGCCCTTTGCTAGTGTCTGTTTGCCTAGGTTAGTCAGCATGCTCATAGCCTGAAAGTCTAACGAAGCTCTAACTGCCCTGACGCTTTAGCTCATTTAGCGTTACCCGGGGTGCACGTGCAGTATTGTACTGCGGAGGCGAGCTAGGTTTACACCCCAATAACAAACCTAAAATATGCACTGAAAGAGCTGACGAATGGTGGTTTTTATTCCTTGAAGATCCTGCATCCACCTACTAATCTGCCTCCACCAATAGCCTTTTTGGGCGTTTTCCATCCAGCTAACTTCGACTGTCAGCTGATCGTACGTCTTCTCTTTCACTCGTTTCTTTCATGGTCTACCTCGTGGATGTGTTCCCTTGGGTTCTCTCACCAGGACAGGAATTTGTTCAATCATGCGAACCACGTACCTTGCACATCTAAGTCTTTCCGTTTTTATTTTCTAGGTAACGTCAACAGAAAAAGGAAAAACAGAAACTCTGAGGAAGATTACTATTACGTTTGGTCTTGTTTATCAGTGAATTAATGTTGTTTACCTTAGAGGAAAATAAGAATTACATGGAAAATAATAGGTGAAAGGCTAACAAAAGATGAGTAAAAACTAAGAAGTGTAAGGAAATGTACCGGTATATATTGAAAACATGTAAAGTAATGGCATTAAAAATTAGGAGGGCAGATAAAATAAGAACATTCTTCAGTATTGTGGGAGAAGGAATATGCAGTGAGTAGCTTCGACTGTAAATCAGAATATCTCCGTTATTAATCGTAAATAACGAAGGGAAGCTGTCTTAAAAATTAAACCGAACTTTACAGGAAAAAAATTAAAAATCGGGAGGAGGACAGACAGTAGAAAGAGAACGGAAACATAGAGAAAAAAACGAAAGACTACTCAAAAGACAGAAAATAACGACAAAGTTGCCTAACGCTAAATGTGAAGAAAGTAGTTTCATCTTTATTGTTCGTCTCACACTGCAAAGCTGTCACAGTCCTGATTGGCTGCCTCCACTATCAATGTGCTGAGAGCTCAGTGGGATATATCAGATACGGTTATCACGCACGCAAACAGTTTCGCAGAAACAGGTGAGGCGCAGTGATCTGTTGGAGAGGACATCAGTGCTGTAGGTGAGTATGGGTACAGTCCAGGATTCGATATTCGTTTCCAGCCCTCTCAAGACATCGTGAGGGGACTCTGGTACTAAATTGCAGCACCTTATAAAAATACACAGACAGTTTCAATCTGACTCACAAGAATTTATTTCGAAGCCCAACTTGAGCGCTCTTTCGGTGGCAACCCTCTATGCGTGAACAGCCGCATAGTCCTAGAGCAATGACTTCTATTTTTTGTATGTTAATGTTAGTCACTTCTGCCTCACTTCACTATGAAAACGGTTCAGTAGCTTAGACAAATAACAGTAAGCCATTGTTTCAGCCTTTTCTAAATAGTCTATCGCAATACATAATAAATCGATATCCGAAGATTAACATATACGAGTAATCAGAAAACCAAGTTTTGCAGAGTTCCAGTTTATATAATCATGCAAGTTCGCAACTTGGCTCACAGATTAAAACAGTGTGTCGTTCCGGAACTCGGACGTACAACGAAACTTCCTGGCAGATTAAAATTGTGTGCCTGTTCGCGACTCGAACTCAAGACCTTCATCTTTCGGAATCAAGCGCTCTCTACGGCCTGAGCTTCAGAAGCGCGACTGTACAGTCCTCCTAACAATTTCACTTCTGCAGTACCTCATCTCCTACATTCCAAACTTCACAGAAGTTCTCCCGCGAAACTTGAAGTTTGGAACCTAGGAAATGAGGAACAGGTGGAAGTAAAGCTGTGAGAACGGGTCGTGAGTGCTGCTTGGGTAGCTCGGGCAGTAGAGCATTTGTCCCTGAAGTCAAAGAACTTCCGTTCGAGTCTCGTTCCAGCACCTTGTTTTAATCTGATAAGAAATTTCGTATCAGCGCCCATTCCACTGCACAGTGAAAAATTCGTTCTGCGAAAGTAGAACACACCGCTCTGCAGCCCATTCGCTTACCGACTGGGCAATCCAGACACGACTGAAGATCTTCCTTCACGCCATCTATTCTGTTAGCAATCCTCTCCTGCTTTCTTATTGTTCAACTTGAAGTTAGCTAGACGGGTCTTGACTCAGGCTGGAACAACTCAGTCGGTAGGAGTGTTGTCCGTGAGAAGTAAAGTTCCGGATCGAGTCCCTGCGTGACAAACAGTCTAAATCTGACGGGAAGTTTCAAAGGAGTGCACTCTCAGCCGCAGAGTGAAAGATCCATTGAATACACAAAATTCTTTTCTCCGTGAGTCAAATGTATTTTCATCAGACTAAGTATTGGTTAGCCCATAAAAGTGCACAATCGTCGCTTTGGAGCGCTGTGGCTAATGTAGAACTGGTGTACCAGGCGATCATGGGACCAACCATAAATGACTTAACTGATGGCAGTGAAGTCTGGTGTATCTGCCAGTCTGATGTAAGAAATCTATTGGTGCATCAGCGAGGACTGTCTAACGTTTGTACAAGGAATGGTGTACTAGTCGCAGCCACGTCACACGGCGTATGAACACTTGTTGTAAAGATACCCTAACCAACAAGACTTGGAGGTTATTGTCCTGAGCTTTTGACATGGGAAACAGACCACTCGGTGATTGGACAATGTATTAAAACTTAGCCCGAGGGGGAGAACTGGCGTCGGCTTTCGTAGGGGAGAAGCGCAAGTTCTCTCGCATTACTCCGAGCTTCCATCGTTCTCGTACCAAACTGTCGTGAATTATTTCAACTGAAAAACTATGAGACTGGCTCAAGTACAAAAGTAAAGTCGTATGGCACGAATGGCTGAGATACCCCGAAGAGAAGGTTCAGCCGCCTAACTGAATGGACTTTCCCTAGACTCCACACCTCTCTGTTTGAAAGTATGAGAGCTAAGACTATAACGGTACAGTGTCATGTTCGTGTTGAGGTGATGAGAGAAGGCAGAGGGTGAAACCCGGTGCCGGCACATGGCTTGCTCCTCTCCAGAAGCACCGTGAGACTTGCCAAGCTTAACGTCCCCATCCGACGGGCGGATCTCCATCGAATGTCACGTGTCCTCAATCCCTGAGACGATGCCGAGAGATTGGGAATTTAATACAGCACACTGGTGCAAAGACTGGCGGTCAGAAACTTTACGCCACCAAATCTCTTCCTCGTGCCGGTCATGTACTGGCAGTGAAAATTTCATCCACCACCAGCATTCGAACTGGCTTACCCCCGAGTCAAGTGCCACTACACCGACTTAGGCTACGGAGGTGGGTATTGGCTCAAGTAAAAATAACTTTTCAGAAGAGAGAAGGAAATGTTTGGTACGTGGCCTCTCATTGGCGGCTTTTCTAATTTTGTCTGATTTGACAACCAATAATTTTTGGTGGTATTCCGGCAGAGAGGTCAGAGGAGCGTCCTTTTTAAGGGACCCTTGGTCAGACCATGAAACAGAACGGTACTCTAGATCAGGCCGCGCAATGGAATGGTACTCTCAACTGGGACGCGAAACAGAGTCTTACACTTAGTCGGGACCAAGGCGTAGCAGTACCTTTTGGCTAAACGGGGGCCGAGGCGAGAGAGATTCAACGTCTGCATGGGCCGAGGGCAGCCCTAGTAGTTCAGAAAACTTTGCCAGTCGCTGTGGTAACTGATCATCTCCTCGAAATTCTACATTGGTAAGTTCAGGCAACAGCACGAGGTGAGATCTCACGAGAGGCGTCCACCAAGTATTGCAACACATCTTTTGTCTGAAAGCAGTTTGGTTTGTTCAGGATTATAATACACTATATTATGCCCCACTCTTTTGGCTACAAAAGCCTGCTTTTCAACATAATCTCTGTTTCATGCGACGATCTTACGCCACCTTACTGGGAGGACCTGTATGCCCGAATGGTACGACTCTACTGGTCGACTTCTGAGCCAACGTCTTGCTGAGCCAGTAACCTCCCCATCTTCCACGTACTGCTCTCCCTGCGCAGTGCACCATACATTGAGAAAAACAGATGGAAGTCGGAAGGTGCGAGATTCGAGCTATAGGGTGGATGAGGAAGAACAGTCCAGTGAAATTCTGTGCCGGCCGGAGTGGCCGTGCGGTTCTAGGCGCTCCAGTCTGGAACGGCGTGACCGCTACGCTCGTAGGTTCGAATCCTGCCTCGGGCATGGATGTGTGTGTTGTCCTTAGGTTAGTTAGGTTTAAGTAGTTCTAAGTTCTATGGGACTTATGACCTCAGCAGTTGAGTCCCATAGTGCTCAGAGCCATTTGAACCATTTTTGAAATTCTGTGAGGTCCTCTCGGGTGCACAGACGTGTGTGAGACCTTTTGCTGTCGTGGAGAAGTTCGTATGCATTTCTCCGGCAACGAACATCACGAAGTCGTTTCTTCAATTTCCTGAGAGTTGCACAATAGAACTTCGAGTTGATCGTTCCACCATGAGGGAGGACATCAAACAGAGTAACCCCTTCAAAGTCCCAGAAGACCGTCTCCACGACTTTACCAGCTGAGGGTGCGACTTTGAACTTTTTCTTCGGAGGTTGTGAGGTGGCAGCGCCTTCATTTTTTTTATGAGAGCCTGAAAACTATTTTTTTGGTCAGCCAGAAAGCGGTGGAGAACATACTGACCATAGCTTCCAGTCTGCAAGTCCACATTCTTCTTTTTCTCACTGAAAGAAATGTTTCTACTCTCTATTTACCCAACAGCGTCAGGAACTATGATTCTAAATGTAAGTTTTATGCTCTAAATGGTCGATATATTTGACAAACTTTCACACGCACGACGTATGATGATGATGATGATTAAATTTCTATCAAAAACAGAACTATGAGCAGTTCCGAGACGAAATTGTTGCCATTAAATGGTCTTTCGCCCTGACTTCTGATAATCAAAGTTTGTTCGCCACAAGAATAGAAAATAATGTCGCGACTTGCCACGCGGTTTTGTTAACATTACGGGCGGCACACGAACAGTTACTTCCACGAAATCGAAGCGATCCAGGACGGTGTACAATCGTTGCGAGTTCACTTCCTGTTTGTGCCGAAAACATGCATTTATTTGCAGTATGGCTGTGACGTCATCCGAGACAGCGCGTAAGCCGGCGTTTGACTGATGCGGACCTTATGGTAGCTGGGTGCGAAGTGAAGTCACTGCCTCTCAGGCCGTATTTATATATGGGCGCAGCGGAAGGCCGCAGGGAACATTTGCCTTCATCCGCTCTATGCCCCAGCACCATCATCTAAATGGCCGCTTTCTCGGACATGTATTAATTAATAATTCGGTCATTTAGAATCTACGTAATTTTTGTATCAATGGAGTTAATTTATCTTTAACCACAGAAAAAGTTTTAGCTCGCCTGTATATAAACTTTGTTGCCTAGAACTTTTAGAATTGAACTGACAAAAAATCATGATCTCTGAACTACATCATTAAGAGACTTTGTATTGTTCCTTATTTGCATCAAAGTCTTGAAACTTGTTATAAATCTATCACTTAACGGGTTTCATCAGCTGCTGTGATCAAAACTATGATATTTAATCTATTACAAATAAGGAGGTTTTACTTCCAAATTTAGCTTTCAGTAAATTAATTGAAACTATTAGAAGTAGCTTAATGGGATCACGTAGTTATGGTTTTCATGTCAAACTAATGCTCCATACCAATTTTCATCTTTCCCAAGTCTAATATTTAGCGCCTTCAAATTTTCTTAAAAACGTGGATTCTGACCAAAATTTTGTTCCGATCAAGTTGCAACTTGTAACAGTTAATTTTAAAATACATATGCACATTCTGACCGATTTTTGGCTTTATAGCTTTATTGTTTAGGGCCACATTTTTTTCTTAAAACGATCTATTTAGGGAAAGATATTCATTTGATCACTCTGAGATTTAACAGTTTAAACATTAATACATTGAAGCATATGCTGACAAAGTTTGGAAAAGCAAGTTTAATTTTCAGTTTCATCCTTAGATTATGGTGCAATACTTGTATACTACGCACAGGCGCGTTATGACGACTTGGCGCTAGTAGCAGTGAACTGGGGTACGCCCCAGCACACCCGCTTGTTTCTGTATCTCTCAAATTATACAGCGCTTGTTTCGCGACAAGGTGTAGTGTCACTCTATGGATTGCCATATTATATCCAGTTGAAGGATGAACCCATGTTTCATCGCCTGTGACTGTGTTTGACGAAGAGTTTTCACGATCGGCCTCGTAACGCGCAAGAAATTTCGCACGTATTGTCCTTCATTGTTCTTTAAGGTCTTCTGTTAGGCGGTGAGGAATCTAGCGGGCACATTCCTTTGAGTACCCCAAGTGATGGACGAGTGTGTCAGCAGTACCACCAGAGACGTCGTCCAGTGGTGCAGGTTGGTTTTTGATTGTGATCTGTCGATCACCTCGAGTGAGAGTGTCCGCACGTTCCGACATTACAGGAATTGCAGCTGTGCGGGCCGGCCGGCAGGTGGGAGGTCGGGCAGGTTTGCGCTCAGACGCCTTGCTCAATGACTCGCCGTGCTTTTGTTCACTGCTTCACTGCCAGGTCTCCGTAGATATTCTGCAAGCGTCTATGAATATCTGTGATGCTCTAGTTTTCCTCGACCAGAAACTCAATGGTATCTATCTATTTGGAATGTACATCCGTTACAGACGACATTTTGAAGGCTACGATAACGCCGCCACCTGTCGGAACTTAATGAAACTATAGGGGCTAAAGGGGGCAATATGCCAAGATGCGTCACATCAAATTCCGCTTTTTTTTCAGCCGAAACTGGTCGAGAAAAAATTGTTGAATTGCGTTTTGAACGCCATCGTATTTATATTGCAGTTATCACTTGTATAAAACCATTCTCAAAAAGGTTTTGAGAAAACCCAAGGGGTTGTAGAATTATGGGTCCGAATACATCTTTCAAAAAATGCAAAACACTTCAGCTGAAACGTTCTTAATAAAACTGAAAAAGGAAGACAGTAAGGAAAAGTCAACGAACGCTTGGAACAAGACTATATGTCTCGAATATTCGTTTTTCTTAAAAAAAAGCACTTAAAAGACTAACAACCTATAGAGGGTTATAGGGAATTGGCCGCAGAAAAAAATGTGTTGCATTTGATATTGAATGCCCCTCATGGTAATGATACAGGGGTAGGTAAGTTTTCGTTTTCAGGTAACCTGTGGTCCTTGATGTCTCTTATGCTTTGGCAGTTGATAGCTTATCCATGACTCGGTTACTTGGATTTCCTGCATGTACACTCACGTTCATAAATTAAGGATAATGCTGATACATGGTGAAACAACGCTCTGATGGGCGGTTTGCGGGTTTAAATCACCTCGGTGTATGACCATGCAGTGCGTTTGACCTGCGGTCGTCGCACGGTGGCGCTGGCAGCAGTCCACATACGCAGAGGTGTGTTGATGCATGTCAGAGTACGGTGCAGCGAGTGAGTGTGCAGACGTTTTCAGACGTGCTAATGGTGACTGTGTGTTGAAAATGGCTCAAAGAACACATATTGATGACGTTACGCGGGGCAGAATTCTAGGGCGACTGGAGGATGGTCAAACACAGCAGGTTGCAGCACAGGCCCTCCGTGTGCCACAGAGTGTGATCTCAAGATTATGGAAACGATTCCAGCAGACGGGAAACGTGTCCAGGCGCTACAGTACGGGACGTCCACAGTGTACAACACCACAAGAAGACTGATATCTCACAATCAGTGCCCGCAGACAGCTACGGAGTACTGCAGGTAGCCTCACTCTAGACCTTACCACAGCCACTGGAACAGTTGTCTCCAGACACACAGTCTACAGACGACTGAACAGACATGGTTTATTCGCCTGGAGACCTGCAAGATCCATTCCACTCACCCCTGCTCACAGTAGAGCCCCTAAAGCCTGATGTCAAGAACGCGGTACATGGTCACTGGAACAGTGGTCCCAGGCTATGTTCACAGACGAGTCCAGGTATAATCTGAACAGTGATTCTCGCCGGGGTTTCATCTGGCGTGAACCAGGAACCAGATACCAACGCCTTAATGTCTTTGAAAGGGACCTGTATGGATGTCGTGGTTTGATGGTGTGAGGTGGGATTATGATTGGTGCACCTACACCCCTGCATGTTTTTGACGGAGGAACTGTAACAGGTCAGGTGTATCGGGACGTCATTTTGCACCAATATGTCTGCCTCTTCATGGGTGCAGTGGGTCCCACCTTCCTCCTGATGGATGATAACGCACGGCCCCACCGAGCTGCCAACATGGAGGAGTACTTTGGAAGAGAAGATATCAGGCGAATGGAGTGGCCTGCCTGTTCTCCAGACCTAACCCCATCGGGCACGTCTGGGATGCTCTCGGTCGACATATCGCTGCACGTCTTCAAACCCCAACGACACTTCAGGAACTCCGACAGGCACTGGTGCAAGAATGGGAGGCTATACCCCAGCAGCTCCTCGACCACCTGATCCTGAGTATGCCAACCCGTTGTGCGGCTTGTGTACGAGTGCATGGTGATCATACCCCATACTGATGTCGGGGTACATGTGCAGGGAACAGTGGCGTTTTGTAGCATATGTGTTTCGGGACGGTTTTCTCAACTTATCACCAATACCGTGGACTTACAGATCTGTGTCGTGTGTGTTCCCCATGTGCCTATGCTATTAGCACGTTTTGTGTAGTGCCAAGTTGTGTGGCACCACATTCTGAAATTATCCTTAATTTATGAACATGAGTGTATTTTCCTACACGCCGTCATCATGGACATTGTAAAACAATGTACTTGATTCATTTAAATGATAGCGTGAGTTAGCTTGCAGGTTATTTTCTTCTCTTTCCTTCGGACTTCGCCAATAAGTTTCTGTCAACTGTTTAATAATACGGACTTTATGTTTGGCTTCAAGTCATCTGCAGCGTGCGAGAGAGTTAACTGTTGCGTCTGTTTATTGTGTGCTGTATCTCCTGTGGAATGTCTTGTGATAAACAGTGGTCTAAGTCATCGACCTTTCAGTTCAGAGTTGAACCTTTTATAAACGTTATTGTTATTAATTTCAATAACAACCACACCAACGAGTCATTTCTCAGGGTCAACACCTTTGAGTTCGTGTCCATTGAGCTGAATTTATCAAATACTTCTGAGTCGATCTGCATACAGAGAGAGTTGAGATCGAAGACACTGTTTATGTTTAGCCGTGTCCCAGTGGCATCTTGGAAAAGAATATGTGGAAATAGTGAAATGGACTAATGTGACCATGGGAACAAGTTAATACACGGCTTAAAATTATACTATGCGGAGGTTAATATGACATTTCACTCTACTGTAAAGTACGTGAGAGCTATATCACAACCTCTCTTTGCCTTTGTGAAATGATGATATAGAACTTGATTTTATTATTAATATACATAGCAACGGAGCAGAAAAGGAACCAAAGACTTTGGTATCATTGCAATTTTGCGGCTGTTGTGTTTACTTCTGGTGTTGACATTGAAAGCCACAAACCAAGAACTTATCATGGCACTGTAGTTCTGAGTCGAGTGGAAGAACCGAACTGGAGACTTTGAAGGATCTACGACAAGCTAGGCTGCGACTTTCTGGACTTGCGCCACAGGGTCGAGAACTTAGGGTCCCCCTAAATGGGTCAAGTCTGCATCACACATCAGAGGCTGCTACGTAGGTAACTGACCGTGTGTGAGGTGCACGCAAGTGTTTTTTAAGATTAGGCGACTCTCTATCCAATCCATATAACGACAGTTGTAGGACACCCGGAGATATCTACATGTACATCTACATCTACGTGATTACTCTGCTATTCACAATAAAGTGCCTGGCAGAGGGTTCAATGAACCACCTTCACGTTGTCTCTCTACCGTTCCACCCTCGAAAGGCACGCGGGAAAAACAAACACATAAACATTTCAGTGCAAGCCCTAATTTGTCTTATTTTATCGTGATGATAATTTCTCTCTATTTAGGTGGGTGCCAACCGAATGTTTTCGTAATCGGCGGAGAAAACTGGTGATTGAAATTTCATGAGAAGATCCCGTCGCAACGAAAAACGCCTTTGTTTTAATGATTGTCACTTCAATTCACGTATCATGTCTGTGACACTATCTCCCCTGTTTCACGATAATACAAAACGAGCTGCCCTTCTTTGTACTTTTTCGATGTCATCCGTCAGTCCCACCTGATGCGGATCCCACACCGCACAGCAATACTCCAGAATAGGGTGGACAAGCGTAGTGTAAGCAGTATCTTTGGTAGACCTTTTGCACCTTCTAAGTGTTCTGTCAATGAATCGCAGTCTTTGGTTTGCTCTACCCACAATATTATCTATGTGATCTTTCCAGTTTAGGTTATTTGTAATTGTAATCCCGAAGTATTTAGTTGAATTTGCAGCCCTCAGATTTGTGTGACTTATGGCGTAATCGAAATTTAGCTGATATCTTTTTGTACTCATGTGAATAGCTTCATACGTTTCTTTATTCAGGGTCAATTTCCACTTTTCGCACCATACATATGTCTTATCTAAATCATTTTGCAAGTCGTTTGGATCATCTGATGACTTTACAAGACGGTAAATGACAGCATCACCTGCAAACAATCTAGGACGGCTACTCAGATTGTCTCCGATGTCGTTAATATAGACCAGGAACAAAGAGGGCCTGGGGAACGCCGGATATTACTTCTGTTTTACTGTGACTTTCCGTCTATTACTACGAACTGTGACCTTTCTGACAGGAAATCACGAATCCAGTCGCACAACTGAGGCGATACTCCGTAGGCACGCAGTTTGGTTAGAAGACGCTTGTGAGGAACGGTGTCGAAAGCCTTCTGGAAATCTAAAAATATGGAATCAATTTGACATCCTCTGTTGATAGCACTCATTACTTCATGAGTATAAAGAGCTAGTTGTGTTTCACAAGAACGATATTTTCTGAATCCGTGCTGACTATATGTCAATAAATCGTTTCCTTCGAGGTACTTCATAATGTTCGAATACAGTGTATGTTCCAAAACCCTACTGCAAATCGACGTTGATTATATAGGCCTGTAATTCAGCGGATTACTCCTACTTCCCTTTTTGGGTATTGGTGTGACCTGAGCAATTTTCCAGTCTTTAGGTACGGATCTTTCTGTGAGCTACTGGTTGTATATAACTGCTAAATGTGGAGCTATTTTATCAGCATACTCTGAGAGGAACCTGACTGGTGTACAATCTGGACCGGAGGCCTTGCCTTTATTAAGTGATTTAAGCTGCTTTGTTACACCGAGGATATCTACTTCTATGTTTCTCGTCTTGGCGGTTGTTCTTGATTGGAATTCAGGAATATTTACTTCGTCTTCTTTGGTGAAGGAGTTTCGGAAAACCGTGTTTAATAACTCTGCTTTAGTGGCACTGTCATCAGTGACTTCACCGTTGTTATCGCGCAGTGAAGGTATTGATTGCGTCTTGCCACGGCGTTCTTTATGTATGGCCAGAATCTCTTTGGGTTTTCTGCCAGATTTCGAGACAGAATTTCGTTGTGGAAATTATTAAAAGCATCTCGCATTGAAGTACGCGCCATCTTTCGAACTTCTGCAAAACTTTACCAATCTTGGGGATTTTGTGTTCTTTTAAATTTGGCATGCTTTTTCGTTGCTTCTGCAACAACGGTCTGACTAGTGTAAGATAGAAAGAATGTCCCCTACGGTTGAAAGTATTAAAACTCTAATAGTTATCTGCCGAAGCATTCACCACAAACTGCCAGAGTTTGAAGTGCTCATGAAAAGTAGAGAAGCTCAGATAATACTAGGTACACAAAGCTGGTTGAAATCTGAAATTGATAGCACTGAGATTTTTGAGGAAAATTTGAGTGTGTATCGAAAGGATAGGCAAATGCGAAATGGAGTTGGTGTATTTGTCGCAGTCCACCAAGACAGAAGCTAAAGTTGCATGTGAGACTGTTTGGGCAAGACTCAGTATCAGGGGTGGTCACAAAATGATAATTGGATTCTTCTATCGCCCCCACACTCATCTCCTGATGTAGCCGAAAACTTTAGAAGAAACCTCAAACCTTAGTTTACTTGTACGCAAGGTTTCCGAATCATACTGTAATCATCGGTGGAGACATTAGCCATCCAGCAAGTAATTGGGAAAATTACAGTTTTGTAAGTGGTGGCCGTGATAAGACTTGCTGTGAAACATTACTAAATGACTTCTCTGAAAACAACCTAGAACAGACAGGAATCCCACTCATGATGGACATATATTGCACCTAATGTCAACAAATAGGCCTGTCCTCTGTAAGGATGTCTACATTATCCGTTGCCATTGTGGCTGCGTCATTAATGCGGTTGTGGCAACATTGATTACCGAACTACAGACCACTAAACCAGCAGAAAGACATGTTGTTGTTGTTGTGGTCTTCAGTCCTGAGACTGATTGATGCAGCTCTCCACGCTACTCTATCCTGTGCAAGCTTCTTCATCTCCCAGTACCTACTGTAACCTACATCCTTTTGAATCTGCTTAGTGTACTCATCTCTTGGTCTCCCTCTACGATTTTTACCCCCCCATGCTGCCCTCCAATACTAAGTTGATGATCCCCTGATGTCTCAGAACATGTCCTACCAACCCATCCCTTCTTCTAGTCAAGTTGTGCCACAAACTTCTCCCCAATCCTGTTCAGTACCTCCTCATTAGTTATGTGATCTACTCATCTAATCTTCAGAATTATTCTGCAGCACCACATTTCGAAAGCTTCTATTCTCTTCTTGTCCAAACTATTTATCGTCCATGTTTCACTTCCATACATGGCTACACTCCACACAAATACTTTCAGAAACGACTTCCTGACACTTAAATCTATACTCGATGTTAACAAGTTTCTCTTCTTCAGAAACGCTTTCCTTGCCATTGCCAGTCTACATTTTATATCCTCTCTACTTCGACCATCATCAGTTATTTTGCTCCCCAAATAGCAAAACTCATTTACTACTTTAAGTGTCTCATTTCCTACTCTAATTCCCTCAGCATCACCCGACTTAATTCGACTACATTCCATTATCCTCGTTTTGCTTTTGTTGATGTTCATCTCATATCCTCCTTTCAAGACACTATCCATTCCGTTCAACTGCTCTTCCAAATCCTTTGCTGTCTCTGACAGAATTACAATGTCATCGGCAAACCTCAACGTTTTTATTACTTCTCCATGGATTTTGATACCTACCCCAAATGTTTCTTTTGTTTCCTCCACTGCTTGTTCAATATAAAGATTGAATAACATCGGGGAAAGGCTACAACCCTGTCTGACTCCCTTCCCAACCATTGCTTCCCTTTCATGTCCCTCGACTCTTATAACTGCCATCTGGTTTCTGTACAAATTGTAAATAGCCTTTCGCTCCCTGTATTTTACCCCTGCCACCTTCAGAATTTGAAAGAGAGTATTCCAGTCAACATTGTCAAACGCTTTCTCTAAGTCTACTAATGCTAGAAACGTTGGTTTGCTTTTCCTTAATCTAGCTTCTAAGATGAGTCGTAGCGTCAGTAAACTAGATAAAAATCAGAAGTGTCATATCTCAACGAGGAAATTGAAATTTTCAGCACACGGCAGGATCGTCTAGAGGAACTATGGCTTAAATGTAAAAGAATAGTTGACCGTGCACTGGATAGATACATATACCCCGCAGAACAGTTCATAATGAGAGTGAACCTCCATGGTATACTGTCACTATAAAGAAACTTCTAAAAAACAGAGATTACTGCATAATAGGTGTAAAACAAAGCGTAGGATTGTAGACAGAGGGAAACTGAATGAAATGGCTATCAAGAGGGCTATGGGTGATGTCTTCAACGACCACTTAGCAGGTTATTGTCAAAAGGTATTTCACAGAACCCATAGAAATGTAAATACTGTTAGTGGCACGAAAGTTAGTGTCCAGTCCCTAGCGAATGAGACAGTAACTGAAAGTGAGGGTAGGAAAGCAAAAGCTGCAATGGTTAACTAAAATGTTTCCTGTGTTTTCCTTTACAATTACCCCAATTTACTCCTCGTACCACTGAAAAGATGAATGAAAATATTAGTGTCAGTGGCGTTGAGAAACAGACGGAAGCGTTAAAACTGAACCCCTGCCAGATTCTGTACTGAATCTGCGGCTGAGTTAGCTCCTCTTCTAACTATAATCTATTGGAGATCCCTCGAACAAAAAACCGTACCCAGTTCTTGGAAAAAATTCACAGGTCACACCCGTCTACTAGAAGGGTAGCAGACGTGATTCAGGAAACTACCGTCCAATATCACTGACATCGATTTGTTGCAAAATCTTAGAACATATTCATGAGCTCAAACATAACGAGGTATCTTGAACAGCATGACCTCCTCAATTCCAACCTGCTTGGTTTCCGAAAACATCGATTATGTGAAACCCAGCTCGCACTTTTCTCACATGACGTACTGAAAGACCTGGATTAAGGCAGTCAGATAGATGCAGTGTTTAATTATTTCCGAAAAGCATTGGACTCAGTACCACACCAAAAGTACGATCATATGGGGTATCAAGTGAAATTTGTGACTGGATTGAGGACTTTTTGGTAGGGCGGACACAGCATATAATCTTGGATGGAAAGTCATCGTTGCAAGTAGAAGTAACTTCAGGTGTGCCCCTGGTAAGTGTGTAGGCACCCTTGCTGTCCATATTGTATACTAATGACCTTGTAGACAATATTAATAGTAACCTCAGACATTTTGAGCAGGATGAGATTATCTGTAACGAAGTACTATCTGAAAGAAGCTGCGTAAATATTCAGTCAGATCTTGACAAGATTTCAAAGATTTTAAGATTGGCAACTTGCTTTAAATGTTCGGAAATGTAAAATAGTGCATTTCACACAACGAAAAAACTTAGTGTCCTATGATTATATCAATGAGTCACAACTGGAATTGGCCAGCTCAGAAAAGTATCTAGGTGTAACACTTTGTAAGGATATGAAGTGGAATGAGCACATAGGCTGAGTCATGGGTAAAGCAGGTGGTAGACATGAGTTTGTTGGTAGAAAGCTGGCGAAGTGAAATTAGTGTACAAAGGAGACTACTTACAAAATGGTTCAAATGGCTCTGAGCACTATGGGACTTAACTTCTGAGGTCATCAGTCCCCTAGAACTTAGAACTACTTAAACCTAACTAATCTAAGGACACCACACACATCCAGGCCCGAGGCAGGATTCGAACCTGCGACCGTAGCGGTCGCGCGGCTCCAGATTGTAGCGCCTAGAACCGCTCGGCCACCCCGGCTGGCGACTACATACAAATCACTCGTACGACCGGTCCTACAATACTGTTCAAGTGTGTGAAACCCATACCAAATAGGACTAACAGGGGATATTGAACGCGTACAGAGAAGAGCAGCACGAATGGTAACAGGTTTGTTTGATCCGGAGAGTC
This sequence comes from Schistocerca cancellata, assembly GCF_023864275.1. Classification (NCBI taxonomy): domain Eukaryota; kingdom Metazoa; phylum Arthropoda; class Insecta; order Orthoptera; family Acrididae; genus Schistocerca; species Schistocerca cancellata. The sequence goes on along the minus strand of NC_064626.1, from coordinate 1,137,821,719 downwards.
TCACCGAGATACTGAAGGAGCTGAACTGGGAAACTCTTGAAGATAGACATAAACTACACGGAAAAAGTCTTTTAACAAAGTTTCAAGAGCCGGATTTAAAACATGACTCTAGAAATATACTAAAATACCCTAAGTATTTCTCACATAGGGATCGTCAGGACAAGATCAGAATAACTACTGCACGCAGAAGTATTCAAATAATCATTCTTTCCGCACTCCATACATGAACAGAAAGGGAAGAAACCCTACCCTCTGTCATGCACCTCACGGTGGTTTGCAGAGTGTAGATGTAGATGTAGATGTAGAAGCAATAAAATTTCACAATTGTAATCAGTCGACCTGTACAAATAACTGAAATCAACAATTTGTAGGAACATGAAGTGGAATGATAGATGATCGGTAAGGTAGCCCAGCTGCTGAGCTGCTTGATAACGTGCTTGCGTACCATGCAGAGGGCCCGGGTTCGATTACCGAACGGGTGGGAGAATTTCTCCGCTCGTGGACTCAGTGTGGTCTTTCCTTATCATCCTTTCATCATCACCGGCACGCAAGTCGTCCAGTGTGGCGTCACCTGAAATAACACATGCTTCACGGCGCCCGAACTACCCCTCATTGGGCCTCCCGGCCATCAATGCCAAACGATCGTTCTCATTGGGCCTCCCGGCCATCAATGCCAAACGATCGTTTTTATTTTTTTTAAATTTTTTTTATAGGTAAGGCAGGGAAATAGTTCGGTTCGTTGGCGTCATACTGTGAAAATGCAGTCAGTGTACAAAAGACACTACTTGCAAATCACTTGTGTGTCCCATCTTGATACAAAAAACACTCCTGGAAATTGAAATAAGAACACCGTGAATTCATTGTCCCAGGAAGGGGAAACTTTATTGACACATTCCTGGGGTCAGATACATCACATGATCACACTGACAGAACCACAGGCACATAGACACAGGCAACAGAGCATGCAGAATGTCGGCACTAGTACAGTGTATATCCACCTTTCGCAGCAATGCAGGCTGCAATTCTCCCATGGAGACGATCGTAGAGATGCTGGATGTAGTCCTGTGGAACGGCTTGCCATGCCATTTCCACCTGGCGCCTCAGTTGGACCAGCGTTCGTGCTGGACGTGCAGACCGCGTGAGACGACGCTTCATCCAGTCCCAAACATGCTCAATGGGGGACAGATCCGGAGATCTTGCTGGCCAGGGTAGTTGACTTACACCTTCTAGAGCACGTTGGGTGGCACGGGATACATGCGGACGTGCATAATCCTGTTGGAACAGCATGTTCCCTTGCCGGTCTAGGAATGGTAGAACGATGGGTTCGATGACGGTTTGGATGTACCGTGCACTATTCAGTGTCCCCTCGACGATCACCAGTGGTGTACGGCCAGTGTAGGAGATCGCTCCCCACACCATGATGCCGGGTGTTGGCCCTGTGTGCCTCGGTCGTATGCAGTCCTGATTGTGGCGCTCACCTGCACGGCGCCAACCACGCATACGACCATCATTGGCACCAAGGCAGAAGCGACTCTCATCGCTGAAGACGACACGTCTCCATTCGTCCCTCCATTCACGCCTGTCGCGACACCACTGGAGGCGGGCTGCACGATGTTGGGGCGTGAGCGGAAGACGGCCTAACGGTGTGCGGGACCGTAGCCCAGCTTCATGGAGACGGTTGCGAATGGTCCTCGCCGATACCCCAGGAGCAACAGTGTCCCTAATTTGCTGGGAAGTGGCGGTGCGGTCCCCTACGGCACTGCGTAGGATCCTACGGTCTTGGCGTGCATCCGTGCGTCACTGCGGTCCGGTTCCAGGTCGACGGGCACGTGCACCTTCCGCCGACCACTGGCGACAACATCGATGTACTGTGGAGACCTCACGCCCCACGTGTTGAGCAATTCGGCGGTACGTCCACCCGGCCTCCCGCATGCCCACTATACGCCCTCGCTCAAAGTCCGTCAACTGCACATACGGTTCACGTCCACGCTGTCGCGGCATGCTACCAGTGTTAAAGACTGCGATGGAGCTCCGTATGCCACGGCAAACTGGCTGACACTGACGGCGGCGGTGCACAAATGCTGCGCAGCTAGCGCCATTCGACGGCCAACACCGCGGTTCCTGGTGTGTCCGCTGTACCGTGCGTGTGATCATTGCTTGTACAGCCCTCTCGCAGTGTCCGGAGCAAGTATGGTGGGTCTGACACACCGGTGTCAATGTGTTCTTTTTTCCATTTCCAGGAGTGTAGAACTAACAGGGAATACTTAAAATTATACAAAGAAGGGTGGCATGAGTGGCCACAGGTTTGTTTGCCTCATGAGAGAGTATCGAGGAAATGTTGAACAACTTGTATAGATATGCCAGTTATTCCACGATAGTCTACTTACACAGCTTCAAAGAACGTTACTAAATGAAGAATCCTGTCCTGTCTAACTCTACCTCTCATGGTATCGCTTCCGTACGGACCGTTAACACAATATTGGAATAGTTACAGCACTCCAAGACTCATTTAAAGCTGTTTCACAGAGGAAGACCGCACTGCAGTTCCTTCTCTAAATCCTCGCACAAACGAAAAAAATGGCTGACAAGTAAATAAGTGTCCAAGGAATAGAAAAGCAACTGAAATTACTCAACAGAGGAAAGTCCACTGGACCTGACGGGATACCAGTTTGATTCTACACAGAGTACGCGAAATAACTTGCCCCCCCCCCCTCCCCCGCGAGGCTAATAGACGTGTACCGCAAGTCTATAGAGGAACGGAAGGTTCCAAAAGATTGAAAAAGAGCGCAGGTAGTTCCAGTTTTCAAGAAGGGTCGTCGAGCAGATGCGTAAAACTATAGGCCTATATCTCTGACATCGATCTGTTGTAGAATTTTAGAACATGTTTTCTGGAAACCCAGAATCTACTCTGTAGGAATCAACATGGATTCCGGAAACAGCGATCGTGTGAGACCCAACTCGCTTCATCTATCACAAAGCGAAAAAGTGGTCCAACTAAAACGTACATATTTCTTTACGTTCTACACGAATATGTAATAAAAAATGGGGGTTCCTATTTTTAAAAAACGCCGTTGATATCCGTCTGATCTATGGCAGCGCCATCTAGCGGGCCAACCATAGCGCCATCTGGTTTCTCCCTTCAAGCTAGACGAGTTTCGTTCTTTGTAGTTTTTTCGTTTGATGCTTATTTCGTGAGATATTTGGCCCTGTCACTATCAATGGACCACCCTGTATAAGTAGCATTTGGCATATTTTCAAAAATAACATTAAACTACTGCCTATGTTCGCTGCCTGAGCACCTTAAGTTGGAGGCGGGAAGGACATTTTTAAATATCATATTTGCCCTGCCATCGTCAGAGCCCATAGAAGTTTGGAAAGATGTAATTTTTTTCCGTGACCTCTGATAATAAAGCGTTGAGGAATAATAGAAATTGAGTGATAAAAATGATTTTGAAGAATTATATTTTCTCTTGTTATAAAGAAACTTAAAACTGCAAAAGTAGTAATTTATACCGAAACAATTTTGAAGTCTCGCTTAATATAACATTTCTGTCTTTTTTTGTTATTCGTAGTAGGAAACTAGCTAAAAAAATGGCTCTGAGCACTATGGGACTTAACTGCTGAGGTCATCAGTCCCCTAGAACTTAGAACTACATAAACCTAACTAACCTAAGGGCATCAAACACATCCATGCCCGAGGCAGGATTCGAACCTGCGACTGTAGCGGTCGCGCGGTTCCAGACTGTAGCGCCTAAAACCGCTCGCCCACTCCAGCCGGCGAAACTAGCGAAGTAGATGACTGCTCCTATGCAGTGTGTCCCAGGAGAACTGGTCAGTATGCAGGAATATGACACGAACAATAATTCGGAGTAAAGAAGTTTAGAAACAGGGGCTCTAAAGCCCATACCTGATGAATTATGAGCACTTCTCCGTCTTCGACAATGTGAAATAAATCTCTTCTACTGCAATCTCCTTGCTTTTCATATTTGAGAGGTGATAATACGAACCAAATCAAGAAAAAAATATCCTGTAAACATGGGCTCTCAAGTGCATACCTTAAAAGCTGTGAGCACCTTATCATCTTCGTACTGTCAAACACGACTCTTCTGCTGAATAAGCCTTCACAGCTCTTGAGATACGTCCTTTGGAGCCCATGTTTTGTACACTTTTTTTGGTTCAATTGAAATTCATGTCGTATATCTAAATACTGGCCACTCCTCCTGGGATACTCTGCATTAGCACTACTACGTGAACGTGCTGAAAAGTAATGACTCCGAGTTTTTTACACTACTGGCCATTAAAATTGCTACACCACGAAGATGAAGAGGTCCACACGCGAAATTTAACCGACAGGAAGAAGATGCTGTCTTATGCAAATGATTTGCTTTTCAGAGCATTCACACAAGGTTGGCGCCGGTGGCGACACATACAACGCGCTGACATGAGGAAAGTTTCCAACCGATTTCTCATACACAAACAGCAGTTGCCCGGCATTGCCGGGTGAAACGTTGTTGTGATGCCACGAGTAAGGAGGAGAAATGCGTACCATCACGTTTCCGACTTTGATAAAGGTCGGATTGTAGCCTATCGCAATTGCGGTTTACCGTATCGCGACACTGCTGCTCGTGTTGGTCGAGATCCAATGACAGTTAGCAGAATATGGAATCGGTGGGTTCAGGAGGGTAATACGGGACGCCGTGCTGGATCCCAACAGCCTCGTATCACTAGCAGTCGAGATGACAGGCATCTTATCCGCATGGCTGTATCGGATCGTGCAGCCACGTCTCGATCCCTGAGTCAACAGATGGGGACTTTTGCAAGAACACAACCATCTGCACGAACAGTTAGATTACGTTTGCAGCAGAATGGACTATCAGCTCGGAGACCATGGCTGCGGTTACCCTTGACGCTGCATCACAGACAGGATGACCTGCGATGGTGTACTCGACGACGAACCTAGGTGCACGAATGGCAAAACGTCATTTTTTCGGATGAATCCAGGTTCTGTTTACAGCATTATGATGGTCGCATCCGTGTGTGGCGACATCGTGGTGAACGCACATTGGAAGCGTGTATTCGTCATCGCCATACTGGCGTATCACCCGGCGTGATGGTATGGGGTGCCATTGGTTACACGTCTCGGTCACCTCTTGTTCGCATTGACGGCACTTTGAACAGTGGACGTTACATTTCTGATGTGTTACGACCCGTGGCTGTACCCTTCATTCGATCCCTGCGAAACCCTACATTTCAGCAGAATAATGCACGACCGCATGTTGCAGGTCCTGTTCAAAATGGTTCAAATGGCTCTGAGCACTGTGGGACTTCACATCTATGGTCATCAGTCCCCTAGAACTTAGAACTACTTAAACCTAACTAACCTAAGGACAGCACAAAACACCCAGTCATCACGAGGCAGAGAAAATCCCTGACCCCGCCGGGAATCGAAGCAGGTCTTGTATGGGCCTTTCTGGATACAGTAAATGATCTCCAGATCTTTCACCAATTGAAAACGTCTGGTCAATGGTGGCCGAGCAACTGGCTCGTCACAATACGTCAGTCACTACTCTTGATGAAATGTGGTATCGTGTTGAAGCTACATGGACAGCTGTACCTGTACACGCCATCCAAGCTCTGTTTGACTCAATGCCCAGGCGTATCAAGGCCGTTATTACGGCCAGAGGTGGTTGTTCTGGGTACTGATTTCTCAGGATCTATGCACCCAAATTCCGTGGAAATGTAATCACATGTCAGTTCTCATATAATATATTTGTCCAGTGAATACCCGTTTATCATCTGCATTTCTTCTTGGTGTAGCAATTTTAATGGCCAGTAGTGTATTCTGTCCTCAATACCGGGTAAGGTATTTCTCGGTCGACTTTCTCGCTTCGCTGACCCAAGCTGCAGCCCCTTGACCCTAGAGGGTTCGAAATTGTAGCGTGTAACATGGCAGTGTGCAACGCAGCTATTTCGGTGCGTGAGAAACAGCGTGCTGTTATCGAGTTTTGGATTCGAAGCGTCGCCCACACATGGATCACCCTCTCCTCTAGCATAACTAAGACAGACCACACACAAGCGTTGCAACATCTGCAACAATCTGGCCCCTTACTTCTCTGTCATCGATCACTCTCCGTACAGTCCCCATTTTACCCCATCTGAGTCTCATCTGCTTCCTAAACATAAAGAACTTCTTTGAGGACTTCACTTTGATAATGATGCAAGCGGAGATGAAGTCAAAAAAGTCAGTCTTTCTTCAGTGACGGTATCAACAAACTGGTGCCTCGTTGTGAGAAATGAGTTTATTGTCAGACTGACTACGTTGAAGAATAACTATGTAGACTTGAAAAACAAAAATGTAGAATGTTAATTAAGTTTGTTTTATTTAAAAAGCTTTAAGAGTTTTCGCACGAAACTTTTCAACACGCTCTCGTTAACTCCTTTTCGCTTTTGCTGAGAAATAAAATTTGTGCTTGTAGTCGTGACGTACTGTGTACTTTCCTGCGAATTATTACTTAGTCTGTGTTTGACAAACGTGGTTAGACACTGATTTTTGATTTTCTATAAATACAGTTCTATAAAAACAACGTCTACGTTCATACTCTGCAAACCAGTGAAGTGCGTAATAGAAACTACTTAGCATTATGCCACACGTTAGGGTACCGTTCCAGTCGAGTAAGGAGTGCGAGGAAAATGACAGTTTACATTTACATCTACATTTCTACTTCGCAAGCCACCCAACGGTGTGTGGCGGAGGGCACTTCACGTGCCACTGTCTTTACCTCCATTTCCTGTTACAGTTGCGTATGGTTCGCGAGAAGAACGACTGCCGGAAATCCTCCGTGCGCTCTCGAATCTCTCTAATTTTACACTCGTGATCTCCTCGGGAGGTATAAGTAGGGGGAAGCAATACATTCGATATCTCATCCAGAAACGCATCCTCTCGAAACGTGGACAGCAAGCTACACCGCGATGCAGAGCGCCTCTTTTGAGAGACTGCCACTTGAGTTTGCTAAACATCACCGTAACGCTATCACGCTTACCAAATAACCCTGTGATGAAACGCTCCGCTCTTCTTTGGATCTTCTCAATCTCCTCTGTCAACCCGACCTGGTACGGATCCCACACTGATGAGCAATACTCAAGTCTATGTCGAACGAGTGTATTGTAAGCCACCTCCTTTGTTGATGGACTGCATTTTCTAAGGACTGTCCCAATGAATGTCAAACGGTCTTACCAACAATTAATTTTTTATGATCATTCCACTTCAAATCGTTCCGTACGCATACTCCCAGATATTTTACAGAAGTAACTGCTACCAGTGTTTGTTCTGCTATCATATAATCACACAATAAAGGATCCTTCTTTCTGTGTATTCGCAATACATTACATTTGTCTATGTTAAGGGTCAGTTCCCATTCCCTGCACCAAGTGCCTATCCGCTGCAGATCTTCCTGCATTTCGCTGCAATTTTCTAATGCTGCAACTTCTCTGTATATTACAGTGTCATCCGCGAAAAGCCGCATGGAACTTCCGACACTATCTACTAGGTAATATATACAGGGTGTTACAAAAAGGTACGGCCAAACTTTCAGGAAACATTCCTCACACACAAAGAAAGAAAATATGTTATGTGGACAAGTGTCCGGAAACGCTTACTTTCCATGTTATAGCTCATTTTATTACTTCTCTTCAAATCACATTAATCATGGAATGGAAACACACAGCGACAGAACGTACCAGCGTGACCTCAAACACTTTGTTACAGGAAACGTTCAAAATGTCCTCCGTTAGCGAGGATACATGCATCCACCTCCGTCGCATGGAATCCCTGATGCCCTGATGCAGCCCTGGAGAATGGCGTATTGTATCACAGCCGTCCACAATACGAGCACGAAGAGTATCTACATTTGGTACCGGGGTTGCGTAGACAAGAGCTTTCAAATGCCCCCATAAATGAAAGTCAAGAGGGTTGCGGTCAGGAGAGCGTGGAGGCTATGGAATTCGTCCGCCTCTACCAATCCATCGGTCACCGAATCTGTTGTTGAGAAGCTTACGAACACTTCGACTGAAATGTGCAGGAGCTCCATCGTGCATGAACCACATGTTGTGTCGTACTTGTAAAGGCACATGTTCTAGCAGCACAGGTAGAGTATCCCGTATGAAATCATGATAACGTGCTCCATTGAGCGTAGGTGGAAGAACATGGGGCCCAATCAAGATATCACCAACAATGCATGCCCAAACGTTCACAGAAAATCTGTGTTGATGACGTGATTGCACAATTGCGTGCGGATTCTCGTCAGCCCACACACGCTGATCGTGAAAATTTACAATCTGATCACGTTGGAATGAAGCCTCATCCGTAAAGAGAACATTTGCACTGAAATGAGGCTTGTCACATTGTTGGACGAACCATTTGCAGAAGTGTACCCGTGGAGGCCAAACAGCTGCTGACAGTGCCTGCACACGCTGTACATGGTACGGAAACAACTGGTTCTCCCGTAGCACTCTCCATACAGTGACGTGGTCAACGTTACCTTGTACAGCAGCAACTTCTCTGACGCTGACATTAGGGTTATCGTCAACTGCACGAAGAATTGCCTCGTCCATTGCAGGTTTCCTCGTCGTTCTAGGTCTTCCCCAGCCGCGAGTCACAGGCTGGAATGTTCTGTGCTCCCTAAGACGCCGATCAATTGCTTCGAACGTCTTCCTGTCGGGACACCTTCGTTCTGGAAATCTGTCTCGATACAAACGTACCGCGCCACGGCTATTGCCCCGTGCTAATCCATACATCAAATGGGCATCTGCCAACTCCGCATTTGTAAACATTGCACTGACTGCAAAACCACGCTCGTGATGAACACTAACCTGTTGATGCTACGTACTGATGGAGACTACAACTCTGTCTCATTCCCATCTCACTACTGCTTCTCTTTCGTGTTCTTCGACTGTTATCGCGGCTCTACATTTTGCTCCCTCTCTGCTGTCTTGTAAGATAAGTCGCAGTCACTATTATATTGCGTGCTCCAAAATTTTTCCAGGAGCCAAACTGATCTTCCCCCGTCCGCTTCTACTAGTTTTCCTGTAAATAATTCGTGTCACTATTTTGCAGCCATGGCTTTTTAAACTGATGATTCAATAGTATTCATACCTGATAGCGCATTCTTCAATTGGAATCGTAATTATTGAGTTCTTCTTCAAGCCTGACGGTATTCCGCATTTCTCATTTACATTCCTTACCTGACTGAATAATTTCGTCGTGGTTGTCTCCCCCAAGGATCTCAGTAATGTCATCTACTCCAAACGGCATGTTCTGACACGTCTTCAGGGCTCTATTAAATTCTTCTCATAGTATCGTATCTCTCATTTTCATCTAGTTCCTCTTCTTTTCACACAATGTTATCTCGTATATCTTATACCATTCAGTTTCTGCGTATTTGATTGCTTGGGCTCTTATGGGTTCTTTCTTACCTCACTGTCACATTTCCCGGACTCTAAGCACATCTTGAGCAGAAGAGATTTCTGATTTCTTACAGTATCGGGTGCCCTAATTAACTGAACTGCACATTTTCAGTATCTGCCTTCTTGGTTAACACTTGCACCATGTTATTTATCTTTCCCTCCCTTGTTTTGTTTCCATTGCGAGTATTTTTTCTGATTTGTTTCTTAAGATTGCCGGCCGGTGTGGCCGAGCGTTTCTAGGCGCTTCAGTTTGGAACCACGCGACCGCTACTGTCCCAGGTTCGAATCCCGCCTGGGGCATGGATGTGTGTGATGTCCTTACGTTAGTTAGGTTTAAGTAGTTCAAAGTTCTAGGGGACTGATGACCTCAGATGTTACGTCTCAAAGTGCTCACAGCCATTTGAACCATTTTTCTTAAGATTGCCTCATTCTCAGTGAAATGAAATTTCTACGGCTGTAGACCTATTAGAATTATATGGAATTTTATTTATATGCATTTGAATGGGCTTGCTAAGTGTCTCCATCTACCTTGCCTATTGATACTAATATGACAGGTTTCGAGGCTGGTGGATGATTTTACACGTAATGTGTCTCCCAGTGTCGTTGATGGAGCCTAACGGAGAAAATGTATTTACCAAATAATCTTTTCCCGACCTATCTCTCACTTTGCTACCTGTGGATTTCTTTAGTAGGTAAACGCTTACGCATTTCGAGAAACGTTTGGTCACTACTAGAACTTGGGTCACTCGACTTATAGATCTTGCTAACAATTCTAGTAGATGAATGGCCTCCGTGTTTTTTTTTTTTTTTTTTTTTCCAAACCTTCAGCAGTAAACTGTGTTTCACAGTGGTTGATTTAGTTTTCCGATATTTTGGCCGTTGAAAGATATGCAGTCCTGCCTCGGCTTCTCTGAATATTATTGTGGTGTAAACTCCTAAAACAGTGCAGAGCTGTGTATACGAGGCCTTCTATGACATGTTCGAATGTACGCAATTTCAGCTATGATTTATGTTTGTTAGTTCATATCTTCAGTACTCTGGTGAGTGTCACGTATTATGTTCTGATTTCCTGCTCTCCAGCGCAACCCTTACTGCCTCTTCAGTAACGACACACGCTCGACGTCCTTCCTCTGTCACCGTATATTTCTTGGAATCTTCCATCAAAATGTTGCTTTCTAGTACTGACAGTTGACCTTCTATTGTTCACGTTTCAGTGGTAAGCTTGACAGCACAAGACTGTATTCGCCTGGTATGCACTTCATCCCGAAATCGAAAACTTGCTGACGATGTAGCCAATCCCCCGTGCCACAATTTACTTGTTAACAAGAAAGAAAAAACAATATTGGAATGCCTGTATTGTTAAGAAGAACAATGCAATGATCCTTCGGGCGTATATACATGTTCAAAGGATTAGGCACTGCGGCGACTACACTCTTTATGAAATACATGAAATGTAATCGCAGTTGCTAATACGAACAACAGTCAGCTGAATAAGTGAATGACGACAGAGAAAGAGATTTTCACTCTGCAGCGGAGTGTGCGCTGATATGAAACTTCCTGGCAGATTAAAACTGTGTGCCGAACTGAGACTCGAACTCGGCACCTTTGCCTTTCGCGGGCAAGTGCTCTACCATATCCTTCAGTCTGTGGATAAGCCATGGTTGCGCAATATCCTTTCTTTCAGGAGTGCTAGTTCTGCAAGGTTCGCAGGAGAGGTTCTGTAAAGTTTGGAAGGTAGCAGACGATGTAGTGGCACAAGTAAAGCTGTGAGGACGGGGCGTGAGTCGTGCTTGGGTAGCTCATTTGGTAGAGCACTTGCCCGAGATAGGCAAAGGTCCCGAGTTCGAGTCTCGGTCTGGCACACAGGTTTAATCTGCCATGAAGTTTTCGACGACAGAGAAAATTTGTGCCCGACCAATACTGGAACTGGATTTCCCCTCTTTACGCGAGTGATCGCTTCAACAGCTTTCTTTTCCACGCGCTTTACCGTTTTCCTTTTTTGTTTTGTTTTGGTGCTCTACCAACTTTTTTAAAGCAAATAAAAATCTACATTGCTCTTCGTAAAATAAAATATTTCTTGAAAACGCAAATAAGTATACTTTCTGAATGTCACTTTGTTATCCCATAAGCGGTGTAATAAGTAGTAGACGTAAACGCTTCTTTCCATGCAAAACAGTAACGGATCATATTCCTCTTCGTGGACGCATTCCTCGCCGATCCCGCTTTATCTCATGTTGGACCCGGGCGTGTCTTCGCGTGTGACAGTGGATCCTCTCCACTCTCCTGGTCCTTTCTTGTTCAGAATCATCGTATTTGCTAATTACATTCTCTTACCCGGTACTTCCCAACCAGGTGGGGGATCAGACAAGGCCGGACTAAAAGATTTGCGTCATATGTTCGATATCTCGGATTTTGGAAATTCGATAAGTGACGTTGTTGTAGTAAGGCCCAAAAATCTAGCACATTCTAACCGCCCTCTCGGAAAAAATAAAGTACAATCCGCCCCCGATTCCACGTTACTGCATTGATCTTCGTTCAGGGAAAATATGTTATATTCGGGAGAAGTAGCATCCGTGGTTTAATTTCTTGGGGCACCACCCGACGGAGGAAAGTGACTTTTTGACCAAACACCACACTGCCGCTGAAGGCCCGCAAAAATGGCTCTGAGCGCTATGAGACTTAACATCTATGGTCATCAGTCCCCTAGAACTTAGAACTACTTAAACCTAACTAACCTAAGGACATCACCAACACCCAGTCATCACGGAAGGCCCGCATGTCATGCGGTGGTCGTCTGTATTAATGACATTGCACTGCCGGCATAGTGGCGTATCCGTCATGTGAATTGTATTTAACCTGGAATGTGTCACGTGTTTCCCATTTACAAGCTGATACAACAGTGCACGCCTATCTGTATCAAGGTGTACATGGTGCACTGTGCGCCATACCACTGACCATGTCACTGTTGGTTGCCGCCTCTCTATGGCCCTGATTGGCCTTCCTCTAGTTAATATGCGATATACACACATCAAAAAAGTTTTGCATCACCCCGGTTCCCAGAACTCCTGAAGATAGACGTTGACTGTGGATACTGTATCACAGACACAGTCACTTTGACTGTTCAAGAATATCACAAAATCCGTCCAAAGATGTAAACAACCATGCATGAGCAGCGCCTATTAGAAGGAAGGGGTCCGATAGCCGATCAGTTCCAGGCATTCCACCAGGGAGGAGGTACACGGTTCATGTTGTCTATAGTTTGCGACCGAACTGCTGAATCTTTCCATCAGTAAATGGGGTATGTTCTCCACTGACTCGGTTGTTTTAACCCCCTCCACTGACGGAATGACCCACTTCCCAATTCTGTATGTATAAAACCAATACGGACTTGTAGCTGTCACGCCTTTGCGCTTACTGCTACGTGTTTTGACTGTAAATAGCTCAGTCCCAATGGTAAGAGGCAGTAGTGAATTCACGTAGTTAATATTTGAATCCAGCACAGCTGCCACAAGCTCAGCTCACTTTTACTCCACTCCTACCCTCACCATTGCACCACATTAACTAGGTGCTACCTTGCTAAATTCACTAGCGTATACATTTTTGACCGTTACTCGCCAGTATTTACCTAATGATTAGTACACTCCTAACCGGACTATTTCCCTAAGAGCTGTGATGATTGAACGGGTTCGATCCACGGCCTACAGTGCCCTACAGTTTACACGGTAACACTGCCTACCTGACCCACTTAACTTGGTAGTGAGCTTATGTATCCAATCACCACTGCTGGCAGCAGTGGATAATCCTATCAGCACGACGAGAGCAGCAGACTTACCGTCGAATCCTCCTGAAAATACTTATAACTACAGTCGCCAGCTCTGAAGGAGCAAAAGAATAAATCAATTTTTGGGCTCGTCTCAAAGTGAAATGGCTTGAGTTGAATTTAAACTTAATTCTGAATATTACTATTTCTGATCATTCTAGATGATTCTACAAAGCAAATACTCTCTCAATTTCTGTGAGGTGGCTTGGTAATTACTACCAAGACAGGTTATGCAACTTCGGTTAACAAAATTCTATCCTTCAACTTATTTAATGATCTTGGATATTACTCTTTGGACCATTGATACAGAATTAGTTAAGTGACTTTACTTGAAAGGTTGCTCAGAAAAATTTAAGTAACTGTAAATAGGCGACTCATTCTGGTGTGACCATTGCTCTTTTCAACATTCTTATACGCTAAAGTATTCTACAACCAAAAGAATTGTAAACGAAAGAGGCGATGGTGGCCTCAGTCTGATTTCACTATACTATGTTTGAGGTTACTACACTTTACAATGAACAACATGCGTCGTAATTTTACTCATTACTATATTCTGTCCTCTGCACTTGCATAAAAGAAAACTGGTATTCTCCTTTTACAAGTATACAAAGTTCGACTTAACAATTGCAAGCAGTCTTGCCTTGGGTAGACGTGTCGGTGCTGGTGGTGAGATGCATGTGGCTAACGCAGCTCTTCATGCCTCATGCCCTTAATGGCGGCTGGAACAATGAGCTGTAGCACTCGTATAAGCTACTGCACGTCCGCCATAAAATCTGGGCACAGGAACTCTTACAATCAGCCCCAGTGGCATAAAGGCGGCTTCAACAACCATTCGTCGCGTTTTACTCCAAAAACGGCGACGATATTCGCCTCTTCGCTGTTGCACAATCACTTTTGCGTGAGCACAGTTACGCACGTCCGATCACGTCAACACTCCCCAGGCCATTCCGTTGTTCAGTCCCTGTGTCTCCAGCTACCCCTAGCTACGCTCGTATCACCAAGAGTGGGGGCGTTCCCCTACCACCTTTTTACCGAAATCATTTAGTATTTAAGAATATTTATATTTACTACCCTGGAGTCCATACCAGTCATAATAATTTACTACTAGCGCTTTACAACATTAAATTATACAGTAATAACTTATAATTACCAAGAAAAAGAATACATTTGACTCCAAGAGCTTAGTGCATTGTCTGACAGGCAGCGCTAATTCCCAGTTTCGCCAATAGATGGCATCAGGGTGCACTCCCTGGCAGTCTCACACAAGCGCGCCCGTTTCCGACGCGCGGGCTCCAAATTACTGTCAGCCCACCATCATTTCAGTTCCGTTACAAGTTCAACCACGCCTAGACGGTCAATACCGCGGTTCGATCGCGTCCGCATTGTTACTGTGTACCAGGAAGGGTTCTCAACAAGGGTAGTGTCCAGGCGTCTCGGGGTGAACCAAAGCGATGTTGTTCGGTCATGGAGGAGATACAGAGAGACAGGAACTGCCGATGACATGCCTCGCTCAGGCCGCCCAAGGGCTACTACTGCAGTGGATGACCGCTACCAACGGATTATGGCTCGGAGGAACCCTGACAGCAACGCCACCATGTTGAATAATGCTCTTCGTGCAGCCACAGGACGTCGTGTTATGACTCAAACTGTGCGAAGTAAGCTGCATGATGCGCAACTTCACTTCCGACGTCCAAGGCGAGGTCTATCTTTGCAACCACGACACCATGAAGCGCGGTACAGATGGGCCCAACAACATGCCGAATGGACCGCTCAGGATTGGCATCACGTTCTCTTCACCGATGAGTGTCGCATATGCCTTCAACCAGACAATCGTCGGAGACGTGTTTGGAGGCAACCCGGTCAGGCTGAACGCCTTAGGCACCCTGTCCAGCGAGTGTAGCAAGGTGGAGGTTCCCTACTGTTTTCGGATGACATTATGTGGGGCCGACGTTCGCCGCTGGTTGTCATAGAAGACTCCGTAACAGCTGTACGATACGTGAATGCCATCCTCCGACCGATAGTGCAACCATATCGGCAGCATATTGGTGAGGCATTCGTCTTCACGGATGACAATTCGCGCCCCCATCGTGTACATCTTGTGAATTTTCTTCACGATAACGACATCACTCGGCTAGAGTGGCTAGCATGTTCTCCAGACATGAACCCTATCGAACGTGCCTGAGATAGATTGAAAAGGGTTGTTTTTGGACGACGTGACCTACGAACCACTCTGAGGTATGTACGCCGAATCGCCGTTGACGAGTGGGACAATCTGGATCAACAGTGCCTTGATGAACTTGTGGATAGTATGCCACGACGAATACAAGCATGCTCAATGCAATATGGCGTGGTTCTGGGTATTAGAGGTACCGGTGTGCACAGCAACCTGGACCATCACCTCTGAAGGTGTCGCTGTATGGTGGTACAACACGCAACGTGTGGTTTTCATAAGCAATAAAAAGGACGGAAATGTTGTTTATGTTGATCTCTATTCCAATTTTCTGTACGGATTCCGGAACTCTCGGAACCGAGGTGATGCCAAACTTTATTTGATGTGTGAATATCACGTGCCGTTGCTGTCCTGGTAGTCGGCAGTTCTTTACGTAAATAGCAGCGTTCCACAGTAAAGGTTTGCGTGCAGGCATGCGACGGTGAGATGTGAGCTATCATTACCGGCACCAGACGAGAGAAAGGTACCAGTCAGACTTTCCTGGTGTGTCCACATCTTGATCATTGTGCTTACATCGATCGCCACTGCCCAATCGTTGACTTGGACTAGCCCTAAAAAGCCGGCCTGTGCCCACAAAAGTATCCTAATGTCGCCAGGTTTCGGAGCCCCAACATCCCTTGCATTGAAAGAATCAGACAAATTTGGCTATCCGTCCACCACTTATGGCCAGGCACAAGCTTTGTAAGTCGTCATTCCTGCGTCACAGCCCTTACTCCTACAAACATTTTGCAATCCCCGTACAGGGGAGGACATTTAAATTGAAAGTCGCTGCCGGTATTGGCGGATAAATATGATATTGAAGTGCCTATGCTGTAACCTCCACACAGAAAAAAAATAATATGAATAATATTCTCATTTAGTGTAACATCCCAAAAAATAAATTGCGTAACTATCAATAATAGAATGTGACTAATCTCTCAATAATAAAAATTGTCGCTCACTTATAAATTTTCAATATTTGACTGTGAATTTAACCTAGAAAATTTTGGACGTCAGCAGTGCTGCGTCATGACCCTGAAAGATCATTCTCAATAAAAAAAGAAAAATTCCTACCTCAATGAAGCCGCCGGATAACGCATATATATCTGCTCTTACAATAAATTTTTCTGGCACAGCCCTCTGAAATGCTAGCCGATGGATTTGTCATTTATGAAAAGAAACAACTGATTTTCCTTTTGCAATAATCGGGATGATCATGGATTGGAGATATTAGTAGCCGACCGCGGTGGTCTAGCGGCTCTAGGCGCTCAGTCCGGAGCCGCGCGACTGCTACGGTCGCAGGTTCGAATCCTGCCTCGGGCATGGATGTGTGTGATGTCCTTAGGTTAGTTAGGTTTAAGTAGTTCTAAGTTCTAGGGGACTGATGACCTAAGATGTTAAGTCCCATAGTGCTCAGAGCCCTTTGAACCATTTGAATTTTTTAGATATTAGTAAATTCTTTAAATTGAAATGAATGGTTGTTAAAAGTTACTTTTTATGAGAAAGATTATTATTAGGACATTTTTAAAACATTTACATGGGACTTGAGATAACAATACTACATATGCGCGAGGTTGCTTTTACCTTATACAATAATGCTCAGGCTCCGGCATCGCTGCACCACCGGCCCAGCCAACACGATACACCAGACCAGACTAGACTGCTCGCTAGCAACAACTTACTCATACAGCTACACAGTTCCTACTGCAGTCAACACTGCTCTCTGGTCTGAGATTCTCTTACACCTTACATATCGCAGGCAGCGCGTGAGCAATACATCGAAATTACATCTGCTCGGACCTCTTACAATGCTGTTAAGAAGATCGGTGTAATATTCCTTCAGACAATACCTGGTTCGTGTGGCGGTCTGGCATTCGAGTAGCGGTCTGGCAGAAATTTTCATTGTTGTCTTTCCCTTATACAGCTGATGGTTGTTCGTATTCGCAACTGGGAATGCATTTCATGTACGAATGAAAATTTTTATGATTAAAACATCCTCTGCAATTGCACTGGTGTTCAACTGTAGCGGATGTTTTAATCATGAAGATTATATGTAACAGTTTTGGATGTCACCCCCACTAAAAATTAATAAATGAAAGGTCCAGTGATAGTTTACTACTACTAATCTTCGCCCTGCTAGATAACAGTAGAACTTCATGAACCTCGGTATTACAGGTAGAACTTCTTTCGCTATTACTTAATACTTTTGCTTTTAGCGTGTTCTCTTATCACTCCCAAAGGCAATCGCTTTCATATTATCTCCTTCATTTCCTTTAAGTTGAGATAAATACACACACAAGCTGTAATTTGTTCCACACAAGCTACAAAGAACCTCTTGTTTGCGATTTTAGTGTGAAAATATTTGAAAATTACTTCTCTTTTAATTTATCGCAAGTCTGCTTCCCAGACTTCTGTCCATGATCATTCACAGTTTTTCTTCAACAAGCTGTGCAGAGCTTTATGGTGCATCACTTGTTTGTCTGCAAGATGATGTCAGAACATTCACGGACCAAACGATGTTCTTAGCTGTTTCTTTCGACCAGGTTGCTGTAACCTTCATACTGTTAGAAACAAAAACAGATCCTGAGAAATAACTATCAGAGTAATTATGTAGACCAAAAATTTCGTTTCTAGGGATTCCTATTCTGATCTTCTTAAGTTTAATTCTTTCTGTTCAGTGTCAAGTTCCTTAAGGATCTCTTCAGATGTTGCAAATTTTGTTCCCAGTAGTGATCACGGTCAGGTCATCGAATCACAGAGAGGTACATTATAACAGATTTTTCCCTTCGCAATCTCCAAAGTTTTGGTAAATGCTGAATCTTCGAAATCAGTCATATCTGTGCACAGTAGCTTTCACAGGGGGTGTCAGGATAAAAGATAGAGCAAGCAGCTGTTCATCCAATGTTGCAATTGGAACGCGAGAGAATCTTAATAAATGACAGTGACTGCCGTTTGCTTTAGGCTTTGTCCACGCGCAAAATGCCCTCTTCGTGATTTCATCACCCATCCCAAGAAAACTAAAAGTGGGCCGGACACTTCTCTAAGATCTCCCCTATGACTTTACGTGTGCAAAGTTTTAGGTGGATAACGAGATAGTAGGCGTTAGGCGTGAATCCTAAAGTGGGAGATCTGCATATTAATTAATGTGACAGGAGGGTGTCCGGCCAAAACAGTCTTTCGTTTTAACATGGTAATTTATTTCATAAAAACACTGGTAATGATACTCATGAGAAAGGGACAGTGAAAGTGTTAATAATTTGTACCTGTACGAACTTTCCGATATATTATTATGGACAACAGTGTTAGTCCACTACCTGACAAAACTGCACCCAGTTATCTCAAATCCAGATCAAGAACTCAAATTTAACCCCACAAACTGGTGACTAAGCTGGGCACTAGTATGAAATTCCATAATTGCGGAACAGAATTAACTAGCTCGCCAATGCTGCCTTTTAACTCTCCTTATAACTCGAGATTAAAACCGCTGGCGTGGAGGTGGCTCTCCAGAGAAGACGAGGGCATGTTACGATATCTGCAATACTGTCCCCTGGTCGTCTTCTAAGATGCTATCCTCTGTGCGGTTTCTGGGCCTAATTTTTGACTCCAGGTTGTCATGGCTGCCACACCTACGCGACTTGAAAGCCAGAGCCCCGAAGGCACTGAGCATCCGCAAGTGCCGCAGCCACAGGTTTTGGGGAGCGGACAGGGCGCGTCTCCTTCAGTTTTATGGAGCTTTTGTGCGTTCACGGCTGGACTATGGGTGCACAGTGCATGGGTCAGCGAGGCGGTCTTATTTGCAGATCCTTGACGCTGTCCACCGAGCTGGGATTCGACTGGCCACGGGTGCTTATCGGACCAGTCCCATACCCAGCCTCTTTGCTGAGGCTGGGGAACCGCCACTTACCATCCGGCGGAAGCTCCTGCTGGTGCGCCAGGCTTGCAAGTTGCTTGCAGCTCCCACCTCGCCTGCTCACCATCTTGTTGCTCATCCACCTCTGGACCGCCTTTTTTCCCACCGTCCCCGGGCTACGTTGCCGTTTGGGATCCGTGTACAACGTGTGTTAAGAGTCCCTCGGTGTGGAGTCTGTACAACCCCAAATCCTGGGTTTTAACCGCCTGCCACCCTGGTTACTGAAGAGGCCCGGGGTGATTTTAGATCTATTGCAGTACAAGAGAGATTGCACTCCTGCCACCGTTTTTAATGTAGCATTTTCTGCTATTTTATCTGAGCACCACGACTATGTAGCTGTTTTTACGGATGGGTCGAAACAAGGAGATTCCGTTGGTTACTCTGTTGTTTTTCCGGATCGTGTCCTCAAGGTCCGACTGCCTCAGACTTTTAATGTCTTTATTGCAGACTTGTCTGCGATCTTGCGGGCACTGGAGCAGATGAGACATTCTACCTGTCCTAAATTTCTTGTCTGTTCCGATTCACTAAGTGCCCTTCACTCTTTGTAACGTTTGTATCCAGCAGATAAAATAGTCCAGACTATCCAGGATGCCCTCCTCCACATACAGCGATTGGGGAAGGTGGTGGCTTTCTGCTGGGTTCCGGGGCATGTCGGCATTGCTCGGAATGAAAGGGCAGATCTCGCAGCCAAGGAGACGTGTCTCGATCCACAAGAATCTCAGTGTGCTATACCCCTGCACGCACTCACCTCGCTATTGAGCTCACGAGTCATGCGTCGGTGGGAGGATGAGTGGCTGGAAATGACTGACGATAAGCTCTGTATAGTCAAGCCCACAACGCCTGTTTGGTGTACTTCCTTTCAGCCCCGTCGACGGGACGAGGTCCTCCTCACTCGGCTTCGGATAGGCCACAGCCCTATGACGCATGGCTTCCTGCCCCGGCGGGAGGACCCTCCAATGTGTGGTGCTTGTGGCGTCCAGGCCACTGTGCGCCACGTTTTATTGGATTGCGTTTTATTTTCTGACCATCGGGCCGCGGCTGACTTGCCAGCGGACCTGCCATCTCTTTTAGGAAATATTCAAATTAATGTGGTTAAAGTTTTAGAGTTCTGTGCCATGTCAAATGTTTTTACAAAGATTTTAGGGAGTGGATCTTAATTTGCTCACTGTGTAACAAACTCGCCCATATTTTATGTAAGTGGCCAACCAATGACAATTTACTGTGGCATTCTTGTTGCTACGTTTTCCCTTTCCTTACGTTCTACTTTCTTATGTAGCTTTTTCCTTCTTTTCCGGCTTTCTTTGCGTGTGTGTTTCAGTTTTATTAGGTATGTCCACATTCGTTCCCTTTAATGTGTGTCAGGGCGCTGATGACCTCGACATTGAGCGCCCATAAGCTCCAACACACACACACACACACACACACACACACACTCTCTGCACCGACTGAATTCTCCCTGTCAGACTCACCACCGACTGGAGTTAGCCCACTAACCTCCATGGACTACCCACAGGTACTCTATGGACCACAAATGATGGAGGTCAAGACGTGAATCTCCACGGAGCGCCGGTGAATGATAAAAATTTTGGCCTTCGTTTTTGCTCTGCGCTCGGCATCTATTGCCAACAGCAAAGGTTCAAAACACTGCGGCCCAATAGCGAGATTTCCCTCCAACATAGAGATAATCGTCCAGACAGCGTATCACCTTCAGATCCAAGTCACATTGCAAAACTCTTCTCTTCTGCTTGAAAACGTCTGCACCAGCTCTGTGTTCGTGACGCCACACTCCAACAGACCAACTTCGCGTCTTCACACCTGTGGACTTAGCCTCGACTCAGAGGGTCTCTGGAATTAGGAAGTACTGCTGCATCTCATGTTTTCATAAGTGGACACTGGCTGTCTACAAAGCTGGCCTGCAAAACATGAGAAAGCACCGCTCACCAGCAGCTTGTGGTGCCTGTGCCCCCTCTGGCGCCCCACTCACCTTCCCAAAGTTGTAACCCAGACAACGCATATTGGCCCCCTGGGACCATGTTGCAGTCCTAATTCCTCGAAGTCAATCCTTGTCCCTTTGTCCTCCTGTTGAGCGTCACCGTGACATTTTCATTTCACTCGTCTCTGCTCCAGCGCACTGTGTCTTCCCACACACGCAAAAGGATTCAGAAAACAGCTAGTCCTTCACTTTGTTAAAGAAAGGAAATGACACAGGTCTCTGTATCACCGGTCGATGCGGTCTAAGATCTCTAACAAGTATTTTCTTACTGTAATCCCCATCGTTCTCATTCTCTAAATTATTAAACTGACATCAAAGTTAATTCATACCTCATAAATTGGTAAGAGATGGAACTGATCCCCCATGGTACACAGAACAGGTCCGAACGCTGTTGCAGAGGCAACGGAAAAAGCATGCGAAGTTCAGAAGAACGCGAAATCCCGAAGATTGGCTAAAATTTACAGACGCCCGAAATTTGGGACGGACTTCAAGGCGAGATGCCTTTAATAGGTTCCACAACGAAACATTGTCTCGAAATTTGGTAGAGAATCCGAAGAAATTCTGGTCGTATGTAAAGTACACAAGCGGCAAGACGCAGTCAATACCTTCGCTGTGCAGTGCCGATGGTACTGTTACCGACGACTGTGCCGCTAAAGCGGAGTTATTGAACGCAGTTTTCCGAAGTTCCTTCACCAGGGAAGACGAATGGAATATTCCAGAACTTGAAACACAAACAGCTGCTAGCATGAGTTTCTTAGAAGTAGATACCTTAGGGGTTGTGAAGCAACTCAAATCGCTTGATACGGGCAAGTCTTCAGGTCCAGATTGTATACCGATTAGGTTCCTTTCAGATTACGCTGAAACAGTAGCTCCCTACTTAGCAATCACATACAACCGCTCACTCACCGATAGATCTGTACCTACAGATTGGAAAATTGCGCAGGTCGCACCAGTGTTTAAGAAGGGTAGTAGGAGTAATCCATCGAACTACAGACCTATATCATTGACGTCGGTTTGCATTAGGGTTTTGGAGCATATACTGTATTCAAACATTATGAATCACCTCGAAGGGAACGCTCTATTGATACGTAATCAGCATGGTTTCAGAAAACATCGTTCTTGTGCAACGCAGCTAGCTCTTTATTCGCACGAAGTAAAGGCCGCTATCGACAGGGGATCTCAGGTTGATTCCGTATTTCTGGATTTCCGGAAAGCTTTTGACACCGTTCCTCACAAGCGACTTCTAATCAAGCTGCGGGCCTATGGGGTATCGTCTCAGTTGAGCGACTGGATTCGTGATTTCAAATGGTTCAAATGGCTCTGAGCACTATGGGACTTAACATCTGAGGTCATTAGTCCCCTAGAACTTAGAACTATTTAAACCTAACTAACCTAAGGACATCACACACATCCATGCCCGAGGCAAGATTCGAACCTGCGACCGTAGCGGTCGCGCGGTTCCAGACTGAAGCGCCTAGAACCGCATGGCCACTGCGGCCGGCCGTGATTTCCTGTCAGGAAGGTCGCAGTTCGTAGTAATAGACGGCAAATCGTCGAGTAAAACTGAAGTGATATCAGGTGTTCCCCAGGGAAGCGTCCTGGGACCTCTGCTGTTCCTGATCTATATAAATGACCTGGGTGACAATCTGAGCAGTTCTCTTAGGTTGTTCGCAGATGATGTTGTAATTTACCCTCTAGTAAGATCATCCGAAGACCAGTATCAGTTACAAAGCGAATTAGAAAAGATTGTTATATGTTGTGGCAGGTGGCAGTTGACCCTAAATAACGAAAAGTGTGAGGTGATCCACAGGAGTTCTAAAAGAAATCCGTTGGAATTCGATTACTCGATAAATAGTACCACTCTCAAGGCTGTCAATTCAACTAAGTACCTGGGTGTTAAAATCACGAACAACTTCAGTTGGAAAGACCACATAGATAATATTGTGGGGAAGGCGAGCCAAAGGTTGCGTTTCATTGGCAGGACACTTAGAAGATGCAACAAGTCCACTAAAGAGACAGCTTACACTACACTCGTTCGTTCTCTGTTAGAATATTGCTGCGCGGCGTGGGATCCTTACCAGTTGGGATTGACGGAGGACATCGAAAGGGTGCAAAAAGGGCAGCTCGTTTTGTATTATCACGTAATAGGGGAGAGAGTGTGGCAGATATGATACGCGAGTTGGAATGGAAGTCATTAAAGCAAAGACTTTTTCGTCGCGGCGAGATCTATTTACGAAATTTCAGTCACCAATTTTCTCTTCCGAATGCGAAAATATTTTGTTGAGCCCAACCTACATAGGTAAGAATGATCATCAAAATAAAATAAGAGAAATCAGAGCTCGAACAGAAAGGTTTAGGTGCGTGCGCTGTTCGGGAGTGGAATTGTAGAGAGATAGTATGATTGTGGTTCGATGAACCCTCTGCCAAGCACTTAAATGTGAATTGCAGAGTAGTCATGTAGATTTAGATGTAAAAAGGCATTCAATTTGTTTGCCACATTTCATAACACTCTGCTATGGTATGACAGAGATTTAGGAACCAGATTTTAAATTGTAAGACATTTCCAGGGGCAGATGTGGACTCTGACCACAATTATTGGTTATGAACTGTAGATTAAAACTGAAGAAACTGCAAAAGGGTGGGAGTTTGAGAAGATGGGACCTGGATAAATTGAAATAACCAGAGGTAGTAGAGAGCTTCAGAGAGAGCATTAGGTAACGATTGGCAAGAATGGGGGAAAGAAATACAGTAGAAGAAGAATGGGTAGCTTTGAGAGATGAAATAGTGAAGGTAGCAGAGGATCATCATCATCATCATCATCATTTAAGACTGGTTATGCCTTTCAGCGTTCAGTCTGGAGCATAGTCCCCTTTATAAAATTCCTCCATGATCCCCTATTCAGTGCTAACATTGCTGCCACTTCTGATGTTAAGCCTATTACTTCAAAATCATTCTTAACCGAATCCAGGTACCTTCTCCTTGGTCTACCCCGACTCCTCCTACCCTCTACTGCTGAACCCATGAGTCCCTTGGGTAACCTTGCTTCTCCCATGCATGTAACATGACCCCACCATCTAAGCCTGTTCGCCCTGACTGCTACATCTATATAGTTCATTCCCAGTTTTTCTTTGATTTCCTCATTGTGGACACCCTCCTGCCATTGTTCCCATCTACCAGTGGTGTAGCGTGAGGGGAGACTTTGAGACTTAGTCTCCCCTGTATTCGTTCTTAAAAAAGATGCAATAGTAATTCATAACAAAAATGTAAACAACTTTCTACTAAGGGCTCTAAATGTGCTGAAGACATCAGTTTTGCAGCCCGCGAGTCTTCGTGTATTTGCCTGCGTGAGACTCGACTGCTCCCAGTCTCTGCCTCCCTTCCCTTTCCTGGCTGCGTGCGCCTGCGCGCTTTAGTGGCTTTCTCGGCTCCCCTCCACTTTCCCTCTTCCATGAAGGCCGGTGCGCTGCACTTGCTAGCAGGTATCGAGACTAGTCTCTGCCGCTTGTATGCTGGCTTTTAACAAGGATGTGAACAGTCGCGCGGTTTGTGTTCATAGTCATTTTTGTGTGATTTTAGTGCGTATTTTCGTTGTATCGCCAACATGAGAGAGCCAGCAACTGAACACCTTATAGAATTTTTATTAAAAACGCCTTTTTCTACATTAACGTACGAAAAAAAAGTGCGAATTGAAGGACAAACTTTTCAGACTGTCTGGTACGAAAAGTGTACTTGGCTGACTGCAAATGCAGTTAATAACAGATTATATTGTTATATATGTCTTCAGTTGGTTGGTGAAAATGAATGGTGCAATGGGAGCATTTGTACAATAAGGAACTTTGACAGGAAAGCACAAGAGCATCAGATATCAGAACGTCACCTGCAGAACAAAGACTCATTTCAGTTATTGGACAAAAGTGGAACTGAGCACTCCCTTTCTGAAGCCGCTCGTCTGACAGCAATAAAATACAACGAACAAGTTGCATCCAACAGGAGAGTATTGGCTCGTCTTATTCAGGCAATTGTATTTCTTTGTTAACAAGAACTAGTCTTTCGCGGCCATCGAGAAGACGAATCCTGCAGCAAAAAAGCAGCTGCTGGACTCGTTGGATTTACTAGCTCAAGGAGAGCAGTTAATTCGAGACCATCTGTCATCCTCTTCAACCATTAAAGGAACTTCTCCAGATATACAGAATGATGTAACAGAAATGATAACTCTGGCAGTTAATGAGAAAACATAATCTGAAATTCAGAACTGCAATTTAATTTCGATTCTGGTTGATGAAACATTAGATGTGTCATGCAAGACTCAAATGAGTATAACATTCAGCTACCGTATTGTAGACAAAACTGAGGAGAGATTCGTTGGATTTTACGATGTTTCTGAAAATAAAACTGCTGAAGGTTTGTCAAACATTATTCATGCAGTATTGAAAGTATGGAATGTGAAAGGAAAAGTGGTTAGTCAAATATATGGTGGCGCTTCAGTAATGGCGGGCAGAGAAAGAGGACTACAACAATTGGTGAAATAGTTCTGTCCTTATGCGCTGTTTGTTCACTGTTACACATACCAACTGAATTTGAATTTAGTACTGTTACATGCCCCCAAAATCATAAGACAAGTAAGCATGTTTGTAAGTGATCTTACTGCATTCCATTCGTTTTTCAGCAAATCATCAAAACGAACTGTATTACTAACTGAGAAAGGTTTAAACTGCCACATGGAAGCAACACTCGCTGGAACTTTCGTTCCAGAGCAGTTTCAACAATACCTAGTCATTTCTCAGAGCTATATCGTGTTTTTGATTATATAATTGATGATACAGACTCTCAGTGAGACCCAGAATCTTTGAGCTGTACACGACAGATGGACGATCCTACGTTTGTCTACATGCTTTGCTTCTCCCGAGGGTGCTTTGTTTATGTTGATCACCTCTTTAATGTTCTTCAGTCAAAATCTGTCAGTATAACTGCTTGCCACAACGAAATAAGAAATGTTTTGAGAAACTTACGACAATTAAGAATTGAAACATTCGTTGATGAATGCATTAAATTCAGCTTGTGTTTGAATGGCAACTTATCGTTCTGTGACAGTCAAAAGACATCTCTCAGGGCACTAACTTACGAGATACTGGATTTGCAAATTGTTCAGATGGAAAAAATATTTCAAGACTTTCCCCAAATTCAGTTTGTTGAACTTTTGAATGAAAAGTGTTTCCCAAACTGCCAAAAAGAATTCCCAAAGTTGACACTGCTTCAGTTATTAGAACAGAACCCTTTTTTTCAAACAAGAACAACTTGAAAATGAACTGTGTAACATATACGCTGATAAAAAGAACACTTATCTCCAAGAATCCTCTTAAAGTACATTGTCAACAATGATTTAGACTCTGTTTATGAAGAAACAACGAAGTTCCTGCGTTTGTTCGACCCTGCCCGCAACTACACCAAGCAGTGAAGAAAGCATAAAAGACACTACTTGGAGAGCTATCCAGTGATCAGATCTTTGTAGACCGAGTTATGGACTTATTCGTGTAAAGAAAAGACAGGCGCATTGCACTTGTGTACAAGAAAATATAAGTGCTTCTTCTCTTGCTGCTGGAGTACTACAAATTTGTCATCGTTTCTTGAACAAGTTAGTTATTATTATTATTGGCGGTGGTAGTGGTCGTAGTAATAGTAGTAATAGTTGTTGTTTTATTTGATGCATTTTGTTTCATTTGTTTAAATTATTGTTTATTGTACTATTTTGTCTCCCTACAATAACTATAGAGTCTCTCCAACCTTTACAACCACGCTACGCTACTGCCATCTACTAGTACCTGCAATCATCCTAGCTACGTTCATATCCGTAACCTCAACCTTATTGATAAGGTAACCTGAATCCACCCAGTTTTCGCTCCCATACAACAAAGTTGGTCGAAAGATTGAAAGGTGCACAGATAACTTAGTCTTGGTACTGACTTCCTTCTTTCAGATGAGAGTAGATCGTAGCAGAGCGCTCACTGCATTAGCTTTGCTACACCTCGCTTCCAGTTCTTTCACTATGTTGCCATCCTGTGTGAATACGCATCCTAAGTACTTGAAACCGCCCACCTGTTCTAACTTTGTTCCTCCTATTTGGCACTCAATCCCTTTATATCTCTTTCCAACTGACATTACTTTCGTTTTGGAGATGCTAATCTTCATACCATAGTCCTTACATTTCTGATCTAGCTCTGAAATATTACTTTGCAAACTTTTAATCAAATCTGCCATCACAACTAAGTATCCGCATATGCGAGACTGCTTATTTTGTGTTCACATATCTTAATCTCACCCAGCCAGTCTATTGTTTTCAACATATGATCCATAAATAATATGAACAACAGTGGAGACAGGTTGCAGCCTTGTCTTACCCCTGAAACTACTCTGAACCATGAACTCAATTTACCGTCGACTCTAACTGCTGCCTGACTATCCATGTAAAGACCTTTAATTGCTTGCAAAAATTTGCCTCCTATTCCATAATCTCGTAGAACAGACAATAACTTCCTCCTAGGAACCCGGTCATATGCCTTTTCTAGGTCTATAAAGCATAGATACAATTCCCTGTTCCACTCGTAACACTTCTCCATTATTTGCCGTAAGCTAAAGATCTGGTCCTGACAACCTCGAAGAGGCCTAAACCCACACTGATTTTCAACCAATTTGTCCGCAACTAATACTCGCACTTTCCTTTCAACAATACCTGAGAAGATTTTACCCACAACGCTGATTAAAGAGGTACCTCTGTAGTTGTTACAATCTTTTCTGTTTCCATGTTTAAGGATTGGTGTGATTACTGCTTTTGTCCAGTCTGATGGAACCTGTCCCGACTCCCAGGCCATTTCAATTATCCTGTGTAGCCATTTAAGACCTGACATTCCACTGTATTTGATGAGTTCCGACTTAATTTCATCCACCCCAGCCGCTTTATTGCACTGCAATCTATTGACCATTTTTTCCACTTCCTCAAATGTGATCCTATTTCCATCATCATTCCTATCCCATTCTACCTCTAAATCTGAAACATTACTGATCGCATTTTCACCTACATTGAGCAACTCTTCAAAATATTCCCTCCATCTGCCTAAGGAATCCACAGGATTCACCAGCAGTTTTCCTGACCTGTCGAAAATACGTGTCAGTCTCTTCTTATCTCCCTTTCGAAGACTGCTAATCACACTACAGAATGGTTTTCCAGCAGCTTGACCCAAAGTCTCCAATCTGTTTCCAAAGTCTTCCCAAGATTTCTTCTTGGATGCTGCAATTATCTGTTTGGCTTTGTTTCTTTCTTCAACATAACATTTTCTGTCTACCTAAGTTCTAGTATGTAGCCATTTTTGATACGCTTTCTTTTTCCTTTTACAGGCTGCCTTGACTGTGTCACTCCACCAAGCTGTTTGCTTCATCCTACCTTTACACACTACTGTTCCAAGACATTCTTTAGCCACTTGTAGTACTCTGTCCCTGTACCTTGTTCATTCCTTTTCCAATGACTGTAATTGACTACATTCAACTAACTGGTACCTTTCTGAGATCACTGTTATGTACTTGTGCCTAATTTCCTTATCCTGAAGTTTCTCCACTCTTATCCTCCTACATATGTAACTGATCTCCTGCACTTTCGGCCTCACAATACCAATTTCACTGCAGATTAAATAGTGATCAGTGTCATCAAAGAATCCCCTGAATACACGTGTGTCCCTCACAGCCTTCCTGATCTGTTATTATATACTCAATGACAGATCTGGTTCCCCCGCCTTCCAAAGTATACCAGTGAATGTTCTTATGTTTAAAAAAGGAGTTTGTGAAATGTAAGCCCATACTAGTACAGAGATCCAAGAGCTGTTTCCCGTTCCTATTGGCCTCCATATCCTCTCCAATTTTTCCCATAACCTTTTCATACCCTTCTGTTCGATTTCCAATCCTGGCATTAAAATCACCGATGAGCAGAACACTGTCCTTGTCCTTTACTCTAACAACTATGTCACTGAGTGCGTCATAAAAACTATCCATCTTATCTTGATCTGTCCCTTCACAATGCGAATATACTGACACAATCCTAATTTTCTTGCTAGACACTGTCAAATCTATCCACATCAGTCGCTCGTTTACATACCTTATTGCATCTACGCTGGGTTCCATTTCTTTCCTGATGTAAAGACCTACACCCCATTGGTGCTATTCCTGATTTTACTCCTGACAGGTAGACCTTGTATTCTACCACTGCCTCTACTTTCTCACCCCTTACCCTAATGTCACTAACAGCTAAAACGTCCAACTCCATCTTACTTGCAGCCTCTGCCAGCTCTACCTTCTTCCCAGAGTAGCCCCCATTGATATCAATAGCTCCCCATCTCGTTACCATTCGTTTGCCGAGTCGTATCTTAGGAGTCCCCGGTTTGTCAATTAGAGGTGGAACTTCGTCACCTCCAAAGGTCCGAGGCATTTTCCTCTGATTGTTGCCAGCATCGTATTTAAAGTACCAGGGAAGCAGGTTGCTAGCCTTACTTGCCCCAGGTCCCATTGAGTTTCACCCCTAACGGTTGAGGGACTAACCGGTGGATTTTGTAGTCTTTGCCGTCTGAGAACAAAGGTGACCACGACTCAGAATAAGTCCGAGATGCCGAGGGTTATTCCAAAGTAACTGGTATCCCGACTGTCAGGACCACTTACTTGGCCACTCATGGTTGATGAACTAGATCATGACAACAGGAACCCACACCATGAACCACCAGCAGAGGATCAAGTAGGTAAAAAGACGAGGGCTAATAGAAATCCCTTGGTAACAGAAGAGATATTGAATTTAATTGATGAAAGTAGAAAATATAAAAATGCAGTAAATGAAGCAGTCAAAAAGGAATACCAACGTCTCAAAAATGAGATCGACAGGAAGTGCAAAATGGCTACACAGGGATGGCTAGAGGACAAATTTAAGGATGTAGAGGCACATATCACTAGGGGCAAGCTTTTGACAATGTTGACTGGAATACTCTCTTTCAGATTCTGAAAGTGACAGGGGTAAAATACAGGGAGCGAAAGGCTATTTACAATTTGTACAGAAACCAGATGGCAGTTATGAGAATCCAGGGGCATGCAAGGGAGGCAGTGGTTGTGAAGGGAGACAGGGTTGTAGCCTATCCCCAATGTTATTCAATCTGTATATTGAGGAAGCAGTGAAGGAAACAAAAGAAAAATTCGGAGTTGGAATTAAAATCCATGGAGAAGAAATAAAAACTTTGAGGTTCACCGATGACATTGTAATTCTGTCAGAGACAGCAAAGGACCTGGAAGAGCAGTTGAACGGAATGGACAGTGTCTTGAAAGGAAAATATAAGATGAACACCAACAAAAGCGAAACGAGGATAATGGAATGTAGTCGAATTAAGTCGGGTGACGCTGAGGGAATAAGATTAGGAAATGAGACACTTAAAGTAGTAAAGGAGTTTTGCTATTTGGGGAGCACAATAACTGATGATGGTCGAAGCAGAGAGGATATAAAATGTAGACTGGCAATGGCAAGGAAAGCGTTTCTGAAGAAGAGAAATTTGTTAACATCGAGTAGTGATATAAGTGTCAGGAAGTCGTTTCTGAAAGTATTTGTATGGAGCGTATGGAAGTGAAACATGGACGATAAATAGTTTAGACAAGAAGAGATTAGAAGCTTTCGAAATGTGGTGCTACAGAAGAATGCTGAGGATTAGATGGGTAGATCACATAACTAATGAGGAGGTATTGAATAGAACTGGAGAGAAGAGAAACTTGTGACACAACTCGAGTAGAAGAAGGGATCGGTTGGTAGGGCATATTCTGAGGCATCAAGGGATCACCAATTTAGTATTGGAGGGCAGCGTGGAGGGTAAAAATCGTAGAGGGAGACCAAGAGATGAATACATTAAACAGATTCAGAAGGATGTAGGCTGCAGTAAGTACTGGCATACTTGCATAGGATAGAGTAGCATGGGGAGCTGCATCAAACCAGTCTCTGGACTGAAGACCACAACAACAACAACATGTATGTAAACCTTGCAACATGGGTGATCCTCTTAAGCAAGGCAGAGGGCCAGCAATAAGTAAAATTTTGCACCCACCAACTCGGCGGATTAATTTATAACTGTCTGTCTTGTCCAAATGACTGTCCATTTTACTGAGTATTAATGACTCTAGTAACTCCACAAATTTAGTGTATAAGTGACATTTTATTAACACATATAAACAAATCATTCAGTCCCAAGGATCCCTCCCTGAGCTTATTCTAATGCTAGAGTGAGTGCTTAAGGCGTATCCTTCAGAATTGGGAAATGTATTAACAATATGAATGAATTAGGACTTGTATTCCTTCAAATCAGATGCAAACAATTCTTCTCCCATAGATCAGAGGAAACATTACATAAAACATAATAAATTCTCCACTCTATGCAACATTTAATATGCGTCCTTGCCCATACAATCATTTTAAGAAAAACACTCTGACTGGAGGCCCATTCTTATTCTATACCCCATTAATGCTTCATGTTCAGTGGTGGGTACTCTAGAATAACAATGTACATGTGAAAATCAAATTTTGTAAGTAATCTCACCATTAGGTGCAACCAAAGTACGGTTAACATTGTCCGTAATGTGCAGAGAGTCTGAACATTACCAACTCATACATTTGTCAAATACACAAAACACCACACATTAACATATCATCAGAGAACATTTTCTTACTTCTACCCATGTTATGAGATCTCTTCTCCGCTAAGTGTATGCTGCATTAAATGCTACCTATCAGATAGGCTGGTGTATGTAGTTATTGAACTGTTGTCTGTGAAACATGGTTAGTGTTCATGACCAAGACAAACAAATATAGAAATAATCATACGTGTACTGGTAAATGCTTGGTTCCTAATATGTGTAGTTTGGCATACTCTCACACTGAAAACATATAAACTATGAAAAAAAAACAGAATAATAACATTATATATAATAGACATTACATTGGCATTATTTATTTACAAAATCATCGAAACTAAAACGAGTCTGGTCCTTTAAATACATTCTTTGTTTGCAACACACGAACAGTGGGTTTACAACCATCACACGAGTGCAGTGAGGTTCACTTAAGGTACAATGTACTATGGGAGGGCAGGTAGCCATCTCGTCATCGCTAGCAGCTGGTTCAGAAAGAGGTGACTGTGTTGCTGTGCGGCATCATTACGGTTCAGGTTTTGTGGCTATCATTATTTCAGCTTAGCAGTTCCTTGCCCACTGGCGCATGACCAGGAACAAGCAGCCAGCAGTGTTGGAAAAATTCTTACAGATGTAACAGGTGTTGATTATCATTGTTAACTCTACTGTAACGCTCCTTCGTGGTGGACTGGATGGACAAACATTTTGCTGTCCAAAGTAGTTTCAAATTCACACAGGTTATGATGATCGGGGGCGCTTGCCAAGGCAGATGGCAGGAGGAAGTCCTCGTGGTGAGAGCAGAAATATTTGTTAACTGTTGCTACCTATCACAGAACTGCTTGATGGGGCAGTCTGGTTAATGTACACTGCTTTACATCAGGAGAATAGAACCACGAGTGACATGGTGAAACTTGCACTTTCGTTCAAGAAGTGCCTGTGTCAGGAATCTGTTAGACGTTGCCCAACACGACCTTAACCAGTTCATAATACTCTCTTAGATTATGAGAATCCCATGTCGTCATCGTTCCACTGAAGCAGAGCGGTAATTACCTTGGCTGCCACGCCAGTCAACTGTGTGTCCCCCACTTGCGTCTTTCCAGAGTGCTCCACTGAGCTCTGCAACTGCCAATGGAGTCCAGTACCCTGCTGAAAGCTCCCCATCAGCCGGGGCCGGCGCCCTTGAGCGCTGTCAGTGACAGCTGGGACCAGCCTGCTGTCTGACTGGCTCGCCCGTTATGTCACTGCCTCCCCTCTGCATGTCTCTTGCTGCTCGGGTCTACTGTTGCGTCATGCATTATTCCTAAAGTCCATGCTAGTAACACTCATGCAGAATGGATAAAATTTAAATATTGTCCTGTACCAACAGTTGCCATTATCCCGTAGGCCTTGCCTTCGACGCTGTTTACTCTCACAGTCTCCCGTAGACAAAAATGTCTCAAACACACAAATATTTCTGCCACTAATTCTTCCTTCCAATAAATTACTGCACAAAGCCAAGCTGGGATAGTTATCATGTTACCTTCAACGTCAACCTTATGTACCTTTATGCAAAACATTGGATATAGCTTTCTCTTCCGTTACTATTAGACATGTCCTCCCTTTTCGTAACCTCCTCTTTACTCTTATTGGTTATATTTTCCACTGTAGTGCTTCTCTAGTACTCTAATAAACATAAAAGCACATACTTTATATCACAATGTAACTGTAACACTAATCCTTCATTTCACCTCCATCAAATTCTTAATATCCCCATATGTCAAGCAATACATCGCTCCTCTTACCTCGTGTCAAATATTACCAAAGAT
The DNA here is from genome assembly GCF_023864275.1 of Schistocerca cancellata. Classification (NCBI taxonomy): domain Eukaryota; kingdom Metazoa; phylum Arthropoda; class Insecta; order Orthoptera; family Acrididae; genus Schistocerca; species Schistocerca cancellata. The sequence continues at coordinate 1,137,787,828 of NC_064626.1, read as the reverse complement.
ACTTTCGCTACAATCATACAAGTGAACAGAAAGAAAGATTCCTGGGAATGGAGAAAGAAACATTCAAGATAAATCAGACACAGTCTACCAGTTAACATTAACTTATGATCATACACTATTCATAGCAAAAGACAAATTACCTAACATAATTTCTAATATACACGGTATCCTCAGAAATAAACTACTTAATTTTACTCTCTATGCAGTAAATTCAATGCAGAATTGAAAAGTCACTTCCTTCTACAGTACCAATGATTTAGACGAATAGTTTTTAGACCAGGCCCATAACCTCTATGTTAGCTGCTTTTCATCCTGTTCCGATTAGACTGCAGATCGTTGTGCTCATTATTACCATAATGCAATCACATAATAGCCTCGGTTATTTGCCCATTTGAGTGGTCCAACTTGCAGCTCATTTACATGCCTTTGCCTTCTCTCCTTTCTCTCTACGCATTCGATCCACCACGTATCTTCGTTGTACGTCCTACATTAATTAAAATTTTCTTTTCTTTGCCCAATCAAAGACCACCGAAGATTCTTGTGCAGTTTGTCCTGAAACAACCAAAGGAGTTGAGTAACGGAGAAGGGTTCGTCGCGGTATAAATTTTGTTTCTCTCCAATGCGGTAAGTACTCGGACCGGGTTCTCGAATCCAGTCTGCTGCAGTGCCAATAATTTTATCATCTCGTCTTTAGTACACTGACAGAAACAAAATCGCAACACAAAAACTAAAATAGAGTAATGAAATTTCGGGAATACATTTGTCTAGGTAACATATGAAACCGATTAACATTGCAAGATCAGAGGATAATGTAAGCGCGAGATGAGCGATTGAAAACGTGAAATCCTGATGCATTAGTAACCAGTGTAGCCGCCCCATTGTTGGATGCAAAAGTTCATGCATTGCGTTGCACAGTTGCTGGATGTCAGTTTGTGGGATAGAGTTCCGTGCGTGTTGCACTTCGCCGGTCAATAACAGGGCCGTTTAATGGTGTCTGAGGATGACACTGGAGTTACCATCCGATGCTGATCCAGATGTACTTGACTGGAGACACATCTAGTGATCGAGCGGGCCACGGTGACATGTCGACATCCTGGAGAGCATACTGTGTTACAGCAACGGTATGTGGGCGAGCGTTATCCTGTTGAAAGACATTCCCTGGAATATCGTTCATAAATGACAGCACAGTGGGTCTAATCATCAGATTGTTTCACAGAGGAAGACTGCACTGTAGTTCCTTCTCTAGATTGTCGCACAGATGACAAAATGGTAGATATCGAAATAGACGACAGAGGGATAGAGAAACAATTAAAATCGCTCAAAAGAGGAAAGGCCGCTGGACCTGATGGGATACTTGTTCGATTTTACACACAGTACGCGAAGGAACTCGCCCCCCGTCTTGCAGCGGTGTACCGTAGGTCTCTAGAAGAGCGTAGCGTTCTAAAGGATTGGAAAAGGGCACATGTCATCCCCGTTTTCAAGAAGGGACGTCGAACAGATGTGCAGAACTATAGACCTATATCTCTATATCTCTAACGTCGATCAGTTGTAGAATTTTGGAACACGTATTATGTTAGAGTATAATGACTTTTCTGGAAACTAGAAATCTACTCTGTAGGAATCAGCATGGGTTTCGAAAAAGACGATCGTGTGAAACCCAGCTCACGCTATTCGTCCACGAGACTCAGAGGGCCATAGACACGGGTTCCCAGGTAGATGCCGTGTTTCTTGACTTCCGCAAGGCGTTCGATACAGTTCCCCACAGTCGTTTAATGAATAAAGTAAGAGCATATGGACTATCAGACCAATTGTGTGATTGGATTGAAGAGTTCCTAGATAACAGAACGCAGCATGTCATTCTCAGTGGAGAGAAGTCTTCCGAAGTAAGAGTGATTTCAGGTGTGCCGCAGGGGAGTGTCGTAGGACCGTTGCTATTCACCATATACATAAATGACCTTGTGGATGACATCGGAAATTCACTGAGGCTTTTTGCGGATGATGCTGTGGTATATCGAGAGGTTGTAACATTGGAAAATTGTACTGAAATGCAGAAGGATCTGCAGCGAATTGACGCATGGTGCAGGGAATGGCGATTGAATCTCAATGTAGACCAGTGTAATGTGCTGCGAATACATAGAAAGATAGAGCCCTTATCATTTACCTACAATATAGCAGGTCAGCAACTGGAAGCAGTTACTTCCATAAATTATCTGGGAGTACGCATTAGGAGTGATTTAAAATGGAATGATCATGTAAAGTTGATCGTTGGTAAAGCAGATGCTAGACTGAGATTCATTGGAAGAATGCTAAGGAAATGCAATCCGAAAACAGAGGAAATAGGGTACAGTACGCTTGTTCGCCCACTGCTTGAATACTGCTCAGCAGTGTGGGATCCGTAACAGATAGGGATGATAGAAGAGATAGAGAAGATCCAACGGAGAGCAGTGCGCTTCGTTACAGGATCATTTAGAAATCGCGAAAGCGTTACGGAGATGATAGATAAACCCCAGTGGAAGACTCTGCAAGAGAGACGCTCAGTAGCTCGGTACGGGCTTTTGTTAAAGTTTCGAGAACATACCTTCACCAAAGAGTCCAGCAGTATATTGCTCCCTCCTACGTATATCTCGCGAAGAGACCATGAGGATTAAATCAGAGAGATTAGAGCCCACACAGAAGCATACAGACAATCCTTCTTTCCACGAACAATACGAGACTGGAATAGAAGGGAGAACCGATAGAGGTACTCAAGGTACCCTCCGCCACACACCGTCAGGTGGCTTGCGGAGTATGGATGTAGATGTAGTAGATGTAGGTTGAAGCACAGATCTGTAGTTAGGGTGTGGGATAACCACGAGACTGCTCCTGCTCTCATACGAAGTCGCAACCCATACCACAACTTCGGTGAGGTTCAGTGTGTCTAGCATCCAGACAGGCTGGTTGCAGGCCCTAAACTGGCCTCCTTCCAACCAAGACACTGCCGTCACTGCACCGAGGCGGAACCAGCTTTCATCAGAAAACGCAACAGGCCTCCATCCTGACGTCCAATGAGCTCTCGCTTGACGCCAATGAAGTCGCAAATGCCTATGGTCTGGGTCCAATGGAACGTACACTATAGGGCTTCTGTCTCTGAGCTGTCCTTGAGGTAATCGATTTATAACATTCCGTTGGGTCAGTGTGGTCCCAACTGCTGCTCAAATGCCTGCTGCAGATGCTGGTACGTTACGCCAGAGCCTTACGCATAACACGACGGTCTCACCTCTCGGTAGCGCCATGTCGTCGACTGGAGACCAGTCTTGTTGTGGGCGTACATTCCCGTGAATCATGCACAGCGGCTGCATTCCTACCAAGTCTTTCTGCAGTATCGCAGAAAAACATCCGCTTCTCGTAACCCTGTTAGACGAACTCGATATAACGCAGTGAAGGGTTGATAATGGTGACTTTATCGTATTAAAGACATTCCTGACTAACATCAACTCACCACGTCGAATCTCAAAAGCATGTAACGCTCGCTATCATTACAGCAACATGCCGCGAGATTGGAATAGAGTTTTGGTGTTGCGATTTTTTTCCATCAATATAGTAATCGTGTTTCGTTTGTGGCCAGAAAATCTTCAGAAATTTTTCTCGGAATCCCATAAATGACGAGCACTTCTTTATGGCTCGTAGCAGCCCATTCAGTGTGTCCAGGTCGAGGTATGTCATTATGTGCTCGAGGCATTCCCATTCTATTTTCTTGAGAAGCATTTATTAAACTGCCGTACCCGAGACACCGGATGAATTGAAGTCCCATCGACCTTAAACATTTACGGTAATGTCTACTGCACGCAGTTTTACACTTCTAACTCTTTCGTCGTCAGTACACCACCTGCTCAGCCACGGATTGAACCAGCAAAAGCATCACACAAGTGTTCTCGATTTGATTTGGCCAAATTTAGAGATAACACTAATCAAGTCATTACTGAGAATATAACATTCTATGTTCATTAAGGTGAGGTTGATCAGACGTTCTTATCCCATTTTTAATACGCTTTGCCGCGCGGAGTGGCGGCGCGGCTTGAGGCGCCATGTCACGGATTGCGCGGTCCCTCCTGCCCGAGGTTCGAGTCCTCCCTCGAGCACGGGTGTGTGTGTTGTTCTTAGCTAAATTAGTTTAAGTAGTGTGTAAGTCTAGGGACCGATGACCTCAGGAGTTGGGTGCCTTAGGAATTCACACACATCTGAGCATCTAATACGCATTAATGTAAAAAAAAGTTCTACACTGCAACTGTCAATCATAAAAGACGGATAAAAGATTGTTGCCACATTTGGGAAACACGATTATAATGAATTCTCAATTAAAATTTTGTAAAATTGCAGTTCAGTGGCTCGTGATTTTGCTGTCAATAGCAGCAGTCACATTTATTTAGAGCAGCTCAGCTAACTACACCAGTTCGTCATCTAGGTTTTCTTCCAAATTGTCTGGGTAAGCACTGATGTTAACTGGAGTTCTTTCAGTATCTCCTCCGCTGTTGTTGTTGTGGTCTTCAGTCCAAAGACTTGTTTGACGCAGCTCTCCATGCTGCTCTATTCTGTGCAAGCCTCTTCATCTCCGAATAACTATTGCAACTTATATCCTTACGAATCTACTTACTGTACCCATCTCTTGGTCTTACTCTACGATTTTTACCTGCCATACTTCGCTCCAGTAGTACTACAGTAGTGCAAGTTTATATGCCAACTAGCTCTGCAGATGACGAAGAAATTGATGAAATGTATGATGAGATAAAAGAAATTATTCAGGTAGTGAAGGGAGACGAATATTTAATAGTCATGGGTGACTGGAATTCGAGAGTAGGAAAAGGGAGAGAAGGAAACATAGTAAGTGAATATGGATTGGGGCTACGAAATGAAAGAGGAAGCCGCCTGGTAGAATTTTGCGCAGAGCATAACTTAATCATAGCTAACACTTGGTTCAAGAATCATGAAAAAAGGTTGTATACATGGAAGAACCCTGGAGATACTAGAAGGTATCAGATAGATCATATAATGATAAAACAGAGATTTAGGAACCAGGTTTTAAATTGTAAGCCGGCCGCGGTGGTCTAGCGGTTCTAGGCATGCAGTCCGGAACCGCGCGACTGCTACGGTCGCAGGTTCGAATCCTGCCTCGGGCATGGATGTGTGTGATGACCTTAGGTTAGTTAGGTTTAAGTAGTTCTAGGTTCTAGGGGACTGATGACCAAGGGCGATGTACTTGAGGACAATTTTATGGAAATGGAAGAGGATGTAGATGAAGATGAGATGGGAGATATGATATTACGTGAAGAGTTTGACAGAGCACTGAAAGACCTGAGTCGAAACAAGGCCCCCGGAGTAGACAACATTCCATTAGAACTACTGATGGCCTTGGGAGAGCCAGTCCTGACAAAACTCTACCATCTGGTGAGTAAGATGTATGAGACAGACGAAATAACCTCAGACTTCAAGAAGAATATAATAATTCCAATCCCAAAGAAAGCAGGTGTCGACAGATGTGAAAATTAGCGAACTATCAGTTTAATGAGTCACAGCTGCAAAATACTAACGCGAATTCCTTACAGACGAATGGAAAAGCTGAAAGAAGCTGACCTCGGGGAAGATTAGTTTGGTTCCGTACAAATGTTGGAACACGTGAGGCAATACTGACCCTACGACTTATCTTAGAAGAAAGAATAATGATAGGCAAACATACGTTTCTAGCATTTGTAGACTTAGAGAAAGCTTTTGACAATGTTGATTGGAATACTCTCTTTCAAATTCTTAAGGCGGCAGGGGTCAAATACAGGGAGCGAAAGGCTATTTACAATTTGTACAGAAAGCAGATGGCAGTTATAAGAGTCGAGGGGTATGAAAGGGAAGCAGTGGTTGGGAAGGGAGTGAGACAGTGAGTTCTAAGGACTCCGACTTTTTTCTAATTAACTCCTCACCCGAAATCGATGAAACTGGCGTTACTTCTCGTTGTAATCGCCCTGCAGACGTACATATTTTTCACAACGCTGACGCCATGATTCCATGGCAGCGGCGAAGGCTTCTTTAGGAGTCTGTTTTGACCACTGGAAAATCGCTGAGGCAATAGCAGCACGGCTGGTGAATGTGCGGCCACGGAGAGTGTCTTTCATTGTTGGAAAAAGCCAAAAGTCACAGGCTAAAGGAAAGATGAAATCGCAAAAATCTAAAGTTGTGGAAACAGCTAAAAAATATTTTATACGATTTACTTGCTATGTGTAATTTACAACATAATCAAAAGAAAGTGAAACCTCGCTTAAGAATCATCTTCCATAATGATTGATTACTAAGGCTAGTCGCCGAAGTGGCGTCCATTTGAGCGACTTGCACCAGACTCGTGAGTAGAATAATATGCAAAGAATTTCTTTACTTAAAATGTTTTCGCTTAACTAGTCTGTTAACCGTTCTTTTTTTTTCACTATCGCACGGTGAATGGTCTGTCTGTTTATTGTGGATAGCCACAAGTTTAACCATGACCCGCTTTGTAAAGATAGAGCTCCGACAATATCGCGGTGTATTGGTCGCGATAGGCCTCGAAACTCAATTGTTGGCAGGCCCTCGCGGGCCGGTTTCGGCCCGCGGGCCGAAATTTGGACACCCCTGCTTTAGAGGTTATCTGAGTGGTATCTATCACTTCTTCTGTTCTCATCCTCCTCCGGGTTATGAACTACCACTGCTGCTTCTACATGTTGTAGTCTGCTCCCTTGTCTGGAATACTGTCGTTAGTTGTTGGCTTCAAATGGCTCTGAGCGCTATGGGACTTAACTTCTGAGGTCATCAGTCCCCTATAACGTAGAACTACTTAAACCTAACTAACCTAAGGACATCACACACATCCATACCCGAGACAGGATTCGAACCTGCTACCGTAGCGGTCGCGCGGTTCCTGACTGTAGCGCCTAGAACCGCTCGGTCACCCCGGCCGGCTGTCATTAGTTGTGTTGGTTTCGCTCTCCGTCCGTTACAGTGTCGTATCTGTCGTATCTGGCTTGACTCTCCCGAGGGACAAGCAACGTGATCCTCTTTTGAGTCGAAACTGTGTGTGTCTGTGTGTGTTGGGGCTTGTGGACACTCAACGTCGAGGTCGTCAGCGCCCTGACACACATTAAAAGAAACGAATGTCGACAAACTTAGTAAAATGGAAGCATAAACGCAAAGAAAGCGGGAAAAGTTGCAAAATGCTGTATAGGAAAATAAAACGTAAGGAAAACGAGAAAGGAGTGTCAATGATGCCATAGGAAATTGTCACTGGCTGGCCATTTACGTAAAATATGGGCGAGCCAGTCATCCTGTGAACAAATTAAGAGCCTCTCCCTAAAATCTTGGTAAAAACATTGGACAAGTCACAGAACTCTAAAACTTTAACCACATTCGTCTGAGTATTTCCTAAAAGAGGTGGCAGATCCGCTGGCAAGTCAGCCGCGGCCGGCTGGCCAGAAATTGAAACGTAATCCAATAAAACGTGGCGCACAGTGACCTGGACGCCACAAGTACCACACATTGGAGGGTCCTCTCGCCGCAGCAGGAAGCCAGGCGTCATAGAACTGTGGCCCATCTGAAGCCGAGTGAGGAGAACCTCGTCCCGTCTACGGGGCTGGAAAGATGTACAACCACACACGTGTTGTGGGCTTGACTAAACGGAGCTTATTGTCAGCCATTTCCAGCCATTCATCCTCCAACCGACGCATGACTCGTGAGCTCAATAGCGAGGTGAGTGCGTGCAGGGGGATGGCAAACTGAAATACTTGCGGATCGACACACGCCTCTTTGACTGCGAGATCTGCCCTTTCGTTCCCAGCAATGCCGACGTGCACTGGAACCCAGCAGAAAACCACCTCCTTCCCCAGTGGTTGTACTTTGAGGAGGCCATCCTGGATGTTCTGGACTATTTTATCTGCTGGAGACTAACGTTGCAATGAGTGAAGGGATCTTAGTGAATCGGAACAGACAAGAAATTTAGGACGGGAAGAGCATCTCATCTGCTCCAGTGCCCGCAAGGTCGCAGATAATTCTTCATCAAAGGCGGTAAATGCTTGAGGCAGTCGGACCTTGAGGACAAGATCTGGAAAAACAACAGAGCAACCAACAGAATCCTCCTGTTTCGACCCATCCGTAAAAACAGCTACATAGTCGTGATGCTCAGATAAAGTGGCAGAAAATGTTGAATTAACTAATCCCAAGATCCTTTCTCTCTTCTTTACAGTCCAAAATGTCCTCCTTTTCATTAGCACTAACCTCATGCCTGAATATCCCTTCCCGCACCTTCTTTTCACTGTCTATCCTGGCATACATTGTCTGACCTTCTCCACTGTCGGTAACGTTTCTCGCCTACTGGTTAATACTCTGAGCACATCCCTTCTCAGAGCAGTACGCGTTCCGTAACATCTGTAACTCCACCCTTGTCAGAAAGTTGCACTGCATGGCGTATATGCAGTACTCACAAATGACTTATCTGAGTATGAGGATTGCAAATTCAGTTGCTAATACGCTCAGTACTCTGTTTAGCGCTACGGTACGATATGCACGATCACAGAGATTCACTGCCTTTATTCCTTGAAACGTAATTGATCAAATGTTTCCCGTTAAATTAAACGTGACACGAGAAACAAAAGTTCAGTCCTTCAGTAGCTTCCGACCGATTGCCAGTGTGTAAGTATTCAAACCTATTACTTCTTCAGCAACCCCTTATGACACTGGATAAATTTTCACACACTATGGCCGAGCTGAAGATAATTTTTTTCCAGTTTATCACAAATACAATACCCCTTATTCCTTCTGCTCGCAAAAATTCCTCTGTAAAATATTCTTACGCCAACCACAGTCATCGTCTGTCTCTAACTCGTTGCTTCTCTCACAACACTCCTTACTTCATTCTTCCCGTGTAGAACCATGCACAGCTTCGCATTCTTGTGTTGTGTGTACGTGCTATTTACACGTTCAACAGATATGCTGTTTTACTTGAAAACAAGGCGCTCCGTGTCCAGTCAGACTGCAATGGTTACGTTTCGTGGGTCACAAATATTCTACTCCCCGTGAGCTTCCTCCGAACAGATGCAAGTCTGGTTGCGTACTTTCACTAAACAAACTAACCTAGAATGCGGGATGTTGTGACATCCTATTAACGCTCCCGAAAAATCTTACGCTGCCGAAACAACAAAACAATAATTTTCTATGTTCCCCACTCAACAGAACAACAAAAAATTTTTCTCGTGAGGGTTTCCATTTACACAATAAATTATTCACAAAATTCGCATATGCAACACATACAAAATTTCCGCAACGCTGGTGTTCAATTTTGATGTATCATCAGATGTGGAACAGAATCCATAAAGCTATGAATTAGAAACTGTAGGAAGGAATGTATAAAGATTAATAATATGCTCATTCAGGTGTTAAAACTACTGTGATACAATGTTGTCTCTTATTTAGTCACCAAGAACGTCATCAATGATCAATAACAACTGAAATTAAAAATTCTAACTGAGCAGGCTCCCCGGTTTATGCGAATCCTACTACTATTTCTTCTGACAGTGTACCAGGAGATTCTGGATTCTAATCCTGGTATAGAGTTCGGCAATTTATGCAAAATCCCCACTTTGTGGCTTTGCCTCCCCAATCCACAAAAGTAAATGTGGGATGACCACTTCTCTAATATCCACCCTAAGAATTTACATGTGCAAAGTCGTAAGTGGACAATGCGATATTAGGCCCTAGGCATAGGGCGTAAAGTGGGAGATTTGCATAGTAATTAGTGTGGTAGGATGATGTCCAACATAAACAATCTTTCATTTAAAAACTATTTGAAGACTTGAAATAAAAAGTAACGTATTTCAGGAACATGAGTTTTAAGTATACTACGTAATTAATGCTCATAATTGCGCTATTAATGTACTGTGTTTTACAGTAGAGAATAGTATGGATCTAACTTTCAAAGGAACTTACAAATATTGTATTTCAATAGTATGAAAAACTTACTGAAAGTGGAAATGCAGTGAAAACCTCTAAGTGCGATAGTTCCTACTCACTAAAAAAGAAAATATAGGTGATGCGTGTTCTTTCTGACATGATGGGAATCGTGCTAGGGTTGTCTGTGCAGTTGTGGTGACCACTGCGACTGGATGGCGTAATAGTCAGTGTATCTGCCAAGTACGCATGAGACCCCAGTTCGTATCCCAGTGCGGTACAAATTTTCAATTTGCCCGATTGATTTAAATCAGTGTCCACTGGCAGCTAATGTCTTTAATTCCTCTGTGTCAAGGTAATGAAAAGTCATTCTGCTTTCGTAAAACTGTATGTAGTCGTTATTTGTCTGGCACTGCATCATTTCTGTCAAACCTTTCTTCTCTTCTTGACATGTGTGAATTGAACCATCCAGGAGTAATAGTTGGCATTTTATTGACGACTTCTACTCTTACAACTTTTTTAGAAATATAGATTCCTTCTCAGGCCTCCTGATCTCAAACGCATGTTGCTTATGTTTGTCTAACCACAGCCACAGTACTTTGAATATGTTTATATCTGCTGTGTTTATATTACAATCTCCTGGATTCTCGAATTCTAAGAGTCACATGCATTCGTGTTCTGGCGATAAATGGTTTTATTTGTCTTCATTGCTTTAATAAATCGGTTACATCTTTTCAAATAAAAAAAATTGGTACCTTCAAAAATGGTTCAAATGCCTCTGAGCACTATGGGACTCAACTTCTGAGGTTATCAGTCCCCTAGAACTTAGAACTACTCAAACCTAACTAACCTAGGGACATCACACACATCCATGCCCGAGGCAGGATTCGAACCTGCGACCGTAGCGGTCTCGCGGCTCCAGACTGTAGCGCCTAGAACCGCATGGATTTAGTACCTCAAAAATAAACATTCTGTCCAGTTACGGTGTAGGTTAGCGATAAGTCATGAGACTTGCCTCCTGCGTTGGACGAGCTTTTGCAGGAATACATATATTACTTGAAGTTATGTATTTATTCCTTTCATGTTTCAGCTTTTTCCTCATTGCTGCCACACTACCTAGCCGTTTCTTTCCACTCAAATTGTTACAAACACCTGCATTATGTAGTAATGAAGAGTACCCTTGCGTAACATAGAGCGTTTCACGTGTTAACAGCAGTGGCTATTAAATCGCATACCATATGTTGATTACATCAGATGCTACATTTCATTCATTGTAGTTATTGGGTTTTCCATGTAGATCCCATTTCACACAGAACTTCAAAATTCCCTATTATGGCACTTAGAGCTTTTAAATTTTAAGATTTCGATTTATTTCATAAAAACATTTATTATAATATTCATAAGAAAGACACAGTTAAATGTTGATAACTTGTACCTGTAAGAACTTTGTGATTATAGACTGTAATGGACAAAAATATTACTCCACTACCTGCCAAAATTGGGCCCAGTTAACTCATATCCCGGTCTGTGACTCAAATTTAAACACACAAATTCCGTCCGATAAACCCAGTGACTTGAAGCTTGGTGACTGAGTAAGTCAATCATGTGCTCAACACAGGAACGGTCAACGGGAGACCTGAAATTTTACAAGTCCCGAACAGAATGCACTAAGTATCCGGTGCCACCTTTTAATGATTACCATAACTTTGCCGTGCGCCGAGATGAATGCCGCTGGCGTGGAGGTAGCTCTCCAGAGAAGAAGATGGCGTGTCACCAAATACGCAACACCGTCTTGCTTTCCACTGATCGACTTCCGCCCTTGAAACTCTATAGACTACTTTTCTTTTGCTCCCGCCTTTATCCTTCTATTTGCGCAGGGTCGGCAGGGTTAAATACGGATTTGGCATGGTTAATTGTAAGGGGTGGCCGGATGCCCTTTCTGCCGCCACCCAATACCCCCCGGAACGGAATTAGTGTACCCCAGCTGTCTGCGTCTAGTGCAAATCGTGAAACAGTGTGAATGTGTTTCAAATGTCTGCGAGTCGTGTAACTGAGGCGGGACGTGGGGCCCAGCCCGGTATTCACTTAGGAGGATGTGGAAAACCGCCTGAAAACCACATCCAGGCTGGTCAGCACACCTGCCATCGTCGTAAATCCGCCGGGCGGATTCGATCTGGGGCCGGCGCGCCTACCAGAGTCCAGGAAGCAGCGCGTTAGCGCTCTCGGCTACCCTGGCGGGTAAAAACTCTATAGACTACCACCGACCGAAATCAGCCTGCTAATCTCCATAGCCCCTCCATGAACCATGGACCTTGCCGTTGGTGGGGAGGCTTGCGTGCCTCAGCGATACAGATAGCCGTACCGTAGGTACAACCACAACGGAGGGATATCTGTTGAGAGGCCAGACAAACTTGTGGTTCCTGAAGAGGAGCAGCAGCCTTTTCAGTAGTTGCAAGGGCAACAGTCTGGATGATTGACTGATCTGGCCTTGTAACAATAACCAAAACGGCCTTGCTGTGCTGGTACTGCGAACGGCTGAAAGCAAGGGGAAACTACGGCCGTAATTTTTCCCGAGGGCATGCAGCTTTACTGTATGATTAAATGATGGCGTCCTCTTGGGTAAAATATTCCGGAGGTAAAATAGTCCCCCACTCGGATCTCCGGGCAGGGACTACTCAAGAGGATGTAGTTATCAGGAGAACGAAAACTGGCGTTCTACGGATCGGAGCGTGGAATGTCAGGTCCCTTAATCGGGCAGGTAGGTTAGAAAATTTGAAAAGGGAAATGGATAGGTTAAAGTTAGATATAGTAGGAATTAGTGAAGTTCGGTGACAGGAAGAACAAGACTTCTGGTCAGGTGACTACAGAGTTATAAACACAAAGTCAAATAGGGGTAATGCAGGAGTAGGTTTAATAATGAATAGGAAAATAGGAATGCGGGTAAGCTACTACAAACAGCTTAGTGACCGCATTATTGTGGCCAAGATAGATACGAAGCCCACACCTACTACAGTAGTACAAGTTTATATGCCAACTAGCTCTGCAGATGACGAAGAAATTGAAGAAATGTATGATGAAATAAAATAAATTATTCAGATAGTGAAGGGAGACGAAAATTTAATAGTCATGGGTGACTGGAATTCGAGTGTAGGAAAAGGGAGAGAAGGAAACGTAGTAGGTGAATATGGATTGGGGCTAAGAAATGAAAGAGGAAGCCGCCTGGTAGAATTTTGCACAGAGCACAACTTAATCATAGCTAACACTTGGTTTAAGAATCATGATAGAAGGTTGTATACATGGAAGAACCCTGGAGATACTAAAAGGTATCAGATAGATTATATAATGGTAAGACAGAGATTTAGGAACCAGGTTTTAAATTGTAAGACATTTCCAGGGGCAGATGTGGACTCTGACCACAATCTATTGGTTATGACCTGTAGATTAAAACTGAAGAAACTGCAAAAAGGTGGGAATTTAAGGAGATGGGACCTGGATAAACTGAAAGAACCAGAGGTTGTACAGAGTTTCAGGGAGAGCATAAGGGAACAACTGACAGGAATGGGGGAAAGAAATACAGTAGAAGAAGAATGGGTAGCTTTGAGGGATGAAGTAGTGAAGGCAGCAGAGGATCAAGTAGGTAAAAAGACGAGGGCTAGTAGAAATTCTTGGGTAACAGAAGAAATATTGAATTTAATTGATGAAAGGAGAAAATATAAAAATGCAGTAAATGAAGCAGGCAAAACGGAATACAAACGTCTCAAAAATGAGATCGACAGGAAGTGCAAAATGGCTAAGCAGGGATGGCTAGAGGACAAATGTAAGGATGTAGAGGCTTATCTCACTAGGGGTAAGATAGATACTGCCTACAGGAAAATTAAAGAGACCTTTGGAGATAAGAGAACCACTTGTATGAACATCAAGAGCTCAGATGGAAACCCAGTTCTAAGCAAGGAAGGGAAAGCAGAAAGGTGGAAGGAGTATATAGAGGGTCTATAAAAGGGCGATGTACTTGAGGACAATATTATGGAAGAGGCTGTAGATGAAGATGAAATGGGAGATAAGATACTGCGTGAAGAGTTTGACAGAGCACTGAAAGACCTGGGTCGAAACAAGGCCCCGGGAGTAGACAACATTCCATTGGAACTACTGACGGCCTTGGGAGAGCCAGTCCTGACAAAACTCTACCATCTGGTGAGCAAGATGTACGAGACAGGCGAAATACCCTCAGACTTCAAGAAGAATATAATAATTCCAATCCCAAAGAAAGCAGGTGTTGACAGATGTGAGAATTACCGAACAATGAGTTTAATAAGCCACAGCTGCAAAATACTAACACGAATTCTTTACAGACGAATGGAAAAACTAGTGGAAGCCGACCTCGGGGAAGATCAGTTTGGATTCCGTAGAAATACTGGAACACGTGAGGCAATACTGACCTTACGACTTATCTTAGAAGAAAGATTAAGGAAAGGCAAACCTACGTTTCTAGCATTTGTAGACTTAGAGAAAGCTTTTGACAATGTTGACTGGAATACTCTCTTTCAAATTCTAAAGGTGGCAGGGGTAAAATACAGGGAGCGAAAGGCTATTTACAATTTGTACAGAAACCAGATGGCAGTTATAAGAGTCGAGGGACATGAAAGGGAAGCAGTGGTTGGGAAGGGAGTAAGACAGGGTTGTAGCCTGTCCCAGATGTTATTCAATCTGTATATTGAGCAAGCAGTAAAGGAAACAAAAGAAAAATTCGGAGTAGGTATTAAAATCCATGGAGAAGAAATAATAACTTTGGGGTTCGCCGATGACATTGTAATTCTGTCAGAGACAGCAAAGGACTTGGAAGAGCAGTTGAACGGAATGGATGGTGTCTTGAAGGGAGGATATAAGATGAACATCAACAAAAGCAAAACGAGGATAATGGAATGTAGTCGAATTAAGTCGGGTGTTGTTGAGGGTATTAGATTAGGAAATGAGACACTTAAAGTAGTAAAGGAGTTTTGCTATTTGGGGAGCAAAATAACTGATGATGGTCGAAGTAGAGAGGATATAAAATGTAGACTGGCAATGGCAAGGAAAGCGTTTCTGAAGAAGAGAAATTTGTTAACATCGAGTATAGATTTAAGTGTCAGGAAGTCATTCTGAAAGTATTTGTATGGAGTGTAGCCATGTATGGAAGTGAAACATGGACGGTAAATAGTTTGGACAAGAAGAGAATAGAAACTTTCGAAATGTGGTGCTACAGAAGAATGCTGAAGATTAGATGGGTAGATCACATAACTAATGAGGAGGTACTGAATAGGATTGGGGAGAAGAGGAGTTTGTGGCACAACTTGACCAGAAGAAGGGATCGGTTGGTAGGACATGTTCTGAGGCATCAAAGGATCACCAATTTAGTATTGTAGGGCAGCGTGGAGGGTAAAAATCGTAGGGGGAGACCAAGAGATGAATACACTAAGCAGATTCAGAAGGATGTAGGTTGCAGTAGGTACTGGGAGATGAAGAAGCTTGCACAGGATAGAGTAGCATGGAGAGCTGCATCAAACCAGTCTCAGTACTGAAGACCACAACAACAACAACAATCTCCATAGACTGCCCGTGAATACGGATTGTTACTGATGGAGGTCCAGCCACAAACCTCCATGGGTCGCCCCTGAATGATAAAAATTTTAGTTTCCGTTTCTGCCCTGAACTCTTTTTTTTCCAACGAATAATGTCTGATGCAAAATTACAAAACACTGTGGCCCAGTATCGAGGTTTCCCTCCAACATAGAGAGTCCCTCCAAATCAGTGCATCATCTTCAGATGCCAATCATATCGCACAAATCTCTCCTCCTGCTAATAAAAGTACGCTCCAGCTCTGTGCTTGTAACGTCACACTCTCGAAGATCAATCTCTCGTCTTTGCCCTGGTGGTGTTAGTCTCTCATCAGAGGGCCCCTGGGATAAGGAAACACTGTTGGCAAGGCTAGTCCATTATTTTGGGCACCTCGTGTTTTCTAAAGTGGCTAGTAGCTATCTACAAAGCCACTCCGCGAAACATGAGAAAGTATCCCTGAGCAGCGGCTCACGGTACCTCTCCCCCTCTGGAAGCCCACTCACCTGCCTGAAGTCGTAAAGCAGGCAGTGCTTAGCGACCCCCTAGGATTCTGCCACAGTCCCATTTCCAGGTCGGTTAGTTGGTTGATGCGGGGGAGGGAACCAAACAGCGAGGTCATCGGTTCCATCGGATTAGGGAAGGATGGGGAAGGAAGTCGGCCCTGCCATTTCGCAGGATCCATCCCGCCATTTACCTGAAGCGATTTAAGGAAATTACGGAAAACTGAAACCAGGGTGGCTGGACGCGAGTTTGAACCGTCGTCCTCCCGAATGCGAGTCCACTGTGCTAACCACTCTCTCGGTCCCATTTCCAGAAAGTCAATGCTTGTTCCTTCGGAAAGCCTGCAAAGTACCGTTCTCCACAATATCTCTACTCCATCACTTTGTGTCCTCCCACATACGCAAAAGCATTTAGAAAATAGTGAAACCTTCACCATGTTAAAGAAAGGAATTTACATTATTACATATGGTGCAATACTAGCGGTCACTCTGGTCCAAGATCATTAATAAATATTTTCTTATTGCAATCTCCAGCATTTTGTTCTCTAAATTACTAAGGCGATGTTAAAGTTAATGAAAAAGACATGAAAATTTGCCTGCTGTGTTTGAAAAGTCTTACAGTGATGGGGTGTAGATTTGTAGCATTTATGTTTCTGTTTCTCACTTGTTGCAGAGCAAACCAGTGAACACAGAAGAAACAAGGCTCGGAACCGATACAGATGGCAGATGAGCACTTTCTTGGAGGCCTCTCTGCGCCTATAGTCGTGGTGACCAAACAAAACGCTCGGCCCGAACAGTTAGTTAATTAATCTCTCTGATGATGAGGCAGCAGCTAGACTGTCTAGTGATTTTATGGTGTCCATTGTGTATTAACACTAGTTAATACTATATGTTCCATGAATCAAGTTCGTAAACTTCTAATATGGCACTGAAGTAGTCACTCATTTATATGATTACTAAAATTTTCTCTTTCAAGATGGGCCGCAGAAAAAATGTTCAGAAAAAATAGAACATCTTCAACAACTAGAGATAGGACGCTCATATTCACAGGGCATGTACATTGTATGTCCTACAGAAATGATTAGCATTTCAGTCATCTCGGTTCAGAATGTGTGCTGTTGCCTACTAGGCACAGGGTCCGCAATGGGCCCCGATAACTTGTTCCATGTGTGATAGCATCGATGCGCATAAGACGCGAATGATGTGCTGTGGCACAGCCATCCATGCTGCATTCGCCTGGTTCCAAAGTTCATCTGTGGTAGTTGGCATTGGGTCACAGCACTGCACCCATCGTTTCACCATATCTCACACATTTTCGGTTGGCGACAAGTCTGGTGATCTGACGAGTCAGGGCAAAAGGCTGACTTCCTGCGACACCAAGAAGGCACGTGTTCGTGAAGCAACACGTAGTCGTGCATTGTCTTGTTGAAAAATGTCGTCTGTTGTGTTGCACATTAAGGGTATGGCAACAGATCGCAGGATCATTCACGTAGGCCACATTGTTCACAGTGCCCTGGACGTGCACCAACTGTGATTTGTGGTGTACCCAATAGCACTGCAGTTGGCGCTGTATGTCTGGTGCATATGCAGTCGCTGTGATACCGCTTCTGCTGTCTGCAGTGAACCAAAATGTGGCCATCATTATCGAACAAACAGAACCTCGATTCGTCCAGAAACACCATGTGAAACCATTCTTGTCCCCAGTGACGTTGTTCCCTACACCATTGCCGTCAAGGATGTTTCTGCACATTCGTCAAATGTAAGCTCAGAAGTGGACGACACCACATAACCCACGCCCTAATAAACGGCGACGGAGAGTCATCCCAGATCGTGTATGATGTCTCCCACTGTTTGTGAGGTAACGGGCGAGTTGTGGCGCCCTGGAAATTCTAAGTTCGGAGTTGGCGTGGCCGCGCTGGGGCCTCTCGGCGGGCGGCGGCATGTCGGCGGCCGCACAACGGCCGGACCACGTGCTCCATCAGCCGCATGGCTGGGAATTCCATGGTGACGCTGTGTCGAAGAAGGTGACACGCCGGGAGTGCCAAAGATGGTGGACTTTGTCAAACAATCATGGCAGTCATTTCACAGTTCATATAGAAATTAATAGTAGCCAGATATGTCATGATACCCCAAAAATAAACATGTACATTACCATCGTTTGCACGACGATTCTGATGGTGTAATCAGATTTTCAATATCTTTATTAATTTAAAGTTTAGTATCTTACTGTAAATTATACAAGTACCATCCAGCAACGAATTTCCAAAATCTAAACCGTTCATCCGATTTTGTCGATCGACGTCTCTTTGGAAAGCTATTAGTGTAAACCTAAATTGGTGTAAATTACAGGCATGTAACTTGAATAGTAAATGATTTATTGGAGGTCAAAGTGGCCGATTACTATCGATCGCGTCAGGCTATAAGTACTCCACAGTTATACGAAAAAACGGTAGCAGCAAGCTTATAAATATATTGATTCACCCATATCTTTGTTAATATCCGATATAAGCTATTCATGACGAAACTGGTCAATTATTTACTGTGTCTTAGAAAGCACAGAGACATTAGGCTCCTGACCTACCTTTTGCTTCCTTTCTTTTGATGTATGTCTATTTAATTGTTTATGTATTTAATAAGGTGTGTTAGAGCATGTTTATGGTCCACCCGTATGAATATTTATTTAATTTCACGTTATTTAAATGTAAATCCAATATTTCGAATGTGTTTCATTATGTTTCTGAATGTGCGTTGGCTTGAAGACAGGGTGGGAGCGCTCTAGCCAATCACAGCGTTCGTGAATGGGGAGACAGGATGGAAGTGGGAGAAGAGTACGGCACAGGACACGGAGAGGTCCAGGACACGGGAGGTGCTGGACAGTACGGTGCTGGACGGAGAGTCACGGAATAGACTTGGAGTGTGGAGCAGTTTGCGCGTGGCCGCGGGAGATAGAAATATTTCGTAGTGCCGACTTGTGCACATGTGACTTTTCCGTGGCTTACGCAATGAAGACGTAGTATGCGTTTGGCAGCGAATATCTCGCGAGCTATGTTGTTGCTCATAACTAATTACGTGAAGTAGGAATCTATTGTTTCCCTGTTATTCAACTTATATTTTATTTAATTGCTGGACCATCGACACCAATAAGTACTGCCATTTGCAGTAGCTGAGACATCATACCTCCCCCCATTAATTCCTCTTCCCTGAATTGCTGCTAGTTACACTTTCGCGCTCTGATTTCGAATTAACCGGCTCACTTCCGTTTCCAGTATTACACATACTAAGTGACTGTTTTCTATTCGCGAGATCTATCAATGGAGCTTGAACTTCAGGGCCAAACACTATCTCACTATTTGCGCAGGCACTTATCTGATCTGAGGTGGTACCCTCTGCCATGGTGATGCCGTCGTTTGTAGTGGAAATCGACACTGAGGACTTGTAACACCATAGCTTAGACATTGCATACCTTTTATTGATTCATTTAGCTTTCTATTTTGTTCAACATCCCATCGTTGAACGTTGGTAATTAGTGTACGATTAATTCGATACTGTAATGAAGTATAATCTCTGTAATGATCTTTTGTCTTCCTCATCTAATATCTTTGGTTATCTTTAAAATTAAATAATTTTATTTAAATAATTTTGTGTAGACTACCAATATTTGCAAATGTTCTGTTTTATTTAAAATGTTTGTTTGCTGTTATGTAAACTGCTGACCTTCACTTAGAGTTATCAGTTGTTTTGTATGTAAAAGGTGTTGTGGTTCCCTTCGGAACGGAACTGTGTAGCGCGCGTAAATTATGGTTGTCCTAGGTAGAAAAGGTGGAACCAAGAGTCAGTCGGGGATGAGCTACCAAACTATCAACTGCTCATTTAAAAGTTGTGTATTGTGCTGGTTCCAAGAGAGGCTTTTCCTGACGCTTTCCAATGCCTCGGATGGATGGATAAAGAGCTGGAACTATTCTGGAATTGGTATCTATCATCGCCACAAAGAAATGACAGAGTCCAGCAATTCTACCTGCAAATTCACCTACCAACGTGCAATCGCCACCACATTGCGCAATCACTGTAATGGAACACTATAGTAATGTACAGTGAAGGATCAGCTCATTGGATGTTTTAGTGTGCACAAACATAAGGTAACTTATACTCGAACTCTTATACCTACCTTGACTTTTTATCCCTAGTCACACAACCACTTAGGGCCCTTACCATGCTAAAGTGGCAAATAATATCAGTACGATTCGAACAGATATGGGTACAATGAGGACTGAAATAGGTTCCGCTGTGAAAGAGGAAGTTTACAAAATTATGGGTAACCTTGAAAACACAGTTGATGATAAATTAAAATGTGTCCCAGTGGATACGGGGATAATAGCAGATGAAGTTGTAATAGTAAAATCTAAAATCGAAACAGCGGAAAAAGATCTTGGGGAAAAAATGGATAAGCTACAGATTGAGCGTGGAGGCAAGGGCTTAAGTGACTGTATAAAAGCGTCCCAACAGGCCACACCGGTTATAAATAGTCCCTGGGCAAATACCGGATCTATAAAATGTTATACAGTCGACGGAAGATATCACCCAGTAAATTTCTTGGCTGCGTGTAGAGACGCTTTTGTTCACGGCATGTCGGACGAAGTGAGAACATGTGACTATTGATGGTGATCCGTCCATTGGGTGGGGCCGATAAGCTCTGCGTCCTCTGAGAGGAGTAGGCCATGTGCCGGCACCATACCTCATCCTCTCTATTCTCTCATCATCTGAACAAGGCACTACACACACACACCCCTTACAGTCGTTGGTTTTACATTCCAAACCTCTCCGCTGTGTCTCATGAAGTGAGAGCATGTGACTGTTGATGGTGATCCATCCATCGGGTGGGGACGATAAGCTCTGCGGCCTCTTTGATGCTCTTCGAGAGGAGTAGGCCATGTGCCGGCACAAGATCTCATCCCCTCTAATCTCTCATCATCTGAACAAGACACTACGCTACACTCAGACCCCTTACAGTCCATGGTTTAATTACCAAACCTCTTGGCTGTGTCTCATGAAGTGAGAGCATGTGACTGTTGATGGTGATCCGTCCAACGGGTGGGGACGATAAGCTCTGCGGCCTGTTTGATGTTCTTCGAGAAGAGTAGGCCATGTGCCGGCACCAGATCTCATCCTCTCTACTCTCTCATTATCTGAACAAGACACTATGCTACACACACACCCCTTACAGTCCCTGTTTTAAATACCAAACCTCTCGGCTGTGTCTCATGAAGTGAGAGCGTGTGAATGTTGATGATGATCCGTCCAGTGGTTGGGGACGATAAGCTGTGCGGCTTATTTGGTGCTCTTCGAGAGGAGTAGGCCATTAGCCGGCACCAGATCTCATCCTCTCTATTCTCTCATCATCTGAACAAGACACTACGCTACACACACACCCCTTACGGTCCCTGGTTTAAATATCAAACCTCTTGGCTGTGTCTCATGAAGTGAGAGCATGTGACTGTTGATGGTGATCTGTCCATAGGGTGGGGACGACAAGCTCTGCGGCCTCTTTCATGCTCTTTGAGAGCAGTAGGCCATTTGCCGGCACAAGATCTCATCCTCTCTATTCTCTCATCGTCTGAACAAGACACTACACTACACACACACACCCCTTACAGCCCCTGGTTTAAATACCAGACCTCTCCGCTGTGTCTCATGAAGTGAGTGCATGTTACTGTTGATGGTGATCCGTCCATCGGGAGGTGACGATAATCTCTGCGGCCTCCTTGATGCTCTTCGAGAGGAGCAGGCCATGTGCCGGCATTAGATCTCATACTGTCCATTCTCTCATCATCTCCATCAAAGACACTACGCTACACACACACACCCCTTACAGTCACCTACACTTAAAAGATACACGTATGCACACAGATCTCTTATTTCGCGAAGGAAAAGTGCCTGCGGGCGCGAAGTATGGGGAAACCCTTTCCAATTATGCTGCTGAACCTACCCTTCTGGGTCTCCCAGCCATTCGTGCCATTCGACTTTACTTTATAAGCTCTATTCCCCAGTTCGGAAATTCCTGAATAACAATAACTTTTTTCTAGTTCTCGGTAAAATTTTTTTCAGGGGAAACCTTTATGTGGACATATCTTTGACATTGACTTCTGAGACTCTTTAGTATAAATTAATGAAAACGTTATACAGACTAATATTGCTTAATACCTTGCATCAAACAGAGCTGAAATAGACATTTGAGCAAAATGTTACACGAAATTCGACTAACGCTGATGCTGAGAAGAGAATCAACTTTGAACTTATGTGGCGTCTCAGGTATCAAAGATATACCACTTTCATTTCGGAGTAACATGCAACAAAGCCTCCTCTACATGATATTGTAGTAGTGAACTTGCTCGACTACTATTACTTTTTTTATTTTTGACTACTTTCTTTTAGACCCTATATTCCGGAGGCGTATCCGACATCTACTGTCCATGACCTGCCAAGTTCTGGTGTCAACGATGAGGAGTACTTCATGGGACACCGAGAGCGCGGTGTGGCACTCGTCTTCAGCCACAAGAACTTCGATGTTCGGCGACACGCTGACGGAGACTACCAGCCTGCTGTGAGAGACGGCACGGAAGTCGACAGAGACGCACTCCGCAACACATTCATAACGCTCGGCTTCGAAGTTCTGTGTTTCAACGATCGGTGTCATGAGGAAATAAGCAGCGAACTCAGGTATGGTAAGTGAAAAAGATATTTGCTCTCAAGCAAGGAGTTTACATCTACATCTGTGCTTGGTAAGCAACCACGTGGTTATGATACTATACCGGGCAGTTCACAGGATGGAACCATCCTCCTATAACAAAAACGGTGGATAAACACAGATTTAATGTAAAGTAGTATGAGATGGGGGAGGGAAAAACCTGTAAGGCTATGTTACCAACATGATGGCCATTTTGGAAACGGCCATCTTCGATGAAACTCATGATTTACAAAATACGTTCTGTAAACATTGTTAAACAGCTTCATTGTTCGTGAAGAACGGCATCACAAAACCGCCAAAACCTGCCGTATTGTGCATTTAATTACAACCAGCTTCAGTCAAGTGACAATCTTCAAGTCCCCTACATATTTTCAAATTTTGTAAACCGCCATCCTGCATTCAACAGCTAATTTTCAAACGGAAGAGGGCTCATGTGACACACAGAGAATTATACAACAGAAACAATAGCTTGTTTCGTTTGAGCATAGTTTAATTCAGTGTAGAGCTACGGCTCATTTGCAAAGAGCAACGCTGGTGAGAATACATAAAAGCTACTGGAAGTACTCCACTGTTGTCCAGCACGTTATAAGGTTTTTGCTATTCGTTTCACCCATTCCTCATGAACTTCAACCAACATGGTACCGGAAAGGTAGTACAACCATCAGCAACTCACTCTCTCAGAAGAGCAAGATCTATGAACACAATTACTTTCACATATCCTCACAGGTGGAAATCTAACAGACTTAAATCAGGGAATATGACGATCACACCATTGGACCTCTGTGACCTATCCATATCCAGGTATGCTCAGAGAAATAGCCCATAATGAGGTGGTGCACCGTCATGACGAAAGACAGATGCAAATATTCCACCTTCAGGCAGCAGCGACGGAATCACATCTTCGTTTAATACCTGCTATTAGTGCACCCTGAATGAAGGAGGATCTCACAGTGCAAGAACCCTACCTTCCACACCACACCCCATCTTTTGGTGCGCCATCCAGTGAAGTTTAACATATGACCAGTATCTATGGTTTTATTTATTTACCTATTTGCGTTTTGAAAGGTTGCCAGCTTATGTGGGGCCATTATTCCTATTGCTGCAACCTGGATTACTGCTGAACAACCAGAACAGCGGTTGATATTGCTTCATCCATAGCCGTTGATTATCGTGCAGTTTTTGGTTTATCTGTGACAATATCAGTTTCACAGAATGTCGTGGGAAATTTCGCCACCACATTGTGGGTCATGGGTGTTCTTTCCGGGTAGTTTTGGTTGAAATCGTCTGTGACAACACGGCGCTTCTCTCTCCTAATATCAGGACGAACTGGTTCTGCTCCATTTCTATGAACGACATCGGCTTTAACGTCACCTGAAAGAAAGAAACATTAGTCATACTCTGAGAATGAGTAAAGGTGTTGTTACATTCTTTCTTTCTTTCTTCCTTTCTTTCACTGGTGCCATGTCCCGCACTGACGCATTGTCGGAATTGTTAGGAACGTATTTGGCAAGGTTAGTGGAAAGCAGTGGCCGGATGCCCTTCCTGCCGCCACCCTGTACCCCCCAGGATGGAATTAGTGTACCCCTACTGTCTGTGTCGAGTGTAATGAATAGAATAGTGCGAGCGTGTTCCGATGTCTGCGTGTCGTGTAACTGAGGCGAAACGCGGGGACCAGCCCGGTATTCACCTAGCGGGATGTGGAAAACCGCCTAAAAACCACATCCAGGCTGACCAGCACACCGGTCCTCGTCTTAATCCGCCGGGAGGATTCGATCCGGGGCCGGCGCGCCTACCCGAGTCCAGGAAGCATCACGTTAGCGCTCTCGGATACCCTGGTGGGTGTGTTGTTGTGTTATATATATAAAAAAATTATATATTTTTTTATTTTTAATTTATCAGGTGAATTTTTTTTGTTAGATCATGATTCTTTCTATCAGGGATATTATCTTTTCTTATCACTTTTACTTACGTGCATAAGTAAATATGAAATGCATTCTTGAAGGGCCGTTGTTATACATGTACCAAATTTACATTACTAACGTGATGATTAATATAAAGTTGCCGTCAACTGAATTGAATGTAATTTTGTTAATTTCTAGTTATTGATTGCAAAGCAAGGCTCGAGAGAATTTCGATTGTTGCCGTGGAGCGGCCAAGATAAAACTTACTGAACTCATGGGATCTGAATAATTTAAAAAATGAACTTTAATGTTAATGTTCATTTTTGTTGCAACTTAGAAAGGCCGGCCAGAGTGGCCGTGCAGTTCTAGGCGCTACAGTCTGGAACCGAGCGACCGCTACGGTCGCAGGTTAGAATCCTGCCTCGGGCATGGATGTATGTGATGTCCTTAAGTTAGATAGGTTTAATTAGTTCTAAGTTCTAGGCGACTGATGACCTCAGAAGTTAAGTCGCATAGTGCTCAGAGCCATTTTGAACTTAGAAAGGTTCTTACAACGAAATCTCTCGCATTTACGGTTACTGTTAACACTTTGAAAAATAAATCAATACTTCGCCGCGTAATGGCAGACCAGAGGCTGCATCGGAAGATGAGCTTTCCGCAGCGCAAATTACGGAAAAAATGCTTATTAAAAATAATTATCCGCTGCGACCATTTAAGGTGACAACTATTACAAAGAAATTCATTTTGTGATAACAATAATTAGTTTATTTTAGCAGAATACAGAATAACTTACATAAAATATGTGTAGCCGCTCAATGGCTGCCTTCCCTATCGCGAAACAAAACAGTTTGTGTACCATAAAGTACGTCCGTCCTCCCCGCCCATACAATCGCGTCTCTTAGCGACCCTTTTTTATTTTCATAGATATGTTTTAGATAAATATACTACTTTCAAATTATCGCTGCATATCAGGATTTTTCAAGGACATTAACTGCATCTTTTATACTAATTATATTCATAGAATACGTTAACTGTTTACAAATAATTTTTAGTTCATCCTTAACACTTCACAATATTGTTCATTGCTTACAACCGATAAAAATAACAATATTTATGTGACGTACCGTCACAGTGTGCTTAAAGGAAAGGCGCCATCGTTTTACCTCTTGACTTATTTTATATGCCAAATGACTCCGTTTCCATTTGAAGATCGTGAAGATTGTCTCATGACTGAAACTATCGATTATATGCACAGCAATTTCTGGTGGTGTTGTGACGGCGGTCTTTAAGTACAGTAAACTGAAGCTGGGCAGTACCTTTTAAAGAAAATGTTTTTAAAATTGTGAATTGCTTCTAACATGGCGGCTTCCAAATAGCCATCATATTTGTAACAGCCTTGGTTTTCCCTCTCTCCCATCTCGTAACACGTGACTTTAAATTTCTTTTTATCTACGTGTTTTCGTATTATAGTGGTGAGTCCACACCTATACACCACGCCTTACATCGATACCTGTCGTCATCAAGACACCTCGTGGTGTATGGTAGAATATGGTGCAACATGACCATTATTTTTAACATATCCTTTTCCATTCAACTTGAAAATGCAGCCCAAGATGAACAACTGTAGATGTGACTTCATAAAAGAAACAAAAATTGTAATTATTCTGTGGTTGTCATTATCTGAAAGGCGTTTGGGAGGAAGCAGATATGTTTACTGATTATCATTGTAAATCAGATGTCTGTAGTGTTTGCGCACGGTGGTCTATATTTGAAGTTCGACTGTCTTCGTTACACTGACATCGTAAAAGACCCCAAAACTACATCATTACATAACACTCATAGGTTGCGACTATGAAACGTGGTGCTGAGTCTCGAATTACGTATCATAACAGTCCACTTTAGACAAACATTCATCGTAGATAGAACCTTTGCACCTTACATAGTCTCAGCAGCAGATAACACATAATTTTACATATATGCGGCTAGTAGTTTTATTTGTAATGTGACAGAAACTGAGTATGTCACTGCGGTGAAGCAAACAGCACATAAAAGTTGTAGCGACATGCAAGAAGACCCGCAGAGAATTGACCCTTAGTGCAGGGATTGACAGATACCCCTCAGTATAAACAGATATATGATATTGCCTATAAATACGCAGAGAGAAATACTATCACATGATTACACGACTGACGAAGAACAACTGGAAGCAGCTAAATTCAATAAATATCTAGGAGTGTACGTAAGGGACGGTTCAAAGTGTAACGATCAAATAAAATTAGTCGTAGGTGACGCGTATGTCTGACTTAGATTCACTGGCAGAACCCTCAGGAATTGTAGTCCACGCATAAAGGAAATTGCTTACAAAACCTTGGTTCTAATGCTTCTTGGGTATTGATCGTCAATTTTAGACTCTTATTGTTTGTAGAGGAAATAGAGAAAATCCAAAGAAGAACAGCGCGTTTCGTCACAGGTTCGTTTAATTAGTGCGAAAACGTCATGGAGATGCCCATCCAACTCGAGCAGCAGACGTTACAAGAGAAAAACTGCGCGTGACGCTGCGGCTTACCGTTGAAATTCCGAGGGGCTACATTCGTAGAAGAGTTACACAGTATATTGCTACCCCTAAGACTATGAGATAAAACTGGAGTAATTCGAGCTTACTTGGGGGTTTATCAACAATAGTTGTCCCGACGGACCATTCACGACAGGAACAGGAAAGGCGAGGAAGGGGGCTGTTACAATGCTATTGAAAACACCCACCGCCACACAGCATAAGGTGAATTGCACAGCACAGGTGTAGATGTCAATGTGGGGAGGCAGGACTGAGTGTTGTGTAGTGTTTATTTGCAACAGCAGATTTTATTGTCTTGTGCCGAAATTGGTGAGTTTGCATCTGCCCAAGGCGCGAAGAAGTGGAAGTCGGGAAGGAGGGAGAGAGGGGCCAGCTGATGTGTCAGTGTGCTCACGGGCATATTGAGCTATAGGGTGGCGCACGAAATGTGTTACCATTTTGTTTTTGAATATAAACTTAATTTCAATACAATCTGAAAGGAACATATACTACAATGAAGAGCCGTCCATGGAGATTTGTTCTAACTCAGCACATGCTCAGTATGTCCACCATTTCGTTTCCTAACTTCCTTCCAACGAACACTGAAGTTAGTGATTACTCTACGGCACATGTCTTCCGTAATTTCACTGCAAGCTTGAAGAATAACTCTTCTGAGCACCATTAAATCACGTGAACGTTTCGGGAAAATTTTTTCCTTTAGGTACCCCCAAAGAAAAAAGTCACATGGATTGAGGTCTGGACTATTGGGGGGCCAATTTTGTCCGTCATTGAAGCGACCTGGAAGCCTGAGCGAAATGATCCGCATGTCAAAATGCTCGTATAAAAACTCCAACACAGTGTTTGCAGTATGTGGCCCTGCTCCATCTTGCATGAACCACTGCGTTTTGAAGGGCAAGGCAGTAGCAAGAAGCTGTGGAATGAAGCTATTGCGAAGTATGCTCAAATAACGCTCGCTGTTCTAGTTTCTTCAAAGAAAAAGGTCCAATACGCTTTAATCCTCGGAGCATAATGTTGTCGTTCACGAAGCACTTGTGGGTTTTCAGTGGCCCAAAAGCGTACATTTTGTTTGTTAACCACACCGTCTAAATGAAAATGCGCCTCGTCAGAAAACCAAACGTTGTTGAGTGTTTCTTCCCTATCCTCCGCCCACTGAGCAAACAGTAGTCTCTGCTGCTTGTGTTCTTCAGTGAGCTTCTGTGCACAGGTCATCTTGTACATATACACTTATAAGAATGCGTTTAACGGAGCGTCTGGATATTCCCAGTTGCACTGCTGCCTTTCTATACGTTTTCCCGGGACTTCTCTGTACAGCAACTCGTACCACTTCAATATTCTCCGGCGAACAAACAGGCTTATGTCGAGGTCGCTTCGATTCCAATACTGTTCCTTCCTGTACAAATTTATCGTACTACCTGTGGATGGTCTTCTTGCAAGGGACCCATCGTGTGTTAAACTGTTGTCGAAAACGCCTCTGAGTCACAACAAGGCTTTTCGTTTCATGAAAAAGTAACACAATTGCCGATCGTTGCTGTGTCGTCAGTCTTCCATTGTCAGCCATTGCTGCTTACTAGTCTCTACATCTACATCTACATCTACATCCATACTCCGCAAGCCACCTGACGGTGTGTGGCGGAGGGTACCTTCAGTACCTCTATCGGTTCTCCCTTCTATTCCAGTCTCGTATTGTTCGTGGAAAGAAGGATTGTCGGTATGCCTCTGTGTGGGCTCTAATCTCTCTGATTTTATCCTCATGGTCTCTTCGCGAGATATACGTAGGAGGGAGCAATATACTGCTTGACTCTTCGGTGAAGGTATGTTCTCGAAACTTTGACAAAAGCCCGTACCGAGCTACTGAGCGTCTCTCCTGCAGATTCTTCCACTGGAGTTTATCTATCATCTCCGTAACGCTTTCGCGATTACTAAATGATCCTGTAACGAAGCGCGCTGCTCTCCGTTGGATCTTCTCTATGTCTTGTATCAACCCTATCTGCTACGGATCCCACACTGCTGAGCAGTATTCAAGCAGTGGGCGAACAAACGTACTGTAACCTACTTCCTTTGTTTTCGGATTGCATTTCCTTAGGTTTCTTCCAATGAATCTCAGTCTGGCATCTGCTTTACCGACAATCAACATTATATGATCATTCCATTTTAAATCACTCCTAATGCGTACTCCCAGATAATTTATGGTATTAACTGCTTCCAGTTGCTGACCTGCTATTTTGTAGCTAAATGATAAAGGATCTATCTTTCTGTGTATTCGCAGCACATTACACTTGTCTACATTGAGATTCAGTTGCCATTCCCTGCACCATGCGTCAATTCGCTGCAGATCCTCCTGCATTTCAGTACAATTTTCCATTGTTACAACCTCTCGATACACCACAGCATCATCTGCAAAAATCCTCAGTGAACTTCCGATGTCATCCACCAGGTCATTTATGTATATTGTGAATAGCAACGGTCCTATGACACTCCCCTGCGGCACACCTGAAATTACTCTTACTTCGGAAGACTTCTCTCCATTGAGAATAACATGTTGCGTCCTGTTATCTAGGAACTCCTCAATCCAATCACACAATTGGTCTGATAGACCATATGCTCTTACTTTGTTCATTAAACGACTGTGGGGAACTGTATCGAACGCCTTGCGGAAGTAAAGAAACACGGCATCTACCTGCGGCATCTACCTAGCGGCAGTGTCGTGAATTACACGTCATTTTGTAACTCATTTGTTTTTCCAAGCTCTGCTGGTACTGCTGTAGGGATCCCAGTGGGATATCTAATGTGCGTCGTAAATTGTGAAAGAAACAATTGGTAAAACATTTCGTGCGCCACCCTGTGTAATGTGGTCAGAGTTGTCATTACCAGGATTAGCAGGCGTGTCTTGGAGTAGGAAACGGAAAGATTGTCAGAAAGAGGTTGGTTGCTTTGGAGGAGTCGATAGTGTGGAGTGAGTCTCTGGTATGTTAACTAGATGGGAAGTCCACGGGTATTTACTTGAGTTTATTGTTCGTTTATTGTTAATGTACCATTGAGCATGGTGCGTGTCTATCTCCTGTCTGGGAGTCATTTTGCTCTGAGTAACCTCCTGATGAGTGCCTGTAAT
Organism: Schistocerca cancellata; assembly: GCF_023864275.1. NCBI lineage: Eukaryota > Metazoa > Arthropoda > Insecta > Orthoptera > Acrididae > Schistocerca > Schistocerca cancellata. The sequence continues at coordinate 1,137,757,485 of NC_064626.1, read as the reverse complement.
AGCTGGCAGAGAGTTGGTGTGTTCTACTCGTGAGTGAAGGTGAAGGAACGGCAGAGATGGCAGTTATTTCAAGAGCTCGTGAAGAGAGAGGAAGTCTGATTGCATAAATGGAGCCAATAGTAGTATCTTCAGTCAATGTTTGTTGCAGTCAAATCAGCGTTTTTTTGTCTACAGGATTTTGGAAGATGATAGAGTGGCGTCAGTTCTGGTTATGGATATACTCCCGTTTGACATTATCGTAACCTTGGACAGGTAAGCTGTTTTTTATGTGCGTGTTGGATTATAGTTGTGGTGTGTGACGTAGGATTCCGATCTGGAGTGGGTCGTGACTTATTCCGATCGGATGAAAGAGCTCTGCATTTACAGATGCAAGGACGTTGCCGCATGTTATTAGTGTTATTCACGGGTAAATTCTTTATACATCTGACTGGTAATATTATAAATACTATGTTCAAAATTTTAATTTTTTTTCTGTTTTCTACATCATGTAAATTTAAATGTTATATTATCACATGATTTAGTTTCTGCGTTGCCGGACAGAAAAGGTGAAGCATCCAGATGGGGAACAGGTAACGAAGTGAAGGATTGAGATGGTATGTGGTGTTATTTCAGTGATTACAAATTCAAGTTTACGCGGACTTGAGAGTATGAACTCACTTATCAGTATGACGTTGCACCCCATGTGGTCTCGATGCATGCACTGATTCGGTTCGGAACGGCGTCAGAAATTCGTTGTATCCTGTCCTGAGGCAAGATGGCCAAAAATGGTTGAAACTAGTTCATGATATATGAAGATGGTATCTATTCTTTCGGACATGTCCGAAAGAACAGATACCTTCTTCATATACACTCCTGGAAATGGAAAAAAGAACACATTGACACCGGTGTGTCAGACCCACCATACTTGCTCCGGACACTGCGAGAGGGCTGTACAAGCAATGATCACAGCGGACACACCAGGAACCGCGGTGTTCGCCGTCGAATGGCGCTAGCTGCGCAGCATTTGTGCACCGCCGCCGTCAGTGTCAGCCAGTTTGCCGTGGCATACGGAGCTCCATCGCAGTCTTTAACACTGGTAGCATGCCGCGACAGCGTGGACGTGAACCGTATGTGCAGTTGACGGACTTTGAGCGAGGGCGTATAGTGGGCATGCGGGAGGCCGGGTGGACGTACCGCCGAATTGCTCAACACGTGGGGCGTGAGGTCTCCACAGTACATCGATGTTGTCGCCAGTGGTCGGCGGAAGGTGCACGTGCCCGTCGACCTGGGACCGGACCGCAGCGACGCACGGATGCACGCCAAGACCGTAGGATCCTACGCAATGCCGTAGGGGACCGCACCGCCACTTCCCAGCAAATTAGGGACACTGTTGCTCCTGGGGTATCGGCGAGGACCATTCGCAACCGTCTCCATGAAGCTGGGCTACGGTCCCGCACACCGTTAGGCCGTCTTCCGCTCATGCCCCAACATCGTGCAGTCCGCCTCCAGTGGTGTCGCGACAGGCGTGAATGGAGGGACGAATGGAGACGTGTCGTCTTCAGCGATGAGAATCGCTTCTGCCTTGGTGCCAATGATGGTCGTATGCGTGTTTGGCGCCGTGCAGGTGAGCGCCACAATCAGGACTGCATACGACCGAGGCACACAGGGCCAACACCCGGCATCATGGTGTGGGGAGCGATCTCCTACACTGGCCGTACACCACTGGTGATCGTCGAGGGGACACTGAATAGTGCACGGTACATCCAAACCGTCATCGAACCCATCGTTCTACCATTCCTAGATCGGCAAGGGAACTTGCTGTTCCAACAGGACAATGCACGTCCGCATGTATCCCGTGCCACCCAACGTGCTCTAGAAGGTGTAAGTCAACTACCCTGGCCAGCAAGATCTCCGGATCTGTCCCCCATTGAGCATGTTTGGGACTGGATGAAGCGTCGTCTCACGCGGTCTGCACGTCCAGCACGAACGCTGGTCCAACTGAGGCGCCAGGTGGAAATGGCATGGCAAGCCGTTCCACAGGACTACATCCAGCATCTCTACGATCGTCTCCATGGGAGAATAGCAGCCTGCATTGCTGCGAAAGGTGGATATACACTGTACTAGTGCCGACATTGTGCATGCTCTGTTGCCTGTGTCTATGTGCCTGTGGTTCTGTCAGTGTGATCATGTGATGCATCTGACCCCAGGAATGTGTCAATAAAGTTTCCCCTTCCTGGGACAATGAATTCACAGTGTTCTTATTTCAATTTCCAGGAGTGTAGTTTACACTAACCGGCCATTGACCTTTTTCTTCTGTGCTGGATGCACGTGCATTGCCCGAACTCTTACGGGACTCGGTAAGATTGTCTGCCGCGAGTAATGAGTGTAATGGGCAGGGGCACTACGAATGTGGTGTGTGGACATTAAGTTGGGAGTTTGGGTCTCATGGGGAGTGTGCAAGGGATAAATCCCTGCAGTCGCACTATCCTCTGTGCTCTCGGTGGCCCAGATGGACAGAGCGACTGCCAGGTAAGCAGGAGATACCGGGTTCGAGTCCCGGTCGGGGCACACATTTCCAACTGTCCCCGTTGATGTATATCAACGCCTGTCGACAGCTTATGGTCTTGATTTAATTACAGTTCATGATATCGTGGATACTGGCGCTAGCACAGAGGTGCTGTCCCACCTGATCACACGTATGATCTACCGGAGTCAGATCTGGAGATCATGGTGGCCCGGGTCTCAGCACCACACAGACAGTTCATAGAGACGTGTCATGTGTGCACGGGCATTGTCCTGTTGAAAATCGGCACCAACATACCGTCGCATAAGAGGTAACATATGAAGCCGTAGGACGTCCGTGAGCTGTTGCGGTGTTTCCTCTAGCACAACCGACCGTGACCTGAAATCATACTCGATCACTCACCACACCGTAGCGCCAGGAGTAACAGAGCTGTGCCTCTCCAGAGCACTGGAAGAATGGGACGTCTCCCCAAGTCGCGGTCATCCTCACCATCGATGGTCATGTGGGGTAGTGCAGAACTGTGATTCACCATTTAACACGACGTGTCGTCATTTATTAGCAGACCATGTCTCCCGACCATGGCACCACTAGAAGACCATCTGTTTTTGTTGTAGTGTTAATGGCAGCTTACTCCCAAGTCTCCAGCCAATGGTGGGCCATGGTGCAGAATATTATGTAGAGGACAAGGGGTTATTTTTAGGAAATATGGTGCGAAATTGTGATTTAGTGTGTTTCAGTGCGCGACGTGCCAGCCTCACGGCAGACGGCAGACGAAGGCTGGCCGGCGCGTTATGCAGGTGACACAGTTTTGCAACGAGCGTCGGTATGTGTGTACGTGCGCGGCAGCCATCGACAGCCAGAACGCAGCATTAGCAGAATTACGCAGGCGAGGGTCGCGTGTGGCGAGGTTGTGTTAGCCAACTCATCGAGAACGTTCTAATAAACACGGCGCCGTGTAACCGGTGGATTCAGCAGCGGTCTGCACTATTCAACGGCTTCAGAGGTGGGCGTCGGCATCGGTTCGACTGATTGGGCGTTCGGTCGCTGTTACGTCGTCGTCATCAGTGACACTGTCCCTGAGGACCGGCCGGCAGAGGGCGTTGCCCGCTGCTGCACCGGTGACTCCTGGCGTCGTCACGAGCCACAGCATCTGCAAGAGGCGATCTAGGCCGGGCCTCGTGCTGCTAACCTCCTAACGCCTGCACAGCCGCTGACCGAGCACAGCGTCGCATTCCCTGGGCTGCGCGCATCAGCATGTCTCCACCACGACATGAGCGGTGGGACTGAGTTACCGGAAAATGTATTGGAAGAACCAACAGTAAAGAGGGAGATTGCTGAAAACAGCCACCTTCTTCTACAACCCTGACCACGTCACCCGCTCCGATTACAGTGAGTCCAGTAGAGTCGAAAGACAGAGGCAGACGTGAAGGGGCTTATGATGGGTCTCGTGCACAAATGGCGTGCCCTCCTCGTGATGGTCAGGCACCCTTGAGTAAGTTGCTCCCAACGTCTGATACAGTTCAACATAGAACTACTTTCACATCTGAATGCCCCACAAATCTAGATACTGCACAATTAGACCAGCCAACCAGGGGGAGACCCACAATGAGGACCCTTTCAAACTCTACCAGATGCTGATAACGCTGTTTCACACGAGTATGCAGTATCTTTGTGCTCTTCACAGTGACCATGCAACATCTGATGCCTAATGTACCCCGTGAGGCTTGGTAACAACACTGAAAACAAGCAACAACAATACACTCTGGTAGCTGTTCTACATCGCAGTCAACTGAAACTGTAATCAGCTACATATTCATGGTGTATCAGGTTACAATGACATCCGACTGTGTCTTCTGGCTGTTTCACTTACTTTTTCTGTGGCAGTGAATACTTGGCTGTATGGGAAATTTCCTCAATCGACTAAAAAGGTTAATAAGTAAAGATATACGTTCAGTGAGCGGTTGCGAGCAATCCAAGCGAAAATGTTTTGTGGTTGCAGTGGCGGAGCAGAACCACGACAGTCGCGACTGCGTTGCAGTGGCGGTGCTGTCCCACTGCGGGAGGGACGGGCAGCTGAGCGCCAGAGACCGCGAGTACCACGTCAGTGAGCTGTGGCAGCCGTTCGCTCCCAGGCGCTGCCCGAGCCTCGACGGGAAGCCCAAGCTCTTCTTCATACAGGTACGTCGTCCGAACAAGTCGAGAGCATTCTGTCTATACACTTAGATTTTCCAGAGTTTTTCCGAAAGTAATATCCAATCGGTCGCGAAATGGAAACTATTGTGAAAATCAAAAATGTTTCATTTGCAACTTAGTGACACCTTCTAGCTATTTCTCTACATAGTCGGAGCTCCTTCTTAGACATATGTCGTAGCGTTGTACCATCTTTTCGACACCCTAGTCATTGAAGGCGGCCGTCTGTGCTTTCCGCCAATTCTCTACATTGGTCTACAGCTTGTTGTCTGTGGCATAATCTTGTGTCATATCCAGCGGTCCATTTGACAAGAAATGAAACTGGGGGGGGGGGGGGGGGGTAATTACACGCTGTATTATGGGCGATCAAACACTCACCACCGAAGAGGCTGCAGGAGCATTTTCGTTGCCCCTGCTGCGTGCGCCTGAGAATTGTCATGATGAAGGAAACGTAAGACAGTTGTGTTATGTGGGCTGTATGAAATCAGGCGAAATCCCTCATCAGGCCCTCTTACTTGGCGGGAGACACTATTTTCTGGATGTCTATTCGTGCTCACTGTCCGCCACTTACAAGATGCAACAGGCCTACTAAAGAGACTGCTTACTCCCCACTTCTCCGCCCTATTCTGGAGTATTGCTGTGCGGTGTGGGATCCGCATAAGCTGGGATTGACGGATGACATCCAAAAAGTACGAAGAAGGGCAGCTCGTTTTGTATTATCGCGAAATAGGGGAGATGGTGCCACAAACATGATACGTGAATTGGAGTGGCAGTCATTAAACAAAAGGCGTTTTACGTTGTGATGGGATCTTCTCATGAAATTTCAATCTCCAGTTTTATCCTCCGATTGCAAAAACATCCGTTGGCACCCACCTACATAGGGCGAAACGACCATCTCGATAAAATAAGAGAAATCAGGGCCTGCACAGAAAAATTTAAGTGCTCAATTAACCGGCGCGGCGTTCGAGAGGGGAACGGTTGAGAGACAGCTTGAACGTGGTTCATTGAATCTCCTGCCAGGCACTTTATTGTTCAGATGTGTGTGATTTCCGAAGGGACCAAGCTGCTGAGGTCATCGGTCCCTAGACTTACACGCTACTTAAACTAACTTATGCTAAGAACAACACACACACGCCCATGCCCGAGGGAGGACTCGAACCTCCGGCGGGAGGGGTCGCGCAATCCCTGACACAGTGCCTCAAACCGCGCGGCCACTCCATGTGGCGCACTTCATTGTGAATAGCAGAGTAGTCACGTAGATTTAGATGCAGATGTAGACACGATGCTGTCGACCGGCATCCTATAGACGCTGCCCAACACATCTATGCAAAGCTTCATCGGATTTTCACTGTCATTTCCATTTCGCGCCAGGTCGGACCTTACTTTCGAAATAGCACTCGACTATTCTGTGAGACTTTTTGATTTAGGGCTTTGAATTCATTCATACTCATCACAGCTTGTTTCACGGCTAAGATATGACGTATTTAAGGTATTTGTGGGATATGTAATTAATATTTCAGGAGGGAATAAGTGGCAGTTCTGACAATTTTGAAAACAAATAGTTAAAAAATTGTGTTCTATTATTCAGTGTGAAATTCATATAAGATTAATTCCTTATTCGAGTACAAATATTCTGACAGATTTCTGTCGGTTTCAGTGCTGATTATGTAGAGTAATTTTTCATAGCTTTATCAGTTCCAGCGATATTGGTATCATTTTCGCTGTTTCAAATGGAACTACGTAATTTCTGCTGCCCTTATTATAGTTTTCAAAGTGACGACATGAACGGCGTTTCACTCTTCAAAATTTGATTAGAAGTTCTGGAAAAATTGCAGTATTTAGCGGTAAGGGTATCTTTCACCCACCAAGACTTCCTCAATGAAATAAAGATTCGCTAACTAAAACTAACTGTCTCCGGTGTTCCTTTGCAAACCTCTTGGTTAATATGCATGTGAAGCGGCACATAATATGGATGGAAGCTGTCTGGGCGCAAAACGCGAACAACACTGGTCTAACGTATTCCAGAGGAATTGCAGAGGAAGACGCAATTCCTCTGGGGCTAACACGTGGAATATGAGAAACAGCAGCAAGAACATCTATCTCCTTCGCTCCACTCTTAACAAGCTTGTTCTTCCCCAATGCATGGTATTCCGGTACTCTTCCAATAACAATTTTTTGCACCTTCTAGGAACAGGTTATTATTCTTGGACACTGACTGTCAGGGCACCGTTCCGCGTACCCCTCAACTGTTGCTTTGCTTTTCTTCAGCATTCTCCATAAAGAAGCAGCGTGTCTTGATTCTCTTGCTTTGTGAAAACATTTATTTCTTCAAACTAACCAGGACACGATGAAGCCCGCATTAGTTGCTATTGGTACTGACTACAAAAGCGATTCCCCCCATGAACCATGGACCTTGCCGTTGGTGGGGAGGCTTGCGTGCCTCAGCGATACAAATGGCCGTACCGTAGGTGCAATCACAACGGAGGGGTATCTGTTGAGAGTCCAGACAAACGTGTGGTTCCTGAAGAGGCGCAGCAGCCTTTTCAATAGTTGCAGGAGCAACAGTCTGGATAATCGACTGACCTGGCCTTGTAACACACCAAAACGGCCTTGCTGTGCTGGTACTGCGAACGGCTGAAAGCAAGGGGAAACTACAGCCGTAATTTTTCCCGTGGGCATGCGGCTTTACTGTATGGTTAAATGATGATGGCGTCCTCTTGGGTAAAATATTCTGGAGGTAAACTAGTCCCCCATTCCGATCTCCGGGTGGTGACTACTCAAGAGGACGTCGTTATCAGGAGAAAGAAAACTGGCGTTCTACGGATCAGAGCGTGGAATGTCAGATCCCTTAATCGGGCAGGTAGGTAAAAAATTTAAAAAGGGAAATGGATAGGTTAGAATTAGATATAGTGGGAATTAGTGAAGTTCGGTGGCAGGAGGAACAAGACTTTTGGTCAGGTGATCAGAGGACACAGAACTCCACAGTAAACGTCATTGAGCTGGTGGAAGAGATGCAGCCCACTAATAGGAGTCAAAAAACTACGTCCAGGCACATTGCACCCTCGAATGTTGGCCAAGGGCTGAGACAATACAGTACATTTCTTACGTTACAGTGATGACGTGGACATCAGAGAGGAACTAACTAAAGACTATTTTAAATGCTGTGTTCAGAGCGAAAAACTGTACAAGCCACAATACATGTAGTAGTGGGAAAGATACTGACTATGGCTGTATTAGACACAGGTGCTATGATGAGCGTTATATCATTTAATTTGTTGAATACAATTTGTGATGTCACAAAGTACCCACATATCCGTAGAGAACTGTAGAATCGTCAGAGCAGTTGGTGTTAAATCACATCATAGAAAGACGCAAACTTTTGTAGAGGTTAAAGTAGTGACTGCAGTGATGAAATGTCCACTCCTAATTAGAAATGGATTGTTAGTGCATTCTTGGCACTGATTACTTACAAGAGAAGGACGCAGTAACAACAACTCTTCAGGTAAATGTTTCTTAAACGCCAGTAGCTAGAAGGCTGTAGCAGACTTAATAAAAACAAAATTAGAGGATGGTACTACTGCCAGAGCTTGAGAGTACAATTCTGATACAAGGACACCATAAGATTTACTATTAAAAGGAGGACGTTGATATCAGGAGAAAGAAAACTAGCGTTCTACGGGTCGGAGCATGGAATGTCAGATCCCTTAATCGGGCAGGTAGGGTAAAAATTTTTAAAAAGGGAAATAGATAAGTTAAAATTAGATATAGTGGGAATTAGTGAAGTTCGGTGGCAGGAGGAACAAGACTTTTGGTTACAAATAGAAAACGAAATGGGGTAATGCAGGAGTTGGTTAATAATGAATAAAAAAATAGGAGTGCGGGTAAGCTACTACAAACATCATAGTGAACGAATTATTGTGGCCAAGATAGACACGAAGCCCACGCCTACTACAGTAGTACAAGTTTATATGCCAACTAGCTCTGCAGATGATGAAGAAATTGATGAAATGTATGATGAGATAAAAGAAATTATTTAGGTAGTGAACGGAGACGAAAATTTAATAATAATGGGTGACTGGAATTTGAGAGTAGGAAAAGGGAGAGAAGGAAACGTAGTAGGTGAATATGGATTGGGGGTAAGAAATGAAAGAGGAAGCCGTCTGGTAGAATTTTGCACAGAGCATAACTTAATCATAGCTAACACTTGGTTCAAGAAGCATAAAAGAAGGTTGTATACATGTAAAATCCTGGAGATACTAGAAGGTATCAGATAGATTATATAATAGTAAGACAGAGATTTAGGAACCAGGTTTTAAACTGTAAGACATTTCCAAAGGCAGATGTGGACTCTGGCCACAATCTATTAGTCATGAACTGTAGATTAAAACAGAAGAAACTACAAAAAGGTGGGAATTTAAGGAGATCAGACCTAGATAAACTGACTAAACCAAAGGTTGTACAGAATTTCAGGGAGAGCATAAGAGAACAATTGACAGGAATGTGGGAACTAAATACAGTAGAAGAAGAATGGGTAGCTCTGAGGGATGAAGTAGTGAAGGCAGCAGAGGATCAAGTAGGTAAAAAGATGAGGGCTAGTAGAACTCCTTGGGTAACAGAAGAAATATTGAATTTAATTGATGAAAGGAGAAAATATAAGAATACAGTAAATGAAGCAGGCAAAAAGGAATACAAACGTCTCAAAAATGAGATCGACGGGAAGTGCAAAATGGCTAAGCAGGAATGACTAGAGGACAAATGTTAGGATGTAGAGGCATATCTCACTAGGGATAAGATAGATACTTGCTACAGGAAAATTAAAGAGACCTTTGGAGAGAAGAAAACCGCTTGCATGAATATCAAGGGCTCAGATGGAAACCCAGTTCTAAGCAAAGAAGGGGAAGCAGGAAGGTGGGAGGAGTATATAGAGGGTCTATAAAGGACGAAGTACTTGTGGACAATATTATCAAAATGGAAGAGGATGTAGATGAAGATGAAATGGGAGATATGATACTGCGTGAAGAATTTGACAGAGCACTGAAAGACCTGAGTCAAAACAAGACCCTGGGAGTAGACAACATTCCATTAGAACTACTGACGGGCTTGGGACAGCCAGTCCTGACAAAACTCTACCATCTGGCGAGAAAGATGTATAAGACAGGCGAAATACCCTCAGACTTCAAGAAGAATATGTTGTTGTTGTGGTCTTCAGTCCTGAGACTGGTTTGATGCAGCTCTCCACGCTACTCTATCCTGGGCAAGCTTCTTCATCTCCCAGTACGTACTGCAGCCTACATCCCTCTGAATCTGCTTAGTGTATTTATCTCTTGGTCTCCCTCTACGATTTTTACCCTCCTCGCTGCCCTCCAATACTAAATTGGTGATCCCTTGATGCCTCAGAACATGTCCTACCAAAGTTGTGCCACAAACTCCTCTTCTCCCCAATCCTATTCAGTACCTCCTCATTAGTTATGTGATCTACCCATCTAACCCTCAACATTCTTCTGTAGCACCACATTTCGAAAGCTTCTATTCTCTTCTTGTCCAAACTAGTTATCGTCCATGTTTCACTTCCATACATGGCTACACTCCATACATATACTTTCAGAAACGACTTCCTGACACTTAAATCTATACTCGATGTTAACAAATTTCTCTTCTTCAGAAACGCTTTCCTTGCCATTGCCAGTCTACATTTTATATCCTCTCTACTTCGACCGTCATCAGTTATTTTGCTCCCCACATAGCAAAAATCATTTATTACTTTAAGTGTCTCATTTCCTAATCTAATTCTCTCAGCATCGCCCGACTTAATATGACTACATTCCATTATCCTCGTTTTGCTTTTGTTGATGTTCATCTTATATCCTCCTTTCAAGACACTGTCCATTCCGTTCAACTACTCTCGCAAGTCCTTTGCTGTCTCTGACAGAATTACAATGTCATCGGCGAACCTCAAAGTTTTTATTTCTTCCCCATGGATTTTAATTCCTACTCCGAATTTTTATTTTGTTTCCTTTACTGCTTGCTCAATATACAGATTGAAGAACATCGGGGAGATGCTACAACCCTGTCTCAGTCGTAGGGTCAGTATTGTCACACGTGTTCCCATATTTCTACGGAATCCAAACTGATCTTCCCCAAGGTCGGCTTCTACCAGTTTTTCCATTCGTCTGTAAATAATTCGAGTTAATATTTTGCAGCCGTGAGTTATTAATCTGATAGTTCGGTAATTTTCACATCTGTCAACGCCTGCTTTCTTTGCGATTGGAATTATTGTATTCTTCTTAAAGTCTGAGGGTATTTCGACTGTCTCATACATTTTGCTCACCAGATGGTAGAGTTTTGTCAGGACTGGCTCTCCCAAGGCTGTCAGTAGTTCTGATGGAATATTATCTACTCCCGGGGCCTTGTTTCGACTCAGGTCTTTCAGTGCTCTATCAAACTCTTCACACAGTATCATATCTCCCATTTCATCTTCATCTACATCCTCTTCCATTTCTATAACATTGCCTCAAGTACATCGCCCTTGTATAGACCGTCTATATACTCCTTCCACCTTTCTGCTTTCCCTTCTTTGCTTAGAACTGGGTTTCCACCTGAACTCTTGATATTGATACAAGTCATTCTCTTTTCTCCAAAGGTCTCTTTAATTTTCCTGTAGGCAGTATCTGCATTACCCCTACTGAGATAGGTCTCTACATCCTTAGATTTGTCCTATAGTCATGCCTGCATAGCCATTTTGCACTTCCTGTCGATCTCATTTTTGAGACGTTTGTATTCATTTTTGCCTGCTTCATTTACTGCATTTTTATGTTTTCTCCTTTCGTCAATTAAATTCAATATTTCTTCTGTCACTCAAGGTTTTCTAGTAGCCCTCGTCTTTTTACCTACTTGATCCTCTGCTGCCTTCACTACTTCAACCCTCAAAGCTACCCATTCTTCTTCTACTGTATTTCTTTCCCCCATTGTTGTCAATTGTTCCCTTATGCTATCCCTAAAACTCTGTACAACCTCTGGTTCTTTCAGTTTATCCAGGTCCCATCTCCTTAAATTCCCACCTTAGAAGAAAGATTAAGGTAAGTCAAACCTACGTTTCTAGCATTTGTAGATTTAGAGAAAGCTTTTGACAATGTTGACTGGAATACTCTCTTTCAAATTCTGAAGGTGGCAGGGGTAAAATACAGGGAACGAAAAGCTATTTACAATTTGTACAGAAACCAGATTGCAGTTATAAGAGTCGAGGGACATGAAAGGGAAGTAGTGGTTGGGAAGGGAGTGAGACACTGTTGAGGCCTCTCCCCGATGTTATTCAGTGTGTAAATTGAGCAAGAAACGTGCCAGAACTACGAGCTCGCATTAACGATGCTTTCAAACTCATTGATGGGGACATGCTGCGCCGAGTGTGGGAGGAACTTGATTATCGGCGTGATGTCTGCTGAATCACTGAAGGGGCACATATCGAACATTTGTGAATGCCTAAAAAAACTTTTTGAGTTTTTGTATGTGTGTGCAAAGCATTGTGAAAATATCTCAAATAATAAAGTTATCATAGAGCTGTGAAATCGCTTCAATCATTTATAATAACCCTGTATTTTTAGCACAACGCAATCTGACTTTCAATAATCCCTACAAAAGAATGGCCCTGACTAACAATAACCTATACTTTTCATGAATCACTTACCTCACAAAAATCTTCGTTACTCAAACTACTGCAATACAGCGAGCACCAATACTGCCAGTTAAATAAAAGATTCTAACTACTGAAGGCACTAGCTATTGATCGGCATTGTTAGCAAATGAAAGATTTTGATATCCAGTATTACAAATTTACTCTTTCTGATGGACACACGTCCACTCTCAAAATTCTGCCATATCTCTCCCCACATCCACCACTGCTGGCGGGTCACCTCCAACTGTGCAACGCTACACGCTGTTCACATACAACTGCCCAACACTACAACAGCAAATATTCCAACAATGCAAACCAGCTACAGACTATACACAGCACAGTCAGTGATTTTCATATAGAGCACTACGTGGCGTTACTAACATAAAAACCTAAACAGCCTACTTACATAACCCCCATGCTCCCCAGAAAAATTTACAAATTGTTTTGGGCAGTGATTTGATAAAATTTCTCATAATCACAATAAGAAAGATATCAAATGCACCCACTTATTGATGCAATTGTTCTCATAAAGACAGTCCTGATCATTCATCACGATAGTAATTACAATTTTCTTATTGTCAAAGTCTGAGCAGTAAAAGAAAATGCACCCGAAAGTAGTGGATTTCCATGTAGTCTTAAAAAAGTAGTGTTGTCCTTCCAACGGATAGACAGTGCTGTCTCTTGACATGCGGATAATGGGCCACAACAGAGCAAACCCACAGCAGAGTCAGTCAAAGGTTTGAAGAAAATTGGTAGGTAGGTCATCACAGAGCAGACTCACTGTAGTCCTAGAAGGGATTATGGTATTGGTGGGCCACCAGAAAGGCAGACCCACTCCAGTCCTTGTAGAAATAATGTTATTGGTGGGTCATCAAAGGTGTAGACTCACTGTAGTCCTTGTAGAGATGGCCAGCAGCCATCTGTGCAGGTGCACAATCACCATCGATGAGTCTTGTGGACAATATAGCAAGTCCATAAACCACCACTTGTGCACTCACAAAGTTTTTGGAATTGTCCTTAGAACCAGCAATGCTGTTAACCAGTCCCGTGCTGAATTATTAACACAAGTGCAAACACTAACAGTCCCAACGTCTCACATATTGTGCATACACTATGACCAACAGAAATGTGTACACTGAAATGAATGCTTACAAGTTACTTAATTTGATGAACTGGTGTCAATTAAAATTTTATAACACGAGAATACAATTACAAAGGTACAAAATACATCATAAAAATCATAATAATACTCATATCATTTGTAGTAATACAGGCTTTACAAAAGAATAGATATAAACGTACACATCAGTGTTACAGGAATTATGACATAAGTAAATAAGTAAAATAATTAGAATAGTTTTTGAAACATTAATTTCACACATGACCATTAAAGCAGAACAAAATAAATAATGTCTAAACATCTTTACAAAGTAAATAACATATTATTAGAAAAATACTACATCATAACTCTTATCAGATAAACACATAAAGACAGGAAAAACACAAATACATAAGGGTACACAAACACATAGCGGAATAACACAAAAGGAAAGAACAGGGTTTGTTTTATTGAAAGATTTTGCAAATGAAACTTTCTTTACTTCTTGGAGATCTCCCTTCATTCATCATTACCACCAAAAAGTCCTATCTATACCCGTTGTCCCTAAACCCTACTGTTTTGTTCATATACTCTTTCAAAATACTTATTCATTGTACACTACTTTTTTGGCCAAACCATTTTCTTATAGCTTCTCAATGCACTTCTTCCAATTCATCACAACTCGTTCTCTTATATATCCCACCCCATCTTAAGCTAACTTAAATCTCCTGAGCTCAGATGCATAAACTAAGGGACAAGGCAATGCAGCAGCACAAAACAATTAACACAAACAGCAATGACAAAAAAAATGCAAATTGGCAAAGCTAGCAGCAATAAATATAAATTAGCAAAGCAAATGCAACATTACAACTAATATAAGCAAATGTGCAGCAACAAGAAAAATAAATCAGTAGTAAAACTAGCTTAACAGAGTAATACAAAGTGAAATTCAGTAGCACTGTGCCTGGCAATCAGCAGCAGTAAATACAATAACTTATGTGTAAACATGACAAACCCACAAGCAGAAAAAATTGTACACTAAAGACAACAATGGAGATAAGGGAAATGTCTATTCACAGCTTAATGTCTATGTCATTAAAGTGGTGCACCACAATAACTTGTTCTACAAAAAAATTACCAAGTACTTGAAAAGAAAATTATGTATGCAGTTACTGTTATTAGTCCCTTCTTATCGTTCTTTCCTTTCCAAGTGCTGCTTTTTTGAAGAATGTGGATCATAAAATTATTATTTAATAGATCTGATGACAGAAAGTGTTCACATTAGCAAATGCATGTAATTTCATTTCATAAAACCAATGCTGCAACACAGCTGGAAACCAGATATCAAATGGAATAAGCAACTATTTACAAAAGCAAAGCATAAAAACATCATTCAATAGCCATGTGGCATTTCATAAGTCAGTAAAAATTCTCTCAACTCTCGTAGAAAGACACTTGTCATAATCGGGTGTGCAGATGTAAGAATATTTCCCACCAATTCATAAGCACTTCAGTAAGTAGCACAAAGTACGAGCTCCAACATGTAATCATATGTTTCCAAGTAATGAGAGTGTCATATTTGTGATGCTTTCTAAAAGGAATGTCAATAGCGAGGTTAATGGCCTCTTTTTCTCTCCACCTAATGGCTTTTTCTCCAGGCGACTGGTGCAGCTGGGTGCCCACAACACATTACGTCAAGGTCACTTAGCTTTCTTACCGAAATATTTACGACAGCAGTTTCCGCAACAGTGACAGTCTCATATAAAAGAATTTCACAGGTCGAGAATTTGCGTTACAAATGTGTAGAAACAAAATCCTATAAATATAAGTGTCCAAAAACTTTTCGCCGGCATTGTGATACATTCATGGACGTACACACATTTCATAACTCTTAAAGTATGATTCTTGGTTTCCAACATCCTTTTTCACAAATCAGAGTCCCTAACCACTACTCATTATTCCTTACCTTATTACTCATTTACATAGTCGTTGACACTTCTTCAATATTTCATCATAATAAATATGTAGCATAATCAAATTCCTCATATAGCACCAGCTTATTGATCATGAACATACTTCAACAGCATAATACACATCGTCGTCATAATAATAACATCATAACACCTCAGTCAAATCTGAAAAACGTCGTAGCTTTCTGCAATAATTTCAAAACCTAAAGAAAATTCTCTGCTCATTTCAGTAGTGTCACCTACCTCAAACGTACTTTAAAAAATCATGATCCCATACCAAATACATCATTCAATGCTCTCATAGAATCACAATGGTTCCAAAAAAATATGAACAATTCACAAAGTACAGACAAAATACAATTTCATAAGTGTGAAGTTATGCAACTGTGTAATCGCGTAAACATGTGTCACTGACATAGTAAAAAAAAAAAATGTTTGTCTCTCTCAGTTAAATGATCAGATAGCTGTGTAATTCTGTGTTACAGAAATATGGTACCGATGTGTAAAGTTGTATAAGCAAATACCATATTAGCAAGGGCTCCTAGCGCTCGCCACGCTTAGTACACAAAGTAGGCGTGTACCCCCGGAGGATTCATGTAATTATACCCTCAGGTGTTACAGATTACAGCAATGGAATGAAATGTATTTCGGTTAACCTTTGTATCTTTGTATTTCAAAAATCTTTAAGTACAAAATTAATCACTCAAATGCGTGTCCTGTAGCGCTAAATGTGCTTCTTGCTGTAAGATGATTCTGTGGAAGTGTCGTAGTTATCGTCCTCCGTAAGCAAAGTTCTGCAGAAGTCAATGTACTCACCTCATCATAAACAAAAGTGTAATGCTTTGCGTATAGATATCGTAGTTATTACGCTTACTGCCGTGATGAAGAAAGTACTGCACTGTAACGTATTGTTGTGCTACAGAAAAGGCTGTTTCATTGTAGCTATACCACAAAAGTTACTACTAAAACATGTTTTACATTCCCGAATAATACAGAAAAACTGTGCAGATATAAAACAGATACACCACAAAAGCAACAATGTAAACTGTGTTACACATTAGTAACGTAGTGATATAATCGAGTAGCTGTCAAAGAAACCAAATACTAAGTCATCTTTAATCTCACAGAAAGTACTTCAAATAAAGAATGTCTTTTCAAGTAAATCAAAACGTTGCATTAAAATCTCATTAGCAGTATATGTTTCAAGTATGTAAGCCTTATAGTCGTTACGTAATTGTGCAACTAACAAGCAAGAATGTACAAACATCAACACTGTGTCGTCTGTTCACTATAACAATGCATTCGTAATTACTGTTTAAATAAGTTCTCTTGGTTTTTGACTGGATAGTTAACTTCAAACATTGTTGCATGTTAACAGTTACTAAGTGTGACAAAGCGTACTAGTAACGCGAAGTGAAAAATTTTATGGCAAAGACTAAGTTAAAAAGCAGATTATCATTCAATAAACGGTTTTACATGCGAAATGTGGTGTAAATCTTCGCTCTTCCTAGTACGCAGGGTTTCAACTTCAACACAATTATCATGTAGTATACGTCGGATTCTGGAAGGTCCATTGTAAACCAGAAAGAATTTGCGACTCAAGTGTTTCTCCTTATGTGACAATGAATGAGCTTTAATGAGAACTTTCTGACCAATATATTGTTTCTTTGAATTTGATTTACCGTGTAGTTTTCTCCTTTTGTCTGCAGTAGAATTTATATTTTTAATAGCCAAATCAATTATGTCTTTGTGTCGAAGTTTACGTGTATTCAGAAAAGGTACAAGCTCTCTGATTCTGTTTGGTGCATCTTCATTCTTCAGTACAAGAATAGATGGTAAAGCAGTGGAGTCATGAGGCATTTCATTCAGCACATTCTGAAATAAGTGTAAATATCTGTCCCAATACTAATGCTTTCTGTGACAATAAAGTCTGCAAAGCTTATTGATTTCTTTCAGAATCCTTTCAGATGGGTTGCAATGTGGTGGGTACAATGAAATAAAAGCAGGTTTGATTTTATGATTCCGAAGCATGCGTGACCAAACAGCAGATCTGAATTGCGGTCCGTTATCTGAAATGACTACTAACGTGTCCAACTTCACGTAAGAAATTTTTAACAAGGACGTTGCACACAGACCGTCCAGTGGCTTTACGTAACAGTGTGAAACAAACAAATTTTGAAGTAAGTTCAATAGCGACTAAAACGTACGAAAACCCATTCGATGTTCTGACAAGGGGTCCCAAGAGATCAACAGCAGCAAATTCTTTTAATTTAGAAGGAATGATAGGAAACAACGGAGCACTAAGTGTAATAGTAGACTGTTTAGCCTTTTGACAAAGATTACAAATAGACAAGACTCTTCGAATTCTCTTTTCCATATTATTAAAATAACAAGTCGTTCGAAGAATATGATAACAATTTCGTGGACCAAAATGTGCGTAGCTGAAATGAATGTACCAAATGAGCTTATTAACAAAATCGTCAGGAATGCAAAGTACCCACAGCTTGTCGTTAAGAGTGCAGCGTTTGAAGAGTATGTTGTTTCTAACTAGATAGTAATGCCGAATCTGTGTGTGTGTTTTTCATG
The DNA here is from genome assembly GCF_023864275.1 of Schistocerca cancellata. Classification (NCBI taxonomy): domain Eukaryota; kingdom Metazoa; phylum Arthropoda; class Insecta; order Orthoptera; family Acrididae; genus Schistocerca; species Schistocerca cancellata. The sequence continues at coordinate 1,137,739,468 of NC_064626.1, read as the reverse complement.
CCATTTACTTTTGATGTCTTTCCAAATTTGATCTTTATCTTGTTCATGAGCAATGTCCTTTAAAGATGTGGTGATGAAGTTTTCAAAGGCGACTTTCTGAATGTAAAGAATACTGAAATTTTTTTCGAGGCTGCCGCCTTCTGTGTTACTTTTCTCAAGCCCAGCCGGTGCGCGTGACAGTGCGTCCGCAACAATGTTCTCCTTTGCCGCGAATGTAGACTGTTGTGAAGTAGAATTCTTGCATAAACAATGCCCAACGTTTTAACCTGTCATTATTTAATTTGGAAGGCATACGAAATTGTAATGCACGATGATCACTGTATATTTTTACGTGCTTACCAGAAAGAAAGAAACGGAATTTGTTAAATGCCCAAACGATAGCTAAAGCTTCTAATTCAGTAACGGAATAATTTTTTTCAGATTTTGTTAGCACTCGGCTAGCAAGAGCATTGGTTTTCTGAACAGTAGTGTCATTTTCTACGGCTTCTTGAAATAAATGGGCACCAAGACCGACTTTAGAACAATCCGTGCTAAGGCAGAAATCTTGTGACAGATCTGGATGAGCTAGTATTGGCGCGTTAAGTAGCGCTTCTTTCAAAGAATTGAATTCCAACTGTGCCTGTTCGTCCCAGTTCCAAATAGTATTTTTTCCAGTGAAAGAACAAAGTTTTAGTGTAACTAGAATTTTTCAGAAAACGATGGTAAAAATTTACGAGACCTAGAAAACTGCGGTCTTGTTTTTTTGTGGATGGAACTGGAATGGCTCTGATTGCTTCTAACTTTTCAGGATCCGGCTGAATGCCTTCAGAAGAAATAATATGTCCCAAAACTTCACCTTTGACCTACCGAATTCAGACTTTTTCAAGTTAACTGTAATTCCAGATTCTGCAAAAATACGTAACAAACTGTTGAGGATGCGGTTATGTTGTTCCCATGAGGCTTCTGCTATTAGAATATCGTCCACATGTAAGGTGATGTGACTTTTTAAGAACTCAGGTAATATGGAATTTAGCCCACGAATGAATGCTGCGGACGAAGTGTTCAAACCAAAAGGAAGTTTCCGAAATTGATAACAAACGCCGAAACAAAGAAAAGGTGTGTATTTTCTACATTCTGGCTGAAGTTCGATCTGATAAAAGCTGGATCTGAGATTAATGGAAGACAATACTTTTACACCATTAAAATTTTGAAGAAGTTCTTCCAATGTTTGCGGCCTTTCTGTTTCAGGAATGATGATAGTATTGATTTGTCTCAAATCTAAGACATGCCTGATCGATCCATTTTTCTTCTCAACAACATGTAATGGATTGTTGTATGAGCTTTCTGCAGGCTCAATAATGCCCCCGGCAAGCATAGATTGTATTTCTGTTCTAACACGGTCCCTATAATGTGCCGGAATTACGTATGGTCTAACACAAAATTTAGTATGCTCATGAACACGAAACTGGAATTGAAATCCTCTGATTGTTCCTGTTTTGTGAGTAAAAACTGTGGAATGTGCTTGTAAAATCTCAAAAAGATCCTGCCTGTCAGTGTCATTACAATTCTCAATTGTTTGAATTTTATTCTGAATTAACACATTACAATCAAATACGCCGTCGATATCATCCCTCTCAATACTTGCAGAGTAATTGTTAGTGTCAAGTTCCGTCGGAAGTTCGGAACTGTTGTCTAACAGGAGGTAAAAACGATTAGTTTCCTCATCATGGTTTGAGAGCCAATCTCTCGCCATGGTTTGAGAGCCAGTCTTCAAATTTTAAAGCTATTGACTTATCTTCTTTCTCTAAACTTATTTCAGCATCGTGAAAGTTTAAGATTGCTTTGTATTCATTCAAAAAGTCTACTCCCAATATAATTTCTGGTGACAATAATGGAACGATAAGGAAGTTCATAGAGAAACTGTGGCTGTGACAAAAGAATTCTAAGTTGGTTTGTTGGTGTGCATCTACAATTTTTCCAAGGATTGCACCTTGCAATTTAATCTTACGTAACGGAAGTGTGGAGCAATCGTCTGATTTGTTGCACTTCCAATCTGTTTCACTAATTACTGAAATGGGACTCTCAGAGTCAAGTACTGCTGTAAATTTTACGTCATTTACTGTAATGTGAATTACAGGATATGCAATGTTGTTATGTTTTACGTCGTGTTCCTGGAGTAAGATGTTCCTGATGTCTTCCATTTTTACGTAACTACTAGCCACGGCAGCTACATCGTCAGCTTCATAAGTATGTTTTGTGGCTTCCAGCGGTGTGAGTCATTGCCTACTGTCTCTTTGTTGGTGCGGTTTTTATTGGGATTAGGAGACCAAACTTCTATAAATTCACCTTGTCGAGAGGGCCCTGCCCTGTTTGAATCTCGCCAGTTCTGATGAAATTCAGGTCTGTCGTTATGTTTATATGGTCTGTCGTCATGTCGGTAGTTTCCATAGTTTCTTTTTTGTCGGTCATGTGGTGGAGAATTTCTCCTGGTATCGTAACTGCGCGGTGGACCGTTGCGTCTGAAATTGTTCTGTGTCCCTTGATAATAATTATTTTGGTTCCCATATTGTCTGTTTCTCTGATTGTCTCTGTCATAGTCATTACCACGGAGAGGTGATCTTTCCCTGTGATTATTATTACTCTGCCAGTGGTTGTCATATGGGTGGTGTCTGTTTTGGTCACGATTTCCGTTGTAAGAATAGCCTTCTTGTGTCCAGTTATTGTTTCTGTCGTCACGGAATTGTGACGGATGTGACCTGTAATGATTGTTTTCCTGTTTTCGCATACCGCGACTGTCTGTGTCAATTTCTAATTCTTGTAAGATTCCCTGAAAAGCTTCAATGCCGTCTTTGCAACATCCTGACAAAATAATATGTCTTAAATGTTCAGGCAATTTGATTAAGCAAATGCGGATGAGTTCTGAGAGGCTGTATGGGTTTGACAGGTACTGATTCTTGTGCAACATGTCTTCAAAATATTTCACAAGACTGGAAAATTCAGATTGTTCGAAACGTTTCATCATTATGATGCTATGTTTTACTCGGTCTTGTGTAGCTTGAGACCAATATGCTGAGAGGAAGGCATGATAAAATTCTCCTTCACTTTGACAATCATGAATGACCGATCGCATTCTTACAACTGGTTCATTCTCTAAATAGCCACACATACGTTCTAATCTGTGCGGTAATGACCAGTTGGGAGGAAAACAATGAGAGAATTGATGAAGACACGCTTGTGGATGAATGTCGTTGCCAGAATTCTTAAATGTTTTGAATTTACATGTAGTAATGAACAGCTTACAGTCATAGTCAGCGTGTCAGCGAGTCGCATATCGGTCATTGTTACGTAGTGTCGGCAGTTCTATCGCAAAATTCGGTGCACCTTGCCAATTTCTTTCATAACTTCCGAAATGCCCTGTGTTATTATTTTGTGCTTTTCCGTATTTCTAAGTCCCTCTTCCCGTGTTGGAGCGCGATTCTCCTCTGAAATATGTAATTTTTGTATTACTTGTGCCAACTGATCTTGTACTTCCCGGATTTCTCTTTTGTGTTGTGTATTAATTTGATTCTGATTTTGTTTGAATTTCTTAATTTGTTCATACTCTTCCGTGTCAGGGAAGGCTACGAGTCTTGTGTCATTCAGATCTCATCTACCTTTGTATATAAGTTAGTGAACTGATCTGAAAGTTCGGCTACTTTCTCCGATAATGAACTGATTTCCTCAGTGTGTTTTTATGAACCAAGTTTCAGAGTGTCTATTTGTGTTACAAACGTATCTACTGTGTCCTTTAAGTTTTCCTGAGTTTTTGCAAGTTGCGTAACCGAATCGGTAGATGCAACTGAGTCAATTTTAGCTTGCAAGGTGCCGTGATTTTCATGAACAATAGTTTGCAGTTCCTTTATGGCTGCTTTGTGATTCTATAATGCATTTTCATGACGCGAAAAAATAGGTTGGAAATGATCACAAATTTGTGTTTCTACGTCTTGTTATTCAATCTGTATATTAAGCGAGCAGTAAAGGAAACAAAAGAAAAATTCGGAGTAGGTATTAAAATCCATGGAGAAGAAATAAAAAACTTTGAGGTTCGCCGACGACATTGTAATTCTGTCAAAGACAGCAAAGGACTTGGAAGAGCAGTTGAACGGAATGGACAGTGTCATGAAAGGAGGGTATGAGATGAACATCAACAAAAACAAAACGAGGATAATGGAATGTAGTCGAATTAAATAGGGTGATGCTGAGGGAATTATATTAGGAAATGAGACACTTAAAGTAGTAAAGGAGTTTTGCTATTTGGGGAGCAAAATAACTGATGATGGTCGAAGTAGAGAGGATATAAAATGTAGACTGGCAATGGCAACGAAAACGTTTCTGAAGAAGACAAATTTGTTAACATCGAGTATAGATTTAAGTGTCAGGAAGTCATTTCTGAAAGTATCTGTATGGAGCGTAGCCATGTATGGAAGTGAAACATGGACGATAACTAGTTTGGACAAGAAGAGAATAGAAGCTTTCGAAATGTGGTGCTACAGAAGAATGCTGAAGATTAAATGGGTACATCATATAACTAATGAGGAGGTATTGAGTAGGATTGGGGAGAAGAGACGTTTGTGGCACAACTTGACTAGAAGATGGGATTGGTTGGTAGGACATGTTCTGAAGCATCAAGGGATCACCAATTTAGTACTGGAGGGCAGCGTGGAGGGTAAAAATCGTAGAGGGAGACCAAGAGATGAATACACTGAACAGATACGAAAGGATGTAGGTTGCAGTAGGTACTGGGAGATGAAGAAGCTTGCACAGGATAGAGTAGCATGGAGAGCTGCATCAAACCAGTCTCAGGACTGCAGACCACAACAACAACAACACGTCATTACAGACTTTTTGACATTTCGATTCGATTTTAAGTAACTCAGCAGTTAAACCTTCACGTGTTTGTTCAAGCATGGTGTCTAACTTTTGAAGCTGTGGCTGTGTTTGTCTCTGGTGTTTTTCCATTGTGTTTAACTTTGGAAGATTTTGTTCCGTTGTGTCTAACTTTTGAAGCTTTTGTCCTATTTGTTGCATTAATTGTAATAACAATGAAGTGGTGTCTGAAACATGTTCCTCAGTGCTATTCGGCAGTGCATTTGAACCGACAATATCCGCATTTTGAAAAGCAGAAAATGTGTTTTGACTCATATGAGAAAACGGTAAGGACGCAAAACCTAAAGTTTTGCAAGTTTGTGTCGTGACATTTCAGAATCCTGAGGCGAGCTGTTGCCGACCGATCTATCGATAATGTTTCCCAGTTCACTAATTGTTTCACTGTCTACACCATTATTTGCCGCCCGCTCCATTTCCCTAAGCACAATTACCAAATTACTACGTTGAATGCCTGTTAATTCATTACACAGTGGTGCTGATAAGCTGCAATCGTCGTCACTATTTACTTTGGATCCTAGTGTTACGTTTTTCAAAAGCCATAATTATCATGTATTTCACAAGGTAACAAGAAAGCACAATTTGAAGAGCTAAAACTAGAAAACACATTAGCATAGCACTGAAAATAATATCTCGTTAATAGCAAGCGCAGCTGCGAAATACTTGGTGCAAATCTACATGCATACCACAACTGTTTTACTGTACAACAATAAAAAACTACAACTACAAAGGAAATTTTCTCTATAAATACGCGCTAGCAATAAACAATAGCTACCCTAATTACACACACTACCAGAAAATATCGGAAGATTCCAGTGAGGTATACTCGGCTAAGGGTCGACATATGAAACATCCCCTTAGAAAAATTTTATAAATGACAGTGCTGGAAAACCTCTACGTTATTTGATTTTCAAACGGCTGAGCAAAACTGAACGTTCTCAGACATTCACTAAACTGACACACGATATTTTTAGCGCAACGCAATCTGACTTTCAATAATCCCTACAAAAGAATGGCTCTGACTAACAATAACCTATACCTTTCATGAATCACTTACCTCACAAAAATCTTCGTTACTCAAACTACTGCAATACAGCGAGCGCCAATACTGCCAGCTAAATAAAAGATTCTAACTACTGAAGACACTAACAACTGATCGGCGTAGTTAGCAAATGAAAGATTTTGATAGAGATCAAACAATGTATTTACCTTAACAAAAGTCATCATATATATATATATATATATATATATATATATATATATATATATATATATATATATATATACATATGACATCCAGTATTACATATTTACGCTTTCTGATGGACACACATCCAGATCGTCCGCTCTCAATATTCTGCCATCTCTCTCCCCACATCCAACGCTGCTGGCGGCTCACCTCCAACTGCGCAACGCTACGCCGGTGTTGCAAACTCTAAAAAAACCCGAGTCGCTAGATTCAGTATCAAAAGTCGCTAAAACTGATTTTACTATTGGTGTACTGGAACTTTCGTACTGGGAATTGTGCAATAAGCCAGTGGGGCGGGATAATGAAATATTAATATAAATTGTCTCATATACAATCGCTATATTGTCTCAGTTAATGATGCATTGCTTGCAACAATACAAAAAACGCTAACGTTTAATTAAACATGTTATCATAATTGACGCAACACATAAATTGTTGAAACTTCCTGGCAGATTAAAACTGTGTGCCAGACCGAGACACGAACTCGGGACCTTTGCCTTTCGCGGGCAAGTGCTCTACCAACTGAGCTACCCAAGAACGACTCACGCCCCGTCCTCACAGCTTTCTTCTGCCAGTACCTCGTCTACCTTCCATACTTTACAGAAGCTCTCCTGCAAACCTGCACAGTGCAAATCTCATTCTTGAAACATCCCCCAGGCTGTGACTAAGCCATGTCTCCGTAAAATCCTTTCTTTCTACATCTTGTATAAAACAAGCCACCCAACGGTGTGTGGCGGAGGGCACTTTACGTGCCACTGTCATTATCTCCCTTTCCTGTTCCAGTCGCGTATGGTTCGCGGGAAGAACGACTGTCTGAAAGCCTCTGTGCGCGCTCTAATCTCTCTAATTTTACATTCGTGATCTCCTCGGGAGGTATAAGTAGGGGGAAGCAATATATTCGATACCTCATCCAGAAACGCACCCTCTCGAAACCTGGCGAGCAAGCTACACCGCGATGCAGAGCGCCTCTCTTGCAGAGTCTGCCACTTGAGTTTGTTAAACATCTCCGTAACGCTATCACGGTTACCAAATAACCCTGTGACGAAACGCGCCGCTCTTCTTTGGATCTTCTCTATCTCCTCCGTCAACCCGATCTGGTACGGATCCCACACTGATGAGCAATACTCAAGTATAGGTCGAACGAGTGTTTTGTAAGCCACCTCCTTTGTTGAAAGACTACATTTTCTAAGGACTCTCCCAATGAATCTCAACCTGGTACCCGCCTTACCAACAATTAATTTTATATGATCATTCCACTTCAAATCGTTCCGCACGCATACTCCCAGATATTTTACAGAAGTAACTGCTACCAGTGTTTGTTCCGCTATCATATAATCATACAATAAAGGATACTTCTTTCTATGTATTCGCAATACATTACATTTGTCTATGTTAAGGGTCAGTTGCCACTCCCTGCACCAAGTGCCTATCCGCTGCAGATCTTCCTGCATTTCGCTACAATTTTCTAATGCTGCAACTTCTCTGTATACTACAGCATCGTCCGCGAAAAGCCGCATGGAACTTCCGACACTATCTACTAGGTCATTTATATATATTGTGAAAAGCAATGGTCCCATAACACTCCCCTGTGGCACGCCAGAGGTTACTTTAATGTCTGTAGACGTCTCTCCGTTGATAACAACATGCTGTGTTCTGTTTACTAAAAACTCTTCAATCCAGCCACACAGCTGGTCTGATATTCCGTAGGCTCTTACTTTGTTTATCAGGCGACAGTGCGGAACTGTATCGAACGCCTTCCGGAAGTCAAGAAAAATAGCATCTACCTGGGAGCCTGTATCTAATATTTTCTGAGTCTCATGAACAAATAAAGCGAGTTGGGTTTCACACGATCGCTGTTTCCGGAATCCATGTTGATTCCTACATAGTAGATTCTGAGTTTCCAAAAACGACATGATACTCGAGCAAAAAACATGTTCTAAAACTCTACAACAGATCGACGTCAGAGATATAGGTCTATAGTTTTGCGCTAGTGCTAGTTCTGCAAGGTTCGCAGGAGAGCTTCTGTAACGTTTGGAAGGTAGGAGACGAGGTACTGGCAGAAGTAAAGCTGTGAGGACGGGGCGTGAGTCGTGCTTGGGTAGCTCAGTTGGTAGAGCACTTGCCGGCGAAAGGCAAAGGTCCCGAGTTCGAGTCTCGGTCCGGCACACAGTTTTAATCTGCCAGGAAATTTCATATTAGTGCACACTCCGCTGTAGAGTTAAAATTTCATTCTAGAAACAACCCCCAGGCTTTGGCTAAGCCATGTCTCCGCAATATCCTTTCTTTCAGGAGTGCTAGTTCTGCAATGTTCGCAGGAGAGCTTCTGTAAAGTTTGGATGGTATGGGACGAGGTACTGGCAGAAGTAAAGCTGTGAGGAGGGGGCCTGAGTCGTGCTTGGGTAGCTCAGTTGGTAGAGCACTTGCCCGCGAAAGGCAAGAAACATAAATTGTTATTTCAATCACAGTAGTCAAATACACTAGAAATATACAACTATATTTGTAACAAAAGCAAGCAAGAACTTACATTAGGTTACAAAATTTATACATACCGGTATGTGAGCTATTCATCGTCGTCACTCAGAAGATCGAATAACTCTTCTGTTTCATGCTCTGACAGAACTGTAGTTGATATAGAGGGATGAACAACGTTCACAAGATGATATTGCAGTTCGACTGATTTTGTCGCAAAAGAGCAACTTTTGTTCGTTCCAATAAGCTCCAATACGTCTGACGGTATGTCAAAAGATGCACAATCTTTATTTTGTTTCTTCAGCTGGTCTTTCAATATGATCAAAGCATTAATTGTCTTTACCATAATCTGTTACGTTGTTTAGTTTTTATAATGTTCATAGAACTGAATATTCTTTCCACTTCTGCATTTGAATGCGGTAGGCGTAGAACAGTCATTGATAGCTGTGAAATCAAAGAAAAAGGATTCTCCCCTGCGGCATTTTTATACTGCAAAACCTCTCTCCAAAATCGGACAGTGTATTGGTAGTGTTATTCCACCTAATGAAGTTGATATTATGCCATTCTTGCAGCATATCGTCTATGAAATCGCCACTAAAACCCAATTCTTTGGCTACATCCGCTACAGCATTATTTTTATTCACTTTAAGTGGTTCTTCAACATTCAGCACTGACATTTTTTTCAGGATCGTAACGTTACTTGGCAGTCTTTGTTGAATTTCTTTTATGAGTTTCAGACTAAACTGAATGCATCTCTTCGTCAAATAAACTTTATTTTCTTCAGACAAACTTGACTCAGACGATTTCTGTTCAAACATAAAGCCAAGGTTCGGATTTGCGTACATACATTCGCTTGGAACTGGTGTTGTCAACAAATCAACAGTTGGAAAAACTATGTTTCGTCGGAGTGACTGCATGAGAAATACAAGTGTATCTAGTAATTTAGTTGGGTCATTGTCTGCTCCTTCGAAAGCTTTTATTGCTATTTGTACGTCTTTTATAGCATGTTTGAGGTAAAACATGTAAACATGATTTGAGTCGTCACAATACATCTTGTACAAAAGATCGGCAGTGTAACAATTGTCTTGAACCATGGCATGTGAAAAATGTAGCTTTAGTTCTTCCCACTGCTCCGGAATTCTTCGTACTGCTGGTTCAATTGAAAGCCAACGTGTTGCACAGACCTTCAAAATTTTTAGTGGATGTTTTCCACAATTAATTGTCTCATAAACCTTTTTATATTTCTCTTGTTTTTTGGGAGAAATGGAGAAGCAATTGTAGGTTTCCCGTACAAGAAACTATGTTTTTAGGTATGGTATTCACTGAGGAGTGCGAAACTGCAAGCTGAAGAGAGTGACAAATGCAACGGATCAATACCAAATGCATCAAACCATATTCTCTCTTGAGTTTTTCGAAAAGCCCATTGTTTATTCCAACCAGTGTAGAAGCATTACCTGTGCCAATTCCTGCCATATTAGCGATTGGAAGTTTGAGATATTTCAAAGAATTCACAAGAACAGGAGCCAGATTTCTTGCATCTGCAGTTTCTACTACAGCGAGTTTGAGAAATGCTGATCTAATGGTTTGGTTGTTTATACTATAGTACCATATAACGATAGCTAGCATTTTAGATATTGATACATCTGTGTATTCATCTGTTAGTACACTGTATTTTTGGTTACTTATACCTTCAACCAATGATTGTGTAAAATATGGAGCCAAAACTTCAGTTATAATGTTAGTGCACTTTGTACGATGTAATTGCATGTTTTTAGCGCCCTCATCACCGGAAAACACCTTCTTGCACAGTATTCCTAAATGATATACAGCTAAAATAGAACAATGTTCAGCAATAGATAAAGAAAGGGCGCCTTCCACTCTGCTTGCTATTCTAACTGTAGTTTTCGGAACAATTCTCACAGGTAAGGTGGTTTGTGTTTTTTTTAAATCAATTTTCTATTTATGCTTAATAGTTTTGGTTCAAATGGCTCTGAGCACTATGAGACTTAACATCTGTGGTCATCAGTCGCCTAGAACTTAGAAATACTTAAACCTAACTAACCGAAGGAGATCACACAGATCCATGCCCGAGGCAGGATTCGAACCTGCGACTGGAGCGGTCGTTCGGCTCCAGACTGTAGCGCCTAGAACCGCACGGCCACTCCGGCCGGCTGCTTAATAGTTTTCGAATGCTTTCTAGTATCACACAATTTAGCATAAAACTCTGTTGCACATACTTGACATCTGGCCTTGGATAAGTCTCCAACGACTGGTTTCAGCCACCCATTGAATTCAAGTTCTGCTTTTCCACGCATCCCGATATTTTTGAGCGTACCGCTTCTTCTTCTGCGGTAAATCCATTATGTAAGCCACCACAACATAAGTGTCACCAATTTATAATCACTGAAAATACATTAAAACTCAGGCGAACTAGAGGTGATGAAACAATCTACTCACTCGGTAACTCGATATCAGTCCTATTGTTCATTGTTTAAAACGTAATAATGTCTGAGATACCCCCACCGAATTGTTCTTGCGTTACCACTGTGCATGTGGTAATAATTTGACTGCGAGTTAACATTTCGGAAAATTAGATGTTGCTGGATAGAAATGTATTTTATTGTACTTAATATTACGTATGTTTTTTGTCAATTCGAAAAATGAAGGGAGTTCAAAAGTTGAAGAATTATAGATCGATACGCTATCGACGATAAGAAGCTAGTGGGTAATGAATAATGAATTGTTCTATAGTCAAGGTTTTCTTACTCTGTAGGTAATTCCCACATTCAGGTTTACTAAATGTTGAACAATGCTACATGATCTGCTAAGAACTTAATTTAACTTACTAAACCTAGAACAAAGTCAGTGTAGTACCCATTCTACAGTTAAAATCTTAGTTTTGTTAATGAAAAATACTGGCCCAAAATAGTTTTGATTTGTACTTCAAAATTCGTCAGTACTCCAAAAGTCGCCAGATAAGTCGCTAAATAATTTTTGTCGCTAAAAAGTTTTTTTGTCACCAAGACGAAGGCAAAAGGCACCAGTTCTAGCGACAAAGTCGCTAAATTGGCAACACTGTGCTACGCGCTGTTCACATCCAACTGCCTAACACTACAATAGCAAATATTCCAACAATGCAAACCAGCCACAGACTTCACACAGCACAGTCAGTGATTCTCATGTAGAGCGCTACGTGGCGTTACCGACATAAAACCCTAAACAGCCTACTTACACGTGTTACACGATACATCTACCGTGCAAGTCTGCACCATTGCCTCACGGGTACATATTCGGAACTGCAGGCTTGTTTATGTCGTTGAATGTGAAAGTAAATATTTTTGTTAGCTGCTGTTTAGTCATACCGAAATTGCCGAGAAGTTTATGTTTGTATTTATTACGCAGTTATTTTTATCTTGTGCAGCTAAAATGAAATACGTTATGATTATACAAAATTATGGACTAAAGTGGTCGTTTTATGTCACGCTGGTACAAATAATTGATTAAATAAAATATGGCGTTTCAGTCTTCGATCGCTATTCTTTATTTTCAGTTACCGGTTTCGGGCTAGCTGCCCATCTTCAGATCTGTTAGACAAAGTTAAAAATGTAATTAATAAGAGGGATACAGTGAGTGATAGAAATATCTTCTTTGTTTTGATTGGTGGTGGAGTGGATTTCCCTACGTCAGAACGTATACAACGCCACGCCAAGTCCTCTTCCGCCGCGCCGGCCGTTGTGGCCGTGCGGTTCTAGGCGCTACAGTCTGGAGCCGAGCGACCGCAACGGTCGCAGGTTCGAATCCTGCCTCGGGCATGGGTGTGTGTGATGTCCTTAGGTTAGTTAGGTTTAATTAGTTCTAAGTTCTAGGCGACTGATGACCTCAGAAGTTAAGTCGCATAGTGCTCAGAGCCATTTGCACCATTTTTCTTCCGCCGCTCCCAATTCACCTCGCCGCCAGTACGCTGAGGGCCGTTCCGCTGCAGCTGTTTCTTACTGGGGGGGGGGGGGGTGCTGTTGCATTCAAGAGTAAGCCTAAAACAGGTCTTTAAAATCTCATAATAATTCCTGTGCATAAAATCACTTTGCTCATTAAGTAGTAGGCCTTGGGTTTTTCTTTGATGTGCGTATATTTCAATCTCTTCGAGCACGTTGAGATAGAGACTTTTTGGAGCTTTATGTAGCACCTCCATTTGTTCATTTATATTACTCACTTCATGTCTACTCTCTTTTACATGTGTTCCAAATGCTGTTCGATTGCTATGACTGCAGTGTTCCCTGTATCGAATTTCAAAATTCCGCCCTGTTTGTCCTATATAATAACTGTCACATTCAGGGCGGAATTTTGAAATTCGATACAGGGAACATTGCAGTCATAGCAATCGAACAGCATTTGGAACACATGTAAAAGAGAGTAGACATAAAATGAGTAATATAAATGAACAAATGGAGGTGCTACATAAAGCTCCAAATAGTCTCTATCTCAACGTGCTCGAAGAGATTGAAATATACGCACATCAAAGAAAAACCCAAGGCCTACTACTTAATGAGCAAAGTGATTTTATGCACAGGAATTATTATGAGATTTTTAAAGACCTGTTTTAGGCTTACTCTTGAATGCAACAGCACCCCCCAGTAAGAAACAGCTGCAGCGGAACGGCCCTCAGCGTACTGGCGGCGAGGTGAATTGGGAGCGGCGGAAGAGGACTTGGCGTGGCGTTGTATACGTTCTGACGTAGGGAAATCCACTCCACCACCAATCAAAACAAAGAAGAGGAAACGTACATTTTCGGAAGAATATCTACATTTTAATTATATTTTATGTTTCTTTATAAAGAAATTTGAAATTAATGTAAATTTTTTATGGTCCACTCAAAAAAGATTATTCATATGTTATTACCTTAAAATTGTTTTATTAAAAAGAATATTCGCCATTAATATATACGGCGAAATAATAACAGATGCACAATTGTTAAAAGTAGAGGGCGCTTTTTACTGTTACCAATCAAGTTACTCTTATAAACTGTGATATAATGTTTTAACAGATTGAAATTACTTATGACAGTGAACCGTGTGTTCTGTACGGACAAGTTACTCTGTAACTACAACACATGGTATGTTGGCATTTAATACGTTCCAAAATTTCTTTTTGTAAACTAAGATATTTCTATCACTAACTGTATCTCTCTTATTAATTACATTTTTAACTTTGTCTAACAGATCTGAAGATGGGCAGCTAGCCCGAAACCGGTAATTGAAAATAAAGAATAGCGATCGAAGACTGAAACGCAATATTTTATTTAATGAACGATCGCGGAATTCCCATTGAGACAATCATGTCTAGCTTTGATAAATAATTGATTACCTAGGTTTATGTTTCACGGCATTGAGACATGGAGGACGGAATTATTTATATATGCAACATTTGCCATGTCACTGTTCGCCATAGTCGTTAGGAGAAGGTTAGAACGACGAGGTAATGCCAAGAGTAGGGATTGGGTTCGACCCTGGCCGGGAAGAAGGAGTGGAGACAGGTACATAAACTTCCAGTTAATGATTTAGTCGAGGCCTGAAGATCCACAGGAATTTAGGAACCTGTAATAATGGATGAGCCTTGTTTTGACAAGGTGTTGGCGATTGAACGTGACAGGATCCACGCAAGTGGCACTATAATGAAGGAAGGTATTTCACAATAGTGCGATCGTAAAGATACAAACGGCTTGTAAAGTCCTCGCTGGCCGTGGCCAGCACAATCGCTCTGACTTCTGTGCCTATCACTGTCTTTCTAGCATCACTATCTTTCCTTGCATGCTGAAACAACGCAAAAAATGCAATCAAACTAAATATTTGCGGTACTTGTGCTGATTAAGATGATGCGTACACACATAGAAAGTAAAATTATGTGAACATTTATGTAAAACATACAGACCCAGAATTAAACATTTTAGACGTGCCTTATTATGGTACAGCGTATGTAGAAGATCATATAGACACCTTTATTTCGATTCCCCTCCCCCCCCCCCCCCCCGAAGGGGGGCGGGCTGGCAGCACCGCTCTTCAGCCTACAGAAGAAAAGAAACAATAAAAACAGGCGATAAAACGGTGACGTAAAATGCAAAACGGCGGAAAATTGTGGAAAGTTAAAACATAAAACAAATGGTGGGCGATGATAAATAAATACACAGGAAGCAGACACGGAAAAAGTGGACAGACAATTAAAAAGAAAACACAGCGACAGTCTGGATTCTATTCGCAAGAGATATAAAAAAATCACACCCTGCGACAACATGATGTCCGTTAGCAACACTTCGGAAAAGACTCACAACAATTAACAATCACTGGGAACACTGCACTAAAAAGTTCGCACGAAGATGACACACCATAGGCAAGGGCAGATGGGAGGGGGGGACCTGGAAAGATGAGAGGGAAGAGAAAAGGGGGGAGGAGAGAAAAAACGAAGGGCGGAGTGGAGGGGGGGTTGAGCGGGGCAGGCGCGAGGGGGAATGGGGAAAGACAGAGGAAGGAAAGCGCAAAGGGACTCGGGGGAGAGAAGGGAGGCAGAGAGACGGCAGTCGGGGAAAAACGGAATGGAGGGGGGGGCCTTTCTGTCCTAAATGCCAGAATAAGTACGCTTATAGGCCTACTTTTTCCGTTTTCTTCAATTTCTACAATAAGAAGCTATGATTAGATATACAGTTTTTCTCAGTGGCAGTACGAAAAAGAGAGTTATCATTCGTTTTATTGCTGAATTTACAAAAAGTTACTCGCTGAAATATGTGCAGAATAACTCGCGCAACAGCCAAAAAATTCCTCAATAGCGCACATCTTTCTCATCTTCTTCGCAGCTTCACCCGTTCTGCCGCTACATGGCTGGCCGTGTGCGCCCGACTTGTAAACGTTAGATGCTGTGCTAGTTTGGCTGTGCCAAAACTGTTGTAGAGATGTATTCTTCATTGTCCATATTTTTGCGAGATACACTAACAGAGTAACCTCGCCTTTGTAAACCGAGTTCACGTTATCACACTTCATTTGTCTAGTATTCACTGCCCATACTGTTGTGTCTCCCGTCGCTGATCCCAAGAGTTCATAGTAACACATAATGGGCTAAAATATGTATAAAACAAGTGCGTATATCTGTGCATTGAAATCGTCATCATATGCCATGACAAAAGTGGGTTTACAATCATTGAATAGTGTCATATATACCACTCTGTGCTGACCTTATGTACTCCTGCTTTAAATAAGCACCACATTTCGTACAGGTTAGAACGTTGTCTACCTACAGAACAAAAATCTAACCGTTACACAGGGTGTTAGATCATAGCAACATGTGGAACTCAGAAAAGGAAAGTGACACAAAAAAGAAAACTAGGATCAAAGCTGAGCGGAACATATTCTTAGAACTCGTGAGAAGATAGAAAAACTGCCCTCGTTTCAAAACTAGCTTGCTTTACTAAAGTTAATATTTGCATTATTTTGAAGAGTACTAAAACTAAATCATTTTCTTAAGGCTATCTTATCATAAAATTAAAGTGGAGAAACAGTGCTGGGGCACAAAAAATTTTTTCTAAGTCAGTGGATGTGAGGTTTAGTTTACATTTATCAAAAGAAAAACTGAAAAGGTTACAAAAAACGCAGGAGTAGCATAGTGAAGATGACTAATATAGAAAAAAGTAAATACGGCACATTTGCAGAGTATATGAAGAACACATACCAATGCTGGGAGAAGAACTTCAGACAGACAGTAGGGGGTCATGTTAATGTGACGCATTCCAAAATGTTACTGAATGGTATAACACATAGTGGCGCTAGTGGTAACATGTTGTGGCGTTAAACTCGAGAAAAAAAAACGAGGTAAAATACTAGGACATCATAAAAATGGTTGTATATACAATATACAACATCTTAAAAATAAAATGTAAAAGTCTGCTATCAAATACATAGTTCATATAACGTTGCGAAAATATCAAGGTATGTAACTAGAAGTGGGGGTAGAAAAGGGAGAGGGGGAAGATGGGGAGGCGGCGAAGGTAAGTGAAGAGGGCTGAGTTTATTTGATTACAAAGTAAGTAGAAACTAAAGAAAGAAATGCATAGTGTATTTGATAATAAAGTTATGTTCGAATGGAGTATGCAGTCGTGGTAAGACTAAAGATGTAACATCATCAAAAACATAGCCCGAATATGTTTCTTATATTTCATTTTATCTGTTTCTACTATCGTGTTATAATTTCATGTATTGACTCGTTCCATGACCATGGAGACTTCTCCTTAATTTGGTCCCACGGAACAATAAATAAATAAATAAAATAACATAAAGACTACATAGAAGTAACAACATAGGTTTCACACGGGTGCCTGTACAGGAAGAACAGCCTTACATAAAAATGCTACAATTTATAATATTTTATGTCGATAGGAGTACAGTATGGGACCAGGTGTACAATCAAGCCAATAATCCTACACTGTAACCTACAGAGAAGTACATAGGCAAACCTTAAAACTTTCTACTGTGTAGAAATATGGGAAATACGCAAATCCTGACGGACAGGCGCCGACTAGGATCAAAACACGTAGCAACAGGAAAAGAAAATAAAAACTAGAAATTCTGTGCGTTTGCACAAGTGCCAATAATAGTGACAGTATGTAGTAATTTACATGCCAAACCAGACAAGCATAACACAACGACTATGAAACCACTAAAACAGACATTTAACAAATAACGAAAATAAGGACCAACGCTTCAAATGCTACTTAAAAGAACTTTCCCCCACGTCGGTAAATAATTGAGGATAGCGGAGAGGGGGAGGGAGAACGGAGGGGGAGTGAATATAGGGAATTTGAGAGAATGCGGTATGTTCCAGAAAGCGTGCTTGGACGTCATGGGGTACGCATTGATGGAGGTCAAAAAGAGTCTGAGGTTAATTTAATCCATCAGAGTTTGTCAAATATTTCAAAGAGCCACTGGCCGGCCGCTCCTGTTTGCTTGTTAATCAATTTAGATGGGCTTTTAGAAGGATGAATATGGATCGCAGTTGCTCAAGGACGTTCAGGTTTTGCCCCTTATGTTCGATAGAAAAGATTACCATTGTATCAGATGTGGCTGAAATTATATGGCCTTCGTTTTTAAGACGCGTGCCAAGGGCGATATTATTTTTGTAACTATGTTACCTGAACCTTGTTGCGAAGTCCAGTCTGCCCTATTCAGACTGTATCACATGATCCGCAGTTGATTTTATAAACTCCTGGTTTTTTGAACAAGTTATTCTTATCGTTGGTGCGGTGGCGTGAGAATAATCCCAGTTTATTCAGGGTATGAAAGCCTGTTTTGACATGTGTCTTCTAGTAAGCATGGCCAATTTTTTCTTTAAAGGGCACGTTTTTTTAAACTTTCTTTTGCTAAGAACTCTGTCATAAATTGCACGAATGGTGCTTTCAGAGTCAGCATTAGAGAGTGCAACTTGATTGGTGATGTCACTTACCTTCCTGACAGCAAGTCCTTAAGCTGTAACTTTGATAACCTACTAACATAGGTGAAAAGTAAGCGCTTTTGCGACCGCTAGGATGGTTTGAATCCACAGCAGTAATTACACCTGTTGTTGTAGGTTTTCGATAAATCTCCGTAGTCAGTTTAGAGCCCTCTATCGCAATTGTTAGAGCTAAAAAATTTAGGTGAGATTGGTCTTTCAGCTCAACTGTGAATTCAGCGTCCATATCAGCACTGCTTCTCCTCTTTAATCATAAAATGCACGCATGTCTCTTACATGACTATGTGTCACAATAAACTGTACACATTGTGAAGAGTCAACTCATACTAATATACTGGTGTCTTTGTTTTCTTTCCTCAACACAAATATGCCAGTGCTCCAGGGGAATAGTACAATTCACTTATTATCTAATGACTAGAAGCAGTGAATTTTCTCATTCAGTTACAAATTAAAACAGCTACATTATCAGTCATTACAGCACTTGGGGTCAGTGTTACAGTTTACAGTTTAAACAGTGCTTAAATTAAAACCACAACGTTTCTGCTTTACTTTCCTTATACCTACTAAATACGCATTTATGTACAGTAATAAATATTTGAACAGCCTAGGCGGTACAAGGTCTAGCAGGTAATGCTTTTAATTCATACGTATTCCTAGACACTGCTGACTTAAAATTTCTTCTTCAAATGAATCTCCAATTACTCGCATCATCACCCTCTCAGTATTCCTCCAGTCCATACATGTCTTCCTCACATATAGCACTAATATTTCTTAGGGTAACACTGGTTTTACCAGTGGCAGAATAGAAATATTAATTATTTCGTTGAAAAATAAAACATCAGGTTGTTTGTTGTTTTGGTCTTGAGTCCAGAGACTGGTATGATGCAGTTCTCCATGCTACTATATCCTGTGCAAGCTTCTTCATATCCCTGAATCTACTGCATCCCACATCCTTCTCAATCTGCTTAGTGTATTCATCTCTTGGTCTCCCTCTACGATATTTACCTTACACGCTGCCCTCCAATACTAAATTGGTGATCCCTTGATGCCTCAGAACATGTCCTACAAACCGATCGTTTCTTCTAGTCAAGTTGTGTCACAAATTTCTCTTCTCCCCAATTCTATTCAATACCTCCTCATTAGTTATGTGATCTACCCATCTAATCTTCAGCATTCTTCTGTAGCACCACATTTTGAAAGCTTCTATTCTCTTCTTGTCCAAACTATTTATCGTCCACGTTTCACTTCCATACATGGCTACACCCCATACAAATAATTTCAGAAACGACTTCCTGACACTTAAATCTATACTCGATGTTAACAAATTTCTCTTCTTCAGAAACGCTTTCCTTGCCATAGCCAGTCTACATTTTATATCCTCTCTGCTTCGACCACTATTAGTTATTTTGCTCCCCAAATAGCAAAACTCATCTACTACTTTAAGTGTCTCATTTCCTAATCTACAGTAATTCCCTCAGCATCGTCCGACTTAATTCGACTACATTCCATTATCCTCCTTTCAAGACACTGTCCATTCCGTTCAACGGCTCTTCCAAGTCCTTTGCTGTCTCTGACAGAATTACAATGTCATCGGCGAACCTCAAAGTTTTTATTTCTTCTCCATGGCTTTTAATACCTACTCCGAATTTTTATTTTGTTGCCTTTACTGCTTGCTCAATATACAGATCGAATAACATCGGGGAGAGGCTACAACAGTGTCTCACTCCCTTCCCAACCACTGCTTCCCTTTCATGCCCCTCGACTCTTATAACTGGCATCTGATTTCTGTACAAATTGTAAATAGCCTTTCGTTCCCTGTATTTTACCCCTGCCAGCTTCAGAATTTGAAAGAGAGTATTTCAGTCAACATTGTCAAAAGCTTTCTCTAAATCTGCAAATGCTAGAAACGTAAGTTTGCCTTTCCTTAATCTATCTTCTAAGATAAGTCGTAGGGTCAGTATTGCCTCGCGTGTTCCAAAATTTCCTCGGAATCCAAACTGATCTTCCCTGTGGTCGGCTTCTATCACTTTTTCTATTGGTCTGTATAGAATTCGCGTTAGTATTTTGCACCTGTTGCTTATTAAACTGATAGTTCGGTAATTTTCACATCTTGAAACGTCCCCTTTGAAAAATTTATACAAGACTGTGCTTAAACTGACACACAATATTTTTAGCGCAACGCAATCTGACTATCAAAGATCCCTGCAAAAGAAATGGCCCTGAGTAACATTAAACTATACCTTTCAGAAATCACTTACCTCACAAAAATCTTCATTACTCGAACTACTGCAATACAGCGAGCGCCACTACTGCCAGCTAAATAAAAGATTCAAACTACGGAAGGCACTAACTACTGATAGGGATAGTTAGCAAATGAAAGATATTAATAGAGAACAAACAATGTATTTACCTTAATAGTCCTAATA
Source organism: Schistocerca cancellata (assembly GCF_023864275.1). Classification (NCBI taxonomy): domain Eukaryota; kingdom Metazoa; phylum Arthropoda; class Insecta; order Orthoptera; family Acrididae; genus Schistocerca; species Schistocerca cancellata. Next base: position 1,137,718,939 of record NC_064626.1, on the reverse strand, counting down.
TATATAGCAGTTCATGACAAATTACAAAACTCCGCCATCTCTCTCCCCACATCCACCACTGCTGGCGGCTCACCTCCAACTGCGCAACGCTACGCGCTGTTCACATCCAGCTGCCGCTGCCCAACACTACAATGGCAAACAACAATGCAAACTAGCCACAGACTGCACACAGTACAGCCAGTGATTTTCATACAGAGCGCTACGTAACGTTGCCAATAAGAAAACATAAACAGCCTACTTACGTAAAGAAAACATAAACAGCCTACTTACAATCTGTCAACACATACTTACTTAGGGATAGCAATTATTATATTCTATTTGCAGTGTGAAGGTATTTCGCCTGTCTCGTACATCTTGGTCACCAGATGGTAGAGTTTTGTCATGGCTGGCCTTCCCGAGGCTGTCAGTAATTCTACTGGAATGTTGTGTACTCCCAGGGCCTTGTTTCGATTCAGGTCTTTCAGTGCTCTGTCAAACTCATCACGCAGTATCATATCTCCCATTTCATCTTGCTCTACATCCTCGTCCATTTCCATAATATTGTCCTCAAGTACATCACTCTTTATAGACCGTCTATATACTCCTCCCACCTTTCTGCTTTCCGGTCTTTGCTTACAACCGGGTTTCCATCTGAGCCCTTGATATTCATACAAGTGGTTCTCTTTTCTCCAAAGGTCTGTTTAATTTTTCTGTAGGCAATGTCTATTTTACCCTTAGTGATACATGCCTTTACATCCTTACATTTGTCCTCTAGCCATCCCTGCTCAACCATTTTGCACTTCCTCTCTATCTCATTTTTGAGACGTTTGTATTCCTTTTGGCCTGCTTCATTTACTGCATTTTTATATTTTCTCCTTTAATCAATTAAATTCAATATTTCTTCTGTTACCCAAGGATTTCTACTAGCCCTCATCTTTTTACCGACTTGCTCCACTGCGGACTTCACTGTTTCATCCCTCAAAGCTACCCATACGACTCCTACTGTATTTCTTTCCCCCATACCTGTCAATCGTTCCGTAATGCTCTCCCTGAAACTCTGTACAACCTCTGGTTTAGTCAGTTTATCCAGGTCCAACCTCCTTAAGTTCCCACCTTTTTGCAGTTTCTTCAGTTTTAATCTACAGATCATAACCAATAGATTGTGGTCACAGTCCGCATCTGCCACTGGAAATGTCTTACAATTTAAAACCTGGTTTCTAAATCTCTGTCTTACCATTATATAATCTATCTGATACCTTCTAGTATCTCCAGGATTTTCCATGTATACAAACTTCTTTTATGATTCTTGAACCAAGTGTTAGCTATGATTAAGTTATGCTCTGTGCAAAATTCTACCAAACGGCTTCCTCTTTCATTTCTTACCCCCAATCCATATTCACCTACTACGTTTCCTTCTCTCCCTTTTCCTACTCTCAATTTCCAGTCACCCATTACTATTAATTTTTCGTCTCCGTTCACTACCTAAAGAACTTCTTTTATCTCATCATACATTTCATCAATTTCTTCATCATCTGCAGAGCTAGTTGGCATATAATCTTGTACTACTGTAGTAGACGTGAGCTTCGTGTCTATCTTTGCCACAATAATGCGTTCACTATGCTGTTTGCAGTAGCTTACCCGCACTCCTATTTTTTATTCATTATTAACCAGCTCCTGCATTACCCCATTTGGTTTTGTATTTGTAACCCTGTATTCACCTGACCAAAAGTCTTGTTCCTCCTGCCACAGAACTTCAGTAATTCCCACTATATCTAATTTTAACTTATCTATTTCCTTTTTTAAATTTTTTATCCTACCTGCCCGATTAAGGGATCTGACATTTCATGCTCCGACCCGTAGAACGCTTGTTTTCTTTCTCCTGATAACAACGTCCTTATTTTAGTAGTAAATCTTATGGTGTCCTTGTCTTCAGAATTGTACTCTCAAGCTCTGACAGTAGTACCATCCTCTAATTTTGTTTTTATTAAATCTGCTACAGCCTTCTAACTATTGGCGTTTAAAAAAGATTTACCTGAAGAGATGTAGTTACTGCGTCCTTCTCTTGTAAGTAATCAGGGCCAAGAATGCACTCACTAACAATCCATTTCTTATTGGGAGTGGACATTTCATCACTGTATTCACTACTTTAACCCCTATATAAGTTTGCGTCTTTCTATTACGTGATTTAACACCAACTGATCTGACGATTCTACAGTTCTCAACAGAATATGTGGGTACTTTGTGACATCACAAATTATATTGAACAAATTAAATGATATAACGCTCATCATAGCACCCGTGTCTAATAAAGCCATAGTCAGTATCTTTCCCACTACTACATGTATTGTGGCTTGTACAGTTTTTCGCTCTGAACACAGCATTTAAAATAGTCTTTAGTTAGTTCCTCTCTGATGTCCACGTCATCACTGTAACGTAATAACTGTACTGTATTGTCCCAGCCCTTGGCCAACATTCGAGGGTGCAATGTGCCCGGACGTAGTTTTTTGACTCCTATTAGTGGGCTGCATCTCTTCCACCAGCTCAATGACGTTCACTGTGGAGTTCTGTGTCCTCTGATCACCTTCAGTTGTGTGGTTCTGTAGAGGAACCTTCTGCATATTATTACTGTTATGGGTAGGAGTTGGCTCTGATTTACTCTCTAGGCAATTCCATCTGTTGCTGGAGGTGAACCCGACGTAATTCATGCATCTCTCTCTTCTGCCACTGGAAGTATACCTCTGAGTGCGCTGCGTAGATGATTATGCCGTACTGTTATTGTTCTGATTATTTAATTTAACATAATCAAGAAAGCAGGTGTGGAGAGATGTGAAAATCATCGAACTATCAGTTTAATAACTCACGGCTGCAAAATACTAACGCGAATCCTTTACAGGCGAATGGAAAAACTGGTAGAAGCCGACCTCGGGGAAGATCAGTTTAGATTCCGTAGAAATGTTGGAACACGTGAGGCAATACTGACCCTACGGATTATCTTAAAAGCTAGATTAAGGAAAGGCAAACCTACGTTTCTAGCATTTCTAGACTTAGAGAAAGCTTTTGACAATGTTGACTGGAATACTCTCTTTCAAATTCTGGAAGTTGTAGGGCTAAAATAAAGGGAGCGAAAGGCTATTTACAATTTTTACAGAAACCAGATGTCAGTTATAAGAGTCGAGGGGCATGAAAGGGCAGCAGTGGCTGGGAAGGGAGTGAGACAGGGGTATAGCCTCTCCCCGATGTTATTCAATCTGTATATTGAGCAAGCGGTAAAGGAAACAAAAGAAAAATTCGGAGTAGATATTAAAATCCATGGAGAAGAAATAAAAACTTTGAGGTTCGTCGAAGACATTGTAATTCTGTCAAAGACAGCAAAGGACTTGGAAGAGCAGTTGAACGGAATGGAGAGTGTCTTGAAAGGAGGATACAAGATGAACATCAACAAAAGCAAAACGAGGATAATGCAATGTAGTCGAATTAAGTCGGGTGATGCTGAGAGAATTGGATTAGGAAATGAGACACTTAAAGTAGTAAATGAGTTTTGCTAATTGGAGAACAATATAACTGATGATGGTCGAAGTAGAGAGGATATAAAACGTAGACTGGCAATGGCAAGGAAAGCCTTTCTGAAGAAGAGAAATTTGTTAACATCGAGTATAGATTTAAGTGTCAGGAAGCCGTTTCTGAAAGTATTTGTATGGAGTGTAGCCATGTATGGAAGTGAAACATGGACGATAAATAGTTTAGATCAGAAGAGAATAGAAGCTTACAAAATGTGGTGCTACAGAAGAATGCTGAAGATTAGATGGGTAGATCACATAACTAATGAGGAGGTATTGAATAGAATTGGGGAGAAGAGGAATTTGTGGCACAACTTGACTAGAAGAAGGGATCGGTTGGTAGGACATGTTATGAGGCATAAAGGGATCACCAATTTAGTATGGAGGGCAGCGTGGAGGGTAAAAATCGTAGAGGGAGACCAAGAGATGAATACACTAAGCAGATTCAGAAGGATGTAGGCTGCAGTACGTACTGGGAGATGAAGCAGCTTGCACAGGATAGAGTAGCATGGAGAGTTGCATCAAACCAGTCTCAGGATTGAAGACCACAAGAACAACAACATTCTTGTATGAGATCAGCTGAGTCCAGCACAGACATAAAGTGTTCCAGATCGTTTTCGGGCATGTGGACCGATTTTTCCCTAATATTCAACGTTTGTTTGGATTCTAATATTCTAAGAATGTCCTGATTAGATAGATTTTTATTTTATTTCTTTTTCAAAAGCGTTTATGTTATAAATTAATAAATAAATGACTTACTGTTGAAGTACATATTCTCTTCGCATTCGCCTACTGTCAGCTGCCTCAGATCGCGCACATGCCCTTCGCCCTTTTTAATGTATTTGGTCATCGGTTCTATAAAAGGATCCTTGCCGTCCCTTCAACTATTAGTTATCTTCTTTAATAGTAATGGTAGTTAAGGCATTAGCACGCGGTACGCCAAAAATGTCTTTAAGTGTTTGAAGGAAATCTTCCTCTTCGCGAGTGAACGTCCGACGACTTTCTGGCATGTTTTTGTAATTACCTTCAGTGTTCATAACTTTTAATTTCAACACACAGTGACTCACACTGTGCGTGGTAATTTGTGCTTTTCCCAATAAATCACCACTTTCCGCACAGCTTGTGTGGCAATTTGGCGCACGGTTATTTGTGCACCCACAACTGTAAAGTAAAACCCTTCACTTTGGTTTGACAGACGGCAGTTTCCTTCCAGTTGTTTCATGTCAGTAGTACCCGAGTTAATAAATTTTCTCTGTTAAGCGAACTGAAGATGAACCTTCTGTCCTTGATACTACAGCTATCTTGCTTCGGAAGGGAACGGCTATCGGGATGGTGCGGATTGTGTCGCAATACAGCGTGGCTCGGCTGGCTCTTGACTCTGCCTATCTGTTTAGCTGTCACTGAACCGCCACAATGCGCAACCAGTACGATCTGTCACTTGGGAACACAGTCACGTAGGAAGACTGAAGTAAACAAACTACATTTGGAATTGTACGAATTTGTCTTGTAAAAATGGAAATGTCGTGTGGCTAGGGCCTCCCGTCGGGTAGACCGTTCGCCTGGTGCAGGTCTTTCGATTTGACGCCACTTCGGCGACCTGCGCGTCGATGGGGATGAAATGATGATGATTAGGACAACACAACACCCAGTCCCTGAGCGGAGAAAATCTCCGACCCAGCCGGGAATCGAACCCGGGCCCTTAGGATTGACAGTCTGTCACGCTGACCACTCAGCTACCGGGGTGGACATTTGTCTTGTAGAAGTAATATGTTGTAAAATTAACGGTTTAATTTTTATGCATTTTCCGATTTTCAAGGCCCAGGATCACCTTTTTCCTTATCCTACCGAGTCCAAATATCAGACCATTTTTACATGGAATGGAACAAAACTGGCGGTGGCTCCAAGAAATACTACAAATTTTTTAACGGTGCCAAATTAGGGCCAGCCTAGTGTACGTGTTAAATGAGACGAAAAGCAAACTAAGTTTACATTTATGAAGACATTTCCCTTAGCGATTATTCCCAGCACGTATCACGTACACGATACATCGTAGAAAATGATAGGAATTAGAACTGGTTATGTACTATGACATAGATGTAAAAAAAAAGTAAGAACTGGGATTCATGGCTATTCGTGTCTGTACACTGTGATCTGAATGCAAGCCTTGTGCCAAGTGGTCACATGGTCGCAGGCCCAGTTAACAGGGGGACGGTCCTCCTCAAAGAAGTCTACAACGGATCGAAATGACTACATCTTCAGTTTTTCGGAAACAATTAGGTTGTGAGACTGACTCTTGTAAGAAGAATTTACACTACTGGCCATTAAAATTGCTACACCAAGAAGAAATGCAGATGATAAACGGGTATTCAAAAATATTCAAATGAGTGTGAAATTTGATGGGACTTAACTGCTAAGGTCATCAGTCCTTAAGCTTACACACTACTTAACCTAAATTATCCTAAGGACAAACACACACACACACATGCCCGAGGGAGTACTCTAACCTCCGCCGGGACCAGCCGCACAGTCCATGACTGCAGCGCCTTAGAGGTGCATAGATCCTGAGAAATCAGTACCCAGAACAACCACCTGGCAGCAGTCGAACATTTTCTGTATCCAGAAAGGCCCGTACAGGGCCTGCAACATGCGGTCGTGCATTATCCTGCTGAAATGTAGGGTTTCGCAGGGATCGAATGAAGGGTAGAGCCACGGGTCGTAACGCATCTGAAATGTAATCACTGTTCAAAGTGCCGTCAATCCGAACAAGAGGTGACCGAGACGTGTAACCAATGGCACCCCATACCATCACGCCGGCTGATACGTCAGTATGGGGATGACGAATACACGCTTCCAATGTGCGTTCACCGCGATGCCGCTAAACACGGATGCGACCATCATGATGCTGTAAACAGAACCTGAATTCATTCGAAAAAATGACGTTTTGCCATTCGTGCACCCAGGTTCGTCGTTGAGTCCACCATCGCAGGAGCTCCTGTCTGTGATGTAGCGTCAAGGGTAACCGGAGCCATGGTCTCCGAACTGATAGTCCATGCTGCTGTAAACGTCGTGGAACTGTTCGTGCAGATGGTTGTTGTCTTGGAAACGTCCCCATCTGTTGACTCAGGGATCGAGACGTGGCTGCACGATCCGTTACAGCCATGCGGATAAGATGCCTGTTATCTCGACTGCTAGTGATACGAGGCCGTTGGGATCCAGAACGGCGTTCGGTATTACCCTCCTGAACCCACCGATTCCATATTCTGCTACTAGTCTTTGGATTTCGACCAACGCGAACAGCAGTGTCGCGATACGATAAACCGCAATCGCGATAGGCTACATTCCGACTTTTATCAAAGTCGGAAACGTGATGGTACGCTTTTCTCCTCTTTAGACGAGGCATCACTACAACGTTTCACCAGGCAACGCCGGTCAACTGCTGTTTGTGTATGAGAAATCGGTTGGAAACTTTCCTCACGTCAGCACGTTGTGTGAATGCTCTGAAAAGCTAATCATTTGCATATCACAGCATCATCTTCCTGTCAGTTAAATTTCGCGTCTGTAACATGTCATCTTCGTGGTGTAGCAATTTTAATGGCCAGTAGTGTAGTTAAAGGATCCTAGAGATTCCGCCTGGTATAAACGGAGCCTGGTGTTCACTTTTATAATTTTTATTTTACTTTATTTTTTTAGTAACGTGGTGACGTCAACGCTTTCACGGAACACAGGAGTCACTTGCGAGTGGTACCCTGTGTCCATAGTGCTAGTAAGTGTGTGCTCGCGAGACCCATTGTACACAGAGAAAGAGAGAGAGAGAGAGAGAGAAAACTTTTCAGTGTTGCCAGCGTGCTCTTCTGTTTGCCTCTGTTGCACATTAGAGGCTCCAACCACTGGCTACCCTAGGAATTCACTAGCGACAGGCAATGAGCCACAGTTTCTACTTCCTGGTTCTCCCCAGAAAAAAATTATATGCTCGGCTGTCGCTTGTTAATATAATAATTGAAGTGTCTGCCTTATGCCACTCATACAGAAACTCCACAATAGCAAAACAACCTACCCATACCTTAACCAAAAATTAGTGTTAAAGATTATGCACACACCCCAAAGCATAGGCTGTAATCAGACACCGCAGAATGGCGCTATTGGCTAGTAGATCACATTGTACTCTGTCTCTTGCTGCTGCGCATGGCTTCACTACCCAGTTTTATAGGTTCCAGAATTTAGTAGAAAGAGTACAGAATTGTGAACAAGAGAACAGAGTGTTAATGAAGAGTAAGCCAGGGGTGGATCGAAGCTTCGATTATGAGGGAGCACAAATTGTTCGCGTTTTAGGCTGATTCTCAAAATGTTTTATAATCGACATCTCTGTTGAGGTTAGATGGTGGATGGGGGAGCGGAATGAAAGTAGTGCCTACACCTCATTCAGTTCTTTTTTCCAGTATGTAGCTTAGTTTATTTGTAGAGCTCCTCCCCGAAGCTCTGCAAACTCGGTGGGTCGGAGAGTGCATCATGTACTTATTTGGCAACAAAAGAAACAAAAACAGCTGTCCACACGTTGATGGTGTAGATAGCCACGCCCTTTTCTTTCTTTGTACGCGTCCTTTGTAATGTTTCCAGATTTCATGAAGCACGGGAGGCAGTCTCAGTATTAGCCCATCTTTGCATCGGAATAAGAATCAATATAATTTAGTAGCCATTTTTTTTGAGTCATCAGTGTTCTGACTGGTATGATGTTCTACCAATTACTCACCTGTGCCAACCTTTTCGTCTCACAGTAGCACTTGCATCCTACGTCTTTAATTGTTTGCTGGGTTTATTCCATTCTCTGCCTTACTCTATAGTTTTTATCCTCCACAGCTCCGTCTAGTACCGTGGAAATTATTCCCTGACGTCTTAACACATGTCCTATCATGCTGATCCCTCTCCTTGTCAGTGTTTCGCGTATATTCCTTTCCTCGCTGATTCTGCGGTGAACCTCCTCTTCAGTCCACCTAATTTTTAGCATTATTCTGTAGCACCACATCACAAATGCTTCGATTCTCTCCTGTGCAGGTATCCCCACAGTCCACGTTTCACTACGATACAATGCTGTGCTTTAAACATAAATTCTCCGACATTTGTTCCATCATTGATCTCTTGAAATAATAAATGAAGCTCGATTCTGTATTGGAGCATACCAGTACAGCTGCAACGACAGATTTCTCGAGGTCAGGTATTGGGTAAAAGGAATTCTCCTGTCTTGATGTTTTGATCTCGAGTCGAAAGCCTATCCCGAAAAAAATCTTCATCTCTGAATAGCTACTGCAAGCTACATCCATCTATGCAACTTTACTGTTGTCAGGCCATGGTTTCTCCCCTTCAATTTTCTCCTACAGTTCCCTCCATTCGAAATTAACTGCTCCTTAATCTTAACTTTTCAATTCCTTTAGAGAAGTTGTGCCACATTTCTTCCCAGTGCAGTTCAGTATCTGCTTATTAGTTATCGGACCTACCCATAGGAACTACACCATCTTGATCGCTTATTACCACCTAATGTTGGAGCAAACCAAGCGCTGTATCATGTGTGAGATACAGAGGCGAGCGAGTGCGCCGCGACTTACCCCAGTTCACTCCTAGTAGCGCCACGTCACCTTAACGAGTCTGCGTGTAGCGCACAACAATTTAGTATGAAATTAGAAATCAAAATTTATGTTTAAAACTTTGTTAAATTATAGTTTAGTGTAATAATGTTGCAAATACCAAGTCTTGATGTTCTAAACTTAATAGTTTACGGTAAAATACAGTTTTAAGAGAAAAATCAGAGGCGCTAAATAATGACGCTAGGAAGCCAGAATTTAGTCAAAAGGTGCAGTTAGAAGTTATAAATAAGTGATGCTTGTTTCCAAAACCATAAAACAAAAATTAACGCCAGAATCCACGTTTTTAGGAAAAATCAGAGGCGCTAAATAATGGACTTACAAACTCGAAAATTTGTTTTATGCTTCAGTGCACCCCAAAAATAATAACAGAGAGTCCACGTTAATCTATCTCGTATAGTTTTTGAGTAATTAAATAAAAACTAATTTTGTAACTAAAATGTACGGAAGTGTTGTCGATTAAGTACTTTAAATTTTAATGATAGAGGATTTTGGTTAAACCAGATGATCAAATATATTAAATAATAGAGCTACACCAAGTTTAAGACTTGTAACATAAATAGCAACTGATATAAGTCTTAGCAAATGTATGGTTCAGAGATAATCTACTGTTAGTTCCACTAAATAAATTCTATTAAGCAAAGTTTTCATTCTAGCGAACTGAAACTTTCTACGTGCTTTCAAACTGCTTATCTGCATACCAGCAAAAATTAAGAAGTTTCTGAAGTAATGGGTAACTATATTATTAAAGATTATGTGCCTAGATAGCTGTCGTTTGTAGACTGCCGCCGTATGCAAATAGACAGAGACAACAGATGTTTTCTCGGCAGTCCGCACCGGCACCTTATAAATACAGCCCCTGAAGCAGTAGGAAGGACTCCCCATCTCCGGACAATCCAAGCCAAGGCACGCTCCCGACTCAGTCTCCTCAAGCTCCTCTCCGGCCGTACGTGGGGTCTGGACCCCGCCACCATCCTCCACACCTATAAATCCCTCATCCGCCCTATCCTTTGTTATGCCCATCCGGCTTGGATCTCCGCCCCCCATCCCTTTTATAAATCCCTCCAAATCCTTGAACGCCATGCTCTCCGCCTCGCCTATTGCATCCGTCTCCCCTCCCCAAACTCGACCCTCCTCACCCGCTCGTCTCCCCGATCCTCACCCACCCCCGCCCGCTGCTGCGCCTGTATTCCTATGTCCCACCCGGTCTCCATCTCTCAACCCTCCTTACCCTCTCCCAAGGTGGCTTCTGCCAGCTCCCCCTTCCTGATGATGTCTTCCTCCCCTGCATCTACCCCTCCTATCAACTTTGATCCTCCCCCCCACCTCCTGTGTCCTTTCCTTTAGGCACCCTCCCTCCCCCCCTTTCCCTTCCCTTCTCTTTCCTTTCCCCCCTCCCTCCTACCCTCTCCCCCGGGCTTCCCCTCCCCCTTCCTCCCTCCCCCTCTCTCCTTTGCCCATGGCATCTCTGCTCTCCCCTCTCCCATTTCCCCTTCCTCCTCCTCCACCTCCTCTCTTGGCAGGTCCCCGGACTCGTACACGCTCAGTGGACATTCGCGCGCCGGAGATCATCGCCATCAGTGTTTAATGTGTGTGCATCGTTTTGTGTTTCGTGCAGTTCCAACTCAACTGTTCACATGTGCCGTCGCCGTTCTCCGTGTTTTGTGCGCCGTGTCTCCAAGTGTTAGTGTTTTTTTCATCCAACGTGAACGGCTTCTTGTTTCTTGTTTTTTGTATCTCCATTTTTTGCCCGCCGTTTTTTGTATTGTATATATCACCTCTCTGTCATGTTTATTGTTCCACTTAAGGCTGAAGAGCAGCGTACTATGCTGCTGCCAGCCCGCCTGTATAGGTGTTTAAAATTCCAATAAAGGAAAAAAAAAACAAAAAAAAACAGTAGGAAGGTTCACTTCGCTCTTAGACACTGTGAGGTCTACGCCAGTTAAACGTCTGGTCGCGCTCTGCCTCGGATGACGTCAGAGCTGAGCTGTATTTGGCAGTGGAAACGGATAGTGAACTCGCGAGGACTGTACACCGTCCTGGATCGTTTAGAATTCGGTAAAATAACTGTTAGTGTGCCGTCCGTGTGAAATTCAATTCCGCGTGGCAAGTGATGAATTTATTTCCACTTTTATGGCGAGCATGAATTATTGAACATTTATTGCGAACTTTCAATTGAGTGATGTTAGTGAGGGCGAAAAACAATCTGGTAGGAAGTTACCGTAGAGGTCGCCACTGAACTGCTAAAGGGGCTGTTACATTAGAAAGACTAGTTTTCAATGGAACATAACGCAATTTTAAATGTTGTTTGTGAGAAACTTTAATTAAATTAAATCTTGATTGGAACTTTAAACTTTTACTGAAGTCATAGTCCTGATCCAGCAAAGAAATGGGAAATAGACAGTTTTCTTTCAGTGGGCTGGACCGGAATGTGGCCGTGCAGACTGGAAACTAAGGTCAGTATGTTTCCCTTCACTTTCTGGCTGACCACCAAATTAGTTGCCAGGCTCACGTGATTAAAGACGCCATCAAAACTTTAAACCAGTGAAGTAACGTACTCGACACCCCACAATGTGACTGGACAGTATTCCATTACTTGTGATTTGCTATTGTTGACGTTCATCCTGTAACCTCTTTCCAAGACACTATCCATTCCATTCAAATGATCTTCCAAAACCTTCGATGTCTCTGAAAGAGTTATAATATTATCTGTTTATGCTGTGAATCTTTCCTGGGGAATCATTTTTTGGTTGCAGGCAAGTAGAGGACGCGGCCTCAATCTCGGTGTGAATATCAGCAACATCGTCAGCGACACCTCGGACGAGGGGCGTGATTCCTACGCCGACATCCTAGTCTCGTATTCTGCATTCGAAGGTACGTATGTCATGAATTGGACTGAAAAGCTCCCTGCTAACTAGAGTGTTCGCTGGTTCTTAGCCACATGACAGATTAAAGTCGTATACTAGTCTGGTAATGGAACACTCTCACACCGACTATGGTGTTCTCTGATGGCTTTCTAAGCGGATGGCGGAAAGATATGTGAGGAGTCATTACACCAAGGAGGGTAAATATACTGAAATAAACTTGTGTACCCCAAACTAGATACATGAGAATACATAAATGATTGTAATTGAGCAACTATATCTTATACTTTGCGCATGTGCACACAACACAGAGAGGCACCAAACTTTCATGGTTCAACTACGATGTGCTCCACAGGCTTAATTCTATGACCAGGTGACAATATTCTCGAGAAATCAAGGGTGTACATTATGTTTGGATATAAGAGCTTAGTATCGTATGAAGGCATCAGTTACGAGAATCAGGGTCTCTAAACGTCGTGGTATTAAATTAAAGACGATCCAGATATGTTCCTGGCTATCTCCTGAGATTCGGTATTCATTAGAGTCCATAAAACACCAGTAGTAAAAAAGAAAAAAAATGTGTGTGAATTCAGAAGGGACCAAACTGCTGACGTCATCGGTGCCTGGAGTTGCATACTACTTAAACTAACTTAAGGGGGGACGTCGATGAACGACCAAAAATGTCAATTTTCGATTTATTTTTTATTTGCTAGTACAACGGATGGGCAATAAGTTCCCAAAGTTTCAAGGTTTAAATCGCATCCGAAGTGCCTGAAAATTAATTAAAAGTGTGACGCGGCCTCCCTGCCACGCCAAGCTCAGAGGGATAACAACGCCTACATTCACAAGGAGAGGCTTCCAAATTGTATCCTAGATCTTGTGAAGCCCACTTACAGGTTTCTGGCCGATCCTGCACTTCTCAAAAAGTGTGTTCATGGCAAAACCCAAAATCCAAATGAGTCTCTTAATTCACTCATATGGAAACGATGTCCGAAAAACACATTTGCATCTGCTACGGTTGTCAGAATTGCAACTTATAATGCAGTTAGTGTATTTAATGATGGGAACGTCGGAAGGATGAAGGGATTAGAAAGAATGGGCTTCAAGATACGAAATTTTACCCAATACATCCTGAGAAAAATAGATTTACAGCGTGTCTCTGCAGCTGAAAAGTCAGTTGAATACCTGGTAAAGGAAACAAGACAGACAGCAAGAAAGCAGAAGAGAAGCCTTGAAGGGAAAGACGACCCAGAGTACAAATGTGATGCCTTCTGAAGAAGTGAAATAAGGAAAAAAGTTAGGTTGAACTTTAAATTGCGTTTCCTCAAAAGTTTGTCTCTTAAAGTTTATGTACCTTTTCCTCAGATCCTCTCACTGCCAGAATTCTGAAATTTTGTACACATATTTCTGTAAACCTAATAAACGTTGTCTCAAGAGAAAATTTTCAAATACTGATTGCAAGCTGAGATATGGGGCAAAGGGCTTAGAATTTTGCATGAATTTAAAATTGTACTTGAGGAATAATAATTAAAAAATTACGAAAATTCTCCTATTTGACCTATTCCAAAAACCTCATGAGACAAACTTACAATATAATGAGATGAAACAGAGAAATTTTTATAGAAATCTTTTGAATACTTTCTGAGAAAAAGGAACATACATTATTTTTTGAAAATAAAACTTCAAATTTCATTAAAAAAAGTTGAATATATATAATCAAAAGATTTATATGTAAATGTGTTACTTTTATGTAAAGTGCGGTACAAAATTTCATTGCCATATCTCCAAAACTGTGGATTTGGTGCATTTTTGAAATAGTGTGTGTTTCTAATTAACGTCCCCCCCCTTAAAATAACTGATGCTAAGAACAACACATACACACACACACACACACACACACACACACACACACACACACACACACACACCCATGCCCGAGAGAGGACTTGAACCTCTGGGGGAGGGGCCGCTCAATCGGTGACATGGTGCCTTAAACGTCACGGTTACTGCGCGAGGCACCAGTATCAGCTGGCGGAGTGGAATTGAGTTGCCGACCAGTCATATCACAAACACATTTTCTGGCTGCAATCCTAAGCCAATCTGAAAGACAGGGACCCAATGGTATCAATTTTTTTTTCAAAGGAAGGTTGCACATTCATTGCCAAGTGCGAAAGGGTGTTGCCCTATGCGATTTCAGTCTTTCTCGGCGTATTCCACTGATGAATTCTTCTCGGCTTATCAGCCGAGTGGTGACGTCGTCTTGTCGCAAAGTTTCAATGAGTTCCGTACCCATCATCTTCTGGCGAAGTGTCGCGATGCTCTCTCTAACCTTTTAACTTTCCCCTCCTTGGGGAAGTGTGTAGAGGAGTTTGTAGCTGTTGGCATTTACTCTACAATGTGTGTTGTGAGTGTGTGATTGTCTTCGACTGTTCTGGCTGCCTGTGTGTTGTGTTGGTGTTCTGGTGGCGTCTAGTACTTGCCTGAGGTTGGTGAGATGTTGGATATTTTAAGGATTAAGGATTGGTGTTAGGATTTGGGGATTTTTGGGATTTTGTTTTCGACTTAGTCGTTGAAGATCCTCTTGGGGCTTGTCGAAGGACATGACATACCGACCTAAGGTTTGGATAAGGTTATTTCCAGATCTGGAAGAGCTCTCATAGAAATCCCTTGCCAGTGGGATTTCAGCAGCGGCGTGCAGATCGTCAGTGGGGAATCCCATGGGTAGATGCAGTGCCCTCCTGAGTGGGCGGTTCTGCAGTGTCTGGAGTTTGTCCAGGTGCTGCTTTGCCGCGTATCCGCAGAGAGGGCACGTTGGAACCTCCCCTCAATAAAAAATAATATAAATAATATTCACATTTAGTGTAACCTCCCAACAGAAAAATTCCTAAACCTCTCAACAGTAAAAGATATAATTATGTCGTTCACATTCAGTATAACCTACCAACAGAAAAATTGCGTAACTTATCAATAATAAAATGTGACTAATCTCTCAATAATAAAAAATGTGACTCACTTATAACCTGTCAATAATTGACTGTCAATTTAACTTGGTAAATTTTGGACGTCAGCAGTGCTGCGTCATGGCCCTGAAAGATCATACTGAATAAATTGAAAATTCTTACCTCAGTCTAGTCGCCGGATAACGCATATATATCTGCTCCTATATGAAACTAAACTTTTGTGGCACAGCCCAGTGCAATACTGGCCGATAGATTTGTCATGTATAAAAAGAAACAACTGATTTTTCTTTACAATAATCGGGATGCCCATGGATTGGAGAAATTAGTGAATTCTTTAAACTGAGATGAATGATTGTCAAAAGTTACTTTTTATGAGAAGATTATTATTAACAGATTTTTTTAAACATTTACATGGGACTTGATATAACAATACTACATATGCGCGAGGCTGCATTTACCTTATACTACAACGCTCAGGCTCCGCCATCGCTCCACACGACCGTCCCAGCCAACACGATACACCAGACTGCTCGCTACTACTTACTCCTACTACCACACAGTTCCTACTGCAGTCAACACTGCTCTTTGGTCTGAGATTCTCTTATAGCTTACATATCGCAGGCAGCGCGTGAGCAATCCATCGAAATTACATCTGCTCGAGTGCGCTAGCAACAAATTCCTTAATCATGCACCTCTTACATAACCTTCCACTGGGGGGGGGGGGGCAAAAATTTGGCAGCGATGGTGAGTCAATTGGACTTGCCATGAGCAACAATTTTTTTAATAATCTATTTAGTTACTAATTCTACAGTCACAGAAGTATATACACTCCTGGAAATTGAAATAAGAACACCGTGAATTCATTGTCCCAGGAAGGGGAAACTTTATTGACACATTCCTGGGGTCAGATACATCACATGATCACACTGACAGAACCACAGGCACATAGACACAGGTAACAGAGCATGCACAATGTCGGCACTAGTACAGTGTATATCCACCTTTCGCAGCAATGCAGGCTGCTATTCTCCCATGGAGACGATCGTAGAGATGCTGGATGTAGTCCTGTGGACCGACATGCCATGCCATTTCCACCTGGCGCCTCAGTTGGACCAGCGTTCGTGCTGGACGTGCAGACCGCGTGAGACGACGCTTCATCCAGTCCCAAACATGCTCAATGGGGGACAGATCCGGAGATCTTGCTGGCCAGGGTAGTTGACTTACACCTTCTAGAGCACGTTGGGTGGCACGGGATACATGCGGACGTGCATCGTCCTGTTGGAACAGCAAGTTCCCTTGCCGGTCTAGGAATGGTAGAACGATGGGTTCGATGACGGTTTGGATGTACCGTGCACTATTCAGTGTCCCCTCGACGATCACCAGTGGTGTACGGCCAGTGTAGGAGATCGCTCCCCACACCATGATGCCGGGTGTTGGCCCTGTGTGCCTCAGTCGTATGCAGTCCTGATTGTGGCGCTCACCTGCACGGCGCCAAACACGCATACGACCATCATTGGCACCAAGGCAGAAGCGACGCTCATCGCTGAAGACGACACGTCTCCATTCGTCCCTCCATTCACGCCTGTCGCGACACCACTGGAGGCGGGCTGCACGATGTTGGGGCGTGAGCGGAAGACGGCCTAACGGTGTGCGGGACCGTAGCCCAGCTTCATGGAGACGGTTGCGAATGGTCCTCGCCGATACCCCAGGAGCAACAGTGTCCCTAATTTGCTGGGAAGTGGCGGTGCGGTCCCCTACGGCACTGCATAGGATCCTACGGTCTTGGCGTGCATCCGTGCGTCGCTGCGGTCCGGTCCCAGGTCGACGGGCACGTGCACCTTCCGCCGACCACTGGCGACAACATCGATGTACTGTGGAGACCTCACGCCCCACGTGTTGAGCAATTCGGCGGTACGTCCACCCGGCCTCCCGCATGCCCACTATACACCCTCGCTCAATGTCCGTCAACTGCACATACGGTTCACGTCCACGCTGTCGCGGCATGCTACCAGTGTTAAAGACTGCGATGGAGCTCCGTATGCCACGGCAAACTGGCTGACACTGACGGCGGCGGTGCACAAATGCTGCGCAGCTAGCGCCATTCGACGGCCAACACCGCGGTTCCTGGTGTGTCCGCTGTGCCGTGCGTGTGATCATTGCTTGTACAGCCCTCTCGCAGTGTCGGGAGCAAGTATGGTGGGTCTGACACACCGGTGTCAATGTGTTCTTTTTTCCATTTCCAGGAGTGTACATTATTGATAAGTGCAGAACATATTAAGAAAAGACAAAATGTATACGCAATGAGTACAAAATATATTAACAAACTATCATAAAGTGCATACACACTGTATAGCTCTTTAGCATTTTTACACAAATTAGACATATGAAGGAGTGAAATAAAGTACACATGCACTGTAGAAGTCTTTAGCATATTTACATGAACTGAATACATTAACAAATGAAATAAAGTGCACATGCACTGTAAAATCTTTAGCACATTTAGGACAACTGATCATATTAACAAATGAAATTAAGTTCACGTGCACTAAGTCTTTAGCATTTTTTTACATGAACTGAAAGCATTAACAAATGAAATAAAGTGGACACGCACTGTAAAAGTCTTTAGCATTTTACAATAACTGGATAATTAAGAAAAGAAATAAAGTGCACATGCACTGTATATGTCTTTATCATTTTACAAGAATTTAAACGCACTGTATAAGTCTTTACCATTTTACAAGAACTAGGAAAGGAATGGGAAGGATTGCATCATGGTTATAGCACAGTAGGTTGCACGTAGTTGCACTGAAAGTCCATATCTTTCTACAGAAGCACAACACCAAGTGAGACAATCAGAATTTCTCTTCCCTGGAGTATTTATCAGTGTAGCCAAGACACTGAAATGTTGTATTAATATTCAATGTTATTATTTTGGTAGTACATTAGGTACACCAAACAGTAGGACCATAATAACATCTCCATCATTCAAGGTGGTGGACAGCTTGATATGTCAACACCACATTCTTGTAGAATCCATGCTCTTACAGCAACGTAGAATTAGTGCAAAAACCAAATATAGTGCTTCATGATCATGAGGATGGACAGGACAAACGGATATTGCAGTAATTGCTGGTAATTAGGTCAGAAGGTGAAGGACACATTAAGTCTTATGTTAGTCATCATTAAGAATTACACTAGTGTGTCAACCGATCTGAATAATTATTGGCATTCATTGGCTATTTACGCAGCATTTAAGTAGTATATATATAGAGTATTACAGAACATTATTCATAAGTCATCTCATTACAGTAATCATTGGCATTCATTGGCTAGTTACTAAACAAGTAGTAAGTATTGAGTATTACTAACCACTATGGCATAGCATTTATGCATTATTACAAAACATCATTCAGTATTACTCAGAACTCATCATTCAAGTGACATAGGACATATTTAAAATGTAACACACTGTAACTATTACTCAAGGTCTGTAGTACAATAATACATAGATATAATGGATTCAATACATCAGAGAAATTTGCATTATATTTAGGACTAGAAATATATCTTAAATTGGTAGCATTATTTAGTTGTATATCAGTAATAGTTGGTACTGGTAATAATTTTGCTTTTTTTTTGCTAGCAATGCATTGCGTTGGGATCGATAATTAATTGCTGGCGCATAAAAATATTTGCTTTTGGCTTATTGCTGGAAATAAGGACTAATAACGTCATTCGTCATAAGTCAGCTGTAGCAAGATTATCAAACACGCACAGTATATGTGATCACATTCATAAATGATAGACGCAACTGGGTAAAAAAATGCAAGTACTAGAACAGGTTTAATAACTAACTGCTTATAGCATATTAATATCATGAAGAGCTTCTCCTGGAAAAAATACAAAATGGATTATTGCCCTGAAAGAAAAAAATGTACATTATGCTGAAAAGTAGTAAACTTCGAATTAACAGGTAATGAAACGTGTACTTAATATGTATGTACTCTAGCTGTCTTTCCCAAAACATTCAATCATTATACTATGCGGCATAAGACATACTGTCAAAAGGAACTGCAACAAATACTTAAGTAACTACATAGCATCTCTTAACTAATAGTAAATATATAAACTTCATCATCATTCTCATCTGCAAGGAAATACTTCATTATTCATATTATAATAACTTCATCATTATCATCATCTACAAAGAAAAACTTCATTATTACTCATTATTATTCATTATTATTCATACTACTATTCATCATCATTTATTATCATCTGCAAAAAACAGACACTTTATTATTCATGTTCATATTACCATTCTCCTCATACAACTATTCATTATCATTCATTACTTCATATATTATAGAGTTTCTTACTTCTAGCATATTTCATCACTAAAATTAACATGTGTAGTTCCGTCTGACAGCCTGCAGTAATCGCCTCGTATTCTGAAAGAAAAATAATTAGTTAAGACTGCTATTATACAGTGTGCATAGTATATTCTTGTTAATGCTTGTTAATTCTGATCCATTTACTCTTCATGACAAGTTATTGCATTTTCTTTCGTTCATTCCGATGGTGAAATTTCCATTTCATAGTAAACCACTGTGGTTGTATAATTTATTTCTTTTACACGGTATTGCTTTCTGAAAATGATGAATAAGGATTAATATCTTGCATTTAAATCATATACCCATTAAATGAAAATTTGTTTCTAGTGATATAACTAAGCATACAGCATAGCATGACAGAAAACGTACTATGTCAAAAACATAGACAGTTTTCAAGTGCAAAAAAGTACACACAGTATCATAATGTAGCAGCAAAAAATGTTGAATAGTCAAGATGTTGAGATATCATAAGGCAACATGTCAAAGTCAACTGGTGTTGTTACATCTTAAACATTTCATAGTGCATACAGACAAAAATTCTACTTTCGATAGGAAAACAATCATACATGCACAAAAAATGGAAAATATGCACGGTCCGATGTCTAACGACAAGAAAAGCGACCTGCTAACCTTAACTTGCCGGTCACTTACCAAGGAAAGATACGATCATATTCAGTTAGTAGTCACATAAATATACTTGCATAAGTGGCCATATAAATATCAGCAAGTGTCATTACAGTGTGATAAAACATAAAGTATGTTCATTCAATAAAGGGTTTGATATTGGTGACATGGTGATTGCCTTTGCTTTTTCTGGTTCTCAAAGTTTCGACATGTACTACATTGGGGTGAGGAATGCTGCGAATTGTATATGGACCTGCGTATAGAAGCTCAAATTTACTGCATCTACTCTTTCCTCTGTTGGATAAATAGTGTGTGCGTACTAATATCTTCTGTCCTATGTGAAAGTCACGGCGTGTACAAACCTGTTTTTGCTGTATTCTCCGGCGCTCTGCAGTACGCTTGATGTTGTTGAGCGCAATGTCAATTATTTCATGGCGGCGTAGTCGACGAGATGTAGGAAAAGATACTAATTCTTTAATTTTGTTAGGGGGTTCAACATTTTTCAATGTAACAGTCGGAGATAGCATAGTAGATCCTTTTGGTATGGAGTTAATTACATCCTGGAATGAGAGTATGTGCGTATCCCAATCAATATGTTTTTTATGGCAGTATATTCTACATAGTTTACCAATTTCTTTCATCAGTCGTTCAGAAGGGTTCGAAGAAGCGTGATACCTTGATATATAGATCGGAGAAATGTTTCGAGCTCGTAACATACGTGTCCATATCGCAGATCGAAATTGTGGTCCATTGTCGGAAATTACTTTTAATACATGTCCTACGTGAAATAAAAAATGTTTTACAAATGCATTCGAAATAGATTTAGCAGTAGCTTTGCGTAGCGAAGTGAAGCTAACAAATTTCGAAGTGAGTTCAACAACGACAAAGATGTAGCAAAAACCTCTATTAGTTCTGCGAATCGGTCCAAAAATGCCTACAGCGGCCATGTGTCTCAATTTAACGGGTACAGTGGGATGTAACGGAGGAATATGTGAAGTCGTGTCTGATTTAACTTTCTGGCAGATTTTACATGACGCTAAAACTCCTCGAATACGTTTCTCCATGTTAGCAAAATAACAGTTGTGTCTCAGTATAAGAAAACATTTTCTGGCTCCATAATATGCGTAACTTAAATGAGTATACCAAATTAATTTGTTAACAAGCTCGTCAGGAATACATAATAACCAGTTGTTGCTGCCAGGGTGAGAGCGGCGAAACAGAATATTATTGCGTACAGTATAATGGTTTCTAATGGTAACATTATTATCTTGCCAAAGGTGTTTAATTTCTTTCGATACGTTGTCTTTGCGCTGCTCCTGTGCTACGTCTCGTAACGATGACGAAATGAAATTTTCAAATGCAACTTGTTGAATGTACATGACGCTAAAATTTGCTTGGCAGAAGTTGGTTGCGATGTCTTGCTGATTGATGCTGAGAAAACGTGATAGTGAGTTTGCTACAATATTTTGTGTACGGATATACGGAATAGGATAATGTTTAACTTTAAATGTGTCATGCTGTTTAACTTGAAATTGATATATAAAACCGGACATAGTACCAGAGATGTTGTCAAAAACTGGAGCTTGCTGTAAAAGAATATTGCGTAGCTGAATACGTTCGTCGTCTGTATTTGCACTACTTTGTTTTACTTTATCACAAATCATCTGCATAACGTCATATTCAGCTTCGTCTGGTGTATTATAATTGTGTACGTACGTATCTGTGAACATTGTGGAATGACAGTCTATGTTACGTGATGTAGAAATGTCCTCTGTTCGATTAATTACCTGTTCATCAGCAGATAAAGCGTGCTGAAATTCTAATGCCAGTTGTACATTTTCATCCTTCAACATTAAATAGGAATTTTGAAAGTCAATAATTGCGTCGTGTTGTACCAAAAAATTCGTACCTAATATAACGTCTGTTGTCAATAAGGGAACAATCCAAAAATTTGAATGGAACGTATGACCTGCAATACAAAATAATAAGTGTGTCTATAATTTTACATCTACTCCTTTACCAGATACTGCTCCTTTTACTTTAGTTTTGCCTAATAGTAACGTAGGATAAGTATTCTCTTTGTTACATTCGTTGAAAGTGTCTTCATTTATAACTGACATAGGTGATCCAGAATCGATTACTGCTGAAAATTTGGATGATCCAATCTTTACTTCAATGACAGGGTGGGAAAAGGTTTTTTGAATAACTGGTTTTTCATGCAAAAGAGTGTCTCGGATGTCATCAAAAGTAATAACATTTTCGTGAACAAGATTCTGTGTATCTGAAGTATTGCTTACGTTGCTGGAAGATGCAACCTGTACTGTATCTAGTCAAATTCTTTCTGACTTGCTGTTATTTGCGGGAGGATGCTGTGGTATTTCAACTATTTGTACTGTTCTGTTATTTATTCCTGACGTATTAGGTTCGGGATGATATCGACTGTCTGGTTCGTTCATGATAATTTGTTATTGCGGATGATTCTGCTGCTGGAAAGACCTACTGTTATTAAATGTACGCTGAAATCTGTGCTCATTACTTTTACGTCTGTCATGATAGTCATTGCTATACGGCGAGTTGCGATAGGAATTGAAATAATGTGTTTTCTAAACGTTGTGATTTCCTTCTTGCTGTGGGTTACTACTTGGCAGAGCCGACGCTATATGTGTAGGCGGCGAAACATTAAGTGTTGGTTGACCTTGCAGACTACATTGTTGGTTAGGTATGCTAACCGACTGGTTTTGTTGATGTTGTGGGGAAAAGCCTCTATTGTTGCCAAACTGTCTTTGCTGTTGCTGATAACTATGAGGATACTGATAATTAAAATTTTGTCTGTTATTAAAGTTTTGGTGGTTGTCATTCCTGGAGCGTCTATCACCTTTGCTATTAAAATAGCGTGGCTGATCGTAATTGCCGTATGCTTGTCGGCCTTGGTTATGATGTGAAAAAGTTTTGTTTATGAAAGAATAGTCTGATTGCTGAACTTCCAAAAGCTGTAACAGATCTCTAAATGCCGAAATATTTTCTTTCTGCTGTCCTGTTAAAAGATATACTCTTAACGATCGTGGTAATTTAGAAATACACAATTGGATAAGTACTGATTCACTGTATGGGTCACTTAAGTATTGGTTTTGTTGGACCATGTGTTCAAAAAATTGCGTGACAGTGGGAAAATTTGAGTTCTCATAATTCGGTAAGCTAATTAATTGATCTTTGATTCCGCGCTGTGTCGTCTTCGACCAATACGCTGACAGAAAAGCATTCTGAAATTCTTCTACCGAGTAGCATTGTCTCGCGATCGGTCTCATACGAGTTGCCGGTTCGCCTTCCAAAAAACTGCAAATAAATTCAAGTTTGTGTGTTACGGGCCAAGTTGGTGGAAACGCAAAGCTAAATTGTTGTATCCAATCCAAAGGGTGAATCTGTGATCTGTCATTTTTAAATACCTTGAATTTCCTAACGGATATAAAGTGCTTGTAATCAAAATTATCGTCTCTTTATGTCTGAGCAGGCTCAGGATTGTATGATAATCTGTTTGTCTGTGGCTGACCGGAATCTAAGTCACGTACTCTCTGTAAATTACCTAAATTATACTGGCTGTGAGAGTGTGAGAAATGTTCGGAAAGTGGTGTATGCTGTGATGTGTTAAAGGCTGTAACATTTTTCATTTCAGTCATTTCTTGCTGTGAAGATGACAATTTTCTACGTAATGTGTTATTGGACGAACCTATCTCACTGATTGTCTGCTATAAGTTTTGGAATTCGGGTGTTTGATTGAACGAAATTGGTGACGTATCGTCTGATTTGGTGTCATTGTTATTTTCGATAACATCAATACGACTGGACAGTTCATCGATTTTTTCAGTCAGTGCTTTTACCTGATCGTCATTTTTAGTGTCACAAACATTAACTTGTTTTTGGATTTTACGGGTGGTTTTGTTCAATTTCTTAACGTCTGCTTTAATGGCATCAGGATCATGTATTAATTCCAATTGTTCAAGTCTGCTGGTAATTGTCTGAAAGTCTACTGTGTGTGTGTCTGTTTTTGTTTTAAGAGCGGAAATTTCATGATGCAATTCAGTGTTCAACTGTTTGATAGTATTAATTTCGTCTGATACTGAAGCAATGTTGTTGTCTACGTATGATTTTGCTTTCGTAAACAATTTACGCTTATCTTCCTGTCTCTGTGCAGTAATTGTTTCCATGACTTGTTTCTTTACTTTATTCTGTTCCTGTATGAATTTATGGTAACGCGTTTCACTGTTTTGTAGGTGGTGATTAAAACGTTCGTCAATTTGGCTATTTTGTTCATCAAATTTCTTATCTACTTTCGTATCTAGTGTGCGTGAAAGTTCTACTGACATTAATTTAAACTCGTCGCGTAACTGTGTTGCGTTTTCTGAACATTGTTTAGTAACTGCATCTCTAAGTAAATTTGTTGTGTCTGCATGCGTATTATGTAATTACTGTGCAACGGACCTAATTTCTTCACTACTATTCCTAGCACAAGCCTTAATTTCCTCACGTAATTGTTCTTTAGTATCATGACATTGCACGGCAACGGCTGAAATCTGTTCATTAATCTGTTTAAAGTTCTCATTAATTTGTTTGATCGACCTGTCGTGTTTTTCATTCGACTGTTTGAAACTTTCATTAAGTTGTTTGTTCGATTCATTAAGGTTGTCGTGTTTTTCATTCAACTGTTTGAAATTTTCATTAATTTGTTGTTTGAGATTTTCATTAAGTTGTTTGAGATTTTCATTAAGTTGTAGCATTGTAGCAATAATGCCATAACTTGATCCATGCCAAAATTAGCGACTCTATTTTCTGTGCTGTGTGATGGTGTATCTGCAAGTGTCACGTTTTGTGTAACCATTTGGTCATTGTCTGATTCACGAAAAGGTTTGCTAATTGGATGTGCACTGTTGGTCACTACATTGGAATCAAATAAATCTGACGTACTGTGAGTACTGCTGAGGGACTCACACCTACTGAGTACGTGGTTGGCGACCACGGGGTCCCGAGCTGAGTCCTGGCATTGCTTCCACTTAATTATGCCAGGCTCCTCACTTTTATCTTTCGTATTTGGCCACCCTCGGCCAACTCTTGTTCTTTTCCGACCCTGACGCTATTAGGTTTCGAGGGCTAGGGGTCTTCCATTTCCAACCTATACTTCTACTGAGCCGAATATCTCCCGGGATAAGGAGATTACCTTTTATCAATTGCCAACGGCGGATGAGCGGCTAGAAGGAAGGGCACTCTCTTGCCCTTGGGGCGGGAAACTGCTCCTAAAGGCGGAGGAGCCACAAGGTGGCCAACGGCATAGAATGGAGAAGGCAACGGGAAACCACTCCATTAAAGACCCGGGCGGGTATCCCAAGTATCAACAGCTTATGATGGAAAGCTCTTTGGTTAAATTCTCCGGAGGTAAAATAGTCCCCCATTCGGATCTCCGGGCGGGGACAACTAAAGAGATACCAAAATACAAAATCATTAATGTAAGAAGGATAGCAACATGGAACGTCAACTCACTTCTTAAATGTGGTAAACTGGAAAACTTGAAAATGGAAATGAAACGAACGGATATTGATGTACTGGGAGTCTCAGAAATGAGATGGCCAAACGCTGGCGACTTTTGGTCAGGGGATTACAGAATCATACACACTGGAACAGCACAAGACAATCCCGGGATTGCAGGAGTGGGAATTATCCTCAATAAAGAGATGGGGTTACGAGTAAAAGGATTTGTTCAACATAGTGTGAGGATAATTTATGTCCAATTGGAAACTAAACCAAGAGACACAATCATAATCCAAGTATACATGCCAACTACGAGGCACGAGGATGATGAAATCGACATGATGTATGACCACCTTGAAGAAGTAATTGGCAGAATTAAAGGAGCTGAAAACCTTGTCATCGTGGGAGATATGAATGCCGTTGTTGGGGAAGGTAAAGAAGAGGATGTGGCAGGGAATTTTGGATTAGGATTAAGAAATGAAAGAGAGGAGAAACTTGTAGAATTCTACCAAAGAAATAGACTTTGCATTACAAATACCTTCTTTAATCATCATCCAAGAAGAAGATATACTTGGAAAATGCCTGGTGACATTAACAGATATCAAATTGACTTCATATTAGTGAAGCAAAGATTTAAAAACCAAGTTAAGGACAGCAGATCATATCCAGGCTGTGATGTGGAAAGTGACCACATACTCGTTATGATGACGACTGAACTAAAATTCAAGAACATTAAAAAAAGAAGTACATGTAAATGGAATTTGACAAACCTGAAAAACGAAAATACACTGAAGCACTATCAACTAGAAACAGACAAGAAAACAAATACACAGGGCTGCAATGACGTCCAAAGCAGCTGGGAAAAAATAAAAACTGGTATTTTAGAAGCAGCAGACGAAGTTATAGGGAAAGAAAGGACAGAGAAAAGGAAGGAATGGATCACTAATGACCTACTAAATATGATGGAAGAAAGAAGGAAATTAAAAAATTCTGTGAAGAAGGAAGACCAAGAGAAATACAAGAGTCTGAAAAACAGAATCAACAGAGAGGCAAAACAAGCAAGAGAAAAATACCTTGATGATCTGTGTATTTCAGTTGAGGACAACATGAGCAAGGGAAATATCGACAAGGCCTATAAATGTGTGAGACATTGCTTTGGAGACAGAAGAAACAAGTGTAGGGCTGTGATGGATGAAAATGGCAATATGTTGGATGACGATGATGAAGTTGCAAGAAGATGGAAACAATATATAGGAAAACTGTACAGCGGACCAGACATGTCTGAAAACATCATGGAAGAAGAAACAGAAGTAGATGCACACAACATAGGTGAACCTATATTAAAGGAAGAGTTTGAACTAGCTCTGAAAAAATTGAAAAACAACAAATCGCCTGGTATAGACAATATGCCAGCCGAACTTCTGAAATCTGGAGGAGCAAAACTGAATCAGGAGTTGTATAATCTTGTTTTCAAGATGTACGAGCAGGGTAAAATTCCTACAGACTTTGAGAAAAACATTATGATCCCCATTCCAAAGAAGGCAAATGTTACAAGATGTGAAAATTATAGGACGCTCAGCCTAGTTACTCACGCCTCTAAAATATTAACCTCAATTATCCTAAAACGCATAGAACAAAAAGTCGAAGCTACACTCTCCGAAGACCAGTTTGGATTCCGGGAAAATATAGGAACCAGAGAAGCAATATTTGCTCTAAAACTAATAATAGAGAAACGACTAGATAAGAACCTGAAAACATACATAGCTTTCGTAGATGTAGAGAAAGCCTTTGATAATGTTAAATGGGATAAGATGTTTGAGGTACTCAAAAA
The DNA here is from genome assembly GCF_023864275.1 of Schistocerca cancellata. Taxonomy (NCBI): domain Eukaryota; kingdom Metazoa; phylum Arthropoda; class Insecta; order Orthoptera; family Acrididae; genus Schistocerca; species Schistocerca cancellata. The sequence goes on along the minus strand of NC_064626.1, from coordinate 1,137,691,580 downwards.
AGTAGGAATAGATCATAAAGATAGAAAAATGATATGGCACCTGTACAAAAACGAGACAGCAGTTATCCGTGGACGGACAAAATAAGAAGAGGTGCAGATACGGAAAGGTGTCCGACAAGGTTGCGCACTATCCCCTGTTATCTTTAACGTATACATCGAAGAGGCGCTGAAAAAAGTAAAGGAAAATTCACAGACAGGTGTAGTAATTCATGGCCAACGAATAGATATGATAAGATATGCCGATGATATAGCTGTCCCGGCTGAAAGTGAAGAAGATCTTGTAGTCCTACTGAATAGAATGGATAAAGTTATGGGTGAAGAAGATAATATGAGAATTAATAAAGCAAAAACAAAAGTAATGGCATGCGACAAAGAAGATCAAGTGAAAGTCCAAGTTCATGTAGGCAATGAACTGCTTGAACAAGTTGATAAATTTACTTATCTGGGCAGTAATATTACCAGGGATGGAAGGAGCAAGGCAGAAGTGAGAAGTAGAATAGCTCAAGCAAAGGCTGCTTTTAACAAGAAGAAAAACATATTAACATCTAAGAGCATCAGTCGCGAAATCAGGAAAAGATTTTTGAAATCATATGTGTGGAGTGTGGCATGCTACGGGTGTGAAACATGGACTCTCGGGACAGAGGAAGACCAGAAGCTAAATTCTTTTGAAATGTGGTGCTATAGGCGCATGCTCAAAATAAAATGAATCGACAAGGTCACAAACGAAGTGGTTCTGGAAAGAGCAGGTGAGAAGAGAAGCTTCTGGAGTTTCATTGTTAAAAGAAGAGTGCAATTTACAGGCCATCTATTAAGACATAAAGGACTCCTGAACACAATCATAGAGGGATATGTCGATGGAAAAAGACCAAGAGGAAGACCACGACTGAGGTACATGGATCAAATCATGAAAGATGTGAGATGTAACACCTATAAAGAAATGAAGAGAAAAGCTGAAAGACGCACAGAATGGAGACAAGCTGCCATTGTAGCTGTTGCAAACCAATCCTTGGATTGACCACTGCAGAAGAAGACTTTGAGTACATTGTTCACCTTCGTTAGAAACAACTATCTGTTCGCTACGTAAATTTTGCAAATCAGGCGTGTCAAACTGGACAGCGTTCAATGTAACGGAAAGTGCCACGTCATCAATTGTCGTTAAATTTACAGTGGACACAATTGAATTTGTTTGCTCATCATTTAGATTAGAATCATTACTGGTGTTCAGTACGCACTGATTGTCTGTAACAGGAGGATTATCATCAAGACACTGAGTGTCGCTAGTATTATCAGTCAAATTATTCAAGTCGGCTTTTTCACTCATTACGGATCGCGATGTACTGTTAGCAGTTTTTCGCGGCATTTTCACAACTCAAAGTTAAGCACAAAATCAAAGAAAGCAAAAACGGAACAAATACAATTACAACAAAGAGCAATAAATTGCCGACGGCCTGTGAAAGAAAGAGTGACAAGTTAGTAAATGCGTTGCACCAGATGCAAACCCCATTTAACATTAAGTAAATAAGAGCAGATATATAACTGACTACTTCTCAGAAATTCACAAAAATACGATCCTGGCCGGTTGTCGACAAGTGTAACCTCCCCACAATAAAAAAAAATGTAAATAATATTCACATTTAGTGTAACCTCCCAACAGAAAAATTCCTAAACCTCTCAACAGTAAAAAATATAATTATGTCGTTCACATTCAGTATAACCTACCAACAGAAAAATTGCGTAACCTATCAATAATAAAATGTGACTAATCTCTCAATAATAAAAAATGTGACTCACTTATAACCTTTCAATAATTGACTGTCAATTTAACTTGGTAAATTTTGGACGTCAGCAGTGCTGCGTCATGGCCCTGAAAGATCATACTGAATAAATTGAAAATTCTTACCTCAGTCTAGTCGCCGGATAACGCATATATATCTGCTCCTATATGAAACTAAACTTTTGTGGCACAGCCCAGTGCAATACTGGCCGATAGATTTGTCATATATAAAAGAGACAACTGATTTTTCTTTACAATAATCAGGATGCCCATGGATTGGAGAAATTAGTGAATTCTTTAAACTGAGATGAATGATTGTCAAAAGTTAATTTTTATGAGAAAGATTATTATTAACAGATTTTTTTTAAAACATTTACATGGGACTTGATATAACAATACTACATATGCACGACGCTGCTTTTACCTTATACTACAAAGCTCAGGCTCCGCCATTGCTCCACACGACCGCCCAGCCAACTTCACACACCAGACTGCTAGCTACTACTTAATCCTACTAGCACACAGTTCCTACTGCAGTCAACACTGCTCTTTGGTCTGAGATTCTCTTATAGATTACATATCGCAGACAGTGCGTGAGCAATCCATCGAAATTACATCTGCTCGAGTGCGCTAGCAACAAATTCCTTAATCATGGACCTCTCACAACGTATTCTCCATCACTGGCCGTATGATGACCTGATAGACGTTTAGTCCTTAGGTCGGTATGACATGTCCTGCGACAACCACAAACGCCCCATGACGATCTTCGACGACTAAGTCGAAGAGAAAAATCCCAAAAGTCTCCAAATCCTAACACCAATCCTTAATCCTTAAAATATCCAACATCTCACCAACCTCAGGGAAGTACTAGATACCACCAGAACACCAACACAACGCACAGGCAGCCAAAACAGTCGAAGACAATCACACACTCACTACACACATTGTAAAGGCCAACAGGCTACAAACTTCTCTATACACTTCCCCAAGGAGAGGAAAGTTAAAAGGTGAGAGAGACCATCCCGACACTTCACGACGCAGGCACGCACTCCGCTGCTCCACTCGCTGCGGCTCACTTCGTTACCGTCGCTCGTGTACGCCATGTCCGGACGCGGAAAGGGAGGCAAGCTGGCTGCTGTGGCCTAACTCCTGCTCACGCCGGTGGGAGATGGCCGGGGCAGCAAGAAGAAGCGTAGCAGGCCGCTGCACGAGAGGCAGTGTTAACCGCTGCCAGAAGGCCGGGCACGTCGCCAGGACGTGCAGCGGCACAGTCGCGTGTTTGAAGTGTGCCAAGGCGTATGACACACGAGACTGTGACAAACCGCGACACATCGCGCCCACGTGCGTGAACTGCGGTGGCGCGCACGCTGCAAACTCTCGCAGCTGCGCGTACTCGAAGCAGCAGACATCCACCGCCACAAGGGAGGGAGCGGTACACGGAGGAGAGGTTGCGGCCCTGTCATCCCACTCCATGGGGGGAAACGGACCGCGCCACCGAGAAGACGGCGAGGCTGAAGTTTCGCCCATCGCCGCAGTGGCTGCTCTCAAAGCCGCAATGGAGGCAGAGAGGGCAGCCATGCATAAGGAGCTCGTCGGTGTTCACCGGCAGCTGCAACAGCTGCGGGAAGAACTCAGGTTGGTGCAGAAGAAGACAACCGCCCCGCCTCTACGGCGGGACGACACGCAGGGGTGGCTGTGGCGACGCAACCGGTCGTCCCTCCGGAACCTGTAGCAATACTGACGCCCATGGACATACTGCCTTTCTGCTCCTTCCCCACCTCCCGCTGGGGAGATCAAGCTGCAGGGGAAACAAGAAGAAGAGACCGGCAAGCCACAGGGGAAACAAGAAGTGGTCCATTCCGACACCATACCGTTTCCAGACAGTACCAACATGCCGCAGGTTACTGCAGTTCCTTCTCTAAATCCTCGCACAAACGAAAAAATGGCTGACGTCGAAATAAGTGTCCAAGGAATAGAAAAGCAGCTGAAATCACTCAACAGAGGAAAGTCCACTGGAACTGACGGGATACCAATTCGATTCTACACAGAGTACGCGAAATAACTTGCCCCCCGCCGCCCCGTCTAACAGCCGTGTACCGCAAGTCTCTAGAGGAACGGAAGGTTCCAAATGATTGGAAAAGATCACAGGTAGTTCCAGTTTTCAAGAAGGGTCGTCGAGCAGACGCGCAAAACTATAGGCATCTCTGACATCGCTCTGTTGTAGAATTTTAGAACTTGTTTTTTGCTCTCGTATCGTGTCATTTCTGGAAACCCAGAATCTACTCTGTAGGAATCAACATGGATTCCGGAAACAGCGATCGTGTGAGACCCAACTTGCTTTATTTGTTCACGAGACCCAGAAAATATTAGATACAGGTTCCCAGGTAGATGCCATTTTCCTTGACTTTCGGAAGGCGTTCGATACAGTTCCGCACTGTCGCCTGATAAACAAAGTAAGAGCCTACGGAATATCAGACCAGCTGTGTGACTGGATTGAAGATTTTTCTGGCAAACAGAACACAGCATGTTGTTCTCAATGGAGAGACGTCTACAGACGCTAAAGTAACCTCTGGCGTGCCACAGGGGAGTGTTATGGGACCGTTCCTCTTCACAATATATATAAATGACCGAGTAGATAGTGTCGAAAGTTCCATGCGGCTTTTCGCGGATGATGCTGTAGTATACAGAGAAGTTGCAGCATTAGAAAATTGCAGCGAAATGCAGGAAGATCTGCAGCGGATAAGCACTTGGTGCAGGGAGTGGCAACTGACCCTTAACATAGACAAATGTAATGTATTGCGAATACATAGAAAGAAGGATCCTTTATTGTATGATTATATGATAGCGGAACAAACACTGGTAGCAGTTACTTCTGTAAAATATCTGGGAGTATGCGTGCGAAGCGATTTCAAGTGGAATGATCATATAAAATTAATTGTTGATAAGGCGGGTACCATGTTGAGATTCATTGGGAGAGTCCTTAGAAAATGTAGTCCATCAACAAAGGAGGTGGCTTACAAAACACTCGTTCGACCTATACTTGAGTATTGCTCATCAGTGTGGGATCCGTACCAGGTCGGGTTGACAGAGGAGATAGAGAAGATCCAAAGAAGAGCGGCGCGATTCGTCACGGGTTTATTTGGTAAGCGTGATAGCGTTACGGAGATGTTTAGCAAACTCAAGTCGCAGACTCTGCTAGAGAGGCGCTCTGCGTCGCGGTGTAGCTTGCTGTCCAGGTGTCGAGAGTGTGCGTTTCTGGATGAGGTATCGAATATATTGCTTCCCCCTACTTATACCTCCAGAGATCACGAGTGTAAAATTAGAGAGATTCGAGCGCGCACGGAGGCTTTCCGGCAGTCGTTCTTCCCGCGAACCATATGCGACTGGAACCGGAAAGGGAGGTAATGACAGTGGCACATAAAGTGCCCTCCGCCACACACCGTTGGGTGGCTTGCGGAGTATAAATGTAGATGTAGATGTACGAAGAAGATTGCCGTCATGTTGCGGGAATGGTACTACAATGCCCACAAGCACCCCTACCTCTTCGCGCTAGTCGAAGGTAAAAGGAAGCCAACAGTTCCGCACAGGCCGTACGAACTACGTGTCGGGTAACGAGCAATCATGCTCGAATTCGTCACCAAAAAGCACCTGCACACCATGAACAGAACCCTGTCTTCACGCCGTGCGACTGGGACTTCATCCTGGAGGACGCAGTCGCCCGGTTACGGAAGGAGGTCCGCGATGGAGAGCGGAAGCTGTCAGCGGAGCTGGAGACCGCGCTAAACTACATCATGCGCTACGGAAAGAAGAGTCAAAAGGCCAACTCCCACCGCTAGCATGCCTGCATGCTGGCAAATAGGAACGACCACCAGTACAAGTGAGGACAAACCACATCGCGAGGCATCATCAACTCAACCCGCAAGGAACTAACAAGGGAACCTCCCCATCGCACCCCCCTCAGATTTAGTTATAAGTTGGCACAGTGGATACACCTTGAAAAACTGAACACAGATCAATCGATAAAACAGGTAGAAGTTGTGTGGAACTATGAAAAAAATAAGCAAAATACACAAACGTCCATGCGCAACATAGGCAACATCAAACATAATGTATACTCAGGAGCGCCGTGTTCCCGTGGTTAGCGTGAGCAGCTGCGGAACGAGAGGTCCTTGGTACAAGTCTTCCCTCCAGTGAAAATTTTAATTTTTTATTTTCAGACAATATTATCAAAGTTCAGGCACTCATTCATAATCAACTTCGCTCTCCAAAATTCCAGGACATGTTCAGATTTGCTTGTACATATGCGGGATTTGACGGTCTACACACAGAAAAATTTGTAAATGTTAAAAACATATGTTTTGACAGAGCACAGGGAAAACTGTGCGACTGTGAAACTGTTGCAGTCATTTGTTGCAGTTTATGCGTCAAACTCTTATGTTTTCATTACTTTTTTGGGAGTGATTATCACATCCACAAGAAAACCTAAATCGAGCAAGGTAGAAGAAACTTTTTACCCATTCGCCAAGTGTACAAGTTAGGTGGGTCGACAACATATTCCTGTCATGTGACCCACATGCCGTCACCAGTGTCGTATAGAATATATCAGACGTGTTTTCCTGTGGAGGAATCGGTTGACCTATGACCTCGCGATCAAATATTTTCGGTTCCCATTAGAGAGGCACGTTCTTTCGTGTACTAATTGCACGGTTTTGCGGTGCGGTCACAAAACACATACACTAAACTTATTACAGTGAACAGAGACGTCAATGAACGAACGGACAGATCATAACTTTGCAAAGATAAAGAAAACTTTTCACCCTAGGGAAGACTTCAAGGAAGGACCTCGCGTTCCACAGCTGCTCACGCTAATCACGGGACCACGGCGCTCCTGATCTCACACTATCCTTGATGTTGCCTATCTTGCGCATGGACTACTCAGTTTGTATACAGGGCTATTACAAATGATTGAAGCGATTTCATAAATTCACTGTAGCTCCATTCATTGACATATGGTCACGACACACTACAGATACGTAGAAAAACTCATAAAGTTTTGTTCGGCTGAAGCCGCACTTCAGGTTTCTGCCGCCAGAGCGCTCGAGAGCGCAGTGAGACAAAATGGCGACAGGAGCCGAGAAAGCGTATGTCGTGCTTGAAATGCACTCACATCAGTCAGTCATAACAGTGCAACGACACTTCAGGACGAAGTTCAACAAAGATCCACCAACTGCTAACTCCATTCGGCGATGGTATGCGCAGTTTAAAGCTTCTGGATGCCTCTGTAATGGGAAATCAACGGGTCGGCTTGCAGTGAGCGAAGAAACAGTTGAACGCATGCAGGCAAGTTTTGTGCGTAGCCCGTGGAAGTCGACGAATAAAGCAAGCAGGGAGCTAAACATACCACGGCCGACGGTTTGGAAAATCTTACGGAAAAGGCTAAAGCAGAAGCCTTACCGTTTACAATTGCTACAAGCCCTGACACCCTATGACAAAGTCAAACGCTTTGAATTTTCGGCACGGTTGCAACAGCTCATGGAAGAGGATGCGTTCAGTGCGAAACTTGTTTTCAGTGATGAAGCAACATTTTTTCTTAATGGTGAAGTGAACAGACACAATGTGCGAATCTGGGCGGTAGAGAATCCTCACGCATTCGTGCAGCACAATCGCAATTCACCAAAAGTTAACGTGTTTTGTGCAATCTCACGGTTTAAAGTTTACAGCCTCTTTTTGTTCTGCGAAAAAAACGTTACAGGACACGTGTATCTGGACATGCTGGAAAATTGGCTCATGCCACCACTGGAGACCGCCAGCGCCGACTTCATCTTTCAACAGGATGGTGCTCCACCGCACTTCCATCATGATGTTCGGCATTTCTTAAACAGGAGATTGGAAAACCGATGGATCGGTCGTGGTGGAGATCATGATCAGCAATTCATGTCATGGCCTCCACGCTCTCCCGACTTAACCCCATGCGATTTCTTTCTGTGGGGTTATGTTAAAGATTCAATGTTTAAACCTCCTCTACCAAGAAACGTGCCGGAACTGCGAGCTCGCATCAACAATGCTTTCGAACTCATTGATGGGGACATGCTGCGCCGAGTGTGGGAGGAACTTGATTATCGGCTTGATGTCTGCCGAATCACTAAAGGGGCACATATCGAACATTTGTGAATGCCTAAAAAAACTTTTTGAGTTTTTGCATGTGTGTGCAAAGCATTGTGAAAATATCTCAAATAATAAAGTTGTTGTTGAGCTGTGAAATCGCTTCAATCATTTGTAATAACCCTGTATTTTGCTTATTTTTTTCATAGTTCCACACAACTTCTTCCTGTTTTCTCGATTGATCTGTGTTCAATTTTTCAAGGCCTATCCACTGTGCCAACTTATAACTAAATCTGAGGAGGGTGCGATGGGGTGGTTCCCTTGTAAGGAGAAACAGCTGTTAAGCTTAAACTCCCACACCTCGGGCCAAGGTAAAGGCCAATCTGTTAGTGTCAGCGTCAGCATCATCCCGACACTTCGCCAGAAGATGGTGGGTACGAAACTCGTTGAAACGTTGCGCGAAGATGACGCCACCACTCGGCTGATAACCCGAGAGGAATTCAACATGGTGTTGCCCTGCTGAAGAACAGCAAGTTGTATAGCTAGGAGGGGTAGTACCGCTCGCTCTAAAACCTCGTCGTTTAAGTACTTACTGTCCGTATCGCCTCAATGTACATGAGTCGAAATCGCATTTTGTATACAGTGTGGCACTCGAAGTAACCAGACATGGAGTAACCAATAAGCCCCTCAGCATTTCAGGTGGCCAAATTCCGGTCACCGAGGCAGCTGTCAGCCATCACTAAAACAGGTTCCATTGTGCCTTGTCCAAAACCCTCTGAACGTTAGCAGACGCGCTCACGTGACAGTTGCAGTATGACGCATTTTGGCTTCCAGATTGTGGAAGCCAATACAAATAGCACGCTTATAGTCAGTTCAATCTGCATTTGACAGCGTCGCACCATCCGTGCTGAACTGTCGACATTCGCTGTACGTCTCCAGAGTTTCGTCGGCGCTATGAACCAAACTGTGCCGCTTGTGATATTCATATAGGATTATATGATGCTGTCTTTTGGTCACATTGAGTGATCCAGTATCAACTCTTCATTGCATGTGAATCTACAGATTCCACTCGTGCTTCGCTATTGGAAGAGCTTGCTTCATGCACATGAAATATCACAGGATGACGAACAGATTTCCTACAGACTGTTCATTATGCTCCTTTTTGGCACATTCAGGTGCTGATGCTGGGGTTGTCGTTCTTGACATCGGCCAGGCATATTGGTTGAAGCTGGCTTTTCAATTTTCATTTGTCTGAAGTCTCTTTTTTTCTGAATGAGACGACGGTAGCCACTGCAGTCAAACAAGATGTGCATTGCTAGGCTGATGACGATGCGGATATTCACAGCAATAACTACTTTACAGATAAACATCGCGGACATACGAGGTGTGGCTAGAAAAAAACCGGACTAGTACTGGTGAAACAATAAAACGAATGCAATAAGGCTGAAAGTCGCGTAGCCTGTCACGTGACTCTCGCTCTGCCTACTGCTCGAGTTTCATCTGCCTCCTACACTCAGTCTGCCCGTGGCGTCTGTTTTAAGTAGTTGACGTTTTGTCTGTGCGTCGGAAAATGTTGAGTGTACAGAAAGAACAGCGTGTTAACATCAAATTTTGTTTCAAACTATGAAACTCTGCAAGTGAAACGTTTGTAATGTTACAACAAGTGTACGGCGATGATTGTTTATCGCGAACACAAATGTTTGAGTGGTTTAAACGATTTAAAGATGGCCGCGAAGACACCAGTGATGACACTCGCACTGGCAGACCATTGTCAGCAAAAACTGATGCAAACATTGAAAAAATCGGTAAACTTGTTCGACAAGATCGCCGTTTAACAATCAGAGCAGAGCAGCGATCTTGTCGAACAAGTTTACCGATTTTTTCAATGTTTGCATCAGTTTTTGCTGACAATGGTCTGCCAGTGCAAGTGTCATCACTGGTGTCTTCGCGGCCATCTTTAAATCGTTTAAACCACTCAAACACTTGTGTTCGCGATAAACAATCATCGCCGTACACTTGTTGTAACATTACAAACGTTTCACTTGCAGATTTTCCTAGTTTGAAACAAAATTTGATGTTAACACTCTGTTCTTTCTGTACACTCAACATTTTCCGACGCACAGACAAAACATCAACTACTTAAAACAGACGCCACGGGCAGACTGAGTGTAGGAGGCAGATGAAACTCGAGCAGTAGGCGGAGCGAGAGTCACGTGACAGGCCACGTGACTTTCAGCCTTATTGCATTCGTTTTATTGTTTCACCAGTACTAGTCCGGTTTTTTTCTAGCCACACCTCGTATCTTCATTTATGCGCCATAATAATTACGTTGTTACTAAAATTTAAGGGATGGTGTCAGTATTATGATTTTCGTCTGTTTCTGTTACATGACACAGATTGTAAGTATTGTTTAAGTTTTCAGTCACTATTATTACCCATTTGGGACGGAGTCGCACTCTACTGGTTTCGATTCCTAGTGTCCTGGTAAGGGTAGATTCGTCGTTAACGTTTGGAAGAGCTAACGATGGCGACGTGCCGTTCTTCCTGGTGTTGCGCAACTTTTAGACGTGCATCCTTTTTCATCGTACCAGCAGCTGCCTTATGCCTCTGCCATTCCTGCTTTGTTTGCAGTAAGAGATATTAGTCATGAAACTACCGAAAGCAGTAAAAAGGCGACATGAAGCTTGTCCTACGATATTCCATCCACTCGATTTTACGTCTCATTACATGATTCCTTTTTCTGTATCACAAACGACATAATGTATGGTACACAATCAGTCAACGTACCTCTTAAATATATCTACAAGTACACAATGCAACGCTCAATACATTGAGAAATGTAGCCTGTTAACATTATTAAACATTATGGCAATAAAAATTGTGTGCGGCTTGGTGGCCAAATGCACCTCCTTCGATTGGACGACAGTTCGGTGACTTGTGTGACCTTTCTCGCATTTGTCCAACAGGGGAAAGGGCAGCTACAGTTTAACGTGGAATACGAACCAAGTGTCGCACCTGGTGACTCCTCACATCGGTGGGAGGTGAAGGTTGGCTTCCAAGCAGACTCAAAATTTCCGTGGTCCTGGCGGTATCCAGGAATACTCTTTACCGCTAAAACATGAGTCCTAACAACATTGTGGTGAATTTTCGCACACTTTATAAACGAACAATACCATAAACATTTAGCAGTATGCAAATTGTGACAACTTGTAACACGACTTCGTATTACACTACTGGCCACTAAAATTGCTACACCACGAAGGTGACGTGCTACAGACGCGAAATTTAACCGACAGGAATAAAATGCTGTCATATGCAAATGATTAGCTTTTCAGAGCATTCACACAAGGTTGGCGCCGGTGGCGACACCTACAACGTGCTGACATGAGGAAAGTTTCCAACCGATGTCTCATACACAAACGGCAGTTTACCGGCGTTGCCTGGTGAAATGTTGTTGTGATGCCTCGTGTAAGGAGGAGAAATGCGTACCATCACGTTTCCGACTTTGATAAAGGTCGGATTGTAGCCTATCGCGATTGCGGTTTATCGTATCGCGACATTGCTGCACGCGTTGGTCGAGATCCAATGACTGTTAGCAGAATATGAAATCAGTGGGTTCAGGAGGGTAATACGGAACACCGTGCTGGATCCCAACGGCCCAGTATCACTAGCAGTCGAGATGACGGGCATCTTATCCGCATGGCTGTAACGGATCGTGCAGCCACGTCTCGATCCCTGAGTCAACAGATGGGGACGTTTGCAAGACAACAACCATCTGCACGAACAGTTCCACGACGTTTGCAGCAGCATGGACTATCAACTCGGAGACCGTGGCTGCGGTTACCCTTGACGCTGCATCGCAGGCAGGAGTGCCTGCGATGGTGTACTCAACGACGAACCTAGGTGCACGAATGGCAAAACGTCATTTTTTCGGATGAATCGAGGTTCTGTTTACAGCATCATGATGGTCGCATCCGTGTTTGGCGACATCGGGATGAATGCACATTGGCAGCGTGTATTCGTCATCGCCATACTGGCGTATCACCTGGCGTGATGGTATGGGGTGCCATTGGTTACACGTCTCGGTCACCTCTTGTGCGCATTAACGGCACTTTGAACAGTGGACGTTACATTTCAGATGTGTTACGACCCGTGGCTCTACCCTTCATTCGATCCCTGCGAAACCCTACATTTCAGCAGGACAATGCACGACCGCATGTTGCAGGTCCTGTACGGGTGTTTATGGATACAGAAAATGTTCGACTGCTGCCCTGGCCAGCACATTCCCCAGATCTCTCACCAATTGCAAACGTCTGCTCAATGGTGGCCGAGCAACTGGCTCGTCGCAATACGCCAGCACTACTCTTGGTGAACTGTGGTATCGTGTTGAACCTGCATTGGCAGCTGTACCTGTACACGCCATCCAAGCTCTGTTTGACGCAATGCCCAGGCGTATCAGGGCCGTTATTACGGCCAGAGGTGGTTGTTCTGGGTACTGATTTCGCAGGATCTATGCACCCAGATTGCGTGAAAATGTAATCATGTGTCAGTTCTAGTATAATATATTTGTCCAATGAATACCCGTTTATCATCTGCATTTCTTCTTGGTGTAGCAATTTTAATGGCCAGTAGTGTACTTCGCAGTATTCTACAAACGTTCCGCAGAAAATAGGTTTCATTAATTATCACTGAAGTTTCTAACTTAACGAACTGTTTTACGTAAATGAAAGGCTGTGTTGTATTAAAGTATGGTCATGGTCAGCATCTATGTTCTTTATCGAGTGGAATGCAGATGAAAATCCAAGAGAGAGTCAATGATACCTTCAGAGTTACGTCCTACCGAACACGTTAAAGTGGTTTACAAAATTCCAGTATCCGTGATTGTGGATGCAGGTAAATGGACTTCTCGATACGGGATTGAGAGTGTAGTGTGAATGCAGATCACATTTCTCTTACCCACAACTTCTACATATGACTATACTTTCTTAATATCTTACAAATACGCTTAGCTTAAATTGATTCGGGCCCAATGGCTCGGGACCTTATATTGAATTTTAGCAGTGAGGATATCCATGATATACAATGTGTTACTGTAGCAGCAGAGTCTATTGCCTTCCTTGAAATTTCTGATTCTTTCAATTATGTTACAGGAGTCACACCCACTCGTGACACACAAAATGCCTCGCGGTTTGTGCAGACTCTGCACGACGAACTGGTAGCCCATAGGGGAGTCAAGGACCTGGTATCGTTGCTCACAGACGTGAACCGCACCGTGGCTCAGCAAGTACGCTTACGCACCGACAGGGAGCGCCTGTTACATGGCGGGCTGCTTCAACCCTGCTTCACCTCAACCTTGATGCGGCGTGTCTACTTCCGCTAGATCAATCCAATGCACTCACCTGGCCCCCGGCAGTGACACCCTACGTGTAGCCGCTAGGACCTGACAACAATGCATCCACCTCAGCCCCAGAAACTTCGACTTCTGCAAACAGTCAAACGGCTGCAGTCTTCCTCCAGTCTATGTTGCTGCAATGAGTCACATTCTCGTTTTGATCGTCACAGTTCAACTGATTTACAGTAACTCATTTAGAAGATGTATCATAATGCTGTATTATTAATTTGTGTATACTTATAAATTAGATATGGCTGCATGCTCACTCGAGACAGATGTATAACAGAGATATCAAAGGATGCACACTACAAAAATTGTTGATACTGAAGTGGAATGTTGGAAACCTATTGACTTCCTCTTGTCTGTTGCTCTTGGTAGGGGAGTAGAAACAAAATCACCAACATATCAACGAAATAAAGGAAACTTCCATATTATGGATTTGGATTATACATTCCACACACGTTTCTTTTAAAAAAACACTGTAAACTACAATGATGCAATCTTGTGTAAATTCTATGAGACATGAAACAGCCTCTTTTTCCTTTAATGTTTCCACAACTCTTCATAAATAATAATATGCACGTTGTTTCTTTTAACACATGCTGTGTGGACTTACTCAGAGTAATGCAGTACAGTGATTTCTGATATTCATTTCAACACAGACCAACAAAGCCCTGCAGGCTTAGTGTAGGTTATAACATAGATATTATGATGTCCCTGTGTCTCCTGCAAGCGTCTCATTTTTGATTATTAGTATTCCACTCTGTTCCACTGGAGATTTCATACGCTATATGCAACATGAGTTTGTTGCAACCTCGAATACATCTAATCTTGACATATCAGCAGTACTGGTATTATGCTTTACTCTTGTATTTAGATTTACAATACAACTTCAGAAATTAAGTTAGTAAACTGTAATCTGAGAATCAGTTCTGATTGAATGTTAAATTTTGAAAAATAGATTCACTGAGAAAAAAATATTAACCGATTCCATGTGATGCCTGGGACACAGATAGACAATACCTCTGAAACTTTCTTAATTCCGTCTTTCCTTCCCCCCTAGCAAATATTTGCTATTCGTTGCAAATGTATAAAATAATGCAGAGGCTTTGGCACTGGATTAGCACTCAAAAGGTGCAGGGTTCAAAGCCCCATCTAGATTTAAATTTTCCGAGATTTCGGTAGAGTGTTTAAGGCGAATTATAGATGATTTTCTTTAGGTGTCACTGCTGAATTCTATTCTCACCTTTGTCCAACTTAATCTTGGTCTCCATCAAGAATCACAATTTTGATGCAAGTATTTTAGTATGAAAACATTCTTATTTTGTTGTCTTATTATAAAAATGTAAATTTATTCCTGTATCTTTACGCATTTTAAATATCTGTTTATACTTTATTAAGAGCATCTCTAATGCTTATAAATATATGTTTTCATTGTATATCTATCAAGGTTTATCTGTTTTTCTTTTTTTAAATATGTCTGTTGCAATAACAATTTATTGTCACATACAGTTGCTTTCTGCTATTCTGCAAAACGTAAGTCAATCTTGTATTCATATGTAGACACTAAAATTACTATATTTCAGTCTTAAAAATTAGGAACATTGCATATTAACCTTATACTTGTGCGTCTGGAGGCAATTTCGGTTTCCAGTCAAATTTATTTTAGTTGTATTTTGTTAATATACTATTTTTCCTTCCTTTACTAATAAAAGACGATTTGTTTTGCTAATAAACGACATAGTGCTGCTAATATTTTAAATTTTTATTTCTGAGATCTATTTCAGATTGGTGTAATTTTTTATGTCTTAATAAAGAACTTTGGTTCAGACCTCCTTATTATTACTTTTACATTCAAATATCACGGATGTACTTTTTCTATGAAGTTGTGTTATTAGTCATATAGAAAATACTTGTCCTCTCAGTTTCAACAGTCATTTATCGGAACATCCACCACAGAATGTAGATATTATAAACAATTTACGGGTGGTATTAAAGTAATTTATTTCGGTTTTATTAACATCTGTCTCCCATCTTATTAGTAGTGTATGTAGTGCGTCTGATGTATGTATATTACTGGAACAAATGTTGACCAAAATGCTTATACCCATCTTTTATGTCCTCAGGAAAGATTTTAAAATAAAACAATGCTGATAAACAGAAACACTGAGTGGAATTTAGAGTTGTATTAAAAAGTATCAGTTCATAAGGCATAGTTGTCGATATCTCAGCTATTACAGTTCTTCATCTACATCATATTCCGCAAGCCACCTAATGGTGTGTGGCGGAGAGTACTTTTGTATCAATAACTGAGCCCTCCAACCCTGTTCCACTCGCGAGTAGCGCGTGGGAAGAATGATTGTCGGCAATCCTCTGTAGTGGTTCTAATTTCTCGAATTTTCTCCTCATAGTCATTACGCGAGACGTATTAGGGGGAAGCAATATGTTGTCTCACTCTTCCCAGAAAGTGCTACCTCGAAATTTCAGTAGCAAACCTCTCCGTGATGCACAACGACTCCCTTGTAACGTCTGCCAATGGGGTTTGTTGAGCATCTCCGCAACGCTCTCCTACCTACTAAACGATCCCGTGACGAAACGTGCCGCTCTTCGTTGGATCTTCCCACTCACTTCCGTCAGTTTTATCTGGTAGCGATCCCAGATGGATGAACAAAGCTCTAGAATGGATCGAACAAGCGCCTTGTCAGCCACTTCCTTCGTGGATGAGTTACATTTGCTTAAAATTATTCATACGAATCTGAGTCTGGCATCTGCTTTTCCCACTATTTGTTTTATATGGTCATTCCACTTAAGGTCGCTTCGGATAGTTACTCATAGATATTTTGAGGCAGATACTGTTTCCAGTAGTTTGTTATCAATAGTGTAGCTGTACAGTAGTAGATTTCCTTTCCTATGTATGCACAATACGTTACATTTACTTACGTTCAAGGTCAACTGCCAGAGCCTGCACCATTCAGCAATTCTCTGGAGGCCATTCTGCAAATTGTTACTATCTTCTGGCGTAACTCCTTTGTTACAGACAACCGCATCATCTGCGAGCAGCCTTAGAGAGTACCCGATGCTTTCTACTAGATCATTTGTATATACTGTAAACCGTAACGGACCTATCACACTTCCTTGTGATACATTGGAAATTACCTTTACATCTGTCGATATTGTTTCGTTAACAGCGACATGTTGAGCTCTGTCTGCAGGAAAGTCTTGAATCCAGTCGCGAATCTGCTCCGATACTCGATAAATTCGTACTTTTTTCACTAAACGGCCGTGAAGGACGGTGTCAAATACCTTCCTAGAGTCAAGAAACACGGTATCAACCCGAGCGCCATTGTCTACGGCACTGTGCTTCTCATGGAGGAACAGAGTGAAATGTTTTTCGCAGGAACTCTATTTGCGGAATCCATGTTGGTTTTTATAGAGGAGACATTCCTTCTCCAAGAATACCATAATTCTTCAGCATTAAACGTGTTCCATAATTCTACAACAGATTGACGTCAACGGTATAGGTCTATAATTGTGTGCATCTGTCCTACGGCAATTTTTAGAAACGGAAATGATCTGCGCTTTCTTCCAGTCGCTAGGTACCCTTTGTTGCTCAAGTCATCTATGATACATTACTGCTAGAAGGGGAGCAAGTTCTTTCCTATAATCTTTGTAGGATCTTATAGGTGTCTCATTTTATCCTGGCGCCTTTCCACTACTAAGCGGCTGTAGTTATTTTTCTATTCCGCTATCGGTTATCTCAATATCTACCATTTTGGCGTCCGTACGGCGATCGACAGCAGTTATCCGTGGACGGACAAAACAAGAAGAGGTGCAGATACGGAAAGGTGTCCGACAAGGTTGCGCACTATCCCCTGTTATCTTTAACGTATACATTGAAGAGGCGCTGAAAAAAGTAAGGGAAAATTCACAGACAGGTGTAGTAATTCATGGCCAACGAATAGATATAAGATATGCCGATGATATAGCTGTCCTGTCTGAAAGTGAAGAAGATGTTGTAGTCCTACTGAATAGAATGGATAAAGTTATGGGTGAAGAATATAATATGAGAATAAATAAAGCAAAAACAAAAGTAATGGCATGCGACAAAGAAGATCAAGTGAAAGTCCAAGTTCATGTAGGCAATGAACTGCTTGAACAAGTTGATAAATTTACTTATCTGTTCAGTAATATTACCAGGGATGGAAGGAGCAAGGCAGAAGTGAGAAGTAGAATAGCTCAAGCAAAGGCTCCTTTTAACAAGAAGAAAAACATATTAGCATCTAAGAGCATCAGCCTTGATATCAGGAAAAGATTTTTGAAATCATATGTGTGGAGTGTGGCATGCTATGGGTGTGAAACATGGACTCTTGGGACAGAGGAAGACCAGAAGTTAAATTCTTTTGAAATGTGGTGCTATAGACGCATGCTCAAAATAAAAAGGATCGACAAGGTCACAAACGAAGTGGTTCTGGAAAGAGCAGGTGAGAAGAGAAGCTTCTGGAGATTCGTTGTTAACAGAACAGTGCAATTTACAGGCCATCTATTAAGACATAAAGGACTCCTGAACACAATCATAGAGGGATATGTTGAGGGAAAAGGATCAAGAGGAAGACCACGACTGAGGTACATGGATCAAATCGTGAAAGATGTGGGATCTAACACCTATAAAGAAATGAAGAGAAAAGCTGAAAGACGCACAGAATGGAGAAAAGCTGCCATTGTAGCTGTTGCAAACCAATCCCTGGATTGACCACTACAGAAGAAGAAGAAGAGACGGCGATCGAATGGAGGGGCACGATATTCCGCAGCGAAATAATTTTGGAAGACAGAATTTAGTTTCGGCTTTCTCTCTGTCATCTACCGTTTTGTGCCAGTGTGGTCGCCGAGTTAATAAATAGCTGATTTTGACCCACTTACTGATTTTACATACGACCAAAATCTCATACGGTCTTTACTCAGATCAGTTGACGAAGCTTTACTTTCGAAATCATAGAACATTGCCCTCTTTACGCTCATCTTCACATCGTTCAGCTTTTGTTTCTCAGCTAGATATTTACTTCTCTTGAATCTGAGGTGAAGTTCTCTTTGCTTACCTAGCAGTTTTCTAACACAGTTATTAGACCATGGTGGTTCTTTCCCGCCCTTAACATCTTACTCCGAACATACACTACTGGCCACTAAAATTGCTACACCATGAAGATGACGTGCTACAGACGCGAAATTTAACCGACAGGAATAAAATGCTGTCATATGCAAATGATTAGCTTTTCAGAGCATTCACACAAGGTTGGCGCCGGTGGCGACGCCTACAACGTGCTGACATGAGGAAAGTTTCCAACCGATTTCTCATACACAAACAGCAGCTGACGGGCGTTGCCTGGTGAAACGTTGTTGTGATGCCTCGTGTAAGGAGGAGAAATGCGTACCATCACGTTTCCGACTTTGATAAAGGTCGGATTGTGGCCTATCGCGATTGCGGTTTATCGTATAGCGACATTGCTGCTCGCGTTGGTCGAGATCCAATGACTGTTAGCAAAATATGGAATCGGTGGGTTCAGGAGGGTAATACGGAACGCCGTGCTGGATCCCAACGGCCTCGTATCAGTAGCAGTCGAGATGACAGGCATCTTATCCGCATGGCTGTAACGGATCGTGCAGCCACGTCTGGATCCCTGAGTCAACAGATGGGGACGTTTGCAAGACAACAACCATCTGCACGAACAGTTCGTCGACGTTTGCAGCAGCATGGACTATCATCTCGGAGACCATGGCTGCGGTTACCCTTGTCGCTGCATCACGGACAGGAGCGTCTGTGATGATGTACTCAACGACGAACCTGGCTGCACGAACAGCAAAACGTCATTTTTTCCGATGAATCCAGGTTCTGTTTACAGAATCATGATGGTCGCATCCGTCTTTGGCGACATCGCTGTGAACGCAAACTGGAAGCGTGTATTCGTATCGCCATACTGGCGTATCACCTGGCGTGATGGTATGGGGTGCCATTGGTTACACGTCTCGGTCACGTCTTGTTCGCATTGACGACACTTTGAACAGTGGACGTTACATTTGAGATGTGTTACTACCCGTGGCTCTACCCTCCATTCGATCCCTGCGAAACCCTACATTTTCGCAGGATAATGCACGACCACATATTGCAGGTCCTGTACGGGTCTATCTGGATACAGAAAATGTTCGACTGCTGCCCTGGCCAGCACATTCTCCAGATCTCTCACCAATTGAAAATGTCTTTTCAATGGTGGCCGAGCAACTGGCTCGTCACAACACGCCAGTCACTACTTTCGATAAACTGTGGTATCGTGTTGAAGCTGCATTGGCAGCTGTACCTCTACACGCCATCCAAGCTCTTTTTGACTCAATGCCTAGGCATATCAAGGCCGTTATTACGGCCAGAGGTGGTTGTTCTGGGTACTGATTTCTCAGGATCTACGCACCCAAAATGCCTGAAAATGTAATCACATGTTAGTTCTAGTATAATATATTTGTCCAATGAATACTCGTTTATCATCTGCATTTCTTCTTGGTGTAGCAATTTTAATGGCCAGTAGTGTATGTCAATGCAACCTGCCACTGATGACGCCTTGCAGAAAATAAAAGCGAAACGCGTATGGCACTAAAATTGTTTTTTATTCAGTTGCTCTCAGACGGTCTATAAGTAAAAATTATCAATATACTTTAATATTAAGGGGAAGCCTGCAATTCTGTATCCGACAGCAGAGGTCGATAAATTTGCATCCGATATGGTCACAGAGTCGTCTGAGCCTCTGCTTTAGACCTTCCACTGTGCTCCAAACCTGAGGACCGTGATCAAGCCTGTGAACGACGCTGCAAACAGGTAGCACAGCCTGCACCCCGCTTGCGATGCTAGTTGCCTTCACCAAATCAGCCAGCCGCCGAAAGGAACCGAGGATGGCCTCAGAGCCCGAGTGGCAGGCGTCATTTGTGCCGAAATGTCGACATGTGCCACTACATGCAGCCGGTTGCACCCAGTGCACTCGATATCTGCCGGCAGGGCCTATTCCACATCACGGACGAGATCCCCCGGCAAACATACCGAGTGCGCGCTGGCACTCTTTCCCGCCTTGCGTGCTATTTCCCTGAGGGGCACCACCACCAGCCTAACATTGGACCTCCCAATGACAGGCATACCCACCATCTACGATTGTCCAGACTGGGCAGGGAAATCGACCGCTCGCCCATCAGGAGAGGCAACTCGTGTTGACCCAGAGTTATTATCAGCAGTGGATAGCACCTCATATCTGCTGCTAAGGCGTAGGGAATCCACCGCACGACCTGCTCCCTCTCTCGCTTTCCGCCCAGTGACACGCGAACCCACCACTGTCTGCCACCCGCTCTCGAGTGAGGATGGTCCGGTCAGATGTTGCGAAACACAAGGTGCAGTGACATCCGGGTTACCAGGCGTTTCCAAAGACGCGAAAGGTGTCGCAGACCTCGTCCCCAGCTCCACGAACCCTGCAACTTTGAACATTAGCCAGAAGCATGTCGACGGTAGCCAATGCTGCTTCCAGCTCATAACGGTCAGCAGCCAATTCTCCTTGTGTCCGCTCACAACAAACAAAGTTCCTAGTCATACCGCACTGTGTAAAAATAGGTATAAAATCTCAAATGGCTTTACTGAGCTTGAAATGCACGTAAAATATAACGAGGAGAATAAAGACACACTAAAAACTGCTCTGCAGATTTCTCACTATGCGCTGAGACGGAAAACTCTTAAATAGAAATAAATTTCTCTACTGAAGTGGATGTATCTACAGTTACCTGTTACTCTGCTTATCCGGAAGCTACTGTACGAGATAAGTATGCAAACTAGAATGCACTGTACTAAACTACAAACATCGAAAAATGTTTTGCATCACTTCGGGTCCGAGAGTTCTGCAACCTGTACAGAAAATTGGAATAGAGGTAAACATAAACATCATTTCCGCCCTTTATATTGCTCATGAAAACCTCACATTGCATGCTGTACCACCATACAGCGAGACTTTCAGAGGTGGTGCTCCAGATTGCTGTACACACTGGTACTGTAACATGCGCTAATGCACGCGATACTCTTTAAAGCCTGTACTATGGTAAGTTGACGGGCTTCACCTTAAGAGAAAGGATTTTTGTATAGATTTTGACCGCGTGTACCTGAATGGAGGCAAATCAGACGTACACCCACACAATAATAACAATGATACGTCAAGCAATTCCGGACTGCAACCACACGTTAGAACGGACAAGAAACAACACAGCAGATGCTACCAAATTGTTAATAATACGGTCGACAGCCTAATTAGGCATTAACTGAGTTTCTTCCCTGTACAAGTTGATGTAAGTTCAGACAAAACAATACGTAATAACACTGCATAATATGGTAAATTTTAGAACCAGAAAATCTACTGAACTAATAATTTCACTTTCTGTACTAATATGGACAAGCCATAAATACACAACAATACACTATAATGTTTACTACAAACTTCGTACTGTCTATTGATCTGATTAAAATCGGGCATAGGTTACCCTAGAAATAGCACTTTCGAAACACCCATACAATGTCAATTTTGAAAAAGGTAAAACACTGATAAATTTTGGTTTTATATTGACTTTAACTTTGCTGGTCAAATCAGTTCAGTACACTTCAGAATTCAAATGAATAGAAAAGAAAAGGGGGGGGGGGGAGCCTGAAACTGTTATGATCACTGTATTGAAAATTTTGATTATTGAAATCATTAAGCACTCATGATTTCCAATATATGAGTTACTACTCATTTTACCTAATTTACTGCTCATTTAATTACCATTATATCTGCCTCAAAATAATTAAACTTCATTACTAAACCAATTTCAACACGTCCTCTTGCACTGATGCATGCCTGTATTCGCCATGGCATACTATTCACAAGTTCATTAAGGTACTGTTGGTCCAGATTGTCCCACTCCTCAACTGCGGTTAGGCGTAGATCCCTCAGAGTGATTGGTGGGTCACACTGCCCATAAACAGCCCTTTTCAATCTATCCCAGGCATGTTCGATAGGGTTCATGCCTGGAGAACATGCTGGTCAATCTAGGCGAGCGATGTCGTTATGCCGGCCGGTGTGGCCGTGCGGTTCTAGGCGCTTCAGTCTGGAACCGCGTGATCGCTACGGTCGCAGGTTCAAATCCTGCCTCGGGCATGGATGTGAGTGCTGTCGTTAGGTTAGTTAGGTTTAAGTAATTCTAAGTTCTAGGGGACTGATGACAACAGATGTTAAGTCCCATACTACTCAGAGCCATTTGAACCATTTTGATGTCGTTGTCCTGAAGGAAGTAATTCACAAGATGTAGACGATGGGGGCGCGAATTGTCGTCCATGAAGACGAAGCCTCGGCAATATGCTGCCGATATGGTTGCACTATCGGTCGGAGGATGGAATTCACGTATCGTACAGCCGTTATGGTACCTTCCATGACCACCAGCGGCGTACATCGGCCCCACATAATGCCACCCCAAAACATCAGCGAACCTCCACCTTGTTGCATTCGCTGGACAGTTTGTCTAAGGCGTTCAGCCTGACTGGGTTGCCTCTAAACATGTCTCGGACGATTGTCTGGTTGAAGGCATATGCGACACTCACTGGTGAAGAGAATGTGATGCCAATCCTGAGCGATCCATTCGGCGTGTTGTTGGGTCCATCTGTACCGCGCTGCATGGTGACGTGGTTGCAAAGATGGACCTCGCCATGGACGTCGGGATTGAAGTTGCGTATCATGGAGCCTATTGCACACAGTTTGAGCCATAACACGACGTCTTGTGGCTGAAAGAAAAGCATTATTCGACATGGTGGCGCTGCTGTCAGGGTTCCTCCGAGCCATAATCCTTAGGTAGCGGTCATCCACTGCAGTAGTAGCCGTTGGGCGGTCTGAGCGAGTCATGTCATGGATAGTTCCTGTCTCTCTATATCTCCTCCATGTCCGAACAACATCGCTTCCGTCCCCGAGATGTCTGGACACTTCCCTTGTTGAGATCCCTTCCTGGCACAAAGTATACTGAGTGCACTATCCGAAAATTACCTCGAGCAATTAAACAGAGAACCGACTCGTGGAGATAACGTCTTGGACCTACTGATAACAAAGAGACCCGAACTTTTCGACTCTGTAAGTGCAGAACAGGGAATCAGTGATCATAAGGCCGTTGCAACATCCCTGAATATGGAAGTTAATAGGAATATAAAAAAAGGGAGGAAGGTTTATCTGTTCAGCAAGGCAGGTTTCAGACTACCTAACAGATCGAAACGAAAATTTCTGTTCCGGCACTGACAATGTTGAGTGTTTATGGAAAAAGTTTAACGCAATTGTAAAATGCGTTTTAGACAGGTACGTGCCGAGTAAAACTGTGAGGGACGGGAAAAACCCACCGTGGTTCAACAACAAAGTTAGGAAACTACTGCGAAAGCAAACAGAGCTTCACCCCAAGTTTAAACGCAGCCAAAACCTCTCAGACAAACAGAAGCTAAACGATGTCAAAGTTTGCGTAAGGAGGGCTATGCGTGAAGCGTTCAGTGAATTCGAAAGTAAAATTCTATGTACCGACTTGACAGAAAATCCTAGGAAGTTCTTGTCTTACGTTAAGTCAGTAAGTGGCTCGAAACAGCATATCCAGACACTCCGGGATGATGATGGCACTGAAACAGAGGATGACACGCGTAAAGCTCAAACACTGAACACCTTTTTCCAAAGCTGTTTCACAGAGGAAGACCGCACTGCAGTTCCTTATCTAAATCCTCACACAAACGAAAAAATGGCTGACATCGAAATAAGTGTCCAAGGAATAGAAAAGCAACTGGAATCACTCAACAGAGGAAAGTCCTCTGGACCTGACGGGATACCAATTCGATTTTACGCAGAGTACGCGAAAGAACTTACCCCCCTCCTAACAGCCGTGTACCGCAAGTCTCTAGAGGAACGGAAGGATCCCAAAGGTTGGAAAAGAGCACAGGTAGTCCGTCTTCAAGAAGTGTCGTCGAGCAGATGCGCAAAACTATAGACCTACATCTCTGACATCGATCTGTTGTAGAATTTTAGAACATGTTTTTTGCTCGAGTATTATGTCGTTTTCGGAAACCCAGAATCTACGCTGTAGGAATCAACATGGATTCCGGAAACAGCGATCGTGTGAGACCCAACTCGCTTTATTTGTTCATGAAACACAGAAAATATTAGATACAAGCTCCCAGGTAGATGCCATTTTCCTTGACTTGCGGAAGGCGTTCGATACAGTTCCGCACTGTCGCCTGCGGCTTTTCGCGGATGATGCTGTAGTATACAGAGAAGTTGCAGCATTAGAAAATTGTAGCGAAATGCAGGAAGATCTGCAGCGGATAGGCACATAGACAAATGTAATGTATTGCGAATACATACAAAGAAGGATCCTTTATTGTATGATTATATGATAGCGAAACAAACACTGGTAGCAGTTACTTCTGTAAAAAGCTGGGAGTATGCGTGCGGAACGATTTGAAGTGGAATGATCATATAAAATTAATTGTTGGCAAGGCGGGTACCAGGTTGAGATTCATTGGGAGAGTCCTTAGAAAATGTAGTCCATCAACAAAGGAGGTGGCTTACAAAACACTCGTTCGATCTATACTTGAGTATTGCTCATCAGTGTGGGATCCGTACCAGATCGGGTTGACGGAGGAGATAGAGAAGATCCAAAGAAGAGCGGCGCGTTTCGTCACAGGGTTATTTGGTAACCGTGATAGCGTTACGGAGATGTTTAGCAAACTCAAGTGGCAGACTCTGCAAGAGAGGCGCTCTGCATCGCGGTGTAGCTTGCTGTCTAGGTTTCGAGAGGGTGCGTTTCTGGACGAGGTATCGAATAAATTGCTTCCCCCTACTTATACCTCCCGAGGAGATCACGAATGTAAAATTAGAGAGATTCGAGCGCGCGGAGGCTTTCAGACAGTCGTTCTTCCCGGGAACCATACGCGACTGGAACAGAAAAGGGAGGTAATGACAGTGGCAGGTAAAGTGCCCTCCGACACACACGGTTGGGTGGCTTGCGGAGTATAAATGTAGATGTAGATGTAACAATGAAGACGTGATCGAACCGCAGTATTGTCCTTCTAGGCATGGTTCAACCACAGACAATACGAGCCATGTACCTCTTTCCTGGTGGAATGACTGGAACTGATCGGATGTCGGACCCCTCCGTCTAATACGCGCTGCTCATGCATGATTGTTTACATCTTTGGGCGAGTTTAGTGACATCTGTGAATATCAAAGGGGCAGGATCTGTGATACAATATCCACAGTCAACGTCTGTCTTCAGGAGTCTGGAAACTGGGGTGATGCAAAACTTTTTTTATGTGTGTATGTGCTATAAACGAGCACGAGATTTAAACTAAGTGGCGTGCTGTGGCGGTGTGTTGGCGGGAAAATTTCGCTAGGGTGCCGCCTTACACGAGGATACGCAGCAAAAACAAAAACTTACAGTAATTTCCTAACCACTAGCCTACGCAGTAAAATACACAAATACAGTTCACTCCTTTCCAGCAACAGGTGAAAAAAAAAGAAACAGAAAGTAGGCTAAATTATTATGTCTTAGGCAAATGCTGCTGCTGCTGCCGCTGCTGGCGCGTCCGCTCGGCTTGGCGTCTGTCGATACTTGATGAAATATGTGTCCAGATGAACAGATATGGGACGGTGATTTTGATACAACCACTTCAGTAATTTAGGTAAACAACTGAAATCTATAATTAGGATAAACTCGTACCATTATCCGTCCAGAATGTCCCTGCATAGTTAGTTTCGTATTCTGTGGATCATTTGTACGATCAATCATAAGAGGTGGAACAAGTCATTTTACATTCATATTACACATTATTCTGTAAAGATAGCTAGATGCTGATCATCTACAACTATCTTCGTTGTGAGTTAATAATTTCTAAACGTCACCTTTTACGCGTTAAAAACTTAGAAATTCTTCTATGGAATAGAAAGAGTTGTCAAGGAGAAAAATTAACAGTTTGTTTTCAAATTGAACTTCCTTGTCTGTCAGACATTTTATATAATAAGGTAGGTTATCAGAAATTTCTGTGGCTGGATTTTGCACCCTTTTTTGTTCTAAAGACAACCTTGATCTGAAGTAATGAGTGGAATTTTTAGTTCTGCTATTGTAATTATGTACATCATTATTGCTTTTGAACTGCAGTTGATTATTCACAATAAACTTCATGAGGGAATAAATATACTTTCAAGCAGTAGTAAAAATCCTTAACTACAGAAGCAGATGTCTACAAGGTGATTCTGGGTGATCATCATATACTATTATTACAGCATGACTTTAAGCAATGAACACTTTCTGTCTTAAAGTTGAGGTACCACAGAGCATTATTCCGCATCACATTGTTGAATGAAAATACGAAAAATATGTCAAGTTGTAAATTCATCTCTTCCCAAGATTTGCATTGATTCAGAGTGCATATTTGACTGAACTAAGTTGTTGTAGATATTCCAAAATCTGTTTTTTTTTTCAGCTTAAATTGTCATCAATATGGATACCTACATATTTTTTTGCTTTAACGCACTACTTATTATATTGCCATATCTTACCCTTGTAACTAGCGTACTACCTGTAGATGTTCAGAACTGAATGTGTTGTATCTCTTTGTAGTTGAAAGAAAGATTTTACATAAAAAACCTCTCAATAATAGCTTTAAGAACATTATTTTCCATTTCTTCTACTGCTGTGTGCATCTTTGGATTGATTAAAATACTAGTATCATATACAAAAGGAACTAATTTTGTTCGTTATATGTTAGATGGAGGGTAATTTACACAGTGACAAAAAAATATCTAAACACCAAAAAATAATTAATGTAGAGTAATGAAATCTCGGGGATACATTTGTCTTGGTAAAATATGTAAGTGATTAACATTGCAAGATCACAGTTTATGTAAGCACGAGGTAAGCTACTGCAAATGTTAAATGCTGATACACTAATAACTGCTGTAACTGGAAAACTGTTGCATGTATTGTGGAATGAGATTTTCATTCTGCAGTGTAGGTATGCTGAAATTAAACTTCCTGGCAGATTAAAACTGTGTGCCGGGCCGAGACTTGAACTCGGGACCTTTGCCTTTCGCGGGCCAGTGCTCTACCATCTGAGCTAGCCAAGCACGTCTTACGACCCATCCTCACAGCTTCAATTCTGCCAGTACCTCTTCTCTTATCTTCCAAACTTCACAGAAGCTCTTCTGCAAACGTAGCACAACTAGCACTTCTGGAAGAAAGGATATTGCAGAGACATGACTTCACTACAGCCTGGGGGATGTTTCCAGAATGAGATTTTCACTTTGCAGCGGAGTGTGCGCTAATTTGAAACTTCCTGGCAGAAGAGCTTTTGTGAAGTTTGGAAGGTAGGAGACGAGGTACTGGCAGAATTGAAGCTGTGAGGACGGCTCGTGAGTCGTGCTTGGGTAGCTCAGATGATAGAGCACTTGGCCACGGAAGGCAGAGGTCCCGAGTTCGAGTCTCAGTCTGGCATACAGTTTTAATCTGCCAGGAAGTTTCGTGCATGTATTGTGTTGCACAGGTGCCTACGTCCGTATGTGGGAAGAAGTTCCACGTCTGTGCACTTCATCAGTCAATTCAGGGATGGTTGATGCTGGTTGTGGAAGAAGTTGGAGTTGTCGTGTGATGATGCCTCATGTATGCTCCACTGGAGATGGGTCTGTTGATCAAGAAGGCCAAAACAACATTTCCACGCTCTGAAGAGCATGTTGGATTACAGCAATTGTATGTGAGCGAGAGTTATCGTGCTGGAAAACACCCTTTGGAATGCTGCTCATGACTGGCAGCACATCAGGTCGAATCGCAAGACTGACGTACAGATGCAGTCAGGGTGCATGGGATAACCAGTAGAGTGCTCCTGCTGTCCATACGAAATTGCCCCCAACACCACAGCTCGAAGTGTAGGTCCAGTATGTCTAGCACACTGATAGGTTGGTTGCAGGCTCTCAACTGGCGTCAACTTTCATCTGAAAACACAACAGACTTCCTCTTTGTCGTCTAATGAGCTCTTGCTTAATACCACTGAGGTCGCAAATGGCACTGGTTTGGGGTCGATTGAAAGCACGCTACTGGGCGTGTGGCTCAGAGATGTCCTTGAAGTAGCCGATTTGTAATAGCTTGTTGTGACACTGTGATGTCAACTGCTGTTCAGATTGCTGCTGCAGATAAAGTATGAAGAGCCCGGGCCATATGCCAAATAGATGGTCTTCCTTCTTTTTAGTGCCATGTGGCCATGTGACCTGTTTTAGTGATGCAATACATACTTGAGAAAACACAATGCTTGTTATATGGGAACATATAAAAATTCATTGTTAAAAATATTTTGTACTCTGTTGGAAAGCTCATCAAATCCAGATGAGCTTTTCTCGTGTTAAGGGACCACACTGGATACTGCTAATGTGTAACTTCATGCAGAAGCACCACTAGCCTTGATTAACACAATGATAATTTAACTTTCTTTATAGATATAAAAATATACTGCAACTTCTGCATTGCATGTTTACTATTTTGGCGTGTCTTGTATATTTAAGTGTATTGTGTCTGTCAATAATTAATCAAGAATGCAAGTGTGCTGTTGATTGATATATTTGTCTCATAAATCTACTGAAGTCATGTATGTGACCAGGGATCAAATGTTTCCTGAAACTTCCTGGTAGATTAAAACTGTGCGCTGGACCGAGACTCGAACTCGGGACCTATGCCTTTCGCAGGCAAGAACTCTACCAACTGAGCTATCCAAGCACGACTCACGCCCCGTCCTCACAGCTTTACTTTCGTCAGTACCTCGCCTCGGTCCGGCACACAGTTTTAATCTGCCAAGAAGTTTCATATCAGCACACACTCCGCTGCAGATTGAAAATCTCAACGTGGAAATGTTTTCTGTTAGATGATGTAGACAATATTTATGTTAGAGCTTTATTGTTATTATCGGGTCAAGGAGCTTGTATTACCTTGACTACTGCTACTACCACTACTACTACTATTACTACTACTGACACTCCTAGTAATAATAATAATAATAATTATTATTATTATACTAGTAGAACCAGTCCCTCAGTTTCTGTAATTAGGCCAGCTGAAGGAAATGGATGAATGGACCCCAAAATAAATAAAAAGGAAACGAAAATGGAGTTAAGTATTTTCCTTAAATTAAATAGGGTTTTATAATCCATTGGGGATTTGATTTCTCGTTATCTCTGTCTTTCTTTCCTTTCAGTAAACAGGAATGTAGGTTACATAAAACAAGGTTACATTAAAACATTTAATCTAATCTTAGCAAACACTAATACTAATAATCATCTTGATGTTGAAGCTCTTTTGTCTGTGTTTGCTTTAACAATAACGTATGTTTTTGAGTGGGGTCCGCCTTTAGCAAAACACAATTTTGTTTTTGTCCCAGACATGTTTCACTGCAATTGCAGCATCATCCGTGGGCTTTTTTTTTTATTATTGCAGCTGTTAAACATGAGGAATGTTTTTTACTGTTAAAATACAAACAAATATTAGTTTCTAAATCGTAATTACCGGTTTTTGAGGGGCACCTGAAACTGTGTATTCATACATTCTTACCACATGATGTGGTTTTCCTGCCGTATTACGTTTTTATAGCGTCTGTTTTTCTTTACAGTTTTTCTTTATAGTCTGTCACCTGCAACTACATACAACTTAATGTAGACAAAACTGTTGTGGCTATGCCTGAGATTAATTTTATGCGCTCCTCAAAAACCTGTAATTAAGATTTAGAAACTAATATTTGTATGTATTTAAACAGTAAAGAACATTCCTTAAGTTTAAGAGCCATAACAATAAAAAAAACACTGATGATGCTGCAACTGAGGTGGAACATGTTTGGGACAAAAAAATAAAATCGTGTTTTGCTAAAGGCGGAACCGTCTCAAAAACGTATGTTATTGTTAAAGCAAACATAACAAAAGAGCTTCATCATCAAGATGATTATCTCGACGCCCTGCCAGGCATTTCCAAGCAAGCTCTACAACAAATTCCGGAACACCACAGCAAAGTTATATCAAACTATTTTAAATATAAAGTTCGCCAGAGTCTGTCTTTCACATGATGTAATATCTAACTGTATAAATGTAAATGTAAACAGTATGTCACCTGCAGCCCTACATGCCAAACAAAAAGCTGAAATTGAGTGGCTCAAGCAAGAAATTAGATACCTACATACAAAAAATGCAGGAACTCAATGTTGAACTATTCAGAATTCACCTGGAACTAGGAAATCACATAAAAATCTTTGAAATATTTAATGATATCATGAATACAGTCAAACAAAACACAGAAACACAAATAAAAACTAAATGGAATGACCAACAACAAAAAATAAATGAAATCATTACACTTAAAAATAGAAAGTAAACAAACCACACATTCCACGATAGTCTGGCCAATCTTACTGACATACAACTGTCTAACCAAGAAATAAATTTTCTAGAAAAAGGCCCAAAATACAATGTCAACACATACATTACACACAAGACGGTGGAGAATCTCATCACAGAAAGTGAATAGAACATAAAACAACAAGATAGAAACAGTAACCCAAACTTCAATGCAGGTCTGACAAGAGAGCTAGTTGCAGAGGAAATAAGATATATAATAAAAGAAAACAAGAACAACATATTGACAGGAACAAAAAATTGAAGAAGAAAAAAACATACAGGAAAATAAAAAAACAAACTTAAAAACAATGAGGCGCTCATTACAACAGCAGACAATGGCAGTACCAAGATAATTACAAAACAGGATGAGTACAAAGATAAAACCTTAAAATTTCTTGAAGACAACACAATAACAAAGCTAACCAGTGACCCAGCACAAAGATACCAGAAAGACACACAAACACTTCTAAAAAATGTCTCACACATATTCACAAACAGAAGGCGAAATGGCTAAAACAAAAGAACCCTCAAGCACCCACACTCAACAGCCTACTAAAGCTCCACAAGGAGGGCATGTCAATACGCCCCATTGTCAACTTCAGAAGTGCACCCACATACCACTTAGCCTGAGAAATGCACAACACAAAAGAACTGATACAAAAAATTAAAGACATCAATGTACCTACTACAGCCACAGTCAGATCATTTGACATCACATCCATGTACACCAATATCCCCACCACAGAAACCATCAGCATCATCAAACAACAATTAGAAGAACAGGTAGAAATTCTCAAACCCCACATAAAAGAAATAGCTAGAAACTAATCACAGAGCAAAATTATTTCTCGTTTGACAATAAGTTCTACTCACAAGAAGACGGACTTCCAATGGGGCCACCAGTCAGTGAACTTCTCGCCAACATTTTTCTTAATCACATTGAAAATAAAATATTTGAAACAGTAGTAGGACCCAAACAATGCTAGCTAATATATCGCTGCCGTTATGTAGACGATATCATGTGCCTTCTAAATGAAGCATGGCATCCAACAACTCCATAGTGATATGAACAAAGTCCACCCAAAAATAAAATTCACCTTAGAAACAGAAAACAACAAAATGTAAATTTCCTTGACATCACAATATACAGAGACAACAACCAACACCAATTCTCCATATTCAGGAAAGTAACCACCACCAGCATAGCCATTCACAAACATTGCAATCATCTGACTACACACATACTAGCCGGTTTCCAATACATCCTACACAGACTGAACAAAACTCCACTCACTGAAAGCAACTAAAACAGTGAATTACAGACAATCAGACAAATAGGTGTAGAGAATGGATATGACACAAACACTATAGATAAACCGAATGACGAAATTAAAATCAAATTAAAAAAGACACACAACACACAAAATCCTTCTCACTAACTTACAAATATGTAGAACATACAAATGAGCACACATGAACAAGAAACACCCACAACAATGACCAAGTGGTTCACTCTCACCTCCAACAGCAAAGATGCCCACAGAATAGGCAACATACTCAAAAAACAAGGGCTAAAAATAGCCTACTAGACAGACAACTCAACAGAGAGGAAACTAAGGACAACCAACACAAGCAAAGACAAACACAACACATCTGGTATTTACCAACTAACGTGTCAGGACTGCAAATCAGTTTAATAGGACAGACAAGCAGAAACTTTAATACCAGATACACAGAAGAGCATTAAAAAGTAACAGCTGTCACTCCACGTTTGCTGAACACCTTATGAACAATAAACAGACATCAACACTGGTTTGAAAATTCTCAAATACAGCAACAACCCCCCACAAAAACTAATAACTGAAGAAAATTATCAAATACAAAAAGCCACAGTTTAAGGAAAGCAAGTAATAAATGAATACACAGCTCTCTGCAGTGGAACTCTGCTCTCTGCCCTCAAAGAATTAGTAGATAATACCAACCTATAGGACTCCTCCCCCCCCCCCCCCCCCACATGCACACACAGACACATACATCCATACACACACATAAAACTATATATAAAGATAAATCCTCAAACTTACTTTCTACCTCCCTCTCTCTCTCTTTCTCACTCACTCACTCTCTCTCTCTCTCTCTCTCTCTCTCCCCCTTTCCCTCTTTCTTTACACACACACACACACACACACACACACACACATACATACACACACAAAACCTTTCACATATTATTAATCTCAGGCACAGTTCGGAAATCGTAGTTTTTGCGTAAATGTTTGCCTACATTAAGCTTATATAGTTGCAGGTGACAAACTGTAAAGAAAAACAGACACTATAAAAACGTAAAACAGCAGGAAAACCACACCATGTGGTAAGAAGGTATGAATACACAATTTTATGTGCTCCTCAGAAACCTGTAATTACGATTTGGAAACTAATATTTGTATGTATTTAAACAGTAGAGAACATGCCTTATGTTTAATAGCCCTAATAATTAAAAAAACCCACTGATAATGCTGCAACTGCAGTGAAACTTGTCTGGGGCAAAAACAAAATCGTGTTTTGCTAAAGGCGGACTCCACTCAAAAACTAATACTAATACTAACACTACATGCTCTCCCATGATGCCATTTAACATCCTGTTTTCCACATCACTGCCCTATGATTTTAAGAGTGAGTTAAACCTATTACCTTTTGTAGTGGTTTTGCTGAGCATTCGATACTGTAGATGGCGACATCGCTTTTAACGATGTATTGGCTATCATAACAAAATCGAATGGTAACGTCTGAATTCTATGTAAACGACATATTTAAAAAGTCGCTTAGTACTTCATCTCTCACTGTGACCTATCGCCTGAAACGACATAGGTGAGAGAGGGGCAAGTTGAAACAGGGGTAAACTGCAACATCTGCATTTTTACATGAAGTATCCTATCACGTGCTGCCATCGTCCGGAGGCACCTTCAACTGCGTGGTACCTTCACTCTGATGGTCGGAGTTGGCACTGTGTCCTCTTTCTTTGGTCGAAATCGTCATTGTTGAGTAGCTATCCATTGTTTTAAAAACGTTGTTTATATATTAACATGTTCATTGAAATAGATTAAATTTCACTAGGTGAAAGTTCCATTCCGTAGCTGACAATGTAATAAATGACTTTAATGTGATAGTCCTGAAATGTATCTAACCGAGTGAGATGACACAGTGGTTAGCACATTGGACTCACATTTGGGAGGACAACAGTTCAAATCCGAGTACAGCTATTCTAATTTAGGTTTCTCGTTATTTCCCTAAATCACTTCAAGCAAATGCGG
Source organism: Schistocerca cancellata (assembly GCF_023864275.1). Taxonomy (NCBI): domain Eukaryota; kingdom Metazoa; phylum Arthropoda; class Insecta; order Orthoptera; family Acrididae; genus Schistocerca; species Schistocerca cancellata. Next base: position 1,137,657,518 of record NC_064626.1, on the reverse strand, counting down.
GGATGGTTTCTTTAAAAGGGCACGGTCGACTTCCTTACCCATACTTCCCTTGTCGGATTGGACTTATGACCTCGCTGTTTAGTCCCCTTCCCCCAAATCAACCAACCGAGGTTCTTGTGTTTCATATGGTGGTGCGAAGTGAGCATGTTGCAACACAAAGTTACAACGTTCTCCACTCATGGTTAGGTAGACCTTTTACGCTTGTTGGATAATGTAATGCCTTTATTTTCTTTCTTCTTGTATTTTACTTCCACTTTGTTTAGATTTTTACTTTCAGATAAACAAAATACGTCATTGCAAACGCAAAACAAAACAAGTTTGACATCTTTAGATGTGATGCAGAGAACAGCCACTTTGGTTCTGAAAAATGGAGGAAGGGGCTATTACGCTATCAGAAAAATTACAAAAGAATGTAATATTTGTTACTATGCCCTCTCTTGATTCATCAAAAATAAAAAGAAAACAGACAAAAAAGTTACTTGTGGGTACTCTAAACACATTAAAATATTTGCAGAGTGTCAGGAAATAATACTTAGGGGTTATATCGTGAGATCGAGCGAAATTATGTTTCGGTTGACCAAAGAAGAAGTACGAAAAATGGGGTATATTTACGTGAATACTGTAACTTGAAAATACCATCATTCTGGCACAAAAGGAAATAGCTGGAGCTTTTGATTTTCAGTATGTTTGGAGAGAAAAGGTGATGTTTCCATCAGACAGCCCGAAAGCACAAGTCTGGAAAGAACACTAGCATTTAATAAAAATAAAATAAAAAATTTAGGGAATTTTTCCAAAAGTTAAGAGATGTTTATTCTTTTCAACCTCTCCCTCCTTCGAGAATCTGGAACGTGGATCAAACGGTTATAACTACAGTCTTAAAGCCAGACAGCATAGTTGTGCTTAAAAGTGTGAAACAAACTGGAATTGTTAGCTATGCTGACTGGAGAGAGTAACAGTAACAGCTACTATATGTGCTCAAGGGATCTTCATAGCACTAATGACAGTTTTTCCAGGGAAAAATTTTAAACATTTTCTCTGTGACAGGCCCACCAGAGGCATCGGTGCTGCCACACGTTCTGTATGGAAGGAGGGTCAATCATTTTTAACATTTCTCGATCATTTTATTAGGCAAATCAGACCAACAAAAGATCTTGTCCTAATACGTCGGTGTAGTACTTCTATCATTTCCTTCCCACTATTCTCACAGATTACAGCCCGTAGATGTAAGCGTTTATTCACCTTTCCGTAGGACGTGGAGCAGGGGAATCGATACCCTGTAGAAAGCAAATCCAGGAAAGACACCATCAATTTATGATTTGCCTCCCATTGTAAGCAAAGGACTTCTCACAACTTTCACACCAGAAAAAATCACTTCAGGATTGTGAGCAACAGAAATATTTCCATTTGACCTGACAAATTCCAAGAAAGTGATTTTTCTGCGTCTTTTGTGACCGATACGACTGTTGCAGAAGAAAACTTTCAAATGCTCTGGCTAACTCTGAGAAATTGGCGAATGCTGTTAATACTTGTAACCTCCCCCTCACTTGTCGACCTTAATGATAGTGAAAAATTAAACCACGTGTACCTAATGGAAATTTGGGAAAAGCGATCGTCACCGAAGTTAATCTGTCGGTAAAGAGGGAGGAAAGGGTTACATCTAAATGAAAGGAAAAATGCAAATGAAATTGGTGAAATTAATTTTGAAAGAGGGTAAAGTTAATGAAGAAAGTAAATGTGCGGTCGTTGCGTTAACAATTGACTGGCGTTAATTAGATATTTGAGATTTGGGGAGAATTACGGTAGCCAGTCCTATGGACAACTACTATAATAACTGAAAAATAAAGGTTAATGCACATATAATTAGCACTAAAGGCGTGGCAGCTGAAGGTTGACACGTGTTGTGTGAAAACTGAACGTTTGTCAGAAGTAATAAATTTCGCTGCACTCTGACTTAATTTAGCAAAAGAATTAATAAAACCGTAAAATTGAAAGTTAATTTAGTGACTGAAATTAATAGTGAACATTGCTTCTGAAGCACTACGAAATTAAATTAAATAAGTTTAGTCTTGGGCTACCTCAACAATCATCTCAAAATCTACGCAATTTAGAAATAAGAGATTTAACTTTGAACTTGAATTAAATGATTTTGAACAATTAACAGCCGCGCGGGATTAGCCGAGTGGTCTAGGCGATGTTATCATGGACTGTGCGGCTGGTCCTGGCAGAGGTTCGAGTCCTCCCTTGGGCATGAGTGTATGTGTTTGTCCTTAGGATAATTTAGGTTAAGTACTGTAAGCTTAGGGACTGATGACCTTAGCAGTTAAGTCACATAAGATTTCACACACATTTGAACATTTTTGAACAATTAACAATAGAAAAATTTAGTACGTACCAAGCTGAGCTGCAGTCACAGGTAAGCTAAAATATGGTAATAAAACTCGCACTCTTAATTTGTGCTTGTACAATCTGAATATTGTAGCCAGCTATGAATACTTTAACTGAAATTTGAAATTAAAGCAGTGAAATTGAATGATATTACTTTAATGCTGGCGTTTGAATTTCAATGACACTCGAGTTCATTTCGGAAAAGGAAGGGACCCTGCTTGGTAATGCAATTGGGACAATGAGCAACAAAGGTTCATGCTAAGTTGCTGTATTTTAGTGATGCAAATGGAACAGTTAGAAAAGCTGAGGTCTGCCATACAGTTCTAAAACTTTACGTGCTTTCAGTCGTCCTTGTTGGTTGATTGATGGTTTGAAGTCGTCGATCGAGGAGGTGGCGACAATCACTTATTGCCGGCCGTCGCTGTTGCAGAAGCTGGATGTTGGCGCGCATCTTCTCGACACGGTCACCAGGCGAAACGGGCTCTTAATGTGTGCCAGCTAATGTTTCCCGTCCGCGCCAGAAACTATCATAGCAAGTCGAGCGCAATTACGTGCTACCAGACCACGAAAGCGCGGCAACTCTCGGGAGCGTCACTCAACATACCTGCTCCACCGCCCTACTCCAGCCAGACTCTGCTCTGCCCGCGTTCATGCGGCACAGCCAACACTGCCAAAGATCCTAAACACTTCGGTTCTCCACACGACCTATCGATGTAATCGTTCGATGGCATAGTTTTCCCTAGGCAAGAACCAGCGTAAAATTACAAATAATATTTACAGAACAAACCAATTATACATCGACATAAATACAAATTGTAAAACAATTACAATATATAAAGACACAGAAATGTCATATCTGCAGGTAATAAAACAAGGAAAAAATTTATAACACAAGAGATGGAAATATGAGGAGATGCATATCTGGCATTACATGCTGCTCCAAGTACTTCAGTGGGAAAACGTTTTTCTCCTGAAAACATTCGCCCTTTTCCTAAAGCTGGAACAAGGAAAGAAAGCAACCATAGAAAAAAGAAGAAGAAATGTGCTATCTTAAACTACATACCTGAAGAACAGGCTCTACAGAAAGAAAGAGAGGAGAGAAATGATAGGAAGGCACCGAAGAATGGTAAGGGCAGAAGGGAAGAAGGAAGCAACAACTAGCAGCAAAAGAAAATTCCGATTCCATTCATCTTCCGAAGGAAAAGAAGAAGAAGAAGAAGAAGATTGTTCGATCTGTGGGGACGTTTATAGAAAGGGAGAGAAATGAGTACAGTGTACTAAATTCAGGTTATGGTATCATTGATCATTTGTGAATAATGATCCATTCTACGTGTGTGCTAACTGTGGACGCAATGAAGACACTTCTGACATATCAGACATTTCAAAGGCAGAAGCAGTTTTCAGAGACACTTCAGTGTGTTGTTACATACCCCATTGGTGGAGTAAATTGAAACATATAGCAGCCTCTCTCCTACGTTTCATTTTAACCATTCTAACAGTTGAATTGAACATTTTATTTGTGATATCTATGTGTATGGGTATGTAATTTCTCAATATCATTTTCAGTTTTAAACGGTTTAAAGTAAAAATAATAATAAAAATGAAAAACTGTTTTTTGTTGTAACGGTCCCCTCACTCTCCTATTTTTTGTTACATATTCTTAGAAGTATATCGGCTATAACGTCCAATATTAATTTCTGCTTACTATGTATTAGGAGATTACAAACAATAATGTAACATTTATTTTCAAACTCTTGTTTTCTACAGACTGTTGGTTTCAAATTAGGTGTTGACACGAATGCATCGTCAAATACAAAATGCCTATGACAATTTAAACGCAAGGAGCAAACAAAGGTAACTCACAGCATTAAGTAGGACGGTGTACTGCAGTATATGTTACTGTACTGAACTTTAAAGTTAAAGGAACTGGTTAAAAAACTAAACAATAGTCTTTGCTGCGACTGTAGGAAACCAGAAAATTAAATTCCAAAGTGTGCTATTTCTTCAAAGTACGGTGGGTGAATAATAGTGTATTCGTTACTGATGTTTTGTGGTTACGAGTGTTGCATATTTTCAATGTGTTAGGTAGAGTATATCGCATTTGTACAACATTTTAAAGAAAACATAGGAAAAGTGTAGACTCTTGTGCAATTTATGTACAAATTACTATATTTTTATTTTGCTATTATTGATCAGTTTTTGAAATACAGTAAATGGAATGAAGTTGTGTCACTTATGATTGTTGTACAATACAGAACTTACAGTAAGTTTTAAACATCCTCAACATTTTATCTTATTCAGTATCCAAGACTGTGTTAGGTATGATTGAACGGTTCACATTGTTGCTGCTTCTTTCTTCACTTATTCAAGGTTTTTACATTTTTATGCCATTTTATTGCCGTATGTAGTGCATAACATAAGAAAATATAGTCCTATATGGACGGCATAGTAATAAGCATTCCTGACTTAGAGAAACAAGTGAAGGAGTAGAAAACAAATAAGTTACCAGGTCCAGAATGAATCCCAGTACGGTTTTTCAGAGAGTATTGTACGGCACTGGCCACTTACTTAGCATGCATTTATTACGAATCTCTCACCCAGTGCAAAGTCCCAAGCGACTGGAAAAAGCGCAGGTGACTTCTGTGTATAAGAGGGGCAAAAGAACGGATGCGCAAAATTACAGATCAGTATCCCTAACAGCAGTTTTCTTCAGAATCCTTAAATATATTCTCAGTTCGAATATCATAAATTTTCTTGAGACCGAATAGGTTATGTCCACGAAGCAGTATGGTTTTGGAAAGCATCGTCCGTGCGAAACTCAACTTGCCCTTTTCTCTCATGATATACTGCGAACTATGGATGAATGGCAACAGGCAGATTCCATACATCTGTACTTTCGGAAAGTGCTGCCCTGTTGCAGGCTGTTAAAGAAGGAACGAGCATAAGTAGGTTCACAGATATGTGAGTGTCTCGAAGAATTCTTTACTCATAGAACCCAGTATATTGCCCTCGACAGCGAGTGTTCATCAGAGACAAGGATATCGTCAGGGGCGCCTCAGGGAAGTGTGATGGGACCGCTGTTATTCTAGACAAAATTTTTAGTTGGTGTGATGAATGGTAGATAGCTCTAGACGTAGAAAAATGTAAGTTAATGCAGATGAGTAGAAAAAAAAAAACACCAAATCCACAATGTTCGGACAGCGATAGAAGTGTTCTGCTCGACACAGTCATGTCGTTTACGTATTTCGCGGTAACGTTGCAAAACGATATGGTATGAAACTAGAATATGAGTATTGCGGTAGGAAACGCGAATAGTCGGCTTCGGCTTATTGGGAGAATTCTAGGAAAGCGTGCATTATCTGTGAAGGATACCGCATATAGCACGCTAGTGCGACCTATTCTTGAGTACTGCTCGATTATTTGGGACCCGTACGAGATCAGATTAAAGAAAGACGTGGATGTAATTCAGAGGTGGGCTGCAGGATTCGTGACGGGTATCTTCGAACAACACACAAATGTTACGGAGATACTTCGGGAACTCAAACTGGAATCCCTGGAGGAAATGCGACGTTCTTTTCGACGAACGCAATTGAGAAAATTAGGAGAACCGACGTTTGAAGCTACCTCTAAGATAAGTTGCGCGTAAACACGACGAAGATAAGAAACGAGAAATTAGGGCTGATACGGGGGAAAACAGACAGTTGTTTATTCCTTGTTCTATTTAAGAGTGGAACAGGAAAGGAAACGAGTAGTAGTGACATGATATATCCGCCGCAATGCGCCGTAAGGTGGACTGCAGAGAATCAACGTAGATGTGGATTGTAACATTATGTGATTGTCTTATCATTTTAAATCATTCACTAATCGAGCAGTCGCTCGGCAACAGCTACAGTTAGCAAATAATGTTGCGAGAATGTAAAAGGTGAACGACCTGTGACGTAACTTGTTTATTGTCGAAGCGCCGTCAGAGATGCAGTGAGTTATTGACTTTGAAAACCGCGGCGCGAAAAACGGACAGAAGAAGAACACTTTTACACATTTTTTTTTTTTGGAGGTACGAGATATTCTCGATGAACAGTTTCTCATTCTTCTCTTGTCTCTTGTAACTTGTGTCGGACGCGCATGTCTTGTCGCCGTATTATTATCGTTAAAAATAATATTGTTTTAGTGTAAAGTAAATGTGTAATACTAAAAGTGCCTAGCAGTAGATTTATTGTGCGACGTGTATGTGAAAACGTCGAAGGAATTGTTTTCATTACGAGAAGTGCCAGTCAAAACGGCATCCATGTTAAATCCTTCATTGCAGTGTAAGTTTGTCTATTACTTGCCATATATTCAGAGTTAAATGGAACTGGTGTATGGACTATTCATTTACTATAGAATCTATGTCGCACTTCTTCATGAAATTATTTAATTTTCTATATGTTTCTGCCAAATAGAGAATTCACAGTCACGAATTCTTTCGTCGAGTTCGGACGGAAGTTGCATGCGGCGAAATATTTTCTCCGCGCCATATTCTACTGGTAAATGCATGATAAACTACGGTCCCTTAGGAAATTCGTGTTGAGCTATCCAAAATAATTATATTTTGAATAGGCATTTACTCTCCTATGCAATGCAACTTCCGACTGATCAGACGATCCAACAAGAAATAGCCGCACACGGTCGGCGTTCGCAAATATGTTTCCACCGCTGATTATAGCTATATGTTACAGCACAAAAGTAACATATTGTTATAATTAGAGACTACGAACGGGGACATTTATAACTGTATGTTTATGTATACACATTACGTAAACATATCGTTATAATTGGCGCCCGAACAGGTGCTTGAATTTAAAAAAATATACTCAAAGGAATAAAAATTTATATAAGATACGCATTGTGGGAATATTCATAAATAATTGTAGCTAATCTCGTGCTTTTTATTTGTTACATGATATCAAACGCCATCCAATAAAATTTCCATTGAGCGAAAGAAACGAGATATTCAGAGAAAATTACGGAAGAGAGATTTTTTTGGAACAGAATTTGTGCGAAAATCTAGTTGCAACGCCCAAGGCAGTCATCAGTAACCTAAGTTAAAATTTCGTTAGCCGTAGCCAAGCTTCCTTAATTTCAGCCGACATTAATCAATTTGTGACGATCTTTATTAGTTGCAGTAAAATTTGCTTTGAATTCAGTAGATTGCATTTAGTAGATTAGTAATTTCTTCAAGTATTGTTTAAATTCCATTGTTGTGTATTGCATATCATTTGTTTTTAAATGTCCGCTGCCTGTTCACGGAGCTGACCAGCCTTAGTTTTCATTTATTTTGAACAGTGTGCAGCCATACTTTCTTTACGGTCCAGAATAGTCTCTTGTTCTCGTGACGTGCATCTCCCGACATTCCGATCTTGTGACGTAGCAGTGACAACCGACTCGCAACCGATAAATTACATCTCTGTCGACAGCTGACGGCCGTAGCTCAAACGAACTTCATTGACTTACTGTTTGTAAATAAGTGAGCTATGGCAGACGATAAAATGTCATTACTAGATTCAAATGAACGGAATGAAACGAGTGAAGTGTCGCGTCGCTTACGGTCCCGCACGGTAATTAGTAGGGCTGAGACACCAATTGAAACAATTGTAGAAAGTGAAGTGGGAAATCTTACGGACTTAGGTGCCTCACACCATAATGTTACCGGTACTGAAAAAGACAATGCCAGCATACTTTCTGCCACTAGTAGTCGTAGCCATATACCGGTTACAAGGGAGGCAGGTGAAAGCAATTCAGGGGTAGTGACAGACGATGTATTCAAACAGCTACTGAGTCAAATAAGTCAAATGATGCAGGACGGAAATCGCCAAATGGTGAATTCCATTAAAAATGATTTGAAAGACGAAAATAGACAAATGTTAGCCTCACTTGAAGATAAACTTTCTAGAGTAAGCGAAGAAATAAAAACTGTTAGAGAAAACATAGCCAAAGAAGTAGCAAAGCAAGTTAAGGATGCTGTTTCTCAAATGCGAAGTGGAATAATTTTCGAACTGAATGACACTTTAGCTACCATGCAAAGCGAGACAGCTGACATCCGAAACGCAACCAAAAATCTTGACTCCACCATAACCACGGTTAATCACAGATTAGACAGAGTAACTACGCAGGTAGAAAAACTAACTGAGGGAATGTCAAACTTGACTCTGGAAACGGAAACGAAAATAAAGGAGAGGCTAGATAGTCATGAGAGAGAATTTAGAGAAAAGTATGAGAACTGGATTGCTGGAAAGGACAAATTTGTCGAAGATAAAATTAACAAAGACCTAGTAGAGACTGTGAAAGCAACCACTCTTGGTATCTTGTCAGCTCCTGGAAGCTCCGGAGATACCGTAATGTCTGAACTCGGTAGCATTAGGCGTACCCTTCAGCAAGAATTACCAAATTGGAAGCAAGAGGTAACGGAACAGCTAAATAACCTGAAGGCACAAGTGAGTAGTAGTTCCCTCAGAGGAAGAAGATGAATTATTTCGGCAATTCCGAATACCTGTTGTATCTAATGAACACACTTCACCACCACATATTCCAGTTAGTCACCGAAATCAAGAATCTGACTCAGTAGTAAAAATGATGAAGGAAGAAAGCAGGATAAAGCATCGAGTTTTTCAAACCTTTAACCCAGAAAAACGAAATATCCACCCAATTGTCTTTCTTCGTGGATTCTCCGGCATTTTTCCAAATTCGTGGACTGATAGACAGCGTATCCAATTTGTTACCGGATATATAGGTGGCGAATCGGCAATATGGGGAACAGAAATGGTTGATAAGTGTCGAACATATGAGGAGTTTGAGCACTGTTTCCTCAGCAAATTTTGGAGCGAAGGTGTTCAGAAGCGCCTTCGTAAAGAAGTCTATAATGCAGAACAATTTGACCCCAGGAATAGTAGCCTGAGAATGTACTTCGAAAAATATCTTGGCAAAATTAAGTATTGGGATAACCCTATCAATAGTAAAGATGTAATTATGATTCTCAAGTCTAAATTACCCATTTCGATTCGTGAAAAGCTGATAGCCATACCAGATGATGATCCAGATACCTTTCTGTCGATATTAGATTCCCTAGACCTGATCTATGAGGACATGAGAGCTAACAAACCGCGGAATACTCTGCATAATTCTTGGCCACAACATTACGACAGTAACGGCTATGAAAAGCCAGGGAACGGTTCAAAAAATAGTAACGATTGGCAAAACGGAAATAAAGGCAGTGGGTATCCGCACAAATGGAATAGACATAATCAACCGATTCAATCCCGTGTATAACACGACTGGTAACCAGTACGGCAATCAATCGTACAAGCAGAAGTTTGGAAACGGTTTCAGTCAAAAAGGTTGGCAACAGCAGAGCGGATCGCAATGGAATGCACCGTACTCGCGCAGCCAACACTCAGATTACGGGCAGCAACAAACAGCTGATAACGGCCACTCATACCAATACAACTCCGCGCCTAGTAAAAATCAAGCGCAGGGAATGCACAGAAACACACAGTTTAACGGCAAACCACAGTGTGAAGGTGGATTTCACAGTAACAATTCCGGAAATCATAATAGTAATAAAAATCATCAGACCCCGCGAAGGCATTACAATCCCCCTGTATTTTTCGCAAACGCGGAAGACAGTAACACGTATTGGACACCAGAACAAACGCAGCAACATTTTGACACGAGGTTTGTGCATAACAGTAATTTTGTTCCTCAGTGTTCTCATAATGTCAGATTGGTCGAACTTTCTAATGATGAAGGCCAATCAAAACCACACAAACAGGAAAATTAAGTCCAGCATCTGAAAGCTCCCTAAGTGATGCTGTGAGACAGAATGGGGGCTACCACTTCGACGGAGAGACTAACCATGACGTACTTGTACTGAGATACAATGACAGGATTGACATGAGACAAGAACTATTACAAGAGAAAGAGACAACTGACGGTGATGAACCGATAGATGACCAAGTGCAAGCTATGACAAAACTTCCAATAGCCGGAATTTTGACGACTGTAATCCTAGATACAGGTGCAAATATTAATGCTATGTCCTTATGTTTCTATAAGCAAATTAGTACATTAATTAAAATTCCAACATTACCCGTCCAAGGATGTTCAAGGTCAATTCAATTCCTAAGTGTAACAACACAAGCGCTAGTTTAGACGCCAGAATAAGACAAGCTCTAACAACCTTGACCACCCAAGCCAATTTACGCAAGAAGGCGTATGACAAACATATTAATAAGGTGTTAACTTATAAAGTAGGCGAAAAGGTCTTGCTAAAAACACACTTTAAACCATCGTTGCTCTTACGCAAAAATCAAAAATGGCAAAGTCTTTTTGAGGGACCGTACGAGATCCTTCGTATACCGCATACAGGTTGTTATCTGATTTCTGATCCCGCAAATGGAAAAATAAAAGGATTATACCATCACTCTGATCTTAAAAAATATCATGCTACAGAATAAGTCAAAAGGAAAGCTTTATAATGACAAGAGAAGGTTAGCCGCTAGTGACTAAGTGACAACTGATTTGACTTCGTAAAAAAAAAAAAAAAATGCTTAGAATATATATTACACGACAGTGAGTCTATCTTGCTATACAGCAGACAATTTAAAATATGTTATCTTGAGCCATAATTTAAGTACAGACAAGCTGATAAAAAAAAAAAACTTGTTTAACAAAGAAAGTGATCACCTCCAAGAACTCTAGTTTTAAGATTTAGTTTTAAGGATGTGTCTAACAAGCCGGCTTCTGCGATATGAAATGCTAAAGAAGTGAAAATAAAACATAGTATGTAAGAATTTTTTTTAAGTTCAAGGAGCAATGATCCAGAAACGAAATTTATTTTCGTCAAGGACAAGGGTCGCTTGACAATTATTGGTTCCTGATCCCACTAAAAAGGAAAACAAGTTTCTAAGTCAGCTATGTCTAGATTAAGTTCCAATGTACATAGAAATCTGGAACAGGTTCATCTCTGCATTAAAATAACGTAATGTTTACAAAGCATGTGAGTTATTTGTAAGTACCAACATGACCACGAAAGCGCTATCCTTCAGCTAGATAAACAAAGTAGCATTAATTGTAATTGCAATACGGAGGACAGATACATTCAAAGCCATAAGTGAAATAAATACCAAGTATAAGAGCGTAAGTGGCAAGGACAAAGCAATTATGACTTAAGGTCATATATAGAGGCCAATGCAGTGTAGTGCAAGCAGGCGTCAAGGCGAGAATAAAATGACAATGAAACCGCCGGCAAAACAAAGTAGCTAGTTTGTAATTGGAGCGTGTACGCAGACGTACGGCGCAAAGGAAAATTAATTTCTAAGTCAAAAGGAACAAGGAGTTGTTTGCTAGATTTCTTCTTCTATGTACTATTATATCTATGTCTTTCTTCTGAATTTGTGTAAATATCCTAACCCGTCTAAACCCGTCCCGTAGACTTGACGTCACAGATTGAGAAATGCGGTTGACGTGGAAGGCTGGTTTGGCATACGATTTTCAAAAGGAAGCGTGTGAACGAAATCGGGAAAAGCTAGTTTTGAAATGTATTTATTTTTCCTTTTAAAGTCAATCCGAGACGCAAACCGAGATCGCGATAAGGAATTTGAATATTTTCTTGAATGGTGTTCTGTTCTCATGTGAGAGGGCAATCAAGTGTGACTGATTGATCCTCACATCTAGTAAAAAGAGAATTTTTGTTGAAATGACAGTGATAACTTTAATGAATCTAATAAATAGAAAGAACGATTGAAATGAATTAAAATAATAATAATTGCTAGCAGATCGGAGAAACTAATGTATTGTGACTGTGAACTAAAAGCATAATTAGTCTTAGAGAAAGATGATGAAAAATGTAAACAATGTAAAGCGAAATGTTAAGGTAGTTACCAACAAAGTAACAGAAATTGAAATGGACATGATAATCAAAGCTCTGAATTAACAAGCTTCAAAGTGAGACAAACTATTTGATTATAAACTGTAAAAAAATTGTGTACGTAGTAGAGTATAAGTGAAGGCTTAAAATGGTGTGGAAGTCTGCCACAGACACGAAGCAATGCATCGTTGTTATAAGTAAGTGATAATTTCATTCACGGTGAAGATAAAAAGTGTTAAACGTGCAGATAGGCCGACGGGCAATGATAGTCCGGTTGTGTAACCGAAGGCGGTGATGTGATTACGTGCAGTGCATCGGAAACCAAGTGTGTTAGCTGCTTTGCAAAGTGCGAGCGCTAGCCTACCTTAAAATCTTCAAAATCGGCTGGAAAATGTGGAGACAGCGATGGTTTCAATGGAGTCTCTGTCCCTGGCAATCCTCGTCCCTCCTCACCAGCTCAGCAAACCACAAAATACCACAACACCATCGACGCAACGTGTTCGCTGAACCGTGCGCGTAAAAGCTGAAGTACCGCGTGCAGGCTAGTGAGCACCTCGAGTTGCGATTCAGCTTTAACAATCAGCCTGTGTCAACGTCCATCGACGCAACAAACGCGTTAAATTTAATGTGATGTACTAGCACAGCACTCCCGCTGCAGTTCGACGAAACGGACTTTCCATGAAAGCCGCTCCTAAAATAAAAGACTCTTACATGAGTTCACAACATATCACATACTATGCTAATGTTATATCCCGTGAATAAAATGCAAACAGCCAAACCACACGCGAATAGTGACAAACTCAAATTCCTATGAATCCCAAGTCCTAAAATTAGATTTAAGCTTAGTTCTTAGACTAATGGGTATTTATATTTTTTGTTACATGTAACGTGTGTACGTAACGTGCGAGTGAGACTCGCCCGCCAGAGCTGATGAAAAGTTTTCTACTCGGAGACCGCAAAGTAGCGATCCAACTTCTCAAGGCATAAGCTTCACCTGGAGAAGAATCAAATTTTAACTTACCTGTCAATACACAAACAGTGAAAGCGTAAAAATCATAACAATAGTGAGCAATGGAAAATGGACACGTGTGAGAAATTCCATGTGTGAGAATTATATATGTATAAAAATGGACACGTGTGAGAAATTCCATGTGTGAGAAGTATATGTGTATAAAAATGGACACGTGTGAGAAATTCCATGTGTGAGAATTGTGTGAGAATTATGTGCGTATAAAAAGATGAATCCTATGTGTTTTCTTTCAGGAGCAAAGAGCCTATGAGCTCTGGACAATAACTTGAGGCTACAAAGATGGTCGGTACGAACTCTGTAAAAAAAAAAAAAAAAGACTGTAATGAGTATAATGTATAATGTCCATTGTAAACTTCGTAGATTTACTGTCTTAGTTTTTAAATTTTTTTTGTGTATCTTTACCTTAAGAACTGTCTTTGTCTATGAATGAGAGATCACCATATTTGTGTAATCCTAATAATCAAATGACAGGAATACTGTGTTTGATCAATGTAAATCTGTAAAGTACTCAATACCATAATGTTAACGGCGACATGTGAATCTTGGTAATCTCCTTGATTTCCAAGATTCCCATGGAAGGCAATGTAACATTATGTGATTGTCTTATCATTTTAAATCATTTACTAATCGAGCAGTCGCTCGGCAACAGCTACAGTTAGCAAATAATGTTGCGAGAATATAAAAGGTGAACGACCTGTGACGTAACTTGTTTATTGTCGAAGCGCCGTCAGAGATGCAGTGAGTTATTGACTTTGAAAACCGCGGCGCGAAAAACGGACAGAAGAAGAACACTTTTACACATTTTTTTTTTTTTTGGAGGTACGAGATATTCTCGATGAACAGTTACTCATTCTTCTCTTGTCTCTTGTAACTTGTGTCGGACGCGCATGTCTTGTCGCCGTATTATTATCGTTAAAAATAATATTGTTTTAGTGTAAAGTAAATGTGTAATACTAAAAGTGCCTAGCAGTAGATTTATTGTGCGACATGTATGTGAAAACGTCGAAGGAATTGTTTTCATTACGAGAAGTGCCAGTCAAAACGGCATCCATGTTAAATCCTTCATTGCAGTGTAAGTTTGTCTATTACTTGCCGTAAATTCAGAGTTAAATGGAACTGGTGTATGGACTATTCATTTACTATAGAATCTATGTCGCACTTCTTCATGAAATTATTTAATTTTCTATATGTTTCTGCCAAATAGAGAGTTCACAGTCACGAATTCTTTCGTCGAGTTCGGACGGAAGTTGCATGCGGCGAAATATTTTCTCCGCGCCATATTCTACTGGTAAATGCATGATAAACTACGGTCCCTTAGGAAATTCATGTTAAGCTATCCAAAATAATTATATTTTGAATAGGCATTTACTCTCCTATGCAATGCAACTTCCGACTGATCAGACGATCCAACAAGAAATAGCCGCACACGGTCGGCGTTCGCAAATATGTTTCCACCGCTGATTATAGCTATATGTTACAGCACAAAAGTAACATATTGTTATAATTAGAGACTACGAACGGGGACATTTATAACTGTATGTTTATGTATACACATTACGTAAACATATCGTTATAGGATGTAGACGTAGAAAATTTCCTGTTCAGTCGCTCTTCATAAATACTGTAGGTGAACTGTATTTCTGCGGCTATGGAAGCTTAAAATAAACAGATATGAAACTTTTACCAAAAAAGAAAACGAAGCAAAGCACGGTTTGTCCGAGTGTCGTCTATAACGACCGTAAACCGTCACTCCGTTTGACGTCGTTATATTCGGTGTCAATTGTGTATAGCATTTCAATGTGCTTGTACGAGATTTTTCTTTATCATACAGGAAGATAAGTCACTTTAATCTTAAATACTGAATTGACTACATTAAGCTCCCGTTAAGAAGCAGCGCAAGATCGAAAAAACTCATATCTGATATATACACATCAAAAAAGGTTTTGCATCACCCCAGTTCCCAGAACTCTTGAAATAGACATTGACTGTGCATATTGTATCACAGACACAGTCCCTTTGACTGTTCAGAGGTCTCACTAAACCCGCCCAAAGAAGTAAACAACCATGCATGAACAGCGCCTATTAGACGGAGAGGGGGGCTCGACAGCCGATCAGTTCCACTCATTCCACCAGGAAGGCGGTACACGGCTCGTGTATCTGTAGTTCAACCATGCGGTTCGATCGCGTCCGCATTGTTACTTTGTGCCTGGAAGGGCTCTGAACAAAGGAAGTGTCCAGGCGTCTCAGAGTGAACCAAAGCAATTTCGATCGGACATGGAGGAGATACAGAGAGACAGGAACTGTCCATGACATGACTCACTCAGGCCCTCCAGCGCTACTACTGCAGTGGATGACTGCTACCTATGGATTATTGCTCGGAGAAACCTTGACAGCAACGCCACCATGTTGAATAATGCTTTTAGTGCTGCTACAGAACGTCGTATTACGACTCAAACTGTGCACAATCGGCTGCATGATGCGCAACTTCACTCCCGACGTCCATGGCGAGGTCCATCTTTGCAGCCACGACACCATGCTTCGCGATACAGATAGGCCCAACAACATGCACAATGGACCGGTCAGGATTGGCATCACGTTCTCTTCACCAGTAAGTGTCGCATATGCATTCAACCAGACAATCGTCAAGGCGTTTTTGGAGGCAACCCGGTCATGCTGAACTGTTTTGGAGTGGCATTATGTGGCGCCGACGTACGCCGCTGGTGGTCATGGAAGGCGCCGTAACGGCTGTACAATACGTGAATGCCATCCTCCGACCGATAGTGCAACCATATGGGCAGCATATTGGCGATGCATTCGTCTTCATGGAGGACAATTTGTGCCCCCATCGCCCACAACTTGTGTCTGACTTCCTTCAGGATGACGACATCGCTCGACTAGAGTGGCCATCGTGTTCTCCAGACATGAACCCTATCGAACATGCCTACGATACATTGGGAAGGGCTGTTTGTGGACGACGTGACCCACCAACCCCCCCTGATGGATCTACGTCGAATCGCCATTGAGGAGTGGGACAATCTGGACCAACAGTACCTTGATGAGCTTATGAATAGTATGCCACGACGAATACAGGCATGCATCAATGCAAGAGGACGTGATACTGGGTATTAGAGGTACCGGTGTGTACAGCAGTCTGGACCACCACCTCTGAAGGTCTCGCTGTATGGTGGTACATCATGCAATGTATGGTTTTCATGAGTAATAAAAAGGGCGGAAATGATTTTATGTTGATCTCTATTCCAATTTTCTGTACCGGTTGCAGAACTCTCGGAACCGAAGTAATGCAAAACTTTTTTTAATGTGTGTATAACTCATGCAAACCGCTTCATGAACACATTCTTACGAACTTCCCAAATAAAAATAATATTATAATTTCGAAAATACTAATTACATCCATAATTGATTTTCATTGCGCGCTTTTATGTTGAAACAATAATCAACTCCAAAATTTCGCACGTTTAACTGGTCGATGGGTAAGTGGTGACCCTCACAATAGAACAACTGCATAAAATAAAACGAAAACCTATACATCATTGTGAAATGTTTAATAATCGATTATGCAGCCTACACTTTTGGTCACAGTGAGCAGGGTCGAGTTTGAGACTGGGATCATAAGAAACAGAAAATAAGGAAGGTTGTTTCCACGAAAACTGTTGACGTTAGAGACTCTTTACACAATAATTTTTCCTTTAAGTCGGAGAAAGATATCAGAAACTTAGAAAGAGTTTTAAATTTGGGTACAACAAGCAATTAAAAACTGAAAAAAATGATATTAAATATCATATTCATCAGTAAGCATAGTGTCAAGAAGAAGAAATTTGGGCGTTAAGAAGAGTGGGTGTAATTGAAACCATAAGAGTTGTGTTAAGTTCATCAATTACTAACTTTTGTTTGGTAATTTTAGAAGTGTGGACAGTATCAGAACACAGTCTTCTTTCAAATACGTTGCTGACACTTTTAGTTTCAAGCGAGGGAATGAAGAGGAAAATTTTCATTCACGGCGTTATATCAACGAAGTAGCGAAAGAAAGAAAATTTGTTGAGCGGAAGGTAGGGTTGTAAGGGAAGGAAGGAAGGCCGAAATAAGTATAAAAAATATAGGCAAACGTCTGATTACGAATCTAAAGGTACGGAATTCAGTCCTAAGTTGTTTCCCTAGAATTTTTTTCTGTCACTCGTCGCTTCTTCCAAGTGAAGCTACAATTTTCATAAACGAAAAATGCTGAATTGCGTCAGAATATGAAGTACATACTAAATTTCTGACCTCCCTAGAACTGGATACGTAGATACGAAAGCCAGTTCAAAGTTTGGGGACAGGAAAGGCCGTACCATCCTCAATAGAACCAACCCTAGTAAAACACTGTAGAACAATTGAGAACAGCTTTAATTTTTAACTAATAATAAACGCTTGTAGAAGGTAGTCAAATTACTATTCTTGGCTAAATTATTCGATCGAATATCATGGGAATCTGTAGTCCTAACCTCTACAGCAACTTTTGTCAGAAGCAGAGATGTAAAACAGGGTTTGAAATGGACACGTTCACGCTGTGCGCTCAAGACCGGAGAACCACTGCAGATTGAGGGGAACCTCAAACTCTCGACGCTACAATCGTCATGGAAGTACTAACACTGTAATCACTTTGACAGCCTGTGGTAGGCTGGTTCGTTAGAAATGATTCGATGTGTAGTCCAAGCTATACACGGAACGATTACTTAATTTCTCTCAATATCGGTAAAACAGAAAATTCTCTGTTTCACAAGCTGCGACATGGTCGCGAATAAAACAGTGAGCCGAATATAGAATAAATTTCCTTTACTTCACGTCTATGGCCACAAATTATCTGTCATCAGACTACCGGTTTCGGTCTATAATAACCATCTTCAGATCTGTTTCGTAAAAATGTGTTCTAATATACTGCAGCAATCTCATCAAATGTTAAACACAAATTAGCACCAGCATCGTCATATATATATATATCTGTGTGTGTGTGTGTGTGTGTGTGTGTGTTTGTGTGTGTGTATGTATGTGTCTGCGTGTAAATTTTAAGTTGACAAACCAGAATAACTCGAAAAATAGGCTTCACACGACAAAACGTGTAGATTCGAATGTTGATTATTTTCGAGGGGAACATCTGCTGCTGCTAAAATTTGCCCGCCACCCCAGCCCCCTGGGGATGGGGCGGGAGGCAACTTTAAAATTTCAAATGGGAACCTCCATTTTTTTATTGCAGAATCAGATTCTACATAAAAACTACCTACATTTTGTATTAAACATTTGTTCTAATTCTTGGTAATTGGAGCTGTAATTCAAGAAAATCCATGTTTTCATTTTTGCGTGGAAAATGGTTACGGATAAATAAAAAATACTTATTTACTTCTTAAATGTTGATTCGTTAAAACTAAAATTCTCCCTCTCTCCCCATAGGGTGGGGTTTGAGACAGAGGAATTAGAGTTTCACAAATGTTGACCCAAATATTAATTTTTTCCGCAGAGTTGGATAAGTTTAGTTTGTTTCGAGGTCATGAGGCGACACAACATTTAGTTATCACACAAATCATCTGACTGGCTAACTAACTAACCAAACAACCTACTTTCTAACGAGTAAACTCATTAACTAAAAAACTAGCTGACTCACGCCGGCCAGGGTGGCCGAGTGGTTCTAGGCGCTACAGCGCTCAGACCCATTTGAACCATAACTGACTCACGAACCTAACTTTTTATTGGATTCGGAGTAATCACTCTTGTTTGTCGAAAAGTCTCACAAATGGGGTGCTTGCTTAGTTTGAGTCGTTTAGTTTTGGGTGGAATAACGAGGGAAACTACATTCATTAATTTATTGACTTAAATCACATTGTTTGCACCTACATTTTATTTCGGAATATCGCGGCTGTTACGTCGTTTACATTTTTAGAATTATGTACGGTAATCGATATCCCACTCAGCTCTGATCGATAATCGATGTTCTTATCCAACCCTTGATGATGAGTGGTGTAATGTTTCGGAGTGCCGCCGATAGGCAGCGCAGGGACGTGAAATTCGCCCTTTCTCGTAATAAGACTGGGCTTTTGAAATTATAAGTATTAATGTAATAAACGCATTGTATCTTTTACCCGTATGAGCATCCAGACAGCAATACATCGTTTATAACGATTGTCTTTTGGGCGACTTATGTTTGATTAAAAAAATGTTCAAATGTGTGTGAAATCTTATGGGACTTAACTGCTAAGGTCATCAGTCCCTAACCTTACACACTACTGAACCTAAATTAACCTAAGGACAAACACACACACCCATGCCCGAGGGAGGACCCGAACCTCCGCCGGGTATGTTTGATTACTTTGTGTGACTGCGTTCGCGGCTTTTGCTCGCTCCAGTCGCGTTTGCGCGGAGTTAGTATTACTAAGCGGAATTACGCCGAGCGGGCCGCTTCTCGCTGCCTTTCTCGACGCCCCTTATCTTTCCTCTCTTGAGACTAATAGGTGGCATATGTCATTATGAATTATCTTTCTGTGGAAGAAAAAATTGAGATGTTGTACATTTATGGAGAAAGTGGGAAAAATTTTGACGATGCAGTCGCGCTTTATGCGCAGCGTTTTCCTCGCCAAGTACGATAACGGTCCTCCTTTGTTCGAGTAATTAAACAATTTACTGCGGAAGGTAGTGTGAACCAGAAAAAAGGAAACCGTGCAGCTACTGTTTGTGGAGAAAACAATCAAGCGGCAGTCCTAGTTGCTGTGGCTCATAATCCACATGCGAGTACAAGAGAAATATCAAGGCAATCAGGAATTTCACACATGAATGTTTGGAAAATCCTGAAGGCCCACAAATTTCATCCATACCATGTATTTATGCATCATGAATTACATGGCGACGACTTCCAAAACAGTCTAACGTTTTGTCACTTGGCAGTTCAGAGGATGATGATGATGATGATGTTTGGTTTGTGGGGCGCTCAACTGCGTGGTTATCAGCGCCCGTACAATTACCCAATCTTTGCTCAGTCCAATTTCGCCACTTTCCTGGATGATGATGAAATGATGAGGACAACACAAACACCCAGTCATCTCGAGGCAGGTGAAAATCCCTGACCCCGCCGGGAATCGAACCCGGGACCCCGTGCTCGGGAAGCGAGAACGCTACCGCGAGACCACGAGCGGCGGACGGCAGTTCAGAGGATACAAACAAACCGAAAATTTTTTGCCCGAGTACTTTTCTCCGATGAGGCAACAAAATGGTTTGAGCACTATGACTCTTAACTTCTGAGGTCATCAGTCCCCTAGAACTTAGAACTACTTAAACCTAACTAACGTAAGGACATCACACACGTCCATGCCCGAGGCAGGATTCGAATCTGCGACCGTAGCGGTTGCGCGGTTCCAGACTATAGCGCCTAGAACCGCTCGGCCACCCCGGCCGGCGATGAGGCAACATTCACAAACGACGGCGAAGTTTAATCGCCATAACATGCATTACTGGAGTGAACAGATGCCACACTGGATTCGGGAAGTCAAGCATCAGCGACCTTGATCAGTTAATGTTTGGTGTGGCATAATTGGCGATCAACTTATCGGTCCATATTTTATCGACGGTAATTTGAATGGCAACAAATATCGAACCCTACTTGAAAATGAATTGCCAGATCTACTTGAAGACCTGAGCATCGAATTTCGACAAAACATCTGGTTTCAACATGATGGTTGTCCAGCGCATTGTTCATTAGTAGCGCGCGATGTACTAGATCGACTTTACCATGGTCGCTGGATCGGCAGGACAGGCACTGCGAACAGGCCAGCCAGATCGCCTGACATCACCTCGCCAGATTTTTTTCTTATAGGGTTATCTAAAAGATATTGTTTATCAGGAAACGCCTACCACTCGCGAAAACATGATGCAAAGAATAAGAGATGCTTGCGCTGCAATTACACCAGACATGTTATCAAGATGTGTGCAGGGATTTACAGCACGAGTCAATAAATGCATCGAAGTTGGAGGTCAGCACTTTGAACATTTGATTTCATAAAACGGTGAGATGCAAGGGATTTACGGACGACAAGCAGGCCAAAGGTGAGAGGTGAGGGGACTGACTGGAAACAAGCTCCCCGAAATTCATTTACTTGCAAGTACTTGCAAATAATCAACAATAAAACAAAATCAGTCGCTCATTTTCAGGACCACCAAATCTTAAACGGGAATATGTTCATCTTTAGTTAGCGAGCGGGTTAGTCTTTTCCTCAGTTAGTCTTTTACTTTGTTTACTCTGTTAGTTAATGAGTTCACTCGTTAGTAAGTAGGATGTTTGGTTAGTTGGTTAGCTAGTCAGGTGATTTGATTGATAATTAAAAGTTGTGTGGTCTCATGACCACGAAACAAACAAAACTTAAGCGAATGTGTGGAAAAAATTAATATTTGGTCAACATTTGTAAAACTAATTCCTCCCCCTCAGACCCCACACTATGGGGAGAGAGAGAGAGTTTTAATTTTAGCGAATCAAAATTCACGAAGTAAATAAGTATTTTTTATCCATCCGTAACCATTTTCCCGCAAAAATGAGAACCTGGATTTTATTGAATTATACTGCCAACTACCAAGAAACAAAACAAATGTTTAAGACAAAATGTACGTAGTTTTTTTTATGTAGAATCTGATTCTGCGATAAAAAATGGGGGTTCCCATTTGAAATTTTTAATTTGCCTCCCGCCCCACCCTCAGGGGGTCGGGGTGGCGGGCTAATTTTAGCACCAGCTGATGTCCCCTCGAAAATAATCAACTTTGGATTCTACACATTTTTTCGTGTGAAGCTTATTTTTCGAGTTATTCTAGTTTGTCAACTTAAAATTTACACCCTGTATATTTGACGATGCTGGTGCATTATATCTGACAATACTGGTGCTAATTTTGTGTTTAAAATTTGAGGATGCCACTATGGCTGCAGTACACTAGGACATGTTTTTATAAAACAGATCTGAAGATGATCATTATAGACCCAAACCGGTAGTCTGATGACAAATAATTTGTGACCATAGACGTAAAGTAAAGGAAATTTATTCTAAATTCTCTGTTCTATAATATCTGCTTTCCCACACAATATTTTTCTTCGTACGTTTGTTTTCTGAGCCACGCAGTTTTTAACAGGGAGCAATGCAGTGGTACCATCTCACTGATAAAACTGAATATCCACTTGAAGATACCTGTAGCAATATATCAGTGCGAGCTACTGATAGACGGCCTGTCTGAAATTTTTACAGTTTCTTTCATATCATATAAAAACAGAACTTTTGTAAGCCTTCATATCACGAAGTACTTCTGTTATCATCTACTGTCGAAGGAAAGGTGTGATTCCCCGAACCAGAAGATACTGAGAAAACATTACCGTGGGAAATGCCGCTCTCTTAGTCCTTTCCTATAGTTGGTAAATTTCAGGTATAATTGCCAATTTGTTATTTGCATACCAGTACCTAGATATGTGTAATCCTTAACAGCACAGATCGAATCTATTTTGTCCCGTATCTAGAGTGCAAACTAAATTCAACTGAAGGTGAATTACATAACCATTATAAATGCTCTCTTCTATCTACCCTTTTCGATTCTTTGGGTTCTGCAGTGTTCTCTTTCAGTACTGGTACTATAATAATATTACTATGGTATAATAATAATAAGAATAATTACCATCATCAAGGACTGAAACATTCTTGGTTTACTACACCATCAAAGTTCTTGATCCACCACAATGTTTTCCAATCCACCTACTTTCCTTCTCGTAAGTTTCTTGTGGTATCTTAACGTTTTTCGGATTCTGACTCTAAATATTCTTCCCACATATTCTTTTCAGTTCTTTGCGTGTCAAATGTCCAGCATTCAGTTTCGCAAAGCACTGTCGGACTGCCATTACCTCGTAGTATTTTAGAAGTGTCTCTTGCTTGCTGTGCCATACAGAACCTGAGGATTGTTTGTACCTTTGGTTTCGTATAGATAATGCCGGTACACAGTTACAGATCTTATTGACCTACTTCATTGGTAAAATCACTTGCCTTTTTGTGCTTCCGGCCCTCACGCGAGATGCACTTTGTAGAATCGTTCTGATTTGTGTAGCAAATGTTGTTCCTCTAACCTGTCTCAATAGCGTTTCACGAAAATAGCGTTGCCTTTCCCCTAAACATTCTCGTTTACGTTTATCTATCCAGTTCAGCCGCTAACAGAATATTACACTACAAATATTTTCAACCTACTAGCTTGAATGGCAAGGCGATGCCGTAGCAACAAAATTATTCTCTGCCACGCTAGAGCAAGTCTCTTGAACTGGGTAAAGAATGAATCGTTATAGGTTTATGAAACATGTAGCACACACCTACGTGTTGTTGATGGCATTGTACTATTTAATGCCAATGCACATGAAACTTAGCAAATCATAAGAGAACTTCATAGAGCAACCTCGAAAGTAGGATTGAAAATGAATTGTAAGAAGACTAAAGTTATGTACATTCATCACATCGGAAGAGGAAATAACACAAGTTCACAATGGGACCGGAGAACAAGTTGATAATTTTTTTATTTTCAGTTATTTATAGGGTGAATAGAAAATGAAATAAAGAGAGAGTAAAATTGGTGTAGAATCCCTTTGGTAAGTTAAGTAGGACTTAATTTACTTAATACTTAATTTACTTAATTTACTTAATAATTTACTTAATAATTTACTTAATACTTGAGCTCCGTGACTAGGACGTAATAACTAGGAGAAATACAGGAACCTTTGTACAGCTTTATTACATACCAAAACGCATTTCGAGGTGTCACATATCTTCAACTGGCGGAATATATGCATACCTTTGTCAACGTTTCCGTCGATGGTATTTTGATCGCTTCATTTGTCTTTTGTTCTGTATATTGTAGCTCCTTTTTACGCACAATCTCTTGATCTACAAGTGGCTTCGAGAAAGCATTTATTAGCAAAAAATGTAGGTATACAAAACGAGAATGGTTACTGCGTTTCTTCAGAGAACAAGTAGCTCTTCTGAAAGAAGATCTGAATGTGTCTCGCCCAAAATTTACAGTCAATAGGTCTATGTATTACCAGTTTTGGTTTAACCAGTGACACATTAATTTTAAGGTGAGAGTATTAAAAAATGGAGGGTTGCTCAGAGAGCGGACGAGTAGAATGCTGGAAACTAAAAAGTGAAACAGGTAACAAGAAACACATACAGTCATGGAAAAAAGTAATCATACACCTCTGGTCACGTAGAATAACTTCTTTTATTAGAACTAAAGATCACAACCAGAGATTTTATTTTGTAAAGTAACAGCTATAGGTTTCCTCCCTAACCTCTACACAGGAAAGGATTAACCAAAATAGCCTTATGAAAAAAGTAAATAATAGTTCTGTACCAGCTATGATCACGCAGTGGGAGAAAAGTATTCACACATACAAAGAAAAATACATTGTGCACAAATACGACGATGTTAATACTTTGTAGGCATTCCTCTGCTATGTAACCCTTTTATTAACCCCATCTCATGGAATGAACCAGTTTTTTGGTAGGCTCTGAGGTAATATTTTGCCGTTCTTGTTGTAGGCATTGTTTCAGAGCAGTTTTTGTACCATTCATTCAAGCGGACTCCAAGATGTTCAACTGGATTAAGGTCTGCGCTCTGTGCTGGTAACTTGAAGACATGGGGAGCATGATACAACTACAGACGAAGAACTTCCGCTGTATGCTTAGGATCATTGTGTTGCTGAAAGTAGTAATCTGTGCCTAAACCCAAGTTATCAACATACTGACATTTTCCTTTAGGATATTTAAATACTGAAATCTGTCCACATTATTTACAACAAAAGCAAGTTATCGAACACGAGGTGTAGCCATACATCCCCATACCATAATTCCTCCACCACTGTGCTTTACTGTGGGTTGAACGTATTTAGGAGCCAACTCTGTATTTGGTCGTCTCCACACCAAAATTCTGTCATTATTTACAAATATGTTCAGTTTGCTTTCATCTGTGAACAGTGCCTTGTCCTAGTAACTTGTGTTCTTGCTTATATGCTGTCGAGCAAATCCAAGTTTCAATTTCTTTTTTATCTTGCTGATGTATGGTTTTCTTATTGGTACCGCAGCTCCATAACCTGCACTACTTAAAACCTAGCGAACAGCCCTTGGTTGATATCCTTCTCGAAGTGATCATTAACATGCGCAGACAATGTGGACGCTGTTAATTTAGTCTTTTTTAGCCATCTTTATTAACACATTTATTTATCTTTGCATTAGCTTCTGTGGCCGAGCTCTTCTTTCGCTATTAATGAGGGAATTTCTTTCTCGAAATTGCGATATCATGGATTGCACAATTGCCAGCTTCTTCCAACATTATCAGCCGTTTTTGAAAATGATTTTCACTTCTCATATTGCGGGATAACTATTTACCTTTCCTGTATAGATGTTTCCTTCCGTTTGTGGCCCATTTTACTGCTGCACGTCATTCATGCCGTATCAACACCAACATGTACGATCAGCAGCTTGCCAATGAAGTCGTTCCTTGCTGCAAACATTTCGTTAGCCGTTTCTATGTTACATTTCTAATAGTGTACGCATAAATTTTTCCTCACTGTGTGAAGCCATCTGGTATAGAATTTTTATCTGCTTTTTTCAGACTGCTAGTTTAGTTAACCCTTTTATATGTACAGTTTACGAAGGAAACCCCATACTGTTAGTTTACCAAATAACATTTCTGGCTGTGATCTTCAGCCTTAATAAATAAAATTATTCTACATGAACGACAGTGTATGAATACTTTTTTCCATGACTACAGATCACAGACCCAAAGTGGGACACGCAGTGTGTTAAACATGCAGCTAGGCGAACGGATTTTAATGCATGGAGAAGTTTGGAAATATTGGCTGTCACGAGGCTGAAGATGATGATGGTGAAATGCTTCCACTGCCGAACTGGAAAACTCTTTACTTTTGTACTTAATAAAAAGAAAGTGAAATGTTCAAGCACTGGAACTTTGCCCAGAATAAAGACGCTGGGAAAACCATTCTTTGCTAACGATTGCCAGCTAAGGGGAAATATGAACTAATACCTAAATACCGGTCACGCTTGCCAGTACTAGCACCATGTGTCTCATGAAATTCTTACTACAGTTTCTTGTATCACAGCTCGTGTGTTTAACAGACATACCTAGTTTATTGTCCTAATCAAATTACTGATTACGTTCTGATATTTATTTCTGTGGAGATGCCTTTTTTTGAAAACTTCTAGTAAGAAAATCGAATGGAGTTATGGTAGGCTGTTTAGAAATTTCAGAAGATTTTGCTTTCCTTTTAGACAAACGGTTACCGAAAATCTCAAAAAAATGTTGGCACAGTTTAACAATTTCTTCTATAAGAATGAAATTAATAAAAAATTATGTAATGTGCACTGAGATACAGTACTAAAAGACTTAGCGAATTGTGGATTTTTATTCCTTGAACCACCAACCTTGCCCACCTATTAATCTGTCTCCAACAACAGCGTTTTTGTGCGTTTTCCATCGGGTTAACTTTGACTGTCAGCTGTCCTACGCCTTCTGTTTCTTTCACTTGTCCCTTTAGCGTCTGCCACATGGATGGGTTCCCTTGGGTCCTCTCACCGTGACTTAAATCTGTTCGAGCATGCGAACCATATATCTTGCCCATCGAAGTCTCTTTAGCCTTTATTTTTGTGGATAATGACAACAAAACAAGGTAAAACAGAAACTGTGGGAAAGGTTACTTCGTGCTTGCCAAATCCTACCTTAGTCAGCAAAGTCCCCAGACCTCTGCCCATTTAATGACATATGGAGCGTAATGGGCAGGGTCATGCAACCAGCTCGGAATTTTGTCTATCTAACGCCCCAGTTGGGAAGAATTTGTCACGATGTCTCTCAGCAGGACTACCAACAACACTATCAAAAATGGCTCTGAGCGCTATGGGACTTAACATCTGAGGTCATCAGTCTCCTAGACTTAGAACTACTTAAACCTAACTAACCTAAGGACATCACACACATCCATGCCCGAGGCAGCATTCGAACCTGCGACCGTTGCAGCAGCGCGGTTCCCGACTGAAGCGCCTAGAACCGCTCTGCCACAGCGGCCGGCAACAACACTATTTACTTGGTCAATTTGCGAAGATGGTTCTCTTGAATAATTTATCCAATTTTTCGGAAATTTTAATCATTTGTTTGGTTGTACACGTAAGTAACATATACCGACTTCAGTCCCATTCGGATAGTTCCATGGTGGTGCGTTACATAATGCTAAATGCGGAGGAATTAGTTTCGTCTCCATTGCTTGTCGCAAACTGCGAAGCATATGTTCTCAAAGCCCTGATTGGCTAGCTCTGTTATCAACGTGCTGAGTGCAAGGTGGGATATGTCAGACTCGCTTATCACGCACGCAGACAGTTTCGTGGGAACAGGTGAGGAGGCAACGTCAGTGCAATTGGTGAGTGTGTGCTATGGTTGCAGTCGTGGATTCGAAATCCTTCTGTACCTCTCTCAAAACCTCACGAGGGGATTCTGGTGCTGAACCGCAGCACCCAATAAAAGAGCATAGGCAGTTTCAGTTTGACTCATAAGAAATTATTTTGAACTCCAACCCGTGCTCTTTCTATCGCAACTGTCGATGCGGAAACATGCTCACTGTCCAAGAGTAATAACTTTTGTTATTTGAATGTCAATTTTAATCGTTTGTGTTTGATCTCACTTTGGAAACGGTCCAATAAGTCTGCATAGCAAGAGCGAGACGATTTTTACCCTTTTCTAAATTGTCTGTCAAACTGCGGAATAAAAAGATACCCTCAAAATAACAAAGTGAGTTAAATAAGTATTTCATATTTTGAGAGCTGGTAGTGTGGACCAGAAGAAGACAAGAATGTCGGTTAAACATGGGCTCTAAAATTCGTGCCTTAAGAGTTACAAACTCTTATTCATTTCAGTTATTGTGATACACATATCTTCTTCAGCAAGATCTCTGTTATTACGAACAACCTACAGAATGCACAAAATATTCTGTTATTGGCTATGGAAATAGCATGCAGCAAACATCTGTTAGTGTTGTTACTGTAAACTGCATTCACAGTTGTTACCGTAAACAGTATTCACAGCGGGTAAGTTCGACACATACATTAGTTCCAATAAAACGAGTTTGTGTTTCATAAGCTTTTGAGATGCTTTTACACTTTATTTTTATCTTTGTACTTACCACCATAATGGAATCCACTCTCGAAATGGGAGACGTCATATTGAGCAACTTCTTGAGCGATAGCTCACAAGTGCAGGACGCATGTAATTGCTATCAGATTACATTAGCGCTGTACTATATCACAGTATCAGAATAATGTGTTCTCACTTGTTTACCTATTTGTTTACTACATTCTGCAGGTCATTCGTAACAGCAAAGAACGTGCAGTAAAAGAGATGTGTTTCACAGAAGTGAAGATGAACAAGTGATGATAAATCTTAAGGAATGCAGTTTAAAGGCTATGTTTACTGGACATTTTCTTCTTGTTTTGGTCCATATCCATACTACCACCTCTCAAAATATGGAATACGTTTTTTTAATACCTTGTACATGAGTCATCAAAAAATAAAGTTAATCTTAAGTTCTAGTTTATATAAACGGAAGTTGGATACTTTCTGACTGTGTGTCGGACCAGAACTCGAACACAGAACTTTCCTTTCTGAGGCACATTCGCTTATCGATTGGGTATTCCAGGTACGACTAACGACCTGCGTTCACAGCATCAACTCTGCCAATACCATTAACCTAAATTCCTTACTACTCTAAGTGAATTTAACAAAGCTGGTCTTGGGTCGAGTCTAAATAACTCAGTCGGTAAGAGCATTACGCGCTCGAGGGAAAGTTTCGGGTTTGATTTCCCATCCTACACGCAGTTTAAATTCGTCGGGAAGTTTCAAAACAATATACCCATTTGCCACAGAGTGAGAGATCTATTACTAAACAAAATCTTTTCTCCATCAGTCACAATACACTGAGGTTACAAAAGTCATGGGATAGAAACATGCACGTATAACCCGCCAGGTTAGCCGAGAGCGCTAATGCGCTGCTTCCTGGACTCGGGTAGGCTCGTCGGCCCCGGATCGAATCCGCCCGCCAGATTAACGACGAGGGCCGATGTGCCGGACAGCCTGGATGTGGTTTTTAGGCGGTTTTCCACATCCCTCTCGGTGAATACTGGGCTGGTCCCCACGTCCCGCTTCAGTTACACGACGCACAGACATTTGAAATACATCCGCACTTTTCCATGATTTGCACTAGACGCAGACAGATGGGGTACTCTGATTCCATCCTGCGGGTACGGGGTGGCAGCAGGAAGGGCATCCGGCCACCCCTTCAAATTAACATGTCAAATCCGATTTAACCATGCCAACCCCGCGCACGATGCGGGACCAAGGCGCAAGCGATAGATAGATCGATAGAATAGAAATCTGCACGTATATAGATGGCGGTAGAATCGTGTATGCAATATACAGGGTGAGTCACCTAACATTACCGCTGGATATATTTCGTAAACCACATCAAATACTGACGAATCGACTCCACAGACCGAACGTGAGGAGAGAGGCTAGTGTAATTGTTTAATACAAACCATACAAAAATGCACGGAAGTATGTTTTTTAACACAAACCTACGCTTTTAAAAATGGAACCCCGTTAGTTTTGTTATCACATCTGAACATATAAACAAATACGTAATCAGTGCCGTTTGTTGCATTGTAAAATGTTAATTACATCCGGAGATATTGTAACCTAAAGTTGACGCTTGAGTACCACTCCTCCGCTGTTCGATCGTGTGTATCGGAGAGCACCGAATTACGTAGGGATCCAAAGGGAACGGTGATGGACCTTAGGTACAGAAGAGACTGGAACAGCACATTACGTGCACATGCTATCACCTTTTTATTGGTCTTTTTCACTGACGCACATGTACATTACCATGAGGGGTAAGGTACACGTACACACGTGGTTTACGTTTTCAATTACGGAGTGGAATAGAGTGTGTCCCGACATGTCAGGCCAATAGATGTTCAATGTGGTGGCCATCATTTGCTGTACACAATTGCAATCTCTGGCGTAATGAATGTCGTACACGCCGCAGTACATCTGGTGTAATGTCGCCGCAGGCTACCACAATACGTTGTTTCATATCCTCTGGGGTTGTAGGCACATTACGGTACACATTCTCCTTTAACGTACCCCACAGAAAGAAGTCCAGAGGTGTAAGATCAGGAGAACGGGCTGGCCAATTTATGCGTCCTCCACGTCCTATGAAACGCCCGTCCAACGTGTACCTCACCCCTCATGGCCATGTACATGTGCGTCAGTGAAAAAGACCAATAAAAAGATGTTAGCATGTGGACGTAATGTGCTGTTCCAGTCTCTTCTGTACCTAAGGTCCATCACCGTTCCCTTTGGATCCCTACGTAAATCGGTGCTCTCCGATACACACGATCGAACAGCAGAGGAGTGGTACTCAAGCGTCAACTTTAGGTTACAATATCTCCGGATGTACTTAACATTTTACAATGCAACAAACGGCACTGATTACGTATTTGTTTATACGTTCAGATGTGATAACAAAACTAACGGGGTTCCATTTTAAAAAGCGTAGGTTTGTGTTAAAAAACATACTTCCGTGCATTTTTGTATGGTTTGTATTAAACAATTACACTAGCCCCTCTCCTCACGTTCGGTCTGTGGAATCGATTCGTCAGTATTTGATGTGGTTTACGAAATATATCCAGCGGTAACGTTAGGTGACTCACCCTGTATAACAGGGCAATGCATTGCCGGAGCTGTCATTGGTACTCGGCTGATTCATGTGAAAACATTTGCGACGTGATTATAGCCGCAAGACGGGAATTAACAGTTTTTGACCTCGAAACGGTAGTTGGAGCTAGATGCATGGGACATTCCATTTCGGAAATCGTCAGGGAATTGTATATTCCGAGATCCACAATGTCAAGTGTGTAGCTAGAATACTAAATTTCAGACATTACTTATCAGCAGACACAACGTGGTGCCCGACGGCGTTCAATTAACGACTGAGAGCCGCGGCGTTTGAGTAGAGTTGACAGCGCTAAACGACAAGTAACACTGTGTGAAATAACCGTAGAAATCAGAGACGTACGACGAATGTATTCCTTAGGACAGTGCAGTGAAAACAGGCGTTAATGGGCGATGCCAGCGGACAACCGACGCGAGCGACTTTCCTAACACCACGACATCGTCTGCAGCGCCTCTTCTGACCTCGCGACCATGTCGGCTGGACCCTAGACAGGTGGAACACAGTGGCCTCTGGGGAGATGAGCTCCGACTTCAGTTGGTAAGAGCTGATGGTAGGGTTCGAATGTGGCGCAGACCCAACGAAGCCATTGACCCAAGTTGTCAACGAGGCACTGTTCAAGTTGGTGATGGCTCCATAATTGTGTGGACTGTGTTTCATGTAATGGAATGAGTCCTCTGGTCCAGTTGCACCGATCATTGACTGGAAATCGTTATGAAATTACAATGAAATCCAGACCATTAGCTGCTCACAGGCGTTGATAAATATCAACGGGGACAGTTGAAAATGTGTGCCCCAACCGGGACTCGAATCTGGGATGTCGTGCTTGGTGGCAGACGCTCTACCCGACTGAGCCATCGAGGACACACAGGATACTGCGACTGCAGGGACTTATCTCTGGCAGGTTCCCCGTGAGATCCACACTTACAGCTTACTGTCCACACCCTACATTTGTAGTGCCCCTGCCCACTATACTCATTACTCGCGGCAGTCAATCTACCGATTTCCGTAAGATTTCAAGCAATGTGAGTGCATTCGCACTAAAGATCATTGGCCGGTGACCCTCATCTATATGAAGGTGGTATCTGCTCTTTTGGGCATGTCCGAAAGAACAGATACCATCTTCACATAGGAAATGGTTATGATCGGCTGCTTGGAGAACGTATGCAACCATTTATGGAAATCATGTTCCCAAACTACGATGAAACTTTTATGGAAGGCAGTGAACCATTTCATCGGGTCACAATTTTTTGCATTTCGTTTGAAGAACATTCTGGACAATTCGAGGGAATGATTTGGTCTCCCACATCGCCCGACATGAATCCCATCGAGCATTTATGGGCATAATCGAGAAGTCAATTCGTGCATATATCCTGAACCAGCACCACTTTCACAATTATGGACGGCCATAGATGCTGGATGGCTCAATATTTCTGCAGGGTACTTCAGACGACTTGTTGAGTCCATTTCACTTTGAGTTACTGCACTACGCCGGGCAACATGATATTAGGAGATATCCCATGGCTTTTGTCACCTCAGTGTGCATTAGCAAACGACAAAAATTGGCAACTACTTAAATGAGCCCAGCGACCGCTTTGGAGCTCCGTGATTGGTGAAGAACTGGTACCAGACGGTCAAGAGACCAACCATCAATGACGTAACTCATAGCGGCGAAGTGTGGTGTATGTGCCAAGAGATTCTACGGAATCAGCGCAGTAGGATGCCTCAAGACGAAGGAAGGAGCTATCGTCTTCGGACACACCCAAGACCACGTAGTTAATGACGTGTCAAAATATGCTGGTGTATCAGCGAGGACTGTCCAGCGTTTGTACAAGGAATGGCGTATCAGCCGCAACCACGTAACACGGGGTAAACACGGTCGCTTGCAAGCATATCCTAACCGACTGACACCGGTGATGAATGTCAAAGTCCGACTTGATCTGCTGCTGCCAGCGAACGCAGTTCCATCTCAACCAATTTCCGAGCGAACATTGCAAAGAGAACACCATTCAACGGAGATTCGAAGTCAGGTGCATCTTAAACGTCG
This sequence comes from Schistocerca cancellata, assembly GCF_023864275.1. NCBI lineage: Eukaryota > Metazoa > Arthropoda > Insecta > Orthoptera > Acrididae > Schistocerca > Schistocerca cancellata. The sequence continues at coordinate 1,137,624,319 of NC_064626.1, read as the reverse complement.
TTGCTCAGAGCGGCACACAAAACTGCACGTCTCCAATGGATCAAACAACACAGAAACTGCGCAGCAGCTTGGTGGAGGCGTTCAGTGCGGCCCGACGAGTTACGATTTCGGATGCTGCTAGCAGTGGAGTGTTCTGAGGCTCCAGTTAGGCACCTAACCTGCAGTGTGTGGTGGGTGGTTCTATGATACAAGGTGGGGCAGGGAAATTTGCTTATTTGTACTTGTCACTCTGAAGTGTTTATTGCTCCGAGGACAGTGGAGGTAGGCAAATTCGAGCGGACTGGTCGTAAAGTTGTAGCTCCACTTGGTTTAGTTCACAGTGTTGCCAACTCATTTCCAACCATATTGCTACATGACATATGAAAAATCCCTACATTCCCCTTGAAAATCCCTGGGGAAACCAAAATTTCTAGACTGACAACAAAAAGAAAAAAGCTAATCACTTACTGTGTAGTAATATTTCCTCTTCATTAACATACACCACTCTGTGCCTCCTACTAAAGGTGCCAACAGACGCAGCGAAATGGTCCTTCTTTTGGAAATGACGCACTATTTCCAGTTATTCTCCAGTGGAACTGTCTGAAAAGAACACTTTATAGTTTTTAATTTTAATTTGTTACATTAAAAAAAATTATTAACTGTTTCATTTATCTAAGACTGTTGGCGACCGGTTACTTGGAAAGTGCATTGATGCCAGTAGGGGTGCAGCGAGGAATAGATGTTCCGCATTATACAAAACAAGAAAGTTAGCTTCCAGACAGAAATTTTTATTTATTCAAATGACGAGTTTCATGGTTTCAGAAAGCCCCAATCTTCATTTTATTATATTGTGAAACCCAGTATCGCATATCTGCAGAATTAAAAATTTGGATCTAGTTGACCTTTTTCTGTATAATGGTGGAACAAAATAGATACAGGATAAGCGCTGAAACCAGTATCACTGCCAATATTCTCAAAATGTTCCGCATTTCTAACTTAAGCAGCTAGTGATTCGTACCGAACACTTGCTCTGATTGAAATGACGCTCAGGAGCATCAATGTTTCATAAAAGAGCGTTACAGAGACGGTCATGCACATCTGCGGTAGCACACCACCGACGTACAGCTCGTCGCAAAACAGTAGCCACTTGACAGCATAAAGGTATGTCCACAGGGTGCTTCTTTCCTCGTGAGCAGTCGCTGACGCATGGGAACAAAAGGGCGTGCACAAAATTTAGTAAAACAGGATGTATACAAGGACAAGGAAAAAAAATTCCGGATTTTTCCCGGATTTCCCGGTTAAGAAATACACTTTTTCCCAGGTGAAAACACACTTTTCCATGTTAAGTGACGGTACACTCTTATTCGGCACTGTAAAACTCATCAATCCTTTGAAAGTTTATGGTTTTATATACCAGAGTAGAATTTCCCTGCACTTTAGAAAACGAAACTCAGGAGGAAAAACACGTTTTGAAAGACCTTTGATGTGCAGCAACATGTACGCTGCATATTTTCGTATTACGAAGGTATAAATTCGAATTCCATCAAACACTGCATGTCACTTTCTGAAGCATTGAAATCGAAATTGCGATGCGCTTTTGTAAGCCAGTCATAGCTCATATCACGTGATCTCGCCAGCTGATGACTGCACAGGACACGTGATGTACTCAGCCAATAGCAAGATCACTGTTACGTAGCACGCTTGTTACACTTTAAGATACATCACATAAATTTGCCAGTAAATTTCTAATAACGACGTAAATGTCTGATCTTCTGGGCTCGAAATTCTTCTAAATGGTCGTCCTCAAAGAGTTGATTTTTAAATGAGAATCAAACGATTTGTGATTTAAGAAATTCATCATACATTCTCGCACATACCTCATCTTACGTAAAAGGAAATCTGCTTTCAATGTAACGCTTTTCAAACCACCATTCGGAATATTTTCCCGCGACATGTTAGAAATAGGTTCGTTTCCGCAGTTGCCAGAGAGCGCCAGATGACAGGCGTCACCGCGCTTGCGCAGCTACGATGATGTCGCAGGGAGCCCGTATGTTCGTACGTGTAAGATATTAAAAGACCTTAAATTGTGTCATAAAAGAAACAAGACATCAGAGGATACTTCAAGAGCGTTGGAATTTCGTGAACAATACTAAAACGCATAATTTGGCTTAAAATGCACATTCGTATGTAAATTGTCTTGGAGTACCAGTACTGTATTATCTCATGTTTGGTCCTTTATTATGGCATAATGCCATACGTGCACTTGAAATGTAGTGAACAGTTAAAACTAGCCAACAGCGTGAAATTAAACACTTCATTTCAAATAAATTGACTGCCTCAACATAAAAGATTAATAAAAGCCAAATCTCTTTAGCAAACCGGCAAAAGTAACTTCATTGTTCTGTAAGGCGATTAATGTTTGACTGTCAGAAAGGTGGAAATAAAATCTAAAACTAGTAACATATTTTAGCCTTCCGTAATTACGCGAACGTATCTTAATTCATTTGATAGCTCCCGGCCACAAAAATCCGTTTTGTTATCATTTAACGTGAGAGCAGTAAACAAAGAGGAAACACAGGTCACGTGGAGACGACCCACCTCCCCACCACAACTCAGACTGCTCTGTGCATCAGCCCCAGATTTACTGATTTCCGAACCGCGGCAATATTAAGTAGTGGCGCCCAGCCACACATCCTGTAACCAGAAGCGGTAGAAGCTACTACTCAAACGCGACTCAACTGCGCATGCGCAAGAGCCCTCCCGCGCCTGCTCAAACGAATCCAATTTAAACCGTTGTCACGCCACGCTCATCGGAGACAATTTGTTGTTACAAACCATTGCATAGTCTTCGTAAAGCCATTGACATGCTTTGCTGTTTGCAGACGCTTGTATGAGCACTGTTTTGTTGTTGAATACGGCGCATTTCCTTTACGACTTAAGTTTTATTTTCGTTTTTTTTCTGTCGTTCATGTTTTGTTGCTGCAGTATTATTCTGCAGTAACGGGATACAGTAATATCCTTTGTTAGAGTATTGGTTCTTACCAGTCAAGAATCACAAAAATTTAACTGAAAACTAAAACAATGAAAAATTCCCGGAATTCTACACAGTTCCCGGGTTTTTCCCGGTTTTCTCCCGGATGAAAAAATTCCCGGGTTTTTCCCGGATCTTCCGGTTGTCCCGGGTCGTATACACCCTGTAAAAGGAATGCACGTAGATATGCACGTTCTCGAGTCCATACATTGTCTCATTGTATAAGCTGTCTGATATGCATCTATTACTTTGCTGGGCAATTTGTGATACGTTTATTGCGATGAAAGGCGACAGAAAACGTAAACACAAGACGTCTTTGGTTGAAATACACTGCTGGCCATAAAAATTGCTACACCAAGAATAAATGCAGATGATAGTCGGGTATTCATTGGACAAATATAGTATACTAGAACTGACAGGTGATTACATTTTCACGCAATTTGGGTGCATTGATCCTGAGAAATCAGTACCCAGAACAATCACCTCTGGCCGTAATTACGGCCTTGATACGGCGGGCATTGAGTCAAACAGAGCTTGGATGCCGTGTACAGGTACAGCTGCCCATGCAGCTTCAACACGAAACCACACTTCATCAAGAGCAGTTACTGGCGTATTGTGACGAGCCAGTTGCTCGGCCACCATTGTCCAGACGTTTTCAATTGGTGAGAGATCTGGAGAACGTGCTGGCCAGGGCTGCAGTCGAACATTTTCTATATCCAGAAAGGCCCGTACAGGACCTGCAACATGCGGCCATGCATTATACTGCCGAAATGTAGGGTTTCGCAGGGATCGAATGAAGGGTAGAGCCACGTGTCGTAACACATCATGAAGTGTAACGTTCACTGTTCAAAGTGCCGTCAATGCGAACAAGACGTGACCAAGACGCGTAACCAATGGCACCCCATACCATCACTCGGGGTAATACGAATACACGCTTCCAGTGTGAGTTCACAGCGATGTCGCCAAACACGGATGCGACCATCATGATTCTGTAAACAGAACCTGGATTCATCCGAAAAAATGACGTTTTGCTGTTCGTGCACCCAGGTTCGTCGTTGAGTACACCATCGCAGGCGCTCCTGTCCGTGATGCAGCGACAAGGGTAACCGCAGCCATGGTCTCCGAGATGATAGTCCATGCTGCTGGCAACGTCGTCGAACTGTTCGTGGAGATGGTTGTTGTCTTGCAAACGTCCCCATCTGTTGACTCAGGGATTGAGACGTGGCTGCACGATCCGTTACAATCATGCGGATAAGATGCATCTCAACTCGACTGCTAGTGATACGAGGACGTTGGGATCCAGCACGGCGTTCCGTATTACCCTCCTGAACCCACCGATTCCATATTCTGCTAACAGTCATTGGATCTCGACCGACGCGAGCAGCAATGTCGCGGTGCGATAAACCGGAATCGCATTAGGCTACAATCCGACCTTTATCAAAGTTGGAAACGTGATGGTACGCATTTCTCCTCCTTACACTAGGCATCACAACAACGTTTCACCAGGCAACGCCGGTCAACTGCTGTTTGTGTATGAGAAATCGGTTGGAAACTTTCCTCATGTCAGCATGTTGTAGGTGTCGCCACCGGCGCCAACCTTGCGTGAATGCTCTGAAAAGCTAATCATTTGCATATCACAGCATCTTCTTCCTGTCGGTTAAATTTCGCGTCTGTAGCACGCCATATTCGTAGTGTAGCAATTTTAATGGCCAGTAGTGTAATAATTGTCAGTCAATCACAGTCTCTTTTACTCAGGTTTAAAACAATATTCCTGTATAGCGCAGCTGCCGACTATGGCCTGTCCCCCGGTCTCAAATTATGAGCACTTCAGCTGGCGGTCTCTTCATCTCGGGAAAAAAGGATTCCTTCTAGTATCTTGCAGAAGGCTGTTCTATGGAATGCAGGCAGTCCTCGTACGCCTGACGTGTAGAGATGGAACATTGTGACTTACCTGTTCAGATGCTGTTTTCTGCAGTGAACAAGTTTATGATACTCTGGTTCTTTTAACTTATCTTTCCTCTCGCAAGCCAGCTAAAGAAAGCTCCCAATGCTGTAGATAAAAACAGTTGGGGGAACTGTTATTTTTTTCATGCAGCATTAAATGGCTCTGTGCACTATGGGACTTAACTTCTGAGGTCAGCAGTCCCCTAGAACTTAGAAGTACTTAAACCTAACTAACCTAAGGACATCACACACATCCATTCCCGAGGCAGGATTCGAACCTGCGACCGTAGCGCTCGCGCGGGTCCAGACTGTAGCGCCTAGAACCGCTCGGCCACTTCGGCCGGCCATGCAGCATTAAAGAACCGACTAAACTGAGTACTGGGATGTGCACAATAGACTATAAAATAGCTTGAGTGACAGTTTGGGCATAAACTGCCACGTAACACTGATCGCAGCATTAACTACCTCAAACCATACGACGACGGTTCAAGGTAAGGCCAGATTTCAGTTCACTGGGAGGATCATGGGAAAATGCTATCTTTCTACAAAGGAACCTCTTTACAAATCGTTTCTGTGTAAAACTTTGGTATTTTGTTTGAATATGAGGCCCATACAGAATAGGGCTTACGGAAGATATTGAAATTAAGCATAGATGAGAGGCGTGAGTGGCTACAGATTTATTTGATTCATGAGAGAGAATCACGGAAATACTGAAGAACCTAAATTGGGAGATGCGTAAATAGTCGTGGCGTGCACATAGGGCTTTTTTAGGGTAGAAGATCCCTCCCTTAGGAGTAAACACGATTTGCCTTTTAAATCAGCGACAGCAGCCTGAGAGAATCTTGGTCCTCGCAGATCAGAGATAGAAAAGATTAGTATGATTTTAGTAAACTGCAGGAGCATCCAAGGAATTAGTATCGCTTATTGGAGGTTATAATGCACAGATAGTATTGGGAACAGAAAGCTGGTTGAAGCCAGACGTCAATGATAACGAAATCCTAAGTTCAGACTGGAATGTATACCGTAAGGATAGGTTAGTCGCCAATGGTGGCGGCGTGTTTATTGCGAGGTTGTCACGGATTCTGAATGTGAGTTCTCCTGGGTGAATCTGAGTATCACAGAACGGTCAAAAATAGTGATTTTATAGACCACCTGGTTCAGGATCTGTAGTTGTAGAGTGCTTCAGACAGAGCCTGCAGAATATCATTAGTAATTTTCCTGATCATGTCGTTGTAATAGGGGGTGACTTCAACTTGCCAGGTATTGATTGGGAGTGTTATGCCATCGAAACTTGTGCAAGAGACAAGGAATCGTGTGGCACTGTTGTGGATGTCTTTTCCGAAAATTACCTTGAGCAGATAGAGAACCAACTCGTGAAGGTAACGTCTTAGACCTCCTGGCAACAAACAGAGCTGAACTTATCGAATCAGTCAACGCAGTGGAAAGTATCAGTGATCACAAGGCTGTGACAGCATCTATGACGACGAGTTCTAGAAGGAATGTTAAGAAATGTAACAAGATATATTTCCTCAGCAAGGATGACATGATACAATTTCCAGAATATCTCAACAGTCAGCATCAAATACCAGGTGATGAGGACGAAGATGTGGAGAACAAATGGAAAAAATTCAAAGGCATCGTTCAATATGCCCTAGACAAGTATGTTCCGAGTAAGGTTTTAAGGGATGGGAAAGATGGCTAAAATGGTTCAAATGGTTCTGAGCACTATGGGACTTAACATCTATGGTCGATAGTCCCCTAGAACTTAGAACTACTTGAACCTAACTAACCTAAGGACAGCACACAACACCCAGTCATCACGGGGAAAGATCGACCATGATTTAATAGTCTTGTTAGAAAAGCGCTACGTAAACAAAGAGCACTTCATCTCAGATTCAAGAGAAGTAAAAACCTAGCTGACAAATAAAAGCTGGACGAAGCGAAAATGAGCGTAAGGAGAGCAATGAGAGAAGCGTTAAATGATTTCGAAAGTAAGACGTTGTCAATCGACCTGAGTAAAAACCCTTAGTGATTTTGGTCGTACGTAAAATCAGTAAGTGGGTCAAAATCATTTATTAATTCTCTCAGCGACCACACCGGCACCGAAACGGAAGATAACAGAGAGAGGGCCGAAATACTGAATTCGGTCTTCCGAAGTTGTTTCATCGCGGAAGATCGTAACACTGTCCCTCCTTTCAGTCGTCGTGCGAACGTCGAAATGGCAGATATTGAAATAACCGATCGCGGAACTGAAAAGCTTAGTAGTGGAAACGCTTCAGGACCAGATGATATACCTATAAGATTCTATAACGATTTTGAGAAAGAACTTGCTCCCCTTCTAGCAGTAATTTATCGTAGATCGCTTGAGCAAAGAAAGGTACCAATCGACTAGAAAAAAATTACAGGTCATTCACGTATTTAAGAAAGGCCGTAAGACAGATCCACACAATTGTAGCCCTATATCGTTGACATCAATCTGTTGTAGAATTATGGAACATGTTTTATGCTCAAGAAATATGATGTTTTTGGAAAATGAACATCTCCTCTATAAAAATCAACATGGTTTCCGCAAACAGAGATCCTGCGAAACTCAGCTCACTCAGTTCCTCCATGAGACCCACAGCGCAGTGGACAACGGCGCTCAGGTTGATGCCGTGTTCATTGATTTCAGTAAGGCATTTGACACCGTCCCGCATTGCCGTTTAATGAAAAAAAAAGAATAGGTTACGGAGTATCGGAGCAGACCTGCGATTGGATTCAAGACTTTCTTGCAGATAGAACTCAACTCGTCGCTCTTAACGGAACTAAATAGACAGAGGTAAAGGTAATATCCAGATTACCACAGGGAAGTGCGATAGGACCGTTGCTGTTCACAATATATATAAATGGTCTAGTAGAAAGCGTCGGATGCTCTTTAAGGCTATTCGCAGATGATGCAATTGTTTATACCAAAGTAGCAACGCCAGAAGGTAGTAAGAATTTGCAGAACTACCTGCAGAGAATTGATGAATGGTGCAGACTCTGGCAGTTGACCCTGAACGTAAATAAATGTAAGATATTGCGCACATAGGAAAAGAAATCCACTACTGTACAGCTACACTATTGATGACAAACAGCTGGAGACAGCGTCTGCCGTAAAATATCCAGCGTAACTATCCAGAGCGACCTTAAGTGCAATGACCATATAAAACAGATAGTGGGAAAAGCAGAAACAAGACTCAGATTCATCGAAGAATGTTAAGGAAATGTAACTCATCCACGAAAGAAGTGGCTTATAAGGCGCTTGTTCGCCCGATTCTTGAGTATTGTCCATCTATCTGGGATTCCTTTCGGATAGGACTGATAGAGGAGTTAGAGAAGATCCAACGAAGAGCGGCGCGTTTCGTCACTGGATCGTTTAGCTGGCGAGAGAGCGTTACGGAGATGCTAAACCAACTCCACTGGCAGACGTTACAAGAGGGACGTTGTGCATCACGGAGAGATTTACTATTGAAATTTCAGGACAGCATTTTTCAGGAGGAGTCAGACAACTTATTACTTCCCCCGACATACAACTCGCGTAATGACTATGAGGAGAAAATTCGAGAAATTCGAGTCAGTACAGAGGCTTACCGACAATCATTCTTCCCACGCACTATTCGCGAGTGGAACAGGGTTGGGGGGATCAGATAGTACTACCGAAAGTACCATCCGACACACATCATTAGGTGGCTTACGGAGTATGATGTAGATGTAGGTGCCCCGCTATAGCGTACTTATTATTACTCAATTCCTCAACAAAAATAAATTTACTAACACTGGCCTAATGTAGGAGCATCTGTCTGCTTAGTCAGTTTCCTCCAATAAATAACAAAACAGCAAGAATAATATATTAGTTGAAAGTTCAAAATTGTTTGATCATAAGTTGCTACGTTTCTATTTTAAATTTATTGATAGTAAGAGAAAATATAAATCTCCAGGAACATGTCTAACTAGTAATTTCTATTATGCATGAAGTCCTTATTAAAAGAGGTCGCATTTGAAAGAAAAAATATATGTTTTACAATGATCTCTGATGTTTTAAGACCAATTATACATACGGGGACTCGGACGGCAGCCACAGCACACACTTCGACAACACACGGGACGCTCGTAGCTTCTATTGTCAGCTGCTATGGTGGTGGCAAATACACATTAGCGCGCCGGCTTTAGTCTACAGGGCCCAGTACTTCCCTGAAAAAGGTCTTTGAGGGGCACTTTGTTGGCGACAAGAGCATATTTTAATCGGAAAGTGTACAGTCCGTGACTTAAAACAGATATGAATTTCATCATTGACGATGATCTTTCATCAATTGCGATGGTTTTTTTATCAGTTGAGGAGGGCTTAGAACTTTAGCTAGCCACTCCAATTGTTACTCTGCGGCATTCTGTAACCTATAACACAGCTTTTATACACTCATGTTCAGAAAAAAACAGAATACCTTGAACGACTAGAGACAGGACGTTCATATTCACAGGACATGTACATTAATATGTTCTGCAGAAATGATCTGAATTTCAGTCAGCTCGGTTCATCGTGTGTCCTGTTGCCTCGTAGGCCCAGGGTCCGCCATGGGCTCTGATAACTTGTTCCAGGCGTGATGGTATTGACGAATATAAGACGCGAATGGCGTCCTGTGGTATAGACATCCATGCTGCATTCACTTGGTTCCAGAGTTCTTTGTGGTGACTAGCATTGGGTCATAGTGCTGCACCCGTCGTTTCACCATATCCCACACATTTTCAATTGTCGACAAGTCTGGTGATCTGGCGGGACAGGGCAAAACGCTGACATCCTGTGACAGCAAGAAGGCAGCAACATGTGGTCGTGCATTGTCTTGCTGAAAATGGCGTCTGGGGCGTTGCGCAGAAGGGGTATGGCTACGGGTCGCAGGATGTCGTTATTTAGGTCACACTGGTCACAGTGCCCTGGACACGCACCTTCTGTGATTTTTGGTTGTACCCAATAACACGCCACGCATTAAGGCCTTGAGTTGGCGCTGTATGTCTTGCGAGAATGCAGTCACTGTGATGACTCTCCTCCTGCCTGCGGCGAACCAAAATGAGGCCATCAATTTCAAACAGACAAAGCCTGAATTCGTCCGAAAACACTAGATGATGCCTTTCCTGTCTCCAGTGAGGTCGTTCCGTACGCTATTTCGTTCTAGCATGTTTCTGTGCATACGTCAAAGGTAGGTGGAAAAGTGGACGACCCGAACGTAACCCATGCCGTAATATGTGTTACACTGTAACGTCAGAGCCGAGGAGGACGCAGGTCCATCCTGCAATGCCATTCTGACGAGGTGTCAGGGAGTGGTCTGGGTGATCCGACCTGACCCAACTCGTCATGTACTGCGGCCGTCCGTGAACCATTCTGCGTACACTCGTTGCACTCCCGAAATACTTCGTCCCAAACCAGCAGCAATTTCCTGGATGGCTGCATGACATTCTTTCATGCCAACAATGCGGCCTCTTTCAAACTCACTGATTAGAAGGTAGGCCGGCCGATGTGGCCGAGCGGTTCAAGGCGCTTCAGTTGGGAACCGCGCGACGGCTACGGTCGCAGGTTCGAATCCTGCCTCGGGCATGGATGTGTGTCATGTCCTTAGGTTAATTAGGTTTAAGTAATTCTAAGTTCTAGGGAACTGTTGACCTCAGATGTTAAGTCCCATAGTGCTCAGAGCCATTTGATTAGAAGGTACGCCCGCATCTCGTGGTCGTGCGGTAGCGTTCTCGCTTCCTACGCCCGGGTTCCCGGGTTCGATTCCCGGCGGGGTCAGGGATTTTCTCTGCCTCGTGATGGCTGGGTGTTGTGTGCTGTCCTTAGGTTAGTTAGGTTTAAGTAGTTCTAAGTTCTAGGGGACTGATGGCCATAGATGTTAAGTCCCATAGTGCTCAGAGCCATTTGAACCATTAGAAGGTACGGTTCACGCATACGTCTGCGAAGCATCCTGCACGTTTGCTCAAGTCACACTGATCAATTACCGTCAGTTTATAACGACAACGAGAGCCACAAGCACATTTTACCGGTAAGTGATGTTGCACCTTATGACGTCCCCTCTCCGCCGCATGCTGGTGTTGTCGACGCCGTGGAGCTGTTACTGCTACAACTCGGTCGGTGGAGTCGAGACGCGATGGACGATGATGGATGTCTCCGTCGGTTAACGAGCGACGTGATCTGAAAAAGCTCTTAAGAAATCGTTCCTCGCGTAGTTAGTCAAGTTTGATTCCGAGTCTGCACAGTTTCCTTATTCATGCGAACTGCGCACTCTGGCTGTCTCTTATGGTTTGAAGCTGAATTATTATGTGCCCGGTTAGTACTTTAGTGCAGTAATTGATGGATCTTCCCTCATACGCATCGTCCACATCACTAAAAGCGAGGAAAAAGTTTAATTGCAGATCGTATTGGTCGTTGTTTGTTCGTTGCTAAGTAAAATTGTTCGCTCCATATGGCGCGAGCTCCACAGATACTCTTTAACAATGTCTTAATTATATTGCGTCGTAATATTATGTATGTCTAAACCTTCCCTGTCACAACTAACAGTCCACGAATTTACTTCCAAGTTAAATAGTCACTGTTCATTAACTTTTGATGAGCAGTTACCAAATATTCATAGAATGATGGAGGCGACACGTTGAATTTCCACTTTTGATGAACAATTTTATTGTTCCATTTCGCTAAATGCTTTATAAACATCACGCCACACGCACACACGGTTAATTAGCACTGGCAGTTCTGTTAGTTTCAAGTATCGTGACAATTAAGACAGCTTTAACCCTCGGCATAATTGTATCTTCTTCATGTATTCGTGTCAATGCCTCCTACTAGAGACTAAACGATTATTATAGTCTTTTGAAACTTTGTCCATTCCTTTCTATAAGTTCACGTATATGCATGTCGAGTCAAATATTGCCTGCTTCCGTTAATAAAGTCCAACAACTCGGTGTATACAGTCAGCATACTATCTCGGTTCAAGTCTCTAAGTCTGAATATCAGTTCACAAAATCCATGCGTCTACGTTACGAAACAACGACTCTTGAAAGTAAAACAATCTCGTCGCGCTCCGTTCGCTCAACTATGACAAGAGCTGCTCTCGTATAACTTGATAGCACGTTAGCTAGCGAGCGAATTACTTTCTCCGTGAGTGAGTATTGTAGACGCGTTGAATTTCTTCGTTGCGTTTACAACTCTCTTCCACATGAAAGTTATCTCTGACCGACATTTCTTTGGACTTAACTTTCATGGTATTAATTTGCAATTATTACTTAGATGTTTGGCATATAACTAAAGATGACATTCCTTTCTTCTTCCTTTCTACCAAAACACACTCTGTAATGCTTAATGTTGGTGTTTATCAAGATTTTCTGGTGTTATATCATCGGCAAAGTTATCGTACCAGTCAGGATATCTTTTCCCTACTGGCCGACGGAATCAAATGCTAATTATTTCTGGAAACGTACTTACGTACATGTAAAGTGAATATGGATGTCCTATCTCTAGTACTTCGAGGCGTTCTGTTTTTCTTTTCTGAACATGAGTATATTTGCATCAGAAGATGCAACTCAAAAGCTGCGAAACCGATTGTGTGGGTATGTAAGCGACCTGTACAAATACAGCTACAGCGCTAGATAGGACATTTCATTCAGTTTCATTTGAATGGTTTTAACACCTGTATTTTATAAAACAGTTCATTGTATGAAGTGTCAAGCTGTCATGTATATTTTAGCTTTGATTCCACCAGTCATAAAATCATCTGTATTGTAAAGATACACCACTAGCCATTAAAATTGCTACACCACGATGATGATGTGCTACAGACGCAAATTTTAACCGACAGGAAGAAGATGCTGTGATATGCAAATCATTAGCTTTTCAGAGCGTTCACACAAGGTTGGCACCCGTGGCGACACCTACAACGTGCTGACACGAGGAAAGTTTCCAACGGGTTTCTCATACACAAACAGCGGTTCACCGGCCTTACCTGGTGAAACGTTGTTGTGATGCCTCGTGTAAGGAGCAGAAATGCTTACCATCACGTTTCCGACTTTGATAAAGGTCGGATTGTAACCTATTGCGATTCCGGTTTATCGTACCGTGACATTAGTGCTCGCGTCGGTCGAGATCCAGTGACTGTTAGCAGAATATGGAATCGGTGAGTTCAGGAGGGTAATACGGAACGCCGTGCAGGATCCCAACGGCCTCGTATCACTAGCAGTTGAGATGACAGGCATCTTATCCGCATGGCTGTAACGGAACGTGCAGCCACGTCTCGATCTCTGAGTGAACAGATGGGGACGTTTGCAAGACAACAACCATCTGCGCGAACAGTTCTTCGACGTTTGCAGCAGCACGAACTATCATCTCGGAGACCATGGCTGCGTTTACCCTTGACGCTGCATCACAGACAGGAGCGCCTGCGATGGTGTACTCGACGACGAACCTGGGTGCACGAATGGCGAAACGTCATTTTTTCGGATGAATCCAGATTCTGTATATAGCATCATGATTGTTGCATCCGTGTTTGGCGACAACGCGGTGAACGCACATTGGAAGCGTGTATTCGTCACCGCCATAGTGGCGTGTCAACCGGCGTGATGGTATGAGGTGTCATTGGTTACACGTCTCGGTCACGTCTTGTTCGCATTGACGGCACTTTGAGCAGTGGACGTTACATTTCAGATGTGTTACGGCCCGTTGCTCTACCCTTCATTCGATCCCTGTGAAACCCTACATTTCAGCAGGATAATGCACGACCGCATGTTGCCGGTCCTGTACGACCCTTTCTGGATACAGAAAATGTTCGACTGCTGCCCTGGCCAGCACATTCTCCAGATCTCTCACCAATTGAAAACGTCTGGTCAATGGTGGCCGAGCAACTGGCTCGTCACAATACGCCAGTCACTACTCTTGATGAACTGTGGTATCGTGTTGATGTTGCATGGGCAGCTGTACCTGTACACGCCATCCGAGCTCTGTTTGACTCAATGCCCAGGCGTATCAAGGCCGTTATTACGGGCAGAGGTGGTTGTTATGGGTACTGATTTCTCAGGATCTATGCACCCAAATTACGTGAAAATGTAATCACATGCCAGTCTAGTACAATATATTTGTCCAATGAATACCCATTTATCATCTGCATTTCTTCTTAGTGTACCAGTTTTAATGGCCAGTAGTGTAATAGGACATAAATACTACTTTTCGCAGGCTTCGAAGCAGTGGATTGTGTGAAATAAACGTCTCCATATTATGCTTTTTCAGAGTTTTCGCCCATATTTTACACGAAAATACTTTGTTCCCTGAGTTTATTAGCCGCGGGTTTTTAGTGGATAGGTTTTTAAATATTTCGAGAAAAATTCGATCAGTACTAGAACTTATGTCCCTTCTCTCGTAGACCTAAGTAATGATCCTCGTAGAAAAAAAAAGGCTATTGTTTGTTTCGTGCTGCTTCACAGTGACTAACTTTGTTTTCTCAAACTTCACATGTTTTCAGTAAGCGTGTAGCCTCCACCTTCCTAATAGGCCTACTGGATTGTCATACAACTGACCGTGTTCGCATATGCCTAATGAAATTTTGCTGTGAGTAATGCTATCGTTACCGAAGGAAAATAACACCGATTAGTTAGAGGAAAGTACAATAGACCCTTCTGAAGGACGCATCTATTCTAAACCTAATCTAAATGCTGACGATAATTTTGAAACGGGTGGAATATACAGCAATCGCTCACGTATCACACTGGAGGATAAAGGGTACCATGTAATATTTACTACAAAAATTTCCGATAGTAGAAAGGAAACACTTCTGAAATACTACATTTTTAAAGTAAAATTAAATGAAGTTATTGGTTAAATAACTTCCTTATGTAAAAAAATTAGTTCCAGTAGCCTCGCCGGCCGGAGTGGCCGAGCGGTTCTAGGCGCTACAATCTGGAACCGCGCCACCGCTACGGTCGCAGGTTCGGATCCTGCCTCGGGCATGGATGTGTGTGACGTCCTTAGGTTAGTTAGGTTTAAGTAGTTCTAAGTTCTACGGGACTGATGACCTCAGAAGTTAAGTCCCATAGAGCTCAGAGCCATTTGAACCAATTTTTTCAGTAACCTCAGTGTAACGTAATGCAAAATTTAGAAAAGTGTAAGCAATTTTTCTTTTCATTATTGAAAGATTGAATTGATTTCCCTATAAGTAAATGAACAACTGATTTTACTTTTAAAATAACAACAATAAAATACGTACCAATCCGTCACAAGTCATTCCTGTGATTTCCTGTCAGGAAGGTCGCAGTTCGTAGTAATAGACGGTAAATCATCGACTAAAACTGAAGTGATATCAGGTGTTTCCCAGGGAAGCGTCCTGGGACCTCTGCTGTTCCTGACCTGTATAAATGACCTGGGTGACATTCTGAGCAGTTCTCTTAGGTTGTTCGCAGATGATGCTGTAATTTACCGTCTAGTAAGGTCATCCGAAGACCAGTATCAGTTGCAAAGCGATTTAGAAAAGATTGCTGTATGGTGTGGCAGGTGGCAGTTGACGCTAAATAACGAAAAGTGTGAGGTGATCCACATGAGTTCCAAAAGAAATCCGTTGGAATTCGATTACTCGATAAACAGTACCATTCTCAAGGCTGTCAATTCAACTAAGTACCTGGGTGTTGAAATTACGAACAACTTCAGTTGGAAAGACCACATAGATAATATTGTGGGGAAGGCGAGCCAAAGGTTGCGTTTCATTGGCGGGACACTTAGAAAATGCAACAAGTCCACTAAAGAGACAGCTTACACTACACTCGTTCGTCCTCTGTTAGAATATTGCTGCGCGGTGTGGGATCCTTCCCAGGTGGGATTGACGGAGGACATCGAAAGGGTGCAAAAAAGGGCAGCTCGTTTTGTATTATCACGTAATAGGGAAGAGAGTGTAGCAGATATGATACGCGAATTGGGATGGAAGTCATTAAAGCAAAGACGTTTTTCGTCGCGGCGAGATCTATTTACGAAATTTCAGTCACCAACTTTCTCTTCCAAATGCGAAAATATTTTGTTGAGCCCAACCTACATAGGTAGGAATGATCATCAAAATAAAATAAGAGAAATCAGAGCTCGAACAGAAAGGTTTAGGTGTTCGTTTTTCCCGCGCGCTGTTCGGGAGTGGAATGGTAGAGAGATAGTATGATTTTGGTTCGATGAACCCTCTGCCAAGCATTTAAATGTGAATTGCAGAGTAATCGTATAGATGTATATGTAGATTCGCAAAGCTAATGGAGAACAAATGAATGGAATGAACTGAGGCAGAAAATGTAGACTGAAATACACACAAAACTGGCTGTAAATAATTAATCAATTTTAGTATTCTTACGACACTCGGTGACTGCATGAAAGGGAAAGGGTCCCTGCCTGGCAATAATGTCTGAGGACAATGACGACACAGGTGCCCTACAGGTTTTAACTACTGCAAGTTATTATTCAGGTTAGTCATGCTTAGTGAAAGAAGTGCAACTGGGTAAAGCCTCTACATTACTATATCTCTCACTTGGCAGTCTTACGACGTTGTGGCTGTGCGCACGACGAACACTCTAGCTGACGACAATGCTGAGCTACCGCTGCTGCTGCTGTCTGAGAACCGCGAGTCGCCTCCAGAGCCACGGATATTTATGGAGCAGG
This sequence comes from Schistocerca cancellata, assembly GCF_023864275.1. Classification (NCBI taxonomy): domain Eukaryota; kingdom Metazoa; phylum Arthropoda; class Insecta; order Orthoptera; family Acrididae; genus Schistocerca; species Schistocerca cancellata. The sequence goes on along the minus strand of NC_064626.1, from coordinate 1,137,607,694 downwards.
CAGTGGTTAGAACTGCAGCTTCCTCCGCCTGTCCACTCCAGCCGTGCTCTCAATACTCGCGGGTTAACGAATCAGTCGCGAATACACCGGCGCGGGCGTAGCTGCACACCGCATCTGCGTGGGCGCTCAGCACACACTTCCGCACTCTTTCATCGCTCAAGCTGTTCTGCTTTCTCTCTGCTCGCAACGCGACAGACACTCTCCATGCGCAAAGATAAACAAAGGCACGGCTAGAGCCATTTCGTCGTTGCTATCGATACATTTAAAAAAAAGTTGCGTTGGCTATTACCCAGCAGTTTTCAATATGTTCATAATAATTACAATCAATTATATTCAGTCAGAAATAAATACACTATTACACCGATTACGTATTAAATATAGTTTCTGTAATAAAGCTTACAGATTCAGAATCAGAAGCACAGTACAGGTTATCAACGGATGTTAAACGACGAAAATTTTGGATGGTGCAGAAGGTATTTTATCTACATATTCCGTGTTACAAGTGCCACACCCACTCGGCCATGCTGTCAAACGTAAGATATGGTGTTCCATTTCAGCTACTCTAACCAATGTATGTTTGATTGTACACAATTTTTAACCCGTTTTGTGTTTATTAGTTCATCTACAGGGTGTTACAAAAAGGTACGGTCAAACTTTCAGGAAACATTCCTCACACACAAAGAAACAAAATATGTTATGTGGACATGTGTCCGGAAACGCTTAGTTTCCATGTTAGAGTTCATTTTATTACTTCTCTTCAAATCACATTAATCATGGAATGGAAACACACAGCAACAGAACGTACCAGCGTGAATTCAAACACTTTGTTACAGGAAATGTTCAAAATGTCCTCCGTTAGCGAGGATACATGCATCCACCCTCCGTCGCATGGAATCCCTGCTGTGCTGATGCAGCCCTGGAGAATGGCGTATTGTATCACAGCCGTCCACAATACGAGCACGAACAATCTCTACATTTGGTACCGGGGTTGCTTAGACAAGAGCTTTCAAATGCCCCCATAAATGAAAGTCAAGAGGGTTGAGGTCAGGAGAGCGTGGAGGCCATGGAATTGGTCCGCCTCTACCAATCCATCGGTCACCGAATCTGTTGTTGAGAAGCGTACGAACACTTCGACTGAAATGTGCAGGAGCTCGATCGTGCATGAACCACATATTGTGTCGTACATGTAAAGGCACATGTTCTAGCAGCACAGGTAGAGTATCCCGTATGAAATCATGATAACGTGCTCCATTGAGTGTGGGTGCAAGAACATGGGGCCCAATCAAGACATCACCAACAATGCCTGCCCAAACGTTCACAGAAAATCTGTGTTCATGACGTGATTACACAATTGCGTGCGGATTCTCGTCAGCCCACACATATTGATTGTGAAAATTTACAATTTGATCACGTTGGAATGAAGCCTCATCCGTAAAGAGAACATTTGCACTGCAATGAGGATTGACACATTGTTGGATGAACCATTCGCAGAAGTGTACCCGTGGAGGCCAATCAGCTGCTGATAGTGCCTGCACACGCTGTACATGGTACGGAAACAACTGGTTCTCCCGTAGCACTCTCCATACAGTGACGTGGTCAACGTTGCCTTGTACAGCAGCAACGTCTCTGACACTGACGTTAGGGTTACCGTCAACTGCACGAAGAATTGCCTCGTCCATTGCAGGTGTCCTCGTCGTTCTAGGTCTTCCCCAGTCGCGAGTCATAGGCTGGAATGTTCCGTGCTCCCTAAGACGCCGATCAATTGCTTCGAACGTCTTCCTGTCGGGACACCTTCGTTCTGGAAATCTGTCTCGATACAAACGTACCGCGCCACGGCTATTGCCCCGTGCTAATCCATACATCAAATGGGCATCTGCCAACTCCGCATTTGTAAACATTGCACTGACTGCAAAACCACGTTCGTGATGAACACTAACCTGTTGATGCTACGTACTGATGTGGTTGATGCTGGTACTGTAGAGCAATGAGTCGCATGTCAACACAAGCACCGACGTCAACATTACCTTCCTTCAATTGGGCCAGCTGGCGGTGAATCGAGGAAGTACAGTACATACTGACGAAACTAAAATGAGCTCTAACATGGAAATTAAGCGTTTCAGGACACATGTCCACATAACATCTTTTCTTTATTTGTGTGTGAGGAATGTTTCCTGAAAGTTTGGCCGTACTTTTTTGTAACACCCTGTATACAGTGCTCCACTCTGTGACACGTATAGGTTCTTAATTTCTGCTTTCCGGCACATTCATCCTCCATCATTACTAATGATGTACACTGGACGATGTTCCTCTGTCACAGCAAGTTTCTTAGTACCTTGCTGGTAGATACCTCCTGTGTTACCCTTCACATTGGACACATACTGGTTTTTGATACTGGTAGTTGTACCTTCTGTTGTTCAAGTTTCAGTGGTAGGCGAGAGAGCACAACCATGTACTCACTTGGTATGCACTTTGTCTCGAAATGGAACTCTTGCAGTTGGAGTTTTGTGGAGCACTGATGGTGATATAGGGATAGATTTGTAGGCATCATCCTCATGTTTTCCACTTGTTGCAGAGCAAACCATTCAGCAGAGAAGAAACAAAGATGGAATACCGTCATGCCGGACGCAGCGACGTCTCCAAGGAAGCGGACATTGCAGCCCCAATGACGAATCCCCAACAGTACAGAAGAGACAACATTAAATATGCGCACTATGGAATACAACTCCAATCTAGAGGCTTTACGTAAGTATCAAAGCCGTGAAAATCAAATGCATTGCATCAGAAGCCGCGATTCTGGACGGTATGGAGACTTCTCAATCTGTGAACTTCCGAAGTTCCAATACTCCTCACACCAGTCGCGAAACATATTGAAGAATATTCAACAAGTACCAGATTACCGAAGATCAACAGCTGATAAAATTCTTTGTCTGAAATTAAAGGTTGAGCGTATCTATGTCGTGAGAAGAGTAAAGCATTACCGTGGGATTACGCCGATTCGATCAGGTAATTAATCTTTCTTATGAAGAGGCTGGAGCTCGATTGTCTGGTGTCCTTCTGGCATCCTTTGCGTCATAGCGCTTGCTAGTTATTTCCATGTCGCATGAGTCATGAGTCAACTTGTCTCTTGTTTGTATGAATGGTATATTTTTCTCAGACAGCAAGGGGTTTCACACAAATTGTTAACGATTACTTTGTATTTAAATTTTAGTTATTAATGTTCATCTGTATTTAACCTGATTGTCATCTTTGATTAATTCTCTTCACTTCTTTCGATCATCGTTATGTTCCTATTAATTCCTACTGGTGACAGACTGTGGTGTTTTCTCCTTCCTAACGTGTTAAGTTTATTGTGAGATAAGAAAATAAAATATTGACGAAGGAAGGAAACACCATATTGTTAGCAAGAAAAGGAATGCCTATAGCTATAAAATTTACAAATGATGAGGTCCCATACTCCGAGGAGCGTAGGGAACGATGCGGGAGACACACACCGCCGACTAGGCCTTCCTCCGACCGTAATGGGGATAAATGATGACGATGATGACAACACAACACTCAGTCATCTCGAGATAGAGAAAAATCCCTGACCCCACCGGAAATCGAACCCTTGACCCCGTGCGTGGAAAGCGAGAACGCTACCGCAAGACCACGAGCGGCGGGCAAATGATGTATTGAGCTTCAAACAGTTTTCTTGCAGCATGAACTGATTTTGTAACAAATTACCTTTTCGGTCATATTAGGCCACATTCAGAAGCAGTGTCGCAGCCATACTGTAACAGTTGTGGAGTTGTTGGGAACCACGAACAGGGCTATGGGAATAAGAAATGGAATGGGCCAGGGAGTAACAGTCGATCATTAAACACCAACAGGAACTCCATATCCACCAGAAGCTGTTCTCAGTATATTTCAGTGCAGAAGTCGTCGTCGGTAAGTGGTGAGTTTGTCCTTCTTAATTTTCAATGCAACGAAGTAATTTGCGCAATAGTAATAATTACAATCGGACTTCGGTAGAAACATGGACTGCATGGTCTGACGAACTTTGAAATGTGAAAACGATAGCGCGCTTATGGCGCGTCGTCGTTGAATCATCAAACCGACAAATTCCAACTGATTTAAAAGGCGGAAATGGGAAAAATGTTCACAAAAGATTTCATTAGCAGGAATTCTGGGTTATGCACTCTATTACCAAAGAAACTGCGAACAAGTTAAAAATGGGTGTTGTTTGAGAACGTAATTCACATTGTAAACTAATACAACCTTCTAGTAGTGAGACCTGGATTAGATTAGATTAGATTAGATTAATACTTGTTCCATAGATCATGAATACGACACTTCGTAATGATGTGGAACGTGTCAGGTTAATAAAAGATGTCTGTACAAAATATTACATTACACAAAATATTGCATGACACTAATGCTTAAGTTGATTTTTTTCCCCTTAATTTATATCTAAAAATTCAGCCAATGAGTAGAAGGAGTTGTCATCTAGAAATTCTTTTAATTTATTTTTAAATGTTGGTTGGCTATCTGTCAGGCTTTTGATGCTGTTTGGTAGGTGATCAAATACTTTTGTGGCAGCATAATTTACCCCTTTCTGTGCCAAAGTCAGATTTAACCCTGCATAGTAAAGATCATCCTTTCTCCTGGTGTTATAGCTATGCACACTGCTATTAATTTTGAACTGGGTTGGATTATTAACAACAAATTTCTTAAGTGAATATATATACTGTGAGGTTACTGTGAGCATCCCTAGATCATTAAATAGATGTCTGCAGGATGACCGTGGGTGGGCTCCAGCAATTATTCTGATTACACGTTTATGAGCAATGAATATTTTTCTACTCAACGATGGATTACCCCAGAATATGATGCCATACGAAAGCAGTGAATGAAACTAGGCATAGTAAGCTAATTTACTGAGATTCTTATCACCAAAATTTGCAATAACCCTAATAGCATACGTAGCTGAACTCAGACGTTTCAGCAGACCATCAATGTGTTGCTTCCATTTTAGCCTCTCATCATAGGACATACCTAAAAATTTTGAAAATTCTACCTTAGCTACAGACTTCTGTTCAAAGTCTATATTTATTACTGGAGTTGTGCCATTTACTGTACGGAGCTGTATATACTGTGTTTTATCAAAGTTTAAGGGGAGTCCGTTTGCTGAGAACCACTTAATAATTTTGTGAGAAACATCATTTACAATTACATCACTTAGTTCTCGGTTTTTGGATGTTATTACTATACTTGTATCATCAGAAAAAAGAACTAACTTTGCATCTTCATCAATGTGGAATGGTAAGTCATAATTGTATATCAGGAACAGTAAAGGACCTAAGACCGAACCCTGTGGGACCCCGTACTTGATAGCCCCCCAGTTTGAGGAATCAGCTGTTGTTTTAACATTACATGAACCACTTATTTCAACTTTCTGCATTCTTCCAGTTAAGTATGAATTAAACCATTTGTGCACTGCCTCCCTTAAACCATAATGATGTAGCTTATCTAAAAGATAAGAGGAGAAGAAGAAAAAGGAAAACTGAATAACATTACGATTTCGTTTATTTTTCAACAAAACAACATCGCAAATAAGACAGATACTTGAGACATTAACAGGAAGTAAATATTATGGGAAATAACTGTGTCTGTAATATCGTTGAAATATAATGTTTTGCTTCAAGTCCTTAACTACTCCAGAATCGACCCATCGTAACTGAAAAGAAGCGTAATATAACAAATCAACAGCACTCATATCTATCTGAGTGAGTAGGTTGGTGATAGGTATGAAACATCGTCGGGAACTGTATTAAACAGTTTCTCCAAAAATTGTTTTGAGCCATTAGTTCAGCAGCCCACAGGAAGTGTAAATGGTGGCGAAAACGTACTTCATCTCTTAGCAACGAATAGTCCTGACTAAATAGGGACCATCATGAAGGCTACAGAAGTTAGTGAGCATAAGGTAGTCGTGGCGAGACTGATCACCGCAACATCTAAATACACCAAACACAAACACAAAATAAATCTATTTAGAAAAGAACGTAAAAATTCACTTGATGCCTTCCTCGCAGTTAGTCTCCATTTCTCCCAACTAACTATGTAAGTGTAGGCCAGCAGTGGCTTAAATTCACAGAAACAGGATCGGGAGCAGTTGAGAGATTTATACCAAAGAATTTAATAAAAGACGGTAGTGGTTCCCCAAGGTACACAAAACAGGTCAGAACACTGTTGCAGAAGCAACGAAAAAAGCATCCCAAATTTAAATAAAGAACCAAAAAGGCACAAGTTTTCCAATTCAGGTGATGTTTTACCGAAACTCGGGAGATAGCTCGTTCTTCAAGGCGAGACCTGTCTCGAAATCGAACAGAAAAGGCAAAGAGATTCTGGTCATACGTAAAGCACACAAACGGCAAGACACAATCAATACTTTCACTGCATAATTCCAGTAGTAATATTACCGACCACAGCGTCACTAAAGGGAAGTTACTAAACCCAGTTTTCCAAAATTCCTTTACCAAATAAGACGAAGTAAATATTTCACAAATGAAGTCAAGAGCAGTTGGCAACATTAACTTAGAAGTAAATATCATCGGTGTAGCGAAATACGTTAAATCAATTAACAAAGGCAAGCCTTCCAGTGCAAATAGCATAGCAATTAGGTTCCTTTCAGAACATGCCAATGCAATAGCCCCATACTTTGCAGCCATACACATCCGCTCGCTACACGAAAGACTCGTACCTCTGAACAGGAAAGTTGCACAGGTCACACCTACACTCAAGAAAGGAAATAGGAGTAATCCGATGAATTACAGACTCATATCACTGACTTCGAGTGCAGTAGGATTTTGGAACACATAATGTGTTCAAACGTGACGAAATTCCTCGGAAGTAAACTGTCTATTGTCACAGTATGAATTCAGAAAATATCGTTCTTTTGAAAGACACGTGGCTTTTATTCGTGCGGAGTGATGAGTGCTATCGATAGGAGATCTCAGATTTATCCCATATTTCTAGATTTCCAGAAGGCTCTTGGCACCATTTCTCACCATTTCTCAAATTACATGCCTACTGAGTATCGTGACAGTTGTGCGACTGAATTCGTCATTTGCTTTCAGAAAGGTCACAGTACGTAGTAATTGATGGAAAGTCATCGAGTTAAACAGAAGTGATATCTGGCGTTCCGCAAGGAGGCGTTTTGGGCGCTCTCCTGCTCGTGAAATGAAATGAGCGTGTGGCATCGTTGGCCGGGAGGCCCCTTCCGGGGAAGATCGGCCAGCAAGTGCAAATCTTATTTCAGTCGACGCCACATTGGGCGACTTGCACACCGGCGATGAGGATGAAATGATGGTGAGCACAACCCAACGCCCAGTCCCAGAGCGGAGAAAATCTCCAACCCGGCCCAATCGTACCCGGGCTCGCTCGCATGGGAGGCGAGCACGTTGCCACACAGCCAAGCAGGCGGACTCTCCTGATCCTAATCTGCACTGAAGAGTCAAAGAAACTGGTACACCTGCCTAATACCGTGTGGGGCCCCCGCGAGCAGGCAGGAAGTGCCACAACACGACGTGACATGGACTCGACTAATGTCTGAAGTAGTGCTGGAGGGAATTGACATCATGAATCCTGTAGGGCTGTCCATAAATCCGTAAGAGTGCGAGAGGTTGGAGATCTCTTCTGAACAGCACGCTGCAACGCATGCCAGATATGCTCAATAATGTTCATGTCTGGAGATGCTTAAAGTCAGAAAAGTGTTCCTGGAGCCAGCCTGGTCGTGTGGGGTGTCGCATTGTCCTGCTGCAATTGCCCAAGTCTCTCTGAATGCACAGTGGACGTGAATGAATATAGGTGTAAGGTAGCAGTATTTTGCACCTTACCGTAATATAATAATTGTTGCAAAGACGAGTTAGATATCGGTTATTATGTTATTTATCAGGCAATCAGCCTGTTGAAATTAATATAGGAGTATCAGACGGCATAAGATGCATATTAACTTTAAGAAATTCGCATGTCGGGGTTCAGGTGATATTTTCACGGAGTTTGGCTGGATCGGACGAGCGGCACTGCTCAAAGGCAGCGCAGAGGGGTGCGGAAGTTTACAACCGACCATTACGAGTCGGCATGCGAAAGCGTCCCACTGGGGGAGACGCGCTGCCGGAGCAGGTAGGCACCCATTGCGTGGACAACAGAGGCAGGCCTTCGAGGGACGGCGCCTCGTTGGCGCTGGGCGTTACGCCGACGCCACTATGTCGAGATGAGCTGGCGCCTATGGGAGCCTTCCCACGAATCTTAACGTTTTCTGGGGCTTTCTAAGAAACGCGGTTAAGCTAGTGCAATGACCTTTTCCCGCGCGAGGGCGAACAGAGAGACACGATTGGTGGGTTCAATTTTGAACGGAGTTTCAGTTTGTTTCAGAACATTCTAGACACAGTAAGGCGCAGAATGCTGTAATTGGCTGGAAGAAGCCAGGAAATAATAGTGGGAGCGAACTGTGCTGGTCTAGAGCCATGGGCTTGGCCAGCTCGAAAAATAGCGTGGGGGTGCTGATTTTTGCGGAGGGAAGCTTTTGGAGCTGTTATCGAGGAGAAGCGTCGTAGCTCCTGTAGCGAGCGGTCGTCGTGCTTTCGGCTCTGCTGTAGGAGAGTAAATTATAGTCTGCCAGTTGCAACTGAAACTAGTATTCAGTTAGGGGAACTGTGTTGTTTTATTGATAGAGACAGGCTGATTCCGCCAATAACGGTTGGGAATACTGTCTCCCAGGAAGCACACAGGAGCAGAGCAATTTCCTTGTGCCACACTTTATTAAAAACGTTACTGGATTCCGCCTCTGGGCTGGTGAGTCCCGTTTAACGAGTGCGAGACGATTGGAAAGAAAGCAGAATTAGCTTTTGAATAGGAGTTTACGAACCAGAAGCCTGTTCGCGAAAATAAATTCATTTTGTTGCAATTGAGGCTCCTCGACGAGGCAGATGCCATCGGCAGCTTGCTGACCTGTCCACGATGCTGCATTTGGTAACGTGATGCTCAGTTTCGGCATTTAATCCGATATTACGCACGCCTGTGATTACCAGAGCTCAGTTTTCCAGCCACGCTCTTATTGAGAATTTGTTAATTGCAGTCGGTTTGTCTGACGTATTTTATGCTGTCTGACAAGGGGAGGGAGTGGCAAATAACAAGTACACATGCGTTATCCGACCTTAAGAGTTAGTTTGGGAATTTAAGGGCCATTGCCATTACTAGCTTGATTTTATCACCTATAAATGTATATCATTGTTCAGTTTGATGTTAGGAAGATAATTGTTCAATAAATGTGTTCAATGCTATCCTTGTTTGTTTAGTAGTGATCAGTTCCCTGAACACTATTTAGTTATGAAATATTAATCAAAATTAGTGAAGGGGCAGTTTTAATTAACAGGTTGGGCCTCATAACAGGCCTTCAGCCAGAGCCAACGACCCGATCCAGTAGGCAAAGTGAACAAGAAAAAGCATCCTTGTTAAAACCCACCGACATTTGGCTGACCCGCCTAGGGTCACTAATAATCAATTATTGAAAGAAACCCCTTCCATAGGTGATAAGGCAGGTTGCTTACGTACGTGCCCCCCTCCAGAATCGTATCTAGAAGTATCAGTGGTCTCATATCACTCCAGATGTGCACGCCATTACAGAGACTCCCACAGCTTGAACAGTCCCCTGTTGACATGTAGGGTCCATGGATTCTTGTGGTTGTCTCCATACCCGTCCACGTCAATCTGCTAGATACAATTTGTAACGAGACCAGTCGGACCAGGCAACATATTTCCAGTCATCAACAGTACAATGTCCGTGTTGACGGACCCAGGCGAGGCGTAAAGCTTTGTGTTGTGCAGTCATCAAGGGTACACGAGTGGGCCTTCGGCTCCGAAAGCCCATATCGATGATGTTTCGTTGAATGGTTCGTACAGTGACACTTGTTGATGGCCCGGCATTGAAATGTGCAGCAATTTGCAGAAGGGTTAAACTTCTGTCACGCTGAACGATTCTCTTCAGTCGTCGCTGGTCCCGCTCTTGCAGGATCTGTTTCCAGCAGCAGCGATGTCGGAGATTTGATGTTTTACCGGGGTAGTTGAAATTCAAGCGGAATTAATCTCACACGAACAATTCATCAGTCTGCTAAACCGAGTGCAGTATTTCGTGACGAAATTATTGGCCTGCAAAAGTCATGTGGCGAAATTAATGCCACCATCAAGCTGATTTCTGCTCAATTTGAAATTACTGTTAACGATCTGCATCGGGTGGATTTCAGTCAAAATTTGATACGAGAGAATATTCATTTGTCGACGCATGGACTCTATAATGATAGCTGCTGCTTCAGTGAGAAGATCGACGATTTCACTGTCAACGGACAGTTTAAAGTTTTAAGTCCATGAATTCCCGATGAGGCAGATAAGGTTTTCAAAATAAAATATGTATGTTGGTGACTACACACCGGGAAAATGCTGCTTAACGAAATTTACAACATCTGGAAAGTTCAAAACCAAATTCTCAGGTGAATATTTGAACAAGGATCGACAGGACAACATTTATAATGTACTAAGCAACAGCGCGGAGGCCAAGAATCGTAACTTCATAGCAGTTCTAAAGAAGAATTTAAAGTAAAACAGTAGATAAAAAAACAGTGCGAAGAGAAGGACGAGAATTGTATTTTGAAAAGAGAAAACGGGAATGGAGGAGGAAGAGGAATTTAAGGTTACTACCGAGTGATAACAACTCGTTATGACTTTCTGATCTTTGACTTTTGCAGAAATTCATCACTGTTTTCTTAAGTGAATGTATTTATAGTTACGTAGTTTCACAGGCTCAGATTTTTGTGTGTGACTGTTGTTGACGTGTTTTACGATGCGGTGGCGCGAGTTTTGTTTTACATGACACTCCTAATAAGTTATACACAGGAACCGAGGCGAACGAGAACGGCACGTACGTAAACGAGGGCAGATCTGAGCTTGTTCGCTCACTCAGCACAACAGACAAAATGCCTTTCTAAAGCTTTTAACTTGTTACTGGGTGGTAACGTACTCGCTATCAGTATCTGCTACGAGGGTCACTCCAAAAGAAATGCACACTATTTTTTATTCTACATGTTTGAAAGTTTTACAGTGTGTATATACATCCTTTAGGAACAATATTTTCATTTCTCCACATAATATCCATCCCTCTCAAATGCCTTACGCCATCTTGGAACCAGCGCCTGTATACCCGCACGGTAAAATTCTGGACCAACCTGTTGGAGCCACTGTTTGGCTGCATGCACAAGGGAGTCATCATCTTCAAACCTTGTTGCACGAAGAGAGTCTTTCAGTTTCCCAAAGAGATGATAGTTACATGGAGCCAGGTCAGGACTGTAAGGCGGGTGTTTCAGTGTTGTCCATCCGAGTTTCGTGACCGCTTCCATGGTTTTTTGACTGACATGTGGCCGTGCATTGTCGTGCAACAGCAAAACATCGTGCTTTTTCCGATGAGGTCGAACACGACTCAGTCGAGCTTGGAAGTTTCTTCAGTGTGGTGACATATGCATCAGAATTTATGGTGATTCCACTTGGCATGATGTCCACGAGCAAGAGTCCTTCGGAATCGAAAAACACCGTAGCCATAACTTTTCCAGCACAAGGTGTGGTTTTGAATTTTTTTTCTTGGGTGAATTTGCATGATGCCACCCCATTGATTGCCTCTTCGTCTCTGGTGAAAAATGATGGAGCCATGTTTCATCACCTGTCACAATTCTTCCAAGAAATTCATCTCCACCATTCTCGTACTGTTCCAAATGTTCGCTGCATACCGTTTTTCTTGTTTCTTTGTGAGCCACTGTCAACATCCTGGGAACCCACCTCGCACAAACCTTTTTTAATGACAACACTTTCAGTATTCTGCAAATGCTTCCTTCCCCTATGTCAACGTAGCGTGACAATTCGTTCACTGTGATGTGTCTGTCAGCAATCACCAATTCGTTAACTGGCTCTAAATGGCTCTGAGCACTATGGGACTTAACTGCTGTGGCCATCAGTCACCTAGAACTTAGAACTACTTAAACCTAACTAACCTAAGGACATCACATACATCCATGCCCGAGGCAGGATTCGAACCTGCGCCCGCAGCGGTCGCGCGGTTCCAGACTGTAGCGCCTAGAACAGCTCGGCCACTCCGGCCGGAAATTCGTTAACTCACTGCACATTGTCTGGAGTGTGTGCAGTACGAGGCCTGCCACTGCGAGGACAATCCTCAATATTTCCGCTCCCGCTTTCATCACGTAACCTGCCTGTCCACCGACTAACTGTACTGCGATCGACAACAGCATCTCCATACACCTTTTTTTTTCAACCTCTTGTGCATGTTTCCCACTGTCTCGTTTTCACAGCACAGGAATTCTATAACAGCACGTTGCTTCTGACGAAAGTCGAAAGTAAAGTGTAGCAGCCATCTTGAAGACATGCTGTGACGGCGCCACTCACAGGAACAGGTTGAACTAAGTTTGAAAACAAGCGGGAAATATGTATCTACACACTGTAAAACATTCACACATGCAGAATGAAAACTGTATTTTTACAAAAATAGTGTGCATTTCTTTTGGAGTGACCCTCGTATTATGGAGTCTCACGGATTACTAGTACTGCAACAAAATACACAAATTTGTAATATGTTGTAGTTTAAGATCGACGCTCGATGTAAATGGTATAACGTATTGTTTACAACATCTAGTCTCTTAACTGTCCTCATGTCATACAAGATGTGGTGCCTCATGCAACCAATAATCACTTCGGTATGACCTTAATTCTATTGTACCTAGGACAGCTGTAACAAATTATTAGTGGGCATACGGATTTACGATCGTTCTATGAGTAATGACTCTATGATAGGGGATTCCAGTAAAAGATATAAGTCTCGTTTCTGCATAAATACCCAATTCCAAGTTGACAGGTGTAGAAATGCAGTTTGGCTGCTGTGCGAGGGGGAGAGGCGCCGCCGCCTGTCTTTCTCGTGGGCCTACGTCACTTCCTGTGGTGCCAGGAATTGGGGTACCACCCGCTCCGCGGCGTTGCAATTCAAAGACTACGTGAAGTCGACTGCACTCCACGGCTGGCCTTATGGAACTGGTGTGTTTATGAACAAAGCCGTGTAGGGCGGCGATGCGTCTCGCGATGTAAGTGCCGGTCAGTTTCTTTAAAAGCACAGTACATGTAAAGTTTGTTTAGATCTGATTATTCCAAATTCTGAGGTATTTATGTACAAATATGTATTTACCTATGCAAACTGTTTGCTACGTTTCTAACTCTGTCCTCTTCCCTTCTCTGATTTTCATTTCTAAACCTACTAAAGTGCGCGTCATTTACGATGGCAGCCGAGTTTAGGTTCGTTCTGCGCATCTGACGTCACAAAACACAGTCAGCCAATGAACAGAGAACGACGTTGCCAGAGCTCGACTGCAGTGCAGAGCATGGACGAGTGTCTTCAGTTTTAGAAACGTTCAGTCATAAATGAAGTAATTGAACAAAAGCAATGTCTTGATAGCAGACTTTCTATAAAAGAAAGTTTGGAAAAAAGCATTCTTTATACCAATTGCTTCATGTTCTATTAATTAATTGAACCAAACCAGCAATAAGCCTCATAATTCATACGATAGCAAGGAAATTCATTAGCACTAACCGTTTTTTTTGCAATAAAGAACAGCAGTAATTGTTTATTTCCTATTGTACTTCGACGAAAGGTGAGTAATTCATAGTCATAACAACAGCGTTTGTCGGTATTTTGAGTGATTCTTTAAAGTACTCCAGGAATTCTGCTGAATGACGAGCTGCATTAGTGTAATGGTTAAGGTGTTTAGCTGCTAAGCAAAAGGTTCTGTGTTTAAACCTTGTTCGATGCTTAATAGTTTCTTTATTTAAAACCAATATCGAAGTGTCTTACTTAATGAATTTTATTCGTTTGAATGTAATTTTTTGAAATTTCTAGTGGCAACTAAAATCGACCATATGGAAAGTATACGCTGTGGACTTTTACCTCTGCAAACTCTACAAAATTTCGTGCAACGGTTTACTACATTTAATGCTGCACAATAACTGCGTAGAACTTCGAAACAAAATAAAGTCATTTATAGGGGGAAGGTATCAGTCAGGAAGATGTGTAAAAATCAAATTTTTGGGCCAAATAGTTTTTGTGAAATCGAATGATAAGTGTGTTAAAGCAGTCGGAACATCATTTGTCTGCACAGGCGAGCAGGGCAGTAGTGCCAAAATCGCGCACATCGCGGAATGCGGGGAGCAGTGAAAGGGTTAATGCGGCCGTGGTGGCTTTACTTCATAAACTGTTCGCTCCCCCCTAAACGTAAGTTTGCGAACTGTGCTATACTATGGCGCTGCTTCTCTTGGCATGTGGAGCTGGCAACGCAGCAGTCTCCCGCGTCTGGGCGGGCATGCGCGAGCCGCCAAGATAAAAGAATTCAACTATAGCTGTTATCATTTATGTATTTAACTTGGAAATATTATGTTTCATGTGCATGCACTTCATTTTTTTTTCAGTCATCAGTGTTCTGACTGATTTGATGCGATCCGCCACGAATCTCTCTCTTGTGCCACCTCTTCATCTCAGAGTAGCACTTGCGACCTGTGTCCTCAATTATTTGCTAGATGTGTTCCAATATCTGTCTTCCTCTGCAGTTTTTCCCCTCTACAGCTCCTTCTTGTACCATGGAAGTCATTCCCTCATATCTTAACAGATGTCCTGTTATCCTGTCCCTTCTCCTTGTCAGTGATTTCCACATATTCCTTTCCTCTCCGCTTCTTCGTAACACCTCCTCACTCTTTACCTTATCAGTCGACTAATTCGTCTATAGTACTCCTTACCTTATCAGTCCACCTAATTTTCAACATTCTTCTGTAGCACCACATATCAAGTGCTTCGATTCCCTTCTTTTCCGGTTTTCCCGCAGTCAATGTTTCATTATCATACAATGCTGTACTCCAGACGTACATTCTCAGAAATTTCTTCCTCAAATGAAGACCTATATTTGATACTAGTGAACTTCTGTTGATCTGGAATGCCCTTTTTGCCGGTGCTAGTCAGCTTTTGGTGTCCTCCTTGCTCCGCCTGTCATTAGTTATTTTACTGCCTAGTTGCAGAATGCCTTAACTTCATTTACTTCCTGACCATCAATCCTGATGTTAAGTCTCTCGCTATTCTCATTTGTGCTACTTCTAATTACTTTTGCCTTTCTTAGATTTACTCTCAATCCATATTCTGTACACATTGGACTGTACATTCCCTTCAGCAGATCGCATAATTCTTCTTCACTGTCACTCTGGACAGCAGTGTCATCAGTGAATCGTATCATTGGTATCCTTTCATCTTAAATTTTAATTCCACTCGTGAACCTTTCTTTTATTCCCATCGCTGCTTCTTCAATGTACAGAGTGAACAGTACTGGCGAAAGATTACATTCCTGTCTTACACCCTTTTCAATCCGAGCACTTCGTTCTTGGTCGTCCACTCTTATTATTTCCTCTTGGCTCTTCCACATATTGTATCTTATCCGTCTCTCTCTATAGCTTACTCCTATTTCTCTCAGAATTTCGGACATCTTACACCGTTTTACATTGTGGAACGGTTTTTAACTTTGTTAATGATATGATTACTACTGATACATACTGGCAGGTCAAAACCGTGTGCCAGACCATGGAACTTCGCCTTTCGTGGAAAAGTGCTCTGCCGCCTGAGCTACCTAAGCATGTCTCGCGAATCGGCCTCCAGCAGTACCTCATCTCCTATCTTCCAAAATCCAAGAATTCTCCTGCTTCTGCGATTAGCACTCCTGGAATTAAGGTTAGTGTGGAGATGTGAGATACTGGCAGAATAAAGCCGTGAGGGCAGCGCACGAGTAATGCTTGAATAGTTCAGTCGGTAGAGCCGTGAAAAGCGAAGGTCTGACGTATGAGTGCCTGTTCAGCACACAGTTTTAATCACCCAGGAATTATCGTATGAGCATAAAATCCTCTGCTGGATGAAAATTAATTCTGGAGGATTAGTCTTGTTGCGTGACTATGTAATAAGCTAAGTTTGTCTCCCATTCAAGTTCCAGAATTTGTTCACGTCAATCAAGATTCTTTTTAATATAAATGAACCTTGCTTAGTCAAAGACTGGCACTAACAAGACAGACTAGGATATGCTGATTTAAAGGTTATTTATGGCTGCTGTGAAAATATACTTAATTGTAGTTGGTAAAGAGCACTTAGTAAAGAGCTGATTTGTTTAATATAAACCGTTTAATCATTTTACTACTCACATTTTTAAAAATTCAGATTAGGCATTTGTTTTTGTGAAGAAACTCTTAGAGATTTTGCATAAAAACTGCCTGTTAATTAATAGTGATATTCACATTAACTGTTACAGATCTGAATAATGGAGACATTTTCCTGAACATCGTATGTTAGAGATTTTTTGTTAATGTTGCCTGCACTTATTCTTTGATATGTTTTCATGTGATGTATATAATTCATGTGCTTGTTAATTTACTATTACGTATTATTTAAGTGTTGTTTCTTTCCTGTCTACTATGGCCCTTCTCTGTTCGTTAGTTTCACACTTCATTTCACCATAAATTTCCAAGAAAAATTTATTTTTTGAGATCGGGAATGTGTAAGGATCCCATGTCCTTCCACGTCAACACAATGGCGATTTTTCGTGACATTTATCTTAAGTTAATCGACTAGTTTCACTGCCGTTACCACTGGTTTAGCTGTGTCACGTACAAGCAGATATTTGGGAAAATCGATTTTCAGAGAGAATTGAAGGTGGACTTTGTGAGAACTGAAGGACCTCCCAATCTTTCTCAATTCGTGGGCGATACTAGGGAAGACAATGCTGGCATGCTGCCAGTGAGATGTGCGTAGTGCAATCTGTCGAGCCACAGCAAGCCACCTGCACAGTGTGAGATGTCGGTTGTGGTTTGTTGGTGGCGGTGGTTTAAAAATTTGAATCTGTAATTGGAGACCTGTTTATCTGACAAAAGTTAACTACTGCCCACCGAAACAGCGAAAAATATTAAACCTAGGTCTCACTTCATTAAATTAATTACATAAAATATCAAAAGGAACTGTTAGACAATCATTGATAATAATAACCTAAAGCCATGGCAAACCTGGACATGTGCTCTGGGGTGTGAGTCAAATGAATGCATATCTGGATAAAATAAATGTATTCGTGTAAGTAGTACCGTCATTGCCAAAGATTAGTGCACAAGGATAGAAAGAGCAACACATGGCAAAGGGTTGCATCTATAGCTGGAGTTGAAAGCATATTGAACGTCCAACTACAAGCACATCTCCAGAGTGGAGCTTGAAATTGCTGATCATCATTAAAAGTGACTCGCCTGCTTCCCACAAGGAAGACTGGGTTCTCTGCGTTTTTATGGCATCTCTTAATTTTGACTGGATGAACGATAAAGGTTCTGAGTGCTACATGTCTAAAAAGGCGCTGGTCTCTCTCTCTTACTTTCATTTCACATGGTTAACCAGTTACGAAAAGTGTTGTATTTAGCACAGAAAAACTACGTTCTACTCCATCCCTCTCTGTGTCTCAGTTTGTCTGCAGCTCGTGGTCTAGTGATAAACCTGAGTAAATGCATCAATGACGAACTTAAACGGATGTCTTACGACGTCCGCACCGAGCATTTGCAACGAACAATATGGAAAAAAAAGAAAAAAAGAAAAAAAAATGGCTAGCGTTGCTGCCTCTGGAACACCGCTGGGTCCTGGGTTCGATTCCCGGTCCGGTCGAAAATTTTGTCTGCCCGGGGATAAGGTGTTTGTGTTGTCCTCATCATTTCAGCATCATTAGGGAAAGCGGAAAGACTCGAATGTGAATTTGTACGGGCGCTGGTAACCACGCAGTTGAGAGCCCCACAAACCAACCATCATCGTCATATGGATATGTGCGTGCTGGTCAGTAAGGTGGACCCCTGTAATCACTGTTGTGTTCGTTAGTCCCGCTGTGTTCTCTGGGCACAACCTGGAAATACTCTACTGGCCATTAAAATGGCTACACCATAGAGAAATGCAGATGAGAAACGGGTATTCCTTGGACAAATATATTATACTAGAACTGACTTGTAATTACATTTTCACGCAATTTGGGTGCATAGATCCTGAGAAATCAGTACCCATAACAATCACCTCTGCCCATAATAACGGCCTTGATACGCCTGGGCATTGAGCCAAACAGAGCTTGGATGGTGTGTACAGGTACAGCTGCCCATGCAGCTTCAACACGTTACCACAGTTCAACAGTAGTGACTGGCGTATTGCGACGAGCCAGTTGCTCGGCCACCATTGACCAGACGTTTTCAATTGGTGAGAGATCTGGAGAATGTGCCGGCCAGGGCAGCAGTAGAACATTTTCTGTATCCAGAAAGGTCCGTACAGGACCTGCAACATGCGGTCGTGCGTTATCCTGCTGAGATGTAGGGTTTTGCAGTGATCGAATGAAGGGTAGAGCCACGGGTCGTAACACATCTGGAATGTAACGTCCACTGTTCAAAGTGCCGTCAATCTGAACAAGAGGTGACCGAGACGTGTAACCAATGGCAACCCATACCATCACGCTGGGTGACGAATACACGCTTCCAATGTGCGCTCACTGCGATGTCGCCAAACATGGATGCGACCATCATGATGCTGTAAACAGAACCTGAATTCATCCGAAAATATGACGTTTTGCCATTCGTGCACCCAGGTTCGTCGTTGAGTACACCATCGCAGGCGCTCCTGTCTGTGATGCAGCGTCAAGGGTAACCGCAGCCATGGTTTCCGAGCTGATAGTCCATGCCGCTACAAGCGTCGTCGAACTGTTGGTGCAGAGCCGGCCGCGGTGGTCTAGCGGTTCTAGGCGCTCAGTCCGGAACCGCGCGACTGCTACGGTCGCAGGTTCGAATCCTGCCTCGGGCATGGATGTGTGTGATGTCCTTAGGTTAGTTAGGTTTAAGGAGTTCTAAGTTCTAGGGGCCTGATGACCACAGATGTTTAGTCCCATAGTGCTCAGAGCCATTTGAACCATTTTTGTTGGTGCAGATGGTTGTTGTCTTGCAAACGTCCCCATCTGTTGACTCAGGGATCGAGACGTGGCTGCACGATCCGTTACAGACATGCGGATAAGATGCCTGTCATCTCGACTCCTAGTGAAACGAGGCCGTTGGGGATCCAGCACGGCGTTCCGTATTACTCTCCTGAGCCCACCGATTCCATATTCTGCTAATAGTCATTGGATCGCGACCAACGCGAGCAGCAATGTCGCGATACGAAAATCCGCATTCGAGATAGGCTACAATCCGACCTTTATCAAAGTCGGAAACGTGATGGTACGCATTTCTCCTCCTTACACGAGGCATCACAACAACGTTTCACCAGGCAATGCCGGTGAACTGCTGTTCGTGTGTGAAAAATCGGTTGGAAACTTTGCTCATGTCAGCACGTTGTAGGTGTCGCTACCGTCGCCAACCTTTTGTGAATACTCTGAAAAGCTAATCATTTGCATATCAAAGCATTTTATTCCTGTCGGCTAAATTTCGCGTCTGTAGCACGTCATTTTCGTGGTGTAGCAATTTTAACGGCCAGTAGTGTACAATCTATATTGTAACGTTAGAGTGTTAGATGCCCAGGACGTCTTGCCTCAAAAGCAGAGCCCATTCCAACAGCCTGTCATTGTCCCTTGCAGGCTTCCAAGCGCTTTCCGGAGGCTTCTTATTTAAATGGAAATGCAGTTCAACATAGGGAATTGTAAACTATGTATTTAAGTACTTGCAATCACTCGTAGTTATTCATACTTCATTTATCAGTAGAGATCAATTTTTCGTGGTTTGATGCGTCATTTTATTTTGAATTTACCTCAGTTATTGTTGTTTGTGAGAAACTATCGTGTAACACCGCCAACCACCATTTCCAGTCCTTCTGAAGGGGTACTGCTGACACCTGCACATTTCGCCGGTCATGGCTGTCTCCTATATGGATGTCATTGACTGCCTGCACTGCTGTAATTATTATAGAATGAAGGACTTATACAACCAGTATTGTTTCCATGGAGGATCAGTAAAGACTGTACACTCTAACATCCACACTATGGATGTATTCAATTGAGTAGGTTAGAAGCATAACTCACATGCTCCAAAAACATAAATTTTCACAAATGACTAAAAACGTGTTTTACATGCGTCGTGCGCATGTCCCATATATTGACATCAGTACGTGCAAGAACAATGGCTATAAATCATTATGTATATTTTAGATTATGTTTGCTTATTGAGAAATTACAATAATTTAAGGTTATATTATGGATCATGTGAGTTTTGTTAATGAGCTATGGAACATATAAGTTTTGACAATCCCCATTTTGGATCTTGTGAGTTTTGGTACTGAGCTGTTTGGACGATGTTAGTTTCGCAGGAACCATCGTGTTGCGACTCGATATGCAGCACTTTTTCTTCCATGACTTGTGTCTCAAATCAGTTTTATTCCAACCACTATATTGAATTACATTCCCCAAAATAACTGAACAGAACAGGAAACACACTCCACTGGCATCAATATTTACTACTACACAAGAAAATGGCGCCGAGTGAGCTAATCGCTGATTGGTCAAGATGAGGTACGGGACAAAATTCACAAGATCCCGCGGATCATGAGTCTTTTGAAACTAACCATGAAGTTTAACACCGGTTTTCTCAATGATCTTGCGCCAAATGTGAATAACTGTTTCGTGAATTATGTTCTATGTATAAATCTATATGAGAATATGTCGGCATCTCAATTTTCATTATTTTGGAGCATGTGAGTTATGACTAACCTACACAATTGGATTGAAGTTGTTAGTAGACAGAACTCAGTATGCCGTCCTTGCTGCAGAGACATTACCAAGGGAAAGTATGATCAGGTGTACCTCAAAGCAGAGTGATAGCACCACTGCTGTTCTCGACATATGCAAATGGTGTGGTGGAAAATATTTGTAGTTGTTTCTCTGTTATTCAGCTTATATTTTATTTAATTGCTGGACCATCGACACCAATAAGTGTTTTGCAGTAATAAACGGCATTCTTAAAGGTACTCTGCTATTGTGCTCATCATTTAAAGTCGTTAAAAATAGTATCTGCAGATTTTATTTAATTGAAATCTTTCATATATAAATTTCTATGTTACATTCAAAATTCTCAATTGCCGAGTGATGACCTTCGACCATTCGATTCACGTGTATATTCATATTGTATACTGTAGACTCAGCAGTATTTGGCTTGTAATGCGGCAACTACGTATCCCAGGCCCTAGACAACGAAACCAGTCAAAACTTTTGATATTTCAACTCTGAGTCTGAGGGTATGTAGTTGAGAGTCGCACCACATTTTTATTTGAAAGCCCGCAATATAGATTTAGTGTGGTCGATATGCAGCTTTCGGAAATGCGAGCGTGGAGCAAAGGAAATATCTGTTCCAACGCGAGTTTTTTGTTCAACTTCAGTCTCGTTCTGTTGATTGTTTACATCCTGTAAAGCACATTGGAGTTGCAGCTTGTGCCGAATTTTGTGTAGTGGTGTGACGTAACTGGGAAAAATATGTTTTCCAGAACAATTTGTGCACCAGGATTAATGCAATGAACGCTAATAACTGCGTGCAATGGCTTCAAGTCGATCTTATGATGTAAATAATTCTGCATACCTCGCCACATTCAGGTCTTACTGGTTTCGCTCTTTCTGTCTTGCCGCAGCTACGCGACCACGAAAATGTACACGCACAAAAATTGTGTACCACTTACAGATGACTCGCTAGGCGGTTCGAAACCGATAATCTTACACTCTTAGTATTCTTCGTCTATAACGGAGGAGAGATGTGCAAAGGACAATGCTTACAAAACACTTGTGCGACATATCCTTGAATGCTATTCATATATGTGTGACCAATACCAAAGAGGACTAATGGGGGATACTGAACAGATAGAAAGACGGGCAGGGCATATGGTTATGAGTTTGATCCATGGGAGACGGTAACGGAAATACTGAAGATCCTGCAC
The DNA here is from genome assembly GCF_023864275.1 of Schistocerca cancellata. Lineage (NCBI taxonomy): Eukaryota > Metazoa > Arthropoda > Insecta > Orthoptera > Acrididae > Schistocerca > Schistocerca cancellata. Next base: position 1,137,585,625 of record NC_064626.1, on the reverse strand, counting down.
AGCAGACTTTTGAAGGTAGACACCAACTATCCTGCAAAAGCCTACCTGAGAAGATTCAAGAAGTGTTAAGTGAGGAATCTTGTAATACACTACACCCTCCTACGTGTTACATCCGTGGAGAGCACGAAGACAAAAATGGTTCAAATGGCTCTGAGCACTATGGGACTTAACATCCATGGTCATCAGTCCCCTAGAACTTAGAACTACTTAAACCTAACTAACCTAAGGACATCACACAACACCCAGTCATCACGAGGCAGAGAAAATCCCTGACCCCGCCGGGAATCTAACCCGGGAACCCGGGCGCGGGAAGTGAGAACGCTACCGCACGACCACGAGCTGCGGACAGCACGACGACAAGAGAAGACTAATTCCAGAGCGCACAGGGGCATTTAAGCAATCTTCCCGCGCTCCAGAGGGATATGTAGAGTAGATGTAGCTGTAGAAACTCGTTTATTCTGGTGAACCTTACAAAATAGCGAGAACCCACATTCCAAACCGTGCCAAGAAAACAAAATGTTGCCTCCAGCATACACCTTGCGTAATGCTCACGAAGCTAAAGTTACGGATCGGAATAGAAACAATGAAAAAGAGATTCATACACTATGTACCCTCCACCACAGACCTTACTTTGGCTTACGGTGTGTAGACGTAGTTGTACATGCACATTCAAATAAAAGTCACGTCGACTTCTTCAGTTCACTCTACTTGTTGTTGTTGTTGTTGTGGTCTTCAGTCCTGAGACTGGTTTGATGCAGCTCCCCATTCTAATCTATCCTGTGCAAGCTCCTTCATCTCTCAGTACCTAATGCAACCTACATCCTTCTGAATCTGCTTAGTGTATTCATCTCCTGGTCTCCCTCTACGATTTTTACCCTCCACGCTGCCCTCCAATGCTAAATTTGTGATCCCTTGATGCCTCAGAACATGTCCTACCAACCGATCCCTTCTTCTAGTCAAGTTGTGCAACAAACTTCTCTTCTCCCCAATCCTTTTCAATACCTCCTCATTAGTTATGTGATCTACCCACCTAATCTTCAACATTCTTCTGTAGCACCACATTTCGAAAGCTTCTATTCTCTTCTTGTCCAAACTATTTATTGTGCATGTTTCACTTCCATACATGGCTACACTCCATACAAATACTTTCAGAAACGACTTCCTGACACTTAAATCTATACTCGATGTTAACAAATTTCTCATCTTCAGAAACGCTTTCCTTACCATTGCCAGTCTACATTTTATATCCTCTCCACTTCGACCATCATCAGTTATTTTGTTCCCCAAATAGCAAAACTCATTTACTACTTTAAGTGACTCATTTCCTAATGTAATTCTCTCAGCATCACCCGACTTAATTCGACTACATTCCATTATCCTCTTTTTACTTTTGTTGATGTTCATCTTATATCCTCCCTTCAAGACACTGTCCATTCCATTCAACTGCTCTTCCAAGTCCTTCGGTGTCTCTGACAGAATTGCAATGTCATCGGCAAACCTCAAAGTTTTTATTTCTTCTCTCTGGACTTTAATACCTAATCCAGATTTTTCTTTTGTTTCTTTTACTGCTTGCTCAATATACAGATTGAATAACATAGGGGAGAGGCTACAACCCTGTCTCACTTCCTTCCCAACCACTGCTTCCCTTTCATGCCCCTCGACTCTTATAACTGCCATCTGGTTTCTGTACAAATTGTAAATGGCCTTTCGCTCCCTGTATTTTACCCCTGCCACCTTTAGAATTTGAGAGAGAGTATTCCAGTCAACATTGTCAAAAGGTTTCTCTAAGTCTACAAATGCTAGAAACGTAGGTTTACCTTTACTTAATCTTTCTTCTAAGATAAGTCGTAAGATCAGTATTGCCTCACGTGTTCCAACATTTCTACGGAATCCAAACTGATCTTCCCCGAGGTCGGCTTCTACCAGTTTTTCCATTCGCGTTAGTATTTTGCAGCTGTGACTTATTAAACTGATAGTTCGGTAATTTTCACATCTGTCAACACCTGCTTTCTGACTACTTATATACCAGAATACAAACTTCCCCTTTTTTTGTAGCTTGTGAATCGAGTTCAAGATTTCTGTATCAATTTGAAAGCCAACTTATATTGAGATATACATCATGTGATACTCGTTTAGTCCCAGCATTATACCAACCGCTGGTCCGTGTGAGGTGCTGGACGCTGGTGTCAGCAGTGAGGAGTACTTCATGGACCACCAACAGCGTGGTGTAGCACTCATCTTCAGCCACAAGAACTTCGACGTTCGCCAACATCCGGATGGGGATTACCAGCCAACTGCAAGAGAGGGCACAGACGCCGACAGAGACGCACTTCGCCTCACATTTGTAATGCTCGGCTTCGAAGTACTCTGCTTCAACGATAGGAGTCATGAGGAAATAACCAGTGAACTCAGACATGGTAAGTAGAAGTCTCTCTCCCATCACAAAACAAGGAATCTACAGCACTGTCAGCTGCGTGGGGTAGCCGCTTGGTCTGAGGCGTCTTGTCACGGTCCGTGCGGCTCCCCACGTCGGAGGTTCGAGTCCTGTGTGTGCGCTGTCCATAGCGTAAGCTAATTTAAGTTAGATTAAGTAGCCTGTAGACTTACGGACCGATGACAGCAATTTGGTCCCATAAGATCTTACCACAAATTTTTATACAGCACTGTCTGTGCTCAGCAAGCCATCATGTGGTGTAAGGTAGTTCACAGGGTGGACCGTATATGTGGAACCACCTTTCTAAATGGTTCAAATGGCTCTGAGCACAATGGGACTCAACTGCTGTGGTCATAAGTCCCCTAGAACTTAGAACTACTTAAACCTAACTAACCTAAGGACATCACACACATCCATGCCCGAGGCAGGATTCGAACCTACAACCGTAGCGGTCGTGCGGTTCCAGACTGTAGCGCCTTTAACCGCTCGGCCACTCCGGCCGGCCGCCTTTCTAAAACAAAAAGAAGTGGATGAACAGAAATTTAATATCAAGCCCCTAGAGCAGTCGGGTTTTATGCAAGAGGCGAAAAATCTGTGAGTCTGTGTTACCGACATGCCGGCCATCTTGCAAGCCTCGATCTCGGATTACACTCTAAATCAGGGCCGGGCAGAAATTCCGCACGCGTGCGGTGCTCCTGCACACGTGCAACTTCCGGGTCACAGCGTGCACGCCGCGGCCGTCAGCGTTCATGTAGTGCATGTTTCTACGCACAGATGTCGCTTTATCCTCTTGCTGAGATACTCTGTACCGGCACATTCTAGTGCTCTTTCCACAGCTTGCAAGCCAACCATGGGAAGGTATTTCGCGTATTAAACATTTAAAATACTGTCATAGTCTACTCATTGAGACATCTACTTTTATGTTAACAGTTTAACCCAGTAAGACATGTAATACAGTTAACAACCGTGGGTTTTTATTAAGGAAGCTTGACTGACGGCACGTAAAAACGCGTAATGGTTTTGAGCTAGTATTTAAGAAAGAGAGCACTTAGCGACTTCCAACGAATCTTATTCATGATTTCAAATAACATTAAACTAGTGCAAGGTTTTCTATAACTAATTCTCGGTGCCCTCAGTTACACCCACATAATTTCTCTCTCACTGACCTCTGAACAGAATGATAACCGCAGACCTCTCGATGATCGCCTGTTATTTCAATGCCATTATTGCTATATCTTTCATCAGTTCCGTCTGAAATCTGCATAATAACCGACAGTTGGATGAATATTATGTTTTATCGACTCCAGCTGAGCGTAGCCCTTCACACATTAACAAAAAAAAAAAAAAACCTAAATGTAAGTATACATTGAAACAATCGGTTTAATGACCAATTTTCCTCTTGCTTGTACCACATAAACAGGGAAGTGGAGCCGCCGCCGTTCATTTAGGACACATGTCTAATAACAGATGTCGCTGTCGCTCCCTGTCGCACACGTGCGCACATGTGCAGCACTTCCCCACGTCTGCACACTGTGCAGCATTTGGCAGGCCCCGCTCTAAATTTTCAGTACGAAATGCGGTCATATGAAATATCAAACACACAGAGAATTACAAGTGGAGAAAACAATGCGGTCTTTCGCTTGAGCAAAGCTTTAGTCATTCTCGTCGCATCTGCAAAGAAAAAAGCAAAGGCTGGTACAATACATAGAAGCTACAGGATGTGCTTCACGTTTTGTCCGGCATGCTATAAAGCGTTGGCACTTGCTTCACCCATTCCTCTCAGGTGTTAACCAACTCATGCACTGGAAAGTGAACACAGGCCCCAAAAATCTGCACGGAGGTGTGCAAGGTTTCTGATTTTTACTGCATACACTTGCCTTCTCATGTACTTACAGACAGAAATCTTATAGACTTAATACTGGCACATGTGGCTGCAACGGGCCTTTAAAACCTATCCACATCCAGGGAAACTGGATACTCAGGTGCTGGTGTACCCAGAATGAGAAAAGGTCCAATAGTATGAGATTGCTACATTCCACTCCAAATCATCACTTTTGATACGCTGTCTTGAGACATGGAGGTGTGCTGTCATTACATTGACATGCGGAAGTTGATAATTAAAGGAATTAAGTAATTAAACATAATAATCAAGAAAACAATTAGCTGGCATACATGTTAATTGATGCAGTAGTTTATTACACTAAGGATGCTGAAGCAGCTTAGCGATCAGAGAACATTTAGTGGGGGGACTTCGGTTTTAATTCAGAGACCCTGTCACAATCTACTTGGTAGAGGCGGAGTGGACGGAAGTCAGACAGTACGTTCGGTGGTAGGCCACAACTGCCAGCCCCCACTACCTTCCGACAGCGTAGCGGGCTAAGCCAGCGAGGTCTGGAAGACGGAGGAGCTGCTGGCGCGGGTATACTATACAGAAACCGAAGTAAAAGTTAAGATGTAGTTTCCAGGGTCGGACACCCCTTCACTTTATTTCCTGTGGACGGGTCCATCAATGAACTCAGTCCAAACGGAAAATAGCCCACATTGAACTCTATTGTGGCGGACGTTAGAGATTTAGCAGTACTTCTTAAAATAGCATTTAGAGTTTTTCCATGTCAGTAAATCGCAGAGAATAATACATGGTGTTACAAAAAGGTACGGCCAAACTTTCAGGAAACATTTCTCACACACAAAGAAAGAACATATGTTATTTGGACATGTGTCCGGAAACGCTTACTTTCCATGTTACAGCTCATTTTATTACTTCTCTTCAAATCACATTAATCATGGAATGGAAACACAGCAACAGGACGTATCAGCGTGACTTCAAACACTTTGTTACAGGAAATGTTCAAAATGTCCTCCGTTAGCGAGAATACATGCATCCACCCTCCGTCGCATGGAATCCCTGATGCGCTGATGCAGCCCTGGAGAATGGCGAATTGTATCACAGCCGTCCACAATACGAGCACGAAGAGTCTCTACATTTGGTACCGGGGTTGCGTAGACAAGAGCTTTCAAATGCCCCCATAAATGAAAGTCAAGAGGGGTGAGGTTAGGTTAGGTTAGGTTAGGAGGAGAGCGTGGAGGCCATGGAATTGGTCCGCCTCTACCAATCCATCGATCACCGAATCTGTTGTTGAGAAGCGTACGAACACTTCGACTGAAATGTGCAGGAGCTCCATCGTGCATGAACCACATGTTATGTCGTACTTGTAAAGGCACATGTTCTAACAGCACAGGTAGAGTATCCCGTATGAAATCATGATAACGTGCTCCATTGAGTGTAGGTGGAAGAACATGGGGCCCAATCAAGACATCACCAACAATGCCTGCCCAAACGTTCACAGAAAATCTGTGTTGATGACGTGATTGCACAATTGCGTGCGGATTCTCGTCAGCCCACACATGCTGATTGTGAAAATTTACAATTTGATCACATTGGAATGAAGCCCCATCCGTAGAGAGAACATTTGCACTGAAATGAGGATTGACACATTGTTGGATGAATCATTCGCAAAAGTGCACCTGTGGAGGTCAATCAGCTGCTGATAGTGCCTGCACACGCTGTACATGGTACGGAAACAACTGGTTCTCACGTACCACTCTCCATACAGTGACGTGGTCAACGTTACCTTGTACAGCAGCAACTTCTCTGACGCTGACATTAGGGTTATCGTCAACTGCACGAAGAATTGCCTCGTCCATTGCAGGTGTCCTCGTCGTTCTAGGTCTTCCCCAGTCGCGAGTCATAGGCTGAAATGTTCCGTGCTCCCTAAGACGCCGATCAATTGCTTCGAACGTCTTCCTGTCGGGTCACCTTCGTTCTGGAAATCTGTCTCGATACAAACGTACCGCGCCATGGCTACTGCCCCGTGCTAATCCATACATCAAATGGGCATCTGCAAACTCCGCATTTGTAAACATTGCACTGACTGCAAAACCACGTTCGTGATGAACACTAACCTGTTGATGCTACGTACTGATGTGCTTGATGCCAGTACTGTAGAGCAATGAGTCGAATGTAAACACAAGCACCGAAGTCAACATTACCTTCCTTCAATTGGGCCAACTGGCGGTGAATCGAGAAAGTACAGTACATACTGACGAAACTAAAATGAGCTCTAACATGGAAATTATGCGTTTCCGGACACATGTTCACATAACATATTTTCTTTATTTGTGTGTGAGGAATGTTTCCTGAAAGTTTGGCTGTACCTTTTTGTAACGCCCTGTATACATTCAAGCACATAATATTTGGGAAACTTAGAGTCTCACGTTGTCACAACCACCAATAATCAGATCTAGTGGGGTGACATCATGTTTTTAGAAGATACATGACGCGGAAATTGAACCGGACAGAAGTGTGCCGAGAGTCACTCTGCCTGTATTGCACAACAAGGTTTGCTAATGCTCATATTGTGTCGGTGAAGTTGTCTCTGTAAAGTCATGCAGGCTGTGAAATTTATAAACGTGTTTGAAGTATATTTGTGCTGATGACAAACTGCTGAGGCTTAGATCCAAGTAGTCTGCAGCTCGTGGTCGTGCGGTAGCGTTCTCGCTTCCCACGCCCGGGTCCCCGGGTTCGATTCCCGGCGGGGTCAGGGATTTTCTCTGCCTCGTGATGACTGGGTTTCAGTAGTTCTAAGTTCTAGGGGACTGATGACCATAGATGTTAAGTCCCATAGTGCTCAGAGCCATTTGAACCATTTTTTAGTTCCAAGTACACTGAAGAGCCAAAAGAAACTGGTACACCTGTCTGATGTCGTCTAGTGCCCCCACGAGCACACAGAAGTGCCGCACCCCGACGTGGCATGGAATCGACTAATGTCTGAAGTAGTGCTGGAGGTAAGTGACACCATGAATCCTGCATGGTTGTCCATAAATCCGTAAGAGTACGAGGGAGTGGAGAGCTATTCTTAACAGCACGTTGCAAAGCATCCAACATTCGTATCTAGATTCTTATCTAGACGTATCAGGAGTCTAATATCTCTCCAACTGCACACGCCCCAAACCATTACAGAGCCTCCACCAGCTTGAACAGTCCCCTGCTGACATGCAGGGTCCATGGATTCATGACTTTGTCTCCACATCCGTACACGTCCATCCGCTCGATACAATTTCAAACGAGACTCGTCCGGCCAGGCAACATGTTTCCAGTCATCAACAGTCCATTGTAGCTGTTGACAAGTCCAGGCGAGGTGTAAAGCTTTGTGTCGTGCAGTCATCAAGGGTACACGAGTGGACCTTCGGTTGCGAAAGCCCATACCGATGAAGTTTCGTTGAATGGTTCGAACTCTGATAATTGTTGATGGCCCAGCATTGAAATCTGCAGCAATTTGCAGAAGGGTTGGACTTCTCTGTCACGTTGTACGATTCTCTTCAGTCGTCATAGGTCCCGTTCTTGCAGGATCTTTTTCCGGCCCCAGAGATGTTGGAGATTTGTTGTTTTATCGGATTCCTGATATTCACGGTACACTCGTGAAATTGTCGTACGGGAAAATCCCACTTAATCGCTGCCTCGGAGATGCTGTGTCCCAGCGCTCGTGCGCCAACTATTACACCACTTTCAAATTCACTTAAATATTGATAACCTGCCAATTGATACCAACTGCGCCAGGCACTTGTTGTCTCATATAGACATTGCCAACCAAAGCCCTATATTACGTCCGTTTACATGTCTCTGTATTCAAATATGGATGCTTATACCAGTTTCTTTTGCGCTCCAGTATAGTTACTGCGCGAAGAACGAAGGCAGGTTGGCAGTGGCGTGCACTCAAGCTATTAAATACTCAAGTGTTGTGATATTGTCGTCGTTGGCTGTCATTTGGTCGTGACTAGTAATTCAATAGAATTTTGTCAGGTATTCTGGCATGTTATTAATTATTGCTGGCTTTCCAAACTATTCTAAGAGTTGTGGTAACGCCCCATGTGGCAAAGAGCATTAATTGCATCTTCCGAACATAGCTTAACTGTGATGGCGTTCATAAAACATAAATCCTAGGTGAGCAAAGTTTTAGTGTGTGGCGTTTGGGTCAGTTGTAACAGCACACTTGCATTGGACAAGCTTTGTGAATTCTGACCAACGCCTTCTTTTATTTTCTTTTAATTTATTACGAATGTACAACTAATTGTTTTTAGGACACTAAGCCACTACAGTACAGATAACTTTTACCAGAATTAACTTCCTTTTGTTTGTAGGTGTATTAAAATTCCTCAGAGGTTGTATTGAAAACTTAACTAGGCAGAGTTCACATGTTGGAGCGCAGTGTACTAGTAACTGCACTGGAAATAAGGTTAGTTGAATTTGAGAACTTCAGGAAGTCCGAATGGCCTTTAAGGACTCAGTACTCGCGGAGAGATCAGTATCAGTAGAGTCCATGCATCCCTGTACATTATCGCTCACTGTAACAGTGCGTTATGCTCACCAGTATGCTGTTTATTAGGGTCTGGTATTGTAAGTTGGCTCAGAGTCGATTATGTAATTTTGTTGTGTTTGACAGCAGCACAGTTGTTGGATTCAGAGTAGGAATTAACATGATCACTTTATTAGAAATGTCTGAATCGGTCTTCGAAGGATCCATTCAGTAAAGATTGACATGTGATCAGTATCTGTGATTCTACTTATTTACCTGTTTGTTTACCTATAAACTAATCATCATAGTGAAACGACGGTTCCTGTCTAGCTTGCATGTCATACTTTCTGCAAGTTGAACAGGACGATCTCGATCGTCCTCAGTGAGAAGTTCTAACATTTGCGTTTGGTGAGGTTGCCATCTACGTTTGATCGAAGTTCCCATTATCGGAGTACAGCTGAGGGCAGTTCCCTACGAGAAGGAGCGAGTACTGTGCTCTTGACTCAAGTGGAATGATTTCAGAACAGTGGTTGAGTTTCTTCATTTGTAGCCATTTTAGAAAGCTCAGTTTCCAGTTTGTCTGTGACACAGCCAGCATCATAGAATTTCGAGAGAAGTTCCACCACCGCACTTTGGGTAATGGGATGGTCTGGCTGCGTGGCTTTTGCAAAATCCTCTGGGTAACATGAGTACTCCTTTCTCCTGATATAAGTATGATCTCATTGTGTTTGGCTTTCTCGTTACCTGTAAGGAAGAAACATTAGTTGCACCTCGAGATAAATAAAGCAATGCTTAAATCAAAGACACTATTGTTTTTATCGCGTAATTCTCCATTTGTTTAATATGCCACATAACTCCCTTTTCATTTGAGAATATATATAGGGGGCATGAAAATTGTCACATGGATGAAACTGTCTATAAACACAATAAATGGCAAAAAGTAGAAGCACCAAAAGGGGGAAGACGAAACGAAATGAAGATGTGAAGGGGTTGTGATATGCTTGGTGAAAAATACAGCGATCCTCCCTTGTGGTGGTCAGATGTGGTCGACTGGAACCTTGGCGACAAATATTTCTACCCTCAGGTATCCATATATTTTAACATCGCTCACTGCCACATCCAAATGCCCCTCAGATCTGGATGTTGCACGATTGGACCAGCTGGCCAAATGAAGGCTCCACAAGCAGGCACCTTTCAAATTCTGTCAGGTGCTGATAATGCTACCTCATACGACTAAAGTGCGCGTCATTTACAATGGCGGCCGAGTTTAGGTTCGTTCTGCGCATCTGACGTCACAAAAAACACAGTCAGCCAATGAACAGAGAACGACGTTGCCAGAGCTCGACTACAGTGCAGAGCACGGACGAGTGGCTTCAGTTTTAGAAACGTTCAGTCATAAATAAAGTAACTGAATAAAAGCAATGTCTTGATAGCAGACTTTCTTTTATAGAAAGTTTGGAAAAAGCATTCTTTATACCAATTGCTTCATATTGTATTAATTAATTAAACCAAACAAGTAACAAGCCTCCTAATTCAGGCAATAGCAAGGAAAGGTGTTTGTATCATTCTCACGAACCGCTTTTTCGCAATAAAGAACAGCAGTAATTGTTTATTTCCTATTGTATTTCGACGAAACGTGAATAATTCATAGTCATACCAACAGTGTTTGTCGAAATTGTGCGTGATGTTTTAGAGTCCTCCCGGAGTTTATTTGAATGACGAGTTGTGTTAGTGTAATGGTTAATGTGTTTGACTCCTAAGCGAAGGGTTCTGAGTTCAAACCTTGTTCTGTGCTCACCATTCTGTTTATTTAAAAACAATATCGAAGTGTCTTACTTCATGAATTTTATTCGTTTGAATCCAATTTTTTGAAATTTCTAGTTCTTTGTCTCTTCATTATAATCCTAATAAGTTTTCGGTTTTTATAATTTTGTCCTCAAACATTTCTTTTCACAGCAATTAAAAACAATGAAAAGGCACACATACAATATTCATGTTATCTGTTTTGTTTGTATATCTTCTCTTCTGCAGTCGCTGTTCTACTATTCATATTGAAATATATTCTTTGTGACAGTATTAAAAGTATTGTTTAGAGCCGAATTTCAGCTCGTACGTTGCCGAGCTGCTTGACTGTCTGACGCAATTCTTTGCTTCGCTGCTTTGGCAACATCATCATATTCAATGTTTTCGTCAACTGATCTATGTTTTGGCAAGTATTTGCTATCTGTTGTGACAAACACAAATTTTTTGCGCACTGCGCCTCACTGACAATATATTTTAGTTTCTATGTTTTATTACGTCCACAATTCAGTTTTGTGTACTTCTCCAATTTTGTTTTAATCAGAACTTTTTAGACAAAAGCGAAATGTCTCTGGTATAAATAAAACTTTTATTACAGTCGCGAAAGACGGAATATTTCTCAATATTATATACGACACCTAATTGGTACTTAAATGAGATATACAGTAAATTTTATATGAAATTTAGGTATATTGTCCACATTTCATTCTCAACATTGTGGCAACGAAAATCGACCACACGGAAAGTATATGCTATGGACTTATACCTCTGCAAACTCTTCAAAATTTCGTGCAACAGTTTACTACATTTAATGCTGCACAATAACTGCATAGAACATCGAAACAAAATTAATTCATTTACGGGGGGAAGGTATTAGTCAAGAAGATGTGTAAAAATAAAAATTTTGGGCCAAATAGTTTTTGTGAAATCGAATGATAAGTGTGTCAAAGCAGTCGGAACACCATGTGTCAGCACAGGCGACCAGTGCAGTGATGACAAAATCGCGTACAGCGTGGAATGCGGGGAGCACGTCTCTGTAGCAGTGAAAGGGTTAATGCGGCCGTGGTGGCTTTACTTCATAAACTGCGCGCTCCCCCCTAAACGTAAGTTTGCGAGCTATACTATACTATGACGCTGCTTCTCTTGGCGCGTGCGTCGTTTGCAACTGGCAACGCAGCAGTCTCCCGTGTCTGGGCGGGCGTGCGCGAGCCGCCAAGATAAAAGAATTCAACTATACACGGCATCTTCATGTGTTTCGCAATCATCTTGCAACTATAGTCTTAACACACATAAAAAAAAAGCTTTGCATCACCTCGGTTCCGAGAGTTCCAGAACCTGTACAGAAAACTGGAATAGAGATCAATGTAATCATCATTTCCGCCCTTTTTATTGCTCATCAAAACAACACATTGCATGTTGTACGACCATACAGCGAGACCTTCAGAGATGGAGGTCCAGATTGCTGTACACACCAGTACCTCTAATACCCAGTAGCACGTCCTCTTGCACTAATGCATGCCTGTATTCGTCATGGCGTACAAGTTCATTAAGGCACTGTTGGTCCAGATTGTCCCACTCCTCAATGGCGATTCGGCGTAGATCTCTCAGAGCCGTTGGTGGGTCACATCGTCCATAAACACTCCTTTTCAATCCATCCCAGGCATGTTCGATAGGGTTCATGTCTGGAGAACATGCTGGCCACTCTAGTCGAGCGTTATTCCGAAGGAAGTCATTCACAAGATGTGCACGATGGGGGCGCGAATTGTAATCCATGAAGACGAATGCCTCGCCAATATGCTGCCGATATGGTTGCACTATCGGTCGGCGGATGGCATTCACGTATCATACAGCCGTTACTGCGCCTTCCATGACCACCAGCGGCGTACGTCGGCCCCACGTAATGCCACCCAAAAACAGCAGGGAGTCTCCACCTTGCTGCTGGATACTGTGTCTAAGGGGTTCAGCCTGGCTAAGTTGCCTCCAAACTCGTCTCCAATGATTATCTGGTTGAAGGGATATGCGACACTCATCAGTGAAGAGAACGTGATGTTTATCCTGAACGGTCCGTTCGGCATGTTGTTGGGCCCATTTGTATCGTGCTGCATGATGTCGTGGTTGCATACATGGACCTCGCCATGGACGTCGGGAGTGAAGTTGCGTATCATGCAGCCTATTGCGCACAGTTTGAGTCGTAACACGACGTCCTGTGGCTGCACGAAAAGCATTATTCAGCGCTGTGGCGTTGCTGTCTGGGTTCCTCTTATTCATAATCACGGTCATCCGCTGCAGTAGTAGCCCTTGGGCACGTCATCGACAGTTCCTGTCTCCCTGTATCTCCTCCATGTCTGACCAACATCGCTTTGGTTCGCACCGAGACGCCTGGACGCTTCCCTTGTTGTAAGAAAGCGGACGTGACCGAACCGCTTATTGACCGCCTAGGCATGGCTGACCTACAGACAACACGAGCCGTGTGCCTCCTTCCTGGTGCAATGACTGGAACTGATCGGCTGTCGGACCCCCTCCGTCTAATAGGCGCTGCTCATGCATGGTTATTTACATCTTTGGGCGGGTTTAGTGACATCTCTGAACAGTCAAAGGGACTGTGTCTGTGATATAATATCCGTTGTCAGCGTCTATCTTCAGGAGTTCTGGGAACCGGGGTCATGAAAAATTTCTTTGATGTGTGTGCATACCCGTCGATTGTGTGTGCGTGTTAGACTGACATATGTCGATGTCTCCTGGGTGCATCAGTGTTTTTATCAGGCAACCTTAATGCACTTTACACCAGTGTTTGGTGGTTTTGTGATTGCGTCCTTCAAATACACTCCTGGAAATTGAAATAAGAACACCGTGAATTCATTGTCCCAGGAAGGGGAAACTTTATTGACACATTCCTGGGGTCAGATACATCACATGATCACACTGACAGAACCACAGGCACATAGACACAGGCAACAGAGCATGCACAATGTCGGCACTAGTACAGTGTATATCCACCTTTCGCAGCAATGCAGGCTGCTATTCTCCCATGGAGACGATCGTAGAGATGCTGGATGTAGTCCTGTGGAACGGCTTGCCATGCCATTTCCACCTGGCGCCTCAGTTGGACCAGCGTTCGTGCTGGACGTGCAGACCGCGTGAGACGACGCTTCATCCAGTCCCAAACATGCTCAATGGGGGACAGATCCGGAGATCTTGCTGGCCAGGGTAGTTGACTTACACCTTCTAGAGCACGTTGGGTGGCACGGGATACATGCGGACGTGCATTGTCCTGTTGGAACAGCAAGTTCCCTTGCCGGTCTAGGAATGGTAGAACGATGGGTTCGATGACGGTTTGGATGTACCGTGCACTATTCAGTGTCCCCTCGACGATCACCAGTGGCGTACGGCCAGTGTAGGAGATCGCTCCCCACACCATGATGCCGGGTGTTGGCCCTGTTTGCCTCGGTCGTATGCAGTCCTGATTGTGGCGCTCACCTGCACGGTGCCAAACACGCATACGACCATCGTTGGCACCAAGGCAGAAGCGACTCTCATCGCTGAAGACGACACGTCTCCATTCGTCCCTCCATTCACGCCTGTCGCGACACCACTGGAGGCGGGCTGCACGATGTTGGGGCGTGAGCGGAAGACGGCCTAACGGTGTGCGGGACCGTAGCCCAGCTTCATGGAGACGGTTGCGAATGGTCCTCGCCGATACCCCAGGAGCAACAGTGTCCCTAATTTGCTGGGAAGTGGCGGTGCGGTCCCCTACGGCACTGCGTAGGATCCTACGGTCTTGGCGTGCATCCGTGCGTCGCTGCGGTCCGGTCCCAGGTCGACGGGCACGTGCACCTTCCGCCGACCACTGGCGACAACATCGATGTACTGTGGAGACCTCACGCCCCACGTGTTGAGCAATTCGGCAGTACGTCCACCCGGCCTCCCGCATGCCCACTATACGCCCTCGCTCAAAGTCCGTCAACTGCACATACGGTTCACGTCCACGCTGTAGCGGCATGCTACCAGTGTTAAAGACTGCGATGGAGCTCCGTATGCCACGGTAAACTGGCTGACACTGACGGCGGCGGTGCACAAATGCTGCGCAGCTAGCGCCATTCGACGGCCAACACCGCGGTTCCTGGTGTGTCCGCTGTGCCGTGCGTGTGATCATTGCTTGTACAGCCCTCTCGCAGTGTCCGGAGCAAGTATGGTGGGTCTGACACACCGGTGTCAATGTGTTCTTTTTTCCATTTCCAGGAGTGTACATTAAGGTTTTGCTGCACTCTGTGCCGAAAATATATTGACTGTTATGGGTTGAATCAAAGATGGCGGTTTCAAAAGTGGCCGCCACATGGTGTTGGTAAAGTACCCTCACGAGTTTTCCTCCTCTCACTCTCTGATACAAAGTAACTTTAATTTCTATTTATCAATCTGTTTCTATTTTTTTCTATTTCTTAGAAGAGTTATTCTACACGTATGCACCACCCTGTACATTTGTAGCTGCGCTCGCCAAGCTATCACGTGGTGTATGTAGTGAAACAGGATCATTTTTCTTTTCAGTTTTTCTTCGTTTCTATTTCATTTTTGGATGGCGTGCAAGAGGAACAACTGTTGATATGCCCCCATAAAAGAAGAAAGAAATGTAATTTTTCCGTGATTGTCATTGTGTAAGATGCGTTTGGGCGGAAGTAATATGTCTATTGATTTGTCTTGGAGAATCCGTTCTCTCACTAGAGGTAAACACAAACCATGTGCAAAACTTTTCTCCCTTACACTGTCTCAGCAGAGAATAACGCATCGTAATTTTTCAATATAGGGCTAGTAGTTTTGAGTCGTAGCCTGACTCAAACCTAAGCAAATCACTGCTGCGAACCAGTGCATGGAAACCAATATTAACCCTAAGTCGATGGCCGAAAACGGAGTAGGGAGTGACGTTGCGACTGAAAGTAGAGCGAGCTTATACCAGTAGTGATGAACGTGGTCAGAATAGTCTCCAATAACAACACAGTTTCAAATTAATATACTGGTCTAGAAAGACGAGGTAACAGTAGCTGTATTCGAGAATCAGCGTAACGTAGGCATCAACAACGTGATGAGAACAGCCAGTCCGCCGGACAGGCTCGGTGGTTATTTGATATAGAATATAGGGTGAGAAACTACCCTAAAGGCGAAAAAATCAGCAATGATCAACGACATGAGGATCCAGAAGGCACTGGAAACCACCGCATTAAGTATACACGTAGTGTATCCACAGGACATGTGTCCTGTAACTGAACATGTGTCATGATGATCTCGCCATTGGTGAATGATTCCGGATCAGTCACACTTATGGATCGCTAGGAGAGGACTGCCAAGGGGCAGGTAACCTTAGGAAAGAGTTATGAAAAACAACAAAAGGATAATATTCTACAAGTCGGAGTGTGGAATGTCAGAAGTTTGAACTTGGAAGGGAAGCTAGAAAACCTGAAAACGGAAATGCAAATGCTCAGTCATATAGTGAGGGTCAGTGGAGTGACATGGAAAGGAGATAAGAATTTCTGGTCAGACGAATACAACGTAATATCAACCATCAGCAGGAAAGATATAACGGTAGTTGGAGTAGAGTTCGTTATGAATAGGAGAGATGGGCGGTGGGTGAGTCGCTGCTAACAGTTAAGTGATATGGCTGTTCTCATCAGAATCGATAGCAAACCAAAGCCAGTGGTTCAGGTGTATACGCCGACTTCACAAGCAGAAGAAGAAATGTTAGTAAAAGTATATGAGGATACTGAATAGGTAACTTAGTGTGTGGTTCAAATGGCTCTGAGCAGTATGCAACTTAACTCCTGAGGTCATCAGTCGTCTAGAACTTAGAACTAATTAAAAATAACTAACCTAAGGACATCAGACACATCCATGCCCGAGGCAGGATTCGAACCTGCGACCGTAGCGGTCGCTCGGTTCCAGACTGTAGCGCCTAGAACCGCACGGCCAGTCCGGCCGGCTAACTTAGTGTGTAAAAGGCGGTAATAACCTAATAATCATGAGGATTTTAACGCGGTTGTAGTGGAAGGAAGATTGAATTACGGGAGAATGTGGATTTGGTAGTAGAAATGATGCAGGGCAAAGACTGAGTTCTACAGTAAAGCCGGCCGCTATGGCCGAGTGGTTCTAGGCGCTTCAGTCCGGAACCGCGTTGCTGCTACGGTCTCAGGTTCGAATCCTGCTTCGGGCAAGGATGTGTGTGATGTCCTTAGGTTAGTTAAGTTAAAGTAGTTCTAAGTCTAGGGGACTGATGACCTCAGATATTAAGTCCCATAGTGCTTAGAGCCATTTGACCATTTTTTTCTGCAGTAAATCTCAGTTATAAACAGTAAATAAAAAGTTCAAATACCAGAAGAGGAGAAGATTTATTTGGAAAAGGCCTGGAAATTCGGGAAATTTCTAGTTGGATTACATCATGGTCAGACAGATTCCGACATCAGATATTTGACTGTAAGGCGGACCCAGAAGCAGAAATCTATTCGGATTACAATTCAGTATTGATGAAGAGTAGGCTGAAGGTCAAAAAAATCAGGAGGAATCACTGTGGAAAGAAGTGGTATACAGAAGTACTAAGGAATAATGGGATGTGCTTGAAGTCGTCTGAAGATTACTGGAATACTGGAATATTGAACACCTCAGAAGGGAGTTCAGTTGAAGAGGAATGGATATATCTAAAAAGAAAGCTATCATAGTAAAAAGGAAAACACAGAAACAAGGAAGGTAACTCCGAAAAAACCTTAGGTAACAGAAGTAGTATTTCAGTTAATCGACGAAGAAGGAAGTACAGTTGTGTTCAGGGAAATTCAGGCATAAAGAAATATGTCACTTAGGTATGAAATATTTAGGAAGTGCACGGAATCTAATGAAAAATGTGAAGAGATCGAAAAAGAAATATTCATCGAAAGGACTGATTCAGCGTACAGAAAAGTCAAAACAGTCCTCGGTGAAATTAAAAACAAGAATGGTAACATGAAGAGTGCAACCGGAGGAGAGTGGATGAGCGAAAAGAGTACACTGCAGGCCTCTGCGAGGAGAAAGACTTTTTGATGACGTGATTGAGGAAGGAACAGGAGTCGATATCGAAGACATAGGAGATCCGGTATTAGAATATGAATGTAATATAGCTTTGGAATATATGTGATCAAGTAAGGCAGGTGGAATGGATAACAATTCTTCGGGATTACCATAGCCATTGGGTGCGGGGGAATGGTAA
Source organism: Schistocerca cancellata (assembly GCF_023864275.1). NCBI lineage: Eukaryota > Metazoa > Arthropoda > Insecta > Orthoptera > Acrididae > Schistocerca > Schistocerca cancellata. Next base: position 1,137,567,819 of record NC_064626.1, on the reverse strand, counting down.
GCAAGCGACTGTTGAAGTTAGTGCGCAGGACCTATGAGCCTGATGCTTTCAGAAGAAACATCATCCACACGATTCCGAAAACAGCAAGGGCCGTCAAATGCGAGAATTATCGCACAATCGCCTCAACGCCTCATGCATCTAAGCTGCTGACAACAGTAATATACAAAAGACTGGGAAAGAACGCTAAAGATTTGTTAAAGATCGATCAATTTGGCCTTAGGAAAGGTAAAGGCATCAGAGAGGCAGTTATGACTTGCACCTGATAATGGAAGCAAGACAGAGGAAAAATCAAGACACGTTCATAGGATTTGTCCACCTAGAAAAAGTGTTCCTAAAATGGTTCAAGATGTTGAAAATTATGAGAAAAATAGGAGTAAGCTATAGAGGTAAGGTACTGTTTGTACAAGAACGAAGAGGGAACAGCCGACCGGAGTGGCCGTGCGGTTCTAGGCGCTACAGTCTGGAGCTACGGTCGCAGGTTCGAATCCTGCCTCGGGCATGGATGTGTGTGATGTCCTTAGGTTAGTTAGGTTCAATTAGTTCTAAGTTTTAGGCGACTGATGACCTCAGAAGTTAAGTCGTATAGTCCTCAGAGCCATTTGAACCCATTTGAAGAGGGAACAGTAAGAATAGAGGACCAAGAAAGAAACGTTCGGAATAAAATGGGCGTGAGTCAGAAATAACCTCTTTCGCCCCTGATATTCAATCTGTACATAGAAGAAGCAATGACGGAAGTAAAAAAAAAAGCTTCAAGAGTCGGATGTAAATTCAAGGTGAAAGGGTATCAATGATAAAATTCGATGATGACATTACTGGTCTGTGTGAAACTGAAGCAGAATTTCAGAACGTGTTGAGTGGTAAGAAGAGTCTAATGAGTACACAATATGGACTGACAGTAAATGAAAGAAACACAAAAGTAATGAGGTGTTGCAGAAATGAGCTTATTAATAAACGTAACACCAAAAGTGAGATCCACGAGATAGGTGAAGTGAAGGAATGGTGTTACCTTCGACGCAAATTAACACATCACAGTCCAAGGGAAGTGTGATGGTATGAAACAAAGTCCTTGATCTGAGGAAGAAATTTCTGAGAATTTTCGTTTGGAGCACAGCTTTGTATGGTAGTGAATTATTGACTGTGGAACAACCAGATAAGAATGAGAATCGAAGAGTTTGGGATGTAGCGCTACGGAAGATAAAGATAAAATAAGAAATGAGGTGGTTCTCTGCATAATCGGCGAACAAATGAACAAGTGGTAAACAGTTGAAAGTAGAAGGTATAGGATGGTCAGACATGTGTTAAGATAACACGGAATAACTTCCATGGTTTCAAATGGAGTTTTAGAGGGTAAAAACTGTAGAGGAAGACGGACATTGGAACGAATCCAACACATGATTGAGGACGTAGGTTGCAAGTGCTACTCTGAGATGAAGAGGCTGGCACATGAGAGGAATTCATGGCGGGCCGCATCAAACCACTCAGAAGACGGATGTCCTAAAAAAAGAAAGAAAAAAGATTGTGCTGGGCTAGCGGCCATCCACATGTGACGTGTTTATTACGACCCCGGACGTCGCTGTTGCCGAACAAATAATACCATGCCACTCTCTGCAATTGTCTCCATATCGCTGGAGAAGTGGGATATTAGGAGTAAGGTCTTAATGGCGAGAATAGCTGCTAATACAAGCGCAAGATGTCATGAAGTTGTTGCTGTGATCGTTAGTTCGAAGACTGATTTGATGCAGCTCTCCTTGTTATTCTATCCTATGCAAGCCTCTTCATCTGTAAATAACTACTGCAACCTATATCCTTCTGAATCTTTTTGCTGTATTCATTTCTTGTCTCCGACTTTGCTATTACATGTCTACGTTCTATATATCCTTTCTACTCCTGTCATCATCAATTATTTTGCAGCCCAAATAGAAAAAAACAGTCAGCTACTACTTTAAATGTCTCATTACACATTCTAATTCCGTCAGCACCACCTGATTTAATTTTACTATATTCAATTACCAAGGTTCCCTTTCTTCGATGTTCATCTAACAGACTCCTTTCGAGACGCTGTGCATGGCGTTAAGCTGCTCTTCCAAGCCTGTTGCTGTCTGTGTTGAATTACAATGTCATCGCCAAGCCTCAAAGTTTTTATTTCTTATTCCTAAACTTTAATTCCTGCTCCAAATTTTTCTTTGATTTCCTTTGCAGCTTGCTTGATGTACAGATTCTATGTCAGTGGGTATAGGTTACAACCCTATCTCACATCCTTGTCAACTACACGTTTGAAAGAAATGCTTCAAATGGCTCTATGCACTATGGGACTTAACACCTGAGGTCATAAGTCCCCTAGACTTAGAACTACGTAAACGTAACTAACCTAAGGACATCACACACATCCATGCCCGAGGCAGGATCGAACCTGCGACCGTAGCAGCCGTAGCACCTAGAACCGTTAGGCGACAGCGGTCGGCCAATGTTTGAACGAACAGACACCACATACATTCATGTGAGGATAATCATTCAATCGCTTCATTGAGGATGTACACCACACTCTAACTATTCTAGGAATCACCGAAATGCCGCAAATAATGATGACAATAGGCAAGGCCAACAACATCAGTAATGGGATGATAAGTCGAGAATTTGGGTCTGACGGGAGGCGTACTAGGGTATTCCATGCAGTTACGCTGCCTGCTGTTTCTGGGTGGCGCAGTGGTCAGCGCGTCTGACTTGTACGCAGGAGACTTGGGTTCGAATCCCACTCTGACACAGATTTTCAACTTCCCTATTGATTTCAATCAATACCCACTAGCACCTAATGTCGTTAATGCCTTTGTGTTTTGATTAATAATGTCTGTGGGATCAAAATATGTCTATTCTTTCAGAAACGTCCAAAAAAACAGACACCACAAATACCAAATTCATTGGTGGCATGACACCCTGGTTTCGGATCTTGAGTTCGCTAGTGGATTTATAATCAAGTCTTTGGCTCAGAAATAACTACTTACGAGCCAATCTCAAACCGATTCAAAACACTTCCTTTTTTAAAATTAAATTTCATAATGTTTGTTTTTAGTGCCTTATAACTAGAGCATAAAATGTATTTTATTTGGTGGAGTCAATATGACTGTTTAAACTAGCTAAACTTTTGCAGCTAACACTGTTGAGAGAGCAACATAAGCTCGTAGCCAATGTACACAATACCTCTCTAAGTTCCGCGAAGTGAAGAGCAAAGATTTTTCCCACACCTACTACTCATTTTGTTACGATACCTGAGGAAAACAATAGAATTCACAACGTGAAAACATCTATGCCCCACTCTGACCTCTATCGAAAAATTTTTGAGTCCCAATTATGCAGCTGTCTACCGTCCAGAACTAAGATGACCATCTTTCCTGTACTGTGTCTCCACATGAAGCCCTCACTGCAGCGTCTCACAGCACAGGACTGCCTACTCCACTATCTTCCACGGCCAAGGCGAAGATAACGAGTAGGAAACTCCCTGAAACGTTGCCGCAGAACGACGCCTTGACGCAGTTGATAACCCGAGAAGACGTCATTCCACTCGCACTGTTCGTTCAGGGATCCAGAAAGTAGCGGATGCACTGGTCCAGGTTGATGCCGTGTATTTTTATTTACAAAAGACTGCGTTACAGATCCACACAGTCGCTTAAAAGAACAAAATAAGAGAGCGTCGAATATCAGCCCCGGTTTTTTATGGACTGAGAGTTGCTATAAAACAGAACACAATATGATGTTCTTAAGAGAGAGATGTCTTAGACGTAATATTACCTTTGGGTGTACCATATGGGAAAGTTATAGGACTGTTACACTTCACAATATACAGGGTGGTCCACTGATCGTGACCGGGCCAAATATCTCACGAAATAAGCGTCAAACGAAAAAACTACAAAGAACGAAACTTGTCTAGCTTGAAGGGGGAACCAAATGGCGCTATGGTTGGCCCGCTAGATGGCGCTGCCATAGGTCAAACGGATATCAACTGCGTTTTTTTAAATAGGAACCCCCATTTTTATTACATATTCGTGTAGTACGTAAAGAAATATGGATGTTTTAGTTGGACCACTTTTTTCGCTTTGTGATAGATGTGCGCTGTAATAGTCACAAAGGTATGGCTCACAATTTTAGACTAACAGTTGGTAACAGGTAGGTTTTTTAATTTAAAATACAGAACGTAGATACTTTTGAACATTTTATTCGGTTGTTCCAATGTGATACATGTACCTTTGTGAACTTACCGAAGCACCACACCATGGCCCGCACGTTCACCGGATCTGATGTCCCCGGATTTCTTTCTGTGGGGAAAGTTGAAAGGATATTTGCTATTGTGATCCACCGACAACGCCTGACAACATGCGTCAGCGCATTGTCAATGAATGTACGAACATTACGGAAGGCGAACTACTCGCTGTTGCGAGGAATGTCGTTACACGTATTGCCAAATGCATTGAGGCTGACGGACATCATTTTGAGCATTTATTGCATTAATGTGGTATTTACACGTAATCACGCTCTAACAGCATGCGTTCTCAGAAATGATAAGTTCACAAAGGTACATGTATCACATTGGAACAACCGAAATAAAACGCTCAAAAGTACTTACTTCCTGTATTTTAATTTAAAAAAACCTACCTGTTACCAACTGTTCGTCTAAAATTGTGAGCGATATCTTTGTGACTATTACAGCGCCATCTTTCACAAAGCGAAAAAAGTGGTCCAACTACAACATTCATAAAACCTCCTGGCAGATCAAAACTGTGTGCCCGACCGAGACTCGAACTCGGGACCTTTGCCTTTCGCGGGGAAGTGCTCTACCATCTGAGCTATCGAAGCACGACTGACGCCCGGTACTCACAGCTTTACTTCTGCCAGTATCTCGTGTCCTACCTTCCAAACTTTGCAGAAGCTCTCCTGTGAACCTTGCAGAACTAGCACTCCTGAAAGAAAGGATACTGCGGAGACATAGCTTAGCCACAGCCTGAGGCATGTTTCCAGAATGAGATTATCACTCTGCAGCGGAGTGTGCGCTGATATGAAACCTCCTGGCAGACCGAAACTGTGTGCCCGACCGAGACTCGAACTCGGGACCTTTGCCTTTCGCGGGCAAGTGCTCTACCATCTGAGCTACCGAAGCACGACTCACGCCCCGTCCTGACAGCTTCACTTGTGCCAGTAGTTCTGCAAGGTTCGCAGGAGAGCTTCTGTAAAGTTTGGAAGGCAGGAGACGAGATACTGGCAAAAGTAAACCTGTGAGTACCGGGCGTGAGTCGTGCTTCGGTAGCTGAGATGATAAAGATGGTAGAGCACTTGCCCGTGAAAGGCAAAGGTCCCGAGTTCGAGTCTCGGTCGGGCACACAGTTTTTTGGTCTGCCAGGAGGTTTCATATCAGCGCACACTCCGCTGCAGAGTGAAAATCTCATTCTGTAAAACATTCATATTTCTTAACGTACTACACGAATATGTAATAAAAATGGGGGTTTCTATTTTTAAACAAACGCAGTTGATATCGGTTTGACGTATGGCAGCGCCATCTAGCGGGCCAACCATAGCGTCATCTGGTTTTCCCCTGCAAGCTAGAGAAGTTTCTTTCTTTGCAGTTTTTTCGTTGATGCTTATTTCGTGAAATGTTTGGCCCGGTTACTATCAATGGACCATTCTGTATATGAAATGTTCAGAAATTTTTCTGTTTTGTTTGCGAAGTATTTAAAAGTACTTTGGTCACATGGTTTCTTTTCTTAAATATTTCTGTGTATTGTAAAATCTCCTGAACCCACCAAAAAGGTTAATAAGTAAAGATATACGTACAGTGAGCTGTTGCGAGCTATCCAAGCGAAAATGTTTTGTGGTTGCAGTGGCGGAGCAGAACCACGACAGTCGCGACTGCGTTGCAGTGGCGGTGCTGTCCCACTGCGGGAGGGACGGGCAGCTGAGCGCCAGAGACCGCGAGTACCACGTCAGCGAGCTGTGGCAGCCGTTCACTCCCGGGCGCTGCCCGAGCCTCGACGGGAAACCCAAGCTCTTCTTCATACAGGTACGTCGCCCGAACAAGTCTAGGGCATTCTGTCTATTTATGTTCTGGGAGACCTTTTGCTTTAGGAGTCTGAAATTACTCAGCCCCATTACAGCCTGTCTCACGGTTTAAGATGTGTTGTGTTTAGTGTCTCACTGGGCGGTATGGTTAGTACTGCAGGAGGGAGTACGCGAAAGAACTTGCCCCCCTTCTAACAGCCGTGTACCGCAAGTCTCTAGAGCAGCGGAAGGTTCCAAATGACTGGAAAAGAGCACAGGTAGTTCCAGTTTTCAAGAAGGGTCGTCGAGCAGATGCGCAAAACTATAGGTCTATATCTCTGACATCGATCTATTGTAGAGTTTTAGAACATGTTTATTGCTCATGTATCATGTCATTTCTGGAAACCCAGAATCTACTCTGTAGGAATCAGCATGGATTTCGGAAACAGCGGTCGTGTGAGACCCAACTCGCTTCATTTGTTCATGAGACCCAGAAAATAGTAGATACAGACTACCAGGTAGATGCCGTTTTCCTTGACTTACGGAAGGCGTTCGATACAGTTCCGCACTGTCGCCTGGTGAAGTAAGAGCCTACCGAATATCAGACCAGCTGTGTGGCTGGATTGAAGAGTTTTTTGGCAAACAGAACACAGCATGTTGTTCTCAATGGAGAGACGTCTACAGACGCTAAAGTAATCTCTGGCGTGCCACAGGGGAGTGTTATGGGACCGTTCCTCTTCACAATATATGTAAATGACCTAGTAGATAGTGTCGAAAGTCCCATGCGGCTTTTCGCGGATGATGCTGTAGTATACAGAGAAGTTGCAGCATTAGGAAATTGCATCGAAATGCAGGAAGATCTGCAGCGGATAGGCAATTGGTGCAGGGAGTGGCAACTGACCCTTAACATAGACAAATGTAATGTATTGCGAATACATAGAAAGAAGGATCCTTTATTGAATGATTATATTATAGCAGAACAAACACTGGTAGCAGTTACTTCTGCAAAATATCTGGGAGTATGCGTACGGAACGATTTGAAGTGGAATGATCATATAAAATTATATGTTGGTAAGGCGGGTACCAGGTTGAGATTCATTGGGAGAGTCCTTAGAAACTGTAGTCCATCAACAAAGGAGGTGGCTTACAAAACACTCGTTCGACCTATACTTGAGTATTGCTCATGAGTGTGGGATCCGTACCAGGTGGGGTTGACAGAGGAGATAGAGAAGATCCAAAAAAGAGCGACGTGTTTCGTCACAGGGTAGTTTGGTAAGCGTGATAGCGTTACGGAGATGTTTAGCAAACTCAAGTGGCAGACTCTGCAAGAGAGGTGCTCTGCATCGCGGTGTAGCTTGCTCGCCAGGTTTCGAGAGGGTGCGTTTCTGGATGAGGTATCGAATATATTGCTTCCACCTACTTATACCTCCCGAGGAGATCACGAATATAAAATTAGAGAGATTCGAACGCGCAAGGAGGCTTTCCGGCAGTCGTTGTTCCCGCGTACCATACGCGACTGAAGCAGGAAAGGGAGGTAATTACAGTGGCATGTGAAGTGCCCTCCGCCACACACCGCTGGGTGGCTTGCGGAATATAAATGTAGATGTAGATTCCGACTGATATCCGTGGATATTACTGGTGTAGGTTTTCTTGTTGTACACTATTGGTCATTAAAAATGGAAAACAATGAAGGCGGCATGTACCAAATGTCAAACTGGCATGAAGGGCACCACACGCCTGAATAGGTTAATAATTAATTTACTACACAGTCGCACAAAGTAGGTACGTATAACGGCGACTACATTTTTTGTATCCAAAGTGATTCAGCTGATATATTCATCTCAAGAGTTTTCCTGGACCGTTTGAGATATCACAATGCTGCTTCCACCTAAGAAATGTAAAAAAAAAGTTCTGAGTAAATGACGTACAGTCTCTTTCCATAGCTATATTAATTACAGAGCTATCGCCATCAATTCGCTTTTTCAAATTTTCTGCTAATATTATCATAGTTATAGAAGTGACGAATTCACCAGCGTTTCATTCTACAAAATGCGATTGGTAGTTTCGAGGATATTGCAATATCTAGAAATGTGCTCTCATCAATGAAGTAAGGATCAATCACGTAGACTTAATTAATTCCACACCAAACTCCAGTGCCTTTGATGTTCAACTTGGCTCACCCAGTGCGTATGTCTAGCAGACCAACAATGGATATTTGTTACATTCAGCTTTCCATGATTTATAAAGGTAGTTTCATCGGTGAAGAGGATTTAATGAAGAAATAACCTAATGTCCTGACGTGGGGTCAGGACTGAGCAACAGAATTCCACATGTCTTCCGCAATACCGCTGTTTTACCTGTCGGTGAAGTTGAAAAGCGTCAAGCCATTTCGGCTCGCCACTTTTCATTCGTTTTCATAGTAAATTCCATCCAACGCAATTCTTAAGTTAGCCCGCCCGGTTAGCGGTGCGCTCTAACGCACTGCTTTCCGCACGGGAAGGCGTGCCGCTCTCCCTGCACGAACCCGCCCAGCGGATTAGTGTCGAGGTCCGGTGTACCGGCCAGTCTGTGGATGGTTTTTAAGGTCGTTTTCCATCTGCCTCGGCGAATGAGGGCTGGTTCCCCTTATTCCGCCTCAGTTACACTATGTCGGCGATTCCTGCGCAAACACTGTCTCCACGTAAGCGTACACCATAATTACTTTACCACGCAAACATTTGGTGTTACATTCGTCTGGTGTGAGAGGTTCCCGGAGGGGTCCACTGGGGGCCGAACCGCACAATAACCCTGGGTTCGGTGTGGGGCGGCGGTTGGGTGAGTGGACTGCTGTAGTCTGTTGTGGAGTTGTGTACCACTGAGGGCTACGGCGGGACGAAGCCTCGTTTCTAGGTCCCCAGTTAAACATACGGGTTTCCTTCTATATATCTTTATTCTTTAATGAAGTCTCTTTGTTATGCCCTATGCCCTGGGAACTTACGGGATGCTTGGATACAACTTGAAGCACTTACTGCTTTTGTTTATCATTTTTGGTAAATAATTTCTTATATTCCTCAATGAGCTTTACGCATCTGGCTGCCAAGTCATTTACAATTTCATTATCATTCATTATGTGTAGAGCATTGCTGGAATCTTCATTTTCATGCCACTGCGTAAGACCTGTCATAAGAAACTCGTCGCTCAAGACGAATCTGCTAACGATTAATCTTGTTTTATAAGAAAAAAAATGTTCAAGTCCATAATTGATGATTTCTAGGATTTGGTCGATTCCTGCTTGAACCCTTTTAATATTTTCGTCTGATGTTTCCATCTCATGATTCAGTTCATTGACAATTTTCATTTTCTAATCAGGATACAAAATTAGGATCGACAAATGTAAAGACAACAGTTCCAGGAGACTGGTGCCATTCGTGAAAACTATATACCGTACGCCGCATTAGTGGTGCATCAAACAGAGAAATACGCTTCAACATTAACATGGAGAATCCAAATTTCACAAGTTCCATTTCCTACTAGTTGGTGCTAGTTCTAGTTATTTACGAAACACAAACCTTTAAATATCACAAATCTCATTCTGTCCTAGTTGGTGTTACGGAACACAAGCGCTTTCAAACATCACTGGGGGGGACCGAGGTGGGTCGGTAGGGAGAGCGGCATGGCTCGCACTGCCCCTCTCTACGTATCCTGGGCTTATTGTGCTGTCTCGTTATTCAAACAGTACGATCTGTGACATCAGACGAATTTGATTTAGGAACTTCGAGTCAACGAACTACCTACATTGGGAATTGAATGAATTTGACTTGTAGATGCAATATTTTGCCAAGTTGATGGTTTTAATTTTACAGATTAGTGGGTCCTATTATGCCCAAATTTCTCCTAGATCATTTTGACATGAAATGAACGAAACCAGAGGCGGCGGGGGTGGTAATCTCGGAAATAGTTTTGAAGGTGTTGTAAGTAGGCTGTTTAGGTTTTTATATTGGTAACGCCACGTAGCGCTCTGTATGAAAATCACTGGCTGTGCTGTGTGCAGTCTGTGGCTGGTTTGCATTGTTGTTGGCTATTGTAGCGTTGGGCAGTTGGCTGTTAACAGCGCGTAGCGTTGCGAAGTTGGAGGTGAGCCGCCAGCAGTGGTGGATGTGGGGAAGTGAAATGGCGGATTTTTGAGAGCAGATGATCTGGACGTGTGTCCATCAGAAACAGTACATTTGTAAGAATGGATGTCATGAACTGCTATATATATTATGACTTTTGAACACTATTAAGGTAAATACATTGTTTGTTCTCTATCAAAATCTTTCATTTACTAAGTATGCCTATTAGTAGTTAGTGCCTTCAGTAGTTAGAATCCTTTATTTAGCTGGCAGTATTGGCGCTCGCTGTATTGCAGTAGTTCGAGTAACGAACATTTTTGTGAGGTAAGTGATTCATGAAAGGTATAGGTTATAGTTAGTCAGGGCCATTCTTTTGTAGGGATTATTGAAAGTCAGATTGCGTTGCGCTAAAAATATTGTGTGTCAGTTTAAGCACAGTCATGTACAATTTTTCTAAGGGGACGTTTCATAGTGTCTTTCAGCGTTCATATACTTAATAACTTTTATCTTTATAAGAAGACAGGCTGCTTTGTATTTGTATTTTTAATTTAGCAGACCCGTATGGAGCATATGATCGTCGTCAGACATTCTGCGAAGGTATAATTTACAACACAGGTTATAGGTTATATGCCATGGGAAATTTTCTCTTTTTTTTTTAGTCACCAGTCTTTTGATTCGTTGATGCGTGATGCGGCGTCCCACGAATTCCTCTCCTGTGCAAACCTCTTAGTCTTAGAGTAGCACTTGCGAACTACCCCCTCAGTTATTTACTGCATATATCCCAATCTCTGTCTTCCTCTACAGTTTTTATCATCTACAGCCCCCTCTAGTACCATGGAAGATATTCCCTCGCGTCTTAACGGATGTCATATCATTCCGTCCCTTCTTCTCGTCAGTGTGTTACACAGATTCCCTTCCTCGCTGGTGCTCCAGAGAACGCACTAATACCTTACCTTGTTAATCAACCTAATTTTCAACATTCTTCGGTAGCATCACATCCCAAATGCTTCGATTCTCTTCATTTCTCGTTTTTCACTACCATACAATGCTGTGCTTCAGACGTACATTTTCAGAAATTTCTTTCTCGAAATAAGGCCAATATTTGATACTAGCGAACTTCTCTTGGCCAGGAATGCCCTTTTTGCCAGTTACAGTCTGCTTTTTTGCCATCCGTCATGGGTTATTTTGTTGCCTAGGTAGCAGAATTTCTTAACTTCATCTACTTCGTAATCATCAACTATGATGTTAAGTTTCTCGCTGTTTTCATTTCTGCTGCTTCTCATTTTTGCCCTTCTTCGATTTACTCTGAATCCACATTCTCTTCTCGTAAGACTGTTCATTCCATTCAAGAGGTCCTGTAATTCTCCTTCACTTTCACTGAGAGCAGCATTGTCATCCGCAAATATTAACATTTATACACTTCCACATTGAATTTTAATCCCACCGTTAAACCTTTCGTTTACTTCCGTCATTGCATCTTCGATGTCTAGCTTGAATACTAGGGGCGAATGACTACATCCCTGTTTCACACTCTAATTAATCTGAGCACTTCGGTTTTGGTCATCCACTCTTCTTGTTCTCTTTTGTTTCTTGTATGTAATGTATATTACGTTCTATTTTTTTCAGGATATCGAACATCTTGCACTGTGTTACATTGTCGAGCGCTTTCCTCCAGGTCAACAAATCCTATGACGCGTCTTGATTTTTCTTCAGTCTTGTTTACATTATCAACCGAAACGTCAGAACTGCCTCCATGGTGCCTTTATCTTTCCTAAATCCAAACTGATCGTAATCTATCAGATTCTCAATTTTCTTTTCCGTTCTCATGTATATTTTTCTTGTCAGCACCTTGGATACATGTGCTGTTAAGTTGATTGTACGATAATTCCTGGCTCTTGCAATCTCGGAACTGTGTGGATGATGTTTTTTCCGAAAGGCTGATGGTGTATCGTCAGTCTCATACATTCTACACATCAAGATGAATAATCGTTTTGTTGCCACTTCCCCAATGTTTTCAAATTTCCTATGGAATGGTATCTACCCCTTTTCCCTTTCTATTTTAGGTCTTCCAAAGTTCATCTAAGTTCTGATTCTAATACTGGATCCCCTATCTCTTCTCTATCGACTCCTGTTTCATCTTGTATGACCAATGAAAGGATAATGTTCCACTAGCCGGCGCGTGGAATGTCCGAAGTTTGAACGTGGTAGGGAAGCTAGAATATATGAAAAGGGAAATGCTAACGCTCTTTTTAGTTATAGTGGTAGTCAGTGAAGTGAAATGGAAAAAAGACAAGGATTTCTGGTCCGATGAGTATACTTATCTGCTGATAAGTCCTCCCTCGCCTACAGGCCCTCACTGTACTCTTTCCACATAATCGATCTCTCCTCTGCATTGCACTCTTGATGTTACCATCCTTGCATTTAGTTTCAGCATGGGTTGTTTTGACTTTTCTATATGCTGCATCAATCTTTCCGACAGTCATTTCTTTTTGGATTTATCACATTTTTATGCAAGCATTTCGACCTAGCTTCCCTGCACTTCCTATTTAATTCATTGCTAAGTGAGTTGTATTTCTGTATTCCTAAATTTCCCTGAAAATTTTGTATTACTTCTTTCGTTGATCAACTGAAGTATTTCTCCTATTACCCATTGTTTCTTCATAATTACCCTCCTCTTATCTAAGTTTTTCTCTCCACCTTCTGTGATTACCCTTTCTAGAGATGTGCATTCCTCTTCAACTAAACTGCCTACTGAACAATTCATAATCGCAGTATCCACAGCCTCAAAGAACGTCAAGCGTATTGGTTCATTCCATAATACATCCATATCCCACTTCTTTGCGCACTGATTGTTCCTGACAAGTCCATTAAATTTCATCCTACTCTTCACCATAACTAACTTGTGATCTGAGTCTGTATCTGCTCCTGGGTAATATCTGATTTCGAAATCTCTGCCTGAACATGACGTTTCTGACTGAAATCTTCCTGTACCTCCCGGTCTTTTCCAAGTATACCTCATCCTCTTGTGATTTTTGAACAGATTATTCACCATTAGAATCTAAAATTTATCGCAGAAATAAATTTTTCGTTCTCCTTCTCATTCATACTTCCAGACCAGTATTCTCCAGTAGCCCTTTCGGGTACTCCGTCTCCTACAACCGCATTTCAGTCACCCATAACTATTAGAGTTTCATCTCCCTTTATGTACTGAATTACCCGTTCAGTACGCTCAAAGATTTTTTTCCATTCCTTCATCTTCAGTTTGCTACGTCGGCATGCATATCTGACTATCGTTTTCGGTAATGGTTTGCTGTCGATTCTGATAAGAATGACTTTATCTCATAACTGTGCACAGTAACTCACTCTCTACCCTACATTCCTATTCATGACACAATCCCGCCCCCGTTATACAGTACTGATATTGCTGCATACTCATCGGATCAGAAATCCTTGTCTTTTTTCCATTTCACTTCACTGACTACCACTATAACTAGAAAGAGCGTTAGCATTTGCCTTTTCAGATATTCTAGCTCCCCTACCACGTTCAAACTTCGGACATTCCACGCACCGGCTAGTGGAACATTATCCTTTCATTGGTTATTCAGTCTTTTTTTCATGGTCAACTCCCCCTTGGCAGTCCCCTCCTAGAGATCCGAATGTGGGACTAATCCGAAATCTTTTGACAATGGAGAGAACACCGTGACACTTTTGCTTCGTGATACATTACTCGTGTTAAAATGGACCGTTTACCAATTGCCGAAAAGGTCGATATCGTGTTGATGTATGGCTATTGTGATCAAAATGCCCAACGGGCATGTGTAATGTATGCTGCTCGGTATCCCGGACGACATCATCCAAGTGTCCGGACCGTTCGCCGGATAATTACGTTATTTAAGGAAACAGGAAGTGTTCACCCACATGTGAAACGTCAACCACGACCAGCAACAAATGATGATGCCCAATTAGGGGTTTTAGCTGCTGTCGCGGCTAATCCGCATCAGTAGCAGACAAATTGCGCGAGAATCTGGAATCTCAAAAACGTCGGTGTTGAGAATGCTACATCAACATCGATTGCACCAGGAATTGCATGACGACGACTTTGAACGTCGAGTACAGTTCTGCCACTGGGCACAAGAGAAATTACGGGACGATGACAGGGTTTTTGCACGCGCTCTATTTAGCGACGAAGCGTCCTTCACCAACATCGGTAACGTAAACCGGCATAATATGCGCTATTGGGCAACGGAAAACCCACGATGGCTGCGACAAGTGGAACGTCAGTGACCTTGGCGGGTTAATGTATGGTGCGGCATTATGGGAGGAAGGATAATTGGCCCCCACTTTATCGATGGCAATCTAAATGGTGCAATGTATGCTGATTTCCTACGTAATGTTCTACCAATGTTACTACAAGATGTTTCACAGCATGACAGAATGGCGACGTACTTTCAACATGGTGGATGTCCGGAACGTAGCTCGCGTGCGGTTGAAGCGGTATTGAATAGCATATTTCACGACAGGTGGATTGGTCGTCGAAGCACCATACCATGGCCCGCACGTTCACCGGATCTGACGTCCCCGGATTTCTTTCTGTGGGGAAAGTTGAAGGATATTTGCTGTCGTGAATAACCGACAACGCCTGACAACGTGCGTCAGTGCATTGTCAATGCATGCGCGAACATTACGGAAGGCGAGCTGCTCGCTGTTGAGAGGAATGCCGTTACACGTATTGCCAAATGCATTGAGGTTGAAGGACTTCATTTTGAGCATTTATTGCATTAATGTTGTATTTACAGGTGATCACGTTGTAACATCATGCTTTTTCAGAAATGATAAGTTCACAAAGGTACATGTATCACATTGGAACAACCGAAACAAAATGTTCCAACGTACCTACGTTTGGTATTTCAATTTAAAAAACCTACCTGTTACCAACTGTTCGTCTAAAATTTTGAGCCATATGTTTGTGACTATTACAACGCCATCTATCACAAAGCGAAAAAAGTGGTCCAACTAAAACATTCATATTTCTTGACATACTACACGAATATGTAATAAAAAATGGGGGTTGCTATTTAAGAAAACGCAGTTGATATACGTTTGCCCTATGGCAGCGCCATCTAGCGGGCCAACCATAGCGCCATCTGGTTTCCCCCTTCAAGCTAGACAAATTTCGTTCTTTGTAATTTTTTCATTTGACGCTTATTTAGTGAGATATTTGGGCCGTTCACGATCAGTTGACCACCCTGTATTTATAGAAGTCTTTTTGTCAACGAGTAAGCGCCTTCATATTGGGCGCTGGGACTACTAGAAGAAACAGGCAGGTGGAAGTTTGGTTGGTGTATCATCTGTGTGACAATACACCAGACAGCACTTATGAATAGTAAAATTGTGACTGACTTAGAGCTTCAACTCACTATGGGTTTCTGCTGATATTCCTCGTGATGCTACAGTATGTCTCCATCTAAATTCGAACACTGAGGGCACCTAGAATTAGGTCTATGGACGTGAGGAGGGTTGAGTCCAGAGTGGCGTTCAGATACTCTAGCTTTATTCTAGGTAGGGTAAACTATGTAGTGTTTGATCATGTGACTCTGATAATAGCGGCGGGCAGCTGGAACGAAGGTACACAGATACTGCAGTGTGTGCCATTGAGTATGACACCCTGCGTGTGCAGTGCTAATCGCTGCGTGCTACTTGACCGATCCCGACCGTAAAATGTACAGATGACTGCCGCTGGGTATATCACTGAAGAGAGCAAATTACACCTACCCTCTGAAAACATGCACTTCTGCCTGTATCTTCCATAGGACACTCATAGTCAGGCTTTCCTGTAGAAAACAGGTTGAGCTCACAAGACCCTGGAACCATGTTACCGACTTTGCAAGAGTTATTGTTACTTCCACAAAGCGACACTACAATAATTCTGAGATGGAGAGTAGCGTGTGGCACTTTCTGTCTGGTGCGAAAAGTAACACATCCCACACCTTCAACCCATAACGGTAACGTTGCAAGCAACTCGTTTTCACGAATAGATTCTTAAGCCTTGAATGTAAATGCCCAAGACTAACACTCGTTCACACACACACACACACACACACACACACACACACACACACACACACACATTCATGCTCAATAACAATCTACCTTCCATTACAAGCCAGCACAACTACTTCTACACCAACTATCGTCACCACGCTTCACAAGAAATGAACATATTGTACTAAATAAGACGGATGTTTTCTACCAGACTAAATTAAACACTCTACTTTCCTACTGTTCCTGAGTATAACACATTCATGTACATATTCTCTGTAAATAGAAGCTTTACTTAAAAGTTCCTTTTTGATTGAACCGTCAATTAGAGCGATTCACAAACAATACTTAAGAACACATGTTTTTCCAAAAAATGGTATCGTGGAAGTAGGGGCCAGGAGGTGCTGGTGAAAAAACACACATTGATAAGGTTATCTTTTATTTATCTCAGTAATAAATTTTTAAGTCTGGCATTTCTTTAAAAAAATAATTTCAAAACAATGTCAAATAACTCGACAATTTTCATTATGAAAAGATTACCAGGTATGACATTAACAAGTTGCCAATAATGAGATTTTAACTTGACATATATAAGACAACAGTAAAAAAGAACTCTTTTAAAATGGCTCTATGTAAAGGATATTGCAAGGTTTGACGTTAACAATAAGAAGATTTTAAACTTGTTATATCAATAAGGGAACAATTTCAAAAATAATGTAAGTAGCTAGCTTGTACTAAGGAAAAATAGTTGTCTCTCGCCAGTTACATAACTTATATTTGTTACAAGATAAATGTGAATAAGCCAGCACACAAACCTTCACATTAAAGGCAGTTCCCAAAAAAAAAAAAAAAAAATAT
Source organism: Schistocerca cancellata (assembly GCF_023864275.1). Classification (NCBI taxonomy): domain Eukaryota; kingdom Metazoa; phylum Arthropoda; class Insecta; order Orthoptera; family Acrididae; genus Schistocerca; species Schistocerca cancellata. The sequence goes on along the minus strand of NC_064626.1, from coordinate 1,137,550,810 downwards.
TCCCTAGCTCGGTGAGGGAGTGGCACGTGTAGAGGGGCCCAAATCACAATAGCCGGAATAGTTACTGGTGTTCAACATGGAACTAGCAGATCAGCCCCAAAACTTCCATTACAAGCCGCCACCTCCCCGAGTTACTCAAAACCAGAAGATGTAGCAAGGGCGGTGCCTGCACAGACTGCGAACCACAGAGACCCGCGACACCGATCCTAAATCACCCAATCGAGGTGTGAATGAAAACAGCCCGACCAAGAAGCAATTACCACCTTCCCGCGGACAGGCAAACAAAAACTGTGGTGGGACGAACCCAACAAACCACTGGTGAAGAAACTCTTACACTACACACACACACACACACACACACACATATATATATATATATATATAACATGAAAACAGTACTCAACTTCTCACACTCCACCCCAGTGCCGGGAAGAACACGTCGCACTTCCAAATGCTCGTCATAATCAACCGCTGCCAGTGGTTTCAACGACCGATAAGAAGACATACGGTCCCACGCGCTGATCTGCACCACGGCTTCCTAGCTTCGTAGGCCACGTACATGCGGGCAAGGCAGACTTAGCCCCTGACAGCCAAGAGGTCGGCCAAAGCACGTGGCGAGCAGTTGACGACCCCCAACAACAGGGCCCCGCTCTCGCCACCACCTCTCTCTGTCACCGCCAAGGACGTACTCCACGATCGTCATACGACCGTACACTTGCTCCACCTGCCGCCAGAGGGCGGTAGCGATCCAAACAGCGCGCCAAACCGAAAGTGCCACCGCAAACACTAGACGCGAAGCAAAAGCACTCCGCCTGGTGCGCTTTCCGAAGAGCCGAACACAACTACGGCTCATTAATGTCAGAAAAATGTCTCCTCTTCGCTTGTACCATGAATTTCGGCGCGTTGAACACCCGCCCACTAGGACGTCTGTGTCCAGCGTTTGCTTGCCGCCTGGTCGCCCAGGGAGTTCGTCAAGCTTGGCGGTCTCTCGTCAGCGCCTCTCCGCTAGTGCTGCACACACAAGTCTTGGCATTGTGGTTCCCAGAAAGACTGGACTGGCTGTATACAATTGAATTCTATGCATGTCGTGGGTTCCTGTACTCTGACACACTGGGAGGGACAGAGAGAGAGAGAGAGAGGGGGGGGGGGGAGGGAGGGAGGGAGAGAGAGAGAGAGAGAGAGAGAGACAGGGAAACAGAGAGAGAGAGACAGAGAGAGAGAGAGAGAGAGAGAGAGAGAGAGACAGAGACAGAGAGAGGGAGAGGGAGAAAGAGAGAGAGAGAGAGAGAGACAGAGACAGAGAGAGACAAAGAGAGAGAGAGAGAGAGAGAGAGAGAGAGAGAGAGAGAGAGAGAGACAGAGACAGAGAGAGACAGAGAGAGAGAGAGGGGGGGTTAGGGAGGGAGGGAGAGAGAGAGAATCAGACACATCCAGGTGTCTTAAAGTGGGAACATCCGTTGTGCACTTGGGCTGTGGTTCCTTAATGTTGTCTGATCAAGTGTATAATTCGGTGTTTTTCTGTTTAGGATGTCTATTTCTGCACTTAGTGAACTCTTTTTGTCGCCCCCATATCCTAGCAATGTGTGGGACTTGTCTGCATTACACGAAACTACTGTTGCAATGGTAAATTTGGACAAACAAATTAATTTGAGATTTTGGGGGACTTCTGTGTATGGGTACTTGGTTTATTTTAGAAACCGGATTCCTGACATTCATTAATTAGCACTTCCGGGCTGAATTGGCGTGGTCCATATATAAAACTTCTTCTCCTTCCTGACGTTTCGTTGCCTACTGCGGGCAACATCTTCTGAGGTGAGTCGACGACTGGCTGCTAGGCGCTGGTGGTCCCGCTTATATAGAGCGCTTAGATGGCGCCACCACTCGAAACCACGTGACGAGTGGTGGCGCCATCTAAGCGCTCTATATAAGCGGGACCACCAGCTCCTAGCAGCCAGTCGCCGACTCACCTCAGAAGATGTTGCCCGCAGTAGGCAACGAAACGCCAGGAGGGAGAAGAAGTTTTATATATGGACCATGGCAATTCAGCCCGGAAGTTTTAATTAATGAAGACGCCGGCCGTGAAAGCTTACATGTTATGATTGAACGGATTCCTGAGTTTTGCCATAACAGCTCATTTTCTTTATCATTGTTGTTTACATTTAATTAGTTATACGTTTGTTAATTTATTCTGTGTGCTCGTTTTATCGTGAGGAAACATCTGTTGTGTATATCAGATTCTAACTAAGATGGTGTTCTGTGTAAGATACCCTGTCTGTTTTTGTAGAGTAATATTTTATTTATGATTTTGTCAAGTCGTGTATGAGAAATTGGAGTGCAATTAATTTTCTGTGTTATTGATTCTGAGGTGCTATAATTAATTTTGTCATTAATAAATTACAACCCCAGAACCCCTAACCACCTACCAACCCCAACATTTGCTGCACCACAAACTCATTCGTAAGTCACATGAATAAAAGCGACTCCTCCTATGATTTGAATATCAGTACTTATTAATGCATACAGACATAAACCACAGTTGATAAGAAAAAACACAGACAAAATTCATACGTGTATTGTGCTCCAGAGGAAGAAGAAATCTTCAGTTATCTTGCAAGACTACCGCATGATGTTATTGTGTGTGGATAAATTGGAAATATTGTAGGGGCTCCCGCTTGTTTTTCAGGTCTTATTCTTCTTCACCCTTACTTCACTCCCACCGTAAAGGAAGCCACCAGTAACTGAGGAAATGCTTCCTGTTGTTGTTGTTGTGGTCTTCAGTCCTGAGACTGGTTTGATGCAGCTCTCCATTCTAATCTATCCTGTGCAAGCTCCTTACTCTCTCAGTACCTACTGCAACCTACATCCTTCTGAATCTGCTTAGTGTATTCATCTCTTGGTCTCCCTCTACGATTTTTACCCTCCACGCTGCCCTCCAATGCTAAATTTGCGATCCCTTGATGCCTCAGGACATGTCCTACCAACCGATCCCTTCTTCTAGTCAAGTTGTGCAACAAACTTCTCTTCTCTCCAATCCTATTCAATACCTCCTCATTAGTTATGTGACCTACCCATCTAATCTTCAGCATTCTTCTGTAACACCACATTTCGAAAGCTTCTATTCTCTTCTTGTCTAAACTATTTATCGTCCATGTTTCACTTCCATACATGGCTACACTCCATACAAATACTTTCAGAAATGACTTACTGACACTTAAATCTATACTCGATGTTAACAAATTTCTCTCCTTCAGAAAGGATTTCCTTGGCATTGCCAGTCTACGTTTTATATCCTCTCTACTTCGACCATCATCAGTTATTTTGCTCCCCAAATAGCAAAACTGCTTTACTACTTTAAGAGTCTCGTTTCCTAATCTAATTCCCTCAGCATCACCCGACTTAATTCGACTACATTCCATTATCCTCGTTTTGCTTTTGTTGATGTTCATCTTATATTCTCGTTTCAAGGCAGTGTCCATTCCGTTCAACTGCTCTTCCAAGTCCTTTGCTGTCTCTGACAGAATTACAATGTCATCGGCGAACCTCAAAGTTTTTATTTCTTCTCCATGGATTTTAATACCTACTCCGAACTTTTCTTTTGTTTCGCTCACTGCTTGCTCAATATACAGATTGAATAACATCGGGGATAGGCTACAACCTTGTCTCACTCCCTTCCCAACCACTGCTTCCCTTTCATGTCCCGTGACTCTTATAACTGTCATCTGGTTTCTGTACAAATTGTAAATAGCCTTTCGCTCCCTGTATTTTACCCATGCCACCTTCAGAATTTGAAAGAGAGTATTCCAGTCAACATTGTCAAAAGCTTTCTATAAGTCTACAAATGCTAGAAACGTAGGTTTGCCTTTCCTCAATCTAGCTTCTAAGGTAAGTCGTAGGGCCAATATTACCTCACGTGTTCCAATATTTCTACTGACTCCAAGCTGGTCTTCCCCGAGGTCTGCTTCTACCAGTTTTTTCCATTCGTCTGTAAAGAATTCACGTTAGTATTTTGCAGCAGTGACTTATTAAACTGATAGTTCGGTAATTTTCACATCTGTCAACACTTGCTTTCTTTGGGATTGGAATTATTATACTCTTCTTGAAGTCTGAGGGTATTTCACCTGTCTCATACATCTTGCTCGCCAGACGGTAGAGTTTTGTCAGGACTGGCTCTCCCAAGGCCGTCAGTAGTTCTAAGGGAATGTTGTCTACTCCCAGGGCCTTGTTTCGACACAGGTCTTTCAGTGCTCTGTCAAACTCTCCACGCAGAATCATATCTCCCATTTCATCTTCATCTACATCCTCTTCCATTTCCATAATATTGTCCTCAAGTACATCGCCCTTGTATAGACCCTCTATATACTCCCTCCACCTTTCTGCTTTCCCTTATTTGCTTATAACTGGGTTTCCATCTGAGCTCTTGATGTTCATACAAGTGGTTCTCTTTTCTCCAAAGGTCTCTTTAGTTTTCCTGTAGGCAGTATCTATCCTACCCCCAGTGAGATCAGCCTCTACATCATTACATTTGTCCTCTAGCCATCCCTGCTTAGCCATTTTGCACTTCCTGTCGATCTCATTTTTTAAACGTTTGTATTCCTTTTTGCCTGCTTCATTTACTGCATTTTTATATTTTCTCCTTTCATCAATTAAATTCAATATACTGTATCTTCTGTTACCCAAGGATTTCTACTAGCCCTCGTCTTTTTACCTACTTGATCCTCTGCTGCCTTCACTACTTCATCCCTCAAAGCTACCCATTCTTCTTCTACTGTATTTCTTTCCCCCATTCCTGTCAATTGTTCCCTTATGCTCTCCCTAAAACTCTGTATAACCTCTGGTTTAGTCGGTTTATCCAGGTCCCATCTCCTTAAATTCCCACTTTTTGCAGTTTCTTCAGTTTTAATCTACAGTTCATAACTAATAGATTGTGGTCAGAGTCCACATCTGCCCCTGGAAATGTCTTACAATTTAAAACCTGGTTCCCAAATCTCTGTCTTACCATTATATAATCTATCTGAAACCTGTCAGTATCTCCAGGCTTCTTCCATGTATACAACCTTCTTTTATGATTCTTGAACCAAGTGTTAGCTATGATTAAGTTGTGCTGTGTGCAAAATTCTACCAGGCGGCTTCCTCTTTCATTTCTTACCCCCAATCCATAGTCACCTACTACGTTTCCTTCTCTCCCTTTTCGTACTACCGAATTCCAGTCACCCATGACTATTAAATTTTCGTCTCCCTTCACTATCTGAATAATTTCTTTTACTTCATCATACATTTCTTCAATTTCTTCGTCATCGGCAGAGCTAGTTGGCATATAAACTTGTACTACTGTAGTAGGCGTGGGCTTCGTGTCTATCTTGGCCACAATAATGCGTTCACTATGCTGTTTGTAGTAGCTTACCCGCACTCCTATTCTTTTATTCATTATTAAACCAACTCCTGCATTACCCCTATTTTATTTTGTATTTATAACCCTATATTCACCTGACCAAAAGTCTTGTTCCTCCCGCCACCGAACTTCACTAATTCCCACTATATCTAACTTTAACCTATCCATTTCCCTTTTTAAATTTTCTAAGCTACCTGCCCGATTAAGGGATCCGACATTCCACGCTCCGATCCGTAGAACGTCACATTTCTTTCTCCTGATAACGACGTCCTCTTGAGTAGTCCCCGCCCGGAGATCCGAATGGGGGACTATTTTACCTCCGGAATATTTTACTCAAGAGGACGCCATCATCATTTAACCATACAGTAAAGCTGCATGCACTCGGGAAAAATTACGGCTGTAGTTTCCCCTTGCTTTCAACCGTTCGCAGTACCAGCACAGCAGGGCCGTTTTGGTTAGTGTTACAAGGCCAGATCAGTCAATCGTCCAGACTGTTGCCCCTGCAACTACTGAAAAGGCTGCTGCCCCTCTTCAGGAACCACACGTTTGTCGGGCCTCTCAACAGATACCCCTCCGTTGTGGTTGCACCTACGGTACGGCTATCTGTATCGCTGAGGCACGCAAGCCTCCCCACCAACGGCAAGGTCCGTGGTTCATGGGGGGGGGAAATGCTTCCTAGGGTGGTCTTAAACGGCTGGAACTGTCCTAAATGTACCATAGTAAAATGAATACTAAGTTGTAATCCCCAAACTTTTTTTTTCCTTTTGGAATGCATGGGGTTTTGACTATCGAGTACTTTGGCAGCTAAGCCTTCATTTTTAACGCCCCTTCGTACCACTCTATGGCTTTCGTATTTGCTCTTTTAACATGGAGCCATATGTCCCTCAGTCTCTACACGAAATTACACACTGCTGATATATCTTCCGCAAGGGATGGTTTACATAATTCAAAAGGAGAGGGCATTTTCTGACCATAAATGACATCATACCGCGATTATCCAGTAGTCTGGTGCACTTTCGAGTTATAGTACCTACACTACAAGAGCGTCTCAGTCATTATTATGATAGCGATTTAAACATAGGCTTTCATGTTAATGCCGGGTCTTTGACTTTTGGAAGGCATTTGGTGTAGTCCTACACTGTTATTTAGTGAAACAAATACGGACTTACCAAGTATCGAACCAGATCCATGACTGCAGACATCCTTGCAGATACGACTCAATAAACCGCTCTTACCGCAACTATTTCATTAGATGTAAAGGTACTTTCAGGAACACCGCAAGAAATTATGACAGGACCATTACTGTTTACAAAATTTGTAAAGGATCTAGTGCATAGCTTTGCAAGCTCCATGAGGCTATTACCAGATGATGTGGTTGTCTCTAAGAAGGAAGCAACTCCGTAAGACTGCAGTAGACTACACAAAGACCTGCAGAGGATTTACGAATAGTGAAAGAACTGGCAGTTGCCCCTGAATGTAAATATATGTAACATATCACACACACTTAGGAAAAGAAATTCACTACTGTATAATTACACTATTAGTGACAAATTTCTAGGAATAGTGGATACTGTAAAATACTTGGAAGTAGCTGTCTGCAACGATCTTAAGTGGAACTATCACAGAAAACAAAACAAATAGTTGGGTATGCGGATGCTAAATTGAGATTCATACGAAAAATCTTAAAGAAATATGCACTCGAAGAACAGAGAAAAGGAAAAGAAACGGTACAACACGAGGGAATTATCCGAATGGAACGGAAATCGGCAGATGCAATGTACATGTACAGACAAACAAATGACTACGATTTCAGAAGAAATGGATAATTTAAGAGAAGGGCTTCACATATTGAAGAAGTCAATAATGAGTTGGTCCACCTCTGGCCCTCATGCAAGCTATTATGTGGCTTGGCATTGACAGATAGAGTTGGATGTCATGAGAGAGATATATTTATTTACACGTCAAGTTCCGTAGAACCAAATTGAGGAGCAAATCTCCAAGGTCATGGAACGTGCCAGTATATGAAATTACAACTTAAAAGTAATAAAAAGTAAAAATAAAAAGTTTATGAAGCCGAAAAAAGTCAAGCCATAAGTTTAAGTACACGCAATCGACAGTATAACACAAGAATCAGCTTAATTTTTCTAGGAACTCCTCAACAGAATAGAAGGAGTGACCCATGAGGAAACTCTTCAGTTTCGATTTGAAAGCGAGTGGATTACGGCTAAGATTTTTGAATAAAATTAGAATTAGAAGGAAGATCAGCATTGGCCGTAATTTTGATGGTTTATTAACAGCAAAATCGATTTTCGATCACATAATGATCATCTTCCGTGCTGGAAGTTAAGCATTTCACATAGCGATCAGTGAATGAGAAAAGACCACGAATACACCTGAGTATAAACAAACTGTTGGTAAGAACATAGCTTTGAAAGCTATGTTCTTACCAACAGTTTGTTTATACTCAGGTGTATTCGTGGTCTTTTCTCATTCACTGATCGCTATGTGAAATGCTTAACTTCCAGCACGGAAGATGATCATTATGTGATCGAAAATTTTAGTGTGCAAATTAAAGCTCTTAGGCACTGGTGTCTAGTTATTAACAGTAACAGAAGCTATGAAACGATAACAAATACTGAAACCGCAGTTTACATTCACCTATACAGCAGACCTCGGTGTGATAGGGGCGTTTCTATTGCTTGCCTCCATGCTTGCCAAACCATACCATGGCCACCAAGGTCGCCATATCTCTCCTCCACTGAGAACGTTTGGAACACAAGTGGTAGCTTACTGAAAATGGTTGCAGCAGTATACTGCACACCTTTCTGCACAAGAGTTAACAAAGTCCGATCCAAATGCAGGCTGAATATCTGCCGAGTATTAACTGAGTGAAAGCTGCTTATTCTTGGGAATAAGCTGATAATGTTAACAAGAAGCGACAGTAATTTGGAAATTTGTGGTAAGGTCTTATGGGACCAGACTGCTGAGGTCATCGGTCCCTAAGCTTACACACTACTTAATCTAACTAAAACTAACTTACGGTAAGGACAACACACACCCATACCCGAGGGAGGACTCGAAACTCCGACGGGGAAAGGCGCGCGGACCGTGACAAGGCTCCTCTGACCACTCGGCTACTCCGCGCGGGAAAACGACAATAAAGGATATATATACTGAGAGGTCAAAGTCAAAATACTTGTACTCAGAGTAGTGAACAGGGGTCGACAAGAGGTTCGCGAACTTACACCACTTACTGCCCGAACCGCCAGTATCTGAGCCATAAATATCCTTTTAGCATGCGAAGAATTACCCCAAAATATAATACCGTACGACATAAGCGAATGTAAATAAGCAAAGTAGACTAATTTTCGTGTCGAACGATCACTTACTTCAGATACCGTTCGAATAATAAAAATGACAGCATTAAGTCTTTGAACAAGATCCTGAACGTGGGTTTTCCACGATAGTTTACTATCTGAACACCTATAAATTTGAACTGTTCAGTTTCACTACCAATATGCCCATTCCATGAAATTAAAACGTCGGGTTTTGTTGAATTGTGAGTTAGAAACCGTAAAAAGTGAGCCTTACTGTGATTTAACATTATTTTATTTTCTACAATCCATGAACTTGTATCATGAACTGCACTATTTGAAACCGAACCGATGTTGCACAAAACATCCTTTACTATCAAGCTAGTGTCATCAGCAAACAGAAATATTTTAGAGTTACCTGTAATACCAGATGGCATATCAGTTATATAAATAAGGAACGGGAGTGGCCCCAACACTGATCCCTGGGGCACCCCACATTTGACCATAGCTCACTCAGACCCTACATCACAGCCATTCTCAACACTGTGAATAATGATCTTTTGTTGTCTGTTTTTAAAGCAAGAGGTGAACCAACTGTGAGCTACTCCCTATTCTCTGTAGTGATCCAACTTCTGGAGCAATATTTTGTGATAAAGGGAATAAAACGCCTTAGTTAACTCAAAAAATATGCCTAGCGTCCGAAACCTTTTGTTTAACCTATCCAGTATCTCACAGAGAAAAGAGAATATAGCATTTTCAGTTGTTAAACGATTTCTAAAGACGAACTGTACATTTGATAAGCAAATAATGTGATATAAAATGATCAATTATCCTTACATACACAGCCTTTTCAATCGTACGAGATCCAGTCCAGTCCGCGCGTTAGATCAGCAAAATACCGAGATGACCCTGCCTATAATGTTCCAAACGTTCTCAGTGGAGGAGAGATATGGCGACCTTGGTGGCCATGGTATGGTTTGGCAAGCATGGAGGCAAGCAATAGAAACTCTTGCCACATGTGGACGAGCATTATGTTGCTGAAATGTGAGCGCAGTATTGCTTGCCATGAAGAACAACAAAACAAGGTGCAGAATATCGTCGACGTACCGCTGTGCGCTAAAGGTACTACAGATGACAAACAAAGAGGTCCTGGTATGAAAAGAAATGAAACCCCACTCCTGGTTGTCAGACGGTTCAAATGGCTCTGAGAACTATGGGACTTAACATCTGAGGTCATCAGTCCCCTAGAACTTAGAACTACTTAAATCGAACTAACCTAAGGACATCACACACATCCATGCCCGAGGCAGGATTCGAACCTGCGACCGTATCGGTCGCGCGGTTCCAAACTGAAGCGCCTAGAACCACTCGGCCAACCCGGCCGGCCCCGGTTGTCAGGCCGTTTGGCAGGTGACAGCCAGGTTGATATCCCATTGCTGTCCAGAGCGTTTTCAGGCACGTCTTCTGGCTGGAATCTCATTAGTTGCCGTAGAACTGTCTTCTGTGACGACTCCCGCTTTGTAGTGTGCCCTGATGGCCAGTAAAGACGTGTTTATAGACGCCCCAGACAGTGATGGGATACCAACCTGACACCTACCACATGGCCCGACAATAGGAGTGATACTCTGGGATGCCACTTCCTAGCAGGACTCCTCTGGTTGTCATATAGCGCACCTTCACAGTGTAGCAGTACATCTCTTACCATGGAAGTTATTTTCTGACTTATTAACAGATGTCCTATCATTCTATCCCTTCTTCCTATCAATGTTTTCATATATTCCTTTCCTCACCGACTCTGTAGAGGACCTCCTCATTCTGTACTTTATCAATCCAACTGATTTCCACAATCGCCTGTAGCACCGCATCTCAAACGCTTCGATTCTCTTCTGTTACAGTTTTCCCACATGCTGTGCTTCAAACATGCATTCTAAGAAATTTCATCCTCAAATTAAGGTCTATGTTTGATACTAGTAGATTTCTCTTGGCCAGCAATGCCTTTTTTTGTCTGTGTTAAACGGATTTTTATGTGCTCCTTGCTCTATCCATCATGCGTTGTTTTGTTGCCTATGTAGCATAATTCCTTAACTTCATCTACTTCGTAATCACCAATCCTGAAATTAAGTTTCTGCTACTTCTCATTACTTCCGCCTTTCTTCGGTTTACTCTCTATCCATATTCTCTACTCATTAGACTGTTCATTCCATTCAACAGATGCTGTCAGTCTCCTTCTCTTTCATTGAAGATAGCAATGTAATCAGGGAATCCTTTCACCTTGATTTTTAATCCTACTCTTGAGCCTTTCTTTTATTTCCGTCGTTGCTTCTTCGTTGTATAGGCTGAATAGTGGAGGAAAAAGACTACATGCCTGCCTTATTTCCTTTTTAAGCTGAGCATTTCATTCTTAGATTCTAGTCTTATTGTACCTTCTTGATTCTTTTACATATTGTATTTATCTGTCTTACCTTATAGGTTACCCCTATTTTTGTCAGAAGTTCGAACATCTTGTAGCTTTGACATTGTCAAACTTTTTTGTTGGTCAACAAATACTATGAACGTGTCTTGATTTTTCTTCAGTCTTGCTCACAATGTCAGCCACAAAGTAGGAACTGCCTCTCTAGAGCCTTTACCTTTTCTAAAGCCAAACTGATAGTCATCTAACAGATCCTCAACTTTTTTCATTCTACTGTATATTATGCTTATCAGCAACTTCGATGCATTAGTTCTTCAGTTGTCTGCTCTTGGAATCTTGGCATGATGTTTTTGTGGAAGTCTGTTGATATATTGTCAGTCACATACATTCTACACACCAACGTAAATAGTCGGTTTGTTGGCGCTTTCTGTAATGATTTTAGGACTTCCGATAAAATGTTGGCTATTCCTTCTGCCTTATTTGATCTTAGGTCATCCAAATCTCTTTTAAATTGTGATTCTAATACTAGATCACCCGTATTCTTACACCACGTCATAGGACAAGTACTCCTATTCGTAGAGGTCTTCAGTGTAACCTTTCCACCTATTCGCTGCCTCCTTCGCAATTAACAGCGGAATTGCAATGCACTCTTAATGTCACCGCCCCTGCTTTTAATTTCACCAAAGGTTACTTTAAGTTTTCTGTATCGAGAGTCTGTCCTTCCGGCTATGATTCCTTTCTCAGTTTCTTGATGACTTGTATTTCTGTATTCCTAAGTTTCCCAGAACATTTTTCTACTTCCTTCTATTGTCGATCAACTGAACTTTTGTTCTATGAATATAGACTGAAGCAGCGAGTGAAAATTTGTACAAGGCTGGGAATTGAACCCAGTGTCCTGCTTACTAGGCAGGTGCGCTAGGCACTAAGCCACCTTGGTACAGCAGTTCATGGATTACACTGGCAAGTCTCCCTCCTCGATCCAAATTTTCACTGCCGCTCCAGTCTACTTTATATTCCCCCTTAGACATGAGCATAATTGCCGAGACTCTCCATGTTCTGGAATAACACCGCAGCATCGAGGGCAAATGAGCGATCCAGCCTGAAACCCAGGTGCACGTACGTATACAAATGAAATTACACAATTTCAGAGACTGAACTAGTCCCATACAGATATGATTGTATGTATACAGACTGAAGCGGCAAGTGAAGATTTGTACCAAGGTCGGGAATCGAACCCAAGTCTCCTGCTTAGTAGGAAGGTGCGTTGGCCACTAAACTAACTTAGTGTCCAAGGCACCTGCCTAGCAAGCAGGAGGCCCAGGTTCGATTCCCGGCCAAGGTACATATTTTCACTCGCCACGTCAGTCTATATACATAAAATCATATTTGTATGAGACTGGTAAAGTCTCTTAATTTTTTTCGTTTTATTTCTTTGTACATACGTTTCTATTTCCAAGTTTTGTGTTTTCTCTTTTTAAAGATCTCCATTCCCCTTCAACTCAACTACCTGCTGAGCTAATCATTATCACAATATCAGAATCCTCAAAGAATGCCAAGCGTACCTCTTCATTACTAGTACTTCCGTATCCCACCTATTCGTGCATTGATACTTTCTGACAAGTCCATTAAACTTCAGCCTACTCTTCGTCATTTCCAAATGTTGATGTCAATCTGTATCTGCTTCTCGGTATCCCTTACAATCCAATATCTGATTTCGGAATCTGTGCCTGACCACGATGTATCTTCCTGTACCTCCTAGCCTTTTCCAAGTATACCCCCTCTTCTTGTCATCATTGAACAGAGTATTCGCTATTACCAGCTGCAATTTATTGCAAAACTCAGTTGGTCTTTCTCCTTATTCACTCCTAGTACCAAGACCATACTCTCCCGTAACCGTTTCTTCACCTCCTTCACATACAACCGCATTCGAGTCCCTCATGACTATTAGATTTTCATCTCCCATTACGTAATAAATTAACCGTTCAGTATCCTCATAGACCTTCTTGTCTCTTCATCTTTAGCTTGCGCCGTTGGTATATACACCTGAACTATTGTTGACGATGTTGGTTTGCTGTCGATTGTCATGGGAACAACCCTGTCACTGAACTGTTCGCAGTGACTTACTCTGTGCCCTATCTTCCTATTCATAATAAATACAACTCCGGTTATACTATTTTCTGCTGCTGTAGAAATTCTCATACATTCGTCTCACTTGAGATCCTTGACTTCTTTCTATTTCATTTGACTGAATCCCTTCCTACCTAGACTAAGCTTCAGCATTTCCCTTTTAAGATTTTCTAGCTTCCACAACACGTTCAAATTTCTGATTAATTCATAGAACGTTGCCCGTTCGTTGGTCATTAAATCTTACTCTCACGATTAACTCACCTTTGGCAGTCTCATCCTGGAGATCCGATTGATGGACTAGTCTGAAATCTTTTGCCAACTGAGAGATCATCATGACACTTTTTCAATTACTAAATCCTATGTTGTGTCTTTTACACGGTCCATGAGTGATGAATAACTTTTCGTAGTCCAACAATATTTCTTCAATTACCTTCCCATCCTTTGCTTGCTAATATGATACTTTCCCAAACATTGTGGTTTAACTGTTAGCCTGAGCCTACTTACAATACTTTATAATTTCTGTCACATTCATCTTACTATAATGCCATGAGACTGGCTATCATTTCATCTTGTGATGGCTGTACTTCCACAGACCAAAATTATGTAGACTCTAGGTAGCTCCCATCACTCTCGTGTACGTACAACGAATTATGGCGTACAAAGCACTGTGATTCTTTCAGTTCTTCGTTTTCTAACAAAGCGTCAACTACACATAACGTTGTTGTTGTTGTTGTCTTCAGTCCTGAGACTGGTTTGATGCAGCTCTCCATGCTACTCTATCCTGTGCAAGCTTCTTCATCTCCCAGTACCTACTGCAACTTACATCCTTCTGAATCTGCTTGTTGTATTCATCTCTTGGTCTCCCTCTACGATTTTTACCCTCCACGCTGCCCTCCAACGCTAAATTTGTGATCCATTGATGCCTCAGAACATGTCCTACCAACCGGTCCCTTCTTCTTGTCAAGTTGTGCCACAAACTCCTATTCTCCCCAATTCTATTCAATACCTCCTCATTAGTTATGTGATATACCCATCTAATCTTCAGCATTCTTCTGTAGCACCACATTTCGAAAGCTTCTATTCTCTTCTTGTCCAAACTATTTATCGTCCATGCTTCACTTCCATACATGGCTACACTACATACTAATTTTTTCAGAAACGACTTCCTGACACTTAAATCTATACTCGATGTTAACAAATTTCTCTTCTTCAGAAACGCTTTCCTTGCCATTGCCAGTCTACTTTTTATATCCTCTCTACTTCGACCATCATCAGTTATTTTGCTCCCCAAATAGCAAAACTCCTTTACTACTTTAAGTGTCTCATTTCCTAATCTAATTCCCTCAACATCACACGACCTAATTCGACTACATTCCATTACACTCGTTTTGCTTTTGTTGATGTTCATCTTGTATCCTCCTTTCAAGATACTGTCCATTCCGTTCAACTGCTCTTCCAAGTCCTTTGCTGTCTCTGATAGAATTACAATGTCATCTGCGAACCTCAACGTTTTTATTTCTTCTCCATGGACTTTAATACCCACTTCGAATTTTTCTTTTGTTTCCTTTACTGCTTGCTCAATATACATGTTGAATAACATCGGGGAGAGACTACAACCCTGTCTCACTCCCTTCCCAACCACTGCTTCCCTTTCTTGCCCATCGACTCTTATAACTGCCATCTGGTTTCTGTACAAATTGTAAATAGCCTTTCGCTCCCTGTATTTTACCCCTGCCACATTCAGAATTTGAAAGAGAGTATTCCAGTCAACATTGTCGAAAGCTTTCTCTAAGTCTACACATAACGTATTTACTGTTAAATACGCTCCACATTCACCCACACTAACTTCCGTGTACCTTTCGGTGATACATACTTCGCGTCGAGTGTACGGGACTTTGCGTCTAGTTAACATGGTTTTTACCAACATTTGGGACATACCAGGTGTCATTACCGTTTTTCTGGCAGTAAAATCTACACAAAATGATGTCCCACCTAGCTATAATGTAAGCTGTTCGAAAACGACTTCGGCCTAATGGTTTCCTGTGAAATCCAGTCCAAGTATGCCAATACGAGGTAGTAGTTCCATTCAATCCTGGAAGTCATCCGCGCCGAAGTAAGCTAATGAATACTACCCGCACCTCTTCCACTCAATCCCCAATGAGGCGGATCACGTTTCTCATATTAGGTACACCTTGCCTTGCTATTTGATCCCATATCCAGTAAAAATTTACATGGCCTTGTTCCTGCAAACTGATTAAGAAATAGTCTGCCAGTGATCCAGCACTCAGATACCTTGTATTTACAGTTACTGAGAACACTGCACAGTGGCCGCACCGTTCCCGTTTCAGCTTAATGCGAGGACATGGGCTCTGTCCAGAGACCATCTTCCTTGAGCTTGTGGAAACCTAAGCAAACATTCTCGGTCATGCTGACTGACCACCTTTCTAACATTTACCGCACTGAGGTTTTCTGCGATTTCGCCAACTGTGAACAACTTCACCACAATGAAAGCAAACCTTTTTCGCTATAAAGACCACGTTCCTTTAGTTTTCCTGGTCACTGTATTAGTCCCCGCTGACACTCTGCAGTTGTTACTCCTTCATTCAAGATCTGTGTGAAATTTCGGCTTACAAATTCCTCAAAAAACTGTGTAACCTCCTCTGTTCTGCTTCCTTTTGAATGAGCCTGTTGGTGATGTTGCGTGTTGACTTTCAGTTTCCTGATTTGATCGAAAAAAAAGTCTACAGGTCTACAGACTCTCCGTCTCTCTGCACTGTACCAGTAAAGAGTTCGCTATAAAACTTCTGCACCGTTCCACCAACTGCTCCTAGAAGTTGTATAGCAACTTTTTAGCGGTCCATTACATGCGACCTCGCAACCCCTGACAGCTTTAATCGAGTCATACGTAGCAGCTGTTCTTCATTCCAAACCACCTGCCCCCTATCCAAATTTTTCAGCTGTCAGCAAGTTGTCTATAAAAGTAAAAATATCTTCCTCTGAGCTAAGCGAAAAAGGCGTTCCTTAATAAGCGGCACTGGTCTCCAGAACAGCGCAGGAGGGGGGGGGGGGGGGGGGGGAGGGAAGGGGCACGTCATATGCAGACTGTTCCCTTCTGTTCTCCTCAAGACTTCCAAGTTCCTTATGTAACTCTTAATTATCAGCTTGCATTTGAGCAACCTGATACAGATCTATATCTACATCTTCATGTATACTCTGCAAATCACATTTAAGTGCCTGGCAGAGGCTTCATCGAACCACCTTCACAATTCTCTATTATTCCAATCTCGTATAGCGCGCGGAAAGAACGAACACCTGTTTCTTTCCGTACGAGCTCTGATTTCCCTTATTTTGTCGTGGTGATCGATCCGCCCTATGTAGGTCGGTGTCAGCAAAATATTTTCGCATTCTGAGGAGAAATCTGGTGACTGGAATTTCGGGAGAAGGTTTTGTCGCAACGAAAAACGCCTATCTTTTAATGATTTCCAGCCCAAACCCTGTATCATTTCTGTTGTATTGGCAGAAGAGCCAGTACGTGTTACTAGTGGAGGCCGAAATGCACGCGTTTTAGCTCGCGCAGGCTGGGGTGAGGAGGGAAGGACTCTACTGACGTGAGGTCTGGAACATGACAAGGAATTAGAATTCAGAAAGTGGACGTAATTAGTTTGATACTTAACTTTAATTCAGTAATGATGAACGTCGCTCTTGACGGTACATGATTCACAATATTATCAGTTCAGAATACATTCTTGAAGAATATGGCGCCTTGCTAGGTCGTAGCAAATGACGTAGCTGAAGGCTATGCTAAACTGTCGTCTCTGCAAATGAGAAAGAATATAGACGGTGAATCATCGGTAGAAAAGTCAGTTGTACAACTGGGGCGAGTGCTAGTGAGTGTCTCTAGACGTGCCGTGTGGCGGCGCTCGGTCTGCAATCACTGACAGTGGCGACACGCGGGTCCGACGTATACTAACGGTCCGCGGCCGATTTAAAGGCTACCACCTAGCAAGTGTGGTGTCTGGCGGTGACACCACATTTTCTGTGACACTCTCTCTCATATTTCGTGATAATACAAAACGTGCTGCCATTCTTTGAACTTTTACGATGTACTCCGTCACTCCTACCTGGTAAGGATCCCACACCGCGCAGCAGCATTCTAAAAGAGGACGGACAAGCGTAGTGTAGACAGTCTCCTTAGTAGGTCTGTTACGTTTTCTAAGTGTCCTGCCAACAAAACGCAGCCTTTGGTTAAATGGTTCAAATGGCTCTGAGCGCTATGGGACTTAACTTCTGAGGTCATCCGTCCCCTAGAACTTAGAACTACTTAAACCTAACTAACCTAACTAACCTAATGACATCACACACACCCATGCCCGAGGCAGGATTCGAACCTGCGACCGTAGCGGTCGCGCGGTTCCAGACTGTAGCGCTTAGAACCGCTCGACCACCCGGGCCGGCGCAGCCTTTGGTTAGCCTTCCCCACAACATTCTCTATGAGTTCCTTCCAGTTTAAGTTGTTCGTAATTGTAATAGCTAGGTATTTAGTTGAATTTACGGCTTTTATATTACACTGATTTATCGTGTAACCGAAGTTTAACGAGTTCCTTTTAGTACTCCTGTGGATGACCTCATAGTTTTCGTTATTTAGGGTCAACTGCCACTTTTTGCACCATTCAGATATTTTTTCTAGCTCTTTTTGCAGTTTGTTTTGATCTTCTGATGACTGTATTAGGCGATAAACGACAGCGTCATCTGCAAACAACCGGATACGGCTGCTCAGATTGTCTCCCAAATCGTTTATATAGATAAGGAACAGCAAAGGGCCTACAACGCTACCTTGGGGAACGCCAGAAATCACTTCTGTTTTACTCGATGACTTTTCGTCAATTGCTACGAACTGTGACCTCTCTGACAGGAAATCGCAAATCCAGTCACATAACTGAGACGATATTCCACAAGCACGTTTACTACGAGCCGCTTGTGTGGTACAGTGTCAAAACCCTTCCCGTAATCCAGGAATACGGAATCGATCTGAAATCCCTTGTCAATAGCACTCAGCACTATCATGAGAATAAAGAGCTAGTTGTGTTTCACAAGAACGATGTTTTCTAAACCAATGTTGACTGTGTGTCAATATAACGTTTCCTTCGAGGTAATTCATAATGTTCGAACACAATGTATGTTCTAAAATCCTGCTGCATATCGACGTTAACGATACGGGCCTGTAATTTAGTGGATTACTCCTACTACCTTCCTTGAATATTGATGTGACCTGTGCAGCTTTCCAGTCTTTGGGTACGGATCTTGATCGCTGAAACCTTTTACTCTGGCGCCATTTTGATTACTGTCTGTTACTACCAAAAGCACAAATGAACAATACCCAAAGGAGGGGAAGGGTAACCACCATGCAAGCACAAACAGAAAACTAGAGTTAGTAACTTACTTGTTACCTTCCATTGCTCTTGCCATCGTTGCTCCTCGATGCTGCAAATGTCGAATCACTATTGCCGTCTCCATCAATATTTCTGACATCACTGAGGGTGGAGAGTGGCGGATCACAATGAGTGAGAAGCTGCTCATATGTATTCATTGGACAAATATATTGTACTAGAAATGACATGTGATTACATCTTCACGCAATTTGGGTGCATAGATCCTGAGAAATCAGTACCCAGAACAACCACTTCTGGCCGTAATAACGGCCTTGATACGCCTGGGCATTGAGTCAATCAGATCTTGGATGGCGTGTACAGGCACAGCTGCCCATGCAGCTTCAACACGATACCACAGTTCATCAAGAGTAGTGACTGGCGTATTGTGACAAGCCAGTTGCTCGGCCACCCCAGACCAGACGTTTTCAATTGGTGTGAGATCTGGAGAATGTGCTGGCCAGGACAGCAGTCGAACATTTTCTGTATCCAGAAAGGCCCGTACAGGACCTGCAACATGCGATCGTGCATTATCATGCTGAAATGTACAGTTTCACAGGGATCGAATGAAAGGTAGAGCCACGGGTCGTAACACATCTGAAATTTAACGTCCACTGTTCAAAGTACCGTCAATGCGAACAAGAGGTGACCGAGACGTGTAACCAATGGCACCCCATACCATCACACCGGGTGATATGCCAGTATGGCCATTACGAATACAAGCTTCCAATTCACCGCGATGTCGCCAAACACGGATGCGACCATCATGATGCTGTAAACAGAACATGGATTCATCCGAAAAAATGGCGTTTTGCAATTTGTGCAGCCAGGTTCGTCGTTGAGTACACCACCACAGACGCTCCTGTCTGTGATGCAGCGTGAAGGGTAACCGCAGCCATGGTCTCCGAGCTGATAGTCCATGCTGCTGCAAACGTCGTCGAACTGTTCGTGTAGATAGTTGTTGTCTTGCAAACGTCCCCATGTGTTGACTCAAGGATCGAGACGTGGCTGCACGATCAGTTACAGCAATGAGGATAAGATGCCTGTCATCTCGACTGCTAGCGATACGAGGCCGTTGGGATCCAGCACGGCATTCCGTATTACCCTCATGAACCCACCGGTTCCATATTCTGCTAACAGCCATTGGATCTCGACCAACGGGAGCAGCAATGTCGCGATACGATAAACCGCAATCGCGATAGGCTACAATCTGAACTTTATTAAAGTCGGAAACGTGATGGTGTGCATTTCTCCTCCTTACGAGGCATCACAACAACGTTTCACCAGGCAACGCCGGTCAAGTGCTGTTTGTGTATGAGAAATCGGTTGGAAACTTTCCTCATGTCAGCACCTTGTATGTGTCGCCGCCGGCGCCATCCTTGTGTGAATGTTCTGAAAAGCTAATCATAAACAAATCCCAGCATTTTCTTCCTGTCGGTCAAATTTCGCGTTTGTAGTACGCCATCTTCGTGGTGTAGCAATTTTAATGGCGAGTAGTGTATTACAAGCCCAAGCCCTCACGTGACGGTGCTTAGAAGGTGGACATTACCTAAAGATCGGCAGCATGAAGCATTGTCGTATGATGTTATCTACTGTTAGGCTCAGTGTGACTAAGTTCTGAGACGACCTTGTGTAGTCAGTGGTCCCAGTTGTGGGTGAGCAACTTCAGAGCTGATGCAGCCGCCCGCACAGACGTGGCAACTGACGAGTGCAGACATCCAGGGAACAAACCCCAGACCGGCAGCTGGCAGACCGTGGCTGACGCTGGCAGTCGCCCATTGGTTAGGTGGCTGGGTGGTCCTCATTCCGGTTGTTCCGTCAGGCTGCGGTTGCACCCCTAGCAGGTGGTCAAGTCAGGATGACGCCCTGGCGGCAGTGACCGATGACGAACCTGGCCTAATGACCAATATTTATACTCGGCATAGTGGACTTTTTGTTGTGGCTGCATGTTGAAATGCTCCTGGTTATGGTAAGCATCAGGAGAAAGTAGTGGCAGGTGGACGGCCAGGCGCAACACTGGGCTAGTGGCTCGCTTCACGGCAGACAGCCCATCCACCTAGGCTTCTGTCTTTACATAGGGTGCAAATGGTTCAAATGGATCTGAGCACTGTGGGACTTAACATCTATGGTCATCAGTCTCCTAGAACTTAGAAGCACTTAAACCTAACTAACCTAAGACATCACACAACACCCATCACCACGAGGCAGAGAACTTTACATAGGGAATGTCAGCACTAGCCCTTTTTAATTCAAGAATAAAGATTCAAGAAAACTTATTAGCCATTGATCATACGAAATAATAAATGAAGGTCGACTTGGTATTGGCGCATGCATCTGTAACGACAGATTTCTCGCAGTGAGATTTTGGAAAAAAATTTTCTGTGTTACTGGTGTTGTTGTTGTGATCTTGATGCAGCTGTCACGCTAGTCCGTCCTGAGAAAATCGCTTCAACTCTGTATTGTTACTGCAATCTAAAGCCGGCCGGTGTGGCCGTGCGGTTCTAGGCGCTTCAGTCTGGAAACGTGTGACCGCTGCGGTCACAGGTTCGAATCCTGCCTTGGGCATGGATGTGTGTGATGTCCTTAGGTTAGTTAGGTTTAAGTAGTAGTGCTCAGAGCCATTTATTTGAACCATTTTGTAATCTACATCCATTTCAACGTGTTTCCTGTAGTCAAGCCACGGTTTCTCTGTAACAGTTTTTCCCCACAGAGTTCCCTCCGTTACCAAATTAACTACTCCTTGATGCCAAAGAAAGTGTTCTATCGAATTAATCCTTCCTTTAGACCAGTTGTGTCATACATCCCTATTTTTCCCCTATGTAATTCATTAGTTATTCGATCTACTCACAGAGCCTTCATCATGTAATTCTCTCATCACCGCCTCATTTAATTCAACAACATTCCATTACCCACTGTAACGCCGGAAATGCATATCCTCCTATTTCCATCTATTGTATTATAAATTTTTTTCCTTGTTTTCTCACCTGAAGATATGACATTTCTGTGTCTTTATGTATTGTAATTGTTTTACTATTTGTGATATATATACAGGGCTATTACAAATGATTGAAGCGATTTCATAAATTCACTGTAGCTTCATTCATGGACATATGGTCACGACACACTACAGATACGTAGAAAAACTCATAAACTTTTGTTCGGCTGAAGCCGCACTTCAGGTTTCTGCCGCCAGAGCGGTCGAGAGCGCAGTGAGACAAAATGGCGACAGGAGCCGAGAAAGCGTATGTCGTGCTTGAAATGCACTCACATCAGTCAGTCATAACAGGGCAACGACACTTCAGGACGAAGTTCAACAAAGATCCACCAACTGCTAACTCCATTCGGCGCTGGTATGCGCAGCTTAAAGCTTCTGGATGCCTCTGTAAGGGGAAATCAACGGGTCGGCCTGCAGTAAGCGAAGAAACGGTTGAACGCGTGCGGGCAAGTTTCACCCGTAGCCCGCGGAAAATTGGCTCATGCCACAACTGGAGACCGACAGCGCCGACTTCATCTTTCAACAGGATGGTGCTCCACCGCACTTCCATCATGATGTTCGGCATTTCTTAAACAGGAGATTGGAAAACCGATGGATCGGTCGTGGTGGAGATCATGATCAGCAATTCATGTCATGGCCTCCACGCTCTCCCGACTTAACCCGCTTGTGGGGTTATGTGAAAGATTCAGTGTTTAAACCTCCTCTACCAAGAAACGTGCCAGAACTGCGAGCTCGCATCAAGGATGCTTTCGAACTCATTGATGGGGACATGCTGCGCCGAGCGTGGGAAGAACTTGATTATCGGCTTGATGTCTGCCGAATCACTAAAGGGGCACATGTCGGACATTTGTGAATGCCTAAAAAAACTTTGAGTTTTTGTATGTGTGTGCAAAGCATTTTGAAAATATCTCAAATAATAAAGTTGTTGTAGAACTGTGAAATCGCTTCAATCATTTGTAATAACCCTATGTCAATGTATGATTGGTTTGTTTTGTAAATATTATTTATTTTTGCGCTGGGTCTGGCCTAGGGAAAACTATGCTGTCGAACGATTACATCGATAGGTCATGTGGAGAACCAAAGTGTTTAGGATCTTTGGTAGTGTTAATTTGCCACATGGAGCGCGGGCAGAGAGAGTCTGGCTGGAGTAGGGTGGTGGAGCAGGTGTGTTGTGTGACGCTCCCGCGATCTGCCGCGCTCTCGTGGTTTGACAGCATGTAATTGCGCTCGACTTGCTATGACAGTTTCTGATACGGTGTTGCGGACGGGAAGCATTAGCTGGCGCATATCATGAGCCCGTTTCGCCTGGTGACCGTGTCGAGAAGAAGGCGCGCCAACAGCGACGGCCGACAGTGAGTGACTGTCGTCACCTCCCCGATCGACGACTTCAAACCTTCAATCAACCAACAAGCAAGACTAAAAGCACGTCAAGTTTTAGAACTGTATGGCGGACCTCAGCTTTTCGAACTGTTGCATAATTTCAAAGTTCAGTTAAAGCTGGCTACAATATTTATATTACACAAGCAGAAATTGAGAGTGCGAGTTTTGTTACCATATTTTAGCTTACCTGTGACTGCAGCTCAGCTTGGTACGTACTAAATTTTACTATTGTTAATTGTTCAGAATCATTTAATTCAAATTCAAAGTTAAATCTCTTATTTCTAAATTGCGTAGATTCAAGTAGCTTTTGAAATGATTGTTGAGGTAGCGCAAGACTAACCTTATTTTATTGAATTTCGTAGTGCTTCAGAAAGAAAGTTCACTATTAATTTCAGTCACTAAATTCACTTTCAATTTTCTGGTTTTATTAATTCTTTTGCTAAATTAAATAAGAGGTAGAGAAATTTATTACTTCTGACAAACATTCAGTTTTCACACAACACGTGTCAACCTTCAGTTGCCACGCTTTTAATGCTAATTACATGTGCATTAATCTTTCATTTTCAGTTATTATAGTAGTTGTCCATAGAACTGGCGACCGTAATTTTCCCCAAATGTCAAATATGTAATTAAAGCCAGTTAATCGTTAACGTAACGTCCGCACGTTTACTTACTTTATTATCTTTACCCCTTTTCAAAATTAATTTCCACCATTTCATTTGAATTTGTCCTTTCATTTAGATGTAACCCTTTACTCCCTCTTTACCGACAGGTTAACTTCGGTGACGATTGCTTTTCCCAAATTTCCATTAGGTACACGCGGTTTAATTTTTACTGTCATTAAGGTCGATAAGTGAGGGGGAGGTTACACCACGATTTGCTTTTGTTGATGTTCATCTTATAACTTCTTTTTCAAGACACTATTCATTCCATTCAAATGATTTTGCTACGCCTCTGCTATCTCTCAAAGAACTGCAGTACAATCAGCCAACCTTAAATTTTTTGTTTCTTCTCTGTATACTCTAATTCATTTCCCGAATTTCTCTCTGGTTTCCTATACTGCTTGTTCAATGTAAAGAATGAATAACATGATGTAAAAACGACTGAGCGTCAATATCCTCTCTGTTACATGCTGCAGAATCAACAGATCACCTGCTTACGCTATAAATTTTGGCTGAACTGTTTTTGGTTGCAGGCAAGTAGAGGACGGGGCCTTGATCTCGGCGTGAACATCAGCAACAGCATTAGCGACGCCCCGGACGCGGGCCACGGTTCTTACGCCGACATACTAGTCTCGTACTCTGCATTTGAAGGTATGTCACGAACTGGACCATTTTCGTTTGAAACAATGGAAGATCTATATTTCTAAATCGCTGTCTCGGAACCCGATACTAGGCGCAGTCTGTCTATTCAGTCGTTCCCAGGAGCAACAGAGTTTAGATTTTTAATATTTCGAGCAATTTTTGCGTGAATTTAAAAATTTAAAATGCTGTCATAATCCATTCGCTAAAAGGTATAATGTTACACTACTGGCCATTAAAATTGCTACACCAAGAAGAAATGCAGATGATTAACGGATATTCATTGGCCGAATATCTTATACTAGAACTGACATGTGATTACATTTTCACGCAATTTTGGGTGCATAGAATCTGAGAGATCAGTATCCAGAACAACCATCTCTGGCCGTAATAATGGCATTGATACGCCTGGGCGTTGAGTCAAACAGAGCTTGGATGGCGTGTACAGGTACAGCTGCCCACGCAGCTTCAACACGATACCACGTAGTGACTGGCGTATTGTGACGAGCCAGTTGCTCGGCCACCATTGACCAGACATTTTCAAATGGTATGAGATCTGGAGAATGTGCTGGCCAGGGCAGCAGTCGAAAATTTTCTGTATCCAGAAATGCCCGTACAGGACCTGCAACATGCGGTCGTGCATTATCCTGCTGAAATGTGGGGTTTCGCAGGGATCGAATGAAGGGTAGAGCCACGGGTCGTAACATATCTGAAATGGAACGTCCACTGTTCGAAGTGCCGTCAATGCGACCAACAGGTGACCGAGACTTGTAACCCATGGCACCCCATACCATCACGCCAGGTGATACGCCAGTACGACGATGACGAATACACGCTTCCAATGCGTGTTCACCGCGATGTCGCCAAACACGGATGCGACCATCATGATGCAGGAAACAGAACCTGGATTCATCTGAAAAAATGACGTTTTGTCATTCGTGCACCCAGGTTCGTCGTTGAGTACACCATTGCAGGCGCTCCTATCTGTGATGCAGCGTCAAGGGTAACCGCAACCTTGGTCTCCGAGCTGATAGTCGATGTTGCTGCAAACGTCGTCGAACTGTTCATGCAGATGGTTGTTGTCTTGCAAACGTCCTCAGGGATCGATATGTGGCTGCACAATCCGTTACAGCCATGCGGATAAGATGCCTGTCATCTCGACTGACAGTGATACGAGGTCGTTCGGATCCAGCACGGCGTTCCGTATTACCCTCCTGAACCCACCGATTCCATATTCTGCTAACAGTCTTGGATCTCTCCCTACAATTTAATAGTTCAGTTATTACGAGTTTCGGAGGCTTTGCTATATTACCTGGTGGTAGTTTTTGTGTTTAGCTCAGCAGCATTGCTCTTAAGAAATCAACGGTACACATTATGCATGACTACGAGCATTCACTATCGTGTGAAGGCGTCAGGTCCTTGAATAGTGGACTCTGAACGTCGTGACACTAAATTAAAGATGATACGGATTTGTCCCTGGATTTTGTCCCGGTATGCGGTATTATTAGAGCCCATGAAACATCAATGGTGATTGCTGAAATATCGTGACAAACGAGTTGTAGAACAATCATATCGCAAACCTGTTTTCTGACTGCCATTATAAGCCAATATGAAGGTCACGGAGCTAGTGGTACCCATCTTTCTTCATAGGAATGTTGCATATTCCTTGCCAAATGTGACTGAGTATTGCCGTTCTGAAGTACAACAAGTGGAATAGATAGGAAGCTCAGTACCGCTGGCTCTGAAACTCCTCATAAAAGTGGTTGCTGTCTATACTGCCGTTAATCTGTGTGAGTCAACATCATAAACACATCAAAAAAAGTTTTGCATCACCTCAGCTCCAAGAGTTTCGAAACCTGTGCAGAAAATTGGCATAGAGATCAATATAAACATCATTTCCGCCCTTTTTATTGCTCACTAAAACCACACACTGCATGCTGTACCACCTTACAGCGACACCTTGAGAGGTGGTGGTCCAGATTTCTATACACACCAGTACCACTAATACCCAGTAGCACGTCCTCTTGCATTGATGAGTGCGTGTATTCGTCGTGGCATACTATCCAAAAGTTCATCCATGCACTGTTGGTCCAGATTGTCCCACTCGTCAACGGCGATTCGGCGTAGATCCCTCAGTGGTTGGTGGGTCACGTCGTCCATTAACAGCCCCGTTTCAATCTATCCCAGGCATCAATCTATCCCAGGCATGTTCGATAGGGTTCATGTCTGGAGAACATGCTGGCCATTCTAGTCGAGCGATGTCGTTATCCTGAAGGAAGTCATTCACAAGATGTGCACAATGGGGGCGCAAATCGTCGTCCGTGAAGACGAATGTCTCGTCGATATGCTGCCTATATGCTTGCACTGACGGTCGGAGGATGGCATTCACGTATCGTACAGCGATTACGACGCCTTCCATGACCACCAGCGGCGTACGTCAGCCTCACATAATGGCACCTCAAAACAGCAGAGAACCTCCACCTCGCTGCACTCGCTGGACAGTGTGTCTACCGCGTTCAGGCTGACCGGGTTGCCTCCAGACACGTCTCCAACGATTGTCTGGTTGAAGGCATATGCGGCACTCATCGGCGAAGAGAACGCGATGCCAATACTGAGCGGTCCTTTCGGCATGTTTTTGGGCCCATCCCTACCGTGCTGCATGGGGTCGTGGTTGCAAAGATGGACTTCGCCATGGACGTCGGGAGTGAAGTTGAGCACCGTGCAGCCAATTGCGCACAGTTTGAGTCGTAACGCGACGTCCTGAGGATGCACGAAAAGCATTATTCAACATGGTGGCGTTGCTGTCAGGGTTCCTTCGAGCCATAATCCGTAGGTAGCGGTCATCCACTGCAGTAGTGGCCCTTGGGCGGCCTGAGCGAGGCATGTCATCGACTGTTCCTGTCTCTCTGTATTTCCTCCATGTCCGAACAACATCACTTTGTTTCACTCCGAGACGCCTGGACACTTCCCTTGTTGAGAGCCCTTCGTGGCACGAAGTAACAATGCGGACTCGATCGATCCGCGGTATTGACCGTCTAGGCATGTTTGAACTACAGACAACACCAGCCTTCCTGGTGGCATGACTGGAAGTGATCGGCTGTCGGACCACCTCCGTCTAATAAGCGTTGCTCATGCATGGTTGTTTACATCTTTGGGTGGGTTTAGTGACATCTCTGAGCAGTCAAAGGGACTGTTTCTGTGGTAAAATATCCACAGTCAGCCGGGGTGATGCAAATTTTTTTTTGATATGTGTATTTTGTATGCTATGTGACTCTCCAAATAATCACACATCTGGTGTCTAATACGCCCCTCAGCACTGCATATGGCCAAAGTCCGTCAACGTGGTAGCTGCCGGCTATCACCGTAAAACAGGTTCTAACGTGCCTTATCGTTGTAGCTTGACACTCAGTATATCAACAGTGGTGTTCACGGGGTTCGATTCCCGGCGGGGTTGGGATTTTCATCTGCCTTGAGATCACTGGGTGTTTGTGTAGTCCTCATCATTTCATCATCATTCATGAAAGTGGCGAGATTGGGCTGAGCAAAGGTTGGGAATTTGTATGGGCGCTGATAACCGCGCAGTTGAGCGCCCCACAAAACCAAACATCATCATCAGTGGTGTTCACATGCCATTTGCAGTGAGAAGCATTTTTGGCTTCGAGAACGCTTATAGTCAGCCCAGTCCGCAGTTGATGGCATCTAACCATCCATGCAGAATGGTCGACGTTCGCTTTACTGCTCTGGAGTTTGGTCAACACTGCGAACAAATATGTGCGGCTTGTAAACTTCATATAGGTTTAGGTAAACCTATACTTGGTCACACCGAGTGGTCCAGTATCAAGTCAGTGCATATAAAGCTACTGATTGCACACAAGCTTCGCTACCGGTAAGACTTACCCGGTACACCTGAAATGTCACAGGGTGACGAATTGATTTCCCACAGATTGTTCATTATGCTCCTTTTTGGCCCACTGATACTGCCATTGTCACTCTTGACATCGATCAGGCGTGTTTTTAGAGTTTTCACTTGGTTTGAAAGTTCTTCCTATTATGAAGTAGGCAACACTGGCCGCTATGGTCAAACAAGACGGGTACTACTGGGCCTGTGAATATTCGCGGGTATTTGCAATAATTACTTTACGCTGATACGCACGCATATTTACGAATATGCCTAATAATAATTACTTTATAGTTAAAGTTAAGCAACTAAGATAAGATGTCGTGTGACTAGGGCCTCCCGTCGGGTAGACCGTTCGCCGGATGCAAGTCTTTCGATTTGACGCCACTTCGGCGACATGCGCGTCGGTAGGGATGACATGATGATGATTAGGACAACACAACACCCAGTCCCTGGGCGGAGAAAATCTCCGACCCAGCCGGGAATCGAACCCGGACCCTTAGGACTGACATTATGTCGCGCTGAACACTCAGCTACCAGGGGCGGACAGCTAAGCAAGTGGGTCGGTATTACGATTCTCGTCTGTTTCCTTTGCTTTTCATCGACAGTAAGTTTAAAATATAGTTTTAAGTCACTATTATTACCCATTCGGGACAGATTACCACTAAATTGGTTTCGATTCACATTGCCCTGTAAAGGTAAGATGTGTCGTTGACATTTACAAGAGCTAAAGGTGGTGACTTGCCTTCCTTCCTCGTTTTTACACGTGAATCTTGTTGCGTATCAATAGCTGCATTATGTCAGGTACATTCCTGTTTCGTTAGCAGTAACATATGATTCTCATGGAACAACCGAAAGAAGCCACAAAAAAGAACATGAAAGCCGTTCCACTAATTTACATCCATTGGAATCTTTAACTTTTGTAGTCCTGTCTTCCTCAGTTGCGTGTAATATTACGGTATACTGATAATTTTTACTTATGGACCGTCTGACAGCAACTGAATAAAACACAATTTTAGTGCCATACGCGTTTCGCCTTTATTTTCTGCAATGCATCATCAGTGGCAGGTTGCGTGGACAATTTCTTACATATTACGCTCCTGTTACATTTTTGGTGTTGTTCTTCTTCTTACGAACGCCAATTTGCGGTTTTTTCCACATTCCACAGCACTGTGCACTGAACGCTTGTTTTAATGCAATGTTTTGGTTTCTGTTGCCGACTGTCAACAGTCAGGCGTAACACCAAAAATGTAACAGGAGCGTAATATGTAAGAAATTGTCCATGCAACCTGCCACTGATGATGCCTTGCAGAAAATAAAGGCGAAACGCGTATGGCACTAAAATTGTGTTTTATTCAGTTGCTGTCAGACGGTCCATAAGTAAAAATTATCAGTATACCGCAATTGGAATCTTTGTGTCATGGTATGATCGCTGTTCCTGTATCTCATATGACATAATCTTTGGTGATAAATCAGCCAATCTGTCAACGTTCCATTAAAATGTATAAAACGTATTTGTGCGGTGCTCGTCACATTGAGAAATGTAGCACGTCGACATTATTTATCACTGTGTTGAAATTACATATACTTCATAAATGAAGTATACAGGTAGCTTTTAATACAGGGCAACTATACTGCTCGAAAGAATTGGGGGAACATGACTTTGGGTGTCTGCCACACTCTAGTGAACAGTAATTGAGGACTGGATATGTTACCAAGTTATATCTTTATTCTTCGCAAATTAAATACACAGCAAAACATCATTATATCCTCTCTCATTTAAATAATAAGAACTGAAATGTCTGAAAGATGTCTAAATCTCCTTTTCATTGGACAGTGGGAGTTTTAATGACTCGTATGCCCTCTGTGAGCGGTTTATCACCGACTGTAACTTACATTGTATGCCCCAAATGCCCATATAAAGCTACGGAGGTAGCTCTGTAGTACACGTTCCCGTTCTTCAATCAGAGCCTGTGAGAGTTCTTGGAGAGTCTTTGGTGGAACAGTACGATCACGACTGTCAAGCATGTCCCAGACATGCTGAATGGAGTTTAGGTTGGGACTCACCGCAGGCCATGGCATAACTTCAATATCTAGTCTCTGCAGGAAATCCCAGGTGACGACCGCCACATGGACGCTTGCATTATCATGCATGAGAAAGAGTTTAAGAGCACCACGGTAAGCAGCAGCTACCAGTGGTCCAAAAGGCTCTTTTCGATGTACTGCCTGGCGGTAAGGCGATCATGGACAACGACAAGATCCATTCGGTTGTTGTCTCATCACATGATTACAGAGCCTTGATCGAATCTGTCGATGTCCTGGGCAGCATTGGGCAGGTGACTCGCACTGTGGCTTCTCCACACATGAAAACGGCCTCTACCTTGCGTCAGAGGAAATCTGGACTTGTCTGTCAACAACACGTTTCAAAAATGGTTCAAATGGCTCTGAGAACTATGGGACTCAACATCTTAGGTCATAAGTCCCCTAACTAACCTAAGGACATCACACACATCCATGCCCGAGGCAGGATTCGAACCTGCAACCGTAGCAGTCCCGCGGTTCCGGACTGCAGCGCCAGAACCGCACGGCCACCGCGGCCGGCCAACACGTTTCGCCAGTGACAAAGTAGCCAGTCGACATGAGAACGACATGACTGAAGCCATGCTGTGAGATGGTGTCGTGCCAAGCTGGGTACTCGAAAGGACGTCTGAATCGTAGGATCTCGTAACCTGCTCCTTACAGACTGTCAAACAAACGGGTTGGGGTTCACGAGTACCATGGAATGAGGGTGTCCAAAGATTTAGAACAGAAGTCAGAAGGGCAAGAAGATTCTAGGAGGAGGGCCGCACTGCGGAAGAAATAACTTAGAGACTGGGGAGATACAGAGACCTTAAGCAACTATTTAAAGACTGCCTTTGGCAGGCATGAAATGTGAGCTGGAACCGATTCATGGCAGAGAACTTAGGTTTGATCCATGGGGTAATCGGTATAAAATTTTCTGCCAAAAGATAAAATCTCCAACAATGTTATCAATTCTAAAACTAGCAGACGGCAGCATGACGAAAAACTGGCGGCAATCCGCACAATTACTGATGGACAAAGTTACAGACGATACTGCAGAGAACGAATCTGATGTACACAGAGAACCGTGGAACAGAAGTAGGGAAGCATTCTGTGGTGATTGGATAGTTTGAGCATTTTCGAAAGAGAATGTGAGAAAAGAAATACTGCAACTGAAAAGAAATAAATCACCTGGCCCTGACCACACCCCTGTTGAAGTTCTACTAGCCCTTCATTTGCAAATTACTTTATATTTATGGACACTATACAACGATTGTTTACTGCAGGGAGGAATATAAATAGATGGAAGAAAGTAAAAGTGATATCATTGAAAATGGGTGGAGTCAAGGATCTCCGAAGTCTACAGATCAATTTGCTTTCTCGATAGCTTAGGGAAAGTTCTGAAGATGCTGCAACAATATCATTTCAGAAGCGGAAAGTCAACAGAAGATGCTGTAAATGAGGCGATAAGACTTGTCAAAAACGCTCAACATAAAAATGTCGTAGCCATAACGGTGAAGATCTCCTGGGCTTTCGATCACTTTTTCACCGTTTGAGAATCTTGGACCGCCAACGATCGCTATACGTCTGCTTTAAGAACTACTGTGGAAACAAATAACCAACACCGTCGTCCCCAGAAGAAACTTTAACAAAGGAAATTTCAAAAGGCTGTCCACAGGGATCCATAAGCGGTCCTGTTACCTGGGATTTAGCAGTCGACCTGGTGTTGGGAAAGCTACAGGATAATGAAGAGGTCGTAGGAGTAGCGGCATACGCCGACGGCCTGATGATCCCTGTGAAGGGAAGCTACGGAAGCAACCTGGAAGTTGAATGTAACGAAGTTGTTCAGTAATAACATCAGTGCCAAGGAGCCAAACTGTCTGTAGCGCCTGGAAAGACCAAATACCTGCTGTTAGGAGGAAATCTTCAAAGAGAACCGGTCATGAAATGAAGCGACAGATCCATAAAGAGAAAGTCCGTCACCATATAATAAGGCGTCTCCTTGGACGAACGACAAAATTGTGATGCCACACATTATAGAAATGAGCAAGGGAACCACGAACAGGATCTCTCTCTCTCTCTCTCTCTCTCTCTCTCTCTCTCTCTCTCTCTCCATCTCCATCCAAACAGGCCTTGGAAGGCCCAACGGCGCCTACCGGCCGCTATGGAGTGGCATGTGGTCAGCACACCGCTCTCCCGGCCATATGTCAGTTTACGTGACCGGAGTCGCTACTTCTCAGTCAAGTAGCTCCTCAGTTTGCCTCACAAGGGCTGAGTGCAGCCCGCTTGCCAACAGCGCTCGGCAAACCGTATGGTCACGCATCCAAGTGCTAGCCAAGCCCGAGAGCGCTTAACTTCGGTGATCTGAGGGGAACTGGTGTTACCACTGCGGCAAGGCCGATGGCACGAACAGGATAAATCAAAGTACTAGGCGTGCCAGTTACGATTATAAGCTGTCTTAAATGAAATCGTGGGATACTGTCCGGTGATTGTGCCCACGAACTTGTGCTCATAACACCAGCACGGACAGTTTTCAGGGTGCAATGTAAAATATTTCTTCGGCTGACAGCAGCTTTTGGTACTGTGTCAATTGTGGCGTTGCAAGTAATACTTGGAGTCTGTCCACTCGATCTCCAGACACGAAAAAAAGCGCGATTTATTGATTGAAGAAAGAAGAATATCACGAAGAGCTGAATTTAGTAGAGATACGGGCCACAGGCTAGGAGAAAATTCAAAATCCGATCTTCCACCTATGGCAGAAACGATGGGATGATGCCCAAAGAGCGAGGAACATCTATAGTTTTTTACCAACTGTAAAACAGAGACTGAGAGTATGTTGTTGTTGTTGTTGTTTTCAGTCCTGAGACTGGTTTGATGCAGCTCTCCATGCTACTCTATCCTGTGCAAGCTTCTTCATCTCCCTGTACTTACTGCAACCTACATCCTTCTGAATCTGCTTAGTGTATTCATCACTTGGTCTCCCTCTACGATTTTTACCCTCCACGCTGCCCTCCAATGCTAAATTGGTGATCCCTTGATGCCTCAGAACATGTACTACCAACCGGTCCCTTCTTCTTGTCAAGTTGTGCCACAATCTCCTCTTCTCCCCAATTCTATTCAATACCTCCTCATTAGTATTGTGATCTACCCATCTGATCTTCAGCATTCTTCTGTAGCACCACATTTCGAAAACTTCTATTCTCTTCTTGTCCAAACTATTTATCGTCCATGTTTCACTTCCATACATGGTTACACTCCATACAAATACTTTCAGAAATGACTTCCTGACACTTCAATCTGTACTCGATGTTAACAAATTTTTCTTCTTCAGAAACGCTTTCCTTGCCATTGCCAGTCTACATTTTATATCCTCTCTACTTCGACCATCATCAGTTACTTTGCTCCCCAAATAGCAAAACTCCTTTACTACTTTAAGTGTCTCATTTCCTAATCTAATTCCCTCAGCATCACCCTTACTGAGAGTAAAGCACCTGAATCTCTCAAGGGGCCTTACGCACTTAGACTGTTCATGGGCCCTTTGTTGTATACTGGCATCGAATTAGTACAAGAAAAACATCGGAATGTGCCTGTGGTGAAGAATATTCACCAAAATGTACTGTCTGGGGATGTCCGCTGTATACCGATGTAGCTGATATTGATCGGCGGCAACAATCCCAACGGGAGAAACCGGAACAGAAGACTCGATGTCAAGGAGGTACTGTGTTGCGAAGCAGAATGGTATATATTGGCCAACATCCCTGACGCTATTGCAAGAAAGGCTTGGGTAGCGCGTTACCTCATCAACCAGCCCCCGTCTAGTGCACCACGAGAGGTTGCAACTGAAGTTCGAGAAGCAACGCAGCGAAGGCATCTGGGGTCAACAGCTGCGTCAGAAGGACTGCCAACGTCGTATGCGACACCATCGTAACAACACCAGAGAGAAACACATCCGTGGGCCGTATCTCGTCACCTAAGAAACCAGAACCGGGGTGACGTTGGCCGATGTGCTTCTGCGCTCGTAACCGGCAATAACGAAATAGTGATGCCCTCTTGGACCAGGGGAATCATTCTCTGCAACCAGGGAGTAAAGAAATGACGCAGAGGCAGATACGACCGGAACTCCCTCCAAGCACCAAGGAAGCGGTTGGGCATGCCTATGGACTGGGGAGCGATGGAATGCTTTGTGGAATGTGACAGACAAAAACCGTAGTTAACGTAACAGTAGTAGACAGATTTGGTAGTACGTATAGTTTTCGTTCATAGTTAAAATAGGTCTTGTTAAATTAATTTATTATTATTTCCATAGTAGAAATAATTGTGGTGATGGGAGGTAGTATTATACAGGGTAAGTATTAATGTACGCTGCATAACTTCTGTAAGAATCAATATAGCCTGTGTTTAAATTAAAGGTGGTTGTTGTTGTCTTCAGTCCAGAGACTGGTTTCATGCAGCTCTCCATGCTACTCTATCCTGTGCAAGCTTCTTCATCTGCCAGTACTAACTGCAGCCTACATCCTTCTGTATCTGTTTAGTGTATTCATCCTTTGGTGTCCCTCTACGATTTTTACCCTCCACGCTGCCCTCCAGTACTAAATTGGTGATCCCTTGATGCCTCAGAACATGTCCTACCAACCGATCCCTTCTTCTAGTCAAGTTGAGCCACAAATTTCTCTTCTCCCCAATCCTATTCAATACCTTCTCATTAGTTATATGATCTACCCATCTAATCTTCAGCATTATTCTGTAGCACCACATTTTAAAAGCATCTATTCTCTTCTTGTCCAAACTACTTATCGTCCATGTTTCACTTCCATACATGGCTACACTCCATACAAATACTTTCTGAAATGACTTCCTGACACTTCAGTCTATACTCGATGTTAACAAATTTCTCTTCTTCAGAAACGATTTCCATGCCATAGCCAGTCTACATTTTATATCCCCTCTACTTCGACCATCATCAGTTATTTTGCTCCCCAAATAGCAAAACTCCTTTACTACTCTAAATGTCTGATTTCCTAATCTAATTCCCTCAGCATCACCCGACTTAATTCGACTACATTCCATTATCCTCGTTTTGCTTTTGTTGATGTTCATCTTATATTCTCGTTTCAAGGCAGTGTCCATTCCGTTCAACTGCTCTTCCAAGTCCTTTGCTGTCTCAGACAGAATTACAATGTCATCGGCGAACCTCAAAGTTTTTATTTCTTCTCCATGGATTTTAATACCTACTCCGAACTTTTCTTTTGTTTCGTTCACTGCTTGCTCAATATACAGACTGAATAACATCGGGGATAGGCTACAACCTTGTCTCACTCCCTTCCCAACCACTGCTTCCCTTTCATGTCCCTTGACTCTTATAACTGTCATCTGGTTTCTGTACAAATTGTAAATAGCCTTTCGCTCCCTGTATTTTACCCATGCCACCTTCACAATTTGAAAGAGAGTATTCCAGTCAACATTGTCAAAAGCTTTCTATAAGTCTACAAATGCTAGAAACGTAGGTTTGCCTTTCCTCAATCTAGCTTCTAAGGTAAGTCGTAGGGTCAGTATTGCCTCACGTGTTCCAATATTTCTACTGAATCCAAGCTGGTCTTCCGCGAGGTCTGCTTCTACCAGTTTTTTCCATTCGTCTGTAAAGAATTCGCAGTTAGTATTTTGCAGCTGTGACTTATTAAACTGATAGTTCGGTAATTTTCACATCTGTCAGCACCTGCTTTCTTTGGAATTGGAATTATTATAATCTTCTTGAAGTCTGAGGGTATTTCGCCTGTTTCATACATCTTGTTCACCAGATGGTAGAGTTTTGTCAGGACTGGCTCTCCCAAGGCCGTCAGTAGTTCTAAGGGAATGTTGTATACTCCCAGGGCCTTGTTTCGACTCAGGTCTTTCAGTGTTCTGTCAAACTCTTCACACAGTATTATATCTCCCATTTCATCCTCATCTACATCCTCTTCCATTTCCATAATATTGTCCTCAAGTACATCGCCCTTGTATAGACCCTCTATATACTCCTTCCACCTTTCTGCTTTCCCTTCTTTGCTTAGAACTGGGTTTCCATCTGAGCTCTTGATGTTCATACAAGTGGTTCTCTTTTCTCCAAAGGTCTCTTTAATTTTCCTGTAGGCAGTATCTATCTGACCCCTAGTGAGATAAGCCTCTACATCCTTACATTTGTCCTCTATCCATCCCTGCTTAGCCATTTTAAGGTAACAGGCAAAAATGGAATGGAATAATTAAATAAATGTGTCGGACACAGCGGTTCCAGTGACCCTTCTGAGATCGTACTGCAGTGCTCTTGGGGTTACCGTATAACGCCGCAACGTACAGATGGCCAAATGTTGATCCTAACGTGGGACAGTAATGCATCGGCGACCTTGTCCAACTAGTCTTGTTTACTGACCTGTCTACCTGTAGCGTGTCCACAACCTATGGAGAACAGATTGCGAGACATTGGCATGTGCGGCAACACGACGGAAAGTCCATCTTTCTTGGATTAAATAAATTGCCCTTGTAACTTGTACTGCATTAAGATGTTGCTTTGCATGTGCTTGGTTGAATACAATGACCGCAAATGACAACTGTTATCTGTGTATCGCACTACAGAACAATGCGACACAGTCACTCACTTTCTTCTGAGGAGTCACCTGATATTGTAATGCATAAAACAACCGATAGATAGCGAATGACTTTAGTTGTCGCATACATTGAGAGCCAAGGTTTTCAGCAATGCAATAAGCCCGGGCGTTGATACACGTGTTACCCTAATTCTCATGAGCGGTCCATAAAAGAGTAATTAGTTTTCAGATTTCTATATTTTCCAAAGCATTATATGTACAGCATGACTGATCCATGAACAGAACTTAAATTCACTGGGTTTGTATTGTGATGCCCACTCTAGCGTCTTGACAAAATAGCTACGAAGGAAAACCAAAACTGTAGTTTGTTGGAATATGCGAGATGTTTATCTGCTACAAAAGTGAATCGTACATTCAGGAGGAATTGTGGGTAAGAACCACCATGTAAACAGAGAATTGTGTCTTGGTATTGACAATTTAGGGGCATAGGTTCTTTCTGTAAACAGAAAAGTAGCGGTCTACCAAGTGTGCTAGATGGAACTGTGAAGTAGGCGAGGGAAAGTTTTGTACGCAGTCCAAAAAAAAATCAACGTCCCGCGCAAGCCACCAACTTGGAATCCAACAGCACACTGTGTGAAAGAGTTTGAGACAGTGGTTATATTTCAAACCGTACCGTCTGCAGCTCATGCAACAGTTAAAACGGGCCGACAATTGCCGGTGCCTTCAATTTTGCAGCACTGTGCAAGACTCCGTTTTGGATGAACATTTTGCTTCCGAGCTGACATTCAGTGACAAAGCAGCCTTCCATTTATCTGGAAGTTTAATCGCCACAATGTGGGAATATGGGGCACTGAAAATCAGCATGACATTGTGGCCCATGAGAGAGATTCGCCGAATATCAATGTTTTCTGTGAAACGACGCAGACGAACCTGTATGGGCTATTTTTCTTCTGTGAGAAGACTGTGATGGGTATCCCTTATAACACCCCTCTGCTTCCCGCGATTTGCGAAAATACAAGTTGACAATGACCATGAATTATGAATTTTGACCCGCGTCGGGATAAGGCATCCGAGTCCGAAGTAAATAATGATTATTCCGGGGGAAACAGGAGACGTTATAACTTGATCGATATTGAATGAGTAATTTCATTCAATAACGATCGGTATCAGATAGATTATATAATGGTAAGACAGAGATTTAGGAACCAGGTTTTAAATTGTAAGACATTTCCAGGGGCAGATGTGGACTCTGACCACAATCTATTGGTTATTAAATGTAGATTAAAACTGAAGAAACTGCAAAAAGGTGGGAATTTAAGAGATGCGACCTGGATAAACTAAAAGAACTAGAGGTTGTACAGAGTTTCAGGGAGAGCATAAGGGAACAATTGACAGGAATGGGGGAAAGAAATACAGTAGAAGAAGAATGAGTAGCTTTGAGGGATGAAGTAGTGAGGGCGGCAGAAGATCAAGTGGGTAAAAAGATGAGGGCTAGTAGAAATCCTTGGGTAACAGAAGAAATATTGAATACAATTCATGAAAGGAGAAAATATAAAAATGCAATAAATGAAGAAGGCAAAAAGCAATACAAACGTCTCAAAAATGAGATCGACAGGAAGTGCAAAATGGCTAAGCAGGGATGGCTAGAGGACAAATGTAAGGATGTAGAGGCTTATCTCACTAGGGGTCAGATAGATACTGCCTACAGGAAAATTAAAGAGACCTTTGGAGACAAGAGAACCACTTGTATGAACATCAAGAGCTCAGATGGAAACCCAGTTCTAAGCAAAGAAGGGAAAGCAGAAAGGTGGAAGGAGTATATAGAGGATCTGTACAAGGGCGATGTACTTGAGGACAATATTATGGAAATGGAAGAGGATGTAGATGAAGATGAAATGGGAGATACGATACTGCGTGATGAGTTTGACAGAGCACTGAAAGACCTGAGTCAAAACAAGGCCCTGGGAGTAGACAACATTCCATTGGAACTACTGACGGCCTTGGGAGAGCCAGTCCTGACAAAACTCTACCATCTGGTGAGCAAGATGTATGAAACAGGCGAAATACCCTCAGACTTCAAGAAGAATATAATAATTCCAATCCCAAAGAAAGCAGGTGTTGACAGATGTGAAAATTACCGAACTATCAGTTTAATAAGCCACAGCTGCAAAATACTATCACGAATTCTTTACAGACGAATGGAAAAACTAGTAGAAGCCGACCTCGGGGAAGATCAGTTTGGATTTCGTAGAAATACTGGAACACGTGAGGCAATACTGACCTTACGACTTATCTTAGAAGAAAGATTAAGGAAAGGCAAACCTACGTTTCTAGCATTTGTAGACTTAGAGAAAGCTTTTGACAATGTTGACTGGAATACTCTCTTTCAAATTCTAAAGGTGGCAGGGGTAAAATACAGGGGCGAAAGGCTATTTACAATTTGTACAGAAACCAGATGGCAGTTATAAGAGTCGAGGGGCATGAAAGGGAAGCAGTGGTTGGGAAGGGAGTAAGACAGGGTTGTAGCCTCTCCCCGAAGTTATTCAATCTGTATATTGAGCAAGCAGTAAAGGAAACAAAAGAAAAATTCGGAGTAGGTATTAAAATCCCTGGAGAAGAAATAAAAACTTTGAGGTTCGCCGATGACATTGTAATTCTGTCAGAGACAGCAAAGGACTTGGAAGTGCAGTTGAATGGAATGGACAGTGTCTTGAGAGGAGTATATAAGATGAACATCAACAAAAGCAAAACGAGGATAATGGAATGTAGTCGAATTAAGTCGGGTGATGCTGAGGGAATTAGATTAGGAAATTGGACACTTAAAGTAGTAAAGGAGTTTTGCTATTTGGGGAGCAAAATAACTGATGATGGTCGAAGTAGAGAGGATATAAAATGTAGACTGGCTATGGCAAGGAAAGCGTTTCTGAAGAAGAGATATTTGTTAACATCGAGTATAGATTTAAGTGTCAGGAAGTCATTTCTGAAAGTATTTGTATGGAGTGTAGCCATGTATGGAAGTGAAACATGGACGATAAATAGTTTGGACAAGAAGAGAATAGAAGCTTTCGAAATGTGGTGCTACAGAAGAATGCTGAAAATTAGATGGGTAGATCACATAACTAATGAGGAAGTGTTGAATAGGATTGGGTAGAAGAGAAGTTTGTGGCACAACTTGACCAGAAGAAGGGATCGGTTGGTAGGACATGTTCTGAGGCATCAAGGGATCACCAATTTAGTATTGGAGGGTAGCGTGGAGGGTAAAAATCGTAGAGGGAGGCCAAGAGATGAATACACTAAGCAGATTCAGAAGGATGTAGGTTGCAGTAGGTACTGGGAGATGAAGAACCTTGCACAGGATAGAGTAGCATGGAGAGCTGCATCAAACCAGTGTCAGGACTGAAGACCACAACAACAACAACAACAACAACAACAACAACGATCGGTAAATGAAATAATGGAAATAATTTGGAAATAAATTTTTGCCAGTGGAAATTTTGCCGAATGAAGTGATTAAGTTGTAAAAGTAATTAAGAAATCGGTCGCCAGCTCAACTGATGAGCGACAGTACTGTTAAGTACGTGAATAATTGTGTCAAAAATAAAGTTTACCTGTTTGTAGCGCAGCAGGTGGAACGGGAACTTTTACGGAAGCGCTGTGTCAGGCTCAGCAGTCATATAAAACAATGTCATAACAATCTAACTACACTTATTTTGTTCATAATTTGTCAGCTAAGTGCAATGCTGACAACACAGATAATTATCCATCGAGATTTTGAATAATGGACTGTCATTCTGTCTTTAAAATTAGGTACTTTGCTCAGTTTAATCTACTGATAATGAAATATATTGCCAATAATTGATTAACTATGTTTTGACTGATAATAATTCATTAATTGGGGGATTGTCATGTGGAATAAGCTTTATAGTTTCATGAAATATCCTTGAATTAACTTCAGATGAATATGCATTGAAATAAATCTTAATAATCCAGTTTATAACTTCAGTCTATTATTATGTTACTACGGTTGGCGTAAGCTGCTTATTAAGTGCAACAATTAACTACGATAACCATTCTGAAATTTACTCTTCACCGTCTATGCAAATAATTTGATAATTAACATATTTTCTCTTGATAATGGCGTGACACATTCGGTTCAATAAGGTAAGGATTGGAAGGAACCTACTTGGTGTTATTGTCGGGTGGAATGTAACTGCAACACTTCGATTATAAAGTGCTTGTTATTAACTGTTCAACTTCAGAGAAAAGCAGTCACTGGCAAGCCTTCTACAATTTTATCCTACGAAAATTACGTAGATCTTACTTCCCTCGTTGTCGGTGGATCGACGGAAGTCCACGGCAGTGACACAATGCAGCATCGGGCTTTTACTGTTACGGCTTGGGCCCACAGTGCGCTTCACATTTAAGTCCTCTAAGTCCTCGTTTCTTCAGCACTATGTCCGTTAATCCATAATAATTTGCCCGGCCATGCTTCCAGATATGCCGACCATTACTTTCCCGTCGTACTTAGATCCACACACTAGCCATTAGATGTAACACAGCTAGGACTAGCAGCACTCGACTGTACTTCTTACTCCGAGCACGGCGTCACTGCTACTACTGCCCGCTGGCGCGCTCCCGCGCCCAGCGGCACGACAAAACAATCTCTCTGACTTCAACGTTAACTAAATATGCCCTGACTTGCCACTGTTAAATATTACATAAGTTAAACATAGTATTTACAATACATACTTACACTAGATAATACATCGTATACAAACAGTTTCATGTGTTAAGTAAGCGAAAAAATTCATAGCAAGGACTGCGTTGTAGCGTCCCACCCTTACCTCGATATGTTGCGACTGTGGTTGTTTCCACAACTAACTGCTGATTCCGAGAATTTCTTCTTCCAACAAGGTGGGTCACCTCATTCGAGTGCCAATGTACGTCACTACATAAACAACGAACTTCCGCATGACTGCATTGGGCGTAATGGTGAAGATGATGGGTCTCCATTCCCTTGGCCCACTTGGTCTTCTGACCTAATGCCTTGTGACTTTTTATTTTGGGGTTCCATTAAGGACCGTGTTTACTTATTCCCACTGCCAAGAACGCTGAAGCATCTCAGAGAAAGCACCAGTACTGCTGCGTTGACCTTTGACAGGCTGTTCCTACACAAGGTATGCAATGAACTTCACTGTTGCTTGGATGACGTCTCGTGTGACCAGAGGGCCACTCATAGAATATTTATAGATTTAAAACTGCAAACTTGGCGAGTTTGCGGTTGCATTCATGCATCTGTCATATTTGTGCACGTAATACTTCGGGAAAAGAGCTTTGAAAACGAATGGATCATTTATAGTAGCACTGTAGAGTACGAGGTGTCAAAACTTGCAACACCACTTCTTTTGACTCTCCAATGATTTGGAAATGTTTCGCAGGAAATTACAGTAGTTTCAGTAATTACGACGACAGTTTGTAACTCGCGAAGAGTGTCAAGTACATGATACGCTACTTTGTGTTGAAATGTGATCACGATCGGTCACTACATGATTGGTCTATGAAATGCAAACTGCGATCTCCAACTCTAGCAGAAAAAATTCAGGCGAGGGGCAGTCATAGCGCCAGAGTTCCAGACTTCAGAATGGGTTAAAGTGGCCTGAAAACTTCTGATACCCCCCGACGTGGATGTGGGTAAAGTGTCTTACGGATGCGGGCCTGAGGAATCGGACCTCGTTTCTCTTATCCATGCCGACCCCTATGTCTACATCATCATCATCATCATCATCATCATCATTTAAGACATTATGCCTTTCAGCGTTCAGTCTGGAGTCCCCCTTATAAAATTCCTCCATGATCCCCTATTTAGTGCTAACATTGGTGCCTCTTCTGATGTTAAGCCTATTACTTCAAAATCATTCTTAACCGAATCCAGGTATCTTCTCCTTGGTCTACCCCGACTCCTCCTACCCTCTACTGCTGAACCCATGAGTCTCTTGGGTAACCTTGCTTCTCCCATGCGTGTAACATGACCCCACCATCTAAGCCTGTTCGCCCTGACTGCTATATCTATAGAGTTCTTCCCAGTTTTTCTTTGATTTCCTCATTGTGGACACCCTACTGCCATTGTTCCCATCTACTAGTACCTGCAATCATCCTAGCTACTTTCATATCCGTAACCTCAACCTTGTTGATAAGGTAACCTGAATCCACCTAGCTTTCGCTCCCATACAACAAAGTTGGTCGAAAGATTGAACGGTGCACAGATAACTTGGTCTTGGTACTGACTTCCTTCTTGCAGAAGAGAGTAGATCGTAGCTGAGCGCTCACTGCATTAGCTTTGCTACATCTCGCTTCCAGTTCTTTCACTATGTTGCCATCCTGTGAGAATATGCATCCTAAGTACTTGAAGCCGTCCACCTGTTCTATCTTTGTTCCTCCTATTTGGCACTCAATCCGTTTATATCTCTTTCCCACTGACATTACTTTCGTTTTGGAGATGCTAATCTTCATACCATAGTCCTTACATTTCTGATCTAGCTCTGAAATATTACTTTGCAAACTTTGAATCGAATCTGCCATCACAACTAAGTGATCTGCATATGCGAGACTGCTTATTTTGTGTTCTCATATCTTAATCTCACCCAGCCAGTCTATTGTTTTGAGCATATTATCCATAAATAATATGAACAACAGTGGAGACAGGTTGCAGCCTTGTCTTACCCCTGAAACTACTCTGAACCATGAACTCAATTTACCATCAACTCTAACTGCTGCCTGACTATCTATGTAAAGACCTTTAACTGCTTGCAAAAGTTTGCCTCCTATTCCATAATCTCGTAGAACAGACAATAACTTCCTCCTAGGAACCCAGTCATATGCCTTTTCTAGATCTATAAAGCATAGATACAATTCCCTGTTCCACTCATAACACTTCTCCATTATTTGCCGTAAGCTAAAGATCTGGTCCTGAAAGCCTCTAAGAGGCCTAAACCCACACTGATTTTCATCCAATTTGTCCTCAACTAATACTCGCACTTTCCTTTCAACAATACCTGAGAAGATTTTACCCACAACGCTGATTAAAGAGATACCTCTGTAGTTGTCGACACCATCTTAATATATTATACATACCTAAATTCACTTGGGCCAGATGGTATTATGACTCATCTCAAGACTTTCGTTCATGGAAATTTAATAGTAATTATTTCCACAATGCACAACGTCTTATTGTAGCATCAAAGCAGAGAAATTTTGTGATTCTTTTAATTATGTTTCAGGTGTCACAGCCGCCGGTGAAACACAAAATGCCTCGCGGTTTGTGCAGACTC
Source organism: Schistocerca cancellata (assembly GCF_023864275.1). Lineage (NCBI taxonomy): Eukaryota > Metazoa > Arthropoda > Insecta > Orthoptera > Acrididae > Schistocerca > Schistocerca cancellata. Next base: position 1,137,506,603 of record NC_064626.1, on the reverse strand, counting down.
TGCACGACGAATTGGTAGCCCATAGGAGAGGCAAAGACCTGGTGTCGTTGCTCACAGACGTGAACCGCACCGTGGCTCAGCAAGTACGCTTACGCACCGACAGGGAGCATCTGTTGCATGGCGGGCTGCTTCAGCCCTGCTTCACCTCAACCTTGACGCGCCGTGTCTACTTCCGCTAGATGAATCCACTGCACTCACCAGGCCACCGGCAGTGGCGCTTTCCTTGTCACTGCCGCGCGCCGGCAACAACGCATCCACTGCAGCCCCGGAAGCTTTGACTGCTCAGTCTTGTCCAACGGTTGCAGTCTTCCTCTACTCAATGTTCCTGTAGTGGAACAGATTGCCCCGTTGCTCATCACAGTTTAAATAATGTACCGTGAATCATTTAGAAGACATAATAATGTACCATTAATTTGCCTGTAGTATTTAAAAACGGTTGCATTCCCATTTTATACAAATACATACACTGAGATATTAAAGGTAAAAATTACCAGGGGCGTTCAGTAAGTAATGCCAAACTTTTTTTCTCTGAAAGCAGGTTGGTTTCGTTCATGATTCAAGTACGCCATATTATTCCCCACTCTTTTGGCTGCAAAACTTACTTTTCAATATAATCGCAGTTCAATGTGACGACCTTACGTGACCCTACTTGGAGGGCTTGCATGCCCACATGATACTACTCAACTGGACGTCAGAGCCAGCATCAATAACCTCCCAATCGCCTAAGTACTGCCTCCCATGGAGTGCAGCCTCCAATGGGCCACATAGATGGAATTCGGAAGGTGCGAGTCCAGGCTGTAACTGAGCAGTCCAACTGGTAGGCGAATGTGTCAGCACCACCAAAAGAGACGTCCAGTTAAGCAGCATTTTCGATTGTAATCTGTCGAACACCTCGAATGAGAGTGTCCACACGTTCCAACATTGCAGCAGTCACAGCTGTGTGTGGCAGGCCACCCTGTGTGACATCAGACAGGTTTTTGTGACCATGTTGCGGTGATGCAGACGCCTAGCTCAACGAATCAGGTGCTTTTGTTCACTGCTGGGTCTCCATAGACATTCTGCAAGCGCCTATGAATATCTGCGATGCTCTAGTTTTCCTCCAACAGAAACACAACGACAGCTTTCTGCCTTGGAATGGACCTCCGATACTGACGCTATTTTGAAGGCTACATATAGCGCTACCACCTATCAGAACTTCATGAAGCTATAGAGGCTGAAGCAGTATTGTTCCACGATGTTCCACAAGAAATTCCACATTTTTCACCCGAAATTGGGCGAGCCAAAAATATTTTCGATTGCTTGCTGAGCGCCCATAATATTAATAACAAAATGGAACATTAGGAGACCATCAGATTCCTCATGGATAGTGCTCTTATTACTGAAAAAAGAAATCACAAATTTGTCGTCGAATTGAAGGTTGGGGAAGACCACCACTTTATTATGGGATTTGGTTGTACAGTCTAGGTATCTTGGTTTTGTTTGAAACATATTTTCAGTTCACAGTACAGGGATGCACATTCAGTGAAACCCAACTTTACGTATCTCCAATTGGAAACTATCACGATGCACTTGCGGATAAAGTTATGAGATATGAAACAGCCCTATTTCCTTTCTCAAGTCTTCATGGATAATAATATGCACAATATTTGTTTCATTTAACAAATGTAGCATGGATCTACTGTATGTAATAAAATCCTTGCTGATATTCTTGGCTTATTATATACTCTTGCTGGGACATGTGCTAGAATTAGTATGAGAGAATATATCAGTTAACAACACCTACATTTATTCCAGTGCAGTATTCTGATATTCTGTGAATGTCCTGCAAAAACAGACTAACAAATCTCTACACGCTTAATGTAAGTTATAACATAGATATTATCGTGTCTCTTTATCTATTGATGGTGTTTCATGTATAAAAATCAGTACATCATTCTGTGATTTGATGTTTCCCACTGGTAATTCCTCCCACTACCTGTAACATGATTTTGTTACTATCTCAAATACACCAAATCTTGGCTTGTCAGCAGTGAAGGCATTATGTTTTAGTCTTTAATTTTACAATATTTTAGAGCATTAGCAATCAAGTCAGTAAACTTTAAATTGAAATGTCTTCTGATTAGATATGAAACTTTGAAAAGCAGATTCTTTAAATGACAGGGACACCAGTAGAAGGTAACTGTGAGTTTCATACTTAAATCATATCTTTCCCATATTAATTACAAATATGTCATTTGTTGTAATAAAATAAAATAATGCAGAGTTTATGGCATTAGATTAACATTCGAAAGGCACAGGGTTCAGCGCCCTATACAGAATTAAGTTTTCTGAGAGGTCTCTAAGCAGCTTAAGTGAAATTCTAGAAACTTCTTTTGAGTGTTACTGCTGGTTTTTTCTTGTCTTTGTCCAACTTAACCTTGTTCTCCATAAAGAATCACAATTTGATACAGTTATTTTAATATAAAAATCTTCCTGTTTTATTGACAGACAGCTGAATCACTGAAAAATTATTTCCTTATTGTTAAACAGGAATGTAATGTTATATCCTTATATATTTTAAATATTTGTTTATGTTTTATTAAGAGTATCTTTAATGGTGATGAGTATATATTTTCATTGTATTTCTATAAAGCTTTGTCTTTCAATTTGTTATACAGTACATCTATTGCTATAACAATTTACCATCATGTTCAGGGGATTTCTGATATTCTGTGAAATGTAAATTAGTCATACATTTATGTGTAGATAGTGTTGTTACTATTTTCACTTTTAAAAATTGGAAACAAAGCATGTGTAATCTTATATCTCCATAATTATAGGTAATATCTTTTTACAAACATTATTAATCTTTGTATTGGTTAATATATTATTTTTCATTCCATTTCTATTGAAGGACAATTTATTTTCCTAATAAACATCACAGTACAACTAATATTTGAAATTTTTTGTGGAACATCTCAAATGTTTATAATTTCTTACATCATCACAAAGAATTTTGGCTCAGACTTCTTTTATTACATATATATGGAAATGTTATGAATGTGTTTTTTCCATGAAACTATATGTCATCATTCATACAAAAGCACTTTTTGTCCGTTATCCGAAATTTTTTGTTTAGAATATCCACCACTGAATCCACTTATTTATACTCAACTTACTGGTAATATTGAAATAATTTCTATTCTCTTTTTATTACTACTGCACATATTAAGGGAACTAATGTTGCTTGAAATAATTCACACACATATTTTCTGTCTTCAAAAAGAATTTAAAACAAAACAAATACTAATAAACAGAAATAGTGAGTGGGGTTTTGCAATGTACTTAAAAGTATCAATTCATGAAGCATAGATAATAAGTGGCTTACTCTTTATAGACAGAATCATTGTCCTGAGAACAAAGTATGTGATAATGATGTTGGCAGAACCACTTCCTCTGAAATAATTTAGAGAAATAGCGGAAATCCACAATCAAGATAAGGACATACCATTATCAATCATCTTGAATGTTCTTATTTTTTTCATATCAAGTTATCATACAACATGCTGGTAATGTACAACTTCATGCAGCAATATAACCATTCGTTTTGTGACTGTAAGAATGAAAGTTCAAAACGCACATGACTTTGCTTAACAAACCTAAAGTAACAATTTAAACATCTGTTTTAAATAAAAAAGATAAAATTCCAACTGCTGCACTGTATGGGTATTATTTTGGTATGTAATGCAGATTTAGGTGTATTGCATCTTTCAATGCATCATCATGGATGATTGTGTGTAGATGATTAAAGTTTTTCTGATAAATTATGTATATGTCATTGAATCTAATGTTTTCTGCTCATTGAGACAGGCTATATTTACAGTAGAGCTGTTATTATTGTTATCATATCAAGGAGATTGTCATTATTTTTGCTACTACTAGTAGTACTACGACTACGACTACTACTACTACTACTACTACTACTACTACTACTAATAATAATAATAATAGTAAAACCAATGTATCAGTTTTTGTAACTAAGACAGGCCAAGAAAATGGCTGAATGGGCTTTCTTTATATATATATATTTAAGGCTCACTGGTCATTAGACCGTCTTCTGTGCCGTGCCGATGCACACACATTGCTCGATCTCATATAGGAATTGGTAAAGCCGCGAGTAATGAGTGTAATGGGCAGGGGCACTACGAATATAGTGCGGGACAGTAAGTTGGGGATGTGGGTCTCAAAAGCGGCGTGCCAGAGATAAGTCGCAGCAGTCGCACTATCCTCTGTGTCCTCGGTAGCTCAGATGGATAGGGCGTCTGCCATGTAAGCAGGAGATTCACGGTTCGAGTCTTGATTGGGGCATACATTTCCAACTATCCCCGTTGACGTGTATCAACGCCTGTATGCAACTAAAGGTATTCATTTCATAGTATTGATTTAATTGTAATTTCAATAAGGCTGAACCTAGGTGTGCGTTCTTTCCAAAGATTCTACTAACTAAACATGACCTCGATACGCGCCGGTGGTGCCATCTGTCGGACTTTGAACGGACTTTTCAGACGCCCCTCGTGTATCAGTTTGAAAATTTCTCAGTTAACTTCCAAAAAATGAAGTAGTGTGAAGTCTATGAGTCACTAAAATGATAAGAATTTCTACAAAATCAAAAGATTCTTTTCAGTTACTCACTTGAGTAAGGCACCTACCTCCTTCAAGTAGCACCAGCCATGTAGATTGTTCGTTCGTTATATAATGACCTTCTAAGTAGAAATAAGGCACTTATTTGCTCTGTGTGCGTTCGAAGTTTATTTTTTAATACATTGTGTGTGTAGTATGGATTTACACCGCCTTTAGAATGCTTATGCTTCGATGCAAGCTAAGTCCGAGTGTCTTCACTCTCCGCTGCAGGTGGTGCTTGGGCACACAGCTTGAGGCTGTTTTGAATGGGTACCGGTGTGGGTTGTCAGATGTAGGGGATCCAAGGAATGTCCAGTACATCGCAAGTGTCCCCCATTCACTCCAGTGCTGTAGTCTGCCCAGTTACTCCTCACTTGACGTTGACACGTCTGTGTGCAGGAATGCTGCTATCCACTAACTCGCTCAGTGGCGCGAGCACCAGTTACATACGGTGTGACTGCTTACGAAAGTTTCCAGCAGCACAGGAGCCTTCTGGTATTCTGGCAGTCGATGGCAGCCTCTGGGAGTGGAACTGGCCCCTGAAAGCCAAGGAACAGGGTGCCAGGAAACCCACACCAATGTAGTAGCTGCCAGACTGAGATTCATTGGAAGAATCCTAAGCAAATGCAGTCCGAAAACAAGGAAAGTAGGTTACAGTGGACTTGTTCGCCCGCTGCTTGAATACTGCTAACCGGTGTGGGATCCGCACTAGATAGGGTTGATACAAGAGATAGAGAAGATACAACGGAGAGCAGCGTGCATTTGGTAATCGCGAAAGCGTTACGGAGGTGATAGATAAACTCCAGTGGAAGACTCTGCAGGAAAGACGCTCAGTAGCTCGGTACGGGTTTTTGTTACGGGCTTTTGTTGAAGTTTCGAGAACATACCTTCACCGAGGAGTCAAGAAGTATACAGGGTGTTATTAAAAGGTACGGCAAAACTTTCAGGAAACATTCCTAACACACAAATAAAGAAAAGATGTTATGTGGACATGTGTCCGGAAACGCTTAATTTCCATGTTAGAGCTCATTTTAGTTTCGTCAGTATGTACTGTACTTCCTCGATTCACCACCAGTTGGCACAATTGAAGGAAGGTAATGTTGACTTCGGTGCTTGTTTTGACATGCGACTCATTGCTCTACAGTACTAGCATCAAGCACATCAGTACGTAGCATCAAAAGGTTAGTGTTCATCACGAACGTGGTTTTGCAGTCAGTGCAATGTTTACAAATGCGGAGTTGGCAGATGCCCATTTGATGTATGGATTAGCACGGGGCAATAGCCGTGGCGCGGTACGTTTATATCGAGACAGATTTCCAGAACGAAGGTGTCCCGACAGGAAGACGTTCGAAGCAATTGATCGGCGTCTTAGGGAGCATGGAACACTCCAGCCTATGACTCGCGACTGGGGAAGACCTAGAACGACGAGCCAATTCTTCGTGCAGTTGACGATAACCCTAATGTCAGCGTCAGAGAAGTTGCTGCTGTACAAGGTAACGCTGACAACGTCACTGTACGGAGAGTGATACGGGAGAACCAGTTGTTTCCGTACCATGTACAGCGTGTGCAGGCACTATCAGCAGCTGATCGGCCTCCACGGGTACACCTCTGCGAATGGTTCATTCAACAATGTGTCAATCCTCATTTCAGTGCAAATGTTCTCTTTACGGATGAGGCTTCATTCCAACGTGATCAAATTGTAAATTTTCACAATCAACATGTGTGGGCTGACGAGAATCCGCACGCAATTGTGCAATCACGTCATCAACACAGATTTTTCCTGTGAACGTATGGGCAGGCATTGTTGATGATGTCTTGATTGGGTCCCATGTTCTTCCACCTACGCTCAATGGAGCACGTTATCATGATTTCATACGGGATACTCTACCTGTGCTGCTAGAACATGTGTCTTTACAAGTACGACACAACATGTGGTTCATGCACGATGGAGCTCCTGCACATTTCAGTCCAAGTGTTCGTACGCTTCTCAACAACAGATTCGGTGACCGATGGATTGGTAGAGGCGGACCAATTCCATGGCCTCCACGCTCTCCTGACCTCAACCCTCTTGACTTTCATTTGTGAGGGCATTTGAAAGCTCTTGTCTACGCAACCCGGTACCAAATGTAGAGACTCTTCGTGCTCGTATTGTGGACGGCTGTGATACAATTCGCCATTCTCCAGGGCTGCATCAGCGCATCAGGGATTCCATGCAACGGAGGGTGGATGCATGTATCCTCGCTAAAGGAGGGCATTTTGAACATTTCCTGTAACTAAGTGTATGAAGTCACGCTGGTACGTTCTGTTGCTGTGTGTTTCCATTCCATGATTAATGTGATTTGAAGAGAAGTAATAAAATGAGCTCTAACATGGGAAGTAAGCTATTCCGGACACATGGCCACGTAACATATTTTCTTTCTTTGTGTATGAGGAATCTTTCCTGAAAGTTTGGCCGTACCTTTTTGTTCAAATGATTCAAATGGCTCTGAGCACTATGCGACTTAACTTCTGAGGTCATCAATCGCCTAGAACTTAGAACTAATTAAACCTAACTGACCTAAGGACATCACACACATCCATGCCCGAGGCAGGATTCGAACCTGCGTTCGCTCGGTTCCAGACTGTAGCGCCTAGAACCGCACGGCCACTGCGGCCGGCGTACCTTTTTGTAACACCCTGTGTTGCTCCCTCCTACGTATATCTCGCGAAGAGACCATGAGGATAAAATCAGAGAGATTAGAGCCCACACAGATGTATACAGACAATCTTTCTTTCCACGAACAATACGAGACTGGAATAGAATGTAGAACCGATAGAGGTACTCAAAGTGCCCTCCGCCACGCACCGTCAGGTGGCTCGCAGAGTATGGGTGTATATATAGATATAGATGTAGATTAATTTTATCTGCTCGTTCCATTTTAAATCACTCCTAATACCTACTCCCAGATAATTTATGGAATTAACTGCTTCCAGCTGCTGACCTGCTATATTGTAGCTAAATGATAATGGATCTTTCTTTCAATGTATTCGCAGTTCATTACACTTGTCTACATTGAGATTCAGTTGCCATTCCCTGCACTACGCGTCAGTTCGTTGCAGGTAAGTGGGGTAACAACGACAGTGCACCTGCTGCCCTAAGCAATCGCACCACAGACCGTAACTCCAGGTATAGGTCCAGCGTGTCTAGCACACAGACACGTTGACTGCAGGCCCTCAACTGGTCTCCTAACCAACAAACGGCGGTCACTGCCATCAGAAAACACAACAGACCTCCAGCTTGCTCCCCAATGAGCTCCCACTTGTCATACAATGAAGGCTTTCACGACCGGATGGTACTGTTGTTTATAATTCTTTCGGTTTATATGGCCGTGGTGCATGGAATTCTTTTATTGCTAACGTTTCGTCCAATACTACGTTGGACATCTTCAGAGGTGTGGCTGGTCCCGCTGGCTTCCGGTTTATATGGCCGTGGTCCATGGAATTCTTTTATTCCTAACGTTTCGTCCAATACTACGTTGGACTTCTTCAGAGGTGTGGCTGGTCCCGCTGGCTTCCGGTTTATATGGCCGTGGTGCATGGAATTCTTTTATTGCTAACGTTTCGTCCAATACTACGTTGGACATCTTCAGAGGTGTGGCTGGTCCCGCTGGCTTCCGGTTTATATGGCCGTGGTGCATGGAATTCTTTTATTGCTAACGTTTCGTCCAATACTACGTTGGACATCTTCAGAGGTGTGGCTGGTCCCGCTGGCTTCCGGTTTATATGGCCGTGGTCCATGGAATTCTTTTATTCCTAACGTTTCGTCCAATACTACGTTGGACATCTTCAGAGGTGTGGCTGGTCCCGCTGGCTTCCGGTTTATATGGCCGTGGTGCATGGAATTCTTTTATTGCTAACGTTTCGTCCAATACTACGTTGGACATCTTCAGAGGTGTGGCTGGTCCCGCTGGCTTCCGGTTTATATGGCCGTGGTCCATGGAATACTTTTATTGCTAACGTTTCGTCCAATACTACGTTGGACATCTTCAGAGGTGTGGCTGGTCCCGCTGGCTTCCGGTTTATATGGCCGTGGTCCATGGAATTCTTTTATTCCTAACGTTTCGTCCAATACTACGTTGGACATCTTCAGAGGTGTGGCTGGTCCCGCTGGCTTCCGGTTTATATGGCCGTGGTGCATGGAATTCTTTTATTGCTAACGTTTCGTCCAATACTACGTTGGACATCTACAGAGGTGTGGCTGGTCCCGCTGGCTTCCGGTTTATATGGCCGTGGTCCATGGAATTCTTTTATTCCTAACGTTTCGTCCAATACTACGTTGGACATCTTCAGAGGTGTGGCTGGTCCCGCTGGCTTCCGGTTTATATGGCCGTGGTCCATGGAATTCTTTTATTCCTAACGTTTCGTCCAATACTACGTTGGACATCTTCAGAGGTGTGGCTGGTCCCGCTGGCTTCCGGTTTATATGGCCGTGGTCCATGGAATTCTTTTATTCCTAACGTTTCGTCCAATACTACGTTGGACATCTTCAGAGGTGTGGCTGGTCCCGCTGGCTTCCGGTTTATATGGCCGTGGTCCATGGAATTCTTTTATTCCTAACGTTTCGTCCAATACTACGTTGGACATCTTCAGAGGTGTGGCTGGTCCCGCTGGCGTCCGGTTTATATGGCCGTGGTGCATGGAATTCTTTTATTGCTAACGTTTCGTCCAATACTACGTTGGACATCTTCAGAGGTGTGGCTGGTCCCGCTGGCTTCCGGTTTATATGGCCGTGGTGCATGGAATTCTTTTATTGCTAACGTTTCGTCCAATACTACGATGGACATCTTCAGGGGTGTGGCTGGTCCCGCTGGCTTCCGGTTTATATGGCCGTGGTCCATGGAATTCTTTTATTCCTAACGTTTCGTCCAATACTACGTTGGACATCTTCAGATGTGTGGCTGGTCCCGCTGGCTTCCGGTTTATATGGCGTGGTCCATGGAATTCTTTTATTCCTAACGTTTCGTCCAATACTACGTTGGACATCTTCAGAGGTGTGGCTGGTCCCGCTGGCTTCCGGTTTATATGGCCGTGGTGCATGGAATTCTTTTATTGCTAACGTTTCGTCCAATACTACGTTGGACATCTACAGAGGTGTGGCTGGTCCCGCTGGCTTCCGGTTTATATGGCCGTGGTCCATGGAATTCTTTTATTGCTAACGTTTCGTCCAATACTACGTTGGACATCTTCAGAGGTGTGGCTGGTCCCGTTGGCTTCCGGTTTATATGGCCGTGGTCCATGGAATTCTTTTATTCCTAACGTTTCGTCCAATACTACGTTGGACATCTTCAGAGGTGTGGCTGGTCCCGCTGGCTTCCGGTTTATATGGCCGTGGTCCATGGAATTCTTTTATTCCTAACGTTTCGTCCAATACTACGTTGGACATCTTCAGAGGTGTGGCTGGTCCCGCTGGCTTCCGGTTTATATGGCCGTGGTCCATGGAATTCTTTTATTCCTAACGTTTCGTCCAATACTACGTTGGACATCTTCAGAGGTGTGGCTGGTCCCGCTGGCGTCCGGTTTATATGGCCGTGGTGCATGGAATTCTTTTATTGCTAACGTTTCGTCCAATACTACGTTGGACATCTTCAGAGGTGTGGCTGGTCCCGCTGGCTTCCGGTTTATATGGCCGTGGTCCATGGAATTCTTTTATTCCTAACGTTTCGTCCAATACTACGTTGGACATCTTCAGAGGTGTGGCTGGTCCCGCTGGCTTCCGGTTTATATGGCCGTGGTCCATGGAATTCTTTTATTCCTAACGTTTCGTCCAATACTACGTTGGACATCTTCAGAGGTGTGGCTGGTCCCGCTGGCTTCCGGTTTATATGGCCGTGGTCCATGGAATTCTTTTATTCCTAACGTTTCGTCCAATACTACGTTGGACATCTTCAGAGGTGTGGCTGGTCCCGCTGGCTTCCGGTTTATATGGCCGTGGTCCATGGAATTGTTTTATTCCTAACGTTTCGTCCAATGCTACGTTGGACATCTTCAGAGGTGTGGCTGGTCCCGCTGGCTTCCGGTTTATATGGCCGTGGTCCATAGAATTCTTTTATTCCTAACGTTTCGTCCAATACTACGTTGGACATCTTCAGAGGTGTGGCTGGTCCCGCTGGCTTCCGGTTTATATGGCCGTGGTCCATGGAATTCTTTTATTCCTAACGTTTCGTCCAATACTACGTTGGACATCTTCAGAGGTGTGGCTGGTCCCGCTGGCTTCCGGTTTATATGGCCGTGGTCCATGGAATTCTTTTATTGCTAACGTTTCGTCCAATACTACGTTGGACATCTTCAGAGGTGTGGCTGGTCCCGCTGGCTTCCGGTTTATATGGCCGTGGTCCATGGAATTCTTTTATTCCTAACGTTTCGTCCAATACTACGTTGGACATCTTCAGAGGTGTGGCTTGTCCCGCTGGCTTCCGGTTTATATGGCCGTGGTCCATGGAATTCTTTTATTGCTAACGTTTCGTCCAATACTACGTTGGACATCTTCAGAGGTGTGGCTGGTCCCGCTGGCTTCCGGTTTATATGGCCGTGGTCCATGGAATTCTTTTATTCCTAACGTTTCGTCCAATACTACATTGGACATCTTCAGAGGTGTGGCTGGTCCCGCTGGCTTCCGGTTTATATGGCCGTGGTGCATGGAATTCTTTTATTGCTAACGTTTCGTCCAATACTACATTGGACATCTTCAGAGGTGTGGCTGGTCCCGCTGGCTTCCGGTTTATATGGCCGTGGTCCATGGAATTCTTTTATTCCTAACGTTTCGTCCAATACTACGTTGGACATCTTCAGAGGTGTGGCTGGTCCCGCTGGCTTCCGGTTTATATGGCCGTGGTCCATGGAATTCTTTTATTCCTAACGTTTCGTCCAATACTACGTTGGACATCTTCAGAGGTGTGGCTGGTCCCGCTGGCTTCCGGTTTATATGGCCGTGGTCCATGGAATTCTTTTATTGCTAACGTTTCGTCCAATACTACGTTGGACATCTTCAGAGGTGTGGCTGGTCCCGCTGGCGTCCGGTTTATATGGCCGTGGTCCATGGAATTCTTTTATTGCTAACGTTTCGTCCAATACTACGTTGGACATCTTCAGAGGTGTGGCTGGTCCCGCTGGCTTCCGGTTTATATGGCCGTGGTCCATGGAATTCTTTTATTCCTAACGTTTCGTCCAATACTACGTTGGACATCTTCAGAGGTGTGGCTGGTCCCGCTGGCGTCCGGTTTATATGGCCGTGGTGCATGGAATTCTTTTATTGCTAACGTTTCGTCCAATACTACGTTGGACATCTTCAGAGGTGTGGCTGGTCCCGCTGGCTTCCGGTTTATATGGCCGTGGTCCATGGAATTCTTTTATTCCTAACGTTTCGTCCAATACTACGTTGGACATCTTCAGAGGTGTGGCTGGTCCCACTGGCTTCCGGTTTATATGGCCGTGGTCCATGGAATTCTTTTATTGCTAACGTTTCGTCCAATACTACGTTGGACATCTTCAGAGGTGTGGCTGGTCCCGCTGGCTTCCGGTTTATATGGCCGTGGTCCATGGAATTCTTTTATTCCTAACGTTTCGTCCAATACTACGTTGGACATCTTCAGAGGTGTGGCTGGTCCCGCTGGCTTCCGGTTTATATGGCCGTGGTCCATGGAATTCTTCTATTCCTAACGTTTCGTCCAATACTACGTTGGACATCTTCAGAGGTGTGGCTGGTCCCGGTGGCTTCCGGTTTATATGGCCGTGGTCCATGGAATTCTTTTATTCCTAACGTTTCGTCCAATACTACGTTGGACATCTTCAGAGGTGTGGCTGGTCCCGCTGGCTTCCGGTTTATATGGCCGTGGTCCATGGAATTCTTTTATTGCTAACGTTTCGTCCAATACTACGTTGGACATCTTCAGAGGTGTGGCTTGTCCCGCTGGCTTCCGGTTTATATGGCCGTGGTCCATGGAATTGTTTTATTCCTAACGTTTCGTCCAATACTACGTTGGACATCTTCAGAGGTGTGGCTGGTCCCGCTGGCTTCCGGTTTATATGGCCGTGGTCCATGGAATTCTTTTATTCCTAACGTTTCGTCCAATACTACGTTGGACATCTTCAGAGGTGTGGCTGGTCCCGCTGGCTACCGGTTTATATGGCCGTGGTCCATGGAATTCTTTTATTCCTAACGTTTCGTCCAATACTACGTTGGACATCTTCAGAGGTGTGGCTGGTCCCGCTGGCTTCCGGTTTATATGGCCGTGGTCCATGGAATTCTTTTATTGCTAACGTTTCGTCCAATACTACGTTGGACATCTTCAGAGGTGTGGCTGGTCCCGCTGGCTTCCGGTTTATATGGCCGTGGTCCATGGAATTCTTTTATTCCTAACGTTTCGTCCAATACTACGTTGGACATCTTCAGAGGTGTGGCTGGTCCCGCTGGCTTCCGGTTTATATGGCCGTGGTCCATGGAATTCTTTTATTCCTAACGTTTCGTCCAATACTACGTTGGACATCTTCAGAGGTGTGGCTGGTCCCGCTGGCTTCCGGTTTATATGGCCGTGGTCCATGGAATTCTTTTATTGCTAACGTTTCGTCCAATACTACGTTGGACATCTTCAGAGGTGTGGCTGGTCCCGCTGGCGTCCGGTTTATATGGCCGTGGTCCATGGAATTCTTTTATTGCTAACGTTTCGTCCAATACTACGTTGGACATCTTCAGAGGTGTGGCTGGTCCCGCTGGCTTCCGGTTTATATGGCCGTGGTCCATGGAATTCTTTTATTCCTAACGTTTCGTCCAATACTACGTTGGACATCTTCAGAGGTGTGGCTGGTCCCGCTGGCGTCCGGTTTATATGGCCGTGGTGCATGGAATTCTTTTATTGCTAACGTTTCGTCCAATACTACGTTGGACATCTTCAGAGGTGTGGCTGGTCCCGCTGGCTTCCGGTTTATATGGCCGTGGTCCATGGAATTCTTTTATTCCTAACGTTTCGTCCAATACTACGTTGGACATCTTCAGAGGTGTGGCTGGTCCCACTGGCTTCCGGTTTATATGGCCGTGGTCCATGGAATTCTTTTATTGCTAACGTTTCGTCCAATACTACGTTGGACATCTTCAGAGGTGTGGCTGGTCCCGCTGGCTTCCGGTTTATATGGCCGTGGTCCATGGAATTCTTTTATTCCTAACGTTTCGTCCAATACTACGTTGGACATCTTCAGAGGTGTGGCTGGTCCCGCTGGCTTCCGGTTTATATGGCCGTGGTCCATGGAATTCTTCTATTCCTAACGTTTCGTCCAATACTACGTTGGACATCTTCAGAGGTGTGGCTGGTCCCGGTGGCTTCCGGTTTATATGGCCGTGGTCCATGGAATTCTTTTATTCCTAACGTTTCGTCCAATACTACGTTGGACATCTTCAGAGGTGTGGCTGGTCCCGCTGGCTTCCGGTTTATATGGCCGTGGTCCATGGAATTCTTTTATTGCTAACGTTTCGTCCAATACTACGTTGGACATCTTCAGAGGTGTGGCTTGTCCCGCTGGCTTCCGGTTTATATGGCCGTGGTCCATGGAATTGTTTTATTCCTAACGTTTCGTCCAATACTACGTTGGACATCTTCAGAGGTGTGGCTGGTCCCGCTGGCTTCCGGTTTATATGGCCGTGGTCCATGGAATTCTTTTATTCCTAACGTTTCGTCCAATACTACGTTGGACATCTTCAGAGGTGTGGCTGGTCCCGCTGGCTACCGGTTTATATGGCCGTGGTCCATGGAATTCTTTTATTCCTAACGTTTCGTCCAATACTACGTTGGACATCTTCAGAGGTGTGGCTGGTCCCGCTGGCTTCCGGTTTATATGGCCGTGGTCCATGGAATTCTTTTATTGCTAACGTTTCGTCCAATACTACGTTGGACATCTTCAGAGGTGTGGCTGGTCCCGCTGGCTTCCGGTTTATATGGCCGTGGTCCATGGAATTCTTTTATTCCTAACGTTTCGTCCAATACTACGTTGGACATCTTCAGAGGTGTGGCTTGTCCCGCTGGCTTCCGGTTTATATGGCCGTGGTCCATGGAATTCTTTTATTGCTAACGTTTCGTCCAATACTACGTTGGACATCTTCAGAGGTGTGGCTGGTCCCGCTGGCTTCCGGTTTATATGGCCGTGGTCCATGGAATTCTTTTATTCCTAACGTTTCGTCCAATACTACATTGGACATCTTCAGAGGTGTGGCTGGTCCCGCTGGCTTCCGGTTTATATGGCCGTGGTGCATGGAATTCTTTTATTGCTAACGTTTCGTCCAATACTACGTTGGACATCTTCAGAGGTGTGGCTGGTCCCGCTGGCTTCCGGTTTATATGGCCGTGGTCCATGGAATTCTTTTATTCCTAACGTTTCGTCCAATACTACGTTGGACATCTTCAGAGGTGTGGCTGGTCCCGCTGGCTTCCGGTTTATATGGCCGTGGTCCATGGAATTCTTTTATTCCTAACGTTTCGTCCAATACTACGTTGGACATCTTCAGAGGTGTGGCTGGTCCCGCTGGCTTCCGGTTTATATGGCCGTGGTCCATGGAATTCTTTTATTGCTAACGTTTCGTCCAATACTACGTTGGACATCTTCAGAGGTGTGGCTGGTCCCGCTGGCGTCCGGTTTATATGGCCGTGGTCCATGGAATTCTTTTATTGCTAACGTTTCGTCCAATACTACGTTGGACATCTTCAGAGGTGTGGCTGGTCCCGCTGGCTTCCGGTTTATATGGCCGTGGTCCATGGAATTCTTTTATTCCTAACGTTTCGTCCAATACTACGTTGGACATCTTCAGAGGTGTGGCTGGTCCCGCTGGCGTCCGGTTTATATGGCCGTGGTGCATGGAATTCTTTTATTGCTAACGTTTCGTCCAATACTACGTTGGACATCTTCAGAGGTGTGGCTGGTCCCGCTGGCTTCCGGTTTATATGGCCGTGGTCCATGGAATTCTTTTATTGCTAACGTTTCGTCCAATACTACGTTGGACATCTTCAGAGGTGTGGCTGGTCCCGCTGGCTTCCGGTTTATATGGCCGTGGTCCATGGAATTCTTTTATTCCTAACGTTTCGTCCAATACTACGTTGGACATCTTCAGAGGTGTGGCTGGTCCCGCTGGCTTCCGGTTTATATGGCCGTGGTCCATGGAATTCTTCTATTCCTAACGTTTCGTCCAATACTACGTTGGACATCCTCAGAGGTGTGGCTGGTCCTGCTGAGTCCTGCCGACTGAGTCGGCAGGACTCAGCAGGACCAGCCATACCTCTGATGATGTCCAACGTAGTATTGGACGAAACGTTAGGAATAGAAGAATTCAATGGACCACGGCCATATACACCGGAAGAATTATCAACAACAGCTCCCACTTGGCACTACTGAAGTCGCAAATGGCGATGGTTTGATGTCAGCAGAATGCATGCTACAGGGTGTCTGGCGCGGAGGTGTCTATGAAGTAACCGATTTGTAACAGTTCATTGTGTCACTGTGGTACCAACAGCTGTCAAATTGCTGCTGCAGATGCAGTACAATACACCAGAGCCATACTCCAAACATTGTGGTGGTTCCTCTCGTTAGTGCTACGTGGCTGTCCACCGCACTTCCTTATGGCCACCGCTGCCACTAGTCATGTACACTGGCCAAATTCCAGCCATGTCTTTCTGCGGTATTGAATAATGATCATTCAGCATCTCATAGCCCTGTTACACGACCTCGTTCAAACTCAGCAAGGTGCTGATAATGGCGTCTTTGTCCCTTTAAAGGCATTGTTGAGTAACACCAATTCACCATATCCTGTCTCAAATGTAACTAACGCTGACAACCGTTACAGCCTACATCTAAAGTAGACTTGATGTGCTTCCACACGGTGGCGCTAACAGTTCCACTCTGATGCGACTGGCGCGAAATTTGAATAGACATCTTTCAGATGTAGAAACACGCCTACGAGCTTCTACATCTGCATCTACATCCATATTCCGCAAGCCACCTGACGGTGTGTGGCGGAGGGTACCTTGAGTACCTCTATCGGTTCTCCCTTCTATTCCAGTCTCGTATTGTTCGTGGAAAGAAGGATTGTCGGTATGCCTCTGTGTGGGCTCTAATCTCTCTGATTGTATCCTCATGGTCTCTTCGCGAGATATACGTAGGAGGGAGCAATATACTGCTTGACTCCTCGGTGAAGGTATGTTCTCGAAACTTCAACAAAAGCCCGTACCGAGCTACTGCGCGTCTCTCCTGCAGTCTTCCACTGAAGTTTATCATCTCCGTAACGCTTTCGCGATTACTAAATGATCCTGTGGCGATGCGCGCTGCTCTCCGTTCGATCTTCTCTATCTCTCCTATCAACCCTATCTGGTATGGATCCCACACTGCTGAGCAGTATTCAAGCACTGGGCGAACAAGCGTACTGTAAACTACTTCCTTTGTTTTCGGATTGCATTTCCTTCGGATTCTTCCAATGAATCTCAGTCTGGCATCTGCTTTACCGACGATTAACTTTATATGATCATTCCATTTTAAATCACTCCTAATGCGTACTCCCAGATAATTTATGGAATTAACTGCTTCCAGTTGCTGACCTGCTATATTGTAGCAAATGATAAGGGATCTTCCTTTCTATGTATTCGCAGCACATTACACTTGCCTGCATTGAGATTCAATTGCCATTCCCTGAACCAGGCCTGATCCTTCCGTTTAGATCGTGCAACACTTGATATCTTTGCCACTTCGTGAGAAAAAGAGGTCTTCAGAGTCGGACAGAGAGAGACAGACGGAATAGAAAGTGATCCTTTAAGAGTGACGTTTTTACCAATTGAGGTACAGAACCATAAAAAAACCACGATCCAAGTACGGAAACCTTAAAAAATAAAATTCTGAACTCTCTGTCTCTCTCTCTCTCTCTCTCTCTCTCTCTCTCAATTCACACACTGGTGCACCATCTTGAAAATTCCTGACCTGATCAGAATGATTGTCGAGTCCAAAAAAAATTATCGCTTGCCGGAGAAACTTTCACGCTTGTCCCTGACTTATTGTCGTTATACAGGTTGTACTACGTGTCTAGACAACACCAAATAATTTTTTGTCTAGAAAGATGAAACGCGTACGTTTCATATGTATTCATTACCAGCGATGGCGAGGCATGACAGCATCTCTGATCAGAGAGTTATTTATCGTTGCTAGTCTGCGCTTGACCGCGCGAGAGTTCAGTAGTGTGTGTGGAGTCGGCAAGAGCAGTTGCGAGTTGCACTCTGTCTGCAGTAGTAGTAGCGAGTGGACGGTTGTACTGAGCGGGCGTCCACATGGGTCGGCGGCGTGCTCTCCCTCCATCTCTGGTCACTGTTCGGGACGAGGTATATTGTTATCGAAGGTAATGAAGCAGCATTGCGCTCAGCTAATAACATGTTAATTGCAATTAATTTGTTCAAGAAATGCCCCAATAATAATTTTTTTATAAAGTAACCCTTTTAAGAAAAAGATTCATTTCAATTCAAAGAACATTTCCTATGCATTTCCTCCAAGAATCATAATTAAATATACGCCAGCATTGCACGAAGCTGTGCCAAAAAATAAGAGCAGATAGACATATAGTTTTACTGAGATAAGAATTTATCGGGTTTGATTATTTCACAGGGCCGTAAGTCAGCGCTGCTGTGCCTATAAAATTTATCAGGTTTAATTATTGCTGTTCAGATGTTACATTCAGTTCATGGTTGATTATTTAATTAACATTATTGTGGGTTTAATGAGCAATCTTCATTCCTTAACGTTAATTTTGTGGGGAGTTTACATTTGTGTCATTTTTATTATTCAGTTTTGTGGGAAGACGTCATTTGGCACATTCTTTTATAATCATTGACCTTCCACATTTTTGCAGGGAGGTTACAAAGAAAATAAAAAATATATCAAGCACATGTTGTTTAGCTACGAGGTGCATTCAAGTACTAAGGCCTCCGATTTTTTTTCTAATTAACTACTCACCTGAAATCGATGAAACTGGCAATACTTCTCGACGTAATCGCCCTGCAGACGTACACATTTTTCATAACGCTGACGCCATGATTCCATGGCAGCGGCGAAGGCTTCTTTAGGAGTCTGTTTTGACCACTGGAAAATAGCTGCAATAGCAGCATGGCTGGTGAATGTGCGGCCACAGAGAGTGCAAAAAGCCAAAAGTCACTAGGAGCCAGGTCAGGTGAGTAGGGAGCATGAGGAATCACTTCAAAGTTGTTATCACGAAGAAACTGTTGCGTAATGTTAGCTCGATGTGCGGGTGCGTTGTCTTGGTGAAACAGCACACGCGCAGCCCTTCCCAGACGTTTTTGTTGCAGTGCAGGAAGGAATTTGTTCTTCAAAACATTTTCGTAGGATGCACCTGTTAACGTAGTGCCCTTTGGAACGCAATGGGTAAGCATTACGCCCTCGCTGTCCCAGAACATGGACACCATCATTTTTTCAGCACTGGCAGTTACCCGAAATTTTTTTGGAGGCGGTGAATCTGTGTGCTTCCATTGAGCTGACTGGCGCTTTGTTTCTGGATTGAAAAATGGCATCCATGTCTCATCCATTGTCACAACCAACGAAAAGAAAGTCCCATTCATGCTGTCGTTGCGCGTCAACATTGCTCGGCAACATGCCACACGGGCAGCCGTGTGGTCGTCCGTCAGCATTCGTGGCACCCACCTGGATGACACTTTTCGCATTTTCATGTCGTCATGCGGGATTGGGTGCACAGAACCCACAGAAATGTCAACTCTGGAGGCGATCTTTTCAACAGTCATTCGGCGATCCCCCAAAACAATTCTCTCCACTTTCTTGATCATGTCGTCAGACCGGCTTGTGCAAGCCCGAGGTTGTTTCGGTTTGTTGTCACACGATGTTCTGCCTTCATTAAACTGTCGCACCCACGAACGCACTTTCGACACATCCATATCTCCATCACCACATGTCTCCTTCAACTGTCGATGAATTTCAATTGGTTTCACACCACGCAAATTCAGAAAACGAATGATTGCACGTTGTTCAAGTAAGGAAAACGTCGCCATTTTAAGTATTTAAAACAGTTCTCATTCTCGCCGCTTGGCGGTAAAATTCCATCTGCTGTATGGTGCTGCCACCTCTGGGACGTATTGACAATGAATGCGGCCTCATTTTAAATCAATGCGCATGTTTCTATCTCTTTCCAGTCTGGAGAAAGAAAATCGGAGGCCTTAGAACTTGAATGCACCTCGTACTAGAGTGACATTAAGCAGCACGATCATTTTTGTTGTAACTTCGTTGGTCACTCCTTTCATCATGACCTGTTCAAAAAAGTATGACTGTGTGAAATCCACGCAACTACGGTATTATTAAACACGTTAAAAAAAACTGACTTTGACTCTCCTATGCTACGCACACGCAGCACAGGTAGCCGAAGTCGACTTGCTGGAACCGACAGCAAACAAATAGAAACACAAGAAGATATTACTGCGATTGCTGTTCTTCTAAGTCGCACTCTCCATAGGTCAGCAGCATGTCTCCCTTCTTTTTGTTAGTGTTCATCTTACTCAATGAAACCCTCAGCTGAAGACTGATGACTACAAGACCGATCTACGTTTCAAAGTTGACGTAAATGGTGCACTGGGATGCGTTTTTGGATAGCCTTGAGGAGAGGAAGTGGATTACCGAATTAAAAAATACAGAGTACTATTTAAAAATGACGTACTGCTGTCCATATCTTAAGTTACAAGAAAGGCATTCTCTTGGTTAATGTCTCCCCGCTAACTAAACAACATTTTATTCATATATTTTGTATGTTACTTATGCAAAAAAAGTTACTTGGGTGATCAAGATAAATGGCACACGCAGTGTAGCTGAAGCTCCGCAGTGGTACATTTCCGACCTAAGGTTATCTGGAAAATCTCGCTTGGTTCGACCTTTCATACCCTGCTCTGACATTATCGGGTTGTTTTTCTCCAACTGGGATATTCCAGTGTAACTCAACTGTTCATTATATTGAAATGTTCCATGCAATATCTGATCAAATGTATCCGGACACCTGTTAATGGACCATAATATGAGGTGTGTTCACCCTTCACCTTTATAACGTTGTAAGAGGTCCGAGCAGATGTAATTTCGATGTGTTGCTCATGCGCTGCCTACGATATGCAAGGTATAAGAGAATCTCTGACCAAAGAGCAGTGTTGACTGCAGTAGGAACTGTGTAGCTGTAGCAGTAAGTTGTGGCTAGTCAGCAGTCTGCTCTGGTCTGGTCTGGTGTATCGTGTTGGCTGGGCCGGTCGCGGTGCAGCGATGCCGGAGCCTGAGCATTATTGTATAAGGTAAAAAGCAGCCTCGCGCATATATAGTAATGTTATCTCAAGTCACATGTAAATGTTTTAAAAATGTCCTAATAATAATCTTTCTCATATAAAGTAATTTTCAACAACCATTCATTTCAATGTAAAGAATTTACTAATTTCTCCAATCCATGATCATCCCGATTGTTGCAAAAGAAAAATCAGTTGTTTCCCTTTCATAAATGACAAATCTATCGGCCAGCATTACACAGGGCTGCGCCAGAAAAATTTATTGTAAGAGCAGATATATATAGGTTATCCGGCGACTTCATTGAGGTAAGAATTTTTCTCCTTTTTATTCAGAATGATCTTTCAGGGCCATGACGCAGCACTGCTGACGTCCAAAATTTACCAGGTTAAATTCACAGTCAATTATTGAAAAGTTATAACTGAGCGACAATTTAATTGAGAGGTTAGTTACATTGTATTATTACCAGGTTACTGAATTTATTTTTTGTTGGGACGTTACACTGAATGTGAACGACATAATTATAATTTTTACTGTTGAGAAGTTTAGGAATTTTTCTGTTTTGAGGTTACACTAAATTAGAATCATATTCATATTATTTATTTTATTTTGTGGGGAGGTTACAATGTCTTTAACTCTGCGGGGGTACTTTCAATAAGGTGTCTGATCTCTGCAGAGGAATGGCAGCAAATTATTCTTCGAGAGCCGAAACTAAAGAGGGTTGAGATATTTTTATTTATTTTTGATTTTTTTTATCTTCTATTTGCTGCCGTTTGCAAGTAACCTGCCACCTGGTGACTAAGACAGGTCATATTTTCAAAATATTTAATTATAAAAGTATAAAAAGGGATATATACACGGTGGTCCATTGATAGTGACCGGGTCAAATATCTCACGAAATAAGCAACAAACTAAAAAACTACAAAGAACGAAACTCGTCTAGCTTGAAGGGGAAAACCAGATGGCGCTATGGTTGGTCTGCTAGATGGCGCTGCCATAGGTCAAACGGATATCAACTGCGTTTTCTTTTAAATAGGAACCCACATTTTTATTACATATTCGTGTAATACGTAAAGAAATATGAACGTTTTAGTTGGACCACATTTTTCGCTTTGTCACAGATGGCGCTGTAATAGCCACAAACGGATAAGTACGTGGTATCACGTAACATTCCGCCAGTGCGGACGGTATTTTCTTTGTGATAAATTACCCGTGTTAAATTGGACCGTTTACCAATTGCGGAAAAGGTCGATATCTTGTTGATGTATGGCCATTGTGATCAAAATGCCCAACGGGCAACGACATCATCCAATTGTCCGGACCGTTCGCCGGGTAGTTACGTTATTTAAGGAAACAGGAAGTGTTCAGCCACATGTGAAATGTCAACCACGACCTGCAACAAATGATGATGCCCAAGTAGGTGTTTTAGCTGCTGTCGCGGCTAATCCGCAACATCAGTAGCAGACAAATTGCGCGAGAATCGGGTTTCTCAAATACGTCAGTGTTGAGAATGCTACATTAAGATCGATTGCACCCGTACCATATCTCTATGCATCAGGAACTGCATGTCGACTACTTTGAACGTCGTGTACAGTTCTGCCATTGGGCACAAGAGAAATTACGGGACGTAGACAGATTTTTTGCACGCGTTCTATTTAGCGACGAAGCGTCATTCACCAACAGCGGTAACGTAAACTGGTATAATATGCACCATTGGGCAACGGAAAATCCACGATGGCTGCGACAAGTGGGACATCAGCGACCTTGGCGGGTTAATGTATGGTGCGGCATTATGGAAAGAAGGATAATTGGCTCCAATTTTATCGATGGCAGTCTAAATGGTTTAATGTATACTGATTTCTTACGTAATGTTCTACCGATGTTGCTACAAGATGTTTCACTGCATGACAGAATGGCGATGTACTTCCAACATGATGGATGTCCGGCACATAGCTCGCGTGCGGTTGAAGCGGTATTGAATAGCATATTTCATGACAGGTGGATTGGTCGTCGAAGCACCATACCATGACCCGCACGTCCACCGGATCTGACGACCCCGGATTTCTTTCTGTGAGGAAAGTTGAAGGATATTTGCTATCGTGAATAACCGGCAACGCCTGACAACATGCGTCAGTGCATTGTCAATGCATGCGCGAACATTACGGAAGGCGAGCTACTCGCTATTGAGAGGAATGCCGTTACACGTATTGCCAAATGCATTGAGGTTGAAGGACATCATTTTGAGCATTTATTGCATTAATGTGGTATTTACAGGTAATCACGTTGTAAAATCATGCTTATTCAGAAATGATAAGTTCGCAAAGGTACATGTATCACATTGGAACAACCGAAATAAAATGTTCCAACGTACCTACGTTTGGTATTTCAATTTAAAAAACCTACTTGTTACTAACTGTTCGTCTAAAATTTTGAGCCATATGTTTGTGACTATTACAATGCCATCTATCACAAAGCGAAAAAAGTGGTCCAACTAAAACATTCATATTTCTTTACATACTACACGAATATGTAATAAAAAATGGGGGTTGCTATTTAAAAAAACGCAGTTGATATCCGTTTGACCTATGGCAGCGCCATCTAGCGGGCCAACCATAGTGCCATCTGGTTTCCCCCTTCAAGCTAGACAAGTTTCGTTCTGTATAGTTTTATCGTTTGATGCTTATTTCGTGAGATATTTCGCCGCGTCACGATCAATGGACCACCATGTATATTTTGTTGTGGTGGTCTTCAGTCCAGAGACTGGGTTGATGCAGCTCTCCACGCTACTCCATCCTGCGCAAACGTCATCTCCGAATAACGACTGCAACATGCATCCTTCTGAATCTGCTTAGTGTATTCATCTCTTGGTCCCCCTCTAAGATTTTTACCCTCCGCCCTTCCCTCCAGTGCTAATCGGTGATCCCTTGATGCCTCAGAACTTGCCCTACGAACCGATCCCTTCTTCTAGTCAAGTTGTGCCACCAATTACTGTCCTCCGCAATTCCATTCAGTACCTCCTCACTAGTCAAGTGATCTACCCATCTAATCTTCAGCATTCTTCTCTAGCACCACAGTTCGAAAGCTTCTATTCTCTTCTCGTCTAAGGTATTTATCGTTCTTCTTTCACTTCCATACATAGCTACGCTCCATACAAATACTTTCAGTAACGACTTCCTGAGACTTAAACGTATACTCGATGTGAACTATTTTCTCTTCTTCAGAAACTCTTTCCTTCCCATAGCCAGTCTACATTTTATATCCCATATATCACTGTGGGGGTAAGAACCAACCTCCTATCAAAGGGGTGGGGGTGAGAAAGCAGTGTAGTCCAAGACGCGAGACTACCGAGACTTGAGTCTTCCAGTATTTGAAAACGAGAGCACTTAAAGACTTGCAAAGAACTTTACACATAATTTTAAACTTTTATGAAACTTTTTCTCGCTGACGACCCTCACAAACCTATGAATGGAAAACAGTTCATCGCTTACTACATTTCCGCTGTTCGTGCAATAAGACTGTCGCATGGAGCATGACTTTTTACATTAATATTTTTTTACAACTGACTACATTCGTGAAATATTTTGGGGACAATATTCGCATATAACACTGAATACACCGTAAAAATTACATCACGGTATGACACTTAATTCGGGAGATATGACGTCCTAAACACTGAGATGCCTGAGAAACTACTGCATCATGGAAGACGTTTATATTTATTACGTCGTTGCTACTAATTCTATTTACGACGCTTTTCACAGACACTAACCACATCTGCCTCCCAATGTACCTATAAAATTGCATCAGTGTACGACACATATGACGTCACATACTGAAACGTGAGAAAAAATTGCCACATTATGCACGACATTTTAATTTTTTACTTCTTTTGAACTAACTCTATTTAAAACAAATTTCGAAGATAGTAGCATATATACCACTAGATGTGCCTGCAAAATTATATAATTGTACAGCCCACTGTTCAGGAGATACGACGTCATAAATAGTGAGCTGCGTGAAAATGAAACTGCAGGACGAAATTCGCTAGACATACAGGGAAATATGTCTACATATATGTGCCAAAAAAGATTTAAATCACTACGGTTCCGAAGTTTCCGAACCTGTACTAAAAATTGTAATATAGATCAACACGATCATTTACGCCCTTTTTATTGTTCATAAAAACCACACATTACACGTTGTACCACTAGACAGCGAGACCTTCAGAGGTGGTGGTCCAGATTCCTGTACACACCGGTACCACTAATACCCAGTATCACGTCATTTTGTATGGATGCATGCCTGTATTCGTATTGGTATACTATCCACAAGTTCATCAAGACACTGTTGGTCCAGACCCACTCCTCAACGGCGATTCGGCTTAGATCCCTCAGAGCGGTTGGTGGGTCGTCACGTCGTCCATAAACAGCCATTTCCAATCTATCCCAGGCATATTCGACAGGGTTCATGTCTGGAGAACATGCTGGCCACTCTAGTCGAGCGACGTCGTTATAATGAAGGAAGTCATTCATAAGATGTGCATCATGGAGGCCGGAATTGTCGACCATGAAGACGAATGCCTCGCCAATATGCTGCCCATATGGTTGCACTATCGGTCGGAGAATGGCATTCACGTATCGTACAGCCGTTACGGCGCATTGCATGACCACCAGTGGCGTACGTCAGCCCCACATAATGCAACCCCAAAACAGCAGGGAACCTCCACCTTGCTGCACTCGCTGGACTGTGTGTCTAAAGCGTTCAGCCTGACCGAGTTGCCTGCAAACACGTCTCCGACGATTTTCTGGTTGAAGGCATATGCGACACTTATTGGTGAAGAAAACGTGATGCCAACCCTGTGCAGTCCATTCGGCATGTGTTGGGCCCATCTGTACCGCGCTGAATGGTGTGGTTGTAAAGTTGGACCTCGTCATGGACGTCGGGAGTGAAGTTACCCGTCATGAAGCCTATTACGCACAGTTTTCGTCGTAACACGACGTCCTGTGGCTGCACGAAAAGCATTATTCAACGCGGTGGCGTTGCTGTGATGGTTCCTCTTAGTCATAATCCACAGATAGCGGTCATCCACTGCAGTGGTAGCTTTGGGGGGTCCTGGGCGAGTCATGTCATCGACAGTTCCTGTCTCACTGTATCTCCTCCATGTCCGAACGAAATTGCTTTGGTTCACTCTGAGACGCCTGGACACTTCCCTTGTTCAGAGCCCTTCCTGGCACAAAGTAACAATGGGGACGCGATCGAACCGCATGGTTGAACTACAGAAACACGAGCCGTGTACCTCCTTCCTGGTGGAATGACAGGAACTAATCGGCTGTTGGACCGCCTCCGGCTAATAAGCGCTGCTGATGCATGGTTGATTACATCTTTGGTCGGATTTAGTGACATCTCTGAACAGTCAAAGGGACTATGTCTGTGATGCAATATCCACTGTCAAAGTCTGTCTTCAGGAGTTCTGGATGATGGACTCCTTCTATGGGGTCAAGCGATTCTCCCAACCAGTTTCAATAACAAGCGACAATAAGTTATCTTTAACGGTAATGAAAGGGTAAGGATTAATTCGCCCCAACGCTTCTCTTTAGATTTTGCATTTATTGTCACACCCTTCAGCGTAAACCACACAACAAGTAAGTAACAATGAGAGAATATTTGCACTCGTAATATTTGGTATAAAACTTAAGAATTAATAAACAATAGGAATCTAAAATTGTCCTTTTTAAGAAACTTTTTAAGACCATAAACAGTAAATATCAACGGTTAATAAAGTCCCATAAACTTGAACAAGGATCACCTTTTCAGTCTCTAAATGAGAAATTGGGTACAATCATACGTACAATAAATGTCACACCATTAAGGACGCTCACTCATCAAGAATTATAACCACAAATTAAAGAAGATTTATTTAAAGCCATTAACATCAATAGCATGTAGTTAAGTCACGTCTCAGCAAATTTATTAAAACCAAGTCTTTCAGTTCTATAACAATGTTGGATCGTGGAATACGCCGGATTACCGACACAGAAAGCTAAATTTTACCAAACAGCAATCTCTCCAAACCTAGAACTATCTTAGTAGTGTGCAATACTTAGGTTACCAGCACTACTCTAATTCACCTTTCTTGGGCATAACGGTGGAGTAGATAATTAACCGATTATTTCATTCTCCTGGAACATTGAGCGGCAATAGACACTGGGGCAACTCTTACCCCAGCGTGGCTCGGGAAAGAGGATGGCTCCACCAGGAGGAGGGAACATTTACCCGAACTGGAAAGGAACTCGTCTAACACGAGCCACTAGGTTGGACGAAGACCAGTTGGCGATTTTTAATCATTAACCAAAGCTTGCTGGCCAGAGGACGAAAATTACAGAGGCAAAGGTAGCTCTATTTGTTCTCACAAGACTTGATTACTTCTGCAAATGAGTTTCCGGCAGAACTACTGCCGTAGTATCAATACGGGATTTCGGAGCTGAGGAGAGCAAAACGGTCTCTACCCAAAAGGCCCAACATTTCAGACAGACCGAGAAAACGACATCAGTCGTGGCTCTAGGCGGATTACCAAATACACTCCTGGAAATGGAAAAAAGAACACATTGACACCGGTGTGTCAGACCCACCATACTTGCTCCGGACACTGCGAGAGGGCTGTACAAGCAATGATCACACGCACGGCACAGCGGACACACCAGGAACCGCGGTGTTGGCCGTCGAATGGCGCTAGTTGCGCAGCATTTGTGCACCGCCGCCGTCAGTGTCAGCCAGTTTGCCGTGGCATACGGAGCTCCATCGCAGTCTTTAACACTGGTAGCATGCCGCGACAGCGTGGACGTGAACCGTATGTGCAGTTGACGAACTTTGAGCGAGGGCGTATAGTGGGCATGCGGGAGGCCGGGTGGACGTACCGCCGAATTGCTCAACACGTGGGGCGTGAGGTCTGCACAGTACATCGATGTTGTCGCCAGTGGTCGGCGGAAGGTGCACGTGCCCGTCGACCCGGGACCGGACCGCAGCGACGCACGGATGCACGCCAAGATCGTAGGATCCTACGCAGTGCCGTAGGGGACCGCACCGCCACTTCCCAGCAAATTAGGGACACTGTTGCTCCTGGGGTATCGGCGAGGACCATTCGCAACCGTCTCCATGAAGCTGGGCTACGGTCCCGCAAACCGTTAGGCCGTCTTCCGCTCACGCCCCAACATCGTGCAGCCCGCCTCCAGTGGTGTCGCGACAGGCGTGAATGGAGGGACGAATGGAGACGTGTCGTCTTCAGCGATGAGAGTCGCTTCTGCCTTGGTGCCAATGATGGTCGTATGCGTGTTTGGCGCCGTGCAGGTGAGCGCCACAATCAGGACTGCATACGACCGAGGCACACAGGGCCAACACCCGGCATCATGGTGTGGGGAGCGATCTCCTACACTGGCCGTACACCACTGGTGATCGTCGAGGGGACACTGAATAGTGCACGGTACATCCAAACCGTCATCGAACCCATCGTTCTACCATTCCTAGACCGGCAAGGGAACTTGCTGTTCCAACAGGACAATGCACGTCCGCATGTACCCCTTGCCACCCAACGTGCTCTATAAGGTGTAAGTCAACTACCCTGGCCAGCAAGATCTCCGGATCTGTCCCCCACTGAGCACGTTTGGGACTGGATGAAGCGTCGTCTCACACGGTCTGCACGTCCAGCACGAACGCTGGTCCAACTGAGGCGCCAGGTGGAAATGGCATGGCAAGCCGTTCCACAGGACTACATCCAGCATCTCTACGATCGTCTCCATGGGAGAATAGCAGCCTGCATTGCTGCGAAAGGTGGATATACACTGTACTAGTGCCGACATTGTGCATGCTCTGTTGCCTGTGTCTATGTGCCTGTGGTTCTGTCAGTGTGATCATGTGATGTATCTGACCCCAGGAATGTGTCAATAAAGTTTCCCGTTCCTGGGACAATGAATTCACGGTGTTCTTATTTCAATTTCCAGGAGTGTACGTAGAAACTGTAGCACTACCTTAAATATAATTAAATAGAGCATTTAAATACCACAGGGACTAAACTCCTTAACACAAGAATATACACACAATAACGACTTAAGTTAACCCTCTAACGGTAAGGTTGGGGTTGGATCCGACCCCGCGAGTGTGTTTTGTTTATAACTCCCCACTCCCTTTTCTGAGAGCGCTGTGGTTCCAGCTACCCTAGCAGCCAGTCATCCGGAGAACGCCGAGGAGGCCACGTCAATCTGGTGAGCGATCTGCAGCTACCCTCTCTATCCGAAACCTACATTACCCGCGCTCGGGTTGGATCCGACCCCACCTTACTGTTTACGTCACACTTATTAGGTTCTTTTGTGGGGAGGATTCAACCCCATATCGATGTTTATATTACATCTAAGTTTTGTTTTCTCTTCTAGTATCTTACTAAAATGGCGAATCAACTCCTTAGAACTCCTGAGGAGATATACAATGAGTTTCTCTGACAGGAGACTGAGTCAGAGGATGGCGACAATATCGATGCAGAAAACTGTTCAGAAACCACCTATTACATTATGTGTACAAAGACATTTATTATTGAGAACTTCATATTTCGAAACTGCTGACACTATAATTATTTTCTACAAGTAGTAAGAGATGTTTCTCATTTAGTTCCTATCTGTAGAATTTCTAAAGCACTAAAGTTTCTAGTTGATGACTGAATCTAAGGATTTTTACTATGTTTTCAACAATTTTATAGAGAATATTTCTATTAAGGTATTTTTTTGTAATCAAATTCCAATTTTTTTCCAAAGTACTTTATATTCTTTCTTATTGACTATAAAAATAAAATAACTTGATATAACAAATATTATATGTGTTTAATTGAAAATGAAACTTTTTCCCATTATTCATTTTTTATTTTACCCCGAAAAATCGATATTTGGAGGGTGGGGTCTGATCCAACCCCACCTTACCGTTTATGTCAGGAAACTTCACCTTACCGTTAGAGGGTTAAATATGCCTACGTACTAAAACACAACAGATATTGGTGAACATTAACATATCGCATTTCAAACATCCATAAAATTAATGGTATCTCTCTCTCTCTCTGCCAGACAGTACAATGTTATTTAACATCTTACTATGTGCTTATCCAAACAGTGACCTACGCCGTCCCTGGGAATGCAGAAGGTCCAAATCCAATAATTTTTCTTTTCTTTTTGTTTCTTTATTATGGGCGCCTTAAGTCAGTATGGCCTAGAAATGCACGATCATGTAACGGGGCGGTAACACACACGCAAGGCAATTTCCGATCACAAACTCAAAGCAGAGAAACGTTGCCACACAGTTATTAATAGCTGCCACAACACCGGGAGATTGTCCCCGCCAGACGACGGCTGTTGCACTAACTACATGGAAAATCTTACTTTCAGTGACGACACCACATTCCGGAGGTTATTGGCAGCCGCAGACGGACTTCACAGCTTCCCAAGCCTATGAACGGAAACCAAACGTTGTCCACAGATTTACGGCCTCTTGTGTCCTCACGCCCCGGGTTCTTGGGCCCATCCAGACTTACGATAGAGGGACCGAGCGTCCCGCTGCAGAACGGTCGCCAGGGCCAAACACTCGCCTCAACACAGAACAACAAGGAAAGAGAAGCGCAACTACCGTGTTAAAAGAGGGCAACACTGACCGATAGCAGCGTCTCTGGTGGTATGGAGATGAACTAAAAAAGGATAAACATCGCGGGTTGCATCCCTCCTAGCTTATGTACGCTGTTGTTTTTTTTTCTTTTAATTTTCTTATCTCAGATTTCTGGGCGTGCTATGTAATTATTTTGGCTAGCATAATGACAACCTATTATTCAGGAATATTTGTAGTCCAATTTAGCTGCAACAATTTTATTTAGCTTCAGCTATTTAAGCTACAAGCTTGTTTCGACTTACTGTCAGTTTCGCGTGTTGCGTCTAGTTTTTATGACGCACAAAACATCCTGCAGCTCTTATATGTTGATAGAAATCAATATAAGTGTGTCAGTTTACAAGTCTATTCTTGACGTTTGCGTCTGACAGTGGCTGCTTCTATGATATTTTCTTGAGCAGAAACTGTCAGGCGCAAATATCAAGAATAGGCTTGCAAACTGACACACTTATATTGATTTCTATCAACATATAAGAGCTCCAGGACGTTTTGTGCATTACAAAAACTAGACGCAACACTTGAAACTGACAGTAAGTCGAAACAAGCTTGTAGTCTAAATAACCGTTACAAGCTAAATAAAAATTGTTGTATATAGATTGGACCACAAATATTCCTGAATAATGTCATACTTTGACATCTTATAAGCTGTGGGGTCAATGGAAGAAAAAAACTATTATCAAGAGAGTAATAGGCAGTTAAAAAGGTTCAATTAAGAAATCTTTGTCACAGTGTTAATGAATGAAAAACTCTAAAATTTGTTACAACTATGTTTCAGGACTGTAATTTCTGAGTAATTGCCCATGAAACGTGCACTACTGACTATTAATTTCTTAAAATAGTTCCTACATCTTACAACTGCAAACGCATCAACACAAAAAAGAAGACATCAATATAAAGTACCAAAAATAGGAAAGGTGGATAAAAACAATGAAATGAAAACAAAACTTACTTTTTATTTGTTAAGCACACAATAAAAATTTCACTATGAGCAACAGTTTCACATGAGTCACTACTGACATTAACAATTTCACACGGAACACCTGCCACATGTTTTGGAAACTCACCCCTGTTTAGCCTATGCCTAGTTTTATTCATAAAATCTTCCTCGAAAAAATGATCTTCAAAAACAAAATAAGTAGCACAATTCACATCAGGTCACAGTTTACAAACACTTTTCCGCTTCTGAAGCAATCCTTGAAGTCGTTTTGGAAACCTGTTGAACTTTCTCCGTTGAACCGACGTAATATCCAGATGAACAGCCAGGGAATTTACAGGAGTATTTGTACGTCAATTTGTTGTGTTGAATATCCTGTAAAACAGAAATTTCTTCATCAAATAAAACTACTACTGACATATCAAGGTTATTTAAGTAAGCAAACCGAAGTCACACAGCTTCATTCACGACAGAAGAGAATACATTTCATTTATAGGCTACGAGATTATTTACTGAAAATTAAATGTCTTACCTTAGGATTAATTGCAGACATTTTTTCTGCAGGAAATCTCTTCAGTTCCAACTTTAAATTTCATAAAGTAATACACCTGTTTATAATGAAGATGAGTAGTATGTAAATATGTAACATATGCAAAGACGACTGTAACCGTGGACTTCAGTACAGAGCAAGACGATATAATATCAATAACCGCAATTGGACAGTTCTCATTGGTCAATTGCAGTTTCGTTTGACCCATAGCGCCTCTAGTGGTCTGGAAGGAACTACCTGGCTTGTTGCCTCTTCTCCCATACAGCTTTGAGCCCCGTGCGCCTCCGCCCTGGGCACGGCACCACCCAGCGGGCGTGCTAGCAGTGCGTCGCGGAGGCTCCGCAACGCCCTCTAGGAAAGCGCGGAAACTCCAAACAGGAGTAAACCAAGGGAAAAACAGGAACCGTGGCAGAGGACACGGTTTACTGGGGAACGTGGTGATGCAAAACTTTTTATGATGTGTGAATGTTAATTATAATACTCTCTTTCAAATTCTAAAGGTGACAGGCATAAAATACGGGGAGCGAAAGGCTATTTACAATTTGTACAGAAACCATATGGCATTTATAAGAGTCTAGGGAAATGAAAGGGAAGCAGTGGCTGGGAAGGGAGTGAGACAGGGTTGTAGCCTCTCCCCGATGTTGTTCAATCTGTATATTTGGCAAGCAGTAAAGGAAACAAAAAAATTTCGAGCAGGTATTAAAATCCATGCAGAAGAAATAAAAACTTTGAGGTTCGCCGATGACATTGCAATTCTGTCAGAGACAGCAAAGGACTTGGAAGAGCAATTGAACGGAATGGACAGTGTCTTGAAAGGAGGATATAAGATGAACAACCGCTACGGT
The DNA here is from genome assembly GCF_023864275.1 of Schistocerca cancellata. Classification (NCBI taxonomy): domain Eukaryota; kingdom Metazoa; phylum Arthropoda; class Insecta; order Orthoptera; family Acrididae; genus Schistocerca; species Schistocerca cancellata. The sequence continues at coordinate 1,137,473,596 of NC_064626.1, read as the reverse complement.
CGCAGGTTCGAATCCTGCCTCGGGCATGGATGTGTGTGATGTCCTTAGGTTAGTTAGGTTTAAGTGGTTCTAAGTTCTAGGGGACTTATGACCACAGCAGTTAAGTCCCATAGTGCTCAGAGCCATTTTTTTAAGATGAACATCAACAAAAGCAAAATGAGGATAATGGAATGTAGTCGAATTAAGTCGGGTGATACTGAGGGAATTGGATTAGGAAATGAGACACTTAAAGTAGTAAAGGAGTTTTGCTGTTTGGGGAGTAAAATAACTGATGATGGTCGAAGTAGAAAAGATATAAAATGTAGACTGTCAATGGCAAGGAAAGCGTTTCTGAAGAAGAGAAATTTGTTAACATCGAGTATAGATTTAAATGTCAGGAAGTCGTTTCTGAAAGTATTTGTATGGAGTGTAGCCATGTACGGAAGTGAAACATGGACGATAAATAGATTGGACAAGAAGAGAATAGAAGCTTTCGAAATGTGGTGCTACAGAAGAATGCTGAAGATTAGATGGGTAGATCACATAACTAATGAGGAGGTACTGAATAGAATTGGGGAGAAGAGGAGTTTGTGGCACAACTTGACAAGAAGAAGGGACCGGTTGGTAGGATATGTTCTGAGGCATCAAGGGACCACAACAACAACAACATATTTGACATACGCGTATGTGAGCAAATCCATGAGTAAAAATCTCATCGGAAACCCATGGAAAGAATTGGGGTGAGTTGAAATGGTTCAAATGGCTCTGAGCATTATGGGATTTAACAGCTGAGGTCATCAGTCCCCTAGAACTTAGAACTAATTAAACCTAACTAACCTAAGGACATCACACACATCCATGCCCGAGGCAGGATTCGAACCTGCGAGCGTAGCATTCGTGCGGCTCCAGACTGAAGCGCGTAGAACCGCTCAGCCACACCGGCCAGCTGTGCTATTGCATTTCGGTTGCAGTGTTACATACATCAGTGCATTGAACAAGGTGGACATGCATTTGAACATTTGTATTATAAGTAATGCATTTATAATGATCTCAGTCAGTAATATAGGTTTGGTTCAAATGGCTCTGAGCACTATGGGACTCAACTGCTGTGGTCATAAGTCCCCTAGAACTTAGAACTACTTAAACCTAACTAACCTAAGGACAGCACACAACACCCAGCCATCACGAGGCAGAGAAAATCCCTGACCCCACCGGGAATCGAATATAGGTTTAAATGAATATGATTTATTATATTCATTATATTCATTGTTCTCTATTGCAGTGTAAGATATGATAGCATTCACATAAAAATGACAACTGTGAAGCACGAACTGGTGTTCTTGTGTTGTTAATAAATTAGCTGTCATACGTTGATATGCGTTGGAACAGATAATTACTGTGCTTCGGCCCTTGTGCGTATTGTTTTTGTCATGAATAATCCTTCTTCTACACAGACACCTTTGTCGAGCCCAGGAATCGAACCCGATAGTCCGCCTACAACAAGCAAGCTTTCTAGCGACGAGCTATAGGACCAGTTATACCTGTAAAGTGTTTGTTTCCAACCGCTGGTTTTTCGTTTAGCAGGGTCTCCTCTCTGTTGGTGTGGAGTCCCCTTTGCTGTTGTGCTTAGAGCTGGGTAAAGTCACTGGATGGACGAAACGGAGAGAGGGAAGAGGAGGAATGGACAGACAGAGGGAAAAAGAGACTGGCAGACAGATGGCGGATGAGAATATGAACAAATGGGGGAGGAAATGGAAAGGGATGAGGAAAGGGGATGAGATGGAGAGGGTGTAGGAGGAGATGGACAAAGAGAGGGGGAGACGAGGTGGACGGAGATAGGGGGAGAAGGAACTTGGCAAATAGAGGGGGTGGGAAGGGGAAGATTGAGTTAGAGGGAGGAAGAGGAGATGGACAGCTGGGGAAGAAGCGGATGGGCAGAGATGGAGGAGGAGAGAGGTAGAAGCAGGGGGAGATGGACGCAAAGTAGGCGGGGAGTTGGAGAAGGTGGAGAGATAAACGGGGTGGTGGAGAGAGAGAGAGAGAGAGAGAAAGAGAGAGAGAGAGAGACTGGTGAGGAGAAGATCGACTAATAGAGGGGCACAACCAGGCAATGCCAAGTAGTCAGCTAGTTCTACCTAAACATAATATGAAGCCTCTTTGCTTTGTTATTATTTTAATAAAATGTTAACAGTGTTGCAGCTTTAAAAACCTGTAACCTTGAAACTAATTAGGGAACGGAAATACCTAAAACTAACGATTTACTTATTAAGAAGATAGAAAATGTGATGCTTAGATGTCGGGTTCTGGGGTCTGGAACGAAGCCTACGCTCAAAACCACTCCAAAAGCTGTCTCTTTAGTTCACTTTGGGATTATGGACAGGTCACTCCATTTCAAGAATGTTATTGTGCACAAATTGCTGCCTGACAGATGCTGCTTTATGGCAGAGTACATTAACATGACGATAGAATAGATCGTCGTCTTCGAACTGTGTCTCTACTCTACGTAGTATACGATGCCGTAGAATGTGTTCATGTCCTGCATCTAGCGTCTTCTTAAGTGCAATAAGGGGACTACGCATTAACCACGAAAAACACCCCTGCAACGTGACACCACTTACTGTGTACTTCGCTGTTGGCGCTACAGGTGATGGCTGTTCGTCCTCCAGGTATTCGCCAAACCCATATCCTTCCGTTTGACTGCCACGGGCTACAACGTGACTCATCACTCCAGATAACTCGTTTCCAGTAACCCATTGTCCAGTGGTGGCCTTCTTTACACCGACTCCAGCCTCGTTAGTACCGATTACAGTGATGTACAGCTTATGAAGAGTTGCTCGACCATTGTACCGAATTCTTTTGAACTTCCTACGCACAGTCATTGTGTTAACTGCACTGCTGGTAGCACCTCACAACTCACGACTGATACTTTACGCTACTTACAGGCAGCTGGTTACAACCACACTCCGCGATCTTCGACGGCCTCTGTCCAACGGTATGCGAGGGTTCCTGGTCCTGGTTTATCTAAGACTCTTCCTTCGCGTTTCCATTCCACAATCACACCAACAGTGGGCTTGGGCAGCTTTGGAAGGACTGGAACGCTACAGATAATTTCGTTACTCAGGTGACATTTTTTTCATTAACACTATGCCGTCCGGCGACACCGCAATGCTGTCATGCGCGAAATAGCGCTCAACGGCCGGCGACACCACAGTGGTGTCGTCTGCATAGTATCGCTTAGTGGCCGGCGACACCACAATGCTGTCGTGAGTATAGTATCGCGCAGTGGCACAGCGACAGCACTTTCGTATCTTTTTCATTCTGATGTTGTTTTGTTTAGGTAACAGTAAGTTATACACGACAATAAGTTTTTTGTTTTTATAAGTACTTGTGCCCTTTCATCATGGCAGACGAAAGAGACAATAGGATTATTTACGATGAATGCGCGGACGTCTTGTCTGATGTTCCGAACGACTTGGTCGATTGGGAAGAAGACATTGGATATCAAAAAAATGAAAGTGAAGCAGAATCGTAGGAAGATAGTGAAATACGTCCAAGAAGAATTAGGCGAACGCTGCGGTTGCCCACTGATTCGGCTGAAGCAGACGAAAACAGTGCACAGTGGTCAGATTTTGATTTACCGAGGACAAATAATGAATTTGAAGGATCCCCGGGTACAAACATATTTCCCAAAGATACTCAGAGGGTTGAGGATATCGTAGAGTTAAATACTGGGAACGCTCAAATTGAATATATTAGCAGCGAGACCAACAAGTACTCAGTCAAAATTGCAGTCGAAGGAAATGGATTTCAAAATGCCAAATTTGTCGACGTTACGAGACCCGAACTTAGAATATGCTTTGCGCTTATTATCCTTATGGGAACAGCAAAAAAAAAAAAAAAAAAAAAAAAAAAAAAAAAAAAAATTCATTGATGATTTTGGTCAACGAACCTGTTGATAGACACACCGATATTTCGCAAAACGATGTCCCCCAACAAATTAACACAAATATCATCGTTTTTACATTTTTCAGACAGCAACAATAAACCGGGTAATGCCGACCGGCTTGTCGAAGTGCAATTCGTAATTGATTATTTTTCCAAAAAGTTTAAAGGAACGTTTAATCCAAGTCAGAACATCTCAAAATGGTTCAAATGGCTCTGAGCACTATGGGACTTAACTTCTAAGGTCATCAGTCCCCTAGAACTTAAAACTACTTAAACCTAACTAACCTAAGGACATCACACACATCCATGCCCGACGCAGGATTCGAACCTGCGACCGCAGCGGTCACGCGGTTCCAGACTGTAGCGCCTAGAAGAGCTCGGTCACCCCGTCCGGCAAAACATCTCAGTTGATGCAGGAATGGTACACTGGCGCGGGCGGTTAAATTTTAAAGTTTACAATCCGTTGAAAATTACGAAATACGGCATACTCTTTCGGAAGCTGTGTGATTCGAGTACGGGATACATTTCCTCATTCAAGATATATTCCGGTGCTGGACAGTCTTTAGCAAAAAGAGTGATGGAACTATTGACACCTTGTGATGGAAAGTGGCATTGCCTCTGCATGGATGATTCTTATAAAAGTGTAGCAGAGAAGTTACTTGAAAAGAAAATTCGAGTTTGTGGAACGATACGGCAAAATAGAGGATTTCAGGAAAATTAAAGCGCGCAAGATCGTTCTGAAACACCATACTTGTGTTTCAAGCTTGTCATCAACGGAAAGGTGACAAGCGGCCGGCGACAAGCCAAGTAATCCGAACTAGCGCTGCCGGCGCCACGCGAATAAATGTGTACGGGACGTGCGGACGGCAAAGTGTTATTATTACTATTATTATTATTAGTATTTTTTTCCTTTACTGTAATTTTGATACCCGTACAACAACAGGTAGGCTGGCAGCAGCACCTGACGCCGCTCTTCAGCCTCGGAGTTAACAATGATAAAACATATAGAAGACACATAAGAGATTGAACAATTGGAGGGTAAAAAACAGTAGAGACAGAACATAAAAAAGACGAAGCCGTTCACACTAGACGAAAAACCACTAAAACTGTCGACACGACGCACAAACGCTGATGATTTCGACGGCACATGTGAACGTTGAAGCGTGACGGCGGACACTAAACACAAAACACGATGGCACAACACACGAGAAACGGATGGCGATGATCTCCGGCGTGCGAATGTCCACGTAGCGTGTGCGAGTCCGGGGAACTGCCAAGAGGGGAAGAAGGGGGAGGGGGAGGGAGAGGGAGAGGGGAGAGCAAAGATGCCAATGGCAGAGGAGATGGGAGGAGGAACGGAGGTATGAGGGAGGGGAAGCCCGGGGGAGGAGTGGGGAGTAAGGGAGGAGGGAGGGAGGGAGGGAGGAGAGAAGGGAGAGAGGGCGCCCACAGGAACAAACACAGGAAGAGGGAGGGAGGATCAAAGTTGGTAGGAGGGGTAGACGGAGGGGAGGAGGGCATCATCAGGGAAGGGGAGCTGGCGGAAGCCACCTTGGGAGAGGGTGTGGAGAGTGGAGAGATGGAGAGCAGGTGGGACGTGGAAGTACAGGTGCGGCAGCAGATGGGGGCGGCAGAGGATGAGAGAGACCAGCGGGCGAGGAGGATCGAGTTTGCGGGAGGTGTAGAGGATCCGTATCCATTCGAGGAAAAGGAGGAGGTGGGGGAAGGGAATTAGGTCGTACTGGAACTGCGTGGGGGAGGGGAGACGGATGCGATAGGCGAGGCGAAGAGCATGGCGTTCGAGGATCTGAAGGGATTTGTAAAAGGTTGGGGGAGCGGAGATCCAGGCAGGGTGGGCGCAGCAAAGGATGGGGCGAATGAGGGATTTATCGGTATGGAGGATGGTGGAGGGGTCCAGACTCCAAGTACGGCCGGAAAGGAGTTTAAGGAGACATAGTCAGGAGCATGCCTTGGCTTGGATCGCCTGGAGGTCGGGGGTCCAGGAGAGGCGACGGTCGAGAGTGACACCAAGGTATTTAAGGGTGTGGGTGAGGGCGATAGGACGGCCATAGATGGTGATGTAGAAATCGAGGAGTCGGAAGGAAGGCGGTGTCATTGGCGTACTGGAAAGGTGGATGGGGGGGGGGGGGGGTGAAGGCGGCGGCATGTCCGCCGTATACAAGAGGTACAGAAGAGGGGAGAGAACGGAACCCTGGGGCACACCGGCAGAGTGGAAAAAGGTGTAGGAATCCGTGTTGTGGATGATGACGTAGGAAGGACGTTGGGAAAGAAAGGAGCCGATCAGACGGACTTAGTTAATAGGAAGGGCGAAGGTTTGGAGCTTGAAGAGGAGACCGGAATGCCACACGCGGTCATAGGTTCGTTCAAGGTCAAGGGAGAGGAAGATAGCGGAACGACGGGAATTAAGCTGTTCGGAGAGGAGATTTTATTAGTAGTAGTAGTAGTAGTAGCTTTATTCATGCGTTGAACTCTTTCTACAAAGATATAGGTCAAAGTATTTACAAATTTAGATCAATTTAAAATAAGCTAATTCGTATACACATATTTCAAGACTTCTACAATACTGGCCATTAAAATTGCTACACCACGAAGATGACGTGCTACAGACGCGAAATTTAACCGACAGGAAGAAGATGCTGTGATATGCAAAAGATTAGCTTTTCAGAGCATTCACACAAGGTTGGCGCCGGTGGCGACACGTACAACGTGCTGATATGAGCAAAGTTTTCAACCGATTTCTCATACACAAACAGCAGTTGACCGGCGTTGCCTGGTGAAACGTTGTTGTGATGCCTCGTGTAAGGAGGAGAAATGCGTACCATCACGTTTCCGACTTTGATAAAGGTTGGATTGTAGCCTATTGCGATTGCGGTTTATCGTATCGCGACATTGCTGCTCGTTTTGGTCGCGATCCAACGACTATCAGAATATTGCATCGGTGGCTTCAGGAGAGTATTCGGAAAGCCGTGCTGGATCCCAACGACCTCGTACCACTAGCAGTCGAGATTACAGGCATCTTATCCGCATGACTGTAACGGATCGTGCAGCCACGTCTCGATCCATGAGTCAATAGATGGGGACGTTTGCAAGACAACCATCTGCACGAACAGTTCGACAACGTTTGCAGCAGCATGGACTATCATCTCGGAGACCATGGCTGCGGTTACCCTTGACGCTGCATCACAGACAGGTGCGCCTGCGATGGTGTACTCAACGACGAACCTGGGTGCACCAATGACAAAACGTCATTTTTTCGGATGAATCCATGTTCTGTTTACAGAATCATGATGGTCGCATCCGTGTTTGGCGACATCGCTGTGAACGCACATTGGAAACCAGTATTCGTCATCGCCATACTGGCGTATCACTCGGTGTGATGGTATGGGGTGCAACTGGTTACACGTCTTGGTCACCTCTTGTTCGCTTTGACGGCACTTTGAACAGTGGACGTTACATTTCAGATGTGTTACGACCCGTGGCTCTACACCTCATTCGATCCCTGCGAAACCCTACATTTCAGAAGGATAATGCACGACTGCATGCATAACTCGTAAAACATTTATCTTCATATTAACCTTAAACCACACTCATGCATCATTCATACCGCTAAAAGACCTTTATATCATTTTACATACACAAAAAGACGTAACGCTCTATGAAAATACTAGAACAGTTTATGAAAAACATTCTATTACTTTAGTGCATTCTAGTGGGCACAATCGAAACTACATCACAGTCCCCTATCCGATACTGTCCTCTATCGGATGATACATAAACTACGTGCGCGTCCAGTCTCACGTCACCATCTGTCACTATCCAGCTCTGAGACACATCTCGCACTTAACCGCCTCAGGGCAGAATCGGTATACGGCGCTACGCCTCAGCAGGTTAATGTAAGTGCGAGATAAGACACTGCAAAACACTGTTGACTGATAACTGGTGTATCCGCCTGCGTTGTGCAAATGCCAGATGTCAGTTTTTGGGATGGAGTTACATGTCTGTTACACATAGTCAATACCGGGATGGTTAAAGCTGTTTGCCGATGACACTGAAGATGCCATCCAATGGTGTCCCATAGATGCTCGATTGGAGACATGTCTGGTATCGAGCACGCCAAGGCAACATTTGAACACATTGTAGAGGATCGTCGGTTACAACAGCAGTAAGTGGGAGAGCGTTATCCTGTTGAAAAATACCCCTGGGAATGCTGTTCATGAATGGTACACAATAGGTCGAATGATCAGACTGACGTACATATATACAGTCATCTACATCTACATCCACACTCCGCAAGCCACCTGACGGTGTGTGGCGGAGGGTACCTTGAGTACCTCTATCGGTTCTACCTCTATTTCAGTCTCGTGTTGTTCGTGGAAAGAAAGATTGTCGGTACGCCTCTGTGTGGGCTCTAATCTCTCTGATATCATCATGGTCTCTTCGCGAGAAGTACGTAGGAGGGAGCAATATACTGTCTGACTCCTCGGTGAAAGTATGTTCTCGAAATTTCAACAAAAGCCTGTACCGAGCTACTGAGCGTCTCTCTTGCAGAGTCTTCCACTGGAGTTTATCTGTCATCTCCGTAACACTTTCGCGATTACTAAATGATACTGTAACGAAGCGCGCTGCTCTCCGTTGGATCTTCTCTATCTCTTCTATCAACCCTATCTGGTATGGATACCACACCGATGAACAGTATTCAAGCAGTGGGCGAACAAGTGTACTGTACCCTACTTCGCCGGCCTGGGTGGCAGAGTGGTTCTAGGCGCTACAGTCTGGAACCGCGCGAGCGCTCCGATCGCAGGTTCGAATCCTGCCTCAGGCATGGATGTGTGTGATGTCCTTAGGTTGGTTAGGTTTTAGTAGTTCTAAGTTCTAGGGGAAAGATGACGTCAGAAGTTAAGTCCCATAGTGCTCCGAGCCATTTGAACCATTTTGTAACCTACTTCCTTTGTTTTCGTACTGCATTTCCTTAGGATTCTTCCAATGAACCGCATGCACGACCGCATGTTGCAGGTCCTGTACGGGCCTTTCTGGATACAGAAAATGTTCGACTGTTGCCCTGGCCAGCACATTCTCCAGATCTCTCACCAATTGAAAATGTCTGGTCAATGGTGGCCGAGCAACTGGCTCGTCACAATACGCCAGTCACTACTCTTGATGAACTGTGGTATCGTGTTGAAACTGCATGGGCAGCTGTACCTGTACACGCCATCCAAGCTCTGTTTGACTCAATGCCCAGGCGTATCAAGGCCGTTATTACGGGCAGAGGTGGTTGTTATGGGTACTGATTTCTCAGGATCTATGCACCCAAATTGCGCGAAAACGTAATCACATGTCAGTTCTAGTATAATATATTTGTCCAATGACTACCCGTTTATCATCTGCATTTCTTCTTGGTGTAGCAATTTTAATGGCCAGTGGTGTAGTTAGAGACAACCATTAGATTTACTCCAGGTATATAATACGTTTTTTACAAATAATGTAATGCCACATTGTTCAATCATATTTCACTACCAGTCACTGCACACACTATACACACATCGTTTCGTAACACTTCACAAACTACACACACATACACGCACACACACACACACACACGCACACACACACTAGTGGATTAATTACATGTGAGACATGTTAGAAGTGGTGATGAAGCCATGCAGTATTTTCGGTCGCAGGTACGTAACGGAATCCTGAAAACGCGTCGGTGCGCGTCGTATTGCGGGAGAACCGCCGGGACAGTGAGGCGGGTTAACGCGGCTGCAGTGATCGATGTTTTCGCCAGATTTGGCACGGCGGCTCGCGGGAGGGGGGAGCGTCGGAGTTAGCCCGTACCAGCTGCCGCTGGCGGCTTAGGTCAGGGCGCGGCCGTTCAGTCCTGGGCCGCAGGGCGTCTGTTGCAGCCATGAGCCGTCGGACGCGCAGAAGTCCAGCAGCTGGAGGGTCGCAGCTGTTCGTGCCGCGAACGGTCGCGCCGGCGACTGCTGCTTGCCTAATAGATGATTTGCTGTAGTCAAGTAAGTCTAACCTTTAGATTAAGAAGCAAAGGATTCCTTAAGCTCTGCAAACGTTATATGTTTCTACCTACATCTACATACGTACTCCGCAATCCACGGTGCGTGGCGGAGGGTACCTCGTACTACAACTAGCATCTTCTCTGCCTGTTCCACTCCCAAACAGAACGAGGAAAAAATGGCTGCCTATATGCCTCTGTACGAGCCCTGATCTCTCTCATCTTATCTTTGTGGTCTTTCCGCGAAATGTAAGTTGGCGGCAGTAAAATTGTACTGCAGTCAGCCACAAATGCTGCTTCTCTAATGAAACTTCCTGGCAGATTAAAACTGTGTGCCGGACCGAGACTCGAACTCGGGACCTTTGCCTTTCGCGGGAAAGTGCTCTACCAACTGAGCTACCCAAGCACGACTCATGCCCCGTCCTCACAGCTTTACTTCTGCCAGTACTTGGTCTCCTACCTTCCAAACTTTACAGAAGCTCTCCTGCGAAACTTGCAGAACTAGCACTCCTGAAAATATCCTTTCTTCAGGAGTGCTAGTTCTGCAAGTTTCGCAGGAGAGCTTCTGTAAAGTTTGGAAGGTAGGAGACCAGGTACTGGCAGAAGTAAAGCTGTGAGGACGGGGCATGAGTCGTGCTTGGGTAGCTCAGTTGGTAGAGCACTTTCCCGCGAAAGGCAAATGTCCCGAGTTCGAGTCTCGGTCCGGCACACAGTTTTAATCTGCCAGGAAGTTTCATATCAGCGCACACTCCGCTGCAAAGTGAAAATCTCATGCTGGTTCTCTAAATTTCCTCAGTAGTGATTCATGAAAAGAACGCCTCCTTTCCTCTAGAGACTCCCACCAGAGTTCCTGAAGCATTTCCGTAACACTCGCGTGATGATCAAACCTGCCCGTAACAAATCTAGCAGCCCGCCTCTGAATTGTTTCTATGTCCTCCCTCAATCCGACTTGATAGGGATCCCAAACGCTCGACTAGTACTCAAGTATAGGTCGTATTAGTGTTTTATAAGCGGTCTCCTTTAAAGATGAACCACATCTTCCCAAAATTCTACCAATGAACCGAAGACGACTATCCGCCTTCCCCATAACTGCCATTACATGCTTGTCCCACTTCATATCGCTCTGCAATGTTACGCCCAAATATTTAATCGACGTGACTATGTCAAGCGCTACTCTACTAATGGAGTATTCGAACATTACAGGATTCTTTTTCCTATTCATCTGCATTAATTTACATTTATCTATATTTAGAGTTAGCTGCCATTCTTTACACCAATCACAAATCCTGTCCGAGTCATCTTGTATCCTCCTACAGTCACTCAACGACGACACCTTCCCGTACACCACAGCATCATCAGCAAACAGCCGCACATTGCTATCCACCCTATCCAAAAGATCATTTATGTAGATAGAAAACAACAGCGGACCTTCCACACTTCCCTGGGGCACTCCAGATGATACCCTCACCTCCGATGAGCACTCACCATCGAGGACAACGTACTGGGTTCTATTACTTAAGAAGTCTTTGAGCCACTCACATACTTGGGAACCAATCCCATATGCTCGTACCTTAGTTAGGGGTGTGCAGTGGGGCACCGAGTCAAACGCTTTCCGGAAGTCAGGGAATATGGCATCCGTCTGATACCCTTCCTCCGTGGTTCGCAAGATATCATGTGTAAAAAGGGCGAGTTGCGTTTCGCAGGAGCGATGCTTTCTAAAGCCGTGCTGATGCATGGACAGCAAATTCTCTGTGGCAAGGAAATTCATTATATTCGAATTGAGCATATGTTCGAGAATCCTGTAACAAACCGATGTTAAGGATATTGGTCTGTAATTTTGAGGATCCGTCCTTCTACCCTTCTTATATACAGGCGTCACCTGCGCTTTTTTCCAGTCGCTCGGGACTTTACGTTGGGCAAGAGATTCGCGATAAATGCAAGCTAAGTAAGGAGCCAATGCAGTAGAGTACTCTCTGTAAAACCGAATTGAATCCCATCAGGACCTGGCGATTTATTTATTTTCAACCCATTCAGCTGCTTCATAACCTCAGGGATGTCTGCCACTATGTCCCCCATACGGGAGTCTGTAGGAGACTCAAACGGCGGTACGTTTGTACGATCCTCCGGCGTGAAAGATTTCTCAAATGCTAAATTTAAAATTTCAGCTTTCGTTTTGCTGTCTTCCGTTGCCAGGCCAGACTGATCAGTGAGTGACTGGATGGAAGCCTTCGACCCACTTACCGAAGTTACGTAAGACCAGAATTTCCTTGGGTTTTTAGCAAGATCTTTTGCTAAGGTATGACGGTGGTAGTAGTTGAATGCTTCGCGCATCGCTCTTTTTATAGCAGCACGAATCTCTACTAACTTTTGCCCGTCCTCATTCTCCCGATCTTTCTTGTACCGCGAGTGCAGCTGCGTTTGCTTCCTGAGCATTCTCCGAATTGCGCTGTTAATCCACGATGTGTCTTTTTCTGTCCGTAACCCACTTTTGCGGCACATACTTGTCCAATTCGTGATGTTTCATAACAAAGCGGCCCTCGGTTTCTTAGAACTTCATCAGGCGGCAACAGAATGTCGAGGCCATAGATATAATCTACATCTGCATCTACATGGATACTCTGCAAAACACATTTAAGTGCCTGGCATAGGGTTCATGGAACCACCTTCACAATTCTCTATTATTCCAATCTCGTATAGCGCGCGGAAAGAATGAACACCTATATCTTTCAGTACGAGCTCTGATATCCCTTATTTCATCGTGGTGATCGTTCCTCCGTATATAGGTCGGTGTCAACAAAATAGTTTCGCATTCGGAGGAGAAAGTTGGTGTTGGGAATTTCGTGAGAAGATTCCGTCGCAGCGAAAAACGCCTTTCTTTTAACGTATTCCAGCCCAAATCCTGTGTCATTTTTGTGACACTCTCTTCCACATTTCGTGTGTCCGTCAGAAATCAGACACACATACTGCAGATACATAAAATGATGAGGTAATGAGGTTTACGGACGAAAGTATTATACGGATAGTATTACATGTAACAAGAAATGAAAAACTGAATTTACTATTGTAATCTAAATTTTCGTAACAGAAATCTGACTTAATAGAGAGGAAGAAGGAAACTGCGTTTCTCCGTTCATAACTAAATTGACATTCTTTGTCATATGTTTATTGATATCAAATATTTCCGGTGGAGTCGAGAAATGCTGGGATGGTTCCTTTGAAAGGGCACGGCCGACTTCCTTCCCTAATCCGAAGAGACCGATGACCTCGCTGTTTGGTTTCTTCCCCCAAACAATCCAATCCAATCCGGTGGAGTTGTCTTTCTGCTTTTCATGGCAGTTAAGCAAAGCCTTAAAATTGACATCTGATGAGTGGTTTTCAGATAAAAGACGTCCGGCAAAAGTTGAACCTGTCTTTTCTCGACTCCATCTTCTTTCATGTTCTGATAACGTAATTGTCATAGCCGTGATGAAATGATCAGCATCAAAAGTTGCCTTGTGTCTTGACTTCTGAACAATACTTAAGCTATGCTGTTGTTATTGTAAACGCAGGTCTACAGCTGTTTTGCACGGGTACCTGAAGTTTTACTAGAATATGGGACAATGCACCAGTTTTTAAAACTAATGACTGGTTCCTTTTGGCCAGCAGATAGAAGAGCTGTAATTTTACGCACCTTTCTTTTCTATAGAACACTGTGTTACCATTCTGGAATCAGTAAGTCCGAACGTCTGTAATTCGGTTAGACAGTCTGATTCGGATAATGAAACTAATATGAGGGCAACCACCATGCCCGACGAAAATGTGACAGTAGCTACAAAAAACTGGAGCACTATCCTATATGTTAAAAAAGTTTCAGACAACCTTGCGAAGAGGTTAGCCTTGCAACCAAGGACCAGCCTATTTTAATAACAACAGCATAGTTAAATTATGGATTCCGTAGAAATACTGGAACACGTAAGGCAATACTGACCTTACGACTTATCTTAGAAGAAAGATTAAGGAAAGGCAAACCTACCTTTCTAGCATTTGTAGACTTAGAGAAAGCTTTTGACAATGTTGACTGGAATACTCTCTTTCAAATTCTAAAGGTGGCAGGGGTAAAATACAGGGAGCGAAAGGCTATTTACAATTTGTACAGAAACCAGATGGCAGTTATAAGAATCGAGGGGCATGAAAGGGAAGCAGTGGTTGGGAAGGGAGTAAGACAGGATTGTAGCCTATCCCCGATGTTATTCAATCTGTATATTGAGCAAGCAGTAAAGGAAACAAAAGAAAAATTTGGAGTAGGTATTAAAATCCACGGAGAAGAAATAAAAACCTTGAGGTTCGCCGATGACATTGTAATTCTGTCAGAGGCAGCAAAGGACTTGGAAGAGCAGTTGAACGGAATGGATGGTGTCTTGAAGGGAGGACATAAGATGAACATAAACAAAAGCAAAACGAGGATAATGGAATGTAGTCGAATTAACTCGGGTGATGTTGAGGGTATTAGATTAGGAAATGAGACACTTAAAGTAGTAAAGGAGTTTTGCTATTTGGGGAGCAAAATAACTGATGATGGTCGAAGTAGAGAGGATATAAAATGTAGACTGGCAATGGCAAGGAAAGCGTTTCTGAAGAAGAGAAATTTGTTAACATCGAGTATAGATTTAAGTGTCAGGAAGTCATTTCTGAAAGTATTTGTATGGAGTGTAGCCATGTATGGAAGTGAAACATGGACGGTAAATAGTTTGGACAAGAAGAGAATAGAAGCTTTTGAAATTTGGTGCTACAGAAGAATGCTGAAGATTAGATGGGTAGATCACATAACTAATGAGGAAGTATTGAATAGGATTGGGGAGAAGAGAAGTTTGTGGCACAACTTGATCAGAAGAAGGGATCGGTTGGTAGGACATGTTCTGAGGCATCAAGGGATCACCAATTTAGTAGTGGAGGGCAGCGTGGAGGGTAAAAATCGTAGGGGGAGACCAAGAGATGAATACACTAAGCAGATTCAGAAGGATGTAGGATGCAGTAGGTACTGGGAGATGAAGAAACTTGCACAGGATAGAGTAGCATGGAGAGTTGCATCAAACCAGTCTCAGGACTGAAGACCACAACAACAACAACAACAACAACAACAACAACAGTTAAATTATTATTCAAAAGCGAAAACACAATTAAAATTTCGGTGGAAAGTGGTGTGTATAAATTACCTCCGAGCGCTGTGGAAGAGTATACAGTATATGCGTTGGTTCACTGAGAAAGAGCGGAATGAATTAGGCTACCGGAAAACGAGGAAATCTGGAGACTAGAGAGACTCAGCCTTGTATAGAATATCTTTTAACAGAAAGCCGTCCATTCGATGCAGGTTGTGACGTTTTCTATACTGTCGAGAAAAGTAAGGAAGTGACATTACTGTAAATATTTGAAAGCATTAAACACTTGAAAAAGAATGACACCTTAGTTTTAAGTGATCGAACACACTTCCTTTTTCCCTCTATTAAATGAAGTTAAAATTAGGCAAATTTAGATTACAGTTTATTTTTTATATTTTGTTAAAAGTATCAAGATCCATGTAAGAAAGCAAATTTTTCTTTGCAGAATTCTGTATCACTCCGTCTTGTGAATGTCTATTTGCGCAAATTGCACGTCATTTTATCTATTGTACCGATATTCAGTTGGCATTTTACGATGGACTACGAAGCTGAAAGCCGGTTTGTGAGGAAACTGACAATAGAGTATTTACGGAACATCAGGAAAGTGTTTCCTTCCTAATGTTGCCAGAATTAGCACGTCGTGTCACGAACCGATGGGGAATTCACTTTATCTGAGCTTGAGACTTTACTGTCTTATTTATTGCTTTCATTCTCAAACGGTTTAAAACTGTGTGATGAACCGCACTTAGAATCAGAACCCTGGAAAGACAGAGATTTTCACGAGAAAAACAAGCACCCCAGATCTAATTCCGGTAGGTGCACACTTCATATACATGCAAGGGTGTTCCGAGAGGCCGGCCGGAGTGGCCGAGCGGTTCTAGGCGCTACCGTCTGGAACTGCGCGACCGCTACGGTCGCAGTTTCGAATCCTGCCTCGGGCATGGATGTTTGTGATGTCCTTAGGTTAGTTAGGTTTAAGTAGTTCTAAGTTCTAGGGGACTGATGACCTCAGAAGTTAAGTCCCATAGTGCTCAGAGCCATTTGAACCATCTGAACTACAAGCTATTCTTGAGATAAGGAATGTCCAATAAAAATGCGTCCTAATGTGCATAGCTTAGAAGCTACCGAGCGAGGTGGCGCAGTGGTTAGCACACTGGACTCGCATTCGGGAAGGCGACGGTCATGTCCATCCTGATTTAGGTTTTCTGGGATTTCCCGAAATCGCTTCAGGCAAATGCCGGAGGGTTCCCTTGATAGGGAACGGTCTACTTCCTTCCCCATCCTTCCTCAATCCGCTCGGACCGCTGACCTCACAGTTTGGTACCCTCCCACGAACCAACCAAGCAACCTTGAGCTATGGGCACTCATTTATCTAATGTGAAACTTATCTCTTGCATGTGCTCATAAATTTTAAGGTATGCATTTTAGTGCCCATGTTACAGAAAAATTTTTCTTATTTTGGTCCGTACTACGTTCTCCCAAGAAATGAAAAGGAAACAGCTTGCAGTAAAAGAAATTTGCTTCACAGTATCGAAGATGAAGATCTACTCAGAGCTCTTCAGTTAAGTATTTTAGAGACCACGTTTACTAGACTTTCCTAGGATCTATCGTTCCAGGCATATCGCAGAACATTGATCATTCCTCCTGGAACACCCAGTATACTGCGCCTTCTGACGGGGGAACTACTTATACTGCTACAATGTGAGAAAAGGCATGGGACAGGATATGGCCATATACAGGGTGGTCCATTGATACTGACCGGGCCAAATATCTCACGAATTAAGCATCAAACGAAAAAACTACAAAGAACGAAACTCGTCTAGCCTGAAGGGGGAAATCAGTCGGCGCTATGGTTGGCCCGCTAGATTGCGCTGCCATAGGTCAAACTGATATCAACTGTGTTTTTTTAAATAGGAATCCCTTTTTTTTTATTACATAGTAGTATAGTACGTAACGAAATATGAATGTTTTAGTTGGACCACTTTTTTCGCTTTGTGATAGATGGTGCTGTAATAGTCACAAACATGTGTCTCACAATTTTAGACAAGCAGCTCGTAACAGGTAGGCTTTTTAAATTAAAATGCAGAACGCAGGTACGTTTGAACATTTTATTTCGGTTGTTACAATGTGATACATGTACCTTTCATTTATGAAAAAGCATGCTGTTACAGCGTGATTCCCTGTGAATACCACATTAATGCAATAAATGCTCAAAATCATGTCCGTCAACCTCAGTGCATTTGGCAATACGTGTAACGACATTCCTCTCAACAGCGACTAGTTCGCCTTCCGTAATGTTCGCGCATGCATTAACAATGCGCTGACGCATGTTGTCAGGCGTTGTCGGTGGATCACGGTAGCAAATCTCCTTCAGCTTTCCCCACAGAAAGAAATCCGGGGACGTCAGATCCGGTGAACGTGCGGGCTATGGTATGGTGCTTCGACGACCAATCCACCTGTCATGAAATATGCTATTCAATACCGCTTCAACCGCACGCGAGATATCTGCCCGACATTCATCATGTTGGGAGTACATCGCCATTCTGTCATGTAGTGAAACATCTTGTAGTAACATCGGTAGAACATTACGTAGGAAATCAGCATACATTACACCATTTAGATTGCCATCGGTATAATGGGGACCAGTTATCCTTGCTCCCATAATGCCGCACCATACATTAACCCGCCAAGGTCGCTGAGGTTCTACTTGTCGAACCCTCGTGGATTTTCCGTTGCCCAACAGTGTATATTATGCCGGTTTACGTTATGAATGACGCTTCGTCGCTAAATAGAACGCGTGCAAAAAGTCTGTCATCGTCCCGTAATTTCTCTTGCGCCCAGCGGCAGAACTGTACACGCGGTTCACGGTTGTCGCCATGCAATTCCTGGTGCATAGAAGTATGGTACTGGTGCAATCGATGTTGATGTAGCATTCTCAACACCGACGATTTAGAGATTCCCGATTCTCGCGCAGTTTGTCTGCTACTGATGTGCGAATTAGCGGAGACAGCAGCTAAAACACCTACTTGGGCATCATCACTTGTTGCAGGTCGTGGTTGACATTTCACATGCGGCTGAACACTTCCTGTTTCCTTAAATACCGTAACTATCCGGCGAACGGTCCGGACACTCAGATGATGTCGTCCAGGATACCGAGCAGCATACATACCACACGCCCGTTGGGCATTTTGATCACAATAGCGATACACAACACGATATCTACATTTTCTGCAATTGGTGAACGGTCCATTTTAACACGGGTAATGTATCACAAAGAAAATACCGTCCGCACTGGCGGAATGTTATGTGATACGACGTACTTATATGTTTGTGACTATTACAGCGGCATCTGTCACAAAGCGAAAAAAATGGTCCAACTTAAACATTCATATTTCTTTACGTACTACACGAATATGTAATAAAAATTGGGGTTCCTATTTAAAAAAACGCAGTTGATATCCGTTTGACCTATGGCAGCGCCGTCTAGCGGGCCAACCATAGAGCCATCTGGTTTCCCCCTTCAAGCTAGACGAGTTTCGTTCTTTGTAGTTTTCCGTTTGATGCTTAATTCGTGAGATATTTGGCGCGGTCACTATCAATGGACCACCCTGTATATGAGGGTTGTATCGCGTAAAAGATAAATAAGGGAAGTACGTAGACGGAGCTGTCATCTGCACTCAGTTGATTTTTGTGAAAACGTTTCCGTAGTGATTATGGAGCATGGCGGGCATTAACGGACGGTGAACGCGGAACGATAGTTGAAACTAGATGCATGGGAAATTCCATTTCAGAAACCGTTATGGAATTCAATATACCGAGATCCACAGTGTCAAGAGTGGTCGGACAATACCAGATTTCAGGAATTAGCTCTCACCATAGGCAGCGCAGTGGCAAATGAGACACTTAAAGTAGGAAAGGAGTTTTGCTATTTGGGGAGCGTGGAGGGTAAATATCATAGAGGAACACCAAGGGATGAGTACACTAAACAGATTCAGAGGGATGTAGGTTGCAGTAGGTACTGGGAGGTGAAGCAGCTTGCACAGGATAGAGTAGCATGGAGAGCTGCATCAAACCAGTCTCAGGACTGAAGACCACAACAACAATTGAGAGATCAGTTCGTGCACAGTATCGCCGGCAACACTTTCGCAATCGGCCGAGCAGTCTTAGGCGCTGCAGTCACGGACTTTGCGGCTGGTCCCGGCGGAGGTTCGAGTCCTCCCTCGGGCATGGGTGTGTGTGTTTGTCCTTAGGATAATTTGGGTTAAGTAGTGTGTAAGCTTAGGGACTGATGACCTTAGCAGTTAAGTCCCATAAGATTTCACACACATTTGAACATTTTTGAACTTTCGCAATCATGGACGGCTATAGAGGCAGCAAGGCTCCATTTTTCTGCAGGGAACTTCCAACGACTTGTTGAGCCCATGTTCGTAGAGTTGCTGCAATATGCCAGGCAAAAAGTCTTCCGCCACGATATTAGAAGGTGTCCCATTACTTTCTTCACCTCAGTGTATTATTTTTGGGTGCATGTTGAAGGGTCTGAACAGGAAGAAACGTAATTGATCTGCTCAAATAATTAAGCCCTGCTGTTTTTGCTCTTTGCGTAATTGCTTGTTTGGAAATTAACAAACCACGAAAGCACATTCACGCCTGCTTCTGGGATTCTATCCTTTCACCATTCCTTCCACTACAAAACTTCTATGTCTTCAAAAAATGGTTCAAATGGCTCTGATCACTATGGGACTTAACTTCTTAGGTCATCAGTCCCCTAGAACATAGAACTAATTAAACCTAACTAGCCTAAGGACGCCACACACACCCATGCCCGAGGTAGGATCCGAACCTGTGACCGTAGCGGTCGCGCGGTTCCAGACTGTAGAGCCTAGAACCTCTCGGCCACCCTGGTCGGCTCTCTTCGATTCGTTATATTCTTCATTAGAAATTTTTTTATCGTTGGTTCGTCTTCATTTCTAGCTCGATCAGTACATCCGACCTTGAATGTTATGCTGTAACATCACAGTTCGAATGCTTCTGAACGTTTTCAGCACCTCAATATATTTTGAACATTTGCAATTAGTAATGTAAGAATACGATTCTTCTTTAATTTATCAATTTGATACAAATTATTTATTGCAGGAAAATTGGTACCAAGAACATTACTTGATGTTCACCCACAATCAGTCTGTAGACAACTATTCAAACATTTAGAAATTTTACACTCCTTTTTAACAATCTGTATTTTCGCAGATGAAACCTATCTCAAATATCTTAGTACAGTTTGAGAAGGATACCTATGTCCACAACTACAACACGAGAACAAAAAATGACCGTTAGTACTCTGTAATAAAGCTCCCAGTGGCTGGCTCATTGACCATAGCGAGTGCAATAACCCAATTTACCTGCAACTTCGCTCAGTGGAAGAGGGATCAAAACAAGCGAACAAGTGTCTCGGCTTACCTGTAGATACTCTACCGTTTGTGAGGAAACGGCGATAAAAGTTTTAGCGGTATTTTCGAGGTACTGTATGTTCCTTTTAGCGTGGGGTATTCTCAGACGAAATGCTAGCACAGTGGCTGGCGTCGCGGCTTCTTCATTTTGCGCCCCGTGTTCGAAATCCGATGGTCACTTTTATTTTTGTTTTTCATTTATATACTCATGTCTGTAGAACACTGTTACACGAATGTTTTCCAGTCTATACTGATATAACTTTGTCCTTATCCGTCTACGAATTGTATGTCATATGAATGAATTGAAAAAATGAGAAAATTGTTTGAAATAATTGGCGCGAAATTCTTGTCAACGTACGAAACCTTCAGCAATGTTACTCGACATTTATTTCCCGAGTGAGATTCATACGAAGAAATGTCACTGAGGCAAACCTGCTTTCAAACTATGCTCGTGATGAAACTTCCTGGCAGATTAAAACTGTGTGCCCCACCGAGACTCCAAGTCGGGACCTTTGCCTTTCGCGGGCAAGTGCTCTACCAACTGAGCTATCGAAGCACGACACACGGCCGGTACTCACAGCTTTACTTCTGCCAGTACCTCGTCTCCTACCTTCTAAACTTTACAGAAGCTCTCCTTGGGTAGCTCAGTTGGTAGAGCACTTGCCCGCGAAAGGCAAAGGTCCCGAGTTCGAGTCTCGGTCGGGCACACAGTTTTAATCTGCCAGGAAGTTTCATATCAGCGCACACTCCGCTGCAGAGTGAAAATCTCATTCTGTATGCTCGTGATGTTCGGAATATCTATGTTTTGAATGTTTCTACGATCGGTGTCGTGCAACGGAGTATGCCAAATCTTCCCGAAGAATAAACAGATGAATAAAATTTACGAATATGTCAGTTTAGAAATATTGTAATTTCTCACTCTACCATACACACATAAATTATATGATAAATGTGTGACATGTGTTGTCAAATCCAGCTGTAATTTTACAATTAATATAACGGCCTTGTATCCCCTAATTTAACTTACGCGAATGGGAAGATAAATGAAAATAAAAGTGAAATAAAAATAAAAATAAAAATTAGCCACTCAGCCACCATTTTGTCGGTAGCCAAAGCGCGATAAAAGGCATATAAAGTAACTCGAAAACTTTGATCGCTGTTTTTTCAGAAACGGTCGAGTATCTACGGATAAGTCGAGATACGTGCTCGCAGCAGGTAGGTAGTAAAGTAAATGGTAAACCTAATTTAAAGTCGTTTCTTCTGACAGCTCCTTCTACTCTATAGACAAGTATTTATTAGCAGCTTGTAGCACATGTACTTGAATCCGAAATAATCAGTGGTTACCTGATTAATATTGTAAGGTACATGATTAGTATTGTACATACGTCTATACTGAAACTTACTGGCAAATTAAAACTGCATGCCGGAGCGAGACTCCAACTCGGGGCCTTGTTTTTCGCGGGCAAGTTCAAAATGGTTCAAATGGCTCTGAGCACTATGGGACTCAACTGCTGAGGTCATTAGTCCCCTAGAACTTAGAACTAGTTAAACCTAACTAACCTAAGGACATCACAAACATCCATGCCCGAGGCAGGATTCGAACCTGCGACCGTAGCGGTCTTGCGGTTCCAGACTGCAGCGCCTTTAACCGCACGGTCACTTCGGCCGGCCCGCGGGCAAGTGCTCTACCAATTTGTTGTTGTTGCTGATCTCATTGTGTTCTATATTGTCCGTTGAATTTGTTCGGGGCGGACGTCTGACGACACCCGTTGAGGTTCTTCATTGATGCGTTCAGGTTTTTTAAATTTTTTTTTTATTATTACAGAGGGTAAGTAACCCTCTGATTGAACACGCTGAGCTACCGTGTCGGCTGTCAACTGAGCAACCCAAGCACATCTTCAATTCTGTCAGTACCTCGTCTGCTACCTTCCATACTTCACAAAAGTTCTTCTGCGAACCTTGCAGAACTAGCACTCCTGAAAGAAAGACTATTGCGGAGACATGGCTTAGCCACATCCTGGGAAATGCTTCCAGAATGAGTGAGATTTTCACTCTGCAGCGGAGTGTGCGCTGATAGGAAACCATGTGGAGGGGTCGTGAGTCGTCCTTGGGTAGCTCAGTTGATAGAGCACTTGCCTGCGAAAGGCAAAGGTCCCGAGTTCAAGTCTCGGTCGGGCCCACAGTTTTAATTTGCCAGGAAGTGTCGTATCAGAGAATACTCCGCTGCAGAGTGACAGTCTTAATACTGGATATGTATACTGTTCGTAAGTATCAGATCTTACCCATACTCATCTCTGAGGGAAGGAACACACAAGTGGCACGGGCGTGCTCCATCAGGGAATATACAGGGTTTTACAAAAAGGTACCGCCAAACTTTCAGGAAACATTCCTCACACACAAATAAATAAAAGATGTTATGTGGACATGTGTCCGGAAACGCTTAATTTCCATGTTAGAGCTCATTTTAGTTTCTTCCACCTACGCTCAATGGAGCACGTTATCATGATTTCATACGGGATACTCTACCAGTGCTGCTAGAACATGTGCCTTTAGAAGTACGATACAACATGTGATTCATGCACGATGGAGCTCCTGCACATTTCAGTCGAAGTGTTGGTACGCTTCTCAACAACAGATTCGGTGACTGATGGATTGGCAGAGGCGGACCAATTCCATGGCCTCCACGCTCTCCTGACCTCAACCCTCTTGATTTTCATTTATGGGGGCATTTGAAAGCTCTTGTCTACGCAACCCTGGTACCAAGTGTAGAGACTCTTCGTGCTCGTATTGTGTACGGCTGTGATACAATACGCCATTCTCCAGGGCTGCATCAGCGTATCAGGGATTCCATGCGACGGAGGGTGGATGCATGTATCCTCGCTAACGGAGGACATTTTGAACATTTCCTGTAACAAAGTGTTTGAAGTCAGCTGGGACGTTCTGTTGCTGAGTGTTTCTATTCCATGATGAATGTGATTTGAAGAGAAGTAATAAAATGAGCTCTAACATGGAAAGTAAGCGTTTTCGGACACATGTCCACATAACATATTTTCTTTCTTTGTGTGTGAGGAATGTTTCCTGAAAGTTTGGCCGTAGCTTTTTGTAACACCCTGCAGTTGCGTTCTGGCACCTGTCGACTTCGCGCGTGGAAGTTGGTCGAAAGAGGCCCCCTGAGTGAGTCACAGGCGAGCGCGGTGAGCGCAATGACGAATCTGAGTGCGGAAAACAGGCGCGAGCACTAATGGTTGTTGATTCACATTAGTCTTGTATGAAAAGAGAAAACATACAATACACTACTGGCCATTAAAATTGCTACACCAAGAAAAAATGCAGATGATAAACGAGTATTCATTGGACAGATATATTATACTAGAATTGACATGTGATTACATGTTCACGCAATGCATAGATCCTGAGAAATCAGTAACCGGAACAACAACCTCTGGCCGTAATAACGGCCTTGATACGTCTGGGCATTGAGTCAAACAGAGCTTGGGTGGCGTGTACAGGTACAGCTGCTCATGCAGCTTCAACACGATATTACAGTTCATAAAAGTAGTGACTGGCATATTGCGACGAGCCAGTTGCTCGGCCACCATTGACCAGACGTTTTCAATTGGAGAGAGAACTGGAGAATGTGCTGGCAATGCCAGCACTCGAACATTTTCTGTATCCAGAAAGGCCCGTACAGGACCTGCAACATGCGGTCGTGCTTTATCCTGCTGAAATGTAGGGTTTCGCAGGGATCGAATGAAGGGTAGAGCCACGGGTCGTAACACATCTGAAATGTAACGTCCACTGTTCAATGTACCGTCAATGCAAACAAGAGGTGACCGAGGCGTGTACCCAATGGCACACCATACCATCATGCCGGGTGATACGCCAGTATGGCGATGACGAATACACTCTTCCAATGTGCGTTCACCGCGATATCGCCAAACACGGATGCGAACATCATGATACTGTAAAAAGAACCTAGATTCATCCGAAAAAATGACGTTTTGCCATTCGTGCACCCAGGTTCGTCGTTGAGTACACCATCGCAGGCGCTCCTGTCTGTGATGCAGCGTCAAGGGTAACCGCAGCCATGGTCTCCGAGCTGATAGTCCATGCTGCTGCAAACGTCGTCGAACTGTTCGTGCAGATGGTTGTTGTCTTGCAAACGTCCCCATCTGTTGACTCAGGGATCAAGACATGGCTGCAATATCCGTTACAGCCACGCGGATAAGATACCTGTCATCTCGTCTACTAGTGGTACGAGGCCGTTGGGATCCAGCACGGCGTTCCGTATTACGCTCCTGTACCCACCGATTCCATTTTCTGCTAACAGTCATTGGATCTCGACCAGCACGAGCAGCGATGTCGCGATACAATAAACCGCAATCGCGATAGACTACAATCCGACCTTTATCAAAGAGGGAAACGTGATGGTACGCATTTCTCCTCCTTACAGGAGGCATCACAACAACGTTTCACCGTGCAACGCTGGTCAACTGCTGTTTTTGTATGAGAAATCGGTTGGAAGCTTTCCTCTTGTCAGCACGTTGTAGGTGTCGCCACCGGCACCAACCTTGTGTGAATGCTCTGAAATGCTAATCATTTGCATATCACAGCATCTTCTTCCTGTCGATTAAATCTCACGTCTGTAGCACATCATCTTCGTGGTGCAGCAATTTTAATGGCCAGTTGTCTATTTTAAGACGACCGAAAGAAAAGGAAGAAAAAAAAACAGTAATAAATCTACTTACATATCGTAGAAATGCTTTCAATTAATTTAAAGCACGATTAATTCAGTTTCTGGTTTTAAGCCTATAAAGCGCTGGCACACTCAAACATATCTACCGGCGGAAAATTGCCCATATTGGAGCACAAAATGGCGAATCCGCTTGAGTTTAAAAAGCTCTGACTGGAAAGTGGGGCACCAGCTTTACTCGCACTTTTAAAAATGCTTCCAAAAATTCTGGCACGCAAACATATTCGCGATCTTTTTAACATGCAGCTCACCTCTCACTCCCACACGGTCCCCTAACTAACTCACTCACGCCCACCAGCCTATCGCTGTAATTCACTCACACCCTTCCATTCCCAGTTGCCCATTCTATCTAACTGATTCAGCCCAACTCATTTTCATTACCTCTTTGTGTATCTTGAAACTTCTTAGTATGTTTGTCTAACTGAGATAACTGAGTACAGATGAATCTACTGTCTCGTTACTTGTTTTTCTCATTTCAACACTGACCTACAGCATTTTACCTAACAAATACAACTCAAGCTTATCCTACTCATTTATTACCCATAATATACAAGTGCAACGCAGTCTGACCGCTTTAAAAGTGACAACCTGACTTCAAATAATTAACTCAAAAGCTGGCTCTGATTTAGAAGAAATTCAACCCATACTTTGCATAAGTCACTTACCTCACAGAAAATCTTCACATCACCTACAGCAATCACAGCAAGCAGCAACTACATCCAGCTAAATAAGAGGATTCTAATTACTAAAGGCTCTAATTACTAGTAGGCATATGTTTAGCAAAAGAAAGGTTTTGTTGAAGAGCAATAAATGTATTTAGCAGATTTTACCTTAATCATCTGACATCCAGTTCCAAAAATCATATAATCATCAATAATCCCACCAGTTCCAACAATTATATAATCGTCAATATTGCCACTACCCAAGCATGAGCAAATACATCAATCATCATTTTACAATGTATGTCCTACCAATACTGGATCTCCATGACAGACACTTGTCCGAGCCATCCACTTGCGAACTGCCGACCGCCGACTGCTAACTGTTAGTCCGTCCAACCAGAGAGTCTCTTACCGAGGGCGCAGCGTGCTGTCAGTCATATTAATGCAGTCTGCCAACATAAAAACATATAAACGGGCTACTTACATAGCCCCCTGCTCCCCTCAAAAAATTTTACGAAGTGTTTCGGGCAGTGGCCAAGACTAAGCTGTTAAACTATTTTTATATTAACAATATCAAATAGATCATGTGCACACAAAGGTGGAGTAATGCTGTTGGTCCATAAAGTAAAAAATTCTCCTCGAATTTCTTAAAGACAGTTCTAATTCAGCGGAAGATGAGTTTATGACGGTTTTATCTACAAATGCCTCAGTAAAAGAAAATGAGCACATAAGTAGTGGACAACCATGCTGTCTTGAAGAAGCAGTTTTGTCCTCCCCACGGAAACACAGTGCGGACTCTTGACACGAAGATTGGTAATGGGCCACAATACAGCAGACCCACAGCAAAGTCAGTCAAAGTCTTGAAGAGTAATGGTAGAATCGTTGGGTCATCACAGAGCAGACCCACAGTATTCCTTGTAGAGATTATGATAGTAATGAGCCACCAAAGGTGCAGACCCACTGTAATCCTTGTGGAGATTATGGTAGTAATGGGCCACCAAAGGTGCAGACCCATTGCAGTCTTTGTAGAGATGGCCAGCAGCCATCCATTGCGACTGTGTGGGTGCACAGTCACAATTGAAGAGTCTTGAGGATAATGTAGCAAGTCCATGAATCACCACTTATGCACTCACAAATTTTTGTAATAACCTTAGAACCAGCAATGCTGTTAACCAGTCCCTTACTGAATTATTATCACATGTGCAAGCACTAATGCAGTCATATAATCTCTGAGATTTGCTACATACAGTATGACCAACAGACAAATGTGTGCAGTGAAATGAATCCCTACTATTTACCTAACTTGAAGAACTGGTGTCTATACAATTACATTTTAACAGTATACAATTTCAATTACAAATGGTAAAAAAAAACATTATTATGGTAAAGAGCATGATAATACAAGTAACATTTGCAGTAACAAAGGCTATACAAAAAGGATAAAAATAAGCATATATACGAGTATTATAGGAATTATGACATAAGTAAATAAATGAAAATTGAGAATATCAGTAGAATCATAACATAATAAATAATGTTTAAAACACCTTCCTAACATAAAGAACTATATCCAAAATCAGATCAGATTTAAGGATAACAGTATTCCTCATCATAGTAAATGCAGCCTAGTATTAGAAGGAAAAAAAATTCTACCAAAAATATCTTATCAGGTAAACACACAGAGATAGGAAGAACACAGGCACACAAGGGTACACAGAATCATAGTGGAATAACACAAAAGGAGAGGACAGGGTCTGTTTTCAAGTGTAAATGTGTGAAAGTGGAAGTGTAACATTTGTTACTGCAGTACTTGTAGTGAGCATTCGATACCTGCTTTATGCTCATACCTGCTTTATGCTCATACCTGCTTTACTTTCCACCAAAACTACTTCATTTCCAACTAAAACTTCATTTAATTCTTGCCAACTTTTCTTGCTTCAACATTTGTTTCCACAAAAAAAATCCTATTTATCCTTATTTAACCAAGACTACTTCATTTCCTCTTTCAAAATAATTATTTCTCGTTATATAATATCTTTTGGCTAAATATTTTTCTTGTAGCTTCTCAATGCATTTCTCCCCAACTCATCATAACTCAATTGCTTACATAGCATACCCCCCTCTTAAGCTAACTTAAAGTCTACTGAGCTCAGATACATAAACTAGAGAATGAGGCAATGCACCAGCACAAACATTAACACAAACAACAATGACAAAAATGCAAAGTGGTAAAGCAAGGAGCAGCATATCTAAATTAGCAAAGCAAATGCAACAGTACAACTAATATAAGGCAATATGCAGCAGAGAAGAAAAAAATCAGTGGTAAAACTGGCTTAGAACACTAATACAGAGTAAAATTCAGTTGGAAACTTCCTGACAAACAGCAGCAGCAAATGCAATAACTTATATCTAAACATCAGAAAGCACAAGCAGAAGAACAAGCAGAAGAAAATATTACAGTAAAGAAAGCAATGCAGATAAGGGGGAATATACGTGTAGGCTTAAAACAGCTTGTGTGCATCTATCATGAAAACTACTCAAAACGCCAGCACAAGAACAAGATCTATCTCCCATGTGAAATGCAATGATTCTATGTCACATCTTAACACTAGAGTTCTATATCACATCTCAACACTAAATTGGTGCACCACAACAACTTATTCTACCAAGAAATTACCAAGTCCTTGAAAAGAAAATTATGTATGCAGTTCCTATTGCTAGTCTCTTCTCCTTATTATTGTTCTTTCCTCTCCAATTGCTCCTTTTTCAAGAATGTGGATCATAAAATTATTATTTAATAGATCGGTTGGCAGAAAGTGTTCATATTTGTACTGAATTTTATTTTATAAAACCAATGCTGCAGCGCAGCTAGAAAACAAACATCAAATAAAATAAGCAAATGATGTACAAAGCAAAACATACGAACTTCATTCAACAGCCATGTGGCATTTCATAAATCAGTAGAAATTCTCTCGTAGATAGACACTTGTCATAATCAAGTGTGTAAACGTAACAATGTTTCTCATCAATTCATAAGCGTTTCAGTAAGTAGTACAAAGTACAAACTCCAATGTGTAGTCATATGTTTCCAAGTAATAGTGCATCGTATTTGTGGTGTGTTCTGCAAAGAAATGTTAATAGTGAGGTCAACAGCCTCTTTTCTACAGCTAAGCGAGCGCTTGCAGGAGTGCAGTGAACTTAAAAGTGGCTGAAGCGATACCAGTAAAGTTGAAAGGCACAACAATGGGTTTTCGTGATGGCTAGCGCACAGCCCAGCGCAGCAGAGCATTACGTCAAGGTCACATATACTCTTTACCAAAATATTTACAACGGCAGTTTCAGCTACAATGACAGTTTCACACAAATAAATAGATTTTCACACGTTGAAAAATTACAGGGGAAGTGTGTAGAAACGAAATGTCAACAATAACAGTGGCCAAAAACTTCCGTCGGCATTCTGGTCTTCACATTCACATATATATTCTGTTTTCATACTCTTAAAGTACAATTCTTTGTTTCCAACATTCTTTTCCTCAAACCAGAGTCCCTAACCCCTACTCATTATTCACTACCTTATTACACATGCATATTCGTAGATACTTCTTCACTATTTCATCATAATAAACACGTAGCATAATCATATTCCTCAGCATCACCTTATTGATTGTAACCATATCTCAACATCATAATACACATCGTTGTCGCAATATCATGATAACACATCAATTAAACCTCAAAATCGTCGTAGCTTCCTTCAATAAAGTCAAAACCTCTTAAAAATGCTCTCTGCTCGTTAGAATAGTGTCATCCAATCAAACTTACTTCAAAAATCATGATCCCATACAATATACATCACTCAAAGCTCTCGCAGTACCACAGTGGTTCCGAAAATACGTGTGAACGGTTCACAAAATTCAGACGAGGTACAATTTCATAAATGCAAAGTAATCCAACCATGTAATTACCTAGACATATGTCAGTGACATAGTAAAAAATGTTTATTTCTCTCAGTTAAATGTCATAGCTGTGTAATTCTGTGGCAGAGAAATATGGTACCGATGTGTAAAACTGTATAAGGAAATACCATAGTAGCAAGGGCTCCTTGTGCTTGCCACACGCATGGTACACGAAGTAGGCGTACCCCCACGAGGGACAATGTAATTATACCTCAGATGTTACAGATTAAAAATGCGGGATGAAATGTATCATCGAAAATCTTCTCTGTATCACTGTAGTTCACAAATATTTCTGAAAAAATGTTCCAAATACAAAAGTAATCACTGAAATGCGTGTTATGTAGCGATAAACTATGCTTCTTGCTGTAAGAAAATTTCTCTCATTGCTTAGCAATAAAAACTGCCAAGTGTCGTAGTTATCATCGTCCACAAGCAAAGTTCTTCAAAAATCGATGTACTTACCTTGTCGCACACAAAAGTAAAGTGCTAAAGTGCTGCGCATATAAATGTCTTAGTTATTACGGTCATTGCCGTGACTTGAAAGTACTGTACAGTAACGTATTGTTGAGTTACGAAAATAACTGTCCCATTGTACCCATGCCACAAAAGTCATTATCCAAAACGTGTTTTACTTGCCAGAAGAACGTAGAAAAACTGTGCAGACATAAGACAGATACAGCGTAAAAGCAAAAGTGAAAATCGCGCCACTCGTTAGTGGCGTCGTAATATAATCATATAGGTGTCAAACAAACGAAATACTGTGTCATCTGTGACCTCTCAGAACGTACTTCAAATAAAAAATGTTTCTTTTCAAGTAAACTATAATGTTGCAGTGAAACCTCATTAGCAGTATATGTTCCAAGAATGTGAACCTTATAGTCGTGACGTAATCGTGCAATAACAAGCAAAAATATGCGCACAAAACACTGTGTCGTCTCCCTATAAAAGTGAACTAGTAAAATTACTGTCTTAATAAGTTCCATAGGTTCTTGATCAAATAGTTAACTTCAAAACATCGCAGCATAGTAAATGTGACAAAGAGTAATAGTAAGTTGAAGTGAAAAATTTAAGCGCGACGATTAGGCCAAAAAGCGGATTATTTCTCAGTAAACGGTATTACATGAGAAATGAGATGTAATCTTTTGTTAATCTTTTATATATGTTGCTCATATGACGAATTAGGAGGAAAACAATGAGAAAATTGATGAAGCCAAGCTTGTGGCTGTATGTCATCACCAGAAGTCTTGAATGTTTTAAATTCACGCGTTGCTATGAAGAGTCGGCAAGTCGGCGAGTCGCAAATCGGTCATTGTTAAGTCGTGTCGGTTGTTCCATCTCAAGGGCTCACTGCACCTTGCCGATTCTTTTCAAAATCTCCAAATCTTTTGTGTCGCGTATTGAGTTTGTTTGAATTTTCTAATTCCCTTGTAATCCTCTGCATCAGTAAAGGCTACCGGTCTTATCATCAAATCATCATGTACCTTCGAAGATAAATTTGTTAACCGATCCGAAAGTTCGGCTATTTTTTCCGATAGTGTGCTGATTTCCTCCGTATGTTTTTCTCAGCCAAGTTTTAGTGCGTCCATTTGTGTCGTAATCGTATCTACTGTGTGCGTTAAGTTTTCCCGATTTTTTACAAGTTGCGCTACCATATCGGTAGATGCAACTGAGTCAATTTTAGCCTGCAAGGTGGCGTGATTTTCGTGTACGATGGTCGTTTGTTAAACTATGTCTAACTTTTGAAGCTGTTGCTGTCTTTGTCACTGATTTTGTTCCATTATGTCTAACATCTGAAGCATTTGATCAAGTTCTTGAATTAATAGCAATAACAATGCATTAGTGACTGAAACATGTTCCGTTGTGTTTCTCGTCAGTGCGTTTGCACCGGCAACATTTATATTTTGAAAAGCAGAGAATGTCTCTTGACTTAATTGAGAAAAGTGTAATGATGCAAATCCTGAATCTACGGTATTTGCAAAATTTTGTTCTGTTATTTCGCAATCCTAAGGCGAACTGTTACCAACCGATCGATCGACAATACTTCCCTGTTCACTGATTGTTTCAATGGCTACACCACTATTTACTACCTGGTCTGTGTCCCTATGCAGTATTACCAAATTTGTCTTGAACATTCGTCAGTTCATTACTAGGTGGTGCTAACAGGGCTACGTTCGTCGCCACTGTCATTTCTTACTATGCTTCGCAGCCTAGTTTTGCGCTTTTCACTCGCCACAATTATCACACTATTTCACACAATAACACACAAAAAACAATTTGAACAGAAAAAATAAGAAGACACAGTAAAATAACACTGAAAATAATCAATATATGATTAGTTGCAAAAGCGACTGCGAGATACTTAATGCAAATGCACATGCATGCCACAACTGCTTTGTTCATTACAATACAGTACAACAATAAGAAACTACAACTACAAAGGAAATTCTATACATACAATTACGCGCTAGCAGTAAACAATTTTTAATCATGCACTAATTATTCAAACTACAAGGAAACCAGAAGATTCCTGTGAAGTATTCTCTGCTAAGGATCGAGAGATGAAACTTCTTAGTTTGTTTGTCTAACTGAAATAACTGAGTGCAGCTGAACCTGTCTCATTACTTATTTTTCTCAATTCAACACTGACCTACGGAATTTTCCCTGACAAACAACTCAAGCTTTTCCTACTCATTTATTATCCTCAATATACAAGTGCAACGCCGTCTGATTGCTTTAAAAATGACAACCTGACTTGAAATAATTAAAAGAATGGCCCTGAATTAGAAGGAATCCTAACAATAACCCACACTTTTCATAAGTCACTTAACTCACAGAAAACTTCATAACACGGACTACAGCAATTACAGCAAGCAGGAACTACATCCAGCTAAATAAGAGGAGCCTAACTATTAAAGGCTCTTATTACTAGTAGGCATATGTTTAGCAAAAGAAAGATTTTGTTGAAGAGCAAACAATGTATTTAGCAGATTTTACCTCAATCATCTGACATTAAGTTCCCAAAAATTATATAATCGTCAATAATTCCACTACCAAAGCATTAGTCAATACATTAATCATCATTTTACAATGTACGTCCTACCAATACTGGATCTCCATGACGGACATCTGACCAAGCAGACCGCTCGCTAATTGCCGACCGCCGACTGCTAACTGCTAGTCCGTCCAACCACAGAGGACGCAGTGTGTGGTCAGTGATTTTAATGCAGTCTATTGCGCTGCCAACATACAAACGTATGAACGGGCTACTTACAATCTCTAACTGTCATTGCCTCCTGTCTCGCAGTTAGAGTCTCTTTCGTTCGTCCTACTACTGTTGTCTCTCTCATACTGCTACCTCAATCATTTCTTCCCGCTGCTGCTGTGTGTTTTGTCACTATCTCTCTTTCCCTCGTAGCCATTGTCGCAGACTCTTTCTATCACTATCAATGGCTCTCACCCCCTTCTCTTTATTGCTATCCCACTGACACTGTCCCCTTCAGTTTTGTCCTGCCACTGTTTTGTCGCTGTCAATGTTGCACTGTCACTGAGCCCCTCTTTTTGTCTCATACTGCCATCGTCTCCTTTGCTCTTTCTATACTACAACCACTGTCTACTATCTTCCAATATTTATTACTTTACGACTCTTTCCCACGACCACTGTCTCCTTCTCTCTCAGCATAAAAAGCACGATATATTCGCATGTCAAACTTTTTGGGAAAATTTGTAAAGGCAGAAGATAGAATGAAGCAGTTGGGACCCTACTTTTCAGTCAGACGCTTTTAGACTGAAGCATATTCGCCATTTTCGTGCTCTGATACTATACGCCCATTTTTCCTTTGCTTCCTTCCTTTGCCGTGCTATGGCTGGGCATGTCACTCTTATGAAAAGAAAATAAATACAAAGCTAATTTTATACCACAGACCGGTTTTTACCTGCACAAAACTTTTGCGTGTGCTTCAATACTACTTCATTGGGTTCCCAGAACATTTATGATAATAACACTCAAACCTTACAGCATATCTTTCCTTGCTAAGTGACTTTACGAACTACGTTTTCGCATCACACCGTATTTTACGTGTGCAAGCAGGGTATCTCAGAAACTTTAAAAGTTGTTCGAGATCGAGATCTTAGGAATACATCGTAAAAATTTCAGCTATTTGCAACGCGTAGCCGTCTTGGAGCCCGCGACTGCGTTTTGGTATCCAAAAACGCTGTTTTTAGGATGTTTATTGATAACGTATGAAATTTTTTTAAAACGCGAAGATGGCTGCGAAAAAATGGTGAAAAACGCTTTTTTTCGGGTTTTCTCAGGAACTGCCCATGAGCTAAATGGTGCCCCCAGAAGCCCATTAGACGCACAGTAGAGCACATCAACGAATAAGGGAAAAAAAGAAATTGCTCCATTGCTCCATATTCTTTAGCTGGAGGAGTGTGTTATATTCAAACTTAGACCCTGTAATTTAGCATAGTTACAGTGATAGGATCCTTTTGGTGGGTATACAAATGGTCCCTAACCCAAGTACTTTCCGAAACACTTGACCCTACCTTTATACCACTAACAAAACCCAGGGTATGAGCCCCAGTTGAAACCCATTTTTATGCGCGGAGTTTGGAACATATTGGTAGCGCTGAAACGTCCCCTTAGAAAAATTATTGAATTACGTAATTTGATTTTCAAACAGCTGAGCAGAACTGAACGTACTCAGACATTTCGCTCTTTACTTATTCTGATCAACACTAAACTGACACACAATATTTTTAGCGCAACGCAATCTGACTTTCTAAAATCCCTACAAAAGAATGGCCCTGACTAACAATAACCTATACCTTTCAGGAATCACGTACCTCACAAAAATCTTCGTTACTCGAACTACCGCAATACAACGAGCGTCACTACTGCCAGCTAAATAAAAGATTCTAACTACTGAAGGGACTAACTACTGATAGGCATAGTTAGCAAATGAAAGATTTTGATGAAGAACAAACAATGTATTTACCTTAATAGTGTTCAAAAGTCATAACATATATATCAGTTCATGACATCCAGTCTTACAAATTTACTGTCTCTGATGGACACACGTCCAGATCACCCGCTCTCAAAACTCCGCCATGTCTCTCCCCACATTCACCACTGCTGGCGGCTCACCTCCAATTGCTCAACGCTACGCGCTGTTAACAGCCAACTGCCCAACACTACAATAGCAAATTCCAACAATGCAAACCAGCCACAGACTGCACACAGCACAGTCGGTGAGTTTCATATAGAGCGCTACATGGCGTTACCAACATAAAAACCTAAACAGCCTACTTACAGCGCATGATGTCGAATGCTACCCGACGTGAAGGATGAAAACTGGCTTGTTTCACAATATCGAGATTAAAATCGTTCAGATGACCTACGTACCAATTAAATTTCGTCAACGCCTCCTCCCCCCCCCCCCAGTTCAATAACGAGTAGTAAGCGGAAAGAGCGACTGTTGGTATATGTCCGTATAATTTGATTTTCTCTTCGTCTGCATTTCGCTAGAGGTATATTGGAGTAAAGTACCCTCTCAGAATTTTAACAGAAAACGGTTTGACTTTAGCGGTTCTGCTATGCTTACTGTACGGACCTGGGACAAACCACACTGCTCTTCTTTGGATCTTCTCCATCCCTTCTACGAACCCCCTGAGTATGACGAACGATAATCAAGAATTGGCCGAAGAAGGTTTATGTGTGTTACTGCTCTCGAGATGAATTTACCTAGTGAATTCCTCACTGGCACCTGCTTTTGTTTGGTCGCTCCGTTTTAGGCCACTCCGGCCCATGCTCACCTCTGTGCGAGCTGATATTTATGTAGTTTTAAATGCGTTATATTTACAATACAAATACGTACATAGGTGAAGAACATTTGTAGTTTAACCCAGAAAAACCGTACTTTAAGTTTCCTAACGGTTGCTAGCGAGGGATTTACACAAAATGTGATCATTCTACTTCACGTCTCTACACACTGCTCTTATGCGTAATTTTTAAGTCAAAGCTTGCCTCCTTTGTGAGTCATCATTGTGCATTGAGAGATTATATCATCACCGGAAGTGCACGACATTACATTTCTCTATATTTTGAGCTAGCTCCCATTCATTGCAGTTGGTTAATAGGTTTTCGTGACGTAACTTATTACCACATGTAAGTCAGACGGAATTTTCTTATTCAGTGGTATGTTGTTTTTAGTGAAATAACTGAGATTATAGATGACATTAGCACCAGCTTTTCCGAAAGCCATAGTGCCCCATCTTATTTTTTAAAAGCTGCTATTAACTTCACGTGTTTTCAAAAGTGCTTTTATTTCCTCACGATTTGGTAAACGCTGTTCACAAAAAAAAGGACATCCGTTATATTAGTATTTGTCAGAGTTTTCCAAGCGAATATGAAATTTAAATTCTTTTTTGGTATTGTGAAGAGTTTAATTTGCACGAATTTTCGACAACAAGACTTTCTGCAATCTCTAGGCACTGTTGGTCGACCCGGGAGTCATTTTGCATTCTTATGGCGTGCGACGTGTTGGGGAGAGATGTCGCTGTCTCATCGTCACTGGGTTCGTATCCAGCTTCGTGCTATGCCCTCTGTATTTTAAGGACAAAATCTCATACTTTGCTAAGACAAATCCATTGTCTTTGACCACCAACGTATCGACATTCATTGTATTAGTGGCAATACGACTAGCAATATCGGAAGGCTCCTTGGACGGCGAAACACCAACTGTGAATTCTGTCCGCCTCACGAAATCTCGGCGCAGTTAGGATGTGTGGGAGACGCGTCAGTCCCAAGGAAGCTGGCGAGGCAAACCGTACTGGGCGTTTGAGGCTCCGTGTCACGGATTGCGCGATCCCTCCCGCCGGAGGTTCGAGTCCTCCCTCGGGCACGGGTGTGTGTGTTGTTCTTAGCATAAGTTAGTTTAAACAGTGTGTAAGTCTAGGAACCGATGACGTCAGCAGTTTGGTCCCTTAGGAATTCACACACATTTGAACATTTGAAACCGTGCTTTGGACAGGTAGTGTGCGTTACAGGTGGGCGAAACGGTTGTTCCTCAGTAGCAGTGGTTGGATTGTAAGCTATTTAAAAAAAAGACTTTTTTAAACTAATTTTAATAAGTAGCATTTACATGTGCTGCGTTTGGCTGCTAGAGAACAAAGCAAACGGATGCTTTGGTTGATTTCATTATTCTGAAGAAAGTACGCCATGTTTTTTAATACAGAGTATTTTAAAAATAGTCAACCGATATCCCAGATTATATCTTCTACAGGAATAAAAATAGAAACTTAGGATGGGTTTTAACTTACACATCCAAACTAAACGTTTACCTTAGGACTAGCTGGGAGCTGCCAGATTATGTGTTTGGCGATAGCGGTCTCACTGGTGCACCTAGATCGTTTACTCGCTCGCTTTTCATATGGCTTTTTCTGCAAATGGGAGCACATGACGAAAATTTCATTTTTCAGCAGGACTGAGAACAACCGCACTGGCATTTATTAACAGTGGGCTACCTCAACGATGGATCAGCCGAAATGGTGTCTTATTCCTCCATCTTCCTCAAAGCTCGCCTCATCTCAAGGTGTGTAATCTTTCTTTCTTTTTCTTGTCGGCGGCTGTAAAATGCTCCGTTTGCCTCCATTTCTACTAACTTTGGTCGAGTCGCGACTCCGCGTACAAATGCCAATGAATGCAGATATGCTCATATAAATGAAGAACGAGTTAGATTATCGTCTGTCTGTCTGTCAAGTGTGCGGCGGAGAGCACACTGAATATTTGTGAAAGGCGAATGAAAACACCGATCATAAAAGTATTTGTAAAAAGTACACAAATCTTGTATATGCTAGCATTTAAAAGATGTACGTTTGCAAAAGCGGATGGCTCGTCAGAAAATAAAAAAAAATCTTTGTAGACCTATCCGTAACCTCATTTTCATCCATGTACAAGACGTTACCTTGTTAAATCGAGCGAATCTTCTTCACGCATTCTATATTAAAACTTACGTGCAACGACAAAAATTTGCTATCAGCTTCTGGCGGATTAATGATCCATCAGTTCAGCGTTGTCTTTTTTTTTACAGGTCTTCTAATAATCTTAGGGCGGAAAATGCTGTGCCGTTGTGTAAGAAGATTACCTCCGTTATCTTCGACTAACACTCAGACCAGTTGCTGCAGATAAAGTTTGAAGTTAATTTCCTGCTGCTGTGTAGTAGCTGCAGTAAGTATGCCGCTGTACATAGCCACAAAGTAATATTGCATTGTACTTCTGGACAACAGAGGTACGGCGATATCGTATTTATCCGTCGAAACCGGGTAAGCGACTTTCAATTACACTACTGGCCATTAAAATTGCTACACCACGAAGACGATGTGCTACAGATGCGAAACTTAACCGACAGGAAGAAGATGCTGTGATATGCAAGTGATTAGCTGTTCACAGCATTCACATAAGGTTGGCGCCGGTGGCGACAACTACAACGTGCTGACATGAGGAAAGTTTCCAACCGATTTCTCATACACAAACAGCAATTGAACATCGTTGCCTGGTTAAACGTTGTTGTGATGCCTCGTGCAAGGAGGAGAAATGCGTACCATCACGTTTCCGATTTTGATAAAGGTCTGATTGTAGCCTATCGTGGTTGCAGTTTATCGTATCGCTACATTGCTGCTCGCGTCGGTCGAGATCCAATGACTGATGGCAGAATATGGAATCGGTGGGTTCAGGAGGGTAATACTGAACGTCGTGCTGGATCCCAACGGCCTCGTATCACTAGCAATCAAGATGACAAGCATCTTATTCGCATGACTGTAACGGATCGTGCAGCCACGTCTCGATCCCTGAGTCAACAGATGGGGACGTTTGCAAGACAACCACCATCTGCACGAACAGTTGGGCGACGTTTGCAGCAGCATGGACTATCAGCTCGGAGACCATGGCTGCGGTTACCCTTGACGCTGCATCACAGACAGGTGTACTCAACGACGAACCTGGGTGCATCAATGGCAAAACGTCATTTTTTCGGATGAATCCAGGTTCTGTTTACAGCATCGTGATGGTCGCATCCGTGTTTGGCGACATCGCGATGAACGCACATTGGAAGCGTGTATTCGTCATCGTCATACTGGCGTATCACCCAGCGTGATGGTATGGGGTGCAATTGGGTACACGTCTCGGTCACCTCTTGTTCGCATTGACGGCAAATTGAACAATGGACGTTACATTTCAGATGTGTTACGACCCGTGGCTCTACCCGTCATTCGATCCCTGCGAAATCCAACATTTCAGCAGGATAATGCACGACCGCATGTTGCAGGTCCTGTACGGGCCTTTCTGGATACAGAAAATGTTCGACTGCTGCCCTGGCCAGCACATTCTCCAGACTCTCACCAACTGAAAACGTCTGGTTAATGGTGGCCGAGGAACTGGCTCGTCACAATACGTCAGTCACTACTCTTGATGAACTGTGGTATCGTGTTGAAGCTGCCTGGGCAGCTGTACTTGTACACGCCAGCCAAGCTGTTTGACTCAATGCGGGGCTATCAAGGCCGTTATTACGGCCAGAGGTGGTTGTTCTGGGTACTGATTTCTCACGATCTATGCACCCAAACTGCGTGAAACCGTAATCACATGTCAGTTCTAGCATAATATATTTGTCCAATGAATACCCGTTTATCATCTGCATTTCTTCTTGGTGTAGCAGTTTTAATGGCCAGTAATGTAATATATGTCACCTGTACCGGAATAGAGGTAATGAATATACGAATGCAAGTTGTAGATGCATGGATGACGACATATGGAGGTTTGGGTTCGGTGTGAGTCGTGCTCGGATACCCAAAGGTAAAGCGACCGCTCGCGATAAGCGAGAAATCCAGGGTCGAACCCCAGTCCGGCACAAATTTTCATTGTCGTCATTTCTTTACACAGGTAATGGTTGCTCGAATTCGCAACTGCGAATACAGTTCATGAAACTGAGATGACATCACAGCAGATTCCTTCACTAGTGGGCAAGATATTTTGTTCGAGAAAAAATTTGTTAGATAAAGTTACAAATGTGGTAATAAAGTTTTCAGCTAAGTTACAAAAACAGCACGAATTTTCAGCTGAAGGCTGCATGTTATGAGAATATATATTGGTATGTACACTACAATTTGCAATACCTCCAGAAGATCGTGTTCACATGTTAAAAAAAAATGGAAATTTGTGGGAAGTTCTATGGGACGAAACTGCTGAGGTCATTGCTCCCTAGACTTAGACACTACTTAATGTAACTTAAACTAACTTATGCTAATGACAACTCACACACCCATGCCCAAGGGAGGATTCGTACCTCCGACGGGGGGAGCCACGCGAACCGTGGCAAGGCGTCGGAGACCGCACGGTTACCACGCGCGGCCACATGTCAAATGTCAAGATAACGTTTCATAGTAGTATAGATTGCTACAGCGTTAGTGTAGTCCACTACTGTGTAAGGGAATGTGGTTTCTATCCCACACGGATCCGTTTATTCATTTTTTCTGAGGCAAAATCCGTGGTCGCCAAGTCGTATAAGGTAATGGCACGTTAAAGAACTCTCGAGTATTTGTAGAGTCTATAGACCCATAAGCTGACCTGTGAAGTGATCCCACAAAGGGAAATTTTGTGATGCCTATTTAGAATAAATGGTATTTTACACCAATTTTCGAAGTTAAAGCCCATAATCCAACATGTAAAGGGTGTTATTTAATTGTATATACGTTGAGGTGACAAAAGTCATGGGATATCTCCTAAAAGCATGTTGGACCTCCTTTTGCCCTGCGTAGTGAAGTAGCTCGACGTGGTATGCTCTCAACAGTTCGTTGGAAGTCCCCTGCAGAAATATAGAGCCTGGTACCTCTATTGCCGGCCAGTCCATAATTGCGAAACTGTTGCCGGTGCAGGATATTGCGCATTAACTGACCTCTCGACTATTTCCTATAAATGTTCTATAGGATTCATATCGGGCGATCTGGGTGACCAGACAATTCACTTGCACTGTTCAGAAGCTTCTTCAAACCAGTCTCGAACAGTTTTGGCCCTATAACTGAGCCGGTCGGTGTGGCCGTGCGGTTCTAGGCGCTTCAGTCTGGAACCGCGTGACCGCTACGGTCGCAGGTTCGAATCCTGCCTCGGGCATGGATGTGTGTGATGTCCTTAGGTTAGTTAGGTTTAAGTAGTTCTAATTTCTAGGGGACTGATGACCACAGATGTTAAGTCCCATAGTGCTTAGAGCCATTTGAGCCTATAACGCAACGATCTGTCATCCATAAAAATTGGATCGTTGTTTGGGAACTTTAAGTCCATGAATGGCTCCAAAGGGTCTCCATGTAGCCGAACATACCGATTTCCCGGTTCTGTTGGACCAGAGAACCCAATCCAGTCCACACCATTATGGAACCATCCCTAACTTGCACGGTGCCTTCTCGACAGCTTGGGTCCATTGCTTCGTCCGGTCTGTGCCACAATCGGAGCCTACCATCAGCTCCTAGTAACTGAAATTGGGGCTCCTCTGACCAGATCACGGTTTTCCAGTCGTCTACGACCCAACCAACATCGTCACGACGGCAAGGGAAGCGCTGCAGGTGACGTCATGCAGTTAGCAAAGGCTTTCGCGTCGGTCGTCTGTCACCATACCCCATCAACGATAAATGTCGACTACTGCTTTGTCCTTGGTGGGAGGTAATGCTTAAAATTTGTATTCTGGCACACTCTTGACACTGTGGATCGCAGAATATTGAATTCACTAACGATTTCTGAAATGGAACGTCTCATGCGCCTTGCTTCATCTCTCGTTCCTCATTCAAAGTCTGTTATTCCCGTCGTGAGGCCGTAATTACGTCCGTAACATTTTACATGTACCACCCCAGTACAAAAAGACGGCCCCGCCAATGCACCGTCCTTTTACTCCTAGAGTTCGTGATGCTACCGCCATCTGTAAATGTGCATATCACTACCTCATGATTTTTGTCACTTAAGTGTAATGCTACTAGACAATGTACACTTTTATAATTTGACGAAATTAAAAAAGAAAATGGAAAAATTAAATCATTAATACACTAATGGCCATTAAAATTGCTACAGCACGAAGATGTCGTGCTACAGAGGCGAAATTTAGCCGACAGAAAGACGATGCTGTGATATGCAAATGATTAGGTTTTCAGAGCATTCACATAAGGTTGGCGCCGGTGGCTACACCTAAAACATGCTGAAATGAGGAAAGTTACCAACCGATTTCTTATACACAAACAGCAGCTGACCGGCGTTGTCTGGTGAAATTTTGTGATGCCTCGTGTAAGAAGGAGAAATGCGTACCATCAGGTTTCCGACTTTGATAAAGGTCGGATTGTGGCCAATCGCGATTGCGGTTTACCGTATCGCGACATTACTGCTCGCGTTGGTCGAGATCCAATGACTGTTAGCAGGATATGGAATCGGTGGGTTCAGGAGGGTAATACGGAACGCCATGCTCTTTCCATGGCGTTCCTCGTATCACTAGCAGTCGAAATGACAGGCATCTTATCTGCATGGCTGTAACGGATCGTGCAGCCACGTCTCGATCCCTGAGTCAACAGATGTGGACGTTTGCAAGACAACAACCATTTGCACGAACAGTTGGACGACGTTTGCAGCAGCACGGACTATCAGCTCGGAGACCATGGCTGCGGTTACCCTTGACGCTGGATCACAGACAAGTGTACTCAACGACGAACCTGGGTGCACGAATGGCAAAACGTCATTTTTTCGGATGAATCTAGGTTCTGTTTACAACGTCGTGATGGTCGCATCCGTGTTTGGCGACATCGCTGTGAACGCACATTGGAAGCGTGTATTCGTCATCGCCATACTGGCGTATCACTCGGCGTGATGATATGGGGTGCCACTGGTTACACGTCTCGGTCACCTCCTGTTCGCATTGACGGCACTTTGAATAGTGGACGTTACATTTCAGATGTGTTACGTCCCGTGGTTCTGCCCTTCATTCGATCTCTGCGAAACCCTACATTTCAGCAAGATAGTGCACGACCGCATGTTGCAGGTCCTGTACGGGCCTTTCTGGATACAGAAAATGTCCGACTGCTGCCCTGGCCAGCACATTCTCCAGATCTCTCACCAATTGAAAACGTCTGGTCAATGGTGGCCGAGCAACTGGTTCGTCGCAATACGCCAGTCACTACTCTTGATTAACTGTGGCATCGTGTTGAAACTGCATGGGCAGCTAGCTGTACCTGTACACGCCATCCAAGCTCTGTTTGACCCAATGCCCCAGCGTACCAAGGCCATTGTTACGGCCAGAGGTGGTTGTTCTGGGTACTGATTTCTCAGGATCTATGCACCAAAATTGCGTGAAACTGTAATGACATGTCAGTTGTTGTATAATATATTTGTCCAATGAATACCCATTTATCATCTGCATTTCTTCAAAAATGTTCAGATGTGTGTGAAATCTTATATTACTTAACTGCTAAGGTCATCAGTCCCTAAGCTTACACGCTAGTTAACTAAAAGGACAAACACACACACCCATGCCCGAGGGAGGACTTGAACCTCCGTCGGGACCAGCCGCACAGTCCCTGACTGCAGCGCCTTAGACCGCTCGGCCAAATCCGCGCTGTATTTCTTCTTGGTGTAGCAATTTTAATGGCCAGTAGTGTACATTCATCACAATTTACTGAAGTACATATGAACAACTACAGAAAAATATACATGTTAGCATTTAAAATTACAAATTCTAACTGTAAGAAAACGTGTTCGTCATTCAGATGCAAGATAACAAAATGAACGCATCAACCAAGCAGGTTTTACCTATACCATATTCAAATACTATTTTGTTACGCTGTTCAGTCAGAAGACTGGATTGATGCAGCATGCACGGTAGGCTACCCTGTGTAAACCTACATTGATACTAACCTGCTCACTCCCTTGAAGTCTTCATCTCCCTCTACATTTTTTACTTATTTCTCTTCTTTCCATTACAGAGCTGAAAATTCCTTAATGTTTCATTATGTGTCCCATCCATCGATCCCATCTGTTACTCAAGTTGTGCCGTAAATTTGTTTTT
Organism: Schistocerca cancellata; assembly: GCF_023864275.1. NCBI lineage: Eukaryota > Metazoa > Arthropoda > Insecta > Orthoptera > Acrididae > Schistocerca > Schistocerca cancellata. The sequence continues at coordinate 1,137,429,604 of NC_064626.1, read as the reverse complement.
CCCCAGTCAGATCAGTACTTCCTCATTGGTTACTCTACATATCCATCTAATTTTCAACGTTGCCATGTAGAATCACGTTTCAGAAGTTTCTGTTCTGATGTGTGAACTACTTATCGCCCACTTTTCACTTCCATACAAGGCTATATTCCATACAAATGTCTTCTGGAAATAGTTCCTAACATTTAAAGTTGTATTCGATTCTAACAAATTTCTCTTTTTCAGAAACGCTTTTCTGGATATTGCCACATAACATTTTGTATTCTCTGTATGTCTGCCACTCTCAGCAATATTGCTGCCCAGATAGTAAGCCTACCCACTACTTTTAGTGTCTCATTTCGTCATGAGATTCTATTAGCGTCACCTGATTTATTTCAATTACATTCCCTTACTCTTGTTTCATTTTTGTTGGTACTCATAATTTCTTTTCAAGATACTTCTCATTCCTTTCGACTGCTCTTCCAAGTCCCTTGCTGTCTATGACTGAACTGTCAAGTTTCTATTTCTTTTCCCTGAGTTTAAATCTTCTTTCTGACTCTCTTCGGTTCTCCTTACTGCTTGTTCAATCTACAGACTGAATAACATTGGAGAAAGCCTATGACCTTACGTCAATCCTTTATCAGCTGCAGTTTCCCTTTCATGAACTACATCTCTAATTCAAGTCGTACACAGTTCCACAAATAATCAGCCATGAAATTTCAGTTTTAAATAATATTATTAGATAATTAGTTTGGGCCCTTCTTTATACTGCTGAACCTTAGATTTCTTAAAATATCACTTTCAATATTGAGGGATGCCGAAAATTTGAGTCTGTCCTCTAATATGGAGGTTCGAAGCCTGTTTTTGATCAATGTCAGTTTTGGAAATGACCCTTTTCCACAACAGTTAGTTATCCTATCAGTTGATTACTTAAAGATTTAACTGCATAAACAAATACAAAAATTGCGCTACCGTCTTTTACAATTATGAGGGCGGAACGTAGTATAAAATCTTTCCAAATTGCAATTTTGAAGTGGAGTTTCTTTTAAGATTTCCAGCAGCTTACATGAATTACAGAGTCATCATTATTTCACCCTCACTGATTTGCCTAAAACACATTTGATCGTAAAAAGATCGGACACACCATTTCCGAGAGAAGTGTCTGAAGAGGAGAACTGAAACACCTTTAACAGCAACTCCGTTTTATCCTCAATATTATTTAAAATCTGCGAATATGTAGCTATGTATTTGTTTCTTTGCTGGAGTTTTATGAATGTTTCCGTGGTAATAATGCAAGGAAAAATTGCGAGTTTGAGAATGTGGAACTGAAGGAAAAAATAGGTTGTCAATAGTTTTGCTTCTCCAGTACATGTGCACAGTGTTTCATCAGTTATTTTGAAGAATATAGAACAGTCTTTCAGTTTCTCGTGGGCTTTGAAAATGAGGGTAGAGTGCAGCGATATTGGTAGACTAATTGTTAAACGTAGGTGGATCATAGGAAAATACAGTTATCTATTTCATCCTTTTTTACTTCGTTGCCATTCAATATCCCATTTACTTCTATAATCTTTTCTTAGTTTTTCCATTCTTGCGATTGTAGGTGTGTCGTGAGATTTAACATTTTACCGAAGTCTCTTAGCCGCCTATTTCGAGAGTGAATTACTACTTTAGGTTGCATCCAGTGATCAGTTCTCCGTGTAGCATCTAGTTTACTACAATTTCGCGCAGTTTTTCCTTACTGGGCCGCTTCTAGGCATATACGGTATGTACCGTAATTGATTCTCAATAGTGCAGTCGAACAATGACGTCCTAACACCAGTTAGTGTGTAATACATTTTTTATGTCGAGAGTCAAATGTCATTTCCCGCACTAGAAGTCTATACTTTGCAAGTAGTCATGTACTTCGCTACAGTTTGTAGGCACTCCGGATATCCCATATAAAACCGCAGTTTCCGCTAACAGCCTCATGTGGAAGGGGAACAGATGAAAACGAGGCAGATGGAAAACAAGTAAGTAAACTATTTATTATTTCAAAAGTACTCGTCATAACTGTTAATACATTTATCGCAGTGTGAGAGAAGACGGTCGGTGCCTTCATAGAAAAATGCTTGCGGTTGCCTACAGAAGAATGTTTCTACGATTACCCACGCTTGCACCTCTTCGTCCTAATGTCTTTCTGCAGGTCTCTAAAAATACGGGGATCACAGGGGGAGAGATCGGGACTGGGCAGGGAATGTATGAGGGCGTCCCACAGAAGCTTTTGCAGCGTACTCGAAGCAACATTGGCAACATGTGGGCGCGCTTTAATTTGAAATAATGAACTGTTTTCATACTTTTTTTTCCATCCGTGTCGAGTTCATTTGACTCTTAAATTGCAGAGCAACAAATAACGGTTGTGTTTGATAGCAATTTTTTGTTTAGAATGTAGTACTCCATCAAAACTGCTAAGAAAAGCAACTTTTTTGTGCAAATTCTGCGCAATGCCGATGTCCCACTTTGATAAGTCTTCACTAATAATAAAAAATTGTCCCCTCTCGGTGCTGTATTCACTTAATACTCTTGGTGCCCGAGATATGACAGAAAGTAATTGCTATTACGAGGTGGCTGCCTTGCACGCAGCAACAATACAGCTTTGTCACAGGCCCAATTAGGGTAAGGCAACAGCTATGGCAAAAGATGGCTGGACACATAGATTAGCAACAATTCATATAAATTTATTACTATGAACTGTGCAGTACTTAAGTTGGCTGTGAAGATAACGTGTATCAAAGTAGTTAAATGTTCGATTTCACAGATCAGTCTTTGAACACAGGTTGTAATGGTCGCCTGGTCGTAGATATAGCTAATTGCTATAATCGCACTATTTCACTCCCATTTACGGAGCTTGTTAGCACTTGATGTTAGGTTGGCGCCATTAAAATGCATTGTGTTGTGGTAATCGCTGCTACTTGCTGGATCGCTGCTGTGTCTCGGTGCTGATGCTGGCTCTAAATCTGGTTGTCTAGGGTTAAAAACATGAGGTCCCGTGTTTTTTATATGCTTTTGATGATAAAGAACGAGCGAAACCAACAAATATGTAAACTTCAAATATTTATTACTCTGGTGGCCATCTTAATTCCACTGTCCACCAAAGACCATGACACAACACAAAGTAGTATTTCCGTTACATGTTCTTTGCATTGTTTATCCACCTCAAACAATAACACACAAACACCAAAGTGACATTCCGACTGCCTCTCGACCCTTCTTGCTGCTCGTATTTATAACATTGTCAAAGAACTACTAAAAAGAGATATAGTTTATAAGTCACATGTACATCTGTTATCATAATTTGTGCAGAAAAGTTATTAATTTGCATCGAGTGACATAATTTAACACGTTATTAAAATGACAGACAGATTTGTTGACTTGACAGAATAATTTTCTGTTACAAAAAGGCCGTTTTTTAGAAGTTTGTCAATTGACTTCTCTAATTTGCATAAATAAGTAAATAACATGAATTATTAAGAATTACATTGGTTTTCGTCTAAAATAGGATTGATCACGTGAATACGGAGTGAAAACGCTCCTAGTGAACAAATAGGTTTCACTGGGTGATTTTTATTTAAGGAGATCCAAAATACCTAAGTTGGCCACTATTTTTCGTACTTCATATTAATTATTTAAGATGAACTTAGTGTTTTTACATGATGACATTTGCTGTATCAGTGATCAAGTTATATAAACTTTTGTGTGGGTCAGTTACTCAGTATAATTTAATGGTTTGACTGTTTATGCAGACATGTTATGCAATCATTGTTAACATACACAATAACTTTTCTATAATCATAAATACTCGTTAAACTGGTTGAATTTGGATGGTATCACATACTTCGGTACAGTAAAGCCTTTAATATGTTCCGTTACAAGGTCTAGCCCTGAATCCAGTGAACAATAGGGAATACACTGTCCAGTCACATCAATGTGACCACCTGTCTAAAGCCCGAATAACCACATTTTGCAGAGTGCACCGCTGCGAGATATGCAGGAAGCAAGTCAGTAAGGTTCTGGAAGGTAATGATAGGGAAGTGAAGCCATGAGGACTTCAGTTCCGTGCCCATCTGCGCTACGTTTCACGGTTGAGACTCCGTGGCGTGAACAGCCCCACCGAGGTGGTCCACAGATCCTCGGTTACGTTTAAATCCGGGGACTTTGGTGGTCAAGAAAGTATGGTAAACCTATCCTGGAGCTCTTCGAACCACGCACGTGCCACGTTGCACTGTCGAGCTCTTAGATGCATTGTGCTGACGAAAGGATGGACATGGTCCACAAAGACAGATGCACACTCGATGCAGTGTGCCATCCGGAATGACGACATCACCCAGAGAATGCCACTAAAACATTCCCCAGGTCATAACGCTCTATCTTCAGGCCTGGACACTTCTGTCGATTGTTGCACGCTATTTGCGTTCAGCTGTTTGACGCCGTACACGCCAACGGCCGTCTGTCCGACGGAGCATAAGACGTGATTCATCTGAAAAGATCACCCATCGCCTCTCAGTGGGCGTAGCCTTCATCGCCAATGAACAGCAGTCAGCATTAGTGCATGAATGAGACATCTGCTGCAGATACCCTTACGCAGCTACGTTCGCTGAACGGTCGTTGATAAGACATTGTTGGTAGTCCCTTGGTTCATCTGGACGGTCAGTTGCTCAACAGTTGGACCTCTCTTCGCCAGTACACATCTCCGCAGCCGTCGTTCAGCCCTGCCAGAAATGGCTCTTGGAGCACCAAAGTTACCTCGGCGCCGGTTTTGGATAGCGCCATTTTCTCATGCACACTGCACTTTAACCACGGCGACATGCAAACAGTTGACAAACTTAGCCATTTCGGAAATGCTTTCATCCTTGGTCCGGAAGCCAATCGCCATGATACTCTTTTGGAGGTGAGGTAAATCGCTCCTTTTCCACATTAGGGCATTGGTTACGCTGTTTTACTGGTCTCCCAGACACGCTTATATTCTCTCCACTGCCAGTGCTGCCATGTGCCGTCTGTGCGTGGTTGTTGCACGTTGACATCAAACATAGGCGGTGGTCACATTAATGTGACCGGACCTTGTATGATTAGCTAGATAGCCGGTTGGGCTCTTCTGGGTGGCGACGGTAGAAAAGTCCTGAACGGTCTTGTGGACAGTCTTGATCTTGTCGAACTAACTGTTGATACTCTCTATTCGAGTGGAGCGTCCACTTCTGTCCGCCTTTGGTGGATGGGAGTTTATTTGGGAACCATTTGCATGACGTTAGGTGGAAGCGTAATGCAGTTCGTGTTGTGTGGCTCCTCTATGACGTCTGACCATAACTACGCTGTGCTCGTTTTGAGGTTGGTCTTACCATTTAAAGCCCTCTATGTGTATAGCTGTGCATAGTATCTTCTGACGGACGCAGCAAGTATATTCAGCTCGGTGCGTCCAATTCAGGGAAACGTCGAAAGATATGTTCTCAACTTTCACATTGTTTTCGGACTTTGTGAATGTAACAGTGCTTTCTTTGTGTTTTCCTCGTTAAGTTAGGCGTAATAAAAAAGTCCTTCAGGGAAATGGTAAAGGTGAAGTACAAATATAATCAAGAAATATGAAGAACAAAACTCTAAAACCGAGCGAGCTGGTGCAGTGGTTAGCACACTGGACTCGCATTCGGGAGGACGACAGTTCAAACCCGTGCCCGGACCATCCTGATTTAGGTTTCCCGTGATGTCCCTAAATCACCTCAGGCAAATACCGGGATGACACCTTTGGAAGGGCACGGCCGACTTCCTTCCCTAATCCGATGGACCGATGACCTTTCTGGTTAGTCTCCTCACCCCCAGATCAACCAACTAACCAAAACTGTAAAGGTAGCTATAATTCAGCGTTTTACTGAAAATCCCTACCAAATCGGTAAGAACATATGATGAGAGATACGTCAGTTTAAAGAAAAATCTCCGTGTTCACGATAAACTGCGTAAGTATAGAATAATAAATCTTAAGCTGTCAATTTGGAAGGAAGAGGGTGACCCATACATTAGAGTTGGCAGATATGGAAAGTGAAAACTGTCGCTAATCCAGATCCAACAGCCTTTGTCTGAGACAGGTGAATAAAAAGCTGCATCACATCAAACCTTGCTGTACCCTCCTCTGCAGTACACACTTGTCACTTGAAAAGATGATGACATCGTGACAGTTTCCAAAAGATCATAAGTCTGTCAAGGGCGAGAGATTAAAATTCTGTGTTACTTGTTGTATGAATGTGAAGAGGTCAGTTAGGCTAAAAGAAATGCTCAAAGTATCTTTTAAAATAACAGTAGCAGATGTTTTTGCGAGAAATACCGTTTACATTGAAATGTTGGAGAAATTAAGTGCATACTGTCAGCAAAAGCATAATAAAACACTTCGAACTGAGTGTGCTCTTCCTCGCCAGCCAGCAAGGATTTTGAAAACATTGATTTTAAGAAACTCAGTTTGCGCCCTTCTCAGGAGAGGCTGAAAGCCGCAGACTAAGAAAAATAGAGGGCTGCCGCGGAAAACTGGAGGTCTGTACGTCACCCCCGTCAGTGTCTTCTGGTGAGACTATTGCTGCTGCTGTCGTTTAACGCTTCTTGGCGGTAACTGGTATTGAGGGTTTGAGGTGCTGTGAATCTACACTTTGATGATTGGTGATACATTGTACGTCCCCCTTCCTTTCTTTCTGCATTGTGTGACAGCAGGTAGTTACATGTATCTGCTGCTCCTCCACGACTCTCATGTCCAACGTTTTGCCAGATCATGTACCCAGGTAGTCACCTACATTGACAAGTTCACGTGCTGTAAGCCCAACCTTTGTGACATGCTCAACGACAAGCTGTTCTAACACTTTCCTGACGACCAGAGGCTGTGTGGTACTGGAGTGCAAAACTCAAACGTCTCTCGAGGGTGATTTACGTATTGTGTGCAGCCGATCTTCTTCTCAGGACAGGTGGCTGCGTCGATCTACACAATGATTCTTCTCCGAGGATTTCGTGCTGATTAGGGAAAAGATACTGAACTACTTCTCTACTTCTGAAACGATTTCTTACTCTCGGAATACCTTCATATCAACTTCGTTATATTTTCTTCCTCACAATATAACAACCACACAAATTTCATATGCGCTTTTAAGTCTCGCAAATCAACCCCGTCTGGAAAACTTAAGTACTTAACATACACTATTGGCCATTAAAACAGCTACACCAAGAAGAAATGCAGATGATAAACGGGTATTGATTGGACAAATATATTATACTACAACTGACATATGATTACATTTTCACGCAATTTGGGTGCATAGATCCTGAGAAATCAGTACCCAGAACAACTACCTCTGGCCGTAATAACGACCTTGACATGCCTGGGTATTGAGTCAAACAGAGCTTGGATGACGTGTACAGGTACAGCTGCCCATGCAACTTCAACACGATACCACAGTTCATCAAGAGTAGTGACTGGCGTATTGTGACGAGCCAGTTGCTCGGCCATCATTGACCAGACGTTTTCAATTGGTGAGAGATCTGGAGAATGTGCTGGCCAGGGCAGCAGTCGAACATTTTTTGTATCCAGAAAAGCCCGTACAGGACCTGCAACATGCGCTCGTGCATTATCCTGCTGAAATGTAGGGTTTCGCAGGGATCGAATGAAGGGTAGAGCCACGGGTCGTAACACATCTGAAATGTAACGTCCACTGTTCAAAGTGCCGGCAATGCGAACAAGAGGTGACCGAGGCGTGTACCCCATGCCACCCCATACCATCACGCCGGGTGATACGCCAGTACGGCGATGACGAATACACGCTTCCAATGTGCGTTCACCGCCATGTCGCCAAACACGGATGCGACCATCATGATGCTGTAAACAGAACCTGGATTCATCCGAAGAAATGAGGTTTTGCCATTAGTGCACCCAGGTTCGTCGTTGAGTACACCATCGCAGGCGCTCCTGTCTATGATACAGCGCAAAGGGTAACCGCAGCCATGGTCTCCGAGCTGATAGTCCATGCTGCTGCAAACGTCGTCTAACTGTTCGTGCAGATGGTGGTTGTCTTGCAACGTCCCCATCTGTTGACTCAGGGATCGAGACGTGGCTGCACGATCCGTTACAGCCATGCGGATAAGATGCCTGTCTGCTTGACTGCTAGTGATACCAGGCCGTTGGGATCCAGCACGGCGTTCCGTATTACTCTCCTGAACCCACCGATTCCATATTCTGCTAACAGTCATCGGATCTCGACCAACGCGAGCAGCAATGTCGCGATACGAAATTCCGCAATCGCGATAGGCTACAATCCGACCTTTATCAAAGTCGGAAACGTGATGGTACGCATCTCTCCTCCTTACACGAGGCACCACAACAACGTTTCACTAGGTAACGCCGGTCAACTGCTGTTTGTGTATGAGAAATCGGTTGGAAACTGTCCTCATGTCAGGCGCCGGTGTGGCCGTGCGGTTAAAGGCGCTTCAGTCTGGAACCGCGTGACCGCTACGGTCGCAGGTTCGAATCCTGCCTCGGGCATGGATGTGTGTGATGTCCTTAGGTTAGTTAGGTTTAATTAGTTCTAAGTTCTAGGCGACTGATGACCTCAGAAGTTAAGTCGCATAGTGCTCAGAACCATTTGAACCATTTGTCCTCGTGTCAACACGTTGTAGGTGTCACCACCGGCGTCAGCCTTGTGTGAATGCTCTGAAAAGCTAATCATATCACAGCATCTTCTTCCTGTCGGTTAAATTTCGCATCTGTAGCACGTCGTCTTCGTGGTGTAGCAATTTTAATGGCCAGGAGTGTATATCACTACAGTCTCTTTTGATTTTAATAACCCTTGTCAAAAAAGTTCTTGCTCCTAACAAGTCAAACAACAGAGCATATCCATGTCTAGATAAAACATATTTCATTTGCCCCTGTAACAATCCTCAAGACACCACACACCATGGAACTTATCCAGATACTCTTTGACTTTTTGATATAGCTTCTAGGGTGCTGCTTGTAACCACTTGTCGGAGCTGCTCGTATGACATAGCTCCTGGCTCTTCGTGACAGTTGTCCATCCTGCACACACAGACATGTGTGGCAAAGTAAAAGGCTCTCTCACCCTTGTCATTAAAATATAGGGTGTTCGAGACGGTGCAGAGCCAAGTGTTTCTAAAATTTACCCCGAAATTGTCGAAGCGCTACACTGTTTGTGCATCTTCCTTTCTTTCCCAACTTTTGAAAGCTGTGGCTGCAAGTCGCTGCTGTGCATTGTCAATCGACTTCACTTGAGGCAGCTGTAACTATTGCCACATCATGTGACACAGCAGTCAGCATGAAAGAGGAACTGAAGTGGTGGAAAACAAACATTTTTTGTATAGCTGGTGACAAATTGTTTGTGTAGCTTACCTTCTGCATCTGCAACAGCAAGTAGCTGCATGTTTCTGCTGAGCCAGTAAAACTGTCTGCAGCTGAGGCTGTTACCACTGTTGCTGCTCCTTGCGTCCAAGCTGTCAGTAATATTGTGGGGTTCGATAGCTGTGAATCTAACATTTGTTTAAGCAGTTTCAATACTGCGTTGGCATAAAGGACCCGCAAATCAAATTATTTATTAAGGTTTCCGTCACAGTTGCATGTAATTCTTCTCATAGGTGACTATTTTCGAAGGCTCGTGTTCATTTTCAAAAATTACCTATCAGGAGGTACAAAATTAATAAACAAATGGTTCAAATGGCTCTGAGCACTATGCGACTTAACTTCTGAGGTCATCAGTCGCCTAGAACTTAGAACTAATTAAACCCAACTAACCTAAGGACAGCACACACATCCATGCCCGAGGCAGGATTCGAACCTGCGACCGTAGCGGTTGCTCGGTTCCAGACCGGAGCGCCTAGAACCACACGGCCACTCCGGCCGGCCATTAATAAACAAGTAAAATACAAAATTTTAAAATACACAAATAGTTTTCTAACAATGTAAAATGCAGGATGGAATAAATAAGATAGCGGAGAGGCTGAGACACAGACAGGCACAACAAAAAGTCTGTCACAAAACAGGCTTTTGGCCAACACGGTCTTTGTCAAAAATAGACGACAGACACATACACCTGCTAACGTCAAACGCAGCTCACACACACATGACCATGGTCTCTGGCGGCTGAAGCCAGAGTACAAGCAGCCGCAAAAGCAGTGCATGATGGGAGAGACATCTGGGTTAGGGCAATGATGAGCCTGGGGTGGGGCAGGGGTGGGATACCAGGGTAGGGGTGTGGGACGGTGAATTACTGCCTGGAAGCGTGCAGGGAAGCTATGGAGAGAGAGTAGGGCAGCTAGGTGCAGTACTGTGATTAGAAACAGAGGGGGGTATGGGGGTACTGGAAAAGGAGAGAAGTAAAAGGATGGATGCATTGGTGGAATAGGGGGCTGTGTAGTGCTGGAAAGGGAACATGAAAGGGGCTAGATGGCTGAGGACAATGACTAACGAAGGTTGAGTCCACAAGGGTTACGGAAACATAGGCTGTATCGCAGGAAGAGTTCCCACCTGAGTAATTCAGAAAAGATGGTGCTAGTGGGAAGGTTCCATATGGCACAGGCTGTGAAGCAGTCATTGAAATGAAGAATATCATATTGGGCAGCGTCCTCAACAAGTGGTCCAGTTGCTTCTTGGCCATAGTTTGTCGGTGGCCATTCATGCAGACAGACAGCTTGGTTGTCATGCCCACATAGAATGTAGCACAATGGTTGCAGCTTAGCTTGGCTAACATCCAATCTGAACCTAGCTGCCCTACTCTCTCTTCACATCGTCCATGCATGCTCCCCAGCAGGATTTCACCCCCTACCGTGGTATCCCCTCCCCCTCCCCACTCCAGCCTCCTCCTTACCCCCAGCCAGTTGCCTCTCCCATCATGCACTGCTGCTGCTGCTCATAGTCTGGTTTCAGCAGCTGGAGACTATGGTCATGTCTGTACAAGTTGCGTTCACGTGAATGGGCGTGTGTGTCTGTCATCCAGTTTTGATAAAGACCTTGTTGGCTAAAAGCTTATCTTGTGACAGAGTTTTTTTGTTGTGCCTATCTGCGTCTCAGCATCTCTGCTATATGGTGAGTAGCATTTAGCCTTTTCATAATATTCTTACAAATAGGTTTCTAACATTCTGTATGCATAGACTACAATAGTGCAATAATCCTTTATGACATACCTGTGTTTGCCTATACATTATTCCCATAGAATATTCAGAAGTTTTGTCGAAAGATTTGTTCATACATCATGTCAGTTCTACAGATGTGATGTGGCTGCAACGTAATTGCAGTGGTACATTCAAAACTGGACAGGCGTCTTCAGTTTTTGACAGGCACCTGATGTCGTTTATCATGTATTCATGTTCGCTGTCTTTCTAGAGATTATAAACTTAAAAAGAAATACATTGATACTCTATTTATGAAGGCCCCAGGCACTGTCGCACTGTTTTACAAAATATTAACATGCACAGCCTTCAGCTGACTGCTGGAGTGAATCATAGGTCATTTTCAAAAGGAGCAAAAAAGTTTTACTGTATTTGAAGTCGGACTGATCAATCGTCAGTTTGTCCAGCTCCTTTATGTACCAATTATTTATTTCTCATTCCTCAAGTACATTCAGTTTCACTCCCTTAGGTGCTACATATAAAATTTTCATAGTGTTTTCAGTACTACATGCTGCATGCTTTGTGCTTTGCAAATGATGGCCAAATGCAGTCTTGGTGTACAGACCAATACGTTTTTTTGTACCGAATTACAAACGTCTGACCAGTATGATCTACATAAAAACGATCTCACGTTTCACACTGTAGTCTGTACTCGACAGATGCATAATTATTTCCAAACTTTCTTTCACTTTTTACTGTTCCATGTGTTGGCATACAATCAAATCACATTTATGACGTTGATATGATGTAAAAAGAAATGTTAAATCTTTTGAGCGTTCATGGGGAATTATGTACAATCAAACATTAGAGGTACATGTACATCATAACTGATGTATTTTACTATGGTAAACTACACATAGAGAATGTTGGAAAACTATTTTACATTTCCAAAATGTTCAAATGTGTGTGAAATCTTATGGGACTTAACTGCTAAGGTCATCAGTCCCTAAGCTTACACACTACTTAACCTAAATTATCCTAAGGACAAAGATACACACCCATGCCCGAGGGAGGACTCGAACCTCCGCCAGGACCAGCCACACAGTCCATGACTGCAGCGCCTAGACCGCTCGGCTAATCCCGCGCGGCTTACATTTCAAAGTTTTGTATATTATGTTCTTATTAATTTTATACCTCCTGAAAATTTGTTCAAGTGTTTGAAACTGGGCACCAATAATACCTTATGTGTAAATGTAATGGAAACCTTGATAAATAATAACATTTGGTTGAGGTTCAGTGACAAATCGTATATGTGCCATATTTTCTTTTCCATTTTGTGGTTGCAGTGCTGCATGTTGGCTGCATGTCTCTGACAAGCCCTCATGGCTGTATGCTATTGAGGCTGCTGCCATTGTTACCACATCATTTCTCTGAGTAATCATCGATACTGAGAGGTTTATGTCCTGCAAACCAAATCTTTCTTCAATGCTTCATTTGTCTTCCTTTATATTTCACTTTGATTCAGTAGGCAGCTGCATGTGTTGCTGCACTTCCAAGGCTGACCACTGGCGAGACTGCTCCCACTGTTGCCTCCTCACAAGTCTGAGAAGTCGCCACAGTTGAGAGGTACAGGTGCCATGTACCGTATCTCTAATTGATCGTGTGCAAAACTTTACATCTATATCTTTTCTTCTCCACTGTTGGCACCAGGTAGCTGAATGTCTCTACTGCGACCCTATGGTCGGCCGCTGCCACTGCTGCCACATCGTGTGTCTCCGCCAACCTCACCGCCGTCGCCGCCGCCGCTGGAATCGCCCCCATTCTCACCATCAGAGCTGCAGGAGCTGGTGTTGCCACGCCGCCCAGCATCAACCCACTTGAAATCGGCCCCTGACGAGGAAAACTGCTCATCCTCATTATCGTCGGCCAGCTCGCTGCCAGCTATTCTGTCAACAGGTGTGGACACTACCAGCAGTGACGAGTGAGTACTACAGTACACCGCTGCAGTACGCAAGTGCACAATTTTGTAAAATTATTGTTGTGTCCCTACACTTACCTCCCTAAATTATACAATAGGTGAGGTACCTGCCAATATACAAGTAGTTTGGATTACAGAACTGTACCAGATTTTTGACTTCAGGAATTCTGTACGGTGGAAAACCCCTGTATGCTGCAACAGCCCGTCATGGTATAAAATCAGAAAGGTCCTAGATAAGTTCCTGGAGGGAAATTACTTAACAGACATTTTTGGGGAGTAACGTGTCATGCAAATATGCTTTTGAGGGCCGCAGTGTTTGGCCACCATTCACTGAAAATTACTTGCACATTCCTTCACCCATTTAACTGGAAATTTTCATGCTAAAATATCACGTATGGTGTGATCCGTAAGAAGGGCAGTACCTGAAGGTCTAGAGCCTCCATGAAGTAGTGTTTGCTGCCAACAATGCTTTCAAGGCGGGGGAGCAGAGATTGAATTTGGTTTCACGTGGCACCCTAAACCATGAGGCCTAATATTGGTCACGGTACCGCTCTACGATGGAGGCATCCAGAGAGCAGTTAACGTAGTAATGTTTGTCACATGGATAGCTCCATCACTGAAGAACAGGCTGGCGCATCAGACTCATTGTGACCCCTCCCCCATCTCGAACGAAAAGAATGTTCATTTGTTTTCCATAAATCCAGAGCAATTAAAACAATACGACTCTGCTTAGATCATTGGGCAGCCAAGGTGCTAAGATCGTCAACACTGTCTCTATATAATGTGCCCACAGAATCTTGGCAATAACATGGAATGGAAATGAAGTCCCATGCTTCTTTACAGAGCGTAGGGGAACGATGCGGAAGAACCGCACCGCCATACTAGGCAAGGTCCTAATGGAGGTGGTTTGCCGTTGCCTTCCTCCGACCGTAATGGAAATGAATGATGATGATGAAGACGACACAACAACACCCAGTCATCTCGAGACAGGAAAAATTCCTGACCCCGCCGGGAATCGAACCCGGGACCCCGTGCTCGGGAAGCGAGAACGCTACCGCGAGACCACGGGGGCGGACGGCAATAACATATGACTCCTCATATTGCAAAATACTGACTCTCAGTCATCACTGGGCTACTCTTAATTAAACATAATGGGGTGGATTTTGAGGCATAATTTCGAACTGGAATTACATATCATTCTCTTACACAGTCGAATTAGTCTGTTTATAATATAGTTGTTGGATTAATGTGAAATACACATGTATACATATTCTCATGAAATTTCGCAACCTTAACTCTAGATGGCACATGATACTACTCTTGTCATATGTACCTCACTGTGTAAGTATCCTGAACTATCTGTATATGAACTAGGAATCGAATGAAGAGTGCAAGTGTAGCACGTTCTAACGAGGAAGTTTTTAAGTGTGAGGTTGGAAGTTCAATCTTTAGTAAGGCTCGTTTGGAAGCGTTGTGTTCACAGTTATGGCAGGAAAAATATTAGCTGCTGATGATTCACCATGTGCATCAGGAGGGCGACAGAAAATGAGGGTTCAGTAGGTGCAGAGATCCACCTTCTATAGGATGTATTCACAAAATAGACATCGTTGACATTCAAGATATGTTAAAAAACCATTAACTTGCACCAAGAACACGGAATGGGAAATGGCAAGCCACAGTGATCACAAAGGTTCGCACCATCAAGATCGAAGGTGAACTCCTTGTGAGCTATAAATCGTGCGTAGCGTTCAGCTAGGTATCCACTCTTCAAGTATGGATATAGAATCATACTGATGTAACTAGGTGATGTGAACTGATGAAATGTGATGGCATGAAACCGAATGTTAAATAGTCTGTCATGGAACTTATCGTTAAACTGGCCATCCTTTAAGGTGTAGCTGCCGATAGTGTGATAATATGTTTTATAGGGTTGGAAAAAACAAACATCCAGAGGTTGAATTTGTCCAGTGGTTCCAGGTGGTATGAACTGTAATGTCACACACTTTTCAGGAGGGATAATTTGCTCTAAACAAGTTTTTATACGCAGACCAGAAATCAAGAAAAAGTAAGTTATTTTGACAAGCTATTGGCCAAAAGCAGTGCTCATGCCCTAGCTGTAGTTCTCTTACGTCCATTTTCTCACGTAAATATTTGCTATAGACCTTCCACGATCACGCTAGTGAGAAAGAGCCGCACCTCCAACTTCTCGCAGCACAGTAAATTACTTTCCCACCAACGTATCATCCAGATTAACAGTCGACATAATTGTATGCGATTGCGTTAAGGCATTCATACTAGTTGATCTTGATACAATTCTCTTCATACCTCTAATCTCCAGAGTTCCTTTCATATGCATTTCCTCTTCAAATCCGGATTGGTCGGAGTTGAAAACAAATACCTTACTGAACAATTGAATGAGTTTTTTTCTCTCATCTACGAATTATCAGGCCGATTCCTCAACTTACTGTGCATCGTAAAGTTCACGCTTCGTTTGAAATTTTGTTATATTACGTCTTCCAACTCTGTAGCACTGTGAAGATATGCAAGCATACATTGCTTCTCTTGAAATCATTGTAGTCTATGTCGCGCGCAGTTTGATTTGCATAATGTAGTAGGTGACTACCATGCACATCCTGTAAATTATACCTAGCTTCCTTGAAACTCGCAAACAGCAGTTTTTGTAATAAGTGCACCTTGTCCATCCTTGAATATCCGTAGTTTTAGTTATACACTACACGAGAGGCGGCCAAAATTTTGGCTCGTGGGCCATGCTTGGATGCTAGTGCAAAAGTGCTCAGCGTGGCCGACATGCTTCGCCCACTGCCACGCCCCGGTTTCTGAGCCCGAGGAGGGGGAATGCGTCCCACTTAAATGGCAATGCAATCGCACTGCATACGACTTTGTTTTATATTTCACATTTCTCGATAACATACGTCACAAACAAAACGAATTACCAGTATTCAGAAATGAGATTTTCACTCCGCAGCGGAGTGTGCGCTGATATGAAACTTCCTAGCAGATTAAAACTGTGTGCCGGACCGAGACTCGAACTCGGGACCTTTGCCTTTCGCGGGCAACTGTTCTACTAAATGAGCTACTCACCTACGACTCACGCCCCGTCCTCACAGCTTTAATTCCGCCAGTACCTCGTCTCCTACCTTCCATACTCTACAGAAGCTCTCCTGCGAACCAGTCAGGACTAGCACTCCTGAAAGAAAGGATATTGCGGAGACATGGCTTAGCCACAGGCTAGGGGATGTTTCCAGAATGAGATTTTCACTCTGCAGCGGAGTGTGTGCTGATATGAAACTTCCTGGCAGATTAAAACTAGTTCGCAGGAGAGCTTCTGTAAAGTTTGGAAGGTAGGAGGCGAGGTACTGGCGGAAGTAAAGCTGTGAGGACGGGGCGTGAGTCGTGCTTGGATAGCTCAGTTGGTAGAGCACTTGCCCGCGAAAGGCAAAGATCCCGAGTTCGAGTCTCGGTCCGGTGCACAGTTTCAATCTGCCAGGAAGTTCCAAATTTGCAGTATTATTTAACTATTTTTGGCCCGCTGAAGACATAATTTTTCTTTGGTACAAACTGTCGCCATACAGACAGAAGCAGAAAATTTCACAGAATTTCGCACTCTAGTTGCCACGTAACGTGATTTGTTTGGTTTCATAATCGAAAAAAGATCTTTCACACGAGTATCTCGATTCAAATACTGTAGCAATTTTGCAACCTCATTATGGAGACTCTACCTGAGAAAAACTATGTAGGTCTCCTGGACGATTTTAATGCAAAAGTATTTTTCATTAAAACTTGAATTTCCTTCCACGTCAGTCAGTTACAATTGAACTTTCACAGGGGCACTTTCAACTGAAGCAGCAAACAGTCTCGAAAACATATTGAAAACGTGCAAGATTGACACTGTCTTCAAAACCTTTATGAAGCTATTCTTGTAATTCTTTCTAGGCCACAATGAATTCTTCAAACCTCGCGTTTTCTCAATGGTAGTGAGGGAACTGCACCGTCTTTGCCAGAATGCGTCCCTTGTACAAAGCGATTTTCTTTTTAAATGCACGTCATCCAATCACGAAGAAGTTAGCTTAGTGTAGCGTGCAGTCGAGTGCACTTAATATGCGAAGTCTGCATTCCATCCCGGATGTTCTAATTTTCATACCTGCACCCCTTATTCCTTCATAATTCATCAACAGCGATTTTTAAATCGAAAAGTCGTTCCGGGCATGCTGCTTGACTTAACCAACGTTCTCTGCAGTAATCTATAACGTCTCAAAACTCTTCGTTCAGTTCCACTGAAAACTGTTACAAATGACAAATGATTAACGTGTGCGACTTCAGAAATGTTCGTATCACCAATTTCTTCACGCGCTACATGCCTGAAAGTTTACCAAAAAGCACTTCTAGATGTGTAGATCAAGTAATCTCGTCTGCCTATCGCTGTAATTTATTGCTCTTTCATTTTAAACTAAATCTTTAAATTCTTTCTGCGTGGTATTGCAATGTAGTGTCAGAAAACATGCAGTACCTGTCTCTTATGCGAATTGAGAAATCTCATCCCTCTCTTCTGTCATTCCGATTCATTTTAAGCGATTATGACGATAGGTCACTAGACCGCCTCTTTGTTCAGACAGCCACTGGACCAGCGAACGTCCTTCATACCACAAACAAATAGCGAAGGGTCACTAGAGCTGAGACCGCCATTCTGCCGAACTCAGGGTTTTGCCGAACGGAACTTGTTGCACTGCAATGCTAAATGAAATGTCGCGCTATTCCAGGAACTTCTGTGAAGTACCGAGTACAGCCGAGTGAAATGTTGAGTGCTGTATGCTAATGACAAGGGATTTCAGATCGAGTCCGTACTTCCGGATTTGCGGAAGGCTTTTGACACTGTATCGCACAAGCGGCTCGTAGTGAAATTGCGTGCTTACGGAATATCGTCTCAGTTATGTGACAGGATTTGTGATTTCCTGTCAGAGAGGTCACAGTTCGAAGTAATTGACGGAAAGTAAGACAGAAGTGATTTCTGGCGTTCCCCAAGGTAGTGTTATAGGCCCTTTGCTTTTCCTTATCTATATAAACTATAGAGGAGACAATCTGAGCAGCCGTCTTCGGTTGTTTGCAAATGACGCTGTCGTTTATCGACTAATAAAGTCATCAGAAGATCAAAACAAATTGCAAAACGATTTAGAAAAGATTTCTGAATGGTGTGAAAATTGGCAGTTGACCGTAAATAACAAAACATGTGATGTCATCCACATGAGTGCTGAAAGGAACACGTTAAACTTCGGTTACACTATAAATCAGTCTAATCTAAAAGCCGTAAATTCAACTAAATACCTAGGTATTACAATTACGAACAACTTAAATTGGAAGGAACACATAGAAACTGTGGTGGGAAGGCTAACCAAAGATCGCGTTTTATTGGCAGGACACTTAGAAAATGTGACAGAACTACTAAGGAGACGGCCCACATTAAGCTTGTCCGTCCTCTTTTAGAATACCGCTGCGCGTTGTGGGATCCCTACTAGATGAGAATGACGTAGTACATCAAAGTTCAAACAAGGGCAGCACATTTTGTATTGTCGCGAAATATGGGAGAGAGTGTCAATGAAATGAAGCAAGATTTGGGCTGGACATCATTAAAAGAAAGGCGTTATTCGTCGCGACGGAATCTTCTCACGAAATTTCAATCACCAACTTACTCCACCTAAGCGAAAATATTTTTTTTGACACCGACCTGCATAGTCAGAAACGGTCACCACGATAAAATAAGGGAAACCAGAGCTCGTACGGAAAGATGTAGGTGTGTACGTTCTTTCCGCGCGCTATACGAGATTGGAATAAAGGAGAATTGTGAAGGTGGTTCATCGATGAACCCTCTGCCAGGCACTTAAATGTGATTTACAGAGTATCCATGTAGATGTACAGTGAGGGGTTGGACTTTGGCCCACACACTGCCCTCACACACGGCACGCGTGATGTCTGGTACACCGTACGGTCGTATTGCTGCGGATTTATTCGAAATCTCTTCATAATCGTTTATTCTGCAGATGACTCTCAACGTACCTGCCTCTTAAACAATGACTGCCCTTTACTACAATACTGGCCATTAAAATTGCTACACCAAGAAGAAATGCAGATAATAAACGGGTATTCATTGGACAAATATATTATAATAGAGATGACATGTGATTACATTTTCACGCAATTTGGTAGCATCGATCCTGGGAAAGCGTACCCTGAACAACCACCTCAGGCCATAATAACGGCCTTATTACGCCTGGGCATCGAGTCAAACAGAGCTTGGATGGCGTGTACAGGTACAGCTGCCCATGCAGCTTCAACACGATACCACAGTTCATCAAGAGTAGTGACTGGCGTATTGTGACGAGCCAGTTGCTCGGCCACCATTGACCAGGCGTTTTCAATTAGTGAGAGATCTGTAGAATGTGCTGGCCAGGGCAGCAGTCGAACATTTTTTGTATCCAGAAAAGACCGCACAGGACCTGCAACATGCGGTCGTGCATTATCCTGCTGAAATGTAGGGTTTTGCAGGGATCGAATGAAGGGCAGAGCCACGGGTCGTAACACATCTGAAATGTATTGTCCACTGTTCAAAGTGCCGGCAATGCAAACACGAGGTGACCGAGACGTGTAACCGATGGCACCCCATACCATCACGTCGGGTGATACGCCAGTACGGCGATGACGAATACACGCTTCCAATATGCGTTCACTGTGATGTCGCCAAACACGGATGCGACCATCATGACGCTGTAAACAGAACCTGGATTCATCCGAAAAAATGACGTTTTGCCATTCGTGCACCCAGGTTCGTCGTTGAGTACACCATCGCAGGTGCTCCTGTCTGTGATGCAGTGCCAGGGTAACCGCAGCCGTGGTCTCTGAGCTGATAGTCCATGCTGCAGCAAACGTCGTCGAACTGTTCGTGCAGACGGTTGTTGTCTTGCAAACATCCCCATCTGTTGACTCAGGGATCGAGACGTGGCTGCACGATCCTTTACAGCCATGCGGATAAGATGCCTGTCATCTCGACTGCTAGCGATACGAGGCCGTTGGAATCCAGCACAGCGTTCCGTATTACCCTCCTGAAACCACCGATTCCATATTCTCTTAACAATCATTGGATCTCGACCAACTCGAGCAGCAATGTCGCGATACGATAAACCGCAATCGCGATAGGCTAGAATCCCACCTTTATCAAAGTCGGAAACGTGATGGTACGCATTTCTCCTACTTACACGAGGCATCACAACAACATTTTACCAGGCAACGCCGGTGAACTGCTGTTTGTGTATGAGAAATCGGTTGGAAACTTTCGTCATGTCAGCACGTTGTAGGTGACGCCACCGGCGCCAACGTTGTGTGAATGCTCTGTAAAGTTAATCATTTGCATATCACAGCATCTTCTTCCTGTCGGTTAAATTTCGCGTCTGTAGCACGTCATCTTCGTGGTGTAGCAATTGTAATGGCCAGTAGTGTCTATTTCACTGGAAACGGGATTGTGGTTCCCTGTCCGACAAGGATGATAAAACACTTCGACATCAGTTACAGTATCACTTTTACTTGCATCCTCATCATTGTACTATTGGACATTGCCTCCACAGTCGAGTGTATGTGTGTCAACACACTCCACTGGTTCAATTTACACAAACCCTACCACTTCTTTCTTACTTTGTGAAATTCCTAGGGTTCCTTTCTGACGAAATGTCAATATCGGCAACTGTTGTTGTAGACATAACGCAATGTTTGCTTTGTTTACCGTTACCACTAAAAAATGGTTCAAATGGCTCTAACCGCTATGAGACTTAACATCTGAGGTCATCAGTCCCCTAGACTTAGAACTAGTTAAACCTAACTAACCTGAGGACATCACACACATCCATGCCCGAGGCAGGATTCGATCCTGCGGCCGTAGCAGTAGCGCGGTTCCGGACTGAAGCGCCTAGAACCGCTCGGTCATAACGGCCGGCTACCGTTGCCACTGCTCTGCTTTGTATCAACACCACTAGTACTGTAGCACTGTTTTGAGGTACACATCGACTAAGCATCGCTCTGTAGCCCCATGCTGTGTTCACCATCGGATACCGCCAATGCAGCCCCTGTTGCCATTTGCAGCCAGTATTGTGGTTGCATGGTGGACGAAACGTTGGGCGTCGAATGCCTTAAATATCTTTGGCCTTTTGCAATGCCATACTCAAGGCTTTCCTTGTACTTGCTAAATGTCACACTTGTCCGGAGACTGAAGAAATCAATGTAAATGTATTTTGATCCCGTAGAATTATGCTGCCCATGGCAGCTCTGCAATAATAATAAGATAAATTAGAAAATAATTAATTTGTTAAGAACATTCTGAAAGTCATACCAGGAATGTAGCTTTTTCTAAATGTCAATAAGAAATTTTTGTTCCAAGTGTTATTCCTACAGAGGCCCTATGTTTTATTTGTGATAAGCAGAACAGTAATGTTTTCGATAGCAAAGCTGTAGTCAACAAAAACATATTTCATTTTTTTAAAAAAATTTGTAAGAGAATAACAAAACCAAATTAATGAAAAAGTCTCTCAGCATTGACTTCTGTTTACATAAAGTTTTCTGGGTATGGAACCTAGTCATAATGTAAAAAAAAAATTTTACATTTTTATGCAGCGACAGCAACTGATATAGTTTATAATAGAATATACAGCCTACAGCTGCTGGTTAACTTTATCGTTTACCTAGGTTTCAACGTTAGTAATAACGTCTTCTTCAGAACCTGCAAAAAATTAATATTATAATGTGCTAGTAAATTATATTAGATATGGTCATCCTACAGGATGCAACGTGTAGTACTTACATAAAATATTATTTAAATGTTTGCCTAAAACAAGCCATGTCCTAAATCAACTTTAAAAAACTTGATGCATAACCATAAGGTTTTGTCACTTCTATTAAACAAGCTGTAGCAAATTCACTTTAAGCCCGTTGTATGGGCCTCGTCGTGTGACTAGAGACAGCGGACCGCGAGGGCTTCGCGGTCTGCCTCACAGAGGGCGGCGCGCATGCGCGAGACGTATAGAGTCAAACTCTTATTACGCACGCGTCAGATAATATTTTTTCTATGAATTAATTTTATACTTTACTATTGTAAGTTACCAGAATGAGATTTTCACTCTGCAGCGGAGTGTGCGCTGATATGAAACTTCCTGGCAGATTAAAACTGTGTGCCCGACCGAGACTCGAACTCGGGACCTTTGCCTTTCGCGGGCAAGCGCTCTACCATCTGAGCTACCGAAGCACGACTCACGCCCGGTACTCACAGCTTTACTTCTGCCAGTATCTCGTCTCCTACCTTCCAAACTTTACAGAAGCTCTCCTGCGAACCTTGCAGAACTAGCACTCCTGAAAGAAAGGATATAGCGGAGACATGGCTTAGCCACAGCCTGGGGGATGTTTCCAGAATGAGATTTTCACTCTGCAGCGGAGTGTGCGCTGATATGAAACTTCCTGGCAGATTAAAACTGTGTGCCCGACCGAGACTCGAACTCGGGACCTTTGCCTTTCGCGGGCAAGCGCTCTACCATCTGAGCTACCGAAGCACGACTCACGCCCGGTACTCACAGCTTTACTTCTGCCAGTATCTCGTCTCCTACCTTCCAAACTTTACAGAAGCTCTCCTGCGAACCTTGCAGAACTAGCACTCCTGAAAGAAAGGATATAGCGGAGACATGGCTTAGCCACAGCCTGGGGGATGTTTCCAGAATGAGATTTTCACTCTGCAGCGGAGTGTGCGCTGATATGAAACTTCCTGGCAGATTAAAACTGTGTGCCCGACCGAGACTCGAACTCGGGACCTTTGCCTTCCGCGGGCAAGCGCTCTACCATCTGAGCTACCGAAGCACGACTCACGCCCGGTACTCACAGCTTTACTTCTGCCAGTATCTCGTCTCCTACCTTCCAAACTTTACAGAAGCTCTCCTGCGAACCTTGCAGAACTAGCACTCCTGAAAGAAAGGATATAGCGGAGACATGGCTTAGCCACAGCCTGGGGGATGTTTCCAGAACGAGATTTTCACTCTGCAGCGGAGTGTGCGCTGATATGAAACTTCCTGGCAGATTAAAACTGTGTGCCCGACCGAGACTCGAACTCGGGACCTTTGCCTTTCGCGGGCAAGCGCTCTACCATCTGAGCTACCGAAGCACGACTCACGCCCGGTACTCACAGCTTTACTTCTGCCAGTATCTCGTCTCCTACCTTCCAAACTTTACAGAAGCTCTCCTGCGAACCTTGCAGAACTAGCACTCCTGAAAGAAAGGATATAGCGGAGACATGGCTTAGCCACAGCCTGGGGGATGTTTCCAGAATGAGATTTTCACTCTGCAGCGGAGTGTGCGCTGATATGAGATACTGGCAGAAGTAAAGCTGTGAGTACCGGGCGTGAGTCGTGCTTCGGTAGCTCAGATGGTAGAGCGCTTGCCCGCGAAAGGCAAAGGTCCCGAGTTCGAGTCTCGGTCGGGCACACAGTTTTAATCTGCCAGGAAGTTTCATATCAACGCACACTCCGCTGCAGAGTGAAAATCTCATTCTGGAAACATCCCCCAGGCTGTGGCTAAGCCATGTCTCCGCTATATCCTTTCTTTCAGGAGTGCTAGTTCTGCAAGGTTCGCAGGAGAGCTTCTGTAAAGTTTGGAAGGTAGGAGACGAGATACTGGCAGAAGTAAAGCTGTGAGTACCGGGCGTGAGTCGTGCTTCGGTAGCTCAGATGGTAGAGCGCTTGCCCGCGAAAGGCAAAGGTCCCGAGTTCGAGTCTCGGTCGGGCACACAGTTTTAATCTGCCAGGAAGTTTCATATCAGCGCACACTCCGCTGCAGAGTGAAAATCTCATTCTGGAAACATCCCCCAGGCTGTGGCTAAGCCATGTCTCCGCTATATCCTTTCTTTCAGGAGTGCTAGTTCTGCAAGGTTCGCAGGAGAGCTTCTGTAAAGTTTGGAAGGTAGGAGACGAGATACTGGCAGAAGTAAAGCTGTGAGTACCGGGCGTGAGTCGTGCTTCGGTAGCTCAGATGGTAGAGCGCTTGCCCGCGAAAGGCAAAGGTCCCGAGTTCGAGTCTCGGTCGGGCACACAGTTTTAATCTGCCAGGAAGTTTCATATCAGCGCACACTCCGCTGCAGAGTGAAAATCTCATTCTGGAAACATCCCCCAGGCTGTGGCTAAGCCATGTCTCCGCTATATCCTTTCTTTCAGGAGTGCTAGTTCTGCAAGGTTCGCAGGAGAGCTTCTGTAAAGTTTGGAAGGTAGGAGACGAGATACTGGCAGAAGTAAAGCTGTGAGTACCGGGCGTGAGTCGTGCTTCGGTAGCTCAGATGGTAGAGCGCTTGCCCGCGAAAGGCAAAGGTCCCGAGTTCGTGTCTCGGTCGGGCACACAGTTTTAATCTGCCAGGAAGTTTATTGTAAGTTAATTACAGTATCCAGCTTGACTACGTTTTACATTCTACTACAGAGCCTTATAAACTGACCAACAAATCTCGTATGAATATCTGTAGGAAAGTTTCTATTGTTACAGAAACTGCAATGGTTACTTGACATCTAGAGGGTTGGATCCCCTCCTTCGAAAGCGTCAGATTGCAAAGCCTGGGCTACTCTCAGGGTGGAATCTCCGTCTTCTGTTTGTCTGTCTGTCTGTCTGTCCGTCCGCCCGCCGCTTGCTACTGTAGCTGTTGGTTCGTCCGTCCGTCCGCCTGCTTGTTCGCTGTCGCCGTAACCGCTGCTGTCTGCTGTCCGTCCGTCTGTTCGTCGCCGACCATCGCCGCCGCCGCCACCGCCGCCGCCGCCGCCTGCTGCCCGTCCGTCTGTCAGTCGCCGTTCGTCTGCAATGACCTCCACTGTCATCTACACCTCCCCCTCCCCCTCTCCCACAGTCACTTCTTGGAGTGCCGCCCCTGGCCTCCCTCCTCACACCTCCACTCCCCTTCCCTCCCTTACTCATCCCCCTATCTCCTCCCCTGCTGTATACTCACACCTCTACACCCTTCCTCCAGCCTCCACACCGTCAACAACTCCCACTACTACCCCCGCCCTCACGTACGCTTCTGTTGCCGCCTCTGCTGCCGCCCCCCAGGTGGTCGGCTTCCCCTCTGTCACCCACCCCGTCACTTTGTCATCTGCATCTCCTGCACGCATCACGTCGCGCCGAGCCACCGTCGCCACCACTGAACCGGCCGCTTCTCCCGGCGCCTCCACTACGCCACAGGGATCTGCCACCCGCCACCTCCCTCTCCTCCCCGTTCCTCTCCCCTCCTCCCAGCCTCCAGTCTCCAAAAAACCCCAAAAGCGCGTCATTTCCGACCCTGCTCCCGCCACTTCCCACAAAAAGTCAACACCACCTCCCCCTCCCCCTGCCGTCTCCATGGACACCAACCCTCCTCCTGCCACCCATACCTCGGCCCCCACCCTCCACACCTTTGTCCGGTCAACTCCCGATCCTAAGTTCCTCGACGCTCCTACCCTCACTGTGGAGATACGAAAGTACTTACCTGGTGCTCCTATTTCCCAACTCATTCCCCGCAGGGACTCACTCCTTATCAAGTCCCCGTCCCCATCCTTTCACACAGACCTCCTGCAAAAACTCCCACGAGTTATGTTTGGCCCCCACGCCTCTTTGACACCATTCCTTTCTGCTTCCACTCCTCGTCAGCCCCAGCCTCCCCGTCGCCCCCTCCCCCCCTCACCTACACCGCTGTGATCACCAAGCTCAGCCCGTGATCACAGAGGATGAAGTGTTGGCAGAACTGAACTCCCACGCGGACTTGGAAATCCGCTCTGCCCGCCGTATCCACAAAGCCTCTGGTCCCACCTACCTCATGCGGGTGTTCTCTGAGTCTGCCCCATCCGTTGACCATCTCCTCACCCAGGGTGCCCTGATATACCACCGTCGCCACCCTGTCTAATCCTCCAAATCCCCTCCCCAATCCTACCATTGCCAGCGGTGCCTGATGTACAATGACCACCTGACTCCCAACTGCAAAAAAACCCCCCCACCTGTCCCCATTGCAAGGCCTCCCACTTTCTTAAGAACTGCCCCAACCTCGCAGCTCCTCCTTCCTGTAATACCTGCAATAGCCCCCATCCCACCTACTCCCACAAGTGTAAAGCTAAACCCCCTCCAGCCACTCCTGAGCTTACAGTCCCAGTTCATCCCGTCGATTCCCCTGTCCATCCCAACAATTTCCTCCGTCCACCCCCCACGGCCGAGGACATCATCTGGTTCCTTACCGTTGTACTCCAAAACATTCACCCTTTTCAGCGCCCCCACACCTTCCAACAAATCTCCCTTGCCGCTCGCTCCGTTTTCCACCTGAACACCTTTGCCACCTACTCCCACAACCAAGCCCACTTCACCTTCACCCGCCTCGACACCCTAGTTTAAGTCTCTTCCCTTCCCTCTCTTCCCCCCCTCCTTCCCACCATGGTGCGGCATGAGTATCGCGCCCTCTTCCAGAACATTTGCTCCTTCCGCTCCAACAAATACCTCCTCATGCACACCCTCTACCACCACCAGGTCGACACCTTCCTCTTGAACGAAACCTTTCTCCAGCCCCACCATTCTATCCGCACCTCTCCCTATATCCTCCACCGCACTGACGCTCCTGGTCCTCATGCGCAGGGTGGAGTCGCGATTGGCCACCTTAAGCATATCCCCATCCAGCCACAACCTCTCCTCAATGACCCCACTGAACACCTTAACCTTAGCGTCTTCTTCCCTCCCTCACCATTACCCGTGCCACCATCTATGTCTGCTCCACTGCTCCTCTTCCTTATGACTTCATCTCGCACATTGACCGCACCTTCTCCACCTATGTGATTGCCGCCGACCTCAACATCCATAGCCGCACTCCTGCTGCCCTTCGGCGGTGGCATTGGTTCCTCTCCACAATCCAAGGTGACCTTGTTCCCCTTCCCCAGCACACCCGACCCGAAAGTGACACCACCCCTGATGTTGTCATTGCCTCCGACAACCTACTTGGGCGTATCGCTGTCACTGTCCTTGACCCCACAGGTAGCGACCACCTCCCTGTCATTCTACATCTATATCTACGTCTATACTCCGCAAGCCACCTGACGGTGTGTGGCGGAGGGTACCCTGAGTACCTCTATCAGTTCTCCCTTCTATTCCAGTCTCGTATTGTTCATGGAAAGAAGGATTGTCTGTATGCTTCTGTGTGGGCTCTAATCTCTCTGATTTTATCCTCATGGTCTCTTCGCGAGATATACGTAGGAGGGAGCTGCTGGACTCTTCGGTGAAGGTATGTTCTCGAAACTTTAACAAAAGCTGGTACCGAGCTACTGAGCGTCTCTCCTGTAGAGTCTTCCACTGGAGTTTATCTATCATCTCCGTAACGCTTTCGCGATTACCAAACGATCCTGTAACGAAGCGCGCCGCTCTCCGTTGGATCTTCTCTATCTCCTCTATCAACCCCATCTGGCACAGATCCCACACCGCTGAGCAGTATTCAAGCAGTGGGCGAACGAGTGTACTGTAACCTACTTCCTTTGTTTTCAGATTGCATTTCCTTAGGATTCTTCCAATGAATCTGTCTGGCATCTGCTTTACCGACGATCAACTTTATATGATCATTCCATTTTAAATCACTCCTAATGCGTACTCGCAGATAATTTATGGAATTAACTTCTTCCAGTTGCTGACCTGCTATTTTGTAGCTAAATGATAAGGGATCTATCTTTCTATGTATTCGCAGCACATTACACCATAACGTCTGCTCACCGCCCCCCTCCGGCTCCTCACCCTGCACCCCCTCCCAAGGTCGTCCATGACTATCACCGTGCCAACTGGGATGCCTACCGGGACTCCATGGGACTCCATCTCCACCCAGGTCGAAAGCCACCCTCTTACCTATCGCCATCCTGACGACATCATCCACTCCTCGTCCTTCCTTCAGAAGGTAATTACTGACGCCGTGGAGACCCATGTTCGTACTAAAACCATCCATCCACACCGTCCCACTCTCCCTCCGCGGGCTGTCCTCCTCCTCCATGAATCCCGCCGCCTCTATTGCTCCTTCCTGCGCACCCGTGACAGGGATACACTCCAACGCCACCGGCAAATACAGCAACACGTACGGAACCTTATTACAGCAACGAAACGCCGAGACTGGCGCCAGACCTGCACACGACTCAACACCACCCTCCCTATCAACTCCTCCAAGTACTGGTCTGCCTTCCATCGCCTTACTGGTTCCCTTTCCACTCCCCACTACCCCCATAACGATCGCCCCCTTCCTGACAACCTCAGTAAGGCCAACCACTTCGCTTACCACCTTTCCGAGGTCTTCTCCATCCCCGATGATCCCCCCTTTGATTACTCTCTTTTCCCCACCATCATGGAACGTGCCGATACCTCGGTCGCTCCACTTGCTCCTAGTCTCCAGTACTTGGGGCAGTTGCCCCCCCCCCCCCAAAATAAACACTCCCATCACAGCACAAGACATTAAACTTATCCTCCGGTCCAAACGCAACATGGCCCCTGGTCATGACTGTCACCTACCGTCACCTTCGAGAAAGCCCCTATACCTTCCTGACTGTCCTTGCCCATCTCTATAATGTCATCCTCTCTACTGGCTTCTACCCTGACCTGTGGAAGACCTCCCACATCCTCTTATTCCTCAAACCCAACAAACCCCCTTCTGCCACCTCTTCCTATCGTCCCATCTGCCTCACCTCCGTCTTCAGTAAGGTCCTTGAATCCATCCTCTCCCACCGTATCCATCAGCACCTTGCTCAACACCACCTCCTCCCCCTTACCCAGTGTGGCTTCCGACCCTCCGTCTCTGCTGAAGACCAACTCCTCAACCTTGTTCACCTTCTGCCCTCCAGCTCAACTCCCATTGCTCCGCCATTTTTGTTTCCCTTGACCTCCAAAATGCCTATGACCGTGTATGGCATCCCGGTCTCCTCTTTAAACTCCAAACCTACGCCCTGCCTATCAATTTTGTCCGTCTGGTCGCTTTCTTCCTGTCGCACTGTCCTTCCTATGTCACCCTCCACAACACCAACTCCCGTATCTTTTATCCCACGGCTGGCGTCCCCCAGGGTTCTGTCCTCTCCCCACTCCTTTATCTGTTGTACACAGCTGATATGCCCAAGCCACCCCCACCAGTCCACCTTCTCCAGTATACTGATGACACCGCCTTCCTGGCTTTCTATCCTACCCTTCAACGGTCTCAACGTACCCTCCAAACCCACCTTAACCATTTCACCACTTGGTGTAACCAGTGGTTCCTCCGTCTCAACCCCTCCAAAACCCAGGCAATCATCATCGGCCGCACCACTCGCTCCTTTCGCCTCCATGATTTCTACCTCACCCTTTATGGTCGTTCTATCCAGCTCACCCCCACCCTGAAGTACCTTGGCCTCACCCTCGACCGACACCTCACCTGGACCCCTCATCTCCAGACCATCCAGCAGAACGCCCATTCCCACCTCCGCCTTCTGAAACTCCTGTCTGGCCGGACATGGGGATTGCATCCTTCTACCATCCTCCACACCTACAAATCCCTCATCCATCCTATCCTCTGTTATGCCAGCGTTGCCTGGATCTCCGCCCCCACCCGCTTTTACAAGGCCCTCCAAATCCTTGAACTCCATGTGCTCCGCTCCGACTTGCCTTCCGTATCCGCTTTCCTTCCCCCACATGGCTCCTGTATGAACTGATCCCCTTCCCCCACCTCCTCCTGTTCCTCCAACATCTCTGCATCCTTTACATTGTCCACAGGCTTGATCCCCCCCCACCCTCTGGTTTCCTCCTTCCTCTCCACCCCACGCCCGTTGCCGCGCCTCTATCGCTGTATCCCTCCCTCTCTCCACCTCCACACCCTCCATCTCCTTCATCAGGGCAATTTCCAACGCCTCCCCCTCCTTGATGACGAACTTCGCCGTGACATCTACCCTTCCTTCCAACTATAACCTGGCCTTGTTCCCCCCCCCCCCTCCCCAGGGCTCCCTTTTTTCCTCTTCCCTCCTTCTCCCAGAGCGGATTTTCCTCCTTCCTCCTCCCTCCCCTGAGACCCTGCACCCAATACTTGCCTCTTTCCTGGCCCTCTTCAGCGTGCCCCCCGCTAATTTCCCCCATCTCTTCCCCTCCCTCCCTTCTTCCAGTCTCCCTCATCTCCTTGCGCCTGGCAGATCCTCTGCTTTGATCATCGTCAGTGTGCCACATCAGTGTTGTGTTTAGTGCTGTTTCTCCTGTGCGTCAAGAGGTGTGATTTCAATTGTGTACTGCCTTGAGGTTCGCCGTCAGTGTTTGTTATGTGCTACACCATCCGTCAATATCTTTCATGCTCCAGTCATACTGTGCCTTGTGTTCTTTTAATTGTCGCGGTGTGTGGCTTTTTGTGTGTGCTACTTTCAAACAGTTTTAACAGTTTTTTATTTCCATTTTGCGGTCACCCCGCTTTTTTTTTTGTCTATTGCCTTCCATGATGTTCCCCCTTTTTTATATCTATGTTCACCATATTCTCTCCTTTGTTCTTTTTAAATGTCTTCTACTGTTTGTTCTATGTCTTTCGGCTGAAGAGCAGTGCATATGCTGCTGCCAGCCTGCCCCGATGGGGAATTGAAATACAATAAAGGAAAAACAAAAAGTGGTTACTTGAGGCGATCATTGTAGGCAAAACCACCCCTTCCTTCCGCCTCCTTGATTTCTATCTCACCATCTATGGCCGTCCTATCGCCCTCACTCCCACCCTTAAGTACCTTGGCGTCACCCTCGACCGTCGCCTCTCCTGGACTCCCCATCTCCGGACAATCCAAGCCAAGGCACGCTCCCGACTCCGTCTCCTCAAGCTCCTTTCCGGCCGGATGTGGGGTCTGGACCCCTCCACACCTATAAATCCCTCATCCGCCCTATCCTTTGTTACGCCCATCCGGTCTGGATCTCCGCCCCCCCCCCAACCTTTTATAAAAATCCCTACAAATCCTTGAATGCCATGCTCTCCGCCTCGCCTATCGCATCCGTCTCCCCTCCCCCACGCGGATCCTGTATGATCTCATCCCCTTCCCCTACCTCCTCCTTTTCCTTGAAAGGATACAGATCCTGTACACCTCCCGCAAACTCGATCCTCCTCATCCGCTTGTCTCACCCATCCTCTCCCACCCCCGCCCGCTGCCGTGCCTGTATTCCCACGTCCCACCCGGTCCCCATCTCTCTACCCTCCTTACCCTCTCCCAAGGTGGCCATCAACTCCCCCTCCCTGATGACGTCCTCCTCCCCTCCATCTACCCCTCCTATCAACTTTGATTCTCCCCCCCTCCACTTCCTGTGTCCTTTCCTTTAGGCACCCTCCCTCCCTTCTCTCCCCTTTTCCCCCCATCCCCCTTCCTCCTTCCCTCTTCCCCTGGGCTTCCCCTCCCCCTTCCTCCCTTCCCCTTATCTCTTCTGCCCATGGCATCTCTGCTCTCCCCTCTCCCTCTTCCTCCGCCCCTGCTCCTCTCTTGGCAGGTCCCCGGACTCGCACACGCTCCGTGGACTTTCGCGCGCCGGTGATCATCGCCATCAGTGTCTCGTGTGTGTCGTCGTGTTTAGTGTTTAGTGTTCACCGTCGCACTCCCTCGTTCACCTGTGCCATCGCCATCTTCAGTGTTTGTGCGTCGTATCAACAGTTTGCAGTGTGGATTACCGTCGAGTGTGAACGGTTCCGTGTTTGTCTCTATGTGTCTACTGTTTTATTGCACACCGTTCTATAACTTATGTGTCTTCTCACTGTTTTTTCTCATTGTGTATTCTATGGATGAAGAGCAGCGTAGAGTGCTGCTGACAGCCTGCCTGTTGTACAGGTTTTCAAATAACAATCAAGAAAAAAAAATGGTTACTTGCATTATGAATTATTGCAAACCTAATATAGGCTGGAAGCCTTCGATGTATGTCCTACGTTTTAGATACAGTTGATCGTTCAGTAAATTGCCTCTATCTGTAATTAGGTTTGCATAAATTTGTAGTTCCTCAAGCGTGTCAGGTCTATATCCCTTAACTTCATGATGTAGTAGCTTTGTCACGTTTAGGTTTAGGTGTATGAGCCATTTGCACCAGACGTGCACCCTGTGTTCCTACGCCCTTTATTGGAAGATCCTGTAGGATGACCATATCTAATATAATTTACTAGCACATTATAATATTAACTTTTTGCAGGTTCTGAAGAAGACGTTATTACTAACGTTGAAACCTAGGTAAACGATAAAGTTAACCTGCATCTGTGGGCTGTATATTCTTATATATATATACATATATATACATATATATATATATATATATATATATATATATATATATATATATATATATATATATATATATATATATATATAACTACTGCAGCTGGAGAAAAGCCAAGGTTTCGTCCACGGTTGCAGCGGCCTTCTTGCGGGTCTAATGGTGCGTTCTAGTTACGCAGTGTCCTTTATATTTTGTTGTTACTGTCACTGCGCATGCCATTACGTCATAAAATTAGACCCAGAAGAAGACCACTGCAACCGTGAGCGAAACGTTGGTTTTTCTCCAGCAGCAGTAATTTTTTTTAATTTTTATTATTTACATTATGACGCGGTTCCATACCCAGAAAACTTTTATGTCGACTGACTCTGGCCGCGGAAGCCTACGCAATTATATGACTTCTGTTTGTTATACAAATCAATTCCCCGTATCAGATGTTGCAAGCTCCCTGTGCTGTTGAGGAAAAAATGTCATCAGCGGCTGTTTCTGTCTTGCAACTGATAAACAAAGCTGGTCTTTCAGATAAAGATCGTATTCCGTCTTTTGAATACATTGACATTTTTTTTCATTCCTCTGTTTCGGAGTAAGAATATTTAACAGTTATTTGAGATAGATGAGTACGGTATTTTGATGTATGTAGGCACGTTAGAAGGAACATTGCATCGTAATTCGGAATAAGTGAGGCACTGCCGTATCGTATTTATTCGTCGATACCGGGCAAGAGACTTTCAAGTAAACTGTCTCTCCCGTACGGCAATATACATAATGGATGTATGAGTGATGAAGAGTGGTTACGAAGTGCTGGAAGCCAGTCGTCTGCTTATCTGCGAAACCCATCGAAGAGAAAGAGTGATGCACAAGTATCTTTTGAAGAGGCAAAGGAGATAAATGCACTCCAGGATACTGGGAAAACAAAATGATTAAGGCTAAAAACAGTTCAGAAACGTTATTGCATGGTGCAAGACATATATCATCCACTTGGAAGAGAAAGGAGAGGAAAGTCAGCGCTCGAAATTCCACGTGTTTGACGAGCATGCGGCTGAAAAATTCGGGTCGGCGAAAACTGTTCTAGGCGCTAATCTTCGCACAGAGATAATCGTGCTTGGAGTTTGGAAAATGACCGACAAATAAGACTGATCCGTTTCACTGGATCTTTCCAAGGAAAGGTTGCAAGGTTTAAACGGTGACTCACGGGCAATAACGAAATGTGTAACCACTAAATGCGAAGCCTCGACTACAGATGGTGACGTGAATGAAAGATGTGAAAAGTTTCCCAAAAATCTATGTAGATTTATAATATCGATCAAAGTGTGTGGAAAGAACTTCACTCGTCGTAAACTCTGCATTTCATGGGAGAGGAGGGTAAGAAGTTCGGTGCAGAGTGATTACGCAACGACTCATTCTTATACCATCGAACCCGTTATGTCGGCAAGTGGATACGAGTTTCCAAAGGTGCTGATGATTTACCAGGAACCTAGAGGTCAATTTGAGTTCGAGTAGTGCAGGTCCATCCTACTCATGAAACGAATCGTAACGCGATTCTTTCAAGATGTCTACTTCCATATGCAGCGAAGGAGTCTCTTCTTCTGGCTGATTAATTAGGGACATATTGTTACCGGACACATAGAGATGGTATTCTCATACACAGTCCTGGGTACACACCTTACATTCACTTTATGTGCTGTTCTTCCGACATTTCAAGGCGGTACTGAAGCGGATTGAAGATCGCAGTATCAAATGGTTCAAATGGCTCTGAGCACTATGGGACTTAACAGCTGTGGTCATCAGTCCCCTAGAACTTAGAACTAGTTAAACCTTACTAACCTAAGGACATCACATACATCCATGCCCGAGGCAGGATTCGAATCTGCGACCGTAGCAGTCGCATGGTTCCGGACTACGCGCCTAGAACCGCGAGACCACCGCGGCCGGCAGTATCAAATGGCTCTGAGGACTATGGGACGTAACATCTGAGGTCATCAGTCCTCTAGAACTTAGAACTACTTAAACCTAACTAACCTAAGTAGATCACACACAGCCATGCCCGAGGCAGGATTCGAACCTGCGAGCGTGGCGGTCGCGCGGTTCCAGACTCAAGCGCCTAGAGCCCCTCGGCCACACCGGCCGGCATCACAGTATCCTTAACGACTATCAGTTCACTTCATCGTCGAAGGATTCAATTTCGTTGCTGATGTGTTCCACACAATGAGTTCTGCTCTCCAGTCTTTGCAGACTTTGTCCAGTACTCCTGGACTGTGGCTAGATATGATGAATTCAGACCAGAGAGGTTTAAAACACCGCCAGAATGTTTTTTTTTATGTTCGATCGCAGTGTTACTCAGAAGACTGCTTCATGCAATCACTCATGAAGTGATCCTACAGTGATAAGCAATTCTGTTTCTAGTTGTTTATACTCTGTCATTTTCATAGTCGTAATCTTTTATCGAGAGCTACCAACAGCCCATTTTTTGAACTCGGTGACTGTACATGTGCATGATTGTCAAGCGTTATGTAACTGTCGATGGCAAATATTGTCCGCATATTTGCAATGTTCATTAAAACTCTTACATGTAAACCATAACTTTCGCTGACTCCCCTGTGAGGGAAGCGCTGCTTGGCACAAAGACTATCCGCCTTCTAGTAATGCACGTTTGAAACGATTTTCTCCATCATTTGACACGTGGAACAAGTCAAACGCTACACAACAGAGTACGGAGAACACAATAGCGCTGAAAACACGTTTTCGAGAAAGATGGCGCTTAGAGCGTTTTCCATTTCGATTCTTCAAATATTTTCATTGACGGCTTGCGGTGCCCTGTTATAGTGTGGAAAGATGAAACTGGAATCCTCTGAAAACACTATTCTTCTCCGCTCTGCACACCAGTGATGAGTTTCACACAATATTTCCATCTAAGGAATGTCTGGTTTCTATGAGGGAGTACTGAAAACAGTTCTACCGAATATTTTATGTGAAAACTCTAAAGCTTTTAAAATAAAACAAACATTATTAACATTCTACAGCTTTTCCCTTCGCGTATACGTATTTGCGGGCCTCTGTCGCTAGATAGCCCCGAACTGCAGCTTGTAACGTGTCGGTGTCTAACGTAACTACCTCGGTGCGTGAGAAGCAGTCTGCTGTAATCGAGTTTCGAAATCGAGGGTTTCCACCACACTTGAAGCACCCAGTCCTCCAGCATGATAATGCCGGACCACACACGAGCGCTGCGACAAGTGCAGCAGTCCGACGCCTCTGGTTCACTGTCATCGATCATCCTCCACACAGTCCGGACTTGGCACCATCCGATTTTCATCTGTTTCCAAAACTTAACGAACACTTTGGAGGACTTCACTTTGATAGTGGTGACACGGTGCAAGCAGAGGTGAGGATGTGGCTCCGTCAACGAAGTCATAGAATCTAACATGACGGTATCAGCAAATTGATCATTCCCTGAGAGAAACGTGTTCGTCGCCAGGGTGACTATGTTGTGAAATAAATATGTAGACATGAAGAATAAAGATGTAGGACGTTAATAACGTTTGTTTCATTTAAAAAGACTTGAGTTTTCACATGAAAAATTCGGAGGCTTCACTCTTCAGGACGAATAGTACTCGACGCAATAACCAGCTTACCATCAGTATAACCCAGGGCTGGCCAAACGCTGCACAGTGTGCAGACGTGCGGAAGTGCTGCACGTGTGCGACGGGGAGAGAAAGCGCCATCTGTTATTAGACATGTGTCCTAAATGAACGGCGGCGGCTCCACTTTCCTGTTTATGTGGTACAAGCAAGAGGCAAATTGGTCATTAAACCAATTGTTTCTATGTATACTTACATATAGGTTTTTTTTAATGTGTCAAGGGCTACGCTCAGCTGAAGTCGATAAAACATAACATTCATCTAACTGTCGGTTATTATGCAGATTTCAGACGAAACTGATGAAAGATATAGCAATAATAGTACTGAAATAACAGGTGATCATCGAGAGGTCTGCGGATATCATTCTATTCAGAAGTCAGTGAGACAGAAATTATGTGAGTGTATCTGAGGGCACCGAGAATTAGTTATAGGAAACCTTGCACTAGTTTAATGTTATTTGGAATCATGAATAAGATTCGTTGGAAGTCGCTAAGTGCTCTCTTTCTTAAATACTAGCTCAAAAATATTACGCGTATTTACCTGCTGTCAGTCAAGCTTCCTTAATAAAAACCCACGGTTGTTAACTGTATTACATGTCTTACTGGGTTAAACTGTTAACGTAAAAGTAGATGTCTCAATGAGTAGACTGTGACAGTATTTTAAATGTTTAATACGTGAAATACCTTCCCATGGTTGGCTTGCAAGCTGTGGAAAGAGCACTAGAATGTGCCGGTACAGAGTATCTCAGCAAGAGGATAAAGCGACATCTGTGCGTAGAAACATGCACTACATGAACGCTGACGGCTGCGGCGTGCACGCTGTGACCCGGAAGTTGCACGTGTGCAGGAGCACCGCACGCGTGCAGAATTTCTGGCCGGCCCTGGTCTAATCTGTACCAGATAGAGTTGGGCTGTCAATGCTGAGAGGTCCACACTCGTAGTCTGTATTGATTTATTCCCGTGAAAAACAGAAGTACAATTATTTCGACCACACAGTCAACATTTTTTGCAGAATATTGTAACGTGGTGAAATATACGAGCGCATCCACAAACTTAAAATTTCTATGTTCTTATTTTTCTATTTGACTACACAAAATCGGCTCAAAGATTCAAAGATTGCACAGATTTCCGTTTCAGCAGCAAACAGTCCTAGATCGGTACAGCACTCTTGGGCTTTTGAGTTTGGCTCAAATGGCTCTGAACACTATGGGATTTAACTTTTGAGGTCATGAGTCCCCTAGAACTTAGCACAACTTTAACCTAACTAACCTAAGGACAACACACACATCCATGCCCGAGGCAGGATTCGAACCTGCGACCGTAGCGGTCGCGAGGTTCCAGACTGTAGCACCTAGAACCGCTCGGCCACTCCGGCCGGCTTTTTTGAGTTTCTTAAATATGTCTTTATGAGGCTGACTTGGAAAAAATGTCGTTGGTGTCAAGTAAAATTTACCAGTAACTTCAATGGAATTAAATGAAAATAATCTCAATAGTTTCTCCCACAATAAGAGGCTGATTCCAATACAACTTCGAGATAGTACTATTAATATAGTATGCCCAGAAATAGAAAATAGATTGCTGTTTCACTAGTTTATCTTACTCTTTGCAACGATCAGTGTTGCTCGAACAGTCCACGGGTATACTGCCGGTTCATAGTGTCACGGGCACAATATTTCGGCGATCAGACATGTTGCCATCGTCAGGTGCGCTGACGAACTGAGCTCCCGAGGGCGGGCGGCCGATTTAATGACGATGGCGACATGTCTGATCGCCGAAATATTGTGCCCGTTGGACACTATGAACAGGCAGTATACCGGTGTACTGTTCGAGCAACAAATACGCCGGGAGAAACTATAGAATCACAACGATCAATGTGTTTTTAAACTTATGTTATCTACGCAACTCCTCCTCCCCCTTTTTTTGTACATCTCATCCTTCCGCCTCTCACTATCCATCTTCTCCCTCTCTCTACCTGCTCCACAAATCTAGCCCCTGCAATACATACTGATACTACCTGCGCAGCATCCCTGCCGTGATGGTAGACCACATGTTATGGGTTAAAAAACCGTATTTTGCCTATAGCTCCACTGTTATCGGTGCTACGATGTTCTAATTCCGAAGTGTTGATTCTCATACACCCGCAGAATGTGTACCAAGATGGTTACGCTTAAAATTCTCATGAGGCTTGATGAGGATCAAAGAACTATTAAAAATCATAATTAGGTAACTACGAAATTGTTTAGTGGTTTTCATCCATTTGAAGTGATTAGTGAAACATAATCAGAGGAAAACAATCGACAGAGATCTTGCAGTTGGACACTTCACCCATCTTTCACAGGCTTCAAAAAAATAAATACCAACAGCTATAATGTTGTAAACTACTCTACTTGACTACCAGTTTCGGTGCCTCATTGGCACCATCTTCAGCCCCGTATAAACGTAGCTAGATGTTATCATTTAAACGTCCACGCTATTATTGGGATCACTGTTTTCAAATGGCTGCCATAGATTTCAGGGAGCGAAATGCTGTTTACATTTTGTACAGAAACCAGATGGCAGTTATAAGAGTCGAGGGACATGAAAGGGAAGCAGTGGTTGGGAAGGGAGTGAGACAGGGTTGTAGCCTCTCCCTGATGCTATTAAATCTGTATAATTGAGCAAGCAGTAAAGGAAACGAAAGAAAATTTCGGAGTAGGTATTAAAATCCATGGAGAAGAAATAAAAACTTCTAAGATTCGCCGATGACATTGTAATTCTGTGAGACAGCAAAGGACTTGGAAGAGCAGTTGAACGGAATGGACAGTGTCTTGAAAGGAGGGTATAAGATGAACATCGACAAAAGAAAAACGAGGCTAATGGAATGTAGTCGAATTAAGTCGGGTGATGCTGCGGGAATTAGATAAGGAAATGAGACACTTAAAGTAGTAAAGGAGTTTTGCTATTTGGGGAGAAAAATAACTGATGATGGTCGAAGTAGAGAGGGTATAAAATGTAGACCAGCAATGGCAATGAAAGCGTTTCTGAAGAAGAGAAATTTGTTAACATCGAGTATAGATTTAAGTGTCAGGAAGTCGTTTCTGAAAGTATTTGTATGGAGTGTAGCCATGTATGGAAGTGAAACATGGACGATAAATAGTTTAGACGAGAAGAGAATAGAAGATTTCGAAATGTGGTGCTACAGAAGAATGCTGAAGATTAGATGGGTAGATCACATAACTAATGAGGAGGTATTGAATGGAATTGGGGAGAAGAGGAATCGGTTGGTAGGACGTGTTCTGAGGCATCAAGGGATCACCAATTTAGTACTGGAGGGCAGCATGGAGGGTAAAAATCGTAGAGGGAGATCAAGAGATGAATACACTAAGCAGATTCAGAAGGATGTAGGCTGCAGCAGGTACTGGGAGATGAAGAGGCTTACACAGGATAGAGTAGCATGGAGAGCTACATCAAACCAGTCTCAGGACTCAAGACCACAACAACACCACCATAGATTTCTCAAACTTCTTTGTAGACTTGAAATCTCCACACCTCTCACAACATAGGGGCCTAAAAATGATGCCAATTGGGCACCAAAACTGGTTGTCAAATAAAGTAATTCACGAAATTACGGCTGTCGGTGCTTATTTCCTTCTAGTCTTTGACCAGCCTCAGTCCCGTTCCATCTAGACAAGATGGAAGTACAGAATCTTTCAGACAGTTCCCAGCGCACAGTAACCAACGACTCAGTGACCCGAAGGCGTGTACTCGATTTTAGCATGTGCTGTCGCCTGTCCGACAGGGAGGCGTGGTGGCGGCCCCCTACGTCGCCGACGGTGCGTCCGCTCCGGCTGGCGCGCTCTTCGTCCATCAGCAGCCGTGCTTCGGAGGTGGCGGGGGCGGCAGCGGCAGCGGCAGCCGCCCCCACGCACAGCGCCAGCAGCGACAGTGGCTACAGCCTGTGGAGGCTGCTGCGGCCCCTGGATCTGGACTCGGACCTGGAGTCTACCGTGTTCCAGCTGACTCCCCCCGGCTACGACTGGCTGCTGGACGCCATCAGCAGCGATGGCGACGGCGCGCCGTGGCTGGAATCGATGGCCGCCGTGTCCTGGGCGGCGGCCGAGCGCGCCAGGCAGAAGTGCAGCCACTGGCTGGACCGCTACTGCGACCTCGGTGCGCCCTGAGGCATCACGCAGCGAGCCCTTTCAAATCTGCTCTCACTTCAAACTATTCAACTTGAAACGTCCCCTTAGAAAAATTAATGTATTACTGTGCTGATAAACCTCTTACATTATTTGATTTTCAAACAGCTGAGCAGAACTGAACGTACTCAGACATTTCGCTCTTTACCTATTCTGATCAACACTAAACTGATCCACAATATTTTTAGCGCAACGCAATCTGACTTTTAATAATCCCTACAAAAGAATGGCCCTGACTAACAATAACCTATACCTTTCACGAATCACTTGCCTCACAAAAATCTTCGTTACTCGATCTACTGCAATACAGCGAGCGCCAATAGTGCCAGCTAAATAAAAGATTCAAACTACTGAAGTCACTAACTACTGATAGGCATAGTTAGCAAATGAAAGATTTTGATACAGAACAAACAATGTATTTACCTCAATAGTGTTCAAAAGTCGTAATATATATAGCAGTTCCTGACATCCAGTCTTACAAATTTACTGTCTCTGATGGACACACGTCCAGATCATCCGCTCTCAAAACTCCGCCATTTCGGGGGTTATGTATGTAGGTTGTTTAGGTTTTTATGTTGGTAACGCCATGTAGCGCTCTATATGAAAATCACTGGCTATGCTGTGTGCAGTCTGTGTCTAGTTTGCATTGTTGTTTGCTGTTGTAGTGTTGGGCAGTTGGCTGTTAACAGCGCGTAGCGTTGCGCAGTTGGAGGTGAGCCGCCAGCAGTGGTGGATGTGGGGAGAGAGATGGCTGAGTTTTGAGAGCGGATGATCTGGATGTGTGTCCATCAGAGACAGTAAATTTGTAAGACTGGATGTCATGAACTGATATATATATATATATATATATATATATATGTATTATGACTTTTGAACACTATATAGGTAAATAAATTGTTTGTTCTCTATCAAAATCTTTCATTTGCTAACTATGCATATCAGTAGTTAGTGACTTCAGTAGTTTGAATCTTTTATTTATTTGACAGTATTGGCGCTCGCTGTATTGCAGTAGCTTGAGTAACGAAGATTTTTGTGAGGTAAGTGATTTGTGAAACGTATAGGTTATTGTTAGTCAGGGCCATTCTTTTGTAGGGATTATTAAAAGTCAGATTGCGTTGCGCTAAAAATATTGTGTTTCAGTTTAGTGTTGATCAGAATAGGTAAAGAGCGAAATGTCTGAGTACGTTCAGTTCTGCTCAGCTGTTTGAAAATCAAATAATGTAAGAGGTTTATCAGCACAGTAATTCATTAATTTTTCTAAGGGGACGTTTCAAACTCTATGTGAAATCAATCACGCAGATACCCTCAAGAAACCGCTGGGAAATTAATTCCATGTGATCACAAGCATCCAGACATCCATGGACCTGTACATGAGACTACATCATGATATGGGCTGTAACCATTCACTTTTTTCGACTCTGGTAATCCATCGAGGACAGTGAGACAGCCGCTAGATACGAAGTACATGAATACTGATAACTGAAACCAACAGGTCTACTGTAATCCATTGTTCAAAACGTGATACCAGTTTCGGCGACGAAAACCGTTATCTTCAGGCCCCGAGCGTAATCTGGAATCAAAGTACGAGCCATAAAGAGAAAGACCAACGGAGTCTTCAAACAGAAACAGTAAAACTTCTTAAGCATGTTACGTCAGCATATGCAACCCACGAAGTCGAGTGCAGCGGGATCAAAATCAAGTGGATCCCGTAACTTCCAGTAACTGCAGTTGTCGTTTGGCCTTGGTGAGCTTGTTACTGGATTTTTTTCGGCTGTGTCGTTGTGGCTAAATAAATAAAAAAATTAAATTTATTTATTTTTTGAAAAGAGGAAAAATTATGGATATGGAACTGTAACTTTAGAATTTTTGAAAGGCTTTTTTACGGACTGTATTGACCGGCTTGAATGCAGACAATTACAGTGCTGCGTGAAATTTGCCTGTAATATAATTTACAATTCCGATTAATGACATTTTTGAATTCTACGTCATTGTTGATTTAATCTGAGTTCTCACCTTAGACGTGGACTTAGTCCTTCTGCCACAATATTAATTCATTAGTCGCCATCGATGTTCTTCTCTTTGTTGACCGTGCGTATCTTCCTGAGTAGGCATCGGTCCACTTCACGAAGACGGTGGAAACCAAGGAGTACAATGCTACATCGCTTTAAATAATTCTCGTAAAACTTAGATACTTCTCACTATTTTTTATTCACAACACAATAAGACATGCTCTGCTCGTCGCAAAAACCACAAATACTAACAATATGGCTGCCTTTCCGCAGACACCAAAAATTACGTCCATCCCCTACAAGGTAACAATCGAAAGTGTCTCTTAACTCCTTCTTGGGATATGAAACAAAAGAAAATCCAATATGAACATTACAGAGATTATATTCTACATCCCTCTCAATTTAATCTTTGGCGCAGCCTTTAAGGTATTGTATACCTCTGCGTCGGAATGTGTCATTACATCGTTTAAATTGTGGCTCTGCTTAAATTACTTATAAATCACCGTATTAGGACTATATATTGGTAAATTGGCAATTTTGTTCCATTCTTTACGACCTGGATAAAATGTCTCTACTATTTAGGTACTCCGCAGGGTAGCTTCCCCCGATACATGGTGTGGATTCCGTAAACTTCCAGTAACTGCGGTTGTCGTCTGACCATTGGTGGGCTTGTTACTGGAAGTTACGGGATCCGATTGATTTTGGCCCCGCTGCACTCGACTTTGTGAGTTGCACATGCCGACGTAACACGTTTTTCAAACACAGGCGTTATACAGCCAACCGGTTGCAAATAACTGTGGTACAATTGATCTACGCTTCGACACATACTCGTCGCGCATGCTGTAAAGCATTTTATTTTATTTTTGACTTGAGCACAGCTGCTCTAAATTCTGGCCATTCCTTCTCGCAATGTAATTTTACGATTTCTCAAAATTTCATTCTGATGAAGACATCCTTAGTAGGTATCAAAACCTAGGTCAGATGTACAAAAGAGTTATTTGTAACCGGTTGGCTGTATAATTTCTATGTCTGAAAATTGTATACGATTACAGAGAAACAGCCATGTTTGAAATTGTAAGTTGTATTGTTTCAATTTGAAGACTGTGTTGTGGTTCGTAGTTTGGTGGCGGATAACTTTTGGGGTCTGAAGATGACCGTTTTCGGCGTCGAAACTGGTAGCATGTTTTCAATAAACGACGCTGGATTATGGTACAACTTTTGGTTATGATTATCGTTATTCAAGCACATTTTAGACGTTTTAAGCAGCTGCCCAGAAATGACTGAATTTAGGCGTCAGCGCTTCATTGGTAGGGACTTCTTTCGCCAACCCTTATTAAGTGATGTCAGCTGTCTTATTAAGTGTAGTATTCTTTGCTTTGCATTCCTCTGTAAACGATAAAAGCATTGCCATAATTTTACCAATTTTTACGAAATTATTTCGCAAATAAAACTTTATTTATTGCTGCTTTAAAATTCTGATTCAGCCCCCATTCGTATGAATATCATACCTACCAATTAACAACTTTTTAACTTAAGCTTACTATTCCTCTTCTTCCTGAACCAGTACCCTGTGAAATTACACTGCCTGAAGAAAAATTGCAACACCAAGAAGGAGCTGCGCCACATAAAAAGAGTGTTGGTAGGTGTGTTTATACATCTGAAAAATGGTTTCTATTCAAATTTCGGACCAGTGAAATAAGAGTGACGCTATTAGTGCCACTATAACAATGCAAATCAAGTTTGCTTTAAATATGCGCTGCAGTGGTCGTGAGCGTTAGTTACATTAAATACTGGACGTGGTGAGTTGATGTTAGTCGAGAACTACTTTAAGGCAGCACAGACACCATTTATCAACATCCCACTGAGTGGGGTCGCGTAAAATGGCTACGAGTAACTGGGTGTTCATTGTGCGATATTGCAGAAAGACTTAGCAGGAATGTAACCGTTGTCAATGACAGCTGGCAGCAGTGGTCACTAGTATGTGCGGTCGCAAGGAGACGGGGCTCTGTACGGCCATGTGGCAATACCGAGAGCGAAAACCATAGTGTTCGGCTTATGGTTCTGGCGCATCGTACGAGGTGCATTCAAGTTCTAAGGCCTCCGATTTTTTTTCTAATTAACTACTCACCCGAAATCGAT
Organism: Schistocerca cancellata; assembly: GCF_023864275.1. Lineage (NCBI taxonomy): Eukaryota > Metazoa > Arthropoda > Insecta > Orthoptera > Acrididae > Schistocerca > Schistocerca cancellata. Next base: position 1,137,385,297 of record NC_064626.1, on the reverse strand, counting down.
GAGACTGGCTTTACTTCTCGACGTAATCTCCCTGCAGACGTACACATTTTTTACAACGCTGACGCCATGATTCCATGGCAGCGGCGAAGGCTTCTTTAGGAGTCTGTTTCGACCACTGGAAAATCGCTGAGACAATAGCAGCACGGCTGGTGAATGTGCGGCCACGGGGAGTGTCTTTCATTGTTGGAAAAAGCCAAAAGTCACTAGGAGCCAGGTCAGGTGAGCAGGGAGCATGAGGAACCACTTCAAAGTTGTTATCACGAAGAAACTGTTGCGTAACGTTAGCTCGATGTGCGGGTGCGTTGGCTTGGTGAAACAGTACACGCGCAGCCCTTCCCGGACGTTTTTGTTGCAGTGCAGGAAGGAATTTGTTCTTCAAAACATTTTCGTAGGATGCACCTGTTACCGTAGTGCCCTTTGGAACTCAATGGGTAAGGATTACGCCCTCGCTCTCCCAGAACATGGACACCATCATTTTTTCAGCACTGGCGGTTACCCGAAATTTTTTGGTGGCGGTGAATCTGTGTGCTTCCATTGAGCTGACTGGCGCTTTGTTTCTGGATTGAAAAATGGCATCCTCGTCTCATCCATTGTCACAACCGACGAAAAGAAAGTCCCATTCGTGCTGTCGTTGCGCGTCAACATTGCTCGGCAACATGCCACACGGGCAGCTGTGTGGTCGTCCGTCAGCATTCGTGGCACCCACCTGGACGACACTTTTCGCATTTTCAGGTCGTCATGCAGGATTGTGTGCACAGAACCCACAGAAATGCCAACTCTGGAGGCGATCTGTTCAACAGTCATTCGGCGATCCCCCAAAACAATTCTCTCCACTTTCTCGATCATGTCGTCAGACCAGCTTGTGCGAGCCAGAGGTTGTTTCGGTTTGTTGTCACACCATCGTGTGCCTTCATTAAACTGTCGCACCCACGAACGCACTTTCGACACTTTCATAACTCCATCACCACATGTCTCCTTCAACTGTCGATGAATTTCAATTGGTTTCACACCACGCAAATTCAGAAAACGAATGATTGCACGCTGTTCAAGTAAGGAAAACGTCGCCATTTTAAGTATTTAAAACAGTTCTCATTCTCTCCGCTGGCGGTAAAATTCCATCTGCCGTACGGTGCTGCAATCTCTGGGACGTATTGACAATGAACGCGGTCTCATTTTAAAAGAATGCGCATTTTTCTATCTCTTTCCAGTCCGGAGAAAAAAAATCGGAGGCCTTAGAACTTGAATGCACCTCGTATTGCATTTGCAGCAGCAGCTCGAGCAGCAGTTAGCGCCACAGTGACACAAAGAACTGTTACCAATCGGTTACCTCGAGGACAGCTCCTAGCCGGACACCCTGTAGCGTGCATCCATCTGACACCAAATTACCGCCATTTACGACGTCGGTGGTGTCAAGCGAGAGCTCATTATAGGGCACGGTTGAGGTCTGTTGAGTTTTCTGATGAAAGCTGGTGCCAGTGATGGCTGTGTGTTGGTTAGGAGGAGGTCAATTGAGGACTGGCTCCCAACCTGTCTGTGAGCTAGACGCGTTGACCTATACCTGGAGTTATGGTCTGCGGTGTGATTTCGTATTACAGCAGCAGCATTGCCATCGTTGTCCCACGCAATCTGACTGAAAATTTGTACGTCAGTCTGGTGATTTCATCTGTTATGCTGTCATTCGTGAATAGCATCCCAGGGGATGCTTTCCAACAGGATAACGCTTGCCCACATACCTCTGTTGCAACTCGACATGTTACTTAGCCTGCTCGATCACCAGATCTGCCTCCAATCCAGCACATATGGTACATTATGGGACAACTCCAGCGTCATCCACAAACAGCATGAACTGTCTCTGTATTGATCGACGAAATGCAGCAGGATGGAACTCCATCCCACAAACTGACATGCGGCACCTGTACAGAATACTGCAGGTAAGTCTGCATGCTCGCATTTAACATTTTGGTGGTCACACCGGTTATTAATGAACCAGTATTTCACATTTGGAATGGCTTACCTCCCGTTTACATTAACCTATTATTTTTCAATGTCAATCACTTAAAAGTCACCTAGAGAAACCTATCTCCCAAATTTCATTACTCTACATCAATTATTTTTTGTTGTTGCGATTTATGTCTGTTAGTGTGTATTCCGAGGAACTGCAGTTTCCTGCTTCTTATTCTACACTGGCTCTCGTGGCAGCTCAGTCCATCCCATTTCAAACCCTAAAAGGAAAGTAATTTTATGGTACACTAGCACTCGTGCCAGCTTAGAGTATTTTACTACATACACAGCCGAATAATGCCGTGCAATACAAGCGTTCTTAACAGCTTAATCCGTCACCTTTCCTCAGCGTAGTAGCCATTACACTATAGTATCACTCCAAAACACTGAGTCACCTAACTGCAGCTTATCAGTGTTGCCCGATAATTTTAGACTGCAATTCTTTGAGCCGTTCCCATCCGACAATGTTTATACGAAGAGATAAGTATTCCATATACCATTATCTTAGGTTTGTGCACTTCTTTCAATATTACAATTTATTTCTTCATCTAGTTGCCGTGCACTATCCATAATTTCAGACGTTTACATACGGGCTTACCAAACTTGCTTGTAGGTGGTGTTGAGCATAAAGCACTCACACTCCTACCAACATTCATGGCGACTTCGTACGCATGATTCTTTGCCAAATTTGCAGCCACAGATGTATTTGAAATAGACCCCATACATTGCTGACCTACAGCCTAGTGCAATACATTCCCATTACAAAAAATGTTTTCACCTAGTACAACCATGTCCGATTCTAACTTCATGGATTACGGACTTTGAAGCCCTTCATCTTTCCATTCCTGTCTACTCTATTTCGCACACTTTGTTTCTTCTAGTCATTTTAATTTCACCTAAGCTACGAACCTTTAGCCAAAGCCTCACAGATGAACAAAAACTAAACGCAGCCAAAACTAGCACAAGGATGGCTATGCGTGAAGCGTTCAATGAATACGAAACTAAAACTCTAGCTACCAAGTTGACAGAAAATCCTAAGAATTTATGGTACTATGATATCTCAGTAAATGAACAGAAGCCATCTGTCCAGACACTGTGTGACCATAATGGCACTGAAACAGGGAACGACTTAGAAAACGCTGAAATACTAAACGTCTTTCTCCAATTCTGTTTCACAGAGGAAGATCGCATTGAAGTTCCTCCTTTAAATCGTCGCGGGAACGGCAAAATGACAGCTATCGGAATACGTGATCAAGGAATCGAAAAGTAGATGGCATTGCTCAACAGAGGAAAGTGCACTAGACCTGACGGGACACCAGTTCGATTCTACACACGTACGAGAAAGTAGCAGTGTACCCAAGAGGTCTACTAGAGGGAAGCGTTTCTAGTGATTCGAAAAAAGCACAGGTCATTCTCATTTTCGAGAACAGTAGTCCAGCAGACGCACAAAACTATAAGCCTGTATCTCTGACGCCGGTCTATTGTAGATTGTTTGAAGACATTTCATGCTCGCGTATTATGAAATTTCTGGTAACCGAAAATAATCTATGTAGAAAACAACATAGGCTCGGAAAAGAACGATCGTCTGAAACCCAGTTCGCTCTGTTCGTCCACAAGAAACACAAAGCAGTAGACACAGGCGCCCAGGTACATACCGTGTTTACTGACTTCCGAAAGGCATTCTACACAGTTCCGCACTACCGCGTAATGAACAACACGCGAGCGTATGGAATATCAGACCAACTGTGTGACAGAACTGAAGTGATTTTAGCAAACAGAACACCGTATGTCATGCTGAACGGAGACATGTCTTGAGACGTAAAAGTAATTTCAGGCACGCCCCAGATAAGTGTTATAGTACCATTACCTTTAACCATATATTTCAGTGACCTAGCAGATAACGTCAGAAGTTCTAGGAGGTTTTCACGGCCGCTAGAACATTGTAGTCAAATGTCGAAAGACCTGTAGAAGATGGACGCTCGCTGCAAGGATAGGTAGTCGACCCTGAATGTAAAAAAAGATTTGTAGCATATTGGGAATATATAGACAGGAAGATCCTTTATTGTGTGATTAAACAAGTACGGAACAATCACTGGAATCAGTTACTTCCATAAAGTATCTCGCTGTATACGTGTAGATCGATTTGAAGTGCAAGTGGAACTAGCACATAAATTAATCGCGAGTAAAGTAGATACCAAACAGAGATTCATTGGAAGAATTCTCATAAAGTGAAGTCCATGAACGAAGGAGGTATCTTACAAAACACTAGTGCGCCCAGCACTGGAATACTGCTCGTCAGTATGGGATTCGTGCCGGATGGGGCTGATAGAGGAAATAGAGAAGATCCTAAAAAGAGCAGCACAGGTTCATTTACACTACTGGCCATTAAAATTGCTACACCAAGAAGAAACGCAGATGATAAACGGGTATTCATTGGACAAATATATTATACTACAACTGACATGTGATTACATTTTCACGCAATTTGGGTGCATAGATCCTGAGAAAGCAGTACCCAGAACAACCACCTCTGGCCGTAATAGCGGCCTTGATACGTCTGGGCATTGCGTCAAACAGAGCTTGGACAGCATGTACAGGTCCAGTTGCCCATGCAACTTCAACACGATACCACAGTTCATCAAGAGTAGTGAGCGGCGTATTGTGACGAGCCAGTTGCTCGGCCACCATTGACCAGACGTTTTCAATTGGTGAGAGATCTGGAGAATGTGCTGTCCAGGCCAGCAGTCGAACATTTTCTGTATCCAGAAAGGCCCGTACAGGACCTGCAACATGCGGTCGTGCATTATCCTGCTGAAATGTAGTGTTTCGCAGGAATCGAATGAGGGGTAGAGCCACGGGTCGTAACACATCTTAAACGTAACGTCCACTGTTCAAAGTGCCGTCAATGCATACAAGAGGGGACAGAGGCGTGTAACCAATGGCACCCCATGCCATCACACCAGGTGATACGCCACTATAGCGATGACGAATAGACGCTTCCAATGTGCGTGCACCGCGATATCACCAAACACGTATGCGACAATCATGATGCTGTAAACAGAACCTGGATTCATCCGAAAAAATGACGTTTTGCCATTCGTGCACCCAGGTCCGTCGTTGAGTACACAACCGCAGGCGCTCCTGTCTGTGATGCAACGTCAAGTGTAAACGCAGCCATGGTCTGCGAACTGATAGTCCATGATGCTCCAAACGTCGTCGAACTGTTCGTGCAGACGGTTGTTGTCTTGCAAACGTTCCCATGTGTTGATTCGGGGATCGCGACGTGTCTGCACGATCCTTTACAGCCATGCGGATAAGATGCCTGTCATCTCGACTGCTAGTGATACGAGGCCGCTGTGATACAGCACGACGTTCCGTATTACCCTCCTGAACCCACCGATTCCATATTCTGCTAACAGTCATTGGATCTCGACCGACGCGAGCAGCAATGTCGCGATACGATAAACCGGAATCGCAATAGGCTACAATCCGACCTTTATCAAAGTCGGAAACGTGATGGTACGCATTTCTCCTCCTTACACGAGGCATCACAACAACGTTTCACCAGGCAACGCCGTTGAACTGCTGTTTGTGTGTGAGAAATCGGTTGGAAACTTTCCTCACGTCAGCACGTTGTAGGTGTCGCCACCGGCGCCAACCTTGTGTGAATGCTCTGAAAAGCTAATCATTTGCATATCACAACATCTTCTTCCTGTCGGTTAAATTTCGCGTCTGTAGCACGTCATCTTCGTGGTATAGCAATTTTAATGGCCAGTAGTGTAGTAACTGTGACAGCGTCACGGAGACGTTCTGCTGTCTGAGGCTGCAAGAGAGAAACTCGGCGTCAAGGTGTGATTTACTGTTAAAATTCAGAAATCGTACTTTCGCAGAAGAGTCAGTCAATATACTGCTTCCTTCTACGTACATCTTGCGAAAGCACCGTGAAGATAAGATTAGTGCCCACACAGAGGCTTACTAACAATCGTTCTTTCCGTGAACCATACTCAACCGGAAGAGGAGAAGCAGGGAGTGGCACTAGTATACAAACCACACTCTGCCACACACCATAAGGTGGCTTGTGGATTATATATGTGTTTTGTTTCCTTTCGTTAAATAGCACTGCAATGCCGAAAATTTCAACCTCTGGTATTTCGCCTAAAGTATGGTTGCTGGAACTGGCCATCCAGTCTGTTACCTAATGCAGTGCGTGAGTCATTAGTAATACTCTGAGCCTGCCTCCGAATGGCAAGGTCAAATCTGGTTTTACAATTCCACCATGTACCTTTTCAGCCTCCTTAAAACATTTTCCTTAGCCTTTCACGTTTAAAATAAACCCTGAAACCTCAGAAATCGTTGTCTGTAGTTAACCAACTTCCCATCTACAGCACTATTATGCACCATCAATACGCTTTGCGACAACTATCATGCAGTCCACTCACCGTCAAGCATAGCACTCGTGTCCACTACATGTTTCCTAAGGCTAGTACACTGCTGTGGCATAAAGTTAGCAATCATACTAACTCTTTGCACACGGCTTCTTTGCGCGTTGCTTGCTTTCTCTCTATATGTTCATTGAAGGTGTGATTAGCATTTGCATTGGCATCGAAGTTTTTCTGGAAGTTTTTCTCTGATTCTTGTGTACTTGTTTCACAAACTTGATGCTCTGAATTAAAATCTGCAGAATGAAATTGGTAATAATGACATCACACTTGGAACTTACATTTTCTTCGGGTCGTAATCCGTAGTTGGCAAACTGTTTTTCAGTGTCATATTTCACTTTGGATTTCAAGTTAGAGATTTCAGTTGAAATATGTATTCATGAACCATGGACCTTGCCGCTGGTGGGGAGGCTTGCGTGCCTCAGCGATACAAATGGCCGTACCGTAGATGCAACCACAACGGAGGGGTATCTGTTGAGAGGCCAGACAAACATGTGGTTCCTGAAGAGGGGCAGCAGCCTTTTCAGTAGTTGCAGGGGCAACAGTCTGGATGATTGACTGATCTGGCCTTGTAACATTAACCAAAACGGTCTTGCTGTGCTGGTACTGCGAACGGCTGAAAGCAAGGGGAAACTACAGCCGTAATTTTTCCCGAGGACATGCAGCTCTACTGTATGATTAAATGATGATGGCGTCCTCTTGGGTAAAATATTCCGGAGGTAAAATAGTCCCCCATTCGGATCTCCGGGCGGGGACTACTCAGGAGGACGTCGTTATCAGGAGAAAGAAAATTGGCGTTCTACGGATCGGAGCGTGGAATGTCAGATCCCTTAATCGGGCAGGTAGGTTAGAAAATTTAAAAAGGGAAATGGATAGGTTAAAGTTAGATATAGTGGGAATCAGTGAAGTTCGGTGGCAGGAGGAACAAGACTTTTGGTCAGGTGAATACAGGGTTATAAATACAAAAGCAAATAGGGGTAATGCAGGAGTAGGTTTAATAATGAATAAAAAAATAGGAGTGCGGGTTAGCTACTACAAACAGCATAGTGAACGCATTATTGTGGCCAAGATAGACACAAAGCCCATGCCTACTACAGCAGTACAAGTTTATATGCCAACTACCTCTGCAGATGATGAAGAAATAGATGAAATGTATGACGAGATAAAAGAAATTATTCAGGTAGTGAAAGGAGACGAAAATTTAATAGTCATGGGTGACTGGAATTCGTCAGTAGGAAAAGGGAGAGAAGGAAACATAGTAGGTGAATATGGATTGGGGGGAAGGAATGAAAGAGGAAGCCGCCTGGTAGAATTTTGCACAGAGCATAACTTAATCATAGCCAACACTTGGTTCAAGAATCATAAAAGAAGGTTGTATACCTGGAAGAATCCTGGTGATACTAGTAGGTATCAGATAGATTATATAATGGTAAGACAGAGATTTAGGAACCAGGTTTTAAATTGTAAGACATTTCCTGGGGCAGATGTGGATTCTGACCACAATCTATTGGTTATGAACTGCAGATTGAAACTGAAGAAACTGCAAAAAGGTGGGAATTTAAGGAGATGGGACCTGGATAAACTGAAAGAACCAGAGGTTGTAGAGAGTTTCAGGGAGAGCATAAGGGAACAATTGACAGGAATGGGGGAAAGAAATACAGTAGAAGAAGAATGGGTAGCTCTGAGGGATGAAGTAGTGAAGGCAGCAGAGGATCAAGTAGGTAAAAAGACGAGGGCTAATCGAAATCCTTGGGTAACAGAAGAAATATTGAATTTAATTGATGAAAGGAGAAAATACAAAAATGCAGTAAATGAAGCAGGCAAAAAGGAATACAGACGTCTCAAAAATGATATCGACAGGAAGTGCAAAACGGCTAAGCAGGGATGGCTAGAGGACAAATGTAAGGATGTAGAGGCTTGTCTCACTAGGGGTAAGATAGATACTGCCTACAGGAAAATTAAAGAGACCTTTGGAGAGAAGAGAACCACTTGTATGAATATCAAGAGCTCAGATGGCAACCCAGTTCTAAGCAAAGAAGGGAAGGCAGAAAGGTGGAAGGAGTATATAGAGGGTTTATACAAGGGCGATGTACTTGAGGACAATATTATGGAAATGGAAGAGGATGTAGATGAAGACGAAATGGGAGATAAGATACTGCGTGAAGAGTTTGACAGAGCACTGAAAGACCTGAGTCGAAACAAGGCCCCGGGAGTAGACAACATTCCATTTGAACTACTGATGGCCTCGGGAGAGCCAGTCATGACAAAACTCTACCATCTGGTGTGCACGATGTATGAGACAGGCGAAATACCCTCAGACTTCAAGAAGAATATAATAATTCCAATCCCAAAGAAAGCAGGTGTTGACAGATGTGAAAATTACCGAACTATCAGTTTAATAAGTCACAGCTGCAAAATACTAACACGAATTCTTTACAGACGAATGGAAAAACTGGTAGAAGCTGACCTCGGGGAAGATCAGTTTGGATTCCGTAGAAATGTTGGAACACGTGAGGCAATACTGACCTTACGACTTATCTTAGAAGAAAGATTAAGAAAAGGCAAACCTACGTTTCTAGCATTTGTAGACTTAGAGAAAGCTTTTGACAATGTTAACTGGAATACTCTCTTTCAAATTCTGAAGGTGGCAGGGGTAAAATACAGGGAGCGAAAGGCTATTTACAGTTTGTACAGAAACCAGATGGCAGTTATAAGAGTCGAGGGGCATGAAAGGGAAGCAGTGGTTGGGAAAGGAGTAAGACAGGGTTGTAGCCTCTCCCCGATGTTATTCAATCTGTATATTGAGCAAGCAGTAAAGGAAACAAAAGAAAAATTCGGAGTAGGTATTAAAATTCATGGAGAAGAAGTAAAAACTTTGAGGTTCGCCGATGACATTGTAATTCTGTCAGAGACAGCAAAGGACTTGGAAGAGCAGTTGAACGGAATGGACAGTGTCTTGAAAGGAGGATATAAGATGAACATCAACAAAAGCAAAACGAGGATAATGGAATGTAGTCAAATTAAGTCGGGTGATGCTGAGGGAATTAGATTAGGAAACGAGACACTTAAAGTAGTAAAGGAGTTTTGCTATTTAGGGAGTAAAATAACCGATGATGGTCGAAGTAGAGAGGATATAAAATGTAGACTGGCAATGGCAAGGAAAGCGTTTCTCAAGAAGAGGAATTTGTTAACATCGAGTATAGATTTAGGTGTCAGGAAGTCGTTTCTGAAAGTATTTGTATGGAGTGTAGCCATGTATGGAAGTGAAACATGGACGATAACTAGTTTGGACAAGAAGAGAATAGAAGCTTTTGAAATGTGGTGCTACAGAAGAATGCTGAAGATAAGGTGGGTAGATCACGTAACTAATGAGGAGGTATTGAATAGGATTGGGGAGAAGAGAAGTTTGTGGCACAACTTGACTAGGAGAAGGGATCGGTTGGTAGGACATGTTTTGAGGCATCAAGGGATCACAAATTTAGCATTGGAGGGCAGTGTGGAGGGTAAAAATCGTAGAGGGAGACCAAGAGATGAATACACTAAGCAGATTCAGAAGGATGTAGGTTGCAGTAGATACTGGGAGATGAAGAAGCTTGCACAGGATAGAGTAGCATGGAGAGCTGCATCAAACCAGTCTCAGGACTGAAGACCACAACAACAACAACAACAAGTTATTAACTTCAGTTTTTGAATTTGCTTTGTCATTTTTCAATTAATCTCCGAAGCTGCTTACTGTATCCATTAAAGACAGAATAAAAAAATTTTCCCCCTCGGTACTGACATCGGGACACAGTTTCTCCTCTATAGATTCCATCTTTATGCGAGTATCTTAAGTACTCCTAGACACTGAATCACTCAACTTGAATGCTGCTGGTTCGATCTTCGCTTGGTCTACCAGTCTCATATTAGGCAATTCTTCAGCAGTTTTTCCATTCTCATTAATACAAGTGCTATACATTCTAGGACTGAAAATTTCAGTACTTCTGAAGTCAGCTTTTATCAATATCGATATCTTCAGCCTTACCAGGTGACTAAGATAATACCTTTTCCTTACTCTTGGATTTTCTGTTCTGGGATTTTACAAAAATACCCAGCAATTACAAAAAGTACCTTTTCATTTAGCTTCTGTGTAACCGCACATTGCGATTACCTCAGACCCTGTCTCACTTCCTTTTCAACCACTGCTTTCCTTTCATGCCCCTCTACTCTTATAACAGCCGTGTGGTTTACGTATAATTTGTAAATAGCCTTTCGTTCCCTGTATTTTGCCCGTGCTGCATTCAGAATTTGGAAGAGAGTGTTCCAGTAAACATTGTCAAAAGATTTCTTCAACTCTACAAATGCCATAACGTGGGTTTGCCTTTCCTTAACTTATCTTCTAAGATAAGTCGTAGGGCCAGTATTGTCTCGTGTATTCCTACATTTCTCTGGAATCCAAGCTGATCTTTCTCGAGATCGGCTTCAACCAGCTTTTCCACTCTTCTGTAAAGAATTCGTTTTAATATTTTGCAACCGTGTCTTATTAAACTGATAGTTCGATAATTTTCACGCCTGTCAGCAACTGTTTTCTTTTTAATTAATGAAAGTATATAAGTTCTTTATTTGTTTAGAGATAATGATAGTTTATAACTAAATGAGATGATAACATTTTTGTCAATGTGGAAGATAGTGGTTGTAATGTTCATGATTCAGGAACTATAGTCATGAGTTAAATTAGCCTGTGATTTACGAAGAAAATAATCTCTCTGAACTATTAAAAAAAACACATGGTAAATGAATTGCTGATATAGATCTTTCGTAAAACCGAAATGTCACATCAGACTTATCTTACAAGATAGGTTGATGAAAATCAAATCGACATTCGAGGATTGTAGATTAATAAATAGATTTTGATTTAGTCTGCTGGAATACCCTTTCAAAATTTTTGAACTTATACAGAGTGGAAGATCATTTATAACTTGTGCAGAAAACAAACGTACGAAGAACTTGTCTCAGAAAATGCCAACAGAACTGGGACATTGTTTACAAGTTTACAAGAGCATCTCGATGGCTGAGGATCTTTTGTTAATATTTTATGTGTATTTCAAGAAAAATGTTAACTTAATATGTAATAAGAAAATGTAGTTCTACCGTGTTCAAAGCAAAAGCACATTTCCTTATTCCATATTAGGAAGTAAATGCCTACAAGGAAAGACCTTCGTCCAATAAATGATTAATAGGCATTAATTACCTTGACTGATGATACAACTGACTCAATCAATTTTTTTAAGACTTGTCCAACACTTTTGATTTTGAGAATTGCGATATAGTCGTGCATAAGAAAAATATTAAGGAATAGTAGACACTACATGTTAATGATTGACAGAGTGCACCCATTCCATTTCGATCACATACCAACAGACACACAGAATTTGTATCATCCAGAATTTCCGATCTGGATTATAGATAAATTATGGCAAGATTCAGTTGGTTGTGTGCAAATCAATAGTGCTCATTAACCTCTACAGAAATTAAAAGTAATTTACTCAGTGAGACACCAGGGTAGAAAGCGTTAAGTATGTGGGATTCAGCTCATGAAACTGCGAAGCACACGCTACAGAACCAATTAACTGCCGTAGATGAACTAAATTCACCGTACGTATGATTACCACTTTAGATTTTTAAAAATTAAGGAAGTAGTTTATCTGGCGCAATTCCGTTCACTGACGAGTTACAGAACCATTTCCTGGGAAAAGTCAGCTACCAGACATAGCATTTTCGTATTGCAGAAGCCTGATATTATCTGGCGTTTGATCATAATGCAGAATCTTCTACAAAAAGACCTTGCTATTTTGACAGTTGCTTCACAATAAATATATTTATGAGTTTTATCCCCCGTTACGAAAAATATCTATTTTCCCGTACATAGTACAACGCGTAAAATAATACTAGGACCAACCTCTACAAAAAAATGCAAGGTGTTAACATTCGTACAGATGGGTGGGAGCTATAAGGCAGCACATGTATTCAGCGACCTGCCAGAGCTTATTACATGTCTTACAGCTGGTGTGAAGTTTGGGACTGCAATAAACAACTGTATTTGGTGCAACTCGTTATACTCTATTGAAATATAGAAATTAATAGTTTAGATTATTTTATAATTAAATACTTGCGATACTTTAATAAAATAGATTAATAAAACACAATTTTAAGTCATTTCATTGTATTTCAGCTCAATAAAACGTACGTTTTCAATTTCTTGCTACACCTCACCACTTCTTTCCACACCATGCCACTTCGTGATCTTTGGAATACTAGTGTAACATACTACTACTACTACTACTACTACTACTACTACGTGATCAGGCCCAGTGGACCGCACGCATCTACAAGTTTCCTCCTCCACTGTATTCTGTCCATTGCTGCTATCCGCCATCCGTTCACATCTATTGACACTTGGTTTAAATCTTCATGGAGTCCATCCCTCCAACGCTTCTTGGGTCTCCCTGGCGGTCTCTTTCCTGTAGGTGTGAAATCCAGGAGCTTCCGAGGCCATCTGTGATCCTCCATCCGGGCCACATGGCCGGCCCACTGCATTCGTTTGGCTTTGACAGTTACTGCTATGTTGGGCTACTGGTACAGTTCCTCAAGCTCTTGGTTGTATCTGATCCTCCATTCCCCTGTATCTGCATCTAGAACCGGACCGAAGATTTTCCGAAGCACTTTTCTCTCAAAAACAAGGAGCTTATGGAAGTCCTGTTTCCGGATACTTCATGTCTCACAGCCATATAGAACAACAGGCTGGATCAGGGTTTTGTACAGTCGAATCTTGAACTGTCTGGAGAGAGATTTGGACCGAAGCAATTGCGCTAGGCTGTGGTAAGATCGGTTTCCTGCTTGTATTCTGGCATTGATCTCTGCTTCACATGACGAGTTCTCAGTGAAAAGTGCCCCTAGGTATTTGAATTCTTGCACTCTCTTGTAGGAATGGTCCCAAATCTGCAGTGATTGTAGATGATCAGCAGTCTGACAATGACCACGCGTCATAACGAGGTACTCTGTCTTAGCTTCGTTTATGTTTAGCCCAAATATGCTGGCAGCCTCCTTTAGTGCTTTGGTCATTTGCTCCAACTCTTCTTCCGACCTAGAGAGTAAACAGATGTCGTCTGCATAGGCTAAGTATGCCAGTCTCTTTCCTTCGATTTCAATCCCTTCGTTCTCTTGGAAGGTCTCGCGTACGATCTTCTCGAGGGCAAAGTTGAACAGGATAGGGGACAACGCATCTCCTTGCCTGAGTCCTGTCACAATTTCAAATTCCTCAGTTACGCAATTTCCCATCTTCACCTTTGCATGTGTTTCGTTCAGACAGATCTTTATCAGATTGATGAGTTTCTCTGCTATGCCAAACTCCCTTAAACAGTTGAGCAGGCTCTTGCGATGTATGCAAACATAGGCCTTCTTAAAATCAACGAATAAAATATGCAAATCTTTACCATATTCACCCAGTTCCTCAGTGAGCTGCCGGAGACTGAAGATGTGATCTATTGTTGACCGTCCTGGCTGGAAACCTCCCTGGTACTTCCCAATCACCGATTCTGCCACTGGCTGAATTCTATGTATGAGGCAATTGGACAGGATCTTATAGCAGACGTTAAGCAGGGCGATTCCTCGATAGTTGTCACATTTCAGTTTGTCACCATTCTTATGTATTGGACAAAGCTGTTTTCCATTCTCCTGTATCAGTCGGTGTAGTTTTTCTGCAAGTTTCTCTCCTCCAGCCAGGATCATTTCAGCCTGTATTTCATCTTCACCTGGACTCTTATTCTGTTTGAGGTGTCTGATTCTGGTTTTTGTCTCATCCAGGGTAGGTGGGGGATAGTCTGCATCGGCTGTAATTGGGTACTGGAAATCAAACTGCAGTTCGGGTTCATCACAGTTTAGCAGCTGTCGAAAGTACTCTTTCCATCTCTCAGCTATGCCCCTATCGTTCGTCGGGATCTTATCACGGGAATCTTTGACAAATTTCTGCTTGACCTGGTGACCTTTGCAAAGGTACTTCACCCTCAGAAACATTTCTCTCGTCTTTTGTCCTCTGAAGTCTGTTTCTGCTTCAGTGATGATATTCCTTATGTATTTCCTCTTTGCTCTTCTAAGAATTGCTTGTGTAGTCTTTCGGACCTCCTCAAATTGTACTTTGGCCTGTGCCAGATTTGTCCCCTTCAGCCATTTGTTCCTGGCTTCCTTTCTCCTTTCCAGGGCATCTGCACGTTCCTTTCCAAACCAGATCTTCTTGCCCACAGGGTTTCCCATGAGTGTTTCCTTTGCTGTATCCCTAACTGAGCTCTGGATGTTTCCCCACATTAGTTCGAGGTCCTGATTCGCACCCACTTCACTAAGTGCTTCAAAGCGGTTACTAAGTTGCAACTGGTATATGGTCTTCGTTGCCTCATCTTTCAGTTTCTCCACATCGTACCTTTCCACTCTTTTTAACTTAGGCCCCGTTCTTCCTTTACACTGTATGTTTAAACGGCCTCTGGCCAGGAAATGATCACTCCCACCTTCGGCACCCCGCGCTGTCTTAACGCCTAGCACCCATCTCTTGGCTCTGAGATCTAGTGTAACATAATAATGCTAATTTTTTACAACTGTCATCACTGCGCCCGTATTTAAAAAGAAATTGATTTCGTCTAACAATCGATTTTTTCTCTGCGGGGGCTTGAAGACTGGACGGATGAAGAGGTGCTATCGTGTCCGGGAAAACCAATGAAAGGAGTTTTCGCAGTCTGGTTTTTATCATCGAACGTCACTGTCGAGTAAGGAAGTGACATTTATGTGCTGCCTATCAAACTTGCATTTCACCAAATATCGTGAAGAATGAGTACGAGTATATTTTTGATTTACATACTTCATATTATCACGACCGCTATTTTGAATTTGTGTGACTTAGATAGCCTCTGCTGGCCGTTTCGCACACCACAGATAAGCTCTCCCGAGCGTTTATACGCTATCAACAGGAAGCTTCGCATCCGGAGTCAGCGTGCATTTTCTGTATTTCCAAGGCGGGAACTTGAAATCTGCTGCCGTCTGATTCGCGAACTCGACAACCAGTAAAGAGTCGGGGGCAAATGATACGTCATTCGCGGAACTCATGTCTCCTAGAAAGAGATAACTTCTATCTTGTGCAAGTCGCAGCACCAGACACGGCCCAGACGCGACAGCACTCTTAATAACGTAAGTACAGTGCATATTCTCATTTCTTTTTCGCTTGTATTATTCCTTTTCTTAAACTTGCTGAATGTTTTCTTGTGTACAACTCAATCTTGTGTGTAGAATTACATTGACGACAAATTCCATTAGGAAAAATATGTTCTCCAGAATTGGAAAAGATCACTAACATTCTTTTCTAGCAGAATATCAGAGAACGTACTGTGAGTTTCTACATTAAGACTTCCATGGGAGAAAAACGTCCTCCATTGACAGCAATACGTGTTTTCTTTTAGTTATCAGTCTTCTGACTGGATTGATGCGACCCACCAAGAATTCCTCTTCTGCGCGACCATTTCAAAGTAGTATTTCCATTGTACGTCCTCAATTATTTATTTTACGCGCTCAGACATCTGCTGGATGTATTCCAATCTCTGTCTTCCCCTGCAGATCTTACCCTCGACAGTTCCCTCTAGACCTTAACACATGTACTATCATGCTCTCTGTTTTTCATGTCAGTGTTTTCCATGTGTTCCTTTTTTCGCCGATTCTGCGGACAACCTAATAACCTGTCTTATAAGTCATCTGGTTTTCAGTGTTATTCTGTAGCAACCCATCTCAAATACTTCGATTCTCTTCTTTTCCGATTTTTCCACAGTCTGTGTTTCACTACCACACAATGCTGTGCTCCAAACGTTCACTCTCAGCAATTTCTTCCTCGATTTAAAGCCTATGTTTCTTAGGAGCCAGGAATACCATTCTTGCCAGTGCTAATCTACTTTTTATGTCCTCCTTGCTCCGCCCATCAAGGGTTCTGCCTAGGTAGTAGGATTCCTTGACTTCGTTCATTGCACTGAAGATAGGAATGTCGTCAGTGAATGTTGTTGATATCGTTTACTTTGAATTTTAATTCGACTCTTGAAACCTCCTTTCATTTATGTCATTGCTTCTTCGATGTATAGACTGCATCCCTGTTTACACACTTTTTAGTGCGAGTACTTCGCTTTTGATGTTCCACCCTCGTTGTTCCTTGTGTATCATCAGTCTTTCACTGTAGCTTACCCTTATTTTTCTCTTAATTTCGAATATACTTTACCATTTGTCACTATCGAATGCTTTTTTCAGGTCAACAGATCCTATGAAAGTGGCTTGATTTCTTCAGTCTTGCTTTCGTTATCAACCACAACGTCACAACTGCCTCTCTACTGCCTTTCCCTTCCGTAAAGCCAAACTGATCGTCATATAAAAGATCTTCAATTTGCTTTTCCATTTCTCTGTACATTATTATTGTCAGCAACTTGGGTGCATGAACTGCTCAGCTGATTGTACGATAATTCTTGCACTTGTCTGCTCTTGCTGTTTTCGGAATTGCGTGCACGATATTTTTCCGAACGTATGACGTTTTGTTGCCAGTCTTATACATCATACAACTGTCAATTGGTTGCCATGTCTCTCAGTGTTTTTCTTTAGAAATTTCGATGGAGCGTTATATATCCCTTATGTTTTATTTGATCTCAAGTATTTGAAAGGTGTTTTAAATTATAACTCGAATACTGGACCCCTATATTCTCCTTACTGAGACCATTTTCTTCTTTTATCAAGTCATACAGGCCCTCATGGAGGCGTTCAGAGTACTCTTTCCACCTATCAGACTTTTCGTCTGCTTTTAACAGTGGAATGGCCATTGCACTCTTAGTGGTACCACCCTTGCATTTAATTTCACCGAAGGTTGTTTCACTTCTCTGCATGATTAGACAGTCCTCCTGACGATTATTTCTTTTTCGATTTATTCACATTTTTTCTGCAAACTTTAAGTCTCGGCTGCCCTGCATTTACTATTTATTTCATTCCTAAGTTATTTATAATGCTGTATTCCTGTCTTTCAATGAACGTTTTTGTACTTCATCTTTTCATCGCCTTCTGTTACACAAGATTTCTTCGGAGTTATATTCCCTGTATGTATGTTTGACTGTCCAACTGTGACTAGCCTTTTTAGAGATGTCCACGCCTCTTTAAGTGACCTGCGTACTGTGATATTCCTTGTCGTAGTATCCACATCCTAAGTTAATTTCAACGCGTCTCATCATTTATCATTACTTTTGTCTTCCTTCCACACTGATTCTTCCGAACTACTATCTTAGACTTCAGTCTACTTTATTCCTACTGAATATCTAATCAGATTTACGACTTCATCAGTGTTTCGTGACAGGCAGGGTGCAGGTTTGTATTCTTCGCGGACAGTCATTTACAAGCACCGGAGAAATATTAGGTTGGACCATAAGTTCGTAGCGTTTTGGTTTTGCATCTTGGTATTCCACTTGCTATGGGTTTATTTATCGATTGTCATTTTTTATTTGTAATTCGCTGTTTCTACTTGATTTTATATATTGTCATTTTGTCATCCGGAGATAATGAGTGGAGCTGCCGACGCTAGAAAATGGGGTGCCGAGTGGAGAAATTGGAACTTTTCCGACATAATCTTCTGATGAGCTCACCCTGGAGGGGTGACAGCAGCTCAGGCAGCCAGAAACATTTGCGCCATGTACCGTGATAATACCACTGGACAGAGCACGGCAAGAAAACGGTTCTCTCATATTAATGAGGATCGTTTTGACGTTAGTGACTCACCACGTTCAGGAAAATCTTCGGGACTTGATGAAGATCTCTTAAACGCGTTAGTCGTCAATTATTCAAGTCAGTGTACTCGACAACTGGAAAATGTGATGAACTACGATCATTGCACCATCATGCGACATTTCCATGAAATGGGGAAGATTCAAAATTCGGGTGAATGGGTACCGAATGCTCTAAACCAAAATCACAAAGCTGAGTGGGTGGCCATATGTGCGTCATCAACTGACTCGTGAACAACATCGGCCATTCCTAGCCTGTATCTTTACTGGTGACTAGATATGATGTGTTTATGCTAACATAAGGAAAAGAAAGGAATGGTTGAGCCCAAACAAAGCTCCTCGCACAAAGACCAGTATGAATCCCCAAAAATGTTATGCAGCTGGTGGAATAGCGACGGTGTGATGTACTACGAATTGCTTCCCCGAGGCGTAACCATCACTGCTGACATTTACTGTCAACAAATAGGACGTCTTCCAGACGCAGTCGAAGAACAACGACCAGGAAGGCTGCGTGAAGTGAAGTGATGTAACTCGGCGATAACGCCCATCCGCACCCTGCTATACTCACAAAAAGCACTATACAAAAATTGGATTGGAAAATCATTTCGCACCTACCTTTTTCATCTTATCTTGCACCCTCAGATTTTCACCTGTTCCACTTTCTATTGAAGAACCTTCAGAGAACTTGCTATTTGGATAAAATGCGTTCCGAACAAGGCTCGACGAGTTCTTCGCCTCGCAGCCACATGATTCCTACAATCGCGAAATCTTAAAGTTGTTCGGGGTTGACAGACTGTTGTAAATAGTGAAGGAGAATATATTACTGACGATTGAAGTCTGTCATGTGTGTCTGTTTTGTTTATTAAACTTAGGGAAAAACGCTACGAACATATGCACCAACGTAATATCAGGTGTGACTCAGGGAAGGCTTGTTTTATGTCGCAATCATCATTTATACGATCAGACGTAAATATGTGCAAAGAACCATTTTCGATTCATATTACACATTCATATGTAAATGTGTATACATAATAACCATTTTTTGTGTACAATGTTAATGCTGTGTATAGCGGTATTTTCGCAGATGTTGATGAGATTATCGATGTGGAAATTCTGCCAGAAAAAAAAAAGAAAGAGCTTTACACTTATGGGGCGAAATATACTGTTCACAATGTGCAAGAAGTAGTTCGTAAGATTTAGTATTTGCAACCACTATACAAACGTTCTGATTAGAGACACTATTAACTTCTTAAAGACCAATTTAATTAAAATAAGAAATTAAACAAGGCTGAAATACATGAACTGATGGAAATATTAGGACTTATCATACAATTGCTTCAAACAAAAAGACAAAATATATTCGCAACCAAACGGCATTGTCATGGGGACCTGTACAGCTGGAACAAGTGGGTTATATCGGTAAACCACATGGAACGCGAGTTTTTTTTAGTAAATATAAGCAGGCATCTGATAAAAGAGTTGCCATTAATCAGCCAACAATCAACTGGGATTATTACTGTGGAACATTAGTGAATGTCTTTTCTGGAAAATACCTGGAACAGATGGTTCGGAATCCAACTCATAAGGGATATATTAGATCTACTGGCAACAATTAGACCGGACCTCTTTGAGGATGTCCATGTCGAATTTAACTTCAACGACCATGAGACAGTTGTAACAACAATTACGTATTACCAACTTACAAAGGGCAAACGAAATAAGTAGAAATATTTATATGTTCAGTAAACTAGATAAAAAAGCAGTAGTGTGTTATCTCATTGAGGAATCTGAAACATTTAGCTCAGGACTGGAGCATGTAGAGGAACAGAAGGTCAATTTTAAAAGAATATCTGACGATGCACGAGATATATACAGGATGGTCCATTGATAGTGACCGAGCCAAATATCTCACGAAATAAGCAAGAAACGAAAAAACTGCAAAGAACGAAACTCGTCTAGCTTGAAGGGGGAAACCAGATGGGGCTATGGTTGGCCCGCTAGATGGCGCTGCCATAGGTCAAACGGATATAAACTAAGTTTTTTCAAAATAGGAAACCCCATTTTTTATTACATATTCGTGTAGTACGTAAAGAAATATGAATGTTTTAGTTGGACCACTTTTTTCGCTTTGTGATAGATGGCGCTGTAATAGTCACAAACGTATAAGTACGTGGTTTCACGTAACATTCCGCCAGTGCGGACCGTATTTGCTTCGTGATACATTACCCGTGTTAAAATGGACCGTTTACCAATTGCGCAAAAGGTCGATATCGTGTTGATGTATGGCTACTATGATCAAAGTGCCCTACGGGCGTTTGCTATGTATGCTGCTCGGTATCCTGGACGACATCATCCAAGTGTCAAGACCGTTCGCCAGGTAGTTACGTTATTTAAGGAAACAGGAAGTGTTCAGCCATATGTGAAATGTCAACCACGACCTGCAACAAATGTTGATGCCCAAGTAGGTGTTTTAACTGCTGTCGCGGCTAATCCGCACATCAGTAGCAGACAAATTGCGCGAGAATTGGGAATCTCAAAAACGTCGGTGTTGAGAATGCTACAGCAACATCGATTGCACCCATACCATATTTCTAGGCACCAGGAATTGCATGGCGACTACTTTGAACGTCGTGTACAGTTCTGCCACTGGGCACAAGAGAAATTACGGGACGATGACAGATTTTTTGTACGCGTTCTATTGAGCGACGAAGCGTCATTCGTAACGTAAACCGGCATAATATACACTATTGGACAACGGAAAATCCACGATGGCTGCGACAAGTGGAACGTCAGTGACCTTGGCGGGTTAATGTACGGTGCGGCATTATGGGAGGAAGGATAATTGGCCCCCATTTTATCGATGGCAATCTAAATGGTGCATTGTATGCTGATTTCCTACGTAATGTTCTACCAATGTTACTACAAGATGTCTCACTGCATGATAGAATGGCGATGTACCTGCAGCATGGTGGATGTCCGGCACATAGCTCGCGTGCGGTTGAAGCGGTATTGAATAGCATATTTCACGACAGGTGGATTGGTCGTCGAAGCACCATATCATGGCCCGCACGTTCACCGGATCTGACGTCCCCGGATTTCTTTCTGTGGGGAAAGTTGAAAAGATATTTGCTATCGTGATCCACCGACAACGCCTGACAGCATGCATCAGTGCATTGTCAATGCATGTGCGAACATTGCGGAAGGCGAACTACTCGCTGTTGAGAGGAATGTCGTTACACCTATTGCCAAATGCATTGACGTTGACGGTGATCATTTTGAGCATTTATTGCAGTAATGTGGTATTTACAGGTAATCACGCTGTAACAGCATCGAAATAAAATGTTCAAACGTACCTACGTTCTGTATTTTAATTTAAAAAACCTACCTGTTACCAACTGTTCGTCTAAAATTGTTAGCCATATGTTTGTGACTATTACAGCGCCATTATCATAAAGCGAAGAAGTGGTCCAACTAAAACATTCATATTTCTTTACGTACTACACGAATATGCAATAAAAATGGGGGTTCCTATTTAAAAAAATGCAGTTGATATCTGTTTGACCTATGGCAGCGCCATCTAGCGGGCCAATCATAGCGCCAACTGGTTTCCTTCTTCAAGCTAGACAAGTTCGTTCTCTGTAGTTTTTTCGTTTGACGCTTATTTCGTGAGATATTTGGCGCGGTCACGATCAATGGACCACCCAGTATATGTACTCGGTAGAATAGTTCGTAATGGGAGGCTCCCTTTATGATATACAGTGATTGTAAAGAAACTTCTAAAGAAACAAATACTATTGCATAATAGGTGCACTAACAGACACCGTTGCATAGTGGGTGTAATAAGCAGCATAGGGCTATAGACAGAGAATTAAACGCTTTCGGCTGTCAAGACAGTAAAGCGTGAAGGCTGCGACGACTACCGCAGCAGGGCAGTGTCCAAAGACGCTCTACAAAACCCAAAACAAATTCTCGTCATATGTAAAGGCTGTCAGTGGCACCAACGTTAGTACCCAGCCACTCAGGGACGAGATAGGATCGCAAATTGAGGGTAGTAAAGTAAGGGTGGAAGTGCATAACTTCATTTTCAAATGTTCCTTTACAAAAGAAAATCCAGAAGCATTCCCAAGTTCAATTCTCGTGTTACTGAAAGGATGTGTGAAACGGATGTTAGTGTCAGTGGCATCTGATACTGTACCGAATTTTCGGCTGAGTTAGCCCCACTTTAAACTACAACATGTCGTAAGTCGCTGGAACAAAAATTCCTGCCTAGTTGGTGGAAAAAAGCACAGTGCAGACCAGTGTGTAAGAAGGGTAGCAGAAGTGATCCAGAAAAGTTTCCGCCCATTATCCTTGAAGTCCATTTATTGGAAAATTTTAGAACATATTCTGAGCTTAAACGTAATGAGGTATCTGGAACAAAGATCTCCATGCCACCCAGCATGGAACCTGAAAACATCGATCATATGAAACGCAACTTGCACTTTCCTCACATGACCTAAAGCCATCGATCAAGGCAGTCGAATAGATGGAGAATTTCTCGATTTCCGAAAAGCATTTGACTCAGTATCACATTTCGGTTTGTTTTCAAAAGTACGGTCGTATGAGGTATGAAGAAAAATTTGTGACTGGATTGAGAATTTTATGGTACGGAGGGCGCGGCAAGTTATCGTGCATGGAGAGTCGTCGACAGGTGTAGAAATAAATTCGGGAGTCTCCCAGGGAAGTGTGTTGAGGCCCTTGCTGTTAATGTTGTTTATTAATGACCTTGTGGACTTAGACATTTCTCAGATGATGCAGTTATCTGTGTTGAAGTACTGTCTGGAAGAACCTAATATTCAGTTAAATCGTGATGAGATTTCAAAGTGATGGAAATGTTGGCAACTTGCTTTAAAAGTTCAGAAACGTGACATTCAGCAGTTTATAAAATGGAAAAAAATGTAGTGTATCTAACTATAATATCAATGAGTCACAGTTAGAGTGGTTCAGGTCATACGAATACCTGGGTGTAAAAGTCTGTAGGGATACGAAACGGCACGATCACACAGTCATAGTCGTGGGTAAAGTAGGTGACAGAACGTGGTTCACTGGTAGAAATGCGGCCAGTCTACAAAGGAGGCTACGTAGCAGGCACTCGTGCTACACATTCTAGAATATTGCTCCGTATATGACCTGTACCAAATAGGACTGGTACCTAAGCAATTCTATTGGTTCTACTTTATGTGGGACGTTGTCGAAATATCGCAGAACATTTTTAGCGTTTTACGTTGCGAAATATCTTCTCAACGTGAAATAGCGAGATGTCACTTCACAAAACACCAATAGCACCACGTTGATGTTAGCTACTCGTCCCTTATCAGTCTATCCATTCATTTCGTCAAATTACTGTGTCATATAGGTCTTATAGTCTCATTTCTAGGCCGTAGCTTTTCATCAGTTACTCCATTTCCCGATCTAATCTTCAGCGTGCTTCTGTAAAAAGCACCTTCTGTTCCCCTCATGTTTATATTTTTTATCATCCAACGAAATACCTTTAGTGCCTCATAATCTGATTCATTACCCTAAAGCTTCTCCTGATTTAATACGACTACATTCTATTAACTTTGTTACTTTTTTATGTTCTTCTCATGTCCGCTTTTCAAGACAGTATCTATTCCGTTCAAACGGCTTAGGAAATCCTATGACGTCACTAACAGAACTACAGCACCACCGGTAGAGCCCAGAGTTTCATGAAAATGCGTGTTGTATGCATGTTTGCAAGTTTTGGGCGCTTCGGTAGTAAATTTTGACGATTTCATCAATATATCTGCATTATATTCAGGTACTTTATGATTTTTCTAGCTATTGAACATATATTGCTACAAATTGCACGATAGCACCTTTTACTTAAGTTTTTTCACATGAATTACGCCAAACATTCAAAATACGAGAAATTTCGCTTTTTTGTTGCAGCTTGTAAACTTAATAGAGTGCTCTGGCACCCTAGTTCGGCTCTGTAGAAGTCAGTATACTCCTTGCCAATAAATATAAATAGAAAGGTGTCCTCGTGCTGTTAAGCGATGATGTCGCATATAAGATGAAGACCGGGAAAGCAATTAAAATATTTTAACCTAACTCAAAGCACATTACATATTTAGCACGTGCCCTACGCCGCGTAGTTGGAGCTGTACGTCTAAAATATGAAAATGTGAATACGCTGATATCGTCCACACACAACGTAAATAGGCGCACAAAATACGAAGGATTGACCCAAATTCTATAAGTCCCTCCAAATCCTTGAGCGTCATGCACTCCGCCTCGCCTTCCGTATACGCCTCCCGTCCCCCACGCGGATCCTCTACGATCTCATTCCTTTCCCCCATCTGCTCCTATTCCTCGAACATATCCGCATCCTCTACACCTCCCGCCGTCTTGAACCCCCTCACCCCCTGGTTGCTCCTCTCCTCTCCCATCCCCGCCCCCTGCCACGTCTCCACCGTTGTGTCCCCCCTACCCTCCATCTCTACACCCTACATCTCCTTTCCCAAGGTGGCTTCCATCAGCTCCCCCTCCCGGATGATGCCCTCTCTCCCTCCATTTATCCTTCCTATCAACTCAGATCCTCAACCCCCCCCTCCTTTCCTCCGTCCTTTCCCTGGGCTCCCTCTTCCTCCCCCCTTCCATCCTGTGTTTTCTCCCCACCTATCATCTCCTTTCTCTCCCCCTCCCCCCGAGTCCTTTTGTACTCCCCTCCTCTGCCTTCCCCAATCCCTGGCCCGTCTGCTCATCACCCCCCACCCCTCTTATGGATCCTCCTCTTCCATTGACTCATTTCCTTCCTCCCCCTTCACTTTTCCCCTCCTTCACCCCCTTTTTTCCCGTCATCTGACCAGTTTCCCCCCACCTGCTCTCGGGTGTGGTCTGTCGTATTTGTGCCAACGTTTGGCGCAGTGTTTAAGTGAGTGTTCGGTGTTGTGCGTCCTTCCCCAGTGTTGCGAACAGAAATCATGCTGTCGCTGGGTGTGCTTTTTATATCTCTTGCGAACAGAACCCAGACTGTCGCCGTGTTTTTTTAATTGTCTGTCTATTGTTTTTCTGCTTCCTGTGTGTTTTATTAGCTTCATCGACCCTGGGTTTTATGTTTTACGCTCCAGAATTTTCTGCCATTTTTACCTTTAAGCCACCGATTTTATCGCCAACTGTTATTATTTTTTATTATCTTCATCTTTTTAAAACAAATTCTGTAGGCTGAAGAGCAGCGCAATATGCTGCTGCCAGCCTGCCCCCTTTAGGGGGAATCGAAACCCAATAAAGGAAAAAAAAACGAAGGATTGATAATTCTGAGAGCATTAATTAAGTCAAATGCTGACTTGTTTTCTATTGTAGGTGTTCTTGAAAGCGCCTATCCGTGTTACCCCATCTAGAGATATACTGCCAGATTTACCTTGGAGCCACAACTAATTCTAATAGATAGAGTACATGGAAAAATGCTCCTGTCTTTCATTGTAATAAGAGATCGTAAATTCCAATAAATTTATTGAAGTTAGTATACGTGAGCTTCATTCTACTTAAAAAAGCTTAAGTTACTGCCCCCTAATTGATTTTTTTTCCAGTTTTGGGTCGTATACACTTTAGAAGCCACTCACGCAGCTTGCATTAAAGACACTGAACTAACATTCAAAAAAACTGATTTGAAACAAAACCTGAATTAGGTTACACCAAATAAAATTTTGTGCAATTTCCAAAGGAAATAACGAAATTGGAAGCCACAAGTAACTGGTAGGATGTTTGACAACTATTGCAGATTTTAACCAGCATGGTAAGGAGGCCACAGTGATCTGTTCTTGATGATCAATTAGTAAAAACCGTCAATATCCCAGAATATCTCATT
Source organism: Schistocerca cancellata (assembly GCF_023864275.1). Taxonomy (NCBI): domain Eukaryota; kingdom Metazoa; phylum Arthropoda; class Insecta; order Orthoptera; family Acrididae; genus Schistocerca; species Schistocerca cancellata. The sequence continues at coordinate 1,137,359,174 of NC_064626.1, read as the reverse complement.
TATTAAAATGACCAATTTTGGAACTTTTAATCGGCCATCTTCAGTTTAGGAGCACCGTTTGGCTGAGATGGAGGCGCAGCGAACAGCTGCGTTTGGTCACAACCGTAACTAAATTATTGAAGAGCCTGAAAAATCTTTACAATCGTCCTATGGAGAAGTGAGTGTTGCATCACAAAATAAGGTCACCAAAGTTATCGGATCAAATTCTGGTTTTGAGTTTTTTTTTTGGCGAAAATGAAGAAGACTTCCATCTTGACCTGACTTTGTGCGAAATTTTTTCACTTAAGTTTGCACCTGTCACTTCTTGTGGCGTAGAAAGGTCTTTTTCTGTGTTCAAATATGTCCTATCTGATAAACACATGAGCCAAAGTGAAGAACATTTGGAGAAATTGGTTGTTGTGTCTTGTTTTAGATCTGAATTGTGATACCGCATAATTTTATTGTTTTGCTGACTCTTGGTGGACGTTTAATGGCATGATGCTGCACGAATGTATGTATGTTTTACGACTGGACAGTTGATGAAGATCCGCGCTCTCATTATCGACAACCGACAACTTTTTATTTCTTTCCCTCAGAACTTTACTTCTCTTTCTATTCTTATTAATTTTAGTATCCTCTACTGTTTCTACATGTATATTGTGTTATACAGGGCGTAGTCTACAAACCAGTCTCGTTCTCTTTTCAACAATTTGTTCTCTTTCGTGTCGTTTTAGTCTTAGAACTCAAGTCTGGTTTGAGTACAAGCTGAGGATAACCACGAATTCTGCATTTTATCCCTAGTAGCTAGAATTCCAAAAAAATGTGCTCAGGGGTATTGCGTATTTGTTTTCTAAAGGGAGAATCCGTATTGCATCAACAAAAGTTCGGAAACCTGGGTTATTGTTTTATGAGTAGTTTGGTGTAACGGACCCATAGTCCACGGCGGCGCGTTGCAGAGTTCTTTCGATTTCTTACCGCGATTTACGTTGGTATCGGCAGGGTGTTTACAGTTCATATTACACACTTCTAGAGGCTGTAGAGAGAACAGTACATTAAGTTTTACATAGAAGCCCATGTCCGGAAATGTCACCCAACGACGCTACATAGCGTCAAAGTTATAGGCACCGGCGCCTGTAAACGTATGTGTATATAGGGTGATTTCACTTCAGGATCATGGAGAGGGATAGAAGTATCAATTTGATGTAAAGATACCTGTGCCGGAAACGAACGCTACTGTGAAACACCTCTATTAAACAAGCGCTCATAGCTGGTAAGGTGTACATTTTAGAGCCCGTGTTTACTAAACATTTTTTCTCGTTTTAGTCCATACCACCAACTCAGGAAATTGTCTACCCGATAATCTTAGCAAAAACAGTACCAATACATGTATTCCATCGTCAGAGGTGTGAGAACGGTTTCCGCTTATAACTTTCAATTCGTTCGTTTCAAGTACAGAGACAATTACCTCAAAATTGATACATTTATCCTTCTCGATCATCCAAAAAAGATTGTAACAATCATTACGGAATCACCCTGTATATACTAGTACATACATTTACAGGCTCCATAGCCTGTAACTTTGACGCTCTGCAGCGTTTGTCGGGTGACGTTTCCCGGCATGGGTTCCCACGATAAACCTGAGCTACAAAACCCCTCTACAGCCTCTAGGAGCGTGTAAACATGAATTATGAAACACCTTGTGTATTGCACTGAAACTATCTGCTGAGTAGTATAAATGTCGATGATATACTCTGGGTGTCTCGATTGGGAACAAACTTGTTTCATTCAGAGACAAGGTTTGCTTTTGACAATCTTCGCCCTAAAGTTTGAATTCAGCATTACTCGGTACTGACTAAGTTTTTTTTCAGTAGTATTAGCTGTGCCTTGCGGATAGGTTAACTGATGATGAATTGGCCGATATGCTTCTTGTACATGGGTTACGGACTGCAATGGGAGCGTACCACCAAGGCGCTATGCTCAACAGTGATGGCAACCGCATCGCCGTACTTTTCACCTACGGAGGTTGTTGCATTACTCTGAGCTTTGTGTTATACACTACTGGCCATTAAAATTGCTACACCACGAAGATAACGTGCTACAGACGCGAAATTTAACCGACAGGGAGAAGATGTTGTGATGTGCAAATGATTAGCTTTTCAGAGCATTCACACAAGGTTGTCGCCGGTGGCGACGCCTACAACGTGCTGACATGAGGAAAGTTTCCAACCGATTTCTCATACACAAACAGCAGTTTATCGGCGTTGGCTGGTCAAACGTTGTTGTGATGCCTCGTGTATTGAGGAGATACGCGTACCACCACGTTTCCGACTTTGATTAAGGTCGGATTGTAGCCTATGGCGATTGCGGTTTATTGTATCGCGACATTGCTGCTCGCGTTGGTCGAGATCCAATGACTATTAGCAGAATATGGAATCGGTGGGTTCAGGAGGGTAATACAGAACGCCGTGCTGGATCCCAACGGCCTCGTATCACTAGCAGTCGAGATGACAGGCTTCTTGCCCGCATGGCTGTAACGGATCGTGCAGCCACGTCTCGATCCCTGAGTCAACAGATGGGGACGTTTGCAAGACAAAAACCATCTGCACGAACAGCTCGACGACGTTTGCAGCATCATGGACTATCAGCTCGGAGACCATGGCTGTGGTTATCCTTGACGCTGCATCACAGACAGGAGTACCTGCGGTGGTGTACTCAACGACGAATCTGGGTGCACGAATAGCAAAACTTCATTTTTTCGGATGAATCCAGGTTCTGTTTACAGCATCATGATGGTCGCATCCGTGTTTGGCGACATCGCGGTGAACGCGCATTGGAAGCGTGTATTCGTCATCGCCATACTGGCGTATCACCCGGCGTGATGGTATGGGGTGCCATTGGTTACACGTCTCGGTCACCTCTTGTTCGCATTGACGGCACTTTGAACAGTGGACGTTACATTTCAGATGTGTTACGACCCGTGGCTCTACCCTTCATTCGGTCCCTGTGAAACCCTACATTTCAGCAGGATAATGCACGACATGTTTCAGGTGCTGTATGAGCCTTTATGGATACAGAAAATGTCCGACTGTTGCCCTGGCCAGCACGTTCTCCAGCTCTTTCACCAATTGAAAACGTCTGGTCAATGGTGGAGCAACTGGCTCGTCACAATACGCCAGGAACTACTCTTGATGAGGTGGTTGTACTGGGTACTGATTTCTCAGTATCTATGCACCGAAATTGCGTGAAAATGTAATGACGTGTCAGTTCTAGCATAATATATTCGTCCAATGAATACCCGTTTATCATCTGCATTTCTTCTTGTTGTAGCAATTTTAATGGCCAGTAGTGTATATTTACCCGGCTGTTGGCTGCACAGCTAAATCGGACGATCCGGTACGTGGTTTTCCCTGATCAAACTTCCTAGGGAGTTGCCAGTAACATCCCCACTGCCCTCTGTCGCTATCGGAACGTAATCGCTCTTGGTCACTCTCGCCGTGTCGCTGACCTTTTGGCAGCTCTTGACTTCAGCCAGGCGTTCGATCGGATCGATCACGACTTTCTGAAAGGGGTGCTCTGCAATATGGGATACCCTGACACTAACGTCGAAGTCGTAATGCGTCTCCTTCGTGGAGGCACACCCGTGTTCTCTACAATGGCTGTCTCATACCTTCCCACTCTCAGCACTGTTGTATGCTTTCGCCGTGGAACCACTGCGCCGGGGCCTCAGTTAACGACTGTCTGGGACGTCTCTCGCTGGCCATGTACTCAGTTGCACTGCTTGTGCGTACACTGTCATAATCATTCTTCGTAGCGGTGCTGAGGTCACGGAGTTACCACCCACGACCTTAACGTCGGAAAATCGAGATGCTGGGCTTCCTGCGGACGGTGCTGTTACATTGCGTGCAGCTGCTACTGTCCGATGCTGAGGACTCGATTTCGCTCGGGATCTGCGGCGCCCGATTGCCCTCAACTGCCGGTGCCTAAACTATGAGCTGGGTTCGTAGATCATCGTTTATACGCCTTCGATCTTCTGAAGCAGACACAGTATGTAAATGTATATTTGTCATCACGTATCCCCCACATGGCACAGACACTTCCTATTCGGCAGTCTATGGCCCTCAACATGCTAGCGGTATTAGGCTCGTATCTTCAAGATACAGTACGAGACCCTCACCCTCACATCGTGCAGGTGCTGTTTAGGTCTGTATCATGTCCCTGACTCAGCAATAGCCCATTTCGTCAGCTCTCAGATGGCGCTATGGCACCGTTGCACGGCTAGTCTGCACGGTACCTTACGGTCAATGCGAAGCGACTATGCCTTCACAGGATTCACTTTGCACACACCCCATTGTGATGCACTGGACACGGTCAAGCATCGCCTGGTGTGCAGATCGCCGATGGGTGGGTGGTTCTTGGTGCGACATATGTTGTTCCTAATTACCCGAACGACTCCTCGTCAGATACCTGCTCGCGTCGTCTTCTTTCTGGGCTCGGGATGCTTCCCGAAAGCGAAGACGAGCTCCGTGAAGTTGATTCGCGGACTCGAGGCTTACTACTTGTTTACTGACGCCGAGAAAAATATTCTTGATTTTTGGCACTTCCTTAGTGAGCTTAATCTTGCAGTTATCCGCACTCTCAAATTCAGACAATTTCCATTTTTCTCGAATTTCATCTGTAGTGTCTTTCTTAACTTATCACAGACTTGGGGTGTTACTCCAATGAGGAGGCGATCCACGGCGTTTCCATTGTTAGAACTGGATATTCTCTGGCTATCGCCATGTTTAAAAAAATGTTGCTGTTGTGATCTTCAGTCCTGAGACTGGTTTGATGCAGCTCTCCATGCTACTCTATCCTGTGCAAGCTTCTTTATCTCCCAGTACCTACTGCAGCCTACATCCTTCTGAATCTGCTTAGTGTATTCATCTCTTGGTCTCCCTCTACGATTTCTAACCTCCACGCTGCCCTCCAGTACTAAACTGGTGATCCCTTGATGCCTCAGAACATGTCCTACCAACCGATCCCTTCTTCTGGTCAAGTTGTGCCACAAACTCCTCTTCTCCCCAGTTCTATTCAATACCTCCTCATTAGTTATGTGATATACCCATTTAATCTTCAGCATTCTTCTGTAGCACAACATTTCGAAAGCTTCTATTCTCGTCTAAACTATTTATCGTCCATGTTTCACTTCCACACATGGCTACACTCCATATAAATACTTTCGGAAACGACTTCCTGACACTTAAATCTATACTCGATGTTAACAAATTTCTCTTCTTCAGAAAGGCTTTCCTTGCCATTGCCAGTCTACATTTTATGTCCTCTCTACTTCGACCATCATCAGTTATTTTGCTCCCCAAATAACAAAACTCCTTTACTGCTTTAAGTGTCTCATTTCCTAATCTAATTCCCTCAGCATCCCCCGACTTAATTCGACTACATTCCATTATCCTTGTTTTGCCTTCGTTGATGTTCATCTTATACCCTCCTTTCAAGACACTGTCCATTCCGTTCAACTGCTCTTCCAAGTCCTTTGCTGTCTCTGACAGAATTACAATGTCATCGGCGGAACTCAAAGTTTTTATTTCTTCTCGATGGATTTTAATACCTACTCCGAACTTTTCTTTCGTTTCCTTTACTGCTTGCTCAATACACAGATTGAATAGCATCGGGGAGAGGCTACAACCGTGTCTCACTCCGTTCCCAACCACTGCTTCCCTTTCATGTCCCTCGACTCTTCTAACTGCCATCTGGTTTCTGTACAAATTGTAAATAGCCTTTCGCTCCCTGTATTTTACCCCTCCCACCTTTAGAATTTGAAAGAGAGTATTCCAGTCAACGTTGTCAAAAGCTTTCTCCAAGTCTACAAATGCTAGAAACGTAGGTTTCCCTTTCCTTAATCTTTCTTCTAAGATAAGTCGTAGGGTCGGTATTGCCTCACGTGTTCCAACATTTCTACGGAATCGAAACTGATCTTCCCCGAGGTCGGCTTCTACCAGTTTTTCCATTCGTCTGTAAAGAATTCGGGTTAGTATTTTGCAGCCGTGACTTATTAAACTGATTGTTCGGTAATTTTCACATCTGTCAACACCTGCTTTCTTTGGGATTGGAATTATTATATTCTTCTTAAAGTCTGAGGGTATTTCATCTGTCTCATACATCTTGCTCACCAGATGGTAGAGTTTTGTCAGGACATACAACAATGAAAAAAAAAACAAAGGATTTTAGTAAATAAAAGAATCAACCTTTGATTCTCTATGTACCTCTACTCCAGCATGTTCGATTAGTAATCAAAACGTCCGCCGTTCGGGGTTGGAACCAACCCACCGCTTAAGTCCTGAATAAAAATTATCAGCAATGGCGGCTGAAGACTTCCGGCATGGAAGTCACCGTCATTCGGCTAACGGGATTGTCAAACGTGGCCGAGGAGCTGATTGAAGTTCTGGGCCTTGAGTGGGTAACTACACCTAACGGCGGAAGAATCAGCAATGGGCAACGACATGAGGATGCAGACGGCAGTGAGAACCACAGCATTAAAGACACATAAAGTGTATCCACGGGACATGTCTCCCGTAACTGAATAATTGTCATGATGATCTCTCCATTGGCCTACGATTCGGGACTTGTCCCCTGTTCGATAACCAAAGAAAAGGATAACGTTCTATGAATAGAGGCTTGGAATGTAAGGAGTTTGTACGTGGTAGGAGAGCTAAAATATCTGAAAAGGGAAATGCTAAGGCTCAAATTAGATATACAGGGGATCAGTGAAGTGAAATGGAAAGAAGACACGTATTCAGGTTAGATAAGTGTAGGGTAACATCAACAGAAGAAGAAAATAGTATAACCTTATGAATAGGGAGGTAGTGCATAGAGTGATTTACTGTGAACAGTTCAGTGATAGGGTTGCTGTCATCAGACAAGACGGCAAACAAACAGATAATAAGAGTTTAGGTATTCATGCCGTCGTCGCAAGCATAAGATGAAGAGACAGGGAAAGTATATGAGAATACTGAGCATAATATAAAAAGATAGAGAAACAATATGAGAAGATTTAGCAGGTAATTCAGTACGTAAAGAGAGATGAAAATTTAATAGTCATGGGGTATTGAAATACTGTTGTAGGGGAAGGAGTAGGTCAAAGTGTTACGGGGAGTATGGGCATGGGTGTAGGAATGAGAGAGGAGAAAGTATAATTGAGGTCTATAATAAATTTCAGCTAGTAATAGTGAATGCTCTGTTCAAGGATCACAAGAGGAGGAGGTATACTTGGAAAAGGCCGGGCGGTACTGCTATACTGCAGTCACACTACAGCACGGTCGGGCAGACATTCCGAAGTCAGATACTGGATTGTAAGGCATACCCAGGAGAAGATATAGACTAATCTAAAAATTTATTAGTGATGATGGGTAGGCTACAACTACATCTATATGAATACTCTTGCAAATCACATTTAAATGTCTGGCAGAGGTTTCATGGAACCACATTCACAATTCTCAATTATTCCAACCTAGTAGAGTGTGCGAAAAGAACGAACACCTATATCTTTCTGTGCAAGCTCTGATTTCCCTTACTTTATCGTGGTGATCGTTTCTCCTTGTATAGGTCGTTGTTAACAAAATATTTTCGAATTCGGAGGAGAAAGTTGGTGATTGGAATTTCGTGAGAAGATTCCGTCGGAACGGAAAACGCCTTTCTTTTAATGATATTCAGGACAAATCCTGTATCATTTCAGCGACACTCTCTCCCATATTTCACGATAACACAAAACGTGCTGCCCTTCTTTGAACTTTTTCAATGTACTCCGTCATTCCTATCTCGTAAGGATCCCACACCGGTCAGCGGTATTCTAAAAGAGGACGGACAAGCGTAGTGAAGGCAGTCTCCTCAGCAGATCTGTTACATTTTCTACGTGTCCTGCCAATCAAACGCATTCTGTGGTTAGCCTTTCCCACAAAATTTTCTATGTGTTACTTCCAGTTTTTGTTGTTCGTAATTGCAATTCCTAAGCATTTAGTTGAATTTACGGCCTTTAGATTTGACTGAGTTATCGTGTAACCGAAGTTTAACGAATTCCTTTTAGCACTCATGTGGATGACCTCAACCTTTTCGTTATTTAGCGTCACCTGCAAATTTTCGTACTATACAGATATATCTTCTAAATCGTTTTGTAATTTGTTTTGATCTTCTGATGACATTAGTCGATAAACGACAGCGTCATCTGCAAACAACTTATGACGGCTGCTCAGATTGTATCCCAAATCGTTTATATAGATAAGGAACAGCAAAGGGCCTATAACACTACCTTGGGGAACGCCAGAAATCACTTCTGTTTTACTCGATGACTTTCCACCAATTACTACGAACTGTGACCTCTGTGACAGGAAATCACAAATCCAGTCACATAACTGAGACGATATTCCGTAAGCACGCAATTTTACTACAGGCCGCGTGTGTGGTACAGAGTCAAAAGCCTTCCGGAAATCCAGAAATACGTAACCAATCTGAAATCCCATGTCGATAGCACTCAACACTTCATGCGAACAAAGAGCTAATTGTGTTTCACAAGAACTATGTTTTCTAAACCCATGTAGACTGTTTTCCTCGAGGTAATTCATAATGTTCGAACACAATATATGTTCCAAAATCATGCTGCATATCGACATCAATGATATGGGGCTGTAATTAAGTGGATTACTCCTACTACCTTTCTTGAATATTGGTGTGACCTGTGCAACTTTCCCGTCTTTGGGTACGGATCTTTCATCGAGGGAACGGTTGTATATGATTGTTAACTATGGAGCTAATGCATCAGCATACTCTAAAAGAAACCTAATTGGTATACAGTCTGGACCAGAAGACTTGTTTTTATTAAGTGTTTTAAATTGCTTCACTACTCCGAGTATATTTACTCGTTACGCATGTTGGCAGGTGTTCTTGATGCGAATTCTGGAATATTTACTTCGTCTTCTTTTGTGAGGGCATTTCGGAAGGCTGTGTTTAGTAACTCTGCCTTGGCAGCACTGTCTTCGATAGTATCTCCATTGCTATTGAGCAGAGAAGGCATTGATTGTTTCAAAAAATGGTTCAAATGGCTCTGAGCACTGTGGGACTTAATATCTGAGGTCATCAGTCCCCTAGAACTTAAATCTACTTAAACCTAATTAACCTAAGGACATCACACACATCCATGCCCGAGGCAGGATTCGAACCTGCGACTGTAACGGTGACGCGGTTCCAGACTGAAACGCCTAGAAACGCTCGGCGACCCCGGCCATCCATTGATTGTTTCCTGCCGCTAACATACTTCACATGAAACCAAAATCTCTTTGGATTTTCTGCCAGGTTTAGAGACAAAATTTCGTTGTGGAAACTGTTATAAGCATCTCGCATTGAAGTCTGCTCTAAATTTCGAGCTTCTGTAAAAGATCGCATATCTCGGGTATTTTGCGTCGGTTAGAATTTGGCTTGTTTGTTTCGCTGTTTCTGCAACAGAGTTCTGACTCGTTTTGTGTACCAAGGAGAATCAGCTCCGCCGTTTGTTAATTAATTTGGTATAAATGTCTCAATTGCTGCCGATACTATTTCTTTGAAATAAAGCCACATCTGGTCTACATTTTATTATTAATTTGGAATGAGTGGAGATTGTCTCTCAGGGAGGTGTCAAGTGAATTTTTATCTGATTTTTTGAACAGGAATATATTTCGTTTATTTTTGGAGGATTTGGCCGTTACAGTATTATCTCGCTATGACAACGCTGTGTTCACTAATCCCTGTATCCGTTTTGATGCTCGTTATTAACTCAGCATTATTTGTTGCTAAGAGGCCAAGTGCGTTTTCACAACGGTTTACTATTTGCGTAGAGTCATGAACTAACTGCTCAGAGAATGCGTTCAGCACAATTTCGGATGATGTTTTATGCGTACCTTCGGAATTAAACATGTATTTTCGCCAGCATATCGAGGGTAAAATAAAGTCACCACCAACTATAATCGTATGAGTCGGGTACGTGTTTGACTCAAGTTTTCTTTGAATCTTTCAGCAACTGTATCATCTGAATTGGGAGGTCGGTAAAAGGATCCAATTATTATTTTATTCCGGTTGTCAACAATGACCTCTGCCCATACTAACTCACAGGAACTGTCTTCAATTTCGCGACAAGTTAAACTACTTCTAACAGCGACAAACACAGCACCGGCCACAGTGTTTAGCCTATTCTTTAGCCAGTTTTTAGTGCCTATAAAGATTTGAGTATCAGTGACTTCTATCAGCGCTTGGAGCTCTGGTACTTTCCCAACACAGCTACGACAATTTACAAGTGTTATACCGATGGTTCCTGTATCTACGTTCTTCCTGTGTTCGGCCTGCACCCTTTGTGACTGAAACCCTTCTTGTGTTTTCCGAGACCCTCTAACCTAAAAACACCGCCCAGTCCACGCCACACAGCCTCTGTTACTCGTGTAGCCGCCTTCTGCGTATAGCGGACTCCTGACCTATTCCACGGAACCCGAAGCCCAACCACCCTTTGGCGCAAGTCGAGGAATCTGCTGCCTACACGGTCTGAGCCTCTGATTCAGACCCTCCGCTCGGCTCTGTACCAGAGGTCCGCAATCGGTCCTGTCGAGTATACTGCAACTGGTCAGCACTTCTTTCATCTTGCAAGTAAGACTGGCAGCCTTTACCACTCCTGTTAGCCGCTCGAAACCAGAGAGAATCTCTGCTGATCTAAAGTGACACACATTATTGGTCAGTTGGCTGCACCCCGTGCTCTTCATGGCATCTGGGAGAACCCATTCCACATCTGGAATGACTCCACCTGGCTGAAGTTCGAGAGCCCAATCAGGAAGAATGAACGGGTAAAGGAGTGGGATAGGGAGATACGGCTGAAGTTGTCTGAGACTGTAGATACTGAAAAAAGGAATATCTCAGTAGGCATTTCAGTTGAAGACGAATAGACAACTCTAAAAAGGGCCATCACAGAAGTTGGAAAGGAAAACCATAGTGTTTAAAAACAGCAGTTGGTTGTACAATGTTCTTTATTAACTCAAGAACGACGTGTTTCGCTCGGATAGGATATCGTCAGGTTATGTTAAAAATGTATTCATATACACTCCTGGAAATGGAAATAAGAACACATTGACATCGGTGTGTCAGACCCACCATACTTGCTCCGGACACTGTGAGAGGGCTGTACAAGCAATGATCACACGCACGGCACAGCGGACACACCAGGAACCGCGGTGTTGGCCGTCGAATGGCGCTAGCTGCGCAGCATTTGTGCACCGCCGCCGTCAGTGTCAGCCAGTTTGCCGTGGCATACGGAGCTCCATCGCAGTCTTTAACACTGGTAGCATGCCGCGACAGCGTGGACGTGAACCGTATGTGCAGTTGACGGACTTTGAGCGAGGGCGTATAGTGGGCATGCGGGAGGCCGGGTGGACGTACCGCCGAATTGCTCAACACGTGGGGCGTGAGGTCTCCACAGTACATCGATGTTGTCGCCAGTGGTCGGTGGAAGGTGCACGTGCCCGTCGACCTGGGACCGGACCGCAGCGACGCACGGATGCACGCCAAGACCGTAGGATCCTACGCAGTGCCGTAGGGGACCGCACCGCCACTTCCCAGCAAATTAGGGACACTGTTGCTCCTCGGGTATCGGCGAGGACCATTCGCAACCGTCTCCATGAAGCTGGGCTACGGTCCCGCACACCGTTAGGCCATCTTCCGCTCACGCCCCAACATCGTGCAGCCCGCCTCCAGCGGTGTCGCGACAGGCGTGAATGGAGGGACGAATGGAGACGTGTCGTTTTCAGCAATGAGAGTCGCTTCTGCCTTGGTGCCAATGATGGTCGTATGCGTGTTTGGCGCCGTGCAGGTGAGCGCCACAATCAGGACTGCATACGACCGAGGCACACAGGGCCAACACCCGGCATCATGGTGTGGGGAACAATCTCCTACACTGGCCGTACACCACTGGTGATCGTCGAGGGGACACTGAATAGTGCACGGTACATCCAAACCGTCATCGAACCCATCGTTCTACCATTCCTAGACCGGCAAGGGAACTTGCTGTTCCAACAGGACAATGCACGTCCGCATGTATCCCGTGCCACCCAACGTGCTCTAGAAGGTGTAAGTCAACTACCCTGGCCAGCAAGATCTCCGGATCTGTCCCCCATTGAGCATGTTTGGGACTGGATGAAGCGTCGTCTCACGCGGTCTGCACGTCCAGCACGAACGCTGGTCCAGCTGAGGCGCCAGGTGGAAATGGCATGGCAAGCCGTTCCACAGGACTACATCCAGCATCTCTACGATCGTCTCCATGGGAGAATAGCAGCCTGCATTGCTGCGAAAGGTGGATATACACTGTACTAGTGCCGACATTGTGCATGCTCTGTTGCCTGTGTCTATGTGCCTGTGGTTCTGTCAGTGTGATCATGTGATGTATCTGACCCCAGGAATGTGTCAATAAAGTTTCCCCTTCCTGGGACAAAGAATTCACGGTGTTCTTATTTCAATTTCCAGGAGTGTATATGCACTATGTAAATACGGACGGGTCTCTGAGCCCCTTGCATTGTACGGTTGTATTTACAGTTCGTGAGAGAGTTCCTGTTCTACGCTGCTACGCCTTTTGTCGTCTCCATGAGATTGCCTTTTAGTACGTCTTATGCGGTATCATGTCATCTTGACGAATGTTTTCTGGCAGAAAATTTCTGATTTTTTGACATAACATGAGCATCCCCTAACCGGGCGAAATGCGACGTCCTTGAATTAATAAAGAACGTTGTGCAACCTACGACTGTTTTTTAAATAGTAGCAATATAAGGTTGCTATACCACCACGCCAAGATTGAATGGAATAATTTTTAGAAAAAAATGTAGATTCAAAGAAGGTAATTGCAAAGAAACCACAGATAACAGAAGAAATACTTCAGGTGATCGATGAAAAAAGGAAGGACAAAAATGTTCAGGGAAATTCAGGAATACACTAATACAAGTCACTTAGGAATGAAATAAATAGGTAGTTCAAAACAATCTTCGTTGTAATTAAAAGCAGGGATGGTACATTAACAGCGCAGTGGGAATTCCTTGTTAAATGCTGGGAAGAGAGCGGATAGATGGAAAGAGTACATTGAAATCTTGTGTGAGGGGGAAGACTTGTCTGATGGCGTGACAGAAGAAGAAGCAGGACAGTCGATATAGAAGACAGAGTATCAAGTGTTAATATCAGAATTTAAAAGAGCTTTGGAAGACTTAATATCGAATAAGGCGGAAGGGATGGGTAACATTCCATCACAATTTCAAAAATAATTAGGTGAAGTGACAACAAAACGGATTTTCACGTTGGTGTGTAGCATGTATGAGCCTGGCGATATACCATCCTACTTTCAAAAAACATCAACCTCACAATCCAGAAAATAGCAAGAGCCGAGAAGAGCAACAATTATCGTACAACCAGCTTAACAGATCATGCATGCAAGTTGCAGACGAGAATAGTACACAGAAGAATGGAAAAGATAATTGAGTCTGCGTTAGATGCCGATCAGTTTGCCTTTATGAAAGGTAAAGGCAGGCACCAGAGAGGCAATTCTAACGTTGCGATGATAGAGGGAACAAGACTGAAGAGAAATCAAGATACTTGCAATGGATTTGTCGACCTGGAAAAAGCGTTCGACGATGGCAAATGGTGTAAGATGTTCGGAATTCTGAGAAAAATAGTGGTAAGCTATAGGAAAAGAATGGTAATATACAATACGTACTCGTACAAGAGCCAAGACGGAACAATAAGACTGGAGGGCCAAAAACGATGTACTCGAATTTAAAAGGGTGTAAGACAGTGACATAGCGTCTCGACCCTACGGTTCAGTCTGTACATCGAAAAAGCAATGATGAAAATGAAAGGAAGGTTCAAGAGTGGAGTTAAAATTCAATGTGATAGGATGACAAGATTCGCTGATGATATTGCTACCCTAAGTGAAAGTGAAGAAGAATTACAGAATCCGCTGAACGGAATGAACAGTTTAAGGATTATAAAATGTGGATGGATTAAGAGTAAATCGAAGAAAGCAAAAGGAATGAGAATTAGCAGAAATGAGAACGGCGAGAAATTTAACGTCAGGACTGGTGATCACGGAGCACATGAAGCTAAGGAATTCTGTTTCCTACGCACCAAAATAACCAATGACAAACAGAGCAAGGAGGATAAAGAAAGCAGTCTAGCAATGACAAAAAGAGCATTCCCAGCCAAGAGAAGTCTACTAATATCAAACAAACTCCTTAATTTGAGGAAAAATTTTCTGATAATGTACATTTGGACTGCAGCATTGTATGATAGTGAAACATGGACTGTGGGAAAACTGGAAACGAAGAGAAACGAAGCATCTGAGATGTGGTGCTACAGAAGAATGCTGAAAATTATTTGCACAGAAAAGGTAAGGTTCTCCGTAGAATAGTCGAGGAAAGGAATATATGTAAAATACTGACAGGAAGAAGGGACAGAATGGTAGGACAGCTATTAAGACATCAAGGAATAATTTTAATGTTACAAGAGGAAACTGTAGGGAGTAAAAGCTGTTTAGGAAACCAGAGATTGGAATACGTCTAGCAAATGCTTGAGGACAAATGTTGGAAGTGCTACTGTGAGAAGAATAACTTGCCTTTTTACTGCTGCGAAGGTTTTTCCTCATACAAAAGTTAAACGTGCTAACAAACCAAATACTTCGGTATTTTTATGTTGTTACTCATTAACAAGCCAGCAGAAAATATCCGTGAACAGACTCCGAAGAATTGTCGGTAGAATTCAGTTCAACCAGATAATTAATACGAAAACTGCGACTCTCCTACATTACAGCTAAGCAGAGTGAGTATAAAGCTGGTAATGTCATGCGACAGCGGGAAGAATACTGATGCCGTAGGAACAGATTTTTGAAATTAGTAAAGTCTCGGTAGGATCTATGTCTTTCCATCCAAACGGCGTCTGGTCTCGCAAACGTTTGTCTGTCTGGCGGAAGTTGCCATCTGTAATCAGCAG
Organism: Schistocerca cancellata; assembly: GCF_023864275.1. NCBI lineage: Eukaryota > Metazoa > Arthropoda > Insecta > Orthoptera > Acrididae > Schistocerca > Schistocerca cancellata. The sequence continues at coordinate 1,137,344,171 of NC_064626.1, read as the reverse complement.
TGACGTCCCAACGCTGATATAAATGCGTTCGTGCCCACTTGTCATGGTAGGCAATTAATTCAAATAAAAAAGATCTGTCTCCGTGTTAACAGATGGGTTTACGCTGTTTGACCTAGTTGCAACACGGATAGCTATGTTACTGTGTACATTGCTCAATAAAAAATTAATTGATAGTGTTCTGTACATCCAATAACGAAGAGGAAACTTCAGGGACATGGAATGAGACAAGATTCACGTTAAAGAAACGGAAGAAACTCTTAGAACGTTACTCCATGCACTGCATAAACAATAAACCGTATCTACACTGAAGAGCCAAAGAAACTGGTATAGGCATGCGTATTCAAATACGAGATATGTAAACGGGAAGTTTCTCTGCCTCGTGATGACTGGGTGTTGTGTGATGTTCTTAGGTTAGTTAGGTTAAAGTAGTTCTAAGTTCTAGGGGACTGATGACCATAGATGTTAAGTCCCATAGAGCTCAGAGCTGGTTTTTTTTTTTTTTGTTGTAAACGGGAAGAATACGGCGCTACGGTCGGCAATACCTATAGAAGGCAAAAGTGTCTGGTGCAGTTGTCAGATCGGTTACTGCTGCTACAATGGCAGGTTATCAAGATTTGAGTGAGTTTGAACGTTGTGTTATAATCGGCGCACGAGAGATGCGACACAGCATATCCGAGGTAGCGATCAAGTGGGGATTTTCCCGTACGACCAGGTCGTGGATGCACGTGATTATCAGGAATCCGGTAAAACATGAAATCTCCGACTTCGTTGCGGCCAGAAAAAAATCATGCAAGAACGAGACCAAATACGACTGAAGAGGATCGTTCACCGTAACAGAAGTGCAACCCTTCCGTAAGTTGCTGCAGATTTCAATGCTGGGCCATCAACAAGTTTCAGCGTGCGAACCATTCAACGAAACATCATCGATATGGGTTTTCGGAGCCGAAGGTCCACTCATGTACTCTTGATGACTGCACGACACAAGACTTTATGCCTCGCCTGGGCCCGTCAACACCGACATTGGACTGTTGATGACTGGAAACATGTTGCCTAGTCGGACGAGTCTCATTTCGCACTGTATCGAGCGGATGGACGTGTACGGGTATGAACCATGGACGCTGCATGTCATCAGGGGATATTTCAAGCTGGTGGAGGCTTTGTAACGGTGTGGGGCGTGTGCAGTTGAAGTGATATGGGACTCCTGTTATATGAATGCATGGTACAGGGTGTCCAGAAAAGGACTACCTGATTTCAAAATTAAATATCTCGAAAACAAAGATCGATAGAGGAATGCAGTAAACGGTATGTTTATTGTGAAAGCTGTAAGAAGTTTATACAGCAGTTTGAAATAATAGTTACAAAAGCTGCTAACAAATGGCGCTGTAATCGCCATGCGTAATGCCCAGTATAAATAGAGATCCGAAGCCCAGAGCGATCAGTTCCACTATTGAAACGTGAAAGGAGGTTAGCGTACCGAAGGAAGAGATTAAAACCATGTACTCCATTGAACAACGCGTTTTTCTGGTGCTAGAGTACCACAGGTTAGAAGAGAGTCCTACGGCAACAAGGCGAAGTTTTCAAGCACGATTTAATGTTCCAAAAGGACCCGATGCGAAAACCATTCGTACGCTCTTCGCAAAATTTCAACGAACAGGCAGCGTAACTGATGGTCTAGTTGGGCATGTTGGCCGCAAGCAATCCGCAGTTACGCCTGAACATATCGCCACAGTTTCTGGAATTATTCAGCGAAATCCAATGTCATCCGTCCGTAGAATTGCATCAGAGACTGGTTTGAAAAGTTCCAGCACGCAGAAAATACTGAGAAAGAGTCTACACATGTTTCCATTCAAAATTCAAACGCACCAGGCCGTACCCGTACGAGCTCTGGAACGAAGGGTTGCCTTTGCTAATCAGATGCTCACAATGATTGATAGTGAAAAATTTGATGTTGGCTGCATCTGGTTTACAGATGAAGCACACTTCCACCTGAATGGTTACGTGAATAAGCAGAACTGGCTTTTTTTTTGGTTCCGAAAAGCCATATTGGTGTGAAGCGAAACCCCTGTATTCTCCTAAAGTTACTGTGTGGGCTGCAGTATGCAGCAGAGGCATTATTGGCCCTTTTTTCATTCGAGAAACGGTCTCTGGTGCACGTTACGTTGCTATTTTGTCGCCACACAGCAAGCGTTAGAGGATCGACCAGGTACTGAATGGTTTATGCAAGATGGAGCCCGACCACCTCGGACCGAACAAGTGTTTCGCTTTCTTGAGGAATACTTCGGGAATCGAGTCATTGCTTTGGAATATCCCAAATTTACTGGTGCAGGCATGGATCGGCCTCCATATTCGCCGGATTTGACTCCCTGTGACTTTTTTTTGGGGGGGGGGGGGGAGGCACAGTGAAAGACATGGTCTACCCAAAGCATCCCGCCACGCTGGACGAGCTTGAACGGGCGATCTCTGTGGCATGTGAATCCATTTCGGTTGAGACACTACGACATGTGATGGCGAATTTCATTCTTCGTTTGCGCCACCTCTGTAGTGCCAATGGTGAACATTTTGAAAACGTTGTGATGTGATGGTTTGCAAAGATTGTTTTCATACGATTATTTCACTTATGTATGCTGATATGAGCTGTACAGCGTACAGCGCCATCTGTTAGCAGCTTTTGTAACTATTATTTCAAAAATGGTTCAAATGGCTCTGAGCACTATGGGACTCAACTGCTGTGGTCATAAGTCCCCTAGAACTTAGAACTACTTAAACCGAACTAACCTAAGGACATCACACCCATCCATGCCCGAGGCAGGATTCGAACCTGCGACCGTAGCGGTCGTAGGGTTCCAGACTGTAGCGCCTTTAACCGCTCGGCCACTCCGGCCGGCATAACTATTATTTCAATCTGCTGTATAAACTTCTTACAGCTTTCACAATAAACATACCGTTTACTGCATTCCTCTATCCATCTTTGTTTTCGAGATATTTAATTTTGAAATCAGGGAGTCATTTTCTGGACACCCTGTATCTGTTCTTTTGGACTTGTCTAGACACGTGTTCTGATCAGTGGCGGCTCGTGAGTGTACATTCTGGTTGTTTACAAGGTTTTAGATTCAGATAAATATCAAGGTGCGGAATTAATAGCTGCTGCTGTATAACATATTTATACAACTACTGTCAATGCCAACAATAATAATAAGCATAACTTGTCTGAAAAATGAAAGAACTGTTTTTGTGGAATTTTGTTGTTTTGTATACAACTAAGTACAGTTTAGGGCGTGAACGAAATAATGTTTAAGCTTTCGCTAATCTCCGTTCCACATTTTTGTGTAGGCGGGAGTTCTCGTGCTTTTTTATTTTATTCTTTTTGACAAACACACAAGATCCCTACCTCATGTATTACTTAGCGAATTAACTTCCGGGCTGAAAATCAGACACACTCACGTTGCACCCACACAACAACTTAGGCTTATTACACACTTCTTTGTTAAATGTTCACTTGCAGCCACGCTTATTTGGTTTCGCCACTTTCTCAGACAGCGGATGTGGCTTAGGAGGGCCTAGTTCCTATGCGGCTAACTTTTGCTGGTAATTTACTTTTCTGTTAGCATTTTATTTATTATATTTTATTTATTTATTTATTTAAATTTGTGGTAAACTTCTATGGGACCAAACTGCTGATGTCATCGGTTCCTAGACTTACACACTACTTAATCTAAAGTAGTACTGTATACCACCATGTCACATGACAAATTAGGCGCCAAGAACCATAAGGACACAAAGCACACCGTCGTCGACCCCACATTTAAGTGAATATCAGAGAAACCAATGGTACAGCTTTTAGCGAATGTTCATGTACACAATGTGAGGCTTCAGTACAGGTAAACCTGACCTACTATAAGATAAACAAATGTCACAAGCGTGGATAAATGCAACACTCTCACAATCGACGTAGTTGTGCTTTATGGTTCTCAGCGCCTCAAATGGATCACTGTATCGTAAAACCCAAAACTTAATATACTATATCTCATTCAGAAGCTCACAAAATAGATTTTCCTATCAGTATAACTTGGAGCCCACCTTCCGACTAGCGAGGCGAGATGCCGCAGGGGCGCTCTCGGGCAAAGCTGGGCCCTCAACGCCACGTCCGAAAATCGAGAGGCCGAAACGGGCACACCTCCAAATTTAATCATGCATTCTTCCAATGAGACTGCATGCGCTATCCTCCCATGGTATTGTAATTCCGATGGTCAACAGTGTATTTTAATGAAATCTTGAAATACGGTATTTTTTATGACACCAGTAGTGAAAACGCTATTGACGTCTGCTTTGGCCAAGCTCTGTGTTTCTTCGTCCTGATTTTCACTTCCGTAGGATAGAGCTACAGGAGTTCCTCAGCGAGTCGTATTCCTAGCACGTGGACGGTAGTAAAGGGAGCGGAGCACGCGATCTGCCGCGGCTGATGACGTGCGGGTTTCCGCTTCGGAACACTTACGATTTCATGTAGGTTCTGGGTCTTATTTATTTATGGAACGCTGGAATTACCTGTAGCATTCTGCATACGTATGAATTGGTGCATTATTTGCTGAGGCAAAAAGTTCAGCTCTGAGAGTAGTTCCGTACGTGCTCAGTAAACGTACTTTTGTTGTGAAGTGTTACTTCATATTGACTTCAGCGTTCTCTCACCTGTTCCTCGATTCAGAAGTATACTGTGCCGCATTCGACGCCACTACCTAAGTTGGCACTGCCAGGCCTGAGCCAGAGGTCGGTTACATTTCCTGGCGCCTTGTGGGCTGATATCTCTCGTGCCGGAAGCCTTTATCTGCGTGCACTAGGGACATGGAAATGGTCTGTCAACCGGCACGCGGATCCACGAAGAAAGGCAGTTACTCGATCGCTCTGTAGGAGCATGACCGAAAATTACGAATGCATCTAAATCAACAGCTGCATCAACATGGAGTTTCTGCAAACTATAGTTAACGCCTTGCAGAGCGTTCATCGAACACCTTCACAATAATTCTCTGTTATTCCACTCTCGAACAGAGCGTGGAGAAAACGAACACCTATATCTTTCCGTGTGAGCTCTGATTTCCCTTATTTTATTACGATGATCGTTTCTCCCTATGTATCTCGGCGTCAAGAATATATTCTCACATTCGGAGGAGAAAGATGGTGATCGGAATTTCGTGAGACGATCCTCCTCCAGCGATTAACGCTGTTGTTTTAATGATGCCCACCCCAAATCGTGTATCATGTCCGTGACATTCTCTCCCCATTCTTCGATACTATAAACCCGCTAACCTTCTTTGAATTTTCTCGATGTTCTTCGTTAATCCTACCTGGTAACGATCCCACACCGCACAGCACTACTCCAAAAGGGGACGGACAACCGTAGTGTAGGCAGTCTCTTCAGTGCATCTGTTGCATCTTCTAAGTGTTCTGTCAACAAAACGAAGTCTTTCATTCGCCTTCTACACAAAATTTTCTGTATGTTCTTTAATTTGCTACACCACGAAGATGACGTACTACAGACGCGTAATTTAACCGACAGGAAGAAGATGCTGTAATATGCAAATGATTAGCTTTTCAGTGCATTCACACAAGGTTGGCGGCGTTGGCGACACCTACAACGTGCTGAGATGAGGAAAGTTTCCAACCGATTTCTCATACACAAACAGCAGTTGGCCGGCGTTCCCTGGTGAAACGTTGTTGTGAAGCCTCGTGTAAGGAGGAGAAATGCGTACCATCACGTTTCCGATTTTCATAAAGGTCGGATTGTAGCTTATCGCGATTGCGGTTTATCTTATCGCGACATTGCTGCTCGCGTTGGTTGAGATCCAATGACTGTTACCAGAATATGGAATCGGTGGGATCAGGAGGGTAATACGGAACGCCGTGCTGGATCCCAACGGCCTCGTATCACTAGCAGTCGAGATGACAGGCATCTTATCCGCATGGCTGTAACGGATCGTGCAGCCACGCCTCGATCCCTGACTCAACAGATGGGGACGTTTGTAAGACGACAACCATCTACACGGACAGTTCGATGGCGTTTGCAGCATCATGGACCATCAGCTCGGAGACTATGGCTGCGGTTACCCTTGACGCTGCATCACAGACAGGAACGCCTGCGATGGTGTACTCAACGACGAACCTGGATGCATGAATGGCAAAACGTCATTTTTTCGGATGAATCCAGGTTCTGTTTACAGCATCATGATGGTCGCATCCGTGTCTGGCGACATCGCGGTGAACGCACATTGGAAGCGTGTGTTCGTCATCTCCATACTGGCCTATCACCCGGCGTGAGGGTATGGGGTGCCATTGGTTACACTTCTCAGTCACCTCTCGTTCGCATTGACAGCACTTTGAACAGTGGACGTTACATTTCGCATGTGTTACAACCAGTGACTCTACCCTTCATCCGATCCGTGCGAAACCCTACATTTCAGCAGGATAATGCACGACCGCATGTTGCAGATCCTGTACGGGCCTTTCTGGATACAGAAAATGTTCGACTGTTGCCCTGACCAGCACATTCTCCAGATCTCTCACCAATTGAAAACGGTTGGTCAATGGAGGCCGAGCAACTGGCTCGTCACAATACGCCAGTCACTACTCTTGATAAACTGTGGTATCGTGTTAAAGCTGCATGGGCAGCTGTACCTGTACACGTCATCCAAGCTCTGTTTGACTCCATGCCCAGGCGTATCAAGGCCGTTATTACGGCCAGAGGTGGTTGTTCTGGGTACTGATTTCTCAGGATCTATGCACGCAAACTGCGTGAAAATATAATCACATGTCAATTGTAGTATAATATATTTGTCCAATGAATACCCGTTTATCATCTAAATTTCTTTTTGATGTAGCAATTTTAATGGCCAGTAGTGTATGTAGTTGGGTTATGGCCTTTAGAGGTGATTGATGTACCGTGGAACAGAATTTCAGCGGATTTCTTTTAGCACTCATGTGGATGACCTCGCACTTCTCATTATTTAGGTACGATTGACATTTTTCGCTCCATACAAATATTTAAATCGTTTTGCAATTAGTTACTATCTTCTGACGACCTGACTAGATGAGTCTGCAAATAACCTAAGACTGCTGCTCAGATTGCCTCCTAAATCGTTTATATAGTTATAGATAAGGAACAGTAGAAGCCTATAACACTACACTGGGGTGCGCTACAAATCACTTCTATTTTACTCGACGGCTTTCTGCCAGTTACTACTAACTGTGACCCCTCTGACAGGAAACCACGAGTCCAGTCGCAGGACTGAGAGTATATGCCGTATATCTGATTACGTGCCGCTCGAGAGGTACTGTGTCGATAAAAGCCTGCTTCATATCGACGTTAATGATATGGGACTGTCATTTAGTGGATTACTCCCATTGCCTTTCTTGAATATTTGTGTGCGTTTGCAACTTTCCAGTCCTTGGGTACGGTTGTTTCTACGAGCGAGCGTTTATATATGAGCGTTAAGTATGGAGCTATCGCATCAGCGTAGTCTGAAAGGAACGTAATTAGTATACAGTCTGGACCAGAAGGGTTTCTTTAATTAAGTGATTTAAGTGTCTTCACTACTCCGAGGATATCTGCTTCTAAGTTACTCATGTTGGCAGCTGTTCCTGATTCGAATTCTGGAATATTTAGTTCGTCTTCTCTGGTGAAGGCATTTCGGAAGGCTGTGTTTAATAATTCTGCTTTGGCAGCACTGTTTCGATAGTATTTACATTGCTGTCGCGGAGAGAAGCCTTTGATTGTGTCTTGCCGTTATCATACTTCACTTACTACCAGAATGTCTTTGGAATTTCTGACAGATTTCGAGACAAGGTTTCGTTGTGGAAACAATGCAATTTGTTTATGGGACTAACCGCACACACCGAGCACTCGTGGGTCAGCTGTATTGTGGATTCTGGAGGTGGCGCACCCTGGGCTTACGGCGGTGGTTGTATTGTGTCAGAGCAAGTCGGACTCACGGAGAGAATTCTGGATGTAGTACACGTATGCTCAAAATGAAAACAGGTACTGTTGTTTGGTGTGGCTTTATCATCATTTTCTACTTACCACTTACAGACTGTGCGCCGATTGACTACGTTCAAGCCGGCCGGTGTGGCCGAGCCGTTCTAGGCGCTACAGTCTGGAACCGCGCGACCGCTACGGTCGCAGGTTCGAATCCTGCCTCGAGCATGGATGTGTGTGATGTCCTTAGGTTAGTTAGGTTAAAGTAGTTCTAAGTTCTGGTGGACTGATGACCTCAGATGTTAAGTGCCATAGCGCTCAGAGCCATTTGAACTACGTTAGAACTATGCTCATGTATTTGGCCATACCCTGGGTTCGTGTGAGTTTGTACAAGGTATAACTTTGTATCAGCGAACGGAGTTAACAGACAGTTATCCGATTAACTTACTCTCTTTATATCCATCTGACTGCTCACTTCATATTTGTTGTATAGCGATGGGTTTTGTATGAGCACTGGTTATTTGTGCATAACCGGCATCTAGTACACCTACACTGTATGGCTGCGCTAAGAAGCGATGCTTTCCTGTTTCTAATACTAAGTTGTTTCAGAGTAGTCTGAGACATTTCCTTATACTTGTATAAGTTGGAGTGGAGTGATGTTCGTACGCCGAAGTACATCTTACGACAGAAAGAGCGCCGGAGATACAGCTGGCTGTGCCAGGGAAGTTACCGTTGTCCTCGTGGTTCTACGTAAATTCAGTTTTCGCACCAATCTGTTTGTGAATTGTTAAAGTGAGCATATGCCTTTCCAAAATACAGTTAAATAGAAATTTTATTGTATTTTAAAGCAATGTAGTGTCAATTTTAATGAGTTCGATTAGAGAGCGTTTCTGTAAATATTTCATTTTCAAAGCTGAATAAGACTTGGAAGTACTTGTTCCACTGGTCGTTATGCTTATGCATAATTTCTTGTGAACGTAAATGCTGTAGAATTTTATTGAGTCAGAGTATTTAAAACCTTTTACTGTCCTCAATTTTATTTTAGTTTTTACGACAGGTTGACCGTTCAAACAAAACTGCATTTTTGTATTGACCTTGAATGAAGTTATTAATAGATGAATAGGTGTTCAAATGTTAACCTGAACTCAATAAATCGATTCCACCCTTTTATCCAGTCCACCCAATCCAGCGCGCTACAATACGTGTCAGTTTTCCTCGTGAGAAATGAAGGCTAATAGTGAACAGACACGTCTTCTTAACTATGTCTTCGAGTATATTTTGATTTATTCCTGTCGGTGTGTACAGATTTGCCACAGTAGCTTTTTGAAATTTATAGTGTAGGTCGAAAGGCAGAGGCGCAGAACACATGGCAAACTATTGCCGACCTATTTTGTGCTGGCATATCCTCTAGAGACCTAAAACTCCATTTACAAAGTAAAGTTACGTGAACAATCTTTAACGAGTTGGTTAACACCAGTAGTGAGAATACAGGGTGGTCCACTGATCGTGACCCGGCAAAATATCTCACGAAATAAGCATCAAACGAAAAAACTACAAAGAACGAAACTTGTCTAGCTTGAAGAGGGAAACCAGATGGCGCTATGGTTGGCCCGCTAGATTGCGCTACCAAAGTTCAAACGGATATCAACTGCATTGTTTTAAATAGGAACCCCCATTTTTTATTACATATACGTGTAGTACGTAAAGAAATATGAATGTTTTAGTTGGACCACTTTTTTCGCTTTTTGATAGACGGCGCTGTAATAGTCAAAAATGTATGGCTCACAATTTTAGACGAACGGTTGGTAACAGGTAGGTTTTTTAAATTAAAATACAGAACGCAGGTACGTTTGAACATTTTATTTCGGTTGTGAACTTATCATTTCTGAGAACGCTTGCTGTTGCAGCGTGATTACCTCTAAATACAACATTAATGCAGTAAATGCCCAGAATGATGTCCGTCAACCTCAATGCATTTGGCAATACGTATAACGACATTCGTCTCAACAGTGAGTAGTTCGCCTTCCGTAATGTTCGCACATGCATTAACAATGCGCTGACGCATGTTGTCAGGCGTTGTCAGGCGTTGTCGGTGGATCACGATAGAAAATATCCTTCAACTTTCCCCACAGAAATAAATTCGGGGACGTCAGATCCGGTGAACGTGCGGGCCATGGTATGGTGCTTCGACGACCAATATACCTGTCATGAAATATGCTATGCAATACCGCTTCAACCGCACGCGACTTATGTGCCGGACATCCATCATGTTGAAAGTACATCGTCATTTTGTCATGCAGTGAGACATCTTGTAGTAACAATGGTAGAACATGACGTAGGAAATCAGCATAAATTGCACCATTTAGATTGCCATCGATAAAATGGGGGCCAATTATCCTTCCTCCCACAATGCCGCACCATACATTAACCCGCCAAAGTCGCTAATGTTCCACTTGTCGCAGACATCGTGGATTTTCCGTTGCCCAATAGTGCATATTATGGCGGTCACGTTACCGCTGTTGGTGAATGCGTGCAAAAAATCGTCATCGTACCGTAATTTCTCTTGTGCCCAGTGGCAGAACTGTACACGACGTTCAAAGTCGTCGCCATGCAATTCAAGGTGCATAGAAATATGGTACGGGTATTGATGTAGTATTCTCAACATCGACGTTTTTGAGATTCCAGATTCTCGCGCAATTTGTCTGCTACTGATGTGCGGATTAGCCGCGACAGCAGCTAAAACACCTACTTGGGCTTCATCATTTGTTGCAGGTCGTAGTTGACGTTTCACATGTGGCTGAACACTTCCTGTTTCCTTAAATAACGTAACTACCCGGCGAACTGTCCGGACACTTGGATGATGTCGTCCTGGATACCGAGAAGCATACATAGCATACGCCCGTTGGTCATTTTGATCACAATAGCCGTACATGAGCAGGATATGGACCTTTCCCGCAATTGGTAAACGGTCAATTTTAACACGGGTAATGTATCACGAAGCAAATACCGTCCGCACTGGCGGAAAGTTACGCGATACCACGTACGTACACGTTTGTGACTATTACAGCGCTTCTATCAGAAAGCGAAAAAAGTGGTCCAACTAAAACATTCATATTTCTTTACGTACTACACGAAAATCTAATAAAAAATCGGTGTTCCTATTTAAAAAAAAACACAGTTGATACCCTTTTGACCAATGGCAGCGCCATCTAGCGGGCCAATCACAGCGCCATCTGGTTTTCCCCTTCAAGCTATACGAGTTTCGTTCCATGTAATTTTTTCGTTTGACGCTTATTTCATGAGATATTTGGTCCGGTCACTATCAATGGACCACCCTTTATATTCACGAATAACTGTTTTAGCTCCTTACACGTTTTTGCAGGTCCTGTATGTCCTGTATGATGCAACCAGTTGCTTAAGGAACAGGTAAAGACACGGGTGAAAAATTAATTTTACGTTATTTTGATGCTATAACGTAACACACATCCTTTTTCATCGTGCGAAATGTACAAGATTGTTAAATGTTGCCACCTTAGTGTTACTTGGGAGGACAAAAGATGTTAAGTAATATTCTAAGATATAAAATTACACAAAATTACCTTGCAAATTAAAACACTTCCTTACCGAAGTAGGGTAAAAGAATGCTTTACATTCGGAGCACCTCTCATTTATCAGACTCGAACGGCCCAGTTCCCTGTACGATGATCTGCTTCTGTGTTTCGGTAGCGAGTTTTAACATGTGTAAGACACATTTGTACCTTTTGGCCAATTTTCCTCTTCCTCGGCGCTAGTATGTCCAATAATGGTGTTTCTTCTTTCATTTGTGACATTTTCTGTATTTCATAAATAACATGTTTTCTTTGTAAAGAGTCGGTGCAAGGTCAAAGCGACATACGCGACCGCTTGGGGCACCAAACTAAGAGGCGCGCGAAGTACGAAAGATTTAACGATTTTACCGATCACCCAGCTGAAGGCAGCTAATGACGAAGGGACTGGGATTGGGGGGGGGGGGGGCGTGAGGCGAAGAATTATGTGTTGCTTGTACGGAAAAATGTCTGGACCTAGGTTCTGTTCTTACACTCACTGTATGGTTCTGAAATGGCTATGTAATTACCCTTGTTCCCAGCGCATTTTCATCTAAGAAATAGTAACAAATGACATAGTAATTATGGAACCAGTCATGCATGTCCTAAAAACTACAAAATGATGAATACAGTAGAATTATAACGACTGTCAGTTGCTCATACGTCCGCCCCCGCTAACTGAGTGGTCAGCCGGTACGGTAGCTCAGCGTGTTCGGTCAGAGGGTTAGCTGCCCTCTGTAATAAAAGAACTGAGTTAATCGATCAACAAAGAACTTAAACGATGTCTTAAGACGTCCGCCCCGAGCAGATGCAACGAACGAAACCGAACAAAATGATATTAAAAAAAAAAAAGTGGTCAGCGCGACAGAATGTTAATCCCAAGGGCCCGGGTTCGATGCCCGGCTGGCTCGGAGATTTTCTCCGCCCAGGGACTGGGTGTTGTGTTGTCCTAATCACCATCATTTCATCCCCATCGACGCGCAAGTCGCCGAAGTGACGTCAAATCGAAAGACTTGCACCTGGCAAACGGTCTACACGACGGCAGGCCATAGTCACACGACTTTTTTTTAGTTTCTCACATACGTATGAAATGTAGTGGCAGAGACCCAACGTTTCAAATTTGATACTTCTAAAAAAAAAAACACCATTTTTAGGAAGTAAAAGCAACTATCACTTCTTTTTTTTTTTTTTTGATAGAATTGGAATCAGTGAACTGTTAACACCTGTTCAACACTGCCCGAGAAGGAAATAAACCTAAATCAACGACACTGATCCTTTCTTCGTAAAGTCATTTTCAACTATTGGAAAATCAATTGTTTCTGGTTGCTTTTCGCACATATTGTTGGCGTGAATATTCTTGGGAATGTATCGGATTTTAATGGGTGTGTCGTTGTATGATACAAGCTGTCTGTAGAGTGTATGATGACTTTTCTAGAAAGGAGTAACTCCTCTTTAGGAACGGTCGTGTTTCCCGGCAGCACGCTCCGTGTTCGATCGAGCTCGCTCCGTCTAGTCCTGAGATCCGGGTGGCAGTAGGTAGCATGGCTCAGGTTGATGCCGTCGTTCTTGTTACCAGGAAAGATTTCCACAAAGTTCTGCATCTTGCCAACAGGTGATATGCGATCTACTGAAGACTTCCTAGGAAACAGAACTCAGTACGCTTATGTTAGTGAACAGCTGTCGCCAGAATCTAAGGTGGTTGTAGCTGGACTAAGGACTGTAACATCCTAACTCACGAAAAATAAACCCAAAATACATCTACTTAAAAAAGCAGATAAAAATTCTCTTGAAATCTTCCTAAGGGACAGCCTCCAATCTGACTATGTAAGGGTAGACCAGGTGTGGTTTAATTTCGGGGAAATAGTATAGACGGAAATTGAGAGATATATACAAAATAAGAATAAAATTTTCACTCTACGGTGGAGTGTGCGCTGATACGAAACTTTCTGGCAGAATACGAGTAAAACTGTGTGCCGGGCCAAGACTCGAACTCTGGACATTTGCTCTTTGCGGACAAGTAAGCACGAATCACAGCCCCACTTCCGCTAGTATCTCGTCTCCCAGCTTCAACAACTTCACAGAAGCTCTCCGGCGAACCTTGCAGAACTAGCGCTCTGGAAGAAAGGATACAGCGGAGACACAGCTTAGTCACAGCCTGGGCGATGTTTCCAGAATCAAATTTTCACTCTACAGCTGAGTGTGCGCTAATATGACACTTCCTGGTAGACTAAAACTGTGTACCGGATCGAGACTCGAACTCGGGACCTTTGCATTTTGCGGGCAGGTGCTCTTACCGACTGAGCTACCGAAGCGCGACTCACACCCGTCCTCACAGCCCCACTTCCGCCAGTATCTCGTCTCCTACGTTCCATACTTCACAGAAACTCTCCGACGAACCTTGCAGTACTAGCACTCCTGGAAGAAAGTGTATAGAGGAGACATGGCATAGCCACAGCCTGGGCGATGCTTCCAGAATGAAATTTTCACTCTGCACTGGAGTGTGCGCTGATGTGAAACTTCCAAGCAGACTAAAACTGTGTGTAGTGATGTTAAGTGGAGTTGACGGACAGGATTTATTTAGTTACGTATTACACAGATCATATTCAGAATGAACGCTATAATTTGAAGGTGTCAACTAATCAGACATAGAGCTCATACTTTGAAAAGTGAAGAAATTGTTTATGGTGGCTATTTACAGTTTTTTTCTGCACAAATGGCTAGTTATTTCTATTCTAGAATTCCTCTGTGGTATAGTAAAAGTTTTTTATAAGAAACATGATTAATCTAGAACAGAAAGCACTACTGTACCCTGTTTAATACTTTATTTCAAACGGTAAGTTGTCAATGAGTTTTATAGCTGCATATTTCAAGCACTTCTGTGCCAAAGTAAGATTCACTAGAAATTAGATAGATCATTTTTCCTAGTAGAGATGTACTTGTGAATATCTCTTTTACTCTCAAACTGAGATAGCTTTCTGATAGCAAATTTCGTAGATGAATAAATGTGTTATGGTTCAAAATGGCTCTGAGCACTATGGGACTCAACTGCTGAGGTCATTAGTCCCCTAGAACTTAGAACTAGTTAAACCTAACTAACCTAAGGACATCACAAACATCCATGCCCGAGGCAGGATTCGAACCTGCGACCGTAGCGGTCTTGCGGTTCCAGACTGCAGCGCCTTTAACCGCACGGCCACTTCGGCCGGCTGTGTTATGGATTGTGTTAATATTCCCAGATGCTTAAAGGGATGCCGACAAGATTTACCTGTTTCAAATCCACATACAATTCTAATTACCTTCGTTTGTGTAATTAACACGTTTTGAAGTTACCCCAGAATATTTTCCCCAAGATATCAGTGAATGGAAATAAGCAAAATATATTAAAATATAGACTTCTACATTCAAAAAGTAGGCAATTTTCTCATGGCAAAAGTAACGGAACCTAAACGTTTTAGTAGGTTTTCCATTGATCAAGAAGTTATTCACTTTCTCCCTTTAATTTCAAAAGAGAATATTTTATCTTTAGTAGATTAAAAAAGATACAGAAATTGTAATAAATTTGCAGCTATTAGAAGAACTGGCCTCACTGGCCACAACCCCATATTCTGAGTTGCTTGCTAATTTGTAAACAGTTACACCCACTCTCAATTTTAGTAGCAAAACCTCTGGTACACAACGGGCAATAACAAAAGATGTACTTTATATGCTCCTTGAAAGTTGTCTCTCTATTCCAAGCCTGCAAAACGTTGAAGTAGAATAATCTTACACGGGGGGTCCCTTCGCATTTTTTCCACAACGGGCGTAATGCACATGTATTAATAGGTTCGGAACGCATTAATTGGCATCAATAAAAATTTTAAATATTTATAGTTGTTCAGACTCCCCCTTCTCCTCCTCGTTACGAGTTCGCTGAAATCCGTAAGGCCAAGCATGTGAATAGACGAGGAGAATATATCACCCCGTCTGCAGAATGTCGACCTCTACAATTGTTACTGCCTTCAGCATAATTATGCCTGTAGGTATAATTTCACTGTTTTTAATTATTACTTACGTTGCTAGTTCTCAATTTTTTTAGTTTCCATAATCAATGATTGTCTCTTCTTTTCATCGATTGACAGTCTGAAGATGATACAGCACAGGCTTACAAAGGCCGGTATTTAAATACTTGTTGATTTCAGTTATGCGGCTATTAGGTCGCAGTCTAAATCGTTTTTCTGTGCCTAACACATTGTTTTCCCAGAGGATGTCTCCAACATTAGGAGACGAAATTTCAGGCCAAAAAGATTCTTCGGGATCCTGTGTCCGCAGACCGTGGTCTAGTGGCTAGATTGTTGCCTCTGCATTACGGGGTCCCCGGTTCGATTCCCGGCAGGGTTGGGGATTTTCTCTGCCTGGGGACTGGGCGTATGTGTTATCATCATTTCATCATCATCATCATTCGTGACAGGGGCTAAATTGGACTGAGTAAAAAATTAGTCTACATCCACATCTACATGATTACTCTGCAATTCACACTTAAGTGCTTGGCAGAGGGTTAATCGAACCACAATCATACTATCTATCTACCATTCCACTCCCGAACAGCGCGCGGGAAAAACGAACACCTAAACCTTTCTGTTCGAGCTCTGATTTCTCTTATTTTATTTTGATGATCATTCCTACCTATGTAAGTTGCGCTCAACAATATATTTTCGCATTCGGAAGAGAAAGTTGGTGACTGAAATTTCGTAAATAGATCTCGCCGCGACGAAAAACGTCTTTGCTTTAATGACTTCCATCCCAACTCGCGTATCATATCTGCCACACTGTCTCCCCTATTACGCGATAATACAAAACGAGCTGCCCTTTTTTGCACCCTTTCGATGTCCTCCGTCAATCCCACCTGGTAAGGATCCCACACCGCGGAGCAATATTCTAACAGAGGACGAACGAGTGTAGTGTAAGCTGTCTCTTTAGTGGACTTGTTGCATCTTCTAAGCGTCCTGCCAATGAAACGCAACCTTTGGCTCGCCTTCCCAACAATATTATCTATATGGTCTTTCCAACTGAAGTTGTTCGTAATTTTAACACCCAGGTACTTAGTTGAATTGACAGCCTTGAGAATTGTACTATTTATCGAGTAATCGAATTCCAACGGATTTCTTTTGGAACTCCTGTAGATCACCTCACACTTTTCGTTATTTAGCGTCAACTGCCACCTGCCACACCATACAGCAATCTTTTCTAAATCGCTTTGCAACTGATACTGATCTTCGGATGACCTTACTAGAGGGTAAATTACAGCATCATCTGCGAACAACCTAAGAGAACTGCTCAGATTGTCACCCAGGTCATTTATATAGATCAGGAACAGCAGAGGTCCCAGGACGCTTCCCTGGAGAACACCTGATATCACTTCAGTTTTACTCGATGATTTGCCGTCTATTACTACGAACTGCGACCTTCCTGACAGGAAACCACGAATCCAGTCGCACAACTGAGACGATACCCCATAGACCCGCAGCTTGATTAGAAGTCGCTTGTGAGGAACGGTGTCAAAACCTTCCCGGAAATCTAGAAATACGGAATCAACGTGAGATCCCCTGTCGATAGCGGCCATTACTTCGTGTGAATAAAGAGCTAGCTGCGTTGCACAAGAACGATGTTTTCTGAAACCATGCTGATTACGTATCAATAGATCGTTCCCTTCGAGGTGAATCATAATGTTTGAATACAGTATGTGCTCCAAAACCTTAATGCAAACCGATGTCAATGATATAGGTCTGTAGTTCGATGGATTACTCCTACTACCCTTCTTAAACACTGGTGCGACCTGCGCAATTTTCCAATCTGTAGATACAGATTTATCGGTGAGTGAGTAGTTGTATATGATTGCTCAGTAGGGAGCTGTTGTATCTGCGTAATCTGAAAGGAACCTAATCGGTATAAAATCTGGACCTGTGTGAAAAATTGGGACTCTGTACGGGCGCTGATGACGGCGCAGTCATCATTCGGGCTCCTGCCTAACGTCCATATAACTAAAATCAACAACTCTGAAGATGACCATTGGTTGATCGAAACCGGTTAGGCATTGTAAAATACTCACGTGGTTCTATCGAACGAAAATAATAAATAAATAAATAAATAAAACAACATATCCTTAAGGAAATCGCAACGAAAGTGCTGACGTATTCGCTTCATCGTGAATGCGAAATCGGACAGTTCATAGTTAATTTCAGACAGAATTCGTGTCAAACTACCGATGTATAAGGCCTGTTTGATTCGTCTAGCAAAATGGAGCCAGTTATAACGTGTAAACTCGGCAGCGAAAACCAAGTTACGAAATTCGGATTTCGTCTTCTGGAAGTCATAGCGTGTAAGAGTAGTGTATGAAGCTGTTCACAGACGGTGTGGTTGTGACATCGTTACCCAGTTATGGCAAGATGCAAACAGACTGTAGATGGCTAACGTGTAGAGCAAGAGCGCACGTCCGACTTTTTAGACGGCCGAACACAACACAGTTTCCTTACAACAACGATGTTATATAAAATTAAACGAGGTTTGTGATAAAAGTAATGAGACTGATTTTTTACCTACCAAAGCTTCAATTTTTTTCAAACAGCGTTGTTGTCCCTTTTGAAGCAGTTCCCTTCGGCAGCTGTACACCAGTGGAGTTAATTGTTTCCAGCCATGGTTGCAGCGTTGAAAGACTTCAATTGGTATGGCCTTTAATATTTCGCTCATATCCTTTTCAATGTTTTCCAGAGTCCCCAAATGACGTCCTTTTAAGACATTTATCAATTTCGGGAAAATAAAAATTCACAATGACTCAGATCATGTGAATAGGGTGGCTATGGAACAGCGGGAATGCCTTCCCAAACCAAAAATTCTGTAATTAGAGTGACAGTGTGACATGAGGCGGTTGTCGGCAATGTCTGGTCTGACTATATTCACCCTCTTGCTCAGCCTTTCAAGGACATCTTTGTAAAACGCTTCGCTGACAGTTTGTTCTAGAGGAACAAATTCTTTTTGCGTGCTACCCATACTGCCAAAAAAGCAAGTCGGCAATGTTTTGATCTTTGAATTGCTCATTCGAGCTTTTTTCGGTCGAGGAGATGTCTCAGTGAGCCAATCCTCACTTTGCCGTTTTGTTTTAGGATCGTACCCAGACATCCAGGATTCATCACCTGTCACTACACGACTTAACCACTCGTGGTCATAGACAGTCTTCAAGAGGATCAACGCATACGTTTCTTCAATTGTGTTGCTCGCTTGTGAAGTTTTCGGCGTGTGCAAAACGTCGGTCAGAATTTTATGTAAGCTGAAAGTGCTTAAGTTTAACACGTCACGTATTATACTTATTGTTAAACGTCTGTCTTAATCTCACAGTAGCAAGCCACCTTCGACGTTTTCGTCGGTTTTTGAAGTTCACTGTACCACACAAGCGGCTTGTAGTGAAATTGCATGCTTGTGGAATATCGTCTCAGTTATGTGACTGGATTCGTGATTTGCTGTCAGACAGGTCACAGTTCGTAGTATCTGGCAGAAAGTCATCGGGTAAAACGGAAATGATTCCTGGCATTCCCCAAGGTAGTGTTACAGGTCCTTTGCTGTTCCTTATCTACATAAACGATTTGGGATACAATCTGAGCAGCCGTCATAAGTTGTTTGCAGATGACGCTGTCGTTTATCGACTAATAATGTCATCAGAAGATCAAAACAAATTACAAAACGATTTAGAAGATATATCTGCATAGTGCGAAAATTGGCAGGTGACGCTAAATAACGAAAAGTTTGAGGTCATCCACATGAGTGCTAAAAGGAATTCGTTAAATTTCGGTTACACGATAACTCAGTCAAATGTAAAGGGTGTAAATTCAACTAAATGCTTAGGAATTGCAATTACGAACAACAGAAACTGGAAGTAACACATAGAAAATGTTGTGGGGAAGGCTAACCAAAGATTGCGTTTTATTGGCAGGACACTTAGAAAATGTAACAGACCTACTAAGGAGACTGCCTACACTACGCTTGTCCGTCCTCTTTTAGAATATCGCAGCGCGGTGTGGGAGTTTTACCAGACTACACTGACGGAATACATCATAAAAGTTCAAAGAAGGGCAGCACGTTTTGTGTTATCGTGAAATATGGGAGGGGGTGTCACTGAAATGATGCAGGATTTGGGCTGCACATCATTAAAAGAAAGGCATAATTTGTTGCGACGGAATCTTCTCACGAAATTCCAATCACCACCTTCCTTCTCCGAAGCGAAAATACTTTGTTGACACCGACCTACATAGGGAGAAACGATCACCACGATAAAATAAGGGTAATCAGAGCTCTTAGGGAAAGATATAGGTGTTCGTTTTTTCCGGGCGCTATACGAGATTGGAATAATAGAGAAATGTGAAGGTGTTTCGATGAACCCTCTGCCAGTCATTTAAATGTGATTTGCAGGGTATTCATGTAGATGTAGATGTAGCCTACCCTTCATCACTAATAAATTTTTAGATGAGTCTATATCTGCTTCTGGGTACGCTTTACAATCCAGTATCTGATTTCGTAATATCTGCCTGACCATGCTATAGTCTCGGCCTTACAAAAATAATTTGTTCCAGTGAAAAACTTAGCCGATAAAGAATGTACTCAATAGGCCATTTTCAACTTTCCGAAGGTCACGCTCATGGCAAGTTTAACTTAAAATTTTATTGCATAACGTTGCTCCACATTTCGCTCTTCCACTTTCGTAAAACACAGCAAACACACGACTTCACTGATGGCGCTCTCAAAAATCATGTGATGGCTGTACGGAGCTGAAACTCGGACTGAGCATCTGGAAGGGATGAACCAACCGGTCTACACAAACAGAACAACACAGCGTTGTCAGATCGCTTGCAGTGTTGTCAGTGTCATTGCTTTTCTCACACATCTCGTAAGTACGCCCATAGGCAATTGAAGTATCACTCGAAAGTAAAATCAGTAGAAATACATAAAATTATCGGTCAAGGGCGGGTCAAGTGTATAGTTTTACATTTCGGGCCACGAATGGGTTGTTTCTAGACACAGATTGTCGTTATTTGGGTGACAGATTCTGAATAAAAATTGAGAATAATCGTATTTTAGCAGAACCTCGACCGTCTGACTCATCGGACATAGAGGAACTATCTAATACAGCACACATGTAGGAAATCCATCCAGCCTATACAGAGTGGTCAGAAACAATCTGAAATTATTGTAAGGTCTTTGCAGCGTAGGTTGGGCTGAGAAATAATTGCTAACAAAAACAAAATTCGATACGTTCCCCAGTATCCGAGTTAGTTAGCATTGAAGTTAGCCAATCACGCCGTTTTGCACGGAAATTCAGATGGCCCGCCATATACAGTGCCAGTTATTCTCATAGTGCAGATGATACACAGCTCAGCCTTAGGGCCGGCCGGTGTGGCCGAGCAGTTCTAGGCGCTACAGTATGGAACCGCGCGACCGCTACGGTCGCAGGTTCGAATCCTGCCTCGGGCATGGATGTGTGTGATGTCCTTAGTTTAGTTAGGTTTAAGTACTTCTAAGCTCTAGGGGACTGATGACCTTAGAAATTAAAGTCCCATAGTGCTCAGAGCCATTTGAACCATTTTTCTTCAGCCTTAGGCTCGGGTTCAGTCTTTACTACCGTTCCGTGTCAAATTTTCGTATCGCTGTCTTATTCGGTTTTAGGAAACCAAACGAAGAATACATTTGGCGACACCATCTCTGGCGGATGGTTTGAAGATGTGCGCACAACGAGCTAACTGGCTAACTTCAATGGTTATTAACTCGAAAACGCCGCTACTTATCGAATTTTTTCTTAACAATCATCTCTCAGCACCACTTACCTTGGAACACCCTCACAAGCTAATACTACATGCTTGCATATACTGAACAATATATTTTATTCAATATTTGTACCTGTTTCTGTTCATCCTGCATAACTGTTCACAGTCGCGGGTACCCAGAAAGAATACTAAGCCTAGATCTTCTTAAGAAATACAACTATCAGCAGTTTCAGAAAACAAAAGCAAAGACGTAATTAATGGGGGCAATCGTTTTATACTATGAAAAGACATCCACTAAACAGACCACACCATTCCCAGAAATTTCAGTCAAGTATGAAACTCATATAAGCAATGCCTGGTACTGCGAGTGACACACTGATTCGTTCTGATATTTCTCAATCATAAGTTGCGGCGTCAGTGCAGGGTATCCGATCGAATTACATTTTGTGAAAATAAGATGAAAATGAAGGATTTACTCTATCGACTTATGTTTAAATATCAAATACTACATGCTTGCATATACTGAACAATATATTTTATTCAATATTTGTACCTGAAGGTAAGTAAAAGCCTTTCAGTACTTGAACTGCTACGACGAAGGGAATTCTGACACGGAATTTGAGGTGAAATAACTGTAGCAAGCACACCAAATGAGTTGACCTACATACTGATGTAGCTCCAAAATTCCGAAGTGTGTGATCTCAATTCTTCACCAGATCAAAAGATTTGTACTTTCACTTGACTTTCACTTATTACCTGTTCTACCAAATATTTCATCTGTCAAATCTTCTTCACACTTATAAGCAGAGCTGAAACGCCGTTGTTTCAGCATTCATGTTTGTCCGAAATACTGATCTATCTATAAATCGGCCACGCGGGCTAACAGCTCTCACCCGATTTACAAAGGTTGTATACACTCTGATGTCCATTATCTGCCGAGCAAAGCCTGCCGATCGAAAAATAGTTCATCTGCGACTAGCCGTAGTAAAAAGACTTCCAGCGTGATTTATGGATAGAGATGTTATTGTTGCTTAAACTATCAAGATTAACGGAAGAAACAGATAAGATGCAAAGAAGAGCTGTTCGTTTCATCACGGGTGTGTCAAGTCAGAGTGACAGTACGAAAGAAAACTAGAATGTGCGGTGCTGCTTAAAATCATGACGCGTCTTTCAAATCCTTACGCGTAATACTCAGAGCGTACGTTCCAAGAATACGTCTACCTCTATTTTCTGCAGTCCACCTTGTGGTGTGCTGCGGATGGTAGCACTATCAGTTGCCCTTTTCTGTCCCACTCACGTAGGGGCCGCGGGAAAACCTATTGTTGTTAGGGCTTCATATGAGCTTGAATCCGTTGAATTTACCTTCATGGTCTTTTCGCGAAATGCACTGATGATCCAAAACATTATGACCACCTGCTTAAAAGCTTCTTGGTTCACCTCTGGAACACAATTCGGCAGTGATTCTGTGCACCATTGATTCGAGAAGTACTGTATAGGTTTCCAGAGGTTTGCGGCAACAAATGCCTATGCACAGGTCACACACTTCCCGTAGTTTGGGGGCGGTTGGTTTGTTGGGTTTCATCGGATTCAGATTAGCCGAATTTCAGGGCCAAGACATCAACGTTAGTTCACTATCGCGCGCCTCAAACTATTGCAGCGAGATTCTTGCCTTGTGACACGGACAGTTATCGTGCTAGAAGATGCTATCGTTGATGAGGAAGACATCAAGCATAAGGGGTTTCTCGTGGTCCCTAATAATGTTCACGTAGTCCACAATTGTCATGGTGTCTTCGATTTCTACCGCAGGTTCCGTTGAAGCCAGAGTGAATGTCTCCATAACGTAACATTACTCCCATCGGCCTGCGTCCGTGGCATGCTGCATGTTTCGAGCGGATGTCGCCTGGATGATGGTCTATCTGGACACTAGCATCAACCTGCTTTCATAAAAAGCGTGATTCATCCGAGCAGGCGACACGATTCCATTGTTCCACGGTCCAAGCTCGAAGACGCCGTACCCACAGCAATCGTAACTGACGATGCTGTTGGGTCAACATGGGAACACGAAGGGGGTCCTCTGCTGTGGAACACCATGTTCAACACTGTACGCTGAAGTTCCTGCTCCAAAACACCTGTGCCTGCGACAGCACTGTGTTCTGTTGTCAGATCAGCCGCAGATCGCCGCCTATCCTGCTTTAGAGAGCACGCAAGCCTCCGATACCTGTGTTCTGTGATGACGTATGGGCCTCCTACTTCATGTCGCCTGCTCATGGTTTCTACATTCTTTAACCACTTTCCGAAGATGATCACGACAGTAGCACGCGAACGGCCGACCAGCTTCGCCGTTTTCGAGATGCTCGCTCACAGGCACCGGGCCACAACAATTTGGCTTTTATCAAAGCCACTATAGTCGGCGGATTTCTCATTATCGTCTCTAGAATAACACCCCATTCGTCTTTGCTCCTCTCATATACACTATGTGATCAAAAGTATCTGGACACCTGGCAGAAAAAGACAAGTTTGTGGCGCCCTCCATGCCGACCGGGGTGGCCGAGTGGTTCTAGGCGCTACAGTCTGGAACCGCTAGACCACTACGGTCGCAGGTTCGAATCCTGCCTCGGGAATGAATGTGTGTGATGTCCTTAGGTTGGTTAGGTTTAAGTAGTTCTAAGTTCTAGGGGACTGATGACCTCAGAAGTTAAGTCCCACAGTGCTCAGAGACATTTGACGCCCTCCATTGATAATGCTGGAATTCAGTATGATGTTAGCCCACCCTTAGCCTTGATGACAGCTTCCAATCTCGCAGGCATATGTTCAATCAGGTGCTGGAAGGTTTTTTTGGGGAATGGCAGCTTAGTCTTCACGGAGTGCTGCACTGAGGAGAGGTGTCGATGTCGGTCGGTGAGGCCTGGGCCGGCCGCTGTGACCGAGTGGTTCTAGGCGCTTCAGTCCGGAACCGCGCTGCTCCTACGGTCGCAGGTTCGAATCCTGCCTCGGTCATGGATGTGTGTGATGTCCTTAGGTTAGTTAGGTTTAATTAGTTCTAAGTCTAGGGGACTGATGACCTCAGATGTTAAGTCCCATAGTGCTCAGATCCATTTGAACCATCTTTGGCGCGGCCTTGCAAAAATTCGGTGCTCCAAAATATCCCAAAGATGTTCTATAGGACTCAGGATTCTGTGCAGGTCAGTACATTTCAGGGATGTTGTTGTGTAACCACTCCGCCACAGGCCGTGAATTATGAATAGGTGCTCGATCGTGTTGAAAGATGCAGTCGCCATCCCCGAATTGCTCTTCAACAGTGGGAAGCAAGAAGGTGTTTAAAACATTAATGTAGACCTGTGCTGTGACAGTGACACGCAAAACAACAGGGAGTGCAAGCCCTCTCAATGAAGAACACGACCACATCATAACACCATCGCCTCCGAATTTTACTGTTGGCACTACACATGCTGGTAGATGGCGTTCACCGGGCATTCACCACACCCACACCCTGCCATCGGATCGCCACATTGTGTACCGTGATTCGTCACTCCACACAACGTTTTTCCACTGTTCACTCGTCCAATGTTTGCGCTCCTTACATCAAGCGAGGCGTCGTTTGGCATTTACCGTCGTGACATGTGGCTTATGAGCAGCCGCTCGACTATGAAATCCAAGTTTTCTCACCTCCCACCTAACTTTCATAGTACTTGCAGTGGATTCTGATGCAGTTCGGAATTCCTGTGTGATGATCTGGATAGATGTTTGACTATTACGCATTACGACCCTCTTCAACTGTCTGCGGTCTGTCAGTCAACAGACGAGGTCGGCCTGTACGCTTTTGTGCTGTACATGTCCTTTCCCGTTTCCACTTCACTATCACATCGGACTCAGTGGACCTAGGGATGTTTGGGAGTGTGGAAATATGGCGTACAGACGTGTGACGCAAATGACACCTAATCACCTGATCACGTTCGAAATCCGGAGTTCAGCGGAGCTCTCCATTCTGCTCTGTCACGATGTGTTATGACTACTGAGGTCGCTGATATGGAGTACCTGGCAGTAGGTGGCAGCAAAATGCGCCTAATATGAAAAACGTATGTTTTTGGGTGTGTCCGGATACATTTGATCACATGGTGTACTTCTCTTACCGCGTCACGCGCCCTCAGCGCCACCAGACAGCTATGTGTTTGTTGTCACTTCTAAGAAGGTACGAGTTCTAACAGTAAACCATACCTGATGATGAAAGTCACTCTTGTAGCGGCTGTCATTGGAAATGAATGAGCAACTCCATGATGTTTTCACACTTACTGAATGAATCTGTTAAGAAATGCGATGCACTTCGTTGAATCTTCTATGTCAGTCCTATCTGATACAGTCGCAGATTGATATGCAATATTTAAATATCGTTCGTAGCAGGGCATCCTGAGATACCTCTTTCCTTTTGATTCTTCCAATGACTCAGTTTGGCATCTGCCTTATCTTAGTTTTACGTGGTCGTGCCACTTTAAATCGCTCCGTACTCGTAGACCTAGGTATTCAAACGAAGTGACTGCGTCCTGATTATTCTGCTATCTCGTACCCATGTAATAATGGGTCTTCCCACCTATTTATGCACATTAAGCCATTGTTGAGGATCAGCTACCAATCCCTACACCAAGCGTCAATCCTCTATATGTTTTCCTGAATTTCAATACCATACAGTCTTCGAGGTTTGAGGCTTCATCCGCAAGCAGCCTCATGGAATTTACAAATTTATCAACTTAATCATTTATATACATTGTGTAAAGTAATAGTTCTCTGAAACCTCCTTCGTGTGTGCCCAAAGTTACTTCTAGGTCTGAAGATCTCTCATCATTAAGTATGACACTTAGTACACCCTCGTATTTTGCTCACTAAGCAGTAGTGGGGAACTGTACTGAATGCCTTTCGGAACTCAGGAACGGCAGCATCAACTTGGGCGCCTGTTCGGGCAACCTGTGCTCTCTCTCTCTTACGGGAATCGTCACCTTAGTTGGCGCGAGTAATGAGTGGATGGCCAATATATCCGTTAGGAACATCACGTACGTAGATTGTGGACAGCTGGGAATGTGGGTCTCACGGGAGGCGTGCAAGGGATAAGTCTCTGCAGTCGCGCTATTCATCTGTGTCCTCGGTGGCTCAGATGGATCGAGCGTCTGCCATGTAAGTAGGAGATCCCGGGTTCGAGTCCCGGTCGGGGCACACATTTTCAGCTGTCCCCATCAAGGTATATCCACAACACCTGTCGGCAGCTGAGGGCTTCAATTAATTATCATTCACATCGTATAGTGTTTTCGGCGAATCCAGATCCCATTTGTTTGAAAATGGTGGTCGCATTTTGGTTCGCCGCAGACAGGGGAAGCGTCATCGCAGTGATTGCATTCGCACAAGGGGTACAGCGCCAAGACAACGCCTTACAGTTTGCGGTGCTGTTGGGTACAATCGCAAATCACAGTTGATGCGTGTCCACGGCACTGTGGCCAGCGTGACCTACGTGAAAGACATGTTGCTGCCCGTAGCCATACTCTTTGTGCACTGCACCCCCGTTTCCATTTTTCAGCAAGACAACGCACGACCTCATGTTGCTGCACGAACGAGTGCCTTCCTGATGGATGGCTGGATGGATGGATGGAGAGGGTTTTAAGGGCGCACGACGGCAAGGTCTTCAGTGCCCGCTCAGTAACAGATTGAAGCGTGTGTCAAGAAAAGACTCAGAACAGTAAGATAAAACAGAACGTAAGACACAGGAAACAAGCTTGAAAAATACGTGCCTACCCACACCGAAGCGTGGGACGAAGCATGCTGCTAACAGTAAAACAAGGACAACCCAGGAAGAAAGTGGTAGAGGGAGCTAAAACAATATAGCCGATGGTAGTGGATGGCAGACCGCAAGAAAAAAGGGAGGAGCCAGCCACTGTGCAATACACTATAACCTCCAGCTTAAAAGTTTAGGCCAGAGTCCAGACACATCACAAAACTAGTCAGAGGAGCCAGCCTTTTACTCTGGCCCACCAGATCACGAGACTTGCCGCCAGTCTAAAATGTGTGGGATATGGTCAAACGACAGGTGCAGTACTGTGACCCAATGCCAACCACCAGAGGTGAACTTTGGAACCATGTGAATGCAGTATGGGTGACTATACTAAAGAGCGCCATTCGCACCTTATACGTGTCGTTGCCATCACGCGTGGAACAAGTTACACTACTGGCCATTAAAATTGCTACATCAAGAAGAAATGCAGATGATAAACGGGTATTCATTGCACAAATATATTATACTAGAAATGACATCTGATTACTTTTTCACGCAATTTGGGTGCATAGATCCTGAGAAATCAGTACCCAGTACAACCACCTCTGGCCGTAATAACGGCCTTGATACGCCTGGGCATTGAGTCAAACAGAGCTTGGATGGCGTGTACAGGAACAGCTGCCCATGCAGCTTCAACACGATACCACAGTTCATCAAGAGTAGCGACTGGCGTATTGTGACGAGCCAGTTGCTCGGCCACCATTGACCAGACGTTTTCAACTGGTGAGAGATCTGGAGAATGTGCTGGCCAGGGCAGCAGTCGAACATTTTCTGCATCCAGAAAGGCCCGTACAGGACCTGCAACATGCGGTCGTGCATTATCCTGCTGAAATGTAGGGTTTCGCAGGGATCGAATGAAGGGTAGAGCCACGGATCGTAACACATCTGAAATATAGCGTCCACTGTTCAAAGTGTCGTAAATGCGAACAAGAGGTGACCGAGACGTGTAACCAATGGCACCCTATACCATCACGCCGGGTGATACGCCAGTATGGCGATGACGAATACTCGCTTCCAATGTGCGTTCACCGCCATGTCGCCAAACACGGATGCGACCATCATGATACTGTAAACAGAACCTGGATTCATCCGAAAAAATGACGTTTTGCCATTCGTGCACCCAGGTTCGTCGTTGAGTACACCATCGCAGGTGCTCCTGTGTGATGCAGCGTCACGGGTAACCGCAGCCATGGTCTCCGAGCTGATAGTCCATGCTGCTGGCAACGTCGTCGAACTGTTCGTGCAGACGGGTGTTGTCTTGCAAACGTCCCCATCTGTTAACTCAGGGATCGAGATGTGGCTGCACGATCCTTTAAAGCCATGCGGATAAGATGCCTGTCATCTCGACTGCTAGTAATACGAGGCCTTTGGAATCCAGCATGGCGTTCCGTATTACCCTCCTGAACCCACCGATTCCATTATCTGCTAACAGTCATAGGATCTCGACCAACGCTAGCAGCAATGTCGCGATACGATAAACCGCAATCGCGATAGGCTACAATCCGACCTTTATCGGAAAAGTGATGGTACGCATTTCTCCTCCTTACACGAGGCATCACAACAACGTTTCACGAGGCAACGCCGGTCAGCTGCTGTTTGTGTATGAGAGAAACTTTCCTCATGTCAGCACGTTGTAGGCGCCAACATTGTGTGAATTCTCTGAAAAGTTAATCATTTGCATATCACAGCATGTTCTTCCTGTCGGTTAAATTTCGCGTCTGTAACACGTCATCTCGTGGTGTAGCAACTTTTATGGCCAGTAGTGTATCAGGGCCCATGGCAGACCCTGTGACTACTAGGCAACAGGACACATGCTCAACAGAAGTGACTGAAATGCTAATCATTTCTGCAGAACATGCTAACGTACCTGTCTTGTGAGTATGAACTTCCCTTCTCTAGTCGCTCAAGTCGTCATGTTTTTTTCTGAACATTACTGTAAAATCGCACATAGGACAACCTTGCCGTTAGAGATAAACAGTTGACTGAGGTTGCTGCTTATATTTCCATCCCGCTAAACTCATTATGTTGACATGCCGACATTTTATTTAAGATGAGTCATCATGGCTTGAATGTAACTACGCTGAAGACAGCTACACATTAGCTGAAATCAGTCTGCAATAAATAGGTTAAAATTAACGACCGATACTTCCCTTCCTCCTATCTTGGATCCAGTTAGTATGATATATAACCTTTTATCGTTGCGAGCTAACTCCCATTTTGACAAAACTCTTCTGGGGAGGTAATCGCAAGCAAAGATGATCCGCAGTGCTTAAAGATACTGACATTTCGTTTGAAATTTGAGGAAACAGTTGACTAATCAGACTGGTCAGTTTAACGACGAGCGTGTCGAAACCGTTCATATTTGGATGGGCGACCAGGCTATAACAGGGGTGAGAAAGAAGACAATTAGCCTTTGTACAGCTATTTGACGGAGGGGATTTTCTGACGCCACAGCTCACAAAGCTGTCCTGCAGTGCTTGAGAGCGACTGGAATCAAATATATGTTCTCATTCTGCGACCATCAAAATTTTCACATCTGTTTTTTTCCTTCACACGGCATGATCAAGGTAGTCCAACAACAGAATTTTGGGCCTATACAGAACCATTCCAACAGCGTTCTTCCCGCCCACGATTCGCAGAAGGAACATCAAGAGTAGAAATGGAACTGGTGTGGTGTGAGTCTCTGCCACACACTGTATAGTGCGGCCCCTACAAACATAGATGTAATTAGCTACTAGTTATGGAGGATAACATGGTGTGTACAGCTGGACAGAGGGCGTTGAAAAGATGTTTAAGTAAGTATTCGCGGAAACAGGAGCTCGCACTAGCATGTTATGCTGAATGTTGTTGCTGGTTTCCAATAATTGTTTTCTGCATTAAAAGCAACATTTCATTGTTTAGTTTCAGGTTTTTACGAGGTAACGACTCTCTGAAGCAGGTACTCTTATCCCCGTGTGATGGAAGAAAAAAGTGTCCAGGTCAGCGAGTTGAAAAAAGGCAGACAAGAAGACTCACTGGCAAAGCCATCTGATGATCACGCCAAACCCAGTGAACAAGATGAAGCGGTCACCACCTTACACGATGGCACCAGGTAGGCAGACTATGGGTATTGCTTGCAAAATTTAGCACACAACATAAAAAGGTAGTTGTAATCAGACCAGTGCCGTGATGAGTTGTGAGCCAAGGCTGGCTCATGCTATGCGTTGGATTAAACCTTAGTTGCTATAGTGTATTCAGTCTTCCGCGGTTATTGCGATTATGCTGTTATCCTCTTTTTCCACGGGTGGCATCAGCGGTGTGTATCTATATTTGCACCTTGGACTATCTTTGGCCTGGCGCTTATAGTTTCCAGCTGGGCTGTGTGCGGGCAGTTGGGCAGTTGGTGTGGAGCAGCGAGGAAATCTCCGCAGCATGTAGTTTGGCCGGGCCCGCTGGTGGCCTCTATGTGGTGTCACAATATGTGGTGCTTTTCCCATTGCTACGAGGTTTGTGGCTCACCGGTCCTGGACATGAAAGCTGAGTTTGACTTAATCTACCAGCAAGTCATGACTGTTCACATTGTGTCGTTTGGAGTTCGTTGTCGGCTGTTGGGATATTCCCGCGAGCGACAACGTGTATTTTCAAGTTGGCAAATTTTAGCCACCCTCTGGTGGAGTTTAACTGTACTCGGTTGTTTTAACTAAAGTGCACCAGAGGAATCTTCTGCCTTGTGGAAGTTAACGTTCCGGCTACCTGCCCTAGCCGTTGATGTAAATTCAGGCAGTGTATTTTCCTCATCGTGTTGTCGCTGTCCAGCATGGTGTGTAGTTTGACAGCTCAATGCATAATTGGTTGTAGCCGCCAATACCTTCTACGTTGTTCCATTGAACTCCCTGTTGTGTGATAGTCAGGTGAAGCGGAGGTTATCCTGTCAGTGGGTCCGTTGATTGTCTGTCGGTTGGGTTGTCGTCAGATCGACAATAGTTGGGCCGACTGCCTGTCTCACCTAAGTGAGCATTTGCGTTTGAATTCCAGTCCGACCCTGGGAACTTCTGAGCGCCCTTGAGTGTACTGCCTTTTCTTGTTTGTTCTTGCTGTTTGTACTTGTATGGCTTCTAGCCGATTTTTAGATTAAGATTGTTTTGCCCTTAAGGCGTCAGATGGTTTGGACCTTCAGCATAATTTAAGAACTGTTTTATGTAAAGCCATTGGTATTTTTTTTAAACTACTGATATTGAGTCTTAAGTAATGGGCCTTCAGCCGAATTCGAATTTGAGTTGTTTGCTCTTAAAGTATCAGATTCTTTGGCCTAATTAAGGAACTGTTTTAAGATAAGGCTTTGCTTTTTAAATTTCTGATTTTGGTTGAGCTTTAAGTTGTTGGCTTTCAGCCGTTTTTAAATTAAAGTGGTCTTGGCATGAGATTGTACGGTGCATTCAGCCGCTAAGTATGCTCCAAAACTAAAGCTGACTTTTGAAAAATTCGGCGACCCAATCATCGTGTAAAGTGATGTGTTGAATGTTTTTGGGAATACCACCATGTGGTGTTGACAGATTACGCTCTAAAAGTCAAACTTACGTACATTAAACATAGTCTGACAGTGTTATGGGTGTCTGTCAAGGCGATGTGTCATTGTAAGCTGTTCAAGGGCGTGGTTTGCTCCACGAAAACTCCCCAGCTCATCCAGAACATTTAAAGCAAGTTGCCAATCGTCGCACCACTTTGGAATATTTTCAAGATTCGACAATATTTCTACAGCTTCTTTAACATAGTATTTCATTGCAAATAATTCCATTATCTGAACAAGTTTGAGCTTACAATTAATAGTGTCTGTCAGGTCGCTAATGTGCAACATGAACATTAAGCGTCCCTACATACTTCCCTGGGACACGCTTCAAGTTACGTCAACAACTACCGGCGTCTCTCCAGACGACGTAACACCCTGGGACTTTCCTAGCCAGAAATCCTTAATACAGTGCCACATTACACTTGATATCCCGTACGATCATACTTTCGATAATATACGTAGATGTGGTACTGAGTCAAACGTTACTTGGAAGTGGAGAGATACTACGTCTCACTGACTGCCTTTATTCATAGCTTCCCAGCAGTCACGTGAGAACACAATAAATCTCTTTTCGAAAGGTCTACGTTTGCGGAATCTGCGCTGGCTGGCAGGGAGAAGGCCCTTGTGTTTGAGATACGTCGTAAAGTTCGAGCTCGCCATATGCTCCAAAATGAAAAGCGTCCCCTGGCATACACTTCACAGTGATACCGAGAGAACATGTACATATGTAGAAATTCAAAAAATAATTTCATTGGACCGTCCACCTTTAGAGCTACTTCATCTGCCTTCTTCCGTTTAATTCTATCTACTTACTTCTTACAACATAGACTATTCTCTGGTGCGTTCATTTGTTTTCTGTGTCTGTTAGTGTTTGTTTGGTCCAATCAATTTGTATTTGGACTGTTGCGTCAACATGGCTGTGTATGGCGGCTATTTCAGATTAAGTGTAATTTTTTCTGTTTGTGTTTTCTACACATGGACGAGCTGAAGGTTTCTCAAAATAACAATCTTGAACGTGGGTGGAGATCAGCAACCGTATTGAAGGTTTGATGGAGGATAGATATGCCAACCGGTTGCACAAATTTTATTGCATTTCCCTGGTTTTGGTACCTACTAAGACGATGATGATGTTTGGATTGTGGGGCGTTCAACTGAGCGGTTATCAGCGCCCGTAGAAATTCCCAACCTTTCCTCAGTCCAATCTTGCCACTTGCATGAATCATGATGAAATGATGAGGTCAACAGAAATACCCAGTCATTTCGAGGGAGGTGAAAATCCCTGACTCCGCCGGGAATCGAATCCGGGACCCCGTGCTCGGGAAGCGAGAACGCGACCCCGAGGCCACGACCTGCAGACTGTACCAATTAAGGGCATCTTCGTCATAATGAGCTACAGTTACCTATAAAAAAATTAATCAACATACCAGAATAACAAATATGCATAACATAGATTCCATCGCATCGAGAGGTAATAAAACAATATAAACTGAAGTGCCGAAGTCCAATAAATAAAAGTTTAGTAAAGTCAGTGTTAAAAGCATAAGCAAAGCAAACCACTAGGGCTGGCATCAGACGCAGTAACAGCACTACAGGATGGTAACAGCGCAATGCGCCCCACTTTTGGGGCGCGATTGCCGTAGAGCGGCACGCGAGAAAACATCTATGTTACAAATGAAAATAATTACTACAACAGAACTAGCTAAATAACGGACGTATAATAATAGATAATAAATGAAAGATACAAGAAATGCTGCACGTTGAAACAACAGTTCTTACACATCATCTGTCGAGTGCATAAAGCATTAAAGTGCTCAATATGAGTAGAATTAACACAGCAGGAATAGCAGCCATGGAATACAATAAAAACAAATAAAAGAGGAGGAAAACTATGTTACAGAACTGTCTGTGTAAAGAGCGACAACCAAGAAACGGCAGTAATTGCTAAAATAAATTCGTAATTAAGTCTGCTGTAAACGAACATAATGTCATCATGTACCTAGAATGTAACTGAAAACGTACATTAACAAAACAATAAATTTTTGAAAAAATCTTCCTTCAATGAATTAGCAAAGATGCCTGCCACTGGGCTGCCCACAGCAAAGCCGTCAGGTTGTTTTTACATTATCCTATTAAATTCAAAGTAATTGCATTTCTGCACTGTTTCTAGCAAACAATGAGACCACTAATTTGTTCGCAACAAATACCTTTTTTAAAGGTATTCTTTACTTTACTAGAGGGCAAATGTAAGAATATAGAGGCATATCTCACTAGGGGTAAGATAGATATTGCCTACAGGAAAATTAAAGAGACCTTTGGAGAAAAGAGACCCACTTGTATGAATATCAAGAGCTCAGATAGAAACCCAGTTCTAAGCAAAGAAGAGAAAGCAGAAAGGTGGAAGGAGTGTATAGAAGGTCTATACAAGGACGATGTACTTGAAGACAATATTATGGAAATGGAAGAGTACGTAGATGAAGATGAAATTGGAGATATGATACTGCGTGAAGAGTTTGACAGAGTACTGAAAGACCTAAGTGGAAACAAGGCCCGGGAGTAAACAATATTCTATTAGAACTACTGACAGCCTTGGGAGAGCCAGTCCTGACAAAAGTCTACCATCTGATGAGCAAGATGTGTGAGACAGGCGAAATTCTCCCAGACTTCAAGAAGAATATAATAATTCCAATCCCAAAAAAGCACGTGTCGACAGATGTGAAAATTACCGAACTATCCGTTTAATGGGTCACGGCTGCAAAATACTAACGCAAATTCTTTACAGACGAATGGAAAAACTAGTAGAAGCCGACCTCTGGGAAGATCAGTTTCGATTCCGCAGAAATTTTGGAACACGTGAGGCAATACTGACCCTACGACTTATCTTAGAAGATAGATTAAGAAAAGGCAAACCTACGTTTGTAGCATTTGTAGACTTAGAGAAAGCTTTTGCAATGTTGACTGGAATGCTCTCTTTCAAATTCTGAAGTGGCAGGGGTTAAATACAGGAGCGAAAGCTGTTCACAATTTGTACAGAAACCAGATGGCAGTTACAAGATTCAAAAAATGGTTCAAATGGCTCTGAGCACTATGCGACTTAACTTCTGAGGTCATCAGTCGCCTAGAACTTAGAACTAATTAAACTTAACTAACCTAAGGACATCACACACATCCATGCCCAAGGCAGGATTCGAACCTGCGACCGTAGCGGTCGCTCGGCTCCAGACTGTAGCGCCTAGAACCGCACGACCACCCCGGCCGGCTTACAAGATTCGAGGGGTATGAAAGGGAGGCAGTGGTTGGGAAGGGAGTGAGACAGGGTTGAAGCCTATCCCCAGTGTTATTTAATCTGTATATTGAGCAAGCAGTATGGAAAAGAAAAGAACAATTCGGAGTAGGAATTAAAATCCATGGAGAAGAAACAAAAACTTTGAGGTTCACCGATGACATTGTAATTCTATCAGAGACAGCAAAGGACTTGGAATAGCAGCGGAACGGAATGGACAATGTCTTGAAAGGAGGGTATAAGATGAACATCAACAAGAGCAAAACGAGGATAATGGAAAGTAGACGAATTACATCGGGTGATGCTGAGGGAAATAGATTAGGAAATGAGAGACATAATGTAGTAAAGGAGTTTTGCTATTTGGGGAGCAAAATAACTGATGATGGTCGAAGTAGAGAGGATATAAAATGTAGACTGGCAATCGCAAGGAAAGTGTTTCTGAAGAAGAGAAATGTGTTAACATCTAGTTAAATGCCAGGAAGTCGTTTATGAAAGTATTTGTATGGAGTGTAGCCATGTATGGAACTGAAACGTGGACGATAAATAGTTTGGACAAGAAGAGAATAGAAGCTTTCGCAATGTGGTGCTACAAAAGAATGTTGAAGATTAAAGGGGTAGATCCAAAACTAAAGAGGAGGTATTGAATAGCATTGGGGAGAAGAGGAGTTTGTGGTACAACTTGACTAGAAGAAGGGATCGGTTGGTAGGACATATTCTGAGGCATCAAGGGATTACCAATTTAGTATTTGTGGCAACGTGGAGGGTAAAACTCGTTGAGGGAGACCAAGAGATGAATACACTAAACAGATTCAGAAGGATGTAGGTAGCAGTAGGTACTGGGAGATGAAGGAGCTTGCACAGGATAGAGTAGCGTGGAGAACTGCAACAAGCCAGTCTCTGGACTGAAGACCACAACAACAACATGTTATTCTTTATGATGTTGATGATTGTTTGAACTGGTGTACGTGAGTAGCCTTTACTTGTGCGCATGTAATCGTAAAGGCAAACCTGGGTACGTGAACTGACAACCTAAGTGCACTATTGAGCACAACGCCACATCACTTACATGAAATTGAAGATAATAAATACTATGTGTGTGTGTGTGAAAACCGATCTCATTCATAAGCAAATAAATAAGCAAACCAATAATTTCACGCTCAGTAGGATTGGTCAGTGCAAAATGTTTGAAAAAATAATCGTAATTGTATTTAAAGACAATTGTAATGTCGACCATTATAAGAAAACACACGAAAACTTCTGCAGTGACATATGACCCTGGTAAAGTAAAGAAAATGGCAAAACCTACATTGCGCAAAGGAAACGAAACAGTCAAGTATTATGTATCTGGCCTGCACAGTAATACTCCGAAACAGCTATATATGAAAAACTACAGTTGGGCCATCTCGACACAGAATGCCAAAGAAACACATGACAACCTCTAAGTGGAACTTATCAATAAAAACAATTACAAACCCTAATACGAAAATTCATTTAATCTGATAACTTCCACGGTTCAGCAAATTAACTCAGGTGATCAGTTCAATAGAATAATTATCAAAAACTCGACTGTGACGAGGGTGAAATTGGCCAACAATACAAATCTACAAAAACAAACTTTTTACCTCATCAAATAATACCTTGTTCTTCATTTCAAAAGCCTTTCTTCGTCCTTATGCTATCCAGCCATTGTTGTGACTCATCATTCCTCCTCGTAATAAATCTGCAACTCACATAGTTCCAAAAATGCGACCATGCATTACACTGTATACTCAACGAAAGAAAAATCCGACTGCTGCAAATTGCAGGTGTCCATTACCGGCTGTCAACGATTCTAAGACTCCACAGTGCTGCCAACATAGACACAGATACTGTTGCCTAACAACTGTTTCTCTGGCCGCAGTTCTTCGAATATATCATTTTCCTTTATAAATATTAACACATCCAACAACATCACCAAAAAATAGCCATCTTACACCAGTACATTGCTGTTCAAATTGCTAATATCGAATGAAAATTATTTTATATCTTGACCGCATTCTAAGGTCTTAATTTGATTTACTAGAGGCTGGTTTTTAGTGACTGAGTAAATATTTTGAAATACGAATGACATTTTTATATTGTCGTTAAGAAATTTTGCCAAATTATGATTAGCATTGTTCATACTATTCGTGATTGGTCGAACTGGATGAAGCAATCGTATGTACTTTGGACTGTGAGTGCAATTTTGGGGCTTGTGAATTCATATTAACTATCTGTTTTTTTATGGAATGCTTCGAGGAAGTGCTTAGCGTCGCCAATAAATGATATAATTTCTTTTCGTAATGCAGGAATTGGGATCACGTTAGATCCTGAAATGCTGTTTCCTCAAAAAAACTTGAAAGTCTTTGTTACATGTTCGCGCTTAATGGCTATAACTGAAGCATTACAGTTGTCTGATTTCGAATTGAGGGCTTCATTTTTTTGAGTTTGGCATTAATGTTTTTAATCACTTTCAGAGTGAACGCGTTGTCTAGGGGTAGTGCCTCTCATTAGTAATGAAAATGTCCTCGGTCTTAAATTTCGAATAAAAACCACCAGCAAGGGAGGCCAAAGACTTGCGGCTAACAAGTCACCCTCGTTTTGCCAACGGCCTTGTCAAAGAGGGCAGATGAGCGGACAGAGGTTCAGAGCAAGCTCTTGCCCTCGGAGTAGAAAAATGTCCATGAAAAATGGAATAATCACCAAAGATTAACGGCATGAGAATGCAGAAGGCAACTATTGCATTAAATACACATAACGTGTATCCACAGGACATGTGGCCTGAAACTAAAAGTGTCTTGATCATCTTTCCATTGGCAAACGATTCCGGACTAGTCCCCCATTCGGATCTCCGCGTGGGGATTGCGAAAGGGAGGTGATCATGCGAAAAAATTAAATAACCAACGAAAGGGTAACGTTCTACGAATCGATGTGTGAAATGTAAGGAGACTGTACGTTGTAGGAAAGCTAGAAAATCTGAACAGGGAGCTGTTAAGGATCAGTCTAGATATAGTGATGCTCAGTGAAGCGAAGTGGGAAGAAGGCAAGGATTTCAGGTCAGACGAATTTAACGTAATAAGAACCGCAGCACAAAATGGTATTAACGGGAGTAGGATTCGCTATGAATAGGAAGGTAGAGCAGAGAGTGAGTTATTGTGGACAGTTCCGTGGTAGGGTTGTTCTCATCAGAATCGACAACAAAGGAACACCGACTACAAAAGTTCATGTATACATGCCAACGTCGCAAACAGAAGATGAAGAGACAGAGAAATTCAGGACATGAAAAACTAATAGTCATGGAAGACTTCAGCACGGTGGTACGGCAATGAGTGGAAGAAGGGGTTATGTGAGAATACGGGTTTAGCTGGCCGCTGTGTCTGAGCGGTTCTAGGCGCTTCCGTCCGGAACCGCGCTGCTGTTATGGTCGCAGGTTTGAATCCTGCCTCGGGCGTGGATGTGTGTGATATCCTTAGGTTAGTTAGATTTAAGTAGTAGGGACTGATGACCTCAGATGTTAAGACCCATAGTTCTTAGAGCCATTTGAACCATTTTGAATACGGGTTTGGTAATAGAAATCAGAGAGAAGGAAGGCTAATTGAGTTTTCCAATAAATTTCAGCTTGTAATAACAAACACTCTGTTCAAGAATCGAGAGAGGAGTAGGTGTACTTGGTAAAGGCCTGGAGACACAGTAATGTTTCAGTTACATTACGTCATGGTCAGATGGAGATTACGAAATCAGGTATTGGATTATAATGTCTAGCGAGGAACAGATACAGACTGAGATCACAATTTAGTAATCATGAAGGGTAGGGTGAATTTAAGAGAATCGAAGAAATGGGCTACGAAAGTACTAAGGAATGAGGACATCGTACGCTTGAAGTTCTCTGAGTCTATAGACATTGCAATACAGAATGCCTCAGCAGGAAAATGCCTCAGCAGGCCGTTCATTTAGAGGCCAATGGAGCTATCACAGACGTTGGAAACAAAAACATAGGTGCGAGTGAAGTAACTGCTAGAAAACCATGAGTAAAAGAAGAACTACTTAGTGATCGACAAAAGAAAAAAAGTACATAAATTTTCAGGGAACTTCAGGAACAGAGAAATACAAGTTACTAAGGAATGAAATAAACAGGAAGCTAAGCGAAATGGCTGCATGAAAAATGTGAAGTAATAGAAACAGAAATAATTGACTGAAGGACTGACTCGCCATACAGAAAAGTAGAAACAAACTTAGGCGAAATTAAAAGCAAGAGTGGTAACATGAAGAGTGCAATGGGAAAGCCACTGTTAAATGTGGAAGGGCGAACAGGTGGAAGCAGTAAACCGAAGGCCTCTATGATGAAGAGAGCTTGTCTGGTGACGTGACAGAAGAAGAAACAGGAGACGGGATCCAGTATTAGAAACGGAATTTTAAAAGGCTTTGGAAGACTTAAAATCAAATGAAGCAGAAGGGATGGGTAACATTCCGTCGGTATTTTTAAAACAGTTTGGGCATTGGCAACACCCAAACGACTATTCACGTTGGTGCGCAGGATGTTTGACACTGGATAAATGCCATCAGATTTTCGGAAAAGCATCGTCCATGTAGTTCCGAAGATTGCAACAGCCGAAAAGTGCGAGTTATCGCACAATCAGCTTAAAAGTTCATACATCCTAGTCGCTGACAAGAATAATATACAGAGGAAGTGATAATAAAACTGGAGGTCAGTTAGATGACCATTAGTTTGGCTTTAGGAAAAGGAAAGGCACTGCAGAAGTAGCCCTGACGTTGCGGCTGATAATCGAAGCAAGACTGAAGAAAATTTAAGACATGGCCATAAGATATGTCAACCTTGAAAAGGCTTTCTACAATGTAAATTGGTGCATGATGTTCGACATTCTGAGAAAAATGGGGGTAAGGTATAGGGAAAGACGGGTGATATACGATATGTACAAGAATCAATAGGGAACAATAAGGGTGGAAGATCAAGTACGAAGTGTTCGAAATGAAAAGGGTGAAAGATAGGGATGTATTCTTCCGCCACTACTGCTCAGTTTATACATCGAAGAAGCAATGAGGGAAATAAAAGAAAGGTTCCAGAGGGGGATTAAAATTCAACGTGAAAGGATATCAACGATAGGTTTTGCTGTTGACGTTGCTATCCTCAGTGAAAGTGGGGACGTATTACAGGATCTATGTGCTGAATGTGGCTTGAAAGTAAGTCGAAATAAATAATGAGAAGTAGCAGAAATGAGAATAGAGAGAAACTTCACATCAGGATCAATGGTGTGAAGTATATGAAGCTAAGGAATTCTGCTACTTATGCAGCGAGGAGGGTACAGGAAGCAGACTAGCGCAGGCAAAAAGGGCATTCCTGGCCAAGAGAAGTCTGCTAGTATCAAACATAGGCCTTAATTTGAAGAAGAAGTTTCTGAGAATGTATGGCTCTGAGCACTATGGGACTCAACTGTTAAACCTAACTAACCTAAGGACATCACAAACATCCATGCCCGAGGCAGGATTCGAACCTGCGACCGTAGCGGTCTTGCGGTTCCAGACTGCAGCGCCTTTAACCGCACGGCCACTTCGGCCGGCTGAGAATGTATGGCGGTGAAACATGTACTGTGAGAAGACCGGAAAAGAGCAGGATCGAAGCATCTGAGATGTAGTGCTACGGAAGAATGTTGAAATTTAGGTGGACTGATAAGGTAAGAAACGAGGAGGTTCTCCACAGAATCGGAGACGAAAGGAATATGTGAAAAACACTGACAAGAAAAAGGAACAGGATGGTAGGACCTGTGTCAAGATATCCGGGAAATACTTCCATGGTACTAGAGGGAGCTGTAGAGGGTAAAAGTTGTAGAGAAAGACAGAGCCTGGAATACATCCAGAAATAACTGAGGCCGTAGATTTCAAATGCTACTCTGAGATGAGAAGCTTGGTACAGGAGATGAATTCATGGAGTGCTGCATCAAAGCGTGCGGAAGACTGATAACTCAAAAAAGAAGTCGTTATCAAACGAACATTGACTTTTAACTAAGTTTTTGTTGGAAATGTTACATACGTCATAGGCTATCCTTATTTGAAGAGAATTTTTCCAATTTAATACTGTCAAGACCCGCCACTTTTTCAACCACGTTTTGGTCTGACATTTGGCATTACATTGCATTTTAAATTGTTTTCTAAGAGTGATGATTCGTCACGCGGAAAATGTATTTCATTCTTATTTGAAGATATATCAAAAAAACTTCTGATCTGCCTTTTGAAAGCTATTAGTAACGAAAGATTTTGGCACAGTTAAAACACATTGAACCTTAGCGAATTTCTTTTCACAGCTACTGTAAATAAGATTTGTACTGTTATCTTACCCATGGTTAGTAAAATCCCAGACATATCAGTCTGATAATTTAATTCATAAGAAAACTTTTTGTAAGTTCTAAGTGCAGTAAGAAAGCTTCTTCATTTAGTCTTGCAAAGAGAACTGATATTTTTCGGAAATTACTTTTTGTTCTATGCTCTTAAAAGTTGTTGGTTCTTTCATACACTGCCTGAAGGTTCAGAATGGCTTTTACGTGACTAGGTTACAATCCCATTTCTTCACAACGCATGTTATAAATGATTACTGTACATGTGTATAATAATTTTCCTCTTACGTCTTTGTACTTTGTGACAGCATTGTATACTTGGCCTAGGAAAAATCTGACAACCCGTTGACGTATTACAACGGATCTAGATTTCAACTGTAGCGTAGTCATATTTAGTGCATACCTTAAAATGACTTCCACATTATTATACCACATCCTCGTACAAAATACAGAAAAAATATATAACCAAAAGAACTGGTGGCTTGCCCACGTGGGTATACACTGCTGAGCCAAAACATTATGACCACTAGCTTAATATCTTGTTTGCCCGTCTTTGGAACAAAATGTATCACTTATTCGGTGTAGCATGGATCCGATAGTTTGTTGGTAGGTTTGTGAAGGTATGTGGCATTAGAACTCTACGCACAGGTCATGCAATTCGCGTAGATTACGTGCCGCTAATTCGCATACGCGGTGATCGCACCCGATAGTGAGCCAAATGGGTTCGATAGGACTTACATGAGACGAATTTGGTCACCGAGATATCAACGTGAGTTCACTGTTAAGCTCCTCAAACCACAGTGGAACGGTTCTGGCCCCCAGACGTGGACAATTTTACGGCTGAAAGATGACATCGCTGTAAAAATTGTTTTCCATCACCACGGTTCCGAGAGTACAAAAAATGGGAATAGAGATCAACATACACATTATTTCCACCCTTTCTGAAACCTTTTTGAAAACCACACATTGCATGTTGTACCACCATACAGCGAGACGTTCAGAGGTAGTGGTCCAGATTGCTGTACACACCAGTACCTCTAATACCGAGTAGCACGTCCTCTTGGTTGATGCATACCTGTATTCGTGGTGGCATACTATCCACAAGTTCATCGAGGCACTGTTAGACCAGATCGTCCCACTCCTCAACGGCGACTCGACGTAGAGCCATCAGAGTGGTTGGTCGGTCTCTTGGTCACTTCGTCCATAAACATCCCTTTTCAATCTATTCCAGGCATGTTCGATAGCGTTTATGTCTGGAGAACATGCTGGACACTCTAGTAGAGCGATGTCGTTATCCTGAAAAAATTCATTATTAACAAGATGTGCACCATGGGCGCGCGAATTGTCGTCCATGAGGACGAATGCCTCGCCAATATGCTGCCGATATGGTTGCACTGTCGATGGCATTCAGGTATCGTACAGCCGTTACGGCGCCTTCCATGACCACCAGCGGCTTACGTTGGCCCCACATAATGCCACCCCAAAACAGCAGGGAACCTCCACCTTCCTGTACTCGCTGGACAGTGTGTCTAAGGCGTTCAGCCTGATCGGGTTGCCTCCAAACACGTCTCAGACGATAGTCTGGTTGAAGGCAAATGCGACCCTCATCAGTGAAGAGAACCTGATGCCAATCCTGAGCGGTCCATTCGCCATGTTGTTGGGACCATCTGCACCGCGCTGCATGGTGTCGTGGTTGCAAAGATGGACCTCACCGTGGACGTCGGGGATGAAGTTGCGCATTATGCAGCCTATTGTTCACAGTTTGAGTCGTAGCACAACGTCCTGTGGCTGCACGAAAAGCATTATTCAACATGGTGGCGTTGCTGTCAGCCATAATCCGTAGGTAGCGGTCATCCACTGCAGTAGTAGCCTTGGGCGGCCTCAGCGAGGCATGTAATCGACAGTTCCTGTCTCTATGTATTTCCTCCATGTCCAAACAACATTG
Organism: Schistocerca cancellata; assembly: GCF_023864275.1. Lineage (NCBI taxonomy): Eukaryota > Metazoa > Arthropoda > Insecta > Orthoptera > Acrididae > Schistocerca > Schistocerca cancellata. The sequence continues at coordinate 1,137,300,894 of NC_064626.1, read as the reverse complement.
CTTTGGTTCACTCCGAGACGCCTGGACACTTCCCTTGTTGCGAGCCCTTCCTGGCACAAAGTAACATTGCGGACTCGATCGAACCGTAGTATTGACCGTGTAGGCGTGGTTGAAGTACAGGAAACAAGAGCAGTGTACCTCCTTCCTGGTGGAATAACTGGAACTGATCGGCTGTCGGACCCCATCCGTCTAATAGGCGCTGCTCATGCATGGTCGTTTACATCTTTGGGCGGGTTTAGTGACATCTCTGAACAGTCAAATGGACTGTGTCTGTCATACAATATCCACAGTTAACGTCTATCTTCAGGAGTTCTGGGGACCGGGGTATGCAAAACTGTTTTGATGTGTGTATAAAGGGATGCAGGTGGTTCGCAGCTGTCGGCGTGTTTTCAATTACTACCACACTTTCCATACAAGCGCAGGTGACTGTCTTCCATAGCATAATACCGCTCTCACCAGCTTGCGCCCGTGGCGTCGCCGTTCATCTCGATGACGGCGTTGGTAGAGCCGCGCATCGGCCTAGTGCAGGAAAAATGTGCTCACCTGAAGAACTCATACATTTTCATTGATCGACGGTCGACTCCAGATGTTCCCGTGACCATTGCAATCGTAACTGACGGTGTCGTTGGGTCAACCTGTGAACACGTAGGGGTGGTCTGCTTTGGAGTTTCCGAAATTCCTTCACCAGGAAAGACGAATGGAATATTCCAGAATTTGAAACACGAACAGCTGCTAGCATGAGTTTCTTAGAAGTAGATACCTTAGGGGTTGCGAAGCAACTCAGATCGCTTGATACGGGCAAGTCTTCAGGTCCAGATCGTATACCGATTAGGTTCCTTTCAGATTACGCTGAAACAATAGCTCCCTCCTTAGCAATCATATACAACCGCTCGCTCACCGATAGATCTGTACCTACAGACTGGAAAATTGCACAGGTCGCACCAGTGTTTAAGAAGAGTAGTCGGAGTAATTCATCGAACTACGGACCTATATCATTGACGTCGGTTTGCAGTAGGGTTTTGGAGCATATACTGTATTCAAACATTATGAATCACCTCGAAGGGAACGATCTATTGATACGTAAGCAGCATGGTTTCAGAAAACATCGTTCTTGTGCTCTTTATTCGCACGAAGTAATGGCCGCTATCGACAGGGGATCTCAAGTTGATTCCGTATTTCTAGATTTCCGGAAAGCTTTTGACACCGTTACTCACAAGCGACTTCTAATGAAGCTGCGGTTCTATGGGGTATCGCCTCAGTTGTGCGACCGGATTTGTGATTTCCTGTCAGGAAGGTTGCAGTTCGTAGTAATAGACGGCAAATCATCGAGTAAAACCCCAGGGAAGCGTCCTGGGACCTCTGCTGATCTATATAAATGACCTGGGTGACAATCTGAGCAGTTCTATTAGGTTGTTCGCAGATGATGCTGTAATTTACCGTCTAGTAACGTCATCCGAAGACCAGTATCAGTTTCATAGCGATTTAGAAAAGATTGCTGTATGGTATGGCAAGTGGCAGTTGACGCTAAATAACGAAAAGTGTGAGGTGATCCACATGAGTTCCAAAAGAAATCCGTTGGAATTCGATTACTCGATAAATAGTACAATTCTCAAGGCTGTCAATTCAAGTAAGTACCTGGCTGTTAAAATTACGAACAACTTCAGTTGGAAAGACCACATAGATAATATTGTGGGGAAGGCGAACCAAAGGTTGCGTTTCATTGGCAGGACACTTAGAAGATGAAACAAGTCCACTAAAGAGACAGCTTACACTACACTCGTTCGTCCTCTGTTAGAATATTGCTCCGCGGTGTGGGATCCTTACCAGGTGGGATTGACGGAGGACATCGAAAGGGTGCAAAAAAGGGCAGCTCGTTTTGTATTATCACGTAATAGGGGAGAGAGTGTGGCAGATACGATACGCGAGTTGGGATGGAAGTCATTAAAGCAAAGACGTTTTTCGTCGCGGCGAGATCTATTTACGAAATTTCAGTCACCAACTTTCTATTCCGAATGCGAAAATATTTTATTGAGCCCAACTTACATAGGTTGTCAAAGTCACTTATCTCAATGGACTTCGCCATTTGCAGCCAAAATCTTCGCTATGGTGATCCCCCGTCCGTGTTTGCGCCAGTTATACACAATTGTTACCGTGTCACTTGCCAACATCGCGTTGGGAAGTGGTCATAACGTTTAGGCTTATCGGTTTTATCGCATCTTATCTTACGTAGTATACTGGTTTAGCTACTATACTTATGAGTCTATTTATCACACCTGTTTTGCTCTTCTGGCGGTTTTAACCTTCTTGGCTTGTCCCACTGCGCCCTTTTATCTTTTTCGCTTTCACACTGCAAGCTTACACTCTCATTCTTTCTTATGCTCTAGGATGGTCGATTTTGAGCCAGTGTGACAGTGCAATCAAAATCACTCTCGCCCATCGTTGTCCTTCACTGAACTGCTCTACATGCTGTAGTAACCGTGACACATTGTTGGCTCCGGTATCTGAATAAAATGACAGAAATTTTGAAAATAAAACTTAGTAAATCAGTATGGTTCCTTTCTGATTGAGCAACTGAACAACGATCATTGTTGATGGTGGCACGCATTCTCTCTATTGCATCTGATACACATGTAAAAAGACTGCACGGCCAGAGTGGCCGAGCGATTCTTGGCGCTACAGTCATGAACCGTGCGACCGCTACGGCCGCAGGTTCGAATCCTGCTTCGAGCATGGAAGTGTGTCCTTAGATCAGTTAGGTTTAAGTAGTTCTAAGTTCTAGGGGACTGATGACCTCAGAAGTTAAGTCCCAAAGTGCTCAGAGCCATTTTTTTAAAAAGACTGCAATGATTTCATAATTAAGCTGCCTCCTGAAGTTCGCAGTAGTAGACTCGCAGTTCGCAGACAGTGGCCAGATCAAATGTAGTTTGCGCTTGCTCAGAATTATATAAGCCACTGTTAAATGATCCGCAAATAATATAAGGAATGCGCTTTGCTTACAGCAATGGCGGAACACAAATTTCATTCTGCATATTAGTCTCTTTACCATGATCTGATGATCTCACAGTTCCAGGTTTCCTGAAACAAATATTAGAAAAAATTATAAAGCAAGTATCAGTTAATAATTGCAGGGAGTACATATCCTTTTTAATGGAACATAAATATAACCCATTGTGACATATTTAATTCTAAATCAAACTAATTCCATTACAGAGAGACTTAACATAAAATATGCCCTTTCAGTTCGATGGAGACAACAGAAAGGAGTATAATTTGTTGAGGGGAGCTTGGCTTCCAGCTTACGTTTTGCAATAAAGCATTCCAAAATACAATTCCTCCGATTCGTTTCAGCCATAGGCTGATTTCACTGTTATCGCTTATATGAATTCACAGCTCATAAACGTTTTATTATATTTTTTATAGACCGCATGAAACATTTCCTTACGGAAAGAGCGCACATTCGCACAAGAAAATCAATCTGCAATATTTTTTATATTTAAAAGTGATGATTTTCTTAAAGCAATGCTTCAGCTGATACACTGAAATGTGCCCTGCCTGCACTTCAGTATATCGATCTGGCAAACGGATTAGGTCAGATTCTAACGTTGGTTTACAAATGTTATATTCGGCGCTGGCAATAATTCCAGAGGTACTTCTGGACTGTGCAACTGTGGTTGCGTGATTACTGTAATCTCTGCTGGTAGATGGAAGATTGGTTCTGTTATATAGCATCTAGACCTTCTGATTGATAAGCCACTATCCTTCAGTTGAATTCATCTGGTCTCCGTGAGCTTGCACTGCTCGTAACAACTAGTCAATACTACCATGTCACCACAAGTATAGCAAATCCAATGAAAAGCTGCTTGCTGGAAATGCACTTTAGGTTCCACGATATCCCTCACACTATCTTGTCCATTCTGTTTGGCTAAGAACAACTGTACCACGCATGTGCTCAAGCTAATTTGTTTAACTCTTGTCGGACCTACCGTGATCTTCCCCCTTCAACGAACTGTAGCTCATTCGTCGTTATTGTGTGCTTGCAGCCATCTTCCGAAGTTAGTAATATTCCACGGATTCCAATCTACACGAACTCCTCAAGGGCTGCCCCCCCGACTGGGTATGTGCGAATGGCGTAACACTTCAGCTGTATATGTCTTCCTGTTACTACAAATCGAAAGAGAACTCTCAATCGTGCCCGGTCAGTTTTCGCTTTTAGTGATGCTATGCGGGGATAGAAGGGCACGTTTTGTCTACTGGTTTCCATAATCAGGTATAACTCAGGCGGCAGCTTTCTCCATGCTGTCTATAACACTCACAAGTACTGTTCAGACGACAGAAAATTAGCACCCTGTTATCCACGAAACACATGATGTATATCTTCTTGCAAGTTTGAGACTACCCCTCATGTGCCCCATAAGCTATCTGATAATACTTGTAATAGCCTCCTCACTACAATTCCCTTGCGCATTACTTCTACTCATGCTTGCAGCACTCACAAAATCCGATTTATCGTGTCCTCCGGTTTCCTAGCGTAGTCTATTACAGTACTTGACGATTTCCGTAATGACCTTGTGTTGTCAAGCATTTCACTCTCACTGTCTTTGTAACCTGCCACGGTTCTGGCTACTTATTTCGCTCCGTCAGTCTACTTACTGCTCGCACAGTTTTTCGTTTCATTCTCTAATATCACCCTCGCATGTGTATGGATAGTGAGAATATCATAGTAGTATTCATGCAAATCCTAACATGCAATGAGAGAAGAAAGTTAGATTTACTCCAATAGCCCGCATCTCGTGGTCGTGCGGTAGCGTTCTCGCTTCCCACGCCCGGGTTCCCGGGTTCGATTCCCGGCGGGGTCAGGGATTTTCTCTGCCTCGTGATGGCTGGGAGTTGTGTGCTGTCCTTAGGTTAGTTAGGTTTAAGTAGTTCTAAGTTGTAGGGGACTGATGACCATAGCTGGTAAGTCCCATAGTGCTCAGAGCCGTTACTCCAATAAATATTAACTGTGAAATGGATTTTTGATCATGTATTACTTACGGTTACTCCTGTAAATACACCTAAATCTGCGTACATTACACTTAGTGCCTCGCAAAGGGTCACCGAACCACCTTCGCGATAATTCGGTTTTATTCTACTCTCGAACAGTGTGCAGAAAAAACGAACATCTATTTCTTTCCATGCGAGCTCTGACTTTCCTCATTTTGTTGTGGTCACCGTTTCTTCCTACGTAGGTCGCCACCAATAAAATAGTTTCACATTCGGAGGAGACAATTGGTGATAGAAATTTCGAAAAAGTTCCCACCGCAACCAGAAACGCCTTTGTTTTATTGATGTCCACCCCACATCCTGTATCATTTCCGTGACGCTCTATCCCCTATTTCTCGATAATACAAAACGTGTAGCCCTTCTTTGAACTTTTTCGATGTACTCAGTTAGCCTTTTCTGGTAAGGATCCGAGACCACGCAGCACTACTCCAAAAGAAAACGGACAAGCGTAGCGTAGGCACTCTCTTTAGTACATCTGTTGCATCTTCCAAGTGTTCTGCCAATAAAATACAGTGTTTGGTTCGCCTTCCCCACATTTTCTGTGTGTTCTTTCCAATTTAAGTTGTTCGCAATTGCATTTCTTAGATATTCAGTTGCATTTACGGCCTTCATATTTAAATGATTTATCGTGTAACCGAAGTTAAGCGGATTTCTTTTAGTACTCACGTGGATGACCGCACAATTTTCATTATTGGGCTCAATTGCCAATTTTCACACCATACAGATAACTTTTCTAAATTGTTTTGCAGTTTGTTTGAATCTCTTGATGACTTTATTAGACAATACACGACAGTGTCATCTGCAAACAACCTAAGACTGCTGTTCAGATTGTCTCCTAAATTGTTTGTATAGATAAGGAACAGCAGAAGCCTATGACACTACGTTGAGGAACGCCAAAAATCACTTCTCTGGTACTTGATAACTTTCCATCCATTACTATGAACTGTGGCCTCTCTGACAGGAAATCACGAACAATTTAAAAACCCTTGTCAGTAGCATTCAATACTTCGTGTGAGTAAAGAGCTAGTGGTGTTTCACAAGAACGTTGTTTCTAAATCCGTGTTGACTGTGTCTCGCTTGACTGTTTCCTCGAGGTAATTCATAATTTTTGATCACAATACATGTTCCAAAATCCTGATGCATATCGATGTTAATGATGTAGATCTGCAATTTAGTGGATTACTCCTATTGCTTTTCTTGAATGTTGGTGTGACCTGTGCAACTTTCCAGTCTTTGGGTACGAATCTTTCTACGAGCGAGAGGTTGTATACGAGTGTTAAGTACGGAGCTATTGAATCAGCATAGTCTGAAAGAAGTATAATTAGTATTCAGTCTGGATAGGAAGACTTGCTTTTATTAAGTGATGTAACTTGCTTCACTACTTTGAAGATATCTACTTCTAAGTTACTCACGTTGCCAGCTGTTCCTGATTCGAATTGAGAAATATTTACTTCGTCTATTTTGGTGAAGCAATGTCAGAAGACTGTGTTCAGTAACTCTGCTTTAGTAGCACTGCTATCGATAGTATTTCCATTGCTACACGTAGAGATGGCATTGATTGTGTCTTGCTGCTAGAATACTTTACATACGGTCACAGTCTCTTTGGATTTTGTGCCATGTTTCGAGAGATAGTTTCGTTGTGGAAACTGTTATAAGCATCTCGCATTGAAGTCTGCTCTAAATTGCGAGCTTCTGTAAAAGATGCCAATCTTGGGTATTTTGCGTTCGTCTACATTTGACATATTGTTTTCGTTGTTTCTGAAACAGTGTTCTGGCCTGTTTTGTGTACCACGGGGAATCAGCTCCGTCTATTCTTAATTTATTTCGTACAACTCTCTCAATTGCTGTCGACACTGTTCCTCTGAATCTAAGTCACGTCTGCTCTACACTTATATAGTTAATTTAGAAGGAGTGGAGATTGTCTCTCAGGAAGGCATCAAGCGAATTTTTGTCTGCTTTTTTGAATAAATATATTTTTAGTTTATTTTTGGAGGATTTGAGAGTTATGATATTCAGTGTCGCTACGGCAAACCCGTGTTCACGAGTCGCATTACTCACTTTGATGCTCATTAGCTCAGGACTGTTTGTCGCTAAGTGGTCAAGTGTGTTTTCACATCTGTTTACTGTTCCAGTAGGTTGATGAACTAATTGTTCGAAATAATTTTCAGACAATACGTTTAGCACAAAATGCGTATCTGTGGATTTAAACATGTATTTTCGACAACATATCGAGGGAAAATTTGAAGTCACCATCAACTTTGAATAGGTCGGGTATGTGTTTGAAATTAGAGTCAAGTTTTCTTTCAACCTTTCAACAATTGTATCATTTGATTTTGGAGGTCGGTGAAAGGATCCAATTATTATTTTATTCCGGATGAAAGGAATGACCTCTACCTATATGAACTCACAGGAACTATCTACTTCCATTTCGCTAAAAGATAAACTCCTTCTAAAAGGACCAAAGACGCCACTGCTGTCTTTAGCCTAGCCTTTCTGAACACCATTAGGTCCCTCGCAAAAATTTCGGCTTAACGTAGCTCCGGACTTAGCCAGCTTTCAGAGCCTATAACGAAATGAGCACCAGTACTTTCTATTAGCGTTCGGAGCTCTGGCACTTTCCGAGAGCAGTTAAGACAATTTACAACTGTTATACCGATTGTTCCTAGATCTAAATTCTTCCTACGATCGACTTGCACCCATTGAGACTGAAGCCTTTCTATGTTTCCACCAGACCCTCTAGCCTAAGAAACCGTCAAGTCCACGCCACTAACCCCCGTTACATGTGTAGCCACCTCCTGCGTGTAATGGACTACTGACTTATTTAGCAGAACCCGAAACCCCACCACCCTTTGGCGCAAATCGAGGAATGTGCAGCCTACACGATGACAGAACCATCTGCGCCTCTGAGTCAGAACTTCCACTTGGCTCAGTACGAGAGGTCCACAATCGGCCCTGTCAACTATGTCACAAATGGAGAGATCTGCTTTCATCTCGCAAGCAAGACTGGCAGCCTTTATTACTTCTGATAGCCACTCGAAACCAGAGACAATCTCTTCTGATCATTGGTACCGACGTGAGCCACCACCTGCAGGTGGCTGCATCCTGTGGTCTTCATGGCATCTGGAAGGATCCATTCCACATCTGGATTGACTCCACCCGGAACGCACACAGAGTTCACACTGGTTTTTTTCCCCTCCTTAGCAGCCATTTATCTGATGGACCCCATAACGTGCCTAACATTGGAGCTCCCAACTATCAATAATCCCACTGCCTGGGTCTTGCAGGCTGAAAGATTTCCTCTGGAAAAGGACAGGTGACTGCATCTGGCTGAGCGACAGTGTCAGCCACAGACAGCACCTGGAAACTGATCGTCAGACTAACCAGGGAGTCCTTACTTTCCGCTCCCTGGGAAGTCTTTCACTGCCTGCCACGCCCCAAGGCGACCTTCCACTCGACCACAGGTGAGTGGTCAACCTCAATGCGAGCAGTAACAGGGCTGGCCACCAGTGTGGACCCATCGGCAAACTCCCGAGTCATGTTGGACGTCCGTTGGATCCCCACAGCCGGGACACAACAGTCGTGCCCATTCATTGCAGCCTCAAGCTGTGTAAATGAAGCCATGCCGTCTCAAATACCGATTTCTAAATTTTGCCCACAGCATCCCACCGTCCCCTCTTCCATGTGTACGTGCCACAACTTCCACTAGCCATCTTATTTGTTCTCGTAGTTGCTCATAGGATGTACGCAGCTTACTACACCCCATTCAGCACCCCTTGCCAAAGTCAGTTGAGTACTTTTCCCAAAGTTCTCACGTTATTCCGCATTTCCCTTCCGTTAAAAATCACCTTCAGCGCCACTGATGCCTAGTAAATATGATGAAATGCATACTGCGACAGGGGCTAATATCACTCTCCCCCCCCCCCCCCCAGAAGGCAACTGCTGCTAGAAAGCCCATTAAATATAACAAAAATAACGTAAAAAGTATTTGTGTTAAAATAAGTAATTCACTACAATCCTATATACGAGGTAATATATAAATATAAAAAACGAAATCTGTAACAAACACCCCTCATATCCTTGATCTTAGTATATATGGTACTTCTTGCATAGGCTCAACCACATTTTCTTGTCTCTTCCTCTTATTCCTTCTCCTCATGTTATTCTCTGACTCTGCCAGAAAAACTCTTGTAACTGAGTTCAGACTATTTCGAAAAGGCCGTAGATGTTCAAAATACCCTTCTTCTCGTTAACCAATGCTTTAGGTTGACTCGTGAAGTAGCCTTCACCACCTGATACCTTGTGATGAACTTCTTCATCCTCCCCTTCAGTCTGTGAGGGGCAGATAACATCACCCAGTGCCCTACTTTAAACTGCAGTGAATTGCCATATGTTTCACTGATTCCTCCTGCTTCTCTCAAGCCTTCTAATTCGTCTTCTGTACTCGTTCTCATTCTTCTTGTATTCTATTCTTCGTGTTTATGAAATCGAATGATGATGCTACCGCCCGTACATCAAATCATATGGGGATTACCGAGTATTCGCGTGTACTTTTCAGTTATACACGAACCTAAGATATGTATCCAAGTCAAATCGCTGTGATGTGGCATCACATAGGACCAGCATTTTCCTGATTGTTTTATGAACCCACTACATTCTGTCCTTAGCCTTTGGATGAAGAGGACTAGTTCTTAACTTCTTCACATGCAACAACCAACGCAGCTCCTTCAATAAGACTAACATGAAATTCGTGCCATGGTTGTGGTCAGTGTACTTGGATCTCCAAACTCGATTATCCAGTTGTTAGCCATTGCTTGTGCGGGTGTCACTGACAACACACCGAGAAAAATGATTTATCATTGTTAATACAAATCAGTTTCTTGCTGTTGATTTTGATGCCTTCAGTACCCTCTGCAATGGCACTTCTCTGTGATTCAAGTCTCTTCGCTGCACGCTCTCCACGCAGTTCCTCATAGATGGATCCACATCTGGGTGATTTCAACTCAAATCATACAGCTCATGTCAACTCATGGTCATGAATTTCTCTGAAAAAAATTTATATTAGACTTCTATATCGTTAAGTGATAAAAAATAAAATATATTCGTTTCATCTTAATTTTCGTAAATGTTATGGCTTTTTGAAGAACGTTTTTTAAGCTCTCTGTTAGTGTGTTGAAATTTATTTAACCCATACACTTAAGGGCTTCCTTTAACTTACAAATTTAAGACGAAAAACGAAATTTAAATTAATTTTTCCAATTAAAAACATTTTCTTCTAATTTCGAAATTCACAGAACGCTAACTTTTCTGATATATTACCAGATACTACTGATGTGATTATAAACAGTATCTTCTCTGCACCATCTGTCTGTATTATGTAAATATTTATTACTAAAAATGTAAAAAATTGCATTTTTACGAGTTTTTACGAATTATTTACTCGAAAATCTCATCCGAAAACTTTTGACAATTACGCTAAATATTATTTGGTTAATATGTTAGTAGTCAATGCAAACACAGTGGGCAATATTTTTCTGTGTAAAGTGTTGAAATTTTTCAACATTCTGCATAATTCGCAACACTGAATTTCTAGCGTATAATATGCATGTTGGTAACACTGTTTCCAGCGCTCTTCTGTTTACAACAAGCGATTGGAAACTTACAGATAAGCCGTTCTGCATTGAGTTTTGTGTTTGTTTTGAACTTTTTGTTAGATACAATGTCACTGAGAAAATACAGTAGTGAAAGAGTGAGATGTGTCGGCTATGAAAAAGACACAAAAAGGTGGTGTTTAAGAAAAGTGAAAAACACTTCACAATTGTTGGAAATGTGTCAGAGGTATTGCAGAAATATCTTGGTCCTCAAGTAACGGTATTATCATTACATCAGTTGTGCAGGAATTGCTACACTCATCACAAGAAGAAATTCAGTGACGACTCACCTGGACGACCCCCATCACCCAAATGTGAAACTGAAGAAGACATTGCAGATGTTCATATTTCTGGGTGTGAAGCTGTTGATGTGTTGAATGCTAGCGTTTCTACTCTAGCTCCTACGATATCCCCCCTTAAACGTCTAGGAAAGATAAGATGCACAAGAAGAACACGGTATGTAAAAAGAAAAGTGAAAGAAAGTGAAACAACTTTGAACCGGCAACATTTTCAAAACTTTCTGAAGTGTATAACGTAGATGCACTTGGTGCAGACCCTGAAGATAGTGATATGTGCACAAAATGTGATGTGTGGTTTCAAAACCTAAATACCTCTGTCCCATAAGCCACTTGTACTGAGAAGGTACAGTTACTGACACTGATACCAGGTAGCTACTCTAAGCAGTAGATACAGAAACACATAGCCACTTCCTCACATTATTTGATTTCAAAAGCTTGTAAAATAAACAATGAGAAAGGTATTTGGGGATCCGTTGCAAGACGATACGCTTGCTGTTGCTCTGGAATATTACCTAAGTGATGACAAGGATTACAACAGGCGAGGTCTTAACCAGGCATATGTTATCTCTGTTAGTGAAAATGGTGAAGAAGTTAAAAAGGTAAAAAGACATATGACAAGATGATTCAGAAAAGCAAATTTGAAAATTGGTCTCACAGAATTCTACTCTTTACTACCAACATGAGTAAACTGCTAGGCAGTGAAAGAAGTATGCACATTTATATACTGCACTAATTGGAAACTTTCGCCGTAAGTAGTGTCGCAGAAAAATAGCACACAGTGATGGACCTGACGCTTATATGTATATGTCAAGAGCCGCAAGATAAATGATGGTTTCAGGAGTATGTAATCTGTCCTGGTGCTTAAGTGATGACTGTTGAAGCATTACATCTTCAGGATCCTGTCAATGACGTAACCTATGGACTGTGGGAGCGAGGAGAGTTGGTCAAACAGACAGTAGGACGAGATAAGTTTTTTACAGAGGTTAAGCATTGTGGAATAGCTCATCATCATTTTTGGGGGATTCAGAGACAGATCATAGCAGAAGTAAAATCAGCCACATCCCAGAATACTTATACATTAATTCTTCATTTCGACTTTGCTGAGAATTGGTCTGTTGCTCAGAACGAAATTCAAAGTTACCACTGGCACACATCACAGGTATTCACGTGTTGCTCACTTCCTTGGAACATCACACTGTTTTGCTATTGTCAGTGACTATCTCATTCATGACAGTGCACATGTTTGCTACGCTGTCAGCCTGATAATTGATGACATAGTGCGGCGGCGCGGTTCTTTCCATCCCTTTACGGCAGACCTGTGAACATTGTCTCAACAGATCATCAGTAGGGAAGCCGAGTAAAACCTACTGTACTTCGACGTGAACCAGGCTGCAATTAAAGTCACTAATCTACGTTTCGGGAGAAACACGAAATGAAAGGTTGGAAATTTTGTCCTCAATTATTATACACTCCTGGAAATTGAAATAAGAACACCGTGAATTCATTGTCCCAGGAAGGGGAAACTTTATTGACACATTCCTGGGGTCAGATACATCACATGATCACACTGACAGAACCACAAGCACATAGACACAGGCAACACAGCATGCACAATGTCGGCACTAGTACAGTGTATATCCACCTTTCGCAGCAATGCAGGCTGCTATTCTCCCATGGAGACGATCGTAGAGATGCTGGATGTAGTCCTGTGGAACGGCTTGCCATGCCATTTCCACCTGGCGCCTCAGTTGGACCAGCGTTCGTGCTGGACGTGCAGACCGCGTGAGACGACGCTTCATCCAGTCCCAAACATGCTCAATGAGGGACAGATCCGGAGATCTTGCTGGCCAGGGTAGTTGACTTACACCTTCTAGAGCACGTTGGGTGGCACGGGATACATGCGGACGTGCATTGTCCTGTTGGAACAGCAAGTTCCCTTGCCGGTCTAGGAATGGTAGAACGATGGGTTCGATGACGGTTTGGATGTACCGTGCACTATTCAGTGTCCCCTCGACGATCACCAGTGGTGTACGGCCAGTGTAGGAGATCGCTCCCCACACCATGATGCCGGGTGTTGGCCCTGTGTGCCTCGGTCGTATGCAGTCCTGATTGTGGCGCTCACCTGCACGGCGCCAAACACGCATACGACCAACATTGGCACCAAGGCAGAAGCGACTCTCATCGCTGAAGACGACACGTCTCCATTCGTCCATCCATTCACGCCTGTCGCGACACCACTGGAGGCGGGCTGCACGATGTTGGGGTGTGAGCGGAAGACAGCCTAACGGTGTGCGGGACCGTAGCCCAGCTTCATGGAGACGGTTGCGAATGGTCCTCGCCGATACCCCAGGAGCAACAGTGTCCCTAATTTGCTGGGAAGTGGCGGTGCGGTCCCCTACGGCACTGCGTAGGATCCTATGGTCTTGGCGTGCATCCGTGCGTCGCTGCGGTCCGGTCCCAGGTCGACGGGCACGTGCACCTTCCGCCGACCACTGGCGACAACATCGATGTACTGTGGAGACCTCACGCCCCACGTGTTGAGCAATTCGGCGGTACGTCCACCCGGCCTCCCGCATGCCCACTATACGCCCTCGCTCAAAGTCCGTCAACTGCACATACGGTTCACGTCCACGCTGTCGCGGCATGCTACCAGTGTTAAAGACTGCGATGGAGCTCCGTATGCCACGGCAAACTGGCTGACACTGACGGCGGCGGTGCACAAATGCTGCGCAGCTAGCGCCATTCGACGGCCAACACCGCGGTTCCTGGTGTGTCCGCTGTGCCGTGCGTGTGATCATTGCTTGTACAGCCCTCTCGCAGTGTCCGGAGCAAGTATGGTGGGTCTGACACACCGGTGTCAATGTGTTCTTTTTTCCATTTCCAGGAGTGTATTATGAGACTTAGGTGAACAAGTATCACTGCCAAGCCTGTGCTATTCTTAACACAGTCACTCACAACCCCTTTCACTCACGTTAGCAAGTTTATGGTGTTGCATTTTCCGAAAACGTAATAGCTACAAAATTACTGATTGTTTTTGATTGATAATGCTCGTCGAATATTAAGTCTGTCGGTACCAAAAGTAGTCACAGTTTTTAGCCACCGACCTGCTCAATACGCCACGCAAAATATATGTCTTTTCTCGTCACAAAATTCACTTAAAAATTCCGAAATTTCTACACACACATCGGAATAATTATGCCGTCACTTTTTAACACTTTTGATGTATGAAACACTGCTAGATCCGGCAACTTATCATTTCCATCGGAACTACTACTGCACACGTCCGATCCCTTTCATGGCTAGGCTTCCACACTTCTCTAGAATACTCTAGGTCTTCTCTATCAGCAGAGAAATGCGCGCGAAGAATACTGCTTTACCATTGGTCAGTTTACTCAACAGCCAATAGCAAAACAACACTCTCCCGCGTAAGTCCGCGCTTTTCACCCATAACCAATCGCAAAATAGTAAACCTCACGACTGCACTTTTTACCGACGTTATTATCTAATATGCTGAAGTTTTGCTTATGCATAAAGTTATTTACTGTTGTTATTTATACCTGAATTAACTTTCCCTTTACCATAAAGTTACTTTACAAATCTATTCTACAAAAATCCCCTTTGTCCATATCCATACTTCTTCGAAATGTTCCCACATTATATCCTACTACAAAACTTGTTAAACAATTATCTTCATATTAACCTTAAACCACACTAACGCATCATTCGTACTGCTAAAACACATTTATAACATTTTACATACACAAAAAGAAATTATAACACTTTATGAAAATACTAGAACAGTTTATGAGAAACATTCTATTACTTTAGTGCACTCTACTGGGCACAATCGAAACTAAAATCACAGTCCCCTATCCAATATTGTCCTCCATCGGCTGATACATAAACTAAGTGCGCGTCCAGTATCGTGTCACCATCTGTCACAATCCAGCTCTGAGACACATCTCCCACTTAACTGCCTCCAAGGCAGGATCGTTATACGGCGCTACGCCTCAATAGCATCTAGAGGCCATGCATTTCTTAAATATGTGTATGTGACTGATGGTGCAGCATGACCGCTTTCAGCTTTAAGAGCTTGGTCAACACTGTAGTACAGGAATTAAGACAAAAAAATGGATAATTTCAGTAACAGGTGTTGGAAAAAGTGCATGTGATGTGATGGGGTGAACATCTTGCTACAAGATTTAATCTCCACCATGAGGCTGTTGAGGCTGTTGATGCTATAAGAGCTGCTGCTTGATTTGTACACCCCGTATCAACATTAGTAACAAACATGAAACTCTGAATTCGAGTTTGTTTTCGTCAGTGATGAGTCTCACATTAATTTTTTGGCATACGTAAATAAGTAGCCAGACAACTTCATCATCGACCCTACATTCACAACGTGTAACTGTTTGGAGTGCACAATCGCGGGCTGAAATAATTGGTCCACGGTTATTTGAAGAAAGCGAACGGGCAGCTTCGGTGACTTCTGATAGTTATGTCCACAAGATTCAGGAGTTTTTCCTGCCAACACTCAACGAAACAGGCGTGGAAGATGCATGGTTCCAGCCGAACTGTGTCATGGGACACACAGCATGTGTATCAATGACTGTTTTTCGATACCTCTTCCCAGGACATCTCATTTCCTTGTGGAGGAATCTGCACTCGCTACCATGATCGCCAGATTTAGCCCCCTACGACTGGCTATTTAAAATAATTTGTTTACAACGATCGCCCTAGGACCCTAGCCTCCTGGAGAACAACATTCCTGAAACTGACGCCAACATATCCGTCGATATGCTGGGAAGAATTGAACGAAACTTCCTATGATAGTTCAGTTAAAGCAGAGTATTGGCAATAATGGAAACCTACTGACTCATATCGTCTTGTGAACTCTGTAAATACAAAAGCTGGATGTTGTCCTTGGTGCTGTTCAAATAATTAAATACGCATCTGCGTTACATTTATTTGAACGTATTTCTAAAAAGATCAAGTTACTTTGCTCTACAATGTACAAACACTGAATGACACCCAATTGGTTGCAGAATTTCCAAACCTTCGCGAGTGACGCAAGCGCTGCCGAACCCTGGCGTCTCGAAAGACGACGAGGAGTACTTCATGCGCAATACTAAGCGTCGTTTGGCTGTCGTCTTCAACCATTATGAGTACGACATCCGTGAGTACAAAGACGGTGAGTTGTACAGGCCGCCGAGAAGAGAAGGAACCAGCCGAGACAGAGACGCAGTCTTGAAGACTTTTAGCAAACTCGGCTTCAAAGTCGTAGCTCACGACAATAAGCGTTACGAGGAAATAAAGGAGATACTGGCAGAAGGTAAGTAAACATCTTCAGAAACATCTTAAATCTTTGTTGTTGTTGTTGTTGTGGTCTTCAGTCCTGAGACTGGTTTGATGCAGCTCTCCATGCTACTCCATCCTGTGCAAGCTTCTTCATCTCCCAGTACCTACTGCAGCCTACATCCTTCTGAATCTGCTTAATGTATTGATCTCTCGGTCTCCCTCTACGATTTTTACCCTCCACGCTCCCATCCAATGCTAAAATTGTGATCCCTTGATGCCTCAGAATATGTCCTACCAACCGGTCCCTTCTTCTCGTCACGTTGTGCCACAAACTTCTCCTCTCCCCAATCCTATCCAATACTTCCTCATTAGTTACGTGATTTTCCCATCTAATCTTCAGCATTTTTCTGTAGCGCCACATTTCGAAAGCTTCTATTCTCTTCCTTTCCAAATTATTTGTCGTCCATGTTTCACTTCCATACATGGCTACACTCCATACAAATACTTTCAGAAATGACTTCCTGACACTTAAATCTATACTTGATATTAACAAATTTCTCTTCTTCAGAAACGGTTTCCTTGCCATTGCCAATCTACATTTTATATCCTCTCTACTTCGACCATCATCAGTTATTTTGCTCCCCAAATAGCAAAGCTCATTTACTACTTTAAGTGTCTCAGGCTACAACCCTATCTCACTCCCTTCCCAACCACTGCTTCCCTTTCATGCCTCTCAACCCTTATAACTGCCATTTGGTTTCTGTACAAATTGTAAATAGCCTTTCGTTCCCTGTATTTTACCCCGTGCCACCTTCAGAATCTGAAAGAGAGTATTCCAGTCAACATTGTCAAAAGCTTTCTCTAGGTCTACAAATGCTAGAAACGTAGGTTTGCCTTTCCTTAGCCTAGCTTCAAAGATAAGTTGTAGGGTCAGTATTGGCTCACACGTTCGAATATTTCTACGGAATCCAACTGATCTTCCCAGAGATCGGCTTCTACTAGTTTTTCCATTCGTCTGTAAAGAATTCGCGTTAGTATTTTGCAGCCGTGACTTATTAAACTGATAGTTCGGTAATTTTCACATCTGTCAACACCTGCTTTCTTTGGGATTGGAATTATTATATTCTTCTTGAAGTCTGAGGGTATTTCGCCTGTCTCATACATCTTGCTCACCAGATGGTAGAGTTTTGTCAGGACTGGCTCTCCCGAGGCTGTCAGTAGTTCTAATGGAATGTTGTCTACTGCCGGGGCCTTGTTTCGACTCAGGTCTTTCAGTGCTCTGTCAAACTCTTCACGCAGTATGATATCTCCCGTTTCATCTTCGTCTACATCCTCTTCCATTTCCATAATATTGGCCTCAAATACATCGTCCTTGTATAGACTCTCTATATACTCCTTCCACCTTTCTGCTTTCCCTTCTTTGCTTAGAACTGGGTTTCTATCTGAGCTCTTGATATTCATACAAGTGCTTCTCTTTTCTCCAAAGGTCTCTTTATTTTTCCTGTAGGCAGTATCTATATTACCCCTAGTGAGATAAGCCTCTACATCCTTACATTTGTCCTCTAGCCACTCCTGCTTAGCCATTTTGCACTTCCTGTCGATCTCATTTTTGAGACGTTAAATATTTAAAAATAAAAATTTACGTATCTTTTCGAATATTGGGTTGACAGTGATAACTTTAAAAATGACCGTAATAGTTTCAAGACAAATGTTGATTTCTTTTATGTTGGAAATGGAGAACTTCACCGTCGCCGGCAGAGTAAGAGCGTTAAATGGCATCGTTAGTGAAACGACTACATAAAAAAGGAGAGAGAGATAATGTAGACAATTATGAAATAAAATCCTTGAATCCAGTGTTTTCGAAAGTTTTAAGACACGACGTATAAGGGACCAATGCCACATCTCAGGACACGTAATTTATTGGCAGACTGGAAGTTTACCTTCGAGGAATTAGCATTCACAGAAAAAGGAATTTGTTGTTTTGAGTGTTCAGCATTACTAGGGCAGCACAGGAGGACAGAAGTTATTGTCTTTGATTTAACAAAGGCCTTTGTAGTGAAACAATTTTGCATAAATTGGAATATCATAGGATAACGGAAAAACTTCGTCAACATCTCAGATCTGGGAAGAAGAAAGTTCTCCTCTAGTTTAACAAACAGGGAATAGGTTCGAATATGTAAAGTGGAAAGTTGCCACAGGTTCTGTTACAGTCCGTTTTTTTAAATAATTGTATCAATGATCTAATAATGAACCTGAGAGATGGTTAGAAACACTTTCCCTTTGCAGATGACAAAATTGTTAGATGGGGAACAATATGTAAAAGATATAAGCTGCTTACACTACGCTTGTCCGCCCTCTTCTGGAGTGCTGCTGTGCGGTGTGGGATCCGCATCAGATGTGATTGACTGAGGACATCGAGAAACCTAAAGAAGAGCAGATCATTTTGTATTACCACGAGAGAATGCTACGGATATGATACACGAATTGGAATGGTTGTCATTAAAACAAAGGCGTTTTTCGCTGAGGTAGGAATTTCTGACGAAATTTCAATAACCACCTATCTCCTCAATGTGTGAAAATATTTTGTTGGTGCCCACCTACGTAGGAAGAAATAATCATCATAATGAAATAAGAGAAATCATAGGTCGCACGGAAAGATTTAACTATTCGTTTTTCTCGCGCACTGTTCTAGAATAGAACGGCAGAGAAGTAGCTTAATGTTGGTTCGATGAACCTCCTGCCAGACACTTAACTGTGAATTGGAGAGCAATCGTGTGGATGTAGGTGTAGAGCCATCTAACAGGTTAGTCAATAACATTAGCAGGTGGCTTCCAGAGAGTAAATTAACGTCGAACTGCAACAAAAAGCAAATGTGTAGTCCCATGGTGGTCACACAGTAAAGTCTCGTACTTTAAATATTTGTGACTAAGGTCAGATGAAAAAGCTTTCTTGTATCACGTAAAAGAGTTTGTGCTACAGCTGAATACCGGTACTGCTATTTTCTTGATAAGAATAATCTCCACCGTCTCTGAAGGCTTCTTTACTTTGGTTACATTCACTCCATTATCTGTTACCATATTCTTACCCCAGAAGAATGCTTTCGGACAAATCTGCAGCGTCAGTTAGCGAGAATCATGTGGGCCAAGAATACCGCGAAATTCCCTCTTTCCCCTCCACTTTCTGCTTTCAAAATAAAAATTCTATTGCCACAGCTTTGATCAGGATCATTACACCATAAAACACTCATCGCTCATCGTCCTACTTTACCCTCACCGTATTCGTCCAGTAATAAAACAGAAACCTAGCTATTTACACTAACAAGACGAGTAAACGATATTCCAAGTAAAAAATTCAAAATAACAAAGTCTAACTGTTTCCAAGTACTGAATAACTCATTCGTCAGTCAGCAGTGACTTGCAATTCATGCTAAGAAGTAAACTTCCTTCTAAAGTATCACACAAAAGTTTCAAACACAATCCAAAGCAGCACTTACGTTCAAAAGAAGCATTTCTCGGTTCCACAACGGCTTTCTTAGAGACACAAAAAATTAAAAACTTTATTCCATCAAGAGTTTCTTTGTAAAACACAAGAAAAGCAAGAAGTACTATACTAAGAACATAAACCAACTCCCATGACATCGCCCAAAATAATCGTTAACTTATCACAAAAGAAATCTACCCACACCGTATACTCTGCAAACTAACATCCAAAAAAGAAAACAAGAAACCCCTTCATCACTGTTACAAAATTCTCATATCTCTATTACTTTAGTATATGACACAACATATAAACATAATAAAACACCAAAAATCTTGATACTCTTTTGGCTCTACCACTTACGGTAGTATGCATCTAGCTTATGTTAGTGCGGCATGCCCATCCTTTTTCTTACTAAAGCCCCATTTTTGCAAATTGCGTCATTATCGATTGTACTGGCTGTCCTAAAGAGAACAATATTTATTCATGTGGAATTAGGAACAGTGCAATGAATGAAGACATTTATCATTCCTGAGAGACTAATGATA
This sequence comes from Schistocerca cancellata, assembly GCF_023864275.1. Lineage (NCBI taxonomy): Eukaryota > Metazoa > Arthropoda > Insecta > Orthoptera > Acrididae > Schistocerca > Schistocerca cancellata. The sequence continues at coordinate 1,137,280,581 of NC_064626.1, read as the reverse complement.
ATATTTTCAGAATATCAGAAGGCGCAATACAGCGCGAACCTATGAATAATTGTCGTCGGCCATTTTCACGACTCTAACGTCTTATTTTAATATTCCCAATATTAAACGGTACAGAGCAGTGGAAATAAAATACAAAGTTTACATTTTAATTATCTTAATTAACTGCAGTGTTATTTTAATTTATTTACAAAGATCGATAGTAGTTTCCATCAAATTCTTGTAGTTTGCCGCTTAATGGCTATCTTTCATCTCAGCTATGTAACTTCACAGAAATTAACTTACTACGAAATGATCATTGATGAATATGCCACACAACAATATTTCATGACATTAAAGCAGTATTACTTTCAATGAAATTGCATTGCAAAAAGAACCTGAGATGTTTTGTTAACAGACGAGCTAGTACGGTGCTTCGCTCTTCACGTGTTCCACATTGCGCGCCTTAAAGCTTCAAATTACATTTCCATAAAAAAGATTGTGTAATTTGCCCGTGATAATTAGTGTTGTTACTTTAGTGTGTGTTGGATCATTTGATGTGTAACTACACGTATATGTGCATAAAAATCATACAGCTTGATGAACTGCACATGTACACACAATTAAAGCGCACCACATGACGTAAAGAACGGAACACAACATACATATTAAAAAACAACAAACGGTGGTAATGTATCTGGATCTGATGCACCCCAGAAGGGCATATACTTCCAACTTCTATGACCATTTCTGTGTCGAAAGCTGCTGTTTAATGTTCACCGGCTGGGTCATCACAATTACCTGACATGGATTTTGATTCCGGATAATAAATCTCTTAATTTTTCCTTTTACGGTGTATGAGCTTGTCAGGATAACCCATTGACCTATACGGTACTATGGTGGTTTGAATTGTGGTTTCCCATCCATTCCTGACCTTCAAGGATTCTGGTATTGGCTTTTTTTCCTCTTACGATATCTTCCAGAAAATTTGCACTGACTCACCATTTTTCCCAACCTTAGGTTTACCTTAAATCGCGGTGGCATGTTCCTACTATATATTACTTTGGTGAGAGCTCTGTACTTTCACGAGTCTTAGAATTATATGCTGTGACAGCTTATCCCAGTCACTATGATGACTATTCACATGGTGACTTAACATTTTCCCTATCATTTGATGTGTACTTTCTGCTCTACCATTTGGCTGCGGATGTAATGGGGATGTCCTCAACTTACAAACTGCAACAAATTGCACAACTGCTTCCTTAATTACGATGTTAAATTGGTGCTCTGATTCATAATGAACTTCTCTGTAACACCGAACTTTAATAGCCAGTTGTTCACTATTGCCTGTGCTACCATGTCAGCTTACTGATTCAGGGCAGCAACAATTCTCACATAGCGCCAAGCGCCAAAAGTTATCTAGTATCGGCAGAAGATAGCAGTTCACCCCTGGTGTCTGGTCAGAAGCTCCTGAACTCTCCATCCCAATCATTATAAAACGTTTACTCACCTCTGGTGACAGGTAACTTTCGCACTGGAATATGTTGCTGGCTTAACTCTGCCCACTGTCCACATGGCACGCAGTTTCTTAGCATAATTGTTCACACATTTTCTATGTGTGCATCACCAGTGATATTGAGCTACTCTTCACTCCTTGGTCCTTTGGTCCTTTGCCTCCGTCCCCCTGACTGGGTAATATGTGGTCGCGTGCCTGTTTTAGTACTTCTTCACGCAACGGAATTGTAACCACAACACATGGTCCAAGCTTTTACATCCTGCGTAATACACCATCATGTATAATGAACTGCAGCTGCATTCAAAATAGTTTGCAATCCCCATCTGCAGCTTGCGCTCTGTGACTCTGCAATGTTACGAGAAACTGTCCATAATACACCAGTATCCCTATTGAGGCTGCCTGCATTACAGGAATTTTTACCAGGTTTACAAACAACTTCTAAATTCACTTAGTTTCTGTGCTAAGTTTGTGAGCCTACTAGATGGATCCTTTAATACAAACACTCATTTCAACATCGTGATTTCTGTGATTACGTTAAACTTTTTTATACGAACTGCAGCAGAAGTATGTGGCACCATACATGAGGCTCAGCATGTCCTTTACTTTTGGAGAATTGTTCTTCTCAGCTCTGTCTAATTGTTGCCTTGGTTAGGTTATGCAATGTTCATCCCCTTCTACCGCTTACCTTAAAATAAAGTCTAGTGTGTGATTTTTAGTGTCCCATCATAATATGGAATCCTATTTTTAGTTCAGAAATACCATTACTGGCCTAGTAGTCAGCAATTTCTTCGGCTTTTCTAATGAAGCATCGCATTTTGATGTCCAGTTTAAGTTTACATCTTTTGTCAATAAGAGCACGAGAGGTCTGCTAAACTTGGGAGAAATTTCCTCTTACATTTCACTAACTTCAAAAACCAATGCAACTCCTCTCTTCCCTGCTCTGCTGGAAATTCTAGAAGGTGTTCATCCTTCTAGAATCCGTCCACACCCTCTCATGAATAATTCGGTGTCCTAAAAATGGAAAAATCCAGGATAGAATAATGACAGTATTATGAAAAGGATAAATTGCTACTCGCCTTATAATGGAGATGCTGAGTCGCAGACACACACATCAAAAGGACCGCTAAACAAGTAAGTTTTCGGCCAAAAGGCCTTGTTCTGAAATAGACAAAATACGCACACAAACACGCACACACACACAAACATGCGCGCACACACACACACACACACACACACACACACACACACACACACAACTCACAAGCACACACACATACACATATGACCACTGTCTCTGACCACCGAGGTGTTTGTGTGAATGTGTGTGTGTGTGTTTGTGTTCGTTGTCTATTTCAGCAGAAGAAGGCCGTTTGGCCGAAAGCTTGCTTGTTTAGTGGTTTTTGTTGTGCCTGTTTGCGATTCAACATCTCCACTCTATGGTGAGTAGCAATTTATCCTTTTCATAATACTACATGTGCTAAGTAATTTACTTCCTGCAGTGCAAACTAACACTTTTCTGTTCTAAGGTTTATGTTTGCTGAGCATATTCCCATTAACACCAACGTACACGCCCCTCTGTATCTCTAGCAATCACAAGGATCTCGTCCAGATAAACGATACATTACTTTAAATTTAATCCACTCCACACTCCATCCATGAAACGCTGAAATGTGGCTAGTGCGTACTTCATGTTAAACAGCATATGCCGACACTGGTAATGACCTCAAGGTTCAATGCTGTTTTGAGCTAATGATATCCACTCCTTAGATCTATAGTGAAAAGATACTTACAATGCCACAAATTGTCCAGTATTTCTGTTATATTCAGGATTGGGTATGTGTCTGTAATTGAATGACTATTGAGGCATCTATAGTCACAGCTAAACCTCTACTCCTTCGTTTCATTCACTCTCTTTTCTCTTTTGGTACTAACACTAGAGGATCACCTTATGGACTGTAGTTTCCTCAATGTTGCCATTACACAGTTGCTGGTTGATAGGCTCCATCATTATGTGCTGCGGCGCAGACTACACCAGTGATTCACACCAGCTGGTATTCTGTGTTGCGTCACTATAGTTGGTACTCTTTTCGTTACCTTTAAATGTATCACCTTCTCACATAATGCAGTTACTTCGATGGTTAACTTACAGGTAGGCTTCAAATTCATCCTGTCTAGATCATCTTCATCTAGAACATCTAAACCGGTGACCAACAATGCTTTAGGTAACTCTGTGTCTTCATTCACGAAATTATCAATGCTAAAGTGCACTATCTGCTTACTGTCTACCTCCTGCACAAGTAAAATGTTTTTGTGTTTTATCCAATTCATTATTTTCGAACAGTGATTCAACTACAATAGCACATTTACTGGTAGATGTGTTACTACTTTCATCTGTAGTAGGTTCCCTGTACCTTGTGATATGCCATCACATGAACTGATCATTAATGCTTTTGCACGTAGTTCAATCGGTTCATTATACTGGAAAGATGAGACTTGTAGCAGTATGTCACTGACAACACTTTCCCCACACAGAACTATGTTTCATGGAGAGTAGTTTTAGCGTGGTGCTTATACAGAAAACCCAACGAAGGATATGCTGTAACTGTCCTCTGCATTATATGTAACCTCCACATTCTTCCAAAATTGCTTTGCTCCCGCCTGAAAACCAAATACTGCCAATCCCACCGAATACACGTCATTACCCTCTGTTCTACATAATCTATACTGTGAAGGGTTTAATATCCTCTTTCCTATGGGGTGCAAACTTAATACAGACATGTGTACCGCTGTGTATGATAGGCATTTGTGCTTCCCTTCCATCCAATACTCTGCTAACATTCACTGAGAGTGCTGCCTAGTGGACCTGGGCCTTCCATTCTCATTTAATGGTTGGCTATTTCTGGTTAATACCGTTCTGTTATCCTCCCTATTTTTCTACAGTCTTGTTCTTAATGTCCAACTTTCCCACATTTTCTACATTGTGGATAAAGACAATTTCATTGTATCCAGAATGAGATTTTCATTCTCCAGCGGAGTGTGCGCTGATATGAAGAGATACTGGCAGAAGTAAAGCTGTGAGTACCGGGCGTGAGTTGTGCTTCGGTAGCTCAGATGGTAGAGCACTTGCCCGCGAAAGACAAAGGTCCCGAGTTCGAGTCTCGGTCGGGCACACAGTTTTAATCTGCCAGGAAGTTTCAATCTCATTGTATGTGGCCCGATACTCTACAATGGTAGCATTTGAGGTCAACGGAAAAAATGATTGATTAGCCATCTGTTTCTTCTAAATCCGTTGCTGTGCCAATGGCTCCACCTAATTCTTTCAGAGATTCTGTTCTTACCTTCCTTGACACAATGGGTGGCAATGCATCTAATACCCTGTGCGCTGCTTCTTGTAGAACAGGCTGTTCCAGCTCGTCGGCTCCGTTGTGAGCCGCGGAGCGCTCCCTGCTCCAGGGAGCCGTGTCGCTCGCTGTGACCATTCCAGTGGGCCGGCACGCCGGCACGTGGCACAGCTGGCTGAGGCAGGCGGCAAGGCAAGCGTTTTGATGTGCCAGCTGCGTCTTACAAGATCGACAACCTCATACTTTAGCTGCTAAGACGTGGAGACATGCTACACCAGGAAATACGATGTTCAGGAAATAAATAAAGACTGCAAGCCCAGCATGTGCGACGCTTTCGTCAAGCGCTAGCGAAAATGCAACAAAGCTCTGCGCCTTTTTCGTGAGCTGTGTCTCTAAATCCACTGCCATGTCCAGGATTCGACGAGACATTGTTTGCTTTGACAAGCAAACCCCTTCAATTGCCTGCACCTCCCTTGGAAACAAACATTCTACAACTGCTACAATTCACGATTTAGCGAGTGGTCCCACAGAAAATGGCTTGCCACTTGTCGCAATGATGTGAGCGACCCTGTAGCTTGCTTGAATTGCAGATTCAGTAGTGCTTTCTCCGCTCTCGTTCACCTGAAAATTATAAACGCATTACAGAACACGAATTACGTTGCTTGTTTTGATACCCTCCGTATTACGAAACCGTTTTTAAACTTACGTCTCCTAGTATGTCGTTCTTAAGCCTGGCTACCAGTTCTCTGCGTGCAACGCCTTCTAACTGATCGTAGTGTGCTGCGTGAATACGTGTATAATGTCGTTGTATATTGTACCTCTTCGCAGAATTAAATACTTTATGACATACAAGACACTGCGGACGACCATCCCTCTCAGTGAATAGAAAGGTATGTTCCAATAGAGGTACAGGGCTCCCGCGATTAGTCATAGCTGTCACTGAACACGGATTATTGCGTCAGTTGCGGCTGCATGCGGCCAGGAGGCAGTGAGTACGCTTTCCCCCTCCACGCCGGCTCCGAGCAGCCGCAGTGAGCGCTCTGGAGCGCTCCGGCTCCATGGAGCTCGGTTGGAACAGCCTGTTGTAGAAGGATCTTATTTGTGTTGTAACTCTCCTTTAACTCACAGGGCCGGCCGTTGTAGCCGAGCGGTTCTATGCACTTCAGTCTGACTGCTACGGTCGCAGGTTCGAATTCTGCCTCGGGCATAGATGCATGTGATGTCCTTAGGTTAGTTAGGTTTAAGTAGTTCTAAGTTCTAGGGGACTGATGACCTCAGATGTTAACTCCCATAGTGCTCAGATCCAACTTACAGGTATTAATACTGAGTCTTCTTATTCTCTCAGTAAAACTGTTGATAGATTCGCCCCGCTTCTGTGACATACCATTTAACTGATTACACTGGTGCGTAAAGCTTTTCTTTCTTCTATGCTGCTGTAATGAACGTCCCTTAGAACATGAAACGTCTGAGCGTTTCTCAGTTTCTCGTGGTACATCACATAAGTTTACACATCCCCTGTTAAACATAGTTTGGCCCTTCATAACAATTGTTCATCAGCCCAAGAACAGTAGCTTTGCGACTGTCAACAGATTTTCACTAATACTAACGCATCGTCTCCTATCCTGTCCAGGAAAGGATTAACTAGGCTAACAGCACTATCATCTAGTATGGGCACCGATAAGCTGGACGGAAACCCTCCTCCTACAAAGCATCCAACTGCAGATATGTTTCATCTGCTCTCATTTGAACTACTGGGTATAGTCATATTTCAACAGGTTCCTGACTGGAAACCATCTGTGCCTTTGATTTATACATACTGTATCTAAACCACTGATACAACCACAATAGGACAAACACAGGGACACTTAACCTTAGCACTACTGTAATAATTCTTGACATGCCCTGATTTTTGCACCTGTACACTCGTCACACTCTTGGCGTAATGCCCGTACCTTCTGCACTTGAAGCGCATTACAGGTGATGACTGAGTACAGGGGGCACTAACACTAGTAAATTACATTTCGTAAATGGAACAGGGCGCATGTCGGCGTAAGTCTCGTGCATTTCCTCTGAACTGTCCAAGACAATGCCCTCAGTAACTCTCATAATTTACTGTAAACCCAGTCCTTCAATCCAATCTAACCAACATCGCACAATATTTGAAGATAGAACAGCCACTGAACCCACTGCGCCAATGATGTTGTATGCTGGCCCAAGACGTAGCTCAGTTTCACTGGTCGCTTCTGACAGCAGTTATTACATGTGAGGGTAGTCCAGGTATGTTGTTGTTGTGGTCTTCAGTCCTGAGACTGATTTGATGCAGCTCTCCATGCTACTCTATCCTGTGCAAGCTTCTTCATCTCCCAGTACCTACTGCAGCCTACATCCTTCTGAATCTGCTTAATGTATTGATCTCTCGGTTTCCCTCTACGATTTTTACCCTCCACGCTCCCCTCCAATGCTAAATTTGTGATCCCTTGATGCCTCAGAACATGTCCTACCAACCGGTCCCTTCTTTTTGTCAAGTAGTGCCACAAACTCCTCTTCTCCCCAATTTTATTCAACACCTTCTCATTAGTTATGTGATCTACCCATCTAATCTTCAGCATTCTTCTGTAGCACCACATTTCGAAAGCTTCTATTGTCTTCTTGTCCAAACTATTTATCGTCCATGTTTCCCTTCCATACATGGCTACACTCCATACAAATACTTTCAGAAACGACTTCCTGACACTTAAATCTATACTCGATGTTAACAAATTTCTCTTCTTCAGAAACGGTTTCCTTGCCATTGCCAATCTAAATTTTATATCCTCTCTACTTCGACCATCATCAGCTATTTTGCTCTCCAAATAGCAAAACTCCTTTACTACTTTAAGTGTCTCATTTCCTAATCTAATTCCCTCTGCATCACCCGACTTAATTCAACTACATTCCATTATCCTCGTTTTGCTTTTGTTGATGTTCATCTTATACCCTCCTTTCAAGACACTGTCCATTCCATTCAACTGCTCTTCCAAGTCCTTTGCTGTCGCTGACAGAATTACAGTGTCATCGGTGAACCTCAAAGTTTTTATTTCTTCTCCATGGATTTTAATACCTACTCCGAACTTTTCTTTTGTTTCCTTTACTGCTTGCTCAATATTCAGATTGAATAGCACCGGGAAGAGGCTACAACCCTGTCTCACTCCCTTCCCAACCACTGCTTCCCTTTCACGTCCCTCGACTCTTATAACTGCCATCTGGTTTCTGTACAAATTGTAAATAGCCTTTCGCTCCCTGTATTTTACTCCTGCCACCTTCAGAGTATTCCGATATATTGGCCGTAATTCGTCAACGTGGTGTCACAGGAACGTTGACTGAGCAGCAGGTATGAAGAACCTGTTCCTCATCCATCATGGTATCATAAATGCAGTGTTAACGACAACATCTCACATTCAGTATAATTCATAAAGTGGCTGAAGACAGCTCCTCAGAGGCATGCGACGTCCCTGGGTGATGCTGGCCCCAAGAAAGCACGCATCAGCATCTGGTGGCAAACGGCGCAAGGACGCCACGCCGATAACGCGGCCACTATTTTATGGATAATGCAGGAGGTCCACGAAGAGCTAAAAGGTATCCCAACAGATGGCGTCGAGCAATGTGCAAATAGTTATTATTAGAAGGACACTGATACTCCATGCAGAAGATAAAAAGCAAACCTCCAGTAGGACGAATGCACGAAATAGGTTATCTTGCAGCTGTTTCTCATGACTCACAAGTTAGCTCCAGAAAAACTGCGAGTGCCTCTGGAATAAGTCAGCCGACGATTGTTCACACTTCGTGTGGAAACAACTTCCAGCCACATCATGAGCCACTTCACCAGCAGAAAACCAGCGGAACTGCAGAATACACATGGAATTCTCCCGTTCGGTTCTGTTGCAACACCAGGACAGTAGCTTCTTTCTTCAAAGAATTCTCTTCTACATCTACATCCATACTCCGCAAGCCATTTGACGGTGTGTGGCGGAGGGTAACTTGAGTACCTCTTTCGGTTCTCCCTTCTATTCCAGTCTCGTATTGTTCGTGGAAAGAAGGATTGTCGGTATGCCTCCGTGTGGGCTCTAATCTCTCTGATTTTATCCTCATGGTCTCTTTCAGAGATATACGTAAGAGGGAGCAATATACTGCTTGACTCCTCGGTGAAGGTATGTTCTCGAAACTTCAACAAAAGCCCGTACCGAGCTAGTACGCGTCTCTCCTGCAGAGTCTTCCACTGGAGTTTATCTATCATCTCCGTAACGCTTTCGTAACTACTAAATGATCCTGTAACGAAGCGCGCTGCTCTCCGTTGGATCTTCTCTATCTCTTCTATCAATACTATCTGGTACGCATCCCACACTGCTGAGCAGTATTCAAGCAGTGGGCGAACAAGCGTATTGTAACCTACTTCCTTTGTTTTCGGATTGCATTTCCTTAGGATTCTTCCAATGAATCTCAGTCTGGCATCTGCTTTACCGACGATCAACTTTATATGATCATTCAATTTTAAATCACTCCTAATGCGTACTCCCAGATAATTTATGGAATTAACTGCTTCAAGTTGTTGACCTGCTATATTGTAGCTAAATGATAAGAGATCTTTCTTTCTATGTATTCGCCACATTACACTTGTCTACATTGAGATTCACTTGCCATTCCCTGTACCATGCGTCAAGTTGTTGCAGATCCTCTTGCATTTCAGTACAATTTTTCATTGTTACAACCTCTCGATGTACCACAGCATCATCCGCAAAAAGCCTCAATGAACTTCCGATGTTATCCACAAGGTCATTTATATATATTGTGAATAGCAACTGTCCTACGACACTCCTCTCCGGCACACCTGAAATCACTCTCACTTCGGAAGACTTGTCTCCATTGAGAATGACATGCTGCGTTCTGTTATCTAGGAACTCTTCAATCCAATCACACAATTGGTCTGATCGTCCATACGCTCTTACTTTGTTCATTAAACGACTGTGAGGAACTGTATCGAACGCCTTGCGGAAGTCAAGGAACACGGCATCTACCGGGACATGAAAGGGAAGCAGCAGTTGAGAAGGGAGTGAGACAGGGTTGTAGCCTCTCCCCGATGTTATTCAATCTGTATATTGAGCAAGCAGTAAAGTAAACAAAAGAAAAATGCGGAGTAGGTATTAAAATCCACGGAGAAGGACAGCAAAGGACATGGAAGAGCAGTTGAACGGAATGGACAGTGTCTTGAAAGGAGGATACAAGATGAACATCAACAAAAGCAAAACGAGGATCACGAAATGTAGTTGAATTAAGTCGGGTGATGCTAATTAGATTAGGAAATGAGACACTTAAAGTAGTAAAGGAGTTTTGCTATTTGGGGAGCAAAATAACTGATGATGGTCGAAGTAGAGAAGATATAAAATGTACACTGGCAATGGCAAGAAAAGCGTTTCTGAAGAAGAGAAATTTGTTAACATCGAGTATAGATTTAAGTGTCAGGAAGTCGTTTCTGAACGTATTTGTATGGAGTGTAGCCATGTATGGAAGGGAAACATGGACGATAAATAATTTGGACAAGAAGAGAATAGAAGCTTTCAAAATGTGGTACTACAGAAGAATGCTGAAGATTAGATGGGTAGATCACATAACTAATGAGGAGGTATTGAACAGAATTGGGGAGAAGGGGAGTTTGTGGCACAACTTGACAAAAAGAAGGGACCGGTTGGTAGGACATGTTCTGAGGCATCAACGGATCACAAATTTAGCATTGGAGGGCATTGTGGAGGGTAAAAATGATAGAGGGAGACCAAGAGATGAATACAGTAAGCAGATTCAGAAGGACGTAGGTTGCAGTAAGTACTGGGAGATGAAGAAGCTTGCACAGGATAGAGTAGCATGGAGAGCTGCATCAAACCAGTCTCAGGACTGAAGACCACAACAACAACAACCTGGGAACCCGTTTCTATGGCCCTCTGAGTCTCGTGGACGAATAGCGCGAGCTGGGTTTCACACGATCGTCTTTTTCGAAACCCATGCTGATTCCTACAGAGTTGATTTCTAGTCTCCAGAAAAGTCATTATACTCGAACATAATACGTGTTCCAAAATTCTACAGCTGTCGACGTTAGAGATATAGGTCTATAGTTCTGCACATCTATTCCACGTTCCGTCTTAAAAACGGGGATGACCAGTGGCCTTTTCCAATCTTTTGGAACGCTACGCTGTTCTAGAGACCTTCGGTCCACCGCTGCAAGAAGAGGGGCAAGTTCCTTGGCATGCTCTGTGTAAAATCTAACTAGTATGCCATCAGGTCCAGCGGCCTTACCTCTTTTGAGCGATTTTAATTGTTTCTCTATCCCTCTGTCGTCTATTTCTATATCTACCATTTTGTCTTCTGTGCGACAATCTAGAGAAGGAACTACAGTGCAGTCTTCCTCTGTGAAACTGCTTTGGAAAAAGACATGTAGTATTTCGGCCTTTAGTCAGTCATCCTCTGTTTCAGTACCATTTTGGTCACAGAGTGTCTGGACATTTTGTTTTGATCCATCTACAGCTTTGACATAAGGCCAACATTTCTTATACCACTCTCCAACAGCGTGCTGCAAAAACTAACTCCTATGTCTTTCCGTGTTAGCTTGGATTTCCTTTATTTTATTACGATGATCATTTCTCCCTATGTAGGTCGGCATCGACAAAATATTTTCCCATTCGGAAGGGAATGTTGACGATTGAAATTTCGTGGGAAGTTCCCGCCGCAAATAGAGACGCCTTTGTTGTTACGCTGTCCGCCCTGTATCATGTCAGTGACACTCTCTCACCTACTTCTCGATAATACAAAACGTGCTGCTCTTCTTTGAACTTTCTCGATTTACTCCGTTAATCTTACCTGTTAAGTATCCTACACCACGCAGTAATACTCGTAAAGAGGACGGACAAGCGTAGTGTAGGCAGTCTATTTAGAAGATCTGTTGCATCTTCTAGGTGTTCTACCAATAAAACGCAGTCTTTCGTTCACCTTGCTGACAGTATTTATCTAAACTAGTCGACAGATTTTGGAAAGTGGAACGCCGTCAAATGTCTCGTTTACAACTACGGTACCAGCGACAGGGTGTCCGAAAAGTCTTTCTCTGATTACATTAACTGATAACTCAGGCTAGAAGTAAGACACAAACATGAAGCTGGTGTCTAATTGTTTACAAACTATCGAAGTTTTTTACGCACATCAGTAAACTTCCACGTAAGCACCCTTGGTAACACGTAGCACATTTAGCCGATTTTTAATTTCCGTCCACACATCAGCCAAGATCACAGGAGGGATCGATTCAACGACTGTGGTTATCCGTTGCCGCAGGGTTTCAAGTTCGGGTACACGTGTTCGGTAGACCTCGTCTTTGACATAACCCCATAAAAAGAAGCCTAGTGGGGTTAGGTCAGCAGAGCGTGGAGGCCAAACCGTTGACCCATCACGACCAATCCATCGCCCAGGAAAGGTCATATCGAGATAGGCACGGACGTCCAAACCCCAATGAAGCGGTGCACCGTCTTGCTGAAACAAGACATCCGGGTGATACTGAAGCAGCTGAGGAACAGCATACAGTTGCAACATGTCCAGATACACTGCAGATGTGATGGTAGCCTCAGCGAAGAAGAATGTCCCGATAATTCGATCGTGCAATAGCGCACACCATTCACCTTCGGACTGCCTCTGGTGCACTCCATGACCTCGCCAGGGGGTTGCGAACCCCAAATGCGCACATTATGGCGATTCACTACTCCACTGACAAAAAAGGTCGCTTCGTCGGAAAAGGCAATTCGTCTGAGATAACCAACATCGTCCTCAATACGTGATAGCATTTCGACCGCAAAGTCATATCGACGTGTACTGTCATTGGGCAACAAGGCCTGAACGATTTGCACTTTGTATGCACGAAACAATAAACGTTTGTGTAAAATGTCATAGAGAGAGCTTTTTGGCATCTGTAATTCACGTGAGGCCCTGTACACCGATTTCTTCGGACTTCGAAGAAAAGACTGCCTTATAGCTTCCACTCTGTCTGCTGAGGTTCTTGGTCGACCAGACCTCGGAAGGTCAGCAACCGATCCTGTGTTCTTGAACTTTTCATATCAGGCTTTAATGCTCTTGACATCAGATGGATTCCTTCCAAATGTTGCCCGGAAGTGTCTCTTTACTGTTGTTGGTGATCGTGTCTCATGTTACCACAGAACACACTGTGCCTTCTCCTGATTGGTTAACTTGGCTTCTTGGGCACTGCACCTCATCCACTACTTACGTACTGCGAACCTAAAACAGTAAAAAAAAAACTTTGATAGTTGTAAACAATTCGACACAAGTTTCATATTTGTATCTTACTTCTAGCCTGAGTTATCAATTTATGTAATCAGGGAAAGTCTTTTCGGACACCCTATAGTATACTCCTGTTTGAAAACGAGAAATTGTAATTAATACATTTATGGAATGGCATTGTACGTCATTTAGCGAGGACTCTTCATCGTTTGAAAACATTATTACGGGCCGGCCGCGGTGGTCTAGCGGTTCTAGGCGCGCAGTCCGGAACCGCGCGAATGCTACGGTCGCAGGTTCGAATCCTGCCTCGGGCATGGATGTGTGTGATGTCCTTAGGTTAGTTAGGTTTAATTAGTTCTAAGTTCTAGGCGACTGATGACCTCAGCAGTTAAGTCGCATAGTGCTCAGAGCCATTATTACGGTATCTTCAGGAACAAACAGGTGAAGAGCTTAGCTGCATAGCCTTGTATACCAATCGCAAATAAAAATAGACTAAGTCATTGTGTGAGGCACCTATTGTGACAGCGTGGTCGTTACGTGGTTCCAGTGGCTCAACAGGACCACAGCGAGCACGACTGCCTGGCGGTGATCGTGCTGACGCACGGCGAGCGCGGCGGCAGGCTGGATGCGAAGGACAGGGTGTACGACGCCAGGAGGCTGTGGGAGCCCTTCATAGCCAGCAGCTGTCGCACTCTCGCTGGCAAGCCCAAGCTCTTCTTCATTCAGGTAGGCTGGCCCGTCAGCTCCGTTTACTTCCATTATTTATGTCGTACTACAAACAATATTTTCAGTAAAGAATGCACACTGATAAGCCAGGAACATTATGGCCACCGACCTACTATCGATATAAACCCGTCCAGGCGACCGCAGCACCACCTAGCGAGGAATTACTGTTAATCAGACACACGCACCGTGCATTTACACTACTGGCCCTTAAAATTGCTACACCACGAAGATAATGTGCAACAGACGAGAAATTTAATGGACAAGAAGAAGATGCTGTGTTATACAAACGATTAGCTTTTCAGAGCATTCACACAAGGTTGGCGCCAGTGGCGACAGCTACAACGTGCTAATGTGAGGAAACTTTCCAACCGATTTCTCATACACAAACAGCAGTTGAGCGGCATTGCCTGGTCAAACGTTGTCGTGATGCCTCGTGCAAGGAGGAGAAATGCGTACCATCAGGTTTCCGGCTTCGATAAAGGTCGGATTGTAGCCTATCGCGATTGCGGTTTATCGTATCGCGACATTGCTGATCGCTTTGGTCGAGATCCGATGACTGTTAGCAGAATATGGAATCAGTGGGTTCAGGAGGGTAATACGGAACGTCGTGCTGGATCCCAACGGCCTCGTATCACTAGCAGTCGAGATGACAGGCATCTTATCCGCATGGCTGTAACGGATCGTGCAGCCACGTCTCGATCCCTGAGTCAACAGATGGGGACGTTTGCAAGACAACAACCATCTGCACGAACAGTTCGACGACGTTTGCAGCAGCACGGACTATCAGCTCGGAGACCATGGCTGCGGTTACCCTGGACGCTGCGTCACACACAGGAGCGCCTGCAATGGTGTACTCAACGACGAACCTGGGTGCACGAATGGCAAAACGTCATTTTTCCGGATGAATCCAGGTTCTGTTTACAGCATCACGATGGTCGCATCCGTGTTTGGCGACAACGCGGTGAACGCACATTGGAAGCGTGTATTCGTCATCGCCATACTGGCGCATCACCTGGCGTGATGGTATGGGGTGCCAGTGGTTACACGCCTCGGTCACCTCTTGTTCGCATTGACGGCACTTTGAACAGTGGACGTTACATTTCAGATGTGTTACGACCCTTGGCTCTACCCTTCATTCGATCCCTGTGAAACCCTACATTTCAGCTGGATAATGCACGACCGCATGTTTCAGGTCCTGTACGGGCCTTTCTGGATACAGAAAATGTTCGTCTACTGCCCTGGCCAGCACATTCTCCAGATCTCTCACCAATTGAAAACGTCTGAACAATGGTGGCCGAGCAACTGGCTCGTCACAATACGCCAGTCACTATTCTTGATGAACTGTGGTATCGTGTTGAAGCTGTATGGGCAGCTGTACCTGTACACGCCATCCAACCTCTGTTTGACTCAATGCCCAGGCGTATCAAGGCCGTTATTACGGCCAGCGGTGGTTGTACTGGGTACTAATTTCTCAGGATCTATGCACCCAAATTGCGTGAAAACGTAATCACGTGTCAGTTCTTGTATAATATATTTGTCCAATGAATACCCATTTATCATCTGCAATTCTTCTTGGTGTAGCAATTTTAATGGCCAGTAGTGTACTATCAGTGAGCATGCTGCCCGTGTGCAGAATCGGGAAGGCAGGCCTTCTGTCTTAGTTTGATAGAGGGCAGATCATGATGGCGCGGAGGCTCGGCACGACCATTTCGAAAACGGCACGACTTGTCGGGTGTTCGAGGAGTGCTGTGCTGAGTGTCTTCCACACGTGGCCAAACCATGGTGCAACCACGTCCAAGCGTCGTCGGGTTGGGCGGCCACCCCTCATTACAGATGTCGGACGTCGTAGGCTGGGCAGACTGGTAAAACAAGACAGACGGTGAACTGTGGCGGAACTAACATCAGACTTTAATGCTGGATGGAGTGCAAGTGTGTCTGAACACACTCCTAACGATGGGCCCCCACTGCTGACAACCCATGCATGTGCCAATGTTGACACCTCAACATCGGCAACTACGACTAAAATAGGCACGTGACCATCAGCACTGGCCATTGGTGCAGCGGCAGAGCGTTGCATGGTCAGATGAAGCCCGATACTGAACCGTAATTTTACTTTCAAAACCTTTTCTTAAAGAATTACTTTATTTACTGGCGATTCATCAAGAACATTGATACATTTAATCACACTAGGTGAGCGTCGAAGTAGTTCCCATAAAGTAACTGATGGAAAATTTACCTTTAACAGATGTGAATTTATTCCTAAAAGCTTTTCAAAACAAATTTAAAATTATAAGCAGAAAAGCACACTCGAATTATCAAATCACAATTTAATAAATGTGAATTTTATTCCTAAAGGCCTTTTCAAAACAGACATAAAATTATAAGCAGAAAAGCACCCTCGAAATATCAAGTTACAGTTTTATTTTGAGGCAAGAACAATATTAACATTAGGAGCCCTCGGGCTGAGAAGCTTGCCTGCTCCCTCTCAACACGGCCGTAGTCATGACCGCTCACAACAACCTCTCAAAGAGTACACTGATGCAAATCTGCAACACACCAGATTACTTTAAACAAAAATTTTAACAACTCATACAAACATGTAAACTATGCACCCCGTAAGAGGAATGGAAATGGTACAACCCTTAAATTATTTGCCAATGAAAGTGCAATTTTCAAAAATTGTTTTAGGACTATTACGGTGGAAGGGTGGCAAGCTTATAACCTAAAATGACTATTTAAATAAAACCCATAAAATGCAGACTTACATAAAATGTACAACATGCTCTACATTACACATATACCACCTCGGAAGATGATAAGCAAGATAGAAACATATTTCAAGAATTCGGCCTTTAAGCAATAATATCGTTAACACCGAATCCGACAAACATAACAGAGGCAGTTATTAACGTACGGCAGACCGACAGACAGACACTAACTGTCTAACAGATGCCGACGACAGACAAACAAGCAAGCTGGGGACGAGAGACTGACCAAGAACACAAGTAGAATTTTACAAGTAAATGAAACAATATATCCGCAATCAGTTAACTTCTAATAAACGGCGATGTATAGCGAAGACCTGGCGCAGCACCCTCGAACATTCTCCCGAACCGTCCGCTGCCAGCCGCTTCAACGGACGCAGGAAGGCGCGCCGATCTCCTGTCTCACGGCGTTGCAACTCGTACCGGCCAGACTGATGTCGTAGGTTGGCTCCTGTCGCTCTCATGCCGGCCGCGAAACCCCTACGTCTCGCTATACGGCGCGGCCCACTGGACTCACGTGGCGACCTCACATGCGCCGACGCTCCAGGCGGACAAGTCATCTCGTGTCTCTGTACGCGACCGACCAACCGATCGATCCAACCGCCAATGACCATTGCCTGAGCAAACTCGAGCAGACTGGCGGCTTAACGCATGCTAGCACACTGGACGACCGACAGACACTGACTGCTGGCCCAAACTGACCCGGCTGACCAACTGCCCAGACTCGCCCCCCTCCTAGTGCTGGCTTTTTATCCAGACATACTAGAACTCCAAATGACGAACAGACACTAACTGCCACACACTGAGCCGGATGACCAACTGACCAGACTCGTCGAGACTGAGAGACTGCCCCTCTACCGAGTTTTTTTTTTGTTTCTTTGTTGTGATTTCATTCCCCTGCTCCATATGGGCAGGGGAGGGCTGTCAGCGGCACAATCTGCCGCTCTTCAGCCGAGTGACATGACAACTTAAAATAAGAATAAAATGTTACATACATAAGGCGATAAAAAAGGGGAACTTAAAACAGAATAATAGGAGAAAATGGAGGTAAAAATAGACTGACATGGAGACAGTCATGGAGGACAGTTAAAAAAGTCACCAGAAAGTTAAAAAACACAGGTGGCGACTCTTAAAACACAGAGAAGACACTGAATGGACATGCACAGGTTAAAAGTCAGCCACAGTATTAAAAACACTCCAGAACAACAAACTTAAAACCCACTTGGAGCACACACAACGAAGAATATAAAACTGCCAGGTGGAACCTGCCGAGGGAAAGGTCAGAGAGGATGAAAAAGGAGGGGAGAGCAAGGGGCAGCAGGGGAAGCGGCGGGATGAAGAGTGGAGGGGCATCAGTGGGTATACGAAGAGGCAGGAGACACGTGGGGCGGGAGATGAAGAGGGAAGACAGGGCAGGAGGGGGTGCAGAGACACTGAAAGGGGGCACAAGAGAGGGAGGGGAGTAGGAGGGGGGAGGAGGCCTCTACCGAGCTCACAGCGCCCCTTAAATGCACGTGAACAGGCAACTTTTCCCTTTTCCCACCAGAGGGGCACACCAAAGCTGCGACTGCCACAGCGGCGCCACCGCCAGAAACAGAAGGCGACTGCTTTACACTACGCATAGCGGCGCGCTCTTCAAAACAGCAAATTTTACTACGGCTCAAATACATTCTTCATGAAGCCGATGGGAGGGCGCGAATCCGTCGTCTCCCAGGAGAACAGCTACTTCACACCTTTACTGCGGGACAGAGACAGACTGGCGGCGGCTCCATTATGATCTGGGGAACATTCACATGGGCATCCATTGGTCCAGCAGAGCTTTGCAAGGCACCATGACGGCCAAGCAGTATCGTACACTGAATGCAGACCGCGTACACCCCTTCAAGATGATCTTGTTTCCCGAAGGCAATGGCATTTTTCAACAAGATAATGCGCCATGCCACAAGTCCAGGAGTGTGATGGATCGGTTCGAGAAAGACACTGATGAACTCCAAGTGATGTGCTGGCCTTCAACTCGCCATAGGAATCCGTCTTGTATGTGACTGAACGTCGTGTCCGAGCCCATCGTCCATCTCCCCGGAATTTACGGGAATTAGGTGATTTGTACGTGCAAATGTGGTGCCAACTCCCTCCAGAGACCTGCCAAGGCTACAATGTAGCGACTAATCGCTGCTCTTATCCATGCCAAAGGTGGACATACAGCTAATAGGTAGGTGGTCGTCATCTTCTGGCTATTCAGTGTATACAGCCAATTGGTTGAATGATGTTCATTCGTAATAGGCCTTGTCCAGGTTTCAGTACTACTAGAGATATCTCCTTCAGAATGAATGAAATCTTCAATAGTGTTTTAAACATTTTTTTCTTTATTATTAATATTTGAGGTACTGACATGGGAAATGTAGTAAGTCAAAACAAATCATTTTTCAGATTTGTTATCGAAAAGGAAGTGAGACATGTCGCCAGTGGCACAGAAGAAGCAGAATGTCGAAGTTGTCAGCCGTTGCATTCTTACGAACGATGCGAGATGGCACTTGTTACACAAAGTGAGCTGGCTTGGGTTTGGAAGTAAGCCAAGAAGCCACAGGGATACCAGCGTTTACTCTGTAACCAACCGTTCATTACTGTGTTATTGATTCGATAGTAACGTTACTAGGAGTTGTTAGAACGACAAAATGACTCCCAAACTTGTTCCATTCACGTATCTCTGATTGTGTGGTGTGCGAAATGCGCGGGCCAAAATAAAAATTGGATGGTTTTGACGGGTTTAACCTACTCAGTGGACAACAGTATGGTTGAAAATGTCAATTTGTGATTTCTAGTATCGGAGTATTCGTAGATGCCTTGTCTCCCAGATAGCGGAATAATAGAGAAGAGAAGAGAAAGAAGATTTCACAACCAATGACTCCTCACACAATAGCTGATATGATTAGAGGAGCGCAGCATGTACAGCCATTCAATGTTGTAAAGATGTCGGAGGAACATTTCTATGATTTCGCCTCGGCATGCGGTATATTATTGCATGCGGGACTAGTTAAGGTCAGTTCGGCTTCTTGGAATAGAATTGTGAGGGATAAGCTGTCCATTGTACGAATAAAAGATTCATACAATGAAATGTAACCGTGGGGGGAGGGGGGGGGGAGCACGAAATTTTGAACAAGGGTAAATTCAGCTAGAATTAAAAAAAAAAAAAACTTCTTGGCGATTTTGGACTACATGGAGGTCAAATATCGCGCATTTCACCACAATATTTGTACACCATAATTATATTTCTTATAAAAATGTGCAGCTTGCTGTAAATATATAACCATTTGGTAAATACAACTTCATTTTTCATAATGTCAAACCAGTATTTTGCTTCTCCTCTCAAATTTGCCTTCATGAGTTACTCCCTTCCCCATGTCAACGACTCGAGAAGAAAATCTAAATAAGATGAAGGAATAATAAACATAAATGTGAGATATACACAATGAATTAGAAACATTTTAAGGCGAAAATAAAATGGAAGTTTTTGTACATACGAGACATGACTTTCTTCGCTTTCAGTTAAAAACAGTTGCCATAAAATGTAAAAAACAGACACACGCAAAATTACATTGAAAAACATATTTAATAACCTTGGTGGGGAACACTGATGTTAAGAAGAAACACGTCTGTGGCACTAAAGCTGAAGGACCTGCCCTGGCGTGGGTAGTCTAATGTTGAATCGGAATGGCTGGTCGTCAAGGAGGGCACAACGCAGGTTGTACGTAGATGGAGGAAAGCGATAATCGCTCAGCCGTATGAAACACGTAACTGAAGCGGTAATACAACAGTGTGACATACATTTTCTGGTCTTAAATAGAAAAAAATTGTACGTAGTCTAAAGGCAAGGACATTATAAAAGAGAATCATCATCATCAGTTATCTGCTATATTAGCAGGTCCTTTGCCTCTCCATTTTCTGCGATCCTTTGCTTTCTTCTTAAGGCTGCTGTATGTTGTACCGTCCATCATGTCATCCAGTATCTGTAATCTCTTCCTTCCTCGCTTCCTTTTCTCTTCTACATAACCTTCTAAAACTGTTTTTATCAGTCCGTCATTCTTTCTTAATATATGCCCAATCCAATTTCTTTTTCTTTTCTTTATTACATCTAGTAACTGTCTTCTCTCTCCCACTCTTCTCAGTACCTCCTCATTTTTTACTCTGTCCATTCAACTTATTCTTTCCATCTTCCGCCATGTCCAGATCTCAAAAGCCTCCAGCCTTTCTCTGTCTTTTTTCCTCATAGTCCATGTTTCAGCGCCATATAGAAAAGCACTCCATGCAAGACATTTTATGAGTCTCTTTCTGAGTTCTCTGTCCAGGCCGCTGCAGAAGATTCTCCTTTTCTTATAAAACGCCTCTTTTGCCATTGCTATCCTTGTTTTAATTTCTGTGGTGCACTTCCAGTCGGTGTCTATCCTGCTTGCAAGATACTTAAAATTTTTCACCTGTTCTAGTGTTTCTCCATTCAGCATAATTTTTATTTCCTTATTTCCTCCTAGTGCCAATACTTTTGTTTTATTTGTGTTAATTTTCATTCCATATTTTTTTCCGTTAGTTGCAATGGTGTCCACCAAATCCTGTGGCTAGAAGAACCACGTCATCAGCAAAGCTCAAACACCCTACTCTTCTTCCTCCAATTTCTACTCCTTTGTCATCTAATGAGCATTGGTCAATCATATTTTCCAAGTAGAGGTTGAAAAGAGTAGGTGATAAACAGCATCCTTGTCTTACTCCTTTTCCGTCTGATCCAGTTTGTACTTTCTCCTCTCACTTTAACTGAAACTTTTTGATTAAGATATAATGAATTTATAAGTCTTCTGGTTTTCCAGTCCACTCCCTTTCCCTCATTATAGTAGCCAGCTTGTCCCAAACCAAAAGAGAATACAAAACGAATAAAATAATTTTCCTTTAAAATGACTACGACAATATGTAGCACAAACGAATAAAATGATTAATTGCAAAAATATGTGCTGAGGCAAAATAAGAAACTTTAACAAGGTATTGTTAAGTGCAAAGAAGAAAAATATTCTTGTGTTTACATGTATAACCAGAATACCGCACCGTCTGCATTCTAGCGGTAAGGAAATACAGGGACCGCTAAGTAAAGTTTTTTTTGTAAACCTTTATTTGTGAAGAAAGCAATGTTGCGTCCCCATTTCTAAACCAACAGATGCTGAATCATGTGCGATAATAAAGTGCGTTGGTCCCGCTCTGAACCTCCTGCAAGCAGTTATTTGCCTTGGCGTTCAAAATGGCTCTGAGCACTATGGGACTTAACTTCTGAGGTCATCAGTCCTCTAGAACTTAGGACTACTTAAACCTCACTAATCTAAGGACATCACACACACCCATTCCCGAGGCAAGATTTGAACTCTCGACCGTAGCAGTCGCGCGGTTCCAGACTATAGCGCCTAGAACCTCTCGGCCACCCCGGCCGGCACATTGACGTTCATTGATAGAGTTGTTGGTTGTCCAGATAATGGATAACGTGTCAGATTCTGTTCTGAATTGGGGAGGGATCTGGTGATCTTGCTGGCGAAGGTAGAGCTTGACAAGCACGAAGAAAAAACGAGAAACTCTTGCTGTGTGCTGGCGGGCATTATCTTGCTGAAACGTAAACCCAGGATGGCTTTCCACGAATGGCAACTGAACGGGGCATAAAATGTTGTCGACATACCGCGGTGCTTTAAGAGTGCCGCAAATGACAACCAACGGGGCCCTGCTATGAAGTGAAGTGGCTCCCCAGACTTTCACTCTTGGCTGACAGTCAGTTCGAAGCGAGACTGATCAATGAAGAATTTGTTTTGAGTCATCAGTCCTCTGACTGGTTTCATGCGATCGACACGAATTCCTCTACTGTGCCAATCTCTTAGTCTCAATTATGTACTCCATATCCTCAATTATTTGCTGAATGGATTCCAATCTCTTTCTTCTTCTAAAGGTTTTACACTCTCAGCTATCTCCAGTAGCATGGAAGTTATTCCCTGATGTCTTAACAGATGTCCTGCCACCCTGTCTACATCTGTATCTACATCTACATCCATACTCCGCAAGCCACCTGAGGGTGTGTGGTGGAGGGTACAATGAGTACCTCTATCTGCTCTCCCTTCTATTGCAGTCTCGTAATTGTTCATGGAAAGGAGCATTGTCGGTATTCCTTTGTGTGGGCTCTAATCTTTCTGATTTTATCCTCATGGTCTCTTTGAGAGATATACGTAGGAGGGAGCAATATACTGCTTGACTCCTCGGTGAAGGTATGTTCTCAAAACTTCAACAAAAGCCCGTACCGAGCTACTGAGCGTCTCTCCTGCAGAGTCTTCCACTGGAGTTTATCTATCATCTCCGTAACGCTTTCGCGATTGCTAAATAATCCTGTAACGAAGCGCGCTGCTCTCCGTTGGATCTTCTCTATCTCTTCTATCAACACTATCTGGTACGGATCCCACACTGCTGAGCAGTAGTCAAGCAGTGGGCGAACAAGCGTACTGTAACCTACTTCCTTTGTTTTCGGATTGCATTTCCTTAGGATTCTTCCAATGAATCTCATTCTGGCATCTGCTTTACCGACGATCATTATATGATCATTCCATTTTAAATCACTCCTAATGCGTACTCTCAGATAATTTATGGAATTAACTGCTTCCATTTGTTGACCTGCTATATTGTAGCTAAATGATAAAGGATCTTTCTTTCTATGTATTCGTAGCACATTACACTTGTGTACATTGAGATTCAATTGCCATTCCCTGCACCATGCGCCAATTCGCTGCAGATCCTCCTGCATTTCAGTACAATTTTCCATTGTTACAACCTCTCGATATACCACAGCATCATCCGCAAAAAGCCTCAGTGAACTTCCGATGTCATCCACAAGGTCATTTATGTATATTGTGAACAGCAATGGTCCTACGACACTCCCCTGCGGCACACCTGAAATCACTCTTACTTCGGAAGTCTTCTCTCCACTGAGAAAGACATGCTGCGTTCTGTTATCTAGGAACTCTTCAATCCAATCACACAATTGGTCTGATAGTCCATATGCTCTTACTTTGTTCATTAAACGACTGTGGGGAACTGTATCGAACGCCTTGCGGAAGTCAAGAAACACGGCATCTACCTGGGAACCCGTGTCTACGGCCCTCTGAGTCTCTTGGACGAATAGCGCGAGCTGGGTTTCACACGATCGTCTTTTTCGAAACACATGCTGATTCCTACAGAGTAGATTTCTAGTCTCCATAAAAGTCATTATACTCGAACATAATACGTGTTCCAAAAATCTACAACTGATCGACGTTAGAGATATAGGTCTATAGTTCTGCACATCTATTCCACGTCCCTTCTTCAAAACGGGGATGACCTGTGCCCTTTTCCAATCCTTTGGAACGCTGCGCTCTTCTAGAGACTTACGGTACACCGCTGCAAGAAGAGGGGCAAGTTCCTTCGCGTACTATGTGTAAAATCGAACTGGTATCCCATCAGGTCCATCGGCCTTTCCTCGTTTGAGCGATTTTAATTTATTTTTCTATCCCTCTGTCATCTCTTCTTTTTCGTAGTGTTTTCCATCTATTCCTCTCCTCACCGATTCTGTGCAGATCCTCATCATTGCATACATTATCAGTCAACCTAATTTTCAACAGTCTTCTCTAGCACCACATATCAAACGCTTCGAGTCCTTTCTGTTCTGATTTTCCAACAGCCGATGTTTCACTACCATACAATGCCGTCCTCCCAACGTAAATTTTCAGAATTTTTTTCCTGAAATTTTGACATTTGTTTGATATTAGCAGTCTTTTCTTGCCCAGGATGGCACTTTTTGTCAGTTCTAATCTGTTTCTTATATTCTCTTTGCTCTGTCCGTCATGGGTTAGTTTGCTCCAAGGTAGCAGAATTCCTTAACTTCATCTACTTCGTGATCATCGACCCTGATGTTAAGTTTCTCACTGCTCTCATTTCTGCTACTTCTCATTACTTTCGTCTTTCTTCGATATGCTCTCAATCCAAATTCTGGACTCATTTAGACTGTTCATTCCATTCAGCAGATCGTGTAATTCTTCTTCACTTTCATTGAGGACAGCATTGACATCAGCGAATCTTATCGTTGATGTCCTTTCTCCTTGAACTTAAATCCCACTCTTGAACGTTTCTTCTATTGTGGCTAAGTACCCTCTGTCAACCATTTTACAGTGTTGTCCAGGTAATACATACAAATGCAGATGTAGATACATGGTTGAGATACGATCTGTTTATTGCAGGCGTGCAAAGGTCGAACCAGGGACCCTGGCGCCATTGTCCGAAACTGCATCGGTGACTCAACAGATGCTGCTGCAGTTATCCCAGCCAGCTTCCAGGTGCCATCGTTCGCTGACTTCCTCATCGCCTACTCCACATTCGAAGGTGTGGTACAATGTCAACTACTAGAACATCTGTTCTTTTTTTTTAATTTTTATTAAGAGTAATCAGTTTACCAAACATACATCTATTCTATGCAGCTCAATTCTGCCCATCTATAAATGCTACGCGAATGATAGAACTTAAAAAAAAAAATTGCGTCTGTACTGCTGAGAATTTGAACAGGTAAAAACACATTCATGAACTCCCACAACAACTTTGTTCAGCAGCATTTGTACATCGAATCATTGCAAATCTTTGGGAGTGGCAAATCAGGAGGGTAACATACGAGGGCTATCCACAAAGTACATTACGTTTTCATTTGTGTCCGTTAGGGGCGGGGCTAGCGCGGCCATCTTGGTGTCATGGCATTCCGCCGCTCAGTCGGCATCCTGCCGTGCTAGTGAGAGGTTAGTGCTGTACTCTGTTGAGTTACTGTGACAGTTTGAAATGTCAGTGTTAATTGAAAATGCCACGAAGTGTGAAGTGCGTGTTGTAATAAGGTTTCTGACTGCAAAAAACTGTACACCGATAGAAATCTATCGGCAGCTTTGTGAAGTGTATGGGGACAACATAATCACTGAAGGTGGAGTGCGTCAGTGGGTCATAAAATTTAAAAATGGCTGAACTAACGTTCACGACGAAGAGCGAAGTGGAAGACCCAGCATAGTGACTGCCGAACTTGTCGAAAAAGTCGATGCCGCGGTCCGTGAAAACCGTAATTTCACAATAACGGAACTCTCTATGAGTTTCCTCAAATTTCACGAAGTTTGTTGCACGAAATCATTACCGAAAAGCTAGATTACCACAAGTTTTGTGCAAGATGGATACCAAAAATCTTGACAGAGATTCACAAAAGTCAGCGAATGGCTGCAGCATTAACGTTTTTGGACGCTTACGAGAAAGATGGCGACTCATTCCTCGATCGCATCGTTACTGGTGACGAAACATGGGTTAAGCATGTGAACTGCGAGACAAAATTGCAGTCAATGCAGTGGGGGCACACAAATTCCCCCCAAAAACCCAAGAAATGCATGCAGACAATGTCGGCAAGGAAGGTGATGGCGACTGTCTTTTGGGGCAGAAAAGGTGTGATTTTTGTGGATTTCCTGGAAAGAGGCACTACAATAAACTCTCAAAGGTATTGCCAAAATCTGCACAACCTCAGAAGAGCAATACAAAACAAGCGCAGGGGAAAGTTGGGCTCAAAGATCTTGCTGATTCACGACAACGCCTGGGCCCACACGGCAAATGCCACTGGTGAAGTTCTCGAATCTTTTAAGTGGGAGTTGTTTCCTCATCCGCCGTACAGTCCCGACCTGGCACTGAGCGACTTCCACTTATTCCCAGCAATGAAGAAGTGGTTGGCTATGCAGCGTTTTGATGACGCCGCACAGCTTCAAGAAGAGGTAACCACGTGGTTGAAGGCGCAGGCGGCCGAATTTTACGACGAAGGAATTTCCAAGCTCGTCCATCAATACTATAAGTGCCTTAATTTAAATGGCAATTATGTAGAAAAGTAGTATTTAAGTGTGGCTTTCATCTGTATATAATAAAAAAAATTTCCAATA
The DNA here is from genome assembly GCF_023864275.1 of Schistocerca cancellata. Lineage (NCBI taxonomy): Eukaryota > Metazoa > Arthropoda > Insecta > Orthoptera > Acrididae > Schistocerca > Schistocerca cancellata. The sequence continues at coordinate 1,137,253,973 of NC_064626.1, read as the reverse complement.
TTTTATTTATTTTTAATTCCAAAACCTAGTGTACTTTGTGGATAGCCCTCGTATAATGCGTATTTAAGCAGCTGTACGCCCTTCTCGGTTGCCAGAATGTAGTGAAGTTGGGTGTGCTCTTTCTCCGCGTATTCACTGCTGTGGTTCAAGGTGGTTACTATTCAGAGGTATTTTCTCCCGCAAACGTCACTTAGAAATATAGGCGACGTAATTGTTTGTTAAAAGGTTCTACCTGGGCTCGCGCGGAATTTATCTAATGGGAGGAGGCATCTACCTGTTGCAGAAAATTCTTTCCGTCATAGTTTACTGTACCTGTGAATCCGTATATCGACTGTCTGGGCTCTTTGCTCCAATGATGTTCCACAGCTTATGTTTCTAAACCGAGTTATTATTAATGAAATTTTTACTTATAAAAGTTTCATTATTCATGGTCGTGTTTGTTAGTATCTTTGTAAAATTGAAAGGATGTGACTTCATAACTTGAAATTACTTTTATCTCGTTAAAATCATTCGAGGCACATTTTAGTTTACGCAAGATCACTGCTTCAGAGGTTCATTAATACTTTTGTGATGCTTTTACTAACAAAAGTTTAAAATTCAACAGAGCAGTTTTCCTTCGTCACACAATTTAAAAAAAAAAAAATGTTGTGACTCGACTTCATTGTGTTCTTCTCATTAAATCACACACAGTACATGACAAAAGTTTCTGCCGCAGTCAACGATAACATGTTCGATGCTGTGAATGGGTCGGCAGATGGACGTATATACGGTTACAATGAAACGTTTTCCTTTTTAAAACATGTACACTAATTAAGGGACAGAGACTCAGGCGAGTTCTGGCGCATCTACATTTGTGGGCTCGCTGGTCGGCTGGTAGATTTTCAGCGATCGTCGCTCTCAGGCCAGTTACGAACGAAGTACGGTATACGACGCTGCTCTCCACTGTCCCCACCTGGCGCCATGAAACAGAAAACACGAAACAGAAAACGATTACGTACTTCAGTTAATTGTTTCGGAGTTAAAACATTACAAACCTCACAGAGAAAGAAAGAAACTTACCTAATTGTCGCACTGTTTGTAACGCCGGAAATGCATATCCTCCTATTTCCATCTATTGTACTATTTTTTTTCCTTGCTTTACTACCTCAAGATATGACATTTCTGTCTCTTTGTATATTGTAATTGTTTTACTATTTGTATATTTATGCATTTATGTCGATGTATAATTGGTTTGTTTCGTAAATATTATTTGTATTTTTACGCTGGGTCTTGCCTAGGGAAAACTGCTATCGAACGATTACGTCGATAGGTCGTGTGAAGAATCAAAGTGTGTAGGATCTTTGGTAGTGTTAACTCTGCCGCATGGAGCGCGGGCTGAGAGAAGGAGTGTGGCGGGAGTAGCGAGTGGAGCAGGTGTGTTGTGTGACGCTCCCGCGAGTTGCCGCGCTTTCGGGGTTTGGCAGCATGTAATTGCGCTCGACTTGCGATGATAGTTTCTGACATGGTGTCGCGGACGGGAAACATTAACTAGCGCACGTCAAGAGCCCGTTTCGTCTGGTGACCGTGTCGAGAAGAAGGCGCGCCAACATCCAGCTTCTGCAACAGCGACGGCCGACAATGAGTGACTGTCGCCACCTCCTCGATCGACGGCTTCAAACCTTCAATCCACCAACAAGGAAGACTGGAAGCAAGTAAAGTTTTAGAACTGTATGGCAGACCTCAGCTTTTAATCTTGTTCCATTTGCCTCGCAAAATTACAGCAACTTAGCATGAACCTTTGTTGCTCATTGTCCCAATTGCATTACCAAGCAGGGTCCCTTCCTTTTCCGGAATGAACCCGAGTGTCGTTGAAATTCAGACGCCAGCATTAAAGTAACATCATTTCACTGCTTTAATCTCAAAGGTATTCATAGCTGGCTTCAATATTCAGATTACACAAGCACAAATTAAGAGTGCGAGTTTTGTTATCGTATTTTAGCTTACCTGTGACTGCAGCTCAGCTTGGTACGTACTAAATTTTACTATTGTTAATTGTTCAGAATCATTTAATTCAAGTTCAAAGTTAAATCTCTTATTTCTAAATTGCGTAGATTCAAGTAGTTTTTGAAATGATTGTTGAGGTAGTCCAAGACTAACCGTATTTTACTGAATTTCGATGTGCTTCAGAAAGAAAGCTCACTATTAACTTCAGTCACTAAATTAACTTTCGATTTTTCGGTTTTATTAATTCTTTTGCTAAATTAAGTCAGGGTGTAGCGAAATTTATTACTTCTGACAAACTTTCAGTTTTCACACTACACGTGTCAACCTTCAGTTGCCACGCTTCTAGTGCTAATTATATGTGTAATAACCTTTCTTTTTCAGTTACTGTAGTAATTGTCCTTAGGACTGGCGACCGTGATTTCCCCCAAATCTCAAATACCTAATTACCGCTAGCTAATTGTTAACGTAACGGCTGCACATTTACTTTCTTTATTAACTTTACCCCTTTTCAAAATTAATTTCCACCAGTTTCATTAGCACATTTCCTTTCATTTAGATGTAACCCTTTCCTCCCTCTTTACCGACAGGTTAACTTCGGTGACGATTGCTTTTCCAAAACTCCCATTAGGTACACGCGGTTTCATTTTTCACTGTCATTAAGGTCGGAAAGTGAGGGGGAGGTTACATGTTGAACATGGAGCTCCGTAGCAGACCGAATGTATGAATTCTCCGCCGTTACTGGTTAAAAGTAAAAAAAAAAAAAAAATTCTGTTCATTTATGCAGAAATTTGGTTCGGAACATATACACAGCGACATTGCCCAAGCGGAGCACAAAATAAGTAAATAAATAAATGGACAAGTAATTTGTGGTCAGGTTTTTGAAGGTCTATTTGTTGGCTGGTTCAATGCTGAAATTTGTTAAACTTACGTCAGAGAAGCACTCGACCCAAAGGACAGGAAAGAAGGCTCAAAAATATTATAGTTCAAGAATGCATTTGCAGATGATCAAAAAATTGAAGAGACTAACAAAAATTAGGAACCTATTAGGGAGGTGGTTCTTGATCAAACTGAAGGACTTAAAGAAAACGTAGAAAATCTTCCACATAACTGCTATGCAAAAGAAGATAGTGTATTAGTTGAAGAAAGAGCAAATGAAGAAGAATCCAATGAAAGTAGTAGTAATATTGTCTTTTCTGACATCTGTCAGTGACCTTTGAATGTCTTGGAAATCTAACAGTTGAGTCATTAAAATAATGACAAAAAACTTAAAAAGAAATATCAGCCACAGCGTGAGAATTTTTATAGGACTTGGATGGCACATTCAACTAAAAATCACAGTTTGTACTATTATTGTTGCAGTCTCTTTACCACAGGCACGAGTTTGAACAACGCATATACTCGTAAATTTGTTAAAAGTTTTCAAGCCCCACTAGAAATCTGCCAACCCTCTGCCTCGTACCTGCGTCCATTGTGTCCCGCCCTAGCTGCATCCGGACCGTCCCAATCACCTTGCTCTACCTGTTCCCTGGGCGCGGCCGAACTCCGCCCGCACAGTCCCGTCTGCCTATTAGTGTCGCTCTAGTTTTCGTAGACTTCACATCGTGCCATTGGATCTTCCCATCTCAATAGTTGTGATATGGAAGTTTCAACGACAATTCGTGGTAAGCCTAGTTGCCGCTATGAAGGTTATTCTTACACGGAAGCATTGCCGCGGAAAGCTTAAATCCAAGAATTCTACAGTGCTCTTTTCGCACCAGCATCAATATGGAGCTCTGGATGACGCAAGGTTGGAAGTACAGAGGACTCTGAACCAGGCAAAAAAGAGGACACGAGAGGAAAATACGTTTATTTCTAAAATCTATTCAGAGGAGTTAGGTAGCTTGCATAATCGAGGGTACGATATTGTGACAAAAATGCCAGAGCAGCGAACAACGAAGAGGGCGGGCAAAGTCACAGGGAAGTGAGAGGGATCCAGAGACAAGAGAAGAGACTGAACTTAAAGCAGAGCTATTAACAATGGACGATGACAGCAGTGTCCTGTTAAGCGACGATAAATCAGGAGACAGGATAATAGTTTCTTGTGGAAGAGCAGGGAGAGAGGCTCTAAGAAGTAAACGAGACTTTTTTTATGGATGGCACGTTCAAGTGCTGTAGCAAACAGTTTTCACAGATATACAGGGTGTTACAAAAAGGTATGGCCAAACTTTCAGGAAACATTCCTCACACACAAATAAAGAAAAGATGTTATGTGGACATGTGTCCGGAAACGCTTAATTTCCATGTTAGAGCTCATTTTAGTTTCGACAGTATGTACTGTACTTCCTCGATTCACCGCCAGTTGGCCCAATTGAAGGAAGGTAATGTTGACTTCGGTGCTTGTGTTGACATGCGACTCATTGCTCTACAGCACTAGCATCAAGCACATCAGTACGTAGCATCAACAGGTTAGTGTTCATCACGATCGTGGTTTTGCAGTCAGTGTAATGTTTACAAATGCGGAGTTGGCAGACGCCCATTTGATGTATGGATTAGCACGGGGCAATTGCCGTGGCGCTTTACGTTTGTATCGAGACAGATTTCCAGAACGAAGGTGTCCCGACAGGAAGACGTTCGAAGCAATTGATCGGCGTCTTAGGGAGCACGGAACATTCCAACCTATGAATCGCGACTGGGGAAGACCTAGAACGAGGAGGACACCTGCAATGGAAGAGGCAATTCTTCCTGCAGTTGACGATAACCCTAATGTCAGCGTCAGAGAAGTTGCTGCTGTACAAGGTAACGTCGACCACGTCACTGTATGGAGAGTGCTACGGGAGAACCAGTTGTTTCCGTAGCATGTACAGCGTGTGCAGGCACTATCAGCAGCTGATTGGCCTCCACGGGTACACTTCTGCGAATGGTTCATCCAACAATGTGTCAATCCTCATTTCAGTGCAAATGTTTTCTCTACGGATGAGGTTTCATTCCAACGTGATCAAATTGTAAATTTTCACAATCAGCTTGTGTGGGCTGACGAGAATCCTCACGCGATTTTGCAATCACGTCATCAACACAGAGTTTCTGTGAACGTTTGGGCTGGCATTGTTGGTGATGTCTTGATTGGGCCACATGTTCTTTCACCTACACTCAATGGAGCACGTTATCATGATTTCATACGGGATACTCTACATGTGCTGCTAGAACATGTGCCTTTACAAGTACGTCACATGTGGTTCTTGCACGATGGAGCTCCTGCACATTTCAGTCGAAGTGTTCGTACGCTTCTCAACAACAGATTCGGTGACCGATGGATTGGTAGAGGCGGACCAATTCCATGGCCTCCACGCTCTCCTGACCTCAAACCTCTTGACTTTCATTTATGGGGGCATTTGAAAGCTCTTGTCTACGTAACCCCGGTACCAAATGTAGAGACTCTTCGTGCTCATATTGTGGACGGCTGTGATACAATACGCCATTCTCCAGGGTTGCACAGCGCATCAGGGATTCCATGCAACGGAGGGTGGATGCATGTATCCTCGCTAACGAAGGACATTTTGAACATTTCCTGTAACAAAGTGTTTGAAGTCACGCTGGTACGTTCTGTTGCTGTGTGTTTCCATTCCATGATTAATGTGATTGGAAGATGCAGATTTTGGAAGTAATAAAAATGAGACTAATATCGAACCAGTTGCATTTGCATTATTAGCAAATAAAAGGAGAGAGACATACATCCGACTTTTCAGAAATGTGCTGGAAAATATTCCAGAATGGAACCCTGCAGGTGTGACTATAGATTTTGAGTCAGCAGCGATTTCTGCAATAATACATACGTTACCAACTTCCTCAGTGCATGGACGCTATTTCCAAACGAGAAAGTCTTTCTGGAGGAAAGTACAGGATCTTGGACTCACTCGAGAATATGAAGAAAATGAGGAAGTGAGACAACAAATTCGCACGTGTGCTGCGCTGGCGTTTCTACGGCCTGAAGATGTATGTGATGGCAGGCTGGAGATACATTCACAGGCACCGGATGTTCCTAGGCTGTCTGATTTTTTCGACTATTTTGTAGAGAGGTGGTTGGAAAATGAAGAAAACCCTATCAGCCTTTGGAGCTGCTACAAACGGCTCCATCGAACAACTGACCACCCCTGCGTGTTCATATTGCGATTGCAGTGGGCACGCAAACATGGGGGCTCGACCGTCGATCAATGTAAACGTGTCGGCTCTTCTGGTGAACCACATTTTTGCTACTCTAGGTCGATGGCCGCCCCCACAGACGCCGTCATCGAGGTGAACGGCGCTCGACACGTGCAGAGCGCCACGCACGCAGGCTGGTGGGATCAGTACAGGGTGATTCAAAAAGAATACCACAACTTTAAAAATGTGTATTTAATGAAAGAAACATAATATAACCTTCTGTTATACATCATTACAGAGAGTATTTAAAAAGGTTTTTTTTTTCACTCAAAAACAAGTTCAGAGATGTTCAATATGGCCCCCTCCAGACACTCGAGCAATATCAATCCGATACTCCAACTCGTTCCACACTCTCTGTGGCATATCAGGCGTAACAGTTTGGATAGCTGCTGTTATTTCTCGTTTCAAATAATCAATGGTGGCTGGGAGAGGTAGCCGAAACACCATATCCTTAACATACCCCCATAAGAAAAAATCGCAGGGGGTAAGATCAGGGCTTCTTGGAGGCCAGTGATGAAGTGCTCTGTCACGGGCTGCCTGGCGGCCGATCCATCGCCTCGGGTAGTTGACGTTCAGGTAGTTACGGACAGATAAGTGCCAATGTGGTGGCGCTCCATCCTGCTGAAATATGAATTGTTGTGCTTCTTGTTCGAGCTGAGGGAACAGCCAATTCTCTAACATCTGCAGATACTGTAGTCCAGTTACAGTAGCACCTTCGAAGAAAAAGGGACCAAAAACTTTATTGGCTGATATGGCACAGAAAACGTTCACCTTAGGCGAGTCACGTTCATACTGAGTTGTTTCCCGCGGATTCTCAGTGCCCCATATACAGACATTGTGACGGTTGACTTTCCCGTTAGTGTGGAAAGTTGCTTCATCACTAAACACAATCTTTGAAACGCTGACGCCTAGTCAACAGCGCCTCAAGCGAACAAATGTACAACTAAATGAAACTTTATAGCTCCCTTAATTCGCCGACAGATATTGCTTAGCTCTGCCTTTTGTCGTTGCAGAGTTTTAAATTCCTAAAGTTGTGGTATTCTTTTTGAATCACCCTGTATTATGCTACGGGAGACATTCTCCTGCGCTTGCATAGGACCTGTGGTAGTAACCGAGAACCCGCTGATAGCTGCGAACCACCCGCATCCCTTTATATCTTCCCCAACGGCGGTGTCATCTTTCATTAATATAATTGTCCTCAGTGGTTTGAGGAGCTTAAGACTGAACTCATGTTGAAATTTCTCCGATCAAATTCGCCTGATGTAAATCCTATGGAATCCATTTGGGTCAGTATCGGGTGCCATCGCCGCGTACGCAGATAACAGGCTCGTAATTTATTCGAATTACATGACCTGCGCGTCGACATCTAATGCCACATACCTCCATAATCCTATCAACAAACTGTCTGATCTCTGATACGCAGCATCAATGGTGTATTTCATTACAAAGACGGACAAACAAGCTGTTAAGCGGGTGGTCATAATACTTTAGCTCATCAGTGTAAAATATAGCCTGGCATTGGCAAAAAAGTCGGTTCTGGAGGAGAGAAGTATGTTTGCATCCAATATAGCTTTAAGTGTCAGGAATTCTTTTCTAAAGGTACTTGTCTGAAGCTTGCCCTTGTATGGAAGTGAAACGTAGACGATAGACAGCTCAGACAATAAGAGAAGAGCTTTTGAAATGTGATGCTATAAAAGAAAGACGAAGATTAAATGGGTAGGTCGTGTAACCAATGAGAAGGTACTGCATAGAATTGGTGAGAAAAGAAATTTGTGGCGTAACTTGACTAAAGGAAGAAATCGGTTGATAGGCGCATTGAGAACCATCAAGGAGTCATCAATTTAATACTGAAACGAAGTGGGGGCGAGCTAAAATCTGTAAAGGGAGACCAAGAGACGATTACAGTGAGCAGGTTCAAAAGGATGTAAGTTGTAATAGTTAATTGGAGATGAAGGGGCTTGCACGGAATAGAGCAGCTTGGAGAACTGTACAAACCAGTCTTTAGACTGAGGACCATAACAACAACGTTTAATTTGTTTCTAATGTTCAATTGTGATTTCACGTTTTAATGGAGTCCAATAATGGTAATAGCCGAAACTAGTTATTAAGGAATCTAAAATTTCTATCCTGATGAAATGTTTTGATAAAAAGTACAACAAGCGATCGCGGGCTCTTACTAATACTTTACGTAATTGACTGATGGAAGCAATAAGTTAGATGGTTATGGTGAGAAATAAGTCGATGCTGAAGGTAGTGGGAGAGCAAGACAACTACTGAGTGTTATTATAAGAATGAAAAGAGCCTTAGGAGGGTATGTGGAAGGTGAGGTGAAGGGTGAAGAGATTTCTAATCCTGTACGGTGTGGAGGACGGCGGAACGTACATAAGCATGAAGAAGAACCGCCTGAGAGGCGGATAAGAAATACCTGTTAATGTAGTAGTTAATGTCTGATGATACTGATGATGACTTTTCTCATAAAATGTAGAGTTAGTGTTACGTTAGAAAAGCGAGTATATGTTATTATTTCTCTAATCTCAAAAGCAACATCCAGCTATGCACAACAATGAAAGATGCTTTCTTATATTATGAGATGGGTAGTAGAGATACTATTATTATTGGTATTCGGTTATACCTATTTCTTTACACAATTGTATGATATACTGCAATATAGTTATATAACTTCATTTTATTATCAGTTGTTAGTCTAGAAGCGGTACGTGCATTAACAGAAACATGACCGGGACTGATCATTTCAGTGGAGGTGTATTCGCATATTACATCACTCCAAACGGAATAAGACAATGAAGCAATAAAAGAGGGAAGTAATTGAAACTTTGGTTGACCAGGTTATTTTTTGTAACTCTTTATAGTTACCAATAAACAACTTAAAAAAAAGTTACGATTCGTAGAATGGGTTTGATTTCATTGGTCCATCATTTCACAGGCCTCTTAGCGATGGACACTTTCATTGCTCCATCATATGACAGGCTTTATAGTGAGGAACACATTCATTGGACTGTCAGACGATGGCCATTGCTGCGAGGGAACGCTTTTGTTGATCTGTGATATTATGCGCTTCATAGTGATGCCTGTTGTGTGCATAGTTCCGCGTAGTCAGGGCGTACACAACTTTCCCACTAGAGCGCGCCCCGCTAAGCACAACAGCGCAGGCGCAGCACTCGTCCTTCTCTGCACTACAAGATGGTGCTGCCATAGAGACGGACCAAATTCTGCTTTCGCTGATCCACGTATTAATATGTAACGCAGCCAATGAGATTGCTGCTATCATAGAAACTTTTCACCTCGCGTATCACACTTGTGCAGTGATACATGAACACACGAGGTATTATAACGAGTGTACAGACCTCCGATTTGTCAGTCTGCATTTGTCTGCATCAGTCTGTACAAGTTCTACATTTGTCTGTACCAGTCTATAGTCAAGTTTCAGTCTGCGCCCAATAAGATTACCATATTCCTGTATATCGCCAGAAGATAAATGTATAGACACTTTTGTCAAGTATCAGAGATATATGTGAGAATAAGATTAACGTACCAATACCAAAGGGACTTCAGATTGTCAATTGTAAATAGCATCCAGAACCAAGTTAAGTAATTTTTATGCTTTTTATTATTTTAATAAATGTGGGTGAAAATTAATCAAGTTCTGTTTAAAGTTGGTCACCATCAATCTGCTACTCTAAGTGTGCAAGAGGCATTTCTATCGTCTGACGTAACGGCAGAAGACAAACACGCCACGATAAGACCATGTGACATATTGCTGATACTCGCCTACTTCGTAAGAGCGACAAGTCAAATACTCTGATGGTGTGAGTACTGAACGTCTTACAGTACGCTCACCACAATGCCACACTGTGATGAATCCACAGTTAAATATGTCTTGTAATGGGGGCACTCTTTTCTTGGTACGTAGTGAGGACACAGTTTTATTGGTATGCCAAAATACAGAACTCGCAGCAAGAGCACACTGACATCAGTCCATTAATGACACATCTCATAGTGTGAGTGTGTGTATGAGTTCTTAAGGGACCAAACTACAGAGGTCATCGGTCCCTAGACTTACACATTACTTAAACTATCTTAAACTAACCAATGCTAAGAACTACACACACGCCCATGCCCGAGGGAGGGCTCCAACCCCCAGGGGGAGTGGCTGTTTCTCATAGTGAGAGCACACTTTCGTTTGTCGTATGACCGCCCTCACAACAAAATAATACTTTCATTCTTATGTGATACTATGAACCTCGTAGTGATCAGTCCTTGTACTGAGTGCGTTTGGTGATTGATTTGATTTGCACAGGGAGACAAAAACAGCAGTGGTCAAGCCCATTGTTGCCCACCTGTGATACCAGCAACGCTAACCAGTAGCATAAATATGTAGTAGGAGACCCTTTAGTAGTTCTTTATTGGACACTATTTCTTCAAGACTTAATGACACGAATATCCTGTGTCTTTCGACGTCTAACGCTTCTCATTGCAAGCTCAGGTGTCTCGCGATTACATCCCCCTCATCACAATGTTTACACTTAGGGGCTTTTTTCTCCATAGTAATACTATGTTGGTGTCTCTCAAAGTTCTCGTGGCCAGTCATTAATTATACCTTGTTCAAGTCCGGGATTACAGAACTTCTCGTGAAACTTGCCTTTGGCTTCATTAACTTGCCAAGTTTTTGCTTTTGGATCAACAATATTCTACATGTTGCCTCCTGATCCAGCTACGTAGTTTTGAATTTATCGTTGCGTTAGTATGGTTAGGGTAGGTTCTGGTCCAATAAATGTATCGTCACACCTGTCTTGGCCAGCTTATCAGCTTGTCTGTTGCCAGTTGTATCTCAGTGACCAGGGATCCACAGCAGTTTTATTCTCGTGTTTTCACCTGGTGACTAGTTTCATACACCTGTGTCCATTTTCAAACCATCCGTGCTATCCGACCGCTGTGGCCGAGCGGTTCTAGGCACTTCAGTCCGGAACCGCGCTGCTGCTACGGCCACAGGTCCGAATCCTGCCTCGGGCATGGATGTGTGTGATGTCCTTATGTTAGTTAGATTTAAGTGGTTCTAAGTCTAAGGGACTGATGACCTCAGATGTTAAGTCCCATAGTGCTTAGAGCCATTTGAACCATTTGAACCATCCGTGCTGTAAGTGTGACAAATACAGGCGATAGTCCACGAACAGAAACTGCCCCTGCAGTATTCGAAGTGGTATATGGCCGACTTAACAGCAGCAAAATACAGTACGTACTTTGCTGTTGACACAAATACACAATATAAATAACAAGAAAGTATTATAAATATGTTTTTATCTTCATAAGAAAGTATTCCAGGTATTTTCTCCGATATTCCAAAATAAAAGATCTCTTTCTCTGAAACATTCAACTAGCGACGACTGCGATTATACACTCTCACTAAGTATCGCCAAAATACCCGAGAAGTACCGTGTTAACTAATGCAGTCAAAATCAAGTCGTATCTAAATAGACGTTTCTCCAAATTTTACTTCCCAACACAATATCTGACCGTGCATTTATCCCAGTTTAGCATAGAATAACCATATTAAATAAGATTTAATGACATTGACCAAAGAAAAAAAAAATTGCTTCTAACATCAATAGACAAAAGAATACCAAAGTTGAGTGACGAACCCAAAATTTTACACGACTCTCATTCAAAGTAATCACAACCCATGTGGTTTGACAGCTACCCACCATTGAATTACCCACTATAGAATGTTAGCATCAGTAGCAAGCGACCTTCAGTCATTGGTCGACGTTTAAGAAATTAATGGCGGGCGCCCTTGTCGAAGTAGCAAAACGTTACAATACTTCTGGTAAATGTTACAGCACACGAATTTAGACACATACCCCCCAAAAGTTATAAAAAATATCCATGCAGCGGCTGCGGATTTAAAATGTAAAAAAAAAAAAAAATGGAAATAATTAAAAGGGAAATGGCTACTGCTAATGAAAGTCAACAATGTCTACATAGAACACTCCACTACGTGGAGAACACTTTTATTCTAAAGAAGACAAACGTTATGCGAATGTCAGCCAAAAGCAAAAGAAATTACAAATTAAAATTGTTTGCAATAATTTTGAGTCTTTGAGAGGAGAGCGCTGCTTTTAAATCTTATCTTGTGTGTTGTGACGATGGTCGCGATATCGACGGCAGCTGGCTGGTCCTGGTGAGACGCTGAGATCTGCTCCCACGGTCGTGTGATTGCTGCTGATGATTTTTCCTCGTAATCGGGCGGGCGGTGGTATTCATTAAGCTGCAAATCTGATTACAGTGGCGTTTTGCAGGCCACAGGCTGGTCGATGTAATTGTTGTTACAGATGTCCGTATGTGCACAGTTTTAATGTTTGTGGCGCACACAATTTAAGTTTATTTAAGCCACACACAGTTTATAAAACTTGCCGACCGCGAATTCTGTAGAAAATCAATTCGTATTACGAGTGCCGCGATCGCGAAAAGCCGTCCTGGGCTGGAATGTACTCACACACAATAGACAGTTCGCCTAAGTTCAGAACGACTGTTACTGATTTACCAGAAGTATTGTAATGTTTTGCTACTTGGACAAGGGCGCCCGCCATAAATACGTAAGTTCACAGTACTTGAGTGTACGAAAACACAGTCAAAATACAAGCGCAGTTCAATTCATAGACACAGAGCTACAATACCGTCCATTCTCGGTTGCATTGTCATAGTTACTTCCTCTCACGGCACAGTCTCAGTATTTACTTCGCCCAGTTTCTACTCTCACTATTATCATATCACGTCCTGGCATAAAACAGTCATTAAAAACGTACATCGCTTGCCACTAAACTCAATCTTCATCAGCTCGTAAAAGTCTCGACTCCCACAGTGAAACATGTGTCAGCCTCTCTAGCTACCCAGCAACACACCCCCGCTTTGTTCGATCGACTATCGATATTGCTCTCTCTCAATACTCTCGCCCGCAGTTTATACAACATCAAAGTAAATTACATATATCTTTACACAACTATTTTCTACCAAACTTATTACAGTAAACGATAAACAAAAAAATTAAAGCTTTCCACAATCAATAAACTCTAAACATATTTATCTACTTACAAAAAAGAAATAATTTCCAGTTACATATTACATCTAGAAAACAACTTTTATCTCTATATTACAGGACAAACGAAAAATGCGCTACAACATCAAAGAGATATGAACAGACGGAAAAAAGGAAAAAAAAACATGGTAAATACATATCTATCGCAAATAACGATGTCTTCACAAACTGCTCACTACTATGCCGCAAATAAGAAGTACGTCAATCACAGATAAAATTAAACACAGAGACAAGGATCTTATTCGCAACTCATGGAGTTCGCTCATTCGTCTTTGTCCTAGCACAGGAAAGGTGAATTAATTACAACAGCAGAAAAAATATGAGATCGTTACAACTTTCATTGATCCCTCATATGGCAGGCTTTGTATCGAAGGCATGCTTACATTGATCGGTGGTTTTATGGGCCTTGCGCTGAGTACACACTTTGAGGCACCTTATCTACCGTGTGAGGGCTCTAGTGTGAGCATGCTTTCATTGGTATGTTGCATAACAGGTCCAATAGTGAAGGCATACTTTCGTTTGTCTGTGATGTTATGCGCCTTGTGATTTCTGTGATCCATCACAGCATGCCTCGTAGTGAGGGCAACCCTACATTGGCCTGGGTTATGATGGGCTTTATATCGAGGACATGCTTTCATTTGTCCATCAGACGATGGGCTATATGGGGTGGGTGCGCACTTTCTGCAAAACTTCACGCGCGCACTTTGCTCCATACTTCTCGGAAGTACCCAAAACCGCAACCACGTTTCACTTAGCATTGCAGTACGGCATTTTTCGGTCGACACAATTATCTGAGTTCGGCAAAATCGTAGTGTCAGCCTTGTTCACCCTTCGCTACTTGTTCGTGGTATGAAGGACGTTCACAGGTCCAGTGACTGCACAAAAAAAGAAAGTCTAGCGATCTGTCGTCAGAAGCCTTTGAAACGAATAGGAACGACAGAAGAGAGGGATGAGAATTCTCAGTTCCCATAACTGACGGGTACTGCACATGTGCTATGAAACGGTGTTACAGTTCCTTGCAGCAAAAATGTAAATACTTAGTAGACAATGAAAGAACAAAAACTTACAACAGTCTACAGACTGGAGTCATTGTTCTGCACATAAAGAAGCGCTTTGTGATGAACTTGCATGCATAGAGCATTTGAAGAAGTTGGAGGTATGAACAGTAAAATTTCTGAAGTCGCACTCATTACTCCACCGTCAGCTGCAATTTTTTTTAATGGAACTGAATGAAAATTATGGAGACTCCATATTTTACTGAAAAGTATGTTCCAAGAGGCACACTTGGAGCGATTTTCCGATTTAGAAGCCCCTATTGATAATTTTATTAAGGAAAAAGGATTGCAGGAAAGAAAATTACAACATCCGAACTGGATTGGAGACTTCAGATTTTAAGTGGACTTGACTGCACACTGCCCACAGTAAACTATTGCAAGGTGACTTCTCTCTAATTTGATGGGGATGCATTTAAAAGAAAACCGTCTCGCAGAAGGGACACATTCTGACAAAGACAGCCCTCTCCCCTAAGACCGTTGGCATTAAGGAACGCAAGGTTCGAAGAATTTATTGTGACCTTGAAAGAATTTTAAGGATAGTTTCCTAAACGTTTTGAGGACACTGGTCTTTTATCTGGTTTCAAGCTGTTTTCTGGACCGTTTGCTGTTCCAGTTGAAAGCGCCCCTGTGGGTGTTCAGATGCAACTGTTTGATCTGCAAGGTAATTCCGGTTTTGAAGACAAATATCCTTAATTTTAACAACGTTTAGAGCCTCTACATTGTTTTCTTGAGGCAGAGTTTCCACGTCTCCATAATGGGGCTGCAAATGTGCTACAATATTTGGATCAAAACATGTGTATGAAAAACGTATTTTCGATTATGACACCAAATAAATCACCATTACATGGCAACCTGAGTGTGAAAATCTGTGATATTGTCTGAGTCTGTCCGTAAGCCGACAGTTCGTATCAGAAAAAAAAATATCTGATGTGTTCAGAGCACCAAAAATAATTAAATTACACTGAAAATTTAATTGTTGTAGCTATGTCGTTGAGAAATGTGAGATATAAAACCAAGTCGTATGCAGTGCGACTGGACTGCCATTCAAATTGACTTCTTCGCCGTTTCCCCCCTTTTCCCCTCCTAGCGATCAGACAGCGTAGCGTGGTGGTGTGGGAAATGTGCCGGCCAGGTTGAGAACTGTGACACTCCTGTCAGGGCACGGCGCGTGAGCCGGGTTCTTTGCCGCGCTGGCTTAAAAGTTACGTACAGTGCCTCTCGTAAGTTTTGGGACAAACATTGTTCACAGTATGTCTGGGTATGAATGAATTTAGGGTAGTTAATACTGAAATAAAGATGTACGTCGTCAAGTCGTACATGTGACTATGGGCGATGAAAGTGCAATCACGTATATTTGCTTGCTTACAGCAGAAAAAGGCCCGTTTATTACTGCGTGTTATGAAACTCTGTACTTCAAAAGTTTTGGGACAAATGCTGGCAACAGTGCCAGTGTGCATATCTCTGTTATTCGTTACTTCCTGCGATGTCGAGAGCTCAAAGGAAACACAAGTGTGTTTGTACAAAATGGTACATAGAGGTAAAAACAGCACTTTTGAACAGTTACTAACATTCCACGACGAAAAGGAAACAACGTGCCAAGAAATACCAACGTTACTGAATATGAGGAAAAGTACTATAGGGAAGATCGTCCGTCGATATAAATATGAAGACAGGATAGAAAATCTCCCACGGACAGGCCGTCCAACGATATTTGTGAGGAGAGAAGAGAGGGCAATAGTGCAGAAGGTTAAGCAAGATCCACGAATCACAGCTACACAAATTGCCATTGAGGCTGAGGAAGAGTTTGGGGAGATGGCCAGTCCTAGCAAAATCAGACGACTACTGTACAGAGAAAATTACCAGGGGCGAATTGCAAGAAGGAAGCCTTACATCAGTCTTGCCAGTAGGAAGAAGAGGCTGTTATTGGCAAGGAAACACATCAACAAGATCATGGAGAGGTGGAGTCAAGTAATTTTTTTGGATGAATCAAAAGTTTAACATGTCGGGACCCGATGGACGAATAACGGTCCGGCAGCAGCCCAACAAAGAGCTGGAAGGAAGAACTGTGCAATCCACAGTGAAATATGGCAGGTGCCAGTTATAGTTTGGAGTTGTATGTTGGCCCAGGGAGTGAGTGAGCTGGTCTTCATCGACGTAACAATGGATAAAGATGTATACCTGCAGATTCTAAGGAACAATTTGAAGAAGAGCGCAGAAAATATGGGAACTGGAAACTGTTTCAAATTTTATATGGACAACGACCCCAAACATACCGCCTATATTTGTACGGTTGTGGCTCCTGTACGACTGTCCGAAAGATGTCATCCTCCTCCACAAAGTCCGGACACGAATCCTATAGGTAATTTATGTGATGCTTTAGAAAGAAATATTGGAAAAGTCGCCCTACGGTCCTAACAAGACGTCAGGAGAAGACTGCAAGAAGAATGGAAAAATCTAAGTATTTCGTACTTACAGAAGCTTGTACAAAGCATGCGAAAACAGCTGAAACAAATGTTACAACGTCACGGTGGAAGTACAAAGTACTAACTCCTCATTATTTCCTGGTTTTTAGTTTATTTCAGCACTTCGTTCCAAAACTTTTGCGCCGGAAATCACATATTATTTCGCATAAATATGAAATTATTTGTATTTTGTGGGTCATTAAATGATGTAAAATTTGCAATTTACTGCTCTGTCAATTTCATTCTGTCTGTTGAAATAGCAAGCATAATATGTTTAAGTAGCGTGACACGCACCTGCCTCACGCTTACGTCGGTGATTTTGTGATTTCGCAGGTCTGTACTCCTTCCGCCATCCCACTAATGGCTCTTGGTTCATCCAGACGCTGTGTACTCAGCTGGGAAAGCACGCGGGCGACAAGGACGTTGTGTCGCTGCTAACTGACGTGAACCGCATCGTGGGCCAGGAGTTCCGCTCCAGCGACCCGTCCGAGCCGTGTATGGACGGCTTGGTGCAGGGCCCCTGCTTCATCTCCTCCCTCACACGCCGGGTACACCTGTGGCCGCCTGTCGCAGCTGCCCCGGACGCCTTGCCTAATGTGGAATAACTCCAACTTCCATCTTTTCTTTCATCTGATTTTCTTGGAACTAAGTCTTTAACTTAAATAAAACCTTCTGATTATATTGTCATGGTGTAATTGTTCCAATATTTCGGTTGCTTTTGCTGATGGATATGCAAAAAGCTGGTGATTTCTCATACTGGGGAACAATCAAGAATGGGGTGCCGCAAGGTTCGGTCCTGGGTTCTCTGCTGTTCTTAATGTATATTAATGACTTCCTATTCTATATTCACGAAGATGCAAAGCTGGTACTTTTTGCCGATGATACAAGTATAGCTATCACACCCGACAGACAATAATTAACTGGTGAAATTGTAAACAATGTTTTCCAGAAAATCATTAAGTGGTTCTCTGCAAATGGGCTCTCATTAAACTTTGACAAAACGCAGTACATACAGTTCCACACTGTAAATGGAATGACACCATTAATAAATATAGACTTCGATCAGAAATCGTTAGCTAAGGTAGAATATTCAAAATTTCTAGGTGTATGCATTGATGAGGGGTTGAACTGGAAAAGGCACATTGAGGATGTGCTGAAACGTTTGAGTTCAGCTACTTATCCTATTAGGGTCATTGCAAATTTTGCCGATGTACATCTCAGTAAATTAGCTTACCACTCCTATTTTCAAACTCTGCTTTCGTATAGCAACATATTCTGGGGTAATTCATCATTGAGTAAAAGAGTGTTCATTGCACAAAAGTGTGTAATCAGAATAATTGCTGGAACTCATCCAAGAACATCCTGCAGACACTTATTTAAAGAGCTAGAGATTTTCACTGTAGCCTCAGAAAATATACAGGGCTATTACAAATGATTGAAGCGATTTCATAAATTCACTGTAGCTCCATTCATTGATATATGGTCACGACACACTACAGATACGTAGAAAAACTCTACAGTTTTGTTCGGCTGAAGCCGCACTTCAGGTTTCTGCCGCCAGAGCACACGAGAGCGCAGTGAGACAAAATGGCGACAGGAGCCGAGAAAGCGTATGTCGTGCTTGAAATGCACTCACATCAGTCAGTCATAACAGTACAACGAAACTTCAGGACGAAGGTCAACAAAGATCCACCAACTGCTAACTCCATTCGGCGATGGTATGCGCAGCTGAAAGCTTCTGGATGCCTCTGTAAGGGGTAATCAACGGGTCGGCCTGCAGTGAGGGAAGAAACGGTTGAACGCATGCGGGCAAGTTTCACGCGTAGCCCGCGGAAGTCGACGAATAAAGCAAGCAAGGAGCTAAACGTACCACAGCCGACGGTTTGGAAAATCTTATGGAAAAGGCTAAAGCAGAAGCCTTACCGTTTACAATTGCCACAAGCCCTGACACCCGATGACAAAGTCAAACGCTTTGAATTTTCGGCGCGGTTGCAACAGCTCATGGAAGAGGATGCATTCAGTGCGAAACTTGTTTTCAGTGATGAAGCAACATTTTTTCTTAATGGTGAAGTGATCAGACACAATGTGCGAATCTGGGTGGTAGAGAATCCTCACATCCTTACGCATTCGTGCAGCAAATTCGCAGTTCACCAAAAGTTAACGTGTTTTGTGCAATCTCACGGTTTAAAGTTTACAGCCCCTTTTTCTTCTGCGAAAAAAACGTTACAGAACACGTGTATCTGAACATGCTGGAAAATTGGCTCATGCCACAACTAGAGACCGACAGCGCCAACTTCATCTTTCAACAGGATGGTGCTCCACCGCACTTCCATCATGATGTTCGGCATTTCTTAAACAGGAGATTGGAAAACCGATGGATCGGTCGTGGTGGAGATCATGATCAGCAATTCATGTCATGGCCTTCACGCTCTCCCGACTTAACCCCACGCGATTTCTTTCTGTGGGCTTATGTGAAAGATTCAGTGTTTAAACCTCCTCTACCAAGAAACGTGCCAGAACAGCGAGCTCGCATCAACGATGCTTTCGAACTCATTGATGGGGACATGCTGCGCCGAGTGTGGGAGGAACTTGATTATCGGCTTGATGTCTGCCGAATCACTAAAGGGGCACATATCGAACATTTGTGAATGTCTAAAAACACTTTTTGAGTTTTCGTATGTGTGTGCAAAGCATTGTGAAAATATCTCAAATAATAAAGTTATTGTAGAGCTGTGAAATCGCTTCAATCATTTGTAATAACCCTGTATATTCATTTATGAAATTTGTTATTAACAATCCGAATGAATTCAAAAGTAATAGCAGTGTACTTGGCTACAACACTAGGAGAAAGGATGATCCTCACTACTTAATGTCAAATCTAACTTTGGCTCAGAAGGTGGTAAATTATGCTGCCACAGAAGTCTTGGGTCACTTCCCTAATACCATCAAAAGTCTGACAGATATAGCATTTAAAAGGAAATTAAAAGAATTTCTTAATGGCAACTCCTTCTACTCGTTAGATGAATTTTTGGATATAGTAAGTGGGTAATTTCCCCAATCCCCACAAAAAAATTAAAATTAAAAATATTAAGTGTCATGTAATATTTTGTGTAATGTAATATCTGGTATAGACATCTTTTATTAACCTGACACGTTCCACATCATTACGAAGTGCCGTATTCATGATCTATGGAACAAGTACTAATCTAATCTAATCTAATCTGATCTATATAAATGATAATGTCTGGTTTGAATTATTCTGCTTTACAAAGTTATGTGACTACATTAATCAATTATTCAGCCAACTTGTCATTTTGAATTCCAGTTCAGTCACAATCCTGCAATGCATTGCCTGCAATACCACTTTCTCATCAATATCATTCAGAAATTTGATTTGGTTTAGTATATCCTACAACTTAAAATCTTCAATACTTATTATTGACTGTCATGTAAAATCCTTTTATTTCAAAAAGACAGTTTATTACTAAAATAAACTCAAAATTACGATGTACTTTACAAAAAAAAGTGTGTGAAATCTTATGGGACTTAACTGCTAAGGTCATCTGTCCCTAAGCTTACACATTACTTAACCTAAATTATCCTAAGGACAAACACACACACCCATGCCCGAGAGAGGACTCGAACCTCCGCCGGGACCAGCCGCACAGTCCATGACTGCAGCGCCTGAGACCGCTCGGCTAATTCCGCGCGGCAACGTATTTTACAGTTCGTAGCGGTTTCACCAAAGGAATTAAAGGTCTGGGAGAGGTTCCCCGAAATCGTTATCAGTCTGTTAGAGACGGCGAAGGGATCTGGAAGAGCATTTGAATGGAATTAACACTAAAATACGTTCATTCTGTTGATGGCCGTTTATCATTCCTTCTATGATTTAGGTTGGTGCATAAATTCGTAAAGTTTTTGTTTTGCATGTTGGTATCATGGTTGCTATGTAATTATTTATCGATTGGCATTTCTTATTTGTAGTTCACTGTTGCTATTTCAGTTTACATATTGTCATTCTGTCATTCGTAGTAGTCAGGGGAACTACGGAGGTTAGACAATGGAGTGCCAAGTGGAGAAATTGGAACACCTCCGACATATTCTTCTGTTTGAGTTCAATAGAGGGATGACAGCAGCAGAGGCAGCCAGAAAGATTTGCGCTTGGCATGGGGATAATACCTGTGGATAATGTATGGCAATAAAATGGTTTTCTCGAATTAAGGAGGATCGTTTTGACATTTGAGACTTTCCACCTTCAGGGTTTGACGAAGATCGTTTAAGAACATTAACTTAATCTACAGTGATACACATCAATGTACTCTAGAACTGCAAAATGTGATGAACAGTGATCATTCCACCATCGTGTGACTTCTGCATGCAATGGGGAAGGTTCAAAAATCGGGTGTATGGGTATCGCATGCTCTAAGCCAAAATCACAAAAAATAGTTGGTTGCCTTGAGTGCATCTCTACTTGTTCGTCATCAACTGGCTTGTCGATAACACCGACCATCCCTATCCTGTATCGTTACTGGTGATGGGGAACTTAATCTTTACGCTAGCGTAAGGAAGAGAAAGGAATGGTTGAGGACAATCCGGCCGCTGTGACCGAGCGGTTCTAGGCGCTTCAGTCTGGAACCGCGCTGCTGCTACGGTCGCAGGTTCGAATCTTGCCTCGGGCATGGATGAGTGTGATGTCCTTAGGTCAGTTAGGTTTAAGTAGTTCTAAGTTCTAGGGTACTGATGACCTCAGATAGTGCTCAGAGCCATCTGAACCATTTGTTGAGGACAAACAAACCAGCAAATCCGCCCACAGAGACCTGCGCGCATCTACGAAAGATAGTTTTATGCATCTGGTGGAAAAGCGACAGCGCAGTGTACTACGAATTGCTTTCACGAGGTGTAACCATCATATCTGACATTTATTGTCAACAACTGAGACGTCTTGCTGACACAGCCCAAGAATAACGACCAGTATGACTGCGTAAAGTGAAGCTACTCCACGATAACGCCCATTCTGCAAGACTGAGAAAAACCCCAAGGAGCTATGTTGGGAAGTCATTCCACACCCACCTTCTTAGGCCGATCTTGCGCCCTCGGGTTTTCATCTTTTCCGGTCTCTATCGAACATCTTTCAAAAAATTTCCTTTCCAAATCAAAATGGGCTCCGAACGTGGCTCGACGAGATCTTCGCTTCGTAACCATTTGATTTCTACAGTTGTAGAATCGAAATATACCGCAGCGTTGGCAGTATGTTGTAGATAGTGATGGAGAATATATTATTAATCACTAAAGTCTCTGTTATGTTTATTTGTTGTGTTTATTAACAAGATGGAAAAACTCAACGAATTTACACACCAATCCAATAAGACACAACAATCAACAGGATTGAGGCTCACTTTTAAGCCATCCTCACCCGGTACGTGTTCCTCATCGGGACACATGCTGGACATAGTTTCCATCGTGGCTGGTGCACATTCAGAAACAAACTGGTGCATCACGTGGAACATGCTTCTCATCGTGATATGTGTCCTCAGTGTATCACGCTCTTTGTTTACGAAAATGGACTCGCATATAATTTCTACGGTAGATTTATTAAAATCCATCGGCTTGTAGGGAAGCAGCTTACTCATGCCATATAGAATTCATATGCTTTCCATTGTGTGCCAGCGTAGTCCGCTCTAACTAGTTATGACATCACGAATGTTATGCAATACCTTTAAGTAAATCAAATAATCTGGAAACTCAATAGGTGTCAGGAGTAATGCTAAAATAATAATATGTTAAGTTTCATTTTAGTTACTTCAACAGTTTTAGAAATTTCGACATTTTATGTAAAAATCATTGACGCTACAGGAAGGAGCTAGAAACTTCAAAATTTATATTCGGATTCCTTTTTCATTGTAATTTAATGAGAACAGCATGCTGGATCTCACATAGTAATATTTTGGTTGAAATTCATGATTTTTGTGTCCTAAATGTACGGAATCAAGATAAGTAAGTGATTAGATAAAGCTAGGATGTTTAGATTTATGTGGAATGGAGATACGCTATAATAACAAAGATGTGAGAAGTTTCCAAAAGGTAGCTATAAAACTATAGCTGTAGCATCTCTCGAAAGGGCAAGTTCAGGGCTCATCTATTGCATGCAGTGCAACTAAAATAATTCTCTCGCCAAAAGTATTTAACCTAGCCACATCAGAATTTCATTACAAATACTTACCTGTGTGCTGATTGCACAATTAAACTGAGAGCTTCATTGGCCTTCAGTGACTGAAGCAATTAAATATTTAATAACTTGAAGTGGTGCTCTACTATCCCCAATGGCTATTTAGGAAGGCAAATGTTGTCGGCTGCGCCTTGGGCGGTCCGCACCACTGCTATACAAATAAGAGCGCTGCGAACTAGAGTCAGGCCCCAATTCCCTTCTAGATTTGTATCAGGGTGCACTCCACGTCGGAAGCCGTGTTTCGTCCGTGCAGTTGCAAGGAACAGCCTTGGATGCCATATTATGTAACTCGGTATGCACATAACAATGAGTTCGAATTGTGGTAAAGTGTTAATTGTGGAACGACTTCAGTGATTTATTCTCTGTTTGCGTATGTCGTATTTTTACGTGTCGCCGCAGGATATACCTTCTATCATTAATGGTGTGGCATTTGATGAGTATTAACATCAAATTTTGGCGAGCATTCACTTGAACTTTTACAACGATGACGTTTACTGAACAGTTTCGTTATCTAGGTATATCAGGATCTGCGCAATAGACTCTGAACAGCTCTGACAGTACAATAGCTGATAGTAGCATTACTTGGGTCATCACTTGTCTGGAATTTTACTCTCTATCGTTTTCGGAATATAGTGAAAATTGTTATAGTAAACTGCATTTT
This sequence comes from Schistocerca cancellata, assembly GCF_023864275.1. Classification (NCBI taxonomy): domain Eukaryota; kingdom Metazoa; phylum Arthropoda; class Insecta; order Orthoptera; family Acrididae; genus Schistocerca; species Schistocerca cancellata. The sequence goes on along the minus strand of NC_064626.1, from coordinate 1,137,230,299 downwards.
CTATGAATTCCAGACATCATCCTAAATCCTCAGAGTAATGAACTTCAATGATCAATAATTTTATTTCTCCATCAGAGTGGGCACAGTGAACTTTAATTGCAGGCATCACGTTTTTGCTAATCACTTTCTGGATGCCAACATTGTAATTAGAGAGCCTGTGTTGAGAACGGCAACTATACAAAGGAAAATAAATTTTCCACCCCTCCGCTCCACAGACTCACTTTTTCAGCCGTACTCACCCGGTACGTGTACCTCATCGGGACACACGCTGGACATAGTTTTAATCGTGGCTGGTGCACATTCAGAAACAAACTGTTGCATCATGTGGAACATGCTTCTTATCGTAATATGGGTCCTTAGTGTATCACACTGTTTATGAAAATGGAGTCACATATAATTGCTACGTTAGTTTTATTAAAACCCATCTTTCCTCCCTCGACCATATGTTGGTCATGTTGTTCAATCTCTAACATACACAAATAAAAATTCAGTAGTTAAGAACATAAGGCAAAACGAAAATTGCATGACCAGTCAATAATATCAGCTTTTGAAACTTCCATTGCAAACTGTGCATTATAAATTTACAGCAGGATTCACAACAAATAAAAATTATTCCATCATTTTCAGTTTTTAGTAAAACACTAACATCATTCTATTCAGTAACAGAATGTTCAGAACATGTGAAACACAAGAGTTGTAACGAAGTGCAAAATATCCTATGGCAAGCAAGGAAGCCAATCTGTACATAAAGAGAAAAAACAAGTTTCTTAAGGCAGATAGCAGAACAAGAACAGCTGTGAGTCAGGAAGAAGAACACATTGTGATGTTTCCCATAAGACAAATGCGTTTAGTGGTAATATAGATGGAATGTTAAATACTATGGTTCTTCATAATTCAAATTGTTCTGAGATGGGAAACTCACGAATTCAGCAGCAACAGAGAAAATGATCCTATGTAGTTTTCAAGTAAGATACGATTTGAACGAACTCCCACTGTAGTTTACTATTTCTCCCATTGTGGTAAACCCAAGTAGAGTGATGGCTGTAGGACAGCAATAAGTTGGTCAGTGGTGACAGTGTTACACTGCAGAACATGTAAAGAGTTCTTCATTGCAAAAAATCTGAAATGTGGCTCATACTCCACTCCTTATGACTATCATATATATTGTCTAATTGATTGCTTTGAACAGAATAGTTCAGTTCAGCAAAATTCCAACTGTTAATACTTAAACATTTCCTGTCTTAATCTCATATTGTAATTTTAACTTGTTCTTTGATAACATATCACTAAAATCATACCAGCACAAAATTTTTAAGTGCTATGGCACTATTCTCTGCAATTTATATTGACATTTACATATGGTATTGAATAACAAATATATTACTATAATATAGTACAAGCAAATTCTTGGAGTGTAGTTCCTCAGCAGTTAACATAATTCACTCCACATATATAGAATGAAATGTCTGACCAATGTCTAATCTTTCCATTTTTCATTTGTCAAGACACTTTCAACGCCAATTTCCCACATTTACGATCACTCAAACATTAGTTAATGTATTTTTTAGTACTAACAATAACGGAATGAGGAATACAATAACCCTAATCCATGTTTCATTGTGCAACACAGTTGTTGCTTTTCCATTCACAGTAAGTGCTAACAATTTTTTATTTATTTATTGAATGATGATACAGAGCTTGGATCAAAAACATAATTTCAAAAGTATACAGTGTAAGAAATGATAAGCAAAATACAAGTCCAGATTCAAATTTTCGAAGCATTATGCTAAATTATCTATACATTACACAAGTTCTTAGATTTCTAAGTCCAATCTGTTAATGCAGTTGAGCCCTTCAGGTGATGCATGGTGGATGTCATTTATTGATCCCCCAAAAGCTCGTTTCGGTCATTCACCAACAATGTGATGAACTGCTTGCAGGGCAGCTCCACAGTCACAACCTGGAGATGTTGCCAACCCCCTTTCGTGCTTTAGATATCCGCAGCTCCCTTGTCCTGTTCGGATGCGGTTGATGGTTCTCCACTGGCGTCTGGGGAGTGTGAAACCTGGAACTCGAATGGAAGGCTTTTCAACCAGATAACCGTTGAGCATTGACGATTCTTCCCACTGACTTCTCCATACTTCGTTGATGTTAAAGTCGGAGGCTTCAAGATGTTGTGCAGTGTTATTCTGAGGTACTTTGGTGTGCTGCAGTACTTCAACGTTAGGCCTCAGAGTTTAACTTCTGGTTTATAGTCAGAGTGTCTGTTCCGTAGGTGGAATACTGAAGTAACAGTTTTCTGAGAGTTTAGGCGGAGACACCATTTCCTGAAGTATGTGTCCAGGAGATTTCGATGTTGGCAGTTAATGTGCTTTCAGCAGTGGTGAAACTGGAGCTCTGGGTTACCAATCAGATGTCATCAGCATATATGAATTTCCTTGAGGTTGTGGCTGGCAGGTCATAAATGTATAAATTGAAAAGGAGAGGGGACAATACAGATCCTTGAAGTAGTCCGTCACTTACATTGAAGACTTTGCTTCTGTTGTTATCAGAGCAAATCTGGAAAAGTCTGTTGCTTATCACGCTGCTAATTAGGTTTGTGAGTTTCTGACATTGAATGATCCTCACAAATTTTAAGAGAAGGCGTTCTCGCCATACAGTGTCGTAGGCAGCAGATAGATCCAAGAAATCAGCTATGCCTAGGCATTTCTTCTCATATCCATTTCCAAAATGGGTTGTTAATGCAAACACTTGTACATTACAGCTTCTACCAGGCATGAATCCAGCTTACTCTATGGGTATTGGTTTATTAATCGTTTCATAGATCCTGTTGTAAATAAGTCGTTCAAGTAATTTGTAAGTAATCCTTAACAGGGCTATTGGGATGTAACTTTCTACTTTTGTTGGGTCCTTGTTCGGTTTAAGGGTTGCTATTAGCTTGCTTTTCTTAAATAATGGTGGGAAATTTCCAGTGGAGAGAATTTCTGAGAAGAAGTTAGAAAGTCATTTGATAGCTGCTGGTCCATAGTGTGTGAGAAATTCAGGGTACATCCCATTGAATCCAGCTGCCTTCCCAACTTTCATGTTTGTGATGGCATCTCTTACGTCCTCTTCATTGAATGGATTGGAAAATTTAGAGAAATTTGGGGCTGCTCTTTTCTTGGCGTTGAGCTGGGTTTTGATTTCACTTCTTGTCTGCTTATCCTTTGGGCTCTTGGAATTTGAGATTAGGTGTTTGGCCAAATCATTCAGCTTGATAGCAGTTTTAGGTCTCACTGGTGCTGATAACAGACCAAGCTTTTCGACTTAAATGTGTGTGGTCGATGATTCTACAGTTTCATGGCAGATCTTCTTCCTATTCTCATCAAGTTGTGAAGCACAGATCAGGTGTATATCCTCTGTTCCAACATCCTGAATGAAAGGTAGGTGGATTCTTGGCATCGAAAACTACTTCCAAGTTTTCGGCTTCCATCCATTTACAAAGAGCTTCACCGTTCCTGTCGTTTTCACAATATCCCCATAGATTATGATGGCTGTTGAAGTAGCCCAGGAATAGAGATGGATGCTGCTGAGATAGTAGAGGAGGAATAGGTCAGTTTACTCTGGGAGGTTTATAGACATTGATCACTGTTACACTATCAATTTTTGCTGTAATTGTGAAAATATCGTTTCTGCTGCTCACTGAAACTACTTGATAATTTTTCATATTATGCTTGCGTAAATTGCAAGACCATATTTTGGATGGTTATTTGAGGCTATTAGTTTATATCCTGGTATTTTCCCTCTGCTCCTTATCTGTTGAACATCTGCTGTGTGTGTTTCTTGGAGTGCAATGACATCGACTGCATGGTTTTTCGATAGTTTGGATAGATAGTCATTTTTCGACCTCATTATTCCTTCGATGTTAAGTTGGCATATGCGAATAGATGGTCCAATTCTACAAACTTGTGCGTCCTGAGAAGGACTTTTTGGTTGTTTGCTCTGCATTCTATGACAGGGAGGTCTTTTCAGGCAGTTCAGTCTCATCCTGTTGTTGTTACTCATTTATCACCACCCAGGAGGCATGTGTGACTTAAGCCGTCAGCACACGGACCATGCATGAGAACGTTGAGCGTTGAGCGTGCCGAGTTTCTGACGTCATAGCGTGGAATAGCCCGTTCGGGAGTCTTTCCGAACATGCAGAGCAATATCTAACATGTCAGATATTCTGAGCGTGCGACTGAGCATTGACCAATCCGATGGCACAACGCCACCTACGTCACGTGCACGCCGTCTCCCTTCAGTACAGACATGTGAGGCGCCATATTGGCATTCATTTCAAGCTTATATGTATATATGTCGTTTCTGAGCACCAGCAAATTGAGAATCACTGGAAAACCCGTTGTTAACTGTTTTATTCGTTCCAATAAATAATGAGAAACATCACATTTGTGGCAAAAAAATTATTGTAACTTGCATATTATGAGAGTAGGCTATTTGAAGGCAGTGACACACTGAAGATCCACCCAAAACGCATTGTTCTTGGTACAATTTGTTATAGTTAAATTTCAATTAGTAACATAATTATTTACGATTAATATTTTCAGCAAGGGGTAAGACCTTATGGCTAAGCCCAAGGAGTTTCTTGTTGGTGTAGCGTAAGGAGTTGCGTCTCTGACCAGTAATGGAGTTTTTGTTGGGGCGGTGCTTCACGTCGTAACACTTCCAAACTTTTTTTCCTAACATTCACGTTTTTATTAGGTTCTGATACTTTATTATTAGTTTCATATAAGTATATGTTATAATATTTGATGTTATATAAATATAAGCTCACCTTTTTTTTGAGGGGTGACTTTGTTCGATTGGCTTAATCTATGAGACAGCTTGCGCTACTTGTATAAAGATATTTTGCTCCTTTTTCTTTTACGCTTCGTAATTCACACGTTGCAAAGATTCTGCTACTGGGTAGGAACAGTGATCAAGTAAGACTGACCTTGGGGTTTTACTAAAATGTGGGAATGATGAAATAATGTTTATCTTATGCAAGGGAAGGATTCCAAATTTGCACCGCACTGTTTGTAATGAAACTTTTATAAGCCTGTGTCCTTATTGATTGGACATGGTACTTTCCTTTTAGTGGACGATTAAGGAAATGTACATTTTAATAGAGCTAACGTGAGAATTTTACAAGCGCCTGTTGAGTAAACAGTGTGATTTACGAACTAGAAACATCCCCAACTGCCGATGGAGTGCGTTGCGATCGCGTATACCACGTTGGGGCCCACATACCATATGCCCAAGTCGCACCGTTCCTTAGCGTTCAGCAGCATGTTGAACTTGGCACACTCAATGTTGACGTTCGACAGCATGGTCCATGTGCCAACAGCTTTAGGGTATGTCATGGACGCGAGTAACCTTGCACCCCAGTGCTAACAATAATGGAATGAGACATGAGTGTGGTTGCGTATTACTTTGAGTGACAATATACAATAACTTGAATAAGTGACTAATACATCATATTGGCTGTGTTTTATAAGTTATTGTAACATGATGACAATTATGTTTGTGCATTATACATTGGTAAATTGGTTCATAAATGACAGATACATCATGAAAATTATTATGGTTGAGCATTATACATTGGTAATTGCTTCATAAGTATTAGATAGATCATGAGAATTATGATTGAGCATTATACATTGGTAAATTGTGAAACGTCCCCTTACAACAATTTATACACGACTATGCTTAACCTGACACACAATATTATTTAGCGCAACGCAATCTGACTATCAAAGATCCCTGCAAAAGAATGGCCCTGAGTAACATTAAACTATACCTTTCACCTTAGAAAAATTTATACACGACTGTGCTGATAAACCTCTTACACTATTTGCTTTTCAAACAGCTGAGCAAAACTGAACGTACTCAAACATTCACTAAAGTGACACACAATATTTTTAGCGCAACGCAATCTGACTATCAAAGATCCCTGCAAAAAAATGGCCCTGACTAACATTAAACTATACCTTTCACAAATGACTTACCTCACAAAAATCTTCATTACTCGAACTACTGCAATTCAGCGAGCGCCACTACTGCCAGCTAAATAAAAGATTCAAACTACGGAAGGCACTAACTACTGATACGGATAGTTAGCAAATGAAAGATATTAATAGAGAACAAACAATGTATTTACCTTAATGGTCATAATATATATATAGAAGTTCATGACAAATTACAAAACTCCGCCATCTCTCTCCCCACATCCACCACTGCTGGCGGCTCACCTCCAACTGCGCAATGCTACGCGCTGTTCACATCCAGCTGCCGCTGCCCAACACTACAATGGCAGACAACAATGCAAACTAGCCACGGACTGCACACAGCACAGCCAGTGTTTCATACAGAGCACTACGTAATGTTGCCAATAAGAAAACATAAACAGCCTACTTACATAAAGAAAACATAAACAGCCTATGTACATAGCCCCCATGCTCCCCACAAAAAATTTTACAAAATATTTTTGGGCAGTGGCCAATAAAGATTTGATAAATTTTTCATAATTACAATAACAAAGATATCAAATGCACACACTTATTTATACAATGTTGGTCAAAAGCTAAAATTTTCTCACAGTCCATAAAGACAGTCCTGATCATTCATCATAATAGTAATTACAGTTTTTTTTACAAAGTCTCATTAGTAAAAAAAATTGCACACAGAAGTAGTGCATTTCCATGCAGTCTTGAAGAAGTAGTGGTGTCCTTTCAACGGAAAGACAGTGCTGACACTTGACATGCTGACAGGTAATGGGCCACAATGGAGCAAACCCACAGCAGAGTCAGTTGAAGTTGATGAATATTGGCAGGTAGGTCATCACAGAGTAGACCCACTGTAGTCCTTGTAGAGACGGCCAGCAGCCATCTGTTGCGACTGTGCAGGTGCACATTCACCATCGAAGAGTCTTGCGGAGAATATAGCAAGTCCATAAACCACCAGTTGTGCACGCACAAAGTTTTTGGAATTGTCCTTAGAACCAGCAATGCTGTTATCCAGTCCCTTGCTGAATTATCAACACACGTGCAAACACTAGCAGTCCCTGCTTCTCACATATTGTCCATATACTATGACCAACAGAAATATGTGCAGTGAAATGTAACGTACAAGTTACTTAATTAGATGAACTGGTGTCAATTACAATCTTATAACATGAAAATACAAACTGAGGTACAAAATAAATCATTAAAGAACATAACAATACAGATAACATTTGTAGTACAGGATTTACAACAGAATAGAAATAAACATATACATCAATGTTACAGAAATTATGAGATAAGTAGATTCATAAACGATCAGAATAACTTTTGAAACATCAACTTTACAAATGAGCATTAAAACAAAACAGAATAAATAATGTCTAAGCATCTTTACAGGGTAAATAACATATTATTAATGCCAATTATATTTGAGGATAACAGTATTCCTCATCATAGTGAATGTAGCTTAGTATTAGAAAAATTCTACAACATAAGTCTTATCAGATAAACATATAAAGACAGGAAGAACATAATTAAACACGGGTACCCAAACACATAGTGGGATAACACAAAAGGAAAGGACAGGGTTTGTTTCATTGCAGTATTTTGCAAACAAAACTTTCTTTGCTTCTTGGAGATCTCCCTTCATTCATCATTATTCCCAAAAGTCCTATCTAAGCTGGCTTTCTGTATTCTGTTCACATCCTCCGTCAAAAATAGTTTTTTTCCACTGTACACAACTTTTTTGGCCAAACCATTTCTTTTTAGCTTCTCAATGCATTTCTTCCAATCCATCATAGTTAGTTTCTTATATAGTCTACCCCCTATTAAGCTAACTTAAATCTACTGAGCTCAGATGCTAAACTAAGGGACGAGGCAATGCAGCATCACATAAAACTATTAATATAAACGTCAATGACAAAAAATAGAAATGGCAAAGCAAGCAGCATAAATTACAACTAATATAAGGCACTGTGCAGGAAACAAGAAAAACTAGCTTAGAAGAGTAACACAAAGTCAAATTCAGTAACACTATGCCTGGCAAACAGCAGCAGCAAATATAAAAAATATAAAAAATATAAAACTTATATCTATACATGACAAAGCTCAAGCAGAAAAAATATTACACTAAAATGGCCATGTCTAATACCTATGTGACATCTTAACACTAGAGTGATGCATCACGAGAACTTACACTAGCAGATAAGTTACCAAATTGTAAAGAAATTATTTATGCAATTCCTGTGAAGGGAAATGTCTATTTATGTGCCCTCGTTTTCTTGGAAGTAGATCATAAATTTCTTATCGACTGGATCTGTAGGCATAAAATAACTATATTAGTACATATATTAAATTTTATTTTAACCAATGCTGCAGTGCAGCTAGAAACTTGATATTAAACAAAATGTGTAAATAAATACATAATGCAAGCCATATGGCATTTTTCTCAACTAGCAAGACAATAGCTGTGAAATGTTTCTCATCGTTTCATTAGGCATTCCAGTAAATATCATAAATTACGAGCTCCACAGTATGCTTTCAACAAGGAAATGTCAGTAGCGCGGACAATGGCCTCCCCTTTCTTTTTTTTCTACCTGTGCTTCTGACGAGGCACTCACACTAATGGCTTGTTCTCCAGGCATCTGACACACCTGGGTGCCCACGACGCATTATGTGCGGTGGTCACTTAACTTTCTTACGGAAATATTTACGACAGCAGTTTCCGCTACAGTGACAGTCTCATATAAAAATTTCACAGGTCGAGAATTTACGTTGCAAATGTGTAGAAACAAAATCCTATGAATATAACATTGTCCAAAAAATTTTCGCCTTAATTGTGATACATTCACGCATTTACACACATTTCATAACTCTTAAAGTACGACTCGTCATTGTAATAATAACATCATAACACCTCAGTCAGATCTCAAAATCGTCGTAGCTTCCTCCAATAATTTCAAAACCTAAAAAAATTCTCTGCTCATGTCAAAAGTGTCATCTGCCTCAAATGTACTTTAAAATCATGCTCCCTTACCAAATACATCATTCAAAGCTCTCATAGTATCACAATGGTTCCGAAAAAATATGAACAGTTCACACAGTACAGACAAAATACAATTTCGTAAGTGTGAAGTTACCCAACGGTGTAATTACGTAAACATGTGTCACTGACGTAGTAAAAAACATGTTTATCTCTCAGTTAAATGATCTGATAGCTGTGTAATTTGTGTTAGAGAAATATGGTACCGATGTGTAAAGTTGTATAAGCAAATACCATATTAGCTGGGGCTCCTTGTGCTTGCCAAACACATGGTACACAAAGTAAGCATGTACCCCCCTGAGGATTATTGTAATTATACCCTCAGGTGTTACAGATTACAGCAATGGAATGAAATGTATCACGGAAAACTTTCTTTGTAATTCAAAAATCTTTAAAAATAAATGTTTTAAGTAGAAAATTAATCACTGAAATGCGTGTCCTGTAGCGCTAAATGTGCATCTTGTTGTAAGATAATCTCTGTGGAAGTGTCGTAGTCATTTGCCTCCGAATGCTAAGTTCTGCAGAAGTCAATGTACTTACCTCATGATAAACAAAAGTGAAATGCTTTGCGTATAGATTTCTTAGTTATTACGCTTATTGTTGTGATGAAGAAATTACTGTGCTCTAACGTATTGTTGTGCTACAGAAAAGGCTGTCTCATTGTAGCTGTACCACAAAAGTTACTACGAAAACATGTTTTGCTTTCCAGAAAGATTCAGAAAAACCGTGCTGATATAAAACAGATACTCCGCAAAAGCAACAATGTAAATTGTGTCACACATTAGTAACGTCGTGATATAATCGTGTAGCTGTCACATTAACTAACCACTGTCTCATCTGGTATCTCACAGAAAGTACCTTAAATCCCAAATGTACAGTATTTTCAAGTAAACCAAAATGTTGCATTAAAATCTCATTAGCAGTACTGGTAAATGTTCTAATCATGCAACTAACAAGCAAGAATGTACAAACACAATTACACTGTGTCGTCTGTTCGCAATAACAATGCATTCGTAATTTCTGTTTAAATAAGTTCTCTTGGTTCTTGACTGGATATTTACCTTCAAACATTGTTGCATGGTAACAGTTTCTAAAGCATACTAGTAACGTGAAGTGAAACGTTTTATGGTAAAGACAAAGTTAAAAAGCAGATTATCTTTCAATAAACGGTTTTACATGTGAAATGTGCTGCAATCTTTTACCCTTTATAGCGCGCAGAGTTTCAACTTCAAAGCAATTATCATGTTGTATACATCGGTAAAGAATACTGGAATTTTGCTCAAGGTTAGCGTCAATGTTATTTTTCCCTGAGCCAGCGGGCGCAAGTGGCTGCCTGCGGTGCGAGTCATTGTCTGTTTCTTTGTTGGCGCGTGTCGTTCCTTGGATTAGGAGACCTAACGTCTACAAATTCGCCTTGCCAAGAGGGCTTGTCGTTTTGTCGGTAGTTTACATAGTTTCTTGTTTGTCGGTCATGTGGTGGAGAATTTCTCCCCGAATCGTAACTGTGCACTGAACTGTTGCGTCTGAAGTTATTCTGTCTCCCTTGATAATAATTGTTTTGGTTTCCATATTGTCTGTTCCTATGGTTATCTCTGTCATATTCATAGTTACTAAAGTGCGATCTTTCTCTGTAACTATTACTCTGCCAGTGGTTGTCGCATGGGTGGTGTCTGTTTTGTTCACGATTTGTATTCTGAGAATAGCCTTGTCGTGTCCAGTTATTATTTCTTTCATCGCGGAATTGCGACGGATGTGACTTATAGTGATTGTTTTCCTGTTTTCGCATCCCGCAGCTGTCTGTTTCAATTTCTAATTCTTGTAAGAGTCCCTGAAAAGCTTCAATGTCGTCTTTGCAAAGCCCTGCCAAAATAATATGTCGTAAATGTTGAGGCAGTTTGATTAAGCAAATGCGGATGAGTTCTGAGGGGCTGTATGGGTTTGAAAAATACTGATTCTTATGCAACATGTCTTCAAAATATTTCATAAGACTGGAAAATTCAGATTGTTCAAAACGTTTCATCATTATGATGCTATGTTTTACTCGGTCTTGTGTAGCTTGAGACCAATACGCTGAGAGGAAGGCATGATAAAATTCTCCTTCACTGTGACAATCGTGAATGACCGATTGCATTCTTACAGCTGGTTCATTCTCCAAGTAGCCACACATAAATTCTAATCTGTGCTCCAATGACCAGTTGGGAGGAAAACAATGAGAGAATTGATGGAGCCACGCTTGTGGATGAATGTCGTTGGCAGAGTTCTTAAACGTTTTGAATTTACGTGTACTAATGAACAGCTTATAATCAAAATCATCATTTCGGCGAGTCGCATGTCGGTCATTGTTACGTCGTTTCGGCGGTTCCATCTCAAAATTCGGTGTACCTTGCCAATTTCTTTCATAATTCCCGAAGTGCCTTGTGTTATTAATTTGTGGCTGTTCCGTATTTCTATGTCCCTCTTCCCGTATTGAAGCGCGAGTGTCCTCTGAAATACGTAATTCTTGTATTACCTGTGTCAGCTGATCTTGTACTTCCCGGATTTCTCTTTGATGTTGCGTATCAATTTGATTCAGATTTTGTTTCAGTTTCCTAATTTGTTCGCTCTCTTCTGTGTCATTAAAGACTACCGGTTTTGCGTCATTCAGATTATCATCTACCTTCGCAGATAAATTATTTAGCTGATCCGAAAGTTCAACTACTTTCTCTGATAATGAACACATTTCCTCAGTGTGTTTTTCTGAACCAAGCTTCAGAGTGTCCATTTGTGTTGAAATCGAATCTACTGTGTCCTTTAAGTTTTCCTGAGTTTTTGCAAGTTGCGTAACCGAATCGGTAGATGCAACTGAGTCAATTTTAGCCCACAAGGTCTCATGATTTTCATGAACAATGGTTTGCAGTTCTTTTATGGCTGCTTCGTGATTCTGTAATGCATTTTCATGCCGCGAAAAAATAGGTTGAAAATGCTCACAAATTTGTGTTTTTACGTCATTACACACTTTCTGACATTTCGATTCAATGTTATGTAACTCAGCAGTTAAATCCTCACGTGTTTGTTCGAGAGTTTGTTCCAATGAGTCTAACTTTTGAAGCTTTTGCTGTGTTTGTCTCTGATTTTGTTCCATTGTGTGTAACTGTTGCTGTGTTTGTCTCTGGTGTTGTTCCATTGTGTCTAACTTTTGAAGCTTTTGCTGTGTTTGTCTCTGATTTTGTTCCATTGTGTCTAACTTTTGAAGATTTTGTCCCATTTGTCTCTGATTTTGTTCCATTTGTTGCATTAATTGCAATAATAATGTATTAGTGTCTGGAATCTGTTTCTCTATGCTTTTTGGCAGTGCGTTTTCACCGGCAACATTCACATTTTGACAAGCATAAAATGTGTCTTGACTCATTTGAGAAAACGGTGAGGACCCAAAACCTGAATCTACAGTATTTGCAAAATTGTGTCCTATCTTTTCGGATTCCTGAGGCGAGCTGTTGCCGACCGATCGATCGATAATGCTTCCCTGTTCACTACCTGTTTGACTGTCTACACCATTATTTGCCGCCTGCTCCATCTCCCTATGCACAATTACCAAATTACTACTTGGAACGTCTGTTAATTCACTACCCAGTGGTGCTGATAAGCTACGCTCGTCGTCACTATTATTTCTCAGTTTAGTTTGAAGCCTAGTGTTACCTTTTTCACACGTCATTATTGTCACAATATTTCACACGATAACACAGAAAAGCACAATTTGAAGAGCAAAAATAAGAGAACACATTAACATAGTACTGAAAATAATATCTAGTTAATTGCAGCTGCGAAATACTTGGTGCAAATCTACATGCATGCCACAACTGTTTTACTGTGCAACAATGAAAGGCTGCAACTACAAAGGAGATTCTCTCTACAATAACGCGCTAGCAATAAACAAAATCTACACTAATTACACAAACTACAAGAAAAAATCTGAAGATTCCAGTGAGGTATCCTCAGCTAAGGGTCGACATATGAAACGTCCCCTTAGAACAATTTATACACGACTGTGCTTAACCTGACACACAATATTATTTAGCGCAACGCAATCTGACTATCAAAGATCCCTGCAAAATAATGGCCCTGAGTAACATTAAACTATACCTTTCACCTTAGAAAAATTTATACACGACTGTGCTGATAAACCTCTTACACTATTTGCTTTTCAAACAGCTGAGCAGAACTGAACGTACTCAAACATTCACTAAAGTGACACACAATATTTTTAGCGCAACGCAATCTGACTATCAAAGATCCCTGCAAAAGAATGGCCCTGACTAACATTAAACTATACCTTTCACAAATGACTTACCTCACAAAAATCTTCATTACTCGAACTACTGCAATTCAGCGAGCGCCACTACTGCCAGCTAAATAAAAGATTCAAACTATGGAAGGCACTAACTACTGATACGGATAGTTAGCAAATGAAAGATATTAATAGAGAACAAACAATGTATTTACCTTAATAGTCATAATATATATATAGAAGTTCATGACAAATTACAAAACTCCGCCATCTCTCTCCCCACATCCACTACTGCTGGCGGCTCACCTCCAACTGCGCAACGCTACGCGCTGTTCACATCCAGCTGCCGCTGCCCAACACTACAATGGCAGACAACAATGCAAACTAGCCACGGACTGCACACAGCACAGCCAGTGTTTCATACAGAGCGCTACGTAACGTTGCCTATAAGAAAACATAAACAGCCTACTTACATATAGAAAACATAAACAGCCTACTTACATAAAGAAAACATAAACAGCCTACTTACAATTGGTACAGAAGTATACATACATCATGACAATTATATGGTTGAGCATTACACATTGGTAATTTGTTCATAAGTGACAGATACATCAAGACAAGGGGGAAGAATCGCTTTGCATTCTGACGAGAAGTAAGAAGTTAAATAGAAGGTTCAGAGTGTTGGAGTTAAAGAAAAAAGACGACAGACCCCAAAGACAGGAAACCTCCTACCCAGGTGCCCCACTGTTCCAGTAGTTCACTGCGGCACCAGAGGAAGAAGAGTGTTCAGCATTCCCTGCAGAATGGATTTGCCATAGCTTCACCTTCCCAGTTCCCAAAAGTTAACCCCAACACTCCCTACTGACTGATCAACACAGGATGGGCAATTAGCATTCTGCGGGACACAGTAAATGACATGTATAATGCTGTATTGGTTAAACCAAGTATTAAATGCTAGATCTTACCAGCTGACTTACAAGCCGTTCCCCTAGTATCTGGGGTTGATCAAACATAATCAATTACATAAATATGAGACATTGAAATCTGTGATGTATCTAAGACATAAACATGAAAATATTAAAGTGAGGTACAGAATTACTGTGTTCGTCTGATATAAATGTGAAAATATAGAAATAAGGTAGCCAAATGCTTCGAATTACAGCATATCTCATATCAATAAATAAACAAAGTTGATCAAACGTAATCAATTACATAAACATGAGATATTGAAACCTGTGACATATCTGAGACAGAAACATGTAAATACTAAAGCAAGGTACAGAATTACTGTGTTCCTCTGATATCTGTTGCCGCTCAAACATAAATTATTATATAAACATGAATATATAGAAATAAGGTAGCCAGATGTGTCGAATTACAGCATATCTCATATCACTAAATAAACAAAGTCAACTGCCTCATTGGGCAGATCAGCCAAGTGTTACAATGTTCACATTATGTGAAGTATTTTCTTATGCATCAATATATTTGCAAAACACCACAGAGTCAAGTTTGATAATGACAAAAGAAATTTTTTGTTACACTTTTTAAATTAAGCAGGAGGCAGGTCAGAGATATAAAAGTAAAGTTACTGGAATCTCAGGCAAGTAATATATATGTTCCCTTCCCAATTGACAAGGCATATATATGGCTTAAATTAAGTTCAAGGACATATTTCATTTGTTTATAATGATACAAAATTTTATGTAAGGCAAAGACAAAAGATGTGTGTATATATATATATATATATATATATATATATATATATATATATATATATGTGTGCGTGTGTGTGTGTGTGTGTGTGTGTGTGTGTGTGTGTGTGTGTGTGTGTGTGTGTGTGTGTCTGTGTCTGTGTGTGTTGTGTGTGGTGTGTTATCCAAGTGGCAATACATATAAATAAACATTTGTTAGCAGAGTGATAGAATCAATTATAGTTATGATATTCCTGTTAATAATAGCTGGGATAGACCATATGCCACAAGAAAGCAGTTTATCTCTTAGACAATGAATGGTTGCAGAGAATTAGGTTGCATGTGACAGCACATCATAGTATAATATATGTCTAATTTTGTGCCTGTTAGTTGTAGATCTAATTAAAGTAAATATATTTCTCTTGAAAGGAATAGAGCATTGATAATGAGTGTTTACTGAGAACCATGCATGTGACAGTATATCATTGTCTTAAGTAGAGGTATATATATATCTGAAATATTTTCTACCTTTCTAGCAGTGCATACAGATAAACTCTCGTAAACTTGAGAATACATTGACAATGGGTGATTAAAAGAATTATAGTGCATATATCAGTATATCATTGTATTAAATCTAGATAGACCAGATTAAATAGATGATTATGGTGTGCATCATATCATATAAAGGTAGTTGTCAAGCAATTTACAAGAAATAGCAGGTGTTAGCCTTTCAGGCATCTATTTTCACGGAAAAATTGTTTCAGTTTTCATCTGTTGAAATGCACATAGACATAACGACTGAACCACTTGTAGGACCAAGTGTCCTCATTCCTTTACAAGTCAGACTCAGACTTTAGAACAACTGAACTGACATGAACTGACATTTCAAGTCAGGAAACCACAAGGATGGATAAAGGGATTTGCCCACAATAACTGTCAAAGGCACCTTGTTAACGTAGCTTGAAAGTTGTCATCCCTCATTCTTCAGCATGTTCTGGTAGAGACTGAGAACCACCATGGCCACGTGCCACCATAGAATCAGATTTACATTGGTAAATTAAGAACCAGCAGGGTACTTCCAGAATATATACTGCTCAATAACCAGTTGACAGACTTCTCGTTGATTGTCACCACATTAGACATGATGTAGCATCAGATCAGACAGTAAATAAAATTGGGCACAGATAAGGTAAATTCCAACATAGGTAAAGGCAAAAGTTAAAGTACCAGTTGTTAAATATGAGTGAGTTGATATTAGGAGTAAAATAGTTAGTTCAGCCATTCTAAAGGTACGATAAATATGTATTTCCTCATCAGTTACATATTAATGAATCAAATGGACTTTAATTGAAAGTAGATGTCTACAAGAACCATAACTATACCACGGATTCAAATCCTCAGTCTTGAATTTTTCCTTTGCTACTCATTACACATGAATAATTAGTGGTCATCAGAGTATTTGCAATAAGATATTGGAGAAATTTAACCAGTTTTTATTAAGAATAAGATTGCATGCTAACATTTGTATATACTGAAAAGCATTGACTTGCTGTAACATACAACAGTATTGAATAGCACCTAACTCAAACATTTTGTATCACACGAAAGTAGCAAACATCATCCCTATCTTATACTACTAAGATGTCAAAAGAATAATTAAATAAGACTACCAATGGTTTAGTCATTGAAGTGCTAGAAATAACATGAAAATGAAACTGTGTGACTCTTAAATCCTGAGAATCAGAACACTTCTGTCCCAGTAACTATTTCCAACATAAAATTCCATTTCCTTCATGCTCGATATTTCTGTAATACAAACATAATAAATTTCTTTCTGATAAATGTTCCTTTGCCAGTTAAACTGTAGATCTAATGCATGTTAAGAACAAGATCATGACATAAAGTATTTTCATACTTGTTAGTAATTCAACACCTATCCAGTGACTTTCACATAGTAGGTATAGTAACAGGACAGACAAAATGAGAACACATATATAAGACTTCAAACAGTCTAACCTATTGTAATCACATCCCAGATGTAAAGTGATAGAATGTTACTATAACAGCACAGATATCTTAAGTAAACTTCACAGCAACTCTAAACATTTTCTCAACTTTTCACAAAATCATCAGCACAATGAGAGTATAACATTACCAGCATAGTGAGAGTAACTGTACAGACATCATCAGTAAATATTACACCAACTCTCCTCAAAACTCATACTCTGGTTGTATTATCAAACCACAGATTATTAAAAGCGCCCAAAGTTTGTACTCTTATCCAGATAACCAGAAAAGCGAAAGTGGCTTACTATAAAATATGTGCACCAGTTTCTTTTGGCATCCAGTCTCTAACTATTTGTCTGAATCAGAAAGTAGAAGAGGATGAGATTGTACAGAAAAGTAAGAGAGGATGAGACTTGAAAAGGAAAAAGTCACACCATCTTGGAGCCTTGGGTTTGCCACCTCCAAATTGCAAAAAGAGCTTGCAACCTCCTAAGGACAGACAATTCTTGTGATGTTACATGAGTGATGAAGGCTGTTTGTATAGTTTCAGCTGCGTAACATTCCTGTGTCCAAATAATCTTTTGGACTTAGGATATACAAGTCTATAAGCATTTGGGTGTGGGTTTTCAACAATTTCAAATGGTCCTATATAAATATCAAAAAAATTCTTTATTTCTCTGTTTAGTGCTTTAGATTTGGTGTAACTCTTTGTCAAAACTAGATCCCCAACTTTAAATTCTGTGTTTTTTATCTGTTAATCATGTCATTTCTTTCTTTTTTCATAATAATCTTTCATAGTTCTTCTAACTATCTCCTCTCTTTCAGGTGCTGTTATACTCTTACAAGCTGGAAACTCTATAAGTTCTTTGATTAAGTAAGGTCGCTTTTCGTCAAACATGATCTTATAAGGAGAGTATCCTGTGGTAGTATGTTGTAGGGTATTCATAATGTCTTCAAATTCATTAATTTAACATAATCAATTTGTGTGATCTTTCTGACAGTAAGTTCTACATAATCTACCAAATTCCCTCATGTACCGTTCTGTTGGGTTGAATTTAGGTGAATAGGATGATATTAAGATATGTCTGATATTATGTTCTTTTACAAATTCCTTCCAAAATTTTGAACTACATTGGCTCCCATTGTCAGATAAAATTGCCTTACGTGTACCCACTTTAATGAAATAGTCATTTTCAAATGTGGAAGCTATTTTCTTACTAGTTGCTTTATTTAAAGGATAAAATTTCACATATTTAGAAAACCAATCTACAATGACGAAAATATACTGAAATCCGCCTTCACCTCTTGGAAGTTGACCATACATATCTATCCCTACCAAATCCAACTGTTTATGTGGTACCACATTTTGTAAAAGTCCCTTGTTGGTTTTGTTACTAACTTTTCTTCTTTGTCATTTTTCGCAGCAAGCGAGTAAGTCCTAGCTCTCCTAGAAATATTATCAAAATATATACATTCTCGTACCTTTTGAATACATTTCGATGCACCACAGTATCCGAAGGTTTCATGTATGTACTTTATTAAAGTATTTATGTGAGAATGTGGCCAGCAAACTCTCCAAGCATCACTATCTGTATTGTGTCTATAAAATAGAATACCTTTGAAGACCTGGTAGTATATTTGTACTTTCTCATGACCTTTCCTCCCTAGATAACTTTTAACAAGCTTCCAATGATCATCACCATTTTGATGTCTTCTCAATTGATTACAATTTTTTCTAATTTCACCCTCCTCTTTGACATCTTTAAAATACATTATTTTAAATTTTCTCTCCTGCCTATTGTTTTCATTATCATTTCCATTCCCCACTGTCATCCTTGACAGGGTATCAGCGATGACATTTTCCTTACCCTTTATAAAATGAATTGTGTACTTGAACTGCTGTAAGAACATTGACCACCTGGTAATTCTCCCATGATACAAATTACACTCTTGTAAGTAGCTTAATGCTTTATGGTCTGTATAAACTTTGACTTCATGCCCAAACAAGTAATTTTTAAATTTTTTGAATACCCATGCAATTGCCAAAAGTTCCTTTTCAGTTATCATGTAATTTCTCTCATGTTTTTGTATGGGTCTGCTTGCAAATGCTATAGAATGATGTTTAATTTTCCTGTTAATTTCTTTCTCTTGGAATAAATGTACCCCCCATTTCATAAACACAACTGTCTGTCATCAAACAAAATGGTAAAGATAAATCAGGTCTATGGAGGATTTCACTTTCTACCAATTCTTTCTTAATTCTGTCGAAAACTACCTGACATTCATCAGACCAATCCCACTCTGCATTTTTTCTAAACAGGTTTGTTCAAACACAGTGCATTAAGTGCCTGTGTTTCCATATATTTTCGATAGAAGTTTACGAATCCAAAATAAGACATTAAATCTTTTTATTTCTAGGTTTTGGGAATTTTGCAATAGCCTCAATCTTTTCCCCATCAGGCAAAATTCCTTTTTCATTTATGCAGTGGCCAAGAAAATTTAATTCTTTCACTGAAAACTTACATTTTTCTAATTTCAAAGTTATACCCTCCATCTCATTTTCTCTCCAATTTCCTTTAAAATTTGAATATGTTCCTCCCAGGTCTTACTTGTTACCAAAATGTCATCCACATAAATAATTAACCTTTCTCAGAGTTATTTAGCCAAAACAAAGTCCAATCCCCTAATAAATTCCGCCACAGATACATTTAAACTGAATGGTACAACACAATATTGAAAATATGCCTCATTAAACAAAAATGCAATGAATCTGATGAAATCCAGAAGTCAAGTCAAGGCTAGTCATATGTTTTACATTTTAAAACTTACTTAGTAGTTCATCTATACTTTCAAGGTGGTCAGTTTCTCTCTCCAAATATTTATTCAGGTGTCTAGAGTCGAGCCCTAAAAGAATACCACCATCTCGTTTTGAAACTACCACTAATGGGTTATTGTACGAACTACAACTTCTTTCTATTATTTTCCACCTTTCAATTTTCTGAAGTTCTCTTTGTACTTTCTTTCTCTTACAGGTAGGGCTAGCATACGGTTTTATGAAAAGCAGATCATGAGCTTTCAATTTTAGTCTACACTGATACCCTTTCACTCTCCCTGGTTTTATATCAAATATGTCATTATAATCCCATAAAACATTTTCAAGCTCTCTCCTGTTCTCTGCAATAAGGCTTTCAGTTTCAGATACCTTTTTAGCTAGTAGTTTACTGTAATATATAACACTACCCTCATAAATATCAAATTCTTCCCTTTCTTCACAATAACCATCACTGTTAGTGTCTTGCATCCCTCTAATCAGACTACTTAGACCATCATTTTCCATTACAATACTCGTTTCCCCATGAGTTCCACTTTTTGGTTCAACAAATGTTATTTTCATGCCACCCCAGATAATATTTACTTTAGCCTTAACAATATAGTTCATCAATTATTAAGCATCCTTGTACAAAATGTACATCATTAATCTTAAATTCTAGTATACAATTTTCTGGTAATCAACTTATTGCTTTTTCCTGTTGCCCCTTTTATCCTTACACCTGTGAAATTTTTATTATTTTGATCCTGTCTCTTAGCTTTCTCGATATTCCTGTAACTGGGCTGCCTGTATCCAGAAGACAGTTTCCTATCAAATCGTTAAACTACTACAATATATAGACTTCCAAGTTCTTTAACCATTTCATTGATCTTATTTTCAAATATAAATCCTCTTCTATATCCCCAAAATTCACCCCTTTATCACAATCACTACCTTTTATTACAGATTCTACACATTTATTAATCATATTACCGCCAGGAGAATGTTCCATATTTTTCTTGGCAATTTTATCATCTGAGTACACACTTTGACAAATTTCATTTAACACTTTACACTTTTGATCACTGTACTGACATTTGCTACTATAGTCAGTGACTACACTTAGTACTCTATCACTAATTAGATCTTCTTTTCCATTTTCACAAACAAGTTCAGACACAACATCACTAACATTAACTGGTTACACTAATCTATCAGGCACTGCTCTACTGGTTTCTAACTCATTACTCAAACACACACCAGAATTTTCACAATCATTCAGCTTCAAATAATCAACTTTAACTTCTACATATACCATTCTATCTAATTCTGTAAGAAATATATCATCATCAACATCATTATGATCATCATCTGAGACATTCTCATCAGAAACATTATCACTGCACTTAATATTTTTAACACCAAACTCATTTCACTCTTCACACACTTCTTTAACTACCTCATCACTGTGACTACTCTGTTCTACCACATCCTCATTTTCCTGTCTATTGTCTACTGCAATTTCATCTGGAATTACTCTGTCATTCTCATTTCCATTGCCAAGCCCATGAACATCAGCTTCCACACATACAGCAGCAGTATCAGCTTTTTCACTCATTTCACAGTCACTCAACATTCTCACTAAACCACACTCATCAGATCTGTTCTCATTACTATCAACAACTACTACTGCATTACTACTGTTAAAGAAATTTGTCAAAGTGTTTTCTTCTAGTTCAAATTCCAATTTTCTACTTTTTGTTCATCTTTGTTTCCAGGTAAAAATTTTTTCCAAAATTCCCTATGAAACTTCATTCTATTCACTTCAGGTTGTATTCTGTGTACAAAATTTTGGTATATCCTATTTGTTCTGTTACTCCCCCTTTTGAAATTACTACAATGTGCCTGATTTTAATTCCCATGTCTATTTCTACCATTTCACCAGGCTCTGAAAGGGGCAGGTTTTAGTTTACCGGACCATTTCTTCTGTTTTCAAAATTGTTTCTATTGTTTCCCTGATTTTGCCCCCACTGTCTATTTCTTGATTCGAAATTCCTGCTATCTGGTCTCTGCATTTCATTCCTCTCCCCATTTCGTCTGTTGTCATTTCTGAATCTACTATTAAAATGATAATTGAAAGCTATGTTACTCTTATTCCTGCTGTCATCAGGTATGTCATTACATTTGTCATTTCTCTCCCATGCTAAGTTCAATTTATCTTTATATCTAAGAAATTGTTCAATTGTATCATCAGATCCATAGACAAGACTCTACTGTACCCAGTTCGACAAGCCATGTTTTAATGCATCTACCTGGATCATCTCGTACAGTGGTTTATCAAGATAAGTTCGTAAGCGTTGGTTATGAAAGATTTTCATCCATCCACTACTGGGTTTGAAATTTGGCCCATTCAAAAACTCTGACTTAATTCTGGCTTGTTTAGTTTCTGACCAGAATTTGTTCATGAAAGCTCGTTCTACCACATTAAACATTTTGCCTTTGATTGATTGGTTCGCCCATGACAAGGTCCCCCATCGAAAAATTTAAAAAAAATTAATTTTAAAATTATCGCTCATTTTATTTTCGAAATTATCTTTAATCTGGTACATGAAAATCAACTGGATGTATATTGCCCTCTCCTGAAAATGTTTTTATGTTGACATTGTTCCACAATGGACTGTATCTACAGAAAGATTTCACAGCAACAGAATCTTAGATTTCTTGAAATTTAGATTTGAAGTTTGAAATTTCACCTAAACAGGTGCCTACATCTTCTTTAAATTCTGCGAAATTCTCATTTGCGATTTTAGTGAAATTGTGTATATTTCGGTTTTTTCAAGAAATCTTTGTTGAGTTTTTTCAATTGTAACAGTTCTGCTTTTTCGAAACTGTCCACGGAATATAGCCTCTCTTCCAATTTTTAGTATTCCTGTTTTAAGCTAACGATTTCCCCTTCTACAGTCGACACATTTTCGGTATTCTCATCTACCTTTTCCCAGCATCTATCTAAAGTACCCCCCTCCCCCCTCATGAACCATGGACCTTGCCATTGGTGGGGAGGCTTGCGTGCCTCAGCGATACAGATAGCCGTACCGTAGGTGCAACCACAATGGAGGGGAATTTGTTGAGCGGCCAGACACACACGTGGTTCCTGAAGAGGGGCAGCAGCCTTTTCAGTAGTTCCAGGGGCAACAGTCTGGATGATTGACTGATCTGGCCTTGTAACAATAACCAAAACGGCCTTGCTGTGCTAGTACTGCGAACGGCTGAAAGCAAGGGGAAACTACGGCCGTAATTTTTCCCGAGGGCATGCAGCTTTATAGGAGGACAATTTTATGGAAATGGAAGAGGATGTAGATGAAGATGAAATGTGAGATACGATACTGTGTGAAGAGTTTGACAGAGCACTGAAAGACCTGAGTCGAAACAAGGCCCCCGGAGTAGACAACATTCCAGTAGAACTACAGACGGCCTTGGGAGAGCCAGTCCTGACAAAACTCTACCATCTGGTGAGGAAGATGTATGAGACAGGCGAAATACTCTCAGACTTCAAAAAGAATATAATAAATCCAATCGCAAAGAAAGCAGGTGTTGACAGATGTGAAAATTACCGAAATATCAGTTTAATAAGTCACAGCTGCAAAATACTAACGCGAATTCTTTACAGACAGATGGAAAAACTGGTAGAAGCCGACCTTGGGGAAGATCAGTTTGGATTCCGTAGAAATATTGGAACATGTGAGGCAATACTGACCATACGGCTTATCTTAGAATCTAGATTAAGGAAAGGCAAACCTACGTTTCTAGCATTTGTAGACTTAGAGAAAGCTTTTCACAATGTTGACTGGAATACTCTCTTCCAAATTCTGAAGGTGGCAGGGGTAAAATACAGGGAACGAAAGGCTATTTACAATTTGTATAGACACCAAATGGCAGTTATAAGAGTTGAGGGGTATGAAAGGGAAGCAGTGGTTGAGAAGGGAGTGATGTTATTCAATTATTGAGCGAGCAGTGAAGGAAACAAAAGAAAAATTCGAAGTGGGTATTAAAATCCTTGGAGAAGAAATAAAAACTTTGAGATTCGCTGATGACATTGTAATTCTGTCAGAGACAGCAAAGGACTTGAAAGAGCAGTTGAACAGAATGGATAGTGTCTTGAATGGAGGGTATAAGATGAACATCAACAAAAGCAAAAGGAGGATAATGGAATGTAGTCGAAGTAAGTCGGGTGATGCTCAGGGAATTAGATTAGGAAATGAGACACTTAAAGTAGAAAAGGAGTTTTGCTATTTGGGGAGAAAAATAACTGATGATGGTCGAAGCAGGGAGGATATAAAATGTAGACTGGCAATGGCAAGGAAAGCGTTTTTGAAGAAGAGAAATTTGTTAACATCGAGTATTGATTTAAATGTCAGGAAGTCGTTTCTGAAAGTATTTGTATGGAGTGTAGCCATGTATGGAAATGAAACATGAACGATAAATAGTTTAGACAAGAAGAGAATAGAAGCTTTCGAAATGTGGTACTACAGAAGAATGCTGAAGATTAGATGGGTAGATCACGTAACTAATGAGGAGGTGTTGAATAGGATTGGGGAGAAGAGAAGTTTGTAGCACAACTTGACTAGAAGAAGGGATCGGTTGGTAGGGCATGTTATGAGGCATCAAGGGATCACCAATTTAGTATTGGAGGGCAGCGTGGAGGGTAAAAATCGTAGAGGGAGACCAAGAGATGAATACACCAAGCAGATTCAGAAAGATGTAGGTTGCAGTAGGCACTGGGAGATGAAGAAGCTTGCGCAGGATAGAGTAGCATGGAGAGCTGCATCAAACCAGTCTCATGACTGAAGACCACCACAACAACAACATCTAAAGTATCCTTCGTCTTGGGAATTTGGGTTCCATGATTGTCTAATTTTTTATTGATTGAATTAAGAAGAATCTTCTGTTAATGAATTGATCTTTTTTGTTCTTCCAGTAACTGAACTTACCTATCGAAGGCAGATACATTTGATTCAAATCCACAAAAGGGTGAACATACACTACTGTGGTCATCATCCTCTTCGATTTCACTGTCCCGATTAACTACATTATTTTCAGTAACATCTATGCTGTTTTGCAACTTTCCATTAAGCTCCCCATTATCGTCAACATCCCTATTGTTGTTAACCTCCGTATTATCCTCCATAATGACAATGCAGACGAAAAACAATTTCCAAAAATAAAAATTCAAATAAGTTTTGTACTTGTCTCCAAGTTGCGTTTTCACATAAGTATCATTACATCCTTTGTAGTGTTACTCACTTTTTTCGTTTATCTGTTCTCGAAAAAAATGGAATATTATTTCAACAAGCGGGTTAACTCTGAAACAGTAAACAAGATAACTTTACAGAATTAAACTGCATCCGTGTCTTAACAATCCCAAACAATCCTCGGCATTGTTTAGAATCATTTTTTGATTAATTAATTATTAACATTTACATAGAAAAACTGAAAATACGTATATAACTGTATGTTTATTCCAGTAGGGATAGTACACTACGATATTAGAACTTGTCTGTTATTTTATTTGAGAATAACTTCTCGAATAAGAGATTACAATAATACATTAACTTTTTTATTAATTAATACAGGTTCCCTTCCTCGAAAGTGTTCCCTTCATTTACAGAGCTTCTACACATTTGTGTAATTAAGATTCCATAATTATATTCTTTGTAAATTTTCCACAAATAAATGCACTACTGGCCATTAAAACTGCTACACCACGAAGATGACGTGCTACAGAAGTGAAATTTAACCGACAGGAAGAAGATGCTGTGATATGCAAATGATTAGCTTTTCAGAGCATTCCCACAAGGTTGGCGCCGGTGGCGACACCTACAACGTGCTGACGTGAGGAAAGTTTCCAATCGATTTCTCGTTCACAAAGAGCAGCTGACCGGCGTTGCCTGGTGAAACGTTGTTGTGATACCTTGTGTAAGGAGTAGAAATGCGTACCATCAAGTTTGCGACTTTCATAAAGGTCGAATTGTAGCCTATCGCGATTGAGGTTTATCGTATCGCGACATTGCTACTCGTGTTGGTCGAGATTCAATGACTGTTAGCAGAATATGGAATCAGGAGGGTAATACAGAACGCTGTGCTGGATCCCAACGGCCTCGTATCACTAGCAGTCGAGATGACAGGCATCTTATCCGCATGGCTGTAACGGACCGTGCAGCCACATCTCGAACAATGAGCCAACAGAACCTTTGCAAGACAACAACCATCTGCACGAACAGTTCGATGACGTTTGCTGCAGCATGGACTATCAGCTCGGAGACCATGGCTGCGGTTACACTTGACACTGCATCACAGACAGGAGCGCCTGCGATGGTGTACTCAACGACGAACCTGGGTGCGCGAATGGCAAAACGTCTGTTTACAGCATCATGATGGTCGCATCCGTGTTTGGCGACATCGCGGTGAACGCACATTGGAAGCCCGTATTCTTCATCGACATACTGGCGTATCATCCGGCGTGATGGTATGTGGTGCCATCAGTTACATGTCTCGGTCACCTCTTGTTCGCATTGACAGCTCTTTGAACAGTGGACGTTACATTTCAGATGTGTTACGACACGTGGCTCTACCCTTCATTCGACCCCTGCGAAACCCTACATATCATCAGGACAATGCATGACCGCAAGTTGCAGGTCCTGTACGGGCCTTTCTGGATACAGAAAATTGTCGACTGCTGCCCTGGCCAGCACATTCTCCAGATCTCTCACCAATTGAAAACGTCTGGTCAATGGTGACCAAGCAACTGGATCGTCACAATACACCAGTCACTACTCCTGATGAACTGTGGTATCATGTTGAAGCTGCATGGGCAGCTGTACCTTTACACGCCATCCAAGCTCTGTTTGACTCAATGCCCAGGCGTATCAAGGCCGTTATTATGGCGGGAGGTGGTTGTTCTGGGTACTGATTTCTCATTATCTATGCACCCAAATTGCATGAAAATGTAATCACATGTCAGTTGTAGTATAGTATATTTGTCCAATGAATACCCGTTAGTCATCTGCATTTCTTCTTGGTCTAGCAATTTTAATGGCCAGTAGTGTATTTCAGTACACCTGTATGTCAGAAATCACTGTTTATGGTTAAAGTTTACGTGTTTAAATGGGTTTCATTTAGACTGTTACGTTTCAGTTAGATCTGAAAGATTATCAGCGATTCTAATTGAACAGTGATTAACTACAAACAAGGTAAGAGCAGCTTCTGCAGCTGCACGTTGGTTCGCATGTTTGATAGACTGAAATGGCAATGTTGACTGTCGCGAAGGAGAAAAGGGCTCAGCTGATTTTTAATGTTTCGTACTTTTTCCATGCAGAAGTAAATCTGACAGACGCACATTCAGGTTTTTTTTTTTTCTAAAATATCGTACATACCGCTTGACATTCTTCTGGGACTTGTTCAGTCAGTCATAAAAACAAACCATAAGAGCTCTAGACACTAGTTATTGAACACACAACAACTCACTACAACGCTGTAGTCTGTAACCTGGTACACAGCTCCCAAGTTACGATCAGTAGCACCTGGCAGCAGCCGAGAGATTTCGTGCCCTAGTAATTGGCTGGTGTTCGTTGTCAACAGTGCAGCGTACCATTAGCTGGTGTTGACTGCATTGTCGTCTTCTTTGTTGCTGAGCTGAGCTGTATGTCTTTAGTTGCGCTATATTCATTGTGGTTTCTACAAAAATGAATGATGGTACATTTGCTGACTCATCCCGGGGGCTATCTTCTACTCCATTTCGGAAAAGAAAGACGGTTCTCAGGAGCTCATGCAAGATCAGTTCGTTCTACCCCTCCCCAACCTCCTCCATCCCTCGCAACCCATCACTCCACGCAGTGTAGCTCATCCGCTCTCGTCTCTGCCCTCAAACCCCGCTCGACAGATGCCATGTCACAACTTGTGAGAAGTACAGTACACTAATGTATCCCGCTCGCTACCTAGAATCTGGGGCATTAACTCATAGAGCAAAGCACATTTTTGGTAGCGTGCTGCTGGTACTAAATGCATGTATCGCATGTTTAAAGCCAGCTCGAATCCTGGTGGTGGATGATTTTTGCTGCCGTATTTGGCTGGCCAGGTGAGGAGAATTGGTGGTTTAAAGTTCCTGATGGCTGGTTTTCGCGCCAATTTCCTGGATTACATTCCAAACCTCTCCACAAACTCTCATGAAGAGAGGACATGTGAGACTGTTTGACGCTGAGGCATCCGCCGAATGGAGCTGTTAAGATCGGCGGACCCCTTGATGCTGTTCGTGAGAAATACGATATGCACCAGCTCCGAGTATCAACCTCTCCCTCCTCCACATTCATAAAAAACACAAACACAACACCACACAGTACCAGAACTCATCCCATATGTACAAAAACAAGCTCTATGCTTCACAACTGGTCGGAGGAGGGCAATGGCAAACCACCTCCACTCGGACCCTTCCCAGGATGGCGTTTTGGGATTCCTGCTTTGGCTCTGTCCGCTCAGTTTGTGAGTATGGGACTCTTAGCTACTATTGTACCTTTGTTTACAGGAGACATTAGAGCCATTTGCCACTGCACTATGTTTGCATTGCTGAGTTTGCCAGTCAATAGAGATGTTTGATACTGTTATCTAAAAAATGGTCATTTACATTGCTCAATATGAAGGAAATTTAAGGAGTTAATTTCAGTTTTGTTTTCGGTTATGTGCTACATGTATTAAATTTGAAAGGACAGATCAGAAATACAGCCCGTCTTTGCAACACACTGAGTGAAACTTAGAGTTTCAGTGCAATACATCCATGGCACTATCTTGCAGATGCACAAAGATTTGCATTAATCATAGTATTACCAAATAAATTTTTTTTTCCAAAATTGAGTGAAACCAGAAAAAATAGTCAAAATAAGGCCAAGGATTTATAAGGTGGCTTGGTCTCCTGACCTTCATTTCTTACATATTCTGACCTCAACATCGTACTCTGCATATCAAGACGTTTCAGTCGAGAACAAACTCGATAGGGGGGAGTCAATTTTTACATATTTCCATTTAATCGATATGCAAATCTAATAAATAAATCGCAATTGTGCACCGAGATTAGAAAGTCGAGGCTGGCGAACACAAACATTCAAGACACAATGGCCACAGAGTTTTCGTTTGGCGGTGGCAACCAGCCCGTTGGAAAGTCCACAGGAGGGTGAGTTAGCATGCAGCTGCACTGGCCGGCGGACCATCAAGGGACCAAAATAGTTTTTTGCCAGAGAAAAGGGATAATGGCCTGCGTGTCCACCTTAAAAGGAAAACCCACTGCATTGTTTGGGAAAGCCCCAGCATACGCAATTTTAATGGACCTAGTGTGCAGTTTCAGAGTTCTCACAGGTGGACAGTAAACGCCTAACCAAGATGCTATATATTTCAGAATTGGTCGGATTAAACGGAGCGCCATTCTTATGTTTCTAAGACTAACACTAATTGAAGGACTCTTTCTGACACAATGAGCCGGAGGAGTGAGGGAAAGACAGTGGATGATATACCCTTTTGCTTTTTGTGTGGACAGGAGTAGTTCCAGTGACACTCTTGAAGTGGGAACATGTAGCGGGAGCGAGTGGGCTCATGCGTGTATGCAGAGAGTGAGGAATAAAGTCTCTACTCAGTACTGCACTGAGAGAGCACCTCTGTCACTAGTGAATTGGAGTGATACTCTATATTGAGTTGCTCGCAACAAAGCATTTGTTCACTGTGTTAGTCACTACACTTAATGTGCAGTGTGAACACAGTCAGAGTATTAGTTAGTACCTGCGAGTGAACATTGAGTGGCATCATGGTGGACTGGTTATCTGACCTGTGTACCATGCCAGTAGTTAGACTACGGGCAGATAGGAGTCCTTGACTTCATCTAGGTGTAGTGAGAGTTCGATTGGCGAAGGTCAATCCATATAGAAACAGATAGTTTTGTTGTTTTTCAGTGGCAAACGATGCAGGCAGCAGTTGTCACAGCTCACGGTATTGGCACTGCTGTGTAGGCGAGCCCCATCTTTCCTCCGTTAGAAATAACATACTTCATTCATGTCACTCCATTACCTTCCTCACGCAACAGCCTCGACTGTACTTTGAAAAATTCAGTCCGATAATTATACAAGTTGAGTAGGCGTGGCTCTCAGCCATTCTGCTGAGAAAATAACATTCATAAGGAAAAGGGATAAAAGAGCTTTCCCACACTTCGTATATAAATTTCATTAACAGAATTCCTATCCATAAGAGGTAACCTCCTATTCCGAAAATAACTCAGAAATTAGTGTATCAGTTTATAAATAAATGTTTCACATTATTTTCTCAGCTTTTGCAGTAAATAATATTTTCCGTTTGTTTATTGTTTTTCTTACTCTAACTAGCAATACTCCAGTAGCCAAGTATTCCACTAGTTACATAAGGAAATAGAATATTTTTGTGTCTTTTCTTTACAGCAGACGACTCCAGAAGATATTTATTGCTGAACGTTTTTCAGGCATTTCATTTTGGTATGTTAGGAGCATCTGTCTGACTTCTATAGTAGTGTCGAGTGGAAATTGCTTCTTGCAGGAGCCAAAGAGTACTTGTCAGATCAATCCATTGTGAAACTCGTCAACATAACACCCACACACTTACAGAAACGGCGACCCTGCCAGGATAGATGAGATAGGTAGGTTACCAAGATAGGACAGTGTCAGAATAGGTGATAGATGATAGTGAGGTACAGCAGGTCGCAATCTTAAAAAAAAATGGGTGCTACAGAAAGTTTGTTGATATTGACGCAATGTTAAGTTTAGCGAGAAAGAAATCATTGTAATTTTTTGGACTAAAGAAATTTAGGTCCTTGGAGGATTATTATCACTTTGAAAAATTTTCTTTCAAGTCTTAAAGAGTTATATCCAAAGTTTGAGGACTAGAATAGATACAAATAGCGAGGAAAGCAGATTTGTAGTGAAAAGGTCTTGTGTTATTGTATTGGATAATTTTTGGATTTTTACGATTTTTGAGTAGCTGTTAGGGCAAAGGATTTTCAGCTGATAGGCACAGACGCAGTGTGACGCAGAGACGCAGACTGACGCAGTATCAAATAAGTTAGAATTAAGAAGTAATACTTTTACTCCCTTTGCATGTGCACAGGTGGAATTGGAGACTGTCATAGAGAAAACAGAACAATAGCCGAGAATTCACGACGCTGTTGTTGATGGTTCAACCAAGTGGTAAGTGTTTGTACAGTTTTGGAGATATAGTTGTGGTGTGTTGATGTTTGTACAGTTTTGTAGATAGGGTTGTGGTGTGTTGAAAGAACTTCAAAGTTCACGAGAGCACAAGGCAAAACGTTACATGCTAGACAGCAAGTACACAAGATTAAGGGGTTGGAGGGGGGGGGGGGGAGAATCAATCAGATAAAGCTAGTAATCGAGCTCATTGAGAATAGGACAGACGGTGAACCAGAGAATAGGACAGTCGGTGAGCTGCAGAATCAGCAGGCTCAGGTAGATTTGGATAGAATTGAGACAGATCAGACAGATGGGAATCAAAGGGACGAGAACACAGAATTTTCAGAATACGAAATTCCGTGAAGGGCACATTCTGAGCCATAAATAGACAGCCTACGCAGGAAACGGCAAAAGTTTGCAGCGAAACGAGCTCAGGTAACTCGTTTGCTTGCTGCATATTCAGAGACAGAATACACGTCAATACAGTCAATGAACCGGCAGTTATTTAACGTTCAAAGAGAAGTAGACAGTGAGGAAGAGGGGGAACATTTAGAATACGTCAAACCTCTCGTACACATTCTACATATGCCTCAGCAACAGGCACAGATTTCTGTGGAGTTACGAGTGCGGCGGAAGGTACCTTAGCAGACGCAACTGTAACTGCAAACATAAGACATACACAACAGAGAGGGAAGTGTGTGGAGTTGTTTGCGGCACGAAACTGTTCAATGACAAACGCAACTAGGCCTCAATATAAAGAGCAACACAGGGAGAACGGAAGACAGCACGGATTGTTGCAGTTATAGAACTTAGAAACGTCACAGCACAATCCAGTAAACGACGTAAGTGATCGAGTAGAAAACAACAGCTCAGCAGAAGGTAGTGTTACAGGACAGAAACGCGCTCATGGAGATGTTACAAAACATGAACGATAGTATAACGACACAAGTAGCGAAACAGAATCAGGATATCAATACACAGATGACGAAACAGTATCAGAAATTGAAACAGGATAATCAGGAATTTGGACAGGAGATTAAGACACAGATTCAACAGGTTAAAATCCAGATGGAAGAAGGGATCGCAAGAATTGATAGATCACTCAGATAAATAAAGACGCGAAGAATTTGAAACACGAACAGCTGCTAGCATGAGTTTCTTAGAAGTAGATACCTTAGGGGTTGCGAAACAACTCAAATAGCTTGATGCGGGCAAGTCTTCAGGTCCAGATTCTATACCGATTAGGTTCCTTTCAGATTACGCTGATACAATAGCTCCCTACTTAGCAATCATATACAACCGCTCGCTCACAGATAGATCTGTACCTACAGATTGGAAAATTGCGCAGGTCGCACCAGTGTTTAAGAAGGGTAATAGGAGTAATCCATCGAACTACAGACCTATATCATTGACGTCGGTTTGGATTAGGGTTTTGGAGCATATACTGTATTCAAACATTATGAATCACCTCGAAGGGAACGATCTATTGATACGTTATCAGCATGGTTTCAGAAAACATCGTTCTTGTGCAACGCAGCTAGCTCTTTATTCGCACGAAGTGATGGCCGCTATCGACAGAGGATCTCAAGTTGATTCCGTATTTCTAGATTTCCGGAAAGCTTTTGACACCGTTTCTCACAAGCGACTTCTAATCAAGCCTTTGGGCCTATGGGGTATCGTCTCAGCTGTGCGACTGGATTCGTGATTTCCTGTCAGGAAGATCGCAGTTCGTAGTAACAGACGGCAAATCATCGAGAATAGGCAAGACAACGCAAGCAGTGGCAGATTATTTGAGTCTATGAATTAGCCACGACCCGAATTTACGAGTAGACACGATACGGATCACTTCTTGACAGTTAGAAAATTCCAGCAGTTCAAGGAAGACGGCGATAGCTTGGATGCACGCACATTCATCGAGCAGTTCTAGGTAGGCTTACAAAATCATTAGAGCTTGGCTCACAAACTTGACTTCATTTGTGTGCACATGTCATCGAGCAGTTCTAGGTAGGCTTACAAAATCATTAGAGCTTGGCTCACAAACTTGACTTCATTTGTGTGCACATGTCAGCGACAGTATCGGAGGTGATGCAGAAGATCACTGCTACCTGTACGTCTTACCTACAGTTCAGAACAGCATTTCTCGAAAGATACTGATATGAGGAGGCGCAAAACAAAATTAAATACGAGTTACTTCAGATGAAACCATATGAAAAATGGTTCAAATGGCTCTGAGCACTAAGGGACTTAACATCTTGAGGTCGTCAGTCACCTAGAACTTAGAACTACTTAAACCTAACTAACCTAAGGACATCACACACATCCGTGCCCAAGGCAGGATTCTGACTGAAGCGCCTAGAACCGCTCGGCCACACCAGCTGGCACCATATGAAAACTCAGGAGAGAAAAGCATTGTCAAATTCTTTGACACAATGGACAAAAAGAATCAATGCTTAGATAAACCATAGAGTAACGGAGAGCTGATACGCCTATGTAGAATGAAGTTACCAGTTAAGTATCAGCAGGCGATAGTATGAAACAATGAATATACCGAAGAATTCAAAGAGGTCTTAAGGGAGCTCGAATTCATGTTTAAAGAAAACGAGGCGAAAGAAAAAAGAAAGGACTAGGAACGAATATTCTAATAATGATAATCATAATCCTAATAATAATAATTTCAGACAATTTAACAGCTCAGGACAGTGGCATAATGGAGGTAATTGGCATAGAAACTGGAACCAGAATAATTGGTAGCGAAATAGGAATGGTAATGGACACTCATACAGTGGTGGATATAGGTTTAGGAATCAAAATTCCAACGGTAAGGGGTATTTTGAAAGAGGTCACGATGCCAGAAACAGCAACTGGCGAGACCAGGACCCGAATAATTACAGAGACAAGAACAACGCAGCAAAGGGAAACAAGAAGTAGAAGTTAGGCCATCGAATCCTGAAAAACGTAAAGATTGACGGGAAAATACCGAAGAGGTTAGGCACACTAACGTCCACCCATTAACACAATCAAAACAGAACGTTTATTTCTTCGAATTAGATAAATCAGATTTGGAAAAGAACTGACAATAGCTACAATTCAGATATACAGGGACTTGCAGAAATTTCCGATAAAGAGTCAGCACAACATAGTACCACAACTTATCTACCAACTACAGTATTGAAAAATTATGGATCCAGCAGAAAAAATAAAAGAAATGATTAAATATCCAGTGATTCCCCGAAAGCAACACAGACAAATCGTCGTTTCTGCCTTACAGAACATTCACTTAGCAGCAATGAGACGTAAGATCAGCCAAGACGAGTCTGCCACAAAGAAACGCTTCACCTTGGGCCAGAAAGTATTCATAAAGATTCATTACCTTTC
Source organism: Schistocerca cancellata (assembly GCF_023864275.1). Classification (NCBI taxonomy): domain Eukaryota; kingdom Metazoa; phylum Arthropoda; class Insecta; order Orthoptera; family Acrididae; genus Schistocerca; species Schistocerca cancellata. Next base: position 1,137,195,838 of record NC_064626.1, on the reverse strand, counting down.
ACACAAGATCCAAAATAAATCCAGTAAATTTTTTTCAATCTATAAAGGGCCGATGATAATTTTCAGAATCGCTCACGAAAATGCCATAGAGCTAACGATACCAAAAACAGGTAAGTATATTGGCATCTATTATGTGAACCATTTAAAAGCATGCAAATGAAAAGGACAGAAAAGAAAAGAAAAGGAAAGATACAAAGGGACAAAAGAAATCTCATATCTTACACTAATCACTAAATAAAAGATAATTAAATAATCAACAAATTAACATATTAATTAAAAGAAAGAAAGAGAGATACAAAACAGACTACTAGTTTTCTTGTATCATTGAGTACACTGCAACATGCACACAAACAATAAATGATACACAACTAATAAAAGAATGAAGGAGTGGTAGGGTATATATATATATGGTTTAATTAGATTATCTTTTTGCAACTGTCAAAAAGTTTTTGCATTATGTAGAGTCATAAGTTCCTGCAAATATCAATAATAAACGCCTGTAAAACAAGGAAAAAGATCTACACATCATAGGGACATTGCCACCAACATCAATTGCCAGCTCCCTCAACACGAGATGCTTCGAGATAGCGACGGAGAGGATACAGACATGTTGAGAAAGCACTTAGGGCAATGATAACAACATGAAGATCAACACGGTAGTAGAAATGCAGGGTAACCAGGTTGGACTTCAGGAGGACAACGCGCAGCCCAGATATTTTATGTCATGATACTGCTACTCAACAGACGAGAGTGAGGAGAATCATGGTATGAGGAGACTACAATGAACGTACAAGAAATGCTAAGATCTAAAAACTCAACAAACAATATTTGGGAAAGGCAGTCAGATCCTACAAATACTATACCTCTCCTACATTAGAATCCACAGATTCCTAGTCCAAGAAGAACAGAAGAATGCAAGAAAGAAGAGAAGACCAGAAAACGCAAGACGAAGAAGGGCAGAAAGGAGCAAGGTACCTTTCTCTCCTATCCTAAAAATTATTACAAACGTCTTTCCCTGAACTTTGAGGCATGGTAACCACTTCACCCATCTCTCAAAATATAAATCTTGCATAGTGAAAATAATGTGAATGAACGTCAAACAGCATATTAATCTTGTACCAACAAACATTATCAAGAAATGGATTAAGCTAAATGAACATCATTCTCCTTACTACATCTCCAAACTGCCATACTGAACCAGGTGTGGAGTACCAAGACGTCACTGCACATATAATGGGGGACAGTTGTCGGCAGTCATCAACTTACTACAATCATTGAACTACCATACTGCACCAGCTGTGACAGTAACTTTCAGCAATAAATATCTTCTAGAGTCATCTGCTCTTAGGAAGAGACACAAAAATATTCTACACTCCTGGAAATTGAAATAAGAACACCGTGAATTCATTGTCCCAGGAAGGGGAAACTTTATTGACACATTCCTGGGGTCAGATACATCACATGATCACACTGACATAACCACAGGCACATAGACACAGGCAACAGAGCATGCACAATGTCGGCACTAGTACAGTGTATATCCACCTTTCGCAGCAATGCAGGCTGCTATTCTCCCATGGAGACGATCGTAGAGATGCTGGATGTAGTCCTGTGGAACGGCTTGCCATGCCATTTCCACCTGACGCCTCAGTTGGACCAGCGTTCGTGCTGGACGTGCAGACCGCGTGAGACGACGCTTCATCCAGTCCCAAACATGCTCAATGGGGGACAGATCCGGAGATCTTGCTGGCCAGGGTAGTTGACTTACACCTTCTAGAGCACGTTGGGTGGCACGGGATACATGCGGACGTGCATTGTCCTGTTGGAACAGCAAGTTCCCTTGCCGGTCTAGGAATGGTAGAATGATGGGTTCGATGACGGTTTGGATGTACCGTGCACTATTCAGTGTCCCCTCGACGATCACCAGTGGTGTACGGCCAGTGTAGGAGATCGCTCCCCACACCATGATGCCGGGTGTTGGCCCTGTGTGCCTCGGTCGTATGCAGTCCTGATTGTGGCGCTCACCTGCACGGCGCCAAACACGTATACGACCATCATTGGCACCAAGGCAGAAGCGACTCTCATCGCTGAAGACGACACGTCTCCATTCGTCCCTCCATTCACGCCTGTCGCGACACCACTGGAGGCGGGCTGCACGATGTTGGGGCGTGAGCAGAAGACGGCCTAACGGTGTGCGGGACCGTAGCCCAGCTTCATGGAGACGGTTGCGAATGGTCCTCGCCGATACCCCAGGAGCAACAGTGTCCCTAATTTGCTGGGAAGTGGCGGTGCGGTCCCCTACGGCACTGCGTAGGATCCTACGGTCTTGGTGTGCATCCGTGCGTCGCTGCGGTCCGGTCCCAGGTCGACGGCCACGTGCACCTTCCGCCGACCACTGGCGACAACATCGATGTACTGTGGAGACCTCACGCCCCACGTTTTGAGCAATCGGCGGTACGTCCATCCGGCCTCCCGCATGCCCACTATACGCCCTCGCTCAAAGTCCGTCAACTGCACATACGGTTCAGGTCCACGCTGTCGCGGCATGCTACCAGTGTTAAAGACTGCGATGGAGCTCCGTATGCCACGGCAAACTGGCTGACACTGACGGCGGCGGTGCACAAATGCTGTGCAGCTAGCGCCATTCGACGGCCAACACCGCGGTTCCTGGTGTGTCCGCTGTGCCGTGCGTGTGATCATTGCTTGTACAGCCCTCTCGCAGTGTCCGGAGCAAGTATGGTGGGTCTGACACACCGGTGTCAATGTGTTCTTTTTTCCATTTCCAGGAGTGTATTTTCTTACGTAACTAGTGGGATACTTGGCTACTGGAGTAAATATTATTTATTGCAAAATCTGAGAAAATAAAGTGAAACATTTATTTACAAACTGATACACAAATTTCCGAGTTCTTTTCGGAATAGGAGGTTACCTCTTATGGATAGCAATCCTGTTAATGAAATTTATATACGAAGTGTGGGAAAGCTCTTTTATCCCTTTTCCTTAAGAATGTTATTTTCTCAGCAGAATGGCTGAAATCCACGCCTACTCAACTTGAATAATTATCCCACTGAATTTTTCTAAGTACAGGACATCATCCTAAATTCAGTAAACCACAGGCATCAATAACCATTGGTTAGAAGTACCTCTTCAGGATGACAACGTCAACAAATAAGACCCGGCATCTCATACTATAGTGCTTCTCACATGATTTGTGACACCCATATAAATGAGTAGACGCCTTCCAGTACTTCAATGGGGATTGTCAAGCACAGATGCTGACAGAGTAGCACAAAACGAAAAGACTATTTCGAAAAAAAAATTCTCTCTGTACTAAAACAAACTTAAATTTATGAAAATTATATACATTTGTAATACGATATTTTTCTTCTCTTTCTTTGTAAAAGTAATTATTTTTATTAAATATGTAAAGTCCATAATTTATAGATACCTTAAAAACTTTTGTGAAGAAACTTAGTTAGTACAGTTATATAATCGCACAAACGCAAGGAAAGTCTATTTATTTCTTTTATATGTAAAATTAGAAAAAGATTTACGCAGGATTTGTCTTCTTTAAGTAACATTCAAAAACACCTTTTGGGGGTATTAATATTAATACTAAGGATAGAATTGAGAGGAAACGCTTCTGCATTCTTGCACAAAAAATACAGTGACACATAAAAGAAAAGATAATGCCTAAATAAATAAAACAAAGTAACACAACAGAGATTTTGAGAACATTTACGCAAAAACTAACTAAAGAAAAGAGATAACCACACCTAGACATAATACACTGTACACTAACGTGTGTAGATAAAGAAAGGATTGTAAAACAACTTTTGAAAATGGAAAAGAAAAACAGAGACATGTAATGGCAATTGCAAAGACAACTAATTTTGTATAGTCCATTTCTGCCTAGCAACAAAACACAAATTGTATAATTAGAAACTAGAAACAATAGCTATAAAGAAATAATTACAAAAATTGTTAAGAATGGGTGAGAAAGTTAATTGGAAAATCTGAAAGAACAATTTTTGCCTGACTTTATCAATGTTTTTTGTTTGGCATTGACGAATCCCAGACAAAAATTTTGTCACAAGGGGGGTGATATGAAGCTTGCGTGATCTCCTGACCTTCATTTCTTACATATTCTGACCTCACCATCGCAGTCTGCGTATCAAGATGTTTCATTCGAGACCAAACTCAATAGATTAGAGTCAATTTTTACATATTTCCATTTAATCAATATGCAAATGTAATAAAAAATCGCAATTGCGCACCGAGATTAAAAAGTCGAGGCTGGCGTACACAAACATTCAAGACACGATGGCCAAGGAGTTTTCGATTGGTGGAGGCAACCAGCCCATCGAAAAGTCCATAGGAGGGTGAGTTAGCATGCAGCTGCGCCGGCCAGCGGACCATCTAGGGACCAAAAAAGTTTTTTGGCAGAGAAAAGGGATAATGGCCTGCGTGTTCACCTTAAAAGGAAAACCCACTCCATTGTTTGGGAAAGTCCCACCATGCGCATTTTTGACAGACCTAGTGTGCAGTTTCAGAGTTCTCACAGGTGGATAGTAAACGCCTAAACCAGATTCTATATATTTCCGGATTCGTCAGATTAAATGGAGCGCCATTATCCCACTCGTAAGAGCAACGCTTATTGGCAGACTGTTTCTGATGCAATGAGGCGGAGGAGCGATGGAAAGACAGCGGATGATATACGCTTTCGCTTTTTGCATGGAGAGGAGTAGCTCTGGTGACACTCTTGAAGGGGGAACACGTAGCAGGAGCGAGTGCGCTCGTGTGTGTATGCAGAGAGTGAGAAACAAAGTCTCTACTCAGTACTGCACTGAGAGAGCACCTCTGTCGCTCGTGAATCGGAGTGATACTCTATACTGAGTTGCCCGCGATTAAGCATTTGTTGACTGTGTTGGTCGCTACACTTAATGTGCTGTGTGAACACAGGCAGAGTATTAGTTAGTGCCTGTGAGTGAAGATTAAGTGGCATCGCGGTCGACTGGTTATCTGACCGGTGTACCACGCCAATAGTTAGACTAGGGTCAGATAGGATTCCTTGACTTCATCAAAGTGTAGTAAGAGTTCGATTGGCGACGGTCAATCTATATAGAAACAGATAGTTTTGTTATTTTTTAGCGGAGAACGATGCAGGCAGCAGTCGTCGCAGCTCACGGTATTGGCGCTGCTGTGTAGGCGAGCCCCATCTTTCCTCCCTGAGAAATAACATACTTCATTCATGTCACTCCATTACATTCCTCACGCAACAGTCTCGACTGTACTTAGAAAAATTCAGTCGGATAATTATTCAAGTTGAGTAGGCGTGGCTCTCAGCCATTCTGCTGAGAAAATAACATTCATAAGGAAAAGGGATAAAAGAGCTTTCCCACACTTTGTATTTAAATTTCATTAACAGAATTCCTATCCATAAGAGGTAACCTCCTATTCCGAAAATAACTCAGAAATTAGTGTATCAGTTTATAAATAAATGTTTCACATTATTTTCTCAGCTTTTGCAATAAATAATATTTTCCGTTCGTTTATTGTTTTTCTTACTCTAACTAGCAATACTCCAGTAGCCAAGTATCCCACTAGTTACGTAAGAAAATAGAATATTTTTGTGTCTTTTCCTTACAGCAGATCTCTCCAGAAGATATTTATTGATGAAAGTTTTTCAGGCATTTCTTTTTGGTACGTTAGGAGCGTCTTTCTGACTTCTGTAGTAGTGTGGCGTGGAAATTGCTTCTTGCAGGAACTAAAGAGGACTTGTCAGATCAATCCGTTGCGCAACTCGTTAACATAACACCCACACACTTACAGTTTAATAATACCCGTCAAAAAATCCATGAACCGTCAGAACTAAATTTTACCCATCAAACAACATGAAATTCCGTCAAATTTGTCGCCAAATTCGCCAGGTTGGCAACACTGGTCTACTGTAACACAGCATCCTTTGAAAAAACTTATGTCGCTGTACACACATGTACGAGTGAACACAGGGGTGAGAACCAGGAAGGACACTGTGTGTTTGGCCGCGAGCTTTCCAAGGAGATCAAACCAGCCAGTCTGACACAGCCCAGGGAAATCACGCCAACGGCGTCTGATGCAACAACCTGTGTCTAATGCCATGATCCGTGTCTGGGGACTCGCAGCCAGCATTCCATACACGTTCAAGCCCCCAAGTCTTTGGAATTGATGCTCAGCCCCAGAACTTCATGTCGCATTGAAGTAGGATTGGTAGAGGACAAATTTGTACCTAGGACATCACAATGATGGAACGGAGTGCCTTATGGATACGTTTTTACTGAGAAAAGAGAGACGACATCTACATATGAACTTACCTTTACAATGTGTAAAGGTTGAGTGACTACTCACATAGAAGCAAAGAACTGTATCATAATCATTCAGGCGGCATTATAATACTCCTTCAAAAAAAAAAAAAACTATTGTGTGTAAAATATTAAGTTAACATTGTGACCAAAAAGGCGATATTCATACTTGTGTTGTCTGTTTAAAAACGTGCGGTCACGAATACACAATGGCTGGGAGAGCGGTGTGCTGTCCATGCCCGTCGAATCCACATCCGGTGACACCTAAGGCTTGAGGATGACATGGCGGCGGGTCGGTACTGTTGGGCTCTCAAGGCCTCTTCGGACGGTGTTTGTTTGCTTTTATGTTATAAAAGTCTTCATACTTTTTAGAGAGCAGTTACGAGTCGCATGTCTGTTCGCTCTTGCGAAATGCAAGCAGTGTGAGGTGCAGTTGTGATCTCACAATATACTAACTTATTTTGAGTTACTTAAGTGCTATTTTACTATCGGTTAACCAATCGACAGATCGGTGCAACAACGAAGTGTTACGTATTCCCTGCTTAAAGTACGGAAAAATAAAATTCATAATAAAATGAATAATGAAATAAACACGTGGATGTTTATTTCATTATTCATTATATTGTGAATTTTATTTTTCCGTATTTCTAATAGGGAAGACGCAACACTTCGTCGTTGCACCGATCTACCATTGGCGTGATTTCATTACTAATTTGCAATGTTCATTCTCCCTTATTGTATGTGTGGAACCTGCAATCATTCAGAAAAGAACTCCTTTTTTTCCAAATCAGTCATACAGCATACAGCAACTACCGAACTGCGACATTAAAATTATATTACGTTTAGGCCCACAGCCTCTGTTGCGCCGCTCCCAAAGCCAATCTGGGATCACAGTCTTCATTCAGGTGACGACATTTTAAAACGTTTGTGTTGACGGAACTGGAAGTCAACTCACAACTAGTCCTTATAAGATTGTAAGTCTTCCACATGTGGGAAGATCTCTTCTGGCTTATCTTAAGACCAATGAAATGAAGGGATTATATGCCTACCACTGTATGAAAAGATAGTTAAATAAATGAATGATCGTATTTCCATTATACGTGGTGTCTCATATTTAAAGATAAATTTTTGTAATCTTCCACTGGTTTAACCAATGTTATCAGTGGAAACTATAGTGCACTTAAACACTCGGTAAGCCTTATGCTACCTAGGCTATTTAGATATTTTTTGCTTTATATGAATGTGTAACTAGTAGTAATAAGAAAAGTAAAGAAAACAAACTCTGTGGTGTTAGTTGAAATACTGCTCAAAAACACACATCCTAATCGCTATAGTGGTCTACGACATACTTATCTTAGCCTAAGAACAGCTCAATTAGGTGTCTCTCTCTTTTAATTCCGTGGAGTAATCATCATTCAGGTCCATAGAACACCAAGCTTTCTCATATCATTGTTATAACATATCTGGATGCGCTCTATCGGGTAACACTCGTTTCAAACTGCTTACCGTATTTCGTGACATCGTTTTGACGTCAAGCGCAATATCGACGACAACACGACCGGTTATCGATTTTGTGATAGGAGAGAATATGAATGTTACTATTCTTCGTTTCGCTCGCAGCGATCGTAGCTGTCCTCCTAGGTTTCTGAGCAACCACGCACTCGAAAATGTCCACATATTCCGATATAAAGAGCCAAATATTTGTGAAAAGGCAGAATATGAATTTTCGTTGCTGCGCGTTTTAGTCTCAGCAATAGTATTGGGGGTAGGTCATTTGTAACCCAAAGTACAGCTATTCAAGAAGACGGCGATGACGTCATCCAAGATGGCGACAATGACGTAATCCAATATGGAGGATTTTGGCGGGAAGTTTGAATTTTGGTGGGAAAGTGCAACAAACCCTCCACCAGAAAACGGCGGCAAGTTCAAATTCCAACAGAATAATGTGTCACACCAAGAAAAATGGCGGGAAAATGGGACTTCTCTTCATTATTTAACCAGTTCCAAGCATATGTGTTCTCCACGAGCTCTAGAACCCAACTGGCTTAGTTGATATCGTCACCAGCAGAGAGCGCCACTGTGACGTGATCCAAGATGGCGACCGTGATGTCAATCAATATGACTGCCCCCCAGTGTATCCACCACATGGTGTAATTAGATTAGATTAGATTTACTTTCATTCCAATTGATCCGTAGTGAGGAGGTCCTCCAGGATGTGGAACATGTCAGAAAAACAACAATACATGACAAATATTTACAACTAAAACAAATAAGCTAATGTACCATTCCACAGGTCCCAAGTGGAATGATCGTCATTTTTTAATGAACACTAAGAGTCATTTTACAAATACTAATGCACTGAATTGAAATAAAAAAGTTTTTTATTTATTTATAAGGTAATAAACATGTAATACAACTACTGAAATACTTATTTACAATGAACACATTACTGCACTGAAATGGTGCAGAAGTTAGATTATACTTACACACAACCACACACACACACACAGACACAGACACACAAATTTTCAGTGAACACATTACTGCACTGAAATTGTGCAGAAGTTATGTTGTGCTATATACAAATCAGTTGGTTTTACTAAGAAATTCATCAATGGAGTAGAAGGAGTTGGCCACCAATAAATCCTTTAGGCTTCTCTTAAACTGAATTTCATTGGTTGTTAAGATTTTTATGGCTGCTGGCAAGTTATTGAAAATGTGTGTTCCTGAATAATGCACCCCTTTTTGTACAAGACTAAGTGACTTTAAATCCTTGTGAAGATTATTCTTATTTCTAGTATTGATTCCATGAATTGAGCTGTTGGTTTGAAAAAGTGATATATTTTTAATGACAAATTTCATTAAGGAATAAATATATTGGGAAGCTGTAGTTAGTATCCCTAGTTCCCTAAACAGGCTTCTGCAGGATGTTCTTGAGTTCACACCACATATAATTCTTACTGCACGTTTTTGTGCCCAGAAAACTTTAGCTTGGCTTGAAGAATTACCCCAAAAAATAATCCCATATGACATTATGGAATGAAAGTAAGCATAGTATGACAGCTTTTTCATTTTTATATCCCCTATGTCTGACAAAATTCGCATTGCAAACAGAGATTTGTTAAGACGCTTCAGCAGTTCTGTGGTGTGCTCCTCCCAATTGAATTTATTATCAAGCTGTAATCCGAAGAATTTAACACTGTCCACTTCTTCTATCTTCTTGTCATCATATGTTAGACATATACTCTTGGGACACCCCTTACAAGTTCTGAACTGCATGTAGTGTGTTTTTTCAAAGTTTAGTGACAAAGAATTGGCTAGGAACCAGTGATTAATGTCCACAAATATTTTATTGGCTGATCTTTCTAAGACTACACTTGATTTGCTATTTATTGCAATGTTTGTATCATCGGCAAACAAAACAAACTTGGCATCTGGTAATGTTACTGATGAAAGGTCATTGATATACACAAGGAAAAGTAAGGGCCCCAAAATGGAACCTTGTGGGACCCCACATGTAATTAACTCCCAGTTGGATGATGCCTGATAGCTTGATACATGTCTCTTTCCTAATAACACCCTTTGTTTCCTGCCAGAGATATAAGATTTGAACCATTTTGCAGCATTTCCTGTTACACTATAATACTCTAATTTACTTAAAAGGATATTGTGATTTACACAGTCAAATGCCTTTGACAGATCACAAAATATACCAGTTGCCTGCAATTTTTTGTCTAATGAATTAAATACATTTTCACTGTAAGTGTAGATAGCCTTCTCAATATCAGAACCTTTTAGAAATCCAAACTGTGACTTTGACAGTATGTTATTTGAGATAAGATGGTTATAAAGACGACTGTACATTACTTTTTCGAAAATTTTTGAGAATGCTGGCAACAGTGAAATTGGACGGAAATTTGATGCTATTTCTTTATCTCCCTTCTTAAACAGTGGCTTAACTTCAGCATATTTCAGCCATTCAGGAAATATTCCACTGATAAACGACTGGTTACACAGATAGCTTAATATGTTACTTAGCTCAGAATCACATTCTTTAATTAACTTTGTTGATATTTCATCATACCCACTAGATGTTTTTGATTTTAAAGATTTTATGATGGACATTATTTTTGTTGGGGTAGTGAGGGTCAAATTCATATTATGGAAGTTACTTGAAATGTCTGGTCTAAGGTAATCCATAGCAGCATCTACCGAACCTGACAACCCCATCTTTTCAGTAACAGTTATAAAATGTTTGTTAAAAAGTTCTGCAACACTATACACATCTGTCACCAATGCATCATTTACTCTTAATGCTATTTGTTCCTCTTCATATCTGGTTCTACCGGTCTCCTCCTTCACTATATCCCATATTGTCTTTATTTTGTTATCTGATATGACTATCTTTTCCTTGTAATATATTTGCTTTGACATCCGTATTACAGTCTTTAATATTTTGCAGTATTTCTTATAATGTGCTATAGCATCAACATTGGAAATGTTTCGGATTGACAGATACAGTTTTCTTTTGGTTTTACAAGATACCCCTATTCCTCGAGTAATCCATGGCTTCTTTGTAGACTTTGCTCTAACCTTGGTAAGTTTTGGGGAAAGCAGTGTTCGAATAAGGTAAGCACTTTATTAGCAAAAATGTTATATTTTTCATTCATGCCATGAGCACTGTAAACATCAGTCCAGTGAATGTCTCTGAGGAGTGTCCTAAAATAATCAATTTTTGGCTTACTGATTACCCTCTTGAGCTCAGATTTAACAGATTTTATATCCTGTTCAGTATTAACATTTAACAGAAGGAACTGCATGTCATGGTCTGAGAGGCCATTGACTATTGGTTTTGTAATATAATTTTGTTCATTTGACTTTTCTATAAAGATATTATCAATGGCTGTTTGTGAGCAAGTGGCTATCCTAGTGGGGAACTTTACTGTGGGAATTAAGTTGAATGATAGTGTTACTAACTCAAATAAGTTCTTATTGGGAGAGTCTTTAAGGAAATCTACATTGAAATCACCAGCAACCACTATTTCTTTGTTTTTGGTTGTTAAATGGGCCAGTACAGCTTCAAGGTGGTTTACAAACAGATTAAAGTTACCTGCAGGTGCTCGATATACACTTAATATTATGAAAGATTTTTTGTGAAAATCTAATTCTGTTGCACATGCTTCCATATGCTGTTCTAGGCAAAATTTATGAATGTCTATGTTCTTAAATTTATGACAGTTCCTGATGAATGTGGCAACTCCTCCTTTCTCCATTTCTGATCTACAAAAGTGAGATGCTAACCTAAACCCTGTAACACTTAAAAGTTCTATACCAGTGGTCACATGATGTTCAGAGAGGCAGATTATGTCAGCTGGGTTTGAAGACTCTAATTCATCTATGCAGATAGTTAATTCATTAATTTTATTTCTCAGTCCTTGAATATTTTGATGCAATAAAGATAGCTGACATTTCACATTGACTGAGTTAAAATTGGGTGGAGTTAAAATATCTGCTGACAGTTGAAAATTCTTAACCAATGGCTGTTTATGTTGATGTAATAAGCTGGAATTATGTTTTTTGATTTCTTTCTCAAACTGAAGGTTTGTCTCAGTTCTAACCTCTCTTAAAATTTGTTTTCTTTCTGTCCTCCCTACCCTAAAAAAGGGTCTTTTCTGAATCCTATAACCACTGGTATTTTACCACTCATGACAGTGCCTCCCCCCTTTAACTTTCCTGCTATTTCCCCAGCCAATTTACCCTTCCCCTTCCTGTTGAGGTGAAGGCCATGCCTAGTATAATCCCACCTACTGATAGAATCAACATGAACCACACCAATGTGTAACCCCGCACCCGACATGAGCAGCCGTTCCAGCTCCAAATTAACTCTCTTGACAGAAGAGTTCAAATGAGGTCGGTCATGGCGCCCAAGAACAGATACAAACTCAAGATTGGCCACTTGGCCTACCTCCACTAACCTAACCCCATCTCCAATAAAAATCACGCGAAGTTCAAATTCCAACATGATAATGCGGCACACCTACGATAATGGCGGGAAAAAAACAGACTTGTCTTTACTATTTAACCAATTTCAAACAGATGTGTTCTCCATTGGGTCTGGACTCCAACTGGCTTAGTTCATATCGGTGCTGCCAGAGGGCGCTCTCCTGATGTCAGATCATGATGCAAGTACCGTTATTCAAGATGGCTGCAACCGATGTATCCACAACGAGCTCCAGAGCTCAAGTGGCTTACTTCATATCATGACCACCAGAAGACAACGCTACCGTGATGTTGCGTGATGACACAAGATTGTCTGCACTGTCTCGTGCGCATGCATTATAACCGGACACATGCCACGCCGCCAGACCGCGAGCATCCGACCATTTACGTCACACACCCAAGACCACCACCACCATACGCGTGATAGACATTGTCTTCTGTAAATATGCTAATACCCACATTGTGCATCTAAGCTATTAATTACCTAAGTCCTTACTTACATTTCAATTTTAATCATATTAAACGATTCAATTTACAATTTGATATAGGTATTAAAAGGAATTCAACTACCTAGTTTCAACTACTTTTCAAGGTCCAGACAGCCAACTCGTCCTAGAAACCAGTATCGGGTGTGAATTCTGACAGTAAAGAAAGGTCACTTGCGCTATCGCCATCAACCTAAGAGAATTGGGCGGGAAAGAAAGGACACTTATACTAACCTCATCTACTCGACCGCCACTTCCTCCTAGGAACCGGCGCCAAGTTTGAATTCTGCCAGTAAACAAAGCTCACTTGCGTTTTCGCTACCAACGTAAGAAAATTGCTGCAGACGAAGCTCACCTTCGCCACTAACCTAAGTCGCCAGACCCCCACCTCTTCCTAGGGGCGGGTGGTAAAAGGACAAACCCCCACTGGGCTGATGAAGAGAGGAAGGAGTATACTTTATTTATTTGGGAGCAATTTATTTATGTTTGGAGTATATCTATCACGGAACACACGCTCTGACATGCCCAACAGCATACAGACCTGCAAACTACTCCTACATAACTCATGTATAAGGCTTTACATGCACTCTTGCTAACTGTAAACCGTCAAAAATAACACATTGCACAACCTACATACATACGAACCACTCATAAATAATGCATTATATTTACGTCCAAATAGTCAAACAACTCTTAAGTTCTCAAAAAAATAATCCAACTGAAACACTCTGCTTGCTAATCTTCAACTGTCTAAATCATACACCAGCCTTTATTTAAACAATTAGAGGTAGCACCACCACCAAGTGTATTTGCCACTGAGTCCACAGCCCAACTGACTTAGTTGATATCGATGCCACTAAAGGACGCTGTAGTGACGCAAGTACCATAATCAGAGATGGCACCACCTAGTTGGTTCACCACGATCTCCAGACCCCAACTGCCTTAGTACATTTCCTAGCCGTCAGAGGACACCTCCGCGTCACCACCTGATGACGCAGGTACAGTTATCAATGACGGCGGCAAACAGTATTTTCTCCACAAGGTGTAGTACCCAGAACCACCGGCAGAGAACGCTGTCGTCTTTTTCGAGACGTAAACCAAGATGATGAGTGGAAAAGACTCAGCCTGGTCTGACCAACTGTGGACAGTAAGGAATTACTGCACTCTATCTATTTTCGAACATTTTATTTAGGCATCTATTATATTTATCACACTATCACAAAACACCCACTCAGAAGTGCCTGGGGTCATGTTGCGCTGCCCACAGACGCGCAAACAACTCCTAATTTCAGTGCACAATAGCAAACTGCTCCTAGTTAATGCAGTACACACATGTGCAATCATGCTCAGTACCCATAAACTGTCCAATAACGCATAGAACAGACTACAGGGCCGCTCGCAAGATAACGCCATAGACGCGCGCAAGCACAGTCCACAGCCCCTCTGTCCATTGAGTACACGGGAGGTAGCGCTAAGTGACGTATGCGTCACATGTCAAACCGCGTACAGCCCCTGCTCGGCTTCTACAAACATGAGGTGGCGGCAGCACCCATTCATACGTAACACCTGAGAAATTCCAATCCAAATACGCGTTCACCTACACACACATATGCTGACGTGATCGGGCGGGAGCGCAACCGCGAGCTGCAGCCGAACGCAGGCCAAAGTAGTGTGTAGGCGCCGTAAGTGACCGGGTGTTTATATTCATAGCGTGCAATCCAAGCAGAGCCGCGAGCATTCGGCGTTCCACTCTACCCTTACTCTAACTGCGGTCTGGTGAAGACGTCCCAGAATTCCATTCCACAATAACAGAACCTACTTTCTCCTTAGCGATTCTAACGGACCCTACGTCACGTTTGACTCACGCTTCACCACGCTTAGCTACATAGTACTGCGAAGTCAGGCAGCCGTATCTCGGGTCCCGCGAACGTCGTCGAACACCGGTGAAAGTTGCATTCCAAGCATCGCTCACACCAGTCTCATATGCCAGGCATCACCAGGTGCCAGTTGTCTTTACCGTTGAAGGCAGGGTGTGTTGACACACAAACACTCGTTTAACCATACTTAACTATACATCATGGGTCTCGCCTCTGCGTGACGACTCGCCATCTGGAGCGTTCCCAACATTATTCTTACTTTACATCGTTCTTTACAAAAATAACATCGAGGCCAACCTCTCGGAATTCGTATAATGCCCCATAAGTAGTTAACGCTCGCTTTCTAGATGACTCACGCTGTGTGCACCGATATTCTTCCCATAACAGAACCTGTTTACGAAAATAACATCTAATCCACTCTTCCCAACAATACTAACCTGGTACCCTTCCAGCTCTCAAAATACGCAAACGTTCCTGCCTATATCCCACCGCAATCAATCGAGCATTCTGATTCGCTCTTATCGAATTTACCCGCCGAATTAGTGATGCAGGCGGTATCGAAGCAAGATCCACTTTTTCTTTCCGAGGCTTTCTGTGCTTATTTTGCACAGATCGCTAAATTCCACTGACAGTTAATAACGCTAAATTGCCTGTACATTATCAAATACATGTCAGATTAACAAGAATGTTGGAAGAGAGGAAGACAATTGCCGGTGTAACTAAGATTAAATATTGCCATTGCTGCTATATTCTGACACCGGACAATGTACACTCAATGTCTCCGCTTGACGACTGCGCCGCAGTATCCATAGCGCATATAATTTTCCACGTAAAAAGTCGCTCACTGTTATCCATGCACTCAGTCTATACGTCCCTCACAATACTACACACAGTCATCTTCTCTAGTCATCCCATAACATAAAAAATACTAACTTAACAGTGCAATATATACACAGTTCACATAGTGTAAGCCACTCTGACTTTAAAATACAATATATGCACATTCTACACGAACAGCGCAGTTATGTTTTATATCTGTACAGCACCCTAAAAAATTATCGTATGCCCACACTCACACTGCCTATATGTCACTATGCCAGTCCTACGGAAGCAGCATCACCCTGTTCTTTCTTTCTACAGACGCTACACTGCGTGGCAGCAAACTATTTTACACTGATCATCATTTTGCACCAACAACTAAATATTGCAATCTTGTCTACAGTTCATCAAATACATACGAGACTCGCAGGAATATTGGAACGTCAAACTGATCTCCGACCATTGAATATATCACCGAGTACCGTCTCGATCTAGTAAGCATGCAATTCATATCCCTCAAAACACCAAATCATCCCCTTTACATCAGCGAACCGGACTCACTCTCAGAACTGATGTGCGCGGAGAACAGCGCTACCCTGCAGCACAAACGCATTACGGTTTCCGCTTTCTTGTTCGCATTTGTACAGACATCTCCAGACTCGTCGATTACGAGAACATCCACATTTTCTCTATAATATTACACCATTTTAGCTGTACTTCTCGATATCAAGCACCAGGCAGCATCCTGCCGATGACTCACAAGATAGTTCTGGACATATAGACTTGGAATTATTTCTTTACAAACCGAAACTTTAGCTAAGTGGAGTCTGCTCTAGACAGCTCCATAACTAGAAACAAACAGCCAATCCACCCTCGTCATAAAATCTGTCAATTCTGAAAGTCTTTCGGCTAAGAAACGCGGTATGTGACCGGTATTTGCAACTCCCTCACACCGCTAGATATTTATCGAGTATGTGTAACATATTCTGTCTAGATACCATGTCAGAAGCTTTGTTATATATCCACTCAGTTAAAGGCGATGACTGACAAGGATCACAAAATCGTATACTTACTTGACGTCATAAGAAATGTACACTAGCTTTTCACACCTCTAGTGTTGCGCTATCCACTAGAAATGATGTCTATGATTTGGAATCAGGTGCTCCCTTTCAGCCACATACCTGCGACAGATCACAGCCACAAGTGAATATTATCTCTGGCGCTCTCATATCTCGAAACGAGTCACCTTTATCAAACCTATCCGCTGCAGTAAAAATCCAACATCTTCGTAGTCAGTCCCTAAAAATCTTGCAACTGCTTCCATAGTCACCTTTCTCAAACCTATCCGCTGCAGTAAAAATCCAACATGGTCGTAGTCAGTCCCTAAAAATCTTGCAACTGCTTCCATTTCTACAGCTTTGCGCACGTGATCATGTCATTTTAAGTCCGGATTGAGCAGAAGTCAGACAAAGCCATATCCACCACCTTCTGCAGCCCGTCTACATACAGAACGAACTGAGTTACTGCGACACGACCGTGTTTTGACCATTCGGCGGAATTGCGCGCATTGTGGTGCGTTCCCAAACTACATACAAATACTACCGATCCACGTCCATTCAAATCTATAAGCCCAACATCCTATCAACGTTATTCTCTACCCCTCCCCCCCCCTTCAGCAGACAACAATTAACAACTATACAAGCTCAAATAACTTCTTCCGATATAGAACTCACATAGACGCCATTACTTACGCGATGACGCAGAGCTGCATTGGGAGTCCAGCGCGAAGAGAGTGAGACAGAGAGAGGCAGAGAGAGAGAGAGAGAGAGAGAGAGCGAGAGGGAGATAGAAAGAGAGAGAGAGAGAGGGAGGGAGGGAGATAGAAAGAGAGAGAGAGGGAGTTCGCAATGCTTCACAGAATAGCACAGCGTGCAGCCCCCTCACTGAATTTGCCCGTCAAAGTGCAGCTGCTACTGATCCCTGTGTCGAACAAACCTATTAAATACACACTTATTGATACAATACACAGGGTAGTTTAAAGTTTCATCACCTCTACTCTAGGAGAATGATCGTATCCCACGTACTATACTGTATATCGCAAGAGACGCCCACTGTGACCCTGTTTAGTTCTTTGAAACACTGTTTTCTAATACGCTTTGTACAATCCCAATCATGTATTTTTTCTGCCACTACTTCGACCTCTATATCAGATTCTAAACCGGCAGTATGACGCTCTGAACCACGACCTCCAGAAGAGTTAGTCAGCGTTGTGGAGAGTTTCCACACAACCGTCCGAATGCCTTTCATGACCTCTGCATTTAAGTTCATATGTCGCCGTGACAGAACAGATGATGGCACAGCGTTGCATTTCGAGTTAGTCGTAATTTTGCACTCATGTACGTGATCGCTGTTCAGCTGCTAGCAACCGTCAGATGTAGTCTACCACCCACAAAACGTCTCCCCCAACTCAAACAAGATATGTCAACCAATAACTACGTGGTAACCGATGCACGGATGTGATGGAAAAGAGACCTTCGATGTACTGTAATATTAAGCAACAGACTTAAAAGCGCGAAGAATTTTACACTAATTTCAGCACCGGCAATTGATGTGAGAGCATCGCACCCGGTTTCAGTATCACGGCTAAACCGACCCTTTCTCACATGATTGCCAATGTGGGTAGATTACTGTGCAGTACGTGCATTCGTTGTTAATTCTCGAACGCATACATGATCAAAGTACATCAGACAACGCTCTACATATTTGTAACACTTCGAGCATAGTGTTTAATTTACGATCTGTCTCTTGGTGTATGGGATTCACAGAGAAGTCTCCCCATCTTAGGGTAAAAGACCAACCTCAAACAATCATTGACCACCACACTCTGCAGCACGTCTCATGAATGAATATAGCTCTCCAAGTCCCAACCCATCCAAGTGCAGATTTCTCGAGATGTTACCATGTCGAGGAGCTTAGCACTCCTTATCGATGTATAGTTACAGATTTCAAAGAGCCATAATGTAATAGCATACAGTTAAGAAGAACAAGAAAAGACTGATTTTTATACGCAGTTGAGTTCGAGGCGAATGTAGTTGGACACATTTTTACCTAAATAAACGAAGCTGTCAACTCTAAATTATTGTTCTACACTCTAGGATCTGTACTTGGAAGGTGTTGGTAAGATAGTGATCATAAACACACACACTCCTAAGACTACATCGTTCTGCACTTAAAAACTGGCAATAAGGTTAGATCGTAAACCTTTCCACTCTATGAGAAGTGCATCCTTCTTCACCGTTTCTCTACGCTGAACTATCTTATCGAATGGTAAAACATTTGCTTTGCAAAATACGAGCGCAATATAACTTTGCGAAGACGTATAGTGTCCACTGTTCACATCCGATCACGGTTTTTGAAATTATACGATGCCTGCATAAGGCCTACATAAAATAATAGTTACTAGCAGGGGATACATCCTACAAGGAAACAGATAAATGCAAAGCAGCAGCGTCCGACAGGTGAACATTACAAGTCATTCCGTCACTAACTCTGTAAACAGCACATCAGTCGGGCAAATGCGTACACAGGGATTGCAGCACATCACAAACTCTTACCAACAAGTTAGTTATAATCCTGAAGTCTCGATTTTACACCCAAGATGCGACAGGGGTGATCGCTTAAATGAAAGCTCCTTTAGAGGAGTGTGTCAAGTTTCTTCACGTATGAGATGGAAGTCCTCTGATAACCGATAGGTTTACCGTTAACGATCGCAAGCAGACAGTGCTTTAAAACACATACGGAACATATAGCTGTATACGTGTAGAACGCAGACTATGTCACGCGACTGATGCATCCGGAATCGCTGGACCCTCAATAGACATACAGTATAATGCAGTCTCAATGGGGAAAATATTGACTGCCTGCCTTATTCCCTTCGTTTCGATGTTTACGTTTTCCGGGATTCCTCCTGTTGCAGCATACTTATTCGGATATACAAATTGTTCGGCGCAAACCAGAAGATAGCAAAGTACTTCCTCAAGTTCACTGTATTAGGCTCTATATTCGGTCGATATATACCTATTCCCGGGTCACTTTTCGCAATTTTATCGACTTGAGGTCTGATCTACAGTGTGGTCCATTGATAGTGAGCGGGTCAAATATCTCACGAGATAAGCATGAAACGAAAAAACTACAAAGAACAATACTCGTCTAGCTAGAAGGGGGAAACCAGATGGCACTATGGTTGGCCCACTAGATGGCGCTGCCATAGGTCAAACGGATATCAGCTGCGTGTATTTAAATAGAAATCTCCATTTTTATTACACATTCGTGTAGTACTTAAAGGGATATGAATGTTTGAGTTGGACCACTTTTTTCGTGTTGTGGTAGATGTTGCTGTAGTAGTCACAAACGTATAATTACGTCGTATCACGTAACATTCCGCCAGTTTGGATGGTATTTGCTTCATGATACATTACCCGTGTTAAAGCGGACCGTTTACCATTTGCGGAAAAGGTCGATATCGTGTTGATGTGTGGTTATTGTGATCAAAATGCCCAACGGGCGTGTGCTATGTAGGCTGCTCGGTACCCTAGACGACATCATCCAAGTGTCCGGACCGTTCGCCGGTTATTTAAGGAAACAGGAAGTGTTCGCCATATATTTAAGGGAACAGAAAGTGTTAATCCACATGTAAACGTCAACCACAACCTGCAACAAATGATGATCC
The DNA here is from genome assembly GCF_023864275.1 of Schistocerca cancellata. Lineage (NCBI taxonomy): Eukaryota > Metazoa > Arthropoda > Insecta > Orthoptera > Acrididae > Schistocerca > Schistocerca cancellata. The sequence goes on along the minus strand of NC_064626.1, from coordinate 1,137,175,587 downwards.
CCAAGAAGGTGTTTTAGCTGCTGGTGTGGCTAATCCGCACATCAGTAGCCGACAAATTGCGCGAGAATCGGAAATCTCAAAAACGTTGGTGTTAAAAATGCTACGTCAACAACGATTGCACCCGTACCATGTTTCTATGCACCAGGAATTGCATGGCGACGACTTTGAACGTCGTGTACAGTTCTGCCACTGGGCACAAGAGAAATTACTGGATGATGACAGATTTTTTGCATGCGTCCTATTTAGCGATGAAGCATCATCCACCAACAGCGGTAACGTAAACCGGCATAATATGCACTATTGGGCAACGGAAAATCCACGATGGCTGCGACAAGTGGAACATCAGCGACCTTGGCGGGTTAATGTATGGTGCGGCATTATGGGAGGAATGATAATTGGCCCCCTTTTTATCGATGGCAATCTAAATGGTGCAATATATGCTGATTTACCACGTAATGTTCAACCGATGTTATTACAAGATGTTTCACTGCATGACAGAATGGCGATGTACCTCCAACATGATGGATGTCCGGCACGTAGCTCGCGTGCGGTTGAAGCAGTATTGAATAGCATATTTAATGACAGGTGGATTGGTCGTCAAAGCACCATACCATGGCCCACATGTACACCAAATCTGACGTCCCCGGATTTCTTTCTGTGGAGAAAGTTGAAGGATATTTTCTATCATTATCTACCAACAACACCTGGCAACATGTGTCAGCGCATTGTCAGTGTATGTGCGGACATTATGGAAAGCAGACTACTCGCTGTTGAGAGGAATGTCGTTACACGTATTGCTAAATGCATTGAGGTTGATGAACATAATTTTGAGCATTTATTGCATTAATGTGGTATTTACAGGTAATCACGCTGTATCAGCTGTATCTCAGAAATAATAAGTTCACAGAGGTACATGTATCACATTGGAACAAACGAAATAAAATGTTCAAACGTACCTATGTTCTGTATTTTAATTTAGAATCGTAGAGGGAGACCAAGAGATGAATATACTAAGCAGATTCAGAAGGATGTGGGTTCCAGTAAGTACTGGGAGATGAAGAAGCTTGCACAGGATAGGGTAGCATGGACAGCTGCATCAAACCAGTCTCAGGACCGAAGACCACAACAACAACAACCTATTACCAACTGTTCGTCTAAAATTGTAAGCCATATGTTTGTGACTACTACAGCGCCACCTATCACCAAGCAAAAAAAGTGATCCAACTAAAACGTTCATATTTCTTTACGTACTACACGAATATGTAATAAAAATAGGGGTTCCTATCTTAAAAAACGCAATTGATATCCGTTTAACCTATGGCTTCGCCATCTAAGGGCCAGCCATAGTGCCATCTGATTTCCCCTTCAAGCTAGACAAGCTTCGTTCTTTGCAGTTTTTTCGTTTGACGCTTATTTCGTGAGATATTTGGCCAAGTCACGATCAATGGACCACCCTGTACATATGCGATCATGACATAACATCTCGTTCTGTGTTCTAAAATTGATTGTAAATGTAGCACAGATGCCACCACCTAGCCCTTGTGCATCGATCGGGACATTTAATATAGCACTGCACTCGACTGTATCCAGTCACCTCCACATTCAGAGAGAATTTGCTCTGCTTTCTGTATGTCTCTGTATATGCACCCTTCGTGGACGATTCCCAGGGCCCACAGGAGAGTAGAGTTAGCGGTCGACTGTGGATCCACCGCATGTTATATCCAGATCGGTGCTGAGATGCAGATCCACAAGATGTCACGCATGGGATAAGGTTCAGAGGAGGATCCGTCATGCGCAATGTACGAAACGTTGTTTGGATGCAAATCACAATCTATCACATTCGAGTTAGCGATTGGGTGTGGATCTGCCGTAGACTATATATACGGAACTATGTTCGGTGATAGATCCACCATGCGCCACATCTACTATAGGTTTCGTGGGTAGACCAACCACATGTCCAGACATGTATTCTATTTTCGAAGTTTGGTCCACCAGCCGATGGGACTGGGTCCTGAGAGCCGCCCACGAGACGTGCATATACAGAGAGAGCAGAGCAAATGCTTTCTGAATGTGGAGGTGACTGGATACAGACGAGTGCAGTGCTATATTACATGTCCCCATCAATGCATTTGGGCTAGGTCGTGGCATCTGTGCTACATTTACAATCAATTTTAGAACACAGAACCAGATATTATGTCATGATCGCATATATAGATCTGACCTCAAATCGATAGAACTGCGAAAAGTGACCAGGGAATAGGTATATATCGACCGAATATAGAGCCTAATACAGTGAACTTGAGGAAGTACTTTGCTATCTTCTGGTTCGCACCAAACAATTTGTATATAGGATCAAGAATGCTGCAACAGGAGGAGTCCCGGAAAACGTAAATATCGAAACAAAAGGAACAAGGGAGGCAGTCAATTTTTTTCCCATTAAGACTGCATTATACTGTATGTCTATTAAGGGTCCAGTGATTCTGGATGCATCAGTCGCGTGACATAGTCTGCGTTCTACTCGTATACAGCTATATGTTCCGTATGTGTTATAAAGCACTGTCTACTTGCGATTGTTAATGGTAAACCTGTCGGTCATCAGAGGACTTCCATCTCATGCGTGAAGAATCGTGACACACTCCTCTAAAGAGCTTTCATTTAAGCGATCACCCCTGTCGCATCTTGGGTGTAAAATCGAGACTTCAGGGCTATAACTAACTTGGCGGTAGGTGCTTGTGATGTGCTGCAATCCCTGTGTATGCATTTGCCCGACTGATGCGCTGTTTACAGAGTTAATGATGGAATGATTTGTAATTTGCACCTGTCGGATGCTGCTGCTTTGCATTTATCTGTTTCCTTGTAGGATGTATCTCCTGCTAGTAACTATTATTTTATGTAGGCTTTACGCAGGCATCGTATAATTTCTGAACTGTGATCGGATGTGACCAGTGGACACTACACGTCTCCGCAAAGTTGTATTACGCTCGTATCATGCAAAGCAAATGTTTTACCATTCGATAATATAGTTCAGGGTAGAGAAACTGTGGGAAAATGATGTACATCTCATAGGGTGAAAAGGTTTTCGATCTAACTGTATAGCCAGTTTTTAAGTGCAGAACGTTGTAGTCTTAGGAGTGTGGGTGTTTATGTTCTCTATCTTACCAGTACCTTCCAAGTACAGATCCTAGAGTGTAGAACAATAATTTAGAGTTGACAGCTTCGTTTATTTAGGTAAAAATGTGTCCAACTCCATTCGCCTCCAACTCCATTGCGTATAAAAATGAGTCTTTTCTTGTTCTTCTTAACTGTATGCTGTTACATTATGGCTCTTTGAAATCTGTAACTATACATCGATAAGGAGTGCTAAGCTCCTCGACATGGTAACATCTCGAGAAATCTCCTGCACTTGGTTGGGTTGGGACTTGGAGAGCTATATTCATTCATGAGACGTGCTGCAGAGTGTGGTGGTCAATGATTGTTTGAGGTTGGTCTTTTACCCTTAAGATGGGGAGAATGCTCTGTGAATCCCATACACCAAGAGACAGATCGTACATTAAACACTATGCTCGAAGTGTTGCAAATATATAGAGCGTTGTCGGATGTACAGTCATATTCAAAAGTATCCGAACGACCTGAATTACATTTCACCTGATTCGCATGCAACACACATAACGTAGCTGTCTAGCAGGTCCTCTAATCGCTCCTGGTACAGTCGTTTGACTATTGAAAATGGTCCCAACAAGTCACCACTAGAAAACACTGCTCTGTATCGCAATAACTCAAGATGTAAAGTAATAACACGATACTACAAATATCAGAGAACACCTTATCACAGATAGGACTGTCCTTAAGGCTTGTAAGCTCTCATTTATTACAATAAATGACATACCTGATACGTTACCACCCTCATTATTACGTCAAATAGGTAATGCATGTAGTAAGTTCGTCGGATTCATGATATCCTCTTCAAAGTAACATACCGTACTTAGCATTTAACACAAGATGAGATTAAAAATTTAAGTTATTCACGAGCAGCTAGTTGAGGATATGTATCACCTTCAAATGGCACGACGAACCGTCGCGTTCTGCATATGGATTCAAACCCAGGTCATGCAGACTAAGCAAAGATTTCGTGACTGACGGAAACTAACAGTCACTCCTGATTAGGCATACAGAGAGTGATATACCTCGATTTTAGACAGTATCAGTTAGCAAATATCAACTTTGAATTACATAACGCAAGCATTTTTAACGGACGCGAATTCCTACCCAGCACCTATTGTCCCTGTTAGCGAACTACCAGAGATGTTAAATATTGCTTCTTAACAAGTTAGTTACTTGAATTGCCGTGAGGTAAAGCTTTGTGTCGGACAGGGATTCGAACCCAGAACCTAATCGGATAGATATCGACGCACAATCAACTGTGACATTTCGGATTTTTTCGGCAGTAACTAGATGTTTTAACTGAAATGACGAGACGAAACATTAATTTTTTTCCTTGCCAGGACTCCAACCCGGCACCTATCGCTGTTATATTCTAGAGAAAACGAACGTTAAATATGGGTTTGTTGCACCAGCGGCGACATATGAGCATGTTTGAACTAGAAATAATATGACGAAGAGTTCAGTGCTGACTAGGAATAGAGCTCCACACATATCGTTGTTGACTACACACAATGAGACGTCAGCTACCGAATTTTTCTCCAGCTCGGACTAACATCTTGAACTTACAGTGATCTCGGAAATACTTCTGTGTCTCACTGGGAGTCAAAAAGTCACATATCGTTAGTGTTGACAACGAATGAAAATACATTAAAAATCAAAATTTTTATCCACCAGCAGATAGGTGTTCTCATGCTAGAGCTTGATAATACGTAATGAAATCTTTAGTGCCAGGCCAGGATTCGAACCCATTCATGCGTAATATGTGGAGATGTTGAGGAATCTGCAGTTTTGAACAAACAACAAATTGTAGCCGAGATGTATTGTCATGAAGGGATCAAATTCCGCGTCAAGGACGGTCTGATTTGGATTCCCAGTTCAGAACCAATTTTAACGACGTTCAGAAGCTCAGATAAAAGATGGAATAAGAGTTCTGTGAGCTTACATAGCGTTTGTTTCGTCACTAGAAATAAATAACTAATATAAGAAAGGTTACTGGTGATAGAGTTTCTATATGCCGCCACTCCAGACTTCATTGTGGTTCAACCTAACGTCTACTTGGTAGAGAAGGAACTTTTAATGTTAATTTCAGACCACAATGCCATTATATCTTCTTCACTTGGTGTAGCCAGTAGAGAATGTAATCTGTCTCTCCCTGTCTAAATTAATTGTCAGAAGTTGGAGTCGAACCCAGACCACAGATATACAAACATATCATCGGTCCAACAGACCACCAATCCATCTTCTCCGTGGCTCATTTTTCTATCATAACGCCATTGCGCCACACTTGATGAGAATTTTGACGCACAGGCTCCTTGTAGTAATTTGCAGCATGTTCAGTAAATTTATTTACTTGGTTGACCGAATCACCATGAACTAGCTGCCTCGGCTACCCAGTGCATACATTCGACTTTATTTTGTAATCACCGAAATAAAATCACGTAACTGCCACCTACACAGAACTGCCAACAGTGTAAGATGCAGAAATTGAAACAGGAAATGTTTCTTTCCACTTGAGCTACCCTATTGCGCTATCTCTTTGTTGAAAACGTTGTGCAGTGCAAATGTGGTATTTCATAAATAAAGTTTTGTATTCCTAGAAACCCAAAATCTGCTTGTCAGCGGCGAGAAGAGGAGTTACCTGTTGTACAGCATTGTAAGATTTTCATCGTTTCACTATGAGCTGAAAGTATTTTCTTGCGATTTCCTTATCGATGTTCGATCTGACTGCTTGTAGCTCTTTCACAGAAGGGATGAAAACGGTACAGTCAGCGAGACTGGGACTGCGAACCGTAACAGACGCTTTTTCACAGGTCAGCACGGTACCACATAGCTAGCGAAGAAGTACATGTCTTAGCTTCCTCTTACGAGATCAATTGTGCCTAGAGCTCGTAAACCGCTATTTAAAGGACGAGATTAGTTGCGATTCCACGTGCAACGACTTTCCTGGGCTGAAAACCGTACATTTACAATCTTTTTTAAGGCCTTGTAACCTCCCCCTCACTTATCGACCTTAATGACAGTGAAAAATGAAACCGCGTGTACCTAATGGAAATTTGGGAAAAGCAATCGTCACCGAGGTTAATTTGTCGGTAAAGAGGGAGGAAAGGGTTACATCTAAATGAAAGAAAAAATGCTAATGAAACTGGTGGAAATTAATTTTGAAAAGGGGTAAAGTTAATAAAGAAAGTAAATGTGCGGCCGTTACATTAACAGTTAACTAGTGGTAATTAGATATTTGAGATTTGGGGGAAATTACGGTCGCCAGTCCTAAGGACAATTGCTATAGTAACTGAAAAAGAAAGGTTATTACACATATAATTAGCACTAGAAGCGTGGCAACTGAAGGTTGACACGGGTAGTGTGAAAACTGAAAGTTTGTCAGAAGTAATAAATTTCGCTACACTCTGACTTAATTTAGCAAAAGAATTAATAAAACCGGAAAATCGAAAGTTAATTTAGTGACTGAAGTTAATAGTGAGCTTTCTTTCTGAAGCACATCGAAATTCAGTAAAATACGGTTAGTCTTGGACTACCTCAACAATCATTTCAAAAGCTACTTGAATCTACGCAATTTAGAAATAAGAGATTTAACTTTGAACTTGAATTAAATGATTCTGAACAATTAACAATAGTAAAATTTAGTACGTACCAAGCTGAGCAGCAGTCACAGGTAAGCTAAAACACGGTAACAAAACTCGCACTCTTAATTTGTGCTTGTGTAATCTAAGTATTGTAGCCAGCTATGAATACTTTAACTGAACTTTGAAATTAAAGTAGTGAAATGGAATGATTGTATTTTAATGCTGGCGTCTGAATTTGAACGACACTCGGGTTCATTTCGGAAAAGGAAGGGACCCTGCTTGGTAATGCAATTGGGACAATGAGCAACAAAGGTTCATGCTAAGTAGCTGTAATTTTGTGATGCAACAATTTTAAAAGTTTGACAAGCTGAGGTCTGCCATACAGTTCTAAAACTTTACGTGCTTCCAGTCTTCCTTGTTGGTTGATTGAAGGTTTGAAGCCGTCGATCGAGGAGGTGGCGACAGTCACTCATTGTCGGCCGTCGCTGTTGCAGAAGCTGGATGTTGGCGCGCCTTCTTCTCGACACGGTCACCAGACGAAACGGGCTCTTGATGTGCGCCAGCTAATGCTTCCCGTCCGCGACATAATGTCAGAAACTATCATCGCAAGTCGAGCGCAATTACATGCTGCCAAACCCCGAAAGCGCGGCAACTCGCGGGAGCGTCACACAACACACCTGCTCCACGCGCTACTCCAGCCATACTCTCTCTCTGCCCGCGCTCCACGCGACAGAGTTAACACTCCCAAAGATCCTCAACAATTTGGTTCTCCACACGACCTATCGATGTATCCGTTGGATAGCATAGTTTTCCCTAGGCCAGACCCAGCGTATAAATACAAATAATATTCACAAAACAAACAAACATAAATGCATAAGTATATATATATACAAACAGTAAAACAATTACAATATATAAAGAGACAGAAATGTCATATCTTGAGCTAACAAAGCAAGGAAAAAAATTATAGTACAATAGATGGAAATAGGAGGATATACATTTCCGGCGTTACAAACTCTAGCGACAATAACTCAGATTATTCAATGGAAATGACGGGTAAAATCAAGTTAACTTTGGAGCTTAATTCCGTGCACACCAGGAAGTAACTCGTCGATCACAGAGTTGCCAAACATACGATGCCTTGTGGCCAAATCTCAGTTACAGTACCAGCAGGAAGAAGAAGAACCGATGTGATCGTACAGCGGGCTGGGAAGTGACCTGGATTTGTTCACAGTACTATTTATAAAATCTAACAAATACATCGAACGCCACTCTGGTGTGCAGCGAGACGAAATTACTATAATCTATCAATTAAAGTAAAATGTCTTTAAAATTGTTTTAAACAGTAAGAGTGGGCTCGTGTCAAAACTTTAAACATTGGATTCGCCGCGTTTTGAGCTCTAGTTACTTACAAAAGAAAATGGGATATGGGAATCATGTCAACTATAGGTGCCAAAACTGTCAACTTTACGAGCAGGTCCATTTTAGAGTATTAATTTTATGTGCACTTCAAAGGTTCATTTCCCACTATTTTTACAAAAGTTTAAACTATCAGTTTAAAAAAAAAGATATTTTAGATGAAAGGTGAGACTTTGAAGTTTCAGAAAATAATTTTGGAGCCTACATTTATTTAATATTATTAGAAGGTAGAAAAAAATTCTCTTCACTGTGTCGACTATAGGCGCACTTACCTTATTATAATCTCACTTGTATATACAAATCCTTGGTACCTGTGGGCTATTAAGTGCCTCAAAATGAATAATGCATGTACCAAAGTGAATGCTGTGCACCATAGTAAAAGCTGTCAATTATGACTCAAGAAACCTATAAAATTTCAACTGAAACAGTCGTTACAGCTCTCACTTTAACCAGGGCAGGGCATAAATTAAAAGTTCCAAGAGGCTATGCAATGATTTTAATTTTTTACCGGTATTTATTCACAGCTGATGTAAACAATCTCAAGGAAAACTCTTGTCAAGGTTAAAACACTGTTGTCAACTTCTGTCTTAAGATAATCATTCTGTGGGAAAACAAACTGCAAAATAATTCCCAGAATGAACTGTGAAAATTGTCTAAGGGACACTTTCCAGTCCTAATATTGCAAAACTGTACTGACCCTCTTCCAGGTTAAGAGCTATTTTTCAGGGCACAAACAGGTCAGAGCTCATATGCCAAAACAAAAACGGTCTGCTTAATTTTGGCAGTCTCTCAGTACAAGAAGAATAGGGGCTCTTATTTTAGAAAAATAATGCCTGTACAGTGATAATTTTTCTAAAATAAGAGCCCCTATTCTTATGCCTGTACAGTGATCTGCCTCCCCCATGAACCATGGACCTTGCCGTTGGTGGGGAGGCTTGCGTGCCTCAGCGATACAGATAGCCGTACCGTAGGTACAACCACAACGGAGGGGTATCTGTTGAGAGGCCAGACAAACGTGTGGTTCCTGAAGAGGGGCAGCAGCCTTTTCAGTAGTTGCAAGGGCAACAGTCTGGATGATTGACTGATCTGGCCTTGTAACAATAACCAAAACGGCCTTGCTGTGCTGGTACTGCGAACGGCTGAAAGCAAGGGGAAACTACGGCCGTAATTTTTCCCGAGGGCATGCAGCTTTACTATATGATTAAATGATGATGGCGTCCTCTTGGGTAAAATATTCCGGAGGTAAAATAGTCCCCCATTCGGATCTCCGGGCGGGGACTACTCAAGAGGATGTCGTTATCAAGAGAAAGAAAAACTGGCGTTCTACGGATCGGAGCGTGGAATGTCAGATCCCTTTATCGGGCAGGTAGGTTAGAAAATTTGAAAAGGGAAATGGATAGGTTAAAGTTAGATATAGTGGGAATTAGTGAAGTTCGGTGGCAGGAGGAACAAGACTTCTGGTCAGGTGACTACAGGGTTATAAACACAAAGTCAAATAGGGGTAATGCAGGAGTAGGTTTAATAATGAATAGGAAAATAGGAATGCGGGTAAGCTACTACAAACAGCATAGTGAACGCATTATTGTGGCCAAGATAGATACGAAGCCCACACCTACTACAGTAGTACAAGTTTATATGCCAACTAGCTCTGCAGATGACGAAGAAATTGAAGAAATGTATTATGAAATAAAAGAAATTATTCAGATAGTGAAGGGAGACGAAAATTTAATAGTCATGGGTGACTGGAATTCGAGTGTAGGAAAAGGGAGAGAAGGAAACGTAGTAGGTGAATATGAATTGGGGCTAAGAAATGAAAGAGGGAGCCGCCTGGTAGAATTTTGCACAGAGCACAACTTAATCATAGCTAACACTTGGTTCAAGAATCATGATAGAAGGTTGTATACATGGAAGAACCCTGGAGATACTCAAAGGTATCAGATAGATTATATAATGGTAAGACAGAGATTTAGGAACCAGGTTTTAAATTGTAAGACATTTCCAGGGGCAGATGTGGACTCTGACGACAATCTATTGGTTATGACCTGTAGATTAAAACTGAAGAAACTGCAAAAAGGTGGGAATTTAAGGAGATGGGACCTGGATAAACTGAAAGAACCAGAGGTTGTACAGAGTTTCAAGGAGAGCATAAGGGAGCAATTGACAGGAATGGGGGAAAGAAATACAGTAGAAGAAGAATGGGTAGCTTTGAGGGATGAAGTAGTGAAGGCAGCAGAGGATCAAGTAGGTAAAAAGACGAGGGCTAGTAGAAATCCTTGGGTAACAGAAGAAATATTGAATTTAATTGATGAAAGGAGAAAATATAAAAATGCAGTAAGTGAAGCAGGCAAAAAGGAATACAAACGTCTCAAAAATGACATCGACAGGAAGTGCAAAATGGCTAAGCAGGGATGGCTAGAGGACAAATGTAAGGATGTAGAGGCTTATCTCACTAGGGGTAAGATAGATACTGCCTACAGGAAAATTAAAGAGACCTTTGGAGATAAGAGAACCACTTGTATGAACATCAAGAGCTCAGATGGAAACCGAGTTCTAAGCAAAGAAGGGAAAGCAGAAAGGTGGAAGGAGTATATAGAGGGTCTATACAAGGGCGATGAACTTGAGGACAATATTATGGAAATGGAAGAGGATGTAGATGAAGATGAAATGGGAGATACGATACTGCGTGAAGAGTTTGACAGAGCACTGAAAGACCTGAGTCGAAACAAGGCCCCCGGAGTAGACAACATTCCATTGGAACTACTGACGGCCTTGGGAGAGCCAGTCCTGACAAAACTCTACCATCTGGTGAGCAAGATGTATGAAACAGGCGAAATACCCTCAGACTTCAAGAAGAATATAATAATTCCAATCCCATAGAAAGCAGGTGTTGAGAGATGTGAAAATTACCGAACAATCAGTTTAATAAGCCACAGCTGAAAAATACTAACACGAAGTCTTTACAGACGAATGGAAAAACTAGTAGAAGCCGACCTCGGAGAAGATCAGTTTGGATTCCGTAGAAATACTGGAACACGTGAGGCAATACTGACCTTACGACTTATCTTAGAAGAAAGATTAAGGAAAGGCAAACCTACGTTTCAGTATAGACTTAGAGAAAGCATTTGACAATATTGACTGGAATACTCTCTTTCAAATTCTAAAGGTGGCTGGGGTAAAATACAGGGAGCGAAAGGCTATTTACAATTTGTACAGAAACCAGATGGCAGTTATAAGAGTCGAGGGACATGAAAGTGAAGCAGTGGTTAAGAAGGGAGTAAGACAGGGTTGTAGCCTCTCCCCGATGTTATTCAATCTGTATATTGAGCAAGCAGTAAAGGAAACAAAAGAAAAATTCGGAGTAGGTATTAAAATCCATGGAGAAGAAATAAAAACGTTGAGGTTCGCCGATGACATTGTAATTCTGTCAGAGACAGCAAAGGACTTGGAAGAGCAGTTGAACGGAATGGATGGTGTCTTGAAGGGAGGATATAAGATGAACATCAACAAAAGCAAAACGAGGATAATGGAATGTAGTCGAATTAAGTCGGGTGATGTTGAGGGTATTAGATTAGGAAATGAGACACTTAAAGTAGTAAAGGATTTTGCTATTTGGGGAGCAAAATAACTGATGATGGTCGAAGTAGAGAGGATATAAAATGTAGACTGGCAATGGCAAGGAAAGCGTTTTTGAAGAAGAGAAATTTGTTAACATCGAGTATAGATTTAAGTGTCAGGAAGTCATTTCTGAAAGTATTTGTATGGAGTGTAGCCATGTATGGAAGTGAAACATGGACGGTAAATAGTTTGGACAAGAAGAGAATAGAAGCTTTCGAAATGTGGTGCTGCAGAAGAATGCTGAAGATTAGATGGGTAGATCACATAACTAATGAGGAAGTATTGAATAGGATTGGGGAGAAGAGAAGTTTGTGGCACAACTTGACCAGAAGAAGGGATCGGTTGGTAGGACATGTTCTGAGGCATCAAGGGATCACCAATTTAGTATTGGAGGGCAGCGTGGACGGTAAAAATCGTAGGGGGAGACCAAGAGATGAATACACTAAGCAGATTCAGAAGGATGTAGGTTGCAGTTGGTACTGGGAGATGAAGAAGCTTGCACAGGATAGAGTAGCATGGAGAGCTGCATCAAACCAGTCTCAGGACTGAAGACCATAAGAACATAACAACAACCACAGTGATCTGCTTTTGTTCTGACACTGTGTAGGATCATGAGGAAATTTTTCCTTGCCTCTGCATAATAATCATGTCAGCATAAATTAAATAAAAATCCCCTTTAATTACATATTAATGTTTATCATTGCAGTTTGTGAACAATTTGAAAAGCTTACTACAAATGCAGCAGAAGACAATTAGTCAACCTTAGAGCTTAAAAACTCACTTTTTAACAGAAATTTTAGGCTTACCTTAGGAGTAACCTTTAGAGATAGAAAAAGTTGTTCTTACACTGAAAAGTGAGGCCTGTTTTCTGCAGAGTTCATAAACTGCCAATGCCATGCACAATGTCACATTTTCATGAAGTTTTGTACAACATTTTGGGAACTGTTGCGTATGAATGAAATATACATACCTGTACTTGCTTCACTCAAACAGCATTCTGAATTTTTTATTGCAAGCTCATGTGACAAATCCTTAGTACCTGGTGTCTGTAGTGGATGTATTTTATCAGAGGTGAACACTATCCACTGCAGTAACAACTGAGGTAGTAGAAATACTTTTGTGATTGACACTCCAATGATATTTACAAACATGCACTGCCAACACCATACACAATCTCACATTTTCACTAAGTTCCGTAGCAAATTTTGAAAGCTGTTGCATATGAATGAAATACAAATACCTATACATGCTTCACTTAGAGTCTACTGAATTTTGTATTACATTCTCATCTGACAAATCCTTACTACCTGGTGGCTATAAGGTATTTATAGCAGACACATTTTACCAAAGTGAACACTATTCATTGCACCAACTACAGTTGACTAGGAATCAAGAAACTGGTTTAAACTTTTATGTGAAACAACTTTTGGGGGTTTCAATTTCCATAGATAACAAGAAAAGAAATACATGTTGATTCTTTCAAGTGCTTTTCTCATTTTAAATTTATTACACTTTTTTCTCAGTTGCTGCAAGTATTCAAAGAAAACTAACATCTCTTGGGAAAAAATAGATATTCAGGAAAAAATTAACTCAATACTTTATTTCACAACATTATTTTATTTCTTACAAAATTTTATTTCACATTTTCTTTCTTACAGCAAAATATTTTCCAACAGATTTATTTCTTAAGTCCATATTCTAAGAGGGCAGACAGTGTTTAACAGATAAAAAGATATAGAAGACACTGACAAGAGAATAAATCTAGTAAAAATATAAGGGCCCAAACAAATTAACAACACAACATACAGACCTAGATGAAACAAAAAATAAAAAAGACAGTACATAAATATATATTCTGTTAAGAGAAAAAGAATATCTAGGTTTACATAAAACAAATGGATCCAATTGGTCTGAAAACAGAAGTAAAGTCCAAACATATACTGAAAAAGGCTTTGTGGATGCTGTATGGGCACTTAGAAAGGCTAAGAACTCCAGATACCTCTGTCTGTACTTTGTGTAGACATCAAGGTTCAAATATCACCTTGGCAATTATTATATCTAATGTAATAGGGATCAGACATAGAATATTTAATATCCCTTAAACAACACATTTTTTGTGTATAAACTCCTCACACAACCTTTCTGGAATGTTTCTGTCACAGTATTTCCAAAATGGTGATTTCTAATTTTAAAATACTCAAATAAAATTGATTTAATTAGAGCATTTCTGTAATTTTCTGTGGGCTCAAAGTCCATAATATGTTCGTTGATGGATTGAAAAACACTACAATCAACATCTGCCATAGCACATGAAACAAGAACAAGCATAGCGTTTTTCTTTTGCTACATTCCCTTCGCCTGTTGCAACCAATAAGTTTGCTCTGCTGCTTTGCAAATTTTAATAACGTCGGCAGAAGGCGTAACTAAACCTGCCACATTCTTTCTTCTGATTAGTTTAATGTCGCTGTCCACTGTCCCACATAAGGAATTTGCACATTATACACAATGTACTGACTTAGTCAATTTACGCACAATGAATCCTGCTATGTATGCAACAACATTCCGTACATAATTTGACAACTGTTCAAATGAGACAGCAGGAATGCTGTATCAGTGAACATGAGAGACTGATGCAACATCTAGGCCTAACATTTCTGAATTACAATTGATAACTGATGTAAACGGATTAGATTGCGTCACATCCAGTCCAGAAGATACACTGACAATGGAACAATCTGCAGTATCCAAAGTAGATCCAAATTCTGACCCTCTTACCTGCTGATGGATAAGCAATCGTTTGTAGGCTGCTTTGAATTGACCTGCTGTGGGATTGTTGTTATCACCTCCATATCTTCTGACTGAGCTGAAAAAATGTCTCTATGTGGTACTGTAGCAATTTATATGTAAGCAAGAAATTTGGTTTTGGTTGAGAGCTGTTTATGAGAGAAACATATAATTTTCTTAGGCTCTGTATACATACAAGAAAGCCAAGGTAACCAGTCTTTCTGTTAGTATACAAAATAGATGGCCCATTAGCCTCAAGCCTCAGCTCCTGAATAAATTTTTCCACTTCATCAAGAAATGGTAAAATATGGCCAGCTGTCTTCATTGACAGAGGTGATTTATACCATTTGGACAGGCAATTCCTACTATTGAAACAATCGAAAGGGTTGTTCATTGTCCTTATAAATTTAACAATATGTTCACAGCCTTTAAAGTCAACTAGCTGCAAATCTTTGCAAGGAATTCTAGAGCATTAGCTGCACTACCACTAAATGTTTGCACAGCAATCCTTACATTCATTTTATGGCGATACCACTCAACGTCTTTTGTTCTTACTTTTGTAGCAGCCAGAAGTTTCTCCACTTTTTGCAGCTCATGTAATTTTAATACATAATCCCATTTTATTTGATTTCTATTTCCATCAAAAATGACACCTTTACCAGCTAATGTATTGAGTATCAACTTGAACATGTGACACAGATCAAGGAATACGCAAACATCATCCTTACATAGAGGGTGATTAAAAAAAGATTTCATTCTGCACGTTGAAAGACAGGCTACCATTGTAGTGTTTACGAGAGCACCATCAAAAGTAACAGAAATTACTTCTACTACAGCATCATATGTAAATTTCAATGCCTCCTTAAGTAGGTTTGATTTTTCAACAGCACCTAGGCCATTGACTAAAATGTATCCAACTGGAATTTTCCATGAACCATTAACGACAGTCAACATGAATGTTAATGCCTCATTTGCAACAGGCAGATTGTCATTTTCAAGATCTGTACCATAATCTATGTAACCAATAAACTTGTTTCACGAAATTCAACATGCTTCCTTATGGCAATCTCATCAAATGACAGGGCACAAAGCAATTTCTTACCTTTGCTAATGAGTTCCTGACTCTTTATTCTAAGCGCTATTGCTGCTTCTTTACTGAAACCAGAATCCCCATCAACAACACTGTACCACTTTCTTAATGTTCGTGGATGTGGCAGTGATGTTTGAAAATTTTTCCTTGCATAGCTATATGCCTTGCTACTGTAAAAATTTAGTGTTATAGCAAAGGTCTGGAGAGCCGCTGGATACATATTTGCTTCTTTACCTTTACTGACACATTGGAGCAACTCTGAAGTACCAGGTGGCAGCATCTGATAGCAAAAAGCCGCAATCATTTAAGCACAAATATTCCAACCTGCAATCAGTCATACGTTTTAAAAATGACAGGCATTACAAATATACTTGCCTTTAGTAAATTAGCCAGGGATTCATTTATAACACGATTATTTTCAAGATTATTTATCAAAGATTTCAAAGACAAGACTTTCTTCTTCATCCCACGACATGACCACTGCAGGTTCTTTAACTTTCTGGCTTTGATGCTAATCTGCCGTCTTGCCGCATCTACCACTTTTTCTGCAATGCGAGGAGTAAACAAATCGATCTTAGAAAAGTCCCCAATATACCTGAAACTTTTGTTTTTCGCCGGCCGGAGTGGCCTTGCGGTTCTAGGCGCTACAGTCTGGAACCGCGTGACCGCAACGGTCGCAGGTTCGAATCCTGCCTCGGGCATGGATGTGTGTGATGTCCTTAGGATAGTTAGGTTTAAGTAGTTCTCAGTTCTAGGGGGCTGATGACCTCAGAAGTTAAGTCCCATAGTGCTCAGAGTCATTTTTTTGTTTCTCGGGGTGTTCGTTTCCATATCGCATAACGTGACTGTAAACAAAACAAAAATGCATGTTTTGAGGTGTAATTTGTGGGCGAAGCCTGTCCGAAATGGCACTTAACGTAACGTGCTACAGTTCTATTCTAATACAATATTTTACTAACTCGCAGTTATCACACACATCCTAACAACATTCAGACATACAGGCATTGGAAGCACAGAATTCAGAAGACGAGGCATCATCTAACGAACGCCTTCTAGTGTGTGATTTACGGAGCTTAGGCCTCTTCGATTTCATATGCTCCGGAAAATCAAAAAGTGTCGGGATAGCATCACTACTTAGCCAATTCCCTCCAGTCTTAGCCCTATACAAACATCAGGTTTAAAAATGACAGACACTGTAAATATAAATTATAAATATACATTGTAAATAATAACTAACCTATCAAAACACTTCTACTCGAAGTGCTTCGAGCAAACGCGCGTATGTGCAGATGGCTTAAAAGCTTTTCCGTTTCAGGGCCTGTATCCAAATCTGCCTTCGGTTTTCATCCTTAGGGAACCTATGAGTAGGAACGAGAAACAGTTATACTTACTTCTGTAACAGAATTATCACAGATACTTTCCAAAATGTAATATGAGTCTGACTTTACAGGCATCACTTTCAACACTTTAATTAACGTGATACTGTATTTCAAGTGTAAAAAACATATAAAAGTCACTTCAGCATATTTCAATAAACGCATCTGCACTATCATAGAAACACTTACACGTGAAATGTAATGCCATTTCCCCCGACAAAACGCTGAGTACAGCCATAAGCACAACACGAAACAACCATGTTTTGCCAACATTCACGTGACATCAGACCAGAGATGTTGGAGCCACGAAAATGACGTCAGGGCCAGTCTATTATATTTATGGTCAAAGTACGAAGGGCCGCGCGGGATTAGCCGAGCGATCTGACGCGCTGCAGTCATGGACTGTGCGACTGGTCCCAGCGTAGGTTCGAGTCCTCCCTCGGGCATGGTTGTGTGTGGTTGTCCTTAGGATAATTTAGGTTAAGTAGTGTGTAAGCTTAGGGACTAATGACCTTAGAAGTTAAGTCCTATAAGATTTCACACACATTTCTGAGTTACGAAGGTGGAGGCATTACTATTCAGTCAACGCTCGTAGATAGCTCGCCAGGCCACATAGCTTGTGCGCAAGTATTTCCCGCGTACCCTTACGTCTAGCGGCAGTGCTGCACGGCAGGAAGGTTGAGTACTATCTATTTATCTATCGCTTGCGCCTTTGTCCCGCATTTTCCGAGGGGTTGGCGTGGTTAAATCAGATTTGGCATGTTAATTTGAAGGGGTGGCCGGATGCCCTTCTTGCCGCCACTCCGTACCCCGTACCCCCTGGGACGGAATCAGAGTACCCCATCTGTCTGCGTCTAGTGGAAAGCATGGAACAGTGCGGATGTGTTTCAAATGTCTGTGAGTCGTGTAACGGAGGCGGGACGTGGGGACCAGCCCGGTATTCACCTAGAGGAATGTGGAAAACCGCCTAAAAACCATATCCAGGCTGGCCGGCACACCGGCCCTCGTCGTTAATCCGGCGGGCGGATTCGATCCGGGGCCGGCGCACCTACCCGAGTCCAGGAAACAGCGCATTAGCGCTCTCGGCTAACCTAGCGGGTCAGGAAGGTTGAGCACTATCTGGCATAATTATTACCGCAGCTCACGCTGCGGAACTGGCAGCCACGGCCAGCGCGTGAGCGAAATACGTCGGAAAACAATACAACACAGCACATTTAGACTTACCACACGACAATCCATCAGCATCGAAAAGAATAAACTGGATAAATTTAAAGGTACTTTGCAGTGACGTTAAATGTACCACTTCATAACCGATGTTTATATTGAACATCAGTGGCAGAGTAGGTACGTGTGTGTATTCCGAGATACATTTTCACTGCGTGTTTGCAACCTGCGGTAACCTGTCAACAGCTCCGGTGCAGTGTAGTAACAGTGTTTCTGCTTGGGGCTGGTAGCGGACGGTGTCTGCCCAACCCCCCCTGCCCCGAGATCGTGGAGCAGCCTACAATGACACTTCGGTCGACACAGCAGCCATGTAACTACCTGACATAGCAAACTGTTATGAATCGGTAACTTCAAGAACAGCTCCGAGCCAAACGCCCTGCAGAGCACCATTTATGGTATGCAGGATATGTGTTTATGATCTCTAGGTGAAGTTTAGACAAGGTTTTCACATCTGCAATATATTTGGATCACGAACTGTGCATATAGATGGTTATGATTTTATTTTTATTTTCTTTCCTTCTTTCTTTCTTTGGGCCTTCATCCCGCTTCAACGTTGGGTCGGTATTGTTATCACGGATTTGTCAGTGTTAGTTGCAGAGGGTGGCCGGATGCCCTTCCTGCCACCACCCCAAACTCTCTGGTTGAAATGGCTCTGAGCACTATGGGACTTATAAGGTCATCAGTCCCCTAGAACGTAGAACTACTTAAAGCTAACTAACCTAAGGACATCAGAAACATCCATGCCTGAGGCAGGATTCGAACCTGCGACCGTAGCGGTCACGCGGTTCCAGACTGTAGAGCCTTTAACCGCTTGGCCACCCCGGCCGGCCAAACTCTCTGGGACGGAATTAGTGTACCCTAGCTGCCTGCGCCTAATGTAAGCCATGAGATAGTTTGAACGTGTTCACATGTCTGTGAGTGTAACTGAGGCAGAACCACATCCAGGCTGGCCGTCATACCGGCCCTCGTTTATCTGCCAGGTGGATTCGATCTGGGGCTGACGCGCCTCCCCCAGTCTTGGAAGCAGAGCATTAGCGCTCTCGGCTACACTGGTCGGTCTATGATTTTCTTTTTATGGCCAGTATTTAATAAAGGCATCCCCCCCAGGATAACAGTTGCACCTTCCACACCGGCAGCTAAGCTTTTTCTGCTAGTTTGCAAGGGTGCATGAACTCTATGATGCCACAGTTGTGAGCACCCTCTGGTGGCAGTATTGTGAAAGAGAGGTCCTTCCACATCCAGAAACACGCACACACAAACACACACACACACACACACACACACACACACACACACAAGTGGTATCGAGAAAATGGGGGGAAGCGGCGGGATTGTGAATTCTTCTTCCAACAAAATAACACTGGCACCTTCCGAAAATGAGCTATTCCATATCCTTCCACAGCACAGATTGAGCATTTCCCTCCAATTTCCAAAGGGAGCGATGGGAAATGGGGATAGGGAGTAGTATTGTGAATGAGGCCGGTCGACTACAATTCAGGTCTCAGCCAGAATTCCACACTATTACATACATAGCCCTGCAGGTCGGAAGTGGCAGCTGGCCTTTGTCAGGCAGGGTGAGAGGGGAAACATATTACGTCACAGTTTCTGGTCCTGGTATTGACGTCAATGTGAACAGGCCAGTCAGCCCCGCATGTCAAGGTGGGTACTTGTGACAAGAAAGAAACGTGAGGGCGGGTGGACGGTGGAAAGTCGGAGCAAGGGGTAATATTGTGAATTTTTCTTCCTATAGGATACAAACTGTCTGACACTTCACTCCTTTTCGCTTTTGTCAGAAGTCAGCAGAAATACACTTTGAGTGCATTAACGTCTGTAGAATAAATGATTGGGGTAGGGAGTGTACCCTTACTTCTATGGCAGAGCACAATGGCATTTAAGCTGTAAACAAATTAGTTTTAATCCTGAAATTTTTATAAAAGAAATACACGAATTTAAGCAGTTTGCAACGTCACAATGTTAGGACGGTTGTCAAGATAATGCATCTCGTCCTGAGTAATCGAAATAACTCGAAACACAACAATATCAAATTTTACCCAGAAGTTTCTTTACAGCATTATTAATGAAATTGGCCAATATTACGATAAATCATCCAATTCTGGTTTTAAGTTTGGTACTATTTAGGGTGTCAATCAAGTCTACAGAGAATGGTTAGTTTTGTGACAAGCTGAGCAAACGCTTACCAAAGGTTGCTCGAGTTCACAGTGGTTGCAAGGTGGTGAACCAACAAGTTACACCACTGTTCGCGGTATTTACCTTAGCTGCAATGAGATTTTGTCGGTATGGCAGCTCTCGTCCTCTGAAGTTCCTATAAAGAATAATCAAAACCTTTGCTAATTTTATCAGCAGAAACCCTCCTATGTTTCTCGTTAGGCGAGAAAACATGCCCTCGTCCCTAGTCTTGAAATATAGCGATATGCACGCGCATGGCTCGAACAATGTTAGAATGTCCTCTCAGTTCTCACAAGAACAATTAACTAAGTGGCTACTTCGTTTCACCACAGTTGGAGCTCAACGATGTTAGAGCTAATATCTAGCTGGATGCCAGCCACAGTGAACGCAGTGTTCATACAAATTTTCTCCTCTGCATCGTACAGAGCATTATGCGTCCCGTTGTGCACTTGATGCCAGTTTAGAGGAGAGTATCCCGAAATTTTCGGTCTTGTCTTTCTTGTAGCAAAACTGTCCTCATCTGAGTCCTCTTGTGCTCCACGTCATGGCTTTTTCCAACCAATAGGACCATTCCTCTTTTTTGTGAAAACTCTCTGCCAATGGCAAAGGCCCCACCACTAAACTGCATCGAAATCTCAGCACTTTACTCATTCCCAGTTCGTTTCCGCTTTCGGACATTTTGAGCCCACTCCATATGACTAAAAGTTACATGCCTACATCATGTGCGTACCACACGCTGTTCACATGATCAACTGCATCACTGGTTTGTTCGTATCCATTTGGAAATTTCGAAACGCATTTTTCTAAGGCTACTTTCTGTCCCACTCCGGTGGTCAGCTAGTTGCCTTCCTTGCATGAGTCACCTGGGCCGTTCGTTGACTTTCGCCATGGGACGCCCCTTAGACCTTTCCATTGTACTGCCCCTGGCGCGCCTTTCTAGCCGGCTCTCGCCTGCTTCTAAACGATACGCTTCCTCTAGCTGTTTATCCTTTTGCTCCTTGACACGCAGTATACAGGATCGGTGGGTTAATACCGTCGATTTAGTGTCATCCCTTTGCATTGCATACCGTACGTTTGTATAGGCAAAACTGCTCTTTTTCGCCGAAGTAAGTCTGATATCTTATTCACCTTTCTGTTACAATGTACAAAAACTGTCATGTAAGTTGCGAAATTGTCCTTCATTCACCTTACATATCCTCCTCCTTCTGTGTTCAACTTTGTGCTGGGTCAATCAATGGTTGAGAAACTGATTGAAGTCAGTGCAAAACTATTTGCAGTTGCTGACTGTAGCAATTGACATAATTACTGACCAACCTCTTCTTTTAATATTTTGCATAAATAAACAATCGTATGGTCTAGCCTCCTTATCGTTCTTTTACATTGTAATTGATCTCATGTTTACAGATTTAAGCATTAAAGTAATATTATGCCAAAATTTGAGATGTTCATTCTAATTTTCTGATTTAATACAATTATTTAAGTTATTTTATGGTCTTTTTCTTTCTTTGAGGTTGTCTACGTTTTAATTTTTAATTTAAATTCAAACAAATCAGACCTTTTCTACGAATTTGTATCATTCTTAAATTTATTTTTTCAGACTGATCTGTTTTTGACTATACAACTTATGTTAAATGATGATGGATATGTACTGAAGATGAGAAAACCTTCATTTAACATTATCCTCTCCTTTTTCAATATTTTTCGCGTTTTCTTAACCTTTTATATCAATTATAATAGAAGAAAGTTTCATTTCTTACAATAATTTTTTTATCTATGTTAAACTTAACCGCATCATTCTCATGACTTTAGAGGCATAAACCTATTCATAAACATATT
The DNA here is from genome assembly GCF_023864275.1 of Schistocerca cancellata. NCBI lineage: Eukaryota > Metazoa > Arthropoda > Insecta > Orthoptera > Acrididae > Schistocerca > Schistocerca cancellata. The sequence goes on along the minus strand of NC_064626.1, from coordinate 1,137,153,313 downwards.
TATAACCCCCAAAAATCTTAAATTTATACGCTATAACTTTACAAAAATTTTTAAATTTAACTTTTAGAAATATATTAAATTTCTAATCCTACTAATGACTTTGCAAACATTAAATTGACGTGATGGAATAGCTAAACCCATTCATATTTATATACCCTATATTTTTAACAAACACATCACATATTAGAACCTTAATCTCCCAAGAAAATGTTAACATTTGGTTTTCTTAACTTAGACATGTTACAAAATATGAAATAGAAGGTAATATTATTGATATGACAAGCTTAAAATTTTAAAAGCATTGTTAATGAAGATCTGTTGCTGACATGCAAGCTCCTTCGAAAATTAAATATTTTTAAACACAATCATAAAAGTTATATATTTTTTTCTCAGTTTACTCGGATACTAGTCTGTCACAAACAGTTCTTTCTCCTATATTTTCAACTTGGTTCATTGAAGTCGACGCTCTCCTTTTCCTGCGTCTCGTCGTGCCTCTGCCGAAAATGAAATGAGTGTCACCATGCGCCTCACTGTGTTTCCGCTGAGCATGGAATGACAGTCGGCGGAGAGAAAGGTTGTTGAAGGTCTGAGCATGTCTCCAATGCTTAGTTCCCTTTGTTCCATTTCGCATGTGCCCATGGCGACATTGTATTGCAGATCTATTCTTGGCAGCATAAAAAGTTTTCTTCATTCATCGAATCTTTATGCCAGTCCATCGTTGGTCAATGCGTCTCCAAATTTCCATACGAGTAGGCATCTCCCATCTCTCAGTGTGACATCCGAAAGTGTACAGTAAAAATTGGATTTTTTGTTGGTAGTTAAATACAATAATGGTCTTATATGGGACGGGATTTGGAAAGTTTTGTTGATCTCTTCTGGTCCAGGCTCTTATTTCTTCCATATCTTCTGTGTTGCATCTTCTGGTCTGGTTGCACCTTGCTGTCTTCTCACTTGTGTTTTAGTTCTCCTCTGGACCAGGAATTTGGATTGAAGAACTGCTTAACCTCGTTATCGTTTAATCCGTTCTTATGGTGTCTCCTTTCAAACTGTTGTGTATTCTTTATTGTATCAGGTTGTTCATCCAGATAGATTGGACAGCCTTCCATCGCTTTCTTGCTTAGTCCCATGAGTGCTCAGGGACTGCTTCGCAGTGGTTCAATTCCGTGTAGTATGATAACAGTTTCACCTATTCTGAACACTGAGTTACAAAAAATGGCTCTGAGCACTATGGGACTTAACTTCTAAGGTCATCAGTCCCATAGAACTTAGAACTACTTAAACCTAACTAACCTCAGGACATTACACACATTCATGCCCGAGGCAGGATTCGAACCTGCGACCGTAGCGGTCGCGCGATTCCAGACTGTAACGCCTAGAACCGCAAGGCCACCCCAGCCGGCAACACTGAGTTACAGAAATGTGTCTCTTCTTCAAGTGAATTTAAACACCCGCTTGTCCTTGATGCAATATGTCCGCCTCCATTCCGGTTAGCTGGACATCCATCATCTCTCCTTATTCTGCTCTAAACAGTTCACGATAGAAGTGCTAAGTATCTAACACTTTCTCAAAACCGTTGTTATAACGCTTATATGTGGCTTTCATGTGAATAAAGCTCATGTCATGGTACATGTTGGTCGTATCCAGGATGCGTTGTAGATCTCCAAACTTTTCCACAGAGGTGTTATCCTCTTGGACCATTGCTTCCACCAAGGCCGCTTCTTTCGTCATCTCGTAAGTTGACGTACCAGACACTCACACTCAGTGTCCATTCCTCTCACACCTAACCGCTCTCCTGATGTCTGCTGTCGATCTGGCTACAATGATGCTGCATCATGTTTGATGAATTCATATCTAATACAATATTTGTCCCAATTTTTGGTTTATCTTACCTTTCTTACATCCTCACCTATTCTCTAATTTACATGATGTCATTATCTATTTTATTATAACCTTTATCCCCTTAAATTACGCTAAAAGCTTTACAAACATTAAATTCTTAATAAATTTTACAAAAAGTTATTATTTAAACAATACATAAACTTTTTATTGTCACTGTTTTTATTAGTTATCTCGTAACCCCATTCTATGTAATGTTTCTTGGTATAAAGGCCCTGGCTTCCTCATCTTTATCAAGATGGATAGTAAGAGTGAAATTGATGGTGATGAAGGTTAGTGAGCTCCTTTCTCCCTCTTCTTTTTCTTTCTAACTATAGGTGAATCATATTGTCATGAAAACTTCGCACCTTGACTCCGACTCCAGCGTCTTTTCCTCTGCAATATCTTCTTTTCGGTATTAGCTGTAACAGAACTTCAAAATACAATGTATCTCTCCTCTTTGCTTTTCCTTTTCAAAAACTTTCTCTATTGTTCTATTGCATTGTTTTAGGGTTTATTTTTTTCTCCTTTTTCTAGATAGTAAACTTTTATATTCCTTTCTTCCCCCATCATACTCTTCCTTATTGAAATCCTTTCTGGGTTAAACTTACCTCCCTCTATCTACTTCCTTGCATGAAATAATATGTTTCTTGCTTAGGTTAATAATTCAATTCTCTCTCTTAATTCTTACCTCCTAACGCCCTCTTATATTTATTTCCCTCATATCTCTATTTTCATGTCAACCTGTGGTACCTTCCACAAATCTTATATGCTTCTTATATTCCCCCAAAATATCTTCTTAACTATATGTTCACCGTCCTCGACAGAACAAATTAGAAATGACTGTCTCCTTCTTACCTAATTCTATGCTTCCTTCCTACTTCTTTACTTCCGTTTGTCCACTTAAATCAACTTCCTCCTCCTTTACAGTACATCTTTAAGAGAGAATCTACTACTGTTCCGTCAAACTATCCACATGCTGATCTCTATCTTCCTCCTTGTTTTCTACTCTTTCCCCAGAACATGTTTCCTTTGCAGAAGAGTTACTTTAGTTCTTTCTTTACTGTTTTTCCTTCACAATTATTCGCTTACCTTATGACGAAATTTGCTTTATTTATTCAAATGAGATAAGTAAAAGTTAAAAAGTCTTATCTGTGTGCATTTTGTTATCTTTCCTACTCTTTGATTTCTGAATATTTAATAGAAATAAATTTTCTTGTGGAGTTACTCTTTTACTTTGCTTTTACCCTTTGTACAATTTCAAATGATTGACATGGTGCAAACCCAATGACTTTTCTGTTTTTAGATTAGTCAATTCAACTGCAATATCATTGACTACTTTACTCGCTTTCATGGGGCCTTTGTATATTGAAGAGAACTTGCTTCAACGCCATAACCTTCCTGTTGCTTAGTGCTAGTTTTACTTGATGTTGATGTTTCACTTTGGGTACTGGTGGGATTTTACTTCTAACTTGGGTATCACTATTGGTGTTGTCAATGGTGCATTATCCTCTTAGCATATCATTTCTCTCTCACTTTCGTACAAATGAACTACATCTTTCACAAGTTGGTCATCAGTTTTTGCGCTGCTGTGTATATTAACTGTTAACAATTCCTGTTCCTCATCATCGGTCGATTCCCAGTCAATAGTCTCCCAGCATGCTGGTGTTTGTATCCGATCACCCCCTAAACCTACTTCAGAATCTTGCTGGTCAAAACTAAGTCTATTTACATGTTTAATTATAAAATTAAATTCAGTTGGCGACTGAATCACTTGTGACTGGTCTTCGTACCGTTTGGTGGTCTCAACTCGACTTCCTGCAGCGGTTCACTTCGTGTGTTTTGTCCTGCTGAAGTCTGATTTTCCCGACCTTTCTGCGTTCTAGGCATTCAAGTTCTACCTGAATAATTTGGGTGTTGTTGTGGAAAAACCTCTAAACTTTCCTGCTTCGTTTGCACAGTGATTATACCTCGGATCATAGTTACCACCATAGTTTCTGGGACCAAATCCATTATTGTAATTCCATGGTTCACCAAAAAGATCCGTTTACTTTTCCCGTTACTGGATCAGGAACTTGAGAATTTGTTACATGTGTAGTCGTAACTTGCTCTGTTGTCACAACCTCGCATTCGTTCGGAGGGTCGGTTGGCGCTCTGTTGGAATTAGAAATGGGCAAAACTGTTCTTTTCAGAGATTGGATCAGAACTGTTCACTCCCTGAAATGAATTAGCTCTTTTTCATGACTCACCACTCATTTACAATAGAAAATAAATGGAAGGCACATTGCCCTTTAAACTTGGTTTATTCCAGTACTATACCTGTATTTGGATCTTATTTGATCCTATTTTGAAGTAACACAGATAATGAGTAAGAATTTTGTATTGTTTATTGAAATTTCCACGATATGACAAAGTTTTTGATTATTGATTTATTTTGCACTATCGTGGTTTTTTGGGTGATCGGAAAGTGTTGTAACTTGAGATTTACATTAACAATATATTTGGCTATAATGTATTAAAATTTCATTAACCTCGTACAAATACATCGCAAGCCATATATTTTTAAAGTGAACGTTTCCTTTCGAAGACGCCTAAAATCGCAAAATCCGTACCAGAATAAGAAAAAAAAATATAAATTTGACTGTAAAACGAAAGTGCTGCATATAGCCTTATGCAGAATAAAACAAGGAAAATATTGGTTTATCACATTTTGCGATACGTTTATCGGTTCGCTCGTAATTAAAGCGTAAATTCGAGTGTCCATAATAAAAATCCTATAGTAAGAGGAGTCATCAGGAACCTAATCTAATCAGTTTAAACAAATAAAAATAAAATAAAAACAATTGATGTATACATAACATAATAATGTAATATACATAGCGGTATTACTACGAAGAACAATATCCAGTGGGGACGAACTCCGATGCAGAGGCGCTGAGTCGAGCAGGTCGAGCCGCGGGCTGTATTACTGCGTGAGCTGAGACCGCAGAGACCAGAGTGACACCTGAGTCGCTTTGCTCGACGCTCTGGCTAGAGTCGAGATGGTGGGGTGAGCGTTGAGCGGGCGAGTTCTGAGGGTGGGGGGGAGCGGTGAACTTACCCGCTCTGAGACAAATCGTCCGTTCCCTTGCGAGCAGGTTTTTGCAAGTAGTTCCTATGTTATCCGCTAGGTGGCTCTCTGTCCTGTTGCTCGCATCAACTGCCCAGAGGGCAGGACGTGCGACTGAAACGATCGCTGACAGAGTGTGATGCGAAGTTAAGCTGCGCCAGACACTGCACAGTGCACACGACAGACGACGCACAGAGACGGCACGGCATATGTGAAACACAAAATCCAATGGGGCACTGCACAATGCAGGCAGCCAAGGTAGGAGCAGGGCAGAGGCCGGCGCTGGCTGTGTTGTGTGGCGTGCACTGTGCTCTGACAAGCAGAGGCGCTGCTGATATGCTCCGTCTCTCTCTCTCTCTCTGCCGTGGGAAACGTTTGGAGCTACCGTTCTTTTTTTCTGAATCACTGATTGTTCACTCGTTTGAAAGATTGAACTCTATGAATTAGTTCAAGAGCGGATCCCCCATCTCTAGTTGGAATGCGCGCAGTTACCGTTTCTCGCACCATTGTCTGCTGTGAACGCACCGTACCTGCCTCGCTCACCTGTGTTAATTGTTCTCTTCCCATTTGAATCTGTTTCGCATTGGAAATTACTGACGCAACCTCTTGTGGATATATAAGTGGAATCTCATGACTCTTCTGTTTTTCCGCTACTGCCACGGATGCTTGCATAACTGACTTGTTTACCTCTGGATTTCTCTCTACCACTATGTCGCATGATACTGCAGATTCCGTCGCCTCACTACTAATTTACTACTTTCTGTGCGGTTCTCGATACACTGTCTCAGTTCTGTACGAAGCTGTTCATACTGTTGCTGATTTTTTCGAGACGATGTTTTCAATGCGTGTATCGAATCATTTTAATGCGGCTCGCATGACACGTTTTCTGACATTGAGCCCTTCCACGACCTGTTGCGCCTTACCAGACGTATTACGTGCTAACTTATCAACTCTTTGGTCAACATTAGACACTGTACCCTGCACCTGGTCAACGTCAGAACGCATCTCTTTCTGTTCAGCCATTAGAAATTGTATAAGCTCGCTCGAGTCTCTCGCCTCTCCCCGGATTTCAGTAAACTGTTCATTAACTTCCATTCGCAACTTTTGCTGCGCTTCGCGGACTTTTTCGAATCCAGCGTAGGTTTGAAATCTGAGACCATTCAAGGCCGCATTTGTCTCTGTTTTTAGATTTCCTAAGCCTGCATTCATTTCCGTTTTTTAGTCTGCTAACACTGAATTTGTTTCTGTTTTTAAATCCGTCTATGCATTTGTCGTTTCCCTCGTTTGCTTTACGACAACAGTGGGTTGCTTCAACACGCTATCAGATTCTTCGCCATCGTCACCTGCGCCATTTGCTGTAAAATTTGTCTTTCGCCTCTTTCCCGTGACGTCTCACCGACTTCCGTAAATAGTGCAGACGCACTTACACACACACATTCTGTTGGCAACTGTCCCGTTTGTTTCAGAATTACTACATTTGGCTCAACGTACTGAAGTTTCTCGTCCTCTGATTCTACTTCTGACCCACTAGATCCGTCATTTGTTCGTTTTTGTGCATTCTGAGAGTGTGATACCAATAGCGAAACTGCCCCCACTCCATCTGTACTATCACTTCGTTAGGTTCTGTGACTCACACTCGATACTTTTTGTTGTACATCAATCTCTATCCTGTCAAATTCTTCAGTTTTCCCTATATGCGATATCCTCCGTCCTTCCGCCATCTCCGATTGACTAACTAAGCTCCGTCATTCTCGAATTGCGAGAGACTGAGCTCTCGTCATCATCAAGTTACGTGATCTTACACATCTCCAAAATATCACAGAAAGTTTCTTAGCCTAAGCACACATCATTAGCAACGCCGTCCACTGTTTGTGATTATTCAAACCAACTCAACAACGCCGCGAATAACTTCGCGCGTGTCAGCAGGGTCAAGCATCAGCTACTTTTACACAAAAACAAACTTTATCGTACTTGTTAATATAATTTTTCAACTTTGTGGATCACACATTTACTGTATTCTGAGCACTATGCATAAACATACATTGATTAAACCTGTCACAAAAACAAAAAACAACAATTTTTTTGCTTCAGTACTAAACTTTAATTTCTCTTCTAATTTCACTAATTGCCATCCTGGTTCAAATGGCTCTGAGCACTATGGGACTTAACTGCTGTGGTCATCAGTCCCCTAGAACTTAGAACTACTTAAACCTAACTAATCTAAGGACATCACGCACATCCATGCCCGAGGCAGGATTCGAACCTGCGACCGTAGCGGTCACGCGGCTCCAGACTGTAGCGCCTAGAACCGCACGGCCACTCCGGCCGGCAATTGCCATCCTGGCAGGGTCACTATTCTCTGACACTTCACTCCTTTTCTCTTTCGTCAGAAGTGAGCAGAAACACTCTTTGAGTGCATTAACATCTATAGAATAAATGACTGGTGTAAGGGGTGGACCCTTATTCTATGAAAGAGCATAACGGCGTTTAAGCTGTAAACAAATTGGTTTTAATAATGAAATTTTTATCAAAGAAATACACGAATTTAAACAGTTTGCAATGTTAGGACAGTTGTCAAGATAACACATCTCGTCCTGAGTAATCGAAATAACTCTAAACATGACAATAACAAATTTTACACAGAAGTTTCTTTACAAAATTATTCTACATCACGAAGTTGGCCAATATTTCGATAAATCATCCAATTCTGGTTCTAAGTTTGGTACTATTTAGGATGACAATCAAGTCTACAGAGTTTTTCTGACAAGATGAGCAAAAGATTATCTAAAGTTACTCGAGTTCACAGTGGTCGAAAGCTGGTGAACCAACAATCACATCACTGTTCGCGGTGTTTACCTTAGCTACAATCCGCTGTTGTCTGCATGGCTGCTCTCGTCCTCTGAAATTCCTATAAAACCTAATCAAAACCTTTGCTGAATTTTATCAGCTGAAACTCTCCAATGTTTCTCGTTAGGCGAGAAAACATGCCCTCATCCCTAGTCTTGAAATATGGCAATATGCACGCGCATGGCTGGAACAGCGTGCATGTTAGAATGCCCTCTCAGTTCTCAGAAGAACAATTAACTAAGTGGTTACTTCGTTTCACCACAGTTGGAGCTCAACGACGCTACAGCTAATATCTGGATTTCAGCCACAGTGAACACAGTGTTCACACAAATTTCTACTCTGTGTCATACAGAGCATTATGCGCCCCATTCTGCACTTGACGCTGGTTCATAGAAGAGTGTACCGAAATTTTCGGTCTTGTCTTTCTTGTAGCAAAACTGTCCCCCACCTGAGTCCTTTCATGCTTCACATCATGGTTTTTTCCGACCAATAGGAGCATTCCTCTTATTTTGTGGAAGCTCTGCCAATCGCAAAGGCCTAACCATCAAACTGCATCGAAATCTCAGCACTTTACTCCTTCCCAGTTCGTTTCCGCCAATCGGACTTTTGTGCCCGCTTTAGGTGCCTAAAAGTTACATGCCTACGTCATGAGCGTACCACACGCTGCTCACATGATCAACTGTGTCACTAGTTTGTTCGTATCCATTTGGACATTTCGAAACGCAGTTTTCTAAGGCTACTTTCTGTCCCACGCTGGTGGCCAGCTAGTAGCCTTCCTGCATGAGTCACCTGGCCCGTTCGTTGACTTTCGCCGTGGGACGCCCCTTAGAGCTTTCCATTGTACTGCCCCTGGCGCGCCTTTCTCGCCTGCTCTCAACTGCTTCTAAACGAAACGCTTCCTCTAGCTGTTTGTTTCACCTTTTGCTCATTGACATGCAGTATATAGGGTCGGTGGGTTAATACCGTCAATTGTCATCCCTTTGCATTGCACACTGTACATTTTTATAGGCAAATCTGCTCTTTTTCGCTGAAGTATGTCAGGTGTCATATTCACCTTTCTGTTACGATGTACAAAAACTCTCATGTAAGGTGCGAAACTGTCCATTTATTCTGCCATCTTACAACTACCCTTCACCAGAAATTATGAAATAAAGAAAATGCCAACCTATGTTCTTCCACGCTGTCATATCAGTACAACTGAGCTTTTCCCATCAATTACCAGGTGGGGGAAGCGAGCTGAGGGGGGGTGGGTATGGGTGGGAGGAATCCATGATGTCCCAATTTCGAGAACCCTGTGATGGCAGTATTGTGAACTAGGTCTGTCAGTCTACGTTCTTGGAAGAGGACATATCGTTGGAATCGTGTGTGCTTGCCTGCAGGAAGAACCATTATTACTTCAGCGTATTAGTACGATCGCGTGGTGTCCACCACACACTGTAGAATCTACACTGATGTGCCAAAGAAACTGGTTAAAGGTATGTGTATTCAAATATGCATATACACTCCTGGAAATTGAAATAAGAACACCGTGAATTCATTGTCCCGGGAAGGGGAAACTTTATTGACACATTCCCGGGGTCAGATACATCACATGATCACACTGACAGAACCACAGGCACATAGACACAGGCAACAGAGCATGCACAATGTCGGCACTAGTACAGTGTATATCCACCTTTCGCAGCAATGCAGGCTGCTATTCTCCCATGGAGACGATCGTAGAGATGCTGGATGTAGTCCTGTGGAACGGCTTGCCATGCCATTTCCACCTGGCGCCTCAGTTGGACCAGCGTTCGTGCTGGACGTGCAGACCGCGTGAGACGACGCTTCATCCAGTCCCAAACATGCTCAATGGGGGACAGATCCGGAGATCTTGCTGGCCAGGGTAGTTGACTTACACCTTCTAGAGCACGTTGGGTGGCACGGGATACATGCGGACGTGCATTGTCCTGTTGGAACAGCAAGTTCCCTTGCCGGTCTAGGAATGGTAGAACGATGGGTTCGATGACGGTTTGGATGTACCGTGCACTATTCAGTGTCCCCTCGACGATCACCAGTGGTGTACGGCCAGTGTAGGAGATCGCTCCCCACACCATGATGCAGGGTGTTGGCCCTGTGTGCCTCGGTCGTATGCAGTCCTGATTGTGGCGCTCACCTGCACGGCGCCAAACACGCATACGACCATCATTGGCACCAAGGCAGAAGCGACTCTCATCGCTGAAGACGACACGTCTCCATTCGTCCCTCCATTCACGCCTGTCGCGACACCACTGGAGGCGGGCTGCACGATGTTGGGGCGTGAGCGGAAGACGGCCTAACGGTGTGCGGGACCGTAGCCCAGCTTCATGGAGACGGTTGCGAATGGTCCTCGCCGATACCCCAGGAGCAACAGTGTCCCTAATTTGCTGGGAAGTGGCGGTGCGGTCCCCTACGGCACTGCGTAGGATCCTACGGTCTTGGCGTGCATCCGTGCGTCGCTGCGGTCCGGTCCCAGGTCGACGGGCACGTGCCCCTTCCGCCGACCACTGGCGACAACATCGATGTACTGTGGAGACCTTACGCCCCACGTATTGAGCAATTCGGCGGTACGTCCACCCGGCCTCCCGCATGCCCACTATACGCCCTCGCTCAAAGTCCGTCAACTGGACATACGGTTCACGTCCACGCTGTCGTGGCATGCTACCAGTGTTAAAGACTGTGATGGAGCTCCGTATGCCACGGCAAACTGGCTGACACTGACGGCGGCGGTGCACAAATGCTGCGCAGCTAGCGCCATTCGACGGCCAACACCGCGGTTCCTGGTGTGTCCGCTGTGCCATGCGTGTGATCATTGCTTGTACAGCCCTCTCGCAGTGTCCGGAGCAAGTATGGTGGGTCTGACACACCGGTGTCAATGTGTTCTTTTTTCCATATCCAGGAGTGTATGAAAATCGGCAGAATATGGCGCTGCGGTCAGCAACGCCTAAATAAGTCGAGTGTCTGGCGCAGTTTTTAGATCGGTTACTACCACTACAATGGCAGCTTATCGAGATTTAAGCGAGTTTGAACATATTGTTATAGTGAGCGCACGAGCGATGGGACACAGCATCTCCAGGGTAGCGATTATGTGGGTATTTTTCCATGCCACTATTTCACAAGCGTTCTGTGAATATCAGGAACCCAGTAAAACATCAAATCTTCAATGTCGCTGTAGCTGGAAGAAGATCCTGCAAGAACGGGACCAATGACGACTGAAGAGAATCGTTCAACGTGACAGATGTACAACCCTTCCGCAAATTGCTGCAGATTTCAGTGCTGGGCCATCAAGAAGCGTCAGCGTGCAAACCATTCAATGAAACGTCATCGGTATGGGCTTTTGGAGTTGAAGGCCCACTTGTGTACCCTTGATGACAGCACGAAACAAGCTTTACACTTTGCTTGTACCCATCAACACTGAAATTGGACTGTTGATGACTGAAAACATGTTGCCTCGTTGGACGAGTCTCGTTTCAAATTATATCGAGTGGATGGACATGTAGAGGTATGAAGACAACCTCATGACCCATGGATCCTGCATGTCATCAGGAGACTGTCCAAGCTTGTAGAGGCTCTGTAATGGCGTGAAGTGCGTGCAGTTGGATTGATATGGGACCCCTGATACGTCTACATACGACTCTGACAGGTGACACGTACATAAGCATCCTGTCTGGTCACAAGCATCCATTCATGTCCATTGTGCATTCCGACGGACTAGGGCAATTCCAGCAGGAATATGTGACACCTCACCTCAGAATTGCTGCAGAGTGGCTCCAGGAACACTCTTCTCAGTTTAAACACTTTCGCTGGCCACCAAACTCCCCATTATTGAGCATATCTGGGATGTCTTGCAATGTGCTGTTCAGAAGAGATCTGCATGCTCACAGGGGCCGTACACATTATTAGGCTGGTGTACCAGTTTCTTCGGCTCTTCGGTGTAAGAGTAATATTACCTACCTGCTGGATAAGTGGCTCAAATGGTTGGTTCAAATGGTTCTAAGCATTATGGGACTTAACATCTGAGGTCAGCAGTCCCCTAGACTTATAACTACTGAAACCTAACTAACCTAAGGACATCACACATATCCATGCCCGAGTTTGTATACGAACCTGCGACTATAGCAGCACTGCGGCTCCGCACTGAAGCACCTGGAACCGCTCGGCCACAGCGGCTGGCGATAAGCGGCAGTTGCCTCTTGCGCCACCAGAGCCCTAGCGGTTGCTGCATGCAGCGAGTATCTTTGCAATAACCGGTCCGTGGGCCCGAGATAGTGCAGTAATGGTGTTTCTGCTCAGAGCAGTCAGCGGTCGTAGCGTTCAGTGCAGTGCAGTGGTCGTGTTTTCTAGCACTGTACATATGCTTGGAGCTGTTAGTCGACCGTGCAGGTATCATTATACTCCATTTGCAGTGCTTGTTAGGTAGCATTCTTAGATCTTCGTTAGTGACATTTTACATCTTTACAGACACGGCTTTTTGCGATATGTTATTCCCGCAATCTGTAGTAGTGTAATTATGGCAGGGCATAATTGCAATCTGTAGCTGTGTAATTATGCGCAGTGGATGTTTTATGTACCTGTGCTGCCGTTTTTGGCGATATATGTGGTTTATCATAAACTTTTGTGTTTAATTAGAGCAGGACAGCTCCCCAATAGTTTGCAACACTTTCCGTTGAGATAACAACACTTGTGATACTGTGTACTGAATTATATGATTGATTATGTGTAATTAGGGCATAGATTAGTGTTTCCCGCCAAAAACTTGTATTTAGTGCGGTATTACGAACTAGGTCACACATGTAGGCTGCAGACTAACTACCAATTCTATTTCCAACCAAAATTTTTAATTTACCAGCAATTTTAGCCCTGGAAATGATGAAGTAAGGAAAATTTTCCACCAGGGTAACACCCAGAATAAAGAAAATAAACTACACTTTTTGCTTCCACATCAACAGCTCAGGACATACTTAGTTAACTTTTCCATCAATTTACAAGTATCGGAGGGGAGTAGAGGTGGGGAATAGTAGGGGAAGTGAGGGAGGAAAGGTGGCGGGATGCGGCATGGGAGGAAAATGCATGCGATCATCCAGTGATGTCTTTAGTGAGACACTGCCACATCTACACCAGGGACAGCAGTGGGGTGAGGCTGAGGATTTCTTCGACGTGGAGTGGATTAATTTAATTAACTAATTAATTAATTATTTTCATATCAAAAGTTTGATGTTATCAGTGTGATCATCCAGTGATGTCTTTAGTGAGACACTGCCACATCTACACCAGGGACAGCAGTGGGGTGAGGCTTAGGATTTCTTAGAGGTGGAGTGTATTAATATAATTAACTAATTAATTAATTAATTTGATATCAAAAGTTTGATGTTATCAGTGTGATCATCCAGTGATGTCTTTAGTGAGACACTGCCACATCTACACCAGGAACAGCAGTGGGGTGAGGCTGAGGATTTCTTAGAGGTGGAGTGGATTAATTTAATTAACTAATTAATTAATTAATTATTTTGATATCAAAAGTTTGATGTTATCAGTGTGATCATCCAGTGATGTCTTTAGTGAGACACTGCCACATCTACACCAGGGACAGCAGTGGGGTGAGGCTTAGGATTTCTTAGAGGTGGAGTGTATTAATATAATTAACTAATTAATTAATTAATTAATTAATTTGATATCAAAAGTTTGATGTTATCAGTGTGATCATCCAGTGATGTCTTTAGTGAGACACTGCCACATCTACACCAGGGACAGCAGTGGGGTGAGGCTGAGGATTTTTTAGAGGTGGAGTGGATTAATTTAATTAACTAATTAATTAATTAATTATTTTGATATCAAAAGTTTGATGTTATCAGTGTGACATTACCACATCTACACTGGAGGGAGGGGGGCCAGGGGATGGGATGGGGGCTGAGTCTGCCTTCTTGAATAAATTAGGCAACAATGCTGACTGCACCTGCTTCTGTTTCACTTCACTATTGGTGTTATTCTCTTAACCTAAGTGCAGAGTAGTGTTATCATTAAACCATTGTCATTCTCTACAGCTAAACTCATTGTCACACTGCAGTGGTGGTTTCTGCTGAGATTCAGATGAAAGATGTTGGGTTATATACCTGTTTCGAAAGGTGAATAAGGCAAAAGGAGGAGATGTACTCCACGTCAACATAACAATCTGATTGAATAGCCTGGGAAGACAAGAATCTTTAGGGACTGTGAGTGAATGTAGTTCTGCAGTTTGGAAAATCCCTAATTCGATCCAACTCTTGAATATTCTCGCATTCTCGGACAGACCTTTTCTTTTTAATTTTACTGGTTTTCCCGAACGTTCCGCGACAGCCCTCCCAACAATGGAATAGTTATACTACAGTTTGTCACAATATACAGGGTGAACAAAAGGTCAGTATGAATTTGAAAACTGAATAAATCGCAGAATAATGTAGATAGAGAGGTACAAATTGACACACAGTCTTGGAATGACATTGGGTTTTATTAGAACCAGAAAAATACAAGCGTTCAAAAAATGTCCGACAGATGGCGCTTCATCTGATCAGGATATCAATAACTATCATAAGAAAGAAAGACAAAGCAAAGATGATGTTCTTTACAGGAAATGCTCAATATGTCCACCATCATTCCTCAACAATAGCTGTAGTCGAGGAATAATGTTGTGAACAGCACTGTAAAGCATGTCCGGAGTTATGCTGAAGCATTGGCGTCGGATGTTGTCTTTCAGCATCCCTAGAGATGTCGGTCGATCACGATACACTTACGACTTCAGGTAACTCCAAAGCCAATATAGCACGGACTGAGGTCTGGGGGCCTGGGAGGCCAAGCATGATGAAAGTGGCCGCTGAGCAGACGATCATCACCAAACGACGCGCGCAAGAGATCTTTCACGCGTCTAGCAATATGGGGTGTGTTTTTTTTTTGGTTCTAATAAAACCCCATGTCATACCAAGCATGCGTGTCAATTTTTACGTCTCTATCTACATTATTCCGTGGTTTCCAGACGAATGTTCCTCTAAAGCAACGGGTCAGAGACCTTTGAAGACCTTCGATGATTTGCTTGGAGAGAGAGGAAACCTGATGACTCATCAACGGAACTAATATCATCAACAGAATCTGGAGGCTGCCAAGCACTTTCTTCTTCATTTTCATCATCTTGAACGAGAGCCGCTAACCAGCTTAGCTCACAAAGACACACTGAGGTTGAAGAGAACCGAGAAGAGTTGCGTCGATTTGTGAGCTGTATTTCGGTACCTCAGTTGACAGAGCACTGGTCCACGAAATGCAAAGGTCTCGAGCTCGAGTCTCGGTTAGGAACACGGTTTTAATTTATCAGGAAATTTCGTATCAGCACACACTCTGCTGCAGACTGAAATCTGGAACTCTTCCAGTGCCTCACATATAAGCAAAACCACAGAAAACAAACTCATTGACGTATACAAAGAAGAATTAAAGACGAAATTTTATCCAGAGTTAGAGAAGTAAATTTTTTTTACCAGTATGCTTGGCAAAACCTCCGACACTTCTCACTTTAAACAGCTCAGTTTATCTGTCTGTTACCTTCACGATAGAAATCGAAGGAAGGATTTTATTAAATTTTGTGATGTTTATGAGAATAATCGTCTATAAAATGCAAATGAAGAGTTACAGTCTAACTGGATTCGCTCTTGGCGAAATAGTTAAAGATCTTCCCAAGTAATTTAATGTTAATAAGAAAATGTTTATTGAGAGTTATCACTGACAGCTTTTCAGTTATGGTTTCTGAATTAAAGGGTACCATTCGGGAGCTCACAAACATCCATCAATGCAAAATACTGCACTTGTAGCAATCTTTTACTGAACAACTGTCTCGAAAATTCTTCCAAGGTCACTATTTGTCCGAACGCATCAGCAGCAATGAAGAAGATAGTAGCATTTGATAATGCCTCTGCGAATAGACATAATGTCTTTAAAAAAGCGCTTGGCGGATTCACAGTGCACGAAATCCGCAAGACGCGTTGAGTGGAGAGGCCTGACGGTCGTCTGTAGTTTCAAGGTGACGATTTGCTAAAATACGCAATGCCCCCCACAAGATTTAACGGTGGCGCGACGGTGCAATCCCTTTCGAAGCCCAATGTCTTCGGCAGGATTTACGAAGTCGTCAGTTTATTCTCGCCGCTGTCTGCTTGGGCAATTCGCGAGTATTACGTAAGTTGTGAAATATACTAATGTTTTTAACTTTTCTTTCTCTCACCTATTAGAACTCAAATTATTATCTTTGTTATTTTCTTAAGTTCTTCACGTTTGTTTTCTGATACATTTGCAGGGATAACTGTAACGCTCAGCAGATTCCTTCGTCAATTACTGTACATATAAAGAGAGCAATCGATATGCGAAGGCTACCAATATGTGGATTCAGTTTACCGTCAGTTTGTTCTTTGAAGCTCAAGAAGTCGCTGAGCGCTTGGATGTGGATATGAAAGCACCACGTATTGTTTCTTGATAGGTCCTCCGAAGAATTCTTTCGAAGACCCTTGTACATCCCGTTGTTGGAGAACATCATATCGGATCAGAAGGAAAGACACTACCCAGGTGTGATGAATCTGTATCATGTGCATGATACAGTGAAGAAGACACTGTAATTGTGAAAGAACCAAAGGAGATGTGGAAGTACCTTCTGGGTACTTCTATTTCATTTGTAGTACAAGAGCTGAAATTATGGGTGGCTAGGTGAAAGTGCTACGTGGAGACTGGTTTTAAAATTCCGCGATCTCTTCTTGATATAAATCGAGATGTACGACAGATTAATTGTATCCTTTCATTTGCATGATTATAAAAATGTCAGCCACTCCACCAGTTAGTGTAGCAACATCTGAAAGTAGTTCTCGACCCTTTGTCGTCCGAAGACTTGGCTTACAATAGCTGCGGGTGACGAATGACTCTTTGGTCTAGCTTTATTGTATATTCACTGTAATATTGATTTTAGATTGATTTAGTTATTACTAGATCTACAGATGTTAAGAAGAGGCTTCTTGGGTTCGTCCTGTGAGTTTTTTAATGCAGTACATTACAGTTAACATTACAGTCCTATGCAGTAGTTATTACTAGATCTGCAAAAGTTAAAAAGAGGATTCTTGGGTTCGTGTTGTGAGTTCTTTTTAATGCAGTAAACATTACAGTTAACATTACAGTCCTATGCAGCTATGACAAGCTATACAGTATTTATACAGGGAAGTGGGAGGGGTGGGGGAACGGAGCATAGGTAATTTACAATAAAAGTATAAAAGTAACCTAAACACTAAAATGGTGTTACTTTCATTCCCTCCCACCCCTCTTTTGCTTCAAAAGAGATGTCAGTGGTAAAACATTTTAAATATCATTCTAGATCATGAACAGTTTGCTGTAATAGCAACGAAAAATAAATGCCAAATTCCGATCTTATTCTCTTATGTCGTCGTTCAACTTTCTGAATGCTAATAATAAATATTCTTTAAAAAGAATATGCGGACAGTAAAAGATATAAGGGTGAGTAACCCATATTACAAGAAGTGTGATATTAGCAGGTTGTTAGTTCTCTGTCACATAAACCAAGGCACATCACAACCAAATCTACTGATCATACATGAAATTTAAATAAATATTGCTCCTCCATGTTTCTAAGCTGCATCCATTCTCTCTATCACATTTATTTCGAGTGACTGAAAGTTTGAAAACAAATATTTTGTTCTTGATCCTTTTGTTAATTATTAATTTCATTGACAATATTTACTCAGATCTATGATTTGAATATACGAAAATGAGGCTTAGGCATGGGTCCTTACAGATCAGCTTTTTTTTAATCACTGTACATTTGTGTTCTAGCTTGATCAATTGATTCTGTGTTAGCTGAAATGGTTACCACATAGAAACTATCAAAATATGAAAATGTTTTCTTATGTTTCAAATTTTACGTTAAAATTTCGTTATTTTTGTTGTCATGGTGCAGTTAAAATAATGTACCTCATTGACTATTTATTTCATTCAATTAATTATCTTGTTAGTTAAGATAAGGAACCAGTCGTTTTGCATTCACATCACAAATTACTTTCTAAATATAACTACACATGGAACATAAATAAGACTTTTAATATTTCATTTTCATTAATTTTTTGGAATATATGAATGAGAAATAGTAATTTCTATTTACCTGTTACATTAGTAGAACTTCTTCTATGAAATGGAAAGAACTGTCAAGGAAAACCTTTTCTGGTTTGTTTTCAAATTTTACTTCGCTGCCGGTCAGACATTTTATATCACTGAATAAGTTCCAAAACATTTTTGTAGTGACGTTGTGCACCACTTTTTGTGCTAAAAACAAACTTAATGTGGAGTAATGACTGTCATTTTTCCTTCTGGTATTGTAACTATGCTTATCGTTCTTCCTTTTGAACTGCATCATTATTTACAACAAATTTCATGAGGGTATAAATATACAG
The DNA here is from genome assembly GCF_023864275.1 of Schistocerca cancellata. Taxonomy (NCBI): domain Eukaryota; kingdom Metazoa; phylum Arthropoda; class Insecta; order Orthoptera; family Acrididae; genus Schistocerca; species Schistocerca cancellata. The sequence continues at coordinate 1,137,135,007 of NC_064626.1, read as the reverse complement.
TGAAGCAGTAGTCAAAATGCCCTAGTCCTAAACAGATGGCTATAAGATGATTATGTGAGAGCACCACATATTATTTTTACAGCACATTTTCGAGCTTTGAAAACATTCTTTCTTAAAGATGAGTTAGCCTAGAACATTTTTCCATATCATATTAGTCACCGAAGATACGCAAAATACATGGCCTTACTGGTTTGTGTCTCCCCAAGATTTGTAATGACTCCACGAAATGACTCCAACTGCAAATGTGGTTGAATTTATGTGTTACATTCTGTAATGAAGTCAGACTAATGTCCTGTTTGTATCATTATGACGCATAAATGAATCTGGGCGAAGGTATCTGTCTAAAAACAGTTGAAATATAATAAAATAAGAATGCAAATACGTGACTTTTACCAGCCATTGCAGTAGCTGTCTTTCGCCAATCACGAGCTAGATATTGTTCTTAGATGCGAGTAATTGCGCGTACCTGCGTTTTACATCTGTTTCAGCGTAATTTTAAGAATCATAAACAAAATCTGCGTCCTACAAATTTTGTTGTACAGGCGAATTCGAAGGTGCAATGAGTTTGTCTTGTCAACACAACGTCTTTGTGGTACTTACTTTTAATGTTGCTTGTCTGTAATCACAATTCTGCAGTTCACACGTGGCAGTTAACAGGAGGTCCTGGAGCTGCAATTAGCATAACTTCCCTAGGCTTTCAGTGAATGCACCTGTTGTACCTATCACTGCTCCATAGACTTTCATCCTATTCAAAACCTTGTCCAGATTAACAATAGCCATATATTAAAGTGCACCACTAAAGTCAAAGCACAGAATGAGTACAGACTTTCACAATTGAATATACTTACAATGAAGGTCATACATTCTCCTGAATGCCTTTTTCCTGTCTCTAACAACACCTTGTGTAACAGAGGTGAAAGAATAAAATATGCTCTGTTGGCCAAGAAACAGTACCTTGCTTTTGACTTAAAAAGTGTTCCAGTTTCATCTGTGGGCCTCTGTCTAATATCAGTTAAAATTTTCTCAAACTATACCATTGTATGAGAAACGAGAGAAAACCGACTATTCCAATATTATCTGCATTTTCAAAAATTTCCTAATACTATGTTTCCATAAAATTAGAAAGCTTTTTGAACTCCAACAGCATTATAATATCTTCTCAATACGTTTTTCACACAAACAGGTCAACCATAAATGCACTGTATGAATTTTAAAAATGTGCTCAGGTCTAATCGATCATAAACAGCCTGTTCTCAGTATATTACTTAACCAATCCAAATCTTTTAATATTGTCAACCATAAGCTGCTCCTTGCACAATTTGAGAAATTTGGAATCAGGGGTACAACCCACAGTTGGTTCAGTAGTTATGTAAGTGAAAAGATACAATATATAGGAATCAGATACACTAAATGTATCTTGAGATGTCCCACAGGGGTGTGTTCTTAGCCCAGTCCTTTTCACTTTGTTTATCAATGACCTCCTAGAAAACACCGTTAATGCTAATTCTTTTTTGTATGCTTATGACACAAACATTTTAATTTCCAATGGAGAAGAAGCGCTTCAAGAAACAGTCAATGAAACTACCAGACACATAAAACCTTGGTTTGAGGCAAACAGACTGCTAATAAACACTTAGAAAACTGTAAGCGTCAACTTACACACAAGGCAGAACATTACCAGCTTCAGTGCAAACATACATATTAGGAAATATGGAACTTTCAGTGTACAGGACACCAGATTCCTTGGACTAACTGGCAGTGGTACACTAAACTGGAAATTGCGTGGCTGGCTGTTGTGGCCACCAGTTTTAGGCGCTTCAGTCTGGAACCACGCGACCGCTATGGTCACAGGTTCGAATCTTGCCTTGGGCATGGATGTGTGTGATGTCCTTAGGTTAGTTAGGTTTAAGTAGTTCTAAGTTCTAGGGGACTGCCGACCTCAGATGTTAAGTCCCATAGTGCTCAGAGCCATTTTTTTGAAACTGCATGCAGAGACAATTATAAAGAAGCTCAGCAAAATGTGCTACCTACAATAATAGGTGCAGCCAACACTGACAGTTTGATGCTCATGTACCATACCAAATATTAGTTTTGGTCTAATTTTCTGGTGAAATAATTCTGAATCCAATATCATTTTCACGTTATAAAAGCAAGCAAGTGATCAGAATAATGGCATCAGAAAACAGTAGTGAACACTATAAACCACTGTTTAAAGCATTAAAAATCCTGACAATGCCATGCCCTCATATAATGGGACTGGTTTGTTTTGTAACTTACTATTTAGGAAATCTACACATAAATACAGACTGCCACACGCATAACACTAGAAACAAATCTCAGTTAATAATTATAACACACAGATGGGTTTCAATAAAAATTTACAACCATCTCCCATCAGAGGTCAAGAATATTAATAATCTGAACGACATGAGAATAAAACTGAAACATATTTTTTTAAATACGGTTTTTACTCCATTACTGTATTTCTTGACACAAAATTCTAGTTTCTTCAACTTATATACAACGTAACTCTCTTTAAATTGTTATGAATTTGTAATACAGAAGTGAGTTTGTCCTTTGTAATGTGCTTTTAATATATGCTTTTAAATTCCCATATTATTTGTTCTGTCCATGTTCTTTACTTTGTATGTAAACCCAAACGCTTTAATACAGAAGTGTGACAACTTCACTGTTTTGATTTAGTAACGAATTTTAAAATGTATATGCTACTTTCGTATTTCTATTTTATTTGCTTACATATTTCTTTCCCTTAATAATGCAAACTTAGAAATATTAGGCACTTCTGAATTTTTCACAAGATATCCACCTATATATTTTTCTGTTTCTTGGCATTACATACATATCATATGGACATTTGTATCATTATAATATCACTGTCATTTTATGTATGTATCATCTCATCTTCATTTTTGACTTGTTCTATATCATCATGTGTTTCTCTGCACACAAAGTATGATCTACAAGATAAATAAAATTACAAGTTACAAATCACATGAACTCTTTCAGAGTGCTTTGATCAGGTACAGCTAAATATTCATTAAGGTAATTGATATATTATCAAGAGAAGTAGTGGTAGTATAACTGTTAGAAGCTTTTTAAACATTATTTGTATTATATATATTTGACTGCAATTTTTTTCTTCAACTTTTAGAACTAACAGAAAATCTGTAGTGACCTACAACATAATTATGTAAGCTCACTAGTTGTTAGATGTACTATACAGGGGTACATTCTGTGTTTGAGGGAAACTAAAGTACTATAATTTAGTGACCACATAAGAAACAGAAGAAGGGATCGGTTGGTAGGACATGTTCTGAGGCATCAAGGGATCACCAATTTAGTATTGGAGGGCAGCGTGGAGGGTAAAATGGTAGAGGGAGACCAAGAGATGAATACACTAAGCAGATTCAGAGAGATGTAGGCTGCAGTACGTACTGGGAGATGAAAAAGCCTGCACAGTATAGAGTAGACAGAGAGCTGCATCAAACCAGTCTCAGGACTGAAGACCTCAACAACAACAAAAGAAACAGCTAATATCACTTTACTCATTCCAAGAACGTTTATATCATTCAGTGAATAAAAATTTAATTATAAAAATCAGTCTCCTAGCTGATTATTCCGTTGTGTGGAATTTCATATTATCAGTAGGCCTGCATGATACATTATCTTAACGTCAAATAACTGGAGTAGTGGTCTGGTAATGATATGTCATTTTACTGATGTTCTTGTTTTGTAAATAAGACCGGCTTTTCCTGCTGCCACTTAATTTATTTTTCCCAGGCTGGTTTCTTCTTTTCCTTGTTCTAAGGCGCCATCAGGGGGATGATTTGCTGTGATCTGCATTTCCTCTCATCTGGTTTGGAGGTCACACTACCACTTTATTTAGGACACATAAGCACAATTTTGAAATCCGACCTTTTTCACACTGATTACCATGTTTCTCCTTTTTTGTTGTGTACTATTGTTCGTTTAACGTTATTAAAAGCAGTGCCTGAAGAAATAGTTATAATGAATGCCAAAACAAGTATTTCTGCACTTTCTGTGGAGTATGGCCAAGCAAACGAACTTGTACTGATGTTCTGTTGTTTCTGTAAGCCACTTCTGCTAAATGTCTGGACAGTTCATTTAGAAATGCTATCTCAGTTTTGTTCATCTGAGAATGTACACCTTACATAGCAACAAGCAGTCTGTAAGCTTTAAATTTCTATCCATCAATATGTATCTCCTATTACTAATATTTTTCAACTTTAACTTCTTCTCTGTGAATAGCAGAGGCAGTTAAGAGCGACTTTTCTCAATATGTTGTTCTATATTACTTATGCTGCTATAAGAAGAGAGATGTATCCCAATGATCAAGAAATCATCAAGAACTATACTCTCTCAAACTGGCATTGGTCTTAGGAGTATATTTTTTATACATAAATGTTATGCACAAATGAGTGAGTTTTATTGTGAGAATTAACAAAAAACTGTAGATCAGGAAACCCCTTTAATTATTAAGATCTACAAATGCAGAAAGGAAATTTATTTGCAATACTTCCACATAAAAATTTAAGGAAAGTAAATTATGAACATATACTAAGAAGTTTATAATGGAAAAAAATTACTGGCAGCTGAGAGGTGCTTTGGAATGATTTTTTTTTTTTTTTTTTTTGCTATCCCTGGGAAAGCATTAGCACAAGTTGTGAAGAAATGGAGACAATGTACACACAACAAGTCTTCATTGTGATCTCCACTGCAAAGTATGATTGATGAAGCTCTTTATCCAAGTCTGTTCTCTGAAATTTTGTTCTTCTCTGTGTAACTGCTAAGACCTACACCAATATGAACACCTCTATTGAAGTCAAGCCTTGGTCTCTCTCAACAATTATAATTTGCACTAACTTCCACGTTGTTACCAGACAAGTTATTCCATGTGACCTCTAGACATGTCTTATCGATACATATCACAGTGAAATTCATCATAGAAGAAACAAAAAATAATTTTATATTTAACTTTAATTATTTACAAGAATTAGAAAATGTAATGTAACTGACATTCTTTCCAAATTCAAACAAAACAACAAATTGTTAAACTATTATCTGACAAAATAAAGATCGATGTACAGTTTCAAATACAGAAATTGTTACATACAATAAAATGCTCATAAAAATGAACAGAGAAGAAACAAATGATGAAAAAATACTTTATAAAAATACTGCTGACACATATTTTTATATATTCTGGTCTGCATAAAAGAAACATACGCATTCAATTCTTAGGAATATATAAAACTAACATTTGAAATAAATAACTACAAAAGTTTAAATACACATTTCTCTGTTATGGGGCAATACTTTTCATCAAATCACTACCAGTATAAGAGGGAAATGTTCTGTTTGAATAATGTTATTACATTGATAACCATTATTGTTGAAATTGTTTTTAACATAATTTTTTGCAATTAATGAAAATAGATTATGGTTTATTGTCCTGGTGATGATGCTGCATTAGTGATGGAGCATAGGCTGCATTTGGGTCATGTTCATTTAGAAGAAATATTCGCCTTAAATATTCATGTGTAGTTAGTTAACATAACATAACATAAATCTGTGTAGCTAAATAAGAATGTTAATCCACTCTTCATAAATGTCAATACAGTGTCTCAACAACTGCAACACCCTGCTTGGTTACAATGGAGGAGATGTGTTTTTTTTCATGTGGTACATATTTTTTTGTAAAAAAATCTTAAAGAAGTAACAGATTCGAAAAACACATTAATTTAGTCGTCTTAGGAAGAAAGAAAAAAGTAATAAGGAACATAGGGGTAAAAATTTGAAAAAAAGAATTAGATAAAGTTATAAAGAGAAAAAACAATATGTTTAAATATATGAATCAAACAATAGAGAATAATCATCAAATTTACGAAGAAGAGAGAAAAGCAGCAAACTGAGAAGTGAAACAAGCTCATCAAATATCTTGTGACGAGTTTATAAGCAAATGACAGGTTGCAAGACAATGAAAATGCTCAGCCAAACAGAAAAAAAAGTTACTCAAACAAATAACATCCAACAAGCAAAATGGATAGAACATTGTGAGAACTTTGTGTATGAAGAAATATGCACCACAGAGAATAAAGAGGATAAAACTGAAATAAAATGTGAAGACAATTTACATGTGGACGAATTAAAAGAAGTTGTCAATTCCACAAAGAATAGAATAGTTACTAGTACGCCGAATTGATAAGATATGGATGCATACGAGTGCAAAAGAGGTTACTACATTTATATGCTGGAGAAATTGAGTTATTCCAGAAGCACTTGCATGGACAAAGATGCTATCACTGTTCAAAAAGGGAGATCATTACAACTGCGAGAACTTTAGAGGAACCAGTTTACTGGACCTGCATAAGTTTATGGAAGAATAGTGAACAAGAAGTTGAAGATTATAGCTAAGAATTCATTGGGCCAGGAACAAATGGGATTTCAGAGGGCAGCTCGACAACAGATTCAGCATTTACAACTGAACATATAATCGAAGAACATGTGGAGTATGGCAGGGAAACCAACTTAGTATTTATTGATTTTATTAAGGCATACGATCATGTTGGCAGGAGGAAACGGTGGGCAATTATGACGAAAAGAATATATCCACAACAACTATAACGTTTTGAAAATCTGCACAAACACACAGCTGTAATTTCAGATTTAAATGGTACAGACTATAGCTGCAAACGAAAGTGTTAGATAAAGGTGCAGCATTTCACCCACACATTTTAATACACATTTTAAGATTTATTTTGTTGGTGCATTTGGGAAATGGAAGGAGATTTTTTTAAAGGGAGGATTGATGTTAACAGATATTCCTGCTTGAATTGTGTTTTATGTGCAAACGATGCCACACTGCTAGTTGAGAATGAAGATGATCTAGAAAGGCGAATAAAATTATTAGTAATAATGGTGAAGAAAACCATTTGACTATTTCAGAAAAGAAACAAAATCAATGACGTTCAAAGGAAAACATCCTTTAGTGACAAAAACAGAACAAAACAACACATTGAATATTAGCTGTTTAGGGTATGGCGCAACATATGATTATGAGGAAGATGTAGACAAGAAATTGGAAAAGCTTGGGAATATATGTGGAGCAATATACAGATATCTAGAAAATGAAGCGAGGAAAGGAACAAGGCTGAAATTATCTCAGGGTTATAAGTAAACGTGAAGATAGTCACATACAAGCAGCAGAGATGTGGTTTTTAAGAAAAGTAAAATGGTGCTCAAGAAGTGACAGATTTAGAAATTCAGAAATTAAGGAAGAACTGAACATATTTAACATTTCTAATAAAATGCAAAAAATAAGAGAAACTCGAATGAAGGCCCCAAAAGGATGAGTTGAGAAAGATTGCCTCTCCAGATCAGAAGATTTAAGCAATTTTGGAGAAGAAATCAAGGAACATGGAAGGAACGATGGGTACTGTAATAGGCGAACCAATAAAGGGCCTAATGCTTGAAATGAAGGTGATGATGATGAAATTAATCACGAAAATTAATCTTACCTTAATCATATCAGATTTGCAAGGAAAATCATCAACAGTAACATGCACGTTGCCATGCACTAGATACCTGCATGATAATGAATCTCATATATACATTTGTTTGACCTGTAATATGCGTGCAGAACATTGTTACACTAAGTACAGCATTCACATCACTTTTTCTGAAAACTTCTGTAAGTAGAAATATTCTGCTTGATTTTTGTATATTTTCAAAAAAACGTCAATGATGAAGGAAAGATGGTGCTCCGATATCCCCTTTGGATGTTTAAGGAAACAAAGAATCTCCGTTTTTTTACTTGTATTTTATGAACAAACCTTATTTCTGAATGCAATGTGCCGATTTCCGATTGAAGGGATCCAAACCAAATTCTCACTCATTACTCAGCCATTGTTTATGGAATGAAAAGTAGTATTTCAGAAGTAATGAACACGTTCAGAATTCGGAATTCGAAATGGATACCTTCATGTGTAGTAGACGAACATGCTATTTGTTGATTTCTCTGATATGAACACCATCTAAGACCCATTAAATGCACTCATCCGATATAAATACGTTTCCTGCTTGCGAACCTTTGTGTTCGTTCAATTAAGTTGACGCTTACTGTAGAACTGTTTATAATTAGTTTGTATTAAATATATTAAGCGGTCTATGAACTAATTCTGTGCATGCCACCACGTCATATTTTACTAATTATTGATAAACTAGACATAATGTCACTCATAAACAGACAGCGATATCTCAGACAATCAGTAGTACTGAATAAAGACAAAGTGAATCGTGACTCTGGGCGGTACAGAGGATTACATTCAGCAGCTGAGGCTTCTGGTGCTTTGGTGGAAACATATGAACTCTTAGGAACTATTTTCTACATTTATATGGGTGAAACGAGGTTTTTTGCTGCAGACATCATGCAAGGAACATTGAGGGTGGCCATGGCCATTATGACCGAAGCATAGACTCCGTGTCAAGGATGATGTGAAGCACGGCGCCTGCACCTTGCCATGCAGGTCCGGCCGGCTCTTGTTTTCTGAGCGATATCTCTGACCGACGATGCGATTCACGTCAGTGAGCAGCGACACCAGGTCCTTGGATCTGCCGTGGGCTTCAAGTTGAGAACACAGTGTCTCAACGTACCACGAGCCTTTTTTTGGATTGCGGAAGGAGTATAGACCTGCAACATCACAGAAAGCTCCCAGGAATGACAGAAGCACAGTTTGTCCAAGTAAGGCTCTGTCCATGGAAGAAATAGTTACTCCAAAAAATATAAAAAAGGTGGTTCCAAGACAAGTTGTGGAAAATGCACAGTCATTCAGGGTAAATAGCAAAGCTCTGAAAGAATAGTCTCAATAATTGCAAACATGGAGTACATGTAAAACTGTGAATTAATGATAGTTTACTACTATAGCACAGAGTTCCTTGCAAATGAGTGTTGCATTCGTGCTCACATCCTTTGTCCATCCCGAGAGTAAATTCATATTTCGAATATTTCGTAGATATAACTGCTTGAATTTAGACATTTACACCAAGGTGACAAAAGCCATGTGACAGCGATATGCACAGGCACAGATGGCGATAGCATCGCGTACAGAAGGTATTGTATTGTATTGTATTGTATATTAACTGGGGACCTAGAAACGACAGAGAGGCTCCGTCCCCGCCGCAGCCGCAGTGGTCCACAACCCCACGACGGCTACCGCAGTCCACTTCACCCCTCCGTCGCCCCACACCGAACCCAGGGTTATTGTACGGTTCGGCCCTCGGTGGACCCCCCAGGGAATGTATCACACCAGACGAGAGTAACCCATATGTTTGCGTGGTAGAGCAATGGTGGTGTACGCGTACGTGGAGGACTTGTTTGCGTAGCAATCGCCGACATAGTGTAACTGAGGCGCAATAAGGGGAACCAGCCCGCATTGGCCATTTCACCGGACCTCAACACAAATCCGCCGGGTGGGTTCGTGCCGGGGACCAGGCGCTCTTTCCTGCCCGGAAAGCCGTGCGTTAGACCGCACGGCCAACCGGGCAGGCCACACAAGGTATTCACTGATCAGTCCGAGCATTATGACCACCGATCTACAATCGATATAAACCGGTCCGGGCGATATCAGCATCACCTGACGAGGAATGAGTGCTACTCAGACACAAGCTCGATGGGTGTAGTATCTGTGAACGTGCTGTCTATGTGTAGAATGTGGAAGGCGCGCGATCTATCTGAGCCTGACCGAGGCTCGGCACGAGGATTTCGAAAACTACACGACTTGTCGGGTGTTCGAGAGGTGTCTTGAACACGTGGCGAAACCAAGGTGAAACTACGAGCAGACGTCCTGGGATTGGGCAGCCACTCCTCATTACAGATGTCGGACGTCGTTGGCTGTGCACACTGGTAAAACAGGACAGGCGGCGAACTGTGGGGGAACTAAGACCAGACTTCAATGCTGGGCAGAGTACAAGCGTACTGAAGACGCAATGCACCGACGCTCATAACGATGGGCCTCCGCAGGCGAGGACCTATGCGTGTCCCTGTATTACCACCACGATGTCAGCAACTACTATTGAAATGGGCACGTGACCATCGGCACTGGAGGTTGGCGTAGCGACAGAGGGTGGCACGTTATGATGAATCCCGACACCTTCTTCATAATGCCGATGAGAGGACGCGAATCCAGCGCCTTCCACGGGAACAGCTCCTTGACATCTGTACTGCAGGACAGAAAGAAGCTGTCGGGGGCTCCCTTATGCTCTAGGGAACATTCACGTGAGCATCCTTTGGTCCAGAGGAGCTCGTGCAAGGCACTTTGCCGGCCAAGGTGTATCGACACTGATTGCAAACCTCGTACACCTCTTCACGACTAACATCTTCCCTATTGGCAGTGGCATTTTTCAACAAGATAATGCGCCATGTCACAAGGCCAGGAGTGTGATGGGATGGTTCGAGGAACACAGTGGCAACTTCCAGTTATTGTGCTGCCCCCCATTCCCCTCCCACTCGCATGATCTAAATCTGATCGAATACACTTGGGATTTGATTGAACATGGCGTCAGAGCTCATTGCCCCCTTTCCAGAAATTTACTACGTTAAGGTGACTTGTGAGCAGATGTCGTGCCAACTCCCTCCAGTGACCTACCAAGACCTCATTCCTCCCGTGCCAATACGTGTCGCCACTGTTATCTGTGCCAAAGGTGGCCATATGGGCTATTAGGAAGGTGGTGATAACGTTCTGGCTGGTCAGTGTGAAAAGGCAGTGGTTTGGTGGAGCTGTCATTTGTACTCACTCACAAGGGAACCTCCCCATCGCACCCCCCTCAGATTTAGTTATAAGGTGGCACAGTGGATAGGCCTTGAAAAACTGTACACAGATTAATCGAGAAAACAGGAAGAAATTGTGTGGAACTATGAAAAAAATAAGCAAAATATACAAACAGAGTAGTCCATGTGCAACATATGCAATATAAATGTGAACATTCACTCAGGAACGCCGTGGTCCCGTGATTAGCGTGAGCAGCTGCAGAACGAGAGGTCCTTGCTTCAAGTCTTCCCGGCAGCGAAAGTTTTAATTTTTTATTTTCAGACAATTATTAAAGTTCAAGCACTTACACAAAATCGACTTCACTCTCCAGAATTCCAGGACATGTTCATATTTGCTTGGACATATGCAGGATTTGACGGCCTACAAGCGTAAAAAATTGAAAACGTTAAAAACATATGTTTTGACAGAGCACAAAGAAAACTGTGCGACTGCGAAACTGTTGCATTCATTTGTTGCAGTTTATGTGAAAAACTCCTATGTTTTCATCACTTTTTGGGAGTGATTATCACATCCACAAGAAAAGCTAAATCGGGCAAGGTAGAAGAATCTTTTTACCCATTCGCCAAGTGTACAAGTTAGGTGGGTCGACAACATTTTCCTGTCATGTGACGTACATGCCGTCACCAGTCTCGTACAGAATATATAGGACGTGTTTTCCTGTCGAGGAATCGGTTGACCTATGACCTTGCGAACAAATGTTTTCGGTTCCCATTGGAGAAGCACGTCCTTTCGTCTACTCATCGCACGGTTTTGCGGTGCGGTCGTAAAACACAGACACTAAACTTATTACAGTGAACAGAGGCGTCAATGAACGAACGTACAGATCACAACTTTGAGAAAATAAAGAATAAAATTATTTAACCCGAGGGAATACTTGAACCAAGAACCTCTCACTCCGCAGCTGCTCACGCCAACCACGGGACCACGGCGCTCCTGAGTACGCCATTTCCTTGATGTGGCCTATCTTGCACATGGACTACTCAGTTTGTATATTTTGCTTATTTTTTTCATAGTTCCACACAACGTCTTCCAGTTTTCTCGATTGATCTGTGTTCAGCTTTTCAAGGCCTATCCACTGTGCCAGCTTATAACTAAATCTGAGGGGGGTGCGATGGGAAGGTTCCCTTGTCAGATGAGTCATATAGAAAGGTTCAAATGGTTCAAATGTTTCTAATCACTGTGGGACTTAACATCTCAGGTCATCAGTCTCCTAGACTTAGAACTACTTAAAACTAACTAACCTAAAGACATCAGACACATCCATCCCCGAGGCAGGATTCGAACCTGCGACCGTAGCAGCAGCGCAGTTTCGGACTGAAGCGCCTAGAACCGCTCGGCCACAGCGGCCGGCTATAGAAAGGTATCCGACGTGATTATGGCCGCACGATGGAAATTTACAGACTTTGAAAGCGGAATGGTAGGTGGAGCTAGACGCATGAGACATTCCGTTTCGGAAAGCGTTAAGGAAATCAATATTCCCTGATCCACAGCGTCGAGAGTGTGCGGAGAGTACCACATCTGAGGCACTGCCTCTCACCATAGACAACGCAGTGGTCGATGGCCTTCGCTTAATGACCGTGGGCAGCGGCGTTTGCGTAGAGTTATCAGTGCTAACAGACAAGGAACCTGCGTGAAATAACCGCAGATATCTCTGTAGTTCCTACGATGAACGTATCCGTTAGGACAGTGCCACGAAATGTGACGTTAATGAGCTATGGAAGCAGACGACCGACGCGACTGCCTTTGCTAACAGTACGACAGCGCCTCCTGCGCATCTCCTGGACTCGTGACCGTATCGGTTGAACCCTAGAGAACTGGAAACCGTGGTCTGGTCAGGTAAGTCAAGATTTCAGGTGGTAAGAGTTGATGCTTGCGTTCGAGTGTGGTGCGGACACCACAAAGCTGTGGATCCATGTTGTCAACGAGGCACTGTGCAAACTGGCGATGCTCCGTTATTGTGTGGGCTGTGTTTACATGGAATGGACTTGGTGATCTGGTCAAACTGAACCGACCATTGGTTATGCTGGGCTACTTGGAGACCATTTGCAGCCACTCATGGACTTCATGTTTCCAAATAACGGTGGAATTTTAATTGGTGACAATGCACCAGGTCTCCATGCCACAGCTGTTCGTGATTGGTTTGAAGAACATTCTGGACAATCTGAGCGAATGATTTGGCCACCCAGATCGCCCGATTTGAATCCCATCGAACATTTATGGAATATAATCGAGTGATCAGTTCACGCAGAAAAATCTGCAGCGGCAACACTTTCGCACTTATGGACGGTTATGTAGGGAGTATGGCTGAGTATTTCTGCAGGGGGCCTCCAACGACATGTCGAGTCGCTGCACTACGCCATGCAAAAAGAGGTCCAACATGATGTTAGGGGATACCCCTTGACTTTCGTCATCTCATTTTGTAATGCATACCATACATGGGGGAAAGAAATACAGTAGAAGAAGAATGGGTAGCTTTGAGGAATGAAATAGTGAAGGCAGCAGAGGATCAAGAAGGTAAATAGACGACGGCTGGTAGAAATCCTTAGGTAACAGAAGAGATACTGAATTTAATTGATGAAAGGAGAAAATACAAAAATGCACTAAGTGAAGCAGGCAAAAAGGAATACAAACGTCTCAAAAATGAGATCGACAGGAAGTGCAAAATGGATAAGCAAGGATGGCTAGAGGACAAATGTAAGGGTGTAGAGGCTTATCTCACTAGGGGGAAGATAGATACTGCCTACAGGAAAATTAATGAGACCTTTGGAGAAAAGAAAACCACTTCCATCAATACAAAAGCTCAGATGGAAACCCAGAAGGGAAAGCAGAAAGGCGAAAGGAGTATATAGAGGGTCTATACAGGAACGATGTTCTTGAGGACAATATTATGGAAATGGAAGAGGATGTAGATGAAGATGAAATGGGAGATACGATACTGCGTGAAGAGTTTGACAGAGCACTGAAAGACCTGAGTCGAAACAAGGCCCTGGGAGTAGACAACATTCCTCTAGAACTACTGACAGCCTTGGGAGAGCCAGTCCTGACAAAACGCTACCATCTGGTGAGCAAGATGTATGAGACAGACGAAATTCCCTCATACTTCAAGAAGAATATAATAATTCCAATCCCAAAGAAAGCAGGTGTTGACAGATGTGAAAATTACCGAACAATCAGTTTAATAAGTCACAGCTGCAAAATACTAACGCGAATTCTTTACAGACGAATGGAAAAACTGGTTGAAGCCGACCTTGGGGAAGATCAGTATGGATTCCGTAGAAATGTTGGAACACGTGAAGCAATACTGACCCAAGATTTACCTTAGAAGAAAGATTAAGGAAAGGCAAACCTACGTTTCTAGCATTTGTAGACTTAGAGAAAGCTTTTGACAATGTTGACTGGAATACTCTCTTTCAAATTTTGAAGGTGGTAGGGGTAAAATACAGGGAGTGAAAGACTATTTACAATTTGTACAGAAAGCAGATGGCAATTATAAGAGTCGAGGGACATGAAAGGGAAGCTGTGGTTGGGAAGGGAGTGAGACAGGGTTGTAGCCTGTCCCCGATGTTATTCAATCTGTACATTGAGCAAGCAGTAAAGGAAACAAAAGAAAAGTTCGGAGTAGGTATTAAAATCCATGGAGAAGAAATAAAAACTTTGAGGTTCGCCGATGACATTTTAATTCTGTCAGAGACAGCAAAGGACTTGGAAGATCAGTTGAACGGAATGGACAGTGTCTTGAAAGGAGGGTATAAGATGAACATCAACAAAAGCAAAACGAGGATAATGGAATGTAGTTGAATTAAGTCGGGTGACGCTGAGGGAATTAGATTAGGAAATGAGACACTTAAAGTAGTAAAGGAGTTTTGCTATTTGGGGAGCAAAATAACTGATGATGGTCGAAGTAGAGAGGATATAAAATGTAGACTGGCAATGGCAAGGATAGCGTTTCTGAAGAAAAGAAATTTGTTAACACCGAGTATAGATTTAAGTGTCAGGAAGCCGTTTCTGAAAGTATTTGTATGGAGTGTAGCCATGTATGGAAGTGAAACATGGACGATAAATAGTTTAGACAAGAAGAGAATAGAATCTTTCGAAATGTGGTGCTACAGAAGAATGTTGAAGATTAGATGGGTAGATCACAAAACTAATGAGGAGGTATTGAATAGAATTGGGGAGAAGAGGTGTTTGTGGCACAACTTGACTAGAAGAAGGGATCGGTTGGTAGGACATGTTCTGAGGCATCAAGGGATCACCAAGTTAATACTGGAGGGCAACGTGGAGGGTAAAAATCGTAGAGGAAGACCAAGAGATGAATACGCTTAGCAGATTCAGAAGGATGTAGGCTGCAGTAGGTACTGGGAGATGAAGAAGCTTGCACAGGATAGGGTAGCATGGCTAGCTGCATCAAACCAGTCTCATGGCTGAAGACCACAACAACAACAACCATATATTGGATATATTAACTTTTTTTCATTCGAATTCCGCTAATAGTGGAGAACGTGAGAAACTTGGCGAATGTTGTTAGTCTGTAAACTATATTGCAAGCTCAGTCATCCTAGCTAGTCCCAGTAGCTGTCGGCAGAAGTTAATATTTCTTGTCACAATAAATTTAAATAAAAAGGGTCCTTTTGGTATTAAGCGATGCTGTGCCCTATACAATGAAGGCAGGGAAAGCAATTACAATATTTTATCCTAACCCAAGCACTTCACATGTTTAGCCTGTACGCTGCATCATGCAGCTGAACGAGTAAACCTAAAATATGACAATGTGAATACGCTGATATCCTCCACAAACAATGGAAATAGTCATACAAAATACAAGGGTTTGATAATTCTGACAGCATTAATTAAATCATATCCCGACTATTTTTACATTGGACATATTCTTGAAAGCACCTTTCCGTGCAGCGGCATTTAGAGACATCCTTCCAGTCTCAGCTTTGTCGTCATAGCTTATTTTAACCAGGTGGGGTGTCTGGATAAACGCTGCCATCTTTTCCTTTGCTAATTTTCCTGAAGCCAAGTCGGTAACAGACCATAAATGCCCGCAACTTTATTGAAATTAACACCTGTTTACTTCACTTGATTCAAAAGCCTCATAATTGCGTTTTCTTTTTTTCATTTTTAGATTGTGGAAATGACATTCAAAGTAACAGATTTGAAGCAAAACCTGATATACATTAAATCAACTAGGAAGTCACATGTAACTGGTGGAAGCTCCGACAGTTATTGGAGAGGGTGAAAAACATTTTCAATCATCCTATAGAGAAATTGGTTCTGTACCTTTTAAGATAAATAAATTCATCAGTTAAAATTCTTATTTTAAGTTTACGAAGTTATTAGAATATATTTTGTGGTAAAAATGTAAAATACTTTCAGCATGGTCTGACTTTGTGCGAAATTTCTTCGCTTTCACGCTTTTGACGTAGAAAGATATTTTTTTATGTACACAAAGTTTTGTCTGATAAGTTTAAGTAAGGAAAACTTGAAAAAAATTGTTTGTTTTTTACTATTTTGGAAGGAAACAGAAATATATACGGAACTGAATATTACTACAGCACATTTTCTTAGCCTTTTTTTTGTTTTGTTTTGCTGCCTCATTGTGCATGTTGCAATGATATGATACTTCATGAATGCATGCGTGTTTTGCGGTTTGATAGTGCATGAAAATCCACGCTATAATTATTTCGTTTGCAGAAGGGTGGTAGCGCTATACGCATTGGTTCAGAAATGTCTTCCCTTTTGCGACTGGAGAGTCGCAATGCCTCACACACCCAATGCCCGCTAAACGGGTAGACACTTGGAGACAAATGCAATGATACTGTAGCGATGTCAAGGAGCTCAGTGTAACCATCTGAATGAGTGCTAATAGGATAGAAATGATTTTATCGGAAGTAATTTGTCATGACATAACGTGTAGGACAGTATATTGAATGGTACTGTGAAATCAATGTATTGATAGGTGCCATACACTTTGATGAGTGTATGGACCACAAGAGATTGTCACAACACATGAAAAGCATGACAGTGGTCGCAAGGCTTAAAGAGTGAATTTCGCAGTGACGATTCTATTTTGGAGAACTACAGAGCACCTGGACCAGCCTGCGTAGAGTGTTTGACACCATCTGGTATGGTTTGGGTTGGTTACACTTAATTCATTGCACCGGCTTTCATTGTCCAGAAGCCACAACAGATCTTAATGTAAGAGTACGTTCTCGACATTGGAGATTTGTTGAGTGGTAATATACAGTATTTTTGCACGTGACTCGACTCAACACATCACGCAATGGCGAGAGAATGCTACCATGGTGAGCACAATCGACCAGTCTGCATTTTTGAGCTATGTAGTGAACAGACGACAAAAGTGACAAAAAAGAAACTGTATCTGTCGGCCGCAAAAAGCTCTGATGTTGATGCCATAGCCTATTAGAAGACAAATTGCAAAACATTGAAGGTAAAATGTATTACGAGAAAAAAATTTCATGTAAAGTAACAAAATAAAGACAATGTGAGACAATGAAGTAGGAGACTGGTTGAAGCAGAAAAGAGGAAGTGACAGCGTTAAGAATAACTGATAAAAGGGTGACAGGTGTGTGCAGAGCTGCAAAGCTTTTAGCAAACATTTCATAACTGTTTTGAAAAGCTTGTAGACTCAATAGAAGCTGCCCTGGAGTATCTCAGACCAGCCATTACAATTTACTTCAGCAACATTTTTAGTACGACTATCACTAAAAGAGTAGAAGCACTGTTCGGCATAAAATCGAAAAAATCTAATAGTTACGCTAAAAAGGCAAAAAATTTAATTAATGAATTTTCTACGGAGTTTAGTAAAATATTACTTTGCATAGCCAGTCATTTATCAATGGAAAATACCCCGAATTGTTGAAATATGTTAAAGTGAAGACATTTATGAGACAGGAGATAAGGAAATACCATAAAATTTCCGTCTAATTTCACTTTTATCATCACACAGGAAAATTTTATGAAAGGAAATATACTGACAACTTCTTAATCATGTGAATACAATTAATATATTGCCAAACTCACAGTTCATATTTTGAGAGGGTTCTGAAATAGAGAAGGTTATTGACACATATAGCGAGAATGTACTTGTTCCTTGAACAATAAACTAACGGCTACTACTACATTTTCTGATCCGCCAAAGGCACTTCACTGTGTAAATCATAACATCATTTAAGTAAAATGTTATGGTGTAACAGGGAATTTTGCAAAATGGTTCAAATCAAATCTCTCTGACAGGAAATAAATGGCTTCAATAGGAAAGAATTTTGTGATAAGCTACTGGGTTTCATCCAACTGGGAACTGAAAACATGTGGCATTCCACAAGTTTCCATCTTAGGGCCGTTAATCTTCATGTGTACGTCAACGACCTTCCATCAATAACATTATTGGATTACATATTTGTTGTACTTGCAGATGATACAAACATTGCAATAAGCAGAAAGCAAGTATAATTTTAAAAAGGTCAGTTAATGAAATTTTTGTGGGCACCAACAAATGTTTCCTAGCCAATTCTTTGTCACTAATCCTTCAAATAAATAAATAAATAAAAACGCACACTACGTGCAGTTCAGAATCGGTAAGAGATTTCTGTAGAACAGGCTGACAGTGTTAAATTCTTGGGATTACTTCTTGATAATCAACTCGCCTGGTTCACAGAACTGTTGAAGCATCTAAATAAGTCTTTACTCGCAATGCGTATATTGTCAGACATAAGAGGTGTGAAAGTAAAAAAAGTGGCATAATTCACTTACTTTCACACCAAAATGTGATATGGCATCATTTTTTGGAGCAATTCGTCTAGCCAAGCTAAAGTTTTCCAAGTGCAAAAGCGTGTAACAGGAATTATTTTCGGTGTAAACTAAAGAACGTCCGCCAGAAGCCTTGTCGAGGAGCTGAGGGTACTAACAACTGCATCACAAATATATTTATTCCTAACGAAATTTGTCATAAATAATATATCTCTTTTTCAAACCAACAGTTCAGTTCATGGAAAAAAAACCGTAAATAAAAATAGTCTGCACAAAGATTTAATGTCACTTGCATCGTCTGTAAAAAGTGTCTATTTTCAGGAACACACATTGTCAATAACTTGGCAGCAGTCACGCAAAGTTTAATTTTTAATAAAGTTAGGTTTAAGACGATCCTAAAGGATTTATAGTTGGCTATGTCCTACTCCACTAACGAATTTATGAGTATTACCGACTGATGCACAACTATTACTAATAATATCAAATTCATTGTGTCAAATATGACTGCCTGATATCGTCACTGCAGGAATGAGATGAATGTAAATAAATGTTTTAAGCTGATTTTCTGTTCGATAATACGTGGCTACAGTAACCTAAGCCTTATGTCGTTAGAATGTTGTACAAAACAGATTTCGTCAGAAGTTTGTAATTATCTGAGAAACAAAAATATATGTATTTAAGATTTTTTGACTTTCTGATATGGTGTTCATCCTTGAGGATCTCCTCACTAAGAATCTATGGAACAAAAAGTACGTCTAATCTAATCTAATTTCTTGTGTGACATGAGATGCAACGAGCGATCTCGACTTCTTCATGTTGAGGAAGGGCTGTAGAACAACAAGTGCCACTTTCGGGATGTATTAGTGAATACTGCTGCAAAAGGGACTTGGTTTGATAGGATCTCATCGGGATGGGTGCTGCAAGATTTGTAGATTGGTTTCAGGTACTTTACATTTCTTTTTTCAAAGAATGTGAAGGCAAGAGAGCTCCCATAGGAGATAACTTATCATGAAACTTGAATATTGACGTTATCAGATATCGCAAAGAAACACAGAATCTGTTTTTCTGCCACCTAACTCAACGGACTAGCGTCAGCCATTAACCGTAACGTTGGAGAAGTGATCTGGGAGAATGGTAGTTGGGAGCATGTTTGATGAAAACATCAACAGACACGCAATGCATCCCTATCACTTTGTCAAGTTAGTGAAAAACTCCATGGAAGATGTAGATCCGATGGAAACGTCCGATCCGATTTCGCAATACAGCGCTCTAATCGTTTGATGCAAATCAGGCTTTGAGTGTTCTTGTGAAGGTAACACCCACAGCCAGCCCGGATCTAGGAGGGGGGGGGGGCAAATCAAATATGAAATATGTGTGAAATCTTATGGGACTTGACTGCTAAGGTCATTAGTCTCTAAGCTACCACAGAACTTAACCTAAATTATCCTAAGGACAAACACACACACCCATGCCCGAGGGAGGACGCGAACCTCCGCCGGGATAAGCCGCACGGGGGGGATACCGGGGTATCTGCCCCAGGCGTCAATTGGAGGAGATACCAAATTCCAAATTCATATTCTTGAAAAAAAAAACTTATTTCACAAAGCGCCTATCATCCAGGACACGTTGGTCTGTCGATTATTCGTATGATTTTGAAACGCATCACTGTTGGCTTTTGAACATTTTTGAACACTTTCTAAGTTGATCTCTGAACGAATAATAAGTCGATTTTAGAATCTGTACATAATGTGCGTGATATCTCTGCCAGGGAAATCCCGGTCTCGTCTAGAAACAAAAAATTTTCTCGTAGACAAAAGGGGATAGGGCTATACGAGCTGAGCCGAATAAACCCGAACGGATGAATGCCAATCGCTGTTTGTTTATGTGGTTGATGGGGTGTGTGAATGATCAGCGTTGTTATAACTATTAGCGAAATCCATATACTCCGACTACCAGAGTGGAAATAATGACTTACAGGAATAACAGGTAAGAAAGATTACATATTAATCTTCTCCGTGTATGCAAGAAAATGAAATTTTGACGGAAAATTTTTGCCATATGCCTACAGAACTAAGGGTCAGTTCTACAGCCACCAGTTAGAAGCCTCCAAGTTTCATTCTCGGAATTGCGCGCAAAACGCGTTGTACGAACACGTAATAATGCCTAACCGTAGAATAAACGAGGCAAACGAAACTGGTGATTCCGGCAGGGTTAGTGAAGTTAACCGGGGAACAGGATTTGACAATGGTAGGAATAGTTACAGAATTTGTGATGACAAGATTTGTTAGAACGAGGAAGGAGAAGAAACGGTGACATCATACAGATTATATGGAAGAATACGACGATTCCAAATTTATATAAAAATTTGGTATTACCACTTTTCGGTCTCTTGCTTGAGAAACTGGAGCGTATGAATGTATTTCCAAACATGAAACTGTTAGCTTATAGTAGGCATAATAGGCATCTGATATTGGTACTTTGTGAATTACATTCTGCCGTGTTATTTATGTAAGTTAGTTAGATAAAAATGACCATTTGTGCCAAAATAGTCTCGCTTATTTGGAGTGTGTTACAATTGCTGCAATATTAAAAAGGCCTATTCCGTTTTACCTATAGAGAGTGGCAAAATAGACGTAATCAAATCGAGAAACCACACATTTGGGTACGTTTCATATTAACAGCTTTTTCAGTATAAGACAACGACATTTTGATTTTTCATGTAGCAAAACGATTAACGAACTCTCATGGCGTAATAGATTTTTCCCGCAGAAAGTAAATCACGCCGTGTAAAGCTGTAGCAAGATTATAGAGAAAAAAATGCTGGGACCTAATGACTGAAGAAATGAGTACTGTCTTGCTAAAAATGAAAATATCGCGTGACTAGGGCCTCCCGTCAGGTAGACCGTTCGTCAGGTGCAAGTCTTTCGGTTTGACGCCACTTCGGCGACTTGCGCTTCGATGGGGATGAAATAATGATGATTAGTACAACGCAACACCTAGTCCCTGAGCGGTGAAAATCTCCGACCCAGCCGGGAATCGAACCCGGGCCCTTAGAATTAACATTCTGACGCGCTGACCACTTTTTTTAATTTTAATCTCATTTTGTTCGTTTTCGTTCATTGTATCTGCCCGTGGCGGACGTCTTAAGACACCCGTTTCAGTTCGTCGTTGATCCATTAACTCAGTTTTTTTTTTTTTTTTATTACAGAGGACAGCTAACCCTCTACCCGAACATGCTGAGTTACCGTGCCGGCGCACATATCCATCCCAGCCAGGAATCGAACCTGGACCTGCTGCATGGGAGGCAAGCACGTGACCACGCAGCCAAGCAAGCGGACACTACTCAGCTAGCAGGGGCAGACACTGTCTTGCTTGTCTCTTGCCTTTACTAGTTTTAAGTTTCCTATATTTAATTTCATGTCACACAAAAGAGAAAATTATTAGCTAATAGGCAATGAAGCGTGCAAATTTACTGAATAGTTCTTATTGTCCCAATTACAAATAATCCCACTCAGTATTAACTGGGTTTTTTGTAAGGGGGGCGAGGGTAGGATGTCAAACCAGGCGACTGACAGCAGGAGAAACCCCACAGGACATTTCAGTTTCCACTGTCCTGACTATAGGTTTGATGGCTACCATTACAAAATACACACGTTTGAATTCCTCAGAGCGAAATACAATGACATGCGATAGAAGAATGCTGTGTGAAGAGGTGTTTTTTGACGTCATGTCTCAAATGCTCGGCGGGGTGCGACACTATAAAGCATTTTCCCATGTTCGGCTGCCCACAATAACGAACAAAATAAAACAGTAATTGAACACTGTTTAACTAAATTTCCCTATGATACGCGTTCTGGAAACGGGCGCTCACAATCAGTTAGCCTCACACAAAGAAAAAAAGAGTGGATTTCCACCGTCTGATGAAGATTCTGACACCAGAACAACATCAGGAGATTCAATGTACGCATTGGATATTTAAGATTACCTTGATCTTAATAATGCTCGCTACTCTAAGGTCTCTCTAGAGCCCTAAGCTTTGTTCTTACGCAACAGTATATCATATTTCACCTGATTCATGTGTCTGGGAATATGCAAGACTTCCCTGAAGAATGTCTAGTACCACTAATACTCTAAACTGACCGTTCACCTGTCATATTTTCCATTTATTATTTAGAACGGGGTTAGTTTGCCATATACTAATGGTGGTCATTCGCTGCTGATGTTTTGTAGACTCGTATACCCGTCGGGAAGGGAGACAATCCCCGTGGAAACAGTCCAATCCTTCTTGAATGCATGCCATAAAGTTTATACATGGTCACCGCGGCACTCTGGACAATACCTAGTGCCCCAGGTCACAAGTAATGAACGGATCTGTAATCGTAACAACGTGTGTGTTTCCATGTGCTGCCAAAGAGATGGCGACCCTCAAACTTCATTTGGCCATGTTCTTCCGGAGTTGAAATTTTTAAGGACACTAGTGTACTACTTACAGTCATGCATATCTCAAGTAATGAGTTCGTGAACACTCCTCGTCCTTAGGGTAGTAGCCTGCTATCTATCTTTACTTCGCCAGTCACCTTATGGTGTGTCGCACATAGTACTGTGCGCACCACTTGTGATATGCAGTCAAGAGCCAAAGAAACCGGTACACCTGCCTAATATCGTGCAAGACCCCCGGGAGCACGCAGAAGTGTCGCAACACGACGTGGCACGGACTCGACTCTTCTCTGAAGTAGTGCTGGCGGGAACTCACACCACGAATCCTGCAGATCTGTCCATAAATTCGTAAGAGTACGAGGGGGTGGAGATCTCTTCTGCTTAATAATGTTCATGTCTGGGACGTTTGAGGCCCATCAGAAGTGTTTAAACTCCGAACAGTGTTTCTGGAGCCACTCTTTAGCAATTTTGGACGTGTAGGATGTGGCATTGTCCTGTTGGACTTGCCAAATTCCGAAGGAATTCACAATGGACATGAATGGATGCAGGTGATCAGACAGGATGCTTACGTACGTGTCACCTGTCAAGGTTGTATCTAGACGTATCAGGGATCCCATATCACTCCAACTGCACATGTCCCACACCATTGCAGAGCCTCCACAACCTTGAACAGTCCCCTGCTTACATGCAGGGTCCATGGATTCATGAGGCTGTCTCCCTACCCGTACATGTCCATCCGCTAGATACAATTTGTAACGAGACTCGCCCGACCAGCTAACATATTTCTAGTTATCAACAGTCCAATGTCGGTGTTGACGGGCCCAGGCGAGGCGTAAAATTTTGAGTCGTGCAGTCATCAAGGGTACGCGAGTGAGTCTGCGACTCTGAAAGCCCATATAGATGATGTTTCGTTGAATGGTTCGCACGTTCGACACTTTTTGATGGCTCAGCACTGAAATTTGCAGCAATTTGCGGAACGGTTGCACTTCTGTCACATTGAACGATCCTCTTCAGTCGTCGTTGTTCCCGTTCTTGCAGGATATTTTTTCGCCCTCAAGAATGTCAGAGAATTGATATTTTATGAGATTCCTGATATCCACGCTACCCTCGTGAAATGGTCGTACGGAAAAATCGCCTCTTCATCGCTACCGCGGTGATGTTGTATCCCAACGCTCGTGCGCCGACTACAACACCACGTTCAAAGTCACTTAATTTTGGTAACCTGCCACTGTAGCAGCAGTAACCTATCCAACAACAGCGCCAGACACTTGTCTTGCATAGGCGTTGCCGCCCGCTCCGCCGTATTCTGCCTGTTTATATGTCTGTGTGTTTGAATACCTGTGTATTTGAATACCTGGACCAGTTTCTTTGGACTTACTAAAAGGTAGTGCCAAACTTTCAGGAAACATTCCTCACACACAAATAAAGAAAAGAGGTTATGTGGACATGTGTCCGGGAACGCTTAATTTCCATGTTAGAGCTCAAAAAGTTTCGTCAGTACGTACTGTACTTCCTCGATTCACCGCCAGTTGGCCAAATTAAAGGAAGGTAATGTTGACTTCGGTGCTTGTGTTGACATGGGATTCATTGCTCTACAGTACTAGCATCAAGCATATCAATACGTAGCATCAACAGGTTAGTGTTCATCACGAACGTGGTTTTGCAGTCGGTGCAATGTTCACAAATGCGGAGTTGGCAGATGCCCATTTGATGTATGGATTAGCACGGGGCAATAGCCGTGGCGCCGTAGTTTGTATCGAGACAGATTTCCAGAACGAAGGTGTCCCGACAGGAAGACGCTCGAAGCAATTGATCGGCGTCTTAGGGAGCACGGAACATTCCAGCCTATGACTCGCGACTGGGGAAGACCTAGAACGACGAGGACACCTGCAATGGACGAGGCAATTCTTCGTGCAGTTGACGATAACCCTAATGTCAGCGTCAGAGAAGTTGTTGCTGTACCAGGTAACGTTGACCACGTCACTGTATGGAGAGTGCTACGGGAGAACCAGTTGTTTCCGTACCATGTACAGCGTGTGCAGGCACTATCAGCAGCTGATTGGCCTCCACGGGTACACTTCTGCGAATGGTTCATCCAACAATGTGTCAATCCTCATTTCAGTGCAAATGTTCTCTTTACGGATGTGGCTTCATTCCAACGTGATCAAATTGTAAATTTTCACAATCAACATGTGTGAGCTGACGAGAATCCGCACGCAATTGTGTAATCACGTCATGAACACAGATTTTCTGTGAACGTTTGGGAAGGCATTGTTGGTGATGTCTTGATTGGGCCCCATGTTCTTCCACCTACGCTCAATGGAGCACGTTATCATGATTTCATACGGGATACTCTACCTGTGCTGCTAGAACATGTGCCTTTACCAGTACGACACAACATGTGGTTCATGCACGATGGAGCTCCTGCACATTTCAGTCGAAGTGTTCGTACGCTTCTCAACAACAGATTCGGTGACCGATGGATTGGTAGAGACGGACCAATTCCATGGCCTCCACGCTCTCCTGACCTCAACCCTCTTGAGTTTCATTTATGGGGGCATTTGAAAGCTCTTGTCTACGCAACCCCAATACCAAATGTAGAGACTCTTCGTGCTCGTATTGTGGACGGCTGTGATACAATACGCCATTCTTCAGGGCTGCATCAGCGCATCAGGGATTCCATTCGACGGAGGGTGGATGCATGTATCCTCGCTAACGGAGGACATTTTGAACATTTCCTGTAACAAAGTGTTTGAAGTCACGATGGTACGTTCTGTTGCTGTGTGTGTCCATTCCATGATTAATGTGATTTGAAGAGAAGTAATAAAATGAGCTCTAACATGGAAAGTAAACGTTTCCGGACGCATGTCCACATAACATATTTTCTTTCTTTGTGTGAGGAATGTTTCCTGAAAGTTTGGCCGTACCTTTTTGTAACACCCTGTATATGGTGTTGGTGGTGCAGGTATAAGTATTTTCATAACTGATACTTTAATATGTACCCACTTCACTACGTTAGTTGGTGTTTCCCTGCATCTAATAGTCTGTCAGCAAACACATCACATAATTTACTAACTGACGATTTCTGCAGTTTCAATTCAACTGTGAACAGATTACAGTTACCAGTATAGAACTTCTTGTTTGGCGTCTATGCACCCACACTTCAGTTCAAAATGGTTCAAATGGCTGTGAGCATTATGGGACTTAACATCTATGGTCATCAGTCCCCTAGAACTTAGAACTACTTAAACCTAACCAACCTAAGGACATCATACACATCCATGCCCGAGGCAGGATTCGAACCTGCGACCGTAGCAGTCGCGCGGTTCCGGACTGAGCGCCTAGAACCGCTAGACCATCGCGGCCGGCTAAACATCATCCATATGGACTTTCAGAACCGCAGGCCCACTCGTGTACCCTTGATGAGTGCACGACACAAAATTTTAAGCCTCGCCTGGGCCCGTAAACACCGACATTGGATTGTTGATTACTCGAAACATGTTGGCTGGTCGGACGAGTGTCGTTTCAAATTGTATCGAGCGGATGGACGTGTAGGGGTAGGGAGACAACCTCATGAATCCATGGACCATGCATGTCAGCAGGGACTATTCAAGGTTGTGGAGGCGCTGTAATGGTGTGGGACGTGTGCAGTTGGAGTTGTAAGGAACCCCTGATACATCTAGATACGACTCTGACAGGTGACATGTGCGTAAGCATCCTGCCTGATCACCTGCATCCATTCTTGTCCATTGTGCATTCCGACGGACTTCAGCAATTTCAGCAGGACAATACGACACCCCACAGGTCCAAAATTGTTACATAGTGGCTCCAGAAACACTCTTAGGAGTTTAAACACTTCCACTAG
Source organism: Schistocerca cancellata (assembly GCF_023864275.1). Taxonomy (NCBI): domain Eukaryota; kingdom Metazoa; phylum Arthropoda; class Insecta; order Orthoptera; family Acrididae; genus Schistocerca; species Schistocerca cancellata. The sequence goes on along the minus strand of NC_064626.1, from coordinate 1,137,108,064 downwards.
TCACCAAACTCCCCAGACATGAACATTATTGAACATATCTCGGATGCCTTGCAACGTGATGTTCAGAAGAGCTCTACACCCCTCGTACTCTTACGGATTTATGGACAACGCTGCAGGATTCATGGTGTCCATAACCTCCAGCACTACTTCAGACATTAGTCGAGTCCATGCCACGTCGTCTTGCGTCACTTCTGCTTGCTCGCAGGGGCCCTACACTATATTAGGCAGGTGTTCCAGTTTCTTTGGCTCTTCAGTGTACAGCGAGAACCTTTTGTCATTTATCGTGAGCGCACCTGCGCAAGAATACTGGCTTATTTATTTATGGAAAAACCTTGATTTATAATTATTGTAAATTATCTGAGGTTTGCAGAATGTTTATAAGACTTCTGTATTTAAATACTGTTATAATATATTAGTTTGGTGTGGGAAAGTGGTTAAGTGAGTCAAATTATGTCTGTAGAGCTTGAAAACGATGTATTCTTGCTGGGGATGGCCTTCAGCCAATGAGAGTTGGACTGTGGTGGAATACTGCTGGAGTCAAGTGGAAACTGGGACTTCCCGAGTGAAGAGCTCAAGGGAGCTGGAAGAAGATAGAGCTGCTTGTGGAAACGTGCGTGATTCTGACGTATAGGTGGTAGATTCTTGGCGGTGAACAGCCGCTATGAGACTATAACTTTCTGAGACCCTTTTACGGGAGTGCTGGAAGAAGGAGACTGATCTGGTAATGTGCGTCATTCAGTGATGTATGATTCTAGACGGAACTGCCGCTACAATTCACAACTTTTCAAGGGACTCTAACTAACGAGAGATCTAAGCTTGCTACGCTTATATCACGGAACTGTTGACAGATAGAGTGTGGGTTATAATTCTCGGTATGGCTCATGTTAATTTGTGAATCATCCTGTTAAATTCTGAACTGTTTTGAGCTGATGAATACTTTATATGCTGTGATCACGAAATGGACTTCCAAGGGGAGGCCACGACGTTTGGAACGCAGATTTACTGCAAACTTCCGTACACTCGTAGTACTCCATGAGGACAAGAAAATGTGTAAGCAGTAGCGCGTACTTCTCAAGCGTTATTGAGAAAATCGCAAGATAATTTCGGTCGTCAAATATATACCTGTGCGTGGACATTTTTACCACGAAGCGGCAGCAGCCGAGGATGCCGGCACGGTAGCTCAGCATGTTCGGTCAGTGAGCTGTTTGGTCTCTGTAATAAAAAAAAAAAAAAACTGCGTGGAAAGATCAACAAACGAACTTTAACGGATGTCATGCGACGTCTGCAACGACCAAACCCAACGACCAACAACGAGAGAGAGAGAGAGAGAGAGAGAGAGAGAGAGAGAGAGAGGAAGTGGTTAGCGATCAAGACGCGTAATTAGTGGATCGAGTCCCATTCGTCAGTTTTTCTTATTTTCAACACTATCATTTTCTTTACTATTAATACGTATTACATTTGATATAATGGGAAAAATATATGTAATCGGATGAACTCTTATTAAATTTACAATGGTTTAAATTTTACTTTGTATTCTGTGTATTTTATTAACTCGCAATTCTATCCAATGCATAGACTATTTGACTTTAAGATCACAGCTAGAGTTTATTTTTTGCAACGAATTACCTGAGGGGCACGAAAGCAGACGTGCTCGGTTTGACCCTATGACTACATCGAGATATTATTTTTTTAACAGAGCCGTGCATAGCCCAAGTAAACAAGTACGAGCAATCGGAGGTAAAGAAGCAACTGGTTTGCACGTATGGGATGCTGTTTAGGAAGAGAAACTACTCAGCAGTAGCCGCTAGGTACAGTCGCAATTTACATATTAGTGTGTGTGTGTGTGTGTGTGTGTGTGTGTGTGTGTGTGTGTGTGTGGAAAAGAGTGTGGACTGGAAAACCAGAAGACTTGTAAATTCATTATATCTTAATCAAAAAGTTTCAATTAAAGCGAGAGGAGAAAGTACAAACTGGAACGGACTAGGAAAAGGAGTAAGAGAAGGATGCTGTCTATCACCTACGCTTTTCAACCTCTACTTGGAAAATATGATTGACCAATGCTCATTAGATGACAAAGGCGTAGAAATTGGAGGAAGAAGAGTAGGGTGTTTGAGGTTTGCTGATGACATGGTCCTTCTAGCCACAGAGGAAAAAGAATTACAGGATTTGGTGGACACCATTGAAACTAACGGAAAATAATATGAAATGAAAATTAACACAAATAAAACAAAAGTATTGGCACTAGAAGGAAATAAGGAAATAAAAATTATGCTGAATGGAGAAATACTAGAACAGGTGCAAAATTTTAAGTATCTTGGAAGCAGGATAGACGCCGACTGGAAGTGCACCACAGAAACTAAAACAAGGATAGCAATGGCAAAAGAGGCGTTTTATAAGAAAAGGAGAATTTTCTGCAGCGGTCTGGACAGAGAACTCAGGAAGAGACTCATAAAATGTCTTGTGTGGAGTGTTCTTCTATATGGCGCTGAAACATGGACTATGAGGAAAAAAGACAGAGAAAGGCTGGAGGCTTTTGAGATCTGGACATGGCGGAAGATGGAAAGAATAAGTTGAATGGACAGAGTAAAAAATGAGGAGGTACTGAGAAGAGTGGGAGAGAAAAGACAGTTACTAGATGTAATAAAGAAAAGAAAAAGAAATTGGATTGGGCATATATTAAGAAAGAATGACGGACTGATCAAAACAGTTTTAGAAGGTTATGTAGAAGGGAAATGGAAGCGAGGAAGTAAGAGATTCCAGGTATTGAATGACATGATGGACGGTACAACATACAGCAGCCTTAAGAAGGAAGCAATGGATCGCACAAAATGAAGAGGCAAAGGACCTGCTACTATAGCAGATAACTGATGATAATGTGTGTGTGAGTGTGGGTGTCACCTTTATATAAATTTGTTATATAATTAATGGGTATATGCAAAAAACTTTGATAAATTTTCTAAATTTTTTTGTTATCAGTTACAGTACACAAACATTTTTGCCCGCAGCGTCTCTCAGAATAAGGAAAGACTTTGAAACGTAGGCAACCTTTAAGTCAAACATATGGAAATTGTCGAGGCCGTACCTTCGAATGTCGAGTATGAAACGATGATGTCGGCGTAAGAAGGCACTGGGTAAGTGAGCTCCTCGGCGCGGCCATTGTCGGGCGCGTCTGTAGTGAGGTCGCTCACCGTCACGCCGGCATCGGTACCTGTTCCCCTACACGCCTGCAACACAAAGAGAGCGCTCCAGCCGGGATTCATAGCAGGAACACATGAGGCTGGTAGTGAAGTCTCAGCCAGGTCGGTGGGTTACTGGAGCCCCTTGCATCATGATCCACTGCAACAGAGAATTGATTTAGAATTTTGTGTGGCTGTAAGAAGTAAGCTCAGTGGAACACGTATTTATCACTGCCTGCAAATACTTTACTATACTAGTGGCTGTGTAGCGTTGTATACAGGGTGTTACAAAAAGGTACGGCCAAACTTTCAGGAAACATTCCTCACACACAAATAAAGAAAAGATGTTATGTGGACATGTGTCCGGAAACGCTTAATTTCCATGTTAGAGCTCATTTTAGTTTCGTCCGTATGTACTGTACTTCCTCGATTCACCGCCAGTTGGCCCAATTGAATGCGGTAATGTTGACTTCAGTGCTTCTGTTGAGCCGGCCGCGGTGGTCTGGCGGTTCTGGCGCTGCAGTCCGGAACCGCGCGACCGCTACGGTCGCAGGTTCGAATCCTGCCTCGGGCATGGGTGTGTGTGATGTCCTTAGGTTAGTTAAGTTTAAGTAGTTCTAAGTTCTAGGGGACTTATGACCTAAGATGTTGAGTCCCATAGTGCTCAGAGCCATTTGAACCATTTTTGAGCTTCTGTTGACATGCGACTCATTGCTCTACAGTACTAGCATCAAGCACATCAGTACGTAGCATCAACAGGTTAGTGTTCATCACGAACGTGGTTTTGCAGGCAGTGCAATGTTTACAAATGCGGAGTTGGCAGATGCCCATTTGATGTATGGATTAGCACGGGGCAATAGCCGTGGCGCGGTACGTTTGTATTGAGACAGATTTCCAGAACGAAGGTGTCCCGACAGGAAGACGTTCGAAGCAATTGATCGGCGTCTTAGGGAGCACGGAACATTCCAGCCTATGACTCGCGACTGGGGAAGACCTAGAACGACGAGGACACCTGCAATGGACGAGGCAATACTTCGTGCAGTTGACGATAACCCTAATGTCAGCGTCAGGGAAGTTGCTGCTGTACAAGGTAACGTTGACCACGTCACTGTATGGAGAGTGCTACGGGAGAACCAGTTGTTTCCGTACAATGTACAGCGTGTGCAGGCACTATCGGCAGCTGATTGGCCTCCACGGGTACACTTCTGCGAATGGTTCATCCAACAATGTGTCAATCCTCATTTCAGTGCAAATGTTCTCTTTACGGATGTGGCTTCATTCCAACGCGATCAAACTGTAAATTTTCACAATCAACATGAGTGGGCTGACGAGAATCCGCACGAAATTGTGCAATCACGTCATCAACACAGATTTTCTGTGAATGTTTGGGCAGGCATTGTTGGTGATGTCTCGATTGGGCCCCATGTTCTTCCACCTACGCTCAATGGAGCACGTTATCATGATTTCATACGGGATACTCTACATGTGCTGCTAGAACATGTGCCTTTACAAGTACGACACAACATGTGGTTCATGCACGATGGAGCTCCTGCACATTTCAGTCGAAGTGATCGTCCGCTTCTCAACAATAGATTCGGTGACCGATGGATTGGTAGAGGCGTACCAATTCCGTGGCCTCCACGCTCTCCTAACGTCAACCCTCTTGAATTTCATTTATGGGGGCATTTGAAAGCTCTTGTCTACGCAACCCCGGTACCAAACGTAGAGACTCTTCGTGCTCATACTGTGGACGGCTGTGATACAATACGCCATTCTCCTGGGCTGCATCAGCGCATCAAAGATTCCATGCGACGGAGGGTGGATGCATATATCCTCGCTAACGGAGGACATTTTGAACATTTCCTGTAACAAAGTGTTTGAAGTCACACTGGTACGTTCTGTTGCTGTGTGTTTCCATTCCATGATTAATGTGATTTGAAGAGAAGTAATAAAATGAGCTCTAACATGGAAAGTAAGCGTTTCCGGACACATGTCCACATTACATATTTTCTTTCTTTGTGAGTGAGGAATGTTTCCTGAAAGTTTGGCCGTACCTTTTTGTAACACCCTGTATACTGCAAAATGGGTACCGGGAGACATGATCCTGCACCGCTGACACAAGTGACACAATGTCTGTTAAAGGAGAGGTGTGTCTGTGCCAATCGCTCTTTGTCAACCGAGAACAGTAAAATGTGTTTACGACGGCCGGTGTGACCGAGCAGTTCTAGGCGCTTCAGTCTGGAACCGCGCGACCGTTACGGTCGCAGGTTCGAATCCTGCCTCGGGCATGGATGTGTGTGATGTCCTTAGGTTAGTTAGGTTTAAGTAGTTCTAAGTTCTAGGGGACTGATGACCTCAATATTGAGTCCCATAGTGCTCAGAGCCATTTGAACCAAAATTTGTTTACGTGGTCACCATGGTCTAGTGGTAGTGTCTTTCACTCGTGATCAGAATTTCCCGGTACCGGGTTCAGTCCTAGCAATTATCGGTATTGGTATATGGAGTCACCCTCGTTATTTCTACAGTGTGGTCAAAAAGGACGCAGCACCTGAGAGAGATTCAGACAACTTTTGACCTTGGAAGGGGTAATTGTCCCTAAAAGGTGCAAGAATCAGCAATGACCGATAGCATGAGAATGTAGAAGGCAACACAAATCACTGCACGTATCTACAAGACATACGGCCTGTGAGTGAGAAGTTGCATGATAATCTCTCCACCATCTAACCTTTCCCGACTAGAAAAGCAATCGTATCTGTGGGAAGGAAGTGCAAAGTGAGCGATGTCTATACGAAAAAGACTGAATAACAAAACAGAGTTTGTCGCAAGATGGCGTCAGTCGTCCAGCAGCCGCACGAGCAACAGCAAGGAGCCACAGAGATGCCGCGTTATAACATGAGGAGGAGGCGTTCACGCCACACAGTTTATAAAGCTGTAGACAACATTGATATTAATGTCAATAGTGTTAATGGACAGGTGTTTTTGCACGGCCCTGCTGTTTTTTGTGGTGGAGTGTTTAATTTTACTCTACAAAATAATGATCAGAATAGAGTGTGAAATGTCGGAAATCTGCATGTGGCAGGGAAGAAATAAAATTTGAAAAGGGAAATACAATAGTTCCGTCCATATATAGTGCAGGACCATGAAATGAAATGGAATGAAGATGATGATTTATGATCAAACGAATATAAGAGAATATCAACAGTAGCAGCAAATAGTGTTGGGTGAGTAGGCTTCATAACGAATAAGGAAGTGGGCCATAGAGTAGGTTACTGTTAACATTTCGGGGATAAGATTATTTTCATCAGAATCAGCAGCAAACCAACAACAACATTTCAGGTAAGTCACAAGATGAAGATGAAAAGGCAGAGATGATGTGTTAGGATATTGAAAGAGTATTCAGTAAGTAAAGGGATATGAAAATCACAATTGTGGGTTAATTGATCGCTGTAGCAAATGGTTCAAATGGCTCTGAGCATTATGGGACTTTACTTCTGAGGTCATCAGTCCCTAGAACTACTTAAACCTAACTAACCTAAAGGCATCACACACATCCATGCCCGAGGCAGGATTCGAACCTGTTACCATAGCGGTCGCGCTGTTCCAGACTGTAGCGCCTAGAACCGCTTGGCCACTCCGGCCGGCGAACGCTGTTGCAAGTACGGGAGGGCGAGGGGGTGGAGGGGGGGGCGGAAACAGACGTACAGGACAATAGGCTACCGGTAGTCGGAATGACGGAAGAAAGAGACTAAGTCAGTTCAGCTATAAATTTCAACAAGTAACAGTGAATACGCGGTTAAAAAATGACAAGAGGAGGATGTATACTTGCAAATAGCCTGGACACATGGGGAGATTCCAAATACGTTACACCATGGTAAGGCAGAGATTCTGAAGTTAGATGTTGGATTGTAAGGCGCTCTCTGGAGTAGATATCACAATTTAGTAATGATGAAAAATAGGCTTTAGGTTAACACACGCGTCCGCAAGAATCGATGTGGAAAGATCTGGAATGACGAAGTGCTTTTGAAGTCCTCTAACGATGGAAAATCCGACAATAATGAATACTACAATACGTAGTTCAGGTGAAGAGGGTGGTCATCTCTAAAGGCGATAACAACTGAAGTTGACCAGACAAATATAGGTACGAGGAAGTCATTTGCGAACAAACCTCGCGTAACGGGGGAAAAATTCCATTTAACCGTCGAAACAAAGAAGTACAAAACTGTTCAGGAAAGAACAGGAACACTACAATGTAAGTCACTTATGAATGAAATAAATAAGTACAGGGAAGTCAAGGCAAAAACGACTACAGAAAAACTTTGAAAAAATCGAGAAAGATATAGTCGTCCGAAGGACGGTTCCGGCGCATGAGAAACTGAAACTAACCACCAAGGAAATTAAAATCTAAAGCATTAGTAATAAGGGGGATAGGACGTCAAACGGGACGACTTGGAGCAGGAGTGACACCACAGGAATTTTTAACTTCCATGAATTTTGTACAGCATACAAACCATACGTACAGGTGTATGAAGCTCTAGAAATTATTTAATTTATGAAAAAATGAATGTACTGTTACATTTTTAACTTTATGTTTAGAAAAAACTCAAATATTACCGTTAATTATCTCAATTTTTACCACAGTTTTTAATATATTTGGAAAATTCTAGAGTTTCATACACCTGTAAGTATGGTTTGTATGCTGTGCAAAATTAATCGAATAATCTCCCTTATTTATGAAGAAAAGTGTACCTATAGCAACAAATGCAGCCAATGGTAAGTGAAAAAAAGGTGAAATACAAATGTAAAAAAATAAATTATTTTCTTATAATTTTGAACTTCCACCACTATACGTGTAAATCCTGAATCGTTTCTGGTCATTCTCACAAAGTTTTATGAATTTATTTTTAAAAGTATAGACAGTGGCAATTAAAATGTCCTGTGGTGTCTCTCCTGCTCCAAGACGGCCCGTTTGACGTCCTACCCCCCTTAAGAGTGCAAGAGGAATTCCACTCTGATGAAACTCAGAGAAAAGAGCAAATAGATGGAATGATATGATAAAAGAAGAAATGGGAAGCGACGTGGAAGGCAGAGGGGATTTATATTTACATTTACAGGGATACTCTGCAAATCCATTTCAGTGCCTGGCGGAGGGTTTATCGAAACACCTTCACAATAACTCTCTATTATTGCAATCTCGTGCAGCGCGCGGAAAAAACGAACACCTATATGTTTCCATGCGAGCTCTTATTTTCCTTATTTTATTATAATGATCGTGCCTCCCTATATAGGTCGGCGTCAAAAAGTATTTTCGGATTCGGAGGAGAAAGTTGATGATCGAAATTTCGTGAGAAGATTACGCCACCCCAAATCTTGTATCATTTCAGTGACACTCTCTCCCCTATTTCCCGATAATACAAAACGTGGTGCCATTCTTTGAACTTTCTCGATGTACCCCGTCAGTCCTATCTGGTAAGAATCCCACACTGTGCAGCAGTAATCTAAAAAAGGACGGATAAGCGTAGTGCAGTCAGTCTCCTTAGTAGATCTGTTACATTTTCTAAGTGTCCTGCCAATAAAACGCAGTCGTTGGTTAGACTTCCCCAAAATATTTTCCATATGTTCCTTCCAATTTAAGGTGTTCGTAATTGTAATTCCTAGGTATTTAGTTGTATTTATGGCCTTTAGATTTGACTCATTTAGCGCGTAATCGAAGTATAACGGATTCCATATTGCACTCATGCGGATGACGTCACGCCTTTCTTTATTTAGGGTCGAATTGCCAATTTTGCACCGTACAGATATCTTTTCTAATACGTTTGACAATCTGTTTTGATCTTCAGATGACTTTACTAGTCGATAAACGACAGCATCATCTGCAAACAGCCTAATATGGCTGCTCAGATTGTCTCCTAAATCGTTTGCATAGATGAAGAACAGCAAAGGATCTATAGCACTACCTTGGGAAACGCCACAAATCACTTCCGTTTTACTCGATGACTTTCCGTCAGTTACTACGAACTGTGATCTCTCTGACAGGAAATCAGAATCCAGTCGCATAACTGAAACGATATCCCATAAGCACGCAATATGATAACAAGCAGCTTGTGAAGTACAGTGTCAAAAGCCTTCTGGAAATCTAGAAATACGGAAACAATTTGAAATCTTTTTCCATAACACTGAAAAATTGTTGTGAGTAAAGAGCTAATTGTGTTTCACAGGAACAACGTTTTCTAAATCCGTGTTGACTAGGTATCATTACACCATTTTCTTCGAGGTAATTCGTAATATTCGAACACAAAACTGCTGCATATCGACGTTAATGATATGGGCCTCTAATTTAGTGGATTATTGATATTGCCTCTCTTGAATATTGGCGTGACCTGTGCAACTTTCCAGTCTGTGGGTACGGATGTTTCGTCGAGCTAACACTTGTTTTAAGAATCATGATAGAAGGTTGTATACATGGAAGAACTCTGGAGATACTAAAAGGTATCAGATAGATTATATAATTGTAAGACAGAGATTTAGGAACCAGGTTTTAAAGTGTAAGACATTTCCAGGGGCAGATGTGGACTCTGGCCACAATCTATTGGTTATGAACTGTAGATTAAAACTGAAGAAACTGCAAAAAGGTGGAAATTTAAGGAGATGGGACCTGGATAATCTGAAAGAACCAGAGGTTGTACAGAGTTTCAGGGAGAGCATAAGGGAACAACTGACAGGAATGGGGGAAAGAAATACAGTAGAAGAAGAATGGGTAGCTTTGAGGGATGAAGTAGTGAAGGCAGCAGAGGATCAAGTAGGTAAAAAGACGAGGGCTAGTAGAAATCCTTTGGTAACAGAAGAAATATTGAATTTAATTGATGAAAGGAGAAAATATAAATATGCAGTAAATGAAGCAGGCAAAAAGGAATACAAACGTCTCAAAAATGAGATCGACAGAAAGTGCAAAATGGCTAAGCAGGGATGGCTAGAGGAAATATGTAAGGATGTAGAGGCTTATCTCACTAGGGGTAAGATAGATACTGCCTACAGGAAAATTAATGAGACCTTTGGAGATAAGAGAACTACTTGTATGAACATCAAGAGCTCAGATGGAAACCCAGTTCTAAGCAAAGAAGGGAAAGCAGAAAGGTGGAAGGAGTATATAGCGGGTCTATACAAGGACGATGTACCTGAGGTCAATATTATGGAAATGGAAGAGGATGTAGATGAAGATGAAATGGGAGATGCGATACTGCGTGAAGAGTTTGACAGAGCACTGAAAGACCTGAGTCGAAACAAGGCCCCGGAGTAGACAACATTCCATTGGAACTACTGACGGCCTAAGGAGAGCCAGTCCTGACAAAACTCTACCATCTGCTGAGCAAGATGTATGAAACAGGCGAAATACCCTCAGACTTCAAGAAGAATATAATAATTCCAATCCCAAAGAAAGCAGGTGTTGACAGATGTGAAAATTACCGAACAATCAGTTTAATAAGCCACAGCTGCAAAATACTAACACGAATTCTTTACAGACGAATGGAAAAACTAGTAGAAGCCGACCTCGGGGAAGATCAGTTTGGATTCCGTAGAAATACTGGAACACGTGAGGCAATACTGACCTTACGACTTATCTTAGAAGAAAGATTGAGGAAAGGCAAACCTACGTTTCTAGCATTTGTAGACTTAGAGAAAGCTTTTGACAGTGTTGACTGAAATACTCTCTTTCAAATTCTAAAGGTGGCAGGGATAAAATACAGGGAGCGAAAGGCTATTTACAATTTGTACAGAAACCAGATGGCAGTTATAAGAGTCGAGGGACATGAAAGGGAAGCAGTGGTTGGGAAGGGAGTGAGACAGGGTTGTAGCCTCTCCCCGATGTTATTCAATCTGTATATTGAGCAAGCAGTAAAGGAAACAAAAGAAAAATTCGGTGTAGGTATTAAAATCCATGGAGAAGAAATAAATTTTGAGGTTCGCCGATGACATTGTAATTCTGTCAGAGACAGCAAAGGATTTGGAAGAGCAGTTGAACGGAATGGATGGTGTTTTGAAGGGAGGATATAAGATGAACATCAACAAAAGCAAAACGAGGATAATGGAATGTAGTCGAATTAAGTCGGGTGATGTTGAGGGTATTAGATTAGGAAATGAGACACTTAAAGTAGTAAAGGAGTTTTGCTATTTGGGGAGCAAAATAACTAATGATGGTCGGATTAGAGAGGATATAAAATGTAGACTGGCAATGGCAAGGAAAGCATTTCTGAAGAAGAGAAATTTGTTAACATCGAGTATAGATTTAAGTGTCAGGAAGTCATTTCTGAAAGTATTTGTATGGAGTGTAGCCATGTAGGGAAGTGAAACATGGACGCTAAATAGTTAGGACAAGAAGAGAATAGAAGCTTTCGAAATGTGGTGCTACAGAAGAATGCTGAAGATTAGATGGGTAGATCACATAACTAATGAGGAAGTATTGAATAGGATTGGGGAGAAGAGAAGTTTGTGGCACAACTAGACCAGAAGAAGGGATCGGTTGGTAGGGGATATTCTGAGGCATCAAGGGATCACCAATTTAGTATTGTAGGGCAGCGTGGAGGGTAAAAATCGTAGGGGGAGACCAAGAGATGAATATACTAAGCAGATTCAGAAGGATGTAGGTTGCAGTAGGTACTGGGAGATGAAGAAGCTTGCACAGGATAGAGTAGCAGGGAGAGCTGCATCAAACCAGTCTCGGGACTGAAGACCACAACAACAACATGGAGCTATTGCATCAGCATGCTCTGAAAGGAACCTAATTGGTATACTTTTTGGAACTGAAGCCTTGCTTTTATTAAGTGGTTTAAATTGGTTTACTGCTACGAGGATATCTACTTCTAAGATACTCATGCTGGCAGCTACTCTTGATTCGGATTCTGGAATATTTACTTCGTCTTCTTTGGTGAAGGTACTTCGGTCGGCTGTGTTTCGTAACTTTGCTTTAGCACCACTGTCATCGACAGTATTTCGATTGCCATCGTACAGAGAAGGCACTGATTGTAGTTCGCCGATGGTATATTTTATATAAGGCCAGAATCTCGTTGTGAAAACTATTATAAGCATTGAGGTCCGCGCTAAATTTAGAGCTTCCGCGAAAGGTTAACGATCTTGGGGTTTTGCGTCTGTCTAAATTTGGATTGATTTTTTCCTTGTTTCTGTAACAGTGTTCTGGCCCATTTTGTGTACCAACGAGGATCAGCTCCGTCGTTTCTTAATTTATTTCGTATATATCTCTCGATTGCTGCCGATGCTATTTCTTTGAATTCAAGCCACATCTGGCGTACACTTACATTGTTAATATGTAAGGAGTGGGGATTGTCTCTCAGGAAGGCATCAAGTGAACTTTTATCTGTTTTATCGAATTGGTATGTTTTTGTTTATTTTTGGAGGATTTGGTGGTTGCAATATTCAGTCTCGCTACGACAACCCTGTGTTCAGTAATCCCTGTATCCGTTTTGATGCTTGTTATTAACTCAGGATCTAGCATTAAAGTCAAACTTAACCCGAGCTCTGAAATACTTGCCATCAAATAAGGTTCAAATGGCTCTGAGCACTATGGGACTTAACAGCTGTGGTCATCAGTCCCCTAGAACTTAGAACTACTTAAACCTAACTAACCTAAGGACATCACACACATCCATGCCCGAGGCAGGATTCGAACCTGCGACCGTAGCAGTCGCGCGGTTCCGGACTGCGCGCCTAGAACCGCGAGACCACCGCGGCCGGCATCAAATAAGGTACTCAAGCTGCAGGCAAGAATAATATACAGTAGAATGGAAAAGAAAACAGAGGATCTCTTAGACGAGACCTGTTTGTCTTTCGGATGGGTAAGGGGACCAGAGAGTCGGCTCTGACGTTGCTACTAATAGTCGAAGCAAGTTTTAAGAAAACTCAAGTCACGTACATAGGGTACGTCGACCTACAAAATTCGTTCAGTAGTATAAAATGGTGCAAACCGTGCGAAATTCTGAAAAAAAATGAGAGTTCAATAACTGGGAGGCAACAGTTAGAATGGAAGATCAAGAACGAAGACTTCGGATAAAAAGGGTGAAAGACAGGGATGTAGTCTTTCATCTCTGCTGTTCAGTCCACAAAAATCAACTGTTGATGCAGAAGAGCCCGAGCCAGAGGATGACGAACGGTAATAGATGCTGATTACATTAGAGATTAGATTACTACTTGTTCCATAGATCATGAATACGACACTTCGTAATGATGTGGAATGTGTCAGGTTAATAAAAGGTGTCTATCCAAGATATTACATTATACCAGATATCACATGACACTTAATATTTTTAATTTTTTGGTGGGGGGTGGGGAAATTACCCACTTACTATATCCCAAAATTCATCTAATGAGTAGAAGGAGTTGCCATTCAGAAATTCTTTTAATTTCCTTTTAAATGCTATATGGCTGTCAGACTTTTGATGCTATTAGGTAAGTGACCAAAGACCTTCGTGGTTGCATAATTTACTCCCTTCTGAGACAAAGTTAGATTTAACCTTGAGTAGTGAAGATCATCCTTTCTCGTAGTGTTGTAGCCATGTACACTGCTATTACTTTTGAGTTCGTTCGGATTGTTAATAACAAATTTCGTAAGTGAATATATATAATTTACTGAGATGTATATCGGCAAAATTTGCAATGACCCTAATAGCATAAGTAGCTGAACTCAAACGTTTCAGCAGATCTTCAGTGTGTTTTTTCCAGTTCAACCCCTCATCAATGCATACACCTAGAAATTTTGAATATTCTACCTTAGCTAACGATTTCTGATCGAAGTCTATGTTTATTAATAGTGTCATTCCTTTTACTGTGTGGAACAGTATATACTGTGTTTTGGCAAAGTTTAATGAGAGCCCATTTGCAGAGAACTACTTAATGATTTTCTGAAAAACATCGTTTACAATTTCATCAGTTAATTCTTGCCTGTTGGGGGTGATAGCTCTACTTGTATTATCGGCAAAAAGTACCAGCTTTGCATCTTCGTGAATATAGATGGCAGGTCACTAATATACAGGGTGGTCCATTGATAGTGACCGGGACAAATATCTCACGAAATAAGCATCAAACGAAAAAACTACAAAGAACGAAACTCGTTTAGCTTGAAGGGGGAAACCAGATGGCGCTCTGGTTGGCCCGCTAGATGGCGCTGCCATAGGTCAAACGGATATCAACTGCGTTTTTTTCAAATAGGAAGCCCCATGTTTATTACATATTCGTGTAGCACGTAAAGAAATACGAATGTTTTAGTTGGACCACTTTTTTCGCTTTGTGATAGATGGCATTGTAATAGTCACAAACGTATAAGTAAGTGGTATCACGAAACATTCCGCCAGTGCGGACGGTATTTGCTTCATGATGCATTTCCCGTGTTAAAATGGACCGTTTACCAATTGCGGAAAAGGTCGATATCGGGTTGATGTATGGCTATTGTGATCAAAATGCCCAACGGGCATGTGCTATGTATGCTGCTCGGTATCCTGGACGACATCATCCAAGTGTCCGGACCGTTCGCCGGATAGTTACGTTATTTAAGGAAACAGGAAGTGTTCAGCCACATGTGAAACGTCAACCACGACCTGCAACAAATAATGATGCCCAAGAAGGTGTTTTAGCTGCTGTCACGGATAATCCGCACATCAGTAGCAGACAAATTGCGCGAGAATCGGGACTCTCAAAAACGTCGGTATTGAGAATGCTACATCAACATCGATTGCACCCGTGCCGTATTTCTATGCACCAGGAATTGCATGGAGACGACTTTGAACGTCGTGTACAGTTCTGCCACTGGGCACAAGAGAAATTAAGGGACGATGACAGATTTTTTGCACGCGTTCGACTTAGCTACGAAGCGTCATTCACCAGCAGTGGTAACGTGAACCAGCGTAATATGCACTATTGGGCAACGGAAAATCCACGATGGCAGCGACAAGTGGAATATCAGCGACTTTGGTGGGTTAATGTATGGTGTGGCATTATGGGGGGAGGAATAATTGGCCCCCATTTTACCGATAGCAATCTAAATGGTGCAATGTATGCTGATTTCCTTCGTAATGTTCTACCGATGTTGCTACAAGATGTTTCACTGTGTGACAGAACGGCGATATACTTCCAACATGATGGATGTCCGGCACATAGCTCGTGTGGCGTTGAAGCGGTATTGAATAGCATATTTCAGAACAGGTGAACTGGTCGTCGAAGCACCATACAAAGGCCCGCATGTTCACCGGATATGACGTCCACGGATTTCTTTCTGTGGGGAAAGTTGAAGGATATTTGCTCTCGTGATCCTCCGACAACGCCTGACAACATGCGTCAGTACATTGTCAATGGATGTGCTGTTGAGAGGTATGTCGTTACACGTACTGCCAAATGCATTGTGGTTGACGGACATCATTTTGAGCATTTATTGCACTAATGTGGTATTTACAGGTAATCACGCATTAACAGCTTGCGTTCTCAGAAATGATAAGTTCACAAAGGTACATGTATCACATTGGAACAACCGAAATAAAATGTTCAAACGCACCTACGTTCTGTATTTTAATTTAAAAAACCTACCTGTTACCAACTGTTAGTCTAAAATTGTGAAACATATGTTTGTGACTATTAAGCGCCATCTACCACAAAGCGAAAAATGTGGTCCAACTAAAACATTCAAGTTTCTTTACGTACTTCACGAATATGTAATAAAAATGGGGGTTCCTATTTTAAAAAAAACGCAGTTGATATCCGTTTGACCTATGGCAGCGCCATCTAGCGGGCCAACCATAGCGCTATCTGGTTTCCCCCTTCAAGCTAGACAAGTTTCGTTCTTTGTAGGTTTTTCGTTTGACGCTTATTTCGTGAAATATTTGACCCAGTCACGATCAATGGACCACCCCGTATATTAAGAACAGCAGAGGGCCCAAGACCGAACCTTGTGGTACCCCATTCTTGATTGTTTCTCAGTTTGAGAAATCACCAGTTTTTTATATGTTATGTGAACTGCTTATTTCAACTTTCTGCACTCTTCCAGTTACGTATGATTTAAACCATTTGAGCGCTGTCCCATTCGTACCACAATACTTGAGCTTATCTAGAAGTATTTCATGATTTGCTCAATCAAAAGCCTTTGAGAGATCACAAAAAAACCCAACGGGTGACATCCGGTTACTCAGATCATTTAATATTTCATTAGTGAAAGTATATATAGCATTTTCCGTTGAAAAACCTTTCTGGAAACCAAACTGACATTTTGTTAAAATTTTGTTTTTACAATGGTGTGAAGCTACTGTACAGTACATTACTTTTTCAAGAATTTTGGATGAGGCAGTCAGAAGAGAGATTGGGTGGTAGTTGTTGACATCAGACATATCCCCTTTTTTATGCATTGGTTTAACAATGGCATACTTCAGTTTATCTGGGTGATACCCTGCTTCAGAGAGCTATTACATATGTTCTAAGAATCCCACTTATCTCTTGGGAACAAGCTTTTATTATCCTGCTGGAAATGCCATCAATTCCATGTGAGCTTTTATTCTTGAGAGAGTTTATTATCTTCCTAATTTCGGAAGGAGAGGTGGGTGGAATTTCAGTTGTACCAAATTGTGTGGGTAAGGCCTCTTCCATTAACTGCCTTGCTTCTTCTAATGAACATTTAGATCCTATTTTCTCTACAACGTTTCAAAAATGGTTATTCAAAATGTTTTCGGCTTCCGGCTTGTTTTTTGTCAAGTTTCCATTCGATTTGATGGTAATGCCGTCATCCTGTATGCACTATGTGCACTAGTTCCTGGAACATGTAGTTGTTGTAGTATTCGCGCTCCCATATTAGGAGCCTCGTGATGACTGGGTGTTGTGTGATGTCCTTAGGTTAGTTAGGTTTAAGTAGTTCTAAGTTCTAGGGGACTGATGACCATATATGTTAAGTCCCATAGTGCTCAGAGCCATTTGAACCATTTTTGAACCACATTAGGAGTAAACGTGGTGCGAGGACTCCCATGATTCACTTTTGTTGGAGCTAAGGAGCCAGTTACTGGAAAAGACAGCCGAATAATAGTGCAGATACTGCACTGTTTTCTGGTATTTTTCAGCATACACGACACGGACTTGACGGTTAGTTCCATTTGCCAGACCATAAGATAGTGTTTGCAATTTTCCGTGTGTAATATTAGGTTTCCACTATGCTGGTATGTAAAAGGATAAAACTACAATGGAATTCATTTCACAAGCTTATCAAACACCAAATAGTTCCAATAGAATTAATGTATGCACTGCATGTACCCATAAACGTTAATACAGTTCACACTAACAACACTAACAGAAGTTTACTGCATACTAAATCCATGATCAATACCAGAGGAGTGTGTCCTCGTTTACATACTGTGGTGTGTAGGATGTTCGTAATATCAAAGAGCCTGCAGTAAAAGTGAAGCGTTTCACGATAGGGAAGGTGGACAAGTGCTCATAGCTCTTAAGGCACGCATTTTAGACTCTATGTTTACAGAGTACTTTTATTTTGTTTTGGTTCACGCTACGTTTCTTAACACCCTGTTTTAGATCTCTGGTGCGACTTTCACAAAGAAGTTTCATTAAATATGAATATTATTTTTTTTAATTAAATTGATCGATTTCAATTTGAAATAGTGTTTAAACCAGTATTGCATAAATTTATTACAACATAAACAATGAAATTATTTCTCTGTAAATAAATAAAATGAAAATTTGAATAAAATAAAGCAAAAACTGAGAATGGGTTTGATAAGAAATCAGGAGTAAGAAATGTGTAAGTAATATACTTAAGGTGCGAATATCAGCAAAAGCACCAAAAAATAAAGCAAGATGGTTTAAGATCTTGTAGTAAATCTAAAGAAACACAGAGCACAGAGGAATTTGGAAGAGAAATAGAAATAGTGCAGTCTCCTTAAAGGAAATGCATAAATGCAGAAGCTAAAAAGCATTATGATCAGCAGTGGCAATAAAGGGAGATGGCTTAAGACTTTCAGTAAATTTAAGGAAAACGAGAGTCTTAAGGAATTTGGTAGAAAGTCAGGGAAAGTAAGATATGCCTATAAAAAGTGGATAAATCTAGATGTTCTAGAACAAAACCGACTTGGACTACAGTAAAATAATTTTGAAGCACGTTGTAAATGTGAAGAGAGAAAGAGTGTAAAGTAATTTACAAGAAAAATTAGCAAACCCAATATTTGTTTGTAAAGAATGTGTAGTTATTGATTTAAAATAAATATTTAAGTAGGCCTGTAAAAATAATTACTTAAATTTGAACCGTATGTATTCAGTACTGTGGAACATTCTACCGTCACACATTATGCATTAATCGTAACTTTCATTAATAATCACGTCTGTCCACAGAGGTGTCATTGCTACTGTACTACGTGTTTAGTGCTTTTGTAATAAAGTTTGTATACGGCAAAAAAATATCGTGTGTTTAGCCGCTGGCGCACTGAAGATCCACAGGAAACGCACTTTTTTTTTTTTTTTAGAGAGATACGAATATGTTAAAAAAATGACAGTATGCAGAACATTCCATTATGGTATCATCTAGATTGCACTGCGAGTTGAATGGAGCAATTCTGTACATTGGCTGCTCTGTTCCGTAGTGGCTCTGTGGGTAAATGCAGCACTACAAAACCCGAGGTCTGGGGTTCAGTCATCAGTCACAGTATACTTTTATCTTTCCGTTAATTATCGTTTCTGTCTACTCTCTCAAGTGGTAGATAACAGCTTTACACTTCTTTGTGTGTATAAACTGTTCATGTTGATGTAAATTTGGCAATTGTAAGAAATAGTCACGCTTAGGAATAATGTAAGAAATAGGTGTAAAAGCCAGTGTGCTGTTGTTTGAAACGAAAGTGGCTCTGGGGAGTGGAAAAGGTGGTAAGGGCGAATTGGCGCGCTACCTAGAGCAAGCGCAGGAAAAATTTGCACAAAATGCCTAGGATGAAGACTGCAAATGGCGTACGGCATAGCTGCGTGTTGTTGGGCTACTGTATATAAAATTGAACGACGCCAAGAAGAGAAATTGAGCCCACACAACAAAGTAGTTGTAGGCCATACTGTGGGTAGTGTAGCCGTCATAACTGTTCGCCATACCCAAGCCTACAACAACCAGATAATATTTATTTGTATTTTACGCTTGCACAGCGTAAACCATTAATTTAAACTGTGATTTTAATAATCATTCTTGATTAATCCGAGTGTCCTCTTTTACAGACTTATGAAGTACCAAGTTAATATAAGAAGGCACCATTTCAATTGTTTTGTGTAAATAATGAGAAAGTTTTCTTAACTAGTGCAAAGTGTTATAGTAAAAGTTTGCTTACGTAAAATTCAGTCAGAGTGAAGCAAAATTCCTAGAATCTGTTAAATGACTATAAAGAGTTAGTTCAAAGAGTAACAGCTGAGCGGAGTGGCCGCGTGGTTTGAGGCGCCGTGTCACGGATTCCACGGCCCCTCCCGCCGGAGGTTCGAGTCTTCCCTTGGGCACAGGTGTGTGTGTTGTTGTTAGCATAAGATAGTTTAAGTTAGTTTAAGTAGTGTAAGTCTAGGAACCGATGACCTCAGCAGTTTGGTCCCTTAGGAATTCACATACATTTGAACATTTTTTCAAAGAGTAACAGCTTTTGAAAGTAAATTCTAGTAAGAAAGAGTTTTTTAAATAAAATGTTCAGTATAAAATTTGGTGCTTTAGTATCTAAGTATTTTAGTATTTAAGTATATTGATTAGGAAAAATGCTTTTCTAAAGGTCCTCCGTGGCCAAACTTTATTAGCTTTCTTGAAGTTATCTACTGGGCTTTTTCTCTTTTAAAAACGTAATTTATAAGGGTGTAGTCCAACATTGTTTAAGTGTAGTAATATTTATTTGAAAAACCGAATATGACAGTAGCAAGAAAGTAGGCAAAAATCATAGTTCCGCTTTTCCAATAATTCACTGTTTCACTTCCTGGATAGGCTGTCGACCATTAGCACATGTTTTAAACCACTAAACGAACTTGGAACTGAGTTGTCCTAGCTTCAATATAATATTATTCATACTGCGTTTCTATCTAACCGCTGGGTAAGATCTTAGGAAAAGAAGTGAATAGTCTGATTTACTTTTCCATTAGCCGCAACACGCGGTCTAATCCTGTAAAAAGGGTAACTCTATTGATTAGCTTGTCCTATAAAGAGGACTATCCTCCCAAAGTGTACTTTATATGGAAACTAAACCAAATTTTAGTAGGAGGGTTGTACGTGGCAACATAGAGACAGGTTTTCTGTTATTTAGGTAAAAGCGTAGTAAATTACAATACTAATGGTAGGATTATAAAAGGAGATAACAACCTGTGAAGTCCAGTCCCCCCTGCAGGCACACTATTTGTAAGTCGGTTTTTGAAACTTTCTTATGTAATGAATCTGTTGTCATCAAGTATAGACGTTAGTGATCTGCCAAAATAGTAGTAATCTCTGTTCTGGTAACGTAACAATCCAGAGGTGCCTGGCATGCGTAATTAGAATCCATGTCGCACTTCCTTTTTAGGTCGCTGCATTAGGAGAATTATACAATCTTCTGATGCCTTATTCTTATGTCTGTACGAGGAAGAACTGGCACAGTTACATGTATCTTATTTACAATAATAAATTAACAATAATTAGTGAGTGTATTACAGACCAACATTCTGTTATCGTTTCCGTCTCCTACACAAATATTGTAATGAGTAATATATTTGCATGTCTATTTGACATTGCAACTAACGGAGACGTTGATCGCACAGTGTCTTTCGACGTCTTTTCGAACCTGCATCTTCGCGATTTCTTTCCTAAGATTCATTTTTTAACATGGTATACAACTAAACCGTCCTACTTTAATACCATAAGTCGACAGATATATGAGCAAATAATTAGAATTTATTTGCAATACACGAAACACTGTGTGTCAGATCCGGACTCCGATGAAGATTCGTTAGTTCCATCACCAATACTTTTATTGATTGAGCCATACAAGCTCCATCCGTGACAAACCTTCTCGATTTCAGTTACGCCAGTACCCACCTCCTGCAATCAAAACTTCACAGCACCCGTCATGCATAGCCTGCTGGACAAATACTCCTTGATATTTCGGAGGAATGGATTAGCCACAGTCTTTTACTGACAGGCAGCTTCATTCATGGAACTACAGGCAGGTTGTGCTTAAACCATTTCTCTACAATGACCTTTCTTCCAGAAGAGATACTCCAGCAGAACTAGACAGAGACCATCTGCGAAGTTTGGAAACTGAGGCAGAACTCAGGCACTGAAC
The DNA here is from genome assembly GCF_023864275.1 of Schistocerca cancellata. NCBI lineage: Eukaryota > Metazoa > Arthropoda > Insecta > Orthoptera > Acrididae > Schistocerca > Schistocerca cancellata. The sequence continues at coordinate 1,137,086,586 of NC_064626.1, read as the reverse complement.
GCAGGTTGTTGAGATCCGTACTGGACAGCTTAGTCGGTAAGAGCACTATCCACGAGAGACAAGAGTCTAGTCTCCTGAGACCTGATGTCCATTATAAGGGACATAAGAGTTTCTCCCTCCCACTATCACAGATTCTGCATTTCCCATCGTAATACCTGTCGTCCACTTGAAGGGACAGCATAGTACAGCGACCCGGTGTGAGAGACGGTCCCTACGATCACTTGGCGCCAACTAGCAGCTTTTTTTTCAAATGACATTATCTGACACATTATTACTATTATTATTATTATTTCACCATAGTAGGTAGTATCTTCCGTCCATGAATCATAGACCTCGCCATTGGTGGGGAGGCTTGCGAGCCTCAGCGATACAGATAGCCGTACCGCAGGTGCAACCAGAACGGCAGGGTATCTGTTGAAAGGCCAGACAAACGTGTTGTTCCTGAAGGAGGGGCGGGGGAGGGGCAGCAGCCTTTCAGCAGTTGCAGAGCCAACGGTCTGGATGATTGACTGATCTGGCCTTGTAACATCAACCAAACCAGCCTTCCTGTGCTGATATTGTGAACGGCAGAAAGCAAGCAGAAGCTACAGCCGAAATCTTTGCCGTTCGCATCCATCTCTACTGTATGGTTAAATGATGATGGCATTCTCTTGGGTAAAGTATTCTGTTGGTAAAATAGTCCCCCATTCCAATATTCGGGCGGTGACAACTAAGGAGGATGTCGTTGTCATGGGAAACTAAACTGGCGATCTACAGATCGGACCGTGGAATGTTAGATCCCTCAATTGGGCATGGAGGTAGAAAATTTGGAAAAGGTTAAAATGGTTCAAATGGCTCTAAGCACTATGGGACTTAACACGTGAGGTCATCAGTCCCCTAGACCTAGAACTACTTAAACCTAAATAATCTAAGGACATCATACACGTCCATGCTCGAGGCAGGATTCGAATCTGCGACAGTAGAAGCAGCGCAGTTCCAGACTGAAGCGCCTAGAACGGCTCGGTCACAACGCCCGGCTTTCGGAAATGGAAATGGATGAGTTAGGTATAGTGGGAGTTAGTGGAGTTCGCTGGCTGGTGGAACAGGACTTCTGATCAGCAGAATAAAACGTTATAAATTCGAAATCAGATAGCTTGTAATGCACGAGTAACTTTAATAATGAATAAAAAATAAGAACACGGAAAAGCTACTACGAACAGCATAGTGAACGCTTTATTGTAGCCAAGACAGACACGAGGCCACATCCACCACAGCAGTATAAGTTTATAAGCCAAATTGCCATGCAGGTGATGAAGAGATTGAAGAAATGTATGATGAGATAAAAGAAATTGATCAGATAGTTAAAGAAGACGAAAATTTAGTAGTTTTGGGTGACTCTAATTCGATAGTAGGTAAAGGAAGAGAAGGGAAAATAGTAGGCTAATATGGACTCAGGGAAAGGAATGGAGGAAAAAACCGCTTGGTAGAATTTTTCACAGATCATAATTTATCATAGTTAACTCTTGGTTTAAGAATCATGAGAGAAGGTTGTATCCGTGGAAGAGACCTGCAGACATCGGAAGGTTTCTGGTGGTAAGACAGAGATTTCGGAACCAGATTTAAATTGTATGTCATTCCCAGGAACAGATTTGCACTCTGACCACAATTTACTATATTGGTGATGGACTGTAGATTAACACTGAAGAAACTGCAAAAAGTTATGAATTAAAGGAGATGGGATCTGGATAACCTCAAAGAACCAAGGGTTGTAGAGGTCTAAGAGGGAGTATTAAGCAACGATTGACAAGAACAGGGTAAAGGAATACAGTAGAAGAAGACTGGGTAGCTTTGAGAGATAGAATAGTGAAACCAGCAGAGGACCAAGTAGGTAAGAAGACGAGGGCTGGTAGATATCCTTCGGTAACACAAGAGATACTGAATTTAATTGATGAAACAAAAAATATAAAAATGCACTAAATGAAGCAAGCGAACCGGATATAAACGTCTAAAATATCCGATTGACAGAAAGTGCAAAATGGCTAAGCAGGAATGGCTAGAGGATTATAAGGTTTGAAGAAGTGTATATTACTAGGGCAAGATAAATGTTGCCAACAGGAAAATTAAAGAGAGCTTTAGAGAAAAGACAACTACCTGTATGAATATCAAGAGCTCAGACAAAAAACCAGTCCTAAGTAAAGAAGGGAAAACCGGAAGGTGAAATGAGTATATAGAGAGTCTGTACAAGGCAGATGAAATTGCAGGCAATATTATAGAAACAGAAGAGGACGTAAATGAAGATGAGATGGAAGTCATGGTACTGGGAGAAGAATTTTACAGAGCACTGAAAGACATAAGTCGAAACAAGGTCCCGGCAGTAGACAACATTCCACTAGAACTACTGATAGCCTTGGGGGAACCAGCCACGACAGTACTCTTCCATCTTGCCTGCAAGATGTATGAGACAGGAGAAGTGCCCTCAGAGCTCCAGAAGAATATAATAATTCCAATTCCGAATAAAGCAGATGCAGACAAGTTCAAAATGGTTCAAATGGCTCTAAGCACTGTGGGACTTAAAATCTGAGGTCATCAGTCCCCTAGACTTAGAACTACTTAAACCAAACTAACCTAAGTACATCACATACATCCATGCCCGAGGCAGCATTCGAACCTGCGACCGCAGCAGCAGGGCGGTTCCAGACTGAAGCGCCTAGACCCGCTCGGCCACAGCGGCCGGCAGATAAGCCTGAACACTACCGAACTATCAGTTTAATAAGTCATGGTTGCAAAATAATAACACGAACTCTTTACAGAAGAATGGGAAAGATAGCAAAAATCGACTTTGTGGAAGATCAGTTTGGATTCCGGAGAAATATAGGAACACACGAGGCAATATTAACCTCACAGCTTCTCTTAGAATGTAGGTTAAGGAAAGGCAAATCTACCTTTATAGCGTTTGTAGACTTAGAGAAAGCTTTTGACAGCATTGACTGTAACGTTCTCTTTGATATTTTGAAGGCAGCATGGGTAAAATACAAAGAGCAAAAGGCTATTTACAATTTGTACAGAAACCAGATGTCGGTTATAAGGGTCAGAGCCATGAAAGGGAAGCAGTGGTTGAGAGGGGAGAGAGACATGCATGCAGCCTGTCCCCGATGTTACTCAATCTGTATATTGAGCAAGCAGTAAAGGAAACCGTAGAAAAGTTTTTAGTAGGAATTACTGTCCAGAGAGAGGACATAAAAACAGTAAAGTTCGCCGATGACATTGTAATTCTGTCAGAGGTAGCAAAGGACTTGGAAAAGCAGTTGAACAGAATGGACAGAGTCTTGAAAGGAGGACATAAGATGAACACCAACAAAACAAAACCAAGGATAATGGAATTTAGTCGTATTAAATCAGGTGGTGCTGAGGAAATTAGATTAGGAAACGAGACACTTAAAGCACTAGATGAGATTTGTTGTATCAGTAGCAAAATAACAAATGTTGGACGAAGTAGAAAGGATATAAAATGTAGACTGGCAATGACAGGGAAAGCTTTCCTGAAGAAGAGAAAATTGTTAACGTCCAGTATAGATTTAGGTGTCAGGAGGTCTTTTCTGAAAGTATTTGTATGGTGTGTAACCATGTATGCAAGTGAAGCGTGGACGATAAATAGTTTAGACAACAAGAGAATAGAAGCTTTTAAAAAGTGGTACTGCAGAAGAAGGATGAAGATTAGGTGGGCAGATCACGTAACTAATGAGCAGGTACTGAACGGAACTGGGGAGAAAATAAGTTTATGGCCTAACCTGACTAAAAGAAAGGATCGGTTGGTAGGATACATTCTGAGCATCAAGGATGATCAATTTACTGTAGGGAAGCGCGGGCGGTAAAAATCGTAGTGGGAGACCAAGAGATGAATACGTTAAGCAGATTCAGAATGATGTAAGTTGCAGTAGTTATTCGGAGATGAAGAGGCTTGCACAGGATAGAGTAGCTCGGAGAGCTGCATCAAACCAGTCTTCGGACTGAAGATCACTACAACAGGAGGTAGCACGTTAATACATCCATTTTCTGGAACAACAAGAAAGTTAAAAATACCCAAAGTGGTCCACCTGACAGCAGACGATATTTTTGAGTATCAAGGACGTGGACCTGTTGACCAGAGCGTGAGCGAAGACAAACTAATTTCTATTGTAAAACTGTGTGACTAAAAGCCAGTCATTACTGCAACAGCGAAGTTTGGGAAGCAGCCTACTGATCAATGTAAAAGATGGTCAAGGAAAGATGGGTGATACATTCAGGTACCGTGTCCAGCAGTAATCGGCTGCTACTGTAAAAGTTTTGGTAGTATAGACCCAATTGATCGGAGAATGAGTTTCTAGAGGCTCTACACCAGAACTAGAAAGTGTAGTGTAAGAACTATTTTTCACTTCATAGATCTGAGAACTGCAAATGACTGGATGCAGTACATGACTAACCGAATGAAGAATGATGAGCCAAAGAAAAATATCCTACAGTATCTTGATTTCAAACCCAGAACTGCAGAGCATTTGTTTAGTTGCTAAGAGGAACAACATTCTGAAGAAGAAGAAGATGTGGATTGAACTCCAAAATGTGAAGACTATCGACCTCACGATCACTCACCTACTACAGTTCGTTTGGCTAAAATGACTGAGTGGAGAAATATGAGTAGCATGAGGTATAAGAATATTGGCTACAAGATGGAAACCAAAATAAAGTGCCAACTTCGTTAAGTTTCTCTCTGTCTAACGTCACAGAACAATCGTTTCTCTGAGTATCATCCGAATGTCTTTATTTTCAGATTTATTATCAGTGTACGATACATGTGATTTATGTCAAATACGACTGTCTTTTGCTACGTAAACTACCAATGAAGTACATTTTTCTTCATATTTTTCACTTTCTTTTCCTTCTTAGTTATATATCACAAAGAACCCATGTCCACTGTAGCGAAAACTCCGGAAAATCATGAATTTTCTTTAAATTCTAAAATTTTATATGAATTGCCTTTCACCACCTTCTGTAGGAGTAGGGGAAAGAAGGTTAAAGTGGCCAGTCTGGGAAAAGTGGCCACTGCTTATCTGATGTCTTCAGCAATGCTGCTTCCTATCGAGAACTCGCCAGACTAGGTGTAATCGACACCATTAGTGTTGTCGGTGACGTTGGCGAAGGAAGCCTGTTCGTTAACTTTCCGTGAAAGCGTTTAGATTTTTCGATCGCTTGGTGTAAGGCAAATCACTCATATTACTTTAGATGCTTCACTTCTATGTAGAACTATAGGTTGTTGCGATATCACGTTTCACGCAATGCCTTTTGGCTTGCAAATACAAGTCTCTCTCGTTTCCTTCGGTTGTACTGTCCCGCGCGTGAATCACTGATACAGCCATGATGTCCGATTGCGTAAGATGGCCACGCTATACGTCGGCAAAAGTGGTCCGACGGATAGCCGCTGTTCCCGACAGTTCGTTTTCAGTCTGTTTACCCCAATGAGAATTAGCTAATTCCATATTTATGCACAGTATAACAATTAAAACTAAAACATTACAAATCATTTTATACACAAAACTAATATCCGTTCTTCTGTTCTTCTGGAAGTGTTTGCAAGAGCTTGAGGTCGCCAAGAAAATACATTCGGGAAACATAGCAACAAAGATAAGATCTTGTTGCGATGCAAACGGCAACTGAAGCAGTGAAGAATGAGAACCTGGCTTTTTCAGCAACAGCAGAACAATTAATTTTTCCACATAATACGCTAAAAAAGATTTCTAGGGAGAAAATGAGATGCAGTTGGTAGTAAGAAGGTCATGGGTATCTTAAGGGCAGTGTTCAGTGAAAAAGAAGAGCAAGAAATCCTTAATTACATTTTTGAAGTGGAGAAGCGATTTTATGGAATTGCAGTGAATGACCTGAGGCGATTAGCATCCCAGTTGGCAGAGAGTAACAAATTACACACGGTTTCAACAAAGAGTCTGAAATGGCAGGCAAAGATTGGGTGTTATGCTTTACAGAACGGCATCCTAACATCTGTCTTAGGAAGCCAGAATCTCTCTCTATAGCTAGAGCACAAGTTTTTAACAATGTTTTTTGATATCCTTAAAACATTGCAAGATAAACAATTTCATCCTGCTCAACGTATTTAGATCGTAGATGAAAGCGGTCTTCTGACAGTTCAGTCCAAGAAAAGCAAAGAGTTTGCACTCAAAGATGGAAAACAAGTCGGAGTCGCTACTTCAGTTGAGAGAGGTTTGCTGTCGACGTTTGTAATGTGCACGTCTGCACGAGGAAATTTCATTACCGCTTTTGTAGTCTTTCTTAGGCGAAGAATGAAGGTTAAACTTAAAAATGGTCCTCCTCCAGGAACCGAATGTGCGTGCCACACTAGCAGGTGGACGAAGAGCGAACGTTTTTTTTATTAGTTTGAGCATTTTCTTAAAAGATGCAAAACCAACCGTTCAAGATCCAGGTCTACTAATCTTAGATGGTCACTCCATCCATACTAAGAACATAGGTTTCATTGATAAGGCCAGAGAAAATCATAAAACTGTTGTATGTTTGCCCCACACTATAGCCCTTCAGGCACACTTGGAGGAAGCAAGCAAGAAATTGATAAGGATCCACGGATATTGGGGAGAGGAGGATGGTTGGGAACTGGTAGCTGGTAGGAGGATAGGAAGAAAGAGAATGCGATCTGAGAGTTTTATCATCAACACCAAAAACAGGTCTCTACCACTGCTGGAGTTAGTGGAGAAGAGCCTCAGGTAGAACGAGGAGCAGAAAATGTGCAGCACATTTCAACTGAGGCCAAGAAGCTTAGGAGTGTACGAAGTGTTAGGAAGAAGAAAGTGCTGCTGCTAGGTAGTAGCCATGGGCGAGGTGAAGGTCCTCAGTTACAGGAAAGTTTAGGGGCAGTGTACCAGGCCACCAGTATCTTCAAGCCAAATGCAGGTCTAAGTCATGTGATAGAGGAACTATGGTCTTTATGTAATGAATTTACTAAAGAGGACCATGTAGTGATAGTGAGTGGGGCGGGAGACAGCTTGGACAGGGATGGGGCATATGACATAGGTGGTGACGTGGACAGGATAGCTTCTCTGACTCATGGCAGTAAGGTACCCTTTCTTGAGCTGTTCCGGGGTCATGATCGACCACACTTTGACTGAGCTGTGATGTGAATGAATGTGGGGTTAGGGATCGCTCTGAGGGCAGCCACCATTGCTCATGTTTCTCTGGTGCCTGTTGGGACTATCAACAAATGGGGTTTCACTAGGCATGGTCTACACCTAACAGGGCTGCAAAGGGAAGATTGGTACAGCTGATTCATGAAAGTTTAGGGGTTAGATCTCGGGACACACATGGTCAAATACCTGTTGTTCAAATGGAACAAATGGCTCTGAGCACTATGGGACTTAACTTCTGAGGTCATCAGTCCCCCAGGCCCCTATAACTTAGAACTACTTAAACCTACTAACCTAGGGACATCACACACATCCATTCCCTAGGCAGGATTCGAACCTGCGACCGTAGCGGTCGCGAGGTTCCAGATTGTTGCGCCTAGAACCGCTCGGCCACTCCGGCCGGCCAAATACCTGTTGTCATGGGTAGGAAAAGTAAGTCTTTTTTAGGATAAATCCAGACAACAGGTTCCCCTACCTAAAGAATATCTCCAGGACTTTAAAAAAATACTGAAACAATCACTCAGAAGACATTTTAACACTCCAAATATCACTCATACCAGATGTCACAAAGAAAAACGAACGATTGGAAAGAGTAACATGGGGCATTTCACAGCCTTACAATCCTTCATAAAAACATGCAATCAACAAAAAGTAAAATACAATTATTAGAAGTTGAGCTCCAGTCTTTGGACTGCACAGTAGTTTGTGTTACTGAGCACTAGTGTAAAGACAGAAATCCAATATGTAGTGTTATCATCTTATGATAGGACAAACTCTTACTGCAGAACTGCTTCAAGGGGTGGAGGATCATGCATTTATATGAAAAGAGGATGATAGTTCAAATCAAGACATGACCTCAGTACAGTAAGTGAAGACAAACACTTTGAAATATCAGCTATTGAATTAACAGGCCTTAATATCACAAAGAAATTAATCATTTTATGTGTGTATAGATCTCTCAGTGGTAGTGTGGACACTTTTTTCAATACATTAACACAAGTTCTAGATAAAGTCTCAAGTACAGAGGTCAACATAATTCTGTGTGGGGACATTAACATCAATACTAACATCATAAAAGAATCCAGCAGCACCCTCATAAATATCCTTCAAAGTTTTGGAGTGTCCCTATCTGTCAATAGTGCAACAAGGATTACTACAATGACTGCAGCAGTTATTGACCATGTGGCCACAAAAATGAACAGAGAAAATGTGATGTATCTGTAAAATATCTCGGACTATCAGACCATCTCTGTCAAATAACAACAGTAAAATCAGGCATCAAATCATTCCCTTAAACTACAAGCCTACAAAGGACATTTATCACAAATCAAAATAAAAGATTTTTCAAAGGAACTTGCAAAACAAAGCTGGGATGAAGTGTATAAGGAAACCAATGTGAATATGAAATTCTCTAAATTCTCCTCATTATTTAAACTGAACTTTGAAAACGCATTTCCAGAAGTATGCATGTCTGTTTCAATATTTCACAAAAACAGATGGATAACAAGAGGCATTAAGAAGTCCTCCCAAACACTTCAATAAGTCAGTTCCATCAAAAAGAGTCACAATGATCCAGAATACTTAAATTTCTATCACAGGTACAAAAAGATCTATAGGGAGATGCTGATTGTTGCAAAAAAGGCATTTAATGACAAAATAACATATAATGCAGAGAATAAAAGCAAAGCAGTCTGGGATGGTACAGAAAAGGAAACGGAGAGAGGCAAAGAAACACAGAATAACATTCTGCTAAGGGAGAGGGATAAGGTAATAAATGATCCACAACACTTAGCAAACTATGTAAATGAGCATTTTTAAAGTAGTGCAGAGGAGTTACAGCAAAAATTCCCCAAAACAAATATAACATATGTAAATAATGTTGCACTAAATACAATGATGTTACTTCCAACCACAGAGGATGAAGTCAATCAAACTGTTCAAAGACTAAAAAATAAAAAGTCAGTAGGCTTAGATGAAGTAGTAATATGTGTACTGAAAAAATGCATAGAGATTATACAGGGCTTCTTAACAAATATATTAAATGTAACCATCACATCAGGGACATGCCAGAGCAGTTAAAACAGGCAAGAGTCGTATGTACCTTTGCTTAAGAAAGTTAATGCAGAAGACATAGAAAATGACTGGCCCATTTCCCTGCTGTCACCATTCTCAAAAATAATAGAAGCCATTATGAAAGACAGATTAATGAATTACCAGAATAAATACAACCTTTTGAGCGAATCGCAGTTTGGTTTCCAAAGTGGCAAAAATATGGTGTAGTTGATGCTCTTGACAAAGATGAGTGTGTCACAGGCATATTTTTAGAACTTTCTAAGGCCTTTGATACAGCTGACCACAAGATTATATTAAATAAATTAGAAGCATTAGGAATAAGAGGGGTAGCTAATGACTGGTTTCGATCATACCTAGCAGATAGGATAAAAAGAGTAGAGACAACACAAACTTCAAATAGATCTAAACATTTAGTAAAACACTTAGCAGAACCAAAATGCATTAATATAGGGGTTCCACAAGGTAGTGTATTAGGACCAATACTATTCCTGATACATATAAATGACTTTCCCAGTAGTGTTATAGTGAAAAAATTCTCTCTGCTGATGACAGCAATGTTAAAGTCGCTGAGAAAACAAGAGAACTCCTTGTAGAGAAAACAAAGGAAACTCTCAAGGAAGTTTATGATTGGTCAATAAGCAATAAAGTGACATTGAACACAAAGAAAACTAATGCCATGAATTTCAGCTTGAAGAGGGAAAATGAAAATGTTAAATTAACTGTAAATGGGACCTCTATAGACTGTGTAACAAATGAAAAATTTCTAGGACCGAATATTGATTCTCAGTTGAGGAGGTGTGAACACACAAAGGTACTTGCCAACAGAATGCCATCAGCATGCTATGCCCTTAGAATCCTATCATCAGTGTTTAACATGCAGTGTCTTTTAGTTACATACTGTTCACATGTACACTCAATTCTTAGCTATGGCATTCCTTTATGCGGAATAAACGCACAAAATATGAACACAATTTTCAAAATCCAGGAAAGAGCCATAAGAATAATAACCAAAAATTGTAGTCGACTTCATTGTTAAGATCTCTTCAAAACACTGGGGATTTTAACTGCTCTGTGTGAATACATTTACCAATCAGTTGTACACATCAAAAATAACATTGGCAATTACTGCTAAGCAGCTTTGCCCATGACCATGGAACAAGAGCTAGACTCAACTTACATTAACCAAGAAAAAATAAACATAAAACTCAAAACAGCATTTTTTACCAAGGAATAAAACTGTACAATAAATTATAAAACGAGATGAAAGAAATTGCAAAAATACACTTATTTTAAAAAACAGCTAAAAAGTATCTGTTATACGATACATTTTATACATTGAAGGATTACCTAGGTAAAACAGAGTAAGGGTTTGGTAAAAATTGTTATACAAATAAATAATAACAATGATTATAAAACATCCAACATTCCACATAACACCTTCACACTGTTTTTCCTTCTTTTTTCTTTTTCTAGAAAAACTTAGCCCCAGGCTAAGCATTGCACAATACTAACACCTCTTCCTCTTTCTGAGCTCAACATCCCACTTATTATAGAGGAATGCTGACTCAGTTTTTCAGGATACCAAATGGGAAGCTGTGGTACCGAAAATGACCCAGTGTGTGTGTGTGTGTGTGTGTGTGTGTGTGTGTGTGTGTGCATGAGTAGTGGGTGATGTGTTATGAAACTACATGTGTATAGTGTGTGCAGTAACTGAACTGAGATATGAGTGAACAGTGTGGCAGTACATTATTTAATAAGTTATTTGTAAATTGGTCTAAACTTGTAAATACTTTTCCATGTATTATATCCTTGTAAAAAGAGATCTACAGATGGATAAAGCTACTACTACTACTACTACTACTATTAGTCACAAACGCCAGTTTTTTGATGTGGCATTCATGTCTTCTTTTAAAACATCTACACACAAGCTAGTGAAATTTTTTTTCGCAATAATCCACGAACAATTATTAGGCAGTTTCAGTTAAGGGCATGCTTGGGTGAAGCGTTTCTTTGTACAGCTGTCTTAGTGTCAGCAATCAATGGCTTTAGAAAGTGTGCAATTTTTCCTCTAGACCCTAATGTGTTTACTGATGAAGACTATACTGCAGCTGAGATTACTGATATTCCTTTGGAAAGGAACAGTAACATTGTGCCTTGTTCAAATATTTGTTCTTCTCATTGCGAAACTGCTGAGTCTTCTGCACGTACAGGTCCCTCTGGACGCTGTACTGCTGTGTCTTCTTCAGGTAGGTCTACTGGCTTATTTCCAGATTCAACTTATGAGCTGTACTCAAGTGCAGGCTGCCTTCATATTATAACTGACAGGACTTCTCCAAGAGAAGGTTCCCCTTAGCGTGATATCACTGAAGAACGTACCTCTTAGTATCCAACAGGTGGGTTCCACATTAGCCCAAAGGATGTAAAACACTGCCCTAGAAACAAAGTATGAATCGAAGACAAATTGGCCGGCCGCGGTGGCCGTGCGGTTCTGGCGCTGCAGTCCGGAACCGCGGGACTGCTACGGTCGCAGGTTCGAATCCTGCCTCGGGCATGGGTGTGTGTGATGTCCTTAGGTTAGTTAGGTTTAAGTAGTTCTAAGTTCTAGGGGACTTATGACCTAAGATGTTGAGTCCCATAGTGCTCAGAGCCATTTGAACCATTTTTGAAGACAAATTAGGAGTAAAGAAAGAAAACCTACCATAATCACTTCAATCTCTTGTAAAAATGTGTTTGTTGAAAGTAAAAGAGAGAAACAAATAGAGCTTTTAATGAAAAAAAGGGAATTCCGAAGAAAAACAACAGATAAGGCCTATATTCAACAATGTAATGCAACACAGAAACAAGTAGTAGTAGTAATAGAAGGGTTGTGTGGGCGCACGACAGCAAGGTAAGAAGCTAAAAGTGGGAGCAAACACTAAGAGAGTTTCTGCTAAAAAGAAGCTTTCTGAAGATGAAGTGGAAGAAGAAAATTCCACTGATGAGGACAGTGACACAAACTGCTTTTACTGCAAGGAAGCGTTTTCCAAATCTAAAGAAAATGAAGAAGACATAAGATGTCAGAGGTGTAAACGCTGGGCTCATGAAGGGTGCACTGGATATGATACGACAACTTGATGTGCGAATTTTGTACATGATTTAATAATGTTTCTGAATGGATAAATTGAGTATGAGTTAGACTGAAACAGTAAGCCATAGATAGTCGTTGATCTCTTTATTTACACCGTTGGGAATAATTAATACTTTTCATTTGTTGTCCTTTTTGAATCAACAATGTATTGAAACAAGTTCCCTTCTCATTTGCTTTATTGTTCTCCTAATAATAATCAGTGGTGAAATAAAAACTATTAGCCAAACCATTTTTTTAACTAAGCAGTCAATTTGGGAATGGTGTCAGAGGACTGCCCACTTTACACCATCAGGTAGGGAAAAGTGGCCACTTTACAGGGTGATTCACGGAGATATGCAAATATTTTAATACGTTATTCTACAAGAAAAACTAAAGAAAAAACTTCATATAAACATAGATCCGTAAATATTCATTTATGGAGTTACGGCTAATAAAAGTTTTTACCTATAAATTAGCAACTTCGCTAATATGAAGCCATCGCAAAACTGTACGACATTAAAGTAAAGCACGATTTCCATTGATTTCTACATCTACATCTACACCTACATTATTACTCTGCAATTCACATTTAAGTGCTTGGCAGAGGGTTCATCGAACCACAATCATACTATCTCAGCGCGCGGGAAAAACGAACACCTAAACCTTTCTGTTCGAGATCTGATGTCTCTTATTTTATTTTGATGATCATTCCTACGTATGTAGGTTGGTCTCAACAAAATATTTTCGCATTCGGAAGAGAAAATTGGTGACTGAAATTTCGTAAATAGATCTCGCAGCGACGAAAAACGTCTTTGCTGTAATGACTTCCATCCCAACTCGCGTATCATATCTGCCACACTCTCTCCCCTATTACGTGATAACACAAAAAGAGCTGCCCTTTTTTGCACCCTTTCGATATCCTCCGTCAATCCCACCTGGTAAGAATCCCACACCGCGCAGCAATATTCTAATAGAGGACGAACGAGTGTATTGTAAGCTGTCTCTTTAGTGGACTTGTTGCATCTTCTAAGTGTCCTGACAATGAAACGCAACCTTTGTCTCGCTTTCCCCACAATATTATCTATATGGTCTTTCCAACTGAAGTTTTTCGTAATTTTAACACTCAGGTACTTAGTTGAATTGACAGCCTTGAGAATTGTACTATCTATCGAGTAATCGAATTCCAACGGATTTCCTTTGGAACTCATGTGGATCACCTCACACTTTTCGTTATTTAGCGTCAACTGCCAACTGCCACACCATACAGCAATCTTTTCTAAATCGCTTTGCAACTGATACTGGTCTTCGGATGACCTTACTATACGGTAAATTACAGCATCATCTGCGAACAACCTAAGAGAACTGCTCAGATTGTCACCCAGGTCATTTATACAGATCAGTAACAGCAGAGGTCCCAGGACGCTTCCCTGGGGAACACCTGATATCACTTCAGTTTTACTCGATGATTTGCCGTCTATTACTACGAACTGCGACCTTCCTGACAGGAAATCACGGATCCACTCGCACAACTGAGACGATACCCCATAGACCCGCAGCTTGATTAGAAGTCGCTTGTGAGGAACGGTGTCAAAAGCTTTCCGGAAATCTAGAAATACGGAATCAACTTGAGATCCCCTTTCGATAGCGGCCTTTACTTCGTGCGAATAAAGTGCTAGCTGCGTTGCACAAGAACGATGTTTTCTGAAACCATGCTGATTACTTATCGAAAGATGGTTCCTTTCGAGGTGATTCATAATGTTTGAATACAGTATATGCTCCAAAACCCTACTGCAAACCGACGTCAATGATATAGGTCTGTAGTTCGATGGATTACTCCTACTACCCTTCTTAAACACTGGTGCGACCTGCGCAATTTTCCAATCTGTAGATACAGATTTATCGGTGAGTGAGTAGTTGTATATGATTGCTCAGTAGGGAGCTATTGTATCAGTGTAATCTGAAAGGAACCTAATCGGTATACAATCTGGTCCTGAAGACTTGCCCGTATCAAGCGATTTGAGTTGCTTCGCAACCCCTAAGGTATCTACTTCTAAGAAACTCACGCTAGCAGCTGTTCGTGTTTCAAATTCTGGAATATTCCATTCGTCTTCCCTGGTGAAGGAATTTCGGAAAACTGCGTTTGTTGTTATTGACCTGGTTAATCTAATAAGACATGTCCCACATGCGTATCTGCAGCAGTTTTCCAGAACATCCAGAGAAGCAAAGATTATTATACAAGTAAATTTGTAGTTAGTGAGTTTCAGTCGTTTCCTAACTTTCAATCGAGTTTGTTTTCTGTATTTTTCAGTGAAAGAACATAATAACAACAGTGTACTTAAGTGAAACCACATAATAACTGTTGCAGTTTGTAGGTTATTTATGAAATAGGGATGCCTTTCAAATTTACGACAGAGGAATACGCCGATATGAATTTTTATTTATGGCAGATGTGATAGTAATGCTACGGCTGCAGTTAACGAATATCGCGTACGTTAGCCAACTCGCAGGATTCCGAAGGCACGAACCATTAGTGAATTATTTCGAATGTTATGCCAGATAGGGTATGTACCTGGCGTTCATAATCAGTAGGAGCGATCGATACGTGAGGCCGATGATGAGAATATTATGGATGCTGTTCAACGTAGCCCGTGTACCAGTACACGACGTGTCTGTCAACGATGAAGCATTTCACAATCTAAGGTATGTCGTACACTGGAGTACAATAATCTGTATCCTTACCATAAATAAAAAGTGCATCTTTTACATCCGGGAGATCCTGCCCTTCGCTTGGAGTTGTGCAACTGGTTAAATACTGATCGGCAGTTACAGAAATACATTTTATTTATTGATGAGGCACAGTTTACTCGAGATGGTATAAACGATTTACATAACGAGCACGTATGGTCTGAAGCAAACCCACATGCAACAGTGCAACGCAATTTCCAGCAGCGATTTAGCATAAATGTGTGGTGTGGTATAATCAACACACAATTTATTGGACCATTCATTTTCCCAGCACGTCTAGCTGGCGAGACGTACTTACAATTCCTTCTAGAAGAAATACCCGCCTGCTCGAATATGATCCACTTGCTACGCGATTGCAAATGTATTTTCAATATGGCGGCGCGCCTCCACACTTCACCAATTCCGTTACAACACATTTGAATGAACGTTTTTCCCAGAAAGTACGGTCAATACACGTGAGGCATTAGTTGCTCGCATTATGAATGCAGTAGGCGAAATTAAGAACAATCATACGAAGCTGAAGCAAGCATCGAAATCTGTTGACACAAGTGCAGCTAAATGCATTGGACTCGGTAGAGGAATTTTTGAACATTTATTTTGAAATTGTATGTACATTGTACAACTTCCTTAACACTGAGCTTTGTTTTCTTCGGTTTAACATGAATTCACGTCCGCTATGGTATTAATAAAAGCAGATTATCTGACACATTCATACAGCTTCAGTTAACGTTATTACCATTATTTTTTCGAAATTTAATTCTCTAAAACTTCTGCTGAAAGCTTAATTTTGGAAAACTACTGCACGTACGCGTCTGGCACACGTTTTATTAGATTCACCAGACCAACAACAACAAAATAAATGGAAATCGTGCTTTACTTTAACATCGTACAGTTTTACGATGGCTTCATATCAGCGAAGTCACTAAATTTCAGGCAAAATCTTATATTAGCTGTAACTCCGTAAGTAAACCATTGCGGACCTATGTTTACATGAACCTTTTTGTATATATTAAACATGTGCACATCTTCGTGAATCATCGTGTATAAGCATTCAGGAAAACGTTTATATGTCACATAAAATATACTTTTACCTTAGCTATAAATATTTGGTATCATACCTGACGTTTTTACACTACTGGCCATTAAATTTGCTACACCAAGAAGAAATGCAGATGACCAACGGGTATTCATTGGACTAGAACTGACATGTGATTACATTTTCACGCAATTTGGGTGCATAGATCCTGAGAAATCAGTACCCAGAACAACCACCTCTAGCAGTAATAATGGCCTCGACACGTCTGGTCATTGAGTCAAAGAGCTTGGATGGCGTGTACAGGTACAGCTGCCCATACAGCTTCAACACCATATCACAGTTCATCAAGAGTAGTGACTGGCGTATTGTGACGAGCCACTTGCTCTGCCACAAATGACCAGACATTGTCAGTTGGTCAGAGATCTGGAGAATGTGCTGGCCAGGGCAGCAGTCGAACATTTTCTGTATCCAGAAAGGCCCGTACAGGATCTGCAACATGCGGTCGTGCATTATCCCGCTGAAATGTAGTGTTTCGCAGGGATCGAATGAAGGGTAGAGCCATGGGTCGTAACACATCAGAAATGTAACGTCCACTGTTCAAAGTGCCGTCAATGCGAACAAGAGGTGATCGAGACGAGCAACCAATGCCACCCCATACCATCACGCCGGGTAATACACCAGTATGGGGATGACGAATACACGCTTCCAATGTGCGTTCACCGCCATGTCGCCAAACACGGATGCTACCATCATGATGCTGTAAACAGAACCTGGATTCATCCGAAAAAATGACATTTTGCCATTCGTGCTCCGAGGTTCGTCGTTTAGTACACCATCGCAGGTGCTCCCATCTGTGATGCAGCGTCCAGGGTAACCGCAGCCATAGTCTCCGAGCTGATAGTCCATGCTGCTGCAAACGTCGTCGAACTGTTCGTGCAGATGGTTGTTGTCTTGCCAATGTCCCCATCTGTTGACTCAGGGATCGAGACGTGGCTGCACGATCCGTTACAGCCATGCGGATATGATGCCTGTCATCTCGACTGCTAGTGATACGAGGCCGTTGGGATCCAACACGGCGTTCCGTATTACCCTCCTGAACCCACCGAATCCATATTCTGCTAACAGTCATTGGATCTCGACCAACGCGAGCAGCCTGTCGCGATACGATAAACCGCAATCGCGATAGGCTACAATCCGACCTTTTTCAAAGTCGGAAACGTGATGGTACGCATTTCTCCTCCTTACACGAGGCATCACAACAACGTTTCACCAGGCAACGCCTGTCAATTGCTGTTTGTGTATGAGAAATCGGTTGGAAACGTTCCTCATGTCAGCGTGTTGTAGGTGTCGCCACCGGTGCCAGCCTTCTGTTAATGCACTGAAAAGCTAATCATTTGTATATCACAGCATCTTCTTCCTGTCGATCAAATTTCGCGTCTGTAGCACGTCATCTTCGTCGTGTAGCAATTTTAATGGCCAGTAGTGTAGATTCGAGAAGTGTATGCCACAAGCTTCTATTAAGAGCCATGCCTTCATGAAAATGCAATTTCACTTGGAGTGGTCACTTTACCCCATCTTCCCCAACATAAAATCTGTGACACATAAATTGATTGCAAGTTCAATACAGCTATCCTTACATTGGAGACTGCAAGAACAGTTGAGTTATATCTCAATTTGTGGAAGAAGCTGTTATGATTCAAAGTGATATCACAGCGCTGACCAAAAAGCCTACTGAAAACAGAAAGAGTAAAAAAAAAATCGCCGGAATCTGTTTCGACCCCTTGGGGCTGCGTACCTGTATGAAGAAGAGCTTGGGTTTGCCGGCGAGAGAGGGGCACAGCCTGGCTGTGAACGGTTCCCACAGCTCGCTGACGTTGTACTCGCGGTCCCTGGCATCCAGCTGGCCGTTCCTCTCACCGTGCGTGAGCACCGCCACTGCGACGCAGTCACGGTTGCTGTGGTTCTGATCGGCTACTGAAAACACAGGGTACACGTGAGAGTTGGCAATACTGTCTTCGGTTTTAAAGGTTGGCTACAGCGCGCAAACACAAGCTCTGGAATCTAAGATATTGTTGTCGCTCTTCACAGCGCACGGATTAATTTAGTGTAGAGATGGGCAAACTGAAACACGTAACTGTTTCGAAACAAATGAAACAGTACAATGTAATGGTTCGATACGCTGTTTTGAAACAGTGAAACAGTTTGTGTTTTGTAATCTAATAAACCTACACATTTTATCATCTTGACTGTCTACTGTATAAGTATGTCCACATAAACACAAATGAGTTGCGAGAGCGCTAGTCATATCGCAGAAAGTATGAAATTATCACTTAGGCGTCTTGGCAGTTTCGTATTTCTGCAGCAAATGCGCTGCTTTCGTGTCGTGTGACTTTCATACTTTTCAATTGGCTGAGGAAAGCCATCGCTGAAGACCGAAAGGCCACCACGAACGGAACTGGAGGTGGGAGCAAACTGCAGAAACAACGGATATGCTACTGGAATTCCCACATTCCGTTAGTATGGATAATATACCCATCCTGCTAATTTCCATGCACACAAAGAGAATCATTGAGGATAATAGGCACAGTGACTATAGACTCACAAATAACGCCAAATAATTCGAATAAATAACAATATATAACAGAAAAAAATTTTGTCTTTCAAGGTGTTTCGAACCGTTACTATAAATTCACCATACTTCCTAGTCCTTTCCGTTCACCATTACACTATCAGTGATATGTCAAACAGATTGCTTGCAATTATACCTACATCAAATTTATGTATATGTCTAATAACTGTCACTCTACGCCTTTTTTTATTCAAAATGTTGTAGGCTTACTTACGTTTCTTAATATGAGTACTGTATATGAACAGAGGAGAGTATGTTATCAAAAAGTGTAATTTAACTGAATGATTTTCACATATTTATTATTTTGAATGTGAATAGTATGCGTTGTTTTATTGCTTGGTTAGTGTTTATAAAGCAGATGTTACGCTATTTCGGAATATGACAGTCAGCTAGAAACGAAGCTTTATTTTCGGATATCTTATGCTTCATGCTATTGCTTGTCAAAAAGATTTTGACACTCTTGAAAGTGTTTCATGAAGTGGTATGTTAAATGTGTTTCAGTACCTGTGCCGAGCCCGAATCTCGTCCGACACAGAGGGGAATGAAACATCACTGTTTCGATACAATTAGTCCGTTCCAAGCACTGGTGCACTGAAACAGCCTTATTTTGATACAATGATACAGTTTCTGTGTCTGGCTCCAGACCGAATCTGGCCCAGTTATCCGAGACAGGGGTGGAGTGAAACACCACTGTTTCGAAACAGTGAACCGTAGCCGTTCCGAAACACTGAAACAGTTCCACGTATCGATACACTGTATCGAAACATAGAAACAGTGGCCAAGTCTAATTTAGTGGCAGTTTGGAAGCCAGTGTAGGTACTGTGGTGCGCACGCGTGTCGGGCGAGGGGTCGTCGCTGAGCTGCCGTACTGCCGTGTCCGCCGGCAGCGACACAGGATTTGGTATTGAGTCGATATTTTTTATAATTTGCAGCGTGCTTATTAATTCAAACAAAAGGGTTTGTGTATGTGCGTAGCAGCAGACGGTAATTTTGATAATAATAGGAGTTGAATTCTTAAGGGAAACCACTGTTAGGCGAATAGGTTAAGTATTGATTTTTGTCATTGATTTCTTTTGTAATTGTCAGGGAATTGTTTCACTATGTATTTAAATGAGAAGTATTTGAGTCTGTCTCAAGAGTTTGATTAATTTGTAATACTGCTTTAATGCCACTGGAGGCAGATCTACATACCAAGCGATTGTTCAAAGAGCTTCTACCGTTTTGTTAATTAAATGAGAAAGAATTGCTTTCAGAATATACTTTTTGAAAAAAGGAATTACTTGTTTGGGTTATCATTTATCGAGTTTAGATTTGACCAAACCCTTTCTCTTGAATTATATGTAGTTGTAGTAAGCAGCAGCAGCCGCAGCAGCAGCAGGAACCGCCATACAGAACATGCATTGCACTCAGCATGAATAATAGGTTTTTTATGTTTTTGTTAAATAATGGAATGCAGCAGATCAAGCAGTGGCAGCAGAAAGACCAAGTAAGTTATTTGTTGCGCACAGGACCAATTAAAAAAAAAATAAAGCTCAGGCGAACTCTGTAATAGTAAAGTTAACAAGAGTACAAGCACGAGATTTTCAGTAGGAAACACAAGATAAGAAGATAGAGCCCGCGACTTTTACACGCTTGAATTCCGAAGAATCTGTCACTGTCCTTGCGAATTTAATTTATTTATTTTTGTACCACGATACACTGATGAGCCAAAGAAACTGGTACACCTGACCAATATCGTGTAGGGCCCCCGCGAGCACGCAGAAGTGCCGCAGCACGACTTGGCATGGACTCGACGAATATCTGAAGTAGCGCTGGAGGGAATTGACACCATGAATCCTGCAGGGATGTCCATAAATCCGTAAGAGTACGAGAGGAGTGAACAGCACGTTACAAGGCAACCCAAATATGCTCAATAATGTTCATGTCTGTGGAGCCTCGTGGCCAGCGGAAGTGTTTAAAATCAGAAGACTGATCCCGGAGCCACTCTGTAGCAGTTCCGGACGTATGGGGTGTCACATTGTCCTACTGGAATTGGCCAAGTCCGTCGAAATGCACAATGGACATGAATGTATGCAGGCGGCTGACTTACTTGTAACCTGTCAGAGTCGTATCTAGAAATATCAGGGGTCCCATATCACTCTAAGCGCACACGCCCCACACCACTACAGAGACTCCACAAGCTTGAACAGTCCCCTGCTGACAGGCATGGTCCATGGATTCATGAGGTTGTCTCCATACCCGTACACGTCCATCCGCTCGATACAATTTGAAACGAGACTCGTCTGACCAGGCAACATGTTTCCAGTCATCAACAATCCAATGTTGCTGTTGACGGGCCCAGGCGAGGCCTAAAGCTTTGTGTCGTGCAGTCACCAAGGGTACACGAGTGGTCCTTTGGCTCGAAAAGCCCATATCGATGATGTTTCGTTGAATGATTCGCACAGTGACGCTTGTTGATGGCCCAACATTGAAATCTGCAGCAATTTGCAGAAGGGTTGGGCTTCTCTGTCACGTTGAACGATTCTCTTCAATCGTCGTTGGTCCCGTTCTTGGCAGGATCTTCTTCCGGCCGCAGCGAAATCGGAGATTTCACGTTTTACTGGATTCCTGATATTCACGGTACACTCGTGCAATTGTCGTACGGTAAAATCCTCACTTCATCGCATACCTCGGAGTTGCTGTGTCCAATCGCTCGTGCGCCGACTATAACACCACGTTCAAACTCACTGAAACCTTGATAACCTGCCGTTGTAGCAGCAGTAACCGATCTAACAACTGCGCGACAGGTGTTGTCTTATATAGCCGTTGCCGAACGCAGTGCCGTATTCTGCCTATTTACGTATATCTTTATTTGAATGCGCATGCCTGTACAACTGTCTTTGGCGCTTCAGTGTATTTCCGAAATAGCCAAATACAAAATTAAGGAATCATCTGAATAATCAAATTACTAATTTTTTTCAGATAAAACACATTTAACCAAATTGTCTACTTCGCAGTCGAAAATAGAAATTCAGATTTAACGAGTCATACGCCACTAGGTACAGTCATAGACAATGAAAAGCGAACTTCGTAATAACATTGAATAATTGAGCCACAAAGCCTGGTTAAAATGTGCCTGAACACGTTTCGAAATCTTGGTTGTCATGACGCCTCTTCGGTAACGTAGTCCGAGGTCTATGTCAAGTTGGAAAGTGACAATGTGTATGTTGGTGCAGCCGTGAAACTCGAAGACCGTGGAAACACATTAATTTTTGTCATAGGTTCAGGCCTGCGTTCGCTTCTCACACAGCGCTGGCAACTAAAAATGATTCAAATGGCTCTGAGCACTATGAGACTCAACTTCTGAGGTCATCAGTCCCCTAGAACTTAGAACTACTTAAACCTAACTAACCTAAGGACATCACACACATCCATGCCCACACTGGACTCGCATTCGGGAGGACGACGGTTCAATCCCGTCTCCAACCATCCTGATTTAGGTTTTCCGTGATTTCCCTAAATCATGTCAGGCAAATGCCGGGATGGTTCCTTTGAAAGGGCACGGCCGATTTCCTTCCCGATCCTTCCCTAACCCGAGCTTGCGCTCCGTCTCTAATGACCTCGTTGTCGACGGGACGTTAAACACTAACCACCACCACCACCACATCCATGCCCGAGGCGGATTCGAACCTGCGACCGTAGCGGTCGCGCGGGTCCAGACTGTAGCGCCTAGAACCGCTCGGCCACCAAGCCGGCGCAGGCAACTAAAAGAGGCTACTGAAAATATATCCAGAACGATGAAATTGTAAGTAGGCTGTTTATGTTTTCTTTATGTAAGTTTGATGTTTATGTTTTCTTATTGGCAACGTTACGTAGCGCTCTCTGTATGAAAATCACTGGCTGTGCTGTGTGCAGTATGTGGCTAGTTTGCATTGTTGCCTGCCATTGTTGTCATGAACTGCTATAGCTGGATGTGAACAGCAGATTGCGTTGGGCAGTTGGAGGTGAGCCGCCAGCAGTGGTGGATGTGGGGAGAGAGATGGCGGAGTTTTGTAATACAGGATGTTAATTATGAATATTAAGGTAAATACAGTGTTTGTTCTCTATTAAAATCTTTCATTTGCTAACTATCCCTATCAGTAGTTAGTGCCTTCAGTAGTTTGAATCTTTTATTTAGCTGGCAGTAGTGGCACTCGCTGTATTGCAGTAGTTCGAGCAGCGAAGATTTTTGTGAGGTAAGTGATTTGTGAAAGGTATAGTTTAATGTTAGTCAGGGCCATTCTTTTGCAGGGAATTTTGATAGTCAGATTGCGTTGCGCTAAAATAATATTGTGTGCCAGGTTAAGCACAGTCATGTACAATTGTTCTAAGTGGACGTTTCACATGTAAAATTGTTCAAAGGGGACGTTTCATATGTCGACCCTTAGCCTAGGATACCTCACTGGAATCTTCTGATTTTTTTCTTGTAGTTTGTGTATTTAGTGTAGCTTTTGTTTATTGCTAGTGCGTAATTGTAGAGAGAATCTCCTTTATAGTTGCAGCCTTTCATTGTTGTACAGTAAAACAGTTGTGGCATGCATGTAGATTTGCACCAAGTATTTCGCAGCTGCAATTAACTAGATATTATTTTCAGTGCTATGTTAATGTGTTCTCTTATTTTTGCTATTCAAATTGTGCTTTTCTGTGTTATCGTGTGAAATATTGTGACAATAATGGCGTGTGAAAAACGTAATACTCGGCTCCAAAGTAAACTAAGAAATGACAGTGAAGACGAAAGCAGTGTGTTGGCCCCACCATGTAATGAGTTAACTAATGTTCAAAGTAGTAATTTGGAAACTGTGCATAGGGAAATGGAGCGGGCGTCAAACAATGGCGTAGACAGTCAAACAGGTAGTGAACAGGGAAGCATTATCGCTCGATCGGTCGGCAACAGCTCACCTCAGGAATCCGAAATGATAGGACACAATTTTGCAAATACTGTAGATTCAGGTTTTGCGTCCTCACCGTTTTCTCAAATGAGTCAAGACACATTTTCTGCTTGTCAAAATGTGAATGCTGCCGGTGAAAACGCACTGCCAAAAAGCATAGAGAAACAGATTCCAGACACTAATACATTATTATTGCAATTAATGCAACAAATGGAACAAAATCAGAGACAAATGGGACAAAATCTTCAAAAGTTAGACACAATGGAACAGAATCTTCTAAAGTTAGACACAATGGAACAAAATCTTCGGAAGTTAGACACCACACTTGAACAAACACGTGAAGATTTAACTACTGAGTTACATAACATTGAATCGAAATGTCAAAAGGTCTGTAATGACGTAAAAACACAAATTTGTGAGCATTTTCAGCCTATTTTTTCGCGGCATGAAAACGCATTACAGAATCACGAAGCAGCCATAAAAGAACTGCAAACTATTGTTCATGAAAATCATGAGACCTTGCAAGCTAAAATGGACTCAGTTGCATCTACCGATTCGGTTACGCAACTTGCAAAAACTCAGGAAAACTTAAAGGACACAGTAGAAAGACACATGGGGGAAATTAGTTCATTAT
Organism: Schistocerca cancellata; assembly: GCF_023864275.1. NCBI lineage: Eukaryota > Metazoa > Arthropoda > Insecta > Orthoptera > Acrididae > Schistocerca > Schistocerca cancellata. Next base: position 1,137,062,299 of record NC_064626.1, on the reverse strand, counting down.
CAGAGAAAGTAGCCGAACTTTCGGATCAGGTCACTAACTTATCTACAAAGGTAGATGATGATCTGAATGACACAAGACCCATAACCTTCACTGACACAGAAGAGTATGAACAAATAAGAAAATTCAAACAAAATCAAAATCAAATCAATACACAGTACAAAAGAGAAATCCGGGAAGTACAAGATCAGTTGACACAGGTAATACAAGAATTACATATTTCAGAGGATACTCGCGCTCCAACACGGGAAGAGGAACTTATAAATACGGAAAAGCCACAAAATAATAGCACAGGGCATTTCGGTAATTATGAAAGAAATTGGCAAGGTACACCGAATTTTGAGATGGAACCGCCGAAACGACGTGACAATGACCGACATGCTACTCGCCGACACGATGACTTTGACTATAAGCTGTTCATTACTACACGTAAATTCAAAACATTTAAGAATTCTGGCAACGACATTCATCCACAAGCATGGCTCCATCAATTCTCTCATTGTTTCCCTCCCAACTGGTCATTGGAGCACAGGTTAGAATTTATGTGTGGCTACTTAGAGAATGAACCAGCTGTAAGAATGCGATCGGTCATTCACGATTGCCACAGTGAAGGAGAATTTTACCATGCCTTCCTCTCAGCATATTGGTCACAAGCTACACAAGATCGCGTAAAACATAGCATCATGATGATGAAACACTTTGAACAATCTGAATTTTCCAGTCTTGTCAAATATTTTGAAGACATGTTGCACAAGAATCAGTACCTATCAAACCCATACAGCCCCTCAGAACTCATCCGCATTTGCTTAATCAAACTGCCTGAACATTTACGACATATTATTTTGGCAGGACGTTGCAAAGACGACATTGAAGCTTTTCAGGGATTGTTACAAGAACTGGAAATTGACACAGACAGTCGCGGGATGCGAAAACAGGAAAACAATCACTACAGGTCACATCCGTCTCAATTCCGTGACGACAGAAACAATAAATGGCCACGACAAACCTATTCTTACAACGTAAATCGTGACCAAAACAGACACCACCCATATGATAACCACTGGCAGAGTAATAGTTACAGAGAAAGATCGCTTTTCCATAGTAATGAATGTGACAGAGACAACCATAGAAACAGACAATATGGGATCCAAAATAATTATTATCAAGGGAGACAGAATAACTTCAGACGCAACGGTCCACCACGCAATTACGATTCCGGGAGAAATTCTCCACCACGTGACCGATAAGAAAGAAACTATCGAACCTACCGACATGACGACAGACGATATGATCGTAACGACAGACCTGAATTGCATCAGAACTGGCGAGTTTTAAACAGAGCTGGGCCCTCTCGGCAAGGCGAATTTGTGGAAGTTAGGCCTCCTAATCCCAGTAACGGCGCGCGCCAACAAAGAAACAGACAATGACTCGCACCGCAGGCAGCTGCGTGCGCCGGCTGGCTCCGAGAAAAATGACATTGACGCTAACCTTGAGCAAAATTCCCGTATTCTTTACGGACGAATACCGCATGATAATTGCATACAAGTTGAAACTCTGCGTACTGAGAAGAGCAAAAGGTTTACACCACATTTCTCATGTAAAACCATTTATTGACAGATAATCTGCTTTTTAACTTAGTCTTTGCAATTTTCACTTCACGCTACTTGTACAATTTGTCCCACTGAGAAACTGTTAACATGCAACTATGTTTTAAAGCTAACTAACTATCCAGTCAAGAACATAGCTAACTTAGACAAGTAATTGCGAATGCATTGTTATTGCGAACAGACGACACAGTGTTGTTATTTATACATTCTTCCTTGTTAGTTGCACGATTACGTAACGACTATGAGGCTCACATACTTGGAACATTTACCAGTACTGCTAATGAGATTTTATTGCAACATTTTGGTTTGCTTGAGAGTGGATTCTGGATCTGAGGTGCTTTCTGTGAAATGCCAGATGACACAGTGGTTGGTTTGTGTGACAGCTACACGATTATATCACGACGTTACTAATGAGTGACAATTTACAATGTTGCTTTTGCGGTGTATCTGTTTGATATCTGCACAGTTTTTCTGAATTCTTCTATAAAGTGAGACATGTTTTAGTGGTGACTTTTGTGCTATTGCTACAAGGAGACAGCCTTTTCCGTAGGACAACAATACGTTACAGCACAGTACTTTCCTCATCACGGCAATAAGCGTAATAACTAAGAAATCTATACGCAAAGCATTTCACTTTTGTGTATCATGAGGTAAGTACATTGACTTCTGCAGAACTTAGCTTTCGGAGGACAATAACTACGACACTCCCCAGAGATTATCTTAGAGCAAGACGCACATTTAGCGCTACTGGACACGTATTTGAGTGATTAATTTTGTACTTAAGACATTTATTTTTAGAGATTTTTGAATTACAAAGAAAGTTTTTCGTGACACATTTCATTTCATTGCTGTAAGCTGTAATACCTGAGGATACAATTACAATAAACCTCAGGGGGGTACACGCCTACTTTGTGTACCATGTGTTTGGCAAGCACAAGGAGCCCTAGCTAATATGGTATTTGCTTATACAATTTAACACATCGGTACCATATTTCTCTAACACATAAATTACACAGCTATCTGATCATTTAACAGAGAAACAAACATCCTTTTACTACGTCAGTGACACATGTTTACGCAATTACAGAGTTGGATTACTTCACACTTAAGAAATTGTACTTTGTCTGTACTTTGTGCACTGTTCATATTTTTTTGGTACCATTGTGATACTATGAGAGCTTTGAATGATGTATTTGGTAAGGGAGAATGATTTTAAAGTACGTTTGAGGCAGATGACACCTTTGACATGAGCAGAGAATTTTGTTAGGTTTTGAAATTATTGGAGGAAGCTACGACGATTTTGAGATTTGACTGAGGTTTTATGATGTTATTTTTACGACGACGATGTGTATTATGCTGTTGAGGTACGTTTATGTCAATAAAATTCTTGACCTGTGAAATGTTTTTATATGAGACTGTCACTGTAGCGGAAACTGCTGTCGTAAATATTTCCGTAAGAAAGTTAAGTGACCACCTGCACATAATGCGACGTGGGCACCCAGGTGTGTCAGACACCTGGAGAACAAGCCTTTTCAGACGCTCAGGTAGAAAAGAAAGCCATTAGGGTGTGCCAGAGGCACAGGTGGAAGAGAAGGACAAAGAGAGGCCTATACCACTGTTTATGACATTCCTTTGTAGAGGGCATCGCTAATGTGACACGCTCGTTACTTGAAAACATATGATTTTTGTAATGCGTTGTGGGCACACAGCTGTGTCAAACACCTGGAGAACAAGCCATTAAGGTGTGCCTTTCATCGCTAATGCGACACCCTCGTTACTTAAAAACATATGATTACTCGCACTTTGTGCTAATTATTGAAATGCTTATGAATTGATGGGAAATATTCGTACATCTGCTCACCTGATTATGACAAGTGTCTTTCTACGAGAGTTGAGAGCCATTAACTTATGAAATGAAATGTCACATGACTACTGAATGATATTTTTATGCTTTGGTTTGCGTAATTGCTTATTTCATTTGATATCTGGTTTCCAGCTGTGTTGCAGCATTGCTTTTATAAAATGAGATGCATTTGCTAATGTGAACTCTTTCTGTCAACAGATCTATTAAATGATAATTTTGTAATCCACATTCTTTAAGAAAGGAGCATTTGGAAAGGAAAGAACAATAAGAAGAAACTAGCAACAGTAACACATAATTTTCTTTTCTAGTACATGGTAATATTTTTTTTTACAATAAGTTGTTATGGTGCACCACTTTAATTACATAGACATTAAGATGTGAATAGACATTTCCCTTGTCTGCACTGTTGTTTTTACTGTAATATTTATTCTGCTTGAGCTATGTCATGTCTAGGTATAAGTTTCTACTGTTTGCCAGGTATAGTGTTATTGAATTTGACTTTTGCTAATTTCTTAATGCTGCTTGCTTCGCAAATCTGCGTTTTTTTTCATTGCTGTTTATATTAACTGTGTTATGTGATGCTGCATTGCCTCGTCCCTTGGTATATATATCTGAGCTCAGTAGATTTAAGTTAGCTTAAGAGGGGGTAGACTATATAAGAAACTGACTATGGAGAATAGGTAAAGTATGCATTGCAAGGTTACATGAAAAAGATTTGGGCCCAAATGAGTGTTGTACAATCAGAAATAATCATTTTGAAAGAAATATGAATAGAATACAGGAAGGAGGTATAGGTAGGATTTTCTTGGAAATAAATGATGAGGTAAGCAATGTGTGAACATATAAATACAAAAAGCATGCTTAGATAGGATTTTTTTGGTGGAAGCAAAGGTTGAAATAAGACGAACGATCTATGGAATGAAGGGAGATCTCCAAGCAAAATACTGCAGTAAACCAAACCCTGTCCTTTCCTCTTTGCTGCTTTTTCCAAATATGTAATTGTGTGTTGTCCTTTCCTTTTGGTGTTATCCCACTATGTGTTTGTGTACCCTTGTGTATTTGTGTTTTTCCTGTCTTTATGTGTTTAGCTGATGAGAGCTATGTTGTAGAATTTTTCTAATACTCTGTTATTTTCTTTGTAATGATGCTTAGACATTATTTATTCTGTTTTGTTTTAATGCTCATGTGTGAAATTGATGTTTCGAAAGTGATTCTGATCTTTTATTTTTGTACTCATGTCATCATTCCTGTAACACTGATGTATATGTTTATTTCTATTCTTTTGTAAAGCCCCTATTACTAAAAATGTTATGTTTTTAATGATGTATTTTGTACCTTTGTAATTGTATTCTTATGTTATAATATTGTGATTGACACCAGTTCATCTAATCAAGTAACTTGGAAGTTCCATTTCACTGCACACATTTCTGTTGGTCATAGTATATGGACAATATGTGAGAAGTAGGGACTGATAGTGTTTGCACGTGTGTTAATAATTCAGCAAGGGACTGGATAACAGCATTGCTGGTTCTAAGGACAATTCCCAAAAAACTTTGTGAATGCACAAGTGGTGGTATATGGACTTGCTATATTCTCTGCAAGCCTCTTCGATGGTGATTGTGCACCTGCACAGTCGCAGCAGATGGCTGCTGGCCATCTCTACAAGGACTACAGTGGGCCTGTCCACAACTTCTACAAGGACTACAGTGGGTCTGCATCTCTGGTGGCCCACCAATACTCTCTACCAGGACTGCAGTGGGTCTGCTCAGTGATGACCTACCTACCAATATTCGTCAGAACTTCGAATGACTCTGCTGTGGGTTTGCTCCATTGTGGCCCATTACCTGTCAGCATTTCAAGAGTCAGCACTGTCTTTCCGTTGGAAGGACAACACTACTTCTTCAAGACTGCATGGAAATCCACTACTTCTATGTGCAATTTCTTTTACTAATGAGACTTTGTGAAAAACAAAAACTGTAATTACTATTATGATGAACAATCTGGACTGTCTTTATGGACTGTGAGAAAATTTTAGCTTTTGACCAACATTGTATAAATAAGTGTGTGCATTTGATATCTTTGTTATTGTAATTATGAAAAATTTTATCAAATCTTTATTGGCCACTGCCCAAAAATATTTTGTAAAATTTTTTTGTGGGGAGCATGGGGGCTATGTAAGTAGGCTGTTTATGTTTTCTTTATGTAAGTTTGATGTTTATGTTTTCTTATTGGCAACGTTACGTAGCGCTCTCTGTATGAAAATCACTGGCTGTGCTGTGTGCAGTATGTGGCTAGTTTGCATTGTTGCCTGCCATTGTTGTCATGAACTGCTATAGCTGGATGTGAACAGCAGATTGCGTTGGGCAGTTGGAGGTGAGCCGCCAGCAGTGGTGGATGTGGGGAGAGAGATGGCGGAGTTTTGTAATACAGGATGTTAATTATGAATATTAAGGTAAATACAGTGTTTGTTCTCTATTAAAATCTTTCATTTGCTAACTATCCCTATCAGTAGTTAGTGCCTTCAGTAGTTTGAATCTTTTATTTAGCTGGCAGTAGTGGCACTCGCTGTATTGCAGTAGTTCGAGCAGCGAAGATTTTTGTGAGGTAAGTGATTTGTGAAAGGTATAGTTTAATGTTAGTCAGGGCCATTCTTTTGCAGGGAATTTTGATAGTCAGATTGCGTTGCGCTAAAATAATATTGTGTGCCAGGTTAAGCACAGTCATGTACAATTGTTCTAAGTGGACGTTTCACATGTAAAATTGTTCAAAGGGGACGTTTCAAAATATATCTGAGTTATAGTAGATATGTTGCGAATTTTCCGACCTACGCAAGTAATTTCAAACTTTTATGCGTGCCGAATTATGACACCACCTACTTTAACAACGGAATACCACGTTTCTCTCCTAAGGTTCGTCAGGCGTATCTTTTCTGGTGTTTTCGGCAGATATTTTCAATTTCGTTTCTGCACTGTCTAGTGGGAGCCAGCCCAAATAATTACTGCTAGACACATCTTTCAGGCGACGCCCGGTGTCAATTCAAAGCGTCGGTTTGTTTCCGAGTACTGGTGCCTTGGCGGGCCTGTTCCCCAGATTCGACGCCTGTAGACTTTTTTCTGCGGGCAAAGTTGAAAGACGCAATCTACAAGGATATGTCAACAACGTCCGATGACATGGAACGACGTATAGCTACAGCCTGCTCGGACATCTCCGCTGAAATGCTAGCATGTGTGCAGAAGTCGTTCCATACCAGACTGGAGGCGTATATTGCCGCTGCCGGTGGTCATTTTGAACACAACCTGTGGTGTCCAGTTGTCTTGTTTTTGATCAGAGTCCACATAACCAGTATATGCACTTGTGTTGTTCTTTAGTGTGCACTGCCACAGGTATTGTACAAGTGTCGCTGTGAGAACTTTTCAAAATGCGATACCTCGGTCGTGCAACAAACACCGCTGACGTTCTAATTTACCTTACTTTTAGTCTGTTAACGTCATCAGGCATTGTTCCACACAAAAATGTGTACGTTTTCACAAAAAATACACTTTATAAGTATTATTACAATTTGTTGATTGGCTACCAATTCTGTTTCACAACTCATATTACACGCATCTAGAAGTTTTCGAGAGGCTTAGTAGATCAAGTTTTACATTGGAACCAATGTTAAGAAACGTCATCCAACGAAGCTACAAAAATTATAAAAATTAAAATGCAGTATGCAACGTCCTCAGTTAAAAATGTTCTTTTGGCTAAATGAGCGTCTGACATTAAAAACATATGCTGATATACTATATGTGAAATTAGGACTCATACTTGAAATCCATAAAAAGCGCAAATACTATACAATACAACCCTTAGCCTGGTTAGGTAACATACAACCTTTTATCAGTGCCAGAAAAAAAAACACTTCTATCCTAAGAGATCAGTTAACAGTGAACGTGATCATAATACAATTAATAAACTAGTGACTCTTAATTAAAAATAGAAAATCTATAATCGATATAACAGTAGAGTGCCGTATCGATAGCGAATATGTCGTGGCTTCTCTGCATAACTTCCTTGTTTTCCTGTGCCTGAGCTAGCGGAGGACGGCCCAGTCTCCCCGTCGCCGGCGGCCGGCACGCGCCAATCCCCTGGGCTGCTCCACACTATTCAAACTAGTAGGTCTCTGAATATATCAAAGTAAGCATTCAGGTTAAACTCGTTCTGTTCTTTCAGCAGTAATTCCGGTTATTGTTTTCTGTGCACATAAATCTCCGTTTCTTCGAGCAGGTTCATTAACTGTACCTTCGACGCCCTATGCAACATTTTCATATTACTGTCTATATCAGGGACGGCCAAGAACGCGGCATAATAGAAATACACCTTTCGCACACGTATGTCGATCCAAACACTGATATAACTTTTGCAGCTTCATTGTGGAGACGGGGAAACTCTTCCCGAGGAAAACCTTCGTAAAATTCCTGGACAGTTTTTACGTAAAAAACAATTTGTCCTTTGAACGGGAATTACTCTGCAGATCGATCAATTCAATTTGCAAATGCACTGGAGTACATTCAACTGAAACGGCAAAGGGCCTAGAAAATAGTTCAAAAACAGATGTCAGACTGGCAGTGTCCTGAAAACGTTTAGAAAATTGTGCCTGTAGTTCCTCCAACACAATAATTTTGTAGAAGCATTTACGCCCCCCACATACAACCCAGCTCAATATAACATAGTAATTCCTTTTCCCAAAGATTTTGATAATCAGTGAACAATTAAACGTACTAAATTACGCATACATGTAGTCAAATAAGCAAATACATTTACGTACATACACACCCCTCTCACCGAGGATAGGGCATAACACTGAATGATTTTAAACAAAGGACAGCCACAACACAAGGAAACTAGAAGAGCCTGGTGGCGTTGTGGCGACTTTCCAAACTACCCCCATCTACATCTAAATGATTACTCTGCACTTCACATTTAAGTGCTTGGCAGAGGGTTCATCGAACCACAATCATACTATCTCTCTACCATTCCACTCCCGAACAGCGCGCGGGAAAAACTAACACCTAAACCTTTCTGTTCGAGCTCTGATTTTATTTTAATGATCATTCCTACCTATGTAGGCTGGGCTCAACAAAATATTTTCGCATTCGGAAGAGAAAGTTGGTGACTAAAATTTCGTAAATAGATCTCGCCGCGACGAAAAACGTCTTTGCTTTAATGACTTCCATCCCAGCTCACGTATCATACCTGCCACACTCTTTCCCCTATTACGTGATAATACAAAACGAGTTGCCCTTTTTTGCACCCTTTCGATGTCCTCCGTCAATCCCACCTGGTAAGGATCCCACACCGCGCAGCAATATTCTAACAGAGGACGAACGAGTGTAGTGTAAGCTGTCTCTTTAGTGGACTTGTTGCATCTTCTAAGTGTCCTGCCAATGAAACGCAACCTTTGGCTCGCCTTCCTCACAATATTATCTATGTGGTCTTTCCAACTGAAGTTGTTCGTAATTTTAACAAAAAATGGTTCAAATGACTCTGAGCACTATGGGACTCAACTGCTGTGGTCATAAGTTCCCTAGAACTTAGAACTACTTAAACCTAACTAACCTAAGGACAGCACACAACACCCAGCCATCACGAGGCAGAGAAAATCCCTGACCCCGCCGGGAATCGAACCCGGGAACCCGGGCGTGGGAAGCGAGAACGCTACCGCACGACCACGAGATGCGGGCGTAATTTTAACACCCAGGCACTTAGTTGAATTGACAGCCTTGAGGATTGTACTATTTATCGAGTAATCGAATTCCAACGGATTTCTTTTGGAACTCATGTGATTCACCTCACACTTTTCGTTATTTAGCGTCACCTGCCACACCATACAGCAATCTTTTCTAAATCGATTTGCAACTGATACTGGTCTTCGGATGACCTTACTAGACGGTAAATTACAGCATCATCTGCGAACAACCTAAGAGAACTGCTCAGATCGTCACCCAGGTCATTTATATACACTCCTGGAAATGGAAAACAGAACACATTGACACCGGTGTGTCAGACCCACCATACTTGCTCCGGACACTGCGAGAGGGCTGTACAAGCAATGATCACACGCACGGCACAGCGGACACACTAGGAACCGCGGTGTTGGCCGTCGAATGGCGCTAGCTGCGCAGCATTTGTGCACCGCCGCCGTCAGTGTCAGCCAGTTTGCCGTGGCATACGGAGCTCCATCGCAGTCTTTAACACTAGTAGCATGCCGCGACAGCGTGGACGTGAACCGTATGTGCAGTTGACGGACTTTGAGCGAGGGCGTATAGTGGGCATGCGGGAGGCCGGGTGGACGTACCGCCGAATTGCTCAACACGTGGGGCGTGAGGTCTCCACAGTACATCGATGTTGTCGCCAGTGGTCGGCGGAAGGTGCACGTGCCCGTTGACCTAGGACCGGACCGCAGCGACGCACGGATGCACGCCAAGACCGTAGGATCCTACGCAGTGCCGTAGGGGACCGCACCGCCACTTCCCAGCAAATTAGGGACACTGTTGCTCCTGGGGTATCGGCGAGGACCATTCGCAACCGTCTCCATGAAGCTGGGCTACGGTCCCGCACACCGTTAGGCCGTCTTCCGCTCACGCCCCAACATCGTGCAGCCCGCCTCCAGTGGTGTCGCGACAGGCGTGAATGGAGGGACGAATGGAGACGTGTCGTCTTCAGCGATGAGAGTCGCTTCTGCCTTGGTGCCAATGATGGTCGTATGCGTGTTTGGCGCCGTGCAGGTAGCGCCACAATCAGGACTGCATACGACCGAGGCACACAGGGCCAACACCCGGCATCATGGTGTGGGGAGCGATCTCCTACACTGGCCGTACACCACTGGTGATCGTCGAGGGGACACTGAATAGTGCACGGTACATCCAAACCGTCATCGAACCCATCGTTCTACCATTCCTAGACCGGCAAGGGAACTTGCTGTTCCAACAGGACAATGCACGTCCGCATGTATCCCGTGCCACCCAACGTGCTCTAGAAGGTGTAAGTCAACTACCCTGGCCAGCAAGATCTCCGGATCTGTCTCCCATTGAGCATGTTTGGGACTGGATGAAGCGTCGTCTCACGCGGTCTGCACGTCCAGTTCGAACGCTGGTCCAACTGAGGCGCCAGGTGGAAATGGCATGGCAAGCCGTTCCACAGGACTACATCCAGCATCTCTACGATCGTCTCCATGGGAGAATAGCAGCCTGCATTGCTGCGAAAGGTGGATATACACTGTACTAGTGCCGACATTGTGCATGCTCTATTGCCTGTGTCTATGTGCCTGTGGTTCTGTCAGTGTGATCATGTGTTGTATCTGACCCCAGAAATGTGTCAATAAAGTTTCCCCTTCCTGGGACAATGAATTCACGGTGTTCTTATTTCAATTTCCAGGAGTGTAGATCAGTAAGAGCAGAGGTCCCAGGACGCTTCCCTGGGGAACACCTGATATCACTTCAGTTTTACTCGATGATTTGCCGTCTATTACTACGAACTGCGACCTTCCTGACAGGAAATCACGACTCCAGTCGCACAACTGAGACGATACCCCAATAAAGAGCTAGCTGCGTTGCACAAGAACGATGTACTCTGAAACCATGCTGATTACGTATCGAAAGATGGTTCCCTTCGAGGTGATTCATAATGTTTGAATACAGTATATGCTCTAAGACCCTACTGCAAACCGACGTCAATGATATAGGTCTGTAGTTCGATGGATTACTGCTACTACCCTTCTTAAACACTGGTGCGACCTGCGCAATTTTCCAATCTGTAGGTACAGATCTATCGGTGAGCGAGCGGTTGTATATGATTGCTAAGTAGGGAGCTATTGTATCAGCGTAAACTGAAAGGAACCTAATCGGTATACAATCTGGTCCTGAAGACTTGCCCGTATCAAGCGATTTGAGTTGCTTCGCAACCCCTAAGGTATCTACTTCTAAGAAACTCATGCTAGCAGCTGTTCGCGTTTCAAATTCTGGAATATTCCATTCGTCTTCCCTGGTGAAGGAATTTCGGAAAACTACGTTCAATAACTCCGCTTTAGCGGCACAGTCGTCGGTAACAGTACCGTCGGCACTGCGCAGCGAAGGTATTAACTGCGTCTTGCCGCTTGTGTACTTTACATATGCCCAGAATTTCTTCGGATTTTCTACCAAATTTGGAGACAATGTTTCGCGGTGAAACCTATTAAAAGCATCTCGCATTGAAGTCCTTGCCAAATTTCGCGCGTCTGTAAATTTTAGCCAATCTTCGGGATTTCGCGTTCTTCTGAACTTTGCATGCTTTTTCCTTTGCCTCTGCAACAGCGTTCGGACCTGTTTTGAGTACCCTGGGGGATCAGTTCCATCTCTTACCAATTTATGAGGTATGAATCTGTCAATTGCTGTTGCTACTATATCTTTGAATTTGAGCCACATCTCGTCTACATTTGCATAGTCAGTTCGGAAGGAATGGAGATTGTCTCTTAGGAAGGCTTCTAGTGACACTTTATCCGCTTTTTTAAATAAAATTATTTTGCGTTTGTTTCTGATGGATTTGGAAGAAACGGTATTGAGCCTAGCTACAACGACCTTGTGATCACTAATCCCTGTATCAGTCATGATGCTCTCTATTAGCTCTGGATTGTTTGTGGCTAAGAGGTCAAGTGTGTTTTCACAACCATTTACAATTCGCATCGGTTCGTGGACTAACTGCTCGAAATAATTTTCGGAGAAAGCATTTAGGACAATCTCGGAAGATGTTTTCTGCCTACCACCGGTTTTGAACAAGTATTTTTGCCAACATATCGAGGGAAGGTTGAAGTCCCCACCAACTATAACCGTATGAGTGGGGTATTTATTTGTTACGAGACTAAAATTCTATGAACTGTTCAGCAACTATATCATCGGAGTCTGGGGGTCGGTAGAAGGAGCCAATTATTAACTTAGTTCGGCTTGTAATGTCCCCACAGCAAATACCCTCTACCACGCACCAATTAATCATTTTCAATCAAACCATCCACATTCATTCACTTTGGAAAAGTTATCTAATCTGATTTTCTCGTAATATATGCGGCGACAGCTCGACGACGCCAAAGTATTTTCTAGTGCGTTTATTCTTTGAAATAACAGAGATGCATATATGCATTCTCCATGGTTGTTAAGAGGGTAACTAGGACAGCTTCTGGAGTATCTGTCGAGGGATTGACGTGTTTCTGAGAGATACATATTCTGCTTTTCTTCTCGCTAAAGCGAGCCAATTAACATCTGTGCCCCTAGCGGTTTGTTTGAAGAGCAAGAGACTGTAATCGGAAAATAATTAAGGCGTGGAATCATCGGAGATCTGGACATGTAATGGAGATGGATTTAATACACAATTTCCTCCATAAATAAGGTTTGTAACTTTTTTGTTCTGGAATGAATGAACGAATGAGTTTTTTCTGAATCATTTGATGATCACGTTGGCCCTGTAATTAGTGGGGAAGTTTCAGCTGTGTCGAAGAGAGCCTGCAATCACTGAGTCTGTGTTAAATCGTCCAAAAAGGCTTCGTACACATCTGGAATTCGCAATCTTTCGTAAAAGGAACAAATTGTCCAAACGATTGATTCTCCCGACTGACTGCAATGTGTAACAGTAATAATAAATGTAAAGATCTCTTACAGCAAGCCAGCCGCTGATTACCAAGACGAAGGACTCCACCAAAGATCCTATTTGGCTGATTTCACGTAATGAAATATTATATTAAAAACTGTACATAGATAAAGGAGAGAAAGAGAGAGAGCGAATGAAATATAGATAATACTAATAATCCTCCATTAGTCTAATTTTTCGCCTGTCTTATCACGGATCAGCCAAGAACGGGGAGGCCCTTACTTTACTGTATAGATTTATGTGTGAAGGTGAAGGGATCTTAAAGGCAACAGATGCACGTCTATACAGACAAGACATAACACAGAGATAGCGGCTAGCTGCATTCATCATCTATTCTTAGATAAAGAGACGGCAACTTATTATCCGAACATTTAAAAAATGTTAAAGACAGTTAAGTATAACCTCCACCCATACCAATTCGCACAGAGTATCTACTTCGACTTCACTACAAGATAAATCACTACTTACAGACACAAACACTCCACCACCAATTCTGCCTAATTTATCTTTCCTGAACACCGTCTGAGACTTAGTAAAAATTTCTACAGAACTTATTTCAGGCTTTAGCCAGCTTTCTGTACCTATAACGATTTCAGCTTCTGTGCTTTCTATTAGCGCTTGAACTCAGGGACATTCCCAGCACAACTACAACAATTTACAACTACAATTCCGACTGTTCCTTGATCCAAGCACGTCCTATATTTGCCATGCACCCTTTAAGACTGCTGCCCACCCCGTACTTTCCCGAGGCTTTCTAACCTAAGAAACCGCCCAGTCCACGCCACACAGCCTCCACCACCCGTGTAGCCGCCAGCTGAGTGTAGTGAACTCCTGACCTATTCAGCGGAACCCGAAACCCCACCACCCTATGGCGCAAGTCAAGGAATCTGCAGCCAACACGGTAGCAAAACCGTCTGAGCCTCTGATTCAGACCCTCCACCCGGCTCTGCACCAAAGGTCCACAGTCGGTTCTGTCAACGATGCTGCAGATGGTGAGCTCTGCCTTCATCTCGTAAGCAAGACCGGCAGCCTTCACCAAATCAGATAGCCGCTGGAATCCAGAGAGAATTTCCTCAGATCCAAAGCGACACATGTCATTAGTGCCGACATGTGCAGCTGGCTGCACCCTGTGCTCTTCATGGCATCCGGAAGGACTCTTTCCACATCAGGGATGACTCCACCTGGAACGCACACGGAGTGCACACTGGATTTCTTCCCCTCCTTAGCCGCCATATCCCTAAGGGGCCCCATTACGTGCCTAACATTGGAGCTCCCAACTATCAATAAGCCCACCCTCTGCGATTGCCCGCACCTTGAAGGCTGAGAATCATCCTCTGAAACAGGGCAGGCAGCTGCATCTGGCTCTGCCAGAGACAGTACCTGAAACCTGTTTGTCAGACGCACTGGGGAGGCTTCCTGATCAGCCTCTGGGGACGTCTTTCGCTGCCTGCCACACCTTGGAACGACCTCCCAATCAACCACAGGTGAGGGCTCAGCCCCACTGCAGACAGCAACCAGGGCAACCACAGCGGCAGACCGATCTGGGGACAGACGGGACGAGGTTGACATCCCCGTGATACCCAAGTCCGGCTCCCCACAGTGGTGCCCATTGGCAACAGCCTCAAGCTGCGCGACCGAAGTCAGCGCCGCCTGAAGCTGTGAGCGAAGGGATGCCAACTCAGCCCTCATCCGAACACAGCAATCACAGTCCCTGTCCATTCTAATCGATGTTGAACAAAAGTTACTGAAACACGAGTCCGTGCCTAGATAATGCAAGGGAAACACGCAAAGAATGTATGAACTAATCTGTACAAATGCCTAACGACTGCGCTACAATCTGCCATAATTTACGATTACAGTAACTAAAACTCGAAATTACACCTCCTATACGAAACTCACACGCAATTTAAGTAAGAATCTACGAAGTAAACACAGAAAAGAAGCTATATACGTATCTTTCTGCGCTGTCGATGTGCACCAACTGGGAGCTCAGGCCCCCCCGAAAGTGATTGACGGCCTCTACATTTAAACTCATATGTCGCAATGACCCAATAGTTGATAACTCTGCCTTCCATCCATAGTGATTGTTCATTTTGCACACAAGTACGGGATCACCGTTTTCCGTGCTAGCAACCCCAGAAGAAGCGGTCCATCAACCAAAATTTGTTCCCCAACTCATACAAGCATTGTCAATCAATCATTATGTGGTACCCAATGCACGGCCGGTATGGATAATACACCACGGATCTACTGTAATATTAACCATCACAACTGATATCGCGAAAAATTTTACAGCAAGTCCAACACTGGCCAATCATGTGACAGCATGTTTTCCTAATTTCAGTATCATAGCTAAACCATACCTCGTTTACTTTGCAAGTATCATTGCGAGCATTGATAGGCGACTGCTCAGTACATCCATTCACACTTAATTCTCGAACACATAAAAATGATCCAAGTATACCAGACCATTCTATACATATTTCTGAGACCTCATGCATAGTACTCGATCAATCTCTCTGTGTATGGCGGTCACAGAGCAATCTCGCCCTCCTACTTTAAAAGACCGTCCTCACCTCGGCATTGACCAGCCTACTCCACAACATCGCTACCCAATTAATCCTCAACCGAGCAGACACATATAGCTATACTTCACCTCTCTTGACTGAATAGAGCTTCCTAGTCCTAACCCCTCCAAGTGAACCACATTTCTCGAGATGTAACCAAGTATTGGAGCTTAGCCCACCATATCGATCTATAGTAACAGATCTCAAAGTGCCTTAATTTAATGGCATACAGTTAAGAAGAACAAGAACGGAGTGATATTTATACACAACGTAGTTGGACACATTTATTGTAGAGAAGAACAAGTTGCTGAAGGTCGATTTTTTTTCCAGTATTCTATTTGGATGCTTTAGTCATGTGATATAGCCTGCATTCTAATAGTATGCAGCTGCAGTACTTTACACATGATACATTGGATTATTTAGGTAAAAATGTGTGCCATCTCTCTCGATTACAAGTAATCGATTGTCACTTCTTTTCTATTAAAATTATTTCCGTTCTTGTAGATCTCTATAGCTTCTCTATACATGCAAGTATAATAATGTGAGGTCTTAGCTGTCACGTTTGTCTCACTAAATTTTTTTTCGTGATCACCGTCTTTCAAAACATGTTCCGCTACAGCTGATTACAGTTCCTTTTGTGTTATGTCAGGTATTAATGGAGTGAATTAATACTTAGTATGTGTTGGATAGCTTTTGTGATAGTATGGAAATTTGAGACTGAATATGGAGGTGTGTTCGTGCTGGACCGTTATTCCCTCCCATGTAAATTGTTCGATTGACTGCTTCTGCACATTTCGCGCATGTATTTATTTGACAGAAAATCGATTGTCGTGTGTGCATCTAGCATGTGGAAGAGACGTTTACTGGATCTCTAGACATGAGAAACGCCTTAGTTGATCTTGTAAATTGTAGGGATGATTTGGGATATGCTACATCACCGACACCGGTATGTGCGAGTGAAATATCAATTTTCTCATTTTTTCTCGAGTTTCCGCGTAAATGTCTTCACAGACGTGACAAGTTTCTAGTTAGTCAGCTGTTTACAGCACACCCCACCTAGTTTCGTGTTTTGTAGAGAAATAATTTCCAGTTTATGTCTTTGGAATTATGTCGTGCGAGCGATCGGTAGGATACTGCTGTGTGCTTGATATCGAGAAGTACCGCGAAAACGGTATAATATTATGGCAACCCATGTGAAAATACATGTGTTCTTGTAATCCCCGGGACTGATGTGGGTGTAGAAAAGCGAGCAAGCATTCAGGTCTGGATTAGAAACAATAGCTTGTTTGTGCCGAGGGGAAAGGAGTCTGAATTTGTAGAACAGTTCTGAGAGTGACTTCGGTCTGCTGAGTGCGCTCTGGTCACCTGTCTGGGGTTGATGACAGCCGCCCTTGCATGGAAATATCCAGTACTGCGAGGAGTATATATGGTGCTGTCTGTCTTCGTGGTATATGCACGAATGATGTAAAAGAGATGATTTTGTATGGCGCAGGATAGGAAATGTATGTTTACTACATCGACACAGTATGAGGTGATATTTTGCTAGGTTGGAGATCTGTTTTGTACTCTAATATTCAAGCTCCTGCCCTCAGTGGGAGAGTAGTGTAATTGAGTAGAAGTCTCCCTGTATTTTACGATATGTAGGGCACGTTGCAGGGTTTAATTGTCGATGCAATATGGTGATCTGAACAAAATACAATCATAATGCTCTATTCATTCACAAGACATCCATTGTGCCGGGACATAGGAGCATCTACAAACTGATTTGAACAAGATGGAGACAAGGTATGTACAGAAAGTTCAGAGAAAGCAAGTTGGTTGGTTGGTTTGGAGAAGGAGACCAGACAGCGTGGTCATCGGTCTCATCGGATTGGGGAAGGATTGGGAAGGAAGGCGGCCGTGCCCTTTCAGAGGAACCATCCCGGCATTTGCCTGGAGTGATTTAGGGAAATCACGGAAAACCTAAATCAGGATGGCCGGACGCGGGATTGAACCGTCGTCCTCCCGAATGCGAGTCCAGTGTCTAACCACTGCGCCACCCCGCTCGGTAGAGAAAGCAAGTGTTCAAAGACAAGATGAAGCTGACCATCCATCTCTGGCGAGGATGCCGTCACTCATCCGCCACTGTGGCATTAGGACATCTTCAGACCTGTAGCTGTAGGATACTGAAAATTCCGGCCATTTTTTTTCTCTTCTGTTTGACAGTGCTTCGAATTCTGTTCGCATAACTGTTCTGATTTCCCCCGTCTGTGCTTAGAGAGTGCTCTCTTTCCAAACAAAAAGAATGCTTTTATGATTAACGGTGTTTTCGCGAGCGTGCACAGGCTTTTAGCGGTGAGAACGTTTGCTTATGTTGAAAGCAGGAAGGGTAACACGTGATGGACGGGCTGCCACGTTATTCTGCGCTATTTTCGTAAACAGGTTCTGTTGGGGCAAGAATTTCCGTGCATACCAGCCGAGACATCATGGAAACTCTTACAAAAGCGCACGTTAAGTATTTCTGGAACACTATGCAATTTGCGAGAGTTCGCTAGAGATACTGAGATTTCGTTCCAGACCCACAGCCGTCCAGAGACATTACCTGTACATCGATCAGTGTCAGATTGTAGCAGCAATCGTAATATTCAATTGTAGTTACACTGGTAAATGTGATCCTGGCTTCCAATATTCTTGTGAGTCTTGTATGTATTTGATGATCTGTAGACAACTTTTGCAGTGTTTAATTGTCAGTACAATCCAGCGATCTGTGCAAAATAATTTTACTGCTGAAAGTCTTGTCTGCAGAAAACAATGGCGAAAGGATCGCTAGGAACAATGCACTCTGTGCTACTCTGGAAAGCATTGAAACATCTCTCTCGGTGCTGGACCATACCACAGCTATGCGTCATCACATATGAGACCAGCGTGAGCACGCCTTGGAGTTCTGTATAACCAACCAATAGGATGCTGCGAATTAAGAAAAACTACCCCATACATGTGAAGAATACTGATTTAATTAATTTGCATAAATTTTTTATGTCAATGCGGTGTTAGTGATACATTAGTTAATGAGTGGGAGTGCGTGAGTGGGTAACATGGAGCAGAATAGCAGGTTATATGCAGAACACAACGTTAATTTGCATAATTTTAATGTAAAACGCAGTACAATAGTTTAAGGGGGTGGGTGAAAACAAAAATGCCCCAGAAATGGCGTTGAAAAGCATGTGAAGTTCGAAAAGTGTACTAGAAAATGGTGAGAGGACATAACTGATTACTTAATTTGGTATCAAAGGCGGCACAATAGTTTAAGGAAATGGGGGTGACATGGAAAACCAGTTAATGGAACAATAGGTTAAGTGCCGACAAAGGCCCAAACATTAAGTTAAGACACACAGAGTACAGTACTGAACCTTAGGTTATGCAGCATGTTTACCCCATGTAATTGCTTTTTGAAAGACCTACATGTCTGAAAAAGCAGAGAATGATGAGCAAGATAAATCCAATCCCCCCAAAATTGAATTTTTTATAAATAAACAATATAACCTTGAATTTCCTGTTATGAGATCCTTCCCCTCCACCAATTTCCATATATCTCACAAAATTCCTTGAATCTTCTAATTGTTTAAATAAACAATATTCCACACAATGTCTAAATTGTTTAAACAATATTCCATACACTACAATCGAATACCCTCCAAATGATCGCTCAACTGTGTCTTTTTTCCTCCAATTCCTAGGAAGAGGTGGCTGTTGGATGACTTAGGTTAGTGGAGGTGCCCTTTATTCCCACCACTTTCTAAGGTTAGTAGCGGTTGCATTGTCCTAATGGAATTTGAACTTCCCACCAGGGGGACATGGCCAGGGGGGTGTGGCACTTTCCCACCAGAGAGGTTAACTAATTGATCAATTTAATTAAATAGTCCATGAAATTGATAAGAGTGAGAAGGGGGCCTATTCCAAGAACTCAGACCTGAATGTGTACCTGTAGCAGCGAGGGGGGAGGGGATTGGAGGAGGGGGAGGGGGTGGGGGAACAATAGGTTAAGTGCCTGTCAATGAGAAGGAAATGGGGGTGACATGGAAAAGCACTGAACAGAACAATAGGTAAAGTACCTGTCAATCAAAGGTGAACATTAGGTTTCCCCCTGAGTGCATACCTGCCCCTGATGTAGGCAACCCATGAGATGGTTCAGAATCTTTCTTGCCCCTCTACTCACCCCATGATCCGTAGTACTTTTCTCCAAGTTCTGAAAGTTTCTCACTACATGGTAGAAGTAGATAAATACGGGATGCAGGTATCCCTGTCTCGAAACTGCACATTAATTTATTGGGATATTTGTGTCCCATCAACTATGAAAGGGTTAACTTCTTCCTCAAAAGATGTGGAGAAGGTTTCATTCCAGGGGTGAGACACTCCATGAATTTCTTAGTGTAACTTTTTTTTTTTTTTGTCATCAGTCTACTGACTGGTTTGATGCGGCCCGCCACGAATTCCTTTCCTGTGCTAACCTCTTCATCTCAGAGTAGCACTTGCAACCTATGTCCTCAATTATTTGCTTGACGTATTCCAATCTCTGTCTTCCTCTACAGTTTTTGCCCTCTACAGCTCCCTCTAGTACCATGGAAATCATTCCCTCATGTCTTAGCAGATGTCCTATCATCCTGTCCCTTCTCCTTATCAGTGTTTTCCACATATTCCTTTCCTCTCCGATTCTGCGTAGAACCTCCTCAATCCCTATCTTATCAGTCCACTTAATTTTCAACATTCTTCTATAGCACCACATCTCAAGTGCTCCGATTCTTCTCTGTTCCGGTTTTCCCACAGTCCATGTTCCACTACCATACAATGCTGTACTCCAGACGTACATCCTCAGAAATTTCTTCCTCAAATTAAGGCCGGTATTTGATATTAGTAGACTTCTCTTGGCCAGAAATGTCTTTTTTGCCATAGCGAGTCTGCTTTTGATGTCCTCCTTGCTCAGTCCGTCATTGGTTATTTTACTGCCTAGGTAGCAGAATTCCTTAACTTCATTGACTTCGTGACAATCAATCCTGATGTTAAGTTTCTCGCTGTTCTCATTTCTACTACTTCTCATTACCTTCGTCTTTCTCCGATTTACTCTCAAACCATACTGTGTACTCATTAGACTATTCATTCCGTTCAGCAGATCATTTAATTCTTCTTCAGTTTCACTCAGGATAGCAATGTCATCAGCGAATCGTATCATTGATATCCTTTCACCTTGTATTTTAATTCCACTCCTGAACCTTTCTTTTATTTCCATCATTGCTTCCTCGATGTACAGATTGAAGAGCAGAGGCGAAAGGCTACAGCCTTGTCTTACACCCTTCTTAATACGAGCACTTCGTCCTTGATCGTCCACTCTTATTATTCCCTCTTGGTTGTTGTACATATTGTATATGACCCGTCTCTCCCTATAGCTTACCCCTACTTTTTTCAGAATCTCGAACAGCCTGCACCATTTTATATTGTCGAACGCTTTTTCCAGGTCGACAAATCCTATGAAAGTGTCTTGATTTTCTTTAGCCTTGCTTCCATTAGTAGCCGTAACGTCAGAATTGCCTCTCTTGTCCCTTTACTTTCCCTAAAGCCAAACTGATCGTCACCTAACGCATTCTCAATTTTCTTTTCCATTCTTCTGTACATTATTCTTGTAAGCAGTTTCGATGCATGAGCTGTTAAGCTGTTTGTGCGATAATTCTCGCACTTGTCAGCTCTTGCCGTCTTCGGAATTGTGTGGATGATGCTTTTCCGAAAGTCAGATGGTATATCGCCGGACTCATATATTCTACACACCAACGTGAATAGTCGTTTTGTTGCCACTTCCCCCAATGATTTTAGAAATTCTGATGGAATGTTATCTATCCCTTCTGCCTTATTTGACCGTAAGTCCTCCAAAGCTCTTTTAAATTCCGATTCTAATACTGGATCCCCTATCTCTTCTAAATCGACTCCTGTTTCCCCTCATAGAGTCTTTCAATGTATTCTTGCCACCTATCTGCTCTCTCCTCTGCATTTAACAGTGGAATTCCCGTTGCACTCTTAATGTTACCACCGTTGCTTTTAATGTCACCAAAGGTTGTTTTGACTTTCCTGTATGCTGAGTTTGTTCTTCTGACAATCATATTTTTTTCGATGTCTTCACATTTTTCCTGCAGCCATTTCGTCTTAGCTTCCCTCCACTTCCTATTTATTTCATTCCTCAGCGACTTGTATTTCTGTATTCCTGATTTTCCCGGAACATGTTTGTACTTCCTCCTTTCATCAATCAACTGAAGTATTTCTTCTGTTACCCATGGTTTCTTCGCAGCTACCTTCTTTATACCTATGTTTTCCTTCCCAACTTCTGTGATGGCCGTTTTTAGAGATGTCCATTCCTCTTCAACTGTACTGCCTACTACGCTATTCCTTATTGCTGTATCTATAGCGTTAGCGAACTTCAAACGTATCTCGTCATTCCTTAGTTCTTCCGTATCCCACTTCTTTGCGTATTGGTTCTTCCTGACTAATGTCTTGAACTTGAGCCTACTCTTCATCACTACTATATTGTGATCTGAGTCTATATCTGCTCCTGGGTACGCCTTACAATCCAGTATCTGATTTCGGAATCTCTGTCTGACCATGATGTAATCTAATTGAAATCTTCCCGTATCTCCCGGCCTTTTCCAAGTATACCTCCCCCTCTTGTGATTCTTGAACAGGGTATTCGCTATTACTAGCTGAAACTTGTTACAGAACTCAATTAGACTTTCTCCTCTTTCATTCCTTGTCCCAAGCCCATCTTCTCCTGTAACCTTTTCTTCTACTCCTTCCCCTACAACTGCATTCCAGTCGCCCAAGACTATTATATTATCGTCCCCCTTTAAATACTGCATTACCCTCTCAATATCCTCATACACTTTCTCTATCTGTTCATCTTCAGCTTGCGACGTCGGCATTTATTAGTGTAACTAGAAATTGTAAATTATGAGCCTGTCTCATTCAGTTTCCAAAAGGGCTTCTCCACTGATCGTGCCTCAAAGCATGTCACTTACCATGTGTTAAAAAAACCTAATGACAAAATTTCATCTACCAGACCCTTGTTTTTTCTATCGCTTTGCGGCATTCAACTGTGAAAATCACAACATTGTTTTGAAGAGGCTTTAAATTTATTACTTGCAAGGTAGGAAGAGTCAGTGTTCCAGCTGCTGTTTAATTGACCGTATTCAGTAAGTTTTCGTGCTGAGTTTTTTTCTGAGTGGGGAAAAAATTTCCTACTGGTGTTCCGCAAGGTCGAATAGTTGGACTGTTCCTATTCTTTCCATATACAAAAGACCTCTCATCCTCCATAAGCAGAAACATAACGCTTTGCTAATGATGCAAGCATGATACTAAACGACATTATATGTGTAACAATAAATAGAATATTCAAAATAGTTATATATTAGATTTTAGTAAATGATATATTTATCAATGCTGCAGTTGTTTTCAAATTGTGACTAACTGTTCATAACAAACTTCATAACAGAGCTATTCCGCTGTGTTGCTGTACTATAAAGTGACTACGTGAGACTTGCAGATGGACACCAGATATTACTCTTACGCCATTACTGAATGTAAGAATGTAAAATAGTTTTCTAAAGCTTTCATGACCAAAATAAGCAATTACACATAAAGCAAATGCTACTGAACTTAACTGTTTGAAAAAGTAAGCAGTATGTAATTTCCAATTAAAATTTTTATCAGTATTCACACCCAGGAATTTTTAACATTCAGCTTTAGATATTTTGTTTCATCCAAGTTCTATCATTAGCGGTGACAATATTCCCTGTGTGATTTTAGGTTATCCTGGCGTCGGGAAATCTTGAATATTTCTCGGGTATTCAGCGGGTGGAGTCGTCCAAAAGGCGTGATACTTCTGGCGTTCCTGGAGACTGACTGACGGATGCCGACTCTGTATAGTATTTATTCCTCTTCTGCACCCTCCATCTCGGCGCCATAGCGCAGTACGCGGAAGGTGGTGAGGGAAGCTCGGCGCCGGGTGGTGGAGGAAGCGCGACGCCCATCGACATAATAAGAACCGCAGTCCTTCCGCTGTCGTGGCCACAGGCATATTTCTGTCTCTGTGGAGAAAACGCGTCTTCTTCTTCTTCTTCAAATGTCCTGACCGGAGCGGATTCCGTTGTAGACCGCAGATATAATTTTATGATACTTAAGGCTGCATCCCGGGCCTTCCTAAACTGAAAGCCGCTGTCCTTACTTGTTATCTCGTCAAGTAGTCGGATCTCCACTGCATCAATCCCAGAAGGTGTTCGATTGCTGCAACACCTTTGTGCCATCGTAGTTCATGTCATGCCAATTGCAGATGCAGTGCTCTGCCAAGACGCACTTTATCGGCTGTACGTTGTCTGTGTGAAGTTTACGTTCAGTGCGTCTCTCCTGTAACGTCCGAATGGTCTGGTTCACATAATACATTTCCCCACACTGGCAAGGCATGGGGTAAACTACACACCTGGCCATTACAACTGCTACACCACAAAGATGCGGTGCTACAGACGAGAAATTTGATCGACAGGAAGAAGATACTGTGATATGCAAATGACTAGCTTTTCAGACCATTCACACAAGGTTGTAGCCCGTGGCGACACCTACAACGTGCTGAAATGAGGAAAGTTTCCAACCGATTTCTCATACACAAACAGCAATTGACAGGCGTTGCCTGGTGAAACGTTGTTGTGATGCCTCGTGTAAGGAGGAGAAATGCGTACCATCACGTTTCCGACTTTCATAAAGGTCGGATTGTAGCCTATCGCGATTGCGGTTCATCGTATCACGACATTGCTGCTCCCGGTGGTCGAGATCCAATGACTGTTAGCAGGATATGGAATCGGTGGGTTCAGGAGGGTAATACGGAACGCCTTGCTGGATACCAACGGCCTCGTATCACTAGCAGTCGACATGACAGGCATCTCCTCCGCATGGCTGTAACGGATCGTGCAGCCACGTCTCGATCCCTGAGTCAATTTGCAAGACATCATGATGGTCGCATCCGTGTTTGGAGACATCGCGGTGAACGCACATTGGAAACGTGTATTCGTCGTCGCCATACTGGCGTATAACCCGGCGTGATGGTATGGGGTGCCATTGGTTACACGTCTCGGTCACCTCTTGTTCGCATTGACCGCATTTTGAACAGTCGACGTTACATTTCAAATGCGTTACGACCCGCGGCTCTACCCTTCATTCGATCCCTGCGAAACACTACATTTCAGCAAGATAATGCACGACTGCGGACCTTTCTGGATACAGAAAACGTTCGACTGCTGCCCTGGCCAACACATTCTCCAGATCTCTCAGCAATTGAAAACGTCTGGTCAATGTTGGCCGTGCAACTGGCTCGTCACAATACGCCAGTCACTACTCTTGATGAACTGTGGTATCGTGTTGAAGCTGCATGGGCAGCTGTACCTGTACACGCCATCCAAGCTCTGTTTGACTCAATGCCCAGGCGTATCAAGGCCGTTATTACGCCCAGAGGTGGTTGTTCTGGGTACTGATTTCTCAGGATCTATGCACCCAAATTGCATGAAAATGTAATCACATGTCAGTTCTAGTGTAATATATATGTCCAATGAGTACCCGTTTATCATCTGCATTTCTTCATGGTGTAGCAATTTTAATGGCCAGTAGTGTACGTTTTTTCGGAGTTCTAAGTCGTCTTTGCTGATCCTAATAAGGTTTTCGTATTGCATGGAGGGCGAAATAAGCACTTGACATTGTAGTTTCGGAGCATTCTGCCGATCTTTGCCAACGTGTTCCGGACGTACAGTAAAATCGGTGTCGCAGCCGATCTGTCTTCATCCTCGGCAGGCTGCGATCTCGGCTTCTTCGGTCTCACGGCACGTTTTATGTGGAGGTTCTTGTAACGTTCGTGCGGAACACGGCCTGTAAGTGCTGCATTTCATCTGCTTAGCTGTCATGGTCCGAGAATTCGCGTGCTCTGTGCACCCGTGTGCCCGGGCCGTCTTCTCGCTGGGAAGGAACATGACCGCTGAGGCATGCAGTTACCAACCCGCATGTGTCAGTTTGCGATACATACTGCGTCCTAGTGATCCATGTGGTCTTCGCCTGATGAGCACTTCCAGAAATGGGAGCAGGTGGATTTTTCAACCTCCATCGTGAACTTGGTATTCTGGTGGCAGCGATTTCATGTGCTGCAGGAAGCCTTGTAGGCGATGCCGTCCATTTCGAATTCATCGTATACATGTCGAAAAAATCAAATAGGTTTGGAGATTGCCAACTGCAGGGCTTCTTCTTCAAAAGCCTCCATAAAAATATTGGCTACTATTGGTGACAGTGGGCAGCCCATCGCTACTGCATCATATGGTCGTAGTGGTTCCCATTGAACAGGAAGTACGTTGACATGAGCACGAATTCGAACACTTTCGTTAGCGTTGGTCCGAACATTTCTCCTGTGAGGCTTAACGAGTCTCTTAAGGGTACCCTAGCAAAGTGGGCTACCACGTCGAAGCTTGAGATGAGCTCGTCGTAGCCCAATCGGATGTTCTGCACCTGCTGGACGAAGTTCGCCGAATTTCTTATGTGCTTCAGACATTCGCCCGCAAACTGGCTGAGCATTAACGGCAGGTATTTTGCTAATTCATATGTTGGTGCTCCATTGTTGCTCTCGGGGTGTTGTTTTGGGGGAAGGGACCAAACAGCGAGGTCATCGGTCTCATCGGATTAGGGAAGGACGGGGAAGGAAGTCGGTCGTGCCCTTTCAGAGGAACCATCCCGGCATTTGCCTGGAGCGATTTAGGGAAATCACAGAAAACCTAAATCAGGATGGCAGGGCAGAGATGCATTCGTTCCATGTTGACTTTAGGTAGTTAGTAGAGTCTGGAAGCGGTAGCTGCTCGTGGACGAAGTTTCTTCCTCCTGTTCTTATCTGGAAAGGTGTGCTGGAGAAGCTCAATGGTCTTCCTTTTTACTCTGTTGGTAGGCTTGTCCTCAGTTCTCCTATAGGCGTCGCCTTCCAATGGGTCGTCAGTTTTTGCTTATATAAGTTACGTGGTAGCAGGACTGTTCAATTTCCCTTTGTTGCTGGGAGGATGAAGGATGGCATTCTCGACATCTCCACGGTGCCGTTTCAGTGCTTTTCTTGTCGGCATCGGTGTGAAATTTAGTCCCTTTCCAAGTACAGATAATTTAGCATCGTCAATTATTTTCTCTATACAGTTTATGACAGTTCTCTGAGGTTCTCCTTTCGGTGGTTTGCCTACAAGCCATTCGTATTTAGCAGATTCCTGGTGGCTGATTACCATGACCTGTTGGCTTGAGACCAGCTAACTGCATCTATCCACTCACAAAACCAAACAGCACTCAAGAGTTTCGGTGTTGCAAGACAAAAGGGAAAGCCAACGAAAGTGGTTATTTTGTGAAGCACTTCCAAGAAAATGATCGCTTGTTCATTTGATTCCACTAGACATGTCACAACCATTACCTTAGAAATCAGAGAATAGAGAAACAGTTGAATGATCATGATGTACAATAATTTGTTTGCCACAAGTATCAATTATATCAGGAAAACCTACCGAAAACGTCGCATCATTCTTCATCATGACAGTTCTAGCTGTCAGGCAATAGTCAGTTAATTATTTCACATCAAAAGACATAACATCTATTAATTCTAATATAAATTTCGCGATAGAAAAAGAGAAAGGAGGTCAAATTTCATTTTTGGTTGTACAGGTAGTTAAAGAACTCAACGAACTTCAGGGTGGAAAGTTTACAGAAAGCCCACTCATACGGACAGATACCTTCAGAGAAATTTCAGTCACAATCGCGAGCAGGAAAAGGAGTGATAAAAACGTTGACGGACCGAACTGAAAGGATATGTGAACCACAGTACTTGGAGCTCG
Source organism: Schistocerca cancellata (assembly GCF_023864275.1). NCBI lineage: Eukaryota > Metazoa > Arthropoda > Insecta > Orthoptera > Acrididae > Schistocerca > Schistocerca cancellata. The sequence continues at coordinate 1,137,034,710 of NC_064626.1, read as the reverse complement.
ATCATTTAAAAATTGCCTTCAGAAGAAACGGCTACCCAGACAAAGAGATAAGCAGGACACTACGCCATAAAAGTTCTGGTGCTTCTAATGTAAACGAAACAACTAAGGCGGAAGTTTACTTCCCATTCGTAGAAACAATGACAGATCGCTTCAGCAGCGTGTCCAGAAGACACGATATTGACGCAGTGTTTAAACCAATACGAAAAGCGCGCGTATATTTTTGAACATTACAGGGGACCTACGCTCGGCGCTTGCTACAGTGTAAGTACGCGTATAAAAAGCCCTTTGCACATACGGTTAAGGGTATATAGGAGATGAACAACTGTCGTCTTTGCAACATGGATAAAATGGTATTAGCAGATTATGCAGAGAAATTAGGGAACACCAAAATTTGTTTATCTGGCTCAAATGGCTGTGAGCACTATGCGACTTAACTGCTGAGGTCATCAGTCGCCTAGAACTTAGAACGAATTAAACCTAACTAACCTAAGGACATCACACACATCCATGCCCGAGGCAGGATTCGAACCTGCGACCGTAGCGGTCGCTCGGCTCCACACTGCAGCGCCTAGAACCGCACGGCCACTCTAGCCGGCTTTGTTTCTCTGACACTATGTTTTCATCAAGATGCAACCATTACTATGCTAGGATGTATAGGAAGGACATTGAAATTCAGAAGCAAGAAACTACTTTAACAGAAATGAAGCAGGACTGTAGATAAGTTGTTTGCCCTAATGAAGAAAAAAAAAAAAGCAAACAGCTCCAAATATTTCTCACTACAAATTTTTCAATGTTTGACAGCTGTCTGATGACGTCACTGATCCACCGTCGTGTGGATTCTAATCACCATTTCAATACTTTGAGTACATTTGTTTTTGAGTTACCAATCTTAGAACAGAAAATACTTTTCCGTTATTTGTTCTCACGCATGCAAAGGGGTATTAATTTTAGTGGTGAATATTTTTGGAAACAGTAAAACGATTTGTACTAAGGAAGCGTTTTTTGCTGGTGTCGTAAACACGTAAAAGACTGCCCTCGTACTTAGCCAGCTCCATGTTGAATTAAATGTGCTTGCAAACAGTAGAAACAATTTTAAATCGAACTGCAGTTATTTCTCCTCTCCCCTTGACTATTACTTACCCCGTCTCAGCTCATTTCTTATTTGGTAGTGGCACAGATCGTCGAAACAGAGTACTCCGAAGCCAAGACTTCTGAACATATCACGAAGAGCGTCTCTGTCGACTTTTGTGCCAAGCCTATCTTCTGGTCGGTGGTTCCCATCTGCGTACTGACGAACGTCAAATACCTCGTGGCTGAAGATGAGGGCTACACCGCGCTCCCGGTTGCCCATGAAGTACTCCTCAGCTTCGCGGGAGACACCAGGGTTTGGCAGAACGTTAGAGGAAGTTGGTATCGACTCCGCCTGTGTCCGCCTGTAACCAAACAATTAATTACTTGGTGCTTATCGCAACATACAGTAGCTCTGAACTCATACCAACTTCCAGCATTTTATAGCAGTCTGCAAATTATCCATTCACCTGCGAATCTAATGAATCAAACAAACTGGTATGGGATTAAAGCGGACTGTGAGGCAACGCAGAGTTGAACAGTTTGTAGTTCGCGCTAGTCTAGCAGTTCGTAGTTCATGCAAGGCATTAATTATTGAGAAAACAGTTGGCTGTAACTGAGAGACAAGCTGAAATGGTGGAAGTTGGCATCTGACAATAGCTACCTTATTCTCGTCACTACCGCTAATGAAGCACCACTCATGTAGCTTGACAAAGGGCCTTGTCGTCATTTAAAGTTTACGCAGCTGCTGCTAGCGAAACAAATTGTCTGTCTCATACTCAGACAGCGCAAAAATACGGAACCCACGATATTATCTAATATGAAGAATGTGGGCTGTGTCAGTGAAGAGAAGACGGAGATCAAAAGCAAGACTCCCTTCTGAAGGGTCAAAATATTCAGCTGGAAGAGTAAATAATTCAGACAACGAAAGGACGCGTTGACAGTTGAACAGACAGAGTAAACACATGATTAAGAAAAGTGTTGTAAAATATGTAACTGAGAAGTCTTCGCAATTGTATGTACTTAATTTAAGTGACGGTAAATTTAGAACTTAAGGATGAATTCAAAAGCATTCACAGATATGAGAAGGACTGCCAACCAACGGGAAAGCTTTATCTCGGCCATGGTGCAAGGCCTGCGAGATACGAACAACATAGGTGAAAGCGTGACGCAACTTGGCAACTTGGGTAGGAGTAGTGCGGTAGGAGACTTTCGCTGAGAGAAGTAGAGCATCCAGTGTCTCAGTATTATTTAATCAAGGCAAATTTATTCACTATGCTGTATTTCTAGAAAGCTGGGAAATCCGGTTTAGATCCAGCAGCTGGTATTGTAGACTATTTAGCCGTTACAAGTCACGCTGCCCGGGGTGCACCACGTGGAGGCTAGTGTACTTTGCATCGAGGCAGTGAATAACATCGTATCCACTTTAAAATTTCCAGTATGGAAATTATAAACCTCTATAAGCCTCCAGCCCAAGCTTGAAATGACAACACAGTCCGAGATATCCAACACCCTGCAGTCATCATGGGAGACAACTATCGCAGCACTCAATGGGAATACAACTATACCAAACAAGGTGGCGAAGAAGTATACAGATGGACAGAGACACAGAATACTTTTCTAATGTATGACCCCAAAGACAGGAGCACATTTCACTCTGCTAGATGGAGTGGAGACTACTGCCCAGATTTGTGCTTCGTCACAAAAGATGTACAAAATACACCTTTACTCTGCAACAAGAATTTCCCTCGCAGTCAACATAGGCTTGTTCTGCTCAACGTGGGGACACAAATTCCTGTCATCAGATCGATTCCTAAACCCCGATGGAATTTTGGTAAATCTAACTGGGAGAACTATACTTCTGAGCTAGAGTTTAACATTCAATAGATTCCTCCAAAAGCAGAAAATTAGGGGGTGATTTGTGGGCCTGCTTATATTCATCGCCGGAAAGTACGTCCCCAGGAGCTATCGGAAAATATACATTCCTGGATGGAGCCGGGAATGCACTGACCTCTATAACGAATACCTGGAGAATGCCGACCCTGATGTCGCTGACTAGCTTTCGCAATGTTTGGACTCAGCTCGCCAAGAGAAATAGCACATATTATTGAATGAAATGAGTTCCGAACATTCCAGACTGGGTGCGACTTCAATGAAAACATTAGACAATACTGACTATATAAGACCCAATGATGTTACCAGCAGAATTTCGAAACTTACGAGTAGAATGCCAGAGACAGAGAAAAAGAAAACCAGAGAAATCATAGCAGAACTGAACTGCGTCAAAGGAAGAACACGTGACACTGACACCTCAAAGAATTTTGAGACATCCGAGATCTCCAAGGCCATTAAGTACAGAAAAACAGGGAGAGTTGCAGGCATAGACGGCGTATACCCAGAATTTCTTAAGCGTAGCGGCCCCACTGCTCAACGATGGATGACAGAATTCTTCAACGACATATTACAGACTGGAAGACTCCCAGCCACTTTTAAGAAAACAAAAATCATAGCAATCCTAAAACCGGGAAAGACAGGAAAGCACCCTGAACTCTATACACGATGATGATGTTTGGTTTGTGGGGTGCTAAATTGAAGACTACAGACCCATAGTTCCCCTGAGCATCTGCTATAAATTGCTAGAGAGGCTCATTCTCAACAGAATAAAACCCACTGTTGAGGAGAAGATACCAGTTCAACAGGCTGGCTTTAGATATAAGAGGAGCTGCAGCGACCAGGTACTAGCAGCAACCACAAATATCGAAAGGGGCTTTGAAGAAAAGAAAAAATCCACAGCTGTACTTATTGATCTATCGTCTGGGTATGACACAGTATGGAGACAAGGAATGCTACTGAAATTCCTATGCATCGTACCTCGTAAATAACTGGCCACACTACTTAACAACATGCTGGCAAATAGACACATCGAAGTACACCTCAATGGCAAGAAAAGCCGCAATTACCAACTGAACGACGGCCTTTCCCAGGGATCAGTTCTTTCTCCTGTGCTCTTCAATGTGTACGTATCTGACCTATCAAACTCCACCTCTAAAAGTTCATTTACGCCGACCACATATGTTTAATTAGGCAGTCTGTCGACTTCGAGACATCAGGAATTACACTTGAAAACGACCTGAAAAAGATGGATGGATATTTTCAAGTTGTTGTTGTTGTGGTCTTCAGTCTAGTCACTGGTTTGATGCAGCTCTCCATGCTATTCTATCCTGTGCCAGCTTCTTCATCTCCCAGTACCTACTGCAGCCTACATCCTTCTGCATCTGCTTAGTGTATTCATCTCTTGGTCTCCCCCAACGATATTTACCCTCCACCCTGCCCTCCAGTACTAAACTGGTGAACCCTTGATGCCTCAGAACATGTCCTACCAACCGATCCATTCTTCTAGTCAAGTTGTGTCACAAATTCCTCTTCTCCCCAATTCTATTCAATACCTCCTCATTAGTTATGTGATCTACCCATCTAATCTTCAGCATTCTTCTGTAGCACCACATTTCGAAAGCTTCTATTCTCTTCTTGTCTAAACTATTTATTGTCCATAAAATACTGATATCGACAAATGCATACAATATCAAGTCATGTAGAATAAAATAATAGATGATGTATTAATTCGATACTTTACTGTATGGAATTAATACATCATCTATTATTTTATTCTATATGACTTGATATTGTATACATTTGTCGTTATCAGTATTTTATCTTATAATCAATATTATACATATATATATTATTATACATATATACATATATATATCATATATCTCATATATATATATCATCTATCTCACAATGCGCCAGATGTAATCTGATTCTGTATTACTGATGTAATCTGACGCTGCATTTAAAGCCATAGGAAGTAAAAAAATAAAAGAATGCAACTCTGAGAAAATTGGACCACGATGTATCAGACACCGTTCTCACCTAAAACGTGTGTGCGTAATATGACTACGCAGCGTACGATTAGCTTTTTGGGGAACTTTTTGGTCTAACTTTATAGCAGTGTTTGTTACTGATTATGGATTTGTCACGACAAGTTGTCATACAATGCTATGACAAGGTCCTGATATAATGACAGAGATTTTCGTTATAATTGATTGTCTTTGTTCAATTTAAGTAATAGACAGTGAAGTAAATTGTCTGTTTAGTTTTTATTCAGTTATATACAGGAGATGTATCCTAATCAATGGTTTAATCGCATACAGTTGAAAGTACACTGTACCAGAAGCAAAAAAAAAAAAAAAAAAAAAGGTCTCGATAAACAAGGGTTCTCAATCGCATACCTTAAGAGCGTCCTCATAGCTCTTAAGGTAAGCAATTTAGAGCCTATGCTTACCTGACGTCTCTTTCATTGATCAGCTCCACACTGCCACCTCTGAAAATATGGAAAGCCGAGAGTTTGCAGCAGAAGAGATTTGGTTCATAGTGTCGAAGATGAAGAAGTGTTCATAGCTCTTAAGGTACGCGTTTTAGAGTCCATTTTTGCTCATACTTTTTTACTTCTAGTATTTTGACTTTCAACTGTAAGCGTTGACACCCTTAATTATGAGACACTCTGTATAATCAGTTTTGTTAAGACGAAAGGTTTTGTGGATCAGGAAAATATTATTATTTTCCTGATCCACAAATTAACTTATTATTAAGTTAATTGCATAACTTTACGCTTTTCTTGTTACTGAAATGGTTCTTTTATTATTCATTTTTGTTGACACGTTGCTTGCTAAATATGGCAACTTCACTAACCGAATTCCCATCTTGCGATACTAATGAATTAACATGAGAGAAATGTGCAGGGAATGGCAATTGAACCTCAATGTAGACAAGTGTAATGTGCTGCGAATACATAGAAAGAAAGATCCTTTATCATTTAGCTACTATACAGCAGGTCAGCAACTGGAAGCAGTTAATTCCATAAATTATCTGGGAGTACGCATTAGGAGTGATTTAAAATGGAATGATCATATAAAGTTGATCGTCGGTAAAGCGGATGCCAGACTGAGATTCATTGGAAGAATCCTAAGGAAATGCAATCCGAAACCAAAGGAAGTAGGTTACAGTACGCTTGTTCGCCTACTGCTTGAATATTGCTCAGCAGTGTGAGATCCGTACCAGATAGGGTTGATCGAAGAGATAGAGAGGATCCAATGGAGAGCAGCGCGCTTCGTTATAGGATCATTTAGTAATCGCGAAAGCATTATGGAAATGATAGATAAACTCCAGTGGAATACCCTGCAGGAGAGACGCTCAGTAGCTCGGTACGGGCTTTTGGTGAAGTTTCGAGAACATACCTTCACCGAGGAGTCAAGCAGTATTTTGCTCCCTCCTACGTATATCTCGCGAAAAGACCATGAGGATAAAATCAGAGAGATTAGAGCCCACACAGGGGCATACCGACAATCCTTCTTGACATGAACAATACGAGACTGGAACAGAAGGGAGAACCGATAGTGGTACTCAAGGTACCCTCCGCCACACACCGTCAGGTAGCTTGCGGAGTATGTATGTAGATGTAGATGTAGAAATGCCCAATGTGTAGCTCTAGGTTAAGCTACAACGGTACTAGACAATGTAGCTACTGTTTAAAGTGTGTCTCATTTCTCGAACATGTTAATAATATACAAAATAATAAAAACAATTCGACGTTCAATCTGCTACCCTATTAAATGAATGCAGTACAGCCCTCAAGAAACGAGACACATTTTTAACTGTAAGTACTTTTGGGTTTCACTTTCGAACTTTTATCTGAAGTGTTTTAGATCCAAATCAATAAGTGTAAACCAACACCAGGTAACATTTCAAAACACCCACTGAAGATGCCTTTTTAATTAAGGCGAAACACATTTCGGTGATTAAAAACATTCTTCAGAAGCATTAAAAAGGCGCTTTTATTGACACATGTTATTTAGCTTCTATGGAAAGTAGTCACTTGTTTCCTGTATACAGTGGTATCAACGACGATCAGCTACACAGAGCCTCCGACATTTACCACCAAAAGATTTATATAGACAGTATCATTCATAAGTACTTCTATGGTTTTAGAAGATAAATGTGTCAAAACTGTCAGACCTACAGAAAATAACACATATCACAGGACAGAGCATCTCGAAAGTTTTGATTCTTCATCAATACCATGCCATAGATGCAGATGCAGAGAAGCAGGCGCGTCACAATATGCAGACATTCCCCTAATCCACTCCGTATTGTCGAACTGAACTACAGAAGTCAACACCCGCAGGCAGGCAAACCAGTGAACAGATTTCCAAAGTGGACTGCTGTTTTACCAGCCTCATGCAAATCGCAAGCACATACTGTTCCGCTGTAACGACAACCGCCGACACGAAGATCAAGAACGTAACCGCAGAGAAGGCTGTGAGACGACATCAGCCAATAGAAGGCTGCTAGGGCCTAACCACGATAGGAGCGGCCCCTATCCGAAGAGAATATAAGCGCCGTTCCTGCCAGGCTCGGCCGGACAGTGGAAGGCGCGCACTAGCAGAGGCACCAGCAGACCTTAACTAGAAACCGCGCACCAGAAGGGCCATGATTAGTGATCCATATGAACTTGTGTGAGTTACTCGCATAGACATTGTATACCACGAAGAACATTGATTATATGCATGTCGCCAATTGTTTGCGACCCAAAGTTAAGTATTGCCAATCTACACTACTGGCCATTAGAATTGCTACACCAAAAAGAAATGCAGATGATAAACGGGTATTCATTGGACAAATATATTATACTACAACTGACATGTGAATACATTTTCACACAATTTGGTTGCATAGATCCTGAGAAATCAGTAACCAGAACAACCACCTCTGGCCGTAATAATGGCCTTGATAAGCCTGGGCATTGAGTAAAACAGAGCTTGCATGGCGTGTACAGGTACAGCTGCCCATGCAGCTTCAACACGATACCACAGTTTATCAACAGGACTGACTGGCGCATTGTGACGAGCCAGTTGCTCGGCCACCATTGACTAGACGTTTTCAATTGGTGAGTGATCTGGAGAATGTGCTGACCAGGGCAGCAGTCGAACATTTTCTGTATCCAGAAAGGCCCGTACAGGACCTGCAATATGCGGTCGGGCATTATCCTGCTGAAATGTAGAGTTTCCCAGGGATCGAACGAAGGGTAGAGCCACGGGTCGTAACACATCTGAAATGTAACGTCCACTGTCCAAAGTGCCGTCAAAGCGAACAAGAGGTGACCGAGACGTGTAACCAATGACACCCCATACCATCACGCCGGGTGATACGCTAGTATGACGATGACGAATACACGCTTCCAATGAACGTTCACCACGATGTCGCCAAACGCGGATGAGATCATCATGATACTGTAAACAGAATCTGGATTCATCCGAAAAAATTACATTTTGCCATTCGTGCTCCCAGGTTCACTGTTGAGTACACCATCGCAGGCGCTCCTGTCTGTGAAGCAGCGTCAAGGGTAACTGCAACCATGGTCTCCGAGCTGATAGTCCGTGCTCCTGCAAACGTCGTCGAACTGTTCGTGCAGATGGTTGTTGTCTTGCAAACGTCCCCATGTGTTGACTCAGGGATCGAGACGTGGCTGCACGAACCGTTACAGCCAAGCCTGTCATCTCGACTGCTAGTGATACGAGGCCGTTGGGATCCAGCACGGCGTTCCGTATTACCCTCCTGAACCCACCGATTCCATATTCTGCTAACAGTCATTTGATCTCGACCAACGCGAGCAGCAATGTCGCGATACGATAAACCACAATCGCGATAGGCTACAATCCAACCTTTATGAAAGTGGGAAACGTGATGGTACGCATTTCTCCTCCTTACACGAGGCATCACAACAACGTTTCACCAGGCAACGCCGGTCAACTGCTGTTTGTGTATGAGAAATCGGTTGGAAACTTTCCTCACGTCATCACGTTGTAGGTGTCGCCACCGGCGCCAACCTTTTGCGAATGTTCTGAAAAGCTAATCATTTGCATATCACAGCATCTTCTTCCTGTAGGTTAAATTTCGCGTCTGTAAGACGTCATCTTCGTGGTGTAGCAATTTTAATGGCCAGTAGTGTACTTCATCGTAATAAAAACCATTGTTATGATTTGCTTGTATGTTGTCTAGCTATCCGAGAACAGCTTCCTAGCCACCGTATAAGACACGTTTGGGCAGGATCGCATACATACTGATGCTTGCTGCATCAAAAAAAGCAACTGTAATGTAACTGAGAAGCTAGGAGTGTGCTCTAGTGAGCAGCAATGGCCCTGTAACCCTCACTTGGGTACGCCTGAAGTTACTTACACATCTGAAGATTTGCATTTTTAGAACAACGTGATTGTTTCAAAGTACTAAGGAGTCCTGAATCCACTTACAAACCTGATGCGATATTCCATAAATTAGTATTTTTTCAATAAGCAACAGCGCAGAATTTTACCAAATACCTTCCCATAGTGAACGAACACACCTTCAATTTGGACACTGTGATAAATTTCCTTTTGGATCTTATGGACGAGCAGAATTTAGTTTCACTCGATCACTGCTCATATATGGTGCTATTAACAGTGGGGATTTACGGCCTTCATAGGCCAAATGTTCCATTACTAAAATCAGCGGTATAGTCCTGTAACACATCTGTCCGACTGCTCTTCTTGAAAACGGGTATGGGCTTCATCTATTCGCAATGGATCGCTTCGTTGCTCCAGCGAGGTTCAATGCAATCCTGTTAGAAGGAGAATGGATCGTGGTACTAATGTGTTTCTGGGCGGTTGGTTCATAATTTCATAGTCTGATAAGAGTTTTCTTGGTTATTTCAGTTATTTCCTCGCTTACCTGTTCTCATCGACAGTGTTGGGTGCTTTCGTTCAAGCTTCTATGTAATAACAGTAACGTAAGCCAAACATACGTAGAAACTGCCCGCTGAGCAACCCTCAGTTTTATCGAACATTTGTAATGGAAAGTCCACAGCTCATTGTCGTAAGACAGAAACAGCATAAACTCTGTCCTTTCCAAGCATAACAGAAACTTAGCTTTGAAAACACTGTTTAGTTTACCGAAAGCACTCACGTCATTCTTGGTCTTCTGGTATTTGCTTTGGCGTCTGTTTAGTTTCTTACCTCAGCTGCCCTAAAGACAGTCCACTGAGTCTCATTTTAATTTCATTACAATTTTCAGGCTCACTTACAAAATTGTTGTCTTACGTCCTTCCGTTTCAGCCAAGAGGGCGTAAGAAGCATATGCCTAATACACGCACAAAGAAGATAAAGTTCTTTCGTCTGTTGTTTAAGTACATCTTCATTAGCTGCAAACTTCAAGATCAGTTTTTTTCCTCACGCTGGGTACCATAACCAATGAGAATTTGTCGGTGATTCCACGGACTCTGTTAATATTTTTGTCAACATTAAACCTTATTGACGATTCGCTGCAGATCTATTTCGGATTTTAATGAAAAAATTGGAGCGTATTAGAGATCAAACAGTAGCAGTACGAACTCATATAGCTGGAAATGTAACTGTTGGAGAAATTTGTGCGTGACATTTATCCAGCAGTGCATGTCTACCGGCTATTAATGGTCACGTTGCTAATTATTGTAATGACGTGTAGTACAAGTGTGCTAGTATTTTACCACCGGGCAGAGGTGTGTTCCAAGGACACATCTAACACCACTACCTCACCTCTTACACACAGTTGACGTCTCAGGTCTCCCGCCTCCATTATCTCGTGTAACTACTCCAGTACCCTGCCATCGTCTTCTGTTCTGCCGTCAGTTACACCTTTTACTCAGAGAGTCCCACCCCGAGAGTCCCACCATCTTCCACTCACCAGTTTATCTCCTAGCGTAACCTATGGTTTCTCTAGATAACCCCTTCAACATACTCTGGCAACAATTATAGCAACAAATAACCCTTGAATTCTGCCCCCGAGGCCTTCATCTACCAATTTTCCTCACAAAACACTAACATACCTAAGGATAACACTCGAACAAATGGCTTCAAAGCAACGTATAGTGTAAGTCTGTTGTACCAGCGCTGTCGTATTTGAGACCCCAAGACACTAACAGACTATTGATTGCGATTGCTTCTTGTTAATTTCTGTCGTGTGCACTCAACGGATGTTTTAAAAAGTGTTACAGTGATTTCGTGAATACGAACAGCACAGTGTCAGGAAGGTATTTTTAGACGTTTCTCTGGTCTTAAAGGCATTTTTGGTCTAGTTAGACGATTGATTTAGCGTCGTAAATGTAAACAACAAGAGAAGTATGTAATACAACAACGTTGTTCGTAATCCACTATTGTCCTCAATGTGGACTAACCCCTGTTCTCTTCCCGAAGTCATTGTGAACATATTTTACTGTGTTTGGTCTGTTTAAAATCTTTCCTTCTCATTGCATTGGAGTGGAGAGCTTTTGGAGTTGGACTGATAGGAAATCTAAAGTCGAACGACTGAAATACGACCACTACGTAAAAGTAATCATCACAACCAAAATTCGTGTATGTGGTTGAAAATATCGTTTGAACGAGTCAGTAACGAATGAAATGTAATTCCTTTGCTCTTTTGGCTATAATCAAAATCATCAGGTTGGTTGTCTTGATCAAAACACACCCACTAGAAGCAAATGCTTAGGACAATTGACATGGCGGATGTCGCTTTCAAGTCATGACAGTTCCCCTTATTATGCCTTCACGGTTATTTTTTATTCTTCAGATTGATCAGAGAATGTAACGATTAATTCCGCTTACGTAGTAACGCAGGTGTATCACTTTGTGTGTGCGGACACTTACATAATGACCAAGGGGGTGAAACTCATATAGGGACTTCCTGTAAGATCTTGGTTCGCTGCCAGGCCACTTGGAGCGCTGCAAAGTTATCAATCCTTTCTCATGTCATTTTCTTATTGAGTGAATTAACGTCTTCCATATTTGTTTTGTTTCGTTGTGAGCAGAAGATGGTTTCATAACATGGTGTTCCTAATTGCGACTCTGTTCGTGTAGCACTGTTTGAATTGCATCATAAACATACTGTTCGCATTCTGCTTGACTTTTGCTCGCATCCATAATAAAACGTGTGGTAAGTGATTCATTATTTGTTTAATTTTTCTGTAAAATGGAAGGTTTCGTGTTGTACTTTATTTTCGCTTACATCCGATTTTCGTACGTTTTCGTATTTAAAGGAAAACGTTTGACGGAACTGGTATTCAGCTTTATTACCTCTTGACACGGAGTGAGTACGTAATACTGCTTTGAATGGAGTTGCTTCCTGCCACGACGTCACTTACAAAATTTTACGTGACTGTGAACCACAACTACGAGAAGTTAACCTAAATTTTTGATTCAGGTTTCTCGAATCTCTTACTTTTCATGGTCACAAAAAAGTTTCGTGGCACGCACTTTACCAAGAGACTATGGGGACCACCCTTAAAGTACAAATGAAAAACTTTATCGTCTCGCATCTCGCAGTATTCGTTAACTACAGAATCACTTCCCTTTAGGGCCAGAGACCATTCCACCGTAGTGGTGCTATCTTTGACTCGATGTGGCACACGCAGTGTTCTCTATACTACCTGCATGTCGAACTGCCTGAGCGCACCTGTCAACGATACTCGTAATTCGTTTCTTGTCTAACTACAACTTGGCTGCCACGAAATATCATCAGAACATAAAATGAAAATGCTTCTTGATTATGTTCCGACATCAGCCTACTACATCGCACGTTGATATGAAGTTGATAGTCTACCATAAGTAAACAATTCTGTATCACATACAGATCGTCAGAAATTTTTTTCCCTAACTGCAACGTGGCATACTGTGCACATGACAAGAAACTGCGTTCACTCCGAAGTGGCATGCTCTGAGAGAAGAATGCTACGTTCAGGTAGTATGAAGATCACTGAGCAAGTAATGATGCATCAGTGGTATAAGCTTTCAGGAGATACTGTGATAACCGAGATAATACTTCTATAAAAATGATAGCAAAACTACACTGTCGTGGATTATAGAGCCAAACGAAGGTTTTTGATCATTCCTATAATCACTTTTAGCAACCAAAATCAAATTCACATTCTGGATGTATTACAGTAGAGCCAAACGAAGGTTTTTGATCATTCCTATAATCACTTTTAGCAACCAAAATCAAATTCACATTCTGGATGTATTACAGTAATGGAATTTCTTTTGTAGGCAGCTGTGGCCCAGCAGGTTCTAGGCGCTTCAGTCCGGAACCGCGTGACTGCTATGGTCGCAGGTTCGAATCCTGCCTCGGGCATGGATGTGAGTGATGTCCTTAGGTTAGTTAGGTTTAAGTACACTACTGGCCATTAAAATGGCTCTGAGCACTATGGGACTCAACATCTTAGGTCATAAGTCCCCTAGAACTTAGAACTACTTAAACCTAACTAACCTAAGGACATCACACACAACCATGCCCGAGGCAGGATTCGAACCTGCGACCGTAGCAGTCCCGCGGTTCCGGACTGCAGCGCCAGAACCACTAGACCACCGCGGCCGGCCTGGCCATTAAAATTGCTACGCCAAGAAGAAATGGAGATGATAAACGGCTATTCATTGGACAAATATACTATACTACAACTGAGATGTGATTCCATTTTCACGCAGTTTGGGTGCATAGATCCTGAGAAATCAGTAACCAGAACAACCACCTCTGACCGTAATAATGGCCTTGATACGCATGGGCATTGAGTCAAACAGAGCTTAGATATCGTGTACAGGTACAGCTGCCCATGCAGCTTCAACACGATACCACAGTTCATCAAGAGTAGTGACTGGCGTATTGCGACGAGCCAGTTGCTCGGCCACCATTGACCAGATGTTTTCAGTTGGTGAGAGATCTGGAGAATGTGCTGGCCAGGACGGCAGTCGAACATTTTCTGTATCCAGAAAGGCCCGTACAGGACCTGCAACATGCGGTCGTGCATTATCCTGCTGAAATGTAGGGTTTCGCAGGGATCGAATGAAGGGTAGAGCCACGGGTCGTAACACATCTGAAATGTAACGTCCACTGTTCAAAGTGCCGTCAATGCGAACAAGAGGTAACCGAGACGTGTAACGAATGGCACCCCATACCATCATGCCGGGTGATACGCCAGTATGGCGATGACGAATACACGTTTCCAATGTGCGTTCACCGCGATGTCGCCAAACACGGATGCGACCATCATGATACTGTAAACAGAATCTGGATTCATCCGAAAAAATTACGTTTTGCCATTTGTGCTTCCAGGTTCGTCGTTGAGTACACCATCGCAGGCGCTCCCATCTGTGATGCAGCGTCAAGGTTCAAAATGGCTCTGAGCACTATGGGACTTAACTTCTATGGTCATCAGTCCCCTAGAACTTAGAACTACTTAAACCTAACTAACCTAAGGACAGCACACAACACCCAGCCATCACGAGGCAGAGAAAATCCCTGACCCCGCCGGGAATCGAACCCGGGAACCCGGGCGTGGGAAGCGAGGACGCTACCGCACGACCACGAGATGCGGGCACAGCGTCAAGGGTAACCCAGCCATGGTCTCCGAGCTGATAGTCCATGCTGCGGCAACGTCGTCGAACTGTTGTTGCAGAAGGTTGTTGTCTTGGAAACGTCCCCATCTGTTGACTCAGGGATCGAGACGTGGCTGCACGATCCGTTACAGCCATGCGGATAAGATGCCTGTCATTTTGATTGCTAGTGATACGGGGCCGTTGGGATCCAGCACGGCGTTCCGTATTACCCTCCTGAACCAACCGATTCCATATTCTGCTAACAGTCATTGGATCTCGACCAATGCGAGCAGCAATTTCGCGACACGATAAACAGCAATCGCGATAGGCTACAATCCGACCTTTATCAAGGTGGGAAACGTGATGGTACGCATTCTGCTCCTTACACGAGGCATCACAACAACGTTTCACCAGGCAACGCCGGTCAACTGCTGTTTGTGTATGAGAAATCGGTTGGAAACTTTCCTCATGTCAGCACTTTGTAGGTGTCGCCACCGGCGCCAACCTTCTGTGAATGCTCTGAAAATCTAATCATTTGCATATCAGAGCATCTTCTTCCTGTCGGTTAAATTTCACATCTGTAGCACGTCATCTTCGTGGAGCAGCAATTTTAATGGCCTGTAGTATACTTCTACGTTCTAGGGGACTGATGACCTCAGAAGTTAAGTACCACAGTGCTCAGAGCCATGTCAGGGCTGTAACAGTAATTGTTAATATACAAAAGTCATGGGCCGCAACAAGCAGTAAAGGTGGTTTCCATTTTTCAATAAGTTGATTTGCTGGTTATCAGTGAGAAGTATTAGCATAAAAACACTAAAGCTTCATTCATCAGTCAGAGATTAACCGTAATTAAAAGTACCAATGCTTCACTTGGCCTGTCTTTTATGTACTTCATATGTAAACTCTTTGCGCATGCATGTGACGTACATGCAATGAAACTAGTGTAGCCATACGTATTAAAATACAGAGATATTTAAACAGGCAGAATACGGCGCTGCGGTCGGCAAAGCCTATATAAGACAACAGGTGTCTGGCGCATTTGTTAGTTCGCTTACTGCAGCTACTATAGTAAGTTATCAAGATTTAAGTAAATTTGAACGTGTTGTTATAGCCGGCGCACGAGCGATGGGATCCAGCATCTCCAAGGCAGCGGTGAAGTGGGGATTTTCTCATACCACTATTTCACGAGGGTACCGTGAATATCAAGAAACCAGTAAAACATCAAACCTCTGACATCGATGCGGCCGGAAAGAAGATCCTGGAACAAAGGGACCAAAGACGACTGAAGAGAATCGTTTAATGTGACAGAAGTCCAACCCTTCCCAAAAGTGCTGCAGATTTCAATGCTGAGCCATCAACAAGTGTCAGCGTGCGAATTATTCAACGAAACATCATCGATATTGGCTTTCGGAGCCAAGGCCCACTCACGTACCCTTGATGACTGCACACCACAAGGCTTTAGGCCTCACCTGGGCCCGGCAACAGCAATATTGGATTGTTGATGACTGGAAACATGTTGCCTGGTCGGACGAGTCCCGTTTCAAATTGTATCGAGCGGGCCGGCCGCGGTGGTCTAGCGGTTCTGGCGCTGCAGTCCGGAACCGCGGGACTGCTACGGTCGCAGGTTCGAATCCTGCCTCGGGCATGGGTGTGTGTGATGTCCTTAGGTTAGTTAGGTTTAAGTAGTTCTAAGTTCTAGGGGACTTATGACCTAAGATGTTGAGTCCCATAGTGCTCAGAGCCATTTGAACCATTTATTCTATCGAGCGGATGGACGTGTACGGGTATCGAGATAACCTCATGAATCCATAGACCCTGCATGTCAGCAGGGGACTGTTCAAGCTGTGGTGGACGCTCTATAATGGTGTGGGGCGTGTGCAGTTGGAGTGATATGGGGCCCCAGATACGTCTAGAAACGACTCTGACAGGTGACACATAGGCAAGCATCCTGTTTGATCATTTGCATCCATTCACGTCCATTGTGCATTCCGACGGACTCGGGCAATTCCAGGACAATCCGACACCCCACAGGTCCAGAATTACTAAAGAGTTGCTCCAGGAACACTCTTCTGAGTTTACACACTTTCGCCACGAAACTCCCCAGACACGAATATTATTGAGCATATCTGGGATGCCTTGCAACGTGCTGTTCAGAAGAGATCTCCACCTCCTCATGTTCTTACGGATTTCTGAAAAGCGTTGCAGGATTAATGGTGTCAGTTCCCTCCAGCACTACTTCAGACGCTAAGTCGAGTCCATGCGACGTCGTGTTGCGGCACTTCCGTTTGGTCACGGGGACCCTACACGATATTAGGCAGGTGTACCAATTTCTTTGGCTCTTCATTGTATCTCAGATGCAAGTATCACTTGACAGTAGATTAAAAACCGAATAAAATATGTAGCGAATGTCAATAAATTTTAATTTTGAGAAAAAGTTTGCAGCCCGGATGGATTTAATCTGGAACAAGTTCGAATGATTAAATTTTTGTAGCTGTTGTATTCTCTAACATTAAGTATTCATTGCTAAAAAGATAATGAGAGTTGAGTAACGACGATTTCATCAGTCGTGTGGACAGCTGTTGAAGCAACTATACAGGGTGGTCCATTGATAGTGACCGGGCCAAATATCTCACGAAATAAGCATCAAACGAAAAAACTACAAAGAACAAAATTCGTCTAGCTTGAAAGGTAAAACCAGATGCCGCTATTGTTGGCCCGCTAGATGGCGCTGCCATAGGTCAAACGGACATCAACTGTGTTTTTTTTTAATAGGAACCCCAATACATATTCGTGTAGTAAGTAAAGAAATATGAATGTTTTAGTTGGACCACTGTTTTCGCTTTGTGATAGATGGCACTGTAATAGTCACAAACGTATAGGTACGTGGTATCACGTAACATTCCGCCAGTGGGGACGGTATTTGCTTCGTGATACATTATCCGTGTTAAAATGGACCGTTTACCGATTGCCTAAAATGTCGATATCGTGTTGATGTATGACTATTGTGATCAAAATGCCCCACGGGCGTGTGTTATGTGTGCTGCTCGGTATCCTGGACATCATCCAAGTGTCCGGACCGTTCGCCGGATAGTTACGTTATTTAAGGAAACAGGAAGTGTTCAGCCACATGTGAAACGTCAACCACGACTGCAACAAATGATGATGCCCAAGTAGGAGTTTTAGCTGCTGTCGCCGCTAATACGCTCATCAGTAGCTAGAATCGGGAATCTCAAAAACGTCGGTGTTGAGAATGCTACATCCACATCGATTGCCACCCGTACCATATTTCTATGCACCAGGAATTGCATGGCGACGACTTTGAACGTCGTGTACAGTTTTGTCACTGGGCACAAGAGGAATTACGGGACGATGACAGATTTTTTGCACGCTTTCTATTTAGCGACGAAGCGTCAGTCACCAACAGCGGTAACGTAAACCAGCGTAATATGCATTATTGGGCAACGGAAAATCCATGATGGCTAAGGCAAGTGGAACATCAGCGACCTAGGCTGGTTAATGTATGGTGCGGCATTATGGGAGGAAGGATAATTGTCCCCCATTTTATCGATGGCAATCTAAATGGTGCAATGTATGCTGATTTCCTACGTCATGTCCTACCGATGTTACTACAAGATGTTTCACTGCATGACAGAATGATGATGTACTTCCAACATGATGGATGTCCGGCACGTAGCTCTCGTTCGGTTGAAGCGGTATTGAATAGCATATTTCGTGACAGGTGGTGGATTGGCCGTCGAAGCACCATACCATGGCCCGCACGTTCACCGGATCTGACGTCCCCGGATTTCTTTCTGTGGGGAAAGTCGAAGGATATTTGCTATCGTGATCCACCGACAACGCCTGACAACATGCGTCAGCGCATTGTCAATGCATGTGCGAAAATTGCGGAAGGCTAACTACTCGCTGTTGAGAGGAATGTCGTTACACGTATTGCCAAATGCATTGAAGTTGACGGACACCATTTTGAGCATTTATTGCATTAATGTGGTATTTACAGGTAATCACGCTGTAACACATGCGTTCTCAGAAATGATAACTTCACAAAGGTGCATGTATAACATTGGAACAGCCGAAATAAAATGTTCAAACGTACCTACGTTTGGTATTTTAATTTAAGAAACCTACCTGTTACCAGCTGTAGGTCTAAAATTGTGAGCCATATGTTTGTGACTATTACAGTACCATGTATCACAAAGCGAAAAATGTGGTACAACTAAAACATACATATTTCTTTACGTACTACACGAATATTTAATAAAAAATGGGGGTTCCTATTTAAGAAACGCAGTTGATATCCGTTTGACCCATGGCAGCGCCAACCATAGCGCCATCTGGTTTCCCCCTTCAAGCTAGACGAGTTTCGTTCTTTGTAGTTTTTTTCGTTTGACGCTTGTTTCGTGAGATATTTGGCCCCGTCACGATCAGTTGACCACCCTGTATATGTTAACAGTAGTTTGACAACACTTTTTGCTTTCTCATGAAATTCCTTATGCCATTTCTTATGCAATTCCCGTAAATTTATATCTAAGGAAGAAGAGTTAGCACTGTCATAAAAAGTGACAAATTAGATAAGCATAAGGCTGTGACCTTGGTGAATTAGAGTTGTTGGGAATAACGAAACCGTATTAAAAAATTTATCAATGATTTGTACTTCATAAATGAATATCAGAACACGTAACGCTGGTATGTTCCCAGCACACGTCAGTGCTTGTTTACCTACCTACCGCTGGCGTTTCCATCGGGTTTGGCGTCCACAGCGTCGTCAGCGATGTTTTGGTTGGGCTGGCGGGCGATGTCCACTTCGTCCATGTCTCCTCTGCCGTTAGAACCGTAGCGATCCATACTTCTCCTAACAGAACCTTCTTTCTTCTTTAATGGCCGTTATATTCTGCAAGAAATGAAAGAAATACAGAAAAACGAGTCCGCGGTTTTTCATCTATTCGAGGAGCATCGTCCTACAAGGATCCTGTAAAGTGAATGCCTGAGGGTACTTTTCGTTTTACCGTCTGACAGGGTTCCCTCTTACTCGAGTCATAGATGGAACATGGAATGAATGTTAAATGTCTCTTTGTGTGTTGTTAATCATGTCTTATCTTCGGCTGGCCTTAGTGGCCGAGCGGTTCTAGGCGCTGAAGTCTGGAACCGCGCGACCGCTACGGTCGCAGGTTCGAATCCTGCCTCGGGCATGGATGTGTGTGATGTCCTTAGGTTAGTTAGGTTTAAGTAGTCCTTAGTTCTAGGGGACTGATGACCTCAGAAGTTAAGTCCCATAGTGTTCAGAGCCATTTGAACCATTTGAATCTTACCTTCACAGTTACAGTGGCAGCTTTATGTAAGAAAACGCTGGACATTCATGGATTCTGTGTTGACCACGGTTTACACTATTTTTTGGGTTAGATTATAGCAATATATAAGTTGTGTTTCATTGTCCGACGATTGAGCTCTTTATATTAAATGCACTTCTTCAGCGAGGCAAACTTTCTCAGTTTGGTTGACTGATGATACGTTTTCGGAATTTTAGCCCTGATGACTAACCCAGGTTAAACACAATATTTCGGCGACTGAGCTAGTCGTTCTCTTCAAGATGTAGGGCCTGCTTTGCAATCTTAAATACAATATAGACCTGGTGAACATCACATTACTTGTAAATATGGTACGACTTTCGTCGTATAGCGCGCGGAGAGAACGAACACCTGTATCTTTCCGTGCGAGCTCTCTGATTTTCCTTATTTTATTATGATGATGTAGGTCGGTGTCAACAAAATATTTTCGCATTCGCAGGAGAAATTTGGTGATTGGAATTTTGTGAAAGATCACGTCGCAACGAAAAACGCCTTTCTTTTAATGATGTCCGGACCGAATCATGTATCATTTCTGTGACACTCTCTCCCATATTTACCGGTAATACAAATCGTGCTGTCCTTTTTTGAACTTTCTCGATGTACTCCGTCAATACTGCCTGGTAAGGATCCCACACGCCGCAACAGTATTCTAAAAGAGGACGGACAAGGGTAGTGTAGGCAGCCTCTTTAGTAGGTCTGTTACATTTTCTAAGTGTCCTGCTAATAAAACGCTGTCCTTGGTTAGCCTTCCCCACAATATTTTCCATGTGTTCCTTCCAATTTAAGTTGTTCCTAGTTGTAATAACTAGTTATTTAATAGAATTTATAGCCTCATTTATCGTGAAACTGCAGTTTAACGGATTCCTTTTAGCACTCATGTGGGCGACCTCACACTTTTTCACCATACAGTTATCTTTTCTGAATCGTTTTGCAATTTTTGTTTCGATCTTCTAATGACTTTACTAGCCGATATACGACAGCGGCATCTGGAAACAACCTAAAAGGGCTGCTCAGATTGTGTCTTAAGTCGTTTATATATTATAGATAACGAACAGCAAAGACCCTGTAACATTACCTTGGGGAACGCGAGAAATAACGTCTGTTTTACTCGACGACTTTCCGTCAGTTACTACGAACTGCAACATCTCTGACAGGAAATCATGAATCCAGTCACGTAACTGAGACAATATTCCAAAAGTACACAATTTCATTACAAGCCACTTGTGTGGTACAGTATCAAAACCTTCTGGATATCTAAAATACGGAATCAATTTCAAATCCCTTGTCAATAGCACTCAACATCTGAGTAAATAACTAGCTGTGTTTAACACCGAACGATGTTTTCTAAAACTCTGTTGACTGTGTGTCAATAGACAGTTCTCTTCGTGGGAATTTCTAATGTTCGAACACAATATATGTTCCAAAATCCTGCTGCTTATGGACGTTTTGATATGGACCTGTCATTTAGTGGATTACTCCTACTACCTTTCTTGAATATTGGTGTGACCTGTGCAACTTTCCGGTCTTTGGGTACGGATCTTGCGTCGAGCGAACGGTTATATATGGAGCTATTGTATTAGCATACTCCGAAAGGGACGTAACTGGCATATAGCCTGGACCGAAAGATTTGCTTTTATTAAGTGATTTGAGATTCTTCACTACTCCGAGGATATCTACTTGTACATTACTCATGTTGGCAGTCTTTGGTGAAGGAATTTCCTAAGGCTGTGTTTAGTAATTCTGTTGTGACACCACTGTCGTTTAAAGTATTTCCACTGCTATCGCGCAGAGAGGGCATTCATTGTGTCTTGCCGCTAACATACTTCACAAACATACGACCAGAATATCTTTGGGTTCTGCCAGGTTTTGGAACAAAGTATCGTTGTGGAAACTCTTATAAGCGTCTCGCATTGTAGTCTGCGCTAAATTTCGAGCTTGTGTAAAAGATCGCCAATCTTAGAGATTATGCGTCCGTTTAAATTTGGCATGTTTTTTCTTTGTTGTTTCTGCAAGAGTGTTCTGATCAGTTTTGTGTGCCAAGGAGTCGTTTGTTAATATATTTGGTATAAATCTCTCAGTTGCCCTGCCGATACTGTTTCTTTTAATTCAAGCCACATCTGGTCTACACTTACTTTGTTAATTTGGAAAGAGTGGGATTGTCTCTCAGGATGGCATCAAGTGAATTTTTATCTGCTTTTTTGAAGAGGTATATTTTTCGCTTATTTTTCGAGGATTTTGGGATTCCAATATTCAATCTCGCTACGACAACCCTGTGTTCACTAATCCCTGAATCGGTTTTGATGCTCGTTATTAACACAGGATTATTTATTGCTAAGAGGTCAAGTGTGTTTTCACAACCGTTTACTCTTCACGTGGGCTTATGAACTAACTGCTCGAAATAATTTTCAGAGAATGCTTTTAGCACAATTTCGGATTAGTTTTACGCGTACGTCCTGATTTAAACAGATATTTTCGCCAACCTGTCGAGGGGAAATTAAAGTCACCGCCCACTATAACTATATGAGTCAGGTACGTGTTTGAAATTTAATTCAAGTTTTCTTTGAACCATTCAGCAATTGTATCATCCGAGTTGGGAGGTCGGTAAAAGGATCCTATTATTATTATTTTACTCCGGTCGCCAAGAATTATCTCTGCCCACACAAACTCACAGGAACTTTATACTTCAATTTTGCGATAAGATAAACTTCTTCTAACAGCAAGAAACACGCCACCGCCAACTGGGTTTAGGCTATCCTTTCGGAACACTGTTAGATATTTCGCGAAAATTTCGACTGAACTGAAAGCTTCAGCCAGCTTTCAGTGCCTATAACGATTTGAGCATCAGTGCTTTCTATTAGTGCTTGGAGCTCTGGTATTTTCCCAACACATCTACGATAATTTACAACTTTCATACCGATGGTTCCTGTATCTACGTTCTTCCTGTGTTCGGCCTACACCCTTTGCGACTGAAGCCCCTTTTGTGTTTTCCACGAGACCCTCTAACCTAAAAAACCGCCCAGTCCACGCCACACAGCCCCTGCTACCCGCGCAGCCGCCTCCTGCGTGTAGTGGACTCCTGACTGCCCTATGGCCTAAGTCGTGGAATCTGCAGCCTACACGGCCGCAGAGCCGTATGAGCCTCTGATTCAGACCCTCCACTCGGCTCTGTACCAGAAGTCCACAATCAGTTCTATCGACTATGCTGCACATGGTGAGCTATGCTTTCATCTTGCAAGCTAGACTGGCAGCCTTTACCACTTCTGTTAGCCGCTCGACCCCGGAGAGAATCTCTTCCAATCCAAAATGATACAGATCATTGGTACTGACGTGAGCCGCCACTTGCACTTGGCTACAGCCTGCGCTCTTCATGGCATCCGGAATTATCCGTTCCACCTCTGGAACAACTCCACCCAGTATGCACACAGAGGGCACATTGGCTAATCCCCTTCTTGGCAGCCAGGTCCCTAATGGGCTCCATAACGCTCCTACCATTGGAACGCCCAACTGCCAATAAACCCACCCTCTGTCATTGCCCTGATCCTGCAGGCTGAGAGGTTTCCTCTGAAACAGGACAGGCGACTGCATGTGGCTGACTGACAGTGTCAGCCACAGACAGCACCTGGAACTTGTTTGTCACACTAACCAGGGAGCTATGCCCCCTGGGAAGTCTTTCGCCGTCTGCGACGTCCCAAAGCGACCCCCCCCCACCCCCACCCCTCGATCAGAGATGAGGTCTCAACCCCAGTGCAAGCAGTAACTGGTCTGGCCTCTGGTGAGGACCAATCGGAGGACTCAGAAATGCTGGACGTCCATTGGATCCCCACTGCCAGCCCACAATAGTGATGCCCATCCACAGCAGCTTTGGGCTATGTAGCTGAAGCCATCACAGCCTGGAGCTAAGAGTGAAGTGTCACCAACTCTGCTCGCATCCTGATACAACAGTAACAGTCCAATGTGCATGGAAAAGTGGGTAGTGGCAGGTACAGTGTCCAGATCGACGGATTCGCACTGCAAGTGGAACAAAAACTGCGACCTGATTGAAAACTGACTATTGCTCGTCTGGTTTACGAATTTGCTCGTACTGGACGTTCACTATTTACACTATGGTACCAAAAAATCTCGGATATCACTCATTTTGTGCAAGATTGGTGCCGAAAATTTTTTCCGGCCTGTACAAACATAAAAAAATCTCTAGATGACGAGCGTTTCTTGGCCGATGTCGACGAGGTGGAGATAATTTTTTTATACATTTTTGCGGACGTGGCTAGCCTACATTAATGCGCAATGGAAACGATAGTCAACGCAATGACGCTTTTCAACTTCGCCAAAATCGAAGCTCAAGCCCATCCTTGTCCACTGGTTCAGTTTCCTGGCAGAGACAGTTACGGAAAGTGCTTAAAAATGAACGGCAATTTAATTGGAAAGTAAAGTAGAGTGTGAGAAATTAACACCGCCCATAAAGCTTTTTCAACTTTTAAATTTTTAATGTCCTAGTGTCCTTATTTTTCGAATAAAATTCGCAGAAGCCTTCTCAATTTCTCTCCAGTCGAACGTAGAATTTTTCCACTTAATACTATTTCAAAAAGAATTAAATGGTGGAAATAATGGCAATGTATTAAAATTATCCATTCAGTGATTAATACAATTTCATTTACAAAAATTGGTGTATCTGGGATACATATGACTGGAAAGACTTTTTCCACAGACTAGGTGCGCTAGAATACAGATGATCTCTGCAGCACACAGGGTGTCTGACTGAGGATTCAGAATGCTACGAATCTCAGTAGATTTACAAATATGATAACTTGTCTTTGTGAAAACACGACTATATGTTGGCCATAAATGGATTTTTTAAATCTTGATCTACAACATAATTTGATAGCTGTAGCCCAACAATACGTATTGTCTAATTACAAATTCATCTATGAAGCAAAAGAAATGATGTAGAAATGATTTCATTTTATTTTAAAGATTTCACTATCTGCCAAGACTATGAATTCACAAGGGAGTCTGTCAAAAATTTTTTTGGTGCTTGCGTTCCCGCTTTCTGTGCACCAGTAAAGCTAATATCCAAAACTCCAGATGTCAGATACTTAGATCGGTACCAAACATTTACGCCGATAGAGTATCACCCAAAACTCCGATTTAGTTCGTACTATATGCTGTCGTCCAGCAGGATGGACGTAAACGTAAATTAAATGTAACACCAAATTTACGGAGTACAGAAAAGCATGACTGTGAGTAAATCATGTGTACGAATGCTGTGGGGAAGTTGGTAGAGCGGTGGATCAGCGTGTAAAGGGTGCTGGGTTCAAACCCCAATGACGATTTTTCTTACTGTATTATACGTGAAAGTGTTATATACGAAAAAATGTTTATGACATTATATAAAAGGGCTGTTTGGAGTTTACAGCAATGACCTCTCGGCAGTCTGCTTTCGCTTTGTCTCTTTGAAAGTAGTTGTAGTTTCGCAGAATATACAGCCAGAAGAGAAAAATAAAGAAACGGTCGCATTACACATGCAGACGTAATAATAACAATAATAATAATAATTAATAAAACTAATAGTAGTAATAAAAACAAAGTAATAAGATCGTTAATAAGTACATAACGTTCAGCTAAGGAAGCGAAAGCAGCCAAAAAAACTTTGCTACAAACTCTGAAAAGTACTTTTACATGTCAGGAAAATGTTACTCCATATAGAAGTTGTCAACAGTCTAAAAAAATCGGTCAACAGGGGGTTTGAATGCGAGACCTTCGATTCGATGACTGCAAGCTCTACCAACTAACCCAGGCGAGTTTTTCTCATCTGTTACTGACAGATACGGTTTTCTCGCGCTCCGTATGTGTGGTCTTACTTTTAGTCACCGTTTCTGCATGTTCTAGTTGACGACAGTACATATCACGAACTAAATCGGTGGTTTGATTCATACTCTATCGACGTCCAACGTTTGGTACCGAGCTGAGTATCTGATATCTGGAGCTTTGGGTGTAAGTTTGGCTATTGTTGTTCCTAGTGCCATATTTCTGAATGCAAATATTATTTTCAGTTTGTAGCTAATTCCTCAAAAGAAACTTCTTAAGAAAATAAATACATTGTGAGACAATTGCTGGTAGGCCTCTTTTTTAAACAGTTGCGTACATGAATTTCGAGGATGGGGACCAGATATTATCATTCTTAAACTACGTTTCTGTGCACTTAATACTCTGTGTCCGTGTGTAATTGCCTCAGAAAATTATTCCGTATGGCATCAAGATCATCAAAATCAGCAATTACACGAAAAGCCAATGTTCATTAAGTCATTCGTTTGAGAAGATGAATGACATATGATTTCTGATTAAAATTATGATCAACATGCATGTCTAGGAATTTTGAACCATCAGTTTTATAATTTTCCTTCCCCCTGTGCATTATAGTTATTGATGACGACGTACCTTGCTTCTATAAAAAAGAAATTATTGTATGGACTTTTTGACTGGGAGAACGCATGTAGAGTTGTTCGGTCACCTAGTGCAAATTTTTTATTTATGGCACTCCGACGATTTGCACGTCGACGATAATGAAATGATGATGAGACAACGCAACATCCAGTCCCCAACTGGAAAAATGTGCGCCCAGGGCGGTAACTGAACGTACGCTTGCAGCTGACCACTCAGATACGAAGGAGGACAAACTGTCTTCTACAGAGTTCAATGAATTGCGTATTTCTGCGCTACCGAGGAAAACCCATTACACTTTTGAAAATTTACTCCTTCTGTTTTTGCAGCTCTGATGGGCTTGGTGCTGATGCCTGCATAATAAGCAATGTGCGCTTTTTCTGCTTTGTCAGTGCAAGATGGAAAGGTCATTTATACAGGGTGTTACAAAAAGGTACGGCCAAACTTTCAGGAAACATTCCTCACACACAAAGAAAGAAAATATGTTATGTGGACATGTGTCCGGAAACGCTTACTTTCCATGTTAGAGCTCATTTTATTACTTCTCTTCAAATCATGGAATGGAAACAAACAGCAACAGAACGTACCAGTGTGACTTCAAACACTTTGTTACAGGAAATGTTCAAAATGTCCCCCATTAGTGAGGATACATGCATCCACCCTCGCATGGAATCCCTGATGCGCTGATGCAGCCCTGGAGAATGGCGTATTGTATCACAGCCGTCCGCAATACGAGCACGAAGAGTCCCTACATTTGGTACTAGGGTTGCGTAGACAAGAGCTTTCAAATGCCCCCATAAATGAAATTCAAGAGGGTTGAGGTCAGGAGAGCGTGGAGGACATGGAATCTGTTGTTGAGAAGCGTACGAACACTTCGACTGAAATGTGCAGGAGCTCCATCGTGCATGAACCACATGTTGTGTCGTACTTGTAAAGGCACATGTTCTAGCAGCACAGGTAGAGTATCCCGTATGAAATCATTATAACGTGCTCCATTGAGCGTAGGTGGAAGAACATGGGTCCCAATCAAGACATCACCAACAATGCCTGCCCAAACGTTCACAGAAAATCTGTGTTGATGACGTGACTGCACAATTGCGTGCGGACTCTCGTCAGCCCACACATGTTGATTGTGAAAATTTACTATTTGATCACGTTCGAATGAAGCCTCATCCGTAAAGAGAACATTTGCACTGAAATGACACATTGTTGGATGAACCATTCGCAGAAGTGTACCCGTGGAGGCCAATCAGCTGCTGATAGTGCCTGCACACGCTGTACATGCTACGGAAACAACTGGTTCTCCCATAGCACTCTCCATACAGTGACGTGGTCAACGTTACCTTGTACAGCAGCAACTTCCCTGACGCTGACATTAGGGTTATCGTCAACTGCACGAAGTATTGCCTCGTCCATTGCAGGTGTCCTCGTCGTTCTAGGTCTTCCCCAGTCGCGAGTCATAGGCTGGAATGTTCCGTGCTCCCTAAGACGCCGATCAATTGCTTCGAACGTCTTCCTGTCGGGACACCTTCGTTCTGGAAATCTGTCTCAATACAAATGTACCGCGCCACGGCTATTGCCCCGTGCTAATCCATACATCAAATGGGCATCTGCCAACTCCGCATTTGTAAACATTGCACTGACTGCAAAACCACGTTGGTGATGAACACTAACCTGTTGATGCTACGTATTGATGTGCTTGATGCTAGTACTGTAGAGCAATGAGTCGCATGTCAACACAAGCACCGAAGTCAACATTACCTTCGTTCAATTGGGCCAACTGGCGGTGAATCGAGGAAGTACAGTACATACTGACGAAACTAAAATGAGCTCTAACATGGAAATTAAGCCCGCATCTCGTGGTCGTGCGGTAGCGTTCTCGCTTCCCACGCCCGGGTTCCCGGGTTCAATTCCCGGCGGGGTCAGGGATTTTCTCTGCCTCGTGATGGCTGGGTGTTGTGTGCTGTCCTTCGGTTGTTTAGGTTTAAGTAGTTCTAAGTTGTAGGGGACTTATGACCACAGCAGTTGAGTCCCATAGTGCTCAGAGCCAGCCATGGAAATTAAGCGTTTCCGGACACATGTCCACATAACATATTTTCTTTATTTGTGTGTGAGGAATGTTTCCTGAAAGTTTGGCCGTACCTTTTTCTAACACCCTGTACACAGCAGTTAGATGAGCTGTCCCTTAATGGAACCTTGCGGGACACCAGTAGTAAATTGTCCATATCAGAAGAAGATTCATCATGAGAGCTTTAAGTTATGTAACATGACTCTTAGCTTGCTTTCAGTTAAATATGAAGTGAACGACTTACTCATTGTACCTTGAAAGCGATAAGCTTTAAATTTCTCCAGCAGAATGTTGTAGTTTGCACAGTCAGACGCCTTAGACAGCTCATGAAAATTCTCAGTAGAAGATATATTGTCATTCAGATATTTTAAATACAACAGAATATGTAATTCAGTCTTAAACACATTAGCCATAAGACATTTAATGCATCCTGACAAGTGCTTGAATACAGATTTACCAATGACCCGACACATTTCTGTGATAATAAAAAGATAGTTTTTGGTCCCGTACTAAATTCATGGATTGCACAGCTTCTGGAGACAAGAGAAATATTGATGACTAAAAAGAGCATTAATAAATATATGTATTCTGAAAGAGTTTCCATAATTCTAAGCTATTGGAAGAGATGTGTGCAGGACGATATAATTCTTATATTCTGACTGTACGCTCTGAAAATATTGTCCCTGTAAGTTATGTGCCCTCATACCCAATTCTGTAACACATTAGTAACTGGCAATATGTAGAAGAAACTAGTTTGCTAGACTGCAAAGCAGCTATAGAGCTATAGAAGAACTAATGCTTACTGCAAATGTAGTTGAACTAAAAAAAATTCTTAATTCTGAAATGCTTATGTTCCAGTTAAGTTAGAAAAACTTAACGGCATGTATTACTTTTATCTCATTTATTGAGAAGATTATTTTTATAGCAAAAAGATTTTTACAGGAAATACTGTGTTGGGTGTACAGAGTATCATCCAAATTTTATGTCAATCCGCTAGCCTTGGAGCATTTGTGACACATTCAAATATTCAGTCAGCTATTTCTTCGTACATCAGAAACAACTGAGGAATCAATATAGAAGCCTGTGACTGGTAGCTTTAAATTCTGAATTCCATCTTTCTATGAGATCAATGTGGTAATAATACAGTGCAGATAAGTGAGGTTTTGCTTTTGACAACTTTCAGAATAGTCCCAATGGTAATTCCTTACTGCTGATTTGTCCTTTTTTGTAAACTGGCTTGACGACAGCTTATTTCATTTCGTTTGAGAAAATACTGCGGCGCGGCACGTTACTTTTTACCGCCCTGCCAGTGTCCAGCAATATTTATTTGTCTAGCTAAAAGCTGTAGTAGAAAATACTAGACCACTACTGTCGATTGCAGGTCGCAACATACATAGAATTGTCCGGTAAACGGGATGTGGCTAGCTACTGAAATAAAAGTTTTAACTCGGCAATGTAAATTTTCAGGTGTATTTTTACGATAAAGATCACAGTTAATACTGCCATGTCCGTACTAAGTGGCAACACAATGTAAAGTTCACACGCACACCACAATCACACACGTAGCCAGTTTATGGTATGTACACCCGTTACCGAAGTTAATAGAGTTCACCGGTTCGTTTAGTTATGAAAATGCTCGCTCAAATGTTGTGCACTCTGCTCTACACGTAACACCTGTTCCAGTCTTAGATCGCACAACACGCCACGCGGTTTTAACTAACAGTCAAAAGCAATAATTTTGATATTCCGTCCGAAATTCCACACGACTTCCACTATGCCGTTCACTTAAATACACTTTCTACTACTTCGCGAACTCGTAATTAGCACTTTTCCGCGATTTTACAGTACTGTCGTCGGAGCTGCTTTCATTGAGATATTACAAGTTCGAAGCCTCAGCCCCGACCACCATAGATCACACCAAAGGCTTTGTTCCCAGCATAGATGGCCGTGAGCCTGCATCTTTCTGATTGGCTGATATCACAAACAGCAAATCAGGTTGCAGTACTATCCCGCGCTAACCCGCGCTTTACTTCAATGACCAATGATTGTAAACATTTCTTTCTATGGCAATTCCTAAATAAATAAATTTAGAAAAGTATCAAATATAAAATTACTCCTTCTGAAATTACCGATTAATTTGTGTTCTACTCACGATTTATTAGCACCATAAACTGACTGCATATACAATTATAGTAAATAGTGTATTTTAACTGGTACTTCGCGAATAAACAAAACAACTTTCATTTACTTCTGTTCTTCTTCACTCATACAACACTCACACTGCTAATTACTACACATATAAAACAATTATAATTATGCAAATACATTAAATATTAATCAAACAGAACTTTACAACATTGTTTTGACTACGACTGCTAGCACTGTCCGTCAACTGCTGACCTCTGCCGCCTACTAGTACAACTACGTGCAGCTCTGTAACTCAGGTCCATGTCAGCTGGTAACCTCTGTCGATATCGTCCTAACAAGTGACAGGAGCGATGCGAAGACGCTACGCCTCAATACCACTATGTAAAGAATCCTTATATAAGAAACTTCATATATTACAAAATTCAGCTGAACTTTTGTATTGTAACCACTTATTTATAAGCGTGCTGACAGTCTTAAAAATGTCTTTCGAAGATATAGGATCTATATTACCAAACGACTAACTCAATGCACAGTGAGTTGCAGGTTACATATCCAGGAGAAACGAAACTTGGTTTTCAATATTTCACATTGTTATTGACCGAATTTAAAATTTAAAATGTTCTCATAATTTACTCATTAAGGACTATAATGTGATGTTGAAGGTTTAACACATTAAGTTAAGTGTTGCAGTTAGAAACCGTGTATATGTGTTCGGCCAGTGTAACTCATGGCGTGTAAATTACCCAGACGACATTCATCTAGTATTTGAGAATGAGACGACTTACAATTTTCCAATACGTTTTGCACATAACTCCAAAAATTTACGAGTATATTTCTCGCTGACACACCTCACTCGCTGTTAATACTGTACATCTGCAGCATCAGGCAAGAGATTTCAATTTTTTCCTTCTTTACTACTAACTTCATTCGCAACATATTTTTAGGTAGTATCTACATATACGACTGCATGTTCCTGCAAAATTATATCGTTGTACGACTCATAGTTCGGGAGATGTGATGTTTTATACATGGGAGCTCGATTCTTTAAAGAATCGGAGGTGGCGGTTTACTGGTGTAGTTAGATTTCATCAAACCTCTTTCGTAACGCTCTTACTAGAAGCTGTAGCCTATCCGTTAAAAGTATTCAGGCAGGTCGCAGAAATGTCCGGTGAGTTTTATCTGGCGAGACTGCAGGACAGCTTAACACTCAGAAGTAAGTTGCAGATACCTCACAGCTAGGGTGCAGGCATTGTCATGCTGAAAAATAGAATGTTGAGTTGTCTAAGTAAGAGGCAATGCCTGTGACTCTGATAGCTTCCTGATGTCGTCTACATGTCTACATCTACGTCTGTACTCCACAAGACACATCACAGTTTGTGGCTGAGGGTATTTTGTGTACCAGTGCCAATTCCCGACTTTTTCCACTTCAAGTCGTGAATGGCTCGCTGGTAAGTTTCTGTCGGCTCAAATCTCTTTAAGTTTATTTTCACGGTCTTTTCGCGAGATATACGTAAAAGTGCGCTATGGGGGCTATAGCCCCCCCCCCCCTCCCCGAATGGAGTATCTTATTACACTGGAAAAAATGACTTCATAAATCAGCGAATGTATTACTTCGACAGACTCAATCATTGTTTTTATAATTATGTAGCAGTATAGGTCGCAATGTATTTCAAACATATTTTAACAAAAGAATAAGAGCGGCATATAGCTTACTAACTAAACCAATAAGTATCATTTAACTTAAAATGGGTGTCTTATTATTTATTAATGTACACTGCATGTAAATTATGGTACGAGTACCACTTACAATAATCAGGAAAGCTAAATATGCCGGGTATGCCTACCAACACTTAAATTGCTGACCCACGACAAAAAACATCGAAATCGCCGGACATTTGAGTCAAATCGTATTATTTTCTCGGGCACACACGTTCTGTAGACACGTTTTTACCCTGAACTCCAAAACGGTTACCGGAAACTACTTTAAGCAATACCAAATTCTACCAATTTGTCGGTGGAGGGCCCCAACTCTCCTTTTGTTAAGCGATATTCATATTCCCCAAACGTCCCGGAAAACCGGGATTGTCCCGGTTTTCATCCCTGTGTTCCGGTGTCCCGAAAATTTGTTTCGGGACGCTCAAAAGTCCCGGAATTCAGTTTTTAAATACATTTCGTGAAACTTTCTCAAATTTTTGCGATTTCGCTATATTAAAGGAAATACGAGAAATCAATATATTTTAGCTTATTTGTCTAAAACCTCCATTGTCGCATACTAGTAATCAAAGTGTCAGTATTGATACACTCAGGCAATAATTTACTTTGAGCGGTACTTTGGCCAACAAGTAGTAAGTTGTATTATTGTAACAGAGCTATGAAACCGTCCGATTGTCGCGCCACTTACTCACACACTCATTGTCAGAACAGTGTAGTAGTTGATGTTTTGTCAGACAAACTGCAATAGTTTTTTCTCATATTAGTGGTGTTATTGCTGCAGTACTGTGAAACGCAATGCCGAAGCATGCCTGCAAGTTCAGTGACTGTTATTCCAAGGAATGTAATTGCATGAAGAAAGGTCGTTTTGATTACGAAGCAGAGTGTTCCGTATGTAACTGTTTTATTAGTATAAGTCATGGTGGACGTTCCGACATAGTTGATCACATCAGGTCAAAGAAACACATTAACAGATACAGTGCACCGAGCTGCAGTAAAACTCTACAAAATTATTTTGTGAAACATCAGTCAAGTGAAGAGACGAAAGTTCGAGCAGCCGAGTTTTTTTAAAAGCTGTGACTGTCTTCAGCATTACTCTGAGTTGGTAATAATTGCAAGTTATTTATTTGCAATCCCAGCCCATAATGCCAATGTGGAAAGAATATTTTCGTTCATGAATAACCAGTGGACTGATGAAAGAAACAGAGTGGAGGTGGCCTCTCTTGAAGCAATCTTGCAGATCCTGTACAACTACAAAATGGATTGTACCGAGTTTTATCACTGTGTCTCAAAGAACAAAGACACGATCAAGAAGGCTGGAGGCAGTGAAAAATACCCTTTTCTCCAAGGACAGTCAATTCCGTCTACAAGTGCTCAGTAATATTAAAGCTCATGTTAATATTAATTGATTAAATGTTGAATGGCTGTAAAATTTTGTAAAATCCTAATACATTTCTTTATTACTGTATACGCTTATTAAATGTCATTAATTATACAGATAATCTAGATTATATCAATCTTTTGTATCCTCTTATTAGTTATAATAATCGGGTTAACAAAATGTATCAACAAAACATCAATATATTTTAAATTAAGAAACCTGGGTACATGTGGAATGAGATGTCCATTGACACCCGGGTGAATGTGTCCAGGTTTTCACCGAAAATAATTTGGTCACCCTACCCAAACCCCCTCTCCCTCCAGCCATTAGCCCCCCCCCCCCCCTTGGCCGTCTTCTAGAGCCGTCCCTGGTTAACCTTAAGTGCATTCCGAAATTGAATTTATTTGTACTGTGAGGTTATTTGTACTGTTCCGCGAACAGATAAAAACGAGGAAAAGTAGTCTGATAAGATAACTTCACGTTGCAGTAGTCTCCCGCAGTATCCGTTGCAAGCAGTTTCAAATTACGGATAACAGAAACACGCCGACTTCTTTCCTTTATGAACACACACACTACACCTTCGTACACACCCTACACAACGTACATACGCAATACACATTCACATAATTTTTATTTTAATCTGGGGCAATGGACAACATTATCCCGGAAATAAATTGAAATAGTTCCAAATCCCCGATGCCGATCTAGGTTCTGGAAGGTTTTCAGCCGTTGTCAGGTGAATGCCAGACTGGTAAGCTCGTCGCATTTATTCCGTATTGGGAACCCTTCTGTTCATTCGTCAGGTAATTGGTTTAAAAGAACTGTGACTTTCTACATCTACATTCTACATTTATACTCCGCAAGCCACCCAACGGTGTGTGGCGGAGGGCACTTTACGTGCCACTGTCATTACCTCCCTTTCCTGTTCCAGTCGCGTATGGTTCGCGGGAAGAACGACTGTCTGAAAGCCTCTGTGCGCGCTCTAATCTCTCTAATTTTACATTCGTGATCTCCTCGGGAGGTATAAGTAGGGGGAAGCAATATATTCGATACCTCATCCAGAAACGCACCCTCTCGAAACCTGGCGAGCAAGCTACACCGCGATGCAGAGCGCCTCTCTTGCAGAGTCTGCCACTTGAGTTTGTTAAACATCTCCGTAACGCTATCACGGTTACCAAATAACCCTGTGACGAAACGCGCCGCTCTTCTTTGGATCTTCTCTATCTCCTCCGTCAACCCGATTTGGTACGGATCCCACACTGATGAGCAATACTCAAGTATAGGTCGAACGAGTGTTTTGTAAGCCACCTCCTTTGTTGATGGACTACATTTTCTAAGGACTCTCCCAATGAATCTCAACCTGGTACCCGCCTTACCAACAATTAATTTTATATGATCATTCCACTTCAAATCGTTCCGCACGCATACTCCCAGATATTTTACAGAAGTAACTGCTACCAGTGTTTGTTCCGCTATCATATAATCATACAATAAAGGATCCTTCTTTCTATGTATTCGCAATACATTACATTTGCCTATGTTAAGGGTCAGTTGCCACTCCCTGCACCAAGTGCCTATCCGCTGCAGATCTTCCTGCATTTCGCTACAATTTTCTAATGCTGCAACTTCTCTGTATACTACAGCATCATCCGCGAAAAGCCGCATGGAACTTCCGACACTATCTACTAGGTCATTTATATATATTGTGAAAAGCAATGGTCCCATAACACTCCCCTGTGGCACGCCAGAGGTTACTTTAACGTCTGTAGATGTCTCTCCATTGAGAACAACATGCTGTGTTCTGTTTGCTAAAAACTCTTCAATCCAGCCACACAGCTGGTCTGATATTCCGTAGGCTCTTACTTTGTTTATCAGACGACAGTGCGGAACTGTATCGAACGCCTTCCGGAAGTCAAGGAAAATGGCATCTACCTGGGAGCCTGTATCTAATATTTTCTGGGTTTCATGAACAAATAATGCGAGTTGGGTTTCACACGATCGCTGTTTCCGGAATCCATGTTGATTCCTACATAGTAGATTCTGAGTTTCCAAAAACGACATGATACTCGAGCAAAAGACATGTTCTAAAATTCTACAACAGATCGACGTCAGAGAGATAGGTCTATAGTTTTGCGCATCTGCTCGACGACCCTTCTTGAAGACTGGGACTACCTGTGCTCTTTTCCAATCATTTGGAACCTTCTGTTCCTCTAGAGACTTGCGGTACACGGCTGTTAGAAGGGGGGCAAGTTCTTTCGCGTACTCTGTGTAGAATCGAATTGGTATCCCGTCAGGTCCAGTGGACTTTCCTCTGTTGAGTGATTCCAGTTGCTTTTCTATTCCTTGGACACTTATTTCAATGTCAGCCATTTTTTCGTTGGTGCGAGGATTTAGAGAAGGAACTGCAGTGCGGTCTTCCTCTGTGAAACAGCTTTGGAAAAAGGTGTTTAGTATTTCAGCTTTACGCTTGTCATCCTCTGTTTCAATGCCATCATCATCCCAGAGTGTCTGGACATGATGTTTCGAGCCACTTACTGATTTAACGTAAGACCAGAATTTCCTAGGATTTTCTGTCAAGTCGGTACCTAGTATTTTACTTTCGAATTCACTGAACGCTTCACGCATAGCCCTCCTTACGCTAACTTTGACATCGTTTAGCTTCTGTTTGTCTGAGAGGTTTTGGCTGCGTTTAAACTTGGAGTGAAGCTCTCTTTGCTTTCGCAGTAGTTTCCTAACTTTGTTGTTGTACCACGGTGGGTTTTTCCCGTCCCTCACAGTTTTGCTCGGCACGTACCTGTCTAAAACGCATTTAACGATTGCCTTGAACTTTTTCCATAAACACTCAACATTGTCAGTGTCGGAACAGAAATTTTCGTTTTGATCTGTTAGGTAGTCTGAAATCTGCCTTCTATTACTCTTGCTAAACAGATAAACCTTCCTCCCTTTTTTTATATTCCTATTAACTTCCATATTCAGGGATGCTGCAACGGCCTTATGATCACTGATTCCCTGTTCTGCACTTACAGAGTCGAAAAGTTCGGGTCTGTTTGTTATCAGTAGGTCCAAGATGTTATCTCCACGAGTCGGTTCTCTGTTTAATTGCTCGAGGTAATTTTCGGATAGTGCACTCAGTATAATGTCACTCGATGCTCTGTCCCTACCACCCGTCCTAAACATCTGAGTGTCCCAGTCTATATCTGGTAAATTGAAATCTCCACCTAAGACCATAACATGCTGAGAAAATTTATGTGAAATGTATTCCAAATTTTCTCTCAGTTGTTCTGCCACTAATGCTGCTGAGTCGGGGGGTCGGTAAAAGGAGCCAATTATTAACCTTGCTCGGTTGTTGAGTGTAACCTCCACCCATAATAATTCACAGGAACTATCCACTTCTACTTCACTACAGGATAAACTACTACTAACAGCGACGAACACTCCGCCACCGGTTGCATGCAATCTATCCTTTCTAAACACCGTCTGTGCCTTTGTAAAAATTTCGGCAGAATTTATCTCTGGCTTCAGCCAGCTTTCTGTACCTATAACGATTTCAGCTTCGGTGCTTTCTATCAGCGCTTGAAGTTCCGGTACTTTACCAACGCAGCTTCGACAGTTTTGTAATGGATCGGATCTTAAAAAGCCCGCTCTACTCTTGCTTGGATTGGAAAATGAAAAGTGAAAAAAAAACAATAATCAAGGAAAATTCGACACCGCTTCGCTATGTATCATTCGGTTGCATCTAAACAGCGTTGTGTCTGTGTGTGTGAACGAGTTTTTCATTGAGCAGAACAATCATATAAAGCTAAAAAAGTCATTCGGGCTTGAAAAGAATGGCGCTAAGAGTAATGAGTGAAATTAGTTGCTGGAAATCTACGTGAGACGCGTGATATATGATTTCGAACCGAGAAAAAGTACTATAGAAAGAAACCTGATCGTTTCCTTAATAAGGAAAAGAAATATTTAGATACATTCCAAGTATTTGTGAATCCAGAGGAAGACATTGAAAATGCTGAGAGGAGTAATAGTTTCATCGTCGTGATCCAAGTGCACACAAAATACCGAGAAAGAGTTCAATGGATTAGACATTGGTTTAAAAAAGATGTTAAGTGCTGATCAAAGCTACACAGTAGTTGAACATATGCAGCATAAGAAAGATAAATTTGTTTCATTGCTGTCTTTGCATATTCACTTTAGAGCGAAATTTTTATCGCATATTAGCTGCGAACCTTTCATTACAAAATAAGAACTTACTACAGCGTTACAAGCGGCGTCTCTATCTGCAGCTGCATTAACTTACTAATAAGTTTCTCCTTTGCTATGACGAAAGTGTTCTAACTGGAATTAAATGAAATTCTAGACAGACCCCGTTTAACAGAGTGGCATATTTCTCATTCATACCCTCAAAACAAGGCTAGGATGCAAAAATTCATCGTTGAACGAAAAGGCTCTCTTTGCTGTACTGCACTAGAAGAGAGTGTTCTTCCTTGGAACCCTTTTTACACTTCTGCCTGTAGTGGAAAAAGAGTACCAGAAAACTAGGGTTTTTCCAAATGTGAAAAACTGTTCCAAATACAACGTGTCAGTGTGGGTACCGATCAAGAAAATCTAGTAAATACTGTATTTTATTGTCTACGTATTACGTTCCTATTCTACCACACACCAATAATTAGGAAATGAAATTAAATTAAAAAGAAGTGTTATTAAAAATCAATTGAAACTTTAAAATATTTTGAAATAGTAGCTATTGACAACTAACGCAGATTTCCATTTTCGAGAAACGGAAAATTGTTGAGAGATTAGAGAAACTCAGTTGATTTACAAATATCACTTGTTCCATGATATGAAGATCTTCCGTTTCACGGTATAGCATAGTCCCTGGCTTACGAAGTATGACTTTACCGTGCACACGTTACATAATTGGTTTTTAAAATATGTTGAATGTTACTCGCCATAAAACGGTGTTACTGTGGAATTAACAGCATCTTGAAAACGGCTTTTAATGCATTATACAACACTAAAATATGTTGAGCTCGTTATATTTCCAAAAGATGCACGAAACGCAGCTTCACGTCTCACAACAACAGAAAACAGTAGAAAATGCCAGGAACTGCTAGCGCAGGCTCCTTCATGTGATTCTAAACTCGATCTCAAGATTGAGAGACTACCCGGGAAATACGTGCTGTGATACACTATCCCCCAGGTACAACACTCCTATCAAATTCACACCGTTTTGTACAAATTTCTTCACAGAGGGAACAAAATAATTCGTTTCCAACTGGACCAAATGCATTGAAGCTATATTAAAACATGATGCGAGTGCATAAAAAAGTTATTATGTTTTTTTTTTTTTTTTTGTCAAACGCAACAGTTTAGCCTCGAAAGACCAGCTGTTCAACACTTTAATATTCCTCTCGAAGTACCTGTATGACGATATCGTTTTTTATTAATTTTATGACAGCTATTGCATCTTTAAGACTTGGATTCCCTGTATATTTTTCATAGCGACCTGCACAGTTTGCTAGTGACTGTAAAAGTTCCACAAAATAAAGAGCAGACGCTTACAAACTCTTGCAAACGAGCCTCACACGGGCTGCTGTACTCACCTGCACAGTCAGCGACGTCTTCGTCTAATTCACTGGCTTCCTCAACACTGCAGACAAGAAAGTGTGGCTGTTTGATGCACAGATCTGACGAACGTCAGCGACCGCACGATACGCTGATAACAGAACTCGCCAATCAGGACCTTGAAACCTTAGGGGTCACGATCTCTGCGTCGCCGGTTTGGGCGAGCACTGCAGAACATAACATTATTTATTTTTCAGTCAGTCTTTTTTTTACCATTTCCTTCTTGCTCAAAGAAGACCTCGTTCCAGCTTCAGCAGCTCCTCATTCTTGGTTTCAGAGTTGTGTACCTCAATCGGTAAAAACAGAACTCTTACACTATCACTTTGTTCTCCATCTGCCTGCCTGACTGTTAAGACCGCTCTTTCTCAGAAAGGATAGAGGTATCAAGCTGAAATTTATTTTAAATACTAAGGTGCACAGTCCCTTGACCGTGTAACAAAGTTAAGCTTCTAAGTCAATGCAATCAAATGATTCGGCTATTTACACGTATGTCACATATTTTGATGCTCACAAACACACTCTTCAAAACCTATAGGGTACCTTCTGTTAAAAGAGAATCATCAAATTCGGCAAGAAGCTAGGGTTCATATTACAAATAAAGGAAAATTCCGAAAATACTTTTAATTTTTATCTAAAATGCGTAAAAACATTGTTTTGCCATTTTTTGTCCGTCTGTTTCTCTCTCCGGCTGTGAAGACCCCTTTTCCTCGGGAACAGACAGAAGTTGAAATTTACGTCAAATAATAAGGGCTACGGTCCCTGGCGTAAAAACCTTATGCTTCCAAGTCAATGCAATCAAAGGAAGCTGCCTTTCGCGTCGATTATTTTCATACTAGCAAGCTCACCCATAAAAACCCATAGGGTACTTTCCTTTGACCAAGAATCTTGAAATTTGGCAAGAAGCAAGGTTTCACAACAGAAATAAAGGAAAAATTCTTAAAATTGTTAATTTGTAAACATATTACATAAAAACAATCTTTTGCCATTTGTTGTCTGCATGCCTGTCTCTCAATTTATTAAGACCTTTTTTCTCCGGCTGGGTGCAGTTATCAAGCTGAAATCTATGTCAAATACTAAAGTCTACGGTCCTGTGACGGTGTAAAAACTTTAACCTTCCAAGTGAATAAAATCAAAAGATACAGCCTTTTATATTAAGTGTTCTGATACTCAAAACTCTTTAGATCATCTTTCTATATACATAATTAAATTTTTACACAACTCTGAGAGCGCGTACTTGTTCGGGTTTTCTCCGCCTGTTTATTTCTTCACGTCCCTGTAATGTTTGTGTTTTCTTTCTTCTACTCTCACACTTCCAACTTTAAGAGGAATTCGTATACATTTTTCTTCCTAAAACAAATTCTCCTATCAATTCGAGACATTTTTGATTCTATTACCCAAACTACACTTAATTACTTTTCCGAAAACAAGGGAAATTTTGATTACTTCATCTGTTCTATTCAGTTTCCAAATATGCACAGAAATGGTAAGTTTTGCTTCGTTTCCTCTGTTAGCTACATCTACATCTACATCTACAAACATACTCCGCAGTCTACCATACGGTGCGTGGCGGAGGGTACCTCGTACTACAACTCGCATCTTCTCTCCCTGTTCCACTCCCAAACAGAACGAGGGAAAAACGACTGCCTATATGCCTCTGTACGAGCCCTAATCTCTCTTATCTTTGTGGTCTTTCCGCGAAATATAAGTTGGCGGCAGTAAAATTGTACTGCAATCAGCCTCAAATGCTGGCTATCTAAATTTCTTCAGTAACGATCCACGAAAAGAACGCCTCCTTTCCTCCAGAGACTCCCACCCGAGTTCCTGAAGCATTTCCGTAACACTCGCGTGATGATCAAACCTACAAGTAACAAATCTAGCAGTCCGCCTCTGAATTGCCTCTATGTCCTCCCTCAATCCGACCTGATAGGGATCCCAAACGCTCGAGCAGTACTCAAGAATATGTCGTATTAGTGTTTTATAAGCGGTCTCCTTTACAGATGAGCCATATTTTCCCAAAATTCTACCAATGAACCGAAGACGACTATCCGCCTTCCCCACAACTGCCTTTACATGCTTGTCCCACTTCATATCGCTCTGCAATGTTACGCCCACATATTTAATTGACGTGACTGTGCCAAGCGCTACACTACTAATGAAGTATTCAAACATTATGGGATTCTTTTTCTTATTCATCTGCATTAATTTACATTTATCTATATTTAGAGTTAGCTGCCATTCTTTACACCAATCACAAATCCTGTCCAAGTCATCTTGTATCCTCCTACAGTCACTCAATGACGACA
Organism: Schistocerca cancellata; assembly: GCF_023864275.1. Lineage (NCBI taxonomy): Eukaryota > Metazoa > Arthropoda > Insecta > Orthoptera > Acrididae > Schistocerca > Schistocerca cancellata. The sequence continues at coordinate 1,136,993,116 of NC_064626.1, read as the reverse complement.
TCTTCCCGTACACCACAGCATCATCAGCAAACAGCCGGACATTGCTATCCACCCTATCCAAAAGATCATTTATGTAGACAGAAAGGCGCTACAGTCTGGAACCGAGCGACCGCTACGGTCGCAGGTTCGAATCCTGCCTCGGGCATGGATGTGTGTGATGTCCTTAGGTTAGTTAGGTTTAATTAGTTCTAAGTTCTAGGGGACTGATGACCTCAGAAGTTATGTCGCATTGTGCTCAGAACCATTTGAACCATTTGTAGATAGAAAACAACAGCGGACCTACCACACTTTCCTGGGGCACTCCAGATGATACCCTCACCTCCGATGAACACTCACCATCGAGGACAACGTACTGGGTTCTATTACTTAAGAAGTCTTCGGGCCACTCACATATATGGGAACCAATCCCATATGCTCGTACCTTAGTTAGGAGTTTGCAGTGGGGCACCGAGTCAACGGCTTTCCGGAAGCCAAGGAATATGGCATCCGTCTGATACCCTTCAACCATGGTTCGCAAGATATCGTGTGAAAAAGGGCGATTTACGTTTCGCAGGAGCGATGCTTTCTAAAGCCGTACTGATGCATGGACAGCAACTTCTCTGTCTCAAGGAAATTCATTATCATCGAACTGAGAATATGTTCGAGAATCCTGCAACAAACCGATGTTAAGGATATTGGTCTGTAATTTTGAGGATCCGTCCTTCTACCCTTCTTATATACAGGCGTCACCCGTGCTTTTATTCCTGTCGCTCGGGACTTTACGTTGGGCAAGAGATTCGCGATAAATGCAAGCTAAGTAAGGAGCCAATGCAGTAGAGTACTCTCTGTAAAACCGAATTGAATCCCATCAGGACCTGGCGATTTATTTATTTTCAACCCATTCAGCTGCTTCATAACCTCAGGGATGTCTGTCACTATGTCCCCCATACGGGAATCTGTACGAGACTCAAACGGCGGTATGTTTGTACGATCCTCCTGCGTGAAAGATTTCTCAAATGCCAAATTTAAAATTTCAGCTTTCGTTTTGCTGTCTTCCGTTGCCAGGCCAGACTGATCAGTGAGTGACTGGATGGAAGCCTTCGACCCGCTTACCGGTTTTACGTAAGACCAGAATTTCCTTGGGTTTTCAGCAAGATCTTTTGCTAAGGTATGACGGTGGTACTGGTTGTATGCTTCGTGCATCGCTCTTTTTACAGCAGCACGAATCTCTGCTAACTTTTGCCTGTCCTCATTCTCCCGATCTTTCTTGTACCGCGAGTGCAACTGTCTTTGCTTCCTGAGCATTCTCCGAATTGCGCTGTTGAACCACGGTGGGTCTTTTCCGTCCGTAACCCACTTTTTCGGCACATACTTGTCCAATGCGTGCTTTACAATGTGTTTAAAATTTGCCCACAATTCTTCCACGTCCATCGTACCGGAAGTAAATTAAGTCGATTCATTTACTAAGTGGGATGCTAACAACTGCTTATCTGCTCTCTCTAGTAAGAATACTCTCCTAGCCTTCTTGACCGAGTATTTAACTTTCGTAACCATAGTCATAATGACAGCATCATGACCACTAATCCCTGTCTCAACACTCACACCGTCGATGAGGTCTGGTCTGTTCGTGGCTACCAGATCTAAATTATTTCCATTACGTGTTGGCTGTCGATTTAGCTGCTCAAGACAGTTTTCGGATAATGTGTTCAAAAGTAATTCACACGACGGCTTGTCTGTACCACCTGCAATGAATCCATAGACATCCCAGTCTATACTAGGTAGTTTGAAGTCGCCTCTCAATAATATAGCATGATCCGGGTACTTCTGCGATACAGAGTGTAGACTCCCTTTGAATGGTTCTAGAACTGTCACGGTGGAACCTGGTGGCCGGTAATAACACCCAACAATTAACTCTATTTCTCCTAGACCTGTTAAACGTGTCCAGATAACTTCGCATTCACACTCTACTTCGACCTCAGTAGACACAATATTTGTATATGTTAGTAGATTTTTTTGTAGTTCTAATTTTATTGCCATCTTTTATCTCTGTGTTGTTGTGATTTTCAGTCCAAAGAATGGACTGCTGTAGCTTTCCACGTTAAACTATTCTGTGCAGGTCCCATCAGCTCCACATAGCTACTGCAATCTGCATTCCCTTAACCTGTTCACTGTAGCCAAACTTCGATCCCACTCCACAAATTTTCAACACCCGTCCTCCCTCCACACACACACACACACACACACACACACACACACACTTCACTCCATTAGCTAACCGACGACTTGTAGATGCCTCGGGATATGTCCTATAAACCGGTCCCTTCTTTCACTCATGATTTCCTTCATTACCTATCCGATCTGTGCACTTAGCCTTCAGTTTCCTTCTGCGACAACACATTTGAAAGGTTTCTGTTGTCTTTTTGTCTGAACTGTCTATAATTTCACGTTTCACTTCCGTATAAGGCTACACTCCAGACGGCATCCTTGCCCTTTAAACTATACTGCGACGGACACACACTCATTTATTTTACGATGATTCCTGGTCCTCACTACAAATGGCATATTAGACGTGTAATAGAACCGACCCACGCCCCCGTTTCACAACTAACATACTTGAATCGTGCGATAAGCAATAATATCTCTGTTATTGAAAGCCTCCAGTCCTGCAACATTCTTCACTTTATCTCCTGGATACCGCACAATAGCAGCAGTCACCCATCCATCACCATGTTGATTTGCATCGGTATTCTCCACTGTAAAGAACACATCCGACAAAAACGGAAGACCCTTGAGCAACAACTGCTCAGGATCACTACTGTATTGTCAATAACCCTATAGACAGTCAGGCGTGAACGCCTATATCTCCTCCCGTAACGTGGCACCTGGGTTCGCCGTCCAGTAGTGTTGCACATGCAACTGCACGACGACTGACACCGTCGTTCCAGATGGATTACTCACATAGCTGCCGCTTGTCTCTAAGCGCACCTTCCGCTGCACGCGTCCTATCACTTCCGGTATTCGGTATTTTTTGACCCGACCGTGCCTAGGAAAACTAGGACACGGCGTGGCAGCCAACTTAGGCGGCTGCGGGACTCACAGAAGTGCCTCACGCAGATAGCATTCCGGGGTGCCCCTGAGAGCTACAGCACCGAGAAGAATCGCTTCTCGGCTTTGGGCAGGATCGACGTGTAGTTTTTGTAGTGACCTTGAGTAGTTTGTTGGAGCGTATGTTGTTCTTCAAATGCCTTCCGTGTTTGTCGAGTGGAGAATACCGATGCTAATCAACATGGTTATGGATGGATGACAGCAGCTATTGTGCGGTATCCAGTAGATAAAGTGAAGAACGTTGCAAGACCGGAGGCTTTCAATAGCAGAGGTATTATTATTGCTTATCACTCTATTCAATCTGTATATTGAGCAAGCAGTAAAGGAAACAAAAGAAAAATTTGGAGTAGGAATTAAAATATACGGAGAAGAAATAAAAACTTCGAGGTTCGCCGATGACATTATAATTCTGTCAAAGACAGGAAAGGACCTGGAAGAGCAGCTGAACGGAATGGACAGTGTCTTGAAAGGGGGATATAAGATGAACATCAACAAAAGCAAAACGAGAATAATGGAATGTAGTCGAATTAAGTCGGGTGATGCTGCGGGAATTAGATTAGGAAATGAGACACTTAAAGTAGTAAATGGGTATTGCTATTTGGGGAGCAAAATAACTGATGATGGTCGAAGTAGAGAGGATATAAAGCGTATACTGGCAATGGCAAGGAAAGAATTTCTGAAGAAGAGAAATTTGTTAACATCGAGTATAGATTTAAGTGTCAGGAGGTCGTTTCTGAAAGTTTTGCATGGAGTGTGGCCATGTATGGGAGTGAAACATGGATGATAAATAGTTTAGACAAGAAGAGAATAGAAGCTTTCGAAATGCGGTGCTGAAGATTAGATGGGTAGATCACATAACTAATGAGGAGGTAATGAATAGAATTGGAGAGAAGAGAAATTTGTGGCACAACTTGACTAGAAGAAGGGATCGGTTGGTAGGGGATATTCTGAGGCATCAAGGGATCACCAATTTAGTATTGGAGGGCAGCGTGGAGGGTAAAAATGGTAGAGGGAGAGCAAGAGATGAATACACTAAGCAGATTCAGAAGGACGTAGGTTGCAGTAAGTACTGGGAGCTGAAGAAGCTTGCACAGGATAGAGTAGCATGGAGAGCTGCATCAAACCAGTCTCAGGACTGAAGACCACAACAATAACATCATTATTGTATTAGCACTCAGTCCAGTCACATTATTGTGGCCATCGTCTATGTTCAACGTCAACATACCATAACCCCTCACAGATGCCAGGTGGCAGTGAAAGAATGTAAAGTGTGTCGTGGGAATGCGGAAAACAGTGCATTCGTTTCCATAACGCAGAATTTACGTGACATCCAAAACGGCATAATCAAAGGCCATCGGTTCTCTCTTCCCACGCCCGGGTTCCCGGGTTCGATTCCCGGCGGGGTCAAGGATTTTCTCTGCCTCGTGATGGCTGGGTGTTGCGTGCTGTCCTTAGGTTAGTTAGGTTTAAGTAGTTCTAAGTTCTAGGGGACTGATGACCGTAGCAGTTAAGTCCCATATTGCTCAGAGCCATTTTGATCCAAAGGCCATCGGGTCAAGGGTGGAAACGTTTCCGAAAGGGCTAAGTCTTTAAACTGTTCACTTACCGTCGTGGTTAAAGTATACCACGCATGACAAAATGGCGCTATCCAAAACTTGCGCCACGGTAATTGGGATACACCACGGGCCGTAGATGACAGGGGTGAGCGACGGCTGGGGATGTGTGTACGAGGGAGTAGATGAGCAGCTGCTGAACAATTGACCGCCCAGATGAAACAAGGGGCTACCAAGAGTGTCTCCTCAACGACCGTTCAGCGTACGTTGCTGCGTATTGGCTGCCACAGTAGGGGCCTGGTTCATTCACTTGTGGTGACGTGATGACTGCTGTTCATCACGCTTCACGATTCGTCGCACAGCCCTACAACAATCGTCTGGAGGGTCCAGGCCGTAGGTGGGAGCGTTATGATCTGGGAAATGTTTTCTTGGCATTCTCTAGGTGATCTTGTCATTCTGGAAGGGACAATGGATCAAAATTAGTGTGCAACCATCCTTGGAGATAATGTCTCCTCCTAAATGCAGCCAATTATTTTTTCCTCGGCATGACGGCATCTCCAAAGCACGACAATGAAACGTGCTAACCAGCTCGCAGTGTACGTGCCTGGTTGGAAGAGCACCAAATTGAATTTATCGTTCTCCTCTGGTCACAAAACTCTACAGTTTAAACCCAATCGAGTATATACGGGATCACCTCGATTGGGCTGCTCACACCGTGGTTCCTCTGCCGAGGAGCCTAGCACACCTGGTAGTGGCACTGGCGTCGCAGTTGTTCCTCTCACCTGTTGGCACTTTCCAGCTCTCTCCTGCACGTCCGTGCAGCAAAAGGTAGGTAATCAGACTTGTCGCTAGTGCCACTGGACCGTGTGTCAGTAGCAGAAGTAGCTGTTGTTGTTGTTGTTGTGGTATTGGTGATAGTGTATGCATTACAGTGCCATACTGTCAGGTGAGCTCTTAGAAGCTTCAGACATTCATATTAAGTTCTCAGTATTTTTATGCTTTCTGAAGTGCCACAATCTGGTGGCACGTCACGGAAGTCTGATTCGCCTAAACCTATCACGCATCATCATGTGATAGTGTTCAGGGATGTAATTTTTTGTATGTTATTAATTTTCTGTATTTATTTGATTGTTGTAGGTGACGTATTGATGCTGCCACCCTCCCCCCTACTCCCCCACCCCACCCCGCCAAGTAGGGCGGTGCGCGCCATCTACACTCTTGCTCATAAATTAAGGATAATTGCAGAATGTGGTGCCACACAACGTGGCACTTCACAAAACTGGCGTTAATAAAAAATGTTCAGAAGTGTGTGAAATCCTATGGGACTTAGCTGCTAAGATCATTAGTCCCTAAGCTTACAAACTACTTAACCTAAATTATCCTAAGGACAAACACACACACACCCATGCCCGAGGGAGGACTCGAACCTCCTTGGGACTAGCCGCACAGTCCATGACTGCAGCGCCCCTGACCACTCGGCTAATACCGCGAGGCCTGGCGTTAATAGCATAGGCACATAGTGAACATTCACGACAGAGATCTGTAAGTTCACGCTATTGGTGATAAGTTGAAAAAACAGTCCCGAAACACATGTGCTACAAAACGCCACTGCTTCCTGCGTATGTACCCCGACATCAATACGGGATATGATCACCATGCACACGTACACAGGCCGCACAACGGGTTGGCCTACTCCGAAACAGGTGGTCGAGCAGCTGCTGGGGTATAGCCTCCCATTCTTGCACCAGTGCCTGTCGGAGCACCTGAAGTGTCTTAGGGGTTTGAAGACGTGCAGCGATACGTCGACCGAGAGCACCCCAGACGTGTTCGAAGGGGTTTAGGTTTGGAGAACAGGCAGGCCACTTCATTCGCCTGATATCTTCTGTTTCAAGATACTCCTCCACGATGGCAGCTCGGTGGGGCCGTGCGTTATCATCCATCAGGAGGAAGGTGGGACCCACTGTACACCTGAGAAGGCGGACATACTGGTGAAAAATGATGTCCCGATACACCTGACCTGTTACAGTTCCTCTGTCAAGGACAATTAAGGGTGTACGTACACCAATCATAATCCCACCCCACACCATCAAACCACGACCTCCATATAGGTCCCTTTCAAGGACATTAAGGGGTTGGTATCTGGTTCCTGGTTCGCGCAAGAGGAAAACCCGGCGAGAATCACTGTTCAGATTATACCTGGACTCGTCCGTGAACATAACCTGGGATCACTGTTCCAATGACCATGTACTGTGTTCTTGACACCAGGCTTTAAGGGCTCTCCTGTGACCAGGGGTCAGTGGAATGCACCCTGCAGGTCTCTTGGCGGATAAACTACGTCTGTTCAGTCGTCTGTTGACTGTGTCTGGAGACAACTGTTCCAGTGGCTGCAGTAAGGTCCCGAGCAAGGCTACCTGCAGTACTTCGTGGCCGTCTACGGGCACTTAATGGTGAGATATCGGTCTTCTTGTGGTGTTTTACACTGTGGAAGTCCCGTACTGTAGCGCCTGGACACGTTTCCTGTCTGCTGGAATCGTTGCCACAATCTTGAGATCACACTTTGTGGCACACGGAGGGCCCGTGCTACGACCTGCTGTGTTTGACCAGCCTCCAGTCGGCCTAGTATTCTACCCCTCATAACGTCATCAAAATGTGTTCTTTGAGCCATTTTCAACACACAGTCACCATTAGCACGTCTGAAAACGTCTGCACACTTACTCGCTGCGCCATACTCTGACATGCACCAACACATCTCTGTGTATGTGGACTGCTGCCAACGCCACCGTGCGACGACCGCAGGTCAAATACACCGCATGGACATGCCCTGAGGTGATCTACGATACGAATATTGTTAAAAGGAATGTTAACGCCAATATTTTTTCAGTTTCATTATTCTGAATAGATTTATAATGCCAATAGAGGGAGGACCATTTTTAATGGTCCACGAGTAGGATCACCGAACTCATCGTTAATTGAGTGGGAGGGCTAAATACTCGTTGGAGACGCGGTCGTATTACACTACTGCCCATTAAAATTGCACCAAGAAGAAATGCAGATGATAAACGGGTATTCATTGGACAAATATATTATACTGGAACTGACACGTGATTACATTTTCACTCAATTTGCGTGCGTAGATCCTGAGAAATCAGTACCCAGAACAACCACCTCTGGCTGTCATAACGGCCTTGATACGCCTGGACATTGAGTCAAACAGAACTTGGTTGGCGTGTACAAATACAGCTGCCCATGCAGCTTCAGTACGATACCACAGTTCATCAAGAGTAGTGACTGGCGTATTGTGACAAGCCAGTTGCTCGGCCACCATTGACCAGACGTTTTCAGTTGGTGAGAGATCTGGAGAATGTGCTGGCCAGGGCAGCAGTCGAACATTTTCAGTATCCAGAAACGTCCGTACAGGACCTGCAACATGCGGTCGTGCATTATCCTGCTAAAATGTAGGGTTCCGCAGGGATCGAATGAAGAGTGGATCCACAGGTCGTAAAACATCTGAAATGTAACGTCCGCTTTTAAAAGTGCCGTCAATGCGAACAAGAGGTGACCGAGATGTGTAACCAATGGCACCCCATACCATCACGCCGCGTGATACGCCAGTATGGCGATGACGAATAGACGCTTCCAATGTGCGGTCACCGCGATGTCACAAAATATGGATGCGACCATCGTGATGATGTAAACAGAACCTGGACTCATCCGAAAAAATGACGTTTTGCCATTCACGCAACCAAGTTCGTCGTTGAGTACACCATCGCAGGCGCTCCGTCTGTGATGCAGCGTCAAGGGTAACCGCAGTCACGGTCTCCGAGCTGATAGTCCATGCTGCTGCAGACGTCGTCGAAGTGTTCGTGCAGATGGGTGTTGTCTTGCAAACGTCCCCATCTGTTGACTCAGGGATCGAGACGTGGGTGCACGATCCGTTACAGCGATGCGGATAAGATGCCTGTCATCTCGACTGCTAGTGATACGAGGCCTTTGGGATCCAGCACGGAATTCTGTATTACCCTCCTGAACCCAGCGATTCCATTATCTGCTAACAGTCATTGGATCTCGACCAACGCGAGCAGCAACGTCGCGATACGGTAAACCGCAATCGCGATAGGCTACAATCCGACCTTAATCAAAGTCGGAAACGTGATGGTACGCATTTCTCCTCCTTACATGAGCCATCACAACAACGTTTCAACAGGCAACGCCGGTGTACTGCTGTTTGTGTGTGAGAAATCGATTGGAAACTTTCCTCATGTCAGCACGTTGTAGGTGTCGCCACCGGCGCCAGCCTTGTGTGAATGCTCTGAAAAGCAAATTATTTGCATATCACAGCATCTTCTCCCTGTCGGTTAAATTTCACGTCTGTAGCACGTCATCTTTGTGGTGTAGCAATTTTAATGGCCAGTTGTGTATTTCACGATGGGAAAGTCAAATGTTTGACCTGACATTTGGCGCTATCGCAGAAAGGATTTATTCGGGGCCTAGTTCTTGTTAAATTAGTATCTAGGTTTCCTACACGATTTTTTGTTGTTTTTGTAGGTGGTCGCAATTTGCAGTATTGCGACAATAATATATCGCGTTCAGAGCGGTTTTACGTCAGGTAGCATCTCATGTTGGGTGGTTAGTAACCAGTCGACTTAACGGACTTACTTGTCTATTGGTAGCTTACATCCGCAGTAGTAATGAAACCTGACAGTGGTTCGAGAATTTGATACTTACCAAACAGTGAACAAGATACCCAACTCTGTAGGAAAAGGTTAATATAATGATTCCTTTATTCAAACCCTTCACTGAAAAATTATAGCGTCATAATTTTCTTCAAGAAAAATCTGTGTCTAGAGGGCAAACTTTTATACAATCTTAGTGGAGGGAGGACGGGGGGAGGTCCAGTTAAATAGAAGCCAACGTCGGAGGTGATCAAATTTTGTTGAAATACTTTCAGATATAAAAAAAGTCGCAGTGCGAATGTCGCTTTATTTTCTAATAAGCGCGTTTGTTAGCAATACTTAGTGGGGAAAACTGGTCCACGCACTCCGACGTATGCAGTAGTTCGTGTTTCATTAATAAATATTATCTGTGGTGCCTGAAATCAAAATAAGACCCGGCTTAGGATTTTACCCCCAGTTAACTTAAGTAAAGAAATAGTAATAAAAGCATAAAGAAGAAAGAAAATTCTTGCTTTAAAGAAAGACAAAAAAGCAATATAAGAAAACTACTTTGTACTGAAGAAAAAAAGCACAGTTTTGTTCTTCATCATTTTACATTTAGATATTACGTAGATAAGGTATATTTCAGGGAGTCAATTTAATTTTGATAAAATATTCTTACAAGGAAAAAAAAACATTCCAAAGGTATTAGAGGGTTATTAAAAATGTTAAGAGTGCGTCAGTAATTTGATATTGAGAGCTTCCATATTCTTTACACCGTCAAAAGTCCCCTTAGAAAAATTAATGAATTACTGTGCTGATAAACCCCTTACGTTATTTGCTTTTCAAACAGCTGAGCAGAACTGAACATACTCAGACATTTCGCATTTCGCTCTTCACCTTTTCTGATCAACACTAAACTGACACACAATATTTTTTAGCGCAGCGCAATCTGACTTTTAATAATCCCTACAAAAGAATGGCCCAGACTAACAATAACCTATACCTTTCATGAATCACTTACCTCACAAAAATCTTCATTACCCGAACTACTGCAATACAGCGAGCGCCAATACTGCCAGCTAAATAAACGATTCAAACTACTGAAGGCACTAATTACTGATAGGCATAGTTAGCAAAAGAAAAAGATTTTGATACAGAACAAACAATGTATTTACCTTAATAGTGTTCAAAAATCATTATATATATATATATATATATATATATAAGTACATGACATCCATTATTACAAATGTACTGTTTCTGATGGACACACGTCCAGATCATCCGCTCTCAAAAATCCGGCATCTCGCTTCCCCACATCCACCACTGCTGGCGGCTCACCTCCAACTGCACAACGCTACGCTCTGTTAACAGCCAACTGCCCAACGCTACACTGGCGAGTATTACAACAATGCCAACCAGCCACAGACTGCACACAGTACAGCTAGTGATTTTCATACAGAGCGCTACGTGGCGGCGGCGTTACCAGTATAAGAACCTAAACAGCCTACTTACAACCGGCCACATAAACCGCAGCCGGTCCTTGGCTTCACTCAGTCTAGCCTTCCACACCTTCCTGTCAACTGCATCTTCATCTCCCCGACCAATATCTGCATATCTCCCATCATCCCTTCATCTCGCTCTCAGCCGTCCTAGCGTTCTCCAACCTTCGGCTTCTCCATCCTCTACTGCCTTTATTAACGTGTTGTCCCTTCTCCTCCTCAAATGTCCGTACCACCTGAGATTTTTAGTTCTCACACTCGCTACGATGTCAGGTAGTGTGTATAACTGGGTCTCCGTTTTTCCTTATTCTCTACTGTTCATTTTATTTCACTGGTCTGTATATTTTTCTCAGCACTTTATTTTCAAAAGTGACGAGTTTTGTCTCCGTTTTTTTTTTCTCTCTTTTGTCAGGGACTATGTCTCGCTTGCGTAGCACACCATTGGTTACATGATGACCTGATATTATATTCTTATTTTTGCCTGTCTGAATACTAACTTAGATCTAGACGATGTTATGTATAGCTCCTAGTAGTTCCTGTGCTGTCTCCTTTATAGCTATTATTATCTTGTTCCGTTTTTTATTGATATCTTCACCTCCTTTCCTATTGCTTTCTTTCTCTAATTCTGTGAATCTATTTCTAAGCTTAATCTTAAACTTTTTATTCACCTCCTCTTCTTTTAGCCTACTCACATCTACTCTTTTCGTTTTTTTCCACTGTTTCTCGTACATGAATGTTTTTGTAATGATTGTTTCATCTTTATTAGCACAATAGAATAAGCTGATGCCACCTCAGCCCCTATCATTGTACTGACATCTGTTACTACCTACCTTCTTATGTTATTTCTCTGCCAACATGAGGTCTGTTTGGTGCCTAGGTAGCCCATACAGTGAAGTCCATGTTGCTTCACGTATGTCTTTATGGGGAAATAATGTACTGACTATTTTCATGTTTCTAGCTGTGGCGAAGTTGATGAACCTTATACCATTAACATTGAGTCAGTGTGCAAGTTAAACATATCTATATGTGGTTTCCGTTGGTGTAATTGTCTTATTTCGGCAATTAAGTTCCATAGCGCAATTTTGATGTAATGAGCTAATCTGGAACACATCTTGTCTAAGTGTCATAGAATTCGTCTTTTATGTCTTCCTCCTTGTCCTCAGTTGGGACATGGACACTTACTAATCAGAGGTTTCTATATTTACCTTTGATTCTGATATGGCATATGTATGCCTTACTCAGGCCATCTTGCACTCCGTTAGTTCTTCATCAAGTATCTTTTTCTGGCCTTTAGCTTACAGTGTTCCTAAATCCCACGTTTGTATTCGTAATTCTTTCTTCGTAAGCTAGGGTCGTTTTCCGTAACTTCCATTCCAAAGCAAGGATGGGTGTGAATGTATCGGAACCCTACACTTTTTTACGATGTTGAACGGTTAGTCCAACGATTAACCCCTCCCACTTTATTCGGGACTGAGACTGACTGGAAGGCTGTCTTGCTCCCAGGCGTGGTTGGTTGCTTGAGAGCTTTAAGGCAAAATCGCTGAGACTATTTAGTTTATGCTAAAGTCATCAGTGCTTGATAAGTAAAAGAAACTGAAAAGGAATGTTCATCACCGAAAGCAAAAGAAAGAAAAATCATAAATAAAGGAATAATTTAATAAGATAACAAATTATTAACGTTTATATACGGTTATATCGCTGAAGCTAGCCTTTGTTGGTTTCAGTTGCTAAATAACTTTGAATACGATCAACACAGACAGCGAAATAAAATTGTACTTGGATGAAAATATCCTGAATTCTTGTGGTAAATATGTAGTAATGTAATTTATTTGGCTGCTGAAGACATAGCGTATCAGGATGCGATGAGAGTACAATTCTGTTTTCCTTTATGTAGTCAGCGATATCATCGTTCTCTGTGTATTGAAGGCAGCTTTATACTAAACTGATACAATTTAAAAAGGTGCTTGAAGTAATACCAAAGAGAGTATCGTTTTTTACGTTAAATTTTGCAGTTAGGTGAGCCATAACTAGACAAGAAGGAAACTTACGAGAACAAACATACTTTGATTTAGTATTAAAATCAGTGAATCATATGTAATGGTAATATTAGCAGTCTTATCACGGAGGAATGCTTACTGAATACTGCACTCGGTAACTACACGTTGTTACCTATTTATAAAAGAAGGCACTAGAATTCACTAGATTATAATTACTTAAGTTTGAAGTTATTTATTGAGTACGAGTAACTGTAGGGAATGATTCCCTTCGTTAAGTTTGTAAGCATAGTTTCTGACAGAAAATAGAGAGTATACAGAGTGGAAAGCCGAGTAAACATGAAGCGATAGCTGTTTACTACTATTATTTGAAATGGACATCCTTGCGAAACGGAACTAATCCAAACTTACTCGAAAGGAAACGCTAATGGAACAAGGAGTGATAAATGTTAAGTTGAAAACTTATCAAATGGTGCAAATGGCTCTGAGCACATCCGAGGTCATCAGTTCCCTAGAACTTAGAACTACTTAAACCTAACTAACCTAAGGGCATCAGACACATATATCCCCGAGGTGGCATTCGAACCTGCGACCGTAGCGGTTGTGCGGTTCCAGAATGAAGCCCCTAAAACAGCTCGGCCATACCGGCCGGCGAAAACTTATCAGATAAGCTTTTAAATTAATTACTGTTCATACGTGCAAGCTGTAAACTGCCTCTGCTTTCAGATTCAGATGACAGTGAAACTACTTTGGTTTGTAAATATTGGTTCTTTCCTTGCAGCATTTTTATTTTACTCATCATTTTTTTTCTTTTCTGGAACCGAACTAATACATCAGCTGCGCTTCCAAGAGAAACAGCTGTTGTGGAACACCCTACAGGAATTTCAAGGTATGCTTCATTGCTAGAATTTTCATTCATTCTTTTAAGTGGAAAGTAGAATAAAGAAATTACTTTAAATGAAGCTAGTAAGTTGATTAAAATGTTGTTGTTGTTGTTGTGGTCTTCAGTCCTGAGACTGGCTTGATGCAGCTCTCCATGCTACTCTATCCTGTGCAAGCTTCTTCATCTACCAGTACTGACTACAACCTACATCTTTCTGAATCTGCTTAGTGTATTCATCTCTTGGTCTCCCTCTACGATTTTTACCCTCCACGCTGCCCTCCAATACTAAATTTGTGATCCATTGACGCCTCAGAACATGTCCTACCAACCGGTCCCTTCTTCTTGTCTAGTTGTGCCACAAACTCCTCTTCTCCTCAATTCTATTCAATATTTCCTCATTAGTTATGTGATCTACCGATCTAATCTTCAGCATTATTTTGTAGCACCACATTTCAAAAGCTTCTATTCTCTTTTTGTCCAAACTATTTTTAAACCTCCATGTTTCACTTCCATACATGGCTACATTCCATACAAATACTTTCAGAAACGACTTCCTGACACTTAAATCTGTACTCGATGTTAACAAATTTCTCTTCTTCAGAAACGCTTTCCTTGCCATTGCCAGTCTACATTTTATATCCTCTCTACTTCTAACATCATCAGTTATTTTGCTCCCCAAATAGCAAAACTCCTTTACTACCTTAAGTGTCTCATTTCCTAATCTAATTCCCTCAGCATCACCCGACTTAATTTGAGTACATTCCAGTATCCTCGTTTTGCTTTTGTTAATGTTCATCTTATATCCGCCTTTCAAGACACTGTCCATTCCATTTAACTGCTCTTCCAGGTCCTTTGCTGTCTCTGACAGAATTACAATGTCATCGGCGAACTTCAAAGTTTTTATTTCTTCTCCATGGATTTTAATACCTACTCCGAAATTTTCTTTTGTTTTCTTTACTGCTTGCTCAATATACAGATTGAATAACATCGGGGAGAGACTACAACCCTGTCTCACTCCCTTCCCAACCACTGCTTCTCTTTCATGCCCCTCGACTCTTATAACTGCCATCTGGTTTCTGTACAAATTGTAAATAGCCTTTCGCTCCCTGTATTTTACTCCTGCCACCTTTAGAATTTGAAAGAGAGTATTCCAGTCAACATTGTCAAAAGCTTTCTCTAAGTTTATAACTGCTAGAAACGTAGGTTTGCCTTTCCTTAATCTATTTTCTAAGATAAGTCGTAGGGTCAGTATTGCCTCACGTGTTCCAACATTTCTACGCAATCCAAACTGATATCCCCGAGGTTGGCTTCTACCAGTTTTTCCATCCGTCTGTAATGAATTCGCGTTAGTATTTTGCAGCTATGACTTATTAAACTGATAGTTCGGTAATTTTCACATCTGTCAACAACTGCTTTCTTTGGGATTAGAATTATTATATTATTCTTGAAGTCTGAGGGTATTTCGCTTGTCTCATACATCTTGCTCGCCAGATGGTAGAGTTTTGTCAGCACTGGCTCTCCCAAGGCCGTAAGTAGTTGCAATGGAATGTCTACTCCAGTGGCTTTGTTTCGACTCAGGTCTTTCAGTGCTCTGTCAAACTCTTCACGCAGTATTATATCTCCCATTTCATCTTCATCTACATCCTCTTCCATTTCCATAAAATTGTCCTCAAGTACATCGCCCTTGTATAGACCCTCTATATACTCCTTCCACCTTTCTGCTTTCCCTTCTTTGCTTAGAACTGGGTTTCCATCTGAGCTCTTGATATTCATTCAAGTGGTTCTCTTTTCTCCAAAGGTCTCTTTAATTTTCCTGTAGGCAGTATCAGTCTTATCCCTAGAGAGATAAGTCTCTATATCCTTACATTTGTCCTCTAGCCATCCCTGCTTAGCCATTTTGCACTTAATTGTAATGTAATTTACACAAATGTTTTAAATTAGGCGCATATCTAGAAGTTCGCTCTAACATATTACTAATATGAATCACATTTGTTTAGTAAATGACGTTTGATGAGTATCGTACAGAAACTTTTGTCCAACTTTGCCCTATATGTGTTTAGCTTTTACATTATGTAAATGTTGGTGTAGAATGTCTTTCCCTTTATCATCTTCTTCCAGCAATAAGTACTACAATAAATCACGATCACCAGGCTCAGAAACGTGTATTTACATCCACGAACTGTTCACGACTGTTTTTACGTTACGTATGACCCCAGAAAGTGTAAATCATCAGCTGCAAAGTAATGAAAACATCCAATTTTACATATGAAATTCTCGTGTACAGCTTACAACTGCCTCCTGATGAATTATCTGCAATTACAAAGTTTGTTTGCCTTTCCTTTTCGTGCCTTTTCTGAA
Organism: Schistocerca cancellata; assembly: GCF_023864275.1. Taxonomy (NCBI): domain Eukaryota; kingdom Metazoa; phylum Arthropoda; class Insecta; order Orthoptera; family Acrididae; genus Schistocerca; species Schistocerca cancellata. The sequence goes on along the minus strand of NC_064626.1, from coordinate 1,136,977,087 downwards.
AGTATTAATAGATACGATATATTAAATATTATTTCCGTTGATCTGGCTTACGAGATGTGTTACCACAAATGGCTCACCCCTCGCCCGAGCCACACCACAAATGCTATTTTCCTTTAAACGCCTGGCCATGTTGCGTTTCGACATCCGTCCCTTTTATTTTTGGCCAAGCCCTTCATATACCATAAATGTCGACGAAATGAGTGATGACAAGAAAGCGCGGTCCCCTTGTAAGTTGCAGGCTACTGGAGCTTCGCGCGCACAGGCGGCGCGCTCAAAGGAAATACTCTGACTTCTGTTTTTTCTACACTGAGTGAGCCTGGCCTTCCTGCACACCTCAAATACAATTAAGACACGTTAGCTACATTACGTATACAGTAAGGTGCACTTACCATGAACCAAATGTAAAGCAGCCAGCGACCACATCTTTAACTGCAGACCTTTCAACTTTTGTGTTACAGTGTACTTGGAAATTAAGTATCACAGTAACTATCACGATAACGAAAAAATAGACGCTTCATCATCAAGTTGTGATATGAGACTGTAAGACATGAAAGAAAGAAATTTTATGAGCCAATTATTTTCCTCAGGATCGAATGAGATATACACTACTAGCCATTAAAATTGCTACACCACGAAGATGACGTGCTACAGACGCGAAATTTAACCGACAGGAAGAAGATGCTGTGATATGCAAATGATTAGCTTTTCAGAGCATTCACACAAGGTTGGCGCCGGTGGCGACACCTACAACGTGCTAACATGAGGAAAGTTTCCAACCGGTTTCTCATACACAAACAGCAGTTGACCGGCGTTGCCTGGTGCAACTTCGTTGTGATGGCTCGTGTAAGGAGGAGAAATGCGAACCATCACGTTTCCGACTTTGATTAAGGTCGGATTGTAGCCTATCGCGATTGCGGTTTATCGTATCGCGACATTGCTACTCGAGTTGGTCTAGATCCAATGACTCTTAGCAGAATATGGAATCGGTGGGTTCAGGAGGGTAATATGGAACGCCGTGCTAGATCTCAATGGCCTCGTATCACTAGCAGTCGAGATGCAGCCATGCCTCGGTCCCTGAGTCAACAGATGGGGACGTTTGCAAGACAACACCCATCTGCACGAACAGTTCGACGACGTTTGCAGCAGCATGGACTATCAGCTCGGAGACCATGGTTGCGGTTACCCTTGACGCTGCATCACAGACAGGAGCGCCTGCGATGGTGTACTCAACGACGAATCTGGGTGCACGAATGGCAAAACGTCAATTTTTCGGATGAATCCAGGTTCTGTTTACAGAAACATGATGGTCGCATCCGTGTTTGGCGACATCGTGGTGAATGCCTATTGGAAGCGTGTATTCGTCATCGTCATACTGGCGTATGACCCGGCAATGATGGTATAGGATGCCATTGGTTACACGTCTCGGTCACCTCTTGTTCGCAGTGACGGCACTTTGAACAGTGGACGTTACATTTCAGATGTGTTACGACCCGTGGCTCTACCCTTCATTCGATCCCTGCGAAACCCTACATTTCAGCAGGATAATGCACGACCGCATGTTGAACGTCCTGTATGGGCCTTTCTGGATACAGCAAATGTTCGACTGCTGCCCTGGCCAGCACATTCTGCAGATCTTTTACCAACTGAAAACGTCTGGTCAATGGTGGCCGAGCAACTGGCTCGTCACAATACGCCAGTCACTACTCTTGATGAACTGTGGTACCGTGTTGAAGCTGCATGGGCAGCTGTACCTGTACACGCCATCCAAGCTGTGTTTGACTCAATGCCCAGGCGTATCAAGGCCGTTATTACGGCCATAGGTGACTGTTCTGGGTATAGATTTCTCAGGATCTATGCACCCAAATTGCGTGGAAATGTAATCACATGTCAGTTCCAGTATAATATATTTGTCCAATGAATACCCGTTTATCATCTGCATTTCTTCTTGGTGTAGTAATTTTAATGGCCAGTAGTGTATTATACACAGAAATGAAGAAGACGCAAGTCGTTTTTAATTTATTATAGGAAATGGATAAACTGTACTGAAAAACTAACGACAGGAATTGATGCAGTTTTGCTTCATTTACATACAGTTTAATGAGTTTCTATTGCTTCCAGCAAGAAAATCGGAAAGCTCATTTTTCTCGTGTAGGCTACCGCTATCAGCCACTTCTTGGAAATCGCTTTTTTCTTTCCTGTGCGGTCTTTTCTCTTACTGCTGCTCATTATGATGAATCCTGCCTAGTCGTCGAATACGGGGTGTCTAGGAAACCTGCTTTCTCGGATCGCTAGACACACAGTTCAATCGAATCGTATTAATGGGTTTTATTACGAAAAGTGATTGACAATACTTAACTTTGTATTAACTGATGCGTCACAAGCAAAAGGCGACAGGCAGAATAAATTGTCTCTTCAGTATATGCAATTCTTGAGTCGCTGGTCTTGAAGCGCCTTATGTTGATGCTGCACTAGACGGGCCGCGATCAGTCGGCCGGGGCGCTTATGTCTTCTTCGCATAGAGGCGGTTGCTGTCGCGTTGTCGTCCTGGAGAGGGCTCCGTCAACGTGCTGTAGATTGACGTCATCTTCACAGCCCCCTGTGCTCTGACGCTCCCGACTGGCACGTCGGCGCTTGACTTTACGCCGTAACACATTATATGTTTCTAACTTTTACAGTGCACGAAACAACTGTTTACTTGTAGGCTAACCCAGCAGGTAACATGCACAATAAATAAAATAAGCAAAACGTGTCAGCTGTTTACTCGGTTTCAATACGACAGATATTGCCCAGATGCACTAAATTTTGGCGCGTGGGTTTAAGTTGAGTTTTAATGCTGTACCGTCTCTATTCTGTGCTTTTTGTTTTAGACTGAAGTAAAGACATCGCTCGGTGGGCGAAGTTGGTTGTTTGTGAAATAAGTGTCTTTATGACACCCAAAAAATATGGTATAAAGGAGTGCATACTTAGAATGTAAACTACACACTTATAAGATAATATAAACTAGTTTCATTTTGCGCGAGCCATGTTTAAAACTAGCCGACACACCCGAAACTGGTTTGTTCTGAAGAGTTTAAACAGTAATCGGATAGTGATACCTAAACAAAGTAGACACGTTGATCAGTCTAGTGTCAACCAATGCTATGTATTTGTGCTAGGGTGTGGGGTCCGCGTGCAGTAGATCAGCGCTAATGATCTGCGAAACGTCGGAAACAGAGTAGTTAGTCAACCCCTAGTGAGCCTTCATTTTTGAATTACTTACGCATTTATCGGCACCTACAAGGTATCCGACGACTTCCTGATATTAAAAGTATAACTATTGGCTAATCCTTCCTGTCATTTCACAATACGTTCACCATCTAGAAAGGTAGAAAGAAAGGCATCTTGTGGTTTTCATGACACACATAATTTTATGTTTATGTGACTTCACAACAATCAACCAATATCGCTCTACTCATGTAGAGAAAGTTGATATGATTAGCTCGTTTCTCTTAATGAAGATCACTAAAGATTTTAACTTTAATTTTCACCTTCATCTATTCGTATTACTTAATGGTACAAAAAATTATTCTCTGAGGTGCAAAAAACAAATAAAAGAGCAAGGCACTGAATATCCTGTGATTATCTTGATTAAGATTATCTGATGTATCTCTCTTCAGAAATACTGTTCACTCTTGTTCACATCAGTATCTAAATGGAGTATTGTGGCTGAGAAACCAAGCAGCAATACTTTTTCTTGACACTTCTGACACCAGTACCTATCTATTACTATTTATTATGTCATAAGTTTTTTCTGTGAACATCAGTTAAGAATTACCTTTAGTTGCATGTATTATGTATAACATACCCCAGCAATAAGTATTGAAATGGGTTTACATAACCGAAATATGACATCGAAAATATTATTGTTGGAATGTATCAGTTGGCTCTAACAATATATAAATTTGTAAATTTAAAAGTTTTGTATAAATAAATACACTATATGCTGACATTCTAACAAAAACCTATTGAACAACACAGAAGATGTGCACTTATCTATACAAATTAAGAGAAAAGTGTGGCTGAATGCTTAAATATAAGAGTAAGAGGGAAGAGGCTGCCATGTGTGTCCTTCATGAAGACAAAAGAATTATTGGAATCTAAATTTTCCATGACAACAGATGGAATCAGAAATTTAATAGTTGGTTATAAAAGTGAAGATGAAAATATTAGCTATCCTGCAAGGTTTAATAGCCAAAACGGTGTCTAAAACAACGGAATGTGCTCATCGGAAAAATCACACAATTTTAAAAAGCTTTTGCATTTAAAACAAAAATTCCTTACCGGTATGAAACGACAATGTCATACAGCTTTTTTTTTCCAAAATTAAAAAATAATCACAACAACAGAGGCGTAGGCAAATATAATGAACAAAGCTATAGACAAATGAGTCCAAACTATATTATTTATTTACTGTACAATCCATCAGAAAAAAATATGCATTAATTCTTTTCTTAAGAGACCACAAACTTTGATGTCCATACACACGCAATCAAAATTTAGATTTTTATAATGTAAAAATATCAGCGAGTTCACTCAAGTTCACTAAAATAATTTTTTATTAACATTACTGTAAAAATCTAGTGTCTTCATTTGTTTGTTGAACATCTACAAAGACCCAGCACAGTGCCTTGTTGAGATAGATTGAAAATATTAATTATTTCACACAATCTAAGTAGAGTTTCTTAGTATAAATTAATAAATTAGTAACAAAATTCGCAAATATGGGTAATATAAATTGATAACTAATATAATCGTGCATTAGAGGATTTGCTAAGATTAAGCACATTACAACATGCAGTGGATTTATGTCATATATTATGAAGGAAATCAGTGATGCTAAAGAAGAAACCACAGAATAACATAGTAATTCACATACGCAAAACAAGTCTATGGGAAAAGTGATAGATGCTCTTCAGACCTCTACTAAAGGTGCAGTCCTTTTTACTCAAGGCAGAAAATCCAAATTATTGTTGCTGAATACTTTCCCCAAATTAGTATATTAGCCCCAATGCCCGATTCTGCAGTGTTTTCCAAGAAACTTCAATAATGAGCAACGAATATTAGCATACATGAGACTGCCGTATCGTTTTGATGTATGCAGCAAGAAAATATTGGCATATAATTACCATCCGCTGAGAAAGTATTTAAAGTAACATATCGATATTTCATTTGTCATGTATCTTGTTTGGGAATTAAAGACGGCGGATTTCAATTAAAGTAAGACATGTGAATATATTTAATTCTGGTAAACCTGGTTTCATCTATCAAAAACTGGAAAAACAATATTCCAAGCTCAATACAGACATGTAAGGTATAGAATTCGTCTTAATTAAGAAATGGCAGCTCTCATTTGGAAAACTAAAACTTCTGCGTGTGGATTTCATTGATAATAGCACCATCTAGGAGGAAACACAGACCCCCACATAATGCCCACTATATGTGTGAACACATTTGTTAATTGATAACTTTTTTACATTATTCACAAAAAGGAGAGTCTAAGCATTTGAGATGTATTGTTGTAGAAGGATGCTGAAAAACTTGCTGAGTGATGGGATAATGAATGACGAGGTTGTCAGTAGGATAGTAGAGGAAAATAATGGAAAACACTAACACCAATAAGGAATATGACGTGAAATATGTTGAGATATCAGAAAATAGCTTGTAAGGTACTGGATGGAACTGTAGACATAAAAAATTGTAAATTGGAAGATATACATTAAATAATAGAGCCCAATGGAGGCAAGTGCTACTCTGAGAAAAAGAGATTTACTTAGGAGAGGAAATCGATATGGGAAACATAAAATCAGTCAAAAGCGAGATGATGCAAAACTAAAGCAGAGTTAAACATCTCACAAAGTACGTTCCTCTATAAATAGTCACCCTACAGACATATTTAAATAATAAATAAGTATCTTGTAAATCATTTTAGTCTATATTGTTATACTGTATCATACACATGGTTCATAAAAAATTGAGTTACATAAAACTTAAAAAATTAAATAAATTGAATTAAGTAAAAAACTGAAAAATTAGATAAATTGTAGTGTATTAAGTTCCACAAAAGGAGCTAAATTCAGTCAGAAATAGCAAGTAATCTATCAAACAGTGTGAGATATTTGACGATGATTTTGCGGAGACTGTCCTCGGTGATATGACAGACTCCATCTGTCAGCGGGTGCTCCAGTGGTGGCAGAGGGTAGTGGCGAGTCGAGGTCAGTGACGGCAGGGATGGCCACCCTACCGGAAGCGGAGGCGCCGCGTCAGAGACGATGTGAAGGAGGGGGCCTGCACCATGCCCTGCAGGCGTGGCTCCGACTTGTTCTTGACGCGAAACTCCTGACCCACTACGCGATTCACTTCAGTGAGCAACGACATGAGGTCCATGGTTTTGCCGTGCTCTTTCAGATGGGAGCATAGTGTCTGCACGTACCATGAACCGTTTTTTGTGTTGAGGTAGGAGTACAAGCCTGCAACATCATAAAAATACCTTCTTGTGAAACCACATACTTCTGTTCCAAGTGAAACATTTACCCAAAAAGCTCTAAAAAAAGAGGAAGACGAGTCGAAAACATACATTAACTAGTGAACCCGGCATTGCTGAGCAACTGCTAAATATATTTTGGGATTGCATATACAGGATGTCCGAAAAGACTTTCCCTGATTATATCAATTGATAACTCAGGCTAGACGTTAGATACAAATATCAAACTTGTGTCGAATTGTTTACAACTATCAAAGTTTTTTTTCTGTTTTAGGTTCGCAGTACGTAAGTAGTGGATGAGGTGCAGTGCCCAAGAAGCCATGTTAACCAATCAGGAGAAGGCACAGTGTGTCCTGTTGTACCATGAGACAAGATCACCAACCACAGTGCAGAGACTCTTCCGCACAACATATGGAAGGAATCCACCTGATGTCAAGAGCATTAAAGCCTTGTATGAGAAGTTCAAGAACACAGGATCGGTTGCTCACCTTCCGAGGTCTGGTCGACCAAGAACCTCAGCAGACAGGGTGGAAGCTGTAAGGCAGTATTTTCTGCGAAGTCCGAAGAAATCGGTGCTCAGGGCCTCACGTGAACTACAGATGCCAAAAACCTCTCTCCATGACATTTTACACAAACGTTTATTGGTTTGTTGGGTTTGTGGGAAGAGACCAAACTGCGGGGTCATCGGTCTCGTCGGATCAGGGAAGGACGGGGAAGGAAGTCGGTCGTGCCCTTTCAGATGAACCATCCCGGCATTTACCTGGAGCGATTTAGGGAAATCACGGAAAACCTAAATCAGGATGGCCGGACGCGGGATTGAACTGTCGTCCTCCCGAATGCGAGTCCAGTGTGCTAACCACTGCGCCACTTCGCTCGGTCACAAACGTTTATTGTTTCGTGAATACAAAGTGCAAAGCATTCAGACCTTGTTGCCCAATGACAGTACACGTCGATATGACTTTGCGGTCGAAATGCTATCACGTATTGAGGACGATGACGGTTGTCTCAGACGAATTGCCTTTTCCGACGTAGCGAACTTTTTTGTCAGTGGAGTAGTGAATCGCCATAATGTGCGCACTTGGGGTTCACAACCTCCTGGCGAGGTCATGGAGTGCACGAGAGGCAGTCCGAAGGTGAATGTTGGGTGCGCGCTATTGCATGATTGAATTATCGGACCATTCTCCTTCGTTGAAGCTACCGTCACATCTGCAGTGTATCTAGACATGTTGCAACTGTATGCTGTTCCTCAGCTGCTTCACTGTCACCCCGATGTCTTGCTTCAGCAAGACGGTGCACCGCCTAATTGGGGTTTGGACGTCCGTGCCTATCTCGATATGACCTTTCCCGGGCGATGGATTGGTCGTGACGGGCCAACGGGTTGGCCTCCACGCTCTCCTGACATAACCCCATTAGACTTCTTTTTATGGGGTTATGTCAAGGACGAGGTCTACCGAACACGTGTACCAGATCTTGAAACCCTGCGGCAATGGATAACCACAGTCGTTGAATCGATCCCTCCAGTGATGTTGGCTAATGTGTGGACGGAAATTGATTATCGCCTAGATGTGCTACATGCTACCAAGAGTGCTCATGTGGAAGTTTACTGTTGTGTGAAAAAAACTTTGATAGTTTGTAAACAATTAGACACGAGTTTCATATTTGTGTCTTACTTCTAGCCTGAGTTATCAATTTATGTAATCAGGGAAAGACTTTTCGGACACCCTGTACAGCCTAAAATTTCTTGCGCCCCTTCTCTCTGCTCATTTTGTCACCCTTACTTCACTCTCCGTATACATCACCCCCCTCCCCTTCCCCGTCGTCCTGTGAGTAATCTCCCTCCCCCTCCCTCTGTATCCAACTCCTCTTCCCTCTTTCCTGTGCCCACTTTAGTCTGAATATTCAGTAGAGTATCGTGTAAAAATTTGAAGTAAATCGGCCAAGAACTTTTCGAGATTTGTGATAACTACATATATATTACATATATATGTATACATTATATGTTTTACAAAAATATATAGCCTATGTCCGTCCGAACGTTCATTAGAGTGTCGTGTAAAAATTTTTAGTAAATCGGTCTAGAACTCCTCGATATTTGCGACAACAACTTTCCCCCTAAGTGAAAAAATGGTTAAAATCGCTCCAAGCACTGTGGGACTTAACATATGACGTCATCAGTCACCTAGACCTAGAGCTACTTAAACCTAACTAACCTAAGGACATCACACACATCCATGCCCGAGGCAGGATTCGAACTTGAGTTCGCCTAGAACCGCTCGGCCACCGCGGCCATCTTTCCCCTACATAAATCACACACACACACACACAAACAACATGTATGTATATGTATAAATATGTTATAAAAACACATAAAGTATCAGTTTAATAACTCACGGCTGCAAAATACTAACACGAATCATTTACAGAGGAATGGAAAAACTCGTGGAAGCCGACCTCGGGGAAGATCAGTTTGGATTCCGGAGAAATGCAGAAAAACACAAGGCACTTTTTGACCATACGACTTCTCACACAAGATAGATTAAGGAAAGGCAAACCTACGGTTATAGCATTTGCAAACTTACAGAAACCTATGAAACGTGTACCAGATCTTGAAACCCTGCGCGCAACGGATAACCACAGTCGTTGAATCGATCCCTCCAGTGATGTTGGCTAATATGTTACAGAAACCTTTTGATAATGTTGACTGGAATGCTCTCTCAAATTTAAAAGGTGGCAGGGGTAAAATACAGAGAGCAAAAGGCAATTTACAATTTGTACAGAAACCAGATAGCAGTTATATGAGTCGAGGGGCATGAAAGGGAAGCAGTGGTTGAGAAGGGAGTGAGACAGGATTGTAGCTTATCCCTGATATTATTCAATCTGCATATCGAGTAGGCAGTTAAGGAAATGAAAGAAAAATTAGGATTAGGAATTAAAGTTCACGGAGAAGAAATAAAATCTTTGAGAGTTTCCGATGACAATGCAATAGGTATTAAAATCCATGGAGAAGAAATAGAAACTTTGAGGTTCGACGATGATATTGTAATTCTGTCAGAGACAGCAAAGGACGTGGAAGAGAGGCTGAACGGAAAGGACACTGTCTTGAAAGGAGGATATAAGATGAACATCAACAAAAGGAAAACGAGGATAATGGAATGTAGTCAAATTAAATCGGGTAATGCTGAGGGAATTAGATTAGGAAATGAGACACTTAAAGTAGTCATTGAGGGAATAGAGTCTTTCGAAATGTGGTGCTGCAGAATAATGCTGAAGATTAGATGGATAGATCTCGTAACTAACGAGGAGGTAATAGAATTGGGGAGAAGAGGAATTTGTGGCACAACTTGATTAGAAGAAGGGATCGGTTGGTAGGGCATCAAAGGATCACCAAGTTAGCACTGGAGGGTAGCGTGGAGGGTAAGCATCGTAGAGGAAGACCAAGAGACGAATACACTAAGCAGATCCAGAAGTAGTTAGAGATGAAGAAGTTTGCACAGGATAGAGTAACATGGAGAGCTGCATCAAACCATTCTCTGGACTGCAGACCACAACGACAACATTTTAATGAGAAGTCGCCAAGTGGCTGTGAGGCTTTTCTGTACACACGAGTATAATGTACAGAGTGGTTATGATTAAACTTACGCGACTATGCTGTCTGGGTACCCAGCTGTGCGCCACAGGATTTGCGTTATTGGTAGTGTTAGTATCATGTCTTGCCGTTAGGAGCCGGTACTGGCGCTGCGCCGTAGGATTGAAGCAAAAGCATCAGTGTGCATTACATAGGTGTGGACAAGGTCAGAATGGCTTTACTCGGAAAGCTGTTTTATCAAAACAATAGCAACAGTGCTGCTGCTCTTCGCCACTATCGACGCATTAAAGAAATACGGAGAGGTCCTCTTTCCGCACCAGAGTTGAAGAACATGATTCGGATGATCCATTTAACTGGCGATTTGGGAATTGCTCCTGGGTGAGGCCGACAGCCGACTGCACCACAGATGGTTGAAGAAGTTACTATTGCCTTGGCGGAGAATGCCAGAGGCGATGCGCGAACTTCAAAAAGAGCACGAGTTGTGACACGACAGGTGAATGTTCCATGCTCCCCCGATCGAAAAGAGCTGAGAACAACTGTGAAATTTTATCCAGTTGAACTCTGCATTACTCACCAGCGCGTGCCCATCAGCTTGTGCCATCTGAGGCAGGCACTGACGAGGGAACCTCCCCATCACACCCCCCTCAGATTTAGTTATAAGTTGGCACAGTGGATAGGCCTTGAAAAACTGAACACAGATCAATAGAGAAAACAGGAAGAAGTTGTGTGGAACTATGAAAAAAATAAGCAAAATATACAAACTGAGTAGTCCACGTGCAAGATAGGCAACATCAGGGGAGTGTGAGGTAAGGAGTGCCGTGGTCCCGCGGTTAGCGTGAATAGCTGCGGTACGAGAGATTCTTGGTTCAAGTCTTCCCTCTAGTCTAAATTTTACTTTCTTTATTTTCGCAAAGTTATGAACTGTCGTTCGTTCATTGACGTCTCTGTTCACTGTAATAAGTTTAGTGTCTGTGTTTTGCGGACGCACCGCAAAACCGTGCGATTAGTAGACGAAAGGACGTGCCTCTCCAATGGGGTCCGCCGCTCGTGGTCTCGCGGTAGCGTTCTCGCTTCCCGAGCACGGGGTCCCGGGTTCGATTCTCGGCGGGGTCAGGGATTTTCACCTGCCTCGAGATGACTGGGTGTTTGTGTTGTCCTCATCATTTCATCATCATCCCGGAAAGTGGCGAAATTGGACAGAGCAAAGATTGGGTAATTGTACGGGCGCTGATAACCACGCAGTTGAGCGCCCCACAAACCAAACATCATCATCATCATCTCCAATAAGAACCGAAAATATTTGATCGCAAGGTCATAGGTCAACCGATTCCTCCACAGGAAAACACGTCTGATATATTCTATACGACACTGGTGACGGCATGTGCGCCATATGACAGGAATATGTTGTCGACCCACCGAACTTGTACACTTGGCGAATGGGTAAAAAGATTCTTCTACCTTGCCCGACTTAGGTTTTCTCGTGGATGTGATAATCACTCCCAAAAAACTGATGAAAACATAAGAGTTTTTCACATAAACTGCAACAAATGAATGCAAAAGTTTCACAGTCGCACAGTTTTCTCTGTGCTCTGTCAAAACATGTTTTTAACGTTTTCAAATTTTTCCGTGTGCAGACCGTCAAATTCTGCATATGTCCAAGCAAATCTGAACGTGTCCTGGAATTTTGGAGAGCGAAGTTGATTATGTGTGAGTGCTTGAACTTTGATAATTGTCTGAAAATAAAAAAATAAACTTTTAACTCGACGAAAGACTTGAACCAAGGACTTCTCAGTCTGCAGTTGCTCACGCTAACCACCGGACCACGGTGCTCCTAAACTCATATTATCCTTGATGTTGCTTATGTTGCACATGGACTACTCAGTTTGTATATTTTGCTTATTTTTTTCGTAGTTCCACACAACTTCTTCCTATTTTCTCGATTGATGTGTGTTCAATTTTTCAAGGCCTATCCACTGTGCCAACTTATAACTAAATCTGAGGGGAGTGCGATGGGGAGGTTCCCTTGTGAGTATAATTTTTCTTGCAAGGGTTGATGACGTATGGCCTGGAACATTTTGTGGAGTGATGAAGCACGCTTCAAGGTCATTGGGCAATGATCACTCCCAAATGTCGCATTTATGGATAGTCATGGCCAGCTAACGTTCTCGAGGGTCCCCTGCATAGTGAGCGCGTCATTGTGTGGTGTTACGTCACGCCATAGTTTCTGATTGGTCCATTTTCCTTTGAGGAACTCGGAACCTAAGGACCAAGGTTATGCAGCGTCATCGGCACACGTTACTGTGATTTGTTTCGCCAACATGTAATCCCTGCTCTACATGAGGCCGCTGCTTTGGACACAGCCGTTTTGACGCACGATGGAGGATGGCCTCGCATTGCTCGTGAGGTCACTCGGTTACTCGTGTAACACATTTGGAGAAAATGAATCATTGGCAGATCCTTCCAAACCGCGTGGCCACCAAGGCCACCAGATTTAAGCCGGTGCGATTGCTGTCTGTGGAATTACCTGAAGGATAGGGTTCATCAGCTGGACACTAGCACAAAAAATGGTTCAAATGGCTCTGAGCACTATGGGACTCAACTTCTCAGGTCATTAGTCCCCTAGAACTTAGAACTACTTAAACCTAACTAACCTAAGGACATCACACACATCCATGCCCGAGGCAGGATTCGAACCTGCGACCGTAGCGGTCTCGCGGTTCCAGACTGCAGCGCCTAGAACCGCACGGCCACTTCGGCCGGCGACACTAGCACACGTTCGAGGTTAAAGATGAGCATGGCAAGGGAGGTAGACAGCATCCCACCTGAGCAATAGAGCAATCTTTAGTGCGGTTATAGGCTGTCGTGGACGCAGATGGTCGTCACCATGAACAACGTTTGTAACATGGAACGTAAACATGTCACGTGTTACCGTCTCATGTTATTTCTCTTCCAGATGTCGTTATGAAAGTTTATACGAAGTTTCACTGTCCTACGATCATTCATTTGTCATGGAGGCCCTCCCACGTAGCGTGTTAATTATAACCATCCTGAATGTAATTGTCTTTATGATTGAATGGTAGCTATTTTGTAAACAGTCAACTTGAATAAGCAGGCATAAGGTCGTATAAGTCCTAAAAAGGACAGAAAGATCTTTTCTAGTAGTCGTTTGTTTGCAGTCTTTTATAGTGATTGGCTGTTGAGTTGGATTGTGTGGTCAGAGAGCCCCGAGGATCGAGTTATCGTTCGTTGGACACGGAATATTTCTTGTGACCGTGAGTTGAACACTACAAAATATCTTCGGACAGAATAATCTCGTGAGAGAAAGTTCTGAAAATTTAAATTGTGACGGGACTTAGAAATATTTGTATGGCTTTCAGTACCTTTTTGGTGCGACTACGCAAATTTTAACACTGATCAGTGGAAGGCAGCTTATAACTATAATAGTTCGCTGCATGTGTTATTTATTACAGCGTCACTACCTTTGTAGTTGTTTTATGGCGATACTGATTGAGGTGAACACTGCCGCACTTATTGATTTCCTGCTGATTTTTGTCAATGCGCTGTTGTGTGGGCTTCCTTCGCGCATGCTAGTGTGTTTCAATGCTCTTCTCATACCACATGTACTACGTTTTGCGCTGCTTAGTGAATTATTGTTCAACTGAATTACCTCATTTAGGACAACCTTCTGCATTTGTGTGCGCATTTACTGAATAAATATTCTTTGAAAATGAACACTAAACTATTTGTTATATGCTTCATTATTATCCTCTTGGATGCGTGCGAGTCAGCTGACTAATTTTTAGTGATTTCGCTTACTCTTCTTTCTACAATGGAGTGGCTCATCGAGTGTTTATTTGTTAAAGATTTGGGCTTGAAGCGAGCCATATTAACACAGTTTTAAGTCGTGAATTTACCCACTTCAGTCTATTGGTAGAGTCGTAACTGAATCGCTTGTGCGATGATGAAGGAAGCTTCTTAGCTTCTGTCTCCTTTTAATCGTCAGTCAGTAACACCATTTTTTCTCCTCTATGTACGTTACTTCTTTTTAACACTTTCCTCTTTCTCTTTTTCTCGCCGTCAATCAGTAACGCCACTTTCTTCTCCACTACTTACAGTAATTATTTTTTCAGCACATCCTCTTTCTCTTCCGTAATATGTCCTTATTATTGTATGTGCCGTCAATAAACACAAATTCTTTTTTTCTGCACTATTTATGTCATAGTAATTTACAAATGTGGGATACTATATTAGATGTAATTAATAACATGCTTGTCATAAGAAATATAACTTTTAAAAAATGTAGCTTGCGTAGTTAGCTGTAAGAGAGGGCTACTGCTCCTGATGTTGACAAATCAACACAGTGTCCTTTGCCAGCCACAGTTGAGAACAGTGGGTGAAGTCGGCTGCAAATTGTAGCTCAAGTCGGTGGGAACGACGGCTGCCACCTGGGTTCAGGCGCCATACTCTGTTCCTGCAAGCACCTGGATGCTTTGGTGAAGACAGCTAGCTTCTCTCGCGGGCTGGAAGCAAAACTAGCTATCGTTTTGCAACAAATTTCCCAGAAAAGATCACGGTCCTTCGGTCTGGAGCCGAAAGGAAGCATTAAAACAGAGAATCAAACGATTCTGTGACGATCTTGGATACGGATTTTTCGATCTCCTGTATCGGGTGAAGAACTGTAGGCCCCTGTTATATATGCAGGATGGTCCATTGATAGTGACCGTGTCAAATATCTCACGAAATAAGCATCAAACGAAAAAACTAAAAAAGAACAAAACTCGTCTAGCTTGAAGGGGTAAACCAGATGGCGCTATGGTTGGCCCGCTAGATGGCGCTGCATAGGTCGAACGGATATCAACTGCGTTTTTTTAAATTAGGAACCCCCATTTTTATTACATATTCGTGTAGTTCGTAGAGAAATATGAATGTTTTAGTTGGACCACTTTTTTCGCTTTGTGATAGATGGCGCTGTAATACAATCATATGGCTCACAATTTTAGACGAACCGTTGGTAACAGGTAGGTTTTTTAAATTAAAATACAGAGCGTAGGTACGTTTGAACATTTTTTTTCGGTTGTTCCAATGTGATACATGTACCTTTGTGAACTTATCATTTCTGAGAAAGCATGCTGTTATAGCGTGATTACCTGTAAATACGACATTAATGCAATAAATGCTCAAAATGATGTCCGTCAACCTCAATGCATATGGCAATACGTGTAACGACATTCCTCTCAACAGCGAGTAGTTCGCCTTCCGTAATGCAGAAAGAAATCCTAGGACGTCAGATCCGGTAAACGTGCTTCGACGTCCAATCCACCTGTCATGAAATATGTTATTCAATACTGCCTCAACCGCAAGCGAGCTATGTGTCGGACATCCATCATGTTGGAAGTACATCGCGATTCTGCCATGCAGTGAAACACCTTGTAGTAACATCGGTAGAACATTACGTAGGAAAGCTGCATACATTGCACCATTTAGGTTGCCATCGATAAAATGGGGGCCAATTATCCTTCCTCCCATAATGCCGCACCATACATTAACCCGTCAAGTTCGCTGGTGTTCCACTTGTTGCAGCCATAGTGGATTTTCCGTTGGCCAATAGTGCGTATTATGCCGGTTTACATTTCCGCTGTTGGTGATTGACGCTTCGTCGCTAAATAGAACCCGTGCAAAAAATCTGTCATCGTCCCGTAATTTCTCTTGTGCCCAGTGGCAGAACTGTACACGACGTTCAAAGTCGTCGCCACGCAATTCCTGGTGCACAGAAATATGGTACGGGTGCAGTCGATGTTAATGTAGTATTCTCAACACCGACGTTTTTGAGATTCCCGACTCTCGCGCAATTTGTCTGCTACTGATGTGCGGATTAGTCGTGACAGCAGCTAAAACACCTACTTGGGCATCATTATTTGTTGCAGGTCGTAGTCGACGTTTCACATGTGGCTGAACACTTCCTGTTTCCTTAAATAACGTATCCTATCCGGCGGACGGTCAGGACACTTGGATGATGTCGTCCAGGATACTGAGCAGCATACGTAGCACACGCCCATTGGGCATTTTGATCACAATAGCCATACATCAACACGATATCGACCTTTTCCGCTATTGGTAAACGGTCCATTTTATCACGGGTAATGTATCACGAAGCAAATACCGTCCGCACTGGCGGAATGTTACGTGATACCACGTACTTATACGTTTGTGACTATTACAGCGCCATCTATCACAAAGCGAAAAAAGTGGTTCAACTAAAACATTCATATTTCTTTACGTACTACACGAATATGTAATAAAAATGGGGGTTCCTACTCAAAAAAAAACGCAGTTGATACCCGTTTGACCTATGGCAGCGCCGTCTAGCGGGCCAACCATAGCGCCATCTGGTTTACACCTTCAAGCTAGACGAGTTTCGGTCATTGTAGTTTTTTCGTTTGACGCATATTTCGTGAGATATTTGACCCGGTCACGATCAATGGACCACCCTATATATATATATATATATATATATATATATATATATATACGGATGCGGTACTGTGGAA
Organism: Schistocerca cancellata; assembly: GCF_023864275.1. Classification (NCBI taxonomy): domain Eukaryota; kingdom Metazoa; phylum Arthropoda; class Insecta; order Orthoptera; family Acrididae; genus Schistocerca; species Schistocerca cancellata. The sequence continues at coordinate 1,136,960,433 of NC_064626.1, read as the reverse complement.
CTGTGCCCATAGCCGAAAACAGTACGACAGTATCTAGTGAAGTTTGTACAGATTCCAAACACTAAATAAATTACAGGAAAATAAGTGTGAATAATTAATGACTATGATCATCGGATTTTATATAGGACCTTCCCTCAACCCCTCTCCCCACCCCCCATCCCTCCCTCCTTCTTGCTGAGCAGTAATAACGTTGGAACATTTGAGGCAAAACTTTGAGAACGTTCTGCGTAGAATTTCCCTGTCAGTTTATAGTGTTAGGGGGAGATTTCAACTTTCCAGCCACAGCCTTGGAGAATCATGTGATTAGGTCAGTATTGCAGCATGCTTTATCCTTATAGTGCATTGAAAACTTATACAGAGACTCAATTCTCAAATATTGCATCTTAGATCTCCTGCTCATGGATGGACACGAACTTCCTGATTCAGTATAGAACAGGGAGTCTGTGGTCTTAAGGCCGTTATAGCATTAATGACTAAGGGTATAACTAGGAATCTAAACAAAGGTAAGAAGTGATTTCCACTTAGTAAGTGCAGCAACAAACAGATTCAGATTAACTTATCAGACAGCACGAAACATTCATCACTGAGATTGTTAATATTTAGTAGAACTAGAAAAAACGCGAGGGTATCATAAAATTCGCCTTAGACAGGTACATGAGAATAGTTGTGAGATATGGGGAAGATCCAACACGCCCGAACACCCGTGTTAGAAAGCAACTGCAAAAGCAACAAACAGTTCACAACAGATTTAAAAGTAGTCAAAACCTCGTAGACAAACAACAACTAAATACTGTCAAAATTACAGTAGTGTTGCGCCACAAATACTTAATTTGGCACTTCTGAGTGCTGACAAGGGAACCTCCCCATCGCACCCCCTTCAGATTTAGTTATAAGGTGGCACAGTGGATAGGCCTTGAAAACCTGAACACAGATCAGTCGAGAAAACAAGGAAGTTGTGTGGAACTATGAAAAAATAACCAAAATATACAAACTGAGTAGTCCATGCGCAAGACAGGCAACATCAAGGGAAGTATGAGCTCAGGAGCGCCGTGGTACCGAGGTTAGCCTGAGCAGCTGCGGACCGAGAAGTCATTGGTTCAAGTCTTCCCTCGCGTGAAGAGTTTACTTTCCTTATTTTCGCAAAGTTATGATCTGTTCGTTTCTTTTTTTATCTCATTTTGTTCGGCTTCGTTCGTTGCATCTGCTCGGGGCGAACGTCGTAAGACATCCGTTTAAGTTCGTTGTTGATCGATTAACTCAGCTTTTATTTATTACAGAGGGAAATTAACCCTCTGACCGAACACGCTGAGCTACCGTGCCTGCGACCGTTCGTTCATTGACGTCTCTGTTCACTGTAATAAGTTTATTGTCTGTGTTTTGCGACCGCACCCTAAAACTGTGCGATTAGTAGACGAAAGGACGTGCCTCTCCAATGGGAACCGAAAACATTTGATCGCAAGGTCATAGGTCAACCGATTCCTCCACAGGAAAACACGTCTGATATATTCTATACGACACCGGTGACGGAATGTGCGTTACATGACAGGAATATGTTGTCGACCCACCTAACTTGTACACTTGGCGAATGGGTAAAAAGATTCTTCTAACTTGCCCGATTTAGGTTTTCTTGTGGATGTGATAATTACTCCCAAAAAAGTGATGAAGGCATAAGTTTGTCACATCAACTGAAAATAGAAAATTAAGCCTTTCACTCGAGGGAAGACTTGAACCAAGGACGTCTCGTTCCGCAGCTGCTCACGCTAACCACGGGACCACGGCGCTCCTGACCTCACCTTCTCCTTGATGTTGCCTATCTTGCGCATGGACTACTCAGTTTGTATATTTTGCTTATTTTTTCGTAGTTCCACACAACTTCTTCCTGTTTTCTCGATTGATCCGTGTACAGTTTTTCAAGGCCTATCCACTGTGCCAACGTATAACTAAATCTGAGGGGGGTGCGATGGAGAGGTACCCTTGTGAATAAAAATTAAATCACTTGTCGTGGCTAATTCAGTGTTGCATAAGCAGGTCAGACTGAGTGTTATTGTATTGAGGACTGCTGCTGATACAACAAGAACTGCGCTAAGGTGCGAGGTACTTACTGGACTGGAGAATGCAGCCAGGGTGGAAATATCGATGACGTAGCAGGAAGACGCAGCCATTGCAACGTCAGTGGCCTACTTATTTCATACCTGCGCCTTGGACTTGTTGAGGCTAAGATGATAAAAACCGCGCTGTAGTAAAACATGTAGCCCGTATTTTGAGTGAAAATTATTTCGGTCTGCTGGTCACCAGCCCGAGGAGGCGCTCAACAAGTCCACGAGTCCACCGGTTCATAGGTCAACCAGTCGCCCTGTCTGGACTCTGCCACTAATAGCTGCAGCCTTGATGCTGATGCCGAGTGCGACATTGTGAACCGCAGCGTCCTACTACACCCGGCAGACAACTTGGAGAACTTTTTCAGTTGCTGACAGTCCTCCACAACGGAGGTCTTTGGCTGTCGTTGAAGATCGTGTTGCCGTTCACCTGCCGTCGCTTGTGCAGGAAAATTCCTGGCTGCCCACCCCTGCCCTGGGTAGTCATTGTTGTGATGAGGTGGTCCTTCTACACTGGTCCATGCCACGATCTCGTGCGCCAAGGTGCAACTCGTCTGGGATTACTTGACTGCCTGTAGGCAACGTGGCTGTTGCATAGGATAACGACTTGCTAGTGTCAACAACCTTGCCTTCCCACTGAAGTCGCTGAGATGATGATGTTTGGTTTGTGGGGCGCTCAACTGCGTGGTTATCAGCGCCCGTACAATTACCCAACCTTTGCTCAGTCTAATTTCGCCACTTTCCTGGATGATGATGAAATGATGAGGACAACACAAACACCCAGTCATCTCGAGGCAGGTGAAAATCCCTGACCCCGCCGGGAATCGAACCCGGGACCCCGTGCTCAGGAAGCGAGAACGCTACCGCGAGACCACGAGCGGCGGACACTGAAGTCGCTGCTTCCTTGTCTGTGTGACACCACTTGAGTCACGTGCTGAGCACAGAACCTTCTCCATCGGCTGTGTACAGATTATGTCCAATGGCGTGTACCTCTCTGGGTATCGGCTCGTATATTGTTGCATTAATAAACGTGTGGTTTTGTCAATACTGTTTCACTGATGACGCACGTGACGTCTACAAGGCAACCTCTCACCGCCTCATGGCTACCCTGAGTTGGGATCCATCCCATTCCACCACCCACCATGGAGACCACCCCAAGCGCTACAGTAAGATAAGCCACGCGTAACCATTCAATTAATTCTAAAGAAAGCTCTATCTACCGATCTGATAGAAAATCCTCATAATTTCTAGTCCTATATTAAACCAGAGAACGAATCAGTGCCATCCGTTCAGGAGATATGTGCTCATAAGGTCATCGAAACGGAAAATCAGAGAGAGAAGTACAAACTATGAAATTCCTCTTTTCAAAATTGATTCAATGAGGAAAATCCTACAGCAGCCCTCCTTTACATAGTCCCGTAAACCTCAGAACTATAGACAAATATCGAAATAAGTGGACACAGGAAGAAATTCGACTGAAGTCACTATACAGAGGAAAGGGGGATGGACATGTTGGAATACTAGTATGATACAAGACAGAGTACGCGAAAGAACTTGTGCCTGTTCTAGCTGCAGCGTACCATAGGTCGTCGGGAGAGCGAAATATTGTTAGAGCTTGTAAACACAGGTAATTCTCGTTTTCCGTACGTACGAAACTTTGGGACCATCTCCCATCACATCATCGTCTACTGCCTGTTATCTTTCTATAAGATTGTCATCAACTCCGTTTCCTTTGTACGCACATCAAAAAAAGTATTGCATCACCCCAGTTCCCAGAACTTCTGAAGATAGACATTGTCTGTGGATATTGTATCACAGACACAGTCCCTTTGACTGTTCAGAGATGTCACTAAACCCGCCCCAAAGATGTAAACAACCATGCATGAGCAGCGCCTATTAGATGGAGGGTGTCTGACAGCCGATCAATTCCATTCACTCCACCAGTAAGGAGGTACATGGCTAGTATTGTCTGTAGTTCAACCATGCCTAGACGGTCAATACCCCAGTTCGATCGCGACCGCATTGTTACTTTGTGACAGGAAGGGCTCTCAGCAAGGGAAGTGTCCAGCTGTGAACCAAAGCGATGTTGTTCGGACATGGAGGAGATAGAGAGAGACAGGAACATGTCTATGACATGTCTCGATCAGGTCGCCCAAGGGCTACTACTGCAGTGAATGACCGCTACCTACGGATTATGGTTCGGAGAAACCGTGACAGCAACGCCACCATGTTGAATATGCTTTTCGTGCAGCCACAGGACGCCGTGTTACGACTCAAACCGTGCGCAATAGGGTGTATCATGCGCAACTTCACTTCCGACGTAATGGCGAGGTCCGTCTTTGTAACCACGACACCATGCAGCGCGGTACAGATGGGCTCAACAACATGCCGAAAGGACCGCTCAGGATTGGCATCACTTTCTCTTCACCAATGAGTGTCGCATATGCCTTCAACCAGACAATCGTCGGAGACGTGTTTGGAGGCAATACGGTCAGACTGAACGCCTTAGACACACTGTCTAGCGAGTGCAGCAAGGTGGAGGTTCTCTGCTGTTTTGGGGTGGTATTACGTGCGGCCGACGTACGCCGCTGGTTATCATGGAAGGCGCGTACGTTACGTGAATGCCATCATCCGGGCGATAGTGCAACCATATCGGCAGCATATTGGGAAGGCATTTGTCTTCATGGACGACAATTCGTGCCCCCATCATGTACCTATTTTGAATGGCTTCCTTCAGGATAACGACATCGCTTGACTAGAGTGGCCAGCATGTTCTCCAGACATGAACCCTATAGAGCATGCCTTCGATAGATTGAAAAGGGCTGTTTATGGACGACGTGACTCACCAACCGCTCTGAGGGATCTTTGCCGAACCTCCGCTGAGAAGTGTGACAGTCTGGACCAACAGTGCCTTCATGAACATGTGGATAGTATGCCACGACGAATACAGATATGCATCAATGCAAGAGGACGTGCTGCCGGTGTATACAGGAATCTGGACCACCACCTCTGAAGGTCCCGCTGTAAGGTGGTACAACATGCAATGTGTGGTTTTCATGAGCAATAGAAAGGGCGGAAATGAAGTTTATGTTGATCTCTATTCCAATTTTCTGTACAGGTTCCGGAACTCTCGGAACCTTTGAGTCTTCCCTTCTTCCCTTAGAATTTGTTTGACACTGGAACTCTTTACTTTAAACCTGCTGCTTCTCTTTTCTCCTAAGATCTCTTTATCTTTTCTTTAGGTCGTGTCTATCTTCCCCGTAGTCTTGCATGTTTCTGCAGCTTTACATTTCTCCTCTAGCCATTTCTTTCTTGTCATTTTGCAATTTCTATTAATCTCATTTTTTAGACATCCCATGCCTATTTCATTTGCTGCATTTCTGTATTTCCTGCTTTCGTCACTTAACTACCTCGTGCGTCATCCAATGATTTTTATTTCAGCCTTGCCTTTTTACTGATTTCATTCTCTTCTGCCTTCACTATTTTGTCTTTCTAAGCTATAAATTAGTTTTCATTTGTATTCTTTTCGCTATTTTAATCAATTGTTAATTAAAGCTCCATCTGAAACTTTCAGCGACAAGAGTAGGAGAGGAACAGGGCATCAGCGCCAAAACCTGTCAGTGTGTGCTGCCCTTCTTTGTGCGTGATGTCACAACCGAATAAAATACGGTGGTAAGCCACCCTCCCCACCGCCCTCGCATTTCCCAAACCACATTCACCTTTATCTCCCCTCCGTCCACTCTCATACTCCCGCTCCTTTCCTCCAGTCAAATTCCAGTATGTCACTGTCCATTTATATGAACATCCAACCACAGCCCAGTATTTTACCAGGCATTAAAACGTAACGGACCTGTCGGTATGTGACATCCTAGGGCCATCATCTTGGGCATGTACAGAAGTGTCCAAACGATATGAATTTTGCACCATTTTCAAAACCATTCGGTTATTTATTAATATATGAAGAATGCATCTTACATGTTAAGCTGCAACTGTCAATGAGCACAGTTCGCTCTTTGTATCACACTTGGTGCCTGGCACAATGGACGCTAAAATTAAATATTTTCTCATCTAAATTGTATGTATTATTCTTGTATAACACTAAAGACTTCATCTTATAAAAATAACATGTTAAGAAGGCAGTTGGAACTTCATTTCAGGCCAAAATGAGGCTACGCACAGGAACGAATCTGTCTAAACGCAATTTCAGGGTGGAATAATATTATCACATTTAATAATTTAGATACCTGTAGTAGCACATTCATCCACCAACCTCATATTTCCGACACTTTTGTGTATTTTAATGGCATCTTTAATGTGTTCTAGCCCTTAAACTACATATTTCCGTTCCACATACCAAGTAAAGTTGATATCTCGAGAATACCTTCTTTTAACCAAAACAACATTTATTAAAAAAATGTAAAGATTACAATTACAGAACACACGCAGGTTTTTTGTCATTATATGACAGGGTAACTACAGATCTGTGTTCGATAACTAATATTCCATCGTAGCCCCAAAATAAAATTGTTGGTGTTATTTATACAATTATTGATTTTTACCTGCAGCTACGCTCGCGCATCAGTAGTTTTCATATAGTGAGTTCTTGTGAGTAATTAATTTACTGTAGGTGCAATAATGTCCACACTGCCCTCATGTGTCTGCCTGTTTGGGTAAACATAGCTCCTGATGCGCACCCTCCCCCCTAAATCCCCCCCCCCCCATGCCCCAGTGGATTATGATGGTCACGTGCAGCTTTCTTTTTCTTGTCGAGCAGTGCATTGAGAGGGCTTTGAATGTCTATGTTGTTGTTCTGGTCTTCAGTCCTGAGACTGGTTTGATGCAGCTCTCCATGCTACTCTGTCCTGTGCAAGCTTCTTCATCTCCCAGTACTTACTGCAACCTACGTCCTTCTGAATCTGCTTAGTGTATTCATCTCTTGGTCTCCCTCTACGATCTTTACCCTCCACGCTGCCCTCCAATGCTAAATTTGTGACCCCTTGATGCCTCAGAACATGCCCTACCAACCGGTCCCTTCTTCTTGTCAAGTTGTGCCACAAACTCCTCTTCTCCCATATTCTATTCAATACCTCCTCATTAATTACGTGATCTACCCATGTAATCTTCAGCATTCTTCTGTAGCACCACATCTCGAAAGCTTCTGTTCTCTTCTTGTCTAAGCTATTTATCGTCCACGTTTCACTTCCATACATGGCTGCACTCCATACAACTACTTTCAGAAACGACTTCCTGACACTTAAATCAATACTCGATGTTAACAAATTCCTCTTCTTCAGAAACGCTTTCCTTGCCATTGCCAGTCTACATTTTATATCCTCTCTACTTCGACCATCATCAGTTATTTTGCTCCGCAAATAGCAAAACTCCTTCACTACTTTAAGTGTCTCATTCCCTGCTCTAATTCCCTCAGCATCTCCCGACTTAATCTGACTACATTCCATGATCCTCGTTTTGCTTTTGTTGATGTTCATCTTATATCCTCCTTTCAAGACACTGTCCATTCCGTTCAACTGCTCTTCCAAGTCCTTTGCTGTCTCTGATAGAATTACAATGTCATCGGCGAACCTCAAAGTTTTTATTTCTTCTCCATGGATTTTAATACCTACTTCGAATTTTTCTTTTGTTTCCTTTACTGCTTGCTCAATACACAGATTGAATAACATCGGGGAGAGGCTACAACTGTCTCACTCCCTTCCCAACCACTGCATCCCTTTATGTCCCTCGACTGCCAGACTGCCATCTGGTTTCTGTACAATTTGTAAATAGCCTTTCGTTCCCTGTATTTTACCCCTGTCCCCTTTAGAATTTGAAAGAGAGTATTCCAGTCAACATTGTCAAAAGCTTTCTCTAAGTCTACAAATGCTAGAAATGTAGGTTTGCCTTTCCTTAATCTATTTTCTAAGATAAGTCGTAAGGTCAGTATTGCCTCACGTGTTCCAGTATTTCTACGGAATCCAAACTGATCTTCCCCGAGGTCGGCTTCTACTAGTTTTTCCATTCGTCTGCAAAGTATTCGTGTTAGTATTTTGCAGCTGTGGCTTATTAAACTGATTGTTCGGTAATTTTCACATCTGTCAACACCTGCTTTCTTTGGGATTGGAATTATATTCTTCTTGAAGTCTGAGGGTATTTCGCCTGTCTCATACATCTTGCTCACTAGATGGTAGAGTTTTTTCAGGACTGGCTCTCCCAAGGCCGTCAGTAGTTCTAATGGAATGTTGTCTACTCCCGGGGCCTTGTTTCGACTCAGGTCTTTCAGTGCTCTGTCAAACACTTCACGCAGTATCGTATCTCCCATTTCATCTTCATCTACATCCTCTTCCATTTCCATAATATTGTCCTCAAGTACATCGCCCTTGTATAGACCCTCTATATACTCCTTCCACCTTTCTGCTTTCCCTTCTTTGCTTAGAACTGGGTTTCCATCTGAGTTCTTGATATTCATAGAAGTGGTTCTATTTTCTCCAAAGGTCTCTTTAATTTTCCTGTAGGCAGTATCTATCTTACCCCTAGTGAGATAAGCCTCTACATCCTTACATTTGTCCTCTAGCCATCCCTGCTTAGCAGTTTTGCACTTCTTGTCGATCTTATTTTTGAGACGTTTGTGTTCCTTTTTGCCTGCTTCACTTACTGCATTTTTATATTTTCTCCTTTCATCAATTAAATTCAATATTTCTTCTGTTACCCAAGGATTTCTACCAGCCCTCATCTTTTTACCTACTTGATCCTCTGCTGCCTTCACTACTTCATCCCACAAAGCTACCCATTCTTCTTCTACTGTATTTCTTTCCCCCATTCCTGTCAATTGTTCCCTTATGCAGTCCCTGTAACTCTGTACAACCTCTGGTTTAGTCAATTTATCCAGGTCCCATCTCCTTAAATTCCCACCTTTTTGCAGTTTCTTCAGTTTTAATCTACAGTTCATAACCAATAGATTGTGGTCAGAGTCCACATCTGCCCCTGGAAATGTCTTACAATTTAAAACCTGGTTCCTAAATCTCTGTCTTACCATTATGTTATCTATCTGATACCTTTTAGTATCTCCAGGGTTCTTCCATGTATACAACCTTCTTTCATGAATCTTGGACCAAGTGTTTGCTATGATTGATTTATGCTCCGGAAAAATTCTGCCAGACGGCTTCCTCTTTCATTTCTTACCCCCAATCCGTATTCACCTACTATATTTCCTTCTATCCCTTTTCCTACTCTCGAATTCCAGTCACCTATGACTATTAAATTTTCGTCTCCCTTCACTACCAGAGTAATTTCTTTCGTCTCATCAGACATGTCATCAATTTCTTCATCATCTGCAGAGCTAGTTGGCATATAAACAAGTACTACTGTAGTAGGCGTGGGCTTCGTGTCTATCTTGGCCACAATAATGCGTTCACTATGCTGTTTGTAGTAGGTTACCTGTACTCCTACTTTTTTATTCATTATTACACCTACTCCTGCATTACCCCTATTTGATTTTGTATTTATAACCCTATATTCACCTGACCAAAAGTCTTGTTCCTCCTGCTACCGAACTTCACTAATTCCCACTATATCTAACTTTAACCAATCCATTTCCCTTTTTAAATTTTCTAATCTACCTGTCCGATTAAGGGATCTGACATTCCACGCTCAGATCCGTAGAACGCCATTTTTCTTTCTCATGATAACGACGTCCTCCTTAGTAGTCCCCGCCCGGAGATCCGAATGGGGGACCATTTTACTTCCGGAATATTTTACCCAAGAGGACGCCATCATCATTTAACCATGCACTAAAGCTGCATGCCCTCGGGAGAAATTACGGCTGTAGTTTCCCCTTGCTTTCAGCCGTTCTCAGTACCAGCACAGCAAGGCTGTTTTGGTTAGTGTTACAAGGCCAGATCAGTCAATCATCCAGACTGTTGCCCCGGCAACTACTAAAAAGTCTGCTTCCCCTCTTCAGGAACCACACGTTTGTCTGGCCTCTCAACAGATACCCCTCCGTTGTGGTTGCACCCCTACGGTACGGCCATCTGTATCGCTGAGGCACGCAAGCCTCCCCACCAACTGCAAGGTCCATGGTTCATGGGAGGGGGGGGGGGGATGTCTATATATCATACAATATGATGCAGAATATTTGATAATTTTTGTAACGTGGTTTATGTCCAAGATGTCTAAAAATATGTTCCATTTTTAACTCATTTTCTTAAGGGCAAACTTTTGTTTTCTTTTTAATTTCTAAAGCAGGCACAGGTTTCAAGTTATCTCCGTACCAAATGTCGTCGAAATCGATTAAGCTGTTTAGTCGTGAACACATAACCGACCGAGCTACTTTCCAATTTAATAATGCAAGTATGGAAGCATGAATTAACCGCACTGAGGATTGTATGGGCATTGTGTTCAAGCTGTTACCCGTGGAAGTGCTTGATTACCAATAAGATGAAATGATATATGCGCATGGATTTATTGGATGGGAGACACCACTCAGGATGTTCAGCCACTTGGTGCAATGTTTTGTACTTGATGCCACTTTGGCGACTTGCACGTCGATGATGAGGACAGCGCACGCAACCAGTCCTGGGCAGTGAAAATCCGACTCATTCAGGAGTCGAACTCAGGACCCCGTGATGGATGGCCATCGACACTATCCACAAAACTATGAGCTGTTATACATGCCAGCAGTTTTGTTGCTATGAATGATGGTGACGGAGCTGAAATAAAATGTCGACTTTCTAAAATTTTTAAATAGCGTAATACTGCCGAATAGTAATTTGAAGTTCGGTGTAGCACAAATCTTATAATATTTGTACATGCAATAACGTTAGCTTGCCTTACATGTCCACTTGTTATGTGAAGCTGTGCTCGCATATTACAGTTAAAAGCAACCTCTCTAAATGTTTCTCACTTTGTACGTATAAAGGCATGGCATCTCTCTGTTTGCCGTACAGCATTGAAAAGGCGCCATTATTGTGAGCTTTCAAGGATCTCAGAAGCTGTAAAAGATATGTTAAGGCTCAGCAGCTAAAATGCGACACACTTGTGACTAATTTTAGTAGGGAAGTATGAATTAAATACTTTGAGGATTGTATGATAATTGCCTTCATCACGTTGAATCGTATTATGTAGGACACATCAAACAATAAAAGCATTTTCATAAACATGATACAGTTCAGAAGTCAAAGAGCAAATTGCTTTTTTAAAGGGAAATTGCCGGCCGGAGTGGCCGAGCGGTTAAAGGCGCTACAGTCTGGAACCGCACGACCGCTACGGTCGCAGGTTCGAATCCTGCCTCGGGCATGGATGTTTGTGATGTCCTTAGGTTAGTTAGGTTTAAGTAGTTCTAAGTTCTAGGGGACTTATGACCACAGCAGTTGAGTCCCATAGTGCTCAGAGCCAGAGCCAAAGGGAAATTATTGTTCCGTATTTCCAGTTATATTCTTAAAATCAATAAATACATCGTACTGGACTTTTCTATGCAGCAGCCTGTATTCTTCCTCAGCATTCAAGTTACCTCCATACCAAAATTTAGGAAAATCGGTTCAGGGGTTTAGTCCCGAAAGCTTAACAGTCAGAGATACATTTCCATTTATAATATTAGTATGGATGTAAAGATTTCGAGTAGAAAACACACATGGCACTGCCCTCATAGCTTAATTGTTCTGTAATATTAAAAAGGTTCATATGGTTCGCATAACAGCAGTATGCGGTGGCGGTGCCAAATCCGATAAGTGTATCTGCAACAGACGCGTCGAGAAAGCCCGAAAAGTAACACGACTATCTTTCGGCCAATCCTGGTAACAACTTTGCCATCAGTGTCCGAATACTAGTAGTATTTTCGGATTTCACCCATGATACAGCTCTGAATCAGCCAGTAGTCATTAATCTTTAAATGAAGGAAATGAAAATTTTTAAGGTTGTACCTTCGAATGTCGAGTAGGAGACGAGGATATCGGCATAAGAAGGCACTGGGTAGCTGAATACCACAGGTGAACTGTCCGCAACATCTCGTAGAGTGCTGCTGACGTTGACGCCCTGGTCGAGGCCATCTCCTTTGCACGCCTGCAACAAAAAGGTGGTATCTCATTCAAGATTTGTTGCATAAACAGATAATGATCAATTTTAGCATTAGAACTGCAGAACAGCGAGGTTATTGGTGCCTTTATGGGTACCTGGAATAGCTTTTCATTAACCACAGCAAACGGAAGCCACGCATGCGATGCTTGAGATACTGAACTCCTAGCAAGTTTCATTCATTGCCACCTCCCACTATAATGTGGAACCAGTCATTCAAATACAGTATATTGGACACCACGTAGAATCCCGATTACGCACTCCCGTCCAACAGCTACTTTATGCCTCAGTGAAAAGTTAATGCAGAAAATGACGCGATAAATGGGAAAAAGAAGTTGCCTTTTTTTATATTTTATCTCCAAAATATGATACTAATCGTAACGCAAAAGTTCCAACGCTTAGATGGTCGGAACCATCATTAACATATGGCTTTTAATTAAGTTTTTATTGACATCAACACTTCAGAATTTAGAATATTTAGTGTCAATTGTTGATTTACCGCCATGCATTATTTCTATGGCTGTGGCTAGATCTTATTTAGTTCAGAGTTGCGAGGGTTGTGTTTTATCTAAGTTTAATCAAACCTCATTTGCGGAGAAACAGCCATTCATTTTCAAGGAAGTTTTATATAAACTTTTTAGTGTTGAAATTATGCCATTTAGTCCTATTATGATACTAGTATCTTCACCAAAGAAAATTACTTCTATTTCTTGAATATGGGTAACACTTCATTTACATCCAACAGGAACGAGAGTGTACCTGATGTCGATTCCCGCGGTACACCTGCTATGATGAGTCCCCAAACTGAAGAATCTGTTTCTTTATTTACGCTCCCAGTGTTCCCTAATGACCCAATATGCATATTTTTGGTATGCCTACATGAAAACCAGTGGAGTATGTCATTCTACTCCCCAGAACGTGCCGACAATTCCAGCACCCACGTGCACAGGAAGGAGTGAACACAAAGAGCGGGGAACTGGCGTAGGGAGGAGTGTCAAAGAATTCAGCGTTCTTAACATGATGTTTTTCTCGACAGTGAGGACATTCCTTATAAATCGCAGATGCTCGCATATTTTGAGACAGAACTCAAACATGAATCTGTCGCACAGAGAGCAGTTATAAAGAAGTCTTGTGTAGCTGCCCTCACAACAGCCTCGGAATGCAGGAAAACATCGCAAGAATGTGAAATCGTGAGAAAAATGCCGATTCACGAGGCACACGCCAGCCCACGCCAGACAGGAAATTTCCACCCCGCACGGAGAGGTGTGGCTATCTGTCATTGGGCTGAATTGAAAATTTTGGGTGCCAATGACAATGCTGAAAGGAAGAATATTTCGAAGATCGAGTTGAGATGAGAGATGGGGGAGAAGCGATATGGGGAGTCATAGAGAGACTGCGGTAGCGAGAGAACGTGGGCGCTCTTCCGCCGATCGCCAACATCCACCTTGGGAAACCGTGATAGCACAGCTTCAGCCACGAGACTGACAACTGTCAGGCAACTCGGAGATCGTACCTGGGCCCCGATGCAAAGCAGCGACTGCTGATGAGTGCCAGACATTTGCCACGCTGGACATTTGCCACACCGGACATTTGCCACGCCAGACATTTGCCAAGCCGGACATTTGCCATGCCGGACATATACCACGGCGGACATTTGCGACGCCGGAAATTTGCCAAACCGGACGTTTGCCACGCCGGACATTTACCACACTGGACATTTGCCACGCCGGACATTTGCCAAACTTTCCCCTTCTCCCGGCAGCTTGAGAAGCGATCCCTCAGGTAAGGGACGCCCTTCCTCGTACTTCTTCTGTCCGCTTGCAAACCGCCGTCTCCACATCTTACTCGATGCAACCAGTACATAAGGGACCTTCTTCTTCGACATCTTGTGGCGAAATACAGAGCTTCTTTTCCGAAATAGAAATATTTATAACTTTTGGGAAACGAAAGCAATAACCACGATTATGTCAGTATGTAATTAGTTCTGCCGAGTATAAATATAGATCCCTCTATCTGTACGGTAGCTTCCTTTCATGCTTACTGATTGTGATAGAAACAGTCCATCGCCATGGGAACAAGAAAGGAACGATGTAAAGAGAATGCGAATGTACGCTAATCTTTTCTTTTTGATCACTGCATTTGTGCCTACTTTAATTACTACAACTGCATGCCCAGAAGACAATAAGGAAAATAGAAATGGGTATGTGAATATTTGAAAAGAAGAACGACATAACGACATACTCCATGTTGATTTACTCTCTAAAATCCGATATCCCTTGCGGCGAAACGTAAGTTAATAAAGTGTGGCGGGACAATGTTCAAAACATGACTGAAAATACGTTCACTAAATAGAGATAAGAACATCTATGATTGACGTGTCATCTAAAGTCAACATACAATTTTAAAATGTTAGAAATAAGGAAATGAAGAAATACAGAATGCTACGCTTGTAACGTACTTTGTTGTTCTACATTGTTTAGCTCTGGCATTTAAAGGGTCACAGAGAAAGCATTCTAGGTTTTGGAGGGAAAAGCCATAATTGTGATGATCTGCACTACAACAGAAACAAGAAGCACACCTTAAGGAAAAATAATGTAATGTGTGTTTCAGTTCACAAGTGACATTGAAGCAGATGGTTCCTGTGACTTAGTATGGGTAGAGGTTATATCCAACAACCGGAATAAATCAATAACTGGCTCCTTTTACCAACCCCCGGTCTCAGATGAAACAGTTGCTGAACAGTTCAAAGAAAACCTGAGTCTCATCACAAATAGGTACCCTACTCATACAATTATAGTTGGCAGTGACTTCAATCTATTTTCCATATGCTGGAAAAAATACATTTTCAGATCCTATTGTAGATAGAAAACAACTTCCGTAATTGTTTTAAATGCTTTTTTAAATTATTTTGAACAATTAGTTCACGAGGCCATACAAATTGTAAATGGTTACGAAAATACACTTGACCTCTTAGCCACAAATAATCCTGAGCATCACGACGGATACAGGGGTTAGTGAACACACAAAGAAATTCACCAAAACTAAGCGCGAAATACATCTGTTTGTATAAGCAGCTAAAAATTTGGATGACGTCTTTCTAAGAGACAGTCTCCAATCCTTCCAAACTATGACCATATGTGGCTTAAGTTCAAAGAAATAGTATCAACAGCACTTGAGAGATTCATACCAAATACATTAATAAGACACGGGACTGATCCCCCAAGATACACAAAACACAACAGGAAGCTGCTGCAGGAGCACCGAAAAAGGCACGTATAATTTAGACGAACGCAAAATCACCCAGATTGGCGAAGTTTCACTGAGGCTCGAAATTTGGTGCAGATTTCAATGCGAGATGCATTTAATAGTTTCCTCAACGAAACTTTCTATAGAAATGTGGCGAAAAATACAAAGACACCCTGGACCTATATTAAGTAAACCGGCGGAAAGGCTCAGTAAGTACCTTTACAGAGCGACAGCGACTTTAATGTTACTGATGGCACTGCCACTAAGGTGGAGTTATTAAATGCAGTTCCA
This sequence comes from Schistocerca cancellata, assembly GCF_023864275.1. Classification (NCBI taxonomy): domain Eukaryota; kingdom Metazoa; phylum Arthropoda; class Insecta; order Orthoptera; family Acrididae; genus Schistocerca; species Schistocerca cancellata. Next base: position 1,136,944,738 of record NC_064626.1, on the reverse strand, counting down.
GGGGGTGGTGGGTGAGGAGGAGGGGGGCAGACAAGGGACGTAGTCCTTCGGAGCAGGTAAAATCGTGGCAGATGTCCGGCGTGGAAAATGTCCGCACACCACTGCTGATGAGGGCAGCCAATCCGTACAGCACAGCTCAGAGGCGACGTGCCGAACCGACGCAGCGCCTGCCGCCGACAGCAGTACAAAACATGGTTCAAATGGCTCTGAGCACTATGGGACTTAACTGCTGAGGTCATCAGTCCCCTGGAACTTAGAACTACTTAAACCTAACTAACCTAAGGACATCACACACGTCCATGCCCGAGGCAGGATTCGAACCTGCGACCGTAGCGGTAGCGCGGTTCCAAACTGTAGCGCCTAGAACCGCTCGGCCACTCCCGCCAGCGACAGCAGTAACAACGAACGATGACCGATAATGGTAACACGATTCGCCCCCCTTCCTTCCCCTTAATAACTGAGTCGTGTCTACGCCCTGTCAAATCAGCCTGAGGCTTATAATTTTGTTTTGGTTTGTGTAAGCAGCTCGAAAATAAACTCATTTCTTTCGTGTTTTGTTCATACAGCATAACTCATTTACCGCGAACTCGCATAAGACGAACTCGCGGTTAACGGGAAAAAAATATTGGTCCCACCAGGGATACATTAGTTCTTATGGTACGTTTTATCGGTTAACACGAATTTCGGTTAAGGCGAATTACGAACTCTGTTTCAGTTCCTAGCGTAATTAAATTTCACTGTAACCGAAACTTCCGACCTTAAGAGTATTCTAAAGCGTAATTTTTTTTCCGAAATGAATGTCGGAAACGTAGCTACAAAGCTAATTATACTTATTGTTCACTCGTTTTTAACGTATTGCAGGCCGGTAGCCGCGATTATCACCTCAACAATCAGCGTATGCTGTACATTCTAAGACATTCAATAATGTGTGCAGCAGCATTTAGGAACGTACTCAGTGCCAGTTTTGACAGGTGTTCTGTTAGTCGTAGCCGTATCGACTTGGAATACTGAATAAAATCTACAGTTACAACCGGTACCGTAGCACGCGAAAATGGCAAAGAGGAAACAGACAGCTCTAATTGTACAGTTAAAGGTTAAGATTCTAGATGAAGTGGACCGTGGTACCAAGAAAACGGCAATTGCAGAGCAGTTTCGGAATACCTAAATCTACTTTATCTACGATTATTAAGAATCGAGAAAAAATTATTAATGCTGCGCCATCAGGTTCTTGAAACAAATCTAAACGACTTCGTACCGCCAAGTATGAAGACATTGAGACGTTACTGCTAGAATGGTTCAATCATATGCGTGCATCTAACATACCTTTAACTGTCCCTGTGATTCAATCAAAAGCAAATGATATTGCTAAAGATATGGGCATCGAAGACTTCCGTTGTTCTGCTGGTTGGTTGTATCGCTTCCAAAAGAGACATTCAATTTCATCTGTACAAATTTGTGGTGAAGCAAATAAAGTTGATGAAGAAAGTGCGAGCAGCTGGTTGTACGAATTAAGCCCAGTGAGGGAAAAGTATGCCTCGTGTGATGTGTTTAACATGGATGAAACTGTTTTTTTCTACAATCTTTTTCCAAATCTCACGATGTGGATAAAAGGTGATAAGTGTCACGGTGGAGCACGAAACAAACAACGTGTGACTGTTGTACTGTGCTGTAATGCTGACGGCAGTGAGAAGTTTCGTCCCTGGGTTATCGTTAAATCCGAGAAACCACGTTGTTTTAAAATCATAAATATGGACGCTTTACCTTGCATCTATTCTCACCACAAGAAAGCTTGGATCGATGGCACATCATTTCGCAAGTGGCTTCTTCGTTTCAACAGTCGAATGGTTGCTCAAAATAGACATATTCTTCTTACATTGGTCAGATGTACTGCCCATAACGTTCATAATCTGAACCTATCCAACATAAAGGTTCAGTTTTTTCCGCCCAACGCCACAAGCCGCCTTCAGCCTTTGGACCAAGGCATAATCTCTCTCGTGAAGAGAGCTTATCGTAAGCGACTTGTAAGAGCTGCAATTCGTGCTGCTGAAAACAATAGTGCAACCCAAAGTTGGAATCTGCTTGACGCGATAAAAGCCATCGCAGTAGCCTGGAACTCAGTCTCGCCACATCATATAGGGAAGTGCTTTTACAGAGCTTGTTGACACAGCAACACTGAAGATGTCCACGAGTTAGAAGATGCCACCTCAACTGATGAATGGAGAGATCTGCAGGACATTGCGAACCCTGGGATTCGTTTCGAAGAATTCATTGGTGTAGACGACGATGTTGTCATATGTGCTTCTGTGGAATCGGATGTGCCAAAAGCTGTGAACGAGGTGCAAGAAAGGCCATCAGAAGAAAGAGAAGAGGAAGAGAATACAGGTACCATTCCACCTAGCCGTCAGGACATGTTTACAGCCTTGGACTGTTTAGAACGGTTCGCTTCAACATCCGCTGGGTTTACGGACACTATCATTACAATTGGTTGTGAAATTACAAAATATTATCGTTCCCATGAACGTCCGCGAACCATGACCGATTTTTTTCCAAGAAAGTAACGTACATAATTTATGAGTACTTGTAATTTTACAATCACTTTGTAGTGTTATAATTCTACAATAACGTGATTGATAGTGTAGTGTATTACACATTACTGTACTGCTGTACACGTATTCTTATTAAAATCTGTGTTTTTCACTTAACACGAATTTTTTTAACACGAACTCCTGATTTTTTGGTCCCTTCTGATTCGTGTTAACGAAGGTTTACTGTATAAGCAATCTTTACCATTCACACGTGAACACCTTAATTACGTACCACTTGTGTTTGATTTCATTTCATTATTGACATCAACTAATTGTTGGCTCCTAACATGGGGCAATCTGATGTGATCGTCATTTCATGTCCAACAGCAGACAGAAGAATTCTCAGTTCACTACAATAAATTTATGCGTTTTCCCTATTATATAATGAAACACTGAGGACGTCAGTAGTGATAAAAAAATTTACTTACCATGCCTAATTAACATCACATTTACCTTGTAGTGCAGCACATCTGGAACGTGCTTCGACATAAACTTTCTCTCTCTCAGTTATCGAGAGTTGCTTTAGATGACGCACCTGTGATACTAGAAATAATGCAGCAAATGCACTGAGTGTATTTCCATTTTTTCGCTTGAGAGGTTTCGAGCGCTTGCTCTTAGTAGTGCTGCTTTCCAGAATGTTTGACAATACCGAGACACACCGTCTTCTTTAAACACGATCTCTTATCCGGCTATGGGCGTTTAAATCATTTAACCAAAATATAAATTTCGTTTATAAAAGGTTCATTTTAAATGGTGTTTACCTTACTGTCCGCCAAATTTTCACCGCAGCGTTCCTGTAGCTGGTACACCCATGGTACAAGCAACTGCAACGTCAAATCACTGTCAACTTCCATAACCTTGGTATCTCCTTGAAATACCCCTAGAAAATAGCGTCTCCAAATGGTAATTAAAACGTCCTCCATCCCGCGTTCGAAACCTGCTGCCTCTTAAACTTTGATTAACAATCAGCATTGCTGGCCAAAGACCTCCGGCATAAGAAGTCAACCTCATTCTGCCAACGGCCTTGTCAAAGAGGGGGGAGGAGCGAACAGAGGTTCAGGGCACTCTCTTGTCCTTGGGGTGGCAAACTACCCCTAAAGGCAGAAGAATCAGCAACGATCAATGTCATGAGGATGCAGAAGGCAATGGAAACCACTGCATTCAAGACACATGACGTGTATCCACAGGACATGTGGCCTGTAAATGATGATTTCTCGACTGGCAAAAGATTCCAGAATAGTCCTCCATTTGGATCTCTGGGAGGGGACTGCCAAGGGGGAGGTGACCATGAAAAAAAAGATTGAACAATCAACGAAAGGGCAAGGTTCTACGAGTCGGGGTGTGGGATGTCAGAAGCCTGAATGTGGTAGGGAAGCTGGAAAATCTGTAAAGGGAAATGCAAAGGCTTTATCTAGATATAATAGGGGTCAGTGAAGTGAAATGGAAAGAAGACAAGAATTTCTGGTCGGATGAGTATAGGGTAATAACAGCAGCAGAAAATGGTATAATGGGAGTAGATTCGTTATAGATAGGGCAAAGAGTGTTACTGTGAACAGTTCAGTAATGGGGATGTTCTTATCAGACTCGACAGCAAACCAACATCGACATCAATAGTTCAGATATACAGGCCGACGTCGCAAGCTGAAGATGAAGAGATACAGAAAGTATATGAGGATATTTAAAGGGTAGAACAGTACAAGGGAGGTGAAAAGCTAATAGTCATGGGGGACTGGAATGCAGTTGTAGGGAAAAGAATAGAAGAAAAGGTTACAGTGAAATATGGGTTTTGGACAAAGAATGAGAGAGGAGAAAGACTAACTGAGTTCTGTAATCAATTTCAGGTAGTAACAGCGAGTGGTCTGTTCAAGACTCACAAGAGGAGGAGGTATACTTGGAAAAGACCTAGTGACAATGGAAGATTTCAGTTTTTACATCACGGTCAGACAGAGATTCCGAAATCAGATGCTAGATTGTAAGGCGTATCCAGTACCAGATCACAATGTAGTAGTGATGAAGAGTAGGCTGAAGTTTAACAGATTATTCAGGAAGAATCAATACCCACAGAAGTGGGATAAACTAATGCTAAGGGATGACGAGACACGCTTGAGGTTCCCTAAGGCTATGGATACAGCAGTAAGCAATATCTCAGTAGGCAGAATAGTTGAAGAAGAAACGACATCTCTAAATAGGGCAATCACAAAAATGGGAAAGAAAAACTTAGGTACAAAGAAGGTAACTGTGAAGAAACGATGGGTAACAGAGGAAATACTTGAGTTGATCAATGAAAGTATAAAAATGTTCAGGGAAATTCAGGAATACATACATACAAGTTGTTGAGGAATGAAATAAATAGGAAGTGAAGGGAAGCTAAGACGAAATGGCAGCGTGAAAAATGTGAAGAAATCGAAAAAGAAATGATTGTCGGAAGAACTGACTCAACGTACAGGAAAGTCAAAACAACTTTCGGTGAAATTAAAAGCAAGGGTGGTAACATTTAGAATGCAGCGGTAATTCCACTGTCAAATGCAGAGGAGACAGCGGATAGGTGGAAAGAGTACATCGAAGATCTCTATGAGGGGGACGATTTGTCTGATGTGATAGAAGAAGAAACAGGAGTCGATTTAGAAGAGATAGGGGATCCAGTATTAGAATCAGAATTTAAGAGAGCTTTGGAAGACTTAAGATCAAATAAGGCAGAAGGGATAGATAGCATTTCACCAGAATTTCTAAAATCATTGGGAGAAGTGACAACAAAACGACTGTTCGCGTTGGTGTGTGCAACGTATGAATCTGACAATATACCTTTTTGACTTAAGAACGAAGTGCTCTGATTAAAAAGGGTATAAGACAGGGATGTAGTCTTTCGCCCCCACTGTTCAGTCTGTACATAGAATAAGCAATGATGGAAACAAAAGAAAGATTCAGGAGTGAAACCAAATTCAAGGTGAAAGGATATCAGTGATACGATTCGCTGATGATATTGCTATCCTGAGTGAAAGTCAAGAAGAATTACATGGTATTCTGAATGGAATGAACAGTCTAATGAGTACACAACGTGGACTGAAAGTAAATCGAAGAAAGATTAAAGTGATGAGAAGTAGCAATATGAGAACAGCGAGAGACTTCAGAATTAATGGTGACGAAGTAGGTGAAGTTAAGGAATTCTGCCACCTAGGCAGGAAATGACGGACGGAGCAAGTAGGACATCAAAAACAGGATAGCCCTGGCAAAAAGGGCATTCTGGCCAAGAGAAGTCTATTAGTATCGGACATAAGCCTTAATTTGAGGTAGAAATTTCTGAGAATGTACGTCTGGAGCATAGCATTGTACAGTAGTAAAACACTGACTGTCGGAAGACCGGAACGGAAGAGAATCGAAGTATTTGAGATGTGGTGCTACAGGCGAATGTTGAAAATCAGGTGGACTGATAAGGTAAGGAATGAGGAGTTTCTGCATAGAACCGGAGAGGAAAACAATATGTGCGAAACACTGACAAGGAGAAGGAACAGGATGATAGGACATCTGTTAAAAGGAGAGGAATTCGTGGCGGGCCGCATCAAATTAGTCAGAAGACTTAAGGCCCCCCCCCCCCCCAAAAAAAAGAAAAAGGCATGGGAACCAGTACTGGTGGCATTAAGGCACTGTCAGGCACATACGAACGAATCCAAGTCTACACAGACGGGGCCTCGGAGTCCGGGCACTTAAACTGGACACCTACACCCTGCCTGCACGCGCGCTGGGCTGCGATTTGCGGCTGTGGATTTCCAGCGTCGCGTATGCAAAGACCGTGGCCCGTTTCTCCGGCGGGGGCAATGGATGTCGCCGTGCTCTATGATTCATGTACAATGACGCTTTTCTAGCGAGCCAGCGCATATATTGACGAGTCACCGCAGCAGCCCCTCTATAAGCATCTGAAAATGACGAGCAGCTGTCACAACATTTTTATCCGACGCGACACCCGTGAACCAATGAAGAAGTTTTTACATCGGGAAAATATCAGACAGCAGATCTACCATGTTTTCTACGTGGCTGTTTAGTTTAATCTTACTAGCCAGCATTAACGTGGAATCCTTGGTCTTATTGCTGCACTATTTACAGAGATCCTTTCTCTCTCCACATCCACATACGCAGAACAAATGAACACGTGAAGACAGACATAAACACACACACACACACACACACACACACACACACACACTCACACTCATCTCATATGCAACTCAAGCTCGAGTATCATGTCGTTTTTGGAAACTCAGAATCTACTCTGTAGGAATCAACATGGATTCCGGAAACAGCGATCGTGTGAGACCCAACTCGCTTTATTTGTTCATGAGACCCAGAAAATATTAGATACAGGCTCCCAGGTAGATGCTATTTTCCTTGACTTCCGGAAGGCGTTCGATACAGTTCCACACTGTCGCCTGATAAACAAAGTAAGAGCCTACGGAATATCAGACCAGCTGTGTGGCTGGATTGAAGAGTTTTTAGCAAACAGAACACAGCATGTTGTTATCAATGGAGAGACGTCTACAGACGTTAAAGAAACCTCTGGCGTGCCACAGAGGGGTGTTATGGGACCATTGCTTTTCACAATATATATAAATGACCTAGTAGATAGTGTTAGAAGTTCCATGCGGCTTTTCGTGGATGATGCTGTAGTATACAGAGAAGTTGCAGCATTAGAAAATTGTAGCGAAATTCAGGAAGATCTGCAGCGGATAGGCACTTGGTGCAGGGAGTGGAAACTGACCCTTAACATAGATAAATGTAATGTATTACGAATACATAGAAAGAAGGATCCTTTATTGTATGATTATATGATAGCGGAACAAACACTGGTAGCAGTTACTTCTGTAAAATATCTGGGAGTATGCGTGCGGAACGATTTGAAGTGGAATGATCATATAAAATTAATTGTTGGTAAGGCGGGTACCAGGTTGAGATTCATTGGGAGAGTCCTTAGAAAATGTAGTCCATCAACAAAGGAGGTAGCATACAAAACACTCGTTCGACCTATATTTGAGTATTGCTCATCAGTGTGGGATCCGTACCAGATCGGGTTGACGGAGGAGATAGAGAAGATCCAAAGAAGAGCGGCGCATTTCGTTACAGGGTTATTTGGTAACCGTGATAGCGTTGCGGAGATGTTTAGCAAACTCAAGTGGCAGACTCTGCAAGAGAGGCGCTCTGCATCGCGGTGTAGCTTGCTCGCCAGGTTTCGAGAGGGTGCGTTTCTGGATGAGGTATCGAATATATTGCTTCCCCCTACTTATACCTCCCGAGGAGATCACGAATGTAAAATTAGAGAGATTCGAGCGCGCACGGAGGCTTTCAGACAGTCGTTCTTCCCGCGAACCATACGCGACTGGAACAGAAAAGGGAGGTAATGACGGTGGCACGTAAAGTGCCTTCCGCCACACACCGTTGGGTGGCTTGCGGAGTATAAGTGTAGATTTAGATGTAGATGTATACACTTTCATTGAAGGACACAACTGAGTCGTGGTAAAATTTGCTGTTTTGAAGAGCGAGGCGCAGCGCGTAGTGTAAAGCAGTCGCCTTCCGTTTCTGACGGTGGCACCGCTGTGGCAATCGCAGCTTTGGTGTCTCCCTCTGGTGGGAAAGGTGAAAGGTAGCCTGTTCACGTGCATTTCAGGGGCTCCATGAGCTCACTAGGCGGCGAGTCTGGTCAGTTGGTCAGCGGGGTCAGTGTGGGGCAGTCAGTGTCTGTCTGTCGTCCGGAGTGTTAGTACGTGTTATGCCGCCAGACTGCTCGAGTTTGTTGAGGCAATGGTCATTGGCGTTTTTTTTGTTTTTTTATTTCTTTTCTATATTTTTTTTATTTTAAATGGAACTAAAAAAACCTAAGTGCCATCGCCACTTTTCATCCTATAACAAAAAAATCTGGTCCACTTCAAGCGTTGGCTCCTGGCTAAACCTACTCCAGAGAGCTGCCTATATACCAGGGGAAATACGGGAAATCAAGGTTAGGGCTATCCGTACAAACAACAAAATCTTCGTTTTTTTAATTTTGTTTTTTTTTTATTTTTTATTTTTTTGTGTATATATTTTTTTTTTTTTTTGTATTTGATCAGAGGCCTTCTGCGCCCCGCTGGTAATATGTTGAGTCACATCTTCTCGAAACTGATGTGTTCCGTTGAATTGTTCAGAAATGTTCAGTGGTTCAAACAGGAAACCTTCTTCTCTCTTGGCTTAACACATTCCAGCTGCGAGGCGGGTCGTGGAAAGCACTCCCAAGGAAGTTCGAGAAAAATTGTCTGTATTTTGGGTGACGGACAACGACATAATGACGGTCATTGAGGTATGTCCAAAAATCGTGTACAGAGTCTACAGTTTGTCCAAATAGGTAGTGTACCGACTTGACAGAAAATCCTAGGAAGTTCTGGTCTTACGTTAAATCAGTAAGTGGCTCGAAACAGCATATCCAGACACTCCGGGATGATGATGGCATTGAAACAGAGGATGACACGCGTAAAGCTGAAATACTAAACACCTTTTTCCAAAGCTGTTTCACAGAGGAAGACCGCACTGCAGTTCCTTCTCTAAATCCTCGCACAAACGAAAAAATGGCTGACATCGAAATAAGTGTCCAAGGAATAGAAAAGCAACTGGAATCACTCAACAGAGGAAAGTCCACTGGACCTGACGGGATACCAATTCGATTCTACACAGAGTACGCGAAAGAACTTGCCCCCCTTCTAACAGCCGTGTACCGCAAGTCTCTAGAGGAACGGAAGGTTCCAAATGATTGGAAAAGAGCACAGGTAGTCCCAGTCTTCAAGAAGGGTCGTCGAGCAGATGCGCAAAACTATAGACCTATATCTCTGACGTCGATCTGTTGTAGAATTTTAGAACATGTTTTTTGCTCGAGTATCATGTCGTTTTTGGAAACCCAGAATCTACTCTGTAGGAATCAACATGGATTCCGGAAACAGCGTTCGTGTGAGACCCAACTCGCTTTATTTGTTCATGAGACCCAGAAAATATTAGATACAGGCTCCCAGGTAGATGCTATTTTTCTTGACTTCCGGAAGGCGTTCGATACAGTTCCGCACTGTCGCCTGATAAACAAAGTAAGAGCCTACGGAATATCAGACCAGCTGTGTGGCTGGATTGAAGAGTTTTTAGCAAACAGAACGCAGCATGTTGTTATCAACGGAGAGACGTCTACAGACGTTAAAGTAACCTCTGGTGTGCCACAGGGGAGTGTTATGGGACCATTGCTTTTCACAATATATATAAATGACCTAGTAGATAGTGTCGGAAGTTCCATGCGGCTTTTCGCGGATGATGCTGTAGTATACAGAGAAGTTGCAGCATTAGAAAATTGTAGCGAAATGCAGGAAGATCTGCAGCGGATAGGCACTTGGTGCAGGGAGTGGCAACTGACCCTTAACATAGACAAATGTAATGTATTGCGAATACGTAGAAAGAAGGATCCTTTATTGTATGATTATATGATAGCGGAACAAACACTGGTAGCAGTTACTTCTGTAAAATATCTGGGAGTATGCGTGCGGAACGATTTGAAGTGGAATGATCATATAAAATTAATTGTTGGTAAGGCGGGTACCAGGTTGAGATTCATTGGGAGAGTCCTTAGAAAATGTAGTCCATCAACAAAGGAGGTGGCTTACAAAACACTCGTTCGACCTATACTTGAGTATTGCTCATCAGTGTGGGATCCGTACCAGATCGGGTTGACGGAGGAGATAGAGAAGATTCAAAGAAGAGCGGCGCGTTTCGTCACAGGGTTATTTGGTAACCGTGATAGCGTTACGGAGATGTTTAACAAACTCAAGTGGCGGACTCTGCAAGAGAGGCGCTCTGCTTCGCGGTGTAGCTTGCTCGCCAGGTTTCGAGAGGGTGCGTTTCTGGATGAGGTATCGAATATATTGCTTCCCCCTACTTATACCTCCCGAGGAGATCACGAATGTAAAATTAGAGAGATTAGAGCGCGCACAGAGGCTTTCAGACAGTCGTTCTTCCCGCGAACCATACGCGACTGGAACAGGAAAGGGAGGTAATGACAGTGGCACGTAAAGTGCCCTCCGCCACACACCGTTGGGTGGCTTGCGGAGTATAAATGTAGATGTAGATGTAGAATGGCATGTCCTCGAATCCAATTCACAGCATTGGTCTTTGTCCGAGGAAAATAGTCACGTTCCGGAAATAATAATGAAAGGGGAGTAATCCGATCCGGAATGTCCCGCGTTAGAAAAGCCACAATACGTTGAACCAAGTGCCAAACCTCCGCCGCCGGTCCGCAAACAAACCGATGTTCATCATTGTCTGGCACTCCACACGTGGAACATAGAGGTGACTGGGCGAGGTGGATACGATGAAGGCGAAATTGGTTGACTTGCTTACCATTGACAGTTAGGTACCAGACAGACTGAACATTCGTGTCAAGGTAACAGGCGAACACCGCGCGCCATACATGACGCCAGTCAACCTGGGGGAACTTTTGTTCAATCGGGTTAGGTGGACGACCTAATTGGAGGACATTGTATACTTCCTTTGTCTTGAGTAAAAGCGGTCTTGGTCAGGTGAGGCGTAGATAACTGAGTTCAAGAAAGAAGTACCGTATATAATGGAACTGGGCCGGAACATCCGAGATCATCACTGGGGCTGACAGTGAGGGATCGATCGGTTGGTCGGTCGCGCACTGAGACACAAGATGACTTGTCGGCCTTGAGCGTCGGCCATGTGAGGTCGCCACGTCAGTCCAGTGGCCCGCGCCGTATAGCGAGGGGTAGTGGCTTCGCGGCCCACACGAGAGCAACGGGAGTCAACCCACGACATCGGTCTGGCCGGCGCGAGCTGCGACGCCGTGAGACGGGAGATTGTCGCGCCTTCCTGCGTCCGTTTAAGCGGCTGGCTGCGGACGGTTCGGGAGAGCGTTTTGGGGTGCTGCGGCAGGTCTTCGCCAGACATCGCAATTTATTAGAAGTTAAGTTTTTCGTGATATGTTGTTTCATTTACTTGTTAAATTCTACTTGATTTCTTGGTCAGTCTCTCGTCCCCAGCTTGCTTGTCTGTCTCCTGTCCGCATTTGTTAGGCAGTTAGTGTCTATCTGTCGGTCTGCCGTACGTTAATAGCTGCCTCTGTTATGTTTGTCGGATTCGGTGTTAACGAATTTATTGCTTGATGTGTAACCGCCGAATTCCTGAAATATGTTTTTATCTTGCCTATCATCTTGAGAGGCGGTATATGTGTAATGTAGAGCATTTTATGTAAGACTGCGTTTCAAGGGTTCTTATTTAAATTGTCATTTTAGTATATAAAGTTGCCATCCTTCCACCGCAAGAGTTTTCTTTTTCTTTCTTTTTTTAAACAAAAAATCAAGTTGCGCCTTCGATGGCAAGTTAATTTTTTTTAATGTTAGTGTTTTGTACCACTTCCATCTTCCATTCCTCCTACGGGGTGCATAGTTTATGTGCTTGTGTGAGTTGTTAAAAGTTTTAGTTTAAAGCAGTCTAGTGTGTTGCAGATTTGCACCGGTGTAGTCTTTCAGAGGTTGTTGTGAGCAGTCGTGACTACCGTCGTCTCAAAAGGCAGCGGCAAGGTTCTCAGACAAAAAGCTCATAATGTCAATATTTGTTCCTTCTGCCTCTGAATAAAATTGTAATTCGATATTTTGCGGGTGCTTTCTGATTATAATTTTAAATCTGTTAAAAAAAAGGGGGGGGCTTTTATGAATAAAATTTCCATTTGTTGAAAGACATTTAATTTGTTTTCATCAGTTACCCACTGGCAATTACTTCCACGCTCACATTGTGTGATTAAATGTGTTAATGTTCGTGATGAATCTCTAGTAAATAAAGTAAATTCTTAAGAAAGGTTTTGAAAGTAAATTCACGGTTCAGCAACCATAATAAGTCTAGACACCTACTGTTCTGGCACTGGTGGCCAGCTATTTGTTTCCTTATAAATCAATAACCAGTAGTATACAATGAGGTGACAAAAGTCGTGAGATAACAATATGCACATATACAGATGGTGGCAGTGGGGTGTGGCACGCTACTTTTTACCACTCTGCCAGCGTCCAGCAATGTTGATTTGTCTAGCTGAAAGATGTAGTAGAAAATACTAGACCACTACTGTCTATTGCAGGTCGCAACATACATAGAATTGTCCGGTAAACGGGATGTGGCTAGTTACTGAAATAAAAGTTTTAACTTGGCAATGTAAATTTTCAGGTGTATTTTTTACGATAAAGATCACAGTTAATACTGCCAAGTCCATACTAAGTGGCAACACAATGTAAAGTTCACACGCACACCACAATCACACACGTAGCCAGTTTATGGTATTTACACCCGTTACCGAAGTTAATAGAGTTCACCGGTTCGTTTAGTTAAGAAAATGCTCGCTCAAATGTTGTGCACTCTGCTCTACACGTAATACCTGTTCCAGTCTTAGATCGCACAACACGCCACGCGGTTTTAACTAACAGTCAAAAGCAATAATTTTGATATTCCGTCCGAAATTCCACACGACTTCCACTATACCGTTCACTTAAATACACTTTGTACTACTTCGCGAACTCGTAATTAGCACTTTTCCGCGATTTTACAGTACTTTCGTCGGAGCTGCTTTCAATGAGATGTTACTCGTTCGAACCCTCAGCCCCGACCCCCCTAGATCACACCAAAGTCTTTGTTCCCAGCATAGATTGGCGCGAGCCTGCAGTTTTCCGATTGGCTGAGATCACAAACAGCAAGTCAAGTTGCAGTATTATACCGCGCTAACCCGCGCTTTACTTCAATGACCAATCATTGTAAAAGATTTCTTTGTATGGCAATCACTAAATAAATAAATTTAGAAAAGTATCAAATATAAAATTACTCCTTTTGAAATTACCGATTAATTTATGTTCTACTCTCGATTTATTAGTACCATAAACTGACTGCACATTTAACTATAGTAAATCCACTGTATAGTTTAACTGGTACTTCGTGAATAAACAAAACAATTTTCATTTACTTCTGTTCTTCTTCACTCATACAACACTTACACTGCTAATTACTACACATATGCCGGCCGGGGTGGCCGAGCGGTTCTAGGCGCTACAGTCAAGAACCGCGCGACCGCTACGGTCGCAGGTTCGAATCCTGCCTCGGGCATGGATGTGTGTGATGTCCTTAGGTTAGTTAGGTTTAACTAGTTCTAAGTTCTAGGAGACTAATGACATGAGAAGTTGAGTCCCATAGTGCTCAGAGCCACTACACATATAAAACAATTATAATTATGCAAATACATTAAATATTAATCAAACATAACTTTACAACATTGTTTTGACTACGACTGCTAGCACTGTCCGTGAACTGCTGACCTCTGCCGCCTACTATTACAACTACGTGCAGCTCTGTAGCTCAGGTCCATGTCAGCTGGTGACATCTGTCGATGACTCATCCCTATAATGATATAGTCCTAACAAGTGACAGCAGCGATGCGAAGGGGCTACGCCTCAGCAGTAACGCGTACACATGGTGTAAAAGGGCAGTGCTTCAGCAGAGCTGCCATTTGTACTCAGGTGATTGATGTTGAAGGATTTCCGACGTGGTTATGACCGTACGACGAGAATTAACAGACTATGAACGCGGAATGGTGGTTAGAGCTGGAAGCCATTCAGTTTCGGAAACAGGGAATTCAATATTACTAGCTCCACAGTGTCAAGAGTGTGACGAGAATACCAAATTTCAGGCACTGTCTGTCACTACGGACAATGCAGCGACAGAGAGCAACGACGTTTGCTTAGAGTCGTCAGTGCTAACAGACAAGTAACAATGCGTGAAGTAGCCGCAGAAATCAATGTGGGAAGTACAACCGACGTATCCATTTGGACAGCGCGGCAAAATTTGGCGTTAATGTGCTACGGCAGCATACGACCGACGCGAGTGCCTTTGCTAACAACACATCGCCTGCAGCGCCTATCCTGGGTCCGTAACCATATCGGTTCGACCCTAGACGACTGGGAAACCGTGTGCTGGTTAGATGAGTCAGGATTTCAGCTGATGGTAGCGTTCGGGTGTGGCACAGGTCCTACGAAGTCATGGACCCCGTTTGTCAACAAGGCACTGTGCAAACTGGTGATAGTTCCACAATAGTGTGGACTGTGTTTACGTGGATTGGACTGGGTTGGTTCAAATGGCTCTGAGCGCTATGGGACTTAAAATCGGAGGTCATCAGTCCCCTAGAACTTAGAACTACTTAAACCTGACTAACCTAAGGACATCACAAACATCCATGCCCCAGGCAGGATTCGAACCTGCGACCGTAGCGGTCGCGCGGTTCCAGACTGAAGCGCTTAGAACCGCTCTGCCACACCGGCCGGCGATTGGACTGGGTCCTCTGGTCCAACTAAACCAATCGTTGACCATAAATGGTTATGTTCGTCTACTAGGAGGTGAACTGCAGCCATTCATTGACTTCATATTCCTAAGCAATGATGTCACCGGACCACAATTCTTCGCGATTGGTTTGAAGAAGATGCTGGACAATTCGAGCGAATAATTGGGCCACGCGGTTCACCGGACATGAATCTCATAGAACATTTGTAGGACGTAATCGAGAGATCAGTTTGTGCACAACATACTGTGAAACGTCCCCTTAGAAAAATTAATGAATTACTGTGCTGATAAACCTCTTACATTATTTGATTTTGAAACAGCTGAGCAGAACTGAACGTACTCAGACATTTTGCTCTTTACCTATTCTGATCAACACTAAACTCACACACAATATTTTTAGCGCAACGCAATCTGACTTTCAATAATCCCTACAAAAGAATGGCCCTGACTAACATTAACCTATACCTTTCACAGATCACTTACCTCACAAAAATCTTCGTTACTCGAACTACTGCAATACAGCGAGTGCCACTACTGCCAGCTAAATAAAAGATTCAAACTACGGAAGGCACTAACTACTAGTAGGCATAGTTAGCAAATGAAAGATTTTAATAGAGAACAATGTATTTACCTTAGCAGTCATAATGTATACATCAGTTCATGACATCCATTTTTTACAAATATCAAACCTCCGCCATTTCTCTCCCCACATCCACCACTGCTGGCGGCTCACCTCCAACTCCGCAACGCTACGCACTGTTCACATCCAGCTGCCCAACACTACAATGGCAGACAACAATGCAAACTAGCCACAGACTGCACACAGCACAGCCAGTGATTTTCATACAGAGCGCTACGTAACGTTGCCAATAAGAAAACATAAACAGCCTACTTACAACTGCACTAGCACAATTATGGACGACTATACAGGCAACATCGCTCAGTATTTCTGCCATCGACTTGTTGAGTCCACGCCACGTCGACTTGCTGCACTAAGCCGGGCAAATCGAGGTCCGACACGATATTAGGAGGAACCCCATGATTCTTGTTACCTCAGTGTACAGCATAGGGATGGCGGTTAGCGCTGAAACGTTTTTTGTTATATCTCTTTTTTTACCTTTTTCTCCGCCATTTTTACTTGTCTGTTAAAATCGTTCAAAATAAAACGTTTCTAAAACAACCGATTTTCGATTTTTTATTCCTGTTCTTCCTGTAATAAGTGGAGAAATCGGCAAACACTGAAAAACTTGTCTCTTTCAGTTTCAAGATACATAGACGTAAAATTTTCAATTAAATAGGCAAAGAAAAGAAAACTTAGCCCACCCACCCTTTCCTACTTGTGTCGAAAAGTCATAAGTGGCTGCACACTACAAATAAACATCGGCATTCTCTTCTTGATTCCAATTTTTTCAAACTCTGCTGCCGGCCGGGGTGGCCGAGCGGTTCTAGCCGCTACAGTCTGCCCGGCGGATTATTGTCAAGGTCCGGAGTGCCGGCAGCCTGTGGATGGTTTTTAAGGCGGTTTTCCATCTGCCTCGGCGAATGCGGGCTGGTTCCCCTTGTTCCGCCTCAGTTACACTATGTCGGTAATTGCTGCACAAACACTGTCTCCACATATGCGTACACCATAATTACTCTACCATGCAAACATTTGGGGATACGCTGGAGGCCAAACAGCGCGAAAAGCCTAGGTTCGGTGTGGGGCGGCGGTGGGGTGGGTGGACTGTTGTGACCTGTTGTGGAGTTGTGAAGCTCTGAGGAATACGGTGGGACGAAGACTCTCTGTCGTTTCTAGGTGCCCGGTTTAATACATACTACACAACCAATCTTCTGCCCACATCTTAACTGAATAGTAGGAAACGAACTTTAATACATGGTCCATTGGGAAGTACCCACTCTCATGCTCTTCACACTGGTTTGCAGAGTTAGGTGTAGATGCAGAGTCTATTAAGAGTGGTCAAAGTAGGAGCAAGGAATATAAAGCAGTGGATATAACCTTTCAATTGAATGTACATTACCTGAAAAAATATGTGAAGCACCCAGTCAGACCGCGCGACCGCTACGGTCGCAGGTTCGAAGCCTGCTTCGGGCATGGATGTGTATGATATCCTTAGGTTCGTTAGGTTTAAGTAGTTCTAAGTTCTAGGGGACTGATGACCTCAGAAATTAAGTCCCATAGTGCCCAGAGCCATTTGAACCATTTTTTAACTCTGCTAAAAATGATATTGTAATCGGGAAACATACCACTATTTGGGCATTACGAATAATCAGAGCTGAGGGGTGAAAAGTGACTACTTTTGCTGTTAATTTGTCCGTTTTCAAGAGCTACAGGCAGATAAGGCCATATTATGTAGGCACAAGCAACAGATCAGCTACTTAGTATTTTTTTCGTCTTACTATGAATAAATTGCTGTTAGGTTTTCAGTTTATTCCTGTAACCATAATTTCCTTCCTCTTTTACTATTTCGCTGAAGTGGCACACAAATCTTAAAAGTTTTGAAGCAAATGAAGTGTTGTACTTCTTAAAACGTGTTGTACTTCTTAAAAATATAAGCATGGTTCAATTCTGCAAAACAACCGGTGTTCAACAACGACAGCGACGGGGCAAGCATTGCGCACTGCATGTACATGCATACCGTAATCCACTCCACATGGTAACAATGACATCCAAGTCACAACAATGTTTTCCCAATTGTTATACCATGTGTCTGTGCTAGTTTTTGTCGGCACTGTCATTAAAACAGCGCTGATCGCTTTTCCCATTTCCTACAATAACGCAATATTTCAAACGATTGCAAATTTTAGGAGTAAAATGTTTATAGAAAAATAAAAATTTTAGTACTGATTTGCTGGCGCTAGTTGATATTTCGGTCTTTTACTCGTTATACCCCATACCAATTACCGAAAAATACCAGTTAATCAGAACTAAAATACCGGTATTTTTGAAGGTTTCGTCCATTCATTTAATACCTACACGAAAAACACTACTGGCCATTAAAATTGCTACACCTCGAAGATGACGTGCTACAGACACGAAATTTAACGGACAGGAATAAGATGCTGTGATATGCAAATGATTAGCTTTTCAGAGAATTCATACAAGGTTGGCGCCGGTGGCGATACCTACTACGTGCTGACATGAGGAAAGTTTCCAACCGATTTCTTATACACAAACAGCAGTTGACCGGCGCTGCCTGGTGAAACGTTGATGTGATGGCTCGTGTAAGGAGGAGAAATGCTTACAATCACGTTTCCGACTTTGAAAAAGGTCGGATTGTAGCCTAGCGCGATTGCGGTTTATCGTATCCCGACATTGCTGCTCGGGTTGGTCGAGATCCAATGACTGTTAGCAGAATATGGAATCGGTAGGTCCTGGAGGGTAATACGCTACGCCGTACTGGATCTCAACGGCCTCGTATCACTAGCAGTCGAGATGACAGGCATCTTTTCCGTATGGCTGTAACGGATCGTGCAGCCACGTCTCGATCCCTGAGTCAACAGATGGGGACGTTTGCAAGACAACAACCATCTCCACGAAGAGTTCGACGAAGTTTGCAGCAGCATGGACTATCAGCTCGGAGACCATGGCTGCGGTTACCCTTGACGCTGCATCACAGACGGAATCGCCTGCGACGGTGTACTCAACGACGAATCTGGGTGCACGAATGGCAAAACATCATTCTTTCGGATGAATCCAGGTTATGTATACAGCATCACGATGGTCGCATCCGTGTTTGGCGACATCGCGGTGAACGCACATTGGAAGCGTGTATTCGTCATCACCATACTGGCGTATCACCCAGCGTGATGGTATGGGGTGCCATTGGTTACACGTCTCGGTCACCTCTTGTTCGCATTGATGGCACTTTGAACAGTGGGCGTTACATTTCAGGTGTGTTACGACCCGTGGCTCTACCCTTCATTCGATCCCTGCGAAACCCTACATTTCAGCAGGATAATGCACGACCGCATGTTGCAGGTCCTGTACGGGCCTTTCTGGATACAGAAAATGTTCGACTGCTGCCCTTGCCAGCACATTCTCCAGATCTCTCACCAACTGAAAACGTCTGGTCAATGTTGGCCGAGCAACTGGCTCGTCACAATACTCCAGTCACTACTCTTCATGAACTGCGGTATCGTGTTGAAGCTGCATTGGCAGCTGTACCTGTACACGCCATCCAAGCTCTGTTTGACTCAATACCCAGGCGTATCAAGGCCGTTATTACAGCCAGAGGTGGTTGTTCTGGGTACTGATTTCTCAGGATCTGTGCACCCAAATTGCGTGAAAATGTAATCACATGTCAGTTCTAGTATAATATATTTGTCCAATGAAGACCCGTTTATCATCTGCATTTCTTCGTGTTGTAGCAATTTTAATGGCCAGTAGTGTAGTAACAACATGCACAAACAAATGCTTGGTTGACACTAAACGAATATATTTCACTGATTAGAAGTGTGAAATATCATCATGCTGTGGCCAAGATACCTGTATAAAGAAGAGCTTTGGCTTCCCGGCGAGAGTGGGGCACTGCCTGGCTGTGAACGGCTCCCACAGCTCGCTGACGTAGTAGTCCCGGTCTTTGGCGTGCAGCTTTCCGTCCCTCTCACCGTGGGTGAGCACCGCCACTGCGACGCAGTCGTAGTTTCTGTGGTCCTGGTGAGCCACTGCAGTCACAGAATAAATACCCGAACTGCTCAGAACCACTCACTGTAATTATTTTCATTATTTATTTACTTTTTCTCAAGAAGGTGCTCAAATAATCGATGTGAAATTGCTAAACCATATGGCAAAAGTGAATTACGAATTACTTCACATCCAAGACGTTTAAGGAAGTGTATATCAACGAATTTAACACTGACTCATAGTTGAAAAATGTAGTGCGAACTAGGTACAGGAACAAACAAATTGAGTCAAAAGCAAACTCTGTAATAAACATTATTCGCCTCAACTACAAAGTTGAATGAATTTATGAAGATGTTTAGCTTTTCGTTTATTTTACGTTGAGCACATAATTAAAAACGAATTTTGTGCTTTTCAACTGGACACAAATTCAGAGAGGGAATTAATTAACTTTGTTTATAGTCAAGTTGCCCGCACTTAATCTAATAAAGGTGACAAACCCATATACTTGACACTGTAATTAAGGTTCCACCAGCTAGGTAGTTTATCCTCTTGAACACCCAAGTAGCCAACTAACAAGTCCCTGTGTGTCTTGAACACTCGTTGCGTTGTGTTCATCATTATTCATCCAGCTCTCTCTCTCTCTCTCTCTCTCTCTCTCTCTCTCTCTCTCTCACACACACACACACACACACACACAGACACACATACATACACACATACATATTTGTACACACACAGTACTTTCTTATCTTAATGTCACTTCAGATTGTTTGGAAGACTTTCTCAGGACTCAGATAGTGTTGTATCATTCCAGGAATGTGTGGATGTAAAGTAATACACGTTGTCCACAAATGATTGTATGTGAGCTTATCTTTCGTGATACTGTGGTGGGCCCACTGCCGGAGACCATACAATAAGACGATGCTGCTTTGGGAGGGATAGTATGCCGTAATGACGTACCTACCGTAGAAAGTCTCTTCGGATTTGCTGCCGGATCCTAAAATCAACTCGATTCAATATATCGGCGATCCAACTGTTCGCCATTTTCAAGAGAACGCTGCTTCTGCTGATGAGTCCTGCTCAGAACTGATGCCAGGCTGCAAATCGACGTCGTTATATAGGCGTCCGTACGGTACACGGCGCATTCGCCAACAATCGCAATTCATGACAGGTGCGTGGAACATCGCCGTCATACGAGGCTACAACAGCCGGAAAAATCGGCGGTAGCACAGCATTGCTTAAACGAGGGACACGGTATGAAACTATGGTAGTTGCCAACGCTTCTGGTTTTTCTAACAGTGTCTACAAAGAGCAAATGAAATTAGGTTGGTGGATAATTTAATTAATAGAGACAATGGGTTTCCTCTTAGAAGGACGTGGAATTCTGTACTATCCTGCATTAAAACAGAACTTTCTTCGGTGCAGCCAGTCCGAGTGCTCGAAAATCGTCTCTGAGTGCGATATATCGTTGCCTCCGGTGTTCTACTAAGCGTGGCGCCACCTGCCCAGTCTTGGAGGACAGCAACTGTGATGGCATGTGCCGTGTACGGTACAGAGGTATATATAGGACGTCGGTTTGCTGCCTGGCTACGCCATTCCTGTCAACTACATCCGTCTGATGCCCTCCTTCCTCTCCCGCCGTCCCTCCTATGTTACCATCCATAATGCCAATTCCCACACCTTCTACCCCTCTGCAGGTGTGCCCCAGGGCTCTGTCCTCTCCCCTCTCCTCTAACTCCTGCACACGGCAGATATGCTCCAACCCCCCCCCCCCCTCCAGTACACCTCTTGCAGTATGCCGATGACACCGCATTCCTTGCCCTCGCTCCTACCTTCCAACGGTCCCAACGCCTTCTCCAGAAACACCTTGACCTCTTTGCCAAATGGTTGAACTAGTGGCTCCTGAAAATCAATCCCTCCAAGACCCAGGCAATCATCGTAGGTCATACCACTCGCTCCTTCCGGCTCCTGGATTTCTCTCTTATGGTCTGCGCCAATCCTGTCCGCCTCTCCCCCACCCTCACCTACCTTGGCCTCACCATTGACCGTCACCTCACCTGGATCCCTCATCTCCGCTCCATGCCCGCAATTGTCTCCGACTCCTCAAACTCCTGTCTGGTTGGACATGTGGATTGCACCCCTCTACCATCCTCCACACTTACAAATCCTTAATCCATCCCATCCTCTGTTATGCCTGTTCTGCCTGTATATCTGCCCCCCCAAATTCTATAAGTCCCTCCAGATCCTTGAGTGTCATGCACTCCGCCTTGCCTTCCGTATACACCTTCCGTCCCCCACGCAGATCCTCCTTGACCTCATTCCTTTCCCCCGTCTGCTCCTATTCCTTGAACATATCCACATACTCTACACCACCCGCCGCCTTGATCCCCCTCACCCCCTGGTTGCTCCTCTCCTCTCCCGTCCCCACCCCCTGCCACACCTTCACTGTTGTGTCCCCCCTACCCTCCATCTCTACACCCTTCATCTCCTTTCCCAAGGTGGCTTCCATCAACTCCCCCTCCCAGATGATGCCCTCTCTCCCTCCATTTATCCCTCCTATCAACTCTGATCCTCACCCCCCCCCCCTCTGTTCCTCTGTCGTTTTCCTGGGCTCCCTTCCCCGCCTTCCATCCTGTTATCTCCCTGCCTAACCTCTCCCTACCTCCCCTGTCCCCCCCCGAGTCCTTTTGTATTCCCCTCCCCACTCCCTGTTGCGTCTGCCCAGTAGCCCCCCCTCTTAGGTCCTCATCCTCCATTGGCTCTTTTCCTCCCTCCCCACCCTTCGTTTTTCCTGTCCTTCCCCCTTTTATTTTCCCATCATCTGTACATTTTCCCCCCACCTGCCCTCAGCTGTGGTATGTCGTATTTGCCAACTTTTTAGTGCAGTGTTCAAGTGCATGTTCAGTGTTGTTCGTCTTTCCAAAGTGTTGCAAACAGAAATCATACTGTCACTGGGTGTGAATTTTATGTCTTTTGCGAACATAAACCAGACTGTCGCCGTGTTTTTTAATTGTCTGTCTACTATTTTACCAGCCTGCTTCATTTGTATGTTATTAGCATCATCATCCCTTTGTTCTATGTTTTAAGTTCCACGATTTTTCCGCCATGTTATCATTTAAGTCTCCGATTTTATCGCCTGTTTTTATTATTTATTGTCTTCATCTTTTTAAAACAAATTCTGTAGGCTGAAGAGCGGCATATTTAGCTGCTGCCACCCCGTCCCCTCCGGGGGGAATCGAAACTCAATAAAGAAAAGAAAAAAAAAACGCTGCCTGGCATCAGTTCTCAGCGGGATTCATCAGCAGAAGCAGCGTTCTCCTGAAGATGGCGAAGAGTTGGATCGCCGAAATATTAAATCGAGTTGATTTTCGCAAACCAGACGAAGTTTTCAAGACATATATGAAGATAGTATCTGTTCCCGAAAGAACAGATACCATTGATGACCGTGCAGCTTCTCTAGAATGAAATGATAATTAAATCTACATCCTAGCTGCAAACAGGCGTTGATACACATCATTGGGGACATGTTGAAAATGTGTTCCCGGACCGGGACTCGAACCCGGGATCTCCTGCTTACATGGCAGACACTCTATCCATCTGAGCCACCTTCTTGTGCGAACGCACACGCTATGCTGCAACTCGTACGGGACTTGGTAGATTAATCTGCCTCGAGTAATGCAAACATCTATTAGGCGCACTACGAATGTAGTGGTGTGGACATGTTGGGAATGTGGGTCTCACGGGGAGCGTGCAAGGGATAAGTCCCTGCAGGCGCACTATCCTCTGTATCTTCTGTGGCTCAGAAGGATAGAGCGCCTGCTATGAAAGGAGGAGATTCCGGGTTCGAGTCCCGGTCGGGGCAAACAATTGTAACATGTCCCCAATGGTGTATATCAACGCCTGTTTGCAGCTATGGTATCCATTTAATTATCATTTCAGGTTTTCAAGACTTATACGCGGGAAAGCCTACGATGTCACACGTACATACTCTAGTTTGGTCGATGACAGCAACTGTATGGGGACCACAAAAGAGTAAAGTAGTTTGTGGAAAGAAAAGTTGTAAAGTGTTACATGGCCACAATACTGGCATTTCACTTCTCAGATCAGCTCAACTTAAGTTTCGCGGATATTTACAGCGTAATCTACATATGAATATCCGAGAATTGCCCAAATTTAGACAAACTGAAAATTGATAGTTCAGGATTCACCAGAAGAAAAACGTCAGGTTAGTAGACTTGAAAAACTAACGTTATATTTGTGTTCAGTTTTCTTACAAATATTGGACCAAAACCTTATGATCTTCCACCACTGATGCAAAACTGAATTGCAAAAGTTCACTTCTTCGGCAGCGGACTACGACTGCAGGATAACAGACTGAAACTCGTGAAAGGTGCCATGGCAGTGGGAAGAGTTGTGTGCTGAGCTTTAGTAAGGGCGGGGATACGAGTGGTACCATCGTCAACCGGGCGTCTGAAATCCCCACAAATGTTACTGATGTGACTGCTGATTGTGCTGTTGCGCCAAGCGTGTTAGTTTCCGCCGATAATGAAACTGTTGTTGAATGAATTAGTTGTTACTATTGTTGTAAAACAACTGCCGAGTGTAGTGTTTTATACGAATATGAATATGAATTATTGACTCAGTCGCAGATAAAGCAACTGACAGGCTTCACTCCATCGGTAGCATACTGGGTGAATGCAATGAGTCTGCAAAGGAACTTGCTGCAAAATGGATCAGTGTATCGATGACTTGGGTTGGGTCATTTACCATGACCCAATAGGTTTCTTTTTTGCTTTAGTCCAATATTGATTTAATATTTTTTTCATTTTTGTTGCCTACAATACAACATACAGTCATCGCTAATCTTTATCTTACAGTTGTTATTGCCTACTTTAGCCCATATAAATACATAATCACCAGAATTGAGAAGCTTCTTCCTCCTAGTAGAAATGGTGAACGGCTTGTCCGGGACCAAAGTACCACAGGGAACCTTCGCTAGTAGAGCTGTACTCTCCGTTATACTCCAAAGTCTTCCAAGCCAAAATTTTGCCCCCTGGAAAAGCTTCAAGGCCACCATAGTCAGCATGGCTCCCCCATACAACAGCCAAGGTCAACCATGTGATGCCTCCGAAAACAGCGCTAACATCACAGGTAAACTCACACCTCAATCCACGAAACTCACACGGGGCACCAATAAGTCTTGCTTATTAAACTGACCAGCCAGGTCAACAGTTATAACCTTCAAAGACCTGAAAACAGGTACATAAATCCTAAGGCGACGGCGATAATGACGTCGACCAGGAATTGCAGAGGTTCGTTAATACTTGCAAGCCAACGCCCAGCGAAACACAGAGTCCCGTTTCTCCGACCACATCCGGTCTACTTATAGCTCTCGACACTGTTATCAACTTCCGGTCTGGGAGCAATACCGTGCGCGACGCTAAGTAATACTAGTAGCGTAGCTCATCCCAGAATATTGCTCAAATGTGTGGGACCCACACAGGACAAACAAGAGATGTTGAATGTATGCAAAGAAGGACAGTAGGAATGTCGGCAAGTTTTTCCGACGCACGGCAGAGCGTCACTTAGATGCAGAACTGGCAGACAATTGAAGACACACGCCAGTTATCCCGCAGAAGTCTACTTTCAAAGCTTCGGGCAACACTATTAAGTGAGCAATCTAGGAATATCCTACAACCCCCGGTGTATCGCTCCCATACGGACCACGAAGACAAGATTTTACTGGTTGCAGAGGCATCTAAGCAATCATTCTCCTAGGCCCGCCTGGCTAGCCGCGCGGTCTAACGCGCTGCTTCCCGAGTGGGAAGGCGTGCCGGTCCGCAGCACGAATCCGCCCGGCAGACCCGGTGTCGAGGTCCGGTGTGCCGGCCTGCCTCTGGATGGTTCTCCAGGCGGTTTTCCAACTACCTCGGCGAATACGGGCTGGTTCCCCTTATTCTGCCTCAGTTACACTATGTCGGTAATTGCTGCGCAAACACTGTCTCCACGTATGAGTACACCATAATTATTCTACCATGTAAACATTTGGGGGTACACTGGAGGCCGAACCCCGCAATAAGCTTAGGTTCAGTGTGGGGCGGCAGTGGGGTGGGTGGACTGTTGTGACCAGTTGTGGGGTTGTGAACCTCTGAGGGCTACGGTGGGACGAAGCCTCTCTGTCGTTTCTAGGTTCCCGCTTTAATACATACTACACCATCATTCTCCTGCCCAAATCTTACTTGTATAGCAGTAAACAAACTTTAATACATGGTTCAATGGGAAGTACTCACTCCTATGCACTTCACACTGGTTTGCAGAGTTAGGTGTAAATGTAGAGTCTATTAAGCGTGGTCAAAGTAGGAGGAAGGAATATAAAGCAATGGATATAACCTTGCAATTGAATCTACATTACCTGACAAAATATGCAAAGCACCCAGTCACATCGCGCGACCGCTACGGTCGCAGGTTAGAATCCTGCCTCTAGCATGGATGTGTGTGTTGTCCTTAGGTTCGTTAGGTTTAAGTAGTTCTAAGTTATTAGTTCTATCTTATTCAATCTGTATATTGAGCAAGCAGTGAAGGAAACAAAAGAAAAGTTCGGAGTAGGTATCACAATCCATGGAGAAGAAATAAAAACTTTGCTGGCCGCGATGACCGTGCGGTTCTAGGCGCTGCAGTCCGGAACCGCGGGACTGCTACGGTCGCAGGTTCGAATCCTGCCTCGGGCATGGATGTGTGCGATGTCCTTAGGTTAGTTAGGTTTAAGTAGTACTAAGTTCTGGGGGACTGATGACCTAAGATGTTAAGTCCCATAGTACTCAGAGCCATTTGAACCATTTGGAATAAAAACTTTGAGATTCACCGATGACATTGTAATTCTGTCAGAGACAGCAAATGACTTGGAAGAGCAGTTGAACGGAATGGATAGTGTCCTGAAGGGAGGATATAAGACGAACATCAACAAAAGCAAAACGAGAATAATGGAATGTAGTCGAACTAAGTCGGGTGATGTTGAGGGTATTAGATTAGGAAATGAGACACTTAAAGTAGTAAAGGAGTTTTGCTATTTGGGGAGCAAAATAACTGATGATGGTCGAAGTAGAGAGGATATAAAATGTAGACCGGCAATGGCAAGGAAAGCGTTTCTTAAGAAGAGGAATTTGTTAACATCGAGTATAGGTTTAAGTGTCAGGACGTCGTTTCTGAAAGTATTTGTATGGAGTGTAGCCATGTATGGAAGTGAAACATGGACGATAAATAGTTTGGACAAAAAGAGAATAGAAGCTTTCGAAATGTGGTGCTACAGAAGAATGCTGAAGATTGGATGGGTAGATCACATAACTAATGAGGAGGTGTTGAATAGGATTGGGGAGAAGAGAAGTTTGTGCCACAACTTGACTAGAAGAAGGGATCGGTTGGTAGGAGATGTTCTGAGGCATCAAGGGATCACCAATTTCGTATTGGAGGGCAGCGTGGAGGGTAAAAATCGTAGAGGGAGACCAAGAGATGAATACACCAAGCAGATTCAGAAAGATGTAGGTTGCAGTAGGTACTGGGAGATGAAGAAGCTTGCACAGGATAGAGTAGCATGGAGAGCTGCATCAAACCAGTCTCAGGACTAAAGACCACAACAACAACAAGTTCTAGGGGACTGATGACCTCAGATGCTAAGTCCCATAGTGCTCAGAGCCATTTGAACCATTTTGAACCCAGTCAGATACCAACACAACTTGATTCACGTTCACACTACCTGCGGGGAAGTAAGTAATTAACGTTGCAGTTCTATGTCACAGTCACAGTGGCCACCATAGCGGAGCAGCTTTGTTCGTTTTTAGTGTTGCAACCAGGGCGACAAGACAAGAACTGACACAGATCTGTCATAGATGTAGTTATTATACACAGCAAAACAAGTTTCTCTTTTCCTCAGTTATTATTATTATTATTATTATTATTAATACCATAAAATAGTTTTGGTGATGGTATTGTGTAGGAGATAATAACTTGTATTGCATAATTTGTGTAAGAATCAAGACAGCTGGTCTTTAAGTTATAAGCAGCGGACTCCAGTGGAACACATAAACAAATGTAGCCACTCCTGGTAGGGTATATAAGGGGCTTAAGAGCGTCAGATGTTGAGTGATCACATTGAAGGACACGGAGATGCCCGAATCGTATCAGACAGAGTTATCAGCACTTGAAAAGGGACTCTTCATGGGCCACCATTTGGCAGACAGGTCGAATCGAGCGATATTCTGATTTATGGTGCATAAACGCGTCAGTGGTCCGATGCTGGTTTGCATCAGAATGTGAGGGAAGCAGAAGAATAGACTGCACAGTTTTAATATTGTTGTTGTTGTTCTTGTGGTCTTCACTCCTGAGACTGGTTTGATGCAGCTCTCCATGCTACTCTATCCTGTGCAAGCTTCATCATCTCCCAGTACCTACTGCAACCTACATCCTTCTGAATCTGCTTAGTGTATTCATCTCTTGGTCTCCCTCTACGATTTTTACCCTCCACGCTGCCCTCCAACGCTAAATTGGTGATCCCTTGATGCCTCAGAACATGCCCTACCAACCGGCCCCTTGTTCTTGCCAAGTTGTGCCACAAACTCCTCTTCTCCCCAATTCTATTCAATACCTCCTCATTAATTACGTGATCTACCCATCTAATCTTTAGCATTCTTCTGTGGCACCACATTTCGAAAGCTTCTATTCACTTCTTGTCTAAGCTATTTATCGTCCTCGTTTCACTTCCATACATGGCTACACTCCATACAAATACTTTCAGAAACGACTTCCTGACACTTAAATCTATACTCGATGTTAACCGATTTCTCTTCTTCAGAAACGCTTTTCTTGCCATTACCAGTCTTCATTTTATATCCTCTCTACTTTGACCATCATCAGTTATTTTTCTCCCCAAATAGCAAAACTCCTTTACTACTTTAAGTGTCTCATTTCCTAATCCAATTCCCTCAGCATCACCCGACTTAATTCGACTACATTCCATTACCCTCGTTTTGCTTTTGTTGATGTTCATCTTATACCCTCCTTTCAAAACACTATCCATTCCATTCAACTGCTCTTCCAAGTCCTTTGCTGTCTCTGACAGAATTACAATGTCATCGGCGAACCTCAAAGTTTTTATTTCCTCTCCATGGATTTTAATACCTATTCCGAATTTTTCTTTTTGTTTCCTTTACTGCTTGCTCAATATACAGATTGAATAACATCGGGGAGAGACTACAACCCTGTCTCACTCCCTTCCCAACCACTGCTTCCCTTTTGTGTCCCTCGACTCTTATAACTGCCATCTGGTTTCTGTACAAATTGTATATAGCCTCTCGCTCCCTGTATTTTAGCCCTGCCACCTTCAGAATTTGAAAGAGCGTATTCCAATCAACATTGTCAAAAGCTTTCTCCAAGTCTACAAATGCTAGAAACGTAGGTTTGCCTTTTCTTAATCTAGCTTCTAAGATAAGTCGTAGGGTCAGTATTGCCTCACGTGTTCCAACATTTCTACGGAATCCAAACTGATCTTCCCCGAGGTCGGCTTCTACTAGTTTTTCCATTCGTCTGTAAAGAATCCACATTAGTATTTTGCAGCTGTGACTTATTAAACTGATAGTTCGGTAATTTTCACACCTGTCAACACCTGCTTTCTTTGAGATTGGTATTATTATATTCTTCTTGAAGTCTGAGGGAATTTCGCCTGTTTCATTCATCTTGCTCACCAAATGGTAGAGTTTTGTCAGGACTGGCTCTCCCAAGGCTGTCAGTAGATCTAATGGAATGTTGTCTACTTCCGGGGCCTTGTTTCGACTCGGGTCTTTCAGTGCTCTGTCAAACTCTTCTATATCTCCCATTTCATCTTCATCTACATCCTCTTCCATTTCCATAATATTGTCCTCAGGTACATCGCCCTTGTATAGACCCTCTATATACTCCTTCCACCTTTCTGCTTTCCCTTCTTTGGCCGGCCGCGGTGGTCTAGCGGTTCTGGCGCTGCAGTCCGGAACCGCGGGACTGCTACGGTCGCAGGTTCGAATCCTGCCTCGGGCATGGGTGTGTGTGATGTCCTTAGGTTAGTTAGGTTTAAGTAGTTCTAAGTTCTAGGGGACTTATGACCTAAGATGTTGAGTCCCATAGTGCTCAGAGCCATTTGAACCTTTCCCTTCTTTGCTTACAAGGGAACCTCCCCATCGCACCCCCCTCAGATTTAGATATAAGTTTGCACAGTGGATAGGCCTTGAAAAAGTGAACACAGATCAATCGAGAAAACAGGAAGAAGTTCTGTGGAACTATGAAAAAAATAAGCAAAATATACAAACTGAGTAGTCCATGAGCAAGATAAGCAACATCAAGGATGATGTAAGCTCAGGAGCGCCGTGGTCCCGTGGATAGCGTGAGTAGCTGCGGAACGAGAGATCGTTGGTTCAAGTCTTCACTCGAGTGAAAATTTTAGTTTCTTTATTTTCGCAAAGTTATGGTCTGTCCGTTCGTTCACTGACGTCTCTGTTCACTGTAATAAGTTTAGTGTCTGTGTTTTGGGACCGCACCGCAAAACCGTGCGATTAGTAGACGAAAGGACGTGCCTCTCCAATGGGAACCGAAAACATTTGATCGCAAGGTCATAGGTCAACCGATTCCTCCACAGGAAAACACGTCTGATATATTCTATACGACACTGGTGACGGCATGTGCTTCACATGACAGGAATATGTTGTCGACCTACCTAACTTGTACACTTGGCGAATGGGTAAAAAGATTCTTCTACCTTGCCCGATTTAGGTTTTCTTGTGGATGTGATAATCACTTCCAAAAAAGTGACGAAAACATAAGAGTTTGTCACATAAACTGCAACAAATGAATGCAACAGTTTCACAGTCGCACATTTTTCCCTGTGCTATGTCAAAACATACGTTTTTAACGTTTTCAATTTTTTCCGTGTCTAGACCGTCAAATCCTGCATATGTCCAAGCAAATCTGAACATGTCCTGGAATTTTGGAGAGTGAAGTTGATTATGTGTGGGTGCCTGAACTTTGATAATTGTCTGAAAACAAAAAATTAAACTTTTAACACGAGGGTAGACTTGAACCAAGGACCTCTCGTTCCGGAGGTGCTCACGCTAACCACGGGACCACGGCGCTCCTCAACTCACAATATCCGTGGTGTTCCGTATCCTGCGCATGGACTACTCAGTTTGTATATTTTGCTTATTTTTTTCATAGTTCCACACAACTTCTTCCTGTTTTCTCGATTGATATGTGTTCAGTCTTTCAAGGCCTATCCACTGTGTCAACGTATAACTAAATCAGAGGGGGGTGCGATGGGGTGGTTCCCTTGTTAGAACTGGGTTTCCATCTGAGCTTTTGATATTCATGCAAGTGGTTCTCTTTTCTCCAAAGGTCTCTTTAATTTTCCTATAGGCTGTATCTGTCTTACCCCTAGTGAGATAAGCCTCTACATCCTTACATTTGTCCTCTAACCATACCTGCTTAGCCATTTTGCACTTCCGCTTTAATATTATACAAGATATATTTCTTTAGTTCGAATATTATAAATAAATGTAAATGTCGTGTGACTAGGGCCTCCCGTCGGGTAGACCTTGCGCCGGGTGCAAGTCTTTCGATTTGACGCCACTTCGGCGATTTGCGCGTCGATAGGGATGAAACGATGATAATTAGGACAACACAACACCCATTCCCTGAGCGGAGAAAATCTCCGTCCCAGAGGGGTCACTCAGCTACCGGTGACTGACAGTTAAAATATTATAAAAAGTCAAGACGGTCACACTCAATCACTTTCACAAGCTATGTTTCCAGACAGATTAAAATAAGCCAGAGTTGGACATCACCTTCGGGAATATATTAGGACATATGTTAATATCTCCCGACCACATTTATTGTCACCTTTTTCCTTAAAAGTTTTAGAAAAGATCATGTATTTAAGAAGTGCTGATCAAATCTGAAAATATAAGATTCATATCGGATAATTTCTATATTAGTGTTAGCCGGCCGGTGAGGCCGGGCGGTTCTAGGCGCTACAGTCTGGAACCGCGCGACCGCTACGGTCGCAGGTTCGAATCCTGCCTCGGGCATGGATGTGTGTGTGATGTCCTTAGGTTAGTTAGGTTTAAGTAGTTCTAAGTTCTAGGGGACTGATGACCACAGCAGTTAAGTCCCATAGTGCTCAGAGCCATTTGAACCATTTTATATTAGTGTTATTGTACAGTACCTTCTTTCAAGGATCTGCTTAAAAAACTAGACCTACTGACAACGTCGTCAGTACACATTTGCCGTTGTTGTTAGGAAACAGTCACAATTCTGAAAACAGTATTAACATTAATAAATATACTATTAGAATCAAAACTAGGCTTCAATGACTACAGTTCATCGTTATTGTTGAACAAAAACTTGCAATGCTTGTAGCTTTAAAAACATTTAACCCTGTAGTCAGTGTATGGAAGGTGTCGGCAGATAATGAAAACAATGTTAAAAACCAATTGGCATAATTACTGCTTCACTATTCTTACCACGTTATAAATGAACTTTTGGACACAAAACATTTGTATGAGGTTGAACTACATTTCTTAAATTTTATCGTAGAATTTTATCGTATTCAGGTTATGCAACACCCGAACGTCTCTGGCCTGGGAGAGCAGAGGATCTTTGGAGAGAAGTAGGAGGAAGACAGTGCATTCTCGACCAGCGTT
Source organism: Schistocerca cancellata (assembly GCF_023864275.1). NCBI lineage: Eukaryota > Metazoa > Arthropoda > Insecta > Orthoptera > Acrididae > Schistocerca > Schistocerca cancellata. Next base: position 1,136,912,438 of record NC_064626.1, on the reverse strand, counting down.
CAGTGTAGACCAATTGTATAGTTTCCCATCCGAAAAAAGTGTGTTACGTAAACCGTGTCGCATATCCTTGCGACCTGTTCCTACCACATCACGGTCCACGCGTCCTACTCTGGTGATCCCGCATCTGTCGTGAGACGCACCTTAAATTCGCCTCTCCACGTTAACCAGGTTCGGTGTGTAACGTCGCGACAGTGTTGTCATTACAACACGCGTCATCCATCTCGCCGACCCGGATTATGGTGCCCAAAGGACTACAGGGCACAATGTGTAAATACGTTGGTGAAAACCAAGTAGATCTACAGCACGTACCTCGTACCTACGGACAACGCCGACCTAACCACATCTCAATAGTGGCGGCCAACAACGAATCTGCTCTTGGGCTTCGAGTACAATTCTACCACAAACAGTTTTCTTAACCAGCAAAGACTGCGACAGTGCTGTAAGTACACTTTCGCGTCTTCCACGCCACGAAACCGATACAAGCAACCATTTAACTTGTCGCCACAACCAATGGGGCGTCACAAACAATCGACAGCCATGTTGCCTTTTGTGCCTCAAAGGTACAATTCGCATCTCCAACTACCCCCTCACCCAGCTTAATGGCTCGCGATGGTGCGCTGCAGATCGAAGTGTCTTACTTCATGAATTTTATTCGTTTGAGTGTAATTTTTTGAAATTTCTAGTGGCAACTAAAATCCACCATACGGAAAGTATATGCTATGGACTTTTACCTCTGCAAACTCTTCAAAATTTCGTGGAATGGTTTACTACATCTAATGCTGCACAATAACTGCGTTGAACATCGAAACAAAATTAAGTCATTTATGGGGGGAAGGTATCAGTCAAGAAGATGTGTAAAAATCAAATTTTTGGGCCAAATAGATTTTGTGAAATCGAATGATAAAGTGTGTCAAAGCAGTCGAAACACCATGTATCTGCACAGGCGAGCAGTGCAATGATGAGAAAATCGCGCACATCGCGGAATGCGGGGAGCACGTCTCTGTAGCAGCGAAAGGGTTAATGTGGCCGTGGTTGCATTACTTCATAAACTGCGCGCTCCCCCCCCCCCCCCCCCCTAAACGTAAGCTTGCGAACTATACTATGGCGCTGCTTCTCTTGGCGCGTACAACTGGCAATGCAGCAATCTCCCGCGTATGGGCGGGCATGCGCGAACCGCCAAGATAAAAGAATTGAACTATAACGATTGTTTTTACACGAGTCCGAGCCTGTAGGAAAACGACTCCCGGTAGCGGATAGCATATTCTCGGTGATTACGCCGCCTGCAGATAGTAAACAGACTAACGGACGCCACCCGTTGCAACGCTGGGCCAATGAACGACGTCTCCCGCGCCGCCCGATTCCGGCCTTGCTACTACGACGCAACAGGAGGGTGACGTCACGCCACCTCGACAGCCGGTGCCACGCCATAACACGACCAACTTGCCTGCACCACGCGGCAGCGACATAACAGCCGGCACACGGCCGTCGGTCTGATGGTGTCATAAGTAATTTGGACTCGCCACTCGTAAATGTCCCGCTCCCTGTGAGCACCCAGAAGACGTCAACAGACCAAAGTAGGGATTTTGACCTGCCACCAAAGGCAAGGTCGCTCATCTCATCCATGTATAGCGCAAACTCACGTTGCCTTGATGACGCCTACGCAAGGACGCCTCTTGATGCCTGATCCCAATACACAACAGAGCTTTTTAGTGGGACATAGGGTCTGACATCAGCCCCTTGTCGCACAACAGCACGCCAACATTCGAACTAACACTGGCACTCCTACTTCACTCATTGAACAATTAGCAGGTACCAGCCTACGGCACCACTACTCGCATCGTTCACCTGACTATGAACCTTCAGTGCACCTGGACCTTTGGTGTAGTACAAACGGCACTAATGCATCGTCCTACGGGCGATCTTATCGAGGGAATTTTTGCTACGACCCTACATACTCGTTCCCATTCGTCCGAATATCTCTCTATCAACGACTCCTTCTCCGAAACCCTTCGCGAGTGCGTCGTACTGATGACGATATTTTCGCTACTCGCCAATGATACGTCGATTGCAAAGCGCACACAGGTACTACGCATCGAAAACACTGATCTCCAGCATCACATTAAGGAGACAGAGGCAGCACTCGCATCGGCACGTAAACACTTACGCATCGTAAGCTCTCAACAGCCTGCTGTAGAGCACAGGGTATCACTTTCGACCTCGCCCCATCCTCCCAGTCACATACTGCGCACAATAGTCATCTCGTCGCAGTGCCTGCAGACGTCAGCCGGCAACAATAACAACAACGCGCAGTGTTTGTACACAGTGAACTAGACCACCTTCCATGCATGGGCACACACATAAGAAGAGCGAGATGGAACTGAGCAACAAATTGTGACCACTGATGTTCTTCCCATAGACACTACTGTTTGTACCCTGTAGACATACAGACTGCTAAAGATGCGATTCGTGAATTTTTGGAAGCAGGTACTGTCCATCCCTCAGAGAGCCCATAGACTCCCCTCATTAAGCTCGGGCCCAAGAAAGATGGTTCAAATGGCTCTGAGCACTATGGGACTTAACATCTGAGGTCATCAGTCCCCTAAAACTTAGATCTACTTAAACCTAACCAACCTAAGGACATTACACACATCCATGCCCGAGGCAGGATTCGAACCTTCGACCGTAGCGGTCGCGCGGTTCCAGACTGAAGCGTCTAGAACCGCTCGACCACAACGGCCGGCCAGGAAAGATGGTTCAATAAGACTTTGTATTGACTATAGGGCACTCAACTCCAGAATCGTAGGCAATAATTACCCTGTACCCAAATCCAGAACTGTATGTGACAACTCGCTGGCGCTATGGTATTCAGCGTAATCGATCGTAAGAGGGCATCTTAACAAATCCAATGCGTTCTGACACTATCCAGAAACCGGTGATCGTCATCCCATCTAAACTGTACAAATATGTCTTCCTGCAACACGGCCTCATAGAACCGTAGAAACCTTTTATTTATGGACTACTCCTATTTATGCACTGCTATACCTGTCTTGATGATATACTCCATGTCCCCAACACTCACTACGAACATTCCAGCCACCTAGAAAATGTTCTAGCCCACTACAATAAGGTGGTATTGAGCCGTGGTGGCTCGCTCTGAGTCAATTTCCACGTAAAGGATAATCTTTGGTCGGCTGTCAGTTGAAGAAGCTAGGTAGTGCTCAGCCAAAGCGAAGTTAGCTGGGTCATGGAGAGAAAGGTGGTCGGGAGTCAGCAGAGTGGAGTCAACTCCGCACAGGGCAGATAGGGAAGACTCATGTTTTTCCGTACGGAGCACCGATTGCAACTGTTTTCCTGTGAGGCTGATAGTGGACTGGTATGATCGCGATCTTCATCTTGCTACCGTGGATTTGTTACACGTTGCCTTGCCTGCTGGTGTCTTAGTTTCGTCTCACCTTTCCTGATGATTGTTTTTGGGCAGACTTGAAGGTGTATATTTCTACTATTTGGAAACCGCAGGGAATTTACGAACGCCCCCTCTCCCCTAGAGAGTCTAGGCTGCAGGACTGTTTCCAGTGTGGCGATGGGGGGCATTTTGTACGTGAGTGTCCGATACACAGGATGAGTTCAAATGGTTCAAATAGCTCTGAGCACTATGGGACTTAACTTCTGAGGTCATCAGTCCCCTAGAACTTAGAACTACTTAAACCTAACTAACCTAAGGACATCACACACATCCATGCCCGAGGCAGGATTCGAACCTGCGACCGTAGCGGTCACGCGGTTCCAAACTGAAGCGCTTAGAACCGCACGGTCACAGCGGCCGGCATACAGGATGAGTCACCTAACGTTACCGCTGGATATATTTCGTAAACCACATCAAATACTGACAAACCGATTCCACAGACCGAACGTGAGGAGAGGGGCTAGTGTAATTGTTTAATACAAACCATACAAAAATGCACGGAAGTATGTTTTTTAACACAAACCTCGTTTTTTTTAAATGGAACCACGTTAGTTTTATTGGCACATCTGAACATATAAACAAATACGTAATCAGTGCCGTTTGTTGCATTGTAAAATGTTAATTACATCCGGAGATATTGTAACCTAAAGTTGACGCTTGAAACCTCCGACGTTCAGTTGCGTGTTGTAACAAAACACGGGCCGCGGTCGGCGAGCAGCATCTGCAGGGACATGTTTACGATGACGACCGTGTTTACGAGTGTGGCTGTAGTGCACTGTTGTGGTTTGGTCTAGCTGTCGCAGTGTCCGCATGTAGCGCTTGCTGCTATTGTTATACTGCATTCGTCTCCGCACGCAGACCAACTATAGTACACCGTGTTACCAGACGTCTGTGATAGTGTAGTGTTGTAGGATCTGTGACCATGGTGTATTCGAACTCTGAAAAGGCGGAGATGATACTCATCTATGTCGAGTGTCGACGAAATGCAGCTGAAGCCTGCAGGGTGTATGCAGAACGGTACCCGGACAGAGAGCATCCAACGTGCCGCACATTGCAAAACATCTACCGCCAATTGTATGCAACAGGTAGCACGCAAACGTGTCCGTAACAGGCCCGTCACAGGAGAAGCGGGTGCAGTTGGTGTGTTAGCTGCTGTTGCCATGAACCCTCACATGAGTACACGGGACATTGCGAGAGCCGGTGGACTGAGTCAAAGTAGTGTCATGCGCATACAGCATCGTAACCGCTTTCACCCGTTTCATGTGTCGCTACATCAGCAATTACATGGTGATTACTTTAATCATCGAGTGCAATTCTGTCAATGGGCATTAACAGAGAATGCGTTGCAGTTCTACCTGTTTACCGATGAAGCGGGTTTCACAAACCACGGGGCAGTGAATCTATGGAACATGCATTACTGGTCCGTGGACAATCCTCGCTGGTTCAGACAGGTAGAGCGACAGCGACCGTGGACTGTAAATGTATGGTGCGGAATCATTGGCGACCACCTCATTGGTCCTCACTTCATTGCAGGGGCCCAAACAGCTGCAACATACATCGCGTTTCTACAGAATGATCTGCCAACGCTGCTCGAAAATGTCCCACTGGAAACGCGTCGACGTATGTGGTATCAGCATGATGGTGCACCTGCACATTCCGCAATTAACACTAGGCTGACCCTTGACAGGATGTTCGACGGGCGTTTCATAGGACGTGGAGGACGCATAAATTGGTCAGCCCGTTCTCCTGATCTTACACCTCTGGACTTCTTTCTGTGGGGTACCTTAAAGGAGAATGTGTACCGTGATGTGCCTACAACCCCAGAGGATATGAAACAACGTATTGTGGGAGCCTGCGGCGACATTACACCAGATGTACTGCGGCGTGTGCGACGTTCATTACGCCAGAGATTGCAATTGTGTGCAGCAAATGATGGCCACCACATTGAACATCTATTGGCCTGACATGTCGGGACACACTCTATTCCACTCCGTAATTGAAAACGGAAATCACGTGTGTACGTGTACCTCACCCCTCATGTTAATGTACATGTGCGGCAGTGAAAAAGACCAATAAAAATGTGTTATCATGTGGACGTAATGTGTTGTTCCAGTCTCTTCTGTACCTAAGGTCCATCACCGTTCCCTTTGGATCCCTACGTAATTCGGTGCTCTCCGATACGCACGATCGAACAGCGGAGGAGTGATACTCAAGCGTCAACTTTAGGTTACAATATCTCCGGATGTAATTAACATTTTACAATGCAACAAACGGCACTGATTACGTATTTTTTTATATGTTCAGATGTACTAACAAAACTAACGGGGTTCCATTTAAAAAAACGTAGGTTTGTGTTAAAAAAACATACTTCCGTGCATTTTTGTATGGTTTGTATTAACCAATTACACTAGCCCCGCTCCTCACGTTCGGTCTGTGGAATCGATTCGTCAGTATTTGATGTGGTTTACGAAATATATCCAGCGGTAATGTTAGGTGACTCACCCTGTATATAACCAGGAACGCATGTGAAATTTGTTTGATTTGGGCAGCACCATCTTCCTGCTGAGTTACACTTGGTATCTCGAGTTTAGAGAATTGTGTAAGATGCCTCTTTTGCGTGCCTTATCTCAGAGATGCAAGGCTGTCAATGGACAGATCTGCCTGAGGCAGGTGAACTGCGCAGGGAGCTTAGAGTTTCCGACTTCTCGTGGCCTATTAATGAATTTGTAACTAAAAGTTCGTGTATCAACCTTCTTTTGGGTTGTGACTTCTTACAGCGGACTGGCCTGGTTCTTGATTATGCTGATAGAACATTCTTTTTTAAATGTCGTCGTTGTGAGATGGTATTTTCCTGCCAACGTTTTCCAGGGGTGAAAAGTGTTCAGCTCAGCACTCGAATTTCGTGGTTAGTCGCCTGGGACCAGTTGAAGCTGGTCAACTTTTGGAGATTTTTGGTAATTTCCCTGATACACTTACTGATAAATTGGGAAATCTGTCTATTCCTATTGTTGTAAGCTCCGTATAGGCTTTCGCCTCCAGATTTTACATGGATGAGTGAATGGCATGCTCTGTGATGGGGTGATTAGGCCTCCCCCATATTTCTGGTGGGGATTACCAACTGGTCGTAGACTATAGGGTGTTAAAAGGTTGTTCCACAGCCCATTCCTCTTCCTGACCTCTATAACTGTTATATGGGCCTAGGAGGCGTGTTTTTCTTTACCATGCTTGACGTGAACACTTTATTGTCTTCTGTACAGACTGGAATCTGTATGAGCTCAACTAGGTTGTTTTCAGGCTGTCGCTCGGAGCTGCTGTTTTGTCGCGCATCTGGGATAATGTTTTGGGTGACCTGAAGATTAAGTTAGTCTATAATTACTTGGATGATTTTGTTTATAGTGCCACATTTTCCAGGCACCTTCAGTATTTGGAAGAAGTCCTGCTTCATCCTAGACGAGCTGGGATCACTGTTAAACCATCTAAAATCATACTGGTTTGGTGGCAGTTCCTTTTTGGGACACTGGGTCTCAGCAGAGGGGGTTAGGATCGACCAAGAGGTGATTTGGAGCTTACGAAAATTTCTTCCCCATAAGAACAAAAAAAGGTGGCCAGGTTCATTGGCGTGACCAATTTTCTTCGTAAATTCGTACCCAACTTCACAAAATTCGCTGTTCCTCTTAATAACTTCAGTAAAAAAGGTAATATTTTTAACTAGGATGGAAGTCCTTAGGCCTGCTTTGAAGCCACTAAGACAGCTCTCAACAATCCTCTTGTACTGGAGATTTCCAGTTTTGAGTTCCCATTCATTGTTCAAACCGATGTCTCTAATTCTGGGCTTGGGCCATTCTCTTGCAAGAGCATCAAGGTGAGTGCTATTCGCTCACTTGTGCATCGGGGCGAATATCCCCTGTGGAGCGTAAATACTCCATGTGTAAGTGAGAGTCTCTAGAAGTTCTTTTCTCTTTGTTTTTTCTAGAGCACAAGGAGTTTGTAATGGAGACCGGCAGCCCCATAGTAGGCTACGTCTTAGCACGCTCCAGGAAGATAGGATTGCGCGATGGGCAGTACATATCTGCACATTCCGTTACAAGGTTAGGCATGTTAGAGGTCCAGATAACCTGACTGTTGACGCCTTGAGTCATGTTTGAAGAAAACCATCATAGGCAGGAAGGGCACAAAGCCCAGCAGGTTGCTTGGAACTGCGGGGTGCTAACTGAGGTACCATAACTCTTTGGAGATCTCAAGAAAAAACTCGTTTAGGACTCCTTAAATCTGTCCATCAAACATAGGTTACTTAGTGGGGAGCATGTGACAGGGTATTCCTTAAAGAGTCACTGCTTGTCATAGGAATGTGAGGCGATAAATCCTTTAAAATTTGTTTACCTAAGGAGCTGCTACCTCTGATACCCCATTATTTTCATTATTACTTGCTGGGTTGGCACTTTGATCATTATAAAACTACTGCCAAAATAAAAGAGCATCCCCAGCATAGGGATATTCAACATTTACTATGGGAATGTGAGCTGTGTAAGGCAGTTAAGCCCGACCCCAACTCACGTAAGGATTTTTGCAATCAACCCATGAGGGCCATGCGATGTATAAAATTTTTATTGCTTATGTGGGTCCCCTTTCTCTTACTCGAGGTGGGAATCGTTACATTCTTGTTGCAGTTGGCGCCTTTTCTCAGTTTACCTGACAGTTGAGGGATGATGGCAGCCTTGTCTATATACCATTTGTCTAAAATGGGAGGTCATGGCAGCCTTATCTACAGGGTGAAATGTATTTAAATCGACAAACTCTGGGAGGTTGTAGGGGAACCAAAACAAATATTTTTCCATAATGTCATTTTTTCCTGTGAGGATTATTTAAACCGGTGGAGGCCGTATTACGCTCTTCAGTTGTTAGAGGCCGTATTACGATCTTCAGTTGTTAGATACCGTATTACGCTCTTCAGTTGTAAGCAACTGCTGTCCACCAGTGTAGTAGTTTATTGTCTCTGTTTACTAATGGAGCGATACACCTGGAGTGAGTACACTGATATGGTTGGTGCGTACTACGTAGCGCACCACAATGGACGAGCTGCACAGCGGGTTTATCAACAACAATACGCTAATCGCCGTATCCCGCATCATACGACCTTTGCTGCTGTGTACCAACGTCTACGTGAGACCGGGACATTTAGTAGATTACTTGGACAGGGACGCTGTCTCACGGTAAGAACGCTGCAATTTGAGGAAGCTGTCTTGCAGCATGTGGAGCAAGATCCTTCAATCAGCACTCGTGCAATTGCACTTAACATAGGGGCGAATCAGACGAATGTAAGAACAGTCTTGCGAGAGCAATTGTTACGTCCATTTCACTTACAGCGTATCGATAACCTGGAACCAGTTGATTATCCACCCAGAGCACAATTTTCGCTGTGGTACCTGGAACAGTATGAAATGCATCCTACATTTCCATCCTCTGTGTTGTTTACAGGTGAAGGAACGTTCGGGCGTGCTGGAGTCTTCAACATGCATAATTCGCATGTTTGAAGTGAGGATAACCCACATGCCACAGTCACTCGCGCTTATGAAGTGCGGTTCTTCGTTAATGTGTGGGTCGGTGCTGCTGGGGACTGTTTAATTGGGCCGTATCTGCTACCTAGGCCATTAAATGGCAGGCACTATTACAATTTTCACGCTAGAGCATTGCTAGAATTGCTGGAAGAGGCCCGCTCCCTACAAGACAACGCATGTGGTTCCAACATGACGGGGCGCCGGCACGTTTCAGTCGTCGTGTGCGCCGATTCCTGGACCGACGGTTCCCAGAAATGTGGACTGGCAGAGGTGGTCCTGTACCATGGCCTGCTCGATCCCCAGATATGTCCCCCCTGGCATTTTTTGTGTGGAGCGAGATGCGCAACCTTGTTTACGCAACTCCTGTTGCATCAGAGGAGGATCTAGTTGCCCGGATTGGAGCAGGATTAATTTGCCTCCAGAGAAATCTTCCTCTTCCAGTTTAAAAACTCTTGAAAGGAAACAATGACATTAGGGAAAAATATTTGTTTTGATGTCCCCTACAACCTCCCAGAGTTTATCGGTTTAAATACTTTTCACCCTGTATATACCATTTGCCTAAAATATTTTCCATCTTTGGTCAGCTAAGTCATTTATGAGGAATAATGCTACCACATTTACTTCTAGAGAGTTTAAAAGATTTTGTTTTGTAAACACCATTGGGCACCTCACCACTGCATCTTATTCCACTCAGCCTTCCTCTGTAAACCAGAACCTCAAGTAAACGCTTATAATATTCCATGCTAGGTCTCAGAAAAAGTGAGATGTATTGGTTCCTTGGTTAAATTTCGCTTTCAGTTCCGGCCAGCATGAGGCTATCAAGGCAATTCCTGCCTTCGTAATGTTCACCTATACCCTCAATTCTCAGTTGTCCAACTTATGGTCGGTAAATGGGCTCGTTCCTGAGAAGAAAACGCCCTTCCATTTTCCGAGAGGGGATGTTGTGTTTTTGGTGGGGGTAGTGTAGCCGTGGTGGCTCACTCCAAGTCGACTTCCGTGTAAAGGATAATCTTTGGTCAAGTATCGAACGAGGAAGCTAGGTGGCGCTCAGCCGAAGCCAGATGAGCTAGGTCACGGAGAGATACGTGGCTGGCAGTTCGTCGAATCCAGTTAGGTCGACACAAGGCAGATTGGGAAGGCGCGTGATGGTAACTGCAGCCGTGTTTTGCTGTAGGGCTGGCAGTGGATTGGATTGGTCGCAGTTTTATTCTTGATGCCGTTGATTTGTAGCACACTGCCTTACCGCACATGTCTTAATTTCTCTTAACCTTTCTCGATGGTTGTATTTGGGCAGATTTGAAGCAGAAGATTTCTGTTATTTGGAAACTGTAGTTTTATACGTGGGTATATTCTCACTCCCCGCTTTGTTAGCCTTTCTGCTTGACTGGTGACTTGCCGGTTGTGTGGGAAAGAATTATTGTGGAGGGTCCTAACCCAGACATATTTATAATTATATTGCTTCTTAAGCAGCTTGTTTGACTGCTTAAAGGACTTTTGCTTTACGCAAGCAACAGCTCCGTGTCACATTGAATGTCAATTCCGTGCACTAGCTTGCCTAATGTTGCATTTTAGTTTGTTTTAGTGTTGCCTACCGAGCTCCGGTAAGACTAAGTGTGTACTGCGTCATTGTGTGGTTGCGCCAATTTTGATATCCTCGACGTGTTATTTTGCCTGTCTGTGCGGTGGCGGGAGCGGAGCAAACTACAAGTTAGAGGCACATCTGTTACTCCTCCAAGTACTTAAACTTAAATGAATTTCAGTTTGCAATATATGCCCCCTCAGGGCTCTGAGCTGTTTGTAGTCTGAAGGTTTTACGAAGTTGCTTTCAACTCCTAACTGCTAGGAAACGTGCTTGTTTGGAATTGCCGTTCATGCTGTTTTGTGCCCTTCAGGCGAGAAATGTCCAAGAGATGTTGTTGTTCTGTGTATGTTAGTCGATACATGCCACTGAAGTCCCTAAATTGAAGGCGAACTTGTACTTAGGCCGATTTGTTTGGCATCCTTGTTAGCTCCGTCATTGGGATTATGCACGAAATGATGTTTCAGCGTCACACTAGATAGACAGTAGCTGTGAAATCTGTATTTTCGCTTCCTGCGGCTTGTTTGGGCATTTGTTCGTAGTCAGAATTTGGCACATCGGCTACTGATTACGTCAGGTGAGCACGTGATATTTCTGCTTCAACTAATAAGCCAGTATGTACTCCAGGTGCGCTAGCCATACTTGTTATTCGAAGGACTTGGTTAAGTCTTAACGGCCACCTGTTTGGGACGGCTGGACCTTGCAGCCGATTGAGCAAGCACGATTGCCTTCCAGTGTGAGTGGTCGGTTACAGCAGCAGCTTGATGTCTGAACGGACAATCCACACGTCGGAAGGATCAGCCGTTTTTTGTGACGGTGGCAAGGGTCCCAATTTCTGTAATTAAATCCTGATGCTTCCAAATTCGCCGCCTTTACAGAGAAGTTAAGTTTCATTAAACTGAAAACTGGGCTAACTGTATGATCCCTGTGTTCACGTTAATCAGCCTTGGACTTTGAAAGCCTGGCGGAGATTAGCATTGGTGGCAAACATTATTTTTATGTTCTTTTACTCTGTATATCGGGTAATCTCATGTAACAAATATTGTATTCTGTTATATCTCACAGAAGAAGAAAGGGCAAATGATCTCACTCACGAGTTCAGAGCAGTAATTTTCTTTTGTTAAGGATTGAAAAAAATTTCAAATTCTTGACTTAATTCCAATTAGTGTAACGAATTCATGCTTCTGGCTTTAGTTTGAAGGAGAGCCGTATTTCTTCAGAATGTTTAGATGCTTTTAGCGCTTTCTTTATTACCAAGTTGGGCCCAGATAGGACCCTTTTAAAATTATTTTAATTAATTAATCTGTCTAATTTATTTCTGCAATTTGTTGGTTAGTGTACAAAGTTCTACATGTATTTTTATAAAACGATGAATGTTGTTGAGACACATCCCCTGGGGTCCAGTTGTTCCATTTGGTCCTTTCCTGAAGTTCCTGTGGCTATGAATTTCACGTTACAGTGGCCTCTCATGAAAGAATTAGCAGACAAAGATAAACACGGCAAAAAGAACGTCGCATGGTCTGTGCAGAAGACAGAAGCATTCCATCGAGCTTTGTAATAACTGTCTAGCACATTACTTTGACAGACCCCAACCACAAAGTACAGCTCACCCTCACAACTGACGCAAGTGACACTGCGGTGGAGGCTGTGCTTCATCAGGTGGTAGATGGGATGCCTCAACTGCTTTGACTTTTCCCAAGGAAACTATCCCCCTCAGAGTCAACATGGTCAGCTTTCGACTATGAGATCCTCATGGTATATGCACTGTCACGTACTTCTGCAGTGATATAGAAAGCCATAAAGTGACCATGTACTCAGATCACAAACATCTGCTGGACGCTATCAGAAACCCATCTCAGGATGCCAGTGCATGACGTCTCAGCCATTCAGATCTTATGGCACCGTTTAACACCAACATGCATCACGTCCATTGTGCTGTCAATATGTTTCTGGACTACCATTCAAGAATCTATGCAGTTTCTCTCCAGTACAACTATGAGCACACGGCAGCCAAACAAACCAGTGACCCAAGCATCGATAACCCCTACAACGACCATGATACAAACCTTAGTATCAAACATCGGTCTCTTCCCATGTCTCACCCAACTCTGCTCTGTGACATTCCACAAAACAGACCACGACCGCTAGTTCCACAATGTGCCACGAAATATTTGAGTGGATTTACAAACTGAGTCACCCTGGCATCAATACAACACTGTGTCTGGTTACAGACAGGTTCATAAGAGTGAACAGCAAATGAGACTGTCACCTTGGGCGCAAAGATGTCTCATATGCCAACACAGTAAGACAATCAGTCACGTCCAGCCTCAAGTCATACGCTTACCCACCTTGAAGACTCAGTTCCAGCAAGTCCATCTTGACATCACTGGACCCCTGCTGGAATGGGAAGAATTTCCATACCTCCTATCTATGATAGACAGGACATCACAATGAGTAGAAGCCATACCCACAGCCGAAACAACCACACTTGCATCTGCCGAGATATGTATCACCCACTTGGGCACTCCCAAAACTGGTTACTATCAATCAGGGCCGTCAATTGAACTGGTCCTCTTCAACGCCCTCTGTGGAATAACCTACACATGGACTATTGAATATCACCTGAACAGTAATGGTAAGGTGGTACAGGAATAAGAAGGCAGTTTTGATGTGCCACAACATTTACTGGACTGAGATGCTCCCATGGGTCTTCCTTAACATCCACTCAGCGTACAAGGACTACCTACGGGCGTCTCAAGCAGAGGAGTTCTACAATGAGCTACTTGTCCTGGTTGCAGACTTGCTTACACTAGTGCATTATGTTCAGGAACACATTTGGAATAACACATTTCGCCCCTCAACTCATTCGACCCTAAAAGTGTTTGTACGCAAGGCCCTCGCCTCTTGCGACTGTGTCATGTTGCGAGACGATGCAGTGCGATCAGCTCTGCAGCCCCCTTACTCAGATCCACACAGGATGCTCAAAGTGATCCACAGGCAGCACGGAAAACCTATGACAATCTCACTCACCCCAGGACGACTCCACTCCAACACACCTGAACATTGACATGCCGGGCACTAAGGACGACGGCCAGCGCAGAACGCCTGCGTCACTTCCACACTCGTATTTGATGCGAGTTGGGCGGAAATTCGACGAGCTTCTGCCGTCAGCTTCTCCATCCATCCAACTGAGTGAGTCACGATATGGCCATGTCAGAGACCCACCGCAATATAGGGCACAGTACCATATGTACTCGTACAACACCAGCATATCACACACTACCACGAGCAATGGTCTGGTCGTGCCCACACAGCACCAGCCACGAAACGACCAGTCATGCTCATCTTTCTCGCCGATATCCACTGACCATTATGTCCCACAGTACTTCACACTCCTCGCGGGAGCTCTGTTCGGATATCGATTCCCAAACGTCTGTGTCTGGCGAAAGAGGAGGATCTTTGGAGAGAGGAAGAAGAAACACAGTGCGTTCTCAACCAGCATTCGATGTAGATCAGTTGTATAGTTACTCTTCCCCTTTGACGTCTGTTTGGCTCAAATGGCTCTGAGCAGTATGGGACTTAACTGCTGAGGTCATTAGTCCCCTAGAACTTAGAACTACTTAAACCTAAGTAACCTAAGGACATCACACACATCCATCCCCGAGGCAGGATTCGAACCTGCGACCGTAATGATCACGCGGTTCCAGACTGTAGCGCCTAGAACCGCTCGGCCACCCCGGCCGGCGACGTCTGTTTAATCAGCCATGTCGCAGATAATTGAGAGCTGGCCTACTGCATGATCGTCCCCATTTCCTACAAGGTTGCACTAAACCCAATAACTGTAGATGGTCAGTTGTCGGCTTTACAGTCTTCGTCGAAAGACTGGCTTGATGCAGTTTTCCGTGCTAGTATATTCTGTGCAAGCATCTTCATCTCTGGACAGCTGCTGCAACCTAGATGCGTTTGAATACCCTAACAGCAGTCAAGCCTTGTTCTACATACACAATTCTTACCCGCACACTTCCATTAACTACAAAATTAATAATTCCTTGTTGCCTCAAGGTGTGTCCTATCACTCAATCATTTCTGTTTGTACCATATTTTTCTCCCTTATCCCGTTTTGAACCTCCTCATTAGTTATCTGAGATGTTTACTTGTACCTCCCATACCCCTATTTTTGTCTCACTGTACTGAATTATTTACCTTCATGCGTGGGATTTCGTTAAGTTTTCTAAATTATATACGGTTGTCGTGGGCGTCAGCAGCAATTTGTCCACGAACCCTGCTGTGCCGAAGGGAGAGAGGGAGTGGGGAGGGGGGGGGGAGGTGAGGTGTGCCGTAGAGAGGAAGACCCAACCGCAAAATTTGTAGCGGCGCAAAAAAAAAAAAAAAAAAAAATAAAGAAACATTGTAACATACAGTTTTTATCATAAAATAAAATACGGTGTTTCAGGGCTTGCATATAGTTCGCTTCATAATCGATATCCTATGTTACTGTTTTTTCAGCATTTATTGTTAAGTGTGTTCTAGGTCGGAGTAGTCCGGTTTCGATAGTGCCGCAAGACAAGTGCTCTTGCTTGCTTCACGCTCTGTTGTTGAGTTTCCGATCGGAAATAACGGTTCTCCCTTAATATATATATATTTTTTAATTTATCCTGTACATAACGTATTTAAGAAAGGAATCTGGTGTTGAATGCAGCAAAAGACGAAAAACAGAAGAGGGGCAGCTTGTTAAACTAGCTGGAAGTGTTGACAGATTTATCGTGAAAACTTCTGTTGGCACTTGCTCTGTAAGTACACCAGAATTTAAACGTTCCTCTAATCCAGAGTCCGTAAGCTGTTCACTCTCTTCAGTAAAGGCAGAGGTAACTTTTCCCGAAAATGCTCGAACGTCTGCGCAGAAAATCATTCTGCGGGAACAGTTTCGTCTGAATGTTTGCACTGATGTTATTTATTGGTCAGAAAAAGAAAGCGAGATTTTGAAAAATGAAGTTTGTAAAATATGGACGTGTGAAGTACTGGGAAAAGATGCATTTTTCCAACAGTTAATACTGGCAAATAATTTTGTAAGGTTTTGTTTTTATATTAAGTTAAAAAATGGCGAGAGAGTTTAGGGGCATGGTTGTTGTCTTCTTCTGTGAAATTTACTGTACAGGGTGTTCGGAAATTCCCGTTAGAGACTTCTACGACTTGTAGAGAGGAGTGAGTACATAATATTTTGAATAGGTATCCACGTCCGTAAATGTTCCATTTCCGTTCTATGATGGCTTCATTTCAGATCTTCAACTCATCCACTTCTGTTTGAGGAACTGAATTAGGCGTGACGCAGCACATATGTTAAGTATCAGTTCGAAAAGAAACATAACGAAACGTTCATTTTGTTTGTGTAAACACTTAAATATTACCACCCTGCTGCATAGCAGGACAAGCAACTCTGAAATATTTCTCTTTCCCTCAGCAGACGTGGACGCGTTACACATCAGAAATGAAACCGTCGTAGAGCGAAAACGGCACGTTTCTGGATGTGGGTTTCTGTTCAAAATATTACGTACTCATTCCTCCCTACAAGTCTCAGAAGTTTGTAACGGGAATGTCCGAACACGATGTATATTGCTTTCCTTGAATACTTAACAAAAACCGAGCGAGGTGGCGCAGTGGTTAGCACACTGGACTCGCATTCGGGAGGACGACGGTTCAATCCCGCGTCCGGCCATCCTGATTTAGGTTTACCATGATTTCCCTAAATCGCTCCAGGCAAATGCCGGGATGGTTCCTTCGAAAGGGCACGGCCGACTTCCTTCCCCATCCTTCCCTAATCCGATGAGACCGATGACCTCGCAGTTTGGCCTCTTCCCCCAAACAACCCAACCCCAACTTAACAAAATAAAGAGTTTTTTGTACTGTCACATGATTTTAGAGATGGAAAAGCTGAATCTCAGAGTATGAGATCAGGGGAAAGTTATTATCGTGTTGGAACAATGAAAACTGAAAATAGATTGAAATTCGACTACAGAAATGTGAAACAATTGATAACGCAGTTCCATTAGCATAATATAACACATTTGAGAAATGGAAAGCTGTTTGAACAAAAATTCTTGATTGCATATTTATTTATCCAGACAATCCTTACTGTCGCTGGTCGGACAGAAGTTCTTTCTACAAGTGATAACTGGGGAAATTTCCTTGAAACTTTCAAGCTATGTGTAAAATATGATCCAATTGCGAATCATAATCTTCTTAATGTTCAGCAAACAGACGGCTGTATTATGTCTTATCTTTCTCCACGAAGTCAAAATGAATTTATCAAACAACGCGGTGATCACGTCAGAATGCAGGTAATTAAGAAAATTTCTGAGTCTGTTTCTCCATTGTTCGTTCCAGCACACTGTATCGCATAACGAACAAGTTTAAGGTGGAGAGGGGAAGAAGGGAAAGGAAAAGTATCACTGCTATCAGCTGCTTCGGGACGTTACGCGGAATCAGCGGCGACGACTGAAAATGTGTACCGGACCAGAAATCGAACCCGAAATCTGCTTGCTGGGCAGGTGCGGTAGCCATTGCGCCATCCGGGACACAGCGTTGTCGCAACTACGCGAACTATCTCTGCGTGCCCCACGGCCGATTCACATTCCCATCGAGTGCCACCTATTCTCCGTCCCTGTTCATTTTCTCCGTGCTCGATCTCTGAGATTTCCGCATAAGGTCGGACGTAAGGGTGCACCCGCAGTGAAGAAGGTGAATCCATTTCACAGCTAGGCCAATAAAATCATATGAATGCACGGTGCCTGTGTTTTCGGACATTTGATTGGCCTAGCTGTGCAATGGATCCACTTTCTTCAGTGCGATGCACAAATACGTCCGACCTCCTGTGGCAATCTCAGAAAGCGAACAAGGAGGAAATGATCAGGGACAGCGGGTAGGTGGTGTTCGATGGGATTGTGAATCGGCCGTGAGGCACGCAGAGATAGTCCGTGCAGATGCGATAACGCTGTGTCGCGGATGGCGCAGTGGTTTCCGCACCTCCCTCGTAAGCAGGAGATTCCAAGTTCGAATCCTAGTCCGGTACGCATTTTCACTCATCGCTGCTGTATTCCGCGTAACGTCCCGATGCAGCTAACACCAGTGATCTCTTCCCTTCCCTTTCCTCTCTTCTCCTCTCCACCTTCAATTTACATTTATTTATTTATTGTTCCGTGGGACCAAATTAAGGAGAAGTCTCCATGGTCATGAGGCAACGGCCTTGCCGCAGTGGATACACCGGTTCTCGTGAGATCACCGAAGTTAAGCGCTGTCGGGCGTGGCCGGCACTTGGATGGGTGACCATCCGGGCCGCCATGCGTTGTTGCCATTTTTCGGGGTGTACTCAGCCTCGTGATGCCAATTGAGGAGCTACTCGACCGAATAATAGCGGCTCCGGTCAAAGAAAACCATCAAAACGACCGGGAGAGCGGTGTGCTGACCACACGCCCCTCCTATCCGCATCCTCAACTGAGGATGACACGGCGGTCGGATGGTCCCGATGGGCCACTTGTGGCCTGAAGACGGAGTGCTCCATGGTCACGCAACGAGTCAATACATGAAATTATAACACTATAGTAGAAACAGATAAAATGAAATACAAAAAACGTATTCAGACGACAATTCGTAGGTTTAAATAAAGAAAATCAACAATGTAACACTGGAATTTGCTTAATTTTTCAGCTCTTCCAGGAGCTCCTCGACAGAATAGAAGGAGTGAGCCATGAGGAAACTCTTCAGTTTAGACTTAAAAGCGTTTGGGCTACTGCTAAGATTTTTGAGTTCTTGTGGTAGCTTACTGAAAATGGATACCGCAGAATAGTGCACTCCTTTCTGCACAAGAGTCAAGGAAGTGCATTCCATATGCAGATTTGATTTCTGCCTAGTATTAACTGAGTGAAAGCTGCTAACTCTTGGGAATAAGCTAATATTGCTAACAACAAACGACATTAATGAAAATATATACTGTGAGGGCAATGTCAGAATTCCCAGACTGTCGACAAGAGGTTCTCGAACACATATAGCTCGAACAGCCCGTTTTTGAACAAAAAATACCCTTTTTGAGTCAGAAGAATTACCCCAAAAAATAATACCATATGACATAAGCATATGAAAATATGCGAAGTAGACTACTTTTCGTGTTGAACTGTCACTTATTTCAGATATTGTTCTAATGGTAAATAAATCAGCATTTAGTTTCTGAACAAGATCCTGAACAAGGGCTTTCCACAACAGCTTACTATCTATCCGAACGCCGAGGAACTTGAACTGTTCCGTCTCGCTTATAATATGCCCATTCTGTCTGATCAAAATATCAGTTCCTGTTGAATTGTGAGTTAGAAACTGTAAAAACTGAGTCATACTGTGATTTAGCGTCAAATTATTTTCCACAAGCCACGAACTTATTTCATGAACTACATTATTTGATAATGTTTCAATATTACACACAAGATCCTTCACTACCAAGCTGGTGTCATCAGCAATATTTTTGAATCACCTGTAATACTAGAAGGCATGTTGTTGTTGTTGTTGTTGTGGACTTCAGTCCCGAGACTGGTTTGATGCAGCTCTCCATGCTACTCTATCCTGTGCAAGCTTCTTCATCTCCCAGTATCTACTGCAACCTACATCCTTCTGAATCTGCTTGGTCTCCCTCTACGATTTTTACCCTCCACACTGCCCTCCAATGCTAAATTTGTGATCCCTTGATGCCTCAAAACATGTCCTACCAACCGATCCCTTCTTCTAGTCAAGTTGTGCCACAAACTTCTCTTCTCCCCAATACTGTTAAATACCTCCTCATTAGTTACGTGATCTACCCACTTTATCTTCAGCATTCTTCTGTAGCACCACATTTCGAAAGCTTCTATTCTCTTCTTGTCCAAACTAGTTATCGTCCATGTTTCACTTCCATACATGGCTACACTCCATACAAATACTTTCAGAAACGACTTCCTGACACTTAAATCTATACTCGATGTTAACAAATTCCTCTTCTTGAGAAACGCTTTCCTTGCCATTGCCAGTCTACATTTTATATCCTCTCTACTTCGACCATCATCGGTTATTTTACTCCCTAAATAGCAAAACTCCTTTACTACTTTAAGTGTCTCATTTCCTAATCTAATTCCCTCAGCATCACCCGACTTAATTTGACTACATTCCATTATCCTCGTTTTGCGTTTGTTGATGTTCATCTTATATCCTCCTTTCAAGACACTGTCCATTCTGTTCAACTGCTCTTCCAAGTCCTTTGCTGTCTCTGACAGAATTACAATGTCATCGGCGAACCTCAAAGTTTTTACTTCTTCTCCATGAATTTTAATACCTACTCCGAATTTTTCTTTTGTTTCCTTTACTGCTTGCTCAATATACAGATTGAATAACATCGGGGAGAGGCTACAACCCTGTCTTACTCCTTTCCCAACCACTGCTTCCCTTTCATGCCCCTCGACTCTTATAACTGCCATCTGGTTTCTGTACAAACTGTAAATAGCCTTTCGCTCCCTGTATTTTACCCCTGCCACCTTCAGAATTTGAAAGAGAGTATTCCAGTTAACATTGTCAAAAGCTTTCTCTAAGTCTACAAATGCTAGAAACGTAGGTTTGCCTTTTCTTACTCTTTCTTCTAAGATAAGTCGTAAGGTTAGTATTGCCTCTCGTGTTCCAACATTTCTACGGAATCCAAACTGATCCTCCCCGAGGTCGGCTTCTACCAGTTTTTGCATTCGTCTGTAAAGAATTCGCGTTAGTATTTTGCAGCTGTGACTTATTAAACTGATAGTTCGGTAATTTTCACATCTGTCAACACCTGCTTTCTTTGGGATTGGAATTATTATATTCTTCTTGAAGTCTGAGGGTATTTCGCCTGTCTCATACATCGTGCTCACCAGATGGTAGAGTTTTGTCATGACTGGCTCTCCCGAGGCCATCAGTAGTTCAAATGGAATGTTGTCTACTCCCGCGGCCTTGTTTCGACTCAGGTCTCTCAGTGCTCTGTCAAACTCTTCACGCAGTATCTTATCTCCCATTTCGTCTTCATCTACATCCTCTTCCATTTCAATAATTTGTCCTCAAGAACATCGCCCTTGTATAAACCCTCTATATACTCCTTCCACCTTTCTGCGTTCCCTTCTTTGCTTAGAACTGGGTTTCCATCTGAGCTCTTGATATTCATACAAGTGGTTCTCTTCTCTCCAAAGGTCTCTTTAATTTTCCTGTAGGCAGTATCTATCTTACACCTAGTGAGACAAGCCTCTACATCCTTACATTTGTCCTCTAGCCATCCCTGCTTAGCCATTTTGCACTTCCTGTCGATATCATTTTTGAGACGTTTGTATTCCTTTTTGCCTGCTTCATTTACTGCATTTTTATATTTTCTCCTTTCATCAATTAAATTCAATATTTCTTCTGTTACCCAAGGATTTCTATTAGCCCTCGTCTTTTTACCTACTTGATCCTCTGCTGCCTTCACTACTTCATCCCTCAGAGCTACCCATTCTTCTTCTACTGTATTTCTTTCCCCCATTCCTGTCAATTGTTCCCTTATGCTCTCCCTGAAACTCTCTACAACCTCTGGTTCTTTCAGTTTATCCAGGTCCCATCTCCTTAAATTCCCACCTTTTTGCAGTTTCTTCAGTTTCAATCTGCAGTTCATAACCAATAGATTGTGGTCAGAATCCACATCTGCCCTAGGAAATGTCTTACAATTTAAAACCTGGTTCCTAAATCTCTGTCTTACCATTATGTAATCTATCTGATACCTTTTAGTATCTCCAGGATTCTTCCAGGTATACAACCTTCTTTTATGATTCTTGAACCAAGTGTTGGCTACGATTAAGTTATGCTCTGTGCAAAATTCTACAAGGCGGCTTCCTCTTTCATTCCTTCCCCCCAATCCATATTCACCTACTATGTTTCCTTCTCTCCCTTTTCCTACTGACGAATTCCAGTCACCCATGACTATTAAATTTTCGTCTCCCTTCACTACCAGAATAATTTCTTTTATCTCGTCATACATTTCATCTATTTCTTCATCATCTGCAGAGGTAGTTGGCATATAAACTTGTACTACTGTAGTAGGCATGGGCTTTGTGTCTATCTTGGCCACAATAATGCGTTCACTATGCTGTTTGTAGTAGCTAACCCGCACTCCTATTTTTTTTATTCATTATTAAACCTACTCCTGCATTACCCCTATTTGATTTTGTATTTATAATCCTGTAATCACCTGACCAAAAGTCTTGTTCCTCCTGCCACCGAACTTCACTAATTCCCACTATATCTAACTTTAACCTATCCATTTCCCTTTTTAAATTTTCTAACCTACCTGCCCGATTAAGGGATCTGACATTCCTCGCTCCGATCCGTAGAACGCCAGTTTTCTTTCTCCTGATAACGACGTCCTCCTGAGTAGTCCCCGCCCGGAGATCCGAATGGGGGACTATTTTACCTCCGGAATATTTTACCCAAGAGGACGCCATCATCATTTAATCATACAGTAGAGCTGCATGTCCTCGGGAAAAATTACGGCTGTAGTTTCACCTTGCTTTCAGCCGTTTGCAGTACCAGCACAGCAAGGCCGTTTTGGTTAATGTTACAAGGCCAGATCAGTCAATCATCCAGACTGTTGCCCCTGCAACTACTGAAAAGGCTGCTGCCCCTCTTCAGGAACCACATGTTTGTCTGGCCTCTCAACAGATACCCCTCCGTTGTGGTTGCACCTACGGTACGGCCATCTGTATCGCTGAGGCACGCAAGCCTCCCCACCAACGGCAAGGTCCATGGTTCATGGGGGGGTTGAAAGCATATCATTTATATAAATAAGAAACAGGAGTGGCCTCAGCACCGACCCTTGGGGAACGCCCCACTTAACAGTGCCCCATTGGGACTGAACATCACTACCACTCTCAATATTCCAGAAAATTACCTTCTGCATTCTGTTCTTAAAGTAAGAGGCGAACCAACTGTAAGCTACTCCCCTTACTCCATAATGGTCCAACTTCTGCAGTAATATCTTATGGTCAACACAATCAAAAGCCTTCGTTAAATAAAAAAAAAAACCTAGTGTTCCCAACCTTTTATTTAGTCCGTCCAAAACCTCACAGAGAAAAGAGAATATAGCATTTTCAGTTGTTAAACCATTTCTAAAACCAAACTGTACATTTGACAGCAAATTATGTGAATTTAAATGCTCCAGTAACCTTGTATATACAACCCTCTCTATAACTTTAACAAACACCGATGGCATAGAAATAGGTATATAATTGTCAACATTATCCCTGCCTCCCTTTTTATAAAGTGGCTTCACTATCGAGTACTGTAATCGGTCAGGAAACCGACCACTCCTAAAGGAAAAGTTACAGATATGGCTAAGTACTGGGCTAATATACATAGAACAATACTTCAGTATTCTGCTAGATACCCCGTCATATCCATGAGAGTTCTTGGTCTTTAGTGATTTAATTATTAACTCAATCTCCCTCTTGTCAGTATCATGGAGGAGCATTTCAGGTAACAGTCTCGGAACACTTTTATCTACGAGCGCTATATGATTCCCTGTTGGGACTAGGTATAACAGCTGCGGATTCTGCGTGGTGTCTGTTCTCTCGCGTATGTCCGAAAGGACATACGCCATACATTCATATAATACGGCCAAATGGCTCAAGTAATTCGTTGTGTACATATTGAGTATTCAGAAGTCACAGTAGTGGAATCATTTGCTGACTTCAATCTGTTGTATGGGATATCAGCTAATGAAATTACACAACACGTTTGTGACAAGTTGCAAGGAGATGGTCTAAAAGTGGAGTACTGCTATGGAGAAGGATATTATAATACTGTGACCGTAACTGGACACATCAGTGGTGTTCAGAGATGTATTTAGGATGTAAATCTCTAAGCAGTGTTTGTTTCATGTTCAGTCACTCACTCAATCTTGCTGGAGTATATGCAGCTACTGTTGGCGCAAAATCGGGGAGATTTTTTGGCTCATTTTTCTCAAGCTGTACACGTAGTTGTGATTTTCCTAAACACCACGTTCCAGTTAATGTGAAGCTATTCTGTGACACAAAATGGAGTTAAAAGAATGAATCTCTACATGTGCATGCTGATCGATCACGAAAGCAGCTGAGAGACAAATGGAAACACGCAGTATGTCTGATATTTCAACAGAAAGAAGAATCGGAAGACTAAAGAAAATGTCTGGTGAGAAAAGTATCAACTCTAGCTTAAATTTAGTTCAGGAATCTCGTTGGTAATAGCTTGAGGCAGTAGATAAACTAACACCAGAATTTAAAAAAATACGTTACAAATGAATATACTTCACGAGCTATTTGATTTAGTTCAAATTCAAATACTATTCGATGCAGAAAAAGATTAATTCATTGTTCAAAACATTCGCGATTTGTGTAACAAACATTCCGAATTGAATGCTTCAACTATGATTGCTGAAGTACATTGTATTAGACGCCACATTCCTTTATTTTAAGACATTCATCTTGAAGATAATATTTTTGCATGAATAACTTTAGAATTATTAAGCTGGATAATTAAGTGGAAGATGCAAAAGAGTTAAAAAACATTTTTGTAGCACTAACAATTTTTTTAGCAATCACTGTTTCATATGCTACTTGTGAAGAAGTTTTTCCAAATTAAGATAGACTATGATCAAAGAATAGTTGAGTAACCTTGCAATTTTATCAAGTGAAAGAAAGATAAATGTAATTTTCAACCATGTAATAGAACAACTTGCAAAAACAATATCCAGAAGATTTAAAATAAACGCCTTAAGAACAAAAATTGGCAGGAAGTACGCAAAACCTATTGTATCTTCATCTAGTGACAGATATCCACTCAATGCGTACTGTTTATTTTTTTCTATTTCCCTATTTTGGTAGAACTCTATTGGTACCTATAAACTATTGCAATTTCGAAGTACACATTTATGAATTTAGAGAAGTAATTTGATTTTATGATTTCAGTTATAGGTTTAGAAAATAAATAGCTTTAAAACTTGGATTTTTAATACCTTATGGGGGGGGGGGTGAAGTATTTTAAATTACCCCCCTGCACTTAAACACAATGGTACGCCATTGAGGAGAGAACAAGATTCTACAGTTCTCATTCTGATGTAGTTAATTCGGTAGGTGTGAGAAACTATCTTGCCTTAAGAACAAAAATTGGTAGGAAGTAAGCAAAACCTATTGTATCTTCATCTAGTGACAGATATCATCTCAATATTTTTAAGGTAGTTTACTTCATCACCTCCAACCGATTCCTTCTTCTAGTCAAGTTGTGCCACAAATTCCTCTTCCCCCCAATTCTATTCAGTACCTTTTCATTAGTTACGTCATCAATCCATCTAATCTTGAGCATTCGTCTGTAGTACCACATTTCGAAAGCCTCTATCCTTTTCTTGTCTGAACTGTTTATCGTCCATGTTTCACTTCCATGCATGTCTACACTCCATACAAATACTTTCAGAAAGGTCTTCCTGACACTTAAATCTGTACTCGACGTTAACAAATTTCTTTTCTTAAGAAACGCTTTCTTGTCATTGGCAGTCTACATTTTACATCCCCATCGTCAGTTATTTGCTCCCCAAGTAGCAATACTCATTTATTACTTTAAGCATCTCATTTCCTAATCTAATTCCCTCAGCATCACCTGATTTAATTCGACTACATTCCATTATCCTCGTTTTGCTTTTTTTTATGTACGTCTTATATCCTCCTTTCAAGACACTGTCCATTCCGTTCAACTGCTCTTCCAGGTACTTTGCTGCCTCTAATAGAATTACAATGTCATCGGCAAACCACAAAGTTTTTATTTCTTCTCCATGGATTTTAATTCCTGCTCCAAATTTTTCTTTTGTTTCCTTTACTGCATGCTCAATACACAGATTGAATAGCATCGCGGATAGGCTACAACCCTGTCTCACTACCTTCCCAATCACTGCTTCCCTTTCGTGCACCTCGACTCTTATAACTGCCATCTGGTTTCTGGACAAATTGTAAATAGCCGTTCGCTCGCTGTATTTGACACCTACCACCTTTAGAATTTGAAAAAGAATAGTCCAGTCAACACTGTTAAAAGCTTTCTCTAGGTCTACAAATGCTAGAAACGTAGGTTCACCTTTCCTTAATCTATCTTCTAAGATAAGTCGTAGGGTCAGTATTGCCTCACGTGTTCCAATATTTCTACGGAATCCAAACTGATCTCCCACGAGGTCCGCTTCTGCCAGTTTTTCCATTCGTCTGTAAAGAATTCGCGTTAGTATTTTGCAGCTGTGACTAATTAAACTGATATTTCAGTAATTTTCACACCTGTCAACTGTTTTCTTTGGGATTAGAATCATTATATTCTTCTTGAAGTCTGGGGGTATTTCGCCTGTCTCATACATCTTGCTCAACAGATGGTGGAGTTTTGTCATGGCTGGCTCACCTAAGGTTACCAGTGGTCCTAATGGAATGGTGTCTACCTTTGGGGTCCTGTTTCGACTCAGGTCTTTCAGTGCTCTGACCAACTCGTCACGCAGTATCGTATCTCCCATTTCATCTTCACCTACATCCCCTTCCATTTCTATAATATTGCCCTCCAGTACACCGCCCTTGTACAGACCTCCTCCCACCTTCCTGCTTTCCCTTCTTTGCTTAGTACTGGTTTTCCATCTGAACTCTTTATATTCATACAAGTGGTTCTCTTTTCTCCAAAGGTCTCTTTAATTTTCCTGTAGGCAGTATCTATCTTACCCCTAGTGATATAGCCGGCCGGGGTGGCCGGGCGGTTCTAGGCGCTACAGTCTGGAACCGCGCGACCGCTACGGTCGGTGGTTCGAATCCTGCCTCGGGCATGGGTGTGTGTGATGTCCTTAGGTTAGTTAGGTTTCATTAGTTCTAGGTTCTAGGGGACTGATGACCTCAGGAATTAAGTCCCATAGTGCTCAGAGCCATTTGAACCATTTTGAACCTAGTGATATATGCCTCTACATCCTTACATTTGTCCTCTAACCATACCTGCTTAGCCATTTTGCACTTCCTGTCGCTCTCATTTTTGAGTTGTTTGTATTCCTTTTTGTCTGCTTCATTTACTGCCTTTTTTATATTTTCTCCTTTTATCAATTAAATTCAGTATCTCGTGTGTTACCCAAGGATTTCTACGAGCCCTCGTATTTTACCTATTTGATCCTCTGCTGCGTTCACTATTTCATCTCTCAGAGCTATCCATTCTTCTTCTATTGTATTCCTTTCCCCGTTCTTGTCAATTGTACCCTAATGCTCTCCCTGAACCTCTCTACAATCTGTGGTTGTTTTCATGTAATTATCCGAATTTACACCTTCCTTATGGTTAAACCACGGTCCCTAATAAATGAATAACAACAATATATTTTATTCATAAACCAATTACGTAGCTTGCCCTTAAAAAGTAAAACGTAGAACAGAAAAATTAGAATGATTGAGAAGAAACTGCAAAAAATGGAATGATTAGGTTGGATTACTTGCATTGAGAGTCACTTTGGAATAGTTCAGCTTCCTGGAGTAAGCCTTTCTGTTCGATGAATTATCGGAGACATGCACGTCGATGAAGATAAGACGTAATGATTAGCATTACCATACAGGGTTTTTCAGTATTATGTCACCTGTTACACTGTTTTTTCTTACGAAATTCTGTATGTTTTATTACATGTGTTTCTGGAGAAGGGGGGGGGGGCTGGAGGGGGGCGCAAATTAAGTGAAATGTCGAACCCCGGGCCCCGAGGAGGGGTGCCAGTGAGTGCTGTGCACCGGGCGCCAATTGGGGGGGCGGGGGGGTGGGTGGCACGGTGCGCCAATAAAATGTCGTGCCACCAGCGCCAGTTACTTTCGCTAGCCACTGTCTGGTACGGTGTGTATTACGTGTAGCGCTTTGTGTCTTAGGTCCACATGGTATTTTAAGAAATCAATAACTGTCACGAGCGATGTTTTGTGGAAATGAGAAGAAACTGTTAAAATAAAAGCAGTCTTTGATCCGCATTTGTTGATTTGTTAATCTTCGTCCATTAGAGACCTTTCCTGAATCGGGTAGAACATGATCCTACCATCAATGAAAGTTTGTGATTTCTTTCCCTATGCAGACCGCACATTAGGAGGAGGATAAGAATCTTATCTACCGAGTAGGTAATAGACAAGCTTCCACCGTGTAATCATCGACATTCGCTTGCAGTTGCTCTCCCTTTGTCTGAACTGTTTGATGCCCATGTTTCTTCTCTAGAACATGTTACACTCCCAATGAAATACTTCTGCGAGCCCTTGCGAGCATTTAAATTTATATTCAGTGTAAAGAAATTTTCAGAAATGCTTTCCTTGCTATTATCAGTCTACATATTATATTCTATGTCTTTCGGCATCAACAGTTACTTTGCTGCTCAAATAGTTAAACTCATCTACCACTTTGAGTGTCATATTTACTTATCTGGTTCCTTCGTCAACGTCTGTTGTAATTCTGTAAATTCCACTATCTCCTAATGTGAAACTCCCTGGCACATTAAAACTGTGTGTCGTACCGAGACTCGAACTCGGCACCTTTGCCTTTCGCGGGCAAGTGTTCTATTTACACTTGCCCGCGAAAGGCAAAGGTCCCGAGTTCGAGTCTCGGTCTGGCACACAGTTTTAATCTGCCAGGAAGTTTCATATCAGCGCACACTCCGCTGCAGAGTGAAAATCTCATTCTGGAACCTTCTAATGTCCTTCCAAGGTACTATCCGTTCCGTTCATGTGAACTTCCAAGTCGCTTATCGTCTCTCTGAACTTCAATTCCCGTTCCACAGTTCTCCTTTGTGTTCTTTACTGCCTGTTCGTTGTACAGATTGAATAACATGGGGTATAGGCTACAATCTTGGCCTCTTCTTTCTCAGAAACTGCTCACCTTTCATGCACTTCGACTCTTACAATTGCAGTCTGTGTTCAAATGGTTCAAATGGCTCTGAGCACTATGCGACTTAACTTCTGAGGTCATCAGTCGCCTAGAACTAGTTAAACCTAACTATCCTAAGGACATCACACACATCCATGCTCGAGCCAGGATTCGAACCTGCGACCGTAGCGGTCGCTCGGTTCCAGACTAGCGCCCAGAACCGCACGGCCACTCCGGCCGGCCGCAGTCTGAGTTCTGTAGATGTTGTAGACAGCCTTATGCTCCCTGTAATTTATCCCTTCAGAAATTCAAATCCCTTCAGAAATTCAAAGAGTGTAGTCCAGTAACCATTGTCAAAATGTTTCTTTAAATCTAAAAATTCTGTAAACGTTTACTTTCTTCAACACGTCTTCTAAGATAAGTGGTAGGGTCTGTACTGTCTCGTGCTTTCCTACATTTCTCCGGAATCAAAACTGATCTTCTTTGATACTGGATTCTATTCTTCCTCCTTCTGTAAATAATTCGTGTCATTATATTGCCACAATTATTATACTGATGTTTTCGTAATATTCACGCCTGTCACGAGTTGCCTTCTTTGGAATTGAATTTATTACATTTCTCATGAAGTCTGAGCGTATTTCACCTTTCTCAAATATCTTGCATGAAAGCAGAAAGAGCTTTGACATGGTTAGTTGACCCAGAGGATCTCAGTAATTCTGAGGGAATGTCGTTTACTCCAAGAGCCTTCTTTCGAACCTAGGTCTTTCAATGCTGTGTCAAATTCTTCTCGTAGTATCATAGCTCCCATCTCATCTTACCTACTTCCTCTTTCTGTTCTACAATATTGCCTTCAGGTTCGTTGCCTTGTATATTCCTTCCACATTTCAGCCTTCTTTGTTTAATATTGCCTCACCTAGTTATTCATGCTTCTACAGCGTTCATTTCTCCCGTAACCATTCCTTTTTTTTTACCATTAAGCACCTGACAATCTCACATTTACTTTTGCGTGTTTCTTTGCTGTAGTTTTACATTTTTTTCCTGTCATAGATTAAATTCAATATCTCGAGTGTTACCTACGGACTTCTATAGCCCCCTGTGTTTTGGGTTACTTGATCCTCCGCTGCCTCCAGTATTCCATCTCTGACAGCTACGCATTTGTCTTCTATTGCATTCCTTTCCACGTTTCAGTCAATCGTTGTCTAGCGCTCCCTTTGAAACACTCAACGAAATCAGGTTTCTTTTTTCAGTTTGTACATGTCCCGCCTCTTTAATTTTGGAACGTCCTGCAGTTTCTCTAGTTTTAATCTTCAGTTCATAGCTAATATATTATGGTCGTAGTTCACATACACCTGGATATGTTTTGCAGTTTAAAATCCAGTTTTAAAATATTTATTTACTGTTATGTAAATAAATTTTCATTGTTTCCAAGCCTCTTCCATGTATACAACTTCCTTTCATGATTCTTAAACGAAGTGTTAGCAGCGACTAAAAAGTGCTTTATGCGAAATTCTGACAGGTGGCTTTCCCCTTGTCTTATTTTCCCCAGTCCTTCTTCTCCTATTATTGGATCATTTCTTCCTCCCCCTTGGCTAGTATGTTGTCAAAAATCAATTTTTTTGTGAACCTACTGACAAATTCCTCATCATATCCAGTTTTCGCATCTATGACCAGTGAGCACAGCTAACGAGAACGTAATAATGAATTACCCAAGTCTCTCGGAAACTGCTACAAGAAATATGTTGATCCTTGTATGCAGATTTTTGTTACATTACAGCGATCAAACGTTTCAAGGCAATTAAGGAACTAACGCGACAGTCACACTATAGTACCATACGCTACGTGATGCCGAGCATAGATTTAGATTAGAAGGAGATTCGTTGATCTGTGGGGCAAAAGAGACATTTACTTACCCCCTCTGAGTTCGTTATTTATTTGGTAATAACACAGATCGTCGAAACAGCGGACATCGAAGCCAAGGTCTTCGAAAGTGTGGCGGAGTGCGTCTCTGTCGATCTGTGTACCCTTCCTATCCGGAAGTTGGTGTAGCTCGTCGTCGTATGCTCTAGGGTCGAAGTTCTCATGGCTGAAGATCATGGCCACACCGCGTTTCTGTCTGCACATGGAATACTCCTCACCGTCGCGGGACACACCAGGGTTTGGCAGAATGTTGGCGGAAGATGTCGGTGTCGGTGTAGGTGTAGGTTTCGGCATCGACTGTGTTTTTCTGAAAACAAAACGAGCATTAAATGGTGCTTATCTCTACATATAGTAGCTTTCAGAGTGCACCAACATCCTGGACTCCCTGCAGCCACACAGTTCACATCTGAATCAAGTGAACGCGACCATCTGTACCAGCCAAGAAGTTTTGAGGCTATACAGGGTTGAACAAAGTGCTGTACATCCGTGGGCTACCATTTCACAGTTGAGGCAGGGCTAATCTGTCACTGGGAAGATGAGTGTCTCGATGTGGGCGACATGTTATTGTTAATGAAGTATTCTATTTGAACCCGGCATATTGCTAAAATCGTCCCATTTGTGGAGCCTAAAGGAGTCGCGGAAGTTGGTGCAATCTAAATAAGGTTTTCGTTTTTACCGATTGAGGTACAGATTCCTAAAGCCGGACCAGTGGGAGTAGAGCTCTCACGCTGAGAGTTCCGTACAAACTTAATTGTATATATATAGATAATAATTATTAAAATTTCTTGTGGCTCAATGGTGTGATGCAAGTCTTTCTATTGGAGGCCACTTCAGTGACTTGCGTGTCCCTAAGCTTCCCCAGTTATCCAACTGTGGAAAAAGGACCTACAGTTTAACGTGTAATCTGAACCACATGCTGTTTCTTGCGACTGCTCACATCGTTGAGAGGTGAGGGATGGGTTAAAACAATGACTGAAAAGTCCGTGGTCCGACCGAGATTCGATTCAGCTACCATTCAGTTTCCAGACACGCACCTTAAAGCTAGACCACACGGACTGTCGTATATGCAGGTTGATTCAGCCACCCCCACCAGCGTCGTTTTATGCAACCCCACATGACAGAACAATGTTGTTGACCAGTTCGCTTTGAGATGTGAAGCACATTGTCAAATGTCACAGAATAATTGGTGAAGTATACGAAGATATCTTAGACCAAGTGTACAAATATTGTTTATGAAACTGCTTTTGCACGTTAACAATATTAATCTTTTCATTGCCATATATACCAGAAATGTGTTACTTCCATACCTTCCATTTTCAGACCTCGTCTTAGTTTCTTTGTTTTCGGTGGTGAGGCACACAATGTAAGAGAACAGTTCTGTACCATTTAAGTGAGATTAAGTATTATAAACAGAGTAACCTTACCATTATTTCTGATGGTGGTATACACCGCATAAACAACTTTTCGGAGTCATTTACGGAACATTAAGTATTATAAACGTAATAAGTTGACAGATACATCCAAAACCTGAATGACTATACCGCTAATTACACAAAGGAAGACGGGAGACACTTGCATAGGTATGGCAGACTTAAAATGAATCTTGGTCCAAGAATATCTTGTAACTCTGACCAATCCTCGTATTTTTTATAGTTCAAATGGCTCTGAGTACTATGGGACTTAACATGTGAGATCATCAGTCCCATAGAACTTAGAATTACTAAAACCTAACTAACCTAAGGACATCACACACATCCATGCCCGAGGCAGGATTCGAACCTGCGAGCTCTGAGAGGGATCTTATATCTATTAAGTGTCTGTCGCCTATCTGGATACCGTTCGTGATAGAAACGTAGTGTGTATTGTGTAATACGATATCGTTAGGGGCAACAGAATCACCCTAGATAAGTTATTCATTTATAGGTTTTTATGAGTGCGTTTACGAGTATCAAAATATGTTGTTAAATGTGTCGTGTCTGTTCTACCAGACAAGTCCGACAGAACAGCCTTCACATGTATAATAGTAAATATGTATCTCTATGGTAATGATAATTTCAGTGGTGTTGCACACTACGTCCGAACACCTGCGCGGAAATCAGGTAAAGCTGTGCGCAGTGAAGATAATGGATGGTGGACGCTACATGTGCAGTGTGTGACAAGTTGGGACTTTGGCTTGCATGGGAGGCATGTGAGGATAGCTGAAGTGGTTAAGGTGCTCACTAGCGTAAAGCAAGAAATTTTGGTTAGACTTCTGGTCCGGCATAAAGTTTAGCTTTTTGCCACTGAATTTAATTCAGTGCCCAATTGCGGCTGAGATCCGTATTTCTGTTGAATCAGTCAAAATACGTGACATATATGACTTTCTTTTCATTGCATTAACTTAGAAGCTTGACATAAATTTTAAACCGATACCGCTACCCGTTCACGATGAAGAGGGAACTTAACAGACGGACGAACGTACAAGTGGGCAACATATGGAAGAAAAACTTTTATGTGTGATATAATTACAAATTAACAATTTGCGGATTTTTTCTTTACTTGAACTGTGAAACTTCGCTTCTTATCATATTACACGATATGTGTCAATAGGAAGTACCCTACAGATTCTGATAAGTGAGTTTGCGAGTATCGAAATATGTGCCATAAATGGGTGTATCTTTTGATCGCATTGACTTAGAAGCCAAAATGTTACACACAGCCAAGGGAACGTAGAGCTCAGTTCTAGAGTAAAAGGTGTCTTAACAGTATGACAGACAGAAAAACAAGCAGACAAACTGACAAAAAAGTGATCCTACAAGGGTTCCGTTTTTTAAAATTGAAGTCAGAATCCTGAAGATTAGAGTATGTTGAGATAAAAAGTAATTCTCCGATCATGCTCACAGAACCACATGAACGTAGCGGCCACCGTATCAACTTTTACTAAATTGCGCCATTCGGATGGGATTTGATGGATCATGAAGTTATGACACTGTTCTTACAGGAGTTGTCAGTTTCCCAAACATTAGAGCTGTTACATCTATTTAAACTAGTTCTTCATCTGGTCTTGCGAGGCTGAGTGCATCCAGTTTCAATCTTCCAGTTAGGAAAAACCCTTGTACTACTGTTAAATGAAACCAGATACACTGCATAACAGAAAGAGACGATGACCACTTTTTTTCCCTTACTCTACACCTTCAGATACAGACATACTTATTCTATGCGCCAGGATTCAATCGAGTGGCACTTACTTGATGAGAAGGGGTCTGATCTTAAGTGCTGGTCCAAATATCAGCTCTTGATGAGGTGAGAAGGGTACAATAGTTCGCTTTGTTGCAGAATCTACACTGACGAGCAAAAACGTTATGGCTACTGTCCACAACGACACTAGATGCTACATGTTGGTGTTGTGGGCACGTCACATGGCAAGGTAATCATACAGGGCGAAAATTAATAAAGCCGACAAACTGTAGGGACGGATTCCAGATTGCAAATGGAGGAAGAAAGGCCCTATGAACGTGTGTCCGGAAACGCATCTTTGCTGCAGTAGATGGCGCTGAAGAATGAAAGTTTCTCAGAGTACATGCCGTGTGTTCCTTGTGTGTTGACTGACGCAGCCACCTGTAAGATGCAAAATGGTCTAGTATCCGTGTCGGGAACAAGCCGAGAGTGTGTATGTTGACGGCCAAGCATTTAGAAACAGTCGAGAGGCAGCACGACTGTACCAAATTAAGTGCCCACACAGACACCAGCCACATCACATAACATTTCAAACCTTTTCTGGGCGTTTGTGTGCTCGCGGGTCGTTTCAGACAGACGAACGTGCAGGAGGCGGCGGACTGAGCGTACACGAAATTTCGAGAATCGGCTTCTACAGGATACAGAGGAGGCGAATCCTAGTATAAGTTCCAGAAAGTGGCTCGGCAACATGGTGTAAACCAAAGTACGATTATGTACATCCTATTTGGCAGCCTCTACAATCTCTGTCACCTGCAACGCGTGCAAGTATTATCGACAGCGAATTTTCCTCAACGGGAAGGATTTTGTCGATGGTTTTTGACCCAGACCATCACAATTATGGGATTTCTGTCATCAGTCTTCTTTACCTACAAAGCAATCTTTATCAGAACTGACATCATCAATCTGCATAATCATCTACATCTACATCTACTTCTACATCCACATCCATACTCCGCAAGCCACCTGACGGTGTGTGGCGAAGAGTACCTTGAGTACCTCCATCGGTTCTCCCTTCTATTCCAGTCTCGTATTGTTCGTGGAAAGAAGGATTGTCGGTATGCTTCTGTGTGGGCTCTAATCTCTGTGATTTTATCCTCATGGTCTCTTCGCGAGATATACGTAGGAGGGAGCAATATACTGCTTGACTCTTCGGTGAAGGTATGTTCTAGAAACTTTAACAAAAGCCCGTACCGAACTACTGAGCGTCTCTCCTGCAGAGCCTTCCACTGGAGTTTATCTATCATCTCCGTAACGCTTTCGCGATTACTAAATGATCCTGTAACGGAGCGCGCTGCTCTCCGTTGGATCTTTTCTATCTCTTCTATCAACCCTATCTGGTACGGATCCCACACTGCTGAGCAGTATTCAAGCAGTGGGCGAACAAACGTACTGTAACCTACTTCCTTCGTTTTCGGATTGCATTTCCTTAGGATTCTTCCAATGAATCTCAGTCTGGCATCTGCTTTACCGACGATCAACTTTATATGATCATTCAATTTTAAATCACTCCTAATGCATACTCCCAGATAATTTATGGAATTAACTGCTTCCAGTTGCTGACCTGCCATTTTGTAGCTAAATGATAAGGGATCTATCTTTCCGTGTACTCACAGCACATTACACTCGTCTACATTGAGATTCAATTGCCATTCCCTGCGCCCTGCGTCAATTCGATGCAGATCCTCCTGCATTTCAGTACAATTTTCCATTGTTACAACCTCTCGATACACCACAGCATCATCTGCAAAAAGCCTCAGTGAACTTCCGATGTCATCCACAAGATCATTTATGTATACTGTGAATAGCAACGGTCCTATGGCATTCCCCTGCGGCACACCTGAAATCACTCTTATTTCGGAAGACATCTCTCTCTTGAGAATGACATCCTGCGTTCTGTTATCTAGGAACTCTTCAATCCAATCACACAAATGGTCTGATAGTCCATGTGCTCTTACTTCGTTCATTAAACGACTGTGGGCTTCAGCCAATCCTTAGGGAATGGTTGGGGCGTCTCGTCACCATCTGTTCAGCATCAAAATGTGGGCAGGGATTCTTGGCGTCCACATACCTGGACCAGTTATTCTACAACGCCTCGATGGAAGAACATACTTGGACTTCATGCCGAATACTCTGCCAGGGCTGCATGAGAATGTGCCTTTGGCAGTCCGACGGGTTATGTGATTTCTGCATGATGGAGCATCACCCCATTTCCGCTTTAGAATTTGCCGACGTCTCAAGAGCATCTTCCCCAGATGTTGGATAGTAGACGGAGGCCCTGTACCATGACCTGCTAGATCACCGGGCTTAAACACCCTGGACTTTTACCTCTTGGTATTTGAAAACGTCGTGTATGCTGAAACAGTTTCTGATGTGCAGACCTTTCAACAGCATGTAAAAGACGCCTGTGATGCTATTCGGAGATAGGTCGGAACCTGCGAGAGTGGGGCAATCCATGATGCGACGTGTGAACGAGTGCATGGCATCCCATAGAGGCCACTATGGACCTCTGTTGTGACGTGTGGTCGATGCAGCCTTGTACTATATTCCTCGACGATTCGTTGTTGTTGCATGCGCACTGTCCATTTCTGCACACATGTTTATAGGACTTTTTCCTCCATTTCCAGTGAGGAATCCGTCTTGCATTTTGTCGGTTTTCACCCCGTTCACCCTGTGTAAGCGGAGCAGGGAAGAGTGGGGGATCACTTTAGGGCAGAAATAAATTTAAAAAAATAATAAGTCACAGCTGCAAAATACTAACACGAATTATTTACAAACGAATGGAAAAACTGGTAGAAACCGACCTCGGGGAAGATCAGCTTAGATTCCGTAGAAATGTTGGAACACGTGAGGCAATACTGACTTTACGACTTATCTTAGAAGAAAGATTAAGGAAAGGTAAACCTACGTTTCTAGCATTTATAGCCTTAGAGAAAGCTTTTGACAATATTGACTGGAATACTCTCTTTCAAATTCTAAAGGTGGCAGGGATAAAATACAGGGAGCGAAATGCTATTTACAATTTGTACAGAAAAGAGATGGCAGTTATGAGTCGAGGGACATGAAAGGGAAGCAGTAGTTGGGAAGGGAGTGAGACAGGGTAGTAGCCTATCCCCGATGTTATTCAATCTGTATATTGAGCAAGCAGTAAAGGAAACAAGAGAAAAATTTGGAGTAGGTTTTAAAATCCAGGGAGGAGAAATAAAAACTTTGAGGTTCGCCGATGACATTGTAATTCTGTCAGAAACAGCAAAGGACTTGGAAGAGCAGTTGTACAGAATGGACAGTGTCTTGAAAGGAGGATATAAGATGAACATCAACAAAAGCAACACAAGGATAATGGAATGTAGTCGAATTAAGTCGGGTGATGCTGAGGGAATTAGATCAGGAAATGAGACACTTAAAGTAGTAAAGGAGTTTTGCTATTTGGGGAGAAAAATAACTGATGATGGTCGAAGTAGAGAGGATATAAAATGTAGACTGGCAATGGCAAAGAAAGCGTTTCTGAAGAAGAGGAATTTGTTAACATCGAGTATAGATTTAAGTGTCAGGAAGTCGTTTCTGAAAGTATTTGTATGGAGTGTAGCCATGTATGGAAGTGAAACATGGACAATAAGTAGTTTGGACAAGAAGAGAATAGAAGCTTTCGAAATGTGGTGCTACAGAAGAATGTTGAAGATTAGGTGGGTAGATCACGTAACTAATGAGGAGGTATTTAACAGTATTGGGGAGAAGAGAAGTTTGTGGCACAACTTGACTAGAAGAAGGGATCGGTTGGTAGGACATGTCCTGAGGCATCAAGGGATCACAAATTTAGCATTGGAGGGCAGCGTGGAGGGTAAAAATCGTAGAGGGAGACCAAGAGATGAATACACTAAGCAGATTCAGAAGGATGTAGGTTGCAGCAGGTATGGGAGATGAAGGAGCTTGCACAGGATAGATTAGCATGGAGAGGTGCATCAAACCAGTGTCAGGACTGAAGACCACAACAACAACAAGGGCAGAAAATTGAGAAAACCACTCAAATATGCAGTTCCTAGAAGGAGCAAATTCTTGTGACCCGGCGTCTGCGAGTGAGAATGTCGGAAATGGCGGAGCTGGTCGACTGTTCGCGTATGTTGTCGTGAGAGTCTATGGAAATTACGACGGTGAAACCAGGAGTAGACGACAAGACCTCGTCACAGAACTTCGATGTCGGGAAGAAGCCCTCTCTGTAAAGTAAGATGTGGCGATCCGTGGTAGGTCTGACGACAGGGAAGATTGCCGCTACAGGGTCCATTGTTTCGGAGCACACAGGTCAGAGCATGTTAGTGAACATAAATCTCGGTAGCCGACGAGCTGTACGAGTTCCTAAGTTGACGCAATGACATCGTCTGTTACTATAACACTGGGTATAAGATCATGAAGATTGGCCGTAAATTACTGGAAACATGACGCCTGGTCGACTAAATCACATTTCTTGTCA
Organism: Schistocerca cancellata; assembly: GCF_023864275.1. Taxonomy (NCBI): domain Eukaryota; kingdom Metazoa; phylum Arthropoda; class Insecta; order Orthoptera; family Acrididae; genus Schistocerca; species Schistocerca cancellata. Next base: position 1,136,874,336 of record NC_064626.1, on the reverse strand, counting down.
CACCAATCGTGTCCGGACAGGCTGTCGCCTAAGCGAACGGCTGCTCGAAACACGCACCGCGCCACGAAAACAGAATGGTGGTGGTACCATTAGGCCGGCGGTTCCCAACCCTGAGTGGCACTGAAACGTGAGCTCTGACCGAGAGTCGAAGACAAGGATAGAATTATCGGAACTTCAGGAGCTGCATTCGTCAGTCAGCATCAGCGAGTACAGAATGAAATAAGAGTTGAAATGCCCTGTCGCTATTCTATATAGTGTTTTTCCAAGTTTTGAAAACTACGGATATTGTGTGCGGCCATGCGTCTGGAAGCGTACATCCCTACAGGCTGCGCTATGGAGCTGGTCCACAGTCTTGGCTGTGGCTGGCTGCTCATGGCGTGACCACATGGCATGAAACAGCCCGATCGTAATTTGTCGGTTTGTTGTTTCTTGGACACAATTGTTCACAAGAACGATCGACATGTATTTGCTCATGTAATATCCAGACGCAACACGAAGGAAGGAAGGAGGATTGGTATTTGACGCCCGGTCCATACCTAAGGTTATCAGAGACAGGGCTCTGCTCGGATTTCTTACTGCTAGATGTAAAGGAAGAGACCATGACCATCGCGTCATTTGCTTGAATTGATTTGGGTGGCCCCACAAAACCGATATCTGATTGGCAAAGAACGAGAATAGAACCCGGGTCTCTGAGATGCGAGTTGAGGGCATTAACCACTGTTGTTGTTGTTGTCTTCAGTCCTGAGACTGGTTTGATACAGCTCTCCATGCTACTCTATCCTGTGCAAGCTTCTTCATCTCCCAGTACCTACTGCAGCCTACATCCTTCTGAATCTGCTTAGTGTATTCATCTCTTGGTCTCCGTCTACGATTTTTACCCTCCACGCTGCCCTCCAATACTAAATTGGAGATCCCTTGATGCCTCAGAACATGTCCTACCAACCGGTCCCTTCTTCTTGTCAAGTTGTGCCACAAACTCCTCTTCTCCCCAATTCTGTTCAATACCTCCTCATTAGTTATGTGATCTACCCATCTAATCTTCAGCATTCTTCTCTAGCGCCAAATTTCGAAACCTTCTATTCTCTTCTTGTCCAAATTATTTATCGTCCATCTTTCACTTCCATATATGGCTACACTCTATACAAATACATTCAGAAATGACTTCCTGACACTTAAATCTACACTCAATGTTAACAAATTTCTCTTCTTCAGAAACGCTTTCCTTGTCATTGCCAGTCTATATTTTATATCCTCTCTACTTCGACCATCATCAGTTATTTTGCACCCAAATAGCAAAACTCCCTTACTACTTTAAGTGTCTCATTTCCTAATTTAATTCCCTCGGCATCACCTGACTTAATTCTACTACATTCCATTATCCTCGTTTTGCTTTTGTTGATGTTCATCTTATATCCTCCTTTCAAGCCACTTTCCATTCCGTTCAACTGCTCTTCCAAGTCCTTTGCTGTCTCTGACAGTATTACAATGTCGTCGGCGAACCTCGAAGTTTTTATTTCTTCTCCATGGATTTTAATACCTACACCGAACTTTTCTTTTGTTTTCTTTACTGCTTGCTCAATATACAGATTGAATAACATCGGGGAGAGGCTACAACCGTGTCTCACTCCCTTCCCAACCACTGCTTCCCTTTCATGTCCCTCGCCTCTTATAACTGCCATCTGGTTTCTGTACAAATTATAAATAACCTTTCGCTCCCTGTATTTTACCCCTGCCATCTTCAGAATTTGGAAGAGAGTATTCCAGTAAACATTGTCAAATGCTTTCTCTAAGTCTACAAATTCTAGAAACGTAGGTTCGCCATCCTTTATCTTTCTTCTAAGATAAGTCGTAGGGTCAATATTGCCTCGCGTGTTCCAACATTTCTATGGAATCCAAACTGATCTTCCCCGAGATCGGCTTCTACCAGTTTTACCATTCGTCTGTAAAGAATTAGCGTTACTATTTTGCAGCTGTGACTTATTAAACTGATAGTTCGGTAATTTTCACATCTGTCAACACCTGTTTTCTTTGGGATTGAAATTATTATATTCTTCTTGAAGTCTGAGGGAATTTCGCCTGTCTCATACATCTTACTCACCAGATGTTAGAGTTTTGTCAGGACTGGCTCTCCCAAGGCTATCAGTAGTTCTAATGGAATGTTGTCTACTCCCGGAGCCTTGTTTCGACTTAGGTCTTTCAGTGCTCTGTTAAACTCTTCACGCAGTATCATATCTCCATTTCATCTTCATCTACATCCTCTTCCACTTCCATAATATTCTCCTCAAGAACATCGCCCCTGCATAGACCCTCTATATACTCCTTCCACCTTTCTGCTCTCCATTCTTTGCTTAGAACTGGGTTTCCATCTGCGCTCTTGATATTCATTCAAGTGGTTCTCTTTTCTCCAAAGGTCTCTTTAATGTTCCCTTAGGCAGTATCTATCTTACCCCTAGTGAGATAAGCCTCTACATCCTTACATTTGTCCTCTAGCCATCCCTGCTTAGCCATTTTGCACTTCCTGTCGATCTCACTTTTGAGCCGTTTGTATTCCTTTTTGCCTGCTTCACTTACTGCATTTTTGTTCTTCCTCCTTTCATCAATTAAATTCCTTATCTCTTCTGTTACCCAAGGATTTCTACTAGCCCTCGTCTTTTTACCTACTTGATCGTCTTCTGCCTTCACTACTTCATCCTTCAGAGCTACCCATTCTTCTTCTACTGTATTTCTTTCCCCCATTCCTGTCAATTGTTCCCTTATGCTCTCCCTGAAACTCTGCACAACCTCTGGTTCTTTCAGTTTATCCAGGTCCCACATTTTTGCAGTTTCTTCAGTTTTAATCTACAGTTCATAACCAATAGATTGTGGTCAGAGTTCACATCTGCCCCTGGAAATGTCTTACAATTTAAAATCTGGTTCCTAAATCTCTGTCTTACCATTATATAATCTATCTGAAACCTTCTAGTATCTCCAGGGATCTTCTATGTATACAACCACTACACCACCATAAAAACTGATTGACTCAGTTGGCATATTTGGCGGATATTTTCGGTGCGCTCAACGCTTTTAACTTAACTGTACAGTGTAAGAATGTTCATAAGTCTTTTTTTATGTAAGACAGAGTAAAAGCAATGACAATTAACATTCGACTTTGGGTTCAAATATTGAAACAGGATTCCTTCGACGTATTTCCTGGCTTATATGATTTCTGGAAACCAAGGAAGTCGAAGTCGGTAGAATAACAGCTACATCCATAAAAGATCATCTCAAATCTTTGACCTCCATCCTCAGCAATTTAAAACTACTTATTTTCCTAAATTCTATGCAAATACTGTAATAGGCCTAATTGTAAACAGTAATGTTCTTCAAACATTAATGTTATTCAAAACAGTTTTCAAACATTATGGTTTTTAAAATTAATATTTATATTATATGGTGATTATGCATTTTATTTTCCATTCTCATTAATGAGAAATCTACTAACTATACTTACCAGTGCAATATCTAAGCCTTTTCATAATTGTTTTAGGAACTAATTCCCTGAAGTTAAGGGCGAAATCCAATGGCTCAGAAATTCCTTTAAAGAAGACTGCTTAAAAAAGTTGAAAATGTTATCAAGTGAAGAAGATTTGCTAACTGAACTATCACGTGACCAGACTATAAAATTGGTTTTCGAAACAACACCACTGGTCTCGTTCTGTTCAGCAAGAATATGCAGAAATTGCCAAAATTGCAGTAAGAGTTTCGACAACCTATGTCAAAAAAGAATACCAAAATCTCATTGAGTTCTTTTTAAGACTGACCACTCAATTTTGTGTTTTCAAATACTTGTGTCAGCTAAGCGAATACAATAAAAACCTTTCCTTTACAAAAATTTAAAATATTTTTCAATCCTTCTTCTACTGTACAGTTTACTAATTAGGGCTACTGATTTGGTCTTCCTTGGCATCTGTTGTAGTAATTGAAGGAAAGTTGACAGCTGTTCACGTAGAACATTATTGCGAACTACGGGCATCCCTTCTTGCTTGATCTTTTCAGTGACGGCAGTGGCATGTTCCAGCAGGATAATTGTTCGTGTCACACGGCCAGAATCGTGCATTTGTTTGAGCAGAGTGGCACTGAACTCACGTTGATGTCTTGGGCAGTAAATTTGCCTGGGACGATACAGGACACCAGCCACGCACCCATAAATCACGTGCCAGTAATTTCCAGGAACTGCGTGACCTATGCGTAAACACCTCATGCCACATACCTTTGCGATCCTACCAGGGATTTGTTGGATCCATTCCATGTAGAACTGCTGTTGCACTGCGTTCCAAAAGTGGGCCAACAGGCCTTTAAGCAGGCAGTCACACAGTTTTGGCTCCTCTGTGTAGACCTACACACATATGGGAACGGCGGGTATTGTGGGCCATTTAATGAAAAATGTACATTACAAAATATATTTGAGCTTAACTTAGTTACGAGCGAAAAAATCATATTTTCAACTTCTTTCCTCTAAGTAATAAAAATATATTTAGGATTATATGAAGGGAACAATACACAAAATGTAATTAGAATTAACCTTGCATTTTGGGCATTTTAAAAATTGGTGGGTAGTATGGGCCACACCAATATGATTATGATTATAAGTTAAAAAATTGCTTTCAATAAAAGTTTTGTTGTTTAATACTATGCACAGTGTATTACATATTATAGCTCATTTACCCTAAGAATTATTTAGCCTACAGAGATCACAAAATTAAAAAAGTAAGTCCTCAACGTCCACACAGAGCTCATGTGCCCAGCCTTCACACTTGTTGCACTGAATCCAGTTTTCCTAATAGCTTTCTCCACACACAATATACGAGGGTGAGTCAAATGAAAACCGTAAATATTTTTTAAATATTATTTATTGGTACAAAGCTGTATCACTTTTCAGCATAATCTCCCCCACGCTCAATGCAAGTCCTCCAGCGCTTACAAAGTGCATAAATTCCTTTAGAAAAAAATTCTTTTGGTAGTCTACGCACCGCATGGCGTACCTCTTCATCAGAACGGAACTTCTTTCCTGCCATTGTGTCTCTGACTGGTCCAAACATACGGAAATCACTTGGGGCAAGGTATGGTGAGTATGGTGCATGAGGAAGACACTCAAAATGCAGGTCTGTGATTGTTGCAACTGTTGTACGGCCAGTGTGGGGCCTTGCATTGTCATGTTGCAAAAGGACATCTGCTGACAGCAAACCACGTCGCCTTGATTTGACTGTAGGCCGCAGATGATTTTTTAGGAGATCTGTGTGTGATGCACTGGTGACGCTTGTCCCTCTAGGTATGTAAGGCTCCAAAATGACGCCTTTTTCGTCCCAAAAGAGAGTCAGCATAACCTTCCCTGCTGATGGTTCTGTTCGAAACTTCTTTAGTTTTGGTGATGAGGAATGGCGTCATTCCTTGCTCGCTCTCTTCCTTTCCGGTTGGTGGAAGTGAACCCAGGTTTCGTCCCCAGTAACGATTCTTGCAAGGAAGCCATCACCTTCTCGTTCAAAGCGACGAAGAGGTTCTTCATGAGCATCAACACGCTACCGTGACACCCATCTTGCAAACACTTTGTGCAACTGGAGCACATAATGCACAATGTGGTGTGCTGACCCATGACTAATATGTAAACAAGCTGCAATGTCATTCAGTGTCACTCGGTGGTTTTCCTTCACTATGGCTTCAACTGCTGCAATGTTCTGTGGAGTCACAACTCGTTGTGCCTGACCTGCACGAGGAGCATCTTCCACCAAAGTCACACCATTTACGAACTTCCTACTCCATTCGCAGACTTGCTGCTGTGACAGACATGCATAACCGTACTGAACCTTCATTCGTCGATGAATTTCAATAGGTTTCTCACCTTCACTACGCAAAAACCGAATAACAGAACACTGTTCTTCCCTGGTGCAAGTCGCAAGTGCGGCGGCCATCTTTATACTGATACTAGTGATGGGGAGCTCGTGAATGAGTCGTTCAAATGAACGCTTCACTCCAGTGAAGTGTGAACTAACCACTCAATTTCAATGAACTGGCACTTCAAACTCTTCACAGATAGCACACTCCACACTTTTGTCTAGTTCACTCACTCTCTTCCACTCTCCCTTTTCCACTACATCGGCGCTACGTCACTCGTTCTCCCTTCACTTCAGTCCTCCCTCTACTGCCTGTCGACGAATCGCGCGGTGAAATACACTTAGAGCAACAGTTGCACTTTGCTTTCCCATCACCTAAACCGGCGAAGAAACCCCAAATTTCACTGCTTTTAGGCGATCGTGAGTTGTTAGCCATTGTATAAGCGTGAACAGAAACAAAAACTGCTTTCCGAATAAAATAATGAGGGATTTTACCTGAAATCGTACCAATGACTACAGGTGACAGTATGTTTTGAATTTAGAGGGTTATTATTCTCAACAAAAATAAAATATACAGGAAAACTTCTGAATAATTACGTAACGTAGGTATATAGACTTTGTGACAGTGGTAAACATACTCATTCCATTTTGGATTAAATTTTAAAAGGAACATAAAATTGGACTGCATTTCGTTGGTAGCCCTAGTTTTCAGTCCATGAATAAAACAAATAAGGTTTCACTTGGCAGATGAAGACTTTTTTTGGCGCTTCACGAGAAAATGTCGAGCAAGATTAAACATAATACCTTCTTTATATGTGACATGCTTCTCTGTTTATCTTTCCTTTGTCCCTTTCGATCATGCTCTATTTAAGTTAACTCACGTCAGACGCTGTAAGACGCAAAACGTTGCGTGCACGTTACTGCATAGTTCGGCCATCTGTTGGTAAAATTATGAAGTATTACGAAGCTTTATTGTACGATCGAGGCTAAACGAGCGTAGCCGCGGCTGAGCGGCGAACTGGGCAACTTCGCCAGGCTTCCGTACTTCATGAATGAACTACTTCATTTGAACGCTTCACGGCAAAGAGTGAAATGAATGAAGTAGTTAACGAGAATGAACGAGTTCGACCCATCTCTAACTGATACTGCGACGGTATGTGTGCATCTGCATTGTGCTGCCACCTGAAGGCCATTCTGCACGCTGTTTGTAGCACGCTTACCAGCTTACAGGATAACGGCGCGAAATTTCTATTTGTTATTACAAATTTATTGTTTTCATTTCACTCACCCTCGTATTTTACATCTACAACGTCTTGAGAAGTGGTTGGTGTAGGACTGTCATTACGAAAAATGTTGATTTGTTTATTTTTCTTTTTCTTATTGATCATCGTTTGTTCTTGTTTTGAAAATTTCGTTTGTCTTTTTTTCTGTCGTGCTTTTTCCTGTTGCTCTTCTGAATCTTTCTTATCTGCCAGCATATTTTTTGTTGGAGTTGATATCAATAGAAGTGGTGGTCTCTCCAGAAGTGATTGTAGATTCTGCCTGGGAAGCAAGCTGAGGGGGGGAGGGGGCTATCAGAGCTGCTGGTGAAGTCGATGTGTGTGTCCTATATATAGTAACAACAACCCCATCAGACTTCATGTCGGGAGAGGTTCCTGTACAATGTTGGTAGTATAACTGCCCATAAAGTCCAAATCAGTAAATATGTCTGGGTTTGTCGGGTAAATGCCAGTGCATCTAAATACATTTTCAGCAATATATAGTCGACACACTTGCTTGTAGGCATCATCTACAAATTTTGTAACATCAAATTCATTAATTATTGACCTGGAATTATCCCTCATCCGCAAACTGCAAGCAGTGTTGTAGCAGTTTTTGAAAGGTTTCATGAACGTCCTATCCAGAGGCTGCAACTTATGAGAAGTGTGTGGGGGAAAACTTAACATATGGACATGGTTTTCCCGAGCATAGATGATGACATCTAAGTCCTAGTAACTGGTATACCCATCTACAATCATCAAGACTGGATCTCCTACTGAGGGGTTTGTGAAGGAAACAAAGTGTTAAAGCCACTTTAAAAAGCCTCAGCTGTCATCCAACCACTGTACGTTGCAAAACTAATGCTTTTGGTTGGAGCACCAATCATGAGGCGGTCATTCATTCGTTTCCTTCGGAAAATAAAAAGCGGAGAAATAAATTGCCCAGTTGCACTCATGCAAAATAGAAGTGTAACATTACGTCCCCTCTCTCCAGAAGTAATTTTCCACACTTTACTTTTTCCGTTCACTGTAATGACCTTGTCATTTTCATGCACACACGATACGCCAGTCTCGTCCTCATTAAAAATTCGGGATGGACGAAAGGAATGCTTTTTAAAGAGAATTTCAAACCGGCTGAAGAGCATTTCGACCTGTGGCTTATTAAACCCTACACACCACATCAGACTAGTTGATTGTGGTTTTCTGTAGGTCAAATTTGGGTGCTTCTTCAAAAAACTGGCATAAAAATTCTTTCCAGTCATTTTTGTCCTTTTGTTGAATCTGACTCAAATTTAATTTTTCTGCCAGGTCATAGGCCAGTTTCAAAAACTCTGCTTTGGACAGGGCATTAGTCTCGAATCTAAATCCATCAAATGAGCTACTAATAGCTTTTCACAACTTTCATCAAAGGTTGCATTAAAAGACCCCATTTGTGGTTTCATATCAGTTGGCTCATTATTTACTGTAGCTTTTAACTTTCTTTTCAGAGAGCTTCTAGGCACATGGTATCGGTCAGACGCGGCTCTTTCGAAAAGTTTGTTCGCCAGTACACTTGCAACAGAATTTTTCAATTCATTCTCTGACCATTCTCCCCGATCTTTACCTTCTGGTTTTCTTAAATGTTGGCATAGTATCCTAAAAAAAAAGAAAAAAGAAAAAAAAGGCAATTATTTCCTTGGCTCATAACACCCGAATGTCCCATGGACTATACTACCCGACTCACACTGATATGAAAACATGGTAGGAAACGAAACATTGTTAGAGCAAACGAAATGCAATTGTCACTGTCTTATGTTAATAGAGTAAACTAAATAACAGCTCCCATTTCACAAGTATATTCTGTCCACCTCGATAGCTGAGTGGTCGGCGCGGCAGAACACCGTGCAAGGGGACCTGGGTTCGATTCCCGGCTGGGTTAGGGATTTAGTCTGCTCAGAGACTGGGTGTTGTGTTGTGGTCATCGCGGCAGAGTACCATGAAAGGGGACCTGGATTCGATTCCCTGCTGGATTAGGGATTTTCTTTGCTCAGAGACTGGGTGTTGTGTTGTCTTCATCCTCATATCATCTCCATCGACACGCAAGTCGTTGAAGTGGTTCAACTACAAAGACTTGCACCAGGCGACAGGTTTACCCGACGGGAGGCCCTAGCCACACGAAATTTCATTTTTTTCGTATTTTCTTACATGTAATGATTCAGAGTGATGTTAAAAATCATTCGGCGCAACAACTTGTAGAAGCACAAACAATTCATAGACGATACGACACTGGGAATCAAACACACTCTCTGCACATGGCGAAATGGCACTGGCGGCAAAGATAACACTGTGTACCGTGGTGCTACGTAGTAGTGATTAGCTGAAATACCAACTGACCCATACTACCCATCGTTCCCCTACTGCATAAGCCATTATGGGTGTATTACAGAGACAGAGTACCTCAATCACTTTGTATATTGCTGTTCTGATCGTCAGTTTAAAGGAAGAATGCCTCTATACTCGCTGGGACTTCACATTAACAAAATTATTCTGAGAAGTGTTAGAGGAAGTTTCCAGATTCCGAACCTAGGGAGCCGTAATGAAACGTATCTGATTCACCTTAGTTTTGCTTATTACTCTCTGTAATGTTCGTCTCTACTTCAAATAAAGTTCGAAAACGAATGTAAGTGACCAGCAGAATAAGTTTGAAAATAATCCTCCTGATAGTCCATTACAGTAAGAGCAAAGAAAAATGCGAAGAAGAGAAGCACAAATTGACAATAAAGCCAATAAATTACTTGATTATGTTATGTGTTTATGTCAACTGAGGAGAATAATTAAATGGAGAACAGAAAAAATAGAAATAGTTGTATAGGTATTTACTACCTGGTAACCAGTTCCAGTTTATGTCGCTAGGTTGCAGCAGATTCGCGACGCTGCAGTCGCTTTGCACAGGAAATCCAAAACATCGAAGATGGCGGCCAGCAGGAAATTCACAAAAATTGACGGGAAATTAATTGTCCTGCGTATAGAATGCCGGAGTGCTTAAAACAATTAACGGGAAATTTTTAAAAAATCGAAAATGGTTGATGATGAATTTTTTTAAAAAAAAGGTCAAGGATGGCGTTGATGAGAAATTTAAAAATCTCAACCCTGCTTTATGCCCCAACTCCCTCCCTCCTCTTCTATTAACCAATCACAGCAAGGCATTAAAAGAAGGTATTCAACCAGGATAAAATAAATTTTAAGAAAATGAAATAGCCCGGTTGTGTTTTACACCACTCTCCTCCCTACCTCTCCTTATCTCCACCCAATCATAGCACAGTATAAAAAATGAAACAACCGACGAAAAAAATCCAGCGTGGCGGAAAAAGTCCAAGATGGTAATCTGATTCGGAAGAAGGTCTTTTGGCCGAAATAACTTGTTTGACAGTCTTTTTGTTGTGCCTATATGCGACTCTAGATCTTTGCTACGTGGCAAGTAGCAGTCTAACCTTTTCATAACATCGTCGTATATGAAACACAATGAATAACAATATCATAAATTATTCATGAGTTAATCTGTTTTGGCAACATACAAGAGCAGATTATGAATGTTTTAATAAATTGTGGTCATAATGGCGAAGTGCAGAGACTGTGAAATAATGGTTCACATGGCTCTGAGCATTATGGGTCTTAACATCTATGGTCATCAGTCCCCTAGAACTCAGAACTACTTAAACCTAACTCACCCAAGGACAGCACACAACACCCAGTCATCACGAGTCAGAGAAAATACCTGACCCCGCCGGGAATCGAACCCAGGAACCCGGGCGTGGGAAGCGAGAACGCTACCGCACGACCACGAGCTGCGGACTGTGAAATAATAAACTATTACCAGTCACATTGATATTTATTTTATGTTTAACTTAACATAGCGTTACAAATGTTCTGCTAGTCCTCAGGAGTGTAACCGTAAAACATATAAGACTTTAAAAGATAAACTAACGTAACTCATCTAAATTAACACATAAATGCTAATGCTACAATTTTGTGCACTATTCTGTGGGGGAGGCGGTGTAGTGGCGGCTAGGACTCGATATCTGCTGCTGTTATTTTGTTATGGAGCTCAGCAAGATGTCTCTTGTTGCCTATTGAGTTGGACCATACAGCCTGTGTAGGTTGCATGAATATAGCTTACAAAAGTACTTACAACCAATACAACAAAAATTATATCGGCCGGACTGGCAGAAATTTCAGCACTCGATCTGAACAGACAGACTGATACCGACTGGAAAAACGTAGAAATGAACATTAACGACGGATATTAAAGATCCAGGTCACCCTTTCAAAATCGAAGACAAAGCCATAAAAAATTCAAGAGCAGATATTGTGGAAAAAGTGGTAATAAACAAAAAAATTATGTTCATAATAAGATAACTGAGCTTAAAAACTCGAAACAATTTAGTAATTTTAAACAATTCTAATGAAACAGATTCTAGACGCACCAGTGAGAAAGAAATGATTACGTTACTGTTATATCACGATTAACGAAGTGAATGAAGGGATAGTCGATAACCAGCAATACGCAGCAAGATCACCATATTGTTATATGTGTTTAATGATTATACCCATACAAAAATATGCTGTACAATGGACTTTATCGAATCCAGTGTCACTGCTACAAGGTGATGTTATACAACAGTGCCGCCAGTGTACCAAAAGGAAATACAGTGCAAAAAAAGTTATTGAGCGCCTAAGCTGTGACAGATTGACTGAGATATGACGATAATCCCAAAAGTAAGGTCTATTTTTTATACGTACGGAACTCTGTTTGTGTGGCAGTTGATCACGCTGTTATGAAGAGTGCTTCACGCGCTGTGTGTAAATACGCGCACGCCGCGCTGAGGCGCTCAGTCTTGGCTTGGCAGCCGTTAAGAATGGAGCTCCCGTTGGATGTTACCGCCAAGTGCGAATTGCTCGCAGTTATTCGGTTTTTGAACGCAAAGGGGCACTGCACCGGTTGAAACCCATCGCCAAGTGACGGAAGTGTATGGTGAGTCGTGCACGGATGTCAAAAATGTTCGTAAGTGGTGTAGAGAGTTTGCAGGTGGTCGGACCGAAATTCTCGACGAACAAAAGAGCAGGAGACTGTCAATTTCTGAGGAGACAGTGTTGAAGGTTGAGCAAAGCATGCGTGACGATCGGCGGATCACCCTGGACGATCTGTGCACGTTGGTGCCTGAGGTTTTCCGAAGCACCGCTCACAGAATTTTAACGGAAACACTGAACTACCGGAAGGTGCGCGCAAGATGGGTGCCACGCATACTGACTGAGGACCACATGCGGCAACGAGTTGATGCTTCCAGCACCGCCTTGCAGCCGAACAGGACAACTTTCTGTACTCAATTGTCACGGGTGACGAAACCTGGGCATACCACCTTACACCTGAGACCGAGCAACAATCACGCCAGTGGTGGCATCCTTCTTCGCAGAATGTCGGCGAGCTGGTATGACATGGGCATACAAAAATTGCCACAGAGTCTACAAAAATGCATCGACAGAAATTGTGATTATGCCGAAAAATAGTTAACCGTTGTAGAAATAAACACGTCTATGTACACTCCTGGAAATTGAAATAAGAACACCGTGAATTCATTGTCCCAGGAAAGGGAAACTTTATTGACACATTCCTGGGGTCAGATACATCACATGATCACACTGACAGAACCACAGGCACATAGACACAGGCAACAGAGCATGCACAATGTCGGCACTAGTACAGTGTATATCCACCTTTCGCAGCAATGCAGGCTGCTATTCTCCCATGGAGACGATCGTAGAGATGCTGGATGTAGTCCTGTGGAACGGCTTGCCATGCCATTTCCACCTGGCGCCTCAGTTGGACCAGCGTTCGTGCTGGACGTGCAGACCGCGTGAGACGACGCTTCATCAAGTCCCAAACATGCTCAATGGGGGACAGATCCGGAGATCTTGCTGGCCAGGGTAGTTGACTTACACCTTCTAGAGCACGTTGAGTGGCACGGGATACATGCGGACGTGCATTGTCCTGTTGGAACAGCAAGTTCCCTTGCCGGTCTAGGAATGGTAGAACGATGGGTTCGATGACGGTTTGGATGTACCGTGCACTATTCAGTGTCCCCTCGACGATCACCAGTGGTGTACGGCCAGTGTAGGAGATCGCTCCCCACACCATGATGCCGGGTGTTGGCCCTGTGTGCCTCGGTCGTATGCAGTCCCGATTGTGGCGCTCACCTGCACGGCGCCAAACACGCATACGACCATCATTGGCACCAAGGCAGAAGCGACTCTCATCGCTGAAGACGACACGTCTCCATTCGTCCCTCCATTCACGCCTGTCGCGACACCACTGGAGGCGGGCTGCACGATGTTGGGGCGTGAGCGGAAGACGGCCTAACGGTGTGCGGGACCGTAGCCTAGCTTCATGGAGACGGTTGCGAATGGTCCTCGCCGATACCCCAGGAGCAACAGTGTCCCTAATTTGCTGGGAAGTGGCGGTGCGGTCCCCTACGGCACTGCGTAGGATCCTACGCTCTTGGCGTGCATCCGTGCGTCGCTGCGGTCCGGTCCCAGGTCGACGGGCACGTGCACCTTCCGCCGACCACTGGCGACAACATCGATGTACTGTGGAGACCTCACGCCCCACGTGTTGAGCAATTCGGCGGTACGTCCACCCGGCCTCCCGCATGCCCACCCACTGTACGCCCTCGCTCAAAGTCCGTCAACTGCACATACGGTTCACGTCCACGCTGTCGCGGCATGCTACCAGTGTTAAAGACTGCGATGGAGCTCCGTATGCCACGGCAAACTGGCTGACACTGACGGCGGCGGTGCACAAATGCTGCGCAGCTAGCGCCATTCGACGGCCAACACCGCGGTTCCTGGTGTGTCCACTGTGCCGTGCGTGTGATCATTGCTTGTACAGCCCTCTCGCAGTGTCCGGCGCAAGTATGGTGGGTCTGACACACCGGTGTCAATGTGTTCTTTTTTCCATTTCCAGGAGTGTATATACAAAAAATAGGAGACCTTACTTTTGAGATTTAAGATTGAATAACAAGCACGAAAAACAACAATGTACTTCTTATTCAGTCTTAAATAAGGAATTATTCTACCAAGAAATAACAGAACAATATGTAAATGAGATTAAGTGACATTTTAAAAGTGTACCACACCAATAAGCAGCTGACGCTGAACTATCTGCATGCATCCCCCGCAGGGTGTGTTGTTCAACTCAACAAGCAATGGAAGACATCTTGCTGAACTCCACGAAAATGTAATAACACCAGCAGATGTCACTGGATGTCGACTTCTACCTCCCCCTCCCCCCCCACCTCCCCCCTCTCCCCACGCGCCGTTCTCCATTCACCTTATCTCACAATAGCCACATCAGCAACATAGTGTACAAAATTTTAGCTTTATTATTTCTGTGTAAATTTAGGTTATTTAAGGTAGTACGTTAATAACCTGTGTATCTGTTTGCCGAAGATGAATAGAACTTGCTCGAAATGTTCAGTTAAACATAAAATAAATGTAAATGTGATTAGCAGCAGTTCATCACACAAATAATTATAAGTGTTTTGGGCAACGTTCCTGGTGAATTAATGGTGCCGTATTATTACACAACAAGAAGAAGTTTTTAAAAATTGAAATTACGAGGTCGTGTTGTTGTTGTGGTCTTCAGTCCTGAGACTGGTTTCATGCAGCTCTCCATGCTACTCTATCCTGTGCAAGCTTCTTCTTCTCCCAGTACTTACTGCAACCTACATCCTTCTGAAACTTCTTAGTGTATTCATCTATTGGTCTCCCTCTACGATTTTTACCCTCCACGCTGCCCTCCAATGTTAAATTTGTGATCCCTTGATGCCTCAGAACATGCCCTGCCAACCAGTCCCTTCTTCTTTTCAAGTTGTGCCACAAACTCCTCTCCTCGTTAGTTATGTGATCTACCCATCTAATATTCAGCATTCTTCTCTAGCACCACATTTCTAAAGCTTCTATTCTCTTCTTGACCAAACTATTTATCGTCCACGTTCCACTTCCATACATAGCTACACTCCATACAAATACTTTCAGAAACGACTTCCTGACACTTAAATCTAACTCGATGTTAACAAATTCCTCTTCTTCAGAAACGCTTTCGTTGCCATTGCCAGTCTACATTTTATATCCTCTCTACTTCGACCATCATCAGTTATTTTGCTCCCCAAATAGCAAAATTCCTTTACTACTTTAAGTGTCTCATTTCCTAATCTAATTCCCTCAGCATCACCCGACTTAATTCGACTACATTCCATTGTCCTCGTTTTGCTTTTGTTTATGTTCATCTTATAGCCTCCTTTCAAGACACTGTCCATTCCGTTCAACTGCTCTTCCAAGTCCTTTGCTGTCTCTAACAGAATTATAATGTCATCGGTGAACCTCAACGTTTTTATTTCTTCTCCATGGAGAATTTTTCTTTTGTTTCCTTTACTGCTTGCTCAATATACAGATTGAATAACATCGGGGAGAGGCCACAGCCCTGTCTCACTCCCTTCTCCACCACTGCTTCCCTTTCATGCACCTCGACTCTTATAACTGCTATCTGGTTTCTGTACAAATTGTAAGTAGCATTTCGCTCCCTGTATTTTATCCCTGCCACCTTTAGAATTTGAAAGAGAGTACACCAGTCAACATTGTCAAAAGCTTTCTCTAAATCTACAAGTGCTAGAAACGTAGGTTTGCCTTTCCTTAATCTTTCTTCTAAGATAAGGCGTAAGGTCAGTATTGCCTCGCGTGTTCCAACATTTCTACGGAATCCAAACTTATGTTCCCCGAGGTCGGCTTCTACCAGTTTTCCATTCGTCTGTAAAGAATTCGCGTTATTATTTTGCAGCTGTAACTTATTAAACTGATAGTTCGGTAATTTTCACATCTGTCAACACCTGCTGTCTTTGGGATTGGAATTATTATATTCTTCTTGACGTCTGAGGGTATTTCGCCTGTCTCATACATCTTTCTCACCAGGTGGTAGAGTTTTGTCAGGACTGGCTCTCCCAAGGCTGTCAGTAGTTTTAATGGAATGTTGTCTAATCCGGGGGCCCTGTTTCGACTCAGGTCTTTCAGTGCTCTATCAAATTAAATGTAGTAAGTTAATAACCGGTGTATCTGTTTGTGAAGATGAATAGAACTTGCTCGAAATGTTCAGTTTAACATAAAATAAATGTAAATGTGATTAGCAGCAGTTCATTACACAAATAATTATAAGTCTTTTGGGCAACGTTCCTGGTGAATTAATGGTGCCATATTATGATACAACAAGAAGAAATTTTTAAAAATTGGAATTACGAGGTCGTACTGAAATGTAATTCTTCCGTTTCTTTCATCCTGTTCTCAATGTCGGCTGAGGTATTATTTGCCATGTACATTCCTCGTCGGCAACCGAGGAGACTCATGAGAATGGGGTTGATGAACTCACTAGAGAAAATCATCAGCTAACACGGACACAGCATTCAGGTAGCTTAAGTGTTCCGTATCACGAGAGCTTGTACAGGTCGTCATTGTTGAACTGCGGTACGGTGGGCGCTTCGAATGCTTGCCCGTAACGTGAAACAGCGGAGATTGGACATCTGCCGACAATTTCTGCTGCATGTTGAGCATGAGGGTAATGGATTCTTTAACAACACTGCGACAGGTCATGAATGCTGGGATCACCATTTTACTCCGAAAACCAGAGAGCATGAGTGAATGGAGTTCCGCCAAAAAGGATCACCGTCGCCATTAAGATTCAAAACCATACCATCAAGTCATATTCACAGTTTTGGGGATGTTCGAGCTGTGGTGCATCTTCACTGTCATCGATCATCCTTCATTCAACCCGACTTGGCCCCATCCGATTTTCATCTGTTTCCAAAACTTAACGAACAACTTCGAGGACTTCACTTAGATGGTGATAGTGCAAGCAGAGGCGAGGTTGTGGCTCCGTCAACGAAGTCAAGCATTCTGCACTGACGGTATCACCAAACTGGTCCCTCACTGGGAGAAATGCGTTCGTTGGTTAGTTGGTTGGTTGGTTGATTTGGGAGAGGGGACCAAACAGCGATATCATCTGTCCCATCGGATTATTGAAGGATGGGGAAGGAAGTCGGCCGTGCCCTTTCAAACGAACCATCCCGGCTTTTGCCTGAAGCAATTTAGGGAAATCGTGGAAAACCTAAATCAGGGTGGAAGGACGCGGGTTTGAACCGTCGTCCTCCCAAATGCGAGTCCACTGTGCTACCCACTGCGCCACCTCGCTCGGTAAATGTGTTCGTCATCGGGGTACTATGCTGAGAAACAAATATGTAGATATGAAGAATAAAGATGAAGAACGTTAAAAAAATGTTTTGTTTATAAAGCTTTAAGAGTTTTCACATAAAGAGGCACAGGAATTACTTTTCATCTCGTGTTCATAGTTTCCCTACACAACAGTTGCTAATTCATAGAAAAAGTTCTATTTTCATGATATTTGTGTGTGTGTGTTTAGAACCATTAATATGACTTCATAATCTGGGTACCTACCCAGGGACGAAGACTCCTGCAGGCATGGCGTCCACAACGTCGGAAGGCCCATCGCCTATCGATTTGCGAGCAGTCTCCACTTGGTCGGAAGATTCATCGTGATCCCGACTTTTCTTACGCTGGCCTTGTTTCTTGTCTGCAGAGGGTTTTGATTTGAACCTGGTGAAAAACAGTGGAATGAATCCTACAGAATTATATCTACTACAACAATACAGCTCTACAAAACACCGTAAAGTAAATGGGAAAAAGATACTTATTGTTGTTCTGTTAGATAAGGCTCTCTCGTGTTTTTGATAAGGCTCTCTCCTGTTTGGATGATTGATAGAAAGTTGGCTAAATGACTGTTAAATGTCTCTGCTTTTGCCATTATTGCTGCTGGCACCGACAGTTTCTGCCAGATATGTGTCTGCAGATCAAAAATGGTTAAAATGGCTCTAAGCACTATGGGAGTTAACATCTGAGGTCATCAGCCCCTTAGACTTAGAACTACTTAAACCTAACTAACCTAAGAACATCACATACATCCATACCCGAGGCAGGATTCGAACCTGCGACCGTGGCAGCAGCGCGGTTCTAGACTGAAGGGCCTAGAACAACTCGGCCACAGCGGCCGTTGAGGAGTAAAAAGTTGTAGTTTCGGCTTATTGGTTTGTGATTAGAATACTGTTACAGAATTTGAAATTGCAATAATTCTAATTCTAGACTTAGAACTACTTAAACCTAACTAACCTAAGGACATCACACACATCCATGCCCGAGGCAGGATTCGAACCTGCGACCGTAGCAGCAGCGCAATGTCTGTAGGAATCTGATGCATATTCGAGGATTCGTGATATGGGAGAAACAAGGGTGCATCAGGGGTGCGGTGGGAGAGGGATAGTGGCAAAAGAGCCGAATTCAGCTAAAGCATAGCAGCGTTAGCAGCACTCCGTCTTCAGACCAAAAGTGGCACATCGGGACCATCCGACCGCCGTGTCCTCCTCAGCTGAGGATGCAGCTGGGGGGAGGGGGGGGGGGCGTCTTGTCAGCACACCGCTCTCCCAGTCGTTATGATGGTTTTCTGTGACCGGAGCCGCTACTATTTCGTCGAGTAGATCCTCAGTTGGCATCACGAGGCTGAGTGCACCCCGAATAATGGGAACAGCATATGGCAGCCCAGATGGTCACCCATCCAAGTGCCGCCCACGCTCGACAGCGCTTTACTTCGGTGATCTGACGGGAACCGGTGTATCCACTGCGGCAAGGCCGTCGCCAGCTAAGGCATAGGGCACCAACAAAAGATCTCGATCTAGTTGGAGTTTAGGAGGCGAGCTCGCATGACGTAACGTTGGTGTCTAATAGCACAGTCGACGCAGAACTTCCATAGATGTCGATGTAAGTCGGGGCATTAAACAGCGAGGGCGAAGTGCGATGCACCGCAGGCACTTGTCGCCGTCAACAGTGGCAAAACTGGGCGAACAGCAGAGCGCGACTCAAAGGAGCGAGCAAAGTGACGTCGTCGTGTGTTGACCATTCAGTGCTCGCGGCCGGGCCAGCAACGGCGGCCGACTCGCCTGCCGGGGGGTTTGCCGTGCGGACTGCCCCTTTAGCCGCTCAACACACGGAGGAAACGGCGTATGAGATACCCGACCACCAGACGTATCCTGGTTAGGATTCATCCAGCGAAGGCAGCATAGGGGTAGAACAACATACCTGCGACTCCAAGAGGAGTACTGTATAAAATCGCTAAGGGGATCTAAGGCTTCCAATCTGTTCCTTGTTGGACAGCCTGACGTGGCAGTTGAAGGTAGCAAAACGAAAGCCGGAATTTTAAGTTCTGCTTTCAAGAAATCGTTCACGCAGGAGAATCGTACATACATCCTGTCATTTGACTATCGGACAGTATGGAGTAGAGAAACGACTGAAAGATTTGAAAGCAAATAAGGGACCAGTTTCAGATGGAATCCCAGTTCTGGTTTAGAAAGAGTCCTCTACGCCATTGGCCCTTCATCTAACTGGGATTTATCGTAAATCTCTCGCCCAGCGAACACGTCCCAAGTGACTGTTATAAAGAGCAGTTGACTCCTATAATAAGAAGGGTAGGAGAACGGACCCACAAAATAACAGATCAATATCCCTAACTTCGGTTCTGCAGTATCCTTGAACACATTCTCAGTTCGAACATAATAAATTTTCTTGAGCCTGAGAAGCTTATGTCCGCGAATCACCATGGTTTTAGAAATCATTGCTCGTGCTACATCTACATCTACATCTACATCTACATCCATACTCCGCAAGCCACCTGATGGTGTGTGGCGGAGGGTACCTTGAGTACCTCTATCGGTTCTCCCTTCTATTCCAGTCTCGTATTGTTCGTGGAAAGAAGGATTGTCGGTATGCCTCTGTGTGGGCTCTAATCTCTCTGATTTTATCCTCACGGTCTCTTCGCGAGATATACGTAGGAGGGAGCAATATACTGCTTGACTCTTCGGTGAAGGTATGTTCTCGAAACTTCAACAAAAGCCCGTACCGAGCTACTGAGCGTCTCTCCTGCAGAGTCTTCCACTGGAGTTTATCTATCATCTCTGTAACGCTTCAGCGATTACTAAATGATCCTGTAACGAAGCGCGCTGCTCCCCGTTGGATCTTCTCGATCTCTTCTATCCACCCTATCTGGTACTGATCCCACACTGCTGAGCGGTATTCAAGCAGTGGGCGAACAAGCGTACTGTATCCTACTTCCTTTGTTTTCGGATTGCATTTCCTTAGGATTCTTGCAATGAATCTCAGTCTGGCATCTGCTTTACCGACGATCAACTTTATATGATCCTTCCATTTTAAATCACTCCTAATGCGTACTCCCAGATAATTTATGGAATTAACTGCTTCCAGTTGCTGACCTGCTATATTGTAGCTAAATGATAAGGGATCTTTCTTTCTATGTATTCGCAGCACGTTACACTTGTCTACATTGAGATTCAATTGCCATTCCCTGCACCATGCGGCAATTCGCTGCAGATCCTCCTGCATTTCAGTACAATTTTTCGTTGTTATAACCTCTCGATATACCACAGCATCATCCGCAAAAAGCCTCAGTAACTTCCGATGTCATCCACAAGGTCATTTATGTATATGCTCTTTTCTCACATGATATACTGAGAACTATGGATAAAGGGCAACAGGCAGATTACATATTTCTAGATTTCCGAAAAGCATTTGACACGACGAACCAATGCAGGCTGTTAACGAAGGTACGAGCATATGGAATACGTTCACAGATACGTGAGCTGCTTGAAGACTTCTTCAGTAATATAATACATTGTGTTCTCCTCGGCGGAAAGTGTTCATCAGAGACAAGGGTAACGTCAGGAATGCCCCAGTGAAGTGTGATAGGTCAGCTGTTGTTCTCCATATACACAGATGATTCAGCGGATAGGGTCGGCAGCAATCTGCGGTTGCTTGCTGATGATGATGTGGTGTACGGTAAGGTGTCGCAGTTGAGTGACTGTAGAAAGATACAATTTCTAGTTGGTGTGATGAGCGGCAGCTAGCCCTGAATGTGAAAAATGTAAGTTAATGCAGATGAATAGGAAATACAAACCGTAATGTCAGGATACAGCATTAGTAGTCTACTGCTTGACACAACCACGTCGTTGAAATGCATGGGTGTAACGTTGCAAAGCGATATGAAACGGAACAAGCATGTCATAACTGTGGTAGGGAAGGCGAACGTTCGACTTCGGTTTTTTGGGAAAATTTTACAAAGTGTGGTTCATCTGCAAAGAAGACCGCATACAGGACGCAGGTGCGACCTATTCTTGAATACTGCTCAAACGTTTGGGATCTGCACCAACTCGGATTGAAGGTGGACATCGAAGCAATTCAGAGGTGGGCTGCTAGATTTGTTACCGGTAAGTTCGAAGAACACGCAAATATTACGGAGAAGCTTCGGGAACTCAAATTGGGTTCTCTGGAGAGGAACACTATTAGGAAAATTTAGGGAACCGCATTTGAAGCCGAATGCTGAACGATCTACTGCCATCAACATACATTGCGCGTAAGGACCATGAAAATAAGGTACGGGAAATTCTAATACGCAGGCATATAGACAGTCGACTTTCCCTCGCTCGGTCTGAGAGTGGAACAGAAAAGGCTTGTTATGTTGCAGGGTACCCTCTGCCATGCACCGTACGCTGGCTGACGGAGTACCTGTGTAGATGCAGATGTAGAAACGTTCGAAGTAGGTGAACTGATGTAGCATTGATGAAACCGGCAGGGATGAAGCAAAATAGAATGACAAAAGCGAGGCTAGCACCTGAAGCACTACACTACACACAAATAATTCTTTGAACACCCTATGGGGCTAAGAAGCAACTGAAGAAGACGCCAGTTCTGAACAACAGCAGCAGTAACAACAACGGCACATGGTACCGCCTGTAGTGACGCAATACTGACACAACTCCAAGAATCTGAACTTATAGTCAGACAAGTGGGCCGGATATTACACCGCCAAGCAAGCTGGCGGCGGTAAGTCGAAGCTTATGATTATCAACACCGACGATTATGCCAAAGTTACCGTTATGGTGGACGCTGAACAGATTCCGTCTACGTGTTCCCCACAGTGAAACCCAAGTGGGTTAAAGTTGTCCTCACAGGCATCCACATGACTAGAAGTCACGCCGACGTGAAAGAAAAACCACTTCGTCTTCAGGCCACAAGTGGCCCATCGAGACCATCCGGTGAGGATGCGGATAGGAGGGGCGTGTGGTCAGTACACCGCTCTCCCGGTCGTTATGATGGTTTTCTTTGACTGGAGCCGCTACTATTCGGTCGAGTAGCTCCTCAATTGGCATCACGAGGCTGAGTGCACCCCGAAAAGTGGCAACAGCGCACGGCGGCTGGATGGTCACCCATCCAAGCGCTGGCCACGGCCGACAGTGCTTAACTTCGGTTATCGCGCGGGAACTGGTGTATCCACTGCGGCAAGGCCGTTGCCCGACTTGAAAGAATCGAGTCGTTATCCGGATGGGCATGGAGCAGCACAGGCATCGGGGACACGCTACAACCCTGTCTCACTCCCTTCCCAACTGCTGCTTCCCTTTCATGCCCCTCGACTCTTATAACTGCCATCTGGTTTCTGTACAAATTGTAAACAGCCTTTCACTCCCTGTATTTTATCCCTGCCACCTTTAGAATTTGAAAGAGAGTATTCCAGTCAACATTCTCAAAAGCTTTCTCTAAGTCTACAAATGCTAGAAATGTGGGTTTGCCTTTCCTTAATCTATTTTCTAAGATAAGTCGTAGTGTCAGTATTGCCTCACGTGTTCCAACATTTCTGCGGAACCCAAACTGATCTTCGCCGAGGTCTGCTTCTACCAGTTTTTCCATTCGCCTGTAAATAATTGGCGTTAGTATTTTGCAGCTGTGACTTATTAAACTGATAGTTCGGTGATTTTCACATCTGTCAACACCTGCTTTCTTTGGGATTGAAATTATTATATTCTTCTTGAAGTCTGAGGGAATTTCGCCTGTCTCATACATCTTGCTCACCAGATGGTAGAGTTTTGTCAGGACTGGCTCTCCCAAGGCCGTCAGTAGTTCTAATGGAATGTTGTCTACTCCCGGGGCCTTGTTTCAACTCAGGTCTTTCAGTGCTCTGTCAAACTCTTCATGCAGTATCATATCTCCCATTTCATCTTCATCTACATCCTCTTCCATTTCCATAATATTGTCCTCAAGTACATCGCCCTTGTATAGACCCTCTATATACTCCTTCCACCTTTCTGCTTTCCCTTAGAGACAAGTGAATCGTGAGCAGTGTCCAAGGGAAGTATGATAGGTTTGCTCTTCTTCTCTGTGTACACAAATGGTATGGTGTCTAGGGTGAGCACCAATCTGCGACTATTTGTTGATGGCACTGTAGTATACGGGAAAATGTGGTCGTTGAGTGACTGTGAAAGATTACAGCACATGAATAATTTCTGTTTGGTGTGATGAATGGCAGCTTGCTCTAAATATAGAAAAATGCGGATGAGTACGTGAAACAGTTTCCCAACATAGTATTTTTAGGAATAATACAGTTCCTGATATACATCAATGACTTTCCAAGTAATGTCAGTCAGGCGGAAATGTTTCTCTGTGCTGATGACAGTAATATTATTGTCACTGAGAAAACAAGATAACTCGTTACTAAGAAAGGGAATGAAACCCTCAGGGAAGTTTACAATTGATCGATATGCAATAAATGGACATTGAACGTACAGAAAACAAATACAATGGATCTGAGTTCCAAGAAGGAAAATCACACTGTTACATTAAATGCAGATGGTACCTCTAACAAATACAAAATTTCTAGGAATGGATATTGATTCTCAGTTGAAGTAGTATGCAAAGAGAAGATAATCAGCGTGTCCTTAGATTCCTGTTGTCTGTGCGTAACAGCTAGTCTCTTAGTTTCGTACTATTCATATGAACACTCTTTTCTTAGCTGTGGTATTCTTTTCTGTGGAACAAATGCACAAAGGACTATTCAAAGTAGTGGGGATTTAACAGCACCGTGTGAATACATTTACCAGTCAGTTGTAGCCATCAAAAACAACATTGATAATTACTGCAGAAACAACTCTGTCCATGTCTATTGGAACAAGACCTAGACTGAACTTATATTTACCAAGAAAGAATAAACATGACACTCAAAATAGAATTGCTCAATAAATTAGCAAAGGAGATTAGAGATATTGCTACAACAAATTTATTTCAAATTCACTTAAAAAGTACCTGTCGAGCGATACATTTTATACAGTGAAGGGTAGCTTAGACAACAGAGAGTAGTGGTTTGGTAATAAAAGAAAACAAATAAATAACAATAACGATAATAAAACATGTAACATTTCACATAACAATTTTTTTCCTTTTCTGAAGAAACTTAGTTTCAGAGCTGTGCTGTCGTAATGTAACACCTTATCTTCTCTCTGATCTCAACATCCAATTCGTAGTAGAGGGATGCTGACTCAGTTTTTCAGGCTAGCAAAAGTTGCGTTGCACAAAATGGACCTGATTTCAGCTGACAGAGTGTGTGGTGTTATGAAACAATGTGTCTATAGTGTGTATGTGTTGCGTGCAGTGACTGGGAGATAGAGATGAATGAGAAGTGTAGCAGTATCCTCTTTCATAATTAAATAGCTTGTTTGTAAAACAGTATTGTACACTACGGACAAACCAAATGAAGTAATACTGGCTTGAACAGAGCGGCCTTATATTCGGGAGGGTGGCGGCTTAATCTAATCATTCTGATTTAGGTTTTCCATGGTTCCCCTAAATTACTACAGGCAAACGATGTTTCTAACTAGAAGGCCACGGCCGACTACCTATCCTATCTTTGTCATACTAGAGTAAGAGAAGTAAGTCTGTAAATATCTGAATTACTTTATTTTTGTTGTTCTTAAATTGTAATATCAAGACATGTCCAAATCTTTGTAAAAGAGATCTACGAATGCATAAAACTCCTACACAAGTTTCATTTTGGCCTACAGAACAATTTTCTTTTCAAACTAACCAGCGCTCGACACTCGTGAGCGACGCAGACAGTATGAAAGCAACGTTTTTTATGTCTCCCTTTTACAAAGGCATCACA
The DNA here is from genome assembly GCF_023864275.1 of Schistocerca cancellata. Taxonomy (NCBI): domain Eukaryota; kingdom Metazoa; phylum Arthropoda; class Insecta; order Orthoptera; family Acrididae; genus Schistocerca; species Schistocerca cancellata. The sequence goes on along the minus strand of NC_064626.1, from coordinate 1,136,849,065 downwards.
GCGCTGAAACACATTATTTGCTACTTCTCCGACGTGAAGCGTTTCTTTCTTTGGGCATGAAACCATGAACTTCCGCATAACAGAGCAATCTGTTTCATGTTCAAAGCAGATAAATCCTAAGATATATATATATATATATATATATATATATATATATAATGTAATTTCTTCGAAATGTAATTTCTTCAGATTTTCAAGATTGAAACTCCGTTTCTTTAGTCTCTTTCAGAACTAAGATCCTAGCAGCGGATATTACTATAGTTCCAACTGAAAAAAAAGCCAATTGATACCTTTATCTCTGTAATTAATATAGTTATGAAAAGAGAATATACGTCGTTTAGTAAGAACTTTTTCACAATGAATCTCGGTGAAAACAGCACTACGGCATTTTAAACAGTCTCGAACGTGTAAACAACTTTGCTGAATCACGCTTATAGATGCATTCGCAAAAGTGCCTTGCATCACTATTTACGACAACGAGAAACCACAAAAATTCAGTTTAAATATATTAGATAGACCACCTCACACTCGAGAATTTTACAAAACACATACGAGTAACAGGGGTTCTCAACTAACAAGTAGGCACGTTGTTTTGTAAACATTTTAAATAACCTGCTAAGAAACTATAAGTATAATTAACTGGGCAGTGTCACAGTTGAAATTAATCGGCCAGACAAATAGCACTGACGAAGTGCAAAATAACCTAATCTATCTACAATACTTGCATATTAGGCTTAAAATATTCTTTCGTTGTACTTCAGAAAAATCCTTAATTTTGGAAGATGGCAAAGCGTACTGTACAGTTAGTTGTACTGTAGAAGATGAACAACCATATCAACAACAATATGTGCTATGCATATATTATTGTTAAAACAACTGACTACCATCATCAACTTCTTCTCTTCATGGAGTAAGCCTGTTACAAAAACCTTCTTAGCCTCTAGACCTCCGACACTTCATTGCGCAGTGGGCTTGTAATTCATGGCGATTCTAGGCTGACGATCAAGTTACATTCTTTCTAAATTGGTACACCAGTTAACGTCATCTACATACATAAAAATCAATTGCCGCACTTATGAAAGACTGTCAACTGAGATCTGTTTGACCAATCTGTTTGATTCTTTTTTTTGTGTTCGTTATTATCAGGGCCATGTGTGTATTAAATAAAATTTTGGACAATCACCAAAACGTCGGAAATAAAAATCAGTTGGGAAAGATCACATCACCTGAGAACGGCTCGAGCAATTTGGTTGACTTTCTTTCTTTTTTGTGCGTCGCTGTGGACGGTTGATGGTATTTTTGGTATGGAAAAGAATATTAAAGAAATGCGTTCCATTTAACTGTTTTGCTGTCACATATCCCCCGTAACAAAAGAAATCGGTTTGACAGCTATGTATCTATATAAACAGAAATGTAAATGTTCGCTTGTTAAAAATGGTGTATCTCCAAAAGTTTTTGACTGACTGCTTTGACATTTTGACTCAACGTTGCACTCTTATACAGTCGTGTTTCATGTACCTATTTTCTGTAACAATTTTTCCCATTGGTAAATTTATAAAAAACATATGTTTCGTATAATTAAAAAATAGGTACCTTAAAACACAGCCCTAATCCAATGCAACTTTGTGTCAAAATTTCAAAGAAATATTTCAAAAACGTTTAGAGATTTGCGACAAAGAACATCTACATTTTCTCTACAAACGCAAACATAGATAAGTTGTTGACAGTGAGTTGCAACCAGTCACAAATTACATCAACCAGCCAAAAATTGATTTAAGGTTACTTTATTCAAAAAGTACCGTTAGTGGTTTCGAATTTTTCACAGTTCATCGTCAGATAGTTTTTTCATGCTTTCATTAAAACAAATTACACGTGTGTTTCCAGTGAATTGCCCTAGGATAAACAATAACTCACAATCACAAACGTACAACCAAAATGGATGCGCCAGAGGTAACATTCCAACACAAATCTGTAGAGCAACCATTTTTGCTACACTTTTGTAATTGTGAATTATAGCTTATCTTAATGCAACTCACTTGAAACCAATATATAATTTGTTTTGATGAAAGCATGAAAAAACCGTCCGATGATGAATTGTGGAAAATTCGAAACTGGTAAGGGTACTTTTTGAATAAGGTACTCTAAAACCAATTTGTGGCTGATTGTTGTACACCATCAACAATTTATTTCATATAACGGCCACAGCTTCTAACCGAGACTTTATTTGAAAAAACTGAGTAAACACGAAGTCCGTTTCTTCAAAATCTCATATCTCCGAAAGTTCTTCTTGGACTGCTTTCAAATTTTGACACAACTTCACATTAGAATATCCAAGTGTTTTTATGTACCTACTGGAACGCCATCTGGTATATAAATAATAAAAGCGGGTTGTTTGAAAAATGTAAATGTCGGTTTATTCAAAATCGTTAGTCTCTGTAGTTTTTAGGCACCTAATTCTTTAACATATGAATATTTTAATATATATGATATGTAAATATATATGTAATATACAAAGAGAAAATATAGTTATGAAAAACCTCAAAATATACCTTTCCAATTTACTTAAAATTTCTACACATTACAGTAATAAACGTATGAACACATTTAGGTTATATACTTTTCAATATATATACACATATGTGGTGAGTAGGAAAGTTGTAGTTACGGCTTATTGGTTTGTGATTAGAATACTGTTACAGGAACTGAATTTGCAATAACAATAAACAAAGCTCAAGAGCAGAGAGAAGGGGGAAGGGAAATGGAAATGTACATAGAAAATGGCAAGGGGGAGACAGAGAGAGGGGGGGAGGCAAAAGGAGATGGAGGGAGAGAGTGAGGGGAGAAGATGGACAGAGAGAGGGGAGGAGGAGATAGACAGAGAGATGGGAAAGGAGGAGGAGACAGACAAAGAAAGGGGGAGGGAGAGGTGGACAGAGACAGTTGAGAGACGGAGATGAGGACACATATCCAATTCCCATACCTATTAGAAACATTTGCTTTCTCTTTTCTTACTTTTCTGTTTATGAAGACTGAGCCACTACAAAGTGTGGCGGGGTACAGCTAGTACTTTATAATTTTTATTCCCAAACTTAAAATCTGCTGATCTTGTCTTACTTCTGTTTTTCGTATTTTGTCCATCAACGTGCAGCCTTTTTTAGACTGACCTGTGAAATTTCATTTCACCTGCAGTAACTTTCCTTCTGCCTTTTGGTGAGAGTACCCACGTCTCACTTCCCTATTATACTAGTGGAACCACCATTGTTATCATAAAACTTCAATTCAGTTTCTGTTCGGGTTTTATATTTCCCAGTTCTATAATTTGTTCCACATATATATTTAAATTTACAAAGTTTGTTTCCATGTCGTAATCTACTTTTGGGGATATTTAACTTCGAAGACAGTTAAAGGTAGAGTATGTGCTGCAATATTTTATCATTTATCTCAATTTTGGATCTTATATTTTTCTCTAGAAATGTCATTACTGTTGATTCATGTGGAGATATTATCATTCCACATTCTTCCACTACATTTCTTAATATGTGAAGCCCCCTTTGTAAATTATTTTCTGTTTGTTGCACAATGACAACATCGTCTGCATGTAGAATACCACTTAAACTATATTTCGGCGAGACTGTTAGATCACACTTGAATTTTTTTCATCTTATTATGACTTGCGCATATAAATATCAACAAGTGTTGGTAAGAGACAGCAACCTCTTCTAACCCCTTTATTTCTTTCTACTGCTGGTGTTAGCTGCTTTCCCCTGTCTATAAACAAAGGAAAATTTAATCTGTATATAATCACCTCAATTCAAAATTTATTTGCAATCTTGTGTTACATTTACTTCGTGTACGACGGATGAAAAGGGTTTTCATACCTGCAAGAGTACTTCGACCAACATCCATTGGAACCTGGTTTCTATGACCAAACCTTGGTCACCCTTTACAATTTTTACCACCTTCTGTCCATCATTAAATTCGTACTACCTAATGTAGACAACTGGAACGTCTCCTAACAAACTGAAGGAATGCAACTGTCTTTCGTACAAAGAGGCGGGAGAATACGAACCAGACCAAAACTATTCATCTTTCATTTGCACAGACACGACCATTTATACAAACTACTATTTTTACTACCTACTGTAGACAACTGGAACATCTCCTAACAAACTAAAGGAGTGCAACCGTCGTTCGTACAAACAGGCGGGAGAACACGAACCAGACCAAAACTATTCATCTTTCATTTCCACAGACACTACTATTTATACGAAATCCATATGGGTGTTCTGCAACTGTTATCTTATCTGATTCCTGCTACTATTGGTTGATGTTGTACGAAACGTGTTTGACATTGAATTCAACACTTCGTTTAACTTTGCCCTGGCATTCTCTTATTCTGGACAAATACTTGTGACACAGTTCCGTGTACTTCTCTATTCTTTTCATTGGTCTAAGGTCGAATGCAGGCTTTGGATCCCTCATGTTATCGACGGCTTCAAACGGAAAGCTCATTGTTTATCTTAAGCTGAATTTTTACGATTTAAATGATAACACTTTCGCCTACGACATTAATTTTCTTAGAATTACCCGTCTTGTTGCATACCATTCAGTTTTCTTTATTCACTATGCAGGTGATTTAAGTTTTCAATTGTGGTTTCTTCTTTTTAATTCATGTATAACATTAAAATCTGTTAAAAATCTGAACCACCTTCGTTTTAAGTTTCGTGTGGAATAGCTTAAATGAATGAATTCCATCAAACATACGAAAACACTGTTCGCCTAATCTTTTGGTATCTTTAAAAAAACGTATTGAATCAATTGAGGTATTTCACTCTAAGAGAGGGTCAAAGTACCTGTATTCTGATAACTATTTTCCCCTAAAAGACATCATTTTTAATATTCATTATTTAAAACAACTATAAGTATACATAAATAACTTTTCAAATATTTTCAGATTTCAGAATCTTATTCCTCTAATCGGAAGCAATAACTTAATACAAATAATAAAAACCATTTTATTGTGGAATATTTTTAGTGGTTTTTTTTTTGTTCTCAGCTATTTTATCGTCATTTGAAGCCTGTTCAGTCAACATGACATAAAATGTGATTTGGATGCGATTAGAACAGAAAATCTGTGAGGCCATCCCAGTTTTACTTTGATGCAATGAGGTTTGTACAAAATTGTCCTTTAGCTCAAATGAAAATTTTATAAAGAATAATTTGTCTTGACTATGATATCTAGCTTGGTTGATGACACAATAACGAGTACACAAGCTACCTTTTCAAAAGAAGGTGCCTCAGATAAATGTGGCAGTCGTTGAGCTGACAAGCAGACCACCCAGAAATCGGATTTTTGTAATTTTTTATATTTATGTTCAGAACTCAAATATCATTCTGCCGAAGCAAGTCGCTAAATCTCTAAAAAATTCTCGAGAAAATCGACTTTGAAGTCTTCTGAGGACCTTTAATTTATTAAAATTAAGGCAATTTTTTACGACACATATCGGATACAAAACTCTAGTTTCCACTGCAAATATAAGCTCTTTACTATCGGTGTTTTACGAAAGATCGATAATAAATTTGTAGTTCTTTTTGATTTAAACGATCGGTAATAATAATCTTTTATAAAATATTGATGAGTAAGAATTTACATTTGTAATGTGCGTGAAATTTAAGTCGAAAAAAGAAGACATGTATTTTTCATAAATAAAGATGTTCAGATGTATGCATATTTACAAATTTTATTTATATATATATATATTTGTCTAGGTATTAGAACTGAAAGAAAAATAAAAAGGAAAAACCACAACAAGATTCGAACCAGCGATTCAATGATTACCCAGTTCACATTCTTTACTACTACTGTGTGAACTACGCCACCCGCCATGAAAATTGCTATAACACTGATAAATCAAATTGCATCGAAAATCTTCAAAGTCGATTTTCTGCGAATTTTTAAGAGTTACATTGATCGACATTTGGTCTCTGAACTTCAAGTACCAAAAATAGAAAAATAACAAAAATCCGACTGCTGGGTGGTTCTCTTGTGAAGGCAACATGGGCGCTCGAGATATATGCCAAGTACCACTTCAAATGTGTGATTCAGTTATATGTTTTTATTTGTGCATCTTGCATGATAACAAGATAAACTGAAATTTCGCAAAGGTTTTCTTGGAAATTCAATTCAGAAAATCACCTCAGATGTCAAATGGAGCTGTGGCCCTGTAACTCTGGGTAAAACCTCAGTAAAGTGGTGCACCTCCAAGCGAGTTGCGGATCTGATATGTGCACTGCACAAAAGAAATAAATAAAGGATCACTTTCTTGAAACCCCGTAACTGTCTCTCACTGCGACGCAATAGTATGAAGTTTGGATCAAAGGTGCCTACAGCCTTCCTATCTAATTTGGCATTAGCGTGGCATCCTGTATGGTCTACCATGGGGCTGGCAACGCTGCACACAGAAACGTTTTGACGCATGGCAAATAAAATATCAGAGCTCAGAAGTTCATGTGACCTGTAAGATGGGTTAATGAAGCCGCACTGACAACAAATTACACCACAATTCTGCCTGATGCCACAATGGACGTGTCAGATGAGGGAAGGTCATTACCCCCTCACCCCATCTTTTGATGCCTCTTGTAACACCATAGCTCTAATGCTGTACTGATTTATTTTGCTTTTGTTTCATTTAATGTTACATTGCTGTGCTTCTGTAAATGTGTTTGTTTGAATCGATAACATTAAATTGTATACTCCTTTCTTTGTACAAACTTTGATGTCATGGTTTGTTTCTATGCAAATTAGTGTATCTGTCATTTAAATGCTTTGTCCCATTTGGAGGGGACAAAACTTACTGTATATGATTGTAATTTTGTGTGAATAATTTTTTGTAGAAGTGTCAATATGTGAAAATGTTCTGTTTTATTTAATGTGTTTGTTTGCTGTTATGTAAACTGCTGACCTTCACTCAGGGTTCTTAGTTAATTTGTATGTAAAAGGTGTAGTGGTTCCCCTCGGGAACGGAACTGTGTAGCGCGCGCAAATTGTGGTTGGCCTAGGTAGAAAAGGTGGAACTGATAGTCAGTCGGAGACGAGCTACGAATCCGAGACGAGCTACGAGTCCGTGCACTGCCATGTAACAGATGCATATTGTGCTGGTTCCGAGAGAGGCTTTTCCTGCCGCTTTCCAATGCCTCGGAAGAATGGATAAATAGCTGGAACTATTCTGGGATTGGTATCAATCATCGCCACCAAGAAATGACAGAGTCCAGCAATTCTACCTGCAATTCCACCTAACAACATGCAGTTGCCACCACATTGCGCAATCATTACATCGGAATACTACAATGATGTACAGCGAAGGATCAGCTTAATGGATGTGTTAGTGTGCTCAAATATAAGGTAATTTATATCTGAATTTATGTACTTACCCTGATTTTTCTCCTCATCATAACACCTCTCAGGTTCCTCTCCGTTTGAGCTAAAGTGATATCCGAGTGTCCTTACTAAAAGAACATTAAAGCCCAATATTTTGCTCATTAATGCCTCTTCAACATAGTAAAAAGAAAGTTAAAGTTAAGGTGGCAAGAGAGTGAGTTAAAGTAAATGTTGTTTGCTGAAAATATTCCTATTAAAACTGCTTATTAAAGTGCTGTCGCTAACTTCAAAATTAAAAGTTCTTAAGACTGAGGCTTATAAAGTAAATGATCACATTGTTGTCTGTAGTAAATTCGAAAAGGTGAGTCAGTTTCTTGCAATTTTGTCAACATTGTGTTTCGCTGTAGTAAAAGTGAGAAAGCTGCAGTTGTGAAACGTTATATTCTCATGTTTGCTAAGTGTTTGTCTCTCTTGTGTATTAGAAGTGCATATTAATAGTAATGTTATAAAGACCATTCACTTTGTGTAAGCCCTGAAAGTAATAGTGTGTTTCCGTATCTGTTATAATTTTGTAAATTGTTTCTGCTGCTCTGTTAGTTCCAATCTTACCGTAAACATATGTATGTGTCAGAGTTCACTGCACTCGCGTGTGACAAAGTATAGGTTGTGTTGATCCGTTATAGTAACTTATACCTACTTTCTTAAACGAGAACGTTAATCTTTCTCTTGCCTAATTAGGCTGGCGACCGTTTTCTTTATCAGTTGGACAGCGCAGATAGGCAAAATTTTGTTTGTTACTGTTCAAATATTTACGTAATTCTGACTTTCACTTCCGATAAGCCACCTCCGTTAGGTACAGCACGGTCAACCTAGCAAAATTCCTCTCAGAGGGTAACACTGTTCTGTTGCTTTATACCATTATTAATCCAACAAAATAATCCTGTTTTGCAAATTGCCTCCAGTTTTGTGGTTATGGTATAACAGTAGCAGACGGTAGTGTTATATGTGACTTCTGAAATTTTCCCGGCGTATTTCTTCTTCTAATAATTTCCGGGTATGCAGCCGGATCCCGTCGACATTCTGCCACGATATTTCGGCCCAGAGACGTCCGGCCATCATCAGGTGAGTACACAACTACTGAAGAGCCCAGGTGCAGTCGCGGTATTTATGCCGAATCTCGGAAATTATTAGAAGAGGTAGTGTTATACTCTGTCATGGAAGTTAGAACCGCGGCGGCTAGCGTGGAAACTACGCAGCTTTCTTATGGGTGGCCGAGGGAAATATTTCTAAGACACCGCTGCTCACAATCGACATTAAAAAGCCTCAGGAGGGGCGTAAAGTGCATCAGCGAAACCACCGCTTCCCTATGGACGTTAATTTTCAAACATTTCGCACTCAAAAACGAAATTTTGCAGTGCAGTGCACGGCAGGACGACGTTCTTGACAAATTTTGCCACTGCTGGTACCTCCCGGACGATTCAAGCCGTTTCTAAGAACATCAAGGTGCTGCAACCTCACTGAACGTGTTCTCAACCCTTCGGACTGTAGTTTGATTGAAACTTTTGCTTTGGTTTACACGGTGGAACTACTAGGGACCTTTCAAAACCATTCGACGAAATTTCAACATGATCGAAAGCGGAAAAGGTTGCTTATGCTTTTTGATCTTTTCTTTCTGCCCCCTCCGCCTCTCCCTGCCCCCCCCTCCTCCCCCACTCCCTGCGAGGAGTGCTCAGGGGGGACATGATATTAACATTCACGTGGCTAAAATGCCGTATGGTCCCTCTAAGGTCTCGTAGTTTGGTAACAACTATGCTGTTGCCATCCAAGCACTTTTGTTGGGCACTTTAAAAATTTCCCTGTACAGTTCTGTTCCACTCGTTCACCGATCCCTACCCATTGGCCGGACAAGGAACCAGCTCCACAGTAGCGCCTGTTAGCTGTGTGCGAAATCAAAAAGATGTCTAAAGGGTTGCCTACCTCACAAGAGTATAGATAGATAGATGGATGTCTCTGTATTGAGATACTTTCAGTGCCCAACAAAAGTGCGTAGGTGTCACTGATGGTGTTGCCGAATTGTGGGCTCTTAGAGGGAGCCTTTGTCGTTTTAGTCATGCGTGTTTCAGCGTCGCATCCACCCATACACACGCCACGGGAGGGTGCGAAAAGGGAGAGATGAAAAATCATGGACACTCTTTCCTTCTTCGGATCACGTTCGAATGGTTTTGGACGGTCCTTAATGGATCCATCCTGTAAACTGAAGCAAAACATGCAGTCACGCTACACTAAAAAGGGTTGAAGTCATGTTCATTGGGGTTGCAACCCCACGATGTCCTTAGAAAAGTGTTGAATCGTCCAGGGGGTGCCAACAGTAGCAAAATTTGTCAATAGCGTAATCCTGCTGTACATTGCACTCCTAAATGTCGTGAAAATTAACGCCAACAGATAAGGAGTGGTTGCAGTGACGGTCTTTATGTCATCTCCTGAGGCCCTTTGGTGTCGCTTCTGAGTGTCTGTGTGTTCTAAATGTTTTCATCTGCCACCTATAAGAAACCTACGTTATTTCCACGCTAGGCGCCGCGGTTCTGACCTCCATTACTGAGGCATCAAAAGAAGGGCTGAAATGTGGGTGAAAGGGTGTATAATGACCTTCCCACCGTGTGGCATGTCCGCAATGGCGTTAGCTAAAATTGTAGTGAAGTTTAGTAGGCACCTCTGAGCCAAATTTCAAACTCTGGGCTTCCAGAAAAGTGATCCTCAAATTGTATTGCGTAGTGTACTGATTAGAGCTTGGTTTGGTGCCGAAAATAAGTATAGGTGGACCTCACAGTTAGGGCACTATTCATAGTGGCACATGTTTCGTATCTGATGATTAGACTATATTGTCTTGAAAGCGACTGTACATCAGCTGTGGGTTACAATAAATTGTCTGACACAGCTATATGGAGATAGTGACTTTCTTACAGGTAGATGTCTGCGGCTCTCTAAAAAGAGAAATAGGGAAGAATGTTGTTCCTGTAGGATAAATACCTAGGAACACATGATGCTCGATTGTTATAATCACATGAAGGAACCAACGCTAGAGACCGCCATAAGCAGTTTCCTCCATGTTCTACTGTTTTCGTTGTTTGGAGACAAAAGGTTGTGTTTTGTGCGGTGTTTGTAAATACTCGTACTACGAGTTCTACATATCTAAGTGCTGTAAAATCCATTGAAGCTAAATAGAGGATAGAGTTAATTCTTCAGTTACAGAGTTTAATGGTGCATAAAATTCTGTATATTTTATAAATTAGTTACATAACATGTGGACGATCAAGTCACGTTTCGTCCGTCGTGCACCGTCTTGCACCGTGAAACAGAAACCCTCTTTACCATGGAACACGTGATATTTGCTAATGAAATGAGTTTCTTTAATATGTTAACAATTTTCTCGGTCTCAAAAATAGAAATATATGTCAGTTGTCAATAGCTTCTATTTCAAAATGTTGTTAACTTGTGTTTCTTTTTTATATAATACGCCTCCTTAATTTGATTTCGGTTACTCATTATTGCTATGTAGCAGAGTAATGATGTAACACATAGCCCACTAAATATGGTATTAATAACATTTTTTCGATTGCAACACTTTTAAATTTGAACAGAATGTTTTGTTTCCAGATGCATACCATAGTGTATCTGTGCACACTTACTAACATTTGGAGAAACCTTTCTTTTCCGGAGTAATTTATGTAATTTTTCACATTTTTCTTATTTGAAAAACCTTACTTTTCCGGAGAAATTTTTGCAGTTTCAGAAAAAGTCCGCAGCACAAATATAGTGAATACTACCATTTCAAAATGAAATAAGAAAATCCATTAAACTTCCATTACAGGATTGATTAGAGGTGAGTGTCTGAATAAGTATTCCAAGGTACAACACTCCCCCCTACTAATTACTTTGGAATGCTAATGTCTGTGCTACATTAAATAAAGACGGAACCTGTCTGCTAAAAATAACACAATTCTTTGTTTAAAGTTTTTCTGCGATCTCATTTGGAAATTGCGCAGCCGTAAGCATGCTTCACCACTGACGCAAGAATCCAAGACAAACAACACACAATGCTCTGCTTTAAACTCACGTCTATCGGTAAAGTCGTCTCCAAAGCTATAAACAGCGAATCTGGAACCTACATTCGAGTGCAAAATGGCGCATAAAAGAAATCTTTGTCTTAATAATCAATTATTTGATATTTGGGGCAAAATTACAGTAGAGTGCTGTCTGATTTTGGAATTTGTAGGTACGATGTGATTGGTAATGCTTTCTTCGAAGAGATACCAAGGAGGAAAAGCGGTCTGATAAGATAATTGTAAACACTCCAATACAAACTCTCTTGCATTGTCTGAATCGTCCAAGTTCCCGATAAGTATAAAAATCAAAAGCACTTTAGAATTTATCGGCAGCTCGGTAACAAAACGTGGTTTCACTGTGAGAGAACAATCATTGCTTAGGAGAAGCCGATCACTTCACGTTTATCAAAACAGTCATTCACTCTCAAACCTCAAACAAAGAGCAGTGAGAATTATGAGACGAATTACCCGGATGGCGTCTGAGGGGGACATGCGGTACACGATTTCAAAACAAAATAAGGGCCCAGAGAATAAAGTCAGATTATGCGCTTGGTAATAAAAGGAAATATTTAGGATATTGCACTAGCATTTGTGAAATTTTTAAATGTTGGGAAGGATAAGAAGTTTATAGTCATGAGGCGTGTGCTGCTAATTTAAGGAGGAACATGTTTAGAACATTGCTTTCAAAACAAACCATGGTGATTTTACATATTAAGCACGTTTTTCTTGCTGCAGCTACATCTATTCCCTGCAAACCACTATAAAGCCCTTTGCAAATGGTATTTCCAGTTGCACGAGCTATTAAGGCTTTCGTGTAATAGTTTGCGTCTTTCTTCAAGCGTCAGATTTTCTAGCCTCTCCGTGACGTTCTCTGGCGTCTCAAACAAATCTGTGAAATTTCATGCTGCCCTTCTCTGTAAGCGTTAATTATTCCACGTTAGTTCTATTTCGTTAGGTTCCCACACATCTGAGTCATATTTTAGGCTTGTCCCATTTTCCTAGTGTTCTACCGTCTGCTTTGTGATTTTTCAAAATGGTTCAAATGGCTCTGAGCACTATGGGACTCAACTGCTGCGGTCATAAGTCCCCTAGAACTTAGAACTACTTAAACCTAACTAACCTAAGGACAGCACACAACACCCAGCCATCACGAGGCAGAGAAAATCCCTGACCCCGCCGGGAATCGAACCCGGGAACCCGGGCGTGGGAAGCGAGAACGCTACCGCACGACCACGAGATGCGGGCTGTGATTTTTCGATTTCGCATACCTATAAATAGTTACACCCACGTATTTGTAAGAGTTGACTGACAACAAATGAGTCTTATGGCTATTTTTGTCATTGTGTATTACGTTGTTTTCTTTTGTTTCGGTAATGTTTAATTTTACGTGGTTAGGCTTTTATACCAAAAAGCTCTTCATTTTTCTGGAGTGATAAATGCTTTCGTTTTTACACACCTTAGTTACAGATTTGAAGCAGATCATATCTCACTTTTTACATAAGGAAAGTAACGCAACTTATAGTTACCTTTTGTATGTCTTGACTATTGCTGTTTTTTCTCTGAAGTGGTCACACGTTAATAGGCTCACACTCACTACGCCTGAGGAACTAAGAAACATGCTCGCGTCTAAATGTTAGTTTTTTTTGTTTATCAGACTTTTTGTGTATACCGTGTTATATGATACTTTACACTAGCAATCTGTCAATAATTTGAGACGTATAACATGAAAACTGTTGAAAATTTTCCCTGGAAGAATTGTTGTTTGCTTGTCGTCTGTCATCTTGTAAGGTTCTGTATATAATATGGAGCTGAATTAGCTCCCATTTCAGTCAAAATCCCGTAAACAGAAAAGTGTGCCCACTGATTGGAAGAAAGCACACATCTGCAAGAAAAGTAGCAGAAGTGATCCACAAAACTACCGTCCAATCCCTTTAACGTCCGTCTGTTGTACGATCCTTCGCGCACACATAATGAGGTATGTAGAACAAAACAACCTTTGCCCAGCCAGTCAGCACCGATCACGAAAACACCAGTCACATGTATCTCGAGCTGTACTTTTCGCTCATGATACCCTGGAAACCACGGACCAGATCAATCACGTGTGGGCAGTTTTTCTTGAATTTCGAAAGCCAGTTTGCTCATTGCCATTGCAACATTTATTAGCGAAACAAGCGTGATATGGGAGATAAAATAAGATTTCTGACTATACTAATGATTTCTTGGAAGGAAGGAATCAGAATGTGATTTTGAATGGAGAAAGATCGACCGATCCTTCGTATTCATTTTGTGTATTTATGACCTGTCAGGCAAAAGTGATAGTAACTTCAGACTTCTTGCACATGACGCAGTTAGCTTATGTATAGTGACGTGCGTGCACTGTTTGAAAACAGCTGCTTAATTATCCAATAAGTTTTCAAAGAAGTACTAACACTGGCAATTTAATTTAAACGTTCAGACATGTGAAATTTCACAGAAAAATAATATCCCATGAGTACAACATCAGTCAGTATTGCAATCAGTCTACTCACACGAATATCTGGAAAAACAGTTTTTATGGACATGAAGTGGAATGATACATAGGCTCCACTGTACGTACGTGACATACTTCAAGTTCCATCTAGATTGTTAGACAAATGCATCTGTTATCTCTGTGTCTGCTAAAATGTAGATTTATTCTCCTTCTTTGACTTGTGGATAGCTGTAAGATTATTACTTATATCTACAGTAAGTTGTTTCTTTTTCTTTTTTTTTCTTTTTTGTGTTTTTCTTGAAAAATTGATAAACGAAAGGCGTATTGATAAGGAGAAGTTCGACGTAAAGTGTAAAGCTACCTTTTCACTTACTGCACAAGTTGCAGCAAATTACCTACAGACAGGGACACTATAGGCTTCTGTAACGTGCAAATCAGATTATGTTTGCACTGTACCATATACTGTCCTAGTTCCCCTTGTACCACTCATGACTGCAATTTGGGAAAACCTGCTATTACTTTGCTTCCGTGCTAGTAATTATATAAAGAGGACTTGTACAACCTCAGCTTCCTTCTATAATCGCATACCTTAATTTCTTTAACAATATTTTAGCAGGAAAAAAATGTTTACCATTTTACTTTCTTCATCGTTCCAGCGACACGACTTCCTCGGTGAAGCAAACGAGTATCCTTCTTTCTTCGTCACTCTTTCGGGCTTCCAAGATACCTGGAATCAGTTTAGAGAAAAAATATTAGACTTGATGTAGAGTGGCTAGCTCATTAATTGCAATGACACGATGAATTAGAGAAGAAGCTATATTATTGACACAGTGAGTGATAAAGATAACCTTTTTTGGCAGAAAAACGGTTTTTGTGGAACCTACTACTTTTAATCTGATGATGTGGTATAGTGCGTAAGACGCTAGGTTCACCTTCCTGGATGGGGCATAAAGAGTGAAGGGAAGTGTCATTTTCCAGCCGATCGTCTTCTGTCATTGATCTTCGGGTTTCTGTTTTTGTATCCTACAATATTTCGACACTTTCCCTAGTTGTCTTCCTGGGGTGTGAGAAGCACAGTCTACAGTTACTCGAACCCCAACCAAACTGTGGTCTGGGCAGCAAGAATTCACCAGAGTTCTGCCCCACAAATCCTTGGAATATATATTGACGAGAAGCGTCACGTAGGCTGTAGATGGTTCCTTCAGTGTGCCCTCTTGTCGACATACTGCCTTTCTAAAGGGAAATATTGCGAAAAACATGTGATAATGGAGAGACTCCCATTATCTATATGGCTAGTGGACTTATTCACGTGTACAGAAGTTTGAATATTGCCGAGCCATCATTTTAGAGAGTCACCCCTGTCAAATACCAACAGATGCCTATAACAAAATGGAACGACCGGTGGAAGCCGACCTAGAGGACAATCAATTTAGGTTCCAGAGAAATGTATAAACACACAAGGTAATGTTGACCGTTTGAATTTCCCTCGAAGACAGATAGAAGAATGATAAACCTACAGTTATAGCCTTTGCAGATTGAGAAAAAGTTTTCATAACGTTGACTGAAATACCTTCTCTCAAGTTCTGAAATTATCGGGGATAACACACAGAAGGGAACATTATCTACGACTTGTACATAAACCAGAATGCAGTTATGACAGCTAAAGCACATGAAAGGGGAGTATTAGCCGAGATTAGAGGCGGGAATGTAGCCTATCCCATGTGCTATTCGAACATAGAACAGGCAGGAAAAGAATCCCTCTGTTCATGGCAGAAACACTGTAGTCACTGAAAAAAATAAGAGAACTGCTTGCAAAACAAGAAAGTTCAAAACGGTTCAACATGCAATAGATTTGCATTGAACATAAAGATAACAAAAGTCTTGAATTTCAGTTTGAAGAAGAAAAGTGATATTTGTGCAATTAAGTGGTATGAAGACAAGATACACTTGCAAACGGAATCTCATCAACGTGTTATGCCCTTACAGTCTTGTCATCAGTCTATAACAGCCAGTGCCTTTTAGTTTCATACTGTTCAGAAATACATTAAGTTCTTAGGTATGTAATTCCAATCTAGAGGAAGAATGCATACAACATGAGCAACGTTTTCAAACTGCAGAAAAGAGCAATAAGAATGATGATGAAAAATAATAATCAGACTTCTTGTAAAGATCTGTTTAAGATATTGGGGATTTTAATTACACTTTTTGAGCACTTTAACGAACGCCCGGATAGCCGAGCGCGAGTCACTTCCGGGATACGGGGAAGGCGAGGCAGCCCCGGATCGAATCTACCTCTCGGGTTAAGACGAGGGCTGGTGAGCTGCCCAGCTTGGATGTGGTTTCCAGCAGGTTCCCAGCATCCAACTAGGTAATAACGGGCTGTTACCCATTTCGGCTGCGGCTCTTGAGGAAGTTATTCAGACATCCCGTTGAAAGTGTCTCCATCACAGTTGAAACTGTCATTGGGGGAAAAAATGCCACACTTGGTACTATAGTGCATTAATAGCTGTCCGATTACTCCCGATCAAATAGTGTATTTCTGTTAGCTGTCATTACTGATATTCAACAAGAACACAAAGGAAATTGCTTAACACTGTGTTAACAAGCCTGATATTCCTTAAATTCCACATACCCATTATATACACATATACATTATACACCGAAGCGCCAAAGAAACTGCGTATCCAAATACAGAGATATGCAAACAGGCAGAATACGGCGCTGCGGTCAGCAACGCCTATATAAGATAACAAGTGTCCGACGCAGTTGTTGGATCGGTTACTGCTGCGTCAGTTGCAGGTGATCAAGATTTAAGTGAGTTTGAACGAACTGTTATTGTCGGCGTACGAGCGACGAGACACAACATCTCCCAGGTAGCGATGAAGTGGGGATTTTCCCATACGACTATTCCACGAGAGTACCGTGGATATCAGGAAAACGGGAAAACATCAAAACTTCGACATCGCTGCGGCCGGAAAAAGGTCCTGCAAAAGGAGGACCAAAGACGACTGAAGAGAATCGTCCAACGTGACAGAGGTGCAGCCCTTCCGCAAATTGCTGCAGATTTCAATGCTGGGCCATCAACAAGTGTCAGCATGAGAAGCATTCAACGACTCATCATCAATATGAGCTTTCAAAGCCGAAGGTCCACTTATGTTCTCTTGATGACTTCACGACACAAAGCTTCACGCCTCGCCTGGGCCCGTCAACACCGACATTGGGCTATTGATGACGGGAAACATGTTGCCTGGTCGGACGAGTCTCATTTCAAATTGTATCGAGCGGATGGATGTGTACGGGTATGGAGACAACCTCGTGAATCCACGGACCCTGCATGTCGGCGGGGGACTGTTCAAGCTGGTAACGGCTCTGTAATGGTGTGGGACGCGTGCAGTTGGAGTGTTATGGAACCGTTGATACGTCTAGATACAACCCTAACAGGTGACACGTGCGTAAGCAACCTGCCTGATCACCTGCATCCATTCATGTCCATTGTGCATTCCGACGGACTTGGGCAATTCCAGCAGGACAATGCGACACCCCATACATCCAAAATTGCCGCAGCGTGGGTCCAGGAACACTCTTCTGAGTTTAAACACTTCCGCTGGCACCAAACTACACAGACATGAAGATTATTGGGCATATCTGGGATGCCTTGCAACGTGCTGTTCGGAAGAGATTTTCACCGCCTCGTACTCTTTCGGATTTATGGACAGCCCTGCAGGATTAATGGTGTCAGTTCCCTCCAGCACTACTTCATCGAGTCTATGCCACGTCGTGTTGTGGCACTTCTGCGTGGTCACGGGGGCCCTAGACGATATTAAGCAGGTGCACCAGTTTCTTAGGCTCTTCCGTGTATATACATATAAAGAAATTGAAACTAGCCTATGTCTGCGCATAGGAGATACTTAAGAAAACTTAATATGAGATGTATTTATAACAACAATAGATTCAGGTGGACCAAGTCGCGGACAAAAGCTAGTGCATAATATTGTTCTTGCAGTGTACCAATTGTAGTGTTGACTAACTCTTGTTGGTTAGATGTAAGAGGTCTGGAAGGCTTTAACCTTTGCAAGTGAAATAAATGGGTAAAGAAGTAATTAAAACAAACCAAATGAAAAAGACCAGTTCTAGATTTTCCAACCTTTCAATTGCTTTGGAGGCAGCCTGGTGCAGTTGACTCACTGATCCAGGCAATCCTGAACGATATGTGGCATCTTTTGCTCTGTCTCCCTGGAGTCGCGGTTTTGAGCGTCCCTCGCCATCCCCAGCTGCTATGAACAGCAGATGCCCTGCCTGCTCCACATGGGATGATTGGAGGTAACGAGTTTGATAGTAGGGTTTTCGCCTCGCTAAAAGATTCTCTGATGTGGCGATGGCCACTCAGATTTTCATGGAGCTACGGATCATTGCGAGTCTCCACTCGTGGTTGACGAGATTTCAGTCGGATTATAGAACCTTGTTGTATATCGCAACCGAGAAAGAGTTTGTATTCCTATCAGATGTGGAGTTATGTTGCTTAGAAGCCGGAGCATAAGAGATACAATGCGCACAGCTGAACATCCAATAGGTGGGTGAAGAGACCTTTAAGCCATGCGGCTGAAGAGCACTCAGCTGATGAATAAACCGGGGCCACGGTGTCTGCGTAGACACCCAAAATGGTTCAGTTGCCCTTTGGAAAAAAATATTGATGTTTTTCATTTTTGCAGCTGTTTTCCGAAGATGATATCTGTTGGCTAGTGATCTATCCAAAGTGATCTCCGGTTACTTAGGACTGCTGTTGCTTCGTAAAATATTATTCCCGAATATTCTTTCAAACACTAGTTTTCATCCTCGATGATTTTTATTTTATCGACATCAGTTATTAGTTTGAGACGTATATCTGTGTGCGAGGTTACGTCTACTCCTGCGGGAGGCATTCTCAGAGATTGTTAGTTAATTTTCGATCTTGAACAAGTTCCGAAACTGCTCACGATAACAGGCTAAGAATTAAACGAATTTTTAGTTGACCTCTACAAAACTGATTTACTAGACAAAGACAACAATGCAAAATAGGGACAAATTTCGAGAGTGAAGAGAAATAGCGTAGGAAACCATGAGAACAGCAGAAGCATGTGAACAACACGTGGGGAATGAGTGAGATGGGGGACGCGAGAACGAAGAATAGAAGAGAAACTACTAGGCACATACTTGACATAAACAACAGGAGAAGTGAATGAGAATCACGACGTAGTTACAGATACTAACTCGACTATAGAGACGATACACTCTGGAGAAATAAAGGGAGGAGACGATGGAACAACCGAAATGACGGATGAGGACAAAATGACGATGAAACAAACAGGAGCGTAGTTGCATGAATACAGTGTGAACTGAAAATCTGAGGACGGTCAGGTGTAGTCCCGAATCGCTGCCCGAAGTACGGGAGGGAGTAAAACAAATACAGTTCAAATATTACGATATAACAATAGGTAACAAATCGAAGAGGGACTGAGTACAGAACACGCTAGTCCATAACTCAGGAGGCTAAGCAATGAGCTATTAATTTCAACGTCAACGGAATAAAGGTCATGGTTGCTAGGAATAAAGATGCTCATTTAAGTATTATTTTTGTATATTTACTCGGAAAACTAAGCAAATAGATGGAAGTATTGACTATGCAAATGAGTGGCGTAAAATTAATCGTAACTGTTGGACAGAGGACGAAACCAGTTAATTTAGAAGCTTGAATACAATAAGGTTTAAATATTAAGAGACAGTGGAACATTCCCTTTTTATGGTTGGAGATTTGTTAGTCGACTAGATTTTGCAGAACTGATGGCTTAGGGGAGAAGGACGCAAAGATCAGTTCTCGGTAAGAAAGTTAATGACGTATATTAAAGGCGTTCTTGAGATTTATAAATACTAATTCTGATAAGACTGATAATTTTCTAACAACTAGGGGAAATTCTGTAAAGCGGCCTGTTCTGAGTGTACGATTCGTTCTGAAAACGATTTCATTTAAATTTCGATCCGTATCCAACACTCAGAACTTCGCAGAAGCACAAGAAGATGATTATCATACAGTGACAAAACATTTTTAAGTGAAAAGTCTAGACTTCCGCCACATACAAAACGAGCTGAAGGGAACCTCCATCAGTAGATCAGTACCTAGATCATTTATCAAGGTACAGGGCACAAATAAACATAATCACTATCGTTATGGACACCGTGTAACGTAACAACGCTATTTATCCCATTCACGCGGATTACAAAACTCATATTTTTGAGTGTTATTTAGAATTTCGTTCTTGTGGTATGTTGTCAATGACTATAAATAACATTTTTGCAGTGCCGGCCGCGGTGGTCTTGCAGTTCTAGGCGCTGCAGTCCGGAACCGCGGGACTGCTACGGTCGCAGGTTCGAATCCTGCCTCGGGCATGGATGTGTGTGATGTCCTTAGGTTTAAGTAGTTCTAAGTTCTAGGGGACTGATGACCTAAGATGTTAAGTCCCATAGTGCTCAGAGCCATTTGAAACATTTGAACATTTTTGCATTATGATACTTTATTGGAATTTATTTCATTTTTATTAACGTTTGTGTGTAGATTAATAATCTATGTGGAAGATGTTGCAAAAGACGTTACTTTATTATCTCCCGCTAGATAATGTATTACTTTGTAAGTATGTGAACTTTAACTTTTACCGCGAGTTAAGAGACTCCATGTTAGCAGGTGCGCTGTGGTTGATGCGCGCACAAGCACATGTGGAAAACCGTATAGAACAGGCAGTGAACGTGTATAGATACAGCCAGTATGCATTGGTGTGCGAACCAGACCCAGTGGAGAAGCAAAGGAATACTTCTCGTATACTTATATGGGCTTCTTCCTAAATAAATGTCGTGTGACTAGGGTCTCCTGTCGGTTAGACCGTTTGCCGGGTGCAAGTCTCGATTTGACGCCACTTCGGCGACTTGCGCGTCGATGGGGATGAAATGATGATGATTAGGGCAACTCAACACCCAGTCACTGAGCGGAGAAAAATCTCCGACCCAGCCGGGAATCAAACCCTGGCCCTTAGGATTGACATTCTGTCGCGCTGACCCCTTAGACGAATATTACGAACGGTACCAGCAAGAGCTTTCGGAGGTGGAAGAAAACTATGAGGGCAATTAGAGTGAATTCGTATTAGCCGATGTTTACTGGACACTCGTCACAGAAGCCAACAACTTTATAGAAGTAGTTTCCAAAGACACTGGACGTCTGTGACTTTCGTCCAAAGAGCAACTGCGAGGTCAATACAAACATATCAATTTTAAGGGGAATTCTGTAACGTTGAAATGGTTATCCTTGCGTTTTATTGAATAATTCCGGTCTCAACATTATCTAAGACGTGATTTGATTAGTCTTAATTGAATATCATGAATCTAAGTCGACTTATGGAGAAACTGATACCATGATCGTTATCAAATTGTATGACTCCTGACCGAAAAGATACGAGAAAGGCCATTACAAAATCACCTTTGGACAAGCAAAAGCTTGATTTGAAGAATTTATGGCGTCGTTACACTTTTGCGGACGAAACGTAGCTCCAACATTACATCCCAAGTACAAAGCTATAGTCATATTAGTCGACCTGTGAAAGTGAATACACAGTCAAGAAAGTGAAATCTGTTTTGTCGGAAGGAAAAATGATCTCCATCATTTTTGAGATTCAGAGTAACCTTATGATTGAGTATTTCATATAACAAGAAATTATTAAATCCGTATCCATACCAATACTATAAATGCGAAAGTAGCTCTGTCTGTTACGCTTTCACTACTAACACGCTGAGCCGATTTCGGAAAAATGGAGATAGCTTGAACGCTGAATAAGAACATAGGCTGCTTTAGAAAGCGTGTAGCACAACATATTTACTGATTTGAAGAATATAACGCGAAATATGGAACAATAACTACTTTTTGAAAAATCTATTTACTCTTTGACTTTTGAACTTCATAATATTTGTGGAGAGGCTTTTATTGTTTGATATGTTCTACATAATACTATTCAACGTAATGAATACAATGTTCACACAATCATCTACGTGTTTAATCCATACTTCCATACTAATATCAGTCACCAACGCGTCACATTTTAGCCGTTAAGCGTCATGCAACTGTTACAACTTCTTTGTTGCGTTCAAATTTGCGTAAACAGCTCGGGATCATGCGGTTAATGTTTCCGTTTCAAGATAATTCGTTCCCGTGTTCAGTTCCCACGCGGTACAGTTTTGTTCTGCTCGCGACTGGGTGAGTGCGTTATCCTCGTAATCATTTTGTCATCATCGACGTGCAAGTCACCGGAGTGGATTCAAATAAAAAGACTTGCACCAAGCTCCCGAACGTCCCAACCGTAGCTGCCCGCCCAATAAAGTCATATGCACATTTCATTTCTTTTTACTGATACGCGAGCGTGGTTGTGGGTAACAGCTAGAAAACAACGCTTATACAATTCTTAATGTGAAACTTCCTAACAGATTAAAACTGTGTGTCGGACCAAGACTCGATCTCGGGACCTTTGCCTTTCGCGGGCAAGTGGAAATCTCATTCTGGAAAAATTCTCAACGTATTTAATCCATACTACCACAGTAACACCCGTACTATTAATTGCAAAAGTTACTCACTGTGTTACGTTTTCACGACTCTACTGCTGATCCGATTCCGATGGTGTTTGGCACGGAGATAGCTTGAACTCTGGGGAAGAACATAGGCTACGTTAGAAAGTTGTATCTTTTTGATTACTGTTTGACATTTTTAAATATGGTATACGTGAGTGGTACGCAGACGACGTTGGCGAGATGCCAGTGACTCTTGGTGTCTATATATTATTCTGTGAATGTGCAAATCCAGTGTTATTGTGCGCATGGTTTATGATATCGAGTTCCAACACCCCCGTGACACAGCTGGAGAGTTTTGGTGGACATAACAACAAAATCGGACGGTAAGCCCGAGAACCATATTTAAAACCATTATTATAAGCCTCGAAAACGTATGATTCAGCACTTAGTTCTAAGAGAACTCAAGCTGCGAAAGTTACTCGAATATAACAAATCTCTGAGCAATCTCATGTCTGCAGGAACTTGGATGCAGAGCGTCAAACGGCTAAAAAATATGTTCAGATGTGTTTGAATTCCTAAGGGACCAAACTGCTGAGGTCATCGGTTCCTAGACTTACACACTATTTAAACTAACTTATGCTAAGAACAACACACGCACCCATGCCCGAGGAAGGACCCGAAGCTCTGACGGGAGGGGCCCCACAATCCGTGACATGGTGCCTCAAACCGCGTGACCCTCTGCGCGGCGATTATTAGTCAGACCTGTCTTATATTATGGCAGCTTAGACATTCACCGTTCGGCGGCAAAAGCTTGTAATCTGGACTACGAAATAGTTCCACAGCGGCTCTATGTCCCAGAGTTAGCTAAATGTACTTATTTTTCATTCGTAACAGCAAACTATGGCTGGGATAGGGTAAATATTCGTTGAATGTTAAGCTTGCCTTTGCTGTAAATGCTTATTGTACCGAGTTAGAAACCAATTTCTTTCCTGAGGGGATAACAGAAATTGTTTCTCGCTGGACCTAAGTCATTGAAGCTATTGCAAATTATGATGAGATGGCAAAAAATATCATTAACTATACCAAACGTAATAATTTGCTTACGTAACACTGATTCCTAAATTATTTAACATTGATCCATCAGTATCTCGTATTAAACTATGGTTTTAGCTCATATTCCAACAAGGGTCTGATCTCTAAAATACAAATTCTCCATATATTTTTATATGGTACTACGGTTTCCACATGTAAGCAGAAGAGACTTACCAAACAAAACTATAACCGTGATTTAAGAATGACTACAAACGACTCTCCAACCTGCAACTATACCCACCAGTAGTATCCGCGTCGTCCCTAGCTCCGTCACTACTCACTAAACGTTGCCGCTAAGAGCATCTTGGCTCCTGATAAATAAATCTCATTAACGTCACCGATAGCGATATATTGATAGCGGAGATACCAGTCAGAAAATTAGAGATTCAAGTGCCACAACCTCCGATTTTCTTGGTTGTGAACTGCCGTGAAACATTTAGCTTTATCTCAGTTCTTTTTATTTATTTCCTTGTTGGTAAACGAGGGTCACATTCCAACTTATTAGAACATTACAACATGTAGTTTTTAGTTAACATTGGGCAATTTAATACTTGCAGCATACGTGTCCGTATGTGTTATTGGGAAATTTTGGTAAAAATTTTTGCTGCCTTATTATCTATGTGTCAGCCATAAAAATAGATTATTGATTTGTGGTGATTTTAATGCAAATTTCTGAAACGAACGTGACGAGAAAACTGATCAAGAAATACCATTAACCACTACAGTTGTGACATCAGTCAGACATTCCCCTATTCGAGTAGCTCAAACTAGTAGAATACTATTGGGTAATGTATTCACAAATAGAGCAGGAGTTAAACAAATACACGCCTATCTGCGGTAAATTGGTTTTCATACCATGGTCCACAATTACTCACATTGTATAATTCTGCGACATGTTAGGTGCAGAAATATCAACAAAGACAGCGAGCACGATTAATGAGCAAACACGAAAGACTTCACGGAAAGGTTAAAAAATATTAATTGGAGTGAAGCTTACTATTAACCTAATGCAATCTCTAAATTGAACGTATTGCTTAATAACTCTCTAGCAGTTGCTGAAAGCAGTTTAGAAATATTTAAAAAATCAATGCCAGAAAATCTTCAAAGAACTTTCTATCACGGCAAGTATTGGAATACCTTCACAATTGAAAAGCGAAATCTACTACGAGCCAGAACAAGCAAGGATCTTAACTACTTATAAACAATACTGCAACATTACAAGCAAAGTTATGAAACACCCAGGGGTACTCACATGCTATCATAGATTGATAGACAATAAAATAAAATCAGTATTGAGTGTTATTAAAGCGATCACGAGCTGAAAACCCACAGAAATTAACACTTTTTCTATTAAAAGCCATCGGAGCATCATAAGAGACTGTCCATGTCAAGCGGATGTTCTTAATAATTAGTGGTTACAGTTGGTGAGAAAATTGCTTCAGTGAGCTCAGAAGAGAAAGCAAAACAGTGTAGTGAAGAAGAATCACAGACGAAACAAGTAAACACACCACTACACTTAAAAGTAAAAGCGCGCACGAAGGTTGATGAGATCTCCAATCTGACATTAAAAAGTTGAGGCCCAGTAAGTAAACTGGAAACCGTATAGCAGACCTAATAAATTTAGGTTCGCCTAAGTTTCTACTTTGCGAGCATAGAAACCAATAAGTCAGCGTATTTTGTGTAATTCAATTCACTACTCTCCTACATGCTAAACAGCGTTATACACCACAATCATTATGTAATTCTTTTATGGGCAAGCGCTACCTCAGTATACATTTGAAAGCAGGAAATTGCTATATGCAGTCATTTACGTATGAGTCATTGAGACAGAAGTAAACCAGGATTCTCAGTTCATTTGAGTAAAGCGCGATTTATTTCCAGTCATATGGTTTGGCTACACTGTACAGCATGCCAAGATCTTTTTGAAGGGCTACCTCAAGCTTAGACCCTGCGAGTATTGTCACTATACGGAAGCGTGAGTTGTCAACCAAATTAATGTACACTACAGCGAACACTTTCTTGAAACACAAAATATTAAAGATCAGCATCGTAGTGCACCACCTGCTCAAAAGTAACCGGATGACTGTTATCTGTCCACGCTTCGCGGTTATGATTGCTCGAACTCTGTGTCTAATTGTCTGCAGTACTTTCTTCATCAAGACCTGAAACCAGAGAAGACAGTGATATTGGACGCTGATGACTGCAGCAAAGTCAACATCCAAATTAATTCCAAAGGTGCTACATTGGATTCAAATGGTTCAAATGCCTCTGAGCACTATAGGACTGAACTACTGTGGTCATCAGTTCCCTAGAACTTAGAACTACGTAAACCTAACTAACCTAAGGACATCACACACATCCATGCCCGAGGTAGGATTCGAACCTGAGACCGTAGCGGTCGCGCGGTTCCAGACTGTAGCGCCTAGAACGGCTCGGCCACTTCGGCCGGCCATTGGATTCAGATCGTCCAGACTATTTCAGCAGTGTTACTGCCCAAACGCCATTGCCTCACAGTTGCTGTTTTATGAAGGGGTGCATTGTCACGCTGATACCATTATCGTCTCTGAAGCGTTCCTCTACTGTACGCAGTACACCACGCTGTAAAATGTGCTCATATCATTCTGGATTTAGGTTTCCCTTAGGGGTATAACCCCTTATACCCCTAAGGGGTATAAGAAGTACAACCGTGAAAACCACCCCCACATCATAACACCATCTCCTCTGCACTTCATTGTTGGCATTACACGTGATGGCAGATCAATAAACTCCAGATATTCGCCAAAGCCAAACCCGCCCAATTGGATTGTCACAGGGCATCGCGTGATTCATTAGTCCAAATTACTCGTTTCCGTCATCCATTGTACAGTGGCGTCGCGATATGTATGTGTATATAGTGAATCTGCGGAAAGTGGAACTAATTTGTTGTTGTCTACCATTCAAGTATTCTTTCGCATCCTCAAAACATTCATGTGTTCTTCAGTCTGCTCTTACTCCTTTTCCTTTTTAATTTTTCCTATACTCTCTTTCAAATTCTGGAGGTGGCAAGGGTACAATACAGGGAGCGAAAGGCTATTTACAATTTGTACAGAAACCAGATGGCAGTTATAGGAGTCGACGGACATGAAAGGGAAGCAGTGGTTGGGAAGGGAGTGAGACAAGGTTGTAGCATATCCCCGATGTCATTCAATCTGTATACTGAGCAAACAGTAAAGGAAACAAAAGAAAAATTCGGAGTCAGAGACACCAAAGGACTTGGAAGAGCAGTTGAACGGAATTGACAATGTCTTGAAACGAGGATATAAGATGAACATCAACAAAAGCAAAACGATGATAATGGAATGTAGTCGAATTAAATTGGGTGATGCTGAGGGTATTAGATTAGGAAATCAGACGCTTAAAGTAATAAATGAGTTTTGGTATTTGAGGAGCAAAATAACTGATGATGGTCGAAATAGAGAAGATATAAAATGTAGACTGGCAATGGCAAGGAAATCTTTTCTGAAGTATAGATTTAAGTGTCAGGAAGTCGTTTCTGAAAGTATTTGTATGGAATGTAGCCATGTAAGGAAGTGAAGCATGGACGATAAATACACTCCTGGAAATGGAAAAAAGAACACATTGACACCGGTGTGTCAGACCCACCATACTTGCTCCGGACACTGCGAGAGGGCTGTACAAGCAATGATCACACGCACGGCACAGCGGACACACCAGGAACCGCGGTGTTGGCCGTCGAATGGCGCTAGCTGCGCCGCATTTGTGCACCGCCGCCGCCGTCTTCCGCTCACGCCCCAACATCGTGCAGCCCGCCTCCAGTGGTGTCGCGACAGGCGTGAATGGAGGGACGAATGGAGACGTGTCGTCTTCAGCGATGAGAGTCGCTTCTGCCTTGGTGCCAATGATGGTCGTATGCGTGTTTGGCGCCGTGCAGGTGAGCGCCACAATCAGGACTGCATACGACCGTGGCACACAGGGCCAACACCCGGCATCATGGTGTGGGGAGCGATCTCCTACACTGGCTGTACACCACTGGTGATCGTCGAGGGGACACTGAATAGTGCACGGTACATCCAAACCGTCATCGAACCCATCGTTCTACCATTCCTAGACCGGCAAGGGAACTTGCTGTTCCAACAGGACAATGCACGTCCGCATGTATCCCGTGCCACCCAACGTGCTCTAGAAGGTGTAAGTCAACTACCCTGGCCAGCAAGATCTCCGGATCTGTCCCCCATTGAGCATGTTTGGGACTGGATGAAGCGTCGTCTCACGCGGTCTGCACATCCAGCACGAACGCTGGTCCAACTGAGGCGCCAGGTGGAAATGGCATGGCAAGCCGTTCCACAGGACTACATCCAGCATCTCTACGATCGTCTCCATGGGAGGATAGCAGCCTGCATTGCTGCGAAAGGTGGATATACACTGTACTAGTGCCGACATTGTGCATGCTCTGTTGCCTGTGTCTATGTGCCTGTGGTTCTGTCAGTGTGATCATGTGATGTATCTGACCCCAGGAATGTGTCAGTAAAGTTTCCCCTTCCTGGGACAATGAATTCACGGTGTTCTTATTTCAATTTCCAGGAGTGTAGTTTGGACAAGAAGAGAATAGAAGCTTTCGAAATGTGGTGCTACAGAAGAATGCTGAAGATTAGATGGGTAGATCACATAACTAATGAGGAGGTATTGACTAGAATTGGGGAGAAGAGGAGTTTGTGGCACAACTTGACAAGAAGAAGGGACCGGTTGGTAGGGCATGTTATGAGGCATCAAGGGATCACAAAAATGTAGCATTGGAGGGCTGCGTGGAGGCCAAAAATCGTAGAGGGAGACCAAGAGATGAATACACTAAGCAGATTCAGAAGGATGTAGGTTGCAGTAGGTACTGAGAGATGAAGAAGCTTGCACAGGATAGAGTAGCATGGAGAGCTGCATCAAACCAGTCTCTAGACTGAAGACCACAACAAACAACAACAATATTTGTTTAGCAAAACACGTTTATCCGTTGTTTCCGAACCGTTGCAGAGCTTTCTCTTTACTGTAATCGAAGCTACGAATCATTTCTTTTTATAAAAGTATGGAAATTTAATTAGTAAATAGGTTCTCATTTTGAAAATATGCATAAAAATGCTAAATTTTGCTTCGTTATTAGCTCTGATATTTTCATACTTGTTATTTCCACATCATCTTTTGTCAGTATAACACCTACGAAGGACATTTCATAAATAACGCACACTAATTTTTTTACTTACTCGTTTTTTTTTTCAGCATCTCTTTACAGTCCTTCAGTATAGTCTCTCTGCTTCTCTATGACTGAACCCCAACGTCTCGCAAGCTTACTATTCCATTCCAGGAGACCACTTCTGTTCACCTGTCGAATGGCTCGGGTAACGGTGGCAGAAAGCTCTTCCAGAGAAAGACAACGACGTCCACCCATTGTGTTTTTTCAACTTCGGGAACAAGTCGAAGTCTGGTCGACTCACGTCCGGGCTGTAGGGAGGATGCAGCAGCATTTGTCATCCGTATTCGCGCAGTTTTTGGGCACTACGTTGCTGATATGTAGGTTACCGTTGTCGTGAAGAATAGGTGGCTCAGCCTCGAGAAGCTGAGGTTGGCTTTTGTGCATTTTTCTCCGCAGGTTTTGCAAGAAGTTTCGATGATACACTGCTGTGACAGTTGTTTCATATTGGGCTCTATCTGTCATGATCATTCCTTGCTGATTATAAGCAAAAGCCATCATTTGCTTGAGCTTTGATTGAGCACGTAGAAATTTTTTTCGACGTGGAGAAACTGAAGCTCTCAGCTCACTAGACTATGATTTCAACTCCGGTTCGAAGTCTCTAATCCACGTTTCATCAATAGCGACAATTCGACACAAGACTCCTTGACCTTCACTGTAGAATTGTTGTTTGAGCTCGGTTGCATTGTCCAGGCGTTTCTGCTTCTCTTCAGCAGTCACACAGTGTGGGACCCATCGTGCAGAAATTTTCTTTTCTTCAGATCAGATATCAGAATACGAAGTACTGATGTTGGAGGTATTTCCGTGGCTTCAGAGGGTTCCTCACAAACTGCACTGCGATCTTCTTCAAGAGTCTCTACCACGAGGTTCACACTTTGTTCATCTGTTGACGTTTTTTTGCCTTCCCGATATTGAATTATCGTCTACGCTCATACGAGCACCATGAAAACGACTAACTCGACGCGAAGCTGTACTACTGTCCAGTCTAAACTGACCGCAAACTTCACTTAACACACGGGTTTTTATCGTGCAAAGTTTCGATCTTGCTGCACGACCTCTTGTCTTGAGAAGTCACAGTACTCGAAAAGAGTACATGAAAGGAGCCGTCCCGAAGACTGCGACTGACAAAAGCAACCGGGCGTACCCTGGGCATCAAGAAATGACGATTGATCCTTTCACACCACAAACATGCATATACAAGCCCTTTTTACGGCCACAGCGGAGCGTTATCTCAATCAGTATAGAAGGAATAACATTAGCCAATTAGCCAAAGAAGAATTGCTACAAAAACTTTGCAGACAGCGCCAATGTCATGTACTGTGCATACAGGAAATACGTAGGGGCTGCGACATGTGTAGATCGAAGATAAACGGAATGTGCCTCTCCATTGAAAGAGCAAATCATAATTACGAAAGCGCTATCTTCGTTCATCCAGACATCCAGATTCTATCCACAGTGCTCACAGAGGAAAACAACATCGAAATCCTTACTACAAAAACAGCTAATTACACCATTTCGTCTCTCAACAAACCACCCGGTGAAGGACTCACAGTTAATAAAACAACAAATTACCAAAATAAACACAAGCAGACTGTGACTGGCGATTTCAACAGCCGTAGTGACATTTGGGGCTGTGCTAATGAAGATGAAAATGGAGCAGCAGTCTAGAGAGAGCAGAATGAATCACCTTATCCTAATCCACGACGCAAAACTACGTGCATCAGATGGAGGGAAGGGTACAATCCCGACCTCATATTCATCGCCAACAGCGTTATCCAACAGTGTATAAAGTATGTCTGTTCTCAAATACAAAATTCACAACATAGACCAATAACCTGCCAAATATTTGCTACTGCTAGACCTCAAAATGGCCCTGAGCACTATGGGACTTAACATCTGAGGTCATCAGTCCCCTAGAACTTAGAACTACTTAAACCTAACTAACCTAAGGACATCACACACATCCATGCCCGAGGCAGGATTCGAACCTGCGACCGTATCGGTCGCGCGGTTCCAGACTGAAGGGCCTAGAACCGCTCGGCCAACGCGGCCGGCGCTAGACCTCAAAAAATCACATTTCGGAGGAAGTTTAACTTTAGACATTCTGATTGGTCAAGATTGCAAATGTACTGGATGCCGAAATGTCTTCTATAGAACTTTCACCACGGCCGTAAACAGATGTTCCAAAATATCTGTCCCTCCTGGCTGTCGAATATCTAACATCCCTGGGCTCAAATCAGATCAGGCAGCCTTATCTGCAGAACATAGCAACTTATTTAGCGAAAACCCTTTTAGTGAAACAACTATACAAACAGCCAAATCGTTTCCTCTATAAGAGAGTCAAAAAGGGGAAATGGATTAAAACAACAGAAATACTGGATCTGAAAAGAGACAGTCATAAGGCTTGGAGACTTCTGTGACGCCTGTGCAATCATCCTACGAACACCGCTATACACCAAAATATAACGGCCAACCACATGGCACATCAGCTACTGATAAATGGGAAGTCCAGCCATAAAACCAAGAAATCAAAACTACAGAGAACTGAGCAAGAGGAGAACAACAACTTTTCACTCCCATTCGCGACGGATGAATTACAGAAGGCTATGAAACGGAGTAAAACTGGTAAGCCAGCTAGCTTGTACAACGTACGAGCTGAGTACATTAAGCACTATGGATTAGCAACGAAGGAGTGAATTCTCCAACTCCTCAATACATGTATTGACAGATGTCAAACTCAAAAGATATGGCGGAAGAGGCGAGTAATTGCTATACTGAACCTTGTAAAGAAGGCAACAGTCCAAAGAATTTTAGACCTATTTCACTACTGTATCAGCTTTACAGACGGCTAGAGAGAATGATATTAAATCGTCTTTCACATGTTACTGATCCCTTCCAATCTGGATTCCGCCCTGGTAAAAGCTACATAGGACAATTACTCAGTCTTACACAGTTTATAGACGATAGTTTTGTAGCCGTTAGGGTGACAGGAGTGGTATTCGTGGGCGTGACAGCAGCGTACGACACTGCCAACTACCAGTTACTATTAAACAAGGTCTACAACCTAACAAAGGATTTCAGCAGAACCGAAGATTCTTCGTCGACCAAGGACAGCGTCAGGGCTTAAATTGGAACACTGTGGCACTCCAAAATACCTAGGAATAATACTTGAGAGATCTCTAGCGTTCAGGTAACACTGGATGAATTTCAGGTCTAGAGTCAAGCTGAAACCATCCGAACTTCTGCAGTGACATTAAGCCGCTCCGCTGCAGAGTATGTCTGTCGTGTTTGGTGTAAGTCAACACATGCCAAATAGGGTATATTGCCCTAAGCGACGCATGAGGATTATAACAGGCTGCTTGATGTCAGCTCCAGTCGAATGGCCCTACCACCTTGCAGGAATTACACCACCTCCTGTTCGAAGAGATACAGCAGCAAACAGGGAAAGAACGAAACTGGAGCAGGGAAAACGGACCCATGCATGGGCAACAACCCTACCCACAGCGGGTTTCCTCAGAACATCGAAGTAACTAACAACCACCGATGAAGAAGCCAGGCTTCAGCTATGGAGGGTTGCGACATCCCACCCTCCATCTTTTCGATTTTCAGATTATTTACCCCCTGATCATGATGAGAATAGGCCAGTCTGGAAGTTCCTGAATAGGCTGAGGTCAGGAGTGAGCGGATCACGGGTTAATACGAAAAAATGGGAGCCAGCCGCTTTGGCCGAGCGGTTCTAGGCGCTTCAGTCCGGAACCGCGCTACTACTACGGTCGCAGGTTCGAATCCTGCCTCGGGCATGGATGTGTGTGATATCCATAGGTTAGTTAGGTTTAACTAGGGGACTGATGACCTCAGATGTTAAGTCCCATAGTGCTCAGAGCCATTTGAACCATATGGAAAAATGGGGATACATTGAAGAAAAGAAAACCCAATGTGACTACGGCGAAAAACAGACTGTTCAACATATGCCTCAGTATAAACTGTGTCCAACCACCTACATGGAAGATGACATTCACCATGCAACGGAAAGTGCACTGGAAGATGCCATATTTTGGTCAAAGATTATACAAACTATGTTGATCTGTCAAGAATTGTATAGACTGGGTTTAATAATAATACTAATAATAATATTAAGCGTATCCGGGACCCCTGCAGGGTCCATTTCTACCTCTCGCCAATTGCAGTACACAGTGAAAAAAACAAAAACACGTGCTTCTTCCTCAAACTCTCATCTACATCTGGCATAATTTTCATTGTTGCTGCATCAAACAGTCCACATCAATACCAGCTTGCGCATTATTTATGAAATGTCCCTCGTATTACTTCTCTTTTGTTATTCTTTTTATCGGCTCTTATCTGTACGGTATTAAGTTCACTGCTAAATATTGGCTTAAACGAAAACGTTCGGACAGTTACTGTCTTACTTCTCAAAAATTTTTCTTACAGTTTCGATTTTTACTCCTCCTCTGACAAGTGCGACAATATGACGTTGTCCACAAAGAGACTGCAACGAGACTTCGATGGACAGGACACGTTGCCTGCCAAACTGAATGCATCCGAGTCACAAGTGTCACGAAAAGGCCCAAGGGAACACTAACACTTTGCAGATCCTAAAACAGAAGAGTGAAAGAAGACCTATGACATGCTACTGCAGAAGAAAACGTGGTTTAAAAAGGCTATAGAGCGCAGTTAAGTGTCGCACAACGCGAAGTCGACATATGATTGCCAGAGTCAATAAATGCCGAGATGTGAAATCTTTTGGCATGTATTTGACATTTGTCATGATTTTTCCCCTCAGAACAAGATCTTAGATCAGCTCTGCAGCTGATTTATGTGAAGGAATTATTTGATATCGCAAAACCATCTGCAATTACTCGCCAGTTTAATTCCATTCAATTTACTTGCTTAAAAATTACAGAATTAGATTAGTGTAGAGGAATTAGCGTTGAAATCAATGTGCCTTTTACTTTAAACATATTGAAGAACGATCGCAGCTCGTGTTTCTTGATAAAAATAAAGTAATGCCGCATGAAGTGTTGGGCTTAAGCATAGAATTCGTGTGATAAGCTGAACCAGCTTATCCCGAGCATCCACCAATGATTCGAAAGATTTTGCATATTGCTAGTGAATTACTATGGATGGACAAGCTGGTATTACAGTTCGTTTGTACAGCACTTAATTCTATGGGTTGGACAAAATAATTCGACCATCCACTCAGTGTGGTGAAGGGTATCATTTATTTTCCATAGTATTGTCTTCACCTTCGTTTCCTTTGTAATACTTCTCCCTTCTCCAAAGGTCACTTTAAGTCCCTTACAGGCGGAATCTACACTACTGACCATTACAATTGGTACACCACGAAGATGACGTGCTACAGACGCGAAATTTAACCGACAGGAAGAAGATGCTATGATATGCAAATGATTAGCTTTTCAGAGCATTCACACAAGGTTGGCGCTGACATGAGGAAAATTTCCAACCGATTTCTCATACACGAACAGCAGTTGACCGGCGTTGCCTGGTGAAACGTTGATGTGATGCCTCGTGTAAGGAGGAAAAATGCGTACCATCATGTTTCCGACTATGATAAAGGTCGGATTGTAGCCTATCGCGATTGCGGTTTATCGTATCGCGATATTGCTGCACGCGTTGGTCGCGATCCGATGACTGTTAGTAGAATATGGAATTGGTGGGTTCAGGAGGGCAATACGGAACGCCGTTCTGGATCCGAACGGCCTCGTATCACTGGCAGTCGAGATGACAGTCATCTTATCCGCATGGCTGTAACGGATCTTGCAGCCACGTCTCCATCCGTGAGTCAACAGATGGGGACGTTTGCAAGACAACAACCATCTACATGAACAGTTCGACGACGTTTGCGGCAGCTTTGACTATCAGCTCGGAGACTATGGCTCCGGGTACGCTTGACACTGCATCACAGACAGGAGCGCCTGCGATGGTGAACTCGACGACGAACCTGGGTGCACGAATGGCAAAACGTCATTTTTTCGGATGAATCCAGCTTCTGTTTACAACATCATGATGGTCGCATCCGTGTTTGGAGACATCGCAGTGAACGCACATTGGAAGCGTGCATTCGTCATCGCCATACTGGCGTATCACCCAGCGTGATGGTATGGGGTGCCATTGGTTACACGTCTCGGTCACCTCTTGTTCGCATTGACGGCCCTTTGAACAGTGAACGTTACATTTCAGAAGTGTTACGACCCGTGGCTCTACCCTTCATTCGATCGCTGCGAAACCCTACATTTCAGCAGGATAATGCACGACCTCATGTTGCAGGTCCTGTACGGGCCTTTCTGTACACAGAAAATGTTCGACTGCTGCCCTGGCCAGCACATTCTCCAGATCTCTCACCAATTGAAAACGTCTGGTCAATGGTGGCCGAGCAACTGGCTCGTCACAATACGCCAGTCACTACTCTTGATGAACTGTGGTATCGTGTTACGCTGCATGGGCAGGTGTACCTGTACACGCCATACAAGCCCTGTTTGACTCAATGCCCCGGCGTATCAAGGCCGTTATTACGGCCAGAGGTGGTTGTTCTTGGTACTGATTTCTCAAGATTTATGCACCCTAACTGCGTGAAAATGTAATCACATGTCAGTTCTAGTATAATATATTTGTCCAATGAATACCCGTTTATCATCTGCATTTCTTCTTGGTGTAGCAATTTTAATGGCCAGTAGTGTATCTTCCCCATTGTGAATGTATACTGGTGTGCGGAACCTAGGGACGAAAGCAGGTTTCGCATGATGTCTCACTACCAAGCAACAAGGAGTACAGTGACATAATAATGTTGATCAGTACGCTCTATGCATCCCAATATCGGAACACCTGGACCACCAAACCGACCGTATTCGACAATGACTGGCGCACCCTCATATGAGGCGAGGTGGAAATAGGTAATGCACCCACGAATATTGTCGATCATGATCGGTTTGGTGGTCCAGGTCTTGTTTTGTTGGCAGGCATAATTTTTGATAACGATACACTCACTGGTCAACGCTATTGTCACTTCAGTGTGATTATTGTCTTTGAAGAAAACTGTAATTTCTATGTGCCTCGTTGCGTATTTCTTTCTGTTACTTTCAGTATTCCGATGCAGCAATTCTGTCTAAGTGTGGACCAAGTTTCATCGATCTATGTAACTTGGCAGTGACAAATCACGCAAAAACTGATTTCGTCCTGAAGGTTCGCACACCAGTGTACCTCAACGGCTCGTCAGTTAGGGTCAGTCGAGCTGTAAGATCGTTAACTGACTATGTCGCTGTTTGCAAGGAAGTATCGCCGTTGGAAGTATCGTCGTTGAACGATCGTAAGGAAATGCAGAAGCGTTTGGACCAAACTTCTGCTTGGTGTAATCATTGTTAGATATCTTTAAATCACAAAATAATGGTCAAAACTAAGAGACGGACGATAGTGGTTAGTAGCTAACATCTGCAACACGTGTCATGAAAAAAAAAAGAGTTAATAGGAAGAAGTGATACGAAATGTGATGAACACGTAAAATCAGAGTTAATGGAGGAAAATAGCGAGACATGACTTTGTTAAAACGATCCTGAAAAGGTTCGGTGCACCTGTAAAGGAAATCGAATACAAAATCATACTGGAGACAATTCTAGAGCATGTTCCAATGTTTGATGTCTTTATCAAATAGCTCTGATTACAGAAATCGAGCGTAATCAGAGACCATTTCTGCTTGGTGTAATCATAGCTAGCTTTCTTTAAATCACAAAATAATGGTCAAAACTAAGAGACCGAAGATAATGGTTAGTAGTGAACATCTGCGAAATGTGATGAACACGTAAAATTAGAGTTAATGAAGGAAAATAGCGAGACATGACTTTGTTAAAACGATCATGGGAAGGTGCGGTGCACCTGTAAAGCAAATCAAATACAGAATCATACTGGAAACAATTCTAGAGCACTGTTCCAATGTTTGCAGTCCTGATTACAGAAATCGAGCGAAATCAGAGAAGCACTGATAGCATCGTAAAATATCGGTATAGTCCATGAGAACGTGTAGAGGAAATCCTCGGGGTACGTACGACAACTGTAACCTTTGCAGTAAAGACGATATCGTTCTCAGAAACACTTCTCCGCAAATTTAAAATCTAGATAACTTGTATTTCGCAGTCGCCATCGAATAAATGCGCGTGGAATGCTATACGAAAAGATTAGATTGCATACAGAGGCATGTAACCAATATATTTTCCTTCCCCTGCATGCCGGAGAAGATAAGGAAGCAGTTCGCTAATACAGGTACGAAGTTCAAAAAAATGGTTCAAATGACTCAGAGCACTACGGGACTTAACTTCTGAGGCCATCAGTCCCCTAGAACATAGAACTACTTAAACCTAACTAACCTAAGGACATCACACGCATCCATGCCCGAGGCAGGATTCGAACCTGTGACCGTAGCGGTCGCGCGGTTCCAGACTGTAGCGCCGAGAACCGCTCGGCCACCCCGGCCGGCTACGAAGTTCATTTCACCGCCTTCTGTACAGTGGCTTGTGGAATTTTCGGGCAAACCCTCAGTCCGCAGACAATACACTGGAGGTTCAGGGCTAGTTACGGAGGAGTTGCATTCATTCCGTTTGTTTTCTTGAAAACCCATCTACACAGGAAGAAATGATCATCACGATAAAATAAGAGAAATCAGTGCTCGCACAGAAAAATTTAAGTGCTCGTTCTTCCCGCGCGCCGTCCGAGAGTGGAACGGTAGAGAGATACAGCTTGAAGGTGGTTCATTGAACCCTCTGCCAGGCGCTTACTTGTGAATAGCAGAGTAATCACGTAGACGTAGATGTAGATGTATAATCAAATACATTTTTTAACAGTTAAAACCATGATCTTTCTAATGAGCTCTCTTTGGAAAGTTTTATTGAATACAATTTTCTACAAAATCAGGTCGAAAATACCACATTTTTAAATCTTTTTACGAAAACTTCAGTTTTGCACTTCGTTTATTCAGTATTGTAAAGTGATACATGAATGAAACTTTGTACCTGAGATCTTAGTGTTGTTAGATTACTACATACCAACATGAGAATTGGTTCAAATGGCTCTGAGCACTATGGGACTTAACAGTTATGGTCATCAGTCCCCTAGAACTTAGAACTACTTAAACCTAACTAACCTAAGGACAGCACACAACACCCAGCCATCACGAGGCAGAGAAAATCCCTGACCCCGCCGGGAATCGAACCCGGGAACCCGGGCGTGGGAAGCGAGAACGCTACCGCACGACCACGCGATGCGGGCAACATGAGAATTCGTCGTGCATTTAGTCCCCTAGATACAAAAAGCCAAACTTTCAAATTTTGGCGGGAGCCGATTTATTCGAGAAACTTTGTCTAAAATTTTCTGGCTGAATATGCCTCATAACATTCTTTTCATTATTATTGTTAAGAGAACACATGAAGTCGTACAAAGTGACCAAATTTCATTTCTTTTGACGAAACATTGCTCGAGATCTAACAGCTCAAAGTCTCCAGAAATGCACGCT
This sequence comes from Schistocerca cancellata, assembly GCF_023864275.1. NCBI lineage: Eukaryota > Metazoa > Arthropoda > Insecta > Orthoptera > Acrididae > Schistocerca > Schistocerca cancellata. The sequence goes on along the minus strand of NC_064626.1, from coordinate 1,136,810,674 downwards.
CGCTCTGCGTGAAGTCGCGCATGGAGTCAAACAAGTGACTCTATCTCAGCCAGTATTGTTTCGACGAAAGTTAAAACGTACCAATGTTCATTGGGGAGATGAGCGAATATTCACATACAGTTTCATCGAAATCCGCAATGGTCGAGCAGGGAGGCCTAGGTAAGTTGAAGTGGAAAGACGCAGGAGTAATACTTCAGTTAATCGAACAAAGAAGGAAGTACGAGAACATTCAGGGAAATTCAGGAATATAAAAATACAAGTCTCTTATGAATGAAATAAATAGGAAGCGCAGGGAAGCTAAGGCGAAATGGTTAAATGAAAAATGTGAAGAAATTTAAAAAGAAATTATTGTTGGAAGGAGTTTCTCAGCATATAGAAAAGTTAAAACAGTCATCGGCGAAACTGAAAACAAGAGCGGTAAGATTAAGAGTGCAGTGAGAATTCGTTTGTTATATGCACAGGAGAGAGCGGGCAGGTGAAAAGAGTACATTGAAGGCTTCTACAAGAGGGAGACTTACCTGATGAGGTGATAAAAGAAGAAACAAGAGTCAATAGGAAAAAGTATATGATATCCAGTATTAGAATCAAAATTTAGAAGAGCTTTGGAGAATTTAAAATCATATGAGGCAGAAGGGATCGACAACATTTCCTCGGAATTTCTAAAATAATTGGGGAAGTGGCAATAATGCGATTATCCACGTTGGAGAGTAGAATGTATGAGACTGACGATGTACCAGCACACTTTCCGAATAACATCCTCCACAAAATTTCCAAGATTGCAAGAGCCTACAAATTCGAGAATTATCGCACAATCAGTTTAACAATTCAGCATCCAACTAACTAACAAGAATAATGTGCTGAAGAAGGAAAAAGAAAATTGAGGATCTGTTAGATGACGATCACTTTGGAATCACTTTGGCTATAGGAAAGGTGAAGGCGGCAGAGTGACAGTTCTGACATTGCGGTTGATAATAGAAGCAAGTCTGAAGGAAAATCAAGATAAGGAACAGAAGGCCTATAACACATCTTCATGGGACGCCAGATATAACTTCTCTTTTGCGCGATGACTTTCCGTCTGTTATTATGTACTGTGACCTTTCTGACTGGAAATCACGAATCCAGACATAATACAACTGAGAAGATAGTCCATAGGCACGCAGTTTAATTAGAAGTCGCTTGTGAGGAAAGGTGTGAAAAGCCTTCTGGAAATTAAAAAAAAAGCAATCAATTTGACGTCCCCTGGCGATAGCAGTCATTACTTAATGAGAATAAAGAGGTAGTTGTGTTTCACACGAACGATTTTTCTGAATCCTTGTTGGCTATTTGTCTCTAAATCGTATTCTTCGAGGTGACTCGTAATGATCGAGCACAGTGTGTGTCCCACAATCCTACTGTAAATCGACGTTAGTGATATGGGTCTGTAATTCAGCGGATTACTTCTGTTTTCTTTCTTGGGTATTGGTGTGACCTGTGCAACTTTCCAGTCTCTGGGTTGCTACGAGGGTGGATCAAACGGAAACCTTAAATTTTTTTTTAAATATTATTTATCGTGCAGAAGTGGTAGAAAGCGGTATCACTTTTCAACATAATCTCCCCCACTCTCAATGCAACTAATCCAGCGCTTACAAAGTGCATAAATTCCTTTAGAGAAAAATTCTTTTGGTAGTCCGCGCAACCAGTCATGCACCTCTTCATCAGAACGGAACTTCTTTCGTACCATTGCGCCTTTGAGTGATCCAAAATATGTAAATCACTTGGGGCAAGGTCTGGTGAGTATGGTGCATGAGGAAGACACTCAAGATGCAGGTCTGTGATTGTTGCAACTGTTGTACGGGCAGTGTGGGGCATTGCATTGTCATGTTGCAAAAGGACATCTGCTGACAGCAATCCACGTCGCTTTGATTTGATTGTAGGCCGCAGATGATTTTTTAGGGGATCTGTGTATGATGTACTGGTGACAGTGGTCTCTCAAGGCATGTAATGCTCCAAAATGACGCCTTTTTCGTCCCAAAAGATAGTGAGCATAACCGTCCCTGCTGATGGTTCTATTCGAAACTTCTTTGGTTTTGGTGATGAGGAATGGCGCCATTCCTTGCTCGCTCTCTTCGTTTCCAGTTGGTGGAAGTGAACCCAGGTTTCGTCCCCAGTAACGATTCTTGCAAGGAAGCCACCACCTTCTCGTTCAAAGCGCAGAAGAAGTTCTTCACAAGCATCAACACGTCGTTCTCTCATTTTAGTAGTCTGCTGCCGTGGCTCCCATCTTGCAGACACTTTGTGAAACTGGAGCACGTCATGCACAATGTGGTGTGCTGACCCATGACTAATCTGTAAACATGCTACAGTGTCATTCAGTATCACTCGGCAGTTTACCTTCACTATGGCTTCAACTGCTGCAATGTTCTGTGGAGTCACAACTCGTTGTGCCCGACCTGCACGAGGAGCATCTTCCACTGAAGTCACACCATTTGCGAACTTCCTAATCCATTCTTAGACTTGCTGCTGTGACAAACATGCATCACCGTACTGAACCTTCATTCGACGATGAATTTCAATAGGTTTCATACCTTCACTACGCAAAAACCGAATAACAGAACGCTGTTCGTCTCTGGTGCAAGTCGCAAGTGGGGCGGCCATCTTTATACTGATACTGCGACGGTCTGTGTGCATCTGAACTATGCTGCCACTATGCCACTATGCAGGCCATTCTGCATGCTGTTTGTAGCACGCTTACCACCTTACAGGGTAACGGCGTGAAATTTCGATTTGTTATTACAAATTTAAGGTTTTCATTTGATTCACCCTCGTATAATGGATCGTTGCTTTGGGTAGGCATGGGCGAGTGGATCTCCGCTGGAGGTGGGTATAGTTTCAGATAATGTAGGCAGCCAGTCTGTTGCCAAAACTATTAACCGTTAGCTTCCCAAGTCATTTTTTGTCACACTCTGTCCGAGGCAGTGTTCGATTTGTGCTTTTATCAGTGGGGTGGGGGGGGAGGGGGGATGTCTTAGTATATTTATAAATGTTACTAGCTTGGACCGTGGCGTTACCCATGGTTAAACAGTTATTTATACATAGATCTTAATGCCGAAACTCACTATTCACGCGTAAGAAAAGCCATCCCTTGTTACATCTTTAAAAGTACATTATAGGCGAAGCTTATTTACAAAATCATCTACATACAGGTGTACGGGGTAATTCAAAAGGTAAAGGCACATTTGTGAAAAGCTGTACTTATTCTGATGATAGAAAACTGAAACATTCGTTATTTTTCTACGTAACCTTCTTGGACTCCAATGCAGTTTCCCCGACGTTTTACAAGTTTTTTTATTTCATCAGAAAATACGTTTATCGGTTGCATCTGTAAACAATTTTGCACCGCAGCAATGACTTCATCATCACTTTCAAATCTTCTTCCCTGTACTGCTTCCGTTAAGGGTCCAAACATGCGAAAATCGCTTGCAGCCACGTCTGTACTGTATGGTGGATGTTCCAGCACGTCGAATCTCAACTCCTTTATTGCGTCGGCTGTCCGTTTGGCAGAATGTGGGCGAGCGTTATCTTGCTGCAGGATGATACCTCTTCACAGTTTTCCACTAAGTTTGGATCTGATTGCAGATTTTAGTTTCGTATGCAACACATCACATCCACCATACAATACAGACCTGTCTCTAAAGCCTCGTTTACGCTGGGGCGATGTCTTGCGACATTGTGGCATGCTATGGAAATGTGGCGTGCGTCGTCTTGTCGTTTAGTTCTAAATGTTTTGAAATGCTTACTTCTACGTAACACTTTTTCAAAATTAATAAGCAAACATATTAATAGTATTAATAGTAAGACTGTATTAAAAACTTCCAGTGTTCGCCCCCACAAATTTAAATTATATGTATAGTTTTACTTCAGTGCGTGGGAAATAAACATACCAGGTTGGGATGCATAAACTAAAACCAGAGGAGGGGATGGTCTGATGCAGAGGGGGGGGGGAATCCCCCCCCATCCCCTCCTGCAAATCGCACACTGGTCCGAGGTGCTGTGTGACATACCGCTGTATTTAAATAGCCATCAAAATTGCATTCAGCAATTTCATTTAGATCGTTCAGTTTTTATGTAAAAGGGTACATTAACACCACACATAAAATGTATTCAAATAAATTTTAAAGTTTATTTTTGTGAAAAAACGCATTCGAACAGAAAACTGCACAAAATGAACACAATATTACATGATTATGCTAATGCCCTGGACACTCAAATACCCTCCATTCTAAATTTTACTTTTCGCTACATTTCTATTGTTTATTGTACATGTAATAATAAAAGCATGAAAAACTCCGATAAAACAACCAAAAAATGAAAATTACACTAGTAAATTTCACATTTTGATTTTTCTTCTCAGAGGTGTTCTTTAAACTCGCTGGAAATTTTTGCAGAGAGTTCAAGTTAGATTGGCTTCTTGAAACAATGGCAAATGCAAGGCTTTTTCTCTTTTTTTTCGGTCACAGGTGCAGCAAGTTCTACGTTTTTCCAGTCTTTCTCCGGCAACTTCTGCTCTTGGTTCTGCTACACCCAAAAATATGGTGCAGATGATGGAAGTTCACGGGCTATGTGATAGTTGTTGACTCGCTTTTTGTCTGTGGTGCCACCAAAGAGTGTGCAACCCTCTTCAAAAAATTAAAGTGGCTCACTTGAGTATCGTCTTTGTAGGAACTGGTGAAGGACAAACGCATTCTTCTCACTCATGTCCAACTTGCGGAAAAATAATGCCATTGTCCAGCGTTGCAACAGGCTTCGACGACCAGCTATGTTTGTTTCGATCAAATATATTTCTGACGGGAGGTTTCGATAGAGATTCAGTCTGTACACTTCTGTCTTCATCACTATGATCAATTGTTTCATATAAGGATTTCACAGGTGGCCGAATAAATTCGTATTCACTTTTGCATTGTTCGTATTCCTAATTACCTTCGTTTTCAATTTAGTTGGCACTATCTGAAACTTCACTTCCTACACTGTCCTCAAACCATTTTAGAACTGTATTCTCAAAGGCAGGGTTCGTAACACGAACAGTAGACGAATACCTGGCTGCTGAGTCCGTGACACAAAGTGCCAGGTGCGGTCTCAGGGACCGTTGCCATGAAAGAAGAAGTAACAGTACAGGTCCACGCCGCATTCATGTGGCTACTGACAAAGGGAGCCACGGCAGCTTCAGCAAAGATCAACTAGACAGCGCTGTAATCTCCCATCCTGTCCCTATGCATTAGAAACAGAGTAACAATCTTCGACCATAGATACTAGTAGACTGGCCTTGCTGTGCAGAAGCTATAGGGCTGGTGTGGCTCCAACATAAACCACGTGACTGTTGGCAAAACGTGGCGGGATTTCAAATCAGCGGTGTGCCATCCTATGTTTGTATCGTATTTTACCCACATTTCTCAATTGACTGCCAAACGCTTCCAACAAAAATTACTTTTTTTATTTGCGAAAAATTATGTCAGAACTACATTTGACCTGGATTTGTTCACAGTACCATTTATAAAATCTAACAAATACATCGAACGCCCCTCTGGTGGGCAGCGGGACGAAATTACTATTGTTGAGTGGTACTTAAGATAGGTAAATAATTTAGTGAAAGCAATGTGAAGTGAAGTAGAAATTAGAAAATAAATGAAGAACTTAGTTTAGTTTAGAAGAACTACACACTGGGAAACAGCGGACAAAGCAGCAGTGGCAACGGCCGGCGCTTGCAAGTCAGCGTAGCACGTTCAGGAGAAGCCATCGCCCTCCCCACATAAGCGGAAGCTGTCGATTCAGCCGTCAGGGCATCGCCCGACCGGCTCACGTGTTTCTCAATTGTCACATGTGATCAAAGGCCCTCGCCTACATTCCAAGAGCCAATGACCGACGTTAAGAAGATTCTTCGAGAAGCTTTTCAACGTGACAGAAGAGGCAATGAGCATGAAGTCGTTCACCTCCAGTGAACTGAAGTGAATAAATACGCGAGACGCAGTGGGCCAGACAAGCGTAGCAGTAGTTTTCAGTCAGTTTCGGTGCTGAAGACCGTCATGCAGGAAGAGATTACATCATACACAGATACACCAAGTCCGCCGCTGTAATGGAATAGCAAGTAGCAGCCTCGGCGCCAGAAGACAAGAGTTAAAAGGTATTTGAAGACTGATTTTTACGTACCCGGGTGACTCGTGAGGACGGGAAGGAGACGGCCTCACATCAGCAGTCACCTGTGGGCTGGGATGAAGATCTGACAGCCGAAGACTGGCAAGCGGGAGTCCGTTGTTCGAGTTCGGAACACTGGCCTTCCCCCGCCGCGCCGCTCCGCTGGCCGACGCAAAACACTGACACACGCGGCCGCTTAGAGAAGAGAAACACTGGGACGCCACATCCAAGGTATCACCGATGCACGGCTTCGCTCTCAATAATTAAACGGGCCACAGCACGATGCGCGTCTCCAGTCAACTGGGCGAGACGGCGACACGAGATACACACCGCCATGCGTAATCAGACGCCGCCGCTGCCGCAGCAGAAGGCTTCGCAAACGACACAGCTGCCGCTCTCCGAGCCAGAACATCCAGTAAGGAAACAGTTGTACAAAACTTTCAATAAAAGTTATCTTATGTAAAAATGCTGTTTCATTCTACCTCATACCCGAGCCAAGGAAGAACCCACCTTGCCCAGATGTTGTTTAGAGAGAAACATTAATTTATTTAGTATTTTCACCCTGACATAATGCTTTAAAATCAAATGCCCTTTGCAGTAATGCTCATCTTGACAATTGACTAGCATCAAAAGAGAACACCCAGTTACATTTAGTGTCAGAAGTCTTACAGAATAAACTATCAATTAAAGTAAAATGTCGTTAAAATTCTTTTCAACAGTAAGAGTGGGCTCGTGTCAAAACTTTAAATATTGGATTAGCCGCTTTTTGAGCTCTAGTCACTTATAAAAGAAAATCGGATATGGGAATTATGTCAACTGTAGGTGCCAAAATTGTCGACTTTAGGAGCAGGTCCATTTTAGAGTATTAATTTTAGGTGCACTTCAAAGGTTCAGTTTCTACTATTTTTACAAAAGTTTAAACAATCAGTTTAAAAAAATGATATTGTAGATGAAAGGTGAGACTTTGAAGTTTCTGAAAATAATTTTGGAGCCTACATTTATTTACTAGGATTAGAAGGTAGAAAAAAATTCTCTTCGTGTTTCGACTATAGGTGCTCTTACCTTATTACGAGGGCTATCCACAAAGTACATTGCGTTTTGGAATTAAAAATAAATAAAGTATTGGAATTTTTTTTAATTATATACAGATGAAAGCCACACTTAAATACTACTTTTCTACATAGTTGCCATTTAAATTAAGGCACTTATCGTAGCGATGGACGAGCTTGGAAATTCCTTCGTCGTAAAATTCGGCCGCCTGCGCCTTCAACCACGTGGCGACTGTCTTTTGAGACAGAAAAGGTGTGATTTTTGTGGATTTCCTGGAAAGAGGCACTACAATAAACTCTCAAAGGTATTGCCAAACTCTGCACAACCTCAGAATAGCAATACAAAACAAACGCAGGGGAAAGGTGGGCTCAAAGATCTTGCTGATTCACGACAACGCACGGGCCCACACGGCAAATGCCACTCGTGAAGTTCTCGAAACTTTAAGTGGGAGTTGTTTCCTCAACCGCCGTACAGTCCCGACCTGGCATCGAGCGACTTCCACTTATTCCCAGCAATGAAGAAGTGGTTGGCTATGTAGCGTTTTGATGACGCACAGCTTCAAGAAGAGGTAACCACGTGGTTGAAGGCGCAGGCGGCCGAATTTTACGACGAAGGAATTTCCAAGCTCGTCCATCGCTACGATAAATGCCTTAATTTAAATGGCAACTATGTAGAAAAGTAGTATTTAAGTGTGGCTTTCATCTGTATATAATAAAAAAATTCCAATACTTTATTTATTTTTAATTCCAATACGTAATGTACTCTGTGGATAGCCCTCGTATAATCTCACTTGCATATACAAAAAGGCGCTTATGTGCACATAGCTTAAAGTTTTTTTCCGTTTCAGTGCCTGTATTCAAAGCTGCCTTCGGTTTTCATCCTTAGGAACCTCTGAGTAGGAACGAGAAACAGTTATACTTACTTCTGAAACCGAATTATCACAGATACTTTCCAAAACGTAATATGAGTCTGACTTTCCAGGCATCACTTTCAACACTTTAATTTGCGTGATACTCTATTTCAAGTGTAAAAAACATATAAAACTCACTTCAGCAGATTTCAATAAACGCATCTGCACTATCATAGAAATACACGTGAAATGTAATGCCATCTCCCCCGACAAAACACTGAATACAGCCATAAGCGCAACACGAAACAACCATGCTTTGCCAACATTCACGTGACTTTATCCCAGAGATGTTGGAGCCACGAAAATAACGTCAGGGCCAGTCTATTATATTTATGGTCGAAGGTAACAATAGACGCTAGCGATCTGTGAGACCGCACCTGGGACTCTAAGGGTTAACTTAGATCAGTGAATCTGCAGCAGGCAGACACCAGACGGAGGGCAGTGACGAGCCAGGTGGTAGCCAGGGCTAGGCAGCCGAGGCTAGCAGGACTAACCGGGTGGTGAACACGGAACAGCTGCTGAAGAGCGGCGGCGGGCAGCGGCCGTTGCTGGGCTTGCAGAACTCGCGGCTCTGCCTGGACCCTGGAGGCGACAACAAGTGCTGGCGGTCCCTAGCTTAGGCAGTCAGACGGCTGTCGCTCTTGGCACAGCCTAGAGACGGAAAACAAAGTTGCGTCGCCGGCCGGTGTGGCCGTGCGGTTAAAGGCGCTTCAGTCTGGAACCGCGTGACCGCTCCGGTCGCAGGTTCGAATCCTGCCTCGGGCATGGGTGTGTGTGATGTCCTTAGGTTAGTTAGGTTTAAGTAGTTCTAAGTTCTAGGGGACAGATGACCACAGATGTTAAGTCCCATATTGTTCAGAGCCATTTGAACCATTTGAAGTTGAGTCATAAGTACGGCGACTATTGACAGGGGTTGGACCCCATGGTAGGACCAAGAGGTGAGGATGGCGATGGGCTGTACCTGGGGGCTTAAATGCAGCGGCCCAGCATTGAATTTGCGGTAAATCCGTCCATCTGTGTCACCTGGAAACTTCTGGAGCGGATGCCGACGACCGGGATGCAACTGTTAAGACTGGAGTCAGTCAAACTGACGAAGCTTACAAAAGGCAGTTCCACCCTCAGGTCGTTGCCATCCGAGTGCGGCAGTACGGAAGTGGCGACGTCTGCTGACCTTTAGTATCAGCGGGTGCGTTTGTAACCTAGCAAGTTATTCCGTGTGTAACGCCGGAAATGCATATCCTCCTATTTCCATCTATTGTACTATACATTTTTTTCCTTATTTTGTTACCTGAAGATATGACATTTCTGTGTCTTTATATATTGTAATTGTTTTACTATTTGAATTTATATATTTATGCATTTATGTCGATGTATAATTGGTTTGTTCTGAAAATATTATTTGTATTTTTACGCTGAGTCTGGCTGGAGTAGGGCGGTGGAGCAGGTGTGTTGAGTGACGCTCCCGCGAGTTACCGCGCTTTCGGGGTTTGGCAGCATGTAATTGCGCTCGACTTGCTATGATAGTTTCTGGCACGGTGTCGCGGACGGGAAATATTAGCTGGTGCACATCAAGAGCCCGTTTCGCCTGGTCACCGTGTAGAGAAGAAGGCGCGCCAACATCCAGCTTCTGCAACAGCGACGGCCGACAATGAGTGACTGTCGCCACCTCCTTGATCGACGATTTCAAACCTTCAATCAACCAACAAGGAGACTGAAAGCACGTAAAGTTTTAGAACTGTATGGCAGACCTCAGCTTTTCAAAATTGTTCCATTTGCCTGGCAAAATTACAGCAACTTAACATGAACCTTTGTTGCTCATTGTCCAAATTGCATTACCAAGCAGGGTCCCTTCCTTTTCCGAAATGAATCTGAGTGTTGTTGAAATTCAAACGCCAGCATTAAAGTAATATCATTCCACTTCACTGCTTTAATTTCAAAGTTCAGTTAAAGTATTCATAGCTGGCTGCAATATTTAGATTACACAAGCACAAATTAAGAGTACGAGTTTTGTTACCATATTTTAGCTTACCTGTGACTGCAGCTCAGCTTGGTACGTACTAAATTTTACTATTGTTAATTGTTCAGAATCATTTAATTCAAGTTCAAAGTTAAATCTCTTATTTGTAAATTGCGTAGATTCAAGTAGCTTTTGAAATGATTGTTGAAGTAGCCCAAGACTAACCTTATTTTATTGAATTTCGTAGTGCTTCAGGAACAAAGTTCACTATTAATTTCAGTCACTAAATTAACTTTCAATTTTCCGGTTTTATTAATTCTTTTGCTAAATTAAGTCAGAGTGTAGCGAAATTTATTACTTCTGACAAACATTCAGTTTTCATACAACACATGTCAACCTTCAGTTGCCACGCTTTTAGTGCTAAATATATGTGCATTAATCTTTCATTTTCAGTTGTTATAGTAGTCGTCCATGGGACTGGCGACCGCAATTTTCCCCAAATCTCAAATATCTAATTAACGCCAATTAATTGTTAATGTAATGACCCCACATTTACTTTATTTATTAACTTTACCCCTTTTCAAAATTAATTTCCACCAATTTCATTTGCATTTTTCCTTTCATTTGGGTGTAACCCTTTCCTCCCTCTTTACCGACAGATTAACTTCGGTGACGATTGCTTTTCCCAAATTTCCATTAGGTACACGTGGTTTAATTTTTCACTGTCATTAAGGTTGATAAGTGAGGGGGAGGTTACTCGTGCTTAGGTGCAGTGAGATATGGAGACTTCTCCGATCCAGTAGCTGCCGCCTGTGACAGTGTCTAAGCCTGACAGTAGAACGCTACGAATATTTACACTACTTATGAATCTAAATAAAGTACACTAGTTATTCTCCCGCTTCGTTCAAACATTGCATATGGTTTTTTGTCACTGCTAAAATGATGTCGTCAAAATTTCGTTACTTATCATAGTTTCGAAAACAGAAAAATTTACCTAAAAAACCACAAAAACTTTTATGGTACGTCAAAACTGATCTAGTAACGGCAACTGATTAACTTTCAGCATCATATGGAGTTATTATGAAAAGTTCAGCTCATAAAAATCAATTAAATTTATTTGACGTAACATTGAAACGTTTTAAATTAATATTCAGTTATATTTTGTTATGTGAGTGCGTGGGAGTGTTTGGGAGAGTGAATGACGAACAAATCAAAATTCGAAATATGTAGATCTGTATGAAGTCAAAACGGTGCGAAAATTCCTGGGAAGAACTACGAGTCATATGACGTATGTCTGAGTGAGCACGCTTTTGGAAAAGGTAGCCAGAAAAGCAGTCAGGAAGGGAATAAGCTACTCCTTTAATTTTGGAATTATTTCCTATTTTATTTGGTTTATAATTAAATGTATTTCAAGTTATGCTTACAAAATTACTTTCTTAATTGTGATTGGGTAAGAGAGCCGCGAAAATCATCTAGAAAGAATATTTTGATTGGTCAGCCAGATCAACAGAGAATCAGAACTGGGAGCTTTCTGCGCGGACTGAGGGGTTCTATTTGTACAAAGACGCTGCCTATGAGAGTCGCTTCCTAACCATTATGCCGAAAGTATCACGTTAGATTGCTCTTCTCAAATACAACGTAAAACGAAGAATTAGAGACGTAAATTCGGTTCGGTTATCGCTAACAGAAAGCAGCTTAAGTGGGAAGAATTTTACTGAACGTTTAGTAATTTTTTGTGCTTCCGTGTGAAGGATACTAAACTCCGCCCGACCAGGTTATGAAGGCCCAACGGTACCCACCAGCCGCCGTGTCATCCTTAGCCCACAGGTGTCACTGGATGCGGATATGGAGGGGCATGTGGTCAGCACACCGCTCTTCCAGCAGAATGTCAGTTTAAGAGACCGGAGCCGCTCCTTCTCAATCAAGTAGTTCCTCTGTTTGCCTCACCGGGCTGATTGCACGCCGCTTGCCAACAGCGCTCGGCAGACAGCATGGTCACCCATCCAAGTGCTAGGCCAGATCGATAGCGCTTAATTTCTGTGAGCTAATGGGAACCGGTGTTACCACTGCGGCAAGGCCGTTGGCATCTGTGAAAGATGACTACGTGTTAAATATTCTGGTCGAACTTTGAAGATCCGCGTGGCATATTTTGCAATCGTGGCATAATAGTATAGCGAGCACTTCTGTAAATGCAGACAACTGAATCAACCGAATGTTTACCTCGCGTAAAGTTGTGAATCAGTGACTGTTTAGAAAATGAGCTATTTCAGATCGAACGGGCAAAATTCTGCCTGCTTACGTGTGACTATATGTAGCACATCTTCATAACTATAAACCTGCAGAGATAATGTTAGTGCAGACGTAATTTCATGAGTCTTAGTGGCAATAAATAGTCTACAGAATTTCAGACATCTTGCTACTAGAAGATAGAACACGAACGTTCGATATTTATCATAAACGTGTGGAAACTGATTTTTAACTAGAGTTGTACGGCCTCTATCGGCAAGGTATTTGGTGGTGATTTCCTTAAGGCTGCTTTGCACCAACTAGATAGCACCTGCTAAAACAGAGTGAAGGAACAACGAGCAGACAAAAAGCTTATCGAGGTAGGTCGATTGAACTGTGTGAATGTGATATACTATGTGATCAAAAGTATCCGGTCACCTGGCTGAAAATGACTTACAAGTCCGTGGCGCGCTCCATCAGTAATGCTGGAATTCAATATGGCGTTGGCCCACCCTTACCACTGATGACAGCTTCCACTCTCGCAGGCATACTTTCAATAAGATGCTGGATGGTTTCTTTGGAAATGGCAGCCCATTCTTCACGGAGTGTTGCACTGAGGAGGGCTATCGATGTTGGTCGGTGAGGCCTGGCACGAAGTCGACGTTCCAAAACATTCCAAATGTGTTCTATAGGATTCAGGTCAGGATTCTGTGCGGGCCAGTCCATTACAGGGATGTTACTGTCGTGTAACCGATCCGCCACAGGCTGTGCATTACGAACAAGTGCTCGATCGTGTTGAAAGAGGTAGTCGCCATCCTCGAATTGCTCTTCAACAGTAGGAAGCAAGAAGATGCTTAAGACATCAATGTAGTCCTGTGCTGCTGTAGTGCCATGCAAAACAACAAGGAGTGCAAGCCCCCTCCATGAAAAACACAGCCACACCATAACACCACCGCCTCCAAATTTTACTGTTGGCACTACACCCGCTGGCAGATGACGCTCACCGGTCATTCGCCATACCTACATCCTGCTATCGGATCGTAACATTCTGTAGCGTGATCCATCTCTCCAGACAACGTTTTTCCACTTCTCAATCGTCCAATGTTTACGCTCCTTACACCAAGCTAGGCGTCGTTTGGCTTTTACGGACGTGACGTGTGGCTTATGAGCAGCCGCTCGACCATGAAATCCAAGTTTTCTCACTTCCCGCCTAAGTGTCATAGTACTTGCAGTGGATCCTGATGCAGTTTGGAATTCCTGTGTGATGGTCTGGATAGATGTCTGCCAGTTACACATTACAACCCTCTTCAGCTGTCAGCGATGTCTGTCGGTCAACAGACGAGGTCGGCCTGTACGCTTTTGTGCTGTACGTGTCCCTTTCCGTTTCCACTTCATTATGACATTGGAAACAGTGGACCTAGGGATGTTTAGGAGTGTGGAAATCTCGCGTACAGAAGTATGACACAAGTGACACCCAATCACCTGACCACGTTCGAAGTCCGTGAGTTCCGCTGAGCGCTCCATTCTGCTCTCAAATGGCTCTGAGTACTATGGGACTTAACTACTGAGGTCATCAGTCCCCTAGAACTTAGAACTACTTAAACCTAACTAACCTAAGGACATCACACACATCCATGCCCGAGGCAGGATTCGAAGCTGCGACCGTAGCGGTCACGCGGTACCAAACTGACGCGCTTAGAACCGCACGGCCACACCGGCCGGCCCATTCTGCTCTCTCACGATGTCTAATGACCACTGAGGTCGCTGATATGGAGTACCTGGCAGTATGTGGCAGCACAATGCACCTAATATGAAAAACGCATGTTTTTCAGGGTCTCCGGATACTTTTGACCACATAGTGTAGCAATTTGAAGAGACTCGAACCACGTCCCGCCGCACGTTGTCTGGCAGATGAACTCTGATTGCGACCTGGTATGAAACGTCCCCTTAGAAAAATTATACATGACTGTGCTTAAACTGACACACAATATTTTTTAGCGCAACGCAATCTGACTTTCAGAAATCCCTACAAAAGAATGGCCCTGACTAACATTAAACTATACCTTTCACAGATCACTTACCTCACAAAAATCCTCATTACTCGAACTACTGCAATACAGCGAGCGCCACTACTGCCAGCTAAATAAAAGATTCAAACTTCGGAAGGCACTAACTACTAATAGGGATAGTTAGCAAATGAAAGATTTTTGTAGAGAACAAACAATGTATTTACCTTAATAGTCATAATATATATATCAGTTCATGACATCCAGTCTAACAAATTTCAAACCTCCGCCATCTCTCTCCCCACATCCACCACTGCTGGCGGCTCACCTCCAACTGCGCAAAGCTACGCGCTGTTCACATCCAGCTGCCGCTGCCCAACACTACAATGGCAGACAACAATGCAAACTAACCACAGACTGCACACAGCACAGCCAGTGATTTTCATACAGAGCGCTACGTGGCGTTACCAATAAGAAAACATAAACAGCCTACTTACATAGCCCCCATGCTCCCCACAAAAAATTTTTACAAATTGTTTTGGGCACTGGGCAATACATATTTGTTAAAATTTTTCATAATCGTAATTACAATAACAAAGAAATCAAATGCACACACTTATCAATACAATGTTGGTCAAAGGCTAAAATTTTCTCACAGTCCATAAAGACAGTCCTGATCATTTATCACAGTAAAATTACAGTGTTTTTTTTTCAGTCTGAGTAGTAAAAGAGAATGCACACGGAAGTAGTGGATTTCCATGCAGTCTTAAAGAAGTAGTGTTGTCCTTTCAACGGAAAGACAGTGCTGACTCTTGACATGCTGACAGGTAATGGGCCACAACAGAGCAAACCCACCGCAGAGTCAGTCGAAGTTGATGAATATTGGCAGGTAGGTCATCACAGAGTAGACCCACTGTAGTCCTGGTAGAGATTATGGTATTAGTGGGCCACCAGAGGTGCAGACCCACTGCAGTCCTTGTAGAAATAATGGTACTGGTGAGTCAGCAAAAGTGTAGACCCACTGTAGTCCTTGTAGAAATAATGGTATTGGTGAGTCAGCAAAGGTGAAGACCCACTGTAGTCCTTGTAGAAATAATGGTATTGTTGGGTCATCAAAGATGCAGATCCACTGTAGTCCTTGTAGAGATGGCCAGCAGCCATCTGTTGTGACTATGCAGGTGCACAATCACCATTGAAGAGTCTTGCAGGTAATATAGCAAGTCCATAACCACCACTTGTGCGCTCACAAAGTTTTTGGAATTGTCCTTAGAACCAGCAATGCTGTTATCCAGTCCCTTGCTGAATTATTAACACATTTTGTGCAAACACTATCATTCCCTACTTCTCACATATTGTCCATATGCTATGACCAAAAGAAACGTGTGCAGTGAAATGTAACTTACAAGTTACTTAATTTGATGAACTGGTGTCAATTACAATTTTATAACAAAAGAATACAATAACAAAGGTACAAAATACATCATTAAAAACATAACAATACAGATAACATTTGTAGTACAGGCTTTACAACAGAATAGAAATAAACATATACATCAATGTTACAGGAATTATGATAAAGTAAATACATGAAAGATCAGAATAACTTTTGAAACATCAACTTTACACATGAGCATTAAAACAGAACAGAATAAATAATGTCTAAACATCTTTACAAAGTGAATAACATATTATTCGAAAAATTCTACAACATAGCTCTCATCAGCTAAACACATAAAGACAGGAAAAAGACAAATAAACAAGGGTACATAAACACATAGTGGGATTACACAAAAGGAAAGGACAGGGTTCGTTTTCAGTGTAACATTTGGTACTGCAGTCCAACCCAAAACTTCATTCCATAGATCTTTCGTCTTATTTCAACATTTGTTTCCACCAAAAAAATCCTATTCAAGCATGCTTTCTGTATTTTTCTCGTATAACCTCTCAGTGCATTTCTTCAAATTCATCGCAACTCATTCTCTTATAGGCTACCCCCTCTTAAGCTAACTTAAATCTACTGAGCTCAGATGCTAAACTAAGGGACGAGGCAATGCAGCAGCACAAAATAATTAACGCAAACAGCAATGACAAAAAAAAGGAAAATTGCAAAGCAAGCTACAGTAAATCTAAAGTACCAAGCAATGCAACATTACAACTAATATGAGCCAATGTGCAGCAAAAAGAAAAATAAATCAGTAGTTAACTGGCTTAGAAGAGTAACACAAAGTCAAATTCAGTAACACTATGCCTGGCAAACAGCAGTAACTTATACCTAAACATGACATAGCTCAAGCAGAAAAAATATTACAGTAAAAACAACAATGCAGAAAAGGGAAATGTCTATTCACATCTTAATGTCTATGTAATTAAAGTGGTGCACCACAACAACTTATTGTAAAAAAAAAATATATTACCATGTACTTGAAAAGAATATTATGTATGCAGTTACTGTTACTAGTCCCTTCTTATTGTTCTTTCCTTTCCAAGTGCTCCTTTTTTGAAGAATGTGGATCACAAAATTATTATTTAATAGATCTGTTGACAGAAAGTGTTCACATTAGCAAATGCATTTTATTTTATTTTATAAAACCAATGCTGCAACACAGCTGGAAACTAGATATCAAATGAAATAAGCAACTATGAAAAGCAAAGCATAAAAATATCATTCAATAGTCATGTGACATTTCATAAGTTAGTAGAAATTCTCTCGAGCCTCATAGAAAGACGCTTGTCATAATCAGGTGTGCAGATGTAAGTATCTTTCCAAGTAATGAGCGTGTCGTATTTGCGATGCTATCTCTAAAGGAATGTCAATGGCGAGGGTAATGTCTTCTTTTTTTTCTCCACCTGATGGCTTTCTTTTGTCAGACAACTACCTCTCAGCTGGGCGCCCAAAACGCATTACGTCAAGGTCACTTACCTTTCTTACTGAAATATTTACGACAGCAGTTTCTGCTACAGTGACAGTCCATTAATATTTCACAGGTCAAGAATTTGCGTTACAAATCTGTAGAAACAAAATGCTATTGATATAACAGTGTCCAAAAACTTTTCGTCAGCATTGTAATACATTCACGCATTTACATACATTTCATAACTCTTAAAGTACGATTCTTGGTTTCCAACATCCTTTTTCACAAGCCAGAGTCCCTAACTTCTATTCATTATTCATATACATATAAACACGTAATCAGATTCCTCATATATGGTAGCATCATCTTATTGACATAAACATACCTCAACAGCATAATACACATCGTCGTCGTAATAATAACATCATAACACCTCAGTCAAATCTCAAAATCGTCGTAGCTTCCTCCAATAATTTCAAAACCTAAAGAGAATTCTCTGCTCATTTAAATAGTGTCATCTACCTCAAACGTACTTTAAAATCATGATCCCATACCAAATATATCATTCAAAGCTCTCGTACTATCACAATGGTTCTGAAAAAAATATGAACAGTTCACAAAGTACAGACAAAATACAATTTCGTAAGTGTGAAGTTATCCAACGGTGTAATTACGTAAACATCTGTCACTGCCATAGTAAAAAAGTTTGTCTCTCTCAGTTAAATGATCAGATAGCTATGTAATTTGTGTGTTAGAGAAATATGGTACCGATGTGTAAAGTTGTATAAGCAAATACCATATTAGCTAGGGCTCCTTGTGCTTGCCAAACACATGATACACAAAGTAAGCGTGTACCCCCCTGAGGATTAATGTAATTATACCCTCAGGTGTTACAGATTACAGCAATGGAATGAAATGTATCACGGAAAACCTTTGTACCATTGTACTTCAAATATCTTTAAAAATAAATGTTTTAAGTACAAAATTAATCACTCAAATACGTGTCCTGTAGCGCTAAATGTGTGTCTTGCTGTAAGATAATCTCTGTGGAAGTGTCGTAGTTATTGTCCTCCAAAAGCTAAGTTCTGCAGAAGTCAATGTACTTACCTCACGATAAACAAAAGTGAAATGCTTTGCGTATAGATATCTTAGTTATTACGCTTATTGTTGTGAGGATGAAAGTACTGTGCTGTAACATATTGTTGTGCTATGAAAGAGGCTGTCTCATTGTAGCTATACCACAAAAGTTACTACTAAAACATGTTTTACTTTCCAGAATAATACAGAAAAACTGTGCAGATATAAAACAGATACACTGCAAAAGCAACATTGTAAATTGTCACTCATTAGTAATGTCATGATATAATCATGTAGCTGTCACATAAACTAACCACTGTGTCATCTGGTATCTCTCAGAAAGTACTTTAATTCAGAATGTATTTTCAAGTAAACCAAAATGTTGCATTAAAATCTCATTAGCAGTACTGGTAAATGTTCTAAGTATGTGAGCCTTATAGTCGTTACGTAGTCGTGCAACTAACAAGCAAGAATGTACACACACAATAACACTGTGTCGTCTGTTCGCAGTAACAATGCATTCGTAATTTCTGTTTAAATAAGTTCTCTTGGTTCTTGACTGGATATTTAACTTCAAACATTGTTGCATGGTAATAGTTTCTAAAGCATACTAGTAACGTGAAGTGAAACGTTTTATGGCAAAGACAAAGTTAAAAAGCAGATTATCTTTCAATAAACGGTTTTACATGTGAAATGTGGTGTAAACCTTTGCTCTTCTTAGTATGCAGGGTTTCAACTTTAACGCAATTATCATGTGGTATCCGTCGGTAAAGAATACTGGAATTTTGCTCAAGGTTAGCGTCTATGTTATTTTTCTCTGAGCCAGCCGGCGCATGCGGCAGCCTGCGGTGCGAGTCATTGTCTGTTCCTTTGTTGGCACGCGTCTTTATTGGGATTTGGAGACCTAACTTCAACAAATTCAGTGTGACGAGAGGGCTGCTCTGTTTGAATCCTGCCAGTTCTGATGCAGTTCAGGTCTGTCGTTACGATCATATCGTCTGTCGTCATGTCGGTAGATTCCATAGTTTCTTTCTTGTCGGTCACGTGGTGGAGAATTTCTCCCTGAGTCGTAACTGCTTGCTGGACCGTTGCGTCTAAAGGTATGCTGTCTCCCTTGATAATAATTATTTTGGTTCCCATATTGTCTGTTTCTCTGATTGTCTCTGTGATAGTCATTACCGCGGAGAGGTGATCTTTCCCTGTAATTATTACTACTCTACCAACGGTTGTCATACGGGTAGTGTCTCTTTTGGTCACAATTTACGTTGTAAGAATAGAATTGTCGTGTCCAGTTATTGTTTCTGTCATCACGGAATTGTGACAGATGTGACCTGTAATTGTTGTGCTACTGTTTTCGCGTTCCGCGATTGTCAGTGTGAATTTCCAGTTCTTGTAACAGTCCCTGAAAAGCTTCAATGTCGTCTTTGCAACGTCCTGCCAAAATAATATGTCGTAAATGTTCAGGTAATTTGATTAAGCAAATGCGTATGAGTTCTGAGGGGCTGTATGGGTTTGACAGGTACTGATTCTTGTGCAACATGGCTTCAAAATATTTCACAAGACTGGAAAATTCAGATTGTTCGAAATGTTTCATCATTATGATGCCATTTTTTACTCGGTCTTGCGTAGCTTGAGACCAATACGCTGAGAGGAACGCATGGTAAAATTCTCCTTCACTGTGACAATTGTGAATGACCGATTGCATTCTTACAGCTGGTTCATTCTCCAAGTAGCCACACATAAATTCTAACCTGTGCTCCAATGACCAGTTGGGAGGAAAACAATGAGAGAATTGATGGAGCCACACTTGTGGATGAATGTCGTTGGCAGAATTCTTAAAAGTTTTGAATTTACGTGTAGTAATGAACAGCTTATAGTCAAAATCATCGTGTCGGCAAGTCGCATATCGGTCATTGTTACGTCGTGTCGGCGGTTCCATCTCAAAATTCGGTGTACCTTGCCAATTTCTTTCATAATTTCGGAAGTGCCCTGAGTTATTATTTTGTGGCTGTTCCGTATTTCTGTGTCCCTCTTCCCGTATTGGAGCGCGAGTGGCCTCTGAAATACGTAATTCTTGCATTACCTGTGTCAGCTGATCTTGTACTTCCCGGATTTCTCTTTGGTGTTGCGTATTAATTTGGTTCTGATTTTGTTTGAATTTCCTAATTTGTTCGCACTCTTCTGTGTCAGTGATGGCTACAGGTCTTGTGTCATTCAGATCATCATCTACCTTTGCAGATAAGTTAGTGAACTGATCCGAAAGTTCGGCTACTTTCCCCGATAGTGTACTCAGTGTGTTTTTCTGAACCAAGTTTCAGAGTGTCCATTTGTGTTGAAATCGTATCTACTGTGTCCTTTAAGTTTTCTTGAGTTTTTGCGAGTTGCGTAACCGAATCGGCAGATGCAACTGAGTCAATTTTAGCTTGCAAGGTGTCGTGATTTTCATGAACAATAGTTTGGAGTTCTTTTATGGCTGCTTCGTGATTCTGTAATGCATTTTCATGCCGCGAAAAAATAGGTTGAAAATGCTCACAAATTTGTGTTTTTACATCATTACAGACTTTTTGACATTTCGATTCAATGTTATGTAACTCAGTAGTTAAATCTTCACGTGTTTGTTCAAGCTTATGTTCCACTGAGCCTAACTTTTGAAGCTTTTGTTCCATTGTGTCTAACTTTTGAAGATTTTGTTCCATTGTGTCTAACTTTTGAAGATTTTGTCCCATTTGTTTCTGATTTTGTTCAAGCATTGTGTCTAACTTTTGTAGCCTTTGTCCCATTTGTTGCATTAACTGTAATAACAGTGCACTGGTGTCTGAAACATGTTCCTCAGTGCTTTTCGGCAGTGAATTTGCACCGGCAACATTCACATTTTGACAAGCGGAAAATGTGTCTTGACTCATTTGAGAAAACGGTGAGAACCCAAAACCTGAGTCTACAGAATTTGCAATATTGTGTTCTGTCATTCCTGATTCCTGAGGCGAGATGTTGCCGACCGATCGATCGATAATGCTTCCCTGTTTACTACCTGTTTCTCTGTCTACACCATTATTTGACGCCCGCTCCATTTCCCTATGCACAGTTACCAAATTACTACTTTGAATATTAGTTAATTCATTACATGGTGGCGTTAACACACTGCTTTCATGTTCACTGTCATTTCTCAGTTTACTTTGGAGCCTAGTATTACGTTTTTCACACTCCATTATTGTCACAATATTTCACACGACAACACAGAAAAACACAATTTGAAGAGCAAAAATAAGAGAACACATTAACATAGCACTGAAAATAATATCTAGTTAATTGCAGCTGCGAAATACTTGGTGCAAATCTACATGCATGCCACAACTGTTTTACTGTACAACAATGAAAGACTGCAACTACAAAGGAGATTCTCTCTACAATTACGCGCTAGCAATAAACAAAATCTACACTAATTACACAAACTACAAGAAAAAATCAGAAGATTCCAGTGAGGTATCCTCGGCTAAGGGTCGACATATGAAACGTCCCCTTAGAAAAATTATACATGACTGTGCTTAAACTGACACACAATATTTTTTAGCGCAACGCAATCTGACTTTCAGAAATCCCTACAAAAGAATGGCCCTGACTAACATTAAACTATACTTTTCACAGATCACTTACCTCACAAAAATCCTCATTACTCGAACTACTGCAATACAGCGAGCGCCACTACTGCCAGCTAAATAAAAGATTCAAATTACGGAAGGCACTAACTACTAATAGGGATAGTTAGCAAATGAAAGATTTTTGTAGAGAACAAACAATGTATTTACCTTAATAGTCATAATATATATATCAGTTCATGACATCCAGTCTAACAAATTTCAAACCTCCGCCATCTCTCTCCCCACATCCACCACTGCTGGCGGCTCACCTCCAACTGCGCAAAGCTACGCGCTGTTCACATCCAGCTGCCGCTGCCCAACACTACAATGGCAGACAACAATGCAAACTAACCACAGACTGCACACAGCACAGCCAGTGATTTTCATACAGAGCGCTACGTGGCGTTACCAATAAGAAAACATAAACAGCCTACTTACACTGGTTGTACAGAGTGTCTCAAAAGAAAGTTTGTATTTGATGTGTCAAAATAAAACAGAGATTGAAGTCTATCGACACAATCTTCGCTTATTATTGAAATGTGTGTTTCAGGAATTTATTTCTTAAAAATAAAGACATTTAAATCCAATCCAGTATACCAATCGTACTCATTTAAACAAGAACAAAATTTTCCACGGCGGCTCGGCGTGTAGACACTGGGATGGCTGCCATTTCGCGACGGATATTTTCTTTAAATTGCTCCAGAGAAGTCTAATTATTGACATACACTGTAGATTTGGCATAACCCCATAAGAAAACAACCATGGAGTTCAAATCTTGACTGCGTTGGGGCCAGTTTACGTCACCCCTCCTTGAGATCAGTTTGCCCGGAAAAATTTCAAGAACTCGCAGTACAGACTCACTGGACGTGTGTGCTGTGGCTCTGTCCTGCTGAAACCATTTTCTTTGGTTCCAACAAGAAAATTTTTGCAATTAAGGCGCCAAAATGTCAGTTAACAACGTCACTCAACGTTCAGAATTCAGTGAAACCGCACGACCGCTCTGTCCTCGAAAAAGAGGGACCAATTATTCCTCGAGCCGACTTCGCAACCCATACACTATCTTCTGACGAATGAAGTAGTTTCTCATGTTACTGTTCAGGATCCGTTGCGCACCAGTAGCGTTAATTTTGCTTATTGACGTGACCGTAAGGTGAAAATGAGCCTCATCAGAAAACAAGATGTTGTTAAACGAAGGGTACACAGTCACGAACTGCAACCTATGCCTAGCATACTGAGGCCTTAATTCTTGCACCAATTGGATTTTGTAAGCGTGAAGTTGAAGGTCTTTTTGCAGAGTTCGGTGCAGTGATGATCTATCCACATTTAAAGAACTTGCACGCTTACAAATGCTGAGGTTAGGATTGTCACGAACAGACCGATTTATACTCTCCACGGATTCGCCCGTTCTTGATTACCTTGGTCGCCAGGATTTCGGTTTGGCCGGTGTTGAACTGGTCTCCTCAAAAGTCTTCTCGGCTGCGACCGCCGACCAGCAGGAGGAGGTCATCTGCGTAGGCTATCACCTCTAGCACTTCTTCACTTTGCTGTAGTCTGTCTAGCAATGGTTCCATATGGATGTCCCAGGAAAGGGGTCCCAGAACAGAGCCTTGGAGACACCCTTTGGTAATTACTTTCCCAATTCTCCTGCCAGGGGATGATACCTCCCGATCCTCACAATAGCTCCTCAGACACCCATATAGCGACCCTGGACACTCTTTCTCCCAGAGACAGGAGAAGAGCGAAGGCCACCACGGGTTGCCGAAGGCGCCACTGATATCCACCATGATGCCAACGACGTACTTATGTGGGGTTGAGCCACAGACCTCAGCCGCCAGAGCGATAGCATCAGATGCCGACCGCCTGAAGCCGAACTGCCTGTCGCTCATCCCGCACAGCACCTGGTGAGCCGTCAATCTGTCAGCCAGCAGTTTTTCCAAAAGCTTCCCGAACAGGTCCAATAGGAAAATTGGCCTGTGTGATTTGACTTCGGCCGGGTCTTTTTCTGGTCCCTTTTGTATTATGACCACGTTCGCGGTTTTCCACCTCTTGGGGAACTTCCTTTGTCTGAGGCACTCGTTAAAGAGGTGAGTTAGCGACGCGATTAGCTCGGGTGCCAGAAATTGCAACACCTCAGCCACAATGCCGTCTGGTCGCGAAGCTTTCCTTCTTTTTAGGGATCTTATTTGTGCAGCCACCTCCTCTTCCGAGAAGGGGTAGACTGCTGTGTCGTTGTTGTATTCTTCTAGGTCTACATCTCGCAGTTGCTGCTGGCTTACAGTTTCTCCATCCGCATTGTCGTCAGGCAGCAGGGGCCGGAGAAGGACCTCTGCAGCCTCCTGCCAAGATTCCGTCATCCTGTCCCCCTGCCTGACTGTTGATAGCTCCAGGGGAGAGCGGATTTTTCCCTCACTAATTTATAGGGGAGACCCCACGGGTCTAAGGCCAACTGGTTCAACACGTAGCTCTCCCAGCTACACATTCTTACTTTGCGTAGTTCCTTCTGAAATCTCTGCTTGGCCTCCCTATATAGCAACTGCCATCTTTGCCTTTCCAGCCAGACGACACTGCGCTGGTAGTTCACCCTTAGCCTCCTGACAGATTGACGTAATTCCTCTAATTCGGCCGACCATGGTGACGGTGAGGCCGCCATGGCCTTCCTCCTGGTTGGTACAGCAGCCCTCACCGCTCTGTGTACTGCGCCTACCAGTTCCTCAGCACTTTCGTCCACGTCTATGTCTTGATGTACGTCACCTCCCGGTAAGGCAGGAATGTCGCACTCCCTTGCTAGGCGTTCCCAATCCGCTTTGTTATAATTAAATTGTACTTCCCACCCCATGGCCCAGCGGCACTCCCTTTCACCTAAAGTGAAAGTTATTAAGTTATGGTCACTCGTGGTGGCATTGCTCACGACTTTCCAGCTCTGTATGAGGTTTGCTGCGCTATGAGATGTTGAGGTTACGTCTATGTTCGTGCCCTGTCCTCCTCCTGCTGCGTAGGTAGGAGGGTTGCCCGGCTTGTTGGCCACCACAAGCTGTGAGGCCATGATAAACTCTTCCACTTTATCACAGTTTGTGTCTCTGGTGCCGCTGTACCACAGGGGGGATTTTGCATTAATGTCAGCTGTTATGACTATCTTCCGTCCGCGCAACGCCGTGGTAACTTTTGCCAGATGTTCTAAATGCTGCTCAATCTCGTCTCCGTATTGGAAGTACGTGTTTATAAGAATAATTACTGCCACTGGGGACTGAAGCTCCACGACGTTGCAGTAACTAGTTGTAAATTGTGAGAGCGTGGTGTCCCTCAGAAGTTTATTTGTAACTGCTATCGCCACTCTTGGGTCCTCCCCTCTGCTGACAATTTGCCATGTTGCGGCAGCGAAACATATTTTTCCAGCTTGGGAGTACGGCTCCTGTAGGCAGAGCACATCCAGTCTCCTCTCCTCCACCTCTTCACGGAGCCCCTGCATAACTAGTCGGCTGTTGTGCGTGTTTAATTGTCCAATTGTTATTTCAGTCGTCATGGGAAGTATGTGTGCATGTGGTCGTCTGGCCAGGTCTTACTCCAGTCGAAAGCAATTCGTCCATTTGCCAGTACAGCCTGTTCGTAAATGTCCTGGAGGTCGAACTTCTCACCGCGTCTCTCAAAGACTTTCTTCAGCAGGTCCCGCAGGGCTCCGAAATCAGTGGGGAGATTCACTGACTTTACCTGAATTCTGTCCACAGCCTCCATTACCGAGAAGGTTACCTTCCTACCCTCTTCATCTTCTACACGGACCACATGTCGTAAGGCAGTGGCCAGGGTAATCGGCTCTTCCAGCCTAGCCAGTTGCATGGTGTACTCGATATTGGGGTACACCCTTACCGGGTCCACAGGT
Organism: Schistocerca cancellata; assembly: GCF_023864275.1. Classification (NCBI taxonomy): domain Eukaryota; kingdom Metazoa; phylum Arthropoda; class Insecta; order Orthoptera; family Acrididae; genus Schistocerca; species Schistocerca cancellata. The sequence continues at coordinate 1,136,784,922 of NC_064626.1, read as the reverse complement.
GGCAATCTGACCACTGGAGTGCCCTGTGTTGTGGACGTCAGACTTGTACTTGTGACTGCGTTGTCTTCAATAGGTTGAGTTTCTTTAGATTGATTTCCTGTTGGGATTGTTACAGTCATAGGATGCCCTTGCCGCTTCAGATGGACTGTCGGCTTCGTTCCCCGGCGTTGAGGGGCTGGATCTATGCCCATTGCGGGGAGATCTGTCTGTATACTGCTGTCAATCATGTAGGGTTCTGTTTGGATGGCCTTATCTATTACTTCTGTCTTAGTGGCGCCCGAGAGCGCCATCAAGAAGTTCTTAAATCTGGTTGCCCTCATAGCGTCCCGCCTCCTCTTGCTCGGGGATTTGCGCTTTGGCATCCTGTTTTGTGGGCTGTGATCAGCCATAATCGATTCTAGAGATCAGTCGTTGCTCTAGCATTCGATATGTAGGGCAATTACGTCCCGTGGCTCCACATGACTTTTTTTCCGCCGCTTTTGCAGGGAATGCAGACCGCTGCTGCTTTGCTGTCTTTGCGGTTATGTCAGTTTGTGCCACACTTCGTACAAGCCGACTCCCTGGTACAAAGCCTTAGAATGTGGTCCAAGTCACCACAGTTATGGCAGCGAGGTACCACGATGTAATCCGTGACGTTGACCGAATGGAAGCCAACGTATAATCTGCCCATTGCCGTGATCTTTCTCCACATTGGTGGCGTGACCTCGGCAACGTGATGAACAACACACGCCCCCGAGGCCCCGTCTTGAATCTCAATTTGAAATTGTTTTTAAATTCTTTCTTCTTATCAAAGTTTTGCTCTCTTATTGTGTCTGTAAGTTCCTCATCGGTCATTACGGTGGGCACATCATAGAGGATTACTAGGGGATTTCTCTTCTTTGGAGGTTCACACTTTATTACTGAGTTTAGTTTTTGGTTGTTTAGTAACTTGTCTTTCTCCGCCTCCGAAGCTACCTCCATAATTACCGAATTTTTACTTGGTTTAATCCTCTTTATTCTAATTTTGTCTTTTGCTGGGTTGATTGTTTTCGTAAATGGCTCCTGAATTTTCTTCACACTGGTGTCTTGCCCAGGCAGGGTCCTGAGAAAGACCGCAGTGTCTGTTCTCTTGGCTACTTTGTCTAGCGTTTCTTTAGTTGTGTGTGGCTTGGTTGGCGCTTGTGCAGCCACCGCCGCCCAGGTCTTGACCGGTTGGTTCCGCAATCTGCTGTTTTCCTTCTCTAACTCATCCACCCGGCCTTCAAGTTTTGCATGAGCAATGGCCCATGCTGTAAGTTCATTTTTGATGATAGACAGAGCCGCCTGGCTTATCTTACCATTTAACACATTTTGCTCTAAGAGCAGTGAAATTCTGGCGTGCCTCTGTGTCACTGTTTCACCCTCTGCCTGTCCCAGCTCGTCCTGGGGAGAGGGGTCAGGCGCAGTAGAAGCGCGTTTCGACGCACACGAATCACTCGTTTCAATTGACGCCATCATGAATAAACGAGTGTCAAAAGATGGGAGACCGTCTCATACCCCTGACCGGCTCCTCTGGCATGGGGGGGTGGGGGGGTGGGGGGGAACAAAAGGCAGCTCGCCCACCGGCCTCGCCCCAAGGCCAAGGGCACTCTTCGAACTGCAGGGTTCAGCGCGCCGTTGCCAGCGCACTGGTCCCCGTCGGTGGCTCCGTCATTGTCGATTTCACCCGACGCTCCTCGGCAAGTGCACCCCGCACTCCGGAGAGGCGGATGCACCTCTCGCCCTTCGCCGCCTACTAGCCCGAGCTTCCACCTCACGGCCAAGGACCCACTCCTACTCAGGTGGTGGGTCGGTCACCCAGTCGTTTGGCGGTCTGGACCCATCTAACCTGGCCTAGGCGGTGTCACCACCTCCTGGGTTTGGCAGAACACGCCCCGGTTACACAGGGGCGCGGCGAAGCACCCTTGCCGAATCGCGCCGCGATCCCACGCCGACAAACGAGGTCTCCGGCATGCAGAACACCTGACGGTCTGTGCCCTGCCAACAGAGAGGGACTGATGTTCGGTCCCTCGACACAGCTCCCCCTGTGCCACGCACCCTTCGCTTTCGCATCGGGTTGGGTCGCAGCTCTCCCTTTTGTCGCAAGGCAGAATGCCGAGCTTAACATCTGGCACCACGGGAAGGCGGAAGGAGCCACTTGGGAAGGAGAGGCTGTTTGAGACGCATCACTTCCCCGTGTGAGGACTGTCGCGGCACGCCCGACTGGAAGCGATACGCCCCAGTGCGAGCCTCCGTGCCTTACGGCGCGCCGGCAACGGGCGGGGATGCGCCGAACGCGCCGTCAAGAGACCGACCTCACGCCAGACATGACGATCTGTTTATCTGAATCACTAATTACTGATGGAATTTCCTATAAAATAAAAAACAAGGAATGAAGGAAGACTGGTATTAACGTTCTCTCGGTATCATGGTCATTAAAGACAGATGGACCTTAATATGCAAAGAAGTGTTTAGAGCTGTTTAAATATTTGTGAGGACATGGTATGCGTTTTTTGGAAGTTTTAGGTAAATGTACATTTCGCATGAGTAAATGTGCATAATAGAGCGTAAGTGCTTAGCCGCCAAAAACACAAAAGACCTCATCTGAACCCCCTTCAGAAACTTTCACTGGAGTGATTAAGTAAGTTCTTAATGTCGAGCTGTTTCCAGGTGTAGTGATTTTGGAAAAAGTAATTTTCAGTGGATTTATTAGGTTCGAAGTAGAGCTGCTGCCATCTTGCTACCATTTTAGTTCAGCGATAATGTAGTGGTCCGGCGACATACTGCAACAGCCAGCTTTTAGAGGTAGGACTTCTCAGAAACACGTCGTTGACAGCAGCTAAAGAATACGGTATTTTATATTTACTACGATACAGAACAGTTCAATCATGACTAAATCAATGCAGTCCGGCTAATTAATTAAACGATAAAACATTCTTAAGCAATAGGAAATTTAAGAATAAAAGTTAAATTAAACTTGCAAAGCACAGACTTCAGAACAGATCCCAGTTATAAGGAGTCAGTGCAACTGCCATGGTGTACAGAGATACTATGATTTTTCTTAGAGTCGAATGCCATACAACTTCCAGTACACGTACAGCTAGTTAAATTCAAGACACTTCTGAAAAATCTTGTAGACTGATAATTACTGTAGTATCATCAACCAAAATTTTCCATATAATGTTTTTTGTACAGAAGACGCGTTGTAACATGAGTGTTTCATCATTCCATTCTGACACAAATATGGACACAGATTACTTATTTAACATAAACTCTGTTCACATGAAATTGTTCGTCTTGACTTTCCCTACAGCAGTTTGGTACGTTAAAAACAGTTACCGTTTACACCCTGTATTCAGAATGGTCCATTGATAGTGACCGGACCAAATATCTCACGAAATAAGCATCAAACGAAAAAACTACCAAGAACGAAACTCATCTAGCTTGAAGGGGTAGCCGGCCGAAGTGGCCGTGCGGTTAAAGGCGCTGCAGTCTGGAACCGCAAGACCGCTACGGTCGCAGGTTCGAATCCTGCCTCGGGCATGGATGTTTGTGATGTTCTTAGGTTAGTTAGGTTTAACTAGTTCTAAGTTCTAGGGGACTAATGACCTCAGCAGTTGAGTCCCATAGTGCTCAGAGCCATTTGAACCATTTGAAGGGGTAAACCAGTTGGCGCTATGGATGTCCCGCTAGATGGCGCTGCCATAGGTAAAACGGATATCAACTGCGTTTTTTTTAAATAGTAACCCCCACTTTTATTACATATTCGTGTAGTACGTAAAGAAATATGAATGTTTTAGTTGGACCACTTTTTTCGCTTTGTGATAGATGGCGCTGCAGTAGTCATAAACGTAGAAGTACGTGATATCATGTAACATGCCGCCAGTGCGGGTGGTATTTTCTTCGTGATACATTACCAATGTTAAAATGGACCGTTTACCAACTGCGAAAAAGGTCGATATCGTGTTGATGTATGGCTATTGTGATCAAAATGCCCAATGGGCGTGTGCTATGTATGCTGCTCGGTATCTGGGACGACATCATCCAAGTGTCCGGACCGTTCGCCGGATAATTACGTTAGTTAAGGAAACAGGAAGTGTTCAGCCACATGTGAAACGTCAACCACGACCTGCAACAAATGATGATGCCCAACTAGGTGTTTTAGCTGCTGTCGCGGCTAATCCGCACGTTAGCAGCAGACAAATTGCGCGAGAATCGGGAATCTCAAAAACGTCGGTGTTGAGAATGCTACATCAACATCGATTGCACCCGTACCATTACGGGACGATGACAGGTTTTTTGCACTCGTTCTATTTAGCGATGAAGCGTCATTCACCAACAACGGCAACCTAAACCGGCATATATGCACTACTGGGCAACGGAAAATCCACGATGGCTGCGACAAGTGGAACATCAGTGACCTTGGCTGGTTATTAAGTATGGTGCGGCACTATGGGAGGAAGGATAATTGGCCCCCGTTTCATCGATGGCAATCTGAAAGGTGCAATGTATGCTGATTTCCTACGTAATGTTCTACCGATGTTACTACGAGATGTTTCACTGCATGACAGAATGGCGATGTACTTCCAACATAATGGATGTCCGGCACATAGCTCGCGTGCGGTTGAGGAGGTATTGAATAGCTTATTTCATGACAGGTAGATTGGTTGTCGAAGCACCATACTATGGCCCGCACGTTCACCGGATCTGGCGTCCCCGGATTTCTTTCTGTGGGGAAAGTTGAAGGATATTTGCGATCGTGATCCACCGACAACGCCTGATAACATGCGTCAGCGCATTGTCAATGCATGTGCGAACATTACGGAAGGCGAACTACTCGCTGTTGAGAGGAATGTCGTTACACGTATTGCCAAATTTATTGAGGTTGACGGACATCATTTTGAGCATTTATTGCAATAAATGTGGTATTTACAGGTAATCACTCTGTAAGAGCATGCGTTCTCAGAAATGATAAGTTCACAAAGGTACGTGTATCACATTGGAACAACCGAAATAAAATGTTCAAACGTACCTACGTTCTGTACTTTAATTTAAGAAACCTACCTGTCACCAACTGTTCGTCTAAAATTGTGAGCCATATGTTTGTGACTATTACAGCGCCATCTATCACAATGCGAAAAAAATCGTCCAACTAAAACATGCATATTTATTTACGTACAACACGAATATATAATAAAAATGGGGGTTCCTATTCAAACTAACGCAGTTGATATCCGTTTGACCTATGGCAGCGCCATGTAGCGGGCCAACCATAGCGCCATCTGGTTTCCCCCTTCAAGCTAGACAAGTTTCGTTCTTTGTAGTTTTTTCGTTTGATGCTTATTTCGTGAGATATTTGGCCTGGTTACGATCAATGGACCACCCTGTATACTATACCCCTCACGAGGAAAGTGAAACTCCTGAGGGACAAGGTCCTCTACTAAAATTCATCATTGTAGGAATATATTATAACAAATTCAGACCAAATGAAACGAACATGTGTCTCGAAAGGGCGCCTAAAACAGTCACATCAGTACACAGTGTACCCTCCTCTGGCGGCAAAGCAGTGTTGCATTCTCTCATGCAGACGGTCATAAGTGTGCCGAATGGCATGGCGCCTTTTGTTGCAATTCGGCGATGGTTCTTGCAGCCCTTAAAGAACGAGGAAGTTCCCACATCATCGTGTCCCAAACGTGTTCAGTTGACGAAACGTCTGGATATCTTTCTGCCCAAGGCAGTTGTACGCTACGTAGAGCGTATTGTGTCGCAGCAGCCGAATGTAAACGGGCATTGCTCTACTGGAAAAAGCACATTTTTCCTGCCGAAGAAGTGGCGGTAGCATGGGGATAACAGCCTGTGCAATGTAGTGGGAGTTCGTTTTTTTAAGCTGCATAAACAACAAATGTGAGGGCGAGTTAGAACTGATGGGCTCCCACACGATGAAGCCTGCGATGGTACCTGCGGTTCGCGGGTGAATGTTCTCTGGAATAGGCAGCTCACCAGGTATACGCCATACAAGTGTACGATCATCACTCGCACACAGAAAGAACCTACTCTCATTACTGAAGCCAACTGACAAAGTCAGTTCCTTCACAACGCCAAAGCAGCTATGTTTGGCAGTGTCGTGGTGTCGATAGTAGCCTGATCAGACGCACACGTGATCTCAAGCCTAATGGAAGCAGACGATTCCCAGTGGTCGCTGATGACACAGCAGCTGTATCAATAGGCCGGATGTCGTCCCTAAATGATGTCTGGTCGGCCATCGGCTGCCCGCGCGGGCGTCGATCTAGCAAAGCATGTTCGGCAGTCCGTCCACAGGTCCGTCCAGGTTCTCGCAGTTCCACGATGCGACCCCTTGCAAATTTATAATATTATTCAACAAGATTACGTACTGAGCGGTGGGGCATGGTTTTACCCTACAATTAAAATATTGTTCACTTCTAAACGCAGCACATTTACTGTCTTGGCCAGCAAGATATCCCAGTCTCGCGATAACAATGTCCGTGTTACTGATGACAGTGCCACTGAAGCAGGGTTACTAAACACAGTTTTCCGAAACTCCTTCACCAAAGAAGACGAAGTAAATATTCCAGAACTCGAACCTAGAACAACTGCCAACATGACTAGCTTACAAGCGGATATCCTCGGTGTAACGAAGCAGCTTCAATCACTTAACAAAGGCAAAGCCTCCGGTCCAGATTGTATGCCAGTCAGGTTCCTATGCTCATACAATAGCTCCACATTTAGCAAACATACACAACCGCTCGCTCATTGGAAGATCCATACCTTAAGACTTGAAAGGTGCACAAGTCACACCAAGACCCAAGAAAGGAAGTGACAGTGATCCAATGAATTACAAATCTACACCCATCAAAAAAAAGTTTTGCATCACCCTGGTTCCCAGAACTCCAGAAGATAGACGTTGACTGTGGATATTGTATCACATACACAGTCCCTCTGACTGTTCAGAGATGTCACTTAACCCACCCAAAGACGTAAACAACCATGCATGAGCAGCGCCTATTAGACGGTGGGGTCCGACAGCCGATCAGTTCCAGTTATTCTACCAAGAAGGAGGTTCACAGCTCAGTGTTGTCTGTAGTTCAACCATGCCTAGACAGTCAATACTGCGGTTCGATCGCGTCCGCATTGTTACTGTGTGCCAGGAAGGGCTCTCAACATGGGAAGTGCCCACGCATCTCGGAGTGAACCAAAGCGATGTTTTTCGGACATGGAGCAGATACAAAGAGACAGGAACTGTTGATGACATGCCTCGCTCAGGCCGCCCAAGGGATACTACTGCAGTGGATGACCGCTGCCTACGGATTATGGCTCGGAGGAACGCTGCCGGTAACGCCACCATGTTGAATAATGTGTTTCGAGCAGCCACAGCACGTCGTGTTACGACTCAAACTGTGTGCAAAAGGCTGCATGATGCGCAACTTCACTCCCGACGTCCATGGCGAGGTCTATCTTTGCAAACACGATAGCATGCATCGCGGTACAGATGGGCCAAACAATATACCAAATGGACCGCTCAGGACTGGCATCACGTTCTCTTCACCGATGAGTGTCACATATGCCTTCAACCAGACAATCGTCGGTTTGGAGGCAACCGATCAGGCTGAACGCCTTAGACACACTGTCCAGAGAGTGCAGGAAGGTGGAGGACCCTACTGCTTTGGGGTGGCATTATGTGGGGCCGACGTACGCCGCTGATGGTCATGGAAGGCACCGTTACGGCTATACAATACGTGAATGCCATCCTCCGACCGATAGTGCAACCATATCGGCAGCATACTGGCGAGGCATTCGCCTTCATGGACGACAATTCGCGGCCCCATCGTGCACATCTTGTGAACGACTTCCTTCAGGATAACAACGACGCTCGACTAGGGTGGCCAGCATGTTCTCCAGACATGAACCCTATCGAACATGCCTGGGATAGATTGAAAAGGGTTGTTTATGGACGACGTGACCCTCAACCACTCTGGGGTATCTATGCCGAATCGCCGTTCAAGAATGGGACAATCTGGACCGACAGTGCCTTGCTGAACTTGTGGATAGTATGCCACGACGAATACAGGCATGAATCGCTGCAAGAGGACGTGATACTGGGTATTAGAGGTACCGGTGTGTACAGCAATCTGGACCAACACCTCTAAGGTCTCGCTGCAGGGTGGTACAACATGCAATGTGTGGTTTTCATGTGCAAGAAAAATGGCGGAAATGATGTTTATGTTGAGCTCTATTCCATTTTTCTGTAGAGGTTCCGGAACTCTCGGAACCGAGATGATGCAAAACTTTCTTTGATGTGTGTATATTACTAACGTCGATCTTCAGTAGGATTTTGGAATTGGTACTGTATTCGAACATTATGAATACGTGGAAGGAAATGATATATTGAGAAGTAGTGAGCACGGATTCACAAAAGGTCGTTCTTGTGAAACACAATTAGTTGTTTATTCTCACGAAGTAATGGGTGCTATTGACAGCCATTTACAGCGGACGTCAAATTGATTCCGTATTTTTAGATTTCCATGATGTTTTTGACATCGTTCCCCATAAGCGACTTCTAATCAATTTACGTGCCAATGGAGTAAGGTCTTAGTTTTGCGACTGGAGTTGTGAGTTCCTTCAGAAATGTTACATTTCGTAGTAACTGACGGAAAAGCTTCGACTAAAACAGAAGTAACTTCGGGCGTTCCCCAAGCAAGAGCTTTCGTGATCTACATGGACAATTTAGTAGACAATCTGAGCAACCCACTTAGATCATTTGCAGATGAAGCTGTCATTTGCCGTCTTATAAAGTCATCGGATGACCAAAACAAACTGCAAAACGATTTGGACAAGGTACACTACTGGCCATTAAAATTGCTACACCACAAAGATGAGGTGCTACAGACGCGAAATTTAACAGACAGGAAGAAGATGCTGTGATATGCAAATGATTAGCTTTTCAGAGCATTCACACAAGGTTGGCGCCAGTGGCGACACCTACAACGAGCTGACATGAGGAAAGTTTCCAACCGATTTCTCATACACAATCAGCAGTTGACCGGCGTTTCCTGGTAAAACGTTGTTGTGATGCCTCGTGTAAGGAGGAGAAATTCGTACCATTACGGTTCCGACTCTGATAAAGGTCGGATTGTAGCTTTTCGCGATTGCGGTTTATCGTATCGCGACATTGCTAATCGCGTTGGTCGAGATCCAATGACTGTTAGCAGAATATGGAATCAGTTGGTTCAGGAGGGTAATACGGAACGCCGTGCTGGATCCCAACGGCCGCATATCACTAGCAGTCGAGATGACAGGCATCTTACCCTCATGGCTGTAACGAATCGTGCAGCCACGTCTCGATCTCTGAGTCAACCGACCGGGATGTTTGCAAGACAACAATCATCTGCACGAACAGTTCGACGACGTTTGCAGCAGCATGGACTGTGAGCTCGGATACCGTGGCTGCGGTTACCCTTGACGCTGCATCACAGACAGAAGTGCCTGCGATGGTGTACTCAACGACGAACCTGGATGCACGAATGGCAGAACGTCATTTTTTCGGATGAATCGAGGTTCTGTTTACAGCTTCATGATGGTCGCATCCGTGTTTGGCGACATCGCGGTGAGCGCACATTGGAAGCTTGTATTCGTCATCGCCACACTGGCGTATCACCCGGAGTGATGGTATGGGGTGCCATTGGTTACATGTCTCGGTCACCTCTTGTTCACATTGACGGCACTTTGAACGGTGGACGTTACATTTCAGATGTGTTACGAACCGTGGCTCTACCCTTCATTCGATCCCTGCAAAACCCTACATTTCAGCAGGATAATGCACGACCGCATGTTGCAGGTCCTGTACTGGCCTTTCTGGGTACAGAAAATGTCCGACTGCTGTCCTGGCCAGCACATTCTCCAGATCTCTCACGAACTGAAAACGTCTGGTCAATGGTGGCCGAGCAACTGGCTCGTCACAATACTCTTGATGAACTGTGGTATCGTGTTGAATCTGCATGGGCAGCTGTACCTGTACACGCAATCCAAGCTCTGTTTCAAAATGTTCACATGCGGTTGAAATCTTATGGGACTTAATGTAAATTAGCCTAAGGACAAACACACACACCCATGCCCGAGGGAGGACTCGAACCTCCGCCGGGACCAGCCGCACAGTCCATGACTGCAGCGCCTAGACCGCTCGGCCAAGCTGTGTTTGACTCAATGCCCAGGTGTATCAAAGCCGTTATTATGGCCAGAGGTGGTTGTTCTGGGTACTGATTTCTCACGATCTATGCACCCAAATTGCGTGAAAACGTAATCATATGTCAGTTCTAGTATAATATATTTTCCCAATGAATACCCGTTTATCATCTGCTTTGCTTCTTGGTGTAGCAATTTTAATGGCCAATAGTGTATATGTATGCGGCAAAAAGTGGAATTTGACATGAGTCCTAAAAGAAATCCGCTAAATTTCGGTTACACGATAAATCACCGAAATATAAGGGCTTTAAATTCAACTAAATACTTAGGAATTACACTTACGAATAACTTAAACTGTAAATATCACACAGATAATGCTGTGTGTAAAGCAAACTAAAGACTGCCATTTATTGGCAGAATACTTAGAAAATGTAATAGGACTACTAAAGAGGCCGCTCGCACCACGCTTGTCCTTCCCACTCTGGAGTACTGCTGTGCAGTCTGGGATCCGCGTCAGATGAGACTGACGGAGGACATCGAAAAAGTTCAAAGAAGGACATTTCCTTTTATATTATAACGACTGACACATAGTCAGCACAGATTCAGAATATATCGTTCTTGTGAAGCACAACTAGCTCTTTATACTCATGAATTAATGATTGCTATCTACAGGGGATGTCAAATTGATTCCATATTTTTAGATTTCCAGAAGGCTTTCGACACCGTTCCTCACAAGCGTCTTCTAACTAAACTGCGTGCCTACGGAGTATCGCCTCAGTTATGCGACTGGATTTGTGATTTCCTGTCAGAAAGGTCACAGTTCGTAGTAATAGACGCAATGTCACTGAGTAAAACAGAAGTAATATCCGGCTTCCCCAAGGATGTGTTATAGGCCTTCTATTGTTCCTGATCTATATTAACGGCATAGGAGACAATCTGAGTAGATGTCTTAGATTGTTTGCAGATGATGCCGTCATTTACCATCCTGTAAAGTCATCAGATGACCAAAACGAATTGCGAAATGGTTTAGATAAGGTATCTGTATGGTGCAAAAAGTTGGAAATTGACCCTGAATAAAGAAAAGTGTGACTTTATTCACGTGAGTGCTAAAAGAAATTCGCTAAACTTGGATTACACGATAATTCACACAAATCTGAAGGCAGTAAATTCAACTAAACACTTAGGGATTATAATTACAAATGACCTACATTGGAACAATCACATGGATAATTTGTAGGTAGAGCAAACCAAAGACTGCGATTCATTGGCAGAACACTTAGAAAGTGCAACAGATCTACCAAAGAGACTGCTTACACCACACTTGTCTGCCCTATTCTCGAGTATTGCTGTGTGATGTGGGATCCGCATTAGGTAGGTCTGACGGATGACATCGAAAAAGTTAAAAGAAGGGTGGCTCAATTTGCATTATCGCGAAATAGAGGAGATAGTGCCATAGACATGATACATGAATTGGAGTGGCAATCATTAAAACAAAGGCGTTTTTCGTTGCGATGGAATCTTTGAAAGAGGACAAGCTACTCTCTCAGCTATAATTCGCATATGGAAAATTATTAAAGATTTTATTACAACCTGACGCACGTTGAGCAAGATTCCAGAAAGTTAGTGGCCTAAGCAGACTTTGATGGAGCGTGGTGTTGTTGTTGTTGTGGTCTTCAGTCCTGAGACTGGTTTGATGCAGCTCTCCATGCTACTCTATCCTGTGCAAGCTTCTTCATCTCCCAGTACCTACTGCAACCTACATCATACTGAATCTGCTTAGTGTATTCATCTCTTGGTCTCCCCCTAAGATTTTTACCCTCCACGCTGCCCTCCAATACTAAATTGGTGATCCCTTGATGCCTCAGAACATGTCCTACCAGCCGATCCCTTCTTCTGGTCAAGTTGTGCCACAAACTTCTCTTCTCCCCAATCCTATTCAATACTTCCTCATTAGTTATGTGATCTACCCATCTAATCTTCAGCATTCTTCTGTAGCACCACATTTCGAAAGCTTCTATTCTCTTCTTGTCCAATCTGTTTACCGTCCATGTTTCACTTCCATACATGGCTACACTCCATACAAATACTTTCAGAAATGACTTCCTGACACTTAAATCTATACTCGATGTTAACAAATTTCTCTTCTTCAGAAACGCTTTCCTTTCATTGCCAGTCTACATTTTATAGCCTCTCTACTTCGACCATCATCAGTTATTTTGCTCCCCAAATAGCAAAACTCCTTTACTACTTTAAGTGTCTCATTTCCTAATCTAATTCCCTCAGCATCACCCGACTTAATTCGACTACATTCCATTATCCTCGTTTTGCTTTTGTTGATGTTCATCTTATATCCTCCTTTCAAGACACTATCCATTCCATTCAACTGCTCTTCCAAGTCCTTTGCTGTCTCTGACAGAATTACAATGTCATCGGCGAACCTCAAAGTTTTTATTTCTTCTCCATGGATTTTAATACCTACTCCGAATTTTTCTTTTGTTTCCTTTACTGCTTGCTCAATATACAGATTGAATAACATCGGGGAGAGGCTACAACCCTGTCTTACTCCCTTCCCAACAACTGCTTCCCTTTCATGTCCCTCGACTCTTATAACTGCCATCTGGTTTCTGTACAAATTGTAAATAGCCTTTCGCTCCCTGTATTTTACCCCTGCCACCTTTAGAATTTGAAAGAGGGTATTTCAGTCAACATTGTCAAAAGCTTTCTCTAAGTCTACAAATGCTAGAAACGTAGGTTTGCCTTTCCTTAATCTTTCTTCTAAGATAAGTCGTAAGGTCAGTATTGCCTCACGTGTTCCAGTATTTCTACGGAATCCAAACTGATCTTCCCCGAGGTCGGCTTCTACTAGTTTTTTCATTCGTCTGTAAAGAATACGTGTTGGGATTTTGCACCTGTGGCTTATTAAACTGATTGTTCGGTAATTTTCACATCTGTCAACACCTGCTTTCTTTGGGATTGGAATTATTATATTCTTCTTGAAGTCTGAGGGTATTTCGCCTGTTTCATACATCTTGCTCACCAGATGGTAGAGTTTTGTCAGGACTGGCTCTCCCAAGGCCGTCAGTAGTTCCAATGGAATGTTGTCTACTCCAGGGGCCTTGTTTCGGCTCAGGTCTTTCAGTGCTCTGTCAAACTCATCACGCAGTATCGTATCTCCCATTTCATCTTCATCTACATCCTCTTCCATTTCCATAATGTTGTGCTCAAGTACATCGCCCTTGTATAGACCCTCTATATACTCCTTCCACCTTTCTGCCTTCCCTTCTTTGCTTAGAACTGGCTTTTCATCTGAGCTCTTGATATTCATACAAGTGGTTTTCTTATCTCCAAAGGTCTCTTTAATTTTCCTATAGGCAGTATCTATCTTACCCCTAGTGAGATAAGCCTCTACATCCTTACATTTGTCCTCTAGCCATCCCTGCTTAGCCATTTTGCACTTCCTGTCGATCTCATTTTTGAGACGTTTGTATTCCTTTTTGCCTGCTTCATTTACTGCATTTTTATATTTTCACCTTTCATCAATTAAATTCAATATTTCTTCTGTTACCCAAGGATTTCTACTAGCCCTCGTCTTTTTACCTACTTGATCCTCTGCTGCCTTCACTACTTCATCCCTCAGAGCTACCCATTCTTCTTCTACTGTATTTCTTTCCCCCATTCCTGTCGATTGTTCCCTTATGCTCTCCCTGAAACTCTGTACAACCTCTGGTTCTTTCAGTTTATCCAGGTCCCATCTCCTTAAATTCCCACCTTTTTGCAGTTTCTTCAGTTTTAATCTACAGGTCATAACCAATAGATTGTGGTCAGAGTCCACATCTGCCCCTGGAAATGTCTTACAATTTAAAACCTGGTTCCTAAATCTCTGTCTTACGATTATATAATCTATCTGATACCTTTTAGTATCTCCAGGGTTCTTCCATGTATACAACCTTCTTTCATGATTCTTAAACCAAGTGTTAGCTATGATTAAGTTGTGCTCTGTGCAAAATTCTACCAGGCGGTTCCCTCTTTCATTTCTTAGCCCCAATCCATATTCACCTACTACGTTTCCTTCTCTCCCTTTTCCTACACTCGAATTCCAGTCACCCATGGCTATTAAATTTTCGTCTCCCTTCACTACCTGAATAATTTCTTTTATTTCATCATACATTTGTTCAATTTCTTCGTCATCTGCAGAGCTAGTTGGCATATAAACTTGTACTACTGTAGTAGGTGTGGGCTTCGTATCTATCTTGGCCACAACAATGCGTTCACTATGCTGTTTGTAGTAGCTTACCCGCATTCCTATTTTCCTATTCATTATTAAACCTACTCCTGCATTACCCCTATTTGACTTTGTGTTTATAACCCTGTAGTCACCTGACCAGAAGTCTTGTTCCTCCTGCCACCGAACTTCACTAATTCCCACTATATCTAACTTTAACGTATCCATTTCCCTTTTTAAATTTTCTAACCTACCTGCCCGATTAAGGGATCTGACATTCCACGCTCCGATCCGTAGAACGCCAGTTTTCTTTCTCCTGATAACGACATCCTCTTGAGTAGTCCCCGCCCGGAGATCCGAATGAGGGACTATTTTACCTCCGGAATATTTTACCCAAGAGGACGCCATCATCATTTAATCATACAGTAAAGCTGCATGCCCTCGGGAAAAATTACGGCCGTAGTTTCCCCTTGCTTTCAGCCGTTCGCAGTACCAGCACAGCAAGGCCGTTTTGGTTATTGTTACAAGGCCAGATCAGTCAATCATCCAGACTGTTGCCCTTGCAACTACTGAAAAGGCTTCTGCCCCTCTTCAGGAACCACACGTTTGTCTGGCCTCTCAACAGATACCCCTCCGTTGTGGTTGTACCTACGGTACGGCTATCTGAGGCACGCAAGCCTCCCCACCAACGGCAAGGTCTATGGTTCATAGGGGGGGGGGGGGGGGGTGGTAGAGCACTAAAAGCATGAGGTTATTTTTATGATTCTTAGCTTGTAGAAACGGCTTGTTGGGAGTTGAAGGCAACTGGTGGCGAACTCATCCCTTCGTAAGTCTTATCGGACAGGTCCGCACTGTACAGGGCAGACATGACAGCCCCTCGTCGGGACAGGGCTCCAGCAGAACAATGCCGCAATACCTGCTGCAGCACCAGCAGAAGCCTGGGCGGGTACGACAGTCTAAAGAAATGTGTCCACACAGGGGAGTTGTAAACCAGACATTTGTGCAGAGGCAGGTGTAATAAAAATTCATGTGTTCTCATGTTCACTGATATTGCAAGTGAGCCAAATTGGTCCTTGGTACGACCAGAGAATGGGTGAGTCACACACTGAAATCTACTGTGACTTCAGGGCTCTGATAGAGGTAAATTACGATCCGTCTGCCTGATCGCTAGACCGTGAGATTTTTGTATTTCTTTCGTAGCCGCGATCAATTCAAAGGTGCCGCCTCCACGTCTCACCTCTTCTACCACACACATCTCGCCAGATGCAAGTCA
The DNA here is from genome assembly GCF_023864275.1 of Schistocerca cancellata. Classification (NCBI taxonomy): domain Eukaryota; kingdom Metazoa; phylum Arthropoda; class Insecta; order Orthoptera; family Acrididae; genus Schistocerca; species Schistocerca cancellata. The sequence continues at coordinate 1,136,769,233 of NC_064626.1, read as the reverse complement.
CGTCGCCACACGAAGTAAACAGGGTAACTAATTAACAAATGCTGCAGTACTTGTAATCATTAGTATAAATTAGGACCCACTAATGTATTAGTTGGTGGGTTATCATGTATCATGTAGTTGTTAAAATAAAGAATAATTAAAAAAAAAAACAGGATAACGTACTGCCACTCCAACATTGTCAGGGCATACAGATCTTAATCGCCACTTGCTCTCAGCTGCACCTATGTAGAGAAACTTCAGTATATTTGATATAGCAAAGTCTGCTCAGCGTCAGATCAATTCAGCTTGCGTTATTCACATTTTTAGGGCCAGAGTATTGACTCACTGATCACCTAGTTAAACTGTCTTTTCCAACAAGTCGTCACCCAGTGGAGTGTTTAATCATCTCTTAGTTGTTTAGGGAATTCAAGCTATCACTTGTTTAGCACCTTCAGCAAGGTCCGAGCAGGCACACGGGGGGAGGGAATTATTAGTTATTGGGAGCTCCAGCGTTAGGCGGGTGATGGAGCCCCTTAGGGAAATAGCGGAAAGGTCGGGGAAGAAGGCCAGTGTTCACTCTGTCTGCTTGCCGGGGGGTCTCATCCGAGATGTGGAGGAGGCCCTGCCGGCGGCGATAGAGAGCACTGGGTGCACCCGACTGCAAATTGTTGCTCATGTCGGCACCAATGACTCCTGCCGTCTGGGTTCAGAGGTCATCCTCAGTTCGTACAGGCGGTTGGCGGAATTGGTGAAGGCGGAAAGCCTCGCTCGCGGGGTGGAATCTGAGCTAACTATTTGTAGTATCGTTCCCAGAACCGATCGCGGTCCTCTGGTTTGGAGCCGATAGAAGGCTTAAATCAGAGGCTCAGACGATTCTGCGGAGATCTGGGGAGCAAATTTCTCGACCTCCGCTGTCGGGTGGAGAAAGGTAGGGTCCCCCTGAATAGGTCAGGCGTGCACTACACGCCGGAAGGGGCTACAAGGGTAGCGGAGTACATGTGGAGTGCACATGTAGGTTTTTAAGGTTAGATAATTCCCTCCCTAGGCCCGACAAGACGCCTCCTGAGACGCGGCAAGGTATGAGTAGACAAAATGCAACAGGGAATAACAATATTAATGTGCTAATAGTAAACTGCAGGAGCGTCTATAGAAAGGTCCTAGAACTGCTCTCATTAATAAGCGGTCACAATGGCCATATAGTACTAGGGTCAGACAGTTGGCTGAAACCAGACTTAATCAGTAATGAAATCCTAAACTCAGATTGGAATGTATACCGCAGAGACAGGCTGGACAGTGAAGGGGGAGGCGTGTTTATAGCGATAAGAAGTGCAATAGTATCGAAGGAAATTGACGGAGATCCGAAATGTGAAATAATTTGGGTGAAGGTCACGGTTAAAGCAGGCTCAGACATGGTAACTGGATGTCTCTATAGGCCCCCTGGCTCAGCAGCTGTTGTGGCTGAGCACCTGAAGGATAATTTGGAAAATATTTCGAGTAGATTTCCCCACCATGTTAGAGTTCTGGGTGGAGATTTTAATTTGCCGGATATAGACTGGGAGACTCAAACGTTCATAACGGGTGGCAGGGACAAAGAATCCGGTGAAATTTTTTTAAGTGCTTTATCTGAAAACTATCTTGAGCTGTTAAACAGAGAACCGACTCGTAGCGATAATATATTAGACCTTCTGGTGACAAACAGACCCGAACTATTTGAAACAGTTAACGCAGAACAGGGAATCAGCGATCATAAAGCGGTTACTGCATTGATGCTTTCAGCCGTAAATAGAATAGATGAGTATGTGCCAAGCAAGATGGTAAGAGATGGAAAAGAGCCACCGTGGTACAACAACCGAATTAGAAAACTGCTGCGGAGGCAAAGGGAACTTCACAGCAAACATAAAAATAGCCGAAGCCTTGCAGACAAACAAAAATTACGCGAAGCGAAATGTAGTGTGGGGAGGGCTATGCGAGAGGCGTTCAATGAATTCGAAAGTAAAGTCCTATGTACTGACTTGGCAGAAAATCCTAAGAAATTTTGGCCTTATGTCAAAACAGTAGGTGGATCAAAACGAAATGTCCAGACACTCTGGGACCAAACTGGTACCGAAACAGAGGATAACAGACTAAAGGCCGAAATACTAAATGTCTTTTTCCAAAGCTATTTCACAGAGGAAGACTGCACTGTAGTTCTTTCTCTATATTGTCGTACAGATGACAAAATGGTATACATCGAAATAGACGACAGAGGGATAGAGAAACAATTAAAATCGCTCAAAAGAGGAAAGTCCGCTGGACCTGATGGGATACCAGTTCGATTTTACACAGAGTACGCGAAGGAACTTGTCCCCCCTACTTGCAGCGGTGTACCGTAGGTCTCTAGAAGAGCGTAGCGTTCCAAAGGATTGGAAAAGAGCACAGGTCATCCCCGTTTTCAAGAAGGGACGTCGAACAGATGTGCAGAACTATAGACCTATATCTCTAACGTCGATAAGTTATACAATTTTGGAACACGTATTATGTTCGAGTATAATGACTTTTCTAGAGACTAGAAATCTACTCTGTAGGAATCAGCATGGGTTTCGAAAAAGACGGTCGTGTGAGACCCAGCTCGCGCTATTCGTCCACGAGACTCAGAGGGCCATAGACACGGGTTCACAGGTAGATGCCGTGTTTCTTGACTTCCGCAAGGCGTTCGATACAGTTCCCCACAGTCGTTTAATGAACAAAGTAAGAGCATATGGACTATCAGACCAATTGTGTGATTGGATTGAAGAGTTCCTAGATAACAGAACACAGCATGTCATTCTCAATGGAGAGAAGTCTTCCGAAGTAAGAGTGATTTCAGGTGTGCCGCAGGGGAGTGCCATAGGACCGTTGCTATTCACAGTATACATAAATGACCTTGTAGATGACATCGTAAGTTCACTGAGGCTTTTTGCAGATGATGCTGTGATGTATCGAGAGGTTGTAACAACGGAAAATTGTACTGAAATGCAGGAGGATCTGCAGCGAATTGACGCATAGTGCAGGGAATGGCAGCTGAATCTCAATGTAGACAAGTGTAATGTGCTGCGAATACATAGAAAGATAGATCCCTTATCATTTAGCTACAAAATAGCAGGTCAGAAACTGGAAGCAGTTAATTCCATAAATTATCTGGGAGTACGCATTAGGAGTGATTTAAAATGGAATGATCATATAAAGTTGATCGTCGGTAAAGCAGATGCCAGACTGAGATTCATTGGAAGAATCCTAAGGAAGTGCAATCCGAAAACAAAGGAAGTAGGTTACAGTACGCTTGTTCGCCCACTGCTTGAATATTGCTCAGCAGTGTGGGATCCGTACTAGATAGGGTTGATAGAAGATATAGAGAAGATCAAGCGGAGAGCAGCGCGCTTCGTTACGGGATCATTTAGTAATCGCGAAAGCGTTACGGAGATGATAGATAAACTCCAGTGGAATACTCTGCAGGAGAGACGCTCAGTAGCTCGGTATGGGCTTTTGTTAACGTTTCGAGATCATACCTTCACCGAAGAGTCAAGCAGTATATTGCTCCCTCCTACGTATATCTCGCGAAGAGACTATGAGGATAAAATCAGAGAGATTAGAGCCAACACAGAAGCATACCGACAATCCTTTTTTCCACGAACAATACGAGACTGGAATAGAAGGGAGAACCGATAGAGGTACACAAGGTACCCTCCGCCACACACCGTCAGGTGGCTTGCGGAGTATGGATGTAGATGTAGATGTAGATGTAGATGTAGATGTAGTATAATTTATGTCTTGTTTGGTAAAATAAATGTTGTTAGTACACTAAATTTTGCCAACATTCTCAATCAATTAAATGGTCCAAACAAGTTACCTTTCATCTTCTCATGACATTTCAATCCCCAGTTTTCTCCTCCAACTGCGAAAACATTCTGTTGGCACTTACCTACATACGGAAAAGTGATCATCACAATAAAATAAGAGAAATCAGGGCTCGCACAAAAAATTTAAGTCCTCGTTTTTCCCGCGCGTCGTTCGAGAGTGGAATGGTAGAGAGACAGCTTGAAGGTGGTTCATTTGAACCCTCTGCCAGGCACTTACTGTGAATAACGGAGCGTGAATTAGGGTTGCAGTCATTTAAACAAAGGCATTTTTCTTAGCGGCTGGATCTTCTCGTGAAATTTCAATCGCCAACATTTTCCTCAGATTGTGGGTATATTTTATTAGCGCCCACCTACATAAGGAGAAATGATCATCACAATAAAATAAGAGAAATCAGAGCTCTCACGTAGAAATTTAAGTGCTCGTCATTCGAGGGTGGAACGTTAAAAAAATTGCTCGAAGATGGTTATATGAACCGTCTAGAGACTGGCGCTTAATTGTGAGGCTGCAGAGTAATCATGAAGATGTAGATGCACAGTCAAAACAGAGGATGCACAGAGCCCAGGACAGGTCTCCTGAGCGCCTTCCGACCTCCAATGGCGGTGGCAAATGAATCACTAGCGCTACACCCCTCAGTATGTAGACGATACATCCTGGTGCCACTGAACGCAGTCCTTGATAGTGTTGCATTTTTTCCGGCAATGTTTATTTGGTAAGATGGTAGTGCGTGTCGTTCATCACATTATCGCCGTTTGAAAGTGGTTTACAAAAACTTGATTGGTCAATTCTTGAGTATTTCTCATCAGTCTGGAACTTTTACCAGCTTGGATTAACGGAAGGGACAGACAAGATCCAATTATAAGTGGAGCGTTCAGTCACGGGATCCTTAGCAAGCACGAAAGCGTTAGTAGATGTTTAGCAAAACTCCAATGGCAGACGTTGCAAGAGAGGCGTTGTGAACCACGAAGAGATTTGGTGCTGAAATTCCGGGAGCTTACGTGGCATGTACATTATATGACATTTCCCGACGTGTATCTCACGAAATGACCACGATGAAGCAAATCAGATAAATTAGAGCTCGCAAGTGGACTGTGGATTTACACACAGCCGTTCTTCCGTCCCACCATTGGCGAGTGGAACAAGGAAGGGGCCGCGTGGGATTAGCCGAGCGATCTAAAGCTGGGTTTACACTAGCAAGTCGCTTGCAGAAGTTATTGCTGCAAGTGTTTACACAGCAGCGCAAGAATTAAGCAAGATTCTTCCGCAAGTTCTTTGGCAAGAAACTTGCATCAAAAACTTGCTGATACTGTTTACATATCCTTTCAGTACCATTACGAGTGTCAGCCTAAGTTTAAAATGACAAGTTGGCGGGTGAGATATGCTGCAGCTCTTGTAACTGTAATGAAAAACGTGAAAAAGAAAAAGGGAAGTATTTGGGTTAGAGAGTGGATAATGAGAAGATCGCAAAATGCTGCCTATAATAACCTTTTGCAAGAACTTAGTATTGAGTGCATGGATACTTTTGAAAACTTTTGTAGAATGTCCTCTAATGATCTGGAGTGTTTGTTGACGTTAATAGCGCCCGTCATATCAAAACGAGACACAAACTTCCGAACTTCTATTTCAGCAAAGCAACGTTTGCTAGTCACTCTACGATTTATAGCTACAAGTGAGCTACGAATTAAATAGGCCGTTCCATTTCTTCATGTGAAACATACAACCAAAAAAAGTTTGAATTTTGAAAACTTTTCTTTGTAGGAGACTCATACAAGTCCCTAATGTACTTGTTTCATATTCCCGTCAGCACAATTTCTTTGATCGTACCCGATGTGTGTAGAGCCATTTTTGACGTCTTTAAAAGGGAATATTATTTGAAGGTATGTGAAAACACACAATGAAATTAAATTTTTATTGAAATAAACTGCATTTTACAGAATACGCTTATAAAAATGTTTTTTTTTTCTTTTCTAATGCTCATAAAATGGAAAGTGACAAGCAAATTAAATAGAACACATCGTCTTTTTCTAGACTCCTAAAACAACAAGCGAGTGGATGCAGGTGGCAAAGGGCTTGTGTCTTCAAGTTATGATACTTCCTCTGTATTTCTTTCATCGATGTGTCGAACATCGACGAGATTTCATTTCATCTTCTTCATTCTATCCTTAAAGTCCCAGTTATGCACGTTCCATAATTCGGGGTAGCTCTCCACGGCTTCCATAAAATGTTCTGTATCCTGCTTCATCCATTCCCATTTCTCCTCCATTTCTGAAATTTGTTTGCATATAATACGTAAGATGGTTGCATAAAATTAAGTCACAACATTAAGTAAAATGTTAAATACGAGTGTTATGCAGGCGACATACTTACTATAACTTGCGATTCCTAATTGCAGGAAATAGAAATAAATCCTAAAAGCTGCAAGTTACTTGCAGATACTTATTGCGCGGTGTTCACACTGGAAGCGGAAAACTTACAGCAAGTCACTTCCGCAATGGATTGCTGTAGTCGCAAGTCGACTTGGCGATATGTTTACACTCGCAACTCGCGCTGCAAGTTCCTCCACACAAGTAAATTGCTGCAATAACTTGCTAGTGTAAACCGAGCATAAGGCGCTGCGGTCATGGACTGTGCCGCTGGTCCCGGTGGAGGTTCGAGTCTTCCCTCGGGCATGGGTGTGTGTGTTTGTCCTTAGGTTAAGTTAGGTTAAGTAGTGTGTAAGCTTAGGGACTGATGAGCCAGTTAAGACCCATAAGATTTCTTTAAAAAAAAAAAGTGCTCTCCGTTACACACTATAAGGTGGAACCCGCTGTCCATTACACCAACTCATACTATGCACTAGATCTGAAAAGTTTATAGCGATAACAAAAGAATCAGAAGAGGGTATTTATAACGGTGTAGTTTTTCAGAATATCGTTTGGTTGGGGGAAGTGACCCATTTCCTTAAACAGAATACTGGGAAGATCGGTAGATACAGCGGCTTTCAAATATCACAGTTTGAGCAATAAGAAAGAAACTCAAAAGCGTCGATTGGCTTCACAATTAAACTAAACACTTTAATCTACATCAGATATTATGTACTTGATTTTATCGCAGCGTTGACTGGAACTGAAACTTTTCTGATGACATCAAAAGACACAGAAGAGCGGCGGTACCCCTTTAATCTTATCACAGTAGTTTCCTTATTGAAGAAACAACTCTCCTTTGACTAAACTGACTGGAAGTTACTCTTACTTCTAAATCTGCGTAACATTCGTTTATCACTAATAGTTTATAAACTTTAAGGCGTTCAGGCAGATAGAGTATCTTTATTTGCCATCATTAAATAATGACTGATGTGGACACTGTCAACCTTGCAACTTTTTGCATTCAGATTTACATCTAAAACTACACACGTTGTTTGCAAACCACTGTGAATGGCTTGACAGACGGTGCTTAACTTGGTATCACATGGTATGTTGTGTAAGTGCTAACTGGTGTGTATGGAACGTGGGAAGATTGACTGCTTGGATGAATGAAGTCTTCCATTTGGTTCTACCATTTACTGACAATGTCATTAATTTATTTGCTTTTTATTTTTTTGAGTCATCAATGTTCTGACTGGTTTGATGCGGCCGCCGTGAACTCCTCTCCTGCGAAAACCTTTTCATCTCAAGAGTAGGCACTGCGTCGTCAATTATTTGTTCGATACATTCCAGTCTCTGTCTTCCACGACAGGGTTTACCCTCTATAGCCCCCTATAGTACGATAGGCGTTATTGTCTGACGTGTTAACATTCATCTGTTATCCTGGCACTTCTTCTTGTCAGTGTTTCTCACGTGTTCCTTTCTTCGCCGGTTCTACGGAGAACTTTTTCATTTCTTATCTCAATCACTCCTCCTAATTTTCAACATTCTTCTGAATCATTCATATGTAAGTTAAAAAGTGTGACGACAAAGGACGGCCCTGTCAACTCCTACTGTTATTCTTATCATTCCTGTACGAATAGTTGAGCCGACACGTACCTTGGTATTCTTATCAGCATACAAACACCGTATCGAACTTATTAAACGCCGAGGAATGCCATACTTTCCTAATATTTTCCACAACTTTGAACTCACCACGTGGTCGAAGATCTTTTCATAATCCATAACAGCAATATACTTTACTTTTACATTAGGTAGTTTATAGACGAAACACAATCATACATGATCGACCCGGTCTGAAACCAGTTTGTTCTTCTGTCAAAACGTTTACAGCCTAGATAACAAGCTATATGTACAAGACCTTGCACACCCAATATTGTTTAGCGAGTTCTGAGCACTTCGTAAGATACTTGGGAGGTAAATCTCTCCCCATGACTAGTAATTAATTGTAGCTGTACAACTCTCGTCAGTATATTGGTAGCTATTTTGTCCTTTGCTTAATGTAATGTATATAATTTCTATTCCTTGAATTGTAACTGCGGACAGTATTCCTGGAAGGTAAACTACATAATGAAATTTTTATTGAAAGGAAATAGACCTTAATATCCAGAAAAGATAACGTTAATATCTTTAATTCTTTTAGACGTTGCCGACATGATTTTCTGTTTATAATGCCTGCTTTTGTGCTCAGTGCCTTTTCTGCCATGAAGACACTTTTTATGTGCGAGTATAGCTGTCCAAAAGGATATTTCCGTTCGTCTAGTGGGAAAGAAAGAAGGGGTAGTGGGAAGACGGTAGTAGATGATTACTGATACAGTATTTTAATTTGCGTATTACGGAAGATAACTTTTATAGTTTAATACTGAAGTGCCCTACTTGTGGATTTATTGTCAGTTTCGTGCCCAGATGTATTCCCAGTTGTCTAATGCAATCGTATACGTTACGTTTTTCATTCACTGAGGAACTAACGTACGATTCGATTTTATGGCCCAGGGCGCAGACATTGCAACCATGAGTACTGTTTTTCTTTACAGCTCATCTTTAGTGGGACCTATCGTAAGATTTTTTTTTTTTTTTTGGTCATCAGCATGCCATTAAAACTGAAACACTACGTCAGATACCAAATAATGACATTTTACCTATTGTGCGTTTACAGCGTAAGATGAAAATTACACGATTATCTTTGCAGGTGATTTGGGACTGTGCAGCTTGTAAAACATAGTACACAGAACTGTCCCTACTGGAAACAACAACGGCTCTAACGTGGTTGCGCATCAAGTCAAACTGAGCTTTCATGACAACTGCAGGTGCATCATTCCAGTTCAACTCTCTGTGCTGGAGTTCATCAACCGTAGTGGCTGCCGTCTAACTACCTGTCAGTCTCTCGCCAACCCAAGACCGAATGGTCTGGCTTGCTGTAATTCATTAAATACTTCGGTTAATTTGTCTACTTTTACACTGACGAGTCAAAACATAATAACCACTGCCCACAGTGACGTTTGATGCCTTCTGGTGACGCTGTGGGCGCGTGACACGGTAGCAAAAGATGTAAGCGGAGCAGATACGAACGGGGTATTATGCCTGCGAAGATACGGGCTGCAAATGGGGAAATCCATAAAGATAAGCGACTTTGACAAAGGGAGATTATTATTACGCAGAGCCTATGAACGAGTATCTAGAAAGCGGCGAAGTTGGTCGAATGTTCATGTGCTACTGTCATCAGCATCTACAGAAAGAGGCAGAAGGGCAGTGAAACGACCTCAAGGCACAAAGTGATTGGACGTCCACGACTCGTCAAAGAAAGTGGGGTTCTCAGGCTTGTTAGCTCTGTAGAGTAGGACAGAGGGTGATTTGTGGCGTTCCTGCCAAAAAAGAACGATGCTGGCGCACGCACAAGTGTTTCGGAACACATCGTACATCGCACATTGTTGAACACACAGCTCCGCAGCAGACCACCCTTACGTGTCCACACGTTAACCCAACGACATCGTCAGTTACGCCTGTAGTGAGCACAGGACATCGGAATTCGACCGTCGATCAACGGAAAAGTGTCGGCTGGGTCGTCTCCACAAAAGCCGTCATCGAGGTGAACGGCGGCTCGAAACGTGCAACGCACCACGGACGCAGGCTGGTGGGAGCAGTATTATGCTATGGGAGACACTCTCCTGCGCTCGCATGGGACCTGCGGTAGTAATCGAAGACAAACTCACAGCTGCGAATCACCGGCATCCCTTCATGCTTGATGTCTTTCCCGACGGCGATGCCATCTTTCAGCAGCATAACTATCCGCGTCTCGGAGCCAGAACCATGCTACTGCGGTTTCAGGAGCACTATAGTGAACTCACGTTAATGTCTTGCCAGCAAATTCACATGATGTAATTCCTACGGGATCGATCTGGCTCTCTATAGGGCGGCACGACCGCGTACGCAGATCAGCGTCCCTTTATTTACGCCCCCGGAAGTAGACAACATTCCATTAGAACTACTGACAGCGTTGGGAGAGCCAGGCCTAACAAAACGCTACCATCTAGTGAGCAAGATGTATGAGACAGGGGAAATACCCTCAGACTTCAAGAAGAATATAATAATTCCAATCCCAAAGAAAGCAGGGTTTGACAGATGTGAAAATTACCGAACTATCAGTTTAATAAGTCACGGCTGCAAAATACTGACACCATTTCTTTACACACGAATGGGAAAAACTGGTAGAAGTCTACTTCGGGGAAGATCAGTTTGGATTTCGTAGAAATGTTAGAACACGTGAGGCAATACTGACCCTACTACTTATCTTAGAAAATAGATTAAGGAAAGGCAAACCTACGTTACTAGCATTTGTAGACTTAGAGAAAGCTTTTGACAATGTTGACTGGAATACTCTCTTTCAAATTCTGAAGGTGGCAGGAGTAAAATACAGGGAGCGAAAGGCCATTTGCAATTTGTACAGAAACAAGATGGCAGTTATAAGAGTCGAAGGAAATGAAAGGGAAGCAGTGGTTGGGAAGGGAGTGAGACAGCTTTGTAGCTTATCCCCGATGTTATTCAATCTGTATATTGAGCAAGCAGTAAAGGAAACAAAAGAAAAATTCGGAGTAGGTATTAAAATACATGGAGAAGGAATAAAAATTTTGAGGTTCGCCGATGACATTGTAATTCTGTCAGAGACAGCAAAGGACCTGGAAGAGCAGCTGAACGAAATGGACAGTGTCTTGAAAGGAGGATATAAGATGAACATCAACAAAAGCAAAACGAGGATAATGGAATGTAGTCGAATTAAATCTGGCGATGCTGAGACAATTAGATTAGGACATGAGACACTTAAAGTAGTAAACAAGTTTTGCTATTTGGGGAGCAAAATAACATGATAGTCGAAGTAGAGAGAATATAAAATGTAGACTGGCAATGCCAAAGAAAGCGTTTCTGAAGAAGAGGAATTTGTTAACTTCAAGTATAGATTTAAGTGTCAGGAGGTCTTTTCTGAAAATACTTGCATGGAGTGTAGCCATGTACGGAAGTGAAGCATGGGCGATAAATAGTTTTGACAAGAAGAGAATAGAAGCTTTCGAAATGTGGTGCTACAGAAGAATGCTGAAGATTAGATGGGTAGATCACATAACTAATGAGGAGGTACTGAATAGAATTGGGGAGAAGAGAAATTTGTGGCACAACTTGACTAGAAGAAGGGATCGATTGGTAGGACATATTCTGAGGCATCAAGGGATCACCAATTTAGCATTGGAGGGCAACGCGGAGGATAAAGATCGTAGAGGATGACTCTAAACAGATTCAGAAGGATGTAGGTTGCATTAGTTACTGGGAGATGAAGAAGCTTGCACAGGATAGAGTAGCATGGAGAGCTGCATCAAACCTGTCTCTGGAATGAAGACCACAACAACAACAACAACGTGACCTATGCGTAGGCATGTATTGCCACATATCTGCATAAACTTACCAACAAACTGTCGGCTCCCTGATACGCAGAATTACTGTTGTACTTCGTCTCAAAAGTGTAAAAACAAGCTATTAAGCAGGTGGTCATAATGTTTTGGCTTGTCAGTGTGTGTCCCAGCATTTATCGTATAATTTCACAGGTACGCCACCGATACCCGATATTTTATGCTTTGGCTCCGTCTTTATAAAATTTTTCACGTCCTGTCCGGTGAATGATTCCTTTATTTCTCAGGAGTGATGTGCCAATAAGGTATTATCTGCAGCCACCCACTTTATGCTAGTGCCTACTTTCTCTGCTAGACAAATGATGATGCTACGTAAGTTTTGGAAGTTCTACACTATTTACTGTTTAATGTCTGGATGCTCATAATATGCAATCTCTCGGTCGTTAGTGATTCTGTCTAGAAGCGTCCCTTTCGCTCACCTACTTCGTTAATCAGACAATTAACTTGTGTTGGCGCTTAAATTGTTCTTGTGCTTCCCTGGCTCTAATTTGAAAGCCTCTTCAAGTCCGTTTATTAATGCAATGATTTACGCCGCGCACGCTCTGATGGCAACGGTATTTCTCACAACCCCTTCCGAGTTGCTGTAGAGTTGAAAAAAACCGAAGAAATAAAATTATTTATTTTTTTTCGCCCATATTGACTCTCCTTTGCGCATGCCTTTGACACGTCCCCATAGAAAAATTAATGAATTACTGTGCTGATAAACATCCTATGTTATTTGATTTTCAAACAGCTGAGCAAAACTGAACGTACTCAAGACATTCACTAAACTGACACACAATATTTTTAGCGCAACGCAATCTGACTTTCAGTAATCACTACAAAAGAATGGTCCTGACTAACAATAACGTATACCTTTCATCACTTCTTACCTCACAAAAATCTTCGTTACTCGAACTACTGCAATACAGCGAGTGCCAATACTGCCAGCTAAATAAAAGATCAAACTAATGAAGGCACTAACTACTGATAGGCGTAGTTAGCAAATGAAAGATTTTGATAGAGAACAAACAATGTATTTTATTTACCTTAATAGTATTCAAAAGTCGTAAAATGTATAGCAGTTCATGACATCCAGTCTTAGAAATTTACTGTCTCTGATGGACACACGTCCAGATCATCCGCTCTCAAAACTCCGCCATTTCTTTCCCCACATCCGCCACTGCTGGCGGCTCACCTAGAACTGCGCAACGCTACGCGCTTTTAACATCCGACTGCCCAACACCACAATAGCAAATTCCAACAATGCCACCCACATCCTTCACACAGCACAGTCAGTGATTTTCATATAGAGCGCTACGTGGCGTTACCATTAGCAGAATAATTTTCTGGTTTAGCCAGTAGTAATTAACATTCAATAATACTGTTACATTTGGGAATATTCCCTGGATCCGCCCCCACATCAAACGAATGTCTGTTTCCATCGCTTCATTCCTCAACTTGTCACAATTTTACTTCGATTGCACTCTACCACCGAAAACGTCATGTACCCGGTGATGTAAGCCAAAATTCATTCGACAACATACTTCCCTAAAAATCATTGAACCCAAGTGTTATTTCAAAATTAGCTCGTAAGGTATTGCATAGGTTCTGAACCCTTCTCTTTCGTTTGTGACGTATACTACAATACAGGTCTAAGCCACATTTACTTTAATAATTGGGAATTGAGCCTTGCATCTAGTTATTGCGATTGCATTATGTAAATGCTGTTATAAGCAATGACCAAGGAAAAAACAACCTCATGACGATAAGCGTCCGTAGCTACGTCTCCCTAAAGTATCTATTTTAGCACCACAAAATATACTGTGCCACTGACTACCATTGTAAATATTCCTCACCGTAATGGTTTGACAGTAAATAGTATTTGTCACTAACATTTTTATATTTGTTACTACTAATGAACTGACTGACTCACTTTAATAAAGAAATTCTGTATAATGTAATAATTAGTGAAATAATATACTGTGCCACTGACTATCATTGTAAATATTTCTAATCATAATGATTTAACAGTGCACTGTCGCACACCTTTCCTTTATAACATGACTTGAATGACGTCTTTGTTGGTTCGTAACCAAGCCAGTAAGAAAAGCAATCATTTATTTTACACCTACTTGTTTCAAAGGTAACATTCCGAGCACAGCTACAGTCGACAGAGAGACGCGACAGGGACAGCAACATGTTGTTGCCGTACCCTGCGACAGACTCTACAGTGTGTAACTCCATTCCGAAGACGACTGTTGTCGGCGAAAACATGTTGACTAATGAAACTGTGCGTTTACTTTTTGAAGAGGAGGAATATGATGATTTGTTTTTGTACCAATATATAAAGAGGGGACGCCCTGTTAACTCGATATTCAAGGAAGGGCCGGCCGGTGTGGCCATGCGGTTCTAGGCGCTTCAGTCTGGAACAGCGTGACCGCTACGGTCGCAGGTTCGAATCCTGCCTCGGGCATGGATGTGTGTGATGTCCGTAGGTTATTTAGGTTTAAGTAGTTCTAAGTTCTAGGGGACTGATGACCACAGATGTGAAGTCCCATAGTGCTCAGAGCCGTTTGAACCATTTCAAGGAACGACGCTAGAAAGGTTTCTACATGTTAGAAAAACATTTACGAAGTGACGAAGAAAAATTAAGATCTTATTGCAGATTAAATAAAAACCAACCGATCCCTTCTTCTAGTCAAGTTGTGCCACAAACTCCTCCCCGGTTCTATTCACTACCTCCTCATTAGTTATGTGATCTACCCATCTAATCTTCAGCATTCTTCTGTAGCACCACATTTCGAAAGATTCTATTCTCTTCTTGTCCAAACTATTTATCGACCACGCTTCACTTCCACACATGGCTACACTTCATGCAAGTACTTTCAGAAAAGACTTCCTGACACTTAAATCTATACTCGATGTTAAAAAATTCCTCTTCTTCAGAAACGCTTTCCTTGCCATTGCCAGTCTACATTTTATATTCTCTCTACTTCGACCATCATTAGTTATTTTGCTTCCCAAATAGCAAAACTCATTTACTACTTTAAGAGTCTCATTTCCTATTCTAATTCCCTCAGCATCACCTGATTTAATTCGGCTACATTCCATTATCTTCGTTTTGTTTTTGTTGATGTTCATCTTATACCCTCCTTTCAAGACACTGTCCATTCCATTCAACTGCTCTTCCAACTCCATTGCTGTCTCTGACAGAATTAAATGTCATCGGCGAACCTCAAAATTTTTATTTCTTCTCCATGTATTTTAATACCTACTCCGAATTTTTCTTTTGTTTCCTTTAGTGCTTGCTCAATATACAGATTGAATAACATCGGGGATAGGCTACAAACCTGTCTCACTCCCTTCCCAACCACTGCTTCCCTTTCATTTCCCTCGACTCTTATAACTGCCATCTGGTTTCTATAAAAATTGTAAATGGCCCTTCGCTCCCTGTATTTTACTCCTGCCAACTTCAGAATTTTAAAGAGAGTATTCCAGTCAACATTGTCAATAGCTTTTTCCTAAGTCTGCAAATGCTAGAAACGTAGGTTTGCTTTCCTTAATCTAGCTTCTGAGACAAGTCGTAGGGTCAGTATTGCCTCACGTCTACCAATATTTCTACGGAATTCAAACTCATCTTCCCTGAGGTCTGCTACTACCAGTTTTTCCATTCGTGTGTAAGGAATTCGTGTTAGTATTTTGCAGCTGTGACTTATTAAACTGATAGTTCGGTAATTTTCACATCTGTCAACACCTGCTTTCTTTGGGATTGGAATTATTATATTCTTCTTGCAGTCTGAGGGTATTTCATACATCTTGCTCACCAGATGGTAGAGTTTTGTCAGGACTGGCTCTCCCAAGGCTGTCAGTAGTTCTAATGGAATGTTGTCTACTCCCGGGGCCTTGTTTCGACTCAGGTCTTTCAGTGCCCTTCAAATGGTTCAAATGGCTCTGAGTACTATGGGACTTAACTTCTGAGGTAATCAGTCCCCTAGAAATTAGAACTACTTGAACCTAATTAACCTAAGGACAACACACGCACACATGCCCGAGGCAGCATTCGAACCTGCGACCGTGGCGTTCAGTGCTCTGTCAAACTCTTCACGCAGTATCATATCTCTCATTTCATCTTCATCTACATCCTCTTCTATTTCCATAATATTGTCCTCAAGTACATCGCCCTTGTACAGACCCTCTATATACTCCTTCCACCTTTCTGCTCTCCCTTCTTTGCTTAGAACTGGGTTTCCATCTGTGCTCTTGATATTCATGCAAGTTGTTCTCTTTTCTCCAAAAGTCTCTTTAATTTTCTTGTAGGCAGTATCTATCTTACCCCTCGTGAGATAAGCCTCTACATCCTTCCATTTGTACTCTAGCCATACCTGCTTAGCCATTTTGCACTTCGTATCGATCTTATTTTTGAAACGTTTGTATTCCTTTTACCCTGCTTCATTTACTGTATTTTTATATTTTCTCCTTTCATCAATTAAATTCAATATTTCTGCTGTTCCGAAGGATTTCTACTAGCCTTTGTCTTTTTACCTACTTGATCCTCTGCTGCCTTAACTACTTCATCCCTCTAAGCTACCCATTCTTCTTCTACTGTATTTCTTTCCCCCATTCCTGTCAATTATTCCCTTATGCTCTCCCTGAAACTCTGTACAACCTCTGGTTTAATCAGTTTATCCAGGTCCCATCTCCTTAAATTCCCACCTTTTTGCAGTTTCTTCAGTTTTAATCTACAGTTTATAACCTCACGTGTTCCAATATTTCTACGGAATCCAAACTGATCTTCCCCGAGGTCGACCCTGGAAATCTCTTACAATTTAAAACCTGGTTCCTAAATCTCTGTCTTACTATTATATAATCTATCTCATACCTTCTAGTATCTCCAGGCTTCTTCCAGGTAAACAACCTTCTTTCATTATTCTTGAACCAAGTGATAGCTATGATTAAGTTATGCTCTGTGCAAAATTCTACCAGGCGGCTTCCTCTTTCATTTCTTACTCCCAATCCATATTCACCTACTACGTTTCCTTCTCCCCCTTTTCCTACTACCGAATTCCAGTCACCCACAACTATTAAATTTTTGTTTCCCTTCACTATCTGAATAATTTGCTTTATCTCATCATACATCTCATCAATTTATTCGTCATCTGCAGAGCTAGTTGGCATATAAACTTGTACTACTGTAGTAGGCGTGGGTTTTGTGTCTATCTTGGCCACAATAATGCGTTCACAATGCTGTTTGTAGTAGCTTACCCGCACTCCTATTTTTTTATTCATTATTAAACCTACTTCTGTATTACCCATATTTGATTTTCTGTTTATAACCCTGTGTTCACCTGACCAAAAGTCTTGTTCCTCCTGCCACCGAAATTCACTAATTCCCATGATATCTAACTTTAACTATCCATTTCCCTTTTTATATTTGTGGTAGGGAGCGCAAAACATCTCCGACGTGATTACAAAATGAATGTATTTCAATATGATGTTTTTGTGTTATTTTATTCAACAATGTCTGCCGACTGTCATCCCTCTTTTTTAAAGTAATTGAGAATTGTATCGTCTTTTTTGTTTTGGCGTCGTCGTTTAGTATTAGAGCTTCAGTACTTGTTGTAGGTTGGCGGTCAGTAAGAGTTTCATTCGCAGCTCATTCCTCATTCACCTCCCTGTAAGCGAGAATACTCTCACCCCCAGATTGCTCAGCAGTATCATCTCCGTCTACCCTGTCTTTTACCACGTTAGTGCCGCCAGTTCTATGCTGAGATACGGTCTCAAGAAAACTCAGCTGTTTATATGTTGTCCATTTAGAGTTCTTACGTGCAGCAGATCCTGTTCCTGATTTATTGTTGCGCTTGAATCTATTGTAGGAGTCTTTAATGTGTTTCCACCGTCTTTTACAATCCTCACGTGTCATGAAAATTATGACATGCATTTTACATGTTAGCATTCAAATACTAATCACAGTTTCTTACATATGTCGTTAACAATTACAAAACACATATTGTCTATATAAATAATGATAAGGAATTCTTTTTTTCCCTTTTTTACAGTTTCATGGCCACAGAGGAAACGTTTAAGTCTTTGTCATATGTCTATCGCATATCAGATGGCTATATCTTCCGGATCGTTAGAAAAATTTTGAACGTATGGAGAACAAAACTGACGCCAATAGCCTTGCCCTCGCCTAATGAAAATACTTTAAAGCACGTTGAACAAGGTTTCTGGCAGAAATGGAACATACCAAACTGTGTGTGTAGTGTTGATGGCAAACATGTGCCCATAAAAACACCAAAAAACAGCAGATCTTTTTTTTTCAACTATAAAAATTACTTTTCCGTTGTTATGCTTGAAATAGCTGACAACAATTACAAATTCATTGTTATAGATGTTGGTTCTTATGGCAAAGAAGGTGACAGCCGTATTTTTCAAAAATCCGAGATGGGGAAAAAGGTTGCCACAAACAATTTCAATTTTCCTCCATCTAAATGCCTTCCCAACACTGATATTTTAATGCCGCACTTCATAATCGGCGATGAAGCATTTGCACTTAGTAATTACGTGATGAAGCCATACTCTCGAAGAGTTGCACTATTGGATCGGGAAAAAGGAATTTTTAACTACCGTTTGTGTCATGCTCGTCGAGTAGTAGAAAATTCCTTTGTGTTATTGTCTCAAGTATTTAGAGTGTTTTATACACCAGTTGCAATTTTACCAGAATCAGTTGATGACCTGATTATAACAGGCTGTTGCCTTCATATTATTCTGCGAGATGCTTATCTTGAAGATCAACCAATTCCCTTCTATCAATGTGAAACACCGACTCAATCAACAAGTATGATATAATTGGTGCATAACGGAGGTTTTACAGACAGTGTTGGACTTGAGGTGAGGGACAAGCTTAAATGGTTATTTTGTAGTACACAGGCGGAAAGAGATGGGGCCCCTCCACGCCCGCACCAACGTGGTGACCAAACCAAAAGCTCTACTGTCACCTCTGTAAACATGTTAGTTATCTAGTAAGTGGATCACAGGATGCTGGGCTGTGATGTTATCCATGCGTCTGGGTAAGACTGCACATTAACATGGTCCATCAGGTGATAGACAGTGGACGATACATGAGTGAGGGTAGCGATTTGAAGAGCAGAGGGAAAAGAGTGGCTCATGCCGTGGCAAAAAAACCTCTGCGACAGTGGGATGGGTAGTAAGAGCAGTAGTGGCTTACTAGCTGCAATAGTTCATGCAAGGTACACAGGGCGGAGTACCATGGCAGAATAATGCTGTAAATAATGGTAATTGATCATCATTGAACTTCCGTAGTTAATTTGAATACTATTTACAAGAAACATACATAACGATATGTATATATTTTTTATTTACGAAAATAATTTGATTATGTATAACGCTTGTACATACTTATATAAATGCGGGTACTTGGCAAATAAGATGTGTAGTTAAATAAATAATACTCACTGTTTTTAGTGAGCTCCTTCCCTACATCTTTCCATATATTGTCCTTCGCAAGTGTATTTTTGTACGCATCTAATTTGACGTCATATAGCTGGGGGTTGACACAGACCAAACTGATCAGTTTCTCGTCTTCTTCGCAAGTAAAATCCATATTTAGGCTCGGCGACACGCGACTCTACTGGTCTGGGAGCAGCAGTGTCGCCCATCACGTGCGCGACAGGCACAGGCGTGACGTGCAGAGCGACACTTGCCACGCCCTGCGAACCAGCTCACATAAGAAACAACAGAAACCAGTAGTGTCGCTGTCACCGGGTGACACTTCTCTCTGTCGCCTGTCGCTGTCGCCTGTCGCTGTCACTGCACTCAGAATGTTACCTTAGTGTGCTAGAACTACAAGGTGCATTCAAGATCTAAGGCCTCCGATTTTTTTTCTCTGGACTGAAAAGAGATAGAAACATGCGCATTGTTTTAAAATTAGGCCGTGTTCATTGTCAATACGCCCCAGAGATGGCAGCACCATATAGCAGATGGAATTTTACCACCAGCAGCGAGAATGAGAACTGTTTTAAATGCTTAAAATGGCGACGTTTTCCTTACATGAACAACGTGCAATCATTCGTTTTCTGAATTTGCGTGGTGTGAAACCAATTTAAATTCATCAACAGTTGAAGGAGACATGTGACGATGGAGTTATGGATGTGTCGAACGTGCGTTCGTGGGTGGGACTGTTTAATGGAGGCAGAACATCGTGTGACAACAAACCGAAACAACCTCGGGCTCGCACAAGCCAGTCTGACGACATGATCGAGAAAGTGGAGAGAATTGTTTTGGGGGATCGCCGAATGACTGTTGAACAGATCGCCTCCATAGTTGGCATTTCTGTGGGTTCTGTGCACACAATCCTGCATGACGACCTGAAAATGCGAAAAGTGTCATCCAGGTGGGTGCCACGAATGCTGACGGATGACCACATGGCTGCCCGTGTGGCATGTTGCCAAGCAATGTTGACGCGCAACGACAGCATGAATGGGACGTTCTTTTCGTCGGTTGTGACAATGGATGAGACGTGGATGCCATTTTTAAATCCAGAAACAAAGCGCCAGTCAGCTCAATGGAAGCACACAGATTCACCGCCACCAAAAAAATTTCGGGTAACCGCCAGTGCTGAAAAAATGATGGTGTCCATGTTCTGGGACAACGAGGGCGTAATCCTTACCCATTGCGTTCCAAAGGGCACTACGGTAACAGGTGGATCCTACGAAAATGTTTTGAAGAACAAATTCCTTCCTGCACTGCAACAAAAACGTCCGGGAAGGGCTGCGCGTGTGCTGTTTCACCAAGACAACGCACCCGCACATCGAGCTAACGTTACGCAACAGTTTCTTCGTGAAGACAACTTTGAAGTGATTCCTCATGCTCCCTACTCACCTGACCTGGCTCCTAGTGACTTTTGGCTTTTTCCAACAATGAAAGACACTCTCCATGGCCGCACATTCACCAGCCGTGCTGCTATTGCCTCAGCGATTTTCCAGTGGTCAAAACAGACTCCTAAAGAAGCCTTCGCCGCTGCCATGGAATCATGGCGTCAGCGTTGTGAAAAATGTGTACGTCTGCAGGACGATTAAGTCGAGAAGTAACGCCAGTTTCATCGATTTCGGGTGAGTAGTTAATTAGAAAAAAAATCGGAGGCCTTAGAACTTGAATGCACATCGTAATGTGTGTGTGAAATCTTATGGGACTTAACTGCTAAGGTCATCGGTCCCTAAGCTTACATTCTCTCTCTCTCTCTCTCTCTCTCTCTCTCTCTCTCTCTCTCTCTCTCTCTATTCGTTTAGTCGGTTCTGACTCTTCGTGACCCCATGAACCAAATCACGCCACTTTTTCCTGTCTTGCACTTTCTCCCGTAGGCCTTCCAGGTTGGAACCCATTGCTTGTGATGCCATCGATCCATCTCATCTTCTGACGTCCTCTCTTCTAGTTCCTTCAATCTTCCCCAGCATTTAGGGTTTTTTCCAGCGTGACATGCCTTTGCATTGTGTGTCCAAAGTAGGTCAGTTTTTGTTTTAACATTAGACCTTCCAGGGAGAAATCTGGTTTTATTTGATCCAATATTGATCTGTTGGTTCTCTCTGCAGTCCATGGAACTCTAAGAAGTTTCCTCCAACACCACAATTCTAAGGAGTCAATTCTTCGCCGTTCAGCCTTTCTAATGGTCCAGGTCTCACATCCATACATCACAACTGGAAAGACCATAGGCCTCACAATACGGATCTTTGTTGCTAGTGTTATATCTCTGGACCTTATAACCTTCTCAAGGTTTGACATCGTCTGTCTACCGAGCAACAGGCGTCTCCGGATTTCATGGCTGCAGTCGCCATCATCAGAGATCTGGGAACCGAGATAACTGAATGTGGTCACTACCTCCATGGTTTCTTCTGCTATATCTCACGAATTGGTAGGTGTAGTTGCCATAATTTTCGTTTTCTTCACATTCAGCCTAAGACACACTACTTAACCTAAATTATCCTAAGGACTAACACACCCATGCCCGAGGGAGGACTCGAACCTCCGCTGGGATCAGCCGCACAGTCCATGACGTGCTAGAACTGCTGTAAATTCGTCGTCACTTGTCACAGGGCCATTACAACCACGAAATGAAAGCATTAAATAACAGTTTAAGTTAAAAATCTATTTCATAATTAATAATACATTATACAGTCGTACAGACCTGGAAGATGCATCTTATAAGAACGTAGGAGTCAGAGAAAGAGTTGCGGAGAAAGAATGTTAATTAGAGAGACGATGAATTGTAAGAGTAACATATATAAATGTACTGTTTCGTAGAATAGTGTATCAAGTCTCTGTTGTCACTGGTTCTCTCCAAACTAATATTTCGTAGCATTAACTATCTTATATTCCATGTCCATTGATTTTATTTTTCACTAGTAATTACATTACACAGAGTTTCTTTTATTATGGGGAGGTTTACTACCTTTTGGTTAAGAAAATCGATTTTTTAAATTGCATTTTTGGATCAATAAAAGTGTTTAGAATCCACCGCTGAAACGATTTTTCCGAATACGGAACGGAAATGTTTGTTATTCGCGGTTGAACAAAAAAATTCACCTGCCTGAAATCGGCCTTTTTCACACACCGGTGTTTTTCTTTCGGAGGACGAGTTACTGTACCGGTGCTTGGGAGGGAACACATAAAATTCAAGTGAAAGGTTGAACGTGTGTGTTTGGAAGTTAGCCCCCAAGCATTTGCCTTCTGGTGCGAAGACTGTGGAGACTGCAACTTTCCTGGCAGTGAGCAGCTTCAACGAAGGGTATTCAGCAATTCTGAAGACTATGACAACGATTGGACGTCACCCTGGGACTCTATTCGACGCAGTTCGCCAAGCATTCGGACGACCACCGGATTCAGGCGGCCGAAAACCGCTTGTCACCGGCCGTACGAGCGGCTCTGGAGCACCGCAGGATGGTCCAGATCAGGCAGAACCCCCTCGATGAGAAAGACGAAGCACAAATTTATGGACCAGGAATAGCAGGTTGAACGTAAGTTGCATAATATTGCATTTATATGTAGTCAAAACTTCGAATGCGTTTTTCTCGAAATGACTTTTTTTTATCGCGCGGTATGGTAACTTCAGATCTACTGAACCGATTGGCATGATTCTTTGTTTCTGACGAAGCTACCTAAACTGTCTAGGAGTTGTACCACTTTTATTCCGAGCCATCAACTATAAATATTTATACTTGGCCGACGAAGTGGAAAAATCGATGGGAAAACCATATTTTTTTTTCAAATAGCCGCCATTTTGTTTCCTATGGTCCAAATAACTTAAACGAGGTACAACTCCTAAATAATCTTACATACTTCGCTAACGTCAACTCAATTTTCATATCAGACGATCCGGCAGACCTGTGACATACCGCGAGTGGAGGTCTACATCGAAATTTTGTTTCGTTCCAGCGGCTCTTCCGCCTTTGCTCTTTGACATTTCGGACCTAAAAAATTCCAGTTTGTAGAGAAAATATCAATAAAAATTTTGACCAATTTTGACACTGATCTCTATAACACTTCCAGACGAAAAAAGTCTCAAAGAATATGCTTCTTTCGAGCCAAAGATAGTAAACCTCCCCTTACAGTCACTCAGTTCATTAATTCGTAACAAATACTAAAATTTCCGTGACAAACACATAAGGGGATGCTATATGGCACCCTGGAATGGCCATGCACACATTTGAATACTGTATGTTCCACTGGCGTTGCTGTTTTTATAACACCCGCATCACATAAATAGTATCTCACGCTTTGTGTTCACATTCACTGTATTTCAGGCTACAATCATTGTTCACAGACTTTTACACAGAACACCTATTGTAGGGAAGCAGCCTACTCACGCCGTATAATATTCTCATCAGTCTATCCATTGTGTGCCAGCCTAGTCCGCTGTAACTAGCTCTGATGTCATAAATGTTGCGCAATACTTTAAAATCAAGTAAATAACCTGAAACGGTTCTAGCATGTCAGGAGTAATACTACATTAATATGTGTTCAATGTCAGTTCGATAACTTTAACCATTTTCGAAATTTGGACGTTTTTCTGTAAAAATCATTGGCGCAACAGAAAAGAGCTAGAGACTTAAAAATTTATATTTAGATTCCTTTTTCATAGTAATTTAGTAGGAACAGTACTTTGGATCCCACAAATTAAGATTTTAGTTGAAATTCAATATTTTCTGGTTTTTGTCTTAAAAATTAAGGAAGCAAGATAGATTAAGTAGGCTAATAAATAAGGCTAGGATGTTTAAATTTAAGCAGAATGGAGATCCGCTATAATCATAAAGATGTGAGAAGTTTAAATTGAATAACTATAAAACTATAGCGATAGCGTATCTCCAAAGGGCAAGTTCAGAGCTCATCTACTGCGTGTATTGTAATTAAATTAATTCTCTCGCCCAAAATATTTTACTTAGCCACGTCAGACTTTTATTGTGATTACTTACCTGTGTGCTGAATGCACATTTAAATTGAGAGCTTCATTGGCCATCAGCAAAGGAAGCAATGATTTATTCAATAACTTAAAGTGGTGCATTACAAGCCCAGCGGCTAGTCGGGAGAGCCGATTTGATCAGGCGTTCCCTTAGCCGTCCGCACCGCGGCTTTATATATAAGAACGCTGCGCGAGAGAGTAAGGCCCCAGTTCTTTCCAGACGCAGATTAGCACACCATCTGTGCCGGGAGTCGCGTCGCGTCGGTATCATTGCTATAAACAGCCTCGGGTGCCGTATTAAGTTACTCGGGATACGCGCAACCATGAAATCATTTTCGAGTGAAGTGTTAATTCTGGGATGACTTTAATTATCTATCTTCAGTTTGCGTATGTCGTATTTTCACGTGCCGCCGCGGGGCAGACATTCTACCATCATTTAGCGTGGCGTTTGATGAACATTATCATCAAATTATGGCGAGCATTCATTTAAACATTTAATTTGGACAGTTATAGTTGCATCAGCGCATTAGACTCTGAACTGCTCTGTCAGTCAGGTTGTGTGGACTCTTTTTTTTTTTTTCATCTGTGACTTTCAGAATACAGAGAACTTTTTTTTTACGATCGTTTTTGATTATGAATCCCAGACAATCTCCTAATTCCTCAGAGCTATAAGCTGTAGCTATAAGTGTATTTCTCAGATGAAGTGGGCACTAGGAATTCTAATTACAGGCTTCACGTTTTGCTAATCACTTTCTGGTTGCCAAAATTGTAGTCAGAGAGCCAGTGTTGAGAACGGCAAAACAACAGCATAAATGATAGGAACATTTTAACAACAATTACTTCCACCTGCCACCCTACATATGGTTAAATGGCCGGGAAATGCATTCTTTACTGCATCTATTCTACATTACATTCTAAATATAATTAACAAAAATACCCACCTGCCGCCCCACAAATGGTGCATCAGCTGGGAAACAAACTGAGTAAAAGTGAAAGTGGTTTTTAAATATTCGGATTCGGAAGTGAAATGCGACACGCAACTGAGTAATAGAACAGCGATAGTGTTACATGTGTATGTGGACGACGCAATTGGATTAACAACGCATCTGGATTGATGGAGCTGGCACTGAGTCTAGCGGCGCTGCCGGCATCGCGAGAAGCCAGTTTCGCCTCACCGCAGTCGTCCGCCGGAGCAAACGGAGCCGCGCCTGCAGTTGCGGGCCACGCAAACACACAACAGCCGTCGGAGTGCCGTCTGCAGTTCAGCGCGCCGCGTCGTAACAGTAATCCTGGTACGCCGCGCCGGCAACGCCATACGTCGTGCAGAAAGAACTAAGTTAAGTGAAAAGCTGTTAAAAATTTTACTAACCTGCACTAAAAGACTGTCGGCGATGGAACCGCTAAAAGAAACTGAGGTTAAACTTTAATCAGAACCTATGTCTCTTGAGGGAACTGTAAATCCAGACAACGGTTCAAGTGTAAATATGCATGAAAATAGTAATGTTAAAGTGAAATATGAAGTATTGTCTCCTGACAATAGTGTGAAAAGGGGCAATGATTCAATAATAGAGACCCCTGTAGTAAAGCAGAAATTAGAAATTGTTAATTTATTGGATGATAGTTTATCTGATGAGTTAAAAACGAAACAGTCATCAGAGGTGGTAGAGTTTAAGAAGGAGAAGTTAGATATGACTGATCAATCAGATGTTTCATTTAGTTTTGATGATTCTGGTGTTGGAGCTAGTTTTCTGTCACCTGAGTGTGATAAAAAGCCAGCTAGTGAGCAACCCAAAGATACTGGGGCTATTGATTTAAATGTTATATTACAAGCAATAGCTGCCAGTAATGAAAAATTGTCAGCCAGTAATGCATAAATGTCAGCCAGTAATGCTAGAATGAATGCTGAATTAAAATCTGATATAATTGAGGTAAATAACAGAATTGTGGCCAGCCAAACCAATTTTAATAAACGATTGGAGAAAATGGACAATACCTTCAAGGCTGGTTGCAATAAGTTGAAAGAGGATCTGGACAGTTTGAATTATAAAATTGATTACAACCATGAGGATTTTAAGAAAAAGGTTACTCAACAGTTATCTGAGATGTATAAAACAGTAAAATCCGAAGTTGCTGAGGTTCGCAAAGACTTCCAAATGGAAGATGCGAAGCTGGAGCACAAGTTAACAGAAAAGATCGAGGCGGAATCTGAACTGTGCTCAGATAGGTTCAAAGATGTTAATATAAAAGTAAACATATGTCAAGCAGAAGTAAATGCGATCAAAACTGATACTACTCATATTGTGCAAAGAGTAGATAATGTTGAAATGATAGTAGAAAATATTAGTACTAACATTGCTAACATTGAGAGTAAAGTAGCTTCAGTAACTTCTGGTAATGGTAGTATGCAACAAGTTGGAGCTGCAAACGCCGCTTTTATCGGGTGTCGGCAGTTCTTGCGGTTCGATCCGGATAAAAATATCCACCCACTAGATTTCTGGAACGATTTTGAAGATGTGATTCCTCCAACTTTGTCTGAATGAGAGAAAATCTCATTTATTAGAAGCCATTTAGCAAGTGACGCCATGCTTTGGTCAGCTGATGTAATGTCGAAGTGTAAAACATTAGCGGATTTTAAAACAGCTTTCATTATTGAGTATTGGTCTAGTAATAAGCAAAATGAAGTGTTGAGAGAATTTTGGAGTGGGAAACGCTTCAATGTAGGCAAGGAATCTATTAAAGAGTTTGCCAGGTCATGGATCTCACGTTTGTCACATTTGGACGAAAAGCTAAAACCTGAAATGATAATACTAGGTCTTGAAGCCAAACTGCCGTAGTATTGGCAAACTAGAATTATATCTGCCCCTAGAGACAATCTGGATCGTTTCATTGAGTATTTGGAACGTGTAGAACGTTTTGCTGCCAATGAGGAGCAAGCACGTAATAACAGAAATGCTAATAACAATAGTAGGAATTTTAAGAACGAGCAGAATGGCAACGTAAACATCAGAACAGTAGGTGTTCGCCATCCTAAGAGAGGTAGGAATTGGAGAAATAATTATCAGAACCAACAATGGCATCCAAATGATAATAATTTTGTTCCAAACAAAATTATGCAGGTAAACAACAGTATGGAAAGCAATGCTGTGCCAGTTAACTATAATGGAAATAAAGGAAACAGGAAAACTAGTTTCCGTCTATGAGGACACTGGCGCTCACCAGGCGGTTACTTTTCCTAAGCCAGTAGTTACGGTAATTGGTAAGACAGATCAGAATACTCAGACTGAACATGTGGATGAAGGGTCGATAGCATCTAAGAATGCAACGGAAATATTAGATCACTCACAGTATTTGATAGATACAGTGTTAGAGACGCTTTCTAAGTGGGAAGAGAAAGAGAAGGCGCAGCAGTGTAATGGTAGGGAAGAGCTACAAAATATTGAATTGTCAGGTGAAGAAGCAGAAGAAATTCATGCTTATATTTACGATGAGGATGATGTGCTCTTATCTAAAGTACCTGTGCAGGATGTTGATACTGTACTAACAGATTTAGGACAGGAGGTAAGTGAGAATGTAGAGGGTAGCCTGTTAGGGGTCGATGAACCCAGTAGCTGTGACCAGTTGTCACTTGAGAAGGAACCCGACGATAATAGTGAAAGTGGTTTAGCTGTAACTAGTGTTATGCCCGGTCTGGAGGCGCAGAATCGCTAAGACTACAGTAATTTGGGTCATGTTCAGCAAACTAAATGTAATGAAGTCGTGCGGTGTTTCGATTTGAAATTAATAGACCGACTGGAAAAGGCAGCTGAAAATGTAATTCAGGAAACCCCTACGCACTTTGACCTAAATGTAATGAAGACAGATTCGATCACTTTAGTTGGAGACAAATCCAAAAGGAACTATTGGATGAATTTGAGGAACCACCTGTACAACCTAGAATAAGCCACCCTATAATAATAGTGAATATGTTGGGTATCAACGTACGTTGTCTCTTAGACAGTGGAAGTGAGGTGAGTGCGATATCTCAGTCCTTCTTTGATGCATTACCTGGTAAATACAAGCTTACAGTAATGAGGGTATCAGGACTAAGAATAATTGGTGCTACTGGCAAGGTGTCAAAAACGGTAAAGCAAGAAGCTATGCTGCCCTTTAACATTAATGGTAATTTAATTGATCATCCCTGCTTAATTGTAAACAATCTCAGTATTGAGGTTTTAATTGGCATAGATTTCTTGTCGAAATATCAGAGTGTTGTTGACTTTGAAAGAAGCCAGTTAAAATTGGTCTTGCCGATAACCGGAGTAATTACGGTAACTTTTATTGATAAACATGTAGTAACTAATGATGAAACTTGGGAGCTGCCTATACGAGTTCTGAAAAATAGGAGATATTGGGACGAAGGTGTTAATCTTAGTAAAAGTAATCTTAGTAAAAGTAAGCTAAACACAGAAGAAGAAGAAGCAATTATTTTGGACAAAATAGAAGCTAAATTGCAGGAAATCGGTAAAATTTCAGCTAATCAGAAGAAAGAACCGAGACAGGTTTTAAAAAGGCATCATAAGGTATTTTCAAATCGACCTGGCGTGGTCAAAGGTTATGAATGTCAATTAAAGGTGAAACCTGGCCAAGTGTTTTTCAGAAAACCACATGTCAATGCATATAGGCTAGAGTACCCTAAGAGTAAAAAGATATTAGGTCTCAGGAACGTGATTGACCTAAAGAAGTTCATAGGTACTGAATGAATTCAGTAGGGAGGAGGTTGTTCTGTAACCTCTATACAGTGTGGCAGCTGTGCAGTCCCAGCTGTGTGAGATCTTCTTTCCCATTTCAGATCTCACTCATTCTTCATCTTTTCTATTCACTAAAATTTCGGCTCTTACTCTCAAATACTAAAATCTTCCGGTATGACTATCAATCCAATAATAAACTAATGAATTCTGTGGGGAGGAGGTTGTTCTGTAACCTCTACACAGTATGGCAGCTGTGCAGTCCCAGCTGTGTGAGATCTTCTTTCCTTTTCAGGTCTCACTCTCTCTTCATCTTTTCTATCCACCTAAAATTTCGACCTCTTCTCTCCAAATACTAAAATTTTCCGTTATGGTTATCAAGCCAATAATAAACTAATGAATTCTGTAGGGAAGAGGTTGTTCTGTAACCTGTACACAGTGTGGCAGCTGTGCAGTCCCAGCTGTGTGAGATCTTCTTTCCATTTCAGGTCTCATTCATTCTTCATCTTTCCTATCCACCAAAATTTCGGCTCTTACTCTCAAATACTAAATCTTCCGGCATGACTATCAAGCCAGCATTAAGCTAATGAATTCTGTAGGGAGGAGGTTGTTCTATAACCTCTACACAGTGTGGCAGCTGTGCAGTCCCAGCTGTGTGAGATCTTCTTTCCTTTTCAGGTCTCACTCATTCTTCATCTTTCCTATCTACGAAAATTTCGACCCCTTCTTTCCAATACGAAAAATTTCTAAAACCAATGAATTCTGTAGGGAGGAGGTTGTTCTATAACCTCTACACAGTGTGGCAGCTGTGCAGTCCCAGCTGTGTGAGATCTTCTTTCCTTTTCAGGTCTCACTCATTCTTCATCTTTCCTATCTACAAAAATTTCGACCCCTTCTTTCCAATACGAAAATTTTCTGAAACTAATGAATTCTGTAAGGAGGAGGTTATTCTATAACCTCGACACAGTGTGGCAACTGTGCAGTCCCAGCTGTGTGAGATCTTCTTTCCATTTCAGGTCTCACTCAATCTTCATCTTTCCTATCCAACAAAGTTTCGACTCCTTCTTTGCAATTCAAAAATTTTCCGTCATGGCTATCAAGCCATGAGTTCTGTAACCATTCTATCCACCGATTAGTGAAGAAGAATACTTAATGTGACAAACTGAACAGTGACATAAACAATAGAGAAGTATGATGTAAATAAGATACAAATGTATTTGAGTAACAAGTATGTATAGAACCCTGGTAATATTGTAAGTACAGTGTGTTGTTTTATTGGAAATGGTCCCACAATAATATTTTAAAAAGATATACAAATTCATGTACAAGCAGGATCTGAAGTGTCAGTGAAACCTATTGTATGCATTAGAGCTAACTAATTAATAGTAAAAGAGATTGCTTACTGTTATGAAAAATATGCAGATAAGTTGTAAAAATGAACTCACCTTGTGTAGTAAGGAATGGCAGTGTAATAGAATTGAACAGTGTTTGTGGTTCATATGTACCTTCTTACAGGTTACAATTAAAGTTCTTGAAACTTATAAATTAGTATTTGCTGCTGCTGGTTACTATCAGTGTTGGCAAAAGTACTCAAAAATAGTAATTGTGTTCAGTTACAGTTACTTGGAAAAATATATACTCGTTACAGTTACAAACTACATTTTCAAAAAGTAAATGGTATAATTATAATTACAAATACAGTTACTTTTCAGTAGGGTGGATCAACAACCTAACTTGAAAAAGAAAATTAATAATAGAAGGGCTGCACGGAGAAAACATCAAATACAATAAAAGAATATATTTATTAACTTACAGAATTAAAGAATCCAACATCCCCTACTTCAATCCATTCGTGGCCACTTCGCTATTGCCTTAGCCAGTCCCTGCTCTTACATCTAACGACTGGTAAATTGTTCAGCAGGCGTCATTCACTTACCGATTCTATTGTGTCCAAAGGAAAAGTCAATCCTCTCACTATGTACCTTGATGATTTGTGGTCTGAATGAGAAACAATGGGTATTGTGACAACCATCGCTGCTGGAGGAAGAAGGGAGGATCATCATACATGAAAAAGACACTGAACAGAACAGTTAATAGAACGATGTATATTTCTTTGTTTAAAAATCTCAGGATGAAACAAGAATGAATACAAATATTACGAACATTTTCAGAGTGGCCAGAATGCTCAGTTGGTAGAGCACTTGCCCGCGAAAGGCAAAGGTCCCGAGTTCGAGTCTCGGTCCGGCATACAGTTTTAATCTGCCAGGAAGTTTCATATCAGCGCACACTCCGCTGCAGAGTGAAAATCTCATTCTGGAAACATCCCCCAGGCTGTGGCTAAGCCATGTCTCCGCAATATCCTTTCTTTCAGGAGTGCTAGTCCTGCAAGGTTCGCAGGAGAGCTTCTGTAAAGTTTGGAAGGTAGGAGACGAGGTACTGGCGGAATTAAAGCTGTGAGGACGGGGCGTGACTCGTGCTTGGGTGGCTCAGTTGGTAGAGCACTTGCCCGCGAAAGGCAATGGTCCGGAGTTCGAGTCTCGGTCCGGCACACAGTTTTAATCTGCCAGGAAGTTTCATATTCAGAGCGAATTAACAACTTTAGATTGCCATTGATTTTGCAAAAGAGCTGCACTTCAAAATTTTTATCACTGGGCCTGGTCCTCTTGGTTGAAAGAATCTCTTTGCATACACTAAAGAGACGCTGCACATGTGCCGTAGAGGGTATCCCTGCGTTTAGTTTTAAAAATAATTGCCTTAATAAATTATACTACATGAGAAGTTTCACTTTAGTAGAACTACTGTAGAGGTATGAAGCTTCCTCATCCAGTCTCCAGGGTGTGTTGCTGAAGAAACATTGAATCACTTCCTTCAAAGTTTTTTTTTCATTTTTCTGAGAAAATGTTTCGCCATATTCTATGCTACTGGTTGTAAGCAGTTCTTCCATTAAGAAACACATAGTTTCTTCCTTCTTATGTCCTTCCAGACAGGAAAATTTTAGTGCCGGTATCAAATCTGCTACTATGATTAGGTTCTTATGTAGCGTGATAGGGCCAAATCTTCTTTTTACACCTTCCATTAACGCTCTTGCCATATATTTGCAGTATAATATGGAACTGTCACTACCTTTTTCTAGCAAGTTTTCACAGCGAACATTTAATATTAGGAAGTATCCCATGTACATATTTTATTCATCTTGCACAATCATCAGTGTCACTGCACTAGGCTTCATGACCTGAAACGAAAACTATAAAATTAAAATTCATTAATATCACAATATACCAATGTTCAAGTTTTGTATGTTTTATGATAAAGTGTTGACTGAATGTGGAAGTTAACTGAATGATTCTATTAAAAATGAACAAACACAGGAATTTTAGTGATTAGAAAATTTTATTACCTTAAGTTCACAAACCTTCATCACCTCAAATGATGTTTCCGTAGATAAAATTGGTAGCTGCGGTGTTATTAACCACTGAAGAGTTAATAAGATTCGAAATAAATTTTTTGAACTCTTTTTTCGTTCTATGTTTAGTCGCTGGCTATCAGTTATGTTTACGATAATGGCCTTTGAAAATATGTTTTATCGGTTTCATTGCATCCTTGTATTTCAAACATTATTTTCCTCTGGGTTAAACTGTCGCAACATATATTTCGCTAATGCGTATTGGGGTAAGTTAACCATATGTTTTAGGGTTAACTAGTCAATGGTTCAGTTAAGACCACTAAAAATGTGCATTATACCTACTCCTGTACTCACTGACACATACCAGTACAATCATTATTAATCATTAGAATATGGTATACCATGAATTATAGGGTTCATAATGCCAAGGATAAGATCATTGAGTTGCTGGAAGACGAAGTTTGTCAACATATCCATGAAAGTTTCGGCATGGAAATTAGAAAGAAGCATGAGCATTCACAGGCCAACGCTTAAACGAAATACAAAAAGGTCTTTATTCTAGAATCTAACAACAAAAATTTTAGGCTGCCAAATGAATATTTAAATTTTTTCATAAAAGTGGTAAAATTGTATCCTGCTATAATACTTCTGCACACAATATTCATTGTGACCTAAAGACTGTAAGAATTCTTGCATATGGATTTGCTAAGAAGGCTGGAAAATGCGTACCAGAGAACTGGGACTGGGAATATAGCTGGATTGGAGTGACTCAGATTATTCATTAAACTAAACAGATTTTCATGACATTTGACAGAACCGACAAGTATATGAACGGCCGTTAACTATACAGATGCAAATGTCGAAGTGTTATATAATAATAGGATTTTCTTTCAAGAAAAATACAAGTTTTAACTGCTAGAAATGTGCCCTGGACGAGACAGCAGCGACCTCTGTGCAGAAGCCACTGAAAGTATTGTCAGTCTGGCTGCAGACTGGATGGACTACCTATGCCTGCTGGAAGAGGTTCACTTGTGACAATGGTTGGAATAACTAACCCTGTACCCACAATGCTTGTGCTTCCTAATGTGCACTTTAATGATCACATTGGCACAGTATCCCACATTACTCTGGTGTTGGAGCCACGCTCTCACTTTGTATGAACATTGAATTGTTTTTACTAGTTCTACATCAGTCAAACATGAAAGGACCAGAAAAAACACCCTGAACTCATGATTCTGGACAATGACGAAAACTACACAAGTGTTCCAGCAGCATCATATAAAGAAGACAGTGGCATTATTTTACTTACCCTGATACCTCACACACGCCATGCTACGTCATCTTCGTCAGGGAGTTTTGTTTCTTTCAAGAAATTCTATGATGCAGCACTTTTTTCTGGTGGCAATCACAGTGTTGTCAGTCGCAGCCTGTGACGTTGATGGACTGCTGGGCAGAGCATACTCCTTGCGATCACTAACGCATGTGCATCAGTTTAAGGCATGTAGTAGTAAATAAATGAACTCAGATATTGATGGACATGAAGATTATCAATCAGCTTATTTGAATAATTGAATTTTGCCAACTTGTTTACCCAAAGAATGTATTTACCATCTAGTTCCACTGTTGATTCTGAAAAGTTCATAATTGCAGATTTGAACATCCCTGAGCATTTGGAGATCTTAAGGCCAATGGCAAAAGGAGTAAGGCAATATCTCCAGAAGAAGTCTCCCTTATCCCAGAGTCTCTATTCCAGGAATAAAACAAATTATGAAAATTAAATTAATGATTCTGACATACACTATGATCAAAACCAGGCGTAATGAAGAAGCTAGATTAACAGAACAAAGAGAAAGTAAAAAATGTAATATGCCTATAGGAAAATAGTCTAACAATGAAAGGAATAAAAATTTAAAGAGAAAAGTATTTGACTTGGAGAAATCAGAAGAGGCTGAAGGATCTGATCTGTTGCCTAAGGAAACTTATTAGCAGCAACCTAACCTAACCTAACCGAGTATTTCTTGAAACGAAGAAAGAATAGTGTACTCTCCCAGAAATTTTTTGACTTTGACCGTCAATGGCAAAAAGTCTACCAACTTGCTAACGTTATGTTGCTAAGTTTCTTTTCAGATCCTAAAAGACGAATTTCAGGTGTCAATTTTATGTACACAGGGTACCTTGCCTAAGACTCATCAGGGGCATCTTCTCTGATGTTTCAGTTGATACTTGCAATTTAGTTTTTGAAATGTGTAGCTAGAGTCAGCCCAAACAAATACTGCTCATTACATTTTTCTTTCGATGCCTGGTGTCGTAGGAAAGCGTCTCTTTCTCTGGTTACAAACAAAACGATTTTTAACGTGCTCATTCGATGGAGCGGTCCGGGCTTAGCCTAGTGCGATATTTGTTTAATCGATATGAATTAACAGGGTCAGTAAAACACG
Source organism: Schistocerca cancellata (assembly GCF_023864275.1). Classification (NCBI taxonomy): domain Eukaryota; kingdom Metazoa; phylum Arthropoda; class Insecta; order Orthoptera; family Acrididae; genus Schistocerca; species Schistocerca cancellata. The sequence continues at coordinate 1,136,734,507 of NC_064626.1, read as the reverse complement.
AAGCATAACAGTATTGCAGCAGTGACAACACCACCTTGGCCCATGCTGACTGCTAGCACCATGCAACAGCGTTGCTGTTCAGTCGCTCCTGGACTACTGGCTGTTCCTCGTGTTTACTGTCCCTGCTGATTCATATCATCATCATTTTCTTTGGGCCTTTGTCCCGCTTCAACTCGGGATCGGCTTTGTTACTACGGAATTTGGCAGTGTCCGGATGCCCTACCTGTGGCCACTTCGAACCCCCAGGGACAGAATTAGTGTACCTCAACTGTCTGCGTCTAGTGTAAGCCATGAAATAGTGCTAAAGTTTCCATATGTCTATGAGTCGTGTAACTGAGGCGGAACGTGGGGACTAGCCCAGTATTCGCCTAGTGGGATGTGGAGAACCGCCTAAAAACCACTTCCAAGGCTGGTCAGCATATCGGCCCTCGTCGTTAATCCGCTGGGCCCATTCAATCCGGGGCTGGTACACCTACCTGAGTCCGGGAAGCAGCGCATTAGCGCTCTCGGCTACCCAGGCGTGTTCTGTTAATTCATATCGATAAAACAAATATCGCACTAAGCTAATTTCGGACCGCACTATCGTATGAACGCGTAAAATCCCTGTTAAAAAAATCATTTTCGTTGTATGGAAACAAACCGACGCGATGAGCTGTATTTGTTTAAATTGACTCCAGTTACGCGTTACAAAAACGAAATTGCAAATATCTGCGGAAGTAACAGAGAAAATGTGCCTGACGACACTTTATGCAAACACATAAAATAAGTTTTGTACAAGTGACTGATGTATTACTATTACCTAAACTATTGCAATTGAAATCGGCTTGGTATGAAAATATGTTGTATTTTAATTATGATTTGAGTGACTTTCATGTTGTCTTAGCTATTTATTAGCCCTTTGGAGGCTGTAAGCTGTTGTGATTCTACGATTCTCGTATAAATTATTGTTCGTATCTCATTGTACTGTTTTCCATAGGGTGCAGCGATTGGTTACGTTGATGTGAGTTTGTTTCTGAAAGTGTAACATGTAACGAAAACGACTCTGTAACCTCCTGCAAGGAGGTAAGTGGACCACTTCCAACTATGGGTATGTTACGATTTGGTCTCTGTTTTTGTTAACTTTTAAATTAGGCTCTTTATATATTTTTCAAACATTCCTTATATAACAACCAAATCAGTGATGTGATAAACATTTACTTGTCATGAAAAAATAAAAATGCAAAAAATTAAAATATAAATAAAATCCTGTTAATCTAACGTTACCCTATATTATAATGGTTCAAATGGCTCTAACCAGTATGGGACTTAACATTTGAGGTCTTCAGTCCCACAGACTTAGAACTACTTAAATCTAACTAACCTTAGGACATCACACACATCCACGTCCGAGGCAGGATTCAAATCTGCGACTGTAGCAGCAGCGCGGTTCCGGACTGAAGCGCCTAGAACCGTTCGGCCACAAAGACCCGCCTATATTATAACTGTAATATATTTAAAACTTACCGTAGTATATTCGTTCAAAAATGCCACATCTACTGGTCAAATGCGTGCTAGCCTAATGCTGTCCATGAGGTCATCTGCTGCATCTAGGCCGCACTTTTCTATCGCAGACCCCTGCCATTTAACACTGTCGTATGTGCTGTTCCATAGAGTCACAAGCAACTTATGGATCATGGTGTGGACGGAATCGGCAATTACAGTACTTCTTTGTTTGTTCCATAACGTTTGGCAACGTGCAAATATTCCTCTTACTACCTTCTTAAAATGAGGATCGTCCTCCTCTTTTTGGCTGTCCTACAATGAATATTGTATAAGCATGTAAACCGCAGCGAGACTGTTGTCAAAAAAATTAATTTATAAAGAAAAGAATTCCTCTTTACCTTTACTGCAAACAGATTAAACGTATGCGCAGCACACGGATGACGAGGCGGCAAGTTATACTGGAATTGATTCACTCTCTCGTCAGGAATGGATGCTACTTGAACGAACTCCATCATTCCTGATTCATCAGATGCCTGAACTTTACCTTAACCAAGTTTCATGCCAAATATCCTTAAGAGAAATAACTGGAAAGCTGGTAATTGTAAAAGTAAAACAGAACTCACATGTTGGAAAACTCAAATAAAAAATGCATTACATTAACTTCCATGAAAGCTTTGACGAAACTGCAGTCTTTGTTTGAATATTAAAATCGCGATACATGCTCTCAATAGCAGCAGCCAGAACATCGTATGTATGGCGTCCCACAAGCGTTTTTATAGCAAGCATAGCAGATTTTCTACCTAGTGTCTCTTCGTTCAGCCAGTGCATTGAGCCAGTGCACGGTAACCCCAAGAAAATCCCTAATAAAATTTGGTGCCAAACCCTTTACTAAATTTATAAACGACTCTTCTCCTACCACCGAAAAGGGCTGAACAAAATAGCAGACAAAATCTAAAATCAGTTTGTTGACAATGCTTTGGCTGGTGGCGCTATTTGTGAAGGGAAGTGTAGATTGTGTTTTCTTTGGACCCATACTTCTAGTTTAAAGATCATGCTTTCTCTTCTTTCCTCGCCGAGGGATTGTTCCATTTCAGTTAACTTTGTTGAATCAGTCCTCTGCAGTGGAAACAAAGATTGTGCGATTATTCGTGAAATGGTTATATTTTGCCATTTGTTGTATTTGCACCATTTACAGCTACATTGTTTACTTCGGTTAGCGAAGTATTCTTGAAAAACTGTGGAATCACTTGGCAATAGAGTGTACATGTGTTTCAATTTGTAACTTTAATATTATATAAGACATTTTCAAGTTTTAGTTTCTTAAATTTTTAGACAACATAGTTGTGTGGAGATAACAGCGATTAATTTACTTATAATCAATTATTCAAAATGACAGTCACAATCGTATTATTTATTTTTCCGCCAACTGGTTTCAACCCGCGATGGGGTCATCTTCAGGGCAATTTACACCATTTGGTCGCTCGCTGGAGTAGTAACCCTGCCTGTGCACGGTTGGTGTAAATTGCCCTGAAGATGACCCCACCGCGGGTTGAAACCGATTGGCGGCAAAATAAATAATGCGATTGTGACCGTCATTTTGAATAATTGATTTTAGTTGCTTACTTGTATAGATTTCCTTAAGTTCGACGTCGTACCCAGGCAGACTTCAAAAGTTTATTTTCCGGACAGAGCTTACATTTTACGGTCACATTTTCTTTGCTTTGTGCACCACTTAACTCAAAATAATTCGTAAATTAAGGAAACAGAAACACTCTCACCTCACAATCTTTTCTATTTCGCTGGACACCCTGTATATCATAGCAAGAAACAAACAGAAAAACAAATCCTGACTTCGCTCATGACATACAGCTTTAACAATAAACGAATGAAGATTGCACCAGAGAATACAGAGGTGACATCTTTCGTCACCTGCGAGACCCGTGCAACAGGGAACGACTTAACGATTGTTACAAAGTAACCATTCGAATTTTGTAACGATAGCTGTTCTATAGGAATAAGTAAATTACAAGTACAATGCACATTTTCTAAAATATATGGATTACGAGGAAAAGTTACATCACAAGTAATCATTACATGCAATTCAATTACTTTTACTCAATTACTCACCATCCTTGGTTATTATGTATGTCATTATTGCAACTTAATACGCATCTACTTTTTAAGGCTGCTTGAAAGTACAGAATTTTGCAGCTTTTCTTACAAACTATTTTTGTTTGGAGTGGAGATAGCTTGACCCGTTGAAAGCTTGAGGCCCTTCCGTTAGGGAGCGGTTGATTGCGACAAAGGCTCGAAAAACCAGGAAAGGAGCTATCTCCACTCCCAATTTGCTTAGATATTACTTTTGTCTAGCATTTGTAAAAAATCTAATTCAGTGAGAGCTATTATACAAACATTTTAGAGCTATGTATAAATACATAGTCAAACGTGAATGCATAATTATTTTTGCTACAAGGATGAGGTTTTACGGAATTTATTCAAAGAGTTCGTCTTTCCAGTCATACAAATTTTTCGAAGATCTTCTCCGTCGTATGAAGTCTCTGACGACGTAGGCGAACTTTGGCTACCGCGTCATTGTTGCGATTCGATGCTGCGATCGTACATTGTCTGCACCGCGTCGGCGACGGTTAGCGGGGTACGGGGTTCTTGTTCAAAAATGGTTCAAATGGCTCTGAGCACTATGGGACTCAACTGCTGAGGTCATTAGTCCCCTAGAACTTAGAACTAGTTAAACCTAACTAACCTAAGGACATCACAAACATCCATGCCCGAGGCAGGATTCGAACCTGCGACCGTAGCGGCCTTGCGGTTCCAGACTGCAGCGCCTTTAACCGCACGGCCACTTCGGCCGGCACGGGGTTCTTGTCTACGGGTGATTATCAACAGTTTCAAACACACTGACGTCAACTTATCCGTACGTAAATATTGCCTATACAGCTTTCACTGCCAGTTTCACAGAGGTTTTGCACGCAATTATTTAATAAACAGCTTGGTTTTTACACATAACGTTCAGTATTGCACTGTTTTCTACCAAGAAGTATTCATTCTTCATTACATACACGTTCCCAATCACAGTTTTAAGTCATCAACACACTTTTGATTTAAATTTCTTGTTAATAACCAGTCTGCGGTTAACGTTTACTTCTACTCGTGTTATGGACGATAACATTATCTTTCAAAACAATATGCACAGGTCTGTAATTTTTGCTTTGGTATACATGCTTCATTTCCTTATTTACCCATGTCAATTAGCGAATCAGAGGAGTGCTGCCTCGTGGCTACAGACCCTAGCCTGACTTCACAATAATCTTTACCGTATAGTCAAATAATGAATGTAATTACTGTCAGGAGTTAAATCCATTCGGAGATTACTTCGTTATTACGGCAGTATCTGTACCCTATTACAACAAAACACGCACATCTGGAAACTAAAGAATCATGTCTATTTACCCACGAAAAAAAAAATCCATATGAAGTTGGGCATGCAGAAGGCACACACCTTTCCTATACGACATTAGAAGTATATTAATACCTTCAGCTGCCGACAGGCGCTGATATATAGCAACGGGGACAGGTGAAAATGTGTGCCCCAACCGGGACTCGAACCCGGAATCTTCTGCTTACATGGCAGACGGTCTATCCATCTAAGCCACCGAGGGCACAGAGGGTAGTGCGACTGTAGGGACTATCTCGTGCACGCCTCCCGCGAGACTCACATTCTCACCTTGATGTCCACACACTACATTCGTAGTGTCCCACCCCAACACACTATTTACTCGTGGAAGACATTCTTACCAAGTCCCGTAAGAGTTCGGGGAACATGTGTGCATCCGCACAGAAGAAGAACGTCATGGTCGGTTTTGCCTGAACTATATACTTATATGCATATGGTGTCTGTTCTTTCGAACATGAGTCTTGTAGGAGACGTGCGCGAGATAGTCCCTGCAGTCGCACTATCCTCTGTGCATTCGGTGTCTCAGATAGATAGAGCGTCTGGCCATGTAAGTAGGAGATCCGGGTTAGAGTCCCGGTCGGGGTACACATTTTCACCTGTCACAGTTGATATATATCAACGTCGTCGGCAGCTGAAGGTATTAATATAATTCTAATTTCGTTGTAGACGGCTGCATGTCATCAGTGGTGTATGTTCTTTCAGACATGTCCGAAAGAACAGACACCATATCCATATAAGTATACATTTTCTATACGGCTTTACTCTAGTGCAATGCACAGAACATGTCTGGGTACCATGGTATAAAATGTCTCTACGCATGAGTTTCAAATTCCGATTGTCTCTGAAATTGAGCACATTGAACGACTACAGGCAGAACATTCATATTCACAGGACATGTACATTAGTATGTTCTGCAGAAATCATTAGCATTTTAACCATATTGGGCCCGCGGGTTCAAGTTCAACAACGATATCGCTGCGCAACACCATCTATCAATAAAATGTGTCTGCAGCTCGCGTCGCTATAAACCGAAGGTAATTGATCAGAGTGATTTGAGCAGACGTACACGATGCCTCGCAGACGTATGCACGAGCCAGACCGCCAAATCAAGTGAGTTTGAAACAGGGTGCATTATTGGCATGAGAGAATATGATGCATCCATCCAGGAAACGGCTGCTCATGTGGGACGAGCTGTTACGGCAATGCATCGGGCGTGTGCAGAATGGTTCACGGAAGGCCGTAGAACACGACGAGATGGGTTAGACTGCACTACGCAGATCAGCCCCCTACAAGATCGACACGTCATCCGAATGAGGGCAGATCTGCGTCCTCCTTGGCTCTTGCACAACACATCGTACACTATCAGCGGTGTGTGTACTGTGTACTGTGTATTGTGTATTGAACTGGGGACATAGAAACGACAGAGAGGTTACGTCCCGCCGTCGCCCTCAGTGGTTTACAACCCCACAACAGGCCACAGCAGTCCACCCACCCCACCGCTGCCCCACACTGAACGTAGGGTTACTGTGTGGTGCGGCCCCCAGTGGGCCCCCACCCCACCGGGAACGTCTCTCACCAGACGAGTGTAGCCCCAAATGTTTGCGTGGTTGAGTAATTATGATGTATGTGTACCTGGAGACAGCATTTGTGCCGCAATCACCTACATAGTGTAACTGAGGCAGTATAAGGGGATCCAGCCCGCATTCGCCAAGGTAGATGGAAAACCGTCTTAAAAACCATCCACAGGCTGGCCGGTACACCGGACCTCAACAATAATCCGCCGGACAAATTCGTGCAGGGGACCGGCACGCCTTCCCGTTCGGGAAGCAGCTGTTAGACTGCGCGGCTAGCTGTGCGGCTATCAGGGGTGACAGTCCATCGGAGTTTACTGCGCCACGGGTTACGCTCGTGTCGCCCACTTCTCCGCCTATCTTTGGCGAATGTGCAGAAACGTGCCGGACGGCACTGGGGACAGCACGACGTCACTGGGGTCAGGATAGCGTTTTCAGACAAATTGAGGTGACGTTTGTTTGAAAATGGCGGCTGGCTTTGGTTCACCACAGACAGGGGGAGTGGCATTAAAGTGTCTGCATGCGCACAAAACATACAGCGCCAACTCCAGGCCTTATGGAGTGTGATGCTATTGGGTATAACCACATATCACAGTTGTGCATCCAAGGCACTGTGACCAGTGTGACCTACGTGAATGGCATCCAGCGACCCGTAGCCATACCCTTTCTGCAAAGCACCCCAGACACCATTTTTCAGCAAGACATTGCACGACCACATATTGTTGCACAAACACGTGGCTTCTGGTGTCACAGGATCTCAGCCCGGCACGTCACCAGAATTTTCGCCAATCGTAAATGAGTGGAATATGGTGAATCAACAGGCGCAGAGCTGTGACCTAGTGCCAACCACCGCAGATGACCTTTGGAACCAGGTGAATGCAGCATGGATGGCTATACAACAGGATGCCATTCGTGCCTTATATGTGAGATGCCATCATGTATGGAACACTTCATCAGGGTCCATGGCAGACCTTGTACCTACCAGACAACAGGACACATGCTGAACCAAGGTGACTGAAACGCTAATAATTTCCGCAGAACATACAGGGTGTTTCAAAAATGACCGGTATATTTGAAACGGCAATAAAAACTAAACGAGCAGCGATAGAAATACACCGTTTGTTGCAATATGCTTGGGACACCAGTACAGGCGGACAAGCTTTCGAAATTACAGTAGTTATAATTTTCAACAACAGATGGCGCTGCAAGTGATGTGAAAGATATAGAAGACAACGCAGTCTGTGGGTGCGCCATTCTGTACGTCGTCTTTCTGCTATAAGCGTGTGCTGTTCACAACGTGCAAGTGTGCTGTAGACAACATGGTTTATTCCTTAGAACAGAGGATTTTTCTGGTGTTGGAATTCCACCGCCTAGAACACAGTGTTGTTGCAACAAGACGAAGTTTTCAACGGAGGTTTAATGTAACGAAAGGATCGAAAAGCGATACAATAAAGGATCTGTTTGAAAAATTTCAACGGACTGGGAACGTGACGGATGAACGTGCTGGAAAGGTAGGGCGACCGCGTACGGCAACCACAGACGGCAATGCGCAGCTAGTGCAGCAGGTGATCCAACAGCGGCCTCGGGTTTCCGTTCGCCGTGTTGCAGCTGCGGTCCAAATGACGCCAACGTCCACGTATCGTCTCATGCGCCAGAGTTTACACCTCTATCCATACAAAATTCAAACGCGGCAACCCCTCAGCGCCGCTACCATTGCTGCACGAGAGACATTCGCTAACGATATAGTGCACAGGATTGATGACGGCGATATGCATGTGGGCAGCATTTGGTTTACTGACGAAGCTTATTTTTACCTGGACGGCTTCGTCAATAAACAGAACTGGCGCATATGGGGAACCGAAAAGCCCCATGTTGCAGTCCCATCGTCCCTGCATCCTCAAAAAGTACTGGTCTGGGCCGCCATTTCTTCCAAAGGAATCATTGGCCCATTTTTCAGATCCGAAACGATTACTGCATCACGCTATCTGGACATTCTTCGTGAATTTGTGGCGGTACAAACTGCCTTAGACGACACTGCGAACACCTCGTGGTTTATGCAAGATGGTGCCCGGCCACATCGCACGGCCGACGTCTTTAATTTCCTGAATGAATATTTCGATGATCGTGTGATTGCTTTGGGCTATCCGAAACATACAGGAGGCGGCGTGGATTGGCCTCCCTATTCGCCAGACATGAACCCCTGTGACTTCTTTCTGTGGGGACACTTGAAAGACCAGGTGTACCGCCAGAATCCAGAAACAATTGAACAGCTGAAGCAGTACATCTCATCTGCATGTGAAGCCATTGCGCCAGACACGTTGTCAAAGGTTTCGGGTAATTTCATTCAGAGACTACGCCATATTATTGCTACGCATGGCGGATATGTGGAAAATATCGTACTATAGAGTTTCCCAGACCGCAGCGCCATCTGTTGTTGAAAATTGTAACTACTGTAATTTCGAAAGTTTGTCTGCCTGAAAATGTACTGTTGACCCAAGCATATTGCAACAAACGGTGTGTTTCTATCGCTGCTCGTTTAGTTTTTATTGCCGTTTCAAATATACCGGTCATTTTTGAAACACCCTGTACTAATGTACAAGTCATGTGAATATGAAAGTCCTATCTCTAGCCGTTCACAGAGTGCCGTTTTTCTCAACATATAAACGAAAGTCGTTCAATAGGTAATGACCCACATTTTTCCCTCAGAACATATTTATTGTTAAGAGTCAGAATTTGGTGGTAATATGCACCAGCATGTCTTCTCCATGTCCTATTTTTCTTCATAGACTCCATCATGTTCTATGGTTGTACGCCAACGTAGGGGAAGGGCATGTATTCCCTGCTGGTAAAAGCTCTTGTCCTGTAGGTGTAGCCATGTTTTCACTGCATGACTCACACTCTCGTCACCTTCAAAGTTTGTTCCCTATAGAGAATCTTTAAGCAGCCAAAAGAGGTGGAAGACAGAGGGCGCCAGGTCTGGACTGAAGGGTGGATGAGGCAATGATGTCCAACCCAATTTGGCAACATGCCCCCAGGTTCTCAGATTTGTGTGTGGGCGTATCATGTTGGAGCAAAATTTCTGCTGGATTTTTGTCCGATCGAACACGTCGGAAACGGTTCTTGAGTTTGGGTCTTCACGTATGCCTCTGAATTGAAGGTTGACCCTCTTGGCATCACATCCACGAGAATGACGCCATCACATTCCCAGAAGACTGTCACCATGACTTTTTCGGCAGAGGGATTGTCTTGAATTTCTTCTTTTGTGGTGAATGAGGATTATGCCACTCCATAGACTGCCTTTTTGTTTCCGGCGGAAAGTGCACCCAGCTTTCGACACCCGTAACTATCCGTGACAGAAAGGCCTCTCCGCCGGTCTCAAACGCTCCAACAATTCAGGTGACATGGCCTTTCCTTGAATCTTGTGGTCCGCTGTGAGCATTCGTGGAACCCATCGTGAGCATCTCTTTGCACTCTTTGAATATTCTAGAGTCTCGATCATTGCAGACGCACTTCCAATGCTGACCGACAACTGTAGAGCCAATTGTCGAGTTTTGATGCGCCGGTCGGCTCGAATAATTGCATCCGCTCGACTCAGCATGACTGGAGCTGTGGCGGTGACAGGACGCCCCGAGCATGTCTGATCATGGAGCACTGTTTCTGCATTTCATGAGGCTTTAACTTTCTTTACCCATCGCCCAACTGCGTTCCTATTAACTGCAGCATCGCCATACACTGCACACAAACATTTATGGATTTACACACACAAGAATTCAATAACAGCACGCTGCTTGTAACGTGAGTCGTATGTAGACGCCATTTTGACGCTGTACTACGGCTCTGCCATCTGCCAGAACGGTTCGAAACTACACCGGCGGACGGAACAAACATCAAATGTGAAGCACCAACAAGAACGTTTGTCTATGTATTAATGGCTTTTTTTAAAAAAAATGTGGGGCATTATTTATTGGGCGACCCTCGTATATAACAGATTGACAAATAAACATAGTGAAAATTCAAATAAACAATATTATTTCCTGCTAAGGCACTTTACATTACACTTAAATAAAATATTTAATTTGACCTGTACTATGTCTTGTCTGTCAGGCAGACTTTCCTTTGGCAAATTACTGTACATTACACTGCTGAAGGCAGTTCTTCCTTTACCTGCAAATATTCAGTCCAGGCTGATGGCCAAGTAACACACACTTATATCCTAAACACAATACAAATGTCATATGAAAATGATTTATGAAACACTTACTACTCTAAACTTATATCTACAATGTGCAACTTACAACTACTGTGTATACTTAAGTCTCTGCAGGGGTACAAAGCTGTTACATTAATTTTCTTGGTGTCTGCTAGCAGGTAGCTTCACTCGTGTGGTATTCTTATTCTCCTGCATAGCCCTCCGTGTAGCAATGGGCACTTCTTGTTTCTATGGTGCATAATAGATGACTTTGGGCGAGTCCTTACCAACACTAAATCTTTTACTTTGAATGATAGCGCATTCCTCACACCACGGCCACATTTTAATTTGCTACCTTGAGCACATTTCAATCTCTGTTCATTGGATTTTCTGTCTTTGGTAAGAGAGATAATGGAACAATCAATTCGTTTCTTTCCTCCCCACCTATTAACACATCAGCTGGTGAGTTCCCAGTCGCGTTTTGCAGTAGATTATTACGAATCTTCTCGAAGATTAACACATAATCCGCCCACTTAGAGCGCTGATTGGATATGTAGGTGCTTATAAATGTAATAAATTCCTTAAAAACTCTCTTCACCAGACTTTCTTCTGGGTGGAACAGTACTATTAATAACTGCTTAATTCCCCGTTCCCTGAGGAATTGTTTCCATCTGCAAACCAGTAACATAAGCAGCATTGTCAGACACTACAGCCTGAGGTTTGCCTACTTTGGAAATATAGTCCTTTATCATATTTAAAATTATGCGATATTATACTGATCCATGGGGAGACTCACCTCAGTTGCAGCTCAGACCCGAAGGCCGTATTCACAGCATTTTCCAACGTGACGTCTACCTTTCGCGCATGCATTTAAACGTACAGAGATATGTTTAAGAACCCGTGGGAGCTTTTCATGTACAATGTGTTGTGGAAATACCAATCCGTAACGCACACGATGTCGCCCGGAACGCTACTGAGTATTGTGGATCACATCCCATGCCCTGTAAGCATAACTTGAATGGAAATAGCGCTTAGGTACAATGTAGTATAAAAGAATGTTTTATCGTACTATTGCATTTAGGTTCCAGTATTATTTATACCTATAATAATAATAATAATAAATAATAGTAATGCTATTATGGTCATTATTATTAAAATATGAAAATCACTTGATCTTACCGAGTAATATTTATTTATTGTCGTAATAGGGACAAAGAAGAGCATCCGCGAACCCGGGGAATATCGAGGTGTTCGGTACAAAGGATTCTGGAGAAACGAAAATAGCATCCATTTAAGCTGCATCTACACCAACAGCTATATGGAAACGTTTTCCAAAATCGGGTATCGTTCTGCAGACGTTTCGTGTACAAAGCAGCATTAAATCTGGATTTCATCAGGCAGAGTTTATGGGGAGATGAATGCTATTTCGCAAATGAAAACCACTGTCAATAAACACAATCAACATTACTGGGCTGCTGCAAATCCTCACTGGTTATGACCACATCACATACAAGCGCACTGGGATCTTTACGTATGGTGTGGCATTCTAGGAGATCATATCAATAGACGAGTTTATTTGTCTCCCAGAATGACTGTCGGCTACATTTGCAATTCCTACAGAGTGAGCGGAATCTGGGACATCTCCTAGAAGATGTCCCACTTCACTCAAATGGTTCAAATGGCTCTGAGCACTAAGGGACTTAACTTCTAAGGTCATCAGTCCCCTAGAACTTAGAACTAATTAAACCTAACTAACCTAAGGACATCACACACATCCATGCCCGAGGCAGGATTCGAACCTGCGACCGTAGCGGTCGCGCGGTTCCAGACTGTAGCGCCTAGAACCGCTCGGCCACTACGCCACTTCACTCAGCTATGTGGCACGGGTTTCAGCACGATGGCGCACCACCCCCAGTATTGTACAGGGCTCTCAAAAATGTCTACCCCGAATGGTGGAGAGGTCATGGTGGTTGCATTCGATGGTCAGCAAGATCGCCCGCAGAAATATTAGGAGATGCCCATGCTAATACCGAGAGACTTCCATCAATGCTTCCAACAAGCCGGACATGCATTTGAATATTTGTATTATGATTAATGCAATTATAAATATCTGTCAGTCTATAATATACGAGGGTAATCCAAAAAGTAAAGTCTCCTTTTTTTATGTACAGAACTCTGTTTGTGTGGCAGTTGGTTATGATGTGTGCTTCACGCGCTGTGTGTAAACATAAGCACGCCGCGCTGAGGCGCCCAGTCTTGGCTAGGCAGCCGTTGAGAATGGTGCTCCCGTTGGGTGTTACCGCCAAGTCCGAATTGCGTACAGTTATTCGGTTTTTGAACACAAAGGGGCACTGCGCCGATTGAAATCCCTAGCCAATTGACGGAAGTGTACGGTGAGTCGTGCATGGATGTCAAAAATGTTCGTAAGTGGTGTAGAGTGTTCGCAGCTGGTAGGACCGAAATTCACGAGCGGGAGACCGTCAATATCTTAGGAGTCAGTGTTGAAGGTTGAGCAAAGCATGCGTGAAGATCGGCGGATCACCCTGGATGATGTCTGACAGGTACTGTGAGACTCAGAAAAAATTCAAACGGGTAATTCAGAACCGGAGAAGAGGGATGTTGAGCAAGGGCGTAGACATTCTCCATGACAACGCTGGCCCACACATTGCTCGGCAAACCGTTGCTCTCCTGCAACAGTTTCAGTGGAGCATAATTACCCACCCACCCTATAGTCCTGACTTAGCGCCCAGTGACTATCACCTGTTCCCTAAGTTAAAAGAACATTTGTCCGGAAAGCGATTTAGCTCCGACGACGAGGTGAAAGGAGCATGGCGGCGAGCTGGTATGACATGGGCATACAAAAACTGCCACAGCGTCCACAAAAAGGCATCGACAGAAATGGTGATTAGGTCGAAAAATAGATGTAAACTGATGTAAACCGTTGTAGAAATAAACAGGTCTATGTACTTTTAAAAAAATGATCTTAGTTTTGGAATTACCCTCGTAGATTTAAAGGAACATCGTTTACGATGTTGATTAAATTCATTGTTTTTTATTGCAATCAAAGATATTGCCAATTGTGAAATACAAATTGGTGAATTATGTGTTGTTAATAAACTAGCTGTCATATGTTGCTACACCTTCAAACAGGTAATTGAAATGCCTTGGCCTTTGTGTGTATTGTTTTGGGTAGGGACAATCATTCTTCTACACAGACAAATTTCTCACGCCCACGAATCGAATCCGACACCTCTCCTACAGCAAGTAAATTTTCTAGTGATGAGCTATAGGGCCAGTTATATCCGTCAAGTATATGTTTTCAAGCGCTGGTCTTACGTTTAGCAAGGTCACCTCTCTGTTGGTGTGGAGTCCCCTTTACTGTTCTGCTTAGGCAAACCTTTCTGCGTCTATGGTATCCGGGATTAACTAACATCAATGGAGGCCTGCGTGCGTGGGCCATCTGGTAAACTTCTGGACCCACAAGTGAGGCACGCTAATTTTATGGTGCCTCGAGACTGAAAATTATTTTTGTTTTTATAAATAACTACTTTTATGGTTTTCTCTGAATAAATCCAAATGTTGTTTGGAAATTAGCTCGTAATATATTGCATGGGTACCGAGCCTAGCACTTTCGTTTGCGACGTAGATTAAAGGACAATTATTAGCCACATTTATTTTAATAATCGTGAATAGAGCTTTGCATCTAATTATTGTGATTGTGTGGCGTAAATACTGTTATAAGCAGTGCCCAAGAAAAAAACAATCTCATGACGATAAGCATCTGTAGCTACGTCTACGTAAAGTACCTATACTGTGCATCAGTAAAATACTATCGTTGTAAATACAATGAAGAGCCAAAACTGATACACTTACCTAATACCGCGTAGGGCCCCCGCAAGGACGCAGAAGTGACGCAACGCGATGCGGCGTGGACTCACATAATGTCTGAAGTAGTGCTGGAGAGAATTGACACCATGAATACTGCAGGGCTGTCCATTTTTCCATAAGAGTACGACGGGCTGGAGAGCTCTTCAGAACAGGACTTAGCAAGGCACCCCAGACATACTCAATAATGTTCATGTCTGGGGAGTCTGGTGGCCAGCGGAGGTGTTTAAACTCAGAAGAGTGTTCCTGGAGCCACTCTGTAGCAATTCTGGACGTCTGGGGTGTCATATTTTCCTGCTGAAATGTCCAAGTCCGTCGGAATGCACAATGGACATAATGGAAGCAGGTGATCAGACAGGATGCTTACGTACGTGTCACCCATCAGAGTCGTATCAGGACATATCACGGGTCCCATATCACTCCAACTGCACACGCCCCACACCATCACAGAGTCTCCACCAGCTTGAACAGTCCCCGCTAACATGCAGGGTCCATGGATTTATGAGGTTGTCTCCATACTCGTACACGTCCATCCATTCGATACAATTTGAAACGAGACTTGTCCGGCCAGGTAACACGTTCCCAGTCATCAAGTCAGTGTTGACGGTCCCAGGGAAGGCGTAAAGCTTTGTGTCGTACTGTCATCAAGGGTCATGAGTGGGCCTT
Source organism: Schistocerca cancellata (assembly GCF_023864275.1). Classification (NCBI taxonomy): domain Eukaryota; kingdom Metazoa; phylum Arthropoda; class Insecta; order Orthoptera; family Acrididae; genus Schistocerca; species Schistocerca cancellata. The sequence continues at coordinate 1,136,719,242 of NC_064626.1, read as the reverse complement.
CAGCTCCGAAAGCCCTTATCGACTATGTTTCGCCCTTATCGACTATGGTTCGCACGCTCACACTTGTTGCTGGCCCAGAAATGAAATCTGCAGCAATTTGCGGAAGAGTTGCACTTCTGTTATGTCGAACGATTCTCTTCCGTCGTCGTTGGTCCCGTTCTTGCAGGATCTTTCACCGGTCGCTGCGATGTCGGAGATTTGATGTTCTACCGGATTTCTGATATTCACACTACATTCGTGAAACGGTTATACGGGAAAAACCCCACTTCATCGCTACCTCGGACATGCTGTGTCCCATCCCTCGTGCGCCGACTACAACACCACTTTCAAACTCACTTAAATCTTGATGACCTGCCACTGTAGCAGCCGTAACCGATCTACACTACTGGCCATTAAAATTGGTACACCACGAAGATGACTTGCTACAGACGCGAAATTTAACCGACAGGAAGATCATGTGTGATAAGCAAACGATTAGCTTTTCAGAGCATTCACACAAGGTTGGCGCTGGTGGCGACACCTACGACGTGCTGACATGAGGAAAGTTTCCAACCGATTTCTCATACACAAACAGCAGTGGACCAGCGTTGCCTGGTGAAACGTTGTTGTGGTGCCTCGTGTAAGGAGGAGAAATGCGTACCATCACATTTCCAACTTTGATAAACGTCTTATTGTAGCCTATCGCGATTCCGGTTTATCGTATCGCGACATTGCTGCCCGCGTTGGTCGAGATCCAATGACTTCTAGCAGAATATGGAATCGATGGGCTCAGGAAGGTAATACGGAACGCCGTGCTGGATCCCAACGACCTCGCATCACTAGCATTTGAGATAACAGGCATCTTATCCGCATGGCTGTAACGGATCGTGCAGCCACGTCTCGATCCCTGAGACAACAGATGGGGACGTTTGCAAGACAACACCCATCTGCACGAACAGTTCGACGCCGTTTGCAGCAGCATGGACTATCAGCTCGGAGACCATGGCTGCAGTTACCCTTGACGCTGCATCACAGACAGGGGCGCCTGCGATGTTGTACTCAACGACGAACCTGGGTGCACGAATGGCAAAACGTCATTTTTTTCGGATAAATCCAGGTTCTGTTTACAGCATCATGATGGTTGCGTCCGTGTTTGGCGACATCGCGGTGAACACACATTGGAAGCGTATATCCGTCATCGCCATACTGGCGTATCACCTGGCGTGATGGTATGGGGTGCCATTGGTTACACGTCTCGGTCACCTCTTGTTCGCATTGACGGCCTTTGAACAGTGGACGTTACATTTCAGATGTGTTAGACCCGTGGCTCTACCCTTCATTCGATCCCTGCGAAACGCTACATTTCAGCAGGATAATGCACGACCGCATGTTGCAGGTCCTGTACGGGCCTTTCTGGATACGGAAAATGTTCGACTGCTGCCCTGGCCAGCACATTCTCCAGATCTCTCACCAACTGAAAACGTCTGGTCAATGATGGCCGAGCAACTGGCTCATCACAATACGCCAGTCACTACTCTTGATGAACTGTGGTATCGTGTTGAAGCTGTATCGGCAGCTGCGCCTATACACGCCATTCAAGCTGTGTTTGACTCAATGCCCATGCATATCAAGTCCGTTATTACGGCCAGAGGTGGTTGTTCTGGCTACTGATTTCTCAGGATCTACGCACCCAAACTGCGTGAAAATGTAATCACATGTCAGTTCTAGTATAGTATATTTGTCCAATGAATACCCGTTTATCATTTGCATTCCTTCTTGGTGTAGCAATTTTAATGGCCAGTAGTGTAATAACTGCGCTAGACACTTGCTGTCTTATATAGGCGTTACCGACAGCAGCGCCGTATTCTGCCAGTTTACATATCTCTGTATTTGAATACGAATGCCTATACCTGTTTCTTTGGCGCTTCAGTGTAGAAGGCATTGCTCGTGTGGAACTGAGGTTGCCCTTTCTCACTTGATATACCGGGAAGTGTGGGTGAAGGGAAACAGGCAGATTCCATATTTTTAGATTTCTGAAAAGCATTTGACAACAGTGTCCAACTGGAGACTCTCAGAGAAGGTACGAACATACGGAATAGGTTCCCGAATATGTGAGTGACTCGAAAACTCCTTAAGTAACAGAACCCAGTACATTGCCCTCGATGGCTAGTGTTCACCAGAGACAATATGCCCCAGCGGAGTGTGCTAGGAGCGCTATTATTGTCCATACACATATAATATATGGCAGACAGAATTGGCAGCAATCTGTTGTTGTTTGCTGATGGTACTGTGGTGTTCAGAAAGATGTCGAAGTTGAGTGGTAGTAGGAGGATATAAGATGACTTGGGAAAAATTTCTAGTTGGTGTGATGAGTGGCAGCTAGCTCCAAATGTATAAAAAGTGTACGTCAATGCGGATGAGTAGGAAACTCAAACCTTTAGTTTTCAGATACAGCTTTAGCATTAGTAATGTTCTGCTTGATACAGTCATGTCGTTTATATATCACAACATAACGCTGCAAAGCGATATGAAATGGAACAAACATGTGAGGCTTATGCTAGGGAATGCAAGTGGTCGACTTCAGTTCACTGAGAGAATTTTGGTGAAGTGCGGTTCGTCTGTAAAAGAGACCGCATGTAGAACGCTAGTGGGATCTATTCTTGAGTACTGCTCGAGTGTTTGGTATCTGCAATAGGTCAGAGTAAAAGAAGACATCGAAGCATTTCAGAGGTGGGCTGCTGGATTTGTTGCCAGCAGGTGCAAGTAACATGCAAGTATTACAGAGATGCTTCAGGAACTTAAATGGAAATACCTGGAGGGAAGGCGACATTTTTTTCGAGGAACAATACTGCGAAAATTTAGGAAACTGGCATTTAAATCTGATGCAGAACTATTGAACTGCCACCAATACATAAGGATCACGAATATAAGATATGAGAATTTAGGGCTCATATGGAAGCATATAGACAGTCGTCTTTCCCTCGCTTTCTTTTCGAATGGAACAGGTAAGCCAACGACTGTTAGTGGTACAGGGAACCCTATACCCTCCCTCTGTACGCCAGAGAGGAAAAGGGATTTGATGTCAAACACTTCCTTCCTGTATGTAAATTCAATATGTACAAGGACGATGCAAATTCGCTTCATCCCAACGCATGGATACCTCAGTTTGATTTGTCATTGCCACCATCGCCGCCACTATTCCTTGTGTGTACATTTAGAAGGTGGCATGGTGGCAAAGAGCCAACGGCCTTGCCGCAGTGGTAACACCGGTTCCCGTCAGATCACCGAAGTTAAGCGCTGTCAGTCCGGGCTAGCACTTGGATGGGTGACCATCCGGTCTGCCGAGCGCTGTTGGCAAGCGGGAAGCACTCGCCCTTGTGAGGCAAACTGAGGAGCTACTTGATTGAGAAGTAGCGGCTCTGGTCTCGTAAAGTGACATACGGCTGGGAGAGCGGTGTGCTGACGACATGCCCCTCCATATCCGCATCCTGTGACGCCTGTGGGATGAAACGGCGGCCAGTTGGTGCCTTCGCGCCTTCATGGCCTGTGCGGGAGGAGATAGCGGTTAAGATGAGTTCAGACTAACCTGCACGTCTTACAAGGAGTTTATGGAGGCGTTTCTTGTTATTTATTGGCGAAGAGAAAGAGATAGCAATATGTTGAGGTTTGGAAGCGTCAGGACAGAGGAGCAGTTTTTTGACACATTACTGCGAAAGCACCTGTGCCTAGACGTGCTCTTTAGCGGTAGCTAAATCATCAAATTCTGCTACACATACTTGCCAATTAGGCAGCTACAAGTATTGGCGGGTAAATGTGGCCATTATCTGGAGGCGTTTAAGAATGTCTTGTGTGATTCAGAACTTACATTTAACAAGAGTCTAGCACTCAAGAATAGGAGATAACAAGAGAATAACAATTATCACAATAACTTTTGTGGATCGCCGTGATGGGATAACAACAGAAGGGACAAAAGGAATAGACTGCTAGGAGGGGTGTTCCATTTAATCCTTAACCATCTAACAGAGGAGCAGGGAATTCCTACCAGCCAAACAATCAGTAACTGTTTGTAGCAAAATGGCAAGAGGCAGACCGGAATAGGTATCAGGTGAAAATAGTGTAGACCAGACCACCAAATCCGAGCGATAATAATCAAGTGGGACATCAAACACAGGAATGACTGGCGACAGATGCGGGAACATCTGTAAGAACACCCACAGAAGAAACTGGATTGAGCTATGCCGACGTACTAGGACATAGATGAAGTCGTTGAGGTGCGTAATGAAAATAGTAGTAATGCGGAAGACGAGCAAATTGGTGAATATGAAGAAAGTCATTTCTGCATGCTAGTTTGCATAGTAGAGTGGGCAGTGATGCGTTAGCAAAGTTAAATGGAAGGTCAGGATGCGAAGCATAAGAACGACAGTGATTGTGAGTCCTCCCCAGGCGAAGAAACTAAAGAAGTGGAAACACCAATCTTACATCATTGCAGACATTCGTACGAAGCTGAATAATGAACATTCTAGAATATGGGAGGCAAGGAAGGACAAATACAAGGGGTTGGTAACTATTTTTTGTAAATGGGTAAGAATGTTAGGAATAGGGTATACCAATTTTAACGTGTGGTTAGTTGTGGGGTATCAGTATATTTTTGTTTTTTATATCGAACTTCATGATAAGATAACAATTATATGTACTGACTTCTTTATGACAGTGTCAAGTGACCATTAATTTTGTTTTTCTGTAAAAATGCTTTGACATGTTATAGCGTTAGTTATGTGGGAGGTTATGATAGGTTTTCTCTCCAAATACAGCTGGTGTCGATTTTAAGAACGATGATGAGAATGAAGGAAGTGGTAGTGGATTTGTTGCAATGTAAGGGCTCTAACACGGACCGTAAAATGGATATACACATATGTATTACGGGGATTCCACAATGGAAGCACGAATCCGAGGGATAACTGAGAAATAATAGTGTGTTAAGAAAACTGGCACCTCTTAAGAGAATGGTATATGACGTGGGAAAGTTTCTGCTGATCAAGGTATCATGAGTTCTGCACAGTCCATGTTTTATTGGTTGGTCGTAGATGTTAGGAAACGTGGAATAATTTAGTGTGAAGCATTTCACTTCCACACCATGGCAGCGTTCGAATGAAGGAGATTATGAGGGGGTTATGAATCTATTTAGGGTACCAGCATGGTATACCTGCTCTGATACAGAGTGCTTGGTGTCTATGCCATGGAAGCATTTGGACGAGGGGTTTTTGAGGAAGGCAAATGTGTATTTTTGTCAAGTCCAAGGGCGAGAGGACTAAAAAATTGGGTAATGATGTTTGTATTTAGGGCGTTCAGCGCGGGATACCTAAATCCATATTAGCAGGAAGTTGGAGACATTTAGTTTACATATTTGTTTAAGGAGCACGGAAGGTGCAGGAAGGTAGGGATCAGAAGGGTCAACCTGAAACCACGATTGCGTGAAGTGAACACCTGAGAGTTCGACGCCCACCAGTCGACAACCACATTTCAAAGACACGGAACGTTAATTTAATTAAGGTGCCACTTTCTTAATAAATATTTCGTTTATACCCCAGCATGAGTAAAGGCGGACTAATTCAAGGAGATTAAGGACACGACAAGGAGGATACATCAAGAAGGACATCGTTAGAGGGGATTCAAAATCATTCTAACGAAGCACGAAACTTAATCACGTAAGTGCATGGACAAGTTATGAAGGTTTATATCAATCTGAAGCTAAGTAAATATTTTGGTACACACATTTAATAACAATGACTACACCTTAAAAATATGTACGTTTTCTTTTGTTTTCGTTTTTGGAAATGTCGTCCACAGATTCGAGCGATGTACAGATGGAGCGTAATACCAGAAAATATGAATGTTTCAGAGGACTGTGGTAACTGGCTGGAAGTCTGTAAGTATTACATTCATGGCTGTAGCTTTCAGCAATTGTAGTATTATTTTTCCCGAGGGCATGCTACTTTACTGTATGGTTAAATGATAACGGCGTCCTCTTGGGTAAATTATTCCGGAGGTAAAATAGTCCCACATTCGGATCTCCGGGCGAGGACTACTCAGGAGAACGTCGTTATCAGGAGAAATAAAACTGGCGTTCTACGGATCGGAGCGCGGAATGTCAGATCCCTTAATCGGGAAGATATGTTAGAAAATTTAAAAAGGGAAATGGATAGGTAAAAGTTAGATATAGTGGGAATTAGTGAAGTTCGGTGGCAGGAGGAACAAGACTTCTGGTCAGGTCAATACAGAGTTATAAATACAAAATCAAAAAAATGGTTCAAATGGCTCTGAGCACTATGGGACTTAACATCTATGGTCATCAGTCCCCTAGAACTTAGAACTACTTAAACCTAAGCAACCTAAGGACATCACACACATCCATGCCCGAGGCAGGATTCGAACCTGCGACCGTAGCAGTCGCGCGGCTCCGGGCTGAGCGCCTAGAACCGCTAGACCACCGCGGCCGGCAATACAAAATCAAATAGGGGTAATGCTGGAGTAGGTTTAATAATGAATAAAAAATATAAGTGCGGGTAAGCTACTACAAACAGCACAGTGAAAGCATTATTGTGGCCAAGATAGACACGAAGCCCACGCCTATCACAGTAGCACAAGTTTATATGCCAACTAGCACCGCAGATGACGAAGAGATTGATGAAATGTATGATGAGATAAAAGAAATTATTCAGATAGTGAAGGGAGACGAAAATTTAATAGTTGTGGGTGACTGGAATTCGGTAGTAGGAAAAGGAAGAGAAGGAAACGTAGTAGGTGAATATGGAATGGGGGTAAGAAATGAAAGAGAAAGCCGCCTGGTAGAATTTTGCACAGAGCATAACTTAATCATAGCTAACACTTGGTTCAAGAATCATGAAAGAAAGTTGTATACGTGAAAGAGGCCTGGAGATACAGAAAGGTTCCAGATAGATTATATAATGGTAAGACAGAGATTTAGGAACCAGGTGTTAAATTGTAAGACATTTCCAGGGGCAGATGTGGACTCTGACTACAATCTATTGGTTTTGAACTGTAGATTAAAACTGAAGAAACTGCAAAAAGGTGGGAATTTAAGGAGATGGAACCTGGATAAACTGACAGAGCTAGAGGTTGTAAAGATTTTCAGGGAGAGCGAAAGGGAACGATTGACAGGAATGGGGGAAAGAAATACAGTAGAAGAAGAATGGGCAGCTTTGAGGGATGAAATAGTGAAGGCAGCAGAGGATCAAGTATGTAAAAAGATGAGGGCTATTAGAAATCCTTGCGTAACAGAAGAAATACTGAATTTAATTGATGAAAGGAGAAAATATAAAAGTGCAGTAAATGAAGCAGACAAAAAGGAATACAAACGTCTCAAAAATGAGATCGACAGGAAGTGCAAAATGGCTAAGCAGGGATGGATAGAGGACAAATGTAAGGATGTAGAGGCATATCTCACTAGGGGTAAGGTACATACTGCCTACAGGAAAATTAAAGACACCTTTGGAGAAAAGAGAACTACTTGTATGAATATCAAGACCTCAGATGGAAACCCAGTTCTAAGCAAAGAAAGGAAAGCAGAAAGATGGAAGGAGTATATAGAGGGACTATACAAGGGCGATGTACTTGAGGACATTATTATGGAAATGGAAGAGGATGTAGATGAAGATGACATGGGAGATATGATACTGCGTGAAGAGTTTGACAGAGCACTGAAAGACCTAAGTCGAAACAAGGCCGCGGGATTAGACAACATTCCATTAGAACTACTGAAAAAACTCTACCACCTGGTGAGCTGGATGTGAGACTGGCGAAATACCCTCATACTTCAAGAATAATATAATAATTCCAATCCCAAAGATTGCAGGTGTTGACAGATGTGAAAATTACCGAACTATCAATTTGATAAATCACGGTTGCAAAATATTAACGCGAATTCTTTACAGACGAATGGAATAACTGGGACAATCCGACCTCAGGGAAGATGAGTTTGGATTCCGTAGAAATATTGGAACACGTGAGGCAATACTGACCCTACGACTTACCTCAGAAGAAAGGTTAAGGGAAGACAAACTTACGTTTCTAGCATTTGTAGACTTAGATAAAGCTTTTGACAATGTTGACTGGAATATTCTCTTTCAAATTCTGTAGGTGACAGGAGTAAAATACACGGAGCGAAAGGCTATTCACAATTTGTACAGAAACCAGATGGCAGTTACAAGAGTTGAGGGGCAGTGGTTGGAAAGGGAGTGGGACAGGGTTGTAGCTTCTCCCCAATGTTATTCAGTCTGTTTATTGAGCAAGCAGTAAAGGAAACGTAAGAAAAATTCGGAGTAGGTATTAAGATCCATGGAGAAGAAATAAAAACTTTGAGGTTCGCCGATGACATTGTAACTCGGTCAGAGACAGCAAAGGACCTGGAAGAGCAGTTGAACGGAATGGACAGTGTCTTGAAAGGAGGATATAAGATGAACATCAACAAAAGCGAAATGCGGATAATGGAATGTAGTCAAATTAAGTCGGGTGATGCTGAGGGAATTGGATTACGAAATGCGACACTTAAGGTAGTAAATGAGTTTTGCTATTTGGGGAGCAAAATAACCAATGATGGACGAAGTAGAGAGGATATAAAATGTAGACTGGCAATGGCAAGGAAATCGTTTGTGAAGAAGAGAAATTTGTTAACATCGAGTATAGATTTAAGGGTCAGGAAGTCGTTTCTGAAAATATTTGTATGGAGTGTAGCCACGTATGGAAGTGATACATGGACGATAAGTAACGTAACTTCCGGGCAGATTAATACTGTGTGCCGGGCCGAGACTCGAACTCGGGACCTTTGCCTTTTGCGGGCAAGTGTTCTACCAACTGAGCTACCCAAGCACGACTCACACCCCGCCCTCACAGCTTTACATCTGCCAGTACTGCGTCTCCTACCTTCCAAACTTTACAGAAGCTCTCATGCGAACCTTGCAGAACTAGCACTCCTGAAAGAAAGGATACTGCGGAGACATGGGTTAGCCACAGCCTGGGGGGTGTTTCCAGAATGAGATTTTCACTCTGCAGCGGAGTGTGCGCTAATATGAAACTTCCTGGCAGATTAGAACTGAGGGCCGGGCCGAGACTCGAAGTCGGGACCTTTACCTTTTGCGGGCAAGTGCTCTACCAACTGAGATACCTAAGCACGACTCACGCCCCGTCCTCACAGCTTTACTTCTGCCAGTACCTCGTCTCCTACCTTCCAAACTTTACAGAAACTCTCCTGCGAACCTTGCAGAACTAGCACTCCTGAAAGAAAGGATACTGCAGAGGTATGGCTTAGCCACAGCCTGGGGGATGTTTCCAGAATGAGATTTTCACTCTGCAGCGGAGCAGGAGAGCTTCTGTGAAGTTAGGAAGGTAGGAGACGAGGTACTGGCAGAAGTAAAGCTGTGAGGACGGGGCGTGATTTGTGCTTGGGTAGCTCAGTTGGTAGAGCACTTGCCCGCAAAAGGCAAAGGCCCCGTGTTCGAGTCTCGGCCCGGCACACAGTTTTAATCTGCCAGGAAGTTTCATATCAGCGCACACTCCGCTGCAGAGTGAGAATTTCATTCTGGACGATAAGTAGTTTGGACAAGAAGAGAGTAGAAGCTTTGGAAATGTGGTGCAACAGAAGAATGCTGAGGATTGGATGGGTAGATCACATAACTAATGCGGAGGTATTGAATAGAACTGGGGAGAAGAGGAATTGGTGCCACAACTTCACTAGAAGAAGGGATCGATTGGTAGGACATGTTCTGAGGCATCTAGGGTTCACCAATTTGATACTGAAGGGCAGCGTGGAGGGTAAAAATCGTAGAGGGAGACCAATAGATGAATGCACTAAGCAGATTCAGAAGGATGTAGGTTGCAGTAGGTACTGGGAGATGAAGAAGCGTGCACAGGATAGAGTAGCATGGAGACCTGCATCATACCAGCCTCTGGACTGAAGACCACAACAACAACAGTATTATTTGTTTCTCGATGAAATTCAGTCGTCAGTTGCAAATAATTTTTACCATACTTCAACGATTTCGAGAAATTAATTTGACATCTTCAGAGCCTACAAAATTAGCGATATAAATCTCTAGACCTTACTATACATTTATGTGAAGTGTAAAATGTATATTGCAGAAACCTGCTTAGTACTGGTTTAGCTGATGTCAATATCTTTCTCATAGAAGCACAATGTCATTTCGTAAGAATTTTCTCAACGAATATGGCGAGAATTCATGTAAGTCATTTTTGTAGAACGTCTCAAAACGGAGAGACACATACTTCCTCCCCGAACCTTGCTTAATATTAAATTTGTGATAAAGGCTACAAAATTAGCCTTTTAGAAGAATTAGAAATATACAGGGTGTTCATTTTAACTGAGGACTGAAATATCTCAAAAACTACTCATCGGATCAAAACAATTGTTGTGATTCCCATGTGTTTGTCTCCGAGGGGAACATCCAATAATACACACTCGACCCCCACCCCATCGTGCGCGTGGATGGCGGTGGAGAACTATAAAGTCTTCAATAGGAATCCCCGTTTTTTATTCAGATTGCGATTCCACGGCAAAATTTACGTAAGTTTACTGTGAAGCATTTTCGTCGTTACGCCACAGATGACACTGTAATCGGAGGAATAGAAATGGGTACACAATCGTAATACACGACATGCTACCCAATATCCCTTGAATATGCAATGGCACATTGGACCTCACCATCATGATGCGAGGGCAGGACAGGCCAGTATTTCACAATTTCTAATTGGAAACCCCATTTGCAACGTTGTATTCCTCTGACATATTGAACAAGGACATATTGATTGAAACGTCCCCTTTGAACAATTATACATGACTGTGCTTAAACTAACACACAATATTTTTAGCGCAACGCAATCTGACTTTCAAAAATCCCTACAAAAGAATGGCCCTGACTAACATTAACCTATACGTTTCACAAATCACTTACCTCACCAAAATCTTCGTTACTCGAACTACTGCAATACGGCGAGCGCCACTACTGCCAGCTAAATAAAAGATTCAAACTATGGAAGGCACTAACTACTGATAGGCATAGTTAGAAAATGAAAGACTTTGATAGAGAACAAACGATGTATTTACCTTAATAGTTTTGAAAAATCATAATATACATAGCAGTTCATAATATCCAGTATTACAAATTTCAAAACTCCGCCATCTCTGTCCCCACATCCACCACTGCTGGCGGCTCACCTCCAACTGCGCAACGCTACGCGCTGTTCACGTCCAGCTGCCCAACACTACAATGGCAGACAACAATGCAAACTGGCCACAGACTGCACAACACAGTCAGTGATTTTCATACAGAGCGCTACGTGGCGTTACCAATAAGAAAACCTAAACAGCCTACTTACATAAAGAAAACATAAACAGCCTACTTACATGATGTAGCACTGTGGCAAGTGCTCAGACGTAGTACCACCGATTTCAATGCACTTAGTGGTCCGCTTTTCAAATAACCGTACTCAGGACAGAAGCCTATCTGTGGAAATGTCAGCACAGGCGTTTTCAGATGTGGCCGACCATGTCTTTACGGCCTGTTGGCACTTTCTGGTACACCTTATCTTTTAAATATGGCAACAAATCCGGCGACCTTGTGGCCCAGTTAATAGGGCCACCTCTGCTGATCCACCGATCACGGTAAACACGGTCTAATACCTCCCGTGCTTCAGTTGCATAATGCGCTGGGCAGCCATCACGCTGAAACCACATACTTTGTCGCACGTCCAAGGCAACATCCTGCCGTAGTGCTTATCAGAAAGAGAGTATTCCTGTTCCAAAAATGTTCGTTATTTGAGTCGATTCAACGTACCGGCGATAAAGTATGGACCATTAAGTTTTTTTTCCCATGATACCACACTATACGTTAACCGACCAAGTGGGGATTGTCTACACTGCAGTAATGCATGTAACGCCAGCTGACGCTACCTTTGTTTGTGAATGTAGACTCATTAGAAAATAGTACCTCTGCAAAGAACGTGGGAGTTGTTTGCATTTGTTGACGTGCCCACTCAGAAAACACTACCAGATTATGGAACTCGGTTCTTGATCAAGTGACACATGGAATTGATGATACTTACGTCGATGCAGTATTGTGGCAACGCCACCTACAGACTTACCGGAATCGCAGTGTAATTGCCGGACGCTTATCTGTAGGGTGTGGTGCACTACCGTTAGTACAGTTATTTCTTTAGGTTCTCCTGTGAAACGTTTACTTCGTTTCTGATTATTGGAACGCGGGAAACTTCCCTATCAGAGCCCTAAAGCCCCGGCAGATTTCAGTGTGAGGTGCACCCGTTTGATGGTCTGGCCGAACCAATCTGACTCACAGGCACGACGGTGCGTGATGGAATTGTCACACATCAGACAGCTGACACAGGACTAATAGGTTCACTCTCATGACACACGATATGTCCGAGATGATATTCAGTTCCACTGTCGGTACAGTTGGAACCTGTCGCTGGCTCTTAGTTCCCCACAAGTTGAAGACCACAAGTCTCACACACTAGTGAAAGACCTGACGTTCTCCACCAGGGGAGGACCAGATGATGAAGAGAGGCAAAGAATCACATTCGCTTTCCACCAAACTTCGGTATGGGAGCCGAAATGGCAAAAACAACCGCCTCCACATTGTACAACCCACGAACTGTCCTCTACTCATTGAATCTCCCCTATTGACTGTTCTGTTGGCCTGGTAGCCAATCCAGACACAGCACAGGGGTTCCCACGTTGGGGGAGCAAGTCTTTGTTTTGCATGTCCAGAGAGGAGCCAACCAGGAACTCAAAATCTCTCTTGTCTGAAGAAGTAGGTTTTAGACTAGAAAGGCGTCGTTCTCACAGTAAGCATGGCCTGTAACCTCCCCCTCACTTATCGACCTTAATGACAGTGAAAAATTAAACCGCGTGTACCTAATGGAAATTTGGGAAAAGCAATCGTCACCGAAGTTAATCTGTCGGTAAAGAGGGAGGAAAGGGTTACATCTAAATGAAAGGAAAAATGCAAATGAAACTGGTGGAAATTAATTTTGAAAAGGGGTAAAGTTAATAAAGAAAGTAAATGTGCGGCCGTTACGTTAACAATTAACTAGCGGTAATTAGATATTTGAGATTTGGGGGAAATTATGGTCGCCAGTCCTATGGACAATTACCATAGTAATTGAAAAAGAAAGGTTATTACACATATAATTAGCACTAGAAGCGTGGCAACTGAAGGTTGACACGTGCAGTGTTAAAACTGAAAGTTTGTCAGAAGTAATAAATTTCGCTACACTCTGACTTAATTTAGCAAAAGAATTAATAAAACAGGAAAATCGAAAGTTAATTTAGTGACTGAAGTTAATAGTGAGCTTTCTTTCTGAAGCACATCGAAATTCAGTAAAATTCGGTTAGTCTTGGACTACCTCAACAATCATTTCAAAAGCTACTTGAATCTACGCAATTTAGAAATAAGGGATTTAACTTTGAACTTGAATTAAATGATTCTGAACAATTAACAGTAGTAAAATTTAGTACATACCAAGCTGAGCTGCAGTCACAGGTAAGCTAAAATACGGTAACAAAACTCGCACTCTTAATTTGTGCTTGTGTAATCTGAATATTGTAGCCAGCTATGAATACCTTAACTGAACTTTGAAATTAAAGCAGCGAAATCGAATGATGCTGGCGTTTGAATTTCAACGACACTCGGGTTCATTCCGGAAAAGGAAGGGACCCTGCTTGGTAATGCAATTGGGACAATGAGCAACAAACGTTCATGCTAAGTTGCTGTAATTTTGTGATGCAGCAATTTTAAAAGTTTGAAAAGGTGAGGTCTGCCATACAGTTCTAAAACTTTACGTGCTTCCAGTCTTTCTTGTTGGTTGTTTGAAGGTTTGAAGCCGTCGATCGAGGAGGTGGCGTCAGTCACTCATTGTCGGCCGTCGTTGTTGCAGAAGCTGGATGTTGGCGCGCCTTCTTCTCGACACGGTCAACAAACGAAACGGGCTCTTGATGTGCGCCAGCTAATGCTTCCCGTCCGTGACACCATGTCAGAAACTATCATCGCAAGTCGAGCGCAATTACATGCTGCCAAACCCCGAAAGCGCGGCAACTCGTGGGAGCTTCACACAACACACCTGCTCCACTGCACCACCCCAGCCAGACTCCCCCTCATCCCGCGCTCCACGCGGCAGAGTTAACACTACCAAAGATCCTACACACTTTGATTCTTCACATGACCTATCGATGTAATCGTTCGATAGCAGTTTTCCCTTGGCAAGACCCAGCGTAAAATACAAATAATATTTACGAAACAAACCAATTATACATCGACATAAATGCATATATATATATATATATATATATATATATATATATATACAAATAGTAAAACAATTACAATATGTAAAGACACAGAAATGTCATATATTCAGGTAACAAAAATAAGGAAATCAAATTTATAGTACAATAGATGGAAATAGGAGGATATGCATTTCCGGCGTTACAGGCCACGTTTCAGAAAAAAAGTCTAAGTAGATGGGACCTCAGTCCCTTATTTATCGAGAGATCTATTATTTCCAGGCCAACCGTTTGCAGTTTCTGAAAGAAGGCTGTCAAGCTTCGAAACTGTCGTGCCCATGAAATATATGTTTTTTCCGCTGGCTAAAAGAACCTGGCGACGTCCTGGCATCTTTCCTCCCATAACACATACTCCAGACACTCTGTCTGTATCATCCCAGCTTCTAACATGAGAATGCTTGGAGTTTTATAACCGTCCCACCATTTGCACAGAAGCTCAGATTGCAGCTGTTTCTCTTAAATGGATTCCTCCTCCCACTTTCTGCCAACCGGCCGCCTTCGCGATGGTCTGTCGCCAGCCCAGGTAAAATGTTTTGTGAGCTGGCGCCCTCCTACTCCGACCCTAAGGAAGAATGGGGAAGTGCCACGGCCCAAAATCCCTCTGCTTCCCACAATCACTCGCACAGCCAGGTCGCTAGAAACAGTACTTATCGGCCACAATCCATCTTTATCCCTGTTCTCCATCGCCTCCACTATGGCCCCTCGGGTACAAGTTCTCTACAGACAACACATGGAGTTATATGAACATTCTGCAAACAGTTTCCTCACGTAGAAAGTCATAAACCACACATACCGAATGCAGTGCTGGGGAACACCGAGATCATGATCTAAAATATGAATATGAATCCGACAGTCAGTGTTGTTTAAGTGAGAGAGTGGCATGCCACCTCTCAGTCTCATTAGGGCAACAAGTTAATAGTATATGGTGATCGCCAAATTATCACTTTCTTCTTCGTTTGTATTTTTCCATATCTCAATTGATAGGGATAGGAGGGTTAATAAGGTAAGTATATCAATAAGGAATGATAGTGATACTGACCTTATCCCTATCAATTGAGATATCGAAAAATACAAACGAAAAGAACAACATCCGAGAGGTTTCTTCGAGATTCAAACCCGGGTTCTCCGAGTCCCAGCCAATTACCTTGGCCGTTGCGCTATCTGTGTTGTCGGCGAAAAGCGTTTACCATTTGGGTACGGAAGCGGCAGTTGTAAAAGTTTCTTACCTCGATTTCTGAAAAAGTATGCATTTTCGGACCCTATATCCGATGATGAAAAATGCTCTATTTACAATTATCTATCGATCCCGCCAATTTTGAGTCGATTGCTCGTCGTAACCTTTAAGGGTGATTTCCTCACCCAAAATATCCTAGATTCCTTCGTTTTAGGTTGTACACAAGCGACCTGCCAGATTTGAGCTGAATCGGTTGGCCGTGTCTGAGGCCTCCCCCTTGTCAGAGCTGCAGAGGGTAGAAATGGGATGCAAGTCAGGCCGAAGGGGAGTCTGGTGAAGTGGTGGTATATTATGTCGTTCGTCATTTGAAAATCTCCCGTTTTGTTTCAGTTAGTCCTGAAACAGAAGAATCTGGTCAAGTCTTCGTCTTCTTCATCCACAACCAGTTGAAGAAACGCCTGTAAACTTTTTCACAGACTATAGCAGTAAAATGTAGTCTGAATCATAGCAAAATTTCTACGATTTCAGCTAGAGATTCAGTCCTACCTCTAGTACCTCATTCATAGAGGGTGTATTGCTCCCGTGTGATGGCGCGTTAGAGACACTCCTCTGCTTAGTCTCCCCATTTTTATCTTGCCTCACTGTATGATGATGGAGGTAAATCAATGCCTCCCCTAAGAGATGAGTAAGGGCGTCCTCTACTTTCCCCATCTTAATGTAGTCTAGCATTAAGTCGTAGTACTTTTGGTTAAAGGATTCTTGACGTCGAAATCTGCAGTCAGTCTGTTACTTGGAAGAGTTTTATCCTGTCTTTTGGGAACTGGGACCACGGTTCGTTGGTTCTTCATGCAGAAAGAAGCTCTGAATTCCTCAAGAAGTCTCATCCTTGTTGCTCACGTATCTGATTGGTAGTAATCCCTCTAGTCTGTAAGTCCCAAAAGCGTTTGAAGTCGTTAGCTGAGGCAGAGGAGATGAGTCAGAATGAACAAAATTTATCACAGTTGCATGCACAATGACTCCTGACTTGTCCCCACTAAGTATCCTGGAAAATATGGAAGGAACTAACACTAAGGATTCAGAAATGCATATCCTATGAGGATCTCCAGGGAATACCTTCCATTCAGTTGGTTTCAGGATCTGCTAGCATAATCTTTTGGGGGTGCGACAAACACTTTACATATTGTCGAATAGGTGGATGGTGTGAATTCATATGAAGACTTTCAAAAGCAATTGGTGGCATCGAGGAATGTTTCCAAAACCCCTTCATACACTACTGGCTATTAAAATTGCTACACCAAGAAGAAATGCAGATGATTAACTGGTATTCATTGGACAAATATATTATACTAGAACTGACATGTGATTACATTTCCACGCTATTTGGGTGCGTAGATCCTGAGAAATCAGTACCCAGAACAACCATCTTTGGCCGCAATAACGGTCTTGATACGCATGGGCATTGAGTCAAACAGAGCTTGGATGGCGTGTACAGGTACAGTTGCCCATGCAGCTTCAACACGATACCACAGTTCATCAAGAGTAGTGACTGGCATATTGTGACGGGCCAGTTGCTCAGCCACTATTGACCAGACGTTTTCAAATCGTGAGACATGTGAAGAATGTGCTGGCCAGGGCAGCAGTTGAATATTTTCTGTATCTAGAAAGGCCCGTACAGTACCTGCAACATGCGGTCGTGCATTATCCTGCTGAAATGTAGGGTTTCGCAGGGATCGAATGAAGGGTAGAGCCACAGGTCGCAACACTTCTGAAATGTAACGTCCACTGTTCAAAGTGTCGTCAATGCGAACAAGAGGTGACCGAGACGTGTAACCAATGGCACCCCACACCATCACGCCAGGTGATACGCCAGTATGGCGATGATGAATACATGCTTCCAATGTGAGTTCACCGTGATATCGCCAAACACAGATGCGACCATCATGATGCTGTAAACAGAACCTAGATTCATCCGAAAAAATGCTGTTTTGCCATTCGTGCACCCAGGTTCGTCGTTGAGTACACCATCGCACACGCGCCTGTCTGTGATGCAGCGTCAAGGGTAACCACAGCCATGGTCTCCAAGCTGATAGTCCATGCTGCTGCAAACATCGTCGAACTGTTAGTATAGATGGTTGTTGTCTTGAAAACGTCCCCATCTGTTGACTCAGGGATCGGGACGTGGCTGCACAATCCGTTACAGCCATCCAGATAAGATGTGTGTCATCTCGACTGCTAGTGATACGAGGCCGTTGGGATCCAGCACGGCGTTCCGTATTACTCTCCTGAACCCACCGATTCCATATTCTGCAAACAGTCATTGGTTCTCGACCAACGCGAGCAGCAATGTCGCGATACGATAAACTGCAATTGCAATAGGCTACAATCCGATCATTATCAAAGTTGGAAACATACACGAGGCATCACAACAACGTTTTACCAGGCAATGCCAGTCAACTGCTGTTTGTGTATGAGAAATCAGTTGGAAACTTTCCTCATGTCGGCACGTTGTAGGTGTTGCCACTGGCGCCAACCTTGTGTGAATGCTCTGTAAAGCCAATAATTTTCATATCACAGCATCTTCTTCCTTTCGGTTAAATTTCGCGTCTGTATCACGTCATATTCGTGGTGTAGCAATTTTAATGGCCACTAGTGTATTAAACTGAACAAGTCTGCAGTCGCGTGAGGGTGTAGGCTTTAATTTAAATGTACAAATAGTTAATTCTCGTTGGTCTATAGCCTGGAGTTTCAAATCGTCAGTCAGCGATTTCTGTGTGAAGCTTTATTGACTTCCCGCCTCCAGCACACGTCGAAGTGTCCTACTCAATCCTGTAGGCCCTGAGAAACTTACTTGCGCCATCTGGAAGTACTTGAACCTGTGTGGAGTAACAGTACTTTTCCCACCGAAATAATTTTGCCTGAGCCGCAAGAGTATTAGTACCCCTTCCTTCATCTCAAATTAATTTACGATGCAGTTGTCTGGACATCGCACATCGAGCATTTTGCTTCTTCCTATAATCTGAAACTATATGCCTACGTTTAAGACAAAGAAAAAATTTGTTTGACATCTTCAGTTTAGCTATTTGATCACTGACACATGTGGTGTTGATACAGTCCTGCTCCCAATTACCGCGAGTTTCACAAAAGACGCAGAATGGTTCTTGCACTCTGGTGCCTTCTCGGATTGGTCTTTTAGATTCTGCGTGCACCAACGTGCAGCAACGTGTTTCACAGCCCCAATATCGTCTTCCCATTTCCAAACGTCGGGCTTGTATTAGTCATCGTCTAACAGGTCATGGATCCCCTCATCCAGTTTGGTGAGCCCAATAAAACGTCTTTTTTTTCTTTATTGTGATTTCATTCCCCTGCTCCATATGGGCAGGGGAGGGCTGTCAGAGGCACAATCCGCCACTCTTCAGCCGAGTGACATGACAGCTAATACAAGAAGAAAATGTTACATATAAGACGATAAAAGAGGGGGACATAAAACTGAATAATGGGAGGAAATGGAGGTAAAAATAGACCTACATGGAGACGTTCATGGGGGACAGTTAAAAAAGTAACCAGTAAGCTAAAAAAGACACAGTTGGCGATTCTTAAAACACAGAGAAGACACTGAATGGACATGCACAGGTTAAAAGTCGGCCACAGTATTAAAAACACTTGTAGCACATACGACGAAGAATAAGTCTTGTAGTCTCTCTTTATAGTACGGTACTTAAATCCGCAAGTTCCGCAATGTCTGACAACCTTACAACTTTAGCGACGAAGTGCATAATGTTAGCTCTTTCTCTCATAAGTTTCCTCTGTAGGCCATGTAATTGTGCTTCCCAACTGTTATCTGCATCTCCAATCCCTCACGTTATTTCAGAGATTATTGCAGTGACGGCTCGTGATCAGCCGTTTCTCAATAGGCAATGTTTGAAGAGCGCTAGCCTGAGTAGTACAATGAACAACCGTCTGATGGCAGCACTATCTATATGCGCTTCGCAGTAGCATTTTTGAATAGCGCCTATTACCGTTTCGAGCGAAACAACATTTATTCTTAAACAGCTATGGCAGCATGCAAACGATATGCCACATCACACTTACATTCTGAGCATCAAAGTACTTTACTACTGCCGTAGAGCATGCATAATACTCTGAAACTATTACAATGTTGTAGTTGTATTTATCTGCGTTTCAGGATAGATGCGTCATCTCCGGCGGTACTTCAGTTGAATACTGCCCTTCGATTGTGCTATTCTGGTACCAATCGAAGCGATAGGTGTTGCAGGTTCCAGCCAGCCAACCAGCCCGTCGGCGTGCAGCAGCCAGCAGCCAGCAGCAGTCCCTGCCAGTAGCGGTCCCCGCCAGCAGCCAACAGCGGTCCTCGCCAGCAGCGGTCACCGCCAGCGGCGGTCCCCACTAGCAGCCAGCAGCGGTCCCCGCCAGCAGCCAGCAGCGGTCTACACCAGCAGCCAGCAGCGTCCCCGCCAGCAGCACGCAGCGGTCTACGCCAGCAGCCAGCAGCGTCCCCACCAGCAGCACACAGCGGTCCTCGCCTGCGTCGGCCCCAGCCAGCAGCCAGCAGCCAGCTGCCAACAGCCAGCTTCCGGTGACCACCAGCGGTCGCAGCCACCAGCGGTCGCAACCAGCGGCCAGCAGTGGTCCTAGCCGCCTCCTCCATCCGCCAGCAGCAGCAGAGGCAGCAGCAGCAGCAGAGGCGTCCCCACCAGCCAGCCAGCAGCCAGCCGGGTCGCCCCACCCCCCTCCCACCCTCCCAGCGGCAGCAGAGTGGGGCTTAGGCCCCAGTCTCCTTCATCATTCTCCATCCCTTTCTCCTGTGTGTCTCTCGTCGCCCTGCCCATCTCTCATTTGCTCCTTTGTCCACTACTGTGTTTTTTCCCCCCTTATCATAATGTCAACCCCCACCACCTCTTCTACAGCCACCACCACTGCCATTGTATACACCTCCCCCTCCGCTGCTGCCACCACTATCACGTGGTGTGCCGCTTCACTCCCCCCTCAGTCCATCCCCCCACTACTCACTCTCTCCTCTCCCTCCCTATTTGTCGCCCCGTCCATGGCTCCTCCCTCCCGTGCCTCCTCTGATCCATTCCCCCACTCCCTCCCTCTGCTCCTTCCGTTTCTGCGGCCCCCGTCAGGGTGGTCGCTCGGCGGGCTACGGCCCACGCTCCACTCTCCCCTTCACCTTCATCGTCCTCGTCATCGTCTTCACCGTCGCCTTCGCCATCGCCATCGCCCTCACCATCTCCGGCGCCGACTCCAGCCCCGGGACCTGCCACTCCCCACCACATTCCAGTTGTTCCCATCCCCCACACCTCCTCCGCCGCCGTCAAGCGCCCCAATGGCACCCCTGCCAACTCTGCTCCCAAAAAGGCTCCACCTCATCCCCCTTCCCCCACCCATGATGCCATGGATGTCACCCCACCCGTCCCTGCCCCCTCCTCCTCCTCCTCTACCCCCTCCTCCTACCACTACCTCCTCTCCCATCCTGATCCCTCCCTCCTTGAAGCCCGGAACCTCACCCTCTTCCTTCGCCAGAATTGTCCTGGTGCCCCCATCTCCCTCCTCACTTCTCGCCATGATTCGGTGCTCATCTCCTCCCCCAGCCCTACCCTCCACACAGACCTCCTTTCCTGCATCCCTGTCACCCGCTTTGGCCCTCATGCCTCCCTCACCCCTGCTCCTTCCCCACCTCCCTCCCGCCAACCCCAACCCCCGCGTCGCCCGCCAACCCTCACCACCGTGATCACTCGGCTCAGTACGGCGATCACGGAGGAGGTGTTGGCGGAGCTTCAGGCCCATCCCCATCTGGAGGTGCGTACGGTTCGTCGCATCCACAACACTGCTGGCCCCACCCGCCTTATGCGAGTTTTTTCTGAGTACGCCCCCTCCATCGACCGTCTCCTGAAGGAGGGTGACCTCCTTTTTAACCAACGTTACAAAGTCGACCTCTCCCGTTCCCCTCCTCAATCCCTCCGCTGCCAAAGGTGCTTGCGGTATAATGCACACCCAACATCTGAGTGCCGCGAGCCCCCCACCTACCCGCACTGTAGGCAAGCCCACTTTTTATGGCAGTGCCCCAATCTCCAGTCCCCCCCCCCTCCTGTAATACCTGTAACCTCCCTCATCCTACCTACTCCCAGAAGTGTAAGGCCCGACCCCCTCCTACCACTCCCGAACTCACTGTTCCCGTCCGCCCTCTGGACGCCTCCACCCCTCCCGGCAACTCCCTTCACCCACCCCCTACCGCTGTGGACATCATCAGATTCCTCACCATCGTCCTTCAGAATGTTCATCCTTTTCAACGCCCGCACACCCTCCAACAGACCTCCCTCGCCGCAGTTCCATTTTCCAACTCAAAATGTACGCCACCTACTCCAACAACCAGGCCCATTTCACCTTCTCCCGTCTTGACACCCTCGTTTAAATCCCTATCATGGCGCGACAGCACCGTATCCTTTTCAACAACATCCGCTCCCTTCCCGCCAACAAGAACCTCTTCCTGCATACCCTTGCCACCCACCGCGTGGATGCCTTTCTCCTCAATGAAACCTTCCTGCAACCCCACCACACCGTCCACACTTCGCCCTACCTCCTCCACCGCTCTGATAATCCCCTCCCAATTGCACATGGCGGAGTTGCCATTGGGCACCATCGCCAGATCCCCGTTCGGCTCCAACCTCTCCTTCCCGACCCCACCGAACACCTGATTCTTAGTCTCTTCTTCCCCGGCCTTACCGTTACCTGCGCCACCATCTATGTCCGTCCCAACGTTCCTATTCCCTTCGACTTCCTCTCCCACATTGACCGTACCTTCTCCTCCTACGTGATCGCCGCCAACCTCAACATCCATAGTCGTTCCGCTGCCCAGTTACGGCGGTGGCATCGGTTCCTCTCCTCCCTTCAAGGCGACCTCATCCCCATCCCCCAGCACACCTGTCCCGAATCCAACTCCACTCCCGATGTTATTCTCTCCTCCCCCAACCTTCTTGGTCGCATAACGGTGGATGTCCTGGAGCCTATTGGTAGCGACCATCTCCCTGTCCTCCTCACCATTTCAGACGGTCGTCGCCCCCGCCCCGACCCTCGTAATGACCCTCCCCCTAAGTACGTCCATGACTATTCCCGTGCGAACTGGAATGCCTACCAGGATACCCTCTCCACCCAGGTCGATAGCCACCCTTTCACCTACCACCACCCAGATGATGTCACCCATGCCGCCTCCTTTCTCCAGCAGACCTTGTCTGAGGCCGTGAAGGCCCACGTCCCTACTGTCGCCATCCACCCCCACCATCCTACCTTACCCCCACAGGCCATCCTCCTCCTCCGTGAATCCTGCCGTCTCTACCGTGCCTTTCTCCGCACGCGTGACCCGGACACCCTACGACGCCACCGGCAACTCCAGCGACACATTCGCAATTTGCTCGTGGCTAAGAAACGCTGGGACTGGCGACAGACATGCACCTGTTTAAATGCTACCCTACCTATCAACTCGTCCAAGTTCTGGTCAGCCTTGCGTCGCCTTACCGGAACTAAGCCCTCCCCCTACTATCCTCTTCTCCATGATGATCACCCCTTCCCTGACGCCCTTAGTAAGGCCAATCACTTTGCCTCCTACCTGTCCGATGTGTTTTCCATCTCTGATGATCCCCAGTTTGATTACACCCTCTTCCCAGATATCCGCGATCGAACTGACACCTCTGTCCCTCCTCTTTCTCCTGGTTTCCAGTTCTTGGACAACATTGCACACACAGAACTCAATGCCCCTATCAACACACAGGATCTCATTGCTACACTCCACACAAAATGCAACACCGCTCCTGGTCACGATCGTGTCACCTACCGTCACCTTCGTGAAGCTCCTGTCTCTTTCCTCTCCACCCTGGCCAGGCTCTACAATGTAGTCCTGTCCACTGGTTACTAGCCCGACCTGTGGAAAACCTCCCGTATCCACATGTTCCTTAAACCTGGCAAACCGCCGTCCGCCGTCTCCTCCTACCGTCTCATCAGCCTTACCTCGGTCTTCAGCAAGGTCCTGGAATCCATCCTCACCCGACGCATCCACCAGCATCTCCGCCAGCACCGCCTCCTTCCCGTTACCCAGTGTGGCTTTCGGCCGTCCTTCTCTTCCGACGACCTTCTCCTTCACCTCACTCATCTCCTTTCCGACCAGCTTAATTCCCGTCGCTCCGCAATCTTCCTCTCCCTGGACCTCGAACATGCTTATGACCGCGTATGGCATTCCGGCCTCCTCTTCAAGCTCCAAACCTTCGCCCTTCCCATTAACTACGTCTGTCTGATTGGCTCCTTTCTCTCCCTCCGTCCTTCCTATGTCACCATCCATAACACAGATTCCTACACCTTTTTCCCCTCCGCCGGTGTGCCCCAAGGCTCCGTCCTCTCCACCCTTCTGTACCTTTTGTACACGGCGGACATGCCGCCGCCGTCACCCCCCGTCCACCTTCTCCAGTTTGCCGATGACACTGCCTTCCTTGCCCTTGCCCCCACCCTGTAGCACTCCCAACACCTTCTCCAATCCCATCTTGACCGGTTCACCGCTTGGTGCAACCAGTGGTTGCTCAAGGTCAATCCCTCCAAAACCCAGGCGATCATTGTAGGCAAAACCACCCCTTCCTTCCGCCTCCTTGATTTCTATCTCATCATCTATGGCCATCCTATTGCCCTCACTCCCACCCTTAAGTACCTTGGCGTCACCCTCGACCGTCGCCTCTCCTGAACTCCCCACCTCCGGACAATCCAAGCCAAGGCACGCTCCCGACTCAGTCTCCTCAAGCTCCTCTCCGGCCGTACGTGGGGTCTGGACCCCTCCACCATCCTCCACACCTATAAATCCCTCATCCGCCCTATCCTTTGTTATGCCCATCCGGCTTGGATCTCCGCCCCCCCCCTACCTTTTACAAATCCCTCCAACTCCTTGAACGCCATGCTCTCTGCCTCGCCTATTGCATCCGTCTCCCCTCCCCCACGCGGATCCTGTATGATCTCATCCCCTTCCCCCACCTCCTCCTTTTCCTTGAAAGGATACGGATCCTGTACACCTCCCATAAACTTGATCCTCCTCACCCGCTAGTCTCCCCGATCCTCTCCCACCCCCGCCCACTGCCGCGCCTGTATTCCCACGTCCCACCCGGTCTCCATCTCTCCACCCTCCTTAACCCTCTCCCAAGGTGGCTTCCGCCAGCTCCCCCTCCCTGATGATGTCCTCCTCCCCTCCATCTACCCCTCCTATCAACTTTGATCCTCCCCCCCACTTCCTGTGTCCTTTCCTTTAGGCACCCTCCCTCCCTTCCCTTCCCTTCTCTTTCCTTTCCCCCCTTCCTCCTCCCCTCTTCCCCCGGGCTTCCCCTCCCCCTTCCTCCCTCCCCCTCTCTCCTCTGCCCATGGCATCTCTGCTCTCCCCTCTCCCATTCCCCTCCTCCTCCTCCTCCTCCTCCTCCACTCTTGGCAGGCCCCCAGACTCGTACACGCTCAGTGAACATTCGCGCGCCGGAGATCGTCGCCGTCAGTGTTTCGTGTGTGTGCCTTCGTTTGTGTGTAGTGTTGTTCGCCGTCACGCCACCACCGTTCACATGCCGTTGCACTCATCCATGTCGCCTAGTGTTAGTGCTGTTTCTCGTCCAGCATGAACGGCTCCATGTTTTTTCGATTTTTAGTGTCTACATTTTTTTGCCCACAGTTTTGACTGGCTTCTCTGTGCCACCTTTATGTACTACTTGTTGTCAAACTCAAGGCTGAAGAGCAGCGTATTGTGCTGCTGACAGCCCGCCTTTGTATAAGGTGTTTAAAATCGCAATAGAGAAAAAAAAATACACTCCTGGAAATGGAAAAAAGAACACATTGACACCGGTGTGTCAGACCCACCATACTTGCTCCGGACACTGTGAGAGGGCTGTACAAGCAATGATCACACGCACGGCACAGCGGACACACCAGGAACCGCGGTGTTGGCCGTCGAATGGCGCTAGCTGCGCAGCATTTGTGCACCGCCGCCGTCAGTGTCAGCCAGTTTGCCGTGGCATACGGAGCTCCATCGCAGTCTTTAACACTGGTAGCATGCCGCGACAGCGTGGACCTGAACCGTATGTGCACTTGACGGACTTTGAGCGAGGGCGTATAGTGGGCATGCGGGAGGCCGGGTGGACGTACCGCCGAATAGCTCAACACGTGGGGCGTGAGGTCTCCACAGTACATCGATGTTGTCGCCAGTGGTCGGCGGAAGGTGCACGTGCCCGTCGACCTGGGACCGGACCGCAGCGACGCACGGATGCACGCCAAGACCGTAGGATCCTACGCAGTGCTGTAGGGGACCGCACCGCCACTTCCCAGCAAATTAGGGACACTGTTGCTCCTGGGGTATCGGCGAGGACCATTCGCAACCGTCTCCATGAAGCTGGGCTACGGTCCCGCACACCGTTAGGCCGTCTTCCGCTCACGCCTCAACATCGTGCAGCTCGCCTCCAGTGGTGTCGCGACAGGCGTGAATGGAGGGACGAATGGAGACGTGTCGTCTTCAGCGATGAGAGTCGCTTCTGCCTTGGTGCCAATGATGGTCGTATGCGTGTTTGGCGCTGTGCAGGTGAGCGCCACAATCAGGACTGCATACGACCGAGGCACACAGGGCCAACACCCGGCATCATGGTGTGGGGAGCGATCTCCTACACTGGCCGTACACCATTGGTGATCGTCGAGGGGACACTGAATAGTGCACGATACATCCAAACCGTCATCGAACCCATCGTTCTACCATTCCTAGACCGGCAAGGGAACTTGCTGTTCCAACAGGACAATGCACGTCCGCATGTATCCCGTGCCACCCAACGTGCTCTAGAAGGTGTAAGTCAACTACCCTGGCCAGCAAGATCTCCGGATCTGTCCCCCATTGAGCATGTTTGGGACTGGATGAAGCGTCGTCTCACGCGGTCTGCACGTCCAGCACGAACGCTGGTCCAACTGAGGCGCCAGGTGGAAATGGCATGGCAAGCCGTTCCAGAGGACTACATCCAGCATCTCTACGATCGTCTCCATGGGAGAATAGCAGCCTGCATTGCTGCGAAAGGTGGATATACACTGTACTAGTGCCGACATTGTGCATGCTCTGTTGCCTGTGTCTATGTGCCTGTGGTTCTGTCAGTGTGATCATGTGATGTATCTGACCCCAGGAATGTGTCAATAAAGTTTCCCCTTCCTGGGACAATGAATTCACGGTGTTCTTATTTCAATTTCCAGGAGTGTAGATGCGTGCCTTTCTTTGTCATCCAGCTCGTCTTTATGGTTCTGTTCTTCCCTTTCGGCTAACTCTGTCTCGGGTTTCGGCACCAAAAAATGTTCTGTCGTGGAAATATAGTAATGACAGAGACAATAAACTTTATTTCTCGTCACAGTACTACATATCAACAAAAATCAGTAAGTCAGAGATGTTCCTCCAAAGAATAAACAGATAGTTTCTCACTCGTGGCAAGTATCTCGTTCCACAAAAACATGACAGGAACATTTTCCATCTAGTAATCTCCATTATGTAAGCAACTAGATAAAAAGCACTACTGACGAACTGATTTTACGAATTTCGATGCTAAAAGCTAAAAGTCATATAAAACTTTATTTTGCAATGTGAGAGGAACGAATTAATATGGAATTCCGTGATGTCAGTCTGTATAAACCGGCAAGGTTTTGATTGTCCTGTGAATACGAACGTCCTATCTCTAGTCATTCAAGGTGATCTGTTTTTTCTGAACATGATGGTATATCGCTCGTCTTCGCAGTCGTGAGAGAATCAAACTGGGGTAATTCTCACAGATTTTCCTTTGTAAAGGACCATTTGAAATTAGAGTTCACCATTCCTAATTTTGATTTGTTATCCTCAATTTCAGCTCCTGTGTCAACCAAAGGAGTCCGTTCACTAGCTTTGATGCCCCTGATTGTCTTTACAAATGACCAGAATTTCTTCGGGTTTTGTGAAGGATCTTTCGATAAGATTTTGCTACGATAGTCATTGATGGCTTCACAGTCAATGTGTTTCATTTACAATTTCTCTACCTATAGTCCCATGCTGATTTCCGCCTATTAAAAGTTTCTTT
Organism: Schistocerca cancellata; assembly: GCF_023864275.1. Classification (NCBI taxonomy): domain Eukaryota; kingdom Metazoa; phylum Arthropoda; class Insecta; order Orthoptera; family Acrididae; genus Schistocerca; species Schistocerca cancellata. Next base: position 1,136,691,596 of record NC_064626.1, on the reverse strand, counting down.
TCAGAGCAAGACTCTCTTCATGCTGGTGTCCAGAATTAAAAGTTACACTACTGCCTCTTGATATTGTTAACTGAAAATATAAAACATTCTACTTCTTTTAGTTACCCTTTGTACTCTGGTAATATGTCTGCTTAATTTGTCTTATGGTCACAGATACCAGTTACAGTCTGGACATCATCACTGAGGTAAGATCTATTTTGCCAGTAAATCAAATGGACTATCATTATGAATGAGCTTCCGAAGTATCTGTTCTGGGAAGTGACTCGTCACGCTCAACACATGCAAAACTGTGATTATCCCAGTTGATAGTTGGATGATTAAAGTGTCCTCCGATGAGGAAAGAATGTTGAATAACGTATGTATTAGTGAATTGAGGTTTCCTCTAATATTTTTAGTTACATCCATGAGTGGGTATGGTGGTCGATAGAAAGACAGTCATATGTTTACGCCTAACTTTGATACTGAGTCTTGGCCGAACATACTCGCAAGCCGCTTCTATCTAATTTCAATTTGTTGTCTACCGTGAGACATACACTGTTTTCCGTTGGATTATTCTGTCGATATACACTTAGGTTTACCCCAAAAACTTCAGTACTACAAATTTCAGGTTGCTAACTTTCGGTGCCTAGTATTGTGTGAGCACACTTTTGCGACGCTTTTCATGCTCTGGTATTTTGTTCTGAATTTTTCTTCAGTTTACACTAGGTTTTTTATTTTTACAAAATAAAAAATAAACCCTTCTGTGTGACCCACACTCAGTCAGCTATCTGGATATTGGTCATGAGTGATTAGAGCACACCTGAGCCATATAGGGGAACCCTACAGTTTTCAATCCTATAGCACAAGTCCTGGAACTTGTTGCCAAGCTTGTCACAAAATCTTCAAAATCACTGTTTCAAGTAGTCCACTCTATTCTTAAACATGAGACTACGATCAGTCGGGTGAGACTGCTGAAGATTGTGAGCTTCGCTGAAATTCCGTGAGCAAGGAAGGTTTTCTCAAAATTGTCTGCTAGTCTCTGGAATGATCCAAGTATTACCTCAGTCCCACACGACAGGCATCATTAATTGTCCCAACATGCACCACAATCTGCATTTGATTCCACCCTGTTCCCTCGGTGGCTGCGGGGAATAGCCTGCACTATCCGATCCATCTCATCCATTACTCTTATTTCTCTGGGGGGTACCATTATTCGCCGTACAATTGACGATTAATAGACCCTTATTCTGTTTGCCTCCTGTGGCGAAATAAATAAAAAAATTAAATTTATTGATTTTTTGAAAAGAGGAAAAAATTATGGATATGGAACTGTAACTTAAGAATTTTTGAGAGGCTTTTTTTACGGACTGCATTGACCGGCTTGAATGCGGACAAATTCAGTGCTGCGTTAAATTTGCCTGTAATATAATTTACCATTCCGATTAATTACATTTTTGAATTCTACGTCATTGTTGATTTATTCAGAGTTTTCACCTTCGACGTAGAATTCGTCCTTCTGCCACAATATGAATTCATTAGTCGCCTTCCATGTTCTTCTCTTTGTTGACCGTGTGTATCTTCCTGAGTCGGCATCGGTTCACTTCACGAAGACGTTGGAAACCAAGGAATACAATGCAACGTCGCTTTAAATAATTCTCGTAAAACTTAGATATATCTCACTATTTTTTATTCACAACACAATAAGACTTGCTCTGCTCGTCGCGCAAACCATAAATACTAACAAGATGGCTGCCTTTCCGCACACACCAAAAATTACGTCCATCCTCTACAAGGTAACAATCGAAAGTGTCTCTTAACTCCTTCTTGGAGTATGAAACAAAAGAGAATCCAATATGAACATTACAGAGATTATATTCTATAACCCTCTCGATTTAATCTTTAGCGCAGCCTTCAAGGTATTGTATGTCTCTGCGTCGGAATGTGTCATTACACTCCTCTTCAAGGGCATACAGCAGATTTGTCAACAAGTGAAGCGTGTCTCAATAGTTCAATTTCTGTGGAATATAGCACCTCAAACTTGTTGGTTAGGAGGATGGTTGTTTAATGATACAATGAAGGCTTTCACGACCAGATGGCCGGCCGAGGTGGCCGAGCGGTTCTAGGCGCTACAGTCTGGAACCGCGCGACCGCTACAGTCGCAGGTTCGAATCCTGCCTCGGGCATAGATGTGTGTGATGTCTTTAGGTTAGTTAGGTTTAAGTAGTTCTAAGTTCTAGGGGACTGATGACCTCAGAAGTTAAGTCACATAGTGCTCAGAGCCATTTGAACCATTTGAACCACGACCAGATGTTTCAGCTGCCGAGAATTCTTCCGGGTTGTATGGCCGTGGTCCACGGAACTCTTCTACCCTGACGTTTCGTCCAAAGCTACATTGGACATCTTCGGAGGTGCTCCATGTTGTGCTGAGTCGGCAACAAAGTATAAAATCTGTCTGGTATACATCAGACACACTTATTGTTATGGAATAGAAGCAAATTACGCCTCTAGCTGTTTTCAGTCTGTGTTGCACTGTACGTAACGTCAATAGTTTCTTCCCAGTCTTCGTAAATATTCAAATATAACATATATCAGCTTGTGTATAGTCGCCGGCTGAATGCCGTATCATACATGGTGCTTGGTGTTCAGAACAGAAAACATCTTCATTCACCAAGTCTTTATTGATTCACTGCAATAGCTTTTTTCAGCAGAGTTTTATGAACACAATTCTTTCAGAATCACGTGCTTACGAACGGATTTGACGTTGTTATCAGTACGCCTGTGAAGTTTTGATCCCATTTGTTTGTTAAGTACCTCCTTCTGTGTACGAGGTCTGTTCAAAAAATTCCGGAACATTCGTAATTTCGCGCCAGAGATGTGCTCGAGCAAAACGCGGTTGGCATCCCTGCACATGCCTGTGTTTAATGTGTAACTGCCGGAAGTTTCATTGTTGTATATCTGTTAGTCATTGTTCTATGCTGTATTGAGTAGAGCGTTGTGTCGCACAGTTCGCGAATTTCGACATGGCGGAGTTCGAGGAGTAACGCTTCTGCACTAAATATAGAGACTCGCCAAATGATGCAGGAAGCCTACGGTGACGAGTGCTTAAGTCGTACTGGGTTTTACGAACGGGTTCACACGGTTTAAAAATGGGCGGATGGAAGTGAAAGACGACCCTCGTTTAGGACGCCCTTCGACATTTACCGACGACGCTGATGTCAGGAATATCGACGAAATTGTGCATGCCAATCGAAGACTGACTGTCCGAGATATTGCAGAGGAGTGAATCATTTCATTTGGATCACGTCATGAAATTGTGTGAAAAGGAAATGGGCTGAAATGTGGCGAGACAATTAATGACTCTTGCATCACGATAACGTACCTGCTCATTCGCCGCTGATGGTGCGTGACTATTGCATACAAAACGAAATCACTGTGCTGCCCAATCCTCCGTACTCTCCAGACCTGTTCCCTGTAGACTTTTCTTTATTTCCAAAGTCGAAAACTCCGTTGAAAGGTCGAAGATTTGCAACGATACACGAGATAAAAGGAAATTCGCAAACGGCGCTTCGCGCGATCCAGCAAGAGACGTACCAAGACTGCTTCCGAAAATGGAAACGGCGTTGGGAGCGGTGTGGAGGAGAGTATTTCGGAGGAGATCATGCACAATAAGTAAAGAAAATGCGCAGACAAAATTTGTGGGCGAACTTCCGAATTTTTTTGGACAGACCTCTACATCACGTACCGTAGTGTTGTTATCCGTGTATATTCACCAATACGATTCTGCAAACAATACTATTTGTTCTCATAATTTTAGGTGTTTTGCTCAATATTCTGAAACACTGTATTACGGTTATCCCGTACATGTGTTTCTCGCTCATTTAACAATATAAGAGGAAAAACCCTCACTAAATCAATTTTGTCATATGTTAAATATGGCATGTTAAGCGTTGTAACTTTGACCATAAAATTCAGAGAAATTTTGTAGTTAAAACGGGGAATCAAATCACTATGTCTTAAGTGGTAAAAAGAAATCTAACTGCGAGAAGTTGCGGATGCGGAAATAATTTGTACATATAGAATAAACGACGCTCCTTAACACGAGTTATTTCTTGGAACGGCAGAACAGAATAGCGCAGCGTACTATGCTTCCACATACAACACAAATGCACGATATTTGATATTACATCCCGTATCGATCATATTTCAACGTAAAGTGCAACACTTCCGAGAACTCGGATTACTCAACATCGCGCAAATGCCACCTGCACTGCGGCGGAACACAGCTGACGACTGTGACCGAGGTTACATAGGCTGACGTGCACTGCGCATGCTCTTTCCCATCGTGCCTTGCTCACGGAAACAGCAGACTACGCCTGGACAGCAGCGATATCTGGTGAGTACACGTAGCAACTGTAACTTCAAAGCGTTTCGTGCATTTAAGACGTGTGTTTTCAGTGAATGTGAGCGAATGTGTGTATAGAGGCTGCAGCGGAATCGTAATAAGCTAAATTAAATGCTGTGTTCTTCTTAAGCAGCTTAATTCTTGTCAATTGCGAGTGAGTGGTTTTAAGAGGAGCAATAGATAACGGGGCCAAAAGGTTAATTTGGCACTTTTGCCGCTATAAGTGATTTTATAGTCAGGATTTTATTAAAATAAGTACACAACAAGAGATTCATGTATCATGCGTTTCACAACAAGGAATTTTGCTCAACTTTTAACGTTAATGTGGTATGGAGCGGTCACCGCCCATAGATTTCTGACAGATTTGAAATGACTGTGAACTATTTCGCGTTGGTGACGCAATTGATCGAATTACGACATCATTAATTCTAGTTTATAACGTATAAAATATTTGTTTAATGTGGACAACAAAACTTGGATCTACGAAAGTACCGGTAACTCTCTTGCGTAATACATTGGTTTGACGTCTCGAGGTAGCGTCCAAGCTCATAACAGCATTTGGAGTTAATTTTTGATTTCACATACGCAGCTCATATTCGGCGAGTATGTACTTATGATGATGGTGTTGATCGAAAGGGAAATTCTTCTCAATTTTTTTGTATCACGTTTTACATGTTTAATGAAGTCATAGTCTTACGCTGGAAGGAATTAAATAAGTTTAAAAAGATGAAGCTAACATTATATGTGTAGCCTAAACACCCAGCTGTCTAAGCAGCACAGAGTAATAATATTGATTTGAAATACAGACGTACAATGTCCACGGAAAAATGAGTACAATGTTACCAAGGGCGCCCCAACGATATTTTGTACGGTGGCCTAGACATTGGGGTATGAGTGTTTTTAATATTTTGGAAGACGAATGGCGACTTGTAAGTAGTCGTAAAAAACCCTGTTTTAAACCTACTTAATACCGACTTATAAGTCATTTTGTTGGAAGAAAAACGCCCGATTAGAAAATATTTTTTCTATGAGTTTGAACATGGCTACGCTTCAGCAGCTGTGCAAGCAAGAGCTTTAGTGGATTGGAAATAACAGCTAACCAGTTGAAAATATAGGTTTATGGTTTCGACAGTTTAGAACTGTATTTTTCAGAAGATACAGTACACAGAATCACATATTATATATATTCAGTTGGAGTCGTTGATTCTGTCTAGTGTGCGTGTCATCCGCATAACCACCATTTAAAATACATGATATAAAAGTAGTAGCTCTCTGGAGGAGAGAGCTCGTATTTTTAAATGATGTATTTTAAATGGTGATTTTGTGGATGACGCGCACGTGTTCTAGACAGAGTCAATGACTCCCATTGTATACAGATGATTCTACATAAAGTAGTCTGAAGAAGACAGTTTTAAAAATGTCGAAACCAAGTTCAAGGATTAATAAACCTGTATTTTGCAACTGGTTGGCTATTATTTGCAATCCATTGAAGCAATACTTTTTTACCTTTTCCTGAGAGCTGAGGGGTCTCGCAGTCTTGTGTGGAGGGATGAGCAGAAAGCTACTAGCACGGTACACTCCCTGTGCTGCAACGCTGCACGTAAATGCAGCGTTACTCACGAAGAATCATTTACGTCCTAACTTTTGGTTTACGAACGTTATTCTGTCTGTGTCTGGATGATTTCATACTACCATTTTTTTATTGTGATGGGTCAACCTACTGGTTTTAACAACAGACTAGCCATTCTATAGTTGTTTCTTGAGTGGAATGAAAGTGAAACTAGTCTTTGCCGTCAAGTTAGTTTTGTGAATGTTTTTGTCACTCTAAGGGTTTGAGTGGTTTCACTTACATGCTTTTTCGGTTATTAATGAACCGTGACATGGACTGCCAGCTTTATAAGAGACAAATAAAGTATTAACAGAATCTTCCGTCGGTTCTTGGTAGAACAACATTATAATAAATGAAAACACCAGTTTGCCTTTGTTCTACAATATTACTTTTATTGTTAACCGGTTTTTGGCTTACTACGCCATCTTCAGACAATTTCTGAGTATTATCACCAAAGAAGTTAAATGTTAGCAAACAACGTTGGAAAAGAAGTAACACATCTAGACTAACATATAGTAAGTAACATCTTAGCAATGAACAAGTAAAAACTATCTAAAAACTGAAACAGTACATAAATAACAACGGAGTAGACAGGAAAACCTTTAGCACAAAATAGGAATAGCATGCTTACATAACAGTTTCTCTTAACAAACAAAACTAATAAAATAAAATAGACAAGGCTGCATCAGGAGGTATGAAACATGGAGAGTGATACACAACCAATTAAAGAGACAGTTATCAATGTAACTACAGAATACATAAAATAGACAAGGCTGCATCAGGAGGTATGAAACATGGAGAGTGATACACAACCAATTAAAGAGACAGTTATCAATGTAACTACAGAATACATAAGAAACTTAAGCAATATCAATAAGATAAACACACATAAATGGAGGAAATAGGAAAATGGAGGTGTTTGAGGGAATCTACATTTTGAGAGTGTGGTGGTACTGCATTTTAACATTAACATTATAATCAAAGCAGTGGTTGTGTAACAGTTTTCATTAAATAAATGAGCAAAGTAAAATATGAACAGAATTTGATGAGCCAACTACAAGGGGTGTTAAACATGGACAGTAATACAAGTACCAGATAAAAGAAAGCTTTAACTATTGAAACTACAGTATATGTGGAATACAAAGACAACTTCAACAAAACAAAACAACTTAATAAATACTGGAAAATGGAAATATGTTGGAAGAGAGACTGTGGGAAGTAATGAACAACAAAGATGATTATATGAAGTTTAGGAGAGGGTAAGTAGTTGAGCTGTGTGTGGTCATTTAGGATGAGATCTGCACTTCATTTATTACAAATAAAGTATCTTATTTCAAGGAGAGGTGGATGAAACGTATATTTCTAAAAGTAGTAGTTTGCTGGGGAAAGCATCATTTTACTTGTTTCACATTGAGGAACTCTCAGTAGATCATTACTGGACACTGTTCGAGCTGTGAACGCCAACAGAAGTCCCGAGAGCCATTTTATATGAGCAGAAGGTTACAACTTATAAATTAACTCCCTTCCCCCATTCCCCAGTCCTCCGCGTCCTTCTCCGGCAACATGCGTGCTTGCTGCGCAGAACTTACGTGGGTAGCGCAGCAAGACGTACATCGACCAGGTGAACATCCGAATGCAAGAGGTAACGAGCACCTGTTCCTATGGGTCGTATCACACTTGTCGGCCGCTGGGTAGCCACTTTTAACGTTAACAACAGCTGCCGTGTAAACGAAGCGATAGCTGGTGCTGAGAATACCTGGTAGGCTGTACCGACAGCAGCACTCAGGATAATCGCACTTGTTCAAGTATTCCTGAAGTTCGACACAGAACTGACCAGGCCACGGTTTTCCAGTCGCCTCGGCCGCTAGGGTCACATTGTCGCGAGCCCAGGAGAGGCTGCAGGCGATGTCGTGCTGTAGCAAAGCCACTCACTTCGTTCGTCTTCTACCACAGCCTGTTGTTGTTGTTGTCTTTAGTCCTGAGACTGGGTTGATGCAGCTCTCCATGCTACTCTATCCTGTGCAAGCTTCTTCATCTCCCAGTACCTACTGCAACCTACATCCTTCTGAATCTGCTTAATGTATTCATCTCTTGGTCTCCCTCTACGATTTTTACCCTCCACGCTGCCCTCCAATGCTAAATATGTGATCCCTTGATGCCTCAGAACATGTCCTATCAACCGGTCCCTTCTTCTTGTCAAGTTGTGCCACAAACTCCTCTTCTCCCCAATTCTATTCAATACCTCCTCATTAGTTGTGTGATCTACCCATCTAATCTTCACCATTCTTCTGTAGCACCATATTTCGAAAGCTTCTATTCTCTTCTTGTCTAAACTATTTACCGTCCATGTTTCACTTCCATACATGGCTACACTCCATACAAATACTTTCAGAAACGACTTGCTGACACTTAAATCTATGCTCGATGTTAACAAATTTCTCTTCTTCAGAAACGCTTTCCTTGCCATTGCCAGTCTACATTTTATATCCTCTCTACTTCGACCATCATCAGTTATTTTGCTCCCCAAATAGCAAAACTCCTTAACCCCTTTAAGTGTCTCATTTCCTAATCTAATTCCCTCAGCATCACTTGACTTAATTCGACTACATTCCATTATCCTCATTTTGCTTTTGTTGATGTTCATCTTATATCCCACTTTCAAGACACTGTCCATTCCGTTCAACTGCTCTTCCAAGTCCTTTGCTGCCTGTGACAGAATTACAATGTCATCGGCGAACCTCAGCGTTTTTATTTCTTCTCCATGGACTTTAATACCTACTCCGAATTTTTCTTTTGTTTCCTTTACTGCTTGCTGAATATACAGATTGAATAACATCAGGGACAGGCTACAACCCTGTCTCACTCCCTTCCCAACCACTGCTTCCCTTTCAGGCCCCTCGACTCTTGTAACTGCCGTCTGGTCTCTGTACAAATTGTAAATAGCCTTTCGCTCCCTGTATTTTACCCCTGCCAGCCTTAATAACCCCAAATTTCGCCACACTGCCCTAACGGATACATTTGTCGTACGCCCCACATTGATTTCTGTGGCTATTTCACACAGTGTTGCTTGCCTGTTGCACTGAAAATTTTACGCAAAATCTGCTGCTCATGATCGTTAAGTGGAGGCTGTCAGCTATTGCGTTGTCCGTGGTGAGAGGTAATGCATGAAATTTGGTATTCTCGGCAGGCTCTTGACACGGTGGATCTCGGAATATTGAATTCCCTAACGATTCATGAAACAGAATGCCCCATGCGTCCAGCTCCAACTACCATTCCGCGTTCGAAGTCTGTTAATTTCCGTCGTGCGGCCATAATCACATCGGAAGCCTTTCCACCCGAATTACTAGGGTCCAAATGACAGCGCCACCAATGCGCTGCCCTTTTATAACTTGTGTACGCGACACTTCCGCCATCTGTATATGTTCATATCGCTATCCCGTGACTTTTATCACCTCAGTGTATTATCATTTGAAAGATATTTAAGAACCAAAGACGTATGTATTAATGTACAATATCGTAACTGACGAAAATCTCAAATGCAAAATAACATTTAAGAATAAACGTTAAATATTTAATTTACAAATGGAATTAATTAATGAGACTAAGGAGTCTTCAGATACAGTATGGGATGGTAACGGAACTGTGAGTTATGGTCCTGGTTACCCTGTGCTGAATCCATGTGGTGATCTAGGATGAGAAGACACATGTTCATTGGCTTTGTTGCGTCCTTTTTTTATTTTGGAAATGATTTGTAGCACTCCCAGTTGCAGTTTCACTACTTCAGCGTCGTCAGAACCGTCTGCGGACGGAATTGTCCGACTGAAAAACGACGTATACCGATCTGGCTCTTGCGTCAAGCCACTAATTGGTTCGAGTTCAACTGGATCTGGTATCCATTCTTTCGTTTCAAGTAATATTGATTTGTTAAATGTTTCAACGTACACCATTATAAAAGACAACAATAATTTCACGGAAAAGAAAACAGAAGTAATATCCGGCGTTCCCCAATGAAGTGTTATAGGCCCTCTATTGTTCCTGATGTATATTAACGACATAGGAGACAATCTGAGTAGCCGTCTTAGATTGTTTTCAGATGATGCTGTCATTTACCGTCTTGTAAAGTCATCAGATGATCAAACCAAATTGCGAAATGATTTAGATAAGATATCTGTATGGTGCGAAAAGTGGCAGTTGACCCTGATAAAGAAAAGTGTGAAGTTATTCACATGAGTACTAAAAGAAATCAGCTAAATTTCGATTACGCGATAAGTCACACAAATCTGAAGGCTGTAAATTCAACTAAATAGGGATTACAATTACAACTAACCTAATTGGAACGATCACATAGATAATATTGTAGGTAGAGCAAACCAAAGACTGCGATTTATCGGCAGAACACTTAGTAGGTGGAACAGGTCTACTAAAGAGACTGCTTACATCACGCTTGTCCGCCCTGTTATGGAGTACTGCTGTGCGGTGTGGGATCCGCATCAGATGGGACTGACGGATGACATCAAAAAAGTACGAAGAAGAGCAGCTCGTTTTGTACCATCGCGAAATAGGGGAGATAGTATCACAGACATGATACGTAATTGGAGTGGCAATCATTAAAACAAAGGCGTTTTTCGTTGCGACGGGATCTTCTCATGAAATTCCAATCACCGGTTTTCTCCTCCGATTGCGAAAACATTCTGTTGCCACCCACCTACATAGGGAGAACTGATCATCACGATAAAATAAGAGAAATCAGGGCTCGTACAGAAAAATTTAAGTGCTCTTTTTTCCCGCGTGCCGTTCGAGAGTGGAACGGTAGAGAGACAGCTTGAAGGTGGTTCATTGAACCCTCTGTCAGGCACTTTATTGTGAATGTCAGAGTAATCACGTAGATAGATGTAGATGAAAATCTTTGGAGAATACAACAATAAACACCAAATACTTCCAGATGTGAAAGCCAGTAATGCCCCATACCCGCTGTTCCGGTGGCTAGCTTGGTTGGCCGTCAACGTCAGCCTGCTGTAGCAGTGGGGACCGCTTTTAGCCGGCGCTGGACACGTATAAAATCTCTCATACGAGGTAACTACCGACAACTGTGTGCCGGCGCCGTTTACACGGCAGCCAGGCAGCGGACGACGATATCCGCCATGTCCCCGCTGCTCCTGCTGCCACAGGCTGCAGCGCAGGCGACATGGCACGTAACACTTCGCTCACCATAAATCGGCCTGGGAGCAACACAGACCAAAAAGATATTGCAGAATATTCTCAGTGATAATAATTGACATTCGTAATAACAGAAGGGATTAGGAATAACGATAATACCATTAATTTAGCGCATTCTTTAGAAATGGAAGGGATAATGAAAGAGAAGACTGGCATGACAATAACAATGGCTGTTAAGATAATAACAGAATATGTAGTAATTCAAAGAGGACTTGGCTTTGTTGAAAGTTTCTGCTGTTCTGTTCGGAAGGCAGCGCAAGAGTTGAAATGAACCAGTGGCAGATACAGAAAAACCTCAAGGAGGGGGCGCTAAAGACGTCTTAAGCAACCTTTACTTTTACCGTAATAAAAAAATAGTCAAGTCACTTGCAAAGTTAAAGCAACCGATTATACACATATACAACACAATGCCATCTTATGATATAAAAAAGTTATAATTGTACGAGGGTCACTCCAAAAGAAATGCACACTATTTTTTTTTAAATCCATATTTTATTCTACATATCTAAAAGTTTTACAGTGTGTAGACACATCCTTTAGGAACAATATTTTCATTTCTGCACATAATTTCCATCCCTCTCAACTGCCTTACGCCATCTTGGAACCAGCACCTGTATACCCGCATAGTGAAATTCTGGACCAACCTGTTGGAGCCACTGTTTGGCAGCGTGCAGAAGGGAGTCATCATCTTCAAACCTTTCAATTTCCCAAAGAGGTGATAGTCCCATGGAGCCAGGTCAGGACTGTAAGGCGGGTGTTTCAGTGTTGTCCATCCGAGTTTTGTGATCGCTTCCATGGTTTTTTGACTGACATGTGGCCGTGCATTGTTGTGCAACAGCAAAACATCCTGCTTTTGTCAATGTGGTCGAACACGACTAAGTCGAGCTTGAAGTTTCTTCTGTGTCGTCACATATGCGTCAGAATTTATGGTGGTTCCACTTGCCATGATGTCCACAAGCAAGAGTTCTTCGGAATCGAAAAACATCGTAGCCATAACTTTTCAGCAGAAGGCGTGGTTTTGAATTTTTTTTTTTTTTTCCTTGGGTGAATTTGCATGATGCTACCCCATTGATTGCCTCTTCGTCTCTGGTGAAAAGTGATGGAGCCATGTTTCATCACGTGTCACAATTCTTCCAAGAAATTCATCTCCACCATTCTCGTACTGTTCCAAAAGTTCGCTGCATGCCGTTTTTCTTGTTTCTTTGTGAGCCACTGTCAACATCCTGGGAACCCACCTGCCACAAACCTTTTTTAACGCCAACACTTTCATTATTCTGCAAACACTTCCTTCCCCCATCCCAACGTAGCGTGACAATTCGTTCACTGTGATGTGTCTGTCAGCAGTCACCAATTCGTTAACTCTCTGCACTGTATGGAGTGGATGCAGTACGAGGTCTGCCGTTGCGAGAACAATCCTTAATATTGCCATGCCTGCTTTCATCACGTAAACTGCTTGCCCACTGACTAACTGTACTGCGATCGACAGCAGCATCTCCATACACCTTTTTCAAAAAAATGGTTCAAATGGATCTGAGCAGTATGGGACTCAACATCTGAGGTCATCAGTCCCCTAGAACTTAGAACTACTTAAACCTAACTAACCTAAGGACATCACACACATCCATGCCCGAAGCAGGATTCGAACCTGCGACCGTAGCAGTCACGCGGTTCCAGAATGAAGTGCCGAAAACCGCATGGCCACCGCGGCCGGTTCCTTTTTCAACCTCTTGTGGATGTTTCCCACTGTCTCGTTTTTACAGCACAGGAATTCTATGACAGCACATTACTTCTGACGAACGTCAAGTGTAGCAGCCATCTTGAAGACATGTTGTGACGGCCCCACTCACGGGAACTGGTTGAACTAAGTTTGAAAACAAGCAGGAAGGATGTATCTACACACTATAAAACTTCCACACATGCAGAATGAAAACCGTATTTTTACAAAAATAGTGTGCATTTATTTTGGAGTGACCCTCGTAGTTCTATTCCGTAAATGATGAATTCTATGCGCCTATTCTTTCTGGCAAATTGGTTAATTACATCGTCAATAGGACAATCAATGTCAGGGAGAGTGTTCAACGGAGCTAAGCCATTAAGGCGATCCTCCTTCTTTGTCGACCTCGAACATGTGTTAGCTATGCATGTGCTATACAGAAAAGCAGAAAATACGATGACGCTAACGCGCGTGATAAGGGAAGTACAACTACTCGATAATTCGATTCAGTCGCATCGACTGTGGAAAGAAACGAACGAATAGCATGCGGGCTGACTGGCGGGATCTCCAAGAGGGGGAGGGGGGGATAAGGGGGGGGGGACGCCCCGCGCGCCTTCCATTTGTAACCGCCACTGATATAAATAAGAGGGAGTGCAATGATTAAGAAAACGATACAGCGAACACAGGGTATGATAGTCTCTTTGCTTATCGGCACGTAATTGTATATAGGCGGGAGTGATATTCTCAAAATAGTGCACCCATAAGTGTATTGCACACAATCGTTCATCCACAGGCCCAACCGACTTAAGCTCTCATACGAAAGTCCTTGGATCAGCATGATCAAATAAAGGGAGTATTAGTATTTATTTCTACATGTTTCTTTTTAAGCTTAGGAGAAGATACTTCTTTTTATATTTCTCTAGTGAATGGAGTGGCGATGTCGAATTATCCGCATTTTTTTTTTTTTTTTTTTTTTTTTTTTTTTTTTTTTTTTTTTTTTTGCAGAAGAAGAAAAAGTTATTTCTGTACCATTTAGGATTGAGGTCTCTCAACTCATAGATTATAAGTTTTTGTGACCGTATAAGATTACTTGCATTTTAGATGGGTTAAGGTCCAAACCTGTCTTCTGCACCAACTGTGATAAGACAAGTAAGTTAGCATTTACATGGTGGATGAATGTGCACAGGTTTGTTGGACGCACTTGGGTATAACTGAAAACCTTCAGCGTGTAAGTGATATTTGCAGTGGTAGAGATAGTTAATACATAACTAACATATGATGAGAAAAGTAGTAGACCCAATTTTGATCCTTGTGGGACGCCTGATGCTACATTCTGCTATTGTGACCTTTTCGTTTCGATGGTTACACACCATTGGCGGGGTGTAAGTTATAAATGGGACCTTTATACAGCACTGGAAGAAACATTTTGACTTGTGAGTTTAGGAAGTTGAATATCAAAGTGGACAGTGTCTGAAGCTTTGTTGAAATGTAAAAAGCACGTAATAGTAGCCTCTTGTTTGTCCACAGCCTGTTTCAGTTCGTCACTTACTTTTATAAGAGCAGTCGTCGTGCTCCGACTTTTGCGGAAATCTGACTGTTATCGACGTAAAGGGTTATTTGAGATTAGGTAATTAGGTAGCTGATCGTGAACTATATAATGTAAAGCCGTTGATAATTGTGGTAGAATGCAATTGGGCCTGTACCCAGACGGTCTTTGGTAGATTACTTTTTGGATAATGGTTTTATGATTCCCTAATTCCGGGCTGTTGGGAATATGCTGGCGGTAAGAGAATGGTCAAAAGTTCCGTTATTTTGGGTAGTAGTGGATGGAGTAGCAAACTGATCTTTTGCGCTGTAATATTATCGTATCCTGTAGCCCTGTATTAAAGGTTACCGGATGCATAAAAAACGTTTCGTTTGCACCAACCACCGATTCTTTAAGGGAATCGATGGTTTTCGCCCTTGTGAGTTGATCAAATAAGGATATCGGTGTGGCGCAATATTGACTTAGATCCAAGTTCAGCTCTAGATTTAGGTATGCCTACGCTTTGCCCTCGTAGATTTTTCCGAAAGGCGGCTGATCATACTTGAGTTTTGTATTCCTAACAGACTAACTCGGGTGCGTAGTGATTTGTAGGTGCAAAGATTATCAGCGGTTGGGTGCTATTTATACACCGCTCTGCAAAAGTTAAGGACGAGATAGATAAAGTAATATGTAGGGCCCAGATTTTAATTACCTAAAAAACGGTGAAATATGCGAGCATTTATGACCTAAAACTTACATATATATGACCTTAAAAATAAAATATGACCTAATAGAAGTTTATTTAAAGCATTCTTGTTTGTTTAATTAATTTTTTATTCACCATAAAGTAATACAAAATTCACTTAGCAAAATATTGTAAGTATAGTTCTTTCTCCCTGTAGGGTTTGTGGCTAATTTGCACCTATTTTTTGAATGTCTGAATGTTTTATTTTCTAAACGGAAAGTACAGTGAAAAGATCATCTATCGAAACAGTAAGACAATGTTTTCACTGGATCACAAGGTGCATTTTCAGGTTTTCCATTGTCAAAGATCTACGGTTGTCGCTGAGGATAGTTTTGTACCTGGAAAAGCTTCTCTCCAGACGTCACTGGAGCGTATTTGAAGGCAGCCAGGTCACTGGAGTACAGTTTTGTTTCAGTATCTTCAAATGTTGCGGCATTCCCTGAAAGACTGTCACTAATTTTGCACAGTGTAGAATATCCACGATTCCATTCGAGAACACTTTGCAATTTGGTTTTCACTTTGTCAGCCACATGACCACAAGCTCGACCCAACTCACTCTGCACATGTTGCACAATACTCAGGGCCTCACATAGCTGAGTGCCGACAGCTTCCGGTCGTTTGATGGCTTTTGACATCACTGAAAAATTGGCGTGGATGTATGCAAAGTTTCGAGACAATGTATCTGTAAAAACTTCTTTCACAATTTTGATAGCACTTGATTCATCGCTATCGAGCTCACAGAAGGTTGTCTTTATTTGGGTGTAGTTGGTGCAGTAGTACTCAGCAGCATTAAGCCAAGAACCCCATCGTGTAAGAACAGGTTTAGGTGGGATGGGCGTTGAAGGTGCTTGTTCCTTGAATTTCTGCACCCGTAGCGGAGCCTTCACATAGATTTCCTTGCCTCAGGAAATTAATTTGTCCACGTCAGGGTAATTTGATCGCACCTCTTCGGCAACTCTGTGCAACGCAAGTGGCGTACACCATACTGAGGTAGAGAATCTGAAGCCCTTTGGCTGCTTTAGCCATATATGAAGCATCATTGTCTTGTGACAGCGAGAGCGAGAGCACCAGCAGCAGCACAGTACTGTTTGTATAAAGCGTTTATTTTGCATTTTGTTTACGACCTTCTACTAAGGAAGGGATTCTATTTGTGTTTATCTGCTCTGCATAGTAACTAACAGTTCTTGATAAAACTTTACGTAGTTTTCGTGTTAGATTTCTTAGTGTTTTCTTGATCGTTTAGAACAGAAAGCGCCCTAAAACCGTCATTTGTTTGTTTCGCGGCCGTTAGCCACTAGTCACTTGAATCAGCAGTTGTCTTGTGACAGCCAGAGCGAGAGCACCAGCAGCAGCGAGTACTGTTTGTATAAAGCGTTTTTGTACTTATTTGCTGCGCTTAGCTTTTAAATAGTTTTTCTGGGAAAACCTAGCGTAGTTTTCGCGTCTCGTATTTCAGTGAGTGTTTCTTGATTGTCAGAGTAGCTCATCAGAAGATTATCTTGGGAATTTGTCACCGTATAGGGTAGGATAAACATAGTCATGTGTAGGGACTGTGGTTGTTGTGAGCGGACGCAAGGAGAATTGGCCACTCTTCGGGGGCAGGTGGAGGCTTTGTCTGTTAGGCTCATCGAGCTCGAGGCGCAGGCGTCGGCTCGTAGTGGCGTTGGGGCAACTGTGGTGAGACCTATGCCTACTTCGGTGGCCTTGGAATCACATGGAACCCCTGATGTCGCTGCGTCTTCCGGCAGTGAGCATCTTACCGGTCAGCCATCACTCCAGGGTGAATGGCGGACAGTGGTGGGCTCTCGCGTGCCTGGCCGAAAGGCGAAGGTGGGATCTGGCCGCGTGGCAGCTGCCTTACCCCTTTCCAACAGGTACGGGGTGCTTCCTAGTGGTGATGACATCGTTTCCGAGCCACCACAGGATGCCTCGCCTGTTGGGCCAGTGGCCGATTCTCCGGCAAGGTCCCGACAGTCACAGAGGGCGGGCCTATTAGTTATAGGGAGCTCCAACGTTAGGCGGGTTATGGAGCCCCTCAGGAAAATAGCGGGTAGGTCGGGGAAGAATGCCAGTGTGCACTCGGTGTGCTTGCCGGGGGGTCTCGTCCGTAATGTGGAGGAGGCCCTTCCGGCAGCTATTGAACGCACTGGGTGTGACCGGCTGCAGATAGTAGCACATGTCGGAACGAATGACGCCTGCCGCTTGGGTTCTGAGGCCATCCTTGGTTCCTTCCGGCGGCTGGCTGATTTGGTGAAGACAACCAGCATCGCACGCGGAGTGCAAGCTGAGCTTAATATCTGCAGCATAGTGCCCAGAGTCGATCGCGGTCCTCTGGTTTGGAGCCGTGTGGAGGGTCTAAACCAGAGGCTCAGACGACTCTGCGACTATAATGGTTGCAAATTCATCGACCTCCGTTATTGGGTGGAGAACTGTAGGGCCCCCCTAGACAGGTCAGGCGTGCACTACACACCGGAAGCAGCTACTAGGGTAGCAGAGTACGTGTGGCGTGCACACGGGGGTTTTTTAGGTTAGAGGGACCCCCCCTTGGGCGAAACGATAAAATACCTGACGGCTTACCAGAGAGGACATTATCATCGTTGATAAAGAACGTCCGTCCTCAGAGACCAAAAACAGGAAAAGTTAACATAATATTGGTAAACTGCAGGAGTATCCAGGGCAAGGTTCCTGAATTAGTATCTCTTATTGAAGGAAATAGTGCGCATATAGTATTAGGAACGGAAAGTTGGTTAAAACCGGAAGTGAACAGTAACGAAATCCTAGACACAGAATGGAATATATACCGCAAGGATAGGATAAACGCCAATGGTGGAGGAGTATTTATAGCAGTAAAGAATTCAATAATATCCAGTGAAGTTATTAGCGAATGCGAATGTGAAATAATCTGGGTTAAGCTAAGTATCAAAGGTGGGTCAGATATGATAGTCGGATGCTTCTATAGACCACCTGCATCAGCAACCGTAGTAGTTGAGCGCCTCAGAGAGAACCTGCAGAACGTCGTGAAGAAGTTTCGTGATCATACTATTGTAATAGGGGGAGACTTCAATCTACCAGGTATAGAATGGGATAGTCACACAATCAGAACTGGAGCCAGGGACAGAGACTCTTGTGACATTATCCTGACTGCCTTGTCCGAGAATTACTTCGAGCAGATAGTTAGAGAACCAACTCGTGAAGCTAACGTTTTAGACCTCATAGCAACAAATAGACCGGAACTTTTCGACTCCGTGAATGTAGAAGAGGGTATCAGTGATCATAAGTCAGTGATTGCATCAATGACTACAAGTGTAATAAGAAATGCCAAGAAAGGAAGGAAAATATATTTGCTTAACAAGAGTGATAGGGCACAAATCGCAGAATATCTGAGTGACCACCATCAAACGTTCATTTCTGAGGAAGAGGATGTGGAACAAAAATGGAAAAAATTCAGAAACATCGTCCAGTACGCCTTAGATAAGTTCGTACCGACTAAGGTCCAAAGCGAGGGGAAAGATCCACCGTGGTATAACAATCATGTACGAAAGGTACTACGGAAACAAAGAAAGCTTCATCATAGGTTTAAGAGTAGTCGAATCATAGCTGATAAGGAAAAGCTGAACGAAGCGAAAAAGAGCGTAAAGAGAGCAATGAGAGAAGCATTCAACGAATTCGAACATAAAACATTGGCAAACAATCTAAACAAGAACCCTAAAAAGTTTTGGTCATATGTAAAATCGGTAAGCGGATCTAAATCCCCTATTCAGTCACTCGTTGACCACGATGGCACCGAAACAGAGGACGACCGAAGAAAGGCAGAAATACTGAATTCAGTGTTCCGAAACTGTTTCACTGCGGAAAATCGTTAACACGGTCCCTGACTTCAGCCGTCGCACGGACGCCAAAATGGAAAATATTGAAATAAACGATATCGGAATTGAAAAACAACTGCTATCACTTAGTAGCGGAAAAGCATCCGGACCAGACGAGATACCCTTAAGATTCTACAGTGATTATGCTAAAGAACTTGCCCCCTTCCTATCAGCAATTTATCGTAGATCGCTGGAAGAACGTAAAGTACCTAGCGACTGGAAGAAAGCGCAGGTCGTACCCATTTTCAAGAAGGGTCATAAATCAGATGCGAATAATTATAGGCCTATTTCGCTTACGTCAATCTGTTGTAGAATAATGGAACATGTTTTGTGTTCTCGTATTATGACGTTCTTAGATAATACAAATCTCCTTCATCATAACCAACATGGATTCCGCAAACAGAGATCATGTGAAACTCAGCTCGCCCTATTTGCCCAAGAAATTCACAGTGCCGTAGACACTGGCGAGCAGATTGATGCCGTATTCCTGGACTTCAGGAAGGCATTTGATACGGTTCCGCACTTACGTTTAATGAAAAAAATACGAGCTTACGGAATATCGGACCAGGTTTGTGATTGGATTCAGGATTTCCTAGAAGAAAGAACACAACATGTCATTCTTAACGGTTCAAAATCTGCAGATGTAGAGGTAATTTCGGGAGTACCGCAAGGAAGCGTGATAGGACCTTTATTGTTTACAATATACATAAATGACTTAGTTGACAACATCGGTAGCTCCGTGAGGCTATTTGCAGATGACACGGTTGTCTACAAGAAAGTAGCAACATCAGAAGACTCGTACGTACTCCAGGAAGACCTGCAGAGGATTAATGCATGGTGCGACAGCTGGCAGCTTTCCCTAAACGTAGATAAATGTAATATAATGCGCATACATAGGGGCAGAAATCCATTCCAGTACGATTATGCCATAGGTGGTAAATCATTGGAAGCGGTAACGACCGTAAAATACTTAGGAGTTACTATCCGGAGCGATCTGAAGTGGAATGATCACATAAAACAAATAGTGGGAAAAGCAGGCGCCAGGTTGAGATTCATAGGAAGAATTCTAAGAAAATGTGACTCATCGACGAAAGAAGTAGCTTACAAAACGCTTGTTCGTCCGATTCTTGAGTATTGCTCATCAGTATGGGACCCTTACCAGGTTGGATTAATAGAAGAGATAGACATGATCCAGCGAAAAGCAGCGCGATTCGTCATGGGGACATTTAGTCAGCGCGAGAGCGTTACGGAGATGCTGAACAAGCTCCAGTGGCGGACACTTCAAGAAAGGCGTTACGCAATACGGAGAGGTTTATTATCGAAATTACGAGAGAGCACATTCCGGGAAGAGATGGGCAACATATTACTACCGCCCACATATATCTCGCGTAATGATCACAACGAAAAGATCCGAGAAATTAGAGCAAATACGGAGACTTACAAGCAGTCGTTCTTCCCACGCACAATTCGTGAATGGAACAGGGAAGGGGGGATCAGATAGTGGTACAATAAGTACCCTCCGCCACACACCGTAAGGTGGCTCGCGGAGTATAGATGTAGATGTGTAGATGTAGATCATCTGTTACAAGCAGCAAAACGTCTCTTTTCACACCATCCGGCCACAGTAGCTTCAGAGAGTTGTCAAACAAAATAGCAATCGTCGAATTGTTTACTCTGTCGAGAGCTTCACACGTTAGTAGGAACATATCTCCAGGGCCATCAACTTTTAGAACACCAACAACATTTGCAATATATCGCCCACTAATATCCGTAGTTTCATCTATCGACAGCGAGATCGTTTGCTCAGCAATAGTAATTCGTAGTTTGTTGAGCACATCATTGTAGCATACGGATAAATAGTTCTTTCTCAGTGTAGATCCATCTGGGACTGAATGTGTTGTGTACTTCTCCAAGAACCGTCTGAAGCGTGGATTCATCAGCTTTTCCAATGGGATGTTGCAGGACACCATCATCTCACACACATCCTTGCAGAATGTTTGCACGGTTGGCAATTGACCTGTCTGTTCAAATAACAGCGTTCGCGTGCTGATATTTTCAGCGTTTCGTTTTACACAGCTGCTGTGTTTAGCGGTATTACAGTGTTGTTGCACATTAAAGCGCTTTCTGCACTAACTTTAACTTCACACAGCTTACAAAATAATATTTTCCCACCAGTACTAAAGAACTTCTCTCCAAATTCTCGAACATATCCTCGCAACTTCACGCTGTCGGAGCACTTTGCTTTAAGCATGTTGAACAAGGCAAAGGCTGTATTCAAACTGGTTACTGGGAACACCTGTCCGACTGCGATGATTATTAGGCAGAAGCCGCCTTTGTTGGCTCTGAGAGCGTGTTGTCGACTTTGCGCAATAATGTTTTATGTTCTCGAAACGACTGTTGTGGTACACCGATTTTCTGCTACAGTCCTGAGAAATAAAGCTGTGTACTGGTTTATCTGTTTATCTTTCATAATAGCGCGTTAAATATTGTCTCGTTAGCAACGTATTCATTTTCTTATTCGTGTGTCCTGTAAGATGCGAGAAAAACGGTATATGCATTTTTGGCAAACGTTGACGGAAATATGAGGTATTATATTAAAAGTTAGCCGCAATATGACCTATTACTAAAATCTGATGAAATATGACTTTATATTCACAATCAAAATACATTTTTCGACACTAAAATGTCTAGATTTGTGTATAAATTGTTCTAAAATTTACCCTATAGTTCAGAAAAAAATATGACTTGTCATTAAAATCCGGGCCCTAGTAATATGGCATACTAAATACTCGGTGAAAATGATTGAAAGTGCGGGAGCATTTTGCCAGAGGACTCCCAGTCGCGCACAGGAAGTTGGACGTTGCGTCACCAGAGGTCAGCGTGGTTATAGCGCCAAATAAAGCTGGCCCCGCAACACGAGGCAGTTAAATAAATGGAAAAGACAGTGAGCAGATGCGGTGTATTTTGTTCATGTTCTTATTACAACAAGGCCCAGAGACAAAGTCTGGTCGACTTCACGCGGGGTAGAATCATTGGGATACGGGGAGAAGGACAAAATGTGAGGACTGTAGCCCAGGAGTTTCACAGCATTTTTTCCACGTGCATGGGAAGCGTTCCAAACCATGGGCACTGTTGTCCGAAAGAGTGGAGATGGTCGACCACAGTCAACTACAGCAGCAGATGACCATGAGGCTGATGCCGCACAAGGCGATTTTCTCCTCTCGATAATAATCGCGGCTGAAATAGTCGCCTAGGGTGCCACACTTCAAACGATTATAATCGCGGCAGATAAAGGCGCGCCGACGAAATTGGGTTCCGCACTACCGACAAAAATCGGTGGCTCCTGCATTTGTATTGCAACCAACCACGGTAGACACCAGGAATGATGACCTGTCATTCAAAAGTGGAATATTTAGCTGCAGTACCATTATATGTAGCTCGACGTCGCAGAAGGCGTAACCGCTAACGAAAATGGTGCATTCATCCAATTATTATGAATCGTCCAAGTGAAGCTTCAAATGGCTCTGAGGACTATGGGACTCAACTTCTGAGGCCATCAGTCCCCAACGACTTAGAACTACTTAAACCTAACTAACCTAAAGACATCACACACATCCATGCCAGAGGCAGGATTCGAACCTGCGACCGGAGCGGTCCAAGTGAAGGAAAGTTTGTCTTGTTTCACAAGAAACTTAGGAGTTATCCGGAGAAAGTCTTTGATTATTACCGCATGTCCGTAGCATCTTTCGACTTACTGCTCTCCAATGTAGAAACTATCTTACAAAAGAAGGGCCGGCCGTTATGGCCGACCAGTTCTAGGCGCTTCAGTCTGGTCGCAGATTTGAATCCTGCCTCGGGCATGGATGTATGTGATGTCCTTAGGTTAATTAGGTTTAAGTAGTTCTAAGTTCTTGGGGAATGATGACCTCAGATATTAAGAGTTTCCTCGCAAGTTTTGTAATGTTATGTCCATGTCTTCGAGTGATTTTTTTATGTGCCATTGTGCATTCGTCCCAGAAGACAATTTTAGCTTGCCTTAGAAGTTCACCCCGTCTACATGATCTTCAGAGTCTACATACCGGGAATTGTTCATCGGCTGCATCCAACGGTAGTTGGAGGGCGGAATGGGCAATTCGTCTTCCTTCCACAAGTGTTGCCGGATGATGCCAGTGTTGATGTGTTGTTTAGCACGTATTTCCGCCAACAAAACACTTACTAGAAACGTTTTCCCGGTGCCGCCTAGTGCGTCCAAGTAAATAATTCCGCCAGTGTTGCTGTCGATCCAGTCCATGATAACGTTCTAAATTTCCTTTTCATTGTCACTAAGAAGTGGTCTGTTGTGAGCAGTGTATTGAAATAGTTCGTTGATGTCGTGGCTTTTTCCTTTGTAACTGCGAAGTTTAGCACACTGATAGTATCTTTTCGTGGTGCTTGCATCCCAAGTTGTACTAAAGCCTGATTGTTTATTGCTAAACATTTATCTTCTGCACGAATGAGTGTTTCACTGAAGATGTCGTTGAATTCGATTGTTAGTTCAGGATGACCGTGTCGGATTTGGTACTCTCTTCGAAGAAGTCCCATAGATGTTTTGGACTCGATGGGTTACATGCTGTTAGAATTATGACGAACAAGTCTCCCAAATGTTCAGCTGAGGGTGTGAGTGAGGCTTCTTGTAGTGTTAATTCCCAGTGGTTGTCGTTCCCTGTAGTCCTAAGCGCTGACATGCTTCTCTGTACGTCTGGCATAGCTAACCATCAACAGTCTTGAGATTCGTGAAACGTGTTGGTCCGTATATTTCGTGTAGCAACTTCTGAAGATAGCAACATTCGACGCTGTTCGGTTGCACGATGTATAGTCGGCTTAGTGCGCCAGTTTTCATGATTCCTGGGTGATCTTCTGATGGAATTACTTGTTTTCGTCATATTTTTCTGTCTGTCTTTTATGAACTAAGCTCCCTGTCCTTTCTCCAAATGTACTGGTAGATCTGCACAGCTGGTTCGCATTCGTGTACCCATACACGAATGCGAACCAGCTGTGCAGATCTGAAAATACGCCACGCTGCTTCATTAAAGTTGATGTATCTTCCAACTTGGTACATGAGGATCTCATCGGGTGTTGTTCCCTGTCTGCGCCTATGTGAAATACGCCCATGTCACTGCCTTGTTCATATACTTACAGGCGTATTTGACAGGTTTAACTGAACTGCAGTATTCGTCTTTTATAAGTGCTTGGTACATTTTGGAAAGTAGTGTGTTATACGGTGCTACCCACTGATTACATATTTCCAGTTCGTTGCTGCCTCGTATTCGTGATTTTGCTGTGAATCCACTATTAGTCGGTGATCCTCTTCTGTATTTGAGGTAGCCATCAACTCCGGTTTGTATGTTGTCTAAGTATGGTTTTGGGCATTTATCTGTACATTTTCCATTACTCACACATGGCGAATTGGGGTTTAATGGCCCACATGGTCTGTGAATCATGTTTTTCACTATTATGTTGTACAGCTCTGGATCTTCTTGTAGATTGGAAAATTCATCTAGGATGGTTTCGCGATATCCGTGGAATGTATTCTCTCGGGTAGTCAAATGACTTTGTGTGAGTGAGGCAACCGTCGGTTTTGCCATTCGATTATGTACACCCAGCATCTAAAGATTCGAAAGATGTGGTATTTTACGATGACTTCAGTAAATTTCATTTGTTTTTGTCAGAAAACTTGGGCTAGTACGTCGTGTCGATGCATGGGTCTTGTCCGTATCTTATGTTGTAGCAACTTCTGACACTGAATGTAACAGCAACACCAAATGTAACGGTAAGAAGTACACTCCTGGAAATTGAAATAAGAACACCGTGAATTCATTGTCCCAGGAAGGGGAAACTTTATTGACACATTCCTGGGGTCAGATACATCACATGATCACACTGACAGAACCACAGGCACATAGACACAGGCAACAGAGCATGCACAATGTCGGCACTAGTACAGTGTATATCCACCTTTCGCACCAATGCAGGCTGCTATTCTCCCATGGAGACGATTGTAGAGATGCTGGATGTAGTCCTGTGGAACGGCTTGCCATGCCATTTCCACCTGGCGCCTCAGTTGGACCAGCGTTCGTGCTGGACCTGCAGACCGCGTGAGACGACGCTTCATCCAGTCCCAAACATGCTCAATGGGGGACACATCCGGAGATCTTGCTGGCCAGGGTAGTTGACTTACACCTTCTAGAGCACGTTGGGTGGCACGGGATACATGCGGACGTGCATTGTCCTGTTGGAACAGCAAGTTCCCTTGCCGGTCTAGGAATGGTAGAACGATGGGTTCGATGACGGTTTGGATGTACCGTGCACTATTCAGTGTCCCCTCGACGATCACCAGTGGTGTACGGCCAGTGTAGGAGATCGCTCCCCACACCATGATGCCGGGTGTTGGCACTGTGTGCCTCGGTTGTATGCAGTCCTGATTGTGGCGCTCACCTGCACGGCGCCAAACACGCATACGACCATCATTGGCACCAAGGCAGAAGCGACTCTCATCGCTGAAGACGACACGTCTCCATTCGTCCCTCCATTCACGCCTGTCGCGACACCACTGGAGGCGGGCTGCACGATGTTGGGGCGTGAGCGGAAGACGGCCTAACGGTGTGCGGGACCGTAGCCCAGCTTCATGGAGACGGTTGCGAATGGTCCTCGCCGATACCCCAGGAGCAACAGTGTCCCTAATTTGCTGGGAAGTGGCGGTGCGGTCCCCTACGGCACTGCGTAGGATCCTACGGTCTTGGCGTGCATCCGTGCATCGCTGCGGTCCGGTCCCAGGTCGACGGGCACGTGCACCTTCCGCCGACCACTGGCGACAACATCGATGTACTGTGGAGACCTCATGCCCCACGTGGTGAGCAATTCGGCGGTACGTCCACCCGGCCTGCCGCATGCCCACTATACGCCCTCGCTCAAAGTCCGTCAACTGCACATACGGTTCACGTCCACGCTGTCGCGGCATGCTACCAGTGTTAAAGACTGCGATGGAGCTCCGTATGCCACGGCAAACTGGCTGACACTGACAGCGCCGGTGCACAAATGCTGCACAGCTAGCGCCATTCGACGGCCAACACCGCGGTTCCTGGTGTGTCCGCTGTGCCGTGCGTGTGATCATTGCTTGTACAGCCCTCTCGCACTGTCCGGAGCAAGTATGGTGGGTCTGACACACCGGTGTCAATGTGTTCTTTTTTCCATTTCCAGGAGTGTAGAAGACACCATATGAAGACTCATCCGAGCTTTCCAAGCGATTTATTGTTTCCGAAAACAGTGCCGCATTCCCATCGGTCTCTGTCACCAGGTCCCGCAATGCTGAGGACACCACATTGCTCACTGTGAAACTGCTTGGCGTCGAATGGCTGTCTCAGCGACTCGTGCACGCACTGCCGTGTGTCAGCCTTGTATGGCCACGACGTCAGGATGCGCCGACAGTTGACTCAGTGGCCTTTCCTTGCCACCTCAGCACCACTCGCAGGGAGCCGCAGGTGGCTCACTGCACACTTCTTCGCTGTCGTGGTTCAGATCGCGGGCAACAACAAGCGCTTCCAATCCAACATATGAATCTGTGGCCCTCGCCTCGGGATGCCTCCGGCGTGTGTTGGGAGTCATTAAGTCTGCCCACCATAGTGAGCTGTGGCGAGGCCCCTGCCGCTGGCGGGCTGCAGAGTCCGTGTTGGCCTCAGAGGGTCGAACCAGCAACCCGCCGTAGACTGGATCTCTGGAGCCCCATCTGCTGCTGCTTGTAGCCAGTGGTGTGACATGCCCCGCCATCCAGCAGAGCAGTCACACTTGAATGCTGTTTTGTTAAACGTTCCACTCCGTGTCACGTATTCATAACATTTATATTGGCCAGTGAGCCCTTTCTGCCTGTTACATGCACCATGCAAGCCGCTGCGTGTGCTTTTTCCGGCAGTTCTATGCCCCTGTGGCCTCTATTTTATTTCGCAACCGCTGGTGAGCGTTACTCAGTGCAAACAGGCCTGTGCCTGGCTGTAACTTGCGCGCTCAGAAATATTGCACCAAAACTGACTTTTTCTGTCCCAAACAGTAGTGCCACTACACTTAGTTGTTCTTTAATTTCTGGCCATGACGAATTGCATGTGAATGTTATGAGGTTAGGTAGTCCATATTTTCTTGTGTACATCATGGTATCTTGAGTGTATTGGTAATGTGTATTGGACTTCCTATGTATGGTAAGGGTAATATTACCATTGTTCCAATGTCGTTGATGTTTCTGTCATATAAGATTGCGTCTCGAAGGTGGATGTATTATTCTGTGTGTATTTTCTTCTGATTCAGTCTTATGTAAAGCATCCGTTCCACTTTTATTTTTGCATTTGTATCTACCAGGATTTGTTGGAATAGATGGCGAGTGTTGAGAATGTGATTATATGTTTCATTGCCTCTGATCATTAAGTGGCGAACTCCTTCAAAGTGACCTTTTTGTTTGTTTCTACGCATGTTTCAGGTTGCATTTGTTTCACATTAAAATGATATCCATCTTCTCCATGCAGAGATATTAATAGATTTGGAGGGCATCATCTGAACGGTGTGTCTCTGCAATGCGTTGTAGTCCTCTTCTTCTTGTTGTACAATTATATCACGGCCTTTGTTTTAAAATGGCTCTGAGCACTATGCGACTTAACTTCTGAGGTCATCAGTCGCCTAGAACTTAGAACTAATTAAACCTAACTAACCTAAGGACATCACACACATCCATGCTCGAGGCAGGATTCGAACCTGCGACCGTAGTGGTCGCTCGGTTCCAGACTGCAACGCCTAGAACCGCACGGCCACTTGGCCGGCTTTTGTTTTCATTGTCCTCAATTATGATGGCGACTTCGTCTGTTTGACTCGCATTAAATCGACGTTCATGTTCTCCATGTAGTCTTTTGTCGGCTCGAATTATAACTTTATACTCATCAGAAATCATTTGGCCTAGTACTGTTTTGAATATGTGAATCAGTTGATTTTATTCGTGTAAGATCCTCTGTACATCCAGCGCTGCTAATCGTCACAATCCGCTGATGTTTGTGCACCGTTGATCAATTTCTTTTTCTTCATTTCCGATTAAATATACCTGCAGAAATGTATAGTCTTCGTTGGGTAGTGGTAATAATGATTCCATGTGATAGATTTGTCCCTGGATGGAGGAAAAAAAACAAAACATAATCGATTTCATCTCTGTTAGTGTTGACTGGAGTGGCACAGAAAGAAGTCATTTGGAAGCAGGCGTTATACGCTTTTATATTTTGAAGAAAGTGTTTTGATTCTGGCGTTTCCTATCATGTAATATAAAAATTCCTGAG
The DNA here is from genome assembly GCF_023864275.1 of Schistocerca cancellata. Classification (NCBI taxonomy): domain Eukaryota; kingdom Metazoa; phylum Arthropoda; class Insecta; order Orthoptera; family Acrididae; genus Schistocerca; species Schistocerca cancellata. The sequence goes on along the minus strand of NC_064626.1, from coordinate 1,136,663,198 downwards.
GAGGTGCTTCCAGTGGTGGTAATCGAATTTCTCCGTTCATGCAACAGAATCCTGGTCTTTCTCAATCGAATTTTTTCGCGTTGCAAAATAAGCAGATGTTATTCATTTTTCCGATTACGACGTGTTTGTGTTTGTTATATTCTTTCGTCGATTCATTGTGGAATGGTTCATTTGTTAAGATGTATTCTTTACTTGTCCGTGTCCTAGCTTCTTGTAGGGTGACGTTTCGTGGCTAGCTTCAGTTTGCAGTCTTGTATTACAAGACTGTGTCACAGTCCTAGATTCTTCAATCCGTTCGTTTTGTTGTTCTTCTGTTTCTCTGCTAATGAAGGTACTCATTCTCGTCCGTTGGGAACTTAAACGTGCTTTGCGTTCTTCGTCTGTTTCGTTTCGTTTGTTCGCTGTTCTTTTTGTTTACGCTGTTCCGCTTCAGAACTGGCAAGATTTTCTCCTCTTTTACGTTCAAGCACTGTCTAAAATGTGCATTAAATCATCTTTTTCTAGCAAATACACTAAATACACTTTACACACTTTATTTTAGATTTACATTCAGTCACTGTACCACGTTGACTACTCACACTTCACTGTTTGTTTTTATTCACTCACTGCAATACTTTTTCGGTTCCTCTCTTCGCCAATGATAAGAAGCTGACGTTCGAACCCATGACTGTTCTATCTTTATATTCCCCCTACCAATAGTTATTCCCATCAGTGGCAAATTCTAGAACATACCAAAAAGGCTTCGAATGGTCCACAATGTTCCAGAACATTGCACAACATTCGAGAGTGTTCTGGAATATTCCACTATGATCTGTGATGTTCCACGATGTTCCCGAACATGCTGGAATCTTCCAGAATGTCCCGACTATTCCCGAACATTCCAGAACATCGCGGATCATTGTGGAACATTCCGGAAGATTCTGGAATGTTGTGGAATGTTTTCGAATACTCTAGAATGTTCTCGAATACCCTAGAAAGTTATGTCATGTTCTAGAAATTTCTAGAGGACGAAACTTCCCAGCCCTTATACCTTCAAGAGCACGCCCTTCAGATAAAAACGAGAACCTTCTTCATGGATGGAGATAGAGGGCTATGACACCATGTAACTCCCTTGATCGTCCTGGGACTCGTTTCTGTGTTTTAGCGGTACGCACATTGTACATATACTTTTATAATATACATTGATTTCGTGTATTCCTCTTAAATGCTGTCGATTCTGTTTCTTTGAATTTAAACCACATCTGGTCTGCGTTTACATAATCATATTGGAAGGAGTGGAGACTGTCTCTTAGGGAGGTGTGAGATGATCTGCTTTTTTAAATACAGAGTTATTCTAAATTATGGACCCGTTTTCAAAACTTCGTATTTATTCAAGTACAAATCCAAAATGAATAAGCTTTATACTAACGAAAAGAGGAAGTTTCAAAGTTTCTTTTCATAATATTTGATATCAATTTAATAATTTGTAATAATTTGTCATTAATTAGTTTTTAATAATTATTGAGTAATTATAAATGTGATAAACGTTATAAACGTTAAATGTGGCCACCGTTGGCAACATGGCAAACATTGACGCGGTAGCCAAACTCGTCCCACACACGTGAAAGCGTATCTGCTGTCACTGAATGCACGACAGCAGTGATCCGGTTCTGCAGATCGTTCAGAGTGGTTAGTAGAGGCGGGACGTAAACAGCTTCCTCCACATAACCCCATAAGAAATAGTCGCAGGGTATGAGATCAGGAGATCTCAGTGGCCAGGTCCTTAAGTCCCCTGTGACCGATCGAGCACTGAGGAATGGAGTCATTCAAAAAGCCGTGTACATCACGGTGCCAATGGGGTGGAGCTCCATCCTGTTGGAAATTGAAGTCCTGGGATTCTTCCATAACTTAAGGGAACAGACATTCTTCCAACATGTCCAGGTATATAATTCCTGTTACAGTTCTTTCCACAAAGAAAATTGGTTCATAAACCTTTGTACAGCAATACGGTCTTCAGTGAGTGTCTTTCATAATGCAATGGAGAATGTGGATTTCCCAAACCCCGTATGTGAACATTGTGTCTGTTGACTTTTCCACTAAGGTGGAACGTCGCCTCATTGTTAAAAATTACACGCTGTAGAAATGCATCATCCTCCATCTTTGCTAGCACATAATCACAAAATGCGAGACGCTTCTGTTTTTGTCATTGGGGTTGAGAGCCTGCACAAGTAGTAATCGGTAGGGCTTGTACAGCAAACGCCGTCTCAGGACATTACATACAGTTCGTTGGAGTGTTCCAAGTTCTCGACTGGCTCTATTGGTAGACTTACTGGGACTGCGAACAAAACTTTTTTGAATCCGTCGGACATCATACTCTGACACACGCAGTCGGCCTGTGCTGTTTCCTCTGCACACACTCCCAGTCTGTTTAAATTGCTTAAACCAACGGTTAACACATTGAATACCGAATTTGGTACAAAATGCCCGCTGCACCGCAAACTGCGACTCACTTTTCGCGACCTCAAGAACGCAGAAAACCTTGTGCTCCACAGTCGCCATCTCACTGACAACTGACAATGAAACGGAATGACAGCCCTATTGCCACGCGAACTCCAATGGTCGCTTCTCAGACCATCAGCGCTCGCCCGCTGCCACCCATCAAAAACTTTGAAACTCACTCTTTTCATTGGTGTAAAGATTGTTCACTTTGGATTTGTACTTGAACACTTACGAATTTTTGAAAATGGATCCATCATTTAGGATAATCCTGTATATTCCTAGTCATAATTTAAAGTCGATTCTTGTAACTTTGTTAATAGATTTTCTCGGATGGTATACGTCCGTCTTCAAGAGACTTTCAGTTCAGTTCCTTCGGTATCTCTGTAACACTCTCCCATGGATTGAACAAACCTGAGAACATTCGTGTTGCCCTTCTCTGTATACGGTCAATATACCCTGTTAGGCCTATTTGGTACAGGTGGTACAACACTTGAACAGTATTCTAGGATGGGTCACACGAGTAATTTGTAAGCAGTTTCCTTTGTAGACTCATTGCACTTCCCCAGTAATCTACGAATAAACAGAAGTTAAGTCTACCACCTGCTTTACCCAAGATAGAGCCTGTGTAATTCCATTTCATATCTCTATAATGTTCCCCCAGGTATTTGTATGAGTTGTCCGATTCCAGCAGTGACTCATTGACTTTATAGTCATAGGATACTACGTTTTCTCGTTCTGTGAAGTGCACTATTTTGCATTTCTCAACATTTAAAGGAAGTTGCCAATCCTTGCACCACATTGAAACCTTATTAAGATCCAACTGATTATTTATGCAACTTCCTTCAGATAGTACTTCAGTATAGATAACTGTGTAATCTGCAAAGTCTGATGTTACTACTAATATTGCCTGCAAGATCATTAATATACAGCATGAACAGCATGGGTCCCAACATACTTCCGTGGGATACACCCGAAGTCCCTTTTACATCTGACGATGAGTCTCCATCCAAGATAACATGCTGTGTCCTCCTTGCCAGATAGTCCTCAATCCAGTCACTGATTTCACTTGATACCTGACCGCCTTAATCCAAAGCTGTCAGTGTGTCATGTGAGAAAAGTGCAAGTTGGGTTTCACATGATCGATGTTTTCGCAATCCACGCTGGTTTGCATTGAGGAGGTCATTCTGTACGAGATACCTCATTATGTTTAAGCTCAGAATATGTTCTAAGACTTTACAAGAAGTCGATGTCAAGGATATTGGACGGTAGTTTTGTGGATCGCTTCTACCTCTCTTCTTGTAGACCAGTGTGGCTTGTGCTTTTTTTTTTTTCAAGAACTGGCCACGGTTTTTGTTCGAGGGATCTACGATAGACTATTGTTAGAAGAGGGGCTAACACAGTCTCAAATTCAGTATAGAATCTGACTGGGATTCCATTGGGCCTTGGAACTTTGTTCAATTTTAACGATTTCAGCTGTTTCTCAACACCACTGACGCTAATACTTCTTTCATTCATCTTTTCAGTGGTAGAGGATTAAACTGGGGCAAATCTCCTGGGTTTTCCTGTGTAAAGAAACATTTGATAATGGAGCTTTCGCTTTGCTATCCTCAATTTCAGTTCCTGTCTTATTCGCGAGGAACTGGACACTGACTTTGGTGGCACTAACAGCCCTACAATGCATAAGTCATCAATATTACATTATGAGCCGACAAGCCAGGTGCAGAGATCTGATGAGCGAGAATTACTCAATTTGGCAACTTCGTTGCAAATATATCTATGGCTCTGAGCACTATGGGGTTTAACATCTGAGGTTATCAGTTCCCCAGAACTTAGAACTACTTAAACCTAACTAACCTAAGGACATCACACACATCCATGCCCGAGGCAGGATTCGAACCTGCGACCGTAGCGGTCACGCGGTTCCGGACTGAAGCGCCCCGAACCGCTCGTCCACACTGGCTGGCAAATATATCTGTGAACATATGATGTCTGCTGTGTGGTGTGATGGCTCAAGTGGAAGCAGGGGAGGTTTCAGCAAGAAATCATATGCTTGAATTTTGAAACACAGAAAGTATTCTGCAGTAAATTTATTTTCATTTTTCCGGCTACAATTATGCATCCATGCAAAAATGAAAGACATAAGTAACGGCGAGAGTGAGGAGTTGGGAGTGGAAGGGCCAAAGTAATATTCAGCTCAAAAAACATTTTTTTTTATGTGAGGCAAATGCTGCAGAAAAAACCACGGAATCTGCACAATACAATTGCGGTGATGGCTCAAATCCCGAATACATACAAATACAACAGTAATTAATCACGTGGTCCACCGGCAACAAAATTTCACAATACGTGCACTCTGTGATTAATTTAATCTCGTCTTCGCGGTCCCTCTGGAAGTGATATGCAGGGAACTGCTATATATTCCTAGATTCCTACCTAATACTGCATCTAACCTAATACTGCATCTCGAAACTTTGTACGTAGGCTTTCACAGGACAAATGGCGCATCCCTTTGATCGTCTGCCAGTTCAGGTTCCTCAAAATTTCCATGACGCTAGCCTGTGACTCAAAGAAACTGTGACCATTCGTGTTGCCCTTCCTTCTATACAATCAGTATCCCCCGTTAGTCATACAGGGTGTATACGACCCGGGACATCAGGGAGATCCGGGAAAAACCCGGGAATTTTTTCGTCCGGGAGAAAACCGGGAAAAACCTGCGAACTTTTTAGAATTCCGGGATTTTTTTAGAATTCCGGGAATTTGTCATTGTTTTAGTTACCAGTTAAATTTTTGTGATTCTGACTGTTAAGAACCAATGTTCTAACGAAGGATATTACTGTATCCCGCTTCTGCAGAATAACACTGCAGCAACAAAACATGAACGAGAGGGGAAAAAAAACGAAAATAAAACTTAAGTCTCGAAGGAAATGCGCCATACACAACAACAAAAGACAGTTCTTATACAAGCGTCTGCGAACCAAAGTGTGTCAGAGGTTTTAGGAAGAATATGCAGTGCTTCCTAACAACAAATTGCCTCCGATGAGCGGGACTCGACAGCTGTTTACATTAGATTCATTTGAGCAGTTGCGGGCGGGCTCTTGCGCATGCGCAGTTGAAACGCGAATGAGTAGTACCTACTCCCGCTTCTGGCTACAGATATATGACTGGGCGCCAGTATCTAAATTGCTCCGGTTCGGAAATATCGTAAATATGGGGCTGATGCACAGAGCAGTCTGAGTTGTAGTGGGGAGGTGGGTAGTCTCCGCGTGACCTGTATTTACGTTTAGTGATTTTGCTATTTCCTCTTCGTTTATTGCTCTCACATTAAATGAAAACAAAACAAATTTCTGTGGCCAAGAGCTACCAAATGAATTAAAATACGTTCGCGTAATTACAGAAGTTTCAGGTTCTATTTCCTCCTTTCGCCTTGCAGAACAATGAAATTATTTTTGTCGGTTTGCTAAAGAGATTTGGCTCTTATTAATCTTTTGCTCTGAGGCAGTCAGTTTATTTGAAACGAAGTGTTTAATTTCACACTGTTGGCTAGTTTCAACTGTTCGCTGCATTTCAAGTGCACGTTTTCCATCTTCTAGCTCGTATGGCCTTATGCCATAATAAAGAACCAAACATGAGATAATACAGTACTGGTACTCCAGAAAATTTACATCCGAATCTGGACATACAATTGTGCACTTTAAGCCGAATTATGCATTTTAGTATGGTTCACGAAATTCCGATGCTCTTGAAGTATCCTTTGATGTCTTGTTTCTTTTATGACATAATGCAAGATCTTTTATTGTTTTACACGTACGAACAAGCGGGCTTCCTGCGTTACCGTAGCTGGCGCTCTCTGGCAAACTGCTGAAACGAACCAGTTTCTAACAGGTCACGGGAAAATATTGCGAATGGTGGTTTGAAAAGTGTTACTTTCAAAGCAAATTTTCTTTTACGCAAGATGAACCATGTGCGAGAATGTACCATGAATTTCTTAAATCACAGAGCATTTGACTCTCATTTAAAAATCAACTCTTTGAGGACGACGATGTAGAAGAATTTCGAACCTAGAAGATCAGACATTTACGTCGTTATTAAAACTTTTACTGCCACATTTGTGTGATGTATCTTAAAGTGTAACACGCGCAAAAAGATCAGCATTATATGTGGAAGCTTAGCTTCTCTCGCAGCTTATTAATCTTCGAGACCAATATTATTTGTGAAATCTTTGTTTTTCTTGTAGCAACAGAATGTATATTAATTTAAACCATTAAGTTTTCTTTTTTGTGCGTTCGTGCTACTGAAGACTGATCTTTGCTTTTGGTTGACTACGTCACGTGTCCGTATTCTGTCATCAGCTGGCGAGATCACGTGACATGACTGGCTTACAAAAGCGCGTCGTAATCTCGATTTCATTGCTTCGGAAAGTAACATGCTGCTGTGTTTGGTGGAATTCGAATTTATACCTCCGTAACACGAAAAAATGCAGCGTACATGTTGCTGCACATCAAAGATCTTTCCAAAATGTGTTTGTTCCCCCCTGGGTTTCGTTTTGTAAAGTGCCGGCAAATTCTATGTCTGTGTACAAAACCATAAATATTCTAAGGATTGATAAGTTTTACAGAGCCGAGGAAAAGTATACTGTTACTTAACACGGAAAAAGTGTGTTTTCACCCGGGAGAAAGTGTATTGCCGGCCGCGGTGGCCGTGCGGTTCTAGGCGCTCCAGTCCGGAGCCGCGCTGCTGCTACGGTCGCAAGTTCGAATCGTAGCAGCAGTTCGAATCCTGCCTCGGGCATGGGTGTGTGTGATGTCTTTAGGTTAGTTAGGTTTAAGTAGTTCTAAGTTCTAGGGGACTGATGACCACAGCAGTTTAGTCCCATAGTGCTCAGAGCCATTTGAACCATTTGAAAGTGTATTTTCAACCGAAAAATCCGGAAATTTTTTTTCCTTGTCCATGTATACACTCTGTCATATTTGGTATGACTGCCACACAAATGAGTAATATTGTAGAATTCGTGTTTTTTACGAATGCATCTGACCGTGTCATCATTAAAACCGTGAAATTTTTATGCGAATGATTAGTACTGTATGCTCACCTGTGTACATCAGTGCTGAATTTTCCCAGCATATTACTGATGAACTGAAGTCCGCCACCTGGTTCTATGACTAAGCCAATGAGATCATTACATTTCATATCTTAACAAATTGTGATACCGAAGTATTTGTGGGAGTTGATTGAGTCCAATGGTCATCCTGTACTAACATGCTGTCTGGCTATTTCGGCATTCCTTGAGACAAAATGTATTACTTTGTTAGTACAAGTACTCTATTTCGTAGCGGACCTTAGGTCTGGGTCAACTGCAAGTCCTACACGAATCTGTGGCTGAAACGGATGCAGTGAAACGTAAACTCTGTTAAAAATGTAATTACACATTGTAGCCTTGGTCTTTCTTTTATCTCTTGTATCCACTGCAATGTGTCTGTCAAAACATAAGGACAATCATTGTAGTTTTGTACATGGTGGTACGCCATATTTTTTGTTGTCATGTAGTTCTGTGAAACAAAAATGGTGAACAACTGATCACGACGTGATCTTGAGTATGTAAAAATCACAAACGTTATTCAAGTTTTACTCTTTCGATTAAATAAGCGTTTTCATGGCAAACCCACCCTCAAACGACTCCAGCAGGAAAAAATCGCGTGGGGCTGTGAAAATACCACACCATCGATTGTCAGAAAAATGTGAAAATATGGTTCATTTAAGTGCAGCCTCAATTATTTACCGCAAATATAAGAAACAAAGTAACAAAATGTCATTAAATTTTAGGATCACTACATTGCGAGGTTGCTGCAATTTCAGATGTCATAGCACTCTGTCTTCAGGCCACAAGTGGCCCATCGGGACCATCCGACCGCCGTGTCATCCTCAGTTGAGGATGCGGATATGGGGGCTTGTGGTCAGCACACTGCTCTCCCGGTTGTTACGATGGTTTTCTTTGACCGGAGCCGCTACTATTCGGTCGAGTAGCTCCTCAATTGGCATCACGAGGCTGAGTGCACCCCGAAAAATGGCAACAGTGCATGGCGGCCTGGATTGTCACACATCCAAGTGCCGGCCACACGCGACAGCGCTTAACTTCGGTGATCTCATGGGAACTGGTGTATCCACTGCAGCACGGACGTTGCCCTCAGATGTCATAGGCAAACCATTAAACAGCTTCCTCACTTATGAAACATGCTTTATCTCAGAGTTTGAAGAATCGGGGACTTCAACCCATTAACATTTCACTTTAAACACCCAGGCAACTGCGCTGTCTGGAATTTCTGTCAGTTAATGGCAACTATTTGATACCTTCCTGGAGCAGAATATTCTTGCTGATAAATATTCCAGAACTGCAGACAGTATTTTGCAAACCATAAATTCCGTATCAGGCTATTGCTAAGAAACAAATCAATGACCTACAACTGCCAAACAGAGGAATTCACACACTTGTTCCGTAACTTTGTTAACAATACTTTTACCCGATGAAACGGAGCCACTGTTAAGTACATCTGCAGGTACACTCGAGCCATATGTTCTTCCATCCTATCGACGACAAGTCTTTCATGCCCTACCTCACTTGGCTCATTACGGCATTGGTGGTACAGTGGACTTGATTCAACAGCGTTTCATTTGGCCTTAACTAAAGCAAGATGTAAAACTGTGGGTAAAAGCATAAATTCGTTGTCAACGCGCATAAAGTGCGTAACATGCAACCAGATCCTGTGAAACTTTCAGTGGAGTTCACAGAGACTTTCGCAAATCCATGTTCATCTAGTCAGGCCACTAGCTTGCTCACAAGAATCTACGTATCTCTAAATATGAGGGTTGAATGAAAAGTAATGCCTCCCCCATCGTTAATTGGGTTTGGATGGAAATATTTTAATAAATTAAACGCAGAAATAATCCTTAGAATGTGATCTTTAATTATCAATATTCACTTTTCCACATAGTCACCAGCCAATTGGATACGTTTCTGCCAACGATGAACAAGTTTTCTGAAGCCGTCACGGAAGAAGACGACACTCTGTTTCCTCAACCACAGTCTCACAGTTCTCCCAACATCTCTGGGTCATACTGGTGTACCCACATTTTGTCTCCTGCCACAACTGAATGGAGAAAGGCGTCACCTTCATTCTCGTAACGCGAGAGGAGTTCCTGGTAAATTTCAAGTCTGTGCGCTTTCATTTCAGGAGTCACATCCGGTGTACACATCGTGCACATATCTTCCAATAGCCAAGCAATAATTTGACCCACACATTCTTGTGAAATGCCGATTGTGCTTGCAATTTCTCTCTGACTGATACGACGATCGTCCTTAATCAATCTGTCAACATTTTGCTTCTGAAACTCGGTGGTTGCTGTCACAGGACGTCCAACTCTTTGTTTGTCACGCAGGTCAGATTTTCCCGCCTCAACATTTTTAAACTTACTCACCCAACGACGCACAGTTATCACATCAACACAATCCCCATAAACTGCTTTCATTCTCTGATGAATCTCCTTTGGGGTGACATCTTCTGCTGTCAAGAATTCAATGACTGCACATTGCGTAAATCGCATTGACTGACCGTCTGCACAGGGTTCCATAATTTACACTGTAACAACACAACCGTTCAATGCTAAGGCTTCCTGCCAACTGGAGCTGTAGAGAAGAAGCTACGGAACAAACCAGTACCTGCCGCAAACCAATGCTGCCAACTTTTGAAGAGTTACGAAGGTGGGGGCATCACTTATCAGTCAACCCTCGTAATGATCGGCAGGTTTACACGTTGGCAAAGGCGGTTCCACTGAAGGACGTCCTACAGTAAAATCAAGTCAGCGTTAACAGTCCATCTTTCAGATAACTTTGTCGACAACTTACCAAAATTTTAATAGGTCTCTGCACTTACGTGATTCCACAGTATAACACGGCCGCTGCAGCGATGACTTACAACGTGACAACTAGATTTCCACCTGATTTTTTTGATCCTACACGAGTGGAGAGTGACATTCGAACTTTCATTTTCAGCTCGAGGCAGTGCTTGGCGTCATTTAAACCAATAAATATTTGACATCAGCCTTCACCCATCACGACGTCTTCACATTTATTCATAAGACAACATGTACAGAAGAAAGCTTGCCCAACCTATTTACAATGGGCCATATCTGGCATCATGCAATGAATGGCACTTGAAACATCTCATGGTCAGAAGACCATCTCTATCAGCCAACTCAATGAATTACACGTTCTGGTCGTGCGGTGCACGTACCAAAGAAATATCTCAACTTTAATACTGGATAGGGAGTAGTAGGTGACTGTAACTGAGGCAGTGAAATACAACCCCCGTCAAAAGTATCGATACACATAGGACTAGTTAGTCTTTTTTTATCTTTTCATTTTTCCATTGCAAATTGGCTATCAGAACGTACGTATATTCATTACAGTTTTGTGTTGTTAGGTTGTCCTGTGTACCAAAAGTGCTGTTAAATAAATAATTATTTTTAAATAGAATCACAACTCAAATGGAATAGCTTATATAGCAAAAGGTTGAAGTACAGTTGCTCCCATCAGCTTCAGCAGCGATTGTCAGTGTAGTTTGCGCGAACGCAAGTACTTTCCCCATGTTCTACTGTTAACAACTCCTAGACAACACAGTTTTTCATCGCAGTGAGAAGTTTGCTACGTGATTTTGCTGAAAGAGACACTAAATATTTTACATATTGTTCTTAACAAAGATAAAGGTTTTCATTCGACTTGTTCGTACCAAAATACAAGCCATGTTTTAGGTCCATTTGCATATTTACTTACACGTCATCAGCTCCAGCTGTTATTTGCAAAACCTAGCCTATTACTCGCCTGAAAATTTGTTTCCATACACCCTGGTAAAATTTTTTTATGATATTGGACTTATTCACATCTAAGGAGAATTGTCATTCAGTAAGACAACTGGAAGTACAGTATGGCATTCTCCACTTCCAGACAATCATTCAAAGACGATACCTTCCTGTGTATAATAACATAGTTAGCGAACGCTCTATGCTAGATGGGATACGAACGTGTCTTTCGCCAAGTCAGACCGTGGAAACTGTCGTCGATTTCACGTATAGCCCTTACTAAACTAAGCTTCTTCTGTCAGAAAACGTAACGTCCTTCTTTGTAAGGTGAGTGTCAAAATTTAAGTTTTCCAAAATTTCTCAGTAATATTTAACAATTTTAACATACCACCTATAATGTGGTCATAAGGGTCTCTGAATCGTACTGGTACCCTTTAACATCTTTTCGTAGTTTATGTGATATTTATTTATCACAACTTTAGACTTTTAAGTAAGAAAATAAGGATTGACTTTCACTTAAACAAACACAAATAATTCCCTAGCTTTCTCGCTTTATGACTTGAGTGACAATCGTCGCTACAGACACATTTTGGACGCCAATTTTTTCTTCTTTGATGTCGCTCTCTGAAAGGTTGGGTTTGTTTGTAGCGAGGAGAGCCAAAAGAGGTGGTCGATACATTTTGTCTCTTGGCGTTGTTCAGGATTAGATTAGATTTTAGATTAGATTTACTTTCACTCCAATTGATCCGTAGTGAGGAGGTCCTCCAGGATGTGGAACATGTCAGAAAAACAACAATACATGACAAATATTTATAACCAAAACAAATAAGCTAATGTACCATTCCACAGGTCCCAAGTGGAATGATCGTCATTTTTTAATGAACACTAAGAGTCATTTTACAAATACTAATGCACTGAATTTAAAATAAAAAAGTTTTTTATTTATTTATAAGGTAATAAACATGTAATACAACTACTGTAATACTTATTTACAATGAACACATTACTGCACTGAAATGGTGCAGAAGTTAGATTATACTTACACACTTACACACACACACACACACACACACACACACAGACACACAAATTTTCAGTGAACACATTACTGCACTGAAATTGTGCAGAAGTTATGTTGTACTTATATACAAATCAGTTGGTTTTACTAAGATATTCATCAATGGAGTAGAAGGAGTTGGCCACCAATAAATCCTTTAGGCTTCTCTTAAACTGAATTTCATTGGTTGTTAAGCTTTTTATAGCTGCTGGCAAGTTATTGAAAATGTGTGTTCCTGAATAATGCACACCTTTTTGTACAAGACTAAGTGACTTTAAATCCTTGAGAAGATTATTCTTATTTCTAGTATTGATTCCATGAATCGAGCTGTTGGTTTGAAAAAGTGATATATTTTTAATGACAAATTTCATTAAGGAATAAATATATTGGGAAGCAGTAGTTAGTATCCCTAGTTCCCTAAACAGGCTTCTGCATAATGTTCTTGAGTTCACACCACATATAATTCTTACTGCACGTTTTTGTGCCCGGATAACTTTAGCTTGGCTTGATGAATTACCCCAAAAAATAATCCCATATGACATTATGGAATGAAAGTAAGCATAGTATGCCAGCTTTTTCATTTTTATATCCCCTATGTCTGACAAAATTCGCATTGCAAACAGAGATTTGTTAAGACGCTTCAGCAGTTCTGTGGTGTGCTCCTCCCAGTTGAATTTATTATCAAGCTGTAATCCCAAGAAATTAACACTGTCCACTTCTTCTATCTTCTTGTCATCGTATGTTAGACATATACTCTTGGGACACCCCTTACAAGTTCTGAACTGCATGTAGTGTGTTTTTTCAAAGTTTAGTGACAAAGAATTGGCTAGGAACCAGTGATTAATGTCCACAAATATTTTATTGGCTGATCTTTCTAAGACTGCACTTGATTTGCTATTTATTGCAATGTTTGTATCATCAGCAAACAAAACAAACTTGGCATCTGGTAATGTTACTGATGAAAGGTCATTGATATACACAAGAAAAAGTAAGGGCCCCAAAATGGAACCTTGTGGGACCCCACATATAATTAGTTCCCAGTTGGATGATGCCTGATAGCTTGATACATGTCTCTTTCCTAATAACACCCTTTGTTTCCTGCCAGAGATATAAGATTTGAACCATTTTACAGCATATCCTGTTACACTATAATATTCTAGTTTACTTAAAAGGATATTGTGATTTACACAGTCAAATGCCTTTGACAGATCACAAAATATACCAGTTGCCTGCAATTTTTTGTCTAATGAATTAAGCACATTTTCACTGTAAGTGTAGATAGCCTTCTCAATATAGGTGTCTCAGAATTCTAACCCTGACATCTCTGTACAAATACCACATCTTTGTATTTGTTGCTGAGAAAACTGACTCATTCAGAAGAATATGAAACTTTCATTCAGTGAACTCTAGACGGAAAAACAATTTGCATGTTGATAACACTTCCTTCAACATTGTGCGGAAAGGTATGCACTCTTCAGCAAATTTCATTTTCAGTATCCTTGCAACAGAACTGAAAAAAATGATTGATAAATCCCATTTCTTCAAATCTAAATTGGAATGCTTCATAGTGACACGTTCCTGTTTTGTACAAGAACTCTTCGCAGTAGTTGAGAACTTACTTTTCTCTGTAATGTATTATTTATTCGCATACTCTCTCGACATTTTTTCTTGACTTATTAATTCTTTAGTTTCTTTTTTTTTTAAATACAATTTCTAGTCAGCATTCAGTAAAAAATCTACTGATTCGTTTCATGACCTAGTAACTTTGGCTTCCACGGGCTCACGGAACCTGATACATAAATAAATAATAAAAAAAGACGCCCTGTGTTATTTCACAAGACTGTTTGTCTTTACTATCGGTAATACATATGCAATTTCCCCACTCGATACAAGATAACTCAGAATTATCTACAGCTACTGTCATATGATCTCTGTATTTCATGCTATCGGTTTAAAAAGTTTGTAATCAATCTACAACTGGTAGGTCTATGTCCCAATCAGGCAGGCTGTGGAAACACTTATGCTGGTTTTTAATTGTGCGTAAAAGCTTGCAGTCAAATTCACTTTTGACTGCACTAGATCCAATATTTCTGCCTGGTATTAAAAGCAGTTCATCTCCTCAGTAATCTAATCTGTCAGTCATATAATTTCCACATGTTGTCGAAATTCTCCCTGCTTTCTACCTTTGGTTTCAGTGTCAGCTCCGAGAACTATTATGTGAAGGTGACTTTTCATTTGGCGAATGATAAGTCTGTGACTTTGAAGCGAACACTTCGGCTGTGAGCTATTATTATTTTAATATTTTTGCTGTCCGTTATTGCTGTACTGTCTTATAGAATTATTAGTTTCTCACAGATAGGTATTCATTTGGTGAACTCGAAATTATACGTTCCCAAATAAAAAATAATTGAAAGAGTATATGCATTCCACGTATAATGGGCCAGCCAACGTACATTTACATTGTATAGTGCCGACCTGGTCTACCCAGAGCACAACTAAAAGTCTCTGTCCTGTAACCCATGTAAGGAATTCGTCACCCAACTTTGTCACCAGTGAAGCGTCTTCAGCCCTTCGAGCCAGATCCGGACCAGATGGACCCAGTCATCTCTTGGTGAAATGCTGTAGATCTCACGAGTAAAACTGTCTGATTTGACCATTACCACTAACTCTCAGAAGGTGCCAGAATTGTCCCACGCAGCAGATGATGGTGGTCATTGCTACCAATACGAGCACAAATCCACCACTAAGTGCATCCCACACTCTCAGTTGCCCCCGGTATGACATCTTCCATCTAACGAACGATATCTACCAGGATACACAGCTTGTGGATTGGATACCTTACCCCATTTTGATGCTGTTTGCCTCCGAGCTGTCATCATATTTCTCATACTGGAATTTCCTACACCAAACAATCCTTACTTTCCATTTTATGGCTGTCAGGATCTCGATAACGGAGAACCAGCAGAAGGCAGTGCCTCAGAACTATTCCTGCGTTCACTTTCCATGTAAAACTCATTCTCAGTTCATATCTTAGAACAACCTGCCAAACAACATCCCCAAATACTGGCTTGTTTAAACAATGATTCCTCTGTTCACAGCAATGCTGTTCGTATTGTACGATATGAAGCTGAAAACTATTTTGTAGCGCAGTCGAAGAAAAACAGTTTTTGCCAAGCGAAAGTCATCAACAAAATGTATAGCTAACCTTGATTATGTACCATAGCAACGTTGCGATATTGTTCTTTTCTTAAAGTGGAGTTCCACCTGGATTTTCTTGTGCCAAAATGACTGAAAGCCAATGGTTCCTGAACGTCAGTTGTAATCAGTGTCACTATAATCATCATCAGTTATCAGGCTATTTGTATATAAATGTAAACACCGGCCCTTCCGCTGAGTGATGCAACGTACATGCTATCTTCGCGCTACGGTATGTCCTCTGTCAGAGACGTGAATGGCACAGTGAGAGTTAAGTGTCGTGTGCATGAGGCAACACGAGTGGCGAAGACCTAACCTCAAATATCGGCCGTATCTTTGTTAATGCAGTCAGTGGGCCAGTATTGGCAGTTCATGCTAAATATATTACATCTCTCTTGTGTGTGAACGAAAGTTTGGTGTGAAATATTCAACAATCACTTCTTATCGTTAGTTGGAAGTAAATCAAAATTTTACTTGTGCAGGTAAATACGCAGAACTCTTGAAAGCTGGTGTTCCGAAACAGGTACATCACATGCAGATACAGGAAACACGCAACGGGAAGTTGGATAATTATTACATCATTAAGGAATAAAGACTCCTTTGGGTATGATGAAATTTCAAGTGGGATTGTGAAGATCTGTGACCATGTGAGGTGTGACAATAAAGTAATCAGACTGATTTTCTTCCACCCTAGGATGAAACCCCGCAGCCTGCTTTCGCAGGCAGTGTGTGACCTTTGTTCTTTCCCCACCATAATCGCAAGTGGCGCGCGCTTAACAGTGCTTCGATCAAGAGTAGCAGCTTGAAGAGATGGAATTGTTACGCTTCTCTTTATGAGGCAGTAGCAACGTTAAACAACAAGTCGTGGACAGAAGGTATTTTCTTTCATTTAACAAAAGTATTTGATTGAGTGACCGATGGGTTCTTGTGAATGTATTGAAAGATTGTGGGATTAGAGAAGGCGCTCAACAATGGTTCACTTCATATCTGGAATGTAGAATGCAGAATGTTATATTGTAATGTCAGCGAATACGGAAGATTTTTATGTGAGGGGCGTCATGTAAAGTGGGGAGATGCCACAGAGTTCTGTTGTGAGTCTGCTGCTTTTTTCATATAAATATATCAATGATCTGCTATTAAATACTACAGATGACTAAAAAAAAAATTCTTTTAGCAAATGCCGTAAATGTTATTGTGAAATATGTGGAATGTACCATAAATTATGTAGCTAGTAAGGTAGTCACCAATATCAGCATGTGACTTTTAGGCAACGAATTAACGCTTAACTGCATACAGTTTGTGACACAGAACTCTTCTAGAGGCAAAATTTTATGTCTCACATGGTCAGTCAGTCAGGTCTACCATTTTAAATTCTTAGGAGTGAGTATAAATGGAACGCTTTCAATATCGTGGGCGCAAACTGAGAAAAAAAAAGATGCTCCACAAAGAAATTACCTGAACGGGACGGAAATCGGTAGATGCGACGTACCTGTACAGACAAACAAATGCTTACAGTTTCAGAAAAAAATGGATGATTTATTCAAGAGAAAGAGCTTTACAAACTGAACAAGTCAATAACACATTGGTCCACCGCTGATCACTAAGCATCCAGTTATTCGGCGAGGCATTGATTGATAGAGTTGGTGTGTGTCCTCCTGAGGATCATAGTACCAAATTCTGTCCAATTGGCACGTTAGCTCGTCAAAATCCTGAGCCAGATGGAGAGCCCTGCCCATAATGCTCCAAACGTTCTCAGTTCAGGAGAGATCTGGCGACCTAGGTAATCAAGGAAATGTTTGGCAAGCACGCAGACAAGCGTAGAAACCTTCGCCATGTGCGGGGGGGGGGGGGGGGGACATTGTCTTGCTGAAATGAAAGCCAAAGCCAAGGATGGCTTGCCATGAAGGGCAACAAAATGGGGCATAGAATATCGTCGACGTACTCTTTGCTGTATCTGTGCCACGGACGACAGGGGTCCTGCTGTGAAAATGAATGGCACCCCGGACTGTCATTTCTGGTAGTGGACGACAGACAGGTTGGTATCCCACTGCTGTCCATAGTGTCTCCAGACACGTCTTCGCTGGTCATGAGGGCTCATTTCGAAGTGGAACTCATCGCTGAAGACAATTTTACTCTAACAAATGAGATTCCAGGCCGAAGACGTGTCTGGACACAGTGGTGGGATACCAACCTGAATATCGCCCATCAGAAGAAGGGTAGAAGGACGGATCCTCAAAATTACAGACCAATATCCTTAACATCGGTTAGCTGCAGGATTCTCGAACATATTCTCAGTTCGAATATAATGAATTTCAAAAATGGTTCAAATGGCTCTGAGCACTATGAGACATAACATCTGATGTCATAAGTCCCCTAGAACTTAGAACTACTTAAACCTAACTAATCTAAGGACATTACACACATCCATGCCCGAGGCAGGATTCGAACCTGCGACCGTAGCGGTCGCGCGGTTCGGACCCTGTGACGAAACGCGCCGCTCTTCTTTGGATCTTCGCTATCTCCTCTGTCAACTCGACCTGGTACGGATCCCACACTGATGAGCAATACTCAAGTATAGGTCGAACGAGTGTTTTGTAAGCCACCTCCTTTGTTGATGGACTACATTTTCTAAGGACTCTCCCAATCAATCTCAAACTGGCCCCCGCCTTACCAACAATTAATTTTATATGATCATTCCACTTCAAATCGTTCCGCACTCATACTCCCAGATATCCTACAGAAGTAGCTGCTACCAGTGTCTGTTCCGCTATCATATAATCATACAATAAAGGATCCTTCTTTCTATGTATTCGCAGTACATTACATTTGTCTGTGTTAGGGGTCAGTTGCCACTCCCTACACCAAGTGCCTATCCGCTGCAGATCTTCCTGCATTTCGCTACAATTTTCTAATGCTGCAACTTCTCTGTATACTACAGCATCATCCTCGAAAAGCCGCATGGAACTTCCGACACTATCTACTAGGTTATTTATATATATTGTGTAAAGCAATGGTCCCATAACACTCCCCTGTGGCACGCCAGAGGTTACTTTAACGTCTGTAGACGTCTTTCCATTGAGAACAAAATGCTGGCTCGGGGCCACTCTCGGTTCCTTTAGATGACTGATTGAATTGGGGAAGAGAACTAGTCTCTCACGCAGTATGGAAACATAGTTTGCGAATGGCAGAATCGAACTGTAATGGGACATAGTGATAGACGCTTTATGCACTGTTCAGTATTGTCCAAGATAGCTTTTCGGTATACTACCCGATCTGCATTACATAGAACATGTATGTAATGAAATATCTTTTGCTTCATAATTTATGATCAGATGCTAATCCATATATTGTGTACACAATGTAGTAAAGTAATTACACTCACGTTCAGAAAAAACAGAACACCTAGAACGACTAGGGACAGGACGTTCATATTCACAGGACATATACACTATTATGTTCTGCAGAAATGGTTAGCATTTCAGTCACCTCGGTTCAGCATGTGTCCTGCTGCCCAGTAGGCTCATCATCCGCCATAGGCTCTGATAACTTGTTCTGTGCGTGGTGGCATCAAAGTGATAAGGCACGAATGGCGTCCTGTGATAAAGCCATCCATGCTGTATTTACCTGGTTCCAAAGTTCATCTGTGGTGGTTGGCGTCAGTCACAGTACAGCACCCTCGCCGCCCGCGGTGGTCGTGCGGTTCTAGGCACTGCAGTCCGGAACCGCGGGACTGCTACGGTCGCAGGTTCGAATCCTGCCTCGGGCATGCATGTGTGTGATGTGCTTAGGTTAGTCAGGTTTAAGTAGTTCTAAGTTCTAGGGGACTGATGACCTAAGATGTTAAGTCCCTTAGTGCTCAGAGCCATTTGAACCATTTTTGAACAGCACCCTCGTTTCACCATATCTTATTCATTTTCGATTGGCGACAAGTTTGGTGATCTGGAAGGCCAGGGCAAAAGGCTGACATCCTGTGACACCAAGAAGGCAATTTTTCGTGCAGCAACATGCGGTCTTGCATTATCTTGTTGAAAAGCGGCATCTGGGGTGTTCTGCAGAAAGGTTATGGCTACAGATCGCAGGATGTAATTCATGTAGGTCACACTGGTCACAATGCCCTGGTTACGCACCAACTGTGGTTTGTGGCTGTACCCAATAGCCCCCCTCCCCCACACACACACACACCATAAGGCCTTCATTGGGCGCTGTAACTCTTCTGCAAATGCAGGCACTATGATGCCGCTCCCCCTGTCTAAGGCGAAAGAAAATGCGGCCATTATTTTCAAACAGACAGAATCTGGATTCGTCTGGAAACACTATCGCATGCTATTCCTGTCCTAAGAACTGACGTAATTGCATATAGTACTGCCATCTGTCATGTTTCTGCACGTTCGTCAGAGGCAGACAAAGAAGTGGACGATGTGCACGTAACCTATGCCATAATAATAGGCGTCGAATGTCGCATTAATGACATTCATGTGTCAGAGAGAAAAGCTAGAATCATGTGTTTTGCTGATGATACTAGTCTAATAGTTAGTGATATGAAGCAGTCATTGCACAGTTCTCTGGACCATGTCCTACAAGATATACAAAAATGGTTTAGTGCAAACAAGCTAACACTGAATGCAAAAAAAAGCTAACTATGGGCAATATGGAAAAATAAGCGAACATGACGACCTAAATCTCACCATGTAGGGCAAACAACTTGAAAGAGTACAGTGTGCAAAATTTCCTGGGTATGCACATTGATGAGAAGATAAACTGGAAGGACCATGTGGTAAGCTTAGCACTAAAACTAAATTTAGCATGTTGTGTACTTAGAATGATTACAAGAGTTTGTAATAGTGACTGTACCAGATTAGTATATTTTGGCTATTTTCAGTCCATTGCATCCTATGGGATAGTATTCTGGGGAAAAACAAATTGTCGTCTAAATGAGAGTTTCAAATTACAAAAACGCGCTATTCGGATAATGACCCAGAACCCACCTCAAACACATTGTAGTCCCCTTTCTAAAGCATTGAAAATATTAACAATTCCATCATTATACATTCTGAAATGTCTGTTAGTGATCAAATGAAATCAGGAAAAAATGAAAACCAATACAGACTACCTTAATTACGATACACAGCAATGTAACAAGGACCCGAAGTCAGAAACATGTATGTAATCAAGGCATCAAACTTTTTAATGCACTACCAAAACCCATCAAAGAGCTGGAAAATAGTGATAAATTTGAGACTGCATCAAACTTTTTAATGCACTACCAAAACCCATCAAAGAGCTGGAAAAAAGTGATAAATTTGAGACTGTTATAAAGAATCACATGCTTGACAAATGTTATTACAGTGTAAGTGAATTTCTTTGCTCAACTGTATTAGAATATAAAGAACCACATGCTTGACAAATGTTATTACAGCATAAGTGAATATCTCTGCTCAATTGTTTAAGAATATATGTTTAAATTAATGTGACAAATGAAATTACATCAATCAATATGTCTGTCAAGCACATACGAAGATTAAGAACCACATGCTTAGCAAATGTCACTACAGTATAAGTGAATAGCTCTGCTCAACTGTATAAGAATATGCGATATCATAAATGTGACAAATGAAATCACAACATCAAGAAATAGGTCTGCAAAGCACATAAGAAATTATGTTATAAAAAAACTTATTAGTTGTATATTGTATTAAACATAAGACAGATTCATATGAATTCAGCACAGAAAATTTTTTTGTAAAGATATTATATAGTTCTTGAAATGTTCCTGACAAATCCTATATCACAAATGTGATCATTGGGGTGATAAATAAATAAATAAATAAATATGTCCAAACATGACGTGACATGGATGCTACGAATGTCTGAAGTAGTGCTGACGAGAACTGACACCACGAATCATGCTGGACTATCCACAAACCCGTAAGAGTACGAGGGGGTGGGGATCTCTTCTCAACAGCACGTTGCAGATATGCTCAGTTATGTTCATGTCTGGGGAGTATGGTAGCCAGCCGAAGTGTTTAAACTCAGAAGAGAGTTCCTGGAGACGCTCTGTAACAATTCTGGACGTGTGGGGTGTCACATTGTCCTGCTGGAATTGTCAAAGTCCGTCGGAATGCATAATGGACATGGATGGATGTAGATGAAAAGACAGGATGCTTACGTATGTGTCACCTGTCAGAGTCGTATCTAGATGTATCAGGGGCCTCAGAGCAGTTCACACCCGACACCATTACAGAGCCTGCTCCAACTTGACCAGTCCCCTGCTGACATGCCGCGGATTCATGAGATTGTCTCGACACCCGTACACGTCGATCCGCTCAATACAATTTGAAACGAGACTCGTCTGACCAGGCAATATGTATCCAGTCATCAACAGTCCAATGTCTGTGTTGTCAGGCCCACGCGAGTCGTAAAGCTTTGTGCCATGCAGTCATGAAGGGTACACGAGTGGGCCTTCGGCTCCAAAAGCCCATATAGATGATGTTTCGTTTAATCGTTCACACACTGACACTTGTTGATGGCCCAGCATTGAAATCTGCAGGAATTTGCGCAAGGGTTGCATTTCTGTCACATTGAACGATTGTCTTCAGTCGCTGTTGGCCCCATTCTTTCAATATTTTTTTTCTGGCCGCAGCGATGTCATAGATTTGATGTGTTACCAGATTTCTGATATTCAAAGTACACTCGTGAAATTGCGTACGGGAAAATCCCTATTCCATCGCTACCTCAGTGATGCTGTGTCCCATCACTCGTGCGCCGACTAAAACACCATGTTGAAACTCACTTAAATCTTGATAACCTTGTAGCAGCAGTAACCAACGTAACAACTGCCCCAGACACTTGTCTTATATAGGCGTTGTCGACTGCAGAGCTGTATTCTACCTGCTTACATTTCTCTGTATGTAAATACACATGCCTTTACCATTTTTTGGCGCTTCAGTGTAGCTTGGATTGTGATGTTTTTATTTATAAAGTTAAACTGCCAAAATTATTGAATTTTTATTATATATTTCAGCGTCATTTATTCAAGTGTATCATACCGGTTTCGTCATTTTACTGTGTAACATATTCAGGTCATCTGTTGTTGAGTTGATGGCAGGCCGAAACTGGTAAAGTTATCACTTGTGTGACCAGAGACTGAAATATACAATAAAAAAGTTTCACAAAACGGTCACTGCGGTGCTAAGGTGTTCCTAGTCAGTCAATAGCTATGAACTGAAACACTCACCATATATTTGTAAGAGATGACAAAGGTGTTTGCTTGAAATGAGTGTCAGATAGGCATTGTCGACGTATACGAATAATGACTGTTAGTGCCACGGAGCGCAGCAGGAGGGGAATACGGTAGTTCCAATAGTCAACAAGAAGATACGAGTATAGACTACATTTGGTAAGCCGAATGCTGTGATGATTGTACTGGATATGCTTATTAGTCTGTTAACCCTTATGCGGTCGCGCGGCTTTTCGTAACGTTAATAGTCTCGCGGGGTGTTGCTAACACCCCAAATAAAAGTGGCTATAATGACGTTGTTGTGCAGCATATCGCTCATATGAATATCTTTACTTCACAAATGGCTGTTTAGAATGTTACCTCACGGCATATTATCGTTTAACTTAAAATTACTTTAGTATTAAATTGGGTTATTTGAAACGTGTGCAATAATTCACATTTTCTTACAATATTTTGTTTAATTATTTATTTCTGTTATTCTTCATACCGTATTACTGCTATAAGACATTACACATATAATTAAACATTTGTTCAGTCAACTCATACAAACATTTTATGAAATCAAGTCACTATCACTGTCTGCAATGGGTGTGTTATCGTAACACCTTTAACACTCATTTCTCCTGTGCTTTACGCACATAACTTTCAAACATCGAGCACAGTGAGATTTAACTTTTATATCTTTACTCCGAGGACAAATTGTGCAGCGCCTAGGCTTAAGTATTCTTTGTTCAGAAGGTGGTGCATTGTTGATGTCTTCAGTTCCCGCCATTTTTACGGCTTTCTGTCTTAACTTGTTTAGGCAGGGAGTGAGTGGCTGCTCTCTTGCACACTATGGGATTTACTAATGACCTTCCGACATCATGTAAAGACATTCTTCAGGAAATCCTCTCATTGTTATTATTTGCATATATGATGAAGGCGTTAATGCAAGCAGTGTCAATCATTCGGAAAAATAGGGCAAGTGGCCAGAGCCTAGTTTTTCATGAGGTTGAATAAGTAGGGC
Organism: Schistocerca cancellata; assembly: GCF_023864275.1. Taxonomy (NCBI): domain Eukaryota; kingdom Metazoa; phylum Arthropoda; class Insecta; order Orthoptera; family Acrididae; genus Schistocerca; species Schistocerca cancellata. Next base: position 1,136,639,375 of record NC_064626.1, on the reverse strand, counting down.
ACATTTCATCTATTGTGCCCACACCTGTTTTGGTCTTATTGTACATTGTTATAAGTTCTGGTTTATTTTCCTCCGCACTATTGGTGTCAATGATACCGTCAGGATGCAAAGATGAAAGGAGAATAACGCTTTTGCCCTTCTTGGGCAAACTATAGTGATATCCTTTCTGAATCCAAAAATGCTGCTTCTAAGTTCACGACCTCTTGTGCAAACAAAGTCTGGAGGCAGCTCCCTCTTATTCTTTGTAAGAGTTTGTACTACTGTAAGTTTCTTTTTCAGGAGCTCTTCAGCCAGTGGTATGGAATACAACCAGTTGTCTAGTGTCACATTGCGTCCTGTACCTTCGATAGGCCATACAAGTCTATTTACTATCTCCTTAGGCGTGTTTGACAGTGCAAAGGGACCCTCTGGCTGTTTCCCAACATAGATTTCCATACCCAAAGTATACAATGTTCTTGCGTCACTTAAGGTGAAAATTTTCAAACCGTACTTCGCAGGCTTGCTTGGTATATACTGCTGTAAACTGCATTTGCCTCTAAATACAACCAGTTGTTCATCCACTGTCATACAGTTGAAATCTCACCCACTTCTCCCTCTGAAATCAGGAAAATAATAAACTTGCTTAACAGCAAAAACTCACATGGAATTGATGGCATTTCCAGCAAAATACTAAAAGCTTGTTCTCAACAGATAAGTAAGATTCTCAGCCACTTGTGTAATAGCTCTCTGGAACAGGGCATTTTCTCTGATAGACTGAAATATGCTATTGTTATACCTTTGCATAAAAAAGGGGATAGATCTGATGTCAACAATTACCATCCAATCTCCCATCTAACAGCTTTATCCAAAAATTTTGAGAAAGTAATGTATTCAAGAGTAGCTTCACATATCTGTAAAAATGAAGTACTAACAAAATGTCAGTTTGGTTTCCAGAAAGGTTTTTCAACAGAAAATGCCATATACGGTTTCATCAATCAAATTTTGAATGATCTGAATAACTGAACACGGCCCATTGGGATTTTTTGTGATCTCTCAAAGGCTTTTGATTGTGTAAATCATGACATTCTGCTATACAAGCTCAAGTATTGTGGCATGAGTGGGACAGTGCACAAATGGTTTAATTCGTACCTAACTGGAAGAGTGCAGAAAGTTGAAATAAGCAGTTCTATCAAGAATGGGGTTCCACAAGCGTCTGTCATGGGTCTTTTGTTGTTCTTAATATATATTAATGACTTGCCATTCTATATTCATGAAGAGGCAAAGTTAGTTCTCTTTGCTGATGATACAAGTATAGTAATCACATCTGACAAACAAGAATTAACTGATGAAATTGTCAATAATGTCTTTCAGAAAATTACTAAGTGGTTCCTTGTAAACGGACTCTCACTGAATTTTGATAAGACATAGTACATACAGTTCCGTACAGTAAATGGTATGCTGCCATTAATAAATATAGACCTTAATCAGAAGCATATAGCTAAGGTAGAATATTCAAAATTTTTAGGTGTGTCCATTGATGAGAGATTAAATTGGAAGAAACGCATTGATGATCTGTTAAAACGTTTGAGTTCAGCTACTTATGCAATAAGGGTCATTGCAAATTTTGGTGATAAACATCTTATTAAAATAGCTTATTACGCCTATTTTCACTCATTCCTAGCATATGGCATCATATTTTGGGGTAATTCATCACTGAGGAATAAAGTACTTATTGCACAAAAGTATATAATCAGAATAACAGCTGGAGTCCACCCAAGATCATCCTGCAGACATTTATTTAAGGATCTAGGGATATTCACAGTAGCTTCTCAGTATATATACTCTCTCATGAAATTTGTTATTAACAACCAAACCCAATTCAAAAGTAATAACAGTGTGCATAACTACAATACTAGGAGGAAGGATGATCTTCACTATTCAAGATTAAATCTAACTTTGGCACAGAAAGGGGTGATTTATACTGCCACTAAAGTCTTTGGTCACTTACCAAATAGTATCAAAAGTCTGACAGATAACCAACAAGTATTTAAGAAGAAATTAAAAGAATTTCTGAATGACAACTCCTTCTACTCCATAGAGGAATTTTTAGATATAAATTAAGAAAAAAAAGAAAAAAATACCAAATCAAAAAAAAATTATAAAATTAAAAAAAAAAACAAAAAATAAAAAAGTTTCTATATTAACTTAATTACGTTGTTAAATTAACTTAATTATGTCATGCATTGGAAAATTTGACTCGTTCCACATCATTACGAAATATCGTATTCGTGATCCATGGAACTAAAGTCTATTCACCGAGAGCTGGGACGAAACATAAACAGTGTCACGTGAGCGACTACGCTCGTTTCCAGAGAAAGCATTCGGTGTTCACGTGATACGTAGGGGTGTGGAAAATCCTTGGCGCACGCTTTACAGCTGGCTGGCTACCGAGCTGTCACAGTGGACCGTGAGAAACCTGGGCAACAATGTGCGAAGTAAATTTAACAACAATGTTAAAATAATGTTAAACTGAGTTCATTCTGTCGAAGCAGATTTATTTTCATTCAGGTTGCTAACAAAACGCTCCATTAAAACACAATGAATTGTTAATTTTAGTAACAATACCAGTAATAATAATGAGAAATGACGAAACAAGGTTCACTCAGTCGAACTTGAACTGTTTTCATTGAGGTTTATAACAAACCGCTCCTCTCTCTCCTCTATAATGCAATCTAATTTCCACATTTGAGTTTCCACTTTTTCTACGACATGGAGGACGCACTTGTTCCAATCCTCTGCAGTCACTATTCTTACTGCTTCTTCTAGCAGTACTTTAACTTGGGCATTTTGTATGTTTTGTTTTTCGCTGCAACGTAGCCTCTGATTCTGGCCCACACTAACTCGATGGCGTTTAATTCACAGTGGTACGGAGGAATTCTGAGAACAGTTTTCCCTGCATTTTTCGCCATTTCATCTATTGCGTATTCGTTGTGCGCTGTTCTGCGATTTTTAACTATATCTAAAAGTTCTTTCTTCAACATACCGTCTTCGAAATCGATGTTTTTAGATTTTAGCCACTCTGATATTTCGTGCTCATTGGAATTCGCATTGGGAACTTTCTCTTTTCTCCGAGAATGGTACGGCGCGTTATCAAGAACAATAACTGCATTTTCCTGAAGCCGAGGAAGAACATCTTGAAACCACTTCTCGAAGGTTTCGGCGCACATCTCCTCATGATAATCTCCACTTTTCTTGGATTCGAAAGTCCACAAACATCCTTCAACGAACCCTGCTTTGCTGCCAATGTGTGCGATAATCAGACGTTTCCCTTTACCTGATGGGCCCTTGCTTCCGGTGGATAACGCGGACAGAAACGCTTGTTTTGAGGAATTTATAGTGTCATCTACCCAGACGTAACTTCGGGTATGTCCTGCGTTCACCCACGTCTCGTCCAAATAGTAAATGGGTCTGCCTTCATCTCTCAACCGTTTAATGGTTCGAAGATAACGCCGCCTCCATAAAAGGATGTCATCCCTGTCTATTAGCATGCTATCGCGCCCATATCTTCGAAATTCATTTCTCTCAATAACTTATAAAATGTAGTTCTCCGAAAATTGCCCAGATCTGCATCTACGTTCACGACTGTAAGCACTTCGTCAATTGTTGGCAATTCGTTACGGGAAAAAAAATAATAATTGTGTATCCCTTCGTATCGCATTTCTGTCGAAGTCATCAACACTTTCAGAAAGTTTGTCGTAATTTTCCTTTCTTGGGAGACTTCAAAGAGTGTGTGGCCTTGTACTCACTTATCACACGATGCACTGAAGAATGTCCAACACCTGTAGCTGCAGCTGTTTTCGAAACAATGTCACTCATCGACTGCTCTGCATGTAAAAGTTCCGTTTTATACACATTAAGCACCATGTGCTTCTCAGAAGAACTTAATGATTTCTTCTTTGCTCGCTTCTTTGGTGGACTCAGAACTGACACGTCGACCTCGCTCGCTGAATCCGTGGATGACATAATGAGGACAGCAGTATGTGACGCTAATGAAATAAGTGAATATATAAAATAAGAAACCATGCGATGCTATTGGATGCGCACATAAATAGTGAATGCTCAGCGTGACTACAAACACATGTAGTTACTCTAATAATCAACAACGAGTCTTTCAAGCGTCTTTGCAGATGAACTTAAGATATCCTGAAATCGCCGCTGTACAACACCCACTAACGAGCTCACACCTGCAACTGAGACGGCCACACAGAATGAGCGCCGCGCCTGCAGACCGCACAATGTATCTCTCATAAAGGACAAACGGTTGCACCCGTCGCATTCGAACAAACTACAAAATTAAATTCAAACCTTTCTGAAACATTTCTCGCTTACACCCCCACAAAAGAATTTAAAGGGAAAAAGTTTGTCACTTACTATATTTCGGATGATGATTTGGTAACAGTTCTATATCAGACGTGAGATTTTAATTCATTACTGCACTATTACTGACTCTATTGGGCAGAAAAATTGCAGACGTCATCAACATATAGTACTGAAGGCAATTATAAAATTATTTTGCTGTGCGACACACAGTTTAGGAGATATGGCGTGATAAATATAGAGTAACGCGAAAAAACAGCTTTTCCTTAAAGCTTAAATATTTCTCTTTTTGAGTGACAATAAATTTTAATGTAATGTAAATAAAGGTGTCGGAAGGTAGTTCTCGGATCACTTTATCATGTTCAGTTGCCAAATTATAAAAAACACGACGTTCATTTTTTAATTTCTGACGCCCCTGCCTTGTACACCCCTCGAAGGGAGCGCTGTGGTCACGCGCCTTGCCGTGTTTACAGTACGTCTCTTGTTTCGGTGAATGGAGTTTAGTATTAATATAATCTAATCTAATCTAATCTACCACACACCATTGTGTCGTGGTTGCAAAGATGGACCTCGCCATAGATATCGGGAGTGAAGTTACGCACCATGCAGCCTATTGTGCACAGTTTGAGTCATAACACGACGTCCTGTGGCTGCACGAAAGCATTATTCAACATAGTTGTGTTGCTGTCAGGGTTACTCCGAGCAATAATTCGTAGGTAATGGTCATCCACTGCAGTAGTAGCCCTTGGGTGGCCTGTGCAAGGCATGTTGGCTGTTGGACCCCCTCCGTCTGATAGGTGCTGCTCATGCATGGTTGTTTACGTCTTTGGGCGGGTATAGTGAAATCTCTGAACAGTCAAAGAGACTGTGTCTGTGGTACAATATTCACAGTCAACGTCTGTCTGCGGGAGCCCTGGGAACCTGGTTGATGTAAAACTCTTTTTGCCGTGTGTACGAGGGGTGTTTGGAAAGTCTGTGCAAAAATAAAAACTACTTACGTGTTTGGGGTAAACCTTTTTTATTTTTCGACATAGCCTCCTTTTAGACTTATACACTTTGTCCAACACTGTTCTAATTTGTTGATCCCTTCCGAATAATAGGAATTCTCTAAGTCTGCAAAACAGCTATTAGTTGCTGCAATCACCTCCTCCTTTGAATAAAATCTTTGTCCCCCCAGCCATTTCTTCAAATTGGGGAATAAATAGCAGTCCGAGGGAGCCAAGTCTGGAGAATACGGGGGATTTGAAACGAGTTGGAATCCTATTTACATTAATCCTATTAGGCACAAGCAGTTGGCCTAAAATATGATAACGGCAAAGACTGGAGCTAATCTACTCTCCCTGCTAATTCTATACTGCTACATCTACATCCATAAGCGTACTCTGGGAATCACTGTGATGTACATAACAGTGATTACTTCACATTGAGGCTTGTGTTTAAAAGATGTATCATTATGTACCAGTACCCATTTTATCACTAGTAGAGGAACTTCATTGGCAATGGAAAGAATTTAGCAGTCAGCATCTGAAATATGCATCAGATTAATTACACAGGTCTGCAACTTAACAATAGTTTCAAATTTGTAAAGTGATTTTTATATTGTTTTCAATGCTGATTTAGGGGAAAATAGTGAAAAAATTCCATACGTATAGTTATTTCACAAACAGCTTGTCTAGTTTCAGCTTTTTTTCGATGTTTCAGCACTCTAGTGAGTTTGAAGTTTGGTTTTTGAGATCTCCATAAATGTTATTTAGCCATTTTTATACCAGATATAAGTAAAATAAGGAGTAATTAGGAGAAACCAGCAGTATTTTCATGTCAGTGCCTGTCTATCGCACTACCCCTTCCCCCGCCATCACCAACCAGTGAGCTTCTGCTATTGTCCTTCAGTTCACAGTACCTTTTCACTCTGTGCAGTTCACGTGTCGTTGTTACGGGTGCTTTAAAGTAGTGACTGTTTTCTTGTTTTGTGAAGTTGTTTTATGGGCAATGGATAATGGCTACCAGAGGATGTATAAACTCGCCAGATTGCTTCTGGTTTTAAGCAAACTCTACTATTCAGACCACAAATGGACACTATGTGGTGATTTAAAAGTGTTTTCAATGCTGCTTGGTCAACAAAGTGGCTATACAAAGTTCCCTTGCTTTCTCTGTGAATGGGACAGTAGAGACAGTAAGCAACACTACATAAAAAAAAAGCTTGGCCCTTGAGAAAAACCTCACAGGTAGGGGTTAATATTTAAATTTTTCTGCTGCTTCTTTCACCACCGAATTTCAAATCAACGAAATCAGCCCTAAAATTTCGACGCTATCATTCAGCATAGAGGAACAGGTGGAAACGGAGTGTCCTGCCAGAGGCGATTTATTGCAATGTAAGAACTCGATGTTGCATTCCGTGAAAGACTATTTGATGCTCCGCCAGTTTGTGTTTTATAAGATGTCCTGTGGGTGCAGCCGTCCACACACCAGGCTGACAACGTGACAACATGAAAGACGCAAAAACTGATGAGAGGAAAAGTCTTGCGGATCGTAAAAAAGTTTTACTTCCACCAGTTCACATTAAGTTGGGGCTGATGAAACAATTTGTTAAGGCTTTGCCAAAAGAAGGGGAGTGTTTCAGATATCTTTGTGGACAGTTTTGTGGTTTATCTGAGGCAAAGCTAAAGGAAGGAATCTTTGTTGGACCAGACATTAGAAAATTAATGGCAGATCCCAACTTTGTGGACAAAATGGAGATAAAAGAAAAGGCAGCATGGTCATCTTTTAAATGAGCTGTTACCGGTTTCCTAGGAAACAAAAGAGATCTGAACTACAAGACAATTGTCACAGACATGCTTGACAACTTTAAGAAGCTGGGCTGTAACATGAGCATTAAAGTTCATTTTTTCCACTCACATCTTGACTACTTCTGTGCAAACCTTGATGATGTAAGTGAAGAGCAGGGCGAAAGATTCCACCAAGACATCAAAGAAATGGAAAGAAGATATCAAGGCAGATGGAACATCAACATAATAGCGGACTACTGCTGGATGATAAAAAGAGATGATCCTCAACGAGTCCCCAGCCAGAAAATCAATAAAAGAAGCTTCGATAGAAAGCAAAAGAATTATTTTAAGGACTTATGAGCTTATAGAGAAATGGAAGTGTACTGGGAAAAATGTGATAAACTGCTTAAATTTTGTTATTATACCCAAAAATACTCCCCTTTTTGTGAGAAAACCTGATGTGATAAAAAAAATGGATTGAATTTTTGAAATCAACACTTTAAAGTACATAAAAGACAGTTATCAAATTTCAAACAAGTTTCCAAAAATATTTTTTTTGCGGACATGTGTTATTACAACAGAATTTTTTGAGGTTAGATAGACAAATACTGGTATATTTTACTTAGTGCTAGTGTGCACATGTGATTTTTTTTTCATAATGACAAAAAGTTTCCATCAGTGCCATGTCACCTCTTAATAGTTATGTACACTTACGAAGGATGACAGTAACTCCACTTTTTATGTTGTGGATATCATTTGTCGACATGGATTTTGAAGAGACTGTGATAATTATTTGCAAGCCCATGAGATGTAAAAGAAAATATCATAAAAATGAATAGTAGGATTCACAGGCTAATATGTGGAAAGATTTCCACAATGTTTCATAACTTTGATAATAACCAAAGAAATTTTTTCAATGTTTTTAAAAGAGTGTTGGAAGTTTTGGTAAACAACTTCGCATTTTACCTGCATTAACATACAAAAATAGGAACAGCACTGCTGCAAGAAAGCAGCAGCTACATAGTGAGCTAATTATGAGCTGCATCCTCAGCATCACTTTTTGTGTCCAACTTCTTGGACACTGAGGTGGCTAGTAATAAACCAGTTAATTAGAATTCTCTGAATAAGTAATACTTTATTAATGGCAACAAAACTTATCTCTGCTCACCAGACTTGGCTGTAGCTATGAAAAGGCACATGTGGATTTGTGGTTCAGTACACACGAAGGGAACCACAGCTACTGAGTGACAAATTTTTACTAGCTCAGAATGGTCGTACTGTGGCTTTACTACAGTCACTAGGAAACACACAAGGTGTAGACACTTGTTGAAACAGTTATGATAGTGTTGGTACATAGGCAGATGGAAGTCTCTTCTCTTCCTGACAACTGACACTGGCTGTGTCACAGTGAATAGCCAGCACAACAATATTACTCTGAAAGGAACTTCCTGGAAGTACGCAGGATGTGACCCCAAACAGAACTGTTCTCCTGGCCCCTGGTGATGCTGTTTCAGGGTAGAGGTATGGCAGTGGTGCCTCAAAACTACAGGAGGCACGGCTTCTTCCCAACATCTCATTAATGCCTCATGATACCGCTTTGCTGTGCAGTACCTGTGTAGTGGTCAATACTTCTTACGCCGCTGTCAATACTCTCTTTATTAGTTATTTAATGAACCCATTTAATCTTCAGCATCGTTCCATAGCAACACATTTCAAAAGTTTATATTCTCTTCTTGTCCGATCTGTTTATTGTCCATGTTTCAAATCCACACATGACTACACTCTGTAAAAATACTACACTCTGTACAAATTATTTTGTATACTCTCTATGTCAGTCACAATCAGTTATTTTATTGCTCAAATGGTAAATCTCATCTACTGCTTTAAGTTTCTTAATCTGATTCAGTATCACCTGATTTAATTTGACTACTTTCAATTATCCTTGTTTTGCTTTTGTTGATATTCATCTTATGCCCATCTTTTAAGACAATGTCCATTCTGCTCAACTGCTCTTCCAAGTCCTTTTCTGTATCTGACACAGTTACATTGTAACTGCCAAACATCAAAGTTTTTATTTCTTATCCCTGAACTTTACTTCCTTCTCCACATTTTTCTTTGGTTTCCTTTACTGCTTGCTCAATATATGAATTGAATAACATCAGGGATAGGATACAAGCTTGTCTCACTTCCTTTTCAATCACAGCTTCCTTTCCATGCACTTCGACTCTTATAAGTACCATCTGGTTTCAGCACAAGCTGTAAATAGCCTTTCACTCACTTTATTTTACCTCTTCTGCCTCCAGAATTTCAAAGAGCATATTCCAGGCTGTGCTGTCAAAAGCTTTCTCTAAGTCTAAAACTTAGGTTTGTTTTTCCTTAAACTATCTCCTAAGATAGGTTGTAATGTCTGTATTGCCTCATGTGTGCCCACATTTCTATAGAATCCAAACTGATCTTCCCCAAGGTTGGATTCTATCAGTTTTTCCATTCTTCTGTAAAGTTTTCGTCTTAGTATTGTGCACCTATGAATTATTAAACTGATAGTTCAATAATATTCACACCTGTCAGCAACTGCTTTGTTTGGAATTGTGACTACTACATTCTTCTTGACGTTTGAGGGTATTTCAACTGTCTCGCATATCATGCATACTAGAAGGAATAGTTTTGTCATGGCTGGCTTTCCCAAGGCTGTCAATAGGTCTGACAGAGTGTTTTGGGGCCTTGTTTCCACTTAGGTGTTTCAGACCTCCGTCAAATTCTTCTCATGCTATCATGTCTCCCATCTCCTCTTTGTGTATGTCCTCTTCCATTTCTATAATATTGCCTTCAATTCATTTCCCTTGTATAGACCCTCTGTGTACTCATTCCACCTTTAAGCTTCCCCTTCTTTGCTTAGGACTGGTTTTCCATCTGAGCTTTTAATATTCATATACCTACTTCTCTTTTCCCCAAAGACTGCTTTAATTGTCCTTTAGGCAGTATCTATTTTTCTGCTAGTGATATATGCTTCTATATACTTACATTTGTCCTCTAGCCATTCCTGATTAGCCATTTTGCACTTCCTATAAATGTCATTTTTTAGATATTTGTGTTCCCTTTTCCTGCTTCATTTTGTGCATTTTTATATTTTCTCCTTTCATCAGTTAAATTCAATGTATATGTGTGTGTGTGTGTGTGTGTGTGTGTGTGTGTGTGTGTGTGTGTGTGTGTGGTGTCTGCTCTTTTAGACATGTCTGAAAGGACAGACACCAATTCTTGATCTAGCAGCCATTATGAGTTAAGACAAAAAGGTCTTACAGACATTGGCTGCAAGCAGACATTGATTGAAATCAGTGGGGGGAAAGTCGAAAATTTGTGCCAGGGTAAGATTCAAACACAAGTTTCCTACTACTAGCAGGTTACTGAACCATGTGGACACAGTGGTCATTGTAGCTATGTGGGCTATCCTAGCACAACTCCTGCCGGATCCAAATTCTTAACTTATTCACACACTGTTAATTATATATATAACTGAGATGAGATGGTCAATGATCTCTTCAGTGCAGATGTGCATCATTCTTGAACTCCTACAGGAATTGGTGAAACACTGCAAGTAATGAGGATAATGGACAAGGGGAACTATGTTAGTGCTGTGTGAATAAGTTGACAATTTATGTCAGACAGGAGTCATGCAAGAGTAGTCCATGCAGCTGCAATGACCATTGTGTCCAGATAAGCCAGTGGTCAGAGCATCTGCTTAGTAAGCATGATACCTGGGTTCAAATCCCAATCTGCCACAAATTCTCAGTTTTCCTCTTTAGTTTCAATCAATGCCTACTTGCTGCCAATGTCCTATTTGATCCTCTGCTGCCTTCCCTATTTCATCTCTTAAAGCTACCCATTCATCTTCTACTGCATTCTTTCCCCTATTCTAGTCAGTCATTGTCCAATGCTCCCTCTGAAACTCATTACGGCCTCTGGTTCTTTCAACTTATCCAGGTCCCAACTACTTAATTTCATAGCTTTTGGAAATTTCTTTAATTCAAATCTACAGTTCAGTTCATAACCAATAAACTTGGTCAGGGTCGATATCTGCCCCTGGAAAGTCTTTCAATTTAGAATCTAGTTCCAAAATCTCTGTCTTACCAGTATATAATCAACCTGAAACCTCCCAGTGTCTCCAGGTCTCTTCCACATACACAAACTTCTTTCATGATTCTTAAACCATGTGTTAGTGATGATTAAATTTGCTATGTGCAAAATTCTCCCATGTGGATTCTTCTTTCATTCCTTTCCCCCCGTCCATATTCACCTACAATTTTGCTTTCCCTCCTTTTCCTACTATTGAATTCCAGTCCCCCATCACAATTACATTTTCATCTCCCTTAACTCTCTGAATAATTTCCTTTATCTCATCAATCATTTCTTCAATCTCTTCGTGATCTGCAGTGCTATTTGGCATATAAACTTGTACTACTGCGAAGGGTGTTTGCTTCATGTCTATCTTGGCTATGATAATGCATTCACTATGCTGTTCATTGTAGCTTATGTGCATTCCTATTTCATTATGCATTATTAAAGGTACTTCTGCATTAACCCTATTTGATTTTGTATTTATAACCCTGAATTCACCTGACCAGAAGTCTTGTTCATGCTGTCACTGAACTTCACTAATTCCCATTATATCTAACTTTAACCTGTCCATTTCCCTTTTTAAATTTCCTAACCTACCTGCCTGATTAAGAGATCTAACATTATACACTGTGACACATAGAATGCCAGTTTTAGTTTGTCTGATGACAATATCCTCCTGAGTAGTCACCACCTGGATATCCAAATGGTTGACTATTTTATCACTGGAATATTTTACCAAAGAGGATGCCATCATCATTTAACCCTACAGTAGAGCTCCATACCCTTGGGAAAATGTATGACTGTAGTTTCCCCTTACTTTCAGCTGTTTGCAGCATCAGGACAGCTAGGTCATTTTGGTTATAAGTCTGGTTCAGTCCACAATCTGGACGGTTGCCCCAGCAACTACTGTAAAGGCTGCTGGTCCTCTTTGGCAACCATATGTTTTTCTGGCCTCTCAAGAGATACCCCTCCAATGTGGTTGCATCTACAGAGCAGCCATCTATATCACTGAGGCACGCAAACCAACCCACCAGCAGAAAGATCCATGGTTCATTGGGGGGGAGGGGGGGGGACTTTTGGCAATCAGTGTAAGTTCCCCAGACCTTACCCTATTAGACTTCTGAGGTGTACTCTACCCCTGTTGTCCCAGAGGCAAAATTGGTTGCAAGAATTCTTGCAGCAGCCACACAGATACAGAACACACCATGCATTTTCCAATGAACACAAGGTACCTGCTATATTGATACTGGCTCTGCACTGAGGTTAATGGTGCTCACTTAGAACATTCATTGTAATGTAATAGTGATCAGAACAATAAAGGAATGACAAACATTTAACACTGTTTTATTCACAATCACACACAATAACTTCCTGCATACTCAGCACTCTAATAATATGCATTTCTGATACGTGGTTACTTTACATAATATACACTACTCGCCATTAAAATTGCTACACTACGAAGATGACATGCTACAGACGTGAAATTTAACTGACAGGAAGAAGATGCTGTGATATGCAAATGATTAGCTTTTCAGAGCATTCACACAAGGTTGGCACCGGTGGTCACACATACAACGTGCTGACATGAGGAATGTTTCCAACCAATTTCTCATACACAAACAGCAGTTGACCGGTGTTGCCTGGTGAAACGTTGTTGTGATGCCTCGTGTAAGGAGGAGAAATGCGTACCATCACGTTTCCGATTTTGATAAAGGTCGGATTGCAGCCTATCGCGATTGCGGTTTATCGTATTGCGACATTCCCAATGACTGTTAGCAAAATATGGAATCGGGGGGTTCAGGACAGTAATACGGAATGCTGTGATGGATCCCAAAGGCCTCGTACCACTAGCAGTCGAGGTGACAGGCATCTTATCCGCAAGGCTCTAACAGATCGTGCAGCCATGTCTTGATCCCTGAGTCAACTGACTGGGACATTTGCAAGACAACAACCGTGTGCATGAACAGTTCAACGACGTTTGCAGCAGCATGGACTATCAGCTCAGAGACAATGGCTGCGGTTACCCTTGATGCTGCATCACAGACAGGAGCACCTGCAATGGTGTACTCAACGACGAACCTGGGTGCACAAATGGCAAAACGTCATTTTTTCAGCTGAATCCGGGTTATGTTTATAGCATCATGATGGTCGCATCCTTGTTTGGCGACATCACGGTGAACGCACATTTTAAGCCTGTATTCGTCATCGCCATAGTGGCATATCACCTGGCATGATGGTATGGGGTGCCATTGGTTACACGTCTCTGTCACTTCTTGTTCGCATTGACGGCACTTTGAACAGTGGACGTTACATTTCAGATGTGTTGCGACCTGTGGCTCTACCCTTCATTTGATCCCTGCGAAACCTTGCATTTCAGCAGGATAATGCACGACCGGATGCTGCTGGTTCTGCACGGGCCTTTCTGGGTACAGAAAATGTGCGACTGCTACCCTGGCCAGAACATTCTCCAGATCTCTCACCAATTGAAAACATCTGGTCAATGGTGGTTGAGCAACTGGCTCGTCACAATACGGCAGTCACTACTCTTGATGAACTGTGGTATCGTGTTGAAGCTGCATGGGCAGCTGTACCTGTACACGCCGTCCAAGCTCTGTTTGACCCAATTCCCAGGCATATTAAGGCCGTTATTATGGTCAGAGGTGGTTGTTCTGAGTACTGATTTCTCAGGATCTATGCACCCAAATTGCGTGAAAATGTAATCACATGTCAGTTCTAGTATAATATATTTGTCCAATGAATACTCATTTAACATCTGCATTTCTTCTTGGTGTAGCAATTTTTATGGCCAGTAGTGTATTTGTTTCTGTCTCCATCATCATCCCTGTTAGTTTGTTCGCTGAAGTTTTGAATACCCTGTAGACTGATGTGTGATAATAAATATCCTGAGAGACAAGAAGAGACCTCTGGAAGGTATTCTATTACAGACCCACTCACATATTAATTTCACTGATCCTTTTTGAAGTTTGAAAACTTTTCCAACTCCTGCAGCATTTCACCATAAGATTATAATTGTGGCAGTGTAACATTCCTGACTCTGAAATGAGGATTGCCACCCCATGAGGCATTGTCAGTTAGTATACTCTGTATGCTCATAATGCTTACATGTGTTATGTGTATGTGCTTACTAATAAATGCTGTGGAAATTGTATCTGTATACTGTGTCACTATTCTGCTGTCACACTGCCGGTACCGCATCTCTCACAGTGGTGACCCTGAATTTCTGCATCACGCTGCTGTTCTTCTGTTAAGATGAAAATCTGCTGCTTTAGTTATCAAGAGTGCTGCTGCTACAAACAGTAAAACTTCACTATTTCTTTGGCAAAGCCAACAACATCACTCAACAAAGACAGAAGTGCAGCAGAGAGTCGCAATAAACAATGGCTGGCCACCTCCGTAACAAACATTGATCCAAGTGCCTTTGACTTTTGCACAGGACAGAACATCATATGATTGTGAACATTATGACACCCACATTAGTGACTTAAACCATATGGACATGTCCCACAGTGCCATTATGGTTGTACAATAATGGCCTGTGCCATACCAGTCTGTCATTCTATTTCATCATCCATCTTTCAATGAACCACGAGTCAAGGTTTAGATCATTTTTCAGTACCTGTGCATTCGATTTTCCAAATCCGCAAGACAGACTATGACATCACTTATATTCCAGCTGCACTGGGCATCACAACTGACTTGCTTCTGGTCCAGCACCGTGCTTCACATTTGCTTCACCTACACCCAACACCAAGCCAACTGTGGACTTCAAGAATGCATTTTTCATGAACTCGCCTTGGCAAGGGTTCGAGTGATGTAACATCCATGTCAGCCATGCCGTGAATGACTGCACATCTGCATGAACCCCATGAGACACAGACAGTTTCGCTGGATAATAAGTGGACTATGCATTCCTTCCTTACAGCGCCAAGATCTCATGTGCACTCTCGCAAGCATTTTCCACCATTTCAGACACCTGAATTGAGAAAATCAACCCCGGAACTTCACTCACATGTGCGGCCATTGTTTGAACAGCCACCCGAGCTCTACGTGCATCGCCAAGTGATTCCAACGCCACCTGTTCTGCAACATACCTGCCTCATCATGCGCTATCCCATGTCAAGCCACATTTCCTACCCGTCTCACACACCGATGCTCCCACACCTCCTGCATCTCTCACACAGTGCCATGTCCACCTCATGATGGTGCCTTACAATCAAACCACTGCAGGCCATCATACCATCCACCAACAACTGGAACTAAAATTGTTCTCTATGGATTCTCCTGTGATTTGGTTTGCTCTCAGCGAGTGGTTGATGTCAGAAAATAGCATCACTGGGGACAACACGAAGTTTAGGACTCTTCTTAACCACCTCACAGACAGTGTGGACTTATTAGTGACATGCTGTTGGACGTTTCAGGTTCTCACAAATATAGAATTGCCAAGACAAACTGCTACAATGACGAATATGCAGGCCTGAGCAGCAGCTACATCTCATCATCAATGAGACTACTTTGGGAAACAGCATGCTGCCTTTGATATGGTGCCATCTGTGAGTTCTGATTGATCCTACGCTCCTGCCTGATCACGTACTGTGGACACTTTGACCCCTAAAACTGCCAGAGAAGATCCAAACAGTGATGCCAGAACATGAGGAGCCATTGCTGCAGTTTAAACTTTGAATCACTTACAGACTGCAGGCACTATCACAACACCACATTATAATCAACAACTAACAGTGCTACATTGCAGTTGACACCCATTACACCTGCTCTGAAACCAATTTTGCCCAATCCTGGCTGGGCTGCACTTACATTCTGCACAGTCGCAGACCAACCAAACACAGACACAAACTGAACTGTCCTGGACCGTGTCCCCTGCCTCTACCACCCTGAGTGCCTTTCACAACTCTGGCAGACAACAGTCGCGTACTGTGGCAGCAGAGGTTGTTGCCCTCCCAGCTGGCCACTGCCCTGAGTTTGTCTATAAACAAAAGCTGCACTGACCAAGTGCATTGCCTGCTTCCCCACCCAAAACACAATAACACAACTGCTGGTTTCACACCAGATTTGGGCAGGATGCACAGTGCTGCAGGCAACCCTGCACCTACCCAAAGTAGTATGGCGACCTGATGTAGGTGCACCAGGCCTCTCTGCAATAACAAGACACCTCTGAACACCACACCACAACAAAACAGCACTGATGCAGTGTTTCAATGACAGCAGGTGGTCCCTTGATATTCATCCCTGAGATATGCCTGCACACGTATTTCCTTATTCATACCGGGCCAATGTACTCTACTGCCTGCTCTCATGCCTGCTACACTGTTGCTGTCACCGCTGCAATTACATGTGGCTAATGACATGGTAATCACAGTTTCTAGAATGGCATATCTGCAAATTCCGATGGCAGAAGAAGACGTACCAAAAACTGATTAGCACTCCATTCAATCTCCTCGAGTTCCTTTACATCCCATATGGACTAAACAACACAGCACGGACATGGCAAAGATTTATTGATATTGTACTGTACAGTTTGCTTTTTTGTTACCCCTATCTACATACATAATAATCTTTTTGCAAAATGAGAAAGACCACAGTGACCATCTGTGTATCATTCTTTGTAAGCTGGCCTCTTACTTGTTCATGATAAACAATGACAAGTGCCAACTTTGACAGTTCTGTGTGACCTTTGTTGGACACCATGTCAACATGTCTGGGGTGCGTCCTACTCCTGAGAAAATTGACTAGATATGCCTCCTCCCACCTTCCAACAACTACAAAGAGCTGTGTAGGTTTCTGAGAGTCTTAAATTTCTGCAGGAGCTAATTGCCACATGCCGCTGAGACTTTCCTACAGCTCACTCAAGCATTTTATGGCGAGAGTACATCCTGTAAATCACACCTCGACTGGACACTGCATGTGGAGGTGGCCATTGGCAAAATGAAAGAGCACTATTTACACACCACGAACCACACCCACCCATCACTCAACTCACATCTAATTATCACGTCTAATGCTAGTGATCTGGTGGTTGGGGCTGGCAAACACCACTGTTTTTGCTCTGTTATTAATTTTAATTGGTAGTTCGTCGATGTGGATCAAGAATGCAATGGTCCAAGAATCAATCCCTGAGGAACTCTTGTTTCCTATTGTGTAAGTAAGATTCTAGCCAAGCCAAAGGTTTATTGTTGATGCCATAGTGTGGAAGCTTTTTTAGCAATGTATTATAATCTATGCGGTTGAATGCCTTAGGAAGGTTACAGAAGATCTCTGTTGGATACCTTTTGAAATTTGGTTGACATAGAATTTCATCCACTAGACTAAATTTATCTCTCTCTGTGGAGAATCCCATATGAAAACTGAAATATGTAGCTATCAGTAATTCATTTTGTGTGGTGTGGCTATAAATCATGTAAATACCTTTGAGAACACTTGCAGCAGAAAGATGGGCTGATAGTTGGATATTACACATCTCTCCCCAACTTTTGTGGATTGACATCACTACCACATGTTTTCCTCTGTTTGGAAATGACCATGATTCCATTCACTAGTTACACAAATGACACAGAATATACTTAACTCTGTACATGATTTTAAAGCCCTGCTTCATACACCATCATGTCCAAAGGATTGAGTGCCCTTATTTTAATTATGATTTTTATAATTTCTTTAGTAGTTGCACTTTTGGAATGAAGTGATGGTTTGGATGTGATCAAGCAGCTCCATGGCTTCTGTGGGAGATTGGTTTTTGTAGTTCTGTTTTCTTAGTTACAGTGATAAAAAATTGTTGAATTCTGAGGATGCAACTTTTTGTCTGCTCTGTTCTGTACCATTATGAGAGGACTGTGGTATCCTCACAAGTTCTGATTTTATGTTCCTGTTTATCTCACTTTTCATAATTTTGCATATGGTATTTCCTTTGTTGTTTAACCATCTACTTTTCTATGCATAATTTGGTCTCCCAGATTACATATTTTAGGATTTTACAGTCATTTTTTTAATTTAATTTTTGTTTGTTTGTACTAGTACTCTGTTCTGTATACTGATCCCTCATTTTTACATGTTATAATTTAACACTTGTGGTTAACCACAATTTCCTTCCACTATAAATTTGTTTGAGTTTAATCTGTCTTTGGAAAAGCAGTCTTCGGAAAAGCAGGCTTCATCTACATCTACATCTACATGTACATTTATACTCTGCAAGCCACCCAACGGTGTGTGGCGGAGGGCACTTTACGTGCCACTGTCATCACCTCCCTTTCCTGTTCTAGTCGTGTATGGTTCGTGGGAAGAATGACTGCCAGAAAGCCTCCGTGCACGCTCAAATCTCTCTAATGTTACATTCGTGATCTCCTCGGGAGATATAAGTAGGGGGAAGCAGTTTATCGATACCTCATCCAGAAATGCACCCTCTCGAAACCTGGACAGCAAGCTACACCGTGATGCAGAGCACCTCTCTTGCAGAGTCTGCCACTTGAGTTTGCTAACCATCTCCGTAACACTATCACGCTTACCAAATAACCCTCTGACGAAACGTGCCGCTCTTCTTTGGATCTTCTCTATCTCCTCTGTCAACCCTCTGGTACGGATCCCACACTGAGCAATGCTCAAGTATAGGTCAAACGAGTGTTTTGTAAGCTACTTCCTTTGTTAATGGACTACATTTTCTAAGGACTCTCCCAATGAATCTCAACCTGGTACCCACCTTACCAACAATTAATTTTATATGATCATTCCACTTCAGATCATCAAAAATGGATTTGATTACTCATTTACTGTATCTGCCTGGTGTAGCTCCTGCCATTGTTCCTAATGTAAGCTGTTTCTAAGAAATCTAGAAGATTCAGTATTTATTGTTCAAACATGTTTGACTTGAATGTGACCTTTCACTGCTTTTCTGCTGCAAGTTTTAAGATTGTCATTTGACCATCAGCATCAGACATTTCATTTATTACAACCTGTGTTTTTACATCACTGTGATCTGTGGGTTCCAGGAAAATATTATCAATCATAGGCTTGATCATAGTGCTTGGAAGGAGAAATGCTGTTACTTCTGTTTTCGTCATATCTCTTACAACATTAGTTACTGCACCCTCCAACAGACTGCGCGGCAGCCGCTTGTGGCTATTTGAAGTAGATTTTTATTAGTGTGGCTCATAATACACATCTAGAATTGCTGCTGTGTTTACTTGTGTTCCATGGTGTTAAGGATTTTTTTAATCAACAGGTAACAGTGGAATAATATTTAAGTGTGTGTTTATGGACTTTTTACGGATTTACTGATAATTTGTGTGGTATATTGAATTAGTGCTGCCCTAAAAAGAAACCTATGTTAGTAAGTACACCATCCTGTTTCATTCCCAGGAGTCAATCAGGATACAAGAAGTATCTGCAACAGGTAGACACTTTTTTTAGACCCACAAAGACCGCCATTGATTTTGTTAAATGGGCTGAAGCTATTCTGAGGAAGGATATACAGTTAACAAGTAAATCATAGGAATGTGACAAACAGTTTGCTGACAATTTGCTTGTTAAAATGGACTCATTCATTATAGAAGGAAACAGGGGCAATATACCGAGAACAAGATGGAATTTAAAGACAAGGTCAGTGCCTCAAATTTTTCCAAACTTTCCAAGCTATTTAACAACTCACTTGAAAGTTCACAAATCGCCTGCAAGGAGAACAGTAAAAAAAAAGCAGTCCCATTATGTACTGAAACTTCAGCAACTTGTACACCAATTGCAGTACCTAGTGCTTCCCATGTAGCAGAAGACAGTGAGACTGATGCCAGAAAAATTACTGAAGTCTCAAATGCACTCAAAATCTTAAAAGAATGATAGTGATAGCACAGAATCAGCTACTGAAAGAGAGGGAGAGAGTAATTTTGTTAGAAAAGGAAGTTTCTACTGTAATGCAGTCCAAGTCTTGTGCATGTGGTACATTGAATTTTCTGAGTAAAAAACAGAAGTTAGTCATAGACACTATGCTTAAGAAGTATGAAATGACCCCATCTGATACTTGGTATAGTTATTAGTGTATTCTGGAAAGCTTACTTCTCAAAATTAAATCATCTAAAGGCTGCAGGCACTCTCAAAAGCACAACTTACTTCCTCTGCTTTCTGAAGATCATTTCAGAAAGCTCTGCAGGGGATTTAAATGCTCATATGGTGTCAACATACATGCCATAAATGCTATCAGAGAAGTATTTAAAATGAACGGGATGAAAATAAATGTTTTGGCATTGTAATTTTTGATGAAGTTAAATTAATTGAAGACATTCGGTTTAATTCTTTCTCACTCAAAGTGGATGGCTTTGTAGACTTACGTGATTTAACTCCAGAGGAAAAAAAGAATGCTTTGGCAAATCATGCTTTTGTATTCATATTTATTATTCTCCTTTATAGCTGGGTCCAACTTGTTGCCGTTTATGCAAGCAAAAATGCACATTGTGGTGACATCCTAGCTAAAATATTGGCACAGAAATCATACAGTTGGAACAAGCTGGAGAAATAGTGATAGGTTTCACAAGTGATGGAAGTCAATCAAATAAAAAGGCTTGGATTAACATAGGAACTATTGGCAAACCAGGAAATGTTAAATACGTATCAGACTGTGTAAGGACCTACTTTCACAATAAAAGTAGGCTGCAGTATAAAAATCTAGGAAGAGATTTTAATTTCTGTAGACAGGTGTATGCTTTGGTCTCATTCCATGAATTTGTGGGCCTTAGAGCTTGTCCAAAATTGACCTCTTTCCAAAAATGACATCTTTCCAATGAATGAATGCAAATTTGGCTTTTCAATTATTCAGCAGTCCAACTGCAAACGCAATTTAAATTTTCCGCAAAACTAATCCTGAGAATTTCAGCGGCAGCGAAAACATGGAACTGTTCACTAGGGATCTGAAAAATGTATTAGATGCACTCAACTCTAGAATACAGAATGACTCACTCTACAAAGATTCTCCTTCGCCCAAAATATTAATTGACTTTTATGAAACCATCTGCTCAGAAAACAAAACATTTTCTTCAAACGAAATGACACAATCTCTCAGAGTCACACTAAAGAGAACATAAGAAGTTTCTCAGTGTTTATGGTCCAAAGGTTTTAAGTACATAATGACAGGAAAATTCAACCAGGGCCCTCTGGAACATCATTTTGAAATTTTGAAGTCTGTAAGTTGTGACAACCATCCATCAACTGTAGATTTTCTGCAATTACATATGTTACAGTTTGTGTATGTCCCCATTAAGCTGGCTATAGCTGCATCCAGGAACTGTGAACCAAATTCAAAGCCACCTCTTACGTCATTTGTTAATCAGATGCGTTTATGTGCTAATGAACTGGAGGTAAGAAACAAATGCACTGACTTATCTGCTGAGGACCAAATTAAGGACAAAATGGTGATAGTGGACTGAGAAAAAGATCTTTCTATTCCGTACGTTTAGTTTATCACATAGCAGTTTACATTGTCAAAAAGCTTAATAAATGAAGCAGCTGTGTGAAGTGTGGTCATACCCTTGTAAGTGAAATGCCGTCTGACACAGTACCTGCAACCTTCGCTGCCATAAAGGTTTTCAGCTCAATAAATGGGCTTTTTTATTGGACTTACCCATCCAAACGCGCTTTCAACATATTACAGGTTGAAGCAGTTCTTGAAAAGAAACTGTGTTTCATCTCAAATCTATGCGGTGATATATTTTATGAGTGTTTAGACAGCACTGATGAAGTTGTTTTAAGAACAGCTGATGGATGTTGTGTGGAACATAAACTTGACCTTGTGCGACGTTCGCCTGCTTTTTTCTCCTCGTTGATTGTCCTCTGTGTCAATCTACTGCCTTCTACATAGGCTGAAAAATGGGGTGAGGGGGTGGGGGGTGAGGGGTGCACATTTACGTTTCACAGTTCTTTACTTTCACTCTTCACTTTCACATCTGCTTGTGTCTCTATATGTGTGGATGGATATGTGTGTGCGAGTGTATACCCGTCCTTTTTTCCCCCTAAGGTAAGTCTTTCCGCTCCCGGGATTGGAACGACTCCTTACCCTCTCCCTTAAAACCCACAGCCTTTCGTCTTTCCCTCTCCTTCCCTCTTTCCTGACAAAGCAGCCGTTGGTTGCAAAAGCTAGAATTTTGTGTGTATGTTTTTGTTTGTTTGTGTGTCTATCGACCTGCCAGTGCTTTTGTTTGGTAAGTCTCATCATCTTTGTTTTTTGATATATTTTTACTTAATACATACTTATAAAAAACAATTGCTTATTAAAAAGGAACCTTGAGCTGACATAAATAATTTGAGCAAATGACGTTCCAGTGAGTCGCATGGTCCCCCTTTTGTTTTGCACGGTACAACGAATGACTTTACAAGAGATCAGATAGTTCTGTTTGCGTTTCGCATGTATTACTGTCTACTGCACATATATGTCAGGTATATCATGTGTGGATGGTATAATAGGTCTACGTGAACCAGTCTGTAGTCACAGATATGCACACTGGGGGTGCAGGTGCATAGGTGTACAGTTTATGTGCATCGAGTAATAGGGACGTAAGTTCCACAATCATAGTGTAATCATCAGTGGAGACCCAAATCATCCAACAATCAATGGGGAAATGTACAGTTTCATTAGTGGCAGGTGTGGTAAGACATGGTATGAAATGTTACTAATTGCTTACTCTGGAAAGCAACTAGAACAATAGTTTGGAACCCCACTCATGATAGAAATATATTACATCTAGTGACAACAAATAGACATGACATATTTGAGGTTGTCCATATCAAAAATGGTATTGGTGACCAGAACACAGCTGTGATAACAATGATTAACAAAGTACAAAGGGCAGCTAAAACAAGCAGAAAGATACATATGTTCAGTAAACTAGATAAGAAAACCAGTAGTGTCATATCTCAAAGAGGATACTGAAACTTTCAGCACAGGACAGGAGCATGTAGAGAAACTGTGGCTCAAGTTTAAAAGAATTGTTGACCATGCACTGGACAGATATATACCCAGTAGAACAGTTCATAATGGGAGGGACCCTCCATGGTATACAGTCACTGTAGAGAAAATTCTAAAGAAACAGAGACTGCCACAAAATAGGTGTAAAACAAAGCTTAGGAATATAGATAGAGAGATGCTGAATGAAATGAATTTGGCTGTCAAGAGAGCAATGCATGTAGCCTTCAATGATTACCATAGCAGAATACCGTCAAATAATTTTTCACAAAACCCAAAGAAATTCTGGTCATATGTACAGGCTGTTAGTGGCACCAAAATTACAGTGCAGTCAGTCACGAATGAGACAGGTACTGAAATTGAGTGTAACAAAGCAAAAACTGAAATGCTTACCTTTGTTTTCAAATGTTCTCTTACGAAGGAAAACCCAGGATAATTTCCCCAATTTAATACTTATATCACTGAATACATGAGTGAAATAAGTATTAGAATCAGTGGTATTGAGAAACAGCTGAAATCATTAGAACTGAACAAAGCTCCATGGTCCCACAAAATCCCTAACAGATCCTGTAATGAATTTTGTGCTGAGTTGGCCTCTCTTTTTAACCTCGAATAAAAAAAGTTGTCCCCAGTTTTTGGAAGAAAGCAAAGTTAAATCTGTGTACAAGAAGGGTAGGAAAAGTGATCCGCAAAACTACCGTCCAGTATCCTTGCCATCAGTTTGTTGTAGGGTCCTAGAACATATTCTGAACTCAAACATAGTGAGATATCTTAACCAGAATAACCTCGGCCAACCAGCCTGGATTCTGAAAACATCAATTATGCGAAATTCAACTCACACTTTTCTCACATGACATGAAAGGTCTGGATCAAGGCAGTTAGGTAGAGGGTGTATTTCTTGATTTCTGAAAAGCATTTGACTCAGTACCACAAGTATGCTTATTGTCAAAGGTATGCTCATATGGAGTATCAAGTGAAATTTGTGACTGGACTGAGGAGTTTTTGGTAGGGAGGATGCACATTTCATCTTGGATAGAGAGTGATTGTCAGATGTAGAAGTAATTTTGGGTGTGCATCAGTGAAGTGTGCTGGGGCTATTCCCATTCACGTTGTATATTAATGAGCTTGCAGATAGTTATAATAGCAAGCTCAGACTTTATGCAGATAGTACAGTTTTCTGTAATGAACTACTGTCTGAAAGAAGCTGCATAAATATTTAGTCAGATCCTCATCGTGGGTAAAGGAAGTGGTAGACTTTGGTTTATTGGTAGAATACTAGGGAAGTGCAGTTAGTTTACAAAGGAGATTGCTTAAAACTCAGTCAAGTGACCTATTCTAGGATATTACTGAAGTGTGTGGGACCCTTACCTAGAAGGACTAACAGGGGATGTTAACAATACACAGACAAGCATGAATGGTCAGGTTTTTTTGACCCATGGGAGAATGTCATGGAAATACTGAAGGAACTGAACTGGCCGACTCTTGAAGGTATACATAAACTATTTTGAGAAAGTCTATTAACAAAGTTTCATGAACCAGGTTTAAATGATGACTCTAGGGACATACTAAACCCCCTATGTATCACTCAGATTGGGATTGTGAGGACAAAATTAGAATAATTACGGTATTCACAGAGGCATTCAAACATTATTCCTGTGCTCCATATGTGAATGGAATGGGGAGAAACCCTAATAACTGGTACAATAGGATGTATTCTTTGACACGCATTTCATGGTGTTTTCCAGAGAATAGGTGTAAGTGTGGATGTAAATGGCCACCCATCCAGGTACTATCAGATACAACATTGCTTAACTTTTGTGATAGGGCAGAATGCAGTGTTACCAACTTGGCAATGCTGTTGGGGACAATAACGATTCCAGTTGTGTATGATTGTTAGTATTTGAAAGGAAATTAATGTTAAATCATGACATACTGTAGTTTTACTCTTAATCTCATTAAATTATGTAAGAGTTTATTCTAGCCAGAAGAGAAACTTTTGAATGTTTCCCACAGTTGCCATGTAAACTTTGAGAGTACAGCATTCAAAATGCTGTTCAGTACAGTGCTGAGCTACATCTAAGAATATTATGCATGTCAATTATCACCCCAACTAGTCTTAAGTTGGTCCTACAGTAGTAAGAACTACGGCAAATCTATAACTACACTGTACAACACAAGTAAAGGACCAATTTTTCAAAAGCTCCTAATTGTTTCCCATTGTGATGCAACAGTTTGAACATTGGGTCAAATGTGCCTATAAGCTTCAGCTGTAATGATACAAAAGCATGGCACCCTGTGACGTCATCCTTGGGCGTCAAACAGCAGGATGGCAACACATGGGAGAAAAGAAGGCCAGAGCTCAGAACTCCAAGTGAGGTATAAGGTGGTTTAATGAAGTCACAATGGCACTCAATTCTGATTCCTAGGTCCTCGTTTGACAGTCACCCATGTCAACACACCTTAACTGAGTGGCAGTACATCACTGGACTGACGCTTGTTGACATATTGGAAGTGTAAGCAGTGTCAGATGGGATGCCTATCATGCTGGCGGCTAGGAATTGGTAAAGGACCTTATCTGCACAGGGACATTTTTAAAGTGCTCAACAGATGTTTGCATGTGACACCAAAGGTATTGCCAAGCTGGTGGGTTGTTAGAGAGACCCTTTGCTGTTTTATTCACACAGGTGTCAATATCACACCCCTGTTTTATCACACAACAAGATGGCACAAAACAGGAGGGGCTGGTATGTCTATCGTGAATTTGGCCAGAATTTGGTACTAGTGTGACATCATCAATCCACCTCACATGAATATCTGAGCTCTGGCCTTTTTTTCTCCCATGTGTTGACACCTTGCTGTTTGAAGCATTGCCAAACCCAAGAGTGACATCACAGGGCACCATGCCTTTATATCAGTACACAGAACGTTTGTAGGCACCTTTTAGCCAAACTGCAAACTTTAGGATTGTAATGGAAGACAGTTATACACTTTCAAAAAAGTGACTCTTTAATTGTATTGCACACTGTATTTAAATGAATTTGACTAACTTCTGAGCTTCTAGATGATCTTAAGTTAAGCAAAGCACATCAGCAATAGTTTCATCTGTGTCAGCTGTTTCTTTAAGAGAAAGCAGCAGCTCTTCTTTCTAATGAAAATATTTTGTACACCCTGGTGAAATATTTTTAAGTGATAAAGATTATCTATTGTATTTCTCACTGATTCCATGGTGATACATCTGACATTAGTGTTAACTGTTACTGGGATTGTGCTGGTTCTGTTCTGCTTCTACGGAATGTTTTTGGTAATGATCTGGACAAGCAGTCTTTTCCCTAAATGATCTCTGTATTCCACCTATTAACACAAGTCTGTCACCCGTTTTCCTTCAGTTGAGCCTACACAATCCCTTAATTTCATACCACCACAAATTGTTACAAGTTGACTGATTTGTATTGTAACTCCAACATGAACAGCAAGAATTGCAGTACATTTCCTTGAGGCATACTTGAAATTAGTTCTACAACTATTCATTCCTCCGTCAAAGATAACCTGCAGCTTCCTTTCTACAGAAAAACTGTGTATCCAGTTTGGTCATAACTTCTTCTTAAAAATTACTAGGAGCAAAATGATATAAACTTGCTGCAAATAGTCTCATTGGACAAGTTCAGATGGGTGGTGTAAAACAGATGCTTAGATTCTCCATATTCAATGTCCTGGTGATCTTGACATGAAGAGGATTGGTAGGATTACCATCAGCATGCAATGTGACTTGAAATAATAGGTACACCTTTATAAGTTTTTAAGACATTTTATTCTTCAAAAGAGTGACACAGCTGGTCCATAACAAATAATAACTCAACAGTAACCTTGAACTATTCAACTCAAATCCTTATATAAACTTCCAAACAATTACCCTTGTTAATTTTGCAGTTTTCAGTAATTACAATTGAAAAGTATTTCATCAAGTCAACTTGAGATACATACAGAAACTGCATATTCATTACTATTTGTTTCACACATACAAATTAGCCAAAACACAATGACAACATTTGAATTTAAATCAAATATTTGGAATAAACAATGACTTTGACAATTTTTTTATTCCACAGTAACAAAATTAAATTTTTGACATATGCTTTAACAGAACTGTCAGTTAACATTTACAGTTATTTTGTATTTTACACAGGAAATTCCTTTTGACAATTTGTTTACATGTATTGGGTTCCATTATTTCATTAAACTCACATAATTACTTTCAATATTAGTCATCTTTGATACATATACTGTTTATACAGGTGGGTAATAGCAATTCCTATAGTATTCTGACCATAGCTTTATGTAATTTGACCAATAAACAAAAATGGTAGAACATGTTTTCATTATATTTTAATTAAAAGATGGTCCTACCAGGTTATGAGTTTTATGAGTTTGATATGTTAGTACTTCATAATCATTTAAATATTAAATCATTCATTAGGTGGAGATTACTACTCGTACTTTGTTTACATTTCTGACATTGTGATTATCTTGTTCTTTGTCTAATTTAGAATGGTTGGCTATGATACAATTAGTGTACAAAGGTAATATACAAAAGAAATCCATTACATTCTTATAACAGCACTGGAATCTGGGTGTTTGATAGTGCTGAATGAAGTAGGGGTTGTTGTTGTTACAATCTATTCAATTTGCTTTCCATTCTGCCCTGAAACATTCCATGGCTACAAATTTTGTTTTATACTGTACTCACTGTGATCATAGTTTCAGTAATAGTTGTTTGTATGTTACTAAGTCAAATTCTTCTTGAAAGTGAACAAATATTGCATCCAACTGATTGTCTTGATCGATGACTTTCAGAATGTCATGAAAGAATAGCATTTCAGGTGACTCCTGTTTTTGGAGTCAATGCTGGTTGACATGGAGAAGGTCATTCTCTTTTAGATATTTCATTATGTTTGAGCTCATAATATGTTCTAAGATTCTACAACATATGGACATCAGTGAAACTGGAGAATAGTTTTGTGGATCACTTCTATTACCCTTCTTGTTACAAATTCTGCATAGAATCTGATAGGGATTTCATCATGAACTGGGACCTTGTTCAGTTGTAATGATTTCCACTGTTTCTCAACTCCACTGGAACTAATATCTATGTCATTCATTTTTGCAGCGGCAGTGGTCATGAATCTTCAGTTGTAAAGGAACATTTGGAAACAGAGTTCAGCATTTTTGCTTTTCCTTTGTCATCCTCATTTTCACTTCCTGTCTCATTCATGAGTGCCTGGAAACAGGCTTTGTTACCGTGAGAGCTGTTTCACACAACCTGAAAATCATTGAGTTTTGAGAGGTCCTTTGGTAAGATTCAGCTGAAGTACTAGCTGAGGATTTCATGCATTGACCTTATAAAAGCCAAACTTCTTTCATTTAGCCTGTATATATCTATAACCCTATGCTTTGTTTTACATCTTCTATAATTTCTAAGCAAAGAAGGGAAAGCAGAAAGATGGAAGGAGTATATAGAGGGTCTATACAAGGGCGATGTACTTGAGGACAATATTATGGAAATGGAAGAGGATGTAGATGAAGATGAAATGGGAGATACAATTTTGCGTGAAGAGTTTGACAGAGCACTGAAAGACCTGAGTCGAAACAAGGCCCCCAGAGTAGACAACATTCCATTGGAACTACTGACGGCCTTGGGAGAGCCAGTCCTGACAAAACTCTACCATCTGGTGAGCAAGATGTATGAAACAGGCAAAATACCCTCAGACTTCAAGAAGAATATAATAATTCCAATCCCAAAGAAAGCAGGTGTTGACAGATGTGAAAATTACCAAACAATCAGTTTAATAAGCCACAGCTGCAAAATACTAACACGAATTCTTTACAGACGAATGGAAAAACTAGTAGAAGCCGACCTCGGGGAAGATCAGTTTGGATTCCGTAGAAATACTGGAACACATGAGGCAATACTGACCTTACGACTTATCTTAGAACAAAGATTAAGGAAAGGCAAACCTAGGTTTCTAGCATTTGTAGACTTGGAGAAAGCTTTTGACAATGTTGACTGGAACACTCTTTCAAATTCTAAAGGTGGCAGGGGTAAAATATAGGGAGCGAAAGGCTATTTACAATTTGTTCAGAAACCAGATGGCAGTTATAAGAGTCGAGGGAAATGAAAGGGAAACAGTGGTTGGGAAGGGAGTTAGACAGGGTTGTAGCCTCTCCCCGATGTTATTCAATCTGTACATTGAGCAAGCAGTAAAGGAAAGAAAAGAAAAATTCGGAGTAGGTATTAAAATCCATGGAGAAGAAATAAAAACTTTGAGTTTCGCCAATGACATTGTAATTCTGTCAGAGACAGCAAAGGACTTGGAAGAGCAGTTGAACGGAATGTATGGTGTCTTGAAGGGAGGATATAAGATGAACATCAACAAAAGCAAAACGAGGATAATGGAATGTAGTCGAAATAAGGCGGGTGATGTTGAGGGTATTAGATTAGGAAATGAGATACTTAAAGTAGTAAAGGAGTTTTGCTATTTGGGGAGCAAAATAACTGATGATGGTCGAAGTAGAGAGGATATTAAATGTAGAGTGGCAATGGCAAGGAAAGCGTTTCTGAAGAAGAGAAATTTGTTAACATCGAGTATAGATTTAAGTGTCAGGAAGTCATTTCTGAAAGTATTTGTATGGAGTGCAGCCATGTATGGAAGTGAAATATGGACGGTAAATAGTTTGGATAAGAAGAGAATAGAAGCTTTCGAAATGTGGTGCTACAGAGGAACGCTGAAGATTAGATGGGTAGATCACATAACTAATGAGGAAGTACTGAATAGGATTGGGGAGAAGAGAAGTTTGTGGCACAACTTGACCAGAAGAAGGGATTGGTTGGTAGGACATGTTCTTGAGGCATCAAGGGATCACCAATTTAGTATTGGAGGGCAGCGTGGAGGGTAAAAATCGTAGGGGGAGACCAAGAGATGAATACACTAAGCAGATTCAGAAGGATGTAGGCTGCAGTAGGTACTGGGAGATGAAGAAGCTTGCACAGGATAGAGTAGCATGGAGAGCTGCATCAAACCAGTCTCAGGACTGAAGACCACAACAACAACATAATTTTTAGATTTACCTCTAAATTACTTATATGTTATTGTGTAGATTTGAAGAGAAAGCAACAGCTCTTCAATTACTACTTAGCTGCTTTTTTGTCTAATACTTCAAATAAAACATTTACTTAACTTCACGCATAGCACTATCAGTTATCTGGATAGTGCCAGTGTCAAGATCTTTTTGTATTAAATATTAAACTTATGTTAAATTGACTTTCTGAGTCCAAGGTAGAGGGTATGGCCAATGAGGTTTCCTTTTACTTCTTTATTGATTTTGTGGAGATTTTAATTTATTTGTTTATTTATTTATTTGTCCATGAGACCTTTTTGGTAATAGAATGTACATAATATGTTGGACAAAGTAAGAGCATATGGACTATCAGACCAATTGTGTGATTGGATTGAAGAGTTCCTAGATAACAAAACGCAGCATGTCATTCTCAATGGAGAGAAGTCTTCCGAAGTAAGAGTGATTTCAGGTGTGCCGCAGGGGAGTGTCATAGGACTGCTGCTATTCACAATATACATAAATGACCTGGTGGATGACATCAGAAGTTCACTGAGGCTTTTTGCAGATGATGCTGCGGTATATCGAGAGGTTGTAACAATGGAAAATTGTACTGAAATGCAGGAGGATCTGCAGCGAATTGACGCATGGTGAAGGGAATGGCAATTGAATCTCAATGTAGACAACTGTAATGTGCTGCGAATACATAGAAAGATAGATCCCTTATCATTTAGGTACAAAATAGCAGGTCAGCAACTGGAAGCAGTTAATTCCATAAATTATCTGGGAGTACGCATTAGGAGTGATTTAAAATGGAATGATCATATAAAGTTGATCGTCGGTAAAGCAGATGCCAGACTCAGATTAATTGGAAGAATCCTAAGGAAATGCAATCTGAAAACAAAGGAAGTAGGTTACAGTACACTTGTTCGCCCACTGCTTGAATACTGCTCAGCAGTTTTGGATCCGTACAGATAGGGTTGATAGAAGAGATAGAGAAGATCCAACGGAGAGCAGCATGCTTCGTTACAGGATCATTTAGTAATCGCAAAAGTGTTATGGAGATGATAGATAAACTCCACTGGAAGACTCTGCAGTAGAGACGCTCAGTAGTTCGGTACGGGATTTTGTTAAAGTTTCGAGAACATACCTTCACCGAAGAGTCAAGCAGTATATTGCTCCCTCCTATGTATATCTCGCAAAGAGAACATGAAGATAAAATCAGAGAGATTAGAACCCACACAGAAGCATACCGACAATCCTTCTTTCCACGAACAATATGAGAGTGGAATAGAAGGGAGAACCGATAGAGGTACTCAAGGTACCCTCCGCCACACACCGTCAGGTGGCTTGCAGAGTATGGATGTAGATGTAGATGTAGACATCATTTAATACAATATTGTTTCTACCACTTTAACATCATTAATCTCTTATGGTTACACTTCTTATTGTTGGTACATTATTTGCGTCTGTTCAGTGGTTACAATGTTATTGTGCTTTCAGTGAATAAGACTGGTCCATTATTATTTATCAAAATACTCTTTCAGACTGTAGAAACAATGACCAATTAGATACGCCTTTACTGCAGTTTTGAACTCTGCTGTGTTGCTTATTGATTGTATGTTACTTGGAAGTTTCCTGAATATCTGTTTTCCAAGGTGTAGTACTCCATTTTGGCAGAGCTTAGTTTTTGTGTGATTTTGTCAAGTCAACTCTATTTACAGCTTTGTTTGACAACTGGATATCTATAGTTCGTGGAACCTTTTCCTTGACATTACAGAAGTTGATTGCTGCAGGTTTTCCTTCATTTATTATTAATGTATTGAATGTGAACCATTGTATTATGCTGCCCATTGCCTTTGGTATATTTTCCTATAGTAGGTTTTCTGATTTTGCAGTAATCAGAAAGCTTGTGTCATCAGCAAACTGGTAAGAGTTTTGACACTGTATGTTTGTAGGTCATTTACATGTAGAAGGAACAGCACTGGTCCCAGTACTGATCCTTGGGGAACACCATACTTCATGTCAATCTGAGTAATGGTTTGTGATTTTGTTGTAGTCAGTGTATTGTGTTTCCATCCACAAAGGTATGACGTGACCCAGTCATTGGGTGTGCCTCTGATGCCTAGTTAATTTAATTTCTGTAGGAGTGCTTCATGATTTATAACATCAAATGCTTTTGACAAGTCAAGGCTTGCACCAGTGATACAATTGCCGCTGTCCACTTTCTGCAAAATTTCACTTAGGAATTCAGAAATAGCACTGTTGGTTGAGCAGTTCTTCCTAAACCTGTGTTGTGCTGTGGATAGGATTGGATATTTTTCCATAAAGACTGTAAGGCTTTTGTGGAAGACTTTCTCTAGAATTTTTGAGAATTAAGACAAAAGGGCAGTTCCTGTCTGATATATGCCAGTAATGTGTTTCAGACCTTGGCACCAGAATATGAAACTCCCTTCTGAATACTATAGAGATATATGTACAAGTAGCCTACATGGAGATTATTTTAACTTTTTGTATTGTGGCTGTGAATTCTACAGTTCATTGTATGTTCACCCTTGTTATAAACCACAAATAGCATTAGGTCATTTCACTATATGTAATCTGTAATAAAGATTGCTGTGATAGCTGTGACAATGTGATTTGGTGTATATGTGTGTGCCTGAATGCAATGTGTGCCTGAATGCAATACTGGTGCTGAGATATGTTTCTTTGAGTGAATGCATAACTTCTATTTGAATTCCTTGCTTTCAAGTAGCCATGGTTTAGCAGCATTGTGTCCTCTGACTAGATTGTTACTTACTACCATGTAACACTGCCCAAAGACTTACCATTTGTGTCTGTTGTTTCGTTTTGTACCAAAATGTTGTCTCCAAAATACAAGAAATTGTTTCTGCTCATACTGCAAGTAATTGGGCCCTTTTTGCAAATATGCAAGAGGTTTCCTTGTCCACTATGAAAGTCTCACACATAAGTTTGGGAATATCACTACACTACTGCACATTTCTAAACTACAAAAAACTACTGATACTGAGTTATGAAACGTACAGTTTCTCTACAAAAATTTTAGCACAGATATTCAAACAGTGGAAAGTTTAGCATGGATAATAACAATATGGAAAGGATAGATTGCTACTCACAATATAGCAGAGGTACTGAGTCACAGATAGGCACAATGAAAAAGAATGTTACAAATTTTCAGCTATTGAGCAAAGTCCTTCTTCAAAAGTAGAAAACTCACATCATACACACAAGCGTGACTCATACATACATGTTAACTGCCATCTCTGGGCACTAAGCCAAACTGGAACTGTATCTGATGTGAGCAGTGCTCTAGCTGGGGTGGGTAGTGGTCATATGGAAGAGGACTGGGTGGGAGGGGGGCGGGATAGCGGGTCATGGTTGGCGGAAGTGCTAGTGCTGCTTGTGGGAGAGTGCAGGAATGCGGTTGAGACAGGATAGGACTGCTAGGTGCAGTGTCAGAAGGCTATGTTGTGAGGGGAGAGGGAGAGGGGGAAGGGGCAGAGGAGAGAAGATGAGAAGGGTGAAGGACTATTGGACACATTGCCATAGAAGGCATGTGTTCTAGTGGAGTGGAAGTAGGGAAGGATATAAGCAGGTGGTGGACAGGGACTAGGCAAGGCTGAGGCCAGAGAAGCTATGGGAATGAAAGTTTCCATCTGCACAGTTCAGAAAACCTCATATTGGTGGGAAGAATCCATATGGCACAGGCTGTGAAACAGTCATTAAAGTGAAGCACATTGTGTTGGGCAGCATGCCCAGTAAGTGCATGGTTCAATTGTCTCTTGGCCACAGTTAGATGGACTAATAGCTTGTTAGGTGTCATGCCCATGTAGAATGTGCTGTATTAGTTGCAGCTAAGTGGATTGATCACATGCTTGCTTTCACAGATGGCCCGGCCTTTGATGGGATAAAAAAAGACTATGACAGGACTAGAATATGTGGTGCCAGGAGGACATATGGTATAGGTCTCGTATCTAGGTCCATTGTGGGGATATGAGTCATGACACAAGAGGTTGGAAGCAGGGATGGAGAAGGGAGAGGTAAGGATATTATGTAAGTTAGGTGGGCACTGGAATATGACTATGAGATGTTGGAAGGATAGTGATGAGGATGTTTCTTATTTCAGTGCAAAAGAGAGATAATTGAAACCCTGGCAGAGATTTTGATTCTGTTGTTCCCATCCTACATAGTACAGAATCACTAGGGGTGTGCTCCTTCTTGGGTAGACAGTTAGTATGTGGAAGACTGAGGATAACTGGGCAGACAAGGAATGGGATATGTGTTTCTGGAGAAGATTTGGATGTGTGATCTTAGGCTTTCTCGGCAAAGACGCTCAATCTGCAGGTATCACCTAACAATGACGGCAAGGAATGCTGTCAAAATATCGTGGTTTGAAAACGACTGCACCTGGCTGGAGACCCGAGAACAAGATTTGGATGGTAATGTCATTCTGTGAAAGCCTCAGTGAGACACTTGGCGTATTTGGAAAACACCTGCTTCTCTCTACAAATGCAATGGCTATGTCTGGTTATGCTATATGGAAGGGCCTTCTTGGTGTAGAATGGGTGGCAGCTGTTGAGGTGGAGGTATTGTTGGTGGTTGTAGGCTTGATGTGGACAGAGATAGCAATGTAGCCATCCGTGGGGTGGAGGTCATCATTGAGAAAGGTGGCTTGTTGGGTTCAGGAAGAATAGGCAAAGCAGATTGAAGAGGTGTTATTGAGATTCTGGAGGAATGTGCATAGTGTAATGGTCGCCTGGTCATAGATATTGCTAATTGCTATAAT
The DNA here is from genome assembly GCF_023864275.1 of Schistocerca cancellata. NCBI lineage: Eukaryota > Metazoa > Arthropoda > Insecta > Orthoptera > Acrididae > Schistocerca > Schistocerca cancellata. Next base: position 1,136,604,250 of record NC_064626.1, on the reverse strand, counting down.
CGCACTATTTCACTCTCATTTACGGAGCTTGTTAGCACTTGATGTTAGGTTGGCGCCATTAAAATGCATTGTGTTGTGGTAATCGCTGCTACTTGCTGGATCGCTGCTGTCTCTCGATGCTGATGCTGGCTCTTCATCTGGTTGTCTAGGGTTAAAAACATGAGGTCCCGTGTTTTTTATGTGCTTTTGATGATAAAGAACGAGCGAAACCAACAAATATGTAAACTTCAAATATTTATTACTCTGGTGGCCATCTTAATTCCACTGTCCACCAAAGACCATGACACAACACAAAGTAGTACTTCCGTTACATGTTCTTTGCATTGTTTATCCACCTCAAACAATAACACACAAACACACTTTACCAAAGTGACATTCCGACTGCCTCCCGACCATTCTTGCTGCTTGTATTTATAACATTGTCAAAGAACTACTAAAAAGAGATATAGTTTACAAGTCACATGTACATCTGTTATCATAATTTGTGCAGAAAAGTTATTAATTTGCATCGAGTGACAGAATTTAACATGTTATTAAAATGATAGACAGATTTGTTGACTTGACAGAATAATTCTTTGTTACAAAAAGACCGTTTTTAGAAGTTTGTCAATTGACTTCTCTAATTTGCATAAATAAGTAAATAACATGAATTATTAAGAATTACATTGGTTTTCGTCTAAAATAGGATTGATTTCGTGAATACTGAGTGAAAATGCTCCTAGTGAACAAATAGGTTTCACTGGGTGATTTTTGTTTAAGGAGATCCTAAATACCTAAGTTGGCCACTATTTTTCGTACTTCATATTAATTATTTAAGATGAACTTAGTGTTTTTACATGATGACATTTGCTGTATCAGTGATCAAGTGATATAAACTTTTGTGTGGGTCAGTAATTCAGTATAATTTAATGGGTTGTCTGTTTATGCAGACATGTTATGCAATCATTGTTAACATACACAATAACTTTTCTATAATCATAAATACTCGTTAAACTGGTTGAATTTGGAGGGTATCGCATACTTCGGTACAGTAAAGCCTTTAATATGTTCTGTTACAATACCCCCCTCAGGTAATATCATTTACAGAATGTTAATGATATTAGCCGACTAGGACAAATGTGTCAAATGGTTAAAATTTGGGAAAGTACTACTTTAATAATTTTTTTTTTTTTTTTTTACTATGCATAATGTGTATGTATACAATGACCGTTACACCGTTTCAAAATGACTTTTTCCTGCAAATATTTTAGTTGTGTTGTTTCAAATGCCCTTTGTGTTATGGCTCTCAGTATGACAGCATAATAAAAATATTTAGTAATATATGAAAGTAAAAAAAAATGTTAATCTTTGCTCCCAGTGAGCCACATGGAAAATGATCAAAAACAGACACAAATATATCACATGTGATTTTAAGATATATAAAAAATATATGTAAATTATTTCAAAGTCAGTTCTCATTGAGTCACAGATTAATCAAGATAATAGAAGGAACATAAATATATTACATAGATGGACAGGTCATATGTCCATAGGAAAATATTGCAACTGTCTGCTCTTTTTGAGCCACATAAAAGAAATGAAAACAAAGAACATAATTATAAGTATGGACATTATATATAAACACAAACACTAGAGAAGTCACATGTATGAATATAATATGCGTTTGAAAAAAAAGGAAATATTTAAAAAACTTGTCTCCCATTGAGACACATAGTCAAGACAGTACAAGAACATATTAATACCAAAATTGGACACTTAAATTGGTCACAACATAACACAAACATCAAACTTGGTGAACATCTGATTAGCTGTAGAAAATTGTACACAAATCTTATGCCTAAGAACACAATAGTAACAAAATGATGGGTCTTGCACAACATTTTTTTCATTGTCTTTTATTTGGTGCAAGTATGTCACATATTCAACAATACAAAAGGAAAGTAATAAATGTTTGTCACCTTCTTGCTCGTTGCAAGTAAAGAAGATGTCTCAAAATTTAATATTCAATAGTGACAATAAAAATATAAAACCATTCTCTCAGAGATCTGGAATTTTTGCAGGGTCTGTAGGATGAGTGGTAGTTGCTATTTGACACACCCCGTAAAATCTTTGCTGATAACATGCTTTACGGAAAATGGGTAAGTAACTGTATTCAAACAGGGAAATGTGCTTAATCATGTTTATATGGTTTCAATTCAGTGATGTTTCTTAATCCAAATAACCTTCTTGATCTGGGAAAGATCAGTCTAGACGCATTAGGATGTGGACTTTCCTTTGTTTCAAATGGACAAATGTCAATGTTTACTTTAACATATGGACAACCTAGCTCAACATCTTTGTCTCTTTCAGTATTTTCAAACAATAGATCATTTTCAATTTCTTTAGTTCCTAAGTCTAATGTCTCTTTCCTACACTTAGACACATCCCTCTCTGTTTGCAAAGCATTGACATTTAAACATAAACCTTTGTTTTCATCTGTTCCTTTTAACACTGTGTTGTCACTTAACAACCTACTGTTTTCACCCCATTTTTTATAAAGTCCACTACGGATTCTTGTCCACCATGTAGGATACAAGGTTGCACTTACCTTTGCTAATTCTTTCCAAAAGGCATCTTTGTTTATACAGTTTCCATAGTTGTTCCACAAAACTTCTAAAAACTTTTCCCCTTTTTCTTGAAAACACACATTTACATTCCATCCCTTTATATTTTCTTTAATATTATTATTATTACCATTCTCATAGATTAGTGTTTCATAGTTCCCAATCGGCAATAGCTTGTCCTCAGATACACATTCCCTAGTCTGCATTTCACTTAAATTAACCTCATTATTACCCATGTTTGTCACATCACTTACCTTTCCCACATAATCACTTTTCAATTCTACAAATACTTTTATTTCTTCCTCCACACTCTCATCAACAACATCACTTGACTTAGGATCATTATTTAAATGCCCCTCTATTACTTCTTCCTCCTCCTCCACAACAACCCCATCTTCAGTTTCCCCCCTATGTATCTGAATCTCAGCAATTGAGTCTTTGACTCCATTAAACACTTCGTCATCCCCCTTCTTATCAAATAAACCCCCCAAAATAGATTCTATTTGTGGTGTGTCTGACTTGTTATTAACACCAGTATCTTTTTCAGCCCAACTATGGAACTCTGCAATACCTTCAACTTCTGCACTTTCACTAAGTACCTGTGCTTGAACACTGTTTTCATTAACTGTATCACTTTTACTCATAGTATCCCAAAACCTTTTATTAAATTCTAATTTATTCATTCTAACAACATCAGTATTTTCATGGTACTTACTCGTTACATTGTATCTTCTCCTTCTCCAGTTTCGGTTATGTGTTGTCCTGTCATAATATTGTCTAGCCCCAAAACTACGGACATCTAGTGGGACTGTCCACCGCTTCCCGGCTGGTTCCCTCGGTCTGTCCGTTTGTAATTGTCGTTTTGTTCACTAGTTTCAACAAACCCCCTTCTATCTTGTTCTCTTCCCCAATACCTATTTCTATCATTCCTGTTATCTCTCCTCCATCCTCCCTCCTGTGTATTGTTTCTGAAATCATTTTCATATCTCCTATCTCCCCTATTTGGAGCATTATTTCCAGAATTTTCAAAGTCTCTCCTCCCATAATAATCTCTATTTACATTCCTGTTCCACCCCCCATACTGGTTGTTGCCAGAGCCAAAACTTTGGTTATTTTCTCTTTCCAAGGCCCTATCTAATCTATCTACAAATTTCAGGAACTCTTCCATTGAATCGTCTGGTCCATGGACCAATTCCCACTGCAATCTCTCTGGTAACCTTCTTTTTAAAACATCAATTTGTGTCATAATATCAAAAGAGTTATTCAAGTGAGCAAGTTTTTTCAGTTGATCTCTGCAAAATTTTTGCATTCCCCCTACTTTCCCTCTATACACTGGTTCATTTAGAAATTCTGACTTTAATCTGGCTTGTATGGATTGTGACCAAAATTTGCTAATAAACTTAGTTTCAAACTCTTCAAAAGTATTCCAAGAATCATTATTCTCATTTGCCCAGGATAGGGCCTCTCCTTCTAGAAACCGTTTTACTAACTTAATTTTTATGTTATCTGACATTCCTACAACAAACATATCCTTACATTGGTGAATAAAGTCAATAGGGTGCAGATTTTCACCAGGAAAGCATTTCACTTGGATGTGCCCATACATTGTATTTTGATTGTAAAACATTTGTTTTGACATCAATGCATCTTCCAATTGTGTATATTTAGTGTGTATATATTCTACTTTTGTATCTACATTAGTGGTATACAGGTTGTATTCTTGTTTAAGGTTTTCTGATGTTTTGTCTATTCTCTGATCTAATCTTTCAACTTCAGTATCTACTCTGTGTTAGCTTGTATGTTTTCATTTAAACTTTCAACTTTAACTTGAAGTTCTTTTCTGAAGTGTATCAACTGTTCTCTAGTGTCCTTACTGAGGGTAGTTTTAATTTCCTCACACTTCTCATTGAGATGAGTATTTAATAGATCAAAATTCAAACTTAACTTATCCAGTCTATCTGTGTTTTCTTTAAGTTTCAAACTTACTTGTTCACTCGATTGTTTAATTTGCGAGCTTATTTGAGTTGCAAACTCTGCTAGCCACTCTGTTAAGTTTAATTGTTCACCATCCCCTGGTTCAATTTTTACATTTCCTACGATCTCATCACTCTCAGGTAGAGACATGTTAACTATTAATTATTTTAAATGACAACAACAAAATACCTTGCTTTATGTAGCTATGCTCTTATGTCGTGATTGGTGTTCTTGCTGGCTTTCTTCACTTATATTCGGTTTTATCGAAGCTGAAGTCTTGATTGATGAATTCCATTGGCATAATCCAGACGTTCATCTTCCGAGCGGTGTGATGATAGTTTTTCGTAGTCGCACAAACACAATTTATTTATTTTTGACATATTTTCACTGTTGCCACACTGCACAAATAAACTTTTTTGGAGTGCTAAGCACATACGAAATTTATCGCTGCACTATTATCATCGATGCACTTAAAGATCCCGGATGAGCCCCCACTTTTGTAATGGTCGCCTGGTCATAGATATTGCTAATTGCTATAATCGCACTATTTCACTCCCATTTACGGAGCTTGTTAGCACTTGATGTTAGGTTGGCGCCATTAAAATGCATTGTGTTGTGGTAATCGCTGCTACTTGCTGGATCGCTGCTGTCTCTCGATGCTGATGCTGGCTCTTCATCTGGTTGTCTAGGGTTAAAAACATGAGGTCCCGTGTTTTTTATGTGCTTTTGATGATAAAGAACGAGCGAAACCAACAAATATGTAAACTTCAAATATTTATTACTCTGGTGGCCATCTTAATTCCACTGTCCACCAAAGACCATGACACAACACAAAGTAGTACTTCCGTTACATGTTCTTTGCATTGTTTATCCACCTCAAACAATAACACACAAACACACTTTACCAAAGTGACATTCCGACTGCCTCCCGACCATTCTTGCTGCTTGTATTTATAACATTGTCAAAGAACTACTAAAAAGAGATATAGTTTACAAGTCACATGTACATCTGTTATCATAATTTGTGCAGAAAAGTTATTAATTTGCATCGAGTGACAGAATTTAACATGTTATTAAAATGACAGACAGATTTGTTGACTTGACAGAATAATTCTTTGTTACAAAAAGACCGTTTTTAGAAGTTTGTCAATTGACTTCTCTAATTTGCATAAATAAGTAAATAACATGAATTATTAAGAATTACATTGGTTTTCATCTAAAATAGGATTGATTTCGTGAATACTGAGTGAAAACGTTCCTAGTGAACAAATAGGTTTCACTGGGTGATTTTTATTTAAGGAGATCCTAAATACCTAAGTTGGCCACTATTTTTCGTACTTCATATTAATTATTTAAGATGAACTTAGTGTTTTTACATGATGACATTTGCTGTATCAGTGATCAAGTGATATAAACTTTTGTGTGGGTCAGTTATTCAGTATAATTTAATGGGTTGTCTGTTTATGCAGACATGTTATGCAATCATTGTTAACATACACAATAACTTTTCTATAATCATAAATACTCATTAAACTGGTTGAATTTGGAGGGTATCGCATACTTCGGTACAGTAAAGCCTTTAATATGTTCCGTTACAATAGGGTGCCCGCATCCTGGTCCATATCATGAAGATGTCATCACTGAATGTGAACCAAGTGATAAATTTGGTATTCTGGATGGTTGGGAAGGATTCCTCTAGATAGCCCTTGAATAGCTTAGTGTAAAATGGTGTCATGTGGATGCTCATTGCTATAACATGGATATTTTGGTAGATGGTGCCTTCAGAGCAAAAGTGATTGTGGGTGAGAATACAGCTGGTCATACTGACTAGGAAGGAGGGTGCAGGTTTAGACTCAGTTGGGCATCAGGAAAGATAGCATTCTGTAGCTTCAAGTCAATGGGCATTGGAGATGTTAGTGTAGAGGGGTGTGGCATCAATAGTGACAAGCAAAACACCAGGTTGTAAATGAACTGGAACTGTGGAGGATTAATGAAAAAAGTAGTTGGTTTTTGGTATATAGGAGGATAGATTATGGGTAACAGGCTAAAGGTGTTGTGTCCACCGGCCGGAGTGGCCGTGCGGTTCTAGGCGCTACTGTCTGGAGCCGAGCGACTGCTACGGTCGCAGGTTCGAATCCTGCCTCGGGCATGGATGTGTGTGATATCCTTAGGTTAGTTAGGTTTAATTAGTTCTAATTACTAGGTGACTGATGACCTCAGAAGTTAAGTCACATAGTGCTCAGAGACATTTGAACCAAGCCATTATGTTGTGTCCACAAGACCAGAGATCCTCTCTGTGGGGCATAGTATGGTAACTAGCCACAATAGGGCATCTTGGGCAAAGAGAGATAGACTCAGGTAGAGTGTCTGGTTTGGATCAGAGGGTTTTAGGAGGTACTGGAGCTCCTGCTGAGGTACTGGAGCTCCTGAGGGCATCTCGAATGGAGTTGCTGTAGCAGGGCTTGTAGGTGGACCTATCTAACAACTGGCAGAGTTGCTCCACCAGGTAATGCATTGGCAGCTGCTAGGATTATAAATTTGGGATCAGTTTTAGGTGATGGATTGTTGTGGTTTCATGTTGAGGGATTTGAGGAATGCTTGTGAGACAAGTTTCAAGGTTAGGAAATTCTGAGAAATTAATTGGGGATGATTTGAGGTCAGAAGGTGTAGAGTCAGAGTCTGAGGCAAAACAGTGTTTCCACTGTAGGAACTGGGAGAAGTAGACAGGTCTTTAACAAACCCAGTGTGATTTAATTAAAGAGTAGTATGAAAGGTAAAATCTCTGGAAAGGACTGTTACTTTTGTGGGACTGAGAATTTTGGAGGTGGGTTCATGACTGTGTTGCAGTTCTGGTTTAGGTGACATGGAAGGAGGGAGTTTCAGAGGATGTACAGTTTCTGGCTGCACTGCACATGTTACATATTTTTCATCATAATAACCGTGTGTAGCAGGATAGACAGTTTTGTAAGTACTGCATTCTTAGTACTGGGTGAAACAGAAGTTAATCCACTATATTGGAAGCAAGACAGTACTGACTGCTGTCAAAATTTTGTTTATAGAAATGTGTCATTGTTTAATGGTACTGCATGTGAGCAGCACTTACTTGGGTACAGTGCTTTTATGCGGACCAGGATGTAGAACATTTAAAAATATAAATTGACATAACATCCAATTGCTTAAAATTTTCTAAATTTTGAATCAGAATTGGGCACCTCTAAAGTTTGGTGAGTACTTAGTTTGCCCATGTGATAAGAGTTGGTCCTGATTGTGGTGTTTTCTGTTAAGCACTAGTGCACTGCTGTTATAAACCTCATTTCATATCATTTGTTTATTTGGGCCATTTGATTCATTACATAATTAAACATTATATTGAAAACAGGGTAATTAACATTTGACAAAGAAGAGGACAGAGAGAGTGAAGGAGAGATAGGGGGAGGGAGGAGCAGAGAGTGAGAGAGAGAGAGAGCGAGAGAGAGAGAATTCAGTTTACAAATAACAATCACAAATTACAAGTAACAAAAACAACACAATCTGAATTTAACCATAATTACATAGTCTACTTAGAAGGTAGCTAGTTATAATTTCAAAATTCTTTTACTGAGTAAAACACTATTCCACCAGAGATGATTTAAGGTTATATTTAAACATATTCTTATGTTGCTGCAGTTTTATCTCACTAGGTAAGGTGTTAAATAATTCAAATGTTATATCTGAAACACTTTCCTGATACAATACTGTTGGACACTGAGACATGTTGACATTAGTGATATTTCTTGTGTTGTGGCTATGGATATACTTATTTTCTTGTATGTGTCCAATACTGTAAAAAGATATTCATTTCCAAACAGGATACACTCATATATGTAAAGGCTTGGCAGGCTCATTATTCTTGGGTGTACGTATGTGGTCTACACGTTTCCAGTTACTTTAGGCTGCAGATAGCCCTGACTGCTCTTTTCTGCATTTAAAGATTTTTATGCTGGTGGCTGAGTTTCCCCAGAAGATAAGCACATACCAGAGTAATGAGTGAAAGTATGTACAATATGCATGGAGGTATAAGGAGGGGAGATGCCATGACGTCACAAACTCGAAGCTGACAGAAACCGAGCTCCGCCATTGCAGTTTGGTCAGAAGACTCGTTTCCGATTGTGCTACTGTGTAGAGCTGCGGAAGTTTTTTTCATTTTATAATGCCGGTTTGCGTTGTTTACTGGTGTACTAACCGTTGGAATAGTGCTACCAAGATAAAAGGAATCCCGTTCCATGCGTAAGTGGCCCCATTCGTAAAATATTGTCATTTATATTCGTGAGATTTGCGGACTTGTTTACGTTTCGTGAAACTGTTTTCTTCTTATTTTATTTCAGATTTCTGATCAATGAAGCTCGTAGAGCTCTTTGGGTTCATATGGTAAGAAGGAAAGACTGGATACCTAACAAATGGAGCAAAATATGTTCCCAGCATTTTCGAGAAGAAGATATTAACCGAACTTCAGTTTCGAGTGTTCGGATCAGGGAAAATGCTGTACCATCAATTTTTCCTGCATTTCCACCTCACTTACAAAAGGTAGTCTACGTGAAATCAGCATATTGATTCTGAATTCCTGTAAAACTAGGAAATAAACGTAAAATGCCAGAAAGTATGAATGTTTTAATTAGGCCTCTAATTTCAGTTGTGTTTTTGTCTTTAACCAATAACATGTGCGGATTACAGTGGAGTTAATCTATGTAACAATATTTTCATAGTTTTATCACATTTTCGGGTGTAAATTTCTATTTTTTCGTGAGAGTTTGTGTGTTTTGTGTAATTTCATTTCTGTGTAATAAGACTTCAGGCATTAAGTCAAGTTATAACTGTCATAATCTGCTCTTCCTCTTTGTCATATTTAATTCTACTTCTTTCGGTCATTAATTACTTAACCATCCATTTTGGAAAATTCAACAAGTTGAATCAGTATTCTTTGATAATAGTTTCACACCTGAAAGCATTGGTGTCTGTAGTGAAAGAACACTACTTAAATGCCCCAGTAACAGCATTGCATTTACTCTTGTTATGGACAGTGACAAATTATCATATTGGAAAGAAGTGCTAAATTGTGTAAGATAGTTTGTCTAATATATCATATGTTCAAGTGTATATTGCTACTATTTCAAAACATACAGTGGATCCAAAACCACCAAATTAGCACTTTCTTACTCCACTGAGAGTACATCGACCCCCCCCCCCCCCCCAAATGCAGCTTTTCATAAAGGCAGGTTTCTTACCCCCTCACATCCACAGCTGTTTCTGTACTGTCATTGTAGTGCAAATAAATAGTAACAAGTCCAATCAGAATCTACAAATATTGTAAATGCATTATGGAATACAAATAATTATAAGTAGGCTGTAAGGTGTAATTGAACAGTTTTTATTTGTTTTCAATCTTTGTTTTCTGTAGGAACAGAAGAAGAGACGACCACCAACACAAAGGCAGCAGACATCAAAATGTACAGTTAATTTAACTGCTACATGCAGAACTCAAGATGAAGCCACTACCAGTGGCTTTCAGGCTGAAGCTTCTCATCCTGCTAATCCCACCACACCATTGGATGTAAATCCTGAAGAAACACCAAAAGTGAGGAACCTTAAGAGGGATGTGTCTGTGCTGCTGACAAAAAATGAAAATTACAGGAAGAAAGTCAAAGTTCTTCAGCAATCCAAGCGCCGTTTAATAAAAAAATTGGCATGTTTGAGTACAGTGATGGAAGAACTGAGAAAAAAACATTTTGTGGATGAAGACAGTCTAAGTGTTATTGCAAGCATACCTGGAATGCACAAGCAGCTGTTGCAACGACAGGCAGCAAAGGCAAACTGTAAGAGTGTACCTAGAACTTACAGCCCTGAGCTACATTCGTTTGCTCTTACATTAAACTTTTATTCCCCACAAGCGTATAAATATGTTAGATGCTGCTACGATACGTGTCTGCCACATCCAAGAACATTAGCAAGGTGGTACCAGGGTGTGGATGGTGCTCCTGGCTTTGCCATGGAGACATTTGCTATTATTAAAGCAAAAGTTTCTCATCAGGGCCAGACTAATAAAATTCTATGCAGTTTGTTAATGGATGAAATTGCAATCAGGCAACACATAGAATTTGATGGAACACAGTATTATGGGTACATAGATATGGGGTCATCTGTTGCTATGGATAGTTTACCTGTAGCTAAAGAGGCCTTTGTATTAATGTTAGTCACAATTGATGGGTCATGGAAGCTACCAGTAGGGTATTTTTTGATATATGGATTGACTGGGGAGCAGAAAGCTCATTTGATTAAACAATGCATTAGCCTTGCCAGTGCCAGTGGCATTCAAGTAGTGTCTCTCTCGTGTGACGGTTGTGCCTCCAATATGTCTATGGCCAAATGCTTGGGGTGCAATACTGATGTTGATGGATTAAAGACCACCTTTTTTGTTCAAGGTAACAATTTTTAAGTTGCATTTCTGTTAGATCCACCCCATATGCTAAAACTTGTAAGAAATGCATTAGGGGAGAGAAAACATTTTTGGGATGGACAAGGTAATGTAATTTCATGGTACCTATTTGAACTACTGCATAAGTTACAAGTGAAAGAAGGTCTCCACTTAGGCAACAGCATTACAGGTAGCCACATTAATTTTGTGAATAACAAAATGAAAGTTAGGTTAGCAGCCCAGCTGCTCAGCACTTCCGTGGCAGACGCAATGCAGTACTGCTGCGATATGAAGATACCAGGCTTTGAAGATGCTTCCGCTACAATAAAATTTATAAGGATATTCAACTGCCTGTTTGATATGTTAAATTCCAAAAGCCTTCTGCAGAATAAGTGGAAGCAGCCTTTGAATGTTCATAATTTCAAGGTTGTTAAAGAATTTTTAATGGAAGCTCAGTCATACATCAAAACACTTACTGTGTGTCAGGGACAAAGAGTTGTGGACAGTAACAGGAAAACAGGTTTCATTGGCTTCCTAGTGTGTATTTCTAGTGTCTTGCACCTCTATACAAAGCTTGGACCACAATCCTCTGCACCTTTGTTGAAGTTCCTCCCCATTTATAAGTGCTCCCAAGATCATTTGGAGATGTTTTTAGTGCAATCCGTAGTCGTGATGGGTGGAATAACAATCCAACAGCTCGACAGTTCATATCTGCCTATAAGAGACTCCTGATTCACAATGAAATTCGTGAATCAGACAGAGGCAATTGTATAGCCCTGGAAGAGATCCCTATTTTGACATACAGTGGTCAGACTATAGAACAACAAATCAATTTCACCCCTGAATGTAGGCAATTATTAGATATGGAAACCCATTTGGTGAGCCATGATCATGATTACGTTGAAGCTGAAATGATTCTCTCTGAAGTGGTAACCCATATTGTTGTTTATATTTCAGGATTTGTGGTTCGTCACTTAGAGAGAACTTTACAGTGTGAAACATGCTTGTCAGTGTTGCGAGGGGAAGGGAGTCATACTGCCTATTCTCTTATACACAGAAAGAGTAGAGGTGGTTTGATTTCAGCATCTGGTGATGTTGTGGACATTTGTATGTGTTCTGAAAAAGTATTTAGAAAATACAGTGCTGGAAATAGGAGGGTTCCTGTGAAAGATCTTAATACTAAATGTGTGTCAGAGGTACTTGGCACTTTTCTGTTCAAGTCTGTGTTTGAGGAATTGGGAGAGCACATGAAGGATCAGCACCCATTAGATAATCACTTGGTACTGCTGATCAAAGCTATTGCGAAAAGGTACCTGCTGACACATCAGAAACATGCTGCAAAATGTGTAACAGATTCACTCCATGAAAAAAAATTGAGAACAGTATACACCAAATTAGTTCTTTTTAAAGGACAATGAATTTGTGAACTTTGATTTCCACACTTCTTTCCTCTATGTTATTTAATTTTCCCCGTTAAAGCTGTGTTTGAGGGTACATATGAAAGCTTTACCCCCTTTTGGAGAACATTTCTGAAGTATTTTAATGAGGTAGTGTGTGCTTCTGGTGGCAGTGCATTAAACAGTTTCTTCTCCACGGTATATATAACCATTGTGAATTTTGTAAAGGGCTGGTCAATTTTTATTTGTGACGTGTATTTTGATGATGAAATGATTACCGTAATTTGTAGCTACATGTAGTTTAAAGAGTACTGCATTTAGTAATGAGTTCATTGTAATGAGAGTTTAGTGGTTTCAGAAGGAAAATTGTGTTTCTTGACTTACACCACAAAGGCTTTCAAGGGATCATTTGTAAATTGATCCAGGAAATTGGACCACTCCTATGGTACACAGCTATGATCTGAAAGTGTTTTTTTTTTTCTTTTTTTTTTTTCTCATTGTTCTGTGGGATTTTTTATCACCAATCCTAGCCATACTACTTCATGTTCAGATAGATACATAATATTAAAAAGCCCATTTCATACTTACTTATTTTTACATTTGTTATAACACTGTCCAGATATAATTGACTTGTTGGCTTGTTATTGGCACAAAACATATTGTGTAACCTGAGGACAATGAACATATGTAAGTGCTTTGTTGTAACCCAAATGTCAATATCAATATTGTACTGTATACCAAGAGATTAAAATCTTTCTCAAAACTACATTGTTTATAACTTTCCCAAAAATTTTGTTAGTGCCACACCTCACATATGATTATATGGAATGTTAGTGGATAAGCTATAATGAGATTGAAACACTGACGATTTGATAACACAAGAACACAGCTTGATAATTTGTACTTTAAAATGTGTTTTAGTGAGTTGAAATGTACAAAACATCATAGTATGCCATTTATTGTTTCTCTTCTATTTTATCCTTTACTTTTGCAACTTTATCCCATGGAAGTCTGCGGTATGTTACAATAATTGTAAAAGGTGAGTGATAAAACAATATTGTGTAAATGTAATGCTAGTTTAAATGCTATGTGCAAGAAATGGTTCCAAGTGTACCACTGGTTTAAGATATTTTGCTTTATCCAACATTGAAGCAAATAAAAAAAGAGATAGGTTAAAACGGTCAAGGTGCCTCACTCTTTTCCATTATGTTTTATACATCGCAGTGAAATTTCAGACCATTGCACACAATTACCTATCATCAGCAAGTATTTAGCTTGACTTGCAGGTTGAAATTTGAGCATGCATGTTTGCAGGGCATCCTAAGTTAACTATTGGTGATTTTAATAGCAGTGTTGTCCTTTACACAGATTTGTGTAATTGAGATTTGTTTAACAGTTCATGATTAGTATCAAAACTACTTCACGACATGTATTGACTTATACACTAAAGGAAGGTTTCATAATTATCATCTGACATGTAGGCCTATTCTGCTATTAATAATCACACACAGAGCAACAGTTGTGATTTCATAGTGCTCAGATGTTTAAAATACAATGGTACTGAAAATCCCATTGTGTGTACTTGTACAAGTTTGCTGTGTTGACATTCACAAAAGCACTATCATATGCTTATTTTTCTTGACAAAGCACAAACGATGTTTGTATTTACAAATGAAATTTTGTATAAGTGTGTAAACGAGTAAGAAATATCATCCGGTATGTAAACAAGCATAACTTTCTGGTTCTGTGTTTATTTTACATTGATACAAATACAGTAAAAGGTGATTTGAGTTTGAAAAGAGCTTTGTACACTATTGTTTTTCATCATTCGAAGTTCGTATCCAAAAAAACACTTAAGTTAACGAGACCACGTCAGTTGTATTGCTGGGGCAAAAACACATTAAAAACAAAACAAAAATGCCTGAAAAAGCTATTCTGACATTGTGTAATGCTTGTAAACATTGTAACACTCAACATCATCTGAAATTATTTTGCAGACATCACGTTAAATATGAAGAACACACAATTCTAACAAGAGCCCCATCACTGTTTTGACCAATCAAACATGGCGGCCGATCACGCCCACCGCCTTCAAACAGACGTACAGCAGACGGCCATAGTGCCATCTCCCCTCCTTATACCTCCATGACAATATGCCTGAATGCTGTTGTACTGCTTGCACTTTGGCTTAACACACGAAGAGCACAACAAGCCTTTGAAATCTTTTTTCCAAGTTCCATCACATGACAGTTCCATTTTAAATTGTCTTGTATCCATATCCTCAGAGCTTTAGTTTCAGTAACTGATTTCACTAGTGTGTTGTCAAGATACTGTATTGTATCAGATCCTTCTACAAGTGAAGAATTCATAAAGACAGTTTTCCCTTATTTATCATTATTTTATTTTTTTAAACCAGCAAGTAACAGGGACATTGAAGTATCTATGGCTGCTCTCATAAAAATTTTGTCAGCAGCTGTTATTAAAATGCTGGTGGCATCAGCGAATAAGATTTGTTGTTTCACTTTAATAAAGTCATGTAAATCATCATCGTAAAGCAGGAACAGTAGAGGTCCTATGACAGAACCTTATGGCACTCCATACTATACTGGTATTTATTAGATAGCTGTGTTGTAATGACATTTTTTTAACATTATCATGCCTTAAAATCCCCCTTTGCTGCCTGTCTTCTAGGTAAAATCTTATTCACTGATTTGGCACCAATCTGACACTTTTTTGAAAATTAATGAATAAAAAAATCATCATCAGTTATGTCAAATACTTTTGAGAGATCTAGGAAAATACCAGTAGCATGTTCTTTGTCATTTGTTGCTTTACAAAGAGCTTCTAAATACTCATACATAGCTGTCAATATAGAAATAGATTTACTGAATCCATGCTGATTTGACAAAAGTAATGAATTTTTTTTAATGTAGCTTTGAAGCTTGTTGTGGAAAAACTCTTTCAAATATTTTAGAGAAAACTCAGGTTGGGATACTGGAGAACAGTTATTTACATTTTCAGTGTCCTCTTTTTTTGAATAGAGGAGCTATTTTATCTGTTATTAAGCTATTGGGAAATATTCCAGTTGATGAGTATATGTTTATTACATACATTAGTGGTTCTATTACATAATAAGAGGACCTTTTTTAATATCTAGTCTGGCACACCAACCAGCCCGCATGAATATTTGTTTTTGGGCAACCTTATTATTTGCTTCACCTCTGCCTCTGTGAATATTTGAAGGTGCGGAAGTCTGTCTCTGTACTGATTTTGGATTAACTGATTTGCTATATTAGTAAAATACATATTAAACTTTTCAGCTACCTCTTTTGGATCTGAGAGTGTTATTTTCAGTCTGCAGATAGATATTCTTTCATGATGACTGTTCTGTGCATTCCTGCACTAATAACCTATCAGACAGCTTTCTTTCTTTCTTTCTTTCTTTCTTTTTTTTTTTTTTGCTTGAAATGTAGTTATCATTATTTCATCATTTGGCTTCATTTATAATTTTGTTGAATATTTTTTCACATAATTTATGAAGTCTGGAGTACCGTAAAACAGAGTGAATAGCAAGAAATTTGTGCTTTGGTTGAAAAATTTACTTATTGTTTGTTAAGTTTGAACAAAAAAATACTGGTTTAAATGCTATGTGCAAGAAATGGTTCCAAGTGTACCACTGGTTTAAGATATTTTGCTTTATCCAACATTGAAGCAAATAAAAAAAGAGATAGGTTAAAACGGTCAAGGTGCCTCACTCTTTTCCATTATGTTTTATACATCGCAGTGAAATTTCAGACCATTGCACACAATTACCTATCATCAGCAAGTATTTAGCTTGACTTGCAGGTTGAAATTTGAGCATGCATGTTTGCAGGGCATCCTAAGTTAACTATTGGTGATTTTAATAGCAGTGTTGTCCTTTACACAGATTTGTGTAATTGAGATTTGTTTAACAGTTCATGATTAGTATCAAAACTACTTCACGACATGTATTGACTTATACACTAAAGGAAGGTTTCATAATTATCATCTGACATGTAGGCCTATTCTGCTATTAATAATCACACACAGAGCAACAGTTGTGATTTCATAGTGCTCAGATGTTTAAAATACAATGGTACTGAAAATCCCATTGTGTGTACTTGTACAAGTTTGCTGTGTTGACATTCACAAAAGCACTATCATATGCTTATTTTTCTTGACAAAGCACAAACGATGTTTGTATTTACAAATGAAATTTTGTATAAGTGTGTAAACGAGTAAGAAATATCATCCGGTATGTAAACAAGCATAACTTTCTGGTTCTGTGTTTATTTTACATTGATACAAATACAGTAAAAGGTGATTTGAGTTTGAAAAGAGCTTTGTACACTATTGTTTTTCATCATTCGAAGTTCGTATCCAAAAAAACACTTAAGTTAACGAGACCACGTCAGTTGTATTGCTGGGGCAAAAACACATTAAAAACAAAACAAAAATGCCTGAAAAAGCTATTCTGACATTGTGTAATGCTTGTAAACATTGTAACACTCAACATCATCTGAAATTATTTTGCAGACATCACGTTAAATATGAAGAACACACAATTCTAACAAGAGCCCCATCACTGTTTTGACCAATCAAACATGGCGGCCGATCACGCCCACCGCCTTCAAACAGACGTACAGCAGACGGCCATAGTGCCATCTCCCCTCCTTATACCTCCATGACAATATGCCTGAATGCTGTTGTACTGCTTGCACTTTGGCTTAACACACGAAGAGCACAACAAGCCTTTGAAATCTTTTTTCCAAGTTCCATCACATGACAGTTCCATTTTAAATTGTCTTGTATCCATATCCTCAGAGCTTTAGTTTCAGTAACTGATTTCACTAGTGTGTTGTCAAGATACTGTATTGTATCAGATCCTTCTACAAGTGAAGAATTCATAAAGACAGTTTTCCCTTATTTATCATTATTTTATTTTTTTAAACCAGCAAGTAACAGGGACATTGAAGTATCTATGGCTGCTCTCATAAAAATTTTGTCAGCAGCTGTTATTAAAATGCTGGTGGCATCAGCGAATAAGATTTGTTTTTTCACTTTAATAAAGTCATGTAAATCATCATCGTAAAGCAGGAACAGTAGAGGTCCTATGACAGAACCTTATGGCACTCCATACTATACTGGTATTTATTAGATAGCTGTGTTGTAATGACATTTTTTTAACATTATCATGCCTTAAAATCACCCTTTGCTGCCTGTCTTCTAGGTAAAATCTTATTCACTGATTTGGCACTAATCTGACACTTTTTTGAAAATTAACGAATAAAAAAATCATCATCAGTTATGTCAAATACTTTTGAGAGATCTAGGAAAATACCAGTAGCATGTTCTTTGTCATTTGTTGCTTTACAAAGAGCTTCTAAATACTCATACATAGCTGTCAATATAGAAATAGATTTACTGAATCCATGCTGATTTGACAAAAGTAATGAATTTTTTTTAATGTAGCTTTGAAGCTTGTTGTGGAAAAACTCTTTCAAATATTTTAGAGAAAACTCAGGTTGGGATACTGGAGAACAGTTATTTACATTTTCAGTGTCCTCTTTTTTTGAACAGAGGAGCTATTTTATCTGTTATTAAGCTATTGGGAAATATTCCAGTTGATGAGTATATGTTTATTACATACATTAGTGGTTCTATTACATAATAAGAGGACCTTTTTTAATATCTAGTCTGGCACACCAACCAGCCCGCATGAATATTTGTTTTTGGGCAACCTTATTATTTGCTTCGCCTCTGCCTCTGTGAATATTTGAAGGTGCGGAAGTCTGTCTCTGTGCTGATTTTGGATTAACTGATTTGTATATTAGTAAAATACATATTAAACTTTTCAGCTACCTCTTTTGGATCTGAGAGTGTTATTTTCAGTCTGCAGATAGATATTCTTTCATGATGACTGTTCTGTGCATTCCTGCACTAATAACCTATCAGACAGCTTTCTTTCTTTCTTTCTTTCTTTCTTTTTTTCTTTTTTTTTTTTTTTTTTTTTTTTTTTTGCTTGAAATGTAGCTATCATTATTTCATCATTTGGCTTCATTTATAATTTTGTTGAATATTTTTTCACATAATTTATGAAGTCTGGAGTACCGTAAAACAGAGTGAATAGCAACAAATTTGTGCTTTGGTTGAAAAATTTACTTATTGTTTGTTAAGTTTGAACAAAAAAATACTACCCAAAACTCAGGTCTGTATTGCTCTTATCAGCTTACGATATTATTATCAAATTATTTTCTTTCAAAAACTTTAAACATGGTATTTCTAATCATCCCACAGAAAGGGGTGAATAGATACAGTGTTATGAAACTATCATTGTTTCTTTTCAGAGCAAAGAGAGGTTGATAAAAGTTATGAAATATATTTTCTTCTATTATAAAATAAACATTAAACATTTATTTCATAAGATAATACTTTATTAATTTTAAAAGTAAATAAACTATACAAAAATATTTGTGTCACATGTCTAATCTATTCAAACATAAAGCGAACAAACAGTACACAGTTGTTTACCATGAGCCTGGTACTGTATTATCAATAAATTGTTACATCAGACAGATCATCCTGAAATACGCTCACTATTTTTATATACTTGAATTTAGCATATTTCATGACAGTACTCACTTTTCCGTGAAATGTTTATAAGATGATATTTGACTTTTTTGTGTTGGCTTCAGTTGTCTAGTGAAAGTATGATAACATAATGCTGTTTTGTCGGCTGCGGAAATGTCCTGGTTCAATGCGTTTGCCTCATTTTTGGTGCTTCAAATACCATTTCTCTGAATGTGCTTCCTTCTTGATTTTTATATAAAAAAGTAGCAGAATAACTCATGTTTGCTGGTCACTTGCAAATTATTATAACGGGGACCTGTACATTGTTCCACCGTCACACACCGAGAGTTCACTGCCCACTGACTACGGTCAAAGACAACTCCAGCGTCAAAGACATTTCACACAACACACAAGCTTCCACTTGTAACCAGTCTCTTTGATATCTACTAATATTAATCAATATGCTGTCACTCTCGAACATATAAGCAAATTAGCATAAAATAAGGCAAATTACAATTCACAAAAAATATTCTGACAAAAATATAAGAAAACATTTACAAACTCCCTCATTAGATTTGGTATCGACAAATCCGGTAGAAAATAACACATCTCCCAGATCCATTACAATCCTCAAAACATAGCATGTCTTTGAAATGAGCACTTGAACTGCAAACCGGCGACAACAATTTCTAGGACAACATCGTTTCTTGAGACAAAAGATTCTTCTTCAGTCATTGTAACTTTTTGGTTTGGGGAACTCTTTTTAAAAATGTTCCACCAAAACCATTGTCAATAAGGTAATTAACTTTGCAAACATAACATTGAAAAGGTGATGTTTTACCATATACTTTGACCACTATATAGTCACCTTGGCTTATCAAGATACCAGTATTTTCATCTTGATCTGAAGAATGTGAAGAAGACAAAATCAAGTTTTCATCACTGTCCTGCACTGAGTATGCATCTTCATCCTCTGATGATAAATCAAGACTTTTCTGTTTTTCTTTTTTTTTCCATTGTCTTGGCTTGTTTAGATGTACAAGGGCATGCATCACTGTAAAGTGAAGAAGTGGGGGTCACATTCTCCCCATCCATGTCCTCAAACTCATCAACACCAACACTTCTGTCAGGTTGGTCTTTAACGTTTGTCCTTTTTCTCCTTTATTTAGGAGCCTGGTCTTGTCTAAGACTCTGGAAGAGTTCTTTAAAACTCTTATCAACAGCACTAGTGGATTCTTCAAGATTGTCCTTATCCTGGTTTTCATTTACTAGTATACCGGTACCAGTAACTGGGAGCTTTGACAACACTTTATTGCAGTCTGGAAGCACAATCCCACATTTCCTAAAACCTGTAATAGCATTGTTTTCCATCAAGGAGTCACACAACTTTTTCAAAAGCAGAGGAAATTTATCCTTAGGAACTGTTGCCTCATTTCTTCCTGGGCCTTTCTTCCATTCTGCTAATATTTGGCGCCAAGTAGTTTTGAGAGGCCAAGAAAATGCCACATCCAGTGGTTGTGTCAGGGGTGTTGAAGTTGCTGGTAGGAATATAAATCTTATATCATAGTCCTGACAAAGTTTAACTTATTTTATGGACAGATGTGAAGATAAACTGTCTCCAATGAAAAATTTCTTACCTTCCAGCTTTTTCAGGTATGGGACAGCAATGGTAAGGACCCAATCGTCGAAGGAGAGTGAATCGAACCGGACAGCTTTTGTGTGATTGTATCTTGAATATTTTTGCCCACCTTCGATCCAGCTTTGATATAATTGCAAATCCTTATATATGACATAAGGGGGTAGTGTAGTGCCATCTGCAGCAGCTGCAAACATTACGGAGATTGATGCCTTTGAGGAGTTCATGACCCTTTCGGGATATTTAGTTCCCCTCCATGTGACTACCTTTCATTTTCTGGGATCATCTGTGAGGTTTGTCTCATAATAATTTATTATATTAGATAGTGACACATTCTCCAATTCCTTCAACAGTTCATCCAAGTAACTGTTGATAGTTTCTGGTGTAACACCAGCTCTGGAGCATTTTATGTTTTGGCACATTTGCACTGCTAATTGATCTTTGTGTTGCCTCATAAACGATTCCACAAAATCATGACCAGGGAGATTATTTGTAAATCTTCTCACCTCCTTCCTCTTTCTTTCCAGAGAATCTTTTACTAGAAGTCTTAAAGTTGTAAAGTTAATAGGATAGCCCAATTTGCTGCATATTTTCAATCTGTCTCTTCTTCAAAAGACAAGGCAGTTTGTCCACCCTGAGGTTTAACGTTGGCTCCTCTTTTTAAGTGTCTGTATAATATGCTAAAATGAATCCCATGTTTTTCAGCTGCTTTCCACAAGTTAAAAACCAGCCCTTACTGTTTTATATAGATTTTATACCTAGTACTTACAATGCCATTAACTGCCATATGTAGAATACATGTTTACTTACCAGAGAAGTTGAAAGTAGGTAGGAAAACAACTAAAAAACTATCGACACAGACACAAGGATAAACATCAACCTACAATGCTGCCAACCCAACAAAACATAATTTCCTTGTTAGTCTGAAGTGTTGCCAACCCAAAAGCAATACTAGTTAAAATTAATGTCCAGTACAATCTTATAGTTTTCATAGCAACTGTCTATGTGAAGTTTTGTTTCTATTCACCCTGCTGTTTCTATTCACCCCGTTTTATGGTAGTGATTATGTATGATAAAAGAGTGCAGAATTTTTTCTATCTATTGCAAGTAATGAAACCTTTTGGTATCCAACATTTGTTTTTAACCATCTTAATCCTCTTCTTTTTCATTGGAAATGATATATGACGATAACACAGATAAACATTGTGGAAACTGTCAAATATTCTATTTACTTCAGTTTTACTGACAACATCCTCCCACATTTCTGTTGACAACATAAAATTAAACACTCTGATCTTATCACCACTGAACTCCCTCTGTTCACTTGTTTTCATTTTTTGTCCCCATTTTCTGTTAGTGTTTAGTTCAATAGATAGGAACTGTTGTTCATAACCCATATTTGTAATGTTGGTGTTATAGTTAAGGTCTCAATCTTATAAAAATTTGCTCAACAGAAATTCTAGTTGGATAGTTGACTGCTTGTATAAAACCAAAGCTACTGACAATATTTAGCAACTCATTCCTTTCATTTTGAATCTTGTAAAAAGTCAACATTTAAATCTCTATAGATAATCACTTTCTTTCTATCGCATTTTATATAATTCAGCAGACTTTCAAAATTTTAATGAACATTTTCCAGTCCCCAGATCTATAGAATGTTACAACTAAGATATTAACATCTGTCAGATCAACTATACATAGTTCAAAGTCTTTCTGTCTTGCCAAGTTTTGATACTTTTCTACTGCTGTAAATTTTAAATACTCTTTTAGAAAACTACCTGCTGTCCCACATTTACTATTGCTTCTACAATAATAACTGGCAAGTTTGTGGCCAGGAATCACAGCTGACATATCGGGTCTTTGTGTAATCAGTATTCAGTTACATATATAATATCAATATTTTGTACAAGATTCACTAATTCAAACTGTAGTAACTTTTTTTCCTGGGATTGAATTGACTGATTGATTTCTATATTAATTCATGTAACAATTTACATTGTGTGGATTTCGTCAGCAAAATCATATGCAATACAATATACCTACAATTTACACACATAAAATTAATATTTACACACATTTAGTTTTATATCCTTATGTAATTTTATTATAGTACCGAACAATTCTGGATTTCATATTATAGTTTTTTCCTTGTGTATTACAATGCAGGCTACTTTAATTACACTATGTGTTTTAATTCAGATAGTCCATTACTGTGTAATAACTTTTATTTAATACAATTTTTTTAGTTTTGTTTTGAACTTTCCAATTGTGTCAATGTCTTTTATATTTTGAGGTAGTTTATTATATAATTTAATGGCATTGTACAACAAGCTCTGCTGAGTTTTAACTTTATTTTTCCTCTCTAGGTGCAGATTGTATTGGTTTCTAGTTTCATAGGTGTGTACTAAAGAATTTTTAACATAGCAGTCAATATTTTTTTTACATACATAATACTTCATAAAATGTATTTACAGGGGACAGTTAGGATTTCTAGCTTTTGGAAATGTTCAAGGCAGTGAGCCCTACTGCCACTCTTGGTTATTATATGAATTGCTCTTTTCTGTAATTTGA
Source organism: Schistocerca cancellata (assembly GCF_023864275.1). NCBI lineage: Eukaryota > Metazoa > Arthropoda > Insecta > Orthoptera > Acrididae > Schistocerca > Schistocerca cancellata. The sequence continues at coordinate 1,136,581,030 of NC_064626.1, read as the reverse complement.
AAACTATTTGAATATTTTGACAGTTGACTCCCCAAAATATTATTCCATAGGTAATAACAGAGTGGATATAAGAAAAATATACAGATCTGGCACATGTAGTATCACACACTGCAGTCAGAATTCTAAGAGCATAGCATGCAGTAGCGATTCTGTTACTAAGTATTTTAATTTGTTCTTCCCACTTTAACTGACTGTCAACATGCATACCAAGAAATTTTGTGTAGCCTCCACATTCTATAGTTTCATTGTTTAACTTAAAGTTGTTATAGTGTGGTTTTTTTGCAGACATAGAAGTTAACAGCATTTGCTTTTTTTTTTTTTAATTTAGTGTTAGTTTGTTATTGGAAACCCACTCACGTACACTGTTTAGTGTTTGTTCAGCTTTTTCTTTCAGTGCATCTGGTGATTTGCCACTGATCAGAACATTTGAGTCATCTGCAAACAATATTGTTTGTCCATGCTTGATGCTCTGTGGGAAGTCATTTATGTAAATGAGGAATAGTATTGGGCCAAGGACACTACCCTGTGGGACACCTATATTTAAATAATTTGGGTCTGAAGTATACTTTACAATATAGTTTGAGCAACTTGAAATATGTGAGATCTCAGTTATCTGTCTTCTATTTTTTTAGATATGACTGGAACCACTTTTTCACAAGTCCCCTTATTCCCAGTTCATCTAACTTATTTAACAATATGTTGTGGTCTTCTGTATCAAACGCTTTAGTTAGATCAAGAAATATACCTGTTGTGTAGTTCCTTTTATCTAATGCTTCTAGAATGTGTTTTGTGAGGTGTGCTGTTGCTGATTTTGTGCTTTTCCCTGATCTAAATCCAAACTGGTCAACAGACAGTAAGTTGTATTTATTTAAATAATTATTTACCCTATCTTTCATAATAGTTTCTAATATTTTTGCAAAGCATGAGAGTAGAGAAACTGGCCTATAATTTTCAATTTTTCCTGCATCACCGTTTTTGAAGAGAGGTAGTAATTTAGCATATTTTAAATAGTCTAGAAAGGAGCCCTGCTTGAAAGGTTGATTTATAATATCAACTAAAGGTGGAAGTAGGCTCTTGATACAGTCCTTAATTATGAAAATGGGGGCTTCATTCAGACCAACTGAGTTTTTGTTTTTCAGTTTGCTGACTGCTTTGTAGTAGGGAATAACACCATTGAGTGTGATACACCATTATTTGGCTTTTTGACCTGAGGGGCTGTTAGAAAATTTTCCTGTAATTTTATACCTATGCTACTAAAATATTATTAATGTGGTAGTTTTAACACATTAAAATACTTATTGGCAGATGTAGTGTGATCATTAATTCTACTTTTTTCTGGTGGAAAACTTAATCTAAAAAAGTTTTCTTACCTTTATTTTGATCACCAAATTATTTCTAAGATTTGTCATAGAAACAACTAATAAGCATTTCTGTCAGAAATGTTACTACTTTGTGAAAAATAGCCCCATATATAGCAAGATCACAGTGTCAGGGCCTAAAAATTTTAGAATACTTTGAATCTAATTGAATGGATTGAAATACTGGCAAACCAGTACTTTCCAAACATTCTGCCTTATGACAAATTGGAAACAGCATTTTAATTGTATATATAAATGTCACTGTAATTTCAGAGTGTATATGTTAATTTTTACTATTTTGCAGTGTGAGCTTCATGTATATGGCAGCTGTTTTTTTATAAATTTCACTGTTTTTGCTTAGGAAGCTGCCTCTACAATAAGAGAAAATGGATTGGCAGGCACAATGTGACAGAGACCTGGAATCAGCAGTCTATGATGGAAATGTTGATGTGAGTAACAAGAGATCTTTGTGGTTTGGATGACATGTCTTTATTTGTATATAAATTAAGAGAGGTACTGTGGCTGTTCTCCTTTCAAAGCCATACTCTGGATGTAGCACCTACATGGTGGCATACTGCAATTTGTTAAGAACTTATTTGGTGTGTTGTATATTGTAACCACATTGTAACTTATGTTTTATAAAAATGTTCCAAAAAACTAGCATTCTGAGGCTCTCTTGAAAAGGTACAATTTATTGATATTAAATGTGAGATAATGAGTTATTGGCATTTAAAGGTTGCAGGAGATGTATGCCAGTGGACAAAGTTACAAGCTTAACCTCCTCGATAGTGGGTGAGGAGGTTGAATTGCATGTGCTGCAAATAAGGTTTGTGCCTTGCCACCTGCAAAAATTTTATTATTCACCTTCATGTTTTCTGAGAGCTTTTAGGACTTATCATTGTCAATAATTTACAGACTAAGTATGAAACACGGAAATGTGAGTGAATATTCAAAACACGTTGATTATCTGATAAGAACAATTTAACACTCATTGTCAGAACAAGAAACATGAAAAAATACTGGAACTTGGGAGAAAACATTAAAAGGTGACTTAGTTTCACTGTCAGCTGCCTATAAAAGAAAATTTACAAGCTAGTGTTTTGGAAGACTTGTTTTCCAAGCAAGAACATCTTCAGATTGACATATGCAGATGTAAAATTTATGGTACCCGTGCAGATGTATTTCTGCTGGTGTTTCTTCTAGTTGTTTCAGTTACTTTCATGAGCAAAGGAAGAAGTTTACTTTCCTGGCAGCAAAATTGTAATTTTTTGGACAAATTAGGACATAATTCACACAACCAGCACATTCATTTACCATTAGGGCAGTTTCTGCAGAAGTACTTTTTGTAATACATACCACTACATAAATAACTACTATGTAGTTGACAAGTCCTCACTTTCAAAGAAAGAAAATATAGCAGTATTTGCAATTTTTCAGACAAATTAGAACACCTTTCACACAACCAGCACACTTATTCATATTACATATCGCTATGTAAATATTGAGTATGAAGGCAGGTTGCCCCTTTGAAAGGAAGAAAAGACAGCAATACTTTTCAAATTTGCAATAAATGAAATAGCTGGACTTATAAAGAGCTTCTGCTTTAATTCATCTGCTACACTGGCTGCTGCAGTCATCATGATACCCCGACAACAGAGGCATTTATTGATGCCTTCAGGAGAGCCAAAGTATATCTTTGAAAGGAGCACAGCCACAGTACCACTTGTGACATATATACAAATAAAGGAACATGTTTTGATGTCACATAAATAGCTGTTAGGCTTCTTTGCTATATTAGAATTATGGAAATACAAACAATAAGCAGTCATTTTTAGATAAATGATGCTTACCATTTCAGTAATTGAAATAGCATTGTTTCTAACCTAATTGTCTTCAGTAATTCATTCACACAGTGTTCCATAAACTCCACCATGAAGGAGCCTTCTGAGATGTGGATGAGTCAGTTTACTTCCATAGAAAATACTAACAACAAATTAAATGTATGTTATTAATTATGTAAATGCAAGTACTACTCAGTTCTTTGTAAATATGTCAGGCATCCCATGTTGATACACCAACAAAATAGGCAACCTCATTCATGGTGTGGTCATGTGAATTTTATCATGTCCACAAGTGGACCCATCATTCTGCACTGCACATCTGCACATGACACCACTTCACTACTATCATGTCAGCAGTTGAAGGCTGTATGAGACCATCTAAACTACTCCAAAGTGGCCACTGTGCTCTTTTGAGGGGATGACTAATACTTTGTCCACTGATATTATCTCATAACAGCATTCTGCATGTATTGTAGACGGTTAAAATGAAGTGCATCTTCTGGGAATTTTTCCCTGCTGTTTTATCATCTACTTTCTGTTGGGGGTTTTACAGCTTTACTTTGGGGTGTCTTTGTGTCGACATACAGATGTGTGCACTATTGCTACTTGCTAAACCTTTATTCTTTAATTTTTCATTTCCCTGTTGACAAGTAACCTTAGAATTTACATATACCCAGACTTTTATTCAGCCACTTAATATTCACAGACTGAAGGTTTTAGATTCTTTACTTCTTCTACATTGATAACTTTGTTAACTATTCCTTTAGATGAACAAATTCTGTACAAATAGACATGTTTGCAATTGCAATCATTACATCATCCAAAAGCAACAATTTTACACTGTTAATGGTACTGTTTTTGCTGTTCATTGTTCCAGTCACATTTATAGTGCAGCACTGGCCACATTTCCAATTCATGAAAAACTGATTGCTTCCCTTCATATGGGGATCATTTTTAGTCCAGTGATAATGAAATCTGGTATTACATTATACACATAAAATGCAGTTTCACCTGTTTTTGCACAATTAATATAATTTTCGATAGCTACAGCAGGGAGATGCCCTGTCTCCGCTGCTTTTTAATTTAGTCCTAGAATATATTCTACAAATGGCAGCAGATAATTCAGAGGGTGTGGAGTTAAAAGGATAAATTAAGATATTAGGGTATGCAGATGATCTAAACATCATTAGCAATAGGAAAGAATCTGTAACAGCAAATGCAAATGCGTTAATCAGGGCTAGTGAAGATGTAGGTCTAAGGATAAGTGAAGAGAAAACTAAATACCTGGTTACTACTAGAATGCCAACAGCAGTAGATCAGGAAATGTTAAGAGTTAGAGACATGCAGTTTGAAAAAGTGAACACATTTAAGTATCTAGGCGTGGACATCACTTCAAGAAATGAGATTGAATCTGAACTGAAGAAGAGATTACGGTTGGGAAATGCATGCTACTTCTCACTGAATAGATTACTTTCATCACAATTATTGTCTAGGAATTTAAAGATTAGAATATACGAAACTATTATTCTACCAGTTATGCTGTATGGGTGTGAGACTTGGTCTCTCACTGTGCAAAATGAAAAGCCGTTTCGAGTATTTGAAAACAAAATTTTGAGGAAAATTTTCGAAGCAAAAAGGGATGACATTAGCGGAGAGTGGCGAAAACTGCATAACGAAGAGCTTCACGAACTCTATTGAAGCCCTGACATAATCAGTATTATTAAATCACGTAGGCTGCGATGGGTGGGTCACGTAGCTCGAATGGATGAGCGTAGGGCAGCGCGCAGTGTACTGTTAGGGCACTTAGAGGGAAAACGTCCTGTGGGAGACCGAGGTGTAGATGGGAGGACAATGTGAAGGCTGATTTAAGGAGCCTAGGTACTGAAGGTGAATGGAAGGAAATAGCCCAAGACAGGGACAGGTGGTGAAAATATGTTGCTGCAGTAATGGACTCTCGAGTCCGGTATGACCAGTGAGTAAGTAAGTAAGTAAGCCACAGTGGAAACACCAATTTGATGAATGTGTTTGATATGTTTTTCAGGGTGTTGGTTTTCTTATAGCAGTGATACACACCTGTTCACTGAAGTGTATTTACATTTCAAAGCCTCAGTTTTATCTAATAACTTTACTATGACATGAATTTTGCTGCTAGTATGTCCAGTTTTGTGTCCAAACCTAAAAAAGCATTTCCTACAAAACTAGTTTCTTTGGTTGGAACTGGGATTTACACAGTTCTAAGTATTCACAGTTTTATGTTTCATATACATGATATCTTTAACAGTCCACAATACTGCAGATGATACTCCTCAAGCTAATGTGAAATTCATGTAATTCTTAGCATCTTGTGGCAACTCTGGCTGAAGTACTCAATGAAGTATGTAAAGGCAGAGTCTAGAGTGTCACTTAAGAGGAAGAGATGTTACATATGGGTGCGATTTTAATATGTTAGTTCTACCATGATGTCTGCACTCATTGTTTGGCTTTTTTATATCATTTTTGTACAAGCACTGTGTACCACATGACCACAGCATTTTGCTCTATGTATCTCACTGCTGACACTCACAAAGAACGTAATAGTATAACCTTCTGAAGGAGGACACTAAGTGCCCAAAATGCTTTGACATATGGGTATAATTGATGAATTGACTCTGATTTATTCTTTCAGCATGGAATTTAGATTAAATTTGATTACTTATGTAGTTTATTCATTGCATACAAAGTCGGGAGATCTTTATTGGTGTGGAAGATAGTAGAAACAATGAGTATACAGATACATATTTTCACAAAATTTAATCTGTTTACATTTAGTGCTTATTTTATGTATCTTTAATGTAGTAATCAAGAATGTATAACATAGATCTTTAATGGTGTGGAGCATGGTAAAAATAATAAGCATACAGATGCATATTTTACAAAAAAGTTAATTTGTTTATATTTAATGTTCACTTTATGTATCCTTAGTGAAGTAGCCAAGAATGCAGAGCACATAAAGAAATTAACCTTCCATTTTATTTCCAGGGAAATACAATAGCTGTTATAGACGTATAAAGATATCTATATGACATTAATCAAAAATACTGATGGAAAAAACATTTGCAACACTAAACAATAATTAATGTAGAGTAAAGAAATATCTGGGCTACATTTGTCTAGGTAACACATTCTTCAATGACTGCTTCACACCATCTGCCATCTGGATCCTTCCTATCAACATCAATTTTTCTGAATTTTGCATATGGGAACTCTCCCTGCAATATATCCTGCATTCCCATAACCTTCCTGGCCTCATCCTTCATAAGTCATTGTCCTTTAGCCACTTGTCCCCTTCCCTGTTCCCATTCCAGCACCACAGTCTACACAGCCATCCATTCCACCAATACACCTACAGTCTTTCTGCTTCTCTCCTTCCCCCCCCCCCCCCCCCCCCCCCCCCCCCGCCCTCCCATCACCACCATTTATGTGTGTTTTCTTTTCTAAAGAAGGCTTTGGCCGATAGCCATAGTGTAAGTGTCTTTTCGTTTTGCCTGTCTGCATCTTAACATGCCATCTTTATGGTGAATAGCAATCCATGTTTTCCATATATTGTTGATATTCCGACTTGGATTTTCTATTGTTTAAATTGGAAGCATCTGGAAGAGAACAACATACTGTGTTTTGTGTGGCAGCAGTGAACAATGAGAATGAACTGCTGGCCTCATAAACACGAGGCTGGATGGCAGTCAAGCCGTTAATGCCTTCTGGAATTTCAAGGACGAGCTGTCAATTGATGCAGCAATAAACCCAAGAAGATTTTATTGAATTAACAAACTGAAAGCAATCTTCATGTGCACAAGCCACTTTGAATTCATTTGCCACCAGTTGCAGTGATTATTTTAACACTGTGGAAGAAAAAATTGAACCTTCTGCTAAACACTCAAAGATAGGTACTATAGATATACTGAAAAAATACAAGGAAACAGGACAGTTGGCCAGTACTTATGTTTAGAAGGCAAAACTCCAGTTTTTCCACCAGAAACATTTAACAATAAAAAAAGTCTGTCTTTTGAATCCGCAAGGTTAGGAAGGAGAAGTATGCCACTCAGACCGTCTACTGTCTCTTAGTCCTTTCTCTTAATGTTTGTTCCCAGTGGCCTCACAACAGGTCTACCTTAGGACTGACTGACACACACCCCTTCTCAATCTTCCCAAACCTATTGCTGCAATCTATTTGAGGAAGAAATTAACAGTTCCAGTTGATTTCTATTGAATATAACAACTAGCACTAATTTAATTTTGATTTCTGAAGATAAGTGGTGGCAAGTTATATGTCTTGTGGTATTTTTACAGTTTTCCTAGTGGGTTCTCCTTTTCATACAGTTTTGATTAAGTTCCTGAAAGTTGACCATTTGAAAATGATTCAGAAAATCATCATGTCCATAGGGACTAGTCATTATCTTGACTATGGTAGAGCATTAAGCCTTAACATAAAGCCCTTAATTATCTTGTTTTCATTGTTTAACCGAAACTTAAAATCCCAAGTATACTTGGAAAACTTAAGAATACACCTTCAAAAAAAAAAAAAAAATAAAAGCCTGCCTGTATCCATTTCAGCACTGGTAGTTAACTGTTCAGCCACCAGAGAGCACCTAATATTAAATTTGTGGCATGGCTGTTGAGTTTCGACTGAGGGGGTTGCCACTAGGTATTGACTTTACTGTGTGCAACTTTGGGTACTCAACAACAAAATGTACATTTTCAGCCTCTCTCATGTATTTTTCTTTAGGGAATGATTTCAAAATAGATGACTGTTATGATCCTGAGTTTGACATTGAATTTAGCTGTCCAGAAAGTGAAAGTGAATGTGATATTACTTTGCTAGAGACTGAAAGTATCAACAGTTCACCGTTGAGTACAAATAACAAATGCTTGCCACTGGTGTGAGGTTAATACATGCACTGTACTTCAGCCAGTTCCTCCAAGATTTATGTCCACAGAAAACGATTGTGAAAAGCATGGTTAGTCAGGATATTTTGGTCGAAGTCCAGTGTACAAGTATACTCAGAATTTTATTATTTGTGAAATTCAAAATATTGTAACTCATTGTTTTGAGTTTTAAATGCTATCTTGATTAATATTCACAGGAAATCATTGTAAAATACATGGTAAGAAATCATAGCTAGACAGAAACTAAAATATGACTTCAAGTTTCAGGATATTTTAATCAAAATCCAGTGCATGAGTATAATCGTGATTTTATTATTTGTGATCTTCAAAATTTCATGTCATTATTTTGAACTTCAAAAGCTATCTTTATATGTCTTTATGTTATGTCATTCATTACAGAATGTTTTCATTAATAAAAACGTATTATTTTTGGATCATAATTTGAAAAGAAAAGAAAAAAGAAACATCATTATGTTAGCGGGTTAATAACCTATGTTGGGATGTGAGCCTCTCCATAATCAGCCAATGGCTTGAGCAGATTTTCCTTGGTGATCTAAATGACCTGTACTGATACCAGTTTATAGAAATAGAGATAATAAAATCACCTCTAATTAAAGACCAACTTCAGACACTCCATTAGTTAAAAATTTTAAAATCTGTTTAGTTTACTGTCTCATTTTTCTCAGCATGGTTTGCTACCTTCCTCTCTATTCTGATCTGTTAAGAGCTTTCTACAGAGAAAGCAATGCATGATCTCACAAATGAATTTGTGGAAAAATTAAACAGAAACTGTCATGTTGGTGTATTTTCAGTCACTTTGCCAAGGCCTTTGAGTGTGTCAGCCATAAAATTCTACTTTGAAGCTAAAAAGTTATGCCATTAGTGGCATCTGTCTTTCATGTATGGAAATTTGTGCTCATAACAAAAATGAAAAGTCAGAATGACATCTATATTGCATGTTTAAAATTAAACTCATAACGGGTGAACGTAAGATGAGGAAAAACATAAGGCCCAATATTGGATCTGCTCTTTTTCCTAACTTACATAAAGTATCTTTCAGCTACTTTAAAGGGATAGTGTGACTCAGTGGCACACGACATAAGAACTTCCATAATTAACAGAATTCTTTCACTCTATGTTATCTTACAGAATTATCCTTTGAGGTAATGCAGCCAAAGTAGAGAAAATATTCTATCAGCAAAAGTGAGCAGTAATAATACTACCCTCCCACCGGAGGTTCATGTCTTCCCTCAGGCATGGGTGTGAGTGTTGTTCTTAGCATAGGTTAGTGTAAGTAGTGTGTAAGTCTAGGGACCGATGACCTCAGCAGTTTAGTCCCTTAACAATTCTGCAGTATATCTTGCAGGTGCCTTTTCAAAGATTATATGGTTTTTACGAGAACAGCGATGATCTCATTTAGGTGTGTTTTCTACTTAAGGGTGTTTGTTGCAATATTAAAAATTAGTCCAGAAGAAATATGATTTACATAGTCTTTATAAAAGACAGAACATTTTCTATATAGGCTATGATTCATTAGCTGAAGTTTAGAGTAGGATTCTATATTTTGGTACAGATACCTTCAGGAACTTCCAGAAAAATAGAATCCTCAAAATTCAAAATAAAATTTAAAACTTTACAAATTGGCAACTTCTGCTTCAAAAAACATGGACAGAACATGTTAGAATTTTGGCAAAGAAGCTATCCTCAGCGTGTTATAGCCTGTGAATCTTTTCACCTGTGTGCAGCACTTCATGCCTAAAAGTAGCCTACTTTGGATATATGTATTCAATCCTCAGTTATGGGCAAATGTTTTGGAGAATAAGTGCTGGGAACATACAAACTATTTTCAAGCTACAGAAAAGAGCTGTACAAATAATAACAAATAGCTGTAACAGGGCACACTGTAAAGATTTATTCAAAAAGCTAGAAATTTGACAGTTCCATGTGAATAAATCTATCAAAACATCATGTATGTAAGAAAAATCTTAATGTGTACACCACAAAAAGCATGTGGTTCCTCTGGCGTAGTGCAGCATATCTTTGACTGTATAATCTTTGGACGATTTTTGTTCTATGTTCTCTCTCCATGTGCAACATGTGTTCAACCATGTTTTGTTCTTCTTGCTTTATGACTAATAAATGCATTTATGATATTTAAAATGTGTTATTATCAACCTACAATACGTGATAATCACAGTGGTGACCCCGACATCATCATCGTATGTTTGTGTGTTATTTTGTGCTTCTCTTCGTCATTAAAAAAATGACTTCATGTGCCACATTGTCTTCGGAACAATGAATCTGCCAGTGTTTTTCAGCACTAGTGCTATGCTTCCTATTAACTGTGCTTGTGACCACGAGAGGTGAAGTGTACCTAATATGCATTTGGTTAAAAGTGAACAACTATCTACGCCCGGCAATGCCAGTGGACACATAACCTTAACTGGCTCAACATGGCCACCATCAAGTGTGACTATGCAGCAATGGCCACTACATGGACAGTGCATGCCACCTTGTGACATCGTGGCTGATAACCCTGTTAAGGATGTTTTGGTTTACCCCTCAGCTATGCAGACTCCTTTGATTTGGTTTGATGTGCTGAAAACGCTCAAGAACTGTGATTCAAACATTCCTATGCATGGGGTTGCACATTCTTATATACCTAGTGTCACAATACCCCTCCCGCATGCCATCTAAGCAATGCCGGTCGCCTCAACCGTGCCAGTTTCCACAGCCGGCACTCCATTTTTACACCACAATCACCTTCTGCCCCCTTTCATAATTGCACCAGCCATTCCACCTGTGCCAGTTACTGGGTCAGCCTCCCTGTGTCTGCATCGTGACTGCCTTCCACCCATGGTTGCAGCGGCACTGGCTGTAACACCCGTGCTGTGTTCATCATCAGGCCTGCAGTTGGGACACACTGTGCCACCTTTTGCACCTGTTCACTCCTGTGCAACTGACCCCCCACGCAGACCTCAGGCCATGCACCATCCACCGCTGCTACACTTCAGGTGTCAGAGGTGTCCTGCTCTGCTCACTCAAATCTTCGTCTGCTGGTGCTGCCTCAACATGTGTTACCCGGCAGGTTTCCTAAGCTGCCTGCTTTGCAAAAAGATAACCCAAAGAGTAGGTTCACATAACTGGATTACCTACTGGATATCCATGGTATTTCGGATGATGATGCACATTTTGTCTGCCTGGTGGGTCATGACCATGCTCATCGAGACCTCATCAATGACCTTCTCTCACTCCCCGCCTCGCACAAATATTTGACGGTGAAAGCACTGCTTATCAAGCACCTTTCTTGCCCCCTGGCAGAGGCTATCCACCACATTATTCACAACAAGCACCTCAATGAGCACACACCTTCGTAGCTTTGGTGGCACCTATGTGTGTTAATTGATGCTCAAGTATTACCTGATGCCATACTTTGGACATTGTCGATGGTCAAAATGCCTTTGGATCTACAGATTCATCTGATGTCTCATGTTGCCGACCCAATCAAGGTTCATTTACGCATGGCTGATTGAGCTTAAGCTATCATTCATCACCGACACTAACTGTTACGCACAACATCTCCATCACTGTCAGTTGGCATGCCTGCACCTTCAGTTCCACGCCTGACCTGCAGAGGCCAGTGTGTTCGCCTCAGCTCCTAAGCTGCCTGCCAGGAGCTGCCACCTAGTGGCTTACACGAGGTACTGCCTGCGTCCTCCAGATGGCAGCCAACCTTGCCCGAACAATAGCCCAAGAGGCCGCCACAATTGACGCAGCCAGCTGCGGCCCGCTCCCACTCCACACCACTTCATCTTCAAGCTTACTTGCTATGCTGGTACCAAGCTGCATACGGGGACACCTCTTGCAACTATCGCACGCCTTGCACCTACCCAAACAATTCCAGCAGGCACATTTAGGTGCTGCCATTCCTCACCGTGCTCCTTCACGGTGCCTACCATCCAACACCGCACCACTCGCTCCAGTGGCACACCTCTATGTCACTGGCTTGTCATCGGGCACCCTCTTTCTCGTGAAACCCTGGCGATGACTTCAGCATTATCCTGGCCAAGCACCTTGGCAATGTGCTTTCCCCTGCTGACCTCGTTTTTATTGCTGCAAATCACTCTCCTATTGCGGTCCTTGGCTCCAGCAAGACGTCACTTTGCCTCTCACCAGTCCACACCTTCCCTTGGACTCTCCATGTCACTGATGTGGATGAACGTGTGATTGAGTTGGACTTCCTACACCATTACGAACTTTCACCTGACCTGCAGGCCGCTGCACTCCGCCACGCATCTGATTCTACTGTTCCGTGCTCAAATGAGTTCAGCTTGACTTCATTCTCCACTTCCTTGGCAATGCTTTACACTTGCGCATCTCTGCTTGAGCGCATTACTACCCTGCTCTCTGACTGTTGGATGCATGATCACAAATCAACGAACTCTGCACCCAGCATGATGCGTTATGCACCTGCATTGCCTCTGCCTCCGCTGAATTGTCACACACATGGTGTACGACACATCGCCTATCTGCAGAACTGCAATGAGGTGACCCAACACACATATCTACTGTGTCTTCTCACCACATTGCTCCTGTGTCGAGCATTCCACCGACTGCTGCCATTTCCACATCACCGCAGGTGAATCTCGAAGTCACACCTATTCATGCTACTTGGGATTCATCGCATTGCATGTCTTCAGTGACATGCCTTCCTTCATCAACTACAGCTGACGCCCCGACCACACCACCCCAACCCAGCGAGGTCAATGATCCCTCTTTGCATTTGGACCTCCTTTTGCCCCCTCACTGGTCTCCCATCATGGGTATCGGCCATCAGAAATGGCATTTGTCATAGGATTCCACCTGTACGTTATAAGGCTAGGTGCCTTAACGCTTCCAAACTTCACGTCCAAAAGAAATAATTCAGGATTTGTTGGCTTCAGGTATGATCCGCCCCTTTGATAGTAGCTGGTCTGCACCTACCCACCTTGTTCCTAGAAAGGACAGCTCATTACGCATGTGTGGGGACTACAGGTTCCTTAATGCTCACACAATATTAAGAACTATACCATTCCTCATATCCAGGGTTTCACGCAATTACTACATGGTTCTAAGTTCTTCTCTGTCTTAGATTGTTTGAAGGGGTACCATCAAACCCCTATGCACCTGCCTGATATTCTGAAGATGGCCATCATCACACCTTTTGACCTATTTGAATACTGTTACATGCCTTATGGATTGAAAAATGTTGCGCAGACATGGCTTCGGTTCATTAATTCCACTTTGCTACCCCTGCCATTTGCTTACACTTACGTAGATGACATACTGATCTTTGCCCCCTCTGCTGAGGAGCATCAAGTCCACATCAATGCAGTCCATTCGGCCCTAGCTGCCAATGGCATGGTGATCAACCATGATAAATTTCAACTCTGTTCCACATCAGTTACATTCCTAGACCATACTGTCTCTGCTGACGACCTCTGACTGACGGATTCTCCTATCAAATCTACACTTGATCTCACACTTCCTGAAGATTATGCTCAACTCCATTGTTTTCTGGGTAAGGCAAAATTTTCACTGCCACCATATACCTCAGGCTGCCTCTATCCAATTGGCCCTCACTGACGCCCTCTCTGGCAGAAACACTACGGGGAAACAGAAGTTGGACTGGACCAAACCCATTGCTCAACGCATTTGGTAATCTTCAATCTGCCCTCGCCAAAGTCATCACAATCGCCCACCCCTACCCTGAGGTCCATGTTTCGACCATGACTGATGCCAGGGACTCAGACGTTGGTGCTGTTTTACAACATCATACCGCCAACTCCACCCAACTGCTGTTCTTCTTTTCCAAGAAACTGACTAAGAGATAGTGTAAGTGTGTAAGTGGTTGGCTTTCGACCATGAGCTTCTCGCAGTGTATGAGGTGATTAAACACTTCCATTCCATAGTGACCTCGAGGGGCAACCTTCATGATCTACTCAGATCACAAGCCTCTCATGGACGCTATTTGTAACCTGGCTAAGGACCTTCCATCAAGATGTTTCCGCCACATGGACTGTATCTGTCAGCACTCTTCCGACACTTGCTATATTCATGGCATGGAGAATGTTGTGACAGACTACCTATTTCACATCTGTGTGCTAACCACTCCATTCAACTAGGATGAGCTTGCCCAACTTCAGACTGAAGACATCGATATACAGTGATTAGGCTCGGACAATGAGTCATCGCTCGCTGTTCAACCTCATGTCCTGCAAGGGTTGAAAACCCCGGTCCTTTGTGACCTCTACGGGCACTCCTCACCCCTTGGTATCCTCCACTCTTTGGCCTGGGGACTTTGATGCTTTGCACAAGTTGACCCAACCTGGAATGTGGGTCACGACAAGGCTGGTTACTGAACCCTTCATCTGGCCCAACATGAAGCATGACTGTTGTACTTCCGTGTGTGCGTCCCATGCCAGTGTAGCAAGCTCGACAGGCATGCTCAACCTCCATTAGGCAAGGTCAATGTTCCAAGAGGTTGCCTTCGGCACGTCCACTTCCGAGGAGTACAGATACGTATTATCAATCATCAACCGCATAACCCGCTGGGTTGAGGCAGTCCCTCTCATCGACATTACAGCCGAGACCTCACTCACTCTTTCGTATCCAAGTGGGTCGTGAGGTTCAGCTGTCCTCTTTCCCTCATGACTGACCAGAGATGACAGTTCAAATCTGTGCTCTTTGCTTGACTGTGTGAGCTCTGTGGTGTCGCTAAATTCCACACCACGACCTACCACTCACAGGCGAATGGCCTGGTCGAATGGTGGCACAAAACCCTCAAGGCTGTGCTTATGTGCCATGGTGGGTTATGGCCCAAGGCCCTTCCTTGGGTCTTGCTTGCCATCTGCTCGGCCCATAAAGAGGACTTGAATGCTTTGCTGGCTGAGACTCTGTACGGAGAACACTTCCTCCTCCCAGCAGAGTTCATGGAGGATGCACCTTCAGCTGATACTACAGATCTTCCAGCCCTTGTTGAACAGGTTCATGCACATGTTGCCCTCCTGTGCACCCTCCTGCCATGCCCACATTCCACACCACCAGTGTTCGTCCACAAGGACCTTGCATCATGTGCATTTGTGATGCTGCGTGATGACTCCTTGTGGCCTTGAAACCACCTTATTCAAGCCCTCACCACATGTTGTGTTGCGACATGAATACATTCATAATTCATCTAAATGGACAACCACAGACAGTGTCCGTTAACTACTTGAAACTGGTGTTGTCCCTCTGTGACCTGCATTCTGAGGCTCCCAAACTGCCTGACGTCACTGTCGCTCCACCTCCCGACATCACACCCCTGACATCGAGCGACGTTCTGCCACCTATGCAGCAGTTGGCCGCACAGCACTATTGTAGCGTGGTTTCTGACATGCCTACTTCTCATGCTGGCCGCTGTCTTCAACCACCATGCTGGCATGATGATTATGAGTTCAAGTGAGGAAGCTTCCCTCTGCTGTGCTCTGCACTGGCAGTTTTGTTCTATATTCTCTCTTGGTGCACAACTTATGTTCGGGCATGTTTTGTTCTTCTTGCTTCATGACTAATAAAAGCATTTATGATATTTAAAGTGTGTTATTACTGACTATTATATGTGATAACCACAAGCACAATACATTACCATGGAACCAAATCCAGGCAGTATTTACATCTAAACAGGAGAAATAAATCAGAAAATAAAAACAGTCTATTATACTGTGGTATAATATTGTACAACAGACTGCTACAAGAAATAAAAGATGCAAATGATCCACACACCTTTAGCCAAAGCCTGAAAAAGTATTTACTAAATAATAGCTACTACACTGCAATTGAATATTTAAAATAATTGTAGATTGTAACTTAATGTTCACAAACATTGCGCTATGTAACAATTTTGTGATATGATTAGAAAAGTAGAACTAACTAAAATACTATAAGAGGAATGTTTATATTAATAATAAATATTGTACAAACATGTGACAACATCCATACAATGTACATTGTTCTATGGATGAAAAATAAATAAATAAATCAATGCTTATCTAGATTCAAGTCTTTAAGTTTCCTGGTAATTGCATGACTAGTAGCAGTGCTATAGTAAACAGACATCTATTCTAATAGCGCATATATAACTGTTGCTCTGTTGTAAGTATATGAGCAGCCATATGGATATTAAATAGCAGCAGGAAATAAGCAGTGATATTGATTGATTGATTGATTGATTGATTTCTTTATTAATCCATGTAACAATTTACATTGTGTGGATTTCGTCAGCAAAATCATATACAATACAATATACCTACAATTATACATATAAAATTTGTATTTACACACATTTTTGAGGTATCTTAAATTAGTTTTATATCCTTGTGTAATTTGTAATTTTCTTATAGTACTGTACAATTTTGATTTCATATTATAATTATTTCCTCATGTATTACAATGCAGGCTACTTTAATTACACTACATGTTTTAATTCAGATAGTCCATTACTGCGTAATAACTTTTATTTAATAAAAAAAATTTAGTTTTGTTTTGAACTGTCCGATTGTGCCAATATCTTTTATTTTTTGGGGTAATTTATTATATAATTTAACAGCATTGTACAACAAGCTCTGCTGAGTTTTAACTTTATTTTTCCTCTCTAGATGCAGATTGTATTGGTTTCTAGTTTCATAGCTGTGTACTAAAGAATTTTTCATGTAGCAGTCAATATTTTTTTTTACATACATAACACTTTGAAAAATGTATTCACAGGGGACAGTAAGGATTTCCAGCTTTTGGAAATGTTCAAGGCAGTGAGCCCTACTGCCACTCTTGGTTATTATACGAATTGCTCTTTTCTGTAATTTGAAAACTATTTGAATATTTTTACTGTTGACTCCCCAAAATATTATTCCATAGGTAATAACAGAGTGGATATAAGAAAAATATACAGATCTGACACATGTAGTATCACAAACTGCAGTCAGAATTCTCAGAGCATAGCATGCTGTAGCGATTCTGTTACTAAGTATTTTAATATGTTCTTCCCACTTTAACTGACTGTCAACATGCATACCAAGAAATTTTGTGTAGTCTACACATTCTATAGTTTCATTGTTTAACTTAAAGTTGTTATAGTGTGGTTTTTTGCAGACATAGAAGTTAACAGCATTTGTTTTTTTTAAGATTTAGTGTTAGTTTATTATTGGATGCCCACTCACATACACTGTTTAGTGTTTGTTTGGCTTTTTCTTTTAGTGCATCTGGTGATTTGTCACTGATTAGAACATTTGAGTCATCTGCAAACAATATTGTTTGCCCATGCTTAATGCTCTGTGGGAAGTCGTTTATGTAAATGAGGAATAGTACTGGGCCAAGGACACTACCCTGTGGGACACCTATATTTACATAATTTGGGTCTGAAGTATACTTTACAATATAGTTTGAGCAACTTGAAATATGTGAGATTTCAGTTATCTGTCTTCTATTTTTTAGGTATGACTGGAACCATTTGTTCACAAGTCCCCTTATTCCAAGTTCATCTAACTTATTTAACAATATGTTGTGGTCTACTGTATCAAACGCTTTAGTTAGATCAAGAAATATACCAGTTGTGTAGTTCCCTTTATCTAATGCTTCTAGAATGTGTTTTGTGAGGTGTGCTGTTGCTGATTCTGTGCTTTTCCCTGATCGAAATCCAAACAGACAATAAGTTGTATTTATTTAAATAATTCATTAGCCTATCTTTCATAATAGTTTCTAATATTTTTGCAAAGCATGATAGTAGAGAAATTGGCCTATAATTTTCAATTATTCCTGCATCACCTTTTTTGAAGAGAGGTAGTAATTTCGCATATTTTAAATAGTCTGGAAAGTAGCCCTGCTTGAAAGATTGATCTATAATATCAACTAAAGGTGGAAGTAGGCTCTTGATACAGTCCTTAATTATAAAAATGGGGACTTCATCCAGACCAGCTGAGTTTTTGTTTCTCAGTTTGCTGACTGCTTTATAGACTTCTTCCTGTGTTGTAGGGAATAACACCATTGAGTGTGATACACCATTATTTGGCTTTTTGACCTGAGGGGCTGTTAGAAAATTTTCCTGTAATTTTATTCCTGTTGTTGTTGTTGTGGTCTTCAGTCCTGAGACTGGTTTGATGCAGCTCTCCATGCTACTCTATCCTGTGCAAGCTTCTTCATCTCCCAGTATCTACTGCAACCTACATCCTTCTGAAACTGCTTAGTGTATTCATCTCTTGGTCTCCCTCTACGATTTTTACCCTCCACACTGCCCTCCAATGCTAAATTTGTGATCCCTTGATGCCTCAAAACATGTCCTACCAACCGATCCCTTCTTCTAGTCAAGTTGTGCCACAAACTTCTCTTCTCCCCAATCCTATTCAATACCTCCTCATTAGTTACGTGTTCTACCCACCTTATCTTCAGCATTCTTCTGTAGCACCACATTTCGAAAGCTTCTATTCTCTTCTTGTCCAAACTAGTTATCGTCCATGTTTCACTTCCATACATGGCTACACTCCATACAAATACTTTCAGAAACGACATCCTGACACTTAAATCTATACTCGATGTTAACAAATTCCTCTTCTTGAGAAACGCTTTCCTTGCCATTGCCAGTCTACATTTTATATCCTCTCTACTTCGACCATCATCGGTTATTTTACTCCCTAAATAGCAAAACTCCTTTACTACTTTAAGTGTCTCATTTCCTAATCTAATTCCCTCAGCATCACCCGACTTAATTTGACTACATTCCATTATCCTCGTTTTACTTTTGTTGATGTTCATCTTATATCCTCCTTTCAAGACACTGTCCATTCCGTTCAACTGCTCTTCCAAGTCCTTTGCTGTCTCTGACAGAATTACAATGTCATCGGCGAACCTCAAAGTTTTTACTTCTTCTCCATGAATTTTAATACCTACTCCGAATTTTTCTTTTGTTTCCTTTACTGCTTGCTCAATATACAAATTGAATAACATCGGGGAGAGGCTAAACCCTGTCTTACTCCTTTCCCAACCACTGCTTCCCTTTCATGCCCCTCGACTTTTATAACTGCCGTCTGGTTTCTGTACAAATTGTAAATAGCCTTTCGCTCCCTGTATTTTACCCCTGCCACCTTCAGAATTTGAAAGAGAGTATTCCAGTTAACATTATTCCTATGCCACTAAAATAATCATTTATATAGTTTGCCAAATATATTGGGTCTTTTATTAGAGTCCCTTCCTCTTTGATTTTCAAGTTTGACAGATTCAATTTCCTGGTACCAGTTTCCTGCTTCACAATCTTCCATACTGCCTTATTTTTGTTTTCAGCAGAGTGCACTATTTTGGAGTTATGAGCTCTCTTTGCTGCGAGCAGTATTTTCCTATATGTTTTCCTATATCTTTTATAAAAGAGTGAGAAAGCAGGATTAGTTTGGCTGTGTTTAATAGAGCTCAGGTACTTTAGTGTTTCAGATGATTTTTTGATTCCTTTTGTGACCCACTTGCTTTTTCCTGCTGTTGATAATGGACATAATACTTTAGGAAATGTTTCTTCAAAATTTAATTTGAACAATGTCATGAAATTTTTGAATTTTTCATTTGCATCTACCTCTGAGTATACTGAGTCGCATTTTTGTCCTGCTTTCTGTTTGGCAAACTCACATCTCTTTTTTTTAGAAAAAATTCGTCTGTAAATATGCATTTTCTTTGTTTCTTCTGGAGCCACTTTTATATTAATGATTTGAGCTGAGTGATCAGATAGTCCTAGCTCTGCTACCACCACCTCACAGTTATCTTTGCCTAAATCTGTTAATACCTGATCAACAGCTGTCTTTGAGTATTTTGTTATTCTGGTTGCACTGTTAACCATTGGAACTAAATTGAAACTTTGAGCAAGACTTTGTAATGAGTCCCATGTAGAATCAGGATTCAGTTTATCCACATTTAGGTCTCCACATATGAGAATGTGGTTCTTTGGAGTGGATATCTTGTTAAGAACATGATTAAGTTTGGAGTAAAAGATATTGAAGTCTCCACTAGGAGATCTGTATATACATAAGATAATCAAATTCCTACACCTGTATTGGTCCCTGATTTCAACTGCTGCCAGTTCAAAATGTTGCTCTTCACTGATTACACATAAATCGCTTCTGGTCTTATACTGATAATTTTGTTTTACATAAATACAACACCCTCCACACTTCATAGAAGTCCTACAGTATGCACACGCTAAATTATAAGACTGCAAGACTAACTGATTAATTTCAGCCTCTTTGCACCAATGCTCAGTGAGACAAACAACTGAAGGAGCTACAGATTTTTCAGAGCAGTATCCTTCCATTTAATGTTACTATATAAAATTTAGTATTGATGAGAACAAATAATTTATAGAAGTTTAACACCAATTAAATACTTATGCACATACCAACAGTTGTTTTACCTTCTATGTATATGCCTAACTTAGTCTATGTCTTTGAACAATTTGAGGGTTCATATTTTGTGTATTACTTTAGAACTATAACTACCTATGTAAATGTTTGTAACTTGACTTGTGTTTCAGGCCATATTTACAAACTAAACTCAGTTAATTCCCCCATTCTTGAACCTTGCTCAGTTAGTTGACTTCCAGTTGACAATGAAATTTAATAAGTCTTTCAATGTACCAATAATTTCAATGAGGAAATTGAGAATAATATTCATTGTTTCTTATTATTATCACCGTGAAGCTTAAATGAGCTCTGCGTGGTACATGAGTTCTTACAGAAGAGAACTAACTGAAAAATCATCACATTAAAATTACTTTCAGTTAAAGTCATCATAACATCTTCTTTTGCCTATTCTTTCAAAGTTTGCATCTGGCCACCTGTCAGCAAGGTGGAACCTGCAGCCCACACTGGTTGTCCAATCCGGGCATGTGAGAACCACCAGATACAGACCACTGCCCCTTGATTTAAGGAAACTGTGGAACTCACAGCATAATGGAATCAACATTAATAATAATAAATCATTGGAATTTAGGATTTCATATCTCATTCAGTAAAAGTGGAACCCTAATAAGATTATGATCGAAGCATATGAAATGAATTAAAATTTGTGCTGTAGCCGGGACTCGAACCCGGGTCTGCTTGCTAGGCAGAAATGCTAACCATTACACCACTGCAGTATGATGGTCAACATTGCTGCATGAACTACCTAAGCTGAGTGCATTTCTACCTAGCAAGCAAGAAGACCCAATTGCAGCACAAATTTTAATTCATTTTGTCTGCTTTGGTTATTATCATAGATAATAAAAAGAGACTTAAATGTCTCAGGGGAACACTTAATTATAAGACCTAATAAGATTGCTTTGTTGTCTGCCTGTTAAGACCCATTTTCTCCAGGAACAATTAGAGGTATCAAGTCCAAATTTATTTCAAGTTCTAAGGTCTGTGATCCCTTGGTGATGCCAAACATTTAAGTTTCTAAGTCAGTGTAGTCAAAAGATATGGCCATTTATGTAATGTAGTTTGGTACTTGCACATCCACTCATTAGAACCTATACATGAATGATCTATATACATAATTAAGTTGGATTCCTCAGAATGTGAGTCCTACTTGCACTTGTCCATTTGCGTATGTATATTGTAGGAAAGTTCTTCTAGAATGCAGATACTTTTAGATTAAAGGAGACCACTCACCAAAAAGTGTCGATAGGCAAGAACAAAAGAAAGAAAACTCTAAGGTTTTTGGAGTCACCCTTCTAGAAACTAGAATGAAACACACACGCACACACACACACACACACACACACACACACACACACACACACACACACACACACACACCTGTCACCCTAAATGATGCTAAGGGTTCATATCCTTACAAAGTCCACCTTCATGTAGGATCAGTGGAACAAATTAATGATTAATCATTTGTCAATTGCAGTCTTGTTTCATGAACCACCAGGAGTGTATATTATTTGTGTATTATATTACTAACTTCTAAGTAGAAAGGACTTAGTTACTTAGATGTTTTGTGCGTCCTTTGTAGTTTAAATTTTAAATACCTGGCATTTGGTGTATTTAAGAGGCAAAATTTTCATGTTTTAGTAACTTTGTATTGTAGATGTATGCCATCTGTATCACCACTATCATTTGATAAAATTATTTAATTGAAAAGATAAAAAATCTACTCACCAAGCAGCTGCAGAACACACACATAAAAGACTGTTCTGATTGGCAAGCTTTTAGAGTCAATGGCACCTTCTTCAGGCAGAAGGGTTGAATGGGAAGAAGAAGAGTGAAGGAAAAGAATTGGAGAGGTCTATGGAAAGGGGTAGATTTTGGAAAAGTCACACAGAACCTCAGATCAGAGGAGAGTTACTGTACGGGATGAGAAGGCAAGACTGATTGTTGGGAATTGCATTGGATGAGATTTGAAAACCTGAGAGCTTAAAGGTGGAAGACAGGCTAATATGCAAGATGGAGATTACTACTAAAACATCACACACAAGTTAATAAGAGTGAGAAGCTGATTGAATTATACGTAACAGAGGTGGTCGGCGGTGTTGAAAAAAAGACGGGAAAGACAATGAAAGGTGTAGAAAACTAAAATGAAGTGAAGGAAAAGTAGCTACAGTGAAGAGAAGCTGAGACAGAAGAAATTAACATAAACTAATGGCAGGTGGGTGGCAAAATCCAAGCACATGTTGTAGTGCAAGTTCCCACTTGTGGAGTTCTGAGAAACTGGTGTCTGGGGAAGAATCCAGATGGCGCATGTGGTGAAACAGGTGCCGAGGTCACGAGTGTCATGTTGTAGAGCCTGCTCTGCAACATGATATTGCAAGTTGCCAGTATATACCTTCTGCCTATGCCTATTCATCCTAATTGATAATTTAGTGGTAGTCATGCCAATGTAGAAGGCTGAATAGTGTTTATATAATAGCTGGTATATGATGTGTCGTTTCACTTGTGGCTCTTCCTTTGATACTATATGTTTTGCCAGTTATAGGGCTATTATAAGTGGTGGTTGTAGGGTCCAAAGGCCAAGTCTTGCAGCGGGGACAGTCACAGTGGTAGGAGCCATAGGGTAGGGAGATGGGTGCAGAAGGAGCATAGGGTCTGACAGGAATATTGTGGAGATTGGGAGGCCAGTGGAAAGCTATTCTAGGTGTGATGGGCAAAATTTCAGACAGAATTGATCTCATTTCAGAGCATTATTTTAGGAAGTCACAGCCCTGTTGATGTAGCTGATTAACATATTCCAGATCAGGATCATACTGAGTCACCAATGGTGTGCTCTGAAGCTGTTGTGTGGAGGGATCAGCAGTACCAGGATTGGATGTCATGGCCTGGGAAACCTGCTTTTTAACTAGGCTGGTGGGGTAATTACATGCAGTCAAGGCTGAGGTGAGAATGGTGGTGTATTGCTGTAAAGAGTCTGCATTTCAACAAATTTATTTGCCTCAGATGGCAAGGCTGTATGGGAGGGAAAGTTTGACATGGAAAGGATGGCAACAGTCAAAATTTAAGTACTTTTGTTTGTTGGTAGGTTTAATGTGGGCAGAAGTGTGTAGGTGACCTTTGGTGAGGATGAGATCAATGTCAAGGAAAGTGGCATGGGATTTGGAATAGGACTGTGTGAAATTTAATTGGGAAAAAGATATTAAGAGATTCCAGGAATTTTAGCAGGTCAGCCTCACCATGAGTCCATATGGTAAAGATGTGATCAGCATGTCTAAACCAGGGGCTGAAGACTTATGGATCCCAGGAAAGTCCCCTCCAAGTGACCCATTAAACGTTTGGCATAGGAAGGAGCCATCCTGATTCCCAATGCCATACCCCTGATCAGTTTATATGTCTGCCCCTCAAAGGTGAAGTGGCTGTTGGTAAGTACAAAATTGATTAAGTTGAGTAGGAAGGATTTCATAGGTTTGGAATCAGGTGGACACTGACTGAGGAAATGTTCAGCAGCAGCCTGACATGTACATGGGGGATGCTGGTATAGAGGGAGATGACATCAGTGGTGATAAGAGCAAGGTGTGTGGTGGGAGTGGGTCGGGCATGGATTTCAGATGATCTAGGAAATGGTTGGTACCTTTGATGTAGGATGAGAGTTTTTATAGTACATGTTGTAAGCAACTATAGGATGGCCTGGATGATTGGGTTTGTGGATCTTAAGAAGAAGGTAAAAGATGGGCATGCTTGGTTTGGGTGGGGTGAGAAGTTCTATGGATTGAGGTGTTAGTCCTTGTGAGAAGCCTGAGGTTTTAAGGACAGACAGCATGTCAGTTTGAATCACAGGGATGGAATCTTGAGAAAGGGTTGTGAGGCAATGCTGGATGTGAGGAATTCTTGGAAGGTTTGTATGGGATGATTTTGAGGCAGTGATGGTGGATCAAGTTCGGATCAAGGTCTGAACTGTTCAAGGCAGGTTCAATTTCAGGTTTGCTGTTGGAAAGGTTTCGGGGCTGGGTTGCAAAGTGATATTTCCAATAGCTATTACAGGTGATGGAAAGGAGGTCCTTCACCAAAGCAGCATGATAAAATGCAGGTTTAGGGCTGAAAGTGATGCCCTTAGATGATACAGATAATTCAGGAGGAGAGAGTGCTTTAGGTGAGAGGTTAAGGACACTGCACTGTTATGACTAGTTCTCAGGATTATGGGTTATTCTTGGTCTGGGAGGCAGTGATGGAGGCTGTGGGATGTTAAGGAGGGAGGTTTGTTTTGAACAATCAGTGTCAATTGTAGAGAGCCTACTCAGGCACCAGCTTTCATTTGTGAACCATCAGGTGAGTAGATCATTTGTGTCTGCAAATAAGGAGTGAACTCATGTCAGTGACAGGGTCAGTGATTTCTTGAAGCTTGTGTTTGTGTTTTAACAAGTTTGGTAGTGCAAAATTCTTGTCTGAAAGACAACACGGCATGTTTTTACCTGTTGATTTCATTCGAATTTAGTAATAGGATGGATGTCCAGCCCCGGTAGCAGTTAATGATACAGAATTACCTCTTTCAACAGTTTGTGTGGGCCATTGAACACATAATTGTCTCTGGTTACTTTTACCATAGCACAGCGCAAAAAAACCCTGTTTAACCTGTCTCAGCTATCCACTTTGTGTGCCGTCCTTTCAGCAGGGCTTTTGTTATCCATTTGATCACCAGTATTTCACTTAACCTATTTCAGTTGCTACTTTATTGGCTGTCCTTTCAACAGAGCTTTTGCCATCCTTATTATTATCACTATTTCACCTCACCAGCATCACACCTGAAAAGTGTAGAGAAAATTCCACATATTAATGGCTGTTTTATTCTTATCTATAGCAAAGCTTTAACATGAAACCTATTTGGCAAAACATAATTTTAATACAGCAAATTATACAAGTACTGGACAGTGCTTTAATTTCTGATACAGCCTTCAGAAATAAATTTTCAACAAATGTTGCTGTCAGAAATAAGTTTTAGAAGAAATGGTTACTTATCCTGTAATAGATTGTGTTTCTTTATTTGAACAGTTGTGATTGTATTGCAATTAAGACAGTACATACTTTTTATAATGTTGGCATATAGTTAAAAATTTGAAACATCAGTACGCATTGTTCATTAAATGATGCCAGTATTCTATTATTTTGAAACTCAATCCAAAAGTGTGAGTTATCAACCTCAACAGCTAATTGTATAACCAGATTCTCATTCCTTTGATTTGCATGAGTAATCTTCTATTTATTATTACTTTACTTTTCTCAGCATTACTTAGAATACATATAAATAAAATAGGACAACTTATTTGAAAATACATGATGTCATTCAGTCATTAGATCTTGAAATATTAAATATCCCATATTCAATATACCCTTCAACTCACATAAATCTCCATTACATATAGCTCTCTAAAACTCAGTATCATCCTCCGTTCACTTAGATACCACTTCGGCATCTATTTCTCCTTAATAATTTCAATAAATACACAAAAATGCTTCTACACTCCACAATTTCTCTACCCATAATTACTCTATTATATAAAACATCCCTACACTTCTTATTATTCATATAAGCAAGTAGCTCTTCATCTATATGCAATTTTCATGTTTTTCCAATTTGTCACAACCATCAGTTGCTATCTTTTTTACTTTCATTACTGCTCCTCTGCATTTTCGTGACTCATGAAAGAAATTTACAAATTTATATAATTCTCTACTGATACTAATAAGCTTTCCTCAAAATTTTGGTAGATGTTTCCTTCAGATCTGCCATTTACCTCTATTCTTTCTGGCACTACTGTTCTTATAGTCTGATTTTGAACAACTACACAAATTATGGACTCTTTGCTATCTCAATTACAAACTTAACATTGACTTCATGATAGTATGATGAAGGTACCACATGTTTTGCTAAACTGTTCACAAATGAAATCTTTGGACAACCATTGCTTAGTCTACTTAATAATTTCCACAATTTTCTTAAATCTGAGGATAGGAAAGTTGGGAAAGGAGTGAAAGCTAAAACAGGAAGTAAAATCTCACCCAGCTGGGATAGTACCAGTTGTCACCTGCTATACCACCAAAAGAGTTGCTGATTCCCTATGACTATTCTGAATCTACTTCATCAGCTGTGTCACCACTATCTTAATGTGGATAGTACCTTTTTTACATTTTCTTCATGTTGCACTCCTTACATTAGTT
Organism: Schistocerca cancellata; assembly: GCF_023864275.1. NCBI lineage: Eukaryota > Metazoa > Arthropoda > Insecta > Orthoptera > Acrididae > Schistocerca > Schistocerca cancellata. The sequence goes on along the minus strand of NC_064626.1, from coordinate 1,136,554,237 downwards.
TCATTCCTATTTCTGCAACCTATTGGCTTTTCTCTGCTATCCCGCATGAATCAGTTGATAGTCTTGATAATGTATCAGGTAATACATTGGTTTTACTGGGTTTGTATAGCACTTCAAAGTCATAGTCTTGTAACACCAGTGCCCACCTTGTTAATCAACTCTGCCTCAGTTTTCTGGTGGTTAAAAATGCCAGGGCTTTGTGGCCAGTAACTACCTTCACATGTCCTCCTGCCAAATAGTAACTGCTTTGTTTGAAGCCCCATAGAATTGCTAGTGCTTCCCATTCAGTAATAGAATATTTCCTTTCTCATGCATTTAAACCTCTGCTACCAATGGCTAGGGTTTTCACCACTTTGGTTTCCCTATCTTTCTCCACTTGATACAGCTGCATGCCAAATCCATAATCTGATCTATCTGCACCTAAACAGAAGCCTTTAGTAAAATCAAGATGGTACAGTATCACCATTCTACACAAGGTTTCCTTAATCTTTTCAAATTCCTCTTGGCATTCTTTGCCCCAGTGCCAGGTCATCTTTGCCTTTGTTAGCTTCCTCAAGGTTGAGGCACTGAGTACAGGATCCTTGATGAATTTTCTATAGAATTAACGGACACCAAAAAACGCCCTGCATTGCTTCTTACTATTTGGCATAGGAAATTGCCTAATAGCTCCCAACTTACTCAGATCTGGGTAAATACCTTCATCTTAAATTATGTGACCTAGGAATTTTATTTGTGATTTATCAGATTCTGTTTATCCAGATTTGCCAGCACCCCTGTCTTCTCAAATTCTTCTAGGGTTACATCTAGTTTCTGCAAATGTTCATCCCATGACTTGCTTGCAGTTGGTATATCATTCATGACAGTGAATTTCTTAAGTAAGTCTTCACCTATAATCCAGTGCTCTGATAAACTCGAAGATGGACATAGTAAGGCCAAATGGCAGAACCTAGAAATGGTAACTCTTGCTGGCATATGTAAAGGCAGTCTATCGGCAAGATTCTGGGGCAAGAGGTATTTGCCAATATCCAACAGTGAAGTCAGTAGTACTACAGAATATTTTTACTCACTGACATTTTTGAATCAATTCTTCTATTATCTCTGCTCTGTCCCACACTAATTCAAAGGTTCTGTTCACTATGCATGCATCCAACACCATCCTTACTGTACCAACCTTTTTATCCACTACAAAAGGGGGACTGTTATACTGACTTTTGGATCTTTTTATAAACCCAAGGTCCATCATCCTCTGTACTTCTTCTTCAACTGCTTCCCTTTTTTCCTGGGGAGTAGAATATTGTTTAATATTGAATGGCTCATGGTCCTCAATCTTCAGTCCTCTCATGACATCTGGCTTCTGAGGGAAAACATTACAATGCTTTTGTAATACTGTAGCTAATTTACTCCAAACCTCTTCATCCAAGTATGTCATCCCTTCCACTTTCTTGCCTATCGTATCTTTCCTATGTAGATCTTTTTGCACCAACCCCTCATAGATATCAGCACACCTTCTTCCTCCAGCTCTTTATCTTGTTCTACTGTGGACTCCCTTTCAGAACATAAGCTCACCCACTTAAATCCTTCCTCTTCTTCTGCTTCATCTTCTTCCATAAAAGCTAACTTCATATTTTCTTTTTTTCTCCATTTTACTTCAACAGTGCCCTCATCAAAACTTAGGAGTGCTTCCACTTCATTCAACCTGTCTATACCCAAGACAACTGACATGTTAATATCGTGCACTACTAAAATGGTTGCCTCATATTCTTCTCCCTCTACTTTAAAGGTAACCAACACTTGCTCTTTAATGGGTTTGCAATTGGCACCTACAATCTTCACACTTCTCACACCATTCCTGGAAAACTTAATAAACTGATATTTGCATTCAGTATTTGTTCATATTGCTTCTGGGTTAGAGGACATGCTTCACTTTCTGTGTCTACTAGGGCATCAATATTCATTTTGATTTCACCCATAGGCAATATGGGTTCTTTGGACATTTGCTCATTTTTCTCCATTAGATCATCTAGTAGGTTTCATTCCCAACCAGGCTGCATCTAGAGTGCTGTTCAGTTTTCTGTACTCCAAACATCTTCAATTTTTACCTCATGATCTAGTTGTCTGTCTTCTCTCCTCCCAAAATTTCTTGAATCATCTTGTCTCCAGTGATCATTGCGAAATTGACAGCCATTACCATGGTTCCTGTATCCATGACCACTACCCCTTCCCTGAAACTTACTGGGATGTTAAATTGATTTCATTGGTTTTATCTGTTTGTTTGGTTGTTTTTCTGTAATTGAATGGATTGTAACTGCTCCAATACGTCCATTAATGTATCTCCATTCTTAATCAGGCTCCCAGACAGGTTTTCTTGCATACTTTGGCTCAACTGCTCCTTATTGCAGATATCATTATGTCATCATTTAATGGTTGCTCCAACATCTTGTTCAGCTCCCATAAATGCTCAGCAAATTCCCTAAAGGTATGCCTCTGTGTATGAAGAGATATTTGATGTAGTAAATCTTCGAACACTGCCCACCGATGACTCTTGGGACAGTACTTCTTCAGGAATTCTCCCTCAAATTTGTCATAATTACTAACTTCTTCTTTCTTCTTAACCCCTCAAGTGAAAGCTTCATCCTTAATTCCACCTATCTGCTAACTGAATTTAATCTTCATCTCTAAAATGTACTGGGAAAACCCTTCTTAATCACTCAGTAAATATCCTTGGGTGCAATGTCCCCTTTGATTTATACTTCAACCCTTAGTTAGTTTGATTATGCCTGTTATCACTGTTTACCTGTGTAATAGTACCTTCTATCACCATCTTCTTACTGATCTCTTCAGTTTTATCCTCCAGATGGTGAATGTCGTCCTGCAACTGCTTAATATTATCTTCAACTTTATAATTGCCTTCTTTCCTCTACACTTCTACTCCCTTTTTAAATTTATTGCCAGATCCTTTTTGTCTGTTTTCTAGCTCATCAATGACCATATGACATTGTTGTAGCATCTGTTTTACTTCTCTGATCTTTTGATCATGATGTGTCTGTACTTCTTGGATCTTCTCCTGTAATTCAATTTTAACTCCCTTAATACCTTGCTCCACCTTTCCTGCTATCTCTTCTCTCATCTTGCTCATATTTTTGTTGAGTTGATCTATGTCAGGTGCATTTTGCTATCTCTTTCATCTAAGCCCCTTTTCACTTTTTCATTAAATTCCTGTAACCCTCTCCTCAGGTCTCCCTGTTCTCACAATTTCTGCTCTATGTTATCTTTGGTTTCTTTATTTTCCTGTGCTCCCTTCTCTTCACTTTCTCCTAACATCTTCTCCATGATGTCTTTCTTTCCTCATGGCCTCTTATCTTCTTTCTCATGACCCCTCTCTTCTCTTTCTTCTGATGTCCTTGTGTTTTCTTGTAATATTCTTGTGTTTTCTTGAGAAATCTGGATCATAAATCTCTTCAATATTGATTGTAAATGTTCCTCATTCAGATCTGGCTTAAGTCATGCTGGTTTCATTGGTGTTTTAGGGAATCACATAAACATACCATCATTTGACCATGGAACAGACTCCCATATGTATGACATAGTAATAAGCAATCCCAGCACAGAGAAACAACTGAAAGAGTTGAAAACAAATCAGTCACAAGGTCCAGGTAGGATCCCATTTCAATTGTTCAGAGAATGCTCAACAGCATTGGCCACTTACTTAGCTTGCATTTATCAGAATCTCTCACCCAGCACAAAGTTCCAAGTGACTGAAATAAAGTGCAGGTGACTCCTGTATATAAGAAGGGCAAACAAACAGGGTTGCAAAATACAGACCAATATCTCTAACAATGGTTTTCAGCAGAATCCTTGATTGCATTCTCAGTTTGAATATAAAAAATTTTTTTCTTGAGGCCAAGAATCTTATATCAATCAATTGGCATGGATTTAGAAAACATTGCTTGTGTGAAACTGAGCTTGCCCTTTTCTCACCTGATATAGTGTGAACTATGGATGAAGGGTGACAGACGGATTCCATATTTCTGTATTTCTGATAAGTGTTTGACACAGTGCCCAATGGTAGGTTGTTAAGTAAGGTATGAGCACATGGAATTGGTTCACAGATCACAGATCTGTCAGTGGCTTGAAGACCCCTTAAGCAACAGGACCCAGTATGTTGTCCTCAATGGTGAGTGTTCATCAGAGACAAGGGTTATCATCAGGAGTGCTCCAGGGAAGTGCCATCTGTGGTTGTTTGCTAATCCTTGAATCATCTCTTCCTCCCTGCACTCAATGCATTTTCCTGGGTACTGCATCCCTAGCCTCTTTCTCTGGGTCAGAAGTTATTGTAATTAATTACAATCCACTGACAGTTACCATTAATGAACCTTTGGTAACCCAAACTCTTCCTAATTAGCAATAAGTTAAATATGAATTAACTGCTTCACTCCAATTAACTCAAATTGACAAAAAATTGTCATCATTAAATACAGTAAGAAATACAAGCCTACCAAAATAAAACACTGACTTCATCAATCAAAATGCAGCATAAAACCTTGAGATAAGATACACAGCATAACTTAATAAAACATATGAACCTGTAATTTTACACTTATTGCTATAGCACATCTGAACTGCAGCTGCTAGCTATTCATCTATTGCTGTAAATGTGCATTTACCAGCACACTATAATTCAGAGCAAAATTTTGAAAAATATTGAAAATTATGTTCATAGTTTTCTGTGTTCAAGCAGAGTGTAATATGAAGTCACTTATACGATCTGAAGATAGCATAATTTATTTTACTATTGTGTCAGCAGATCATCTTCACTCACCTACTGATGGTAGCACAAGTTGCAACATTTGACCTTTAATGTGGTTACGTGTCTTTGTTTACAACTCATCTGGTGTGCTGCTAGCTGGCTGCTGTAGGGCCTTGTGCAACACCTGATGCTGTGTGTGTTGGTCAGCACACTGCTCACAGTTGGATGGTTGGGTGTCAAGTGGAGTTGTGGTGGTTGTTGTTCACCGCACTGTGGCCAGGTGGTGCCACTGTGTGTGTTCGAGGTTTAACCAGTAGATGTCAAGATCAGTGCCACCATTGCTCTCAACTTGCTCCATGAGGTCACTGTAGTCAACATTCAGCGTGGTTCTTTTATACTGTCCAAATTCCTTGCATGTTTTCCTGAAGTTGTGTGTGGATTCACCTTACCAACCACTACTCTTTGATGTAGCTGCTCCAACTCTGTTCTTGGCATGCCTGCATGCCATCACTCAATAGCTGCTTCTTGTTGGAACTCATGTACAGATCATAGTTGATGGACCCGCATAAAATCATCCAATTTAACCATTTAAAAAGCAGTTTCAGACATAAAATCACAAGAATACACTTCTCTAAAAGATTCGTGATTAAATTTTTGGCCTGTGTTATGGCAGTAATGTTCGCACATAACTTCCTTTAGCACTTGAATTTCACAGCATTTCATGCAGATTTTTGCATTTACACTTTAAGACACTGATCTTTGACACTGTTTCTACTGCTTGATTTTGAGAAAATAATGTATAATTGCACTCTACTGTCAAGATTATATTGTTCCTTTCTGCAATTTTTGATTGTGCAAATTATGTAATTTACTCTTACACTAGGGCCAGGATGAACCTGCCTCTATGGCGAAGGTCGCTAATGCAGGCTTGTGCGATGGTGCTCAACCCTGGGGTAAGCCACTTCAAATCCTGGTGATAAGGGGTGCAGAGCGGGTGGCATAAGGTTCCTGATTACCAGACTTTGTGGCAACGTCCTGGTTTAAATACCAAATCTTGCTACAGTGCCTCCTGAAGTGAGGGCATGTGACATTGTTGATGCTGATTCATCTATCAGATGGGGACAGTAAGCTTGGCAGCCACTTTGGTGCTATTCGCAAGGAGTAGACTATATACTGGCACCAGGTTTCACCCTCTACCAATTGATGGTAGGCCAAATCAATTGTCAAGTACTGCTGAAGTGTCAAGTGTGTTTGAGTTTGGAAACCATTGAGTCTGTGCAAAACCATGAGATACACATTGTACCATACTGGCTGAATGAGTCCCCACCACTGTGGGTTGACCATCAGCAAAACATTACTGATTTGTGACAAATGATATTTCTGACAAATGTTTTAAAAGTTTACGGTGTGCCATATTTTCACTTTCATGTCAATCATGCTGATCACCCATTGGATTGCAATGATGATTGTGTGTTTCAACCCATGTTACAGCATGTAACACAGTACCAATAATTCTGATATGTGATGAGATTAAGCATAATTAGAAGTGTGAGACAAAAGTAGTGTCTGCCTCAAAAGGGTGATTAATCAGAATATATAAGTCAAACAGTGTAAAACATCTTGGCATTAGTTATTGCAAAAGCTCTTTTATCATTTGTTGAACATTTTTGAGCAGCTATACACTGGTTAGGAATGGCTCCCAAAGCAGCTAAATCCAATTAGCTTTTTACCTATTAGGCCAAGGTGACATCAAAATTAAACTTAGGCTGCTGGTTTGGTTTGTAACAAATGACATCATACCAACTGAGAGTCTTTCATCGTGGCGTACTGCGAAAGGACAATTATAATTTTTTGTGAAAATCAGAGTACAGGATACAGTATTTCATCTATACTCCAAATTCCTTGATAGTTGACATCTGTCACTTGCCACTACAGTGTTGCTACATCAGCTGCCAGCAACTGCTCAGTTATAGGTGACACACAAGTGCAGTGGACCACTTTGCAAATGCTTTTAATGCGTAAGGTGAAGCAGTGTTGGAAGTGGCTGCCGCAACGTATGTTAGGAATATGAAATGCCCTGATGACAGCTGCTTTTAAATGTCCAGTGACTGAAATGCATCAGACGAAACATTTTATTGCCCTGAATTTAAACTCATGTCTTCCAAGGAAATAGTGCTCAACAACCTGAGGCAGAACTAAAATCCTGATTGCTTTGTTCATGGTGATTAAAGCTAACCTCTACAAGCAAACAAAATGGAAAAAATTCAGTTTCAGTGCTAAAAGAAAATTGTAATTTCTTGCTATCATTCACACCATGTAGTGCGAAGCTTATCTAATGTAAGTGGGTTTCTGTGATTGTAACTGTATATGTGACTCTGAATCACATCTTGCATGGAAGTATCCAGTAGTGTTTGATTAGTGTTGTGTGGGAAACAAGGGTATTTCATTAGCATTATTGTGTGTGTGTGTGTGTGTGTGTGTGTGTGTGTGTGTGTGTGTGTGTTTGTGTGTATGTGTGACTCAGGATCCAAACATGTCAAGAAAGAATGTTGAACAAGGAATTGGAAGTTAACTGACCAATGGTCTTGGCAGTTCGGCAGCAGCAAAAAATTTGACCATGATGTTGAGCACTCTGATTGGAGGAAACCATCTCCAACAGATGAAGTATCAACTATCAAGTAATTGTAATCAGACCATAGTTGCTGAGTTTCATCTTATTGACATCTGAAATGCCAACTGCAAGCTCTGGGTAAACAGTAATAATTTGGCACAGTAATGTTTAATCTTGGCTACTCTACCTAGGTTTGTTTTCGAATTGAACAATAATCAACACTAAATGGTGAAAGGTTTGATTTTTGGTGAGTAATGTACTGCAGAACATGATACTTCATTTAATTGCCATATTTCATCTTGGCCCTTTTGTTTGTTTATTTACAACATGCTCCATTACACAGTGTGATGATGATGATGATGATGATGATGATTGGGTAAGGTATCGTGCACCCCTCAGAGCTTACAATTTGTAATATTGTACCCAAAGTTGATTGAGTTCCTTTGGTTTGGAGCCATTCGGAGGGTCTCATCTAGAAGTTCCTTTTATTCTGTAATGGGCTTGGCTGCAGACTTCTGGACCTGTTTTATGAGGTGGAGAATTGTAGGACTTCCCTTGATAGGTTAAGGGTACTCTACACAGAGGAAGCACCTACTCAGGCAGCAGAGTTCTTGTGGACTGCACTAGGATTTTTTTGGACTAGATGATAGTTTGAAGTTCTTTGATGAAGACTTGCCATTCGATGTGCAGATAGTGAAATCAGATTGTGTATGAAGTAAAGACACTTTGAATGTCAAAATTTCAACAGTAAATTGTTGAAGTATTTCTAACAAAGCTGTCACACATGAATTAATTCGGAATAGAAAGCTGGTTGAAACCTGAAGCAAGTAGCTCAGAAATATTTGTTGAGGTATGGAACATACATTGAAAAGGCAGGTTAGATGACATAGGAGGAGGAATGTTTATTGAAAATTTTGTCTGTAGAGGTTGAAACTGAGCCTGCAAAGTTATCTGTATGTGAATAATAAGCCTGGGACAACTCATGTAAATCATCAGATGTTTTTAATGGCCACCCGATTCTGCTGAAACAGTTGTTGAATTATTCAAAGAAAGTCTATGCTCAGTAACGTGGGAATACCCTAATCATGCAGTATTAGTTGAAGGAGACTGTGCCCTACTGGGTATAGACTGGGATGTCTATGGATTTACTGCAGGTGGTATAGACGGAAAGTGTTGTGAAGTAGTTCTGAACACATTTTCCGAAAACTGTCATGAGCAACTTGTTCAACAACCCATACAGAGTGGAAATATTTTAGAGCTTGCAGCTACAAATAAACCTGTTGTTATCAACATGGTCAGTATAGAGAAAGGTGTTAGTCATCATGATGTCATCATAGTGACAATGGTTGCAGAAGTTAATAAATCCATCAAATAGGCTAGGAGAGGTTTTAGGCTGAAAATGGCAGTCAAGCAGTTGTTAGTATCCTACTCAGACAATGGATGCACATAATTTAGTTCCAGTATGTTGGAAGCAAAGAATTTATGGTCAGGTATACTGATTGTAAATCACACTCTGGAAAATGTGTGCAGCGTAAATGGGTTAACATTGGAAAAGACCCACTGTGGTTTAATAACCAATTTCAGAAAATTCTGAGGAAGCAGAGAGTGTTGCACTTTTGGTTCAAAAAAGAACATGGAAGTGTTGACAGGCAAAAATTAGTAGAACTTTATGCGTCTATAAAAAGATCAATGTCTGAAGCATACATCTACTTCCACCATCATAGCTTAGCAAAAGATCGTACTGAGAATCTAAGAAAATTCTGCCCTACTTAAAAACACTAAGCAGACTGAAGGCAATCAACTAGTCTGGTATGGCAATAGAAGGCAGCTGATGTTTAAATTTCATGTAAAAAAAGAAAAAGAAAAGAAATCATTCATCCAGGAGGATAGTAGGCTACAGGCTCACCACCATTTCATTCGCATAGGCTCCCATATGAGAGACATAGAAATAGGCATCTCTGGAATTAAGAAGCAACTGAAAGAGTTGAAAACAAGTAAATCATGAGGTGTGAATGGAGTCTCAGTTTGTTTTTACAGAGAGTATTCTTCTTATTCTTCAATATTGCATCTATCATGAATCTCATGACCAGCACAATGTCCCAAGTGAATGGAAAAAACTCCTGCTGATGTGAACAGAACAGACCCTCAAAAGTACAGACCAATATTCTTAACTTCAGTTTTCTGCAGAATTCTTGAGGACATTCTGAGTTCAGGTATAATAAACTACCTTGATATAGGAAAGCTTCTGTCCATAAATCAGCATGGATTTAGAAAACATTGATCATTTGAAACTGTCCTTGCCATATACTCACACAATAGCCTGTGAACCATGGAGGGAGGGTAGCAGGCAAATTACATATTCCTAGTGAAGTGTTCTTGACTCAGAATACTTCCAAAAGATCACAAGTAGATATAATTAATCTTTGTTTATTCGAACAAGTAAACTTCAAACACAAACAGTCTGCTGTTTCTGACGCAGTAAAACAAAAGAAAATAAATGTTTTCCAGAAATTCTTCTTAGTAAGGAGTGGAGGAAAAGTTTGTCACAAGTAGTTGTTCTTCAATGAAATGGATATAGATTCTTGAGAGCATAGATTATATTATCTTGGCCATTGAAAAGTCTCTCTTCAAACCAAAGTACATAATCAGAGTTCTATCTCATAAGCAGCATGACTTTTCCATAGCACAGAACACTAAGGCTAAGAGCACTGATCGCTGGAGTACAGCTGTGATGTCCAAATGGTGAGGAAACATCAGTTGCTGGCTGGAATTGACAGAACTGGTTCTAGCTGGCTCCATGTGGATGGAAATACTCACATGGTGGAAGGTTACAATTTTGCTATGTTGTTGTTGTTGTTGTGGTCTTCAGTCCTGAGACTGGTTTGATGGAGCTCTCCATGCTACTCTATCCTGTGCAAGATTCTTCATCTCCCAGTACCTACTGCAACCTACATCCTTCTGAATCTGCTTAGTGTATTCATCTCTTGGTCTCCCCCTATGATTTTTACCCTCCATGCTGCCCTCCAATACTAAATTGGTGATCCCTTGATGCCTCAGAACATGTCCTACCAACCGATCCCTTCTTCTGGTCAAGTTGTGCCACAAACTTCTCTTCTCCCCAATCCTATTCAATACTTCCTCATTAGTTATGTGATCTACCCATCTAATCTTCAGCATTCTTCTGTAGCACCACATTTCGAAAGCTTCTATTCTCTTCTTGTCCAAACTATTTACCATCCATGTTTCACTTCCATACAGGGCTACACTCCATACAAATACTTTCAGAAATGACTTCCTGACACTTAAATCTATACTCGATGTTAACAAATTTCTCTTCTTCAGAAATGCTTTCCTTGCCATTGCCAGTCTACATTTTATATCCTCTCTACTTCGAACATCATCAGTTATTTTGCTCCCCAAATAGCAAAATTCCTTTACTACTTTAAGTGTCTCATTTCCTAATCTAATTCCCTCAACATCACCTGACTTAATTCGACTACATTCCATTATCCTCATTTTGCTTTTGTTGATGTTCATCTTATATCCTCCCTTCAAGACACCATCCATTCCGTTCAACTGCTCTTCCAAGTCCTTTGCTTTCTCTGACACAATTACAATGTCATCGGCGAACCTCAAAGTTTTTATTTCTTCTCCATGGATTTTAATACCTACTCCGAATTTTTCTTTAGTTCCCTTTACTGCTTGCTCAATATACAGATTTAATAACATCAGGGAGAAGCTACAACCCTGTCTTACTCCCTTCCCAACCACTGCTTCCCTTTCATGTCCCTCGACTCTTGTAACTGCCATCTGGTTTCTGTGCAAATTGTAAATAGTCTTTTGCTCCCTGTATTTTACCCCTGCCACCTTTAGAACTTGAAAGAGAGTATTCCAGTCAACATTGTCAAAAGCTTTATCTAAGTCTACAAATGCTAGAAACGTAGGTTTGCCTTTCCTTAATCTTTCTTCTAAGATAAGTCGTAAGGTCAGTATTGCCTCACGTGTTCCAGTATTTCTACGGAATCCAAGCTGATCTTCCCTGAGATCAGCTTCTACTAGTTTTTCCATTCGTCTGTAAAGAATTCGTGTTAGTATTTTGCAGCTGTGGCTTATTAAACTGATTGTTCGGTAATTTTCACATCTGTCAACACCTGCTTTCTTTGGGATTGGAATTATTATATTCTTCTTGAAGTCTGAGGGTTGGTTGGTTTTGGGGGAAGAGACCAAACAGCGAGGTCATCAGTCTCATTGGATTAGGGAAGGACAGGGAAGGAAGTCGGCCGTGCCCTTTCAGAAGAACCATCCCGGCATTTGCCTGGAGTGATTTAGGGAAATCACGGAAAACCTAAATCAGGATGGCCGGATGCGGGATTGAACCGTCGTCCTCCCGAATGCGAGTCCAGTGTGCTAACCACTGTGCCACCACGCTCGGTAAGTCTGAGGGTATTTCGCCTGTTTCATACATCTTGCTCACCAGATGGTAGAGTTTTGTCAGTACTGGCTCTCCCATGGCCATCAGTAGTTCCAATGGAATGTTGTCTACTCCGGGGGCCTTGTTTCGATTCAGGTCTTTCAGTGCTCTGTCAAACTCTTCATGCAGTATCGTATCTCCCATTTCATCTTCATCCACATCCTCTCCCATTTTCATAGTATTGTCCTCAAGTGCATCACCCTTGTATAGACCCTCTATATATTCCTTCCACCTTTCTGCTTTCCCTTCTTTGCTTAGAACTGGGTTTCCATCTGAGCTCTTGATGTTCATACAAGTGTTTCTCTTATCTCCAAAGATCTCTTTAATTTTCCTGTAGGCAGTATCTATCATACCCCTAGGGAGATAAGCCTCTACTTCCTTACATTTGTCCTCTAGCCATCCCTGCTTAGCCATTTTGCACTTCCTGTCGATCTCATTTTTGAGACGTTTGTATTCCTTTTTGCCTGCTTCATTTACTGTATTTTTATATTTTCTCCTTTCATCAATTAAATTCAATATTTCTTCTGTTACCCAAGGATTTCTACTAGCCCTCGTCTTTTTACCTATTTGATCCTCTGCTGCCTTCACTACTTCATCCCTCAAAGCTACCCATTCTTCTTCTACTGTATTTCTTTTCCCCATTCCTGTCAATTGTTTCCTTATGCTCTCCCTGAAACTCTGTACAACCTCTGGTTCTTTCAGTTTATCCAGGTCCCATCTCCTTAAATTCCCACCTTTTTGCAGTTTCTTCAGTTTTAATCTACAGTTCATAACCAATAGATTGTGGTCAGAGTCCACATCTGCCCCCGGAAATGTCTTACAATTTAAAACCTGGTTCCCAAATCTCTGTCTTACCATTATATAATCTATCTGATACCTTTTAGTATCTCCAGGGTTCTTCCATGTATACAACCTTCTATCATGATTCTTAAACCAAGTGTTAGCTATGATTAAGTTGTGCTCTGTGCAAAATTCTACCAGGCGGCTTCTTCTTTCATTTCTTAGCCCCAATCCATATTCACCTACTACTTCTCTCCCTTTTCCTACACTTGAATTCCAGTCACCCATGACTATTCAATTTTCGTCTCCCTTCACTATCTCAATAATTTCTTTTATTTCATCATACATTTCTTCAATTTCTTCGTCATCTGCAGAGCTAGTTGGCATATAAACTTGTACTACTGTAGTAGGTGTGGGCTTCATATCTATCTTGGCCACAATAATGTGTTCACTATACTGTCTGTAGTAGCTTACCCGCATTCCTATTTTCCTATTCATTATTAAACCTACTCCTGCATTATCCCTATTTGACTTTGTGTTTATAACCCTGTAGTCACCTGACCAGAAGTCTTGTTCCTCCTGCCACCGAACTTCACTAATTCCCACTATATCTAACTTTAACCTATCCATTTCCCTTTTTAAATTTTCTAACCTACCTGCCCGATTAAGGGATCTGACATTCCACGCTCCGATCCATAGAACGCCAGTTTTCTTTCTCCTGATAACGACATCCTCTTGAGTAGTCCCCGCCCAGAGATCCGAATGGGGGACTATTTTACCTCCAGAATATTTTACCCAAGAGGACGCCATCATCATTTAATCATACAGTAAAGCTGCATGCCCTCGGGAAAAATTACGGCCGTAGTTTCCCCTTGCTTTCAGCCGTTCGCAGTACCAGCACAGCATGGCCGTTTTGGTTATTGTTACAAGGCCAGATCAGTCAATCATCCAGACTGTTGCCCTTGCAACTACTGAAAAGCCTGCTGCCCCTCTTCAGGAACCATACGTTTGTCTGGCCTCTCAACCGATACCCCTCCGTTGTGGTTGTACCTATGGTATGGCTACCTGTATCGCTGAGGCACGCAAGCCTCCCCTTCAACGGCAAGGTCCATGGTTCCTGGGAGGGGGGGGGGGGGGGGAATTTTGTTATTGGCTACTGAAATAGAATGAGTATGAAAGGTCAGTAGTAGAGAAGGTGAATGGTTGATTACAGTTTATTGGGATGATTCTAGGAAAGTATAACTCACCCATAAGGAAGACTGTATAGAATGCTAGAATGACCCATTCCTGAGTACCACTTGAGTGTTTGGGATTCTCGTTTGGTTGTATTAAAGAAAGACTGCAAAGCAGTTCAGAAACTGCTCCTAGATTTGTTAGTGATAGGTTCAGTCAATATACAAGTATTATGTAGAAGTTTTGTGAACTCAAATGGGAATCCTTGGAGGAGAGAAATGTTTCTTTTCACAGTATACTATTGAGAAAGATTGTAGAACTGGTATTTGCTGCTAACTGCAGAATGATTCTGTTGCCACCAACATACATATTGTGTAAGGACCATGAAGACAAGACAAGAGAAATTAGGGCTCCTACAGAGGTGTATGGATGGTCATTTCTCCCTCGCTCCATTGCAAGTGGAACAGAAATGAGAATGACTAGTAGCGGTGCAAGGCACCCTCCACCATGCACAATGAACTGCTTGCAGAGATGCAAATCAGTTATTGAAACACCCTTCAATAAATCCATTTAATTTACAAAAAAAAATCGGTTTTAGTTAATTCTATCCATGTAAACTCAGTTCTGTTGTATATTTTTGCAAAGAAATTTCTGACTAACATTTACATACGATTCATGTAATGAATTTTTTACTTGCTTTATTTTTTATGCGCAGGCACTGAAAGAACTCATATCCAAAGGTGGCAATCCAAATGCAAAGGTCTATAATAATGAGCCACTACTATTACATGCAGCTGGCTGTAATAAAGTGGAAGTTGTCAGATATCTTCTGAATGATCTCCATGTTCCAATTGAAATCCGTGATAACCATGGACATACGGCTCTTTTGAGTGCTGCATCACGTGGAGCCTTGGAAGTGAGTTGCATCAATAATGTTGTACATCATAGTCTGTAAGGGCTCTCTGTTTCTTACTTTAATATTTTCAGTAGCCACATTTGTTAGTCGCCAGAACTACGTATACAAGGTAATTTAAATTTTGTGGGCAAAAATATTGCTGACTAAAACAAATCATTATTTTTTAAATTTGCTATATTGAACATGTAGTTATAAGAGTTTTAATAGTAATGTTTCATTTACCCAGTACCAGTTTTCACTACCATGTTAAGTATGTCATTTTAATATAAAGATCCTAGTTTACTGATGTATTGAACCTTGCATGAGACCAAGTAAATGTCTCATATTTCACCTATTTGGTCCAATTGATTCATTAAATAATGTATTGAATATAAGAGAAGTCAAATTTGAGAAAGAAGAAGGCAAAGAGAGAGAGAGAGAGAGAGAGAGAGAGAGAACACAATCTGAATTTAACCATAATTACATATTCCATTTACAAGGCTGCTATTTATAATTTAATTTTTTTTTTATTTTTTTATTTTTTTTTACTGAGTAAAAACACTGTTCCACCAGAAATGACTTTAGGTTATATTTAAACATACTCTTATGTTCAGCTCACTAGATAAGCTGTTGAATAATTCAACTGTTATATGTGAAACACTTTCCTGACACAAAACTGTTTGACACTGAGACACTTGGATATTACTGATGTTTCTTGTGGTGTGGCTATGGATATACTTATTTTGTTTTACATGTTCATTACTGTTTAAAAGATATTCATTGCCAAACAGGAGACACTCATAAATATAAAGGCTTAGCAGGCTCATTATTTTCAGCTGTATGAAATGTGGTCTACATGTTTTCAGTTTCTTGCAGGTTGCAGATAGCACTGACTGCTTTTTTCTGCACCCTGAAGATTTTTATGCTGGTGGCTGAGTTTTCCCAGAAGATTAGCACATACCAGAGTAATGAATGGAAGTATGCATAATATGCCTGAATGACTGTTGACCTGCTTGCACTTTGGCTTAACACATGACGAGCACAGCAAGCCTTTGAAATCTTTTTTCCAAGTTCTTTTACATGACAGTTGCATTATAAATTGTCTTGTACCCAAATCCCTAGACCTTCAGCTCCAACAACTGGTTTCAGCAATGTGTTGTCAAAATACAATATTGTATCAAGTTCTTGTACAAGTGGAGAAGAGTGAAAATTCATAAATACAGTTTTTTCATTATTTATTATTATCTAATTTTTTTTGTACCATCTAGTAACTAGGGATATCAAAGTATTTATTGCTACTTTCGTAGAAATATTGTCAGCAGCTGTTATTAACATCATCAGCAAATAAAATTTGTTTTTTCACTTGATTAAAGTTATTTAAATCATTAATATAAAAGAGGTACAGTAGAGGTCCTGTGACAGAGCCTTGTGGGACTCGATACTATATTGGTATTTATTGGGTAGATGTGTTTTCTTTAATATTATCATGCCCTAAAATCAGCACTAGCTGCCTGTCTTCTAGGTAAGGTCTTATCCACTGATTTGGGATCCCTCTGACTCCTTTTTGAGCTAATTTGTGAATAAGGAAGTCATGGTCAATTATTTCAAGTGCTTTTAAGAGATCAAGGAAAATACCAGTAGAATGTTCTTTATCATCCAATGCATTACAAAGAGCCTTCAATTACTCATACTTCTCTTCTTTTTAATTGGAAACGCTATATGAAAATAATGCAGATACACATTATGGGTACTGTTCAATATACCATTTATTTCAATTTTACTGAAGACATCCTCCCACATTTCTGTTGACAGTATAAAATTAAACACACTAATGTGATCATCACTGAACTCTCTCTCTTCAATTATTTTGGTTTTTGGTTTCCATCACTCCTAGTGTTTAGTTCAATAGAGAGGAGCTGTGCTTCACAATCACTGTAACCCATACTTAAAACATTGGTGCTGTAGTTAAGGTCACATAATCTTATAAAAATTTGGTCAACAGCAGTTTTACTTTTGGCAGTAATTCTAGTTCGAAAATTTACTGTTTGAGTTAAAACAAAACTACTGACTATTTAAAAGCTCATTTCTACAATTTGAATCTTGTAAAGAGTCTGCATTTAAATCTCCACAGATAGCTGCTTCCTGTCTCTCTTAGATCAGATTAGATTAGATTCCATTTTCATTTCATAGACCCTAAAATGAGATGATTCTCATTGGTGAGGAACATATCAGAAAGTACAACATAAAAAGCATAAAACATTTGATATAATACTCACTACCCAGATCATTTATCAGGATATTCTCAAGATAGGTGAATACATTCCAGTAAACTGGAATTGCAAATATTTACAGAATTAAAACACTGTCAGAGTGAAACATAGTTATGCACTTTCAATAAATTTATCATACACAACATAGCTAATCTTGACTGTTGTGACCAAGTGCTGTCAGAGCTGAAATCTAACAGATATTTTTACTTAAGCTGGTCTAACAGTCCCTGTTAAGATATTCATCTATAAAGTAGAAGACTTTCAAACTCTGTTTTACACTGTGTTTTATCTGAAACCAAGTTTTTAATGGTTGCTGGCAATTCATTTAAAATGTATGTTCCTGAATACTGGGCCTCTTTTCTGCCAAGGTAAGTGATTTTAGGTCTTTATGTAGATTGTTCTTATTCCTAGTATTGATGCTATGTATTGAGCTATTGGGTGGAAATAGAGATATGTTACTTGCAACAAATTTCATTAAGGAGTAAATATAATAAGAAGCAGTGATTAGAATATGAAGTTCCTTGAACAGGTTTCTACATGATGATCTTGAATTTACAACACCTGGCATGTAGTCTACTGACAGGAGGCCCTAGTCACACAACATTTACATTTACCACAAGTAATTCTTATTATGCACCTTTAAATGCTAAAACATTTCTCTCATTTTGATGATTTACTGCAGAATATGATCCTGTATGACATAATAGACTGAAAGTAACCAAAGTATGCAAGTCTTTTTATATTTATGTATAGTACATCTGACATCACTCTCACTGCAAATACAGACATGTTGAGGCACTTCAGCAATTCTGTCGTATGCCCTTCCCAATTGAATTTATTATAGAGTTGTAATCATAGAAATTTAACACTTTTAAGCTCTTTGATCTGCTTGTCTTCATTGTACACATGCTGGAATGAAATCTTGTATAGGTTCTGAACTGCACACAGAGATCTTTTCAAAGCTTAATGAGACCAAATTAGCTTTAAACCATTTATTAACACCAGTGAAAATTTGATTAGCAGCCATTTCTAAATCTGTACTTGACTTGCTACTTATTGTTATGTTTGTATCATCTGCATACAAAACAAACTTAGCACCTATCAATTTAACAAACATGAGGTCAGTAATGTACACAAGAAAAAGCAACAGACGCAAGATGGAACCTTGAAAAACACCACTTGTAATTAATGCTATTCAGATGAAGACTGACTGCTTACTCCACATGTATTTTGCAACAACACCCTTTGTTTCCTGTTAGTTAGGTAAGACTCGAACCATTTTGAAGCACTGCCAGTGACACCATAATATTTTAATTTACTTAAGAGAATGCTGTGATTTATACAGTCAAAGGCTATCGACAGGCACAGAAAATGCCAGTAGCCTCTAATTTGTTATTAAAAGAATTAGGTATATTTTGCACAGTACGTGTAAATAGCTTTCTCCATATCAGAAACCAAACTGTGACTTGGACAATATATTATTTACAGTCAGATGCTTACGGAGACGCTTGAACACAACATTCTCGAATATTTTTGAAAAAGCTAGGAAAAGTGAAATTTGTCAATAGTTTGATAGTATCTCTTTATCTCCCTTCTTCTAAAGAGGCTCTCACATTTTATATTATTCAGAAACCTTTCAAAATTTTTAATGAAAATTTTCAGTTCCAGAATCTATAGTGTGTTACAATTAAGATATTATCTGTCAGATCAACTGTGCATAGTTTAAAGTCTTTGCATCATGCCAAGTTTTGACACTTTTCTGCTGCTGTAAATTTTAAATTATTCTTTACTATTCCAGCACATACATATTCTACAATATTAACTAGCAAGTTTGTTCCCAGGAATCACAGTTGACACAAAATGTGGTCTTTGTCTAACCAGTGTTCAGTTACACATATAATATCAGTATTTAGTTCAAGATTCACTAATTCAAACTTTAGTAACAATACACACACACACACACACACACACACACACACACACACATGCACACACACACACCCACACACACACACACACACACACACACACACACACACACACATGACTGCAGTCTCAGGCAACTGTGGTTTCAGCTGCCTGAGACTGCAGTCGTGTGTATGTCTGTCATCTACTGTTGACAACGGCCTTAATGACTGAAAGCTTTATTTGTGACAGTCTTTTTGTTGTGCTGATCTGCGACTCAGCATCTCTACTATATTGTGAGCAGCAACTTTCTTTTTCATACTATTATTACATTCCATCCTGGATTTTCCATTGTTCAAACTTTAGTAACTTATTTTCCAGAGATTGGACATTACGGTGTAGAGGTTCTGGCACATTGGAATACTTATTTGCAAATATAATTTTATCATTATTTCTATTTTTTATGATGGAACACTTTCACTAAAAAGGTCTTCTTACATTTTTTGACTGCCAAATCACCAGAAGATTTGGTAGAAGGTGATACAGCATTTTTTTTTTGCTTCTAATGCATTTGACATGTAACAGTTGCATACTTTTTCTGTTATTAATTGGCCATTCAAGGAAAGGCCATGTCAGTTATGGAACCTTCAACCAACACCACTAATATGCAGAACATTAATGTTTGAAAAGTGTTTGAATATAGTCAAGGGCTGTTCATTAACAGTTCTACTCTCTCTGTTCACACATGACCATGGCATTAACTTGGAATGATTTGGAATGTTTAAATATATAACATCTGTGTGTCCTAGACAGTGCAAGTACTCCATTAGTTCTTGGCAAGCTACTGATGTTTCATTCCAGTACACATCATTTGAGCCACCAAACAGTATAATGAAATCCTTCAACAACAATGTACTGATTTCCTCTGAATGAACATGCTTTCTTATTTTAGATAGGGATGCATCAGACTAGACAAAATCTGTTGCCCTCACAGTTTCTGCTGCTTCATTAATATGAGAAGTGATCTAACACCCCTTGACTGTTGGCAAGAATCATGAGCTTTCTCAGGCGACTACAGTCTGAATCATGTTGGTGGATATTTTCAGGTGCAGGAAGAGTACCATGTGGAATTTCAATGTCATCATACTGAGGTTTACAAGTAGCAATGTTTCCAAGAAGTGTTTCTGCAACACACATTATTTGCGTATGTTCACTATAATCTACAGAGCTATTGTCATGACTAAGCACTTCAAATCTGTTGTTTAGTGGAATATTGTCGGTCTGTTTAATATTTCAGTACACATATTACACTTAAATATTTTTGTGAAGTTCTTATTTCCTTTTTTGGGGTGCAATCAGCTTCTTAATGCCAATTGAGGAGCTACTCAACTGAATAGTAGCGGCTACGGTCACAGGAAACCATCATAACGACTGGGACAGCAGTGTGCTGACCATACGCCCCTCCTATCTGCATCCTTAGCTGAGGATGACACAGCAGTCAGATGGTCCCGATGGGCCACTTGTGGCCTGAAGACAGAGTGCTTTCATTTACTTTCAATGAGGAGTCTGCCTTTCCACATTGAAAGTGAAATTTTGCCTCACACTTTGCACACACAATACCACTTTTAGTGATTTTCCTGCATTTTCACCAGATCACTGCTTCTTTTGTTTTCACCTTTACTGTTTTGTTGTTTGAGTTTGTTGCATTTATCATTTCAAGCATGTAACTCTTCTAAAAGTGTTACATGAATTTCAACTTTGCAGTCCTTCTTCTTTAATGTTTTGCCAAGACCATATTCATTACATCTTTCAGAACACAATAGTTTTTGTCTTGAATTTACATTTTAACATGTGAAATGATACACAGTATTCCAATTTATGTACCTTACTCACTTTACACCATGCATCTTGTGGTAGCAAATTTCTGATGTCAGCTCTTGCAACTTATACAGTGATGTACTTGTCCCATGTGTTATTTCATTTTCACAATTTTCACAAGTTATTCCTTACATTCTTTATTTAAATGTTTGTATTTCTTGTTAAATGCAGTTAGAAAGATACTGATCCTTTATCAAGGAGAGATCTGAAACTTTATATTTCCTTTTTTGTAGGTTGAAAATAGTTTGCACATATTCTGCATCTGATCCACAAAGTTCTTCCATAGTCAGCTATTGAATGTACATATCAAAAAGTGTTGAACATTGCACTATAATGATAGAATGACAGTGAAGTGACATGCTAATGACATTTTCTGCAGTAAAGCCAGAGCATAGAGCAGTGTTCATTCCATTCTGACAATCAACATTTATCCCCAAAAAGCTTATGTTTGTGACATGATGCATGAAACTATTATCTAAATTCATTTTAAAATGTTGTTTTTCCTCTTTTCAGTGAAATCTGTGGTGTTGACTGGTACTTAATCAAGTGCTGAGTAAATGTAAATGGGCTCTAGTCTTTTCTTTGTTTTCTCCCACACAAGTGTTGCTGTTTTGTCAGTGACTAAAAGATTTACATATTCATAAAAGAAAATGTTTTGCCTGTGTCTAATGTTCTCTTGAGAGTTACTGATATATTAATGTACACCAGTAACTTTCTGTACATTAATATAACAGCAACTCTCTGGATCAAGTGAGAAAACTCTTTCTTTGCTGATTGGCTCTAAGGCGCCAAATTTTGAAATTGATTGATTTTGGACTTGATAAATGTTTTGCTAAAAATCATATTTTATCATTTGTATTTCTTTATATTACATTAACTTTAAGTGGGATCAGATTAAAACTTTTAATGTTACATCATGGAATCACTGTAACAAATATGTGTGGAAAGACCTTGCACATGATTGCAGTTTGGTGGATTTTTTGGGGGGTGAGGGGTGCTTGGTGCTCAGATCCTGTTTGGGCTAGGAACATGGAGTAAAAAGTTTATGGTTTAGCCTGGACCAGCAGCAATTTGTATAGCCATTTGAACATCTGTCCTACTGTAGCTATGGTACAGTACATTAAGCTAGGTTTTAACAATGAATTGCCCCCAACACCCAGGTAAACTGTGCATATCAGTTAACTCCATTTGCAAAAGATTTTAATTGGGCTGAAGTTAATGCTCAGCTAATGGCACCATTGTGTGTGCACCATTTGGGTTTTACATGCTAAAACAATCACCCATTTTCAGATTTTATGTGCAAAAACAGTCACACTTAAATAACCCCAGACTAAAGAAAGACTGATGGTTCAGCTTTAGTCCACTGGTTTATCAGACCTTGGTCTAAGATAACTTTTAACTGTTTGAAGAAAATCTTATTTTGTTTCAATTTTCTGGGAGATTTACGGAGCACACCATGTATAGACTGTAATCATGTATGTATAAGGTCAGACTTTGCATGAAGGTAGACAAATGGATAAACTCAAAATGAAATTTTTTTATCCATAATATTTATCCATTGTCAGATGTAGAGATGATGTTTTGAAAAATATTCTTGTCACTTAGGTGCTGCAGTTCCTGATCTCAGCTGGTGCCAATATTCTGGCTACAAATGCGTTGGAGGAGACAGCACTGCATCTCTCTGCACGCACTGAGTCAGTGGAGACCTTTAAGTTCCTCCAGCAGTCAGGAATTCCCATGGATGCCGTGGATATTCGAGGCAGAACTTTTCTCCATCATGCAGTTGAATTTGCATATCCAAAGATGGTGGAATGCATCTTACAAGGGGGCTGGCTGCCTGTTGACTGCCTAGACAAGAATGGACAAACACCACTGATGTTGACAGCAGACTTCCCACGAAATGAGGTACATTGCTATTGTTATCCATCTGCAGTTAATCACTGTGTACATACATTTCACTAATAGTGATATGTATGTTATGTTTACTTTGTAATACATTTTATTTTACTGTCATAATGCCATGTTTGATGTTTCTAGGGTTTCTCACACTTCATTATTCAAATAAGAATCTAGAAAAGCATAGGTGTACTTTCATTGTGAGTTTTTGCTGACTGACGAGATCTGTCTAATATAACTAATCGAATAGTAATTCATGCTCTTATTTCTGCCAAGATTTACTCTAGAGTAAAATGTATTGAATCTTTTCATCTTTTTCCTTTCAGTCCAGAGAAAGTACTCTCTTGTAGACTTCTATTTCATACATGTCTTTCTGCTAATAATATTAATAATAAAGTCTTCAGTAATTTATTTATTTGATAGTAAGTCATTAATTAAGCAAACTTACTTTCTTAACACATATTTAGTAGTGATTGTGTCAAAATGAAAATTCATTCAAGAAAACTAACACATTACAAGACTGAACTGCTGGCCAGTACCTGCCTTCAAAAGGCGAAAAATGTAATAGATTTGAAAACTAGGTTAATATTGTCACTTCTGCAGTTGGTTTTAGCAGTACTACATATTTTGCTTCCACATTATAGTCATTCATTTTGAGCTGATCGGCAACATGTTGTTACTGTCTGCCAGAGGGAACTATGCAGCTTAAGTCACTTAAGGCATATCACCCTTTTTCTTTCATAAGCAGTTTGAGATATCAAAATGATGTTTTCAGAAAATGATAATAAGCTAAGCGGTAGGTACTTTTGTTGTGTGACAAAGAATGTACACTCTTGTATTCATTGAGATATTGAAGCATGTATGATTTTTTAAATAGAATGACATACTTTTTTTTAATGACATCCTTGAAGAGAGGAATTCACTGATATAATGCTTGTTAATTTTAACCTTGAAACTCTTCACAAAAGAATCCAAGAAATATTCCAAAATTGAAAGGCAAAGGAACTCACACCAGGTCAAGCCTTATAGCTATTTACTTATCTGCACTGCAAAACTAGCAGAACCTGTGTCGACTTTTGGCAGGTCAATTCATCTTCAACTTTCCTTGCACACAGACAGTAAACCAATAAGGAGAAGTTAGATATGTTGTTTTTATATGACAAATGTCAAAGAAATGCTGGCAAGACTGGATGGCAGTGTCACCGTAACTGCCGTCTGCTTCACGTCTGCTGTGCAGCGAGCTACCTTAATTTAAGTATTAACTGTATTTTTATTACTTGTCACTTCTTCTTCCGTGTGTTTTTGCTTTTAGGAAGCTTTAATTGTCGAGTGCTAGTAATAGTGTTCCATAGATTTCGTGTTTGTTTTGAATACAGTCAGAGAGAGTCCCTTTAGTCAACCATAGTGCCAGTAGTGCTAGTGTTTGTTTTCAATACAGTCCAGAGACAGGTAGTGCTATTTTCATTGTTTTCTGCAAGAAGTGGCTAGCAACCACAGTTTAGTCAACTATCAGCCGCCTTTAGTGAATTAGCAGTCTAGTTATAAGGTGATTAACTCTCTACAGTAAATTGATTTCTTAGGATGGATAGGATGTGTGACTGCTGTGTACGGACGCAGGAGGAGCTGGCCACTGTTCACGAACAGCTGAACGTGTTGATGGCCACGGTCAGCCGTCTTCAGGCTGCTGCATCGGAGTATAGTGGCAGTGGGGAGTCTGGTGCATCGCATGGTAAACCCGAGGTGTTACATGCTTCACCCACTGTCCCTGCTGTCGAGACATCTTCGCGGGTACCGGGCGCGGTTGGGCACCCTCTCCCCAAGGGCAGTGGCGGGTTTAACGGCGTTCGCGGCGCACAAGGCGAAGGGTCAGTGTGGAGGCCGGCCGTGTGGCATCGCCCGCTCTGCCTGTGAGTGGACATGTGGCCACTCCTTCAGCAAGGTCCGAGCAGGCACACGGGTGGAGGGGTTTATTAGTTATTGGGAGCTCCAATGATGAAGCCCCTTAGGGAAATAGCGGAAAGGTTGGGGAAGAAGGCCAGTGTTCACTCTGTCTGCTTGCCAGGGGGTCTCATCTGAGATGTGGAGGAGGCCCTGCCAGCGGTGATAGAGAGCACTGGGTGCACCCAACTGCAAATTGTTGCTCATGTCGGCACCAATGACTCCTGCCGTCTGGGTTCAGAGGTCATCCTAGTTCATACAGGCGGTTGGCGCAATTGGTGAAGGCGGAAAGCATCGATCGTGGGGTGGAATCTGAGCTAACTGTTTGTAGTATCGTTCCCAGAACCGATCGCGGTCCTCTGGTTTGGAGCTGAGTAGAAGGCTTAAACCAGAGGCTCAGACGATTCTGCGGAGATCTGGGGTGCAAATTTCTCAACCTCCGCTATTGGGTGGAGAAATGTAGGGTCTCCCTGAATAGGTCAGGTGGGCACTACACGCCGGAAGCGGCTACAAGGTTACCGTATTTACTCGAATCTAAGCCGCACTCGAATCTAAGCCGCACCTTAAAAATGAGACTCGAAATCAAGGAAAAAAAAAATTTCCCGAATCTAAGCAGCACCTGAAATTTGAGACTCGAAATTCAAGGGGAGAGAAAAGTTTTAGGCTGCATCTCCAAATTGAAACAAAGTTGGTCCATTGTAATATGAGACACAATTTAGGTCGAATGAATGACGATACAGCTACAGTAGTTTGGTTCGAGTCGTAAGCTTAACAGTTAAGCTACACCAAGTAGCCATTGCTATGCGTCAGGCGCTCTGTCCGTATTTATACGGGTACCGGTACCCTTCCTTTTTCATGTGCTTCATCTGGTTTGAATTGATTGCTTATTTTTCTTTGATATGATAAGTGCCATTCTCTTTGTTATATGTGTTTACGTCACTCTAAGCTAAAAATGCATTACTGTACTGTGTCATGCATTGTTTGTCGCATTCTGATATGAGTGTTTACGGCCTGTCGCCGCTCGCGGCATGGCTTGCTTTTGTGCGCGCTACCGCCGCTTACAATTTAAAAAAAAAAAGAGAGGAATCATCTCATTAGCGAAACAATGGCAAGGGACTGCTATTTGTTGTTACTTACACTGCTGCTTTCTTTGATAATGATCAACAAGAACCAAATAATAGAATGCGTATGATAGAAGATGTTCTGAACCGGAGTTTAGCGAAAATTTTTCTCCATTTGAAAATCTGTTTAGTATATTACATACTGCACAGAAATTAGTCATCTTAGATTTAAAAATCTAGTCAATTGCCATGCTTCATTTCTGACTGTATTACTATTAGGCATAAGAACAATACGAATATAAACATGACATGATATGTATATTCTTCTTCATTTGCTGTAGTCTCATTCTAGTTTCATAGTTTATTAGGCAGACAGGTTTTAAATGAGATAGCAGCAAACACGAAGAATACATGGCAAAAATGTTTGTATTCGTATTATACTTATGGTGAAGAGAATACTGCATGTGATTCACAATTCATAAAAGTTCCTATTAGCAACCATCTCTTCTCACAGGTAGGGAAAAATTCAGAACGTAGAGTTGGCCATTTTGACAAACATCCCGAACAGTCTTGCAAGTCGGATTTTCGTAGTACATTGAAATGCTGCTACATTCGAAGATGAACAATACGGAATTTGTATTTACTTCGTTGGATAATGTATGAAAATGCAGTTGTCGAAACTCGGGACGGAGAAAAAAGCTCGTCTTCCACTTCTTTTTTTTTTTTAATTTATTTACTGACGCAGAGGTTTTGGTGCCAGTATTTATCTTTGCACCTGCAAAGCATGCCTGTGTAGCGCTACATATATTCAACAGCAGAAGTTAGTTGTGGCAGCACCTACCAACATTTTTCAGAATTTCCGCTTACTTTGCACTCGATTCTAAGCTGCAGGCAGTTTTTTGGATTACAAAAACTGGAAAAAAAGTGCGGCTTAGATTCGAGTAAATACGGTAACGGAGTATGTGTGGAGTGCACATGTGGGTTTTTTAGGTTAGCAAATTTCCTCCCTAGGCCCGACAAGACACCTCCTGAGACGCGGCAAGGTAGGAATAGGCCAAATGCAACAGGGAATAACAATATTAATGTGCTAATAGTAAACTGCAGGAGCGTCTATAGAAAGGTCCCAGAACTGCTCTCATTAATAAATGGTCACAATGCCCATATAGTACTAGGGACAGAAAGTTGGCTGAAACCAGACGTAAACAGTAATGAAATCCTAAACTCAGATTGGAATTTATATTGCAGAGACAGGCTGGAAATTGAAGGGGGAGGTGTGTTTATAGCGATAAGAAGTACAATAGTATCGAAGGAAATTGACGGAGATCTGAAATGTGAAATAATTTGGGTGAAGGTCATGGTTAAAGCAGGCTCTGACATGGTGATTGGATGTCTCTATAGGCCCCCTGTCTCAGCAGCTGTTGTGGCTGAGCACCTGAAGGATAATTTGGAAAATATTTCGAGTAGATTTCCCCATCATGTTATAGCTCTGGGTGGAGATTTTAATTTGCCAGATATAGACTGGGAGACTCAAACGGTCATAACGGGTGGCAGGGACAATGAATCCAGTGAAATTTTTTAAAGTGCTTTATCTGAAAACTACCTTGAGCAGTTAAACAGAGAACCGACTCATGGCGATAACATATTAGACCTTCTGGTGACAAACAGACCCGAACTATTTGAAACAGTTAACGCAGAACAGGGAATCAGCTATCATAAAGCAGTTACTGCATCGATGATTTCAGCCATAAATAGAAATATTAAAAAAGGTAGGAAGATTTTCCTTTTAGCAAAAGTGACAATAACCAGATTACAGAGTACCTGACAGCTCAACACAAAAGTTTTGTCTCAAGTACAGATAGTGTTGAGGATCGGTGGACAAAGTTCAAAACCATCGTAGAATATGCATTATATGAGTATGTGCCAAGCAAGATCGTAAGAGATGGAAAAGAGCCACCATGGTACAACACCCGAGTTAGAAAACTGCTGTGGAAGCAAAGGCAACTTCACAGCAAACATAAACATAGCCAAAGCCTTGCAAACAAACAAAAATTACTCGACGCGAAATTTAGTGTAAGGAGGGCTATGCGGGAGGCGTTCAATGAATTCGAAAGTAAAGTTCTATGTACTGACTTGGCAGAAAATCCTAAGAAATTTTGGTCTTATGTCAAAGCAGTAGGTGGATCAAAACAAAATGTCCACACACTCGTGACCAAAATGGTATTCAAACAGAGGATGACAGACTAAAGGCGGAAATACTAAATGTCTTTTTCCAAAGCTGTTTCACAGAGAAAGACTGCACTGTAGTTCCTTCTCTAGATGGTCACACAGATGACAAAATGCTAGATATCGAAATAGATGACAGAGGGATAGAGAAATAATTAAAATTGCTCTAAAGAGGAAAGGCCCCTGGACCTGATGGGATACCAGTTCGATTTTACACAGAATACGCGAAGGAACTTGCCCCCCTCCTTGCAGCGGTGTACCGTTGGTCTCTAGAAGAGCGTAGCATTCCAAAGGATTGGAAAAGGGCACAGGTCATCCCTGTTTTCAAGAAGGGACGTTCAACAGATGTGCAGAACTATAGACCTATATCTCCAACGTTGATCAGTTGTAGAATTTTGGAACACATATTATGTTCGAGTATAATGACTTTTCTAGAGACTAGAAATCTATTCTGTAGGAATCAGCATGGGTTTCAAAAAGGACGGTCGTGTGAAACCCAGCTTGCACTATTCGTCCACAAGACTCAGAGGGCCATAGACACGGGTTCACAGGTAGATGTCGTGTTTCTTGACTTCCGCAATGTGTCCGTTACAGTTCCCCACAGTCGTTTAATGAACAAAGTAAGAGCATATGGACTATCAGACCAATTGTGTGATTGGATTGAAGGGTTCCTGGATGACAGAACGCAGCATGTAATTCTCAATGGAGAGAAGTCTTCCAAAGTAAGAGTGATTTCAGGTGTGCCGCAGGGGAGTGTTGTAGGACCATTGCTATTCACAATATACATAAATGACCTTGTGGATGACATCGGAAGTTCACTGAGGCTTTTTGCAGATGATGCTGTGGTATATCGAGTGGTTATAACAATGGAAAATTGTACTGAAATGCAGGAGGATGTGCAGCGAATTGACGCATGGTGCAAGGAATGGCAATTGAATCTTAATGTAGACAAGTGTAATGTGCTGCGAATACATAGAAAGATAGATCCCTTATCATTTAGCTACAAAATAGCAGGTCAGCAACTGGAAGCAGTTAATTCCATAAATTATCTGGGAGTATGCATTAGGAGTGATTTAAAATGGAATGATCATATAAAGTTGATCATTGGTTAAGCAGGTGCCAGACTGAGATTCATTGGAAGAATCCTAAGGAAATGCAATCCAAAAACAAAGGAAGTAGGTTACAAAAAAATGGCCCTGAGCACTATGGGACTTAACTTCTGAGGTCATCAGTCTGCTAGAACTTAGAACTACTTAAACCTAACTAACCTAAGGACATCACACACATCCATGCGCGAAGCAGGATTCAAACCTGCGACCGTTGCGGTCGCACGGTTTCAGACTGTAGCACCTAGAACCACTTGGCCACTTCGGCCGGCAAGTAGGTTACAGTACGCTTGTTCACCCACTGTTTGAATACTGCTCAGCAGTGTGGGATCCGTACCAGATAGGGTTGATAGAAGAGAGAAGACCCAACAGAGAGCAGCGCGCTTCTTTACAGGATCATTTAGTAATCGCGAAAGCGTTACAGAGATGACAGATAAACTCCAGTGGAAGACTCTGCAGGAGAGACGCTCAGTAGCTTGGTACAGGCTTTTGTTGAAGTTTCGAGAACATACCTTCACCGAAGAGTCAAGCAATATATTGCTCCCTCCTACGTATATCTCATGAAGAGACCATGAGGATAAAATCAGAGAGATTAGAGCCTACACAGAAGCGTACCGACAATCCTTCTTTCCACGAACAATACGAGACTGGAATAGAAGGGAGAACCGATAGAGGTACTCAAGGTACCCTCCGCCACACACTGTCCGGTGGCTTGCAGAGTATGGATGTAGATGTAGATGTAGATGTAGATGTAGAGGATGTGCATCCTGATCATCGCTGTCCATCATCTCTGCACAAACAAAAATCAAAGTGCACTCAGTGGAAAATTATGTACATATTAACTACATAAACATTTTTATGTAAATATCATTTATCTGATCGTGAGGAAGAGGTGGAACAACTGTTACACTACAGATCCCCCCTCACAATGATCAAAGACGTCATGTAAAATAACTTACTTAACTAATTATAGTCTCTCTATAACCTTCAGCTTTTGATGAATTATTATCATTACCAAAATTAATGTCTCATGACACTGAATTCAATTTCATTTCTCTACACAACATAATGTGTACCATCATACATGTTAAGACAGTCATTTTTAATTAATAGTCACCTGTTTACCTAGGGTAAGTATCATAGTTTACTTTTCCATTTTTGAATAATTATTTATCATACTAAGTTTGATCTACAAAAAAAGTATCACATTACTTTAATAGGATGGTTGAATAAAAATTAATGCCTCCACTTTCATTAATTGGGTTTGGATGGGAAAATTTTAGTACATCAAATGCAGAAATAATCCTTAGAATATGATCTTTAAATAGCAATATTCACTTTTCCACATAATCACCAGCTAATTTGATACATTTTTGCCAACGATAAACAAGTTTTCTGAAGCTGTCATGGAAGAAGTCAACAATGTTTCCACAACCACAGTCTCATAGTTCTCTCAGTGTCTGCATCAGAAGCATAATGATGTCCCTGCAGATTGTCTATCATTATCATGAACAGACTGAAGTCAGGTGGTGCTAAATCTGGACTGTATGGAGGATGCTGTACAATGGTGGAATTCAGTCTCTGATGTTCTGCTGTGGTCGCACGGGAAGTGTGTGGTTTGGCATTGTCATGCTGCAGGAAAATATTTCCCGTTTCTTTTTGGACCTTTGTTAGCCATCGTTTCAGGGTTTGCAGCATTTTCATGTGTTGTTGTTGTTGTGGTCTTCAGTCCCGAGAATGGTTTGATGCAGCTCTCCATGCTACTCTATCCTGTGCAAGCTTCTTCATCTCCCAGTACCTACTGCAACCTACATCCTTCTGAATCTGCTTAGTGTATTCATCTCTTGGTCCCCCCCTATGATTTTTACCCTCCACACTGCCCTCCAATACTAAATTGGTGATCCCTTGATGCCTCAGAACATGTCCTACCAACCGATCCCTTCTTCTGGTCAAGTTGTGCCACAAACTTCTCTTCTCCCCAATCCTATTCAATACTTCCTCATTAGTTATGTGATCTACCTGTCTAATCTTCAGCATTCTTCTGTAGCACCACATTTCGAAAGCTTCTATTCTCTACTTGTCCAAACTATTTACCATCCATGTTTCACTTCCATTCGTGGCTACACTCCATACAAATACTTTCAGAAACGACTTCCTGACACTTAAATCTATACTCGATGTTAACAAATTTCTCATCTTCAGAAATGCTTTCCTTGCCATTGCCAGTCTACATTTTATATCCTCTCTACTTCGAACATCATCAGTTATTTTGCTCCCCAAATAGCAAAACTCCTTTACTACTTTAAGTGCCTCATTTCCTAATCTAATAACCTCAACATCACCCGACATAATTAGACTACATTCCATTATCCTCGTTTTGCTTTTGTTGATGTTCATCTTATATCCTCCTTTCAAGACACCATCCATTCCGTTCAACTGCTCTTCCAAGTCCTTTGCTTTCTCTGACAGAATTACAATGTCATCGGCGTACCTTAAAGTTTTTATTTCTTCTCCATGGATTTTAATACCTACTCCAAATTTTTCTTTTGTTTCCTTTACTGCTTGCTCAATATACAGATTGAATAACATCGGGGAGAGGCTACAACCCTGTCTTATTCCCTTCCCAACCACTGCTTCCCTTTCATGTCCCTCGACTCTTATAACTGCCATCTGGTTTCTGTACAAATTGTAAATAGCCTTTTGTTCCCTGTATTTTACCCCTGCCACCTTTAGAATTTGAAAGAGAGTATTCCAGTCAACATTGTCAAAAGCTTTCTCTAAGTCTACAAATGCTAGAAACGTAGGTTTGCCTTTCCTTAATCTTTCTTCTAAGATAAGTCGTAAGGTCAGTATTGCCTCACGTGTTCCAGTATTTCTACGGAATCCAAACTGATCTTCCCCGAGGTCGGCTTCTACTAGTTTTTCCATTCATCTGTAAAGAATTCGTGTTAGTATTTTGCAGCTGTGGCTTATTAAACTGATTGTTCGGTAATTATCACATCTGTCAACACCTGCTTTCTTTGGGATTGGAATTATTATATTCTTCTTGAAGTCTGAGGGAATTTTGCCTGTCTCATACATCTTGCTCACCAGATGGTAGTTTTGTCCGGACTGGCTCTCCCAAGGCCGTCAGTAGTTCCAATGGAATGTTGTCTACTCCGGGGGCGTTGTTTCGACTCAGGTCTTTCAGTGCTCTGTCAAACTCTTCACACAGTATCGTATCTCCCATTTCATCTTCATCTACATCCTCTTCCATTTCCATAATATTGTCCTCAAGTACATTGCCCTTGTATAGACCCTCTATATACTCCTTCCACCTTTCTGCTTTCCCTTCTTTGCTTAGAACTGGGTTTCCATCTGAGCTCTTGATGTTCATACAAGTTTTTCTCTTATCTCCAAAGGTCTCTTTAATTTTCCTGTAGGCAGTATCTATCTTACCCCTAGTGAGATAAGCCCCTACATCCTTACATTTGTCCTCTAACCATCCCTGCTTAGCCATTTTTCACCTCCAGTCTATCTCATTTTTGAGACGTTAATATTCCTTTTTGCCTGCTTCATTTACTGCATTTTTATATTTTCTCCTTTCATCAATTAAATTCAATATTTCTTCTGTTACCCAAGTATTTCTACTAGCCCTCATCTTTTTACCTGCTTGATCCTCTGCTGCCTTCACTACTTCATCCCTCAAAGCTACCCATTCTTCTTCTACTGTATTTCTTTCCCCCATTCCTGTCAATTGTTCCCTTATGCTCTTCCTGAAACTCTGTACAACCTCTGGTTCTTTCCAGGTCCCATCTCCTTAAATTCCCACCTTTTTGCAGTTTCTTCATTTTTAATCTACAATTCATAACCAATAGATTGTGGTCAGAGTCCACATCTGCCCCTGGAAATGTCTTACAATTTAAAACCTGGTTCCTAAATATCTGTCTTACCATTATATAATCTATCTGATACCTTTTATGTAATGCTATGAATTTATTGTTGTTCCACGATCAAGGAAATCAACATCGATAACACCATCTACATCCCAGAACACTGTAGCCATGATTTTTCCAGCTGAGAGGCGTTATGTTGGACTTATTTAAGATCTGCTCACCTTCTACCAGTCCCCACAGAGGGAACACTTTTCACCACGTGTCAACCCATTCAACCATGCCTAGCTGACTTTATCCAAAACCAATGCTGAACATTACATTTCTCAATTTATCCCTCCATTTAACCACGATCCATCCTGAATGCCCCCAAAATATCCTCTGTTTGATTTTCAGAATTTCCTAATCTCAAACTTAACTAACCATAATTCCCCAAACACTTCAATGTTGGAACCAAGCTCACATCCACAGAAAGAACCACAATCTATGACCAGAAACCTGATCTAGACCTTAAAATCCTATCTGCCAACAAATGTTCCAACACTATGGTTATTAACTGCAGGATTACCTGGAGAAGGGACTCCACCAGCTGTCAGACGTGTCCATTTACAAGCCATACCACAGGAGCCTCATTATAGAAATCTAGCAAGATCTCCAGTCCATCCACAAATCAACAGGTCTGTCACAGGACTTCTCCCATGAGTCAGTTTCCTTCCCCAACCCCACCACTCCCTGCTCCCTTCTACTTGCTTCCTAAAGTACATAAAACCAACAGTCCAGGAGACCCATTGTGGCTGGTTGCTGCACCCCTCTTTGTCCTTGTGGACCAACACCTGCAGCCTCTTACCCATAATGTACCCTCCAATATAAAAGAAACTAACTGTCTCATCTACATCTACATCTACATTTATACTCCACAAGCCACCCAACGGTGTGTGGCGGAGGGCACTTTATGTGCCACTGTTATTACCTCCCTTTTCTGTTCCAGTCACGTATGGTTCGCGGGAAGAACGACTGTCTGAAAGCCTCCGTGTGTGCTTGAATCTCTCTAATTTTACATTCGTGATCTCCTCAGGAGGTATAAGTAGAGGGAAGCAATATATTCGATACCTCATCCAGAAACGCACCCTCTCGAAACCTGGCGAGCAAGCTACACCACGATGCACAGCGCCTCTCTTGCAGAGTCTACCACTTGAGTTTGCTAAACATCTCCGTAACGCTATCATGGTTACCACATAACCTTGTGACGAAACATGCCACTCTTCTTTGGATCTTCTCTATCTCCTCCGTCAACCCGATCTGGTACGGATCCCACACTGATGAGCAATACTGAAGTATAGGTCGAATGAGTGTTTTGTAAGCCTCCTCCTTTGTTGATGGACTACATTTTCTAAGGACTCTCCCAATGAATCTCAACCTGGTACCCACCTTACCAACAATTAATTTTATATGATCATTCCACTTCAAATCGTTCCGCACGCATACTCCCAGATATTTTACAGAAGTAACTGCTACCAGTGTTTGTTTCACTATCATACAGTCATACAATAAAGGATCCTTTTTTCTATGTCTTCACAATACATTACATTTGTCTATGTTAAGGGTCAGTTCCCACTCCCAGCACCAAGTGCCTATCTGCTGCAGATCTTCCTGCATTTCGCTACAATTTTCTAATGCTGCAACTTCTCTGTATACTACAGCATCATGCGCAAAAAGCCGCATGGAACTTCTGACACTATCTACTAGGTCATTTATATATATTGTGAAAAGCAATAGTCCCATAACACTCCCCTGTGGCACGCCAGAGGTTACTTTAACGTCTGTAGACGTCTCTCCATTGATAACAACATGCTGTGTTCTGTTTGCTAAAAACTCTTCAATCCAGCCACACAGCTGGTCTGATAGGCTCTTACTTTGTTTATCAGGTGACAGTGCAGAACTGTATCGAACGCCTTCCAGAAGTCAAGGAAAATAGCATCTACCTGGGAGCCTGTATCTAATATTTTCTGGGTCTCATGAACAAATAAAGCGAGTTGGGTCTCACACGATCACTGTTTCCGGAATCCATATTGATTCCTAAAGAGTAGATTCTGGGTTTCCAAAAACGACATGATACTCGAGCAAAAAACATGTTCTAAAATTCTACAACAGATCGACATCAGAGATATAGGTCTATGGTTTTGCGCATCTGCTCGACGACCCTTCTTGAAGACTGGGACTACCTGTGCTCTTTTCCAATCACTTGGAACCTTCCATTCCTCTAGAGACTTGCGGTACACGGCTGTTAGAAGGGGGGCAAGTTCTTTCGTGTACTCTGTGTAGAATCAAATTGGTATCCCATCAGGTCCAGTGGACTTTCCTCTGTTGAGTGATTCCAGTTGCTTTTCTATTCCATGGACACTTATTTCGATGTCAGCCATTTTTTTGTTTGTGCGAGGATTTAGAGAAGGAACTGCAGTGCGGTCTTCCTTTGTGAAACAGCTTTGGAAAAAGGTGTTAGTATTTCAGCTTTACACGTGTCATCCTCTGTTTCAATGCCATCATCTTCCCGGAGTGTCTGGATATGCTGTTTCGAGCCACTTATTGATTTAAAATAAGACCAGAACTTGCTAGGAGTTTCTGTCAAGTCCGTACATAGAATTTTACTTTCGAATTCACTGAACACTTCACACATAGCCCTCCTTGCGCTAACTTTGACATCATTTAGCTTCTGTTTGTCTGAGAGGTTTTGGCTGCGTTTAAACTTGGAGTGAAACTCTCTTTGCTTTTGCAGTAGTTTCCTAACTTTGTTGTTGAACCACGGTGGGTTTTTCCCATTCCTCACAGTTTCACTCGGCACATACCTGTCTAAAATGCATTTTACGATTGCCTTAAACTTTTTCCATAAACACTCAACATTGTCAGTGTCAGAACAGAAATTTTTGTTTTGATCTGTTAGGTAGTCTGAAATCTTCCTTCTATTACTCTTGCTAAATAGATAAACCTTCCTCCCCTTTTTTATATTCCTATTAACTTCCATATTCAGGGATGCTGCAACGGCCTTATCATCACTGATTCCCTGTTCTGCACTTACAGATTCGAAAAGTTCAGGTCTGTTTGTTATCAGTAGGTCCAAGATGTTATCTCCACGAGTCAGTTCTCTGTTTAATTGCTCAAGATAATTTTCAGATAGTGCACTCAGTATAACGTCACTCGATGCTCTGTCCCTACCACCCATCCTAAACATCTGAGTGTCCCAGTCTATATCTGGTAAATTGAAATCTCCACCTAAGACTATAACATGCTGAGAAAATTTATGTGAAATGTATTCCAAATTTTCTCTCAGTTGTTCTGCTGAGTTGGGAGGTCGGTAAAAGGAGCCAATTATTAACCTAGCTTGGTTGTTGAGTGTAACCTCCACCCATAATAATTCACAGGAACTATCCACTTCTACTTCACTACAGCATAAACTACTACTAACAGCAACAAACACGCCACCACCGGTTGCATGCAATCTATCCTTTCTAAACACCATCTGTGCCTTTGTAAAAATTTCGACAGAATTTATCTCTGGCTTCAGCCAACTTTCTGTACCTATAAAGATTTCAGCTTCGGTGCTTTCTATCAGCGCTTGAAGTTCCAGTACTTTACCAGTGCAGCTTCAACAGTTTACAATTACAATACCGATTGCTGCTTGGTCCCCGCATGTCCTGACTTTGTCCCACACCCTTTGAGGCTGTTGCCCTTTCTGTACTTGCCCGAGGCCATCTAACCTAAAAAACCGCCCAGTCCACGCCGCACAACCCCTGCTACATGTGTAGCTGCTTGCTATGTGTAGTGGACTCCTGACCTATCCAGTGGAACCCCAAACCCCACCACCCTATGGTGCAAGTCGAGGAGTCTGCAGCCCACACGTTCGCAGAACCATCTCAGCCTCTGATTCAGACCCTCCACTCGGCTCTGTACCAAAGGTCCTGTCAACAATGCTGCAGATGGTGAGCTCTGCTTTCATCCCGCTAGGGAGACTGGCAGTCTTCACCAAATCAGATAGCCGCCGGAAACCAGAGAGGATTTCCTCCAATCCATAGTGACACACATCATTGGTGCCGACATGAGCAACCACCTGCAGATGG
This sequence comes from Schistocerca cancellata, assembly GCF_023864275.1. NCBI lineage: Eukaryota > Metazoa > Arthropoda > Insecta > Orthoptera > Acrididae > Schistocerca > Schistocerca cancellata. The sequence goes on along the minus strand of NC_064626.1, from coordinate 1,136,517,299 downwards.
GTGCACCCTGTACCTTTCATGGCAACCAGAAGGACCCTTTCCATATCTGGAATGACTCCCCCTGGTATGCACACAGAGTGCACATCGGTTTTCTTCCCCTCTCTTGCTGCCATATCCCTAAGGGGCCCCATTACATGCCTGACGTTGGAGCTCCCAACTACCAGTAAGCCCACCCTCTGTGACCGCCCGGATCTTGCAGACTGAGGGGCAACCTCTGGAACAGGACAAGCAGCCATGTCCAGCCGAAGATCAGTATCAGCCTGAGACAGAGCCTGAAACCGGTTCGTCAGACAAACTGGAGGGACCTTCCGTTCAGCCCTCCGGAATGTCTTTCGCCCCCTGCCACACCTCGAGATGACGTCCCACTCTACCACAGGTGAGGGATCAGCCTCAATGTGGGCAGTATTCCAGGCAACCACAGTCGTAGTTTGATCGGGGGATGCGTGGGACGAGCTGGCCGTCCCCGACAAACCCCCATCCGGACCCCCACAGTGATGCCCATTGGCAACAGCCTCAAGCTGTGTGACCGAAGCCAACACTGCCTGAAGCTGGGGGCGAAGGGATGCCAACTCAACCTGCATCCGAACACAGCAGTTGCAGTCCCTATCCATGCTAAAAACTGATGTGCAAAGTACGTCTGAACTAATCTACAGAGAGCACAAACAAATCGACACAAAATTTAAACGGTTATTAAAATACAAGATTGCCTAGTAAATGCAGTAATGCTGCTACTTGCGCACTGCTGACACACTGCTCGGCAGCGGAAGGAGACTACGTGATTTTACACTATTCAGGTACTAAAACGCAATGCTACAACTATCAAATACTATAATACGTCCAAAATTTATGAATTAAACAATGCAAGTACCAAAAACACGCAAAGAAATTAAGAATTAAACTACGTAACAAATGAGTGAGCTAGGAGTATACGACTTTCTGCTGGCAGCTGCTTATCCAACGGCGGCAGGGAGCACACTGTCTCTGACCAACCGACACTGGCGTTCAAAACAAAAACAGAAGACAGACGACTACGCGAATTTACACTATTCAGGTACTAAAATGCGATGCTACAACTCTCAAATACTATAATACACCCAAAATTTATGAATTAAACAATGCAAGTACCAAAAACACGCAAAGAAATTAAGAATTAAACTATGTAACAAATAAGTGAGCTGGGAGTATACGACTTTCTGCTGGCAGCTGCTTTTCCAACGGCGGCAGGGAGCACATCTACCAAATATTCAGAGTTCATGTTCCTTTACCACCTGACACCCTGCTTGTCACTGTTGATGTCAGATTCTTCTACACTAGCATCCTCAATGCCCATGGCCTTAGTGGTGGGCACACAATTGATGGCACCATCCTATGCCAACTCATTCATGGACTATCTAGAGCAATTCTTCCCAATCAGCCAGACTCCCAAATCCCCCTCATGGTACAGATTCATTGAATACATCTTCATGGACTGGACCAATGGTGAGGATACCCTATCCAATTTCCCCCATAACCTCAGCATCTTCTTCCCCATTTGTTCATCTGATCCTTCTCAGCCCAGTATGGCACCTTCCTCAATGCTGACCTGCATCTTGAGAATGGTTGCATTAATACCTCTCTTTGTATCAAGCCTACCAACTACAAGCAATACCTCCACTTCTACAGCAGCCACCCATTCCACACCAAGAAGTACCTACCGTAGAGCCTATCCACCCATGGTTGTCACATCTGCAGTGATGAGTAGTCTCTCTCCAAATACATCAAGGCTCTCAATAGCCTCCCCTCCAGAAACAGATTGTCTGTGTCATGTTTCCCCAGTCATCTATCACCACCGACACATTCGCTGCATAGCCACAAAGAAGCACCCCTTATGGCTCAGTACCACCTAGCACTGATGCAACTAAAGCACTTTCTATGCTAGAGTTTTGAATACCTTTGGTTGTGCTATGAAATGACAAATTGAGAAATATCCTCAACACCATTCTCACCACAGCAGTATTCTGTCATCCAACCTAAACTCTGTCCAAACATGTCTTGGAAGACCTAATAGCACTGACAAACCACCTTGTCATCCTCAGCCTACAGGCATCACTAGATCCAGATATGGAAGGGTGTGAGGTCAGCACACCACTCTTGCAGCTGTTGTCAGTTTTCGTAAACAGAGCTGCTACTTCTCAATCAGGTAACTCCTCCATTTGGCTCACAAGGGATGAGTGGACCTTTCTTGCCAACAGTGCTCAGCAGACCACACATTCACCCATCCAAGTACAGTGCTTAACTTTGGTGGCTGGAACCAGAGTGCCACTGTGGCAAGGCCATTGGTTTCTGTCATCCACCCGAACTACACATCTCCTGTTCCATCAAATGCAGAGTCACCTTATAACTGTCACCTTATAACTCTCACCCTCCAACCAAGAAGAAGAGTTACATTGGTAAGGGAAATTATTTGAGAATGTAGATATGGGACTCAATTGTCCACTGCCAGGATAACAAGCACACAATTAATAATTCACAACTCTGTAAATATGATTATTATGGCCCATTAAATTTTATTCACACTTGAGCATCAGATTTTTAATGAAATAATAGCTCCAGGCTCAGAAAAAATTTGTTACCATTAGTAGTTATCTGGATGAGATGCATATAATGGTTGATAATTGTCCATCAGCAAGCCATTATTCTGGTAAGCATTACAAGTACTTGCAGAAACTGGTAGCTTGATTGGTCAACTGTTAAAATAGTAATTATTATTATTAAAATTACACACATAACCATTTCCAATTAATGTAATTACTATTAACTAAGCATTAAAAATGCTTACATAAGCAGTGCCTAAGGCAGAAGAGTAAAAATAGCTGCAACAGAAGAAGAAAAGAATGTCTCACATCGAGCGATAAACAACTTACAAATATTTAGAGATAACATTTTGTTTATTTTTAACACAGTTACTGATGTATAAACGGTCATTTACTCACAGATTCCTAATACCATTCATAATAAAAAAAAACATAATGTTCATAAAAAACAGTACACTTTGAATGACAAGAGACACGATGTTCATATTCACAAGATGTGTACATTAGTATGTTGTGCAGAAATGATTAGAATTTCAGTCACCTTGGTTCAGTATATGTCCTGTTTCCTAATAGGCACATGAACCACCATGGGCCCTGATGATTTGTTCCATGCATGATGGCACTGGCTAGTATAAGATGTGAATGGTTTTCTGTAGTGTAGCCATCCATACTGCATTTACCTAGTTCCAAAGTTCATCTGTGATGGTTGGCATTGAACACAGCACTGCACTTGTCATTTCACCATATCTCACACATTTTTGATTGGTGACAAGTCTGTGATCTGGAGGGCCAGAGCAAAAGGCTGACGACATCCTGCACACCAAGAATGTGCATGTTCATGTAGCTACATGTGGTCGTGCATTGTCTTGCTGTGAAATGGTGTCTGGGGTGTTGTGCATAAAGAGAGTGGCTACAGGTCACAGGATGCCATTCATGTAGGTCACACTGTCCACAGTTCCCTGGACATGCACCAACTGTGATTTGAGGCTGTACCCAATAGCACCCCACATTGTAATGTCATCAGTTGGTGCTGTATGCCTTGTGCAAATGCAGTCACTGTGATAACATCCCCCTAGCTGCAGTGAACCAAAATGCAGCCATCATTTTCAAAGAAATAGAACCTGGATTCATACAAAAACACTATCTGTTGCCATTCTTGTCCACAGTGACATCATTCCATACACCAATGCCATCTAGCATGTTTCTGCACATTTGTCAAAGGTAGGCAGAGAAGTGGATAGTGTACACGTAACACATGCCATAATAAACAGTGATGGGCTGTCACCCCTGATAGCATACAACATGGTTCACTGTCGTGCCAAAGTTAAGGAGGATGCAGATCTGTCATACAATGCCATTCGGATGAGGTGTCGGTCTTCTCTGGGGGAGGTCTGGGTAGTGCAAATTACCCATCTCATCATGTTCTACAGCCTTCCTTGAACCACTCCACACACATCCATTGTACTGCCAAAAGACTTCATCCTACGTGATCAGCATTTCCCCAGATGGATGCATCACATTCTCTCATGCCAATAATGCACCCTCTTTCAAACTCACTGATATGATAGTACAGTTCACACATACATCTGTGAAGCATCCTGTCTGTCTGCTCATGTCACATTGATCCTGTACCTTTAGTTTATAGTGACAACAAGAGCTGTAGGCACATTTTATAGTAGGTGGTGTTGCAGCAGGATATTGATGTTGACCTTGAACCAACGGGTCGACATGGTTCAAATGCCAATCATTTCTGCAGAACGTACTAATGTACGTGTTCTGTTAATATGAACATCCTATCTCTAGTCGTTCAAGGTGTATATATGGTTGATGCATTATTTCAACCTGTGAAAGCAGTCATGCAATTTACCAACTTAGCTGTGACTAATGTGTTGCCTTTTATATGAGCATAACCACTAACAAGCTGTCCGTCTAGACGAAGGGACACTGCCAAAATGTGGCCAGGAGACAACTGGACCTCCCACTTGTCAAATATGCTGCCCAACACAATGTGCTAGAGCAGTTTGTCAAGGTTGCTTCACACCCTGTGCCATCTGGATTCTTCCCCCTAAAACCAGCTTTTCTGAACTGCACATGTGGGAACACTTCCTACAACAAACCCTTTGTTCCCACAGTTCCCTCAGTCTCAACTATTACTAGTCCTTGTCCTCCACCTGGACATCCCCTTCCATGCTCTCACTCCATCCCTACTACACATGCCTTCTAACATGCTAGAACATCTGCATAGTCCTTTCCCCTTCTCTACTTGTCTCCTCTCACCTCCCCCCCCCCCCCCCCTCACACACACACATTACTCCTCCAGCACAGCAACTCAATGCTTCAACTAGCAACCCATTTTTTCCCTCACCATGTCCCTACACTCTCCCACATGCTGCACATGCATCTTCCCCCCACTCCTAACCTACTGTCCTTCCCTCTTCCCAATCCACACCACTTCCACACCTTCACCAACGCCGCTGCAGACATCATTACTCCCTTCAGAGATGGTTGCTGTCACTCTTAATGCCTGGAGAAGAGAGTGGTGTTGTGTGTGTGTGTGTGTGTGAGAGAGAGAGAGAGAGAGAGAGAGAGAGAGAGAGAGAGGGGGGGGGAGAAGTGAGAGAGAGAGAGAGAGAGAGAGAGAGAGTTATGGATGTGTGAATGTCTGTGTGTTTTATTTCATCAATTGCTGTTTTATTTCATCAATTCCTGTGTGGTGGTCAGGATAGATGCTCGTCAGTCAACAGACAAGGTCAGCCTATACGCTTTTGTGCTGTACATGTCCCTTCATGTTTCCAATTCACTATCACATGGGAAACAGTGGATGTTTAGGAGTGTGGAAATCTCACCCATAGATATAGGAGACAAGTGACACCCAATCGCCTGCCCATGTTCAAAATCCATGAGTTCCGCGGAGTGCCCCATTGTGCTCTCTCACAGTGTCTAATGGCTATTGAAGTCCCTGATATGGAGTATGTGGCAGTAGGTGGCAGCACAATGCACCTAATAAGAAAAACAAATGTTTTTGGGGATGTCCAGGTACTTTTGATCACATAGTGTATAAGTTGTTGCTTATGTCACTGAATCAGTGAGATTTGGCTGTTTTTACATTTATTTCAAAACCATTCATGTTTCTTGATCATTTACTAATGCTTGGAATGAAAAAATATAACAACTATTTTCTTAACTAAGTATAAAAATAATTAAAAACAAACATTAATCTTAAGGCTGACTTTCTCAATGATACAGGTGCTGGAGTTGCTCCATCTCTAAAGGTAACAATTTTTACAGCAGTGAGTGTCACGACTGTATGTGTTAAAATGTGGTATTGTGTTGTCATGAGTATGTCTCTCAGGAAATAATCTTTGTAGATCTTTTGTACTCTGTTTCAAATAAATAATCATAGCAGGTTATGGGCTCAAGCCTCATGTGAACAGCTGCAAAGTATTTACCTTTGCTCATGAATAAATTTTTGTAAAATAACATTTAATTGTCCATTGTCTGAGCCTGGAGCTATTATTTCATTAAAAATCTGATGCCCAAGTGTGAATAAAATTTACTGGGCCATAATAATTATATTTACAGAGTTGTGAATTATTAATTGTGTGCTTGTTATCCTGGCAGTGGACAATTGAGTCCACATATCTACATTCTCAAATAATTTCCCTTACCAATGTAACTCTTCTTCTTGGTTGGAGGGTGAGAATGATAAGGTGACTCTACCTTTCACGGAAAAAGAGATGTGTAGGTTGGGTGGGTGACAGAAGCCAATGGCCTTGTCACAGTGGTACACCGGCCCCTGCCACCAAAGTTAAGGACTTTACTTGGATGGGTGAATTTGTGGTCTGCTGAGCACTGTTGGCAAGCGAGGTCCACTCATCCCTTGTGAGCCAAATGGAGGAGTTACCTGATTGAGAAGTAGCAGCTCTGTTTACGAAAACTGACAACAGCTGCGAGAGTGGTGTGCTGACCTCACACCCTTCCATATCTGGATCCAGTGATGCATGTAGGCTGAGGATGACAAGGTGGTCTGTCAGTGTTATTAGGTCTTCCAAGACCTGTTTGGACAGAGTTTAGGTTGGATGATGGAATACTACTGTGGTGAGGATGGTGGTGAGGATATTTCTCAATTTGTCACTTCATAGCACAACCAAAGGTATTCAAAACTCTAGCATAGAAAGTGCTTTAGTTGCATCAGTGCCAGGTGGTACTGAGCCACAAGGGGTGCTTCTTTGTGGCTGTGCAGTGAATGTGTGGGTGGTGATAGATGACTGGGGAAATATGACACAGACAATCTGTTTCTGGAGGGGAGGCTTATGAGAACCTTGATGTATTTGGAGAGAGACTACTCATCACTGCAGATGTGACAACCATGGATGGACAGGATGTAGGGTAGGTACTTGTTGGTGTGGAATGGGTGGCTGCTTAAAAGTGGAGGTATTGCCTGTAGTTTGTAGGTTTGATGCAAAGAGAGGTACTGATGCAACCACTCTCAAGATGCAGATCAGCAGTGAGGAAGGTGCCATACTGGGCTGAGAAGGATCCGGTGAAGAAAATGGGGAAGAAGATGTTGAGGTTATGGGGGAAAGTGGATAGGGTACCCTCACCATTGGTCCAGTCCATGAAGATGTCCTCAATGAATCTGAATCATGAGAGGGATTTGGGATTCTGGCAGATTGGGAAAAATTGCTCTAGATAGTCCATGAATGAGTTGATATTGGATGGTGCCATGTGTGTGCCCACCAGTAAGGCCATGGGCATTGAGGATGGTAGTGTAGAATAAGCTGACATCAACAGTGACAAGCAGGGTGTCAGGTGGTAAAGGAACATGAACTTGGAGTAATTGGTAGATGAAACAGTTAGTTTCTTTTATATTGGAGGGTACATTATGGGTAAGATGCTGCAGGTGTTGGTCCACAAGGACAAAGAGTCTCTTTGTGGGGTGCAGCAACCAGCCACAATGGGTTGTCCTGGACTGTTGGGTTTATGTACTATAGGAAGCAACTAGAAGGGACCAGGGAGTGGTGGGGTTGAGGAAGGAAACTGACTCATGGGAGAAGTTCTGTGACAAACCTGTTGATTTGTGGAGGGACTGGAAATCTTGCTAGATTTCTAATATGGGCCTCCTGTGGCAGGGCTTGTAAATGGACTTGTCTGACAGCTGGTGGAGTCCCTCCTCCAGGTGATCCTGCAGTTAATAACCATAGTGTTGGAACATTTGTTGGCAGATAGGATTTTAAGGTCTAAATCAGGTTTCTGGTGGTAGATTGTGTTTCTTTCTGTGGATGTGAGCTTGGTTCCAACATTGATGTGTTTGGGAAATGATGGTGAGTTAAGTTTGAGATTAAGAGATTCTGAAAATCAAACAGAGGATATTTTGAGGGCATTGGGGATGGATCATGGTGAAATGGAGGAATAAACTGAGGAAGGTAATGTTCAGCATTGGTTTTGATAAGGTCAGCTAGGCATGGTTGAATGGGTTGATAGGTGGCGAAAAGTGTTTCCTCTGTAGGGTCTGCTTGAAGGAGAGAAGATCTTAAACAAATCCAACATAATGGAATTTGAGAATATAGCAAATGGTAAGCCCTTTGGAAAGGACTCATATATCTGTGGAATTGAGGCTCTTAGAGGACAGTTCATAACTCCATTGTGTTTCTGTTTGGCACCCAGTCTGTAGTGTCACAGGAGAGAGTTTCCAAGGGTGTGAAAAATGTAGTATGCTTGCATGGGAGGGTTTGGTGGCTACAAGGGGATGCAGGGGAGATTTAAAGAAAGCTCATATATTCATGATTGATAGAGGTAGTCCAAGGCAGAATCATAGATTGGATTGCTTTTTGGGGTGGGATTGTGCATGCCACTATATTTGCTGGAGGGCAAGGATTTCAGTATGGTGTCGGGATGCAGGAATTTTGGATTATGGAGCAGAAGGATTTTACAGATAGTGCAAGGAGGTTTGGACCTGATTTATGTGGTTCTGCAGGCCTAGGCTGGTGAAGGCTATGGACTGACACAATTTGAAAAGAAAAACTTCTTTGTGGAAGGACAGGTTGCAACCAGTGATGGTCAGGAAGGGGTATCAAGGGACTGCTACTGTTGGTTGAGGGGGGGGGGGGACGCATTATGGGGCAGTTCCATGAGCTAGGCAACAATGCTGGAACCCTATGTGGCACTGGGTTCCAGCTAGGGATAGGAAAACTTTTCTATATCATTGTAGATAGATGGAGCAAGGATCCATAGTGGAGGATAAAAATGCTTGTAAACTTGTCATAAAGACAGAAGAATTTTATAAAAAAAAAGTACAAATGAGATGAAACAGATGAGGTGTGTTGAAAAAATGTGAAACCCCGTCACATGGTCCAGATTCACGGATGATAATTTCATGATCTGGACGGAGGATAAGGACATCTTATCCACACTCCTCCAGAAACCCAACCCCCTCTCCCCCATTTGCTTCATGTGGTCATCCATAGCCAATCAAGCAACCTTCCTCACTGTCAACCTATATTTCAAGGATGGCTACATTAGTACCTCTGTCTACATCAAATCTGCCTACTCACAATACCTACACTTCAAGAGAAGCCACCCATTCCACTCCAAGAAGTTCCTTCTATGCAGCCTAGCTCCCTGTGGTCATCACACCTGCAGTGACAAGCTCTCCCTCTCCAGATACACCAAGTGTCTCTCTATGGCCTTCACAAATTGAAATAATCCTCCCTCCCCTCCAGCAACAGATCTCCTGTGTCATGTTTCCCCAGTCACCTACCATCCCCCCACATAACCACTGTATGGCCACAAAGGAACACCTCCCTCTTGACTCAGTACCATCTGCCAGGGTTTCAAGTATTATATCTCATCATATCCTGAAACGAGAAATTTACTCCTCACTACCCTCTCCATTTTATTCCATTGTTCACCCAACCTACACAATATCTTTGTCTGTTTGTGTTCCATCTCTGCTCCCTATCCCTTGCCCCATGGATCATATCACTGCAATAGACATAAATGCAAGATTTGTCTCATACATTCTCCCATTACCACCCAATCCAGTCATTTAACAGGCATCTCCTACCCCACCAAAGACAGGGCCATCTGTGAAAGCAGTCATGTTGTCTACCAACTTAGCTGCAGTCATTGGGATACACTGTATGTGTGCATGACTACTAATAAGGTGTCTCTCCACTTGAGGGGCCACTACCAAATGATGGCCAAGAGGCAGCTGGACCTCCCAGTTGCTGAGTATTCCACCCAACATAACAGGCATGACTTCAACAACCACTTCACAACCTGGGGTGTAAGGAATCTTCCCATTAACACCAGCTATACTGAATTACGCAGGTGGAACTCTGCCAGCAACATATCCTTTGTTAAACATTTTCAGTATGTTGCATCTTGCAGCTCTCAAATATTGGAGAAAAGACATTTTCAAATGTCTAACAGAAAAGCTGCTATTTATTAATTGGCTGACTAGTTTCAGGCTTTGTCCATTTTCACAAGCCACGCACATCACATTGTGCTGGATAATGAAGATCTGAGATACATTTAAGTGTAGTGACACAAGTAGAAATGTCCACGCCAAACATAGCCGAAATACAAAATATGTGGCTTGGAAAATGGGCAATGTCTGAAACTAGTCAGCCAGTAAATAACAGCTTTGCTTTTAAACATTTAAAAATGTAAAAATGGTTTTTCTTCAATATCCTTTATTCTCATAATCCCCCTGGCCTCAGCCTTCACTATTCCTTGTCTCCACCTTGCTATCCATTTCCTTGCTGCCATTCCATCCCTACATATGCCTTCTAACCTACCACTGTAACTGTATAATAATTTCCCCATTTTTACTTCTCTCCTCTTGCTTTGTCTTTTCTCCACCCACTCCACTTCCTCCAGCACAGTCTCCCAGTGCTGCACCCTGCATCTTCCCCTACCCTTAAATTGCTACAGCTCCAACCACTCTCCTCCCCCTCTCACCCATCACCTCATTTGAATCCCTACTACACACATCAGCAAAAATTGCTGCTTGCCTAAGATGCAGAGCTGGAAGTGTCATGAAAAGCGGTGAAGCTCACATAATACTAGTACAAAAAGCTGGTTGAAATCTGAAATTGACATCAGTGAGATTTTTGGCAAAAATCTGAGTGTATATTGTAAGGATAGGTAAATGGGAAATGGAGGTGGTGTATTTGTCGCAGTAGAAAAGAAACTCAAATCAACTGAGATAACAATTGAAGTTGCATATGAGATAGTTTTGACAAGACTCAGTATCAGGGGTGGGCATTAAATGATAACTGAATCCTTATATTACCCACCAGACTCATCTCCTGGTGTAACCAAACTTCAGAGAAAACCTCACTTCACATGTATGTAAGTTCCCCAATCATATTGTAATGATCTGTGGAGACTTTCATCATCCAAACATTAATTGGGAAAGTTACAGTTTTGTTAGTGGTGGGTGTGATAAGATAGCCTGTGAAACATTAGTAAATGTCTTGTCTGGAAGCTACCTAGAACAGATAGTTATAAATCCCACTCATGATGACAATATCTTTGATCTGTTGGTAACAAATAGACCTGACCTCTTTCAGGATGTCCACATCGAAATTGGTATCAGTGACCATAATGTGGCTGTGGCAACAATGATTAACAAAGTACAAATGAAAACTAAAACAAGCAGAAAGACATATACATTTAGTAAACTAGTTCAAAAATCAGTAGTGTCATATTTTAATGAGGAACTTGAAACTTTCAGCACAGGGCAGGAGTATGTAGAGCAACTATGGTTCGAGTTTAGGAGAATAGTTGATAATGCACTGGGCAGACAGGTACCCAGTAGAACAGTTTGTAATAGGAGGGAACCTCCATGTTATACATTCACTGTAGAGAAACTTCTAAGGAAACAGAGATTACTACATAATACGTGTAAAACAAAGCATAGAGCTATAGATAGAGAGATGCTGAATGAAATGCATTTGGCTGTCAAGAGATCAATGCATGATGTCTTTGATAACTACTGTTGCAGAATATTATGAAATGATATTTCACAAAACCCAAGGAAATTCTGGTCGTATGTACATGCTGTTAGTGGCACCAAAGCTAGTGTCCAGTCCCTAGCAAATGAGAGAGGGACTGAAATTCAGGGGAGAAAAGCAAAAGTTCAAATGCTTAACTCCATTTTCAAATGTTCCTTTACAAAGGAAAACCCAGCAGTAATAGTGTCAGTGATGTTGAGAAACAGTGGAAATCATTAAAATTTTAGAAAGCTCCAGGGCCTGATGGAATCTCTGTCAGATTCTATACTGAATTTGTTGTTAGCCCTCTTCCTACTATAATCTATTGTAGATCCCTCACACAAAAAACTGTGAACATGTCTTGGAAAAAAGCATAGGTCACACCCATCTACAGGAAGAACCCCAGGTCAGGGGAGACTTACCGGACGGTAAGTTTAGAAGAATCACCTAGAACCCCAGGTCAGGAGAGACTTACTGGATGATAAGTCTCCCATGACCCTGGGGTTCTGGGTGATTTTTCTAAACTGTACCCCTTTTCCTAAGCCTCTCCAGTCCTTTTCCTTCACCCCTGTTCCTTCCCCTCAACTCTTCTGCCAGAAGAAGGAGCCACTGGATCTGAAAGCTTGTAAAAGTTAAATTCTACCACCACTTGGTGAGTTGATTTTTTATCTGTCCATTTAAATTATCTTTTCATATTGTTGTTATTCTTTCTTGATTTTCCAGTGTTTGATGTTAGTAAATAATTATCATCAGAGAAAGGTTGCACTTGATACTGGGTGTAAATGCCACTAAAGTAGAAATGCACTGGGAAGTGAGGGTAAGAATTCAGAAGAGAATCCTGCAAGGATTGAATTGCAGTTGTCTATATTTCAAGTTATTCTTATTGCTTACTTGTTATTAAGAAATACTGTTTTTACTAAAATGACTACAGAATATATTTTTTGATAAGTTACAATTATTTTCTTTCAGAGAGATCCTGTCATGCATAGCAGCTGGTTCAGTTGTGAAGATTGTGTCAACCAGGTAAGAGTGAAAACAGTTATGTTAATTTTAATTACATTATTAGAGGAACTGTAGACCTTATGCTACTCTTTCTTACTCTTTTTGACAAGTGGACCCCTTTAACGCCTACTTTTATTTTTTAACTCCTATAATGCATTTTAATGCAACATTCTGTAAACAAATTATTTGCCACAAAAAAGACAATTGTTTCAAATAACAATTGTTTGTTTCAGGAAGTAATTTCAGAATTAATCCAAACATTCTTAAAATAACTTAAATTAAAAATGACTTAATCAAATAAGACTTTTAAATTTAAGTTATAATGAGGTGAATGGTACTGAATCTTATTTTCACAAATATACTTATTATTAGGCTTCATGCATGAAAGTTGAATTCTCAGTTGTTCAGCATCAAATACAGAGTGTACATAAAGTCTGGGAACACTTTCAATTATTTATTGCACAAAAACCAAACATTGTACAGATATTATACATATGTCATTTTGAAGAGAAACCCTGTAAGGTTTTTTCATGTATACCATGACAGCGTAGTTTGGTAATCTGCCGATAGTCAGCGCTAGTCACAAACATGGCGAGTTCAGGTGCAGAGCGGGCCTTCTGTGTGTTGGAGTTTGACAAAAAACAAGGGTGCTACAGCTGATAATGGATGTTTGGAACCAAGTACAATAAGAAGCCACCAACTAGGAAGGCCATTTACCACTGGCACAACAAATTCATTACAATGGGTTGCTTGTGCCTGGCAAAGAGAAGCAGACATCCCAGTGTAATTGAAGTGAATGTGGAGTATGTATGAGAGACATTCATATGGAGTCCAAAGAAATTGGTGCAGCGTGCATCCTGTGAACACAAAATGGCTCCAATGACAGTGTGGGAAGTCCTGTGATAGAAGCTGTCTGTGAAACCATTCAAATTGGAACCAGTACAGAAGCTCAATGATGAAGAAAAAGACAAGTGTTTCGAGTTTTTTTTTGCAGTTGCAACAATTGAATGAGGATGGGGATGGCATTGTTGATCACTTAATTTTTAGGAATGAAGCCACTTTCCACACTAATGGGAAAGTGAACAGGCATAATTGTCAAATCTTTGGTACAAAGCATCCACACGAATGCATTGAAATAGAGCTTGATTCCCAAAAGGTAAATGTTTTTTGTGCTTTGTCATGTCAAAAACTGAGTGGGCCATTCTTTTTTGCTGAGAGCACTGTCACTGGATATTCCTACTTGGACTTGCAATGGCTGATGCCTCAAATGCTATTGGACTCTCTGTTCATCTTTCAGAAGGATGGGGCTCCATCCCATTTTCATTGTGAAGTTTGTGGGTACCTGAACACGGAGCTGCTGCATCGATGGATTGACTGTGTTACAGAAGGTGACAGCTGTTTCATGAAATGGCATCCCCGATCACCAGATATCACTCCGTGTGATTTTTTTCTGTGGGGACACATTAAAGATCTGGTGTATGTATCGCCTCTACTGCGTGTTGTAGCAGAGCTCTGGGAGAGAATATGGGAAGTGACTGCCACAGTCAATGATGCCATGCTGGGACGGTGTAGCAATTCTGCCTGATTTATTTCTTCGTTTGTTGTCCTCCATGTCAACATACTGCATTGCTACACTGGCTGAAACATGGGGTTCATAATTTGGACACTGACTACTGTAAATAATATAGCCGACAGGTACGCGTTTGTGTTTCACCATAGTTTACTTTCACTTAGCACAACCCCCCAATAACACACAGTTATATATGTATGGCCAGTGCACTATTGCTTAACTTTCCATAAGCCTCATTAATAGTTTTCAGGTGAACTTCCACATACTGCTACAATAGTTTACTGTTGAACATCTACGAGCAGTAATAACATAACCGCATAGTTCACAATCCTTCAGATAAATTGAACAGTCACTACCATTGCTTCAACACATGGCCTGTTTGTGTAACACTTATTTCACTGTTAAGTTGATGCATTGTTTTTGTTCTTGTCTGAAACCCAGTCATGGACTGACTGTCTCGTGGCCAAAAATATATCCTCACATTAATAAATGCTGAAACTACACATTGTTCAAAGTTTAATTTACAGAAATTACAATTAAAAGTTAACTTATTAAATTAACTGAATACATAAAATATTGTGTCTTTTTAACAGTTTTTTATACTACAAAAGTTAGGCCGAAATATTACTTTAAATCATGAAATTAACAAATATCATTACACAAACAATACCTTTGACAAAACTGTTAATTATTTTGGAATTAATTATGGGCTGGCTTTGCTAACATGTTTTCGAAAACAACCAAACAAATACTTTAAGATCATTAGCATTTCGCTTTCCAGATGTTTACAATTATTACAGAATTTACATTTGTGTATATGTCAGCAATAGAATTTAACTTACGAAACAATTACCGATTTTGCCCTGTAATGAAAGATATTAACTAGTAACAGTCAAAATAAATTAGAAAATCAGTTACATGCATAAAACTAAGGACAAAATTGGGTTTGCTGTTATATTCTGTAAAATTAAGGGCCAATCATTCTCTTTTATGAAAATACAGATTATACTCATGTATGTTAATGATAATTAAGTCCAAAAGAAAAATAAAATAATTTTAAGGAGGCAGATGACAAAACAAGAGGGGAATCAAAATTTTCCCAGCTTGGTTCGTCACAACGTATGCCAAGAATTCGATTATCATATTGATGTCTGCCAGGTTGCTCATGCTTCGCATATCAAATGTTCATAAAAAATAAAAAAAAATAAAATAAAAAAAAAGCTTTCAGAGTTTCTCTTCAAAATACAATATGTATGACATCTGTACAATGTTTAGTGCTTGTGCAATAAATAATTGAAAGTGTTCCCAGACTTTATGTACACCCTGTATATTGTAATTATTTTTGTTGACATGTAAGCTCAGAACTGTATTTCACACAAATATATAGCTTCAAATAGCAGAAGTACCATTACAACCTTTTGTAGGCTTACCATACATTCAGAATTAGCCTGGACAGTCCTGGTGTTTTAGTGCTGTTCAGGGTAATGTCCAGGGTGGCAGAAACGTCCTGGGTTTGAGAATTTTATGACTGGTTAGGATTTTCGTAAAATTTTAGGCCAAGGCATTCAGCATAGCATTCTTTAATGTTCTCATATGGCTGTGTCTCTGTCAGTTGACCTTGGACCAAGTACTGACATCGATGGTGAGGCACGGCTATCAGTTCCGCTACAAATTTTCACTTACTATTAGTCATTTGGCACACAATGGTGGCAATGTGTACATGGTGTTTTCATGTGTAAAGTAACTCATCTACACATCTTTGATCAATTTCTCTCTATTCGTTTTTTGGTTCATTGTTTAACAGTGGGCAAAAGAGCATGGTTTAATGTTAACCTGCAATAGGAATACATATTTATTAGTCTATGCAATGACAGTTACAATGAAAATGTTTATTGTACACTGTGTACTGGAGAATGGGAAGGCTGATATTAAAAGAAGATGAAAACAAACATAGGAGTGCTATTATTGCTACTACTTCACCAAACATAAGATATATTTTTAAAGCCATAGATGGGAATTATCATCTGGAGTGTGCTGCTAAAGAGGCTGCATTTTCATATCCACACTATTAGACATTCACTTGGTTTTGAAACATCAGACTGCACATCTAAACTTGTGGAAAAGTTATATGACCCAAATTTTTCATCTGCTAGAACCAAAACCAAGACTGTTATTGTTAACATTATTTCACCATTTATATTTGATAATGTGTGGTGTTCTTTGGAAAAAAAATTAATTATGTCACAGTTACAGTGGCTAGCTGAAAAGAAGTGAAGTCAGACTTGTTGTGAGTGTTTTAAGATTTTCAGTATGGAGGAGGGAATTCAAGTTAAACTTCTAACGTTTAATGAAGTGTCAAGTGAAACAGTTCAAATTTTGATTCAGTAGCTTTTGGACCACATAAAAAATACAAACTTGAAGAAATGTTGGTTTGTTATACTACTAATAACATTCTCAGTAATTTTGGTGGTGTGAAGAGGAAGGGGGATGAAAATGTGTTGAGAAAAGCTTAAAGTGTAGATAGATTTATTTTAGAAAGTGGTTGTTCAGCCTATATTGTTCATGAACCATTTCTGAAAAAAGTCATATCTAACGAAAAAACAAGTCAATAAATAAAGTTTAATGTTTCAGTAAACTAGCAAGACTTTTGAGTAATTCTAAAAAAAATGTCTTGGGTTGGACATTAAAAAAAATGGTAGTTTATTCTGGGTTGGACACACAAAAATATGCTAAGCCTAACTTTTGTTAAACTGCACCAGAATTCCACTCATGGTACTTAAGCTTTTCATCCAATGGTAGAGTAGGTGCCAGTTCAGTAATGCTGAAGTGGCCGAAGGTTGTGCATTGATAATAAATGGAGTTTTAAATCAACAATTCATTTTGATATTTAATCTGATTTTCAGTTGAAAAATAGTAATTAAAAGCTTCATTGAGATTTTTTTGGAGCTGAATAATTTCAACACAATTCCCTAATAGTGGAAATTCTGTGATGGAGCAACAACAATATGAATTAGAACAATTTTGCTACTCACCACATAAAACAGGCTTTGAATAGCAGACAGGCACATTTAAAAGTAGATTGTAAGATATTATTAAGCTATCAGACTAAGACATTTGCCAGAATTAGACACACACACACACACACACACACACACACACACACACACACACACACAATATACATGGCCACTGCCACCCCAAGCATAGATGCTGGCAGTTGGGTCCATGTGCCCAATGTTAATAATTGCTCTCTCTCTCTCTCTCTCTCTCTCTCTCTCTCTCTCTCTCTCTCTCTGTGTGTGTGTGTGTGTGTGTGTGTGTGTGTGTGTGTGTGTGTGTGTGTGTGTGTGTATGTGTGTGTGTTTGTGTGACATCTATCCTACTTCATACTATTGATAGAAATCTCTCCTACTTCGACCGCGATCTCTCCTAAAAGCCTTTTATTGTTGGGAAGCAATCACTCATTGGAGCATGTACCAAAATGTCTCTTAGGCAATTTGAAGCAGTCTGCTTAACTGACCATTCAGTTTGAAACTGTCTTTTAGAAAGAAATCACACAGCTTGTCCCTCAGCTCAGGAATGTGGTGTAATATCTTTCCTCAAGATAACAATCAGAAGTCAGTATGTAAAATAAGATATGTATGTACACTTCTCACTTCCTTACTTATTATTTTGAATAAATTATTATTTAGTGGCATAGATTTTATGAAATTAATGGTTTTGTGATCTGTCAAAAGCTTTCTTATGACTATGTCGACTTTTAATGTTACAAAGCATAATGTGGCTCAAATTTCTGATGATAGAAAACAGACTTATGTTATTGGATATGGGTGCACTGTGAGACAGACAACTGTGATGATTTGAAGGACATGCTACAATCAAGCCTTATGTAGTCATTCCCTCATTGTTGAATTTCTCCTCTGCAAAGTTACAATATTGTCACTGATAAATACAGCCTTATTTACATTTGGTGTTGCATTCATACAGAGTGTCCAACTTAGTAAGTGAAAGTGAGAGTTGATTGTTATTCTATTTTTTAATTTCATGGACATGTGCATTTTTTTAAATTTACTTCTGTAATATTAAGAAAGAATGGCTTTTAAGTTTTGTGGAACCCTTCAGTGCTTTCCACAGTGCCCCAGGGTTCCATAGAACACAAATTAATAAATGGTGTGGTGATAATTTCATTAAGTGTAAGTTGACTAGCTGACTTGTATTGAAGATACACCAATCAGTATGAAGAAGTACTTCATTTTAGGAATTGTATATTTTTGAAACTAGTGAATGCTGTTTTTGGTACATTCTGCCTCTCCTGCCCCAGAGCTCTATGTGAACTATCTTCTCTTTTTTTGCCATTTGGTTGTGCACACACACAGAACAGGTGTCAGGAAATATAATCAGTATTGTAGGATATTGCACAGTAATGTCTGACACACATGATCTGCTATTTGCTATTTGTGTTAGACTGTCACTGTTTAAGTGTTAGCTTTGTGAAAGTATGTCATCATTTGTGGCTATTTTGTTTCAAACAAGGTCAGTATTGACTCACTAGTTTTCAAACCAGGAACAACTAGAGTGTACATCACAGACACTCTAATTTAAAATTTAAAATTACTGCTGAATCACAAACTTTGAGAATTTATTATTAAAAAGGAAAAACACTTCCTAGTTTTCTGTGAAGCACCGACGGAAAATTCAGTAAATGTTCCTTTTCGAATATATTAAAATTGCTTCATCTAGGTAAGGGGAAGGAAAGAGAAAGTCATTTTACAGTAGAAACCATGTCCACAGAATTAATACAAAGCAACAATGGGTTATTTTCTTACATTCTAGGACAAAAGTGTGTACACATCCACTGTCATGTATTTGAAATCTAATGAGTAGTGTGTAGAATCTCATTTTATTTGTTGCCGTCTTAACTTCAGTAAGGCTACACTTGAGTACACTGCAGGCAGAATTTATTTCCACTGTTTCTGAAGCATGATGAATAATTGTAGTCAGGTTTTAGGAGAAATTTACCATGCAAATGATGCTCGAGTGTGTCCAGACAGATTCTTTGATGAGTTTCCAGTTCAGGCTTTGAGCAGCTTGTTTGCACAAGTCACCCTGGTTTTCTTTGAATCAAAATAAAATTGAATTAAAATAAAGTTTCTTGGACAATAGGGTTATTGTGCTGACAGAAAAAATATCTAATTTCCAAATGGTTGCCTCGGAAATTGAAGTCTGCTATTATACAAAATCTTTTTATAAACACCCGCATTTATTTTTTCCATTGACTAAAACTAGTGGTCTGATTCCAAAATATGGAATTAAATCCCACACCACTGGACCACATTTTTGAATTTCATAGATGCCATTTTACACTCTAGTTAATAAGATTTCCTAGTCATTTACTACGTCCACATAATTCTTCTGAGGGTCACATCATGTGC
The DNA here is from genome assembly GCF_023864275.1 of Schistocerca cancellata. Lineage (NCBI taxonomy): Eukaryota > Metazoa > Arthropoda > Insecta > Orthoptera > Acrididae > Schistocerca > Schistocerca cancellata. The sequence goes on along the minus strand of NC_064626.1, from coordinate 1,136,497,720 downwards.
CTTGCCTTATCAGTGAATACAACATCTTTCGTTTCTCAGCACACAAATTACCACTCTAATAATGATAAATATTACTTAAAAATTAATTGTAGGAATAGGTACTTAATTTTAATTTGCTTACTATTTCTCAGACACTATGTGTTACTGCCTCCACCCAGTGAACCATGGACCTTGTCATCAGTGGGGTGACATGCATGCCTCAGCAACACAGATTGCCATACCACAGGTACAATCACAATGGAGAGGTATCTATTGAGAGACTAAATAAATGTATGGTCCCTGAAGAGGAGCAGCAGCCTTTTCAGTATTTGCAGGGATGATAGTCTGGATGATTGACTGATCTGGCCTTGTGACATCAACCAAAATGCCCTTGCTGTGCTGGTAATGTGAACAGCTGAAAGCAGGGTGAAACTACAGCTGTAATTTTTCCCAAGAGCCTATATACTCCATTCACCAAAACAAGAAACATACTGTAAACACGGCAAGGCGCGTGACCACAGTGCTGCTGTTGAGGGGTGTATGAGACAGGGGCGTCAGAAATTAATAAATGAAAGTCAGGTTTTTTTTATAATTTGGCACCTGAATATGATAAAGTGATCTGAGAACTATCTTCTGACACCTTTTTTTTACATTACATTAAAATTTATTGCCACTGAAAAAGAGAAATATCTAAGCTATCAGGAAAAGTTGTTTTTTCACGTTACTCTATATTTATCACACCATATCTCCTAAACTGTGTGTCACACAGCAAAATAATTTTATAATTGCCTTCAGTACTATATGTTGATGACGTCTGCAAATTTTCTGCCCAATAGAGTCAGTAATAGTGAAGTAATAAATTAAAATCTCATGTTTGATGCAGAACTTTTACCAAATCGTCATCCAAAATATAGTAAGTGACAAACTTTTCCCCTTTAAATTTTTTTGCTGGGGGTATAAGCGAGAAAAGTTTCTGAAAGGTTTGAATTTAATTTTGTAGTTTCTTTGAATGTGATTGGTGCAACCGTTTGTCCTTTATGAGCGATGCATTGTGCGGTTCACAGGCGCGGCGCTCAGTCAGTGTGGCTGTCTCAATTGCAGGTGTGAGCTCGTTAGTAGGTGCTGTACAGTGGCGATTTTAGGATGTCTTAAGTTCGTCTGTAAAGCTGCTCGAAAGACGAGTTGTTGATTATTGGAGTAAGTATATGTGTTTGCAGTCACACTGAGCAGTCACTGTTTATGTGCGCATCCAATAGCATCGCATGGTTTCTTATTTTATATATTCACTTATTTCATTAGCATCACATGCAGCTGTCCTCATTATGTCATCCACGGATTCAGCGAGTGAGGTCAATGTGTCAGTTCTGAGTCCACCAAAGAAGCGAGCAAAGAAGAAATCGTTAAGTTCTTCTTAGAAGCACATGGTGCTTAATGTGTATAAAATGGAACTGTTACATCCAGAGCAGTCGATGAGTGACATTGTTTCGAAAACAGCTGCAGCTACAGGTGTCGGACATTCTTCAGTGTATCATGTGATAAGTGAGTACAAGGCCACACACTTTTTGAAGTCTCTCAAGAAAGGAAAATTATGACAGAAACTTTCTGAAAGTGTTGATGACTTTGATAGAAATGCGATACGAAGGAAAGCACATGAATTTTTTTTTTCGTAACAAATTGCCAACAATTGACAAAGTGCTTATAGTCGTGAACATAGGTGCAGAGCTGGGCAATTTTCGGAGAACTACATTTTATAAGTTATTGAGATAAATGAATTTCAAATATGTCTGGTGTGGGCGCGATAGCATGCTAATAGACAGGGATGACAAAATTTTATGGAGGCGGCGTTATCTTCGAACCATTAAACTGTTGAGAGATGAAGGCAGACCCATTTACTATTTGGACGAGACGTGGGTGAACGCAGGACATACCCGAAGCTACATCTGGGTAGATGACACCATAAATTCCTCAAAACAAGCCTTTCTGTCTAGATTATCCATCGGAAGCAGGGGCCCATCAGGTAAAGGGAAACGTCTGATTATTACACACATTGGCAGCAAAGCAGGGTTCAAAAATGGTTCAAATGGCTCTGAGCACTATTGGACTTAACATCTGAGGTCATCAGTCCCCTAGAATGTTGAACTACTTAAACCTAACGAACGTAATGACATCACACACATCCATGCCCAAGGCAGGATTCAAACCTGCGACTGTAGCGATCACGCGGTACCAGACTGAAGTGCCTAGAACCGCATGGCCACACCAGCTGGCAAAGCAGGGTTCATTGAAGGATGTTTGTGGACTTTAAAATCCAAGAAAAGTGGAGATCATCATGAGGAGATGTGCATCAAAACCTTCGAGAAGTGGTTTGAAGATGTTCTTCCTTGGCTTCAGGAAAATGCAGTTATTGTTCTTGATGATGCTCCATACCATTATCAGAGAAAAGAAAAGTTCCCAATGCGAATTCCAATAAGCATGAAATATCAGAGTGGCTAAAATCTAAAAACATCAATTTCGAAGATGGTATGTTGAAGAAAGAACTTTAAGATATAGTTAAAAATCACAGAACAGCGCACAACAAATATGCAATAGATGAAATGGCGAAGAGTGCAGGGAAATCTGTTCTCAGAATTCCTCCGCATCACTGTGAATTAAACGCCATCGAGTTAGTGTGGGCCAGAATCAAAGGCTATGTTGCAGCAAAAAACAAAACATACAAAATGCCAGAAGTTAATGTACTGCTAGAAGAAGCAGAAGAACAGTAACTGCAGAGGATTTGAACAAGTGCGTCCTCCATGTCGTAGAAAAAGTGGAAACTCAAATGTGGAAATTAGACTGCATTATAGAGGAGAGAGAGGAGCGGTTTGTTATAAACCTCAATGAAAACAGTTCAAGTTCAACAGAGAGAACCATGCTTAATCCTTTATCATTATTATTACTGGTATTGTTATTAAAATTAACAATTAATTGTGTTTGAATGGAGCGTTTTGTTAGCAACCTGAATGAAATTAAATCTGCCTCGACAGAATGAACTCAGTTTAACATTATTTTAACATTATTGTTAAATTTTTTTTGTACATTGTTGCCCAGGTTTCTCACAGTCCACTGTGACAGCTCGGCAGCCAGCCAAACGCCACCAGCTGCAAAGCACGCGCCAAGGATTTTCCACACCCCTACGTATCACGTGAACACCGAATACTTTCTCTGGAAACGAGTGTAGTTGCTCACGTGACACTGTTTATGTTTCGTCCCAGCTCTCAGTGAATAGACTTCAACTCTACTGTATGGTTAAATGATAACATTGTCCTCTCTGGTAAAATATTCCACAGGTAAAATACTCACCCATTTGAGTATCTGTATTGGGACTACTCAAGATGATATCATCAGCAGCAGCAGAAACAAAACTGGCATTCTATAGATTGTCACATGGAATGTTAGCCATTAATTGGACAGGTAGGTTAGAAAATTTAAAAAGAGAAGTTGATAGGTTACTGGTAGATGAAGTGGAAATTAGTGAAGTTCAATGCAGGTCAAATACAAAGGTGAAGACAGTGTCATAAATACAAAGTCAAGTATGGGTAATGTGGGAGTTGGTTTAATAATGAATAAGAAAATAGGAATATAGGGAGCTACTATGAACAGGACAGTGAATGCATTATCATAGCCATGGTAGACATGAAGCCCACAACTACCAAAGTAAGAGAATTTCGTATGCCAACAACCTCTGCAGATGATGAAGAGATTGAAGAAATGTGTGATGTGATACAAGAAATTATTGAGATAGTTAGGGGAGACAAAAACTGAATTATGATGGAAATTGATATTAGGAAAAGGAATAAAAGGAAAAATATTAGGTGAATATGGATGGCAGCTGTGAATGGGAAAGGAATGAAAGAGTGTGACATTTGCTTGCTTTATTCCTTGTTCAATAGCCCTTTGGGTTGATATTCTGCATTATTATACTGGCTTAAAAATGGGGGGTGGAAGTTCAGCACTGACTACTGTAAATGGTGTAGCCAACAGCTGCACAGTTGTGTTTCACAGTTCTTTGCTTTCACTGTTCACAACCCCCCAATATTACACAGTTATATGGCCATTTCACTATTTGTAAATGTTGATAAGCATCATTAATAGGTTGCAGGCAGACATCAGCATACTGCTACAATAGTTTGCATTAGAACATCTATGAACAGTAAAAAAAGCCTAACCACACAGTTCACAGTTCTTACAGAATGATAAGGTACATGTGATGCTATTTCTTGAATAACTTGAATTGTCATTACTTGATCCAACACACGACCTATTTGTGTTACACTAATTCCACTGTTAAGTTGATGCAGTGTTCATACATACTTCCTGTCTGAAAATTGGCTGGGGACTGACTGTCTTGCGACCAAAAATCTGTCGTTTATATATCCTCACAATAACAGGCACAGAAACTGTACATTATTCGATGTTTAAGTTACAGAAATTACAATTAGAACTTAACGCATTCAATTAACTGAATACATCAAAAAACTCCTTTTTAAGTAGTTTTTTCTACCACAAAGGTTAGGCCAAATTATTTGTTTAAATAATGAAGTTAACAGATATAGTTATACAAACAATACTTTTGACAAACCTGGTAATTATTTTTGAATTAATTAAGGGCTGGCTTTGCTAATATGTTTTTGAATAAAGCCAAATAAATACTTTAAAAGTCCTAATAGTTCTTCTTCCAAATATTTGTAATTATTACAAGATTTTTAAGGCTTTTGTGGCCACTTGTTGACAAACTGCCTATTGGATTCTGTCTCGGGGTCTTCAGCCGACGTTCATCTAACGATTTTTCTGACGTTTCACCAGCACGAGTGGCTGGCATTGTCAAAGCTTCACCCTCCATTGCCGGTGGTGAACTGGAGCCGAGATCGCAGCTGCAGACTATATGTACCTGACACACCAACATCCGAGGGCTTCTCCACAGTCATTTCTGGTATGGTTCTCGCAGAACGGGAAGCCAGGATCCGTTTATCTTAAGACTTTCCTCTTTCTTGTTGAAACTGTTCGCGTTTTTGTATTTCTACAGCTTCTCTGAACAAGCGCGTATGATAGTGCTTCTCTACAGCCAGAAACTCCGTGTTGGCAAATTTTATGACGTGGTCAGTCTCATTCAGTGTGTGCTCTGCCACGGCCGATTCCTCCAGCTGCCCCAACCTGCAATGTCACTTATGCTCTCTGATCCTGGTGTTAATTGATCGTCCAGTCATTCCAACATAGACTTTTCCACATGTGCATGGTATACGGTATATTCCCGACATTGCAAGTGGGTCTCTTTTCTTGTTTGCTGATCTAAGACACTCTTTGATCTTCCTTGTCAGTTTGAAAATCGTCTTTACGCCATGTTTGTGCAATATACAGCCGATTCTGTCCGTCACTCTGGGAATGTATGGCAGAAAGGCCATACCCGACATTTCTTTTTCTGGTTCCTTACTTCGCCGAGTGTTTTGCCCTGTTACACTTCTAATATAATTTGTGGAGTACCCATTGCTCCTCAGAACAGTTTCCAGGTGTTGCATTTCTCGTTTGAGGTGTTGCGGCTCACATATTCGTCCTGCTCTTGTTACGAGCCTACTAATCATGCCTCTTTTCTGGCTCGGGTGGTGGTTTGACAGTTTGTGCAGGTATCGGTCCTTGTGTGTCGGTTTTCAATACACACTGTGTCCCAGGTTTTCGCCATCCCTTGTGACCAGCACATCTAGAAATGGCAGTTTCTTGTCCTTTTCTACTTCCATGGTAAATGTTATGTTGACATGGAGGCTGTTCAAGTGTCTTAGGAAGTCAACGAGCTGTTCTTCACCATGGCTCTACACCACAAAAGTATCATTGACCAATAGTGAACTGGCCAGATAACTGTGTAACACTGGGGGGGCGGGGGGGGGGGGGGGTGTTGTGAACAGTGAAAGTAAAGAACTGTGAAATGCAACTGTGCAACTGTCAGCTACATCATTTACAGTAGTCAGTGTTGAACTGATGACAATAAATAAAATAAGTTTCTACACACTACTTGTTACATGCATGATGCTTTTCAAGTATATATCAGTGGATGTGTACACACTTTTCTGCCAGAAAGTAAGAATATAACCCATTGTTGCTCTGTATTAATTCTGTGGACATGGTTTCTACTGTGAAATAACTTTCCTTTTCCTTCCCCATACCTTCATGAAGCAATTTTAGTATATTCCAAAAGCAACATTTACTGAATTTTCCATTGGTGTTCCGCAAAACACTAGGAAGTGTTTTTCCTTTTTAGTATTAAATTCAAAAAGCTGGTGATTCAACGGTAATTTTAAATTAGTGTGTCTGTGATGAACGCTCTAGTTGTTCATGGTCTGAAGGCTAGTGAATCAATGCTGATCTTGTTTGAAACAAAATAGCCACATATGAACTATTTGATGACACACAAAACTAATTTCGCAAAGCTAACACTTAAACAGTGACAGTCTAACACAAATAGTAGAAGCTTCTCATAATCCAAAATGATAATTCCATTGCCATTGCCTGTTATGAATGTACCATAGTAAATAACCCCAAAACTGTGGCTGAGATTTTTAATAAACTTGAGGTGAATGCTCGGGTGAGATACACCAAACAACACCTTATAATCAGGAGTTCATTTATTCACAACTTTACACAAGTAAGTCTTCCAAAGAACTGAATTGCGGAACTACACAAAGATAATGTTTTGCTTAGTTCAAAGATGATGCTCCGATCGATACTGGTGCCAACCTCATTGGTGCCACATAGCCCCCCCCCCCCCTCTCCGCAGTACGGTGTACTCCTGAGATGGCGGTGGGGGGGGGTGACTATCGTGTTGTCAGGGGTGGTCCGCGTGGTCCGCGGGAGCTGGACCACGGTCAGCTCGACAGCGTCGTCTGGGAGCTGTGTGGATAGATGTCATGAAGGAAGGTCTGGCCACCAAACCTGGAAGTCTTTGATGCGCACCGGGCGTCATACTGGGCGTGCTGGTCATGTGGTGACAGGTAGGCCGGCAGTTTGCGGGAGGAACGGAGCAATGATGATGATGTCTCCGGTGGGCGTGGCGAACACAGGAAGCATGTCCAGGTCAATGTCGGGCAAGAGGGGAACACATTTCACCAGGTGCAGGGGAATGGCGGAGGTTGTGTCATGAGCACCGGATGAAGGGAAACACATGACAAACAGTGTGCCATTGCATAGTATTATAGAGTTGTCGTGGATTATGTCTGGGGGACAGGCACAAACACCTTGAGCGAGGGCACGTTCAAGATGGGGGGGGGGCGTGAGAAACCTCGACAGGGCAAGGCAGGCGATGGGGGAGAGGTCAAAGGTACCGGAGAAGGGCCCGGCGGTGAGGGCGTGATCGTAGGTAAGCTTCCCTTCAGAAAGGTGTTGTTCCCAGCAGACTTAGGTATGCCTTTGTGAAGCCCATGTACAAAAAGGGCGATAAAGCTGACTAATTAACTATTGACCTATCTCTTTGCTGACAGCTTTCTCCAAAATTTGAGAAAAGCTAATACATGTAAGAATTACTGATTATCTCATGAAGAATGATGTTCTCAGCAAGAGTCAATTTGGCTTTCAAAAGTGCCGTTCAACAGAAGATGCAGTCTATGCACTTGCAAATGAAGTCCTAGAAACCCTTAATGAAAAAATCCTAGCACTTGGTGTCTCCTGTGATTTATCCAAAACATTTGACTGTGTTGATCACCAGATTCTCTTGCAAAAAGCAAAATTAGCAGGAATAAGTGGTGTTGCAGGCAATTGGCCACAGTCGTACCTCCAAGACAGAAAACAAAATGTTGTCTTGAATAGCTCAGGTGGATTACGTGATGTTTCCTCACATTCTGAATGGAGTTCCATTACATGTGGAGTGCCTCAAGGCTCAATTCTTGGGCCACTATTATTGCTGACTTTTATAAATGATCTACCATCATGTACAAGCCTGCCATGTAAATTTACATTATTTGCTGATGATACCACAGTTTTTATGAGCTGTAGAACAGACAGTAATCTTGAGGAACTCATTAATCACATACTCTCAGATGTGGTTAATTGGTTTAAGGTGAATGGTCTCTCATTAAATTCCAGTAAGGCCAGCTTTATTTAGTTCTGTACAAAAACAGAAAAAGAGAGAGAGATAAGTGTGACATGCGGTAATCAGCCAATAGAAAGAATGGAAGCAACAAAAATTTCTTGGAGTGCACATTGACAAGAAAATGAACTGTTCTTCACATATTTTAGATCTCTTGAAGAGGCTCAGCTCTGCTACGTATGCTTTACGGGTTGTCACTATGTGTGTTGAACCTAACACTGCAAAAGTGGCATACTATGGATATTTTCACTCACTCATTGAATACGGAATTATTTTTTGGGGCAGCCAGCCATTAGCAAGGGAAGTGCCCATTGCACAGAAGCGAGCATTAAGAATTATATGTGGATTGTGCCCAAGAGACTCGTGTAGAAATAGCTTTCGAAAACTTAAAATATACACAACTACATGCCAATATATTTTCTATCTCATGTGTTTTCTTTGTAAAAATATAGAGATATTTCAACCAAACAGTAATTACCATGAGCGTAACAAATGGAGGAAGATGGACATACACAGTGAGCATAGAAATTTGAGCTTGGCGCAAAAGGGTGTCCACTACACTGGAACAAAACTCTTCAGTGCTCTTCCTCCTGAAATAAAGACAGAGATTCATAAAAAGAGTAAGTTTAAGAAAGCACTAAAAATATTTCTGCTAGAAAAAGCTTTTTACAGTCTAGATGATTGTATATAGATTGAATAATTTTAATATTATATAATACAAGTTGACATAATACCACTAAGAATGTTATTTAACTTGAGCTCTGTATCTGTGTGTGCTCTGTAACTGTTTTCTGTAGTGCTTTAATGTATTTCCTTTTTACTGTATTGCTGCTCAAAGATTTCACTGTATAAATTTTTATATAATTATGTACTAAAATGTCTGTATATGCTATAAGATTATCATATTGTATTTGTAAAAAAACTGACTCATTCCATGTTTTTGTAAACCCAACACAGTTGGACCTATGGAACATGAAATAAATCAAATCAAATCAACAATATAACTCATATATCTAAAAAGAAAGATGATGTGACTTACCAAACGAAAGCGCTGGCACGTCGATAGACACACAAACAAACACAAACATACACACAAAATTCTAGCTTTCGCAACCAACAGCTGCTTCGTCAGGAAAGAGGGAAGGAGAGGGAAAGATGAAAGGATGTGGGTTTTAAGGGAGAGGATAAGGAGTCATTCCAATTCCGGGAGCGGAAAGACTTACCTTAGGGGGAAAAAAGGACGGGTATACACTTGCACACACACACACACACACACACTCGCGAGTGTTTCCTTCTATTATATTCAACAATATAACTCCATTTTTATCAACATAAATTTGAGCCATATTATGCTTTTTAACATTAAAAGTTGACTTAGTCATAAGAATGCTCTTGACAGATCACTAAAAACATTAACTTCATAAAATCTCAGGCATTAAATAATAATTTACTCAAAATACTAAGTGAGGAAACAGGAAATGTGCATACATCTCTTCTTTTACTTACTGACTTCTGATGATTATCTCAAGGAAATATATTACACCACATTCTTGAGCTGAGGAATAAGTTGTGTGATTTCTTTCTAAAAGACAGTTTCAAACTGAATGGTCAGTTATTTAATAGAAGCGGACTGCTTCGAGTGGCCTAAGAAGCATTTTGGTACATGCTCCAGTGAGTGATTGCTTCCTGACAACAAAAGGCTTTTAGATGAGGTTGTGGTCAAAATATGAGAGATTTCTGTTGATGGTATGAATTAGGGTAGATGTCACACGTGTATGTGTGTGTGTGTGTGTGTGTATGTGTGTGAGTGTGTGTGTGTGTGTGTGTGAGTGTCTACTTCTGACTAATGTCTTAGTCTGATAGCTTAATAATATCCTACAATCTACTTTTAAATGTACCTGTCTGCTATTCAAAGCCTGTTTTATGTGGTGAGTAGCAAAATTGTTCTAATTCATATTGTTGTTGTTCCATCACAGATTTTCCATTATTAGGGAATTCTATTGAAATTATTTAGCTACAAAAAATCATCTCAGTGAAGCTTTTAATCACTATTTTTCAACTGAAAAGCAGATTAAATATCAAAAGGAATGGTTGATTAAAACACCGTTTATTATCAATACACAACCTTCGACCATATCAGCAGAAGAAGACAATCTTTTACTGAACTGACATCTAAACTACCATTGGATGAAAACTTAAATACCATGAGTGGAATTCTGGTGCAGTTTAACAAAAATTAGGCTTACCGTATTTTTGTGCATCCAACCCAAGATAAACTACCACATTTTTTTCGGTCCAATACAGGACATAATTTTTGAAATTACTTAAAAGTCTTGCAAGTTTATTGAAATGTTAAACTTTAGTTATTGACTTGTATTTTTTGTTAGATATCACTTTTTTCAGAAATGGTTCATGTACAATATAGGCTGAACAACCAATTCTTAAAATAAGTCTATCTACACTTTGAACTTTTCTCAACACATTTTCATTCCCTTTTCTCTTCACACCACCAAAATTACTGAGAATGCTAATAGTAGTATAACGGACCAACTTTTCTTCAAGTTTGTATTTTTTTATGTTGTCCAAAAGCTGCTGAGTCAAAATTTGAACAGTTTCACTTGACACTTCATCAAACTTTAAAAGGTTAACTTGATTTACCTCCTTGGAGAAAAGTGAAGTAGCTCTATGAATATCAAGAGCTCAGATGGAAAATCAGTACTAAGTAAAGAAGCAAAAGCTGGAAGGCAGGAGGAGTTTATAGAGGCTCCGTTCAAAGAGATGAACTTGACGGCAATGTTGTAGAAATGGAAGAGGGCACATATGGAGGTGAGATGGGAAATATGATAGTGTGAGAAAAATTTGATAGAGTAATGAAGAATCTAAGTCAAAACAAGACCAAGGAGTAGACAACATTCCATTAGAACTACTGATAGCCTTGGGAGTTCCAGAGCCATGACAAAGCTCTTCTGCCTGGTGTGCAAGAATTATGAGACATGCAAAATACCCTCAGACTGCACGAAAAGTTCCAAAGAAAGCAGTAGATCTCAGCTGTGAAAATTACCAAACTATCATTTTAATGAGACACTGCTGGAAAATACTTCTTTACAGAAGAGTGGAAAGCTTGGTAGAAGCCAACCTCAGGGAAAATCAGTTTGGATTTCAGTGAAACCCTACAACATATCTTAGAAGGTGGTAAGGAAAGGCAAACCTATGTTTATAGCATTTTTAAACTTAAAGAAAGCTTTTGATGTTGTTTGCTGGAACAGTGTCTTTGAAATTCTGAAGGTAGAAATGGTAAAATACAGGGAGCAATAGGCTATAAATAGAGTTGAGTTCGTCAGGGCACTGTCTGAATTGAGCTGTTGTTGCTGTAGTATTCCAGGAGAGTGTGCCTCCATGGGATGTGGCAACGATGGCTGTTTGGGTGGAAGCGTGAAGGTGACATGTTGTGGTTAAGTGCAATCTGTCGCGACGCGGAAGGTCGATGTGGATGAGACACCGTAATGTGTTGATTGCGGTTGCGGAAGCTCAACACATTGCGGGTGTGTTCAGATTGACGCATCGCGGAAGACCGATGTGGATGAGGCACCGAGATGTGCTAAGAAGCTTGACTGGAGCTGGTGCAGGGCGACAGGTGAGAAAAAGTTTAAAGTTTGAGAACATGTGTTATTCCGCGGAAAGCTCGACATATGATCAGAGCCGGGGCCACCTGTGTTGCAGGGAGGCTGCGGAGATGCAGGCTATCCAGAAGCACAGTGTGGGAAATGGTGTCGAACGTGGGACAGAATGTGCGAATGTTCACTGTTCATAGTCACTCCACTCAAAACGGTGTGCAGATAAGGTGAATGTCGTGGCACAAAACACTGAGGTGTTGCAGTGGGACGGAGGTGGAGGTCAGGCACAGATAACAAGTTATTGTTCCTGTTCCAGGCCAAGGTATCGAAGTAGGAAGGTATGTGCTGATGCTGAACCGAGGCAGACGCAGGTGTGGTCGGATGCTGAGGAGGTAGACCTGTGAACGTAGCAGTTCCAGCCATGTGGTGGATATCCGCATGGTACTGCACGGATTGTGGGGTGACAAATCGTTGTCCTGGCAGCAGTAGGTTGTCCGATGAAGCATTTGCAGAAATCGGCATTGGTCCTGCACTGCATGGAGATCCGTGAGAGGTAACTGCACAGTCAATGAGGGAGGGCACATGTGGCGGGAACAAAGGCGTTTGATAGCCAGACTCATGCGCACTCCTAACCTCACTTATTGTTGCAGGCTCAAAAACGTCCAACGAAATCGGTGGAATCATCGAGTGAGAGGCATCGTGTTGCAGTCCTGGCAGGTATACATCACCCGCAACATGATGCATGTCGATCACAATTCCGGTCTTGGGCCGAAGTCATTGTTCGAATGCTGTGTCGATGTAATACATGCGAAAATAACTGACGCGGAGTTTGCAGGCACAGTAAAATGACGAAAATGGAAGACGTTACAACTCGGGGTCACCAGTGAGGTGAATGTTCGGGTTGGTTACACCAAACAACACCCATTTAGCAGTAGTTCATTTATTCACCTAAAAAAATGCAAGGCTCACAAAGAGCTGAACGTGGCGGAACCACCCAAAGATAATGCTGAGAGTCCAAAGACAATGCTCAGAGTTCAAAGAAAAATGCATATTGATGCTGGTGTCGACCTCATCAGTGCCACACTGTATTACAGATGTTTCCAGTCTACAGTAACATCAGTAACAGCTGATAAGACCGCCTGTAACTACTGAAAAATTTCTTTGGTAGAATATCAGTATTTGTGAATTTATTCATGAATTCATTTACACATTGTGTTCCATAAATTAAATAGTGGAGGAGGAGTTTCAATAATATGAAACAATACAGCATTGTTGTTTATGCAGTTTTCTTGTAAATTTTCTTTTCCTTTCCTATAGTTGTTGGAGATGATGTATTACAGTAATTTCATCATTGGAGTCAGACAAGCCATTTAGTACAGCACCTGTATCTATTCCATGAAAGATAGTTGTGTTTCAGAAATAAATGAGCAATCTCTGTTGTCCTCTTATTCTTGTTGGGAACTGGGGGAACAAACAAAGCCGTATACCAGCAACTCAAGGTGTCACTGATCAGCATTGATCAGGATGAAACAAATACAGAAATAGACACAATTTGCAATAATGCTCTAGTTAATTTTTTAGTCTTATTAGTACTCTCTCGGATTTCACAAGGGGGTTCAAAACCCTTGCTATTGGCTGCTTTACATTGTTAAAACCTCTATGTTGTGTGTCTGTTACTGAAGCACAGTGCTGAAAGAATTTGGTACCCATTTAGTTTCTTGGCCTGGGACTTCAGAAACATTCTGACTTAGACCACATCATTTGTGTTGCGATTGTACAAGGAGTGATGCATCTATAACACTCATACACGATTGCTACAGACTGTGCTCCAGTGCTCCAGTCTGTTGAGCATCGCCATTGCCCTTGTCAGTTGTGCAGTTGAGGTGAGGGTCCAGCTTGTAACTACTGCTGCTGAGTCTCCCCCCCCCCCCCCTCCCCCCCCTCCCCCCCAATCCCAGAGGTAGCATTATTGAGTCCATTTGAGTCCATGCACTTGGCTTAAAAATACTATGTTCCCAAGACTATCTCTAAGCTGGAGGATCTTCTTGGTCCTTTTTAACCTTCTAACTATTTTTAACCTTAACTTGCACTTTTTTCCTCATTTACAATCACAATATGCTGCAAAATAAAGGAATTATATTTAAAATTGTCACACTATTCAGTCAGCAGCAGTGAAGCCTGTTTATTTTGCTTACTTTCGTCCACTGATTTCATGTGGAGCACTATTTTGAGGCGACAAGCTTTTAGACAGAAAGGCTATTTTTGGGACAGGATAGAATCATCCTAGCTATATACTATGCAATTTCTTAAAGCTCATATAGGCCTATGTATCTGAAAAGTATAGTCACTCTTCATGTCACCCCAACAAAACGTTATGATTAGATATAGAAAGATTACCAGAAAGCTATAAAAATAAAATGTCAAGCTCTGTAGGGTCTTCTCTTCCTAAAGAAAAATATTACATTATCTGCCTATGCTAAGGTCAGCTATCTTGCAATGAGATGGGTATCACTATTAGAACTTGGATTGTATCTATTCACTTACAACATTTATGAGAGGCAACATGAACTGATTTGAAAGGAATAACAATACCTGTACGTTGAACACATGGAAGTGAACAAATGATCTTTATTTTGTGAATATCTCATTAGCCACCATCCAGAAAAGTATACAGCACTTTTCAACATGCACTATATGTTTATAAAAGATTCGTGATGAAGCATTTATCTGAATCGGATGGAAATCAGTCAATATTAGCTACATGTACAGACAAACAGATGATTACCGTTTCCTGAAAATTGGAGGATTTATTCAAGAGAATGAGCTTCACAAATTGAATAAGTCAGTAACATGTTGGCCCACCTCTGGCCCGTATGCAAGCAGTTATTGGGGATAATATTGATTGACTGAATTTAGGATGTCCTTCTAAGGATATCATGCCAGATTCTGTCCATTTGGTGTGTTACATCATCAAAATTCCAAGCTGTTTGGAGGGCCCTGCCCATAATGCTCCAAATGTTCTCAATTGGGGAGATGTCCAGCGACCTTGCTAGCCAAGATAGGGTTTGACAAGCACAAAGACAACCAATTGAAACTCTTGCCATGTTTGGGTGGGTGTTAACTTTAAGGAATGTAAGCCTAGGGTGAGTTGCCATGAAGGGAATGGAATCGATTGTAGAACACCATTGATGAGTCAGGCAGCAACAGCTGGCCAAGACAGACGCAACTGTATACCAGTTAGGTTCCTTTCAGAGTATGCTGATGAAATAGTTCCATACTTAACAATCATATACAACTGTTTGTTCACTGCAAGATCCACAGGTCACATCAATATTCAAGAAAGGTATAGGAGTAATCCTCTAAATTACAGGCCCACATCATTAATGTCGATATTCAGTAGGATTTTGGAACCTATATTGGGTTTGAACATTATGAATTACCTTGAAGTAAATGGTCTATTGACACTCAGTCAACATGGATTTAGAAAACATTGTTCTTGTGAAATACAACTAGCTCTTTACTCACGTGAGGTGTTGAGTGTTGTTGATAAGGGATATCTGATTGATTCTATATTTATTTATTTCTGGAAGGCTTTTGACACTGTATCATACAAGCAGCTTGCAGTGAAATTGCATTCTTATGGAATATAGTCTCAGTTATGTGACTGGATTCGTGATTTCCTGTGAGAGAGATCACAGTTTGTAGTAATTGATGAAAAGTCATAGAGTGAAACAGGAGTGATTTCTGAAATTCCCCAAGGTAGTGTTATAGGCCCATTGCTGTTCTTTACCTATATAAATGATTTGGGAGACAATCTGAGCAGCTGTCTTAGGTTTTTTGCAGATGATGCTGTCATTTATTGACTAACAAGCACATGAGAAGAGCAAAACAAATTTCAAAACCCTTTAGAAAAGATGTCTGTAACATGCAAAAATTGGCAATTGACCATAAATAATGAAAAGTGTAAGGTCATCCACATGAGTGCTGAAAGGAACCCATTAAACTTTGACTACATGATAAATTAAGCAAATCTAAAGGCTGTTAATTCAACTAAATACCTATGAATTACAATTATGAACAACTTAAACTGGAAGGAGCACATAGAAGATGTTGTAGGGAAGGCTTGCCAAAGACTGCATTTTATTGGCAGGACACTTAGAAAAGATAACAGATCTACTAAGGAGACAGCCTACACTATGCTTGTCCGTCCTCATTTAGAATACTGCTGCAAGGTGTGGGTTCCTTATGAGATAAGATTGTTGGAGTACATCGAAAAAGTTCAAAGAAGGGCAGCACATTTTTTATTATTGTGAAACAGGGGATACAGTGTCACTGAAATGATACAGGATGTGGGATGGACATTATTAAAACAAAGGCATTCTTCATTGTGGCGGAATCTTCTTTCGAAATCCCAATCACCAACTTTGTCCTCCGAATGTGACAATATTTTGTTGACACAGACCTACATCGATCACCATGATATAATAACGGAAATTAGAGCTAGTACGCAAAGATATAGGTGTTTGTTCTGTCCCTGCACTATACGAGATTGGTACAATAGAGAATTGTGAAGATGGTTTGATGAATCCCCTGCCAGGCACTTAAATTTGATTTGCAGAGTATCCATATTGATACAGATGTGGATGTTCCACTGTGGTGTAAGGGTGTCGCAGATGATAACGAGAGGGGTTCTGTTGTGAAATGAAATGGCATCTCAGGCTGTCACTCCTGGATATCACGCTGTATGGTGAATGACTGTCAGGGTGGTATCTTACCGCTGTCTAAGGTGTCTCCAGACAGGTGTTTTCTGGTCATCAGGGCTCAATTCAAAGCAGGACTCTTCAGTAATAATATTGTTATTAATGACAAGAAACTGTTAATTGCAGCAACAGAACTAGGTAAATACAGTTTTGTCAGAAACTACCCTTATGATGGAATTACATATGTTAATTTTCATTGTTTAACATTTTTACTATTTTGCAAGTGTTTAAATATGCTCCATAATATTTACACTTAAAATTATTGATACTGTATTTTAGAACAACATTAACATAAATTTTCTGGTCACTGAATTGTGCATGTCCTTCCATTAATAAAATAACATCTAACAGGGCTAAAAATTCGAGTGTTGTAGTTTGAAATCCTAGTAGAATTTTGCGGTGAACAAAGCTCCTGACTCTGATGGGATCTCTGTCAGATTCTGCACTGAATTTTTTGATGAGTTAACACCTCTTCTAACTGTAATCTATTATAGCTCCCTCAAACAAAAACTGTGCCCAGTTTTTGGAAGAAGGCACGTCACCCCCGTCTACAAGAAAGATGAAAGAAGTGATCCACAGAACTACCATCCATAGCCTTGACATCAGTTTTGTTGTAGGCTCTTAGTACATATTCTGCTGTCAAACATAGTGAGGTATTTTGAACAGAATGACCTACTCAATGCCAGCCAGCATGGATTTAGAAAACATCAATCATGTGAAATGCAACTCTCACTTTTCTGCATGACATACTAAAAGCTTTGGATGAAGACAACCAGGAAGATGCAAAGTTTCTTGATTTTCAAAAAGCATTAGGCTCAGTGCCACACCTACATTTATTGTCAAAAGTACAATCACATGGGGTATCATGTGAAATTTGTGACTGGATTGAGGAATATTTGGTGGGGAGGAACAACATGTTATCTCTGATGGAGAGTCATTGTCGATGTAGAAGTAACTTCAGGTGTCCCTTTGGAAGTGTGTTGGGACCTTTGTTATTCATATTGCATATTAATGATCTTGCAGACAATATTAATAATAAAATCAAGCTTTTTGCAGATGATACAGTTATCTATAATGAAGTACTGTCTGAAAGCAGCTGCATAAATATTCAGTCAGATCTTGATGAGATTTCAAAGTAGAGCAGAGATTGGCAGCTTGATCTAAATGTTGAGAAATGTAAAATTTTGCACTTCTCCAAATAAAAAAAAATCTAGCATTCTATGACTATAAAATGAATGAGTCACTGTTGGAATTGGCCAACTCGTACAAATAACTGGGTGTAACACTTTGTATTGATATGAAATGGAAAGATCACATAGGTTCCATCATGGGTAAAGCAGGTGGCAGACTTCAGTTTATTGATAGAATACTGGGGAAGTGCAATCAATCTACAAAGGAGATTGCTTCCAGATCACTTGTGAGACCAGTTCTAGAATATTGCTCAAGTGTGTGGGACCCATACCAGATAGGACTAACAGGGGATGCTGAATGTTTATAGAGAGGAGCATCACAAATGGTCACAGGTTTGTTTAATCCATAGGAGAGTATCACAGAGATACTGAAGGAACTAAACTGGCAGACTCTTGAAGATATGCATAAACTATCCTGAGAAGGTCAATTAATAAAGTTTCAAGAACCACTTTTAAATGAATACTCTAGAAATATACTTCAACCACCTATGTATTGCTCACATAGGGATCATGAGGATTAGAATAGTTACTGCATGCACAGAGACATTCAATCTATCTTTCTGCATTCCATATGAAAATGGAACAGGAAGAAACCCTAATAACTGGTACGGTGGGATGTACTCTCTGCCATGAATCTCATGGTTGTTTGCAGAGTATAAATGTAGATATAGATATCAATGGCCTTTGATAGATCTAAAAATCCGCCTGTGTCACATTTTTATTTGTCTAGTGCAATAAACCCTAGTTTTTTAAAATGTTCTATGGCTGACATTGACTTTAAATGTATATTATGAGTTGCTACCAGGGATGTTTGAGGTTCTTGTAAGTAGTGCTATATGTGGTTGTTTGTTTTGTTTGTTTTTAATGCAGTGTGAATTAAATTAAATCAATATATCTACTTTTTGCAGGTTATAAAGCTTCTTCTTAGTGCTGGAGCTGATCTTTCAAGAAAGGATGTGCTTGGAAGGACTGCACTTCACAGAACACTTGGCAATAGAGAAAATTTTGAATTCTTATGGAAAAAATTTAAAGATTTCACACATTCTGTTGATAAGAAAGGACAGACACCAATACATAGAGCACTCTCAGCTTTCCGCTTTCATTGGGACAAGTATCCCATAATGCAACTCTTGCTGGAAGCTGGTGCAGATGCCAAATCACGTGATTCAGAAGGAAGGACAGCTTTGTACATTGCATTAGAGAATCAATGTTCTTATGTAAGTATTTTGTTTTTCTTAGTATGTCCACTATTCCTCAAGTGTCACATTTCAAAACAAGTGTTTGTGTGATTGATTGATTTTTATTTTATCCCATGTGACTATATATGTTCAGAGAGACTCTTTGTAGTATAGGACGGGACAACTTAAACTAATTGTTGTTGTTGTTGTGGTCTTCAGTCCTGAGACTGGTTTGATGCAGCTCTCCATGCTACTCTATCCTGTGCAAGCTTCTTCATCTCCCAGTACCTACTGCAACCTACATCCTTCAGAATCTGCTTAGTGTATTCATCGCTTGTTCTCCCCCTACGATTTTTACCATCCATGCTGCCCTCCAATACTAAATTGGTGATCCCTTGATGCCTCAGAACATGTCCTACCAACCGATCCCTTCTTCTGGCCAAGTTGTGCCACAAACTTCTCTTCTCCCCAATCTTATTCAATACTTCCTCATTAGTTATGTGATCTACCCATCTAATCTTCAGCATTCTTCTGTAGCACCACATTTCGAAAGCTTCTATTCTCTTCTTGTCCAAACTATTTACCGTCCATGTTTCACTTCCATACATGGCTACACTCCATACAAATACTTTCAGAAATGACTTCCTGATACTTAAATCCATACTCGATGTTAACAAATTTTTCTTCTTCAGAAACGCTTTCCTTGCCATTGCCAGTCTACATTTTATATCCTCTCTACTTCGACCATCATCAGTTATTTTGCTCCCCAAATACCAAAACTCCTTTACTACTTTAAGTGTCTCATTTCCTAATCTAATTCCCTCAGCATCACCCGACTTAATTAGACTACATTCCATTATCCTCGTTTTGCTTTTGTTGATGTTCATCTTATATCCTCCCTTCAAGATACCATCCATTCCGTTCAACTGCTCTTCTAAGTCCTTTGCTGTCTCTGACAGAATTACAATGTCATCGGCGAACCTCAAAGTTTTTATTTCTTCTCCATGGATTTTAATACCTACTCTGAATTTTTCTTTTGTTTCCTTTACTGCTTGCTCAATATACAGATTGAATAACATCGGGGAGAGGCTACAACCCTGTCTTACTCCCTTCCCCACCGCTGTTTCCCTTTCATGTCCCTCGACTCTTATAACTGCCATCTGGTTTCTGTACAAATTGTAAATAGCCTTTTGCTCCCTCTGTATTTTACCCCTGCCACCTTTAGAATTTGAAAGAGAGTATTCCAGTCAACATTGTCAAAAGCAAATTAATTAGGCTATATTTTACAATAAAATTCCAAATTGGTAAAATTGATAGTTGTTTTTTATTCATTTGTATCTAGATTTGTATTCAAGTCTGTAAGTTACTTAGAAACTTTGTACCTCAGGTGACTACAGTGCAAATATATGAAAACATATGGTACATTTATCTGTAGTTTTGTATTCAGGCCTTAACATCATTTTCATACATTATTTCACAAAGGTGACTATAATATATGTTATTGTTGTTGTTTTGCTGTTGTGGTCTTCAGTCCAGAGACTGGTTTGATGCAGCTCTCCATGCTTCTCTATCCTGTACAAGCTTCTTCATCTGTGAGTAAGTACTGCAACCTACATCCTTCTGAATCTGCTTAGGGTATTCAACTCTTGGTCTCCCTCACACCTCCCTTCAGTACTAAACTGGTAATCGAACCGATCCCTTCTTCTAGTCAACTCATTCCACAAATTCCTCTTCTCCCCAATTCTATTCAATACCTCCTCATTGGTTATGTGATCTACCCATGTAATCATCAGTAATCTTCTGTAGCACCACATTCTGAAAGCTTCTATTCTCTCCTTATCTAAACTGTTTATCATCCACATTTCACTTCCATACATGTGTACACTACATTCAAATACTTTCAGAAAAGACTTCCTGATACTTAAATCTGTATTCAGTGTTAACAAATTTCTCTTTTTCAGAAATACTTTCCTTGCCATTGCCAGTCTACATTTTATATCCTCTTTACTTTGACCATCATGAGTTATTTTGTTTCCCAAATAGCAAAACTCCTTTACTACTTTTTAAGTGTCTCATTTCCTAAACTAATTCTCTCAGCATCATGAGATTTAATTTGACTGCATTCCATTATCCTTGTTTTGCTTTTGTTGATGCTCATCTTATACCTTTCTTTCAAGACACTTTCCATTCCATTCAACTGCTCTTCCAGGTCCTTTGCTGTCTCTGACAGCATTACAGTGTCATCAGCCAACCTTGTAGTCTTTATTCCTTCTCCATGGATTTTAATACTTACTCCAAATTTTTCTTTTGTTTCCTTTACTGCTTGCTCAATATACAGATTGAATAACATCAGGGATAGGCTACAACCCTATCTCACTCCCTTCTGAACCACTGCTTACTTTTTCATGCCCTTCAACTCTTGTAACTGCCATCTGGTTTCTGTACAAATTGTAAATTGCCTTTTGTTCCCTGTATTTGACCCCTTCCACCTTCAGAATTTGAAAGAGAGTATTCCATTCAACATTGTTAAAATCTTTCTCTTTGTCTACAAGTGCTAGAAATGTAGGTTTGCTTTTTGTTAATCTATCTTCTAAGATAAGTTGTAGGGTCAGTATTGTCTCAGGTGTTCCATCATTTCTACAGAATCCAAACTATTTTGTAACTGTGACTTATTAAGCTGAGAGTTTACACAAATGTCAGCACCTGCTTTCTTTGGAATTGGAGTTATTATATTGTTCTTGAAGTCTGAGGGTATTTTGCCTGTCTCATGCATCTTGCGCACCAGATGGTAGAGTTTTGTCATGGCTGACTCTCGCAAGGGAAACAGTGGTTCTAACGGAATGTTGTCAGAGACAGCAAAGGACTTGGAAGAGCAGTTGAACGGAATGGACAGTGTCTTGAAAGGAGGGTATAAGATGAACATCAACAAAAGCAAAACAAAGATAATGGAATGTTGTCGAATTAAATTGGGTGATGCTGAGGGAATTAGATTAGGAAATGAGACACTTAAAGTAGTAATGGAGTTTTGCTATTTGGGGAGCAAAATAACTGATGATGGTCGAAGTAGAGAGGATATAAAATATAGACTGGCAATGGCAAGGAAAGCATTTCTGAAGAAGAGAAATTTGTTAACATTGAGTGTAGATTTAAGTGTCAGGAAGTCGTTTCTGAAAGTGTTTGTATGGTGTGTAGCCTTATATGGAAGTGAAACATGGAAAATAAATAGTTTAGACAAGAAGAGAATAGAAGCTTTCGAAATGTGGTGCTACAGAAGAATGCTGAAGATTAGATGGGTAGATCACATAACTAATGAGGAGGTATTGAATAGCATTGGGGAGAAGAGGAGTTTGTGGCAAAACTTGACTAGAAGAATGGATTGGTTGCTAGGACATGTTCTGAGGCATCAAGGGATCACCAATTTGGTACTGGAGGGCAGCGTGGAGGGTAAAAATCGAAGAGGGAGACCAAGAGATGAATACACTAAGCAGATTCCAAAGTATGTAGGCTGCAATAGGTACTGGGAGATGAAAAAGCTTGCACAGGATAGAGTAGCATGGAGAGCTGCATCAAACCAGTCTCAGGACTGAAGACCACAACAACAACAACAACAACAACGGAATGTAGTCAACTCCAGGGGCCTTGTTTCTACTTAGGTCTTTCAGTGCTCTGTCAAATTCTTCACACAATATTGTATCTCCCATTTCATCTTCACCTTCTTCTCCATCCTCTTCTATTTCCATAATATTGCCTTCAAGTACATTGCCCTTGCATAGACCCTCTATATACTCCTTCCATCTTTCTGGTTTCCCTTCTTTGCTTATGACTGATTTTCCATCTGAGCTCCTGATATTCGTACTGGTGGTTCTCTTTTCTCCATAGGCCTCATTAATTTTCCTATCAGCAGTATCTATCTTACTCCTAGTGATATATGCCTCTACATTGTTGCATTCGTCCTCTAGCCATTCCTGCTTAGCCATTTTGCCCTTCCTGTCAATCTCATTTTTGTGGAGTTTGTATTCCTTTTCACCTGCTTCAATTACTACATTTTTATGTTTTGTCCTTTCATGAATTAAATTCAGTATATCTTCTGTTACCCAAGGATTTATACTCGCCCTTGTCTCTTTACCTACTTGATTTCTGTGTTGCCTTCATTAATTCATCTCTCAAAGCTACTTCTTCTGTTGTATTTCTTCCTTCAGTTGTTGTCAATTCATCCCTAATGCTCTCTCTGAAACTCTCTACAACCTCTGGTTCTTTCAGTTTATCCAGGTCCTATCTCCTTAAATTCATACCTTTTTGCAGTATCTTCAGATTTAATCTACTGTTCATAACCAATAAATTGTGGTTGGAGTCCACATCTACACCTGGAAATGCCTTACAATTTAAAAGCTGGTTCCTAAATTTCTATCTTACTATCATATAATCTATCTTAAACCTTCCAGTGTGTCCAGACCTTTTCCACATATGTAACCTTCTTTCATGATTCTTAAACCAAGTGTTAGCTATGCTTAGGTTATGCTCTGTGTGATATTCTACCAGGCAGCTTACTCTTTCATTCCTTATCCCTATCCATATTCACCTACTACTTTCCCTTCTCTTCGTTTTCATACTATTGAATTCCAGTCTCCCATAACTATTAACTTTATGTCCCCTTCACTACCTGTATAATTTCTTTTACCACACTATAAATTTCTTCAATCTCTTCATTATTTGTGCAGCTAGTTGGCATGTAAACTTGTACTACTGTGGTAGGCATGGGCTCCATATCTATCTTGGCAACAATAATGTGTTCACTATGCTGTTTATAGTAGCTTATCTGTGCTACTATTTTTTTATTCATTATTAAGCCAACTCCTGCATTACCCCTATTTGATTTTGTATTTATAACCCTGTATTCATCTGACCAGAAGTCTTGTTCATCCTGCCATCGAACTTCATTAATTCTCACAATATGTAGCTTCAACCTATCCATTTCGGTTTTTAAATTTTCTAACCTGCCTGCCCAATTAAGGGATCTGATGTTCCATGTTATGATCTGTAGAATGCCAGTTTTGCTTCTCCTGATAATGATGTCGTCCCCACCCTGAGATCCAAATGGGGGACTATTTTACTTCCAGAATTTTTTACCCAAGAGGGTGCCATCATCGTTTAATTATACATTAAAGCTCCGTGCCCTTGCAAAAAATTATGGCTGTAGTTTTCCCTTGCTTTCAGCCCTCCTTCACAGTACCACCATAGCAGAGCTGTTTTGGTTAGTGTTACAAGGCCAGATCAGTCAATCATCCAGACTGTTGCCACTCCAACTACAGTACTGAAAAGGCTGCTGCCCCTCTTCATGAACCACATGTTTGTTTGGCCTCTCAACAGATACCCCTCCCTTGTGGCAGCAGCTACAGTACAGCTATCTGTATTGCTGAGGCACGCAAATCTCCCACCACTGTCAAGATCCACGGTTCATTGGGGGGGGGGTTCTACTACATACATATTCGAGGCAGTCAGAAAGAGTCTGAAAAGCTTGTACACACTTTACAGGGTAGGTTGTGCTGAGAAATAATTGTTAAGAAAAAATTCAATGTGTTGCACTGCTTCCTAGTTAATTAACATTGAAGTTAGACAGACAGGTTCAGTGGTTGAGAGTGGCACAAAAAGAGGATGAGGAAATGTGAGAGGGAAGAAGGTGATAAGATGAGGGGTGGAAAGTGTTGGGCAGAAGGCTTGGGGGCAGCATGTTACTGTAGTTTGAGGCTGGGATAATTTTGAGAGTGGAGAATGTATTTTAAGGATAACTACCATCTGCGCAGTTCAGAAAAGCTGGTGGTAGATGGGAGTTTCTAGAAGACCTGGGTTTTGAAGCAGCCATTGAAATCATGCGTGTTATATTGCACAGCATGTTGTACTACAGGGTGCTGTATCTTGCTTTTGGCCACAGTTTGCAGGTGGCCGTTAGTCATAGTTGACAGATGGTTGATAGTCATACCAATATAAATAGCTGTGCAATGGTTGCAGCAGTTCTGGTACAAAACATGACTGGTTTCACAGGTGGTCAGGCATTCGATGCAGTTAAAGAAGCCTGTGACAGGACCAGAATATGAGATGCTGGGTGGGGGATTTGACAGGTCTTGCGCCTAGGTCTTCCATAGAAATATGATTACCATGCAAGGGTTTGGGTTTGGGAGTGGCTTAGGGATGGACTAGAATGTTGTGGAGGCTGGGTGGGTGATGGAACGCAACTTTAGGAGGGGTGGAAAGGCTCCTGATTGGGATGTCCCTCATTTTAGGCCATGATGAGAGATAATCAGAGCCCTGATGAAGGACGTGGTTCAGTTGTTTCAGTCCAGGGTGGTACTGGGTGATGAATGGAGCCCTGATGAAGGACGTGGTTCAGTTGTTTCAGTCCAGGGTGGTACTGGGTGATGAATGGAGCACACTTTTGTACGTGCCTCTTGGTGGTGATAGGAGGATTGGGGGCATGCGGGGGTATGGAACAAGAAATGTTGCTCCAGTCCGGAGCCGCGCTGCTGCTACGGTCGCAGGTTCGAATCCTGCATCGGGCATGGATGTGTGTGATGTCCTTAGGTTAGTTAGGTTTAAGTAGTTCTAAGTTCTAGGGGACTGATGACCACACCAGTTGAGTCCCATAGTGCTCCGAGCCAGCCAAGAAATGTTTTTGTGAACTAGTTCTGAGGGGTAGGCCTGACTGTGAAGGCCTTGGTGATAACGGGAAAGGAAGTTCTTGTCACTGCAGATACACCATTCCCAGGTAGCATGGCTGCATGGGAGTGACTTTTTGATGTGGAAGGAGTGGTAGCTGTCATAATGTAGGTACTATTGGTGGGTGGTGGGTTTAATGTGGACAGAGGTGTGGATGGAGCGATCAGAAAAATGGTTCAAATGGCGCTAAGCACTATGGGACTTAACATCTGAGGTCATCAGTCCCCTAGACTTAGAACTACTTAAACCTAACTAACCTAAGGACATCACACACATCCATGTCCGAGGCAGTATTCGAACCTGCAAGCATAGCAGTAGCGTGGTTCCGGACTGAAGCGCCTAGAACTGCTCAGCCACAGCAGCTGGTGAACGATCAGAGAAGAGGAGATCAACATCTAGGAGGATGGCATGCTTGGTTGAGGCACACCAGATGAGGTGGATGGGAGAGAAGGTGTAGAGGTTGTGAAGGAAAGAGGATAGAGTGTCTTGGTCTGGAGTCCAGATCTGAATATATCAACAATGAACCCAAACCAGGCCAACGGTTTTGGGGTCTGGGAGGCTAGGAAGGTTACATCTAGATGGCCCATAAACAAGTTGGTATAGGACAGTGCCATGCACATGCCCATGGCTGTGCTGTGGATTCGTTCGTACACTTTCCCTTCAAAGGAAAAGCAGTTATGTGTTAGGATAAAGTGAGTTAGGAAAATGACTTCCAAGCCCTTCGGTATCAGTGATCTTGTTCATGCACAACACATTGCTATGTGATCACTTGGACATCCTACCCAAGATCCTTCCCACCCCTCCTAAAGTGGTGTTACATCATCCACCAAGCCTTCCCCCCACCCTAATCCGTCCCTATGCCTCTCCCAATCCCAATCCCTTGCCACAGTGATCATAGCCTTGTGGAAGACCTAGGTGCAAGACCTGTCCAACTGGCCCATACAGCACTTCATATTCCAGTTCTGCCACAGACTTATCTTACGCCACTTAAGGCTGGGACACCTGTGAAAGCAGCCATGTTGCTTACCAGCTCATTTGCAACCATTGCACAGCTTTTACGAGGGTTATTCCAAAAGTAAGGTCCGATTGATTGCCAAATTGAAACCACAGTGAACATCAGAAATGTTTTACTTGTAACAATTAGCTACACCTTTCAGCTACTTCTCTACGTAGTCACCGTTCTGACTTAGACTTTTGTCATAGCGTTGTACCAACTTTTCAATAGCCTCATCATAGAAGGCAGTCGCCAGTGCTTTCCGCCAATTCTCCATGCTGGCCTACACCTCGTTGTCTGTGTCAAAATGTTGTCTTCAAAGACAGCGGTTCATGTGACCAGAGATGAAACTCAGGGGGAGACAATTGCGGACTGTATTGTGGGTAATCTCACATTTCCATTTGAAAACGATGCAGGAGCATCTTCATTGCCCCTGCAGAATGCGGCTGAGAATTGTCTTGAAGAAGAAACAGCACGACAGTTATGTAATGTTAGCTGCATAGCTTCAGGCGAAATTTCTCACCAGGCCCTCGTACTTGGCGGCAGACACTATTTTCTAGACATCTTTACGCACTCACTGCGAGCTCAGAAATGAGAAGAGCGACGTGATGCTAACTGGGGTTATACTAGAGACACTACCCAACACATCTGTGCAAAGCTTTATCGGATTTTCATAGTCGTTTCCATTTCGCGACCGATCGGACCTTACTTTTGGAATAACCCTCGTATATTGGTATGGCTACCAACCAGCTGTCCACCAGGATGAACAGCCACCGCAAAACTGTGGTCAAAAACAAATTAGATAATCTTGTGACACAACATGCTACAGAACATAACATGCTTGATTTCAATGGGTACTTCACAACCCAGGCCATCTGGATTTACCCCTCCACCACTAGCTGTTGTGAACTGCACAGGTGGGAGTTATCTTTACAATACATTCTCCACTTACAAAATTATCCCAGTCTCAACCTATGGTAACCTACTACCACGACACCCTCCACACAACAGTATGCTCCCTCTCATCCTATCCCCTCCTACCCACTCATATTTTCTCATACTCTTTGTGTACCAGCCTCTGCTAATGTACCGGTCTCTCCTTTCCCTTCCCTGCTCCCCTCCTTTTCCATTCCTCTCCTTTTCCACACCTCTCCTTTTCCACCCTCCTCCTCTATTCTTCATTTCCAGTCTCCTCCTTTTCCCCTCATCTCCTTTTCTGCTCTCCTCCTTTTCCTCTCCTCTCCTTTTCCACTTTCTTCCTTTTTTTCTCACTTTTTTTTCACCACACCCCACCCCCTGATGTTGCATCTGGCAGTCTTTAGTCCCTGCAAGCCTGCCAGACAGTGCTCTTCCCCCCCCCCCCCGCCCCCTCCCCCACCCCACCCCCCACACCCATATCCTGCTATTCCTCCCACTTCCCTGCCCCACTTCAGATAGCTATTCACTTGACACATGCATTCTGGTCAGAGCTGCCAGTGTCTGTGGTTGAGTGTGCAAGAAGTGTGCTTGCTCGTGTGAATGTATGTATGTTTCCTTTTGTGGTGAAGACTTTGGCCAGTAGTTACACGTGTATCAGTCTTTTGCTGTGCCTGTCAGCAATGCAATACTTCATCTTTGTGGAGAACAGCAATCTATGCTATTCCATATATTTTGTTTCCACGTAGATATGAATTTATAATTGCTTTATGATCAAGTTTTTTACTTTCAGTTCATCATTTCACATGTATTTACTTTCGTTGAAACAAAAATTGCATGTTATTCCCAAAATTGATTTTGCAATTTGTTTATCCTAGAATTGGTAGATGAATGATATTCAATACAGCAGCAGGTTTCAGTATAAATTTTAGCTTGAAAATCGATTTTGTAAGTAAAGATCAATTTAATATTTTTTAAAATTAATTGCTAACTCATTGGATGGAATTTTATACAGAAAATCATGTTCATCTACAGTTTAAAGCATGTAAATGGAATTTCCATTTGTGGTAGGACATTTTTCAGTTCCTTATGTAAAAATACAATTTTTAATTTTAAGTGTAATATTGTTTAAGAATTAGCAATGCATGGAACAAATCTCAGTTGTTTTGTGACATAAATAAGCCTGTGGTAGAGGCTACCATAACTAGTGTTTGGCAGTCTTCTTCCAGACATTGTATTGCGCATTATCAGTTGCAACCATGTTTGCTTTATTCAAGATGTTAGTACCAGTCTGCATGAAAGTTGGTACAAAGTTATTTTTATATTACTGGAGCAGTTAAAAGAATAAAATACAGCTTTAAATGGCAATATTCATCTTGTTATTACATATCTAAGATCACATGATGTAGTTCAGAATCAAAGAGTCAAAATGTGAGCAGATTAAGATTGTACACAACAACCAAGGTATAGAAGTTGACTCAGGCAAATACTGAGGATTAAATGTAGATAAAAATTTGAGCCGGCAGCCACACATTGAATACCTGACAAACAAACTGAGCAGCTTTGCATTTGCAATGCAAATATTGTCAACTTCAACTGACATGGACACATGAAAAGTAGCATATACAAGCTACTTCGAATCCATTATTAGGTATGCTATTTTTTTTGGGGTATATCTACAAAAATAGTGCGGATACTACAAAAACAGAAAAAAATCATACAAAATATGTGCACTGCAAATCACAAAGAACCATGTCGACCATTATTTAGAAAACTTAAAATATTAACTCTGCCATCCTTATACATATATATTATTATGTTTTTGTTCACCAGACATGAATTATTTGAGGGAAACCATTTTGTCCATTCACATGATTCCAGAAGTAAAGAAAATTTTATGCTCCCCACCCACCGCCTCAGACTGTATGCCCAGGGACCTCAATACATGGGAATGAAAATTTGTAATAAATTAAAAGGAAACAAGGTGATGCAGATGAATTTAGGTTCACTTAAAAGAAAGCTATATGAGGTACTGACACTGAAGTGTTATTACTCAGTGAATAACCATATGGATTGCAAATGTACATCATGAGATGAATCAAACACAATACACAATTCACAAAATTCACAACTTAATTACAAATTGATCACCCAGGCAGAGCTAAGGTACAGTTCCCTAAAGAAAGTTTTCACTCAAATATTGATTTAGATGTACATCACCATTCAGTGCTTATGGCTATGAATGAGGTACATTGGAAATGTTTTCCAATGAAATCATCTGTAATATTTTTAAATTTGACACAAATTTAAATGATTTTTCCTATAGCAATGAATGATAATATCACAAAGTGAAAAAATCTCCGTATTCTAGAAAAACAATAATTTCATAATGAGAGTTTCATTCTGCAGCACAGTGTGCACTGATATGAAACTTCCTGGTAGATTAAAACTGTGTGCTGGACTGAGACTCAAAATCGGGACAAATCGGGACCTTAGCCTTTCGTAGGCAAGTACTCTACCGCCCATGAAAGGCAAAGGTCCCATGTTCAAGTCTCAGTCCGGCACACAGTTTTAATCTCCCAGGAAGTTACAATAACTTCACATTAGTAACTCTTCAGAAAATACAAGCTCAAGTTTGCCAATGAAAACAGTACAATAGTCACAAAACATTTCTTTGAGACAGGTCATATCTTGCTGCAGCAACTACCATAACCATCTGAAGTTGCAAAACAGTTCATTCAAAGATATGCTGTAAGAACTATGTATTATTATGCAGTGGCAAACCCACAAAGTCTTGCTTTAATAGATCTGCCAGAAAGCATGAAAGACAATAACTCTCATATTCAGTCATCATCATCATGCTACTCAGATGTCCAGCACCTTCAGTATGATTACATATCATAGGTAAAGTACCTGTCAGTTTGCTTGTTCATCCTCATATAACTATTACAGTTATAAATTACATTTTTTTAAGTTGACTAAAAAATAGGAAATTTGAGAGCAACGCTTTTGAGCTCTTTATGCTTTTTAAGTTTGTGGAACCATGATGTGGTTCTAAAGTTTGCCAGATTAGTACATTTTATAAAGTCATCTATTGTGAGCAGAATTTCAAGAAAATCTGGTGCTTGTATTGTTAAAGAGAAGATCTGCTTCATTCAACAGAAATTGTACTTTGTTTCTTTATAACTGTTACTTGTGTAACTAGATTGATGGTCCCACTTGGCCAAAAGCTTCTTGTGTCCATGGTGTAACTACAATTATACAGACTGCAAAGTTTGGTAGTCTTGTGGCTACATCTCAGGGACAGTTACCTCATGTTCTGTTATTCATTTGACAAATAAAGAGTTAAATGATGCTACATGCTATGCAGATAGTATTTTTGCACAGAGCATAATTTAGTCATTGCTGCAACTTAATTTAAGAATCATGAAAGAAGAATGTATATGTGGAAGAGACATGGGGACGATGGAAGGTTTCAGATTGATTATGTAATAGCTAGACAGAGATTTTGTAACCAGATTTTAAACTATAAGACATTTCATTGGGCAGATATGGGACTCTGACCAGAATGTGTTGGGTATAAACTGCAGACTGAAACTGAAGAAATTACAAAAAGGTAGGAAATAATAAAAGATGAAATTGACTCCCATGATACACAAAATAAGTCAGGACACTGTTTCAGAAGCAACAAAAAAGCAAGCCAAATTTAAAATTTTCTGCAAAATTGGTAATATTTTACTGAAGCTCAAAACTTAGCAAGCATTTCAGTTCAGAATGCCTTTAAATAGCCTACATACTGAAATTCTGTCTTGACATCCGGCAGAAAATTCAGGGAGATTATGGTCATATGCAAAGTACACCAGTGGCAAGACACAGTCAATACCTCCACTGCTTGATACCAGTGGTAATGTTAATGATGACATGCACAGCTACTGAAAATAGGTTTTTGAAATTCCTTCACCAAAGAAGATGAAGTAAATATTCTATAATTTGAATCAAGAACAGATGTCAACATGAGTAATTTAAAATTAGATATGCTTAGTGTAGCAGAGCAGCTTAAAACACTTAACAAAGGCAAGTCTTCCACTCAAGATTTATATGCCAACTAGGTTTCTTTCAGAGTAAGCTGATACAATAGCTCCATACTTAGCCATCACACACAATCATTCATTTGACAAAAGATCTGTATCAACAGACAAGAAAGTTGCAGATATCACACCAATACTCAAGAAAGGAAATGGGAATAATCTGATGAATTGCTAAACTGTATCACTGATGTTTTTGCAGAGTGATTTTGGAGGATGTACTGTGTTTGAACATTATGAATTACCTCAAAGATAATGGTCTATTGACACGTAGTCAGCACAGATTCAGAAAATACCCTTCTTGTGTAATGCAACTAGCACTTTATTTGCACAAAGTAGTGAGTACTGTCAATGGGGGATGCAAACACTTACAAGGGAAGCAAACTTGAGAACAGTGTTATAGAAAGAGAAGAGGAAGTAGATGAAGACGAGGTAGGAAATATGATGTGTGAAGAATCTGACAGAGCACTAAAAGACCTAAGCAGAGACAAGACCTCTGGAATAGCTGACATTCCCTCAGAATTACTGAGACCCTTGGGAGAGCCCTCCATGACAAAATTACTCCACTTGGTGTGCAAGATATGTGAGACAGGTGGAATACCTTAAGGCTTCAGGAATAATGTACTAATTGCAATTTAAACCTTAACCCAAAACACTGGCCTCTCAGATCAAGTGGAGTAGCACTGGAATAAATTGTAGGCTCCTTGACTAGTGAAGAAATTGCTTTGTTGTAAGAAGACCCTGGTGTGATCTGTACCACACATAATTCCCCACTGCAAATACAGTATTTTTATGGCACAAATAACTGCAAGTGGTAAAGTTGTGAGACTGTCAGAAAAACATCATAGCACAACATTTTGAAAGGAAGAATGGCTGAACTAACAGGTAAAAGTAGAAATGTGGGACACATGCCTACTAAATCTCAAATATGTGAGAGTTTATTTGATGACAACATGTTAGATCAAATAGTTTTACATACAAATGTGGAACTGAGAATAATAATAGTACAGTTGCAGACAGCTATTAATCAGTCCATTTATGGAGATACTGACAAAAATGAAATCAAAGCTTTCATAGGCATTCTGATGAAGACAATAGTATTCATATCATCTCATGAAGATATGTTATTTCTTGTGATTCTTGAGTTTATCCCGGTGTATTTGATAATCAAAATATCCACGAGTGTACTGCCGTTCTACAGTGTCCAACGGGCACAATATTTCGGCAATCATACATGTTGCCATCATCAGGTGAACTGACGGACCGAGCTCCTGTGAATGTGCCGGCATGGAGATCCGTACACTATGGCTGCTCAGAGGGAACTGGGTTCGGTCGCGGCGGCGGCCGATTTAAATACCCTCCGCCCACGGCGCGCTCCCTCCGCTGCCCGCACCCTGCACCATGGTCGCGCGGTGGAACAGATTGTGACGGCGTCTGAGATGAAGATGGGGTGATGGCTCTGTCCGCTGTGGTTGTCACAACTATACGTTTGCTCGATTTACTCTTGATTAACCCAATCACTGGTTCCCAAGCCTTGCTAAGATTATAGCCACAGTCACGGTTTATGACGTTGTCATTGGTGTGAATTTTGATGGCCTCTCTAACAACACTGTCCCAGTGTCTCGATGTCTGTACCAGAATACTCTTGCGTTCATACTCCATAGCGTGATTTTCTGACAAACAATGTTCAGTGACTGCCAACTTGCTCAGATACATCAGTCGAGTGTGCCTCTGGTGTTCATGGCATCGATCCTCGATGGTACGCATCGTCTGACCAATATACGACTTGCCACATTGACACGGAATCTGGTACATGCCGGCCTTCCTCAAACCGAGGTCATCTTTGGCACTCCCCACCAGTGCACGAGTTTTATTCGGAGGACAAAACACAGTTCTGACCCGGTGTTTCTTCAAAATGCGGGCGATTTTTCCTGAGAGTGCACTTGTATATGGAATAAATGCAGTGCCTACCTCCTCCCTCGTGATTTCATCCATCTCCACAGGTTGTGCTGTAGTGGTTGGGCGGAGAGCACGTTGAATCTGCCACTCTGAATAGCCATTTTTTTAAAATAAGTTCTCAGATGTTCCAATTCCTCGGGTAGACTCTCTGCATCAGAGATAGTACGCACCCTATGTACTAGAGTTTTAAGTACCCCATTCCTCTGTGAAGGGTGGTGGCAGCTGTCTGCGTGCAAATACAGGTCAGTGTGCATTGTCTTCCAATACACCCCATGACCTAGGGTGCCGTCAGCCCTTCTCTTGACCATGACGTCAAGGAAAGGTAATTTACCCTCCATTTCAGTCTCCATAGTGAATTTGATGTTGGGGTGTATGGAGTTTAGATGTGTAAGGAAGTCAAGGAGTTTATCCATACCATGTGGCCAGATGACGTACTTGTCATCCACATAATGGAAAAAGCAAGTAGGTTTCCTTTCGGATGATGACAGGGCTTCGTCCTCGAAGTTCTCCATGTACAAATTCGCTACCACCAGTGAGAATGGGCTACCCATGGCGACTCCCTCCGTTTGTTTGTAGTATTCTCCATTAAAAAGAAAATACGTGGAAGTCAAGACATGCCTAAAAAGTTCAGTGGTCTTCTCGTCAAACTTCTGACCAATAAATTCTAGTGACTCTCGCAGGGGTACCCTCGTAAACAAGGAAACGATGTCAAAACTCACCATGATATCTGAGTCATCCAACCTGAAGCTATCAAGGCATTTAACAAAATCCACGGAATTACGGATGTGATGAGGGCATTTACCCACATAAGGACTTAATATTTCCATCAGGTATTTGGCCAACAAATATGTAGGTGCCCTGATGTTGCTGACAGTGGAGCGTAATGGTACCCCCTCTTTGTGAACCTTCGGGAGTCCATATAGTCTAGGCGGTACCGGACCTTGGGGTAACAATTTCTTAGTGTCACCCTCCGGTAAATCTGCATCCTTGAGAAGCAACCTTGTCTTGTTCTCCACCTTCTATGTAGGGTCAACGCTGATCTTCTGGTAGGAATTACCATGTAGCAGGCTATGCACCTTATCAGTGTAGTCCTTATGGGAGACAACAACTGTAGCATTGCCTTTGTCAGCCGGTAAGACAACAATTTCAGAGCACTTCCTCAGATCACAAATGGCCGCCCTCTCTTTACTGGTGATATTTGACTTCATCGGATTGGATTTCGTCAATGCACGACAAGTTTCATGACGTATTTCCTCAGCTGATTCAGGCGGAAGCCAAGATGCAACCTGTTCAACAGCACTAACAATTTCTGCGACCGGAGTGAACTTGGGGGTGGGAGCGAAGTTGAGACCTTTCTGCAAAACCGAGACTGCATCATCACGCAACACCACACCACTCAAATTGATGACAGTCTTGCACAGAACCTGCAGAGATGGTTTGTCAAGGAGACGTGAGAACTTAGCTGTTTGATGTCCTGTTGCCTTCTTATGGGCTGAATCAGCTGCAACCCAGGTGACACCATCAATCCAATCCCAGTAAAAAGAAGTGAAATTACTAGCCAGTTGCAAATGTAGTTTGAGTAATTCCTGTGAGATAAACTCAAGGCTCCGGTGGGTTAATTGCACTCTCTCATGTACCAATGCGAGGCTGGCTCATTTCTTGATTCTCTTAGCTGCTGCAGAATCGATGTGATGCATAACCTTAGCAAAATTTGGAACAACATTCTCGGAATGACATCTCTCTAGAAAGGCAAGAGTACTTAGAAAACGACATCTATGGTGGCGCAACTTTTCAAATTTCTTCATGCCGCAGTACATCTCCTCCCCATAAAGGTGTATGATGTGATTCTTGAGTTTCTTGCGGTGTATTTGATAGTCAAAATACCCATTTGTACATGGAGAACTTCGAGGAGGAAGCCCTGACGTCATCCGAATGGAAACCTACTTGCTTTGGAGAAGCTGTCCAATTAAGGCATGAAGAAAATGTGCCTAGCAGATAGAGCCTGGCAGTGCTTATCTCTTCAAAGCTTGCATACACACTAGGTAAGTGCATAATGGATATGGCCTGACAGAAGAAGATAAACAGCTTGTCAAAATTACTCAGACTGTTACATGTTTGTACAAGCCAACAGAAACGTTACTGCTGACAACTGATGTACATCTATAGAACTAACTGGTGAAAAAAGAAAGAGGGGACTAACCTGTGTGGGAGCAGTCAAAAAGAACAAGTAAGAAAGTTCCCCAAAACGTTTGGCTGATAAAAATAGACCAGTTGGATCAGCATGTTATGGCTTCTCTGATAACACAACCCTTGTTTCATTTGTTCATAAGAGAAAAAGACAATGATTCTTCATGTTCTTCAATGCATCATTCAATTGAAACTGAAGCCATAAAAAATAAGCTGGAAATTATTTTCTACTAAAATTCCATGAAATCTGGTGTAGATTTGCTCAACATGAAATGTGCCAATTATTCATCACAGATGTACTTGATATTGGCTGAACACAGTCTTTTACACACAATAAACATCAGGTGTATGAATAGCTTTTTCTTTATTTGAGCTACAGAGGAAAGCCATGCTGACTCATCTCAAATTCACCAAGAGTCTCACCATGGAACTGCTAGAGTGGAGATGAGAGCAAATTCAAAATTTTTAAGAGATATCATGGAAGTGATCCACAAAGCTCTGAGAGGCATTCAGGAATAAACTGAAAACAAACCAGGTGATAGAATGTAAAAGAGGAAGGCCTGTACGATGGGCCAAGAAATGGAAAACAGCAGGTAGTAAATGCATCAAATGTGATCAGCCATTTACCTGGAATGTAGTAGAAAGCTGTGTGTTGACTGTGCAAAAGTGCTGTGGTTTATATATTTATTGTTCCCCTGTTTATTACCTTTGTTTACATTTTCTGCAATCTTTCAGTTATATTCATGAATATCATGACTGATGTAACAATATTTAGAATCATTTCAAAACTAATACTAAATTACTGCACATATTCATGATATTTCATGTTCATTTTAAATAATGTAAACAGGAAGAATAGTCTTAAGTTTACTTACAGTATAAATTATCTAACTATTTACTTAAGTTTTTGTCGACTAATGTGGAGCTACG
Source organism: Schistocerca cancellata (assembly GCF_023864275.1). Taxonomy (NCBI): domain Eukaryota; kingdom Metazoa; phylum Arthropoda; class Insecta; order Orthoptera; family Acrididae; genus Schistocerca; species Schistocerca cancellata. The sequence continues at coordinate 1,136,461,111 of NC_064626.1, read as the reverse complement.
TGATATAAACACTATGAGGACTAAGAGACCAGGTGCTGACAAGGCTGACTACTACAGAACTACAAGTTTAATAAGTCATGATTGCAAAATATTGATGTAAATTACTTACAGAAAAATGGAAGCACTGATAGAAGCTGACCTTAGGGAAAATCAGTTTATGTTCTGGACATGCAAGAGCTTACTGACCCTATGACTTGTCCTAGAAGACAGGTTGAAGAAAGGCAAATGTTGTTTCTAGCATTTGTAGATTAAGAATAAGCTTTTGATAATGTGTACTGGAATACACTCTTTGAAATTTTATGGTAACAGGGATAAAATACAGGAACCAAAAGTTTATTTGCAACTCAAATAGAATTTAGATTGCAGTTAATAAGCTTCAAATGACATGAAAGGTATATTTGAGAAGGGAGTCAGACAGGGTTGTAGCCTATCCCTAATGTTATTCAAACTGTACATTGAGCAAGCAGTAAAGGAAACAAAGGAGAAATTTCAAAAGGGAATTAAAGTTCATGGAGAAGAAATAAAAACTTTAAGGTTTGCTGATGATGCTGTAATTCTGTCTGAGATGGTAAAAGAATGGAGTGGACAGTGTCTTAGAAGAGATCATAAGATGAAGATCAACAGAATTAATCGAGTCTATTTCAGTTACTTGAGGTGATGCTGAGGAATATAAATTAGGAAATAAAAAAACTAAAAATAATAGATCTGTTTTGCTATTTGGGCAGTGAAATAACTGATGATGGGCAAAGTAGAGAGGATATAAACTATGAACTGACAACAGCAAGAAAAATAATTCTGAAAAAAAATGAGGAATTTGTTAACATCCAGTATAAATTTAAGTGTTACGCTGTCTTTTCTGAAGTTATTTGTTGTGAGTATAGCCTTGTACAGAAGTGGAATGTGGACAATAACAGTTCTGACAAGAGGAGATTAGAAGCTTTTGGAATGTGGTGTTATAAAAGAATGCTGAAGATTAAATAGGTGGGTAAATAACAAATGAGTAAGTACTAATTCAAACTGTGAAAAAAAGGAAATTTATGACAAAATTTGACTAAAGGAAGGGATCTGTTGATAGGACACATCTTGAGGCAACAAGGAATTGTCAATTTGGTAATGGCAGGAAGTGAAGGCAGTAAAAATTGTAGAGGGAGATCAAGGCTGGAATAGAGTATGCAGGTTGAGCTGGATGTACCGTAAGCTACAGTAAGTATACAGACATGAAGAGGCTCAGACAGGACAGACTATCATGGAGAATTGCATCAAATGAGTCATCACACTGAAGACCACAACAACAACAACAACAACAAAAGAGTTAAACTTTACATGCTCTCTAAGAAGTGTGCGTATATCAGATGCAATCAGTACCATGGAAGAAACTGTGATGTCCCTTTCTAGTGTTTCAGAAGGTCTAATAAAGCAAGTAACTTGTCAGATTATTATTACCAAGTCTGGCCTACAAAAAAGTTATATCTTTGTTATAGAGATTGTGGCACTGAACATGTCATTAGAATGCTGACATGGTTGTTATCCCTGTCAATAAAGGTAAAGCTACCTGTTAATATTCCATGAAGTCTACAGTTCCAAAGTGTACAGTCTGTTGGATGTTTTCACATTTCATACCAACTCATTAGTTCATGGAACTACGTACCTCCTGAATACACCCACCTTACCTAAATAAGTTCTGAGCAGATTAAAATCACAGGGTATGGTTCCACCAAGATTATGTGGGCTTGCTAAAGTCTACAAGAAGAATGTGCCTCTGAAACCTATGCTAGGTTTCTTACATATTATGTGGCTAAGAATTTGGCCTCATCCTTGACACATCTTGTTGGAAGTGTCCCTGCCAAATCTGAAATTCTGCAGATTTTATCAGAAATCTGAAGACTCTGATGCTCAGCAACTCAAATTTGCAAGTTAATTTTGATGCCACATCATTATTTTTCAAAGATCCACTTGTAGAGGCCTTATCATTGATTGCACAACATTTTAATAAACAGCTTATAAACTTGTTTCATAATGTGCTCTCCTCACCAGATATTTTACTTAATAACAAATTTTATAAGGAAACTGACACAATTGAGATGGGAAGTTCCTTATTTCTGAAGTGGCCAAATGTTTCATGGAGAGTTTGAGGAGATGGCGTTGGACTGTGTAAGTCTTAAACCCGTCATCTTTTGGAGGAATGTGGGTCATGAGATCATGCATTTGCACTCAAGTTCTTTGACGACTTAGATTCTATTCATGACGAAGTGCAAACACTGTCATATTTACTTAACTTTGAGAGTGCAGTTGATCATGGATGGTGGATGTACATCAGTTATTCCAAAATCAGTTTGCTGTTTAATAGAATTTGTTGTTTGTTGTTCTTAACTGCAGCATCTCAAAAGCTTTTTGTTATGCCTGTTGAAAATTACAGAATGAGATAAACAACAACTTATTTTTTTGTTTGTCATGATTATTATGGAAATGAAAGGTACAACAGTACATAAAGTTTAGTTCACTGGCAATTTTCTTTGATTATGATACAAATTAGTGTACAAATTTCTACAAGATCATGTGAGTCAATGATTGTAACATATTTTAAGTATGTGATCTCACAGTTTTTCGTGAGATTTGTTAATAGTATCATTTTGGGTGTTCTGCTAAGTTGTTTCCCTTCTATGCATAATATTTTTATGACTGACCCAGCAGAACTTCCAGAAGCACAACAGTATTAAATGTTTTCTATAGAATTAATATCATTCTCACAGCAAAACTGTGATGTCTTGATCCTTGGAATAGCTGTGTTATGACAATTACCAGATAGTTTTTGTAATCAATTTATTTCATAATTAAACTGGCTGAATAGCAGAACATTATATAAATATAACATCTCAAATGAATTATAGTCAATCCAATATCAGTGTGACATACTTATAAGCATAGTTAGTAGGTCTCCACACAAGGACAAATCAGAAAGGCTTTACCCCTATTTTTTGATCCAAATTACAGCTGTAAATGCAAAGTCAACATATCCATTTCCAATGTTGGACATTTCTTGGTTCACACCAGCCTTGCCTCCTAGTAGCTCTGCTAAACAACACTGCTGTCAGTTGTTAAAGATGGCGGTTGTGCTTCACACATCCACAGCATTAGCGCAATGAAGTGTGATTCATTTTCTATGGAGCAAGGGACAAATTCCCATTAACATCTACAGGTAAAAGCAGCCCACATATGGGGAAAACTGTCTCGCTTTTAGAACTGTGATGTTGTGGTGTTGTGAGTTCCAACTAAGGCCTTGAAGTCTTGCATGACAGTGAGCAGTCAAGGAGGCTACATTTGTCGCTGATTGACAACAATCTTTCCCACGTGGATGCAATGGTGGAAACAGATCAGCATGTGCACATCACAGGCATTTCCCAGGAGCTTGACATATCATATGGGAGTGCAGTGATTCACAGGCAATGATGAATCCAAGACAGCAGTTCGACGGTGGTTCCATAGTCAGCCAGATGAATTCTACCACAGGTGCATTTCAAATTTAGTGCTGTGATGGGACGATTGTGTGAACTTGTGTGGGGACTATGAGAGTAAATAGTGTAAGGTACAAAGCATAGAATGTATATTTGTCTTTACCTCTATGTACCTTATTTTGACATATTTAAAGATCAATATGTCTGCTGGTGTCTGTATATGTGTGGATGGATATGTGTGTGTGTGAGTGTATACCCGTCCTTTTTCCCCCTAAGGTAAGTCTTTCTGCTCCCGGTACTGGAATGACTCCTTACCCTCTCCCTTAAAACCCACATCCTTTCGTCTTTCCTTCTCCTTCCCTCTTTCCTGATGAGGCAACAGTTTGTTGCGAAAGCTTGAATTTTGTGTGTATGTTTGTGTTCGTTTCATCTTTATATATATATATAAAATAGAGGGAACCATTCCACGTGGGAAATATATATATATATATATATATATATATATATGTGTGTGTGTGTGTGTGTGTGTGTGTGTGTGTATGTATGTATGTATGTATGTATATGAATATAATAGAGGGAAACATTCCACGTGGGAAAAATATATTTAAAAAGAAAGATGATGAGACTTACCAAACAAAAGTGCTGGCAGGTCGATAGACACACAAACAAACACAAACATACACACAAAAATCTAGCTTTCGCAACCAACGGTTGCCTCGTCAGGAAAGAGGGAAGGAGAAGGAAAGACAAAAGGATATGGGTTTTAAGGGAGAGGGTAAGGAGTCATTCCAATCCCGGGAGCGGAAAGACTTACCTTAGGGGGAAAAAAGGATAGGTATACACTCGCACACACACACATATCCATCCGCATATACACAGACACAAGCAGACATTTGTAAAGGCAAAGAGTTTGGGCAGAGATGTCAGTCGGGACGGAAGTACAGAGGCAAAGATGATGTTGAAAGACAGGTGAGGTATGAGCGGTGGCAGATTGAAATTAGAAATTAGCGGAGATTGAGGCCTGGCGGATAGCGAGAAGAGAGGATATGCTGAAGGGCAAGTTCCCATCTCCGGAGTTCAGACAGGTTGGTGTTAGTGGGAAGTATCCAGATAACCCGGACGGTGTAACACTGTGCCAAGATGTGCTGGCCGTGCACCAAGGCATGTTTTACCTTAGCCAACTTCATCCTGACCCACAACTTCTTCACTTTTGAAGGCCAGACATACCAACAATTAAAGGGAACAGCCATGGGTACCAGGATGGTCCCCTCGTACGCAAACCTATTCATGGGTCGCTTAGAGGAAGCCTTCTTGGTTACCCAGGCCTGCCAACCCAAAGTTGGTACAGATTTATTGATGACATTTTCATGATCTGGACTCACAGTGAAGAAGAACTCCAGAATTTCCTCTCCAACCTCAACTCCTTTGGTTCCATCAGATTCACCTGGTCCTACTCTAAATCCCATGCCACTTTCCTTGACGTTGACCTCCACCTGTCCAATGGCCAGCTTCACACGTCCGTCCATATCAAACCCACCAACAAGCAACAGTACCTCCATTATGACAGCTGCCACCCATTCCACATCAAACAGTCCCTTCCCTACAGCCTAGGTCTTCGTGGCAAACGAATCTGCTCCAGCCCGGAATCCTTGAATCATTACACCAACAACCTGAAAACAGCTTTTGCATCCCGTAACTACCCTCCCAACCTGGTACAGAAGCAAATAACCAGAGCCACTTCCTCATCTCCTCAAACCCGGAACCTTCCACAGAAGAACCCCAAAAGTGCCCCACTTGTGACAGGATACTTTCCGGGACTGGATCAGATTCTGAATGTGACTCTCCAGCAGGGATACGACTTCCTCAAATCCTGCCCTGAAATGAGATCCATCCTTCATGAAATCCTCCCCACTCCACCAAGAGTGTCTTTCCGCCGTCCACCTAACCTTCGTAACCTCTTAGTTCATCCCCATGAAATCCCCAAACCAACTTCCCTACCCTCTGGCTCCTACCCCTGTAACTGCCCCCGGTGTAAAACCTGTCCCATGCACCCTCCCACCACCACCTATTCCAGTCCTGTAACCCGGAAGGTGTACACGATCAAAGGCAGAGCCACGTGTGAAAGCACCCACGTGATTTACCAACTGACCTGCCTACACTGTGAAGCGTTCTATGTGGGAATGACCAGCAACAAACTGTCCATTCGCATGAATGGACACAGGCAGACAGTGTTTGTTGGTAATGAGGATCACCCTGTGGCTAAACATGCCTTGGTGCACGGCCAGCACATCTAGGCACAGTGTTACACCGTCCAGGTTATCTGGATACTTCCCACTAACACCAACCTGTCTGAACTCCGGAGATGGGAACTTGCCCTTCAGCATATCCTCTCTTCTCGCTATCCGCCAGGCCTCAATCTCCACTAATTTCTAATTTCAATCTGCCGCCGCTCATACCTCACCTGTCTTTCAACATCATCTTTGCCTCTGTACTTCCGTCCCGACTGACATCTCTGCCCAAACTCTTTGCCTTTACAAATGTCTGCTTGTGTCTGTGTATATGCGGATGGATATGTGTGTGTGTGCGAGTGTATACCTATCCTTTTTTCCCCCTAAGGTAAGTCTTTCCGCTCCCGGGATTGGAATGACTCCTTACCCTCTCCCTTAAAATGTATAATGAGCACAGAGTAGGGATTGAGAGTAAATCAAAGAAAGACAAAAGTAATTAGAAGCAGCAGAAATGAGAACAGTGAGAAAATTAACATCAAGACTGGTGATTATGAAGTAGATGAAGTTAAGGAATTCTGCTACCTAGACAGCAAGATACCCAATTATGGATGGAGCAAGGAGGACATCAAAAGCAGACTAGCAGTGGTGAAAATGGGCACTCCTGGGCAAGAGAAGTCTACTAGTATCAAACATAGGCCTTAATTTGAGGAAGATGTTTTTGAGAATGTTCATATGGAGAACAGCATTGTAAAGAGCGTAACAAGGACTGTGGGGGAACCAGAACAGAAGAGAATCGAAGCATTTGAGATGTGCTACAGACAAATGTTGAAAAGTAAGGAATGAGAGGGTTCTGCACAGAACCAAGGAGGAAAGGAATATATGGAAAACACTGACAAGAAGAAGGGACAAGATGGTAGGATATCTTTAAGAAATCAGAGAATAACTTCCATGGTATCAGAGGAAGTTGCCAAGGGTAAAAACCGTAGAGGAAGACAGCGCCTGGAATACATCCAGCAAATAATTGAGGATGTAGGTTACAAGTGCTACTCTGTGCTGAAGAGGTCAGCTCAGGAGAGGAATTTGTGGTGGGCTGTGTGAAACCAGTCAGAATACTGATGACAGGGGAAAAAACAGGCTCCCTTTTGTATTAGAGTGGGAGCACACACACTATATACTATAGCTGACAATTCTGGAATACTCCATAAATGAACACTCAATACTGGAATACTCAATACTCAAGTAGCTTATTATACTTACCATGAGAGCAAATAGTTATTGTAGACAGCAACATAAGGGTGGTGGTGTGGCAGTTTACATTAGTGAGAATCTTGAGTACAAGACCAGTACAACAAAGAAGGCTTGATTGAAGTGACAGGCATTGAAGTCCACACAAAAGAGTGTAGAGAGGTTATGAGAAAACATAAAGTTATTGGGATTTATCGTCCACCAAAGGCTGATGTAGTTAGCTTCATAGACATATTTAGTAGAGTAGTGGGATGTTGTGGTCCCAGTGACCTAACTATACTGGGTGATCTGAATATTGAGGCAAAATCTTCCAGTTTGTGTAATATGAGGTTAATAGATACTCTTAACCCATATATAATAGTGATACCAGGGTAACAAAGTCCACATCTAGCAGAATTGATTACGTTATACTATGTAAACAAAGACAGTGTTAGGTGCTGGAATATGGATTTTCACTACTCTGACCACAAATGCCAGCTTTTTGTAGAGTATGTAAACACAAGCATCCCAAAAATGACAAAAGTTATCGAAAATAAAAGAATCCTAAAAGAGGGTAACATCCTTGCACTAAGAAATAAATTAGCTATAGAGGACTGGGATCTGGTTTACCAGACTGAAGGATCTGAAAACAAAGGGGCCAAATTCTATGATACTATGCTAAGACACTTTGACAGATGCTGCCCTGTTAAGAAAATACAAAGAGTGTTCACCCATAACCAAAGTGAAAAACCAACAGACTGATACTGCCAGCAAATATGATAAAACTCAGATAAATCATCCAGGACCTGGATGTGTTACACAAGTCAACAAACCTGCAGGTTTTTAAGGCCAAGTACAATGAAGCCAAGAAAATCTTTAAGAAAGAGCTTTCAAATCTAAGAAAACAGATATACAGCAGTGAAATAGTTCAAACAGACAATATAGCCAAGACCTCATGGAGAATTGTAAATCAATTTCACAAAGCCACACCGAAGCCAGAAACTGAAATTGTAAATATAAGACATGAAGGAAACACAATTAAAGATCCTAATAAAGTCTGCAATGTTTTCAATAAATACTTTATATCTGCAGCTGTTAGTCCAGTTAATAACACAATTGTGAGTAGTGAGGTAAAGCTCTGCCCCTTTGAAGAGCCACCTTTTAAATTCAAACAAGTAAGTGAAAAAGAAATAGGCAGTATAATAAATAACCTAAAGCATAAGTTCTCATCTGGATGGGATGGTTTGAGCAGTATCGTGATTAAAAAGTGTAATAAGGAATTAGTTAAAATAATCACCCACCTGGTAAACTGCAGTAAACTGCAGTATTAGAGAACATACATTTCCAAATGTATTGAAATGGAGCACAGTTAAACCAGTGCATAAAAAAGGATCCAAGGAAGAGGTTTCAAATTTCAGGCCCATATCATTAATACCTATCTTCAGCAAAGTATTTGAAGTTTTGCTGCTGACACAACTTAGTGACTATTTCTCGAAAAATAAGTTCCTAACAGAGACACAACATGGATTCCGGAAAGATCATAGTACTATCACAGCAATTACAGAATTTCTTCACAAAACGTATGGTCCCTTTGATCAAGGAATGCAAACAGCTGGCATATTTCTAGACCTTACTAAAGCCTGTGACTCAGTAAACCATGAGTTACTTTTAAGTAAACTTGAGTCATACAATGTAAATGCTGCATCCATGCAATTGCTGGCTACATTTTTATTTAACTGCAAGCAGTGTATAAAGCTGACTTACAAAATCAATAATCAGATCATTAATTTCCAGTCCAAATATGAGACAGTCATACAAGGTGTACCCCAGGGCTCAATTTTGGGCCCTTTCCTTTTCCTAGTGTACATAAATGATATAGAGCAACCTTTCAACTCCCAATTGGTAACCTATGGAGACGATACCTCACTGTCATTTCTTGGTAAACAAAATGATGAGTTAACATTGGTAGCAACTGAGGGACTAGGTCAAATAACTACTTATTTCCAAGACCAAGGTTTGAAAGTTAATATCAGTAAATCTCAGTTATTGCCATTTAAACTTACAAACTCACACCTAACCTCTATCAGTAACATAGGTGGAATTGAAGTAGTGGACACAGAAGGCTGCAGATTTCTAGGTATTCACCTAGATGAAAATCTAAGATGGGTAAACCATATCAAATTTTTATGCAATAAAGTCAGCAGTTCATTACATCTAATCAGCCAGTTATCAAAAGTAGTCCCACATCAGACATTAAAAACAATTTATTATGGAACCATTTTTGCACAGATTAATTACGGGATAGAGATATTGGGTTGTGCTGCCGACATACATATGAACAGAATATTAACCCCACAGAAAAGAGCAATCAGAATTATCCATGGATTAGGGTATAAAGATTCATGAAGGGAAATCTTTGTTCATCATAAATACTTCACAGTCTACTCACTGTATCTTTACAAATTAATTACTTTTTTTTTTTTTTTTTTTGACACATCAAAACAAAGCAACAAAGTGCTCTGATATGCATGCCTATAATACAAGAAATAAAGACAGCTACTACAGACAAAGAAAAAAATTAAAAACAACAGACCATAGTCCATGCATTAGTGGTCAAATATGGCACAACAGATTACTGAGCTCTATAAGGTGCCACAAAGGGAACTTATTCGAAGTGAAACTGAAATATTTCTTGATTGACAAGTGTTTATATTCTTTAAGTGAATAATAATATGAAACTAAAGTAAATTATTATATATATATATATATATATATATATATATATATATATATATATATATATATATATATACACACACACAAGCTTGTGTCTGTGTATATGCGGATGGATATGTGTGTGTGTGCGAGTGTATACCTGTCCTTTTTTCCCCCTAAGGTAAGTCTTTCCGCTCCCGGGATTGGAATGACTCCTTACCCTCTCCCTTAAAACCCAAATCCTTTTGTCTTTCCCTCTCCTTCCCTCTTTCCTGACGAGGCAACCGTTGGTTGCGAAAGCCAGAATTTTGTGTGTATGTTTGTGTTTGTTTGTGTGTCTATCGACCTGCCAGCGCTTTTGTTTGGTAAGTCTCATCATCTTTCTTTTCAGATATATTTTTCCCATGTGGAATGTTTCCCTCTATTATATATATATATACATATATATACATATACATACATATATTTAAAAAGAAAGATGATGAGACACGTCAGGAAAGAGGGAAGGAGAGGGAAAGAGAAAAGGATTTGGGTTTTAAGGGAGAGGGTAAGGAGTCATTCCAATCCCGGGAGCGGAAAGACTTACCTTAGGGGGAAAAAAGGACAGGTATACACTCGCACACACACACATATCCATCCGCATATACACAGACACAAGCTTGTGTGTGTATATATATATATATATGACTCCTTACCCTCTCCCTTAAAACCCAATCCTTTTGTCTTTCCTTCTCCTTCCCTCTTTCCTGACGAGGCAACCATTGGTTGCGAAAGCTAGAGTTTTGTGTGTATGTTTGTGTTTATTTGTGTGTCTATCGACCTGCCAGCGCTTTTGTTGGGTAAGTCTCATCATCTTTCTTTTTAAATATATTTTCCCACGTGGAATGTTTCCCTCTATTATATATATATATATATATATATATATATACTTAAAAACAAAGATAATGTGACTTACCAAATGAAAGTGCTGGCAGGTCGACAGACACACAAACGAACACAAACATACACACAAAATTCAAGCTTTCGCAACAAACTGTTGCCTCATCAGGAAAGAGGGAAGGAGAGGGAAAGACGAAAGGATGTGGGTTTTAAGGAAGAGGGTAAGGAGTCATTCCAGTCCCGGGAGCGGAAAGACTTACCTTAGGGGGAAAAAAGGACGGGTATACACTCGCACACACACACATATCCATCCACACATATACAGACACAAGCAGACATATTTAAAGACAAAGAGTTTGGGCAGAGATGTCAGTCGAGGCAGAAGCGCAGAGGCAAAGATGTTGAATGACAGGTGAGGTATGAGTGGCGGCAACTTGAAATTAGCGGAGATTGAGGCCTGGTGGATAACGGGAAGAGAGGATATATTGAAGAGCAAGTTCCCATCTCCGGAGTTCGGATAGGTTGGTGTTAGTAGGAAGTATCCAGATAACCCGGACGGTGTAACACTGCGCCAAGATGTGCTGGTCGTGCACCAAGGCATGTTTAGCCACAGGGTGATCCTCATTACCAACAAACACTGTCTGCCTGTGTCCATTCATGCGAATGGACAGTTTGTTGCTGGTCATTCCCACATAGAATGCATCACAGTGTAGGCAGGTCAGTTGGTAGATCACGTGGGTGCTTTCACACGTGGCTCTGCCTTTGATTGTGTACACCTTCCGGGTTACAGGACTGGAGTAGGTGGTGGTGGGAGGGTGCATGGGACAGGTTTTACACCGGGGGCGGTTACAAGGGTAGGAGCCAGAGGGTAGGGAAGGTGGTTTGGGGATTTCATAGGGATGAACTACCTTCGTAACCTCTTAGTTCATCCCTATGAAATCCCCAAACCACCTTCCCTACCCTCTGGCTCCTACCCTTGTAACCGCCCCCGGTGTAAAACCTGTCCCATGCACCCTCCCACCACCACCTACTCCAGTCCTGTAACCCGGAAGGTGTACACAATCAAAGGCAGAGCCACGTGTGAAAGCACCCACGTGATCTACCAACTGACCTGCCTACACTGTGATGCATTCTATGTGGGAATGACCAGCAACAAACTGTCCATTCGCATGAATGGACACAGGCAGACAGTGTTTGTTGGTAATGAGGATCACCCTGTGGCTAAACATGCCTTGGTGCACGACCAGCACATCTTGGCGCAGTGTTACACCGTCCGGGTTATCTGGATACTTCCTACTAACACCAACCTATCCGAACTCCGGAGATGGGAACTTGCTCTTCAATATATCCTCTCTTCCTGTTATCCACCAGGCCTCAATCTCCGCTAATTTCAAGTTGCCGCCACTCATACCTCACCTGTCATTCAACATCTTTGCCTCTGCGCTTCTGCCTCGACTGACATCTCTGCCCAAACTCTTTGTCTTTAAATATGTCTGCTTGTGTCTGTATATGTGTGGATGGATATGTGTGTGTGTGCGAGTGTATACCCGTCCTTTTTTCCCCCTAAGGTAAGTCTTTCCGCTCCCGGGACTGGAATGACTCCTTACCCTCTTCCTTAAAACCCACATCCTTTCGTCTTTCCCTCTCCTTCCCTCTTTCCTGATGAGGCAACAGTTAGTTGCGAAAGCTTGAATTTTGTGTGTATGTTTGTGTTCGTTTGTGTGTCTGTCGACCTGCCAGCACTTTCATTTGGTAAGTCACATTATCTTTGTTTTTAAGTATATTTTTCCTTCGTGGAATGTTTCCTTCTATTATAACTATATATATATATATATATATATATATATATATATATATATATATATATATATATATATATATATATAAAATAGAGGGAAACATTCCACGTGGGAAAAATATATTTAAAAAGAAAGATGATGAGACTTACCAAACAAAAGCGCTGGCAGGTCGATAGACACACAAACAAACACAAACATACACACAAAATCTAGCTTTCGCAACCAACGGTTGCCTCGTCAGGAAAGAGGGAAGGAGAAGGAAAGACAAAAGGATATGGGTTTTAAGGGAGAGGGTAAGGAGTCATTCCAATCCCGGGAGCGAAAAGACTTACCTTAAGGGGAAAAAAGGACAGGTATACACTTGCACACACACACATATCCATCCATACATACAAGACACAAGCAGAAAAATGTCTGCTTGTGTCTTGTATGTATGGATGGATATGTGTGTGTGTGCAAGTGTATACCTGTCCTTTTTTCCCCTTAAGGTAAGTCTTTTCGCTCCCGGGATTGGAATGACTCCTTACCCTCTCCCTTAAAACCCATATCCTTTTGTCTTTCCTTCTCCTTCCCTCTTTCCTGACGAGGCAACCGTTGGTTGCGAAAGCTAGATTTTGTGTGTATGTTTGTGTTTGTTTGTGTGTCTATCGACCTGCCAGCGCTTTTGTTTGGTAAGTCTCATCATCTTTCTTTTTAAATATATTTTTCCCACGTGGAATGTTTCCCTCTATTATATATATATATATATATATATATATATATATATATATATATATATATATATACACACACAAGCTTGTGTCTGTGTATATGCGGATGGATATGTGTGTGTGTGCGAGTGTATACCTGTCCTTTTTTCCCCCTAAGGTAAGTCTTTCCGCTCCCGGGATTGGAATGACTCCTTACCCTCTCCCTTAAAACCCAAATCCTTTTGTCTTTCCCTCTCCTTCCCTCTTTCCTGACGAGTCTCATCATCTTTCTTTTTAAATATATGTATGTATATGTATATATATGTATATATATATATAATAGAGGGAAACATTCCACGTGGGAAAAATATATCTGAAAAGAAAGATGATGAGACTTACCAAACAAAAGCGCTGGCAGGTCGATAGACACACAAACAAACACAAACATACACACAAAATTCTGGCTTTCGCAACCAACGGTTGCCTCGTCAGGAAAGAGGGAAGGAGAGGGAAAGACAAAAGGATTTGGGTTTTAAGGGAGAGGGTAAGGAGTCATTCCAATCCCGGGAGCGGAAAGACTTACCTTAGGGGGAAAAAAGGACAGGTATACACTCGCACACACACACATATCCATCCGCATATACACAGACACAAGCTTGTGTGTGTATATATATATATAATAATAATAATAATTTACTTTAGTTTCATATTATTATTCACTTAAAGAATATAAACACTTGTCAATCAAGAAATATTTCAGTTTCACTTCGAATAAGTTCCCTTTGTGGCACCTTATAGAGCTCAGTAATCTGTTGTGCCATATTTGACCACTAATGCATGGACTATGGTCTGTTGTTTTTAATTTTTTTCTTTGTCTGTAGTAGCTGTCTTTATTTCTTGTATTATAGGCATGCATATCAGAGCACTTTGTTGCTTTGTTTTGATGTGTCAAAAAAAAAAAAAAGTAATTAATTTGTAAAGATACAGTGAGTAGACTGTGAAGTATTTATGATGAACAAAGATTTCCCTTCATGAATCTTTATACCCTAATCCATGGATAATTCTGATTGCTCTTTTCTGTGGGGTTAATATTCTGTTCATATGTATGTCGGCAGCACAACCCAATATCTCTATCCCGTAATTAATCTGTGCAAAAATGGTTCCATAATAAATTGTTTTTAATGTCTGATGTGGGACTACTTTTGATAACTGCTGATTAGATGTAATGAACTGCTGACTTTATTGCATAAAAATTTGATATGGTTTACCCATCTTAGATTTTCATCTAGGTGAATACCTAGAAATCTGCAGCCTTCTGTGTCCACTACTTCAATTCCACCTATGTTACTGATAGAGGTTAGGTGTGAGTTTGTAAGTTTAAATGGCAATAACTGAGATTTACTGATATTAACTTTCAAACCTTGGTCTTGGAAATAAGTAGTTATTTGACCTAGTCCCTCAGTTGCTACCAATGTTAACTCATCATTTTGTTTACCAAGAAATGACAGTGAGGTATCGTCTCCATAGGTTACCAATTGGGAGTTGAAAGGTTGCTCTATATCATTTATGTACACTAGGAAAAGGAAAGGGCCCAAAATTGAGCCCTGGGGTACACCTTGTATGACTGTCTCATATTTGGACTGGAAATTAATGATCTGATTATTGATTTTGTAAGTCAGCTTTATACACTGCTTGCAGTTAAATAAAAATGTAGCCAGCAATTGCATGGATGCAGCATTTACATTGTATGACTCAAGTTTACTTAAAAGTAACTCATGGTTTACTGAGTCACAGGCTTTAGTAAGGTCTAGAAATATGCCAGCTGTTTGCATTCCTTGATCAAAGGGACCATACGTTTTGTGAAGAAATTCTGTAATTGCTGTGATAGTACTATGATCTTTCCGGAATCCATGTTGTGTCTCTGTTAGGAACTTATTTTTCGAGAAATAGTCACTAAGTTGTGTCAGCAGCAAAACTTCAAATACTTTGCTGAAGATAGGTATTAATGATATGGGCCTGAAATTTGAAACCTCTTCCTTGGATCCTTTTTTATGCACTGGTTTAACTGTGCTCCATTTCAATACATTTGGAAATGTATGTTCTCTAATACTGCAGTTTACTGCAGTTTACCAGGTGGGTGATTATTTTAACTAATTCCTTATTACACTTTTTAATCACAATACTGCTCAAACCATCCCATCCAGATGAGAACTTATGCTTTAGGTTATTTATTATACTGCCTATTTCTTTTTCACTTACTTGTTTGAATTTAAAAGGTGGCTCTTCAAAGGGGCAGAGCTTTACCTCACTACTCACAATTGTGTTATTAACTGGACTAACAGCTGCAGATATAAAGTATTTATTGAAAACATTGCAGACTTTATTAGGATCTTTAATTGTGTTTCCTTCATGTCTTATATTTACAATTTCAGTTTCTGGCTTCGGTGTGGCTTTGTGAAATTGATTTACAATTCTCCATGAGGTCTTGGCTATATTGTCTGTTTGAACTATTTCACTGCTGTATATCTGTTTTCTTAGATTTGAAAGCTCTTTCTTAAAGATTTTCTTGGCTTCATTGTACTTGGCCTTAAAAACCTGCAGGTTTGTTGACTTGTGTAACACATCCAGGTCCTGGATGATTTATCTGAGTTTTATCATATTTGCTGGCAGTATCAGTCTGTTGGTTTTTCACTTTGGTTATGGGTGAACACTCTTTGTATTTTCTTAACAGGGCAGCATCTGTCAAAGTGTCTTAGCATAGTATCATAGAATTTGGCCCCTTTGTTTTCAGATCCTTCAGTCTGGTAAACCAGATCCCAGTCCTCTATAGCTAATTTATTTCTTAGTGCAAGGATGTTACCCTCTTTTAGGATTCTTTTATTTTCGATAACTTTTGTCATTTTTGGGATGCTTGTGTTTACATACTCTACAAAAAGCTGGCATTTGTGGTCAGAGTAGTGAAAATCCATATTCCAGCACCTAACACTGTCTTTGTTTACATAGTATAACGTAATCAATTCTGCTAGATGTGGACTTTGTTACCCTGGTATCACTATTATATATGGGTTAAGAGTATCTATTAACCTCATATTACACAAACTGGAAGATTTTGCCTCAATATTCAGATCACCCAGTATAGTTAGGTCACTGGGACCACAACATCCCACTACTCTACTAAATATGTCTATGAAGCTAACTACATCAGCCTTTGGTGGACGATAAATCCCAATAACTTTATGTTTTCTCATAACCTCTCTACACTCTTTTGTGTGGACTTCAATGCCTGTCACTTCAATCAAGCCTTCTTTGTTGTACTGGTCTTGTACTCAAGATTCTCACTAATGTAAACTGCCACACCACCACCCTTATGTTGCTGTCTACAATAACTATTTGCTCTCATGGTAAGTATAATAAGCTACTTGAGTATTGAGTATTCCAGTATTGAGTGTTCATTTATGGAGTATTCCAGAATTGTCAGCTATAGTATATAGTGTGTGTGCTCCCACTCTAATACAAAAGGGAGCCTGTTTTTTCCCCTGTCATCAGTATTCTGACTGGTTTCACACAGCCCACCACAAATTCCTCTCCTGAGCTGACCTCTTCAGCACAGAGTAGCACTTGTAACCTACATCCTCAATTATTTGCTGGATGTATTCCAGGCGCTGTCTTCCTCTACGGTTTTTACCCTTGGCAACTTCCTCTGATACCATGGAAGTTATTCTCTGATTTCTTAAAGATATCCTACCATCTTGTCCCTTCTTCTTGTCAGTGTTTTCCATATATTCCTTTCCTCCTTGGTTCTGTGCAGAACCCTCTCATTCCTTACTTTTCAACATTTGTCTGTAGCACATCTCAAATGCTTCGATTCTCTTCTGTTCTGGTTCCCCCACAGTCCTTGTTACGCTCTTTACAATGCTGTTCTCCATATGAACATTCTCAAAAACATCTTCCTCAAATTAAGGCCTATGTTTGATACTAGTAGACTTCTCTTGCCCAGGAGTGCCCATTTTCACCACTGCTAGTCTGCTTTTGATGTCCTCCTTGCTCCATCCATAATTGGGTATCTTGCTGTCTAGGTAGCAGAATTCCTTAACTTCATCTACTTCATAATCACCAGTCTTGATGTTAATTTTCTCACTGTTCTCATTTCTGCTGCTTCTAATTACTTTTGTCTTTCTTTGATTTACTCTCAATCCCTACTCTGTGCTCATTATACTCTTCATTCCATTCAGCAGAAGATGTAATTATTCTTCACTTTCACTGAGGATAGCAATCTCATCAGTGAACTGTATCATTGATATCCTTCCACCTCGAATTTTAATTCCTCTCTTGAACCTATCTTTTATTTGCATCATTGGTTCTTCGATGTAGAGATTGAACAGTAGGGGCAATAGACTTTATCCCTGTTGTACACTCTTTTTAATCTGAGCACTTCATTCTTTGCCTTCCACTCTTATTATTCCCTCTTGGCTCTTTTATATGTTGTATATTACCCATCTCTCCCTATAGCTTACCACTATTTTCCTCAGAATTTTGAACATCTTGCACCATTTGACATTATCGAATATTTTTTCCAGGGTAACAAATCCTATGAATGTTTCTGGACTTTTTTTTAGTCTTGCTTCCATCATCAACCATGGCATCAGAATTGCCTCTGTGGTGCATTTGCCTTTCCAAAAACCAAACTGTTTGTGATCTAACACATCATCTACATCTACATTTCTACATTTATACTCCGCAAGCCACCCAACGGTGTGTGGCGGAGGGCACTTTACGTGCCACTGTCATTATCTCCCTTTCCTGTTCCAGTCGCGTATGGTTCGCGGGAAGAACGACTGTCTGAAAGCCTCTGTGCGCGCTCTAATCTCTCTAATTTTACATTCGTGATCTCCTCGGGAGGTATAAGTAGGGGGAAGCAATATATTCGATACCTCATCCAGAAACGCACCCTCTCGAAACCTGGCGAGCAAGCTACACCGCGATGCAGAGCGCCTCTCTTGCAGAGTCTGCCACTTGAGTTTGTTAAACATCTCCGTAACGCTATCACGGTTACCAAATAACCCTGTGACGAAACGCGCCGCTCTTCTTTGGATCTTCTCTATCTCCTCCGTCAACCCGATCTGGTACGGATCCCACACTGATGAGCAATACTCAAGTATAGGTCGAACGAGTGTTTTGTAAGCCACCTCCTTTGTTGATGGACTACATTTTCTAAGGACTCTCCCAATGAATCTCAACCTGGTACCCGCCTTACCAACAATTAATTTTATATGATCATTCCACTTCAAATCGTTCCGCACGCATACTCCCAGATATTTTACAGAAGTAACTGCTACCAGTGTTTGTTCCGCTATCATATAATCATACAATAAAGGATCCTTCTTTCTATGTATTCGCAATACATTACATTTGTCTATGTTAAGGGTCAGTTGCCACTCCCTGCACCAAGTGCCTATCCGCTGCAGATCTTCCTGCATTTCGCTACAATTTTCTAATGCTGCAACTTCTCTGTATACTACAGCATCATCCGCGAAAAGCCGCATGGAACTTCCGACACTATCTACTAGGTCATTTATATATATTGTGAAAAGCAATGGTCCCATAACACTCCCCTGTGGCACGCCAGAGGTTACTTTAACGTCTGTAGATGTCTCTCCATTGAGAACAACATGCTGTGTTCTGTTTGCTAAAAACTCTTCAATCCAGCCACACAGCTGGTCTGATATTCCGTAGGCTCTTACTTTGTTTATCAGACGACAGTGCGGAACTGTATCGAACGCCTTCCGGAAGTCAAGGAAAATGGCATCTACCTGGGAGCCTGTATCTAATATTTTCTGGGTTTCATGAACAAATAATGTGAGTTGGGTTCTTTTGTATATCATTGTTGTCAGCAACTTAGATGCATGAGCTGTTAAGCTGACTGTGTGTTAATTCTTGCATTTGTCAGCTCTGCAGCCTTTGGAATGGTACTGATGGTATTGTACCAAATGTCTGATGGTATATTGCCAGCTTCAAACATTCTACACACCAAAGTGAATAGTCTTAGAAATTCTGATGGAGTGGTATCTATCCCTTCTGCCCTATTTGATCTTAAGTTCTCCAAAGCACTCTTAAATTCTGATTCTAATAATGGATCCTCTGCTTCTTCTAAATCAATTCCTGTTTCTTCTTCTATCACATCAGACAAATATTCCACTTATAGAGGTATTCAATGTCCTCTTTCAACCTATCCACTCTCTCCTCTGCATTTAACAGTGGATTTCCTGTTGCACTCTTAGTGTTACCATCCATGCTTTTGATTTCAACAAAAGTTGTTTTTACTTTTTTATATGCTGAGTCAGTCCTTCCAACAGTCATTTCATTTTTGACTTCTTCACATTTTTCATGCAGCCATTTTGCCTTAGCTTCCCTGAGCTTTCTGTTTATTTCATCACTAAGTGACCAGTATCCATGAATTTCCCTGAACATTTTTGTACTTCTGTCTTTCATCCATCAACTGAAGAATTTCTTCTGTTACCCATGGTTTCTTTGCAGCTAACTTCTTTGTATCTATTTTTTTCTTTCCAATTTCTGTGACTGTTCGTTTTAGAGATGTCCATTCCTCTTCAACTGAACTGCCTTCTGATCTCTTCCTTATCTCAATATCTGTAGCCTCCAAGAACATCCTGCATATTTCTTTATTCTTTAGTACTTGCATATCCAATTTCCTTGCACACTGATTCTTCCTTACTAGTTTCTTAAACTTCAGTCTATTCTTTATCCCTACTTACTTGTGACCTGAGTTTATATCTGCTTCTGTGTACACTTTACAACCCACTATATAATTTTGGAAACTCAGCCTGACCATGATTTAATCTAACTGAAATCTTCCTGAATCTCCTGACCTTTTCCAGGTACACCTCCTTCTATTTTGATTCTTGAACAGAGTATTTGCAATTACTATCTGAACTCAATTAGTCATTCTCCTCTTTCATTCGTAGTAGCAGACCCATATTCTCCTGTAGCCCTTTGTTCTACTCCTTCATTTACAACCACATTCCAATCCCGCATGATAATTAAATTTTCATCTCCCTTTATGTACTGAACTACCTGTTCAGTATCTTCATATACTTCCTCTATCTCCTCATCTTCGACATGTGACATCTGCATGTATATGTGAACTATTGTCAATTTTGCTTTGCTGTCGATTTAGATGAGAACAACCCTGTCACTGAACTTTTCACAGTAACTCATTCTCTGCCCTACCTTCCTATTCATGATGAATCCTACTCAATTTATACCATTTCCTGCTGCTGGTGATATTACACTATACTCATATGGCCAGGAATCCTTGTCATCTTTCCATTTCACTTCACTGAACCTAACTACATCTAGAGTGAGCATTAGCATTTTCCTTTTCAGATGTTCTAGATTCCTCTCCATGTTCAGACTTCTGACATTCCATGCTCCAAGTCATAGAATATTATACTTTCATTGGTTATTTAATCTTTTTCTCATGGTATGATCCCCCTTGGCAGTCCCCTCCCAGAGATCCAAATGGGGGACTAGACCAGATCTTTTGCCAGTAGAGAGATCATCATGGCACTTCCCCCCCCCCCCCCCCCCTCCCAAGTGCAAGAGTGCAAGACAGTGCCCTGAAACTCTGTCTGCTCCTTTGCCCTCTCTGACAAGGCTGTAGGCTAAATGAGGTTGATTGCTGTTGCCAGAAGTCTTTGGCCACCATTAGTGATAATTTTTATTCAAATTTTAAGTGGTGCTGGGGTTCAAACCCAGGACCAAGGGCATTCTGATTACTAATTAAAGATACTAGATCATGGACACCAATTTTCACATTAATTCCATTAATTTTACTAAGCATTTTTATGAGAATTGTTGTATTTTCATTAAAATTGCCTTTCTGTTTCACTGTTCATTTCTGTAGTATGGGCATTTTAAAATACTCTCACATCCTCCTCACTAGGACAGCAGGGAACTGAAATTTTGAGATAAATTTGTGTTGTGTTTCTGCAACTTTTTGTCTCTCACATTGCTACAAAGTAACTCTAGGATTAGGGTTTTCTTCTCAAGGCTTGAAAATACCTGGAGGCACCAGTCTAATGCTGATAACTAATAACACACACACACACACCAGGGTTCTCCCATAAGGAGCTGCTGTCCTGTAAGCATAAATTGAGCTTCTAGACATCTGTGAAGATGTTGTCCCTCATAAATAAAGATGGCAAAACATACACAAATTCATTGTCATAATTTTACTAACTTTTGAGCTCAATGAGAAGCACCACTAAGGGGAACTATGTTATACAAATATCATAAACAACTAATTGATATAGTTATTCAAACACAATTGATTGAACATTGAAAGCCCTTTAGATTTTGTATATTATTTTAGATTTGTATATTATTTGGATTTTGTGTGTTATTTAGTTATCCGTCTTCCAATTGACCTTATCTCAGGAACTTGGGACCATTACTCAAATCTATTGTTGTATTAGTATGGTTCATCAATAAAAACACACGGAAAAAATATCCAGCATAACATTTTCTGAAATGTAATACCTTCATTAGATTCCATAACTAAGAACGAATAATGCAACGCAACACATGATATACTTGTACAGTGTATTACTTGCTTTAACTCAGTCTGCACAAAAACTGTTTAAGATTATCTGAAAGTTTCTATGCACTCATGCATACAATGGTAACACACATGCAATCTACGAATATTTCCTTTCTTGTTAAAATTGTATGTGGTATTCAGTTCTTTGCAATTTGTTCCAGGAAGTGCAGGCATTAATAAAATCAGGAGCTGAAACATCATGCCTGGAGAAAGACAGTCTCACTAAGATTCTCCACATTGTAGTCAGGAATGGTGACTATGAGGTAATTGTAAGTTAAATAAAGTTATCCTCAATCTGAAGGTTGGTTTTAACACCACATGGCTTATCTAGGCGTGGCCTTATTGGTGATGGTATGTTCTTGCCTTCATTCAAATCTTGGACTGACTTGTCTGACCAAATAAGGCCAAACATGCCATTAAATGTGACCTTTGAATTAATGCTTAAATTGCCATTTTTCACACTAACAAATCATTACCACAGGTGCTGGAAACAATTAGTGACAGAAATAATTCCATGACCAACTGTGTATCAAGTCCTTGGCCTTTCACTTTGTAGTCAGGCGCCTACCTACTGAACCACCAAGCCAAAGGATTTCTTAGTAATCGTTGACACAATTTTTTTACGCCCTGTTTGTCATATGACACACAAATTATCTTTTTATCATCCTGGCAGCATGTTAAGATTTTTTGAAAATCTCCTCTCCAACTGATCCTATATGTTTTTTTAAAGAATTAGTGTACTGCCCAAGGGAGGTATGCATGTTTATATTGTAATTTCTCACATCAAGATCACTTAGTAATTTCCAAGTTCACTTTGCTAGCTCTGCCAATGGACTACCATCTTCAGATCTTATGAATCAGTTAACAATGTTATCATTGTTGACTTTAAATGTTTATGTTGACATTTGAGTGAAACCTCTCAGCAGTGCACTTGCTTATATCTGTATGCAATTTAAGCAATGCCTTTTGTTGTCTCAAATTCATATTCTAAGAATTACTTTGGAGATGTGCTTTATTAATCTAAATAAAGCATAATGTGCCTATTTCTTTGAATTTCTACAATAGGGTATGTTCCTTTCAAAGAATGAAATTGAATACCATAATTTCGCATCTTGCGATGCCAGAAAGGGTTTGCACATGTTGTTTGATTTATTTGATTCATATTGTATGTGATCAGTTGCCCAGCATGTTCTAGTGTGGAATTTCTGTGGCTGTAAATCTGAACTGTTTTACAAGGCTGCAATGGATTTCTGTGGTACTGCAACTGAAAACTGAACCATATGGAAATTTACAGGAAGAAACTTATTACATACATCAGAAGGGCTATACACAATATGTATTGATGATATATATAAAAAACCAGTGGCTTTGTCAGCAGTTGCTGTAACAACACAAATAGATGCATTTAATTGAGGCTATGAGAAGCTGGATGTACCTTCTGTGATATTGCAGGAAGACTTGCCATGAATGTAGTCACTATATGTGACTCCTGGCATTGGTGGTCATGAGAATGTACAGTTGCAAGTACACCAGGCTCTGTGCTGCCATATGTCAGTACCTAGAGGGCAACGTTTGTATTCAGTGTGGGGATGTGGCACATCATAACGGAACTGCAGAGTAATTTGAGCAGAGGTTGTGACCACAGTGACACAATGAACTGTTACAAATTGGTTACTTCAAGCGCAGCTCCAAGGCAGATGCCCTGTAGTGTGCATTCCACTGAACCCAAACCACTGCCATTTGTGACTTCAGTGGTGTCAAGTGAGAGCTCATTGGAGGGCATCATTGAGATCTGTTGTGTTTTCTGATGAAAACTGTTTCTTCCTCAGAGCCAGTGATTATTGTATGTTGGTTAGAAGAAGACCAGTTGAGGGCCAGCAACCAACTTGTCTGCATGCTAGACACATTGGACTGACACCTGGAGTTATGATCTGTGGTGTGATTCTGTATGACAGCAGGAGTACTATTGTGGTTACCCCATGCACCCTGACTGCAAAACTGTACATCAGTCTGATGATTCGACCTGTTATGCTGCCATATATGAACAGCATTCCAGGAGGTATTTTCCAACAGGATAATGCTCACTCACATACCACTGTTGTAACCCAACGTTGTCTACAGAGTTTTGGTATTTTGCCTTGGCTTGCTCAATCACCAGATCTGTGTCCATTTGAGCACATATTGGACATCATGGGACGTCAATTCCAGCATCATCCACAAACAGCATTACCCGTCCCTGTATTGTCTGACCAAGTGCAACAGGCATGGAACTTCATCCCACAAACTTACGTCTGGTAGCGCAGACAGACATCTGGCATGTGTACAACACAGTCCATGCACAGTTGTTTGATTGCATTCAACATTCTGGCAGTTACATCAGTTATTAATGATCTAGCATTTCACTTTTGCAATAGCTTATGTCATGCTTACATCAGCCTGTGATCTTGTGATGTTAATCACTTAAATATGTTACCTAAACAAATGTATTCCCAAAATTTCATTACTCTGGATTAATTGTTTTTGATGTTGTGATTTTTTTCCCATCAGTGCATGTCAAAAACAGTTATTGTGGTGTTCAGTCCAGAGATCGGTTTGATGCAGCTCTCCATGATGCTCTATCCTGTGCAAGCTTCTTCATCTCCCAGTATCTACTGCAACCTACATCCTTCTGAATCTGTTTAGTGTATTCATCTCTTGGTCTTTCTCTACGATTTTTACCCTCCACACTTCCCTCCAGTACTAAAGTGGTGATCCCTTGATGCCTCCGAACATGTACTACCAACTGATCCCTTCTTAGTCAAGCTATACCACAAATTTCTCTTCTCCCCAATCCTATTCAATACCTCCTCATTAGTTATGTGATCTACCCATCTAATCTTCAGCATTCTTCTGTAGCACCACATTTTGAAAACTTGTATTCTCTTCTTGTCTAAACTATTTATCATCCTCATTTCACATCCATTCAAGGTTACACTCCATACAAATACTTTCAGAAACAACTTCCTGACACTTAAATAATACTTGAGGTTAACAAATTTCTCTTCTTCAGAAACGCTTTCCTTGCCATTGCCAGTCTACATTTTATGTCCTCTCTACTTTGACCATCATCAGTTATTTTTCTGCCTAAATAACAAAACTCATTTACTACTTTAAGTGTTTCATTTCCTAATCTAATTCCCTCAGCATCACCTGCTTTAATTCAACTACATTCCATTATCCTCGTTTTGCTTTTGTTGATGTTCTACATCTACATCTACATTTATACTCCGCAAGCCACCCAACGGTGTGTGGCGGAGGGCACTTTACGTGCCACTGTCATTATCTCCCTTTCCTGTTCCAGTCGCGTATGGTTCGCGGGAAGAACGACTGTCTGAAAGCCTCTGTGCGCGCTCTAATCTCTCTAATTTTACATTCGTGATCTCCTCGGGAGGTATAAGTAGGGGGAAGCAATATATTCGATACCTCATCCAGAAACGCACCCTCTCGAAACCTGGCGAGCAAGCTACACCGCGATGCAGAGCGCCTCTCTTGCAGAGTCTGCCACTTGAGTTTGTTAAACATCTCCGTAACGCTATCACGGTTACCAAATAACCCTGTGACGAAACGCGCCGCTCTTCTTTGGATCTTCTCTATCTCCTCCGTCAACCCGATCTGGTACGGATCCCACACTGATGAGCAATACTCAAGTATAGGTCGAACGAGTGTTTTGTAAGCCACCTCCTTTGTTGATGGACTACATTTTCTAAGGACTCTCCCAATGAATCTCAACCTGGTACCCGCCTTACCAACAATTAATTTTATATGATCATTCCACTTCAAATCGTTCCGCACGCATACTCCCAGATATTTTACAGAAGTAACTGCTACCAGTGTTTGTTCCGCTATCATATAATCATACAATAAAGGATCCTTCTTTCTATGTATTCGCAATACATTACATTTGTCTATGTTAAGGGTCAGTTGCCACTCCCTGCACCAAGTGCCTATCCGCTGCAGATCTTCCTGCATTTCGCTACAATTTTCTAATGCTGCAACTTCTCTGTATACTACAGCATCATCCGCGAAAAGCCGCATGGAACTTCCGACACTATCTACTAGGTCATTTATATATATTGTGAAAAGCAATGGTCCCATAACACTCCCCTGTGGCACGCCAGAGGTTACTTTAACGTCTGTAGATGTCTCTCCATTGAGAACAACATGCTGTGTTCTGTTTGCTAAAAACTCTTCAATCCAGCCACACAGCTGTTCTGATATTCCGTAGGCTCTTACTTTGTTTATCAGGCGACAGTGCGGAACTGTATCGAACGCCTTCCGGAAGTCAAGGAAAATGGCATCTACCTGGGAGCCTGTATCTAATATTTTCTGGGTTTCATGAACAAATAATGCGAGTTGGGTTTCACACGATCGCTGTTTCCGGAATCCATGTTGATTCCTACATAGTAGATTCTGAGTTTCCAAAAACGACATGATACTCGAGCAAAAGACATGTTCTAAAATTCTACAACAGATCGACGTCAGAGAGATAGGTCTATAGTTTTGCGCATCTGCTCGACGACCCTTCTTGAAGACTGGGACTACCTGTGCTCTTTTCCAATCATTTGGAACCTTCTGTTCCTCTAGAGACTTGCGGTACACGGCTGTTAGAAGGGGGGCAAATGTTCATCTTACATCCTCCTTTCAAGACACTGTCCATTATGTTCAACTGCTCTTCCAGGTCTTTTGCTGTCTCTGACAGAATTGCAATGTCATCAGCAAACCTCAAAGTTTTTATTTCTTCTCCGTGGATTTTAATACCTACTCCAAATTTTTCTTTTATTTCCTTTACTGCTTGCTCAATATACAGATTGAATAACATTGGGGATAGGCTACAACCCTGTCTCACTCCCTTCCCAACCATTGCTTCCCTTTCATGCCCCTCAACTCTTATAACTGCTGTTTGGTTTCTGTACAAATTGTAAATAGCCTTTTGCTCCCTGTATTTTACCCCTGCCTCCTTATGAATTTGAAAGAATTTCACAAACAGTATCAATCCTATTACACATCTCTAGGGCATGGTAGATACTTCTCAGTGTCTCCAGATGACTCTCCAACAAGTACAACATGCTAAATTCTGCTTGTCAGAAAATTTTTATTCATTTGCAAACCTCATCAGATATATTATGGAAATATTATAGAACTTTCTGGGAGTCTAGAAGCACCTAATCACTCTGGTTACCTCTTTCATTGATAGTCACGTCTTCATGTGTGGAGATTGTAGGACAAGATAATTACATTGATGCCTAATCTCATTTTTCTGTATTGTACTCATAATTGAAGGTTATTTACTGATATTCAGCAATGCATTGCACCTTGTCTAACAAATTCCTTTGTGATAATACAGAAAAGTATGTTATGTTTGCCACTTAAGTTTGACAAAGAATTCTCTGCAGGATTAAATAAAAAGTTAATATATTAATAATGAATTTTGTTAATGATTTCTGTCATTTTCTAGCTAACAAATAGAATGATTGCTGAAGGTGCAGATGTAAATGGCAGACAGAGTTTTAACAGAGACTCGCCGTCAACAGAAAAAGGCCACACTATAAGATGTTTGGTAAGTTCATCTTCTGAGTATTGTATAATCAGTCTATTTGATAATATTAGAATGTAGTACTTTAGTACTGTGTTTATCTTTTCTTGCAGGGGTGCTATGAAGCAGGCGGGCCTGTATATTATGAATTGTCGGGGGAATCTCCTTTGTTTGAGGCACTTAGGTCTCCAAAGGTAAGCAAATTTGTAATAGGCAGTATAAGAAATTAAATATAGGAAGACAATAAATGTGTAATGAACACATCTAATAGGAAGCAGCAAGAATCCATAAAGCTAAATAATTGCTATAGTTTTTATGTAAGTACCTGATGACAATAACTGGACTGACAGGAAAAGAAATCAAGAGCAAAGGGGAAATGGCTTGGAATGAAGTTGTTAAACTACACTGTGTGATATAAAAAAAGTGAAGCATCCAGAAGGGAAGGAGAAAATGAAATGAAACATTGTGGGTTGAGAGGATGTGTGATGCCACTTCACTGATTACAATATTGAGTGTAATTTACAAAGAACTTGGCAGTATGAGCCCACTTACAGGTGTGATACTGCACCTCCTCTGGTCTAGGTGCATTTAGTTGGTAAGGGTGTGATAATGCTGTTGTATCCTCCCCTGAGGCAAGCTGGTCTACAACTGTTGTAACTGGTCTTTGATATCCTAACTGTTGGCACTAGAAAGGAGTTGACATCCAAGATCCAAGGTAGTCCCACCAACGTTCTAGTCGGGACAGATCTGTGGAGCTTACTGGCCAAGCACCATGGAGATAGTTCACAGAGACATGTGCCATGTGTGGATAATATGGTCCTGTTGAAAACTGTCACCACAATACTGGTGCATGAGAGGTAACACTTAAGGATGGAGGATGTCCATGACTTACTATTGTGGCAACAGAGTTCTGTCAGTCACTATCAGTTCTGATATGAAGTCATCTTGATGTCTCCCCATACCATGATGTTAGGAACAACACTACTGTGCCTCTTCAAAACATTGAAGGAATGAGATCTCTGCTCAGGTTGCTGCCATACTCACAGGTTATGCTCATTCAGTATATTACAGAACTGTAATTCATTGCTGAACACAGTACAAGACACTGAGTGAGGTGGTGCAGTGGTTAGCATACTGGACTCTCACTCAGGAGGATGACAGTTCAAACCCGTGTCCAGCCATTTTGAATTAGGTTTTCCATGATTTCCCTGAAATCACTTCAGGCAAATGCCGGGATGGTTCCTTTGAAAGGGCATGGCTAACTTCCTTCCTCATCCTTCCCTAATCCAATGGGACCAATGATCCCGCTGTTTGGTCCCTTCCCCCAAATCAACCAACCAATCAACTAACAATGCAACACCATTCATCAGCAGTCCATGCTTCCTGGTCACAGCACCACCCAGATACAGTGATTTGTGTTTTGGTATTAACAGCAGACTACACTGGCTGCTGCTAGTGTCCAACCAGTGGTATGAGTTGACAAGTAATCTTCCTGGTAGTTCAGTACTTGTTATCAGGTTTAGACAAAAAGGTGTTGAAAAACAATTTTTGGTGCAAAATATGATGATTCTCCTTTGTAGTGGTCAAATATAGTTATCCAGAAACTTGAAAACAAATACGCCTACCATCGCATTTCCAAATGGCCCAAAACTAGGCTACTGTCACTTCCAAATGCTTCCAAACATGGATGTTGCATGATCTGATTAGCAGGCCAAATGAAGGCCCACAATGAGCTCCCTTTAAAAATCTATGGGGTGCTGATTATGCTATCTCACATAAGCATGCAGCATCTCCATGTACTTCACAGAGGTCACTCAAAATCTGATGTTGTTCATGCCCGTTAAATACCCTACTAGGCCTAGTAAAAACACTAAACATGACCAACTCTAATACACTCTGGTGGCTGATTTACTTGTCATGGGTCATTCCAGCTGTAATCATTTAGAGACTCACTGATGTTATGTATGTCTACAAACTTACATCGATATTCAGCTACGTATTTAGGGTGCTTCATGTTTTTGTTGGCATTGTAAATAGAGCTTTCGAAGTGTAACCTCTGATGTTTCAAAAAAGGAAATTTTTTTATCACTGTGTGTTATCACTGTTGACTTACGGCAGTAAGGGGTTGACATTTAATGTGTAAACCATTCAAAAACTAGTAACTGCACAGTGAACAATATAGAGGTCCATGCTAGAAATTTGATACTAGCTGAGACAGGAAAACTAACAAATGGATCAGGGAACAAATATGAGTGGGAGGGTGCTTATGACTGTAATGAAAATAAAATAGAGATGAGAGTGATATGTGACCAGAGGAATCCAGGGGAATGGATACTAGATGGACCAATGGTGTTGTTTGTTAGATTCCAAGAAATAAGACAATAAGTTGACGTGTGGGAGCCCCATTAATTTATATTGTTGAAGATTGTAAGTCTTATAATAGTCTATAGAAGGCCTTCAACTAACAGTGGATGTCTAATGGCTGGTGATTATTAATGGTGATTGACTCATATGAGTACGATGAGTGCCAACCAATGGCTGACAGGTTCTTCACATTTACAGTTTGGAATTCCAATGGGTATTTGTTTACAGATTAGTGTCATTGTTGTCTTCAGTCCAAAGATTGGTGTGATGTTGCTGTCATTGATTAGATTAGATTAGCTTTACTTTCATTCCAATTTATCCATAGTGTGGAGGCCCTTCAGGATGTAGAACATATCAGAAAAACAATAATACATGACAAATATTTACAACTCAGGCAGATAAGATAATTAATGTACCTTCCACAGGTCCCAAGTGGAATGATCTTCATTTTTTTATTTTTATTTTTTAACATTATATGAAAGAATCATTTTACAACACTCATTTACTAAGATTGCATTAATGCACTGAATTTAAAATTAAAAAATGTGTTTTTATTTATAAGGTAATAAACATATAATAGAACTACTACAATACTTATTTACAATGAACACATTATTGCATTGAAATGGTGTAGAAGTTAGAGTTTAACAATGTTAGAGAAGGAAAGTTGCTACTCACTGTACATTGGAGATGCTGGGTCACAATAGGCACAACAAAAAGATTCACACAATTATAGCTTTCGACCATTAAGGCCTTTGTCAATGATAGACACAATAAAAAACACAGAAGCACACACAAAAATTTCAAGCTTTCGCAACCCAAGGTTGTTCTATCAGGAAAGAGGACAGGAGAGGGAAAGACAAAAGGATGTGGGTTTTAAGGGAGAGGGTAAGGAGTCATTCCAATCCCGGGAGCGGAATGACTTACCTTAGGGGGAAAAAAGGACAGGTATACACTCAGACACACACACACACACACACACACACACACACACACATACACACACACACACACACACACACACACACACACACAAACACACACACACTTATATCCATCCGCACATATACAGACGCAAGCAGACATATGTAAATACAAAGAGGTTGGGCAGAGATCTCAGACGAGGCGGAAGTATAGAGGCAAAGATGTTGTTGAATGACAGGTGAAGTACAAGGGGCGGCAACTTGAAATTAGCGGAGTTTGAGGCCTGGTGGGTAACGGGAAGAGAGAATATATTGAAGGGCAAGTTTGCATCTCCGGAGTTCTGATAGGCTGGCGTCAGTGGGAAGTATCCAGATAACCCGGATGGTGTAACACTGTGCCAAGATGTGCTGGCCATGCACCAAGGCATGTTTAGCCACAGGGTGATCCTCATTACCAGCAAACACTGTCTGCCTGTGTCCATTCATGTGAATGGACAGTTTGTTGCTGGTCATTCCCACATAGAAGGCTTCACAGTGTAGGCAGGTCAGTTGGTAAATCACGTGGGTGCTTTCACACATGGCTCTGCCTTTGATTGTGTACACCTTCGGGTTTACAGGACTGGAGTAGGTGGTGGTGGGAGGGTGCATGGGACAGGTTTTACACCAGGGGCGGTTACAAGGGTAGGAGCCAGAGGGTCGGGAAGGTGGTTTGGAGATTTCATAGGGATGAACCAAGTGGTTACGAAGGTTAGGTGGATGCTGGAAAGGCACTCTAGGTGGAGTGGGGAGGATTTCATGAAGGATGGATCTCATTTCAGGGCAGGATTTGAGGAAGTCATATCCCTGCTGGAGAGCCACATTCAGAGTCTGACCCAGTCCCAGAAAGTATCCTGTCACAAGTGGGGCACTTTTGGGGTTTTTCTGTGGGAGGTTGTGGGTGTGAGGGAATGAGGAAGTGGCTTTGGTTATTTGCTTCTGTACCAGATCAGGAGGGTAGTTGTGGAATGCGAAAGCTGTTTTCAGGTTATTGGTGTAATGGTTCAGGGATTCAGGACTGGAGCAGATTCGTTTGCCACGAAGACATAAGCTGTAGGGAAGTGTAACCTCCTATGTTTCAAAAAAGGAAGAACCCCAAAAGTGCCCCACTTGTGACAGGACTTATGATAAACATAATAGTTTCTTAAGAATAAGTCAGTTAAATGATAAATGTGAGAATATGATTCAACAAAATTGGCCTATATGTAAACAAAAACAACAGTACAAAGTGTATAAAACAACCACTAAAACTTTATGCTACTTTCCAGAAATGTGAGTTAAATAATGAAGAGGTTTTCTACAGTTAAATTGCTGGAGAAAGCAAAAAAACAATTAAATGAAATTCTATAGATTTGCTGCAGCAAAATGTAAACAGAAAATACGGCTATAACTCAACTGTATGATCTTTTCACATTTTCTACTATATTACATAAATAAAATTGAAGCCCTTAATGGTACACTTAAAAAGCACACTAATGCATCTGTTTACCACGTAATCAGTACTAAACTAAATGTTATTAAAATCTAAAATGACCTGTCTTTACGAGAACACGAAAACTTGCGCTAGTCACCTGGCTGCAGGGCTGCCAGCTCCTCTTGCTAGTCCATCCAGTGCAAATGTCTTCATCTCTGCGTTGCAACCTACATCCATATGAATTATGAACTGGCTTGCTGCCCCCCCCCCCCCCCCCCCCCCCCTTTCCAGCTGAAACTTCTGCTAGTCAACTTGTGCCATAAATTTATTTTTTTCCCTGATACCAATAAGTACCTTTGCATTAATTATCAAATCTAACCATACAATATTCTGTATTCTACTGTAGCACAAAATTTCAAAAATTTCCATTTTCATCTTGTCTATACTGCTTGTTGCACACATTTCCAATGTGATGAAAGCTACAATCCAAACAAATTCTTTCATTAAAAAATTGGTAGCACTTAAATTTATATTTCGTATTAGCATATTTCTCTTTTGCAGGAAACCTTTTCTTGTTATTGCCAGCTGACATTTTAACTCATCTCTCCTTCAGTATTGTCAGTTATTTTGCTACCGAAATAGGAACACTCATCTACTACTCTCAGTGTCTCATTTTCAAATCCAATTCCCTCGTGACCACTTGATTTGATTTGACTATATTCCATTACCTATGCTAATGTTCATCTTATTACCTCTCTTCAAGACATTGTAAGTTTCCACTGATCCTTCAAGTCTTTTCTGTCTGTGACAGAATAACAGTGTCACTGTAAAACCTCACAGTTTGTTACTTTTTTATTCCCAGCACCTTATGTCTGGTTCCAAATCACTTCTTGGTTTCCTTCATTGATTTGTCAGTATATGTTTTGAATATTATCAGGGATATTATTCAATCTATACACATAGGAAGCAGTTACTTTGGTAGCAGAGTACTGGTGGAGTACAGATGGGGGTTTTAAAGGCTAGGCAGTAGTTTTGAGTTTTTGTGATGAACATTTACCAGTCAAAGTGCAGAGAGTGAAGTCAGACATTTTCTCTACTGTCAAAATTTTAACAGTAAGTTTCTGAAGCATTTGTAGCAAAATTTGTGAACTTAATGTCATCCAATGAAGTTGTTGTTCTCAAATTTGTCTCAGAACCAGAAGAACTCCCTTCCCAGTGTGCCAAAGATCTCACAAAGCTCTTAAGAGACAGCACTAACCCCCCTGCCATATCCCCATACACCTACAGTCGTCCCACCACCCCTTAGAACCAGCTGCGAAGTAGCACCCCGGTTGTCACCCAATATCACCCTGGGCTGGGACAACTGAGCCACAACCTCTGTCAGAGCTTTGATTATCTATCACAATATCCTGAAATGTGGGACATCCTACTGAAGATCCTTCCCACCCATCCATGTCCTCGTGGAAGACCCAGGTGCAAGACCTACCCAATCCACCCATCCGGCACTTCCTTTTCCAGTCCTGTCACAGGCTCATCCTTCCAAATCAGAGTCCAAGCCACCTGTGAAATCAGCCATATCATTTACCTGCTCTGCTTCAGTCATTGTGACAGCCTTTTGTATTGGCATGACTACCAACCAGGTGACCACAGGGATGAATGGCCAAAAATAAAGTGGACCACAGTGTGGCACAACATGCAGCTGAACATAATACACTCCTGGAAATTGAAATAAGAACACCGTGAATTCATTGTCCCAGGAAGGGGAAGCTTTATTGACACATTCCTGGGGTCAGATACATCACATGATCACACTGACAGAACCACAGGCACATAGACACAAGCAACAGAGCATGCACAATGTCGGCACTAGTACAGTGTATATCCACCTTTCGCAGCAATGCAGGCTGCTATTCTCCCATGGAGACGATCGTAGAGATGCTGGATGTAGTCCTGTGGAACGGCTTGCCATGCCATTTCCACCTGGCGCCTCAGTTGGACCAGCGTTCGTGCTGGACGTGCAGACCGCGTGAGACGACGCTTCATCCAGTCCCAAACATGCTCAATGGGGGACAGATCCGGAGATCTTGCTGGCCAGGGTAGTTGACTTACACCTTCTAGAGCACGTTGGGTGGCACGGGATACATGCGGACGTGCATTGTCCTGTTGGAACAGCAAGTTCCCTTGCCGGTCTAGGAATGGTAGAATGATGGGTTCGATGACGGTTTGGATGTACCGTGCACTATTCAGTGTCCCCTCGACGATCACCAGTGGTGTACGGCCAGTGTAGGAGATCGCTCCCCACACCATGATGCCGGGTGTTGGCCCTGTGTGCCTCGGTCGTATGCAGTCCTGATTGTGGCGCTCACCTGCACGGCGCCAAACACGCATACGACCATCATTGGCACCAAGGCAGAAGCGACTCTCATCGCTGAAGATGACACGTCTCCATTCGTCCCTCCATTCACGCCTGTCGCGACACCACTGGAGGCGGGCTGCACGATGTTGGGGCGTGAGCGGAAGACAGCCTAACGGTGTGCGGGACCGTAGCCCAGCTACATGGAGACGGTTGCGAATGGTCCTCGCCGATACCCCAGGAGCAACAGTATCCCTAATTTGCTGGGAAGTGGCGGTGCGGTCCCCTACGGCACTGCGTAGGATCCTATGGTCTTGGCGTGCATCCGTGCATCGCTGCGGTCCGGTCCCAGGTCGACGGGCACGTGCACCTTCCGCCGACCACTGGCGACAACATCGATGTACTGTGGAGACCTCATGCCCCACGTGTTGAGCAATTCGGCGGTATGTCCACCCGGCCTCCCGCATGCCCACTATACGCCCTCGCTCAAAGTCCGTCAACTGCACATACGGTTCACGTCCACGCTGTCGCGGCATGCTACCAGTGTTAAAGACTGCGATGGAGCTCCGTATGCCACGGCAAACTGGCTGACACTGACGGCGGCGGTGCACAAATGCTGCGCAGCTAGCGCCATTTGACGGCCAACACCGCGGTTCCTGGTGTGTCCGCTGTGCCGTGCGTGTGATCATTGCTTGTACAGCCCTCTCGCAGTGTCCGGAGCAAGTATGGTGGGTCTGACACACCGGTGTCAATGTGTTCTTTTTTCCATTTCCAGGAGTGTATATTTGATTTCAATGGGTACTTCACAACCTGGGCTGTTTGGATCTTCTCCTCCAACATGAGTTTTCTGCACTGTGCAGATGGGAGCTATCCTTACAACACATTCTCTGTTCCCAAAATTACCCCAGCCTTAGCCTACAATAACCTGCTGTTCTCACACCCTCCACCCAATGATTTGCACCCTCTTTACCATATCAGCTCCTCCCAGTTCACATGCCCTCACCCTCACTGTGTCCCACTCTCTGCCAGTGCACCCATCAAATGTCCCATTTTCTGGTTCTGCCTTTTTCCACTCCCCTGTCCCACTCCCCTCCCCACTCTCATTCTCCTCAGCCTCCCATCATTGCACTTGGCAGCCTTGTCCATTCATCATCTAGTCTGTGCACATTCTGCAAGACAGCACTCTTCTCTCTCCCAACCATACCTACTTCCCCTCCCACTTCCATGCCCCATTCTGGATTGCTGCTTTCGCTAAAAGTGACGGTTGCATTGTGGCTGGGCTTGCTAGAGATAGCGGTCAGGTGTGGGTGAGGTGTGCTTGCATGTATGAATTTGTGTGTGTTTTCTTTTATTTCCTGAAGAAGACACTGGCCAAAAGCTCAATGTGTGACTATTTAGACACCCAGCCCTTATAGATGACTGCACAATGATTCTACTGCTGCCAATGTATAAATTGTACAAGGGCCATGAAGACAATATAAGAGAAATTAAGGCTTGTGGAGAGGGATACAGACAGTTGTTTTTCCTTTATTCCATTTGCAAATAGAACAGAAAAGGAAATATATAAATGCTAGAAACATAGGTTTGTCTCTTCAGTCTGTCTTGCAAGACAACTCATGGAGTCAATATTGTCTGATGTGTTCTCTAGAATCCTAACTGACCTTGCTCACTGCATACCTTATCTGTCTTGCATTCCAGGTGGAATACTTATGTCACAATATATCCTCCCTAGGATCTCAGTAATTCTGAGGGACTGTCATCTACCCCACAATTCTTGTGTCAACTTAGGTCTTACTGTTTTCTGTGAAATTCTTGCATTATCACATTTTGCATTTCATCTGTCTCTACTTCTCCTTCCTTTTCAGAATATTGTTTTTAAGATAATTTGATTTGTATAGCACATCTGTAGTTTCCATCCAACATTCATCCTTCCCATCTTTGCTTAGTTTCATTCAATATGAGCTCTTGATATTCATGCATTGCTTCTCTTTCCTCCAAAGGTCTTTTTTTTATGTGGCAGCTACTTTCACCACAGTTATGCATGTTTTTACAGCTTTGCATTTATCCTGTAGAGATTTCTCATTAGCCATTTTGCCCTTTTTGTCATCTCATTTTCTGATGTTTGTATTTACTTTTGCCTGATTCATTTGCTGTATTTTTAGGCCTTCTTCTTTTATCAATATAATACTTTTGTGTTATCCAAGGATTTCTACTATGACAGCCTCCTGAGTTGCCTCTGCCTGGAGTACCAAATGTGAAAATATGCCCAAAATGTTGTTATAATTAGTAAAGCATATAGTAGAGCTGCCTGTCCTCACGAAATATAATGGCTGTAGTTTCTTGTTGCTTTCAGCTATTCACAGCAGCAGCATAGCAAGGTCATATTTGCTAATGTTATAAGGCTAGATCAACTAGTCACACATAGTGTTGATCTGAAGCTACTGACTATTTCACTACCCCTATTCAGATGTGAAATGTTAGTCTGGCCTCTCTCTAGAAACCTCATTGACGTGGTTGCACCTATGGTACAGCTATCTGTGTCTCTGCTGCAAGCAAGCCACACTGCTGCTGCAAGGTCTCTGGTTCATGAGGACAGATGGGCAAGCTATTGTCTGTCTGTAAAGATTTGGGAAAAGTATCAGTATATTCAGGTAACTCTTGCTTTCCAATGCAGATGCACTACTTAGGGTGGCTAAGGCTCTATGGTAGGTATTACTTGTAGTTAGTATGTTTGATATGGAAAGATTTTTTATAAGTCTATCAAACAGATATTAATCAGTATTTAGTAAGTTGAATCAGTATTTAGTAAGTTGGTCCACTGAGCTGAGAATGGCCAGGTGAAAAAGATTTGAAAATAGCTATTGAGGTTCTGGAAGAAAAAGAAGTGAATAACTTTGCCACAAGTATGAATCATAGAGAGAGGATCAAGATACATGTATGAGGCAAGTTTTTTAAATTGTTGAGTGGGTAGAATAGGACCCTCTACATGACCCATAAACAAGGAAATGACATACATGTTTCCATGGCTGCTACATATTTTTGTGTGTGTATACATTCACCTTGCAGCAGAAATGCCACATAAATAAAGTCTGTGAAGTGAGATGAGAACAATACAGTTTTAATAGATGAACCACTACAACTTAATGAGGAAATATAAGTGAGGTCTGTCATGTATCTACTTTGTTCCAACAAATAGACATTATTTTTCTGTATTAGCAGGATTTGTGCAGTTTTTTCATTGTTGTGTTGTTAAACATGACTAAAATGTAGTTGTACATTGTTAGCCACATCAAATGTTTAGTCTGTTGTCACCTATGTAAAAGACTACTTGTATGTTGTTGGTATTGGCTATTATTTATGTTGTGTTAAATGGATCAGAGAAATAATTACATTTTGCTACAAGAATGGAATAAAGTGCATCGAAGAGATCACCAGTGTGTGTGTGTGTGTGTGTGTGTGTGTGTGTGTGTGTGTGTGTGTAGTGAGTGAAGTGTTACGAAACAATGTGTGTATAGTGTGTGCAGTGAGTGATAGTGAGATATGAGTGAACAATGTGCCATTACATTGTTTAATAAGTTATTTGTAAAAAAAGTATTGTATACCAGGAGTAAATCTAATGATTGTCTCTAACTAGAAGTCTGTAAATATATGTGTATATGAATTAGCTTATTTTAAATTGATCTAAATTTGTTAATACTTTGACATGTCCTATATCCTTGTAAAAATAGATCTACTGATGTAAAAAAATGTTAAAGATTACTTTGGTAAGTTTGCTATGATTAAATCTGTTTTTTTTGGATGGTATTGCTGTTTTAAAGAATACAGAAAAG
The DNA here is from genome assembly GCF_023864275.1 of Schistocerca cancellata. NCBI lineage: Eukaryota > Metazoa > Arthropoda > Insecta > Orthoptera > Acrididae > Schistocerca > Schistocerca cancellata. The sequence goes on along the minus strand of NC_064626.1, from coordinate 1,136,423,016 downwards.
ACATTTAACAGTGACTTTGGCTCACCATTGCACCATCAACAGGTTAAATTCAGGAAAAATTCAAAGAAACGATTATGAACAGTCAGAAAATCACAGTCAGTGTTATCACTGATGGTGTTTAAATATCAATTGGCTCATTCCAAAAAATATTTGTGGATGTTTTGGGTATTTGTTCTAAAATTGTTGAATTTTGAGCAAAACAGTGGAGTTTGCAAGCTGTTTGGCAATAGCTACATGAAGTAAACAATGATGCAGAACTAATGTGAAATGTATCATAACAGCCGATGGAACATAGGTTTATGGATATGTCATTGAAACTAAGGAGCAATCACCCCAATGGAAGCATTTTGGATCACCAAGACTAAACAAATCTGGACAAGTGTGATCAAATGTAAAGATTATGCTCACTGTGTTCTTCAGTTTTAACTGTATAGTTAACCATGAAATCTATTAAGTAGGTGGAACAAAGGATCAATGTGGAGTAACACTTACAAGTTTAACACTGTTTGTGAAAAAAAGGGGGAGGGGGGAGTGACACCTGGCAACTCTGTGTAACAATAAGCAACAAATTGAAAATCTCTGTAAATTATAAAGGAATCCAACAGTATACACTGTTGAATTCGATAGATAAAAAATCAACTCACCAAGTGAAAAGAAAGTTATAATTAGGCAAGCTTTTGGAGCCTGTGGCTCCATCTTTAGGTGGAAGGGTTGAAGAGGAAGGAAGAGGGGTGAAGGAAAAAGACTGGGGAGGTCTAGGAAAAGCGGTAGATTTTGGGAAAGTCACACAAAACTGTGAGTCAGGGGAGACTCACCAGATGGGATGAGGAGGGAAGAGTGATTTTTGGGGACTGGCAGTCCACACGTTTTACTTATATACACTTTACCTTACAAAATCCTTGCAGTGAGAAACAGTGATGACATACAAAACTTGGCTGAAAAGTATACTCTAGAATAACAAATCCATGAAGTTCATCCTCACATAGGTGGTGGTCGACTCATGCTGAGTTGACTGCCGCTACACAACATACATCTTATTTCACAATCACATTTGATGTTTATGTCAAGGAGCCTTGGTTATCTGTTCTAAGTGACAAAGTTACTGTTGTAAAAAAAATGTTGTCTCTCAAACAAAAATAAACGCAAGCAAAGGAAAATTCATATAAAAATATTTAATAAGTTTAGTTCACCCATCTCAGATTCCACTCACCTCATAAGGAAGAACAATTGCATGTTATAATTAATAAAAATCCGCCACACAAGTTACCTGTGTATTGTTTTGCAAATTTTTTCTTCACCCATTATACATTTGTGGACCATGACTGTGTAACAGCCACAGAAGATCAACGAAATGCAATTTAGTTGATTTTTCACTGTTAAATATGAAAAATAAATCTTAAAAATAATTATGACTTTCTCAGGTTGCAAAAATATATATAGAAACATGCTCCTTTAATGATGTATTTGAATATTTAGCTTTTAAGATCTTCAATAATTTTTGTTAAGATAAAAAGACAAAAAATAAAAAAGTGATTAATGCAAGTGTTGGAAAGAAGAATAAATCACTCACAATTGTGGCTACAGAGAGACATAAGTTTTCTTTTCCCTACATCCTTATTGTTGTACTATTTTCTTATTGTGCTTTATCTTTCCCACTTGTCTTATAGAAGAAATGTTTGACACTGCTTTTTTGCTTTTCTGCCTCCAAAACTTTTGATCGCATTAGCAGTGTTAGTTTGCTTAGATAGTTAGTAAAGGGAATTACCTGTTATCTTTCACAGGCTTTATATGATTGTAATTAACAAATTAATTTAAAGAAAAAAGTGCTACTTTAAAAGAGACAGTTTTCAACTACTGTCTATGCGCCATTGCAGAATTCAGGTCTCGTAAATACACCTGCTCATAGTTCTTATTGGATGCAGTAATCTGTGCACTACAAGAATACATATTTACTCAGCCATGTACATAGTGCATCACAGTAACAGGAAGAATCTGTGGATCCAGCATAGAAATCAGTATACAAAATGACTACTGATGATTTATTTGAATTACTTTTGAGTTAGCTGTTTTCATTACTGTTACTCATTTTTGTTTGTTACCTGAACTTTCAAGTTGGTAATAAGTTTTTTTTTATTATGATTTTATGAATATTCTCACTCTACATGACTGTGTTTGCTATTTTCAGATCTTCAAATTGTTGATTGATTCTGGGGCAGATGTGAATTTCAAAGATGACCATGGTTGTACAGCACTTCATAGAGCTGTTGGTGATATGCGCTGTGAGGTATGATTTGTCTTACTGCATCAAAATGAAAATACTACACATATTGTTGTCATTGTTTTTCCTACTAATGGTCTGCTGAAACTGATGTCTACATGTACCTTTTAATTAATCATCAGAGACTGTAGTATGTAAATATTGAATATACCATAACTAAAGTAAAGAATATCCAAAAATAACATTATAAACAGAGCAATATAGTGTACTGGTTTCATTTCATCATTAGATACACTGTTTTTGCTATAATTCATGCTTTTTGTTTTTATAAAATTTAAAGTATTAGTGTCCTTTTAGATTTGTTTGAGTGACAGATTTCTACAATCCCCAGTTCTAGACTTTATCTTATTGCAATCTGGTATTTTGTCCATCTGTATTTGTCTTATTCACCTTTGCCCTTCCTTACAAGGTAACTTGTTTCAAGGTATTGGAGAGATCATCAGAAGTATGAACTAAAGGATATCATCGTCCACAGCTCCTATTATCCAGCTAACCTTAAGGATTTGTGGGGTGGGCTCATCTATATATTAACAGACAGTTTAAGTTAACTGTTATGTTACTTAAAGATTGTGATTATTATTTTAGTGAAATTGTCTGTAAGCTAGAATTGATAAGCAAATGCACCTTGATAATTATTCATGAAAATAAATATGCTTTCAGCTATCACTTTGCTTTTCAACATGCTAGGTCAAATATAATGCTCACTTTTTGTAATGAAAGCCATCCTCTTCTAGACATAGTACAGGCCAGGACCTAATTACACACATTACCCTCAAATGCCTGGCAAATTTGTCATTACATTGCCTGCTTCAGGTCTCCACCTTGTTGTTGTTATTGTGGTCTTCAGTCCTCAGACTGGTTTGATGCAGCTCTCCATGCTACTCTATCCTGTGGAAGCTTCTTCATCTCCCAGTACCTACTGCAGCCTACATCCTTCTGAATCTGCTTAGTGTATTCATCTCTTGGTCTCCCTCTATGATTTTTACCCTCCATGCTGCCCTCCAATACTAAATTGGTGATCCCTCGATGTCTCAGAACATGTCCTACCAACCGATCCCTTCTTCTAGTCAAGTTGTGCCACTAGCTCCTCTTCTCCCCAATTCTATTCAATACCTCCTCATTAGTTATGTGATCTACCCATCTAATCTTCAGCATTCTTCTGTAGCACCACATTTCGAAAGCCTCTATTCTCTTCTTGTCTAAACTATTTATCGTCCACGTTTCAATTCCATACATGGCTACACTCCATACAAATACTTTCAGAAACGACTTCCTGACATTTAAACCTATACTCGATCTTAACAATTTTTTCTTCTTCAGAAACACTTTCCTTGCCATTGCCAGTCTACATTTTATATCCTCTCTACTTCGACCATCATCAGTTATTTTTCTACCCAAATGGCAAAACTCCTTTACTACTTTAAGTATCTCATTTCCTAATCTAATTCCCTCAGCATCACCCGACTTAATTCAACTACATTCCATTATCCTCGTTTTGCTTTTGTCGATTTTCATCTTATACCCTCCTTTCAAGACACTGTCCATTCCATTCAACTGCTCTTCCAAGTCCTTTGCTGTCTCTGACAGAATTACAATGTCATCGGCAAACCTTGAAGTTTTTATTTCTTCTCCATGGATTTTAATACCTACTCCAAACTTTTTTTTTTTGTTTTCTTTATTGCTTGCTCAATATACAGATCGAATAACATCGGGGATAGGCTACAACCCTGTCTCACTCCCTTCCCAACCACTGCTTCCCTTTCATACGCCTCGACTCTTATAACTGCCATCTGGTTTCTGTACAAATTGTAAATAGCCATTCGCTCCCTGTATTTTACCCCTGCCACCTTCAGAATTTGAAAGAGAGTATTCCAGTCAACATTGTCAAAAGCTTTCTCTAAGTCTACAAATGCTAGAAACATAGGTTTGCCTTTCCTTAATCTTTCTTCTAAAATAAGTCATAGGGTCAGTATTGTCTCACGTGTTCCAACATTTCAACGGAATCCAAACTGATCTTCCCCGAGGTCGGCTTCTACCAGTTTTTCCATTCATCTGTAAAGAATTCGTGTTAGTATTTTGCAGCTGTGATTTATTAAACTGATAGTTCGGTAATTTTCACATCTGTCGACCCCTGCTTTCTTTTGGATCGGAATTATTATATTCTTCTTTAAGTCTGAGGGTATTTCCCCTGTCTCATACATCTTGCTCACCAGATGGTAGAGTTTTGTCAGGACTGGCTCTCCCAAGGCTGTCAGTAGTTCTAATGGAATGTTGTCTACTCTGGGGGCCTTGTTTCAACTCAGGTCTTTCATTGCTCTGTCAAACTCTTCATGCAGTATCATATCTCCCATTTCATCTTCACCTACATCCTCTTCCATTTCCATAATATTGTCCTCAAGTACTTTGCCCTTGTATAGACCCTCTATATACTCCTTCCACCTTTCTGCTTTCCCTTCTTTGCTAAGAACTGGGTTTCCATCAAAGCTCTTGATATTCATGCAAGTGGTTCTCTTTTCTCCAAAGGTCTCTTTAATTTTCCTGTAGACATTATCTATTTTACCCCTAGTGAGATAAGCCTCTACATCCTTACATTTGTCCTCTAGCCATCCCTAATTAGCCATTTTGCACTTCCTGTCAATATCATTTTTGAGATGTTTGTATTTTTTTTCCTAATTCATTTATTGCATTTTTATATTTTCTCCTTTCATAAATTAAATTCAATATATCTTCTGTTACCCAAGGGTTTTTACTAGCCCTCGTCTTTTTACCTATTTGATCCTCTGCTGCTTTCCTTATTTCATCCCTCAAAGCTATCCATTCTTCTTCTACTGTATTTCTTTCACCCATTCCTGTCACTTGTTCCCTTATGCTCTCCCTGAAACTCTGTGCAACCTCTGGTTCTTTCAGTTTATCCAGGTCCCATCTCCTTAAATTCCCACCTTTTTGCAATTTCTTCAGTTTTAATCTACAGTTCATAACAAATAGATTGTGATCAAAGTCCCTGGAAATGTCTTACAATTTAAAACCTGGTTCCTAAATCTCTGTCTTACCATTATATAATATATCTGATACCTTTTAGTATCTCCAGAGTTCTTCCATGTATACAATCTTCTTTCATGATTCTTGAACCAAGTGTTAGCTATGATTAAGTTATGCTCTGAGCAAAATTCTACCAGGCGGCTTACTCTTTCATTTCTTAACCCCAATTCATATTCACCTACTATGTTTCCTTCTCTCCCTTTTCCTACTCTCGAATTCCAGTCACCCATTACTATTAAATTTTCCTCTCCCTTCACTACCTGAATAATTTCTTTTATCTCATCATACATTTCATCAATTTCTTCGTCATCTGCAGAGCTAGTTGGTATATAAACTTGTACTACTGTAGTAGGCGTGGGCTTCTTGTCTATTTGGCCACAATAATGCGTTCACTATGCTATTTGTAGTAGCTTACCCATACTCCTATTTTTTTTATTCATTATTAAACCTACTCCTGCATTACTCCTATTTGATTTTGTATTTATAACCCTGTATTCACCTGACCAAAAGTCTTGTTCGTCCTGCCACCAAACTTCACTAATTCCCACTATATCTAACTTTAACCTATCCATTTCCCTTCTTAAATTTTCTAACCTACCTGCCCGATTAAGGGATCTGACATTCCACGCTCCGATCCATAGAATGCCAGTTTTCTTTCTCCTGATAATGACGTTGCCTTGAGTAGACCCTGCCCGGAGATCCAAATGGGGGACTATTTTACCTCCAGAATATTTTACCCAAGAGGATGCCATCATCATTTAATCATACAGTAAAGCTGCATGCCTTCGGGAAAAATTACGGCTGTAGTTTCCCCTTGCTTTCAGCCATTCGCAGTACTAGAACAACAGGGCGATTTTGGTTAATGTTACAAGGCCAGATCAGTCAGTCATCCAGACTGTTGCCCCTGCAACTACTGAAAAGGCTGCTGCCCCTCTTCAGGAACCACACATTTGTCTGGCCTCTCAAAAGATACCCCTCCGTTGTGGTTGCACCTACAGTACGGCTATCTGTATCACTGAGGCATGCAAGCCTCCCCACCAACAGCAAGGTCCATGGTTAAGGGTGGGGGATCTCCACCTTACTAGAAGAAAAGTTATTAAATAATCACTGCTGATAGTAAAGCACCTGCAAGACAGTAACATATATTTTAAATTTGTCGCATAATGGTGGTGGACTGGAGGGCTTCAGTGATGCTGTTTTCTCCCCACTGCAGAGAATGCTATAATCCTGATAACTGGACTGATTTGACATAGGTTTAACACTTCTACAAATAAACCTCATCACACACTTTAACTTATTGTCTATTGGACATCAGACTGTGTGAGGGAGAGAATTTTTACATATATAAATTGGCAGAAGACATCAGGTAAACATATCAGTACAATGATATTCTTTATTTTTCACTACATCATTATTGTCTTTATTTTTTAAACTATTATTTTTGTAATTGTTTTCATAAAACACTGTCTTTATGCATTTCAAATTCATCCACATACTGAGTGACTTTGTGCAAGAGTTCTGGGATGAACAGTGTGTCTAATTGTAATTTGGTGAATGGTTCTGCTTATCTAGCTTGCACATAGGTGAATTGCCATTATCGTGCATTGCCATTCTGCTTTATGTGTTCATGTATTAGATAAATAGAATCTAACAAGGACATGAAATATTCGATGTCATGTTCCTGTATGTTAACAAGTTTATCTTTGATGTTGTTTGGTAACCGTGCTTTGAGTACCCAAATCACATTGCAATGTGAGCTAGGTTCATCGCAATAGTGTGTCTTATTTATATATCTCTCAAAATATTTACTCAGTGTACCCTGTTTGTGGTTATAAATCTCTGGGCTGGAAACTTGTTTTTACAACCATTCTTGAATACAAGGAAACATAAAAATGCTTTCTCTAAATTGTTCCTGTGTATTCCAAATTTCTGTGGTTTGCATTGCCTATAATGCTGCTTTGCCTTGGATAAGAGAGATGATAAATTCGGTTTTCTGTCTCTCTGTCCACACACATGGCAGTATGTTCTTAAATCCTTTTATCAATACCATAAGATGAATTGATCTCTTTTCATCTCTATAGGGTTGAAATTGCCCATGTTTAATAAGACTTTCCTCTTGTACTATGTTCAATAATGTAGGAACTGTCCCCATAATAGACATCTGTTGTCTGATAATCAGGCTATGGCTACCTGTATTACAAATACTGACTGATCATACCTGCCAGGAAAACTATATGTATGGCCATACATGTTTCCTCTGTGCACATTACTTTTTATTTCTTACCTGTTGCTATCTATTTCTTTCTCTTTTTCATGTACACACTCAGTATTGTGATTATTCTAGGGTGGTATGCTAGATTTGACTTTATTCACTGAGCAGCTTGGCTCATGTGTAGTACACTCTGTGTTAATATCATTGTTATATGAGAGCTCATTACTTATTCGTTGTATAGCATATTTTAACTCAGTTTCTACATGATCTGCAATTTCTCTATCTTTAACTTCTAACCACTGGCTGAACTCTCCTTTAGCTTTCTTTGTCTGTTCAGCCACATGCTGTTCTACATTTTTCTTCATTTTGAATTCTAGGTCCTCTAAATGCTCTGTTACGTTCTGTACATCTTCTTCCATTCCATAATGCTCTGTTTGCTACTGGCTTGCTGAACATATCAAGTAATTCAGATAAAAAACAACTGATTCTCTGATTCAGTGGTTGATAAATTGTTCACATGGTGCTCCAGTGGATGTGACTGTGACCATGGTGGTAATATGAGTGGTTGTACACAAGTTCAGCAGCTAGGGATCACTCCTCACTGCACTGCCCTCTTTGTCAGTTATCTCTGCCAGACAAATTCTCCTACTCTCTTCAAACATTTTTGAAGAACTGATCTTCAGTGGAGTGCTGTCTTATTTTTCAAAGTATAACTTGCTGATTGTCTGAGAATGTTATTTTTGCAAATAATTACCTACAAATAGATCTTATTGTTTAGTGGAGCTGAACAACAAAACTGTTTCTTGGTATATTTCATGCGTTGCACAGATTATTTTAGTTAAGTCAAGCATTTGTACCTGGTAAAGTAAAACATGATGACATTAATAGCATGCATTTTGCATTTATAGCCTTGGCTTCATAACAGAAAGCAGAGTGTCACATTGTGCCACATGCAGCATGTCGAAGCATAAAAGTTACAAGTCCCACAATATGTGGTGTTGCATCTGCTCCTCTTCTTAATCCTTGTAATTGATTTCCCAATGACTTCAAAAGTATCTTCAAAAGCTTTAATGTTTGCTGATGATGCAAGCATATGTGTCAGAGGTACAGATAATGGCATACTTGACACAGCTCAGATGATAACTGAACTGGTGTATGTCTGGTTTACACAAATAAGTTTTCTTAATCTGAGAAAGACTCATAGTACACAATATGACACACATAAAATAAACTTGCTGATACTAGAAATAAGATGAACTGCTGAACACTAAATGGAAAACCAAGTGTAAAATTCCTTCAGGTCTAACTAAATAACAATCTCAAATGGAGTCAATAAATTGTGCAGATTAACTGAACAAGAAGAGAAAGAGCAAGAGCTCAAAAGCTAGTGTGAATAGTTTTCTGTAGCAAGTTTCTATGCCCCACACATAAGTCAGCTATTGGTTTGTGATTGCCTTTCCTTTTTTTATGTAACCAGAAGATGATGTTACTGTGTCTAGTAATTAGAAGTAACTCTCATTATTTTGACCAGGGTGCTGAAATTTTACATATGTTCACTCTCTGATAACTTACTGATTGACATTCTAAGTGATTGCAGCTGAAGTAATGGAAGTATTCATTCTGCAGTAGCTAACTGTAAGAATGCTGTATAAAATAGATATCTCTGGATCTTGCAGAGTCCTCTACGAAGGAGCTGGAATCCCTAAATCCACTTCCCACTACATTTGCAACATGATAGTATTGAAACTTTCTGACAGATTAAAACTGTGTACTGGACCAAGACTCAAACTCAGGACCTTTGCCTTTTGCGGGCAAGTGCTCTATCAACTGAGCTACCCAAGCACGACACACGACCTCTCCTCACAGCTTCAGTTCTGCCAGTACCTCATCTCCTACCTTCCAAACTACACAGAAACTCTTCTGTGAACCCAGCAGAACTAGCACTCCTGTGAAGTTTGGGTGGTAGGAGACAAGGTACTGGCAGAAATGAATCAATGAGGACGGGTCTTGAGTCGTGCTTGGGTAGCTCAGTGGGTAGAGCACTTGCACAAGAAAAGTAAAGGTCCAGAGTTTGAGTCTAGGTCCGGCACACAGTTTTAATCTATCAGGAAGTTTCATATCAGTGCACACTCCACTGCAGAGTGAAAATCTCATTCTGGAAACATCCCCCAGGCTGTGGCTAATCCTGTCTCCACAATATCCTTTATTCCTGGAGTGCTAGTTCTGCTAGGTTCACTGAAGAGCTTCTGTGAAGTTTGGAAGGTAGGAGATGAGGTACTCGCAGAATTGAAGCTGTGAGGATGGGTCATGTGTTATCCTTGGGTAGCTCATTTGGTAGAGCAGAGCACTTGCCCATGAAAGGCAAAGGTCCCGAGTTCGAGTATCTTTACTGTAGAGTAGTTACTGGATCATTTAAGTTGACACTTTTGATTGCTAATTTTTATGGTTCAAGATCAAGATTGCAAAATGAATCAATATGGAAAATAAAAATATATTATCAGAACTAGTGTGAAAATTAACCCAAATCTGGCAAAAATTTTTATGAAATTGACAATTGATATACAACAATTCCTAGGAGGCAAGCTCCATTACAGTGATCAGCATGGCTGAATTCCATGCAGGGAGGCTGAATTTGATTCCCAGTCAGGTCAGAGATTTTCTCTGCTCAAAAACTGGGTGTTGTGTTGTCCTTATCATCATTTTGTCATTATTGACATGCACGTTACCAAAGTGGCATCAAGTAAAAAAGACATGCACCAGGTTGTTGTACTCCTTGAAAGAGCACTCATGGCCAAACCATACCATATGCACATTTTTAAAATTAAAATCAGTTTCATTTGAATAATGGTTTCCACAAATGCAATCAAACTGAGAAAATAATTTTCATGTAGAACTTGCTTTCTTGTGTAAGGTCTGTACAGAGTTCTATACGCTGGTGCAAAGATCTTCAGCAATCTCTCAAGTGACGCCCATACATATTATAAAATGTGTGTGTGTGTGTGTGTGTGTGTGTGTGTGTGTGTGTGTGTGTGTGTGTGTGTGCGCGCTTGTGCATTTGCATGTATGTCCCACATCTCCTCTTAAACCACTACACATATTTCAACCAAACTTGGTAGACATATCCCTTACTGTCATGCAAGAAACCCTGTTGAGTAAGAACTATCTACCTATCACAGTTGGGGAGATACAACATTATAATTCGTGAGATGTGTGAAAACTGCTGCATCATGCATGACATTTAAATTTATTACTTCTGTTCTACTAACTCTATTTGCAATAAATTTTGCAGACAGTAACCACATATACCACTGAATGCAACTACAAAATTTTATCATGGTACCACATATAGTTGAGGCAATATGATGTCATAAACACTGAGATACCTGAAAAACTGCCACATTGTGCATGACGTTTAAATTTATTACTTCTTTGCTACTAACTCTGTGTGCAACACAATTTGCAGACAGTGTCCACATATGCTGCTAAATGTACTTGTGTAAACATATCATTGTATGACACATAGTTCAAGAGATATAGCATCATAAACACTGAGATGCATGAAAATGTGCTGCTTCATGCATGAAGTTTTAATATACTTATTCTTTGCTAGTTGTTGTGACTCGCCAATCTTTCAAACAGCTGCCACGCAGTTATGCATGTCCTCTACATATAGCACTGTCTGCCAGCCATGCAGCAGCAGCGCCACCTAAGCAGCCAGCCAGCCAGCGGCCGCTAGACTCGGACTCAGTTATGGTTTGACTGTTAAAGTGTACACACGTCTTACTCTGTTTACTTGATCTGTGACTTTCATGTATTGCATCTTCCTTGAAATATATTTGTTCAACTTGAAGTTATAACAATTGGTAACGAGGTAGTGATTTTTCTTTTCCGTTGTTGACCCACATGTTTCCATGCCTACTTTAGAGCAACTATTGCAAGGTCTCATAGAACAGCAAACGCTTCTCACAAATGCTATTCGTGATTTCGTCGCAGCATCAAATGTGGGGTATCTCTCGTCGTTGTCTCTACCTCATTTTCCTCCTTACGACGAGATGGCGGAAGACTGGTCTGATTACGGAAAATGTCTTTGACAGCACTTCTTGGCATTTCACGTCGTGGACGAACAAACATGTAAGTCTCTGTTCCTTTCATGGATTTCACCTCAAATGTATCGGTTGTTGTCGCAATTGGCTCCTTTGAAAGATCCTGTGTCTGTGTCCTTTGCTGAAATGTGCCCGCTTCTGTCCATCTATTTTCAAAAGCAAACGCATGTGATAGCCTCTCATGTTGCCTTTTATCGTTGTCAAAAACAACCAAATAAATCCTATTGCACTTGGGCTGATGAACTTCACGGCCTCAGTAGAAAGTGTCAATTTGTTACTGAAGTTCACAAAGAATCCTACGCCAATTCCATGGTATGGAATTCTATTATCCAATCGGTGCCCGACAAAGAAGTTAGGCAACATGCCTTTCAGTTGGCAAATCCGACTCCAGATGAAGTCCTATCCATCGCTCAGTCTTTTGAAATTTCTTGCGCTGCTGGAGCGCAAATAGAGGCATGGGGTGACATCGGGGAAATACAGCCTCTGTGCAATGTTGACGAAGCGTGTGGCATGTCCCCGCCAGATGGTGTGGCTGCAGTACGCTCCCAAGTCCAGCGTCGGCCTAACCGTAAACAAACCTTTAAGAAACTGCAGCAAAATCCACTGCAACTTCCTTCATGTCCGTGGTGTTTTACGAAACATTCACGAGAAGATTGTCCACAATGTTGGGCCGTGTGTCACAAATGCAAAAAAAGGGTCATATGTCATCCATTTGCAAATCTGACCACGTACATGATGTTCATGAACATGATGCTGATTCTGATTCTATATTGTCTGTCAATTGTACTTCTTCCCTTTCAGGGAAGTTATTCCTCACTGTCCAAATACTTGGTTGAGATGTTCACATGCAGGTGGATACTGGTTCTGCTGCCACTATCATCAATTCTCAGACGTATCTTCAGTTGGGTTCTCCAATCCTGTCACCTGTCACTAGGCAATTATGGACTTACAATAAAAAGAAGATTTCTCTCTTGGGACAATTTGATGCTGAGGTGTCTTACAAATCTGTCATTTGCACTGTTCCCATATTTGTGGTCGACCATAGTAAGGTGGAGAATCTTTTTGGTTTCGAAGCCTTTCGCGTTTTTGGGTTCTCCATAGATGACTCTGTCAATATCTTCTCTGATACTATCCTTATGCTCAATTGGATTCCTTGTCGACGACATTTTTATCCCTTTTTTCTCCTGGGTTAGGCTGTGCAAATGACTTTGAAGCTCATATCACGCTCAAACCCACTGCTCGGCCTGAGTTTTTTCAGGCTTGGCCCATTCCTGTGGCCCTTCGTGATCAGGTCAAATGGGAGCTGGATCGTCTCACTGCATCAGGGGTCTTGCTTTCTGTCACTTCCAGTGAGTCATCCTCTCCTGTCATTGTCATTGCTAAGCCAAATGGTGATATTCATCTCTGTGGCGATTTAAAAGCCACTGTAAATGCTCAATGCCTTATCGACACTTACCCTATGCCTCAACATGAAGAATTGTTCACTAAACTTGCTGGAGGCCAGTATTTTTCTAAACTTGACCTGTCAGAAGCTTATCATCAACTTCCTCTCGACGCTGCTTCCCGGCAGTTTCGGGTCCTTAACACGTGTTTTGGCCTCTATCAATACCAACGATTGCCATTCGGGGTTGCCAGTGCCCCTGCTCTCTTTCAGCGATTCTTGGAACAATTATTGCTCACTGTCCCCGGGTGTATAAATTACCAGGATGACATTGTTGTCACTGGCTCCACCACTGACGAACATCTTCAAAATCTCCACACACTTTTTCATGTCTTACAGACTGCTGGTCTTAAGTGTAATCTTCAGAAATCAAAATTTTTTCAGGCATCTATCACGTACTTGGGGTTTCAACTCTCTCGGGATGGTATTCGTCCGCTTCAGCAAACTGTCGCTGCAATTGATGCCCTTCCTCACCCTACATCTGTTAAGGAACTGCAGGCCTTCATGGGGAAAATAGCATACTATCACAAGTTTTTACCATCTGCTGCTTTGGTGGCTCAGCCGTTGCTTCGCCTGTTGCATAAAAATGTGCCTTTTCACTGGTCCACATCATGCGATGCGGCTTTCCAGAAATTGAAGACTGCGCTGAAGCAGGCCCCGTGCCTGGCTACTTATCGACCTGGCCAACATCTTGTTCTTGCCACAGACACCTCTCAATACAGGGTCAGTGCAGTCCTTGCGCACCATTTTTCTGATGGTTCTGAACAACCCATTGCTTATGCCTCCAAAACGCTCATTGATGCCCAACAAAAGTATTCTCAAATTGAAAAAGAAGCTTTGTCCATTATTTATGCTCTTCATAAGTTTCGTGTTTTTCTTTATGGATCCAAATTTCATCTTGTTACGGTTCACAAACCACTTGTTTCCTTGTTTCATCCATCAACGTCGCTTCCCAACAAGGCTGCACACCGCCTACCGCGTTGGGCTCTTTACTTGTCTCATGTCAATTATGAGATTCATTTCCGGCTGACGGCTCAACATGTGAATGCTGATGCACTGTCTCGCCTTCCCATGGGTCCTGATCTGGCATTCGATAGGGACAAACTTTTGTGTTTCCACCTGGATGTTGCTGAGCAGCGGGTTGTGGACGGGTTCCCCATCACCAGGGATCGGCTGGCAGCTGCTACAGGTTCTGACCCTACCCTCTCCCAGGTTTTACGCTGTATTCAGAAGGATTGGCCAGATCATCCGTCTGCTAAGACTTCTGACCTGTTGTGGAACTCTTACGCTTTGCGTTACCACCTCACGGCTAGGGATGGTGTTATCCTCCTTCCCACCGAAAATGCTTCACCGCGTGTTGTGGTACCTGCGTCTTTGCATGCTTCAGTCTTGCGCTTCCTTCACCAAGGGCACTGGGGTGTCTCTCGCACAAAATCTCTGGTGCGCCGTTATGTGTACTGGCCCGGCATCGACTCTGAAATTGCACACATGGACACTGCCTGCGGCCCTTGTGCGTCACAGGCCGCCACCCTGAAGTCATCTTTGTCACCGTGGCCTTTGCCTGAGAAGCCCTGGGAGCGTATTCATGCTGACTTCACGCGACCTTTTTTAGGTAGTTATTGGCTTCTTGTTATTGACGCCTACTCTGACTTTCCTTCCATTGTCCGTTGCACGTCACCTACCACCGCGGCAACCACCAATGCTCTAGCTTGCATTTTCTCTTTGGAAGGCCTTCCCTCTACTCTTGTTACTGGTAATGATCCGCAATTTGCCTCTTCCGATTTTGTGGATTTTTGTGCCTGTCACGGCGTCATGCATGTCATGGCCCCTCTGTTCCATCCACAGTCAAACGGTGAGGCTGAACGACTGGTCCGCACATTGAAGGCTCAGATGAGGAAACTCCTGACTTCTTCTGCTGCTGATGATGTGCTTCTCCAATTTATGGCTTCTTACCATTTCACCCCCATGGGCGACCACAGCCCGGCTGAGCTCTTACATGGCCAACAGCCCCACATGCTACTTCATCTTCTGTGGCCTTCCACCTCATGGCCGCGGGTGCCTTTGCTTTGCCGGTTCAACACCGACGACCTTGTATGTGTACGGGGATATGGCAGGCAGCCAAAATGGAGTCCTGGCTGCATCTTATGACACCGTGGCCAATGCCTGTATGAAATCCAGACGGACACGGGTTTTGCAGTGCGTCATTTGGACCAGCTTCAGCCTCGTGTGCCGGCAACGCCTGTTCCGGATGCCACTACACCACCTTCGGCTCTACCTAACACTCGGGATACTGGAATCTCTCATTACTCACAACACAGTCCTCTCACCATCATATTGGTGCCAGCACAAGAAGTGACGCCACCAGGAGATGTGCCCATGCAGGAACCAGATGACCATTATCTGTCAGAGCAACTCTACTCTCCTCCTTCTCCTACAGACGCAGACACATCGCCCATGTCTCCTGTTACAACAACCGGACTTGCCGCAATGGGCAGATTGGTGCACAGGGCCCCAGCAGATTCTAACCCCATGTCTCCTGTCATCTCGACCCGTTATCATCGGGGACACTTCCGGGAAGCCTCCTCCTCGAGACTTTACAGCCAGTCAAACAACACCTATGGACGTTAGCAATCTACAGGCCACCTCCATCAAGACCTGTGAAAAAACTTCAAAGGGGGGAAAAGTGTTGTGACACGCCGATCTTTCAAAGCGCCGCCGCACAGTTACGCATGTCCTCTACAAGCGGCACTGTCTGCCCGCCATGCAGCAGCAGTGTCACCTAAGTGGCCAGCCAGCCAGCAAGCGCTAGACTCGGACTCAGTTATGATTTGACTGTTAAAGTGTACACATGTCTGACTCTGTTTACTTGATCTGTGGCTTTCATGTATTGCGTCTTCCTTGAAATATATTTGTTCAACTTGAAGTTATAACACTAGTAAGACACTTCTACAGTTGAGTCAACTTAAGGAAATCCCTGACACCTGGCTGCACTCTTGACAGCTTTCAACTGCGAAGTACAAATGGCTGTAGGTGAAAACAAAAGCCATCTTTAGAGGTATGAATAGGCATTTCTATAGAAACGTTTACAAAATCATATTGTAGACATGTGAAGCAGTTGTGCCCAGCATACAGAGACTGGCTGGGATATTACACTATAAACACAGTTCATTTTTGGTTTTGGCTTCTACTAGAAAATTAGAAAAATGAATACCTGGACAATGCCAAGTTTGTCAGCTAGTAAAGTAATAAATTGAGACACTCCATACATTCAAAGCAAAACTAAAAATATATGGTTTAGTTATTCCTTCTAAAAATTATCTAATTGTCTGGATTCGTGGATTGATTGTTCCTGTTGGTTACATGATAAATGATAATTCTTACTGTAAATGAGCCACTTTTCTTACAGTAAAAAACCATATAGAAGTAAGACACCTCCCAGATTTCAGTACTACTAAGTTCTTCATCAGGGAAGGAACTATTCATTCTGAAAGCTGGAAAATTCTCTTTTCTACTTCTATGTCTATTGGTAGTACTACATATTTTGCTTCCTGAAGGTAAATAGTAGACAGAAATCCTGTCTAATAAGTTATTAATTTTCTCAGTTGAATTTTCGTTTGATACCAATATAAACTAAGATGGTCATAGTACTTAAGCAGTAGAATATAAATAAGTAGGCACCAACTGTTTGCAGTTTTTCTGGTAGTTTTACTGCATTGTATGTATTTTGGATAAGATAATTAGTTCATAGAAGTTTATTAGCAATTACTGATGATGTTCTTAGCAACTGCTTCATTTTCAATATTGTTATCTACACTCATTTTAAGTTACTGAAGGTCTTCAAGATAGCATCTTTGGAAAATGATGAAATTATTGTTACTGTCTCATAGTTTGTGGTAGCTACCAGTATTTATCTCAAATACACTAACTTATTACTTATAAAAATTGTACGTATCGTCAATTGCACCATTGGGTAGAACATTACTTCAGCCTCTACTCACATCCCATCAACATTAGTCCAAATGCAATGGATGAAATTCCTCAGATGACACCTTATCATGACTTGGATGCCACGCCTGGAGCTTCAAAGAGCAATTGTACACCTCAAATTTGGGAAGTGCCCTGGCAAAGACAACATCTCCATAAAAATTGTAAAACTTGTGCCAGTTTTTCCACTGCTTTTCAACCTCTTACTGAAATGTTGGGCTGAGGGTACTGTGCTGCAAGATGCCAATATTAATACTTTATTCAAAGGTAAAGGTTATCACGGTGATTGCAACTATCACCATGGAATCTCATTTCTGAGGATACCTGGAAAAACATTTGCCCGTGTGTTGTTGGGCAGACTTTAGAAGCTTGCCGAGTGCATATACCCTGATGAACAATGTGGGTTTCATCCCCAATGATCTACAGTTAATATGATCTTCACACTCCAGCAAATTCAGGAAAAGTGCCACGAGCAGGAAAAAGCCCCTCTGTTCATTGCCTTTATCGAACTAAACAAGGCTTTCGACACAGTTAGCAGAGAAGGACTGTATGCAGTATTTTTGAAGATAGGGTGTTCTCCAAAGGTCTTAGGGGCTCCGGAAAGGCTCAAAATCATGAAAAGTTCAATTTTTACTTTTTTGCGTTTTCTGAATCTGCAGACTATTACCTTTTAATAGATATATAATTTATTCAATTCCGAAGACTACAACTATTTTTAAATTTTTTTGGAAATGTGTTCACCTGGGCGTGACCCACTGTGGCGCTGTTAAACTGCTGTCAAATGGTGTTATTATTAACGTCCGTGTTGATCAGGTACATTTTAGTGATGTGAGATAAAGTATGTGTTGTGGCTAACCTGTGATGGTTCAATATATATTGCTGGTGCGAATGGGAACAAGACTTCGGCGACTCAAAGCTTCGTACAAAAAACAAAAACTCAGTGATGGTAAAGGGTTGGATGGGAAGGGAAGGTTAACTGACAGTCTAATTGACAAAATACAGAACTATTATGGAATGGCTATTAGGCAAAATACACAAAGTGTCGACGAAATGAAGAAGGCTGTTTGGGCTCTTTTTTTTCATACTTCTTCAACCGATGAAAATCCCCAACATAGCTTGTGTCCCAAAGAAGAAGACAGTTGGTGTAAATATAACAAAGGATTGCTAACTGGTGAAGTGTACACTCATAAGCGTAGGCTGCCTCAAGCAATAATGGAGGTGATAAAACCTATTTTCAGAGACTTAGCAGCACCTGAACTGTTGAAAAAGTGTATTCACGGAAAAACTCAAAACCCCAATGAAAGTGTAAATAGTGTTATATGGTCGAGAATCCCCAAGACTGTATTTGTTGGAATAGAAACACTTCACTTTGGTGTGTATGATGCTGTTGCGACTTTCAATGATGGCAACAGTGTAAGGTGCAAGGTATTTAGAAATATGGGAATGAAGATAGGTTCTAACATGGTACGAGCGATGCTTGCTTTAGACAAGGAACGCCTTCGGGCTGCAGACAGGGCTGTAAACAGTCTAGAAATACAAGCAAGAGTAAACAGGAGGAGGAACAAGAGGAAGCTGGAGGAGGAGTTTGCAGAGGATGAAGATAATCCATCCTATGGACCTGGAATGCACTAAAAAGTTAATACAATCTTTGTCGCTCGATTCCCAAAACTTTTATTTTCTCATACTAATTACATGTTTTCTAAGGATCTTTCAAACATATTTGTTTCAAACTTTCTACACAGTACCTTCTGTGTAATTTAACACAGCCTTTTTCCAAAAAACTGTATATTTTTGAATATATAAATAAAAAATTGCAAAAAAATGTTGTGAATTTTCATTACAATTGAAAAAAAATCATCTTTAATAACTGAACCAAAATTTTGTAAAATCCCTGTGTTAAGTTGTAGCCCATATTCCAATAAATAATCTGTAAAAAGTTCAACTTCCTACCTCAAATACTTTGTGAGGAAAGATGTAATTTATAAGCGTTATTTTAACATTGCAAGTATAGGGCGTTCCGGAGCCCCTTAAAGATGATCAAGGCTTTTCACGGAGATATGGAAGTTGCTGTGGTCTTTGACAGAATCACATCTGACCCATTTGCTGTGAAAAGAGGGGTTCATCAAGGCTACATATTGGCTCCCACTCTGTTCAATATTTTTTTTGTCAGCACTTCTCAAAGTCACTTTTGGTGAAACTAACCTGGGCATTCATCTGTATACCGGACGATGCTACATTTGTAGCACATCCTCAAGATTATCTGCATGAGCTTGTGGATAAATTCTCTACTGCATGCAAGCTCTTCTCCATGTCTATAAATGTAAAGAAGACGGTTGTCATGGCACAGGGATACACTGATCTACCTGTCATGAAACTGGACGGCTCCTTGCTGAAGGTAGTCAATAAATTATGTTATCTGGGTTCAATAATGACACAAGCTCTCTCCCCAGATGACGAGATAAATGCAAGAATAGGAAAGGCTGTCATCGCTTTCGGAAAGTTCTGCACACAAGCATGGGACAACAAACATCTTACATTGTCAACAAAAGTATTTGTGTACCATCATGTGTGCTGAGTTTTTTCCTGTATGGAGCTGAGACTTGGATGTCGAATGCCAAACAGGAACAAAAGCGCAACACCTTTTGCCTGCAGTGCTTATGGAGCATCTCGGGAATATCATGGAAGGATCATGTTGCAAATGATATGGCTCTGAAAACTGCAAAACAACAGAGTATCACTGCCATGCTCAAGCAACGTTGCCTGTGGTGGTTAAGACATCTGCATCGTATGGACCACTCCCGTCTGCTGCTCTGGTGCACATTACTCAGTGAAAAAGCATGAGCAAAGATACTTCATGGAAGACCTTCACTATGCTTTAGGGATTGCGTCAAGCATGATATGTGTGCATTTAATATTGACAGTGACAAGTGGGAGCAACTCGCTGATGATCGCAGCAAATGGAGAAAACTGACTGCACGTGGAAGCAAGATGCATGACCAAGTATGGCTAAATGACGTAGCTGCAAAACAATCATGCAGACATGAGCTTATGACTAGCCCTCCTGCTGGAGCGACTCATATTTGCCTCGCTTGTGGATGCCAAGTCAGCTGTCGGACTTCAGAGGAGGAGGAGGAGGAGATTTAGTGTTTAACGTCCCGTCGACAATGAGGTCATTAGAGACGGAGTGCAAGCTCGGGTTAGGGAAGGATGGGGAAGGAAATCGGCTGTGCCCTTTCAAAGCATCCATCCCGGCATTTGCCTGAAGTGATTTAGGGAAATCGCGGAAAACCTAAATGAGGATGGCCGGAGACGGGATTGAACCGTCGTCCTCCCGAATGCGAGTCCAGTGTGCTAACCACTGCGCCACCTCGCTCGGTCGGACTTCAGAGCCACCAGCGAAAATGTCTCCAGGACACCACTTGAATGTTTCAACAGGAAGCACCATTATGCATATAATGTCCACAAATCCCAATAATCAAGTAATTTTTAAGGAGTGCTTGTAAGATGCCCCCTATTTATTGTGCTGTGGCAGTAAAAAAATTGTGAAAAAATTTTAAATCAAATTTTGTAAGTCTGCTTTGATATAACAAAGTTAACTCTTACTTATCAACTGTGTTTGCAAGCATTACCTCTTCCCATTACTTTTAATATAGAGCAGTACTCATTGTTGTCCATTATTGTGATATAATGATAGTATGTGTTTTTCTTACTGAACAGATTTGTCCATGTTCTGCAGTAACATATTAGAATATCAAAACGCTGATGTGGACTTCGAAATTACAAACATTTTTGTCAAAGGGGAATAGAAAATTCTGTTTATATGTCAAACATTTATGTTACACTTTCCTCATCAAGAATGTTCACCCCAACATTCACCAAACCATAATTTTTATAAAATTTAGAAATAATTAGCACAGCAAAAAGAATCTTGCTGTTAGTTATTTTGGAAACTACAAATCCTAACTATTCCCCCCCTATACATTTATGAAATTATCATTTTCTTACACAGCAAACAAAAATTATTTCAGGAGCCACACAAACAACATGAAAAAGAAATATAATTTTATGTTTCCCACAGACAAATTAAAATTGTACATACAGAATCCACAAGGTCTGAAGGTGAAAGTACATTATAAATTAAGAGGCAAAACATACTTCATATGAAGCGAGATATTCTCAAAAGTAGACTGCAGCAGATTCTGCAGAAAAAACGCCACTGTTAGGTAGAAGAATACATGGGAGATGAAAAAATGGAACTATAATTATTAGGATTCTGTTCTTTCCATTAGTTTCTAATTGTTCAAGTTTTACTACAAATTTTTTTATGTTTCTCCTTTACCTGAATCAGGTGATTTAAACTGTGTGCATTGTGAGGCTAATAAATCGCAATTTGCAAGCTGAAGATGGTTTTATGACCAGAAGAATCTACTTGTTCATCTATATTTGAATTTATAAGCTTTAAATATTGTGTAGCGAACATAATGCAGTTTGCACGAATGGTCATAATATTTATCTGTGTTTATTTATGTTTCAGGTGCTGGAAATGCTGCTGGATGCTGGTGCTGATCCAAATATTGTAGATGATTGTGGAGTATCATCACTCCACATACTATCAGATAGACGTGCAGATGTCAGGGTACTGTAAATACATAATAGAAAAAATGTGATAAATTGATTAATTACATCAGATACGAGAATGGAATCTGTTAAATCTCTACACTTAAAACACATTTGAACAACAATGAAATAAATGTCTACCTGGAAATACTATCAGATGCAGACATAAATAAAAAGTGCCATAATTGCTGGCATTCATAACTAGATATTCCATTACATGGTAGAGAAAGGAAACACTCGGAGGCAATCAAACTATTCTTCTGTTACACACAAAGTCTTACACATCCTTCCATGAAAGAAATAATATCAAAAGATGATATGAAGCATCAATTATTGACTATAGCTAATGTGTCTGTTGCTTTCATTTCATTGCTGATTTTCCCATAATCTATCCTGTCTGTATTTCTCTTGGCTGTGATTTGTCAGTGATTACCATTTTTAATCAATAAGTGTTCTTATAACATAAAAACTATTCCTAGTTTTGGACAGATGAAGTCATCTTTGACTATGAAAGATAACAGTTGTGTAGGCTGTTATTTACATCTGTGTGCAATGACATGACAAGCAGAAACATGTCCTCTTTTTAGTACACACACACACACACACACACACACACACACACTGGCTTCGAGAGCTAGAGACAGTGGTCATGTGTGTGTGTGTGTGCTATGTTTGCATGAATGTGTGTGTGTGTGTGTTTTAACAAAAATAAACAATTATTGACAATATAAAGTAAATGAATGGATAAAAAGATTTAGCTTGTACCAGCTTTTGGAGCCAGTGGCTCCTTCTTCTGGCAGAAGAGTGTAAGGGGAAGGAAGTGGGGTGAAAGAAAAGGACTGCAGAGGTTTAGGGGAAGGATTATAGTTCAGAAAAGTTATCCAGAACCCTGGGTCAGGGGAGACTTACTGGACAGGATGAAAAGGGAAGACTGATTGTTGGAGACTGCACCAGTCAAGATTTGAAAACCTGAGAGCTTAAAAGTGGAAGTCAGGGTAATAAGCAACACAAAGATTACTACTATGAAAAAATCAGTAAGAGTAAAAGCTAAGTGCATTCCCACAGAGGTGGGAAGGGATGGTGAAAAGTAGACAGGTCAGAAAAAGTAAGATTCAGAAAACTAAAATGGAGTGAAGAAATGACTACTGTGAAGAAGTGCTGAGATAGAAGGAATTAACATTAATTAAGGCCAGGTCAGTGGCGAGAGCCAAGGGCATGTTGTACTTCCATTCCCCACCAGCATAGTTGTGAGAAACTGGTGCCTGGGGGAAGAATCCAGATGGTGAGTGTGGTGAAACAGGCACCAAGGTCATGACTCATGTTGTACAGCATGCTCATTCATCCTGACTGATAATTGGGTGGTAGTCATGCCTATGTAAAATGCTGAACAGTGTTTTCATAACATCTGGTATATGATATGTCATTTCACAGGTGGCTCTACCTTTGATAGAATATGTTTTGTTAGTTAAGGGCTGGAATAGGTGGTGGTAGGAGGGTTCATAGGGCAAATCTTGCAGGGGGGGAGGGGGTCCCACGGGAGTAGGAACCATAGTGTGGGGAGATAGGTGCAGAAGAAGCATAGGGTCTGACAAGGATATTGCAGAGATTGGGAGGGTGATAAAAAGCTGTTCTAGGTATTATGGGCAAAATCTCAGACAGAATAAATCTTATTTCAGGGCGTGAGTTTAGGAAGTCATGGCCTTGTCAAAGTAGCTGATTAATACATTCTAGACCAGGATAATACTGTGTGACAAGTGGTGTGCTCTGAATTTTTTGTTTTTTTGTTTTTTGTTTTTGGTGGGATTAGCAGTACCAGGATTGGATGTGGTGGCCCAAAATATCTGCTTTTGTACTAGGCTATTGGGATGATTCGGTCCTGTGAAAGCTGAGATTAGAGTGGTGGTGTATTGCTGTAAAGAGTCCGCATCTGAATAAATACACTCCTGGAAATTGAAATAAGAACACCGTGAATTCATTGTCCCAGGAAGGGGAAACTTTATTGACACATTCCTGGGGTCAGATACATCACATGATCACACTAAGAGAACCACAGGCACATAGACACAGGCAACAGAGCATGCACAATGTCGGCACTAGTACAGTGTATATCCACCTTTCGCAGCAATGCAGGCTGCTATTCTCCCATGGAGACGATCGTAGAGATGCTGGATGTAGTCCTGTGGAACGGCTTGCCATGCCATTTCCACCTGGCGCCTCAGTTGGACCAGCGTTCGTGCTGGACGTGCAGACCGCGTGAGACGACGCTTCATCCAGTCCCAAACATGCTCAATGGGGGACAGATCCGGAGATCTTGCTGGCCAGGGTAGTTGACTTACACCTTCTAGAGCACGTTGGGTGGCACGGGATACATGCGGACGTGCATTGTCCTGTTGGAACAGCAAGTTCCCTTGCCGGTCTAGGAATGGTAGAACGATGGGTTCGATGACGGTTTGGATGTACCGTGCACTATTCAGTATCCCCTCGACGATCACCAGTGGTGTACGGCCAGTGTAGGAGATCGCTCCCCACACCATGATGCCGGGTGTTGGCCCTGTGTGCCTCGGTCGTATGCAGTCATGATTGTGGCGCTCACCTGCACGGCGCCAAACACGCATACGACCATCATTGGCACCAAGGTTGAAGCGACTCTCATCGCTGAAGACGACACGTCTCCATTCGTCCCTCCATTCATGCCTGTCGCGACACCACTGGAGGCGGGCTGCACGATGTTGGGGCGTGAGCGGAAGACGGCCTAACGGTGTGCGGGACCGTAGCCCAGCTTCATGGAGACGGTTGCGAATGGTCCTCGCCGATACCCCAGGAGCAACAGTGTCCCTAATTTGCTGGGAAGTGGCGGTGCGGTGCCCTACGGCACTGCGTAGGATCCTACGGTCTTGGCGTGCATCCGTGCGTCGCTGCGGTCCGGTCCCAGGTCGACGGGCACGTGCAACTTCCGCCGACCACTGTCGACAACATCAATGTACTGTGGAGACCTCACGCCCCACGTGTTGAGCAATTCGGCGGTACGTCCACCCGGCCTCCCGCATGCCCACTATACGCCCTCGCTCAAAGTCCGTCAGCTGCACATACGGTTCACGTCCACGCTGTCGCGGCATGCTACCAGTGTTAAAGACTGCGATGGAGCTCCGTATGCCACGGCAAACTGGCTGACACTGACGGCGGCGGTGCACAAATGCTGCGCAGCTAGCGCCATTCGACGACCAACACCGCGGTTCCTGGTGTGTCCGCTGTGCCGTACGTGTGATCATTGCTTGTACAGCTCTCTCGCAGTGTCCGGAGCAAGTATGGTGGGTCTGACACACCGGTGTCAATGTGTTCTTTTTTCCATTTCCAGGAGTGTATGTTTGTCTCAAATGCCAAGGCTCTATGGGAGGGAATGTTTGACCTGGAAAGGATGACAACTGTCAGAAAAGAACTACTGTTGTTTGTTATTAAGATTAATGTGCACAGAACTGTGTAGCTGGCCTTTCGTGTAGATGAGATCAACATCACCTTCGGTGAAGATGAGATCAACATCACCTTCCATGAAGATGAGGTCAAAATCAATGAAAGTGGCATGGGATTAAGAAGAGGACCATGTGAAATTTAATTGGAAGAAGGTATTTATAGATTCCAGGAATTTTGAAAAGTCAGCCTCTGCTCGAGTCCACATGCAAAGATGTCATCAATGTATCTAAAGCAAACCAGGGGATGAAGGCGTATGGACCCCAGGAAAGCCCCCTTCAAGCAATGCATGGAAGGGTTGGCATAGGAAGGAGCCATCCTGGTTCCCATGGCCATACCTCTGATCTGTTTGTATGTCTGCCCCTAAAAGGTGAAGTAATTGTTGGTAAATATAAAGTTGATTAAGGAGAGCAGGAAGGATCTCATAGGTTTGAATCAGGTGGGCGTCTACTGTGGAAATGTTCAGCAGCTGAAGACCATGTATGTGGGGGATGCTGGTACAGAGGGAGGTGGCATCAATGATGACAAGCAAGGTGTGTGATGGTAATGGGGTGGGCACGGCTTTCAGATGATCTATGAAATGGTTGGTATCTTTGATATAGGAGGGCAGTCTTTGTTCTGTGGATTGTGGGTTGCAGAGCGCGTTATAGAACATGACAGTTATGACATTGGCGCCTGTTTCACCGCACACACCATTTGGATTTTTCCCCCAGACACCAGTTTCTCACAACTCCCAGGTGGGAGATGGTGGCACATGTCCTTAGTTCTCACCACCCATCTGGTACTAATTTATGTTAATTCTTTTGGTCTCACCATTTCTCCACAATAACTACCCCTTCCTACACTCCATTTTAGTTTTCTGCGTCTTTCATTTTCTGACCTGGTCTATTTTTCACATCCCCCTCTGTAACATACAATGCACTTAGCTTTTCACTTTTAGTAACTCGTGCATGATGGTTTAGTAGTAATCTCTGTCTCGCATGTTACCCTGTCATCCAGCTTTAAGCTCTCAGGTTTTCAAATCTCAACAGAACAGGGGGACAGATATAACTAAATTTTTTTAGAAGTTTTCTGCTGCTTCTGTAAATGAGTCTTATAACCTGTAAGACAGAGCATCTTACTATAACCTTAAGTGTTCATTATTCAACATGCTTTCTTCCAAAACTAAAATATTGAAAATTTTCCAGTTCTCTTCTAGATTCATCCAATCTTTTTTCCTTTTCTCTTTTTATGTTTTTTCTGCACTTTCTGTTTGAATCACCCACATGTTTTCATATTTTTTCTGTTCTGGAGCTGCTGCCTCTTTTCTCTCATATTTTAATATGTTATGGTTACCTGACATGATCATTCACTGCTGGAGGCAATCTATAATTTTGTATTGTAGTCTTCTTTTGAAAACCAATTTATTTGTTGAGATCATTGTGTTAACATAATTACTGGATTACTAGCTTCAGCAGTATGTAATGCCATCATCAGATACATAAAACCTGGCTGTGGTAGTTACATCATACAATGCTTACACCACTATGTCAAATGTAGACTATACAATATACATAAAAAAAGTCAAGGTATTAATGCGTACTGTGTTACTGGACCAAAAATTAAATAATAAAACTCTGGTAGCTACAGTATATATTCATAACTCCCTTACAAAAGTAGACATGCAGCTTTATGATGTAACCAGGGAATGTAGGGCCTTCACTTACTGCTTTAAAATGTTATTAATACTTTACATACTTGCATGAAATTTATTGTAAGGAATGTAACTGCCTGTAACATGTGAAGACAGAAAATCATAGAAGGTACTATAACACAACCCCTGTTTGAATACAATGCAAACTTACTTTATTTTCAATTTCTCTTTTCTTATTCTTTGACAAAGAGCAGCATATGTATGATCTATTGCAGGACATTACAAAATTTGCAGAAAGGCTCTTACAAGCTGGAGCCAGTGTGAATGTGGCAGATCATAATGGCAGAACACCATTACATTACGCAACAAAAAGAGGAGATTCAAAGGTATAAAACTGCTTTATACTAACCTGTGCAACATTATAATAAGTTATGGGATTCTGGATATGGATCATAATATATGTAATAAACAGTTCCCAAGTTTTCTATGTACATATATATTTTACCATAAAGACTGATACACATGAACACTGCATGAAGTACAAAGGCAGACTGAATTAAACATGGCGGCTCATCAGAGCAGTTAATATTCCAAAGATTGTAATTTGTGTGGTCGATGTGACCTATTGACACCACAAAGTAATATTTTTTAGTAAGAAGCATAAACCTAGAAAGTATAGTGTTTATAGAACCCAAAAATTTGTCTAGAAATTGTCTGGATAAATTTTGTCTGGGACATAAGAATGGCTGCGAAAAACGTGACACTCATTAGCAATTGTTTGCACGGAGTTGTCATTTCATTGAAGCAAAAGGAAAGATTGGATATGAACAGAATAAGCAAACCATACTTTGCAAAGCTCATTCTTCTCACCTAATACTAATTATCTTTTACTATTCGACAATAGCATCAAGTTTTACTTTCCCACGTATTGCAAGACATGCTAATCAATGCATTTGTATGTATATGTGTGTGTGTGTGTGTGTGTGTGTGTGTGTGTGTGTGTGTGTTTGTGTGTGTGTGTTTGTGTTTGTAGTTATTTCTTATTTGTATTTACTAAGATTTCTAGTCAAGCTGCCTGAAGAAGGGCCATTTTTGCATACCATTGTGTAACATGTGTATCTTAGTCAGGAGTCAAATGATTCAGAGGTTGTATGGTGACTATTATGTACTTGTTCTGTTAGTGTAAGCCAATGTACACTGTCTGGAGGCAAAAGAGCCTTACATAGTATGAAGCCAAATACCTTTAGAGTTATGTTGAATAGGATATTGTAATTTCAGAAACATTTATCATGAACTGAAGAGATGGAATGGAATAATCCTAAAATTGTGTAATAATGCAAGGGGAGTATCTGCCTCAATACTTTGTCCTCTGCTTTGAGACTTGCCTTTTCTGTCACCAAAAATTTATCTTAGCAAATGGCCTTATACAGGAATATAAAAAGAATTAGGAGTTCAAAGAACCATGAATCCACTTAGATATTGGAAATACCAATAATAATCAGCTGTGAAGCAGAAGACAACCAACTAAAATGGAACAGGTAACAAGAAAGCTTTCATCTCAGCACTGCTTGGCATTGATAATGGTCTGCACCATTTTAGAAAAATATCACCCAATATCCTTTGGGATTCAACTTCTCATGCAAGATATGTTGCATGCAGAATAGAATCAGAGTCCTCCATGTCAAAGGTGGTGCTCAGAAAAGTAGCAAGCTAGCATCACCTCAGTATGACTGGAGAAAATCATAACATCAGACATATTACAGAAGAGTACTCCATCAGATATTATATTGGTAACTCAGGTGGCATCCTGGTTGCATCTCCTAAGGCTATACATTATGGTGATTAATTAGGTATTATTTTGAAGTTGCCAATTTATAATCTTAATGCTGTACTTTTTGTTACAGATCTGAATATGTTATAGTGAAGGATTAGAAAATCATTTGTGTTTTTCTTATTTTTCTCTTTTCTCAGATATGTTTTCTTGTCATTGTACTGTATACATCACAGGTTTATTCACTAGATGTAGATGAAAATACACACAATAAGTAAAATGTTTAGTAACTGGTGCACATTTTGTAGCAGACTTTATCACATTATGACTTACCACTGGCCATTCAGAAATGACTAACTGCATACTTCTTCTTTCAGCATGTGAAAATTTTACTCAATGCTGGAGCCAATGTTAATGCCATGGATGTGAATGGTGCAACTCCACTCCTCATAACTGATAAATGTCACTTTATACAGGTACTGCATTGTCTTTATTGGTCTGTGCTAGTAAACACTGCATCTAAATTGCTGTTATTAAGAGGTGCTGTGAAAATTGTCTAGTTAATGAATTGGGAAGTAACTGTCAAAGGTTTCCCCTTACAACATTGTGACATTAACTTAATAATTATTTTCTTTTCAGTCCTCTGTACACAAATATATCTTCTCATAATTTTTCGCTCTCTCTCTGAGCAAATTTCTCTTAGAAGAGAAAGTTATATGTTCTATACAGATTTAGTGTTTCTAATTAATCTAATTTTGACCAGTTTTTAATTCTTAAGGCAGAACTGGAAAAAACAGTGTGGACATGAAGATGACAATGTGAACTGCAATAAATCACATTTTTTAGCTTATTAAACAGTTAAGTTTGAAAACATTTACACTTTATTTCATTGCTATTTCAGGACCAACAACTTGCTGGAAGGTCAACAAAAGCTACTCCTCAACATGAATTATTTTGTATGGATAGCTATGAAGAATGTTTTGTAAGATTTTATGCTCCATGATCACAGGCATGTCCAGCATTTGGGCTATTACCTGTACATTGCATGTTTGCACACCACCATTCCACCCCTTCTGCAGTGCTGTAGCCACATATTCAACAGATGTAAGATCAACTGCTTTCCTCCCACTGCCAAACTGCACTTCAAAAGAATCTGTCTTTTCATATTTTGTAATTGTTTTGTACACACCCATAGGAGACATTGGACCAATGTCTTTTTTCATACCTTCGAGTGTCTGGAACTTCTCAGGACTACTGGTGCACATTCACCATTCTTGCAAAAGAGCTTTACCAGCATAACATGATCATTAATGGAGACAGTCATGTTGGGCATCTTGGATGCAAACTCAGCGACAACTATGTGCTGTCTGTCTGTTCGTGTGCACATTCTGATGCTTACAGTGCCATCTATTGGCCAAATTTTTGATAATTTTTGCCCATGATGTTTCCCCCTGCATCAATAAAATTCTGTTCAAATTTGACGTTATTCTGAGCAGTGTACCTCTTTGCACAACATTTTGAAACTGGAATTTTATTTATGCACACCCTGTATATGATGAAGTTTAAAAATTAAATATCTTGATAATGCCTTAAGCGATTTTTACAAGCAAAATATCTATGGATAGGTATCTGTGAGTCCTATTGAACTGTCCTAGTAGATTTTTTTTTATAAATATCTATTTTGAATTACAGGTGGGAATGTACATCCATGCCTAGAAACCTAAATTTTCACAAGTATAAGATATAAAATATTGAAAGTAATGGCTGCATAGCTACATAAACTTAGTTAGGGATGAGTAAATGTACTTATTTTTAACTTTTGAAATAATGATCTGCACTGTCTACAGAGAAATGCCAACCATAACTGGAAAACTGAATTAACATAATTTAAGGAAGAGCAGTTTATCATAATGTTAAAGTCTTGTTTCCAGTTGCATTACAATATTATCCAATACCTTGAAGTACATCCTTTGTATTTTGACATCAATGGATTGCCAATGTATTCATCCATCATTTCAGCTCTATTCATGGAAACTTTAGCTTGCAAATTAGTAGAGAGTTTTGAGGAATTTAAAAAATTGACCAATTTATCTTCATTTCCTAAGTTTCTCATGTAAGCTATGCATTCTGAGACAGTATTTTTGCAAAACTGTGCAGCACTGGTCTTTTTTCTGAAGAATGTTGAAAAGCAGTTGAGTGTTTAAAAATATGCTTTGGAAAACAGAGAGAAGAAAAATGAAATCACTCTATGAGGCTATTTTTGAAACCAAATGCTTCTCTTGCAGTCATTGCTCTAGAAACTGGACTGTCAATGATTTTATTTAAAACCTCAATTAGCCCTGGATGGTTTTTGTGAATGGCAGACATTGTTCTGATGTTACAGTTCCACCTTGTTTCACTGTTCGAAGCACTGTGTTTACCAACAATAATGTCAAGAATTGCAGTGCTTTTGGAAGACTAGAGGAAGAAAGCAGGAATACCATGAAAGGTGGAGAAAAAATCCTTAACAGTGTTACACAAGAACAACTCTGTTGCAAAACTAAATTCAAACAATGTGTAAACATGTGAGTAAAATGAGGTTTTGGGGAGGGGGGCAAATCTTAGCTCTGTCACCAGAAAGTACGTATGAACATAGGTTTGGGCTACCGGTTTGTTCTTCATATCACAATTCTGAAGCTCGTCACTCAGCACAGTGAATAAAGCAGCAGCAGTTCTAGCTTGGGTAACATCATGAAAACCAAAAAATGTTCTTGAATGTCACCAATGGAGTCCACTAGTCTCACAATGATAATGCATTGTGACTTGTCTGAAATTTCTATTGCTTCATGCACAGTGCAGACATAAAATGATATTCTGTCCAAATCTGAATGTATATATCCACAAATCTATTTATTTATACATTCAATCAGTTCTTTTTGTATAGATTTTGAAAATCGCTGGAAATCACACATTTGCTTCCAGCGTGCTATCAAATCTTTGTTTCTGTATAGCACTGAAATTTCTGGTATTCAGGCAATCCTCTTTCTCTCTGAAAGCTAGCCCTTGCTTCCACAAATGACTGTGAAGTCAATTAGAATTTTCATGATGTCTCTGTTAGCTTTCACTTTACTGTTGTGTCTGATTTTTATCAGTTTGTGATGTTCATTAAGCAGCTCTGATATACTAAACACTTGTTTGGATAGTTCTATATGGGAAATAAAACTTCTTAAATGATCTTTAGAAAAAGCATGCCGTGCTAAACCTCTAGACAGAGTTTTCAGATTGTCGAATGGGCAGCACATAACAACTTGTGCTACTCATACCATGAACTTTGTAATAAAAATGTTTTAAACTTATCTTTCTGAATGTAATGCTGGAGTTGGATGTCTTTTCTTCAATATTTAATGTAACCCACTTTCATATTTCCTTGGAAATGAAAGCTCCTGAAAGGAAGTAATGAGTTCTTCACTTGAATGTGTTACATCAGGACTTGTACAAGGCTGGGCTTCATCCATGTTCACTGCACATAGCACAATGAATTTAAGAGAAACCCAGTGAGGCAGAATCACAGCTACTAGCCTCCCACATGGCAGAAGTGCACAGTGACGCAGCTACAACAACCTGTACCCCGTCTTCCGCTCCTAGTAGTGAAGTCATGGTTACCATGGTGACTGAGTACTAACTGGTGGCCTGGAATGTGCCTAGCCTCCATGCCACATGCTTCAGCCTTCATCTGCCTTGGTTTAAGCTTTCGAACTTTCACTTGCTGTCTAGTACAGCAGTTTGGAATCAATAATACAAGCTAACGTCTTTCATGCTTGCTGACAAAAGCACGTTAAGGTCTATTTTAAAAACCATTTTTGCTGCTACTACTTCAACACAGAAAAGTGAGATGGCCTGGCCTCTGATCAGCTGCCACTGCTTTGTCACTTTCCTCTGAACACAAGTATCTTCCCATACATGTGTATTGCCTGCTCCTGGCTTAATAAAGTTCGATGCCAAAATGTGATTATCATCGGTCGCATCTTGCAGCAGAGACAAAAGCATCTACCACCATCTGAAGATGTCAAACAGTTGCACTGATGAAATATTGTGGAAGTTGCACTACATGATCTGGTGGAAAACCCAAGACGTGTCTTTTCAACAGATCTGTCTGTATCCAAATACCAGAGTTATTTATGTATTTGACCCATGATACAGTTCCAAATCAACCAGCAATCAGTTAATAAATAATCTTTAAATAAATCAAATGAAATTTTTGAGGTTTTACCTAAAAATGTTGAGTAGGAGGTGAGGATATCAGCATAAGAAGGCACTGGATAGCCAATATCTACCTATATGCTGTCTGTGACATCTCGTTCAATGTTGGTGATGTTCACACCATGGTCAAGACCTTCTCCTTTATGCACTTGCAAAGGAAGTCATTGCATAAGCAGACAATGATAAAGTTTAGCATTAGGTCTATAGAACAGCAAGGTCACTGTTGCCTTTGTGGGTACCTGTAACAGCATTTCATTAACCACAGAAAATGTGAACCAAGCATGTGAAACTTTAGCTAATTAGTTATGCATCTAACAATGTTTTCACAGTGTCTTAGTGCAGTAACATCTTCACAGGTTTTGTGCAGTGTATGACCAAAGTGTGAGTGCAAAGTTTTTGGGAACTCTGTCCTCTCTTTCATAGAAATACATGTATTAGGACAATCAGCTGTTAATCTATTGTGGAGCAGACATTGTGAGATTTAAATGCTTGCTACCAATATAAGGAGATGGACTGTGATAAACTAGCACTTCGTCAGAAGATCAAAAGAGAGAATAGCCTCTCTGCAACATTGTGCTCACACTGATATCTTATTGGTAAGAAACATGTGAAAATATTAATGAGAACTTTTATTTTAATTTTAATATTCTCCCTCTCTCCTTCCTTTCTCCCAACTCCCTTTCCCTCCTTCCTCATTGTCTCCCACCTCCCAATCCCTGCCCCTTTCCTCCCACCATTTCCCCCTCCCTCCTCCTGCCTCCCTGCCCATGCCACCCAACTCCCCCTCACTCTCACACACACTCAGTTCTACCTCCCTCCTGCCGCCTCCATCCCTTCTGTGGTCTCTCTCTCTCTCTCTCTCTCTCTCTCTCTCTCTCTCTCCATTCAAATGCCTGCATAGCTGAAACTATGTTCTTATTTCCAGATAATCAAGTTATTAGTTGGTGCTGGAGCAAATGTGAATTTGAAAGGTGTCCATGGTTGTTCACCACTTCAAAAAGCAGTTGATAATAGAAACTTTGAGGTATTATTTCTCATACTGTATTGTACAAATAGTGTCAAATTGTGCTACACATAATTTTCCAGCCTTATTTTTTCTAATAATAGATTATTGTACCAAGGTGTATAATTAGCTTTTTATTACACCATTAGGTATGAAAATATTCTGCTATAATACATGCTTTTTGTATTTCTGATTATACAGTCAGTAACGTAATTGCTTTTCTTATAGGGTATTTCTAGTACTTGATTTCTGTCATCTCTCTGCTGTGGACCTTGGTTATGATTGTTCCCTATGTTTATATATATGTCTTTGCTCTGTCTTACTTCAGAAAAATAAAACCAGTTCTAGAGTCTTACAGAAATCAGTAGGAGACTGAATTAAAATTTGTCATTCAGTCTTCCATTCATACATTTTCTTCCTTAAGTCTTATATTTTAGGAAGGCTTCAGGATTCGTTGGATGAACTAAGCTACACCTTAAGAGATAGCTGCAGTTATCATAATCTGTTTACGTAAGCTGTATTAAATAATAACTCCACAATAAGACGCTGTGGCCATTCATTCATTCACTCATTCATTGTGTTTCATAGATCCCCTACAAAAGGAGAAACTTCACAGATGTGGAATGAGTAATTATACATTAATATGTGACAAAAGTATCATAAAAATGTAATCTGTATCACATATTATTAGTTATCTACAACTGTAGTAATTAGATAATTGTTAATATGGAATACAACTTATCTACCACTATACTGATTACCTCCCACCATGAACCATGGACCTTGCTTTCAGTGGGGTGGCTTGTGTGACTCAGCAATACAGATTCCTGTACTGTTGGTGCAAATACAATGAAGGGGTATTTGTTGAGAGGCCAGACAAACATGCAGTTCTTGAAGAGGGGCAACAGCCTTTACAGCAGCCGCAAGGGCAACAGCCTGGATGACTGACTGAACTGACCTTGTAGCATCAACCAAAATGGCCTTACTGTGCTGGTACTGTGAACGGCTGAAAGCAAGGGGAAACTATGGCCATAAACTTTCCTGAGGGCATGCAGCTGTACGTATGGTTAGGGCATACAGCTGTACTGTATGATTAGGGCATGCAGCTCTACTGTATGGTTAAATGATAATGTCATTCTCTTGGGTAAAATATTCCAGAGCTAAAATAGTCCCCCATTTGGATCCCTAGGTGGATGTCGCCATCAGGAGAAAAAAAACTGAATTTCTGTGGAGTGGAGCATGGAATGTTAGATCCCTTAATCATACGGGTAAGTTAGAAAATTTCAAAATGGAAATGGATAAGTTACAGTTAGATACAGTGGGAACTATTGAAGTTCAGTGGCAGGTGGAACAGGGCTTCTGGTCAGGTGAATCAGGTGAATGCAGTTATGTGAACAGGATAGGTAATCGGGATATAGAAAACTTAACTGCCATATATGTCGTAGCTCATATATATTTACACTTGACAGTGCGTCCATACAGAATGAAGTATAACAAAGAACTGACTAAAGTAAAGTTAAATGGAGGCTCAACAGAGCACTTAGAGTTCACAGAAATTAAATTTCAGGGTTGATATGAACTATTGATGCCCCCCCCCCCCCCCTGACCACCCCGCCCCCACTCCCATTCCCCGCAGTACAGAGTACTACAGATGTCGAAGGGTGAGGGCATGCGGGCATCAATCAACGAGGTGGGTTGTGCAGGTGGAGTGGTGAGAGGCAGGTCCACTTTGTAGTCAGTCAGCCACCATGGTTGGATGAGACGGCGGCCGGCCCGGGAGTAAGTTGCTGGGGAGTCGACAACATGGTGGAGACATGTGTGGCCCATAAGTAGATCAAGCTGTCTGTAGAAATGAAAGCACATAGAGATGCTCGGTCACATTCATGTGGGAGTGTGAGGTTGTGTGCAATGTTGACATTTAAGGGACCGTCCGATGGCAGGACTTCAGTATCTGTCAAAAGAATGAGCACTCGGTCATTGAATAGTCCCATCATTCACTTGGTGTGGTGGTGAACGGTCTTCAGTGGAAGAGGTGTACAGTGAGGCTGATGGGAGCACATCTTCATTATTGATCAAGGATGGATCCTCTGCAGAGACCAACTGTGGTGGTGTGAGACCATCAGGGTCAACAAAAGCCAGTTTCAAGCCATGCAGAGAAACTGTCTATGTGCAGTCTTTAATTGTGATATCAAAAGTCATGTCCCCCCAATTCAGCACCTTGTAGAGGCCAAGATAAGGAGGTTGAAGAGGCTGCCTAACCACATCACCATGCAGCATGACGTGGGAGCAGTCGGAGAGTGCGGTGGAAACGTAAGTCTCGGGCGGTGAGTGACTGATGGGTGGATGCAAATGCGTTTGTTGAAAATGTGTGTGCATTTTTAGGTAAAACCTCAAAAATTTCATTTGATTCATTTAAAGATTATTTATTAACTGACTGCTAGTTGATTTAGAACTGTGTCATGGGTCAGATCCATAAATAACTCTGGTATTGGACACAGACAGATCTGTTGAAAATACACGTCTTGGGTTTTCCACCAGATCATGTAGTGCAACTTCCACATTATTTCATCAGTGCAACTGTTTGACATCTTCAGATGGTGGTAGATGCTGTTGTCTCTGCTGCAAGATGTGACTGATGATAACCACATTTTGGCATCAAACTTTATTAAGCCAGGAGCAGGCAATACACATTTATTGGAACTCTGGCGAGGGGTGAAGATCCTCGCTAACCTGGGGAAGAATAAGTTGCCCCAGTAGGACCGGATTCTTGCCAAAAACAAATTCAGATATAGTCCCCTGTAGGTCAGGTTTATAGGTCAAGCGTAGACCAAGTAGCACCCACGGGAGAGCATCCGACTAGAGACGGTCATGGCATCGAAGGGCCGTCTTGAGTGTGCGGTGCCATCTCTCCACCAACCCATTGCCTTGTGGGTGCATTTTTTTAATACTCTAGATATTGCAGAGGATGGTGAAAAGGGAGGATTCGAACTGTCGACCCTGATTGGTAGTGATAGTGGTCGGGCACCTGAAACGAGCAATCCACGAGCCAATGAAAGCCTTGGCTACTGTGTTGGCAATAATGTTAGGCAGAGCGGCAGCCTTGATCCAGTGAGACAAACGGTCTATAGTTGATAAGATATATCTTTGGCCCTCTGAAGGAAGAAGAGGCCCAATCAGATCAATATGTACATGACAGAATCGTCCTGCAGGAATGTCGAACTTGCCCATAGGCGGGGAGGTGTGGCAGCTGATCTTATTGTGCTGGCAAGTGATGCAGCTGCATGCCCAGGTTTGACAGTCCCATTTGACATTTTTCCAAACAAAACATTCTGACACAAGATGTGTGGTGGCTTGAATGCCCGGGTGGGCTAGGTTATACAGGGTGTCGAAAACCTGTTGGCACAGCCCGGGTGGGAGCAAAGGATGTAGTGTGACGGTCAATGAATCACACTGCACCTCATCGGAAACACCAGGAAATTTAGTCTTTGTGAAAACAAGTGATGTTTGTGGGACTCATAGGAGAGCCTGAGAATCTTCATGGGAAGCTTGGAGGGAGGCCAGATAGAAAAGACCAATGATGTGGGAAACAGCACTGATCCATGAGAAGAAATCTGCAGTGATGTTATCTGCACCCTTGATGTAACGGACGTCCATTGCGAATTGAGAAACCATGTCAAAGTGGCGGTAATGTCAAGGGGTGGGTCCTCAGGTGGGTTGCAGAATGCTTCTGCCAGTGGTTTGTGATTGGTGAGGACAAAAAATGAACATCCCTCGATGTAAGGGTGGAAATGTTTGATTGCCTCGTAAACAGCAAGGAGCTCTCTGTTGAATGCAGAATATTGTCTATTAGTCGTAGATAGTTTCTTGGAGAAGAAATGAAGGGGAGAAACCATGTCGCCCTTTCATTGTTGCAACTCAGCCCCCACCGTGATGTCGCTGGCATCCGTAGTGATGAATAACTCGGCTAAGGGGTCAGGATGGGAGATTGTCACAGCATGAGCTAAAGAAATCTTCAGAGCCTTGAAGGCCTCTAGCACTGGAGCAGTCCAAGCAAGAGACAGGTTTGATACTGGAATTTTGTTTGCCTGATAGCGCGTCCGTCAGAGGTGCCTGAACAGTGGCAGTGGAAGATAGATGGCAGTGATAGTAATTGATAGTGCCGAGGAAATGTGTTGCTCTTTGTAAGTAGCTGGGGTGGCAGAGATGTGAGTCAGCGGAGATGGTGTAACCTAGGAAGGAGACTGACGCCTGGCGCAACTGAAACTTGTCTTTGTTGACGTCAACACCATTGGAGTTCAAGGTCTGGAGGACCATAGACACATGATTTTCATGTTCCTCCTCTGAGCTGCTGAAAATGAGAACATCATCCAGATAAGCAACGCAAAATGTGAACTGTTGCAAGATAGAGTCAATGAAACATTGCCACATTTGCGTCACGTTCTTTAGGCTGAACGGCAGTGTGATAATAGCCATCTTAGGAATATCATCCAGCGCCACAGGGATGTGGTGGTAGGCATGTTTACAGTCAATAACACTGAAAATTGTGGTGCCCGATAGCATATGAGAGAAGTCATTGATGTTCAGCACTGGGTAATTGTCCATGACGGTATGAGCATTTAAGCATCTGTAATCACTGCACATTTGAAAAGATCCATCGTGTTTGGGGACAAGGTGGATTGGTGAAGACCAGCTGCTGACTGAAGGTTGTGGAACACCTGCTGCCAAAAGTTCATTAATCTGCTGACGGGGCCACGTGCAACTTGATAGGGTTGAGGCGTCGGACCTTATGTCTAATAGGGGGGCCACTGTGTCATTCCATCAGTGATGGAAGAAACTGAGAACTGCACATGAGACTGGTTAACGTCCTGGCGCCAAGTCTTCAGACGATTAGGGCGCGACGAGGCATAGCCATTAATGCGAGTGGGGAAAGGTAGGATGAAAGTCACATGTCTTTTATGGGGGCGCAGTGTGCGCTTGTGTGGAGGAGGTGGGTGCATGTGTAGCACTGAGCGAAGGGGAACGGGTGGTGACTGTCTGCTGTTAACCTTGCGCTGGACTACCAGCTCACGCTAGAGCAGCACTGGCGTTGCACGTGGGAACACAATGGCTCGTGGGTCATGTAGCCAGAGAGTGAGAGAGGGGGAATGTTTATTGACACGCGCAGTAGCTGTCCAAGAGGTGGGCCCGGTCACTATATGCGAGTGACTGTCATTAGCAGCACTGTTTGAAACACATGGCACATATCACTGGATGAGGCAAGCACGGCGGGGTTGGGGGCTTGGAACATCACATACAAGTAAAGTTTGTGGACTAAGCTGGTGAGAGTTTGAGCTAGGCTCAGCTGAGCAATCTTGTTGAGGTGGTGGCGCTGTGGACTGCAGTTGCAGAAGCAAGGTACGAGCCGTGACGAGCTCACTGTAAGTGGATGTAATGCGTTGTTTCAGCTTATCATTGACCCGATGGAGTTGCATCACTGAGTCGTATTCTGACAGCAGGTCTATAACGCAGGTAACAATGTTGCCTACGATGGTGGAGCACTTGCGTATGATATCGTATGTTGTGGTGGAAACAGAACATTGGACATAGTTGCGGGTGCACAGTATGTGAGTGTTCATAGGATGGTGGAGCACTGAACCCTGTATGACATTCTGAGATAGTTCATAATGAGACAAAAAATCCATATCAAGGATTAGTTCATTGATGTCGGCAATGTAGAACGTCCACAGAAAACGTAGAGAAGGTAGATGGGGTCCCTGTAACCTTTACTGAACCTGAGGTAGGTAACATCAATGCATTGACAGCTTGTAGAAGTGACTTCATCTGTGAAGAAGTGGGTTCAGTCATCAAAGTAGGTATGCTTGACACGTCAGCACCAGTGTCAACCAGAAAAGCTAGACCTGACGCAATGTCAGTCACATAGAGATGACCACTTGGCCGGACAGAAGAGTGAATGGAGTGTAGTGTAAGAAGACACCTGTCAGGCTCCCTGCAGGACTTGGCATCTCTTAGTTCCTGCAGTCGGCGTTTGGGTGTTGGCATGGCAACCTGCACTTCTTGGCGTCATCGCCGAACACTTTGTGGTACCAGCAGAAAGGGTGAGCTGGGTGAGGAGGACTTGGAGACTGTGACAGTGGGGGTGGCTTGTCCTCGTTGATTTGTTCCGATAAATAGACTGGTACGTAAGGTGTGTGGGCAATCCTGGAATGCTTGGAGAGTGGAGAGAGTGAACCGACACTACCAGGAGAAGTAGACGAGCCCTGCCTCTGCCAGCCAAATGTCGGTATGTAGGGGCGGGTGTGCCGACAAACAGTGTGGAATGAACTAGCTGATGTTGCCGTAGCAGCGAATATAACTGATCAGTGATGTGTAGGGGGTAGCTGATGGACTTGAACGAGTGTGGTAACAGATGGATCTGTAGATCGGTAGGTAGTATGGAAGACCACACAGCCCATAGCATGGCATCAGGCATGGTATGCTCGTTCACGAGCTGTCGAAGGTGGTGCCGGAGTCGTGAACGGGTGCGTTCTCCCTGGTGCTCCTTGTACAGAATCTTGATTATTAACTCTTGTGATGAGCAGGCAAGTCGTTCCTTTATAATCTTCTTTTCAAACTCGTATTTTGGTGCAGGTGGCGGTGAAAGGAACAGGTCACAAATCAAATCCGAGTGGTTGTGAAGGTGTGTGACAAGGCAGAGAAACTTTGAGTTGTTGTCAGACACATGATGTAACTCGAATAGCTGCTCGTCAATGAGCATGAACCACAATGCTGGATTGTCCTCGTATAAGGGTGGTAGCTTTGGCAGGCAGTCAGGAGGGGGTGATGATGGTGGCTTCGGTGTCTCCTGGGATAGCAGGTGAACTGAGGTTAAGTCAGAGGCCGGCGCGGTAGGCCCAGATTTAAACTGAGCAAGTGAATCCGTAGTAGCAGCAGCTGGCATAGTTGACTGTGTGTCACGAAAACATGGCACGGCAGTCATGAACGGTACCGTGGAAATGGGTGGATGGACAGCACATGAGGGGGTCCAGAAACTGGACCATGAATGATGAGTGCTGGATGGAAATGACCTGCTTCCGGAGACCAGTGTGGCGAGAGACCAGCGTGGCAGACACAGGCAGTGCTATGGGAGCGGCAGGTGGTTGAGCGACTGGAAACGGATACCCCCGCAAGTGGGGAAGGGGCGGGGGGGAGGGGGTTTGAGAACGCCACTCACATGGAAACTATCTGATGCATAACATGCCTGTAATGCATGTGACAGGCCACTGAGGCGAGGTAAGGATTCCATGTTACGTGAAACATGTAAATTAGACACAACTGGAGCACCACATGCATGGAATAGATCCGGTGCGGTTTGTAGTAGTGGCAATGTTGCACACAGCCCTACAGTAGCTGATGTAGTATGCCGGTGGGTGGCTAAACATGTGTTCAATGGAGATCACTTTGTTCTTGAAACACTTGATTTGAAGTGACCCAATTCAAAATATTGTTCAGTTCACATTTTAACTGTCGATTGGTCATAATCCGGTGATGTGAATCCTGAGTCCATTATTTGCTCTAACAGCATAGTTGTCAACCATTGAAAATTAATGAGGTTAGCATATGTTGGTTGAGAATGCAAATCACTGTGTGTAAACGATGAATACGCCGTTGGCAAAGAAACGACAAAACTCGGTGAGTGGAGCTGTGCTTCCACACCTTCAAACAAGACATTGTTTGGTGTAGTCATTGCATAGTGCATATAACCTGTTGCATAAACACCAGCACGGAAGATGCGAAACACAAACAAACTGTGGGGGCTCGTATATATATTTACACTTGACACTGCGTCCATACAAAATGAAGTATAACAAAGAACTGACTACAGTAAAGTTAAGTTGGAGGCTCGACAGAGCACTTAGAGTTCTCAGATATTAAGTTTCATGGTTGATATGAACTATCGATGCCACACTGTGCTATAAATACAAAATCAAATAGAAGTAATATATGAGTAGGCCTAATAATGAATAAGAAAATGGGAATGCAGGAAGCTACTATGAACAGCATAGTAAACACATTATTGTAGCCAAGATAGACATGAAGCCCACACCCATCACAGTAGTACAAGTTTATATGCCAACTAGCTCTGTAGATAAAGAAGAGATTGAAGAAATGTATGATGAGACAAAAGAAATTATTCAGATAGGTAAAGGAGGTGAAAATTTAATAGCAATGGGTGACTGGAATTCAACAATAGGAAAAGGAAGAGAAGGAAAAATTGTATGTGAATATGAATTGGGGGAAATGAAGGAAAGAGAAAGCCACCTGGTAGAATTTTACACAGAGCACTATTTAATTATCACTAACACCTTGTTTAAGAATCATGGAGGAAAGTTGTATATGTGGTAGAGATCTGGAGACACTGGAAGGTTTTAGATTGATTATATAATATAAGAACTAGGGTTTAAATTGTAAGACATTTCCAGTGATGGACGTGGAGTCTGGCCACAGTTTTTTGGTTATGAACTGTAGATTAAAAATGGAGAAACTGCAAAAATGTAGGAAATTGAGGAAATGGGACCTGGATAAGCTGAAAGAACCAGACATTGAAAGTTTCAGAGGAATCATTGGGCAATGACTGACTACAACAGTGGAAAGGAATACAGTAGAAGACAAATGGATAACTTTGAGAGATGAAATAGTGAAGGCAACTGAGAATCAAATAGGTAAAACAACAAGGCCAAGTAGGAATCCTTGCATGACACAGGAGATATTGAAGTTAATTGATTAAAGGAGAAAATATAATAATGAAGTAAATGAGACAGGCAAAAAGGAATACAAATGTCAAAAAAATGAGATTGACAGGAAGTGCAAAATGGCTAAGCAGGCATGTAGGCAATACTACAGAAACAGAAGAGGATGTAGATGAAGATGAGGTTGGAGACATGATACTGCAAGAAGAATTTGAGAGAGCACTGAAAGATCTAAGTTGAAGCAAGGTCCCAGGAGTAGACAATGTTCCATCAGAACTACTGATAGGCTTGGGTAAACCAACCATGACAAAATTCTTCTATTTGGTGTGCAAGATGTATGAGGCAGGCAAAATACCTTCAGACTTCAAGAAGAATACAACATTTCCAATTCTAAGGAAAGCAGGTGCTGATAGGTGTGAATATTACAGAACTGTCAGTTTAATAAGTCATGGTTGCAAAACACTATCATGAATTCTGTATAGAAGAATGGAAGAACTGCCAGAAGCCAACCTCATGGAAGATCAGTTTGGATTCTGAAGAAATGTAGTTAGCATGCAAGGCAATACTGACCCTATGATTTCTCTTATGAGATGGTTTAAGGGAAAGCAAACGTACATTTATAGTGTTTATAGACTTGGAGAAAGATTGTGCCAATGTTGATTGGTCGACTTTCTTGGAATTCTGAAGGGAGCAGGGCTAGATACAGGGAGCAAAATGCAATTTACAACTTGTGCAGAAAAAAAGATGGCCATTATAAGGGTGGAGGGGCATGCAAAAGAAGTGGTGGTTGAGACAGGTTTGTAGCCTATCCATGATGAAAGGAAACCAAAGAAAAATTTGGAGGAGGAATTAAAGTCCAGGGAGAAGAAGTAAAAACTTAGAGGTTTGTCAATGACATTGTAATTCCCTCAGAGAGAGCAAAGGACTTGGAAGAGCAGTTGAAAGGAATGGACAGTGTCATGAAAGGAGGATATCAGATGAACATCAACAAAAGCAAAACAAGGAGAATGGAATGTTGTTCAATTAAATCAGGTAATGCTGAGGTATAATTAGATAAGGAAACGAGACACTCAAAGTAGTAGATGAGTTTTGCTATTTGGCCAGCAAAACAACTAATGATAGCCAAAGTAGAGAGGATACAAAATATAGATTGGCAACAGCAAGAAAAGTGTTTCTGAAGAAGAGAAATTTGTTAACATTGAATATAGACTTAGCGGGTAGAAAGTCTTTTCTGAAGTTATCTGTATGGAGTGTAGCCATGTATGAAAGTGAAACATGAATGATGAACAGTTTAGACAAGAAAAGAATAGAAGATTTTGCAATGTGGGGCTACAGAAGAATGCTGAAGATTAAATGGGTAGATTGCGTGACTAATGAGGAGGCACTGAATAAAACAAGGGAGAAATGATATTTTCCAAGACATCAAGGGATTACCAATTTAGTACTGGAGGGAAATCTGTGGGTGTAAAAATTGTAGATGGAGGCCAAGAGATGAATACGGTAAGCTGATTCAAAAGAATGTAGGTTGCAGTAGTTACTCAGAGGTGAAGAACCTTGCACAGGATAGAATAGCATGGAGGGCTACATCAAGAAAGAAAGAAAAATGGTCAGAAGTGTACAAAATGAATGACATGAATGAAAAATTCAACACTTTCATTGATACATTATCCCATTTCTTTGAAATTTCATTCCCACTAAAAACAACCATACGGGGGAACTCTAGAACAAACAGCTGGATCACAAAGGGAGTAAGGGTTTCATGCCAGAAGAAAAGACTATTTCATGAAATATGTAACTCAAAAAATTCCTCACCTGAAGTGTGCACATACTATAAAAAAATACTCCAAAATATTAAGAAAAGTAGTAAAGGCAGCAAAAATAATGTATAATGATGAATACATTTATAATTCAGCTAATAAATCTAAGGCTATGTGGAGTGTTATAAAAAAGGAATGAGGAGAATAAAGACAATCTTGAAAAAATATACAGGGTGTTTCAAAAATGACCGGTATATTTGAAACAGCAATAAAAACTAAATGAGCAGCGATAGAAATACACCGTTTGTTGCAATATGCCTGGGACAACAGTACATTTTCAGGCAGACAAACTTTCGAAATTACAGTAGTTACAATTTTCAACAACAGATGGCGCTGCAGTCTGGGAAACTCTATAGTACGATATTTTCCACATATCCACCATGCGTAGCAATAATATGGCGTAGTCTCTGAATGAAATTACCCGAAACCTTTGACAACATGTCTGGCAGAATGGCTTCACATGCAGATGAGATGTACTGCTTCAGCTGTTCAATTGTTTCTGGATTCTGGCGGTACACCTGGTCTTTCAAGTGTCCCCACAGAAAGAAGTCACAGGGGTTCATGTCT
This sequence comes from Schistocerca cancellata, assembly GCF_023864275.1. Taxonomy (NCBI): domain Eukaryota; kingdom Metazoa; phylum Arthropoda; class Insecta; order Orthoptera; family Acrididae; genus Schistocerca; species Schistocerca cancellata. The sequence continues at coordinate 1,136,378,121 of NC_064626.1, read as the reverse complement.
GGCGAATAGGGAGGCCAAACCACGCCACCTCCTGTATGTTTCGGATAGCCCAAAGCAATCACACGATCATCGAAATATTCATTCAGGAAATTAAAGACATCGGCCGTGCGATGTGGCCGGGCACCATCTTGCATAAACCACGAGGTGTTCGCAGTGTCGTCTAAGGCAGTTTGTACCGCCACAAATTCACGGAGAATGTCCAGACAGCGTGATGCAGTTATCGTTTCGGATCTGAAAAATGGGCCAATGATTCCTTTGAAAGAAATGGCGGCCCAGACCAGTACTTTTTGAGGATGCACGGACGATGGGACTGCAACATGGGGCTTTTCGGTTCCCCATATGCGCCAGTTCTGTTTATTGATGAAGCCGTCCAGGTAAAAATAAGCTTCGTCAGTAAACCAAATGCTGCCCACATGCATATCGCCGTCATCAATCCTGTGCACTATATCGTTAGCGAATGTCTCTCGTGCAGCAATGGTAGTGGCGCTGAGGGGTTGCCGCGTTTGAATTTTGTATGGATAGAGGTGTAAACTCTGGCGCATGAGACGATACGTGGACGTTGGCGTCATTTGGACTGCAGCTGCAACACGGCGAACGGAAACCCGAGGCCGCTGTTGGATCACCTGCTGCACTAGCTGCGCGTTGCCCTCTGTGGTTGCTGTACGCGGTTGCCCTACCTTTCCAGCACGTTCATCCGTCACGTTCCCAGTCCGTTGAAATTTTTCGAACAGATCCTTTATTGTATCGCTTTTCGGTCCTTTGGCTACATTAAACCTCCGTTGAAAACTTCGTCTTGTTGCAACAACACTGTGTTCTAGGCGGTGGAATTCCAACACCATAAAAATCCTCTGTTCTAAGGAATAAACCATGTTGTCTACAGCACACTTGCATGTTGTGAACAGCACACGCTTACAGCAGAAAGACAACGTACAGAATGGCGCACCCACAGACTGCGTTGTCTTCTATATCTTTCACATCACTTGCAGCGCCATCTGTTGTTGAAAATTGTAACTACTGTAATTTCGAAAGTTTTTCCGCCTGAAAATGTACTGTTGTCCCAAGCATATTGCAACAAATGGTGTATTTCTATTGCTGCTCATTTAGTTTTTATTGCCGTTTCAAATATACCGGTCATTTTTGAAACACCCTGTAGCACTATCACATAAAAATAAATAAGTAACAAACGCCTTAGAAGTAGCCAACACATTTAACAACTTTTTCATGGATGTTGCTGATAATATGTTACAATCAAACTTTAAGAACACCCAGGCAAATGAATATAAAATAAGTGCATGTAGAGGATCAATGTACATCAGTTGTCTTTCAGAAGATGAAGTAGCTGAAGCAATAAAAGGACTAAAAAATTCCAATTCTGCAGGCACTGATGGTATACCTGCAACAATATTAAAGAAGATGCATTAAACCTAATTGAAATACCCTCACTTCAGGCAGGCACTTTCCCTGATGTACTGAAAACATCAAAAGTTATTCCTGTATATAAAAAAGGTGAAAGATAATGTAAATAACTTCAGAGCCATCACAAATTCCTCCTGCATCTCTAAAGTATTAGAAAAAGTTATCTATGACAAACTTATGAAATTTATAAATAAAAATAGCATCCTATGTAATGAATAAATGGACTCAGAAATCAGAGGTCAACAACAACTGCTATTTGCTAGTGCATCAATTCCATCCTAAATCTGATGGACAAAGAACAGGAATTGATAGGAGTATTGATTGACTTGTCAAAAGCTTTTGACATGGTGGATCTTAAAATTCTTCTATCAAAGTTTGAAATATATGGTGTTCGAGGTCTGTTCAACAAATGGATGAGTTCCTTCATAATCGCAAGCAGACAGTGTGCAAAAAGCGCACAAATATTGAACTAAAAACTGTATCCGAACACTTCTCTGACTACAAACAAACTAAATGTGGTGTACCCCAAGGCTCAGCAATGGGGCCCCTTCTGTTCCTTCTGTACATAAATGATCTAAACTCAAATGTTGATGCACATATTTGCAAATGACACCACAATTCTACTACAAGGAGACAGTAATGAACAGTTACAGCAGACAGTAAACGTGGTCACAAACAACTTAACAGCTGGGCACAGAATAATTAGCTTGTAAGCAACAGTAATATAACCATTGCACTAAAATTGCACAATGCTCCTAACAAGGACATGTTTGTCCCATCAGTCTCTATCAATGACGAACCAGTTGGTAACCGTACTGAAACCAAATTCTTAGGACTTTTGCTGCAGAGCAACATCAGATGAAATAAGCATATTGAATATTTCCATACAGAACTAAGCAAAACATATTACCTTCTTTGATCATTAAAATCATGCTGTAATGAGAAAACAGTAATGATTGCATATCATACCCACTTTTATTCTTGTCTTAGATATGGGGTCACCTTCTGGGGAGACTCTAAAACAGCTTATAGCACTTTTAAACTACAAAAAAGGGCCATTAGAATCTTGTTTGGGTACAAGCCTAGAAACTCTTGTAAACCTCTGTTTAAGAAATCTGTTATTCCTCCATTACCATGTCTATACATTATGGAAACCCTATTATTCTTTAAAATAAATGTAATAGGTAAGGCCTGCCAAAAAAAACCTGTTATATACATGATCACTTTACTAGACAAAACAGTAACTTACATATAACTCAGATCAGCACAGTTCTGTGCCAAAAAGGTACTTTTCACATGGGAGTTAAGCTTTATAACAAACTTCCTGAAAACATAAAAGCTATTACTGAGGTCAATACCTTTGGAAAATCTCTTAAGTCGTATTTACACCATCACTGCTTTTTCTCCATTGAAGAATATTTAAATTTATGAAGTGTGTTATATAAATACTTATGTATAAAGTGTATTATTGTAACCTTAAACATGTATGACTTTCAATTGTATATTTATAACTTGACTTGTCCAATGTGTTATGCATAAACTGCTTTGTAGACAACAGGACCAATAAATACACATATAAATAAAAGCAGTCTTTGGACTGAAGGCAACAACAACAACAATAACAACAACAACATATCCTGATTAATGCTATTCCCACTTATGCCATCTAAATTCAGTGTAAGACATTAGTAAAAAAAAGCTGCTACTTATGAAAAAGATGATGCCTCCTCAGTTGTATTATAGAGCTATTGCTTATCTACTATTAATATCATAATGTTTATGTGATTACAGTAATATTTTTCAAACAAAATATCTTTCTACATCGTTAGATGCTGAATGTTATTTCTGCTGCATTATCACTTGTCATACAGCTTTGCAACAAACACCGCTACTTGGCATGTAGCTAACAGAACATTTCAATGACTGTCTCTCAATATTCAGATAATCAGCAGAAAGGTTTACTAATGAGGTATGATTTTAGGTTTATTTTGAATTGGTAGGGATTCCCATTTTCTTGTTTAACATTGGATGGGAGCTGGTTGAATAAGTCCATTCAGAACCCTGTAGAAGTAGGCAAAGTATACATGAAAATTATTTCAGAGACTTGTACTATGACTGTGTATATCACAGTTCAGTTGAAAATGGTTTTTATTATCAGCAACAAAAACCATTTACCAGTAAATTGGGAAGTCAGTGTAAGAATTCTAAGATCCTTAAAAAGGCTTGTACAAGATTCAAAGTTAGCTGCTTTACACAATATTATTACTACACACTTCCGCTGAACAAACTCTTCATTTACTCTATGTGCACTCCCTCAGATGATAATTGTGAGACAACAGGGACTGAAAATATTTAAAATTATTCCATGCTCTTGTCTTCAGATTAACAGAATGGCAGATGCTTTATGGGCATAACATGCTGAAATGAACTTCTTCACTAGTTTACTCTGTTTTGACTCAATTTTAACTTGTTATCTGACTGAACCCCAAGGAATTTTACACACACTGTGCTTCTTTCAGTACATGACTTTTAATTTCTACTTCTGGTGCTAAAAAGTCATCATTGTTTATCTGTAATTATATATAAAAATCTACTCACCAAGAGGTGGCAGTAGAACACACTTATTTTTTAAAAAAGTATTACAGTTTGATGCAAGGTTTCAGAGCCAGTGGCTTCTTCTTCTGGCAGAAGGTTTGAAAGGACAGAAGAGGGGTGAACTGTTTGCTGTGTCCCAGTTGTAGGCCTGTTTAGCTGTCATAAGAGCTGTGTTTGCTAGGGTTGAATCTGGATCCTTGGTTAGTATGCAAGTGTCATTAACAAACATTACCATTTTTGAATTGCTCTTTAAAGTCACTGGAAGATTGTTTATTTAGGTTAGAAACAGGAGTTGACTCAGACCATTTATTGATTGACATCTCTGTCACTGAGTGTCAGTAATGAGGCTTGTGGCTAACAATCTTGTGACAGCGAATAAAATATGAGTAATATTTAAAGCACTGAACTTCCATTTAGGCAGAGTAAGAATCAAATTCACATTCGGTCACCCAAATTTAGATGTGTGATGGGTTCCCTAAGTTGTACATGGTAAATGCCAGTACAGTTTCTTTGAAAAGAATAATCCCAATTTCCTTTTCTGTTCTTGTCTAATCCAAGCTTTTGTTCCACCTTTAGTAGCTTCATCATCAGTGGTATTTTAACGATAAATTTCCTTCTATCCTGACAGTCCTCTGGTCTATGTTGCCAGCCTTCCTACACCAGAGGCATAATTTTTCCTTCATATAGCTTTCAGTTGTTCTTGTAAGATGGAGAAGTCTTTGTCAGGACAGTAAGTAGAACCTTTGTTATTGATGTGACAACTTTAGAAATAGAGCCTCTAAACATATGTTTAGTAAAATCAAAATGAAATGTTATCTGAAGGCATGGTCCAGCACTTGGACCACTGCAGTAACCCTTCACTCTGGGTAAGCACTGACACCAGTAATGGCCAAATTAAATGGCTACCTTCCTGAGCAACTTGATTGTTTATCCAGAGGCAGATGGTAGTAGGCATCATAAAGGTCAATTCCTGTAAGTCAGTTAGCCATGACTAATACAAATGAGCTCATAATTTCTGCTTTTAATTAACCACTGAGTGAACTGCCACCACACAAGTGGCACAAAGTGTAACGGACGTCTAGCAGCGAGTGAAATGTGCCATGCAAATCGTGAAATCATAGTACTCGAATCACTACAGAAAAAACTGAAAGCCACAAGAGAACATGCTCTGTTGTTGGAAAACATTATTAAAAGCCTATCTGACCCATCACATAAGGAACTCGGTGAACTTCAGGAGTAAAGTGAACCAAAGAAATGTGCAAAACCTAACTTTCTTTCCAGTGAGTTAAAAGTTCCGTTAAGAAATTGATTTCAACATCTCATTGCGTATTGTGAACTTAAAAATGTGGATATAAGCAACTCACACCAAGACTACGAATCGGAATCAGCGGGCAGGATATTTACAAAACATAATAAGTCAGTAAAACGTAACTGTCTCGATGTTGCAAACAAAGTGACTCCTAAAAACTTTGGTGGGCCTACAGTTTGGCTTGCTGACAGCCACGGAAGAGGAATTGCAGGAATTCTTCATTTCCAGCAGGAAATATTACAAGTGTTGTGAAACCTGGAGCAGGCCTAAAAGAAGTTTTGAAAGACTATAAAAACAATAATTACATGACACAAAGTGAATGCATTGTAATATTGGGCGGCACAAACAGTGTGTATAAGAATGAACTAATAGTAGTAAACAGAGTGCTAAGAGATGGACTGTGTACAACAGAGGATCAAAAAGTTATTGTTGTAGGCATACCACACAGACATGACCTTTCTGAATCTTCTTGTGTGAACAGAGAAATCCAAAAAGCAAACAGGGTGTATAAAAAGATCTGCAAGACCACTTAAAATGCTTTTTTCCTCAGTATTGACGATCTTGAAAGACAGCACTTCACAACACATGGAATGCATTTAAATAAATGGGGCCAATCATTGCTTAGTCAAAAGATCAAAATGTTAGTGAATAGTGTTTCTCCCAGATGTAAAAAAAGTGATCCTATTCCACTACCACTGGTAAAGGACACCTGCAAAGTATCTTCCCTACCATATACTCCAGTTGCAGCAGTAACACAACATGAGATATCACTGAGTACAAAAGAATGTGTTGGGAGAGAAGAAGCTGAAACTACAGTTACAACAGGTGATCCAGCTGTCCATTCTACAGCAACATTTGAACTACCTACAGTGGAAACCAAGCCACTTAGATCATGTCATGAACAGGAAGAAGAGAAGAGACCTCCAAGAGTAGAAGCAGTATCAGGTGTAGCGGGCAAACAGAAAACTGTACCTCCATTATGTCTAAATGATGTTTTAGTAGAAGGTAGCAAGGGAAAGAAGCCCATAAGACTGGACCTGCTGTTACATGTACTTACAGATACTAGATGATATTGTGATAGATGGAGATGTGAATACTGATTTTGATGTTACAACACAAAAATGTACTGTCACTGAACTCCAAAACCTACTAAGACAGTGCAACTTACTTTCAGTCAATAACAAGCCTACAAGAGGACATGCATGTCTTGACAATATTTTTGTAAATTTTAAAACAACAGATGAATCATGTTGTGTGACAGTATTTCCATATTCTGATCATGATTCAGTATCTTTAAATTATACAAGTAGGTTCCCTCTTGATAAGAGTAATGTAAATAATCCTGTCCCAGATGTTGTGGTCACTAGACCAGTCACAGATCTGAAAATTGACGGGTTTCGTATGTCCCTTTCTAACAGAGATCAGTTTGGCCTGTGTTATGATGACACACATTATACTCTAAGCAATTATCTACCATCAAAGGTACTATTTGATAGGTTTCTTAAAGCATTTTTGGGACAATTTAATGACTGCATTCCCATAAAGATATGCAAAGTAACTAACAGAGTCCTAAAACCAAAAGTTCCAAATAGACAAAATACATGGTATACAAAACAGCTGTCTACTATGAAAACTCAAGTTATGTTGTTGTACAATATTTATAGAAATCTGAAAACCAACCATGCTAAATTAGCCTATGTTAGATCTAGGAATGAATACAAAAAAGCAATTGTGGAAGCCAAACAAGCACACAATCTCAGAAGTATTGAGAAATCCACCAATAAGTGCAAAGCAGCATGGACACTAATAAATAGTGTCGCCAAAGATAAAAGAAGTGACAAAATTAGTATCTCTCCCAAGGAATTTAATGACTTTTTTATTAAATCAGTTGAGGAAGTAGGAAGTGCTATAATTAAACCTGAAATTAGCTCATCACAGTTACTGTCAAAAAATGTTGCTAGGTCATCAACAAACGCAAGTACTTTCTCTGAGGTCTCACCTGGTTTTGTGTTAAGAATAGTGAAGCAGTTAAAATCATCAGACAGTGTAGACATATATGGCCTGTCTTGTAACATGCTGAAGAAAGTAATAGACTGTATAGTTTACCCCCTAACATATTGTATAAACAAGTGTATACTGGAGGGTTTTTTCCCTGATGAGCTTAAACTGTCTAGGGTAGTTCCAGTACATAAAAAAGAAGATAAAAATTCTGTCCCAAGTTATAGGCCAATATCCATAGTCCCAGTTTTTTCAAAAGTTCTAGAATGCATAATTTACCAACAATTATCTGTTTACTTTGATAACATAGGATTAATAAGTGGATCACAGTACAGCTTTAGGAAAAACCTGTCAACCATTGATGCCATAGACAATGTTGTAAAATACATCCATCAAGTATTTGAAGATAAATGCTTTGCTCAAGTGACTTTTTGTGACCTAAGCAAAGGCTTTGCTGTGTAGGCCATACACTACTACTCGAAAAAATGGACTTTTATGGTGTTAAAGGTAACAGCCTTAAGCTATTAAGATCATATTTACAAAACCGTAAGCAAGCCATCTGTGTTGGGAAAGAAATGTCCAGTATAGACCAAGTTAAGGTAGGTGTTCTGCAGGGATCTGTGCTGGGCCCTTTCCTGTTCCTAATAATGATAAATGACCTGCCATCATTTATTAAATCCAGAACAGTACTCTATGCTGATGATACAACGTTTCTGAACAGCAGTAATGATCTTAATAGCCTTAAAACATTTGTTACAGAGACAATTTAGCAAGCTTCAGTCTGGTTTAAGGCAAATGGGTTCTTGCTTAATGAAAGAAAAACCCAGCAGATGGTAATTAGTTTAAAAGACAAGTTTCCATCAGATGATCCTAGTTGTGTTAAATTTTTGGGGGTATATTTGGATGATAAACTCCCTTGGAATCCACATATTAAGTATATTAGTGGTAAATTGTCTAGGGTAATATATTTGTGAAGGTGATTAATGCCCTGTGTACCTAGAAATTATGCTAGAGTATCTTACTACTCATTTTTCCAAAGCATCATATCCTATGGTATTATTTTATGGGGAAACTCCACTTGTGTGCATGATATACTATCGCTGCAAAAGAAAGCTATTTGGATAATGACAGGCTCACCATACAAGGCTCATTGTAAACCTTTGTTTACTCAACAAAAAATCATGACAGTAATAAACCTATATATTTATTATGTTTTAATCTACATGAAAAAGAACTTACCTAAAGTAAAATGCAGGGCAGATATACATTGTTACAGCACAGGGACAAACAGCTGTATCTATATGCCCTACCACAGACTGTCAAAATCAGTTAACAGTTATGAACTTATGGGCCACAAATTATTTAACAAACTTCCACAAGCTATACAAAATTTACCAGAGCAACAATAAAAACAAACCCTTTATGACTGGTTAGTTTTAAACCCATTCTACAATATAAAGGATTTCATGACCTGTGATATTAAACTGTAACATTAATAACAATTCTGTTCTTATATAGCATGTACTGTATTGTATTATGTGTATGACTTTGTCAATTGCTGCAATGGCTTGTTGTTGTTGTGGTCTTCAGTCCTGAGATTGGTTTAATGCAGCTCTCCATGCTACTCTATCCTGTGCAAGCTTCTTCATCTCCCAGTACCTACTGCAGCTTACATAATTTTGAATCTGCTTAGTGTATTCATCTCTGGGACTCCCTCTATGATTTTTACCCTCCACACTGCCCTCCAGTACCAAATTGGTGATCCCTTGATGCCTCAGAACATGTCCTACCAACCAATCCCTTCTTCTAGTCAAGTTGTGCCACAAACTTCTTTTCTCCCCAATTCTATTCAATACCTCCTCATCACTTATGCGATCTATCCATCTAATCTTCAGCATTCTTCTGTAGCGCCACATTTCGAAATCTTCTATTCTCTTCTTGTCTAAACTATTTATAGTCCATGTTTCACTTCCATACATGGCTACACTCCATAAAAATACTTTCAGAAACAATACTCGATGTTAACAGATTTCTCTTCTTCAGAAACGCTTTCCTTGCCGTTGCCTGTCTACATTTTATATCTTCTCTACTTCGACCATCATCAGTTATTTTGCTCCCCAAATAGCAAAACTCCTTTACTACTTTAAGTGTCTCATTTCCTAATCTAATTCCCTCAGCGTCACCCGACTTAATTCGACTACATTCCATTATCCTCGTTTTGCTTTTGTTGATGTTCATCTTATATCCTCCTTTCAAGACACTGTCCATTCCGTTCAACTGCTCTTCCAAGTCCTTTGCTGTCTCTGACAGAATTACAATGTCATCGGCAAACCTTGAAGTTTTTATTTCTTCTCCATGGATTTTAATACCTACTCCGAACTTTTCTTTTGTTTCCTCTACTGCTTGCTCAACATACAGATTGAATAGCATTGGGGAGAGGCTACATTAACGTTATCATAATAGGCAGAGAGCATATCTTACATTTCCTCAAATGCCAAAAATTGTCACCTAGAAATTAACTTGACATAAAACACCCAGTATAAATTGGAAATTATGAGAAATGTGCTTCCTGAGAAGTTATCTTGAATGCTTGGAATTAATGCTGATGTCTTTATAAATAAATATAGTACTAGTTTTCCAATGTTTTAATCATTAAAGTTAAACTGGGACAGTTGCTCTTGTTGCTTTTCACCAACCATACAGACTTTCTTGTTTCTCATCATCCCTGTAGATGTGGAGCTTCAGACCATAGTAAACTCGTACATGAAGTGAACAAGTATGAACACCACTGAAGCACAGACAGAATATCTGCAGAGCACTCCTTAAGTAATAACCAGTAAATGTAAGCAGACACAAGACTGTTCATCAGAAGTGGCTGTTATACAGGTAAGGCCTTGTGCCTTTATCCATGACTCAGCACATCAGCCATTGCAGAAGCATTGCAAGCCAATGGTAAAGATCACTGAATAGGCTACATGGATTCATTACTGAATATTGCAATTCATATTGCTATGAATAAATCTAACAAGGTTTATCACCATCAAACAGCTTTCTCAAACTCTCTAATGAGAAGAGAGCACCACAGCACATCTGCTCCCAAAGACCTATTCCAAAAAACTTCTTGACCTTCTACTTAAGACTGCTCTCTTCAAAAATACGCACTCCCCAGATTGCAGCTGTCTGCTCCTATTTGTCTGTGTTACTCCATCTCTTCCAGTGGCTTCTTATGCCATGATTGCAAAATCACATACTTATGTGTACATTTAATACTGAAGATCATATGATTCAAATGAAGTACCTCAGTGCACTGAATATTTTGGTGCCACACACTATGTGTCTTTGGGTGAGAAATAAACAGAATTTTAATAAAAGTTAATCTAAGTAATCACATTTCATTTAAAATCTAAAGTATATTGCTTGAGCTTATTGTATGGTCACTGTCAACTATCTAATGAAATATTAAAATTTTTATTTAATGTCACAAGGTCATCATTTGTGATTGATTTCAGAGCTTTGGACTACAGCCTGAATTAATTGTGAAAATGCTGTTTACACTAATTATTGATGTATCTAATTGCTAATCATTTCAACAATACTCTGGACTACCCCTCCAAAAAGTTCTAAGACTGATTTACTGATTTTATTTGTGGTATGTAAGTGGCAAGTAACTACAGTGGCTATTTGAACTAACAACTGTAAACAATAAATGTGCATTTGACCAGGCAGTTGTGAGCAGGAAGTGTTAAGTAGTACATGTGCAGCTGTAGAGTGTCAACAGTGTTGTATACAAATTGCAATGGAGCAACAGCTCTAAATCAAGCATTCAATGAATGGTTTGGAGAAGAGAAAATGTCTACAAAGTTGTGCCATGTGCATTGACTCCCAAACAAAAGCAACAATATGTGTATACCTGTCACAACTTGATTGAAATGCAAAACATGAACAGTCCTTTTCCAGAAATAAATATCACAGGTGATGAGACTTGGTGTTGTCAATATGAACCTGCCACAAAATGACAAAGTGCAGAAATTCATGAGTGGTCAACTCTCAGACAAGATAACTGACATTCAATCTAATGTGACTTGCTAATCAGACATCATCCCAAAGAAGGATTTTTCTGACAGTTTCACATGGCTGTATGAATGTCCTGTACATTGTACTCAAATGGGAGGTGATTATAGATTGCACATTTTAACTTGACACCTCTCAGTGGAAGTTGGCTGAGTTAGTGCCACTTCATAAAGTTTACTCTCTTCGCCAGCGTTAACTGTCTAAAAGTATAGGGTGCCATACCAATAAGTAGTCATTGGGAATCTAGTGTCGAGTCGTGTGGCATTGTGCATAGTGATTGTTAATATTATTTACATGAATGAGAAAAGAAGCTGTAGCTGGTCCTTTTAGCAGCTCACCATCCTTTTTTGTTTCACTTCTACACTGTATTAATCAATTACATGTTTGTTTCTGTCATAAGCTATGAATTGGATACTCTAGCAGAAGGAGGTGTGGCTTGTCACTGCAGCCAGTGTGCTATGGGCTAAGTGCAAGCTTTTGTTCCTTGCATCCCCTACTGAGGGCTCGAGTTAAAGTGTGCAGCCAGTATGTAGAACATAAGAAGCAATAAAACCATTACCTTAACTTTTCTCTATTTTTTTATTACTCCAGTTTCTAAACTTTTTGGCCTGACGGGATATGTTAAGTCATTTTATCTTAATGTTGTGTAACTACTTTTATTTGTAGTAGTCTAGCAACCATGTGTGTGCAGTATGATAGCGTGATGTCATATATTCTGAGATTGAGTGGTGTCAGGATATCTTGCATCTATTCAGTATGTGTTTAAATGTCTAACATTGTGTAATAAATGCTGCCCAATGACATTTCAACCATGTTGTTGTAGTTGGTGTTCACTCACAGTGGAATAAAGTCCAATTCATGCACCACTCTTCAATGAAAAGTGACCAGCAATCATGGTGTGCTTGGTACAATGTAGTCTTGTATGCAACTTGTGGATAACATTTTTGGTTATCATGTGGATAACATTTTTGGTTATCATCCGATTTACTGCAGGTGTCCTTATCATGTTTCATTACACAATGTACATACAAATGTTAAAAATAACACAAATTTCAATTAAATTGGTTGCAGAGTTCAGAGTATTTAGATTACAGATAATGTCTTGGTCTTGTTGCACTCATCCCAATGATATGGTGAAATCAGTGTGCTAGTTTTATTTGTATTTTAAGCAGTGCATCCCATAATTCATATCTTTTGCATATAGGTGTAATTTTGTAACTCTTGACCAGCACCATTTGCTGTAGAATTGGTTCATATTAGTGTTCATTTCTGGGAGTATCTAATATGTTAACCATTGCTCTCCAATTCCAAATGCACCTTCCCAATCCAACAGTTATTGTCCTAGATAGGATGTATCTCATTCATGCTGACTGGCAATTGCTTAATCAGGAAAAGCTATCAGAGTCTTGTCAGCACTGACACTTCATTGTAATGTCATAATACAAGTCACACATTTCTTACTTGGCAATTTTATAATGATGTCTTGACACCTGGTCTCCAGTTTAACAAGGTGCACAGTCATTCACATACATCAGCACACCATACTTTGTTGCAGTCATTAGCATTATTCAAATTTCCTGATCTGGCAACCAGTATTGTATGTACTCATTTGAGTAGTAAAATGTCACTAAAGTTTATACCCTTACAGTATATATATCTTTGATTTTTTTTTTCATGTCCCTAAGATTCTCCTTCATGATGACAACATGTGAGTAAATGGATGTGATTCTATTATTTACTTATATATCTCCATATTGTAGGCCTTGGAAGTGCTACTGGATGCTGGTGCTGATCCAAATATTGTAGATGAATGTGGAGTATCACTGCTCAACATTGTGTCAAGTAGACCTGCGAATACCAAGGTACTGTAATTACATAACAGAAAAAAATGTTTGTTAATTGTTTAATTATATCAGATATATGATATGGAATTTATTAAATCCCTACATATGACACACATTTCAAGAACACTAAAATAAAATCATTACTTTGAAGTGTTAGCAATACAGACACAAATTTTAAAAAATGGCATAAATGCTGGCACGCATTGCATAACTAGGAATTCCACTACCTGGCACAGAGAGGAAACTCTCACTGTCAATTGAACTATTCTCCTGTTAATCAGGAGGTCGTACATATCTCTCAGTGAAAGAAAGCATATAAAAATATGATGCAACAAGATGAAGCATGAATTACTGTCCACAGCTAATTTTTCTATTGAATGTTTATAAGGTTGTTGAATCAGAGGTAATATAATTGCATGAAAGTAAAAGTATTAACTATTCATTTCATTTCATTATGCACATGAAATGTGAACACAACACAAAGCCACATGCAGTTATAAAGAATATATAACACACATTCAAATAACTAATAAAATAGAATTAGAATGAAACACTAGTTACAGCACACATTAATAAAAATGGTATAAATGCTAGCATTCAAAACTAGAAATTCCTCTACATGGGAAAGAGAGAAAATGCTCAGTGGAAGTAGCACTAGCTTTCTGTTAAGTGGGAAAGTTATGTCATACAAATATTTGATGAAAGGAATCAAACAATGGAAAATCCAGGATGGAACATAACAGTACTATGAAAAGGAAAGTTGCTACTCATCGTATAGTGGAGATGCTAAGTCGTAGATAGGCACAACAAAAAGACTGTCACAAATAAGGTTTTGGCCAACAAAACCTTCGTTTAAAATAGACAACACGCATGTGCACACACACACACACACACACACACACACACACACACACACACACACACACACACACACACACACACACTCTGCCAGAGAGACTGCAGTCACCTGTGTGTGTTTGTGTGTGTGTGTGTGTGTGTGTGTGTGTGTGTGTGTGTGTGTGGCAGTCATCTATTTTTGACAAAGTACTTGTTGGCTGAAACATTATTTGTGACAACCTTCTACCTACTTCCTAAAATTCGCAAACCCAATCATCCTGGCCACCCCATTGTAGCTGGTTACCAAGCCCCCACAGAACGTATCTCTGCCTACGTAGATCAACACCTTCAACCCATTACATGCAGTCTCCCATCCATCATCAAAGACACCAACCACTTTCTCGAATGCCTGGAATCCTTACCCAATCTGTTACCCCTGGAAACCATCCTTGTAACCATTGATGCCACTTCCTTATACACAAATATCCTGCACGTCCAGAGCCTCACTGCAGTGGAGGACTTCCTTTCACGCCGATCTCCTGCCACCCTACCTAAAACCTCTTTCCTCATTACCTCATCCAGCTTCATCCTAACTCACAACTTCTTCACTGTCAAAGGCCATACATTCAATTAAAGGGAACAGCCATGGGTACCAGGACGGGGCCCCTCGTAGCCAGCCTATTTATGGGTTGCTTAGAGGAAGCCTTCTTGGTCACCCAAGCCTGCCAAGCCAAAGTTTGGTACAGATTTATTGATGACATCTTCATGATCTGGACTCACAATGAAGAAGAACTCCAGAACTTCCCCTCCAACCTCAACTCCTTTGGTTCCATCAGATTCACCTGGTCCTACTCCAAATCCCATGCCACTTTCTTCGATGTTGACCTCCATCTGTCCAATGGCCAGCTTCACAGATCCGTCCACATCAAACATACCAACAAGCAACAGTACCCCCATTGTGACAGCTGCCACCCATTCCATATCAAACGGTCCCTTCCCTACAGCCTAGGTCTTCGTGGCAAACGAATCTGCTCCAGTCCTGAATCCCTGAACCATTACACCATCAACCTGAAAACAGCTATCGTATCCCGCAACTACCCTGCCAACCTGGTACAGAAGCAAATAACCAGAGCCACTTCCTCATCCCCCCACCCCAGAACCTCCCACAGAAGAACCCCGAAAGTGCCCCACTTGTGACTAGATACTTTCTGGGACTGGATCAGACTCTGAATGTAGCTCTCCAGCAGGGATACAACTTCCTCAAATCCTGCCCTGAAATGAGATCCATCCTTCATGAAATCCTCCCCACTCCACCAAGAGTGTCTTTCCACAGTCCACCTAACCTTCATAACCTCTTTGTTCATCCCTATTAAATCCCCAAATCACCTTCCCTACCCTCTGGCTCCTACCCTTGTAATTGCCCCCGGTGTAAAACCTGTCCCATGCACCCTCCCACCACCACCTACTCCAGTCCTGTAACCCGGAAAGTGCACACAATCAAAGGCAGAGCCACGTGTGAAAGCACCCACGTGATTTACCAACTGACCTGCCTACACTGTGAAGCTTTCTGTGTGGGAATGACCAGCAACAAACTGTCCATTCGCATGAACGGACACAGGCAGACAGTGTTTGTTGGTAATGAGGATCAACCTGTGGCTAAACATGCCTTGGTGCACGGCCAGCACATCTTGGCACAGTGTTACACCGTGCAGGTTATCTGGATACTTCCCACCGACACCAAGCTATCAGAACTCCGGAGATGGGAACTTGCCCTTCGATATATCCTCTCTTCCCATTACCCACCAGGCCTCAACCTCCGCTAATTTCAAGTTGCCACCACTCATACCTCACCTGTCATTCAGTAACATCTTTGCCTCTGTACTTCCGCCTCAACTGACATCTCTGCCCAAACTCTTTGCCTTTACAAATGTCTGCTTGTGTCTGTATATGTGCAGATGGATATGTGTGTGTGTGTGTGTGTGTGTGTGTGTGTGTGTGTGTGTGTGTGTGTGTGTGCGCGAGTGTATACCTGTACCTTTTTCCCCCTAAGGTAAGTCTTTCTGCTCCCGGGATTGGAATGACTCCTTACCCTCTCCCTTAAAACCCACATCCTTTCGTCTTTCCCTCTCCTTCCCTCTTTCCTGACGAACCAACCATGGGTTGTGAAAGCTTGAAATTTGTGTGTGTGCTTGTGTGTTTTTTGTCTCTATCAACGTACCAATGCTTTCATTTGGTAAGTTACAGAAATATATACATAGAATGAGTACAACTTCAGAAAAAAAAAATTGGGTGATTTATTCAAGAGAATGAGCTTCAAAAATTAAGCAATTTAATAATGTGTTGGTCCACCTCTGACCCCTATGCAAGCAATTATTTAGCTTGACATTGATTGATAAAGGTGTGGGATGTTCTCCTGAGGGATACTGTGCCAAATGCTGTCCAACTGATGTGTTGCATTGCCCTACCATGGCCAGTATGATCCCCAGATCTCTCCCCAATTGAGAGGGGGCCCTCCATCAAGCTCAGAATTTTGCCAATGTAACATGCCAGTTGGACAGGATTTGGCACAGTATCCCTCAGGAGGTCATCCAAAAACTCTATCAATCAATGTCAAACAAAATGACTGCTTGTGTAAGTGGCAGAGGTGGACCAATTTGTTATTAATTTGCTCAATTTGTGAAGCTCTTGCTCTTCAATAAATAAAACAGTTCTTCTGAAACAGTGATCATTTATTTGTCTGTATACGAGGGGGGACCCAAAAGAAACTGGACTCCGAGGGCGCTGCCACTCATAGACGTAGTGCAGGGTTCTCACGCTAGATGGTGCTAGTTGAGACCTTCATGAGACAGCTGTGCAGATGGCGTCAGTGTAGAGCTGAACATGCAAGTGTGGTATTGTGTTCCTTGGACTGTTGGCGGATTACCTCTGCGAAGTCATAATGGCAACTTTAAAAGAACAAAGAGTGTGTGTGATATTTTGTTTCCTGCTTTAAAAAACTGCAACAGAGACACACCAAATGCTTCAGAAAGCTTTCCAGAAGGATGCTATGAGCCGCACACAGGTTTCTGAGTGGTTTGGGTGCTTTAAACGTGGTGAGATGTGTGTTGAAGACCAAGCTCATTCTGGACGCCCTTCAACATCACGAAATGAGGAGAACATTGAAAAGGTCCACCAAAAGATCAACAAGGATTGTAGCCAAATGATCGACCAAATTTCAGCAGAGACAGGAATCAGTTGGAGCTCATGCCAGCATATTTTGAGTGAGGATTTGCACATGAGACGTGTTGCTGCTAAATTTGTTCCGCACCTTCTCATACAGGAGCAAAAAACCAGCCGCATGAATGTGTGTAAGGAATTGAAAACAGAGATTGCACATGACCCAAACTTCTTGAACAAAGTCATTACAGGGGATGAGAGTTGGTATTATGGGTATGACCCAGAAACCAAGCAAGCATCAAGCCAGTGGAGGACTCCCAACTCTCCCAGTCCAAAAAAAGTGAGGCAAGTGAGGTCAAATGTGAAGACAATAATAATTGTCTTTTTTGACGTTCGTGAGATTGTGCATCGGGAATTTGTAGCCCCTAGCCAGACTGTTAACCAGCACTTTTACTTCGATGTTTTTAAGGCATCTGTGAGAGGATGTGAGGAGGAAACGCCCGGAACTTTGGCGATCAGGTGACTGGTTTCTGCATGACGACAACGCTCCAGCACACATGGCCTTATGAGTGACCCACTGTTTGGCAAAATGAAAAAAATGCTAAAAGGGGAGTGTTATGACGATGTGGAGGCGGTAAAAACAGCTTCGCAAAAGACACTGGACAATATCAAACTTGAAGGGTTCCAAACATGCTTACAACAGTGGGAAAAGAGACTTGACAAGTGCATCGCATGTAATGGAGAGTAGTTTGAAGGTGACAGAAGTAATTTTGTAAAAAGGTTCATCAATAAATTTTTTATGACAACAATCCAGTTTCTTTTGGGTCCCCCCTCATATGTACATTACATCTATCAATTTTCATACCATTTGAATAATTCCTTCATGGTGCATCTCTTTTTTTTCTTTTTTCTTCTTCTTCTACTTCTTCTTCTTTTCTCTTTTTCAGTGTTTATTGCTGTTATTTGATTGCTGGTTTTCCCAGACTCTAGACTAAACTGTTGTGTTTCTCCTGAGTAACATAACTATGTGTCTTCCCTTTAGCCACCTATTATTCTTACAGCATCAACGTTTTTCTGTTTTTGAGCAGGCAAAGGTAACATTGTGTATAAATCTAACAGTAATATAGTCTTTGGTTTATAACTGTGTACAATGATACATGAAACGTAGCCATTGTTCCCCCTTTTACTTAATTGAAGTCTTGATACTGAGACACTTCTGTTTGAAGATATTTGTCTAGCTATATAATTTCTTTGCTTTTCTATGTCATACAATGCCTGTATGTTCTCTACCAGTGTTAAATGTTTTGTAGCTCTTGCTTCAGTACTGCTACAACTACAAGCAATAAAGCTTGTTCAACAATTTTCTTGCTTGTATAGCTTTTCACTTTTTAGATTTACTAGCTTTATTTTCATAACTTTCCTTTTTACTGTGCACATTTTCAGATACATTTTTTGACACCAATATATCTAATGTATAACTGATGTTTTTGTGGATGTGTTCTGCTACCTTGTAAATGAGCCTGTAGATAGTAAAAATGTGCCTCATCCTATAACATCAGATGTTTGTTATTCAGAATATTGCACTGGCTTTTTCTTGGACTAAGTTTGCAGTACTTTTCTTTAAATTAGTGTTGGTGCATAGTGTAACATTTCTTAAGTCATCAAAATCAATATTTTAAATTTCTTTACAATACAGCATTCAAATCTCTATACACTGTGTGGCCAATGTTTTTGTAAAAGTATTATGAAAAGGTAATCTGCTACTGACCATATGGCGGAGATGATGAGTCGCAGATAGGCACACCAAAAAGACTATCACAAATAAAGTTTTCAGCCTGTATGGCCTTTGTCAAAAATAGGCAACACCTATGAATGCATGCACATGCACACACACACACACACACACAAACATGACTGCTGTCTCAGTGAACTGTAGCCACAATGTTGTGTGGTTACACTGCAGTGTGGCTACAGTTCCCTGAGACAATGCAATGTGACTACACCGCAGTGTGGCTACAGTTCCCTGAGACAGCAGGGTGTGTGTGTGTGTCTGTTGTCTATTTCTGATGAAGGCTTTATGGGCCGAAAGCCTTATTTGTGACAGTCTTTTTCTTTTGCCTATCTGCGACTCAGCATCTCCGCTATATGGTGAGTAGAAACTTTCCTTTTCATAATATTGCTACATTCCATCCTGGACTTTCCAATGTTTTTGTAATCTATCTAAAAGTATGTATAAAGCTGACCATATGAATGTATGTCCATGATTTCCTCCCAAAATACTTGTTCAATTTCAACTAAATTTGGCACACAAACAGCAAACACCACAAGAAAACCACTGAACAGTTTATAACCTACTGGTCCCAATAGCAGCAGAGATATTGGCAACAATGTACTGCTTTGCTCCTGCTTTGTGAGTGGGCAGAAGGGGTTGCTCAGGGATAGGGGAACTGGACATAGAGAGTTGTGCAGGAGTACATAGACAATGGAGGAGTGGATGGACAGAGAGGCATGTGTGTAAGAGATGGGCACACATGTGGTAAGGATACGGAGAGAGGGACAAGAATGTGATGGACAGATAAGGATATTGATGACAGGATGAATGGGATGGATAGGGAGAATGATGGCAGGAGGAGAGGTGGAGACAGAGAGGAGGTGATGGACAAAGGGAGGGGGAGGTAGGTATGTACAGAGTGATGGAGGAGGAGGAGATGGGCAGAGATGCTGGGGAAGAAGGAGGTAGAAAGAGAGAGGGAGGAGGATGAGATAGACAGAGAGAGAGGGACGAGGATGAGATGGACAGAGAGAGAGGGAGGAGGAAGTGGACTGATAAAGGTAGGAGAGTGAGGTGGACAGAGAGACAAAGGAGGTGGACAAACAGAGGGCATAGGAAGAGACTGGCAGGAGGAGAGAGAGGGGAGAGATGAGATGGACAAAATGAGGGGCAGGATGAGGTGGATAGAGAGAGGGGTAGGAAAAAATAGAGAGGTGGAAGGAGGATATATGCACAGTATGCCCTTAGTGTTTGTTTCCC
This sequence comes from Schistocerca cancellata, assembly GCF_023864275.1. Lineage (NCBI taxonomy): Eukaryota > Metazoa > Arthropoda > Insecta > Orthoptera > Acrididae > Schistocerca > Schistocerca cancellata. Next base: position 1,136,357,864 of record NC_064626.1, on the reverse strand, counting down.
TTTTAGTAATGCAATAGCAATGAATGTTACAGCTTAGTGACAACACAGTGGATAAATGCACAGCATGTGCTCAGTTTTTCCTACCTCTTTGTAATTATAATAAACAAAAGTTTTACTTTTCTTACATTCTATTACCAGTGTATGCATATCATGCTCAGATTCTTTGAATATAATTTTTTGCACATTTTCTTTCACCAAGGTACAATGAACTTTATCACTTATACTGGCAATGTGTCTAAATAAATAGATCGCCAGTGTCAATTGTAGGTGGTATAATACTTTTTGCTCTGCATCCAACATACATTGAGTCCAAAAACTTGTTGTTCATCCAGTCACAATAACTATTTAACAGTGATATTTCTAACATTCACCATTAATCAAATACTTGTAATTTCATAAATCCTTTCTTTACATTTCTTGGCTGTAAAAAGGGCACAATCACTTGCTGACAAGATATCTTCTGACAGCGAGATATCTGAAATAGGAAGAATATGAAACTATAATTTCATAACATTTTCTTTCAATATACAGTCATTATCAGCTTTTCCATATATAAGAGAAACAAGTGGTGGAAAATTGCTTAATTAACCAATAGGTATGTAAACATAACATTGGTACCATGCTAGTACCAACTTCAGCCACAAAGCAGAGATATAATACACTCTAATTGTATTCGGAAGGATGACATTTCAAACCTGTGTCCAGCCATCCTGCTTTAGGTTTTCCATGATTTCCCTGAATCACTTCATGCAAATGCTGGGATGGTTCCTTTGTAATCCAATGGGGCTAATGACCTCACTGTTTGGTCCCCTCCCCCAAATCAACCAACCAACCAACCCATTAGAGATATTTTATTCCCTCATGAGTGAGAACCCTCCATACATTTTCAGACCAATGTCATGCAATATCTATGAGTATTATGATACAACTTATTTATTATTCCAATAAAAATAAGATTTGTCATCTGCCCTAAGAGACACTATGCATGGAACACTGTATATCTCATATAAATATCAGTTACAAATGTTGCAAGTTATAGAAAAGCTATTATTTTCTGGGTTCACTGTGACCCCAGTGAAGCAGCATTAACCTCTACCTAATTGCATCAAGACTTCATAATACAGTGGCAGCAGCCCCATTTATGAATTGCACCATGCAGTTGCCAGTTCTCCAATACTTAATAAGACAAAAACTAAAGCATGGTTCCTCTATAAGTTATCCTATCAGTAAAAATCATTATCCATCCTTTATCTAACAATCTTGTCGTCATGGCTAGAACACTAGGGGTTAAGTAACCCCACAAACTAGAGTACTACTTAATTGACTAGAAACTGCAAACTGATATAATTACATGTGCTTTTCTCCTCTAGTTTACCCAGAAGTTCCTATAATTCATATTATTACCATTATTTAAACAGTATAAATACTGTTTCCTTATGCTAACAATTCTCATTTTGCTGTGTAACAACAGTTCTTTTGGTATCTTCTAGATAGGGCAACAATAAAATTCACCGTGCCTGCTGATTCTTTGACTGTTACTGCAACACTGCCTTAGAATTGAGCACAAAAAGTGTTTTAGGCATGACAAATATTAAACTTTTAAATTAGCTTTGATTTCATGGAAATAATTGTGCCCCATGGTTTTCATGTAATCCAGGACAGAAGGAAGGTAAGCACTGGCCATAATTTTGTATGTATATTATTGCAGTTCTATATTTCAGCTGACAGTGCAGCTATCACAGTATCTTATAGGTTTCATGAAGCCTTTTTTTTTTGCCTGCACTTGACATTCGTGTTGGCATTACCAGAGAGGTCTTATGTAATACCATATGCATCCATCAGTTGCAGGGAAGTAAGAAAAGTGTATTGGCATGTTTACCCAACATAGATCTCAAGTTTCAGCAGCGCATGTCGAACTGATTTTGTGTTCTTCTTAAAAAAACTTAATAAAAATCTTCAGAAATGTTGCAGTAATCCTAAAAAGAGCAAACCATGGGGAAAACACAAGTTTTTGAGTGGCATAAACGATTTCAGGAGGGTGAAAATGACCTTGCAGATGCTCCACAACCTGGAAGGTCCCCAACTTCAAAGACTGAAACAAATGTGAACACAACTGATTTCATGTTGCTGGAAGGCTGTTGTTTATGTTTAACAAGGATTGCAGAGATTATGAATACTTCTTACAGATCAGCTGAAGACATTATACAAAATGTTCTAGGGTATAGGAAAGTTGCAGCAAAGTGGGTGCCCTGTATGATCAGTGATAAACAGAAAGCTCACCATTTGAAGGTGTGTCAACAACAGAAGGGATGGTTTCAGCAAGAAGCATATTTTTTGGACAAAGTCATCACATGTGACAAATCCTGGTTTCATCATCGTGACCCAGAGACAAAACAGGACAGTGTCCAATGAAAACATCCTTTGAGCCAAGACCCAAAAAGGCCAAAGTTCAACCAGTTGCAGGAAAGGTCATATGTCTTGTCTTCTTTGATAAGCAAGGCATTGTGTTTGATCATGTGGTGGATGAACGATGTATTGTTACTGTGAAGTACTATTGTGACATATTGAAGTGGTCATTAAGGCGGAAAGTTGCAACAGAAAGACCACATCTTGCTCAAATAAGATTGATCCTTCATCAGGATAATACACCAGCTCATCTTGCCATCAATACTCAAGAAAGAATCACTGAATTAGCCATTGAAGTGATGCCACATCCACCTTATTTACCAGGGTGGGTACCATGTAACTTCCATCTATTTCCCACAATGAAAAAAGAGCTTCAGGGTCATTGTTTTCAGAGTGTTCCAGAGTTGAACAATCAAATTTAAGGTATACTCAACAGATTATCAGAAACGGGCTTCAGGAAGTGTTTTGAACATTGTACTAAATGCTGGCATTATTGTACTATGTCTGAGGGAGATAACTTTGGAGGTCTGTAATGGAATGTGAATAAAGGTGAGCAGTATTTTCCAGTAAATAAGTAATTCCAGTGAATTTTTGACACCCCATCTGCAATAAAGTACAGATTGCATTATGACTGATGCTGACCTCCTTTCTGTTCTAAACTTTTAGATGAAACAGAAGCAATCATAAGAAGGACCCACATGATGTGACATCAGAATGAGAAAGTGCCACTTAAATCAGTTTCTATGCAGATGCTGGAAAGGAAGGAGGAGAAGGCAAATTCTGGAAATTTGGCACTATAGAGAAATATTGCAAATCTAAATACTTATAACCCATCGCACCCACACCTGAGGATTCCCATCTTTGAGTAACTATTACCATCAAGGTACAGAGGATTGGTGTTCATCGTCCTACAGAATGGTTGACTTGGGTCCTGCTTCCAAGAGCCCCTAAAATGATTATTCCAATCCATGTGACTAAAAAATTCATGAATCTGTGATAACTTCAGATATTCCTCCTTCACAGTGGTCCACCCAAAACTAATTATTGGCCTTTTTCTTGCCTATCACAAATTAAATAAACTCTCTGCATATATTTAAATATACTCAAATGACTACAATCAGGAACTCAGTTTCCCCAGGCAACCCAATCTTCCCCTTGATCAGTAACTAAAGGTATAAAATCACTTTTTTGAACATAAAGCAATGGCTAGTATGTGACCTGCAAAAGTTAGAAAATAAACAGGGGGGAAGAGGAAGGCTGGGAACTGGCAGCTGGTAGGAGGACAGGAAGAAAGGGAACGCTGTCTGACAGTTTTAACATCAACACCAAAAACAGGTATCTACCATTGCCAGAGTTAAGTGAGAAGAGCCTCAGGTAGAACGTGGAGCAGGAAATGTGCAGCACACTTCAACTGAGGCCAAGAAGCCTAGGAATGTACAAAGTCTTAGGAAGAAGAAAGTGCTGTTGCTAGGTAATAGCCGTGGGTGAGGTGTAGACCCTTAGTTACAGGAAAGTTTAGGGGCAGCATACCAGTCCACCAATATCTTCAAGCCAGATGCAGGGCTAAGTCATGTGATAGAGGATCTAGGGTCTTTATGTAAGGTCAGGGATGGGGCATATGACATAGGTGGTGACCTGGACAAGATAGCTTTCCTGAGTCATGGCACAAATGTAAACTTTGTTGAGCTGTTCCAGCATCATGATTGACGAAACCTTGATGGAGCTGTGAGGTGAATCAATGTGGGGTTATGGATGGCTCTGAGGACAGCCAACTTTGCTCATGTTTCTCTGGTGCCCATCGGGACTATCAATTGATAGGGTTTCACTAGGCATGGCCTACACCTAAACAGGACTGGGAAGGGAAGATTGGTACAGCTGATTCATGAAAGTATAGGGGGTGGATCTCGGGCCACACATGGTCAAATACCTGTTGTCATAGGTAAGAAAAGTGGGTCTTTCTTAGGATAAATCCAGACAACAGGTTCCCCTGCCTAAAGAGTATCTCCAGCAGTTTAAAAAATACTCCTACAATCCCTCACAAGACAGAGTTTTAGCCAGCCAGAGTGGCCAAGTGGTTCTAGATGCTACAGTCTGGAAACGCGTGACTACTATGGTCGCAGGTTTGAATCCTGCCTCGGGCATTGATGTGTGTGATGTCCTTAGGTTAGTTAGGTTTAAGTAGTTCTAAGTTCTAGGTGACTGATGACCTCAGAAGTTAAGTCCCATAGTGCTCAGAGCCATTTGAACCATTTTCGAACAGATTTTAACACTTCAAATATCACAGATACCAGATGTCACAAAGAAAAACAAACCATTGGAAAGAGTAACATGGGGTATTTCACAGACTTAACAATCCTCCATCAAAACATGCAATCAATAAAAAATAAAATACAACTATTAAAAGTTGAGCTCCAATCTTTGAACTGCACAGGAGTTTGTATTACTGAGCACTGGTGTAGAGACACACAAATCCAACATGTAGTATTGTCATTGTATGAAAAGGCAAACTCTTACTGCAGAACTACTTCAAGGGGTAGATGATCATGCATTTATATCAGAAAAGGAACACAGTTCAAATCAAGACATGACCTCAGTACAGTAAATGAAGTCAAACACTTTGAAATATCAGCTATTGAATTAATAGGGCTTGATATCACCAAGAAATTAGTCATTTTGTGTGTGTATAGATCTCCCAGTGGCAGTGTGGACACTTTTTCCAATAAATTAACAGAATTTCTAAATAAAGTCACAAATACAAAGGTCAACATAATTCTGTGTGTGGACATTAACATCAACACTAATATCATAAATGAGTCCAGCAGCACTTTCATAAACATCCTTCAAAGTTTTGACTTGTCCCTATTGGTCAATAGTGCAACAAGGGTTACCACAATGACTGCATCAGTAATTGACCATGTGGACACAAATATGGACAGGGAAAAATGTGATATAGCTGTAACAGATCTTGGACTATCAGATGACCTCTGTCAAATAACAACAATAAAATCAGGCATTGAATCATTCCCTGAACTACAAGCCTACAAACTACATCTATCAGAAATCAGAATAAAAGATTTTTCAAAAGAGCTAGAAAAACAAAGCTGGACTCTGACCACAATCTATTGGTTATGAACTGTAGATTAAAACTGAAGAAACTGCAAAAAGGTGGGAATTTAAGGAGATGGGACCTGGATAAACTAACTAAACCAGAGGTTGTACAGAGTTTCAGGGAGTATGGAGTATTGCTGAGACTACAGGACTGTTGGCTAAACAGCCTTATGGTACTCTTGTTCCAAGCATGCCATTTGTTTTGACTACGAGAAGGAAGAAGAAGTTAAACACTGATGAGTACCTCTTTTTGTGGGCTAAAGCTGGCAATGGCAACTGCAAAATAAAGATCAACGGTGATTGTATGATTTATTATAGACAATAAAGTGTGCCACAGCATTGCCTCTGCGACGTGGTTACCATCGTCGCTGGTGGCACAGTGTACCTGTGTATTGCAGTTTGAAGGTGATTGATATTGACTTGGCTGGGCAGTTTAATAAACAGCAATTGATTGGAGGTCCAAATGTTTTTTGTGGACTTTTGTGGCGGTGTTCGTAGCGACAAACAGTTCGCTGTAGAAACGGCTTACGGAGTTACCGCCACACTTTTAATAGCGGGCCGACCGGTCCGCTGGAACAGTGAACTGAAAGATGAAAACCCAAACACTCTGATTAAATAAAAGTCGGTACTTATCTTTATTATCGAAGATACAGAAACACAGTAGTGAACTCCGTGTCTACAGAAATCTGTCTAGTTCGAGTCGGAGCGGCTAGGTCAGCGTCGGCTGACGACAAACAACAACTCTGCTGCGATGAACACACAACTGACTAGCAAGTACACATATCGGTGGCGAGTATACAACTGAGCGGCGAATACAGAACTGTCCTAGTGCTCGCAACTCCAGCGCTTAAGAAGCCAGAAGCCAGCAGTGGCGCGCGCAGACTTGCGGCGATTTCCTGTATCGCTGGCGCTGCTTATGCGGACGGTGTCCGGACTTTGATGCTGCCAACCTTTTGGCAGCGGGCTCGGTTGGCATTACTGGCTAGGATATAACACTCCTCCCCCCCAAATCGCCGCACCATCGTGGAATAATGACGTGGCGAACGTCGACGGCGGGGGAGGGGTCTGGCCGCAGGCGTAGCAGAAGAGACCGGGGCGGAGACTGTTGTCGGTGGCAGTCCCCGGTCCGCACCCCAGCATTGGCTGCGCGGGGCCTCAGGAAACACCGACTGAAAACCGACGTCAGGGTGCACGCCTGTGACCACGGGCGCAGCTTCTGGTACTGGACGCGACGAGGCGTCGGGACCCACGAAGAGAGGCAGTGTCTCCTGACGCTGCGTCGAGGCTGCTGAGTGGGCGCCGGGCAAGGCGCTGCGGTGTCATACTCCTTGGGGGTGCCCAAGGAAAGCGGCTGCAGGACAGGCTGCACAGCCACCACTTGGGATGGCGGCCCGGCTGAGGGGTCGACGTCCATCTGCTCCGAAGGCGGTGGCGACTGAAGAGGACCGCAGGTGCCGGAGCGACCACCTGGGGCGCTCCCGGATGAAGCTGCGCGGGAGGCATCAACGGGACGGGCTGTCGGCGTGGTAGCGGCGACGGCTGCTGCTGCTGCTGCCCTAGTGGCGGCAGCGAAGTCGGAAGGCATGGCTGGAACCCACCGCGGACCAAATCTGTGGACAAAGAACGAGCAGCAGAATCCGGGCGGCCAGCGCAGCGCAACTGGTTCTGATGCCTCCTGTGCACCCCAGTAGCACCATGAACAGTATAAAAACCGTGACCCTGGACACTTATCACGGTGCCTCGTTCCCAACGACGGCGACCGTGATAAACTCTGAAAAAAACGGTGTCGTTGCGCTGCAAATGCGTGCGATGCTCAGAAGCGGCGGGTCGATCCGGGGGGTGCAACAACCGTAGTAGGGTGCGATGACGACGGCCGTGGAGAAGCTCTGCAGGCAAAGGGCCGTCGCGTGGCATGGTCCGGTATGACGACAGGAACGTGATGAGGGCCTGCTGACGAGAGTGCGTAGCACGGAGGCGGTCCATATGATCCTTGAATGTGCGTACAAAACGTTCCGCTGCACCATTCGATTGAGGGTGGAACGGCGGAGTAAGAACATGGCGAATGCCATTGGCAGAACAAAAATTTTCAAATTCAGCAGAAGGAAATTGTGGACCATTGTCAGACACTAAAACTTCTGGAAGACCCTCAATACAAAAAATTGAAGTCAACGCCTGTATAGTTTGTGCAGACGTTGTAGACTGCATGGGCACAACAAACGGAAAATTACTAAATGCATCTATCACGATGAGCCAACGAGAATTCCAATATGGACCAGCGAAATCAATATGTACTCGCTGCCAGGGACCGGCAGGGCGTGCCCACTCAAAATAGCGTTGAGGCGGAGCAGCTTGGTGTTCGGCACACGTCGAACAATCTGTAGACATCTGCGTAATATGCTTATCAATGCCGATCCATGTACAATGATGGCGGGCAAGCTGCTTGGTGCGGACCACTCCCCAATGACCTTGATGCAACAAGTCGAGGACCTTGGATTGGAGCACTTGGGGAACCACTACACGAAGCTGGTCATTCTCGGTGCGTAACAGCAAAACTCCTTGTGAAACAGACAACAGATGACGTTGCGGATAATAGCGACGAACCACAGGATCCGATATGTCCTTTGCCTTGGACGGCCAACCACGTTGAACAAAACGTAATAGTAAACTCAGATGAGGATCCGTAGCTGTCTCACGTGCCACCTGACGATAATCAATTGGAAAATCCCGGAGGGATTGATGCTCATCGGCGTCAATCTGATGGCAAGAGTCTTCAGAGGAATCAAAGACATCATCCGCAGCAATCGGCAATCTAGAAAGCGCGTCAGCGTTTGCATGCTGAGCTGTAGGGCGATACAGTATCTCATACTGGTATTGTGATAACAAAAGAGCCCAACGTTGTAGTCTCTGAGCTGTCCGCTGAGGAACTGGTTTAGACGGATGAAACAGTGACGTCAGAGGCTTGTGATCTGTTACTAAATAGAATGGTCTACCATAGAGGTAGTGATGGAGTTTTGTGACACCGAACACAATAGCCAACGCTTCCTTGTCCAATTGGCTATAATTACACTGAGCTTTGTTTAGCAATTTAGATGCGAACGCAATAGGACGTTCGGTGTTACCGACTCGGTGAGACAACACAGCACCGAGACCGAAAGAAGAGGCATCACAAGCTAACACTAGAGGCTTGTTTGGGTCATAATGGACCAGACATCGATCATTCAATAAAGCCTCTTTAAGCTGCTGAAAGGCTGATTGGCAATCAGCTGACCACACAAACAGAACATTCTTACGGCGGAGACGATGCAACGGTGCAGCAATGTGTGATGCATTAGGTATAAACATAATATAATATGTCAATGTGCCAAGAACTGCTTGCAATTCATGCAGATTGCGAGGGGCGGGCAAATCACGAATAGCTGCTAAATGTGACTGGGAGGGATGAATGCCTTGAGCATTAATAACATGTCCCAAATACTCCATCTCCGTAAGGAAAAATGAACATTTATCGATGTTGCAACGTAGGCCTGCCTGAGACAACACTGTAAACAAACACTCCAAATTACGGAAATGTTCAGCAGGCGTCCGACCGGACACAACAATATCGTCTAAATAGTTGCAACACGATGGCACATTAGCCAGAAGTTGTGACAAAAAACGCTGAAAAACAGCTGGAGCTGACGCACAACCAAAAGGCAAACGCAGAAAACGGAACAACCCCAACGACGTGTTTATGACAAAATACTGTTGTGATTGCTCGTCGAGGGGCAATTGCAAATATGCTTCACGGAGAGCAATTTTGGAAAAGAAATGAGCTTCCCCTAACTTATCCATCAGCTCGTCCGGTCTAGGCAAAGGAAAAGAATCAATGACAGTCTGAGGATTAACTGTCGACTTAAAATCAGCACACAAACGTAACTTGCCAGACGGTTTCTTTATAATAACTAAAGGAGAAGCCCACTGGCTCGCTGAAACGGGGTGAATAACAGCGTTGTTTTGCCAACGACGAAGTTCATCTTCTACAGGTGCCCGGAGGGCGTGAGGCACTGGACGAGCACGAAGAAATCGAGGCTGAGCATTATCTTTTAACGTAATATGAATGGCAAAGTTCGCAGCACAACCTAGTTCGTCTTTAAATATGTCACTGTATTGTTTACACAAATCGGTTATGCTGTCTTGAGGAACAACAACAGAAGTAATTTGCAACACATTGTCTTGGATAGACAGGCCAAACAAGTCAAAACAGTCTAATCCGAAAATGTTTACACTGTCTGTAGCGCAGAGCACTGTGAATGAAACTGTTTTTGTATTGCCACGGAATGTAGCTGGCACGCTACATACACCTAACACAGGAATTTGTTCGCCACTATAAGTAGCCGAAGAATGTTTTGCCGCTGAAAGTTTAGGGCGGCCGATAGCCACATACGTAGCACTATTTATTAGAGTCACAGACACACCAGTGTCTAATTGAAAATTGAAGGTCTTATCCTGGATGCGTAGCTTCACAAATAGTTTATTACACTGTCTCTGGATCGGTGCAGTGGAGGCGGAAGACACAAAATCAGCGCGTTTAGCGCGTGTTCGCTGCTTACGACAACTCGTGGGTTGGGCGGGTGGAACAACAACTCCCGCTTCACTTGCAATCTGTAAATTACTTTTTACAGCGTTTGAATTACGTTTGGGGCGCGTAGCAGAGGGCTGGGTGGGCGGCTTATTGCGAACAAGTTTATTACCCACACGAACCGTGGAAGAGTCTTTAAACGCGACCTTCTGGGCGGGCTGGCTTTAAATAACATGAATATCCATGGGCTGGGCAGCACTAGAATTGTTCCTGCGTTTACGCAAACAAACAGTCTGGATGTGTCATTTCCTTTGACAAATGTGACAAACCGCGTTTCTTAACGGGCAACGTTCACGAGGATGAGCAAGAACACACTTAGGGCAAGACTTAACTCTATCATTTTGCACACGCGGCTGACGAATGTTTTTAACATGACGCGGCCGGCTAGTGTTTACAGTCTGATTCTGCCGGTGGGGCCGCGGGCGTGACATAACTTGCTTAGCACAGGCAATTTGAGAAATACATGGCTGATCTAACTGACACTCAGCATCGTCAAAAGTATCTTGGGCTTCAATGATGTTCATCACAGTCTCTAATGACGGGTCAGGCAACTTTAAGATAGCAGCACGAATACAAGAATCTGCAATGTTTTGAGTAATAGCATCTCGTAACATGACATCACTGTAGGAAGCTCCACACACACAATTAAATCGGCACTGACGGGTGAGGCCCCGTAAATCTGTTAACCACTGTTTATTAGATTGATGTGGCAGTTTCTTTAATCTGAAGAACTTGAATCTGGCTGCTGTCACATGAACTCGCGACTCGAAATACTCAGCAAGTTTGTTAACAACAACGTCATAGTCTAAAGCTTCTGGCTGGGATTCCGGGAACAACTTACAAAGTAGTCTATAGACTTCCACGCCTGCAGTGGAAATTAAATAAAGCTGCCGCTCATTACCTGTGATTTTGTAGACTGTCATGTGCGCCTGCAACTGCACAAAATATTCTCGCCATTCTTCTCTTGATGCATCAAAAGTACGGAAAGGTGGTGCTGCCTGTGCTTGTTCCTTTTGTGTTGGTGGATTAGCCGCTTGTTTGGCGATTGCTTCCACCAGACTTTGTATTTGCTGACTCTGTAACAAGTTCAACTGTTGTAATTCGGCAGACATAGTGAACACAAATTAAACCAGCCCCCAAAATTTTATCCCTAGAATTAGTATAACAAGAAACAAGTTGAACCAGCCCTGCACATCGCCAATTTTGTGGCGGCGTTCGTAGCGACAAACACTTCGCTGTAGAAACGGCTTACGGAGTCACTGCCACACTTTTAATAGCGGGCCGACCGGTCCGCTGGAACAGTGAACCGATAGATGAAAACCCAAACACTCTGATTAAATAAAAGTCAGTACTTATCTTTATTAACGAAGATACAGAAACACAGTAGTGAACTCCGTGTCTACAGAAATCTGTCTAGTTCAAGTCGGAGCGGCTAGGTCAGCGTCGGCTGAGGACAAACAACAACTCTGCTGCGATGAACATACAACTGAATAGCAAGTACACATATCGGTGGCGAGTATACAACTGAGCGGCGAATACAGAACTGTCCTAGCGCTCGCGACTCCAGTGCTTAAGAAGCCAGAAGCCAGCGGTGGCGCGTGCAGACTTGCGGCGATTTCCTGTATCGCTGGCGCTGCTTATGCGGACGGCGTCCGGACTTTGATGCTGCCAACCTTTTGGCAGCGGGCTCGGTTGGCATTACTGGCTAGGATATAACATGGACTCCATCTGAACTTTACCTGTGATGTACAAGCAGTGCTTGGAGGTAGTACCTGGCTGACACTTGCTGTTGTATGGGACAATCAAGCAGATTATAGTGGTCTTGAAGCACTTCCAGATGCTAACATTTTGGCTTGGAAGACATGGAGTATTGCTGAGACTACAGGACTGTTGGCTAAACAGCCTTATGGTACTCTTGTTCCAAGCATGCCATTTGTTTTGACTACGAGAAGGAAGAAGAAGTTAAACGCTGATGAGTACCTCTTGTCCTCTTGTTATGGGCTAAAGTTGGCAATGGCAACTGTAAAATAAAGGGAACAATTGACAGGAATGGGGGAAAGAAATACAGTAGAAGAAGAATGGGTAGCTCTGAGGGATGAAGTAGTAAGGCAGCAGAGGATCAAGTAGGTAAAAAAGTGAGGGCTAGTACAAATCCTTGGGTAACAGAAAAAATATTGAATTTAATTGATGAAAGGAGAAAATATAAAAATGCAGTAAATGAAGCAGGCAAAAAGGAATACAAACGTCTCAAAAATGAGATCGACAGGAAGTGCAAAATGGCTGTGCAGGGATGGCTAGAAGACAAATGTAAGGATGTAGAGGCTTATCTCACTAGGGGTAAGATAGATACTGCCTACAGGAAAATTAAAGAGACCTTTGGAGAAAAGAGAACCACTTGTATGAATATCAAGAGCTCAGATGGAAACCCAGTTCTAAGCAAAGAAGGGAAAGCAGAAAGCTGGAAGGAGTATATAGAGCGTCTATACAAGGGCGACATACTTGAGGACAATATTATGGAAATGGAAGAGGATGTAGATGAAGATGAAATGGGGGATACGATACTGCATGAAGAGTTTGACAGAGCACTGAAAGACCTGAGTCGAAACAAGGCCCCGGGAGTAGACAACATTCCATTAGAACTACTGATGGCCTTGGGAGAGCCAGTCCTGACAAAACTCTACCATCTGGTGAGCAAGACGTATGAGACAGGTGAAATACCCTCAGACTTCAAGAAGAATATAATAATTCCAATCCCAAAGAAAGCAGGTGTTGACAGATGTGAAAATTACCGAACTATCAGTTTAATAATTCACAGTTGCAAAATACTAACATGAATTCTTCACAGACGAATGGAAAAACTGGTAGAAGCCGACCTCGGGGAAGATCACTTTGGATTCCGTAGAAATATTGGAACATGTGAGGCAATACTGACCTTATGACTTATCTTAAAAGAAAGATTAAGGAAATGCAAACCTACGTTTCTAGTATTTGTAGACTTAGAGAAAGCTTTTGACAATGTTGACTGGAATACTCTCTTTCAAATTCTAAAGGTGGCAGGGGTAAAATACAGGGAGCAAAAGTCTATTTACAATTTGTACAGAAACCAGATGGCAGTTATAAGAGTCGAGGGGCATGAAAGGGAAGCAGTGGTTTGGAAGGGAGTGAGACAGGGTTGTAGCCTCTCCCTGATGTTATTCAATCTGTATATTGAGCAAGCAGTAAAAGAAACAAAAGAAAAATTCAGAGTTGGTATTAAAATCCATGGAGAAGAAGTAAAAACTTTGAGGATCGCTGATGACATTGTAATTCTGTCAGAGACAGCAAAGGACTTGGAAGAGCAGTTGAATGGAATGGACAGCATCTTGAAAGGAGGATATAAGATGAACATCAACAAAAGCAAAATGAGGATAATGGAATGTAGCCGAATTAAGTCAGGTGATGCTGAGGGAATTAGATTAGGAAATGAGACACTTAAAGTAGTAAAGGAGTTTTGCTATCTCAGGAGCAAAATAACTGATGATGGTCGAAGTAGAGAGGATATAAAATGTAGACTGGCAATGGCAAGGAAAGCGTTTCTGGAGAAGAAAAATTTGTTAACATTGAGTATAGATTTAAATGTCAGGAGTTCGTTTGTGAAAGTACTTGTATGGAGTGTAGCCATGTATGGAAGTGAAATGTGGATGATAAATAGTTTAGTCAAGAAGAGAATAGAAGCTTTTGAAATGTGGTGCTACAGAAGAATGCTAAAGATTAGATGGGTAGATCACATAACTAATGAAGAGGTATTGAATAGGATTGGGGAGAAAAGTAGTTTGTGGCACAACTTGACTAGAAGAAGGGATTGGTTGGTAGGATATGTTCTGAGGCATCAAGGGATCACCAATTTAGTATTGGAGGGCAGCATGGAGGGTAAAAATCGTACAGGGAGACCAAGAGATGAATACAACAAGCAGATTCAGAAGGATGTAGCTTGCAGTAGGTACTGGGAGATGAAGAAGCTTGCACAGGATAGAGTAGCATGGAGAGCTGCATCAAACCAGTCTCAGGACTGAAGACCACAGCAACAACAACTTTCCCCAAACTGTTGGCACGAACCTCTCACACTTATTTGGCTTTTCCTTTCTGAAGCAGCCACTTCTTTTATTTCAATCTGCAGTCCTATCCATAACGAATCATCACCATAAAGTATCAGTAAACCCAGCTGTCCATTATTAATTGATAAATTTACTCTGATTTAGAAAATTCAGCCTGGCTGTGTTCCCCATAAAGTTCAGGTGAGTCCCCCTGTGTCAGCATAGCATTAAAATTCTGTCCTTGCCAAATTTTGATTCTTCAGTTCCATCTCTAAAATTTTTTATACACTGTCAGAGTTAATTCATGTGTACTCCTTTCTTTTGAATATGAATTTTGATCATTTATCCATTATTCATTCAATGTCATTTCCATTTTCCCATGCCTGTCCTAAAACTACAAGCCACACACTTTCAAACTACAGGGTGACAATTATTGAACTATATGAAACAAACATAAATTAGTTAAAAACTATGGTGTGCACACACTTTATTCAATGTGGATATATCACCACACATATTCGGATTTAGATTATGACATGTGCTATATGCCTGACCTCATTGGTGATGATGTGGCACAGACATATAGGAAAATTCTGCATAACTTGCTGATGTTTTGGAACATCAATTATGTCGATGACCTCCTGAATTGCTTTTTTCCACTCAGCAATGGTGTGGAGGCTATTTCTGTACACCTTGTCTTTAATACAGCCACACAAAAAGGTGTTGCGTGTGTTCAGATGTGGAAAATATGTTGGGCAATCGAGGGTCATGCCAGTGGCCTCTAGGTACCCCAGAGCTAGAATGTGGTCCCTAAAGTGCTTCTCCATGACATTGAACACTCTCCTGCTTCGATAGGGCTGAGCTTCATTGTGCATGAACCACTTCTTGTTGAAATCAGAGTCACTTTGGATAATGGGGACAAAACCATCTTCCAATACCTTCATGTACTGTTCGGTAGTCACTGTGCCATCAAGGAATATCACATTGATTATTCTATGACTGCACATTGCACTCCACACAGTCACCTGTTCAGTGTGAAGAGACTTCTCAATCACAAAATGCAGATTCTCAGTCACCCAAAAGCACCAATTTTGCTTATTGACAAACCCATCATAATGAAAGTGAACTTCGTAACTAAACCAGACCATACATGTGCACACTAATTCTCATCATGCCCCTTAGCCAACCATGCAGTCTGAACACTCTAATGCAAACCATTCCGAAGTTATGATGATTTTATTTTACATAGTTCAATATTACCATTTCTGTTCCTCATGCTGCATGTAGATGCCCACTTTCAGGGGTCATAAGCATTTTCATTTGTTAGGTTAGTACTGGGTTTAATCCTCTAGATGGGTCTTCAGCTACTTTCATAATGACAGATTTGGGAATATATACAACCTTTTATTATTTGTTGGAGCCTTTGATGAGGAGGAGTATTCATGGGAGTTGAACCCACTATGTTATCTTATTCATTGCCTTTTAAATACAGTATTTCATTGAAAAGGATAGAGTACTTTTCAAAATTTGTGCCCCTAGTTCTTTTATCAATGTCATAAGCACATCTGATGTTTCAAAATTTTAAATATGGCTGAAGCAGCAACTGACAGCGCGTTTGGCACGATTGTTTTATGCACCTCCACTGCAGGATGTGATTTTAGTGTATTTTTGCTTCTGATGAAGGTATATTTAGATACAATGGTCAAGGATTTCAATAAATCATTATCCTGCAAATGTTTGGCTGTTAACATTTACCGTGGACATCTGATGTTGTCGCCATGGTACTAAACCAGATGAAAGGTAGGAAATTGGTAGAGGGCAGGTATCACTCTGTTTCTCAAAACTTATTTTCCTCCACATTGCTTGTTGTTTCTGCAAAAGCTGGACAGTTCTCCAAGTTTCCCAAAATAAGTGATTTGTGGTTTGAAAAGCTCTAGCACTCATAAGACTAAATATTTGTATTTATTTTAACTGTACTGAAAGATGCATCTTCTGAATTTAAGTTAAAAACTATACTTCAGATATGTTGTAAAAGAGGTAAATAAAACGTTAAATAACTATATCAGAACTGCCAATTACAAGGTGAAATCTGTATTGAATATAATAAAACAGAAAACAGACAGTGTGTAACAATAATGGAATTTCCAGGATGGAGAAATACATAAAATGAGAGATGGACAGCCACTCACCTATAAGTAGACCAATACCTGGAACACAGAAACATATAACAAGAAACAGTATTGACACCAGCTTTCGAGCATTTGCTCTTTTTCTAGCAAAAGTACACAGATTATCTCATACACACACATTCAACTGCACAGACATCCAAATGTGTATGCCTATGGCCACTGAAAGACAATGACGGGGGGGGGGGGGGGGGGGGGGGGGACACCCTCTGTGGAGGATGTGGATAAGAGGGGTGTGGGGTCAGCACACTGCTCTCCCGGCCGTTATGATGCTATTCTTGACTGAAGCTGCAACTATTTGGTCAAATAGCTCCTCAGTTGGCATTGTGAGGCTGAGTGCACGACGAAAAACGGCAACAGCATGTGGCACTGTGCTTAACTTTGGTGATCTCACGGGAACCAGTGTATCCACTGCAGCAAGACCGTTGCCACAAGACAATGATAGTTCATAAAAATTGGAACTTGCACTTGGATCCTAATGGAGAAATAAAACTAATCAAGAAGGAATTATTGACATTTTAATATATATTTACACATATGAACATTTAGTTAGTGGAATGCAATACTCAAATAATATCATGCCATATGTTACTAGAAACTTCAAACATCAAAACCAGCTTCTCTCTTTATTCTTTCAGTAATGTTCAAGAAATATTTTACAGGGTTATAAATTTTAACTCAAAATATTCTGCTAAAAATTAACAGTGTAAAATAATACATTATTAAGAGGAGTGATTACTTTATTGATCAGACATTTTGCATTTGTTTGAAAGTTCTTTTACAACAGGAACTTCCCCAGAGGAATGGAATGAATTATATACTTATTGCAATACTTTTTGCATTCCAAAACACACAAGAAAATACTTTCTCTAATAGGTTGTCAGAGTTCTCAGTTAAATATCAATTCCTGTCCACAGCACAACATGGTTTCAAAATAAGTTTCTCAGCTGGCACTGCTATTTGTTAAATTGTTAAGTTGGACAATGGGGTAAGTATTACTGGGACATAGCTACCCTATCCAAGGCTTTTGATGTAATTTATCAAAACATGTAAATGAATGAACTTCTCAAAGCAGGTGTCTTTAGCATAACCAACAACTGGCTGATTTCTATCCAAATCAGTGGAAACAGATGATTCAGTTGCAATTTTGTGAAAACACTAATTAAAATAGGCACTATTCTGACTACTAATTCATTAATAATGATGTACTATAGGATCTGTTCTGGAACGTGCAATTAAGCATGTTTAACCCAACCATTTAACATGCTACAGACACTCTTCATTATCTTGTTCCCACAAATATAATAACATGACTGTACCAAAAGGGTACAAGAATTTATCAACATTTGGTAAAGGGTTTTATATTCCTATTATTGCATACATACTGCATCCAACCCAAAACATTGTGGTGTCATTGATTCAGAAGATATCAGGATTTGAAGAAATCACAATATCATTACCAAATAAAAATACTTCCATCAAAATTGAAACATAAGAACCAACAACTTAGCTAACTTTGTAGACCAATTGTTCATGATTCTGAGAAATCAATAGTTTAATGGCCTGTAATACAAAACTTATTGATTAATTAAGATGTAATCTCAAATTCCCACCACAGGGTGACACTGTAAATAGCCAGTATTTGTGGAGGAATTTCAGTGGAGTTACAGTTGGAGTCAGTTGGGAGCTTGGACTATCTTGAAAAGTGAAGTGTACTGCATGGAAATACTATTAGAATTCTCAAGATAACTATGTTAAAATAGTAATATCAATGGTGGATGAAGAAAATTATGTGTTGATGTTTGTATCATGCACTGATTTGTAAATAAGCTGTGAACCATTATTATCAGTGGCATATGTGTTTCAAGAATATGTTGGTGATTAGCATTTGGCATTATCAAGGGTTATATATTTTGTGGGAATAAATTGCCCAGAAATAACAAATGCTGTGTGTAAGTGTTTATTAATTAACATGCCCACCACTTCATATTTTATTGCACTTCCACTATTGAAAATTATAGACTAAACGTTCACAGGCAATCAATGGAAAGATGAGCTTGACATAGAAAGAAAAATGCACTATAAATGAAAATATTTCAAGCCCACCTCATCAGTATTCTATGTTAATGCCTTGATATGAAATGAGTATAGCCAGTTTCCTATTCAGTTCGCATGTATCATAAATATCTTAACTAGTTTTGAGATATACAAACCTCTTGAAAAGTGTATAACAGAAACTTTGAGCAATGTATATAGTTTGTCTCATGTACAACAAACTAATAGTGAATGAAAAAATGGTATTATTAAACACTCAAGAAGAAGGAATGCACAGAACATAAACTTGCCATGCTGATAAACAGCCTAAAATGTTAGGCATTTTGTTGTAAAATGACATAAACTGTAAAAGAACTGCATACTTTTAGGGGATAATTTGTAAAGAATGAATGTTTTACTAAAATGAAGAAATTATGAGGGTACTGGTAATCTGAAAAGTTCTTGGATGAAATAGAAAGGGAAACTTACCTCAGTGAAAACTTTTTATTTTTCAATGTTGTCATACTGTACACCAATGCATTTGGTCTAGCAATGTTCCAGTGTCTTTATCTCATCTTGAAAATTAGGTTCCTACAGGACTGTATAATATTTGTCAACTTTAGCTGTCAGTTTTCCATTTGAAGAGCTCCCCATCCACTGAGGTAAAAGTTTTGAGATCGGGGAAGAGATGAAAGTCTCATGGAGTCAAATCAGGCAAATAAGGCGGATGTGGCAACAATTTGTATCTTCGTTCATGTATTTTTGCCATGACAGTGACACTTGCGTGCATGGGTGCACATTGCCTTGATGACAGATGACTTTCATCAAGACCTCATGAAGTACTTAAAGAGATGTCTGTACCACAGATCTCTACCCAGAGCACTGATGGGTTATGTGTTCTCATAAAGGATGACCTGTTATTAAGTGGAAACCTCATTACTCTATTGCTGACATCTGCTGGTGAGTCTGCAAACTTCTCAAACTATATATAAATTCATTTAAAACAGCTAGGGTGGAAACTTCACAATTTTGAGATGTCTCTATTGATGAGAATTTAAAATGTAAAAATAAATTGTTGAACTTCCGAAACACTTCTGTTCAGCAACAGTTGCACTACAAGTCATTGCAAATATTAAAGAGGGACAGATGAATAAATTACAATGTTAAAAAGGAAAACAGTTCCTAATGCTCTACAAAAAATAGGAAGTTTTTCCCTTTTTAATGTTATTATCATGTTCTGCCAAGCACCAACAGAAAATTTGGTCAATGAAATAAATTACATACTTGTGCTACTTTCATTCAATAATGGCCTTTGGGACTCATCGTTAAGAAATAAAGTTTTCATTGCTCGAAAAGGTGCTTTAAGAATAATATGTGTTACTCACTCCTGATCGCCTCGTAGACATCTGTTTAAGGACTATTGCTTCACAGTATATGATGTTTGTTGTAAATAACATATTACAGGAACAATTATGTATACAGTTGCAACACCAGGAGAAATGGTTGATGTTACTCAGTATCAAGGTTAACTTTAGCCAAGAAAGGGATGCACATTGGTGCCACCAAAATGTTTATCACCTACCCCACGATATATGATACCTTGCAGATAGCAAAGTTAAATTTGAGAAACATGAATGAAGTTTCCCTCAGTGATTCCTATTCCAAGGAAGAATTTTTATTTGCATAATACGTAAAAGGTGATATATGTGATATACTGATTTATGTCAGGAAGGTAAAAAACCTTGTAAATGGCTGACATGTAGCCATATTTACAAATGAGTGTGTAATAAAACCATAAAATGATTCATCCACATCATTGCAATTAATCATAAAAAAGATTCATGGAACATGAAGCTTATTATATGAAAGTGATGAAAGAGGGCCAATCGTTCTTCATTTTTGTTGATTGCATATGTCCTTGTCAGATGCATTATACCACTCTGTTAACTAAGGAAGATGAGCTGGGTGCTGAATGACACTGTTTGGATTTTCATTTACCTGATACTCTCTTCATTGCGGCTGATGTTCTTGTTCAATGTAAAATGCTACCACCAAGCCTTATAATCAAATAATGATCTGTAGGCAGAACACACATGGACAGCCCCTTTACAAACCTGGCATGTCTTTTCAGAGGACACAGGGATTAAGAGACTCTACTTTTATTGTGCTTGAAATGTGATGAAATACTTCATTTACTCCCATGAAATTTATTGTACTGGAGTTAATAGGTTGGCAAAATGTGAAAAAGTCTGCAGCTGACAGAATGCCTTGGATGGTACTATAATCAAATTAATTCATTTATTGTAATTGTAGTGTCACACAATTCTTTTCACATTCTTTTTCCACATGACTCTGACAATGAATAACATAGGAATGGTCTGTTGCAGGATGTTCCAAAGTTCGCTGAAAGGCTTCTACAAGCTGGAGCCAATGTGAATCTTAAAGATCATAATGGCATAACACCACTTCATTGTGCAGCAAAGACAGGAAACTGTAAGGTATGAGATTAGTAGCTTTTTGTCTGCCCCCTTGGCTGAATGGTCAGCATGTCTGACTGTCATGGAGCAGGTTTGGGATCAACACCTAGTTGGGTCAGAGATTTTCTCCTTTCACAGTCTCTGTGTTGTGTTATCCTCATCATCATTTCATTATGTTTGATGTACAAGTCACCCTATCTAGCATCAACTGGAGAGGGATTCAATTCAGTGGCCAAACTTCCACAGGTGCGCTTTCCCGCCCACCGAGGCCATAAGATCATATCATTTCATTTCATTTCAACAGTTTATTAACTTGTGGTATATTACACTCAGTCATAGACTTAATGCAGAAGCAGATTCCTGTAAAGTACACAGCTTGCCATTAAACCAGCAACACCATGATGATGGGATGCAACAAATGTTAAATAGGTATAGTTAGTGTACTACATACTCGAGCAGACACGTAACTAGTGCCTGAGAGGACAGGTGTATTCTTCAGTTGGCCATGCAGGTTTTTAAAGACAGATAATGTCCCTAGAGTCAGGAAGTGGGCTTGGTTGCAGCAAGACAAGTAAGTTCACCAACAGTGTGATGACATCTGGAGCACTGCAGACTAACAGCATGGCAGCCATTGTTGCAGCTTCAGCTCATGTGGTGGCAGAGAGAGGCATATCAGCAATGGTGTGCCTAGTGACAACACTGGAAGTCTGGTTTGGTGTGCAGCACCACAATAGTCATACCCATGTGTGGAGGTTCAGAGGAGAACAAACTTTACCAGACTGCATTTGTCATCACCATTTGGCCCGGAACCTAAGGTGATGGCATGGGTGCCATTCGATACACAACAAAATTTACTCTCATTCTCATAGCTAGTAATTTGAACATCTGCCTTTACATTTCTGATGTGTTGTGGCCGTGGCTGTGCCCTCTCTTGGAGGTTGTCAAAACATTATTTTTTAACAAGATAATGCAAGACTACATGTTGCCCATGCTGTCCTGGTCTACCTCAATACAGGGGATGTTCAGCTATTGCACTGTACAACCTGTTCTCCAGATGTTTCATCCACTGAAAATGTCTAGTCATGGTTTGCTGAGAGACTGGCATTTGACCACTTGCTAGCCATTGTGAACAATGAACTCCGGCATAGAATTGAAGTAGCATGAAATGACTTAACTCTATCTGCCAGCCAAGCTCATTTTTGACTTGGTCCTCAGACAGGTTAGAGCCACTTGTGCTGTCATAGGTGGTAACTCTATATGATAGAGGTTTTCAGAAATGACCACAAATAGTTGCCTTTTGTGATGGTTCAGTTTCCATTTTACAGTGACTGGTTTCAGGTCACCTACGAACTCGTCATCAGATCATACTCAGTTTTTAGTGATTGTTTGTGGCATTGTGTAGATCATTGTGTAGCTGTGGCAAGACAGAAAAAGTGAAACCAGTCAACAGTGAATGTGCAGCTTGCATCAGGAATTACTTAAATTTAGTTGCATTCTTAGTTTTAATCCTGGTGCACAAATCAATTTTGAAAATATGGTTTATGTTTTCCAGCTATGTTGATTACACAGTCTTTAATCTGACCTTAGGTCCACATCTATAACTGAGTGGTCAGCATGGCAGAATGCCATATGAAGGGTCCAGTTTGATTCCCAGCCAGGCTAAAGATTTTTTTCCATTTGAGAACTGGGTGTTGTGTTGTCTTCACCATCCTTTTGTCCTCATCGACACACAACAATCAAGTGGCTGAAGTGTTGTCAGCTTGCACCAGGTGACCTGTCTATCCATCTGGAGGCCCTAGAGACACACACACCAACCCCCCTGCCCCCTCCCACACACACACACTCACACATACACACAAGTTGATCTTATGATATAAATAATTCCAGATACCTTGCCACACCAGTGCTTGCACCTTACATTTTTTCCTGTCTTGCCACAGCCACACAAAAACCCTCATAATGCTACATCCACTAAAAACTATGAACTGTCTGATGAATTGCTAGGCAACAAAAGTCATTGACATAAGATAAAAATTGAAGCATCACAAAAATCAACTGGATGTAGTTATTTCTGGAAATCTTCCCATCACAGTTTCCACACCCATAATGGATTAAATGTTTACACCTGAGTATTAAATTTTGCATGCTGTACACCTCCAGATCAGCTACACATTTAATAATATTTTCTTCATACTATATTATGTATGCACAAAAAGTAAAATTTCAATATTGACTAATGTTCCTGCTGTTGAAAATTTGATGGCCAGCAGTATAGTATCACAAAGATTGTCTGGAAAAACAGTGTCTGAGATAAGCAGCTTTAGCATTAATATCCCGACACTCATTATCATTTCATTGCCTGGAATTATGTGCCACAGTGAAATAGGTCCACCGGCTGCGGTGGCCGAGCAGTTCTAGGCGCTTCAGTCTGGAACCGCGCAACTCCTACGGTCACAGGTTCGAATCCTGCTTCGGGCATGGATGTGTGTGATGTCCTTAGGTTAGTTAGGTTTAATTAGTTCTAAGTTCTAGGGGACTGATGACCTGAGATGTTAAGTCCCATAGTGTTCAGAGCTATTTTTTTGAAATAGGTCCAACAGCCACCATAGTGTGTCTGTACTTCTCAGAAAACATTGGACTAATTGTAAAAAGAGTACAGAAGTATTTATATTTATTCCAGTTCTTCTTGCAACATGAAAAACACTGGCATAGTTATTTTCAAATAGTGCAGATTGACTGTCAACCAGCAATGTATCTGATGAGTGACGCTCAGCTGCATTGAGAACTATAACATGTCTAGTTTTCTACACTCTTTCCATCTCACTTTATTGACCTATTCATTTAGACCCTGATTCATGGAGTGCCCCTGATTCATGGTGTGGACAACTCTCTTATTCAACAAAACATGCCTGTTCTGAATTTTCAGCAGACTGATGGTAACAGAATTGTGTATTACAGGCTGATATTGATAACCGATGGGGACACTTCTAACTAAACACTCCTTAAATATCACCTTTCATTACTATAAGAAAACATTATTTTAATTTCAAAGCCCATTGCAAGACTTGAAAAATAGAAGTCAGTCACATAAATTACAAGCTGTTGTTTATTGCCTTCCATTTGTATTTTGTGAACTATGTGATTGCGCATACATATGCTTATTTGTATTTATTAAAGTTTGTAGTAGTAAATCTAAATTTTGCTGTAAACTTTGTAGTATTAATACTTACTACTTGCAATTTAGAAACAACTCATAATATAATTCTCTTTTTTCAGCTCATAAAAATTCTACTCAGTGCTGGAGCTGATGTTAATTCCATGGATGTGAATGGTGCAACTCCATTACTCATGACATCTAAACACTGCTACACGCAGGTACTATGTTATCTTTATCAGTCTATGTTACTAGACACTGTCCCTATTTTCTGTTTTTAGGAGAGTATGTAAGCAAAATGGTCACTAACAACTTTGAACTAAATTAGGGAAAGGATAGATTGCTACACTCACCATAAAGATGACCCCTTGAGTTGCAGTCACAGCAAAAAGACTGCTATACATTATAGCCTTTGGCCAAAGCTTTCTTCAGCAAAGAAAACACACACATTCACCCAAGTAAGCACACCTCATGCACACATGACTCACTGGTCAGAGCTATCATTGGTAGCATGTGTGCATTAAGTATGCTTGCTTGTGTGAATGAGTGTTTTCTCTGATGAAGAAGACTTTGGCCAAAAGCTATAATGTGTAAAAGTTTTTTTTTATTTTTTTTTATTTTATTATTATTATTATTTTTTTTTTTTTTGTGCCTGTCCGCAAGTTAGTGGGTCATCTTTGTGGTGATTAGCAGTCTATCCTTTACCTATATTCCAACCTGGAGTTTCCATTGTTTAATTTCACATTGGAACTATGTTTTATTCAGTCCTGTTCACATGCAAATATATGAGGTGCAGCTAAATAAAAAACGAGCATCTGGTACAATGGGTCTATGGAATGGTTCCATTCAAAAGTAATCATCACTTGTGCTAAGACATTCATCCCACTGAGAGATGAGACATTCAATTCCTGTTTCATAGAATATGGTCAGCCACTGATGGATCCATAACTGCATTCACTCTTGCAGTTCCTCATCTGACTGAAACTGGTAGTGTCCACGCATGTCATTCTTCTGGTAGCCAAAGATGTGAAAATCACACAGTGAAATATCTGAGCTGATACACAGTTACACAAGCAGACACACCTCATGCAAATATGACTGCTATCTTTAGTCACTCTGGCCAGACTGCAGCTGTAGCATTGAGTGAAAGCAGCAGTCTGGAGTAGGGCAAGTAAGGGGAAGGGGTAGAAAGGTACTGGGTGAAGGGAGGGGGAGGGGCAGAAAGGAGTGCTGTCTGGTGGAGCATGCAGGGACTAGAAAGTGACAGACAAGACTACCAGGCACATTGTTGGGAAGCTGGCTAGAGGGGGGAGAAAGAATTATGTATTTGTGCATGTTTTTTGCAAGTCTGTAAGTATTTTAATACCTCTTTTTCTGTTCTCCATCTCCACTCACAACCACCTTGTGCCTTCATTTACCCATTTCCTATGTCATTTACTGTTTCCCCAACCCCATCCCTGCCACAGTAGAACCCTGCCCCATCTTTCTGCACTAGTTTAGAAAAGTATCCCTCCCAATGGCTAAAACATAGTCCTACACCCTGTTCTTTAAATGGTGCCTAAATTGTGAACCGAATCCCCCCCCTCCCCCTCCAATGATCTAACCATAATAATTCCTTTCTCTCTCTAGATACCACCCATTCTTTCACAATGACCTTGATCTTTTTAGGTTCCACCAATCTGTGGCCCTTACAAAACTGGTACAGCAAAAACATAACTCCATAGCACAGGCATCCCAGAACCCCTCTGTTTCATTCCATGAGATACTGCTTCTGTAATATCCCTACTACACACATCTCTGAATTTGAGTTTCTTGCTGTCCAGCAAGTGGAAGAGCATTCTATGATCCCTTTCATAAGCTATACAGCCCCCTGACAACCTGCTGCAACCATGGAGCACCACTACCCATCCCCTATTCTGTGCACAGAATTCCTCCTCAACAACCCCTGACAATACCAAGACCTGCCTAGCAGACCTTTCCAACTTTCTGCATACCCCTACCAACACTCCACCAAATCCAGGGCTGAAACAATGCCAGAACACTGCTGTTAACCTTTGCACCAAAATCATCAGGCCCCCAGAAGTTTCAGTCCTATATGAAGGTCTTGCCTTTAGTGCTACACCCAAATTTAACCACACTGGAGTTGTCAAAGACCTACTCTCCTTCTCCCAATCCCTGCAATGAAAACATTCTTTGCCACCAACCCATCCAATGAAAGCCGAGCTAATCCCAACACTCAACCATGGATCTCCCAGTTCATACCACCATCCAACTGTGTTTCTCCTATACCCCCCCCCCCTTCCACCTAACTACTCCCTGGTCACCTTCTAGGAATTCCTTACCTTCAGCTTGGCCTCACCATCCTTTCCTAGGACCATTCCTAAGAACACCTACCGGTCAGTACAAGAAAGGACAGCCATACGCCCTCAAAACAGATCTTGACATAATCATCTTACCTGCAGAGAATGGTTCCACAGCTGTCATTATGAGTTAGCAGAAGGCCTCTGCCAGTTATCTGGCTCCTCCCTCTACAAACTCTGCTAGAGTTATCCCAACCCAGAGCTCCGACATAACCTCCTGTCCCTGGTTGAAGCCTTATGCCCTTCCCTGATTCTCTCCACTGAATTCATTCCCTCCTCAACCTGCACGCCCACCTTTTACACCTTCACCTTAACACACAATCCCAACAGTCATGGATGCCTCGTTGTAACTGGCTATTGCACACCCACTCAAAGAATTTTGGCCCACACTGACTAACACCTCCAACCAATTGTTTGAAATGTAGCCTACCACATCAAAAATATCACCCATTTCTTTCACCAATTCCTTTGCCTCCTGGAGCCCTACTTGATGCCACTTCCCTATACACCAACATCCAACATTACCTCTCCAACATCCTTCAGACTCCAAACCTGCTACCTCATTCCTCATGCACCTTACTAACTTTACCCTAAAAAAAATAAGTACCTCTCCTATGAAGGTTAGGTATAAAAAACAAAGAAAAACAGGCACAGCCATGGGCAACCATATGGCACATTCTGTTGCCAGCCTTTTTATGGTCCATCTAGAGAAAATCTTCCTAGACTCTCAGAATTGCAAACCCATGGTCTGGTTCAGGTTCATTGATGATATATTCATAATCTGAACTCAGAAATCAGACACTTTATTCTCATTCCTTCAAAACTTCCACACCATCTCTCCTATCCACTTCACCTGGTCTTCCTTAACCCAGTGTGCCACCATACTGGATATTGACGTCCTCCTCTCTCATGGCTCCATCCATATC
Source organism: Schistocerca cancellata (assembly GCF_023864275.1). Lineage (NCBI taxonomy): Eukaryota > Metazoa > Arthropoda > Insecta > Orthoptera > Acrididae > Schistocerca > Schistocerca cancellata. The sequence goes on along the minus strand of NC_064626.1, from coordinate 1,136,330,522 downwards.
TCTGTTCACAATAAACCTACCAGCCACCGACACTACCTGCATTTTGACAGCTCCTATCCCTTCCACACCACACCAAAAAATCCCTCCCATATAGTCTGGCTGCCCAGGGATGAATATCTGTAGTGGCTAGAACTCCTTTGCATGGTAAGCTGAAGATCTTCACAAACAGGCACTATCCCCCAGACCTAGTCCCCAAACAGATTTCCCACACCATACTCCAAACAAGTATTTTGTCTCTGTTACTGATAGTGTGGGGTTGCCAGGTTCAGTAAATAATGCAATGGAATATCTGAGACCAGTGCACAAAAGCAATCTCAGTATAATTGAATTGACACTTACTTCACGCAAAGAAATGGAATCCATCATATGAATTGACACTTACTTCACCCAAAGAAATAGAATACATCATAAAGTCATTGAAATCAAAGCATTCTAGTGGTTATGATAACATATCAACAAAGTTAATAAAAGAGTGTTCATGTGAGCTTAGTCATATCTTAAGTTATTTGTGTAATCAAATGCTTATCACAGGAACATTCCCAAACTGGCTTAAATATGTTGAAGCTATACCTCTCCACAAGAAAGGGAACAAAAAAATGCCATCAAATTACCAACTGATCTCACTTTTGCCAGAGTTTTCAAAAATCTTTGAAAAGGTTATAATCAAGCATCTTCTTAAGCACCTTAGTGAGAATAACATATTGTCAAAGTCACAGTTTGGGTTTCTTAAGGGTTCTGATATTGAGAAGGCTATTTACACTTACAGTGTAAAAGCCCTTAATACACTAGACAACAAATCAGAGACAACTGGCATGTTCAGTGACCTGTCAAAGGCTTTTGACTGTGTGAATCACAGCATTTTTGACGTAAATTAAAATAATATGGCATCACTGGTAGTGCTGCAAAATGGTTTCAGTCATATCTTATTAATGGAAAACAAAGTGCGTCATTACATAACACTTCAGCAGTAGGCAATCAGACGTAATATGACTGGGAAAAAAATTACATGTGGTCTACTACTTTTTCTTGTGTATATTAATGACCTGTCATCTGTTACATTACCAGATGCCAAGTTTGTCTTATTTGCAGATGATACAAACATTGCAATAAATATTAAATCATATATAAATTTAGAAAGGGCAGTTAATCAAATTTTTACTGACATTAATAAGTGGTTCATAGCCAATTCACAGTCATTAAACTTTGAAAAGACCCACTATATGCAGTTCAGAACTTCCCAGAGTTTTCCTTCTAGTGTGTGTATAAAATATGATGACATGAAAATAGGAGAAGTTGAGAGTGTAAAATTCTCGGGTTTGCAACTTGATAATATACTGAGTTGGGAGCAATGTACTAATGAACTGCTAAAGCACCTAAACAAGTCTGTGTTTGAAATGAGAATGATGTCAGACATAGGAGATGTAAATATAAAAAACTGGCATATTTTGCTTATTTTCACTCCATTATGTCATCTGGTATCATATTTTGGGGTAACTACACAAACCGAGAAAAAATTTTTAGAGTACAGAAGCGTAAAATAAGAGTAATGTGTAGTGTAAATCCAAGAACATCATGTCGAAAACTATTCAAAGAATTGGGCATACTAACCACAGCTTCTCAGTATATATATTACTTAATGAAGTTTGTTGTAAATAACACATCTCTTTTTCCAACTAGCTGCTTAGTACACAGTATCAATACTAGGAATAAGAACAATATACATAAAGATTTAAAATCACTTACTCTTGCCCAGGAAGGAGTCCAGTATTCAGCAATGCATATTTTCAATATGTTACCAGCAACCATGAAGAGTTTAGTTTCAGACAAGGCACCATTTAAAAATTGTTTAAAAGAATTTTTGGTGGCCAACTCCTTCTATTCCATCCGTGAATTTCTCAACAAGTGCAGTAGACCATTGTAATGAAAATTTATTATACTTCAATTTTTGACAATACTTGGTTGTAACAGCCAACCTACTGTGTGAATGATGGATGTATGAAAATCAAATGTAAGTCTTAAGTCTGTAAACAGTGGAAGTTTAATTTTAATTTATGAACACAATTTAGCTGTTTATTGACTGAGGATCATTAAAATTAATGAAACTGAAGTTTCATAATTACATTTTTGTAATGTGTTTATCTGACATGTTCCACACCCTGGAGGATCCCCTCTTTTGTGGGTCTATGGAATGAATAATTAATCTAATCTAATCCCTACACACACTCAGTTCTCCAATGATCCCCAATAATCAGCTACAAAGGAGTTCCCTCTTCATCACCAAATACTATCCAAGACTGGAAAAAGTGAACCACATCCTTTGTCAGGGCTTTGATTATCTATCATCATGCCCTAAAATGAACGACATCCTTCCCAAGATCCTTCCACCCCTCCTAAAGTGATGTTCCATTGCCCACTCAACTTGCACAACATCCTGGTCCATCCCTTACAGCAGTACCAATCCCAATCACTTGCCACAGGGATCATATCCCTATGGAAGACCAAGGTGCAAGACCTGCACAATCCATGCACACAGCACTTCCTATTCCAGTTCTGTCACATAATGTGCTTGATTTTAATGATTGCTTCATAACCCAGGCCATTTGATCCTCTCATCCACCACCATCTTTTCAGAATTGCATAAATGAGAGTTATCCTTACAACATATTGTTTCTCCTGAAATTATACTGGCTTCAACCTATTATAACGTACTAACCCCACACCCTCCACCCAACAGTTTCCACCACCTCTATCCTATCACCTCTTCCCAGTTCGCACCACCATTCTTTGCTGCTGTCTGTCAGTACAGCAGCAAGTCTCTTCCTCTCTTCTGATTCTCACCTTTTGCACTCAAGATCCTCTCCCCCACCCCCCCACCCCCCTCCGCCAGACAGTGCTCTTCTGTCCACCTGCCTGTACCCTGCAATCCGTCCCTCTTCCCTGCACCACTACAGATTACTCATATTATGCAGTACAACAGTTGCAATCTGAGCAGAGTGGCCGGAGGTAACAGTCATGTGTGCATGAGGTACACCTGCTTGTGTAAATGTGTGTGTCTCTTCCTTTCTTTTCTGAAGATGGCTCTGGCCAAAAACTTAGTGAGTAACAGTCTCTTCATTGTGCCTTTCAGCAGCTCAACATGTCATCTTTATAGTGAGTAGCAATCTGTCCCTTTCATAATATTGTTGATGTACTCACTTAGCTATTATGTTTGTGGATACTAAATTTGTTCAACAAGCTGAACTTAATAACAGAGTTGTGGACTGTGATAGCTTGTTGAAGGACTTATTTGAAAGCTAGCATGTTTCTTCTTTTTTGTATGCCTGTTGACAACTCAATGTTTATATTGCTCTGTGAATGGTATACTTTACAGCAAACATATGAAATTACAAGCAATAAGAAATAAAATTATTTTCAAATAATAAAATATTTTCAATGCGAACGTGCTGCTAAGTTGCATTTATCTTCTTTTGTGATACATTGAAGTCTCCTTCAATCAAATCTTTCTTTATATCTTTACATACTTCTCCCATCCATTCTGATTCAGCCCATTTGCACTTTCATAATCATCATTACTCCAGTGTTGTGCTAAACAATAGCTCATAACGAATGCACAGAGATAATGTTAATATATAACTTGCAGTGTTGCTTAATCTCCTTCTTTAGAAACGTGAGTTACATCCTCACATGTTATTTATTTTATTCATCACATATTTCAAGTATATAAATTCCTCATCTTTGTGTAAACAGTTATCTTCATGTCATGTCATGTCAGTTGTTCACCAAAAGAAGAGAGATGAAACTTCCCAAAATGCAAGAAAGAAGAAAGAGGTATAAATTAAAGGGATGTAAGAAAGAACTCACTGTAAGCTGCTTGCTGAACTTATACTATAATTTGAAATAAGATCATGATCTGAACTATATATGAAATGTGACTTATTAGACTCATTGCATACAGTGTGCAGGTCATTAGATGTGCTGTACAGAAGACATGTCAAGTTTGAAATGAATATAATGATTTACAAAAGATCTTTTTACATTGTTTTTAGAAAGTTATGAATTATATACCAGTATTAACAATTATGCAAGTACATCTAATAAAAATACATATAACACTACAATATTTGTTATATATTTACAGTTTATAGATTAGTAGTCTATAGCTTACTATTGTTCAAACTGTGCAACTGTCTTCCATGAATTCTTCAATAATATAGTAACATTTTTCTACTAAAATGTTATGCAGAAATATTTCCAAAGAGTCAATGTCCATGTTTAATGTTTTCCTACCTTGTAGTCTGTTACATATTTCAGCCTTATATAAACTTGTGTCTCAGCACAAAGTTTAAAGTAATGTGAGGGAAGTTTGAAGTTCTCCTTGTGGTGATTACCATACCTGTGGTTAAAGCAATACTTTTCAAGTTTACATTGGTTATTATGTACAAAAATAAAAAATTTCAGGAATGTGCAATGAAGGAATGGTTAGTATTTTTAATTTCTTTGATAATGGGTGACATGACTCATTTTATGGGCAACAAACGTGTTTCTAATGATTTTCTACAGAATAATTAATAGCCTTTTGCTCTTTGTAGAATTTCCCCAGAATATTATCTCATGCCAAATGACTGACTCAGAGTAACTATGATAGACAGTCTTTTTGTGTTGATATTAGTGGCACCAGATAAAGTAAACATCACAAAGCTAGGTAATTGAATTTATTTTACGATAAGTCTTTATGTGTCTTCCCGTTAAGACTTTTGTCAAGGGTAATGCCCAAGAATTTCACTTGGCTTCCTTCTGTCATCAGTTGAGTATTATGAGCAATTTTTACAGGGCTCATTTCTGTCTCTGGTTCAGAGACAAACTGCATTATCTGGGTCTTGGTGACATTCAGTTTTAGTCCATTTTTATGGAACCAGGATTCAAGTTTTGCTAGAACATTTCGTACAAAGTGTGCAATTTTTTCAATTGTGTCATTTTCTATCAGTACTGAGGTGTCAGTTGTGAACAAGACTGAATGAGCATTGATATTCAATGGTAAATCATTGACATACAACAAGAACAGGTATGGACCCAGTACTGAACCCTGTGGGACCCCGTGGGAAACTGTTTTCCATTTGGAGTACTAGATGACTGAATCTGATGTTGAAACAACTCTTTGTTTCATTTCTATCATATTCCCTAAGAACTGAGCTACTGTAATGCAGTATCCTTGATACTGGAGCTCTTAAGTTTGTAAAGTAGTGATGAGTGGTTCACTGAATCAAAGACTTTTGTTAGTTCAGATAATATTCCTGAAACCTTTTTGTCCTGGTCCAGTGAGGTGCTTAGGTTTTCTGTGAATTTTCTGATGGCGTTTATTGTGCTTTTTCCTCTTTGGAAACCAAACTGATTTTTAGATATAATGTCATTTTTTATAAGAAAATTTTCAAGTTGTTTTGTGGTGAAGTTTTGGATGTGTATCATTGCTTAACACAAGAAAAACAATGTTCAGTACACCATATCTTATTATGGATATCCTCTACCAAAATAATAATACGTATCTTGTGTAATCCAGGGTGCTGCTTCTAGATGCTGCCGTAGGTTCATGTTGATGTTACTGCATCGCCACATGGGATTCATGTAATGGTTTAAATAAGTTTCAGTAATTCCTGATCACAAAGAATTTTATTTTGCATGCTAGATGTTTGGTGGAGAACGTACAAAATCTAACTACATGCTGTTAATACAAAATTTGCTCCAAGACTGACTTACTTATGACTGACGCAAGACTGGCTTATGGCAGTGTACAAATTACCTCTATTTATATGATTTTAAACAATTACTGTTATTGTTACATACTGAATTTTGCATGTATAACACTTAAAGTTTTTACATACATCTTCCCAAATTACATAGAAAATTACATGGAATAATAGTGAATAATTTCATAAAAAGACAGAAAAGAATCTGTTTCTATTAAGACTATTAAATTACATGTTTTATCATTGCAACAATATATATTACTATACTAACTAAAACGAGAATTATCCTATTATTAACAGGCAAACAGAGCGATTAATTTTATTGAATGAAAGGCCTAGATTCAATTAATTAAATTTTTTATGAGTAAAGTTTTACATTTCTATATAGTCGTAAGTATAGTTCTATAAACTAACACCAACTAGAACATGAGCATGTTTGATTCTGACTGAAAATCATCATGTCTTATATTAGGAGAATGAATAATTTTAGTGCCTGTAGTTTGTATTGTGTGTAAATTATGATGGTACATTAGTTTTTAATCCAATAGGGTTCCTTCATTCTATATACTGGTGAAGCCCAATGTAAACAATGGCAAAATAATAGTTCAAATTAGTGTAAATTACTAAGTTACACCATGGAGAATCTTCAGTGTATTTGAATCCATATAACCAGAAACATGTTTCCTTCATTCTATATATTGGTGAGACACAATGTCAAAGCAACAGTTTAAATACGTGTAAATTACTAATATTACACATGTCCCTCTTCGGGAGTGTGGAGATGAGACTGAAATAGGGTACAGGATCCCAAAAATGGTTGTGGTATTACACAAGAGAACTTTCTTAAAGATAGTCTTGTGGTGGTTAGCATAAATTACAAAATTTGGGTTTCTATTTACTTTAAGCTTATTATGTAACTGCTTTTTTCTGGCACTAGAAACTCTTATTCCTCATGTAATCCAGTTCAGTTTATTCTTTACTTTTTTTGATAAGATTTTGTGATGAATGTTTCATTGAAGACACACAAAAAAAAAAAATCTAAAAATTTAACAGAGGTTGTGTAGTATGAAACACCTTGTTCTACAGGCTAGTTTATGACACTTAACTTATCACAAAACAAAATCTAAATATTCTCTACTAAAATTCCTTGTCATATAAGATTCAGATTTTAGTTACTCTGATTTTTGGCACTCTATATACAAAGCAGAATGATCAGATATTCTTAGATTTAGACAAAAATTCCTTGTATCGTCAGATCAGTAATTTGCAAAAATATCATCTGCAGGTTACTGCTTGGAATTTTTCTCGAATGCACACAGGAGGGATTAAACCCAGATTTCTGGATTAAATCATGAAATTTTACTGTGTCACTGCATTCAACTAATGTAATTAAACTAAAGTCTTCCAGTTAAAGAAAATCAATAAATGAAAATGTATTAATGTTAAAAACTTCTGTTTGTTGTAGGCTGCACAATTACTGCTTGATGCTGGAGCTAATTTAACAGCAAGTGATAAAGATGGTCAGCAAATCATACATAAGGCTTCCCAATTTGGGGACACTACAGCCATTGATTATCTTGTGGAAAAGTGGCCATCAACATGGGGCTGTGACAGCCATGGAAATACTGTTCTACATTTTGCTGCTAGAAGTCGTAGAAATAGACTGATCAGCATAGCGCATATCCTAAAGAGGAATCTGGTGTCTGTAGATGAGAGGAACTTGGAAGGACAGACAGCACTAGCAATGCTTGTGGAGCGCGGTAGTAAATTGCACTCTACACACGGTGAAGTAGAGATATTGTTGACAGAAGGAGCAAGTCCCACTACAAAGGACAACAATGGGAAAATGCCTCTGCACACCGCAGCTAGTGTCGGCGATGTGAAGGTACAGTCAGTACTAGTAGTTTTTGATATAAGCATAATTTTATGAAATTAAAATTAATTTGTACTACAACAACTGTTATGTAAATAAGGATAGGTACTGTAGGGAAACTGAGAGCAGTTTAGGAAAGGTAGATAAAATTTCTAAGCAGTCACTGAAAATTGACTTCAAACAGATAACAAAGGTGCACCTACACATAGACTCTGAATCACATTATACTGTCTAGCTTGCTCCACAACTGGTCAGTGTGATATCAACTCATACATCTCCAACTTTCTGAATTTTGCATATTTGAACAACATTTGTAACATATTCTTCATTCCTGGAAATCTACTAGCCACAATCTGTACTATTTCTAGCTATTCATGTATCTCCTCTCCTACTCCTGTCGTCACTTCATTGATCTACCTTCATGCCACCATCAGTCCTCATGATATGTTTTTATTTATCTGCCTCAGTGAAATTATCTCTTCCTTATATTTTCATCTCACACTGGATCCTATAGTTTTCCCTGCAATTTTATCCTTATCCTTTTTCCACCAGCCCTCTGGGCTGGCGTCTTGCCCCTCTGGGCTGGCCTCTTACCCCTCTGTAATGGCACTAGCCACCTGCTTTGTGTGTATGTACATGTTACATATCAACACAATCTTTCCTAACACCCTTAACCTTCTCTCCTGCTGTTGTTCGTCTCCCAACTTGTGTATCTTGTATGCTCCCACCACTCAAGTCAGTGAAGGACACTGTTCAGTCAAGCTGTCAAGCCAGGAAAGATCAGCCACTATGTGCGTGTGCATTTTATTAGCACTCTGAGGAAGGAATTTATTCAACAGCTGAGTTCTTCTGGATGACTGCCTTCTGTTCAGCATATCTTCTCTTCAGCATAACTTCAGCATATTTCTCAGTAATAATATTTAAGGAGAAGCTGAATAATGTATAAATGTATTCTCTGAATGAGAGCAGTTTTGAGATGTGTTACAATAGAGATCTTAAATACCAAAGAAAGAAAGATAATGGGAAATATTTTTCATTCAAGAGTTGTAATAGGTGAAGGTGGGACTATCCGACTTGTTTTTATACCACTCCTGATATCAGTATTCTTTTTTCTCATCTTGCTTTGTTAATAATACATATAAAATAGCTACTAAAGATATCCAAGATCTTATTCAAGGTGGAATTCATAAACCTTTATCATTCACTTTGTAATATCATCTTTACTGACGATGATGGCATATTTAGATCACCAGAAATATTTTTTTGAAAGAAATACTATACACGCAAACCATATGAAGGTAAAAATATTTGATGAGCAAAAAGTTGTAATTTTCTAATGTGATATAGCTTATTTGAAAAACTTCATTCTCTGCTTCTCATTATACTTTATTAGAATACCCTCATTCTCCTCTTTTCAACAAACATTTTACTTTTTACAAAAACTTTGTACTTCAAAAGTTATTTGTATTCAAAATTTTTATTTTTAGGATGCTGCAGTCATAAAATCTAATTAATTTCCAAAATTCAGTACCATAGTTTTATAGCCTGATTTATCTTTTTCAAAAAATGCAAATTTTCACTAAAATTTCTTGCTAGATTGTTAATTATTTCAATTAGAAATTTTCACTTCCCAAAGAATTTCTAGTAAATTTTGGGAAACCCATTTAACAATGAACTGTGCTCCCACAAAGTAGTACCAATGATTTCCCCATTTTCTATTTGTACTGTTATTTAAACAAAATTATGTTACTGTCATTTTGTTTATGTTCCTTTTTATTTTTCCTGATTTTCATGTTAATATATGAAATGTAATAGCTCTGTATTTCAACAAATTGTAGTTTTCCATATTACGTGCATCTATAAATAAGTATGGTGCACAAAACGTAAGTCAATCAGAAGCCAGGAGTCATTACATAAACAATGTGCCTCATTATGTAATTTTCAGTTCAGTTCATGCTATGTAGTCCAAAAATAAACATAATGTAACTGACAGTCTGTGTTTGACTACCAAAATGTTACCACATATGTGAGAATCACTGTATGTGATCTGATGTTTTCCCAGTGCACAGAAATCTTGAAAATTTCTCGGGTATTCAGCCGGGTAGCGCCGTCCAAAAGGCGCGATATTTCGGCAAGACGACTTCTTGCCATCTTCAGGCGATCTTGGTGCCTGATTGATCTCTGATGGATGCCAACTTCATATAATCTCCATCCCTCCCCCGCAGCCTCTGTCTGGGCGCTTCTGAGTGGTCCACGGCTACGCAGTGCTGCAGGAGTGATTCGCTGAGTGTCATGCTGGGCGGACAGGGCTGTTCAATCTGCTGTTATAAGCTGTTCTTTGTGTGGCAAAAATGTGTAACTTCACAAAATATTTGCAGTGCCTCTTAGCAGCTAAACTTCTGGTTGTGTATTTCTTTTATTGTCTTCTTCCTGTGTAAAATATTTCAAGGTAGGTTTTGACATGTCTTATTGGCATGAGAGGCATGAATGACCTCCGCTTCCTTAAAATGGAACACAAATTATCCAGACTATATTCATGCAGTGTTTGATAACAAGAGCCCTTAGTGACTTCCAATGCACTTTAAACATAATTTTAAACATTTTCTAAACTTTTTTTTTCTTTTTTTGCTTACAAGCATAACATGGAATATATGTAGCACATTAAGTCATTGGTAAATAGATCAGAAGTTTGAAGCTGTTTTATACCAGGAAGTTTGATTCTTAAAAGAATTTGGGGAGTACTGATTACTTACTATCTTGGAAAAACCACTATAGGATTAAGAACTATTTACATTCCATAGGTGCAGGAATGAAAAGGAATTTCTTGGACAATTTCAACTAAATTTGTTAGTCATGTGGCTTATTATTTTTATAGAAACACTGTGGCAGGGAAACGTGACATAAAAGTGTCCAAAAACAAGCTTTTGGTATTTATATCCTGTATTGATTTGACTTGCAATACTTTAAAAAGTATGAGTGCAACTTGTCTCTTATTTGTGCTCTTCATTGTGTCGGTGAGCACTGCATTGAGCTAAGAATTTTGTCAATGGATTTCAGGACATAAGATCAAGCCATATTGCCAAATACTACAGATAAATTTAGCATTCTCTCTGGCATCATATGGTGTAAAACAGAAGAGAATCTGACAATCATGTGTGCAATATATACCACATGTGCATATGTTGAACAACTCCTCCTAAGTCCCTGAATCAACTTCAGCCAGAATTGGCACACCTGTTACTTACCATAAGGAAAGAAATACCGTGAAGTTAAAAACCACCACTCTCCCATTTGGGTGGAGATGGGGTGGTAATGGGGTGATGGACAAAGAAGGGGGACGAGGAGGTGGATTGACAGAAAAGGGTGGAGGAGATGGTCAGAGATAAGGTGGAGATGGACAGCGAGAGGGGGCAGGAAGAGATGGATAGAGAGAGGTGGAAGAGGAAGTGGATGAGAGAGGGGACAGGAGGAGATGGAAAAGTGGGAGAAGGAGAAGATGGACAGAGAGAGGGGAGGAAGCGATGGGCAGAGAAAGCAGAGAAAGGGAGGGGAAGAGGAGATGAGATGAGCACAGAGACAGGGGGGCTGGGGGCTAAATAGAGAGGGGGGAGGGGGGGCTAATCTTCGAAAGGATAAAGTTGTCAGTCAGTAAATATGAAGAGATCTGGAACTAGTTGTGGCAGTTTTGTGTACTTAAATTAACAAATCATTATCAAATCTTTAACAGCAGGAAGATGACCAAAGAAGATGTGTTATGAGACTTCCCCCTGTACCAGTGGTGGCAAAATGAATCATAAAAATCAAGTTATATCTGCAAGAATTCCTTTCCTCTGTAAGATCTTTTGTCATAATTTTCTACGTTATGCTGGTTAGTTAGGAGATGATTTGTAAATATTGTTGTTACTTGCCAAACTGAGGCTTTCATTACATCCTCGCAGCAGTTTATGGGACCATTCCCACTTAATAGTGTGAAGTAATAACATAGGGGTAGCCAAGTATACTAGTGCGTGTAACCTAAAACATTAGCACAGGAAATGTAAAAATGTAGAATACTCTATTAGATGGCACAAATTTAAGCAGCTGGAACCATGCGGCAACTCTCTGAAGCAAGCTCAAGCTATCGAGTTCTGTTGGAAGCCACTACCTGGAAATTGTGGGGATCTAGTTAAGATGACACAAGTGGACAATATGCTCAGAAGAAGATCCTACTGGATGAATATTACATAAATTCAGTGAAGTAAAAAAAAAAAAATAATAATAAAAAAATAAAAAAATAAAAAAAAATGTAGAAGTACATGGAGCATGGTAACAACAACAAAACTGATTATGAATTATTAACTGAAAGTTTTGAGCCGAAATATACCAGAAAAGACAGAGCACTAGATGCTAACTTTGAGAAAATGGCTAACATTTGTAGTTTTTTTAGTAGCAATACATGCAGAATATGAGGATATGGGTACAGTTTTGAGACACCCTCATGTGTCTAATAGATATTGACTTTTGTGAAAGACCGACAATTAGATGAAGGAGCAAAGCAAAATAATTGTAAATTCATTTAAAGAAATTGTGTGGTATGTGGCATCTGTGTCTAAAAAATCTAATTGTGTGGTATTTTAGCTGCAAACAATAAGTCATGGCTGAAAACCACATACTACAGATGGAGATTAATATTAGAGAACAGTGCAATGCAGAATTACCATAAAATCATGAAATAAACTCATCGGAAACAAACAAAATTGGAGAATGACAATAAGTCATGGCTGAAAACCACATACTACAGATGGAGAATAATATTAGAGAACAGTGCAATGCAGAATAACCATAAAATCATAAAATAAACTTATCGGAAACAAACAAAATTGGAGAATATTATTCTTTCTCAGTTGTTACTGAAAACTGTGTAGGTGACAAAATGGATAAGTTTCTGGGCTCAGTGATGATGGAACATTTAGTTAATAATATGTTCATTTAATTAATTTGGGGAAACCTAAAAATTCAACAAGAACAAGTGTATTTCTGTTGAAACAAAAGTTTGGCATAGCTGATGGTGAAAATAATTTCTGAGGAGAGAAATTTTAAATAAAAATAAAACAAAGTATTGCTAAGTAACACATTGCCAGTGTGAATATCAGCAATCATTGTTAATTCCATTGTTATTGAAAGTCATTTGCCCCAGATCTAAAAATAGAAGGAAAGTAGAGGATGAGAAGTGAAGATGGAGTATATACATGAAGAGAAGCCAACAAAAGTATAACAGAAAGACTGAAAGAAATGAAAAGAAGAAAAAAAGCAATAGAAGAGGGTTTACTCATAATTTTTGGAATGCAGAAATGCATTTCCCAGATACCTTCAGTGACTATGCATGATGGAAACAAGGAGAAGCAACAGCAGATGAAGCAGTGCATTGGATTATGAAGAACTCAAACCAAAATGCAGGCCAACCTGACCTTTTTAGAAATAGGATTTCTGAGTTACTAGCTAACTCAAATATTTCTCTGAGAAATTAAATCTCAACACCCTGTTTCAGGCAGGAAAATTGAAATAGGCCTAGCACTAAGATCCTAAATGAAGGGAGTGTGGAAATTTTGTCTCTACAGGACAAACTTCATAGATCAGTACTTAATGGAATGTGAAGCTTACAGGATTAATAAAGGCAAGTGATCCATGGTATAGGGGTATCCTCTTTGACTAGTTATCAAAAGTACTCTGTCCCAAGTTCAAACCCAGCCACTTCTTAAATTTTGATTAAAAATCATTGATAGTGGCAGCTGATGCCTTCCAGCATAAGAAGTAAACCTCGTTCCACCAACGGCCTTGTCAATGAGGGCAGATGATTGGACAGAGTTTCAGAGCAATCTCTTGCCCATGGGGTGGGAAACTGCTCCTAAAAGGCAGAAGGATCAGCAATAATCAACAACATGTGGATACAGAAGGCAATCACTGCATTAAAGACACACAATGTGTATCTATATGGCCTGATAATTTAAAAAGTGTTATGATGACCTTTCCTTTGGAGAAAGACTCCATATTAGTCCCCCATTTGGATCTCTGAGAGGGGACTGTCAAGGGAAAGGTAACGGTGGGAAAAAGGTGGAATAACCAATGATGAGATAACATTCTGTGAGCTGGAGCATGAGATATCAGAAGTTTAAATATAGTAGGAAAGCTAGAAAATGCAAAAACTCAATCTAGAAATAATGAGGATCAGTGAAGTGAAATGGAAAGAAGGCAAGGGTTTCTGATCAGATGAATGTAGGGTAATATTAATTGAGAATGAAACTGTATGATAGAAGTAGGATTCTTTATGAATAGAAAAGTAGGGCATACAGTGAGCTACTGTGAACACTTCAATGATAGGGTAGTTCTCATCAGAATAGGCAGAAAACCAGTGCCAACAATTATAGTTCAGTTATACATGCCAACATCACTAGCAGTAGATGAAGATATAGAGAAAGTTTATGAGGATACTGAATAGGTCCCTATGGATGTGGACACTGTGATCAGGACACCAAAATGGAGACAGACAAATGGACAAAAACCAAAAAAAGCTGCCTATACTGTTGCAGTAAGTAAAAACTAAATTTACATCCCTATTGACAGATAAGCTATAGTCATGGCGATACATTTAAGTGTGACCCATCTTTCTGCCTTAGAGCCAGCACCCAGCATTATGCAGCTTCCAGTAATGATGTAACTTCCTGAAACCATCTGAAGATGAACCTGAAAAGGTTCGAAAACCGGTTCATGGAATAAAACATAATTATTCGAAAAAGTTACTGGTTGCAGTTCTGTATAGTTTATTTACATTCAATATACAGTCACAGTTTTAAAATATCTGTAATAGATAAGCATAACATATAAATGTCATGTGACTTGGGGCCTCCCATCAGGTAGACCGTTCGGTAGGTGCAAGCCTTTCGATTTGACACCACTGCGGTGACATGCGCATCAATGGGGATGAAATGATGATGATTAAGACAATGCAATGCTTAGTCCCTGAGCAGAGAAAATCTCCGACCCAGCCGGTAATCAAACCCGGGCCCTTAGGATTGACATTCTGTTGCACTGGCTACTCAGATACTGGGGGAAGACATAGGATGTAAGTGCTACTCTTAGATGCAGATGTTAGCACAGGAGAGGAATTTTTGGTGGTCTACATCAAGCCAGTCAAAAGAGTGGATACTAATATCTAAAAGTAAGATTTATGAAGAAAATGTACACAAATTAGTCCTGTGCACCTGTAAATGAAAGAAAGAAAAATATTTGTAGCTTCTGTAGAATATCCTCCAATGACCTCTTCAAAAAAATTATACATAAACAGTTGATTCTCAATACAAATATTGATTAAAGGCTTTTGTGATGTCAGCTTTTATTTTGTCTCAGCCAGTTTTCTAAATCATTATTATACTTACAGACTTGCAGTAGTTGAACCAAAACCAACCTGTATGTTGAACAGTTAATTAATGAAATAGCTGTAAGTAAACTCAACAGGGGCTTTTAAAATAAATGCCATTAATTTTTGCACTGAAGTCCAAAAAAAGTAATTCAGTAGCATTTTACTTAAATAAATGATAGGTCTTTAACTTCTATACACATTCCAGAGACTACTATTATACAGTCCATGTAATATCATTTAGACAAAGTAAAATGTTAGTCTCATGAGAAGATACAATAGCTGTGTACTGGCATCAATTAACTTTAAATAAAATGGGTTGCATAATTTAAATGCATTGCTTGATGATATAGGAAGATCATTGTATAGACATGTTTGTGGAATAAATGCACCTGATACATGAAATCCATAAGTAAATACATCCACAAGGAGGGCGGGTCCACCCCAACAGCAGAGATGCCCCACAAGGCTGGTACACCATAGGAAGAGACTGAGGCAGCAGTGGCGGACCCATAGCCGTTGCCATGGCACGAGGACACAGCTGGTCACAATAGCACGCGACCTGTCCATCACTCATTATTCACCTGTAGTAACACACTGATCAGGCACATAACAGGGATGGACACACACACACACACACACACACACACACACACACACACACACACACACACACACAGTTAGGGACATGTATGTCACCTCTACATCTACATACATTCTCCGCAATCCACCATATGGTGCGTGGTGAAGGGTACCTTGTACCACAACTAGCATGTTCTCTCCCTGTTCCACTCCCAAACAGAACGAGGGAAAAATGACTGGCTATATGCCTCTGTATGAGCCCTAATCTCTCTTATCTCATCTTTGTGGTCTTTCCGCGAAATGTAAGTTGGTGGCAGTAAAATTGTACTGCAGTCAGCCTAAAATGCTGGTTCTCTAAGTGTCACTAATGTTGTTTGTGTTCTTTAAAAGAACAAATTTTCAGACGCTTACCTCAACCTGTCCACTGCTGAAGATAGTAAGTACTTCTCTTTAATTGGACCATGATGAGCATCAATAACAACCCGGCATTTGTGGCTGATGCCATGGTGTTCGGCCACCCAAGCCTGGTAGGACTGGTTGGGCTGTTAATGACAATGATAGAACTCTAGATGCACTACAATGGCATGCAGTGTTTACAGTGATTATTTATGCATTTTGATGAGCAAAAGCAGCACAGGATCCTGGAGGGTGGCTAACTGTCACAACAACTGCTAAATCTGAAGAGAAGTCCAAGAAGGGAACAAAACCTTACATATGTTTGCATCAGTGACATTAAAAGCAAGGAAGAGTTCCTGAAGCCACATCTTGTACACCTCCCAGTAATTGGCTGCAATTTCATAAGGAGGAAAGGGTGGCAGATATACCAACAGTGTGGAAGACCCACAGTCAGTGTGGCTGACAAGTTTGTAACTGAAACCATAAGAAGCTGCTGATGGTCGAAGAGAGATCAGAGCACTACCTCCATGGACAGAAGAATTGAAGGAACAACCAAATAAACTGAACACATGGAAGTGAACACCATACTTGCCACCAACTGTACCCTACTGTAAGGCACAAACAACAGCATGGCCACAATGAAACAAAGTTTATTCTTCTTCCACATACAAGCAAACAACAGTTGAGACCATGTACAACAGACATAGAAACAATCAAGGTACTGATACAAGAAGTTGCTGACAATATGTATCACACAATATGAGAGTGAATTCCTGCTGCACTACACTTGTGAAGAGGAGGGCTCCAGTAGGCAGCATGACAGATGCCATGCTGTGTGCACTAATATTGTGGCCCCAGCAGGTGGCCTCTGACAGACAGCCCACACAGTTTCCATCATTGGAATATTCAGTTTTGCGGACCAGTGGCTTGTTGCCAGAATGTGTAACCAAGTATTACATACAAGGTTATATCAGTAGTCCATCCAGATATTTCTGTTATACTACTAGTTGTTACATGGTACATTAAATTGTAAATGTAAATATCTAATTATTTGTTGTTGTTGTGGTCTTCACTCTGAAGACTGATTTATTTCTGTCCCTAACCACACTGACTACTCCATGGTGCCCCTGTCTGTGCATCATCCATTCTTTCAGTCAAGTTTTCCATAACATTATTACTTCCACAATTTGTTTCAGTACCTCTTCAGTAGTTATCACATCTACCCATCTAATCTCCAGCAATTCTTCTGCAGCAACACATTTTTGTCTGGACTGCTAATCATGTACATTTCACTTTGATATAAAGTTTTCCGGATAAATGCTTTCAGAAAATACTTCATGAACTTAGCCTGACACTTACATTAGAATGTTAAAGTATTTATCTTTTTCTTTATTCACATTGCATTTTATATCCTCTATTCTTGTCCCATTGTCAGTTAATTTGGTGCCCAAATAGCAAAGCTTCTCTACTACCTTTTGTGTCTCATTTCCTAATCTATCTCCCTCAGCACCACCTGACATTATTTTACTACATTCCATTACCCTTGTTTTACTTTTGTTATTATCCATCTTATATCCTTTTCCCAAAATGCTTTCCATTCCATTTAATGATCTTCCATGGCCTTTGCCATATGTTATAGAATAACAATGCCATCAGCAAACCTTCTCAAGATTGTCTTTATTTTCTTCATTGCTTGCTGAATGAACAGCTTCAACAGCCTCGGTAATATGCTACAATCTTGTCTCACTCAGTCCTCAACTACTCACTTCCTCTTATTTCCTTTGACTGTTTCAACTGCAGCATGGTTTCTATACTGCTTGTAGATAATCTTCTGTACTCGGTATTTTATTTTGCTAGCTTCAGAATTTCAAAGAGTGTACTCCAGTCAACATTGACAAAAGCTTTTTCTAGGTCTACAAGTGCTAAATCGAATAACATGTTGTGAATTTGAGGGGAAAAGTAGTATTTGCATGTTTAACTTATCAGTTGATTTCAAATTATTATGAAGGTTTTGATTCTTCAGTTGATGTATTGAGGATAATAATTAAATGAAAGTAAATATAAGAGAAAGACCCTTTTAGGTAATGGAGGTCTTGACTGCAGCTGGAGCAGATGTCACATTGAAGGATGTCACTGGTCGAACACCCCTGCACTTGGCAGCTGAGGCACACAATGTGGAAGGTCTGGAACTGTTACTGAAAAAGGCAGCAAGCATTGATGAACAAGACAGCGATGGCCAAACTCCACTGATGCTTGCTGTTGGTAGCAGTAATGCAATCAATTTACTGCTGAGGAAAGGTGCAAGTATTAGTGTGAAAAATCACTCTGGGAAGACAGCCCTGGAAGAAGCAATGGATCATGGCAGTCATGGTGTAAGTTTAAACTACACAATTCTCACCAAAGAAAAAGACTCTTGTATTGTACTGTAAGACTGAAACAACAGCATAGCCACAGTGAACCAGAGTTTGTTCTTCATCCATGTGCAAGTGAACAACACTTGAGAATGTGGACACAAACATAGAAACAATCCAGGCACTGATACAAGCAGTTTCTGACAATAAGTGACAACACAGTATGAGAGTGATTGGCTGCCGCACTATGCTTATAAAGAGGAGGGCTCTGGAAATGGCACAGCAAATGCTGTATATTGTCCAGAAGTCATGTGGTGGATTACCAATGCAGTTTCCAAATTGTAGTATGCCAGTGGCCAGTGGCCCAAGCATTACACACAGAGTTCTAGGAGTACTCCATCCAGAAATTTCTGTTATCATACTCACACTTATTGCACGGTATATTATCTTGTAAATGTAAATATCTAAATATTTGTTGTTGTTGTTGTGGTCTTCATCGTGGAGGCTGGTTTACTTCTCTTCATAACCAAATTGACTATTCCATGATGCCTCACTATGTGTTATCCAACAATCCCTTCTTATGGTGAAGTTTTCCTTAACATTATCACTTCCCCAGTTCGTTTCAGTATCTCTTCAGTAGCTATCTGATCTAGCCATCTAATGTTTGGCATTCTCCTGTGGCACCACATTTCAAAACCTTCAGTTCCCTTTTTGTCTGGACTGCTAGTCTTCTATATTTCACTTTGATATAAAAGTTTCCAGATAAATGCTTTCAGAAATACTTTGAAACACTTAGCCCTGCACTAAGATGGTAAAATAGTTATCTTTGTCTTTAATGATATTTCATTATATAGTCTCTCTTTTTCTGCCATTGTCAGTTATTTTTGTGCCTGAATAACAAAGCTTCTCTGCTACCTTTAGTGTCTTATTTCCTAATTTATCTTCCTCAAGATTACCTAACTTGATTTTACTACACTCCATTACCCTCATTTTACCTTTTTTGACATTCATCTTATATCCTTTTCCCAAAAACACAATCTGTTCCATTCAAAGATCTTCCAAGGCCTTTGCCATCTCTGATATGATTACAAAGTCATCGGCAACCCTTAATATTTTTTTTCTTCTCCTTGAATTTTGATTCCGATTCCAGATTTCTCTTTGATTTCCTTTACTACTTGCTGAATGTACAGTTTTAACAGCATGTGGTATGGGCTATAGCCTTGTCTCACTCACTTCTCAGCTACTGTCTCCCTCTCATATCCTTTGTCTGTTTCAACCACAGTCTGGTTTCTGTACAACTTGTAGATAATCTTCTGCATCTTGCATTTTATTTTGCTAGTTTCAGAATTTCAAAAAATGTATTCCAGTTAACATCATCAAAAGTTTTCACTGTGTCTACAAGTGCTAATTCTAATAACATGTTGTGAACTTGATGGAAAGAGGAATGTTTACATGTTTAACTTATCAGTTGACTTTAAATTATTATGAAAGTTGCGGTTCTTCAGTTGATGTATTCAGGGTAAGAAATAATGAAAGTCATTTTCAGGTAGTGGAGGCCTTGGTTGCGGCTGGAGCAGATGTCACATTGAAGGATGTCACTGGTCGAACACCCCTACACTGGGCAGCCAAGGCACACAGTGTGGAAGGTCTGGAGCTGTTACTGAAAAAGGCAGCAAGCATTGATGAACAGGACAATGATGGCCAAACTCCACTGATGCTTGCTGTTGGTAGCGGTAATGCAGTCAATCTACTGCTGAGGAAAGGCGCGAGTATAAATGTGAAAAATCACTCTGGGAAGACAGCCCTGGAAGAAGCAATGGATCATGGCAGTCATGGTGTAAGTTTAAACTACACAATTCTCACCAAAGAAAAAGACTCTTGTATTGTACTGTAAGACTGAAACAACAGCATAGCCACAGTGAACCAGAGTTTGTTCTTCATCCATGTGCAAGTGAACAACACTTGAGAATGTGGACACAAACATAGAAACAATCCAGGCACTGATACAAGCAGTTTCTGACAATAAGTGACAACACAGTATGAGAGTGATTGGCTGCTGCACTATTCTTATAAAGAGGAGGGCTCTGGAAATGGCGCAGCAAATGCTGTATGGTGTCCAGAAGTCATGTGGTGGGTGGCCAATGCAGTTTCCAAATTGTAGTATGCCAGTGGCCAGTGGCCCAAGCATTACACACAGGGTTCTAGGAGTACTCCATCCAGAAATTTCTGTTATCAGACTCACACTTATTGCACGGTATATTATCTTGTAAATGTAAATATCTAAATATTTGTTGTTGTTGTGGTCTTCATCATGGAGGCTGGTTTACTTCTCTTCATAACCAAATTGACTATTCCATCTACATCTACATCTACATTTATACTCCGCAAGCCACCCAACGGTGTGTGGCGGAGGGCACTTTATGTGCCACTGTCATTACCTCCCTTTCCTGTTCCAGTCGCGTATGGTTCGTGGGAAGAACGACTGTCTCAAGGCCTCTGTGCGCGCTCTAATCTCTCTAATTTTACATTCGTGATCTCCTTGGGAGGTATAAGTAGGGGGAAGCAATATATTCGATACCTCATCCAGAAACGCACCCTCTCGAAACCTGGCGAGCAAGCTACACCGCGATGCAGAGCGCCTCTCTTGCAGAGTCTGCCACTTGAGTTTGTTAAACATCTCCGTAACGCTATCACGGTTACCAAATAACCCTGTGACGAAACGCGCCGCTCTTCTTTGAATCTTCTCTATCTCCTCCGTCAACCCGATCTGGTACGGATCCCACACTGATGAGCAATACTCAAGTATAGGTCGAACGAGTGTTTTGTATGCCACCTCCTTTGTTGATGGACTACATTTTCTAAGGACTCTCCCAATGAATCTCAACCTGGTACCCGCCTTACCAACAATTAATTTTATATGATCATTCCACTTCAAATCGTTCCGCACGCATACTCCCAGATATTTTACAGAAGTAACTGCTACCAGTGTTTGTTCCGCTATCATATAATCATACAATAAAGGATCCTTCTTTCTATGTATTCGCAATATATTACATTTGTCTATGTTAAGGGTCAGTTGCCACTCCCTGCACCAAGTGCCTATCCGCTGCAGATCTTCCTGCATTTCGCTACAATTTTCTAATGCTGCAACTTCTCTGTATACTACAGCATCATCCGCGAAAAGCCGCATGGAACTTCCGACACTATCTACTAGGTCATTTATATACACTCCTGTAAATTGAAATAAGAACACCGTGAATTCATTGTCCCAGGAAGGGGAAACTTTATTGACACATTCCTGGGGTCAGATACATCACATGATCACACTGACAGAACCACAGGCACATAGACACAGGCAACAGAGCATGCACAATGTCGGCACTAGTACAGTGTATATCCACCTTTCGCAGCAATGCAGGCTGCTATTCTCCCATGGAGACGATCGTAGAGATGCTGGATGTAGTCCTGTGGAACGGCTTGCCATGCCATTTCCACCTGGCACCTCAGTTGGACCAGCGTTCGTGCTGGACGTGCAGACCGCGTGAGACGACGCTTCATCCAGTCCCAAACATGCTCAATGGGGGACAGATCCGGAGATCTTGCTGGCCAGGGTAGTTGACTTACACCTTCTAGAGCACGTTGGGTGGCACGGGATACATGCGGACGTGCATTGTCTGTTGGAACAGCAAGTTCCCTTGCCGGTCTAGGAATGGTAGAACGATGGGTTCGATGAGGGTTTGGATGTACCGTGCACTATTCAGTGTCCCCTCGACGATCACCAGTGGTGTATGGCGAGTGTAGGAGATCGCTCCCCACACCATGATGCCGGGTGTTGGCCCTGTGTGCCTCGGTCATATGCAGTCCTGATTGTGGCGCTCACCTGCACAGTGCCAAACATGAATACTACCATCATTGGCACCAAGGCAGAAGCGACTCTCATCGCTGAAGACGACACGTCTCCATTTGTCCCTCCATTCACGCTTGTCGCGACACCACTGGAGGCGGGCTGCACGATGTTGGGGTGTGAGCGGAAGACGGCCTAACGGTGTGCGGGACCGTAGCCCAGCTTCATGGAGACGGTTGCGAATGGTCCTCGCCAATACCCCAGGAGCAACAGTGTTCCTGATTTGCTGGGAAGTGGCGGTGCGGTCCCCTACGGCACTGCGTAGGATCCTACGGTCTTGGCGTGCATCCGTGCGTCGCTGCGGTCCGGTCCCAGGTCGACGGGCACGTGCACCTTCCGCCGACCACTGGCTATAACATCGATGTACTGTGGAGACCTCACGCCCCACGTGTTGAGCAATTCGGCGGTACGTCCACCCGGCCTCCCGCATGCCCACTATACGCCCTCGCTCAAAGTCCGTCAACTGCACATACGGTTCTCGTCCACGCTGTCACGGCATGCTACCAGTGTTAAAGACTGCGATGGAGCTCCGTATGCCATGGCAAACTGGCTGACACTGACGGCGGCGGTGCACAAATGCTGCGCAGCTAGCGCCATTTGACGGCCAACACCGCGGTTCCTGGTGTGTCCGCTGTGCCGTGCGTGTGATCATTGCTTGTACAGCCCTCTCGCAGTGTCCAGAGCAAGTATGGTGGGTCTGACACACCAGTGTCAATGTGTTCTTTTTCCATTTCCAGGAGTGTATATTGTGAAAAGCAGTGGTCCCATAACACTCCCCTGTGGCACACCAGAGGTTACTTTAACGTCTGTAGACGTCTCTCCATTGATAACAACATGCTGTGTTCTGTTTGCTAAAAACTCTTCAATCCAGCCACACAGCTGGTCTGATATTCCGTAGGCTCTTACTTTGTTTATCAGGCGACAGTGCGGAACTGTATCGAATGCCTTCCGGAAGTCAAGAAAAATAGCATCTACCTGGGAGCCTGTATCTAATATTTTCTGGGTCTCATGAACAAATAAAGCGAGTTGGGTCTCACACGATCGCTGTTTCCGGAATCCATGTTGGTTCCTACATAGTAGATTCTGAGTTTCCAAAAACGACATGATATTCGAGCAAAAAACATGTTCTAAAATTCTACAACAGATCGACGTTAGAGATATAGGTCTATAGTTTTGCGCATCTGCTCGACGACCCTTCTTGAAGACTGGGACTACCTGTGCTCTTTTCCAATCATTTGGAACCTTCCGTTCCTCTAGAGACATGCGGTACACGGCTGTTAGAAGGGGGGCAAGTTCTTTCGCGTACTCTGTGTAGAATCGAATTGGTATCCCGTCAGGTCCAGTGGCCTTTCCTCTGTTGAGTGATTCCAGTTGCTTTTCTATTCCTTGGACACTTATTTCGATGTCAGCCATTTTTTCGTTTGTGCGAGGATTTAGAGAAGGAACTGCAGTGCGGTCTTCCTCTGTGAAATAGCTTTGGAAAAAGGTGTTTAATATTTCAGCTTTACGCTTGTCATCCTCTGTTTCAATGCCATCATCATCCCGGAGTGTCTGGATATGCTGTTTCGAGCCACTTACTGATTTAACGTAAGACCAGAACTTCCTAGGATTTTCTGTCAAGTCGGTACATAGAATTTTACTTTCGAATTCACTGAACGCTTCACGCATAGCCCTCCTTACGCTAACTTTGACATCGTTTAGCTTCTGTTTGTCTGAGAGGTTTTGGCTGTGTTTAAACTTGCAGTGAAGCTCTCTTTGCTTTCACAGTAGTTTCCTAACTTTGTAGTTGTACCACGGTGGGTTTTTCCCGTCCCTCACAGTTTTACTCGGCACGTACCTGTCTAAAACGCATTTTACGATTGCCTTGAACTTTTTCCATAAACATTCAACATTGTCAGTGTCAGAACAGAAATTTTCGTTTTGATCTGTTAGGTAGTCTGAAATCTGCCTTCTATTACTCTTGCTAAACAGATAAACCTTCCGCCCTTTTTTTATATTCCTATTAACTTCCATATTCAGGGATGCTGCAATGGCCTTATGATCACTGATTCCCTGTTCTGCACTTACAGAGTCGAAAAATTCAGGTCTGTTTGTTACCAGTAGGTCCAAGATGTTATCTCCATGAGTCGGTTCTCTGTTTAATTGCTCGAGGTAATTTTCGGATAGTGTACTCAGTATAATGTCACTCGATGCTCTGTCCCTACCACCCGTCCTAAACATCTGAGTGTCCCAGTCTATATCTGGTAAATTGAAATCTCCACCTAAGACTATAACATGCTGAGAAAATTTATATGAAATGTATTCCAAATTTTCTCTCAGTTGTTCTGCCACTAATGCTGCTGAGTCGGGGGGTCGGTAAAAGGAGCCAATTATTAACCTAGCTCGGTTGTTGAGTGTAACCTCCACCCATAATAATTCACAGGAACTATCCACTTCTACTTCACTACAGGATAAACTACTACTAACAGCGACGAACACTCCACCACCGGTTGCATGCAATCTATCCTTTCTAAACACCGTCTGTACCTTTGTAAAAATTTTGGCAGAATTTATCTCTGGCTTCAGCCAGCTTTCTGTACCTATAACGATTTCAGCTTCAGTGCTTTCTATCAGCACTTGAAGTTCTGGTACTTCACCAATGCAGCTTCGACAGTTTACAATTACAATACCGATTGCTGCTTGGTCCCCGCATGTTCTGACTTTGCCCCGCACCCGTTGAGGCTGTTGCCCTTTCTGTACTTGCCCGAGGTCATCTAACCTAAAAAACCGCCCAGCCCACGCCACACAACCTCTGCTACCCGTGTAGCCACTTGTTGCGTGTAGTGGACTCGTGACCTATCCAGCGGAACCCGAAACGCCACCACCCTATGGCGCAAGTCGAAGAATCTGCAGCCCACACGGTCGCAGAACCGTCTCAGCCTCTGATTCAGACCCTCCAATCGGCTCTGTACCAAAGGTCCGCAGTCATTCCTGTCGACGATGCTGCAGATGGTGAGCTCTGCTTTCATCCCATTAGCGAGACTGGCAGTCTTCACCAAATCAGATAGCCGCTGGAAGCCAGAGAGGATTTCCTCCGATCCATAGCGACACACATCATTGGTGCCGACATGAGCGACCACCTGCAGATGGGTGCACCCTGTACCCTTCATGGCATCCGGAAGGACCCTTTCCACATCTGGAATGACTCCCCCCGGTATGCACACGGAGTGCACTTTGGTCTTCTTCCCCTCCCTTGCTGCCATATCCCTAAGGGGCCCCATTACGCGCCTGACATTGGAGCTCCCAACTACCAGTAAGCCAACCCTCTGCGACCGCCCGGATCTTGCAGACTGAGGGGCAACCTCCGGAACAGGACAAGCAGCCATGTCAGGCCGAAGATCAGTATCAGCCTGAGACAGAGCCTGAAACCGGTTCGTCAGACAAACTGGAGAGGCCTTCCGTTCAGCCCTCTGGAATGTCTTTCGCCCCCTGCCACACCTTGAGACGACCTCCCACTCTACCACAGGTGAGGGATCAGCCTCAATGCGGGCAGTATCCCGGGCAACCACAGTTGTAGCCCGATCGGGGGATGCGTGGGACGAGCTAGCCGTCCCCGACAAACCCCCATCCGGACCCTCACAGTGATGCCCATTGGCAACAGCCTCAAGCTGTGTGACCGAAGCCAACACTGCCTGAAGCTGGGAGCGAAGGGATGCCAACTCAGCCTGCATCCGAACACAGCAGTTGCAGTCCCTATCCATGCTAAAAACTGTTGTGCAATGAACGTCTGAACTAATCTACAGAGAGCGCAAACAAATCGACACAAAATTTAAACGGTTATTAAAATACGAGATTGCCTAGTAAATGCAGTAATGCTGCCACTTGTGCACTGCTGACGCACTGCTCGGCGGCGGAAGGAGACTACACGATTTTACACTATTCAGGTACTAAAACACGATGCTACAACTCTCAAATACTATAATATGCCCGAAATTTATGAATTAAACAATGCAAGTACCAAAAACACGCAAAGAAATTAAGAAGTAAACTATGTAACAAATGAGTGAGCTAGGAGTATACGACTTGCTGCTGCAGCTGCTTATCCAACGGCGGCAGGGAGCACACTGACTGACCAACCGACACTGGCCGTTCAAAACAAAAACAGAAGACAGATGACTACGCGATTTTACACTATTCAGGTACTAAAACGCGATGCTACAACTCTCAAATACTATAATATGCCCGAAATTTATGAATTAAACAATGCAAGTACCAAAAAAACGCAAAGAAATTAAGAATTAAACTATGTAACAAATGAGTGAGCTAGGAGTATACGACTTGCTGCTGCAGCTGCTTATCCAACGGCGGCAGGGATGCCTCACTATGTGTTATCCAACAATCCCTTCTTATGGTGAAGTTTTCCTTAACATTATCACTTCCCCAGTTCATTTCAGTATCTCTTCAGTAACTATCTGATCTAGCCATCTAATGTGTGGCATTCTCCTGTAGCACCACATTTCAAAACCTTCAGTTTCCTTTTTGTCTGGACTGCTAGTCTTCTATATTTCACTTTGATATAAAAGTTTCCAGATAAATGCTTTCAGAAATACTTTGAAACACTTAGCCCTGCACTAAGATGGTAAAATAATTATCTTTGTCTTTAATGATATTTCATTATATAGTCTCTCTTTTTCTGCCATTGTCAGTTATTTTTGTGCCTGAATAACAAAGCTTCTCTGCTACCTTTAGTGTCTTATTTCCTAATTTATCTTCCTCAAGATTACCTAACTTGATTTTACTACACTCCATTACCCTCATTTTACCTTTTTTGACATTCATCTTATATCCTTTTCCCAAAAACACAATCTGTTCCATTCAAAGATCTTCCAAGGCCTTTGCCATCTCTGATATGATTACAAAGTCATCGGCAACCCTTAATATTTTTTTTCTTCTCCTTGAATTTTGATTCCAATTCCAGATTTCTCTTTGATTTCCTTTACTACTTGCTGAATGTACAGTTTTAACAGCATGTGGTATGGGCTATAGCCTTGTCTCACTCACTTCTCAGCTACTGTCTCCTTCTCGTATCCTTTGTCTGTTTCAACTACAGTCTGGTTTCTGTACAACTTGTAGATAATTTTCTGCATCTTGCATTTTATTTTGCTAGTTTCAGAATTTCAAAAAATGTATTCCAGTTAACATCGTCAAAAGTTTTCACTGTGTCTACAAGTGCTAATTCTAATAACATTTTGTGAACTTGAGGGAAAGAGGAATGTTTACATATTTAACTTATCAGTTGACTTTAAATTATTATGAAAGTTGTGGTTCTTCAGTTGATGTATTCAGGGTAAGAATTAAATGAAAGTCATTTTCAGGCAGTGGAGGCCTTGGTTGCGACTGGAGCAGATGTCGCATTGAAGGATGTCACTGGTCTCACACCCCTACACTGGGCAGCCAAGGCACACAGTGTGGAAGGTCTGGAGCTGTTACTGAAAAAGGCAGCAAGCATTGATGAACAGGACAACGATGGCCAAACTCCACTGATGCTTGCTGTTGGTAGCAGTAATGCAGTCAATTTACTGCTGAGGAAAGGCGCGAGTATAAATGTGAAAAATCATTCTGGGAAGACAGCCCTGGAAGAAGCAATGGATCATGGCAGTCATGGTGTAAGTTCAAACTACACAATTCTCACCAAAGGAAAAGACTCTTGTATTGTACTGTAAGACTGAAACAACAGCATGGCCCCAGTGAAACAGAGTTCATTCTTCATCCAGATACACAAACACAGAAACAATCCAGGTACCGATACAAGCAGATGCTGACAACAAGTATGAACATCATATGAGAGTGAGTGCCTGCTGTTCAGTGATTATAAAGATGAGGGCTCTGGTAGATAGCATGGCAGATGCAGAGATGCGTGGACAAGTCATGTGGCCCACAGCAGGCAGCTTCTGGTGGGTGCTGCACACAGATTCTGTTTGCAGAATATACGAAGTTTAGCACACTGGTGGCCTGATGATGCAGTGCATATCCAAGTTTTACACACAGGGTTATAGTAATAGGTCTTGATCTATTTCTAATTAAGTCATATTTGCATTTCTTCTGATGTGACTATAATAATGAACACAAACCAGAATTCTAACGTGGGGGACAGGTGACAGATGGTGCATTTTTTTTTTTTATCACATTTAAGGTATGATTTTAACTGATATTGAATTAAGTACATTCTAAACTAAGTATGATATGAAATGAATGATGCATTGTGTTTTATGAAACTTTGTAAATTAATTAAGATGCCAAGATATTACACAGACACTGTTTCATTTAGTATATGAATATCAATGTCTACTTACAGTGGCAGTGGGTATTGGGTGTTTTCTTGAAACTTCGTAATGTCGATATATGTGAGATAAAGGCTTACAGTGTTTGCTGTGAACTAATTGTATGCCTTTTCAGTTATCATTTGTGCTGTATCTGGTAAGGTTCAGATTCATCCTTGATTAATGTGCTTAACTCATCAGCAAATGTTACAGTTTTTGGAGCATGCTTTAAAGTCATTCAAAGGGCAAGGATAAGAACAGTCTCAGTACCTGTATTTTGGGACCCCCCACATGTTGCACTATCCCTTCCTGAGATTAGTGGAAAAATCAGACAATTTAATCTGCACTACTGTTTTTAACAAAGGGTACAATAAAGTAAGTTGTGAGAATGAGGTACCATTACGATAAGGAGTAAAGTTAACAACTCACCATATACTGAGGCATTAAGAGTCAGTAGGTGCATAAGAAGACTGAACATGTTGCTAAGATTTTGGTTTATGCTCTTCTTCAAAGCTAGCTAATCCAGAATATTCATACACACAGATAACTGTGCATGGCTAAATTATTACAACCGACTACATTGTATCAGCACTGCAACAAAGGTTTGTATTGGGTGGAGGCTGTAAGGGAGAGAGGAGGTTGGGAGGGGGAAACAATATTGAAGGAAGGGTGCTGGAAGCATTGGCAGCAAGTGCAAAGGGTTTGGGAAGTTTCATCAGTGTGCACACTCTGGCAAAGGCAGGGGCAGATGTGTATGCTGCTCAGTGATATGGAGGAGCATTGTGGAGAAGAAAAATAGAAAAAGGGAGGAGGGAGACTTGAATAGGATTGATGGAGTGTAGAGTGAGTGGTGTGGGGGCATGGGGACAGGGACAGAGTATGTATGAGGCAGGTTCTAGTGGAGATTGAGACCAGGAGTATTACAAGGTCAAAGAATGTGTTGTAAGAACAACTTCCATTTATTTAATTCAGCTGGTAATTGGGGGTAGGGCAGGTGAAGGGGAATCCTGATGGCACAGGTTGTGAAGCAACTGCTGAAGTCTAGCATATTGCACTCAGCAGGGTATTTACCACCAAGTGGTCAGCTTTGCTCTTGACCACAGTTTGGTGGAGGAGTCTTTTTCAGGTGGACATTGTTACTTAAAAGGCCATGCCGAAATTAGAGCAGAGATGGCATGTGATATGACTGCTTTTACAGGTGGCCCAACCTCTGATAGGGTAGGATAATTCTGTGACTGGACTGAAGTGGAATATGGGTGCTTAGGACGGGGCTTGCACCTGGATTTTCCATGCACATACTTTGTATAACAACTCTTCTCTCCAGTCAGGCTATAGTGCTGGTGCAGTGTAGTTGACCAAGATAATGTAATTATACAGGTGTATATGCATGTATACAGGGTGAGTCACCTAACATTACCGCTGGATATATTTCGTAAACCACATCAAATACTGATGAACCGATTCCACAGACTGAACATGAGGAGAGGGGCTAGTGTAATTGGTTAATACAAATCATAAAAAAAATGCACGGAAGTATGTTTTTTAACACAAACCTACATTTTTTTTTAAATGGAACCCAGTTAGTTTTGTTAGCACATCTGAACATATAAACAAATACGTAATCAGTGCCATTTGTTGCACTGTAAAATGTTAATTACATCTGGAGATATTGTAACCTAAAGTTGATGCTTGAAACCTCTGACGTTCAGTTGTGTGTTGTAACAAACACGGGCCACGGTCGGCGAGCAGCATCTTCAGGGACATGTTTACAATGACGACCGTGTTTATGAGTGTGGCTGTAGTGCACTGTTGTGGTTTGGTCTAGCTGTCGCAGTGTCCGCATGTAGCACTTGCTGCTATTGTTATTCTGCATTCGTCAGTGGAGTGTTGCAGTTTAGACGTGGGGTGGGAGAGAAGGTGTGGTGGGGTGGGGGGTAAGTAGCAGAAAAGAGAGAAATAAAAATAAAAATAAATTAAAAGACTGGGTGTGGCGGTGAAATGATGGCTGTGTAGTGCTGGAATGGGAACAAGGAGGGGGCTGAATGGGTGAGGACAGCGACTAACGAAGGTTGGGGCCAGGAGGGTTACGGGAATGTAGGATGTACTGGAGGGAAAGTTCCCACCTGCACAGTTCAGAAAAGCTGGTATTAATGGGAAGGATCCATATGGCACAGGCTGTGAAGAAGTCATTGAGATGAGCGGTATCATGTTTGGCAGCGTGTTCAGCAACAGATTGGACCACTTGTTTTTTGGCCACAGTTTGTCGGTGGCCGTTTATGCGGACAGACAGCTTGTTGGTTGTCATGCCTACATAGAATGCAGCACAGTGGTTGTAGCTTAGCTTGTAAATCACATGACTGGTTTCACAGGTAGCCCTGCCTTTGATGGGATAGGTGATATTAGTGACCAGACTGGAGTAGATTGTGGTAGGAGGATGTATGGGACAGGTCTTGCATCCAGGTCTATTACAGGGGTATGAGCCATGCGGTAAGGGATTGGGAGCAGGGGTTGGGTAAGGACGGATGAGTATATTGTGTAGGTTCATTGGACGATGGAATACCAAGGTAGGAGGGGTGGGAAGGATAGTGGTAGGACATTTCTATTTCAGGGCATGACGAGAGGTAATTGAAACCCTGACGGAGAATGTAATTCAGTTGTTCTAGTCCTGGATGGTACTGAGTTACGAGGAGAATTCTCCTCTGTGGCCAGACTGTGGAACTTTGGGAGGTGGTGGGAGACTGGAAAGATAAGGCACGAGAGATTTGTTTTTGTACAAGGATGGGAGGATAATTACGGTCAGTGAAGACTTCAGTGAGACCCTCGGTATATTTAGAGAAGGATTGCTCATTACTGCAGTTGCGACGACCATGAGTGGCTAGGCTGTACAGAAGGGACTTCTTGGTTTGGAATGGGTGGCAGCTGTCGAAATGGAGGTACTGCTGGTGGTTAGTAGGTTTGATATGGACGGAGGTACTGATGTAGCCATATCTGAGGTGGAGGTCAACATCTAGGAAGGTGGCTTGTTGGGTTGAGTAGAACCAGGTGAGGCAAATGAGGGATAAGTTGTTGAGGTTCTGGGAGGAATGTCAATCCATATAGCAAAGATGTCATCAATGAATCTGAACCAGCCAGCCGGGGTGGCCGAGCGGTTCTAGGATCTACAGTCTGGAATCGTGCGACCACTATGGTCACAGGTTTGAATCCTGCCTGGGGCATGGATGTGTGTGAAGCCGGTTGGTTAGGTTTAAGTAGTTCCAATTTCTAGGGGACTGATGACCTCAGATGTTAAGTCCCATAGTGCTCAGAGCCATTTTAACCATTTTGAATCTGAACCAGGTGAGGGGTTTAGGATTCTGGGTTTTTAGGAAGGATTCTCCTAGATGGTCCATGAATAGGTTAGCATAGGATGGTGCCATGTGGGTGCCCATAGCCGTACCGCAGATTTGTTTGTAGGTAATGCCTTCAAAGGAGAAGTAATTGTGGGTGAGGATAGAGTTGCTCATGGAGACTAGGAAGGAGGTTGTTGGTTTGGAATCTATAGGGCATCTGGAAAGGTGGTGTTCGATAGCAGTAAGGCCATGGGCATTAGGAATGTTAGCGTACAGGGAGGTGGCATCAATAGTGATGAGCAGGGCACCGTGTGGACTGTGGAGAGTCGGTCAAGGAAATGGTTGGTATCTTTTATATAGGAGGATAGGTTCCGGGTAATAGGTTGAAGGTGTTAGTCTATGAGAGCAGAGATTCTCTCAGTGGGGGCACAGTAACTGGCCACAATGGGGCATCCTGAGAGGTTGGGTTTATGGACTTTAGGAAGCATGTAGAAGGTGGGAGTGCGGCGAGTGGTAGGGGTGGACTCTGAGGAGAGGTTCTGGGATGGGCCTAAGGATTTGAGTAGTGACTGGATATCATGCTGAATTGCTGGAATGTGATCACTGTGGTATGGTTTGTAGGTGGAAGTATCTGACAGCTGATGGAGTCCTTCTGCCACGTAATCCTTGCGGTTCAAAACAACGGTGGTGGAGCCTTTGTCTGCAGGTAGGATTATAAGATTGGGATCAGTTTTTAGATGGTGGACTGCAGTTCTTTCTGCAGATTTAAGGTTAGTATGCATGTTGAGGGATTTGGGGAATGATGTTGAGGCAAGGTTTGAGGGTAAGAAATTCTGGAAAGTTAACAGGGGGTGGTTTGGAGGCAGTGTGGGTGGATCACTGTAGGATGGAGCAGTGAACTGACTTAGGCAGTGTTCAATATTGGTCTCTGGTTGAGTCTGATTGGTCGGGTTGATGGCGAAAAAGTGTTTCCACTGTAGGGACTGGGAGAAGGAGAAAAGGTCTTTGACTAGTCGTGCATGGTTGAATTTGGGAGTGGGGCAAAAGGTGAGGCCTTTGGAAAGGACTGATATTTCTGTGGAACAAATGCTTCTGGAGGAAAGGTTCATGACTGTGTTGTAGGTCTGATTAGGTTTTGGGTTCTGTGTGGTGGTGAGAGGGAGATTTGGAGGGTGGGGTAAGTGTAGTAGGTCTGTGAGACAGGGTTTGTCAGCTATGAGGGGGTGTGGGGGAGGTTTGGAGGTTGTTGTAGAAGTGGTGGACAGTGGTACTCTGAGGAAGGAGTAGGAAGTGAGCAGGATGGAGAGCTTTTTGAGGTGGCGTTGTGCATGTTGCTGAAGTTCCTGCAGGGCAAGAGTTTCAATGTATGTTATGGGTTCCAGGAATTTGGGATTACATAGCAGGAGAATTTTGTGGATGGAGAGAAGGTACTGCAGGGGGGATTGGGCTTGGTTGATATAGTTTTGCAGGACTATGTTGGTGAGGGCTAAGGATTGGCAGAATCTGAACAGGTGGAGGTCATTGTGGAAGGAGGGGTGGCAACCAGAGATGGGTAATTTGATGGTAAGGCCATTAGGGGGCATTTCATGAGCCAAGCAGCTATGCAGGAACAGTATGTGGGACTGGGATCTGGCCAGGAATAAGGAAACATTTCTGTATTGATGCAAATGGAAGGAGGAAGGTCCCATGGTGGTGCAAAAATGCGAAAAATTATGTAAGAAAGTAGAATTACGTCCTAAAAATTACGTAAAAGTACACCCAAATACGTGTGAAAATTAGGAAAAGGGCAAAATGGATGTCTTTGATGAGATAGGTGATGTTAGTGACCGGACTGGTGTAGGTTGTGGTAGGAGGATGTATGGGACAGGTCTTGTATCTAGGTCTATTACATCATATTATATAAAATAATGAAAGATAACAATGCTAACATAAATTTTCTTAATTATGGCTTCATTTGTAAATGCAACATGTATTGGACAAGCATGACCTACTAGTAAACAAATGGAATAATAAATTTTGTGACATTTAATGTATTACGCGAAATCACTTATTAGATGCCGTTGGAATTACAGAACTTTCAGAACAGGACTGTAAAACAAAAGGGTTGTTTTATTTCATCTGGATCTTATAATGTACACACCACTTGGGACAAGTCAACTTCATTAGTATTTTTGTTTTATTCCCTATCCTTAAGAAATTTAAAGAAACACTTTTTCTTTTTTTCCACATTCTTCACAGCCAGTTTGCCCAACAAATTTATACAAATGTTCTCATTCAGATTCTATTTCAACAATAACTCACTGAGCAAAAAATACAAAAGTTTTCATCATTACAACTGGTTACCTAAGAAGTTAGGAGTGGTTCTTTGTGAACACTCTGGTCTTAATAGGGTTAAATGGAAGAGTGTGCCAGTTACTCAGACAACAAACCTGTTTTAACTGTATGCTTCCTAATTATGTGGACACTGTGGACTTGATGAGTGTTTGAAAGCAATCTGAAATCACTCCAACACTGCAAAAACTAGTCAGCAGAGATTTTTATCACCTCTGCTGAAACTGCAATTATATGAATTTTATCACTTATGGATTTTGCACATTGTACTAAAGGTGATCAGTCAGTAATCAGAGAGTGTATAGCTTTCACGCACTGCCACACAAGGTGCATCAGCATTTATCCAAAGCCATCAACATCTCTTTTTCCATGGGAAAAACAAAATAAATTTGAATTTAACACAAGATCACAAACATGTTTACTGAGAGTTGCATTGGTCAATGTGTTCTGCTGTTTGAAATGTTGACTAGCTCCATCAGAAAATATTTCCATCAATTTAAGATTAGGGAATTTAGCTTTTCAGTTCTGAAGTATTTTATCAATAAAAGCATGAACAGGTAGCTTAGCATGTTGCAGATATAATCAGATATACTGATATGTAAAACTGGATCAGTAACTGTGTAAGCCACTCCAGTGTGCAGTCTGCACATCCTCCTGATAAGCAACAGTGAAGTTTGGACTGAAACTAATCTGCAGAACACAAATACTATCCAAACCATTTTCAGCATTTTTCATTTTGAGGAAGGAATGTTGCTTATTTTTGATAAAACAGTGAATAAGAAACTCTGTTAAATTGTTCTACAACATTTTGAAACCATCATCTGTGGAACCATACAGTGTCAGTCAGTTGCAACAGGCACGTCAGTGAGGACCCTTGTTGCCCACAGTATACTTTGCTGTATAGAAGTTGTTCGTGTGTTTTTGGATCATATTGTATGAATAATTGTGGTTTGAGAACAGGTGTGTTAGCCTGAAATCAGTAATCACTGCAGCAGAATTTGATCAATGCAACTGAGACAGACAAATAAATAAAAAATTGTCCAATTTGCTCGTCCTGCGACAACATTGACTATCTTCCTGTTTTGTCATCATTCCACCACTACCAGCTGATGAATTCATCTGAGCAAAGAGGCAAGAGTCACTTCTTTAAATTCCCATAGTTCGTGAATGAGGTAGATATATTTTTGAAAAAGTTTTGGAATTTCTTGTTCAATCTGACAAAAATCTAGTATTATGTCTATAACAGCATATCTGGCCACTGTGATACATTTTAAAATGTTTTTTTCACTGAAATTTTATCTGTCATAGCTAAATAAGAAAACATAATCATTTTTGTTTCATTAAATATAAAATTAAGATTATGAGGCAAACTCTTACATTTAATTTGTTACAGATGTAATAATAAATTAGTTCCCAGTTTTGTTTTATTAATTTGTCTCTGTAATGTAAAACGTATTTCCAAGTATTATTTTTTGGAGATGTCTAAATAATTTATCTGAAACAATGAGAGACATTTTTCAATGAAGAATAAAAATATAACCTATACACCATTATGATCTGAAGTATTGTACAATTCCGAAATTAAATGTTCTGACTTTCAAATTCATGTACCAGAGAACAAAATCTATTGCATTTCAAAATGTTGAGTTTTGGTTTCACTTTTCTTGGATTTATCCACATTTGACAAACAGTAAGAACAAGAAAAAAACAGTTAATTTAACATTATTTTTCTACTGTCCTGTTCTGCAGAAGTAAGTGTATTCAAAGATCAGATATTCAAAGAGTCATTTGAAGCAATGACAACAATTAAATTTTCTCATATTCCATCCTTCAGAAAGGCAATTCCTTGTGAATTTTCAGTGTGGCATATACTAATTAACCATCTTCCACAACAATATTGTCAATGACTTCCTCAAGTAAATTATTTGATTCTTTAATTCTTAATGTGCAATTTCTGTATGTGATATTTCCTTTCACTAGCACCCACATATTTTCTGATGGCTTGAATTGATGGTTGTAAGAGGGGTGTTACACACCCTAATGGCCCATATTTCCCACTTAGCAGACAAGTTCAAATGTAATGTAAATATTAGCTTTACACTTTTGATGCAGCGGCATTAGGATGAAGCTGCATACAGACAATAAGACCATATATACTTTGCAGTTGGTACCTGCCCTTAAAATCCTGATGCGCTTCCTATGTGATTTTGATTGGACAACCCCTCATCAAGATAATAATGTGGTGACAATGATTTTATTTCCTGTTGTACATTTTTCTTGGTTAAGTTTCCCTAGTTACTACAACATTGTTCGAATTCTTCCTTTGTGGGACACTCACTCTGATCATAAAATTCCAGTGCAATATGATGACCAACATCATTTTTGAAATTTCCGAAATAAATTGCAGATCTTCTGCAACTAATGTCTTTCTTTGGTGGTAAAAACTTCATTTCTTTATTACAAGTTTCCATTCCCTATGCTTCCATACATATTCTCCGTAGATTTCACCATAATACACCACATCTGGAAAGTTGCACATGTCATGCCAATATTCAAGAAACGTAGTAGGAGTAATCCACTAAATTACGGGCCCACATTATTAATGTCAATATGCAGCCTTATTTTGGGACATATATTGTGTTCGAAAATTACAAATTACTTTGAAGAAAATGGTGTATCGACACGCAGTCAACACGGATTTAGAAAACATCGTTCTTGTAAAACACAACTAGCTCTTTACTCAGTGGGTTGAGTGCTATTGACAAGGGATTTCAAATTGTTTGTGTTTTTCTGGATTTCTGGAAGGCTTTTGACTCTGTATCACACAAGCCGCTTGTAGTGAAATTGCATTCTTATGGAATATCAACTCAGTTATGTGACTGGTTTCATGATTTCCTGCCAGAGAGGTCATAGTTTGTAGTAATTGATGGAAACTCATTGAGTAAAACAGGAGTGATTTCTGGAGTTCCCCAAGGTAGTATTATAGGCCCTTTGCTGTTCCTTATGTATATAAACGATTTGGGAGATGATCTGAGGAACTGTCTTTGGTTGTTTGCAGATAACGCTGTCGTTTATTGACTATTAAAGTAATCAGAAGATCAAGACAAATTGCAAAATGTTTTAGAAAAGATTTTGTGTGGTGCAAAAATTGCAATTGAATTGAATAGAATTTTATTTGATCCTGTAAAATAACATTGTGTACAGTAAATGTACGTGTAATATAGGACATGTCAAAGTATTAACATTCTTTATCACTTATTTTTCTACACCTTTAGCTTACATTTTTACATCACTGATAATGAGTAACAATATATACAAATTTAATGGCATAAGTATTCTGCAACACTGTAAAACTCTTTCTCAATGAGATAGTCTTTAAATTTCTTTGGAATGTCATTGTGAAGTACACTATCTTGCAGGCTGTTGGGCAGACTTCTTAGTAGTCTGATACCAGAGTACTGGGGTCCTTTTTCTAGCATTGCCAGTCAGTGGGGTATGCTCCGTACTTCATTCTTCCTTCTTGTATTGTGGGTGTGTACACTAGAATTTGTAATCCAGTCCTCACTACCTTTTGTGATGTACATTATTGTTTTGTATATATACAACAATGAAAAAGTTAAGGTACCTAAATTCTTGAAACAGTTTCTGCACATTTCAGAGGTCTTTCTTCTTAAAATGGTCCTATTTTTTTTTTAATATGAACACTCGTTTTGTCTCTTGTTTGTTTGAGTTTCCCCACACAGTCACTCCATACTGTAAGTATGGTTCAAAAAGTCCATGCTACACTGTACACAGAAGGTTCTTGTCTGAATACTATGATGGCTGCATCATTAAGAATATGACAGAGCTCAGTTTCTTACAGACATTATTAATATGTTTTTTCCATTCCAGTTCATTATCCACAAGAATACCTAAGAATCTAGCAGATTCTACTTCTTCCAGCCTTGTTCCATCAACCTCTAAATCCATGTCTACAGCCTTTTCCTTGTTTTTAAACACTACATACATAGTCTTTTTTAGATTTATAACCAGTTCATTTTCCAACAGCCATTGAGCTGTGACATTTGCAGATATGTATGCTCTTCTCTCAAGCTGTTCCATATTTTGGTCACTATTTAGTATTGTCATGTCATCAGCACACAATATTTTCTTTTCTTCCTCCTCAACACCTATATCATTAACAAACACATTAAATAACAATGGCCCCATTACCAAACCCTGCAAACAATGAAAAGTGTGAGGACACCCACATGAGTGCTAAAAGGAATCCCTTAAACTTCGCTTACACAATAAATCAGTCAAATCTAAAAGCTGTAAATTCAACTAAATACCTTGGAATTACAATTATGAACAACTTAAATTGGAAGGAAAACATAGAAGATTTTGTGGGGAAGTCTAACAAAAGACTGCATTTTATTGGTAGGACACTTAGAAAATGTAACCAATCTAATAAGGGGATTGCCTACACTACATTTGTCAGTCCCATTCAAGAATACTGCAGTGTGGTGAGGGATCCTTACCAGATAGGATTGATGGAGTACATCAAAAAATTTCAAAGAAGGACAACACATTTTGTATTATCACATAATAGGGGAGAGAGTGTCACTGAAATGATACAGGATTTGTGATAGACATCATTAAAACAAAGGCGTTTTTCATTGCGGAGCAATCTTCTCATAAAATTCCAATCACCAACTTCTCCTCTGAATGCAAAAGTATTTTTTTGATGCCAAGCTATATACGGAGAAATGATCACCATGATAAAATAAGGGAAATCAGAACTTATACAGGAAGGTATAGGTGGTCATTCTTTCTGCCCGCTATACAAGTTTGGAATATTAGGCAATTGCGAAGGTGGTTCAATGAACTCTTTGCCAGACACATAAATATGATTTACAGAGTATCCATGTAAATGTAGATCTTTCCTGTTGCAGTCACTATTCTTGATAATATTTCATCTCTTCTGGGATTACCTTTAAGGTTGCAAAGAAAGTCATATATTTGTGTATGAATTCATTTGTTTGGTTATTCGCATCTTGTGACTGAGTCATGTTACTTGCAAACAAGAACAGCAAAAGTACCCAATGAAAATCACTGCTCTCTTTGTAAACCTACAACGTTTCCATACAGTGAACATTAAGTGGATGGTCAGTAGCAATGATGTTACTAAGCTATGCCAGCAGCAGTGTGAATAAAGCTCAGTCTTGACACATAAATACTGTCAATGGTAGGTATGGTAGTCCTTGTTTCTTATAATGCTACCTGGATTGCAGCTGTGACAGAAATTACACTGTGACAACAGTGTGTGCTTAAGAGTAACAAACCAAGCAGGACTAGGTCAAAGGTTTCACATTGGCAGTCTTAAATGAAGGAAAGACAATGTATGGGCAACAAACCTCCCTACCCCCCCTCCCTACACACAGACACATCACCACTGGAATGACCTCCTCATTACCATCCTGCATGGATTCCAAAAACATCGATCATGTGAAACCCAACTTGCTCTTTTCTCACAACATATTGAAAGCTTTGGATCAAGACAGGTAGATGCAGTATTTCTTGATTTCTGAAAAGCATTTGACTCATTACCACACTTATGCTTATTGTCAAAAGTATCATCATACAGGTATCAAGTGAAATTTGAGATTGGACTGAGGACTTTATCATAGGGAGGACACAGCATGTTATCTCAGATGGAGAGTCATCATCAGTTGTAGAAGTAACTTCAGGTGAGCCCCAGGGAAATGTGTTGGGATCCTTGCTGCTCATGTTATATATTAATGATCTTCCAGGTGATGCAGTTATCTATAATGAAACAGTATCTGAAAGAAGCTGCATTAATATTCAGTCAGATCTTCATAAGATTTCACAGTTGTGCAAAGATTGGCAGCTTGCTATAAATGTTCAGAAATTTATAACTGTGCACTTCACAAAATGAAAAAAATGTAGTATCTATGACTATAATATCAATGAGTCACTGTTGTAATCAGCCAACTCATACAAACACCCCTGGGTGTAACACTTTCTAGGGATATGAAATGGAATGATCACAATGGCTCAGTCATGGGTAAAGCAAGTGGAAGACATCATTTATTGGTATAATACTGAGAAAGTGCACACAGTCTACAAAGGAGAGTGTTTAAAAATCACTCATGTAACCAGTTTTAGAATACTGCTCAAGTCTGTGGGACCTATAACAATTAGAGCTAACGGGGGATATTGAACACATACAGAGAAGGGGAGCATGAATGGTCACAGGTTTGTTTGATCCATGGGAGATCATTACAAAGGTACTGAAGGAACTAAACTGGAAGACTCTTAAAGATAGATGTAAACTATCCTGAGAAAGTCTATTAACTCCCCCTGCAGGAATGAAGGTTAGTATAGGCCCAAGGTATTCCTGCCTGTCATAAGAGGTAACTAAAAGGAGTCTCGGCCTTTTCAGCCTCAAGTCATATGGTTCCATTTTAGGATTTGACCTCCACATTTTCATAATTTTTCAGATGTACGGGCCATTTGGAGAAGGATGCCATATGTTGTGCATCATGGACCCATTGTGCACTGAAACCTTTAGCATCTATTATTGTAATGGAACTGTAATTACACCTGTAATCCAGCCTTTTGGGCAAGGACTTCTTACATTGTGCATCCTTTATATCCATTGTGCACTGTCATATCCTACACTCACAATAATAGAGAATCATTTCACACCATATATCCAGCGCAGTAGCCAGTCCCTTATGGTGGGGGAGGGGGGGGGGGGGTCACCATGTACCCTTTTGGTCATTGCCCCCTGACAACACAGGTATTGCACTGCTGAGGTATAAACTGCCTCCTTGGTCTCTTCATGCCTTCCCAGATTTTAGAAAGCATTACTCTCCAGTGGACTTGTGGTGGTTTTTTCCCACACCTGGCTGAGTTATGACAACTCACAAGCATATACACCGGCTTTTTGCACTGCCTTTCAGGAAGCCTTGATTCCAGCAGTGTGGACCCCCAACCCTTTGTGGCTATCGAGGGTGTTACAAAAATCATTCTGACTGTATCAGGATGTCAGGTGGAGTATGTATATATGTCCTTACTTCTGTCTATAGTGAGCCTGTGCCCCTTCAAATAATTTTAGAAGCTGTGGCTGTTGTGGTGAGAAGAATACAGGAAATTACCATCAGCAACATCTACCTTCCTCCAGATGGTGAAGTGCCGCATCATGTACTGGCTGCACTAATTTCCCAGCTCCCCCCACCTTTTCTACTTCTGGGTGATTTTAATGCCAATAACCCCTTGTGGAGTGGAACCAAGATTACTGGCTATGATAAAGATCTCAAGAATCTACTAACTCAACATGATCTTTGCCTTGTAAACACAGGTGTCCCCACTCATTTGAGTGTGGTGCATGGCAAGTATTCGGCCATTGATCTCAGTCCTGGTCTCCTACCATCTATGATGACCTGTGTGGTAGTGACCACTTTCTACTTTTCCTGTCACTTTCCAGGCGTCACTCATCTGGATTTTTTCACCTCTGCTACCATTGGATCACCATTGTTTGGTAACTTTGATGCAGTGATCAAGGATGTTACTACAACCATTGTTTCTGCAGCTGAATCTGCTCCCTTGTTCCTCAGGTTGCCCCTAGTGGAAGACAGTGCCTTGGTGGTTGCCAGAAATTGCTGTGGCCATTAGGGATTGTAGGTGGGCCCTACAATGTCATAAGCAGCACACATCAAAACCTCTGCTTCCCACGTCTGCAGTAAGCTCAGACACCTTTACGGAAATCAGATCCCTGCACGTATACCTGGAATTTCCACGCATTGAGCTGTATATACCGACCCAAATGCAACTGGAGAGTGTTTTGCCAAACATTATGCTCAAACCACTGCCTCTGAGAATTGCCACCGTGTCTTTCATCCCCTAAAACAGTGGGTGGAACGACAACACCTATCTTTTGCTACATGCCACCCTGAGCCATATAATGCTTCATTCAGTGAGTGTTAATTTCTCAGTGCTCTTGTCAATTGTCCTGAAACATTCCCTGGGTCAGTGTTGGTGGATTAGCAGCACCACGTCCTTCTTGTCTTTAACCACATCTGGAGTGATGGCAAATTCCCACCACAGTGGTGAGAAAGTATTATCATTCCAGTGCTAAAACCTGGTAAGAAACCACTAGATATGGATAGTTATCATTGTATTAGCCTCACTAACTTTCTGTGCAAGCTGCTTGAGCACATGGTGAGCCAGCAGTTGTGTTGGATCCTTTAGTCTCAGGGCACCTGGCTCTGTCCCAGGGCAGTTTTTGCCAAGGTCACTCCACCACTAACAACTTGGTGTACCTAGAGCCTGCCATGAGAATGGCCTCCTCCTGCCATCACCACCTTATTATCAGCTCTTTTGTCCTGACTAAAGCGTATGACACCAGTTGCTGACACCACATCCTCGCTACTTTGCATGAGTGGGGTCTCTGGGGCCGGCTCCCAATTTTTATACAGAACTTTTTGCCATTCTGCACCTTTAGAGTCAGGTCAGTGTGTCACCCCATATCCACGAGAATGGGGTCCCTCAGGACTCTGCACTGAGTGCCTCACTCCTTTTAGGGCCATTAATGGTCTCATAGCAGCACTGGGCTCCTCTGTATCATCCTTCTTATACAATGATGACTTTTGTATTTCCTTTTGCACATCTACTATTGGTGTGGCTGAAAATCAACTGCAGGGAGCCATATGAAATGCTCAATCATGGACCTTCACCTTTCATTTTTTAGCTGCCAGGACGTATGTCATGCACTTCTGTTGTCATCATACTGTCCACCCACATCCAGAACTTTACCTCAATAACCAACTATTTAACATAGTGGGGACTTATCACTTTTTAGGACAGGTTTTTGATGCCCACATAACTTGGCTCCCCATCTTCATCAGCTTAAGTAAAAGTGCTGGCCACAACTTAATGTTCTTCAATTTCTGCTCCATATTGAAAGGAGTGCAGATCACCCTACACTGTTGCAGCTATACAAAGCCCTTGTACAGTCATGTCTTGACTATGGGAGCTTGGTGTATCATTCAGCATCACCCTCAGCATTGCGGATGCTGGACCCTGTACACCACTGTGGAGTTCGACTTGTGATTGGAGCTTTCTGAACGAGCCCAGTGTACAGCCTACTCGTGGAAGCTGGGATTCCTCCATTGCAGATCATGTGGCAACAACAGCTTGCAAATTGTACCACATACATTTGCAGCTTGTCTCAAAGTCCAAATTACCATCTCCTTTTCCCTAACATAGTGATTGTTCTACTGCAATGGCGGCCCACATTGGGGATTATAATTGCAGTCTGTGTTTGGTCCCTTCTCACTTAACTACCACCTTTTCTCCGGGTCCACTCATGTACACCTCCGTGGCCCATGCTATGGTCACAGCTTCATCTGGATCTGTCACAAGGCCCAAAAGACTGTTCCTCCTGAGGCCTTCCACCACCAATGTTTCTCTATTCTCAGGGAGTTCCAGGGCTCAGAAATAGTCAAAACTGATGACTCGATGGCCGATGGTCATGCTGGTTTCACTTATGATGGATGTACTGAATAGCACTCCTTGTCAGACAGCTGCAGTGTTTTCACTGCACAGTTGGTAGCCATCTCTCACACTCTTGTGCTCATCCACTCCTGCACAGGTGAGTCCTTCCTCAACTATAGTGATTCCTTAAGCAGCCTACAAGTTCTGGACCAGTACTTCCCTCACCATCCTTTGGTAATGACTATCCAGGAGTCTCTTTATGCCATCAAAACTGTGGACGTTCAGTGGCCTTCAT
This sequence comes from Schistocerca cancellata, assembly GCF_023864275.1. NCBI lineage: Eukaryota > Metazoa > Arthropoda > Insecta > Orthoptera > Acrididae > Schistocerca > Schistocerca cancellata. The sequence continues at coordinate 1,136,286,527 of NC_064626.1, read as the reverse complement.
CTGGGCCCCAGGACATATCGGAGTCTTCGGAAATGAACTTGCTGACAGGCTGGTCAAACAGGCTATGAGTAAAGTGACTCAAGAGACCAGCACGCTGGAGAATCCGATCGGTCTTATGCCAAAAGTTTTTGGAATCTGGAATATCAAATGGTACACCCTAAGTGTGCCAAATAGATTAAGTGCTATATAGGAGACAAAGAATGTGTGGAGGCCATCGATGTGATCTACTCACAGGGACTATGTTGTCCTTTGCCTGCTCTGCAAAGGCCATACTTGGCTGACTCCAAGTCACCTCCTCCATCACGAGGACCCACTCCAGTGTCACTGTGGCTCTGGATTGACACCAGCCCATATCTTGTAAAACTATCCCAATCTATCTGCCCTGTGGCAATCTTTTAACCTTCCTGATGCACTACCTATGGTGTTAGGTGACAATGGCTGGTCTTTTTTTAAGTTTTATTTGGGGGGGGGGGTTATCACTCAGTCTAAGGCTGGGCGTGTGGCCTTCTCTCCCAGACCTTCTCCCTTCCTCTATTTCAAATCTTCCTCAC